>NW_028258320.1:61737500-71737500 GCF_053883595.1 Heterocephalus glaber
AGGGAATGGGGGGACCCATGCCCAAGGGAACCCCCACAGTAATAACCTCAGGCTCATCTCTGCTTCATGATACAAAACTATTTCTAACCATTAAATTCACTGACCTGATTTTATTGAGAAAGAAACTACACAGCTTGGGGAAGCTTGGTGGAAGATCCAGGGGCAGAGCTGCACTTGAACCTATTTATTCAACTCCAAAGATTTTAATGTGAACAGAGAGTTTGGACCCTAACAGGTGGAAGCAGACCTATGGTGGGAAAATCCGTCAGTCAAACTTCTCTTTCCATAGAGAGAAGGGGAAGAAAATGTTCTTTTTCTCAGATGTGAAGTTTGCTCTGGAATTCTTAACGGAGCAGGTATTGATCTGATTGATCATCAATTAACACCTTACTGCAGGCCACATTTTTAAAAATTTTCTCTGAAGAGGATCAAAGGGACAGATTTGTCCAATGGCTTAAGCCAAAAAGAAAAAAATATATGTTTGGGCTCCACAGGATGTGAATATACAGTAGCATGTTGAAAAACCCCATGTCCCCTTCTCAAGTGGAATACATAAGAATGTGGTGAGAATTTTAAGATAAATTATCTCTGATCACATTTCTGTATTGTACACTGGGTAAACATTTACAGTAAATCGTTTGTAAATTTCACCCTTGGAAAAACTACCATGCAATCATGTTCGTTATTTCCCAGCTTCTAATACAGTCTTTGGTGGCAGACATATTTCTCATTTTACCTTGTTCCAAATGTGAGCTGGGGCAGCTAGCTCTTTTTTCTTTCCTTACATTTTCATGATTTATATAAATACTTTTGCTGCTGTATTGTATTTTATTTTTATCCTTTGCATTTTATTGGCACCAAACTACTCGTGCATTTGCAGGGCTCCCATGCGAATATTCCTATTTATTCCATGATTATTTATTGAAAGCTATCTCATGCTCGGTTACTTTGCCACTTTCTTTGGCTTTAAACATTAAACAGATGCAGTATGTTTTCAAATAATTTAAACAATACTTGATGAGTGAATTTTCCCTTTTGCCCTGGCAGGATTTTGTTCCTTCTGGTCAAAACTGGAACACAGCTGTCTTTGCCATCAGACTGGCTACAGATTGAGAAACGCTCCTTTCTCCCAGTGGGCTGGTTTAGATGAAACAGACTCTGCCTCTGACTCAAAGGAAGGTTTTGCACAAGGAGAAATAGGTAGAGTTCAGAGAAGGGATCAGCAGTGTCCAAGAGAACTCGCTGAGCTGACAGAAAGGCTGCCTTAGCCAATGCAGTCCAGCCATAAGTAACTTGATTTAACCGTAATTAAAAGTGGCCACGTGTGACTAGTGCCCACAATATTGACAGCACTGGATGAGATAGCCATGTTGATTTGTTTAGTGAGCTCTGGGAGTGACTTGGCAAATTGAAATGCTGATTTACACCCGAAGGGCTGAAGGCTGGGGTGAGAGGCTGGGATCATCTACAGCCCCACTCCTGGCTGCTCAGTGACCGCAAGTAAGTTATGGGACCTCCCAGAGCACTGATTTCCCCATCACCGAAATAGTCATAATAATTACAAACTTATAAAATCACCATGAAGACAAAAATGTGATTAATACCTGTAATGTTCTTCAGAACAGAGATAGCAAAATATCTTGAACACTTAGCATTTGCGGGGTAATTTTTGTGGATGATTCCATTCAGTCTTACGATGACCTTATGACATGATTACTCTTGCAGTTATTGTTATTCCCATTTTAGAGACAAGGACACTGAGGCTCAAAGAGGCCAGCGAGGCTCCCAATTTCCTCCAGCTAGAAGGTGGCACCAGTACCGTCCCAAGGACCAGGGTCCTTTGCCATTGTGCCAAATGACTTCAGCAGCAAAACCCTTTAAATGTCAGCAATGACTGACTACAAAATCATTTCCAGTTGCCAATGAGCTTTTGTCTTGAGAAAAGCAGGAACTAGATAGATCTTTCAGTAGGGCCTGCAGTGGAGCAAGGAGGTCTGGCTGTGGCACCCACTGGCCCGGCGACACAGCCACACAGGAAGCCCATCAGCAGAACCCCACCGCAGCCTGCTCTGTCTGTCCCAGCTCTTCTCCTTCAGTTGGAAGACGCCACTTATTGTTTTCAGTTTCTCGATTTCTTTCAGTGGGCTCTGTTCACACTGCGACAATGGCATTTCTGCAAAGTGACTGGCTCCCCAAAGTACCAACTGGACCATGGTCTGCATTCCTTCATTGTCTTTATAGGTCCCTGGGTCCATTTAATGGCTTCTAGAGGGGTCTCAGTAAGTCATGTTGTATCCCAATGGAGAGTTATCGTTATTCACGCCAATAACAAACAAGCCACAGGCATTGTAGGAGGCAGGTAATGGGACATGGGTAGAATCTGCCAGTAGTGGCCAGATGACCACAGCTCTGAATGACTCCAGGGAGTGGAGTGGAGCACCCACTGAGGGCAAAGATGATCATAACCTTTTCTGCACGCCCCACCAAAGACAATGATCTTGTCCACATGTACACATACACTTAAACCTCAATGACTCTGCCATGTCTGAGACCACAAGCAAGTCTTCCTGGGCTGAGAATGGCACATGGAGACTAGCACAGTATCCACTTGGGCACTCTAATCATACGCAGCTTGGATATCACGATCCTGCTTTCTTGCTCCAACAGGGGTCAGGTTCCAGTTTAAGGAAGGAGAGGACATTCACAGAATTAAGTTTAAAATGTTCCAACAAAATCTCTATTTATACTCCCAAATTATTTTTTTAAAATACCTCTAATCAATCATTTTATTCAAGAAATATGTAGTGAAGGGTTATTATATGATTATTCAATAAAAGATTTCACCAAAAACATTACAGGTTAATTTCAACGAGTCACCCATCATATGATCTAATTTTACTTTTAAGTCAGAGGCTTGATGGTGTAGCTGGTGGCCCAGAGACCCAGACATTGGGCTTTCTGAAATACCCATCTTACAGGTCTCCAGTCACTAGAAAGGAGAGTGAAAATAGAAATACTGGGACAGTTGACCATGGGTCTCTGAGAGCACGGTGGGCCCTGAAATGTAAGAGAAGTGTTAGGTTTGTTCGGCAATGGGCAGACAGAACACCCTCGGTGGAGGGTTCCAGTTTGTCTGGCAGGCAACTGGCCTGGGCATCTGGGCCTCTGGCTCCTCCAGTACATTCTCCAAGAGAGGCTAAATCTCTGAGTAGTGTATCTGGCCTTTCATAGTTTGTAAAGCATGCTTCCATCCATCATCTCATTTGATCCTCCTAGCTCTGCCAAGCCTTATGTTCCTCTGATCCGCATTTTACAGATAAGAAAACTAAAGCTCGGGGGAAATAACTCACACCAAATTCCAACCGCAGGATATATAGCAGATCTGAGGCTCAGATGTAGGTTTTCTGACTGAAGCCATTGTCACTGTAGGGGAATTCTTCTGCTCCCTCTCAGGAGAGAGTGAATAGAGGGGATGGATTGAGGCCTAATGAAGGTGACTGTAAAGATTTAATCCACAGGTGCTGATTTTGTTGCTTTTCTGAAAGGTTTGTATCTTCTCAATGCAGTTCTGGTTGTGCTGAATTTAATTATTTGTAAGAAAGCATTTTCACAGCCCCTAGTAAAAGTACGTGTAATTATGGTGTGTAATGATGTAAGAATCCTCCAAGCTCCTCCTGCAGCCCCTCCTCCTGGGGAACGTGCAACTTCCTGAATGACCCCCGCAGCCCCTGCATCTTTGCTGGAACACTCCCATAATTAGGTCCCATTAAGGACGCAATGTCTGTAAAATTGGTTTGTTTAGAAATACTGAAACATTAAGCAGCAAAATTTTTTTTAAAAGGAAGTTTAACAATTAAATATTTTCAGAGGGTGACGAGAGGAAGACTTCTTTCCAGTTCAAACTGATTAAAATGTCACCAAGGAAACTGGATGCAGAGAAGAAATGAAGGGGTCCCCTTAAGATGGGTGCAGCCCATGATGAGTCCCAGCTCCAAAAGAGTAAGGGAAGCGTGGTAAGCTTTGGACTCAATCTCCAGCCCTCAGATGGCTGGGCATCACTAGTGACGACAGGGCTGTGAGATGAATATGGCCCCCGTTCTTTGAAAGAAGCCTGAGGCCTTGCTTTGTGGCCTTTAATTAGAATGCTGTGACTAATCAGTGAAATTCACACGAGATCCCCTGTTCATCTCTCCCACTGCCACCCTCTGGTGCCTGTCTGACCCCAGATACAGCCACCATCATAACCTGGGTATCCTTTAGAGGGTGGCTGAGGGTCTCCTGCCATGGGCTTTGGGCCAGGATCAGAGCTCTCTCTGATGGTAGGGACCTTCCTCACTCCTCAGTCCCCTCAGAGGCTTCATGAAGGTTTTGGAATCTTCTCTAGAGAGTCCCGGACACCCATGCAGTGATGCCAACTCGGGAGGACAGGCACATTTGTGTGCTCAGAGAGAGGCCCCAGTTTCCCACTGAGGTTTTACTATACTGATTCTGAGCACCCCTCTGTAGTCTGTGGAAAATCTTTCTGGCTCTTGGGCCCACTCTCATTCATTCACTTGTTCAGTATTTTCTGAGTGAGATCTCTATGACAGAGACAGCAGTGAAGACTCAGCCTCCTCTGTCCATCACATACAACAAATAAGGACAAAGTGAGTGATTTCAGGCTGTGAAAAGTGCAGTGCAAAAAGTGAGGATGGCAGTGATAGAGGATGACTCAGAAAGTTAGTGGGATTAAGGTGGAGGGGGGTGACAGTGACCCAGGAGAGGACCTCAAGGGCGGGCACTGCTGGGCCATACAGGTGAGCAGCTCCTAGAACTGCTCCCTGACCGGAGGTAAGCAGCTCCTGAGCAGCCTGCTCCCTGGAGCAAGGCCCTGCCTGGAGGCCCTCTGGACCCAAGCCCTGCCCCCAAACCCCAGGAGTGCTAGCACACCAGGAGTGCATGACCTCTCTCCCCCACTTCTGGTTTCCTGTTGAGCACTGTCAGTTGTGAGGCAGGCAGCAGAGCCCTCCAGGATCTCCGCATTCAAGAAAGCCAGGCCTTTGGGAGGGAAATTATTTTTTTTGTTTTGTTTTTGTTTTTGTTTTTTGGTACCGGGGATTGAACTCTGGACCTTGAGCTTTCGAGGCAGGCGGTGACACCACTGAGCTAAATCCCCAGTAAGAAGGAAATTATTTATGGTGCCTGAGCTACATCTCTCAGTTGGCAGGACCTTTTCAGCCCAGTGTCCCTGCAGCCTCTGCATTTATCATCCAATTGGGCACAATAAGTGAGAATATGTAGTGAACATGGCAGTGGGGGCTCCTCGGGCTCTCAGATAACAAGGTCGACTCAAGGTTGTGATGTTCTGCTGCCTGTGGGGCAGCTGCTGGAGCTCCCAAGCCTGATCCTGTGGGTGCCCTTGACCCCGATGCATATCAGCATATACCAGGCCTTCTCTGAGCTTTGGAAAAAAGAGCTGCAGAGTGCACAGGATGAGGTTGGCTATTGTTCCCATTGCACAAGTGCACAGGGCAGGAAACTAAGGAAGAGAGAGAGAGAGAGAGAGAGAGAGAGAGAGAGAGAGAGAGAGAGAGAGAGATTGCTCTAGTTTGGATCTGAAATGTCCTCCAAAGGCACACATGTGAAAGGCATGATCTCCAGCTTGGAGCTGTTGGGAATCTTCTGGCCATTGGAGGCAAGTCTCTGAAGGGGAGAGCGGGACCCCAGTGCCTCCTCTTCCTCTTCATTCCTGGCCATAAGGTAAAGTGCTGTCTTGCTACAGGCCCCAAAGGAGCAGGACCAACCAACCATGGACAGAAACCTCTATGATTCAAAGTTAAACCTTTCTCTCTCCTTAAATTGATTATCTCAGATATTTCCTTAGAGTAACAAAAAGCTAATACTGTATAGGGCTAGACCTAGCAGGTGTTGGGGCCTAATGGAGGGTCCTGACCTACCTCTATATGAATTTCCAGTGGCTTCTGTAGCAGATTACCAGGAACTTGATATCTTAAAACAAGAATTTATTCTTTCATAGTTCCAGAGGTCAAAGATTTGAAGTCAGTCGAGGGCTGAATCAGGATGTGAGGAAGGCCTTGTTTTCTCAGAGACGCTAAGGAAATATACTTTCCTTGCCTTTTCTGGCTTCTGCTGGCTTTCCTTAGCTTGTGGTTGTATCATTCTTGTCTTCAGGACCAGCATCTGCTGCTCCATCTTGACTCCGTCTTCACATCAGCATCTCTATGTGTGTCAAATTCTCTCTGCCCTCTGCTTATAAGGATGCATGTAACTGCATTCAAGCCCACTAGGATAATCCAAGTGACCCCTCCATCTCAAGATCACATCAGTAAAGACCCTTTTCCATATAAGGAGATTTTACAGGTTCCAGGGATCAGGACCTTACATGCTTAAGAGCCATTAATCAGCCTATCACACACTCCCACAGCACAGAGGCTTTACTGTTTCTAAAACATCTTCTAGTTGGGCTTTGGCTTTGAGCTTAGTTCAGTTTCCCCCAGTAGTCATCCACTGAGAGAGACCTGGGAGGGTCTTAGGTGTGAAAGGCCAGGAAGCAAGACTGTTGGAGGAGACATGCAACCCTAGTCATTAGAGTATCTGTTGACATTACTCCATCAAGTAAATAGAGTATAAATGGTTCTGACTGGGGAGACCCAGGAAAGGAGAATGGCATTCTGAGCTGGGATCTGCTTGTGAGTTTGCACCGAAGCAAAGCAAAGAGTGCGTGTCCAGCTTCCTCCGGGAAGGTGGAAGCAGAAAGGGGAAAGCTTGCCACGGGGTGCCCATGAAAGCATCCATCTGGAAGGGGCCAAGGGGGCTGAGGATTTAGCTCAGTGGTTTCACTGCCTGCCTCGCAAGCGCAATGACCCGAGTTCGATCCCAGGTACAAAAAAAAAAAAAGAAAGAAAAGAAAAATTTGTAAATGGAAGGGGCCAAGAACTCTGGGGTCCAGATGCCTCTGGCAAGCAGATTCTGTCTCCTTCAGGCTTCTCCAACTCCTCAGAGCAACACAGTTCTCTGAGTACTCAGTCACAGTCACTTCCAGAACTTGGTTGGAGCTCTTTGCGTCCCTGGTATATTTTTTTCACTATCACTAACAAAGAGCCATAGGCTGGGCACCCTCAAACAGCAGGTATTTGTTTTCTCACCATTCTAGATGCTGGAAGTTTGAGATCAAGTTCTCAAGGCTGATTTCATCTGAGGCCTCTCTCTTTGGCTTCTCCCTGTACAAAGGTGATTCAGATCTCTGTGCCCAGATCTCCTCATCTCAGAAGAACATCAGTCAGAGTGAATGAAGGCCCACCTCAGTGACTTCATTTTAATTAATTACCTCTTTACACTGTCTCCAAATAGTCTCATTCTAAGATACTATTTGCAGGTTAGTATTTCAGCGTTTGAATTTCAAGGGGACACAGTTCAGCCCATAGCACCCAGCATGTCCTTTCCTTTCCCATATGACATTTCTCCACTTGTTCTTCAAGCCTCGATTTCACTGAGATACCTCCTCTGTGAAGCCTTCCTGGAATTCCTTTCCCCTGTGGAGGTCTTTATGGTGGAGTGGTGGTCTACACTACTGACATAGCCATCACTGTACATCTCACGATTGGTCCCATGCCAGCTTGTTGTTACTGTATCTCTTCCCTCCCCCTACCCTGTGCCCTTGGCCCAGGACCTGGCTTAGAAGACATACTCTCGAGACATTCACTAAACTGAATAGAATGGCAGAACCGAATCCTTAGACCAGAGGCTCCAAGTCTTCCTTCCTTCTTGCCTGTGACTCTGAGTGGGAATTCCATACTGTTCATACTCTGTGTCCAACCCTGAGGCTCTCTAGCTTGAATTTGAATCTTGCAAGATGTGGGAACTAACAGAAGGTAGAACATTTAAGAGAACTCACTAGCCTGACCATTGGGCCATTCTGATTTGTTGATGCTTCTGCACAATTGAGAATTGATTACCATAGGGACTTCCATTTCACTGTCTTTTCTGAAAAAAAGGAGACACCGTGACATTTATTCCCTTATTTGG
Organism: Heterocephalus glaber; assembly: GCF_053883595.1. Lineage (NCBI taxonomy): Eukaryota > Metazoa > Chordata > Mammalia > Rodentia > Bathyergidae > Heterocephalus > Heterocephalus glaber. Next base: position 61,745,526 of record NW_028258320.1, read on the forward strand.
AATAAAACACCAACCTAACCCAAATTCTAACAACATGATTCAGAAGGATCTTTAAGGGCTGGTCAGCCCTGCAGAGCTACCATGATGCCCCCGGACATCCTTGAAGCAATTTCACTTTTCTGCTCACAGACGTTCCTGGCAGGTAGGGTACCAGTTGAGACCATTTTCCTGCAGCACTTGCCTCCTTCAGCTTTCCCCTCCCTACATTCAGTGGACAGTGACAGGTTCTGCTCCTCCATGCTGAGTGATCTCAGGGCAGCCTAACCTGTCTGTGCCCTAAACATCTTCCAAATGGAAACCATCAAACTGTTCCCGAGTCTGTCCTGGGCTCCTTCTGAATGCCACTCAAGCAGACACGGGCAAAACAGGTTTGAAAACAAATTGCTTAAATACACAATTAAAAATCATCCCACCCATTGCAAGGCCACTGTAGGAAGAGCCATATGGTTGAGAAAGTGGAATGGGACGATACGTGCCCACACCTTGCATGGGGCAATTCCATCCTGTGAGCTAGGAGACCAAGCTGCAGAAAGACACACTTCTGGCCTGGGACCTCCACGGTCATTTTGCTAGGGGAGTCCATCGCAAGACAGCAAGGGTAGACTGGGTAAGCTGCACACCACTGCCACCTGCCCGCAGGCCTGAGTCAGCTAAGGCCATCTGCATTAAAAAGCTTGAGGACAGATGAGACATTTAAATTTTACCAGCTCTCAGTTATGGGCTTGACATAGAGAAATGGCTGCAATTCTTTTTATCAGCGGAGAGAATGGGCATTAAATGACAAAATATTAGGCAGGGCCTGGAATCACGAAACCTGCAAGTTTGAAAGCGGTTTCATGAAATCTAAAGTTGAGATGAGGTTAGAGACAAAGTGGGCTGGACCTTTCATTCCCAGACTTCCTCTTGGAGTTCCTTGTCCACTTTTATATTTATTGTTCTTCCCAAACACTTTATTCATCTGCCTGTTCATCTGTGTCAACCCATTTTTTAAAAATTTTTAATTCTTATTTATAGACTGACCTTAATAAACTCTCCACAAGTACTGCAGGTTTGTCATTGTCACGGATGAAAACATTATTAATGGCCAGCTGGCTGACTGGGGACGGCTACCCTTTAAACTCCTCTGCAGCTGGCTGGATTGCAGACCCCGGCTGGGGAGAGGAGCGGTGGTTGATGAGGTCGGGGTCAGGGGCAGGAGCTCATCATTAATGCCCTTTGCCATCATTGCAGGCCTCCATGGCTGCAGGTAGAGCTTTCTGCTCCCATGTTCAGAGATGTCCCCATCTTGCAAATGCACTGGAAAGACCACAGCAGCACCCTGGCCTATCTACGTAAAATAAAGAGAAATAAATGAAAGAAGGAGAAGGCTGGGGAAGCAGAATGTGTCCAACCTTGCCCAGGGGTGACAAGCAATAGTGAGGCTGGGGAGCAACTGGACCAGGCTGGGGAAGCAAGATACCATTCACCTAAGCCTTTCCATGAGCTGGCAGGGTCAGATTATATTGGCCTTGAAACAAAGAGACTCCTGGCTGGGGTGTAGCTTAGCCATACAGCACTTGTCTTGCACTCAGTAGGCCTTGGATTTGACCTCCAGCTCTACGAAACAAAACAAAACACTGGCGAATGGCTGGAAGCTTAGATCAAGTATAGCAGGCCCAGTGCCCAGGGCTCACAAAAATGTTTAGTTTCTAGTTCTTTAAAATCAGAAAACAATGAATATATAGAAATGACTACATAAACATGAATCTAGCATGAATTATATTTGTCTTGGTACCAATGAAGTTATAAAACATACTTTTAATTGTGCACATGTGAGTAGGAAGGGCCCAGAAAAGCTAAAGCACCCAGGACTGAATTTTTGTACCCACGTGGGTTTATTTATTTTTTCTCTTTTATTATTAGTGCCTGTTAATTTTATAAATTATTGAGTTTCAATGCACATATTTTGATCATATCCACCCTTAGTAGTACCATTCATTACACCCTCTCCTCCTTATTCCCTTCCTCTTGTCTATTAGTTTCCCTTCTTTTTTAGATTCCACATTTTAGGGAGAAGATATGATATTTGTCTAAGTTTGGCTTATTTTGTTCAACACGATGGTCTCCAGTTCCATCCATTTTCCTGCAAGTAACAAAATTTCATTCTTCTTTACGACTGAATAAAACTCCATTATGTATATGTACTACATTTTCTTTATCCATTCATCTGTTGATGGGCACTTAGGCTGGCTCTGTATCTTGGCTATTTTGAATTATGTTGCAGTGAACATTGTTATTAGTATGCTGTCTTTAATTCCTTCAAGTATATACCAAGGACTAATACAGCTGGATCAAATAGTAACTCTAGTTATAGTTTTTTGAGGAATCGTCATACTGATTTCCATAGTGGCTGTACCAATTCATATTCCCACTAGCAATGGGAAAATGCCCCCCTCCACCCCGCAACATCTTCCCCAGTATTTATTGTTTTTTATATTCTTGACGATAGATATTCTGACTGGGTGAGATCTCAGTTCAGTTTTGACTTGCATTTCCCTAATTGCTAGTGTTGAACATCTTTTCATATACTTATCGGCCATTTGTTCTCCTTCTTTCCTAGGAGGTTTTAAACTACGTATGACATGCTTCTCAAGTAGATAATCCCTAATGTCATTAAAGGTACACCTCGGCTTTGCGGCTTTCTCTTGCTACCTGAGCTCATAAACATTCCAAAGACGACTCTGGTTTGGCAGAGTAGAAAAATACTGTGTCAAATTGTAAATCTAGGCTGCTCCCTGCACCCTTAAAATCAGACATTCCTAGGTCAAGTCTTGGGCATATTCTTAAGAGACAACAGTTTCCAGCTTAACTGGAAAACAGATTATAAATCCTGTTGTTGGTGGAGAACTAACCTACTTGAAACAGACTTTTTTTTCCCATGCAGACTTAAAACAAGTTTAGCAATTATTTGGGAGGGTATCCAAACACCACCCACTCTCATCTCCCATGCTCAGGGACACGGTTTGGGTATTAAAGGCAGAGCCAACGGGTGGAGACATTCACAGCTTCCCCTAGCACATGGCTACTTGGATACAGGAGTCTGCCCTCCCCTCCCATCCCAGGGCCAGCGAGGTAAATCATGCTACGTCCCCATTAACGTCTCATGTTGTTGCAGGGTGGTAATTTTGACAGCAAATAAGCCACTCAACTGCATATGCTATTGGGTGACATGTAATTTTAACTTCATTCAGGAGCAAGACTTTTGAGACATTGTTACCTGCCAGAGCAAGCAATAAAACAAGGATGTACAGGAATGTGTCAAATAGAGGGCCTTCCTAAATTATGCTGGGAGGCCCAGATTAATACATTTAATATATTCTGGTCATGAGTGAGGTGCTCACAGCAGAACAACTGCTCCTTCAGCGATATCATTCACGGGAATGAACTACAGTCACACTGACAGCCTGGAAAAATGCCCCCACTTTTCAAACTGTACAAATGGTGGTTGGACACAGTAACTCAAAACTGGACACTTCATTTCAAGTTTAAAGCTCGTGGCCCAGCCACAAACTATTACTCCATCTTCTTTATTTGTGGTCCATGGTTTTGTACTCTTTAAGAATCAAATAAATACTGGTGTAATGGTTAGCAACTGCCAGTTCAACGAAAAATACTGCTAAATTCACCAATAAGTCTTTTTTCCACACACACAAATTTATGCCCCAAGAACAGAGCCCATTCCTGCCACAGGGTCTGGATAGTTTTTTAATGTAGAGGGAGACTCGCTTTAGTGATAAGAGTTTAAACCCGAACTCCTTTTTCCTTTCTCCTTGCTCATAGATCTAGCGCTGGGATCAGAGGGAGGTAAACGGTCAATATATGTAAGTGTAGGAGCATTAACTCCAGCCATTCGATGCGTGGCAGGAACCAGGCAGGGCTCTTTCCTGCTTCCACACCCACTGTGCTAGCTGGACTCAGCTTCTGGAATTCCCCCAGATGCTGGGAATCTTCCAGGTTGTTCATGGCTGAGGACTTCCTGGGCACCCACACACACTGAGACCCAGCCAGTGTCAACATGTTGTTGATAATATTGTCACAGACAAAATAACCTCCCATTTTCTGAATGCTTTATCTTTTCATTTTTGAAAAACAGGGGTTTTTTTCCCCTCCTCTCTTTCAACACTGAGGATTGAATCCAGAGCCTCACATATGTTAGGCAAGTGCTTTACCACTGACCTACATCTATAATCCTATTTATTTATTTATTTATTTAATTACTTTAAAGACAGGATCTCACTAAATTGTCTAGGCTACCCTTAAACTTGTAATCCTCTTGCTTCAGCCTCCCAAGTAGTTGGCATATTGATAACATGCCACACAAATCCTTCATTTAAAATGCTCGGTTCAGGCCTAGGAGTGTAACTCAGTAGTAAAACACCTGCCGAGCATGTGTAAGGCCCTGTGTTGGATCCTTAGCACCATAAATAAATAAATATGTACAATTCAATAGATTTCTTTTTGGTACTAGGGATCGAACTCAGGACCTTGTGCTTGCGAGGCAGGTGGCAGCACCACTGAGCTAAATCCCTGGTCCATCAATAAATTTTAATGTATTTGTAGGTCCATACAACAAACCATCACCATAGTCAAATTTAGGACATTTTTAGGGCTGGGGATAGAGCTCAGTAGTATGGCACTAGCTTAGCCTGCATTAGGCCCCGGGTTCAATCCCCAGTGCTGGAAAGAAAGAAAGAAGGAAGGAAGGAAGGAAGGAAGGAAGGAAGGAAGGAAGGAAGGAAGGAAGGAAGAAAGAAAGAAAGAAAGAAAGAAAGAAAGAAAGAAAGAAAGAAAGAAAGAAAGAAAGAAAGAAAGAGAGAGAAAACAAAAAAACTTCCAGACATTTTTTATCACCAGAAAAGAATCCACATATCCATTAGCAATCCCCTATTTTCACTCATCCTCCCACTTGGCCCTAGGCAGGTGCTTGTCTGCTTTCTGTCTCTGTAGATTTGCCCATTCTGATGGTTCATGTAAACAGAAGAAAACAGCACAGGTGCAGTATATGGTTCTTTGGAATCAGCACTTCAGCTCAGCATAAAGTTTTCATGCTTCATCTGTCTTGCAGCATGAGTCAGTACTATATTCCTTTTGATGATAGAATCACATGCCACTGCATGGGTGTGCCATGATCCACTCATCGGTCAGTGGGCCGTAAGGCCTGCTCCCTGCCAGCCCCACCAGCCCTCAAATCTTCACAGCAAGGCTGCTATGTGCCAAATATGCAGAGGGCAGATAAGTGTGTGTTTATCCATAGCTCCAAAGTCTTGTATACACTGAATGCTATGCCAGGTGCCATTGGTTCCTGGTTGGTTGAGAGCTGGAACGTGGAGCAGAAAGAAACCAAGGGGGCCCAATTCATCTTACTGGGACAAGAGATCCAAATGTGGCTTTCTGTTCAGGGATCTTTCACACTGTGGGCCAAGCCCAGCGAGCTGGGAAATTCCGAACACCTTTGTGAGGGAGGGAGCCAGGCTCATGTTCTCCTTTAGAGACTCGGCCACAGGGCTCCGGGGAACTTAAGCATCCGGGCAAAGCTCACAAAGGTGAAGTAGCTGTGGCCTGCACCGATTTGGGGTTAGACCACTCTGCTCTCAAAACCCACCCTTGGGGGAGCAGCTGGTTGTGCCTTCGTCTCCGTACTGTGGCTCCTGGTTAAGGCCAAGGGGCTGGCTTCTGCAAAAGCAGCAAGACTTCTGTTGTGCCCTTCTTCCTCCTTGACAGAATTCTGATTGCCTCCAGGCATCAATACGCCCTGCTAAAAGGCTACATTTCTTTAGCCTCTCTTTTTGCCAGGGTGGCCCATGAGAAGAAAGCAAATGCTGTTCAGCAAAGATCATGGATAATCTGTCTCATTAAAAAAAAACAAAACCTGAAACTTTAATTAAAAATATTGTCAAGCATAAGGAAATGTGAAGAGATTAGTGTAATGCTCACCCAAGTATACCACCCTGATTTAACTGTTGTTAACATTCTGCCATAGTTGCTTCTCTCCCGCTCCCCGTAATTCAAAATAAATTACAGATGTCATGACATTTTACCTCAAAATATTTTAGGATGCATCTCCAAAAAAAGAAGGACATTTTCTTATATATTCACCCTAGCTATCACACCTAACAAAATAAAGACTCCTTTTGATCATCAAAGAATCAGCCTGTATTTGATGGAGAAAATCGCTTTAAAAGAGGATGACTCAGATGAGAGACAGCTGTTCTTTTGTTCTTTCTCCCTGTCTCCTTCTGCTCTCCTAAATCAAAAACATAAAGGCCGGAGCTCCAGCAGCTACCTTGTAACTCTGAGGTCATCTTGGTGACAAAAACAAGAGAAAAATATGGCAAAATAAAAAGAGGAAACAGTAGGTTGACAGATGAGCAGAAAATAAGCAAAAATATCCAAATGAATAAGATTTTCAGAACCCTCCCAAAATAAGTAAACAAAAATGTGTTTGATTTTAATTTCAGATAAATAATGAGCAACTGTTTAATTATAAGTATGCCCTAGGCAACATTTCAGACATATTTATTAAATGATTATCTAAGGGCCGGGGATTTACCTCAGTGGTTCTGCCACCTGTCTTGCAACCAAAAGGACCCGAGTTCAATCCCTGGTACCAAAAAAAAAAAAAAAGATTATCTATTAATTATCTAAAATTCAGGTTTAACTGAGCATCTTGGTTTGGGCAACCCTGTGTGGGGCCTGGGTCTCTGATGCCTGGTGCCACTCAGGCCCTGCCCTGCCCACTTCCTCAGAACCCGAATTCTCTAATCCATTTAAGGATGATTAATCATGCATTTACTATGTGGTACTTCTCAGGTAAAGCTCTACAGACATTGTCAGATGGGCTTATAAGACTCACAGTCTAGTATACAGACACTAAGTCAAATACTCAAGTATCTGTGAGGTGAATGATAAAAAGGGGATTGGATGCTCCCCTCCCCTCGCCTGGCTGCTCTGGTTACTTCCTGATCGACGAGCTGTTTTCCTCCACTGACTTTTCCCTACAGGACCTCTCCCGCTGGGATGTCATCCCATATCTCTGCTCATCTCACTTCTTCCCCTCATTCATTCATTCATTCACCAAACTTGATTTCAGACTCACTGCCCTTTCATGAAGTCTTCCAGATTCTACAACAGAAGTGAAGCCTGTGTGATGACAGTGCAGGTAGAGAGAAGAGGACTTCATTCTTCCTGAGGGAAAGCAGGGTGACAACAGCATAGGGTTTTGAAGAGTAAATAGGAGCTCACTAAGCACTGGAGGTGTGAATGTAGCCATGAGTAGGTGAACAAGTAGATGAAGTCAACTGAGCAGATGAGGTGCCAGCTGGCCATCTCAGCTGCAGCCTCTCCTTTCTTTTCCATGGGGTGGTCAGATCCCGAAAGTCTTTGGTGGCCATGGGAGACAGATGGCAGTTCTTTACCTCTGGTTCAGCTAAGGTCATGCTTCTCTTGTGACTGTCCAAGCTGCTGGGCCTTTAAATCAAATCATCCAGTTTTCCTGGCCCCAAACCTGCCACTGCAAAATGAGGCTGGAAAACACATTTCCCAATCCCTGCTGCGTGTCTGGAGTCTTCTGGAAGGCCAGAGCCGGAAAGTTTCTTACCACTGTCTGGTCCAAGCAGTCAGCTAACTAATGAATGAAGCGAGCCCCGGATTGGTGAAAGAACTCGCCCATGGTTGTATCCTGCAGCGTGGCTCAGCCCAGCTCTGTTGTAGCCCTCTCCTTCCTGGCTCACCACAACAGGATTTATACCAGGCAGGAGTTGTAAACTGAACTTTGCAACCAGTGGCCTCACCTCACCACGGTGGTCAAAATCCCTTGGTGCAAATCACAGTCCTGTCCAGGATGAGAGCCCCAGGGAGCTGAGCACAAGCCCTCCCCAAACTCTAGTCACCTTGCAGGACAGAGGCCCAGGCTGCTGAAGCCAGCTAGCCATAGGAGGTGTTCCCTGGTGGGCAGTGGGAACATCCTGGGAACCCTGTCTCTTAACCTTCTTTCCTTCCCAGGAAGGAAGCCGGGGCAATTGTTCCAGCCAAGTGAAGGGGAGATGCTGCTGAGACAGAGCCTAGGAGAGGCAAGGAGAGGCAGTCAGAGCAGTCAGAGCAGGGAAGAGAGCCTGGAGGAGCAGAGAGGGTACGTGGGGAGGGTGAGTGGCTCGTTCTCCTGGGCAAGGAGAGAAGTTGAGGGCTGTGCTGGCAAAGGGTTCTGGGGAGGCAGCCCTGGGACAGGGCTTAGAGAACCTCTCAAGCCTGGATGAGTCAATTAAGAAACCTGATTTACTAATGAGGCCAGAGGAGACCACTGCCCAGCCGGCTTTTCCATAAATAAGGCAGAGCTGGTGGAGAGGCTGGGTCTCCTGACTGCCCTTGCTACCCCACCCCCTGACACCCAGGGTCCACAATCCCCCACCCCCAGCCCTTAACTGTCAGCTGCCTCAGCGGCAGAGGGAGCCTAGCTGAGACCTCGGAGGGTGTCCAGATGCCATGCTGTGGCCATCCCAGGGAGTGCATTTCCCCAGAGCATTTGGGGCATTACCCTTCATGGACTCAAAGGTTAGGTGCTGATTCCACCTTGCCGCTGGCAATGAAGAACAGGAAGACAGATGGAGCAGCTCCCACACACAGTATGCTAATCCCCTACCCAGTGGACCAGGAAATGGCCGGCCATTTGCGCCGCCGTCAAGGCTCAGAGATGCTGCCTCAAAGCTCACGTCTTTAATGCTGTGCCCTAGTTGAGGATCCTTAGGATGATTACTCTAGATAATTTCTAGAGTTGGCAGAATGAAGGATGGGACAGGTGACAGATGTGTGGGGCTTTCTGTGGGCGTCTTGAAGGAGCCATCCACCTGCACACATAGTCCCTTAGGTCCCCGCGCTCCCCAGGCCTCCTGGGCCAGTCCTAGCACCTCCACCTTGCCTCTGAGAAGCAGACTTTGCTGTGCTCCCCGGGCCTCTTCCAGGGTGCCTTCCTCCAGCAGGCAAGCTGCTTGCAGGGATGAAAGGCTCCTAGACAAGAACAGAATTGTGGGTGTAAACCACCATTTCTGGACTCTGCTGAGTCTCAGCCCCTGGTAGCTCCAGTCTCAAGGGGTAGTAAGGAGGGGCCAAAAATGCTGCCTGGTATTTGTAAAGTTTATTCTCCAGATTCGGTTATGTTGCAGAGGTCAGCCGGGGCGGCTTCCTTGCCTGCTTCTTGGTTCCTCTTATGTCCAAGTCTCCAGCACTAGCAATTTGGACTTGAGTTCAGTGCCCTTGGCCTTTTCCATCAGATCACTAGCCCTAGAAATTCACATGTCTTTTGCTACAGGGAGGTTGCCCAAACTGGGGACAGCCCTCCCCACCAGGATAACACAGACCCGCCAGCCCAGCCCACCTGGAACCTGCAGAACTGGTTCTTCTGTGTGTGTGTGTGTGTGTGTGTGTGTGTGTTTCCTGATCACACTGGCCAAAGATGTGTCAATGATGAAACCAGGAGCACTGGGTGTCCTAAGGTGTCACCTGGGGGTCCTTGTCATCCTAAAACTTTGGTGCTGGCAAAATCCCACTTTAAATAAATTTATTTAAAACAAAGACCACCTTTTTTCTAGTAAATATGAAAACAAAAGAGGCTTGATGTAGAATTTGTCTTAAAACTTATGAATATAAATGTATGTCATTTTTAAGTTAAGGCTACAATTGCATCTGTAATCTTAGACTGAGCAAAGCATGAATCAAATTCAACTTAGGGGCGGGGGTGTCTAGGGTTTCAGCACCAAATTGGATGATGGCTTTCTCTATAGGTCATTCTTTGCACTTGATTTTCACAGCATGGTCTTTGAGAGTGTCATTCGGTAAAATTATCCAGGCATCTCATGCATTATCACAAGGACGTATCTTAATCCATGGCACTCAAATCACTCTCTTTTGAGCATCTTCTGGGTCATCCTCCTTATTATTTTTTTTTTCTTAAACTCAGAAATGGCCAGATCCTCCTTTGTCAAGGGCTTTGCAAAGAATTCAAAGCCTTCCCCAGCACTGTTTTCACAACTCTGTGAAATCCCACAAGAATGGCTCAAATTGCAGTTTCATTTTGCAATCAATTTATATAGTTTTTCTAGTGTATGATTGGAACATCCTGACAATTAGTGAGACGGGCAGTAAAGATATGATATGATATGATATATGATATGGGTTGAGCAAAGACAGACACTAGAGCTTAGCAGAAGGGAAGTTTCAGTGGATGATACTTCCAGTAGGTGTTTTTGTTGGTTTACAGTTTTTCCACCTATTTTAGTCCTCTTGAGTATTGGAAAACATTACTCCAAGATTATACAATCTCTTTTCTTTTATCAATTAACTTAGAAAAATTAGCACATGTTAGTAATACAGAAGGTAGTTGGTTCATCAGGGGGCACAGTATTATGATGATATTCACCGCCCCAAGGAATTAACCTGGAGGACACAGGTAATAAGTCTTAGGATAATGAGAAACCACAAATGTGGCGGTTCTGTGTATACAGATCCTATTTCTGATAAGGGGCAATGAGGGAAGCCAGGTGTGGCACACTTGTAATCCAACACTCTGGGAAGCTGAGGCAGGAGCACTGCAAGTTCGAGCCTAGCCAGGGCACTTTAGTAACTTAGCAAGACCCTGTTTACCCCACCAAAAAAAAAAAAATTAAAAAGGCTGGGGATATAGTAGAGTGCAAAGGCTCTGGGCTCAATCTTCAGTACCACACATACACACAAGCAGTGAGGGAAGCATGCTTCTTCCTGTGTTATTTCTGGGCCAGGCTTGAGAAGCTCATCCTGATGGAGAACATAAGTCTTTGAAAAGAATCAACACTCAAAGAACCAACAATCAACTCCAACACTTGCAAAAAAAAGAGCTCCAAGCTGGGTGTGGTGGCACATGCCTGTAATCCCAGCACTGGGGAGGCTGAGGCAGTATTGTCTTGAATTCAAAGCCAGCTTGGGCTACATAGTGAGTTCAACGCCAGCACAAAGTTCATAGTGAGACCCTGACTAGAACAAACAAAAAAAGGCTTCAGACCTAACCGCAACCTCCTTAACTACTTATCAGTTTACTTGGAGCATCACTCAGGCAGCACTTTTCTTTATGTACTGTCCCAAGCAGGGCTCAGTCAGGTGTCATTTCAACCAGTGAATTCTTGCATTGAATAAATTTGATAAAGTTTTTATATTTCCTGTTGTATTATCTTATAAGGATTAACACAAAATGCAATTTTGGTCATCCCGTATTTAAATAATTAGACTGGTAGGGATGGGGATTTAGCTCAATGGCACCATGGCTGCCTTGAAAGTGCAAGGTCATGAGTTCTATCCCCGATACTGGGAAAAAAGGATTAGACTGGTAAGTGGTTAAATTGGATTCTGGCAAAGCTTCCTGGACAGGCACAGGGTTCCATCTTGGGTGACACTTCCCAGGGCTGTTTTCCCAGGACTCGAGGTAATGGACAGACAGCACATTGGAAAACTTGTCTCATTAAACACCAGTGGTCTTCCAGGTCCTAAGTATTAATAGTAAGAAGTACTTACCCTGTGGCAGGTATTGTTTTAAACATTTCACAAGTCTTATTTAATTCTCAATGCCCTTTTAGTGTTACTCTAATTTTAGGGTTGAAGAAATAAAGACATAGGAAGATGATTTTTTTCCAGGTCACACAAATGGCTAGTTTTGAGTTAAGATTTAAACCCAGACTGTCAGACTCTGGACCTTATATTCATGACTAGTATTGTACTGGACACTAACTTGGCTTTTTTCTAGTGGATTTGAATAATGCATGAGACAGTACAGGAGTCACCTATTTAGGATCATCTTGCCCCCTCTCACATTTGGTAAGTGTAGAAAATAGGAGACTCAGGAAGATCTTGTCTGATTTGCTTAATAACTTGCCCAATGCAGCCCCCTAAATCAATAGCAAAATGCAATTAAAATTTAAAGTCCCCTAAACCCTTAACAAGAGTACTTTTGGTTTAATTACGAATCCATTTAAAAAATTTTGTATGTAAGTCTTCTATGAAAGGCCACCCCAGAAAAGCTATTGTCACTCAGTCTCAACAGACACGGAAGTATTTTTTTGCAAGGATGCCTCATTTCTCGAAACTAATAAAATAATTGGGTTGAACATACTCAATGCAGACCTTCTCCTACCAGTGAGCTCTTTTATAGCCACTGAAAAGTCACTTTTGGGGAGGGGCTCATTATCCCTCAAGATCTTGTGTGTCTCATTTGCATATGAAAGAGGAAGTTCATAAAAGCCTTTTCTTATTTTCTAACATGGGTTCAAATCAGGGGCCATTATCATCCTATAGAAAGACCCAAATGGCATATGGATCATTCTGGAGAAGGGTGTGAGCGCCTTTTAAGAGAATTGTTTTAGTTTTTGCAGGAAATTAATCAGAGGGATGGGCTTTGTGGAGCGGGGAGCAAATCTAATCTGTCCTTTGTTCAAATTTGCCTTGCTCCAATTCCTAGCAATTGTAGACAACATGCTCTTTTGTTGAGGAGACACTTGTTACATGCATAATTAGAGACTGCAGTAGCTGTGTTTAAAGAAAAACTGTTTTCCAATGTAATGTGTGATCTTGATAATAGTATTTTCATCAAAGGTAGCAATTACATTCATTAAGCTGGGACTGGCGTGGAGGCAAGGAAATTAAGTGGAAAGTGAATAAAAAGCTCCCCTCCTCCCTTTTTATCTCCTTCTCTTTATAAGTTGAAATGCACCATGGTGAGCTGTAACTGGGAAATACATAGGGAATATAAAAAAATAAAGTCCTCCTTAACCTTTCTGAATAATGACCCTGCAGACATCCTAGGGACAGCAAATATGGATGCACTTTTCAAATCAAAGGGCTTTATTCTGCCTTAATTTCCTATGCACGTTTTAAACGAGCTCAACATATGATTCGGGTCTTTAAAGGCTGCTAGGATCTTTAGGATTAACTCACTGTTCTTTTCACACATAAATTAATAGTTTTGTGTTCTCAAAAAAACCACAACAAGGCATAAATCCATCAGTTTAGGACAGAAACAAGGCCAGTTGGCTATTTTAATTATCCTTTTAACTATTCGTTATCCTTCCTTATACTTTAATTTTGAGGGTGTTGTAATGAAGTCCACACATCTGAGATAGAGAAATAGTGCAGGAAAAGAGCCCAAAAGATCCTTCAATCTCACTGTGTTGGTGTGAAAAATTTATTCTGAGAAGGCAAATAAATGTATATGTGTATGTGTAGGGGTGTGTGTGTGTGTGTGTGTGTGTGTGTGTGTGTGTGTGTATGTCCTCCAGGCAGATGCTGTGTCCCTACTAACCCCATCCCACCTCAGATTTAAAAACCTGCTTTACAAATGTCCTTTCAATGCCTTAAAGGGCTTGATGATTCCAATTTTATTCAACAGAGCACAATGATTTAGACATTCCTGGGCAAGAGAAGATAGTAATATGCCAACTCGTATCAGCACCCTTGATTCTGCCAGTGTTTGACCTGAAAAGCTTTCTGAGAAAATGAAAGCAATCCACAAAAATCAATGGGGGAACCCTCTTTTTGTGACTGGGTGTACACAGCTCTGCAGTGAGAATCATTATCTCTAGATTGATTGACCCAAATGTCATGCAGATCATCTTGAAGTGGAAACCAAAGTGCTTGAACAGCCTCTGCATTTTCTGCTGGCTGCACAACTAGACATGGCAGTGGCCTTGATGATTAACCTCAAACCAAGTGGGTCAGGGTCTTTCACGCCCTAAAGGAGTGCTGTAATTTGAGAAAAAGTGGGGTTTTAGAAGTTTTTCAAATTTACTAACTTGCTCATTAGCAGTTGATTTGACTTTGTGAGACAAGAACACTGTTAGGCACCAGGATACCCAGCTTGTGGTATGTATTTTCTGAATGGCTTGTTATGTGCCTGATACTCTGCCCAGGGATTGCAAGTACCATATAACTTACTCCTTACAACAACCAACAACCTTTCAAAGTGGGCATCATCATTAGCATCATGCTCATTTTACATTTCAGAAAACCAGGACTTAGATAGGTCCAGTAGCCCACTGCTGTGGTCTGAATGTTTGTGTCCCTCCAAATTCATATTCTGAATCCTAGCTCCCAATGTGGTATTAAGAGATAGTCTTTTGGAGGTCACTAAGTCATTAGAGCTTGTTGTGGTTTGGATCTAAGATGTCTTCCCAAAAGCTCATATAATCAAAAGCGGGGCTTTTGGAGGGATTGAACTTCATCAGATTGATTTATCAATAAGACCATAATTTGATGACATTGTTAGAAGGTAATAAAATTTAGGAGATGGGGCCTAGTTGAAGGGAGTAGAGTATGTGGGTATGAACTTGGGGACTATACCTGGATCCTGGCCTCTTCTTCTGTCTCTCTTTCCCTCCATCTGCTTTCTGGCTGCCATAAGAATAGCAGCTTTCCTCCACCACACTTTCTGCCATGATGTTTCTGCCTCACCTCAGATCTCCTGAGCAAACCAGCTGATCATGGACTGAAGCCTCTAAAATCATGAGCCAAAATAAATCTTTCTACCTTCAAATTGTTATTCTTAGGTCTTTTGTCACAAGGACAGAAAGCTAACTAATAATACAGGGCCTTATCCTCATGAATGGGATTAGTGACCTTAGAAAAGAGGCCTGAGGGAGCTTGTTTTCCCTTTCTGCCACGTGAAGACACCGTGAGAAGGTGCCATCTACAAGGTAAAAAGCCCTCACTAGACACTTTTAGCACCTTGATAGTGGACTTCTCAGCCTCCAGAACTGTGAGAAACATATTTCTATGGTTTATAAATTACACAGCCTGAGGTATTTTTGTCTTAGCAATTTGAATAGACACCACTCACCCAAGGTGATACAGTTAAGAAGTAGTACAGCAAATGTCCAAATTCCAGTTATCTGATAGCAAAGCCTAGGGTCTTAAGTCATCTGCTATGGGAGTTGGGGGCAAGGGCTTTCACCTCCATGGGCACAGATTTCCTCTACGTAAAATAAGGACATAATGAAAAGTCTCTGGGACAAAAGGCTGAGAATGTCCAAAAGAACAGAGACTAATAGTTACCCAATCTTTAAGCAGCTCTGGTTCTGCAAATGGATAAAAACTGTACCCTATATCCTCTTATATCATCAATCAGCATGATAAGATAACCAACTTTTTGTGGGGCTCCTTTGCCCAGTGATTCTGTCTGGGTTCTGGGGTCTTACTCAGCACCACCATGCAAAAGTCTCTAGGTGAGAAAGACCTATCCTCCTGGCACTTCCTTTGAGCTAGTCTTTTTACCTGGCCCATGCTTGTGGTCCAGCATGCTTTGCAAGGCTAGGGCTCTGCTAAGCATGCAGTTTCCTGGTGTCTCACTTGCTCCCCTCCCCTGCTCAGGAACATGTTCTCAGGGTGCTTGTCTAGACAACCACTTATGAGAGCTGAAGATCTCTTTCTCTTTCCCTAGCTTGGAGAAATTTCTTAAATTTGGAGCCAAGTGTGGTGGAGCATGCCTGTAATCCCAGTACTATGGGAAGCTGAGGCAGGGGGATAGTAAGTTTGAGCTCCAGCCTGGACAACTTAGTGAATTAGCAAGACCGAGGCTCAAAATTAAAAAATCAAAATGGCTGGGGACGTAGCCCATTGTAAAAGCCCTGGGTTCAGTCCTCAGTACTGAAAAAAATGGGAGAAAGTTCATCTTGCCTAGAGCCTTCTTCTGAATATTGGACTTGGTCTCTCTCTCTCTTTCTGGTTTTGTGTGTATGTGTATGTGTTAACAAGAATGGAGCCCATGACATCATGCCTACTAGACTAATGCTTTACCATTGAGCTACATCCTCAGTGCTTTTGAGAGAAGGTCTTGCTAAGTTGCCAAGGCTGGTCTCAAACATGCAATCCTTGGGCCGGGATTTAGCTCAGTGGTTTTACCACCTGCTGCGCAAGCGCAAGGACCTGAGTTCAATCCCCAGTACCAAAAAAACAACAACATGCAATCCTCCTACCTTAGCCTCCTGAGTAGCTGAGATTAGAAGTATGTGCAACCATGCCCAGCTTTCCCCTTTCCTTTCAGACATTGTTTTCCTCAACAGGTTTAGGCTTTAAGACAAAAGTCAGCAAGTGCTAACACAGACTTTAGCAGAGGTGAGGAGCAGAAAGTCTGCCTGAATAGAGAGGAGAACGGGGTGGGGGTAATAACTCTACTAACTAATCTTGCAATAATACTGCTTCAAAGCCAAAATTCCTGGAGACTAGTGAAGCTTGCTTGGGTCATCAGATCTTTTTTTTGCAGTACCGGGGATCAAACTCAGAACCTTGCGCTTGTGAAGCAGGTGGAGTGCCACTGAGCTAAATCCCCAGCCTGTTTGCTTGGTCATCAGTTCTATGCACTACTTGCTCTTTTGAGGGAGGAGATACTGTACCTTTAAGAGCAGCACAGATCAACAGAACTTTCTGGGATAATGGTAACACTTTGTCTTCACCACCCAATATGGTGGCTTCTCATCACAAGTGGCTAATGAGCACTTGAAACATGGCTAATGCAACTGAAGAACTGAATTGTTAATTTTGTTTGATTTTAGTCTATTCAGATTTAACCAGACATGCGTGGTAGTGCCTATCATATTGGATAGTCCAGCTCTACAGAAATTACAGAAGATAAGTGATATAACCCAACTTACATTTAAAAGAATGTTTCAGGTGGCTAGGTGGAGAATGGATTGAATAGTAGGAAGCCATTGGAAACTAAGAGCCAATTAAGAGGCTGCTGTGCTGTTCCCAGGAAGAGATCATGCCATAGGTTAGATTATGGTGTTAGTAGTAGAGACCTGATAGGCTGAAGAATTGTTCTGGAGGTAGAACCAGTGAAAAAAAAACCCACTAGTGATCGAGCTGCCATGCTCCACTCTAAAAATGACATTCGCAGTTAAACAGATTATTATTTTTCATGTCTGTTACTATATCAAAATATCAGAGATTGGGTAATTTAGAAAGGAATGAGGATGAAGGCAGTTACTCAGAAAGAAGAAATACTAAGTGCTACTCCCAGGGTGGCCCCCCGTTCTACAGAGGTTTTCTCAGTACCTGTTCTCAGCTGTTTTGGAAGCCAGGCTGGGAAGCCACAGAGAAAGGGAAGATTCTTCCTCTTTTACCCAAATAGGTGATTCCTCCAAAGCTTTCAGAGTTGTGGCTTCCTTTCCTTCTCCTGACTACTCTTGAGTTTTTCTCATCCAGAAAGAAATATAATCTCCTGGTGTCAGAAGTCCTCACAACCCACCTGACTTTCAATTCTCCAAACTCATTTGATATATTATTTCTCCTCTTTTATCCTCCTGAATAACTTGGGCTAAAATGTACTCAGCACCATATGAGAACAAGCTCATCTGTGGCAAAGCTTCCTTGCTTCACTGCCTGGAGTGTCTTGCAGATCCTGCTCCCAGACTTGGCTTGGTTTCTTGAGGGCCAGGGCCTCTGGTGGTCTTCTTTTTGAATGCTCTTCTTGCTTCTGAGCCACCCACAAAGGCAGCATCACTGTTGTGCACAGACTAGCTTGCTTCCTGAGTTGCCCTCTTCTTAGTCTTAAAATTTTCATTCTCCTTCACCCCAGACTTTTTTTTCCCCCAGTATTGAACCCAGGGACATTCTACCACTGAGCTATATCCATAGGTCTTTTTTACTATTTTGAAATGGGGTCTTGCTGAGTTGCTCAGACTGGCCTTGAACTTGAAATCCTCCCTCAGCCTTCCAAGTAGCTGGGATTACAGGTGTGTACCACTTCACCCAGCTCACCCTATGCTTGAAAGCCAGAACCTAACAATCCCTGGCTCCAGCCCTCATCTCATCTTTCTGTTGTCAAATATAAAAATGCTGAATTACTTTCCTAGGCTTCTCCTTACTCCCTTCCCAAAGGATATCATTCAGGTAAAACTGAATGAGAAAAGGAATAGAGCTGCTACCTCTTCTAGTCTAGAACCTAACTATTCAATGAAGGCTGAGAAGCAGGAGCATTCCTCTCCACCACAGACCTCATGTACCTGTTCATACAACAGACCTCACCAAGGTAGGTGGGGAATCAAATCTTAGATCAGGAAATAACAATGTATATGAAGTTACGGCAACAAAAGCATTTTTAAGAAAGACTATCTTTTTAGAGTAGTGTTACCTTTACAGCAAAATTGAGAGGTAAGAAGAGATATCTCTTATAATTCCTGCAATCACATGTGCACAGCCTCCCCCTTTACTAAGGTCCCCACCAGAGTGGTGCATTTGTCACCACGGATGAGTCTATGTTTACATCATAATCATCCAATGTCCAATAGTATACATTAGAGTTCACATTTGGCACTGTACATCCTATGGGTTTGGAAAATACACATGTACTCATCATTATAGCTTTGAACAAAGTAGTTCCACTGCCCTAAAGATCCTCTGTTCCATCTATTCATCCCTCCTTCCCTTAAGCCCTCAGGCAGCCAGTGTTTTTCCTTTGCCAGAAAGTCTTATATTTGGACTCAAATAGTACGTTGTCTTTTTAGATTGGCTTCTTGTACTAATTTGTTCCATGTCTTTTCATGGATTTTTAGTGCTGAATAATAATCCATTGACTGGATGTATCACAGCTTATTATCCATCAACCTACTGAGGATTTCTTGGTTGTTTTCTCCAAGTTTTGTCAATTGTGAAGAAAACTACTACAACAGCTATACCCACAGTTTCCAGTTCCTTTGGGTAAACACCAAGAAGTGTGATTGATGGATTACGTACTAAGAGTTATGTTACTTTTTAAAAGAAACTCCCTAAATTCTATGTGCCTAAACTGTTCTCCATTCCCACCAGAGTTCCTATTGCTTCACATCCTCAGTAGCTTTTGGTGTTGTCAGTGTTCTGATTCTCGCCATTCTAATAGGTATATAGTAGTATCTTGTTTTACTTTAATTAATTTCCCTGATGACATATATTGTGGTGGATATTTTCAATATACTTATTTTCTATCTGTATGTCTTCTTCAGTGAGGTGCTGTTAAGGTTCTGGCCCATTGTTTTACTGGGGTTTTTTTTATTGTTGACTTTTGTATATTTTGGATAACAATCCTTTATCAGATATGTTTCTTGCAAATATTTTTTCCTAGTCTATGGCTTTTCTGTTCACTCTCTTGACAATGTCCTTCACAGAGCAAAAATTGTTTTTGTTTTTTTTGGTACCAGGGATCGAACGCTGGTCCTTGCGCTTGTGCAGCAGGAGGCAAAACCACTGAGCTAAATCCCCGCCCAAAAATTGTTAACGTTGTTTAGCTTACTAATTCTTCAGTGGATCATTTGTTAGTTGGCTTTTTGTTACTATAACAAATACCTAATATAATCATCATATAAAGAGAGGTTTATTTTGGCTCTCAGTTTTGGAGGTTCGATCCACAATCAATTGGCCAACTTGTTTTTGGGCCTATGGTAAGGCAGTATATCATGGTGGTGAACATGTGTCTTGGTTACTTTTCTCCCTGCTAAGACAAAATACCCAACACCCACAAGTTAGGGGAGGAAAATTTTATTTAGCACACAGTTTGCAGAGGTTTCAGTCCATTATCGGCGGCTCCAAGGCAGGGTGGCGTGGGAGACAGGCATGGCAGAGGAGAAACAGTTCATGGCAGGCAGAAAGTAGCAAAGCAAACAAGCAAGGGACCTGAGCAGCTTCTTTCTGCCCCTTTTATACTCCATCTAGGCTACCGGGATTAGGGCAGTGCCAAACAAATCAGTGGACTGTTTTACTAATCACCTACCCTTAATCCCAGCATCACACACTTTAGATTCAGCCACCTGTGAAAAAGCCCTATCTATGACTGCATGAGGCTGGGGTGGCGGGGGGGGGGGGCATCTAGACACAAAAGATAACAGCATGTGACAGAGCAAAGCTGGTCATCTCCTTGAGAGCCAAGCACAGAGGAGAGAAAGTAAATGCTGTTTTGGTCTCTAATTCAAGGACATACTCCACTCCCAAGGTCCTAAAGACATCCCAGCCGGTCACTCTTTTTAAAGGTTCCACCACTTTTCAATAGCCCCATTTTGGGAAACAAACCTTTACAACACAGGTCTTTGGGGGATACTTAAGATCCAAACTATGGCAGGTCATGTCTTCAGGTCGTATCTAAAAAGTCATCAGCAAACCCAAAGTCATCTAGATTTGCTCCTATTATCTCATAGAAATTTTATAGTTTTGTGTTTTTATTTAGTCTAAAATCCATTTTAATTCTGGGAAGGGCATAAGATGTTTCTAGATTCTTGGTTCGTTTTTTTTTTCCTGCATGTAGATGTTCAGTTATTCTAGTACCACTTGTTGAAAAGATTACTTTTTTCTCCACTGTACTGCCTTTGCTCCTTTGTTGTAGATCAGTTGGCTATACTTATTTGGAACTATTTCTGGGCTCTCTATCCTGTTTTACTTATCTGTCTGTACTTTCATCAACACTGCATTGTCTTGAGTACTGTAGTTTTATATTTAAGTCTTGAGGTTGTGGTAGTGCCAGTCATCCAACTTTGTTCTTTAATTAATTATCTTGACTATTTTAAGTCTTCTGCCTTTTACATAAACTTTAGAATCAATTTGTCAATATCCACAAAAAAAAATTTGCTGGAGATTTTGACAGAGATTGCACTGAATCTAAGATTAATTTAGGAAGAACTAATAGCTTGGCCCTATTTATAAATGCATAATATTCATTTTCTTGTCTTATTGGATAAGCCAGGACTTCCCACATGATGCTGAACAGAAGCATTTTAAAAACTAGATTTTAAAAAGATTTTAACTTATTTTTTATCAGCTTCAAAAATCTGGCAAGGTATCTTGAACCATTTCAGAATGAGCCTAGATTTTTTCAAGTAGCTTACCCAGTTTTATCAATGTTAGTACTGCCCTTAGACCTGGCCCAGGTCTAAGATTGCCTCAGGTCCTCAGGCCCTGGATTTTGGTACTAACACCATGACCTCAGTGCTAAACATCCAGTTCAAGACTGACATTTGTTTTCCTGGCATGGGAGACTGAACTTAGGGTCTTTGCACTGAGCTACATCCCCAGGCTTTTCTTTTTTTGCAGGCTCTTGCTAAATTACCCAGGCTAGGCTTAAATTTCCAATCCTCTTGCTTTTAACTCTCAAAGTGCTGGGATTACAGGCTTGTGCCACAATGACTAAAACATTTTAAGCCACTGGAGACTTCTCCACCTTTGTCTAAAAAGGGTAATACAAAAAGAGGCTGCATCCAAATGCAGAAAATATCAGAAAAGATGGTTTTAGAGAAAAATGCTACTTTTTAGGTAAAGAGAATCTGCTTAGATATAATACAAATTTACAAATACAAATTTGTCCAATCTTTTCTGTCAGATAAAAAGAATGCAACAGATTCTTGTGTAACCATGATTATTTCCCATAGCACTGAACTACCCTCTCCTGGCTTCTCTGTGTTAATGAGCAGTTCCAGAGGTTCTTATGAATTGGTATGGCTTTCCAAGTGTAGGTTGAGTAATATTCTGCATATGAATAATTCTTTTTTTTTTTTTTTTTTGGTACCGGGGATCAAACTCAGATCCTTGCACTTAAGAAGCAGGCAGCGGAACCACTAAGCTAAATCCCTGGCCCTGAATAATTCTTACTACTATCAAATTTGATTATCTATATAGGTCTAGTTGTAACATGTATAATATGTGATACTAATTCTTTACATTGGTGAATGGACAATGAATGCTAAAATTTTAAGTGGCTCTATGTTTAAGAAAACATATTTAGGGGCCGGGGATTTAGCTCAGAGGTTTCGCCACCTGCTGTGCAAGCGCAAGGACCCAAGTTTGATTCCCTGTACCAAAAAAACAAAAAAAACATATTTAATAAGATTAAATTAAAATTTTTAAAAATGAAATTTTAAAATTCAGTTTTACAAATAAAAATTTTAATTAGAATTTAATTTGCCTTTTAGTAATTTTAAATACTTTAAAAGAAAAATGTTTTTGAAAACAAAAATAATGTAAAAATTTATATTTTTAATGAAAACATATTCTAATTCTCTATACTTTGAATACTATTTGTTTGGTTGTTTTTTTTTTTAGGTAGCGGGCATCGAACTCAGGACCTTGCGCTTGTGAGGCAGGCGCTGGAACCACTGAGCTAAATTTCCAGCCCTATACTTTGAATACTATTACATTTAAAAATAATACTGTGGATCATAGTGAGCACATGGCAAGATCGTAACAGAAATAAAAAACACAAAAGGAGAGCGGAGAAAACAAAAAAAAAAGTCTAGAAAGAATAAGCCCATGGATCAGCCTAGGGCAGGAAAACCAGGGGAGCCCTGCTGAACCTCCAGGGAGCACTTGCGGGAGCTCATCTGGTGATCTCTGTCACACGGAGTGTCCTGAAATGACTTCAGAGCCTTAGAGGGGAAACCAACTGAGGTCATTAAAGTGGTATGAAATTAGGGGGCAAAAACTTTAGAATTCAAGAGCATAGTACAACATTTGAGGAATACAAGGCAGGTGAGTCTTGAGAGAAATTACATAAAAACCTTAAACTAACCAGCCAATCACAAACTATGGCAGCACTTCCTTTTCCTGCTGGACATGAAGGAGGAAGTATGACTACTATCTTTCAAGAGCTTGTCCTTCAGATGCCAGTGGGATATTCTGGCTTTGTGTAAGAATGTACAATACTTTGCTCTAAAGGACAAGCAGTGCTGCTGCGGTATTTGATTTGGACTCACGTTCTTCACTGTCTATCAGAGATGATAAGATAAACTCATTATGAAATATTTATTCTCCTGGAGATTGCCCTGGATTGCTGGGGCCCAGTAGAGATTTTAAACCAAAAAATCAGCCAGAATGAGGCAAGTATTTACATAAATGTAGGGTCAATTTAGGAAAGAAGTTTGTTAACACAAAGACAGCATTGATGTCCACACCATGTCTTGTGAGAACATCATAGTTGTTAACAGTCTAATTTCTTTTACATAATGCAAAAAACAAGACCTATATCTTTCTATATCTGGTGACTGTTTTATACTGATACATTTCAAATCAAGTAATTCACAACATTTCTTGCCCACTGGATAAGTGAAGGTTTATTTCAGGCTAAAAATGCTCTTTATTACAAAATACATTTAAAATGAGCTTAGGCTCAATCAATAAGCATATTGTTAGCCTTTGTCTACTTGCAAAAATCAATTGGGCCAGAAAGATGGAGTATTAATGTGTACAGGAACCGTACATACATTATATAGTGATAGATTTCTGTTCCATGACAGAGTGTAAAATACAGCAAGACTCGAAGGGACTGTTCACTCAAGCAGGTGAACTCCCCTTAGACTCCCTAACCCTCCAGGGCACAAAACCCTACAAACAGATAGTACTTTGTTATTAGTCTGCACCTACAAAAGGAAAAAAATCTAATTCTAAGAGAAATGATTAGATTTTAAAACATAGAAAGTAAGGTGATTTATCTTAGCAGGAGCTTCTCTCTTGATAATAAAGGTAAAATTTTATGAAGCAAACACCATCAACCCTCTTATTTTGGGGCGGAAGAGCTATGAGCACATTGCCCTAAACTGCTTTGGTTCCACAGAACTGGTAAAGTTGCTGATGCTTGGCTTTCCAGGAGTATGCAAGAAGGGTGAATGGCAGGGTGAAGGACATCTAAGGGACTGCAATCAGGTAGAGGTAAGGGTGGTGCTGGGCTTGTTCTCCCTTTTGCTTCCTTTTCTTCTCAGTGGGTGAGGCTTTAGGGAACTCTGAGGCTTACTGAGTTGGACTTGCTGGACTGAGGACTGGGGGAGAAGTTGAAAGGACATAGACTTTGGGGCTGGAGTCATTTTGAGCACCCGTCTCAAGCTTTAGTGTATCCCTGGGGGACTTGTAAACAGATAGATTTCCAGGCCAGGCCGAAGGCCCAACCATGGCAAGCACATATTTAGGACTTGCTGTTCAGAAATGAGACTTGTTTTTTTGGTACCGAGGATCGAACTCCAGACCTTGTGCTTTCGAGGCAGGCAGCGGAACCACTGAGCTAAATCCCCAGCCCTAGAAATGAGACTTTTTATGAGCACCCTAAGTCACTTGGGGAGGCCCAGTAGAAGATAGCTATTCCATTTTTTCTGAGGCCTTTATGCCATCAGTAACCCTGTGGGACTCCTCAACCTATCCCAATTCTTCTCCTACACTTTAGATAATATATTTTCAAAGTGTGCTAGGCATCCTGTCAGGACAGATCTATTCCCAATGATTAGGAAACTCTGGAAATGTTATTTCAGTTTAGACTTCCAAGATTCACAAAGCCATTCTAGGTCATAGTGAGGACTGAGAACCACTGTATGGATAACAGAAGACCCACAAAGGGAGAGTCATGATAAATATTGCCATTTGTGGGAAAAGAAACCAGGAAGTCAGTCAGAAAGAGGAGGTCCTTTGTCATGGAAGCAAGGAGGCTTAGGAAGAAAAGTGTATGTATTTAAATATCATTTAACAAAGACAGATAGTGGGTTGGATCTGACCCCCTTCCCCCAAATTTCAGACATCCAATTTAAGGTACGGGCCTGGCTCTTTTGACTAGAGTAGAACTTTTGAAGTTTATTTTTTCCTTGAGACAAATGCTTCAGGTTCAAGGAAATGTTTACATTTAAATACCTCAGGCCAAATCACATAAAAATCAAAGCCAAGACTCTTAAGTCCAGGCCCAATGCAGATGCTGTCTGCGGAAAGCAAGAAACCATCCCTGGGAAACCCTGCTCTGCAAAGCAAGACATACTGCTTTTCCAAGGACAGAGAGCTAAACCTGGACGGAGCCATTTACCTACATGGGTCAAGCCTTGTAGAAATTAGACTTCAGATCCCTTTTCCATTCTCCTGTACCAGAGTCAAGTCTCTTAAAGGTGAATGGAGCTGCCTACTTGGCTGTGAAACAGAAAGAACAGTTAAGAGGGAAAATGACATACAAAAGCGAAAGATTTCAGTAACAGTGTGGGTAGCTTTGTGTTCATTTCCAATTATGTAAGACTATATTTTCTTTATAAAGTGGAAAGGGAGGGGGAGAGAAAGGGAATAAAAAGAGAATTGAGATGTGTTACGTACATGCACCAACTCCCCACAAAGAATGTAATCATTTTGTAATGTAACTGTGTATGAATAAAAGAAAACTCAAAAAAATGTAGTATAAATGATGCCAATGACCCCCAGTTTTAGGTAGGGACTCCAAAATTGTGCAGTTATCAGTGTTATGACTCTATTTTCCTTTTCTTTTTCTGTTTTTTAGTTCTTTTATTGGTAATTTTAGGTATACAATTCGTTTACATTTATCATTGGGTGCTTGTACCTGTACATGATGTATCTTGGTTCTTATTTTTTTCCCCATTATCTGTGCGCCCTTCACCCCCTCCACCCTTCCCTATTTACATAGATTTCATTTCCATTTTTTTTTTCTTTTCTCATAGTTTTTCCTTCCTGTGACTATTTTCTAAACTCTAAGGTTTTATATGTAGTACCTGTGTGTATACAGAAATAAAAATAGCTTTGTATGGTTCTGCACAAATAGTATATGGTTCCTTATTTTCTTAAGCAATATGAATTGCTCGTGATTTTTTTATCTCCATACATGGATCAATCTTATTTTTTCTTAAACTGATGAAAGAATTGCATAGGATGTTTCCATGCTTTATTTATTTTACTTAGTCATTTCTCATTTTTCACTATAAGTGTTGAATGGCACTAATCTGAAAATCCAAAATGCTTAAAAATTTGAAACTTTTTGAGCACCAATATGATGCCACAAGTAGAAAATTTCATATTTGAAATTTACTTTTCACATATACTTTCACAAAGGTTGAATTACCTTTCACATGTAAGTGAAATAATTGAATTTTACGTTTAGACTTGGTTCCATCCCCAAGATATCATCACATGTGTGAGAATATTCAAAAATCCAAAAATATCTTAAATCTTAAGTACTTCTGGGCCCAAGCATTTTGGATAAGTAGTGCCCAATGTACACTACAGTACCTATGGCCCCAGATGGCCCTGACATGCATTCTTGGTACATCCTCCTAGCAGCACTGAATGGGACAGCTGGCCTGGTCATAACCTGACTGATAATTTGTTAATTTCTACTTTGATTTTCTAATTAATCCAAGTTAAAGTCATGATTAGCTTTTGAAAATTCTATTTTTTTGTTTATTTACTTATTGTACAAGGTGAATGCCATCCATAAAATTTTGTCATCTTGGAATTTGTAGATTTCCTTTGAGACAAATTTCTAATGACTATTCATTTACAATAAAAAAGAAACAAGAATTCCCTTTCCATATAGCAACCCTGTTAATTAAACTATCCAAATCCTTTATATCTGTTCTTACCTTTTCCTATTTCATGAGTTCTAAGTCAGTACCTATGATTATGACTTTGTCAATTTTTTAAAATTGTACTTCTATTTGTTTTGCTCTATATAGTTCTCAGTTATATTGTTAGGAACATAAAGTTCATGACTACTGGACTTGGTGAATTCTTCCCTTTTTATGATATCTTTTAAAATTATTTTTGCCTTTAATTCAGTTGTGTTAGATATTAACATAACTATTCCTACTTTTGTTTTTGCAGCATTCATAAAGATGGCCTTTTTCCATCTCTTTATTTGAACTTTCCTGAATTGTCTTGCTTTAGGTGTTTCTATTCTAAATGTAATAACTAGCATTTAAGTGTTTCTTTTGCTTCATTTGAACATTTTTAAGTAGGTAGGTTTAACTCATCTGTACTTTCAAATACTACGTGTGACTATTTACCCCATTTTTGTCTACTTGGCATGACTTCTTTTAAAAAATTGCAAAGTTAGTTTTTTCTTCATATTGTGAGCTTTCTGTACAAATAACTGCAATTCAGACTCTGTAGCCACCATTCAGACTTTTTTTTCCACTCAGATTTTTGTTATAATTTCTTGTCATTCTTCACACCCCAGGGTAGCTTTCAGTTATTATTTTATTAAACTTTGTTTTTCCAGGGCTGGGGATTTAGCTCAGTGGTTCCGCTGCCTGCCTTGCAAGTGCAAAGTCCCGAGTTCGATCTGCCGGTACAAAAAAAAAAAAACCTTTTTTTTCCAAATCAAAAGTCAAATATTGCATATGGTATACAGTGGTAAAATGGTGACAGGGAAAAGTTTTAGATAACTTAGTACATTGAATATTAAGGTAGCTATAGAAGCAAAGTAAGTAATGTGTTCCTTTAAGATTTGCTTTTCCCATAACTCTTGTTGTTTAAGGTGATGGGTTATCTGACCCTTTAACCAGTAACTTCATTAACCTAACAAAGTTGCAATGGCTGGGTGAATTTACAATGTATATGTGCCTATCTTGTGCCTGGGACTTGTAAATAGGAACTGGAATTGTATTTACACATCAAAGACCACTAGGGATGAGATAATGGGTAAAAAGGATATAAAAAGGGAAATGCTGAACAAAGGGACGCTCCAATATTAACCAGACCAGTTTCTGGTGGTCCCGCCAGCTTGCAAGTAGAAATTTTATTATTTTACCCAAATTCTGTATCTCCGTGTATTTCTTTCTGAGATTTTTGGAACAATGGTACCTTGAGATTTCTTAGTTCCCTTTTCAGTACTTTTCTCATCCCTCTAACTCCATCTTCCTATCACCTCTCTGTTTTTGTGGTACTGGGGATGGAACCCAAGGCCTTGTGCAGGTCAAACAAGCACTTACTACCTCAGCTACATCCCAGCTTTACCCCCATTCTCCCAAAATGCATATGCTCGCACCACACCTATTTTTCTTCTAGACCCTGTTCTCAGCTAATGTCTCTGCTTGAAAAGATCTGAAATTCATCCATGAAGAGTAACTAGCTTATAAATGCCTAGTTGGTAGTGGCATTTTCCTGGAAGACTCTTTAAGATGGACAAGCCTTACAGACTCAAAGGAATGAAAGTGGAAAGGCCTTCATCAGCCAAGCTGGATTCCATTTCTGCCCTGTACCAAGAAGCATCTTACTTCACTTTTCTATGCCCTGGTATTCTTGCTTGTAAAATGGGACACAAGAGCACAACCTCAACGGTTGTAAGAAAAATGGCTGGCAGGTGGTAAAGCTCCAGAGATGTTAGCATTTGCCATTATTCTAATAGATCCAAAGAAATTCTCTGCGTAAGGTTGAACTTGGTAGTTTTCAACTCATTTTTTTTGTGAAGATACACTGATGAAAACAGAAGGAAAAAAACCACCGCACTTGGTAACATTTAAATAAGAAGCTATTGTTATTCATCTTTGCAAAGGTAGGTCAGACTCCACAGTACCTTGGCCATAGCAACTACTCGAACATGTTGCTGAATGACAAAATTTTTTTAAAAAGGATTGGTATCTAGAGAAATAATGTGGAATAGATAATCTGTTATCACTGAGTTAAAAAGTACAATAATTTTAAATTTCCAAAAGTAATACTATAAAGTATAGACACAAAGTTCAGCTAGATAATATCTGTGCTATGAGGATATGCTCAGAAGAGGTGACCTCCCTACTCAAGAGCTGCTTATTTTGCCATGGGGAGGGGTGAAGAGTACTCTGTCAAAATTTTCTTTAGTGTGGCAAATTTAAACTTGGTCTGCATTATAAAACCTCTTCTCTGAAAATGAAAAAAATTGGCTTACACAAGAGGCAAGCTATTGGTGTGGTAAACAAAGGTGTGTCTGTTATGCAGGAAGATTACATTATTTCTGACTTCATCCGTATGTGTAACAAACAATTTTGCTTTATTAGAGTAACAATCTCCAGTTAATTTAGTGCTTTATATTTTCATTTTCTATAGCTATAAATACTGATTTCATAAAAATGAATACAATGTGATATATGCTATTAAAACAAAACTTTCACTTTATGAAACATCAACAAAAATAGACCAGCAGGAATGTAACTAATTATATAGCACAACAATGAAGCCAAACAATCACATATAATAATCTTTGCATTTGACATCTCAGAAACAGCCTAAGAGAGCTTGACAAATGCCAATGCAGTGCCTTTGGCAAGTGATTAATATATGTGATGACACTCATCAATCATAACACTTCTGAAATGTTCATTCTTTATCAGTTAAAACTCAAATAAATGAACAATGACCAAGCAAGGAAGAACTCCAAATCTGTTGAACAGAGTATATCTGAACTCTTGTATTTGACCCTGGAGAGAGGACCACATGGGAAAATAACCTACACCATGAATCCTTTACTTACTTTCAAATGAGGGAAATGGCTGGATAGTTCTAGAAGGTCTCTCTAGATTTAACTTTCCATGATTTTAAAGTCACTGATGCCAATTTGTTTCCATGTTATAAAATGAAAACTCTAACAACATTAACTTGGCAGTTGGGATGAAATCAATTCCACCCATATAAATTTGATAAAAACAATTCTCTACCTTCTGAGCCCCAAGACAGCCAAATCCTCAAATTAACAAACTGTAACAATAGGCTTCAGGAGAAGAAT
Organism: Heterocephalus glaber; assembly: GCF_053883595.1. Taxonomy (NCBI): domain Eukaryota; kingdom Metazoa; phylum Chordata; class Mammalia; order Rodentia; family Bathyergidae; genus Heterocephalus; species Heterocephalus glaber. Next base: position 61,775,032 of record NW_028258320.1, read on the forward strand.
CGCTGGTTCTCCACAATACATAAACTCAAGATAGAAAGTTTTAAAAATCCCAAAGTCATAGTTGAAAGAAGAGCTACAATGCAGAATTGCAGGGAAACCTTTCCTTGGTAAAATAATATGAAGATTCACTAACAGAAGAAACCAGGTGAATATATAAACTATAATATATAATTTAAATTTTTTTCAGCACTGGGGATTGAACCCAGGGCCTCTGTCTGAGTTACATCCCCAGTCTTTTTTATTTTTTGAGACAGGGTCTTGCTAATTCACTAAATTGCCCAGGCTGAGCTTGAACTTGTGCCTCTTGCCTCAAGCCCTCAAAATGCTGGGATTACAGGAATATACTTATTAATTTTGACTGTTCTTTGTGAACATACACAGTTAGAAATCTGTCTAAACTACATATATATTCAAGGAAGGTCCACATGTATATGGGAGGCTCTCTATTGCAAATATGAACAAGAGGTTTATCATGGAAGAAGCTGGGATTCTGCTTACTAAGGCAGACTCCTACTTCATAATCCATAAAGTCCACCTCTTTTACATAATCACAGAAACCAAAGATGTCTGAGCCCCCTTTTAAGGTACTTTATCTATTTGTTTTTTTTTTTTTTTTGGTACCGGGGATCAAACTCAGATCCTTCCGCTTGCAAGGCAGGTGGCGGAACCACTGAGCTAAATCCCCGGCCCTATTTCTTACTTTTTAAAGTCAGATTACTCTGTCTTTTAGTTTTGAAAAATTGAAAAAGGGGTTCTCATCTATCTGAAAATCAAGTGGATTTTATCTCTTTGAATCCAAGGTCTAAATTTGTCCTTATTTCTTCTTAATATTTTAACATAATTCCTAACTCAACTAAATTTATACAACTTTGAATATTTAACTATGATTTGCATTGTAGAAATTAATCTAATTCAATAAACACGAATGTGCAAATCAAAATTACTCTGAAATGTAAGGTTTTCGTAATAAACATTCTTTCATTAAAGTACTAAAATGCTTCCTATTTAATAGTAATTATGATTTTTAGCAAGTGCATGCTCCTTGTAACATTTTCATGTCTAACCCACCCTTTATGCAGAAAACTCTCATCTGTTGTCCACCTCTCTCCTTTGAGGATGCAGGTTCTGTACCAGTTTTTTTTTTCTCCTCACTGAGAAATCCTAATACTGAAGAAATGGCATCACTACTGTGTATTTGTTGGGCTATGCTTATTTACCATTTGTATTACAAAACAAGAGATTTATATTTGTCTTCCCAAATATAAAATTATTTTAATATTGAATAAACTTTTTCAAACTCTACACTGCCCTTGTATCCCTCATTCCTCATGAGACTTTGATATACTTCTTTATGGAGGCAAGATATCACTCTCTTGAGAATCGCTGAACTAGAACTCAGTTTCTGAATTAATTACTACTCAGGATAAAGCGCAAGAATGAAGTCTGAGGGAAGAGTATTCAACTAAAATACCGAAAGAAATTTTACTAGTGAAAAATAGTATGGAATAATATTACAATATTGAACACTTTCTGATTATTAAACCAAACTATTCCAACTTTATAGTTTAAAACTAATGCAGGGACATGTTTTTAAAAATGACCTGCTGAAACCTTCATGAAATTAAATCTTTTACAGGTCAATTATACCAACAAATTATATTGTTTTACTTGGTTAAAATAATGTCTTTTTTTCAATTATATGAACTACAAAGTTACACTCTTATTCCCCATCCATTCTGATATTCACAACTAGAAGTTTTAGATTTTTCAAATAAATTTTTATCAGTTTCTACTTCATTTAGCAACTTATAGTTGAATCTATAAAGTATTTAATAAAAACTGACTACTGTAACAAATGTCGCTCTGACTAGTACCACAATATAAAGATTTAGAATGAGTATAAAATAACTATTTCTGCAATACTTCAAATGTCTTCATTTTTCCAAATGTTGATGGAATGAAATTTCTATATATTCTGAACCTGGATGATAATATAAATATGTACAGAAGTTTAAAAACAGTTTTAGGGAAAATAGAGGTGCACGTCTCCCAAATTTTAGAAATGATTTTTTGTGCCTAACATAAGCAAACTGGAAAGAGGAAAGAGAAAGGGCAAAGCCAGAGGATCATAACTAGGGGCCTCAATAGAACCTTGCAGTGCTATGGAGCCTTACTCCTCCAACAAGGCACAACAGTTTTAAAATGTTATACCAGTGATACGAGGGTGGGGCCCAATTTTATGGATGTCAGTATTCTGCATCAATGTGCTTTGCAATGGTGTTCAGCTGGATATTGCTAGCTCCTTCATATATTGTACCTAAAATGAAAAGGAGCAAAATAAATAGTTAGGAGTGGACCCACAGTTAAGAGTCATATGAGAAATAAACACTATAAATATTACCTCTGCATTTGCTATAAAACTGTTAGTAGTAACATCATTTAATGACGCTGGGATATGGAACTATGGGACAAAGTAATTTTGACTAAGAGATGACAGTTTTCCATTAGTTGTGTGGATGTTCAGAGTCAGCTGTGAACAACTGAAGATTCTGGTTCCTAAACTATCAATGGATACACTCAGGTTGTTATTAAAGAACGGGCAGCTTTTGGAGGTGTTGTGTTTATTTTCCTTTCTGGTGGTGGAGCACTGAGCTAGCTGCTCAGGCTTGATTAGGCACTTAGCTTCTGAAATTAGAACAATACTTCAAAGAATGGCATTGAACTACACTGATCACAAATATTAGCTATTTTAGTAAAAGAAAAATTAAGATAGTAAATTTTATTGCAGTTTTATTAAAAGGTCTGTTGAGGTATTTTAAAAAGCAATTTGATGTTTTAAAAATATAAATCCATTTTTTTGGGTAGGAAGGGGTAGGGGAAAAAATTCAGCCACGAGAGAGCCAATAAACATAAACCGAAGAAATTAAGATCACCTTTGCCTTGGTACCAGTAATACAGAATCGACAAATACAATAGCCCAAACACCTTCAATGGCAAACCAAACCAAATAAAATGTAAAAGAAATCTACTTACCAATCTTTGCATCTCGGAAGTATTTTTCTACAGGGTAATCTTTGATATAGCCTACTCCTCCCATCCAGTCAATACATTTACTAGTTGTGAGCCCTGCCATCTACCAAAAAAAAAAAAAAAAGCAGCAAATTGCACACTGAAATCACTTAACTTATATATTATAATACTTTTGTGTGATACTTTTAGTAATATGATTTCACTGTGACTGGTGATTAGAAGGACTAAAGTTATTTTAGAAACCAGCATTGTCTGTTTAGTCCTATTCTCTAGCCATTTCTGTAAAATGTCCTATGAATTTACGAAATTATTTCCTTAAAATCATTTTCTTTGTAAAGGTTTAACTTGGAGCCTTGTACATGCTAACCAAGTGCTCTGCTATTGAGCTACATACACAGCCCAGAAAAGCAGCATATTGTTGATACTCACATACTTGCCAGCAAGTATCATTTATTGGTAAATATTAATTGACATTGCTCTCATGCCAAATACTCTGCAATCCTGTGGGTATACAATGACGGGGGTGGACAGTCACTGCCTCTTTGGTACTGGTGGTCATTAGAGAAAGACATTAAATCTAGAAGCATAGAAATGCATATCCTGGACAGGGTAAAAAAAACCCTAATATGTTTTAAATGGTGAGATACTTGAGGAACAACTTGGTTTGAGACCTAAAGGATGAGTTAGAGGCACTTCAAGCTGAGAAATGGCACATGCAAAGGCTCAAAGGGATAAAGGGAGTCATCAGTGTTAGGGACCGAGAGGGCCAGTGGGCTAGGATCATGGTGAGTTTCAAAACGAGAAGAGGGGCAGGTCAGCCTTAGAGAATGGCCAGCAGTCTGACTATTGGTAAAGGACCCTTAGTGATGTCCACAGCCTAATTAAGGATGTCCACAGAAACTGAATACAGTATCTCACATGGCCAAAGAGACTTTGTAGCTGTGATTACATTAAGGACCTTGAGATAAGGACTTTATCCTGGATAATCTGGGAGGATCCAATGTAATCACAAGGGTGCTTAAAAGAGACAGAAGGAGTAAAAAGTCACAGAAGGTAACGACCATAGTAGCAGGAAGTAGAGCCACAGAGAGATCTGAGCCTGCTATGTGATTGGCTGTGAAAATGGAGGAGGAGGCTGCAACTCAACAAATGTGAGAAGCCTGTAGAAGCTGGAATGGGGTTCTCCCTTAGAGCCTTCAGAAAGATGGCCCTTCCGACACTTTAATTTGATCCTATCCTAGTGAGGCTCATTTCACACTTTTGACCTCTAGAAGTGGGGTATCATAAAACTGCATGGTTTTAGGCTACTAGATTTTTGGTAATTTGTAATAGTGGTGATAGGAAACTAATACAAAAATATTTGTTGTGAGAAGCCACTTAAAGCTAGAGTGACACGACCTCGTGCACATTTTGAAAAGACAGACTGGGTTGGAGTGAGCAAAAGGAACCACAAGAGTAGTTAGGTGACTGCAAATAGTTTGGTGAAGAAATGACACACCCTGGATGGATGAGATGGGGTGAGAGAAAAACGTTTATCAATTCAAGAAATCTTTTGCAGGTAGAATTCATAGGAACTGATGATGGCTGGTGTGGGGGAATGAAAGGAAGGTGTCAAGATGACTCAGGTTTCTGACTGGTGCCCTGGGAGAACAGGTCAAATGAAGGGTGGATAATTCAGTAGGAACTCACAATGGCGCTTGAGGCAGAGATCAAATTTGGGGACTGGAGAGGTTCAGTGAGTATTTAAAGCCTTGAAATGAATCAGACATAATGTTACAGTTAGGAAACAGTTGCCCACGACTTGGCTAAATTCTCCAGCCAAAGTCTAACATGTTAAATAGTACGCATATGTATAAGCAGAAAGCAGTAAAAATACAGACAATCTTTTCTTGGTGTTTTAGTCTCACTTGCTTCTATTACAAGCACATCATCTTCTATGGCATTCTCTCTGCCCCATTTTGAAATGTTGAACCTGATGCCATCACTCAGAGAACTTCTCCATGGACTTGTGAGGGGTGGCTGCCAAACTGGGCTACTCATGGGAACACTAAGACCCCATAAAATTAAAACTTTCTCTTATTGTAGCTTTATTTTTTTCATTTTTCTACTATAAGAACTGAAAAGTCTTTGTTATCTTGCTTGGAAGAAAAACCTAGGTTAAATCAATACTCTGAAGTGAGAAAATCATTAACACATTTGAAAGTAAATGAAAACTTTTTTTTTTTACCTCTGACGCGTAATATTTGGCCATGGCTGCTTCTTTTATGAATGGCCTCCCAGCTTCTACAAGCCTGGCAGCATTGTATGTCAGTAATCTTGTAGCTTCCAGCTGGGTGGCCACATAAGCCATTTGGTGTTGGAGCCCCTGTAACATGCAGGCACAAGTTGCAGAATTATGATTTCTAAAACACAGCTTATCTTTGAGTTCTGTCAAGACACAGAACACTAACAGACATGTTCATTTCCTTTAAAAACTTTAAAATCTGCAACCTAAAATGAAATAAAACACAAGTATCATGAAGTCCTTTTTTCTTAGAAAAATTTCCAAGTTCACTTAATTCCTTGTAATTGTTACAAAGTCAGGTTTTAAAACTTGACTGTTTTAACATTTATTTTCAACTCTCTTTATGATCAAAATTAAGCATGAACCAAAGCCTACAATATTAAAACTTTGAATATATTCTTTCTTGAGTTGAGAAAATTTTGAATTTTCCTATGGGCTCAAGGCATTAAAAGTTGTTAGCTGCAAAGGAATGAAGGAATATTTGAAGCACCAACTTTTTTGCTTCAACTAACTTTATTAGAGAGACTCTACTGCAATATCCAATAATAGGTACCAGTTCCTTTGTGCTTACAGAAAACAGAAGAATAATTTTTAAACCACCCTAAAAAAACCCTGCTACATCCTGAAAGTTTACAAAGTGTTGGATGCCGTTAAATATCAAGAAAAACAAGTGACTTGGTCAGTCAAAATATAGATTACAGTTAGAAACAATTTCTTGGAAATATAGGTAAAGATGATTATTATGGGTCGTTACATTTTCTCATGTCTAGCCTATCCATTCACCCAGATGTTTACTGAGCACCTTCTCTACACCAGGCACTGTGCTGAGCAATGGAGGTATTATACTGAGTATTATAGTCGAATTCTCTGTTTTCATGATTTACAAAGTCTAGCAGGAAGAACAGACAATTAAATAAACATAACTATGTGATGAATGTTAACACAGAGAAGTCTGATTAAGACAATTACTCAATAATCCTAGAATGATCTTTCTTTTTTTTGGTACGAGGGATCGAACTTGGGTCCTTGCGCTTGTGCAGCAGGCGGCAAAACCACTGAGCTAAATCCCTGGCCCTAGAATGATCTTTCTTAACCAAAATGGAGGGATAAGCTGAAGAAAAAAATAGTTTATCCTTTCTGTTTGCAAATATCCTAATATTCTTTTCCTTTTTGTGATATTTGATATTTATAAAATAAGACTTACATATATGTAGGGTATAAAAATAAACTGAATGTCCACAATGCTACTATGTTGAGTAGATATTTTCTTCTTTACGATTTATATTTTTACTTTATGGCATCTTTTGAGAAAAAGAAATTTGATAGTCAAATTCACCAATTTTGATTAGTTTTCATAATTAGTTTTTTTTGTGTCTGGTTTATGAAATCTTTTCCAAACATGAAGTCATAAAGATATTCTCATAAAATCTTTAAAGTTTACTTTTTAATGTATCTGAAATCAATTTTCTATATGTGGTGTGAGGTAGGGATATGGTTTCATTTTTTTTCCACATGGAAAGAATATTCCTATTTAGATTTATAATGCTAGCCTTTATCAATTTGCATACATGTGTGAGTCGATTTCTGACCTGTTTTGTTCTATCAGTCAATCTGCCTATTTCTATGCTAATATCACCATTCTAGAAATTTCAGATAGTTTTTTAATGTGGAATTCAGAGATCCTGATTATTTTTGAAAAATACATTTAGTTTCATTAAACCTCCAGACACCATCATTGTTGTCTATTCCAACAACCAAGTAAGGGACCATGAAAGGCAGAAAAGCAGCTGTGGCACGTCTCCTGCCCTGCAGGAACTCACTACTGCTCAATACTGGTTCCCTAACTACATTGTGAATACAAGGCCTGACATGGAGAACATGTTCAACAAATATATGCTGAATAAACTGTAAGAAATAAGAATGAACAGACTTGGTCCCTATTCTTAAAGACCTTACTGTTTAGAGGTGAGAAAGAAAAGAATATATGAGGCAGGGGGTGGAACCACTGAGCTAAATCCCCAGCCCAGAAAATAATATATGTAAAGCCAAAAATATATCACTCTGCTGAGATGAAGTACGCAGAGAAACTCAGTACTAACTTCAGTTAAAGCTTTATATAGTTAATGATGCTGCTTTTTGGTACCGGGGATCAAACTCGGGACCTCAAGCTTGTGAGGCAGGCGGCAGACACACTGAGCTAAAGCCCCAGCCTCATGTTGCTTTTTAACATCAAATTTCTGCCTTTTAAAAAAATTACCCCCGCCCCCAAATTACCCAGAGTTGTTGAGCATGGCGGCACACAACTGTAATCCCAACACTCTGGAGGCTGAGGCAGGAAGATTGCCGTGACTTTGAGGACAGCCTGGACTACATAGCAAGTTCACAGCCAACTTGAACTACACAGCAAAATCTTGTCTCAAAAACTCAAAACAAACAGACTAGGCATCTCCAGAAATGTTGTGACTATACCTATTAGCATTCCTAATATATATGTAGTTTCTTGAGTACAAAGAAAACCAAAAGCCTCCTCAGACCCGACTCACCTCTGTCCCTCTCACTACAATCTATGTGGAAGGCGGCTCTGAGATAATACACAAGTAAAATGAAATAAAAATTAGACCAGAAACCAACACAAAACCCTGTAATGTTGGCACATACTCTACCAGCTACATGGCCTTGGAAACCCACCATCCATGTGGCTTTATCCTGTGTACAAGATGGGAATCACGGCACGACCTCTGCCAGGCAGTGGCCAATACGGGCATCCTCAGTCCTTCTAGATCTCAGACTGACTGTGCATGTCCACAGCCTCATATCTCTATATAAGTGTAATCTGAGTATTCTCATATGATGTCTGGTCATTATAAACCTGAAGACAGTATAGTACCACAGAACTGCTAGTATAAGAAACTGTACTTTGAATCTGGAGATATTTAAAGGGTGGTTTTGCAACCATGAAAAGTAATTATTCTGGAATTTCAGGTAACATGTTTCATGTTGCCTAGAAGTCTTGGTAAGCTACTACTCCAGGCTGCCCCCACCCTGGAAAAATCTCAAGTAGACAAGAATACCCTTGCTACCAAGAAATCTTTGATTGTCTAGGGAGCTCTAAAAAGCCACTCAGTGGATAAGACCAGTATTTCCCAAAATGCTTTGCTGAGAGCATCTCAACTGTATCTGCTGCAGCAAAGTGTACATGTGTCAAAATGTCCTCTGAAGATTACCACTTGGATCTTCTCTGAACAGGAGATTCATAACAAGTGTTACCACTTACTGAGCACTTGCTATTCCCATCCAGTGTACTAACACTTTACACACACCTAATTTAAAACTGGGAAACATATCACCTATACTATAATTTCACAGATGAGGCATTTAAGGCATAAAGAAGTGTTCAAGGACTAAAGGCAGTACAGGTTGAGCATTCCTTATCCAAAATGCTCCAAAGTCTAAAATTTTCTGAATGTCAATTTGATGGCACAAGTGGAAAATTCCACACAATGAAACTTTGCTTCATGCAGAAAATTATTTAAAATATTGTACAAAATTACCTTTAGGATAGCTAGATATGGTATATATGGAACATCAATGAATTTCGTATTTAGATTTTGATCCCATTACCAGACACCTCATTATGTCTATGCAAATACTCCAAAATCCAAAAAACTCTGAAATCAGAAACACTCTGGTCCCAAGCATTTCAGAGAAAGTACTATTTAACTTATAACTGGAGGGGCTGGGGATTTAGCTCAGTGGCGCCGCGCCTGCCTCACAAGTGCAAGGTCCTGAGTTCCATCCTCAGTGCCACACAAACACAAAAAACTTACACTGGAAGAACTAGGCTTCGAACCCAAGAAGTGTGACTTTAGATCTCATGGACTACAGTCATGAAACAGTGAGAACATGGCTCTACAGTGTCCACCAAGACACCCTGAATCATGGCACAGCCTGGCCTTAAGAGCTGTAGTTCTGCCTTTGAAAAAGATTAAGGCATTCATAATTATACTTCCCAAGACTCTCTCCCATTAAAATCCCTCAAGGGATTCTCTCCATAGCTTTTCAACACACCTCTTCAGTCCAGTCCAGTGGAAAGAGCCTAGTTACATACCTGAAAATCAAATATTCTTTTGCCAAATTGTTCCCTTTCTTTAATATATGGAATGGTGTAGTCAAAACATCCTTGGGCCAGTCCCAGCATCTGTTAAAAAATAGATTAGAATCTGTCATTTTGTTAAAAGTTCATGCTTTTACTTATTCAAGTTGTAAATTCCTTTTTTAGGGAAACTGAATAATTAAGGCAGGGGAAGAACTGAAGCTACTGAGGTGGTGAGGTGTGTGTTAATTTCACATCTTTATTGACTGCATTTGGAAAACAGAATCTGCAGTAGTTGGGAGAAAATCTGGAGTGATTTCATATGAACATGAGTATATTTCATTCTAGCACAGATCTAAACCTCTTGGCATGGCTGTATTCACACAACCAGCCTACTGTTCAGGAATCTTTTCTTTAATGCTCTGATTCTCTAGACACAAAATAAGCCACAGAAGCTTTGCTCAAAACTGGTCTCAAAGACTGTAGAGTGCTCCCTCTAGTCCTAGAAGTCAAATTGGAAGGTCACTTCTTCACTTTTTATGTTCTTGTCCACTTTGTTTCTGACTAACAAGAGTTTCAATGGAATGGGCATTAGAATGTAAGACTGCAGGGTTTCTTACCTTAGATGCAAATAAGATTCATGTGGGAAATTTGATAAAAAAAAAAAAATACCACTGCCCAGGTGATATGGCTTGTGTCTAGATGTCCCCTCAAAGCTTTGTGTGGTCATAGGTGGGGCTTTTGGAGGAGGCTGGATCTAAAGGATGTGATACTGGGATTAAGAAGGTGATGCTGGGATTGATTCCTGTTGCAGTGCTACGATTAAAGGTGCCCCACCCTGGGTATGAGTGCTACTTGCCCTAAGAGTGGGTAGCCTGGGTAGAATACAAGGGACAGAAAGAGGGCTGCTGTTGTCACTTGGTGCTTCACTAGTTTGCTACTTGCTGCCTTGTTGGCTTCTGCATGAACTGTTTTTCCTCTTCCAGCCACTGTGCCTTGGAGCCAGGCAACTATGAAACGAAACCTCTACAAACTGTGAGCTACAAAAACTTTTCCTTCTTTAACTTTGGGTGTCATGTATTTTGTCTCAGCAACGAGAAAAGTAAATAAGACACCAGGGATAATGTCTGTGTATAACAACTGAATCCAAATCTTGGAAGTGGGGTGGGGGGGTGTTGAATGTGACCTAAGCATCAGCATTTTAAAAACTCTTCTGGTGATTAAATATACAGCTGGGGTTCAGAACAACTGATAAAAAGCATCTGGCAAAATCATTAATTTACATGACTGAAGAACAAATCAGTATGTGGTAGCAATTTTAGCTGAACTATCTCATTACTAACCAATTTTCATATCTATTGAACAATTTGAGCTTAGAAATGGTTTCTAAATTTCAACATTAGGTAGCCATTAAATCACTATCTAATTATGTCAAACTATGTAGGTTTTGGAAAAAGAAAAAAAATCAATAAAGCTTTTTGGGGAAATGCCCACAAACATATCAATATTTCATTACTGTTCAATCGCATTTTCTTTTAAGCTTTTATTTTGAATTCCCTGGAGAACAGACAATTATGTTAAAAGTCCCCACAAACCCCAAATTAAACCCACTGCTCTTCTGGCTGAAAGCGAAGATTTCGTGCTGGGTGTGATGACACATGCCTGCAATCCCAGGTACTCAGGAATCTGATGGAGGACTGCAAGTTTGAGGCCAGTCTGAGAAATTTAGTGAGACTGTTCAAAATAAAAAAGGGCAGGGGAGGGCTGGGGATTTAGCTCAGTGGCACTGTGCCTGCCTCGAAAGCACAAGGTCCTGAGTTTGATCCCTGGTACCAAAAACAAAAAAAAAAAGGGCAGGGGATGTAGCTCTGTGGCAAAGCACTTGCCTAGCATATGAGAGGTCCTAGGTTCAGTCCTCAGTACCAGAAAAAAAAAAGTAAGATGATGTCATTATACTCCTATAACTAACATTTAAAGGACATTAAAAATAATAGCCTATATTGACATGAAAACTGATACTATCAGCTGTCAATCAAAATAGGTGTTTCCAGCTCTGTGAAATGTTTCCATTATGCATACTGAAGAACCAAATTCTGTCCACCCACAGCATTTTGAGGATGGATGACTTTAGTTCACTCTGTTATATGTGCCTCTTCCTCTAAAAGGCATCCATTGAGACATAATAACTACCTGACCTTAACTTTTAATTAGATATAAGATAACCTGGAGTAATTAGACTAAAGCCCATGCCATGTATTTTACTGCCAGAACATCTACATTATTTATACGTCTGGGAACAATGAGGTCCAGTACTGTAGTTTTTAATGCCATATATGATGAAGTTAAATCACAGAAAAACTTTAAAAAGTACATATATGCCAATACTCTTCAGTAACTTACTATCTAGCTTTGCAGAAAACCTAGCTTAAGTTCTGATTTGAGAATAAGTTTGGTAGGCTGAGGTTGTAGCTCAGAGGTAGAGCACATGCTGAGCATGCTTGAGGCCGCAGGTTCAATGTTTAGCACCAAAAAAGAATAATTTGTTAACAAAGTAATAGCAGAAAAAAATTGTAGTGATAATTCAACATTTAACTGCTCTACTAGCTAATTTATAACAATTTATATCAAAATCTAAAAGCTAAAAGTTCTTGAATTTTAGATACTTCAGATTAAAAATATTCTACACAAGTGAAAGAAATGATAATAAAACCTAAAACTTTACTCATTTTATTAATCTATAAAATGAGACATCATTTAATAGAAAAATCCAATCTGTGTTATAAAGGGCAAATTTGGGAAAAAATTGAAGTTTCATCTTACAAACCTATTTAATTGGAACTATTTTATTCCTGAGCCATAAAAAATTATTCAATTTTCACTCTAAGCAATGAATCTTTAATTATCTAGAGACCCTTATACAGTAGAATAATTATTTATTCCTAATTTTAGAAGTTTTTTCCAGAATGAATTTCATGTTTTGAAAGGCTGATTTTTAAAAATTTAGATATTTAATTTATAATACATCTTAGAAGTTATTGGTGAAGGTGTTGGATAATACTTTAATATTCTCAAAGCAGAAAAACTGTTATCACTAAGCCATTGTTTGGTTCTCCAGATACTTATATGATTGACCAAAGTGGAATCTGAAAGAAATAATCAGAAGCCACTCTTTCACCTTAGTAAGAAAAGGGTGCCATCTTGTGTTCAGAAGCTTCAACATACTTGTTGGTCTTACTGCATTTCTTTTCTTTTTACATTTTCATTGGCTCATACTGTAGAAGAGGTAAAATTTGACTTACCTGTGCAGCAATTCCTATTCTACCTTCATTAAGAATTCCTATGGCATATTTATAGCCATGTCCAACTTGTCCCAAGATATTTGCTTCTGGAACCTGAAAATACAAATGTGAATTTATTTCTCAATTTAATTTGGCATGACTCATTTTGATTACATTAGTTAAATGCATATGTACTCTCAATTTTTGTGATATGACTTGCTTATAACACTTATTAAATACCAATGCAATCATCTGTGGACATCTTCTTCTATACTGTTTCACCAAAGCCATGTTCCCTATTGCATCCTCCAGAGCCTAGCACAATCTGCTCAACGAGTGACTGAATCTAGCAAAAGGGAACTCAACAATATAAATGCATAAAAATTTCCCCCAATTCTCATCTGTATGCTAACAGTATAAGATAACATACTAAGAACTACAGAAAACATGAAGTACTTGCAAAAGCAAGAGTAGTAAACCTCTCTTCTGGTGAGATGATTTATCCTCATAAAGTCAATTGGGGTGTGTATAATGTGAATACATGGGTATGTGTATGTGCATACAAGAGAGGAGGAAAGAGGAAGAGGAAGCAGATTGAAATGTTTCTTCATAATTAAAAAAATCGAGACTAAGAATGATAAAAAAAGATACCGAGCTTTATAATATGAGCAGGAAGGAGAGGGAGCAGGACAGGATAGAAAAAGAAAAGGAAAAATAGAAAAGAGGTCAGTTGGGAGGAAGTAACGAGACCCCAAATGCCATCTGTAAAGCCATCACACGCACACATGTGCAGGAAGACCAAGCTCCACTACGAGCAGTGGAAAACCTATGACACGTGTGCTGCCCTTGTGAAGCTCCCAAGCCTGTTTCCGTCTCAGCCTTCTGACAGTCTTGTTTTGTGAGAGCCTGCCTGGTTGCTCTCCACTCTCACTGAGCAACATCCCCATCTTGTGGCCTTTGGTGTACTAACACCAGACTTTCTTCTCTGAAGCTGTGCTTGGGTCACAAATACATTTAAAAAGTATAAATAGTTCCCCAGTATGTAAGTTACAAACATAACTAAGATATGCTGGGAACAGTGGTGCATGCCTATAATCCCAGCACTTGGGAGGCTGCGGATTATAGAATCACCATGAGTTCAAGGCCAGCCTGAACTACACAGTGAGACTCTGTCTCAAAAAAAAAAAAAAAACTGAGACAAAGTCTCATCATTTGCTCCTGAGGATAGCAGCTGGACAGAAGGTTTCCACTCTGGCCTAAACAGTTATGGAAAGTACACGTGGTCATGGCTGAACCTAAGAGCACTGTTTAGGGGCTCCACAAAATACTCTGCTGTATATGCTTATCATCACTTACAAAGTTTTGATAGCTCTCTAGTTCCATATGAAATTCACTTCACATCAGTCTTACTGATTATTCTGAAATACCCACCTTGACATTTTCAAATGTTAATGGGCAGGTGGAAGAAGCTCTGATCCCCAATTTGTTTTCTGATTTCCCTACATGAAGGCCTTCTGTATCACGATCTACTAAGAAGCAGGTGATTCCCTTATAACCCTAAAAAGAAAATTTACAATACCATTACCACTTGGTTTTATAAAATCTCTTATTTATACAGTTTTCAAAGTAAAAAGAAAATTAAAAATGGGCTTTAACAATAAATACTAAAGGACTCTGAATTGCAATATGTGCCTTACAAAAGAATGACTGGAGGGCATTAGATACAAATTAAAGAACCTCATCATTTTTTTCAGTTTTTGAAACCACAATTATTAAAATTATTGCTACAATAAGGTATTGTAGAGCATGAAAATTTTGTTTTAAAATGAATTTTGTTAAATATCTTAGTTTTAGCAATTTAGTTCAATTAAGTATTATGTAAGTAAGAAGACAAAAAATCAAACATATTTATCATGTTGCTATATTTCTATTGTCCAAATGAATAAAATATGCTTAAAAATAAATGTACTAGGCCTGGGGATTTAGCTCAGCGGTGCTGCTGCCTGGCCTGCAAGAGCAAGAACCTGAGTTCGAGCCCCAGTACCAAAAATAAATAAGTAAATAAATAAATGTACTAGGGCCAGGGATTTAGCTCAGTGGTTCCACCGCCTGCCTCGCAAGGCACAAGGTCCCAAGTTCGATCCCTGGTACTAAAATAAATAAATAAATGTATGTATTATATACAAACTAAATTCATTATTAAAAAGAAAAATTGAAATTATACAAAATTAAAGATTAGCTTGCTATGTACATAACATATTAAAAGGTAAGTAATAAATGTTCCCCCATGTATTATGTCAGCAATAAGGCAATTAATAAGGTGAAAAGATGGCAGTTCAAGTCTTACATTTCCAGTATTTGGAAGAATAAAGACATTAAGGTTAAGTCCTAAAAGAGAAATGGAAGGAGGAAAAGAAAAAGAGAAAAGATGATGGGGAAAGGAGTGAAATTTGTTTTTAAACTTACAGCAGGAAGGTCAACGTTTGCAAAAACCACGAAGAGATCTGCATACTCTGCACCAGAAATCCACATCTTTGACCCATTGATGACATAATAATTTCCCTTTTTATCAGCTCTGGTCTTCAAAGAAAAAGAGTCGCTACCTGCTCCAGCCTCTGAAAGGCAAAAGCATCCCAGCTGCACATGTAAGGAAAAAGAAAATTAAAATTAACCACTGTATTTATGCTCTGCATAACAAATACTTACACCAAAATGGAAATCTGTAAATCAAACCTTTAGTTACTGTTTTAAAAAGTCTCTATCAAAATAGTTTTCTGTCAGTATTATTTCCAAACCATCCTACTATTTGTCCAAGGCAAATTTAAGGACTTAAGAATATATGTTTAACTTTAATTCTAATAATTATAGTAGTAGGCAATCTCAATGTAAATGAAACAAAGGTACTAGGAAAATAAAATTTGAACAAAAAAAAAGAAATAATTTTAGCATCTGATGATTATTCTCTAAATTTCCAAGTGGCAAATGAGAAGCAGAGTAAGTTTTTCTTTTTCTTTTTTCTGGTACCAGGGATCAAACTTGGGGCCTTGCACTTGCAAGGCAGGCGCAGTGCCACTGAGCTAAATTCCCAGCCTAGAGTATATTTTTCTTACTGAGAGTTAATAGATTAATTGGTGGTGCTGCATTATGGTCTTCAATAATAAAAGTCAACATTGCAGCTACTTCTTTTCCTGAAAATACCGTAAATGTAGAAAAGACCAGATCCATTTCAACAACTAGTTTTGACTTACATCTTCTGTAATCAGCTTAGGCAAATAGGTGGCCCTTTGTTCTTCTGTTCCATGTTTTGTAATCAGCTTGTTAACAATTGTGTTCTGAAGGTCACTGAGTAGAGCCACAGATGCATCGACTTTGGCTAATTCCTCTATCACTATGATGGAGGAAAGAAATGAAGCCCCTGTTCCTCCATACTTGGCATCAACTTCAATACCCATCAACTAAAGGAAACACAAAGAACAAATTAAGGAAGCTGTTTTTATACTGGGAAATTTCTTACAAGAACAAGCTCAAAAATTGTAACCACGTATGTTCTTAACTAAAATATTGTACATATATTTTATTTAACTTGGTGTGG
Source organism: Heterocephalus glaber (assembly GCF_053883595.1). NCBI lineage: Eukaryota > Metazoa > Chordata > Mammalia > Rodentia > Bathyergidae > Heterocephalus > Heterocephalus glaber. Next base: position 61,791,309 of record NW_028258320.1, read on the forward strand.
CTGTTTTGCTATAAGTATAATGGAAACTATTTGAAAAGGACAAAGCTACATGTCAGAACTGGGTGAGGTGGTGCATGCCTGTAATCCCAGCACTTAGGAGGCTGAGGCAGGAGGATTGCCACAAGTCTTAGGCCAGCCTGGGCTGCATAGTGAATTCAAGGCCAGGCTAGAATTAGCAAGACCCTGTCTCAAAAGAAAAAAAAAAAAAGAAAAATTACATACCAGAACTATTGTTTGTCTCCTTTTTGGACCTCAAAAAATAAAGTAAAAGAGGTACTCTTTTAAAGAGTAGCTAAATGAAATGTGACCATATCTTATATAAAGATACTCTAACGGCTTTGTTAAAAACCACAGGAGTTGTTTTGGTCTTTCACCAAAGCCCCTGTTAGACTGATTCAAATGTCATAGTAAGAAATTAACTAGCCCTCGGGGGAAATGGCTATAGTTTCACTTGGCATAATCTCTTATAGTTAGGCTCCTCCACCTTGATTTTTTTCAACTGGGACAATGACTACAGGATCATTACATTTGGGGCACTTCAGTAAGTCTTGGATGGTTAGCAGACAACATTTGGTAGTGTTTGCTAGAACCACATTTGACAAGGTACAAATGCCTGCTAAAAAAGTGACAAATGTTGGCCAAGGCTTTCTAACAACCTTGAGCAAGTCTGACTGTTCAGTCTCTACTCTGAGATGACACTTCTTTAGTACTATTCCTTTCTTTTGGTACCGGGATCAAACCTGGGACCTGTGCTTCCGAGGCAGGCAGCGGAACCACTGAGCTAAATCCCTGGCCCAGTACTATTCCATTTTTAAGTATCCTCATTTCAAAAACGGACGATGTGTACATGTGGTTCAAGACCCACAGCTGGTAACAGATAAAACATAACATTCCTATATTCTCTAGACCAGTGGTGGCGAAGCTATGGCAAGTGGGTGCAGCAGGCTGTTTGTATCATTGAAAGATTCTCAAAGGTTCACCTTCAATGATAGAATCTCCTGAAATCACACTATGCTGCAGTTGGGGTTGTGACTGTTACATTTCAGGCTGAAGGATGACTCACTCAGCTGCTATGAAGGTAGAACTACAAAGGACTGAAAGCTAAGAGAACCATAAATGCTGCTCTGAAAAAAACTGGAACGTAGGTGTGCCTGAAGACTGGAGGGCATGTCAGCTATCTGATTATAGTATCTTTGGCAGTCATCTGAGATTCCGTTTCTCTACAGAACTCACTAATGTCACTACTGACTTAGAAATATGTTGCGGGTCACCAAAGTGGGACAACAGAAATTAGAAGGCAGATGAGGCCTTGCTAACAAGAACAGTTTATGGAGATGGGTAGTAGATGCATGCTGTCCTGACCAAGAAGACTACCACCAAATGAGTAATTTCCAAGCTGTGACACTAGGATTCTCTGGGGCCTGGAGGGTCTGCCAGTGGCTGTAGCAGAACTTGGCTAAGAAAGCCACTCACAGAGTCTTACATACTGGACTTCTGTTTGACCCAATGTGGCTCCACATAAGAGTCTGTTTTCTCAAGAGTTTCACTGCCAATAGAAGGCTGGAAAAGTTGCCAAAAATTGGTCACTTTAAAACAGGAAAAAACTTTTTGGCTAAGTTGTGAAGGTTATATTTCAAAGAGAATAACAGGGGCAATTTAGGATAATCAATGGCTCTGAACAGCAGTGGCTAGTTCTGGAACATCTTTAGTACTGAAAGTGAAAAATGAAATAAATTTTTTCTATCTATGAAAAAGAGAGAACTTAGGCGCGAATGTGGTAATTTTTAAAGTGTTCTCCTTGGAGCCCCCAATGTGATAACCTCTCCCTGCCCACAGCCAAAGCAGGTCTACTGTACTTTTATATGTTGTGGGTCCACTAAGGGGCCATGTGAAAATTTGGAGATCTGTTGTCCTGTTGAATTTAGAACTCAGGTATCACCTCTACTTCTAAGTACAGCACATACACAGGGATTCCAGGGGACAGTATACTACACTATGATGTTGTACTGAGTTGGACAATTATTTGTTGTGGCAGCTGTCCAATGTGTGGTAGGAGGCTTAATAGCATCCCTGGCCACTGTCCCACTAGACACTAGTAGCATGCACCCTGGAGAGTAAAACTGCCCCTGGCTGAGAATCACTGGTCTACAGAAATTACTCTCCCACTTCCAACCTTTTCCTTAAAAAACATATTTCCAATGTAAAATGTTCATTCAACTAGTATTAAAAATCTTTAAGTAAGTATATAAATACTAATATAAATATTACAGGACCTCAATGAAAAGAGAGCACAGATATTTTTTACTAGAAAATACAGAGTTCATTATGTTTATTACAGTCCACAAACTTAAAAGTACACATACATTTTAACTCTGGAATAAAATAAAAAAATAAATAAAAAATAAAAGTCTGAAGTTGAAAGAAATATGAAATATTTACCCCTTGTTGAAATAATCCTTGTATTACCGATTTCTCCATTTTTGAATTTTCATCCATGTTTGAAACCAAAGGAGCAATTTGTTCCTGTGCAAATTTTTTAACTGCAGGAAAAGGAATTACCAATACATCTGTGTTTCAGCACCAGTCATTTTAATAAAGATTATAATAGTTCATTAATAGTTTTCTGACAAATTTACTTTTTAACTAGTAAGATACCTACAGGTGCACTTATTCTTTTAAAACAGAATTTATGAAGTTTTCTTTTAATACAGAAAAGTATAAATCCCTATCTCCTTTTCATAATCCTTGATATTAAACATAATTTTTGCACAAAAATATAAATACAGAAACCACATTCTTGTTTTCTAGTCCCTCTCTCCAAAGGTAACTAATTTATTATATATTCTTTTTGAACACTTTTCTGTCAACCATCTCTGTGTATACAGGCACATACATTATCTACCTATCTAACAATTTTCTACCTTAGTCACAAGATACACATTCAACTTATACATATATTGATGATCTCTTTTTGAGACAGGTTCTTGCAGGCCTTGAATTTGCAATCCTCCTGCTTCATCCTCCCAAGCGCTGGTGTGTGCCACCATGCCCAGCTTCTTGATCTTTCTATGCCAGCAGATACCATCTAACATAGGCCTATTAACAGCTACATTATCACACAGATCAAGGTTTCTCTATCTTGACAGCATGCCCACCTTGACATCTGGGGCAGGTAAGTCTGCTGTGGAGTCACCCTGGATATTAAAGGATGTTCAGCAGCTTCCCTAGCCTTTATACAACTGGCTGACAGAAGCATACACCCTACTCCAAGGGTATGAAAAAAAACAGTCACAAGGCAGTTTTTGGCAAGAACTGGGGACCAAGGGACAGAAGCAAGAGAGATTTGGCCAGATGTGGTGGTGCGTGCCTGTAATCCTAGCACTTGGGAGGCTGAGGCAGGAGGACTGCTTCGAGTTTGAGGCCAGCTGGGCTACATAGTGAGTTCAAGGCCAGCCTGAACCACACAGTGAGACTCTGTTTCAAAAAAAAAAAAAGAAAGAAAGAAAGAGAGAGAGAGAAAGAAGTGAGAGATTTAACTTTCAGCTAGCTTTTTATTTTGCTGTTTTTGTATTCTGAATTTAGACATGTGTTAGTTTTCTCAAAGAAATTTTATGTCAAAAAGACTTCATTCACAAAGTCAGAAGGACATATCTTCTAATCTGTCACATATGTAATTTCACACTGTAGAGCCAAGTCATGAGCAGAAGAGTAAAAGGCAAGAGGTGAGAAACTCACTCACCTGTGCTCTTGATCATCATTTCTTCATCTGTAAATGTCTGCAGCGGAGCAGAGGGCAGTGCATTACTCCTTCCTTTGAGGTGAACCTCTGACTGGGAAGACCTTAGGACACGAGGAGGAACTTTCCAGGAACTCAGGCAAGTTGGGAAGTGTCTTCTTAGCTTTAGGAACAGCCCCAATTGAAGATGGAACACACAACATACCAAAGAAAGGTATTTGAACATCAGTTCTTTGGGTATAACTTCATAACCCATTCTTATATTTCACATCACCAACATAAGGGAGCTTAGTTTAGTACATGTTTAAATCCATTGTCTTTTGAACACAAACGTGAATAAGTATGATATCGCCTTTATCCAACAATGAACTGTTCTAAAAAACCAAATTCCTCAATTAACTTACCAATCAAGGAAACAGAATTTTTAAATGGAATTCATTCTCAAAATATATTTCTCATTTCACTTACTTCTTGGATCGGGAAACTGGAATATACCACCCACCACGAAAGTCTATTACTGAACATGCCCAAGAGCACTGCCTCGAGAGCACCTTTGGGGAGCAGAGACAGCATGCTCCCCGGCGGCCATGGCAGCTGTGCTTCTGTGCTTTCATGGGTAGTTTTAGTTTTTAAGTATCTCCTAGTAAGAGGCAGTGCAGTGTTAAGTGTCAAAGACATAGGCCCCTGAGTCTTAAAGAATGCTGGTGTGGTGGTGCACCCCTGTAATCCCAGCACTGGGGAGGCTGAGGCAGGAGCAGCACCATGAGTTTGAGGTCAGCTGGGTTACATAGTTCAAGGCCAGCCTGAACTGCATGGTGAGACCCTGTCTCAAAACAAAACAAAGCAAGTATCAAATTTAATAGGTATGTGATCTTGGGCATCTCCCTTCCTTCCTTCCTTCCCTCCTCCCCTCCCTCATTCCTTCCTCTCTTCCCTCTCTCCCTCCTCCTTTTTTTGTTTTGGAGGAGGCAAAGTTATTTTTAACTTCTCAGCTAAAAAAATCTCAGAATTTCAGTTTCCTCACCTGTAAAATGCAAACAATCTTTTGGAGTTCAGTGAGGATTAGTAAAACCATCCATGTAAAGGTTTAGCATAGCACCTACTATAGAGAAAGAGCTCAACAAATGTTAATAGTGTTTTACTGTAACTGCGAGGTGTGATTGAAAAATATGGTGAACTGCTGGGGATCTTCCCCAAAGAATTAAAAGAATCATACCACAGTGATATATGTGCGCCCATGTTCATAGCAGCACAGTTTGTCATAGCTAAAACTTGGAAACAGCCCAAATGCCCATCAACTGGAGACTAGATAAAAAAATGTGGTTTTTTTATAAAATGGAGTACTATTCAGCCATAAAAAATGAGAAATTAGACATTTATAGCTAAGTGGATGCACATTGAGGCGATACTCTTAAGTGAAATAAATAGGACACACATGAATAAATACCAAACAGTTTCTCTGGTGTGAGAAACTGAAAGTGTAAATAAGGACTAAATGTATAATAGGTCATGTGAAATAGGAAGAAAAGGGGCAAAGGGGAAGGAAGTGGGAGGGATAGGGGAAAGGATAGAAGGGAATGGGATTAATATGAGAAAATGGAAAAATAGGAACAAAATCTTTGTAAATAGGGAGGAATGGAGGGGTTGAAGGGAGGGCTGGGTAAGGGTGAAAAATAAGAACCAAGAGAGACTATGTAAATGTGCAAATTTCCAATGATGAATGTCATTATATTGTATACCTAAAATGTACCAATGATTAGAATGAATAATTGATAATGTAAAATAGGAAGAAAAGGTCCAAAGGGGTAGGGGTAGTGGGAGGGGCAAGGGAAAGGAAAGAAAGGAGAGGAAAAATGATGAGAAATGGAAAAAATGGAAATAAAGTCTTAGTCAATAGGGAAGGGTGGAGGGCGTGAAGGGAGGGCTAGGAATGGGGAAAAAATAAGAACCAAGATGCATTATGTAAGGGTACAATTCCCAATAAGAAATGTAATTGTGTTGTATACCTACAATGTACCAATAAAAGAATTTAATTTAAAAAAAAAAAGAAAAATATGGTGAATGTTAAAATTTTTTTTAAAAACTTATTATAGCAAAAGACACACTGTCTTTAACTCCCTCAAATACTTCCCCCACCCAACGGCGTTATTTTGAAAACACTTATCCCATCCTTCTTGGCGCTTGGTGAAACAATTCTGGAAGTCCCCTTTTGCATCTTTAGTGGTGCTGCCCTGCCTTCATGTACTAAACTGATTCAAAATATTTACATTTCATGGTCACTTTGACTTTGGGGAAGAGACACAAGTCTCACAGTGTCACATCTGGTGAGAAAGACACACTGTAACATTGTTACAAGCCTGTCTTTTCCTTGGGTGGCAGCATTCACCATATTTCTGATCATACCTTGTAAAGACACTCATGGAGGGGGACGTCCAGAACTGTATCAGAAAGTGTGTTTGAAGCAAGGGGAAATATTTTGAAGGTGATTAATGGTAATGTGTCTTTTCCTGTAATACATCTTTAAAATTTTAACAATCAGGAACCCGGAAGGAAGCTCCCCCGATGCCATCCCAAGCTCCTAGGGCAGAGAAGCTGAGCCAGTCCCAGAACCTGGAAGGAAACTCCCCCACCGCCATCCCATGCTCCTAGGGCGGAGAAGGTGAGCCGCGTGGGCGCCAGAAGCAGCACCCCCCCCCCCCCCCGTGGAAATGAGAAGACACATAAACAAGCCTCAAAAACAGACTTCTGGGATCACCTACAGCAACCCCACCTGGAATCTCTGAATTGGTAACAAAAGAGGATCTGGGAAAAATGAAATCAGAAAAAATTGCTCAGATAACAGCAAAGATTTTGCTCATGGTGCAAGACATGATTAATAAATCTAGAGAGGACACAGATTAAAAAAAAATAGAGGATCTGAGGAACATGATGGAATCTCAACATAGGAAACAAATGGAATCCATAAAACAGATGCAAACAGATTTCCAGGAGATTAAAAACTCCATTGAAAGTCTGTGCAGAATGAACCAATGTGAGGATAGAATTTCACATATAGAAGATAAGATTGTAATTAGTGACCAGGAAAAGAAAAACTACTTTAAAATTGTAAGGGAACATGAGAAATCAATCCAGCAGCTGCTAGACGATGCAAAGAAGAATAACATAAGACTGATTGGAGTCAATGAAGAAAGAGGAGAGAGTGCAGATGACATAAAAAAACTCTTCACAGAAGTGATGGCAGAAAACTTCCCAAGGAGGGGAAAAGAACTTGACATACAGATAAGTGAGGCATATAGGACTCCAGCTAGCCCTAATCAAAAAAAATCTACACATAGGCATATAATAGTTAGGATTCCAGAAATCCAACAGAAGAACAAAATTCTACAAGCCTTGAGAGAAAAGAAACAAATCACACGCAAAGGAAAGCCCATCAGAATCACAGCAGACTTCTCAATACAAACCCTCAAGGCAAGAAGAGCTTGGAGTGATGTATTTCAAGCCCTAAAGGAAAACAGCCTCCAACCCAGATTGATGTACCCTGCAAAACTATCTTTCAAAATGGATGGAGAAATAAGATACTTTCATGACTAAGAGCATGCCTCAGGAACTTCATAAATATCAAACCGGCACTCCAAAAAATTTTAGACAATACCCTAGGAAAAAACAATGAGGATCACAACCCCAGGAAACCCAGCAGAATGAACCCATTGGGCGTGACAAATTAAATGCAAAGGGGGAGAATCCAACAAAAAAAGTCATGACAAGGCTTTTCAAACTTTTAACTTCATCTCCCTAATGAGTGTATAATTCACTCTGGTTATTGTACTGATTAGTATTTTTCTGATTCTAGAGTTGCACACCTTTCCTTGTGCTGTACTGGCTATTTATCATCTTCTTATGTCTACTTTTTAATTGGGTTGTCTATTAATGAGCTCTAAGAATTCTTTATATATTCTGGTCATAGGTTATATGCATTGTAAATATGGTCTGTTTAAGGATTACTTTTCATCTTAATGATGTCATTTAAAGTTCTAAATTTTGATGGAATCTCATTTACCAATTTTTTTCTTTTATACATCATGTTTTTGTATATTAGGTAGTTCTTGCCTACCCTGAATTCATAAACATTTTCCCTTATAATTTCTTCTTCTTTTTTTTTTTTTTTGGTACCAGGGATCGAACTCGGGTCCTTGTGCTTGCGCAGCAGGCGGCGAAACCACTGAGCTAAATCCCCGGCCCCCTCATAATTTCTCCTTAAAGTTTTAAACTTCTAGGCTTTCTTATTTAGGTTCATAGATCTCTTCAAGTTATTTTCATGTATGGAAATAAAGGGTTGAGGTTAATTTTTTATATACGGATACCAGGTGTTCTAGGGCCATTTGCTGCAAACACTATCTCTTCCTCGGCTCTTGAATTGAGTTTATATTCTATAAAATGCTAATGTTAAATAATCTTTCAAAACTCAGTGGACCATATATGTGTGGTTCTATTTCTAGATTCTCTGTTTTATTCAAATGATCTATATGTCTTTCCTTACACCAACACTGCCCTGATTGCTGTAGCTTTAGAAGAAGTCTTAACATTAGGTACTAAACGTCTTCCAACACTGTTGTTTTTTTTTTAACTTTTCTAGGTCCTTTGTACTCCTACATAACTTTTAAATTTCAATATCCAATTCTTCATTTATAGCAAGTATACACAAACCTGAATTTTTATGTATACCTTGTGTTTTCTAATCCTGCTAAATTCAAATACAAGTTCTAGGGGCTCCTAGAGATTTCTTAATATTTTCTCTGTAGATGATCATTTCATCTGCATATAAAGATTTTGCTTCTACCTTGCCAATCCTATCCTAGTTGTGTCATTTTATTGCCAGACCATTTTGGTAGGGACTAGCTTTCAAAGTTTAATGGACAGATAAAGAGTAAGCATATCTGCCCTTGTTCCCCACCTTAAGGAGAAAGCATTGTATCTTCTCCATTCATATAAGGCGTTCTCCCTGGAAGTATGGAGTACATGTCTTTAATCTGTTGAGAAGGTTCTGTTCTACTTCTAGTCTCCTGATAGCTTTTACCATGAACAGCTGTAGAATTTAGTCCAATACTTTTTCTCCAACTAGTGATGGGATCATATGGCTTTTTCCTTTCCTCTGATAAAATGAAGACTTTTGGGGGGTGGAACTTCCAATGCTGAACCAAGACTGCCATCCCTATAACAAAACCACTTTCTACATACTGCAAGATCTGACTTCCAGTAGTTTGTTTTGTTAAACAAATTTCTATCTATGTTCATACTTTTTTCTTCTGTTATCTTTATCCAGTTTTAAGATTAGCACAACATTGAGTTCCTAAAATGAGGGGAGAAGTGTTCTTTTTTCTGCTTTAATTGATATAATTTATCAGTTAAAATTGTATATGAGCCTGCTGTTGTCATATAGGTAGGTTTTCAAGCTAGGAATACACTTTCTTTAATAGGTGCTATTCAAATTTTATATTTCCTTCAGAGTTAGTTTCAATAATTTGTCTTCCAAGGTACTTCTTAGAAGTTGTCAAATTTATTTCAAAACAGATTTTTGAAATATGCTCTCTATATCCTTTTAAATTCTGTAAAATCTGTGGTAATGTCTCCTAGATCTTGATATTGTAATTTAAAAAATGTATAATTGATATTGTGTAACAGGAAGAAAAGGTCTAAAGGTGCAGGGGAAGTGGGAGGGGTAGGGGAAAGGAAAAAAGGGAAAAGAAAAAATATGAGAAAAGGAAAAAAATGGAAACAAAGTCTTTGCAAATAGGGAAGGGTGGAGGGGGTGAAGGGAGGGCAGGGGAAGGGGGAAAAAAAAAGAACCAAGATACTCATGTAAAGGTACAGGATCCCAATGATGAATGTAACTGTATTTTATACCTAAAATGTACCAATAAACTTAATGGGAGAAAAAAAAATTTAATCATATATTTTGATCACCCCCATATGTGTTTCCATTTTTATTAAATTTTTTTGTTACTGTTTTCAGAAATGGGAGACCGAGAATTAAGGAGAAAGTTTCACAAAGTCTTTTTTTTTTTTCTCATTAAAAGACACAGAGCCGGGTGTGATGACACACTCCTGTAATCCCAGCACGTGGGAGGTGAGGCCTGAGGATCATGAGTTCAAGGTCAGTCTGGGCTACATAGAAAGTTCAAGGCTGACCTAGACTACACAGGGAGACTGTGTCTCAAACGAACAACACCCCAAAATCAACAAAGTCGGGATAGGAAAACTTAGGACTCAAAAAAAGGAAGGGAGAGGCATGAGCAATAGGAGATATGAAAATGTAAAAAAAAAGAAAAAAAAATAGGTAAAGGAGAAGGGCGAAGGAGCTCAAAATAGGATGGTGTTAAGTAGAAGGGAAAATGGTAGCAGCTGGTATGAAGAAAGAAGAATGGAGAGAAAGAGTGGAGTAAGGAGAAGAAAGAGTGGGAGCAGCTGTGTTCAGTGCTGCTGGTGGAGCCTTGGATGGACACGGGTCCTCAATGCAAGCAGATACTGCAATGAATGAAAAAATGAGCCGACTCATCTCCATAAACACCTAGCGAGTACAAACCAGGATTTCAATGATTCTTATTTCTAGGGGGAGATTATTTACTTCACTAAACCCACTAAAGAATTATTTTGTCTCTTATTAAATGTATTACCTTTGTACCTAAACTGATCTCTAACAAGACAGCTGCTCTTTAAAAGAAAGAACCTTAAGAAGCCAGTAGGTCTTGTGATATAACAATTCTTCCTACTGATGCAATAGTGAGCCCCTCCGTGTCTCTCTTCCTCTTCCCTTCTCCCCCTTTCCCTCCCCTCCCCTGCTCTTCTTTTCTCCCTCTTTCTGTCTCTGTTTCTCTGTCTCTGACTCTGTCTCTGGTGGTACTGGGCATTTAACCCATGGACTTCATCATAGTGAGCTACATCCCAGACCTTTTTATTTTTTAAGATAGGGTCCTGCTTAATTGTCCAGTCTGGCCTTGAACTCGAAATTCTCTTATTTTAGTGTGTCTAAGCCTGGCAAGAGTCCCCTAGTCTCAATGTTGGTGCTGACAAAAGTATATGACTAGTCAATGCATAGCAATTAGATTCACAGACAAGAGAACAGAGACAAATTTACTTTAAAAAAGTATAAAATGATATATAGTCATAGGGTGAGATTACTGAACATGCTCAGCATAAAACAGCATATGCTAAGTGAATGAAATCTACTTTTAGCTAAAGCACTACGAGATAGTACTTCTCCTTTTTGACAGGAAAAAAAACCCCTTTCCTTGTAATATGATAGTCTCTAATAAAGGACAGTTGTCCTTTTTTTTGCCTTGAACTACATAGCCAAGATTTCAACGTTGATTTTCTGTGTCCCCTGCCCTTCCATGTTGACTGCAGCCATTGCAGCTTTGGTGTCCACTCCATCAAAATGATTTTCCAGTTATAAGCCACTGTACCACATCATCACATTTTTTTGTATACAACAGCAATTGCTACTTGAATGGAATAATGGTTATTTATGCCTTGCCAGATACTTCTCCGAGTTTGAGTCTGATCTGTTTCCTATTCAACTGACCAGCATTCCTGTTGCACTTAGAAGATCAAAACCTGGAGCCTGTTATACCCCTGTGGACAGAACAATACAGTCCATAAACTTGGATGGGTGCAGAATTACATCTTTATGTCACTAATTTGTAACTGAAAGGCAGCTGGGCATTGGTGGGCATGGTGGCGCATGCCTGTAATCCAAGCACTTGGGAGGCTGGGGCAGGAGGATCACTGTGAGGTTGAGGCCAGCCCTGGCTACATAGTGAGTTCAAGGCCTGCCTGAACTGCATAGTGAGACCCTGTCTCAAAAAACCAAAAAAATAAAAATTAAAAAATAAAATAAAAATGAAATGCAGCATTTCTTTCAATAATAAATGTGGAACAAATTTTCATAGTATTAGCAGTATCTGTGACTCTGCCACCAAAAGAAATTACAGCTACTTTTATACTAGATTGAGTTAGAGCCAATATCTTGATATTGTTTATGCTTGTCACTATTCCAAAGCTACAGTAGCCATTAGAATGCTCTCTGATCTTATTTAAGAAGCACATATTACTATATCAAATTCAAAACTATTTTTATAATTGTTTTATTATAATTTGATTTCCTTTATAATCTTGTATCTTTTACGCATTTTTTTTTTTTGGTACCAGGGATCGAACTTGGGTCCTTGTGCTTGTGAGGCAGGCTCTTTTATGCATTTTAAAACCTTAGACAAAAGGTGTGTAAACTTGACTAGATTGCTGTATATGCTTCTCTCATGGCACAAAAATGTAAACCCTTCACTATGGATTGTTCTGGTACATCTTTTGCTAAACCAGTCAGGTATAGCCAATGTGTTAGTCATCACCCTTCACTATACTCCAACACAATGAAATATTGTTCCATAAATTCTTAAAGTGCTCCAAGCCTAGATGAATACATGGAAAGCAAAGAAGATGAAGAGAAGCTGTGCTGACTTGCAAAGAAAGGCTCAGAGACATTTTCACAGGGAGCAGAGCAAGATAACACAACAGTACTCACTCTAAATTTCCAGGCATTTGTTCTCTCCCCATTGTGCCACACCCTGCTTCTTCTGTTATCCAGTTTGCTGCCTATGTGACCTAGCTGAATTTGTATCCTGTTCTAATCTCCTTTACCTTTAAGCAAAACAATACATCTTGTAGGTAAGAAGTTCCTCTTCAGGGAGACTAGCAAAAGTAGTTGGATCTAGGATGGCTGTCACAGTAACGGACTGATAACAGAATAATTTCATCATAATCTAATTTTCATTAGACAATGACATATCCAACAACTGCCATAACCTGAAACATCAGATTACAAAAGGAAGAAAAAGAAGTGACACCCACATTCAGATTAAATCTCTGCCAATTCCAGGAGAAGATATGAATATTCCTTTCCCTTGCTGACTTATCCTCTCCCTTCATTTCTGCTACTGGATACTGTCAACCTCTCAGCCCTTAAATGGGTTAGAAGTTGATTTTCAAGCAAGGCACCTGCTTCTTTGGCCAATGAATAAACTTGTGCTGTTGGCATTAGGCTCTGGTTTTGTTTTTGGCTTCCCAATATCATCTGGATAAAGATCCCACTTTGGGTTTTTCCCCTCTGCAAGAGGAGAAACAACACATCACTGGTAACACTTCCTCTGTAAGGTAGATCCAGAAGTGTGTATGTACATACTACCTGTCAATTGTCAACTTAGAAGTCAGTTATCAGCTGCTTCCCCTTGAACTTCTGAGTACATTCTTTTCCATTTCCCCCATTAAGGGCAATTTTGCATTCCTGGAGTATATACTTTCCTAGAAGCTCTTTCAAATGGAAACTTTCTTCTTGCACAGTCTACCATTCTAGGGGTGAGGAGGTAGGGTCCCTTAACTCTACTCCTCAGTGAAGCTTCAAGACTACTGTACCCCATCTACTTATGGGAGGAAGGGAGGTGAGGAAGGAGTAAGAATGGAGACAATTTCCCTTGCGGCTCAGGACAGCTACCAATAGTATCCTTTCCCAGCCTTCATCCTGGTACTTCTGCTCTGTTGGACAATTTCCATTGTTTACTGAATTTAGTTCATAAATACCCTCTTACCCCACAGCTACCATGAGTTCAGGAACCTAAGTCAATCAATACTCTGGCCATGAACTCGTCCCCTATCAGTGACTTTTCAGCTGCCACCCATTGTTACTGGTCATCTATTCCAAATTGTCTCTTAGTACTTCTAACCCCTGAGGTCTCTGTTTCAGATCATAGCTTCCTGTCCCACCAGCATGCCCACTAAACCACACCACTAAACTTGTTCTAGAATGTCACTAGCCTTTTTAGTCCTTTTAATACATCTATTTTCTTTCTCTTCAACAGCCTTTCCTGCTTCCATTTCCCTTACTACCCAGCCTAGGTTCCATGGCTACCTCTGCAAAGATTTACTTTAACATACCCTAAACACTCTTACTCTTATTTTTTTCCTCCCTTTAAAAAGATATGTTGAGATGTTGGCCTTATAGAAATTACAAACAACATAGAGTTCCATTCATTACCACGCAGCTTTCCTCAGTGTTAGCACCTTACATCACTGTCCAATCACCACTAGTGACTGCAAACAGAAGGAACCTCATACAACCATAAATTCGTGGCCTCCAACACCAGTGTAGTGCTCAAGATTATCCACATTTGAGTTTCTGTCCTCAGTTCCTTACTGGTGCTCTGGAATGATTACCTCAACCCCTATATTGCTCTCAAAAGCGCCACCCTTCACTGCCAGCTAATGACCTCTCCTTCTGTTAGACAGAAAATAAATGGCAGCAATGGGAATTAACTCAATGCTCATCACCAAAACCATAAATCATTCTACATCTGTACCCACATTTTTCTTCTTACAATGGAAATCATGTTGCCCCTCTTAAGAAGGTCCACTCCCTCATCTCTTCTCTGCATCCTATTCCTCTTGCCCTCTCAGGATTCTTAGCTGTCACTTGTCCTCTCATTTCTTCCCCCTTTTTCCCTCAAACTTCTCATCATCACAAAAATCTGCCATAATTTGTTAAACATGTTGACCTTGCTTCCACTGGTAGTTACCACCTTTTCTCCTCCTTTACACAGCTAAATATTGTCAAAGTGTGGCCTTGGTTGCTGTCACTACCCCATCATCCTTGCTCACTCCTCAACCTATCCCAAGATGCCCCCACTCTGCCCACCACTGAGCAGCATCTCTCATCAGCCAGGTTACCAACATATCTGTGTTTCCCAGGCTCTCACTATTTGCTCTCAACAGATTGCAGCCAGTGGAGCACGTCTTCCTCCTGTGAATGCCCTTGTCCTTGATTACCAGGACCTGGCTCTGCCCTGATTTCCTCCCACTCTTTCCAGATCTAATAATCTTCCTCACTCTCCCTCTGCAGGTCCATATCCCCTTCCCCTAGTAGACCCTTAAAGGTAAGGGGAGGCGTGGGGAAAGGGAGAAGTTTTACTGTATGAGTTGAGTATAAATATGGTGTAATCACTTTGGACAATTTAGTGACAGTGAGGTAAAGATATATGCTATGGTTAGAATATGTCCCCTCCAAAATTCAGCTGTTGAAGCTTCATGGCTAATGTGATGATATTAAGAAGTAGGGTTGGGCCGGGGATTTAGCTCAGTGGTTCTGCCGCCTGCCTCGCAAGCGCAAGGTCCCGAGTTCAATCCCCGGTACCAAAAAAAGAAAAGAAGTAGAGTCATTTAAAGGTGATGAGGCCATGAGGGCTCCTCCTTTACAAATGGAATTAAGGCGGTTGTAAAAGAGGCTCCACACAGCATTCAGCTCACTGCCCCTCTGCATTTTGTTGTGTGAGGACATAGTGGCCCTTGGCAAGAAAGTCCTCACCAGACAACAGAACGTGCTGGTGCCTTGACTTTGGACTTCCTCGCCTCTAGAACTATGAGAAATAAATTTCTGTTCTTTATAAATTACCCAGTTATGGAGTTCTGTTATAGAAGTACAAAACAGACTAACATATTTATAGTAAGGCCTAGAAATTTTACTTTACCTCATATGCACAAGTAGATACATGCAAAGGTAAAACATTTTAAATCCAAATATCTATCAACAATGGAATGCATAAGTTGTCATATACTGATTCAAGAGAATATTTTATAGTAAACGGGGCTACATGTATCAATATGGATAAATCTAAAAATATGGAGTAAAAAAAGCAATTTACAAAAGGAGTTGTTCAGAATGGCAGCACTTATGTACACGTCAAAAACACTCCAAATAGTAGTAAAATAGTAAAATTTTAAAGACATTAAGTGGAAGTACACATATCATCTCTAGGATCATGGTTACCTCTGAAGAAAGGGTGGAAGTATGGGGGTTTTTTTGCCACTCCTGTTTTGTTTAAAAATAAACTTATAGCAAGAATGGGTTGTGTTTATATGGGTGCCAGTAATATTAGTTCCTCCATTTTCCTACATGTTAGAAATATTTAATAAAAATTTTTAAATGTTAAAAAATTTGTAAAGTATGTATAATTTCCAGAATCAACCTTTAAAAGGCTACAAGTAAGTTTTAGATAATGTTACTCAGCACAACATACAGGATCTTTAAAAAAAAAAAAATATATATATATATGTATGTGTATATGTGTATATATATATATATATATATATATATATATTTGTGTATATGTATTTGTGTGTGCGCATTACTGAGAATTGAACCTAGGGCCTTTTCACTGAGTTAACATCTCCAGCCCTTTTTTAAAAAATTATTTTTTAAATTTGAAACAAGAATTTACTACGTTAAATTCCCCAGGCTGGGCTCAAACTTGCAACCCTCCTGTGTCACCTTCCTAGAGTGCTGGGATTACAGGAGTGTGCCACCATTCTTAGCTCAATTCATGGATTTCTTAAGGACCTGATTGCTGAATAGTGACACATAATGAAACCAAAGAAACTGGTATTCTGGGAACATCCACCAACTACACTATTAGAGTCTGCAAAAGAAGTTTTGCTGAGATTTAAATCAGAGCTTTGTAGGGAAATGTGCAAGCGCAAGATGGCAGTACTGTGCTTTGGTCCAGGCTCTGGTGTGAAGGGTTTCTGGGAGATAGGGGCTCTGGGTCAACAGAGCTCCAGTGCAGGCTCATCTCCTGATACTCCAATGTAAATAACTTCTGGAGCCAAGGCTGATGCTGGCGGGTGTAAATAACTTATATAACCAAGGTTGTTACCAGCACAGTGCCACCTTTGTGTACTGTGGCATAAATGTGCACTAAGCAGCGGACGTCTACTGTGTGAATGGGAGACTAAGCGGCCAAGGACTGCCATGAGTGTATAGTAGCCGGGGCCACAAGAGTTGCTGAACAGATGGACTATCGCTGAGCAGCCAAATGAAGATGTCTAATCCAGTCCACAGTTCTGTGTCTCTTCTTTGGGCTGTCCAAATCTGCAGTGAGTTTGCTCAGTCTGAAATGGTGACAAGACAGGGTTTTTAATGCTGGGGCTCCAAAAAAGACACCCTAAAAATGGTGCCTGTTATGTTGAGTACCTTAAAGAAGCAGCCTTAACGCCTGAGTCCCCCTGTTCCATCTAAATCCTCTCCTGAAGGGCAGAAAGGCACTTTCTGTGAAGTTGCCATATATGACAAAGTAAGTTCTCCCAGAAGGAAATGTTTGGTTCTTCCCACACCACCCCCATAACCTCACCAGAGAAGATTAACTGGGAGTATAAAAGACTAGAGCAGTGATGGTGAAGCTTTTAGAGCTTTCAATGATACAAACAGCCTGCTGTAGCTCGAGTGCCATAGGTTCACCAACACTGGACTAGAGTGACACCATACTGACAGCCTCATGAATTTTGCCCTAGGTTATTGCCTATTCTTTAGATCCATTCATCTTTCATTCTTTTTTTTTCTTTTGGTACCGGGGATTGAACTCAGGACCTTGCGCTTGCGAGGCAGGTGCCAGAACCACTGAGCTAAATCCACGGCCCTAGATCCATTCATCTTTCCTAAAAATCATTTGCAGTAGTCCCCCCTTATCTGTGGTTTTGCTTTCTATGGTTTTAATTGCCAAAAATTTTAAATGAAAAAATCCCAGAAATAAACAATTTAAATGTTTTAAATTGCATGTCATTCTCAGTGTCATGAAAACTCATACCATCTCACTCTGTCCAACCAGGACTGTGAGTCATCCCTTTGTATGGCTGGATTTGCTGGTCCATCATCATCTAGACATCTAGTACTAAGTGGAGACCTAGTACTAAGTTATCAGATTGACTGTCACTCTATGCAATGCTTGAGTTCAGATAACTCTGAGTTTATATCATAATGGCCACACTGCACAGAAGGAATGATGCTGGCAATTTGGCTAGGGGCCAAGGAGAAACCTTAAGCGAAAAGGTAAAGGTTCTCAACTCACTAAGAAAAAAAAAGTTATATGCTGAGCTTGCTAAGATCTATAGTAAGAACAAACACTCTGGCCATGGAATTGGGAAGAAAGAAATAGGTCAGTTTGTCTGGAATCTTACTCCTGACATTTTCTCTTAAGTCATTTTCTGCCTTCTAACATCCCAATCCTCTCCCCGTAACACACACACACACACACACACACACACACACACATGTGCGCGCGCTCCTTGGCTATAAAGTCCCACTTGCCTATACTGCATTCAGAGCTAAACCCAATCTCTCCTCCTACTTAACAAGATCCTGCCAAAGTGATCCCTGTACCTACATGATAGCCTCTCATAAAGTCTTCCTCACTGTGCTTTAATGTGTATCACTGAGTAATTTTTTCTTTACTATTACACCCATGACTTTGGAGAATGAAAACTCAACCCATGCCACAACTTAAGTTCAAAACTTGCACACGTGTTCATAGCAGCTTTTCTCATTAAACGTGGGAAGAAATCCAGACTTCCTTCAGCAGGTGAAAGGTGATCATTTGTGAAACCAGTGTCACACTGGGGGACCACCTTGGAACCCCAACATTGGCAGAAGGATTATTTTAAGCTTAAGACTCCCCGAGAGTCAACAAATGCAGAAAAAGCAGCAGCCACCTCTGGAAAATGTGACTACCATAAATCTCTCCTGAAGTTTTATGGCCTAATGAGGTGGAAAGAGTGCTCATACCTGGATAGGCAAACATGGAAAACTGGGCCAGGGATTTAGCTCAGTGGGTTCTGGTGCCTGCCTCATAAGCGCAAGGTCCCAAGTTCAATTCCCGGTACCAAAAAAAAAAAACATGGAAAACTTTCCTATCATCTGGTTTCCTAAAAATCCATTTCTCTTTTTCTGAAGAAACCTATTTTTGCTTTCCATAGCTATGTGCAGATGTGTCTATTTCCTTCCTTTTCTCCTAAGTTAGGAATACAGCAGTCCCTCCTTTATCCTAGAGGGATTAATTTCCAGTCCATTGACCCCAAGAACAGTACCGCAAGAATGAATCTATTCTGTCCTTCCATGTTTTATGCCCTGGTGCCTCCTTGGCATCACCACTCTTGTGCTTGGGGCCATTAGTAAAAAGTGAAATAAAGTTACTTGAACAAAGCACTGCAATACAATAGTCATATTTAATAGGCAGATAACAGAGTGTATGCAGGCACAAATACTTGACAAAGAGAGCATTCACATTATGGGCCCAATGAATCATGATGGCATGAAATTTCATCACACCACTCAGAATAACATGCAATTTAAAACTTACAAGTTGTTTAACTGTGGAATTCTCCATTTAATATTTTTGGACCACAGCTGATTACAGGTAGCTAAAATCCTAGAAAGTTTAACTATGGAGAAGGGGGTACTACTTTTTAAAATTAATTTTATAGGTACACTTTTGATATACATGATTACATTCATCATAGGTAATTTGTACCTGTACGTTATATATCTTGATTCTTTCCTTTTCCCCCATTCTTCTCCCTCCCTTCAACTCTTCTTCCCTTCTTTATTTACAAAAGCTTTGTTTCCATTTTCCCCCTTCTATTGTTTTTTTTTTCCTTTCCTTCCCTTGCCCTTCCCCCTCCCTTCTTTCTCTTCTTATTTGAACATTTTCTTCCTACTTTCCAATATCTATCCTCCATTTTGGAAATGGGAGAATTATTGTCTAATCATTCAACTTTAACTACTTAAATTGCTAGGTACTTGTTATGTATATGAACCTTTTACTCCCATTAATCTGTTCTGTTTATTCTCATTCCCCATCTCTGTCTCTGTCTTGCTATCTGTTTCTCTCTGTCTCTCTCTCATCTAATTCCCAGGCTCCAATTTAGCATTTAATTCCCAGGCTCTGGCTACAGGTGAGGTACTGAGTGTATAAGAAAAAGGTTTTTTTCCCCTTTCTATAACAGAACACAATTCAATTTAAAAATTAGAATTTTCCTTGTCTCCTTTCTACATCTTTCACTGTACCTCAGTGGACCTTTTAAAAGGTGGAACCCAGCAGAAAGTCTTTAGGTCATTGGTCCTGAAGGGGACAGTGGGATCTGACTCCTTCCTCTTTTTCTCCTTTGCTCCTTGGCCATGAGGGAGCACACTGCCATGTGCTCCCTCCACTGCCATACAGCAGCCTCATCAGAAGTTTACAAGCAATGGGTCTAATCATGGAATAGACTCAATCCTTTAAAACTATGAGCCAAGATAAAGCATCTCTCTTCAACTTGATTATCTCAGGTATCTGTTGACCAACAGAGGAAAGTGCTTCAGGCTGATTTTTATATAATAAATAAGGTGTTAAATAACAATATGTTTAATTATGCTCAGTATCTGTTGTTGCCTTAGGTTGTTATCAAAATGAAAACAGTGGGGCCAGGGATTTAGCTCAGTGGTTCTGCCACCTGCCTCGCACCAAAAAAAAAAAAACAAAAAAAAATGGTAACAGTGATTTTCATGACTTTTTATGCTGCATGGAATATAAGGATCTCTGTAGCATATAAATAGTTTTGGAGGTTTCTGGGATGACACTAAATATAGAATTTGGATATGGCAGAGATGGCCCAGGTATGTAGTAACTGACCAGAGATGGTAGATCAACTGTTGGAATTGTACTGGCCACACCTTCCCTTATACTTTTAGGCAGAGGCAGAGCTCTGACAAGACAGCAACAGTTTCCCTTGGTGAAGCAAGAATACAAGGAAGAAGAGGCACAGCTACAGCAAGCAGGATTTACTTTTGTTGCATCAGTACTTATATTGTTGGGTCAGGGATTTGGCTCAGTGGTTCCGCCCCCTGCCCAGCAAGCCCAAGGACCCAAGTTGATCGCCAGTACCAAAAAAAAAGTACTTATATTGTTTTTTAGTATGGTATTCTCTACTGCCAGGCTAGGTGTGGAATCACAGTGCTTATGTTCAAGTTACACTTATTTACTTAATAATGGCCCAAAGTGCAAGAATACTGAGGCTGGCAATTTGAATATACTCAAGACAAGCTGTAAAGTGCTTTCTGTAAGTAAAAAGGTAAAAGTTTATAATAGGTATGTGTGTGTATATATATATATATATATATATATATATATATATATATAAGAAAAAACAGCACATATAGGGTTTAGTACTATCTTCAGTTTCAAGCATCCACTGGGGGTTTTGGGACATAGTTCTCACAGAAAAGAGAAGACCACTATATAATAAACTATGCAATATTCTTTTCTCTGCTTCTAATAGCTAAAAGGATTCTCAATCTTCTATGTAGTACCTTTATTGAATTATTAAAGCCAGAACATGCACTTTGAGATCTGACTGTACATCTCATTTTAGATTTTATATTGATGATTTTCCTGTTTTCAAATCTCCGAATCCAAAACCTAAAATGTAACTTCTATTCCCCCAAGTTTTTGCTTCCTTTCTCTATAAACAGCAGTTTCTGTTTTTAGTCTTCCCTAAAACTACTAAAAATGTAACTTCTATTCCACAAGTCTCTGGCTCCTCATTCTGGTCTACGGGAGTTTCTAACATTGTTAGAAGAATAACACTGACTGCCTTGCAAGAGGTCCAAACAAACCAAACAGGGCACAGTGCCCAGGAATCAACATAAAGATGTTTGTTTTCTGTATATTTGCCAAACCAACAAATTCTCATTCCCAGATTACCAGTGCAGAAAAATGAAACTAAATGTTCACTTTTCTCTCTTTCCAAAGAAATCTTACACAAAAAAAAGTACACAATTATTGTGACTATTTGGGTTGAATACCTTACCAGGTACTGGGAATGTCTTTGATCCACGCTTCTTTTCAGGGAAGACAGGTTATACAGTAGAAACAACACAAACACAAGTCAGGAGACAAGCGTTCCAGACCAGAGTTGCCCAATCAATGAATCCTGGGCCAGGAAGGAACTGAGTTGGGTGAAGGGAGCAGTTGGAAGCAGCACAGCCAGCTTCCACTTGCCTTGCAGCAGCTTTTAAGAGCTGCCTCCTCTGTCTCGCACTTCTCAAACACAGGGTCTTCACACTGACTGCTGTGTTTTCTTTACTTCATGTGGCACAAATTCTCCTTGTACTTTTGTTCTTCAATATCGTGTTCCTTCTTTGGCTGTAATTCTGAGTACTTTGTATCCATCACAAAACCTCCTCTAATATCCTACTAATTCTCCTTTAGCTTCTTTGATTTCCTTCAATATTCACCCAGAATAATCTGTGCTCTACTCCAAAGACTCAGACTTGTCCTTTTTCACTGTCCCACAGATGCACCATACCTATCCTGGCTTTAGTTAGCATCTATATTTGCAGCTATGACTCTCTGGACCCATTTCCTGACCAGCTTTCAGAATACTCTTTAAAGTGTTGTTAAAACTTAAAATTTTAAACATGTCTTAAGCAAAAGTAATAATCTTCCTTCTACCACTGTAAATTACTTTTCCTCTAGATGTCCCAATTTTTGCCTACTACTAGGCTATTTAATATAAAAAATGTGGAGTCCATTTAATTCTGCAATTTTAAGATAATTACTAAATCTTTCCATGCTTTCCTTTACTAATGTAACTTCCTTTCTAATCATCAATGGTATCCCTAGTTGACTGACAGCCTTGTTATACCACACATGGACTTGTGAAATGGATCATATCTGACCCTTCAGGGTCTCACCTAGTGAACTGCTTCTGCAAACTACTGACCATTTAATCTGGTAAAAATCCTTTGACAAACAGCACTTCAGAATCTCAGTGGTTCCGGTTGGAATCTTTCAAATATAGATCAATTTCTGTGATCAACAAACTATTTTTAAGTTTCCTACCAGGTCATAAGAAGAAAGCCCACCTTTCCTCACCCTATGGAACATGCCATGATACAGGTCTTTCCAGTGGTTCTTGATTGGGTGATTTTGCCCCCAGGAGACACTGGCAGGGTCAGCAGACATTTTTCATTGTTGCAATCCTGGGTAGAGGCCAGGAATGCTGCCAAACATCCTTCAATACACAGGACAGCTCCTCCCACAATAACAAATCATTCATCCCCAAAGGTCAGCACCGCCAAGGATGAGAAACCCTGGTCTAGCCCTCAGGAAACACAAGACAATGCAGGCCCAAGGCAGGGCCAGCATTCAAGGATCCTGAGAGAAAGGACAAAAAAATCTTACGGTTGCCAGAGAGAATCTTTATGGTTACTTAGTCTTCCTGGTACCAGAAATAATGAAGAGTGGGATATAAAGATGTATTTTCTTCTGCAAAGAAAATGCCATTTCTGGTCAGACATGTCCATAATCCTAACACTTGAAAGGCTGAGGCAGAATAATCACCAAGAGTTTGAGGCCAGCCTGGACCACATAGTAAATTCAAGGTTGGCCTGAACTACATAGTAAGACCTTGTCTCAAAAAAGCACCCCCCACCAAAAAAAAGAAAAAAGAAAATGCCATTTCTGTAATGAGGAATAAACATTATACATGCTTGTGTTTTGATAAACAAAAGGGCTGCTACCCAGGGTTATAGGCAACCCTGCCTAGGTAATAATCATGTAGGAAGAAGCAGAATAAACCCGTGTTTGAGCAGAGAAGCTTCCTAGATTGCAGAAGCCAGAAATGCCTAGCAGTTATTAGCTAAGACTAAGTACTATTAGATTTCCCTTGCCTTAAGATGGCTGCTACATAAAATGACAACCTTCTCCTTCCCACTTAAAAATATGGCTTCACCAGCCATAAGACAATCTTCTTCCCAACATGCCCCTCTTCACATCAAAAGAATAACCTGATACTTGGTACCTCCTAGCAACTAGTGATGTCACAGGCTCCTCCAATCCCTAGCCACTACATCACTCAACCCCACCCCACCACAAGCCCTACCCCAGCTCATATAAGAAGCTCCCTGTCCCGGCCATATTGCTCTCTCCTTTGTTTGGGGACAGCCCGGCAGTTCGTCCCTACAATAAAGGCTTGTTGTGGTTCTGGTCTGGTCTTGGTTTTTGGCTCTTTTACCTGACACTAACCAAACTTATTAACATGATCGGATCTTGACATGTGAATCCAGTCTATCTGTAACCTTATCACATCTCACTATTCTGGCATATTTCTTTTTGTTTGTGATATATAACTACATTAGCTTTGGAGAATTAGTATTTATATCATATCTTAATCATTTTTATCCCCTTTCCTCTACATCCTACCCTCTCTCCCCTTTCCCAGGTCCCTTTCCCTATCTCCAAAAAGTCTACCTTCTTGTTTTCTACCATCTCTCCTTTATTTTGCTCTTTAAATTATTTACATTTTTGGTTTCTCATGTAAGACAAACTGTGCAATATTTAACCTTCTGTGTCTGATTTACTTCATTTAACATTACAGTCCCAAGATCCATCTATTTTCCTACAAATGACTCAAATTTATCCTTCTTTATGGCTAATATTCTATTGTGTATATATATACCACATTTTCTTTTTCCATTAATTTGTTAATGGACACCTAAGCTGTTTCCATGATTTAACTATTATGAACTGTACTCCTATAAACATGGGTATGGATATGTCACTGTAATAAAATGACTTTGAACTCTATTTCAGGAAGATACTCAGGAAAGACATAGCTTGATCAAATGGAATTTTTATTTTCAGTTTTTGGGGTGAATTTCCATGGTGATTATACTAGTTTACATTCCCACTAACAATGCAGAAGAGTTCCTTTTCCCCCACAACCTCACCAGCACTTGTTTTATGAGTTCTTGATGATACGTAGCCAATCTGAATGGAGCAAGACAGAATCTCAGTGTTCTTCTGATTTGCACTTCCCTAATAGCCAAAGGTGTGTGTGTGTGTGTGTCTGTGTGTGTCTGTGTGTTTAGTTTTGTGAGACAGGGTCTTGCTATGTAGATCAGGCTGTGGTGGCCTTGAACTCATATGTAGTTCAGGCTGGCCTCAAACTCAAGGCAGTTCTTCTGCCTCAGCCTCCCAAGTGCTGGGTTTAAAGGCATGGGCCACCATGCCCAGCTCGAGCATTTTTTCTTCATGTCCTTATTGACTATTTGTACTTTTTCTTTCAAGTAGTTCCTATTCATTTCAATTGCCCATTTTTTATTAGGTCTTATGGTTTTGGGGGTCTTAATTTTTTGAGTTCTTTATATATTCAGATATTAGTCCACTTATCAGAGAAGAAGCTGGCAAAAAATATTTTTCCTGTTCTATAGGTTGTCTCTTTATTGTTTCCTTTGCTGTGCTTGGTATAATTTAACTTGGAATAATCACTTTTGTTGATTCTTGGAATTACTTTTTCTGCAATTGGGGTTCTGTTCAAGAAGGGCTTGCCTATGTCTATGTTTTCAAGTGTTTTGCCTATTTAATCTCCCAGCAGATTCAGGGTTTCTGTTTTTAGGTCTTGGATCCATTTTTTGTTTTAGTACATGGTGAGAGTTATGGGTCTAGATTTATTTTTTCTGCACATGGATAACCAAATTTTCTAGTACCATTTGTTAAAGAGGTGATCTTTTCTCTAGTATTTTTTAGCCCCTTTGTCAAAGATCAGATGGTTAAACACATGGGGCTGTTTCTGTGTTTTCTATTCTACTGATTTACATGCCAATCTTTGTGATTATACTATGATTTTATTACTGCAATTTTGTAGTAAAACTTGAAATCCAGGATTGTAATGCCTTCCACTCTGCTATTTTTGGTCAAGATTGCTTTGGCTATTCTGGATCTTTTCTGGTTCCATATAAAATTTTAGGATTTTTTTTCCAGTTCTGTGAAGAATACTGTTGATATTTTGATTGAAACTACATTGAATCTCTGTATCATCTTGGGTAACATGGGTCATTTTGATCATAATGATTCTGCCCATCCAGGAATAGGGGATGTCTTTCCATTTTCTAATGTCCTCTTGTGATTACTGTGATATGTTGCCTTGACTTAAGATCACCTAGCAATTAGTGAAGTTCGGGAGTGTTTTTATGGATGATTGAAACATAGACCAGCAAACTGAATGGGGAAGACCCACCCCCGAGGTGGGTGGTACCAACCATTAGGCTTGTATCCTGGACAGAATGAAAAGGGGAAGAAGGAAGTGTTCCCTTTTGTAAGAGCTCTAGTCTTCACTACTGCCTGTGGACATTCATCTCCAGTTTCTTATAAAGGTCTTTTATCTCCTTGCGTAGGCTCACTCCTAGTTATTTATTTTGGAACTACCATGAAAAGGATTGTTTTCCTGATTTCTTTCTTGATAGGTCCACTATTAATGTACAGAACACTACTGATTTGTGTGTGCTGGTGTTGGATCTTGTCACTTTGCTGAGTTTATGAGCTCTAAGATTCTTCTGGTGAAATATTTTGGGTCTTCTATATAAAGGATCATATCATCTATAAATAAAAAAGTCTTAATTCTTTCCTATTTGTATCCTTTTTATTTCTTTCTGTTGCTTGTTTGCTGTGGTTAAAATTTTGAGTACTATATTGAACAGAAGTGATAAGAGTACACATCTTTGTCTTGTTACTGATTTTAGAGAGAAGGCTTTCAGTCTTTTCCATTTAGAATGATATTGGCTATGAATTTGTCATAAATGGCTTTTATCAGTTTGAGGTAAGGTCCTTCTATACCTATTTTTGTCAGAGTTTTTATCATGGATGTGTTGGATTTTGTCAAAGGTTTTTTCCATATTCAGTTGATCACATGATTTTTAGCCTTCTATTTACATAGTATATAACATTTATAACATTTATTGATTACATATGTTGTACCATCCTTGCATCCCTGAGCTGCAGCCTTCTTGGTAATGAAGTATGATCTTTTTAATGATTTGCTGCATCTTTTGCAAGTATTTTGTTAAAGATTTTTACATCTACATTCATTAAGGATAACTGGCCTGTAGTTCATTTTGTTCAATCCTTGTGCAGTTTTGGCATCAGGGTAATGCTGTATTCCAGGAAGAAGTTTGACAATGTTCTTTCCCTTTTAATTTGATGGAAGAGTTTGAGAAGTGTTAGTATTAATTCTCTGAAGTTGTGGTAAAATTCAACAGTGAATTTATCAGGTTCCAGGTTTTTTTCAGTTGTAGAGTTATTACTCCCTCAATTCCAATGCCTATTATTGGTCTATTCATGGTTTTTATATCTTCTTGGTTCAATTTTGGTAATTCACGTGTCTACAAGTTTATCCATTTCTTCTGGAGTTTCCAATTTGCTGTAATTAAATTTTCAAAATACTTTTTTTGGGGGGGGGTACCAGGGATTGAACTCTGGACTTTGCACTTTCGAGGCAGGTGGCAGAACCACTGAGCTAAATCCCCAGCCCTCAAAATAGTTTTTTATAATCTTCTCGATCTCAGCAGTATCTGTTGTGATTTCATCTTTTTCTGACTGTACTGATATGGAACTTTACTATCCTTCTTTCGATAAGTCTAGCTAAGTGTTTACCAATTTTATCCTTTCAAAGAACTGACTCTTGATTCATCCTTTTTATTGTTTTTTATATTTTTAAGTCTTTTATATTGTTTTTTAGTCTCAATTTCATTGATTTCCACTCTACTCTTTACAATTTCTTTCTTTGTATGTTTTGGACTTGTATTCCTCTTGATTTTCCAGGACCATGAAATGCATTATTGGGGGTTTTTTGTTTTATTTTTTGTTTTGTACCAGGGATCAAACTTGAGATCTTGAGCTTGTAAGACAAGTGGCAGAACCACTGAGCTAAATCCCCGGCCCCATTATTGGTTATTTATTTAGTAATACTCTATTTTTCTAATGTAAGCACTCACAATAAACTTCCCTCTTTGAACTGCTTTATTTGGATCCACAGATTCTGGTATGTTGTACTGTCACTGATGTTTGATCTGAGGACTTTAAAAAATTTTTTTCCCTGATTTCTGTTTTTTGTTTTTTTGGTGCCAGGGATCGAACTCAGGTCCTTGCACTTGCGCAGCAGGCAGCAAAACCACTGAGCTAAATCCCCGGCCCGTCCCTGATTTCTTCTGTGATTCACTGATTATTCAAGAATGTATTATTTAATTTCCATGTGTTTGTATAGTTCCAGTGGTTTCTTTTGCTACTGATTTCTAGTTTCATTCTGGTGTGATCTGATAGGATGCAAAACTATTTAAATTTTTTAAAAATTTATTTAAACATGCTTTATGGCCTAACATACAGTCTATTTTGGAGAACAATCGCTTCTCGGCCTTTTGGCTAAGATCAAATGTATTTTGGAGAACATTCCATGGGCTACAGAGAACAAAGTGTATTCTGCTGTGGTCAGATGAAACACTGTAGATATCTCTTAAGTCCATTTGTTCAATGTTAAAGTTTAACTGTGCCCCTTCTACTCCCAGGTCAAAGCAATCCTCTTACTTGGCAAGTTTTAATCTGACCCAGGATTCTAGGGGTCTCTAGAGGCTGGAGGAAATAGCCTCCGTAGACACTGATCTAGATTGTCTTCCCCACTCCCAGTGATCATATGTCTGAGTTGTTCAGCTTCACAAAAAGTGTGTTCCCAGCCCCTGAATTCAGTGGTATGTAGGGCTTGGCAAAAGAGAGCCCTCTGCATGGAATTCAGCAGGAAGGGGGGAAGCCAGTAGGAAGGAGCTCACACAGGTGAAGATATCAGCTGTATTTGATATTATTTTTTAATCAAGCAGAGCATTTTCATACCAATACATCTTGTCATATACATCTTGGCCTGGAGGCTCTACTCCTATACTGATTTTACCAAACCTAAGTCATTCTTTCTTTGGATAGTCAGTTCAAGCCCCATCTCCTATAAACACATCTGTTGGGAGCAATGCTACATAATTTTAGGGAAAAACCATTTGATTAGGCCTAGTTCTTCTGCCTACAGGTCAGCTATGGCATTTTGAGACATAATTCCATTTTGGCCCCCAGTCACAACTGAGACCTCAATGATCCAGTGATGCTGTGATGCTCCAGGACAAGGTTACACCAGCGGGAGACATCCTGGGAGGAACAAAATCTTCATCTACTCAGTTCTTCATTGTTCTTGGATTGTTACACTTTGTTTATGCTGATGTACTGAACTCTCTGGAAGTCATTTGTTGCACCTTGTTTATCCCGATGAACTGAACTCTCTGCAAGTCATCTGTTACATCTCTTTCTCCTGATGTGCTGAATAAAAGTTGTGGTAAGCTGGGGGCTTTCGTCTTTGTTAATTCGCCTTGTGCTGCCGTGGCTCGCAGGAGACTAGGACTTACTGCAGAGGTCTTAATAACGTCTCCTTTCCCTGTTCCCCACACACATCTGCCCACATTATTTACTTAACATTAGCAATTCGATATCTTCTACTATCAAAATCATTTTTAAAACATATACTCTGCCTCTTCAATTAAAAATGTAATTTCCTTGATATGAAGGACCCTGTAAACTTTTAATCCCAAGACTTCTCTAAGTACTCTGCATAAAGCAAACATACCCTGCCCTTTCCTCTGGGAATTACTATTCATGGATTTTGCTGGTGTTTACTGGATAGTTCATGTTAGGAGCTGTCCTAGGCCCTGAACATCAAACTTAATACTGCTGTTTTCCTATTGTGCAAAAAAGGAAATGGAAGAGTAGAGAAATTACTTGTCTAAAGTCATCAGGCTAAGAGGTGGTAGAAAGCATTCAAACTCAAGGAGGCTGATTCCACAGCCTGTCATGTGATTTCTCCCTTATCATGTGTGAATAATTTGTTTCCCTATGATATTAATACACTTTGTTTTGTTATAACAGAATGACACAGGCAGGGTAATTTATAAAGAACAGCAATCTATTTCCTCACAGTTCTGGAGGCTGGCGAGACAGAGATCAAGATCAAGGTGATATTGGGCCATGGATTTAGCTCAGTGGTTCTGGTGCCTGCCTTGCAAGTGCAAGGTCCCAAGTTCGATCCCCGGTACCAAAAAAAAAAAAAAAAAAAAAGTAACAAGATCAAGGTGATACAATTGCCTGAGAGCTTTTTGTTGCACAACCTCATGGCAAAAAGTAAAAGGGCAAGAGTTGACCTTGTTCTTTTATAAGGAAGCCACTCTTACAAAAATAGCATTAATCCACTCAGAAAGGGAGTGCTCCCATGATTTAAATATCTCCCATTAGGTCCCACCTTCTAATATCTCTGCATTATGACAGGATTTATATCTAGTTTGGCAACTACTAACTGGCACGTAATCCTTTCGAGGATTAAGTGAAGCTACCTTAAAGATATTTTTCAAGCATAACCTCTTTTTTTGTTTTTTTTTCAAGCATAATCTCTTAAAAACATCAAGGAGACTAAAAATTATTTAGAAGCACAGGTTGATTATAAGGTCCAATTCTCCACTAACTGGGTTGCTTAAACAAAATGGACATTTTGTTTTGTTTTGTTTGGTACCAGGGATGGAACTCTGTACCTTGAACTTTCAAGGCAGGCAGCAACACCACTGTGCTTAATCCCTGGCCCGAAATGTACAGTTTTAATCCATCTGCAGTAACAGAAGAGACTTTTAAGGAAGGCAGAAGTGGGCTGAATGCCACTGCTGCTATGTGATCTAGAAATATTGGGTATTACTTCTGGGTTCCATAAAATTGAAGCCACTAAGACCTGCTTTATAGGATTCACAGAAAGAATGTGTCCCCAGTCTACATAAGTTTTCAATAAATGCTGTCTCTCCTTTTGTCTCTAATAGGGACCAAAACTAGCCTTAATGTGCATTTCTCCACTTCCCATGCCACTAGTTAGCACAGAAATCTAACTATACTTTATCTCTGAATAAGTATCTCTGAAGCTCTAAATCTTCAATTGTTCTCCACAAACTAAAAGAACAGACTCCCAAATTCCTCCTAACAGCTTCATTCCTCTTTTCCTCAATGTCCTCCCTCTTCTGCCTCCTAAATCCTCAAATTATTTCCAAAGAGCCAGTACTCATTGCTCTCTCCTCTGAACTCAGGGCTATTGCAGACCACTTAGGATTTGTTCCATATCAAAATGATATGTGATTAATTGTACTTCTAAATTCTTCAAGAAAAGATAAACTCTTTGAAGGTAGAGTTTTCAGTCTTTATTATTTTTACCGAAGTACACAATGCATTATGCATAGCAGTAAGAGCTAATATTTACTGAAAGCTATGTGTTGAGTGCTATTCTAAGTACCTTACATGAATATATGAACTCATTTACTCTTCACAACAACCCTATGGAATAGCTACTATTATTCTTTCCATTTTGCAGATCAGAAAGCTGAGATCCAAAGAGATTAAACTCAAGGTTATGCCACTAGGAAATAACAGCACTTGGATTCAGTCCCAAGCAGCCTGGCTGCAGAATTCACATTCTTGTTTTTTGGGCCGGCGCGGGGGGGGGGGGGGGGGGGGGGGGGCCCTCACTATGTGGTCCAGGCTGGCCTTGAACTTTCCATGATCCTCCTGCTTCAGTCTTCTGAGTGCTGAGATTACAGGTTTGCACCACATTCTGGCCCCACAATCAATTACATGTGCTAATTTATGTAAAAGAGCTCCAAAACTATGAAGGAGTAAAGCCCACAATAAAACCAACAAATCCAAACAAAAATAGTTCTCTGATAATCAGATTAGAGTTTTAATTCCAGCTCTATGACTTTTTCTAGCTTTAAACAAAGCACTTAATCTTTTTTTAGCAATCTTTGCATCTGCAAGATTAAACTAGTATATTTTAGGTTGTTCCTGAGAATTAAGAGATAACCAGAAGCAGGAATAACATCAAGAACACACAACCACACAGAGTATGTTCTGTAAGTGTTGGCTCTAAAGCAGAGTCAAAGTGTGAAGTCCGGAAAATCTTCTTTGCTACATTATTAACCAATAATTATAAAAGGTTTAAACAGTAATTATAAGGTAATTATAAATTACATATTTCTGTTCCTTTATGACAACATACTGACAGGACTTTACTAATTTTCTTACCCCAAGCTTGTAAAACAAGTAGGATTAATTATCTCTAATGTGAAACAAAGAGTTAAAGAACTTTGCCGGGGGCGGGGGCGGGGGCGGGGGCGGGGGGGGGGGGGGTTGGCTAGCCAGGTCCAAGAACCCTTAACTCTTGAAAGTAAATGCAAAGGGAAAGTCCCTTAGGGAAAATTCCCTAAGAAGTACTTACATTAACGAAGGCAAGTGTACCAAAAGTTGTGAGGGTCCTGGAAAGCATGCAATAAAGGGAAAGTTTGGTAGATAGGGATGTTTAATATGCCAATAATGACCCTGATACAAGGCTGAAGACCCAACAGTTTGTGCAAGACCAGGGAGCAGGATTAAGTACATACAACAGGAGGCTCTGAGAAAGAGGAGCCAGAATGGGCTCCCCTGGACTGTAGTACAGATCCTCCCACAGAAGATGCCCAGGCCTAGAGGTAGGAGAGAAGAAATAAAGACAGGTAAAAAGAAGACTGGGAAACTGTTGTTTTAAAAAACTGGTCCTAACTGGGGACTGTGGTGCATGCCTGTAATCCCAGTGGTTCAGCAGACTAAAGCAGGAGGATCTCAAACTCCAGCCCAGTCTGGGCAACTTAGCCAGACCCTGTCTCAAAAGAAAAAATGAAAAAAAGGGCTAGGAATGTAGCTCAGTACAAAAAAACTCCAGTAGAAATAAATAAATAAAACAAAACAAAATAACAACAACAAAAAACCTCACAACAACAAAAACTCACTGTAGTTTTTGAGGAAACTGTAGCTTTAAGTAAACGGCAGCCTCAAGACAGAATCAGTTACCAATGGTTACCTGTGCCTTTTACTCCCTAGGACTGTCTACAAATTTGGCCTGTGTTTTTCTTCTGATACTATAAATCTATAAATTCCAAAAGTTACATCAAAGAATTTCATTCTCAAAGAAACAGCACTATTACTTAGGTACCTTATCTCTAAACTTTAAATACATATAAACAATTTATATTTAACCTTGTTGATAATTTTGTTTTAACCCACTAAATGCGCAAATTCAACAAGAAAACAGACAACAGGTAAATGATAAATAACCCAAAGAATAAACATCCCAGACCACTCATCCTAAGGATACCCCATAACCATATAAATTTCCCCAAATCCAGACCACAGAGCGACTCAGCCCTGGAGAACCTACCTGCACTCCTCTGCGTACTGTGATTCTGCATAATCTGCCTATG
Source organism: Heterocephalus glaber (assembly GCF_053883595.1). NCBI lineage: Eukaryota > Metazoa > Chordata > Mammalia > Rodentia > Bathyergidae > Heterocephalus > Heterocephalus glaber. The sequence continues at coordinate 61,824,080 of NW_028258320.1, forward strand.
CCTCTCACTGAGGTCTTGAAATGCTTTGCTACCAAGATATATTAAGAACCTGCAGAGTGTGAGGTGAGCTGACGTCTCCATCTCCTCTTCAGAGGTCCCTCGATGCGGTCCAGTGACACCCCAGCCTTGAGATGGGGCCACAGGGTTTCTCTGTCTGGCAAACAGGACCAACTCCCTAAGGCCCTTCCTACAGTTTCAGACAGGCTGAGAAGGGGAGACAGGGAGGCACTGCTCTTGAGGAGGCAGGGCTTATATTCTAACAATCTTTTGGGTTGGGGGGGGCATGTAATCATTGGGGAAAGGTAGGTTAAAGCATCGGAGAGGTAACATCTTTGCAAAATGCTTCAGGGATCCGGGACTCGAGGGCTCTCAGGACCCAGTAACCTGCAAAGCACATCTGGCCGACATAGCTTAGAGGGTGTTTGGTCAGCCCCCAATCTCCTTCCCACCAGCTGTCGTTCCCCAGCCTTCCCTAATCAAAAGGCAGAAGCCAGCTCGGCCGCAGCCTAGAAGGAGGCTGGGGTCGCGGTCGGCCCTCGGGTGCAGGGGCTGAGGAGACTGGCCTGGCAGACGCAGGGAGGCGCGGGGCCCAGGGCGACCAGGGAGCTCAGCGGGCGCGCCCGGCCCTTTAGAAAAAGGCTTCACAGGAGACCACGCTGCGGGTCAAGGTTGTTCCGGACCCCTAAAGCGCTAGCCACGAACGCACTCACCAGCCCGCTGCCGCGCAACAACCGAACTGGGAGTCCTTCCATCCTGCCGCAGGCCAAGTCTCTCCGCCAGGCTTGTGGCTTCGCGGCGCGCGCAAGCACCGGTGACAGGGGGAACTGGGTCCTGCCCACTAGCACCCGCCCCTCACACACTCCTCGAGACCCCGCCCCCTCGTGCCTACGGAACCTCCAGAGAGACTTGTAACCTCCACCCCGCTAGCGCCCTATGTCTTGCTCACGCGAGACTTGGGTAGGGCAGAGGGGCGGGAAGAAAGCGGGAGACACAACAAACATGGCGGTGGTGGCTGCAACGGTGACGAAGACGGCGGGAGCGGCGGCGACTGCAGCGGCATTGAACAAGGTGGTGGGGAATACTCGGTGCAGTTGTCTGGAGGTAAGTAGCAGGCTTCCGGCTTGGACGGTGGTGCCGTGGTTGAGCTGGTTGGATAGAAGGAGCTGGGGAAGGTGAGAACTGGGGTTGCCGCGGCCGGCTGACCCCGCCCGAGCCTCGACCCAGCGGAGGGCTGTGCGCGACCTGTCAGTGAGCCAGGTCACGAGGTGAGACCTTCCGACGAAAGTGCGGAGGGCGTTGGTGCCTTTGGCCGCCGAAAACCGGGAGAGGGGCGCAAGTGGGTCGGCGCCGAGCGGCGGGAGCTTGGAGGCTCAGGGGTGAGGAACCTGCTTGGGGCTCTGACAGGTGGTTGCGGGGTGCTCTACGGTTTGCATCTTCCTGGGATCCCAGGGGCTGGGGGTCAGCTCGGGCACGGGTCTTCTAGGTGTTCCGAATCCTAGTGAGGATGCTGCCTAACGCTGGTCCTGGGTTGCAGTTTAGGAGGACTTTTAAAGCCTTCTTCCTTTTATTTCATGATCTTGCCGGAATCCGCGTTTGCAGCATGTGCACTCCAATTTTGGAAATATGTGAGGTTTCAGGTGAACAGTGCAGTAAAGAACTATTCAGGTTAATTCGAGGTTTAGGTCTCTGATAAAGTGCCTGGAGTGTGTGTAACCAAACACCTGGAAAGTGCTTGATAACTGTAGCTCTGAAGTTAACTGATTATAGCTGCCAATAACCGTGTGGTCCATTTATTGACCCCTTAATGTGCAGATCAAAAGGTGAAAGAGGAATGACAAGCGGAAGGAGACACAAAAGCTTTTAGATTGCGAGAGCTCAGGAAATTAGATTTAGAAGACATAAAAATAACAAAACAACTTTTTTAACATCTAGATTAACAATTTTTTAATTCTGTTTAATTTTGTTTTATGTCGTATCTTCAGAACAGAGATTAATACATTATATTCTTGGAAGAGCCTTACTGTCAAGTGAGGTGGTTGGTGTTCTTTTCCCCATCAGTCCAGAGTATCCTCAGAAAACTGTAACTATTCTGTACTGCAATAGAGGATAATGAAGGTGGAGATCAATTGTGCCCTTGTTGGGTCTGTGATTTTTTTAAAAAACCCTTTCCATGCACCTGTTTCCCAAATGCAGGGCTAATTCATTGATTTATGCAACTAAAGCTGTTCAACAGTACTAAACCTGGCCCTTTTAGAAAAATATACTGTGTCAAATGAAAACAGTATCTTAAATTTAGAAAGACACTTAGAACTGCTGAAAATAAAATCTTGAGAAATCGCTGGTGAAAAAACAATAGTAGTCCGAGAACATGTTACTCTTTGGTGATCCTGTTGAGTTCTGCTGAAGTGAGGCTTTGTTCTTTGCCAGCTTGGTTTTCTTTTCAGCTAATGGAAATGGTAAGATCAGCACAATTTGTTTCATTAGTTTATTACACCTATAGATGTTAATAAGGTTTTGATTTGTGTTGTGCTTTTCTTTGCAGACTTTTCTATGGCTTTTGAATTTTAGTTGAAATTCCCTCCATGGCCTTTTGGAGTCCCTTGCTGTGTCTCCAGAGTAAATTTCTCTTACTCGACATTTCATCAATGTTGGAGTGGCAAGAAAAAGGTGGAACTGATTTGGGGTGAAAAGGTTAGATTGTATAACTCTTTGGGATTTCTTCCAACGTGGTTTTATTTATGTTTTACTTTTATATTAGGCTTTTCTAATTTCTCAGCCTCATTGCAATGTCCCTTTTTGCCTTCAAAAAGTTTTTGACAGTTATGAAATCAGGAAATGTGTTCCAGTTATTTTTTGATGGTCCATGTTACTGTAAACAAACCAAGTATTCCTTATATCAGTATTCCCAGTAGTCCTTATAAGTATGTATTCTCTTGAAGAGTAAATCTTTCAATGAGCATAATTATTAGGCTATCAAAGTCAGAAAATATATTTTGTGTGTATAGGCCTGCCTAATCTCCATATTAAATTATTGTATAAGTAAGTTGGTTGCTAAGTATTCTTCCTTATGGTTAGTAACCTTTAGACACTTCTCAAAAATTACTGGATGAATGAAACATGCCCTACCATTCCCTAATAATGTTGTTCTCAAAATTCTTCTATACTTTGGAGGATATAGGTTAAAGAGCTTTTCTGTGATTCTTTCCTATCTATTTCATACAAGTAGTAGTGATTGCCTTCTAATTCACATTTGGATATCTCTGTTTTAAATAATTAGCTCCTGGTAGAGAGGTTCGTTGTGTGTGCACATGTGTGCATATATAGCCGTAAATAGGTATGAATGTACCATATATACATTTATATATATGCATGTATTGATTGGTTTCTCATTTATAATATGAGACTAAAGAAGAAAGATCAGAGGACTTCATATCAGTGACAGGAAAGTTGGAGAATAGCTTGAATTACCTGTTGAAGGGGAAGAGATTTTCATGTTCTTTTGGTATATCAAAATTTAATTCTTAAATATCTCTCTTCCTCCTTTGGTTTGGGCAGAATGCTTTGTAAAAGTGTTTATTTTGAGCCCCAAATTTGAAAAGCAGCCAGGCATGGTGGTGCATGCCTGTAATCCCAGCACTCAGGAGACTGAGCCAGGAGAATCGCTTTGAATTCAAGCCAGCCTGGGCTACATAGCAAGGCTCTGTCTCAAAAAAAAAAAAAAAATGAAAGTGTTTGAGCTTTGAATATATTGGCATAAAAATAATTTAGGTATATGTAGCCAGTTTCTATATAGATGGGGTATACATATACTTGAGGGAATGCCATACCAGACTCAGCTTAATTTTCTTTAATTTTTGTGGTGTTGGGGATCAAATGCAGGGCTTCATACATGGTAGGCAAGTGCTCTGCCCCTGAGCTACATAATCCTAGCCCAGTTTAGCTTAACTTTTAATCAGAGTAATCATGGGAAGGGCTTGGGAATTTTGCTATATCATAAGAAATGATAATTTTAAGGTTTGGGAATAATTCTTTTCTTTGGTTAATATAATTAGATATCATTTTAGCCCTGGTTTTTATAACAAATTGCAATAGATTGCAAGGTTTAAACAAACATTTATTTTTTTATAGTTCTGGGGCTAGGAAATTTAACCTCACTAGGCAAGTCCAGTATCTTGTGAGGGCCTGCTTCCTGATTATACCCTGTTTGGGAGATAGCGGAGGGGAAGCTCTGTGTTTTCTTCTTATAAAGGCACTAATCCCATTTAGAGGGCTCTGCTCTCCCAACCCTCCCAAAGGCTCCACTTCCAAATGCCATTATGTTAAGGGTTAGGCTTTTCCTTTTTTTCTTTTTCTTTTTCTTTTTTGAGATAGGTCTCCCTACCTAGTTCAGACTAGCCTTGAACTCAGTATGTAGCCCAGGGTGGCCTCAGACTTGCTGTGATCCTTCTGCCTCAGCCTCCCAAGTACTAGGATTACAGGCATGCGCCACTATGCTTGGCAGGAGTTAGGATTTCAACACATGAATTTTAAGGGACACAAACAGTCTGTAGCAATATCAAGGAAGAGTAAATCTGGTTTGGAATATACCACCACCTAAATCAGTAATTATATTGGAGAATGTGTAAATATGTTTCTTTTTCTGATGACATTATTTTACACATGGAAATTTTGTGTAATTTTTTGGCTAAGAAGGTCCAAGGTTTTGAGTTCATGGCCAGTTGGAAAAACACCATTGAAAAAAATTAGAGTTTGCTGATTTCATGAAGTTTATAAGTTGTCCCTCAGTATCCATGGAGGATTCATTCCAGGACCCCTTGCAGATACCAAAATCAGAGGATCCCCAAATCCCTTCTACAAAATGGAGTAACATTTTCATATAACCTACACATATCCTCCTATATAGTCTGGGTTTTGGGGGGAATTTTTTTTGTCTGTCTGTTTTTTGAAACAGAGTCTTGGTGTGTTGCCCAGGCTGGTCTCAGATTCCTGGGCTCAAGCAATCCTCCTGCCTCAGCCTTTGTAGTGGCTCAGACTACAAGCATGTGGTGCCACACCTGATTCTCCTGTATTCTTTAAACCATCTCTAGATTATTTGTAGTTAATACATGTAAATAGTTAATACCATGTTACATATTCAGTTCAGATGTAATTTTTTCAAATGTTTTCTACTTGCAGTTGCTTGAATCCTTAGATACAGCATTTATATTATGTTTGCAACAGATTTTAAGTTTATTAGTGCCTTAGCAGCATCTCCCAATATTAGTTAATTTGTGAAATTCTTACATTACACTTTCAGTTCCAAGACTGATGATTATAAAGGACAGGAAAAGGGTTTGGATAGAAAAGCCTACCTTTTCTTTTTATAACAGTACATCTTCTATAGTTTAGAAATACTGTTTTTCCATATATTGTGCTTAAAATTATTGTCATAAGCTGGAGAAAGCTGGGTTTGAGCCAAACTCTCCACTTGGATTTATGCACCTTCCATTTGTGTGGGTCTGTTACCCTGCCCAGATCTCTGCAAGCACTTACCCACGTGTGGCAAAGGTAATACAGGATGTGTAAGGTTATAAACCATATTTGTATGTGTAAAATTCTAATTTACAAACAGGTTTCATGTTTATAATGTTATCTTCCCTTATTTCATTGGAATCCTTTAAAAAAATTTTGTAATCCATCATGCATAACTGAAAAGCAGCATACAGTTTATGGCAGAGAACACAGTGAAATTTATAATGTGACAATGTGATAATAGCCAAGATTGTCAAAATATGTCAGCTGTCCTCTGTAATTGGGTTCATTTATGTTCTTAAAGTTGAGATGCATGTATAAAAATATCATTTTCTTCTGTTTGCTTATTGGCAGTCTTAAGTGTTTTTACTGCTTTGTCACATGTTGTACTTACTGGTATTATGCTTTCTAATCAAGATTTGGTAAGGTTTATCTTGCTTATTGAAGCCTAACAAAGTACATTCATTTTCAGGGAACATGTGTCAGTTTTCATAGGAACTGAGATGATAAATCACAGCGTGAATACTGGGATTTTGTCATGTGTATGCATGTGTGTGGCACTGGGCATTGAACCCAGGGCCTTCACACTGAGCTATATTCCTAGCCATTTTTTTGGAGATAAAGTCTTGCTAAATTGACCAGGCTGGGCTCAGACTTGCAGTCCTTCTGCCTCAGCCTTAGAGTACTGGGATTACAGAGTTGTGCTACCATACCTAATTGGGATTTTGTTCTTAATAATACTTTACAATTAGAATACAGACAATTCATAGGGCCTTACAATTCTTAAAATTTTAAAAATGTTTTCCCAGATCTTACTGTTGATCATCTTTTTTATTGGGGGTCAGTAGGTCATGTTTTCTAGCCAAAGGTCAAAAACTAAAGGACAGATAATCAACAAAATCAACTATAGTCACAAACAAAAGTAATATAATAACAGAGAGTCAGTTCAAGTAAACATGGTAGGATAGGAAAAAGTTGAAATGTACATGTTCAAAAGCCAACAGTAATCCGTGAAATCGAGAAAGCTGAGCCAGACCAAAGTAATTTAAAGTGACTTAAAGAGGTGACCTAAAAGTAAAATAAAAGATGAGTTTGAGAAATTGCAGATGGAGTTAGGAAATTACAAAGTGGGATATATGAATTAATGAGACTAAGATGGTTCCTGTTTGTTTCATTGAATTAAAGAGCAGATGATATTAATATATTCTTCAAACTGATGAACTGATAGAGAAAAGGGAAAAATTTTGAGATAGCGAGGAATTTTTAATCCAAGGTACATTTTTTGCTTCAACACTTATTGTAAAGATAGGATTGTCTGAAAGATTACCATACACTGTACATGTTGTGAAACTGTGTATACTAAAGTATAAAACTTAAAATAGCTCTGTAAGTTATTACTTTTTTATTAGTACATGTTTGCAGTATATAATAATTACATTTATCCTGGGGAATTGATATATGTACACAACACATCTCCCTTTTTTTCGTCCCTTACCCCTCCTCCCTGCTACTTGCAACTTTTCCATTTGTGAAAGCTCTACTTCCATTTTTTTCCCTTCAACTTTTTTCTTTTTCCCATCTGCTTTCCCTCTCCTCCCTCCTCCAACTCTTGTTCCCCTTTCCATATGAAAAAGATCTCCCTGCTTATTATTATCTTTTATTTTGCTCTTTATTTATATTTTGGATTTCTCATAAGAGAAACCATACAGTATTTAAGCTTGTGTGTCTGATTCATTTTACTTAATATTATGGTCTCAAGGCACATCTATTTCAAATGCCTCAAGTTGTCTATGGCAGAATAGTACTTCATTGTGTATAAATACCACATTTTTTTATCCATTCATCTGTTGATGGGAATATAAGCTGTTTCCGTGATTTAGCGCTTATAAATTGTGCTGCTATAAATATGGGTCATGTATCCCTGTAATATGATGTCTGTAACTCTTTTTTTTTGGTACCGGGGATCGAACTCGGGTCCTTGTGCTTGCACAGCAGGCGGCGAAACCACTGAGCTAAATCCCCATCCCTGTCTGTAACTCTTTTGGGAAAATTTCTAGAAGGGGAATAGCTAAGTCAAATGACATTTCTATTTTTGATATTTTTGAGGAATCTCCATACTGATTTCCATAGTGGTCATACTACTTTACATACAAGTTATTACTACTGACCTAGTCTTTAAAATAGGAAACTAAGGCTGGGATAAGTCTCTTTCTGTTCAGATTCTAAATCTAATGACTCTGACCGGATACCAAAATATTCTATTCATCCACAGGATAGACTTTCAATAGCCTTCTAGAAAACAGTGAAACAAGATAGTAATAATAATTTTTCTTAAAAACTCCAGGAAGCTTCTGAGGAGAGAGAAAGGAACTATTCCCAAATGTTGCATTAAGTGAGAATTCAGTCTCCTGCAGATTCTTACTTGGCTAAATGTGTTTAGAATAAAGAACAGATTAGATATAAGAAAAGAGGAAGATAAGAAATGTGAAAACAAAATGTTAGTTTGGGGCTAGTAAACATAAAAGAAAATAAGAATTGTCTTTCATTGGTTCCTAAAGATACCATGAGTGTTCTTGTAAAGCATATAGTATTGGCATAGTCAAAGGTTGGTCTGTTTCCAGAAGATTTCTAGTTAAGTCAAAGGGTAGAATTTTAATTCTTAAGAGATTGGGCAAGTTTTTGTAAACTGGGAAATGTACTTTGGTGAAATCCCTTCATGCTTCAGCCCCACAATTCTGCCTCTTAAAATGTAAGCTAAATAGGACAAAGGATAGTCTACACATGCTTAAAAATGAAAAACAAAACTAACAAACCTAAATTACTAAGATAACTAGACTTATTAAAAGTGAATGGTATGGCTGCCAGGATAGACAGGCCAGTGGAACACAGTTGAGAATCCAGAAACATGGCTACATAAACATAACATCTGACTTAGAAAGGTGATAGTGGAGCATAGTGGACGAAGCCTGGTTTGTTAACTGCACATTGCTAGGACAACTGGGTATCTTCTTGGAAAACAAAATGTTTTGACAATTACCTCATATATGCAAAACTAAATTATGGACAAAAATATGAAAGATAAAAAGATACTTAACTTTGTAGAAGGTACTATAGAAAGACATTTTCAAATAAGATATAGACAAGGATTTCTTCAGTGGGACACAACTCTAAATGTAATGGGGAAAATGGGTAAATTGGACTGCACTGAAATTTATGTTTGTTAAAAGTTACCATTATGTTGAAACCAGAGTGGAAGAAAGTACTTGAAATCCATGTATCTAATAAAAGACTCATATTCATGATACAAAGAATCTCACAACCAGAGTGAGATGGCACATACCTATAAGCAAGCTCAGGTTCCTGGGAGACTGAGGCAGGAAGGTCACAAGTTTAAGGTCAGCCTGGGGAATTTAGCAAGACCTCGTCTCAAAATTTTAAAAAAGAGATAGCGATATAGCTCACTAGTAGAGTGCTCCTGAGTTTGATCTCTAGTACTAGAAAAACAACAAGAAAAGAGGAAAAAAAAAATTTTTTTTATATACTAGAAAAATTTTAGACAACCCAGTAGAAAAAAAATGAGCAAAACCTTTGGACATTACTGAAAAGAGGTTATCTAGCTGGTTAGTTAACATATTAAAAAGTATATAACTAAAAATAAAAAAGTGTATAACTTCAGGGGCTGGGGATTTAGCTCAGTGGCACAGCGCCTGCTTGGCAAGTGCAAGGTCCTGAGTTCGATCTGCAGTACCACAAAAAAAAAGTATATAACTTCATTAATCTTGAGGAATATAACCCCCAACCCACCCCGGTACTAGGGATTGAACTCAGGACCTTGCGCTTGCCAGGCAGGCACAGTGCCACTGAGCTAAACCCCCGGCCTTTGAGGATTATAAACTAATTGATGTGATACTACCACACGCTCACCAGGATGGCTAAAACGAAAAAGTCGAAAATAGCCTATTGAGAATGTGAAGTAGCAGAACTCTTATTCACTGCTGTTGGAAGTGTAAGTATAATCACTTTGGAAAACTATTTGGTGTTATCTAAACCTGAATATATACATATTTAATTTCATTCCTGTGCAACCAACCCAAATATGCCTTCTGCAAAAAAATTCTTAAACTTTTTTGAGTAATTTTCTATCCCAAAACGTTTTTATTTTCAATGGCCAATAGTAGGCATCTGAAGTTAAAGATTACTCACTTCTTAGCATATTGTTTAGCTTTAGCTAATATATCATAAGTCTTAAGCAAATGAATGAGTGAACATGTCCATAACCTCAGCACCAAAATAAACAGAAGGCTCCCAGCACCCCAGGAGCTCCCCTTGTGTCCCTTCCAGTGCCTGGTCCTGTCTGCTTTGGCAAGGGTTATTATCCTGACTTTTGGCATTGTAGATTAGTTTCATCTGTTCTTCAACCATATATAAATGGAATATACACTGCCAACCTTTGTCTGACTTTAGTCTCTCGGCATTATGATTATGAGATTCATCCAAATTGTTTCATGGAGGTGAAGTTTGCTTATTTTTGGTGTTATAGCCCAGTAGTGGTGAACCTATGGCATGTGTACTGTGGGCTGTGTGTATCACTGAAAGCTCGAAAAGGTTTGCCATCACTATAATATAGCCCATTGTGTCAACATGGTATGACTAATTTATCTATTTACTGTTTTGGGTTCCTTTGTATAGTTTCTAGTGTTTAATGATTGTGAATAATTTCTCTTTTTTTCTTTGTACCTTCTTTCCATCCTCTATGACTGAATCCCAGTTTAATTGATTATTAAGCATATTCATTTTTCATTTTGTGTGTCTTTGTTCTTCAAGAATATTATATGGTATTTAAATACAGGCACTGACTGTTTTTTCTGTTCCTTTGTACAGTGTCTTGCACAAAACAGTTTTTATCACTTGTTTTATTGTGTATTGGGTATGAAAAATTATATCAAATTTTTTTTCCTAGGTCTAACAAATTTTAAACTTAAAAAAAGGCAAAGATGGGTGAAAAGAAACCAGAACCTTTGGACTTCGTGAAAGATTTTCAAGAATACCTGACTCAGCAGACCCATCATGTGAACATGATTTCTGGATCAGTTAGTGGGGACAAGGAAGCAGAGGCTCTTCAGGGAGGTAGACTCGTCTTGATACTCCTACATTGCTCACTTGTAAATTCAGTAATGTTTGTATGTAGCTATCTCTCCATGAAGACCACTACTAACTAATGTAGATCATTCCATCTTTTTCTAGAAAGACATAGTACAGTGCATGTTTTTTTTTTAAACGTGGTATTTTTGCTAGAGAGAGACTTAGTATAGTCTATAGATGCATTATGGTCTTGTTAGAAGGTTAGGGCTTCTAAACCTGTTCTCCAGGTTCATTTAGTTAACGGTAGCCTTGAGGAACCCAGATGAGATCAGAAAATACAGGTTAGACCTGAGACCCAAATAGTTCTTTCTTTCCTAAGAAGAGAAACTAGATCAGAGATAGCAGAGAAATGCTCAGCCTGCTAGAGTTAAAAGCTCCCTGGTTTGCAGACTACACAGACTGGAATCTATTCCTAAACCTAGCTCTAGATCAACAAACTACATCCTGTGCATTTCATCTCAACTGCTGTTTTCATATCACCTACAAGCTAAGAATGTTTTTTATGTTTAAAAATGGTAGAAGAGGCTGGGGATTTAGCTCATTGGTTTCGCCGCCTGCTGCACAAGCGCAAGGACCCGAGTTCAATCCCTGGTACCAAAAAAAACACCCCAAAAACAAACAAAAAAAAATGGTAGAAAAAACTCAAAAGAAAAATAATGTCATAGCACATGAAAATTATGTGAAATTCAGACATCACCGTTCATGAATAAAATTTTATTGGAACACTTACTCATTTACGTATTTCCTGTGACTTATTTTTATGGCACAATAGCAGAGTTGAGTAGTTAGAATAGAAACAAAGCCCACAAAGCCTGAAATATTTACCATCTCACCCTGTAGAAGTTTGCGGACCTCTGGCCTAGAGTATCTCAGGTGACAGCAGAGCTCAGGCATTACCTAGGAACCTGTTAGAAATGGGAAACACCAGGGGGCCAGGGATTTAGCTCAGTGGTCTCGCAAGGACCCAAGTTCAATTGCCGGTACCAAAAAAAAAAAAGAAATGGGAAACACCAGGCTTCATCCCAGTTCAGTGAATTCCCCAAGTGATTTATGCCCACATCAAAATGTGAGTGTCACTAGCTGTGAAGGCAGTGGGAGAAAGGGAGACACTGGGTCTCATTCCTCCAGTGTGGTAGCCTTGTTGGATACTGGATTCGCTGCAGTCAGCAGATCATTTCTCCCATTGAAGGTGGAGTGGGGATTGAATTCTTACGCCAGTGTCTGCCATCTCAGGATGGAGAAGTCATTTTCCCACAAAGCTGCAGGAATAGTTTTTTCTCCTAAAGCTAGAGATGACTGGAACCAGAGTTTGTAGTCCCTGATGTTTGCTGGTTTCCTAATGAGTACCTGCCCTTTTGGTTTCTTTAAACAAAGTCTGATTGGATTAAAAGGAAACACGCAAACATCCTTTATCTCTGAAATTCTTACAGTCCTAACATTCAGAGGAACCAGATAAATATTTTCTTTTATGTGCTTAATTAGAACTTTAGGATCTCGATTAAACATACATAAGCTGAGTGGAACTAATTGTTTTAGACTAAAGAGACTTTTAGAGACTATTAGTACTGCTAATTATAGTTGTAGGAATGACTTGCATCTTAAACACCTGTGTATAACTAGGCTGTCACTCTTAAATGGATCTTTTTAGTCCCTTATCTTCTTACCTATTCATTAAAAGCATATTGAGGACTGATTCAATTTATGTGTAACTCATGAGATCCCCCTGGAGAAGGTTCTTAGAATATAATCTTGCTTTTGTATAAAATTAACCTCAATTCAGAAAGTCAGTGTTATTTTATGAATTTAATTTGTAGGAAGTGAATTTATGAAAGATTTTCAGCCAATTAAGACTTAGATGCTAAATAGACTTGATTCTGAGGTGCATAATTTTTTTTGCTATACTTTGTTTATAGCTGGAACAGATGGCGATCAAAATGGACTTGATCATCCATCTGTTGAAGTTTCTCTGGATGAAAACTCAGGAATGTTAGTAGACGGGTTTGAAAGGACTTTTGATGGGAAGCTCAAGTGTCGGTACTGCAACTATGCCAGCAAGGGAACAGCACGGCTTATCGAGCACATTAGAATCCACACAGGTAATGGAGAAACACCTAGAAAAGGCATTTCTCTTTCTCTTCCTTTCTTTTCTGGTTTTTGAGATAGGATCGGATTGTGTTATCCAAATTGGCCTCGAACTCATGATCCTCCTGCCTCAACCTTCCAGGTGCTGGGATTATAGACATGCACCACCATCTCCAGCTGGAGAAGACATTTCTTTAAGGGCAGGAGAAGGGTCAAGGAGCGCAGTTCATTTGGTTTATCTTATAAACAGTTCTGACTGTTCACCAGTGAAGGTTTATAAGATTGAAATCAGTGGTATGAAGTTACCTCATTCCATACAAACCAGTTAGCTTACTGGCATACAAACAGTGGGAAATGAGGGTACTTGCAGAGCTCCTCCTTCTCTAGCCATTTTTCTGCTTGATCCACATAATTTTTCAATATCTGCCTGTCAGGCGGGGCAGATCCATGCTAAGGGCAGTATGGAGAATATACAATGTTTGTCTTTATCTTCACCTAGTACATTTTAGTTTCAGAGAAAGGAAAAAGTTTCTATATAGTTGCAGGCTGCTGCTAAGCCCATGTGTCACCTTTGCCAACCCTTTTCTGAAAAGCTTTCATAACTATACCCTGTCCTTGCCCAGGATTAGGGAAGGTGTCTTTCCTGTGTGCTCCATGGCATTCTGTGCTCATTCATCATGTTATCATAGTAATCTGAAAACCACTTGAGGACAAGAGTCATGATGAGCCCATCTTTGTACCCTCAGAGCCTAGCGGAGGATCTGGCATAAAGAAGGTGCTTGGGGCTTGTTAGACAAATGACTCCAAAGTCATATTCCAAATACTTATTTTATATGTTTTGGAAATCGTCAACTAACAGCATTAACTAAAATTGCACCTTCTGGCAACTGAAGAGTAAGAAGGTGGAGGAAAAGTGGTGAAATTTTGAAGAGATATTTTCCATAAGTCATACAGGGACTAGGATGCTTATTTTGGTTTTATATTTTCTGTTTCATACAAAGACTTTTTTTCCAGAGTTTTTTTTGTTTGTTTTTCCCCTGGAGAAAAGGGTTTACATATATGTGTATATCAATAAATGTTTCTGTATAGACAAATGTATGAACAAATAACTAAGGCATACTGTTGATAGAATCATTATTTTGTAGGAAATAACAGTCTCAATGTGTATCTCAAATTGTTGCTGATGAGAACTTAGGCTTTACAGATTTAAATAATTTTTTATGCAAATGTGAATTTTTGGAAAGCATTTTACTTTTGACCAATTCCCAAATCAAACAAATAAGAAACTTTACATAAATGAGCTACTTTTACAGTTTCTCCCCCTTTTTCCCATTTTAAATAGGTGAGAAACCTCATAGATGTCACTTGTGTCCATTTGCATCTGCTTATGAGCGTCATCTGGAAGCCCATATGCGTTCCCATACTGGAGAAAAACCGTACAAATGTGAATTGTGTTCCTTCCGCTGCAGCGATCGAAGTAACCTGTCCCATCATCGAAGGCGCAAGCATAAAATGGTGCCAATTAAAGGTACTAGGTCTTCCTTGAGCAGCAAGAAAATGTGGGGGGTTTTACAGAAGAAAACAAGCAATTTGGGTTACAGCAGAAGAGCACTAATCAATTTAAGTCCACCTTCCATGGTGGTTCAGAAACCAGACTACCTTAACGATTTTACCCACGAAATCCCAAATATCCAGACTGACTCCTATGAAAGTATGGCGAAAACTACATCAGCTGGTGGCCTACCAAGGGACCCGCAAGAACTCATGGTTGACAACCCTTTAAATCAGCTCTCTACTCTAGCAGGACAGTTGTCCAGTTTGCCACCTGAAAACCAAAACCCTGCATCCCCTGATGTAGTCCCCTGCCCTGATGAAAAGCCTTTCATGATTCAGCAGCCCTCTGCCCAAGCAGTAGTTTCTGCTGTGTCAGCAAATATTCCTCAGAGCTCCTCTCCCACAAGCCCCGAGCCTCGGCCATCACATAGTCAGAGGAACTACAGTCCAGTGGCAGGTCCAAGCAGTGAACCAAGTGCCCACACCAGTACTCCCAGCATAGGAAACAGCCAGCCAAGCACTCCAGCCCCAACCCTGCCAATCCAGGACCCTCAGCTTCTCCACCACTGCCAGCACTGTGACATGTACTTTGCAGACAATATCCTTTACACTATTCATATGGGATGTCATGGGTATGAAAATCCTTTTCAGTGTAATATATGTGGATGCAAATGTAAAAACAAGTATGATTTTGCCTGTCATTTTGCAAGAGGGCAACATAACCAACACTGAAAACAATCAGATTATGTTTGACTTGGTTTGGCTTTTTTGGGGTTTGTAGTTTGGTTTTTGTTTTCAATCATCCTTCATAAGGTATCTGCTAATTTAAAGTTTATATTCATTATGTTTATAAAATTTAAATTTGACAGTGGGGAAAATTTTTCTTGACTTTTTTTTCCCATAAAAATCTGGCCACAGTCTTTTATCTATTAGAATAGACACATTTATGTGTATTTTTTTCTTTTCATTAGATAAAAATAGGAATACAGTCTATCTTAACAGGTATTCATTTAAATTTCCCACATATATGGTCCATAAAGTAAGGCTTATCCATACCCTTGATATTTCAATATATACATTACTGCTGGATTCTGTTTCTGCCATATTTTAAAATGGTAGGATAAATTCTTTTCCAGATCTGTTACAACTTACTTCAGTATTTGCAGAGAAATTGCCTTTAAGTTGCTCTTAATTGAAATATTAGTTTATACATCTTAAGTTGAATCAGTAGTTTCATTTCAACTGATAATAGTAAAGCTATTTCAAGAGTAGTAAATTTTGAATTTTTCTATACAGTGAAATGTAAAACAATTCTTTTAAAATTAAAGTTACAAAAATAGGTGAAAGTTCTGAAAAGAACTGAAACTCAAGATTCTAAATTGAAATCGAGTTTAATATTTAAAATATCTGTTTAGTCAATGCCTAAAAAGTCTCAGTTTTACATTAAATTTTTTATACTTCACTTATTTTTTAAAACCATAGGTAAATATAGTAGAGTGCTAGATGCCTTTTTTCATTTTAAACTTTTCATTTAAATTCATTTTGATGTTACTAGTGTCAGGTGAGGTTGATAACTATAGTGAGAAACTGTTATTCTTCCTAGTCTTTTGATGACCAAAGAGGTACTATGGAAGTCATCTATATTATTAAGATGCAGTCTTTCAAATAAAATTTCCATTTTCCTTTTCTTGCCTTCTACCCATTTATTGCCCCTAATTTCTAAAAAAAATATGGGTATAGAAATACATGGGAAAATGTGATAGTGAAGTAACACAGTAATATGTGTCCAGAACATATCCTGGTCTCCTCTTCAGAGTTGGCCATTTAAAATATTTTCTATGAATTCAAATTGTAATTCTTTTTTTTTTTTTTTCCGGTACCGGGGATCGAACTCAGGTCCTTGCGCTTGCACAGCAGGCGGCGAAACCACTAAGCTAAATCTCCGGCCCCTCAAATTGTAATTCTTACTTGCAGCTTGCCCAGTTTCCGTGTACAATGACAGTACTTACTATATGGAAACT
The DNA here is from genome assembly GCF_053883595.1 of Heterocephalus glaber. Taxonomy (NCBI): domain Eukaryota; kingdom Metazoa; phylum Chordata; class Mammalia; order Rodentia; family Bathyergidae; genus Heterocephalus; species Heterocephalus glaber. The sequence goes on from NW_028258320.1 coordinate 61,840,390, forward strand.
GTGTTTGAATTATCACTTAGAATAAAAAGGTATGAAGATGTATATAAAACATCTAAACATGACATTTGTTTTTAAAGACTTGCTAAATCTAGAGTCATCCATTTTGAATAGGAGGCTATTGTTTTTATACTATGTAATAACTAGCTTACTCTGAAGAGAGCTTGGTTAAACAACAAAATATTGTTACTAACTTGGTTCCTGTGTACTTTGCAAAAATTTTGTTTTTAATTTGATTCATATTTTGAAAATACTTGTAATTGGCTTCTTAAAGAAAATATTGTAACCAAAATATCTTAACCAAAAAAGACCTCTACTCCTATAGTAAATAGAAGGGAAATGTAAATGGTATCTGCCCACAAAAACACCAAGTGCCAAGTTAACTTAATGAGCCCTCTGCTCTCCCAATGCTAAAGCCATTAAAAATGAGTGATTGTAGTTGTACAGCCAATCTAGGCTCATTTTTAAGACACTTTATCCAAACAGGAACTCCCTTCCTTTTCAAATCTTGTGACACTAAAAATTCTGGGTTTTTTTCCTCTGTTGCTTAAATCATTCACTGCTTAGGTCAATTTTAGTGCAATTTTCAAATTCATAACTTTGCTCTACCGCTTATCAGTTTCTAGAAAGAAACAAGTTGTCATTTGAAAGCTTTGTGATTTTTTTTTCTATTTTAGTCTTCAAATAAAAGCAATATTCCAAAATAGAAAATGAAAAATTTCATTAAACAAAGAGAAAGAACTCTCCTTAAATCCAGCTTATTAACTGTATATTAACTGGGCCAAATAGTGATAATTTTTTTCTAATAAAGATGGATGTTTTGAAGGTGCATTGTAATTTAAACATGATTTTGTTTTTCATACTTACAAACTAGAATGTAAAATTCTAATTTTCCTATTACTTAAAGAGCACAGTTGGTTCCAAAGGAGTTAATGCTTAAAGGCTATAATTAACTCTAAATGCACTAAAAATTTTGAAACAAATCTACCTTAGAAACTTTTGGGATTATTCTTTTTAAAAGATCTAGGGTTTTATTTAAATTTTCTGAGTTAAATTCTGTATTTGAAAAAATGTTAGGGTCTTCCCTAACATACTGAATATGTTCCTCTCATGTTATTTTTAATCAAGTATTTTATAGAAATGAGTTGGAAAAATTTAACATGCACTATTTAGAGTACTTTGCCACTAACAGGCAATGTTCTGAAACTAAATTTATTTTTGTTCAGTGAACATAAGTTTAGATTTTTAAAGTTGGTAGATAATTTATCTCCACTAATATTTTTTTAAGAAACTGTGAAGAGATTAACAGGGAATAATTTTATTTCAGATTTTTCTAATGTAGTATGTAGCTGCAACTTCTTGAAATTCAAGTAAAGGCTAGACTTTTACTTTGAAAAAATTTCCAGTGGTTATTTCCAGTGCTATTTCATTCATTTTGGAAATAAATGTTTGCCATTCACCTGCAGAATCATTTGACAAAGGGAATATTACTTAAAAAATAGAGAAAACCTCATTTGAAGTTCTATAAAAATATTTATCAAATGAATATGTTGAAAATTTTTTAATTCCCTGCTAAAGACTTTTTCTTTAGTCTAGAGGGTATATGCTTTCTAGAACTTGTTTTTTGTTAATATGTACTTTGATGTAAGAACATATTTTGTATGCAAAGCATAAATCTTGCATTATGGTTGTAATACATTATATTGTTTAGGGATCCAAAAAACAGGTTAATGCTGAAATAACTAGTATGTAGTTCATATTGTGAATGAAGCTTTGGTTTTGTAATATATGAATAAAAAATAACACTTTCTAATGACCCCAATTTTTCTTTTTTGAAAACCTACTATCAAATTAGTTTTGTAGTAATTTTCTGGTATATAACTTGTTAATAAAAGAAAAAGATCTTGTGGCTACACTGGTTTAAATTTATGGAATGCCTTACCATGAAAAGATCACAAGTTACAAACAGCTACATATATATGCAGCTGGTCTCCATTCTAGTTTCTTCTCTTTATTCAAGATCATTGAACCTGACTCCTGCACCCTGTGGGTCCTAGCATATTCTGAGGCTTCTAGCACATCCATGAGGAAGGCTGCCTCAGATGCGTAATTATCCATGTCATATGTGACAAGTGACAGACTCAAGTAATTTCTGTTTTAACAAATGGATCTTCTAGAATAGACTGACTTTTCTTGCTTTTTTTTTTTTTGAGACAAGGTCTCACTATGTAGCCAAGGCTGGCTTAAAATGGATAATCTTCCTGCCTTAGGGTCCCAAGTGTTGAGATTACAGACATGTACCACCACACATGGCTTCTGTTCTTTTTTTTTTTTTTTTCCCTTTTTTTGGCACCAGGAATCAAACTCAGCCTTGAGCTTGCTAGGCAGGCAATGATCCCTGGCCCTTTTCTTTTTGAAAGAAATGGTGTTTGAGGATTCATATTGTCCTAGGAAACATCCTGTAACACAAAATTATTCTTTAAACTTGTTTGCAAATGCTTTTCAAAATCAGATATTTTATTGGTAATCAGATATTTTAATGTTGGTGTTGCTTTGAAAAATATTTCTGTACAATATTATCTTTCTCATTACAAAAAAAAGAAATGACATCTGATATGCCAGTGGTTTGTTGAAAGCACAGTTTTCCTTGCCTTAAGTCTTCCAAAATTTCTGCTTTGAGCTTGTTAAGTTCTTCTGCTAGAAGCTTCAAGTTGTTAGGAAGTACTTGTTCATCTAAAATTTTAAAAAAATTTTCTCAGATTATTTCTATAAATCAATCTGGGCTACTTGATGACATCAGAAAATTAATTTTTTTTTTTCAGTACCAGGACCTTTTTTTCAAACTCAGGACCTTGCACTTGCGAGGCAGGCACGGTACCACTGAGCTACATCCCCGGCCCAGAAAATTAACATGATTACATCAGTCAAACCAGTCAGATTCTTCTATAAATGGTAATGAGTTAGAATAATTTATAGACAAAAGGTCATATTAATGTGATACAGGAAAATCATTTTGAACAGTTCAAGGAATTTAACTTGCTATGAAGTATGTGAGCAGAAAAAGACAAACCTAAAAGATTTTTTGTTGTTGACAAGATCCAAGGCAACAATGTATCTTTTGCCTGGAAAGGCAAGAAAGCAAAAATACAAAATGAAAACTTGGTTTTGAACTGAGAATACCTTGAAATTGTCCATATAACTTTCTACAGTAACAGAAATGTTCTGTATCTGCTGCATTCGATACACCAGCCATTAGCCATATGGGCAGTGTTACTGAGAATCTGAAGCTTTGTTAGACAGCTTTATTGATATATAATTCACTTACCATAAATCCATCTACTTAAACTGTACTGCAATTTTTAGTATATCCACAGATGCATGCAACCATCACTACAGTCAATTTTGGAATATTCTTATAGTCCAGAAAACAAACTAGTACCCTTCAGCTGTCACCTTCCTAAACCCACTCTAACCCCTACTTTCAGTCCCTCAGCAACCAGTAATCTACTCTGTCCCAAGATTTCCCTGTTCTGGACATTTTATATGACAGGAGTCATGCAGTATGTGGTGTTTTGTGACTTTCATTTTGCATATTTTCAAGATTCTCCATGTTATATCCCATAACAGTAATCCATTTCTGTATACGGTTACACTGTATTTTGTTTATCCATTTATCAGCTGTTTTCACCTTTGGACTATTATAAACACTACTTTTATAAACTTCGTTTTTTGGGTTTTGTTTTTTTGGTTTTTTGGTACCTGGGATTGAACTCGGGTCCTTGCGCTTGCACAGCAGGCGGCGAAACCACTGAGCTAAATCCCTGGCCCTGTTTTTTGTTTTTCATTTTTGTTTTTTTGGCAGCACTGGGGATTGAACTCAGGGCTTTCATACCTTTCAGGCCTTCTCTTTTTCTTTCTTTCTTTCTTTTTTTTTCTTTTTTTTTGAGACAGGGTCTCGCTTTGTAGTTCAGGTTTGGCCTTGAACTCACTATGTAGCCCAGGCTGGCCTCCTCCTGCCTCAGCCTCCCAAATGGTGGGATTACAGGCATGTACCACCATACTCAGCCTGCCTTTTCTGTTTTTTGAGGTAGAGTCACTAAATCTCTTAAATTGTCTACTCTGGGCTCAAACTCGGCAATCTTCCTGCCTCAGCCTTCCAGACTGTTGGGAATACAGGCACATGGTACCATGCAGCTGTAAACATTTGCGTTAAGTTTTTATAGGGTATAAAGGTTCTTAATTTTCCACAACCTCAACACCTGGACTTTTTCTAGCCTTTCTAGTAGCTATGAAGTGGTATCCTGACAGTTTTGATTTGTACAGTGGTACCTCGGTTCACAAACTTAATTCTTTCCACAATTCTGGTCCTAAAGCAAATTGGAGGAGAACTGAGTCACATTTCCCCATAAGGTCAACACTGAACCGACCTTACAGGGAAATATGATTCAGTTCTCGTCCAATTTGGTTTCGTGGAAAAAATTAAGTTTGTGAACCAAGGTGTGTGTGTGTGTGTGTGTCTGTCTGTCTGTCTGTCTGTCTAATGAATGATACTGGGGATTAACCCAGGGCCTTTGCACTGAGCTGTATCCCCAAACCTTTTTCTAAGTTACCTAGTTTGGGCTTGAACTTGGCAATCCTCCTACCTCAGCCTCCCAGAGTGCTAGGATTATAGGTATGTGCTACCACACCTGGCTGTCCTTATGAGATACTATATTTGCAAATATTTTTTCCTATCTGTGGGTTCTTTTCACTTTATTAATGGTAGAGGAACTGAATTCTTTATTTCAATTAAGCATATTTAGCAACTAGCACGCCCCCCCAAATTCTTTAAATGAGTAGGAAATAATCAAGAGTGATTTGGGTATAAGACAGAAGAAAGGTAAATGGCTCAGAAAGAACACCTGGAACTATTTTTGCTTTTCTTCTAATTATCCTGCCATCTCTGTTCCTGTCCTCTGTTACGAATTTTGGATTATAACTTACTAGTGTGTAGCAACCAGTGTTTTTCTAAGATGAAAGCAAATAAAACAGTAGAGTTCATGAAACATGTGAGAGTGTTTTGTGAAACTTGTTTCTCCACAGACATGTAATGAAATTGCAGACTTAAACTGAAAGCATGATGTAAACTTTGACAGCTAATAAACTCCATGAATGCCAAGGAAATAACAGCAATACAGAGTCAATTATTACATCAAGTAAACAGCACATTACTATCCAACATACCTTTTGCTTCCTTCATTGTCTCAGAGACAATTCTTCGGAGTGTCTGATCAGCCTTATGAAAAATGTTAGCTGAACAAATAATCCTGTCCGTTTCCTATGTAAAAAAGCATTGTTATTGGAACAGTTTTATAAAAGAAAACACTGAAGTATAAGGGACTAAAAGAGAAAGGGCTGGGATGTAGCTCAGTGGTAGATCATTTGCCTAGTCCTAGGTTCAATCCCCAGCGCCACAGGAAAAAAAAAAGAAAAGTTAAAGTGGCTTTTCTGTTATTTTTCTCTCAGAAAAGGTCCAGATGAATCACATCCAGTTGTAAACTGGGTTCCCACTAGGCAGTGGTATAATGATGAATGTCTAATAACTGAGTATCCAAAAAAAGACTCCCCAGAACTTACCTGTAGTGTTTGCTTATTTCTGTATAAATATTCCCATCCTGTACATTTTGTTTGTTTTGTTTTGTTTGGTACCAGGGATCGAACTTGGGACCTTGCGCTTGCAAGGCAGGCAGCAGAACCACTGAGCTAAATCTCTGGCCTCCATCCTGTACATTTTAAGCTACCAGCATAATGTCTACAGGCTGTATCATGTCCAAAAACTTAGTAAGAGGGTTTGGGCAACTGACAAGCTGCTAACAGTTCACTGCTGAATTCAGATGTCACCAGGTGAATACTGGTCAGATGCTGCTGACAAAGCATCTGATGTTTTACTCACTGAAAGCACAAAAAAGATCTACCTGTGAAAAGCTGTTCCTTCCTGTTTATATCAGTTCTACATTGAAGACTTACCTTTTGTTCTATATTGTCCTCAACATATTTTACTGGATTTTCCAAAGCAGTAAGCAATAAGTCAGCCACTTCCAGGCTACAGAGAAAGTGGAATTAAAATACAGTAAGTCCTTATTATCAAATATCTAAAAAAAACCTAATGCTAATTTGAATTCTAGAGAAGTAAAATTGCTGTAACCTATGATCCTTAACAAAAAAAATCTAAACCACCTCGCAATTACAAAATACTGATTTCCTAAAACTCATAAATTATAAGCTTTGAAAAATAATTTTCTCCTTTCCCATATTTTATGTAGGACTATTGGTTAACACTCTATTTTAGTCCCAGAAGAACTCACTGTGTAGCCCAGAGTGGCCTTAAACTTGGGGCAATCCTGCCTCAGCTTCCAAGGGCTGGGATTACAGGTGGGTGCCACGACACCCAGCTCGTCTTTACTTTCTGGTTTCTACTTACTTACTGGACAAGGATTAGCAAAATTCCTCACTTTTCAAGAGTCCATAGAAGATTGAGTAAGAATTCATTCATTCATTTAACAAATACATATTGAGCATTTTGTATCAAAAATATTATACATGGCTGGGGATTTAGCTCAGCAGCACAGCACCTGCCTGGCAAGCTCAAGGTCCTGAGTTTGATTCCCGGTACAAAAAAAAAAAAAAAAAAAAAAAAAAAAAAAATATATATATATATATATATATATATATATATATATAGTACAGCTATGTTACTAACCTGGGGGCATAGCAAAGTACCTCTCTAAGCCTGATAATATAGTGAAGACAGATAAATAAGCAAAATACTTTTGGACAGTGATAAGTGAGTGAGTGAAGACAATAAGTGATAATGATTTTCACTCTACTCAGATGGTCCGGCAGGGCAAGCAGCATAAGTATGTGAGAAAGGGAGTGGGGACAGCAAATACAAAGGCTTTGGGGCAAGAACAAGCTTCTAGTGCTCACCAAACAAAGCAAAGGAGGTGGTAGTGGGGGGAGTGATAGGATATGAAGCTGGGCAGTTAACCAAGGTTATTATAACAGTTAATGGTCAGGAGTTTGAATTTACTCAGTACAGGGAGTAGAACTGAAAAACTAAGTCAGGGAGCTCATTGTGTTGGTCTCAACTGCAAGGCTATCTTTCTCATATTGAACAGCCAAGGTTCTGTAGTCAGTGAGACTGCACTGGGCCCCGATCTTGGCTCTGCCACTTCCTACCTGGTTTATGTTACACATCCCATCCATAAAATGGTGATTATCCCCTTAAAGAGTGATTGTGAGGCTGAATGAGACTACACACAGAAAGTGTTCAGAACAGTCCCAATAAATAGGATGTGCTCAATTGCTCTTGCTACTATTATTACTCATGGAGCCTAGAAAAGGTATATTTATGAGGTCATTTTTCAACTTCCAATCCAGGGCTGCCACACTCCACAGTACACGTCAGTTACCTGCCCTCTGAATATTTGGAGATGAGCACAGGTAAATCAGGTTTTTAATACCCAGGACCAAAACTGCAGATTATGGTGAAAGCTGGCAGTAATTCTAGAGACGCTTCTACCAAAGACTGTCTCACAGGTGTCAAAGCAGTGATGATAACCCTGTGGTGCTCTCACGAGCTATTCCACTGCCTTGACCAGCTACTCAACTTCCACAGGAAACAATTTTAAGTATTCCAGAAAGATTAGCAATCAGTTGGCTATGTGCCTGCTCAAAATTTCAAGATATTGGGCTGGGGATTTAGCTCAGTGGTTCCACCACCTGCCTTGCAAGCTCAAGGTCCCAAGTTCAATCCCCGGTACAAAATAAAAAATTCAAGATATTATGATAAAAGTTAGAAACCTCACCAGTAGCTTCATAAACTGTAGAAACCACAGTCACCTAAATGCAATTTTTTGTTTTGGGTATATTAATTTTATCAAATGTGTAAGAGCTGTTTCCTGGGAACTAAACATTTTGAGGAATGAGTTTTAAAATTTGCCTTTTAAAAATTACTGATCCCAGCAACCTGGTGTGATCCCAGCACGCAGGAGGGTGAGGCAGGAGGATTGTCATGAGTTCAAGGCCAGCCTGGGCTACGTAGTGAATTCATGACCAGACTGGAATACAAAGTAAATTACTGTAAAAAAAAAGCCTGATTCCCCACAGATATTAAATGGACCTTGAGAGCTGCCTTATCTAGTGTAACAGGTACTAGTCATGTGAGGCTAAATCTAATTAAAATCAATCTAAAAATTCAGATATTCAGTTACATTAGATACATTTAAGTGCTCAATAGTCAGATGTGGCTAGCTGTTATCATATTGGACAGTGCAAATCTAGAACATTTCCATCATAAATAAAATGCACTGTTCTAAAATTCTTATGACTTATCATAAATAGCATTAGACACGAGAACCCACATGCCTCTCATATACACAGAGTAATAATAGTAAGGTCTGAGACAAATTAGGATCCAGTACAAGTTCCTATTCTTTTGTTTGTTTGTTTGTTTTGATACTGGGGATCAAACTCGGGTCCTTGCATTTGCGCAGCAGGCAGCGAAATCACTGAGCTAAATCCCCGGCCCCAAGTTCCTATTCTTTAAAAAATTTCTTGTTTTTTTTTTTTTCTTCTTCTTTTTCAGTGCTAGGAGTCAAACCCAGGGCCTTGTGGATGCCAAGCAGGTGCTCTGCCATTGAGCTCCATTCCCAGCCCACAGACTTCTTTGTATAAGAAAACTACTGGGCAACATATTTGGACTACTCTTATTTTGACAAGAGTATCAAAGATGTGTTCTACTACAAGTTCCCTTCTCCAGTTTTTGGGAGACAGTATAATCTTAACAGTTAAGAGTAGCCTTAGGAACTTGGCTGTCACGAGTTCAGAGACTCTGGACAAACTACACTTTCTCACTTCAGTTTTTTCTTCCACGCAAATAACTCTCAAGGATCGTGTGAGGATCAAGCCAGTATGGGTAAAGAATTTATTTAGATGGAGCCCGGGGGAGCACCAGGGAAGGGTGGGCTTGAATAGAATACTTGGCCTCTGATGAATGCGCTGGACTCCCAATTATAAGGCTGTTGTGTTCCCAAGCATTTTTCTCAGGGTTGGGCCTTTCTATCTTTCTTCCCATCAGGCGGATGATCTCAGTAGGCACCGCCTGTGGTCTCTGGCCATTCCTCTGCAAACAGGTCTCAAGAGGGCAGTCTAAAAAGAGCTGGCAGAAGCCTAACGAATCTGAAAAGTTTAAAATCACCAAATTAGTGGTCTTCTAGCTTTCCAAACTGTGAAATAAATATATACTAGACAGATCCCAACTGAAGCAAGAAAAACTCCATTTGCAATACTGAAAACCTAGTTTTAAAGTTAAATCCTTATAACCCCCAATGCAATTAAATTCTCACTGAACGTACATTTTGATGTATGAATAAATATTCCCATGTGTAAGAAAAAAATGTTTTAATTACATTTCCGAGCCAGTTGGTAGACCTCGTATCTCATACTTTGATAATAAAAGTTGTCATCTAAAACCAAAACTAAAGGTCGAGAAACAGCAGTTTTTGCTAAGAGGTAAAAAGGCTGGGCCTCAAGTGCTGCAGAAATGATCAGATCTTGATCCTTTAGGCAGGTTATAAAATCTTCCCACATGGCTTCAGTCTTGTTGGACGGGGCAGACATCTGACATCCATTAATGAGAGCCATCAAGAAGCATTCCAGGTACTTCAACAGTTCCTGTCGAAACATTTTCCACTGGGATGTCTATAAAAGACAGAAGAATTGCAATTTATATAATAATAGTAATTTATATTATTTTTTTCAGTAGGGTGGTCATGTAGTCTCATTGCCACTCTTCCCCATGTGGAAATTTCAGTTTACACTCCCAAACCATTTGGAATTCTCTACAGACACCTTGTTTCTCACGGCTCTGCCTTTGTATATACTGCTCCCTCTGCCTAGAAAACCATGCTGCTAGCGCTGTGTGAGGCCTCTGACTTAACAGAGCCCCTCCCTTGCCTATCCCAGCACCCCATTCTGTACAAACCAGGTCTCCACTCCAGCAGGGCTTGTATTGTCAGGCATCTGTTTCTCTATCTCTGCTAGACCATTGGTCTACTGTATAACCAGCCTCCAGCCAAGAGTGTGGCATCTAACAGGTGCTCTAGAAATGTGTATCAAACCAATGAGTACAAACGAGAGAATGAAAAGCTGTTACCATCCAGGGAACCAAAATCAATATCCTGAAAATTAAAATAGTCTGGCTAAAATATAACCATGCTGATTTCCCCTTGAAATGACAAAGGCTGTGGACACCAAGATGGTCAGCTGAATGGTGCCGGGGTTAAAATGAAGAGACCTCAGGCTATCCACTGGGCTGGTGGGAGGCTGGAGAAGAAAGAACGATTGAGGGGAAGAATACAGACAGCTTGACATAATCTGATGTCAGTCAAGGGCTGTGGAGAGTGCTGATATTCTGAAGTCAAGGCTAGAGGGAAACAGGAGGGCAGGAGAGCAAGGTCCCTCTCTTGGCTGGCCAGGCCTTACCACATCAATGGGATGACACCACGCTGAAGTATATCACTAAACCCACTGCAGATTTTTCTAATCATGGTGACCAAATGAGTCCCATGGGCTCTAACTGTACAAGAAGAGTAGAAAAATAATAGTAATAAAGTGAGGGAAAAGCTAACAAATACAAGGATCCTTATCAACAACAGCTTCCAATGCAGATTTGCCCTGAGAGGAACGAAGATAAGCCTTAGAAGATAAAGACAGACCCTTCACTTAGAAGGCCTCTTTCTTTTCTTTTTTTGGGGGGGGGGCAGTACCCAGGATCGAACTCAGGTACTTGCAAGGCAGGCGGCATAACCACTGAGCTAAATCCCCAGCCCCCTAGACGGCCTCTTTCTTTCTAGGAGAGCCACTAGCAATTCTGTTATTTATATTTTTTCTTAAAGAGGGTTTCCCCAATGATATAAAGTTCAATTAAACTGGCGATGTTAAAATCTTTTGGAGATTCCTTCTTTTGCCTAAGGAGAAACTTCCCAGAGGGCTATGAACTGTACATCTGACTAGGAAATATTTCCACTTTGCACACTGAATTTATTTATTGGTACCGAGGATTGAACTCAGGACCTTGCGCTTGCCAGGCAGGCGGCGGCACCACTGAGCTAAATCCCAGGCCCACAATGAATTTAGAATTTAGCCCTTCCTTAAGACTGCAGTGTAGGGCGCACAGGCGCTTGTAATTCCAGCTACTCAGGAAGCTGAGGCAGGAGGACTGTTTGAAGCCAGTTCAATGCCAGGCTGGGCAATATACCGAGATCCGGTCTCAAAATGCCAAACTTTCAAGGTAAACCAAAATACCAAACTTCCAAAGTATAAACTATGCAATACATAAACGTACACATAAACCTCCACAATGCATCATTCTAAAACGGCTGTATTTTAACTATTCTGTGATATATTTCTTGGGTGCTTTCTTTCCCTCCTTCCAGTGCCAATCCTGCTCAAGGGTCCTCGAATTCCTGCCTCTCCTCGCCTGTCAGGGCTCCTCTCCCACAGGAGATGCTGCCTAGTGCACACACGGTCCTCGCTACAAACAACACAGCACACCTCGGTGCGCACGCGGAGCTGCGCCGCCGCGCCCGCGCCTCCAGCCCGCCCTCCCGGCGCTGACCGGCGGCTGCTCGCCCGCACTGTCCAGGAACTCGTCGGGCAGCAGGTCGTCGTAGGACAGGACTCCTACGGCCCAGCCCCGCTCCTGCCGCAGCCAGTGGCCTAGGACTCGCGCGAAAGTCGACTTTCCTGCACCGGGTAAGCCGCAGAGGAGGCAGAGTCCCAGCTTCCGCGGCCTCTCGGCGTCGGTGCCTTTGGCGTCCTCGGCGGGATTCATGCTGTCTCTGCTGTCCCGGGGAGCCGAGTCTTCCGAACGCCAGCCACTCAGCGCGCACGCGCAGTGCCCCGCGCCGTCCTGCTGCGCCCCCTACCGCCACGCGGAGGAATAGACGAGGTTTAAAGTCCAGGCTGCTTTCCAGAGTCACCTGCAGTGTAGGCGCCAGCTGCCTCTGCGGCCAGGACTACCAACCAGGGTTGGTGGGGAGTTCGCGGCTCTGCGTTTCCTCTCTCCTGGACATTCCTAAAAGATCCCAGAGTTGGGGTTAATCTTCAGATAGAATCATCCTCCCTGCCGCAAACACAAGCCATTAGGATCTGCCCCTCGTTTTTTGTTACAATGAAGTCCCCCTGCTCAGGGAAATCCAGAAGCGATTTCCTCCAGAAGGCTTTGAAAAGTAAATTACTGGAAATGGGAAAAAAAGGACGAAAGGAGGACCGCGCTCTGCTCCGGTTGTGAATGGTGCACGGGCAAAGCAAATATTCATTAACACGCCCTACGGTGGGCAGCAAAGACAGTAACAGGGTATAAGGGAGAACGACCTTAGCTCCACTACCTGCGTGAGAGAATGGTAGACATTTTCATGTTAAAAATGCAATACTAAGACATGGAGAAAAGCAAGTTTTTGTTTGGGAGTGTGAAAAACGAATTCAGATTCTACTTCTCACCATATTTTTAGGAGATGATTACTTCTTATTCATAAAAGGTGTGTTCAAAATGTGGCGAACACGTGAAGATAGAATCAGTGTGTACTGGGCAAAGTACAACCAATAACCCACTGCCAAACCTGATATAATTTGTGATTACAAAGCACATACACGTACAATATCTCTTTTTTTTTTCTTTTGGCTTGAAAATGAAGATTATTGAGTTAAACTTACTCTTCATTTCATGATGTTTTATCATTATTGGTCCATTATAAGTTCGCTCTGCTTAATTTACTGTTCACATTTATCCTTCATCCTCTAAAGCTACCTTAGTCACTTTCTCATAGCTGAAATATAATACCTGACACCAACAAATTAAAAGAACAGATATTACAGTGGTCGTGGTGGCATACCCCTGTAATCCCAGCGCTCAGGAGGCTGAGGCAGGAGGATCTTGGGAGTTCAAAGCCAGTCTGGGCTATGTAGTTCAAGACAAGCCTGAACTACATAGAGAGAGCCTGTCCCAAAAAAAACAACAAAATAAACCCAAAAAGAGCTTGTTTTTGCTTACAGTTTAGAAGTTTCGGGCCATAGTTGGTTGGTTCTAGGCAGGAGCCACATGGTGGAAGAATCGGTGGGACAAAAGCTGCCCTCGACATGGGGACGGGGGAGAGAAAGAGAAAGAAAGAGAAAGAGAGAGACACCAGGGATGATATACCCTTCCAGATCATGCAACCAGCGACCTACCTCTTTTGACCAGGTCACACTTTCTAACACCACATTTACCTATAGGGCTCCCATGATTCACTTGCCTCTGGTTGTGATGGTTCTTATCACAATCCCTCCTAAGGTGGCCTGGCTTTCTGTAGTGGTAGCAGGTGAGTTTAGTTGTTGAGCTCTTCTTGGAGCCCCGAGAATCAGACTTAGAATCTGTTTCTTTTCTTTGGTACTGGGGATCGAACTCAGGACCTTGTACTTACAAGACAGGCGGCAGCACCACTGAGCTAAATCCCAGGCCCTAGAGTCTAGTTCTTTTAAAGCCACAACCAATGCAGTCACTTTTTCTTGGCCTCTTCTTGCCCAGATAGGGATGAAGTACTGAGGAGGCAATTCTCACTAAAGCATCAAGTGAGCCATCTGGAGCAAAAGCCAGCTTTTGTAGCTTTTTAAAAAAAATATCTGAAGCTGACTGTGTAATAAACTTGTTTTGAAGAATAATCTGTCTTTCTATTAAATCAGGAGCCAGGGATGTATGTTTTATCAGTGTCTCTTGTAAACAATCTAAGAAGCCAGAGGGGTTTTCATCTTTCTCTTGAATAGCTGACAATTTTAAATCATTGAAAGGTTTAGTTTTCATCTATTTTAGACATTTAAGAATACATGTCTGAAGATGTCTTCTATTCCACTCTCCCATCTGGTTGGTAGGCCTGTAGGGAGCTTGTGTAGGGACTGTTTGGGCTCTGCTAGGAACTGGCTATTCCCCTGGCTGCTTATCTTCTGGCCTTTCAAAATTAATGTGACCTTGTAACGCTCCTTGTCTCTCATTAGAAGTCAATGTTTAAGAGTAACATTATAACTTTTTAGCCTAGTTTATAGATCTGAGTAAGTCCCCTAAAGACCTCAATGTACTTTTCAGGGTCGTCTGAAAACCTTCTCAGATCTTGTTTGATCTGTTTGAGATCACTGAGAGAAAAGGATACATGGGCACAGGTATGCTAAATTTTCCATTTACCTCCCGTAAGGGACACTGACCTTGAGGAGCTTGAACAAAATCAGATAAGGACGGGTATAGCCTATAGAGACATCAATTAAATTTGGCTTGGAAGCCTTACCCTTAAAGTCCGAAGGGTAAGTGAGGGGAATACTTAGGCTTAGTGATAGTGGATGAGGCTTTAAGGGTGCCTTAGAAACCTCATCCTTAGGGTCCAAAGGGCAAGGGAGGGGAACCTCAGGCTCAGTGATAATAGATGCACTTGATTGTGCCTTAAGGGCCAAAGGCATCTGGTTTTCCTGTGGCTTCATTTATTTACATTTTGAACAAAAGTAAGTATTATCTCTCAATGTAAGGGAAGTTTGAACATAAGGTAATCCTGACCATTCTCTCTCTCTCTTTTAGAGTGCAATTCTAGTTGTGAAATAATATCATAATCAATACTTCCCTCTGCATTTTACCTCTAGGAGGTAGGCAGGCTATGTGCAGGTGCAGAAAAATATTAAATAGCTCTTTCTCAATATGTGAGAGTCGAATAATTTTCAATGCTTAAGAATAGTCTTCCCATCTGAAACAACTAGGTGAAAGTAGGCATCCCTTTTAATCCCTACTTGGTTTCTATGTGCCCCCAAGGCATCCCCTGAGGTGACCTGCTCTAGAGCAGGTGGCTGTTATCTGGACAGTGACCAGAAGATAGGTCAGGTCAGACTAGCCTGCATTTCTAAAAGCACAGGCTACAGTTAATTCTAGCTACAACAGTCATGTTTAAAGAAGGAAGCATTGTTAGCAAAACTAAACCAATAGTCAAGAGACCCAAACAACTGCTTTCCAATTCTTTGAAAGGAGGGGGGATCAATGGGCAAATTGAAAGTGATTGGAGCACCTCTCAGCCTGCAAAAAGAGACCACTTCCAGAGATAGAGATGAGTAATGGCTCAGAAAAATCTTGCCTTGGGTCCTAGGGTAAAGAAGTACCCAAAATATTTTGCTGTCTACCTAATCACCTAGGCCCTAGAGCAAGACAAGGCTGTTACTCAAAATCTACTTCAAAATTTTTATGTTTCTGTATGTGTAACATACATGAAACTCACAGGTGAAAACTTGTACCCACTGTCCAGCAATTATAACTTACACATTAGCAAAAATGTTTCCCTCCCCTACACATGATGAGAACCAGGCCTAGGAGGGGTGAGAGAGAGAGCACCAGGAGGTGGGGGATTCTCCCTTAAACTGAATGTGTTTTGGTCCCTTAAATGTTGTATTTTAGGAAAGAGCTCCTTCTTGTCTCACCTACAAGTCAGTTCTTCCCACAGGTTCTCAGGTTCAATTTCGTGTACCTGGGAGACTGTTGCCCAGAACTCTTAAGTGGGGACATCATTTTCATGTGTGTTCTCCTGGACAGGCAAAATTTTGATGGCTCATTTGACCCAGAGATGGGGTATGTGTTCTTCATCTAAGATGACATTCCTGTCTTTGGCATTAGTAAATGCTCATTTTTTATGGGCTCAGTCACAGAAATGACCCCACTCCTCTGGTACCAAATTCTGTCTTAGTTACTTTTTCTTATTGCTAAGACAAAATATCTGATACCCAAAATTAAAGGAGGACAGGTTTATTTAGCTCACAGTTTGTAGAGTTTTCAGTTCATAGTCGGCTGGCTCCAAGGCAGGTGGCATGGCAGAGGAGAAAACAGCTCATGGTGGGCAGTAGGTAGCAGAGCAAGCAAGGGAAAACCACAGTGCTTTCTATCCCTTCTATCTTATCTGGGCTATTTAGGGTGGGTAGCACTCATACCCTTGATCCCAGCACCCTTGAACCTAACATTGGACCATGAATTGGTCCCAGGGTCACATACTCCAGCCACCTCTGAAAATTCCCTACCTATGACTGCATGAGGCTTGCAGGGGGGGAACTCTAGACCCAAGCCATAACAAGCTTGGACTATATTTGCCCATTCCATGGTAACAAAATGGTTGTGTGGATTTTACTTATAGCTAATGATTTTAAAAGCAAAGGAAAAGAGGGGGAAAGATTACATCTTTGCTTCTTAAGTAGTGTCCAGGTGCCTGTCTTCAGACCTGCTAATGTCTAACTTTTTGCCTAACATTGGCAGTAGACTCATAATGCCAATCAAGGAGACAAGCAGCAGTGAAAGGCAGGGAAGTAGCATTAATCAGCATGGCTACGAAGGGACAAATAAAGAATTTCAAGATCTGTCTTCTTAGGGCCTATAGAAGCTTTGGGGTTTTATAAAAAGGGGAATAAAAGGTGGAGGTTTGCATAGCTATTGGGAGGTGTTGCATAACTGGCATCATAGGTAATCCTGGTCAGATTGTAGTCTGATAGATCATTATCTCAGGACTGGTTCTTCCAGGTAGTACTGAGAGCCATCATCTTGAAGGGGCAATTCAATTCCCGTCAGGAGATAAATGCTCTTGTTTGGAGGGTGCAGAGAGGAGAGGGTACCATCAAAGTTCTGCTTTTCTGAGAATCTGAGGCGACTACAGGTGTAGGGCAATGACTGAAGTCTTCTAGGCATCACTCCAGGGGGTTGGGAAGTAGACCTTGTAAAGATGGCAACTGGATGTCCCTGAAAACCCTAAAAATTATTTTGGTTATTTTTGGTGTGTTCAGTCTTCAAGGGGGATGAGACAGGGTGGGTAAATTTAGGGCAAATAAACCTGGTACAGATACTCCTTAAGTAATTAACATGCCTCCAGGAAGAGCTGAGCAGGGATATGATATGAATAATCCTTGTATTATTTGAAGTGTATCTTTAGGGGGAAATTCTTTTAAAAAGGATGTCACAGCTAATCTCGTCAATTTGATTAGAGAATCACCTAGGAAATTAGCACAGTATACTTCACTTCTGAGTGTGTCTGTGAGACAACTAGCAGGTGGGACAGCAAACTGGGAAGACATACTCTGAATGTGAGCAACACCATCCAATAGAGTAGAGGCCCAGGAGGAAGAGGATAACAGGAGAAAGAGGCCTGATATCAGTCTCTGTCTCTCTCTTCCTCCTAACTCCTCCCACCACTCTGGTTGCCATGAGGTGAGCAGCTTTCTTCAACCATGCCCTTCACCATGTTTTAGCCTTGCCACGGCCCTAAAGCAATGGAGGTTGTTGGCCACGAAATGAAACTTCTGAACTAGGAAATAAATCTTTCCTCTTTTAAGTTGCTCTTTTCAGGTATTTTGTTATAGTAATGAATAGCTGACTGACACAGAATTACAAAGTCAAAAGATAAATGCGTATGTAGTTTTGCTCATACCAGTTTGTATAATGGTCATGCAAATGCAACGCAGTTGTTTTCTGGAAGGGGAAAGACAAAAGGTCTCTACCATCCAAGTTAGGGGCTATGAGGAGGTTCCCTGGGAATCTCTTATCTAAGTGGTTGGTGCGAGTGGGTGTAAGGGTCCCCTAGTATCCTGCCTATTAAAATCTTTACAGGCTGAGTGGTGAAGGGCAAGAACGAAAGAAGCTGTCTGAGTGGTACCTTGTTTATTTCTCCTTCGTGTAGGACACTGGGGAGGCAAGTCATACCGCCCCAGCTGATAGGCAATGTGGCTGTAGCTGTTGAACGATAAAGTGGCCAAAGCTCAAGTAAATGAGGACAGCAAAGGAGATACAGAACTTTGGGCAAAAATGTACAAACTGATTTGGTAAGCCTAAACCTACCAAATTTTGATTTTGTAATCCCAAGTATTTAGGATTATGGGCAACTGCTTGAAATATAAACAAAGAAAGCCTGCTTACTGGCATTGGGTGGCTCTGCCTCTCTGTGCTCTTTTGCCCTCCTCTCCCTTTACACCCACCTTAAATGCTTCAAAGAAAAAAGCTGAGTACAGCATGTTGGGGAACTTTGTGAAGGGAAAGGACTCAAATATTTATTGCCTGGTTGGGTATTAGAGTCCATATTTAGACTGACCTGGTCTTTGGAAGCACTGCCAGTAATTAGAGAGAGCAATAAATGAGCCAAAAAGCATTCCCACTGTCAATGGAGACGTCCCACAACCAATTTTCTCTCACATGCAAACCTAGGTCCTATCCCAGTGAAGATGTATGAACAACACTAATTCTCCCAGTAATGATGTATGACAACATGTACACACTATTGCCAATCAGGGAAGCTCAATGGAGTCGTGTTGTCCAAGGTTTATTGTGGGGTCACTGACAGGCACAGAACACCTGTGCTGACTTTATTGTCTTCAGCCCCTCCAGAGGTCAAACTGATACTGCATGGTTCCAGCATGGTTCTTCACCATAAAGCATACTGAAGATACAAACTAGCTAGATTTATACAAAGATACATTTACTTGGAAGAATATTCAGAGGTTATCTGCCAGGAACTGTGAAGAGGCAGCTTTGCCACTCCCAGGCTTTCCTGAGTTAACCTTTTACTGCATTATAATTTTAGGACAAGAAAGTATCACACAAGTGAAAATCTTAAATGTCAACTCTATAGTATTACTACATTTTCTCAGAAAGGCTGTACAAAAAATTGTACACAGTTCAACAATATTGGTAACCAGATGAGAGGTTATAAATGTGGTAGAAGTGAAGAGTGGCTAATAACGAAGGTAGGGGAAAGAACAGAGAGGTCAATCTCCCCCCCCACCCTCAGTTGCAGGCTCAGTATTAAGGCAGGGTGAGAAAGAATTCCTGACCACTATGGGACCTGCAAGGATTGGAAAAGGAAAGGAGGGGAGGAAGTAAAATTCAGGTGGTCCTAGCCGGGAAATTAAATTCCTATAACTACCTTGCTGGGAAGTATAATCCTATGTAAAAGACAGGACATATATAATAACTCAATTTAAAATTAAGATGGTCTAAAAAAGAAAAACAAAAAAATAAATAAAATTGAGATGGTCTAAATTGTTGCACTGTTGTGCAAGAAAATTAATACCCTGTCACTTTCTTCTAAAATGTATCTTTCACATATGTACTGGCTCATATTCTAAAAGATTTTGAGACAGGACTGCTCTTGAACTTGCGAGCTCAAGTAATGTACCCATCCCAGCCTTCCAAGTAGTTGGGATTACAGGCATGTGTCACCATACCCAGCTGAAAACAGATTGAAATATGCTTCTACAGGGCATATTGAGCTATTACATATCAATAAACTGAACTGTTTAAAATAGGTAGGCAGCTGGGCATGGTGGCTCATGCCTGTAATCCCAGCACTCAGGAGGCTGAGACAGGAGGGTTGCTTGGAGTTTGAGGCCAGCCAGGGCTACATAGTGAGTTCAAGGCCAGCCTGAACTGCATAGTGAGAACCTATTCAAAAACAAAAAGTCCAGTTTAGGCTGGCCTGGGCACAGCCATCTTCCTACCTCAGCCTCCCAAGTGCTTGGATTATAGGCATGGACTACCATGTCTGGTTTATAGTATTAAGACTGTGATCAGCTCTGAATCATAATCATAAAGGCTTTGAGAAAAGCCTAAAATTGAATTTACTAGTTTTGCCTTTTTGTACTCTTAAACTGATGATAAAGCTACAAGCTAACTCTCATCAGTTTATTAACTCCATAATGAACAATTCTACTGGCACAAGGTAATGCCTAATCTCAGCAAGCGGGACTTTAGTAGGGAACACAAATACATAAACTGGCAAAATCTGACACTGCAAGAGATTTATAGTGCCTAAAAAAGTGCAGTGTATTACAGAGGGATTAGTTCAATTCTGTAGCAGAGTGGAAGCTTGTGAATGAAAAAACAGAAATAGCAGTCCAGGTAGAGAAGACTGGGAGGCAGGCAGAGTAGGGTCAGAGTACAAAGGACTTTGCATGCTATCTTAAGGAGTAAAGGATTCAGTTAGCAGGATCAATCACCAGAAGGGACAAAGGGCAATGCAGCAGAATCTGATATGTAGGTGATGAGAAGACAGGTTAATGATTAATACAGAAACACCTGGAACTGTTGATGAAGCGAGTGCTTCAAAACATAAGCAGAGGGCTGGGGATTTAGCTCAGTGGTTTTGTTGCCTGCTGTTGCACAAGGACCCGAGTTGAATCCCCAGTACCAAAAACAAAACAAAACAAAACAAAACAAAACATAAGCAGAGATGAAAAAAGACAGGAGTTTTTAAGAAAACGCAGAGCTGAGCATAGTGGTGTAGGCCTGTAACCACAGCACTCTAAGAGGCTGAAGTAGGAGGATTCCGAGTTCCAGCACAGCCGGGGCAATTTAAAGACTTAATACACCCTGTATCAAAATGAAAAAAGGGGATGGGGATGTACTTCAGTGCAAAAGCCCTGGGTTCAATCCCCAGTACAATGTGTGTATGTGTGTGTATGGGTGGTGGCTAGTGACTTACTGGTTGTAAGGGATTGAAAGAAGGGGAGACCATAGGAATCTCTAATTTTCTGATTCCTTATCTATCAGCCTTATAAATGTTAATACTGATCTTGCTCATGTAAAGCCTACTTTCCTTTGGACTGTCCACATATATTAATGTGAGTCAAAGTTAACTTACTACCAGAGAAACCAGGAAATAAAGAACAGAAATAATGACGATGACAATTTAGAATGAGTCTGGTGTATTAAAAATGATTTGCAAGGACCAGGGATTTAACTCAGTGGTTCTGACACCTGCCTCGCAAGTGCAAGGTCCCAAGTTCGATCCCTGGTACCAAAAAAAAAAAAAAAAAAAGATTTGCAAACTAGGACCTTTACAATTAAAAATCTTTGGAAACTGTACATAATTAGACCTTTGGTTTTTCTCAGTCTGATGTGAATTCACTTCAAATCCAGTGACTAGAGAAAAATACATTCAGTCACTTTTTTTCCACCTTTTGTTTGCCAGACGGCATGTACACGAACTCAAATGAAAATTTAAGCAAAAAGAAAATTCAAACATAATTTGCACTGAATGATGAATAAAGTTCTGAGGCAATATCAGAGGAGTAAAACTTCATTTTCTAGAGATTATACCACCTAAACACAACTCTGAGACTCTAACAGTCCACTTTTCTATAAATTGGGCCAGGTCGAGAGGGCTGTGGCCAAAGGCTGTCGCAGCTTTACGAGGCCCGGCGACGTCCACCGGACCCCAACTCCCCACCTCCACCTCCACTACGCTCTACTGTTACAATGGGTAGCAATGAAAACCTGAATCATGGCCCGTGCCCTACTCTCGCCGCCCCTAATACTCCTGGCGCGCCCCAGACTGGAGGAGGGAAAGGCCCTGGCGTCCACTCCGAAGGTCACCAGGACCTACAGGATAGCTACCCGACCACGTCTGCTCTTCATCCGATCCGCCCAACCCAAGAGCCAAGCAAACGCCCTACGCGCCACTTCCTAGTCCTCCACAGACAACTCCCCAAACTGCGCCTGCTCAGAGTTTGGAAAGTCGGGGACGCGGTCAGGGTACGAGCTCCGCCCTCGTTCGGTTAGCCCGCATAATTTGAAAGCCCTTCCTAAAGCCTGATGGCAGGCGCATGCGTGTCTTGCCTTGCGGGGCTCTGGACAGTAAAGCCGTGGATCTCGGCGTGCAGCTGGACGAGCCGGAAGTCGCTTTGCGTCAATTCCACGCTGCACGGACGGAAACACAAGACATGCAAGAGCGGTTCCGGTCCTGGCGTGGGCTGGAGGCGGCGGAATGGAGACCCAGACTGGGGACGCGGGATTGACCCGCCGCCCGACGCTGGCCTCTTCGTGGGATGCAGCGAACGGGGCGCTGACCCAGAGCCTCCTTCTCACCCAGACTGGGCCCGGCGCCCAGAATTTCGAGTGGGAGGAGCTTCTGGCGCCGCCTGCCCCAGGGTGAGCCGGGCCGGCGGGGACTGGAGTGCTGAGCTCGCTGACAGCCAGGCTCCTGGGGAGGAGCGAGGGGGGCCGGGGCCGCGAGAGGACAAGGTCCGGGCCGGGACCACGAACGGAGCGGAGGCTGCGAGGTGCAGACAGGGCCGGGCTCAAGGACCGGGCCGGGGAGGGAAGTGGGCCAGACTGCGGGGCGTGGGGCCGGGAGGGGACCTGGAAACGCAGACAGCAGCGTCTCCCTGTGCCCCTCGGGACAGCCCGCCAGGTCTCCTGTCAGTCGGAATCCAGCAGGACCACGCTCCCCAAAATGAGCAAAGCCCTGCTGTCTACCAGAACGGGCTTAAACACACGCACACACCCACCAACGGTAGAGAACTGCGTCTACTTAACTCTGGCAGGCACTTTTGTCTATTCTGTGCACACAATGGAGGCCCAATGAATGCATTTAGTTAACTCAAGAGTCAGAGGATTGAGTAGATTGCCCATGATCAAAGGAAAATAGAGGGCAATGCCCCAGCGGATGACGCCCCCATTCCTTGTGGATTCTGCATTGAGGGTCTATGGGTGTTTGAGAAGGTGCTTGGTCGAAGAGCAAGTGGAAGTGTGTAGGAAACAGAGAAAGGGGACGTTACTAGAAAGAACGTCTGCAGTAAGTCCTAGTCTCCTGCGAGCCACGGCAGTACACCGCGAATTACAGGAAAGGTAGAAAAATGAGACTGAGAAGAAGCTGAGCTTTGGGTCTGATCAGTGCTGCTCTGGGCGGCAAAGACAAAAGCCCTCAGCTTACCGCACCTTTTATTCAGTACTCAGTATATCAGGAGAAACAAATGTAACAAATGACTTGCATAGAGTTCAGTACATCCGCGTAAACAAGATGGTAACAGTCCAAGAGCAATGAGGAACTGATTAGATGTTTGTTCCTCCCAGGATGTTTTCAGCTCCCAGGATGTTTCTTGTCCTGAAGAATCACAGCATCACCGGATCATTGAGGTATCGGTTTTGACCGGAGGCCAAAATGGAGTTATGTCTCCAAATTCCATAGCTGGGCTGTAGGCAATAGAACTAGGCTAATCAAATGATTTTTCCCTAAAATTATGTAGCATTGCTCCCGACAGAAGTGCGACAGAAGTAAGTGGGCTTGGAGCACTCTTCAGAAAAACACACTTTGTAATGTTTTTATCAACTTTTTTCTCAGCCAGGATCTGGTGAGCTTGAAGAGCAGCCCAAGACCCCGAGGAGGAAACCCCTGTTTCCTCTACCTGAGATGTGACCCTAAGGGAGAAGAAGAAATCGATTCTGTTGGCCTTTTAAGTTCAGCAAGAAATATGGAAGTATATGTAGGAGAGGAATACTGTGGAACCAGTAGGGGCAGTAGCGTTTGCACCATTCTGGATGGCAGGTGTGTGGCTTGTTCAGACAGAAGTGTTCTTGTATATTTATGTTTTTATTTTCCTCAGCTTTGGGGATGGTGATTGATTTCCTGACATTGATGCCAGCCAGACATTAGGAAGGAGAAGATAAATATGTACCTGTAGGCATAGGTCAGTCTGTTAGGTTTCTTATGGTCTAGGTAAACCTTGTTACTTTTATAAATTTATGGCTAATTTAATGGAGGTGAATTGGTAGTAGTTCACAGGTAATTAGTGGAAGAGTTTTATTAGAATGAAGCCCTGATAAGTATTTCTAGTTTCCTTTCACTCCCAGGGCTCTGTCTTTTAAAAATCAGTCTGGAGCACTGAAGACATTCTCTTCCAGAAAATCCATTCCAAATGGTGTATTAATCTGTGACTGTGCCACAGCAGCCTACTTTTGACCTGTAACCTTCTTGACCTGTTATAAAATTAAAATTTTGAGGTTTTTCCTCTTGTCTTGCAGAGATTGTAGCCCAGCTTTACTTTAATATAACTGAAAATTTGAATTATTTTATATCCTCCGCATGTTGGAAATAATAGTATTATCAGATATTAATTGAGCTTTAAAATATGTTATATGTTACATGACTGTACCTACGTTACCTCATTCTGTTCTCACATAAAGCTAGTAAATGGCTAGTGTGGTCCTTCCAGGAATACAATGCAGTCTGGAACTCCAACCCCCTGTGCCTCACCAGGAAAACAAAATCTCAAGTATTGTCCTGGAAACATGTATTTTTAAATATAACTGTTAAAAGTGATAACAAGCCTTTTAAAAGACTCTTTTTTATTTTTAGTGAACATGATAAAATCATTTTGTACAAAAAATACCTAAAATTGGAAACTTCAACACATGCATGTAAAATAAAGGTAAGTCATCACCAAATTTTAACCAATATAAATTAGAACTAAGTTGTTTTTGTTCTACATGTACTTATTTTCTGCTGATTTGGTCATAAAATTAGTCCATCATGGTCCCTTGTTTATTCCAAAAATAATGTATAAAAGGAAAGTACTTTCCTGAAAATGACCAATCCTTTTTAACACTGAATTCTCTATTTAAAATGTGACTATTGAAGGTAAAAAAATATTTTGTTAATATAGTATTGCTTTACTTCAAAGCCTTGGGAAACTCAGCTAAAACATTTTTTACCTTTATATAAAACTGCAGTGCCAAAAATAAAAAATTAAACCTATAAGCAAAACTTTGGCCCTATGTATCGAGAAAGAATGGAATAAGAAGTTTCAGACAGGAGAAATTAAAAGTTAAAGATATTTAAGACTGTTGTCTTCAGCATGAAAAGTATTTCTAAGGAGAACTTTAATGATGTCAAAGTCTAGGAATAGCATACTGAGTTGGGAGTCTTAAGCTGTGAATATTCAGTTCGTTGCTGACTGGCACATTAGCTTTGGGAAAGCTGTTTAGGTCTACTTCATGGATAAAGTTAAAATACTGAAAAAAGCAAATTCTTGGATTTATCAAATCTCTAAAATCTGCTTATTATCATATCTTATATTTTTCTTTTTTTTCTTTTTTCTTTTTTATTTTGGTACTGGGGATCGAACTTGGGACCTTGCGCTTGCGAGGCAGGTACCAGAACCACTGAGCTAAATCCCCGGCCCCTATCATATCTTATAAAAGACTGACATTTCCTTTTAGAATAAGATAAAAAATAAGTGATTTTCATAGCAGATAAAGAGCAAACACAGAAGTGGACATTGCAAAATACTGTTTAGGTAACAACAACAACAGTTGCTTCTAAGGCAATTTAAATAAAGTGATTTATTCACTCAGCAAAAATGTGAGTGCCTCTTGATTCTAGATACCACGTTTAAGAATTAGCCGTAAGAAAATAAATTGAAATACCTGCCTCATATTGCTTGTATTCTGGTGAGACAAGACAAATGATAAGCAATCTCAATGAGTTAAATATGGACCATATTCAAGGTAATAAAAGGAACAGGGAATATAAAACAGAAGGGGGATAGTGAGGGATTGAGAGGTGTGATATGAGTTTAGTATGTGTTTCTTTAATTGGTGAGGGGTGTCACATTTTTTGGTGCCACACAGTTTTTTTTGAGCATGGGCGTTTATTGATCTGTCTGTGACATGTAGGTCTGTGTGTATATGTCAAGGTGAATATTTTTTGTACCTGTATTATGGAACCACATGGGCACTCAATGGGTCATTTCATTTAGGGAACCTCTCGGGGTATGTATGAAGACTTGTTCTGAGGCAGTACTACTATATGAAAATTAAAATAAAAATAAATGTTCCTGATACAGATTTTTCAGTGTTTACAGTGCTATACAGCTATACAGTGACAGACACTGTATATTCACACATAAACCCCCCAACCACTATGAGAAGTCATTGTTTTATTTTATTGCTGACTCACTTTTGGCATTTGCCCAGGGTCACACAGGTTAAGTAGTAGAGTCCTAATTTAAACCGAGGAATGTTGGATTTATAACCTGTTACTTTTCATTTTACTATGCTGTTGTGAATACTACTACACATAAAATATATGCCCCCCCCCACAGGGTACTGGGGATTGAACTCAGGACCTTGCACTTGCAAGGCAGGCTCGGTGCCACTGAGCTAAATCCACAAAAATGTCTTTTGATTCAGAAACATGGACTGTGAAACAGGGAGACCTGGGGTATACCTCAGTTATATAGCATTCCTCTAGCATGCATGAGACCCTGAGTTGCATCCCCAGCATCTCCAAAAAGTAGCAGCAACAACAACAAAACAAAAACAATGGAAAACCTGCTGGGATAGAAGCCAGAAGAGCTGGGTTCCGAGCTGGACTTACACTAAGTGAGTTACATAACAATCCCTGAACTCACCTTTATGTATGATAACCAGGTATCATAGATTATCCTTAGTGACATTCCTTTACAGTTCTGGTTTCTAAAAGATGAATTGTATTTAGGATTACAGTAAATACTGTGCTGTATGGGCTTCTGGACAGCTTTATTTTTTTATTAAATAGTATAGCAAATTGTGGGATGTTAAAGTATCAGATTGGTATGTTTGATTGGTATGTTTACTTTCCCTCAAATTTAGTAAGTAAAACTAGTTTCCTAGTTTAGTTGATAGTTACAAAATTGAAAGCATTTATTTATTTATGTAGTTCATCTGAGCTTCATGACAAATTGGAATTTTCCTACCTCGTCTAAAGAAAAGTAAAAATATACTTGAAGTTAATTTTTAGTTTCTTAAATACTGTACTTCATTCTTGCTCTGGTAATGTCAAGACGTGAGTTTAAATGATAGTTGTTTTAAAAGCCATTATTGTTTCTGGGAACTCTTTTGTTTCATAATAGTTGCTGTCCTTTGGTGAAAAGCAGTGTGTGTTCATCGGTAAAGTTGTGGTGCATATGAGACCAATTTCAGCAAATTCTTCACCAGGCTGTCCTGCTCTAGGATCAAGGATAGACCTTGACAAAGTCCAAACCATGATGGAGTCCATGGGGTCAAAGTTATCACCTGGAGCTCAGCAGTTAATGAATATGGTTAGATTTCAGCAACAGGTAAGTAGAAATGAATTTCTTAAAAATTTCAAAAGTAGCCATTAAGAAGGAAAGGTAGTGTATTAACTTCTCTTTTAATTTTTAATAAGTATCTTCTTTTAGTTTTGCAGAAGTAACATTTTGTAGAGTTACCCCTCCTACAAAATGTTTTGGCTATAGATCTTAACAATTTTTCATAAATTCATTCACCCGTTTATTCACCCTGTATTTATTAAGCAACTCCTCAGTAAACAAAGCACTCGTTTAAGCACCTTTGAAGGTACAAAGATGATCAATTAGACTGTCTTTATTTCTGGAGTGAATAGATGCAGGGGAAGTTTAAAGTAGATTGGAGGCCTGAGGATGTAGCTAAGTGGCGCTGCACCTGCCTGGCAAGTACAAAGTCCTGAGTTAGATCCCTGGTACCAAAGAAAAAAATAGGCTGGAGCTACATGATAGAAAGCTTTGGCTGCTGTGTAAATTTGTAAATGTTTCTGGTCTACATTTTAAAAGATTTTAATCCAATGCTACCTGTATAGTAAATCAAAGGAAAGTGAAAATAGAGCAAGTAGGGCTGGGGATTTAGCTCAGTGGTTCCAGCGCCAGCCTCGCAAGCTCAAGGACCCGAGTTTGATCCCCAGTACCAAAAAAAAAAAAAAAGAAAAAAGAAAATACAACAAGTAGATTTGCATAGGATTTCCTTCATCCAGATAAGAGCTGATAAGGTCTCAGGTTAGACATAGCAACATGGTGCTTGTTTTTCAGATTCTGAAACAAGCCTTTCGGACTGGACAGCTAACTTAATATTGGTATTATGGGGGGCCAGGGATTTAGCTCAGTGGTTTCGCCGCCTGCTCCGCAAGCACAAGGACCCAAGTTGGATCCCCCGGTACCAAAAAAAAAAAAAATATTGGTGTTATGGGAGAAAATAGAGTCACTTGTGAAATTAGTTTTGAGGATGGTGGTGCCAATAATATAATTGCTTCCCAAAGGAAGAAGGCACTTGGGAAAAAATGAGTTTAGTTTGGGGAATATTGAATTTAGCTATGAACCAAACATTCCTGGAAAGATGTTACACTATTTGGAAACAGGATTGGGGAAGGTAGAACATTCAGTGGCTGGAAGAGAGGTTTGAGAAATATACTCAAGGTAAGAATATTGTAAAAGGAGAGACTGGAGCCAGGAAGAAAGACCTTGGAGAGTAGCTACATTCGGTAGGATATGGGGGGACAAAAAGGAAACCAGAAGGACAAAGACAGCATTGTGATCCAGTAGCAAGAGATAGATCTGATTTGAGATTAAGTGACTTTCAGTTCTTGTCCTGTCACTTATTAGTTCTGCTTCCTTTGGCAGGTTTAGTCATTTTTTTTTAGATATGAATTCTCATGTGCAAAATCTAAATGGCAGTACTGTCAAGATCCCAGAATTGGTATGAAAATTTAATATAGATAACACAAGTATAGAACTTGTGCCACGTGTGGTGGTGCATGCCTGTAATCCCAGCATTCAAGAGGATGAGGCAGGAAGATCTCCAGGAGTTCAAGGCCAGCCTGAACGCTACATAGTGAGATCCTATCTCAAAAAAAACTCCAAACAAAACAGCAACAAAAAAACCCACAAGAACTTGTAAATAGCCAGGCTTAGTCGAGCAGGCCTGTGATCCCAGCATGGGAGGCTTAGGCAGGAGGATTGCAAGTTTGAGTCCTACCTGAGGAACTTAGCAGGACCTTATTTTAAAATAAAGGAAGGTGGGGCCAGGGATTTAGCTCAGTGGTTCCACTGCCTGCCTTTCAAGCGCAAGGTCCCAAGTTTGATCCCCAGGACCAAAAAAAGAGGCCAGGGGCTGGTAATGTAACTCTGTGCAAAGGCCTTAGTTTCAGTCACACACCCCCCAAAAGAATTTATAAGTATTGTATTTACAAGTATTGATTTAGTTCTAGTACTGGCATATGGAAAAAGTTAAGAGAACCAGGAAAGAAGGAAAATTAGAGAATCAAGGAGCTGAAGATTATAGAAACCACAGAAAGGTGCATTTCAAAACAGGTGGCAGTCTGAATTTTTCTTTCTCCCCATCATTGCCTCACCTGGATACCTCCAGAGACTCCTAAGTGGACCTTCTGCTCACCTACAACCCACCCTTCACATTGCAGCCACAGTGAGCTCAAAGGGTGGATAGACTTTGTCCTTCCCCCAGCTACTTCCCTTTGCATTTATTTGTAGTTAATCCCTATTCCTTTGTTTATTTCTAAAATTGGACCCTGTCTGCATCCTCAGCTTTATGGCCTGCCATATTTCCATGGGTACCTTAATATAGACATTCTGTATTGCTCAAACATCCAGATCTCTATCTACCTCAAGGCTTTAGTATTCTCAGCTGTTCTCTTTGTCCACAACTCCCTTCCTGTAATACTCTATTTTCTTATTATTCCTATTTCTTCTTAATTGTTACGTTCTTAATGAGACCTTCCTTGGACACTCAGTTTGAAATATCCTGTCTCTCCAAATATATATCATAGTTTCATCTGTGCTCTTTTAACCACTTTTGTCACATGTGTGCCAATAGAACATCTAACTTTATTTATTTTGTTTCCATTTTCTCATGTTAATTCCATTCCCTTCTTTCCTTTCCCCTACCCCTCCCACTTCCCCTTTGCTTCTTTTCTTCCTATTTCACATTATCTATTATACCTTTTAGTCCTTTACACTTTCAGTTTCTCACACTAAAGAAACTATTTGGTATTTACACATGTGTCCTATTTAGCCTCTCAAGTGAAATAAATGGGACACATATGTATAAATACCAAATAGTTTCTCTGGTGTGAGAAACTGAAAGTGTAAATAAGAACTAAAACATGTAATAGGTAATGTGAAATAGGAAGAAAAGGGGCAAAGGGGAAGGAAGTGGGAGGGATAGGGGAAAGGATAGAAGGGAATGGGATTAATATGAGAAAATGGAAAAATAGGAACAAAATCTTTGTAAATAGGGAGGAATGGAGGGGTTGAAGGGAGGGCTGGCCAAGGGTGAAAAATAAGAACCAAGAGAGATTATGTAAAGGTGCAAATTTCCAATGATGAATGTCATTATATTGTATACCTAAAATGTACCAATAATTAGAATGAATAATCGATAATGCAAAATAGGAAGAAAAGGTCCAAAGGGGTAGGGGTAGTGGGAGGGGCAGGGGAAAGGAAAGAAGGGAAAGGAAAAATGCTGAGAAATGGAAAAAGTGGAAAGAAAGTCTTTGTAAATAGGGAAGGGTGGAGGGCGTGAAGGGAGGGAGGGCTAGGAATGGGGAAAAAATAAGAACCAAGATGTATTATGTAAAGGTACAATTCTCAATGAGAAATGTAATTGTGCTGTATACCTACAATGTACCAATAAAAGAATTTAACAAGAAAAAAAAAGTATCACCTCAATGTACATCCACTTAGCTATAAATGTCACAAATTTCTCATTTTTTATGGCTAAGTAGTATTCCATTTTATTAAAAACCACATTTTCTTTATCCAGTCTCCAGTTGATAGGCAGTTGGGCTGCTTCCAAATTTCAGCTATTACAAATTGTGCTGCTATGAACATGGATGCACATATATCACTGTGGTATGATTCTTTTAATTCTTTTTTTTTTTTTTTTTTGGTACCGAGGATCGAACTCAGGACCTTGCGCTTGTGAGGCAGAGATTCTTTTAATTCTTTGGGGAAGATATCCAGCAGGGTATTCATAGCTGGTTCAAATGGGACCTCTAGTCCTCATTCTTTGAGGTATCTCCATGCTGATTTCCACAGTGCTTGCACCAGTCTACACTCCCACCAGCAGTGGAGCAGTTTTCCTCTTTCTCCACAGCCCCACTAGCATTTGTTATTGGTTGATTTCATGATACCAGCCATTCTTTCTGGGGTAAGGGGGAATCTCAGCGTTGTTTTCATTTGCATCTCTTGAATGATCAGTGATGTTGAACATTTTTTCATATGTTTATTTGCTGTTTCTACTTCTTTATCTGAGAAATGTCTGTTCATATCAGAATATCATTTTTGGATTGGGTCTTTAAATTTGGGACGTCTGATATTTTTAAGTTCTTTGTAGATTCTAGATAGTAGACCTTTGTCTGAGGAACAGCAGGTGAAAATTTTTTCCCACATTGTGGGTT
This sequence comes from Heterocephalus glaber, assembly GCF_053883595.1. Lineage (NCBI taxonomy): Eukaryota > Metazoa > Chordata > Mammalia > Rodentia > Bathyergidae > Heterocephalus > Heterocephalus glaber. The sequence goes on from NW_028258320.1 coordinate 61,871,463, forward strand.
GTCTTCACACCATTGGTGGTTTCTCTTGCTGTGCAGAAGGTTTTTATTTTTTGTACCAGGGATCGAACTCAGGTCCTTGCGCTTGGGAGGCAGGCAGCAGAACCATTGAGCTAAATCCCCCGTCCGGCAGAAGCTTTTTAATAAGAAGAGATCCCACTTATTGATTGATTGTGCTAGTTCACGGGCAACTGAGGTTTTGTTCATAATATCTCTACACCAGTGTCTTCAAGAGTTCTACCTAACCTCTGTTCCAGCCGGTTCAGCGTTTCTGTTTTAATATTTAGATCTTTAATCCATTTTTATTTTAGTTTAATGCATGGTGAGAGATACAGGTCTAGATTTAATCTTTGGCAAGTTGAAACCCATGTTTTCCAGCACCGTTTATTTATGTATTTATTTTTTGCTTAAATTCTTTTATTGGTACATTTTAGGTATACGTTTACATTTATCATTGGGTGCTTGTACCTGTACATGATGGATCTTGCTTCTTATTTTTTCCCCATTACCTGTGCACCCATCACCCACTCCACCCTTCCCTACTTACATAGACTTCACTTCCAGTTTTTTTTCTTTTCTCATAATTTTTCCATTCCCTTCTTTCCTTTCCCCTTCCCCTCCCATTTCCTCTAACCCTTTGGGCTTTTTCTTCCTATTTCGTATTATCAGTTATTCGTTTTAATCATTTTAATCCTTATTTACACTTTCAGTTTCTCACACTAGAGAAACCATTTCGTATTTACACATGTATGTCCTATTTATTTTACTTAGGAGTATGGCCTCAATATGCATCCATTTAGCTATAAATGTCTCTAGTTTCTCGTTCTTTATGGCCGAGTAGTACTGCATTTTATAAAAAAAATCACCACATCTTCTTTACCAGTTTCCAGTTGATGGGGACTTGGGCTGTTTCCAAGCTTTAGCTATTCCGAACTATGCTGCTATAAACATGGGTGCACATGTATCACTGCCGTATGATTCTTTTAATTCTTTTGGGAAGATACCCAGCAGGGGAATAGCTGGATCACATGTGTCCCCTAGCCCTAGTTCTTTGAGGTATCTCCATACTGATTTACACAGTGGTTGCACCAGTCTGCACTCCCACCAACAATGGAGAAGGGGTCCTTTCCCCCCACACCCTTGCCAGCATTTGTTATTGGTTGATTTCTTGAGAGCAGCCATTCTTTCTGGGGTGAGGTGGAATCTTAGTGTTGTTTTCATCTGCATATCTCGAATGACTAGTGATGTTGAACATTTTTTCATATGCTTATTTGCTGCTTTTACTTCTTTATCTGAGAAATGTCTGTTCATTTCAGATGCCCATTTTTGAATTGGGTCTTTAAATTTGGGGGGGGGTGTTAATTTTTTTCAGTTCTTTATATACTCTACATAGTAGTCCTTTGTCTAAGGTACAGCTGCTAAAAACTTCTTCCCACATTGTAGGTTGTCTGTTAGCTCTGTTGGTGGTTTCTCTTAGAGTTCAGCACGATTTATTAAAGAGGCTATCTTTCTTGCAGTGAGGGTGTTTGGCTCCTTTGTCGAAGATGAGGTGGCTGAGTGTGTCTGGAGTTTCTGCATCTTCTAATCTGTTCCACTGGTCCTCAGGTCTGTTTCTTTGCCAGTAACATGCTGTTTTTATCACAGTAGCTTTGTAGTATAGTTTCAAGTTGGAGATTGTGACACCCCCTGCCATGTCTCTGTTGCCTAGAATTGCTTTGCTATTCTGGGTCTCTTCTTGTTCCAAATGAATTTTTGGATTGTTTTCTCAAGGTCCACAAAGTATGCTGCTGGGATTTCAATTGGGATCATATTGAATCTATATAGCAGTTTTGGAAGTATGGCCATTTTCACTTTGTTGATCCTTCCTACCCAGGAGCAAGGGATGTCTTTCCATTTTCTGATATCCTCTTCAATCTCTCTTTTCAGAGTGCTATAGTTTTCAGAGAAGAGGTCTTTGATTGCTTTTGTTAGGTTGATTCCTAGGTATTTCAGTTTTTTGGATGCTATTGTGAAAGGAATTGTTTGGTCTATTTCTGTCTCAGTGAGTCTGTTGTTCATCTACAGGAAAGCTATTGATTTTTGTGTGTTGACCTTGTAACCAGCTACTTGACTGAATTTGGTTATTAAGTCTAGAAGACTTTTGGTGTGGAGTTCTTGGGGTCTTCTATATAGAGTATCATGTCATCTGCAAATAATGACAATTTGACTTCTTCATTTCCTATCTTTATTCCTTTTATTACTTTCTCTTATCTAATTACAGTGGCTAATGTTTCCAAAACTCTATTGAACAAGAGTAGTGATAGTGGACATCCTTGTCTTGTTCCTGATTTTAGTGTGAAGGATTTCAGTTTTTGACCATTTAATATGATACTGGCTGTTGGTTTTTCATAGGTGACTTTTATCAAATTGAGGTAGAGACTGTATAAATTTTTTGTAGGGTTTTTATCATAAATGCGTGTTGGATTTTGTGAAATGCTTTTTCTGCATCTATTGAGATGATCATACAGTTTTTGTCCTTGGCTCTATTGATATAGTGTATTACATTGATTGATTTGCATATGTTGAACCATCCCTGCATCCCTGGGATGAATCCCACTTGATCAAGGTGTATGATCTTCTTGATGATCTTCTGCATTCTATTTGCCAGTATCTTATTAAGGACTTTGGCATTTATGTTCATTAGTGAGATTGGCCTATAAGGTCTGCTTTTCGGTTGGGTGTTTCTCTGCTTTGGGGATCAAGATGATGCTTGCTTCCAGGATTGAATTTGGGAGTATTGCTTCCCTTTCAATTTCATTGAAGAGTTTAAACAGTAGTGGCAGTAGTTCCTCTCTGAATGTCTTGTAGAATTCAGCAGTGAAGCCATCAGGACCCAGGCTTTCCTTACTTGGTAAGTTTTTAACTATTAAGTTTTTAACTATTTAGTTTTTGGTTTCATTGACTGATAATTGGGTTGTTTAGAATTTTTAGATCTTCTTCGTTCAAGTTTGGTAATTCATACGTGTCTAGGAATCTGTCCATTTCTTCTGTGTTTTCCATTTTAGTGCCATATGGCTTCTCGAAGTAGGTATTGATGATCCTTTGGATTTCTGCTGGGTCCATTGTAATTTCATCCTTTTCATTCCTAATTGCATGGATTTGGGCCTTTTCTTTCCTTTTTTTTGACCAGGTCAGCTAAGGGTTTGCCAATTTTGTTTATTCTTTTGAAGAACCAGCTCTTGGCTTCATTGATTTTTTTGTATCGTTCTCTTAGTCTGGATTGCATTGATTTCTGCTCTGATCTTTATAATTTCCTCCCTTGTATGAACTTTGGGTTTGTCCTGCTCTTCTTTTTCTAGAAGCTTCAGGTTCAGCATCAGGTTGTTTAATTGGGCTTGCCCTGTTTTCCAAACACGAGTATTCACTGCTATGAATTTCCCTCATAAGACTGCTTTCATTGTGTCCCATAGATTCCGATATGTTGTATTGTCATTGTCATTTAATTATAGGGACTGTCTGATTTCTTCCTTAATTTCCTCTGTGACCAATTCGTTATTCATAAGTGTGTTGTTTAATTTCCATGTGTTTATGAAATTCTTGTGGTTTCTTTTGCTGTTGATCTCCAATTTTATTGCACTATGGTCTGATATAGGGGATAACTTCAATTCCTTTGCACTTACTTAAACATGTTTTACAAGCGAGTATGTAGTGTATTTTGGAGAACAACCCATGTGCAGCTGAAAAGAATGTGTATTCTGGGCCGGGGATTTAGCTCAGTGGTTCCACCGCCTGCCTTGCAAGCAGAAGGACCCGAGTTTGATCCTTGGTACCAAAAAAAAAAAAAAAAAAAAGAATGTGTATTCTAATTTTGTGGGGTGGAACACTGTAAACATCTGTTAAGTTCATTTGTTCAAGAGTTTGCTTGAGTTCTAGTATTTCGTTGCTAGTTTTTTGTCTAGTTGATCTATCTATTTGTGATACGGGGTACTGAGGTCCCCCACTACTATAGTATTAGTGCTTATATGATTTTTCATGTCTGTTAGCATGTGTTTTATATAGTTGGGTGCACTAGTGTTTGGTGCATATATGTTTATGATCGTCATCTCTTCCTCTTGGATTGTTCCCTTTACAAGGATGTAGTGTCCTTCTTTGTCTCTCTTAATCAGTGCTGGCTTGAAATCCACTTGATCTCCAAAGAGGATAGCTACTGCTGTGTTTTTTTGGTTTCCTGTCTCATGGATTATTGTTTTCCACCCTTTCACTTTCAGCTTATGAGTTTCTTTTTGAATTAAGTGTGTTTCTTATATGCAGCATATTGTTGGATCTTGCTTCTTGACCCATTCTGCCAGTCTATTTCTTTTGATTGGTGAATTGAGACCATTAACATTGATGGTTATAACTGATACGTATTGACTTATCATTGCCATGACTTTTTCTTTTTGTTGGATCCTCCCCCTTTCCATTTAATTTCTTGTCATGCCCAGTGGATTCATTCTGCTGGGCTTTCTGGGGTTGTGATCCTCAATGTATGTTCCTAGAATATTGTCTAAAATTTTTTGGAGTGCTGATTTGGTATTCATGAAGTTCCTCAGGTGCTCTTTGTCATGAAAGTATCTTATTTCTCCATCAATTTTGAAAGATAGTTTTGCAGGGTACATCAATCTGGGTTGGAGGCTCTTTTCCTTTAGGGCTTGAAATACGTCACTCCAAGCTCTTCTTGCCTTGAGGGTTTTCATTGAGAAGTCTGCTGTGATTCTGATGGGCTTTCCTTTGTATGGGATTTGTTTCTTTTCTCTCACTGCTTGTAGAATTTTGTTCTTCTGTTGGGTTTCTGGAATCTTAACTATTATATGCCCATGTGTAGATTTTTTTGGGTTAAGGCTAGTTGGAGTCCTGTATATGCCTCACTTATCTGTATGCCAAGTTCTTTTCCCCTGTTTGGGAAGTTTTCTGCCATCACCTCTGTGAATAGTTTTTTATGTCATCTGCACTCTCTCCTGTTTCTTCATTGGCTCCAATCACTCTGACATTATTCTTCCTTGCATCGTCTAGCAGCTGCTAGATTGATTTCTCGTGGTTTCTTACTATTTGAAAGAAATGTTTCTTTTCCTGGTCAATAATTGCAATCTAGGGCCGGGGATTTAGTTCAGTGGTTCCAGTGCGTGCTGCACAAGCGCAAGGTCCTGAGTTCAATCCCTGGTACCAAAATAATAATAATAATAATAATTGCAATCTTATCTTCTGTATCTGAAATTGTGTCCTCACATTGACTCATTCTGCTGGGTAAACTTCCAGTGGAGTTTTTCATCTCCTGAAAATCTGTTTGCATCTGTTTTATGGATTCCATTTGTTTCCTATGTTGGGATTCCATCATGTTCCTCAGATCCTCTATTTTTTTAAATATGTCTCCTCACTAGATTTATTAATCATGTCTTGCAGTATGAGCACAATCTCTGCTGTTATCTGAGAAATTATTTCTTATTTCATTTTTTCCAGATCCTCTTTCATTGTTAGTTCAGATAGTCCAGGTGGTTGAGTATCAGATTGTTCCATCTTGTTTCCCTTTGGGGTTGCTTTAGGTGATCTGGAAGTCTGATTTTGAAACTTATTTACATGTCTTCTCATTTCAAGGGGGAGGGAGGGGTGTGTGTTGCTGGCGCCTGCTTGGCTCAACTCCTCAGCACTGGGGGTGGCTCTGCTCTTTGGCGCTGGGAGAGGTGGTTCGGCTGCCCAGAAGTATCACCTCATTGGTGCTGGGGGGAGTTGCTGTGCTCCTTGGCTCTGGGAGCGGTGGTTCGGCAGCCCGGTAGGTTCTTTCTTGGCACTGGGGGCAGCTCTGCTCCTTGGCACTGGGGGCAGTGGTATGGCAGCCTAGAAGCAACAATGCTGTAGCGCTGGCCACTGAGTCCCAGAGGGCGGCCAGGCCCTGCCAGTCATTTGGCACTCGGGTGGTCCTGACAGATCCCTCCTAACTGAGAGGGCCAGGCCCACAGTGCTGCTCCAGAGGTGGCAGCGCAGGGTCAGAATAGGAGGGTGCTAGGGCCTCCGTGAGTCCCAACTCAGAACATCTAACTTTAAATGTGTAACCTATCTGTGTAGCCTCCATGAGAAACTCATTTAAAAAGATATGACCAGGTAAAAATGAATAGTTTAACATAGATTTAAAGTTGGGGAATGATATAATTGAGTTTTAAGAAAATTATCAATTATTGTGACTCAAGTAAGAGTACATTTTATTGCCATTGACAAAGGAGGCTTTTACAGTGAAAAATTAAAATATGTCAGTGGAATTTTATTATGCATGTTAGTATTTTAATATTTGTTGTAGGAAATGATTAAAAGTTGTTGACTATAGCGTTACATTATTTGGGTTTATATCCTAGATCTATCACTGACTAGCTGGTTATCCTGGCCAGGTCCCTTTGTCCGTAGTCTCCTCAATTTCATATTGAATAGTAATATCTATTTCACGAGGGTGTTTTGAGAATTAAATGAAATAATGCATAGCGCCTGACTCCTAGTAATTACTCTGAAAGTTATGTTTCATTCTTAACAGTAATAGTAACTTTATTTACTTATTTACCTTGTTTAGAATTGTATTTCCATTGGAGAACAGCTTCAGTCAGTTTTGGGAACCACTGGATTCACGCGCATGATTACACTACAGTCATCTACTTCAGGAGCCTTAGACAAGTTGTCCTCCACACCTTTTCCTTTTAGAACTGGATTGACATCTTCAAAGATGACTGAAAATTTAAAGGCTTTCATTGATAAAAGCACACAGCCACTTGATGAAGAAAATACTACAAACCATGAGTGTAAAATTGTGCCACAAAACCATTGCCTTCTTGAGAATGATCTTAAAAATGCAGTGTCTTCTTTCTTACCAAAGAAAGCAAGTGACAACTCAAATATGTCCAACTCTGAGCTGCTGCCCTTTCTCCAGAATTTATGCAGTCAAGTTAATCATCTCCGAGTAGGACATACTGCCAAGTCGCAGGAACATACCTCCAAGCCTCGTGAAGGGATTGTTGGTGTTACGTAAGTAATTCATTTCAATGCAGATGTAGTTTAGATTTGGTAGGAGAGATAATCAGAGGAAGGGAATCAGATTTGTTTCAATGTGTACTGTCTGAAAATCTCTTTCCAGAGAAAATTTTATCAGCTTTTCCATTTTACCATTAATGTACTTACAGAGAAGAACTATTTATAGAGTAGAATGGATTGCTTTGAAAGAAATGCATGTAAGTGGAGATATTGCACACTTCTTAGGTATTCTGTGGAAGGATTATAAGCCTCAGATAAGGGTTGGAGTAGAAAGTTAGTGTTTCACTATAGTGTTCTAGATTGGAATTCATGACTCTGGTAATAGTTTTGGCTTATACTGTTTTTTGTTAGACTGTTCGCTCTTGGTTTACAGTTTTCTTCTGAAAATAGGGGAGTTACCTTTGTTTGGTATTAAATACTACCAACCACTAATGGATGAACTGACATTTATAGAAGACTATACCAGTAATACCAGAATACACATTTTTTCCAATTATCCATGGAAGATTCATAGAGATAGATTTTATCTTGAATCATAAAGCAAACCTAACTGAATTTTAAGAGGATTTAAATCATACAAAGTATTTTCTCTTAACTACAAAGACCAAAGAAAAATATATTAGTAATAAAAAAATAAGTAAGTTCCCAAACACTTGGCAATTAAACAATATGTGTAAATCTATTATTCAAGAAGTCTTAACAGAGTATTTTAAAAATACATGAAAATATAGTAGATCAAACCTTGTAAGATACAACTAAGGAACTGTTGATAAGTATATTTATAGCACTAAATACTTGCATTAGAAAAGAGCAGAATTGGGGTCGGGGATTTAGCTCAGTGGTTTCACTGCCTGCTGCACAAGCTCAAGGACCTGAGTTCGATCCCCGGTACCAATAAAAAAAAAAAAGAAGAAGAAGAAAAGAGCAGAATTCTCAGATCAATAACACAGAACCACAACTGTTCAATAAAAATGAAGTAGATAATCTGAATAGTCTTATAACTATTAAATAAATTGAGGTTGTAATTTAAACGCCAGGCAAAATAAACCCAAAGCAAGTAGAAAGAAGGGAAGGATAAAGAACATAAATCTATTTAACTGAAAACAAGAAAACAATAAAATCAATCAAAAGCTAATTCTTGGAATGTTTTAATATAATTAATTACTAGCAAGATTGTCAGATAAGAGGAGATATAAATCACCAATATGAGGAATATAATGGAGAAGGAATGTTATTATAGATCTGAGGCCATTTCAAAGATAAGGGAATATTATAGGCATTTTTCTGCTTATTAATGCAGCATCTTAGAAGAAATGGATTAATTCCTCAAAAAGCACAAACTAACTAACTCAACATAAAATAGAAAATAGAAAAATCCTGTAATGACTAAAATTACTGAATTTGTAATTACAGATGTCATGAAAAAGAAATATCCTGGCCCAAAGAGTTCCATTAGAGAATCCTGCCAAACATTTAAAGAAAGCCCCTATTTTACACACTTTTCAAAAAATAAAAGAGAAAGGAAGACTTCTCAACTCATTTTATGAAGCCAGTATTACCTTGACACAACTAGATTACCCCAAAGAAACCTACATATAGATATATATATATAAAATATATAAGCCTGTAAAATAATTAAACTATAAAACTAATATAGAGGATCTGTGGAGTGAAAATTATAAAATAATGATGAAAGAAATCACAGAATACCTTAAAAAATGCAGAGACATACCATATTCATAGATTTACAGACTAAACATAATTTTTTTATAACTTGTTACAGTTTGTAGTTGCTTTTTTAAAAAATTAATTTTATTGGTATATTTTAGATGGTAACATTCATCGTGTGGAATTTGTACCTATACATGATATATCTTGATTCTTTTTTCCCATTTCCCTCCCCTCCCTTCAACCCCTCTTCCCTTCCTTATTTGCAAAAGCTTTGTTTACATTTTTCCCTCTATTCTCTTTCTTTCCTTTCTCCTTCCTTCCTTTTTCCCTCCTCCCTTCCTGGTGCCGCTTCCCATCAACATGATTGATAAATGTGTCCAACACATTTTCTATAAAAAGTCCAAGATTGTTTTTATAAATATGTATCAATAGGATGATTATAACATTTGGAAGTAGAAAAATCCCAAAAAGTGGAAAGATACTAGAACAGGAAAAATATTTTAAAAGAAAAAAAAATTTTTAATATTTTAAAGTCAGAGAAATCACTACTACATTTCAAGACATAGAACTACAATATTCAAGAGTGTGGTATTGACAGAGGGCTCAATACATAAATGAGTGGAATAGAATAGAATAGAATAGAACACACAGAAATAGCCCTACATATACACTGGCTAACTTTTGACCAAGTTGCACAGTAATTCAATGAAGGAAGGATAGTCTTTTTAACATGTGGTGCTAGGGTAATTGAGTGTCCATAACCAAAACATGAACCATGACCTGAACTTCATACCTTACATGAAAATGAACACCAAATGGATAATAGACTAAAATGTAAAACGTAAAACTTTTCTAGTATATGAGAGAAACTCTTGGGGAAATGTTCTTAGATGTGACACCAAAAGCATCTCTGTTTGTAGACCTTATGAAAATGTAAAACTTTTGCCTATGAAAGATCCTGTTTAAGAGAGTTTAAAATACGCTCTGTGTATGGAGGCACATGCCCATAATCCCAGCACTCTGGGAGGCTGAAGCAGGAGGATCACAAGTTCAAGACCAGCTTGGGAAACTTACTGACTTAGGAAGACTCTGTCTCAAAAATAAGAAGGGCTGGAGATGTAGCTCATTCCAGAGACCCTGAATTCAATTCCTAGTACTCCCCTCATTTCCCTGAAAAAAAGAATAGAGAGAAAAGAAAAAGATTTATGTTAAAAAGGGTTACAGCACAAACTGGGATAAAATATTTGTAAATCATACATCCAACAGATGACTTGTATCTAAATATATAAAGAATTTTCAAAGTTTAACATTTAAAAAATGTAATCTAATTAGAACATGAGCAAGAGATATAAAGAATCATTTCATCAGAGGGTATACAAGTAGCAGACAAACAGGAAAAGATGATCAACATTGACTTTGTTGCTATTAGGGAAATGCATATTAAAACTATAAGATATCACTACCTAGGTATTTAAGTGATTAAAATTTAAAATTAAATAAGGTAGCAACACAAGGTACTGAAAGGATATAAAACTGGATCTTGTACATTGCTGATGGGAATGTAAAATAATAGCCACACTAAAAAATACACTAAGCACACAGTAGTATATGAGCTAACAGTCATACTCCTGGACATTTATCTTGGAGAAATGAAGGGTTGTGACAGCATGAAAAACTGTACACAATTATTCAAAAAAGGTTTATTTGTAATAGCCTAAAACTGGAAACAACCAAAATGCCTGACAGTAGGTGAGTAGTTAAAGAAACTGAGTGCATATATACTATGATAATCAGCAATAAAAAGCAGCAATTTAAGTGGTTCTCAAGGGTATTGAGTGGTAAGAGAATCTTAAAAGATCACGTACTATATGATGCCATTTACATCACATTCTCCAAATAAAATTACAGAGGTGGAGAACACCTTACTGGTACCTGGGGACTAGGAAAGTGAGTGTGACCATGAAAGGGTAGCAGGGAGATCTCTGTAGTTAAGATAGTCCCATCTCTTCATTATGCTGGTAGTTAGATGAATACTTGTACATGTGATGTAATGGCATAGAACTATATACATACATTGTACTAATATCAATTGGCTGGTTTTGATATTACATCTTAGTAATATGTTACCAATGAAAAAATTAGATGAGGATTACTGAGGAACTCACATTTTTGCAACTTCATGTGAATCTATAAATTTCAAAATAGTTTGAAAAACAAAACCCTCCTTTGTGTATTATCCTAAGGTAGTGATTTCTCAAACTTTGTGGTCTTTATGTTCTAAAAAATAATTGGGGACCCTAGAAAAAACTTTGTATGCAACCATGTAAAATATTTGTTTAAAGATAACAATAAAAAATGAAAATAACAGTGAAAGCTTTATGTATTAACATAAGTCTTTATGAAAAAAATAGCCAAATTCTTTTTTAAAGTTTAATGAGAATGATTTTAATTTATAAAAATCTATGTTAGCATTTGTCTGATAATTTTCTGATACATGGTACATTATAGCATGTATAAACAAGTATAGCTGGTAACACAGGAGGAATTCTGAGAACAAACTGAGTTAATCTCTCAAAAAGCATGTATTTATATACTAAGCCTACTGCCTTATGAAATTCATGGAAAGAGAATTTACAATTAAAAATTCTATTAGTTAGCAGAGATAGAACATTACACATCATGTTATGTCTGGACAATACCACTGTATATTCACAAAGTATGAAGACGAAAAAGTCAAATAACATCTTACTGTTAGTATAAAAATACTGTGCCCTCATTGAAACCCTGAAAGAGTACCGGAAACCTCAGGGTTTTGTGAACCACCCTCTGAGATTCATCATTCTGGTGTTCACTCTGAATTTTAGAAATTGGTGTGCTTTTCACTTACTGTTTCATTTTTGTTTGCCCATCTTAGATATATTCTTAAACATTTTCATATTGGGTTAATAAAGAGTCTTTCAGTATTTTGGAAAGGTTGTTTGTATGAAAGAAAGAAACTGCTTGAAATTATAGGATTACTTGGAAGATGTATGTGTTCAGTTTTTTAAAAATTGGGCAAGATCAGTTTTATTTAGCACTCACAATCCAAAAAGTCCTTTTCTTTTTCTTTTTTTAAAAATATTTTTTAAAAATTAATTTTATTGGTACATTTTAGGTATACAATATAATGACATTCATCATTGGAAATTTGCACCTTTACATAAATAATCTCTCTTGGTTCTTATTTTTTCCCCATTCCCCTGCCTTCCCTTCAACCCCTCCACCCTTCCCTATTTACAAAGACTTTGTTTCCAGTTTTGCATTTTCTCATATTAATCCCATTCCCTTCTGTCCTTTCCCCTAGCCCTCCCACTTCCTTCCCCTTTGCCCCTTTTCTTCCTATTCACATTATCTATTATACCTTTTAGTCCTTATTTACACTTTCAGTTTCTCACACTAGAGGAACTATTTGGTATTTACACATGTGTGTCCTATTTAAGAGTATCGCCTCAAAGAGCATCCAGAAAAAGGCCTTTTCTAAACTCTTGTTCTTTAACGATTCATCTTCACTTTTATATTCCCACTTCAATTGTATACTGAATAAAAAGAATTAAGAGTGTATTGGACATTCTGGACTTAGCCACCTGTTGTGTATGTATTGTGGAACCTGAAAAAATGTCATAAGGAGACAGTACTGTTGTGAATATAAATTTCAGTGATACATATTGGCTGCTTATTACATGACTTGTTTTACTTATTGGAGAAAAGTGACACACTTTTTAAAATTCGTTTTCAGGATGGAAGAACAGCCCATTTGTTCCTACTTGGAAAAGATTCTTTCTAAAAATATGGAACTGATGGAAAAGAAACTTATGGACTACATTGACCAGCGAATATATAAACTCCAGGAGCACATAGATGATAAAATTGCTTTGTTAATGGATTTGTTACAAAATCCTAACTTTCCACTTGCTGGGATGCCTCTAACACATTATGACTCTGGAGAAAGACTTTCAAATGGAGAAAGATAAGCTTCTCAATATATACATTGTACTGCAGATATTTATTACCTATTTATTACAAAGCCAAAACCCCAAAATGTTTATGAATAGCAAGTATTTAACGTTCTTTAAAGATCATTGTCTTACATAAAGTGACCTCAATGTTCATTTTGACTGCCCTTGTTATTGTAAATCCAGTACTGTACACTGAATTAACATAATACAGTCAGGTTATTTTTGTTTGCAATATTTTTCACTCTTACAGTAATTTATCTATACATGTGTTGCTTAAATGTTTAAGGATTTCTAATGCAGTTCATTAGTTTGTATTTTATATTATGTATGTGTTTGATGCAAGTGAGTTTTTTATTTATATAAAAATTTTATAGTCTTAAGAGTATGAAAAAATTACTTGATAAGAGTATTTCATTTTTTCCTTTTTCTAATTCTTGAAAATATTTGGAACCTTTAAGATCACAAATTTGCATTTTGTATTGCTTATCTGAGGTAATGAATAAAATGCAATATTTGGTTTGTGTAAAATTAATTTATACCAGTGCTGTTAATATTTGTTTCATGTAATGTAGCTGTAGGAGGAAAGTAAAAATTAGAACTGGCCTATTCCTTTTTAGGATTATTACTTTGGGTTTGATGTTTCATATAAAAAGTGAGCATTTGTTTTGTTTGGTTTCAGTAACCTCAGTATAAGAAAAATCTTTCCTTTCTTTTCTTGAGCTGATACAAATTCTCCCAGAATTCTTCTCTGACATGTTTAGTGTACTGTTCCAAGAATCAGAATTGAAGGATCAAGACCTATGAATCAATAATTGCAAGTCTCTTTAGCAGACTTAAATTTCTGAACTTTGAAGGGTGATGTATTTGCATGTAAAAATAAATGCATCCTCTCTGAAAGCTCCTTGTTTTAAGTAAATGGAACTCTTACTTTCAACTAATCTTTGTTTTATATATTTCATATTTTATTTTTTATTAATACATATTTGTGATACAAAAATACATTTGCTTTGGGGAGTTGGTACATCAATATAGTACAGTCTTTTATTTTGTTCTTTTTTTTTTAAGTTATTTTTATTAGTGCATTTTTGCACACAGTTAACAATCACATTCATCAAAGGGAATTTGTACCCTTGTATATAATTTGTATATAATGTGTTTCCTTTTTTCCTATTCCCCTCAACCCTTCTTCCCCCTCCGGTTTACAAAACCTTTCTTTCCATATTTTCTTTCTGTTCCCTTTTGAAAAAATGTCTTTCCCCTTCCCTCCCTCCCTCCTCCCTTGTCCCCCGCCCCCCATTTCAACGTATTCTTCCTATTTCCCAATATCTGTCCTCGGTTTTTGTCCTTATTTACCCTTTGGGTTTCTCACACAAGAGAAACAATGTGATATTTAAATTTAGATGTCGGATTTAATTCACATAACATTATGGTCTCAAGTTGGATCCATTTACCTAAAAATGACTCAAGTTTATCCTTTATGGCAAAGTAGTACTCCATTGTATATAAAAATGACGTTTTCTTTATCCATTCATTTGTTGATGGACATAAGGGCTGTTTACAAGACTTAGCTATTATAAATTGTGCTGCTATAAACATGAGTATGTATATATTACTGGTATGATGCTTTTAACTCTTCAGGAAGATACCTAGAAGGGGCACAGCTGGTGAAATGGAACCTCTACTTTTAGTTTTTTGAGGAATCTCCATACTGACTTCCATAGTGGTTGTACCAATTTACACTCCCACCAACAGTGGAAAAGGGTTTCTTTTTCCTCATAGCTATGCCAGCATTTGTTAATGATTTCTTGTAATAGCCAATTCTTTCTGGAGATAGAATCTCAGTCTTTTAATTTGCATTTATATTTCTTGAATGACCAGTGATATTGAACATTTTTTTCATATATTTATTTGCTTTTTGTACTTTTTCATCTGAGAAATGTCTATTCATTTCAGTTGCCCATTTTTGGATTGGGTGTTTAAATTTTGGGGGTCTGTTTTTTTTAAGTTCTTTGTATATTCTAGATGTTAGTATTTTGAGGAGTAGTTGGTAAAATTTTTTCCCAGTCTGTGGGTTGTCTCTTCACTCTTTTGGTGTTTCTTTTGTTGTGCAAAAGCTTTTAAATTTGATATCCCAGTTGCTGATTCTTTGTAATATTTCCTATGAAATCAGGGTTTTGTTCATAAAGTTTTTGCCTACACCTGTGTCTTCGAGTTTTACCTATTCTATCTTTTAGCAGATTGTTTTTATATTTAGATTTATGAGCCATTTTAATATTAGTTTATTTAGTATATGGTGAGAGACACAGATCTAGGTTCAGTCTTTGCCATGTAGAAAGCCAGTTTTCCCAGCACCATTTATAAAGAGGCTATCTTTCCTCCAGTGAAGGTGTTTGGCCCCTTTTTGAAAAGAAAGTAGGTGAGTGTGCTTGGAGTTGTTTCTGCATCTTCTGTTCCATTGATCTTATCTTTGTCAGTCTTACTATTGGAATCTCTTGGCTGTGCCAAAATGTTACCGGGTAGCTCCTTCTAAAAGTGGCTCGCCAATTAAATGTTACTGGGTTCTGGGTTGCTGGCCTCTCCTGGCGTTGGATTCTAGATTCTCATGTCAGACAAAGACTTGAACAAAACGAGCAAAAAGCAGTGGCAAAGTTTATTTGAAAAAGTAAAAGTGAAGAGTGAGAGAGAAACGCACTGCAGAGTGAGTGTGGGCTGAGTAAAGAGGAAAGGGCAAGGTAAAAGAACACCCCAGAGAAAGCAGGGTGGGCTGTCATAAGGAAAGCCATGATAGCATGCTCTTCTTGGCCTTTGTGTGCTTTTATATGTCCAAATCTTGAACCTGTGAGAACTTCTATGTATGGGTCCTAAGAGGCGGTGCTGGGATCCCACACCTCAGGCTGATGTCAAGTCTAGGCCATCCTATTGAAAACCTGCTTGGGTTCTCTCAAGAAGTCCTGGTGAGGGGCTTTGGGAACTTTTCTGTGCATGTGTTCTGGGATCTTGTAATTAACAGGTCATGCCTGCTTCCCCAGTCAGCTTTGTCATGCCTTAATCTCCTATGTCAGTACCATGCTGTTTTTATTATGGTAGCTTTGTAGTATAACTTCAAATCAGGGATTGTGATGCCCCTGCCTTGCTGTTGGTGCCTAGAATTGCTTTTGATGTTTTAGGTCTTTTCTGCTTCTATATGAATTTTAGGATTGTTTTCTCCATTCTGTGAGATGCTATTGGTATTTTGACTGGGATTGCATTAAATCTAAGTGGAAGCATTGCCGTTTTCACTATTTTGACTGGTTCTGTCTATCCAGAAACAAGGGATATCTTTCCATTTTTTGATACCCTTTTGGAATTGTTGTCTTTCTCTTTTTTTCTTTTTTTTTTTTTTTTTTGGTACTGGGAATTGAACTCAGGGCCTCACACTTGACAGGTAGGCACTGTGCTGCTGAGCTATATCCTGGGCCCATCTTTTCCTAAACTACCCTTCAGAACTTTTTAGAGTGATGGTTTTGTGTTCGTGGAATTCTTCAGGTGTTCTTTTTCATGAAGTATCTTATTTTGTCATCAATTTTGAAAGATAACTTTGCGAGGTATATCAGTCTGGGTTGGAGGTTTCTTTTAGGGCTTCAAATACTTCACTCCAACCTCTTCTTGACTTAAGGGTTTGTGTTGAGAAGTCTATTCTGATGGGTTTTGCTTTGTATTTATAGGTGATTTGTTTTCTCTAACAGCTTTTAATATTCTGCTCTTGTGTTGAATCTCTGGAATCTTGACTATTACATGCCTTGGTGGTTTTTTTCTGACCATGGCTATTTGGAGTTCTATATTCCTTACTTATCTATATGTCAAATTCTTTTTCTATGCTTGGAAAGTTTTCTGCTATTACTTTTGTGGACAAGCTTTAATCTTATATTCTTCTTTGCATCATCTAGCAGCTATTGGATTGATTTTTCATGGTCCCTTGCTGTTTGTAAGGAGTCTCTCATTTGATGATCACCAGCTGTAACCCTGTCTTTTAAATCTGATGTTCTATCTTCTCATTGGTTAATTCTGCTCCATATACGTTCAATGGAATTTTAATCTGGATATCTATTTGAATTGGTTTTATGGCAGCCAGTTCTTTCCTATTTTGGGCATTCATGGTTTCCCTGTCTTTTCCTATGCTCTTCTATTTTATTATCTGTATCTACTCTAGATTCACTAACCATTTGCTTCATATGGTCATCATCTCTTTAGTTATCTGTGTAATTATATCTGTTTTGGTTTTGTCAAGAGACTTATTCATCTGTTTTGTTACTTCTACTACCATTTCAGAAAGTTCAGCTGGGTGGCTTTTGGTTTCTTCCATCTCAAAGCCCCCTGAATTTGCCTTGGGCAAGTTGGGTTGTTGGGTTGCATCTTCCATGTTTTCTCATTTTCTTTTTGTTTGTTTTCTATGTTGAGGCTTGTAAAATGCTTATGGTAAGTAGCTTTATTGTTAATATCGAGACCTCTTAAGGAAATTACTACTTTTCAGAGATGTCTTCTAGGCATAGCTGGATTTTGGCCTTTGAGTCTGTCCAGGATCCTGCCTTTTCTGTTTATTAGGAATAAAAGGTTGTTTCCTGTTTGGCCTAGCACCTAGTTCTTTGGTACTGGGCTGTAGTATTGTTTATGACCTTCAGATAATCTAGTTATTGGCATAGAAGAAAAACCAATTGATCACAATACCTATGTCACCTTGGCTAAAATAGTACAATCAGTAATAACAATAGCATCAAACAGCCTGGAAAATGATAAACTGATAACTAATAATTTGCCACATTTAACCCTAGGTACAAAATTCATAGCTGTATTACAAAAATCTAAGATAAATCAGAAAATTAGATACAGTAAATATCCACTTAATAGAGTGATTTCACCCTAAGGGGAGAAAACTAAAGGGAGAAGAAAAAATAGAGAAAGGAAAGAGGAAAAAGATATTAGAAGCAAGGTTGAAGGACAAAGGAAAATTATGCCTCAGGGAACTGGTGAAGAAGACAGGAGGGAAGCAAAGAAGAGGAAAACAACAAAGCAACAACAAAAAACTAAAATCATTGTTCACTCACAAAAAAAGCAATCCATAAAAGAAAAAAGGAAAAAACCCGAATGAACAAAAATTTTAAAAAAGACCAAAAGCAAAGAAAAAAATTTCTCTGATTTCAAGCCTGTGGTTATCTTCTGGGGTCTATAGTTTTGTGGCAGTGTCTAATTCAAGGTGTGACTGCTCTCACTGGTAGACAAAGGAGGAAGTCAGAGCCCAGATCCATGCTGGATAATTCCAGCAAGCCAACAGTAGGATTAGGACATGGTGCCAGTTCTGGGACTTTCAAATCTAAAGAAATTCTGGTCATGCAGATGGATCCTGAGTCGTTTAGCTCATATCACTCTTGGTGTCTCTTCCCAGCCTGACCATGGCTCCCTACTATGGACATCTCCCATTGTTGTTCCACACCCAGTCTCTGTCTGACTTTAGCACTAGGAACTCTGAGGTGACACCAACCCATGGCTGTTTTGAGTTCCAGGCTTAGTTGCCCCTCCCTAGAATGACATACGACCAGGGACTCTCTTAGGGGATATGGCAGACACTTGGACTGGAGTGACCCACCAGCTCTTGTAGTGTACAGCTGATCTATTCTACTGGTGCATTTCTCCCAGAAGTCCTCTGGGGTTGCCTACTTTCACTGTGTCCCTGTAGATTCGATCCTCCTTTCTCTCACCATGACTCAGAAACTGAGCAGAAAGTGTAGATTGTCCCTTCCTTTTTCTGCATTGTAGTCGTCTCCAGTTTCTCTGTAGGCTCCAATTTTCCCTTCAGACTCTTCCTGGGTCCCAGGAATTCACCTCCTTCCTTCTTTTCTTCCCCAAGTTGTTATTTTCCAGGGTCTGGATTCTGAATCTTGGAGAGGCTGACTTATTGCTGCTCACTGCTCTCCATCTTTTTTTTTTCTCTTTAAATTATTTATACTTTGTTTTTCTCATATAAGAGAAACCATGTAATATTTAAGCTTCTGTATCTGATTTGTTTTACTAACCAATGTGATCTCAAGTGCATAATTTTCCTACAAATTACTCAAATTTTTCCTTTATGGCAGAGTTGAACTCCATTATGTATACAGTGGTACCTCGGTTCATGAACACTTGTTTGCAAACAGTTTGGTTCACAAACAAAAGCATTTGGCAAAATTTTATTTTTGTCTGCAGACTCTACACTGGGTTACAAACATGACTGCAGCCATCATTCCCACATAAACACAAATGTGGCCATCTTTTCCAAAACTGTGGAACAAATTAAGTTCATAAACTGAGATGGCACTGTTTATACATTCCCTTTATCCATCCATCTGTTGGACATATACGCTGCTTCAAAGATTCAGCTATTATGTATTGTGTTGCTATAAGACAGGATACAGATGGAGAGAAGTATGATCGTAGATTTAGAGAAACTGAGAATGTCAGAACCTAATATGTCGACTTAACTTGTGTTTGCATCCTCTATATACAGTTTTGGTGAGGGTGAGCCTGTCCTGACCATGAATGGTACAATTTAGATTAAGGATTAATTCTTAATCTCTTCCATGCATATACAGACATCTCCTAATATATATGCTAGATGTAAAAAGAAAAGGAAGAGAAAGAAGATAAAAAGAAGAAAAAAATCACCTGAGGTGTCAGGGGTTCCACAGTTCTGGCACAGTCGAGCTTCCCTTTCTAGACCTTGCCAATACTATGTTTGGATCTGGTAAGTTTCTCCTTCTGTTTGTCTTCCTGTAACTGGCTGTCTTTGTCACTCCTGTTTTGGTGAACCTGAGTTTTCCCATGCACATGTCTGGAAGCTTCTCCCTCTCACTGCTACCACCTAGTTGGCTACAGTGGCACTCCTACATATATTTCATATATTGGAAGAGAGATTTTTCATACTTACTGTTTCAACAAAATCCTTTTTGATGGTACTAGGGATTGAACCCAGGGACTTTGCACTGAGCTGTATGTTCAGGCTTTTTGTTTATTTTTAAATTTGAGACAGTCTTGCTAAGTCACAGATTTGCCCAGGCTGGGCTCATTTTGGGGATCCTCCTGCCTCAGCCTCCCAGAGTACTGGGGATTAGAGGTGTACACCATCATGCCTGGATGACAAATTTGTTATTTAAATGAGGGTAATTTACATGTTGCTTGTTCATTTTTATCACACTATAACAGTATATGGACAACGGTGTGTGTATGTACAACATTTACGCAGTGTTTGGAAGACACCACACTTACTTGGGGATTTCAATATCATTTTTGCTAGCTCCTTATGACCATTATTTATGGTACCGTCATATACACCTATTAGATAGCATTTCCTTATCATTGGGAAGAAATCTGAGTTAAAGCTGAACCCAGGAGTTCATAGTCTTGCAGCTTCTGGTAGCTATGATCTGTTCATTGACTCACAGAATGCCTCACTGTACTGTAGGCATAATCACTGCATTTAGAGCCAGATTATGAATGAAAATAGAGGCAGATAGTTGAAAGGCCAATTCTGAGTTCTTTCTGTGCATTTGATGTTGAAATATTATAATTGCAAAGAAAGAGCACAATCATCTTGAAATGTAATAATTGAGAATGCACAATTAGGCATACACATGATTTCCCTACATATTCTATGAGTTTTGTCTATTTGTTAATATTTAGAACAAAACCAGCACAACAGAGAGGAACTGTTAATGAATTAGTCTAGTGTTCATGTACAAAGACAGAATATCCCTAAAAGTATTTCTATTTCAAATGGCTGATTTAGTTACCAATGTGTGGTATTAAACTTGTGAAGTTAAATTATTATAGTCAAAAAGCTTATGCAGGGTTGTTTATTAAGTCAGCATTGTCCATACTTATCAAAGTATATTTGATCAACAAGGAAATTGTTAGGGCCAGGGATTTAGCTCAGTGGTCCCATTGCCTGCCGCTCAGGCACAAGGTCCCGAGTTCAGTCCCCGGTACCAAAAAAAACCACAAAAAACAAGGAAATTGTTTTCTTCCCTGAAATCTTTTATTCTATGTATCATACCACCATAATGAAGTTCATTCATAAAATTTCATACTTACAGATGTATTATGCAAACATAAGTTCATTTGATGTTTTATTTTCTTTCTTTTTTAAAAAAAGTTTATGGTTATGGCAAAATTGAGAGGGAGGTGTGAAGATTTTCCATATACCTTTTATCCTGATACATCCATAACCTAACTTGAATCAGTACTGCCCCCTACCTGAGTGGCCCATTTATGAACAACTGATAGATCTAAATTGACATTATCACCCAGAGCCCATTGTTTCCATTAGGGTTCACTCTTGGTATTACACAGTTTATGATTTGGATAAATGTTAAATGATATATATCCATCATTACAGTATCATTACAGTGATAGCATACATTACTTCACTACTCTAAAAATCTTTTGGCTTCACTTACTCATCTTGCCCTTAACTTTTACTGAACTTTTACTATCTCTATAATTTTGTCTCTTTCAGAACGTTATATAGTTGGAATTACACAGTTTGTTGCCTTTTCAGATTGGTTCTTTTACTTAGCAGTGTGAATTAAATTTCCTTCATAACTTCTCATGGCTTGATAATTTCTCTCTTTTTGTTTTCTTTTGGTTTTGTTCTAAAAGTTTTTTTTTTTATGAAACTATCACACACTTTAATTGTCCATGAAAATAATAATATAAAGATAGTGATCACAGGACTTTTATACCAGAATCATTTTCACCTGATAAGATAAATTATCTTCTGTATGTGAAATTCTATCCTCACATTGGTTCATTCTGCTGCGCAGACTTTCGATGGAGTTTTTAATCTCTTGGAAATCTGTTTGTATGTGTTTTATGGATTCCATTTGTTTCCCATGTTGGGATTCCATCATGTTCCTCAGATCCTCTATTTTTTTATGTGTGTCCTCTCTAGATTTATTAATCATGTCTTGCACCATCAGCAAAATCTTTGCTGTTATCTGAGTAATTATTTCTGATTTCATTTTTCCCAGATCCTCTTTTGTTCCCAGTTCAGAGAGTCCAGGTGGTTGATCATCAGAGTGTTCCATCTCATTTCCCTTTGGGGTTGCTGTAGGTGATCTGGAAGTCTGTTTTTGTCTTCTAAGTTACTTCTTAGAAGTTGTCAAATTTATTTCAAAAAAGATTTTTGTAATATGCTTTCTATATCCTTTTAAATTCTGTAAAATCTGTGGTAATGTCTCCTAGATCTTAATATTGTAATTTTAAAAACGTATTATTGATATTGTGTAACAGGAAGAAAAGGTCTAAAAGAGCAGGGGAATTGGGAGGGGTAGGGGAAGGGAAAAAAGGGAAAGGAAAAAATATGAGAAGAGGAAAAAAATGGAAACAAGGTCTTTGCAAATAGGGAAGGGTGGAGGGGGTGAAGGGAGGGCAAGGGAAGGGGAAAAAAAATAAGAACCAAGAGACTCCTGTAATGGTACAAGATCCCAATGATGAATGTAACTGTATTTTATACCTAAAATGTATGAATAAAGTTAATGAGGGGAAAAAAAGATAAATTATTATAACTTTTTAATTAATTGTGGCTTATCCTTAAAATGAAAACCTGTCAATCTTTTTTTTTTTTTTTTTGGTACCAGGGATCGAACTGGGGACCTTGTGCTTGCGAGGGAGGCACCGGAACCACTGAGCTAAATCCCCGGCCCAAACCTGTCAATCTTGATACATTCCATACCAGATACTTTCTTGGATCAGGTGAACAAAATGCTTCAAGAGCCAACATATAACCACTTAAGTTCATTTGCCATATCATCTCTCCTATGCAATCTCAGAACCCAGGTTCCTGACCTTTCAAATTAACCTGAATTGTCCTGGCCTAAGATAATAATTCTCTCTCCATTTTAAAAAAGTAAAATTTTTTTCAAATAAACTATCATGTGGCTCTTGTTTTAGTTTATTACCTGTTTAGGAATTACAATACATCACTTTTGAGTCAGTTACTTTGTAATAGCTTATCTGTAGTAGGGAGTCAGGCAGATATAGTATTGTTTAAAAAAAAAGAACATTACATTCTTCGTTGAAAGCCACATAAATAAATGGTGAATTATCATTGCATAGTATTCTTAAAATATAATTGATATGTATGTTATTATCTGATGGAAATAAAAACCTTATGTTTAGTGAAAAGAAAGAACATTTAAAGTTATTTCATATTTAGGACTTTGGATTTGTTCTTTTTGTAAGATAGTAAATTTCCCTCAACTTCTGAATCCACACCTGAATTAATTAAAATCAATGCCTACATAATAGAATTCAAATATTTTTTCTTATATGTTTGCTGCTGTTAATATGTCAATATAGTGATGCAGTTAAAACATCTTTTAGGGCGGGGATTTAGCTTAGTGGTTCTGGCCCCTGCCTCACATGCACAAGGTCCCGAGTTTGATCCCCGGTACCAAAACAAAAACATTATCTTTTAGAAAAAAAAGAATCTCTTCCTCGAAAAGAAGTATTCTCCCTGTTTTTCATTTTTGAAGGTATACCATGTATTTTTTAATTGATGGATTGATGATATTCTATTAATTTCATAGTAAGGCAGAAATGATTTAATCATTGAGGTCTTTGTTAGAAATAAGAAAAATGTTTAAAAAAAATGAAAACCGGAAAATATAGCCTTCTTGACCAATAATTAGTTTCTACAGGAAATATTCTGTAAGAATATTTAAAAATTCTAGTGATTATGGGCTGTAGTCATTGAAATGTTTTGTCACAATTTATAACCTAGTACACATGACTTGTTTTCCAAAATAAATTTAATAACATTCTATGATTATAGTAACGGAGATAATTCAGATGGACATATCTGTACTTTTGTGTAAGTATGTGTCTACGTATGTCCATGTAGACACAGCCACACATCTTTCACTCTAAAAAATGAAAAAGTTATACCTCTTGAAACATGATGAAGTGAAAAATACAGTGTTATGGCTTGAATCTAGATGTTCCTGCAAAGCCTCACGTGCTCATAGGTGAGACTTTTCAGAGGTGGCTAGATCTAGTGTGTGGGAATATAGATTAGGGGTGTGTGATAACTTAATTGGTTTAACACAGTTCTGCATGCGATAATGAGAAGTTCCACCCTAGGTATGGGTGGCACCAACATATAGGCTTGCAACCTGGATGTAATAAAAGGGAAAGGAAATTATATCTCTAATTTTTTTTATTGGTATGAAGTTTACAAGTCCCAAATAAAATTTATCCTCATGAGACAACAAGGGCATCCTCCCTTGAGAAGTGACCATCTCAGTCCTGGGCAATCATGCCTGGGGTGATTTGACTGCACTATGTTGGGATAGGTGGGGAGAGGTTGTGCTTTGAAGGCTTATTCTTTACAAGGTGTTTGTGAGTGCCCAAGGGGAGAATCTGTGTCTTATCTATGGAATGACGGCCTTGAACCCATTAGGTGTCCTGGGCGGTGACCCCACTTTTTTGTTTGTTTATTTTCCTTGAAGTACTGGTAATTGAACCCAGGGCATTTACACTGAGCTACATACCCACCCTTTTAAAAAATATTTTATTTTGAGATTGACTTTCACTAAGTCACTAAATTTTCCAGGCTGGGCTCAAGCTTGTGATCCTCGTGCTTCAGCCTCCCAGAGTGCTGGCATCATAGATGGTATGCCACCTCATCTGGCTGTCACCCCATGTTAAAAACAAACACACAGCAAATTTAATTCCAAGATTTAATTGTTTTTTATTAGCAATTCATGAATCCACTGAGGCTGAGCAGATGTTGGCTTTAGTCACAGAAAAGGGCTGAAGAAAACAGAAATAAGGAATAAAGACTGGATTGCTCCCTTCAAAGTTATTTTATATACAGTGAAAACAGAGAGGACTTTCTGATTGCCATTTATGTAAATGGGGCCTCTTCTGATTGCTGTGAATCTAATTTTTTGAAAATTGGCCCATTTTAAAGTTCAGCTGGATTATGTAGCACTTAGCATAAGTGACTCCACTGTGGTTTGGTCTGGTCTGTTGGGGTTTGGTATAGGAGCTCAGACCAAAGCAAGGGCCTCTTGTAAATTCTGTTTAAACCTCTGATGTGAATTTTGTTATTTTGATTAACAAATTTGTTCACTTGGTCCTCTGAATTCAGACACAGGAGTAAATTCTGAAGTATATTCTTTCACTTACTATTCAGGATATCTTAACTTTCTTCATGAATTGTCCACATCCAGCTGCTGACCTTGATCCCATCCAACGTTGTTGGAAAGGATTTTTCTGAGTTGTAGTGGAGATACAGTGGCTTACAACTCTGAGAAAGGAAACTAAGCTCAGAGAGCAGCAGTAACTCTGTGCTCCCTCAGCAACCTGACACAGGGCAGAAACTTGGGCTTTGCCCTGTTCTTCCCCACCCAGCCTTCAGAGTCCTTGCAAATGTTCTCTTGCCCCACATCCTAGTGCCCCCCCATTGACTCAGCTGAAATACCTGCAAGGAGATTCAGTCACAGGCAATTTAGGAAAAGAATGCTTCTGTTTTGGCTTTTTGCTCTGCATTCTAGATAATAAACACCTCTCTGGTAATCCTTCCTTCAGGACTCTTCAGTGTTGAGCATGATGGCATCTGGAAGTCCAGCAGAGTACAGTAGGGCTCAGGATGGGTAAGCTGAACTTTGGGATGCAGACCCCCTTACACAAGCTGGCTTTCTGTCTATGGACACCCATAAGAACTTACACCAAAGTCTGTTATTTTGTTAAGTGTCTATTCTGTGACTAACACCTGGGTCAGGTCATTGCAAACATTTTTATGCTTGCTGAATTGCATCTCTGGTGACAAAACCAGCCTAGATCCCTAACTTTGTAAGCCTATGAGCCAGTGATGGTGAATCTGTGACATTAGTGCTGCAGCAGCAAGCTGTTTATATCATTAAAAGCTCTAAAAGTTTCACCATCGCTGACAGTGTGAGCCCCTACTCAGCCATGTCTGAATCTTTATAAAACCCAAAAGGAATGTATTTGGTTTTTTTGTTCAGAAGTCTCAAAGAGAGGACTCCATGTAATACAATCCAAGCAGTGTTTAATCCCAGGGAAAAGTTGATCTCATTCAGAGATATAAAGTTTCTGCCTCGACTGCTAGGAAGCTTCAGTCTAAACTTAGGCTGTGTGTGTGTGTGTGTGTGTGTGTGTGTGTGTGTGTGTGTGTGTCTGTGTGTGTGTGTGTTAAAACTCAGGACCTCACACATACTAGACTGAGCTACATCTCCAGCTTTTTTAAATTTTGAAACAGGGTCTTGCTAAGTTGCCCAGGATGGTCTCATACTTGCAGCCTTCCTGCCTCAACCTCCTGAGTAACTGGAATCACAAACATGCAGCACAAAGCTTGGCTCAAGTGCTTTTTATTTCATGGATCTGTTAAAACAATAGCCCCTCTTGCTAAACTATATACAAGCTCTTTATTTTGTACTCTAACTCTCCTGCTTATTTTGCAATACAATATTATAAACTAGTTGCCTCAAGTCCGAAGGTGGTAATGCACATATTTAAGTAAAAGACATAACAACTGGAAGCAGAAAGGATTTTCATTATTGCACATGTAATCAAAAGTACATATGATGTGAGAGTACATTAGAAAATATAAATGCTTTCGAACTTGACTTGAATAACACTCTACTAAGAAAGAAATACTGTTTATGAAGATTTTTGTGTCCACCAACTCCACATTAGAGCCCCTAATTTATGTCACAAAAGCAAGGTGGCAGGGGATCTGCATACATTTTACATTCATCACAAGACTGAAGGATGAGAAAAGACTCAGTGGCAGCAGTTTCAGCCGGGATGACCCTATCCTTGGTGTTGTTGGCTGAGTTAGCCTCAGGATCAGGTTCTTTTGCAGCTCTTAAGAAAAGACATACACAAATCAGAGACTTAAAAGTTTTCTTTTCAGTGCATTTCTTTTTTCTTTTTTTGCGGTACCGGGGACTGAACTCAGTACCTTGCACTTGCAAGGCAGGCGCAATGCCACTGAGCTAAATCCCCGGGCTTCAGTGTATTTCTTACAATTGCTAGGGCTCTCTGGGAAGTTCAGTGCTGCAGCAACACACGAGACACCAGCCCTGGATTAAAGCTCTCTGTCCTGTTGCCAAGTTCCTTTCTTATCCCTTTCTCTCTTACAACTGCTGTATATGTACTCTGGTTACATTAAAAAAAAAAAGGGAATGGATTACAAGTACGGATCATCCATCCAGTTGCTGCAGGAATGAGGGGGAAAGGGCTCTACTATATAATTCCCTAGAATGGGGACATCACTGAGGCTACAGCTAGTCTCTCTCATATTTAAAGATCCTCTCCCCAAACTATAATCTCTTGCCTTAACCTACTCCCGCTTGTAAGCTGTCTTCTATAGGGCCTTGGTCCTAAAGGCCCACCTCACTGTCCCCGAGGCCACGGGCAATGAATGAGGGAACATGCTTGGGAGCTCCTGAACTGGGTGAGAGAAGGTCAGTGTGGCCTGTCCCCTGACTCACTCCCACAGGATCCCCTGGGATTGTCCCATCTCCAGTGCATGGGACTAGGGGAGGTTCTGGCAAGGGACTAATAAACATCTGATGGCAAACCCAGGAGATCAAGTGACACGGATGTGGTGCTGACACACACAGCCTCAAGGCTGAGAATGTTCTACTTTTCAGCTAACCCCAATCCAGAAGGAAGATTCTGTACTCGCCTGCCTTTGCTTTTCCTGTACCATCTGCCTGTGGCTCTTGACCTTACCCATGGTGTAGCCCCAGCCACAAGGAATAACCCAGTTCAAGCAGAGCACCAGGTGTCCCACTTGAGGGCGAACTGTTCACTCCTACCTGCATGACTCACTTTAGCGCTTTGGAGACATAGAAGAAAATACTGGTGACAATAGCTGTCAGAAAAACTGCAGCAATCACTAAGCTGAAGCCCATGCTGATTATGATCTTTGTACTGAGATCAGACATCTTTTACACCTAGGCAGAGAAATGCAGGCAGGTAGTGAAGGTGGCTTCTCCCAACCTGATAACCCTTCTCCACAACCATGAGGAGAGCCTTTTGTTTCCAGGCCCTAAGCTGGCCTGGAATAAGTAAAGAGGTTTATTTCTGTATGAAAACGACTGATACAAAATCCACAGAGAAGACCAGGACATTGGAAAGAATCTTTACTTTTCACAGGCAGTGATCTATGCTTAGGGCTTGCACTGGAGCTAGTGGTTTTACTCCTCCACCTGTGCCTCTTAAACTATGTCCATCTCAGACTCAGAATGACCTGTAACTGTACAGTAGGTTTAAAGATACTTTATGGGAATAAGACTTTTTTCGACATGTTACTCTTTGACAATCCCGAGAATGCAAACCTTTGTTAAGTGTTAAGTGTTTTAGGGGAAAAAGTTTTCAGTTCCCCCACTGAAAACTGGATCAGGCCATTTCAGGGCTAAGGGTATTCTGGAAGCTTCCAGCCAACCCCTTGTCCTGACTGAGATAGGAAGTGGTTTGCACAGGCCAGAAACCAGCTTCTTCAGGAGCCGCTTGTCCCTCATTCTGTCTTCCTGTAGACCACGGGTCTTCCTCCTAAACACATCTTCCCAGAAAAGCAAATTTGTCTGGAATAAGCAATTTACTCAATCTCACACACTGAAATTGAGGAGCAGTGAACCAGGAGAGAATAAACTGTCTGCCAAGTACACTTAACTACTGTTTAAACCATCTAAAGCTGGATTAAGAACTGTAGAAAGAGAGGGCCGGGGATTTAGCTCAGTGGTTCTGCTGCCTGCCCCACAAGTGCAAGGACCCGAGTTTGATCCCCAGTACAAAAAAAAAAAAAAAAAAAGAACTGTGGAAAGAAAAAAAAACTTTTAGAGTACTGGATATTTTGTCAGGTATTTCTCAAACCTGTAATCTGAGAAAGAAGTATCCTATCTTCTCTGTTAGGAGTAATTACGGTCCTCGATTAAAGAGTTTGTGTTTGGAAGGGCAGTGTTCTGCCAGAGTTAGAATCTGCGCGCTCCAGCACTGATGACACAGGCTGTTATACCAGCTCCCTTCACAGAATTCTGAATTTTGTTCCATGTGCAGGTATGTTTGAATTCTCACGTAATATACTTTTCTTTTTTTTGGAGACAGGGTCTTCCTATGTATTTTGGCTGGCCCTGAATTCACTATGTAGCCCAGACTGGCTTCAAACCTGTGGCGGTCCTCCTGCTGTAATGCTTCAATTATACAATGAAATAATATGGAGCCATTTACTAGGCTTCAAGCACACATTCACTGAGATTGGCAGAGTTTCATACTTTATAGCTAAAAGAGGTACAGAAATAAAAGTTAAAGAAGATACCTGATTTGGTCAGGTTTGTATGATTTGAAGGAAATTCAGCCAATGGATTTACCATAGTACAGCTGACTTAGTAAAATTAAGTGGGAGATTTCAGGTGCAAACAAGATGGTGTGGGCTTGTTTTTCCCGTGGAAAAACATGTCTGGTTAAGGCGAACTTTGTTCATAAATGAACAAACATTACATAAGTCAGTTCTCATGTTACAGAAGTCAATTCACAATCTATTAACAGCATAAAACAACCCTTTCATAAAAATAAATATCTTAAATATTAGGTGAAAATACTTCTATTTATTCTAGACAGATAGCTTCCAGAGTGGGTGCATTTATTTTTACCTGCAAATATGTCACCCTTCAACACATATATACAATAGTACAAAAATCAAGTCTGTCAGAAAGAAATGCAATTTCCTTCGTTTGTATGCTTTAATCATTCAATGCAGATTCTTAGCATTTCACTTTTTTTTTTTGGTACTGGGGATCGAAGTCAGGACCTTGCACTTGGGAGGCAGGCGCGGTGCCACTGAGCTAAATCCCCAGCCCTAGCATTTCACATTTGATATCTACCAGGAAAGGCTTGGAAAGAAGGCCCTGTGTAAGGCCAGAAAAGGAGACCTCCTTACATGTTCCGGGTTTTTGAGGTAAAACAAGATGACTTCTCCCATTTTACATCAAACACTAAATCCAAAATAATAATCCTAACAAAGAATGGGCCAATTCTGGTTTGGTTTTCCTATCTACTGCAACAATGTGATGGAACATAAACTTAATGGTCCAAATATGAAATAATCATATCTATATTAAAAATCTGAAATAAACAATATAAAATATAAATTGGTGGTCTAAAAATAAAGCTTCCAGAAGCAACAATTATAAAAAATACCGAATATTCTAAGGATTCTCTTTATACCCTAAAACTATGAAATAAAGTCTTTGTATAAATTAAAGCAGTACTTAAACAATACAGTAAAAACTGATGAACAGTATCAGAAGTCCTTAAACATTTTATGTACTTAATATAAACTATGTAAATCTGTAAAAGCAAAAACTATTCCACACAAAAACAACTTACGAGTGTAAACATGTTTACTCTTAGTGTACAGTCCTGGATTTACAACAAGGACAGTCAAAATGAACAGAGGTCACTTTATGTAAAACAATGATCCTTCAAAAGATATTACTTGCTTTTCATAAACACTTTTGGGTTTTAGCTTTGTAATAAATATATAATGTTTATAGGACACTGCATATGTTGAGACCCTTCTCCATTTGAAGCTCTTCTCCAGAGTTATAATGCATTAGAAGTGTCCCAGCGGGTGGGAAGTTGTGAGTTTTGTAGCAAGTCCATTGACAAAGCAATCTTATAATTTATGTGCACCTGAAGTTTATATATCTGGTGGTCATGCAGGCCATAAGTTTCTTTTCCATCAGGTCCACATCTTTGGAAAGAAATCTTTCCCAAGCAGGAGCAAATAGGCTGTTCTTCCATTCTAATAATGAAATTAAAAAATATATCAAATTTCCTCAATATTATAATAAAAAGCTGTGCAACAAGGAGCCAACATGTATTGCTAAAATTTATCTCCATAACTGTACTCTGTCTCCTTATGACACATTTCTAGGTTCAAAACTACATATTTAAGAGGTGGCCAGAGCCCTGCCCAATACACTCTTTTTTTTTTTTTTTAGTATAACATTGAGGTGGGACATTAAACTGAAGATGAACCCTTCAAGACGTTCTGATTTTGAGTGCCAAATAAAAACTGACTTGTTCAGTTTCTTTTAGGGTAATGTTTTATTTTTATTTTTTTCAAGAAACTCTACGATTTGAAGTTTTTCTTTCTTTCATACAAACAGTTTACTAAGTCCTGAAAGGTTCTTCCTAATCTAAAAGGAAAATGCTTTAAGAATTTAACTGGGGTGGGAAAATTACAGATTTAAAAAGAAAGAGAAACGTATCACTTTCTAAAAGTTCACATTGCACTTTGGGACAATGATTGTCAGAGCGTGGTGCAAAGACCAGTATGAGGGTCGGGGATTTAGCTCAGTGGTGCCACCACCTGCCTTGCAAGCACAAGGTCCTGAGTTTGATCCCCAGTACCACACAAAAAAAAAACAACGAAAAAAAAGACCAGTATGAGACCCTTTTAGGGGCTCCATGAGGTCAACATATTTCTATAGTAACACTCAAATGTTATTTGCCATTTTCACCTTCATTTTGTCCTGAACATTCAGTGGTATTTTCCAGAGGCTATATAACCTGTCAGTCATAGATCTGATGAGTAATAGAATTTCCTGAGGTTATAACTATCTTTTAGAGATTAACTGAGTTTGTTCTGAATACTTCTACTGTGTTCTTAAAAAGCTGTAATGGATTATATGGTTGCAATGCAGAAGCAGACATTAGAAAGTGACTATAGTCTGCGGCCATACCACCCTGAACGCGCCCGATCTCGTCTGATCTCGGAAGCTAAGCAGGGTCGGGCCTGGTTAGTACTTGGATGGGAGAAAGTGACTATAAATTTATTCAAACTGAAAATAATGCATTTGCCTCACATTGTCTTTAATAAAAGGTACCATTTATGTCTGTATGAAAGTTATTATTACTATTTTTAATAAATATTTTACGTAGTCTACATAAACAAATCATCTTTGAATTCCTCAATCATTTTTAAGATTACAAAGAAATCCCAAGATGCAGAAATTTAAGAACTACCATTCCAGGAAAAGACAAGCTGGGTAATAATTTAAGAAAATATTTGTTTTTGAAGTATGAATTATAGATTCTCAAAAAGATACAAAAACAGAGTGGAGAGTTCCTGTGTACTCTTCACTAATGGTCTTAATGGTTACATCTTATGTAACAGTGGCACAACATCATAACCAGGAGATGGACATTGGTATAATGTACACATAAAGTTGTCCTCCTTATCTGGGGGAATATGAAATATATGTTCCATGAACCCCAGTGGATCCTTGAAACCTCAGATACAATGAACCATACAGTAACAAACCCTATATATACTAATTTTTTCCTATAATACATATCTATGATGTTTAATTTATAAATTAGGCAAGTAAGAGATTTAAGACAATAATAATAAAATCAAACATTATAACAATATACTATAATGAAAATTGTGAATGTGCTCTCTTCCAAAGTATCTTATTGTACTGTAGATCTTACTGAGCTCAGCATGATTCAATTTTTCCTTTCCTTAAGTCAAGAGCTTTCATCTTTTCACTTAAAGGAAGCACTTAACGGCTTTACTTTGGCATGTCCAAGCTGCTAGCATCACTAGTCTTATGCTTAGGAGCCATAATTAAGTAAAATAAGGGTTATTTGAATATAACCACTGTGATTCTGAGATAGTTTGTCTTAAGTTACTTTTCCCACTGCTGAGACAAAATACCTGACACCTACAAGTTAAAGGAAGAAAGGTTTATTTTGGTTCATAGTTTATATAGAGAGGTTTCAGTCCATAGTAGGCTGACTCCAAGGTAGGGAGGCAGAGAATAAGGGCATCACAGAGGAGAAACAGTCCATGGTAGAGCAGGCAGGAGGCAGTGAAGCAACAGTTAACAGGCCCACCTTCTTTCTGTTCTTTTATAGTCCATCCAGGCTCCAAGCATATTGGCTGATACCTCCCACACCCAAGGTGGGGCTTCCATTATCCACACCCTTAATCCACATTCACACACCCTAATCCAGCCATTTTTGAAACTCTACCTACTGAAGCTTTAGGGAAAGATCTAGATACAAGCCATAACAAAGTCCATCTGATAACTTCTTGTAACTGAGAGGGACTGATGGATGGGTAGAGGATACACTGTGGCTATGCTGGACAAACACATGATTTCTGTCCTGGGCAAAAAAATAGAGGGATGGTATGAGATTTCACCATGCTGTTCAGAATGGAACACAATTGAAAACTTGTGAATTTTTTACTTCTGAAATTTTTCATATAGTTTATACTGCAGTTGACTGTAGGTAACAAAGCACAAAAAGTAATACAGACCTAAGGCCATATTTTCATGTGTAGATTTATGTAACTACCATACAACCATAATGAACTATTCCCTCACCACAAACATCTGCCTTGTACTCTACCTTTATAATCACTCCACCCCTTTTTACCATATTACCCTTAATCCTTAGCAACCACAAGTTTGTTCTCCAACCCTACATTTTCAGTATTTTGAGAATGTTATATAAATTGAATCATACAGTATATTGTTTTTTGAGTTTTTACCCCAAGCTGTTGCATGAATCAATGGTTCACTCTTTTTCTTTAAATGAGTAGAATTCCACAGTATGGATGTATCACTGTTTGTTTATTTAACCATTCAGCTAACATTGGACATTTGGGTTCTTTCCAGTTACTGGTTATTACAAACATATACAGATTTTTGTGTGGATATAGATTTTCATTTCTCTGAAATAAATACCCACTGGTATGATTGCTGGTTTACATGGTATATGTCTAGTTTTTTAAGAAACAGGCACACTGTTTTACAGATTGGCTGTATATTTTACATTCTTACTAACAACGTGTGAGAGGTCTAGTTTCTCAGCTTCTCTGCCAGAATTAGACGTTTTTTCAGATTTATCTTGCACAACTTGTGTGTTGAGGAAGAGTACACAGACATTTAAATTTGTACATGATTCTCAACATATGTATCAAAAATTTTAAATGTCATGTATTGGGATTTTCTCAATGATTTTCTAGCTTAAAATTTGGCGGTAAAATTTCCTTAAGGGAATATAAGCAGTTGTAAAAACTGGTTATGCACATGCATTAGAATGAATCTAGACCCACATCTATCACCATGCACCAAAATGAAATAAAAATGGATCAAAGACATAAGTATTAAAACAAAAACAATCTGCTGGAAGAAAAAAATAGGTAAAACTCTTGAAGACATAGGCACAGGAAAGGACTTTCTAAACAGAACTCCAATTGCACAAGAAATAGTAGCTAGAATCAACAAAGAGGACTGTATCAAATTAAAAAGCTTCTACCCAGCAAAGGAAACAATTAATCAAGTGAAGAGACAACCTACTGAATGGGAACATTTTTTTTGTTAGCTACTCCTCTGATAGGAGAGTAATATCTAGAATTTACAAAGAACTGAAGACACTCAGATCCCTAGAATAAGATCCAATCAAAAAATGGGCAGCTGAAATGAACACACACTTCTCAGAAGTACAAATGGTCAATAAAAGGAACTCTTCTACCTTTTTGGTGGGAATGTAAACTAGTACAAACTAGTATGGAGATTTCTCAAAGAACTAAAATTAGAAATTCTATTTCACATAGCTATTCGCCTTCTAGGTATGTCCTCAAAAGAGCTAAAGACATTTTATTACAGTGATACATGCATACCAATTTTTTATTTTTTATTTTTGGTACCAGGGAACAAACTCGGGACCTTGCACTTGGGAGGCAGGCAGTGGCACCACTGAGCTAAATCCCCGGCCCCATGCATACCAATGTTTATAGCAGCACAATTCATAACAGCTAAATCTTGAAAGTAGCTTGTATGTCCATCAACAGACAAATGGATAAAGAAAATGTGGTATCTATACACAATGGAATACTACTCAGCTGTAAAAAGATAGATTTGAGATATTTGTAGGAAAATGGAGACACCTGGAAAATATGTTAAGTGAAAAAAATCCGACACAAATTTAAATACTGTATTATCTCTCATTTGATTAAGGGAAAGTACAAATAAAGAGCAAAATAAAGAACTGACAGAAGGAAACAGTGAGACAGATCTTCTGCAAATAGGCAGGGGACCAGGAAACTGAAGGCAAAGTAGAGCAAGGCCAGAGAGGAAAGGGAAGAAGCTCTAAGATGTGTCATGTACATGTACCAAATACCCGCAATGAATGCAATCATTACATGTTGTAAACATGAACTAAAAATAATAACGTTAATATGGAAAATTGGGAAAGGATTTTTAGATAAAGAGGGAAGGAGGTGGGTGGGGAGGGGAAGGTCATTAAAAAAGAATCAAGAGTTGGGCCAGGGATTTAGCTCAGTGGCACTGTGTCTGCCTTGCAAGTGCAAGGTCCTGAGTTCGATCCCCAGTACCAGGGGGAAAAAAAAAAGAATCAAGATGTGTTATGTACATGTACCTACTCCCCAAGATGAATGTAAACTTCATGTATGGCAAGCATGTACTAGTAAAATAAAATTTAAAAAATAAAGTCATAATTACAAAAAAATTCCAGTTAAATCAATAAACGTACAAAGAAAAAATTAAAGTCATGCCCATGTGGTATTTAATGAAATCCTAAATACAATTCACTTAGAATTTAGAGCTATAAGAGAATGTCAGGATAATCTAACCTAGCTGGTTGTTTACACATAAAGGAGGCAAATTCAGAGTTGACCATCTACCTTCTTCAAAGGATACTCAGTATACCAAGTCCACCTTGGAACCTAGTTCTTCTGTCTTCTATCCCAGTAGTTTTTCCATTGCTAACTATCCTGTAAAAGGCCATCATTGTGAAATTTTTAGTGGTATCTGGAAATAAATCATTTCAACTTACCTGCTGCTGAAATCTAACTATATTCATCAGTTGCTGAGCTCCAGCTGGTAACTTTGATCCATGCCCTCCATCACTGTTTGGATCTTGTCAAGGTCTAGCTTTGATCCTAGAGCAGGAAAACTTGGTGAAGAATTTGTTTCACATCGCTTCTCAGCCTTTTGGCTGAGATCGAGTGAAGAATTTGTCTCACATGTGCCACGACTTTGCTGATAACACACACTGCTTTTCACCACAGGGCAGCAACTATTATAAAACAAAAATCCTGGGAACTTGTAACGGCATTAAAAAAAATCATCATTTATATCTCTTCTTGGTATTACCTAAACAAGAGTGAAGTATTCAAGAATCTAAAAATTAAATTCCTGTATATTTTAATATTTCCTTTAGAACAGAAAAAGTTTTAATTTATCACTAGGCTCAGACCAACTATTTTAAAAAGTCCCTTCCAAACTAAAGGATTCCACATAATATAAAAGGGGAGAATTACAGAAAGTTACACTTAATTTGAGGAATTAAATCATGACAATTTAGCTTGCCAGATAATATCTGATATAAAATAAAGCTGTCCTGAAGTCTATGTAAACTGTTTACTGAAACACTAACAAAATTCAGTCATTTGAAATTTAAAATTGTAAGAGAATTTCAAGATGATCCAATACAGCTTGTTGGTTTATATGTAAAAACTGAGTTCAGGGGGGATTTTCTAACTTGTCAAGGAATACTCAATTAGTAAAAGCCAAGCGTGAGGCCTAGCTCATCTGGCTTGTATCTTAGTAGTAAAGTTTTATGCTATCCATGTTTTTGAACCAAAAGGCATTTGTGTTTAGTACATACAACACAATAGCAAAATGAAAGGGAACAGGCTTTGGTTCAGATACACTTGGGTTAAAACTCTGCTACTTAATAACCTGTGTAACCTTGGGCAAGTGCTGGACCTGAACTAATAATAAAATTGGAATGAGTAACAGTAATGACTTCACATGGTGGTTGGAAAGTTTCTTAGTGAACAACTTTTCATGTTCACTGAAAATTAAAAAGATTTTAAAAATTTTATCACTTTTAATAGTTACATCTAAAAATAAGTATTTTCAGGATAATATCCTGAGATTCTGTTTTCCTGATGAGCATAGGGACCTGGGACTCCTGACCGCACTGCACTGCCTGGAAGGCATCTCAGCATCCACTTATTAGCTACATGTGAGAACTGGATAAGGTAACATAGGTACAGTCATCTAGCACAGCATATTTTAAAGCTAAAGTAATAGTTATTATTTCCAACACGCAGAGGATACAAAACAGTTCAGATGTGGTGTTATATTAAAAAAAATTGGGGCAGAATCTCTGCAAGACAACAGGAAAAAAACCATAATTTTAATTTTATGACAGGTCAAGAAGCTCATAGTAGGCTGCTGTGGCAGAGTCAGATTACTACACCATTTGGAATGGGCTTCCCAGAAGAAAATGTGTTCAGTGTTCCAGAAATAAGTAAATTTATTTATTTATTTATTGGTACCGGGGATCAAACTCTGGTCCTTGCGTTTTCAAGGAAGGAGGTGGATATTTATTTATTTTTCAGACAAGGTCTCACTATGTAGTTTAGGCTCACCTCAAGCTCACTAAGTAGCCCAGGCTGGCCTCGAACTCACACCGACCCTCCTGCCTCAGCCTCCCGAGTGCTGGGATTACAGGTATATGCCACCACCCAGGCTTAGAAACTGTTTTAAAACACAGAACCCTGGGAGGGAAAAATGACAAGAAACAACTATCAGGGCTGTGATCTAATAAAACTCGTCTCCTAATTAGGTGTGACCTACAGTGCTAGGAATTCACCTCCACTTAATTTCTGCACTTATAAAAGGCTAATTTAGACTGTCTTTAACACACCTAACAATCTAATCTTCTATGCCTATGGGTATATTTTTATCTTTTCTCCCCTAATGTCTGGCTGGCATCAATGTCAGGAAATCAATCACCATTCCCAAAGCTGAGGAAAATAAAAACACAAACACACAAAAACACTTTTGCCTAGACAGGCCACACACCTGCCATCCAGAATGGTGCAAATGCTGCTGCCCCTACTGGTTCCACAGTATTCCTCTCCTACATATACTTCCATATTTCTTGCTGGACTTAAAAGGCCATCAGAATCGATTTCTTCTTCTCCCTTAGGGTCACATCTCAGGTAGAGGAAACAGGGGCTTCCTCCTTGGGGGCTTGGGCTGCTCTTCAAGCTCACCAGATCCTGGCTGAGAAGAAAGTTGATAAAAACGTTACAAAGTGTGTTTTTCTGAAGAGTGCTCCAAGCCCACTTCTGTCTCACTTCCACTTGCTCTTCGATCCAAGCACCTTCTCAAACACCCACAGTCCCTTAATGCAGAATCCACAAGGAATGGGGGCGTCATCCGCTGGGGCATTGCCCTCTATTTTCCTTTGATCATGGGCAATCTACTCAATCCTCTGACTCTGAGTTAACTAAATGCATTCATTGGGCCTCCATTGTGTGCACAGAATAGACAAAAGTGCCTGCCAGAGTTAAGTAGACGCGGTTCTCTACCGTTGGTGGGTGTGTGCGTGTGTTTAAGCCCGTTCTGGTAGACAGCAGGGCTTTGCTCATTTTGGGGAGCGTGGTCCTGCTGGATTCCGACTGACAGGAGACCTGGCGGGCTGTCCCGAGGGGCACAGGGAGACGCTGCTGTCTGCGTTTCCAGGTCCCCTCCCGGCCCCACGCCCCGCAGTCTGGCCCACTTCCCTCCCCGGCCCGGTCCTTGAACCCGGCCCTGTCTGCACCTCGCAGCCTCCGCTCCGTTCGTGGTCCCGGCCCGGACCTTGTCCTCTCGCGGCCCCGGCCCCCCTCGCTCCTCCCCAGGAGCCTGGCTGTCAGCGAGCTCAGCACTCCAGTCCCCGCCGGCCCGGCTCACCCTGGGGCAGGCGGCGCCAGAAGCTCCTCCCACTCGAAATTCTGGGCGCCGGGCCCAGTCTGGGTGAGAAGGAGGCTCTGGGTCAGCGCCCCGTTCGCTGCATCCCACGAAGACGCTAGCGTCGGGCGGCGGGTCAATCCCGCGTCCCCAGTCTGGGTCTCCATTCCGCCGCCTCCAGCCCTCGTCAGGACCAAAACCTCGCTTACAGAACTAGGGTTTCGGTGCAGCCACTTAAGCAAGCAGAAATACCCATGCTTACACTGGTAAAGTAGCTTCAAGAAAGGAGTTCAGGGCCTGAGGGCTCACGGATAGAGAGTAGAGCATGCGCACTGACTACGCCACCAAGATGCACAGGCGCAGTTAGCTACGCCCCCGGAACGGGTGCTGTTTGGGACCTTGGCTGTGGAGCAGGCCCCTTCTAGTAGAGGGTCGTTGCTGGGCTCTTGACCAGGGTGGGTCCAATGAAGAGTCTTAGTCGTGTAGGTGTAGTGTGCTCGCTCCGACATCTGCAGGACCACCCCCTGCCTGACCTGGTGATCTCCGGAGTGTCCGGCAGGGTCCGCTGCCCCCGCCCCCTCCCGCGGAGCGTGAGGCGCGTCCAGGGCCTTTGGGGCTGCGAGATCCTGAGACGGGCTGTGGATTCGGGTTATTTTTCGTTCCTTCCTGATCTGACAGTAGAGGGTAGTTGAAATGGAGGGTGGGAAGTTGGGGTTTGAAGGGCGACACTGGGCTGTGTTGGACCAAGGCAGGTTTGGCATTTCAGCCCGATAATGTGGCGAAGTCAGGTTGGACCAGATTCCTTTCCAGTCACAGGAGCCCTGGTAGCTAGACTTGGGCGCTCTCATTGACAGAAATCTGAAGTTCCTGGAGATCCAGGGTGTTTGAGCGCAGAAATATGAGATTAAGAGTGAGTTTTCTACTTGCTGTGTGAATTCAGAAGATAGATCGCATCTTTTTCACTTTTCTTTGAACATATTTTTAAAAACTTGAAAGTAGATTCAAAGAAAATTAGGTCAGTGTTTTTCAAATCTGGGATGTCACATTTGTGTTTATAGTACTCTTTCCAAAACTATCCGAAACCTGTTGATTTTTTTTTCTCATTACTTTGTATTCTGGGCTCATGATTAGGTGGAAAATAATTTAGTCTTTGTACTTAAGTTTTTATTTGTGTCTGTAAGTTAACATACGTACTTGATGATAATAGAATGTACTGTTGCTGGTATTTATGTGTGGAATCATGCCATAAAAATTGTGACTGTATTTTCTATAGGTAATCACTCATCCAGAGTTTTTTTTTCCGTACCGGGGATCAAACTCTGGACCTTGCCCTTGCAAAGTAGGCTGAGGCACCGCTGAGCTAAATCCTGGGCCCCAGAGTGTATTTTTAACGGATTTACCGGGAGTGAAACAGCACCAAAGATGTAATATGTACAAAATACAAAAAATTTAAAATCTTTAATTGTAAAAGTTCCTGGAGGTCGAATATAGATTCCCTTAAGAGAACCCCTACAGTACCGCCCCCCCCCCAAACACTACCAGAAACTCATAGAAATGACTGGGAAAAAAAGTTCCCTGTTGTTTTGTGCTGGGTAGGGAAAAGTAACCATTTTGAAATATGCCCTGTCAAAACGTAATGGTTTTGATACATCATCCAAAGAATTTCCCCTAAACAGGCCTCCTCTCAAGAGGAGAACTACTAGAGCAGTGGCGGTAAACCTGTGCTACTTGTGCTGCAGTGGGCATGCAGCAGAGCCTTCTCTGTTAGCATCACCCCAGCAGCCAAGCATCAGATAACAGTGTACTTAGTGTCCATGTACATGCTTGGAAAGGACTAACAGTGCTAGGTGGTGACACCCTGACCAGTGTGACTCCTTAGGCATGGCACGTCTCAACTTTCACATGGCTGTTCAGTGTGCAGCTGAGGATAGATGGATGGATATATATAATATATTGGCTTGAACTGGCTGTGAGTTTTAATACTTGTTTTTCTTAATACAAGATTTTAGCTTTCAGTTTTTTAATGAAAAAATTGAAATTTGATATCTGTTCTTTAAAAAGGACACACTCTGAGAGACAGATTCTTTTAATGTGCTGTCCCTCTGTCATATTTGAATCTGCAACATCATATTTAGTTGTTTGTGAAGAATTTATGAAAATAAGAGCAAGGATATATAATATTTGCTTGGAATGGCTGTGACGACTTTTTCAGAGAAGGCCAAAAGCTGCTGGTCAGTGGAACATTGCCCTCCTGCACTGGTGGTCAGTAAATCCAAGAGGAACCCCAAGCTGAGAATCATTGACATAGATTGTTGATTCAGGGAATATCCGATTCTTTAGTATTAACTAGTAGTGTTAGTTATTTTTGGTATAGGAATAGATTTGTATTGGGTACATCATTTAAAAAAAATTTATGTTTTTATAGGCTCCAAGTGTTGAACATGAAAACATGACTACAGCAAAAAAAGCAAAACTCAAAACAGATAGTGGAACATCATTCCAAGAGGCCTGAACAGAGTCATTTGGAGTGGTTGAACACAATGGGAAAGCATTATGTATTCTGTGTAGTGAAAGTGTTGTTTGTCGCACATCAAGTGTCAGATGGCACTTTAACACCAACCACAAAAATATTGCTGAACTTGGTGAAACTGAAAAGAAAGAGTTTCTCAAAGGGAAACTGAGGAAATATCATTCCCAGTATCTTACTTTTTGCAACTGTCTTTCTAAAACAAATCATCTGACAGCTGCCAGCTTTCAAATTTCACTGTGCATAGCAAAACATGGTAAGCCCCTCTCTGATGGGGATTTTGTCAAAATGGCCATGTTGTCTGGGAGTGATTCTCTTTTTCATGATTTCCCAACAAGTATAAAATTATGCAACATATCACTGAGATGCCACTTAGCAGAAATACTGTTAAAGATCGAGTCCTGCACATGGCAAGTGATGTTAGTCAGCAGCTCACCACTGACTTACAGAAGGCAGCCTGTTACTCCATGTGCTTGTATGAAAGCACAGATGTAAATAATCATGCAAGGCTAGGAATAATTTTGCATTATGCACTTGGTGACATCATGAGAGAAGAGCTGGTGAAACTGGTGTCTTTGCCTGGAAGAGCAAAAGGGATAGATATCTACAATGCTGTAATGGAGGCTTTTTTTGTCACAAGACATAAGACCAGAAAAAGTGGTTTCAATTAGTAGTGGCAGGGCACCTTGCATGGTGGAGGCAACATCTGGCTTCATACAGTTCTTTGTTAAAGAGGCAAAACATCCAGTCATTCACTTTCATTGTATTATATATCAAGAAGCTCTTTGTGCCAGGAAAAGCAGCAAAAAATTAGATGATATCCTCAAAGATGTCACAAAAATGTTGAATTACATCATGGCTCGTGCTGGTAATTTTCAACAGTTTCAAGCACTCCTTGATGAGGTTCAGGCACAGGATAATGCTTTGCTTATGTACAATAATGTCCGGTGGCTGAGCAGAGGACAAGTCCTGGAGAGATTTGTAGCCTGCTTGGATGAAATTAGGCTGTTTATGAATGAAAAAGGGCAGGAATATCCACAGCTCACTGATATGGCCTGGCTTAACAACCTCATGTTTTGTACAGATTTTACACTACATTTCAGTGTACTTAACAAAAAAACTACCAAGTGTAGGGAAAACAGCAGAAAGGATGTTTTATGATATCAAAACATTTGAAAGAAAACTGCAGGTTTTTGAAAGAGATCTTGAAAGTGGGCAGCTGAAATATTTTCCAAATCTAAAAATATGTTTAGAAAATTCTACATTTCCAGACAATCCTACAAGCCATCAGGAAGTCTATAAGGAATTTTCTAGCACTGTAGCAGCTGTGAAGGAGAATTTTAGTAACAGATTTTTACAATTCCATAAGATGGAGACAACCCTGAGTTTTCTTACTTCTCCAGATAAAGTCAAATTTGAAGAACTTGATCTTTCCTGCTTAAACTGGTTAGATTTTGGAAATCTGGAAATGGAGCTATTGGAATTTCAAGAAAGCTCTATCTGGAAAAATAAATTCTATGACTTGCATGCTATGCTTGAGAAGATCGAGATGATAGAGTGTGAAGGGATGACAAAGGACAGCGCAGTGGGTAGTGCTGAGAATGAAATCCTTAAAGTGTGGAATTCTCTGCCAAATAATCTTAAGTCAGTGAAAGCACTTGGGATTGCCTTTCTTAGTTTGTTTGGATCATCTTATGCTTGTGAGCAACTGTTTTCAGCTTTGAATTATATCAAATTTGATACAAGAAAACAGACAGATGACGTGAGTGCTGCATGTGTTGCTCTCAGACTAACAAAGTATGAGCCAAGGTTTGACAAGCTATCAGCATGCACACAACAGCAAAGATCACATTAATTGTGCAAAAGCATGCAAAATGCACTTACTTTTCAATAAAAAGCTGTTTGTATCATTGAAAGCTGTTATTGTGTTTTTCTTTTAAGACAAAAGATGTTAATGTGTAAGTTGGTTTTTCTAAACTAAAGCCTCAGTGTTCAGGTTTAATTGTAGTGCTGGGTTTTGGGTTGCAGTCTGAGGACTTAGTCTCTAAAAGGTTTGCCATCATTGTGCTAGAGACTTATCTGATGTTAGACAATTTAAGGACCCTCTAACCTTTCTGTATTTTAACAGGAGGTGGAAAAAGGCTAAGGAATGCCTTTGAAGGTGATAGTCCAGGGACTCATGCTTATTGAACAAACTGAAATTTTGTCATACAATAATAGAA
Source organism: Heterocephalus glaber (assembly GCF_053883595.1). Taxonomy (NCBI): domain Eukaryota; kingdom Metazoa; phylum Chordata; class Mammalia; order Rodentia; family Bathyergidae; genus Heterocephalus; species Heterocephalus glaber. Next base: position 61,914,736 of record NW_028258320.1, read on the forward strand.
TGTTTCCCTTCCCTCATACCTATCTCGACACAAACAGGGCTCTACTGGATTACAACTGAGAGAACTATAAAAACAGATTCCAGTTTAATAAGAGTTTCTAGGGAGAAGACAGTAGGGCAGACCAAAACCAAAATAATAGACGAAATTGACACCTATATCTAAGTAAACATTAAACAAAACCTAACTTCTTGTGAGTTTGACATAAACTTCACACGAACAGCCTGATTACCTCAGTTCATATACATTCATTTATGTACATCAGACCCAGCTTTCAACAGAAAGTTATAAAACATGGTAAAAAGCAAGAAGTGATAAGAAAGAGCATTAGAATCACTTTTAGATATGACACAGATTTTGGAATACTTAAGGAATATAAAATTGTATATTAATTTAAAAAGTAGCATGCAAAAACATATGGGCAAAGAGAGAGGCAGGGAAAGTAAAAAGACTTTAAATGTGTTGTATACATGTAACTACTGTCTATAATGAATGTAATCAATTATGTATTGGAAACATTTAGTAATAAAAATAACAGTTAACAAAAAAGAACGTATGGGCAATGCAGCTAAAAGCTAAGAAAGGTTGGGGCCAGGGATTTAGCTCAGTGGCACTGCACCTGCCTTGCAAGCCCAAGGTCCTGAGTTTGAGCCCTGGTACCAAAACAAACAAAACAAAAACAAAAAAACCCACAACAAAGGAAGATAAAAAGGAAATCATGTATATCAAAAACACTGTGACAGAAATGAAAGCCTTTGATAGATATATCAGGTGACTTGGCTGACCAACTTTTCCCCCTGAAATCAGTGAACTTGAAGATATGTCAACAAAAACCACCTCAAGAGAGGGTAAGATGGTGGATTAGATGCACCCAGCACTCACCTGCTTCTTGATAGAGAAGACATCTGAGAGCAGCTACTCTTTGTGATAGGTGATTTTGGAAAACACTATAGTTCAATTAGGAACATAGAAATTTGGAAAAACTCAAAAACTTAGATAGGAATACAGAATAAGACAGAGTGCCACAATGCCTGCTGCATGACAGTGCAGCAGAGGGCAGGATAAGTGTGAAAGAGAAATACCCAGAGAGCGTAGCTAGCTCAAGACTCAGCATCATGTAGAAAGAAGTACAGTCTGAACAGATAGTAGATCTGGGATCTACATAGCATAACGGCACTAGGAAAGTTTTCTCCACTTTAAGCATATATTTTCAGTGTAGTAATAGTCATTATAAGAAGTTCTTGTCTGAGCTTGCTGCTCTGGGAATGAAAGTCCCTGCATTTTTCTGTCTTTAGGAACCCATACCAAATATATTGAACGAGCAAGTTTCTGCCTTGAGAGCCAGTTTGCTTTAGGGGAGAGCATCTGAAACAAAAGAGCTGAGAACTCTATCCAGTCAGAAACTGATCTCTGACATGTAAGGGAAAACAGGTTGCTTCCCATTTAAGACCAGCAACTTGGGAAGCCACACGTGGGAGTCAGTGAAACAAGTGGCCACACATGATTCCATGCAGAAGCCAAGTCTCAGAACATGAGTAATAGTGAAGTGTGTGCTGGGCTCACCTCTTTATCCTCTAAAGGAGATAGCAATGTCCCCTCATTATGTCCCTTACCCCAAAGGAGGCATCAGAAAAGGTGCTGAGGAGTGTATTGCACTGCAGTGACCAGTGTCAGATCTACCCTAGGCATATGCAGAGAAAGTAACAGTGGATTAATTTCTGGTAGAGGAATCTTTGTGTTCTGTCCTAACTCATGCTGATGAGCAAGGCAGCTGAAATGTATTACAATTGACTGGTCACAAATCATTCATGATTGGCTCCCTGATGAGCAACATTAAGAAGACAAGGATAAATGTCCCACAACATTTGTTCTTTCTAAGAGGCACATAGCCTAACAGATCACAGAAAGAACATCTGATTAGTCTGGGTAACAAACATCCATTCTTGCCTGCACAACCAGCCTTCTTGGCAGAGAGGAAAAAGACATACAGAAAACACTGATAAGTATTTGGCTAATGGAGCCAAACACAATGATATAAAATATAAGCAGTTTAGCAAAGGCTTAGAGACCATGAAAAGGAACCAAACAAAAATCCAGGAGATAAAAAAAATTCTATTGAAAGTATGGGTGGTAGAAGTGACCAATATAAGGAGAGTATAAGAACTAGAAGACGGACTGGGAATTTAGCTCAGTGGTTTTGCTGCCTGCTGCGCAAGCGCAAGGACCCGAGTTCAATCCCCAGTACCAAAAAAAAAGAACTAGAAGACAGGGCTGATGTAGGCGGCCATACACTCAGAGATACCTTAAAAACAATAGAAAATCATGGAAAATGGATCCAACAGCTGCTAAGTGATATAAACAATAGTGATCTAAACTGAATTGGAATTAGGAAGAGCATAATGTTGAGAACAAATCAACACCTCACATTAATATCTCACAATCTTAACAGCCTCAACTCCCTAATCAAAAGACACAAATTATTGGATTGGATCAAAAAACCAAACTCAGCAGTATGTTATATACAACAAACCTATTCCAAAGAAATTCACAGACTAAAATTCAAAGGGTGGAAAACTGTTCCATCCAGTAGAAGTATGAAAATGAGCAGGAATTGATACCTATTTTCCAGACAAAGTGGACTTAAGGACAAAACTAATCAAAGCAGGCAAAGTTTAATATCTTTTGGTTAAGGGAACATTTAAAAAGGAAGAGGTAACAATTATAAACATTTATACACCAAATTCTGGTGCACCCCACTTACAAAACCTATTAGACATGAAAAATCAGGTTAAAAACCAATACAGTTGTAATGAAGGACTTCATTACCATGCTGTAACAAATAGATCAAGTAGACAAAGAACAAAGAAATACCAAAATTGAACCAAACCTTTGAACAAATAGACTGCATAGATAGCTACAGAATGTTTCATCCAACAACAACAGAATACACATTCTCAGCAGCACATGGGACTTTTTCCCAAATAGACGACATACTAGCCACTAAAGCAAGCTTAAGTAAACACAGAAGAATAAGAGTTATCCATTGCGTATCAGATCATAGCATAATGAAACTAAAAATCTGGCAAAAGAAACTACAAACATTTACGCAAACACATGGAAATTAAACAATACCCTCTTGAATAATCAATGGCTTTCAGAAGAAATTAGTTTCTAGAATCAAATGATTATGCTAATACAACATACCAGACCTATGGAACATAGTGAAGGCAGTCTTAAGAGAGAAATTTATAGAAGTGAATGCCCAGATCAGAAAAACAGAGCTCATTCAAATACCCTTTTGATGCACCTCAGGACCTTGAAAAAGAACAATCCAAACCCAAAGCTAGCATAAGGAAGGAGATTATACAGATAAGAGCAAAAATAATTGAAATTGAGACTAAAAGAAGACAAATAATGAATGGAAGAGCTGGTTCTTTGAATGAGCCAGTCTTATCAAAACAAGGAAAGAAAAGACGAGGCACAAATCTATGCAATTAGAAGTGAAAAAGGTGAAACCACAACAGATTCTGCTGAAATTCAGAAGACCTTGGGTAACTACTTTGAAATAAAAATTCAGAAGTAGTGCGTAGATTCCCAGGTATATATGAACTAGTACCAAATCTGAAAGAAGATATAAAAACCACAAATAATCCAATGTCAGTCAATGAAATTGAAGAAGTAATTGAAAAACTACTAAGAAAAGCCCTGGTCCCAAGAGAGTCACTGCCATATTCTAGAAGAACTAGAGAAGATCTAACACCAATACTCTTCAGACTCTTTAATGGAATTGAAAGGGAAGCAGTACTCCCAAAGTCATTCCAGGAAGCAACTCTTACTCTGATTCCAAAACAAGAAAAAGAACAACAACAACAACAACAACAACAACTACAGGTCAATCTCTTTAATGAACATAGATGCAAAAATCCTCAATTAGATACTAGCTAACCAAATGCAGCAAACCGAAAATATCACACCATGACAAAGTAGCCTTCATCCCAGGGAAGCAGAGATGATTCAATATACAAAAATCAATAAATGTGATATACTATATAAACAGAAGCAAGGTAAAAAAGCATGACTGTCTCATTAGATGCAGAAAAAGCCTTTGATAAAATCCAACCTCCATTCACGATAAAAACCCTGAAAAAATAGTCATAGAAGGTCTTTATCTCAATCTGACAAATGCCACCTATGACAGACCAACAGCCAACATCATATTAAATGGAGAGAAGCTGAAAGCTTTCCTTCTAAAATCAGGAACAAGACAACGGTGTCTGCTATTACCACTTCTGTTCAATAGATTTCTTGAAATATTAGAAGAATCAGGTAAGAGAAAAAAATAAAAGGTAAGAGAAAAAAATATTAACTAAAAGAATCAGGTAAAAAAATATAGGCTAGGAAGAAGTTAAATTATTATTATTTGCAGATGACATGATCATCTATATAGAACATCCCAAAAAAGTCTACCAAAAGACTCCTAGAATTAATAACCAAATTAGTAGCATAACAGGATACAAAATCAGCACTTGAAAATCAGTAGTACACCAATAATAAACTCACAGAGAGAAACTGTGGAAACAATATCTTTCACAGTAGCATCAAATAAAAAGAAACACTTAGTGGGCTGGGGATTTAGTGCAGTGGTTCCAGCGCCTGCCTTGCAAGCGCAAGGTCCCAAGTTTGATCCCCGGTACCAAAAAAAAAAAAAAAAAAGAAAGAAACACTTAGAAATCAACCTAACCAAGGAAGTGAAAGACCTCTACAATGAAAACTACAGTATTCTGAAAAAAAGAGAGTAAAGAGGATATCGGAAAATGGAAAGATATCCCTTGTTCCTGGATACGCAGAACCAATATAGTCAAAATGGCTATACTTCCAAAACTCTTATACAGATTCAACACAATCCAAATCAAAATACCAATATCATTATTCACTGAATGAAGGAAAACAATACTAAAATTCATGTGGAACCAGGAGAGACCTAGGATAGCAAAAAAAATTTTGGGCAGCAAGGGAAAGACAGGAGACATCACAGTTCCAGACTTCAACTTATACTACAAAACTATAGTGTTAAAAACAGCATGGTATTGTTAAAAAAAATTGTGGATCCATGAAACAGGATAGAGAATGCAAAAACAATGTCAGGCCCACTCAGCTACCTTATCTTTGACAAAGGGGTGAAATACTTTTGCTGGAGGAAAGCTAGCCTCTTTAACAAATGGTGCAGGGAAAACTGGTTCTCCACATGCTGAAGATTGAATCTAGGCCCCTATCTCTCACTGTACAATAAAATAAAAATGGATCAAAAATCTGAATATAAAAACAGAAACACTTAACTTTCTGTACAACAAAATAGGTAAAATTCTCAAAGATATAGGCAAAGGCAAAGATTTAATGAATGGATCCCTGGTTCCACAAGAAATAATACCAAGAATCAACAAATGGGATCTCATAAAGTTTAAAAACTACACAGTGTAATTCTACCACTTCAGAGACTGAGGCAGGAGGACTGCCACATGTTCAAGGCCAGCCTGAACTGCATGGTGAGACTCTGTCTTAAAAAACCAAAGCAAGCAAGCAAACAGATAAAAATCAACAGAATTGTAGTGGGAGACATCAGTATTCTATTATCACAAATGGATCAACTAGAAAAAAAATTTATATCATTTTTGAAACACACCTTCACAAATATGGACTTTATATATATATCCACAGTGTTCCATTCAACAACAGAATGCAATCTTCTGAGCAGCACACAGAAATTTCTTCAAAATAGACCATGTGCTAACCCAGAACACATGCTTAAAAAGAACTGAGATTATACGATGGAGATTATCATTACTAGAAATCAACAGCACAAGAAAGCACAGAAATTAAGCTAACACATGGAGATTAAGCAACACATACTTAGGGCCTGGGATTTAGCTCAGTGGTTCCTGCGCCTGCCTCACAAGTGCAAGGTCCAGAGTTTGATCCCCGGTTCCAAAAAAAAACAAAAAACAAAAACAAAAGCCAACACACGCTTGAATGATCAATGGGTCAGAGAAGAAATGAAGGAAGAAATTAGGCAGTTCCTGGAGTCAAAAAGTAATGCCAGAAAATATACCAAAACCCATGAAGCATAATGAAAGCAGTTTTAAGAGTGGAGAGTATAGCTGTGAATGCCCATACCAGAAAAATAGCCCAAATCACCTAATGATGCACCTCAAGGTGGACAAAAATCAAGCACAAAAAAAGAAAAAAAAATCAACCACAGTCCAAACCCAAAAGTAGTACAAGAAAGGAAATTATAAAGATCTAAGCAGAAATTAATGAAATTGAGACAAAAAGTACAAAGAATGAATTGAAGAACTGATCCTTCAAAAGAAAAAAAAGAGAATAAATAGACAAACACTTAACCAGTTTTAACCCACCAAAAGAAAAAAGAAATAAAAGACATATCAGTGCAATTAGAAATGCAAAGGGTAGAGTGACAATGGACACCACTGAAATCCAGAAGACTATTAGTAACTACTTTGAAAACCTGTACTCTAATAAATTGAAGAATTCAGAAGAAATGGATAGATTTTTAGATACGTATGAAACACTAAGTATTCCAGTAACAGTTGAAGACATATTACGGTGATTCATGTATACCCTTATTTATAGCTGCACAACAAAAGCTTAATTTTGGAAGTGGTCTATATGTCTATCAACAGATGAATGGATAAAGAAAATTATATTTATACACATTGGAGCACTATGCTATAAACAAGGAGAAACATTTATAGGAAAAAATTGATGTACTTTGAGACAGTAATGCTAAGTGAAATAAATCAGACACATAAGCAAAAATAATGGATGGTTTCTCTTATGTGAGAAGCCCAAAACATAAATAAAGAGCAAAATGAAATATATATAATAGGAAACAGGGAGACAGATCTTTTGTAAATGGAACAGAATGAACAGGTGAAGGGATGAGGTGGGAGAAAAAGGAAAGGTAAGTAAAAAGAACGAAGTTGTGTCATATGCATGAACCAACTCCCTACAATGATTGCAATTATTATGTATTAACCAGAAAAAAAAAGGTTTTGGAACAAAACACCAAGTCACATATGAAGTGAGACTCATCAAAATAACAAATTTCTTAGCAGAAACTCTAAGGGCTAGGAGAATACAGAATGACAAATTTGAAAACTGGCCGCCTAAATTGCAGTGTCAGGAAAATTATTGTCCAAAATCAAAGGAGAAATAAGAACCTCCCAAGATGAATATAAATTAAAAGAATTTATGACAACTGAAGGAGCACTATGGAAAATGACTAAAGGGAATTTACACACAGAAGAAAAAGCAAGATAAAAATCAGACATGAGAGCATGAAATCCATTCACTAGAAGAATGGATAAATAAATGAGAATGAGGAAAATACCAAATGTCATTTGTTCAATCAACTATCAAACCTCTAATATGAATAAAGAAATATTTTTCAAAAGAACCAGGAGAAAAACAATAGAATGCCAGGAACTAGTACATTCCTTTCAGTAATAACACTGACTGTATATGGTTTGAATCTTTAATTAAAAGACCTGGCAAATTGGATTAGAAAGCATGACACAATAAATTGCTGCCTTTGAGAAACTCATCTCATGGGCAAGACATGCTGAGGTTGAAAGTGAAAGAATGGAAAATGATATTCTAAGCAAATGGAATGTGTAAGCAAGCAAGAGAAGCTATACTCATATTGAGTAGAACAAACTTAAGGTCAAAGGGACAGAGAAGTTCACTATATACAAAGAAAACAATTCATGAGAAAGCTGATGACTTTATACATGCATGCAGGCACATACAATGCCCTGAATGCAGTGCACCCAATTTTATAAAATAGACAATACTAGATGAAAAGGAGAGATAAGCCCTAAAGAAGCAATAATAGGTGATTTCAACACCCAGCTCTCACCAATAGATCATCTACAGAAAAAAGTCAACATAGAAAAGTCAGGATTGTACTACATTCTAGATAACATCTTATCAAATCATGACATGAAACTAGATATGAGTAGCAAGAGAAACTATAAACACATGGAAATTGAATAATCGGGGTCATTTTAAAAATCAAGGCAAATTACAAAATATATATCTTAAGCATATATGGAAAGGAAGCCAGTACTCATCCCATAAATATTACAAGAAAAGAAAGAAATGTCATTTACAACTGTATGGTCATAATTCTGATAATATAAATTGATAAATTTTATTAATGGAGGCTTTCATATTATAAGTCAACTTCTAATGGCTTCATTGGTTAGGATGAAATTTGAGGCTTTCTGCCCTGCCCCCCTCACAATGGCTCCTTAGCTACAAAATGTTCCACACCTCACCTTTCAGTCAGGTTGGGTTTTTTGTTTTTTTTTCCTTTTTGAGTCTGGGGCAAAGACTTTGTCACATGTGACTAATCTCTTCTTCACTGTTTAAGTAATAAACTGCCTGCATCTACTGATTGTATTTTAACCAGTGGAATCAGGCAGATTTATGTGCACTTGATAGAGCTATGCTACTCACCTTCATCCAGGTCAGCCTTTTGACCCACAAGTTCTTATATACACGTATCTTCTTATATATGCATTCTTGGAGAAGGGCGGAGAAGTTTTAAAAAGCCAGTAATAGTACCTTATTTATACTATGGGCTTTGTTTTTTTGATTGTTTTTTCTGGTACTGGGGATCGAACTCAGGACCTTGTGCTTGTGAGGCAGGCGGCGGCACCACTGAGCTACATACCCAGCCCTATACTATGAATAAATAGCAGGACAAAGGCTGCTGTTCTTTCACAAGTAGTGACTTAGTGTGAGCCATGTTTAGATATTGATGCCCCAGAAGAGTTTTAGTTATGATACTACCTGTTAACCTTCTGTGGTGAGAGTGGAGTAAAGGAAGCACTCACTGTTTTGGGATTGCTGATAACAAACTACATAGCCACTGTGTTCTCACACAAGTCTATGTGTGGATCGAATTGACACACTTCCATGGAGGCCAGCAAGATTTATTCACAAAATGGTTATGAGGCCAAACAGGTAGTCTCCAAAACTGACCTGTCATTTTCTAAGAGAGAGGCTGTCAAAAGTCCTGTCCCTTTGTGCCCTTTCATTTTACCATGTTCTGCAAATAAATTTGATCAAGGATGAAGGGACAAAGAAAACACAAGTTTTTAATGAGATTAGTTAAGTACTTTCAAAGACTTAAAACAAAACCAGATGGGCTGGCGGTCCAATGCCTGTTTATCGTATAAGGTCCTATGTTCATTCTCAACACTGCATATAAAAATGGGTAACATTTTAGGGCTGGGCTGTAGCTCTGTGGTAGAAGTGTTGGTCTAGCATGGGGAAGGCCCTCGGGTCAGTCCCTCACACCACAAAAACAACCAGTCACCACAAACACACACTCTCACACATTTACACACACCCACAAACCAGTGATGAACATAATATTGATAGGGAAAAGTTTTAGATAACTTAGTACATTGAATATTAAGGTAGGTGTAGAAGCAAAATAAGTAATGTATTCCTTTAAGATTTGCTTTTCCCGTAACTCTTGTTGTTTAAGGTCATGGTTATCTGATTCTTTAACCAGTAACTTCATTATAGAAAACCCCTAGGTGATTTACAATGTATATGTGCTTACCTTGTGTCTGTGACTTGTAAATAGAAATTGTATTTACACATCAAAGACCACTAGGGATGAGATAATGACTGACAAAGTATAAAAAGAAGAGACTAACAGAGAACAGCACTGACAATGACCAGACCAGTTTCTGGCAGCACTGCCTGCTTGCAAGTGAAATTTTATTATTTTACGCGAATTCTGTGTCTCCATGTATTTCTTTCCGCAATTTCCAGAACAATATGGGAAACACTTGCTTTTATATAGTCCTAGTGGAAGGTGACATAATACAAGTACCACATGTCTTTAGGATAGCTAGACAATATATAAATATGTGGAATTTGGCCTGGTTATTTAAATTTGACTGATAATTCTATACTGAAAATTAATCTTAATATGATGTATAAACATGTATAAGTGTTAATTATAATATGCTTGTAATAGTAAGATATTGAAGACATACACTTTCACAGCTTATGTAAATTATGGTATGATATGCTTATAATAGATACTAGAACACACATTTTACAGATTTTATATATTGTGGTAAACCCATGTAAAGAACTACCATATATGTAGTTACTTTTTTCAAATGAGGCAAATCTGTAGGAAAGATACCTATGATGTATATATGAAGAAAATCTATTCAAAGGATGCAAAGTATGATCCTAATTAAATGTATAAAGTATTTGCAAATATTTGGAAAATCTAAAAGGAGGAAGATAGTGGAGAAAATGTTTATATGTGAAATTATTAATAGTGTCTGTGAGTGGATGGGTGTATATAAAATTCTTTTGGATTGACTTTGCTTTCTGTTTTTCTATAACATGTATTGCTCTTATAATGAGTTACTTTAAAGTAAGCAGATTAATGATTAAGGCTTTTTTCTTTATTTAGGGAATCACTCTTCAGCCAAGAACAAGAGACAAAAATAAAATGATTGTTCCTTTATACATGGTGATTACAAATCACAAGTCAGGGGTTACAATTTATATCTAATGTCCCCTCAAAGCCTCATAGACACATAGGTGGGTTTTGGGGGAGCTCTACTTTTTTTATGGCCCTCTGGGGGTTGCCTCAAAATGTGGATTATTTTCAAGGCTACCATGAAGCTAGAGGGTGAGTTACTGGACAGTGTCACAAACTTTATTGTTTATACTGAGCTTTGGTTGTTTCTCTGGAATAAATGCTTTGTGGGATGCTGCAGGATTTTCATTGTTTTTCAGAGTTCTGAAAAAGCCGACTCTGCAAAAGTTTTGCTAGATTTTTCATTGTTTTGTGGAGAAAATTTTCATTGATTCTTGTGTTATCATTTTCTTGAAATCTTTTCTACTGTTCATGACCTCATTCATGTTTTTGCCAGAGCAGCATGGAATTACCTGTGGTAGTTAAAACAACTCCCTCATTTAATTGACTTGGCTTTGCTTGGTCAAACTAAAATCAGAGACCTGGCTAAAACACGTATCCTAATCCAGTGACTTTTTTGAGTTTTCTCCTTTTACTGTACAATATGATGCCCATGAACCTATATTTGAATGGCTACATATTATTTCACTCTGTGAGTAAGACATAAAGTCTAACTAGTCTTGTTTCATTGACCTTTTAGATATATGAATGTTTTTACATCTCTGCCTCCCCACATTATTGTCTTTTTTTTTTTTTCCTACCGGGGATCAAACTCAGGACCTTGCACTTGCAAGGCAGGCGGCGGCACCACTGAGCTAAATCCTTGGCCATTATTGTCTTTTTAAACTGATTGAAATCCCGTATTTGGTTTTGTTGTTCTTGTTTTGTTTTGTTTTTGTTTTTTGAGACAAGGTCTGGCTACATAGCTCAGGCCGGCCTTGAACTGACTATGTAGTTCAGGCTGGCCTCCTCTTGCCTCAGCCTCCCGAGTGCTGAGACTACAGGCTTGTGCCACCATACCCAGCTCACATCTGCTTTCAATTAGTAGTCATACCATAAGTTTCTCTGAAGGAAAGAAAACCTAAAAAGGTAATGATTTAAGGTAATGTTCAGGCATTTCTATTTCCATTGGTGCTGAAATATATCTGAGCATGGACTAGAATTCAGAACTCCATGAAAGGGAGCTGCTATAGAGAGAGGTGATGTCACAAAGCCTGGGTACTGACTCAGGTAGGCATTGGAGTTAACAGTGGCTTTCTAGTCTACCTACTCTGGTGGAAGACCGAGCTTCTGAAAGTGAGTGATTTCTTCAACTTGAATCTTACTAATTGGAATTCTCCTTTTCAAATTAAAGGTATGAGAAACTTCTGGTGAGATGCTCTGTTTTTCTGAAGTGTATTTTAATTGTATATATTTTTAAAACTTGGCCTTCATCCAGCCATGAGTAGTAAGTGTGCTTGGCAGTCAGACTGTTTTTTCTACTCCCCTTATTCACATTTTTCCAGTTTAAGAGAGTTAGACTAAGCAAAGTGATAACTAAAAATTAAACTTCCCGGGAGGGTTTCAGATTTAGGATTTAGAAGCATAACAACAGTTTTTAGTAGAAAAATTCAAAAATTTTCCCTCCTAAAACATGCAAAATTTACAAAATGGATTTGGAGATTGTCAGAACAATAACATTTTGGAGCCATCATCCCCGTAGGAGGCCCTGAGCCTGATGTGCGGTGAGTGGTTACTTCTGACTGTGAACATAGTTTGGGAGGTCCAGGTGTCTGTGAGTAAAACCACTAGCTCCTGTGTAAGCCTTTTTTTTTTTTTTTTTTTTTTTTTCTTGGTACTGGGGATGGAACTCAGGATCTTGCACTGTAAGCCTTTTTATTACATAAAGTCACATCACTGCCTGTGAAAGGTAAAGATTCTTTCCACTGCCTGTCATTCTGTTCTTCTTCTCTATGAATTTTGCATCTTAGTTTCTTTCATGTGGAAATAAACCATGTTATCCACACAGGGGGTCCAAGTTCTCCCTGAGAAGATTCTCTGTTGGCTTACACATATGAAGATCTGTGTTTGGGCTCTCTTCCTTTCCTAGGCTGCTCATTCCTGTGAGAGGAGGGAGGTAACCTTCACTGATTGTCTGTGCTTCTTTGCCTAGGTATGTCTGCGACTTTTGACCTCCAGAAAATACTACTTATCGTTAGTTGTGGGACCATGGTGGCCATACTCGTGCTAATAGTTGTTGTCATCTATCTTGACATCAAACTGTCCAAGGCAATGAAGTGAGTCCTGGGGATGAGTGAACAACACCCCCCTGAAATGGGACACCTGGGGCTGTCTGCTTGGTAGGGTCTAGTCCTTGCTACTGGTGTCACGCCCTAGGTGAGGTCAAGAACCACAGGCAGATTTGTACAGGCGAAGCTGGGTGGCTACAGGATCTTGGGTTTGTTCTTGGGGTTGTAAGCTAGTAAGTAGAGAATGTTCTTAACAGAGAGGGAGTGTGTGACAGCAAGTGGTGCCTTTTTGGGGAGAGGATCCAAAAGATGGGACAGACTGGTTGTCAGCAGCGCAGCAGTGGTGTCCCCATTCTAGGCAGCTAGATGGTGGGCCCTGGAGCTCAGGACATAGCTTCAGCCCCTTCCTCCTTCCTCCTGCTTCTTCAAGGCCTGCAGCAACTAGCTGGGTGTTGCCCACTTGCTCGTCACTCTCCCTTACTTTTGTAGCCTGAGTTTACATGTACAGCAGCTGTAGGAGAGGAAGGGGCGGGAGAGGCACTCGGCACAGGGGCAGAGAGCTATAATCCAGGGCTGGTGTCATATGTGTGGTTGGCTGCAGCCCTGAACTTCCCAGAGAGCCCCGAGAATTCTAAGAAATGCACTGAAAAGAGAACGTCTAAGCCTGTGCTTTGTATATGTCTTTTTTTAAGGGCTTCAAAGGAATGTGATCCTGAGGCTAACTCAGCCACCAACACCAAGAACAAGGTCATCTTGGCTGAAACCGCTGCCATGGACTCTTGTCCCACCTTTGAATTGTGTGATGAATGCAAAATGTATGCAGATTATGATGCCCTGCCACCTTGCTTTTGTGACATAAACGAGGGACCCTGATGTGGCCATGGGGGATGCAAAAACCTTCATGAGCAATATTTCTCATAGAAGACTGTTTTGTTATTCAAATAAGTTATATAATTTTATTCTATACTATATACTGTGAGATGTTATTTCACATACATTTGAATAAATATGTAATATTGAAATGATCCTCTCTTTTGTATTTTTTCTTAGTTATACATATCATATATACGTATGATACGCCTACTTTGAGGCTTGGGGAAATAGCTTGTAATAGTTTATGGCAATAGAAGCTAAAGAAATAAGGTAGAAAATAAGAGCGGCCAGCACTTTTCCAACCCCAGAAAGAAACCGTACATTGACCTCAGGGCGTTTTCAAGTTCAGCATCTGCTAAAGGTGCCACACTGGAGGAGTGTGCTCAGCAATCCTAACGGGCTCCCATCTCACCCATTTCCTGTACTAGGGTCAGTGACGTCATATATCCTGACTAGGACGCTAGGCATCAGGACAGTGAGGACAGCTAGACGGGACATCTCTGGGTATAAGTTGTCTGACCCATGTAATTATGGGATGGAACTCAGAGGCCTCAGAAGGACAAGTAGAAAACCTGAGAGTGGCCTAGCTGGCTTCCCCCATGTTCAGTGGCAAGTGCCCTCATCCGGAGATCACTTGCACATCGAAGTGCTGATTCAGCCCTCAGTGTTCTCAACTGTAGCAGGAAACTCTAGTCCAAGGCCAAAGCCTAGACTCCCTTTACCAAAGCACAGGAATGGGCCTCCATCACTTCTCCTTCTGCTGAGCCCCTAGAACAGCTGTGGCAAACCTATGGCACATGTAGTATTGTGTTTTCCTTTTAAAACAAATGATGTTAATGTAGAGTTATTTTTCCTAAGTGAAAACTTCAGTATTCAGGTTTAATTGCAGCGCTGGCATTTGGCAATTAATAAGTGGGTTTTGGGTTGCAGTTTGGCATTCAGTCTCTAAAAGGTTAGCCATCGCTGCCCTAGGGCCTCTTAAGTGCAGATGTACCACCTGTAATCACGGTATACTTCCTCTTTAACAAAACCCTCACTGATGAGGATCACAGATATGCTTCATCTAAAGAACCATTAATTAGCTAGTTACAGGAGATCACCTACTAAACAGGGATAACAAAGGAACAGAAGAATAGGAAATGAAAGAAGCCACCGCTGCATCTAGGCCACAGGGTGCCAACTCTGTGGCACTGAGCTCTAGAAGAGGGCTTTGGGGTGGCTGAGTTTAGTCCAGTGGGTCAGGATGTCAGTGTTCGATAAAAGTGGGTGGGGCCTCACTGCCCTGCAGGATCTATCCTTGGATAGCTGAGCAGCGCCCTGGAGGCTGACACCCCCAGCCCCAGCAGGCTTTGGAAGCTAAATCAGGACTCTTCCCCAGCGGCTACTCTGAAACTCTAGCTGAAAACGGCATGTCCCTTTTCAGTTTCCAGCTGACTGTCCCCATTCCTCACCTGGCTTTGCTTTTCTCTTGTCACCACAAACTCTAAGCAGAGGGAGCATGAGGTCCCTTCTGACCTCATACAGTGGGCACTTGAATGTTAGCTCAGCCCAGGAAGCCAGTGGCAGTGTGGTCCTGCATAGGCCTGGTCCAGGAATTGCAGGGAAAATGAGGCAGGTGGAACGAGAGGTCTCTGGGACACCCTTTGGTGGGCAGGAAGCCAGAGCCCCTGCAGCAGCTTTAGAGCCCCATGCATGCAATTCACCTGCCAAGGCTGCCTTCACTCAAGGGAGTTCCTTGACCTTGCACAGCCTCCTTCATTTTTAGGTATGTGGGGGCTTGCACAAGTAACTGAGAGGATCAACTAGAAGAGGTCTGGCTACCTGATAGGACTCCATAATTTGAGACCACTGGCCTGAAACTGGCTTTTTTCCTTTCTAGATCCCGTGCTTCCTTCCTTTTTTGCCAGGCAGCCTCCGGGAGCGACCACAAGATTCTCATATGTTGTCATTAACTGTAATATGTCAACTTGGGTAAAAACTGCATAGCAGATTTGTAAAGGTTTGTGTGTGTCTGTGGATGACTGACATGTAGGCCATTAAACTAAGGCGGAGAGACTCATCCTGGAAGGAAGAGAAAGTCTGCCTTTTTTTCTTCAGAGGAGTTCCGGTCACCATTGCCTTTGAACATTGATCTCTAGTTCCCTCAGGCTTCCAGAGCAGACTCTCCAGCCTTCCTACACAGACCCTCAGATTTCTGACTTAGAATCTTCCCGGACTCATTAATGACCTTCAGGCCTTTGACCTTCAACTGAGTCCCTGGCCTTTCAGCAGGCACATGGCCATTTTTCATTCTTACACTTTTGATTTGCCAGATGGCCACTGGGAATCTTTGACTTCTTTTTTTTCTTGAGTGTTAATTAAGTTTATTCACATTTTTCCAAACATGTGCAATATTCAATATAAGCTAGAAACAATACATAGTTCTTAGAAAATACTACCCAATGCCCCATTGTCTGAGCTTCATGATTGAAATGTGCTCAGCCTTTGTTCTTCCAGAATGTTAGTGAACCTGTTGCTCAAAACAAGCACAGAGTCACAGGAAACCTCCCCTAAATAAATTTTGTTATTATAAAACAGATCCAAAGAGAGGCCTCTAATGTCTTCATTCAGGTATCTGGAATTTCAAAATGGAAATAATCACTGAAGGAGCAAGCAGTGCTGTCCTATCTAACACTAGCAAGGAAAGGCAACTTTGGGGTGAAATTCTAAACACAGCCCCATGCAAGGGCTTGTTATCAAGCACACTTGCCCTGAATAACTCCCATTCATTTTGTTGTACAAAGACCCACTTCAAGAGCAAGTATTTTTAAACGACCAAGCCACAATTTTAGGATCACCTATTTTTAATAGGAACTGATCACAGACCTCACAGGAAGGACCTTCTATGGGTCTGGCATTGGCAGAATGAAACAGCACCAGCTTCACCCAGTTAAACATACAACACACGAACTACTCATCCCCAAAGCAGTCAACTCACCCAGAAGTTTGGCTTCACTTCCAAAAAGTGCTTTGCTTTTCACTCTCTTTGCCAGTAACACTTTAGGATATTGTAAGCACCAAGAACGCTAACATTCCATTTACAACGTTTATGCCCACTACAGCAGTCAGTTTCAAGGGATAGGGAAAGATGCTACAGGTTTTTTCTTGGGAAAATTATACAGGATTCTTTATTTAAAGTTAAGGCTACCAATATCCCAACAACCCTTTGCTTGCTCTTTTCTTGCAACTTTACTTCAGGTCCCACAACCTAAGCGTACAGTCCTTTTGAGTTGCCAGCAACTGACGATGAAACACAAAGATACTATATATGAAATGAACATGTGCACTGTGTGCAAGTCAGATAACCCACAACTAATTATACTTTCAGCTCACTTTTAAAAAGAATAAAAGCTGGACACGGTGATACAGGCCTGTAATCCCAGCTACCATAGCGGCTCAGGCAGGAGGATCATGAGTTCAACGCTAGCTCCAATTTACCAAGACCCTATCTCAAATAAAAAATATGAAAGGCTGAGGATATATCTTAGTTGTAGACTGCTTGACTAGCATATCCAAGACCCTTGGTTCAATCCCAGGCACCATCACCAAACACAAAAACAAACAAAAGAAGGCACGAAAGTACTCAGGAATTTTATGGGTAAGTGAGCAAACAACCAGGAGTGACATATTCAGACACCTTCTGAACAAGAGTAGTTAGAAGACTAGATTCATATTTTCTTCTTAATCCCTCAGGTCCTATAGAGTGCTAGACATTATTACTTTAATATTCTATTTCTAATTTTCAGGTAAAAGTAACACCAAAAACCAAAATATATGTTTTGGACAAATTGTTGTAATTAAAAACTTAGAAATTTAAAAAGATTTGTGTAGCATTTTAAAAATTTCACTTGATTCTCAAACATTTTTAAACATTTTCCAACATGAAAGGTAATTTTGAACTATCTCACTATCTTGCATTTTGTCCCAAGAATTAGAAACATGATTAAAACCACATTAGTTCTTAGAATAAAAAAGGTATGACCATAAAATTATTAGAACTTTAAAAATTTCATAGATAATTTTAAGTATGAAAAGATAATTGCCAGTCTTTTCTAAAAAGGGGAAAAGAAGTCTTAAGCACTAAGCACTTGGAACATAGGAGGGGGATTCATAACTAATGCATACTTATTTGTTTTGGGGTGCATTAAAAATTCTTCAAAAATTGTGTTCATTTTTCCTCTACTTAAAAAAAAGGGAGGGTGGTGCACAATATTCTCTTCTAGATCCACCTCCTCCGTTTGGAGTTTTCAGGGTTAAGCACAGACGCAAGTCTGTTTTCTAAGCTAGTAAGAAAGTCCAACTGTCCACAATCTGGTAGGGTTGGGCAGCTCACCTGTGAAGGCTTCAGCACTCCCAACCTGTCAGACACTGTCACATGTGACTCATCCACAACGGATGGTAAGATGACCTGCGAGACATGGCTTTACAGGAAGTTTTCACAAAACAGCCTAACCGTCGTCACAGGTGCCACACTCACATGATCTTCGCGTACCTGCGGTGTGCAGACTTACGAGGGTTAGCACCACAATCCACCAGAATTATGAGCAAGTTCGTACTGGACAGCATGTAGAATTTTCTCATTAAATCTACATCTCAATGACTAGAACTCTCTACACGAAGGGACTATGCAAAAATTCACAAACATTTGAAAGGGTTTTTTTCTTAAACCCTCACAATCCTTCAGTATGCATCTTTAAAGCTCAACAGTTACAAGATGACAACGTGACAGTTTTATGTGGAATGTAACCAGCTTGTGTTCTGAAAATTAGCATACTTCAAAGTCTCAGAGTAAAAATATCAAGAATAAGCTCAACCTCACGCCTAACACCAAGTTTTCATCCACACATCTTCAGATGCTAAGCGGGCACAGGCATGGTGCCTTTCTGATCTTGAAAGAACTTAGCACAAATCCTTCTAGGAGATGTTCTTGGGCAGGACGGAGAACACTCCCATTTGATGAGAAACCAGTCTTTTTCTAAAACCATTTTTCTACCCAAAAGGCAGCTGGACTAAAGGGAAGAAGCACTATTTACACATTGCACCACTCTCTCGTTAAGGTTTAGCTAAGATCTACCAGCCAGGAATCAAATAGTAATGTATTCAACCTGAAGTATGAATATTGTACATCATCAAGACTTTGTTGAGTTCTTCAGAAGAAAAAGTAGAGACAGCAAGGGGATGGGGTGCGGGTGAGCAACATCCCTAATGGGTGTCTTACTCTTGCACCCCCTCCATGGACCAAATAATCTCAGTGCATTACATATAACTTCAGATTTGGTTTGTTTGTTTGTTTGTTTGTTTTTGGTACCGGGAATCGAACTTGGGTCCTTGCACTTGCTCAGAAGGCGGCGAAACCACTGAGCTAAATCCCCATCCCTATAACTTCAGATTTTAAGTTCCCAATGTCATGGCCAGCTGTTACAGAAGAGGCAAAAGTCTACAGTGGAGGGATGTCAAAAGACCAGACTGTATTTTGTGTGTGCTAAAAAAAAAAAATCTTGCAGTTAAGAAACTGTGACACTCTTTGACTCCAAAAAAGCTTCATTACTACTCTACACACAGATTGCACTGCCACTCACTTACTGGAATGTATCTGAACTATTACACTATTAAGTGCCTAGATGATAATGTAAAGAGAATAAGGGATCCTCACCCAGCCCAGATAATTTTTAAGTATCACAATCTACATGCAAGTGATGTGAACTAAAATACAAGGTGACTTCTCAGGATCTACCGAAGTTCCAGTTTCATTACAAATTCTTTGATACTTTTTCACAAAGAAAAGTACACCGAAGTAAGTAAAAATGAGTCTTATGTTGGAGGATGGAATGATCTTACTACCAGGGCATCTGAAGTAACTGGGAACAGGATGACAGCGGGCTCCACCTTCCTTGTAGAGGACCTGGGATGGTAAGCATCTGTAGCCAATTAAAGGCATTTGGTGCCAGTATATTAAAAGATTAAGATGCTTTAAAACGAAACTCTTCCAAGAATATCAGAGGTTTAGGAACTTGTCTTCATAAATAACCACATGTCTATGGCTTCAACTGTCTGCCCTACTGCTGAGGTAGGTGACCAATATTCATCAAAACAAAATAATCTTTGAAAATTCCCAAAGAAAAGCCTTGCATAACCAGTTGGTTTCTTCAACCTATGTCCACTCTGGTTTAATAGTTTTCGTCTTGTCTTCTTATCTGTGCCCTGGCCGAGGAGCATCGCAGGTACTCGGTCACCCAAGGGTTGTCTGCCGAAGACCCTGTGGAGGCCTTGATCCTTCTGTGCACGCTGCCGCTGTGCAGCCAGTCTCCGTTTCTCCACCTGTCTTCTGCTCTTGGCTCGTAATGCTGACTCATGAATCTCGTGCACAGGGCCAGATGCACAGACACTGTGGGTCTTCTGGCTCCCAGTGTCTGTCTGTCTTTCTCCCCAGCTGTAAAGAGCAAAGGGGTGCTTGTTTTCTTTTATTTTACTCAACGACCTCTGGGGACTTTCGGGGGCTGTCCTGTTTCCTCTGGCAAATAAGGCACTTGGCTGCTGTCGAGGTTTGACACTGGTGTGTAGCCTGTCTCTTCCTTTTCGGTGTGTTCCTGCTGGTCCCGGATCTCTGCAGCCCCGGGCTCTGCGGCCTCCGGGGCCTCCGCGGCTTCTGGGGCCTCTGCGCCCTGCTCCCCGGCCTCCCGGGCCTCCAGGGGCGAGGCAGACGCACACTGGGGCGAGGGGTCTGCCGCTGGTGAGGCCAGGCCGTCCGAGGCGCCGTCGGGGCTTCAGGAGTCCCACAGCCTGGGCGCGTGCGCCTGCTCCAGCAGCTGGCGGCCCGGGCGGTAGCGCAGCAGCTCACGGTAGCAGCACGCGTACTGGTCCCAGTGCGGCTCCCGGTAGCGCTGCACGTACTCGCTCTTCACCCCGCTGCCCGGGGACATGGTGCCACGCCGCTCCGAATACGTTGCCGGGGAAGTCACGAAGCAGAAACCACCCCGTGGCCCAGACCGCTGCGCAGTTCAAACTCGAGCCCCGTCCCCGGAGGGCGAGGGAGGGGCGGGAATCTTTGACTTCGGATCCTGTAAGCCTACCTAGTAAATTCTTTGTGTAATTATACATATATTTTATATTAACTCTGTTTCTTTAGGGAACACTAACCAATACACACATAGCAGTGATGAGGGATCAGGGAGTTAGGAGATCCCAGCTACAGGAGAGGAGTGGAGGTCAGAGACAGTTCAGGGTGGGTGTGTTTCAGGATGCAACCGATGGTGAACAATCCTTAGTAATCGGAAGGATGCCCACAGCGTACCCACATTTCCTGCTTACTGCCATTCCAGGACACCCAGTCGCTGCCTCTTCTGTGGCTCCCTTGAGACAGAGCTGTGTAGGGAACTTGGCAGGTGCCTAAGTTCCTTATAAACACCTATTTCTCACGTCACAGGTAAGGCTTTGACACTGCAACATTGGGTGTGGGGCCAACCCCTGATCCAGGGGCCCAACTAGGAATGGATCCCCTGGGGGACTATGCTGTCCCCCAGGGAGTCCATTCTCCTGGGGATTGGTGAGGGGTCCTGGGCTACAGAGCAGTCAGAAAGAACAAGGTGAACACTCTTCTTCCTGCAGAGGCATCAGGAAGGTTCCAGCCTAGGAGATCCAGCCTATACCCACCTCAAACTTCCACAGAGTTGCTCGATGACTCTTTAAAAATCTGCCAGTTTTGTCACGCTCAACTGAAAAATTCCATGTGAACCTAGAATAAAATTTAAATTTCTCTTTGCTCTTAAAGAGCCTTCCCCATCCTCCATCCTCTATTTTCTCTTTCTTCTTCACCTTCATTTTCCTTCCTTTTCACACACATCCAACCACACTTTCTATCATTTTCTTTACTTTTTTTTTTAGTACTGGATTTCGAACTCGCGTCCTTGTGCTTGCGCAGCAGGCGGTGAAACCACTGAGCTAAATCCCCGGCCTACTATACTTTTCTTGTACTGCAGAATTGCCCACCTAGTTCCTGCCACAGGGCCTTCATACTTACCCTTTTATCTCAAGTGCAACCCTATTCCTAAGCCAGACCACACATAAATGCCTTTTTGTCCTTTCATCTTCCCAAGGTGTCTTCCCTCTACCTTCATATCGCATCATTCCTATACCCCCAAGGCAGCCCTTCTCTATCCAGTCCCCCTATTTTACAATAATTAAATCACTCTCCCTAATTTGAATTTGTTAGTCATGTCTCCACACTTGCAATGGAAGTTCCATGACAGCAGGGACTATGTTTCCCTGTTGAGTTGTATTGAGTTCTGTATTCCCAGGCCCTGGAACAGTGAGAAATGATGATTTGCTGAATGAATGAATAAATGAAAAGAAGGCAGCTTTCTCCACATGCACACTTGCTCTTCCTCATCTTACTTTGGATGCCAGGATTCCTTTCTCTGAGCTGCAAGCTCAGTGCCTACAGGACTCTAACCCACCTGCTTCAGCCTCTGCAAACACGAATGTTTAGAATGCTTTACAGGGGAGCCTGATCTGCACTTTCTTTTCCTCACATCCTCTGGCTCCTCTTCCCACTCAGGGTCAGGCCCCTGCAGGCATCTGAGTGCTCCAGCTGGGCCCAGAGTGTGCCCAAGTGCTGCATCACCAACTCCTTCTCTGGGCCTTCAAACTTCAAATAGAAATTCCTGGAGCAGAGCAGCAAAGGCCTAAGGTATCGCTGACACTATCCCACCATTTGTGATCTGCACAGATACGGCCAAGGCTCAGGTCCAGGTTTGTTCCCCAGATTTTACTTGGGGCTGCTGTGCTAGCTGTTGAGACCCAGGGAGAGCCTAGGCGGGCACTGGCTGCAGCCCTTCCAGGACCAAGCTGGGGAATGAACTTACTGCTGGGATTTCTGGCAATGACACAGCCACACACCTGCTGTTTTCTCACATGCAACTCCCCCAGTGTGGCCAAACCGATACGATTCCCTAGAGTTGGGCAGGAAGTGTGTGAATCCAGAGAAGTATAAAAGCCCATTATCCCTGAGAACTGCCCAGCCCTTTACACAGATGGAGGTCCTAAGAAGGCTCATTTTCTTGGCCCTTTTAAGCACCTCATGTCTGGCAGAGCTGAATGTGTCTGAGGCTGAAGGTAAGAAAATTCAACTGAATTTCTGCCCCAAACTAGAAAAGACCTCATTTCATCAGGCCTCTTCCAAAATTTTGAAAGATTTCATATCTGCCGTTGGCCCTGTTGAGTTCAGGGTGGGGACCGCTGCTTCTCTGGGATGAGCATCCAACTGGGATTGTACACTCAGCATCAGTGATGAACTAAAGAGATGGAGTTTTAAAAAAGGAAGACACTTTATTTGTAAGGAGGAAAAAGATAGGAGATAGAAAGCTGCCCCAGAGAGGGGGCCAGGGGGCTCTGGAAAGATGGACACTTGTGGGCCTTTGTCCCCAGCTTCGTTTATCAGGTTTTGGGGTACTCTTCTTCCCTGGAACTTGTCACAACCAGACTGGCTCTCTAGGCTGTCTTGGATGGAGCCCGGGCCACAAGACCCTAATCTGGGCAACACTGCTTTGGGTGGGCTTTGTTTGACTTCCTCCTTCCTGTTCTTGCCAGGGCCTTTATTTATAGGTTGGTTAGGAGGAGCCTTAGAGAAAGTCAGTTTAGAGTGAGTGACTTAATTACAGGGATGTGTGAATCTAGTGCAGTAATATAGTGACTCCAAATATATATGCATAGATGTCAGTATATATTTTTCTATATGAAATAAGAGCTTTCCCTAGGTAGGCTTTGTCACCTTTGTGCTTTATTGAAAATAGGGAGGGGTGGCTATCCTGGTTTTGTGCACCTGCTTCCTCTGTGCTCTGCCTATCACTCCTCCCTCTGGTCCTTTGAAGTAAGTCCCAATGCCATTTGGTGTCTTTATCTGTTTTTCTTTCTCTCTTATCTTTTTCCTTTTAAGTATTCTCTCCAGTAAATTTTTGCCTCTTTCTAATCAAGACTAGCCAGAAAACTTAATGAAGTCCTTATTCTATTGATTATAAAAATCACTTATGAAGGTTTTTTTATTCAAGATAAAATGTTTAAGTAAAAAATACTGATGCCTGGATCCTGTCTTCAGAAACTGTTAAGTAATTAAGAATCTATTATTTCCCTGCCTATAGATCCGCTACCCCTACACCTCTTGATGGGATTTTGGTTTAGTACTAATTTCTTTCAAGCCTATGTGATAGTACACATTGAAATACAAAAAGGACAATGGATGCGTATACAGGCCATACTCTTAAGTGAAATAAATAGGACACACATGTGTATATACCGAATAGTTTCACTAGTGTGAGAAACTGATAGTGTAAACAAGGGTTAAAATGATTAAAATGAATAATTGATAGTTTGAAATAGGAAAAAAGGTCCAAAGACAAAGGGGTGAAGGGAGGGGAAGAGGAAAGGAAAGGAGGGAAAGGAAAAACTATGAGAAAAGAAAAAAAATGGAAATGATGTCTATGTAAATAGGGAACCGTGGAGGGGGTGAAGGGCGCACAGGTAATGGGGAAAAAATAAGAACCAAGATACATCATGTACCGATACAAACACCCAATGATAAATGTAAATGAATTGTATACCTAAAATGTACTAATAAAAGAACTAAAAAAAAAAAAAGTCAAATATTTTCCTCCAACAACTGCTATATCAGATCATAGTACAGAGAAGTATATATTTTTTAAGAAACTTATAAAAAATAAATCATAAATTTGCTTAAGGAGAGGAATATCTTAGTAATGTTTTGCTGATGTTTACATCAAAAAGGTTTCTTTTCATTTTTCATGTTTACTCATTAAACTAGTTGCCAAGGTGTAGGCTATCTTAAAGCCATAGTCTGTATTTACAGCTGTATTTTTTAATCATTGTCTAAATGCATTCCCTGTTCCTCCTAAGCAAACCTCATTTGTACTCAGGAGTTCATATTCCTACATGATTCCCAGAGAAAGTCAAGAAAGACTTGCTTCCTTTTTTTTTGATAGTGTCTTGCTTGTAGTTCAGGTTTGTCTTGAACTGACTATGTAGCCCAGGCTGACCTCAAACTCAATCCTCTCCCTTCAGCCTCCCAAGGGAATTACAAGCATATGTCACCATGCCCAGCTAAGAAAAACTTGATTGAAATTTAGTGCTAAGGAATGCTTCACAAATGTGTAGAGACAGTCATTCACAGGGAAATTCTTTATAGAAACTATCCATATGTAGGAATGTACATTATTCTAGGAATGGAAAGTCCAGTTAACATTTGAAAGTGAGTCGATATGATTCACCATATTAACAGAGTGTAGGAGAAAAAGCTTTGACTATCTCGACAGATACAGAAAAAAAATTCTCAGTAGCTATTTATCATAAAGGAACTTCAGCTCAATAAAAGTGTGGGACTGCATAACTCTGTAATCATAAAACTCCCCTAGCCCCTAATGTGAATGTGAGTAAATAGATAAAGATGCTTGTTAGATCAGGGACACTAGATATCTGTATCAGCCATAAGGTCCCAAAGTAAATTACTCAACTCTTTGTTGGAAACTGATGTTCCGGACACTGCTATCTATAGAACAACCTACACACATCTGCTGACCATCAGTACGTGTCAGCTGACCACTAACCTTTGTTCCTCTTCTGTAAATTTCGCCTGTTAACTTCCCCTGCAACCCCCTATAAAAAGAGCCTCGGACTCTGGGCTAGTTGCCTTTCTAAGCTACTTTGCTTTGGGAGTGCCATCTGGCCAGACTAAGGTCTGTTTTACTTTCCAACTTGTCCGGTGTGTTCCTTCCCGGGTGTTCTTCGCTGCAGTCAGCTTCTTGGAGCATTTGGTAAGGCCCTCGGTCTTACATTTTGGAGGCACTGCTGGGATCCCCAGGTGTGCTTCACTGCAGTCAGCTCCTCAGAGCGTTTGGTAAGGCCCTCGGTCTTACAAAAGAAAAACACTAAATGCTTTTCCTCAAGTTTTGTAATTGAACAAATATGTTTACTCTCTTCTAGTTAACATTTTATTGGAGGATCTCCCCAGTGCAATAGGGTAAGAAAAAGAAATAAAAAGTATGTATATTAGAAAGGAAAAAATTAGAATTTTTAAATGACATTATCAAAACAGTAGGGAATCTTATGAATACTACAAAGAATGCTCATAAAATCAATAATGTAGGGGACAGGAGAAGGGGATGTTACCAGAACCTCTGCAGTAGGTCCTAGTCTCCTAAGAGCCACAGCAGCACAGGGCGAATTACAGGAAAGGTAGAAAAATGAGACTGAGAAGCTGAGCTTTGGGTCTGATCAGTGCTGCTCTGGGCAGCAAAGACAAAGACCCCCTAGCCTGCAGCACCTTTTATTCAGTACGTGGGGAAGCAAATGTAACAAGTGAAAATGCAGAGTTAGTACTTCACCTTGAGATAAACAAGGTGTAACAAAACACTGGGGGGCAGTGGAAATCTAAGAACAAGGAGGAACTACGCAAATGAAGATTTGGTTCCTCCAGGGCGCCTCCTGCAGGTGTGGTCTTGTCCTGGAGCATTACAGCAAGGCGGGATCACTGAGGTCTCAGTTGTGACCTGAGGCCAAAATGGAATTCTGTCTCGGAATGCCATAGCTGGCCTGTAGGCAGGAGAACTAGGCCTACTCAAATGATTTTTCCCTAGAATTATGTAGCATTGCTCCCAACACAATAATAAATTTTAGGAAAGTTGAAAGAAGATCCAGGATGAAGGAAACCTCTATGGTACAATGGCCGACTGATTGCTAGTTCCTTGCTCCCTCTTGGTAAATTTCATTCACACATTTGATCCATTCATTGCAGGACAGAGAAGCATGTGTAAGGGATCAGCCTCTTTTACATATGTTTCAACAACAAAGCAGAGATCTCTCTCAGTGGAGGTCACCCCACTTGGAAAATGCTTTCATATTGCCAGAAATGTCAATACTTGCAAAACACACTTAACAGTTAATCCACCTCCTAGGGTCCTTCTGTGAGTAATGAGGAGAAAGAAAAGTTTGTCCACATACTAGTCAAATATCAATCTTATCCCATCACTATACTCCAACCTTAAATGTTCTGGGTCTTTGCCTTTGCATTTGGTAGCTCGTTGTTACTCTGGGTACTCCAATCTACAACCATAGCACATAATGATGGGTAACTCTTTTTTAGCCCTCTCTCTTTAAGCCACTACAGGCAGAATGAGCCATGTGGTGCGCCATCCACTTGGTGAGTTTCATGGGATGTACCTCCCCGAGACGGCCAGTTCTTTCTCACCCATATGTAGCAACACAGAAAAGGGACAGAGCCAGATGGGATGGTTAGTGAGACATAGGACACAATAAGGCAAGAGTGGGACGTGGACCCTACTGACCCCTGTCCTTCCCACCCTTCCTCATCACAAGAAGAAGATAGACAGCACAACCTACAATCTTGACCTAGTGTGGTGTGAGGGAGGAAGGTCGTCTCTATTTTATTTTTGTCCAGATTTCACAAGGACTAACAGACAGGAAGAAGAGGTCCAAATACAAGGAGGCTGACCATTCCCATTTCCTGCCTTGTGTGGTTGTGGTGGGACCAGCAGAGTCAGACTCAGGCTTGCCTGGCGCCATCGCCATCTGCATGCCAAGCTAATGCAGGAAGTTGTTATTTAAAGATAAGGGAAACCGCAGTCAACACCCTTTCTCAGTAATCTGATGGAGGTGCGGAGCCTATGGAAAGCTAAGAGGCTCTGTGATCCTACTGTGCAGAGGACCAGAAGGTACAGGAGCTCAGGCATTATCACGGCTACAGGCTCGGGCAGGTACTTCCAGCCTTATGAGAAGAGGACAGGTTTTATGAGCAGGGTCCTAGGTGAGTCTCCCACAGTGCCAGAGGGGCAACAGAATATCCAACTCACTCTGCAGCAGGACACCAAGGAAAAAAGTTATCATTTAAAAGAAAAAAAATGGAAAGCAAATCTGTCAAGACCGAAAATGGACTAGTAGCTGCCTGGGGAATAACTCTAGAGAGCATAAAGGATCTTTTTGGGGTGGTGGAAGCGTTCCAAATTAAGTTGTGGAGCCAGTTGTACAACTTGGAAAATTTACCAAAAATCATAAATTGCATGCTTAAATGAATGAATTTTATGGCATGTATAGTATACCTTAATAAAGTTAAAAAAAATTAAAATATATAACCTATCACCTCCTTACTTCGGTTAGGTAAGTCTTGCTCACCCACAGGAAAAAGCACCAACTCTTCATCATAGTTTAAGAGGGTCTTCTGTTTTGCCCCTTTTGGGGGCCTCTTCCCCTACCATGCCCCATACTCCCTCTCCTGCAAACCAAATCGCTTTCAGTTCTCAAGCTCACCAGTGTACTCTGGCTCTCTCTCCCTTTGTTGCTTCCTGAGTGTGGAAAGCCCACCTTCTCGGCCCACCCTCCCCTGACCTGGGCTTTTCTTAATTGTTAGGTTTTTTTACTCCTGCTTCAATTTCATTGCCCATTATTGGATTATTCAATGGTTTTAAATCTTCTTGATTCAGTTTTCGTAATTCACATGTATCTAGGAATCCATCCATTCCTTCTGAGTTCTCCAATTTACTGGCATACAGTTTTGTGAAGTAGTTGCTGATCATGGATTTCAGTGGTACCCACTGTGATCTCACCTTTTTCATTTCTAATTGCATCGATTTAGGTGTTTTCTTTCCCTTTTTTTGTAAGACTAGCTCAGGGTTTGTCTATTTTTTCAAACAACCAACTCTTCAATTCACTGATTCACTGCTCTGATCTTCATAATTTTCTTCCTTGCACCGGTTTTGGGTTTGGGTTGTTCTTGTTTTTCTAAGACCTTGAGGTACTGTTGTGCCCAGATCGCGAGGACCCCGAAGACCACCAAGGAGCCGATTCCGATGCAAACACACAAGGGGCGTTTATTCAAGCTCGAGCAGGGACTCTCAACCGTCGCCGACACAGCGGGTCAGGATTGAGAGCCCCGAATTTCAAATCAGCAGGGTTTTTATCGTGGTTACAGCAAGGTTTGGGGATTTTCCACTTAGTAGTTACACGATTGGTTGACATTTAGCAAGTATGGGGTGTACACTTTTGATTGGCCAGGCCCATCGGGCCAAGACCGCGAACGACTGGGGGGGGGGGCGGTTACATGTCGATCTTATGGGAAGAAGGAACAAAGGTTAGTGGTCGACTGTCACGTACTGATAGTCAGCAGACACACTGATAGATTATTTTACAGATAGTGGGCCCAGGAACGTTCGTTTTCCGGGCAAACAGAGGGTTGGGTAATTTACTTAGGAACTTTGCTTCGTGCCCAGATTTTATCTATTGACCTAGAGCAAGCACATTTTAACCATTAATTTATGAGTATAAGGGAGACTAGGGGAATGGCTGATCTTAGCGGAATGGAGGCGCTCTGGTCCTACAGTACATCATTAGGTTATTCCCTTAGGCTCACCGTGTTTTTCTAAGGTGGGCATTCACAACTATAAATTTCTTTCTTACGACTGCTTTCATTGTGTTCCACAGTTCTGTTATGTTTTATTGGCATTATTGTTTAATTCTTGGAACTGTCTTATTTCTTCCTTGATTTCTTCTGCGACCAGGTCCTTTCCTGTTTGGGCTCACTGAATTTCTTTAGGTATTCTTTAATCATCTCATAAAGCCATGCTACCTGATGTTTGTTTTCTTCTCCATTGTTGCTCCTTGGATCTGCTTTGGGAGAGTTGGGAGACTGCGGGCTTTTTGTGAATCATAAACATTAAAAGCTGATTTGATGATTTCACTCTTTGGTCAATGTCCTTTCCAAACTGCATTGTACTGGGATGCATGAAGTGTGAGCATGTGGAGAGGAAGCATAAATGCAAGGGGCTACGTCAATGTGAAGAGAGGAAGATGAGAGATCTGTCAATGGTTATAAAAACAGGAAGTCAGACTGTTGGAGATACTTTATAACTGAGGTAAAGATCTGGTGTAAGGGGCACTGGGAGAGTATTTGTGAAGTTAAGAGGTGGTGGCAATGTATTTAGAGAATGAAGAAGACCGAGATTGCTGGCACCTGTTACTATGTTTGTTGGTAGTTTTGTTTGGTCCCTCTAAGCCCAGTTTTGTTAAGGACTGCCCTGATACGACCTTAAATGACACTGTTTATTATAGCACTGGTTAATTCTTATTCTCTAATGCACTTTTACAATCTCCTATTTATGTCCTTAGATGGGGGGAGGGGGACAAGAAGGCGAGGCTGTACACCTGTATTCCAGCATGCAGGAAGCTGAGGCAGGAGGATGGCTGTGAGTCGGAGGACAGCTTGGGCTACCAAGTGATGTCAAGGCCACTCTGAACTGAACTGTGAGACAGTATCTCAAAAGAAAAAAAGAAAAAGAAAAAGAAGATGAGATAGTGAGGGGTAGGGAAAGACTAAGAATAACCAGGAAGAGTTGGTAGGAGAGAAGGCACACTAAATGAGAGAGCAGGTTTAACGGGAAACCCGTGAAACTTAAAGTACTGTAATCATCTAATACCAATAAAGAAGAATCTTAAAGAAGAGTAAGAAACTAAAAACAAAGAATAGAAAGAAAAAGAAAACCAACAGACAGCTTCGCACAGCTGTTACAGCAGTAACCCAGGTCTTTCACACAGCGCCCCCTTCACTGAGGTCGCGTCTGATTTCCATCGGCCCGCAATTTCCTCCTGCGGACCCGACTGAGGACTGTGGCTCCCCCTAGCACATCTCCAGGTTTCGAGCCCCCAGCGTGCCTTCCGGCAGGCCTTCGCGGATCCGATTATCCTCCTCGATTTGGAGGGTAAGCATCTTCCACTTCATGGTGTCTTCCGATCGCCTGTTCTTCCTGCCTATTTCTTTTTTTAAATTTTTAAAAATTTTTATTATTTTTTTCTTCCTGCCTATTTCTTACAGGGCCTCAAGGCTACTCTCTCAGGTTCTGATCACCATTGTCTGTTTCCGCTCCGCCCACAGAAACCACAAGAAGGCGCTCTTTCCCTAGGCAGTCACTGCGTTTTTGTTGTTGTTATTGTTGTTGTTGTCGTTGTTTGCTTTCGGTTTCGGTTTTAGTTTTTTGAGACAGGGTCTCGCTATGTAGTTCAGGCTGGCCTCGAACTCACCGTTGATCCTCCTCCCGGAGTGCTGCTACCAAGCCCCGCTTGCTCACTGAGTTGTTTTTCTGATTTTGTTGCAGAACTGACCTTCACTTCCTTCTGCCCTTCTCCGCTAGGCACTGCTAGGCATCCTCTCCGTCTGTGGGAGGCCAACAATCGTGGGTAGAACGCTGATTGTTCCACATACGCATGTGAAAGATATAGGCGGTTTATTTTTTATTATTAGTTATTGTTATTATCAATATTGTTATTATTAGACAATTATTAAAATTGTCTGTGTTGAGGGAACCTCCTCTCTCTCCCCAGGTGTCTCACCGTATGCAGGTTCTGGAGCCAAGAGCGATGGCATGTGGCAATGAAATTTTACCCGTCCTGATTTAGTTTCTTTGAGTCCTGGGTTGGAGTCCTCTGACTTCGCACGGTCCAGTGGGGAGGACAGCGTCACTGTGGGTTTACTGAGTGGCCGCCTCGCTCCCTCCCTCGCCACCTTTCCCCAGTGGGTACTGTGATCCAGGCATGGACAGGTTGCCCCTCTCCTACCCTCTAAACTCTGCGTTTTAGTCCAGCTGGGTTCTTTTCGTTTATTGTCCCGTATCAGATTTCATCTTTTGCCCTCGCCTCAGAGTAATCGCTTTTCTTCAGCCCCAAATCCGAGGTCCTAACCATCACCAACTCCTGTTAGTCCATGAGGAATCTCCCTTGAGTGTCGTTCCTTAATCCATCAGGGGGAGCCAGAGCCCACGCGATGGCTTCACAAATACCTGTGGAGGAGAGGGGACGGCCCAACATTTGCGGTCTGTGCTCACGCGCATGCGTATAATATACCCATACGTTTCACAACCATTATAAAAGTAAATTGGAAACTATATTTAAAGAAGACTAAATTGAAAAAATAAAGTTAATCTTTGACATATATTTTAGTATAGTGTTAAAATTATTGAAAAGTTAATTATACATGTATAAATATGAGAGAGCATCATTCCTACTTGAGGTAAAAGCCATTTTTTTAAACAAAACATGAAAAACACTAACCATAAAAGGAAAGACTGAAAAATTAAGTGCCACTGGCATACAATAAGAACTTCCATTCACCAATAGACGGTTTTAAGAAAATAGGCGTGTCACAGAATAGGATCAAATATTTGCAATGTATTTAGCCAAAAAGAATATATAGAGAAGTCCTACATATCAAATAGAAGCAGAAAGTTAACAAACAACAAATTTAAATAGACATTCAACAAAGGAAATCTCACTATCTAATAAAAAATGTTCAACCTCATTTATAACCAGAAAAATGCATAATAAAGCCACACGAGTGCCACAACATAGGCATCTGGGTTTACAAAATGAGTACCAATGTGACTTTTCAGACTGTGAATTAGTAGAGACATTTGGAACAGAGGTGAGAATTTTCCAGTAAATTGAAGCTATGCATACCTTGACCCAGCATTCCACCGCTAGATATATACCCAACCAAAAAGCCTGCCTATAACCAAGAGACATGTGCAAGAATGCCCCCCAAACTAGAAACAAATCTCTCAAAGCAACAGAACACTGATCGAAGAATTATAACACAATCATGCTAAGCAACAATGAAAATGAGAGAACTGAAGACAAATGTATCAATAACAGCATATTCAAAACGTTTTTAAAAGCAGACACCCAAGAATACATACCATATGAGTCTATTAATACATAGTTCAAAACTTGGGTAAAATTATGTATCCAATCTAATAGCCTGATTTTTAAAAATTATAAAAAACATTTCCACTAATCCTGAAAAACCCAATAAATGTAAGTAGATGTGACTAATTTTATGTGTCAGCTTGGCTGGACATGCCTAGCTATTTGGCCTGGTCTGTTATTCTGGATGTTTCTGTGAGTGTGTTTTTGATAAGTTTAACATTTAAATCAGACTTTGAGTAAAGGAGACTGCCCTCTACCGTGTGGGTGGGCCTCATCCAATCATTTGAAGGCCTCAATAGTAGGAAAGATTGACATCCCTCGACCAGGAGGAAATTCTGCCAACAGACAGCTTTTGGACTTGAACTGGGATGCTGGCTCCTCCTCAGGTCTCTGGCCTGCTGACCCATCCTGCAGAGTTTTGGACTCATCTGCCTCCATAATCACATGAGCCAATTCCTTAAAATAAATCTCTCTTACTGTTTCCATTTTCCCTGGAGAACTCTGACTGATACAACAGGTAAAAGTGTTAAAATGCTGTATGATAAATAGATAAAACACAGATGAAAGATAATTGTTGGAAGCAAAAAAAATGACAATAAAAGATACAAGCTTAAAATGAAAAACTATTAAAGAGGAAAATGTGAAAATGAAACAGCAGATGAAGCTGGTAGCTATGAATAAAAATCAAGACAAAACTAGGTAAACATCAAAAATAAAACTTAATGTGAAAATAATTGGGGGAGAGATCTTTAAAATAAAACAAAAGCAAAGAGCCTGGGAATGGAAAAAGAGAGAGAAAATGAGACAAGGAAATGAGAAAAAAGCAGAAGTCTGTGGAACTGGGTGTGAGAAAAATTGATTTTCCCATCATGTTGAGACCTGTTGCCATGGCAACATCCCTCCTAGACCTGCCCTTTCTCACCCCCCTTCCCCTGATGTCTGACAGACCTAGACCTGACCATGGCACACTTTTATTTCAAAGATATATCTTATTTTCAGTTGACATATAGTAATTGTACCTATTTATGGGGTATACTGTGACATTTAAATACATGACATTTTTATGATCAGATCAAGAAACTGCCGTATCTACCTAACTGTACCTGTTGTAATGGAGCCTTGACTCCTCTATGTAGACAGCTGGAGTTGATCAGACTACTGGTATACCATCAGCCTGGCATGTCCACAGGCTGAAGTAGACACTGATGTGCCTGCATTTTTCCTTCTAGTCTTTTTCCTTCTTATGTATTTGTATATTTACAGCATGAAGATCATACACTACATATTCTACATCACATTATGCCATGAGTGTATTACTGGACATTTTTTCAAAGATTTGATGGGAACAAAACATTCCTTCATGTATCATTCACTGAAGCGGTGGCTGTTCCACAAATATTTGTTGAATGCCTGCAATGCTCCAGGTGTGTGTGGCTATTCAAGGCTCCTCTGAGTTGGCAGATGCCAGTGGAACAAACAGGAAAATCAGTGCTTGCAGTATAAGAGGGATTTCTGAACTTTTCAGAGGCCCCTGCTGATTTCCAGGTTCACAGCTGGGCCAGGTAACTGAGTTTGCCTCCTAGAAGGAGGAGCACTTCTGTATTTCAGATGGCGATACGGGTCTGGGTGCTGGACAGAAGCTAAATATTTCCACAAATCATAGGCTTCTGGCAGGGTCACAGGTAAGTTTTAGGACCATT
This sequence comes from Heterocephalus glaber, assembly GCF_053883595.1. Taxonomy (NCBI): domain Eukaryota; kingdom Metazoa; phylum Chordata; class Mammalia; order Rodentia; family Bathyergidae; genus Heterocephalus; species Heterocephalus glaber. Next base: position 61,948,884 of record NW_028258320.1, read on the forward strand.
ATTTATCGGAGACAGCATGGCAATCTTCCCCCCTAAGCTGCTTCTTTACTTTTTTAATTTCTCTTTTTCAAACATGTATTTACAATGTTCTAAATTTGAGACAATATAATAATATACACAGTGAAGGGCTCATTCCTACCACTCCCTCCTCTGCTGGCATGTTACTCATGTAATTGTTTTTATTAGTTTTTTGTGTATTATCCTAGACTTTCTTTCTGCAAATATAAATATACGTGCTTATTTTTTCTTCTTCAGCACAAAAAGGTAGTCTACAATTTATATACATTTTCACCTTACTTTTTGCACTTAACATTACTTCTTGGATGCAGTTCCACATAAACAGATCTGCCTTTCTTGATCTTTTTCATTCCCACAGTCCTAAGTGTCTATGCAGTGTTCCAGTGTATAACTGGCATAACTCTCTGGCCAAGCCTCCACCAATTGACCTGTGAATTTATCATTAGGCTTGTTACCCTAAATAAGGCTGCATTCTCTAACCTTGAATATATTTAACTTTGCAGCTGTAATTTGGTCAAAGAGTAAGTGTAATTTATGATATATACTGTCAAATCATCTTCAACAGGAGTTGTGGTAATATCCATTCCCAGCAGCAATATTTCTGACCTCAACTTTAACCATGAACCCAGTTCAGTTGTTTATTGAGCCAGCAAACTGAACATCTGCTCTCTACCAGGCCCTGTGCTAAACAAGTACATAGCAAAGAGTAAGATGCCATTGGTACCTCCTTTCATTAGAGGGAGAGACAGGCTCATTGGACAATCAAATCAACCTGTGGCAAAGCACCACAGCACAGTACAGGAGTCCTGTGAGAAAACGGACAAAGGGTGTTTTGTTCAGCAAGGTCTTCAGAATGGGTAGCAATCCAACTGGGCCTGAGAGACAAACGAGTTGCCAAGGGGCAGAGAGGTGTTCCAGACAAAGGCAACCATGAGCAGTTGCTTAAATGGTTGTTCCCCGAGCAGCACTGATCAAGCATGAGGCACCAAAGGCTAGAGAGGCAGAAAATCGTGGAGGGGGTGTCTTTTGGTAACCACAATGTCTTTTTCTTCATCCCATAAGAACTGAGAAGTCAGAAAACCTCCCAGACACACTCTCTGACCCTTCTCTTCCCTGGACTCCAACTTGCCAGTCTGATAACGTGGTGTGCCCACTTCCCCTCAGTGAGTCACTTAAGGGCTTACCTGCAGACTTCACAATAGCCCTCAGGTGGGCCAGTTATGATGCAGCAAATGCTGTGATGGTCCTTTGGGTTTCCATTAAACTGTCTTAGAAACAAACTCCAGGCACTAACACCTCTCGTCCTAGCTTGTGGCCACAGCATGATCAGAGAATGGGAAAATGGCTGTCCAAGGATTGGAACACAGAGGGCTAAAGAAAGGGACACTGAAAAGAGCAAATCAAACAAGAATGGAAAGTTAGTCCGAATCCTTAGCACCAACTGTTCCTACTTACATCAGGCTTCTTCTCCGTGTGGCTAAGAGGACCTAGGACCTGCGTTATCATTGGGGTGAGTGTGGCTGGTGCTTCTAGTCCACGCACAGGTGACCTCTGCCTGCTTACTGGAAAGCTGCACTCTCGGGTTTCCCACTCTGCACGGGACAACTAGAAAGACCCTCTCCAGAGCTCTAATCCACCTACCTCTCTCCCTTTCAGGGGATGGACCAAATTCCACAAATCAGACCCACACATTGCCCTAGGAAAATATTCCCCTCTGGAAAAAGAGATCCTGGTAAGTGTCTGGAGTTCACACTTAGAAGGGCCTCTTGATGCCCACCAGTGAGCTGGGGGCCCCTAGATTCCATACCCACTGACTGTAAAGAAGTCTCCCCAGCAGGACTCTGGTTGGCTGGGTCTGCTGGCGGATTCTGCACTTGCACAGCAAAAGCCAGTACCCTCCTATTTAAAAGTCCCAATTAGGACTATAACCCTAAGTAATTACAGATGATGGAAATGGCCTCTTTTGAGCCCTGAACTTACACACATCTCTCTCCTAGACCTTGTCTAGTTGAGGCTTCAAATGGCTCTGTAAAGTCAGTAACATTCTCGCAAATTCATAGTTCATAAGAGGAGAGTCAGGATTTGAACTCAGGCTTGTCTGACCCAGAAGGTCCACCCTGTTTCACATTGTCCTCAGCAATGAAGGTAGAACCAACCACTAGCTAATTCTTTCTGCCTCTGTGCATGAAGATTTTAACAACCTCCCTCCTACTGTCAGCGTCTAGGGGGTGTTCATACTATAGCCGCAAGAAGGTTTTTGGCTTCTAAACAAGAGGAAGAACGAAAAATGCTGAGGGAACTACGGTTGCTGTCTCCAGACTACAAACAGGCAATGGAATATTAAAAAAAAGTCCTCCCCTCCTTGTGCTGTGTGTGAACCTGTAAAAAAAAGTATGGATGGCACAGATAATCATGCCTGCTGAGGAGTTCAGAATGCCCCAGCGGGAGAAGATCAACATCAGCAAGCACGTAGAAAGGATGCAGCTGGCTCGAGCCCTGGGAAGTAAGCAGGTTTCCTCCAATGCTGAAAGACTCGGGGGGTCAGTGTTTCTGGGTCCAACAGCAAAAGGCAAGGTGAGAAAAGATGATAGTGATTATTGTGACAATCTCAAGCAGGAGGAGAAAAAAGAGGAAGAGAGCAAAGTCACAAGAAGACAAGAGATAAAAATGAAGGTCGCTTTCAAGTCAAAAGAACCAAGAAGATGTTTACCATGCCAACCAAATGACCGTAAACCATTCTTCCCCATAGAGACACTGGAACGGTCCATCACAGGCCTAACAAACCGAAATCTCCTTTCTGTGGCTGAATTCCCCAGAGACCTCATGCTCATGAACCAGGATTTTATATCTCGGGAAATCTACTCCAGTGATGTGATCAATACCCACCCCCTGCAAGAAGGGCATGCCTGCAAGGAGTGCGTGGGTAAAGCTGCTCCTCATAATTACTAAAGTTTTATTTATCCCCCAGGGTACCCAAGTGTCCTCATCCTTATTTCTTCTGTCCCTTGTGCCCTAGGCTCCTTCCAAACTCTCTCTTTGGATACTTTGGCTTCCCCTGCCCTATCTTCTAGTGTCCTCAAAGTAACACCCAGTTGCTGAGGCTTCCCGGTTTCTGGAAACTTGGAACTTTCAGATCTCAACCTCACTAACAGCCCAGGCCTTCCTGATCTCACCTAGTCGAACAGAGAGCAGTCCTCTGCATCTTCTTTTTCCCTCTGGGACCTCTATCAGTTACCTATTGTTGATAAAAAAAAAATCCCCAATTTTAGTGGCTTAAAACAATAATTGAGGTTCTAATTCTGTGGGTCAGCAATTCAGGCAGGGCTGAGCTGGGTGGTTCTCCTGGCCTTAGTTGTTATTATGGTTTAGATCAAGAATGTCGCCAAAGTTCCATGTGCTCATAGGTGGGGATTTTGGCAGGTGATTGAATCATGGAGGGTGCTATAACTGACTTGCTGTTAGAGGGCAGGGAATGATTAGAAGAGACGGGTCACTGGGGGTGTGACCCGGAAAGGTGTGCTCTCCCTCCCTGGCCCCTTCCTTCTCTCTCTGCTTTCAGGAAACCATGGCATGAGCAGCTTTCCTTCACTATGCCAGGCTATTTCTGTATTGAACATAGAGTGAAACTCCTGAAACTGAGTCAGGGACCATAACCATGGGGCAAAATAAACCTCTCCTCCTTTAAGTTTTGAGTGTTGGGTATTGTGTCCCAGTGATGAGAAAATGACTGACAGAGATTTTGCTACCAAAAGTGAAATCATTGCTGTGACTATACCTAACTGTGGTTTAGAAGTCTTTGGATCCAGTTTGCAGAAGGAGTTTGGAAAGGTTTGAAGATGCAGACTAGAGAAATGCTAAAGTGCTATGAACTGAGCTTGATGGGAGATTCAGGTCAGAGCTCTGAAGATCAGAAGATGGTGATAAAAATGCAGATGGTAAAGACCAGGCTCAGGAAATTTCAGTTTGGAACAGAAACTCCATTGGCAGTTGGACTCAAGACCATGTGTTTCCATGTGTTTTATGCTGTAGCAGAAAGTTTGTCTACATGTTGCTCGTGTCCTGAGACTTTGTGGGACACTGAGATTAAGGGTGGCAGAATAATCAGACAGAGGAAATTTCAAGGCAGTCAGCATTTCAGGGTGTATCATATTGATACTCTCTGCTTTTACTGATCTTTACACTGAGAAAAAAGAAATCAAATACTTTGCATCGGGACAATAGGAAGGATGTCTTGAGCGCATGATTACTTGTGTAATCTTTGTATTCTTCTTTGTACTCTTCCTCCAACATTTATTTGAAATTATTTCAAAATAATTTTTAAAAACTAAAGTTATACCTTCAACAATACCTTTGGTCATCTTTAACATTCCCATTGCATTCTTTGCAGGAATGTTTCTTAAAGTTAATCTGGAGTGAACAGGTATCTTCACTGACCTAGAAAGCAGATCAGCGGTTGCCAGGGCCTGGAGAAGACAGTGGGAATAACTGCTGACTGGGTAGGGGGTTTTATTTAGGCATATTTAAAAATACTTGTGAAACTAGAAAGGGAAGAGGAATGCATAATACTGTAAAGGTGCTAAATGTCATGTGATTCCATAGTTTTAAAGTGGTTAATTTCATGCTATTTGAATTGTACCTCAATAGAAAAATTGCAAAACAAATCCAGAGTGAATATTTGATCTGATTAGTGATTTCACTGGCTGTTATTCACCAAACATTGTGTAATTTTGATTTACAGGCCCATTTGGAGTGGGAGGTATTTTATTATGCACTTCCTTTTGTCTCTCCCTACTTCCTCTGCTCTGGCTCTTCCCCACCTTCCACTCTTGTGGGCTCAGTGGTTTCACAGGGGCCTTTGCTTGGCTCCTTCCCAGGTCGATAGTCCAGAGCCAATGGAACTATGCTGCAGTGATGGTGGAGAGGGCAGATCTGGCCAGAGATGAGCACTGGGCTGTGTGGCCCTGAGGTCGGTGAGACTGACCAGCCTCTCTTGGCTAACTGGCTGGGTCTGTCCACTTCAGTGCCTGACTAGGGAGCTTTCCCAGAACACCAAGCAAGCACTGCTGCCTGAGCTTCAGCCTAGCTCACCACTTTGGGCTTCACCAGCTTCTCTGGACCTTGGGAACCTTGCTCTTCTGTTTGCACCTGAGCTTTTTGTTTTTGGTACCGGGGATTGAACTCGGGTCCTTGCGCTCATCTGTTGTTTCTTGATGTTGAGTGCTGGAAGTTGCACCAGACATCAAGCGAGGTGTCTAAGATGACTAGAGATTCATCTCCTTCATCATCACAGCAGAGTGCAAGAAAGACTGCAAAATGCCCAACCACACTAGGCTGACAGAAAGAAGTTCCTCAAGTGAGGCCAAAATTTGAAAATTACTTTACAATACAGCTAAGTCTTTTTCTATTTCTTTACACCAATTTTTATATTTTACTCAATCTGAAACACTTCTAATTCATCAGCCTTTTTCTCCAGGGATGGTGTCAATTTCCCCCTCCATCCTGCAGAAAGAAGTGGCCACATATTTACAAACTATTTACAACGATGAGAAAAATTCTAAAACAAGACCCAGGCCTGGTCATCTAAACTCTCTGAGGTTGGTCTTGCTGCCCACAGCCTTGGTGATGCAGCCCAGCTGTGGCCTCTAGCCCTCCTGAAATGAGAAGACAACTCCAAACTCCTTCTTTTCTCTTTGAGGTAAACTTCCCTTCACAAAGGACTTAGACCAGAACCTGCACATCCAAGGATCTTTTCCTGGAGAAGAATTCCCTTAATTTCAGAGTCTTGGGACACTCAACCTACCAGGTCTCCCTCAGCCCCCAAGACATTTCCTTTTCCATTTGTTCAGCAGGGCAAAGGCTGTCGTGGCTGCCCACACTGTGTAGAATAAACCATGTACATTCCTAACTCAGTGCTGCAAGCAATGCTTGAAGACATTTTCCAGTTGTTATGAGCAGTATCGTGTCCCATGCCATGAAAGATCCATATGCTGAAGTCCTACTCCAAATACCTCAGAATGTGATTGTCTTTGAAGATAGAATCTTTAAGAAGATAATTAAGAGCCAGGTGTGGTGGTGCATGCCTATAATCCCAGAACTCTGAGATGGGGTGGGAAGATCACAAATTTGAGTTTAACCTGCAGAATTTAGTGATTTAGCAAAACCCTGTCTCAAAATAAGGGCTATGAATGTAGTTTTCAGTGCAAAGGTCCTGGGTTCAATCCCATGCCCAAAAAGGAAAACAATTAAGGTTAAATGAGGCATGAGGGTGTCCCCAAATCTAATATGACTCGTGTCTTTACAAGAACAGGGATTAGGACACAGACATACATAGAGGAAGGACCATGTTAAGACATGGGAAGAAGGCAGTCATATATAAGCCAGAAGAAATCAACACCATCTGTACCTTGACCTTAGAATTCTAGGCTTCAGAGTTGTAATATAAGTTTTGTTGTTTAAGCCACTTAGTCTGTGGCAGCCCTAGCAGACTAATGCACCAGTACGCATGTACACACACACACACACACACGCGCGAGCGCGCGCACACACACACACACACACACACACGGCCATATGCTTATGAAACTCATGATCTCTCTCCAGTCCTGAATAAAACTTGAGAGCTTCCCATCCATCTGGGTCTGTCTCTAGGAACCAAAATCAATAAAATGACCCTGACATCTACCTGAGTCAAGGGTAGCCTTGAAAATTTCTCTATATGGATGATCAAGGAAGGTCCCAGATACTTTTGCGTGTTGCGCATTTGGCCAAGGATCTGGCCTCAGTCTCCTTCTGCTGCATTTGGTGCAGCCTGGACCTCTGCCCTGCAGCCTTGGTCCTGAGTCTAGGGTGACCGGCCGTCCTGATTTGTCAGAGGGGATCCAGAAAACGGAACGTTCAGAGCTAAAATGGGAAAGTCCCAGATAAATAGGCTCAAGTTGGTCCTACTAGCAAAGTCATTGAAGGAATAGAAATGAAAATGAAAATCCATTATCAAAGCAGTGGAGAGGGATACAGATTTTATGACCAGATGGCTCTTCCCATGCAACAGGAATCAACCAGGTCCCCTACCAAACCTAACAGGAGAGCTTTCACTATGATCTTACAGGTCCAGACTTCCAGCAGCTTCCTGATCCCTCCCACTGACTCTGTTCTCTCCTAACATCATGCAGAATCATTCATATGGGAGGAAGATCCATGTCAAGAGCTACCACAGGTCTCTGTCCTGAGAGGTGTCTGATCCTGTGCTGCTTGTGAGCTCCTACCCGTTCAGACTCCCAGCCCTCATAAGCAGGAAGAGTCTGAGCTTAGCACCATCAGTTGACACCTCAGGCCAACCCTCAGTTCTCCAACATTTGCCACCTTCAGCCTTATATAGAGAAGATTGTACTGGGTGCAGGGGGAAGAGGCAGGTTGGTTGAGGAGAGATGCTGACTGCACTAGATCACAGGAATGCCTTCCTGAATAAGCTCAGTGCTACTTTGACCTCAAAGAGATCCCAGTAGGCTGTAGATGAGGATGGAGCAAATTTTGAAAATTTTCACCCCTGTATGATGCTCACTGAAAACTCTGTGAGTCTTAGAGCTTAATGCCGTGGGTCATAACTCCACATGGTGGCCTTGCTCTTCATGGGTCCACCACTCACTCTTGGAGCTTCAACATCTGGAAGATTCCACCATGTGTGCCTCTAATCTGGCTGGGATGCTGGTCCTCATTTCAGAACATGGACAAACAGTACAGATTCCTGGCCACTCATACATACAGAGTTCCAGGAGAAAGGGAACTGTTATCTGGAGGTAACAATAAGTCAGTGATCCAAGGCTGAGCTGAGGAGTTTTGCATGGCTTAGAGGAGGAAGAGAGGAAATTTGGGCCTGGGCTTAGTTGAAGGGAGATAAGGGGCAGTCTCAAAGTCTTCCATGCCACAGCCCTACCTTCTGCTCCCTGTCCTTGACCTGCCCCTAACCTGTACCTGGATATCTTACCCCTCCCCAGGAGCTCACAACTGTGGCCTACCTGGACTTCCCTTAGATCCTGGGGAGTTTGCTAAGGCCTCTCCTGGGCCAGGTAAAATTAGATTCCGGATCTACTAAGATACAGGTATTTCTCGTAAGATGTAATGCTAAGAAAGGAGATTTCAACATAGTGGCAAACCACTGAAGGTTTTGCCAAGCTCTCCTAGAGTATGGATCCCTTACGAGTGAACTATGGGCCACGTGTATTGGGAAATATTGACTAAAAGTGTCTGAAAAGAGGGAATCCCTGATTTGTAGCATGATTTGCATGATGTAAATATTTTCTCATCGTCATTTTATGCTACAAGGCAGTGCCATGTATGGAGAGTTGGGAAGAGCTGGGTAGTCATTCAGCAGTAGATGGTATTTCCACCAGGCAGATACGTTGTATGTAAATAACCGGGGCAAAGATCTCAGTTAAATGGAGTCAAATAATTAGAAAGTAATGAATTTTTAGGATTTATTACCTTTGTTCTTGATATAATTCACTAAATGTAATTTTTTATAATGACTGTTTAACAACTCACCTGCAAAATTTCTGAACATACAGCATTCCTTGCCATGGCCTCCCTAATATGATTTTCTCTCCCTGTCAGCACATACCTGAGCCTCCTCTCCAAGAACACACACAACCCATACTATGTGTCCAATACAGCCCACTGGGAGGAGACTCTGAGGTTCAATTTATCTTGCCCTCAGGCAAATGACAGTTTCCGGTGAAGGATGTGCTACTGCCTGAGTAGCACATCCTGGAAGCCACCTGATGCCATCAAAACTTTCAGGATGTGAGTTTCCCTCTGAAAAAAACCCCAAGCTAGCCACTTCAGGTGTCTTGGAGCCAGACAGACTGATGGGGACAGCATCTTTAGGGGCTGAAGGGAGGCCACCTTTGGCATGTGGTAGGAACTGGGCAGAAAGGAAAACTATTAGTCTGTTTTCGGAGAAAAGAATTAGATTGTTTCCTTAAAGCAAAAGAAAGGTAGCGGTGACACAGAAACAAACCAACAAACAAACACACACACACATGGAAAAGCTTCTTGTACTGGTCAGCTATTGGCAACCAAAGAAATCAGGTACAGTAATGAATTCCCCAAAACAAAATGGTACTAATATTAAGCTGCAGCGCCCTCTGCCCTCCACAGATGGGATGGCAGGAGAAGGATGGTGATGGGAAGTGATGCTGCTGCTTGGAAGGCAGGTGTGTCCCCAGAAGGAAACAGGACAGAACTCAAAATAGGCACATACCATGCATTCAGGCTTTGCTGTTCTCCTCATCTACGGGATATGGTATCTGTAGGTCTTCCATTCCTCTGAGGGTGTGGCCCAACACAGCGTCACTGGGCTCTGAGCAGGTCCACATCTGCTCAGAGCTGGCCCTGCATTTCACTGCATTGCTATGAGAAATGCATTCATTTCTCAGAGCTGAAATGCTGGTGCCTGCATTTCACTGCATTGCTACTGCTTTTCAGGGCAGGCCTGTCCCCGTGGGGTGGCCCTCCCACCTTTCCTTGACCACCCAGCTTGGTGGCAAGGGTGAATGTGGGCAATTATGGCCAGGAAAATGAGAAACGATGAAATAACCCCACAATCCCTAGTTCTTCTGTACCCCTGGAAGGGCTCAGGGGCACATCCTGCATCCCACAGCAGCTAAAGATTTCTCACTCCCAAGGATATCAGGACACATTAGCCACTCCCTAGGAGGTTCTGGAGGCCAAAATCAGAGCCCCTCACCTCTTATTATTCCAGCTGACATCTCTCCCTAGCTGTCTGCTTAATTTGAGGGGATCCAGGTCACAGGTGAACCTCTGGAAACACTGACCAAGCAAGACACTTACATGGAAAAAGATTCTTTATTTAGCTTGCCCTATTGTAAGGAAAGGCTGAGATTCATACTACAGACTAAGAAGCTGATTTCTAAAAGATCAGAAAAGAAATTTTGTCTAGAGAAAGTTCTGCTCCTATCAGTTTCTGGCTCACAGCTGCATGTGGGATTGTAGACATTGCCGCCATTGACCTGTGCCATTCTGTCCAGCCTGGAGGCTGTGGATCCAGGAAAAGCCTGGGCCCCACCTCACTGCACTGCCACCTCAGCTCATCTCATCATACAGTCAGGCCAAGAGAGATTTAGTCAGGCTGCTCCTGGGTGCCCTGTTCTGTGCCCTCACTTCTTCCATCATCTCAGGCTGCCTGTGCACACGGGGGCAGGGTCTGAGCACATTCTCCTGGCTTCACATCCCTGTGCTTGGGAGACAGCCACTGGTGCTGCGTGTCCTCCCCAGTGTGAAGGCTGCCACAGCCAGGACCAAGGCCAGGAAGACCCCTGCAGCAATGGCAGGGTTCTGAGAGCTCCCCTGCGCTGCGAACTTCCCAGCTTCTCCACTTCTGCCACCACCAGGTCTGGGAGAAGAGGATACCGAGAAAAGAGTTGGGACCAGGACAGAACCCAGAGGAGAAGGAAAAAGAAGACAAGTAAGGGCTGTTGTCCCCATTAGAAGAACTGTTTGGTGGGAATCTAAAAAGAAATGGGAGAGGGAAGTGCTGAAGAGGAAACTGAGGTCATACCCCAAAGGGCAGCTGAGCATTGGGTGCGAGAGTTTTATTTCACCTTGTCTTATTAGTCAGGGAATCAAGGAAAGGTTGTTTTTATTTTTTGGTACCGGGGATCGAACTCGGGACCTTGCGCTTGCAAGGCAGACGCCGGAACCACTGAGCTAAATCCCCGGCCCTAAGGAAAGGTTTTTGAGTGAGCTCAGAGTTGGACTTTAGGAGAACAATTCTGGCCTGAGGTTCCAGTAGCCAGGAGAGAGAGGTGGGGCATTTTAGACCAGCTGGGAAATGATTATAACACTCCCAAGGGAGAAACTGCCAAGACCTGAGCTACTGAAGTGGCTACTGGGAATAAAGGGAGAGGAGCGAAGGTAACACCAGCTACCCCTTCCCTCGTCCTGTCCTGTTCTCCATAGCTCTGATGCTATAGGACATAGCGTGCACTAGGTTTATTCTGATTGTACCTTGTCCCACTGGAGTGTAAACACCTCAAGGACAGGAATTTTGATCTATATCTGTTTATTTTCTTCCTGGCACACAATAGGTATTTGATAAATATTCATTGAATGAATAAGTAAGGAAAGAATGGAAAATCAGCTGGCCACAGGGACATGCCTAATACTGGGCATGAAGGGAGGGAGCTGTTAACGATGCCTGAGAGTGATGCCCTGCTTGAAGGGAGTGTTTGTGATTACTACTGCTAGCCCATCCCTGTCCTCATCACTGGGCCAGGAATCTGGCAAGTCACCCTGAGAGTCCTGGGAATATCCCCCCCCACACACACCCATCATTCTCATGGCCAGCCTGATCCTGACGTTGGCCTGGTGTCATCACTTGGTGTTATCATGATGAGGAATAATAGCATCATTAGGGTTGTTACTATGGGTGATAATACCAACAGTAACAAAAGCTATTGTTCATAAAGTACCCAATGACACACACTACTCAGGGGTCAAGGCAGTTTAATTAACATTACTTTATTGAACCCTCTCAGCGGTAGTAAAGGTAAGGAATAGCATTTTCATTGTATGCACGAGAAGCAGAGGATAAAGCCTCAGGTCTATACGCCTTCTGGGTCAGAACTGTCTGCCCAGGCATAGCACAGCATGCCTGGCACATAGTAGGTATTCACTTTGGGCTGTAACATAACACCAACAGAAGCATCCTAATTCCATGAGTGTCATAGGGCCAGGCTTTAGCGAGCAGCGGGGTCATCCGAGGGTGACCTACCCAGGCTCCTCTTCTCCTCAGGGGGAACCTGCTGCTGGATGGGTCCCAGGATTACATCCAATTTTTCCTGGTAGGGGCCCACATCTCTCTTGGATCTCACCACACAGCCTCTGTAGCACCGGGAAGAGTAGTCATACGCTCTGCACACCACCAGTTTACACTGCAGGTACACTGAGGGGAAGCGGTTCAGGAAGTGGAAGGATTTGAATTTCATTCGGACAATCCGGGGAGATGGTTGGGAGTAGACTTGAAAGGTTTCATCCCTTATGCACCTGGAAGAATAGGATAAAAAAACCCTGTTAGTTCTCACCAAGGCACTGGATTTATCATGACTCAGTTATACCAAGCGTGGAACTCCACAGCCCATCCTGGCCGCCTCGGCCTCCCGAGCGACCTCACTTCCTTTCTGAAGACCATGTGGATCACACACTCACTGCCAGGGATGCAGACAAACCCTGACAGGCTGATGCATCACCAGCAGCTTCCAGTTCCGAGTCCCCCTGGAGTTTCCAGGCAGACAACCGGGCCTTGCACAGCACAGAAGATTAGGGTTCAAGTAAGAACACGTGCTCAGTGGCCGCAACTAAGCCGGGGAGTCAGGAAGTAGAAGCTCAAGTTTGCAGCCCAGGAGCAGGCCAAATACAGGGGAGGAAAAAAGATAACTTCTTTCCCTTTCCTGGTTGCAGGGCCAGGCAAAGTGACATTTGGCTCTAAGTTGGGCAATGTCAGTGTTCCCCAGCCTGCCTGGCTCTCCTTCTTCCAGGGCCTCTCTCTCCTGAACCACTGGGCCTCTCCTGAGCCCTGTGCAGCTGTACTTTCCACACTGGCCTGTGGACCACGTAGGACCCCTACTCCAGTATCCAAGCATCTCCTCATTCCCTTGGCAGAATTCCTTCCTCATTCCCTTGTCCCAGCTGGTGGTAGAGGGAAAGTGACTTAAGAATCTGCTTAGGGAATTTTACTAGATATGAACAAAGGTGCATCTCCCCATGAGAAACCATGTGCAGTTATAATGGTGGGGCTTTGAATGAGGGGGCAAGAGAAGAGTGAGGTAAGCTGGCCTGGGGACCACGGGGTGTGAATGTCTTGTGGATGAATGGCCGCAGTCCCAGGACAGCCTGGTTGTCCCAGAAACTTGTCCTGGGTCTGCTTACCCTCCCTCCTCTGTCTTCCAAAGCTTACTTCCTGCCTCTACCTTCACTTCAGCTGCTTTCAAATACTCAGATCTCTTTGTTTTGTTTTGTTTTTCCCACAGCAACCTCCTTAGTGGCCAAGGTGAGAGAAAAACCCAGAGGCTCATTCAGAGGTAGGGCATTTGGTACAGGCCAGGGAGCTCTCATACATCAACAGCATCTTTAAGTAGCACCCTCATTGGATTTCTCTTCTCCACATGCATTTAGTACCCCTCCTTTTGTAAAACAGCATCACTACATAGGTGGCAGAATGTCACCAACAGACAAGAATCTTTTGGCAGGCTATTAAATTGCTCATTTATTTGCATTCATTTCAATCATTCTGTATCCACTCAAATGCCAACTTGTTCCTCTATGGAGAGAGGGGATCTGGGTAACCTTTCTTTCCATCTGTTGCTGGGGGGACGGCTGCTAGTTGAACCAACTGCATAGATTACAGACAAGATGAGCCTTACCCCTTGTTTACTCAACTGACACATGTTCCAACTGTGCCTGGAAAGAGATGCTGCTTTTAGTACCTTGCGGAGGTGTGATCTTTAATCCTCACCCTTTGTTCCTAGCAGCAATCCTTACCCTGTCAGCATAATTTCTTAGGAGGCAATGGCTACTAAGATATTAAAGGCCACTTTGCAAGTCAAAAAGTGCAGTGCCACTACCAGCAGGGAACACAGAGTAGGACTGGACTTGTACCTCTGGCTTCTCAGGACCCCATCAGGGAAAGCAGCAGAGTCTCGCCCACCTCTGCAGAGCGCCTCATCTGGGAAGCTGGAGTAACGAAGCACATTGGCCTGACCCCTGCACCTCCTGAGCTGAACTGGAGAACTTTCCAGGCCCATGGAAGTCACAAAGACCTTCTGATGACTTCAATGCAGTGATCCTGTGGACCACCTGCTTTTTCTTGTAATAGGAAAGCCTTATGATGTGGGCATCATTATCACAATTGACAGGTGAGGAAACTGGCCCAAAGAGGTATGCATTTCAACCTTGTTCCGCTCCCAAACCAATGCTTTTCCCATTAAACACAGATAGTTTTAACCAAAGCATAGTGTTTGGTCACCTAGGGTCTAATCACAGTTTACAGCCAACTTATTGAGTGACCACTGGTGAGTCATTCCATTTCTCCTACGTGTTAACTGGAGATGATGCATGAAAATCCTGCCTCTCTAATCAGGGATGTTGTCCAGGACACAACAAGAAAGGCTCTCAAAAGAAAAAGTCACAAGATATTACTAAAACTAGAAAAGGGTCTAGCTAAGCCTCCACTCCTAAGAATTTCAGTTAACTAAAATCTGTACTCTGAGCCTTCTGCGCCACTATGTTTGAATTATCAGGCAGAGGTTTAAACCTATAAAGTAGTACTTACCCTCTCCGGATGAGATCATAAGTCAATGATGAGAAGTCATTGGGGTATGGTGAAGCCACACAAGTGTCCACAAATAAGGCCAGGGAGGCATCAGAATGGAGGATTTCAGCCTGAACATACAAATTCTGATCCAGGTCCACATAGTATGGGCTATGAGTCACAGGATATAAGAAGGAGGGGGAGGTAAAGAAAGAAATGTTCACGTTGAAATTGCCATACTGGATTTCCTGGACCTCAATGGTGTCATTAGTGATGTACATGGTGTTGACCCAGGTGTTCTGGAGCATCTTGCAGCTGACATGAATGTGGAGGTCCTTTCTCCTTTTGATGATGCCATTTGAAACAGCTGCTTTGAGGAGGTTGGAATAACTGATGGTTTCATTATCGACCTAGGAGAGGCAGGCAGGAGAGCAGAGTTAGCCAAATGTCTTCTGGTAAGAGAATTTCATTGCTGATTTGATTTATAACAAGAAGGAAATGACTCCACAAACTTCAAAATATTCCCAGACCACATACAGATGGCCCATGCCTGTTCCTGTGGCTGCTATTATCTGGCCTGGATGTCCAGCTCAACTAGTAAGACTTCCTCCTCGCACTCCTCTACCACATGATGGGGACCATGGTGTGGGCCAGTCGTTGCTCTTCCTCATGGCAAGATTGGTGTGTTTGGATGGTCTCTTGACCTACCATGTGACTAGCTGAGCTTGGACTCCATGTTTCAAGGCTCAGAACAAAATATTCTGCTTCATTCTCACTGCTTCTGGGAGTCATAGGGGAGGAAGACGCATACTCATCAGAGGGGGGTCTGGTGAGATCAGTGTTAACTGCTTGGTGTTTTGATTGACTGGTAACTGCTGCAGCTTGATGACTGATACTATGGGAGCTAGAAGCCATAGAGATACAGAGTAACACTAGTAGCAGGGTTGGTCTCTGGGGTTGGGCACCCTGGAGCCATTCTGTCCCACCTCTCTATACCACAGGACCATTTGCTACTGTGCCTTTCACTAACCAACAAATTCCTAAGAATCTTGGCCCCTCATGCAATTTGATGTGCCTACCATCTCTTAAAAGTGACTTTTCCCCGGGACGGGAGCCCTATTCTTGGAAGCTGTGATCATCTTACAGGAAAGATGATGTCTAAACATTCTTTCTTGAGGGCTTGACATAGTGTCACCAGTAGCATTGGTAGCATCTGTAAGTGTCAATGGAATGAATGAAAGGAACAGGGGCCAGCAGTGCTATGGAAGTGCTAGGATGAGGGGAGGGCGAGGCAGGGAGCTGTCACTCCAAATGGCCAAGAGGACACAGGCAACAAGACCTCCTGGAAGCTTCACGATTGTGATCACACAGCCCTGGTGGTGAGGACGAGAATATCATCGCCCGGCTGGGGACTGTGGGATTTCTTCTCCTAGCAAGTCCTACGATGGCCAAAACCAAATCTCTTCCAGTCCCACATCCTTTGAGTCCCAGCACGCCATGAATACTTTTGCGAGAATGAACAGAAAAATAACACCATTAGTGACCCAAACAGAAATCCTAACATCTAAGGCAACCTTAATCTTTAAATGTAAAAAGGAAGAGAAACTTTTCATTTTAGTCTTATACACTGTCAAGGGTAAAACTCTATTGCTGGCTGGTTGGGATACTGAACAAGGTTGCTTCTGAAGCAATCATCACTATTGATAGGCTGACTCCCAGGGCCTAAACTCATGACAAATCAGAACCCAACATGATTAACTTATAGGATGAAATATAAAAGCCAGTTGGAACAAACCACTTGCATGACATGGCTGATATGGACTCTTCCCTGAAGTAAGTCTACCTGACCCACCAAATTCCTCTTCAAAGGGGACCTGGTGTATATAAGATCTGATTAGGGGAGCTGTGGACCATGTAGCCATTGTAGGCCCTCAGACCCAGGCATTCATAGCCAGTGGGCCCATCTAGTTGGTGAAATGACTGTCCCCTTCCTAGCTGTTTCTTGTGAGTCAAAAGAGCAGGAACATGTTTTCCAGGTAATGAAGAGCATCACCTTAGCACCTAGCACAGCGACTGCCACATGGCAAGTGGTCACTACGTTTCTGGTGCAGGAACATGGCCCTGGCTGGCCTTGTGTGCTCCACATACATTGTACAATCAATGTGAGCATTTCATACTATGTATGACCTGCAATCCTAAGCCAAAGAAAAGTATTATCATTGTTTTGGTCCTTAACACAAAATCTTGAAATGGTTATTTAGGTATCAGGCAAAAATTCAGAACTTAGAATTGCTAATTTAAAATTAAATGCACCCGGGATAAATGTACTGTACTTTCAATGGTTTGACGATGTCATCACTGCCTCAGAACATTCTCATTGCCCCACAGCTCCCTCCTACTCCTGGCAGCTACCCCTCCAACCTGGTAGCAAACAGCCGTGGATAAGCATCCTGTCACTGCACATTTATTCTCCAGTTCTAACTTTAATACAAATGGAGTCATAGGCACGGCTCCTTTCCCTCAGCACAAGTTTCTTCAGATTTTCAGATTCTGGTGTCAGCCCTACCCCTTCATGGCTGAGCAGCCTTGGGCAACATGCCTGGTTTCTCTCAGCTCAGTTTCCCATTTTTAGAGGCAGGCAGCAGAACCACTGAGCTAAATCCCCGGCCCTTGTTTCCCATTTTTAAAGCAAGGATGACAATAGGTGAATACTTGAGAAATTGAGGGAGCAGGCTATGGACTAATCACAGCATCTGCTACTTGTAAAATGACAACGGTCCCAATTTGCCCAGGACTGAAGGATTTCCTGGGACATGGGACATTCTGTGCTAAAATCTGCATTTTCAGGGAAACCAGGATGGTTTGTCACCCTAGATGGTGACAGCTCAACAAATGGTAGCAGCAGAAACCAGTTAATTGTGACACTAATGAGCGAATAGGCTTTCTCCAAGGCTTAGCAATGTGTTTGCATAGCCATGCACTTCTGGAAAGCTCAGGAAAGTAAGATATAGATGTATTCTTTGGTTTAATGGGGCCCCTGCCATTCTCACTCATCTCAGCCCCACACTATACAAGCTTTAGGCCCCTATAAAACTCATAACTGACCTGGAGCTGCCCTTGTTATTGCTGGTGGGAGTGGCAGCCTACCAGGTGCACTCTCTGCAAGATACAGCTGGAGAAATTGCCCACTGAGCTTTCTTCTGTCCTCCTACTTCCTCCTATTTGGAAGCAGCTATAGCTAGATCATGGTCCCAGAGATTTCTATCTTCCCTTGGTCTGACTGTTCTAATTATAACATGAGGATCCCAAGCATTCAAGATGCATGGTATATATCACTGTAGGAAAGCATGCTCAGTAGGAAGTGGAGTGAGCAATTCCAGGCTTACCTGCCTGATGGTGCCACAGCCCAAGTAGGGAATTGTGAATATCACATGACTCCGGGTTATCTGGGGCTGACACTGGTAGTTCCCGTTCCAGGCAGAAATGACAAGGTCACTGGCAGAAAAGCCCAGGGATTGGAGGTAGGCCCTGCTCACACTGGCTTGCATGTGATTCGGCAGACAAAACAGATCTGATGGACAGGGCACATAATACACTTGGTCAGTGTCCCCAAGCCCCACAAGTCCTACTGGGTGCTTTTTCCATATAAAGGAGCAAAGATAGAGACAGTGGTGCACACAGTTAGCATTTAGGGTGCATGGATAGAATATATCTCATTGCAGCCCCTGGGTGCTCTGCAACTCCATCAACCCCTCCTCATGAAAGCCCAAAGGAGGCAAATGGACTTAGGATGTCCCTGATGGACAACAGGAGGCAAGATTTTAAACAAGTGAAATATTTTGCCACATTACTATTTGTTTACAAGTAAAGTAGCTCAACAGTCAAATTTGGGTGATTTTAAAGTAAGGTCATGTAGCTATGGAGAAAGTCAGTGCTTCAGATTCTGACTGCTTAAAAGACCTTGGACAGCATCTTGCCTGGCCCTTGATCACTGTATACATCAGTCCATATAACACCTCAGATTGGAGCCACATGGCTGCTGCTGGAAGTGGCTGTGACCAGCCCCATGCATCTTCAGATGGAAGTCTACTTTGTTAGGTCTCAGGACTTGGCCAGTGTCCCGTATTCAATGAAGGTCATGAAGCTTCAAATCAGGTGCTTATTCTGCCTTTGGCACTGATTTCTTACTATCTGCTGAAAGCCTGATCTTGTACCGTCTACTTCCTCTTTGCTGACTACAATAAGACTAATACACTGCCAATCATCCAGTGCTGGCCCTTGACCTCATATCCAGCAGCTAGATTCCCAAGACTCAGTGTCCAAGGCCTGGCTAGGCAGGAAACCAAGCCCTGGGGCTCTGACGGGGCTGACCTAATTTTGTATTTCACAACCACAGGACAGCTGAGCAACAGAAGGCTCTCAGTGATGTCCCCATTCTGAACCAAGCATTCTCACAGGAAACTTACGTGTGCTGTCATTAGTAAAGGTGGAGTAGTACTCAGCATGGAACCCTCTCCGTGTGACACTGATGTCGCTGGTGAAGCGAACTGACATGAAGTTCGATGTTGAGATGAAGGAGCCCCTGTACCCATCACAGATCTTAGCAATGAGAGGGGAACTATAGTGGGGGCCATCGAAAACCTCAATATAATCAAAGCTGCAGCCACCTTCAAGCCTGCAGAGACAAAACAGACAGTTTTAGTTCTACTTCTGTCCAGACTTTGATATAGGGGAACAGATCTCAGGGAGGAGGTCAGACTTTTACGCTACAAATGCTGACAAAGTTCATCATTGAAGAGTAGATTTCCTTAAATCAAGTGGGATTTGTTTTCCCGTGATTGCCATGCGTGGGTCCTCATCCACCCTTCTGGAATCACACATACAAAATCTATAGCCCTCTCCTAAAAACCCTTTAAATTGTTGAAGGAAGGATGTATATTCGACTTGAACCATTTTTCTTTCATCAAAGAGACCTTGGTTCTTCTAGAGAGTGAAATATACATCCATGAGTCCATAGTGTTATAAATAAATCATTGAAGAAATAAATATCAGGCAAATCAAATAACCTTCTGGTGTTCAAGTTTCTTATTGACAAAGGTGAAATGATTCTGTCCGTGTATATGGAAGAGGGCAGTTCTGAGGCTCCAATAAATAGCATATGGAGAAGTGCTTTATATAATGTCAAAAGTGGTGGTGGTCACTGTTACTGATATGCTGGCCAAAGAGTAGCCAAGGCCAGCTTTGTCCCCTAGGAATCAGGAGCTTTAGGTGCAGCCATTGTAACACAGTGACAAGGAGATTTGAATCATGTATCTTTTGGAAAACCCCAACTGAATGATCAAGGCAGAGACTTCCAAGATTTCTGCAAACAGAAATCAAGAGAGATAACTGTTTTGTTCAGTGATAGTTGTTAGAGAAGAAAGTATGGTACCCCCTTGTCTGGGATTCTAGAAAACTCTGGTGCCTCTTCACTCTCAGCTTGCCACCCCCCTTCTTGGATAGATCAAGTATTAATGCACTTTTGGTGATGTCCTCTGCTTAAAACAATGATTTTCACTTGTAATTGGGGGAAGAACAGACAGCCTAATGTCTGATCAGCAGTAATATCCTCCATCTGCCAAACCCCAGGAACTCATGAGAGAAAGGAAGGCGTGGTAAGGAGAGTTCAACAAAATGGGTGTAGTTAATAGGATTATTCACATTACTACCCCAAGACCATCATTGCTCCTAACAACATTCCCTCCCTCCCACTGGGTAACATCTTCCAAGTATTTTGACGTAGTCATGACATAGCACTGACTTTCTCAACAGTCAGGGAGGTGAGGAGAGAAGATATTTCATTCCCCTCTTTTGACTGAGGCTCAGGAAAGATGCATGACTTCCTGTGGTCCTACAGCAAATTAGTGGAAGATCTGGAACTTTAACTCGGAGCCCTTGTCCCCTCCAGGGCTGTATCCCCAATCTATTACCACTCCCCATAAACTGTTGCTAGGCTAAGTCAAAAATGAAACCCATCATTTAAAATAGCACCTAGACAAACATCACCCTTGAATTTCTAAGTACCCTGTCTTCTCTTTCGAAATGTCCATGGGGTCCCTGATGCATTCTGCTTTGCATCCACATACTCACTGGACATCTGTGAAGATGATAGTGACAAGGTTGTTGTTTGGAACTTCAATGTCCCACACACATCTGGCGTTGTTGGGATAGTTCCCAGGGTAGAACGGGCTTGAAAAGCGCCCTGATGATTGGGACAGGAAACCTCCGCAGGAATAATTTGCTGTAAGGACAAAATGGAAATGCTGCTGACTGCACAGTAATGTGAGAAAATTTTTTACACAGTCTCCAAGGCAGGGACACAATGAGAGGTGCCCTGAACCGGGACCATCCACCAAGGGTCAGGGAGACAGCCTCCTGGGGAGGCTATGCTTAGATAAGTTTTCTCCTACCCATTCCCATCAGCCCTCCACAGTGTCCTCGTCATTGAGGGAGAGGGAAGGGGATATTCAAGCATCTCTGCCACAGGCTTTTCAGGGAGTTCAGAACTTACTGTTTGGACGGCTGGTGATGGGGAAAGCAGCTGTTGACAAAGAAAAATCATGATCAGTTTTTTGGTATCGTCAATGCAGTTGCTGAGTGCTGGATTATCTGTGCCAGACACGATGCCAGCCCTGTGTTTCGGGGGGCGGGGGGTGACTCAGGAATGTCACAGGTGGAGGAGAGGATGATGTGTCTTGAAATGTAAATAAGATAAAGGAAAGCCCTGGGATGGGAGCCAGTGGTTTGGCTCCTGGTCCAGACTTTGTGGGGAACAGAGGGCAGGAACCTGGGGAACTGGCAGAGGGAGGAAGGTATTCCAGGCAGCAGGAACAGCACATGCAAAGGGGCCCAGCATGAGAGACCTGGGGACTTGCATGTGGATGGCAAGGAAGGCACAAACCAAGGGAAGGGAATTGTGGAAGGCCCTGAGGCCTCAAAGCCTTTGAAGGCTGAGGCTGGAACTAACAATTGGGCAGAAGTGACACCCACATTTTACAAAGACACCCCCTGGCTGCTTTGTGGAGAAAGACGGGAGGGGATGGACCTGAAATTGCTGCTGCAGGAAGCAAGAAGTGAGAGGCATCAAGGGTGGTGATGGAGAGGAAGGAACCAAGGAGCCAGAAGTGTGCTGAGAGTAGCAGGCTGGACTGAGGAGCAGATGAGGAGGGACTGTTGCCCATTATGGCACATACTCTATGATGAAGCAAGCTCTATTTGGCCTCTCCTAGACAGGGTCTGGTGTCAGGGAAGGGACAGATAGGTCATACAGGTGGCAGGCCTCTCCTGGGGACTAACTGGAGATCTGAATCCTAATCAGCCAAGACACTAACCACAGGGGCAAAGTGTCCTGTGGCCTACCAGGGTTAAGACAGCCAGTGCAGGGGATGCAGCCTGCCAGGAAGACATGACAGGCAAACCCTTGGGAGGTGACCAACATATCCCACAAAGTCTAGTCAGCAACAGCTGAGAGACATGGAGGCCTAGAAAGTAAGATGCAAATCACAGGTACTTACTTGCTGTTGATGAGTAGTTTCCTAAAATTAGACAGAAGAAGTACATAGGTTACAAAATTGACTAGGAGGAGTGGTCAGCATGGAGCAGGGACACATCCAGTGACTCATAATCTGACCCTAAGGATGAGTACACTGTGGCCCATCGAGTTATTGTGATTGGGAGGAGGCTTAGGTGGGCTTCCCAGCTGCTTTCACAGCCCCATAATTATTTGCAGGTCATCAGCATCACAGCTGGTGGTCACAACCACCATCATTTTTTACTTGCCCAGAATAGTTCTAAGATCATACCAATTGCCATTGGAAGCAAGTGCTAGCACGATCATGCCCATTAATGAATGAGGAAAGTGAAGATTAGAGATGTTGAATCATTGCTAAAAGTCATATAGCCAGCATGATACCCTCAGGACCCCAAAACTGGTCAAAGATAAAGTGGCTCATGCATGGTCTTCTGAAGTGGAAGGCCAAGGGCACCAGCTGAAAAGTTTCTACCATTCCCACCTCTAGGTCTGAGCCATAGACACCAGCGGACACTGGCCTCAAACTTTCACTTTATAATGGGTTACAGGGAAATGGGACTTTCGTGACACCTTGCCACGCCTGTACAGATGACACCAGCATCTTCAGAGCGGCCACAGTTATGGGAGAACCAGTCTCAGCTCTGGCACTGCCAGAGAGTGGTTTCTATCCCCAAGCATTCCACATCATCCCAGGGTGATAGGGCCAGAGCCAGGGTGAAAGTAGGCATTTGTTGTGGCTTGAAATGCATCTCCACAGCCCAGCTGTCTGCAGACCACCTGTGCATCCTGTATGCCCCAGGAGTCATCATAAACAGTCCCCCACCAGCCGTCATGGTAAACTTCCACACGCCCCGCACAGGAGGAGTTTCCATTGACCAATCTCAAGCTGCCATCTAAAAGATACATGCAGCAGAAGATGATGACCATGTCCCACAACATATCTCAAAGGCCCAATACTCCAGAGGCCTTTCCCCATGCCAGAGTTTCCAAACAGAAGCGTCTAAACATAAGAGCAGAAACACTGGACCCATGTAAAGCTGGAAAGGGCGCCAGACATCACAGAGCTAGGACCCCTGTCCTCCAGTTGGGGACTGCTGGCTCAGCAGTGAGAGTCCCCAAATCCCCAGGGATTTGGTAGCAGACCCAAGGCCAGATGTGTCCCCTATTCTGTATATTTGACTTCTTTGCCCAAAGACCTAACCCTCCTGCGGTTCACATAGGTCAGCTGTAAAATAGGGAGAATGGACAAAGTATCACCAAAACACCTCTTTGATTTCCCTGGGAACCACAGTGAATTCACGAGAGGCTGGCTAAGTCCTCCAAGCCTCACTGGTCAGGGCTAGTGTACACTTACCTCTTGGAAAGGAGTTATACCAAGCCAAAAAGCCAGTGTTTTGGAAACTGACATCACTTCGGAATTGAATGGTCATTCGGTTGCTAGAAGATGTGAATATTTGCCCGCTGCCGTTACAGATCCTCCCTAGCGAATTATTGCTATTCAGTGATCCATCGAAGATTTCAACATAATCTATACAAGGACTATACCCCTCCAACCTGTATAGAAAATATATATCCAAGTCAACCTTGCAGTTACTATGGTTCCTCCATTTTATAGATAATTTGGACATTTACAAGTGATGTTGCTGATTACATGTGTAATTAACAACAGACCAAAGGGCTGCCCTGCCACCACCCCCCGCAGTAGAGATCAAAACATTGCTGTTGCTTGTGCATAGTACACAAGAGTGAAAACACCAGCTACAACACCAGGTATGCCATGGAAGACCCACTCTTCACAGGGTGATCTGGTGAGACTTACTGCAGGTCGTAGAATCCCAGGTCTATGCGATAATCGGAGCGCACTTCTATTTGCCACACACACAGGGCATTGTTGGGATAGTATCCAGGGTAGGATGGGCTGGAGAATGTCCCACTGGCATTGTATAAGACGCCACCACAATTCACAAAGGGTACTATAAAGGAGAGAGAGGGAGATGACCCCATTGTCTTCAAGAAATTCATGACAGGCAATCATCTTTACAGTAAGAATCTTCATGGCTTCATCCTTTATACTTTATAACATGACTTAATTATATAACTGGATGCTTAATTATATAACCTATTTCTTTTGTCCTACAATTAGGAAATGTTTAACTAAATTATGATACAACCATATAATGGAAAACTGTGCAGGTGTTAATCCTTACAGTATAGAAATAATTTTAATGCCATCAAAATACTAACTTTAAGGCCACAGAAAAAGTATTTATTATATTCTCTGAAGTGAAAATTAATGTTATGAGATATAAGACATGTTCTATTGTACGTATGTGTGTTTCCAGAATGTTTGTCAAAATACAATAGTAATTATGTATTCATTCTTTCAACAAGTATTTCCTGATTGGCAGGCACAGTGCTAGGTAACAAAGATGCAGTAACAAGCTGGGTATGGTGGCACACAACTGTTATCCCAGCACTCAAGAAGGCTGAGGCAGAGGATGACATGCTTGAGCCCAGTCCAGGAAAGCTAGCATCTTAATGAGACCCTGTCTCAACTATAAAAAATAAAAGGGCTAGAAATGTAGCCTAAATTGTGGCATAGCTGCATAACAGAATACAATGCAGGCATTGAAAAGTATACGAAGGAAGTTTTAATGACACAAAAAAGTAGCCATATCACTTTTTAAGAGAGCTTTTAAAACATACTTGCACTGTGAAATTATATGGAAAAGCATGAATACTTGTTAGTTAATTAATTAATTAATGTACTTGTTTTTTGAGACAGTCTTACTATGTAGTTCAGGCTGGTCTTGAACCCACCATATAGCCCAGGCTGGTCTTGAATTCATAGCAATTCTCCTGCCTCAGCCTCCTGAGGGGTGGGATTACAGGGGTGCATCACTATGCCTGGCTTGAAATGGTTGGTTTATTAATCTGTCTCCCTTCTTCCTTCCAAATCTTTAGAGGTACTATAATAAGTAAAATCCTTTAAGTCTATTCTCTTAAGAAAAGGCAGACTCACCTACTGTTGTAAAGGGAGTTTGTACATCTGCAAGGAAGAAATGAAAACATGAGTGAGTCTCAGGGCTCAGACTTCCTGGAACAAGTCCCTTGGGATGATATGCAAGACAAATGTTGAGGCCATTCCCCTTCATCACTTGGAAACACTTCCTGAGAGGCAGTGGAAGGGGAGTTAGCACTTACCTCCTTAGATTGCATTAAACTCTCCTTTGCTATAGGGACAAACCTAGGGAAGCCCCGCAATACAGCCAAGCTTAGAGACAGCAGAGATTTGCCTCTGCAGTTGACAGAATGCCCATGCCACAGTGAGGCCCAGAGTGAGAGCGTGCTGGGGCGGAGGACCCCTTCTGAAGGAAAAGCACCCAGTAAAATAGAGAGCGATTGTATCGTCACCTGAGCAGATGACTGCTGCATCCTCATGGTGTCCACAGTTGTGGGAGAGCCAGCCACGGTGGGGACAGTTCCACAGGTAGGACTCATGACCTGAGCAGGCCACGTCATCTAGGACAATTGGTCCTGAACCCTGACCAAACCGGGCATTTCCTGGAGCAGACCTGGCCCAGCCACAGCCCAGCTGTCTGCACACCACGTTGGCATCGTTGGTGTCCCAGCTGTCATCACACACGGTGCCCCAGGAGCCCTGGTACAGGACCTCCACGCGACCCTGACAGCGGTGCCCTCCGTTCACCAGCCTCAGGGAAAAACCAGTAGCGTTTCCTAGGCAGAACACATAATTTTAATTTTGATTCCCTTCCTGTGAAGAACATCAAGGCCATGTTGTGGCTATGAAGCCAAGACTCCTTCCCAGGATCCAACTTTCTCACGCAGGTTAAAGGCCCAAGGAAAAAGCAAGTGACCCCCTCCCTTGCTAGACAGGGGCAGTTGTCACCATGAGTTCATGCAGAGCACAAGGGCTCTGATGGAGATCAGCCTGAGCATCTGTTTCTCCAGTCTGGGATCTTCCCACTTTCAAAGGCTCTGCACGTCCTTCTGCTGACCCAAGACCTCATGTCCAGAATCACTGCCCAGCCTCTGATAGTTGAAGCCAAAGACAACAGAGAGTGCTCCATGACAGGATCGAGATTACTGGTAACTAAGGCATCAGAACCATCCATCTCTCTCCTTCCCACATCAGTGTGTGTGCCTCCTCCGTGTATTGATGAGACTGCAGAATGCCAGGGTGTTTCAGGGAGTATTACAAGGAAGCAGAGTCACCTCCACCCCTACTGCACAGGAGGGCACCTGCATAAGCATGGACTTGCATCCACACATGCACACACACTGCACATCAGTGAAGCAGAAGGCAGAAATGGATCCTCTGGTGTGAGACAGGGCAAAAGGGAGGCAAAGATGAGCTCAGACAGATGTCCCACAGCACCCTCTGCTCTCATAAAAGATGCTGGAAGCCCATATCAGGACTCTTCTTCAGGTTTTGGAGTCACTGACCTGTGGCTGTAGCTCCTATCTCTCATCTCTCAGAGCAGGGCTGGAGGCCAGCACACTGTCATGGCAGTCTCCATTAAAGTTACTCTACACAACTCCAGCCTTGTCACTGTGGTTCAGCTGGACCACACTCACGCTAACCTCTCACTGAAGTCAAGATTCAGGTACCAAGGGGATAACACCAGGCAAATGTCAGCATAGACTTTGCCTGCTCCCAAGATTCTCACTCTTCAGGCGTGGCGCAGGTTGGGACTGGAAAGCCCACCAGAAACACAGTGGGGTCAAAAAATGTGACGCTCTTTAGAGTGCCAACTGATCAAAATGTCACCGTCAGCAAACCCTAAGAGCTCGGTCACTGCCTGAGCAACACTCTGTGAAAGGCAGGGCTCTTTCAGCAAGGGACGGGAACATAGTTCTTCTTGGAGAAGCAGGGCTCAAATATCTGCCACCTCTGCATTAACCGAGGCCTTGATAGAATCCTTCCTTCTTCTGGGGTCTGTCTCGATCACCTGCATAAGGATCTTCCCTGAGCACTGGATCAGGACGCTTCTGAAGCAAGGTCACCATCCACCCAATATCAGACCAACAACTTGGCCTTCAAAGACTTTGGACTCATCCAGCCCACAGAGACATGGCTTAGGTAGGGCCTCTCAACCTCATTCTTTTATTTCCAAGGCCAGGTTTTATCCAGAAGTGGGAGGGAGCCCCAGACATGTTTGAGAGAATTCTTACCTCCTGGAGTAGGTGTGGTGCGGATAGGCCATACATCTGCAAATGGCAACAAGAAAACATGGCTCAAATTAGACTTGCAGGAAAAGCATAGGGCAACAAAATTCCTCTGCCAGGCAGGCCTCATTACAATGCCCTCTGGACCTAAATATCTTCTCAAGGCTGCTTCTCTGAGTGGCTCATAAGCAAACAGGGAGATGAGACTGGCCTCTCCAGCTCTTCAGCCTGCGGAGTTCTGTTCTCAGTGAGGCAACTTGTGTCTACACATTACTGGCCAACGATCAGTCTAGTGCAGCAGACAGCACTGCCCACACTCTGACAGCAGGGCACAAATGGTTAACTAGGGTAGTAATGGGCCAGGGATAAAGCAAGTATTTCATTTTATAAATATGAAAAAATTCTCTATCCCCCTCCACCTACCTGGCAAGACCTCCGTCCTTACAATACAGATAGCCTGCCCTGTGTAATCCAAGGGAGTTTGTGAGAGTGAGGAGCTGAGGACTCTCTCCTGTACTAACATTAGTTTCAGCAGAAGGTTAGACAATGTACAGAACTCTCAGAGTGGTCATGGCAGCTGAAGAAAAAGACCAAAGCTTATTGAACATGAGCCTACAGTTCTGAACTAGAAGAGATACCAACTGGGTCATCAAAGAATTTCATGAAAACTCAGATGAGTCAATGGAAAAAGCTGCTTGTGAATCCAAAATCCAGGCAAAAAACACCTTTCTGGTGCCACATTTACAAAGAGGGGAAATCATACGTCTCATAATGTTGCCAAGAGCAGTAATAGACCTTAGAGTGAAGCAGAGGATCAGGGACATCCCACCTCAGCACACTAGACTCACCCGTTATGGTTGTGGATGGAGGGTTAGCATCTGCGGGAAAGAGACGGAGGTTAGACACAGAGCACACGGGTGACAAGAGGCTCCATGTATCCACTGTCTGAGCTCTGCACAGGCCTCTGCCTGAATCCTGCCTGAATCCATCCTCCTCCATCTTTCCATCTTCCAGGGAGCTCCGTCCAGTCCCCTCCTCTGTGGCCTACACCTCAGTGCCTCAAGCTCACTCCCCACAGGTGGGAAATCATGGCCATGCCTCGGCTGCCTTTGCTAACACACAGGAAAGCAGGTCAAGCTTTCCTAGGCAATGAGCAGGTGAACACACTGACAATCCACCCTCACACTGACAATCCTGATATCCTATCTGAGTTCCAGAGATCCCTCCTGCTGTGATGCTCCAGAGTGCTCCACCACAGCTGTCTCATTGCAAGCTTCTGCCCTCCGTTCTGTCATGCTCACACCTTACCTTACATCCCTCCTTCCCTGTGTGATAAGAAGTGAACCCTATCTTTATTCACTGCATGGAGTCTTCAAATGACAACATCAAGGAGATAGAGGAAATGTATGAATCACATGTACAAAGATGTGAACAAATAATGCCAGGGGCTACTTGGCATTGGAAGCCAATGGACCTATCCCCCTGCAACATAAAACACAAACTATCCCTGCCTTCTGGATGGTACAGCTGTGGAATATTCACGGGAGAGCACAGTTACCTCCAAATCAATATTGGGACCCTATCTGTAGCAGGACATTGACTGAGCAGGCTCCTTCTCTCACTAGAGGGCGTGGCATTGACCTGCAGAGTCAGCTGCCATGAAGAAAGTGCAGGGCCACTGCATGAGCAGGAGGAGCTGCACTGGGGACCTGAAGGGACTGGTGCTTGGTCTGGAAACACCACAACCCACCATGGAGCCCAGTGATGATCGATGAGAAAGTGAAGTTCTGAGTGCAGAGCCAGGTGCCCTGGTGGAAGCCCATTCAGGGAGGAAGATCCCGGTGTCACAGGCGCTCACCTGAGCAGATGACTGCTGCATCCTCATGGTGTCCACAGTTGTGGGAGAGCCAGCCACGGTGGGGACAGTTCCACAGGTAGGACTCATGACCTGAGCAGGCCACGTCGTCTAGGACAATTGGTCCTGAACCCTGACCAAACCGGGCATTTCCTGGAGCAGACCTGGCCCAGCCACAGCCCAGCTGTCTGCACACCACGTTGGCATCGTTGGTGTCCCAGCTGTCATCACACACGGTGCCCCAGGAGCCCTGGTACAGGACCTCCACGCGACCCTGACAGCGGTGCCCTCCGTTCACCAGCCTCAGGGACAAACCAGAATCTGTTCCTGAAAACCACACAATGTTTCTACATTTTAATCTGTTTCCATGGAAGATGGCAGGGCTATATAGTAGATGTGCAGACAACTCCCCAGTGCCTATACTCTCTCCTGAAGTTTTAAATACAAAGGAAGACTATGGTACCCTCTCACTCCTAGAAAATGGCCCCGGAGCTGAAAAGTTCATGCATAGCCAAAACGCCCTGGTTCAGATAATATAGGTCTTCTGTCTCAGTGTGAAATGTTGTCTTCTCTGTTGCCAAACCTCTGCGCTTCCTTCTGCTGACCCAAGCCCTCTTATCCAAATATTTCCCAGACCATGGCAGTTAGAGCCAAAGGCATCTGGGAATGGACCAGAGCAGAATCAGAATTTTAAAAGCAACAGAAACATTAATGTCTCTCTTCCCCACACCATTGTCTGTGCCTCCTTTTTGTGTAGATGAGACCTGCAGAATCGCAGAATGTTTTGAGGAGTGTTAAAAGAAAACAGTGTCCTCTCTACTCCCATCACATACACATCTGCATGCATCCACATTTGCACATTAGCAAAGTGGAAGGCAGAAATGGACACCCTGACGGGAGCCTGAGCAACAGGGAGGGAATAAGGCATCTTTGACAGGACAAGTTCTAAGATCCCTGGTAAAAGTAGACATGATCTGCTCACACAGAAGAGGCTGGAGGGCCATATCAGAACTCCTTTAACCAGACACGCAGTCATTAAACTGTGCCATCTTCTTCCAGGCCACCATAACACCAGCAGCTTTCCTGTGTGGCAGTACCTTCCACCATGCTGTTTTGTGTTTTAGCCTGATGAAAATGGACTGAAATTTCTAAAACGTGAGCCAAAATAAGCCTCTCCACTTTTAAGTTGTGAGTGTCAGGTAATACGTCTCAGAGATGAGGAAACTGATTAAGATAGCTCCTATCCTGACCTCCCATTTTGCATACTGTGACACAATCCAGAATTTCCATGGCAAACTGTTAATTAGGAACAGGATTACACTCTTCTGTAGGTTCTACCAGCCTGTAGGGATGGGAATCATTTGGCCAGAAAGGATGAGCCAATAATAGTGACACCAAAATCAACTGTCCCCTTGTGACCACTGGGACAAAGTATGGATGGTCAATGAGTCAGGGGCTGTCACATGGGGAGACACAGTGTGAGCAAGCCAGTAAGGAGGTACTGAGCCCACTGCAGCTCTGCCTCTCCAGGTCAGATGTGAGGCCAGTACCACTTACAGCCTGAGGGCCCAGTTCAAGGCTGAGAGCTTCTCTCCCAGGGCCGAGCCTAGATCAGCCTCCCAACACCTACAGGCACCATCTGTCTGTTGAAGGGGAGAGCAGCAGCTTCCACACCCACAAGCCATGGATACACACAGAAAGTTCTGGGAGCAGGGCCAGAAAGATGACCAGAGCCCATTCATAATGTAAGAGTCCCAGTGTTCTTAGGGGCCCGCCTGAGCAGACAACTCCAGCATTCTCACAGTGTCCACAGTTATGGGAGAGCCATCCTCTGTGGGGGCAGCTCCACAGGTGGGATTCACTTCAGAGCAGGCCACATCATCCAGGACAATCAGCTCTGAGCCCTGCCCAAACCAGGCATTTCCTGTGGCCAGTGTGAGCAGTGTGCCTGCAGACCACATTGGCCACACTGGCCAGCTGTCATCACACACGGTGCCCCAGGAACCCTGGTACACCTCTACTCGGTCCTCAGGGGGAAGTAGAAGACTTCTGATGCCCACAGACTGAGGTGTCTTGATTTCCAAGGTAGCTTGACATGGGTTCAGGGAAAAGGAATGAGCAAGGATGCTGTGCCAGCAGACTGGCGACTTAAGCCTCTTGAGATGCAGCACCCCAATCTGGCCAAGAGTCAGCATCGATGGGTTAGGACCACAGGGAAAGGAGTATGGGCAGCAAGACCTCTACAGACAAGACACTAGGCTCCACCTTAAAGCTCCTTGGAGATGCCTCTTCAGGTTGGTTCCTCCCCGCACTGAGGATCCACGATCCACAAAAGAGATCCCTTGTAAGCCTGAGAATCTATTCAGACAAGTCCCCTTTGGAGTTGAGCACCCCACATCCTATGCCCTCTTGCACTTCTTCAGGATCAGAGATGAGCCTATATGGGTGTGTGGGGACAGTCAGCCTACAGGAATCCCACATAACAGATCCTACCTTGTCGAGCTCTCTCAGTGCTTGACTCAGAGAAAGCCAAAGAATCTGCAGAGTGGAGAAAGGAAGAGGTCATTGACTGTTGAGGTGGGGTAGTCCTCTGCCTCTTTGGAAGCAAGGGCTGAATGCATCCTGCAGGCCTCCTTCACTACGAAAAGGCTATGATTTTTTCCTTGTGAAACCAGACAACTTTCTCACTCTCTTTGCTGGCTAGGCTTCTACCACGAACATCTTTTGCTCATCTCATCCTCCTCCACCTCCTCTTCTGCCAAAACATCACCCAGTTCATTAACAGTCCCAACCTAGCCACAGTATTGGACTTCAACTGAAATCCGGGCATTCCTATAGCTCAAACACTCTAACAAATATTTGCCATCACTAAGGTATTCTTGAGAAAGTGGCCCCAACCAGGAAGAAAGGTGGTTTTCAGAGGTACATTCTAGAATGCCAAAATAAACCCACTTACGAAGTAGCCACTTGGAGAACCGTGCTCCTTCAGAATGTCCATTCGTAAGTGGGGGTTGGATCACCATAGTCACATCCTATACATGGTGACACTGCAGAGTCCAGGATGCAGGGCAGATGCCAGTGAACAACTTACACAGAGAACGTATTGGCTACTCCCCAATGCGATCTTGGGTACATTTAAGTGCTAAGGACCGACTGTTGCCCCACCCACAGCATCCCCTTTAAAAAGGAGAAGCTGTCCCTTGGGTCAGGGAAGGTCGTGCTGCTGTTCATCAGGGCCAATCTACTGACTGATGGCATCGACAAGCTCGGGGGAGATTCAGACTGAAACCTGGCTCCATCACTTCCCAGCTTTGGACAACAGGCAGTCCCCTTACCCTCTCTGAGCCTTGACATCTTTATGTGTGAAAAGGGACACTAATACTGGTCTTCCAACGCCAAACAAGGCATGACTCACGGCAGAGAAGGAAACATGCACACATGCATGCACATACACGCACCGTGATACTGCCTCAACGCGCACGCACAAGAGCAAGAGGTGACAGCTGCACTACCTGAGCACACGACTCCAGCGTCTTCCTTGTGGCCACAATCATGGTTGTACCAGCCATCGTGGCGGCAGCTCGACAGGTCGGGCTCCCATCCTGAGCAGTACACTGCACCCAAGAGAATGTTCCCCGATCCCTGACCAAACTGAGCCCCGCCTGGGGCCGACACAGAATGGCCACAGCCGAGCTGCCGACAAACGACATCTGCATCCTGGGTGTTCCAGCTGTCATCACACACGGTGCCCCAGTAGCCTTGGTACAGGACCTCCACTCGGCCCTGGCACCAGTCACTGCCATTCACCAGCCTCAGGGGCAAACCTGCATCAACACGGCAGAGAGCTGTGGTCTAGGTGCTCTCTGCCCCCTTGGCTTACACTGTCCCATGCTCCCCCTTCTCCTCTGGGCACCCCATGCCCTCCTCTTCACTGATTCTCCCTCCTCGGGACCTTAAATATTACGTCTTTCCCCTCTTCTTCTCACTGTCATCCGCACCTGGAAAAGTTCTTGTACTCTGAGAACGTTCTAGACAGAGGACCCCAAAGCTGTCTCTCTGGTCCTGAGTCAGCCCTGACAGTCCCAGCCCTGAGTTCTAGACCAACATTTCATTGGCTTCTGGGAGCTCCCATCCTACCATCTGGAATTCAGCAGTCTTTCTCCTCCATTCAGAGGGATGATGCAGTCTGCTCCAAACCAACTTCGTTGGAAATTTGCGCATCACATTTGATTCCTCCTCTTTCCTCTACATCCAACTTATCACCAAGGATACCCTTTTTTATATCCACTGCTCTTTCACCAGGTTACACCTTCATTCTCTTGAACCCACCCTACTTAGGGCCCTCCCAGTTGATCTGTCTGCCTCTACTCCCCGCTTCTGGAATCCATTCACCATCACTGATCCAACCACATTCGTGAAGTGCTTGCTTTGTGCCTCTTCCTGTCATCTGTCTCCCCAGACAGCCCCCAAGTTTTATCTTCACAAACTACAAGTATATTCAAGTCACTGCCCTGCTCAAAGCACTTCAATGTACTCTCCACTCCCATCAAGATCAAGTATATGCAGGCATTTGGCCAACAGGGGTCCTCAACCTACACTTTCAGGTTCTTCTCCCACGGTAAAGATGACCATAGTAAAGGAGCCGGTGGGCACCATGCTGCTGCCTGGCATGATGCCACTCAGTCACCCATAATGAAAAGTTACACTGGTTAGGCAAGGAAATAGAGAGCAGGTTTGAGGATCAAGCCCAGAGTCCCGACAGCAGGAGCCAGATGCTGGGTGGTTTTATGAGAAATCTGTCACCAAAAAGTGCCAAATTGGAATGGGCTGCAAGGTAGGCAGGTGCTTGTTATTGGTTTGGAGTGGGAGTAGAATGTGGAAAAGCCCAGGAAAGAGGAAAGAAAGACTAAGGGACCATTTTCAGAGCATTTCAAAGTCTATTTGGGGCCTGTTGACTCCTTGCTGCCCCCTTCTGGTTACTCTCATGAATGTCCCTCCAGAAGAGTTCATATTCTTGCCTTAGCCTAGCCCCTGCGGGGGTGGGGGTGGGGGGAAGGTATCACTCAAAAAGCTTTCGCCACCTGCCTCGAAAGCGCAAGGACCTGAGTTTGATCCCCGGTACAAAAAAAAAAAAAAAAAAAAGAGCTGCTTCTCAAGTCCCTCCCAGGCTACATCTGCATCTCTCAAGGCATATCCTAGAAGGGAAATGAGTGGCCTCAACAGATCAAGGGACCAATTGGCAAGTTAGTTGTCCTGGGTGACCCTGACATATCAATCTTGGGCACAGAGGTCTACATACTCGCAGTAGAAAAAGTGGGAGATGGATGGGCTCATTTATTATGAAGAACCAGAATCAGGAGGACCAGTCTTGGGTTCAAATCTCTGCCCTACCACTTACCACGCATGTGACGTTATACAATGAAGTACTGACCAATTACCTAACTGTGCCCTAACTTCTCCATCTGCAAAATGGGCATAGTGATACCTACCTCAAAGTGCACTTGGGAAGATTTCATGAAAATAGCACTTATTATACATACTAGTTGAGCATTTATTATGTGCCAGGCAATACTGAAAATTTTATATCCTGCCAGATGTCATTTACCTTTAAGATAATTGTCCTTACTGCATAGAAGAAGCACTGACTGTTTTCGGCTACCCCTTCTCAACCAAATTGTTGAGAGGCAGAGAGAGGAAAGAAGGACAATGACAAATGGGATCGGCTGAGTGTGCATCTCGGATATGCCCAAGGGCTTGGAACCCACATCTGTCAACCCCAGTCCATCCCTGAATTTTAAAGCCAAGCATTTGTTCTGTGGCCCAGGGTGCACTCGGCTTCCACTGGCTAACAACAGCAGCAGATCTGACTGTCCAAGCCAATAATCGAGACCCTGAAAGGAAGAGTAGATGGGAAAACAAGTCTTACCAAAGCCTGTAGAGTGTGGGGCCTCTGAACCTAGATAGAAAGCAAATTCACGTTAGGAAAGATGTTCAGAAATGATCTACATGTTGCAGAAACTGACTTCGGTTTCCCCTCGCAATCCTGCCAGGGGGTGCTGTAGTTAAACCATGAGTTTGTGTGCTCTAATAATTCTTGCTTAAAGTGAATTTTTGCAACAGCAGATTAAGTCGGTTTTAGACGAAGGGCTCAATATGTTTAAACATTCTGAACAAAAATAGGCAATATTTAAAATATATACACATATCCTCTGTCACTTTCTTTGGAAATTCTTAGCAGAGGCTCCTATAACTACACTGGGAACATCATAGTCTCCTTCAAAGCTGGGTCAGGCAGAAAGGTTTCCCAAAGTACAGTGGGGAGAACGTCCTTATGTGTGGAATGCAGCTTCTTGAGTCCCAACTCAGGCCTTCAAATCAGGCTCTGTCGAGGGAGGGAGGTGAATCCCAAAGAACTGCTTTCTATTTGATTGAGATATGCACTGAATTTTGAGGCGGGGACAAAATAACATTTAGGGAGAACAGAACTGTATTACCACATGGTTCATTTATGCTGTGCATGGGAGAAGTTTCTATTGCTTTTGCATGTCTAGAAGGGACACAAATCATACTTTTATGTGCCTTTTATGAAGTCCCCATACCATTCATTAAAGCTTAGTATTTATTCTTAAGACATTAATAACTGTAGAGAGTGAAAAAATAAATTCTAGGCTAATATAGGAAATTCATTTCAAAGTACTTACCAGATATGAGAACATCTGATTCAGTAACACCTGTGAAGAAATAAAGAGAAAAATCATATGTGTTCATGTTTCACTCACAGGAATCCTGGCAAGAAACCCACCTGGGAAGCAATATAGGTGACTGAAGCAGAGACACAGCAACTGTGCATAGATCAACAGCTCGTATCTGAGGTCAGTCGTGTGGACCCCAAGCAGGTGTGTTACACATATCTGCCCTGCTGCCTCCCCCAAAAGCCAATTTAAAACAATGAAACAATGAAATTCCATTGTAATTTGTCAAGAAAGAAAAGGTTCTAGAACAATAATACAGGGAGAATGGGTGTAAGTTATAAACAAATACTACTCCGTTATATGTAAGGGACTTGAACATCTGAGGATCTTCTTGGAACCGAACCCCTGTGGATACTGAGAGACAAATATTCTCAATGACAAGTGTGTGGTTAATAGTTTTCCTGATAGCGTTTAGGCCCCCAAAAGTATATATAAGGAAATAGCAATACTGCTCAGGATCAGTCAGGAGGCTGAGGCAGCTCATGGTCGCAGCTCTGTCCTGCCATGCCAACACCTGGCACAGGAGCACCTAGGCTTCTTGTTGTGGTGGTGGTGTGAGCCAGGCATCTGTTGGGTTCTTGGTGGTGCAAGGTGCCCAGATGAGCACTAAACGAGCAAGGGCTGGTCCTTAGACCATGCATAGCAGGATCCTAGAAACATCCCCAGAGAGCCTTGCACAAGCACAAGTGCCAGGCTAGCTTCTATGGGAGAGTGAGCGGCAGTGTGTGTGCCTGTGTGTCCGTGAAGTTATCTGTCTCTTTGTCTTCACGTGTCTATGCTTGTATCCATCTCTATCTTTGTGAGTCTGTAATTATGTGTAAGCATTTATATATGCATGTGTCTCTGTGTACGTGACATGTATGCTTTTACATGTGTACGGGTATCTGTGTGTGTGCCTGTATGTACCTGTCTGTGTGTGCATTTTTCTGTATGTCTATGTATGTATCTATGTGTGTATGTATATCATGCTGATCTTTGTGTATCTGTGTCTGTGTTCATGTGTGTATCTGTCTGTGTGTACAAGTGTGTACAAGTGATTCTCTCCCTCTCTCTCTCCCTCTCTCTCTGTATATGTACGGTGAGCCTTAAGCGTGTTGAGCATATGTCAGGGAAAGATTTCCAAATGAGACAATGTCCGTGGAATTTAAAAAGACTGGTTAGATTGGGCCAGATGAAGGCTGGGAAGAGGAAGGCTATAAGGAAACTTGCAGATAGCAGAACCAGCAAGGCTGAAATGGATGTGGCCAGAGGAGGCGCTATTGGAGCGGGGAGCACAGGTTGTTAGTAGTAAGACACAGTGAAGTGTAAGCTCTCCCAGCAAACAGAAGAATGAATAAACCCAGGAGGTAGAAAACAGTGAGAAACATGTGGAGGACTAAACACCCGAAGGTGTTGCCAAACAGGGTGTGGGGCACACAAAGCTGCTGGAGGTTCCTGGACACCAGGCTGCAATGCTTGGACTTGGTTCCAAGGTGCAGCCTCAGGCTTCTTCCTCCTTCCACGGCACGTGGTAGCTGCACCAGATGAGTTTCACAATGCCCAGTGGTGTGTTTGCACAGTAAAGACTAGTTAAAGAAAGAAGCGCCGTGCCAGAGAATAATTAGACATCTGTGTGGCTGGTTACTTGACTCAGGAAAGTCTTCTCCCCTCCAAACACCAACCACATTAGAAATGTCCTCATAATGTTTAAAACTCCCTCTAATAATTTTTCTTCTTCTTTTCAAGTCATTAATGATGGCCATAAATCCAGCCCTAAATCTAAATTGTGGAAAGACTAAGTGAAAAGATCAGCAATCTGCCAGAAATGAGTTTAGAAGCAATTATTATTTTCTCATTTTGCAAAACATTGGCCTTGAAGAAATGGGATCAAAAGAAATGGGACCAAATGGGACCAAAGGAAGTAAAGTTTAAAAATTTTTTGGACTAATTTCAAATTTAAAGAAAAGTACCAGAGATGCTACAGAGTTCCCATATAACCCTTACCCAATTTCCCCTAATATCGACATCTTATATTTTCTTGGTCTATTTGTCACAACTAGCAAACCAGCAGTGGTATGCTCCTGCTACTAAACTAGACTTTATTTGGATTTCTCCAGTTTCTCCTTTTCCAGGAGCCAGTCCAAGGTCTACGTCACATTTAGGAAGTTACATTTGGATAAAACATTAGGAACATGCCTAGACTAGGAACGCTGTCAGTTCTGAGGCTCCATTTGCCAGTCACTGCCTAGGTAACCTCCATCCTTCACAACCCTATGAAGCACAGCAAACATAATCCCATTTGCAAATGAGTAAACTGAGGCTTGCAGCAGCTCCACAGCTGGCCAGCGGCAGAGTCAAGGACATCACTGAAACCGGCAGTCGTGCCACGGCCGCTCCTGCCCACCACCCTGACTTTCTCAAGAGTTTGTGCAGAGAGGACTGAGAAGAGGGCCTGTGGAGCCATTCATCTCCTCTGGGCCCTGCCAGGGACGGGGCGGGGGGTGGCGGCTCCTGGTCACAAGTGGTGCCCAAATACAGGTGGCCCTCATTCCAGGTCCAAGTCCTACCCCAGCAGCCTACCAGCTGCTGTCCTTGACAAGCCATATAACCTTCTGAGCCTGTCTCCCCATCTGAAATGTGGAGGTAATAGTACCTAACTTTGGGGTTGTAAATAAGATTTAGAGAAAAGAGGCACACAGGGTAGAGTGGGTCCCCACCTCCAAACGGCAGATACAGGCATGCATGCGCATGTGCATGGCTGCCTGTAAGCAGACATACAGCATCATGAAAACGTGACAACTCCCTCGGTCCCAGAGCACTGATGTCTTTTGACCTCCAAGACTAATATGACCGCCATGTTATTGTTCAGAGCCACTGCAGTGTGTTGTCAAAAGCTGGGGCGAGGTCCTACCTCCCTTCCACGCACTCTCTAAAGCACATGGAAGCAGATGGTCTGTCTAGGTCCCAGGCTGCCCCACTCTGGACCCTGAGGCTCTCCTAACAGGAAGGAGTGGTAGTGTCCTCAGTCAGCTGTCACACATCTCCCCACACACGGGCACTAACTGTACCACACCCCAAGGCCTGGGCTTTGGGGTGCTGCTTTCATGACAGCTGTCTCCCAAATGAACTTTCATCTTCAGAGAGTCCGTTACCAAGCCCAGGGGAGAGTGATAGTTCAAGAAGTTATATGGAACTTAGATGATTTTTCCCTTGTCTCCTGGAATTCATGAATCTAGCAAAAAGCAACACCAAAGAAAAATATGAGAAGAGGGTGAAGGAGGAAAAGGGAAGAAAATGAAGAAAAGAAGAGAGGACGGAGGAGAAAGAACAAAGAAGAAAAAAGCAGAGGGAGAATGGAGGGAGAGGATAAGGAGATGATGGATGTCAGAGAGATGAGATAAACAGTCAGACGGATACAGAGAGAGGGTGACCTAGAGAGACAGACATGGAGACAAGGACAGAGGCAGAACGAGATAAAGAAGAAAAGACCGAGAGACAAAGAGAAGGCAGAGACAGAAAGACAAAGAGACAGAGAGGGGCAGACAGGGAGGCAAATAAAGAGAGTCAGAGACCAGGAGAGAACAGGTACACAGGGGATCATCCTTTTACATGGCACCTTGGTTTAGAGAAAAAAAAAAAACCCTGAGATTCAATAATCACAACAATTTTTCAATGGTTCTTTCATGTCTCCCACATGAGAGGCAAAGCCATGCTTGAGTGACACAGCTTTGAGTCCTGGCCTAGGCGGTAAGTGACAGACACAGACTTGGAATCGTAAAGATGTTGTCTGTGCAAATACTTGACCTGATTTGCTCAACAAATATTGGTCTTTATGCCAGGCGCACCTGCAGAGAGAAGGCACATAGGAGCATTTACAGGAGAATCTTTTCTTCCCATTTTCATAGCATACAAACCCTGTGCTCAACACATTATAATAAAGTATTAGGGCCTCTTAGTAGCACACGTATTCCCTTCCTTAACGTTGGGGACATTTCTAAGTCCACCAGGTCATTTTCTTCACTGAATGACTCTCTGACATTGATGTGATTGGCTTGTTCTAACATATATATTTCTCACCCAGAGACAAAACAAAAAAGAAGCATTCCTTCCAAACATTGGTGAACATTTACAATTACCAGCAAAGAACCACCTCCTGCCCAATACAAAACTCCAGTGCGGAGGAACAGTTAGATCAGATTTGCCAGGATTTAGGTTTGTGGGAGTGCAATTAATGAATACAATAATTAGACATAATACCTGCAGAGAGAACTTGACCCCACAAAAGACATATTTCAAGGATGATCGTGGAGATCCCCATCGTGCTGGGTTCCTCTCAACTTGCTTAGAAATTCCTTGACATTTATAAGTTCCCAGCTGAAAGAAGGAGTGTCTTCCAGGGCCGTATATTTCGATTGCTGTAGTAAATCAATACAAAGGAAGTAAGGGACTCTGTTAACAGCCAGTGGCTAATCTGCAGGAACAATTTGGGTGTGTTTGATTGATTGCAGCATGAATAATCTGAATAGTGCTCAACTGCCAAGGCAATGACATTAGTGATATAATTTCCAACTTCCTTCTAAGTGAACCTCAAGGACTTCCAAGGGCTCCCTGAAAGTGGGCTTAATTTTAATCTTGGAGAGTTCAAGTTCACCTGTGGGAAGCAGGATGTGGGCTGCTGGGCAAATAAGGGATGTGGTGCCAAGGGGGAAAGCATCTCTCGGGGATGGTTTGTCCTGGCAGAGCATTCTCTGACTGGCCCTTGTGCATATAACGTAGCCTCAGAGGAATGAGAATGACATTATTGCCAGTGTGGCCTTAGTGTAGATGAGAGGTGATTCTGCGGAGACTATGGACTCATACTTGCTTTGGCCCCATCCTCTGTGTTTCTGGGTCTCCCACTAATTCTATAACACAGTACCTAGGGCACATGTGACCTCAGACTGACCCACCTCTGATGACCACACAGCCTTGACTTCTCGTCCTTTGGACTCACACTGTGTGACGCTTGGGATTTGGCAAAGGCACAAAACCTGCCCCCACCTCTGCCTACCTGGTTCACAGTCTCTCTCTTCGGGTTTGTGATGTAAGTGTCACCTCACTCTTTGGGATCCTCAAGTCTGCAACCCCAGCTTGTGACCGTCCCCTGGACTCTACCAAGAAGGTTGGTTGTCATTGTTTGTGTCAAGACACTTTCCAGGGTTGGGATTTCTGGTGAGAAGCAGCCAGCTTGTCAGGTTGCCTCTGTTCCCCCACACAGTGAGCAGGGTTGGATGCTCGGCTGAGTCGCCAAGGCCAGCAGTGGACACCTTGTCTTCCTTGTGCGGTTAACCTATGGTCTCTGTGCTTCATTCTAGAAGGACGCCATAAGCCAGCCTTGTATCAGTCATCAACAGTCTGGAAACAAGGCTAGACGTCTGCATCTGGTTTTATCCACATGACAGTTACATTCCAGCTTTGATTTCTGCTTTACTCAGCAACTCTTCCTTTTTTGGCATTCTCAAGTCTTCTTCACCCCCAGGGAGAGAACAGATGCATCTCCACAGGACAGGCCACTATGCTTCATGCTCCTACTGTCAGTCTAACAATTGAGAAGTATGGGGTGACCAGAGAACAGGGCTGCACATCTGCTGGGGGATGCCTAAGTGTCCGCACACTGCATTCTCCTTGGGTCCGGGAGGGCCGGCCTGAGGATGATGCTGAGGCTGGCTCTGGGATCATCAAAGAAGAGCATCATGACAGGTTAGCAATGTCTGCTCGGGCACAGCAGGGGAAGGAGGTGGCAGGAATACTAAAGAACTGAGAGGGACGGGGAGAAGGTCGGTTTCCCACAGCAATGTGCTATCTGGTCTTAAAGACAAGAATGAGGGCAGTAAGTATGGGTAAAAATTGCTAGGGGAGATACAGGAAAAGTGTTGAGTCAGATGGCAGAGGCAGTTCTCAGAGACGGTGGCTCCTTAACCAAGTCTGAAAGACAAGCAAGGGCCAACAGAGAGAGAGAGAGAGAGAGAGAGAGAGACAGACAGACAGAGACAGAGACAGAGACAGAGACAGAGACAGAGACAGACAGAAACAGACGAGAGACATCGCTGAAAAGCAGGGGCAGCCTCTCTGGCTGCATACCGATGAGGGCAGGGAGCCTCAGCATCTCCTCAGCATTTCAGCTCACAGGAAACATTCTTGAGAACGCCATGATTTTCCCAACCACACAGCTTTCCCATTTTTGTTGTTTTGGTGATCTTGTCCTTTCCCCATGGAGCCTTGCACAGTGATCCCAAGATGACAATGCTTGGGACCTTCTTGTTCAGGGGACACCAGGATGAAGGAAGTGGAGGGCGTGTGGCTGTCATTTGAAAAGCAGCTCAGGTAGGTGTTCCCTTTGGGAAATGGGTGCCCACAGTGGGACAGAGAGAATGCAGCAGTCCCAGGCATGTAGGAAAACTCAACAGAACCTGCCACCACCACGGGCTTCATCCCCAGGTGCTGCATGTGTCACAAGGCCTTCGTGGCTCATAAGACGCTCCTCAGAAAGGTCCCTTCTTTTAACTGATTTTATTAGTACACTTTGATATCCATAATGATCACATTCATCACGAGGAATTTGTACCTGCACATACTATATCTTGATTCTTCTTTTTTCCTCATTCCCCCTCCTCATCCTTCAATCGTTCTTCCCCTCCACACTTACAAAAGCTTTGTTTCCACTTTTTCCTTCTGTTCTCTTTTTTTCCTTTTCCCTTCCTTCTCTTCCCCCTCCCCTCTCTCTTGTTCCCCTTCCCATTTGAACATTTTCTTCCTACTTCCCAGTATCTATTATACATTTTGGTCCTTATTTGCCTTTTTGATTTCTCACACAAAAGAAACAATGTGATATTTAAATATGTGCATCCAATTTATTTCACTTAAAATTGTGTCCTGAAGGTGTATCCATTTACCTTAAAATGTCTCAAGTGTATCGTTCTGTGTGGCAGAGTAGTGCTCCAGTGTATATAAAAACCACATCTTCTTTATCCATTCATCTGTTGATGGGCATCTGAGCTGTTTCCAAGATTTAGCTATTAAAATTATGTTGTTATAGACATGTCTGTGCATATAACCTGTGGTATCATGCTTTTAACTCTTTCAGGAAAATACCAAGAAGAGGAATAGCTGGGTCAAATGGGACCTCTAGTTTTAGTTTTGTGAAGAATCTCCATGCTGATTTCTACAGTGCTTGTACTAATTTACATTCCACCAACAAAGGAGAAGCATTTCGATCCCCCCCCCCCCCCGCCCCAAGCCTCACTGGCCCTTGTTATTGGTTGATTTCTTGATGATAGCCATTTTTCCTGGAGTGAGGTGGAATCTCAGTGTTGTTTCAATTTGTATTTCTCAAGCACAGTGATGTTGAACATTTTTTAATATACTTATTTGCTGTTTGTACTTCTTTGTCTGAGAAGTATCTATTAATTTCAGATGCCCAGTTTTGGATTGGGTCTTCAAACTTGAGGGTCTGATTTTTTTAAAGCCATTTATATATTATATATATTAGTTGAAAGGTCTCTCCTTATATGAAGAGAAGGGTTCTGAGGGGACCAGCCCTCAGGCAGCAGCCACTCACCCTCCGAGGACCGCTTTTACTGTCCCACTGCTTAGAACCATCTGCCTCAACAGCTGCAGGTGGATGGCCGCAGCCACAAAGCTGCACTTACAGAGAAACCTGTTACAGGTTCAAGACAGTGTCTGTGCAGCACCTTCCCAGGCAAGCAAGAGTCCATGACACTCCTTGGCAAACTCCAAGGAGACCAAGCCCTGGAGGCTCAGCACCCCGGGGTATGGCCTTCAGGAGAAGAGACCCCATGGGGGCTGCCCATGGCTTTTTTTTAGGCAACAGTACCCTTTCCTAGAAGCAGAACTGTTCTACTTGAGCACCTCCTCCGAACCAGCTC
The DNA here is from genome assembly GCF_053883595.1 of Heterocephalus glaber. Lineage (NCBI taxonomy): Eukaryota > Metazoa > Chordata > Mammalia > Rodentia > Bathyergidae > Heterocephalus > Heterocephalus glaber. Next base: position 61,992,496 of record NW_028258320.1, read on the forward strand.
GGGTAGCCCCCACCACCTTCCCACACATCTGCCCACCCTTTTGGAGGCAGCCTGGGACGAGGTACCGGGTCCTCGGTGGCCTCTGTCTGAGCTCCTCCCTTCTCTAAAGATAGTCTCTACCCAGACAATGGACAACGGCCAAAGGAGAGTGGAGGAAGACCAAAAGCCTACAGGCAACCGGGGCCCCTCCCACCTCTGAGGCATCTCGGATTTCCGATTCCAGGAGCCTGAGACCAGACAGCCCATGAGCCCCATGGGGAAGGGGAACTGGCCCTTCTGGCTTCCCATCACTGGCCCCCCAGAAGGCCGTGCGATGATGGTGGCTTCCTGTCAGGTGTCAGGTTGACCCTAGAATCTAATTTTGCCCTAGTTGAATAGCAAACCATAATTGTTAGTTATTGTTACCACTGCAACGATATTTTGGCAGTGTTTATGGCCTCTACAATGTCACCCAGTTTTGCCCTCAGAGAGCCCATCTTCCCAGTTTATTAACCAGGGTATAAGTGGGCTCACCTGATGACATGTTAGAAGGGTCAGTCACATGAGTCTCATTGTCCCTCACTGCTTCTCTGTTGTCTCAGTGCCCCAGAGGAAGATGGGCTGTTGGAAGTAGATGAGCTGGTCTCTGCTTTCCAGGGCCACCATCATGCAGCCTCCAGCTGGGGACACAGGTTCAGAGAGGGGAAGTGACAGGAAGCACTAGCACAGTGTCCAGGACAGCAATTCCAGCAGAGGGATGCATGAGTTTGATGCCCACCAAGATGCAACCCACTCACAGAATCTTGGTAGTCCTTGAAAAACAGAAGTCCATTTGTATCTCTCCCATCTTTCTCAGAGCAAGGCTCAACCAATGCCTTCACCATGGTTCATAGGTCCTACTTGACCGGACTCATGGCCCCTGCTGCTCCCTACTCTAATACTCCAGCCTGAAGCCCTTTGCATTTGCTGCTCTCTCTGCCTGGAACACTCTTTCCCCTGATAGCTGCAGGATTTGGGGTTTTTCTAACATATCATCTCCCCCATGCAACCTTTCCCAACTCCCCCTTCCCCAGCACTGCCAGCCCTTCTATCCTTCTTACTATCTGGCCTCCTTATATTTTACTTCTTGATTCTTATACCTGTTCACTTTCACTAAAATGCAAGTTCTACAAGGTAATAAATTGTGTCTGCATCCTTCATTGCTGTAGAGTTTAGAACAATGCTTAACGCACAGTAAGTGCTTCAAGAAACATTTGCAGATTGCACTAAGTGTGAGCAGAGCCAAGCCTCCCTGCACAGGTTGTTCAGGTGAGTTCCATATCCATATAGCAGCCAAAGGCTAAGGATCATACATTCACTCCTCTATTCATTCACTGAATGGCACTGAGCCCTAGGAGCAAGGCTCAGCCCAAAGCCAGGTGGACATGACCTGGTCTTGTGGGGTTTACAGACTAGGGCAGCACAGGCAACAGACAAGAAGTAACTAAATAGAAGTGGTTCAGACTGTGTTAAGAATTATGAAGGAAATAAACCAGGTGATAGAGTAGAAAGGACATGTTTCGGGGAGGATTCCTGCAAGTACAGCAGTCCAAACATCACATTAACACAATAACTGCTCCAGGATGAGATCCAAGGCTTAAAGGGGTTAAGTAACCTAACTCAAATCACACAGCTGGAAAGTGGTAGAGAAAGAACTTGAAGTCTGGTATTTTTCCACTAAGCCCTGAATCCTTCCCTTTCCCCTCTTGGGCCTTGGGCTTGAGTCCCCCCACCATAGGACACCTTGCTGTTCAGAAACATTCAGTAGGGTGGCCAGAGAAGGGAAATGCTCCAGGTCATCAGAACAAGGGCAAATTTGCCTGGCATAAGGTCCTCAAAAAGATGCCAAGTGGCCTCACTTGGAAGAAGAAAGAGAGTATTTTTAATGGCAACACTAGATCTAAACTAACACGACTGGAATCACATAAGTGGCTTGAGGCTCTGTATCGCCCTGCAGCAAGGTAGCAACGTAAAAAAGATCATAGCTGTCATTTCCCTCAGATCGCGAGAACCATTTTTCCTTCTCCAGTAATCACCAGTTACATATTTCCCAACAAGGCACGTACGACTGGTGAGACCAGTGCACAGCCTTTCCATGGGATTGTAACTGAGCAGGTAAAGCAAAGTGTGGGTCCAAGCACCAAGGGAAGGAAGCACCAGGCCAGGTTCCCATGGAGAACAGTGGGTATGGCTGCTGCGGGCAGGACCTTGTCTGGAAGGACAGCATCCCTCAGTTGCAGCTCAGCCCAGGGCAATTGGGCCCCAGGGAATCTAGTCATGCTAATTATACTCCTCAGGCACTAGTTGGTAAACCAGGAAGCCAATTCACTCACTTACAAAAGGAGTATGCTTTGGCTCCAGAATTAGTCTGCTTGAGAGACCAAATTATATACCAATAGTTTGCTTGGGAGCAAAGAATGAGAACAAGGAAACTGAATGGTATCCAAAAGCAACTCTCCCAGCGATAAGAAGCTTGTCATGGTTCTTAGGAAGTTTCTACAGAAAGAACTATCCTGGGCACCTCTCAATATTTGTTATCATGATTTCCCTCACCCCAAATCTCAGACATACGAACTCTGGTATGTAAGAGACATGGGAGGTTCGAATAGGCCACCTCCAAACCAAGCTCCAACTATGAGCTTGGGCACAGCCGATTCATAAGTATTTTTGTTCCATTCAGGTGGGCCAGGAGGGAGCATTTGCTGGTCTTTTTGCTAAACTATGCTTGGCTCAGTTTCTCTAGCACAAGCCGTACAGTCCACAGGATGGCTGATGTTGGGGTTCACTATCCACCTAGGGGCTGAACCCAGCTGTAGGCTGCATCCTCTTCAACACCTTCTCCCATGACTGGGAGAGGAATTTGGGGGAGAGATGAACAGGAACCGAAAGGACCAGCAATATGCATGACAATCCAGAAAGAAACAACTAGCCCAGCCAGATATGACCAAGTAAGCGTACCCCAAATTAGATCTGTCCTTGAGTCTAAAAAATGGCTGCACAATTCTTGGGTGGGGGGTGGGGGTGTAGTTCACAGAAAATGTGTGGAAACACCTACAGGGTTAGAATGGACTGAAATTGACCAGAAGTTCAGTGGAATAGGCTGCCACAAAAAGCAGATGGATCATAGGGTGCTTGAATGTTGCTGGGGGGCCCTGAATGAGGGAGAACCATTTCCCTCTGAACGAGCCTGACTGTACCTTGATACCAGCTTAGGTGCAGGTTCATGTGCTGAAACCCTGGTTCTCAAAATGTGGACCCCGGACACTCGGCATCAGCTGAGAGCTTCTTAGAACTACGAAACCTGTGGCTGCAGAGTGAGCATCTGCCATGTAGGTTTTAACAAGGCTCAAAGGAGACTTGCTGGCTGACTGCATATGGAAAGCGTTTTAGCGAGGCAAATGTGCATGGAACCTTGTGTGTGCCAGGCTCGTGTTCCTTTGAGGGCACATAGATGAGTGAGGCACAGCCCCTGCACTTTGTCAAAACAGATGCAGTAATTGCAGTAACACAAGCCAGGGCCAATGATGTCAGGGAGGTAGGGACATGAGAGGCAAGGAGACTAGAGTGACCCCCAGCTCTAGTTTGAATCACTGCCACCAATTGAAGGTGCCACCAAATGGGATGGGGCACCAGGTGGGCGTTGGGGACAGCTCTGCCTCAGCCATCTCCTTTCCATCCTCCTGATGGACTGCATCTTCTCTGGCAGCTTTGGTAACATTTGATACATATGCCACGGGCCCACCAGGCCCCACCAGGCCCTGCTAGGCTCCACCTTCATTTCCCTTACTATATGCCCACCATCTCCACCCAAACAAAACTCAACCTGTACATTCAGGGGATTTCCCCTGGAGAGGAGGGACAGGCCCTTGTGGCAGGAGGTAGAGAAGAAATTCCTGACAGGAGGGAGCCCAAAGGGCAGAGGAAAAAGAGTAAGGTGGCTCTCCAAGAAAAACCACAGAGAGTGCTGGTTCTAATGGCGAGCGCATAGCTGGTAAGTACAAGAGGGTGCATATGCTACAGGCTTCTGGGGGACCCAAGACAAACTCTGAAAACCATGAAGTGCACCTACCCCTAACCACCAAGCTATGCCTGAGGACGCATGTGCTATAGAGCATCTTAACTGAAAGTGACCCTAGTTTAATTATAGTTAATTATAATCTCATTTACATTGTGGTTTTGACACACACCTTTGTGGGCTTTGGGCACCATGATGGTTCTTCAAAAATCCATATAAGGACAAAATCTCTCCTTTCAACAGAAAGGAGGAGACTTACCCCGACTGGAGTGAACTGTTGTGTCATTTCACAGAGCTGCTCCCTCCCTGTAGAAACCACATATAGGCTCTGACACCTAGCTTCTCTGGGACTGTGAGCTCTTGTCACTGACCCACTCCCACCCTGAGAGTATCCTTGTAAAAAATTGATGCTTTCACTTCTACTTCTGTGTACCCTGCCAAAGTGTTTGTTCAGAATACCAAGAACCTAGGATGCCACAACCCCTGAAAACACTCTGACTGAGGTATACGGAAAGATAACGGGCAGCCAGGTGACAGCTGGGATTAGGCTATAACAAAGAGATGCCCATGACCATTCAACGGTGGTGTCTGTGACCACACTAGGCTGCCTCAGAAGAAGGTGGAGAGAACAGTGTCGGGTGACTCCAGGGCTGCAGTCTGAAAGGCACAAACACAAGGGTCACAAGCATGGTGGCAGTGAGGCTGGGGTGGGTGACTGGTGAATGAGGGGCAGAAGCACCAGGGACGTGAAATGGGTTGTGGGTCCCTCACCAGCTGTGTGGTGAAATAAATCAGGAAAGCATGGGGCTCTGGGCCCAGATGGGCCCCAGCACAGTAGGCTGTGGTCCTGGGATTGCTGAGGCTGGGATTGGCTGCAAGGCCAGGGAGCCGAAGGTGAAGGAAGGAAAGAAAGGCAGTGGGCATGAGGCTCTTTCAAGCTCTATGCTTTCAGCACCGAGTGGACTTGCTCTTTCCAAATTGGATTTTACAGACAACCGGTAGCAGACTTTCAAATAAATTTCCCTGCTGGAATGCAGGACAAGGCTGCTGTTTTTACGTGGTGAATGAAGAGATTTCTAAAGCCTGTTTTCATCACCGCCATTTCATAACCTAATGAATATTTAAACAAAAACAGATGAGAGTGATGTAAATTCAGAGTCAAGGATGGACCTTGTGGTGAAGGGGCATCATTTTCTGGTTTGGCAACAAACTAGTGCAACTTTGTCCTGGAAGGGGGTGTCTGGGAATATGTCCGGGGCCAGTGATGGAGACTGGGAGCATCCCCAGCTCAGAGGGACTAGGGGGCGGCCAGGGCCACCCTCCCCCTCTTCAGCTTTTCCTGACCCTTCATTCCCTCTGTCCCCCTCCAGTCCCACATAAACCTTTACTGGCCACATGACTGTTACCATGTGGTGGATCCAATAGCTAGATTCCAGTTCTTGGGTACGGAAAGCAAAGGACTGCAAAGCTACACTTGATAGGGAAAAGTAGCTATGTCTATTAAAGGTCAAGAACAGAGAAAGGTGCCCAGATGACAAAAAGGCCCACTGCCCACCATGCAGATAAATCAGGCTCTTGGTGTGAAGGGTGAGAGGAAAAAAGAGGGGCTGCACGCGTTGGTCAGGGTTACATGGAATGTTCCTGATGTGAGCTCCAAGCTCGAGAAGGTGGAGGGGCACCATTAGGGAGCGATGGCCTTAGGGAGCGGCTTGAGCTCAACTGGGTGGAGAGGAGCGAGTCCCTTAGCCCCCAGTATTGTATCTGTATGATGACCGCGGGGCCCCAACCCCTGCACAGGTAAAGGGTTCGAGATGGATGATCACGTGGTTACCTCCCGCGAGATCATTCCCTGTGCACGCCTGGCTCCTCCTGCACACTGGGCTCCTGGCCTCTGGCTTCCAGCCGGGCTGGCCTTCCTTTACTTGAGGTGTCCTGCGCACCTCCCTCTCTTGCCTTTGGTGAGGAGCATTCACCTTTCAAATGAGGAAATCCACTTGAGGCAGAAGCAGGAGGGGTGGGAGGGAGCCCAGTCCTGAGCAGAACCCAGCAGGACTCCTGCTACACTCCAGCAGGGCATCAGTCCACCTGCTCTCCCAACCAGCCCCTCATTCTGACCCTGGGGACTGAGGCAGTGGCTCTGGGCTGCTAGCAGCAAGGACCATTCGGAGTGGCCCAGAGGACCCCAGCCCACATGAGGAAAGCCTCGTTTAGAAGGAGACCAAGAGATGCAGGGAAGAGGGAGAGAGGAGAGAAGGGGAAGTAAAAAGAATGAAGATGTGTTATAGACATGTACCAACTCCCCACAATGAATGTAAACATAACGTACTGCAAATGCATACTAATAAGAATAAAAATAAAAATCTTACAAAAAGGGAGAATGATATATTGTCCGTGTTGCTGCAGGGTTCACCGTGCCCCAAAGTGAGCTCAGAGGTAGGTGTAGCCCTGGGGACCCAAAAGCCACCACCACAGCCCCTCCTGTTCCAGAGAGCTTGTTCACACAGGCTGTAAGGTAATGGTTCAGAGCCACTCATTTGCCCATCCATAGCTAGCAAGTCAGCTTTGTTGTAGGCATGGCAGGTGGTGCTAAAAACCACAACAGATACTGTCACTCCAAGGAAATTGGAACAAAAGAGGGGTTTGAAATGTATACAGGGCAACGACAAGTCACAACAGCCAGCCAAACCAAAGAAAACAGAAGTGCCACTGCTGTCACCAAGCCAAAGGGCAGCACTGCCATAATGGGGTTCTTATGTACGGCCAGTGAACAGGCAAACTGCGGTGGATGTTTCCACAAAGCCCTCTCTCACTCAGGCTAGTTCTGCCAGTGGGAACCATCATTATTTCCTTCTTCCTCATTTCAACACTGACCCCAAAGGATCATTGCCTGTGTGTATGTGTGCATGTGTGCGAGTGCACATACGTTTGTGCGTATGTACCTTGTGTGCATGCATGCATGTTTATGTGTGCCTGTGTGAGTAAGCACATGTGGGTGCACATGTGTGTTTGGGGATGCACTGTGCTCTTAGGTGTGGGTGTCTGTGGGGGCATGTGTGTGTGCATGCACACGTGGGGGAACGTGATCGTATGTATGTTGGCTTTGTGTGTACTCATTTGTGTGCACACACAGGCTGTAACCCACAGGAGATACCTAACCAACACAAACCCATCTCAGTGGACGTACTTGGACAGTGCCTTACTCTCCACCTCCATGGGGATTTTGATGGACTGGACTCCAGGGATCCAGCCCACAGGGGGCTCCTGTCACTCCCAAGCTGTGTGGAATAGGGGACATGCCAGTGTCCTGCCCTGTCCTGTGCCACAAGAACCAGGACTCTGGGAGGCCTTTGCCCTTTCTTGCCCAACAAGAAGAGACTCTCCCCTCCCTTCCCCTCTCCATCATGGCCTCCACATGTTCAAAAAGCCAATTCCTACCTCCCATCTCCCTCCATGACGCCTTTCTTCTCCAAGGCTGTGGCCTGCCGTGGCAACCAGCCCACTCATCCTCATGCTTCCTCCAGCTCCCAAGGCATGCTGGGCTGCTCCCTAAGCACTCGTGCCCCTATCATGGGTACTCCTCAGGATGCTGGCACTACAGCCTCTACTCTCCAGCACTGTGTACCCAGCAAGACCTCAGAGGCACCAGAGGAGGCACTGCAGACACTGACATCACTCAACACCCCCAGCACTTGACAGCACATTCTCATACGCTGCCCAGGCAAGACTCAGGCTGAGCAACCATTGCTACTGCCATTTTGCAGATGAAGAAGACGCTCACAGGAGATGTGATTATTTCCAAGATGGTGGTTAATGAGTAAGGATGCAGGGAGGGCCCCGGACACGAACCCATGGCTGCCTGACTGGGTCCCGTATCTTCCCTGGGAACATATTCTTCTCGGCTGGGATTCCCTGATTGAGAATACCTGATGTAGTATTTTCCTGCTTGTTTGCACCTTGCCTTGCTCAGAAACAATTTGATATAATTTTCAAAACCACAGCAAAAAAAAAAACAGCAAAAAAAGAGAAGTGGTTAGGAAGACAATATAAATTAAAAAATAACAACATGTTAGGAAAATCAAGCCAGAGTAAAATTAGGACATAAAACTAAGGAGTATCATAAAGAATACTTTCCACTAAAAGGTGCTCAGCTGATATAATGCAACTAGAATTGTGACTATAACCTTCCTAGGAGATAAAGCAAAGAAGGAAACAAGATCAGCCTCCTGAGATTTAGCCTACCTGTTGTTCTTTTTTTTTTTTCACTTTATTAAATTCTTTTATTGGTACATTGTAGGTATACAACACAATTACATTTCTCATTGGGAATTGTACCTTTACATAATGTATCTTGGTTCTTATTTTTTCCCCATTCCTAGCCCTCCCTTCACCCCCTCCACCCTTCCCTATTTACAAAGACTTTATTTCCATTTTTTCCATTTCTCATCATTTTTCCTTTCCCTGCTTTCCTTTCCCCTGCCCCTGCCCCTCCCACTACCCCTACCCCTTTGGACCTTTTCTTCCTATTTTACATTATCGATTATTCATTCTAATCATTGGTACATTTTAGGTATACAACATAATGACATTCATCATTGGAAATTTGCACCTTTACATAGTCTCTCTTGGTTCTTATTTTTCACCCTTGCCCAGCCCTCCCTTCAACCCCTCCATTGCTATTTACAAAGATTTTGTTCCTATTTTTCCATTTTCTCATATTAATCCCACTCCCTTCTATCCTTTCCCCTAGCCCTCCCACTTCCTTCCCCTTTGCCCCTTTTCTTCCTATTTCACATTACCTATTATACATTTAGTCCTTATTTACACTTTCAGTTTCTCACACCAGAGAAACTATTCGGTATTTATACATCTGTGTCCTATTTATTTCACTTAAGAGTATCGCCTCAATGTGCACCCACTTCTCTAATTTCTCATTTTTTATGGCTGAGTAGTACTCCATTTTATAAAAAAACCACATTTTCTTTATCCAGTCTCCAGTTGATGGGCATTTGGGCTGTTGCCAAGATTTAGCTATCACAAACTGTGCTATGAACATGGGTGCACATATATCACTGTGGTATGATTCTTTTAATTCTTTGGGGAAGATACCCAGCAGGGGAATAGAGGGGTCAAATGGGACTTCCAGTCCTAGTTCTTTTCGGTATCTCCATACCGATTTCCACAGTGCTTGCACCAGTCTACACTCCCACCAGCAGTGGAGCAGGGTTCCTCTTTCCCCACAGCCCCGCCAGTATTTGTTATTGGTTGATTTCATGATAGCAGCCATTCTTTCTGGAGTGAAGTGGAATCTCAGCATTGTTTTCATTTGCATCTTTCGAATGACCAATGATGTTGAACATTTTTTCATGTATTTATTTGCTACTTCTACTCCTTTGTCTGAGAAATGTCTGTTCATTGCAGATGCTCATTTTTGGATTGGGTCTTTAAATTCGGGAGGTCTGATCTTTTTAAGTTCTTTATAGATTCAAGATAGTAGACCTTTGTCTGAGAAAGAGCAGGTGAAGATTTTTTCCCACATTGTGGGTTGTCTCTTCACACTGCTGGTGGTTTCTCTTGCTGTGCAGAAGCCTTTCAATAAGAAGAGATCCCACTTGTTGATTGTTTGTGCTAGTTCATGGGCAACTGAGGTTTTGTTCATACAATCTTTTCCTACACCGATGTCTTCAAGGGTTCTACCTAACCTCTGTTCCAACTGGTTCAGAGTTTCTATTTTAATATTTAGATCTTTAATCCATTTTGATTTTAGTTTAGTGCATGGTGAGAGATACAGGTCTAGTTTTAATCTTTGTCAAGTTGAAGCCCAATTTTTCCAGCACCATTTATTAAAGAGGCTATCTTTCCTCCAGTGAGGGTGTTTGGCTCCTTTATCGAAGATGAGATGGCTGAGTGTGTCTGGCGTTGTTTCTGCATCTTCTAATCTGTTCCACTGGTCCTCAGGTCTGTTTCTTTGCCAGTACCATGCTGTTTTTATCACAGTAGCTTTGTAGTATAGGTGCAGGTTGGGGATTGTGATACCTCCTGCCATGTCTCTGTTACCTAGAATTGCTTTTGCTATTCTGGGTCTTTTCTTGTTCCAAATGAATTTTTGGATTGTTTTCTCAAGGTCCATGAAGTATGCTGCTGGGATCTCAACTGGAATTGCATTAAATCTATATAGCAGTTTTGGAAGTATGGCCATTTTCACTCTATTAATCCTTCCTACCCAGGAGCAGGGGATGTCTGTCCATTTTCTGATATCATCTTCAATCTCTCTTTTCAGAGTGCCATAGTTTTCAGAGAAGAGGTCTTTGATTTCTTTCACTAGGTTGATTCCAAGGTATTTCAGTTTTTTGGATGCTATTGTGAAAGGAATTATTTGCCCTATTTTTCTCTCAGTGAGTCTGTCATTTGTGTAGAGAAAAGCTATTGATTTTTGTGTGTTGACCTTGTAACCAGCTACTTGACTGAATTTGGTTATTAAGTCTAGAAGACTTTTCTACCTGTTGTTCTTAAAGACATTACTTTCCTCTGTTCCCAAGGCCTGAGAAACATGTATCCCACATGGTCTCCTGAAGTGGTCACGTGGGCAGAGGTCTGTGGCCAGCACTGCTGCAGCACCTTCCTCCTCCTGGGCAACCTCAGTTTCACTGAGACAGCTCCTCTTCACAGAGCAACATTTAGAATGCTAGGGTGGGGCCGGGGATGTAGCTCAGTGGTTCCAGCACCTGCCTGGCAAGTGCAAGGTCCAGAGTTCGATCCCCAGTACCAAAAAAAAAAAAAAAAAACACTGCTAGGGTGACATGTGTGGCCCAGTGCTGGGTGGCTGATGCATTTCAAGTCATAGTCCACAAAAAAATTTTTACTTTGGGTTTATTAAGGTCTCCTCTGTCCCATTTTCTGGCACCTGAGATTCCCAGGGGTCTTTCCCTTTTCGAAGGGAAAATGGAGCTCACAATCACCCAAGAACCTCCACATTTGGGTCCCAGACCCCTCCTCCTTGTTCTCTTCCCAGTGACCACTCTGAGAGATGTTTTCAAACCTCATCTAGGCCATAATCCCTGGGAAGGGGGTTTTTCTCTAACATTGTTATTCTCCCAAGAGAGCTTTTGTCTCCTCTCTCCTCAGAAAGCAAAAAGGAAGGGGAAAGATAAACCCTCCACGGGGAAGGAAAAGCTTCCCTCACTAAAATATTCTGAATGTTCTTGATTATATTGCATTGTAGATTAAATATGACTTGTTGGATTAATAGCCACAGCAAAAGGGAAAAATGAAGAGACACCCTAAATGAGATACACCCTAAAAGTTTATCTCCATTGTAAGACAATGCCTCAATTTCAAAGATGTAAAAAGCAGGCAGGGGAACATATATGTTAGAATCAACAAAATAGATTTATTAGAAAGGCTGTCTGCTGATATTTCTTCCTAGTACGAGATAAGAATTTAGAGCCCCCCTAATCTATGTTCCTTATTTTCCAGGGAGGAAATTGAGTCCTGAAATGTCACCTACCTTCCCTAGTTAAAGCCCCCACCCCATTCCATCTGCTTCCTTCTGAGGGTCTTAATCATTATCACCTTGTAACTTTTTTGTTTTGTTTTGTTTTTTGATTTTTGGTACGGGGGATCGAACTCAGGTCCTTGTGATCGAACTCAGGTCCTTGTGATCGAACTCAGGTCCTTGTGCTTGCGCAGCAGGCAGTGAAACCACTGAGCTACATCCCCAGTCCTTGTAACTTTTTGACTAAGCTGTGCCTGTGGAGTAGCAGCTATAAACAAGATAGTAGATAAATGGAGATAAGGTAATGGAAAAAGGAACCAGATTTTTCTACTGTTGGTTTCCTCATTAGACCAGGAACTACCTGCCCTTCCTTTACCTGTGACCTAAAGATTAAGAGGACTCTCCCCTGGGTTGGGGGAGATAAGAATCTGCTTCCTGCAAGTTTTTCCTGGAATCTGTTTTAACTGAACCATAGAAAATTACACAGGGTGGAGTCCTGTTAAAGTCTGCTTCATTCCTCCACAATGCTACATGTGCTGGCCGGCTGCTCATGATCACTTCCAAACGCAGAGGCCACTGAGTGGTGGTGGGTGGTTGTAAGAATCACCAAGGTCTAGCTGAATATATAAATGCCTGGCTTCACACCCAGTTGATACAAGGTTTGGAAATATTTTCATTTAAAATTCCCACATTTTTGGCTTTTGTTGTTGTGGTAGTGGTGGTGGTGGTGGTGGTGGTGGTGGTACTGGCGATTAAAGCCAGAAAACACTGAGCTACATCCTGAGCCCCTTTTCATTTTTGTTACTTTGAGTTAGGGTCTCACTAACTTGTCCAGACTGGTCTGAACTTGTGATACTCCTGACTCAGCCTCCAGAGCAACTGGATTACGGGCAATTTTTTTTTTTAATTGCAGTAACATGCTCAATTTCCAGCTGATTTTGATGCACAGCTAGGTGTGAGAACTGAGAGACACAGACTCTGAGTGTGCTGACCTGGCTGCAAACCCAGAAGGAAATCCAAATCACTGCAGCAGATCGAGTTCATTTGGGAGTACTCTCCCTTTATCTACACTTTTGCTCTCTGAGGATGCAGTTAGTTATGGTCAGCAGAGGTTCAAAAATATTAAGTGGAAAATTCGAGAGAAAAAGAATTCACAAGTTTTAAATTGCACTCCATTTGAAGTAGCATGCTGAAATCTTGTACTGTCCTGCACCATCCTGCCTGGGATAAGAATTATCCTATTCTCCAGTGTACCTATGCCATACTACACTATGCCCTGCTACACTGCTCACTTAGTAGACAATTTAGCTATCAGATCAACTGTGGCAGTTATGCAGTGTTTATGGTCAAGTCATCTTTATATAGTAGCCTAATACTACATCATAATGCTGACATCATTCACCTACCTCACTCACTCTCATCAGGTAGGCATTGTATCATCTCATATCTTCACAGGAAGAAAAATATCTACAGTCCATTGCTGGGGGGCGGGGATAGTCACATAATTTTTTATAGTATACTGGTATGATTATTCTATTTTACTATTGTTGTTAGTCTCCTATTGGGCCTAATCTATAAACCTTACCATCAGTATTTATGTATAGGAAAAAACATGGTATATGTAGGGTTCAGTACTGGCCATGGTTTCAGGTATTTACAGGGTCTTGGAACAGATATCCTGTGAATAAAAGAATTACTAGAACAGAAAGGAAATTTGGGTTGCAAGGCATGACCTTAAATAGCTACTATCTAATTCAGTGGGAAATGGACAGTGAGAGTACTGGCAAGTTTTTGAAGAAAGAACTGGTGAGAGATGAGTTTTATAAAGACAGAAGTTGGGGGGCTGGGGATTTAGCACAGTGGAAGCATGCCTTCCTGGCAAGAGCAAGGTGCTGAGTTCAATTCCTGATAACAACAACAAAAAAAGAAGTTGGGAAATGACAGTGTGTCTGTATTGGAAGGCATGGAAGTGAATGTATGTTTATCAAACATATCCATAGTTAATGTACTATATCACAGGTCTGTAGAATGGCTAGAAAAAAGAAACAAGCCTTCCCCAAAAGAATTTACAATCCAGCTGGAGAAAGAATTCACCAGCACATCAGAAAATATCTGATGAAAAGCACTCGAACACTTCAAGACTTCTAAACGGAAGCTGGCACTAGGAACACCTACTGTAGACCTCAGAAGACATCTGACTCTAAGAAAAAAGACATAAGCAAAATCAAAGTCCTCCACAAGCTTGCATCTGTAAGAGTTAGACCAATAATAGTCAAAGATTTAAGAGAGGGTAAATGGCAGTGCCCAGGCATTTCTAAGTCCTAATCTTCATTCTGTATGATGTATCACTTGTCTAGAAATAGAACATTGCATCATTTTGAATTATTACCTGTATAAATATTTGTTACTTACAAGGTAAAATTAAATCCCTAACAGAAGCCCCATTTCGTGCAGTGTAGGGTGAGTGGCCTCTAACAGATACCCTGCAGAAGCCAGGGCTCCTTGGACTGGAAGCACTGAACAAGACTTCATGGAGCAGTTCAATCCTTCATCCGGGCATCGGGGATGCTGTCAAGGTGATCTTTGACATTTCTCGAACATCTGTCCCTAGAGCTGATAAGTATTTGACCACAAACCACTTTAGAAAACTCCAACATATTGACAGAGCAGCCATCAGAGTAACTGAGAAGCAGCCAAATGAGGTATAATTTGAGCCATGAGTTGTCCTTCATAGTTAGATATTAAACAATCTTGCCAAGTTATAAAATTTAGGTTACAGGCCATTTTTAATTTTATAATGGAAGAAAAGTTTCAATTTTTTAAAAAGATAAAATGTTTAATATTATTTAAAATGATATCAGATAAAGTTTCATTTTGCATTTGTCACAAAATTCCCTTTCTCAATAAATATTCTTAAGAATAATAATACATCTGTATCTTTATCACATGCAGTGGAGATAAACTGCCCCCAACATTCAGATGGAAGAAATTCTGCATCAATTTTTCTTTCTTTTTTTCTTTTTCTTTTTTTTTTTCTGTTGTGGTACCAGGGATCAAACTCAGGACCTTGCACTTGTGAGGCAGGCACAGCACCACTGAGCTAAATCCCCCAGCCCCATGCATCAATTTTTCTTAAGGCAATCAAATCCTGCCAGCCTCCCATTCCCCAGCATTGCTAAGAAGCCCAGCACCCACACTCTTCAGTCTCCTCAAGACTCCTGTCAGGGTCCCTGGACCTCCAAGTGTGCCCTCACCCCATGTCTTCCTATGTGTGATAGACACTGGGTTCAGTGCTGGTCTCTTCCCCTCACACCACCTGTCACTCTAGTTTTGTCAAATCAGGTGCAGCTTCCCTACTGGGGCAGTGGGCTCCTATGGCGGTGGGTGACTGTAGTGTCCAAGCCGCTGGAATTAGTTCCCAAGTCTTTGCTGCTCTCCAGGCAGCCAAAATTCTAGTCTGTGATTTAAAGTGACCAAAGTACCCTGAAAACAACCTGCCCAAGAAGCTTCCTGGAGTAAGGAAGATACCACCACTGGCTAAATTTTTAAGAGACAAAGACAAAAAAAGCCTTTTTTTATTCTACTACAGATTATATTTATTCAATATGTCAATTATACTACCAAATGTCTAAAGGACAAATGCAATTTTTAAATAAGTTATAAATAATAGTGGCTTCTCATACTCAATCACCTGTCTGTTCCTAAAGGATTTCTGAGTCATGAATTATCCCTAGAAAGGTTCTTCTTTACACTTCTCTTTACACAAAAGAACTGTTCCTGAAACTTCATGTGACAAGGTATGAATGAAACCCCATTCCTATGGGAAGAATGGAAGTCATGTCATAAAAGAAATTCACTAGGACTCCAATTGTACACTGAAACACTTTTCCTAGTTATTTATGGTTAGGGGCTCAATCTGGATTCTGAAGCATCACAGAAAAGTTCAACGTTTCTTTCCATTCTGGATAAGAAAATGAAAATTAAAGAGGTAGATTGGCCTTAAAAGCAGAGAGCAGGAACACTCAATCTGAATCCTATGGGAAGGTCCAACTCCTTCATGCTGGGAAACTGCCACACCTGAAGTTAAAGTTCCCTTAAGTCACAGGATCCTAGAACTAGCAAGAAGATCAGCAAATTTTCAAATCCAGTCTTTCTTCTTTCCATATCCTGCCACTTCAGATGAGAAGACACAGCTGCAGAGGACAAGCCACATGCCGGTATTCAAATGAGTGGATCCACTTCATCCCGATTCCCACTGCGCTCCCAGCCTCTGAGCCTCCACAGCTGTGGAAGCCACTGTGGGCATGCCAAGGAGGAAGCTCATTGCACATTCCCAGTTCTTTCTCCTTTGCCTGAAGTTCATGGGGGATACATGTGAGGTGGCTGAAGACCACCACAAGAAAGGGGCCTCTCACCCAGCCTTGGATCTGTGCAAGACATAACCTGCAGGTTACTGTATTCCAGAAAGAGAACAGAACAAACTGTCTGACTGCCAGTTAATGGGTACCCACTACACCCCAGAAATGCTGGTACAAGGGGCAGGTTATATTAGTTCTCTTTGTATGTCAATGACTGTGGCGAAGGCTAAAGAGAAATCAGGGGGAGCTTCCTGTTTGTTATGCCAATGCAGATTGCTCAACTCCCTACAGTCATCCTCAGCCTGATAGAGCACAGAGTCATTGACTACAGCTTGTTATTCCATGCTGAGAGGTCTTCACCTGGTCCTAGCCACTTCCTGATCCTCTGCCCACTTTGTTTTTGACATGCTCTTCTGGAGCCAAGAAGCAGATTCCTTCATCATTGCTTTGGCTGGCTTTCTTCCAGGGCTTTCTTCCTCACTCTCTCTCCTCCTTAATTCAGGTCCAGCTGCTTTATCTCAAATCCAGACTTGGTATTTCAGGGAGCCTTGGGCATTTGTCCTGCCCTGGCTTCCAGGCCTGAGGCCCACCTGCTCTTCTGCCACCAGCCTGTCTCCATCCTAATTACTTTTCTGGTGGTGTGCACCTGGAGCAAGTACCCCTCTGATGCCTCTTTCACAACTCTCCTGCACCCCTCCCATTCCATCTTTCTTTGCCTCAAGGATGTGTCCAAAATGCTGCATCCATCTGTCATCATGAGCTTTCAAAATAACACTTAAAGCTTCAGGGTGTGCGCTTAGAGGCTCTCAGTTAGGGCATTTGGCTGGGTCTTTCTGGCCACAACTGACTTCGTCATAGAACATGGATATGTAATATCTGAGGATCTCTCCACAAGAAAGGACTTGCTAACAAATCAACTTGTCCACTTCTCAGCATCCAGTTAAAATATCTTTGAACCATTTCAAAATGGTGAAACCTCCCCATTTTTAGACATTCAAAATATGGGGTTCCATATCTGGTTTATTCCACTTAGTTTAATGTCCTCCTCCATGATGTGACAGACATCAACTTTATTTACAAAGATATATATATGTATATATATACACATATATATATACATATATATATATAACATTTTCTTTATCCATTTGTTCATTAGATGCCTAGGTTGTTTGAATATCTTGGCTATAGTGAATAAGACTACAATAAACATTACAGTACATATGTACAGGTGTCTTCATGGGGTGGTAATTTCATCTCTATTGGATATATACCTAGAAACGGGCTTGCTGGATTGTGTGATGGTTCTCTTCTTAATTTCTTTAGGCATTTCCATTTGTTTTCCACAATGGTTCCACCAATCTGCATTCCCCAGAGTGAACCAAATTTTCTTCTCTCCATGCCCTTGCTAACATTTGTTACCTCCTGTCTTGTGATAAGCCAGATACTTATATTGGAATAGGAAAAAAGAAGAAGAAGAAGAAGAAGAAGCTGGGCATGGTGGTGCACGCCTGCAATCCCAGCATTCAGGAGCCTGAGATAGGAGGATCACCTTGACTTTGAATCAGACTGGGCTACATAATGAGTTCAAGGCCCGCATGAACTCCATAGCAAGACCCTGTCTCAAAAACCAACAAAAGACAAAATGAAACAAAACAAAAACCCCACAAAACTAAAAGGAAAAAAAAACATGTCAAATACTCAGAAATGTATCAAGGGCAGCAAGGAGAGAAAATGGGCAGATGTAGGTCAAAGG
This sequence comes from Heterocephalus glaber, assembly GCF_053883595.1. NCBI lineage: Eukaryota > Metazoa > Chordata > Mammalia > Rodentia > Bathyergidae > Heterocephalus > Heterocephalus glaber. The sequence goes on from NW_028258320.1 coordinate 62,010,135, forward strand.
TTACAGAAAAGTAGATACATAGGATGAAGAGTTTAGACATCTAGTGTGGGACATGAGGGGTGAAGCTAATCACACTGTATTGAGTTAGGAATTAAATCCCTAATTCAGCTGCTGTAGTCACAAAAAGAAATAACTACGTGAGATGATAGATATGTTCATCTGCTTCACCATGGTAAACATTTTACTCTTTCTATGTATCCTGTAATATCGTGTTGTAAACCTCAAATATACACAGTAAAGTTTATTTAAAGAAGAAATAAAAACAGAGGTTCCAAAACTCTTACTCATCCTTTTTCATGGGAACAAAGCACATGAGATATGCAAATAAAAGTAGTTAAATTGCTCAAAATGGGGCCGGGGATTTAGCTCAGTGGTTTTGCCACCTGCTGCATAAGCGCAAGGACCCGAGTTCAATCTCCAGTACCAAAAATAAATAAATAAACAAACAAATAAATAAATAAACAAATTGCCCAAAATAAAGACGTGAAAACATCCAACTCTCTTTGTACCTGTACTACCAGGGCAAAATCGATGTGCCAATATTCTTCCTGTCTTCCTTTGAGACCTGCAGAAACAGGACATCATATGCATGTCTCCCTACTTTCTAAGTGCTGAAATGCAGCCCTCCCCTAATGAAGGAGGTCTACACAGAATGTGTGCACAAACACATTCAGAGAACAAAAAGAGAGCCAGGTGGAAAGTAAATACTGCCTTTTGCCTGCTACTCAGAATTTTTTCAAAATTCATCCTGAGTGTCATATTGCAGCAGCAGCATCTTGTCATAAATTGACAAGTTCCATCAGTTTACCTACTGCATATAACACGCTTTGTGTTTCCTTTCCTTGTTCTAAATGAACCACCTTCATAGATGTCAAAGAATAACTTCATTGTACCATTCTACCTTTCTTGATTTCACAGTTTTCTCCAATCCCACTCTAGCTTCATTTTTCTATTCCAAAACATCATCTTTTGTGTTTCTTCAGGTAGTGGCATATCTGTATGCACAGAATACATTTAATTTCTCAACCATGGCCCTTTCCAGTATTCTTTGAAAAGCAATAATTACAGTTCTTTCTCCTGGTCCCAAGCCTGATGGCATCCAGTCCATCTCTTTAGGAGGGTTTACTTGCTGTCTTTATCTTCTTCCACGTGGATTAGAGGAATTTCACTGACAGTGTCCATGCCATATGTCACAGGTTCTGTTGCTAGAGAGAACAAGCCCTCTTTTATTTGTTTCTATTTTTTAAAAATCAGAAAGGCAGGGCCGGGGATTTAGCTCAGTGGTTTTGCCGCCTGCTGCACAAGTGCAAGGACCCAAGTTGCATCCCTGGTACCAAAAAAAAAATCAGAAAGGCACTTTGATTGGTCTAATTTAAGTTGCATGCTCACTACGCTCAAACCAGTCAGCTAAAACCAAACGTGCGTCACCAAGAACATAGTAACGGTTACTCAAATCGATCAGTTACCTGACACAAAAGGAAAACTATCTCAAAGGAAATGAAGACAATAAAACACTCAAAACAACAGAAATCTACAACAGAATTCTGTTTGTGTTTCCGTGTGGCATATGATTATATGGATTATACGTAATAAACACATTGAAAAGAATGTACCAAATTGCCAACAGCCATTATACTAAGATGATTAAACACTTTAGATTTTTACAGAAAAATTAAAGGATTATGTTGGACATTTCGGGGTAACAAAGTAAGAAATGCACAATTTATAACTTCCACATTATCAAAGGAGAAAAGCAGGAACACTGATAAGCTTCATCAGCTGAATGAAGGCAGGATGGAAAATAAATGAATATGAAAAGGATTGTAAGCAGAAAATATAAAATAACATGTTTGAAATAACTTCAAATATATAAAAAATCACACTAAATGTTAACAGATTAAACTCGTCTCTTAAAATAAAGATTGTTCATTTGTAGTCTTTTTTAATCAAGATAGGTTGTGTCTATAAAAGACATGCTTAGAACAAAATGAAATAGAAAGATTGGAAAGAAATAGACCATGCAAAAGCTTTCATAGTGAAATTAATTCACAGTAAAATATATAGTTTGTAGTAAAAATTGTTAATAAGGATGAAGGGGAATGCTACATAGTAACAGAAGGAACATTCCACCAAAATTTGGTTGCATCTATCAAAACAATCTTGAAGTCTATTTAACAAAAATGGATATGCTTACAAGGAGAAATTTAAATCAAAACCATTGTTGGGCGTTTTAGCTCAGGCACTAAAGATCAAGCAGGCAAAACATTGGTAAAAATATAGAAAAGACAGTATATGAAAAGGAGCTAGTCACCAAACCACGATTAAAACCCAGCCATTGGTGCAATTTCAGGTAACTTATAAAAGCCAGAAACTTTCATACTGTGATTTCTTTGTCAACATCCCTTTTCTTATCACTCTGAAAATAATTTACCCATGGACACCATGAACCAAAAAATGATTGCTACTGAGAAATGATTAAACAACCTGGAGTGCAAGGCACATTTTCAAAATTTTCCAAAGGTGATAGTTTCATAAAAACACAAAGAAAGCAGTCCTTGACTTTTCATCATGTCCTCACTTTGAATATGGGCATTAAGCTTATGGAACAAAAGGCCACTAACACGGGGCATGGTGGTGCACGCCTGTAGTCCCAGTACTCAGGAGGCTGAGACAGAAAGATCACTGTGAGCTTGAGGCCAGCCTAGGCTGCATAGTGAGTTGAAAGCCAGCCTGAACTACATATTCAGACCCTTTCTCAACCTGCACCCCCCAAAAAGGGTCACTAACATCTCCCAGTTTCTGCCCCTGAACTGGGGGCCTAGTCATTCTTTCTAAGGCAGTGGCTCCCACCCAGAATTTTTGCAAAAACTTTATGGGTAAAAGACCCAAAACAGGGCTGGGGATTTAGCTCAGTGGTTTCGCCACCTGCTGCACAAGTGCCAGGACCTGAGTTCAATCCTCGGTACCAAAAAAAAAAAAAAGACCAAAAACAACATTAAAGATTACAGTAGAATTTCCGTGCAACCAATAAAAGCATCAACAAGTAATGTGATATTCCATTGACTTCCCTTTAGTACCATATCTCTGAACAGGAATATTTATTGCCTTAACTGTGTTCTCTTATATGCTCACATCTACATCTAGTTCTGGTACCGTAAGCCAATCTCCTATCTCCTCCTCTGAACAAAGATCACGGAAAAAGCTATTTTACTTCAAATACCCTACTTAGTTCAATGAGGCTCTGGTCAACACTACCATAACAATATACCTTTTATTATTATAACACAAAATGTATTTTAGGTGTTGGTCCAAATCCATTGACTCTCTTGAGAAGAGTCCACAACACATTGAGGTAGCAGGGCCGAACACTTAAGAATGATTTTCATCCTTCATAACACTTCATTACACAGGGCAGTTACTTTAGTGAAAGTTAATTTCTTGAAGGAAAAAAAATGCAAGTTAATCTGCCTTATGCATTTAATAAGAATGTATACACTAATAAAATTTTCTAAAGATTAAAAAAAAAAGAATTTATACAGTGATTTCTCCATGTTAGGTCTTGGGCTAGGTATTGAGATTCAATAGAAATAAAATAAGGTCCCCACCCTGGAAGAGTTTGTGACACAATGGAGGGGACGTGAGTACACAGGTAATAACACCACAGTGCAATAAGGTAGCTGAGGAGGTGTTAAGGGCACCTAGAAGAGGCTCCTGATGGAGGAAGTGGCAGGGAGTGAAAACAGTGAGCCATAAAGAAGAGTAGGCAGGAAGGAGACAGGGCTTGGGAGGGTGGGAAAGAAGGGCCTTAGGAAAGAGGGATTGGTGTGTGTGGGCGTGTGACGATAAGAGCCAGCAGGCACACTGGGAGAAAAGGGGCATCAGTAAGTGGGAGGTGAGTGGTGAGAGATGGGACTGCAGACAGGCAGGGGCCAGGCTGGCCTTCTGCACACATCTGAACAAGGACAGGCAATGCATGCTTGGCTGTATGAGGTTCACCTTCTAAGTCCACAGCAATCTTTTGTGAATCCACAAACCTGTTCAAGCTCACCTCTTTGCCTTACCTTCTATGGGCTTTAAAGCCACTTTGGCCTTTTGGCCTCTGATTCAGATGAATTTTCCAGAAGCCTTCAATGCTCATGGCTTACGGGATAGACTTCCAAGTCTGACGTTCAAGCCTTCTCCCAGCTCCTTCCAATTTACCTGCCTCTTCACAAATTTTGTCTTCGTGGCCAGCCTGTGTCCTAAAAACAGGATTTATCCTCTTCTAGCTCTTTTCATTTGCTTAAAACAGCCCACCTGTCCCTCTGCAACTTTGTCCACCATCCAAGACTCACCTCAAGTTCTCCCCTTTGGTGGAGCGTGAGAAAAAGTCTGCCCAGTATCTTGGGATTTTGTACAGGCCACTGGCACTGTCAAATTTCTTCTCATCTATTTATTTCTCATCTCCTGAGCTAAACCATAAGCTTATGAGGCAGTGAATGTGCTCATTATAGTTCACTCTATTGTTCAACATGGACCAGAACTTCAGTTCTGCTCTCACTGCTACAAGGCAGATCCATGGTTGCTAGAGAGTATTAAAGCCCAGCACCAAACTGATATCTTGATTAACAGACAGATGCAAAAGAATGGACAAAAACCTTCTTCCTTACTCTGAAATGTAGACAATTCCATGCTGATTTCCTCCATTGCCGAGGTTATAGCCTAACCCATGAGTTAACATCAGCAATTGCTGTCATCCACAATGTTCTGAGTCACTGAACAGCAAGATATGAAGAATATTTACCTGCGAAAGTGGCAGTGTATATATCCAGGGGACTTTCCTCTTTTGCTATGTGAACTCTGGCATCATTTGAATCTATTCATGCATGTAAAAATGCATTCATAATAAAAGTAGTTAATCAAGGGTTTGAGTGGGTCATGGTAGCACACGCCTGCAATCCCAGCACTCAGGAGGCCAAGGCAGGAGGATTGTCATGAGTTCAAGGCCAGCTTCAACTACATAGCAAGAACCTGACTCAAAAGACACAAAATATAAGAATAAAAAAATAGTTTTTGAATACAAAATAATGAAGAAGCTCATAAAAATGATACCATGACTGGATTTTGTGTTCTTGTGTTTTCCCCTGAACACTTAAGAGCTGGGGCAGGTGCCAGGGAGACAGACAGAGATGAGTACAGGCTATCAATCCTTTTATCATCTGCATAGCAAATGGTGGGGAAATGAGATCCACTGAACCATTTTTTAATTGGTCTGTTTTCTTAATGTGTTGTTTGAGTTGCTTACATATCTTGGATATATAATCTCATATCAGATTGTCATTTGCAAATATTTTCTCCTATTTCATAGGTTGGCTTTTCACTCTGTTGATTGTTTGCCTGGCTGTGAAAAAGCCGTTTGGCTTGATGTAATCTCATCTGTCTATTTTTGCTTTTGTTGCTTGTTTTTAGGATCATAATTTTTTTTCAAAAAAAGCACTGTCCAAATCAATGTTATGGAACATTTTCCCTATGCTTTCTTCTAATAGTCTTACAGTTCAGGTCTTCCATTTAAGTCTTTAAACAATTTTCAGTTGGTTTTTAAAAATATGGTGTGTTGGGCCAAGGATTTAGCTCAGTGGTTCCACTGCCTGTCTTGCAAGCACAAGGTCCCAAGTTCAATTCCTGATACCCGCCCCCCCCCCGAAAAAATATGGTGTGAGGTAAGGGTCAGAATTCGTTCTTCTACATAGGAATATCCAGTTGTCTCACAACCATTTCTTGAAGAACTTGTCCTTTTCCCCTTGTGTTTTCTTGACAACTTTGTAGAAAATCATGAATGAGGGAATTTATTTCTAGCCTTGCTATTCTTCCATTGTCTATGTCTACTTGTATGCTAATATCATGCTGCTCTAATTATTAGAACTCTATAGTATATTTTGAAGTTATGGAGTTATGGAGTTATTAGAGCTACGTCTCCAATTTTGTTCTTTCAGCTCAAGAGTAGCTTGGTTTTCGGGGGTCTTTTGTGGTTCCATATGAATTTTAGGACTTTTTTACTTATGTAGAAAATATCACTGAAATGTTGATATAGATTGCATTGAATTTGTAGATCACCCAGGATAGTATGGACATTTTAATGTTAATATTTCCAATCCATGAATACAGAATATCTTTTCATTTATTTGTGTCTTCTTTAAATTCTTTCATTAATATTTTGTACTTTTCAAGGTACAGGTCTTTCACTTCCTTGGTTAAATTTATTCCTAAGTTTAAAAAATTTATTTATTTATTTGTTATTATAAATGGAATTGTTTTCATACTTTGGAATAGTTCATTGTTAGTCTGTAGAAATAGTACTGATTTTTGTGTATGGATTTTGTGTTCTTAGTTAGCCAAAAAATCAACAACAACTAAATCTTCCATTCACTAAATTCCATTAAAGCAAAGTTGATCATACTAATCTTGAGGAAAACATTTTTTATTAGTATTAATGGTGTTAGCCTTGCTAGAATTTCTAAAGACTTTGGGAAAGATATGTTGTATGACTTGAAGCTCTATAGGAATCTATGACTTTTTCTCTCAATTTTTATACAGCAATTAGGTCAAAATCATTCCATGGACCTTAGGTTCTTCAACCACTTGTGGAAGCACAGTCTACTGATTATGTCAGACTTTCTCCCACAGAAGAACAGTTTGAAATCAGGGATCATCATTTACTCCATAAATATTTATTTTCCTACTATGTGTCAGGCCTTGTGAGGTGAACAAAGAATGCTGGGTCCTGCCCTCCTGGGGCTTCCAGACTGGGAGAAGAATCATTAAACTAGAAAACAGACATAAAGAGAACTGAGTCAGGTTTCTTCCCCTTTTATTGTCTCTTATTTTATTCATCCAAGTAACTTATCTAGACTTATTTAATGGTCACTAGAAAAGGATGGTATACTATTCAGGATTTGACTCAGCCTTTCCCTGAAGCTTGCCTGAACCTGACTACTGAAGTGCTTCTCACTTGAGAAAAGAGCCTAATCTAATCTGAGTATCCAGACCTTCCCCTGGGAAGCTGGAAAGATAGTCAAGAGATATTTACCCTCCACAGGGGACCTGGATTATGATCCTGGAAGAGCTGTGACTTAAAGGAGAAGACTGCGGTCAGCCTACAGCACATTCAGCTTCCAAAAAGCAAAGGCTAGGGACAAGTAGCAACTGTCACTGCAATTTTACATCCTGCAAAGATTAAAGCATGATGCATTGTAAGTGCTTCGTTATTTCCATATTATCAGTCTTCTGGGTCAGGGGTTCCAAAATCTGGTCCCACAGACGTGGGCTCCAGGGCTTAAGGAACTCTTAAAATGTAGGTAGCAATCGGGGGCCTACAGATGTGGTGGTGCACACTTGCAATCCCAGCACTCTGGCAAGATGAGGCAGAAGGATCACACACTCAAGCCCAGCCTGGGAACCTAGTGACTTGGGAGACCCTGCCTCAAAAACTTTAACATGGGATGGGCATGCAGGTCAGAGTGAAGGCCCTGGTTTCAATACCTAGTACAGCACACACACACAGAGCAGGGAGTGTGTGTACATTTCCTAAGTATGGAGTTCATGGCTTTTATCCTATTCTCAGAAGAGTCGCAGTTTTAAAGAGTAATGCTCTCCTCTAGCTATTATGAGCAGAGCTGCAAGTACAGGATGCAGTGCAATGAATCCATATTCTGGAGCCAAAGCCATCCGGAGGATGGCATTCAACTCCACCTGGGGAGAACCAGACAACAATGAGCAATAAGCTTTCTTAGGCTCCATGCAGGCTGCTGAGTATCTTAGCCACCATTATCTCACTGAACTTCCCTACAGCTTAGAAGACAAATACCAGTATCATCACACCCACTTTACAGATGAAAAAAAAATGAGACTTGGGGGAGTTAAGTAGCTAGGCTATTATCACAGCTAATACATCCCAGAGCTTGCATTCAGTCCCAGGACTGCTGGTATCTGGACACATATTTAACTACTACTCTATGCTCTTCCTATGGTACTTAATCTCTCCTGGGAACCAAAGAGCTCCAGTGTTACAAAGTACTTCCAACTAACTTCTTTTTAGTTCAGATCAAGTCTCTAAGGCCTGGTACCAGAAGGCCCCACAGTAGCTCTGGCAATTCTGATTTTTAAAAAATGATAAAGGAAATCCATACAAGTTCCCAAGGTCTCTCTGCCAGGAGCACTGACGCCTGGTGTGTGTATTTCAAAGAACCATTGTGCATCTTAATTACAGGTAAATAGATGAACATAATAGTCTCTGTTGACTTATTTCAGGTCTAGCCACTTAATTGTAGTCTGTTCAAAGGTGAGAACCTAACTCCCCCACCCACTATTAAGATTAAACTCTCTTTTGCCAAAGTTTATGATTCACCTCAACTCAACCATAATCCTTGTACCTACTACAAGGCCATAAGCCCCAGGCAACTGTGGAAGGAACAGTGACCACAGAGATGAATAAAACGATTCATCCATTCTCTGTGGAAATAAGTAAGGATGCATTTTGTGTAATTGACGTGGTCCTAAGCATTAGGTGCAAATTATTGCTTTAAATGGTTCAACAGGGTCAGATTAAAGAATAATGCCAAAGACCATAGTTGTCACCTCCAATTAATGAGGACCAACATCAGCCCTGGCGTGTAATATTCAGTATTCTCACAACAATTCTATGAAGTAGGTTTTGTTGGCCATTTTACAGATGAGATCAAGTTGGGAAAACTGTGCTGCAGCACATTGCCTAAGAACTAAGTTACTGAGCTAGAGGCTGAGTCACGTTCTCATAGCTCCCAGAGCCCTTTCTCCTCCCCTTGTATTCTGCAGAGAATGCTTTCCTGTAAGGTGAATGAAGTCTCAAGTTTCTCTCTTGTTCTCCCAAGAGGCATATTCAAAATATAGACATAAAAAATACATTTTAATTCTAGATTGGAGATTTACCATATGTGGTACAGAGCCAGGATCTTGAAAGGATTAAAGGTTCCATGATGAGTATCTTCCTTTGCAATGTCAGTTTTTCAAAGCCTACCACTCATCATTTTCCATTCACTTCTCCACGTGTAACTCACACCCTCAAACACAAGCACAGGCCTAGTTCCCACACACTCAGCTTTCTCCAGCATCACCTAACATGAGCCAATCGAGCTGATTCCCTGCATGAAAAGCTGTACCCACTTCCTGCCATTCCAGGCAGGGACATTATCTGGTGTCCATCTTTCAACTTCATTTAGTTAATTATTTACAGAATTTCTTCACAGATTAGGTGATGCCAGTAATGTACAGTGTGCGCACACACACACACATCTGCTAAAAGATGTTTCCATTGCTTTATTAGGTTATAAAACAATCAAATTGCTGACATTTAGGGCACCAAGCATCAGACTGTAGGGAGATACATTGTGCAAGAATCACTTTATTATTATGGATTACTCTGATTCCCAAAACTTTTCAAGCAAAGTCTACCACCTCTATTTTCCCATCATCAGGCTCTTTAGAACCATACACTATAAATAAGGGTTATATAAGATCTGATACGATGCACTGAACAGAAGGATAATAAATTTTAATTCATTGAAATTGAGGTATACTGGAGATGCCATAAAATCCCTACCATTATTATTCCTAATAATGGTTAATAGAAGGCAATTATGAGATACCTTTTATCCAGACTGTTCTGTACTCTCTAGAACAGGTATGTTAACCACAAGAATCAATTGGTTCAGTCTGGGTGTACTAAAGCCCCAAATTTCATGGCTTATTAATTAAGCTCATAAAATTTCGCACTTGATATTGTGAACAACTTTTCTCAAATAAAGAGAAAAAATTAGTCTGTTCTCAAATCATGGGTGACATCAGAATCAAGGGATCTGGGATGGATTTAAGAACCCTAACATGTGCTCCACTAACTCTGAACCAGGTGGTCTCTGAGGACTGCATGTTAAAGGGGTGCAGCTGGCATGTCTCAGGATAGGGCAAACCTCTCCTGGCAAGCTGCCTATCACGAACAACCCAGTGCCCACCCACACCCTGGTGTCAGGAGCAGTAATTCTAATCATTCTAAGCCTTTGCCACACACTCTGTTTCCGAGTCAAGTACTAAGGTATAAGGGTAAAAGCTATTTCAACCTTTGGGAAAATGCTTAGATGGGGTAAATCATTTTAAAGGTTGAATAAGAGATCATCTCTCACAGAGGCCAGCGGGGTAAGAGCAGTTCACCAAGCCCTACCCACTTCATGCCACCACCTCCCAGCCCCTCGACCTCGAGGGTCTTCATCTTCCTCCAGCCTCTCGCCAGCTCTCCCTCTCTGCCACATCTCCCGAGCTGAGCTGCCTCCCTTTCTCCCTCTTCTTCATCACTGGGAGTTAAACTTGAAGAAATTTTTATCATCACTGCCATTCATTTAAAAATCAAGGGACTCCTATTTCTAGTTTCACTTATAAAAGCTTACTAAATTTATTTGTGTTTTGTTTTGTATTACTTTTTTTTTTTTTTTTAGCAGTGCTGGAGATGAAACCCAGGGCTTCCCCACTACACTACAAATTGCCTTCTTTGAGACAAAGTCTCACTAAATTACCCAGGCTGGGCTTGAAATTCTTATCCTCTTGTCTCAGCATCCAGAGTGCTAGGGTTACAGGTGTGCACCACCATGGCTGGCTTCACTTTTTTTGTGCAAGGCTTAGGGATAGAACCTCCAGAAGCACAAAAACTTAGGCATGTTTTCTCTCTGGTACAGGTACACATTGCCTCCCACAGAGGCAAAATCCTCAAAAATATAGTTAAGTGCTCACAATTCATCTACTGACCTGAATTAAATGATTCCAGATAAGCAAATGGTGACGGATACAGATGAAGGGAAAGAACTCACCACACAGAGGCCCCTGTGGCTCTTGTGGCAAATCACCATGAACCAAGTGACTTGCCCCAAACAAGTTTATTGCTGTACAATTCTGGAGCTCAAAAATACAAAACAGATCTTATAGGCTAAAGTCAAGATGTGGGCAGAGCTTCGTTCCTTCTGAAGGCCCTGGGGGAAGCCAGTTTTCTTGCTTTTCTCACGTCCAGAGGCCACCTGCTTTCCCTGGCTCATGACCTCTTTGTCCATCTTAAAACCTCTGCTTCTGTGGCCATCTCTCCTCTCTCTCCTTCCAACCCTCCTGCCCCCTTTTCATAGACTCCTTGTGATTTCACTGAGTACATCAGATAATCCACAACGATTTCCTCACTTAAATATCCTTCATTCAGTCACAACAAAAGCCCCTTTTGCCATATGAGGCAGTATATTCACAGTGCCAAGGAGCATAAGAAGACATATCAGGGGAAGGATATTATTCAGCCCACCTTGCAGAAAACACCAGAGCTAGGAACTGAGAAACCAGGACTGAGAAAGGGTAGCCCCTTGGGTGGGTGTGAGAAGATTTGACACAATGAAAGATAAACATTACCAACACCATGGAGGTCAGGTCAAGTTTGGGAATCAAGTTTTAGAGTCAGGCAAGCATGAGGCCTCGGTTTTCTTACACAGTAAGTAGACTAGTAATAATATCCACCTAATGGGCTTATAATGAGGACTAAATAAGATAACATATGTAAAATGCTTAGCACATGGTGAGCATGCAACTTGATGAATATGTAAGACAGAAAGATGGAGCTCTTTGGAAACATCAGGGATAACAGCAGCAGCCCATTTTGAACTCTTCCTTTCCAGGATGAAAGGACACGATAAAAGAGAAATTGCCAATGAAAAATGATGGTACCTTGCAAGTGACCGCAAAGACATTGTGGAATACTTTTCTCCTTCCCAGAAGTTGTAAGTTTTACATCCACTGGCCAAGATTGCTTGCCAAATTACATGGCTGATTTCTGTTCAGAAGAAAAAGGAGTCCAACCAAGAAGCCATTTCCATGGCAACCCAGCACCAAGCTGGGTTTCTTTAAAAACACGGGGATGAATTGGGAAGAGTAAATCTGATGGGAACTGTTGGTTCCATACCTGGTGGTAGATGGCTTTGGCTCCTGTCCTCCAAATGTACAAAGCAGTAACTTTGGGAGTTGGTGCTTCTGTAAGGTTGAATGTTTTTGTCCCACTAAAGTTCACATGTTGAAAGCTACTCCTCACCACGATGGTATTTGAAGGTGGGGCTTTGGGGTGATGATTGGGTCATAAAGGGTCTGGGATTATTACTCCTATTAAAGGAATCCCAAAGAGTTGGTCATCAGTGAACCAGGAAGAAGGTCGTTTTTTCAGACACTGAATCTTCCAGAGCCTTGACCTCGGGCATACTGGGCACCCGGAGGTGGGGCAGGGAGGGTAGTAAAGTACACTTCCTTCTCAGGGCACATAATTTTTCTAGCAGCTGGATGTGACTGATGGAAGCAAGCCTGGACATCAGTGCATTTCCTGAAACCTTGGGCTGGACAGTTCTTCTGGTTGCATAACCTGCAAGATCAGTTATAAACACAGGTATCTCCCATCTGGAAGCTGATTTCTTTCTCTCTGGGGCAGATGGAGTGGAGGAATGGGGTCCCTACCCAAGTCCAGATTGACCCTTTTAACAGGACCTTAACTTGGCTCTTCTTGAACTTTTGAGTGAGCTTCGTTTTTGGCTCCTACATTTTATTCATTCTAGTGTCCTGCTACCTTCTCTGTCATGAGTGGTTCAAGATTTTAAAAATCACACAAATGGTCATTTGAGGACACTAGAGTAGAGGGGCCGTGGGGGGACATGAGGGAACAGATGTGGTTCTGGCATGCATCAGATAGCCATTTTTAGCAATACAGTTGGCATGACTCCCTGTCTGCATGAATCAAGACTCTCATGTGGTTGCAAGAAACAGAAATGTAACCGGAATTACTCTAGCAAAAGAGATTCATCCAAGGGTGACTTGTAGGCCAAGATGCAGCCAGTCTCCAAGAATGGAGGGAAAATAGGGAGTTGTCTCCCTCAGGATGCCCACCCCTTCCCTCACCTCTGCTCCTTCAGCACTCTGAAACTCTTCTCTTACACACACTCCTTCCTTCCCCTCCTCTCTTGCTGGCTTTCTCTGCTTCTCAAGAAAAACCTAAGACTACCAGCACCTCTTGGATTTGTATCTGCTCCTTTCAAGAGACCAACAACCTTGAAACTAGAATCTCTTAGCCCCAACCTAAAAGGCCAACAAACCAGAAAGCCGAGCTTGACACTTATATTGATACAAAGATGATATAGGAGATGAAACAGGACCTCCAAATGATATAAAGGAAATGTTATATAATTCCCAACTTGTTAGGTGTCTGATACATTGAGTTCACGTTCTCTAAAGTTGAAGAATGAATTCTGGGAACAACAGAGGTTAAGAGTAGGAAATATTTATTGAGAGGATAGCTCCTGAGAGGCAGGTGGAGTCCCAAATGGGTAGGCGAGAACCTCACTTTACAGGGAAGTTTTATAGAGCAAAAAACCATGTGGGTTAAAACTATGATCAACCAATAAGGTTACAAGTATAGTTGCTTAAGTAATAGTGATCCAATGGGGAAACAAGCCATGGAACAAGTGTGCATGGAAAGAACAAAGACTTGTTTCTAGGAAATGATAGGTCCAGAGGTCTTGGTCACCCACTGCAGTGACTGATGTCTATCTAGACTTCATTAGGCCAGGTGTTACCACTTATCTTGTCCTTTGGGGAAGTATGCAGGCCTGGTCATTTCATCTTTATCTTCCAGCCTGGTCTCCAACAGATACATTTTTGGCCATGGTTGTAATGTGTTTTACCTTTGTCCTGACTCTTGAGAGCTTAGCCCTATCTGACTGACTATAATATTTCTACCTAACTTAGCTAAAATAAAATGGCAATCTACACAGAGTAGAAAGACCGTTAATTGTCTCCATCAAAGAACTGGGGCCCATGTGCTCGCTTTGGCAGCACATATACAAAGAACCAGGGCCCAGAGGCCATCCTGGGAGATTGGGGAACCTCAGAAGGGGGTATGTTGAGATTTTAACCACTATGTAAGCTGCTGGTCCATTAAGCTGCAGCAGGAGGCAGGGCCAGGAGGGAGGAAGTGGCTGCCTGAGCGCCCACCACAACTTCTGTGTGAATTGGACAAAAAGACAGTTTCAAGAAAAGTTGTGAATGGGAAAAAGAGCACAAACAGAAAAACTAATAGATGTTCAGCACCAAGTTGTTTGTACTTAAGCTTCCACAGAAGGTACTTCATGCTTATTTCTGGCATAATATTACAATCCCAAACATTTCAGCTAGAACTCAACCCATAAGAAATTTTCTGCCTAATACTGCACACAAGCTCATGCATAAGATGAACAGAATGGCAGGGAATGGCAGCCCACATTCTAGGAAGACTGCATTTCTTCCTTAAACAGTGGCTGTTTAGCCTAGAGAATGTAAACAGGAGTAGGGAGGAGCTGGAGGACTACCTTAAACAGAGAATGTGCTGGGTGCCAACACAGGGAACAGGGTCTGCATGGCCTGAGCAGGCAGCATTGGGCCAAAATAATGGAACTTTTCAGGACATAGATTTTTGACCCAATAGACAACAGAGTTGCCTTTGGGGACAAGTCACAGTTCCTGGAGGTGTCACTCAAAAGTGGACACCATATAGTGGTGTCATGGGGCTAGGTCTGAGAAGATCCCTGAAGCTGAAATCAGGAACTTAGCCCATCCTTTGGTAGAATAAGTTTGAAGATTTGTTGACTTTTGTTGCAGAAAAAAAAAATTTCAGGACATACCGGTAAGAGGCATGAGATGGGTTTATTGGGCAGAGATTTTAGGATACATTCAAGAAAGCATGTGCTCAGAGAAGAGTGAGAAACATTATAAGACAGAGCTGGGTATATTTAAGGGGTCTTGGGGGATATCTTCAAAATGTGTGATCTAGGATGGGTATTCCTACTGTCTATCAGGTTATCCCTATGGCAGGTTATGTCAGAATGTAAGCCATCTCCGTGTTTGAAGTTGAGATATGCTACCCACCCATATCGCTACTTCCTGGTGGGGGAAGAAAGCACAATTTACAAGTGAAAAGGACAGGGTTAGAGCCAAATTTACTGGCTTATTGTGTTTTTAAGACAGGAATTTTTTGAATTAATTTCCTGGAAAGAAAAAAGGCTTGAGTAAGGTTTATTTCTTGAAGCTGCAGTTAAGTACAATTTTAAAATTTTAATTTCCTTGTGTCCTTTGTGGCTAGATTTTATTTTCCTATTCTACTTCAGTGGTAATTTGTGGAGGACACTCTGTCAGATGACTTCTCAAAGTCATTACAGCCCTAGAGTGGACGCCCCCGCCCCAGACTCACTCACACAGGGAAAGGCTGCCTCTGCTGGACTTGAAGAGCCTGGGCACAGCATGTCCTGCACCATATTCAACCTGGAGGCTGTAGAAACCATGACTGGCCAAAGGCTACATGAGGTTGTTCCCAGGTTCTACGGTGCTAGAGTCTCCTTCAAGAGGTGGTTTCTAGGTCCTTTCTGTCCTGAATGAAGAATTGGTCAAGACAAGCATAAAAGGTAGCAAGGTTTTACATTTATTAAAGGTAGGAAGAGAAACATGCTCTGGAGAGCAGGTTTGGGCCAAGTACAAAAGGAAAAAAGTACACTGTACAAGGTGGAAGTGGCCCACAGTGAAAAAGAGAACACACAGCCAAGAGCTCAATGGTGGCCATTTTGTGTCTCTCCCACTTCTTAGGCTGAGTTCAGGTCTAGGCCATCCTATCAAAAACCTGCTCAGGTGCTTGCAAGAAGAATTGAAGAAATCACTCTGATTGGTTCCAAGTGCAGGGCTTTGGGAAATGTTCTGGGCACTGTCCTGGAACTCTGTGATCAACTCCCACTGCCCATTTCCCCAGCCAGTCTGCCATACCTTAATTACTGCCTCATTTCCCTGACACACATAAATCCCCATAATTCTTAATGGGGTGCTGAGGAAGTGGAGGTCTCTGTCTTCATATAGCTACTTCCTGCTGAAAGGGGCTACTGGGCCTCCCTAATGGGGATTATGGTCTCTACAATTACCTTGAGATGTTTGTGCATCACCAGCTAGGTTGAAAAAAAAAAAACCTGAAGTAGAACTGGAGTCTTGTTTTGTGAAGAGGAGCCTCAGAGGTTCACAACAGTAGCTTTCTTCTAGTCCTGTGAAAATTCTAGTGACCATTTCCCATATAGAGTTTTTGTTGTTGTTGTTGTTTTTCAATTTTGGTACCAGAGATTGAACTTGGATCCTTGCGCTTGCAGGGCAGGTAGTGGAAACACTGAGTTAAATCCCCAGCCCCCATGTAGGGTTTTTATAGCTTTCTACTGTGTCCTTTGAGGAAGGACCAGTTTAAATGGTTCCTCAGGAACAGGTAATTAGGGTAAGGTCTTAAGGGGCTGCAAAGCTGCACTTTTTGTCTCTCCATCAGACTTTTGACTTCTCAAGGAGACTTTAAACATGTCTCTTTGGTGTCCCTTGCAATGAATTGCAGCAATGGGCTTGGGAAGATAGACTGCCTCTAGGAGTTGTAGAAATTCCTTATTGTGCTTTATTTCATTAGTTAGCAAGGCCCTTTCTTTCCAAATTGCTGCATGGGCATGTCAATGCCTGAGTAAGAGCTATGAGCTCTGCTTTTTAAGCAGAGCTCCCTGGGGGAAAGGGATTAGGCCTCAATGACCTGTTGTGAACTGACAACTGCATAACCTGCCTTTTGATGTCCTTCTTAGACAAAGCTGCTTCCATCAGTGAACCACACCTCAGCATCAGTGTCACTGAGATCCTGCCTATTTGCACAGGTCTGGGAAATCACCTGTTCTCAAGAGTCGCTAAACTCTGAGCCTGTTGGCATTGAAGAGGCAGTAATAAAAGCAGTACAAGTCTATATAGTAACCTCAGGGGTATTTAAGGGCATAGCCTAATACTTGGTAAGCCATACCCCTGTCAACCACAAGTAACCTATAGTCTCAAGAATAGCCTTGAGCCAGGTGTGGTGGCACATGCCTGTAATCCCAGCACTTGGGAGGCTGAGACAGGAGGATCACTGCAAATTCAAGGCCAGTCTTGGCTACATAATGAGTTCAAGGTTGGCCTAAACTACATAGTGAGACTTTGTCTCAAAAATAAAGTCCTGATTTGATAGGATAACAGGAATTCTCGTTTTTGCCCCAAAGTTAGTTTCACAACTTCTTCTGTTAGCATAGCTGAAGCTGGTACTGCCCTCAGGCAGGGTGGCCATCCAGCAGCCACTTCATCTAACTTTTTTCAAAAGTATGCCACCAGGCAAAATTCTCATCCTAGCCTTTTGGTCAAGACACCCAAAGCAATTCCTCTCTTTTCTGATATGTAGAGGAAAAACGTTTTTTTGTTGTTTTCTTTTTAAAGTTCCTTTTTAATTTTATTAGTACATGTTTGCAGATCATGCAGTTTACAGTCATCTCGGGGAGTGGTTACATATATAGACCACATCTTGTTTCTTTTTTTTTTTTTTTTGGTACCGGAGATCGAACTCGGGACCTTGCGCTTTCAAGGCAAGCGGCAGAAGCACTGAGCTAAATTCCTGGCCAAAAATGGTTTTCTTATGTCAGGGATTCCCAGTGCTGGAGCCTGAGTAAGGGCATATTTTATTTCTCAAAAGGCACTGTCATCACTTTTGTCCACTGTAGGGATACAGACTCAGGACCTTTGACAACCTCATTCAAAGGCTTTGCTATTAGTCCAAAATTAGGTATCCAGATCCAGCAGGAGCTGGCCACTGCTAGGAAGAAAGGAATGAAGCTGTTGTTTCATACTAATGTGGATCCCTATGGTTGAATGCATAAAAGGCTGCATCCAGCAATTGGGTCATATTTGAAATTACTGGGTCTCTCTGGGGTACTAATCTGTGGTAGAAACAGGTGGGAGAGACCTATAAGCTCCTGAGAGACAGGTGGGCATCTGAGGTCAGGTAAATACATCAATTTCCTCTTCCATATAGGCTTTGGGAAAAGTTCTGCTCATGTGTCCTGGAACTCTGTGATCAACAGGCCATGCCCACTTCCCCAGCCAGTTTGCCATACCCTAATCTCCTGCCTCAAGGTATATTCACCTATGCCCCTTACACAGGCTCCACAATGATGCCCATTGTACAAATCAACACACAACCCATCACCATAGGGGCAAGAAAAACAAAACTGTGGGATCTTCACATGGTAGAGTACTATACAGAGGTAAAATGGAGTGAAACATAAATAGGTAGGTATATATATATAACATAGATAGTACCATTATGGGCTATGAGACCACTCCCCTCCACTCACCTGAACCTAAGCAATGCTCCAGGGACCCCCTGACATTCATTGTGGGGCCCACTGCCTGAAGGCAGGGATTGAAAAGGATATGTGCAGTGGATATAGCTGACTTGACTCAGTATCCTGTCAATCACACTGTCAATCATGCTCTGAAAGATCCAATAGGAGACACCCTAGGCTGGATGCACATTTCAAATCCTCAAGCCCAATCCATTCTGTGCCTGTGCCATTTTTCCTTTCTGCCTGTGCCATTATGTTTTTCATTCATGCCACTTTCCTTTCCACTGGCATGAGCTCAGTTGCTCTGAGCATGCCTTTACCTTTTAAACTATTAAACTTAGCTCAAAAAAAGCTGAGTGAAAAAATAAAATTATAGAATAACATACACGACACTATCATCTATAAAAATCTCAAAGATTTGTAAAAAAGAATGCATTGGTCATGGATTTATATATACATAGTATATAAAAAAGGACACACCAAGTGAATAGCAAAGGTTGTCCTGGGGTGAGGAGGCAAAAAGAAGGGGATTGGATGGAGGTGATCAAAGATACTCCCTTTTATTTATTAAAAAACGCACAAATAGAACAAAGTGTGAAATATTAATTCTGGTCAGGTAGAACACACGTCTACTACACTGAGAGACAGAAACAAACTGAGGCCCCAAAGACTAGTTTTGACAACATGGCCTGGGATGGGGGTTAAAGTGACTTTCTAGGCAGGTTGCCCAGCAGCTGTGGATTCTGATGTAGGTCACTCAGCAGCCACCTCTGTCTCACGCTAGACTCCATTATGCTTGGCCACCACCCCTCCTCTGTCTTTGCCTCCCATCTCTCCCCTGGACCCATTCAGCTTTGACCAGATGCCAGGGAAGGCAAGATGCTTGCTCAGTCTGTGTAAGAAGGAAGTACCTCACAACAGAGCCCAAGAAAGCAAGTGAAGATGGGAGATTCCTGGGGGCTCGGAACAGAGGAAGGCAGAGGTGCCTATAAATAATCATCCTTGCCACCCTGGAGAAGACTGAAATTAGTCCAGAATCCAGCACCTCTTCCTGGGAGGAAAAGAGCCTGTGTGAGACAGAATAGGTCTGATCCCTCAGGCAGGGTTCGCACACCTGAGTGACTCAGTCTCCCATGCCTTTTAACATATCTATTTCCAGGCTCTGCCCCAGTAGGTCTGGGTGTGTCCAGCATCCATGGTAGGGAAGATCCCCAGAACCCATATTTGTCACTGTGAACAAGCAAACAGAAGTTTAAAACAGGTCACAGCCTAGTGCACTGGGGAAGATGAAGTTCTGCTAATCTATAATGGGAGCAAGAGAAAATGGATACAGTGGGAAAAGACACCGGCCCCCCAAGTAGAAGATCAGAGAGGTATTTCTAGTCCTAGGTGATGCTCCTTTGTCCCTAGGGTCCTAAAATAGTCTCACATTTCAAAACAGTTAGAGCCAGGGGCAGCAGTTGCTTCCTGCAGAACAGGCAAAATGCTGAACATACCTGCAGGCATCTGCAGACATGTCTGTATGGCCACTCTGTTTTCATTCATTCTTGAGCTGTGCAAGTCCTACTTCAGGTCTTGTGTAAGAGTCTGCATGACGTCCCTGCTCTCGTGGCATTTACATTTTAGCAGCAGAAGCTACCAATAAACAAGCAGGTCCATGAGGTTGGTGCGTACAGAATGGAGGTTGGAGCAGAAAAGGGACTGTAGGTGTCAGGTGGGCTCTGAGCCCCTGCTTTAGGCCTAACAGTGGTTCCACAGTGAGGGAGAAGATGCTGTCCCTTCTGCCATCAGACTGGCACGACTGTCCTTTCTCTTTTACTTCCTCCAGGCATGGGTCCCTTTCATGCTCAGGTGGCTGACACCTACCTGGAGATACATGACATCAGTTCACCCCCTAGTGGATATACCATCCTCACAGTCACACTTGCAATGGGTTCTTTCCTTCCCGCCTAGCCCTGTAATAATTATTTTGAGTGTTCTGGACCTTAGATGCAAGATGCCTACCTCATGTGCATGACAAGCTTCTCCAGAGAAACAGAACCAACAGAACATAGAGAAAAACAGAAAGAGATGTACTACAGGAAATGATTTGTGTGATTATGGAGGCTGAGAAGTCCTATCATTGTCATCTGTAAGCTGGAGGCCCAGGAAAGTAGGGTCATTCCTGTCCAAATCTGAAGATCCAAGAAGCAGAAATGCTGATGTCTCTGCTCACACAGAGAGAAAGCAAACGAACTCTGCCTTTTGTTTTATCAGCGCTCTCTCTGCACATTGCAGGAGGCTCACTTGCAGTGGTGAGGGCCGCTTCTTTCCTCAGGCTCTGACTCAAATGCTAATGTCTTTTAGAAATAATCTCACACACATGCTCAGAGAAAAGCACTTTACCAGATGTCTGGGCATCCCTTAGCCTTGCCAAGTTGGTGCATAAAATTAGTGATCATGTTACAGAACTCAGGTCCAGAAGCTCATCTCATGGAAAAACCAGTGTCTAAGTGTTGGAGGAAAAGAAAGGCTTTCTTCAATCATCGAAGAATGGAGAAGCCAGAGCTCTGCTAACACTTCAGCTTCTCCTCCAAGGGAATTGAGGAGTTACTGATATAGACAAGGAATAATGGGGAGAGCACTAGACTAATTAAAGGGAGAAATATTCATGTCTTTTCTCGGAATGGGCAGAGATCTTCCAGACCTTTCATGGTCTAGTGTTTCGGGGCATGGTCGCTGCTAGTGTCTTTAGCCTCAAAGGGGAAGAGAGAAGCTACACAAGTCTAGGTCAAGTTACCCCTGTATTACAGCTCTGGACAAAATATTTCTCAAATGATCAACATGTCTACGTGAGAGGTGAGTAGAATCGGACTCAAAGGTTAAGGCAGCAAAGGAGACACAAACACCATGAAGACAAAGATCCCGAGCCTTTTCACCTCATCCAGTCATCCATCAGACGTGTGCAGGCTTGAGTGGAGAATCAGCGTTTCCACATGTCTAACCCGTGTGTCAGAGGTGTCATCCACAGTGAAGCTAGTGGAATACTAATAACATATTGGTTTTAGTTGTGTGATCTCCAAAATTACTGATTTTTAAGTCAACTAAGGGCAAGTGGATCTGAACAGTTTATATGGATTTTTCCTTGGTGAAGAGGAAGTAGTAAAGTTATAGAATGAGCTAGTGAGAAAAGGGGGCCTTGTGTGAATAGGGATCAGGTTGTAGCAGATTTAGCAGCATGAACAGTCAAGAGAGCTTGGCAGGGTGAAGGAAGGAAGGACAGTGAGAATGCTAGCCAGGCAGATGAGCCTGAGTGGATGGACAAAGCAAGAGACAAGAAATACTGTCCAAGAGCCCAGGAGAGGGGAGGCAGCTGTATGGAGGAGGCAGCTCTGATTTTCATTACAAGGACAGGTCACTGCCCCCATCCGGCCCTAGGAGAGGGGTCTGTCCATATAAGTTGTGGAAATTCATGGTGAAGATGGCCTCCCTAGAATACCACAGGGCCACATGGGCCCAAGGCACAGTGCATATGTCTATCTTGTCACACTTTCCCTGGGCCTTCTTAGTCCAGAGTAGATTTTCTTTCATGGGAACATGTGTTTCTGTCATGGGAAAAGGATGGGGTCAGAAGCACTGGCAGGGAAGGCTGGAAGGAATGCAGCTGGAGCCACGTGGGAGCCGTCTGCTATGCTGCCAGCAATTGCAAAAGAATTTTTCATTTTTATTTCAGGTTAAGTGTGCAAGCTTGAGCCTGCTGGGGAATCTCTTCCTTTGGGAAATTCTATGATGAGAAGTCTCTGCTTACCTTTGTTTGGGACACCTGCCTAAGGGCTTGGCCTGGCCCAATGTGGAGCCACTGGTGGGCCCCACGGCAGAATCTTTTTCTGGGCAGATAGCCCCTCCCTCTTGTTCTAAGGCTTGATTGTGTCTCTCTTATTGTTGAGTGTTAAATTTTTTTTACTTAATAAACTTTATTTTTAGAGTAGTTTTAGGTTCATAGCCAAATAGACCAGAAAGTATGGAGAATGCCCATATGCCCACTGCCCTCCCCAAACTCCCCCACGATCAATATCCCCCCAGAGTGGTACATTAGCTACTATTGATGAGCCTATATTGACTTGTCACTGCCTCTTAAAGTCCACAGCTTCTAGTAGAAGCTTTTAGTCCACAGCTTCTGGCAGAGTTCACTTTTGGTGTTGTACATTCTATGGGCTTTGGCAAATGTATCCATCATGATGTACCCACCATTGCAATAACCTACAAAAGTTTTACTGCCCTAAAACTCCTCTGTGCTCTTCCCATTCATCCCTCCCTACCCTACTCCCTAGCAACCAATGATCCTTTTATTCTCTCCATAATTTTGCCTTTCTCAGAATGTTATACACAGTAAGTCCCTGACTTACTAACATTCCGGTTGCAAACTTTCACAGATAGGAAAGGACTTCGCAATTGCAAACATTTGTAGATGGGAACAAATCACAGGAGTAGCTCATGGGTCTGCCGGACATTGTCACAGTTTTGTTGCTCTGTGCTTACTGTATAGTGCTATAGTGTACAGTAGGACATCCAGTCTGGGACTCACTGTATTTGTGTGCGTGTGTGTTATGCTTTACATTGTATATTTGTGTCAAAGGTATACAAGACTCACTTTGTCGGATTTATGAACGCATCTGAGTTAGAAACCTTTTCCTGGAATGGAACTCATTTGTAAGTCAGGAACGTACTATAGTTGGAATCATACAGTGTACTGTACTGTAGCCTTTTCAGATTAGCTTCTTTTGCCTAGAAATATGCATTTCGTTTCTTCTCCATCATTTCCTGGCTTGAGAGCTCATTTCTTTTGGCACTGGATAATATTCCACTGTGTGGATACATTGCAGTTTGTTTATCCATTAGCTGCTGAAGAACATCTTAGTTGCTTCCACTTTGAGGCAATTATTAATGAAGCTGCTATAAACATCTGTGTGCAGCCTTTTGTGTGGGTATAAGTTTTCCATTCAGAAACACTTTTAAGTATTTTTATTCTTTATGGATTTTCATCTTAACACATTGTAATTTTTGTTTGTTTTTGTTTTATGAGTCAGGATTTTGCATGTAGTTCAGGCTGGCCTTGAATTCACTGTGTAGTCCAGGCTGGTCTCAAACTTGCAGCAATCCTCCTGCTTCAGCCTCCCAAGTGCTGGGATAACACACTGTAATTTTTACTGATGAGAAGACTTATGACTAATGAATGTCTAACACCTTCCTCCACCCAGTTTCAGGATGGGTGTTGGGCTCTGTG
Source organism: Heterocephalus glaber (assembly GCF_053883595.1). Taxonomy (NCBI): domain Eukaryota; kingdom Metazoa; phylum Chordata; class Mammalia; order Rodentia; family Bathyergidae; genus Heterocephalus; species Heterocephalus glaber. Next base: position 62,033,649 of record NW_028258320.1, read on the forward strand.
GCTCCAGAGGACAAAGCCAGCCAGGGGCTCTCTGCTTAGGCAGTCCGGCCCATGCATGTGATCCCCGTGCTGGGAACCAGGTTACAGGTCCTACAGGCACACAGCCTGGCTTCCATCCTCCGCTCTGACTTTAGTAGCTATGCATCCTTGGACAAAGTCACCTACTTCTCTGCACTTCTGCTTCCTTCCCTAAAAAGAAGGGTAGCCACATTAACTAAGGTGCTGTAGGAATTCAACGGGATGGTGATTGTATGGATTTAGTGCAGTGCTGGACACAAAAGCAGCGCCTGATAAAAGTCCACAGGACCAGAACAGGACCAAGGTTCAAAGGAGGAATGATCTGACTGGTTCCCAACACTGTATCTGAATACTCTAGAAACCTCCATTCACGTAGATCTGTTTCCATTAGCCCAAGAGAGCTGCTCATTTTCTTCCACATCAGCCCCATCTTTCTCAGCTTCAGTCATCAAACCATCAGTGCAATTAATCAATGAGATAAAGGGTAAGAATAAAAAGCCAGAAATTAGCTGAAAAGTGAGGACTCTTGACATGGGGATTTGGGAGGGAAGTTTGAGCCCTACACAGATGATCTCTAGAGTGTGTTTGTTCCCTGGGCTCTGTGCTAGGCCTGTTCTTCCCCCTGGGTTTCGCTTCAGCCCAATGACTTATTAGAAGAGAGCGCAATGGAAGAGGCACAAAGAGACCATGGCCTTAGGTTGAGAGAGGGCCCTGGAGCCAGGCACCATGGGTACCAATGTGTTGCCTACTCCTCTTCCTTGCTGGGTGACTTCATGCTGGTCACTCAACTGCTCACTGCTTTGCGCTTCAGTGCTCATCTCTCAAATGGGGATTCTAATGCCTCCCAGGCAACTAAGAGGTAACACACATAAGCACATTGTCACAGTGGTTAGTGGTGATGGCGATGGAGGTGGACAAGAAGGAGCCACGGTGACAGACGATCATGTGCTATTAGTACCACGCTTACCTCTGCTGGTGAGGCACAAGGAGCAGTTTCCTTTAGCGTCTGAGCTGCTTTGTATTTTATTTAAAGCTAAAAGTGCATTTGTTAGTGTTTATTTCATTTGATCTCTGATGGCTCTTGGCAGGGGCCCCACACTGAGGCAATCATTTTTTACAGTTCTAAATAAAACAACAGCTTAGTGGCAGGAAGGCCCCTCCTTGAAGTGTGCTCCACCTGGATTTTGATGAAAGCAGCAGGGGGTGTGAGTCAGCCCATCTGGGCCACAGACACAGGATGCACAGCCGGTGGGCGGCCCCACTAGGCTATCCTAGAACCAGGCCTGGCGCACTGAAAGACCCGCCCTACTGATGAGTGTCTCCAACAGGCAGACATGATCTGATCCCAACTATTGGCAGCCTTCTTGGCACCCAGATTTCTGTGAGTGACATCACCTCCTCTGGCAGATCCCAAGTTCTCTTAGCCAGAGAGAAGCTTGCCCTGTGGGGCCGTGGCTGAAAGTGAGGTGCCCAGGAGTCCCATGTAAAACACCACAGGGGCACCTGGGCCACTTTTCCAGGGAGTCTTCAGCCATGAAAGTTGCTGCACAGACCAGACAATGTCTATCTTGGTCCAAGGGGTGGGGAGTAGGGGTGGTGGTGAGGCTGGGGGAGGCACCATGGTATCAGAACTTTCCAGAGTCTTGTGGGCATTCTCAAAATGCATGATTTAAGCCTCAAATGACCATTACACCTATTGTTTCATGGAGCGAGATAATGCTTACAGGGGCAGTAAAGTAGATGGAGGTGTATGGCTGCAAAGCTGGTCCTGCCTCTCTCTCTAGATCTAGGCCCTTCTGTCTCCCCACCTGCTACAACAAATGCTTGACAACATGTCACTCATGAGCACCAGGAAGGAGCCAAGTTAGGGACTATGGTAGTGGTCACAACAGAGCACGAGCACATGTCCATGCCTCACGTATCATTCATCATCTGCACAGACCTGAGGAGCCTCCAGTGGGGCCACAGAAGCTCTGAGAATTTGAGAGACTTGTCTCAGGGCTAGTGAAACCCAAACTGGGATCTGAAGTGTGACTTTGAGTGCTCCCCACACTGGGCCTTGCCAGGAGTGTTTCTGAGAGCTATGGTTGTAAGTGGGAATCACTGGCATTGAACACAGACTGGGAGGTCCCTCCCTGTCTCCGCCCTGAGGCTTCCTCCTATCCTGGGCCAGCAGTTGGGGTCCTTCAAAGGCTCGGTCATTTATTCCTCACAAACCACCCACTTGCACCACTCAGAGTGAGGCCCCCAGGCACCCTGTTTGCCTCCTGCTACTCTAGGCCCTCCTCCCCTCCTCCAACCCACCTCTTCCCCAGGTCCCCATTCCCACCCCACAAGTGAATTCAGTTAGAGTGTGTGCCAGGACGACCCTGTCCTGAATTTATGGGAAATCTGACCATCCAGCCAATGCAGACCACATCTGCTCAGCTCACCCACATTGGTTGACACCCACTTTGCCAACCTACACCAGTGGTCTCAATGGAAAAGACTCACTGGCCTGGCCCTATTAGACTGGGAAACAATGCCCTGAAGTGAGGTGCTTTGACTTGCTGAGCTGAAGAACATGTCTCAGAACCAAGGTCTCTCTGACCTTCCTCTGGTCTGCAGCTTCTGCATCTCTCGATTACCTTTGAACCTCTTTCTTTCCCCAAGAGTAGATAAAAGCTTTTAAATTTCTCTGAAGTTCCCTTATCTGTTGAAGGCAAGTTCCCCTCCCAGAAGAAGTATTAGAGAATCTGATCAAATAACCAGGAAAAGAAGAGACCAAAGATCAGAGTCCTCACCACACCCTGCAAACTTCTCGTCTACTCTTCGGGGGGCATTTCCAGGAGATCACCTGGAAGACCACCTGCTTCACAAGACACCCTTTGCTCACAGTGCAGCTCTGCCTCTCACCTTCCGGTAGCTTATCATCACCTCCATAGAGCCCAGAAGAACTTTTTCCTGGACCTTTCTCTGCTCTTTGGACTCATTCATTTCCCCTAAAAATCATTTACTATTCTGAAATTGTCTGCAGCCCCCCCGCCTCAAGAAGAGAGAATTTAAGCCTCAACCTCATGAACTTCTCTTTGAGTTTGGTATTTCATGGTCCCAGGCACATGTGCAGGTTAATCAATGTGAATGCTGTTTCTCCTGTTAACCCATCTATTCTCATTTCATTTCAGTGAACTATCAGAGGGTTAAGGGAAATCTCATGTCCCTACAGTATCCCCATGGATTATGGCCCCTCGGACTATGGCAGGAAAGAACAGACTGTCACAACTCACAAGGCACAAGGCAAACGCTGTGAGCTCCTGGCAGGAAAGCCCACTGGGCAGATCTCTGGTCCTGGGAGATGGTAAAGACGCTGGAAGGACTTCCATGCAGAGGAGGGAGCAGTGTGTTTGGGTCTGGACAAAGGAAAAGAACAGCTTGCTGGAGGAATGGAACCAAGTTCCAGGGAGGAAACGAAGAGGTGGGATGGGAAGGGAAGGAAGGGACCAAGTAAGGAAGGGGCTTGTGGATTCCAGAAAAGTGTTTAAATTGGCTCCCCAAAGCCTGGGGGCTGGGCAGGGCCCCCACTGTCCTACAATGCTCCCTATCTCTGTACTTTGCCTCAAAGATACGCCCTACTGCCACCAGACACCAACTGGGTGACCTGGGCAAAGTTACTTACGGTCTGTGGGTCTTAATTTCCTCATGTATAAAATAGGGAAATAGCTTCTATTCTCTAGAGTTATTGAGGGACTTAAACGAGGTATGGATCAAAATGCTTCTGCTGTGCTGGGCAGATTCTCTTGGCTGAGGTACTTTTGCTATCCCTGCAAACACTACGTGTGGATTCACTTTACTGCAGCATTGACTCCTCTTTCACTGCACTGCTTTTATTAACATTCCTCACCCTCCCTTGGCTCAGCTCATGGACAGGAACCCCACCTTCACAGCCCTTCCTCTTGATCTAGGGATGCTACAGGACCTCCAAAATGATGTAGGGATGATATGAGGACCACCAAATGATATAAGGGAAGTATTATAACTCCCAACCTGGTAGATGTCTGATATGCCAAGTTCGAGTTCTCTAAAATCCAAGAATGCATTCTAGGAACAATGGAAGTTAAGAGTGGGAAATACTTATTGAGGGATAGACAGCTCCTTCCTGAGAGGAACAGGAAAGGACCCAGAAAGTGGGTTGACGTGGACTTCACTTACAGGGGAGGCTTTATAGAGCAAAGCCACAAGGTGGGTATGAAATCAGGAGATGGGTACAAGGTGGGACAAAACTATGATCAACCAATAAGATTTTACTTGTTGCTTAGGTAATACTGATCTAACGTGGAAGCAAGTCATGTAGCAAATGTGCATGGAAAGAACAAGGTCCTTTCCTGGAAGGGATAGGTCAGGAGGTCTTAGTCCCCCACCCAAGGTGCCTGATGCCTATTTAGAATATCAATCACTATTGTTCACCCCTTGGGGAGGTGTGTAGGTGAAGTCATTCCATCTTTATCTTGAGGCCTGGCCTTCAAGGAATGCCCCTCCAGATGCAGTTGTAAACTGTTCTTATCTTCTGCACTTCTGCACTGACTTCTTTGAGGGCCTAGGCCTGTTTGACAGCCTCACCTAACTTAACTCAATATAATACTCTGACCATGCACAGAAGCCTACCGTGCTTGCCCGCCAGGGCCTTCGGAATATGTCTCAATACAAACCCCTGCCCCATCTTCTAGACCACTGATAGGGTGCGCCCAGACAGAATTCTCAGAACTGTCTCAGAACAGGGACCACTCCCTACCCTGCAGCAGCAGATGGTTCTCTTTGACAGAGGGTGGCAAAGAGACTCATATTTTAAGCTGATTCTGAACTGGAGGGGAGGAACAAGATGGGCACAGTGAGAACAGGAGGGTCTCTGTACTAGCTTTTAAACTATACCAATCAGCTGAGGGTTCTTGCTCAATTTGTACAGAGATCATGATTTGGCAAAGTGTAGCTTTTTTTAGTGCTAACAGCCCTGAGTTTTGAATGCCAGCAGCCATCAGCTCTTTTGGTATTAATGGCTTTCCTTGCTGCTTGGAGCCAGAAGCTACTGGCAGGACTCAGGAACTCTTTTGAACTCTTTGGGCTTTTGGAGGTCATGGCTCCCAGCTATTCTTTGCACTCTGTCTTTCCCTGCAGCTAGCTGCCATCCATGCAACTAGCACTGGCTGCTGATGGCTTTCCATACCAGTGTCCTTTGGCGTTACCAGCTCAGCATCCTCTATTAGAGTTAGAAATCACAAATAGTCAGGACTATGCCATCCAGAAGAGGCATTAATAGGACACGCGCTGCTGGCCAAAAGGTAACAGCACACAGGCTGAACCCACTAAGGAAAGAAAAACTGGGCTCTGCATTCTCAGAATCAGATTTCCTGTTTGGTCTTGAGGAGGGGAGGGGTCCCTCACAGGCCTAAAAGAGGAGGACTACAGAGGTGTGGAATCATTCAGAGGCTGCAGAATGAAGTCACCTGTGATCAAGTTCAATTCTGAAGCTGCTATAGTCAAAGCAGGAGCGAGTGTGAGGTGCCTACGCACCCAGGCTGGTTGTAAGGCACTTGGGGTAGCTGTGGAATAAAAACGCTTTTTGCTGTTGGATGTGGTGGCACGCATCTGTAATCCCAGCCACACAGTGAGTTTAAGGCCAGCATGGAATGCACAGTGAGATCCCGTCTCAAGTCCTCCCCACTAAAAGAAAATGTTGGGGAACATGGGACTCTTCTCTCCTAGCTGAGAGCCAACACCAGGCCATGCTCAGGATCATCCCATGGTCAGAGTGGCTGAGAACAAGATCCAGACAGCAGTTCTCCCAAAGCTCTTTCCTTCACACTGCAACTCATACTCCTTAGCCCAGGGCCTCAGGCAGCCCCTCCCAGTGATCACTGTCTGCACAAACAACAGCAAAAGCCACCCTGGTGCTGTTGGACCAGTGATGACGAATACCTTCAGAGAGAAGGGAGCTTTCACAATAACCCTGAACCTGGAGGGACCATTCACCAGACACTTACCCTGCTGTGCCTCAGCAAGACGTGGCCCCGAATGCAGTGGCATCTGTTGAAACAGGGCGAGCACTGTGGCTGCCAACCAAACCACCATCGAAGGCTGGAGCCTAGCATGTTAACCCAGTAGTGTCACGTATCACACAAGTTCCAAGAAAAACACATGTTGCTCTTTGCCACCAGACATGAGTATTTTCCCTAATGTTCAGGCAGGCCAAGAGAAACTCAGTACTTTGGGTTCACTTCGGACCAAGTTGTGCTTTTAAAAAGGTGACCACGGGCCAGTGGCACTGTGCAGATGCCATGGGCTCAGATCTCTTGGGCTCAAGTCACCAGGCTTACTACCTGTGTAGCTACAGCAAGCTGCCTTATTTTTGAGTGTCAAGTTCTTCAATTGCTGAAAGGTTAATACACATCCTCAGAACTGCTCTGAAAGTTAATGAGCTAATGAATATCAAATGCTCAGCACAGTGTCTGACACATAGCACCAGGTGGATATTAGCTAATGTGGTTGTCACTGAAGAGCAGAGCCATGGCAGGCTAATAATGAAAACAAGCGTGCCTGTATTACCTCCTGTTGTTGTGCCATGCTAGTGCCAGCGGGGCAGTATTATTATTCCTTATTTTACACAGGGAGGGACAAGGTTAATTAAGAATAAGAAAACTCATTGGTTCCTGCCTAACATTATTCACGCAGAGAGCAAAGGGCAGCCTGGCCTGCAATAAGCCGTATACTGATGCAGGCTTTGCTTCACAGCATCGCTCCTGCATTTAGCTTGGGGCTTTGGCCTTCCGCAGCCTTTCTAGATACAAAGTGGACCTACACACCTCTTGTTGGAAGAAAGATTAAGCTTTCACTCTGGAGAACTGGACCTCCCCCTACACAAGGCTTCCTTCTCACCGCTGACCACTACACACAGCCTCTGACCCTCAGCTCTTGAAAACAGCCTCGCCTTTGGTGTGTGCTCGCCACAGGGAACTAAGCCTGTGCACACTTCCAAGCCGAAGTTTTGCAACAGTCTTCCCGGGTCCAGTTTCCAAAACTCTTGGAAAACTTTCCTGGAGAGAACGTTGGCTACAGCTGCTTCCATCTGCACTTGTTCAAAGATATACTGAGGGAGCCGATTTAAATTCTCTGAGACTTAAGGTCTAGTTCTTATTCCAGACTCAGGACAAATGAAGATTGGCTGCGGACCTGTGCATTCTGGGGACTTACAACAGGCCAGTCCTGGGGTTGAGGCATTGTCTCCTAAACCATCTGCCTTTCAGGGGAAACCTAGCTTCCTGGGTGAAGCTCAGGGGAGGGAGGTCCTGCATCTGTCCTGTGCGGCCGGCCTTCCACACTTGGCCCGGAGCAGAAGCCTGGAAAATCTTTGTTGACTGATTTTGCGATGCATGGGGTCAACAGACTGTTAGTCTGAAAAGCTCCAGATGCAAGTAGAACTGTTCTCAAGCCCTAGTAAAGCCAGAGAGGCCAGGTAGAGTTGTATACGTTGTACAGCCAAATCTGATGGGCTGACTTCGAAATAACTTGTAAGACTGAGGGCACTGTCCCACACAGACAATGTGGTTTAATGAGGAGCCCACTGACATCATGCTCATTTCAACATGACTGTAACCAGCTGTCCAAAGAAGCACTCCAGACAGAAATATATGAAGAAATATTTTAATAGCTCAAACTCAAAGTCATCGTTCTCCCCGTTCCAAAGAGAATCCTAAGAGAGGTAACTTTGGCCATCTCGAGAGCCAGCGTTCACCCATCTGTGGTCTTGGTGCATCAACCTTCTCTGGGCGCTGACTTGGAGCACAGCAAAAACAGGCCTAGGACCATACTGGACCAGAGATACCTGTTATCTATGCACTGCATCAATTGCATTAGTTAGACTAGGATGATGATTCAGTTAAAAAAAAAAGACAAATGTTGACTGTCTAAGCAGGAACCGCCCAAGCTGGCAAGAAAAAGCACGCTGCATACATAGGGTACAGAAGGGCGGAGCTTCTGCCTGCACATCGGCAACATTACATCGGTTTTGCCTGCAAACTATCAAGAAAGATTCTGTTGGCCAGGGCATTTCCACCAACTGAGCAAAACGGTGGTCAAAAGTCCTGGGTTTCCTGTGCCAGCAGCCCAGAGTCCTCATGCACTGTCCACGGGAGAGTCTCTCAGGGAAACATGAAATCCAGCTCATGCTTCTGCCTATGGGTCAATTTCTTCAGGAATCACTGTAATCATGATGTCTTCATTGCCCCTGCGGACAACCATGTTCAGAGTGCTTTCCTTTTTAATGACGTCACTGACGTCATTGGCAGACATCACCGACTGTCCATTGATGCTGATTATGACATCATTTTCCTTGAGACCACCGCTGCAACACAAAGTGAAACACACTGGTTATGTCTCCATTCCTCCTGGACTGACTTTACATTAAGAGAGGCATGGTTTGGATCCAAAAAGCACGGAGTAAACATGGCTGGGTAGTGGTGATGAACTGGGGAGGTAGTGGTTTAAACTATCAGTGGATTACATTTTCCTTTGCAGAGACTTAGGCCAAATCATCGATTGTGTCCACTGCAGAAATGCCTATGGCACTTGTGTGACATTATAATGGACTAATCGCAAAGAGGGCAATGATGTACCAAGTACCATGTGCCACACACCATGACTATGGCCAACCTGCTTGTAACAGGTACTGCAACTGAGAGAGGAACGGGAGGAATGCTGCTATTAGAGGACACTTCCTTCATGTTACTGCACTGTAACTTTAAGTTTTACATAGGACAGAACTAAACCACTACAGACAATTTGTACTGGCTACACCTGCCTGGCATTAAACACCTGACGACACTGAAATCCGCATTTCATATAACTGTCACATGTCACACAATACTATTATTATTGTAGAATTTTTCCAACCATGTAAAATACAAGAACTATTTTCAGCATACAAGTCATATAAAAGCAGCCAGTGAGCCAGCTCTAGCGCCCAAAGCCTGATTACAGCCCCCAGTTCAACATTTCTCTCTGGATATTATGTCAATACAGGTCACAAGCCTTGATTATTGGCTGAGCTGCTTCTTTCATGTTATTTTGATGTCACCCGAATTATTCTTCTAAAGGTGTTGACAGCTATGGCCTGTCTAGTCACAGGTACAGAAAAGGTGCTGGGAGAAGATCAGTCTTAAGGTCTTGAGGACTCTGCTCTTTCCCGCCAAACTACCCAGATGCCTAAGGACCTTGCTATTGCTCTTCCCATCTGGATGACCTCAAGCAAAGCAAGCACAAGTGTGTGTGTGCATGAGTGTGTGTGAGAGAGAGAGAGACAGACAGACAGACACTGGGGATCAAACCCAGGACTTTGCACATGCTAGGAAAGTGTTTAACACTGAGCCACAACCCCAGACCAGACCTTTATAAATTTTGAGACAGGATCTCCCCAAGTTGCCCAGGTTGGCCTTGGTTTTCCTGCCTTATCCTCTGAGTAACTAGGATTACAGGTATGTGCCACCACACCTGGCCCAGAACAAGGACTTCTGAAGGCCAGAAACGCTATTCTGTGGATGAACTCTGGGCCCAGGCAGGTCAGAAGTAACCAGAGATGGCCAACCACGTTTGTCAAGCGTGGACACAGTCATCTGAACCAACGGAAGAAGAACACTGCTTTGTCCCACTACATATTAGGAAAAAGGCAGACGCTTCACACTCACGCTTCTGCTGGGGTGTCGGGAATTACTTCAATGATATACGCTCCCGAAAGCACATCTGGAAAGTCTCGGTGGCGATCTTTCAGCTCTTTGGCTTTGCTGCTCAGGAGGAAAAGCATCCATGTTAATATTAAGTACCAACAGGCTTTCCTCTGCTAACATGCAGCTCTCAAGAAGTTCCCTTCCTGTCCCCAAGTCCAATGTAAAATTCCTCCAAGAGTTCTGATTCTCCTTTAAAATTGCCTGCCTCCTAGAGTCAAAGGTTTACTATATATAGTAAATACTTTAATCATAATTGGTATTACCATTAGTTATTATTAGTTAATAATAGCTGCCACTGAATGAACAGCAAAATAAAATGGCAGGCCTGGTCTGCGGCCATATATCTGCCATTTGCAAGCTGTGTTACCTTGGGCACTTGCTTGACTTCTCTGTGCTTTTTCTTCAGCTGCAAGATGGAGCTAGTAACTGCTGTACAGGATGGGTTGTTGCGAGGATCAGACGGGGTTGTCTAGGTAAGATGCCCAGCCCAGAGCCTGGCACAGAGTAAGCACCTGACAGTACTGCGGCTGGTGACCACTGCCTCTGCTTGCTGATCCAAGAACCTGCACTGTCACAGTCATCCTGCAGAAGTCACTAGCACTCAGAATTCACAGCCAGGAAGCATAGGAGCTGGGCCAACACCCCAGGAAACTGGACCCCACAGCCTAAACTCCTTCCCTACACCTCTATCTCTCCTGGCCCCAAAACAACCAATGTGGTTTTCTTCTTGGCAAATCATCCCACCTTCTGGAATATTGGGAAAGGTACCACCATTCCTAACACCTATCAAACTGTCTGAACATTTTGACACTAGTTAATAACTACAATAATTCACAGCAACATATCTGTCAGTATATTCTGTTCTCTACCCACTCGGCCTGGGACAGTTCAGCCATGCCAGCTGGGTCGGCTACCAGGACTCATGACATCAGCCCCGTTTCTCATCCAGGGTCACAGCAGTATGTCACGGGCCTGGCAACCACAGGCAGCGGCTTCCAGCAGCTCAGGAAAATAAGCCCATTCGTCATCGTGGCCGTCGGCGGGGCCTGCCCTGGCATTCCTGTAGCCACGGCCCACAGCTACATAGCGGACAAGAGGCGGGTGCTCCAAGGGCTGAACGGCCACCGGGGCACTCCTGGAATGTGAGTTTCAATGGAACAAGTGGTGCCAGGAAGGGGTGAGGGAACAGGAGGGAGCCAGCCCCTCTGCTGTCTAGGCCTGCCTTCCAATAGGGCGGCAGAATCCTCCAGATGGCCAGATGCACAAACAAAGACAAAGAGCAAAACAAAAAGAGGGCAAGGCTAATGGCCCCTCCTCTTTCCCAGTGTGATTTAATTTCTAGCAGAAGCTTTGAGGTCTGGAAGCAGTGTACAGTTTATCAGAGGGAAGGTGTGAAGTTCAGGGTTATTTCAATGCAGGGCAGACACAAGGGTCGTGTTTACGCACCTGGATGTGAGTGACATCATTCGGATACCAATATACTTCTTCTTGGTGATGGCTTTGCCTAGTGTGACAACAGAGGAACAACAGGTCACCCCACTTGGTGGGAGTGGCAGAGAGCCAGGGGTCCTGAAACTCTAGTTTGCAGCATGAGGTCAGGACCAGAGAGGGACATACTGGGGCCTGGTCTGGATCCCTACCTGCCATGAGACCTTCCGAGAGTCCCATCATTTGAGTTAATTGCCAAAAACCTAGGAATGATCCCTAGTTTCTCACTGCCTCATTTGGATCTCTGGCCCTTCCCCAGGCTGTCTCTATCCTCCATAGATATTCAGAATGGGACCCCTTTTGCTCCAACTCCACTGCTACCACCCTGGTCTGCAACCCTGAGACCTCCCCCTGGGTGACTGGCAGAGCCTCTTTGTTGGCTTTAACCTACACACACACACATATACACACACAGCAGCCTCCTTCCGGTACTGAAGTGTCCTTTCTTTTCAAAGACATCACCCAGATCACAAACTTCTCTATTCCAATGCAGTTAAAATCCAACCCAGTCCTGCACCATGGCCTACTGTAAGCCTTGCTTCCCTGGCCCTGGCTGGCTTCCCACACCTGCCCTGTGTAAATGCACAGCTTCTGCACTCCCGGCCTCATGGGGCACTTGAAAGGCCTGTGCACCCTAGCTACACTCAGTCTACTGTCTCTGTCTGCAATGCTGCCCTGGCCCTGCCTGCAGGCTCCTCACCAGGCTGCAGCCTGGGAGGCATCCTTTGGCCTTGCTGTTTTCACTGTCAGCCTCTCTAGTCACTCTGTAATCATCCACCACGCCACATTTTCTTGGAAACACTTGCTGCTGTCAGATATTATCTCATTAGACTGTTTACTCCCAGTTTCTCCCCCAGCAGAATGTAAAAATCATGCAGGCAGGGGCCCCTGTAGAGCAGCCCACTGCCCAGTCCCCAGGCTGACTCAGAGCAGGACCATAAACATTTGCAGAATGAATGATCTCTCTGAATCTCAGTTCTCATCAGCAAAATGGAATAATAATTCCTATCTAATGCAGCAAAGGCATGAAGTGACACAAATGAATAATTAAGAGAAATAATACACAAAAGTTACCACGGCTTGTGCCTCATACATATTAGACTGAGAACCATGTGAAATTCCCACAACCATATGACAAAAATGGTCAACTATCCATGCCCTAATACCAAGGGCTTATACCAGTGATGGCTGATATAAAGTTTGCTCTGGCACACATGCCCTAGGTTTCCCACCACTGGCTTATACTACACATTTCCTTTCTCTACCTTTTTCTCTTCCCTCCCTCCCTCCCTTTTTTCTTTTTCTTTCTTCTTTTTTTCTGGTGCTGGGGAGTGTATCCGGGGCCTTGCACATGCTAGTCAAGTGCTCTAACACTCAGCTCCATCACTAGACCTTTTCGTAAATTTTATTTTGAGACAGGGTCTCACTAAGTTGTCTCAAACTCTCAATCCTCCCACACAAGCGTGCACCACTGTACCTGGCTCCCTTTCAGTTCTTGGTAGGAGCCCTTCTCTAAGTCTCCAAAGGGCAGCTAAGCCTCAGGACTGAACCTCCAAGTCCCTCACTTACCTTTGGCCTGCCGATCATGGGACTCGGTTAAGAATTTTTTAATCTTATCAGAAGGGATTGCGAAGGAGATTCCTGCTGTCACCTTCAGAGTGTTGATTCCAATCACTTCACCATCCTGAAAAGCAAGATGGAAATGGCTCACTGAATCTAAGAAGGGCTAGTGGCAGGTGAACACTAGAAGAGAGTGGAGAATCTATATGAAAGAAGCCTTTGAAAAATGCTTGAGGAGGTGGAAATGTTAACGATCCTGATTTGATCATTACACAAGGCACAAATGTATTCTGAATTATCACATTGCACCTCATAAGTCTGCACAGCTAAAATAATAATAAAAAAAGAAGTCTGTGGGCTACGTCAGAGAACGAGATGGGAATGGCAGGAGGTAAGGCATTGGGATGTCTGGGCAGCCTCAGCTATACTTGGTTTCCAAGGAATTGAGAAGCACTCCAGACTGGAACCCAGCAGTCACTTCACTGTACACAGATAGTTTCAAAATGTACAATATTGGTGTCTTTTTACACAAAATGTTTCTGAAATTTGAATCCTTAAGGTAGTCCTACACCTCTTCTTGCTGCTTCCATTTCCAATGACCTTGAGGTGACTGCTGAGGCCGGGAGAAGCCACCTCAGAGGCTGAGGCAGGCGGGCTTCACTGCTCAGACAGTGCCGCTCCATGGGTAAGACGGGGCTGGGGATGCAGGGGTGGGGGGTGGGGCACAGTTGAGGCTTCTTTGCTGAGAAAGGAGGCACTTGGTAAAGACACACAGGCCTTGCTAAGACAGCCTGTTTCCTCAGCAGCCCACTGTCTGTGGTACAAAGACTTTGCTTTTTATGCGTGAGTATTTAAATACAGACTGGGGTAAGATGGCTCTGAGTGGGTAACCCCTCTGCATTCCAGATGTCTTCAGGGAGGCACCCTGACCCCAGAAAAGTGTGTGGCTGGGCCAGGCTGGCTCTTCTCACTTGCCCTGGAGACCGGGGCTGGAAGAGCCACCTCCCTCCTGTAGCACACAGCTCTGCTGAGACCTGTGGCCTATAGCTGCTCCCAGTTGCCTGGACCAGACCTGAACTCCATAGCATTCAACTGTAGCTCTGAAACATGAGTATATCCTCTGGTCTAAGGTTATTAGCCCTTGATTCCTTCCAGGAAAGTCAACTGGGTGATAGGCAAAGATACGATACAATCCCAGAGCTCATTTTTAAAGAATTAGATAATGTGTGTTGGCAAGCTCATATTAAAAAATAAAACAGTAAAATAAAACAGCGTGTACACATATGAAAACGAACAACAAGATACAGACATTGAAAGGCCTTACCAGGTTTACTAATGGACCTCCAGAGTTTCCATACTGAAATTGAACAGAAATGGAAATGTTATGTTTGTGTTATAAGATAGTCCGGTCTGTGTTATTCCCCGGCAGCATTCTGAGCGCTGTTCCTAGAGAATGGGGCATGGTTCTTCCCTCAGATTTGTTCTTGTTGACCCAATAACTGGCTAGAAAAAAAGGACCTTACAATTTTCAGAAAGTTTGAGATGTGCCACAAATGGAAAACTTTTGGCTCTGCAGCCCAGAGGCCTGACAGGACCTAACACTTGCTCCTGGGATGAGGCTGGCAACCCACTTGCTCCAAGACCACAGTATTCAATCTGCACAGCACCCTCTGAGGGACCCTAGCCTTGCTGCTGGGGCTGGAATCCATATGGTTTATTAGTTCCTAGACTTCAAGCAGACTGCAAAAAAGTTCGGGGCTGGAGGCGGGGGTGGGGGGGTGGCGGGGTGGCTATAAGAGGCAACGAGTATGCAAAACACAGTGTTTCTTACTTATTAGACAGATGTGGGAGGAAACAAAACACTGCTTCTCAGAAACACCAATCCTTTAGGGAGAGAGCTGAAGTGCAGAAATGAAATGTGCAAGAGATTAATTAGAGAATTGCCTGGTACGGTCCCCAGCTTCGTAAGGAGCCACATGGAACGGTGTAGGCCTAATGCTCCACCTGTGGCCAAGGGCTCTGGTCACAGGCAGGGCTCATGGCTCCCTCCTGGAGGCCGCAAGGTGTGTGTACAATGAGTCCTTCCTGCCAGAAAGGGAGGGCCCCACATGTCCTCAGTGTGTGCCTGAGAGGCCCGTGGGACTGGGGAGCCACTGAGCAAGCCTGCTCAGGTAGGACAGAGGACCTCTTCTCAGTACAGCCCTTTGATAACTGAGGTTCCCTTTACAGGAGTGGCAGCGATTGCTAATGGGGTACTGACAATCTTTGGTGTCCTCTGCTTCAGGGGTTCAAAGGGAACCCTTGTGACAATACTATGAGGATCCTAACTCGATCCCAGTTCCTAATCCTAGCTTTCCTCTGGCAAAAACCTGCCGAAAGCTGCAGCTAGTGGAAGGAAGGAGAGCAGGCAGCTCACATTGATGATGGCGTCCGTCTGGATGTAGTCCATGTCCGAATTCCGGAGCCCAAGTTCTTTGCCACCTCGCTGGGTGGTGCTGACGATCCCAGTAGTGACTGTATTTTGAAGGGAAAACGGGCTTCCAATGGCAACCACAAACTCTCCAGGCCGCAGCTCTGAGGAGCGGCCGAGCAGCAGGACAGGCAGCTTTCCCTGTAACCACAAGGGCAGCCTTGTGTGATTTTAAAAGCCTCATAAGGGTACAGACACAATGGAATGCTAAGGAGGGAGGGACCACCAGGAGACACCAGCCCCCATGGGGGACTGAACCCAGGGATGACATCCCTTTCCTGGGCCTAGAAGTCTGCTGTGAGCCACACACTGGAGGCTGTTGGGGAGCAGATACTGAGGGTGCATGTCAAGGAAAATGAGGGAAGGTGACTGGAGGCCATTTTAGGATCTGATCACATTGAGGCTCCCAGCACAGACTTGCTCTGACACCTGCAGGGCAGATGACAGAGGGCAATAGAATCAATTTAGGATCCATGCTTGGGATGGTTTCAGAGAGCAGAGGGCCTAGGAAGGATCCTGAGCCTGCAGGACTCCAACGCACTAGTCACACCGGCCACTCCCAAATCCTGAGGGTATGGAGAGAGAGACCTTCAGGCAAAGAGATGCCCTGATGTGTGGAAACAGTCCAAGGAACCCCAGCCCCAGTGCCTGGGGAAGCTGCACAGAGCCAGGAGTCCTGGACAATTCTTCAGAATAAGTTAGGACCCCATCAAGCCCATCCTGGAGTCACAGGGCCTTCAGGGCTGGGAGAATGGCTGGGGGCCTCCTCATCCACCAGTGAGGCATTGAGGGCCTACTCCCTCCCTGCAGCAATCCCCACACAACGCCACGCTCTGCAGTGTCCAACTGCACGCACACAGAGGGCTCAGCAGGACATGTTTATCCTGGGCCTGAGCCAGCAGCCTCTGCCAGAAATGACTTCAGCAGTAACAGCCTGCGGGTGGGGCAGCCTTCTGATATGCATTCAGCCACTCTAGGCTGGCCCTGAGGGGCAGGCAAAGGACAGGTGAGAGAAGGTGCTGGGATGGGGTGACCTGGCTGCCCAAAGGAGGAGAGCTGCAGGCTCTGCAGGTCAGCTCAGACCCAGAATGGTGGCCCAGACACACTCAGCCACAACTTGGGAAGCAGGTCCAGGATCCAGGCAGGACTCACCGTAATAGATATTAATCAGCATTTAGCTCAAACCCCATCTGCCCCTGGCCTCTGCCTCCCAGGAAGAGAGCCAGACTCCAGGTCTGCAGAGACCTAATGACAACTCTGTCCCCGTCTTCTGTTCTCAAGTCTGAACTCAGGCCCTGAGGACACTGGGAAGGAGACAAATACTTTGTAGGAAGCTGTGAGGGCAGAGAGGAAGGGATCGAGGCCTATGTGCTGCCTGCCCATCACTGTCATGGGAGGGCCAGGCCTCCAGGTGACACCGACTGCAGCCACTGAGAGCCCAGAGCACCCCATGGATAAGCTTGCCTCAAGTACAGCGAAGTTATTCACACTTGGGGGATCACATAGGCTTTGGACAAGATGGAAAGCAGTGATGAGAGCTCAGTGAGTCTCCCCAAAGAGCAGCCCTCATTCCACACAGGAGGAAATGTGGCTACATAGTGGCTGTTCAGTCACATCTGCACTGGAGGGTCACTCCAATTAACATCTCATTTTAAGTTTTTACTCACATGCTTCATGGATTACGAAGGGTATCGTAAGGCAGACCTAAGCAAGCAGACAGGTATGGTGGGGGTAGATGGGTCTTACCATATAAACCTTGAATTTATGTGAAAGGAATGAACACTCTGCCCGTCAGATGATAAAGTGCTTCCATGATAATCTTGGGGCTTAGGCCATAACTCCCCCCATTTTACAGATGTGGAACCTGAGACCCAGATATAGGGGGCTTCTCACAGCCAATGAGGAACCTGGCTAAATATGAGGATAAATTTCCCGGACATCAAACCTGGACTCCCAGAGTGCAGGAGTTGTAATTTCCAGATTTCTAATTATAGGCAGAAATCCTTGCAAAGTGGGGCGTGGTGCCGAGATGTCAGCCAGGCCAGATTTACAGCTCACCCTGAAGTCAAGCTGCCCTTGGGGGGCCATTTGACCCCCGCTCCCTGCAAGTGCTGGCTGGCTGTGACAGCACCAGGCTGTTCAGCCTCATTCACATCCAAGTGGAGCTAGTTCTCAGTCACAATCCTCACCTCAGGCCCGTCGGCTCGGCAGCTATACATACTTCAGCTGGCCAAATTCCTGCTCATAATTGAGCTTTTTATTCCACACTGTCTAGACATGCGCTCCATGGGGAGACCCACAGGAGATGAAATGCACATATGGCTGGAAGGTACAGTCATGTGTTGGTCTTGACCTGCAGAGGCTGCACGCCACTCCGGGCCCACTCACGCCCAGCCTAAGGCACCGCTCTGTGTCCACAGACTGCTTCCTGAGCCACCCACATCAAAGCCAGCTCCTGGCTCCTGGCTGCAGACGCTCTGTCTGAGGCTCCCTTTGAAGCAGCACCAGCCATAGGCCATCTCCAAGACACCAGAGTGCTAAGGGCCACTCACATCTCCCCATCTCGCCGGAGTGTCACAGAAGCACGCAGAAGCATGCCCACGAAGTAAACAGGGCAGACATCTATCTTCCTCCTGACAGCAGCAGGGGCTGAGGGGAAGAGGAGGAAAAAAGGGGCCCACAGGGCCCCATGGCTCACGGCAGTCTGAGTCTCACACAGAAAAGCGCAAGCTGGAGACACACACACAGGTTGTGAGGTGGAGCAGCAAAGCCCTCAGGATCCCTGTCAGGGCCAGCAGCTCACTCTGGGCCAAGTCCTTCTAGGACCAGGGACATTCCAGGGTGAGACCCTGCCACTGCTGGTTCTTACGGTCCTGCTCGAATTCATGGGAAGCCTGGGAGGCCAGCAGAAAAGAAGGGGCACCTGGCAAGCAGGACAGAATAAGATAAATAGAAAGGTGACACTTTTAACAAAAACTGCAGTTTCAGGACACAAACTCAGTCAAAAATTCCTAAGGTCCTTAACGACACAATAAGCCTGGGGCATTCCCTCCACCTGTAAATTAGCCTTTTTGCCTATAAAAAGGGCCTTTTCCTACAGATGGGCTACAGCTCTGTCACCTGTGATGGTCCTCACCTCTGAATGGGTCATCACCCATCCCTGCAGCATGGGCCCTCCCCTTTCATTTGTAAACTGAAGCCTCTCTTCCCATAGTCACAAGTTCCACAGATTTCTACTCCCAAATCCCATAAATTTACACAGCTTGAGGCCATTAAGTGCTTTTCTCCCTTTTGAGGGCCTGCCCTATATTACTCTCTGTGCGTACTTTAAAAAGTCTGTTACTAAATCCCTTTATGCCTCTTACTGGCATGTCCTGAAAATTCCTTTTCTGTGGTGGAATTCAGCAAACCTGCAGCCTATCCCATGGTGGGAGTTAGTCAAGGTTCCCCAGGCTTGTTTTGGAGACCTCCTTGGACCCTGTCCGGTGACATGCAGGAAATTTCCTAGCACTGGACGGTGTCCTCAAGTCAACAAGAACAAACCCTCACTATCCATTCAGATACAACATACAGCGGGCCCAGGAAACATGGCCCACATGAAAGAGAACACTTCACATGAGAGAGAACAGTCTCAACAAACACTCATGCCTGTCTCCCTATGAGCACAGCACAGGGCCACGAAGACCAGTGCATCCACTCTGGCCCTCTAGGCTTCCCATCTGTTGGGGAGAAGCATTATACAAGTCAACAGGACCCACAGAGTAAAAATGGGTCAAAGTCCATCCTCCTTACCATGGGCATCTCAGCTGAGTGCCACAACTGAGCTAAGGGTGAACTCCCACTGCCAGGACTCTTCAGGGCAGGACAGCTGAGCTGTGCTGAGAGGCGCCTGTGCTGATGGCTTCCCTGGGCCTTTCTGTCCAACATCTACCAAGGTAGCGCAGAAGAGAAGCCAAGACGTGGCCTTATGTACACACACATGCTCATGCAAACATGCTGCATCTAATACTCCACGTACTTGGGAGAACACATTTGGACTAAATGATGTATTAACTCTCTCTCTGAGCCTGGGTCACTTGATTAACTTCTCTAGGTCTCAATTTTACATCCTCTAGAATAAAGCTGATAATCAGTGGTCATCTCAGCTCTGACAATCAGGGTTCTTTCCAGAAGACCTGGTTGTTTCCAAAAATTCTATTACCAGCCAATAGTTATGTGGGTAAGATCAAAAAGGTCCCATGACCTTAATAAATCTCTTAGTACACAACTTCCAATGAGGTCAGAGGATCCCCGCAAAGTTCTACTGCACTGAGAGGACAGGAGATCTCTGGAATTTTCTAGATGGTGACCTGATCAACCATCTTCCAGGGAGGACCCTGCATAGTCACAAGCATCACTAGTTCAACTTCCGCTTAACAGCCCTCAGTGCTCACTTCCTTGTGACCTCATTCCCCGAAGCTTGGAGAGAAGAGCAATAAAACCAATCAGTAGAACCAAAACTAAAGGAAACACTGGCGATTTTCTTTAACCTAATGAGCCAAGTCAATCACTTCTTTCTCTCCCTTGAACGGTAGAAGTGCTCCTCAGTTATAAAAATATTTTTGTTGCTGAATCTGCACAATCTACTGTATCTGTCAGCTGTACAGGACACTCGTTTTCAGGGGCTGGGGCTTCCAGCCTGGCCCTGTGTTGGGTAGTCTGCTTCAAAGGCTGATGTTACAGCATCTGCCTGTGACTCAACTGAGTGATTCAATGTGCCTTCTGGAAACAGTTATGTTAACCTTTCATTTCTTTAAAAAATATGCAGTGGAGGAAATGGTACGTCCCTGTACCCAGGAGGAAACAGACTAGGAGTCCTGGAGAGGACGTTCACATCTAAGGTCCTAATAAGAGAGAGGGAGAGAAAGCGCTCTAACCTGAGTTAGTGGGACAGGAGCAAATGAGCAGGCAAGGACTGGTGGAAAGGTGGCAGACCCATGGGCTGTGGACCAAATTAGCTAAAGATTTTTTGAGGACCAGTTACATCGTGAGCGAGGCCCAGTGTGAAACAGAACTCAGGCCCCTGTGCACAAGGCGGGTTAAAGTGCCGTTAAAAGTACTAGCATATAAGCTCCTCTCTCTCCGTCTGTCTCTACCAATTTCAGTATTTTTGTCCTTCAAGTGCAAAGTCACAAGGGCAGCAAGTGCAGATATCTACCAAGCTTCACAACCCAGCTCTCCAATCACGGTGCCCCACAGGCGGTGTGGAAATCAAGCAGGCATCTCTTTTTTAAACGGTCCACCACTCCAACCTATGCACAACAGATGACCCTAAGGGCACTGGCACCTCTGTGTCCAGTTAGACACACTAGATAACTAGGTAAGGGTGGGAGAAGCTTGTCCCTGCCCAGGGGCATCAGCCTGAGCCCTGCACTATGCACTCCCCAAGATGCTGTGGGGTATGACACTCAACCCTGATCAGCCATGCCCACCCCTCTTCCAGGGGTGGGGGCAGCAGTGACTGCTGCACAGGGCAAGGAAGGAAGGCCAGGCAGAGAACGGGGTCCCAGGAGACAGGGGAGTGGGAAGGCTAAGAACCTAGCATGGGGAGGGAGGAGGAGAGGGAATTATGCCTGAGCCAAGACTCCAAGCCCCCTCAGCATACTCCACCACTTCATTAGATGTCCAGTAAAAAACACAAAGATAAAATTAAAGACGGTGACCTCAGAGCATGGGGCCTTTCTGAGGCCAGGGCCTGAGAGTACCCAGCTCACATACTCATGAAGCTGACCAAGACGGGGACACTTAGGGTTTGGATTAGAGAGGATGAAGGTTATTGGTGATGACAAGGTCAAGAGTGGCTATGGTGAGTCCAAGCTGAGAGCCAGGGCAGGAAGGATCTGCCACACTGAGACTACCACCAACATATCCAGGCCCAGAGGAAGGGGCTCAGCCAGTCACATCACACCTTTTCTCAGCTGACGTGTTATTACTGCTGTGTGCAGAGAGAATAGAGAGGTAAGGTGGATGAGAGGGCAGTGTGGTAGGAGAGGTAAGAAAAGTGAGGCAGATGCATGGAGAGGGAAGGAGAGAGGAAACAGGCTGTGCAAAAGCAGAGGACAAGAACGCAAAGGAAAAAGCAGGATCAGCTTCCTCCTTACCGTTTATGAGCACCACCATAATATTTAGTCTCCTTAAGATACATCAAGAAATGTTTGCCATTCCAAATATCCAGTTAACCACAAAATGTCAACAGTTCTATGCCGCAGCCTACCATACAGTGACTGTATATATTCTGCGGTGTCCAGAGGAAGGAAAACATTGCATTGGTCAAGTGCAATTTTTGTCTTTTTCATACATCAGCCCTTCAATCCACCTGATTTTATCCACTGACCTCAGTATGGCAGATGCTGCTACATAGTGTTTGGCCATGGCAGATGTGCGACAAATATTTAAAAAATCAATGAAGAAGTGAAAAATGAAAGAATGAACAAATCTGATCTTAAAAGATCCATCAGAACCTTAAACAGGGGTAAGGCTTGGGTTAACCGAGGCCTGGCCTTGGTCAGGGTAACTGACTTGGATGTGGCCTGACTTCCAGCCATCTGTAGAGTGGCAGGCGGGGATCAAGGAAGCCAGAGGAGCAGCTTCTGTCTCCTGGTGGTCAGTGGTGGATGTGGGCTGTGCCCCTCACCTGTGTGGAGGCTCAGTGTCCAGAACAGCAGTGGCCCAGCATCTGCCGAATGGAGCTGAAGGCACTCAGGCTCCTCGCTGCTCAAGACCTCCTAAGATCCTGTGTGGGTCCCATGTGGGTCCCTGCTCAGAATATAGCATCCTCTCTAAATGTATTTTAAAATGTTTGAAAGAGGCATAGGCTTTTCTATGTAAAAATAATTAGACATGGTCGATGACAAAGGGCATATTATAACTAATATATATTCATGGCAAAATGTGGTCATAGGGAGGGCTAATGGCTTCCGTGAGTGGCATGGTAGTGGTAAAGAAAACAAAGAGCAAAATACCATGAGTCACATGTTCCTATTATCGGATTCCAGTGCCTCGTTTGACAAAAGTGACTTGTTAATTAGCATGTTTATTAGACTAATCAGTCTTATTTCTCTCTTGCCATACAAAGAGGTCTGGATGGCTTTAGGAAACCAGTTATGGGAAACTGTATCCTCCTGCCACAAATGAGAATGGGGTCAAATCCTTCGGAAACCTTTGTATTCTCAGACTCTCCGGAAACTGACTACACAAGACCTTGGAGCTTTCTGGAAGATAAGCAGGAACCCCAAAGAACCAAGGCCAGGAAATAAACCAGAAAATATACAGAGAAACCAGCTACCCGGAAATGTTGGCTTGTGTTCGGAAAGGTTCTAGTAATCTCACTAGAAAATAAGGGTTTGCACTTGGTCCAAGATCCAGGTCCTGCGGGCTGAAAAGAAAAAGAAGATTCACTCCACCCACCACGGTCCTCTCGCCACCTGTCCCCGTGGCTGGCTCAGCGTCCTTCCCACCTCAGCCTGGCTATCCCTCTGCAGCTAAGCCCCTAAGCGAACACCGGCTTCCCAGCCCCCACGCCTTCTGCCTCATTCTGTCTGTCTCCTTCCTTGTGCTTAGTGCCACATTTAGCCCATTTCACCTGTTTCCCACCCTGGATCTTAAGCCTTGTGGCTTTTGTGCACTGTTGCTACATCCTCCACACCTAATAGAGAGTTTGGCCAAGAGAGATGTTCAATACAACTTAATAAAATCTGCAAATGAATATCTCTAAAGTTATACTCAGAAACTCAGGAAGAAAAAATAATGTCAGCAAAGGAATAACTGAAATTAATGAACAAGACCTTAAAAGATCCAGTAGGATGCTGAAGTCAGACAAATCATGTGTAAAACATGTTGGAATTTCAGTAATCTCCTTTCTACCAGTATCACAAAACAACAGGCAAACATAAGGCTTCTCTCTCTGCTTAATTTGGAAGACTAAAGCCCCATCTTCACCAAAGAAGCGTAATCCCTCCCAAGACAGGAAACGAAATCCACTTGCCCGTCCCCATCTCCCTTGGTCATCTAAGGGTTTCACCTTGGTTGGTGCTTATAAGCATATTATTCCCCAGCCACCCTTAGCTCTTCTAGGTCAAGGACATCATCCACCACCAGGGCTGAAAAACTTTTTCTGGGAAGCACCACAAAGCAAATATTTTTGGCTTCATGGGCATTTGGTCTCCACGCTAACTAATCAACTTCACTGGTAGAGAGTAAAAGCAGCCACAGACTCTACATTAGTAAATGGTCATCATTGTGATCCTATAAAACCCTATTTACAAAAACAGATGCAGGGCCAGATTTGGACTAGTCTACTTGGCCGATCCTATATTCTAAAGCACTGTTACACACTCACTGAATTGTCAAATGAAGTCAACCTCCCCCAAGTGAGGAGGACAGAAGACTTCCCAATTGGGTGCCTACAAATTCAGTCCCAACGACCCAGAACTGCTCTGTCAGAACCATGAATAACAACCTTCATCCAATTCCCTGAAAAGAATACCCAAGTGAAAAAAGGCATTACCATATTAAGAGAAAAATATAGCCAAAGCATTTCCTTAACAATCAACTAAGTTCTTGAGTCTGGGCCAGAGAATACAAAGGGCTCCAGTTTGGAGTTTGGGGAACTGAAATATTTCACAAAAGGAGCCATGATCAGAACAAGGAGAAGCCATGTCCCCATTCACCTCTGGACAAGGGCTGGCACGGAGAAATAAAAGCCCGCTTCCGCTTCACTGTCTGGACTTCCATTCTCTCATGAAATATTGATTCCCACCTCCCTAAAAATGGTAAAAATCAATTCTGTAATAGAAGTCAGCAGGCTCTGTGGTATCTTTAACAAATGCAGTGGGAGCCCTCTGAGTTCCAGGAGAGGAAGAAGATCACAAAAAGCACAGTACGGAGGGAGTAGAGGAAAGATTCCAAAGTGGAAAAACAGCCAAACAAAAAAAGGTGTAGCTATGGCATTAGGAGTGTGCATATACGTGACAGACTCCAGAGGATGCTCAGGCTCTGTGCTATCTGATTCACTTTTGGACATGCTCAGGTCTTAGTCAGTGCCCTCTGACAGTCTTGCGGCCTGAGAAGAACAGGCATGAGTCACACGGAGCACTGCACCACCTCCCTCCCTGGCCACTGCCTGTCCCCAGAGGCTCCACAGACTCTCCTCACTTAAATAACTCCAGGCAGATTCATTACACACCAGGCCAAATTCTCAGAGCAGGGCCTGGAGAGCCTCGGACGTGAAAGGCCCAGGCCCCTCGCCCCTCAAGTGACCATGCTCTGAACTTCCTGATCAAGTGTTGGCCTTCCTGCCCCGTCAGCAGCTCAGCTGTAAGAGGACCCTCTGCAAACAAAGCAGCCCAGCACTCAGAGCTGTACTTGGGCTACTTCAAACAGGTCTGTGGGGGCCACCAGCCCAAAGGTGGCCAGGGACCAACCCAGGCCTGAGGGGAGGAAGAAAATCACCTCAAGACTGGACAAGGCTGTCTCCAAATATTTACCTGGCAGTTGGCGTCAGGAAAAGCACCCACATGAAACCCTGCTGTCTCAGCAGCGCTTTGAGTTACCCAAGTCCACAGACTCACTGTAGCCCTGGCAAAGCCATAGGTCCTTCCAATCCGGAGCCTCTGGCTGAGAGGTGGGGTGTGTGCAGCCAGCCTGCTGCTCAATCTCTCCTCCTTAGAGGGGAACAGGAGCATGGGGAGCAGACCCTGGTGCCTCCCTCCCTTTACTATATTCCAGGAGCCATGGGTCTGGCCTCCGTCAGAGCACATGGCTATAAAACCTCACCCGGGACACTGTTGTTGAGCACTTACTGCCCTGATGGGTGAATGACACAAATGAATCCCTCACAATCCAGCAGAAGAGATAGAGCTGAATTTAAAATAACAAACAAAAAAACCCAAATGAAGCTGTGTGTGGTGGCTGAGGCAGAAGGATCACTTGGAGGCAGGAGTTAGACACCAGCCTGGGCACCAGAGTGAGACCAAATCTCAAAGTAAATGCATAAACACATAAGTAAATAAAGAAATAAATAAGGCAGTGATCACTTGTGATAAAGAGATAAGGAGGGAAAACACTGGGATGGAAAGGAGTCATTATGACCGGTGAGGCTGAGGGGACTGGGGAGCCACATTATGTTGTGAATCAGACCTGAAAGACAGGGAAGTCAGCCACGTGAGGAATGGAAGAAAATGCCCCAGAGGAAAGGAAAAAGCCCTAGGGAACTGAGGAGGGGGTGGCCGAGAAGAAGAAGAATGTGGCAAGAAGGGGCCAGATGAGGAACGAGAGGGAGGGGCTCCATTCAGTCAGTGGAGCCCCAGTGAGGAGGGATGGTCTCTTAGGGTGCACTGGGAAGTCCATAAAGCTTTTACGCAGAATGGGCAGACACCCTCCGAAACAATCGGCACAGCTAGCAAAGCAGCTGTAAGGAAAGGGACTTTCCCTGCCTACCTTGTTCAATACCACCCCAGTATTCCTGCCCTGTGCTCTGGCCTAAAGAAACCAAATAGCTCCCTCTTTACATCTCTCCTCCCCAGCCCTATATCTCCGCCTTTCTCTAAACTACACAGACAAAATGCTGTTATTGGATAAAAATCAAAAATATTCTGCATACATGGCCAGTGGCACATATTAAACACATTTGGAAAGAGTTTGTGTCCAAAGCTGAACTAGTTTGCCCTCAAAGCTGCTTTCCATTAAAATGTTTACATGCCTACTCTCCCTACTTCCTGGGGCTGTATTCCCACTCCAGACCAACAATGGTCCCATCCAAGGTCCCCAAGAAAGGGAACTTTCAATTCTAGAACAGGAGCAAGGAAAGGGATACCAGGCAGGTGGGAAGGACAGGCCTGCAGGGGACCTTCCCTCCTCCAGCATGGTGGGGGCAGCAGGCTGGGGCCACCCATGAGCCTTCTCCAAACGTTCTCCAGAGTCTCAAACACACAGCAGCCAAATGAGTGCACACATGTCTACTCGGCAGAGAGAAGTGACAGAGTTCTTTGGTCACAAGCCCAGAAACATCTCCAGCAACTGCAAGCCAAGTAACTCCTAGCCCCTAAAGACCGGAAGAGGGCTCCAAGAGAGGAAGTGCAGGCTCAGGGCTCCAGTGCTGGAGCTCAGGCGGTGCTGCCAGGCACTCCAGGGGCCACCAAGACCACACCCGTGCTCATCCATCATGTGTGCCTGCAGCTGAGGTTTGCAATTTCGGGGAGAACATCTGCTTGCCTTCACTAGGTCAGGTGTCCACATCTTGGCCATGGGGGAGACAGCCACATAACCGATGGCCCCACTCTGGCTGTCCAATGGGGAACAGGCAGATCCCTGAAGGAAATCCTGGCTGCTGCTCCCAGAAAAGGAGCTAGGTCATCATAAAGTGACAAGGACAGCAGATGTACCTTCCACTTTAAAAGTGTCAAGAATGCCATATTCAGGAAGGACAGGGCCGGGGATTTAGCTCAGTGGTTTCGCCGCCTGCTGTGCAAGCACAAGGACCAGAGTTCAATCCCCGGTACAAAAAAAAAAAAAAAAAGGAAGGACACTGGCAGTGCCAAGGGCACTCAAGATGCTGGGGTGGAACTGGGCCCAGATGAGGAGCCATCAGGTTGGTCACTGGGTGTATGGCCACACTAACTTTATCAGGTTATCCTTACATGGCCCCAGGGAGGCTGGGCCACAGCCTCACATGACAAGGTGCCACTGGTAATGATTTTCCTTCCCAGACCCCAATTTTTATGGTCCTGTTTTGCCTTCTCTGAGTTTCCCTGATCTGTTTCTTTGGTGCTGTCCCTGTCCCTCAGATGACGCAATGCCAGGTGCTCCCATCCACCAAGTGCACACACAACCTCACACGCTGAGTGAATTGGTGCTGGGATCTGTCAGCCTCTGTGCCAGCTCCTTCCAAACCAAGCC
The DNA here is from genome assembly GCF_053883595.1 of Heterocephalus glaber. Taxonomy (NCBI): domain Eukaryota; kingdom Metazoa; phylum Chordata; class Mammalia; order Rodentia; family Bathyergidae; genus Heterocephalus; species Heterocephalus glaber. The sequence continues at coordinate 62,060,868 of NW_028258320.1, forward strand.
TCCTGACAAGCCAGTTTCCCCCATACTGACTCTCATAAAACCTAGAGGACAAAAGAGAGAGAGCCAGCAGAGATGTTTTTCTCTCCCCACTTCTAACTCTCAGCAAAAAAGAGAGGAAAAAAACCAGTTTAGTCAGTGGAAACTGGGCTTTTGTGTGGGCGTCTGCAATTTAATATCCTTTCATTTCCGATTCCATTTTGAAAAGCCACATCAGTTCCATTCTAAAATTTCAAGTACACTTTTTTGGGGCGCTTGCCACATATGTCAAACAGCACACTGCTAACTACAGAGCTCGACTAGCAGGGACAAGAGGAGCGAGGTCTAAAACCTTCTGCTTATCTCCTCTACCAGGATCTTCCACCTCCTGCCTGGATATGCCAGGGATGACTTGAGCTCTAGTCTCCACTTTAGCTTAAAATCGGAAAAGAAGATCCTTGGGGCAGAAGCAGATACATGGTATACGCCCACACGTTCCGAACATGGGATGACTCTGTGGGGTCAGCGCACACACCCTGCAGACCAGAGCCCTGCCTACAGATGGCCCGGGCCCCTATGCTGGCTGCCATTCAAGGGCCCAGTGAAGCCCAAAGTCCCACATGTGGCCACAGGCTGTGCTATTCTGGCAGCCTCCTTCCAATTAGATTACCACATCCTGCACACCTTTCTACAGCATTCCCGAAAAAGATGCAGCAGTCTTGTGCAGCCTATTTAGGGCCGAGCTGTCCCATCACACGCAGAGGCCAGGCTGCATCCTGTGAATGGGCTTGGGCACTGGGGGAATGGCACCCTGGCTGTCCTATGTGGCTAGGATAATTAGGCACAGCTGTGTGGCCTCAGACAGGCCACTTATGTTCTCTGAGCCCCATTTCTTCCTCCACAGAGTGGAGATAAAAGAGCTATCTCACAGATGGTTAGAGAGGAAGGCAGAGCCTGGCCCAAAGGATCTTGTGACCAGTAAATACATTTTGAAAGATGAGTTGTTGCTAGAAATTCCACAGTGACCTAACAGAAATGACACACAATTGTGACTTCACAAAAGGCCAGCTACCCACACAGCCAATGAGCCTGTATTATCCTAAACCTCTTCAGCTTGTGTCTGGCTATGCAGCCTCAGACAGGTAAAGGTAATATGCTGCAGGGAGGGTGTAAATGTTTTGGCCAATGGTTTTCTGAAAAGTTGGCTGTGAAGGAGCCTAGGATGGTGCAGCAGCCTGGTGCTGTTAAAAAAAGATCCAGAATCCTACTGCCCAAACAGTACACAGAGCTGTTTCCATTGACAGCCAAACAGCCTGTCTAATGACACACCTATTTGCCTTCAAGGCCAACAGTGAGGCAAAGCAAGCAGAGAGCTGATGAGGAGACCTTCCTGACTCTCCCAGGTCTTTTCCTGGACCAGCAACAAGATCCCAGCTAACTTGATTCTTCCTCTATCTGAAGTCTAGAGAACTGGAAGGACATGAAGAAGCTATAAAATGCAATCTTAGCGCACCTGCCAAACAACAAACTCATCTCTGTAATCAATATGACAAGCAGGAGAAATTTTTGATGACCCAGTCAGAACTGGATTTAATTTCATGCATAAAGACTTTGCTAAACAAATCAGAGCAAAAATGACTACAAGAAGAATATTCAGATAGAAAGCATTTTTTTCTTTTGCAATGTTGGGGATCAAAACCAGGGCCTGAGTTACATCCCTATCCCTGAAAGCATCTCCAAATACAACATTTGCCAAATTGGGCTCACTGTTTCTTTCTCAGCTGTACCCACACACAAAGTTGCATAGTCAGAAAATGATAACTGCAGAAATACTACAGTCTGCGACCTTTGGCAAGTAAGCCACATGCACATTAGCATACTAAAGGTTCGGAGCAGTTCTCTAAAGAAGAAATCCATTAGCTTTATTTTAATTCAACTTTCTCCATATGAAAAACTGAAAACATATCTAGTAACCTTACAAAGACTTTAATTTAGTAGACCTGGTTTGTTTGCAAAGCAGCTGTTTATATAATAAGCATGGCTCATTCTGAAACTCAGCACATTCTGTATTTATGTGTATGATTCATGATGTATCTGTGGAAATAAACACAAATTTTAACAGATGCCTCCAGATAAAGAATGGGAGGAAGACTCAATCTTCACTATACAAACCTATTATTTTACTTTTTAAATGTTTAAGATGCTATTTTTAAACTTTCTGATCAAATAGCAAGCGTCTTCCAGAAGCTGCCCTCAGCCCCTTCCCTCCCTTATCCAGTCCCTCTTGAGTGCAGACCTGACTGGACTAGGAGCTGCAGCAGTCCCCTTGAGCACCCCAGGAAATCAGACAGCTTGGGTGCCTCTGTCATCTTTGGGTCAGGCCAAGAGTTTGGCTGGGGTGCATGAGAGCTCAGCTCAGCAGGTTAGCTAGTGGTGGGCTGGCCACACTTGGAAGACACTGGATGGTCACTCACCTCGTGGTCAATTTTAATAAGTGCAATGTCTGCCTTTTCATCCACATCCTTGATTTTGGCTTCATAGGTAGCTCCATTCTTCAGCTCAACTTTGACCCGGTGCTTGTTGGTCACCACATGGGCATTCGTTACAATCAGTCCATCTTCTGACACAATGAACCCAGACCCACTAGCCACTGGAACTTCCCTCTTAGAAAAAGGCAGCCTGCAACCCAAAGGGACAGCACTGTTAAGCCTGAAACACCTTATAATGAGACTTCAACACATGGAGTAACGTTCTGCAAGAACAACACACATCTGTACTTGTTTCTTTATGTGATGGGTCTAACATTTAAAAAACTAAACATTAGTTTAGTTTTGGCAAGGCATTAAAAAAATCCACGTATAAAATATTCTTAAGAGAATCTTCACAGCCAAAAGTTCATTAAAATATTTGAAAGGTCAAGAGTGTAGATTTAAGTAGTCAGATGGAAAAATATCCTAAGGGAGAAATACTTATCGTGATACAGGAATCTATTCTGTGACATTTTGACACTTTGTGTCTCAAAAAAATAGCTCTGATGTTTTGTTAATGGAGGCATTTATCACTAAAAGCTTCATACGTTATAGAAAAAAAGAAACCTCCTCTTTACTTGCGAAACAACTCGATGTGAACCACAGCAGGAGCGATCTTCTCCACCACGTCAGCAATAAAGTTGTATTTATGGCGCAAACTGTTGGGATCTTCCTGCCCTGAGAACAAAAGCAAAGGACAGACACTTAATGATATTGGCTTTTGTGTCTCGGTCAACTGGAGAAAGACATGGGTTAGTGAAGCCAAAATGCACTGCAGCAAAAACATACACACTCACATGTGCACACAAACACGCCCACATACAGTATATATACTTACACTCAAACACACCCATACTTGTACATGCATACACACACACAGGTGTACCAGAACACAAATACACATACTCACACACACATGCATAGAGTCACATATACACACATATCTTCAGTGTGAAGGAAACCATTTCCCAGGCTGAGTAATACTGGGACACTTCCAAGTCCTCTTGTGACCCATCACAGCTGCATAGCCACAGGCTCCACGAGCAGCTCGAGCATTTATAGACTTCTTAGTTTCTTAGTTCCTGCCAGAGCTGTACCACCAGGAATTGTGGTAACCCCACTCAATAGCACTGGGCCCAGGGACACCCTGGGGCCAGCCTGCTGCTTCCAAGCTTCCCTTGTTGGCTCTGAGGGAGCATCTATGAATGAAGGGCCCGCTCCAGCCTGGCTCCTCTTCCTAAGTTGCTTTATTTCAGGGCTGAAATCTGATCTCTTTCCATAGCACAATGTTTTCAGGTTCAAAGATCTGCAATTACTAGGGAAAATAAACTAACTCAACAAATGCACGATATCATCGTTTTATTATTTCTGCTTTCAAAACACTTTCACATGCTACCTCATTCTAATTTTTCCTACTTTCTCTAGAAGGGAAGAATGAAGTATTCTTCCCATATTTGGGGAAACGGAAGCTCGCAGACTTTGAGTAACTTTTTTGTGGATACTAAATGTTCTTAATAAAGAGCATAAATAGCAAAAAAATCACCAAATTCACAACTTTTCCTCTTCATTCCTGGCCCCACTTGTATGTGTTACCCTCTGGGGTCTCCAAGTAACTATGATTAACTGGTGCATCTCCCTCAGCACCCCAATGGGAGATTTAAATAGGGGGTGGAAACATTGGTCCAAACACAGATCCTAGTGACATCAACCACAGACAGCTGTAAATAAACACATCTGGGCTTCCAGGGTCCAGCTTCCTGGGCAAGGGCCAAGCAGAGGTTTAATTCTGGCAAGACCAACAACCCTAGAGGGGCATGGCACGCCTGAGACTCAAGAGAAGCACAATGGCTAGAGTCCTGCCAATAAGGATCATTAAGTCACTTCCTCTTTCTGCCTTCCCAAGGTAGGAAAGGAAAAATCCACTCCCATCACGGGTAAAGATGAACATGGGGTTTTCTAGCTCAAATGAGAAGTAGATGCTTCCTCACAAGCTAAAAAAAAAGCGGCTCCTGAGGCCTTCCACCAGGAAAGCTTACAGAGGGGATCTGCTTGATGACTAAAAGGCCCGAAGTCCATCCTCAGTTTGTGGGGTGGCCTCTACTTCCCCACCTATAACATGGGGCTGCTGCCTCCAAATGAGCTGCAGTGTTGATTCCAGCTCTGACTCTGATCCAATCCCTGTCTCTACTGCACAGGACAAAGAACAATGTGCAACTGGGGAACGGGTGCCGGGCTCTCCCAATTCTGCAGGTGAGCAAAGAGAAAGGAGGAGGAGCAGTGCAAAGACAGACAGTGCTGAAAAGCCCAAGTGACAAGCCTTAATTGTGCAAGTCAGATGAAAAAGTGACCCAACCTCCAGTGCCACCACTTGGTGGCCAGCATTCATGTAGAAATGAAACAGAGTAAAAACTGAACACAAGGAACTCCAACTAGTAATTGTTCAAAGATGGACAAAATGTCAACCCAAACAAGAAGAAATGTTTGGCTTCTCACGGTGCAATTTCAGAATGTGGACTTCAAGTGTCTCTAAAAGCAGCCTGCTCATTGTTAAGATTCTTGTTCCACTTACAAGGCTTGTCTCCCAAACCAAAGGGAGTTGCTGTGGCCTTCTGCCCTCAGATACCCTGGCTGGCCCTGTACGCTCTGAGGGATGGGGAGGGATCAACACTGCAGGAGCCAGGCCACTCAGCAAGGGAGAGAATCAAGCACAGACTCTGGCCTCAAGTGTGTGGCCTCAGCCTTGTCACTGAATTCTTCCAAGCTCAGTCCTATATCCGTATGATATGATGATGATAGCAACTACCTCAGTGTGTTCGCTGTGTTGATTTCATGAGCTACTGCCTGGGAAGTGCTTGCCCAGAGAAGACATATAGTTTAGAAAGAAAAAAGTCAAAAGGACTGGCAAAGGTGCTGCTCAGAAAGAGGCTGGGGGCAGATGTGAGTGCTTCGACACATTGGCAGGATTATGGGGAGGGAGAGCTGGAGCCACCATCTTGGCAAACTCATCGGGGTCCTCGAGGCTTCTATTAACAACAGCACCATCACAGCAACCCCTGCAGAGGCACAGTCACGGGGAGGTTATGAGATGGATAGACCAGTTGTTCTGGGATTAACTTGCACCTGTGCTCCCCAGCTCACAAGGTTACCCGCCAGCCACTGCAGAAGGGGCGGGGTGTCAGGTCAGCAGGTAATCTGGCTGGAACTGCAGCCCAGCTGAGCTCTCCCCCTGATGGAGCAGCCAACGAGAGGAGGCAGAGATAGCATCCTCTCTGCATTGTTCCCTTAGGCTAGAAGCAGAGATAGCATCCTCTCTGCATTGTTCCCTTAGGCTAGAACCGATGCAGAGGGCTGTGAGGATGGGAAGTCCCAGACAAGGGCAAGCCCTAGCCCTTCTAACAGCTCCATTACTGCACAGACCAGGAAGCTGAAGCTGGCTGCCATTCAGTAATGGACCACATAATGAGGGAGGAGAAAGGAGTGAAGGCATGGAGACGGAAAGGAATATGAAATTGTTGTTATCTGCAGATGACATGGTGGTCTTTCTAGACAATGACTAGGAATCTGCAAATATAGTACTACAATTAGTGAGTTTATCAATGTCACAAGATAACATAACAGCATCAAAAATGTTACTTAAGGAGTTACTTATAAAATATGTATAAGAACTATACACTGAAAGCTCCAAAATACTGCCAAAATAAATTAAAGAAGAGTGGTGTCATACTTACAGCTTAAAGACTCACTACTGTTAAACTATCAATTCTCCCCAAATTGACCAGTAGACTAGTCCTCATAAAAAAAATTTTCAGCAGGAGTTTTTATAGAAATTTGTAATTTATTTCTAAAATTCACATGGCAAGTAAAGAATCTTAAACATCTAAAATAATTCTCACAAAGAAAAACCGAATGACATACTATGGTATTTCATTTTTAAACAGAAAAACTCTATAATAACTAGGATTAGTAGAAAGATGAATTACTATAATTCAGAAAGATTTTTCCTCTTACCTAATGATTCTTTATCATTACTGATTTCTGACACAGCTAGCTCATTCAGTATAACCAACATTTCCTATAGTTTTACGAGTTTAAAGTTGCTAGGATTCCATTCTAGGATAATAAATGATTCATTTCTCTTCTTTATAAACTGAACAAACATACAACTTCATCAATCTGGCTTGCTTGGATCCCATCACCACTGGGGGTTTACAGGCAATACTTAACTGTTTCAACAACTGCCTTCCAGAGGAAAAGAAGCACACCGCACGGAGACGTTCCAGTAACTGCTACCCACTACGGAGCATTTACCAAGAAGAGAAAGCCCTAGCATCAGCCATTGCTCGGCATCCATGGCAGACAGGCTTTGGGGCCCTAGCACATAGCTCGAGTCCCCTGTGTAACAGGGCACGATGTTTGCATACAACTTACACAATTCTCCCATGTACTGTCAATCATCTCTAGATCCTAATACTGTGCAAATGTTATATAAGAGTCGCACTGCTTAGGGAATAATGACAAGAAAAAAGTCTGCCCATGTTCAGTACTGATGCCATTTTCTCTCATATACTTTGTACTTTAATATGACATGCGTTGCATACAACACATGTTCAATTTGCAGTGGGTTGAATCCATGGATGAGCAACCTGTAAATACCGAGCACTGTCTGTTTCTGACGTACATCACAGGGTAGTAGGAACCAAAGGACAAGTTCTTTTACCTGTGTTTCTTGCAAAAGTATAAGCACAAAATTGGGTTGCTTTACATCAAAACATGTGTTTCTTTCATCTTTAAGGCAAAAATGTCAGGCAAAGATTAGAACTGAGGCAGGAAGAAGAGAGCATCTAGCCCTGATGTCCTAGTGCCATGCTCCTCAATCCACGCCACAAGGCACCACAGAACAGTACAGCAAACACAAGACATTTCACCTTCTTTGGGGAAACACAACGGCACCCCATGCTCATTGGACACCTCATAAACTAGCTCCAGGTTCTTCAGTTTCAAAGCCATAAGGCAATGGCATTCCTTTTGATGATTCCACCTTTGTGAAGTTGCATTTCTGGAACTCACTGATAACAGGAACACACTGCTCAAAAATCAGTGTTGAACTAGAAAATGGAGGTGACAGTGTCCAGTGTGATTCCAAGAATCGGGCATACACATCGCATTCACAGGGAATCATGGTTATTGGAAAATGAAGTCAAAACTTTTTTTCTTGTTTCACAATACTTACTAAGGTTTTTGGACCTAACTACTTGACAAATGGAACCTTGGGGTACTTTTCTGACCTCAGGTGCCATGAAAAAAATTACTAAGGGTGCTCTAAACCTTGAAAGTTTGGGGGCCTCTGCCTGATGTCTCACGGGCTCTCTCCAGTGGCTGATGCTGAACCCTGCATGGACGCAGTAAATGAGAGCAGGCAGACTTACAGCAAAGTCAGCAAAGCTCTGGCTTGGAGCTCCATTTGCTCTGAGGGGTGCCCTAGCAAAGTAGTCATTACATGCTTTTGGAAATTTTGTAGATGTAGTTAACTTGCAGCTGGCTGACATCACAGGCTCCCTCCCTGCCACACAGTGGGTATCTTGTCAGGGAGGCTCCTCAGAGGAAAGTACAGCTGGGGAAATAATTTTGTTTGGTTTAAATGAGATGCATCTACATGCCCTGCAGTCACTCTGTCTCTAGTTAGGTGACTGTACTTATCCTGGTGCACATAAAATTTCCAGAGTCACGCCCACTGCCCCTCTGCTCCCAGTTCTGCAAGTTGGTATGGAGGAGGTTCCGAGGATACTGTGTTGGTAGTAGGGAAATATAAAAGATTGAATTAATCATAATAATATAAATAATAAAAAATATAACAGTAAATAATTCTTTTTTTTTTCTCTACAGGAAACATTCCAAAATCATTACCACATGAAAAGGTGATCAGAATCAACAGCCAAAAACTAAAGGGGGTGGAGAGGTGTATAAAAAGTGCAGGTGGGGCTGGGGATTTAGCTCAGTGGTTCTGCCGCCTGCCTCGCAAGCACAAGGACCCGAGTTCGATCCCTGGTACCAAAAACATTTTAAAATTTAAAAAAAAAAAGTGCAGATGTATCTGGCAGTTAATAACATCATATTTTGCTGGATTTTGTGATGCTTGTGGTATTTGCTTTTTGAAGTTTTTAACTTCTGGTAGTTTCATTTTTCAATCTAGTCCATACCTAATGTTGAATATATAATTTTGAGTTTTCTTAAAGAATCTCCTTAATTGTGAAAGTCTCAGATCCCATAAACCTGGACCTGCCACGGGAAGGTCCCTATTCCTGCCCAGGCAGCAGATCTCATTCCCCGCAGTGTCTCCAGCACGTGGTTGGCTCCCAGTATGACAGGGCACCTGGGACACCTGAGCTACAGCTATGTGACAGGCTGCCTTGGCCAGCCAGCCAGAACCCTCAGCCAACATGCCACGGGCAGGAGGGAGGGCTCTGCTGTAGAGGCCAGGGCAGCCCCAGGCCTTCCCCTGGCAGTCCTGGGGACCCCAGGCCAGCCCTGTCCTCCACAAACCAGCAGCAATCCCAGATCTGGCCCCGTCACCCAACACTGCGCCTGTGCTCTTTGCTCCGTTCATTGGCCCCTGCATTTCCAGCAAGGTTACCCAAGCTGAGAAAGGTCACGACCTCCCAGCGAATGCCACTGTGGCTTCAGAGGCAGGCCTGGCATGAAATCCCATTGTAATTCATAGCTGCAGCACTTCAGGTAGTGGTTGTCACTGTCCAGGCCTCCATCTCCCTTCTTCCCGGAACATGGAGATGTAACATATAAAGGACAGCTGGGAGTCCCAAGTGACCTAAGGCACCTAAGTGCTAAATCGCACACCCACCCTCAAGGCCAAGGTCTTTGGGTTGTCATCAGCCAGCTTTCTGCTCAGGGCTGGGCCTCTCCTGCTTCAGAAATGTCTAAGGCTCTCACTTCTCTCCCAGCCTTCAAAATACTCCACTCCACCCCAACCCCTTGCATTCATATGTATTTCCTTCCTGCCTGGAACACTTTATTCTCCTCCATTACAGCTAGTCAAATCCCACTCAACCTTTCATACTGGCAGTAAAATATCACTAAGGATAATAGTACTTACTTATTGCACATTTACTGTTTACCATGTGTCAAGCACAATGCTGGGCACAGATGTGATCCCTAATTTTTGGTACAAGTCTACAGGCGGACTTCTGTATGCTCAGCCTACAGAAAGATGGAAAAATAGAAGGTCAGAGGAGGAAAACATGTTGCTTAAGGCCTCAGAACTGGAAGTGGCAGAGGCAAGAGGCTAACCCATCCATCTGGAGCTCCTGAGCCGGAGCTCTTTGCTCTGCATCTATGACCTCCCTTCCTGGTCCCAACTTTCCGACCCCTGCACCCCACACCATTGTGGGAACATGGTTCACACTTCCGGGCCAAGAGATCAGGACCAGGATGTGGGATTAACAACCCAACCTTCCTTTTCAGCAAGAACAATCCCGTCATCCAATTTCTCAGCAGAGTTGGTAAGTACAGCTAATTTGGAAAACAGAACACAGTGTATTCGAGGGAAAAGAAATGAATCCTCCTTTCTTCACAGGGAACAGCATGTTCCCAAAATTCAAATCAGTTGCAAGAACAGACTGATCAAATCCCTGGCATTTTAATGCATTGTCCCACATTCAGGACTAGCTTCATCATTTGCAGAGCCCAGGGCAATATAAAAACTTCTGTTCAAAAATTTATTACAAATCTCAAGACAGTGACAGCGGAGCATTAAGACAGGTGGAACCTTTCTGAATGTGGGACCCTGTGTGATGGCACAGGTCCATGCCCATGGAGCCCAGTCTACCTGAATTTCAAATGCATTTGATTTAAAACCCCAAATCCAGATCAAGTACTGAAAAGCATCACACACTGCTCAGGAACTGCACCCTAACTCTGTGGAACCCAGGAGCCCGCATCCATCCACATGCAGGGGCTGACGGGCACACACATGCAGGGAGATCGGGTGCCCATCCTCAGTGACCTGTAATGTGGGGACAGTGCACACCAGGCCAAAGCAAGCTGTGCAACCTTAGGTAAGCCCATTAGGCCGGGGATTCCTCAACTTCAAAATGAAGGGCTCAGCTGGGTGCCTTGTAAGCTCACTCCTGGCCCTCAAATTACTCGGGATTTTTCCACTAAATTTCAAATTCATATACCAGCACAGGCATTTGTATTTGACAGGCTACCAAGAAGAGCATAGGGCAGTTCCAACAGCTACCAAGACTCAGGGGGAAGGCCAGAAATGCAGGAAGTCAGTGAAACCTACAGCTGGATCATACCAGGGTCTGCTCAGGAGGAGACCAGGACAAGCTAAAGCACCAGGCGATATGTGGGAACAACTCATCTCCTCTCTTCCAGTTCAATGTGGCTTCCTTCTGCCATGAAGGCCTGGCCATCAGCAACAAAAGCAAGACAGATTCTTTAAAGTCAAGGGCACCAAATGCATTGCGCTGAGGCAGGAAACTAAGGCTGATGGGAAACATGTGCCCATTCACACCTGAAGGGCCAGAAGGCCACCATGACCATCTGAGGACAAGAAGTAACTACCTTGGAGATTGCCTGCTGGGGCCTCCACTGTTGTGGTCCCAAACTCTGCCCAGGAGCCTGGGAAAATCTCCCCTGGCCTCCTCCGGACATGAGCACTCTCACTGGCAAGAAAATTGTAAATAATGAAGGCAAACAGCAGGCCCCCAGTGGAGTACTAAGGAAACTGAGAATGATCTTTGGGAATGGTCCAGTGTATGAGGGGTAGGACTCGCTCCTCATCTGTCATCCACACCTTCCCATGGCCAACACCCCAGGCAGCAGTCTCTGTGTGTGGTCCAGGCTCTAGTGCTCCATTCTCCAGGTGCCAGCAGCCTCCTACAGGTCTGCTGCCATGGGAGGGTACATGCTGGAGGCATCCCCCTTCTCATTTTTGGTGGTGCAAGAGTCACATCTTAACATTTCTTTAGTATTCCCCTCAAGCTATAGTATGGCCAAGTGGCTGGCTACTTAATAAAGCCAGGCCCAGATCCAAAGAGCACCTTCAGGAGGGAAAAAACCGTCCAACAGCAGGGACCCTATCTGCAAGTGCTCATCTGTCTGTTCCACTCATAGTCCAACAGGGGTCCAGAGCAGAACAAGGGCAGTCAGTCTGAAATCAAAGTTCACCCAATGCTCCAGTGCTTGTTCCTCCTACTTTTCAGTACCCCTTGCCAAGCCAAAGGCCTGAGCCCACTGGCACTTTGGATGGAGAGGAGTATACATGAGCAGAGACACATAATAGAGCAAGATGAGTAGGCTGCGGGCCCAGGTCAACTGATACCAAATGCCTGATTTGGCTCACTCCTAGGGTGGCAGGAACAGAGGACTTAGGATACTGATTTTTTTTCTAGTACTAGGAATTGAACCAAGTACCTGGCCTTGCAATTTGTTTTATCTGTTTTGGAGACAAGGTCTCACTAAGTCACCAAGTTGGCTGCACTGGGCTGAAATGTGTAATTCTCTCGCCTCAGCCTCCCAGGGTACTGCAATTACAGGGGTATGCCACCGCTCCTAAGGAGTGCTGCTGATATTTGCAGTGACGAATTGACTTTTGGTGTCAGGATGGAATTCAGGACCCAGCATTCTAGTCAAACATAGGTACCTGAGGCCCAGGCAGCACACCTGTCCCAGGTTCTGGTTGCATGTAAAGACAGGACCAAGAGGCAGGCAGTTAACTAACCCGACACCTCAGCTAGGGAGGGGTGCCCGTCCACATTCAAGGAGGAAGAGGAGATGATTTTTCTCTAAGACAAGCTCCCTTTGTGAGGTTTCTTCCTGAATTTGAGAACAACCTGAGAAGCACAAAGGCAGAAGGCCAGATGAGCTGGGTAGGGAGGCAGAGGCAGAAGCTGCATGGAAAGGAGGATGAACTGCACAGAAACACACAGTTTCTATCTCTCTTCCCTGAGGGACTGGGGGAAATCAACCCAAACAGGTTCCTAATGGCTAATGAGGCATGAATCACTAAAGGCTGGGGCTTCCTGCTTGCAAGAGAGCTTGCTCGGAGGAAAAGAAAAAGAAAAAGGCATAACTCCCATGAGTGGAGCAAAGATGCCCCTCAAGACTCACTTGCTTCGTGATTTTGGTCTGAGCGGCTGCACTGTCTCTGCCCTGCTCCATTATATTCCAAGGAAACTTGTCAGCAAAGGCCAGAGTCAGGCCCAAAGCTGGTCTGAGGCACCGAGGCAGCAGAAATAGAAATGAGACCGTGCACATTCCAGGAAACCAGACCCCCATTCTAATCCGAGCTACAGGTGCAAATTCCAGAGCCCAGAGGAGCAAGCCTAGGCACACAAGTCTGCTCGAACCTTGCAGAGAAAATGCCCCGGAAATATAGGCATTGCAGAGCTGGGGGCTAAGGCAGCCAGCTGAGGTCTAAAACAAATCTGAAGATTCTATTCAGATTGAAGAAAGGAAAAACAGGAAGGACAATGGCCTTGAGAACTAACTACCCTGGTTAAAATATACTGAATTCACAAGTAGTGACATTTTTTCTAAGATTACAAATTGAGTGATGGATGAAAATACTCTCTCCCTGTGTATTGCTTAGAAGTAAAGAAATAAAATTCAGAATGGTTTTGTATGACCTCTTTCTTTTCTTTTAATGAAGGAGGAAGAGGCGGTGGAGCCCAGGGCCTGGCCTGGATTTCCAGCCCATACTGGCACTTCCAAGCCCTGGCAGCCCTTCTCTTTCCGGTACAGTCTCCCAGACGGCTGTGAGTGGGAAAAGCTCACTGCACGCCAGGCCTGAGGCTGCAGTGCCCAAGGTGGTGCTTTGCACAGTGACTATCTGTAGTGGCTGGGCCAAGGCTGCCGTGGTTGGTGCCTGGAAAAGACTTGTGGCAGGTGAAGCAAAGGAGCTAGATCACCCAACAAGTCTAAAGACACCCCCCTTCAAATAGGCTGCATCCGGATCCCAGTTTTGGGGGCATGTGGCCAGCTGGCTAACTAAGTAAGCCCCTAACTGTGCTGTGACTCACAAGCTCAGCCTCGGTCTGTAGCTTTGGCTTTACTGGTAAAAGGTGTCTTTTCCAGAAAAATGTGTCTATGTTTAAAGTTGCCCAATATTGAAAATTATTTCTCAGTCTCAGTGGCAAAAAATAAAAACAATGACAGTGATTCGTACTTGTAATACCCATGGTGAATGCTTGAGTCTGGTCAGTGTCCTTGCATTTCATCAACTTTTCTGGCCTAGTTTTTGTATTAGAAAAAAAGTTTTTGATCAATTCCTCTGCACAATTTTTTTTCTCCAGAACCTTTGACTGCCCAAGATGATGTACCTATTATTATCTGCAGGGAAACAGCTGACCACTCACTCAGTTCACAATACCACCATCAACTTTCTTCTGATAAGCATCTGGCTTCAGTCCTTGACCTTCTCAGCTGGGCTCTCTTCCTGCCAAGACACCTCTGGTTGTTTTGTCTGGAGCTGTCAGGGCCTTTCAGCCTCTGAAACTTCCAGTCCAGTCTCCAGCACAGGGCTGGGAAGCACAGCCTTGGAGGCTTCCCCACCCATCCCAGGGTGGGCAGGGAGATAAGCCTAGAGTCCAAGGAGGGAGATGCTGAACAATGCTAAACAAGCCCATTTGTCTGGGAACTGGGAATTGGCGGATCAGAGCAATACCCAACATCTATTTGCTAATGAGCTCCTGTCCTAGAGAAAGGAGGACAACAAGGGGAACTTGTGAACCTGAAACAGAGGCCAGAAAGAAACTGCCTCACGTAAGAAGTGAAAAGTGGATCCAGGACCCAAGACAAGCCACTTCCCCTTTCTGGGCTTCAGGTACCTCATGGGGGGGGGCGGGGGGGACAACATCATTTCTGACATCCTTTCCAGCTCGAAAAAATGTCACATGAGGGCCGGGGATTTAGCTCAGTGGTTCTGTCACCTGACTCACAAGCGCAAGGGCCTGAGTTCGATCTCTGGTACCAAAAAAAAAAGTCACATGAGCTAGTAAACCTGCAAGTGTATTTCCTGATGTTTTCCTTTTAGTGCATAATTTCCACCTGTGTAAGAAACTTATTTTTAATGCTGGCTTCCTGGGAGCACAGAGCCAACAGAACAGGGTCAGCAGTTTCAGCTTCAAAGTGACCTTCAGGACTGGGATTAGGATTCTCCAGCAGGAGTACTCGGTCTTCCTACGCCCACACATTGGAGTGTTTTTTAGTCATAAACTAGAATGAAGTATTGACACATGCTAAAATGCGGGTGAACTTTGAAAACAGTATGCTAAGTGACAGGAGCCAGTCACAAAGGACCACATACTGCATTTTGCCCACTGCCAATTGCCAGAGACTCCTGTGGTAGCCTCTAGTGTCCACCTGCCCAGTCTGCAGGCACAAGGTTGAAGAAAAACTTAAGACAGAGTTAAAGAGAAAGTGTGAACTTGGACACCCCGTGCTCCGTGGCAAATGGCACTGGCCTGTCTCTTCCATCGAATTTCATTATTCATCAATCAGGGTAAAAGGTACAGCACGTGTACAGATGTGCAATATGTGAAATCACCATGGAAACCAATGCAGCCAAGGCTTTAAAGAGAAGAGTCAAAGCCCTTTCAAATTAGAAGCAAGACAGACAAAATATATGGTTGTAATTGGAGCACTGTCCTTCAAGCTATGAAGGCACTAATTGTGGGAATGGAATTTGGATGTGATTTAGCCTGACCTCAGCTACGGATGTTATCTTGTATTAGCCCCACAGCTTCATGGGCCATCACTCTGGTCTCAGCCATGGTCATTAGCAGGGAGGTCATACTGACCTGCGCACTACCACGGTGCTCATGAGATACTTCTGTGAGTCACGTAGCTTCAGTCAGACTCGCTTCTTAAAGTAAGCCAATTGAGGGATTGCATACTGCACGATTCCACTTACAGGCAATGTCCAGAAAAGGCAAATTCACAGACACAAAACTGATTGGTGGTTGGCTAGGGCCAGGCAAAGGGAAATATGGGGTGATTTCGAACGGGTACTGGGTTTATTCTGGGGGTGACTGGAATGTCTTCAGATTAGTGACGATAAGTCTATAACTCTGTGAACATATAAAAACTTTAAAAGGATATATTTCATAGTATGCAAATTATCTCAATGAAGTTAGTATTTTAAAAAAGAGATGTCCCTTGTTTCTTTTTACTTTTTTAATGTAACTACTTGAAAATTGATTTTACATACTTCTATGTGTACAAAACACTTGAATGACATATTCTTCCCTTATCAAAAAAACATGTGGTCTGGCCTCCCCCTGCATCATGGAAAGAGCTGGCATCCAGCAGTCCCTGTGGTGAGCCCTGAATTGGGTATCCAGAGACTCAGTTCTCTTTCCTCCTGACTGGTGAGCTTGGACCTTCATGTCTCCTCACTTGTTGTAGTATCCTCACCCAAAATACAAGTGTTGAGCCCTTCCAGGCCAGACGTCCTGTGATCACAACTCATCCCATCCCCAGGTAAAACAAAATTTTGAAAGTTCTCATTCTACTGCAAACATTGCTTATCCCTTACAGGTGACGAAGCTGAGAATAAAAGTAACTTTTAAGACCCACAGAGTAATCTATCAACTGAGCAGAATGACTGTTTTGGAACCATTGTCTTCTACTTATCCTGAAGGATTTCTTTCAGTGGAATTTTTTTATGAGTTTCAGTGACTTCAGAGGTTGAAATTTCTATAGCTGTGGGGAACAAGTATTGCTATAATCCTTCTAGAAAATAACTAGAGGACCATAACAAATCCATACTCTTCTATCCAGTCATTGCACTTTTTAGTATCTATCTTAAGAGAACAGATTCTAACCCAAGACACAGAAATAGCCATGAATGTGAAAATGCTCATCTCAGTACTGTTTGTGATAACAACCACAGCTCAAATGAACTTGAGTAGGGGAATGATTGACCAAATGGTGGTCGTGTTTGGGACAGAAATGAGGAAGTGTCTGGAATGATGGTGAGGGTAAAATAACAAATCTTTTTCCTTTATTTTGGAACTGATCAAATTACTTTTCTAACTTAAAAAAAGTGTTATAGTACAATACATCATCAGGTGTAGAAATGTACTTCCCATGATGGCTAAACAATATGGAGAAAAGGAAACTTTAAAAAGCCTTTGTGCTAAGAAGAAAAACCTGGTAGATTCAGCCCAAGGAAAACTGACCCACAGGTTAAAGATATGGTAACATTTTGAGCATGACTTTGGGTGTGCACTGTGATGTTTATGGGGCCTCTTCCTGGAGCAAGGGTGCTGTGTCACTCAAGGCCTTCCCAGGCACTTTTGATGGTTGATGGCAGAAGCCGGGCATCACATGGATTGCTTTGTGGTCATTTTCCATCCCAAGGAGAAAAACTTTTTCAGAAAAAAAAATTCTTCAACATTCCATTGAAAAGGGAGAAGTGGATCCGGGATTTAGCTCAGTGGTGCTGCTGCCTGCCTCACAAGTGCAAAGTGCTGAGTTCGATCCCCGGTACCAAAAAAAGGGGGGGAGAGGAACTGAAGACACCCATGACCTCTCAAGCCTATAGGAAAATCCTATACAAGGACCCTGGTCCCTCCCAAACACCTGACTGCTCCTCTAGGAAGAGGCAGCTAAGAAGGGCTTAGGGTCTCTGTCCTGGGGCTCAGGACAGGCTCCTCAGAAGCCCCCCACTGATGAGCTGCTCAGCTTATGAGAGTCATGTTCCCTTTGAATACCTCATTTCCCTAGCTGTACAGTGAGACATAGTTGGGCTGTGGGACTTTCAGGTAGAAATGACTCTTAGGTTTCACGCTGTGGGATACTGTCCCCCTTGTAAGTGAGTCGGTGGCTTTGGCTAGCCACCAGTGTCTCTGCAGGGAAGGTGGCATCCTCATCCACAAGGTCCAAGAAAACATGCAAACAAGGAGTTGATGTGGTTAGAAATGTGTTGTGGAGCCGGGGATTTAGCTCAGTGGTTCTGCCACCTGCCTCGCAGGTGCAAGGTCCCCAGTTTGATCCCTGGTACCAAAAAAAAAAAAAGAAAAGAAAAGAAATGTGTGGGGGAAAGTGAGAAGAGATGATATATTCCAAAGGATGAAGACTCTGCGGTGCCCAATGATGAGTATACCAAGGAACAGCCTGTAGATGGGAAGGATCCCAGAAGCCTACAGACAGAAAGACATCCAGGTGCCTGGATCCCCTCCAGACTGCCTCAAGTCCTTGCCCTATCTCCTGTATTCCTGGATTGTTATTGGGCCTTTCCTACTGGGTTTTTTCCAATGGGGTTTGCACCATATTGGGTTACATTTGTCAAAGCCAAAAATGTCAAACTAGTGAAGAAATGTCAGGCTAGAACCTGAGAAGCCATCAGCTCAGGCTACTTCTTGACAATCAAAATGTTCAACAGAAACTGAGACTGATGCCAGGTGTGACAATACATGCCTATAATCCTAGCACTCTGGGAGGCTGAAGCAAGAGGACAGCAAGTATGAACCCAGCCCGGGCAACTTAGCAAAGCTGTCTCAAAATAAAATATTTAAAAGGCTGGGGGATGTAGCTCACTGTGAAAGCCTTGGGTTCAATCCCCATTACTAAAACAAAACAACCAGAAACTGGGCTTACGAACACAAGACTGATGAACATCGCCTTGCAGGTGTTCCTAATGGAAGTGACAGTCCATGATGGCAGTACAGGAGATGATGGGACAAGAAGTAGAATAACTGGGATGTCTGTGTTTTGAAACCAAGTATTCTGCCTTTGGATGAGATAGCAGTGGACCCTGCCCCTGACCTCCCTGAAATGGAGGGTCAAATTCAGTCACCTTGACCAAGAGCTCGCCAAAAAGTGTATTACTTTTCCATCCTTCTGCCTCTATTCTTGGTGCTGGTTCTTCCAGGAGTCCTGGAAGAGTCTGGAATTGCTATCTAGAAGTCCTAATTTCTTGCAACATCAATGCTTCAGTACTCCCAGCTGACAAAACTCCTTCATACCTGTTACTACACCTGACCTCAGTCTCTGCTGCTGTCTCTGGGCAGCAAGAGATAAGGAAACTCAGGCTATGAAGAGTTAATAACTCATCCAAAAGGTCCAAATGGAGCTAGACCCAGGTTTCCTAACACCAGTGATCCACCATGGAGACAGCAGTCATGTTTCAGAACTTCAACATGCCTCTCTCAGGAATTGATAGATCAGGACAAAATCAGTGAGGATCTAGTTAACCTGAACAACACTATTAATCCACTGTGTCTCACTGATGTTGGAGAGGACACATCCAACAACAGCATAACACATGTTCTTCTCGACCCTGCATGGAACAGACTGCATTGGAAACCAGAAAACACAGTTTAACAAATTGAAAAGAATAGGGGTAGGGATTTAGCTCAGTGGTGCTTTGCCTGCCTTGAAAGTGCAAGGTCCTGAGTTCAATTCCTGGTATCAGGAAAAAAGAATAGAAGCCATACAAAGGATGTTCTCAGACCACAATGGAATTGAACTAGAAATGAGTAACAGAAAGATAATTGGAAACCCCTTCAAATATTTGGAGATTAAACAGCATGCTTCCAAACCACACTGGAGTCAAAGAAGTCTCAAAAGCAGTTCGGGAGCTAGACAGTCTTGGGTGTGAATCCTGGCTCTGCCTTCTCCTACAGGGAGGCCTTGGGTGAATTACAATCAACCTCTCCAAGCCTCATCTATGTCCTTGGCTGGGTTGCAGGAATAATGCTCTTTTGTCCCTGGGTAACAATGAGAGAAGGAGGCAAGACCCATAACACATAGCACACTGCCCAGCTCAAGCAAGTACCTGGAGGTAGTAGGTCTTTGGATCACTGTTCTTTTTGGTGACACTTTCCGGTATCATACAATGCCCCCATCCCCAGATACCTCCCTGTGTGCCAGCAAAAAGCAGATGTAACTGCTAAACGCACAGCCTTTCCTCTCTGTTATCCAGTTGGCAGCCAACTGCCTGGACAACACCAGTGGGCAGAACTCTGTGTCCGTCCAACCCCACCAAGCGGTGACTGCTTCTTAGAACGCTGGTACTAAGGGAAGAGCTCACCTTAAGTTGCAGAGTGTGAGATGATGTGAGTTTCGGATAACAGGGTAAAGTCCTGCCCAAGACTACATGGAAGAGAATCCTACTCCAAGCTCACCCGCACCGAGAAAAACACAGCTCATCACACGGACAGGCCTACCATCTCCTCCAGGAGACTGTATTGCACAACTGATGAAAAAGATGTTCCTGAGGTTTGAAACATTGCACAAGGCTCTGACTCATTAAAACAGGGGTTATGCAAATGTGGAAATTATCGGAAATTCCAGCCACAGCAATATGCTCTCAGAGACCTCCATGTGCACAGGGAGAGAAGGGACTCTGTGGCAAGGCACCAGCTGCTGTCACAAGATGCTGTGGACAGCTGTGTTTATTAAATATGCTTATTTGACAATTTGTCCCAGGAATCTAAAATAATAGGTTATTCGTGGATTCCCAATCTATTTTTGTCTTTTCTCGAGACACGACAAATCCTTCCCTGTGAGGAATTCTCAGAGTATGAGAATCACTCTAGAAGGTCCCAGGGCATCTCTAAGCTGCCATCTCTTGGGTTCACAAACTCCAGGGAGGCTTAATAAGATGACTTCTGTAAAAATCCCAGCTGACCCAGACACAGCTCTTAATTCAAGGGAAGCCACCTACTTCTCAAATGATACAGGACACAACCAGGGGTTTCCACCAAAGGGTGACAGGAAGGTAATGTCTGACTCCCTTTTCCCTGAGAACCTTTCTGACATATTAATTGGTAAATTCCTGCCAGCCTCAGGACCTGTGTACAATGGCTTCCCTTCCTATGAATCCTTCCTGACCAGCCCACACACCTCATCCTCGAGGGAACATTCCAGCACTCCTCAGAGCTAACTCCTTTGTTAGTGCCTTCACGACAGACTATAGCTAATTTTTTTTTTTGAGAAAGGCTCCCGCTATGTTCTAGGCTGGCCTCAAACTCATGATTCTCCTGCCTCACCCTTATAGATGTGGGCCACCAATATCATAGCTAATATTCACAGATTTCTAGAAATGCACCAGGTACAATGTGAAGCAATGAAGTACAGTCCTTTGATTCCGCAACAGCCCTAAGAAGTTCATGTATACACACTATTATTTCTACTATCATTTTACTGATAAGGAAACTGAGACTTAGAAATTAGGTCAAATGTGGCCCCTGGGCCAAGGAGCAGAGCTGCCCCCAGCACCCAGGAGGTGAGCCTCGCAGGCACCAGCAGCACACCCCACCACCACCACTGAAATGAGAAGACACGTAAACAAGTATCAAAACCAGACTTCCAGATCACCTAAAGAAACCCCAAAGGGAAATGAGATGGAACAATCTAATACTCAACCACCTGGACTCCCTGAACTGGTGATGAAAGAGGATCTGGAAAAAAATGAAATCAGAAATAATTTATCAGATAACAGCAGAGATTGTGCCCACAGTGCAAGACATGATTAATAAATCTAGAGAGGAGCTGAGGAACATGATGGAATCCCAACATGGGAAACAAATGGAATCCATAAAACAGATACAAACAGATTTCCAGGAGATTAAAAACTCCACTGAAAGTTTACACAGCAGAATGAGCCAATGTGAGGACAGAATTTCAGATATAAAAGATAAGACTGCAATTAGTGATGAGGAAAAGAAAAATTGCTTTAAAACTGTAAGGGACGATGAGAAATCAATACAGCAACAGCTAGGCAATGCAAAGAAGAATAACATAAGACTGATCAGAGTTAATGAAGAAACAGGAAAGAGTGAAGACAAGATTAAAAAAAACTGTTCACAGAAGTGATGGCAGAAAACGTCCCAAGGAGGGGAAAAGAACTTGACATACACATAAGTGAGGCATATAGGACTCCAGCTAGCCTTGATCAAAAAAAATCTACCCATAGGCATATAATAGTTAGGATTCCAGAAATCCAACAGAAGAATAAAATTCTACAAGCAGGGAGAGAAAAGAAATAAATCACATACAAAGGAAAGCCCATTAGAATCACAGCAGACTTCTCAATGCAAACCCTCAAGGCAAGAAGAGCTTGGAATGACGAATTTCAAGCCCTAAAGGAAAACAGCTTCCAACCCAGATGGATGTACCCTGCAAAACTATCTTTCAAAATTGATGGAGAAATAAGATACTTTCATGAAAAAGAGCGCCTCAGGAACTTCATGAATAGCAAACCAGCACTCCAAAAAATTTAGACAATATCCTAGGAAAAGACAACAAGGATCACAACCCCAGGAAGCTCAGCGGAATGAATCCATCAAGAACAAGAAGAAATTAAATGCAAAGGGGGAGAATCCAACAAAAAGAAGAAGTCATGACAATGATAAGTCAATAAGTATCAGTTATAACCATCAATGTTAATAGTCTCAATTCACCGATCAAAAGAAATAGACTGGCAGAATGGGTCAAGAAGCAAAAGCCAACAATATGCTGCATACAAGAAACACACTTAATTCAAAAAGAAACTCATAGACTGAAAGTTAAAGGATGGAAAACAATACTCCGTGTGACAGGAACCAGAAAAAAAGCAGGAGTAGCTATCCTCTTTGCAGATCAAGTGGATTTCAAACCAAAACTGATAAAGCGAGACAAAAAAGGACCTACATCCTTGTAAAGGGAACAATCCAAAAAGAAGGGATGACAATCATAAACATATATGCACCAAACACTAGTGCACCCAACTATATAAAACAAATACTAACGGACATGAAAAATCAAATAAGCACTAATACAATAGTAGTGGGGGACCTCAACACCCCACTGTCACAAATAGATCAACTAGACAAAAAAATAAACGACATATTAGAACTCAATCAAACTCTTGAACAAATGAACTTAACAGATGTTCACAGTGTTCCACCCACAAAATCAGAATACACATTCTTTTCAGCTGCACATGGGTCGTTCTCCAAAATAGACCACATACTCACTCACAGAACATGTTTAAATAAGTACAAAGGAATTGAAGTTATCCCCTGTATATTATCAGACCATAGTGCAATGAAATTGGAGATCAATAGCAAAAGAAATCACAAGAATTTCATAAACACATGGAAATCGAACAATACACTTCTGCCTGCTGTGCAAGCACAAGGACCTGAGTTCAATCCCTGGTACCAAAAAAAAAAAAAACCAAAAAAAAAGAACAATACACTTCTGAATAACTAATGGGTCAGAGAGGAAATTAAAGAAGAAATCAGACAGTCCCTACAATTAAATGACAATGACAATACAACATATTGGAATCTATGGGACACAATGAAAGCAGTCTTATGAGGGAAATTCATAGCAGTGAATATGCATATTGGGAAAACAGAATGAGCCCAATTAAACAACCTGATGTTGAACCTTAAGCTTCTAGAAAAAGAAGAGCAGGACAAACCCAAAGCTCATACAAAGGAGGAAATCATAAAGATCAGAGCAGAAATCAATGCAATGGAGAATAATAGAATGATACAAAAAATCAGTGAAGCCAAGAGTTGGTTTTTCAAAAGAATAAACAACATTGACAAACCTTTAGCCAAACTTATTAGAAAAAGAAAAGAAAAGGCACAAATCCATGCAATTAGGAATGAAAAGGATGAAATTAAGACAGACCCAGCAGAAATCCAGAGGATTATCAATACTTACTTTGAGAACCTATATGCCAATAAGATGGAAATCACAGAAGAAATGGACAGATTCCTAGAGAAGTATGAATTACCAAAGATGACTGAAGAAGACCTAAAAATTCTAAACAACCCAATATCAATCAATGAAATTGAAAATGTAATTAAAAACTTACCAACTAAGGAAATCTCACTAATGAACACAGTTGCAAAAATCCTTAATAAAAATCTGGGAAATAGAATGCAGAAGATCATCAAGAAGATCATACACCCTGACCAAGTGGGATTCATCCCAGGGATGCAGGGATGGCTCAACATATGCAAATCAATCAATGTAATACACTATATCAATAAAGCCAAGGACAAAAACCATATGATCATCTCAATAGACGCAGAAAAAGCATTTGACAAAATCTAACATTCATTTATGATAAAAACCCTACAAAAAATTGGAATAGATGGTCTACCTCAATCTGATAAAAGCCATATATGAAAAACCAATAGCCAATATCATACTAAATGGTCAAAAACTGAAATCCTTCACACTAAAATCAGGAACAAGACAAGGATGTCCACTATCACCACTCCTGTTCAATACAGTTTTGGAAACATTAGCCACAGCAATTAGACAAGAGAAAGAAATAAAAGGAATAAAGATAGGAAATGAAGAAGTCAAATTGTCACTATTTGCAGATGACATGATACTCTATATAGAAGACCCCAAGAACTCCACCAAAAGTCTTCTGGACTTAATAACCAAATTCAGCAAAGTAGCTGGATACAAAGTCAACATAAAAAAATCAACAGCTTTCCTCTACACGAACAACAGTCTCACTGAGAGAGAAATAGGGTAAACAATTCCTTTCACAATAGCATCCAAAAACCTGAAATACCTAGGAATCAACCTAACAAAGGAAATCAAAGACCTCTTCTCTGAAAACTATAGCACTCTGAAAACAGAGATTGAAGACGATATCAGAAAATGGGAAGACATCCCTTGCTCCTGGGTAGGAAGAATTAACATAGTGAAAATGGCTATACTTTCAAAACCACTGTATAGATAGATTCAATGCAATCCCAATTGAAATCCCACCAGTATACTTCACGGACCTTGAGAAAACAATCCAAAAATTCATTTGGAACCAGAAGAGACCTAGAATAACAAAAGCAATTCTAGGCAAATGACATGCCAGGGGTTATCACAACCCACAACCTGAAACTATACTAGAAAGCTACTGTGATAAAAACAGCATGGTACTGGCAAAGAAACAGACCTGAGGAGCAGTGGAACAGATTGGAAGATGCAGAAACAACTCCAGACCCACTCAGCCACGTCATTTTTGACAAAGGAGCCAAACACCCTCCCTGGAGGAAAGATAGCCTCTTTAATAAATGGTGCTGGAGAAACTGGGTTTCAACTTGCCAAAGATTAAAACTAGACCTATATCTCTCACCATGCACTATTCTAAAACTGAAATGGATTAAAGATCTAAATAGTAAAACAGAAATGCTGAACAAGGTTAGGTAGAACTCTTGCAGACAGTGGTGAAGGAAAAGTTTTTATGAACAAAACCTCAGTTGCCTGTGAACTAGCACAAACAATCAACAAGTGGGATTTCTTCTTATTAAAAAGCTTCTGCACAGCAAGAGAAACCACCAACAGTGTGAAGAGACAACTCATAATGTGGGAAAAATCTTCACCTGCTGTTCCTCAGACAAAGGTCTACTACCTGGAATCTATAAAGAACTTAGATCAGACCTCCCAAATTTAAAGACCCAATCCAAAAATGGGCATCTGAAATGAACAGACATTTCTCAAAGAAGTAGAAATAGCAAATAAACATATGAAAAAATGTTCAACATCACAGGTCATTTGAGAGATGCAAATGAAAACACTGTGATTCCACCTCACCCCAGAAAGAATGGCTGCTATCATGAAATCAACCAATAACCAATGCTGGCGGGGCTTCGGGGAAAGAGGAACACTGCTCCACTGCTGATGGGAGTGCAGATTGGTGCAACCACTGTGGAAATCAGTATGGAGATACCTCAAAGAACTAGGACTGGAAGTCCCATTTGACCCAGCTATTCCCCTGCTGGGTATCTTCCCCAAAGAATTAAAAGAATCATACCACAGTGATACATGTGCACCCATGTTCATTGCAGCACAATTTGTAATAGCTAAAACTTGGAAGCAGCCTAATTGCCCATCAACTAGAGACTGAATAAAGAAAATGTGGGGTTTTAAAAAATCAAATGGAGTACTATTCAGCCATAAAAAATGAGAAATTAGAGACATTTATAGCTAAATGGATGCACATTGAGGTGATACTCTTAAGTGAAATAAATAGAACACACATGTGTAAATACCGAATAGTTTTTCTAGTGTGAGAAACCGAAAGTGTAAATAAGGACTAAAAGGTATAATAGATAATGCGAAATAGGAAGAAAAGGGGCAAAGGGGAAGGGGAAGTGGGAGGGGTAGGGGAAAGGAAAGAAGGGAATGGAATTAATATGAGAAAATGGAAACAAAGTCTTTGTAAATAGGGAGGGATGGAGGGGATGAAGGGAGGGCAGGGGAAGGGGGAAAAAATAAGAACCAAGAAAGATATGTAAAGGTGCACATATCCAATGATGAATGTCATTATATTGTACACCTAAAATGTACCAATAAAATTAATTTTTAAAAAATTAGATCAAATGCAAGAAATCACATATCCAGAAAATGGTGATCTGATTTCAGAAGCCCAGCCATTAAGCCAGGTATCATATGTCCTACTGTGAGCACTTGGAACTCAGGAGCCAAAGAATCCTGCTCATCTCTCACTTCCCGTACCTGGCACAGTTCTGAGTACACAGTGATTGTTCGATAAATGCTCTGAATTCAGAAATGGAATTCAAGTCACTCATTCCAAACCTGGACCCGGCAGGCTTCCCACAGTGACAGGCACTTCTTCAGACACTCTCTCTTGCCACTTATTTCTGTCCTATGGCACACTGCCCTGTGATTCTTGACACACATCACCAAGCAGAGGTGAATCGCACCAACTCCCCTTCTGCTTCTGGGGGCCTTTTGGAAAAGCATTCGGAATAGCTACATTTCTCGATTTTTTTTTTTTGGAAACACATTCTCACTAAGCTGGCCAGGTTGGGCCCAAACTTGTGATCCTCCTGCTTCAGCCTCTCTAGTAGCTGGGATTACAGCCATGCAGAACCACACACAGCTACCCGCCCCCAAAGGCAGGGAAGGTGGAAAAGGAAAAGAAGAAACAACTCAGCAAAGATCTCAATCCAGAGGACCCAGAGGCAGCCCAGCAAGAGACACCAGCCTCACTGACATTCAGTCCTTGAGGTGGGCATATGACTTCCACGGTCTCTCAGGGATTTTCAGCAGTCAACACAAAGCCCAAGTATGAGGCAACAAAGTTCAAATGGGACACAATGCCAGCCTTGGGTTTAACCATCATAATGTAAGAAAAAGAGCGGCCAGCCCAGACTTCAAAATCAGGATGCAGTGAGCACAACCCTGGCAGAAACTGACTTTGCTACTTGCCTCACAGACCATTCTAACTAGAAAGGACCTCTGAGATCATGTGGTCCAGCTCTTTCCCTGCGGAGGCTCTGAGAGGAGAGCTAGGGACTAGCAGACAGGCCAGGTAACTGCACACCCAACAGGCCCGGGCCAGGTGTTGGCCCTCTGACCCTACCAACCCAGAGGCCTTCCAAGGAACCCTCAACCACTGCCAAGCCCGATTCCCCTTCACATTACGCCTGACCAGAGCTATTTCTTCACTAGAAATATAAGCTCATGGAAAATCTGATTTCTGGATCCAAAGCATGAAACTCACCCAGGATCACACAGCTCCAAATAGACTCAAGAGTTCTAGCCCGCCATGCTGAGGCTGTCTGGCCACAGTGAGTTCATAGTTCCACTGTAATCACTTAGTGCAGTTATTTTAAGCTCCAACCTATTTACAGCTCTCTAAATCAAATACTTAGCTTTTGATACTGTTAACTTACTAATTTTATGGAGCCTTCATATTTTAACTGTTTAATAAAACCAAAGGAGCAACAGAAAAAATAAGTAACCCGAGTGAAATACCTCAAGACCTTCATGTTTTCATTGCTGCAAATGACTGAAATCTGCAGACAAAAATCTTTTCACCAACCTTGCCCTAAGAGAAGCCTGCTGCCCACAACACACACACACTTTAAGTGACAAAAGATATATTTGAATGGCCAATCATGCAAACACTTCAGCAAATGCTGTGCTTGGGAAAGGAAAATGCAGCTACAGGAAATGAAAGGTTGTACCCCTCCTGCCCCCCGCACAACCCCCACCCGGCAGTGTTACATCCAGGTTCCCCGGCAGCAGGAACTTTGTTTTGCTCCTCAGTCTCCCCACACTGTCTGGCACTTAACGAACTGAAGACTTGCTCAAGGCTCCCATAAAAAAACCAATGAAATAAAATACAAACAGTATTCAACTACGAGGAATGTAATCATTATGTACTACAAACATGTACTAATAAAAAAATAAAGAGGGGGGGGAAAAAAGTCTATGCCTCCAAGAAGTTAAAATTGTCTGTTCTGAGGCCTCCATCTTTAGAGGCTCTGCAGTGACAACAGTACCTGAAAAGCTCTAGGGAGGAGCCCTAGGTGTCCTCCCCTCTTCCCCACTTCGGTCTGGGCCTTAGAGACCTCTAGGCTTAGGGGCTGCTCTTTGGAGTGGGGTGGGCTTTTCCGGAGTGGATGCTAAAAGGAGACACGACATGGACTGGGCTTCCACTATCAGAGGAGTCCTTCTCAGAGGTCTTTCCTGGCTTCTTGTCCATTTTTTAGCAGAGATCTGCAGTACAGCACAGTCCTGCTTGGACTTCTAGAACATCCAGGGATGTGGAAGGGCCTTTCCCTCCTTGAGAGCAGTTTGGGGTCTGGGACTCTGGTTTGGAAATGTCTTTACAACACCTCCTTCTCTTTCACTTTTCCTTGGCAGGGCTGTGTGAATGGCAAGTGGAGGCGACCTTGTCCTCAGACTCCTGCGCCTGCTGATGAGATCTGGGATCTGTCCCGCTTCACTGAAAGACCACGGCCATCTGGAGCACTGTCTGTTTCAGCTATTAGCTGTGGCTTAGCTGGAGTTGGCTTATAATCTCTGCTGCTCTGTCAGCAGCACAGAGAGGTGGTTTATGAAGCGAGCTCTGGAATCAGAAGTGTGGGTTCAAGGCCTGAAAAAGGTACTGCTGTGTGACTGTCTTGCGGCTGTAACCCAGATTACTGCATAAGCATATTCAGAAGGCTCAAAAGAGTTGAAAACTGTATGCCAGACACAGAATAAACATGAACTATATGTTAGCCCTCATTATTACCATCTTATTATTAATTGCAATGCCTTTTCTTTTTCTGTCCTCTCCAGATCAACAGTAGTTCTCCGGTATAACTGTGTAGTTTCCCAATCAAACCCTGTCAGCAGCGATGATTTCTGAAATTCATGACCTGCTTTCATTTCCAAAACCATGATTAGAGACATATTCTGAAGTCTTCACTAAACAGCAGGTGAAAGTCCTCTATTTTCAATGACAACACTTCCTCCACGGCCTGGGGCCACCATGACTCCAAGTGTGGCCTGACTCCCCCGGGGGCTGCTCCTCAGGGACATTCCTCCCTCTCCTCCCTGCACTCTGCCCAGAAGCACCCTCCTCACTCTCAGACCGATGCTGCCTTGCACAACTCTCTCTCTACTCCAACGGCACCTCTTAAAAAGGCCTCCACATCCACCCAGCCAAGGCAGCGCTCCTGCCAATGCTTGGCACCAGGTAAGGCAGCCAGGTCTCCTCATTCAGCTGTCACATTCAGCTGCTGGAGTGGGGCTTAGGCCAAAGGGAGGGTGTCGGCTCCCGGGATCCTGCCCTAGACACCTGGGGGAAGTCAGAGTAGGCATCAGGTGGCGACAAGGGGCAAATCAAAGCAACACCTTCTAGCAAGGATAGGCAGGACAGCTGTGAGTCTTGAACACCTGTTTCTTCATCCATCCACTCATCCACCCACAGAACCATCCATTGCCTAAGTGCCAAGCAGACAGACACACAAACAGTGCCAGACACGCTACAGAGTTCAATAAATAGTTGTAAAAGTAGGAGAGACGGATGAGACCAGTGTCCCTCCTTTCAGGTCTCACATGCTCATTCTTGTGTAACTGCCCCAGTTTGGTGCATTTGGGGCTACTGTAGGCCTTTTGGCCAATGAAGGACCTGTTTCTCTCCACAGGGAGACTTAGCCAAGTATTTGGACTCTGCCAATGCCCGAGCTCGTTAAGTGACTGGGTTCACTGGTAATAACGCAGTTCACATGGTACTAGTAACTCAAGACCCCATGCTGTGAGACTACAAATAGTAACAACTGCCTTTTTTTTTTTAAAACCAAAATTTGCTATTTTAACGTGGTCATGACATGCTCAAATTCTTGCAGTGGCCCCAACACCCACAGTGATGCGTTCTGCACCCCTTTGCTAGGTTAGTCTTATACCAGGCTTCCTGGGAGCCAGCCCTATTCAAGAACATCACCCCGTGTCACTCCTGGCCCTCCCCAAACGTCCCCCACAACACTAATCCGTTCCCAACCCCTGAACAAGTCCCAGGTGTGCTGCTAGTACTAGACAAATTGTGACAGCAGCTGGTCCCACTTCGCCTACACACACTTCTGACCCCCTGGAAATCCTTCTACAGCCAAGGGGTTAAGCCCTGGGCTGGCTCTAAATAAGGCTGCCTGGATTCAAATTCTCACAGAGTGACCTTGGGCAAGTTATTCAACCTCAGTACCACTTACTGTGAAACAGGGATGAGAGTAGAAGGTTCCTCCGAGTGAGGCTGTAAAGACCGAGTGAGGTCATGGGATAACTCACCTGGCACATGGACCTGTGTTCAGCAGGTGTATCTTCTCATCCTACCCATTCCTGAGCCCGTGGGTCATTTTTCTCTAGAAAAACTTCTCCCCTAATATACTGAGGCTGGGTTCCGAACTCCCTCATCAGTGGATACTCCCTAATCCACACAAAGGGATGTTCCTAGCCACATAAGCCAAACTGCCAGGCCCTGGGTGGTCAGGCTGGGCCATATTCCTACGAAGACATAACCAGAGCAGTCCCTCTGCACTGCTTCCCCCGTCCCTCGCCCCAAGGACTGCCTGCACCGAGGAGGTTACTCTGGATCTGGGCAGCAGTCCCGAGGCGGAGGCCAAGGGCACTGCCAAGCCCGGCTGGCTGGTCCCCACACCGCTGGACTGACTGGGGCTGAACTCCCGCGTTGTTTTTCCACAGGGCATCTCTGCATAGAGATGGACAGAAGCATCTCTCCGGAAGATCCCTAGAGCCAGGAACTCCTCCACTCTCCTTTGCCCCATCACTACCACCTCCCCTCCCCTCTTGATACAGAAAGGCTGCACCAGGAGAGAGGAGTGGGGGGGGGGCTACTCCTCATCCCAAACCCTCCCCTCTCCATCCTGCAGACTCCATGACCCAGTCCCAGACTGAATTTATTCAAAAGAAGCCACTTTCATTTTTGTAGGGCTGTTTCAAAACCAGGGAAGCAAGACAGGCAGCAACACTGCTGAACAGGCTGCCGTACTACGCCGGTCCCTGCTCTGGGATCAGGGGAAACTGGGCTCAGAGCAAGGAAACGCTATTCCTACCCCAGAAAAAGTTAAAAGTTTTCTTGGAGAGAACCTATGCGAAAATTAATGTGTGATTCATTTTAAAGGGGGAGGCAGAGAAGTAGAAAGAAAGAAACGCAACATAAATGAATTCTTGTAATCCCCAAGGCGGCTGGGCACAACACACTATTCTCAATCCTTAGCTCTTCCCTTTGAGTCTTCGATCCTGTCTCTTCTGGGCGCTGTGTGGCTCCCGAGGAACACCTGGCGGCCACCACTTGGCTGGAAGCCTCGTCACCCTGGCCCCGGGGCTGCGGGGCAGAGCGGCTGGAGCACCAGCGAGGCGAGTCACCAACTCCAGGCTAGGAGCAGAGCTCGGTCCTGAGCGGGGGCCCTGAACATCCTGCAGCGTTTCACTGCGCGCGCGCGCGCGCGTACACACACACACACACACACACACACACACACACTCTCCAAGCTGGCGGGTCAGGGGTGGAAAGGAGAGACCGACAGGGGTCCGGGCGCAGGCGGAGTACCTTGGCCACAGGCGCCGCGCTGCAGGACGATAACCGGGGGCTGGTGCAGCCTCTCGGAGCGGTGGCTGGCGGCGCGCAGCTGGCACACGTTGGTATAGGTGTTGGCGTCGCTGCCGCACACCGGCTCGCTGCTGGTGCACACGCAGACGCCGGCTTGCGCGCGCCGCCGCACGGTGGCCGAGGCTGGCACCCCGAAGGGCACCACGCACTGCAGCCCCTCGTCGCATGGCCCCTCCTGCAGGCCGCACGCGGCGCCCTCGGGAGCGCCGCACACCTCGCAGCAGCCGCACGCGTCCCGGACGCGGCCGCCCTCGCAGTTGGTGGGCGGCGGGGCGCAGCGCGCCGGCTCGCAGCGCTCGGGACAGGCGGCGGCGGGTCCGGAGACTGGCGCCGAGCGGCTGGCCCGGGGCGGCAACGCCGAGGCGGGCGCAGCCAGGAGCAGCAGCAGCGGGAGGAGCGCGGCGCACCGGGACTGCATGGCGGCTCCGACGGCGGCGAACTGGACGCGAGCCGGCCAGCAGCGCTGGGAAAAGGGCGCGTACGAGGGCCTCGGGGCAGCGGGTGCGAGTACGCGCGGCTGCGCGGCCCAGCCCATTGGCCTCGCGGCAGTGACGAGCCGCGGGGGATGGGGACGGCGGCGGGACGCGGGACCGCCCGCGGCGGAGCTCCTCGGGCACGGGGAGGGCGGGGCGGCGCGCGGGTCCGCCCTCGCGCGAGGCTTAGTTTCCGGGCGCGCGCACCCCGTGTGTTCTTTTGCGGGGTCTTTCCCCACGATTCGCGATCTTAAAACCAAACGGCAGTCTGTAAAGGAGAACCTGCCAGCGCGCCCGGGAAAGTTCCCGCGGATCGCCGAGCTGGGGAGCCGCCCAGGCAGTGCGGTGGGGCCGGCCGGGCGGAGGGGGCCGCGGCACAGACAGCGGGCCGCCACCACAGGCCCTGGACTCACGCTGGAATTGACCTGTGACCAGCACGCGAGGCCGGGACCGTGGACCTGATGCAGCCACACAGGCACCGTCCAAACCTACAGTTAAGTGAAAAGGCCAAGAGAAGTAACTAGAACATAATCATCCCCATCTAGTTCTTGTACAAAGTTGTTATCAGTGGTGTGCATGCTACTCAGGCACGGAGTAGCTCAGGAAGGAGCCTCAGGAGTTTGTACCGTGCAACGTTGGCGACGGTCTGGATGGAGAAGGGCCTTGTATGTTTTCAGATTTTCCCCTCCTGGATGTATCAGAACATTTTGTTGTCAAACAGAAGAGCCCGCCTTTGCTGTTTCATCTAAGTCTTCAGTGCATCTTTTGGGACACAGGCAAGTAAGTCTAGGCGGGCGAGGGCGATGGGTAGTGGGGGGCAGAAGCACGGCGGTCTTGGGTCCACACTGAGCCCATAGGCAGAGGAGGACCCGAGGAAGCGCTTTGCAGCTGCCGCTCCTGGGCAGAGGGACCCAAGGATGGGGGGACAGAGTGTTCTGACTTTGGGGCAGGGCAGACGCTTAGGGATGTTCCTCTAATCTCCATCTGGGCTATTTCTTTGTGCACAAGTCCCCTTTACCGAGAAAAATGGTTTGAAAAGAAAACTCCAAAGACTTAATAGACTTTGTTAGCATCCTGGTTCCAGAGAAGCCTTCCCATCAAGGGCCAGGAAACCAGAGGCCCAGCAACCTGAAAAAGTGTCCCAGCCAGGCTCCCCAGAGCCTCATAAAGCCAGAACCTCACCCTGTGGGAAGGGAGGGCCCGACCCAAATTCCCTTGGACTGGAAGCCCTGAATTTTTAGCCAGCTGGGGGTGGGAGGGGGAGTTAATTAGCAAAGCTGATCAGCAAACACTAGTCACAGTAGACCAATGAAATAACAGGGGCATGTGGTGGTAAATAAGTTAGTGAAAACTTCTCTTTTCAATTCCCTTATTTTTACAGAAAAAAAAAAAACCCCAAGGGCCAGCAAGGCTAAGTGACTCCTCCTACTGCGTGCACGTGTGTGTGTGTGTGTGTGTGTGTGTGCGCGCGCGCGCACACACACACACACACCTCTGCATCACAAGATTGGAGGAGATGGGACAGGACACCTGGTGAACTGTATCTGCCTGCCAGGCTCCTCTGCCTCCCTCCAGTCAACTGTCAGGACTGAGGAGTGAACCAGTTCATTAAAAACACAATGTAAACCCAGTGTCCTAGCACATACCTGCACTTCCATCACGTGGAGGCTGAGGCAGGAGGATCATGAGTTTGGGGGCAACCTGGACCACATAGCAAGACCGTGTCTCAAAACAGAAAGGGAAAAGAAGAGCCCCATGATGTCCCCAGTTTCCCCACTGTTTGCTCGGGAGGCAGAGTGAGGAGGGGTCTTCAAGTGTTACTGTGGGTACTGCAGTAGGGGATGGGTTTCCAGGTTCTTGTGCAGGATGAACAGAGCTTTGGGCATTGCACACAATGGTACAGAAAAAGCAGATACGTTTAATAAAATTGAAAGGGTGAAGTTATGCTCAGAGTGAACAGGTTCATGCCAGTGTAAAGGAAATAGGCACAAATGGAAAGGTGGAATGGCACAGGTGCATCTGGGCGCTCTACATTTAGCTTGCAAGCTTCCGGGTTTGGAATTTCAAGAATCTATGAAGGCAGGCCCAGGGGGCTTGGTTTTCTTACCTCTGTCTCCAGGAGGATCCCTCAGGACCGATGGGGAGGGTGGCCCTGGGCCTTGCCCAGTTTTGGCAACTGGAGTGGGAGTGGTCCCATAGCCGGAATTGTACATCCACATTATAGAATTCCTTCCCTGAGCCTCACCCCCCCCTTTTATTAGACAGTATCAAGATGAGGTAGGAAAGAGGAGATTTTAAAAATAGGCAGAAAGGAGATAAAAGTCCTAATTTTGTTTTGGTTTCTTGACACATGCTCTCGAAGGCTGGTTTTGAACTTCTGGTGATCTTCCTGTCTCTGCTTCTTCCCTCCACCTTATTTGTTTCTGGCATTAGGATCCTTTTGGCCCCAAGTTTATCCTCTATCTAAAATGGTATGTCATTTGTAGTTGCTAAGTGACATCTCCAGACTTTAAATCCTCTCCGTGTTCATTATGTATGTTACAGGTCCCTAGATAGAAAGATCTTTGGGGTGAATTTTGAGTAAAACCCAGCTGTATAGACAACCCCTTTTTTCCTGCTGTCTTAGTTAACTATTCTCTCATTGCTGAGACAAAATACCTGACACCCAAAGTTAAAGGAGGAAGACAGCAAAATCAAGCAAGCAAGGGACGACCACAGCTCTTTCTAGCCCTTGCATCTTATCCAGGCTACTTAGGGCAGGTTGCACTCACATCTTTAATCCTAGTACCCCTGAGTCCAGCATTGCCCCATGAATCAATCTTAGTGTCATACACTCTAGCTCCATCCACCTCTGAAAAAGTCCCAGTCCCACCTATGACTGCATGAGGCTTTAGGGGGACATCTAGACGCAAGATATAACACCTGCTTTCCCAATCTTTTTTTTTTTAGGAGCTTGAATGATTTTTTTGTTTTGTTTTGTTTTTTGAGACAGGACCTTGCTGTGTAACTCAAACTGGCCTTGAACTCACTGTGTAGCCTAGGCTGGCCTCAAACTCAAAGCAGTCCTCCTGCCTCAGCCTCCCAAGTGCTGGGATTATAGGCCTGTTGGAGTGGCTATGTTCCAGGAACAAGGATGATTGTCTTAGACATAAGCAACAGATTTCTACATGTCTTGCAGGGACAGTTGGACTAACCAGTGACAGAAAACAGGGCAGAGCTGCCAGTCACAGGTGCATCTGACCCTGGAGTAACAGAGCTGCTCCACCCGCTGGCAGTTCCAACTCTAGGGTAACTGAGAGAGTTCCTCCACCCAAGTTCCAACTCTGGGGTAACAGTGGAGCTGCCCCTCACAGTTCTGAATCTAGGGAGGTAAGGCTCCAGGAAATGGGGGTGCGGGAGCCCCTCCACGCACAGTGTGACCCAGGATGAGGCAGATGGCTCACCCAGCCTGACCTTGGGGGACCTAAATAGAATCCCATCTTTTCTCTGTCTATTTCTTTTCTTTCTCTTATTTCTTTCCAAAAATACACAAGGGATCTTAAAGACATGTAGTTTATCCTAAATGATTATGGGTAACTCATTGTTTACCCCCCAAACATCACCTTTAGGTTATCTTTTATGGCTTGGGACGGATTTAAGATGGAGGAATTTTAAATGATAAATTTTTTTTTTTCCAAATGTAAGAGACAAGGCCTCCAACTCGGTTCATAACAAGGAGAGAAAATGAACAAAGATCTCATCTAGCAATCTACAACTCTTCTGACTCTTACTGGTTGTGTGTGATAACTAACAAGAAAAAGGTACTCAAAGTAGCTTAAAGTATAAAAGTAAATTACTAATGCTAAGAATTACATGAGGAAAAAAGCATAATTGATAACCACTAAAGAAAGTTCTGACTAGACTATAGTAATTATAAACATAAAACTATGGAAGATTATTATAATTCAGCATGGCCTAAGAGTGCACCTTGATTTAATGTAATTGTTTTATGTGTTCTATGTTTTCTTGACTGTCTGCCTGTTAATCCTTTTTAATAACTGGTTAAAGTACATGCAGCTGCTTCATTAAAAATTTTTTGGGGGCCAGGGATTTAGCTCAGTGGTTCCGCCGCCTGCCTCGAAAACACAAAGACCCAAGTTCGATCCCCGGTACCAAAAATAAATAAATTAAAAACTAAAAAATAAAATAAAAACTTTTTTGGAACTCATATCAGGTTTTTTGTTTTATTTTGTTTTGTTTTTGTCCTTACAGACTTCTGGCTCTGTTAGGGCTTTCCATAAAAAAAAAAAAGCAGTTATACAAATACTCAAGGATCACCAAACTCACGTAAAACATTAAAGGGTAAAAACTGCTAGGCTCAAGGCTTACATAAAACTTGCAAATAAGAACCTTAAAGTTTGGTAACATAAAGGTTATATATGATTTAAGTTAATACATATCTGTTTGTTAACTTTCAGGTATGTTATCCTCTAAAAGTTCTATTTAAGTTGGCTTACACTGTAGATAAATGGACACTGATGACATTAGCCCAAATGCTTTTGTTCACATGGTTTAACAGTGACCTAATTGAAATGCTTAGTAGGTAAGAGTAAAGATGTCTTTAAAGTTGGTGACATGTTTTCATCCATGTTGTTAGCCAATCAAGATAATATTTTTCTGGGCCGGGGATTTAGCTCAATGGTTTCACCGCCTGCTGCGCAAGCGTAAGGACCCGAGTTCGATCCCCGGTACCAAAAAAAAAAAAGATAATATTTTTCTTTAAAAAATTGTTTTTGGCCAGGCATGGTGGCACATGCCTGTAATCCCAGCACTTGGGAGGCTGAGGCAGGAGGATCACCTCAAGTCAGAGGCCGGCCTGGACTACATAGGGAGACCAAAAAAATTTTTGGTTGTATAAATGCAATGTCCATTGTTCTCTTTGTACAAGAACTTAAAAGAGTTTTCCCTTGATTAAATACTGGATATATATTTTTTAATTAAATTCATGTATATTATATATTGAATTATACATGTATATTATTATATACATATATTATATTTTTTATGTATATATCTGTGCAGAGAGAGAGAAAGATTAAGAATGTTAACTATCTTGTGCTTTGGTTTTCAGGAGTAAAGTAATTGTTATTTACTAAAATTAATACTTATAAATGTGACAATATTTGAGTAATCAGTTGCTAGCTAGATATGAATTCAAACATTGGCTTAAAGTTTATAAAAGGTAATATATTTGGTCTGTTAAATGTGTTTTCATAAATTATTAACATAAAGGTTTAAGTTTACTTTCTTAAATTGACTAAAGGTTAAATTTCTAATATACAATTTTATATTAAAATAATTTTTTTTAAATATTGCCCCAAGTGGAGGGCCCTTGGGCCTGAGCATCTACCAGACAAAACTGTACTCTGTGGCTGGAAAAGCAGCTGCCTGAACCCTTGCTTCAGTTTTCTCCACTGATGGGTGGCTTCTCTGGCTTTTCCTGTCTTATTGTACCACATCCAAACAAATGTTATTAAATATATATATATTTATATATTTATATATATCCTTATATATTTATATATATACTTATTTATTTATATATATTTATTTATATATTTATATATATACTTATTTATATATTTATATATATACTTATTTATTTATATATATTTATATTTATATATAATTGAGTTGGCTATAATTAAGACAGTTAAAAGTTTTCTATGTCTAAAGCAATTAAGATTTTCTAAAAATATTAAAATGCTCTTGGTTAAACTTACAAAAACTAGATAAAAAAGAAAGATTTTATATTTTACTAAGGTAATTTCTTACGTTTTCCATTATTATGCTTTTGGTTACTTAAGAAACTCAGTTTTGGGCCAGGGATTTAGCTCAGTGGTTTCACCGCCTGCTGTGCAAGTGCAGGGACCTGAGTTCGATCCCCAGTACCAAAAAAAAAAAAAAAAAAGAAACTGAGTTTTAAGATTTAAGATTATTTAAATGTTGACTTGTAAAATGTTTTCAATTATCAGTTTGTAACTGGTTAAATGAGCAATTACTATCTTAGTTTGTAACATACCCTACATCAGGGAGTTGTTTATCTTTCTGAAGACAAAATATGCTATGAATCTAAGCTTTAAAGTTTAATACATACAAAATAACTGATAAGGGCTCTCTTTTATACAATATACATTACATCTAGACCAGTGGTGCGAACCTATGACACGATGCGTCAGCAGGCTGTTTGTATCATTGAAATCTCTAAAACATTGGCCATCACTGATCCAGACTCTAGACATATGATGTGATCAGCATTTTGGGCATCTCTAAATTTGGACCTGCCATTTTTTATCTACATCTGTTGGCTTTGACTAAAGAAGCATTTTGTTGTATGAATGAGATAACATGTATATTGGGTAATAAGTCTTCTTGTGGTCATTAACACTGTTTCTTAAACTTATAAGAGCTCTAAAGATGTCTTTTAATTCTTGTCAATGCAGTTGCACCCTGTAAACCTGTTAAAGGAATTTAAATTTTGCCTTAAGAGTAAAAACTAAGTGAGTATTTATAAAGACTTCTACATAGCTGTGGTGCTAATTACTGCTAGCCTCATGGTGTATTGAATACATTTGTGTTTCCCAAGTGAAAAGGGATAGGCTTTTCTTAGGTAAAAAGGCCAATTTACAGGTAAAAAGAAATGGCCCCAGCTTTGTCTTTTAAGGACCTTAGGAATTTTTTACTTGGTTTGTGTCCTGAAGCTACAGTTTTTACCGGAAAGTCCAATTTTTAAATTATGATTTGTCTTGTCTCCTTTCTATCTTAATTTTTTCCTATCATACCTCAGCTCCATTCTCCACCCCAGCCCTCAGCCCACTTGCACATTTCTCCCACTCACCATCAGTCCTGAAACATACTTTCTTGCTTATTAAAATCTGTACGCCTAGGCTCAGCTCTTGCCTTTCCAGAGATCTTCCTCCTTCCCTCTATGTGACCTAAGGAGCCAGGGTGCCATCTGAGGGACTTAGGTTCAAATCCTACTTCTGACCCTGAATTCTGACTCTGAGCAAGCTTTCTCAGAATGTCTGGGAGCCTCCCCAGAAAAATGGCAATGACTGCACATCTACCTGGAGTAACCAAGCTAAGGCCCATGCACTGGGTGCCATTTCCTGTGTCCTGATAGCTCCTTATCCACAAGCAATGCTTTTCATCTGCAAGTGTTGCCTTTTCTTTTACTTTGTATTTACTTTTAATTTTTTCCAGTACTGGAGATTGAACCCAGGGTCTTATGCATGTCAGACAAGCACTCTATCACAGAGCTACATCCCCAGTCCATTTTATTTCACTTCAAGACAGCATCTCAGTAAGTTACCCAGGCTGACCTCCAACTTGGGATTCTCCTGCCTTAGTCTCCTTAAGTACCTGGAATTGTAGGCATGTGTCAGCTGGCCCAGCCTCTTTCTCTTTTAGATTCTTCCCCATCTGCTGCCATTTATAAAGATAGTTTTGGGGGTTTTTTGGTTTTTGTCCCCCCCCCTTTTTTTTGGTTTTTTGAGACAGGGTCTTGCTATGTAGTTCAGGCTGCCTCAGCCTCCTTAGTGCTGGGATCACGGGTATGCACCACCACACCCAGCAAAGACAGTTTCTTAAAAGATGCATTTTTAAATGCATCATGAAAATGCATTTCTCACTCACCAGCACTTGGCACTATTTCCTAGAAACGATTTTTCCATAGAAAAGGGTTCCTCTGAAGCCAAGCAAATAGTTCCCGGCCATCCTCTCTGCAGCCCTAATTGAAAGTGTTTAAGCTTTAATTTGAACAGTTGAGTCTATTCATAAGTAATGAATGATGAAATACCATAGCTGCCAAATCCTCTATTATAAAATGAGGCTCCTGAATTGGAACCCAGCAACCATGGTTGCTGCCCAGTAGGAGAAAGATCTTCCATCTCCAGTCTCTGTTCTCCTAGACGTACAAAAGACTCCAAATGGGGGCTCAAATTGCATGTCCTAATTCACAGAACCTACAATCTAAGGAGCTATATTCATAATTTGAACTTTTCCTAGAGCCTTATCACTGGCCTACTCTGATCGCCAGGGGCTGTCAGTGAGATCAAGTCCATGCTGCCTTACCTGACGTCCAAAGCCCACCACGCACTTACCCAAACTGCCTGATATGCTGGGTTGTCTGCCAGTCCCAGGGCTACAGGCACCTCTTCCCACCCATCCAGTCTCCCATAGTGACAGAACCCTGCCTGAGGACATGCCACTAGATAAGAGCTGACTTCAGAGCTGATTTAGATTCTCTGTTCTCTGAATGCCAGGCACACTCCCAGCATCAGAAGGCACATACTAGTAATCTCTCCTGGTGAGAATCCCACATTCATTCAGTCTGGTTTGGATTCGAGAAACCTCTATGGGCTGGGCCCTGTGCTAGGCACTAGAGATGCTGAGTGGAATGACTGAGCCCGGGACCCGCAGAGCTCAGGGTCTACCATTTTCCACAGTGATGGAGGTGTTCTCTATCTGTGCCACCCAAGGTGATTGGTACTAAGTTACGTGTGACTGCTGAGCATTTGAAATGTGGCAAGTGCAAACAAGGAACTGAATTTGTATTTTTATCTAATTTTAATTAATTTGAATGTGAGTAGCCACATGAAACCAGTACCTATGACCTTGCAGAGAGAGAAATGCAAGGATGATAGAGGGGAATCTGATGAGAGGGGCATCCAGGACATGAAGAAAAGATTGACTAAGTGAAATAAGCCAGGCACAGAAAGACAGATAACGAATGTCCTTATACATTTGTGGAAGCCTAAAAAATCCATCTCATAGAAGAGAGTGGAATAGTGGCCACTAGAGACTAGGAAGAGTGTGGTAGAAGGGAATGGACAGGGATTGAAAACGGATAACAAAGCACAGTTAGCTAGGAGGAATTAGCACTGGGCGATCTATAATATATTTCAAAATAACTAGAAGAATCTGAAGTTCCCAACATGTAGAAATGATAAGTATTTTAGAAGGTGGAAACGCTGTTCACCCTGATGTTATCGTTACATATCATATATATGTATTGCACTGTACCCTAAATATGTACAAATGTTATATGTTTAAAACCTACAGTTTCCTGAAAAGAGGAGATTATGTTACTCCTTAAGAGAGGATTTGGCAGGTGGAAAGAACAAGGGAAGCACACAATTGGGGTCAGCATTATGAATCTACCAGGGGCAGGGTAGATTCATAGCTGTGAAATGTGGCTGTGAAGTTATGAGTAGTTGACTTGGTGCAGGAGAGACAGCTGGAGGGGACCCTGGGGCAGACTGTGAAGGGCTCCTGGCTGTTCTCTCAAGGAATTTGGACTTCACACTAGTGCTGATGAGAAGTTCCAGTCAGCATTTAAGATGTGTTTTGACATAATCACCTTGCTACAGTATGGATAATAAGATGGGAAAAAAGATTTAATAACACATTTAAATATAGATACATGCATTATTATATTTTAGGTTGAAGAGTACTATGAATTAATTGATGCAGTTAATATAACCCAATAGACTAAGAGGACATTCCGTTAGTTTTTTGTTGTTGTTGTTGTTGTTTGTTTGTTTTAGGCACTGTCTCCCTTTGTAGTTCGGGCTGGCCCTGAACTCACTATGTAGCCCAGGCTGGCCTCGAACTTCCAGTGATCCTCCTGCCTCAGCCTCCCAAGTGCTGGGATTATGGGCATGCACCACCACACCCGGCTTCCGTTAGCTTTGTTAACAATTTACTTCCGCATGATTTTTTCAATATAAACCCGTTTTCAAAAATAGCATAAGGTGATAATATTTAAAGTATTCTTGAGAACGTCTAAAGCACTTTAGAAGTACTACTATTTCTAATATAAAATCATCAAACATTCTTGTCTATTAATTAAAGAAGGACCCCTAAAGGCTAATTCCAGACCTGCCTGCTGCTGTTTCCCTTCAATTTTTAAATTCTATATATTTTTAAGATCCATAATTCAGATGTTTAATTAATTTAGACTAACCTTTCTCCTAAATAGATTGTATAAGACCAATAGTCCATGTTTGCATAAAGTGGCTCCTTATAGCGTATTTACTTTAGAAAATTAAAAGTGTATGGCATGTGACCAGTTCCTCATTCTCTGATGAAGATCAGATAGACACAAGTTCAGACAGATCCATAGGGCATCTGCCAAAATGTAATGAATGACAACTTGTCAATTTTCTGATATGCAGGAACAGCATGTAAAGCTGAGCAAGGTCACATTGAAGACATACTGCCTTTTAGGCAAAATTGTTTGATTTTAAATCAAGGAAATTATGAGCCAGAATTTTAAATGTGCTTATAAAAAGAAAAAAATTTAAAGGGAGGTGAAATTTTCAACCTTTGAGTTATTTCATTTATCTAATTATGTAGTCCTACAATAAGCACAAGGGTCCAAAATTTTATAAGCATTAAAAAGCATTTACTAAGTGTATTTGGCTACATGTTTTCAACATTTGAAACCAACTTGACCCAGAAGGTCCAGATTCTCCACAACCTTGCATTGTTGTTTTCTTATACATATAAGGAAATGTTCTTCTAATCTCTAAATGTATAAGGAAAATGAACAATATAAAACTGTGACCTTACAGAAAGAATGATACTCCTCTAAAAACCTGGGAGAGAATTGGCTGACAGCTGAGGGTTACGCTTCCTTCTAAACCCAGTCTACCTGCTTGAGGATCCAGTGGCCTTCTATGTTCTATGTGCTCTGGTTTCTGCACTCCAGTCACATTCTCTCATTTAATGCACTTTCCTTTTGCCTTTGTAGGGCTCACAGTAGGTGCAGTGGATATATTCATTAGTATTCCCAAGTCTCCATCTATAGAGAATATGTACTTTGAGTTACTGCTGCACAAGAGGAGTTGCTTGATGTACTTGAGTTACTTGGTGTTACATTGGTCCTGGCCCTGCCGGCCTCCCTGTAGCTGTAGCTAC
Organism: Heterocephalus glaber; assembly: GCF_053883595.1. Lineage (NCBI taxonomy): Eukaryota > Metazoa > Chordata > Mammalia > Rodentia > Bathyergidae > Heterocephalus > Heterocephalus glaber. Next base: position 62,103,716 of record NW_028258320.1, read on the forward strand.
AAAGTCCTCAAACTGAGCAGGCATCAGAAGCCTCACTGGGGCTGGTTAAAGTGCAGATTGCTGGGCTCCACTCTGGAGTTTCCCACTAGGTCTGGGGTAGGCCTGAGAAGGTGCATTACTACAAGTTTCTTGTGATGCTGATGCAGCAGGCCCAGGCACCCCACTTTGGGTAATGCATGAAACTGAATCCTCTGTGTCCCCTCCTGTCCCTTGTCTACCTCCAGTTCACTCTGGGTGGTATCATGAGAGAGGAACAAGACTTTGCAGAAGCCCACAAGAGCCACCCAGGGGCTCCCCAGGGACTCCAAAGCTAAGTCTGAAGAGTGAAAGGGGTCAAGACCAGTGGTAGTGTAGGGGCAAGCAGGCTCAACGCTTCTTATTGAATCTGGAGGAACCTTGCTTTCAATCAGAAGGATGTGGTCAGAGTCCTGTGTCAGAAGGGCCACCAGGACCAGGCAGAAGCTGGTCTGAGGAAGGGAAGCAAGAAAGAAGGAGTCCAGAGGCAGTGCTAGCAAAAGAGGAAAGGGGCTGGTAAGGCATGGATTTCAGCACCTGAGATCATGGAGTGCAGCGAAAGCACAGTTACCCTTCTGCCTATCACCGACCTCTTCTCTTCTCTCTCTAGTGCCAAGCACAGACCTCCCGGTGGAAAGGAAGGGTACACACCCCACTAACGAGGACAGACTCCCTCCCAGGCCCCCAGGAGCCCTCCCCTCACTGCAGTTACAATCCTCCTGGTCTGGAGGAGAAAGAGCCAGGGATGTGACTCAGAGACAAACGTGCCCTCCCGTTGCCCAGCTGGCTTCCAGTTTCACTCAGCTGTCTTTTCCTAAGTCACACAAAGGTATCCCAGAAATTGAGGCACCCTGACAGCTGTGCCCCAAGTTGTCAAGTGACCTTGAGAAGGACATCCTCCTTTCTGGCTCTCACAGTCCTCATTTGTCAGAGGAAGTGACAGAAGTCCTGGGGTTGTGAGAATTATCTGTGAAGATATTTTTGAAAGGACTGATACCCAGAAACTTCATTAAGTTCAGTAGCTTCTAGAACCCTATCGATATTGATTTTGTTAGTTTTGATCATTTTACTGTAGTTACATAAGAAAAATTTTTGTTTGTGTTTTTTAGACAAAAGTCCACTGAATTATTTAAAGGTAAAGGACATACATGCCTGCAACTTAGTTTGCTTTAAGTTTTCAAAGAATGATGCGGCAAGCATGGTAAAATTTAACATTTGTGGAATCTGGATTGGGGTAGAAGGGAGTTTTATACTACTTTGCAACTTCTCTTTAAACCTAAAATTATTTCCAAATAACTATTTTTTTTTAAAGGAAAACAATATTCTAGCTCAACTGAATCAAAAACTCTAGTGGCACTAATAGCACATGAATAAATGCTTAGTTTCATTCGTCAGCAACAAATCAATAAATCAAAACCACACTGAGATCCCCTTTCACCTGCACTGGGTGGCTAGAATCAAATAGTCAGCTGACAATAAGCAATGCTAAGGATATGGGGGAATCAGAACCCTTGTACCCTGCTGATAGGAATGTAAAATGGCACAGCTGCTTTGGAAAACTGGTAGTTCTTCAGTTCAACAAAGAGTTCTCATTTGACCCAACATTTCCACTTCTAGGTACTGTATATATCCAAGAAATGAAAACATGTCCACACAAGACCTTTGTACTCAAAGGTCCACAGTAGCATTATTCATAGGAGTCAAAAGTGAAAATAATCCAAATGTGCATTAACTGGTGAATAGATAAACTGTGGCATATCCACAGTGGAATACTATTCAGCCATATGAAACATGAAGTTCTGACATATGCTATTCCATGGACCAACCCTGAAAACACTGTCAGCCAAGCCAGATACAGAAGACCACCTAGCATATGACTCCATTCACAATAAATGTCTAGAGCGGGCAAATCTACAGAAACAAAAAGATTAGTAGCTGCTTAGGGCTGGGGAAGTGGGGGTGAGAAGATAGATGAACTCAGGTTTAGGGCTTGAGGACTAAAGGGCCATAGGGTCTCAGATTTTAAGATTTTCCCCACCCCAGGGCTACAGTGAGCAGTAGGCCTGACAGCCACAGACGGGCTGTTTCTATGTATTATCACCATGTGTGTACACCTTTAAGCCATCTGCTTATTCTAGCCAGGGTAATGATCTTGAAAACACTGGGAATTTTACTCGTTCAACTCTTTTTTTTTTTTTGGTACTGGGGACTGAACTCAGGACCTTGCACTTCTGAGGCAGGTACAATGCCCCTGAGCTACATCCCCAGCCCTCAACCCTTCAGCCTTATTTGAGCAACCAATCTGTGTCCAGATGGGCCACCACGTTCTTTCCCCAGCAGGCTGGGCACTGATTACCTGGCACAAGAAACCCACTTCCCCATTGTGACAACAGCATCGGCCACAGAGAAGGCTCTGATCTCATGTTGCTTGTGTTAAGAGATACATCCAGCAGCAACCAGGTATAGCACAGAAAGAACACATTTTTTGTCTCAATTTTTTCTTACACTTGGTTCCATTTTTGACGTGACTTTCAGCTGTCAGCTGTCTGCACTCCAGATGGGTGATGGCATGGCACCAGCAGAACATTATCCCCGATGAATCAGAGCCGAGGTACTTTTCCACTCAGCTGGCTGCCACACTCCCTTCTTCATCCATCAGGAGAGCCCTGTCACCTTGCATTGTAGAGGCTCATGTCTCTCTCCCCGGCTAGCCCCAGTTCTTGTGAGCATTTCTGAATGCTCTTCCCTTACCCAGTACTGCATCCGGTTATGAAATTAAGTCTGGATTCATTTAAAAATCATGCCACACCCCCTTCCTCTCAGGAAGACCTGAGGCTTGGAAGGAGGGGAAGGAGAAATAACCTAAAGCCCTTAGCTTCAGGAAGACCAAGCCCAGCCACTGTGATCATTCAAGAAATGCTCCATGGGCCGGGGATTCAGCTCAGTGGCACCATGCCTTTCTCGGAAGCGCAAGGTCCTGAGTTTGAGCCCTGGTACCACAAAAAAATCAACAACGAAATGCTCCCTAATGGTCCAACTTCCCTGACTTGAGATGTGAACGGGAATTGGAGCCCCAGGTAATGCTTATACACCAAGCCAGAAGTACAGACTATAAAGCCATGTATACTGTTGCTCCCAATGGTTTAAGAAAATGATAGACTCAAACCTGGAAGGAAGTGAGGTTCATTGTGGTTCATTTTGAGCAAAGGACTGATGGGTGGTACTTTTTACTTTTGTTCTGTACTAAGCATTAATACTGGGAGAGTTAGGCAGTTATTTTCTGAGATTTTTTAATGAGAATACCGGGACTGGGATGTAGCTCAGTGATAGGGCACAGGCTTAATATGTGTGAGGCCCTGAGTTCATCAATCCGCAGCACTGCCCCCAAATTAATTAAAATCTAAAGTGAGGATGACTTTTCAGGCTCTTTAGTCCCCCCAGTGTATCTACACGTCCTTTAAAAAAGAACCTTTAAGTCTTTAGATAAATTATTTCAGTTCCGGACACACCTTACTTGGTCTGTTTGCCCAGTTTCACCTCCCCCACCCCTCAGAGCCAGTGCGTCTGTCTCCTAGCATGAGGAAGTGGCCTTTCAAACTCTCCATAGAGGCAGCAATCTCAGGAGACCTTCGGAGGTGGTGTCCCACCCTCACAACATTCAACAATGAAAACAGTTTGGTATTGGCACACAGATAAACAAATCAATAGAATAAGAGGAAGCCCAGGTTGGGCTCACGCGTACTTATAGTCACCTGACCTAACAAAGGCACAGCGACAAACAAAAGGGAACATATGATCTTTTTAATAAATGGTGCCAGACTAGTTGCTACTCGCGAAGAAAAAACTAAACTTTGGTTCCATACACACACCACACATAACAGTTCATTTGAAGTGGATCATAGACCCAAATTTGAAAAACAAAAACAATGAAAGGGTGAAAGGGGCCACATAGGAAAACCTCCTTTTGATTCTGAGATAGGCAAAAGATTTCATAAACAGGATGCAAAACCACCGAAGAAAAAAATTCTAATATGACCTAATTAAAATGAGGACTTTATGTTCATCAAAAAGGAAAAGGAAAACAAAGAATGTATGTTCATTAAAAATGGAAAGGTAAACTATCAACAGGGAAAAGATATTTAAAACTTGTGTTTAACCAAGAACAGATTCAGGATATACAGCTCAAAAATAAAAAAGACAATCCACTAAAAAACCCAAGCTAAAGACTTCACAAAAGAAGACCTATCAATAGCAAATGACATCAGGAAAATACAGATTAAAACAAGACACACCCACAAACACAACTAGAATTGAGAAGACTTAAGCCCTAAAATGGCAGAAGCCTAGGCTGAGCTCAAAGATTTCTGCCCCCTGGTATCCATGTCTCATATAAGTCCGCTCCCCCTGAGTGTGGGCAGGACCTGTGGATGTGATTGATGTCACTCCTATGATTAGGTTATACGACATGCCAAAGCAGGAGAGATTTTGCAAACGTAAGTAGGGTCTCTAATCAGTTTAACTTTGAGTTCATCACAAAGGAGACTACCCTAGGTTGGGCTACCATAATCAGGAGAGTCATTCCAAAAAAAAGGGGGCGGTTGCCCAGAGTTTAGAGATATTTTCTTGCTGGCCCTCTAGGAGCAAACTGCCATGAGTTCTGCAGCTGTGCCGAAATGATTTTGACCAAAAGTTCTGTGTGCCCTTTTAGAAGGGCGCCCCAGCTCCCACGACCTTTCCAAAGCACCCCACACACAACCCGTCTCCAAACCATCCAAGCTGGGGTGGGGGGATAGATCAGCTCCCAGAGGACAGGCACTTTGCTGCTTCTAGCGTCTTACACAGAACCTCACACATTGCAAGAACTCGGCACATTTTAAATTAAATTATTGAGACACAATCCTTGAAGTTGGGATCTAAAATCAATGGCCCCTACATCTGATAAAAAGTTTGTGTGACTCCCTGGGTTTTTATTACCCATTTCTATGCATGACTTAGCTGCATGTAGCTACCGTTAGGGAAATGCAGGATTTGTGAAGTTAACATTTCTCCATATCCTCACCTAAATTTAAAGCAAATTTTGTTTATTATTGATCTTTTGCAATTTTGTTGGTACTGCTATAGAGTAGATTGCATTGCTCAAATCCTTATAGGACTGTACTAGGCTACATGATGTACCATTATTTGATCATTTTGACTTAATAAAATGCCAGTCTCAAATACTTTGACTGAATGCTCCTCTGAGCCTTTGATGTCCAGCTTGATCATTTTCTCCAGCCAATGAAAAGTGAGCAGCAGTGGCAGAGTCACTTCTGAGCCATTTTAGGAGTGACGGCATGTTGGCCTGGATCTTAGTGTAGTAGGGCCCCTCCCAAAGGAATGTGGTGAGGACCTTCACAGGACGAAGGAAGGCAATGATGTGGCTCAATCAGTTCCTGTGTACACGTGTAGTTCTCACACAGCTCTGTAACATAAACTGTACCCAATCAGGCTGTAGTATGTTACCATGTTACCACATAAGGGAAACAAAGAAACAGAAACTGCATAAAAAGTGAAACCTCCCTATGAGTGGGCTAGCCTTTGAATGAGAATCTGCTGCATCAGTGCTAGCAGGAATAAAAGCTGCCTCCTCCTAAAAGCTTCCTGGAAAAAAACCTCCATGTCCCATCTCTGTGGTCTCTCTGTATGAGAATCCTATAACATTATCTCTCAGCCATGAACACCAGCCATTTTCCAATACAGACTGCTCAATTTGCTTGGGTCCTGGGTGAAAAATGGCAAAGAGAGAAGGCATCACGCAACCTACAGCAGACATATAGCATAATGGATCAATAAACCACAGATATTTGGGGGCATTCAGTAGTAACTGTTGTACATTTAGGGACAAGAATCAACTACGAGCCACGTGTGTTGTCAGGAAAAATCCTAGAACAATTAAGGCTCCATTAAAGCTGCCACAGAGTTGTTTCCAGAATCAGAATGAAACCCAGTAGCACATGGGTGCTAATCACTTGCCTTGGGGACCCTTATGTCATGAGGATGGCCCCAAGCACAGGCAGCAGAAAGTTGGAGATAACTAGATCATGTGAGGCTTTTATAGACGGTGAGACATAGAGCAGTGAAGACTACAGATGCAAAGCCATCAAAGATATTTCTGCAGGGAAGTAGCAATTCTGAAATTTTAAATGTTGTGAGGCCTTGTTGACCAGAAAATAGATTGTAGAAAGAATAGAAATAGGGATGGAATAGAAATTCTTTCAGCAATCATAAATTACTATTATGGACAGCTAAGTTAGGTAGAAACATTATAGGCAGTCTGGCTGGGATGAGCCCTAGAGGGAGTCAGTGCAGAGGATGAGAACACATTACAACTGTGGCTGGAGGCACATCTGTTGAAGGCCAGGCCTCCAGATAAAGATGGAAAGACCAGGCCTACGTGCCTCCTCAGGGGATAAGATAATTAGTATCACCTGGTCCAATAAAAACTAGATAGATATCAGTCACCCCTGCTGGGTAACCAGGACCTCTTGATCCATCCTTTCCTGAAAAGGTCTTTGTTCTTTCCATGTACACTTGGTATGTGACCTGCTTCCCCATTCCATCAGTAACCTAAGTGGCTATACTTGTAATCTTGTTGGTTGATCATAGTTTTGACCAACATTGTATTCACCTCTTTTTTTTGCTCTATAAAACTTCCTTTGAGAAGTGTGGTTCCTGGCAACCCATTCGGGTCCCCTCCTGCCTCTCAGGAGCTATTTCTCTCAATAAATTTTTCCTACTCTTAACCTCCATTGTTTGTTAGAATTCATTCTTTGATTTTTAGGGAACATGAATTCAGTGTATCTGACATCTAGCAGGTTGGGAGTTATGTTATTTCTCCATATCATTACCAATACCAACAAAAGGAAAAAAAACCCTAAATAGACTAGTGCCTATAGAGAAAAAGAAATATTTTAAAACAAATAAGAACCTCCTCTGGAAAACTCAAGGCCTAATGGTTTCATGACTGAATTATTTGACACTTTAAGTGAACATATAATTTCATGTTCTTTCAAGTATAGAAAACAAATGAAAAGGTTCCCACTTAATTTTACATAGCCAGCCCACACCAATACTAAAATTTGTCAAAAATAGCATCCCTTCTCAAAAAAGTTCTACAAATCAACATAATTTATGAATACAAGTTAGAATTACTAAAGATAACAAACCCATCTGGTGTTAAAGAATATAATACAAGTGAAAGAATAGCTTACTATTAAGAATGGCATACTATTATAAGGTGTCTTATCTGAATTTATCCTATCATTTCATAAATTGCCAAGAAGTCTAATAAAATTTTGTATCCATGTTTGAGGGAAATAGTGGGGGATAAAAAATTAGGAACTTTGTTAACACAGTAAAGAATATCTCAAGTCAACAACCGGCATCATACAAAATAACAGAAAATGTTCACATTAATATCTGGACTAAAGTAAAAATGCCTAGCTCTAGAAATTCTAGCCAACACAGTAAAAAAATACCAAAAATAAAAATTAGGAAGAAGGAAGTAAAAGGATCATTTATTTATTTATTTATTTTTAAATTTTTTTTCTGGTACCGGGGATCAAACTTAGGTCCTTGTGCTTGCGCAGCAGGTGGCGAAACAACTGAGCTAAATCCCAGGCCCAAGGATCATTTATTGTAGATGATACTATTGTATTACTAAAACAAGGTAATTATCTAAAACATATTGGCAGTTCAGTATGGTTGCTAATTTAAAAGATTAATTTACATGAGTTATAATTTCACTACAGACCTCAATAAGCAGTTAAAAAATAACAGAAAAAAGATGCCCTTCAATGGAACTAAAACTATAAATAGAAAAATTACATATAATAAAATATAAATAAATCTAACACAAATATTTAAAAAAATAAATAGAACTACCTAGACATTTACTGAACAAAAACATACAAGAGCTCTATGAGAACAATTACTGAAGGACTTAAAGACTTGGCCAAATGGAAAGAGGTACAATAATAATCCTAGATAAGAAAATTACTATGTATCTGCAATTTTATGAGTGCTTAGACTGTAATACTGACATTTTCCCAGCTCACGGGCTTTCTTGTTGATTTCAGGGCCTCACTCCCACAGCAAAGTTCTCAGGCTTTATCTGATGATCCCCACAGTATTTCACATCGCACACAAACAGGGATGCTCTGCTCCCCTTCTGCAGCGATCCGAGTCAGCTGTTGGCAAACTCTCCCCTACCCTGCTCAACCCACACCAGGGCCAGCTGTGCACAGGAAGGGGACTGGGCTGGGGAGAGTGCGCCTTCCCCAGTGTGCTGCAGCAAGCCTTCCTTCTCACTCCCCCGACTTCAAAAACACTTGAAGCAGTGGTATACTGGTAAATATTTAACAACCAGTCTCTAAGGGAAAAATATTATACATTTTACTGATATCGCGGATATGTAAGACATGATTTACAAATAATATGTAATATTCATTAAGCCCATTTCCTTTTATTTTTGGACAACTTGCAATTTTAAAAAATGGTGTTTACATTTTTGAATGATTGAAAAAGAAAATATTATTTCATGACACATGAAAATTATGTGAAATTCAAATTTCAGTACCTGCAAACAAAGTATATATTAGTTATATTAGAGCATGGCCTTGTTCATGTATTTAAATATTATCTTTGGTTGCTTTTGCTCTATAACAGCAGAATTAGTTGTGACAGACTGTATGGCCTACAATGCCTAAAACATTTACCATCTGGCCCTTCACAGAAAAAGTTTGCCAACCCCTCACCTAGAAAATCATCGAAACAGTGATTTGTGACCTAAGTTGAAGCATTTGCTAACGTCCATGTTTTAAATGCTCTTACTGTGCCAATGTTACACATCAATGTGACACCATTGAATGTGGAATTAGGAAGAGATGCACAGTAGCACACCATTATATACTTTACTCAAAACAATAGATGAAAAAAAACCCTCAAGAGCAGAGATAACAGTGAGGGGTAGTAAAATTAGTAGGAAGTGATGAGTTTAAGTATTTATTACCTTTGTTCTTAATATAATTAATTCAATTGTAAGTTGGTAGTTTAATTTTTTTTTTCTGGTACCAGGTATCAAACTCAGGACCTTGCACTTGCGAAGTAGGTGCCGCGCCACTGAGCTAAATCCCTGGTCCCTGGTTTAATTTTTGTTGTTTTTTGTTTTGGTACCAGGGATCGAACTCAGGACCTTGTGCTTGTGAGGCAGGCAGTGGCACCACTGAGCTAAATCCCTGGCCCAGCCTGGTTTAATTTTTAATAATGTTTACCAGCCAGCTTGCCAAGATTCCTGAAAATTTAACAATTGGCTCTCACTAGCTAGCCCCGGCATACTGCCTATTTGAAGTGACCAGTGGTGGCGGGGATGTTAGCTCTTGTGGCTCCACAGGTTCCACAGAAATGGGCTGAATACGCTTCTGTGTGTCCCACTCTGCCATTGTGGTCCTGAATCAGTTGCACTTCTTGTCAGCCCCACTTTCAAAATGCAAATGCTGTTCACGGCCTTGAGATGAGAGCACCACACAATCTTTCTCTCCCCTCCACATCTACAGCTTCCTTGAGACAAAGCTTCTTCCACAAAGGCAGAGTTTCCTGGGCAGTTCTTAGTTGGTGGAATCTCTGTCCGGTTACCAAGCACAGACAGGGCTGAAGTCTGAATGTTGATGTCCCCGCAAAATTTATATGTTGGATCCCAAGACCCAGTGTGATAGATAGTCTTAAGGAGTAGGCTTTTGGGAAGTTATATTATGTGGGTTCTCATTAGTTACTGCGACTTCCTCCTCAGAGCTTTTAATATTACAGTGCCCCAGGCTCATTCTGTGGTTCTCCTCACCTTCTCAAATGGTGGTCTCATCCAGTCTCATGACTTTAAGTAGCATGTAATATGTTGAAGTCTCTCAAATTTTTATTTCCAATTATTTCTCTCAATTGCAAATGTGCGTATTCAACTGCCTGCCTGAAATTTCTACTCGAATGTCTTTTTTTATTTTCCTCCCAAATTTTATTATGAAAAATTTCAAACATAGAGCAAAATTTAAGGTACTTTTCCACCACCTGGTACCATGAACATTTTGCTAACCTTACTTTTCACATATTTACCAATTTATCCATTCCTTTCTCCATCCATGAAGCCATTATGTTATTTGGTGTGTTTTAATTGTAGACATCAGTACACTTCTCCCTAAATAATTCTTATACATGTCATTAGAATTTAATTTCATATTGATACATATTTGCAGTATGTAATGATTACATTTATAGTGGGGAAGTTCATACGTGTAAATGCAGACATCTTAATTCTTTCTTTGTCTCCCTCCCCTCCCACTCCTCCATGCTCCCTTCAACTCTTGTTCCTCTTCCTATTTGTAAAAGCTCTATTTCTATTCTTTCTTTTTTCATCCTTTTCCCTTACTTACCTCCCCCTCCCCCATCTCTTGTTCCTCTTCCCATTTGAAAAAGATCTCCCTACTTCCTTTTATTTCGCTCTTTATATTTTGGGTTCTTCATATAAGAGAGACTCTGTGTGTGTGTGTGTGTGTGTGTGTGTGATTTATTGACCTAACATTATGTTCTTGAGGTGTATCTTCTTTATGGCAGAGTAGTACTCTACTGTATATAAATACCACCTTTTCTTTATCCATTCACCTGTTGACAGGCATGTAGGCTGTTTCCAAGATTTAGCTATTATAAATTATGCTGCTAATAAACATGGGTATGCATGTATCACTGTAATATGATGACTTTAAGTCTTTCATGAAGATATCTAGAAAGGGAATACCTGGGTCAAATGGAATTTCTAGTTGTAGTTTTTTGGAGAATCGCCATAGTGGTTGTATTAGTTTACAATCCTACCAACAATGTACAAAGTTTCCTTTTTCCCTGCAGCCTCACCAGCATTTATTATTGATTCATTTCTTGATGATGGTCATTCTTTTTGGAGTGAGATGGTATCTCAGAATTGTTTTAATTTGCATTTCTTTAGTGGTCAGTGACACTGAATACTCTTGCATGGAGTTATCGGCCATTTGTACTACTTATTCTGAGAAATATCCCTATTCATTTTTCCCCATTAACTTTATTGGTACATTTTAGGTGTACAATACAGTTACATTCATCATTGGGATCTTGTACTATTACATGAGTCTCTTGGTTCTTATTTTTTTCCCCCTTCCCTTGCCCTCCCTTCACCCCCTCCACCCTTCCCTATTTGCAAAGACCTTGTTTCCATTTTTTTCCTCTTCTCATATTTTTTCCTTTCTCTTTTTTCCCTTCCCCTACCCCTCCCAATTCCCCTGCTCTTTTAGACCTTTTCTTCCTGTTACACAATATCAGTTATACATTTTTTAAATTACAATATTAAGATCTAGGAGACATTACCAAAGATTTTTACAGAATTTAAAAGGATATAGAAAGCATATTACAAAAATCTTTTTTGAAATAAATTTGACAACTTCTAAGAAGTAGCTTAGAAGACAAATTAATGAAACTAACTCTGGAGGAAATATAAAATTTGAATAGCACCTATTAAAGGAAGTATATTCCTAGCTTGAAAACCTACCTATATGACAACAGCAGGCTCATAAACATTTTAACTGATAAATTATATCAAACAATTAAAGCTGAAAAAAGAAGGAACACTTCTCCCCTCATTTTAGGAACTCAACATTTTGCTAATCCTAAAATTGGATAAAGATAATAGAAGAAAAAAGTATGAACATAGATAGAAATTTGTTTAACAAAACAAACTATTAGAAGTCAGATCTAGCAGGATGTAGAAAGTGGTTTTGTTATAGGGATGGCAGTGTTGGTTCAGCATTGGAAGATCCACCCCCAAAAGTCATCATTTTAACAGAGGAAAGGAAAAAGCCATATGATCCTGTCACTAGTTGGAGAAAAAGTATTGGATCAAATTCTACAGCTGTTCATGGTAAAAGCTATCAGGAGACTAGAGGTAGACCAGAAACTTCTCAACAAATTAAAGACATGAACTCCATACTTCCAGCGAGAATGCCTTCTATAAATGGAGAAGATACAATGCTTTCTCCTTAAGGTGGGGAACAAGGGCAGATATGCTTACTTTTTATCTGTCCATTAAACTTTGAAACCTAGTCCCCACCAAAATAGTCTGGCAATAAAATGACACAACTAGGATAGGATTGGCACGGCAGAAGCACAATCTTTATATGTAGATGAAATGATCATCTACAGAGAAAATACTAAGAAATCTCTGGGAGCCCCTAGAACTTGTACTTGAATTTAGCAGGACTAGAAAACACAAGGTATATATAAAAATTCAGGTCTGTGTATACTTGCTATAAATGAAGAACTGGATATTGAAACTCAAAAGTTATGCAGGAGTACAAAGGACCCAGAAAAGCCAAAAACAAAAACAAAAACAGTGTTGGAAGACGTTTGGCACCCAATTTTAAGACTTCTTCTAAAGCTACAGTAATCAAGGCTGTGTTGGTGTAAGGAAAGACATATAGATCATTTGAATAAAACAGAGACTCTAGAAATAGAACCACACATATATGGTCCACTGAGTTTTGAAAGATTATTTAACATTAGCATTTTATAGAATATAAACTTGATTCAACAGCCAAGGAAGAGACAGTGTCTTCAGCAAATGGCACTAGAACACCTGGTATCCCTATATAAAAAATTAATCTCAACCCTAATTTTCCATACATGAAAATAACTTGAAGGGATCTATGAACCTAAATAAGAAAGCCTAAAAGTATAAAACTTTAAGAAGAAATTATAAGGGAAAATATTTATGAATTCAGGGTAGGCAAGAACTACCTAGGATACAAAAAACATGATGTATGAAAGAAAAAAATTGATAAATGAGATTCCATCAAAATTTAGAACTTTAAATGACATCATTAAAATGAAAAGTAGTCCTTAGACCATATTTACAATGCACATAACCTATGAGCAGAATATATAAAGAATTCTTAGAGCCCATTAATAGACAACTCAATTAAAATGTAGACATAAGAAGATGGTAAATAGCCAGTATAGCACAAGGAATGGTGTGCAACTCTAGAATCAGAAAAATACTAATCAGTACAATAATAAGATTGAATTATACACTCATTAGGGAGATGAAGTCAAGAGTTTTAAAAGCCTTGTCATGACTTTTTCTTTTTGTTGGATTCTCCCCCTTTGCGTTTAATTTGTCACGCCCAGTGGATTCATTCTGCTGGGTTTCCTGGGGTTGTGATCCTCATTGTCTTTTCCTAGGGTATTGTCTAAAAGTTTTTTGGAGGGCCGGTTTGGTATTCATGAAGTTCCTGAGGTGCTCTTCGTCATGAAAGTATCTTATTTCTCCATCAATTTTGAAAGATAGTTTTACAGGGTACATCGATCTGGGTTGGAGGCTGTTTTCCTTTAGGGCGTGAAATACATCACTCCAAGATCTTCTTGCCTTGAGGGTTTGCATTGAGAAGTCTGCTGTGATTCTGATGGGCTTTCCTTTGTATGTGATTTGTTTCTTTTCTCTCACTGCTTGTAGAATTTTATTCCTCTGTTGGATTTCTGGAATCCTAACTATTATATGCCTATGTGTAGATTTTTTTTGATTAAGGCTGGCTGGAGTCCTATATGCCTCACTTATGTGTATGTCAAGTTCTTTTCCCCTCCTTGGGACGTTTTCTGCCATCACTTCTGTGAAGAGATTTTTTATGTCATCTGCACTCTCTCCTCTTTCTTCATTGCCTCCAATCAGTCTTATGTTATTCTTCTTTGCATCATCTAGCAGCTGCTGGATTGATTTCTTGTGTTCCTTTACAATTTTAAAGCAATTTTTCTTTTCCTCATCACTAATTGCAATCTTATCTTCTATATGTGAAATTGTATCCTCACATTGGTTCATTCTGCTGCGCAGACTTTTGATGGAGTTTTTAATCTCTTGGAAATCTGTTTGTATCTGTTTTATGGATTCCATTTGTTTCCTATGTTGGGATTCCATCATATTCCTCAGATCCTCTATTTTTTTTAATCTGTGTCCTCTCTATATTTATTAATCATGTCTTGCACCATGAGCAAAATTGTTGCTGTTATCTGATTAATTATTTCTGATTTCATTTTTCCCAGATCCTCTTTTGTTGCCAGTTAAGAGAGTCCAGGTGGTTGAGTATCAGAGTGTTCCATCTCGTTTACCTTTGGGGTTGCTATAGGTGATCCAGAAGTCTGGTTTTTTTTGTTTTTGTTTTTTTTTGGTACCGGGGATCGAACTCGGGTCCTTGCGCTTGCGCAGCAGGCGGCAAAACCACTGAGCTAAATCCCCAGCCCCAGAAGTCTGTTTTTGAGGCTTGTTTATGTGTCTTCTCATTTCCACGGGGGGGGGAGGAGTTGCTTCTGGCACCCACGTGGCTCACCTTCTCTGCCCTAGGAGCCTGGGATGGGGGCGGGGAGCTTCCTTCTGGGTGCTGGGACTGGCTGAGCTTCACTGCCCTAGGAGCCAGGGATGGCCTCCCTATTCATTTTGGTTGTGCAGTTTTTGATTGGGTCTTTTATCTGAGGGGGCAATTTTCTTTTAGTTCTTTATACATTCTAGATGTTAGCCTAGATGTTCTATATATTCATCTATATATTCTAGATGTTCAAGGAATAGCTGGCAAAAATTTTTTCCCATTCCGTAGGTCGTCTCTTCACTCTGTTGGTTGTTTCCTTTGCTATGCAGAAGCTTTTTAATTTGCTATAATCCTATTTGTTGATTCTTGGTATTATTTCTTGTGCCACTGATCCTCTGTTCAGAAAGTCCCACGCCTATGTTTTCAAGAGTCTTACTTATTTTATCTTCCAGCAGGTTGTTTCTATTTTAACATTTAGATCTTTGATCCATTTTGATTTTAGTTTAGTATATTGTGAGATATGAGTCTACACTCAGTCTTCTGCATGTGGATATCCACTTTTCCCAGCACCTTTTATTAAAGAGGCTACCTTTCCTCCAGGATAACTGTTTGGCCCCTTTGTCAAAGATCAAAGAAGTGAATGTGTCTGTCTGGGGTTGTTTCTGCCACATCTATTCTGTTCCATTGATCTATATGTCTGTTTTTGTGCCAGTACCATGCTGTTTTCATCACTTTAGCTTTGTAACATGACTTCAGATCTGGGATTGTGATGCCTTCTGCTTTGCTATTGTTAGCCAGAAGTGCTTTTGCTATTCTGGGTCTCTTTTGGTTCCATATGGATTTTTGGATTGTTTTCTCTAGAGCTGTGAAGAATGCTGTTGATATTTTGATTAGGAATACATTAAATTATATATCAGTTTTGGAACTATAGCCATTTTGACTATATTGGTTCTGCCTATCTAGGAACATGGGATATCTTTCCATTTTTTGATATCCCCTTCAATCTCCTTTTTCATAATGATGTCATTTTCAATGTAGAGGTCTTTTACTCCCATGGTTAGGTTAATTCCCAAGTATTTTATTTTTCTTGATGGTACCGATGGTATTGTTTTCCCAATTTCTTAAGTGAGTGCATTATTAGTGTATAATATCATTATCGATTTTGTATCCTGCTACATTGCTGAACCTGGTCATTAATTCTAGGAGTCTTTTAGTGAAATTTTTTGGGTCTTGTAAGCAGAGTACCATGCCATTTGAATGTCTTAACAGGCAGGTAAACCTAATATATTTAATACTGCAATCATGATCTTTTCCTTCAAGCCTGCTTTACCTACAGATTTACTACATCAGTCCATAGCTTCTGTTTGCTTCTAGTTGTTCAGGCCAAACTTGCCCTTATCCTTAATGTCTCACTTTCTCTCACTGGAAAATCTTCCACCTTCTATACTTCAACAGGCAAAAGGAAGGTGTGAGGAAGAGAACATGACTGATAACGTGAACAAAGACTATGAGCATGATGCCTGTGAAAGTCACCAAAAATAGATGTTATTGGAACCAAAGGCTCTTATTTAGAAATAACAGTAAATAAGTTTAGGGAGAGAATAGATTATTTGTATATTATGAAGGTACCAAAGAGAGGCGCGCACACACACACACACACACACACACACACACACACCCCTCCATGTGGTGAGTCCCTATATCATAAAAGTTCCTCATATTCCTTACTTCACTCTCACCCTTCCCCCTAAAGAAAACTATGGGGAGAGGAAGGGAGGAAGAAGCAATAAATTTTCAAAAGAATGTTATGCATCAATTAAAACCCTTCAAATTCCAAATCAATATTTACATATTTATCACCGTGTCATACCAGCTGTTACATGGAAGGATCCTTTTATCTTTTGGGACTTCCTAAAGGCCCTATCTACCACATTGTTTCTTCCCCACACCATTTTTTGACCATCTTAGTGCTTGGATGTGTAGTTTTCCACACTAGATTTCATCACATATTACATTTTCCTAGAGCTCCTACTGGTATGTGCTACATGTTGTACAGTGAAGACTCAGATTTGATCAAGACTTCAACAGGTCAAGGCTTTTTCGCACAGGAGAACCCTTGGCCTTTAACCTACCTTACACCAAGTGATCATCTTTATAACAAGTCCCTACAACTATTTCTAATGCAAGAACTTGGCATTGTAATCTGGTTATTTTACTTAAATATTTATTTATCTTATTTTGGTAACTTTATTAATTCATATAATGTCAAATGTCAGAGCCTGAAATCTTTCAAGGAAGATTATGATCAGGATACTTACCTATTATTGATTCTCAAAAGTTAAATTTTAATGGAATGTATAAAAAAATCCTCATTTGAAATATCATGGTTCTGGAAAATAGTGAATGAAAATTCCACTCATTTAATAATCTGGAGATAAAATAAAGGAAGAGCACTTTTCAAGACTCCTTCTGAAGCAGTAATATCGTAGAGGTTAAGAGCCCAAACTGGTATAGGAAGATTGGATTTGAAACCTAATGTGACTTTGAGCAAGTGACTAAGTCTGTTTCTAAACCATACCATAGCAGATGGATGTGACCTCAATAGGGCAACAATAAGGGATTATTGTAATGATAGGATTGTTTTACCTCTTGACTGTATCAGTCAATATCATAATTATGTTGTATGATAGTTTTCCAAATGTCATCATTGGGTGAAACGGAGTAAAGGGTATACAAGATCTGTGCTTACAGCCACTGTGATACTACAGTTATCTCCAAATCAAAGCTTAATTTAAAAAGCCATCTGTAATTTGTGGCATAACTTTGATATTAATTTCAAAAACGATCCTAGGCAACCACATATCTTTAATTATGTCAGGGGAAATAAAATGAAATTAATACCAAATTACTATCAATTTAGCAATGGGCTAACCAGAAGGTGGCGCTCGTATTACATCAATTGGCAACAGTAAGGTACTAGAATATTATCAGTTAAAATTGTAAATATTGGGGCCCGGGATTTAGCTCAGTGGTGTCTCCGCCTGCTGCGCAAGCTCAATGAGCCGAGTTCGATACCCGGTACCCCGCCCCCCCCCAAATTGTAAATACTAACCTCAGCATTATTAGCAGTATTTTCGATACATGTCCTGATGTTTGAGAAAAACAACTTTCGAAAATCATTTAAAAACAATCGGTTTTGAATCTCTAAAATATTGAAGTTAGCGGCCCAGGGATTTAGCTCAGTGGCACAGCGCCTGCCCCTCGCAAGGTCCCCGGTACCCCCCCCCAAGTTGAAGTTAGCACGTGGAAAGTACAAACCATTTAATCAAGTATAATTTTAATCATGTCCTGTATGAAGGGTCAAACTCTCTTAAACACAAGGAAAGTCTAGTATTGTAATGTCAAATTTAGTATTTGTTAGCTCTTTTCTTTTTTTTTGGTACCCGGAGATCGAACTCGGGACCTTGAGCTTCCGAGGAGGTCGACAGAACCACTGAGCTAAATCCCCGGCCCAGATCTTTTTACTTATTGATTGATTCATTGATTGATTGATTGATGTTCTGAAAGCTGTGTTTATTCAAGTATCAATTTACATTCTGCAAAATCTACTAAACATGAGATCTGACAAATGCATAATCATGTAACCACCACCATAATCAAGTAGAACAATTGTGGAACAAGATGTGAAGGCAAAAAAATCTCTTGGAATCAATTCATGTTGCCAAAGGGATTAAAATCTAATCACTAAAATGACCTTTTGCATATAAAATACACAGGACCATGTTTTTAAAAAGCGAGATACTTTAGTTATGAAATAGCTAGTTAGAATTGTTTTGACCTTAATGTACTAATCTTTGTAGAGTATATGAATCAAGATAGTTTCAGACTAGGACTAGATGATTAAAAAAAAAAAAATGGAATTCTACAGAAATTAGTCTCTCCGGGACCAACTGCACTAAAAGGCAAAGGCACAAAATTCTCAGATATCTGTTCCTATGTGTAACTGGACCTGTCTCAAAATTCACCCCTGCTACAATAGGCATAGGGCAAAAACTCTATTTTGCATACAGATACACCTTTTCTACTTGAAAAGCTTCACCAGTTCTTCCAAGCACCAGACCTTATGTTTATCAACATCTTGAACTCCACTGAGCACAGGAGCGCGCGCGGCCGGAAAAAAAAAAAAAAAAAAAAAAGATCTTTTTATTTTTGATACAACTATTTTCTGATTCACCAACTGTGGCAGGGTCTCACTGTGTTGCCCAGTGGTTTTGAACTCTAGGGCTCAAGTGATCCTTCGGAGTAGCTGTAATTACAGGTATATGCCACTGTGCCTGGCTTATTAATAGAATTTTTGATTAAGACACAAACACCATGCTAAGAAAATTCTCAAACTGTGGAGGAAGGGGTTTCCCTTTAGAATTTCCCTTTATATTTAAAAAAAAAAATTACTGCATGGTTAGTTTTGGGGAATTGGTCTATGATGATATATCTTGATCATTTTCAATCCGTTTACTCCTCTCTCCCTTTCTTCTCTTCTCCCCAGGATTCCCTCCCCTATTTCCAAGAATCCACCTTGTAGTTTTCTATTTCTCCTTTACTTTATTCATTTATCTTACGTTTCTCATACTTAGAGAAAACATGCGATATTTGAGTCTTGCTTACTTTGCCTAACATGATGGACTCCAGTTCAATCCATTTTCCTGTAAATGACTTCATTTTATTTTTTACGGTTCAATAAACTATATTTTTGTATTCTTCATGATAGCCATTCTGGTCGGAGTGAGATGAATTGTCAAGGTAGCTTTGATTTGCATTTCTCTGGTGGCTAAAGGTGGCAAGGTTTTTTTTTTCTTTCCATACACTTACTGGCCATTTGTACTTCTTTTGAAGAGTGTCTATTCAGGTCATTTGCCATTTTTTTGATTGGGTTGTGTTTTGGGGGGGGGGGGTCCATTTTTTGAGTTTATATATTCTAGATATTAATCCTCTATCAGAAGAATAGCTAGCAATTTTTGCCTATGCAGAAGGCTCTCTTCACTGTTGTTTCCCTTTGCTGTGCAGAAAAGCTTATTTTGATATAATCCCATTTATTGACTCTTGGTATTATTCCCAGTGCTACTGGAATTCTATTCATGTCTTTACCTGTGCACATGGGTTCAAGCGCTTCCCAGCAGCTTCAAAGAGTATATGTGTAACTATGCTTTGATCCATTCTGATTTGATTTTAGTGAGATAGGGATATCTTCTGCACGTGGATATCCAGTTCTCCCAGCAACCACTTGTTAAACAGGCTATCTTTTCTCCGGGATGTTTTTGGCTCCTTTGTCAAAAATCAGATATCTATAGGTTTATGGCTTTCCTTCTGTCTTTATTCCACTGGTCTACATGTCTATTTTTGTGCCAATATCGTGTTGTTTTTGTTACTGTGGCTTGGTATTATGCCTCCACCATTGCTTTTTGCTTGAGATTGTTTTTGGTTATTTTGGGTCTTTTTTGTTTTTTAACTTTGTGGGTTTTTAAAAATTCTATATGAATTTGGGGATTTTTTCTAGCTGTGTGAAGAATGTTGTTGGTATTTTAATAGCAATTGCATTGAATCTGTGGACTGCTTTTGGTAAGGTAATATGGCCATTTTGCAATATTAGTTCTGCTGATCCATGCACAAGGAGGTTCTTTCCATTTTCTAATGTCTTCAATTTCTTTCTTCAGTGTTCTGTAGTTTTCATGGTAGTTTTTTGTTCTGTTTGGCAGTATTGAATATTGAACCTAGGGGCTCATATTGAACTACAGCCCCAGCCCTTTTTAAATTTTGATGGCTAAGTGGCTAACTTGCCCAAGGCTGTGCTCAAACTTAACGATCCTCCTACCTCAGCGTCCCAGAGTGCTGGGATTACAGGCAGGTGCCACCATGCTCAGCCAGAATGTGGTTTTTAATTAAGTAAAATAAGCAAGTTCTGTTTTCCAATAAACATTTTTACTTGTACCATTTCACATGAAGCTGTGCCTTAAAAATTCACAGATCTGGTTTCTTTTTAAGATTATCATATAGTCTTCATATGTGTAAATTCAAATTTGGTTAACTAACCAAAAACACTCTATACTAGTTCTGTTTACTTGTTTAAATAGATAGCTGAACTAAAATGAAATGAGAAGTTAGAATGAATTCTGAGCAGTTTATTATCAAGTCATTACAGTGTTCAACCAGATCAACATATAAAGATAAAAGACATTAACAGTAAACATTGAGAGGTACACATTCCCATTCTGAAAGAAGACATGTTATATACACAGAAAAAAAATGCAGCAAGTATTAAAGTATTCAAAGTAATTTTTGACACTTCAGATGTGACATATTTACAAGAAAAATGTAAGTTTTAAAATAATTAAATAATTTCCAGACTTATAAAAAAATTGAGATAAATATTAGGAGACCCTGACAATCACAAAACATTTTCCTACGAAATAGGGTAGGTTCTATAAAAAGTTCCAAAATAGACCTAATATTTTGCCACCATGAAACATATCAAATTACCAATACCAAAATATGCTAAAATGAACATGCAATGTGGAAGATGTACCAAAGAAAACAGCATTAGGCTCTTGAATATTGCAAAGTGTCTATACATATTTCTTAGGTGTATTTATAAACACTTGATCTTAGCCAAAAGGCCGAGAAGCGATAGGTGTATTTATAAAAAAGGAACTTTGTTTCAAAAGAGCCATTAAAATGTATGTCAGCAGAAAAAGTGATCACTACTTAAAACCTTTTCATTCTAACATTTTCAAATGTAGTTGCAAAAGCAAAAAATCTGTAAGTTAAAAAAATATTAGCTTATGAATAAAAGTCGGTGCATTCTTATACACATGGATTTTAAAACTAAAACTGAGTAATTCTAGAATGATGCATCTTAACTTCTGGACTCTACTACTGGAGTAGGAAATTCCTTTTTCTTCTCTCACAAATAAGAAGTCATCTTAGAAAATGAAAAGAAACAGTGATATGTATGAATTCAAAACAAAACAGCACTGTAAAATAGTAAAATATCATAAAATAGCAGCATGTGAAATTCAAGACTGTTTTTCTTAAAGCAAACTGTGAAGGACTGAATTGCAAAATGGTACTTGTTCAAACTCGTCTATCATTCTACAACTGAAACTAAGAATTCTTTATGTAGGTGCTTATACTCATGATATCCCCATGATTAAATGTATACTCAAATTTGTTTTTTAAAACATATATATTGCACATGTAGAAAAATACCAGAATTTTGGTATCTCTAACATAAAATGCTATCTCATTTAACACATTAAACTATGCTACTGAAAAACTATTTTATTCCAATATTTAAAGCCAATCATGTAGGATTTTTGAGCACATTAATCTCAAAACATTCCTAAACAAGATGAAAAAACACAGGCACTTGAATATAGGTTATTAGTGACAACAAGTAGAGGCCACAACAATTTCATGAGTAAGGGCAGGTACGTCTTTACATATAAACTTGAGGTCTTCTACTGATCCAAGAAGAGGAATAAGAACTATTTACAAAACTTTGATAAAATCAAAACTCCCAAAAGTTTCTATGTAATTTTCACTGAATGAAGCACTAACCACCGCAAGTCCTAGGCCTTTTCAACCAAACATCTCAAATATAATTGAATTCTCGTTTTTTCTTTTTTCCATCATCCTTACCAAAGATCTAGTCATAGCTTCTATGCAAAATTTATCACTCACCTCAAAATTCAGGGCATCAAAAATGGTTATAATTTCAAAATAGTCCAATTGCAGTAAAAATTTTGCAGCACCACAGACATTGTAAGTTTAGGAATCTTAGTCTGGCAATAATTCACTTGGTAATATTAATAAGAATGTAAATACTGAACATTTAATAGGAAGTCATAGTAGTACTTTTTAAAGGACCAAAATAATTAAGCATTTTTAATGTTTTAAGTTGCTAAATATTTAAACTGTCAAAGTCACTAGGGAAAAAAAAGTATCACACATTTTTACCACCCAAATGAAGATACACAAATCTTCAGACAGTTGATACTGAGACAATTAGGGTTTTTTTTCCTCTTAAAGAAATTACATTTAGTTTGGCTGCTCCCTAGATTCTTGGTTTACCAGCTTAAGAGTGTATCTAAGAGGCAGTATAATATGTATTAAAAACCACTTCAACCTTTATCATCTTTGGCTAGAAGCCTCATGAAAGGACACTGAAGGACAGAAGGGGCAATCAGGCCCCCACATGCTTCCAGCTTACACATCACTGACTGGAAGGCTTGCATCATCCAAGTCCACTGGGTCATGATCTTTTTTCTGAGGGCCATTTTGAGGTTTTAGTAGAGCTTGTTCAGTCACTTTGGAAGCTGGTTCTCTTGGAGAGACAGTCTGGACCTTGAAGTTCCCTGGCTTGACCTTGGTAAGAGATTCGTGAAATCCTCGCTTCTCCATGGTAAAGCTTGAGACCAGAGAGTTGCTGCGAGAGACTGTGGAATGTGAGGTGGCTGCTGTTGCGCTGGCAGAACGGAGAGTGTGTTTGGATTCTGAAGGACAGGTGGAATGCTCCTGGAAAAAGGAGTGGTGGTCAGATACAGTCAATCATTAACCACAAGGTTAGTAACTTAGTGTGAGACTTGATTCTCTGAAAAACAAACAACACACTCACACACACACACACCCACATAAAGCAGAAGCATGAGCCATGCAGCATAAATGTGCAAGTTCTTTCCCAAAGCGATGCATTTTAAGGGTAAGTTTAAAGCAATGACAGCCAGTAACCATTTGCACTAAAGAAACCAGTTCTTTCACCAAAGTTGAGTCTGGCAGCTTATGAGACTTTGAAGACTTAGCCAGCCTAAAGTAGGATACAGTGTTCCAACTGCAACTGAACTGTGTTTAAAAGTAACATTATCAGATTTACCATTTGGGTCTACTCTCAACTGACAATGGGATTTATACCACATATTTTAGAAAGATAAAAATAAAATGCAGAATGTAAAAGTGAAATCAGGCTGTAAATTTATTTAATAAGCAGGAATCAAGGTTTTTCAAACATTTGTCTAGCATTCTGATAAAACTTAGTATTTGCTTCCTTAAGCTTCACTGCAAACCAGTAACAACAGTCTTTTTACTTAATTTCATTTACTTTTGAATATGTCACACATTCATATGGTTTAAGATTTTAAAAGGGTACCTATTTAATAATGTTTGAAGCTTTGATGAACTAATATCAGTTGTATTAAGTTTAATATGCTTCTAACTAGATCCTTGAAGATGTCTCTAAGTATGACCATTCTGAATACATTGCACAATATGGTTCCTAATATATTGTGTTTATGATACCAGTGGCTTTGAAATCAGAGTGCTAAAAATTACCAAAACACTAGAGAATCCTACTACATGGCTAAAGTTCACCAGATATTTAAAATAATTTGCAAATTTATAGTAATATAGGGTTTGCATATATTATTAAAACAAAGGTGCATTTCAAATGTTGTATAAAATTAAAACTTGCAGTAACTCAGTGAAAGAATTTTTAGAAGCTAGCTTAATGTCCCTTTCCATTAGTAAAGTTGTATTTTTATTATCATTTTTTAAATATATATGTTCAACCTGATAACTACAGCGAAATAGTTCGAATTAGTGTTGACAAAATCAGTTATGACAACTGCAAAAGGCAGTCTGGTTAACTCAACTTTCTCTGATCAGCTGTAAGTAGTGAGTAAGTCCAGGCCCTCTACTAAGAAGGCACGTTTGCGTGAGAGCCCACATACGTGCTGCATTCACCAGCTCTTGATGTATACCTCTGTATACAAGGGTTCGACAGCCTTCTGGCCTGCCGCATCTGGAACACAGTGCAAAGATTAGAGTTAACCTATACTTGGGAGAGGGAGGAAAAGAGAAAGTTCTGCTGACAGTCATAGCTAGATAGTCCAATTTGCCCCCACCACAAAGCACAAAACACAAACACCCTTCTCCAACTCTTCCTCTTCCCAACAGACATTGTTTTTGCAGAGAATCTCATATTTGACTGCTGAAAAAGTCATATAAATGCAGTTACAAAATTAATACCTATGAAAGTGACTTCTTAGATACTCCAAAAAAATATATATAAGTAGAACAATAAGCAATTGAGAAATGAGAAAGGTATATTTCTATTTACTGATCTCTGGTTATCACTACTAGGAATCTAGTAAAAGGTAATATTACTATCAGGAAAGATTTTTAACAGTATCAAATATCTAGTACATATAAAGAATCTAGGTGATAAAGACTATAGTTCATATTAGATTTCTTTTTGCTGATGACACTGCTACACTGCTATAATTTTTCATTTTTCACTGGGATTTGTACTTTCAGTTCAGAGATAAGTGGCAAAAATATTCCAAAGTAAAATTTACTTCTTAATGAAGTATTTGAACTTGAGAAATATTTTTCTTCCTATTTCTTTTATTATCATACTATCACAAAGGTAATTATGGTAGTTTTCAGAAGCAGAGTTTTATATTAAGCTGCTAGAAAATAAGAATTAAAAAAAAGAAATGGAAAATCCTGAACGGGAGCACTAAATGTATTTAAGGCTCCAGCCTGTGTAGTGGCCTTATGGTATTAAGCCAATAAACAAGCAAAAAAACAAACAAGCTTAACTGAAATGAGGAAGTCAGGAAAAAAAAATAGAGATATCACAAAACTGTGTAATGTAAGAAATAAAGGTACCTAAAACAATTAGGCCAAATACCATAATAAGTGTCTAAGTTAATACTAAATTGAGACCTACTGACAAGTAATAATTGCTAAAAAAAGCAAGGAAAAAGTTTATTCTTTAGTTGGCCTATTTGTGCATTTAACACAATACAATGCACTAAAAGTTATGTATACATAACACTACAAGGAAGCATTAAATTAGAAATGGATTATTTTTTGCAAGTCCAATTGGTATGAAAGTCAACATGCAAATAAATTTCAATAAAGAAACAAGGATTAGGGGGAGAGGAAGGTAAATAACTCAATAGCCTGGGGGACCTATGGGACTACCACCCTAGAGAGGAGGAAACCTACAGAAGATGCTGATCTGCCAGGTCCCCGCTGTGCTACAATGGCGCCAGAGACCGCTTTAATCCAACTGTGCATCTCTTCGGGGCTATCAGCCTAAAGGAAAGAAAGGACTCATTCAGTCAATTTTTCCTCAAAATTACCTTCTACTTCTATAAATCCAATGCATTTATTCTGCAACTTATATTGTCACCAACAAGATCATTCTAAAGCGACACCCCCCCCCAAATTTTAGAAGCACTTTTTAAAACCTTGTTTTGCCAGCTAAGTTGCTATACAGAGATCTAAACTGTGCACTTAATGTTTTAAGATCAGATACATCAAAAATATCAATGATGACTACCTCTGGGAAGAAATTAAGAAAGCCTTTATTTCCTTCTACCAACTGCTACATTATCTGAATATGCTACAAGAATATATACTTGTGTCATTTAAAAAATTTTGACATTATTTTACATATTTTTCCAGAAATAATTTCTAGTCATACCCTGAATCCTAAAAGGAGTTTTGAAAGTCATATTACAAAATATCATTCCTTGATACGGATTGGCTTCCAATGTGAATTTAAAATCTTACTATGAGGGCTGGGGATTTAGCTCAGTGGTTCTGCCGCCTGCCCTGCAAGCACAAGGTCTCAAGTTCGATCCCCAGTACCAAAAAACAAAATCTTACTATGAAATTAGTCCAATTAAACAGGGGCCTAAGAAGTTGCAGAGATATGATTTCTTACAACCAGAATTCTATGATCCCTTACCTCCATCTAGAAGTAGATCTAGAATCTAAAGTTCAAAAACTTTAAAGACACAGAATGTTTTTGAACTGATGATATTTAACAAAGAATTTCTGAAAGGAAAACTCAAAGCTGGCAAAGGTACATAATGCTTCCATTAATTACTAATGGGAACTGAATTCCAGAAACCAATTTTACAATATAAAAAGGTTCATGCTTTGATGGTTAAACTTAATCTACAACTTATCCTAAAGAAATCAGAAATTCAGAAAAAAAAATTTTTAAAATCAGAAGTTCAGGCAAATTTATACATAAGGATGTTCATCATCACATTATCATAGTAAATGTACAAAAGCTATGTAAATGAAAGTAACAGAATAACACAGAAATAGTTTACCTGTAAAATATCCATACAATAGAGTATGGTACAATTGTAAACATTCAGAAAAATTTTAATGACATGGAGAAACATGACTATAATTATGAAATAAATAGGATTTAACACTATATTTAGTATAACCCCACTTGCTATGAGAAAGGCAACAAGAAACTAAGAATGGTTGCTTAAATGTGGGATTGTTGTTTTCTAAACAACTTTTTTCTTAATTTTTATTTTCAAACTTTTCTGCAGTAGGCATATTAAACTTTTATAAAACAAATGTTCTTTTAAAAAAAGTTTCAATTTAAATAATTCAGTGTGAAAAGTAAAAAGTACATTTTAAACTTAAATACAATAGAACGCTTCCTTTTAGTAAAACAAAGATCTGCTTACTTGTATTAGGAATATTTGAGCTCCCCTTTTTGTAAGATGACAAAAATGATATAACTAAAATTCCAAAATAAGTGTAAAATAATCCAATTTGAATGTAAACATGTAATATCTAAGTTGGAATAGCATTTCTCTAGCTGTAGGAGGTGGGGCATGCATGTAATCCCAGCACTTGGGAAGCTGAGGCAGGAGGATCATTTTGAGTTCAAAGCCAGTCAGGGCTATAAAGTAAGTTCAAGGC
Organism: Heterocephalus glaber; assembly: GCF_053883595.1. NCBI lineage: Eukaryota > Metazoa > Chordata > Mammalia > Rodentia > Bathyergidae > Heterocephalus > Heterocephalus glaber. Next base: position 62,130,928 of record NW_028258320.1, read on the forward strand.
CAGCCTGAACTACATAGCGAGACCCTGTCTCAACGCCCCCATTCCAAATAGTTTTCCTTCCTCCAAATAGATCTATTTCACTAATTCATAACAAAGATACTCCCATTCCTAAACATACAACCTACAGTAACCTTTTATATATCTATTTACTAAGTTAGTGAATTATAATTGCCATATTTTTAACCTCAAAACCAAAAAATATTATTTGTTTATTCTCCTCTACAACAGCTATTGATTTCTTATGAGAGGCTCAATAATCTCCAAATAAGTATCTTACCTGCACATAGAAAGTTCGAGATGTTGTTACAATTTCAAACAGGTTGTCCCTCATCATTATGTCACTGTTATGAAAAAAAAAATTATCCAATTACACTTAAATAGCAGTAATTTGATAGTTTTTCTTTTACTTTTTTACTCAGTGCCAAGTATGTGTCAATAAATAAATATTGGAGGCAAAACACTGAATTAACTTAACAAAACCCTTTATCTTTTCCCATTTATTTTGCTTTTTTGTATTAAATTGTATAAATTTTATGTAGTTATTTTTAGAAGTTCACATAGCAACTTTAAAGTTCAAAGTCTCTAACTTAAGAAAAACCAGTTTGCTCGAGGATGAAGGCACAGCTAATTCATTTTCTTGTAACGTCCTATTGTTGTACCTTCAAGATACTAAAATTAACAATAAAACAAGTAACCAAATTTGATGGTACAAGTTGTTCATATAAAATTTTTTCTTTCCATTAATAAGCTTTTTATGAATTTTACTTTTCAAATAAACAAATTATTTTATACTTTAATTTGATGATTTCAAAAATTCTAGCACATCCTAGTTAAAAATTACATTAAAATTAATATAGAAAAATATAATCTATAAGCATCTTAATGAAACTGAGGTACTGCTGTGTATTAATAAGTGGTGCCAACATCAAGCCAATACAGTTCCTTACCTTTGCTTACATTCCTGGACTTTATGAACTTCTTTAAGTGGTATTACACGGAGAGGTTCCTTTTCCTGGTAAAGAAGCAAACAGATACAGGACATTTATTCTTAAAATCCTTTCAAGGGTTAGTTTTCCATTTGTAGGTCTATGGGAAATTATGCTTCTCTCTTGAAGCACATCTAAGCCATAACTCTACCTTCTTAAACCACAGAGCATCAGAGTATGTCAATTCAATACCTTTATATCCACTGTTATTTCAAACAAGGTTTCTGGCCTCGATGATAGTGTAGCATATTAAAATGCCATCTGTTTCAAAAAGTGGAGCTATATGACTTGAATATATTAACTATGAATAAAACTGGCATTTCTATGTTAAAAAAAGTCATTAACCATCAGACTTGGTCCTGGATGGATCCCTGTGTACCAGTAAGTATACTACTTCCTCTTCTGCAATGTCATTTTAATATACATAATGTGATCAAAATATACAGTGAATGTTAAAAAAAATTTTTAATTACTACAGTAAAAGACATTGCTATTAATCCTCCTTAAAATATCCCCCCTTGCTTTTGAACACTTACCACATGGTTATTGCCACTTTCTGAAGCATTTCTGGAAGTCCTCTTTCATGTCTTTACAAGATGTGATAAAAAACACTGTGATGCTGGGTACCATCCAACAGAAAGTCAGGCTTATAAAAAATATTATGGTTTGTCCTGATCCACCTTATTTACTAGATCTTATTCACCATATGACTTCTCACTCTTCCAAAGTCAAAATGACCATGAAAGGAAAGTGTTTTCAATCAATTCAGGACACTGAAGCAGCCACAACAGTACAACTAAAAACACCCAGGAAAAGAGAACTCACAGAACTGGTTCCAAAAGTGGCAAGAACAATGGGATAGGTGTGTTCAAAGTATTTTGAGAGATTAATGGCAATATACTTTTAGTGTAACAAAATTTATAAAAATTTAAATATTCACTATAATTTTCAATCATACCTCATATAAAGAACCGGAACAGTGCACATCTAGCTTTACTTAAATATGTCATTTTACCAGTATTGCTTTATTATGAGGTACCATTTATTGGACATTTACTAACTGCTGGGAAATCTCCTGGTTTTTAAGAGTTATCTCACTTAAAACTTTCTACAACTCTATAATACATATACTACTATTCAACAAAAGAAATTGAGGATTAGACATATTAAATATTTCATCCAAGATAATAAAACTAAATATAAGACATAATTGGTTCCTAACAATATAATACTATACATTTCATTAAATACTGTGTTCTGAATTTCACTTAACATGTTACCATGAGATTAAGACATAGCATTATTTTATGTAGCAATAAGCAAAAAATTAAACCACAATAGAATACTTTCTCTTAATCAAATTCTCACATAATAGTTTACAGAAATCACACAATGAATATCTACATACTTTGTACCCTGTTTTGTAAGATGTTAATATTTTACATTTAAATTAATTATCTCATATATATATATAAATATCTGAGTATATATATTTTTTCCTAAAATGTTTGAAGGCAAGGTACAGATACAACTTTACTACTAAATATTTTAGTGTATATTTTGCTCTTAAAACTTTTTATTAGTACATAGTTGCAGTACATAATAATTATTCATTGTGGGGAATTGATATATGTACATAACACATCTCAATTCTATTTTTCCCCTTTCCCTCTACTCTTGATTTTTAAAAATGTTTATTTGTTTTGTTAGCATCAAATTTATTTTATAAGTCTTTATTATCATAAACACAGATTAACAGACCAAAAAACATAATATACATAAGACAATTATACTAAATCAAGGAACACTTTTAGATACATTGGCCATTCTGGATTACAGTAACTTTCTCTCTTTTTCCTATTGTTGTCTTTTATTTGTACTTTATATGTTGAGTTTCTCATATAAGAGAAACCATGCAATATTTAAGCCTGTGTGTCACCATATGACTTCTCACTCTTCCACAAAGTCAAAACTTCACTTAACATTAAGTGAATTACTTCACTTAATGTTATTGTCTCAAGGTACATCCATTTTCCTACAAATGACTTGTTTATCCAATTCTTTATGGCAGTATTAGTGTATATTTTCTAAAATATGGACATATTCTTATATAACCATGATACAATTATGGAAACCAAAAAACTCCACACTGATGCAATACTATTATGTAATTCACAGACCATACTGACTCCATTAATTGCCCCACAAGTATCCCTTACAGCAAAAGAAAAACAATCTATTTTCTGTCTGGGTTGCAATCCAGGATCATACCTTGTACTCAGCTATCACATCCCTTGGTCTTGTTTACTATGGAACAGTTCTTTAGTCTTGTCTTTTTCTTTCATGATCTTTAAGAGTTTTTAAAAGTCCAGGCCAGTTATTTTATAGAATGTCTCCCAATCTGTATTTGCTGGATGTTCATTTATGCTACTGTTGAGGTTATGTTTTTGATAGGAAACCACAGCGATGATAGTGTGTTGTTCTTAGGGCATCATTATTAGGTTGCACAAAACAGGGGTTTGATCCATTACTGGTGTGGTACCCTGGTATCTGGCTTAAGGTTACTACTATTGCCAATTACTATAAAACTACTTTTCTTTTTCTTCTGTCATTGTTAAGTATCTTGTGAGGAGATACGTGGAACCTGTATAATATTCAGTTGCCCAACATAATTTTGCACATTAGTTTTATCAAACATTGAAGATTCTTGCCTGAAACCATTATTGGTATAGCAGCTGAGATACTTCCTTATTTTTCGGCACAACTAGATTTTCTGGGCTCAGCTTGTACTTTAACTGTCCCAAATTTGAAATCAGTTCTTTCTCCAAGGAGTCAGTCCTAGCTCCTTTTACTTACAGAATAACATTAGATGCTTTTGGAGGAAAGGATCTGTTGATCTCTTCACTGAGCACAGCCTTCTCACGAAGATGAGAAGAAATGTCAGTAATTTTAATTTGGATTTCTCTGCTTATGAATGTTGAGTATTATTTTTATGGACCATTTAATTTCTTTTAAAATAAAATGTCTATTCATGTCTTGTTCATTTTTCTACCTGAAAGAGTCCCCTCAATTTTCCCTATTTCTCTTTGTTATTATTAATATTATTTTTTTGTTAGACAGGGTCTTGTTTTGTAATTCAGGCTGGCTTTGAACTAACTCTGTAGCTCTGCTCCTGGCTCAGCCTCCCAAGTGCTGGGATTACAGGAATGCACCACCATATGAGGCACTTTTTGAACTTTTGAAACAATCATGAATTTACAGAAAGGTTGAAAATATAGCACAAAAAATTGATTCGCCTGAGTCATTTTAGGGTGAGCTGCTGACCTGGCCCACACTCTCCCTGAATACCTTTGTGTATTTATTATAAGGATATCCTCTCACATAATTACATTCATTATAACTTCTGAAGTTGGGAAATTTCCCCAAATGTCTTCTATTGGAAGAAAAATATTCAGTTCAGAATCACAAACTACATCTGCTTATGATCTGTTTTTCCTTTACTATGGAACAATTCCTAATTCTTTTCTTGACTTTCATAGTCTTGACTCTTTGGAAGACACTAGCAAGAGTTATTTTGTAGAACATTCCCCATTTGGGTGTGTCTGATATTTCCTCATGATTCGATTCAGATTATGTACCTTTGGCAGGAATCTTAGAATAGATGCTGCATTTTTCTTACACTGTCCTGTCAGGTGGTGACTTCAATCTTGTCATCACTGATAAAGTTCCTGTGAATTATTTGACTGCCTAATTATCTACCAAGCCTCTTGACTGCAAAGTCACTATTCTTCCCTTGTGCTTAATCTATTTTGTAGGTAGGTATATTTCAACTATATAAATATCTCATTCTTCAATATACAAACATACACTCATCATGCAATCATTTATTTATATCTCTATGGGCTCATGGATTCCTACTTTATTCAATGACTATATTCTATTACCATCATTTTTAATTTTGATTCTTGGATGCTCTAAGTGTCCCAAATTTGGTGAGGATAAACATTTCAAAGTAGCTTTTGGTCTAGCCTTTTAACACGGTAAATTTAAGTTTTAACAGAATCAGAAGCCCAGATTATACCCAGGAGTAAAATGGATGTCATCACTTTAAAAAAAAAAAAGTGGCTTTTGGGTCTTTTTACCTGTCCCTAGAATTTCTGAGTACTTCCTTGCTTTCTGACACAAGAGATTCCAGGCTCACTGTACATTTCTTTCTCTTGTTCCAACTCTGGAATCTGTTGTATGTCTATGGAGTTCAGGTTTCTTTCAGTGGAAAATGGTAATATTCTCATGGCACATTTATATCTACAACTACCTGTGTATGTTAAATACATCAATATATCAAATTCCAATTGTTATGGTGAGTATCTAAAACCTCTTCCAAAAAGCTCATTGTGTTGAAGACCGGGTTGCAATTCTTGGGCTTTCTCAAATGACTGGATCATGAAGGTTCTAACTTTATTAGTGGACTGATCCAGTGATGAGATCATAATTTGATGGCATTTTGGGGAGGTGCTAGAAATAGGAGGTGGGGCCTAGCTGAAGGGAGTGACTCACAGAAGTGTGACCTTGGGGGGCTATATCTACTTCTTGATCTCTTCCTCTCTGCTTCTCTCACCCTTTCTGCCTCCCAGCTGCCAGATGGTGAGCAGCTCTGCTCTGCCATGTCCTTCCACCATGACGTTTCTGATGCACCACAGGCCTAAAAAAAGGAAATTTGTGGACGGGAAGGAGCTGATAATTTTAGATTTTCCAAGGTGGAATGTCTCTGGCAAAACCTCCTAGAAGAGTTGACATGAGATGAATCTTTTTTTTTTTTTGGTACCGGGGATCGAACTCAGGTCTTTGCGCTTGCGCAGCAGGTGGCGAAACCAAGGATCTAAATCCCCGGCCCCTGAGATGAATCTTAAAATATTCCTTTCCCTATTTTCTAGTGCTCTACATTCCAATATAGTAACTACTAGCTATGTATACATTTAACTATATAAATTTAACTTAATGAAAATGAAATCAGTTTTAGCTTTAAAAATAAACCAAGTCAGTTTCTCAGTCACACTAAGTACATTTCCAGAACTCAAAAGCCACATGTAGGCAGTGGTACTGGAAGGTATCAATATGGAGTATTTTTACCCAGGCAGGAAGTTCTATTAAAGAGTGTTGCCATGGTGCCTTCATTCAAATAAAGTATATGGCTCCCTTCTTAAAGGTCCCATAAAACAACAAGAGGTATAGAACTGTGTTATGCAACAATCTATTGTAGGACTCAGGTCACCAAACATTTTAAATGAGGATGCTACTCAAGTGAGAGAGGGGATCTCAATCTTTTGATATTATATTCAGCTACCTCAAAAACAGTTTACATGCAAAAAAAGAGTCAATCTGAAATAGGAAAAGAGAATGTTTAGAGAAGGCAAGGAAGAAAAGACAAATAAAAAGGGTTAAATAAATGCTGACCATTGGAGACTTTATTGCTTATGCTACCTTCTCCAAGGTTCCTTTTGAAGGAAATTTGTGGATGGGAAGGGGCTGATAATTTTAGATTTTTTAAGGTGGAATGCCCCTTTGAAGATACGATCTTTTTATTTAAGATGTATTTAAGAAAAATGCTATTATCCAAAAGCATCATAACAAAGTAAAATCAACCCTCAAAACTAGAATTGGATTATTTTAAATAGAGAAAATAAATACCATAAAATAATACTTCACAAGAATGTAACACTTCTCAAGCATTTGTAAAGCAATACTTATGATGTAGCAACATACCAGTTCCGATTTGAAGTAGCCTATTGTGTTTTCATCCAATTGAAAATATCTTCTCTTCCAGTTTTTCATCTACCAGAAATGAACACAGAAATAAGACTCATTTCTAAGAATGTCAAATGTTAATCACCACTTAATCATTCTGATATGAACCCACAATCAAAAATGTGAATTACTGAAAACCTCACTGCCTTCCCTTAGTAAGGCAAAAAAGGAAAGCTCATCTCTCGTTTGCTGCCCACGCCATGAACTCCTAGTTCAACCTGTAGTGGCTGGCTTCCAGGTTTTATTACTGATGCTATGATATTTCATACTTTTAATGTTCTATAAGTAAAAAAATAAAGTAACAACAACAAAAAGGTGCTGCCCTTTCCTCCTGACCCTAACAAAGTAAAGAGCAAGCACAGGAAATTTATACTACATCAGGTTTCTCCATATTTAAAATGCACGAATCCTTCTATAAGTACTTTACACATAGTAATAAAGCAATAAATATTTAATAAAGTGAATATACTTTATACAAATATTTTTATCAATGAAGTATACTTTTTGTGTGTGCTCTGAAATATCTCTAAGTGATTGATACTGGATATAGGAGTAAAACAACAAGGAAGGATTGTCTCCTTCAAAGCCCCAATTAACACATGCCAAGTATCACACCCTGGTGAGAAATGACTCCATCTGCAGAAACTGTACAGTGAGAAAACTCTAGTTCTTGCCGTCATTTCTCTGAGCCTAACAAAAGGTCAAACAGAGCTGGGAGAACTTTCCCTGGGCTGACCTAAAGAAATCAGAGTTGTTGGAAAGGGATGAGCAGACAAGCAGAACTACCAATAAGAGTTTTAAGTATTTTTTTATTCCTAGATATTTTTTCCTTTTATTTACAAAACAAGTTTATTTTCTCATGACATTCTAAAGATTTAGTTCACACAAACAAAATAAGTTTAGAAAAGCACCTGGATCTTTAGGAATACTAGTAAATTTACTTGCTTTTGCAGAAATCTTCCATCATGCAGCTGTGTGGGATTATTTGGGTTTACCTGTGAGAGCTCTTGGTCAGTACTAGGTTTTCTGCCAAGGGCTACAACTTTCTCATTTACATCTTTCCCAAAAAAGCTCTAGATCATAATTTTTACAAATGGTTTTCCTTAGAAAAGAAATTGAGAGTCTGGGAGGTTAAACAGCCCAAGCCCACAGAGACTTCCACTGAGGTCGAGCCAACACCAGTACTCATTCTTCCAGCCTCAAGACGTTGTCTTTCTAGGGGAGCTCTTCCCATCACCCATTCCTACAGGTATGGGGAAGCAACAGAAGAACATTCTGAAGTAAGGTGAAACTATTAGAAAGGCTCATCTAAACTGAAGGTCAGTGTACACAGGGATTAAGTTACCCAGCTGTCCACAGACTAAGGAAATAATAATACTGCATTATAAATATAGAATAATCCCTGCTCTATCTCCTGATGTTCTTCCCAGCCTGCCAGTCTTCACTTTCAGTCTTTTATAAAATAATGCAAACTATCTGAATAACTTGTGGGTTGCTAGTGCAGCCTCGTTTGTCATTATTTCACATTGTTAAGCCACTCACCACTGCTCCTTGTTTTACACAATATCCAGCTTTGATAACTGCACTGTCTGGAGGTGGTTTAGGAGTAAAGTAAGGAAGATAGCTTTGTGACCGTTTCAAATTATTTTTGTCAGTACTTTCACCACATTCATTTATTTCTTCTTTCTAAAATGAAGCAAAATAAATAAATTCTTTTCTTGCTTGTTTAGCTTTAAAGCATACTTCTATTTTATGTTGTTAGTCTAGAAAATCTTAAAATCTATCTCAGTATAGCCAGGAACACGGATTTTGAAGTGCAGAGTTTTCTAATTAATCTGAGATACTTACTCATAACTTTCTTATTGATCACAAAGTACAAATTTCTACTTCTGAAGTTATATAAAAGTCCTGCCACTAGTACCTTTTTGGGGAGAGGGACTTTTTACTTTGAAATAAGTACATAGATTCACAGAAAATTATAAAAAATAAAAAAGCAGAGGAGCACAGGAGGTCCTGTGTACACTTTAGGAAAACTGCTATAGATATATTACCAAAATCAAGGGGGCTGGAGGTTTAGCTCAGTGGCACCAGCGCCTGCTTGGCAAGCGCAAGGTCCTGAGTTCGATCTCCGGTTCCGGGGGTGGGGGGGTGGGATCAAGAAACTGACACAAGTACATCACAAATCTTACTCAGATTGCACCAGCATTACACACACTCATTTGTCTATGTGCATATATATAGTTCTATGTAATTTTACTACGTTTAAGATTTGTGGAACTGTTACCACGGTCGGGATCAGAACTGTTCACCACAAGGTTTCTTTGTGTTACTCCTTCAGAGATTCTACCTCTAATCCCACACAACCACTAATTTGTTCTATACCTCTATAATTCTGACATTTTGAGAATATAAGTTGATTAGGATCAATGTACCCATCTTTTTCTTATATGGATTATGCTTTTAATGCTAAGTCTTAAAAACTCTTTGCCTAGTCATAGCTCTTAAAGATTTTCTCCCATGGTTTTTTCTAAAAGTGTTGCAGTTTTATGTTTTACATGTAAGCCCAAGTATTTTTTAAAAACTATACCCAGGATATCATGTTCCTCAAAGCACTGGCTTCCTGTATATTTATGACATCAGATAATTTAGAATCTCATAAATAAGCCAAAGACTTATTTTCTAGAACTTCTAAAATTCAAGAGAAAAACTAAGTCCTAATTGTCATACATATCTTGAGGAATTTTCAACTCATTCTACAGTCAGATAGGTCAACAACACTATGAACTTAAATTTGTAATGCTAGTACTTAACACTGCTTACTCAATAAATACTGATAATAACGCAAATAAGATTTAACATTTTCTTGTTACATGTCTAAATGCTTTCACAATGAGTAAATACTACTTTATAATTTTTTAAAACTATACTGCAAAATAATAAAACAATACAATTATTTGGAATTTTTAAATTGGCATCTGCATAAAATCCAAATTAAATTAGCCACACATACAAACTACTATAGTATCTTAATACAACTACAGGCAAATAATCTGGCACATAATGTCAATGCAAGTCATAATACAAATGAAAGAAGCTTAGGCTAGCTATAACTAGACATTTAACAGGCTAAAACCATTGCTTTTTTAGAAAACCAAACACACACACAGTCCGATTTTATTTTTTTATTCAACTTTGGTAAAACTGCAAGCTCCCAATAGAGCAGGGATTTTTGTTCACTAATATACACTTTGTGGAGCATAAAGAAAACAATCAATAGCTAAATAATGTATGATTTTTCTTTCCATTAATAACCCTCTCCTGGCAAAAGACCTGCAAATATGGTATATAATTTGATTTAAAAGACTTATAAAGTATCAGTCTTTTAAGTTCAGAAGTCACAAGTGTAATAAAAAACCCAACACTGACAATAACACTTAATTCTTGGTTTCTCCACTACTAGTAATTACTACAAACTTATTCCATCAATAGCAACACAAGAAATGTAAACTCCTATAGAAGTTTTAATGTAATAAAAATTATTTATAAATTTATATTTTTCCTAATACTCAAGTCAGACTTACTTTAGCATGTCATACTTTCAGGACACAATTAAGAAAAAATTCCAGTCCTTTGTTTAGCTGACCTAGTCCAGGTTGTAGAAAAATCAGTCTTAAAAAATTATACATATTTGCAAACCATGACTCAGCAGTTTTATTTCTAAGAATTTACTCTTTAAAAATATCATCTGTGCGTATAAAGGATAAACCATAAGTTCATCATAAGAAAAAAGGAAGAGGGCTCGAGATGTAGCTCAGTGGTGCTGCACCTGCCTGGCAAGCACAAGGTCCTAAGTTCAATCCCTGGTACCAAAAAAAAAAAGGAAGAAAAAAGGAAAAAAGAACTCTATTGGATTTGAAAATTATGGAAAATCCATAGCAGAGCTACTTTGTAGTCATGAAAAATAACATAGAATATTATCTGATATCTAGGAAAATGTTCATAAGTGAAAAACTATTTACAGAGTCTAATATGCAACTCATATCTCCATTTCTATGGGTGTGCAGAGTACCCGGGAGAAGCATGTACTCCGAGCAACATGAAAAGTGTTAAATGTTGTTTATCTGCAACATACAATTTTTTAAAATAAACATATACTTTTGGGACAGGAAACAAAAATAAAAGGTTTTGTAGTAATTGACTATTTTATTAATTTAGAAAAGATGTATTGTTTTAGTTTGAATGACAATTCAAAAATCAATATGCAATGAGACCCTCATAAAAGAATTAACTGATTACCTGAGTTGGAGTAATGATGGGTACACCACCAATGATATCAGTTCTGTAAGACACTTGTTTCCTCCCACATTCACCTTGGCGATTTAGGTTATCAGAATTAGGCTGTGAGTCTGACTGCTTTGGTACCTGAAGTAGTATATAAAATCAACCATTTTACAACCAGATTTATATATGCAACCCTCTCTTATCACAGAATTACCAACTGTCCACCTATATATGAGTGAAAAATATACACATATATAAACTATTTACAGTATATGAGCATACTGTCAACATTATTCTGACTAGTAATGTTTTATAATACAGTTATCACTTGATAAGTACTTACTTGCACAGGTATTTCATACATTTCCTCATTTTTTTCTCCCGCCAACACTAGGTGGGCACTACCTCATTTGAGAAGAACACAGGCTCAGAGGCATTAGGGAACATAGGCGTAGTTCCAGGTTGTACTATATTTTAGCCAAGTTTGTGTAACTCTGCCAAATCCAACTAGTATGCTCTGGAATAGAGACCCTACTTATTAGAACACTTAACAGGGGATTATAGCACTTTGCTGCTCTCTTCCCTTTCTTCCACTCCTACCAGTGATCTGCAACCTCAAGGATGCAGATTGTAACACACTTATCTTTACTGGCTTCAAGTCAGTTTATTTACCAAACACATAGCAAGTATTGAATAAGGGTTGAAAGACTGACTCAATGAATTAATCCAAAAGCAGCAGAATAAAATTCTTCACACAAATGAAAAATCAAAATGTGAAAAATAACAAAACTTCTTAGTAGTGAGAGAAAGAAGATGGCCTCCCGGGGCATGAAAACAAGGGTATGTGAGTATCTCCAAATTGGTGCTGAAGAAAAGCAGATTATCTTGAGGTAGGGGTGAAAGATAAAGTTTGATACAGGAGGATAAATGAAAAAATCTAGCTGGACTAAAATCCAGTATTCAGGGTGTGTGTGATGGGAAATCAGACCACTCCTGGATTATAGAAACACACTTCCACCCAGTCCAGGCCTCCACGTCATTGTGCCAGAGAACTGGACTGAGGGAAGGATCTAGCCCTTCCGTGATGGTTTGGCTGACTGAACAGACTCACCATCACTATTGCCTCCCTACTGGGCATGGCAAGTGAGACATATACAACCCAGGGATTTAAAGCTGAAAGGAGAATGGGGGGAATAAATCACATGCACCCATGTCTTGTGACCAGCAGCACTCTAGCACCTGTGAGCCGTGGGACTGTGAGGAGAAAGACTTGCCTGACAGAAAAGAGTAAGTCACTATTCCCTCACCATACAATGGGAGTACTATTTGTGGAATACTCAGCACACTACTCATACCTGCCAATGGGCTCTCACAAGGGGGGGCCCAGATCTCCTAGCTGGGGGACAGCAGAGGGCATGGAAAACCGGGTCTGTGACAAATATGCAAAGCAGTAGAGCAAGAAGATCTTTGAGAGGAGACACTGGCACCTAGGTCAGGCAGTGAGTTGGCAGAGCTATAACAGGGTAGGTGCTCTCTTATTTCTCCAAAAGCTGGAAAGGCCTGAGAAGGCCAGAGGTCCTGCCTACCACCCCACACTGGCAAAGAGAGGCGGCACTAGGTTTTGTGGGAAAGGCTGAGAGACATCAGTGGGCAGAGAGCTGGCCTGGGCCAGTGACCATTTGGCCAAATGCCAGGCAACAAAAGCCTGTGAGGGAAGACATGGAGATGTCTCCGATATTTATCCCCCCCAAGTAGATTAAGAAAATTGGATCCACGAAGGCCTGCAGTGGGTCGTGCCCAGACCACATATTGTTGCAACCAGAACACGTGTTTGGAAGGAGCAACAGCCCTCATGGCTTTGGGCAGGCAACTGCCTGGCCCATAGTGGTAAACTGCTTGCTGCTTGGAATCAGACTGTGACTCCAGTATAGAGGGAGCTGTGTGGATGCTTTGAGTTTGTGCAGTAACAACTGTGTGAAGGTTTTAATTTTTGTTTCTATTTTTATTTTAGTTGTTTCCTTGCTTCTTCATTTGATTTGGGTCATCTTGATTTTTTTCCCTTTATCTCTGTTTTCTTTCTTTTTTCTCATTTGTTCTTTCTGTTTTTGTTTTTTTCCTTCTGGTTCTTGCTTCTTTATTGATATTGTTTGGTTATGATACTTTATTCTTCAAGGTTTCCCCCGCTGACCTGTTCCCTTTTAGTGCTTCTCTTCTACCTCTTCTTTCTTGAAGGGTCTTGAACTCACTATGTAGTCTATGCCGACCTTGATCTCGTGGCAATCCTCTTGGCTCAGCCTCCCCAGTACTGGGACAAAAGGTGTGTGCCACTTGCTTCCTTCTCTTCCCACTGACATACCCACATCCTTTTCCCCTTTCCTCTCATTTCCCCCATTCTCCACATCCCAGGTGAACTACAAATAGCAATGTAACACAGTTTGGAAGGGATATAGACAAAAGGATGAAATTATCAAACCAAGTTTTAATGTTTACAATTGACGTGTGGTTGGATCCATTGATAACTGGTATAACCAGTAGAAATTGTCTCCTTACAACACAGTGACAGGGTCCAACCCAATTAATTTGAATAGGTTGAGGTGGTAAACAATACTTCTTGATGAAGAAAGCTAAGAACACATCAGAGGAAAACAGAACTTAACAAAAGAGATGTTGACACCAACAAAAAAACTCTTCATTTGATTTGACCTCAACCTTTGGCAAATCAATCAATCAATCAATCAATCAATCGGAACATGAAAAAAGACAACAAGATACCTCCAAAGACTTCCAACTCTCCCAACGCAGAATCAAGGGGCACTGACAGAGAGAAAAGCAAACACCGGATACCTGCACTATATGAAATAATTAAAGATGAAGCAAAGAAACTCAGGGAGCTCAAAGAGAACATAACCTAAAAGTGGAACCAGCAAACAAACTGATCAATGTGATTACGGGAAAAACAAATAAAAAATTGGAAGAGCTGACCAAACTGATTCAAAACATGAATGACTGGGGCCGGGGATTTAGCTCAGTGGTTTTGCCGCCTGCTGTGCAAGCGCAAGGACTTGAGTTCGATCCCCAGTACCAAAAAAAAAACAAAAACAAAAACATGAATGACTAATTTACCGAAGAAACAGACTCAAAGAAAAGGCATCAAACAGAAATCCTACAATTCATAAACAGCAGCAATGATTAATAGGGTTTTAGAAATCAAGGACAAAATGGAATCACATCATGATATACTCAGAAAAACTTTAAACACAATAAGAGAGCAAGAAAAATTCATCCAACTGCTACTTGATGACACTTCTAAGAAGACTAACCTAAGGCTAAATGGAGTTAGAGAGAAAAGAGAGGACAGAATTTTAAAAATCTGTTTACAGAAATCCTAGCAGAACACTTTCTAAGTAAGGGGAAAGAACTCAACATGCAGGTAAACGAAGCTTACAGAACATCAGAGATTACTAAAAAGAGAAAAGAAGCTCCTCATGATACATCACAGCAAAAATCCCAGAGGTCTAACATAAAGACAGAATCTTAAAAGTTGTCAAGAGAAATAAAAAATTATTTATAAAGGTAAACTCATTAGAATTACAACAGTTTTTCAACACAAACCTTACAAGGCCAGGAGATGTTGGAGTGAAATGTTTCAAGCCCTAAAAGAAAACAACTTTCAACCTAGACTAATATATCCTGCAAAACTATCTCTCAAAACTGATGGAGAGGGCCGGGGATTTAACTCAGTGGTTAAATCCTGCTGCGCAAGCTCAAGGACCCAAGTTTGATCCCCAGTTCCAAAAAAACCAATAAACAAAAACTGACAGAGAAATAAGGAAATTCCATGAAAAAGAACATCTTAAGAAATTCACGAGGGGCTGGGGATTTAGCTCAGTGGTTCCGCCGCCTGCCTCGCCAGCACAAGGACCTGAGTTTGATCCCCTGTACCAAAAACAAAACAAAACAAAGAAATTCATAAACACCAAATCAGCATGCCAAAAATATTCAATATCCTAGAGAGAGAGACAATGAAGCCAACAAAGCCAAAAAGTTGGAGGGAATGAATCCATCAAGCAAGGCAAGTAGTTAAAAAGGAAAAATAAAGGAGTCAGCAACAGAAAACTAATGCAATTACAGGAATAAGTCAATCCTTTTCAATTATAATTCTTAATGTAAATCGCTTCAATTTCTCAATTAAAAGTCACAGACTGGCAAACTAGATCAAAAACCAAAACCCAATGGTCTTTTGCATTCAAGAGACCCATTTAATTAAAAAAGAAATTCAAGCTAAAAATCAATGGATAGAAAATAACACTCTATGAACAAGGACCCCAAAAGCAAGCAGGGGTAGTAATTTTATGCTCAAACAAAGCAAATTTCAAGCTAAAACTGATCAGAACAGGCAAACTCCATATTATTGGTTAAGGGAATAATTCAACAAAAAGAGATGTCAACTGTAAATAAATAAATACACACATACAAAGTCCCCAACTTACGAAGGAGTTCCATTCTGAGAGAACGTTTGTAAGTAGGATTCGTTTGTAAGTCCAATAAAGTGGTCTTAGACACCTTTGACACAAATATACAATGTAAAGCATAAAAAAACCCCAAACACACAAACAAAAATACTGTAAAAAACTATTTTTAACTAGGATTAGAGGTCCCATTTGACCCAGCTATTCCCCTGCTGAGTTTCTTCCCCAAAGAATTAAAAGAATCATACCACAGTGATATATGCACACCCATGTTTACAGCAGCACAGTTTGTAATAGCTAAAACTTGGAAACAGCCCAACTGTCCATCAACTGGAGACTGGATAAAGAAAATGTGTTTTTTAAAAAAAAATAAAATGGAGTACTACCCAGCCATAAAGAATGAGAAACTAGAGACATTTATAGCTAAATGGATGCACATTGAGGACATACTCTTAAGTGAAATAAATAGGACACACATGTGGAAATACCGAATAGTTTCTCTGGTGTGAGAAACTGAAAGTGTAAATACTGATCAAAATGTGTAACAGATAATGTGAAATAGGAAGAAAAGGTCTAAAGGGGAAGGGGAACTTTCAGGGGTAGGGGAAAGAAAAGAAGGAAAAGGAAAAAATATGAGAAAAGGAAAACATGGAAACAAAGTCTTTGTAAATAGGGAGGGATGGGGCTAGGGGTTTAGCTCAGTGGTTCCAGTGCTTGCCTTGCAAGCACAAGGTCCCGAGTTCGATTCTTGGTACCAAAAAAAAAATAAGGAGGAAAGGAGAATGGGGAAAAAAATAAGAACCAAGATATATCATGTAAAGGTACAAATTCCCATTGATGAATGTCATTGTATTGTATACCTAAAATGTACCAATAAACTTAATGAACAAACAAAAACTATTTTTACTTTTACAGTTACCTTAAAATGGTGGTACAGGGTTAGGGTCAAGGTATGCTACTTCTGTGATTTGTTCACATCCACAAATGCTCGTAATATGACATCTGCTTGTATCTATGAAAGTTTGCAACTCAAATGTTCCTACATCAGGACTTACTGTATATATACATAAACACACATACATATATGCACTGAATACTAGTGCATCTAACTTCATAAAGCAAACACTACTCCATATAAAAGACCAAATAAATGCTAACACAACCACAGTGAGTCACCTCAATATCCCCTATGCACAAATAGATCAACTAAACAAAAACTTAAATATTAGAGCTAAACCAGAACAAACAGACTTAATAGATACCTAGAGTTTTCTAACCTACAACAATAGAATACACATTCTTCTCATGAGCACATGGAACTTTCTCCAAAATAGACCATATACTAGTACATGAAGCCTGCTTAAATAAAAACAAAAGTATCAAAGTCATCTTAGATATACTATCAGATCATAGCACACTAAACTACAAATCAACTGCAAAAGAAACCAAAGAAATTAAAAAAACATCTGAACATTAAATAAAACACTCCTGAACACTCAGTGGGTAACAGAAGAAATCAAGGAAGAAATTAGTTCCTAGAATCAA
The DNA here is from genome assembly GCF_053883595.1 of Heterocephalus glaber. NCBI lineage: Eukaryota > Metazoa > Chordata > Mammalia > Rodentia > Bathyergidae > Heterocephalus > Heterocephalus glaber. The sequence continues at coordinate 62,148,014 of NW_028258320.1, forward strand.
ACAATAATGCCAGTACAATACAGCAGAACCAATGAGACACAATAAAAACAGTACTGAGAAGTTTACTGCTGTAAACGCTAATATAAAAATATAGAGCAAGCTCAAATAAACTAATGATGCACCCTCAAGATACTAGAAAAAGGAGAACAGTTCAAACCCAAACCTAGGAAATTGAAAAGATCACAGCAGAAATTAATGAAATTGAGGAAAAAGAAATGTGAAGAGTCAATGAATAAAAGACCTGGTTCTCTGAAAGAACAAACAAACCCCTAGCCAAACTGACCAAAAGAAAGAAAGACCCACATCCATATAATTATAAATGAAAAAGTAAAATCAAAACAGACACCACCAAAATCTAGAAGATCATTAGTAATTACTAAAAAAAATGTATTCTAACAATTTGGAGACTCATGACGAAATGGACAGATTCCTAGACAAATATGAATTACCAAAACCGAACTGAGAAGACATAAAAACTGAATAATCCAATAACAGGCAATGAAATTGAGGCAGTAGTAAAAACCTATCAAATAAGAAAATTTCAGGATTGGATAGATTTACCACTGAATTCTACAAAACCTTCAAAGAGGATAAAATGCCAATACTCCTCAAACTCTAATAAAATCGAAAGGGAAGGAGTACTTCCAAACCCATTTTTGGAAGTTAGGATTACTGATTCCAAAACCAGGCAAGATCCCAACTAAAAAAGAAAACTACAGGTCAATCTCTTTAATGATCATTGATTCAACTGTCCTCAAAACAAGATACTGGCGGGGGCCAGGGATTTAGCTCAGTGGTTTCGCCGCCTGCTGCGCAAGCGCAAGGACTGGAGTTCGATCCCCAATACCAAAAAGAAACAAGATACTGGCAAAGAGAATGCAATAAATCATCAAAAAGATCATATATCGTGACCATATAGGTTTCATCTCAGGGATGCAAGGATGGTTCAGCATATGCAAATCAGTAAATGTAACACACCACATAAACAGAGGCAAGGACAGAAATCATAACCATCTCAATAGATGCAGAAAAAGCTTTTGATAAAATCCAACATCCATTTATGATAAAAACCTGAGGAAAATAGTATGTATAGAAGGCCCTATCTCAATTTGATAAAAGCTGTTTATGAAAAATCAACAGCCAAACTCATTATTAATTTGAAAAAAGCTGAAGGCTTTCCCTCTGAAATCAGAAACAAGACAAATATCTCCACTATCACTACTCCTATTCATTACAGTACTAAAAACATTAGCCGGAGCAATCAGGCAAGAGAAATAAAGATAAGGGATATATATATATATATATGGAAAAGAAGTCAAATGATCACTATTTGCAGATGACATGATGCTTTACATACAAGACTCCCCCAAAATCCCACCAAAACACTTCTTGAATAACCAAATTCAGTAATGGAGCAAGATACAAAATCAACACACAAAAATCAATAGCATTCTAATACACCAATAATGAACCCACCCAGAAAGAAATTAGGAAAGCAATAGTATCAAGAAAAATTTACAATTTACAATAGTAGCAAGAAAAATTAAACATTAGGAATTAATTTAACTGAGGAAGAGAAAGACCTCTACAATGAAAACTACAATACTCTGAAAAAGATTGAAGAGGACATGAGACAATGGAAAGACATCCCCTGTTCCTGTACAAGCAGAATGAACATTGTCAAAATAGCCACACTTCCAAAACTGATATACAGATTTAATGCAATCTCAATCAAAATATCATCAGTATTCCTCCCCAAACTAGAGAAACCAATCTCAAAATTCATCTGGAACCAGAAGGGACCCAGAATACCAAAAGCAATCCTGGGCAACAAGAACAAAGCAGGAGGTATCACAATTCCAAATTGCAAGTTATACAATATTACAAAACTAGTGATAAAAATAGCATGGTACTGGCACAAAACAGACATGTGTATCAATGGAACAAAACAGAGGACGCAGAAACAACCCCAGGCACATTCAACCACCTGACATTAGACAAAGGGGCCAAAAACATGCTGGAGGAAAGACAGATTCTTTAGCAAATGGTTCTAGGAAAAGTGGCTATGCAGAAGATTGAACTTAGATTCGTATCTCTCACTATGTACCAAACTAAAATCAAAATGCACCAAAGATCTAAATATTAAAAGAGAAACACATAATCTGTTAGAAAACAAAGTAGGCAAAACTCTTGAAGTCATAGCTGAAGGCAAACTTTCTGAACAGAACCCCAACTGCACAAGAAATAACATGAAGAATCAACAAATGGGGTTATATAAAATTACAAAGCTTCTGCACAGCAAAGGAAACAATCAACATTTAAGAGATAACCTACAAAATGAGAAAAAAGAATTTTGCCAGCTACAGCTTGGACAGAGGAATAATATCTAGAATATATAAAGAACTCAAAAAAATTAGACTCCTAAGAATAAATGACCCAATCAAAAAATGGGCAACTGAAATGAACAGACACTTCTTGAAAAAAATACAAATGATCAAAAAATACATGAAAAAATGGAACTGGCCTATATGTCCATCAACTAATGAATGGATAAAGAGAATTTGGTATATATAAACAATCAAGTACTACTCTGCTATAAAGAATAAATTTGAGTCATTTGTAGGAAAATGAATGCACCTTGAAACAATAATATTAAGTGAAATCAGACACACAGTTAAATATGACATGGTTTCTCTTATATGAGAAACCCAAAGTATAAATAAATGAAAGGGCAAAATAAAAGACATATAATAGGAAACGGAAAGATAGAGATGGAGGGTGTGGGGGAGAGGGGATTTAAAAAGAACTAAGATGTGTTCTGTACATTACCAACTATCTACAATGAATGTAAGCATTATATATCACAAAGATGTTCTAATAAAAATTAAAACAAAAATAAATACAATGATAGACTATCATGAAAAAACTCAGTAGTAGGAACTTAAGGAATTAAAATACTTGAATCAATGATAAATCAAAAGTATAAATGAGTAATGATTTTGACAACAACAGAATCTAAAAAATAAAGGTCTCATTAAAGTGGAATCAAAGCATTAGAGTATTACAAATGATTAAGATATATTTTAGCTTTTTATTTGACCTAATCAGGGAATAAGGTACTCAGCTAATCATGAATTTTTTCTTCAAACTGTTAACCATATGGTCTATAAATGAACTGTGAATTTTAAAGGCAATGAAAGTAATATAATAAAACACTCAACATCAATTATGATGTTCAACATGATTTAGTCTATCTCCAATGATTTAAAGAGCATTCAGGGATCTTGCAGTCTTTCAGAAATGTGAAAACACTTGACAATCACAAAGGTAGGAATATAAGAACATTTAATTCAAGGTTAAACAATGTGCTTGTCACACAGTTAATCCCTATTTAACAAGGTATCAGTAGAACTATAAAGGATATCATTCATAATGTATTGAGAGACTTTAACCATGTAGTCTTGTGATTCTAGAGAAGGTGGGTTCTCAAGATGTAGTGTGCATAAGGTATCACTGTGTAATATTATTAAAAATTTCAGGTTTCCAGGCTCTGCACCCAGAAATTCTGATTCAATAAATCTATAATAAATTCCCCAGAATTGCACTTTATGGAGGAACAACGGATTTGAGGGAGGTTTTTCACAAATCATACTTCAAGAAATACTGTACTGTACCAAACTTTGCTCTCATTTTTTATGATGCTATTCTAACTGTGTAGAAAACCTGCTATGCAATACAGATACTGATTTTCAAAGAAGCTTTTTGAAAATATTCAGCAAAAATGTATTAGATGAGAGGACACTGAACTGCAGGAGATCCCAATGCAAGCATTTTTGCACATAAATGTTCTCAGACATAAATTCTCTAGGGTGACTTCTAAAACTCCCTCTCCTCTCCCTCCCACCCTCCTGTCATGATTCTAAACAAAGGAGAAACAGAGAAACAGGAAAGAGAAGGAAGTGAATAATGAATGATTCTTTGAACCCTAAGATACTATATATTTTGGAGTGCTTTCTAAGGAGAATATAGTAGTGAACAAAATTTTAATTGTCAACCAAAATTAGGTTATCAAACCCTAGAACAATTTACTGAGAAAGTCTACTGTATTTTCTAACGGCATCATGTATTTCAATTATTTCAACAGTGAAAACAGTACTATTATCTCACTGAGAATAGAAAATTGCATTATGGGAATTTGAAACAGAGCAAATGATCTACTCAAATGTATTAGATGAGATGTTGCTGGTGTGAGGTGGAATCTCAGCATTGTTTTCATCTGCATCTCTCAAATGACCAGTGATGTTGAACATTTTTTCATGTTTATTTGCTATTTCTACTTCTTTGCCTGAGAAATGTCTGTTCATTTCGGATCCCCATTTTTGAATTGGATCTTTATATTTTGGGGGTCTGATTTTTTGAGTTCTTTATATATTCTAGATAGTAGACCTTTGTTTGAGGATCAGCTGGTAAAAATTTTTTATATGGCTTTTTTCCTTGAGAGATTTGAATTTCTTCCTAGCTGGGATGTGCATATGACCCTAACAGTAGAAAATTCCAATAGTAGGAAAATAAAAAGTAGTGGCTAGAGAATGAAGAGAGGAATACATAGATTTCAATATTTATGAATGACATAAATGAAAATGCCAGTTCCCTTTTGCAAAACGTTAAAGGCAAGGTTGCCATTTAATTCACCAAGAATAATGACAGTCCTTAAAGACTGAAACCTATGACATTCAAGAACAAACTTATGGATCATATGAGTTTTCTCAGTGTTCTATACTTGATCTGTCAGTTGAAAATATTAGTGTAAAGGAGAAGGCCTTGCTAACACTGTTGGGCACATAGAGCATTTTGTTAGGACCAAAGTCCTCTCTATTCAGGTTACTCTTTCTTCTACTTGCTCCCACTTATCATTTAAAAAAAAAAAACCAAACAAACAAACTCATAGAATAGTTTTGCCACAATTTCAAAAGACTAATTTTTAGGTTAAAATCTAATAGTTTTAAAAATTAAAAACATAGTGGAAAAGGCCACTTAAAAAACAGTGGGTTTCTACTTAGGAATAAACTATATACATCTTGAACATTTCCTAATAATCAATAAGGGACCAGAAACTACCATATTTATGTTATAATTAACATAAATAAGTCGTTTAAAGTATACTTTAAATTTTGATTTCCTAAACTCTAGTCACTGGATACTCCATTTAAGGTTGGTTTCTCTATTAGTGCTCTTAAAAAAAAAAAAAGTAAAGAATTTCAAAGGGCAGCCACCCACCCACATTCGCATAGACTTAAGAAAAGCAGGCCCTACCGAGGTCCCAAGTCACACGGAAGACACCGAATCAGCCCGCTGCAGACAGGCAGGTCTGTGCACGCCCTACAGAGGTCCCAAGTCACACGGAAGATGCCGAATCAGCCCGCGCCCCGGCAACAATCCACTGGACCCCCCCACCCCCACTCCTCTGTACAGCCACCTGGTTCCACACTACAAAGACGCAGAGGACACCGGACCACCAGACCACGGTACTGAGTCCCGCTGCTCTCGGCCCAGAGGTAGGGGCTTCTGAGCCACTGTCCTACTGCTCCTGGTCCAGAGGAAGGGGCTTCCTGGCCACCATCCCTCCCGCTGCTCCCAGCCCAGAGGAAAGGGCTTTTGGGCCACCTTCTGTCCTGCTGCTCCTGGCCCAGAGGAAGGGGCTTCCGGGCCACCATCCCTCTCACCACTCCTGGCCCAGAGGGAGGGGCTTCTGAGCCACCAGCCCACTGCTCCTGGACCAGAGGAAGGGGCTTCCTGACCACCATCCCTCCCGCTGCTCCCAGCCCACAGTAAAGGGCTTTTAGGCCACCATCCCTACCGCTGCACCCGGCCCCTGTCCCACCTCTCCCAGCTCAGAGGACATAATCCGAGCAGGCGCCAACAGCCCTCCACCCAGTCGAAATGAGAAAACACGTAAATAAGTCTCAAACCCAGACTTCCAGATCACCTACAGCAACCCCAAAGGGAAATGAGATGGAACACTCTGATACTCAACCACCTGGACTCACTGAACTGGCAACAAAAGGGGATCTGGAAAAAATGAAATCAGAAATAATTTCTCAGATAACAGGAGAAATTGTGCTCCTAGTGCAAGACATGATTAATAAATCTAGAGAGGAGCTCAGGAACATGATGGAATCCTAACATAAGAAACAAATGGAATCCATAAAACAGATGCAAATAGATTTCCAGGACATGAAAAACTCCACTGAAAGTCTACATAGCAGAATGAGCCAATGTGAGGACAGAATTTCAGATATAGAACATAAGATTGCAATTAGTGACCAGGAAAAGAAAAATTGCTTCAAAATTATAAGGGAACATGAGAAATCAATCCAGCAGCTGCTAGATGATGCAAAGAAGAATAATATAAGACTGACTGGAGTCAATAAAGAAACAGGAGAGAGTGCAGATGACATAAAAGATCTCTTCACAGAAATAATGGCAGAAAACTTCCCAAGCAGAGGAAAAGAGCTTGACATACAGATAAGTGAGGCATATAGGACTCCAAATAGCCTTGATCAAAAAAAAATCTACACATAGGCATATAATTGTTAAGATTCCAGAAACTCAACAGAAGAGCAAAGTTCTACAAGCAGTTAGAGAAAAGAAACAAATCACATACAAAGGAAAGCCCATCAGAATCACAGCAGACTTCTCAACACAAACCATCAAGGCAAGAAGAGCTTGGAGTGACATATTCCAAGCCCTAAAAGAAAACAGCCTCCAACCCAGAATGATGTACCCTGCAAAACTATCTTTCAAAACTGATGGAGAAATAAGATACTTTCATGACAAAGAGCACCTTAGGAACTTCATGAATACCAAACCAGCACTCCAAAGAATTTCACACAATAGCCTAGGAACAGACATTGAGGATCACAACCCCAGGAAGGAAAGCAGAATGAACCCATCTGGCATGACAAGAAATTAAATGTAAAGGGGGAGAACCCAACAAAAAGAAAAAGTCATGGCAATGACAAGTCAATATGTTTCAGTTATAACCATCAATGTTACTGGTCTCAATTCACCAATCAAAAGAAATAGACTGGCAGAATGGGTCAAGAAGCAAAATGCAACAATATGCTGCATACAAGAAACACACTTAATTCAAAAGGAAACTCACAGGCTGAAAGTTAAAGGGTGGAAAACAATACTCCATGTGACAGGAACCCGAAAAAAAGCAGGAGTAGCTATCCTCTTTGCAGATCAAGTAGATTTCAAACCAACCCTGATGAAGAGAGATGAAGAAGGACACTACATCCTTGTAAAGGGAACAATCCAAGAGGAAGAGATGACAATCATAAATATCTATGCACCAAACACTAGTGCACCCAACTATATAAAACAAATACTAACAGATATGAAAAGTCATATATGCATTAATAAAATTGTAGTGGGGGACCTCAACACCCCACTGTCACAAATAGATAGATCAACTAGACAAAAAATAAGTAATGAAATACTAGAACTCAATCGAACTCTTGAACAGATGAACTTAACACATGTTTACAGAGTGTTCCACCCCACAAAATCAGAATACACATTCTTCTCAGCTGCACATGGGTCATTCTCCAAAATAGACCACATATGCACACATAGAACATGTTTAAGTAAGTGCAAAGGAATTGAAGTTATCCCCTGTATATTATCAGACCATAGTGCGATGAAATTGGAGATCCATAACAAAAGAAACTCAAAAAATTTCATAAACACGTGGAAATTGAACAACACACTTCTGAATAACCAATGGGTCACAGAGGAAATTAAAGAAGAAATCAGACAGTTCCTTCAATTAAATGACAATGACAACATATCGGAATCTATGGGACACAATGAAAGCAGTCTTATGAGGGAAATTCATAGCAGTGAATACACATATTAGGAAAACAGAACGAGCCCAATTAAACAACCTGATACTGCACCTCAAGCTTCTAGAAAAAGAAGAACAGAACAACCCCAGAGCTCATACAAGGGAGGAAACTATAAAGATCAGAGGAGAAATCAATGCAATGGAGACTAAGAGAATGATACAAAAAAATCAAGGAAGGCAAGAGTTGGTTCTTCAAAAGAATCAACAAAATTGATAAACCCTTAGCCCACCTTGTCAGAAAAAGGAAAGAAAAGGCCCAAATCCATGCAATTAGGAATGAAAAGGGTGAAATGACAACAGACCCAGCAGAAATCCAGAGGATCATCAATACCTACTTCCAGAACCTATACGTCAATAAGATGGACAACACAGAAGAAATGGACAGATTCCTAGATACATATGAATTACCAAAGTTAAACGAAAAAGACCTAAAAATTCTGAACCCAATATCAACCAATGAAATTGAAAATGTAATTAAAAACTTATCAACTAAGAAAAGCCCAGGCCCTGATGGCTTCACTGCTGAATTCTACAAGACATTTAGAGAGGAACTGCTGCCACTACTGTTTAAACTCTTCAGTGAAATTGAAAGGGAAGCAATACTCCCAAATTCATTCCTGGAAGCAAGCATCACCTTGATCCCCAAAGCAGAGAAAGACCCAACTGAAAAAGAGAACTATAGGCCAATCTCACTAATGAACATAGATGCAAAAATCCTTAATAAGATAATGGCAAACAGAATGCAGAAGATCATCAAGAAGATCATACACCCTGATCAAGTGGGATTCATCCCAGGGATGCAGGGATGGTTCAATGTACAAAAATCAATCAATGTAATACACTATATCAATAGAGCCAAGGACAAAAGCCATATGATTATCTCCATAGATGCAGAAAAAGCATTTGACAAAATCCAACATGCATTTATGATAAAAACCCTACAAAAAATTGGAATAGATGGTCTCTACCTCAAACTGATAGAAGCCATCTATGAAAAACCAACAGCCAATATCATACTAAATGGTCAAAAACTGAAATCCTTCACACTAAAATCAGGAACAAGACAAGGATATCCACTATCACCACTCTTGTTCAATATAGTTCTGGAAACATTAGCCATGGCAATTAGACAAGAGAAAGAAATAAAAGGAATAAAGATAGGAAATGAAGAAGTCAAATTGTCATTATTTGCAGATGACATGATACTCTATATAGAAGACCCCAAGAACTCCACCAAAAGTCTTCTAGACTTAATAACGAAATTCAGTCAAGTAGCTGGTTACAAGGTCAACACACAAAAATCAATAGCTTTCCTCTACACAAATGACAGACTCACTGAGAGAAAAATAGGGCAAATAATTCCTTTCACAATAGCATCCAAAAAACTGAAATACCTAGGAATCAACCTAATGAAAGAAATCAAAGACCTCTTCTCTGAAAACTATGGCACTCTGAAAAGAGAGATTGAAGATGATATCAGAAAATGGACAGACATCCCCTGATCCTGGGTAGGAAGGATTAATATAGTGAAAATGGCCATACTTCTAAAACTGCTATATAGATTTAATCCAATTCCAATTGAGATCCCAGCAGCATACTTCATGGACCTTGAGAAAACAATCCAAAAATTCATTTGGAACAAGAAAAGACCCAGAATAGCAAAAGCAATTCTAGGTAACAGAGACATGGCAGGGGGTATCACAATCCCCAACCTGTAACTCTACTACAAAGCTACTGTGATAAAAACAGCATGGTCCTGGCAAAGAAACAGATCTGAGGACCAGTGGAACAGATTAGAAGATGCAGAAACAACGCCAGACACACTCAGCCATCTCATCTTCGATAAAGGAGCCAAACACCCTCCCTGGAGGAAAGATAGCCTCTTTAATGGTGCTGGAAAAATTGGGCTTCAACTTGCCAAAGATTAAAACTAGACCTATATCTCTCACCATGCACTAAACTAAAATCAAAATGGATTAAAGATCTAAATATTAAAATAGAAACTCTGAACCAGTTGGAACAGAGGTTAGGTAGAACCCTTGAAGACATCGGTGGAGGAAAAGATTTTATGAACAAAACCTCAGTTGCCTGTGAACTAGCACAAACAATCAACAAATGGGATCTCTTCTTATTAAAAGGCTTCTGCACAGCAAGAGAAACCACCAGCAGTGTGAAGAGACAACCCACAATGTGGGAAAAAGTCTTCACCTGCTCTTCCTCAGACAAAGGTCTACTATCTCGAATCTATGAAGAACTTAACAAGATCAGACCTCCCAAATTTAAAGACCCAATCCAAAAATGGGCATCTGCAATGAACAGACATTTCTCAAACAAAGAAGTAGAAATAGCAAATAAATACATGAAAAAATGTTCAACATCACTAGTCATTCGAGAGATGCAAATGAAAACAACACTGAGATTCCACTTCACTCCAGAAAGAATGGCTGCTATCATGAAATCAACCAATAACAAATGCTGGCAGGGCTGTGGGGAAAGAGGAACCCTTCTCCACTGCTGGTGGGAGTGTAGACTGGTGCAAGCACTGTGGAAATCAGTATGGAGATACTTCAAAGAACTAGGACTGGAAGTCCCATTTGACCCCGCTATTCCACTGCTGGGGATCTTCCCCAAAGAATTAAAAGAATCATACCACAGTGATATATGTGCGCCCATGTTCATAGCAGCACAGTTTGTAATAGCTAAAACTTGGAAAGAGCCCAAATGCCCATCAACTGGAGACTGGGTAAAGAAAATATGGTTTTTTTATAAAATGGAGTACTACTCAGCCATAAAAAATGAGAAATGAGAGACATTTATAGCTAAGTGGATGCACATTCAGGCGATACTCTTAAGTGAAATAAATAGGACACACATGTATAAATACCGAATAGTTTCTCTGGTGTGAGAAACTGAAAGTGTAAATAAGGACTAAATGTATAATAGGTCATGTGAAATAGGAAGAAAAGGGGCAAAGGGGAAGGAAGTGGGAGGGCTAGGGGAAAGGATAGAAGGGAATGGGATTAATATGAGAAAATGAAAAACAGGAACAAAATCTTTGTAAATAGCAATGGAGGGGTTGAAGGGAGGGCTAGGCAAGGGTGAAAAAAAAGAACCAAGAGAGACTATGTAAAGGTGCAAATTTCCAATGATGAATGTCATTATATTGTATACCTAAACTGTACCAATGATTAGAATGAATAATCGATAACACAAAATAGGAAGAAAAGCTCCAAAGGGGTAGGGGAAGTGGGAGGGGCAGGGGAAAGGAAAGAAGGGAAAGGAAAAATGATGAGAAATGGAAAAAATGGAAATAAAGTCGTTGTAAATAGGGAAGGGTGGAGGGGGTGAAGGGAGGGCTAGGAACGGGGAAAAAATAAGAACCAAGATGCATTATGTAAAGGTACAATTCCCAATGAGAAATGTAATTGTGTTGTATACCTAAAATGTAGCAATAAAAGAATTTAATTTAATTAAAAAAAAGAAAAGAAAAGAAAAGAGACCAAGAATAGGGCATTAAAACAAAAAGGTACTATAATTACAAAGTAGTTAAATAATCACCATTCTCTCATCCACTATCCTCTAACCACTTTTAAGCTGAAACCACATAGTCTCAAAATCTAATTTTGGATTTCTAACAATTTTAAATTTATACATTACATAGTACTCAGCAGACCACTAAATTACATTGACCAAAATATCATTTGAAATTATTCCATAAGAAGGTAAACTGCACATGTATTGAAACAGAAATTTTAACTTTTTAAGGACTCTACATGCAAATTAGCAGGAATTTCACACTCTAACATAATGATGTGTATAAAATGCATATGAAATCAAAAGTTTAGCTTTTTATAAAAATAAGCAAATGGGCAGGGGAATGGGGAAAAAATAAGAACCAAGATATATCATGTAAAGGCACAAATTCCCAATGATGAATGTCATCATACTGTATACCTAAAATGCACCAATAAACTTAATGAAAAAAAACAAAAATAAACAAAATGTATTTTATTAAAGTATGCGGAATTCCTTCATTGCTCTTCTATGAGCTAAATACAAGTATGTATCTATCCAAAGTTGACTTTTTAGTGCTATCAATTCTATATTCACATTAATGTAGATATAATCACTTTTTTGATGAAATAAAGATTTCTATATTTTATGTACAGTATTTATATTTTTAATGTGAATTATAAAAATACAAAATTACCAACAAATTTACTTTAAAACTAAAAAATTCAACATGTAAAATAAAGCTACAAGACCACAAGAGCTACTTAAAAGTGCACACTTTAACATATTACTCAATCCCTAATCAATTTTGAGTAAGACTCATCAGATGAATAAATCACACAGGGCAATTCAATAACCCCCAAAATGGTAAAAAGCCTGAGACCATGCACTACTTTTTTTCTAAAAGCACTAAGAAACTAGTGCTGCTTATTGCAAATTGTGAAAATGAACTGAGTAAAGTTACTACGTATTTCTAAAGAAATTTTCCAAGTTAATATTTCTTAAGAGTTAAAAATAATCAGTTAAAACCTTTCAAGAATACATACTTCCGAATCAGTTAAAAATATTGCTTTCCCGAAACTGTACGAACCCAAAATAACTTCTGCTTTATGTACAGATCACATGCAGTGTGTCACATGGCAACATCTTCTGTCACGTGGCAACAAGCTGTTCTGGTGCAGGACAAAAAATTCTATCTAACTACAAAACCAGCTTTAGCTATACTAATTCTATTGTGTTGTGACACAAACACTGAGTTGTTCATTTTAGATGGAAACTAATAAGTAATTAACATGCTGACTTTTAGGGTACCCATCTTTGAGAGTATATCTTTTAGTGACAGTTACTAAGCATACTTTACTAAAAATACAGCTCGGTTGGCACAACCCCACCCAGTAACTCTTTCCTGACCCTTTCCAGGCAGCCTACAATGTTTCCCTGTCAGTCTGTAGGCAGGAAAAAGTACAACAAGGCTCAATCAGGGAGTAGACCTAACCACCATCATCATCAGTAACATACTAAAAGCTTGGTTCTACTTTCAGGAAAGTATCAGAAGAAGGCTCTTTGTTCACAGGCTGGCTTGAGCTCCTAGTTCCATAGCTTACTAGCTTTGAAAACTGTACAAATCACTCAATCTTTCCATACCTCACTTTTCCAGAAGGTTTAAGAAAAGCCTTTATCAAGATCTGATAGAGTGTAAAGAATCAGTAAGTAGCAATGTTTATCAGAAAACTAAACAGAATATCCCAGGTTGGAAGGAAGAGGTTGTAGCATTGAAGTGGGGCAAGGGTACCAAGCTCGGGAACTGAAGGCAAAAACACAAATGAAAAAGATACTCAGAGGTTGAGACCTACTCCTCGGGGCCAAATGGGCAGGACCCGCTGACTTCCACAGTTCTTAAGGTTCAATCCCTATGCCTGCACCTCATTTCTAAGACCTTCATCTCCGCTCACCTTCAACTACCATTCTATCAAGGCTTAGAAGACAGGAATGCCTATTCCCATCACCTGGGTAGGTGGCAGGAAATCTCATAACCTACTCATGAGAGTGCTACATGCACTTGCCCCTAGAAACAGTCCTATAAACAGTAGCTAAAAATCTACAGTGATATACAGTATATCCTTTTTTAGGTACATACTGGGTAAAAAGCCATCCACAGGCTGAAGAAAGGGCTGATAATCACCATGTACAAGAAAATATTTTCACATTCTCAACATGTCTTTTAAACAAAGCTTGAGTATAGACCAGGGATTTAGCTCAGTGGCACTGCGCAAGTGCAAGGTGCAAGGTCCTGAGTTCGATCCGTGGTACCCAAAAAAAACAAAAAACAAAAAAAACAAAGCTTGAGTACATAACCTGTTGGTAAGCTGTTGACATGGACTCAGTAGATAGATTTTCAAAATGTAAAGATTACTTCCATATGCTGAAGAACTCTCAAAAACATACAAATACTTACTGTAATTTTAATAGCTTTGTTCAAGACATTCACCCATTCCACTAGGTCTTGCTGATCATTGGCTTGAAGGAAGTATTTCCTCATTCCTGCATTCATAACTGGTGAGAGAAAAAAATAAACACATGAAATTATACTTGTTACCTCTAGATTTGTAGCAGCTCAAAAATCTTGTTAGATTCAAAATTATGACATTCTTGGATTTGACAAAATATATTAGGCCCTAATAAAATACTCAATTACATAGTTAAAACTCTTTTCTTATAGCCATATTTTTCAATAGATATACCATAATATAGCAAGTCAATCCTCCAAGGATGGACACGTAGGCTATTTCCAATTACCAGAATTAGATAAAACATCCCAATGGAACATCATATACAAATACATATATGTGTGTGTATATATGTATAATATATATCTATATTTTAACTCATATTTCTATGGACTAATTATCTTGATAGAGACTTAGTCACAGGGAATTCACATTTACAATTTTTACATTATTAGCAAATTATCTTCCTAAAAGGCTAGCCCTCTTTCATGCTGCACCCTGTTGGTCCAGGTCACGAGTGCCTGTGCTAGCTAGAAACCTTCTGCTTCCTGTCCTACGGCTCTGCAACACTGAGACTGGGAGTCTGCAAACACTAGTATTTCCTAGCCTTCCTTGCCAGCTGGGATCATGTTCTGCCAGTGGAGGTATTGGTGGCAACCCGAAAGGTGGGAGTGGAGAGGATGAGGGAAGAGATTTGCTGGTTCACACAACCTGCATCTAGTTTACCATTTCAGAACTTTCTGCAGCTCCCTCACCACCTTGAAGGGTCCCCTCAGATACCAATTACCAGCTCCTTGGTGGCTGTTCCTCCACTGTCCTGGGTGATATACTACCTCTTCACTTTTGTCTCTAGCCCTCCAGTGGAAACTGCTTCATAGAGTTGCTAGTTAATTTCTTGGTTACTTTGATATTCCCTTCAATATTCTACTTTCCAACATTCGGGTAAACAACTCCCTTCATACTGAAATACCTTAGGTAGTATCTTCCTGACTGAAACCTAATACAGACCTAACTGTATTTACTTAAACCTAACTAGTGAATAATTATATCTTAACTTTGAACTTGATTGAGACAAATTAGTTTTGTATGTTTATCAGTCATCTGTATTTGCTTTGTGAGCTTTATTTTCTTTACTGATATTTCTCCTGTTCATTTACCTTTTATTAATTCATAGGAACTTGTATAATAATCCTTTCTCTTTCATTTTTAAGTACTTTCCTTAGTCTGTACTTTGTCTTTTTACTTTGTTCATGGTATCTTTGATTAAATAGAAATATTCCATCAATTTTTCCTTTAATGCCGCTAGATTTTATACATTTGGAAAACTTCCCTAACTTAATATTATAAAAACAAACATCTTTATTTTTCTATTCCATGTAAGTTTTATTTATATTTAAAGTTTTAATATATTTGGAGCTTTATATGCAATTTACCATCTCTTTAGGGAATAGACTATATAAAGCAAAGCACATCTTCACAAATAGTTGTTTACAAACTTAACATAGCTGTTGAATTAAAACTATTTTGCATCATGTGCATTTATTTTTTTAAAACTAAGTATTATTCTAGGAACAAAGGCACCTAAATAACATCCTTGTTGTAATCATTTGAATATAAAAGTGACTCAAAATGCTCCACCAAAACTTTAAATGATATACTAGCACCCAGCTGAATATGACTGAGAGAAGGAGGAAATAAAAACTCTCAAGGAAAAAAAAAAATTTCTCAAACACACAAAATTTTGAAACTGGGATGGAGACCAAGGCACTAAACCAGGGCTTCCTTGGCTGAGACGAGAATCTCAAAAAGGAAGTAAAGCACATCATGTGAAGTGCCACTGAAAAATTAATCTGGAAAATAAAGAACTTTTAACACACTATAAATTATTCTTTTATAGCTTTCCAGAGGTTAGAGAAATCATAAATACCATAAATATATTTTAAGATAAAATAGCAACTCAATATGACACATAAATGTTAATAAACACCTTCTGTTTTTAACTCTTGGCAATCGATATGGTATGCTTTTAGAATCTTTTCCCAGCTCTCCTCATAATGGCTTCTTCCCCTCAATGTTGTTTTGGGCATTTGCTCAGCACACTGAAAAGTTTAAAAATCTAAGAATTTATCAATACACTACACTTGGTAGAAAGTTACTGTTTAATATGTACATTTCTGAACGAATAATATTTATACAACATGTTAAGAGAAGAAAGAAGTCAGTATACCTCTGAAAAGATTCTTGGCACACCTTGCAGTCTTGAATAAAAACTCAAATGCTTTTATTATTCTAGAGCAAGAAGGGCATACTGATGTGCTACAGAAAAAAAAAAAAATCCAAGCCTGGAATCAGTCAGACCAAACTGTCTTATGTTTTTACAAGTAGCATCATTTTATAAACATCATTTGATCTCTCTAAACCCTGTTTTCCTCATATATGAAATGGGAATGCCACTCACTCCTTCCACGGGGGGTGGAAATGAGGTCTGTAAAGAAATTAGTACAAGCTGGGCATGGTGCCACACATCTGTATTTCCAGTGCTCTTAAAGGCTGAGGCAGGAGGATCTCAAGTTCAAGAACAATCTGGGCAACTTAGGAAGACCCTATCTCAAAATAAACTTTTAGGCTGGGGATTTAGCTCAGTGGTTCCGATGCCTGCCTCGCAAGCACAAGGACCCGAGTTTGATCCCCAGTGCCAAAACAACAACAACAACAACAAAAAATAAAATTTAAAAATAAAATAAACTTTTAAAAAGAGTTAAGCTGGTTCAAGTCCCAGTATTGCAAAATTAATTAATTAAAATCTAAAAAAGAAAAAACCACCACAGTGCTTAGGACAGACTATTCCTCTCCATCATCATCTTCTGGAGATTTCTAAGGAGTATAGAAATGTTGTGGGAAACAAAGAAAATCACTGAAAGGTAGTGTATTTGCAATATTTGGAGGAGGAGGGCAGACAGGGAAAGGAAGAAATAAATTTTGAATAAAAAAAAAAAAAAAACAGCTAGGACACCTCTAAGTTGCCATGCTTTTTAAGCAAGGTTTCACTGTGAATAATGACTACATCCCTAGGTTTGCGTCCTTCCAGGCTTTTCATTTGGGCACTTAATTTTATTCCCAATCTTTACCACCAGAGTAAATAAAACAAATGGATAAGCACGAATATAAGCTTGACTGTAAATAAAAATCATCTCACAATTGAGGACTAATTTATGACCCAAATATAGTTATGAATCCTGATGAGACACTTTGTCTTATTGTCAGTTTTCTCAATTAAAAAAAATTATTACTATATATTAATTGTAAAGAATAGGTTTCATCTTGGCATGATTGTAAATGCATGTAATAACATACTTTGATCATTTCCAACCCTCATTACTTTCGTTACCCTTCTTCCTTCCTTTCCTCTTTATAGCTTTCCTCTTCTCTAATAGTCTCCCTTCTGCTTTCATGTTGTCCTTTTATTCCTCATACAAGAGAAAACATGAGGTATTTGTCTGAGTCTGGCTTATTTTAATATGATTTCATTCTTCATTATGGTTGAATAATATTCTGTCGTGCACATACATTTTCTTTATCCACTCATCAGTTGACTGGCACTGTTTCCATAACTTAGCTATTGTGAATTGTGCCACAACAAACATGAGTATGCAAGCATCTCCATAGTATGCTGACTTTAATTCTTTTAGGAATATACTTAAGAGTGGTACCTCTGGGATCAATGGTAGCTCTATTTTTAGTTGTCTGAGGAATCTCCATGCTGATTCTCATATTGGTTGTACTAATATATATATACTGCCATCAACAGTATATACGGATTCCTTTTTCCCACATCCTCATCAGCATCTGCTGTTTTTTGTATGCTTGATAACAGCCATTCTGACTAGGATGAAATGCAATCTCAATGGAGTTTTCATTTGCACTTCCCTAATAGCTAACGAAAATGAACCATTTTTCATATACTTCCTAACCATCTGTAATTACTCTTTTGAGAAGTGTCTATTTGGTTCATTTGCCCATTTACTGACTGGGTTATTTGGTTTTGTGGTGTCTTCTGAGTCCTTTATATTCTACAACTTAATCCTTTATATTCTACATATTAATCCTCTGTCAAAAAGTATGTGGCAAAGATTTTCTCCCATTCTGTAGACTGTCTCTGCACTGTTGTCTCCTTTGCTGTGCAGCTTTTTAATTTTCTGTAATCCCATTTGATAACTGTTGCTGTTATTTCCTGTGCTATTGGAGCCCTATTTAAGTGTTTCCCTTATGTTTTTTTCTAGCAGTTTCAAAGTCTCAGTCTTACACTTAGGTTTTTGATTCATTTAAAATTTCATATTGTACAGGGCTGAAAAATGGGAATGTAATCTCAATCTTCTACCTGGGATATCTAGTTTTCCTGGCACCATTTGTTAAAGAGGCTGTCTTTTCTCCAACATATGTTTTCAGCATTTTTTTCAAGAATCAGATAGTTGTACTTTTATGGTTTTTGTGTGTGTCTTTTCTATTCTATTCCATTGGTCTATGTAACTATTTTTAAGCCAGTACTATGCTGTTTTTGTTACTATGAATTTGTATTTTTTTGAAATCAAGTATTATGGTATCTCCAGCACTGCTCTCTTTGTTTAGGATCACTTTGGCTATTCTGGGTCTTTTGTGCTTCCACATGAATTTTTAGGATTATTCTTTCTAGTTCTTTGTAGAAACTTGTTGGGGTTTTTTGTTTTGAGACAGGGTCTCACTATGTAGTTCAGGCTGGCCTATTCCTGTCTCAGTCCACTGAATGCCATCACATCCAGCACAGCTGTTGGTATTTTGATGGGTAGTACAACCTGTAGATTGCTTTTAGTAATACGGTCACTGTAACAATGTTAATTCTGCTGATCCATGAACATGGAGATCTTTCATCCTGTGCTATCATATTTCATTACTGGATACATATAAGGGGTGATCAAAAAATACGGTGAATCCAGAATTTTTTTTTTTTTTTTTTTTAAACTTATTTTAATAAAGACACATTGCTGAGAATGGTGCAGTAAATGTGTTTGAAACAAAGAGAAGTGTTTTGAGTATTGGAGTGGGGGTGTTCTTTTACTGTAATAAAATTGCTAATTCAAAGAGTTACAGTATTTTTTGTTTTTGTGCCCCCCCCCCCCCCATTCTGGAGATTGAACTCAGGACTTTGCCCTCACCAGGCAGGCACAATGCTGCTGAGCTACATCCCCGGCCCCATTTACAGTATTTCTGATCAAACATTTACAGCAATTTGTGTCAAATAAAATAATACACTGTGTCCTCATCTGCCTTATTCACCAGATCTGACACCATGAGACTTCTGCCTCTTCCCTAAAGTGAAAATGACTATAAAAGGTAAATTCTTTGAATCAATTCAGGACATCAAGACAGCCACAATAGCACAACTAAAGACACTCACAAAAGTGGACTTCCAGAGCTGCTTCAGAAAGTGGCAGGAAGGATACAATAAGTGTGTTCAAAGTGAGGAGTATTTTGAGGGGGATTAATGGCAATGTGTCTTTTACTGTAATAATTTCAGAAAATTTTTAACATTCACTGTATTTTTTTATCACACCTCATGATTGTCATCAGATGCTACTTTTAACATACTGCTTGCTAAGAAAGCTGTTTCTTGCAAGCAAAGGAGAGCAAAGAACTTGCCAATCATTGCTCAATCACGGCCACTAGAACATGTCCAGTTAAAAATTTACTTTAATCATATTAAAATTAATCACCTCCAGTGAGAGTTCAGGTATTTTTAAACCATGTATTATTCTATACTAAACATAAATAATGAAAAGGATTTGGTCTTCAGCTTGTGAGGAATGAGAAATTTACAGTTTGGAGGCAGGAATAGAACAGGTATTATCTTAATGAACAAATACTTAGTGAATGCCTAGTATATGCCAGGTACTGTGCTTACATTGGGACAATGAAGTTAATAAATAGTTGCTACCCTTAAGGATCTCACAGGCTGGCTGTTTCACAGACAGATACAATATCAGGTTATGAATATATTTATCATGGTTAGTAGGTAAAGATGAGTACAATCTATTTAAGAAGCACCAAGAAAGAGCTTCCCACCCTAATGAAGAAGCTTGAGTCAGGGGAGCCACAATGAGGAGACTCTTGAGCTGTAATTCATGCTTTACCACTTGGGAGAAAAGGTGAGAGGACTACATGTGCAGAGGTATGCAGAGAAGAGTGTAGAGTGAATGGAACTCAACACTCGGGTGTGCTGCGATTAGGATGGGACACAGGAAAGAGCCTCTGGAATTGCAGATGTGGAAAACATTTTATTTCCTCATCTGGACGGTGGTTGCAAATCCTAAGTTATACTTTGTTTTCTACACAGTGTTTTTCTAATATGATGTAATTATATCAGTCTAGTTTAAAATAACTATCACAAGGGTAATCTTTTACAATTACTTTTTTCTTTCTCAATGGCACAAAAAATAATCATATAATAGCATTTTAGAATTTATTAAAAGTAACAACTGCAATATGAAAATCAGAAGGAACCCGGTTTTAGGACTCATCAGTAAGGGCAAATCTGTAAATTACGTCTGGATGACACCAAGAAGTATTATGCCACAAAGCTAATGAAGAGGCAGGATGAAATTACCAATCTGGAACATTTAATAGTGGCAAATTCAATTTTGATAGGAAAACAAATAAGAGCCAAGACTAAAGGACTAATTCTTGGGAAGTATCTATATTCAGGGTTGAGAATGAAAAAGAAAAGCCAACAGTGAATAATAAAGCAAATCTGTTCAAAAGAAAAAATAATAACTACATAAAATACAGCTACTTACCAAAACAGAACTCAGCTTTTGGCCTTAGCTTAGTTGCATCGCTAACCTACCAAGAAAAAGAAATGAACTGCTCAATTCTTCATACACTACTATAACCAAACTTAAATACTGTATAAATGTCCATGTGCATGATTTTTCAATGATCACACACATAATCACTGGGAAATTAAACTTTAAAACGTTCTTGCTGGCTTGAACCACTGGTGGTATATGCATGACTCCCACTGGGTAGCTTGTACCACTCCTGATACAAAGAGATCTAATCACTTTTATCAGTCTTTTTACTACTAAAATTAATAAAGTCTATACAGTAAGTGGACCAAATCTAGTTAGTTGTTTGATTTGAATAATTACTGCCTAAATATATTAATACTATTCATACTAACTTAAAATTAACAAATTTCATTAAATTAAAAGAAATTTATTTATATTCATGAATTTCTTTAAAACATCTACATAAAGGCAGCTGATTTGTGCAGAATGCACAAAACCTCATAACATGTTTGGCTTTTTTCAAAGCCACGGCAGTACCCATTTTTTCAAATAGTCATGCATGCCTCGCAAGCTCAAAGTCCTGAGTTCGATTCCCAGTACAAAAATATCAAAAAATCAAAAAGTCATGCATGTACTGCCAGTGGTTCAAGCCAGGAGGATCAAATTGAAATCAGAGCCACCCAGTGGTGAGACATGAATTATGGTCCTGTCATGAATGTGTTAAAAGCAACTAAAAAAAAAAAAGGCCAGAAACCAGCAAACTACATCTAGGATCTGGGTCCCAATATTAATATAGTTAAGACAAATGATACTTTCATGTTTTCTTTGAACAAACTTTTTTCTCCAAAGGAAATGTGAGAAGTTCAAAGTAAACCAGCAGGTGTTATGTCACACATATAAGTATTTTTATTTAATATAATCTTCAAAATGCACTCAATGACTACAGAAATGATGAATTGTTCTCAAATTGCATATTTCTTAATTAGCTGTGAACTACAAGTAAAAACAGTCGTGGGCAAAGGGGAGACTGAATATCAAAGTTGAAAAATCCAGAAGGTATTAATCAACATGGTACTTAATTCCCTCTTATACAGAAGACTACGCCATGGATCACTTCATTAAATGCAGCACAAGATTCATTTCAAAAGGTGAAGCAATTAGCCACATCTGGTTTCTCCCATCTCTTTAAATAAGCTCTCAGAAACCCATTCATGACTATAGCTATGTTGTTGCCCAGTGATATAACTCATAATTGTGGTGTCTGTTTTGTACCTCCAAAAGGAATTCTAAATCTGGGGTTTTCAACCGATCCTAACTACAAATGCACAGCTGAGTCACACTGAAGCTTGTCCTAGGAATAAATTCTGTCAAAAAAAACCACAAAAAAACCTAGCATGTCTAAAGTAGAGTACAAACTGTACAACTCAAACTCCAGTATGCTGTAGGGCAGAGATGGAAGATAACAGCACTGCATAGAGAAGAGGCTGTACAGTATTTTAAAAGGGAAGTAGTGGAAGAGGGAAAGTAGCTGGGCAGTCTCTCTGCCTTCTCCACTGAGTTAATACTTTCAGAAAAAGTTCCAATTTTTAAAAAGATTAGGCAATAAACAATTGAAAAGACATGGGGAGATGGGTAATCTCACTCTCAACTGCCTAGTCTAAAAAAATAGTACTTCTACACCACTTTGTTGGAGTAAAAAATGCTTAGCAAAAACATAAATATATTTAGTGGTATATTTTCACTACATTATACATGTACCATAGGTAATCAAGTAAACTAGAAATCTAAAGTTTATTTTACAATGGAATTCTATCTTTTCTACTAATAATCTCTATAAAATTGAGGCTGCAAGCTACCCTGAATTTTTTAAATGTCTTAATTTACAGGAACATGACATATCAATATTTGTATTTTACAAATATATGTAATATAATTTTAACAGAAAAAAAAAATACATATATATATATATTTTTTTTTTTTGGTACTCGGGATCAAACTCGGGACCTTGCGCTTATGAGGCAGGTGCTGGAACCACTGAGCTAAATCCCCGGCCAAGAAAATATTTCATTTTAAATATGTACTCTTTACTGTTCAATAGCTTATACATACATTTTTTATCAGAGAATGAATTAACAATAATTCTGATAACAAAGTTTTCATTTATAAAAACATTTGTCTTTTGGGCCGGGGATTTAGCTCAGTGGTGCTGGCGCCTGTCTCACAAGTACAAGGTCTTGAGTTTGATTCCCAGTACCGGGAAAAAAAAAAATGTGTCTTTTAAATAGAGGAATTTGTAAATTAGTATTCTGTTGTAGTGATCCATCTTTGCCGATGGAATGCAGCATATGCATAACAGTGCACGTTATCTAACAGCACTGTGTTTCCACTTTTGCATCTCATGTTTTAAAGCATCAATGCATTTTCATGGCTTTTATGTAAAATAAAGCAAACAGAAAATACAATGCTAGCACTATATTACTGTCCAAAACACTAACAGAAGAAAAACAGAAAAGTATCTGACCAATATAAAATCTGAATTTTTGAAAATGAGAAATACTACTATAAATACAGAAAAACACTAAGAAAACAGAAACTAGCAGATGCAAAGTAAAGAGGACATGAAGATGGTCCACATTTTCCTTCAGATATAAAGAAAAACACATGTCAAAAGCAATGGGATTTAATAGTTACAAAAAGTCTAAATAAATGTAATACAGACTTAGAAAAATCTCCAGACCCTCTTAAGATACACCCTAACTATAAACTTGTTCCTCCCTTTCTAATGTTCATGACCTGACCATAAAAATTAATATTAGCTTTTGCAACTTGCCACATCCTGTAAGTTAAATTCATATTCTTCCCAATTTTATCAATTTAAGGAACTTCATAACCGTAGTTTTCAGGATGATGTGAACCTGAGCATCCTTAAATGATACAGGAAGCTGCTAGGGGCTGCTTCTGTTCACACTTCCATTGGGGGAGGAGGGGATTTTAATTCACAAGTAAAAGACAATGTATAATAGCTACCTTTGAAATGTAGGTAAGTTTAATAGCTCCAACACGTGATGATCCAGAAGGCAGGTTCTGAAACAAATTAATACATAATTATATTTGACACTATGAATTCATTTTATAACATGTTTTACATATACTAAAAATGGCAAGAAATTGAATTTCTTTTTTTTTTTTTGGTACCAGGGATTGAACTCAGGTCCTTGCGCTTGCGAGGCAGGCACCAGAACCACTGAGCTAAATCCCCAGCCCTGAATTTCTTAATATCACATTTTACTCATCAATATTTTCAGTTTCAGTATTTACTAAGTCTGAGACCATGACAGCTTAGATAACAATGCTGATTCTGTTCAATCATAATGCATTCTATGATTAAAAGGCTACTCTTATCATTATAGCTAAATTAATATTCTTTTTCATGATCATAAAGAGCCACACACAAAATCAAATTTTGTTTCTGAAAGCAATGGGAAAAATACTACGAAGAATAAAACAAATACAATTATAAGAAATTTTAAAACACTATATGTAGTCTTTTAAATATATATATATAACTTTGTTCTATTAAAATGTCTTCTTCAAATATATCTCTTAAAAAAATGTATTGGATTTTTCCCTCATTTAAATGGTTTAGTATTTGTAATACTAATGCTGGGCTTACAAGCATGCAGCACCAAGCCCAGTTCAAATACATTTTCAAGTCTCTTCAAATTCATTTCCTAGTGTGGCTACTTAATTCTTCACCATTACCGACCTCCTCAAAAAAAAACACAGAAAGCCCCAAACTGATCCCCCACAGGACACTTGAATAGATTTTTAAACTTAGTGCGGAAAAAAAAAAGCAGTGAAAAGAGGAAGTGGCTTCCTAAGGACAGGTGAATCAGACTAATTTTCTTTCTTTACCAGGGTTATTGTGATCAGTATAACCATACTATTGCACTTTGACATGAGCAACAAAACTGAACCCCCAGGAACTGCCATTTTTTCAGTAATTTAAAAATGACTTTAAGGGCCAGGAATGTAGCTCAATGGCGTAGCACCTGCCTGGCAAGCACGAGGCCCTGAGTTCGTTTCCTGGTACCCAAAAAAATAAATAAATAAAAATAAAATAAAATGGCTTTAAATTAATAATTTCACATAGTTTAATCTAATACAATAATTCTAGCAACATGTTTTACTGACGTTTCCATGAACAGCTATATTTGATCATTTCATTTAAAAGTGACCAAAACTGGGCATGGTGATACATGTCTATAACCCTACTACTCAGTAGGCTGAGGTAGAAGTACTATAAATTCAAGCTCAATCTAGGGAAATTAGTGAGACTCTGTCTCAAAACAAAAATTTTTTTAAAAGGCAGAGGACATAGCTCAGTGGCAGAGCATTTACCTACCACGCAAGTCCCTGAGTTCAATTATAAGTACCACAAAGAGGAAAAAAGTGACACAAAGTTGAAATTAATGGTTAAATTCTAAAACAATTGGTTAAATTAGGATTTTAAAAGATTCTCATAAATCGGAAAGAGAAGATAAAATTAGTAAGAATTGAAAAAAGATTTAAAATTTAAAATTTTGTACTGTGTTCAGAAAAACCAATGCAATCCTTAAAATGGACATACAGCTTTTAAAAAGTTCATGTGAGAAGCTTGGGATGTAGCTCAGTAGTAAAGCCCATGCTCAGCATGCATGAAGCTTAAGGTTTGACTTTCAGCACTCAAGCCCCCCAAAAGTTCATGCAAATAAGACCTAGCTGAGTGTAACTTAACAGATACCCTTGCTACCAAAGCGAAATATTGTCCAGACATGCCTCAGGCTCTCTTGCCTTGATTTTTCTTTGCCCACAGTATTCTTCGAGCACTGGAGTACTCACTTGCAAGCTTCTCGATCAAAATCCTATTCAACCCTCTAGTCAATTTCAAATGTTACCACTTCCATGAAGATGTCAACTCCCTCTGTTAGCTGTAACTATACCCTTCCCTCTGAATTCAAAGTTTAGGTTTCATTCAAAGTGACAAATACATTCAGTTTTATACTTATCAATGTTTAGATCTGCTAAGTGAGAAGTTCTGAAAAAAGTTATAAGAAGAATCTATAATGCATAACGATAGAAACATATTCAAGAAGTTTTAAGTAAAATTCAGGAGAAACCATATAACAAGTTATGCAGCCCTCATGAAGAGAGGACCAATCTGGGAGTTTACAAAGACCAAAGTGCCATGGCTCTAGACGAGAACAAAGAGCTGAAATCCGGTAAACAGTGATTACAGGTAGTCAAGGTTCAGTTTCTACCTTGGGAAAAGGGAGTTTTTAAGGAGATCCTGTCCCAGACAAAGACACAGGGCCATAAAAAGGAGAATCTCTATCTGTCTATTTTTTTAAAATAAATGTGAACTTAGATTTCTGCTGACATGTTGTTTCTCCCACTGACTCTGGCCAAGTAAATAAAATTAATCATCATGTGGCTACACAGCCAGGTGGCTACCTCCCAAGAAAGGTGGTTACGCCCATGCCCATAGATAAGGGTGCAAAACAGGCTGTCAAGCTCTGCAAAGACAGTGATAGTAGACAGTTTCTAGAAAAAAAAACTCATACAAAGTAATTACTCAAATAATATATCAGAGATAGCACTTCTATCCAAAGAGGAGAAAATATATATACATGCATAAATTTTTATCAAATGAACTTAATTTTTTTTTTTTGTACCTGGGATCAAACTCAGCACCTTGTGCTTGCAAGGCAGGCGGCAGACCCACTGAGCTAAATCCCCGGCCCTATCAAATAAACTTGAGTTTCATCTTCTAAAATTCAAACAAGACAGGGGTACAAGGTAGAGAAAGTGGAACCAGCAGAAATAAATCTAATTATTCACTGCTTAGGAAGGCAAATCCAAAAACTTATATGTCAAATATTTCAATAAATCAAACTTTTATATACTTTTAAAAGGTAATCTTTGGATTTGACAAACCTGTGGATTATCCATGTACCACACAAAACTATCTTCTCTGGTATCCAGTATGAAGTACCGTCGAAGAAATTTCCCACTGTTTTCATTTTCTTCAATATCTAGAAAACCACAAATGCGATTCTGACGATCCACATAAGGCATTTCTGGGCTTGAACATTACACTTTAAAAACAAACAAACAAAAACAAACAGTAAGCTCCTAGGAAAACGAAAAGCATTTTTTAGGAGACTTAAAGATTTAATTTGTGCTAGGGTGTAATCTGTTCAACAAGAATCCCACTTTCCAATGTTAGATGAAGCCTGCCAATATGAACCCACACCAACATCCAAAGCATGAGCAAAAATAACTTTAGAAATTAAATTTACTATGAATGCTTACTAAAGGCAACGGTTCACAAAGTTCTTTTCCATTGCATTATCTCATTTAACTGTCAAAACAACTCTATGAGTAGGCATCATCATCTCCATTTTACAGATAGGGAATTTTTTAACATTACACAGGAAGTGACTTTCCCAGATTACAGAATGAGTAGGAAAAAAATCAAAACTGGAACCCAGATTCCTGGAGTGTAGAATGTTATCTTAAGCTCTAAACCATCCTGTCTCTCTGAAAATCCTTTGAATTGTTAAAATCAAATTGAATCAGAATAAATGTAGGTAACAAAACAAAAAAAGAGGGCCAGGGATTTAGCTCAGTGGTTCTGCCGCCTGCCGCCTGCTGCCTGCCTCGTTCGTAGGTGCAAGGTCCTGAGTTTGATCCCCAGTACCAAAAAAAAAAAAGAAAAAAGAAAAAAGAGAGAGAGAGAGGCAGGTACTGTCTACCTTCTGATGAACAACATTCAGATAATACCTATGAAGGGAACACAAAAATGTTTTTATCTATATCTGATCAAGTTACTAGATCCCCTATATCCAACTACCGATTTACAGGAAATCCAGAACATAGGGGAAAAAAAAACAGTAAGTTTCTTCAGCAAATAAATTAATACATTAAAAAAAAGAGGAACAGGGAGAGAGGAGTTACAGATTACAACAGACAAAAGGCCTATCATATTCTGGCTCTAAAATTTTTTTTTCTGGTACTGGAAATTGAACTCATGACCAGGCAGGCAAGGCGCCACTGAGCTACATCCCCAGCTCCTGGTTCTAAAATATTTAAACTTTAGTTATACTGATTAAAGTTACAAATCATGACCTCGGTAAAAGCAGTGTTTTCAATAATTTTTGATTTAGGAACTATAGATTTATGATTCTTCCCCTGTGACCCAGTCCAAATCTTCAGACAACTATTCCTGTTCTGGTAATTCTATACCCAACAGCACATCTTTTGGCAAGATGAATTAATACAATTCGTTCATTGAAAGGCTGAAGGTAAATTTAATTCACAATGAAAATTCAATCACAGTGCACTTTGATATAGTGTGTATCTATATGACAATTCTGAATGTAGTCAAAGAAATTGTAAAAAATAAAAATTTTAAATGAAATTATCCATTAAATTTGTGTATATGTTATAAATCTGGTACTTAAAGTTTAAAAGGCTAAAGTGCAATTGAAGCTTGAAAAATTAATACTCTACACAACCAGATACTACAGGTAAAAACTAACTTGTATGGTACTGCCACGAGGACAGACACAGACAAATGAAATAGAATGAAGTGCCCAGAAATAACCATTACGTCTGCAGCCAACTGATTAACAACATGAGTGATAACATCATTCAACGGGAGAAATACTGTCTCTTCAATAAATGGTGCTGATATAACTGAATAACCACATGTAAACAATGAAGGTAGACCCTTATTTAACACCACATACTAAAATGAATTCAAAATGGATGAACAATCTAAATGTAAGAAATTAAACTATAAAACTTTTAGGAGAAAATATAAGGGTAAAACTTCTTACCCTTGGATTTAATAACACATTCCTAGATATAACACCAAAAGCATGAACAAGAGAAAAAATAAGACAAATTGGACTTTGTCAAAACTAAATGGTTTCATGCATCAAAGAACACTAAGAAAGTAAAAAGAAACAAACAAAAACCAAAAGGAAACCCTAAAGTATATATCTAATGAAGGTCTAATATCCAGAATATATAAGTAATTCTTGCAACCTAACAATGAAAATTTTAAAATGGGCAAAGGTTTTGAGACATGTCTGTAAAGAAGAAATACAAATGGGGCCAGGGATTTAGCTCAGTGGTTCCACCTCCTGCCTTGCAAGCACAAGGTCCCAAGTTTGATCCCTGGTAAAAAAAAAAAGATATACAAATGGCCAACAAAAACATAAAAAGATGCTCAATATCATTAGTCAGTAGGAACATGCAAGTCAAAAACTGCAGTAAGAGGGCTGGGGATTTAGCTCAGTGGTGCCGCCGCCTGCCTTGCAAGTGCAAGGTCCTGAGTTCGATCCCCAGTACCAAGAAAAAAAAAACCTACAGTAAGATACCTCTTTACACCCATTAGAATGGCTATAATTAAGAGAGAAAAATAACAAGTGTTGGCAAGGACATGGAGAAATTGGAACTGTCCTACATTACTAGCACAAATATAAAATGGTACAACAGCTGTATAAAACAGTTTGGCAGTTGGAGTTCTTCAAAAGTTAAACATAGAATAACCATATGATCTAACAATTCCACTCCATATACACACTCAGAATTGAAAACAGGTACTCAAACATTTGTATGTGAAGAGTTGATGTTAACACAATTTATAATGGCCAAAAGATGAAAACAACCCAAACATCCATCAACAGGTAAATGGATTAAAAAAAAAAAAGATACATGTATACACAATATAATGCTATTTAGACATAGGGAAGAAGTACAGACTCATATCACCATCTGGATGAACCTCTAAAACATAATGCTCAGTGAAAGAAGACAGCAATAAACAGCCAAATACTGAATAACTCTGTCTATATGAAAGATCTGTAATAGATGAAACAGAAAGGAGACTGATGGCTGCCAGGGCCAGGGAGCACACAGAAATGAAGAATGATTGATGAAGAGGCTGTGGTCTTAACCATCATCCTAGTTAAGCTTCAGAAGACTTAGTCCCAGCTCTCATGTGACTACAACTGCATGAGAGACCCCAGGAAGGAACTGCCAGATGAATCCAGTCAACTCACAGAAGAGTGAAGAATAATAACTTGTTCTTTTAAATCACAAAAAACCCTCATTCACACACACACACACACACACACACACACAAACACACCCTTTATCCAATATGCTTGAGTCCAGAAGTGTTTCAGGGTTTAGAGTTTTTAGAATTTTGAAATTTATAGAGATTTTACTGGCCAAGCACCCCTAATTAAATTCTGCAATCTGTAATACTCCAAGATCTGAAACTTTTAAAGTACCAACATGACACACAAAAATTTTGGATTTCAGATTTTAGATGCTCAGATCAGAGACAATGAACTTATAAAAAGCATTAGGGAATTTTGTTTAATACAGTCTTCTGGATTTCTGTTGGTTTTTAAGACTGCAGATGCAATTATAACCTGGATAGCATTTGAAAATTAAAACAACATACTTGTAGGTAATTCATGAGTGAAAGAAGAAAGAGAAATTTAAAAATCTAACTGAATGAAAATAAAAAAGTCAAAACTTGTGGGATGCAGTTAAAGAAGCATTTAGAGGGAAATTTATACCTTTACAATGCTCTTATTTAGAAATAAAAAGGTCTAAAATCAACAGCCCTAAAGCTCCACTTATCACTTCTTGGTGTTTTGGATAAGATCAAGTGTAAAGCTCCACTTTGGTAGGTTACAAAAAGTTAAAGTTTACCAAAACAGAAAGTAAATAATAAATATTAGAAAAGAAATAAATGAAATAGAAAACAAATAATAAAGAAAGTTAATTAAAATCAAAAGCTGGATCTTTAACAGTTAAATCAGTAAGTCTATAGTTATGTGGGCCAAGTGAAAGAAAACAAGAAGCTACTCCTGAAATTCCACCACTCTGGGAGACTGAGGCAGAAGGATCACAAGTCTGACCACAGACTAGACAACTCAGTGACTCAGTGAGACTCTGTCTTTAAATAAAGGAATTAATGAATGGGCTGGGGCTGTAGCTCAGTGTGAAGGTCCAGAGTTCAATCCTCTGTAACAAACAACAACAACAAAAACCAATACTAGTAACTACATAGAAGTTATCACTGTACACCCTACAGATACTTAATGGACAATAAGAATATTATAACAACTTTATGTAAATAAACTTGACAACTGAGAGGAAACAAATTCTTCAAAAAACAAAACTTTAAAAAAACACAAGATGAAAATCTGAATTGCCCTACAGTTGAACTCATCACTAATACATTCCCTCCACAAAAAAGTTCAATCCCAGAACATTTCATATGTGAATACTACCAATTTTCCATTATATAAGAGGAAAGAACAGTTTCTAAGATATTTAATGTGATAAGTATTATTTGAATACTAAAATCTAACAAAGATACTACAAGAAATTAGTACCCCTCATTAACACTGAAAGTTCTTAACAGAATATTAGCAAATAACATCCAGCTATAGATAAAAAAAATGGTAGTGTATCATGATTAAGATTTATCCCAGGAACACAAAATTGGTTTAATATTTGAAAAATTACTGTAATTCTAAATATTAGCAAAAGATAGGGGGGAAAATATATGATTGTCCCAACATATACAGAAAAAGCACTGACAAACATGATAAAAATCTCAGCAAATGAGGACTAGAAAAAAACAATCTAATAAAGGGTTCCTGGGCCAGGATTTAGCTCAGTGGTTTTGCCGCCTGCTGCGCAAGCGCAAGGACCTGAGTTTGATCCCCGGTACCGCCCCCCCCCAAAAAGGGCTCCTATGATAACACAGTTTCATAATACTTAGTAACGAAAAAGTAAACTGTATCTCTCTAAAATTAGTAGGAAAAGATCCCTGATTTACCACTTCTATTCCAGACTGTACCAGCCACTGCCAATAAACCAATGAAAAAATTGGGATAAAGATCAGAAAAAAATAAAACTGCCCTGGTGAATTTATAAAACTATTAAAATAAGTGAATTTGGGAAGAATAAGTCAATTTATAAAGGTCTCAAGATACAAAAGCCAATTATATCTTTACAAACAATTACAATTATAATTGTAAAAGTTCTACTTAAGCTAAGTGTGGGAGTACACACATCTTGTCCCAGCTACTCAGGAGGCTGAAGCAGGATCACTTGAGCCCACAAGTTTGAAAAACCAGCCTGGGCACCACTGCAAGACCCCGCTTCAAAAAAAATTCTATTTAGAATAGCATCAGGAATATAAAATATATAGAAATAAATATAACAAAAGATATGCAGGGCCTCAACATTGACAATTACAAAATACATACAGAATTTTTTTTTCAATACAGTACTGATTGATTATAGGGGCTTCACACTGTGCTACATCCACACCCTTTTTTTATTTTTTACTTCTCAAACAGGTTCTCACTAAGGCACTGAGTTGTGGAGGCTGGGCTCAAACTTGTAATCCTCTTGCCTCAGCCTCTCAGAGTGGTGGGATTACAGGTATGTGTCACCACACCCGGCTTTGCCCGCAGAAATTTAAAGACCAAAATAAATGAAGAGTTATACAATTTTATGAACTGGAATGCTCCAAATTAATTAAAAATTAAGAAGAATAAAAATGAATTTAGAAATTGGAATTTTAAAACTAAATTAAAATTGTTTCTCCCCAAATTGATTAATGGGTTCAACTAAATCCAATCAAAATTCCAGTAATATAGTTTTTAAAAACTGACAGGGTAGGGCTGGGGATTTAGCTCAGTGGTTCTGCCGCCTGCCTTACAAGTGCAAGGTCCTGAGTTTGATCCCCGGTACAAAAAAAAAAACAACAAAAAACTGACAAGGTAATATATCATATATTCTGAATTTCAAATGACCATCAAAAGCCAAATCTGTTTCCCAAAGAACAGAGGAGGAAGGCTTACATTACTTGCTTTCAAGACTGACAGTAAAATAACACTAATTAAAACATTGTAGAACTGATGAAAGATAAGTATAAACCAACAGAGCAAAACATTATCTAGAAACTGATCTGTATATATATTGCCAACAGATCTGCAACAAAGATCCCAAGGCACTTCCATAGAAAATGCACATTCTTTTCAACAAATGGTGCTAAAATATTTGACTATCTAAGTAGGGAAAAATTAACTCTAAATGGATCACAGACAATGTAAAAGCCAAAACTATAAAGCTGCTAGGAGAAAATATAAGAGAAAATATTTATGATGGTTGGGAAAGACACTGATTTCTTAGATAATACATAAAAAGTCTGAATCATAAAAATGACATACAGAATTTCATCAAAATTTAAAACTTCTGTTCCTCAAAAGATACCACTAAGAAACAGACAGAAAGAAAGAAGCCACAAAATAGAAGACATTCAATATTCAGTACACCTACAACTATCAGACAACATATCCAAGAACAAACGGGTAATTATTGCGTACAATGCAATAAGACAAGCAACCGAATAGGAAAATGGGGGAAAAACACTTGAAAAGATCAGTCAACAAACAAGATGCACAAATGGGACATAAGCGCACGTACACACACACACACACACACACACACACACACACACGCTCATCATTAGCCAGAAAACTATTTCAAATTTTTAAAACCAAGAGATATAATAACATACCTACCAGAATGGTTAAAACAAACAAAAAATCCGGTAATAAAAACACTGTCAAAGATGTGGAACAAATAAATTCTCAGATATTTTGGAGTTGGGCATGTAAAGCAGGATGAGCTAGAAGAGCATGAGGATGCTTTCCACAGGTATGGAAATGCTCTATTACTAAATTGACAGTAGACATGGTTGAAATTCAAAATTATACATTTTAAATAGTTTATTTTATCTAACTTTAAAAAGTGAATTAATGTCAAGTAGCAATATGTAACTTCAAATAATTTTTTAAGAAGCCTTTGCACGGCAAAAACCTGACAGGCAAAGTCAAAGCCAATAGAAACTATTTCCAACTTAAATCACAAAATGCTAATCTCGCCAACACTTAAAGAGCTTACCAAAAAACTCAAGAAAGATGTATCAAAAGTTTAATAGAGAAATGAGTAAATGATATGACAGACATTTTACAGAAAAAGGTAAGAATGGTGTTTAAACATGAAGAGATGGGTGCACAGGTAGTAAAAAAAAAAATTAAGAATCAAGATACATCATGTACAGGTAAAAACAACTCAATGATAAATGTAAACGTATTGTATACCTAAAATATACCAATAAAAGAACTTAAGAATAAAACATGAAGAGTTGTTCAACATCATTCATAAAAGAAAGCCAAAAACTCCAATGAAATACTGTATAGGCATCACCACTGATATCACAAAAAGAATTCAGATTCCATGTGCTTCCTGGCAGAAGATATGATACCATCTATAAATACTTTGAGACGAAAAACACAAACACACAGATACACACACACACACACAAACCTGAGTCTGACCAACACTAGCTGCAACTACTAATTTATATGAAATATAGAAGACAATGGAAGAACAGAAATTCAAATGGCAAAATCTATACAGTAAAAAATTTCTTAAAATAGAAATTTCTTAGAACTAATTTCTTCAAAATTAAATTAAAAAAGCAATAGGGGAAAAGGAACTAGAAAGAAATCTACAAGCTAAAAAGAACTTTAAAAGACATTTGGACCAACCACAACATGTGGACTTTATATAAGGTCTATTAAAAAAGAAAAAAGGCTGGGATATAGCTCAATAGTAGAGCACTCCTAGGTTCGATCCCCAGTACTGGGGTGGGGGGCGGGGAGCAGGGAGGGAGACCTGACATATTTAAGAAAATGGGAAAACTATTGCCTGATACTAAGGAAAGAAATAAATATTATGCTGTGACACTGGTATTGTGGAAATATTTACTAATAGATAAAATTATCTAGGATTTGTTTCAAAATAATTTGATGGTGAGAATGACTGGAAAAGGCAGGCCTGGGTTGAGTTGCTGAAGCTAAATGATGGGTGGTGCATGAGTTTAATTACAATACTTTCTACTTCTGTGGATGTTCACAATTCCCCATTACAGAAAAGTTTTTAAATATCTATACCATACAAAGACACCATTGCTCATCTACCAGACAGGTAAAACTTCAAGAGCTTGACAATACTCTATAATGCAAGAAAATAAGAATTCTCTTACATTGCTGATGAGAATGCAAAACAGTAAAACTCTATGGAGGTGAATCTGACACTATTTAACAAAATAACAGATGCATTTATTCTCTGATCCAGCACTCCTACTTGGTATTATAATCTAAAACTATTTTATGAACATGATAGGATTTATAAACATTATAGGATGATGTAAATAGGACAATACTGACTAAAATTATTAAACATTTATTTGTTATTAGGAACTAAGATTGTCACAGCAAGAGGAAAGAAATACAGACACAAAAAGAAAACCACACCATGAATTCAAAATACTATTAACTCATGTCTTTGAAAATATGATAATAACAGAATATCACCACTTTGCAATCCCAACATAATTACAAATTTAAGCAAGCATCTGCAATGAACACTAAAACCACCAGATGAAATGTTCCTAGGGAACAGAATTATCATACAGTCTGAAAATATCAGCCCACAGTTTTCTTACTAATTACAAAGAGAAAAGTGTATCTCTCCAATGGAGAGATCTCATAGCTTCACTATTACCAAATGATTTAGAAACTTCTAGGTCCTAAGAGATACCAATTCTCTCTCAGCAGACCATGCTTTATATGATTCCACTGATATGAAATATCCAGAATGGGCAAATGCATAAAGATAAAAAGTAGATTAGTGGCCCCCAGGAATGGAGGGATAGGAAGGAAATGAATAGCTGCCTTAGGAAGATACAGGTTTCATCTAAGTAATAAAAAAAAAAATTCTAAAGTTGATTGTGGTGATGGCTGCACAACTATGAATACACTAAAAATCAGTGAATTGTACACTTTAAACGAGTAGATCAGATTATATGGTGTGAACTGAATCTCAAACAGGCTGCTTTCTTTAAAAAATGAAATAACTATAATTATCTTTCATCCTAGAAAACACGAGAAACCCTGAGGAACATTTCACCTCCCATACCTCTGAATGTTGCAGTGTCTCAGAGAGTAATCCGTGAATCTCTTTTTTATGTACTTGGTCTCTTGGTAAGCTCACTCACACTCATTCTCTTGGGACTAGAGTGAAAATTCCAAATTGCTATCTCTAGCCCTGAATTCTCTGCTGAGCTCTGCATTTGAGTGTACCACTGATCTATTTACTTACCCAACATTCACCTCAAACTCATAGAACTGAGCTCCAGATACTCCGTGCAGAATCCTGATTCTCTGTCTTCTCCATCTCAGAAAACCGTTACTCGCTTTATCCCTTCTTCAGGCAAAATATCTTGGAGTCACACTTAATGAAGTCTTCTTTCTATCTCATTCCATGTCCAGTCCATCAACAAATTCTGTTGTCTCTATCTTCAAAATACTGTATATCTAGCATCTCACCACTTCCCATCACTTGCTATCATTCTTGTCCAAGTGACCATTATCTCCCACCTTGATTACTACAAGGACCTCATTGTTTCAGCCCTTGCCCCACTTCAATCTGTTCTTAAGATGACAGTCAAGAGTGATCTCATTAAAATATATATTCAAGTGTTTACTCAATAAACACATATATTACTACCTGCCCAGACCTGTTCTAATCCTTATAGTTTAATCCTTATAACAACACTTTTATAGATGAGAAAACTAAAGCACTTACCCAAGTCATCTGGTTAGGAAGTGGCAGAGACAGGATTCAAACAAGGGGAGTTGATGCTTGCTCTGCAGTGGATATCAACCTTAGCTGCTTATTAAAATTATCTGGAAGTGTTTGAAAATCCTGGTGCCTAGAATTGCCTGATGCTCCCTGTCAGACTAATTAAAGCAGAAACTCTCGGATGGGATCCAGACATCAGTACTTTTTTTAAAGCTCCCCAGATAATTCCAATGTTCAACCAAGGTTGAGAACCATTATTTCAATAGGATCCCATCCCAGTCAAAGTAAAAACCAAAGCCCTCACAGAGGCCTATAGGCCTCACCTCCCTGCTCAACCCATCCCAACCCTGAGACTCTTCATTCACTCATCTGGCCACTTGGACCCACCAGACAAGCTCCCTATTCAGGGCCTTTTAACTCAAAAGTCACTTTCTTTAGTGAAGCCTTCTCTAAGATCTTATCTAAAATTGCATATTCTCCAAACTGGCCCACTATTTCCCCTCTCCCTTCCTTGCTTCATTCTTCTCTTTAGCATTTATCAATATAGAATAAATGATACCGTTCAGTATTATGTGTTTCTTGTTTGTTTTCCCACCCTGGAATGTAGGATGCCTGAGAGCAGGGAATTGTTTTATAGTATTAACTATGTTTTCTCCAATGCCTAAAACAGTTGGCACATGCAAGGCACTCAAAAACTATTTGCAGAATGAAGTATAACCCATAATTATTGCATCAAATATTAATATTGAAGTTTCCAGACACAAAGTTGCCTTTTCCTCATCAGAAAAGAAACCATTTAGCAGATTTAATTGGTTTGTTTACATGATGGAAAGAAAAAAGGGCCAGAGTAGGAACCGAACTCAAGGCCTTCATACTGAGTTATATTCCCAATCCTGTTTGTTTTCTATTTTGAGACAGGGTTTCCCTAAGAAGCTAAATTACCCAGGCTGGGCTCAAATGGGAATGGTTCTAGGACCCACACAGATACCAAAATGTGTTGATGTTCAAGTCCCTTATATAAAATGGCACAGTTAATACATAACCTTTACACGTCCTCTCTATACTGTAAAGTATCTTTAGATAACTTATAATACAACACAACTGCTATGTAATTAGTTGTTCACCATATAATGACAAGAAAAAGAAAGCCTGTTTATGTTCAATACAGATGAATTTTATTTTCAAATATTTTCACTCTGTGGTTGGCTGAATCTGAAGATACATGGGCAGATTGTGTAAGAATTAATCTACAAAGTCAGGCATGGCTTCCTTTCCTCCCTGCCCCACACACGCACCTCAGTGCTCTGGCACCCTAACCATCACCTTACCATCCTTACCCTCTATAGAAGCAGTTGACAGAAGGGGGAAAGAATTACAAGTCTTCCAAGTTTTCAGGGAGAATGGGGGAAAGGAAAGAGGCATACAAAAAAGTGGGAAGGGCTCCAAGATCTTAACTGCCTAGAAAAGGGGAAATTGGCATCTCACTCTCCAGTCCAATATCTGGCTATACAGTAGACCAACTATGTGAGCAAGAAGACAAACAGAATTATGAGAAGTGGCAAGACAGAAAGGGGTAGATGTAAGCAGCCTGCGTGCCACTACCTGACATTAGAAGGAAATGATTTTCCAGTAGGTTGAGTGGAAACTGCAGAAGTAACTGGACTCAAGTAGTCTTGTTAAAAAGTCCTCACCCCAACTCATCCCCATTCATTCACAGAAACAGGCAGGCAAGTGTAGTTAGTTTGGTTTAGCAGCACAAATTTCATATACAGTAATTATGAAGTAGGGCATCTCCCTGAAAGATCTCACCAAAAATGCCAGTCTCATAGTCTATCAGTGGACATTAATGGTCTACCACTGTGAAGAGATGACTTTAGAAAAACCAAATAAGAAATACTTGCCTTTTTCTGTTTTTCTTCTCACTAGTCTCTGTACAAGTAGGTTCCCAAAGAGGGAAATCAAAGAGGTATCCTAAGATCATACCACAATCCTTTCTGACCCTAAATGCTCTAGGCAGTAAGTGGCCAGCACTGTGATAAGGGAGAAATGAAGTTCTACACGGAATGTGAAACTGATGGTTTAAACTGGAATAGACTGGAGATTTTAATAGCTATAAATGATAGAAAAGCTATCATTTACCCATGATGCCACGAGGCAGGAGGAAGGAAGGGAGAGGAAGATGCTAGAAAGAATAGTTAAGGGCTGGGATTTAGCTCAGTGGTGCTGCGCCTGCCTCTCAACCGTAAGGTCCTGAGTTTGATGCCTGATACTAAAAAAAAGAATAGTTAAAAGCAGTGAATGATGAAAATTTAAACTGTTTTGTTTGTTCTTACCAAGCTTTAACTGGTCAATAACCTGACGACATATGAAACTGCATTACTGCCTTTAGAAATGGGGGGGAACACCTACATGGAAATTCTCAGGGGGGATTTACTGTACGGGGTCAGAAGCCACATTAGAAGCCCTCTGAGATTACTTCTCTTCAAGAGGTTAAATTGAATCCAGAATCTAGAACTAAAAAATTCTTCAAAGGCTGGGCTGCCTAAAGGGGCCTTTTGAAGAATAAAGCTATCAGACTGACAAGTCTGATAAGAGTTTCATTTAGAAATAGTATTTTACTTTAAAACAATTTTTTAAAATCCTAAATGACTCTAATTTCCTTTTATAGTCAACAAAACTTCCAGTTCAAAGAAAGCTTGACATAAAATCCCCAAAACACTACTTACTGAACCAAAGCTATGAAACTATCCAAAATGCTTAGTAAAAACAGCAGCAAACGTTCGCTTAACTATCTTGTAGGAATAACAAATTCACACATTCTTTATCACAGGTACCTACAAGGAAAAAATATTACTTAGGGTTAAATGATTTAAAGTACTCTTTAAATGTAACAATCCTAATCCTATAGTAAATATCAATAGGGAGTTTCATTTTTACATAAAACATCATATATATGCAATTAAGCATTATAGTTAAATATCTAAAGCTACTGAAAGTTTCTGCCCCATAAAATATTTTTAGATGCTATGTCAATAAATTTTCAAATGCTGTATGCTCACAGATGGTTAAAAAAACCTAAAACTATATTTTCATATTTATCTCCTACTGAATCTATTTTACTGTATCTTGGTGGATCTGAAATGCAATAAATCTTTAAATTTAAAATTAAGTTTTAGGGCTGGGGATTTAACTCAGTGGTTCCACCGTCTGCCTCGAAAGCACAAGGTCCCGAGTTCGATCCCCAGTACCAAAAAAAAAAAAATTTAAGTTTCAGTATTACCAAAAGTAAACTATTTAAGAATGTGAAAAAGTAACTGTGCATTGGAATCAAATGGGGGAACGGGAGTTACTGCCATATACTTGAAATTTTCTAACAAAGACAGAGTGTAACCACTGTCACATCTGAATAATTATTAATTCTATTCAGAGAACTATCTTCCTTATTCTTACATGGTAGAGAGTTACCTACACAAGAGTAAGAATAATATCAAACAATATGTCAATGTCAAAGTCTGACTTAAATTATGCTAATAAATTACTCTGAAGATTTCATTCTGAGTTACAAACTATACAGTGAAAATAACTGGCATATGTAGTGCAACTATAAGAAAAACAGGAACTTTGAGGTTTAGGTCAGAAAGTCATTTTCTGAAAAGCTCTATTAAATGCTTTTAGGGGAAAAAAATCCTTATTAAAATGTTTCCTCTTTTCTCAAGTACCTTCCTATGAATTCTTCAATAATACAGTATCTTCTATGCTATCAACCAACACTTGAATATTGCCTTCAATGACTTCTTAAAGAAAAGATCCCAATGCTATTCTTAACATCCTTAAATACTTCTAAAAAGGTCCTTCCGGCTTATGGACTCACAGCAGTTTCCTCACAATTGTGTACTTATCCTGTTCCACTGTCTCTCCTAGTCTATGACATACTCAAATTTACACACCACCTCTATTTCCTATTTTGCTACATTGCTAAAACTGGAACGTAAAAGGATACAAACCCACTACTCCTTCCCACCCTCAAAGCAACAATAAAACTATTAGTTAGCAAGACAAAATGAGATAAAAAGCAACATATGTCACATCTTAGTGTGGCAAAAAATATCCATTGCTTACCCTAAAGGATAATTCACAGCCATATACAATATACAGTACCTTAATAGATATATTCTTCAAGAGAATCTGTTAATGGAAACACTGTACAATTTATAGCACTATAAAATAAACTATTAAATTTTGCCAACCTCAATATTCTTCTTTAACTGTATCAGTACTCTAAAATGTGATTTCCCTTGAGAAGATCTGGCCAAAGAAATGAACAGTGAAGCAAACTTACTTGGGGAAATATTCTGCAACCCAAGTGAGTCAATTTGAAAAATTACTAGTATGAAAGAGATACTTTAGTCAGAATAAATCTTATTATTTTTGAAAGAGTAGTTCTTCAGATAACAAAAATTTTCAAAAATTATTTTTTTGGCCAAGTTTTTCTCTGAATCACAAAACCCTCAAATTTTTCAATGGCATTAAACATAGAAAGTATGAAAGTGAGTACCTGGGAAATAAAGCAGACTGCTCAGTAGTTCTAAGATAAAAGACAATGATATAAACCTCAGAGTGTGCTATTTGTTCCAGCCATTAAACATACAGGAAATAAGGTTTTCTACTTAGAAAACTAATTCACAAACGGCAATGACTTCATTAAAGAAAAGAAAATCTTATTAAAATAGACAACAATCAATTGTAAAGCATGAAAACAATTACTAGAAAGGATTGAAAGGTCAAACAGAAGAGGAAAATGACATAAATTGTCTAAATTTCTGCCTTTAACCTCTTCTCAGACCTGCCCCTCAAACAGCAATCGAGTTTCATTATTAATACGAGCCATGGCAGATGCTCTGCTTCGCGGCATAGCATAGCTAAAATTCTATCAAAAGCTGTAAACCCCTTCAATAACCAGACCACTTTCATTACGACAACACTACTTCAGGAGGGTCAATAGAAAGCATTTGAAATAAACCACAAATCACCCAGGACTGCCCCCTCAGAGGTGCGGTTGGTAGGTGGCCTCAAGACCTGGGTTCTGGTCCCTCCCTGGTCCACCTACGTGACCTTAGGCGAGTCATCAACTCTCCCACTGGCCATCAACACCACCAAGGTGCGAAGGTCAATCACGCATGCTGCAAGACCTCTGCCTGCTCGAAACCGCATTAAAAAACTAGAGAAGGATGCCCAGCAGCATCAGCCCCGGGGGTTCGGCCCTAGAGTGGTGCCACTCCAACAGGCGTTGCCACCGGGAATCTCCGGACAGCTGCCCGGGCACAGCGCTTCCAGAGCGCGCTCGGGAGGAAGGGAAGGAGGAGGCAGGGGCGCGACTATACTTCTCGGCGGGGACACCGAGGCGCTCCTCGGGCCTGCGACGGGCGCGCCTCCCTGCCTTTGCCGCCCGACACCGCCGAGGCTGAGGTCCGGAAGACAGTCGGGCCCCGGGAGGCGGACGCCGCCGCGAGCTGGCGCACAGGTGAGCCTGCCCGGAGGCCCAGCCAGGTGCGGCGGCGCGGGGAGGGGGCGCGGCCCCTCAGCGGACGCCTCCCGCTCGCCCCGGCTGGCGTGGCGCTTCTGGAGCCCCGCCGCCGCCTCGCACCCGGCCTCGCCACCACCTACCCCCTCCCCAGCGCGGCCACGCTCCACACACCCTACTTTGCCGCGGACTCGGTCCAGAGCACCGGCGCCACCGCGGCCCCGTCTCCCACAGGTTCTCGGCTGCTGGTAGCGGCGCCCACGACGGCCCGCCCGCGCATTGCGCACGCGCGCCCGAGCCGCTCAGCAGCCCCCCCCCCCGACAGCGACTGAGATTCCGGAGCGGACACTCCCACTTCGCGGAGACTCTAAGTCCCGGCAGGCTCCGCGCGCGCCCGGCGGCGTGGCGGGCCGGGGTTCGGACGTCTTCCTGGTCCCGCAGCGCTGGCCGAGCTGCTCCGAGTGGGAGGGCCGCTCCTGGAGAGCCCGGCCCCTACCCCGCGGTGTTTCCTGGGACTAGTAGTTCTTGAGGACCACGAGGCTTGGCTCGGAGGTGGGACTCCGGGTTCTCTGAGGTCATCGCCTGGAGCTTCGGGACGCAGGGATCTTTAAAAATAGGCTTCTTTCGTTTGCAGATAATGTGTTTGCAAGCTGTCCCACAATCCGTCCTAGAGGCTGCGGTGCGACTTGGAGAAAAAGTGCTTTACAGCTCTGCTTTCCAATTTTTCGCTTCTTAACTATTTTTTTCTCCCTAGAAATGCAGCTCTACCTCCTACTTGGTGTTAATGGGACAGAAGGAGAAGAAAAACTTTAGAAGTAGCCGAAATTCTTTCAGGACACATATATTCTTATAAATATTTATAAATGTTTAACGTAATTGTTGAGCACTTAACAATGTGCCAAGCGCCTGACCTTTTGCAGCCTGCGTTTGGTAAGGGGAGCTGGTGTGTATACAAGCAAGATGATTACAGATTTGGAGGTTGAGATGTGGAACCCTAAATTGCCCACGGTGGGCTCGAATTTGCAATCCTACCTCAGCCTACCACAGTGCTGGGACTACAGCCTCTTGACAGGTCTTAGTGCAACAGAGAGACAAGTTCCAGAGATAGTTTCAGGGGAGGCTTCTTCCAAGAGAATAGTCATGGAAAGTTGCCTGATGAAGTGTTGTTTGAGTTAAACTCTGAAGAATGAAAAATATTCAGACATGGAAAGAAGTGGACTTTTACAATGCATGGCATACCTTACTCTTAATAAATATTTGTTCCTTTTGTGTCCTTCCTTGCCTCTCCCTGCACACCCTGAGAGCACATCCTTGCCCCTTCAGAATCTTTCATCAACATCTTTCAGAGGATCCTTCCTATGTGAAGATGAACACAAGACAGTCGGTGTCCCAAGGCAAGACATGTTCTCACAGATTAATAAGCTGATGGAATCACCTGCCTGAAATGCATCAAGCTGCATGGAATGCTCTGGTGCGGGCTCTCCAGCTGCCTAGATAACTGTTCTGTCGTGTTTTGAAAAACCTTAGCTCTGCACTCTCATTTCCTTATCTGTATAATAACTGAAAGAGATTGGTCTCGCCAGAGTCTATAAAATGAACAGTGCAGATTGTTTCCTTTGATCTATATGGTGGGTTATGTTGATTTAACTGAATGTGTGGCTGACATTAAAGAATAAAGAATTTTCATGTAAAAAAGCAGATGTCACCTGTCCTATCCTTCTGAGCATTTGAATTTTGGCCTTCCCTGGCTTAAAGATCTGGAAGAAGTCTCTAGCCTTTCATATCTTGGCTCCTAGAAGATTCCCAAAGGGCTATTTGAGACATATTTAACACAGATTTCCTATTTATCTAAAAAAAATTTTTTCATATAGGATGTTTTATAATCCTTTACATTTTTTTTAAAAAAGCAATTGCTTAACAGGACAAGTCCTCCGAATCAGTACAAAAGTATCAAGTGCATATACATAAGAGATCAACAGCACTGAATAGCACTCAGCAGTAATAGTGGAAACTATGCCTTGGACTTTCAGAAAGGCTTTTGGGCACAAAATTAAATGAGGACTCTTCCAACTTTGGGAGGCCATTATTCCCAAATTGTGCTGTTCTTTCTGATAAATAATGAATAAGGCAGAAGAAGAGCTGGTTCTGCTTTGGATTTTTTTCACCCCTTATTTCAAATGAGTGGAAAAGATAAACAGCTTCCCTCATTTCAAAGCAAAAAAAAATCCTCAAAAACAAGCCACTGTTGCCTTGGGCCCTGGGACACAAGTCCTGAGGCTGGCTCTGGAGCCCTAGGCTCTGCCAAGGTCAAGTCTGCATACCTGGAAGTGCGAGGTGAGAGGCCACGTTGGCCACTGAAGGATTTTACACACAGTTTGTGAAGAAGCTGCAGGACACAGCCAAGGAACACTTGACCATCCAGGCCCTGTCTGAGTCCTAGTCCCAGGGGGTGAGCATGACCCATGAGCTTTCCTAAGAAGCCTGAAAACATCTCTGGTCCCATCCAGCCAGTCATTCCTGGTAGAGCCCCTCGAGGCCTGCAGACTTCATAGCCAGCTGACAGTTGACA
The DNA here is from genome assembly GCF_053883595.1 of Heterocephalus glaber. NCBI lineage: Eukaryota > Metazoa > Chordata > Mammalia > Rodentia > Bathyergidae > Heterocephalus > Heterocephalus glaber. Next base: position 62,192,658 of record NW_028258320.1, read on the forward strand.
CTGGGGTTTTGCTTTGCTGGTGGTCTATTAGAGCAGGGTTCACAGGCCGGGGGTTGATCTCGGCTCAGACACATCACCCTGGAAGAAAAGCAGTAGTTGATGAGGCTGGAGACCACCACGTAGGACACAATGATTGTCCCTAACAGGGCAAGTGATATGAAGACCAAACCACAGAGGACACAAAGTAGTGTAACACCACCCACAGAAATGACCAGTCCTTCCAGTAACAGGATTCCCACAAGAGCAGCCAGGGAGCTGAGCACCACGAGGAGCAGGAAGAACCCAACAGGGACAGCAGACATGGCCACGAACACCAGCATGGAGAGGGCCAGGAAAGGATGCCTGTCCAAGTACTGGCCCACTGGAGACTTCGTGAAGGCAACCACCTTTGAGTTATTCTGAAAGGACTTTATCAGCAAAGAGAGCTTCCTCTGGAGCTTCTGTAAGTCCTTTGAGACACTTGAGGGCTCTTCTTTGGCCATCTTCAAACTCACTTTAATCTCTTCAGGGGTTAATTCTCCTACCAGCAAGTTCTCTGTAGTACACAGTCCAATCTTTCACGTTTCCCAGTCTCTTGCTGTCGCCGGCGCCGGCGGCCCGCGGCTCCAGCAGTGAGTGCCGGTGAAGGACGAAGAACCGCGCGCAGGCGGGAGGCCTGGCTTCTTCCTCCACCCCGGAGCCGCCGGCCCCCTTATTTATCTAAAATTAAAATTCAAACTTAGCATCTTTTATTTGATATAAAAACCTTAACCCTGAAACCAGACCACTGAGGGAGAGTCCCTGACTTCCTCTGACCTGGAATCATTCTCTTGATCATTATTCCAATTTGACGTAATTGACTGAGTGGTGTAAAGTTGTTCTCTTCTCTTTTACACATAACAAGCCTCCAAAGACTGGCTTTGAGAGCCAAATCTACACAGGATGGAGGAAGCCAGAAAAGTAGCTCACTTTGCCCAAAGGCACACAGCAAGTTAATCCCAGGGGTACTCTGAGGTTGGGATATAACCAGAACTTGAAAGCTCCTGATCAGCCAGTAAGTGCAAACTGGAGAGGGGGAAAAGCTTTTTGCTTTTCCTCGGCCTTTTTTTTTTCTTTGGATAATGAACCTTATTACATAAGAGTACTTTAGTGTTATTTAAGGGGAAAAAGTATGTGGAATATTCCCCTGTTGAAATTACAATCTGAGAGCAAACCAAGAATACTCAAGACACAGTGAAGGCAATGAGGCATGCTGGAACATTCCATGGATCCTTGTCATCTGAAGAAAAAGGAGGAATCTGAATTCAAGATTCTGCAATTTACTTTTAAAACATCTTTATCACCACCACCACCACCATCATCATGTTTTGCACACACAAAATGCTTTCATGTTTCATTCAAAAAAAAATTTTTTTAGACAGGGTCTCACTGTGTAGTTCAGGAAGGCCTTCAACTCACTATGTAACCCAGACTGGCCTTGAACTCACAGCAATCCTCCTGACAGCCTCCCAAGGGCCAAAAATATTTCTTAATTTCTGTCTCTGTGCTTAGTCCTAGGCCCTGGATTCTCCCAAAAGACATCAGCCCCTTTGACAAAACAAAGTAAGAAAATATATTTACTCAAAATACACAGAATGTTACTAAGTACTGGTCACCTCTCTAATACAGTATTTGACTTTCCTTCTTCTGTGGACATTTTACATCTTACCTCTCTGCTTTATTTTTTCTCCTTAACAGAGATATAGATATAGATATAGATATAGATAGGTCTTATGATCTTTGGTCTTATTTATCTTGTTTTCTGCCTGTCCCACAGAATGCAACTTCCATGTGGACAGGGATTTTATCTGTTTTGCTCATTGCTGTATTCTTAGTGCCTTAAACAGAAACATCTGCTGAATGATGAATGCCAAAAACCTCCTTTGTGAATAGAGTAAGAACCAGAAGTCAAACAGAAGGGGCAATTCCAGAAGTAAGCACACATCTACCCAGAAATCAGAACCTACATATTGAAAGAAGTAAACATGAACTGATCGCTCTCTCAAAACCTAGTTTTGTTCTTCTGTGTCCTATCCAACAGAGTTCAAAACAGTTCTTCCTCATTTCTTGATGTAAAAGTGGAAGCTGTACCAGGGAAGGGAGTCGGGGTTTGCTTCTGCGGCTGAAGTTGGGAGGCACCTGGGCCCACCCACACACCTGACAACAACCTAGAGATAGGAAGGATGGTTCTTGGTAATTACTCAGAGCAGGCCAGGTGGAGGGACCCAGCCAGATTACAAACGAAAAGAAAGAGTCTCCTTCTGGAGCTAATTCTTGCATCCTAGGGTTTGGCACACTCTTTTTTCAGGAAAGAGGACCACCCCTATTTCATGTTTACTAAGGTATAAGAATAGGACTTCCAAACAGGTCAGCAAACAGTCCAAATTCCAGGACAGGATTTCCAGGAAAAGAAAAACAAAATGGGAGTCAGGGGAGATGACAGCCTCCAAGACTTGTAAAGGGCAGAACCAAGTCTTTCTGGTCTTCTGATCATCAGGCAGCAGGGAAAGGAGCCTAATCTTGAACATCTGGATAGATGTAATATCATGCCACTGAATGTCACCACAGCCCTAAAGGTCCCCAGCAATCCTGAATGAGGTCTGGGAGGTGCCCCCTGCATCAGATACCCTGGTTAGATCATACTCCAATTATTCTGACCATATTTGGCAGTTCTGGGATGCTGGTAAGCCCGAAAATTGAGGAGCACAGATTGCCTGTTATCATCCAAACATGTGTACTCTTGCTCCAATGTCATTCAAACTTGAAACACAAGGTTTTCTGAGGTTAAGGTGATCATCCAGGGCCGTGCTATGTTGCTGATTGCTGTGTTCAGGTGGGGTACATTCTAGATGGCGAAGGTTCTTTTAAAATAAAGCTGGAGAGGCTCTGGGGACAATTCCATTTTGGCTTCAAACCTTCTTAACCTATGGGAATTTCTCCTCAGACCTGCTACTACTAACTTGTCCACCTCCAGCAAAATTCTCCCTTCAGTCAAAAGTCACCAGTTTCTCTCATCCATCTCACCATTTCCCAGGAGAGATAATTAACATTCAACCACAACAACAAATGCCTTTATTTGTTCTAGAGGGTTGACTGTGCGTCATGCTCTGACCCCCAAAGAAGAGAAGTATAGAAGTTATAGCTTTCACCATGAGCCCCTGGTTGTCACGGACTCCACCCTAGGAAAGAAAGTCAAGAAGGGCTTCTGTGTTGGCCAGCTAGTTGACCTTGGGCTCATTACCTTACTTCTTTGAGGTTTAACAATTCCTCATCTGTAAAATGGAGATGTAGTAGATCCTACTTCAGAGCTTCTTCGTTAGTCTTAAGTGAAATAATGCATGTAAAACTCTAGAACATAAGAATGTCCGCAATTGCATTAAGTAATTTAGCACAATTCCTGAGCCTTCTTGACCAAGGAAGACATTAACACACTCACAGTGTCTGGCTGGGGCAGTGGGTAGATTTGAGAATTCCTTTAACTGCTATGAACTTTCACACATATTGGGGTGATTGCAGTAGGATTGGAGTCTAGGATCTTGGGGAATTTAGCATAGCTACAGAGCAGGGCCATGAGGACCTGGTGTTGGAGAAGTAGGACTGATGTGGAGGGACTTGGGAAGGACTCAGACTGGGTGGAGGGATTTTGAGTTGTCTCCTTAAATGTACCCTGTCCCCTCTCTCCTGCCCACAAAAATACATAAATATAAGTAAGTTGACAAAGGTAGACTATGGCAGGACTGGGATAGCTTCATCGTTTTTGGCTCCCTCAGAAACATTTTTCGTTTCTTCCTGATAGTTTCCAGGTTGCTCCCCTTGGCCAGAACTGTCCCACCCCCAGCTGAACTGCAGAGGCAGCTCTAAAAATAGTGTGCCTTCACCGACCCCCTGGCGTGTAAATACATCTTTGTTCCTGGCTGGCATTTAATAACTGTACTTTATGGTAAAACAAAAGCTGTAATCAGAGCCCAACAATGGAAGCTGCAGTCAGCATGAACAATACTCAGAATTCCCATGGTGATCTCCCCCGTCCGCAGCTGTGAGAACCAGAAGTCTTATGCATGAATTCCATTCACAATTATTTGCCCAGTTGCACTGTGGCTTATTCGAATCATAGCTTTCCTGCCTCCTCAGTGGGGCTTTTGAGGGGATGAGAAGGGATGCCAAGATTGGACTCCAGCTAAGAGCAGGTGTACATGTAGAGGGAAGGCCTGGTGACACAGCCAGATTGCCTCAGGCTGGAGACTTCAGCAGCCATCTCTGCACCAGCACTTCATGCAAGAGTTCCTTCAGATAAAAGAGAGCATTGCACCTATTTCCTGAACTGAAGCTGCATCTTGCACATTCCAGGATAAGCCCAGCAGCTGTCTTCTGCTCCGAGGTCTGGACTCTTGGAGAAGAAAGTTCTTCAAGGGGGACTATGACAGGGGGTGTGAAGCCCTGATGCACGTAGAGTCATTAGAGGGCTTTAAAAAATTCAGTCAGAATCTCTGGTCACAGGAACTGGCATTGCTGTGATGTTTTTCCCTTTTTCTGTTTTATTTTAAGGAATAACTCATACATAAAGACTAGAACTCTTAAGTATAAAGCTCAATAAACTTGAGCAAGATACACCCAGAGCAAGATACACTTCCAACACTCCAAAAGGCTTCTTATGTCAACCAGAGGTAAACAATCTTCTGATTTTTATCATTGTAAATTGTTTTTCTATTCTTGAATTTCCATAATAATAACATAGTATGTTTTATACTCTTTTGGAGCTCTAATTTATTTTGCTCCACATTCTGTCTGGGAAATATATCTATGTCATTGTGTTGCACTGCTGTATAATATTCCATTTTTGTGGACAAATCAGTTATCTATTTTCCTATGGGTAGATGAGTTTCTGGTTTGGTGTTATTATGAATGAAGCTGCTATAAAACTTCCGCAACTCTTTGGTGAACTCTTTTTTTTCTTGCGTATCAAGCAGAATTGCTGAGTCATAGGATAAGAGGACACTTAACTTTATAAGTTCTTTCCCAATTTCACACTGGCATCAGCAGAGAATGACAGTTCCAGTTGCTCCATTTTCTCACCAACTTTTAAAGAATCTTATCTGCCTTGGTTTATAGATAAGAAATTGAAAAGGAAAAAAGAACCAAAGTCAAAAGAGGTTTCCACTTCTGGCCTAGGGTTCTTCATATGAAGCCTCTCATGTGATGCTTTGGATCTGTCTGCCTTCCTGTCAGAATGAGAACAGGTCTGGGCAGGGAACCTGGTACAATTTTCGCATGTTAGCACCACTCTGGAGGAAGCAGAAGGAACCGGCAAAGCTCCTCAGATGGCTCCAGAGAGAACAGAAGTGTTCTGAACCATAACAGCCCAAAGGCAGAGAGAGCTCAGAGCTGTAGCTGGTATCTGGAGAAGGCAGGAGAACAGCCATCAGCATCATGGGCGTCACCCAACAAAGCCAATCACCTTGTGTGGTCTTGCTACAGGCCTGCCACTTCTGGTCTCCTTAGCAGAAGCCTGGTCTCCATCCTGGCCTCCTGCCCCATATCAATTGAATGCCAACTGCTGAAAATCCTGACTCCTAACTGCCTTGTAAATCCATCAGTCCTATCTCACTATTCCTAACCTGGCCCAGGACCCACCATTTGTGCCTGGACTTCTCTCAAACCTTCCTTCCATGGCTTCCAGTTGCCTCAGGATAAGATCTGAACTCCTTAGCACAACTTTCCTCTGACTTCTTTTTTTTTTTTTTTTTTTTTAAACAGGGTCTTGTTGTGTAGTCCAGGCTGGCCTCAAACTTGCAATTCTCCTGCCTCACCCTCCTGAGCATGGTGATTACAGTCTTGTGCCACCAGGCCTGGCTTTCCTTTGGCCTCTGAGCCTTCACAGACTCTGCTTCAGACTAGTCTGGCAACCTGAGATTCTCACACCCAGACTACTCCCGTCTCCTATGCCTAGAAACAGTTTTATTGAGTATACTTGATATGTAATAAACTGCACATTTATAAAGAGTACAATTTGATGGGTTTTGACCTACAAATATATCTGTGTAAACATCACCACAATCAGGATACTGGACATATCTATCACGGTCAAAAGTGTCCTTCCTCTACCCCTTTATCATTTCTCCCACCTGTCTTCCCCACCCCAACTGCCACCACTTGTCTGTTTTCTGTTACTATAAGTTTGTGTGCATTTTCTAGAACTCTCTATAAATGACATCACATGGCAGATACTTTTGTGTGTGGCCTCCTTTGCTCAGCCTGTTTTGAGATTCATCCATGTGGCATGTATCAGTAGTTCATTCTATTGCCGAGTGGCTTTCCATTGTATGGATACATCATTGTTTGTCTATCCATTCACCGATTGATGGACTTTTGGTTGTTTCCCCTCCTACATTTTTTTTCATGTTGCTTCATCTGCCTAGAATGCCCCCCATCTGTCCCCTACCTCCTAGCTTCATCCAAATAAAATGTTTACACAGAAAGGCAAACACTGGGACTCCAGTCAGAGCTCATCATCTCTGAGAAATCCTTTTGAATTTTCAAGGATAAGTGGTCCTCTTTCCTCTGTGACCCCATTGTTCCCCACCTTTAAATTGTACTGGTGTCTGTAACTTTTAAATAGGGGACTCTGATTTCCTCATAAGCATGGGGCATGTCTTAATTTTCTCTGTAGCCTCAGCCCTGAGAGCTGTGCCCAAGATGTTGGAGAAGTCAAGGAACAGTGGCTTGATTTGGAGAGGCAGGCTCCTGCTAGAGGGTAAGGATATGAACCTGAGGGCCAATCTGGCTTCCCAGCTCTAGTCCTGGAAGGGACTGGAGACATGGAGGAGAGCCTGACAGGAAGCCCAGTGCAATACACTCATGTGAGCATAGTGGGCATCTACCCAGGGATTGCTTCTGGTAGCAGTCCCAGGTGACTTAAATCCAAGCCTCCAGGCTCAGCTTCAGATGTTGAGACTCTCATGGCCCCAGTGGGGCCTGGGAGAATAGAGCATAGATGGGGCATCAGTGAGCCCAGCAACAAGGGACTGGGGCCTGGAGTCCCACCATGGCTCCAACCTTCATTTTAGGTACACTCACATGGTCCTGACCCCTTAATTGCTATCTGCCTCCCAGTGCAGCATTCGGAACTTCCCAAGAAGCTGTCAGGAAAAAAAAAAAGCTGGAGGTTATTCAAAAATTTCATTGCAGAATTCCTTTTCTTTGATTTCTCTCTTGTCCATCACAGAAGTAAACTAAGAAAGTTCATCAGTATAGTTTTCAATCCAACATGGCAACCCATCAGCATTATTCAGAAAGCCTAACACTCAGAGACGGCAGTTCTGCACTTAGGTATGCCTTTGGTCATAAAGAGAGGGTAAGTATTATTTAGGAAAACAGCTTTAAAATTTTTTTTTAAATGACTAACCCTTTACAAAACCCCAAAATGATTCCATCTCTGTGATCTCAGCTTTTTGATCCATGGTGCTCAGGCAGAGGAATGCTGTGGATGCCAGACAGACCCGAGTTCAGTTGTACCACTTGCTAGCTATTTAACTTTGAGCCACTTGCTCAAGTGCTGAGCTCATTTTCTCATTGAACAACTGATCCCTCTGCCACAGAGAGGTTGTGACGATGGGGCTTAGCACATAGTAAGGGCTCAATAAGTGTCTTTCACAATGCTGTCTACTGGGCGATTATGGGAGACACGCCCTCACCCCTACCCAGTCCTGTTCATGGTTCATGGTCTGTGCTTCCTGACAATAAGTGAGCTCTCCTCTGGAAGCTCTCCCACTTATCCTGAAATGCCCTCATGCTCTTCATTCTGGTGCCCACATGCCGCCTCCCAGACTGTTTGTTCTGGATGCAGAGACCAGCCAGGGACTGGCAGGCTTGCCCATACGGTTCCTTGAAACAAAAGTTGCTCACTGAGTCATTGCTGGGAGAAGCCAGTGCATCCAAGCACCCACACAGACATGTCAGAGGTATAATGCCCCAGAGACAGAGTGCCAGGAACAGAGGGCACCATGAGGGTGCGGCCTTCATCAGAGGGAAATGGAGAAGGAACAGTGAAGGATTTTAAGTATGAAGGACAGGATAAGATCTCGGGGTAGATAAGCCCCCTGGACTCTATGACAAGTCTCTCTGGAAGCGAGGGGCCCATCTATCCACCAGTCACATTTTTCCTCGCCCAGTACAGGTGCTTTAGCCAAACCATTAAAAAGACTGTACTTCTGCCCCCTCACAATGTCCTTCAAGCCTGGTATGACTCCATCCACCTCCTCCAGAAATCCTTCCCTGGTCCCCAGCATGGGATGGGTCCCATCCCCCTGGCCCCACATTCTTTCCCACATGGCTAGTGGAGAGGACCACTCTGAACTTGTTGTCTTATTCTCGGAACATACCGTGCTGTGGAATGAACAAAACCTTTGTAATCAGAGAAGCAGAGTTCAAGTTCACATTCTGTCTTTAGCAACTGCTCGGTCTCAGTATCTTATAAAATCTCTGAGACACAGTTTCTACATTTGCTTGGTGAAGCAATACGACACATCTCATTGGATTGTGGTCAGTATTAGGGAAATGTAAAAGCACTCTGAAAAGAGTGACATTGAACAAAACATAGAAAAGTCTTGGCTGAAGTGTTAAGAAGACCTAGGGTAGAACCTTGGCTCTGTCTCCTACTGGTTGCCTGTCCCTGGGCAGGTTATCAAGTCTCTCTGGATTACTTTCCTCTTCTGTAGGCAGGGAGTTTAATACCTGGTATCAATGGGAAGGTCAAGTATGTTAAAAGATTAAGACCACAGTTGGCACATAGGAACCTGGCAGTGGGATGTTAGTGCCCCAGCCTCTTCACTGCCAAAAGACAGGGCTTTGGACATTGTAGCACATATGTATTTGTTGATTACCTGGATAATCCAATTACTGACTAACCAAATTAAAAGATAGATGGATAGGTGTGTGGGTAGGTAGGTGAGTGGGGAGTGGATGAAAAGATGGATAGATGGATTAGTGGATTCGTGGACGAATGAAAATCTGAGCACATGAGTGAATCAGTGACTCCATAACCAAACTAATAGCTTAATGAATCAAGGGGTAAATGGGTGCCTGAGTGAATGAACAATGCAAGGAGAAAGTGAATCCTGAAAGGAATGACAGGATAGATCTGGCAGTACCTGGCTGTTCCCCTGTGACCCAGAGACTGATCTCTTTCCACCTGGCCTTTGTGGTCTGAGGAAAGCACTAGTTACCTCAAAGGCCCCCCTTCAGTGGCAGGATGTCCCTGCCAAGTAACCAGGGTGTTATGGTTTAGAGCTAAAATTTTCCCAAGAGCCCCACGTATTCAGAAGTGGGACTTTTAGAAGGCGATTGGGTCGTGGGGAGGCTGATATTTTCATAGCTCAACATGCTGCTAGGAGGCAGGGCCTGATGGGAAGAGGTGGGTCCCTGGGGGTGTGACCTGAAGGATGCATCTCCCTACCTGGCTCCTCCTTTTGCTCTTTGCTTCTTGGATGGCATGGGATACATGGCTATCCTTTGTCTAGGCCCTTCCACCATGCTGTTTCTGCCTTGGAGCCAGCCAACTATGGACTGAACTGTGAGCCAAAATAAATTCCTCCTCCTATAAATTGTGGGTATTAGGCATTTTGTCCCAATGATGAGAAATCAACTAAGACTCAAGGTAACAAAGTTCCTGAAGACAAGCCTCATTGGGCTCCTTTGAAATGCACCTGGACCTATGTTTGTAACAAAAGCAGATGTACTAGTGCTATATGGACTAAAGGAAGGGCCCACTCTGACCTGCCAGTGAAAAAGCTCAGCTCAGTATTCTCCCATTGTGGGGTAGAGCTGTATCTTTGGCAGCCACTGACTTCCCTCAGTGGAAGAAGAGACATCATTTGCCTCCTTAGAGAGAATGCAACTGGCATCAGAAGCTGGGGAGCAGGTTAGAATACCAGGAAGTGGGAACCTGGAAATGAAACATGGCTCTGGTACTGCTAGTTGTGAACCCATGGTCCAGAGACAGAGCTGGCAGTCACAGCATTACTCTCAGGGCATGGAGCAAAGACCCACTGGAAGGCGGGCATGGTGGCACCTGCCTACAATTCCAGCACTCTGGGAGGCTGAGGTAGGAGAATTGCAAGTTTGAACCTAGCCTGGGCAACTTAGCAAGACCTTGTCTCAAAATAAAAAGGGCTGGCTCAGAACGTAGTTCAGTGCAAAGGGCCTGGGTTCAATCTCCAGTATCATAAACACACACACACACACACACACAAAGGCCCCTCAAGTGAGGAGCCATTAACAAGTGCTAGCTTCTCTCTCAAAACCATTCTGGGAGGCATCCAAGCAGTGTCAGCCCCTCTTTTCACCCTCATAGAGATAAAAGGGTCCCTTGCCATAGTTTGAATTTCCTCTGAAATTCACAAATCCCCAATTTCATAAATTGCTGGTATTTGGAGGTGTGGCCTGTGGGAGGTAATTGGGATTAGATAAAGCCATTAAGTTGTGATGTGGCTTTCTCAGAAGTAGAACAGCGACCTGAGCTGATTCATGCTTGTTCGGGAGGCTCTCACCAGATGCTGAGCTGATGCCAGCACCATGCTCTTGGATGTCTCCTAGAACTGGAGACCAAATAAACTTCTATCCTTTATAAGTTTCTGAGATATGCTATATTGGAGTGCTCTTCTAAGGCTTGAGAGTGACAGCTGAGCATCATAATACTCCTGTCCCACTTCTGTGGGCTCTCAGGATAAAGTTGAACTTCCAGTTCAGTTCAAGATTCCCATCAACCCTTTACAAATATCAGTCAGTTTTGTCATCCATCCACCTGCCAAGTTGCTGATTCTCTCCCCTAGACCCTTTTGTTTCTTTGTGTCTAGACTTTTACCACTTCTTAAGGCAATGAAGCCACTGTGGACTAGTCATTGCCTCTTCACTCGTGAACATACAAACAGGCAGGAAAAAACCCCAGCTACCACGTGGGCCAGATCTTATTTGAGATCCAGGGAGAGACCTTGCTTTACAAATACGATCTCTCTCCAGATTGCTCAACCTTACCAGTGTGTGTCCAATTTTACAGATGAGAAAGGTGAAGCTCATTACCCTAGGAAGTGAAAGAGCTGAGACTCAAGGCTTACATTTCCTGCCATGCCAACCCAGATGGTCTAAATAGACACAACAGTGTGCTGAACTTAACAAAAACACCCATACACTCAAGAAATCAACAAATAACAAATGCTGGTGGGGTTGTGGGGAGAAAGGAACCCTTCTCCATTGTTGGTGGGAGTGCAGACTGGTGCAACCACTGTGGAAATCAGTGTGGAGATACCTCAAAGAACTAGGACTAGAGGTCCCATTTGACCCAGATATTCCCCTGCTGGGTACCTTCCCCAAAGAATTAAAAGAATCATACCACAGGGCCGGAGATTTAGCTCAATGGTTTTGCCGCCTGCTGTGCAAGCGCAAGTACCTGAGCTCGATCACTGGTACCAAAAAAAAAAAAAGTACATCAAGAATCATACCACAGCGATATATGTGCACCCATGTTCATGGCAGCACAGTTTGTAATAGCTAAAGCTTGGAAGCAGCCCAAGTGCCCATCAACGGGAAGCTGAATAAAGAAAATGTGGTTTTTTAATAAAATGGAGTACTACTCAGCCATAAAGAATGAAAAACTAGAGTCATTTATAGCTAAATGGATGCATATCGAGGCCATACTCTTAAGTGAAATAAATAGGACACACATGTGTAAATACCAAATAGTTTCTCTAGTGTGAGAAACTGATAGTGTAAATAAGGGTTAAACTGATTAAAATGAATAATTGATAGTTTGAAATAGGAAAAAAGGTCCAAAGATGAAGGAGTGAAGGGAGAGGAAGGGGAAAGGAAAAACTATGAGAAAAGAAAAAAAATGGAAATGAAATCTATGTAAATAGGGAAAGGGGGAGGGGGGGAGGGGCGCACAGGTAATGGGGAAAAAAATAAGAACCAAGATCCATCATGTACAGGTGCAAACACCCAAGGATAAATGTAAACGAATTGTATACCTAAAATGTACCAATAAAAGAACAACAACAACAAAAACCACCCATACACATTCACACGCACGTGCACATACACACACACAAACACATCCCACACCCCATTTCATTTTAATGTCAATGCGGCATACAGAAATTCTCCAGTGGGAAAATAGAACAAACCCTTGCTCATCAAATCAAAGAGTAATATCATCAAATCTCTGTGTGTTTATCTAATTTACCTGCATGAAAAGGATCCTTTCACAAAGTATTAAGAGTTAATGATATCATTGCTTAGCACATTGGGGCTCAAAAATTATGACTGCATTACAGTTGTTGTTACTACTTGGGATAATCAATATCTTTCAGTTTGGAAAAAACAGCAGACTCTCTATTGGCTACTTTCTAATTGGGCTTAAAACCAGTTAAAAAAAATTGCTGGCTGAAGTAGGAAATGAATTGAAATTAATTGAGTTCAGTGGTGTTCTCAAGGGCATGGTGAAGAGGGTTGAGGGAATGAGACAGGTTAATCTTCCAGCCCTCTGATTGATGATCAGGAAAGCAATTGGTGCTGCTTTGGAGTCCTCAGAGTGACTGTTATCATAAGGAAGGTGGAAAGCATCCTTCCAGGGACTAAACTCCAGGCCTCGTATCCACACAAGTAATCATAGCCCATGCCACCAGTCTTACCCAAGTCTAAGTCCAAATGTGTTTTTTTTTTTCGATTTTTCCCTCCCTCTTCACAGTGTTTATCTTCTTAGATTTTAAATAAAAAATAACTCAAAACAGAATATGAAGAAGAAAGTGAAAATCACTTGCAAATGCCACCTTTCAATAATTATCACTCAAAAAATGCCAAACATCTTTCCAGTTACCTCTATACACAGATACATTTAACTATAGATAAAGCTAAGTGACTTTATAAATTTTCTCATGTTCTATGTACTTCTTTTTCAAAAACTTTTTTTTTAAATTGTGAAAGTATACAGAAGGTTTCAAAGGTAGTATGAAGAAGCCCCTTGCTGTGCCCTTCACTCTGGTTTCTTCTAATGGTTACTTCTTATACAATTGTAATACAATATCAAATCCAGAAAGTTGACATCGATACAACGTGTGGATAGCTCTACCAGATTTCATCACACCATATATAACTACTACATCAAACAAGACACAGAACTATCTTATTACAAAGTTCTTTCTTGTGTTACTCATTTATAGTCACAATCACCCTTCTCCCCACCCCAACATCCTTAACCCCACAGAAACCAATAATTTGTTTTACATGTCTATAATTTTGACATTTTGAAGATTAAAACATGGAATTATTTGATATGTGAACTTTTGAGATTGATCTTGAGATTCATCAGTTATTACATATATTAACAATTTATTCCTTTTTGTTGCTAAGTAGTATTTCTATGATATGAATATAGAGCAGTGTGATTAATCATTCGCTTGTTGAGGGATATGCGTTCCCAATTTGGAGCTATTACAAATGGAGATGTTATGAACAGGTATTTTCCTTTCTTTGTTATAAATGCCCACAAGTGAAATTTCTGGGCCACCTGGTAAATATACATTATTTTTAAGAAACTGAAAAATTATTTTCAAGAGTGACCATGCCATTTTGCATGAATTGTGTCTGTGCTTCTATTTTTGTTTTCCCTATGGGTAACCCATCATTACTCTCTAGCTGTTTTGAAGATACTTTGTCTTACATGTTTGTCTTTAGTTTTCAGAAGTTGGTTAAGATAATTCTCAGCATGAGTTCCTCTGGACTTATGCGCCTTGGGGTTCACTTAGCATAGTTATGTCTTTTGCCGGATCGGTGACACTTTCGTCACTATTTTTTTGAATGTCTTTCAACTCACTTTCTTTCTTCTATTCTTTTGGCCTCTGATGACACATTTTTATAGTTCTGTGAGTCCTTTAGGCACTATTCATTTTATTTTTCAACTTATTTTTTCTCTTTTGTTCAGACTGGGTAGCTTCTATATTTCTCCCTTCAATGTCATGATTCTTTGATCTTTTCCATCCATTTAGTTTTTAAATTTTTTATTGTTTTTCAGCTCTAAAATTGCCATTTGATTGTTCTTTGAATCTTTCAATTATTAATTGAGATTTATAGTGCTTGCTTCGCCAGCACATATATTAATTGAGATTTATATTTGTGTGTTGAAAATTTTTTCATTTATTTCAAGCACTTTTTTTTGGTACTGGGGATTGAACTCGGGACCTTGCGCTTGCAAGGCAGGCAGCGGAACCTTCGAGCTAAATCCCCAGCCACACTATTGAAGCATTTTTAATCACAGCTCTTTTAAAACATTTGTCAGGTGGTTGGAGATTTAGCTCAGTGGTTTGGTTGCCTGCCTCAAAAGCATGAGGTCCCAAGTTTGATCCCTGGTACCAAAAAACATAAAACAAAATAAACAAAATAAAATCTTTGTCAGGTAATTCTAAATCTGTGTCATCTTATGTCTTTTGATTGTCTTTCTTCATTCAAGTGAAGATCTTTTTGGTTCTTGGTATGATTCGTGATTTTTTAAATTGAAATCTGGATGTTTGGAAGGAATATTAAAGGACTCTAGCTTTTATTTATCTTGTGTTTTAATAGGTCTTCAGTAACACCACTCTGGCAGGTAGCAAAACTCTGCCTTGTTACTATGAGGGAAAGGTGGACTTCCGAGATCTCTACTTGGCCTCCATCACCACGGGAGGCTGGGGGGCTCCTTACTGTTGCTGGGCAGATGTGGAAGTTTCAGCTCTAAGCTTACACTGCCTTGGCTAACACTGATCAGCAGTAAAGTCCTAGCTTTCTATTCTCCCTGCTGTGACACCTCCCCAGTTAGGAGCCGGGGAGAGATGTCATAATCTCTGGATGGCAGTGAAAGTCTAGGCTTTCTGAATATTGTCCAGCAACATTGTGCAGTGAGATGGGGGACTTGTTACTGCAAGCCTTATCTTCCCACTTGGCCTGCTCCGACAACATCCCAGTGAGTGGGAGGGGCAGGGAAGTGTAGAATTAGAGCATCTCATTACAGCCTGGCAGTGGTGGAAATCTGTTGTGTGCACTCAGCTTTTCTCGCTTGAGTGGAGGTGGGGCCACAGTTTTCTGTGGTGTTTGGCTGGAGTAGAGCAACTACTATCTAAAAGTTGTGCTGCTTGGCTGCTCTTTTCATGATCCTTTAATTAGAGAGAACAGGATTTTCTTGGAGCTTTCTTTGTCTGCACCCACTGGTGTTTCCAGGTAGCCAGCTTTCCCAGCAAGCATTCTGGAACGTAAGTTTAAAAAAAAAGCCAGGGAGCTCACTATCATGTTATTCCTTGGATCCAGAGGCCTCTAGCCAATCTGCCTTACAAAGTCTTCTTATATCTGTTTTATGCATACTATCTTGAGTATTTAGCTGTACCTAAATATGTATGTGGAACTTAAGATATATTTATGTCCCTTTTTAAAAACTCATTGTGAGCTGTACATTTTTTTGCATGTCAATAAGTACAGATCCACCTTAACAAGTTCAGGTGAGTGGATGTCCTATGACCTGCTTGATTAGTCCTTTACTAATGGACAATTTGGTTATTTACAAATTTTTTCTAATAAGTAATATGCCAAAAATCATATTAATATACCTTTGTGTGCTTTAATAAATATTGTAGAATACCAAGTACAGGGTAAACAAATTTTGAAGGCTTTTGATTTTCTAGAAAGTTTGTGGGTTTATGTTCCATCCAAAGTGCCCATATTCCCCTACTTTACCATCCCTGGGTCTTACTACCTTACTGTTCCCAAAGATCATATTCACTCTGTGGTTACCCCTCTCACTCTTTTCAACTTCCAATCCTTCTCACGATAATCTGGCTCTGGCATACATACAAACTGTAGCTGTGAACCAGCTGTGAATCTAGCGTGATCTTTACCTTAAACTGCAGATGGTAGCTGTCCTCCACAGCTGCTCTGCTCCAGATAGACATTCAAGGGAAGGAGTGAGAAGACAGAAGGCTAGAAGTTGAAAGACTTCCTGCACCCAGAGTCTGTGCTTGTGCAATCCCTGGCATCTACGGAAGGTAAAAAGAGAGGAATCACCACATACTTTTCCTTAGAGCCTGAATAGCAAACTGGGGCACATCCAACTTCATGGAACCCTAGCATAGTCATTAACTTCCAAGTCTCATCACATGTAGGGCTTTAACTGAGAGGAATTCAGTCTTTTTTTTTTTAATGTGAGACATTGCTATTGTTTGAATGTGGCTTTTCCCCACCAAAATCCATATTGAGGCTTAGTTCCTAAAGTAATGGTGTTAAGCAGTGGCAGGGACTTTAAGAGGCATTTAGGGTCATGAGGGATTTCCCCTCATCGATGGATTAATTTTGTTCTTGGGTGTGGGATTATCTTTTGCCTAAGTGGGTTATCATAGTGGGTCAGCTACTCTCCCCTACAAGTGCCCACTCCCCCTTCAGATTTTCTGCAATGCATAGAGCAACATGAGGCTTCACCAGAAGCTGAGAAGATACTGGTGCCTTTGGAACCTCCAGAACTGTGAATAGAAAGAAACCTTTTTTCTTTATAAATTACCCAGTCTTGGGTGTTCTGTTATAGCAATAGAGAATGGACTAAGACAAATATGTAAAAAGGATTTCATTAAAGAGGCACAGAAAGGATTTACTAGGCAGAATTTTTAAATTGTGCACTCAAAGAATAGAGTGTAGAGCCTCAAGAGAGAAAGGTACCACAAAAATAACTTTTAAAATATATAATTTTATGTACCTCCAGGGAACTAAGTTAATTGTAACTATTTAAAAATAGTCCTTCTTATAGACCTTGCAGTGTTCATCAGCATTTCTGATGATAAAGAAATAATGGGAGTTTATCCTGCATCTAACGCAAAGTCTTCTCTGTGCTCTTTAAACTCAGAGAGGACTGTTGAATCCTGAGTAGCAATGGTTGATTCTCAAAGAGAGAACCTTTCACATGTTCAAAAAAATCTAGTATTGACAGACACCGCCCCATCCCCCCCCCCATACACACACTGTAGCCTGAGAAGCCCATTCCTCTTCAATCCTGGGTGACAAAGTCTTCACATGTAGTAGTCAGCTGAGGAGCATGTGAAGCATGACATTGGTGAGAGTGGCCATTCCACCCACCTATCCCCTTCCACAGAAGATTTTGATCCATTTCTCACTCCCTGTAGGCCTAACCAGCCCTGGCTGTAGATCTCAGCACTGGGTGTCAGGCAGAGCTGCTGCCATCCTGGTGTCAACTGTTCTGGCTTTCCTAGCACCAGGCCCATTTGGTGAAAGAGGGAAGCAGAGCAGTCCAGTCATGGAGTCTGCCACTGTGTCTTACCACGCCCATAGATAGAGTTCCAGAAGGTGTCCAATGTGCCCTTGGCCTCAGTCTCCATGACATGTTCCACAGGATTAACAAATGCCAGCTTTCTGAGGGATTCTCCAGTGCACACAACTCCCCTTGAGCTCTGTCCCCAGGTGAGGCCTTGGTTTGGCCCAGCTCCTTGCTCCCTGGCTGGCAGAGGCTCCCTCCTCTTGCCCTGCGTGCTCTGCTCCTGCCCTCCTCCATTGCTACTTAGTCTCATTAGCATCTTCCTTCCCCTGGGTCCTGCCTCTAGTGTAGGTGATGAATCAGGAGTCCACGTCAGGTTCTGGGGTGCAGGGCCCAAGAGGGAGGGACACTCACAAAGATCTGTATCCAGAACAGACCAACAAGCAACACCCGGACCTTCCCCACCTTGTAGGAAAAGCTTTGGTTAGCAGATCTCTCAGATATTATTGTGCAAAAGGAGGTACCAGCTCCTTCCTAGCTTCAGACAACATAAGGAAAGAACTTCACTTAGTATCTGGACCTCTGGGTACATTAAGATGTGTACTTTTTTCAATGTATTTATGGGGGCTTGGCATGATTCTGTGTTCAACCTGGGTGGAGTGGATGGGGCTTGGGTTGGAGGGGTAGGTAATAAACAAATACAAATTCAATATGAATGATCATGGTACAATAGTACCATATGAATGACTGTACAACAGTACATATGAATGACTATGGTACACTGAAGGTGAAAGTCAAGCTGAGCAAAGGAGATTATGGCTACAGAGGAGAGGAGGGTGTGGCTCAGCTTTGCCTCGTGGACAAGGTGATGGTTGTGCACACACCTGTAGGAGGTCACAAGTGAAAGCCCAGGCTGAGTTGTTTGTAGGAACAGCATCTTCAAGCCCTTGAGAAGCAATAGCTTAGTTTTTAGGCACTAAAAAGCCATGGCCTGGTTCTAGGAGCCTTTACAAATAACTAAAACCAGAAAAAAAATAAAAACTATTAACTCCCCTCCTGCCAAAACCCAACAACCTGATAGGGTCTGAAGATGAGCCTTGGACACCACATAGTAAACACATAAGTCATCCTACGTATTAAGGGCATTTTTAAAATTCATAGCCACAACTTGAAATAAAGGTACAAGTATTCATTCTGTGTCTTAGGCCTCACATGGCAGTAAAGATTCCTCTCATGAGGGGCAGCTTTCACATTAGGACAGGTGGAGGAACAGGGTGACACCCACACTCCTCAAACCAATCACACCTCGTCTTCCCTCAAGATGAGTGCAGCTTCCTCATTTTCCCAGATGACTCAGTGAGGCCACCACTGTCTACTGCTAGAGAGATGGTGGCTTTGATGACTCTCTTTCCATTGGAGAGAGCTTGCTTCCCCCCAACCCCAGCAAGACTAGACTGGATAGTAAACCATCAGAACTTTCTTTTCTTCTGCTGAGAAAGTCTTTGGCTACAGATTCGTATATAGTACCAAAGAATAAAGAACACTTTCAAGGTTCTAGCTGTGAATAAGCAGTCTGTCCATTAATCTATGTGTGTGCTCAAAGTCTGCTCTGTGGACTGGTACCAGGGCCCAAACATTTATTATCTGTTCTCAGTGGGATATTTGTAAAAATGGAAAGTAAGCATTTAGGAACAGTTATAGCATTTTGACATTGCCACATGCAAATGCATGATCAGTGGGCATTTATTTTAAGTTTTTGTTTTTCTACTTATTTTTCATTATATTTCATGGAAGTGTCATCTGAAATGGATTGTGGGGTTGGCTCCCATTATACACAAGCATTGTCTCTGATAGCTGTGAAAGGCTTAGGGATCAAGAGCCTTAGGGGCCTGGGTAAGGTGGTGCACACCTGTAATCCCAGCACTCGAGAGGCTGAGGCAGGATGACTGCCACAAGTTCGAGGCCAGCCTGACTAAAGTGAGACCCTGTCTCAAAAAAACAAAAACAAAACAAAACGAAACCAAAAAAACCTTAGGGACTTGGAGGACTGACTTCCAGGAGACAATCTTTCCTACATAAAAAAGTTCTCTGGCTTTCTGTCCCTTCTCTCCCCTTCCTCCCTGCCCTTGGTACTACAATTTTTGAAATTTTGGAATGATTCAGGGCATTTCATTCTGAGGAAGAAGTTTAGAGGAAAATTTACAGTGACACTAAGATCCTTTTGGGAGATTTTCCCAAGCAGAGGGATACCAGGAGGAACTTTCCAAAGTATCTTTAACCCAAGCCTGGAGGAGCTAAGCACAAGAAGAGAGAAGAGGTAGGGCAGGGGCATGAAGATGCAGTCCATACTGATGCCACAAAATAAGCCCAAGGGGGAGAAGGTGGGAAGAGAAAGGTACACTAAAGGAGAACCCAAAGAAGCTCCCCAGCTTCCTCAGGGAAAAAAAGGCTGTCTTCAGCAGGAGTAGTAGGTGGGCTTTTCCAGAGCTTCCCACTGACCCCCTCAGGCCACCACAATGGGCTTCCCAGGCCTCATTCACTCAGAGAATTTTGGAGATTTTCCAGCCCAGTGAGCCATGGGTTTAGTGATATTTGCAAGTATCTTTTGAGTCCCAAACTTTCTTTTTCAGTTATTATAATGGGGGCATCAGCTAATTAGCCAACGTTTGAGCACTGCTACATGCTGTGTAGCATTGTGAGTGCAGACATTCTGCAGGCAAAGCACTGCATTGTGGAGCCAGCAATAAGCAAGCTCAATCCAGAGTGGCCAGCACCAGGAAGAAAATCTGAGAAAGGAAAGAGTCAGAGCCAGAATGCACATGTCTGGTGGCATGTAGTGCCTCACCTTGTCACCATGTCTGATGGCTCTCCAAGGGGACTCACAATATGTGATACAGAGGAAGAGTGATCAGAACTGGAAATCCTTCTTCTTAGAGAATTATGAACAAGCCACACATGACAAAGGTGAGACGTGGTCACATCTGTCACTGGATCTGCTAGGAACATGTGTCTCAGGGAAAGCCCTATAGAAGCCTGAGAGTGCCAAGGTACACATGTTAGTCCTAATGTCATGCTTCTCTGTTTACCCTGCCATGGTGTATCCCATTAATTCTTTGGGGAAGCTTCTGGAGAACTTTGTGACTCTGGCTTATTCCTCTTGGTTATGCCTAGTTCCTGTGGAGTAGCATTTCTCCACTATCATTTACGCAGTGACCAAGGATGAAGTCTGCTAGCAGTCTTGTGGTATAACCTACAGGGTACCAGAATATGCCAACCAGTATCTATCAGGCTGTAGCACAATTGCTTTGTATGCAGGAGTGGATAAGTGAATGCCTCTGCCCCTTTGCGTGTCCCACCATGTCACCTGGGCATGAGCACAGCTTGTATCCATGACACTGTCAGAGTTTCTCGGAAAATAATTTCCTCAGATCCATGGAGCTGCTTCTCACTGAGCTCAGGCTCAAATACAGTGACCAGGCAGTTAGGCAGCGAACACCGTCCAACCATCCAGCCACTCACAGCCCTCCTTGGAGGCTCCTTTCCTCCCTGCAAATGAGCTCACACATTAATTGACACCTGCAGGCTGATTCAGCCTTGCTGGCTCACGAGGCACACCTGCCCCTTTTCTCTTCTCTATATGATTAACTCAACTACATGACAGCAAATCCTTTCATTTTCACAGCACTTTACACATCAGCCTGCATTAGTTACCTGTGGTGGCTATAACAAATTACCCCCAAACTTGGTCATTTAAAACAACCTACTTTCTAAGTCAAGATGTTGGCAGGGCTGGTTCCTTATGAAGTCTCGAGGGGAGAATACGTATCTTGCTTCTTCTTTTTTTTTTTTTGGTACCGGAGATCAAACTCAGGTCCTTGCGCTTGCACAGCAGGTGGCGAAACCACTGAGCTAAATCCCCAGCCCCGTATCTTGCTTCTTGTAGCTTCTAGGGATTGCTCACTTTACCCAGCTGTGGCCACATCGCTGTAGGGTCTGCTTCTATTGTCTTATTGCCTTCTACTCTCTGATCTCCTGCCTCCCTCTTATACCCTGTGAGTATGTCAGGCCCATCTAGATACTCCAAAATAATCTTCCCATCTCAAGATCCCTAACTTAATTACATCTACAAAGTCCCATTTGTTATGTCAAGTAATGTCTCAGGTTCCAGGAATTAGGACACATATCTTTGGGGGCATTATTCTGCCTACCACCCCTCCCCAGGTGTCCCCTCACTCTGTCTCCACAATGGCTCTGCATGGATGAGAAACAGGCTTAGGGAAGTCAGGCAATTTGCTAAGAGTCACCTTGCTAGAAAGTGGTGAAGAAGCAAGGATAGAATGCAGAGCTCTCCGATCCTAACTTAACTGAACAGATCATACAATAGAGGAGGACAAGGCACAGCAATTCAGAAAAGGCCTGCTGCCCTCCTTCCCTCCCTCATGCTTGCTGCTCCTCCAGCATGCCAGGAAGGCCTTTGTTCCTGCTGCCTTCTTCCAAGGGATAAGAGCTGAGTGTTTGTCTGAGCACAAAAGGAACACCTGCAGGCTGTCCCAGTTCAAGAAGTGACCCACATTAGAAGAAAAGAGCCAAGCAGGCCACAGCAGGGTCCAACTTTTCCTCTCTGTGCCAGCCTTTATGGCAGTCCAAGGGTTGCTCACTCAGCACACTCATATGTGGTTTGGTCAATGATTTCCTCAATTAACCCTCCTGTTACTCAGGGGTACGACCTGGATCCTTGATCCAACAGCCAGGAAAAGGGGAAAGACGTATCTCTTTGGCACTTAACCAGCCAAAAAAACCGACTCAGATTAACCTTCATTTCTTTGAACTAAGGGACGGTTGATCCCATCTTGAGTTGGTGTTGGAGGGGCCAGCAGGAATTATGTATTTCCTGGGTGACTTAAGGGCAAGCAAATGAGCAGTTGCACCTGCCTGAAATAAAATATGCTCCACCTCCAGTAAGACATCAAGTGACTCATGCAGAGCTTGTTGGGGAAGCTGGCAATTGCTGTGCTGTTCAGTGATGCAGAGATTAAAGAAAAGTTAATCACTGTGCTCAGCCTCTCTGAGCCCTTTCTGGTACACTCATGACAATCCCCTCCTCCCAGCTGCCCTCCTATTCAAATCTCCAAGCCTAGCTTCCAGCTTGCTGTTCATGATGATGCACGGTGAGTTTCCCTCTCCCCAGCAGAGCCCAAGAGCAAATAGGCCCCTATGGTTGGATGAGAAGTGGGCTAGGGAAAAATGTCTCTGGATGGCTGAGAAACCAGGAAATTCTGTGAAGTGAAATAAATGTTGAAGCCACTTTTGCTCTAACTCACACCTGAGTTAAATGCATCGGGGAAAGGCCTTCACCAATGGTGGCAGTGGCTAGGCTGGCAGGAAATGACTGGGACTTAAGCAAGAAAGCTCCTCGGTGCGGGTGGGAAGAGAATAGTCACGTCCATTTTAGAAAGCAATTTTACAATTTCTAATTGAAGTTGCTCAAGCCTTTGGACCCATCCATTTCACTTGAAAACGCATATTTAAGTGACTCATATTTACATACTCTAAAAATTGTTTTCTTTTTCCAATTAACAGTATACTGTATTCTTGACACAATAACACTAGAGTGCTTCAATAATAACTTTTTTAAAGAGTAAGACAAATTTATTCAGAGAAAGATAGCTTCTAAGAGAGACAGAGGGGGACCGGAAAGAGGTTGCCCACCCACCCCACTTCTCAAAGGTGTTTTATAGAGCAAAGCCATGAGGTGAGACGGGTACAAAGTGGGACAAAAGTCTAAGACCCAATGGAAAATTACAAGGTGGCATGAGGTGGGAAAAAACTATGACCAACCAATAAGATTATGAGTCACCCAGGTAATATTGATTATTTTATTTCTTTTAGTACCAGGGATTGAACTCAGGTCCCTGTGATGGTGCAGCAAGCAGCGAAACCACTAAGCTAAATCCCCAGCCCCAGGTAATATTGATTAAATGGGGATCAAAGGGGAAAACAAGTCACATACAAGGAATTTCCCATTGCTCTTTTCTTTTTTTAATAATGCTAACCAGTTAATGTGCCTCAACTGTTCTCCATGTCAGCTCCTTGCTGTTCTGGCTCCTTGAGGGTGGCCCTGTCTAACTGCCTATGAGGTATCGAATTAACTTAACTGTCTACAATATTCCCCCCTCTGAAGAAGTAACCCAGTGAGGTCAATGATAACTTTTTAAGGATTCCCTAGTATACAGATGCATCCTATTCAGTCTAATTTCTTCTCTTAGGCATCCCAAATCATGCTGGTGTTGTGTATTATAAACAATACTGCAGGAACATCATTGTAAACAAGTCCTTGCTTCTTTTCTGAATTTTGTTTTCATTAACATGAACTCCCAAAGTGAGTTTGCTGAATCAAAAGTGTATGTATTTCAGCCAGGCATAGTAGCATGCACCTGTAGTTCCAAATACTTAGGAGCCTGAGGCGGAAGATCACTTGAGCCCATGAAGTAGAGACCAGCCTGGGCAATACAGTGAGACGCCATTTTTAAAGGGGGGGGGTATGTATTTCAGTTATCTCTTGCTAGGTAAGAAACTACTCCAAAACCTAGTGATTTAAAACAACAATGAATTATCTCTTACAATTCTGAGCATGGCAGGAGCCCATCTTGGGTTTCTTGGAAACCACGTCTGAGGGTGTATTTCATGGGAGGAGCCTGCGGTGGAAGGTTCCAGATGTCCTTTCACACACATCGGGCAGATGGAGCTGGGGCTGGGCTGGGGTACTTGGTTCTCCTCCATGTGGCCTCTCAGCCTCAAGTAGGCATTGTGCCATCACAGGGCTTCCACAGGACAATAGCAGAAGCCACAAGAGCACAGTACCCTCCATGTCCAAATGCTTGAATTGGTGTGGTATTTCTGCCGCTATAGCATGGCCAATAGAGTGGTCAAAGCAAGCCCAGGGCCAGCTCAGACTCAAGAGGGCATAGAACAGATTCCAATAATGTCCTCCAGGGCCTTGGAGGTCCCACCCTCCTGCATCTCCAGCCAGGGGACTCTGTTGGCTCTGGCCACATGGACCCTCTGGGTTGTGTTTGGAAGGCACTAGCTTCCCCTGCATGTGTTGTCATCTGGGCTGGAATCCTCTCCCTAGCACCCAAGTTCTTTCCCTCCTGTCAATAGCTTTGTCGAGGCAGAATTCACATATCATACAGTTCACCCATTCAAGTGTATGGGTCAGTGGTTGTCAGCATATTCAGAATTGTGAGACCATAATCATAGTTTTAGAACATTTTCATCGCATCAAATAGAAACCCTGTGCCCTTTAGCTCTTGCCCCTTCCCTGTCTTCTTCAGACCTAAACACAACCTCTAATCTTTCTCCCTGCAGATTTTCCTTTTCTGGATATTTCTTATAATGGAATCATATATGGTTTTTGTGACCAGTTTCTTTCACTTAGTTTAATATTCTCAGGGCTCATCCATGTTGCATGAAACAGTCTTTTTTTTCCCTTCTCTTCTCTTTTCTTCTCTCTCTCTCTATTATTATTATTATTATTTTTTTGTCCTGGAGACCAAACCCAGGCTTTGCACATACCACAAACACTCTATCACTGAACTACACCTCCGGCCCCCGTCATTTATTTTTAAGATGGAATCCTTCTCGATTGTATTGTATGGATAAATCACATTTTGTGTATCCATCTATCCATTAATGGGCATTTGGTTGTTTCTACATTTTGGCTCTTATAAGTATTGCTACTATGAACATTCATGTGCAAGTTTCTGTGTGGACCTGTTTTCATTTCTTTCAGGTATACACCTAGGTGTGAATTGCTGGATTACATGGTAATTCTATGTTTAATTATTTGAGGAACCGACACAAGAGGAGTTTGAGGAGGTCCCCCAAAGAGGAGATGGGGCCTTCAACTCATCCCACCCACAACGTAGGCTGTAGGTTTGTGGACCCCTGTCACATAAAAAGAATTTTCAAGACACATCAGTGAGAGGCATAAAGACATTTATTAAGCAGAAAGAAGTACAAAGTATAGTGTGAGTACTCCTAGAGTGAGCTGCGCTGTGGTCTGGGGTTAGGAATTTTTATGTTCTCTTAGGGGGTGTCTTTAAGATGAGTGATCTAGGATATGTATTCCTACCATCAGGCTACCCATTTGGTGGGCTAAGCACCATTTGCACGTGCTTGAAGTTTAGAGATCTGCTGCTCACTTAATAGGTTGCTTCCCTGAGGAGGGAAGTCTGTGGTAGAAAGCAAATTATAGGTGAAAAACATGGGTCCAAGACCCAATTTATAGGCTTGTTGTTTCTTCAAGAC
This sequence comes from Heterocephalus glaber, assembly GCF_053883595.1. Classification (NCBI taxonomy): domain Eukaryota; kingdom Metazoa; phylum Chordata; class Mammalia; order Rodentia; family Bathyergidae; genus Heterocephalus; species Heterocephalus glaber. The sequence continues at coordinate 62,218,255 of NW_028258320.1, forward strand.
CCTTAGGGATTTTTGGAGTAGGTTTCCTAGAAGGGAAAAAGGCATTGCGATCTTGGGTAACTTGCATTCTGAAGCTGGAGTTTTTCTTTAAAGTACAATGTTAAGCTTATGGTTTCCCTTGTCTCCTTTCTATCTCTGTATATCTTTTATCCTACCCCTGAACCACCAGTTTTTCAAAGTAGCAACATCATTTCACATTCCCACTAGCAGGGTCCAAGGATTTTGATTTCTTCACATCCTCACGTAAGGCTGTCCTAATTCCCTTTCCTACTTCAGATCTTGGCTTAAGCATCATTTTCCCTAGGAAGGGCCCTCACTGGGCCTCAAACTCCCTACAAGGGTCTAGTTCAAATTTACTTTACACCCTCCAAGCTCTGCATCTTTTAGTGTAATTACTCCATTAACAACTGCCTTTCCCTGACACTGGCTCTCTGATGGCAGGGACTGTCTTCTGCTCACATAGAAGGAGCAGGGTAATGATGGTACCACTGATATAGAGCTGAACTCTGCTTCCCTGGCCTTGGAACCTTCCTTTCTCCAGCACAGCTTCTCCCTGACCCTAGGAGGTGGCCTTATTCCAGTGGGGTAGAAAAAGACTTGGAGTGTTTAGAGTCTGAGCCTCAGGATGGACACTGATGTTCAATTCATCCAGGGCCTGGGGACAGGCTGAGAGGCTCCAACCCTGGAGAGCCTGCAGAATCAAGAAGGACCAGTCCTTGTTCCATGGTGAGTACCGTGCTGTCCTATTCTTTTTACTTGCACTTACAACTATTTAAATTTACATACAGTAAGATGAAATAGAATTAAAAACAACTTCTCTGTTGCACTAGTCATATTTCAGTCACTTAATGGCTATACATGGCTAGAGGTTACCATATTGGACAGGCAGGTATGGGGCATTTCCATCATCACAGAACGTTCTCTTGGCTAGGGCTGCCTCCAGATCTTCCTCACAGAAGTCGTCCCATCTCTGTCTCCTCCAGGAGGACCCTGTTCCCCACCTCAAGATTTCAAGGCCTCAGGACTCCACATTTTATGCCCATCTCCTTTTGTGCAAGTGAGGGCAACCTGGAACTCCCCATGGTCCCTGAGAACCCACCCTTCTCCCAAAGAACATGCAAGCCCAGCACTCTCCTTTCCATCCTAGGCTTACAAAGGCAAGAACATTCCTTCTCCTCCTGGAACTTCAAGACACAGTGGTCTCCAGGATGTAAAGATGGGGAGAACGGAAGCGTCTTTCTTACTCTTCTTAATGCACTCTCATTCTGATGAACCCCTGGGAAAATGACTCAGTTCACTCCCTCGGGCTGCCTCTTCCTGGTTCACAGGCTGAACCACTCACTTCTGCTCTTCACCCACACAATGAGAGGATCCGAGGCCTGCAGCTAGAAAGGCTTGCAGAGAGCCCCTGGTCCTATTATAGACAGCTAAGTTAGTTAGAAGTATTGTGGGTAGTCAGATAGAGCTAGGCCCTTGAGAGAGTCAGGGCAAAGGTAAAAATACATCACCACTGTGGCTGGAGACACATTTTCTGGAGACCAGGCCTCAAGATAAAGACTAAATGACCAAATCTGAGTAATTTCTAAAAGGACAAACACTGGGCCTAGTGAAGTCTAGATAGACATCAGTCACCGTAGTTACCTCTAGACCCTTCATTTCCTAGAGGAAGTCTTTGTTCTTTCCATCAACACTTGTTACATGACTTGTTTCCAAATTGGACTACTATTACCTAAGCGACTATATTTGTAACCTTGCTAGGTGATCATAACTATATTGTATATATATTGTACCCACGTGTGTTTGGCTCTATAAAACACCCCTGTAAAGTGGGGTCCCTGGCTATCATTTTGGAACCCCTCCTGCCTCTCAGGAGCTTTCACTGTTCCTAGAATTCATTCCTCAAGTTTTAGAGAACACGAGCTTGGCATATCAGACATCTACCAGGTTGGGAGACAAAATATTGTCATATTTCATCTCCTTTATCATATCCTGTATCAGCCCAACCTCCTTGGGTTGCATAACAGACAGCAGGCCCCAAGGAGGAAAAGAACCTGAGGCATGGCTAGGACTCAAACTCGGGTCAGTCCAACTCTAAAACTCAAGTGTTGCTGTGTACAGAGGGGATTCTGGGACAACTCAGCTAGAGGGAAGGGCCTGGGAGGTGAGTGATGGGAGAAGCAAGCAGAAAGGAGTTAGGAACATGGCACGTAAGGTTACCTTGTTCAGTGCTCATAGCCAATGCTTGGGCACTGACTGTGGCTCTAGAAATTCTAGTTTAAGAATCTCTCACTTGTAAGAAAAGCTTCTAAAGGGCTTCTTAAAGCAGTTTTGTTTTAAGACATATAGCAGTGGTTGTGTACACTGAATACACAACCCACTCAGGATGTATGGATTTCACTTTCAAACCTAAGCAAGGAGATGAGTTCTAGGTTTCAGATTTCAGCGTTTGGAAAGCTACAGTAATTCTCATTTTTGAGATAGAGCATGGCCTCTAGTGGAAAGGGCTGAATTTTCAGAAATACAACAAATATTTCACCTGCCGAAGATGGCTCATTATTTGGGGTTTTGTTTATTCCATATTCTAGGAAATTTGTTTTTCATTGTTGTTGTTGTTGTTCCCAATCAGCTATTTCGGCTGTGGCGAAATAGATTCACAGGTTTGTTGCTGAGTTTTGGGCACTGGGTGAGAATGGCTATTGGATGTGTGCAGCCCAAAGAGAAGGCCTGCTGTGGAATCCGCTTTCCCATCAGGGTCCTTTCTGGACGTGAGCCACAGACTTCCTGCATCAGGATTCCTCGGGAAGCCTGTTAAAGTGCATACTCCTATGTGTTTCTCAGACTGCAAGCTCAGCTTCTGTGGGCCTGGCCCAGGGCCTGCATTTGCATGAACTCCAGGTGGATTCTGATGCACACTCAGTCCAGGAACCCTGGAGCTGGAAACAACTTTCTCTCAGCTGTGTGGACATCACCTTGTGTCCATTTCCTCCTCATCTTCCCTGTAAGGACACTGCTTGTGCTTCCAGGCTCACTTCTGTGCCACCTCTTCAGAGAGACCACCCTCACCCTTTCCCACTGCCCCATCAGAATCCGATGAACTGTCACACGACTGGCACCGGGCAGCTGGCCTGTAGCAGAGCTGTGACTCACATGTCGTTTTTGCAGATGGCAGGTGAGATCCTGCCTCTTTTCAGTGGGCCACATGGAGAATGGAAACTGACAGGTCCCTGGCTAGGACACTACAAAAAATCTTGTAGGAACACACACATTACTCTCCTGGGGACAGGTGTAGAAATAGCCCTGCCTCCCGGGAGGTTGAGAGGCTATGTGTGTGTCCAGTGCCTAAGTGGGATGATAGATAAAATAAATCACTCTGTGCCTTATAGTTGCTTCCTTCCGGTCTTATCTCTTGTTCTGTTGAGTCACAGCTGCCAGGGGCAATGGCCAGGAGTGTTGTTCTGTGTAGCAGGTGCAGCTGTAGCATAGGGGAAATACTGAAGCTCCCATTGATTCGCAAGTGCCCCCACCCATGACCTCCTCAGAGGCTGGAGTCAGGGTGCTTTGGGGTCAAGGATGGCTAGTGGACTTGTGGCTGTGGCACCTTCCATCCTCAAGGGACACAGATGTGGGCAAAATTTCTAATAAGACCACTGGTAACTGGGACAGTAACGGTGGAGTTCCTCTTCTGATGTCATTTTATTTCCTTTTATGCAGACTGGTAGGGGGACATCCCATAGATTCTTCTGGAAACTGTCAAGATACTGGGAAGATAATTACAAAGCTTGCGTAGACTGGGATGCCCACACTTTGGACTTTGCAAGACCTAAAATACAAAACAAAACAGATAGCACTTGTAAGTTGAGAACACAAGTTATGTCTTGGTGGTTCCCAACCCTAGCTGTACTTCAGAATTGTCTAGGGAAGGAATTAAACAAATCTTCTAAAAATTAGGCATAATTTAAATACAATAAGGAACACAGAGGTCAAGGGTGCAGCTTGAGCATTTTCACAAGAGAAGCACATCTGTACAGACATCACTAGATCAGGGTGAAGGCTATTTCCAGCTCTCAGAAGTCACCTTTACGGTCCTTCCAAGGCCTATCCCAGCCTCTCTCCTCACTTCACCAAGGAAACTGTTATTATGGCTTCTGATATCAGAAGAAGTAACCTGCGAACACTCAAAAATACAGTAACACAGGCCCTTCCAGGAAGCATCCGCCCTGGTGATCTGGGAGATGCTCCAGCAGGAGTGTTTCGGGGCCCAGGTGATTCTGATATGCAGTCAGGACTGAGAAGGGCTCACTGGTCTATGGTACGGTCCCTTTCCCTGCAGGGCACCTGGTGAGGCCCTAGACGTCCTTGAACTCACAGCCCAGAGTTCCTCCTGGGCTCCCTGGCCATTTCGGGATGGGCTGTGAGAAGCCAGGCCTGGGTGAATCTGCCTGGGTGCTGGTGCCACCCCATAGTCATTATGCTCAGTCCTCCTTGATGAATTGGAGCAGGGCAGGTAGCCCAGGCCATGGACTGAAGGGAAGTGATGGGTTACCTATAGGTGTCAATGGAGGTGCTGGTAGCAAATATACCCCAGGGAGCCCCCTAAAACACACACACACACACACACACACACACACACACACAGATACCCTTTGACATTTATAACATTGATCCGATGTGCATCTCATTAGGCGGTATAATTTGGGTTATAGTTATCAATGTCCCCAGCTTTTAATTCTGGAAGGTTTCTATTTAGTATGTTTTGAAGCCATCATAATCCTTAAGAAATGGAGCAAGCTCCTCTTTGCAATTTGAAGCCAGGGGTTCCCCAAAGGGACTGAGGGAGAAAAGGAGCAAAAAGGAAAAGAAAGAAAAAGAAAAAAGAAAAGACAGAGAGACAAAGATGAATGCTTACGTGGCTTTTGCAGTGTGGCTTGATGAACCCAAACTTCTGTGTGATCTGGTTGGTACTGAACTCCTGCCACCTGCCATTCACCAGGGCCTGGGCTCTGATCTCATACTTCGCCAAGCGCTCTGCTCTCAGGCTGACAGTGCTGTGCTCAGAGATTGCAGAGGGTGACTCCAAGTCTGTGTGTCTTATTCTCTGCAAAGACAGTGGTGACCTATCCCAAGAGGAACTGTGAGCGGAGTGCCCAGAGTTAGTAAAACCCAGCACCTAGCAGAGTCTTTTCTGTCTCGTGTGCAGAGACAGAAGAGGGTATTTCTCTAATGTCATCATTTCCTGAGGGCCATCACTGAGACCACTGCCATTTGAGACTTCACCGTACACAAATCAATGGCCAGAGGACTGCGGTTTGGCCAACCCAGAAAAACATCATCAAGTCAAGCCTCACTTTCATTTCTTTGCTAGAACCAAAGTGTTAACACAGTCTTCACATGGGCTTTATGATAAATGCTATTACATAATTCATCTCTCTCATACAGTAAAACCTATTCGGTGGGAGATACCTCAGTGACAGGCAGCCAAGAATGGAGGCCCAAGGAAAAGAAGTGACAAAAAAAAAAAGGAAAAAAGTGACTTGTTCCAGGGTGCATTAGAAGGTAGTGGAAATACATAATGATTACATTTATCGAGGGGAGTTTGCATATGTGCATAACACATATTAATTCTTCTTTGTCCCTTTGAAGGTAGTGGCAAAGCTGGAACTAAAACTCGGGTTTCATCACTTGGTCATGCATTTGTTTACCCATTCATTCAACCAGTTGTGAAAGAACCCTTCGGTTTCAGGTACAGAGGATGGCAGTGGTCATAAAAAAGATGAATGTGATATCGTTTCCCAGGGAGATTACACTTTGCAGAAGAAAGACTTCTAAGCAAATCCTAAGTGGAGCATAACAATCCCTGATCATAGTTGTCAGTGAGATTGTCATCATCATCACCATCATCAGCTAATACAATAGTGTTGCCCTTGGGCTGTGGGTCAGTGGTAGAGCAAAAGCTAAGCATGCACGAGGTCATGGGGTCAATCTGCAGCACCAAACAAAAGACAAAACAAAAAACAAGCGTATAGTGCTTTCTGTGTCAGGCCTGTTTCAAGCCCTTTGCAGAAACAAACATGTTTAATACTCACAATCACCCAGTGAAGTGGGTCCTGTTACTGTCTCCATTGTAAAGATGAGATGTTCTCGGAACTTGCTGAGGTCTTGCCAGGCAGTCTGACAGCAACTCTATTATGTCCCTGAAGTCATCCACACTTCTGACTTCTCAAGTGTCCCATCCATCATGCTGCTATGCCTATGCCACTCTTTTTTTTTTGGTACTGGGGATCGAACTCGGGTCCTTGCACTTGGGAGGAGGGCGGCAGAACCACTAAGCTAAATCCCTGGCTGCTATGCCACTCTAAATAGGCTCATCCCTTCTCCAACTTGTGGGCACTATGAATTACCTCCATAGAAGAATGACCATCTATATAATGTTGCCCATCTATACAAACTGAAGATTAATTGGCCCTCAGATGTGAAGTCAGAAGACTGGAATTAAACCATGATTTACCCATAGAGGCCTTATGAACACAAAGTCATTCAATGTTGAGATCCTTATCAGCTACCAATGCCTACCTCCAAAAGTGGTTGTAAAAGTTAAATGACAGTACATATATAAGCGTAAATAGCACTTATAACACAGTTCTTATAAATTATGAATTGATTATTAATCAATTATTATTAACTCAAAGAGTCAATTGAATCTAAATATCTGTTTCAGAGACATACTTTTTCTGTGTTCCATCCTTCTTACCTGCATGTAAAAACTATAAGAGGTAGTATCATGTTTGATTCCTTTTAACTCAAAGAAGAATCCATATACAGAAACCATCTTTGAATGAGTGGTATATTCCTACATTGGAAAATAGAAACAACAAAATGAATTGGAAAAATCTTCAGGAGTTAGAGGGAAGAGAACATAGCAAAACAAATTCTACTGACAACAAAAGTGACTCATTTGATAACTGACTTAAAAGAGAAGATGCAATAATAATTTTATCCTAGAAAGTGTAGGAAGAGCCAAATTGTAATGGCTTCAATTTTTGTCAGGTGTGACCATTAATCCTGATTTGTCAACTTTAGTGGATTAAGAAATGCCTAGTACAGTGTTGGCAAACCTATGGCATGCATGCTGCAGTGGGCACATAGAGCCCTCTCTGCCAGCACACAAGCCAAGTCACCCCAGCATCAGCCCAGCAGCCAAGCATCCAAAAACAGCACACACAGGAGCCATGTACATGCTTGGAAAGGAGTAGCAGCACCAGGCGATGATGTCATGGGCCATGACTCATGAGCTGTGACTCCTTCAAGATTTTGTGTGACCAGTCAGAGTGCTGCCAAGGATATTATGTATATATGTATACATATAAGCATATAAGCATGCATATATATAAGCATACAAGTATGCATATATATATAAGCATACAAGCATGCATATATATATATATATGCATGCTTGTATGCTTGTACTGGCTGTGCATTTTAATACATTCATTTTTATTAACACAAGACTTTAGCTTTGAGTTTTCTCATGAAAAATTGAAATTTAATATCTAAGAATTAGCAAAGAGATGTTCTAATTAAGAGACTGAGATTCTTTTAACGTTGTGCTGTCCTCCTGGCGTATTTTAATCTGGAGCATCATAATTCATTGTTTGTGAAGAATTTATGAATACAAGAGCAAGGATATATATATTTGCTCGAACTGGCTGTGATTTTTAGCAGAAGCCCCCACCAGGTAGGAAATGCACTCAGGTGCCTTTTACAGAGCAGGCCAAAAACTGGTGCTCAGTGGAACATTGCCCCCTTGCACCGATGGTCAGTAAATTCAAGAGGAAACCCAGAGAATCCCTGCCATAGATTGTTGATTTAGGGAATATTCAATTCTTTAGCGTTAACTAATAGTGTTAGCTCTTTTTAGTATAGGAATAGATTTGTATTAAGTGTTTCATTTTTGGTTTTACATTTTGTGTTTTTATAGACTCCACCAAGTCTTGAACACCAACACATTGTGACAGCAAGAAAAGTACAACTGAAAACAGATAGTGGAAGATCATTCTAAGAGGCCTGGACAGAGTCATTTGGAGTTACTGAATGCAATGAGAAAGTGTTATGTATTCTGTGTAGTGAAAGTGTTGTGTGTTGCATGTCAAGGGTCAGATGACATTTTGACACTAAGCACAAAAGTGTTGCTGAATTTGGTGACACTGAAAGGAAAGCGTCTGAAGCGAAATTGAGGAAATATCATTCCCACTATCTTAGTTTTTGCAACTATCTTTCTAAAACAAATCATCTGCCAGCTGCCAGCTTTCAAATTTCACTGTGCATAGCAAAACATGTAAGCTCCTCTCTGATGGAGATTTTATCAAAATGGCTATGTTGTCTGGGAGTGATTCCATTTTTCATGATTTCCCAAACAAGGATAAAATAATGCAACACATCTCTGAGATGCCACTTAGCAGAAATACTGTTAAAGATCGAGTCCTGCGCATGGCAGGTGATGTTAGTCAGCAGCTCACCACTGACTTACAGAAGGCAGCCTGTTACTCCATGTGCTTGTATGAAAGCACAGATGTAAATAATCATGGAAGGCTAGGAATAATTTTGCCTTATGCACTTGGTGACATCATGAGAGAAGAGCTGGTGAAACTGGTGTCTTTGCCTGGAAGAAGAAGGGATAGATATCTACACAGCTGTGATGGAGGATTTTTTGGTCACAGGCATAAGACCAGAAAAAGTGGTTTCCATTACTAGTGATGGAACACCTTGCACGGTTGGGGCAACACCTGGCTTCATACAATTCTTTGTTAAAGACGCAAATCATCCAGTCATTCAGTTTCATTGTATTATACATCAAGAAGCTCTTTGTGCCAGGAAAAGCAGCAAAAAATTAGATGATAATCTCAAAGATGTCACAAAAATGGTGAATTACATCATGGCTCATGCTCTTAATTTTTGACAGTTTCAAGCACTCCTTGATAAGGTTCAGGCCCAGCATAATTCTTTACTTATGTACAATAATGTCTGGGGTGGCTGAGCAAAGGACGAGTCCTTGAGAGATTTGTAGATTTGCTTGGATGAAATTAGGCTGTTTATGAATGAAAAAGGGCAGGAATATCCATAGCTCACTGATATGGCCTGGGTTAGCAATCTCATGGTTTTTGTTTGTTTTACAGATTTTACACTACACTTCAATGTACTAAAAAAAAAATTACAAGGTGTAGGGAAAACAGCAGAAAGAATGTTTTGTGATATCAAAATATTTGAGAGAAAACAGCAGGTTTTTGAAAGAGACATTGAAAGTGGGCAGCTGAAATATTTTCCAAATCTAAAAATGTATTTAGAAAATTCTGCAACATTTGAAGACAATCCTACAAGCCATCAGGAAATCTACAAGGAATTTTCTAGCATTGTAGCAGCTGCAAAGGAGAATTTTAGTAACAGATTTTTACAGTTCTGTAAGATGGAGACAACCCTGTGCTTTCTTATTTTAGTAGATAAAGTCAAATTTGAAGAACTTGACCTTTCCTGCTTAAACTGGTTAGATTTTAGAAATGTAGAAATCAAGCTATTGGAATTTCAAGAAAGCTCTATCTGGAAAAAATAAATTCTATGACCCATGTGCAACTCTTGAAAAGACAGAGATACTAGAATGTAAGGGGATGACAAAGGACAGCGCAGTGGGTAGTGCTGAGAATGAAATCCTTAAAGTGTGGAATTCTCTGCCAAATAATTTTAAGTCAATTAAAGCACTTGGGATTGCTTTTCTTACTTTGTTTGGCTCATCTTAAGCTTGTGAGCAGCTGTTTTCAGCTTTGAATTATATCAAATCTGATACAAGAAACAGACTGACAGATAATCTGAGTGCTGCATGTGTTGCTCCCAAACTAACAAAGTGTGAGCCAAAGTTTGACAAATAACAGCATACAACAGCAAAGATCACATTAATTGTGCAAAAGCACACCAAATGCAAACTTTTACCTTTCAGTAAAAAGCTGTTTATATCATTGAAAGCTCTGTTATTGTGTTTTTCTTTTAAGATAAAAGATGTTAACTTATGAGTTGTTTTTTCTAAACTAAAACCTCAGCATTCAGGTTTAATTGCAGTGTTGGTACTTTGTGATAAATAAGTGGAATTTGGGTTGCAGTTTGGCCACTCAGCCTTTAAAAGGTTCTCCATAACTGGCCTAGCAGATTAGCAAAGCATGCTCTTGGGTGTCTGGATGAGTCACAGAGATGTGACTTTGGTACTATATATGGTCCCTTACCTATTCCTTTCTGGCACCGTTCCTCTGCTGTTTCCTCACTGCCATGAATTCAGCATTTGCTCCACCATGCCCTTCTGCCATGAAGTTTCTGCCTTGGAGCCTGCCTTGGATGGGACCTCCTTAAAACACGAGCTTCTTTTAAGTTGTGGTATTGAGTATTATGTTCCAGTGATGGGAAAGCTGACTAATACAGCAGGTTTGTATACTACTACTAACAGGATAGTTAGAAGTTGTTACTTAGCGGTGACAATATTATTTACTCTGCATATTCCTCATTGAGGAAAAGAATCAGTTAGGTATATTACTATATGACTTGTGGTCTGCAGATCTTTCACAGCACTTTGTTTCAATTTGATAGGCTTAAGAGACTCTTCATATTCATGGTATGTGCAATAATCCCTGGTCCCACAATGTATAGTCTACCTACTGAGATGCATTTCTGCAACTAGAGGGGTGACCCACTCAGTTTCTTGAATGATAGATTCAGGATCCTGAGCTCCCAGAACATGAATTCTTCTGAGATCAGCACTGTGTTGGGTACCTTTAAAGAAGTCAAAGGAGAGCAGCAACTTCTTGGAGAACTGTGCCTATCATAAGGAATCTGAGATAGCACAGCCACCAAACCCAGACCCTCCCCTGGGACTGAATGCTGAGATGCTTTGCACTGGAGCTCTGTCTATGACCCACTGCTGCTTGAGTCTCGAATCCCTCAAAATAGCTGCCCAGAATGAACTCATTCTGAAACCTTCACTCTGCATATGGAGTGGTGGCTTGTTGAGCCAGTTAGTAGCTGTTGATGTTTGTGCGGAATAAGGTGATTAACCCATCATAGCTTTCCCAGGCCTTTCCTGGTTTTAGTTTTCATCCTGAGAAAACTAGAAGAGTTGATGGGAAAATCTGGGGCACACACATTAGATTATTGAGTGGCCTGTCCCAGACACATGTCTTGTGAGTTTCACAAGTGAAGAGTGATCACGGGCGGCCCTTTAGGCATTCTTAATTGGGCACAGAAGAAATGGGAGAGGGTGTTTCCCTTTGTTTGGGTCATTTTCAGTACCTTGTTAAAGAGCAGCCCAATCCTCACACCCTGGGTGAGTAGATCTTTCAGGTGGACCATGTCGCCTCCATTCTCCAGCTAAAAGGGAAATGCACACAGCTTACCAATAACCCAAGGCATAGAAGGGAGCCCCTCTTGTCATCTCCCACTGTCGCCTCCTGAATCCCCACCCCCACAGTACTGGGAGAAGAGTTCTCTCTCCAGACCCTACATTCAGTTGTTCATCTGATCAACAAGCATTTATTGAAAACCTACTATGTACCAGGTACTATGCTCAATGCTTTCAGAACATGTAGAGAGGAGCAAAAGAAAAGCACCTGAAAAGTTCCGCTAGTGAAATAGAATCATGACCAATCATGAGGCAGAGAAAGACTATGGTGATAAAGTCAAGAACAAGCAAGGCCCACACAGTAGGCTTCATGGTGAAGGCTGGGAGTGGAGGGAGCAGATGTTGGCAGGATGGTATTGGCTGCAGGGGAGAAGAGGAAGGAGATGGGCAGGGCCGGAAGGCCAGGAGAGGGAGGTGGAGGACTTTCTGAGCTGTCAGCCACACAGGCTGTCTGTTTTGCTGTTCTGTTGTAGCATAGTTCTGAGTTATGTTGCAGAGAAGCACCGTTCCATGGATTCACTGTCTAATGTGAAGGAAGCACTGAGCTTGGAGAACTGGTTTGCACATTACAATAGGTATTTGTTGAGCTTGTTGAATTTTAACTAATGACTCATGCATCTTCAGAACTCAAACATTGTCCTATTTGATCTCTAAAAATGCATGATGGGAAACACTTAAGAACTATGACAGCTTGCATAGACAATTCACAAAGCCAGACATGCTGCACAGAAAAATATTCATATTTACTATAATAAAGGAAATGTGTGATAAAAAATGAGATGCCATTGTTCCTTTCTCAGTTAACAAAAGTCATTTGAAATTAAAATGCTCTACATGGCTGAGGATGTACAAAGTGAGGCAAGCTCATTTATCTCTGGGGGAAGAATAATTTGGTCCCCACATTTGTTAATATGTATCAAGAACAAAAATACACATTCCTTTTAGTGCCAGCATTTCTACTGCTAAGAATCTTCTATAACAAAATCATTCAAAGTATAGTAAAATAAACAATCATGTGAACAGATGTTCCCCTTAATGTCAATTTTAAAAGTAAAGAATTAGAAACATCACATGAGGTGTGATCAAAAATATGGCAAATGTTTAAATTTTTAAAAATTCAGTAAAAGACGCATTGCTATTAATCCCCTTCAAAAGACTTTCTCTCCCTTTGAACACAACTATCCCATCATTCTTGCCACTTTCTGAAGCAGTTCTGGAAGTCCTATTTTGTGAGTATCTATAGTTGTCCAGTCATGGCTGCTTTAATATTCTGAACTGATTCAAAATGTTTATTTTTCATGGTCATCTTGACTTTGGGGAGGAGCCAGAAGTTGTACTGTGTCAGATCCAGTGAATATGGTAGATGGGGACACATCATAGTGTTTTTATTTGACAAAAACTGCTATAAACATTTGATCAAGGAGAGGTGATCCTAAAATATACTGAATGTTTAAATTAAAAATTTTATTATGGTTAAAGACACATTGCCATTAAGCTCTCTAAAAATACTCAAAACACTCCCCCTAGCTTTGAACACATGTAATCCCATCATTCTTGGCAATCTCTTTTACTGTAATACTTTTTTGTTTGTTTGTTTTATTTTGTTTTTGTAATACATTTTTAAAAATGTAAACATTTACCATATTTATTGAATGATAAAGTAGAATTGGCTATGTCACATCTTCTTGGTGGAAAAGTTCACAGCCATTAAAAATGGCATTAGGAAGTGAATTTAATTGAATATTTTATATTCATTTTTTTAAATTAAAAGTTAAGGGGCTGGGGATTTAGCTCAGTGGTTTCATTGCCTGCTGCGCAAGCACAAGGACCCGAGTTCAATCCCTGCTACCAAAATAAAAGTTAATATATACAATGAGATGTTAACAGTGGCTATCTTTGAGTAGTGGGTCTGGGAGTATCTTCTTTATTTCTTTGGATTTCAAAAATTTTCAATAGTAAGCACATGGTGCATTGTGTCTGGCAGGGACTCCGCTTGGTGGGAATATGAAGGGGCTACTCCACTTCATCCAACTCTCCAGACCAGCGAAGCAGATGCCCTAAACATCTAGATTACAAGGCTGGGCCTCTTCCCTCTTCCCCTTCTCAGGTTCAGCTTTCCTTGCTTCCCCTGAAGGAAGATCCAGATAGGTCCTGACCTCAAAAAGGCCCAAAGGAAACAAATGTGAGCCACATCTCCAGGAAAAGCAGTCAGACAGGCAATGGATTTGGATAATTGTTTCCTTTCCGAGTCGACTCACTGTATGGTAATGGTTGGCTGTAACCCGGATGAGCCAGGATGTGGGGAAGAAGTTAATGTTCCTTAATTCCTCCAGATGCTTGACTTAGGAGAAGCAGAAAGGGGACATGTTTACAGTTTTATTCACAACAGAACCTCAAAGAGTTTCACTTGCTGAAAGTAAAAAGAAGACATCAGAGGCCTTGGGAAGATAAAGGGTGGCTTTAAGATTTGGTTGATAGAATGAAATAAGACATCTCAGCGCTGCCATGGTTGCATTTCTTTCATACTTCAAATTAATTCTCTTTTAAATTCACACAAATAAACTTCCAAAGGAATGAACGAATGTACTGTAAATTGGAGGGCTATTTCACCTTCAGTAGAAAATTTTCCTAAAAGCATACAAATATTTTTAACTTTAATTTCAATTATTTAAAAATAAATATAACATCAACAGTCCTGCACAAAGACAGCACTGCCCAGCAAACTCTAGAGGGTACCTGGGGAACTCTCTTATAGCAGAAGCTGTCAACAGCCCTCAAAGTTCAGCTTTGACCAATCAACCACACACTTTCCATTCTGATAATATTACAAAGAAAAGTGAAAGAAGAGATTTAGGCTGTGCCTTGTTCAATTAAAGTCTGTGTCTGTTTATATTTTTCTTCCCACACCTCCCTCTAGATCTCCCTTCCCAGGCCACTGGGAATCCATAAGGTGGGCTTAAGTTACAGATCCCCTCGCCCAAATATTCACAGGCCCTGGCTGCAATCCTGCCCGGCAAAGGTTTCGAATGGGATTTTCAGTGTTACTGGAGTGTCTACAGGCAACTTAGACCAAATTCCCTGGTTCTGTCAACCATCCCTGAGTTTGAGAGCTACTTAATACTCTGGATAGATAGAAATGGCTTTGAAAAAGTTCTCAAATGTCCTTTCAGATGCAAAGATCTCGGCAGAGGCCTCTGGGACTGCCCACAACACACTCCCTAATATTCCGCTCCTCTTTCCAGGTCACTGTTGCCGTCTTCGGTGCCCAGGATAGGACGCTGTGAGAACACAAGCCTGGCTCTAGGGCAAAGACCTAGTGTTTTCAAAGCAATTGAACAACTTGTCTCTCAGATGTATTCAATCAAAGAACTTGTCCCTGATTCAGTTAAAGGAAACATTCCTGTACATGCAGTAATGGGGAACTGAATGCATGTTCAAGACTGTTATGCCACACAAATTCAGCCAAATATGACTCCAATAAATTGCAGCAAATTCCTCTCGTGGTCCTGCACTTCACTTTACATTTGTTCCAGTAGGGCTGAATGTTTCAGGGATGCACAATAAAAGGTGACATGAAATGGAAGTTGGGATCATTATCATTAACTGGAATACACTGGAGACCAAGGAGAGGTTGAATGTTACAATACGTGATTACACGCAGCCCAGGAATTAGTGTGAAGGGTAGAGCCAGGCTGAAGTACACATTGAAAACCGGGCAGAAAGGTTGAGCAGAACACTAAACAACCATTTCCAAAGAACCAATATCTGGTTGATGAATACTATCTATAATACAGAAAAATCCCTATTTCCTTTTCCAGAGAAGAACTTGAAGAATATGAATGACAGGGACAAATTGTTCAATTAATTTAATTTTCTGCCAAACAAGTGACCTAGAAATGAGTCCCGTGTGGCATTACTGCAGGCCACAAGCTAGATCCCAGCTGATTCCTTTGGATCTATCTGGTGGAGCTTCTGGGGAGTGGCTGAAGGGTGGGGCAGGTCCCCAACCACTTTCTCATACGTACAGTCACATGGGTGGCACTTACCACTGGTGATCTTGTGCAGACGAAAGCAAAGGAAGAGTGGAATCCAGCAATGTCCTATATCCCAGTCCAGAAAGCAATGCTCCTTGGAAAAGCTTAGCAGAAGCACAAAGAAAAATAGAAGGCCTTCAGAAAACTCTTTTCTGTAATGAACTAGGGCCATGGAAAGCCATGTCATAGAGGCTAGTGGCATCACAGTAGAAGTAGACGGTGCTTGGATATCTCAGGGTGGGAGGTGGCAACTTAATGGAATTTGTAAAGTCAAGGTTATTCCAAGGAGTGTAGTGAAATGAGTGTTTACATTCCCCTTCATATCTGCCCCTGTGCCAAACAAATATGTATAATATGACTGATGGGAACACATGATATTTACCAAGGATTTCAATCTACATATTCTCCCTTGAGTCTCACAAACTTCCAGTGGGGCAGACATGACAGGTATCATTGGATGACCCAGAACTTAAACCCTGGACATCTGACTCCTCCTCTACAGGTGCTGTCCTTGCAATAAGTGACCAAATCAGGCTCTTCAAAAGTTTTCTCATAGTATAAGGAAAAGAAACATGGAGGGGTGGGTAGCTAGTTTCACTGGCTGGCTTCACTCTCAGTTCTGCTACTGTTAGTGTCGTGCTAATCCCAGGTAATTTCCACATCGGCTGAAGGTCAGAACTGACTGGAGAAAATTGCATTGCCCTTAAAAGGACATGCATATACAGACACATATCTGGCCTCCTTGTTTTGAAATAATTTGCTTCATAAAATGGTCATTTTCACAAATGGGGACAATGGGGAATACTCTTTCCAAGTCCCTCTGGAAATGCAAAGTCATTCCCTGGAGGCAGATCCTGCGCAAGACCAGCCTAGGGCACTTTCAGATTATTTTTTCATGAACCAAGAGTCCAACTCACTCCCATCCCAGCTAGACCGGATGTGCGTTGGCCCTAGTCCCGCCTCTGTTGTGGATGTCTGCCAACCCACCCAGCACCATTAGTTTACAGGAGCTCTTGGAATTCCTGGGATTCTTCAGCCTCTTTAAATCGGTGGTCCCAGTTTCTGGGTCTGGGGTGCTATAGAGTTGTGAGAGGAGATGGGCATAAAGATGAGTGAGTCCCTCCCCCGCAAAAAAGATGAATGCATTCTGATTCCACTGGATGAATATTTATTAAAACCTGCTATGGGGCCGGGGATTTAGCTCAGTGGTTCCAGCCCCTGCCTCACAAGTGCAAGGACCCAAGTTCGATCCCTGGTACCAAAAAAATAAAACCTGCTATGTGCCTGTCTCTGGAGGGAACTGATGAGGCATACATAGAGGAAGGTTGATATTGCAGTGTGTGGGGCTATTCATCTCGGATCCAGTTCTCCATCACTTGGCAGTAGGAGTAGTGGGCAGTGCAAGTATTCTAACAACAGATGTCTTAGTGGCACAAATAACATTTGCTGTGTCCTTCCTACCTCCTAGATGCCACCTTCTTCTCTTCCTCTTTCATCATTTAATAGGAAATCTGAAGAGGCATTATGGATGGTGGCAGGTGTTGAGGAGGGAAGAAAGGACCAAGCTGACACAGTTCACCCCAGCCTTGCTGAGTGCTCTGCAGAATGAGCCAGCCTTGGGGTGAGGGCTTTCCCATCTCAGAGCTGCCTCTGAGTATGAGCACCAGCTGGAGATACAGCTTAAATACAATCAGATGCTGCCAGAGTAGGAAAAGGGCAACATTTCCTCCATCCCAGAAGCCACACAGCACCAGTTCTGTTCTCTGCTTGGAGTGGGAGAGCTGCTGGGAGAGTAGCGGAACCCAGGCCCTGAACTTCCCTTTGAGGAGCACTTAGATCTGAAGGGCCACAGCCAAGACCCGTCTGGACAGAGGATTTGGGAAGAGCTTTGTTAAAATAGATATTTGGACTCTGTGATCCCCCTTGGGAAAGTGGCAAGGATGGCCACTATTATGGCTGATCTGGAGGAGTCATGTGTCAGCTCATTGCCCAACCAAGCTGAAGTAAGACACACCAAGATCTGGCCCTGGTCCAGTTGCCCAGCAAGCACATGACTCCACCTCTCTGGCCTTCACTCTCCTCTGTTACGTGGGGACAGTAGCCACTTGTACCTTCTTAGGTAGATGAGAGAAGTCAAAATGTCACTGCTTGTGAAGTGCTTAGTACAGCTGCTGGAACCCTGGAGTCCTCAGTACCTTGTCAGAACCACCACTGCCCTCTCATCCCAAAGTGACCTGAACTCAGGCTGGTCAGGAGCATGGGATTGTTCCTGGTGGCATTCATCATTATTGTCACCCTCTAAATTACCCAAGGCATGGGCTGCATCAAAGGAAAATAATGGTGTCTTCAGCTTCTAAATCTCTCAGAAGCCTCCTAGAACCAATCAGTGTCATTCTGCTCCTAGAGGTCCACAGTTGCAGAATCAGCATTCTATGGAGGCCCCCAGGTCCAGCCCAGCACCTTCCCACCTCACCTGGTGCAGCTTCAGTGCCATGGAGGAGGGGGAGGCGTCTCTCTTCTCCACCTGGTTCTGAGTGTATTTGCCTGATACCACAGTATGAGAGCAGACAGGCTTCTGAGTCTGAGGATTTCTTTGTGTGGCTTAATGGTGGAATCATGTATGGCCAGTGTTTCCTCGGTGTTGAGTTCTGTTTATACAAAGCCCTCACTCGGCTTAGCACTTAACTTTTCAGGCACTAACATCTCTGCCTCCTAAAGTTCACTGAGAAGCCCTCAGGGAGTAACTCCTTTAGGGAAGATAATTCTCAGATCCTCGATGCACCCCGTTTGGTTCTGGGTCCCACAGACCTCTGGAAACACGGTGCCTGAAGCCAACATTCCCCTAAGGGTACAGCCTATAATTTTAGAGATGCTCTTGGCCAAGATTTTCTCACTTCCTGCATCCTGTCATCTGCTGGAATTGGTCACCTTTTCTGCTGAAGGTAAGACCCATAGTTCCATTAGCCCCAGCACTTATTTCAGCCACAAAACACACACTTTGGTATTCAGACATGTGGTATAACGTAGATGAAACTTGAAGGCACTATGCCCGTGAAATAGGCCAGACACAAAGCTATAAAGTTCTACTCTGTGAGGTACTAAAGTAGTCAAATTTATAGAGGCAGAAAGTACCAAAGGCTGGGGAAGGAGGTTGGGTAGTTAGAATTTAATGAGTACAGAGTTTCAGTTGGGTTGGTGAAAAAGTTCTGAAGAAGAATGCAAAACCATGTGAATATACTTAATTCCACTGAACTATGCATATAAATATGATTAAAATGGTAAATTTTGCATACTATATACTTTACCACAATTTTAAAAGATTAGAGTTATGAATTGACTTAGCTTACTTGAACGATATTTGAAAGATTAAATTGTAAGGCAAAATTTTTAAAAGTATACATTTTGTGTTAATGACTCACTGTAAAGAGACAACTTAACTTTTTGTCAAAATGTCACTCAGCACAGATGACCTGGCACATTCTGGAATCAAAGAACTGGGAAATGGGTCTTTTGGCTCCAAAGTATGGTAAACAAAAGAGTTCTTACTGCCTCCACCACATCATCACCTCCTAAATGTCAGTTCCTCCTGGCAAGGGCTGCACAGGTCCCTGTACCCAAGTCAGAGTTGGCCTATCCGTCTGCTTTGCTAAGCAGTTGTGGTTACGTCCATGCACAATGGCGAAGTTGCTGCCCCAAAGTCTTAGAAGTAGTCAATTGTAGAAGCAGAATTCAGACCAGGACTGACCTCTTCCAACAAGCACCTTATGTGTTTTCTCACTCTGCTTTCTAGAGTCAAACTCCAGAAGATGGAGATTTGTGCTTGCTCTATGTGTTCTCACTCAGTGTCTCTTATAGTGCCCGGCACTTAGCTTAGAATATTTTGGATGAATTGATTGGATGAATGATTTTGTCCCTGTCAACTTTCTAGCCTTTCTTTCCATCTCACTATTTACCCACAAGTTGTTTTCTAGGAATTTCAGTAGTGCCAGCCCTGGTGCATGAGACATGTCAATATCCCTATGCCTTGTGGGTCCATCTGTTTTTGCCATGTTTATTGTCAGGCCAAGGCCTACTAGTCTTTGTTATGGCCTAATCCAGGGAGGTTCTGACCCTTACCCGAAAGGAAGACTGAGGAGGAGTCACTAAGATCCTATCTAATTATAATCACAGCTGCCCTTTTTAAGGACCGTCTACATCCAGATTTCTGTGCTCCTTCCATTTCTCCATGATACTGATGAAAATGCATTTGCTTCTCTCAGTATTATGGGGAGCAAAGATACAAGAAGGGGAGTGGAGAATTGGGAAGGACTAGAAACTGATAGTACTTAGGGGCTTGAGTATACTTGAATACTGATCATACTTATAAACAAGGGAGACTCAGGTTCTGGAGAGCCGAGCTGAAGGGGAACAGAGGTAGTGCTGGCCAGAGCAAGACAGGACACAGGCCAGCCAGAACATATGAAAGAAATCCTCTTATCCCAGAATATACTAACCTCCCAGTACAGAACTTGGTGGAGCAAGTTTAAGAGAGAACAATTTAATGGTGCTAATGTCCATGACTCAAGATATTTCAAAATGAATGTTCTGGTGAAGAGATCAGCATTGTCACACCAAAGGTGACTCTCAGGCTACATCTGCAAATGCTGTTCATTAATTGCAAGTGCACATGGTTTCTGCCCACTCTGAGGATGCAGCAACACAGACCATTTCCCTCAAGAAATCAGTCGGCACAGGGCACCTAGGGTACAGGGGATGACCAGGCAGCTCTCCTAGTGGTTCCTCTTGGTACTTGTGTGGGGAGGGGTGGGGAAGATGCTGTGGGGTTCGTCAGGCCAGTGCACACCCATGCAGCTGGCACCTACTCTTGTTCTGTCTGCAAAGAGAAGCTTGGAGAAGGAATCCTTCCAGTGTCCAGGGACGATCAGGGAAAGCTTCCTTGAGCCTTCCATCGTTGGTTTTGTAAAGGGTGGCTCAGACTGGAATAGGGCACAGGAAAGAGGAGACTCAGCTGGATACGTTAGTGGAATCTTGGAGTTGGTATTTTATGGGATTCAGCTTCACTGTCTGCTTTCAATGACTTCTTTCCAATGATTGCCCAAACTCACCCTTCCAGCGTGGGAGAGGGGCCCATTAAGTAATTAATAAGTAAGCCAAGGACTAGAATTATAAATTGGTATGATTTGCCCCCAACCATGGTCTCTCAGGGTAAAATGATATATCAGGAGACCCTAGAACCACAGCCAATTTGCACAGGACCCTGAGCAAGTCCTTTACCATGTCTGGGCCTCCGTTAACTGCAAAATGAAAGGCCAACACCAGTTGATCTCTAAGCAATCCTCCAGCATCAATCTCCTTTGATTTAACAAAGTGAGCGATTTAAGAACTGTCATGGATTAAACACATTTTGCTGTTCCACAGCTTCTAAACTGACACTCACTCCAACTTGCATAATCATAAGAGAAATTGTCCCTTGTTCTCCAAAGGAAAGGGTTTTTGATAGTTTTTACTGCTAGGATAATTTTTACTGCTTCTAATTATTATGGTCAAGTACACCGCATGGTGGGTTAGATTCTTTACCCTTCCAGAGGCCACTCAAATCCAGCCGTGTCCCAGACATCAAGAGGACACGTGGGGATAAGAAGCCAGAGGTTAGTTCCCAGTCTCCTGCTGAGCTTGAACATACCCACAGCTCATATACAAACCAAAGACTCATCTCTGGGCTTCAGGAACAGAGTTCCAGTTAAATGCAAAACACATTGTTGTGCCCAAGGCTGGGACAAGATCAAATTCATAATCATTTCCTGTTCTATGCACTTGTAAGGCTCTGAGAGCCTTGCAAACCTAATACTTGTTCCCAATTAATACCAAACAGCTGAACAAAAAGTCATTATGATTCTCCTTGGAGTATGTATGTGTCATCCAATGCAGAGTAGTTTTCAGAGTTAGAGTGATCCATTTCAGAGGTGAAAGTCACCACTGAAGAACATTCAAACCATCATTCTTTCGATACATAGTGAACAGCTATTACATACTGTATTGGGCACTGGGAGTCCCTTGTACAAATGGCCAATGTGGGAACCATGCTTATGAACAGATAATCACAGTATATGTTTTAAATAAACAAGTGAGTATCTTATAAAGATTGCATGAGATACTAGAGAGCCTAGAAAATGGCAATCCGTGCTATACTGTGGGGAGAAAGAGACACTCCCCGAGCATTTCCTCTGGGAGACATGACCTAAGTATTGAAGCACAGTAGAGGATTCCAGTAAGGTGGCACTTAAAAAAAAATCAAGAGCTCTCAATAAGTGAGTTGATCTATCGTAATGCACCTTAACTAATCCAAAATAAAATCCTTGGCTCAAATGCCATTTTTTTGTATGTAAGTTATCATGGGTTTCCTCCTGCAGAGGGTTGCTTCTCCCATCTGCTCTCATCTTCCTCCCCAGCCAGTGGACCAGAGGAATGAATGAATGAATGAATGAATGATCTTGGGTTCACATTTGCTCTTCTTGCAGCCACTCTTTCTACTCCATGATGGCATAATACAGATACTGGTGACTGGTTCCTTGCTGCCTCTCTTTCTCCACCCACAGTCTGTCCTCATTCCAACCGCCAGATTAAATCCCCCCAACTTTTGACCTGACACACCATGCACATGCATATGATATTAAAACTTGTGGGGTACAGCCAAAAGAAATTTATAACCCTAAATCAGAAAAGAAGAAAGTCTAGAAGTCAATTATCCAAGTATAGTATTCATCTCAAGAAATTAGAAAAAATAATATCAAATAATACTCAAAGAAAGTAAACATAAGGAAATAATGAAAATTTAAAAATAAAATAGTTCCTTATTTGCACTGAAAGAGATCCAGCTACCAAAAGAGGCCAGCCTTTGGTCCTCATCAATGCCTGACTCAGGCAGGCCAGCTTTCCATGTGGGGGACACCAAGTTCTAAGCCAAGTTCTAAGCCGCAGACTGAGGCCCCAGCAGGCAGCAGCTGGAGGGATGCCACTCCCTTCACAGGGCAGCCCTAGCTGCATTCTACCTGCTTACTGACTGTCTACCTGCCCACTTGTTCCCTGGCACCTGCCCAAACATCCTACCATTGACCTGTCAACCCACCCATTGGCCTGTCTGCTGGGTGCTAACAAAGCTCTCATCACCCCTCTATAAAACAACAACAACAAAAACAAAATAGTGAGCAATCTATTCTGATGTTGATGGAATTTTTTTTTTGGCTACTAGGAATAGTGCTGCTATATATAATCTTGTACATATCTTTTTATACAAGTAATTATGTGTTTCTATTGGGTTTAAATTTAGGAGTAAAAATTTTATGTCATGAAGAACAAATAAGGCTGACTGTAATAAATATTACCAAATAGTTTTGCAAAATGGTTGTGCTAATTTAGTGCCCAACCAGCACCGCTGTTCAACCATAAAAATTTTGTCTTTTCTGTGTCCTTTCCAAGACTTGGTATTTTCAATCTTTTGTCTGTCTGATGTGTGAACGGCGGGACTAATTTTCCTATTCTCTTTTAATTTATATTTTCCTATTAATGCAGTTGAGCAACTCCTTATATATTTGTCAATTTTTTCAGTGAGGTGTCTGCCCAAGTTCTTCATCCATTTTTTACTTTCTTTTTTGGTACCAGGGATCGAACTCAGGACCTTGCACTTGTGAAGCAGGTGGCAAAACACTGAGCTAAACTCCTGGCCTCTTCATCCATTTTTTAAATTGGTTGGTCAGATTTTTTTGGTAATGACTTGTAACTTTTTTTCTATATCTAGGAGCAAGTCTTTGCTGGATACACAAATGGCAAATACCTTCGCTCTGTGGCTGGTGTTCTCATTTTCTTTGTGGTCTCTGTCGAACTAAAATTTTAAATTTTAAAGCTGTCCAATTTATCAAGTTTGTCTTTTATAGTTAGTGGTATTTAAGAAATCTTTGCCTGTACAGTACAGCTCCAAGAGGATATTCTCCTATTTTTTTCTAGAAGCTTTATTGTTTTACTTTTCATTTAGGTCTATAATACATCCAGGAGCGTTTCCTAAGGTTTGGCTAGGGGTCATGATTACGATCTCTATTTTTTCCCCGTAAGTATGCACAATTGCTCCAGCACCATTTGTTGAAGACTATACTTTTCCCACTGCCATGTGGTGTTAGCTTTGTCATAAACCAGATAGCCACATAAGTCAGAGATCATTTCTGGGATCTTTATGCCATCCTATAATCTATTTTTGAATTGATGCTACACTTTCTTAGTTACTGATCTTTATAAATCTTGATACCTAATCATTCAAGTCCACCAACTTTGTTTTTCTACAAGATTATTTTGGCCTTTCTTGGTCTTTTGGATTTTCATTTTTAAAATCAATTTTCATTTTTATAAAGTCAATGTCAATTTTCACCTCTCACTCCCATCAAATCTTGCTGATAACTTGATTGAGAAGACATTGAATCTCTAGATCTGGCATCTTTATAATACTAGGGAGAACTGACATCTTTATAATATTGAAAATTTTTTTTTTTGGTACCAGGGATCAAACTAGGGTCCTTGCACTTGCACAGCAGGTGGGGAAACCACTGAGCTAAATCCTTGGCTCTAATATTGAAATTTTTAATTCATGAAAATGTTATATTCATATAACAAAATATTCTATAATAATGAACAAGTTATTGCTACCTATAAGCACATGGATTGATTTACAGATATACTGTTCAGTTTAAAATGTTAGACAGGGCCAGGGATTTAGCTGAGTGGTTCCGGCACCTGCCTTGCAAGCACAAAGTCCCCAGTTCGATCCCTGTTACAAAAAAAAAAAGTTAGACATTTTCCACTGCCTGCCTTGCAAGGGGAAGGTCCTGAGTTTGATCCCCAGTACCAAAAAAAAAAAAGTTAGACATTTAAAAAGTGTGTACTGTGGGATTGTTTTTATATAAAGTTGAAAAATAGGTAAGATATATCAATAGTAAGTGAAGTCAGGATATTATTTTGGGGGTATGTGCTTGCTTTGGCAGCAAATATACTAAAAATATTTTGGGGGTAGATGAGCAGCAACTGACTGGAGACCCTGGAGGGCTGGTCTCCTTTTCTTTGGGTGCTGGTTGCACAGCTGCATCGATTTTATGGAAATTCATTAAGCTGTTCATTTACATTTTGTGCAATATTTCTGTACATATTTTATATTTTAATAAAAATATATATACTTTAAAAAGTTTAAAATTTGTCTTTGTTGGCCCTTCTCCAATTGAGAAATTTTTACAGTTTTCCTGAACTTTTCAGACTGCTAAGTGGAATGAAACGATGACTTTTCTCTTTGGATGAAAGCATAACTTTGCTTACATTTTTTTTCCTACAAGTAGATGTTAAAATTAATTCTGGACAGCCTTTTTGCTTTTCTGAACTAACTACTGCCAGGAAGACAGGATGTAGGTTGCCAAGGGGAGACAGAGAGAGAGGGAGAGGAGAGAGATAGAACTGTACACACATTTGTGTGTGTACAAGTGTGTATGCATTTGTGTGTGCCTATGTGTTACACATATGTCTGTGTGTACATATATGTGCCGGGGTATCCATGTTTCCTTCTTACAATGATGAATTTAGACAACAATAAAGATAAGTTTGAAACCAGTCCTAGTAGCACATGCCCGTAATCCCAGTACTCAGAGGCTAAGGCAGGAGGTTCCTAAATTCTAACTCAGCCTGGGTTACATTGTGAGCTCAAAGCCAGCTCAGGCTACAAAATGACTACATAATGAGATGGTATTAAAAGAGTGAAAAAAGATCTTGAAGATGTTCCAATACTTCTGGCTGAGAAACTTTCTATCGGTTCCCCAGGCATGCGGTACATATTCAATAAATATTAAATAAATATTTCTTGAATGAACAAAAGATTGAGAACAAGCACTGAAAGAAAAAATAGGAGTAGAAAAGGCTTGGACATATGTCTTTCTTTCCTTCTAGTTTGTCTTAGGATGCTGCTTGGACAGAGGAGAAGGAAGTTACCTGAGCCATTTTACTCAATTACTCCTCCCAGCCCCCTTTCCCGATGCTAGGTTGGCCAAGCCAGTCCCACAGGTACAGCCCCTCCTCAGTCCTAGTAGACTCACAAGCCCTTCATATCTGTCATTTCTATGGCTTGTCCCACTGTTGCCACAGAATGACAGCCCCACTTTGGAGATCCCTATAATGTGATATCCTCAGAATGTCTACTCTGCCTGCTTTTCCTCCTCCATAGGAGACAGCTTATAGATCATTCTGTCATTTAAATTATTTCATCAATATTTGCAACTTTAACCACTGCCAGTCATCTCAGTTCTCATTCCCAAATCTGTGTCCTGTCTCCCACCTTTAAATGCTCTGTCTTCCCATGAGTCTTCCTTGATTAGCCATTCCCTGTGGCCTCACTGGTGTTTGCAGCTCAACTCTCACGGTAACCTAGTTCTGGTCCCAGCTGACAGTAAGTACCTACAGGTTCCTTCCACCACTGCCAGGAACAGAGGTGCCTTGTGGGAGCCTGAACCTTCTGGCTACCAGCCCCACCAGGCCTGCAGCTCCAAGTCCTACACTGAGGCTAGTCAGCCCTTAGGACAATCAGGAAGGAGGAAAAACATGGAGCATGGGGCCATCAGTCCCCATCCCACATCCAGAGTAGATGCACTAACCTACCACACATTCTTCCTCACTGAGCCTACAGAAAAACTTAGAATCCTTCTTGATCCAGTGCACAAGACATACTACCCATCCATAAGAATGGAAACTGCCATTCCTATTACTTCAAGTTGCTACAAACATCATGTCGTCTGAATTTTGTACCAGCATATTAAGACCCACTTCACTGAGAAAAAATGAGTTACGTAAAAATAGTTAATGGAATTTCATGATTCAATAAACTATTCTAAGTCCAGCAAGATGCCAGGCAAATTGGGGTCAAGATAAAAGATCATAAACCCCGTCTAAGTTTCTGTGGTGCAACTAGGGAGACAGGACATGACTTGAACCAAGGACTTCATCAGGGGTTGTCTCAGAGGCTCTTTAGGGAGGCCCTCACAGGGAAAACCGAGAAAGGAGGCCGGGCAGCCTTAGGCAGGAGCAGCCAAGGCTGATACCTCAGTGAAGGAGTACATTTGGGAGGTGGAGGCCACTGACAGAGGGTCATCTTAGAGGTGCCACTGCTCTGGGACAGAAGAGTGAGCCAGAAGAGGAGGAGAACCATTCACAGTTCTAAAAAATGAGCTATGTGGTCCTCCAAGCTGAGAGGTCATGGGCAGAAGGGGGGAAAGGAGGAGGAAGGGACCCCCAACAGGTGGCTGGCTATGTAGAAAGCCCATACAACTGCCTTTTGCTAAGATATCATCACTACTGCTTAGGCCAGGGTGTGAGATGACTTGGGTACAAGCACATGGTTTCCTGCAAGACAGGGGCAGGATCAGGGGATTGG
Organism: Heterocephalus glaber; assembly: GCF_053883595.1. NCBI lineage: Eukaryota > Metazoa > Chordata > Mammalia > Rodentia > Bathyergidae > Heterocephalus > Heterocephalus glaber. The sequence continues at coordinate 62,245,166 of NW_028258320.1, forward strand.
GGAGCTGTCAGGCAGAGAATGTGCGGCTTGGGTGTCAGAACTGAGCCCATGTAGATTCTGGAGGAACATGGAAAGCTCTGAGAAGGAGCAGGGCTCTTATGCATTATGCTCTGGGGAGGAGCCCTGGGGGGGGCACTATGAAGGGGCACAGAGCCCACCCTTGGTGGAGGGGGCCGCACAGCTTCCCACAGGTTTCTCTCACACCAAAAACACAACACTTATGAATCACCCCACACGAGTTCATTTCCTATTGCCTGGTGCTGAGAGCTTTCAGGAGGAGAGCTGACCTGCACCCAAGTGGCAAGGCCCCTGGTGTGTGTGACTCATTGGAAAGATTGTCTCATGGGCTATTAGAAGATGGGGGAGGAGGGGCTCAAACATTTGGGTTCAAAGCAAATTATACACAAACTAAGCACACTACATGTAATTCTGGCACTGAATACCACTTTCCCCAAATAACAAGACAGAACAAACAGGCTTTTTGGTTAACATGGTGCCAAGATGTTCCAAGAATGGATTGAATGCTTCAAAATAGTGTTAATGAAACTTGGCTTAAATGGGTCAATCCACTGATTAATATGTGAAGACCTGTTTATCTGCTAAATTCACCTGTGCAAAAGAAACAGTATGTCTTTACTTCCTTGAACATGCCTCATCATGCTTGGAGGACCCCATTCCTGTTCATGTGGGGAACAGAAACATGAGCCAGATGATGAAAGTAATGCTACCAGTGACTTCCTGTGCAGAGAGGACTCTCTGAGAGCCACCTGGGACTGTCTGTGGCTTCAGGGTCACTGCATTTGTCAGCCAGCTTGGATGATGTAAGCATTATTCCAAAAGTTTTCACAGAAGTGTTATAGTTTGGATTTGAAATGTCCCCAAAGGGCCCATGTGGAACCTGGCCCATGGTGCTACTGGGAAGTGGTGGAACCTTGAGGAGGTAGGGCTAATGGGAGGAAGTTGTGTCATTAGGGTGTGCCTTTGATTGGAGCCCCTTCCTCTCTTTGCTTCCCTACCACCATGAGGTGAGCAGCTTCACTCTACTATGCACTCCCACCATAATGTCCTACCCTAAAACAGGCCCAAAGTAACACCCAACCAACCATGGACTGAAACCTCTGAAACTGTGAGCAAAAACAAAAGTTTCTAATCTCAAGTATTTTGTCACAGTGATAGAGTGACTAACATAAGAAGCTAAGGAAACAAAAAATGGACCCCAGCAATTGCCTTCACCCCATGATGCCCCATCCCCAGGTGGCCACAACAGATCTCGATAAGAGGGCACTTTAGAAAGCACTCGCTAGCAGGGGGAAACAGAGGAACAGAAAGAAAGTAATTTTAGAAGCCCTTGACTAACAACACTGAACCTAGAGACAGCCTTAGGATCTTTCTAACTTCATACCTGGGGAGCTACTGCCGAACTGCTGGCATGGAAACCAGAGAGGAAAATAACATACTCAGCTGCTCTAAGAACGAGCACCTAAGCATCTTGGGCTTTGGCAGATCTGGGTTCAAGTCAGCTCCTTACTTTATCACTTTGTATGATCTCTGACAAGATATTTCATTGTCACTTTTTTCATCTGTAACATGGGAATAATAAAGTCACCTGCTAAGGATTATGCAGATAAACTAAGATAATGAGTAGAAAGTGATTACCAGAGTTATCATACTTAGTAAAGGATATTTTACAGTGACTTTATTGTCACTTTTCACTTAAAAGTTGAAGCATATGAATTTTAGGTTTTATAAGTTTAGGGAGTATAAGAAATGGGGAAAATGCTATGAAACCTTTGTACATTTGAATGAGTTTTTTCCCCAGAGAACCAAGAATTTTATATGTTGTGAAATATAAATGAGAATGAACAGGTCTGATTTAAGTACACTAAAAACTGAAGCTTTTAAGCTCAGTGTAGTATGGCAATTTTCCCGAATGAAAGGAGTACCTTTTGCATCATGTCTATTACTGGACACACAACAAGTTTCCAGAAGCACTCTATTATCTCATATTATAACATGTGTTATTTACTTTTCCAAATAGTTTAGTGGCCCAAAGGTCTATAACTTTAGGCCTCATAAGAAAAATTGCATTCTGTGCTTTCTGTATGATGCTATGAAAATTATATCACTGACGCTTGTCCCATGATATTATGAACAGCAATAACAAAAACCCAGGGTATGTACATTTCATCATCCACAACTAAATCATATTACCTGTTGAAATAGGTTAGCACAGTCTCATTGGTTGGAATCACCTGGATATTTCTGTTTAGTTGCAAGTAGACCCACCAAAGTAAGGTTTTCAGAAGATGGAACTCACTAAAGGTAAACAACCTGGTCAAAATAAAAGATAGAGAAGAAATTTTAGGAAACGTAAACAAGCCACACTATTTGATGTGAGTTTAGAAGTGAAGCAACAACACTGTGAGTCTGTAGGTGGCTCAGACCAGGAGAAGTTAAATGACTTGCTTACGGTTCCTCACCTGGTAAATGGCAGAGCTGGGACTTAAACCTTAGCAGCCTGACACTGAGCCCGGTGCTTTGAACCACCTGACTGTGCTACCATAAATGTCACCATTTAATGAGCTCTAAATGCCTGGTGTTCACAAGATGTTTTGTGTAGAATTTAAAATTTAATTCCACATATAATTCTGCAAAATTGGGGTATAAAATTTATTTTTATAGATATGGAAATTTATTTAAAAATTGTTAACTATGGCTTTTTAATTTTTATTTTAAAATACTGCACAAAAATATAATTTATCTTAACACCTGTGTTTTTTCAGTGCCTCCCTTAAATTTTGTACCCAAAGCCACTGCCTCATTGGCCACACCCAATCCTGCCCATGATCAATGGCTGAATGTGAATAATTTATCCAACGTCACACAGTTCTGGGGTTGGACCTGGACATGGGCCAGTAACCTCTCCTATGCTGCTAAAGTGCTCTGTATTTGCAATTTTCTCAGCTGCTCAGGGGAGAGTGGAGAAGACCAAAGGAGGTGACATATTACATGAGCTTCCTATTGTTGTTGTCCCAAACCATTACGAACTGAGTGGCTTCAAACAACAAAACTTTATTACCTTAGAGTTCACTTGATCTTAGCCAAAAGGCCGAGAAGCGATTATTATCTTAGAGTTCTGGAGGTCAGAAACACAAAATGGATCTTACTGGGTTCCAATCAAGGTCACAGCAGGCCCAGTTCCCTCTGGAAAATCACTTCCTGGCATTTTGCAGCTTCTGGAAAGAGCCCACAATCCTTGGCTCCTGGCCCCTTCCTTGATCTTCAAGCCAGCATCACAGCATCCTCCAATCTCACTCTGGTTCTGACTCTTCTACCTCACTCTTCAGATTTAAAGACTCGTGATTATATTGGGTTTACCTTGATAATCTAGGATAATCTTTCATTTTGAAGCCAGCTGATTAGCAACTTTCAATCAATCTGTAATTTTAATCCTCTTTGCTGTATAACCTAACATAGTCACAGGTTCTGCAGAGAGAAAGTGGGTACCGTTGGGGCCATTATTCTGCTGACCACACATAATCAACATGCTTGGTACAGTGCTTGGAACATGGCAATGTGCTCAGCGATTGTCAGGGCTTCCTTGTAAGTGGCAAGGCCAGGTCCTGGCTCCAGAGCCCACTCTCACTCTGCAACTACAGCAGCAGGAGTCCTGAACTCATGATGCCAACAAGCAGCTGCCGTGTTCCACAACATCAGCTCTATTAGCAGTTTCTCCAGCTGCCTCTGCTGACATGATTACATAAAGAGCCATTTCAGTGTTTTCTAAACTCATCGATATTTTTAGTTCCTGGCCATGGACATGGCACCCGGGCTGTAAAATATGTCACAGCCTCTGCTTTCACCACTTTAAGGGGTCATGGTGGGTGGAACTCAAGCTAAATCGTGACTCTAAAGAGCAATGGAAATGTCATCCACCCACTTCTCACACTATTTCTGGACAGAGTAGAACAGTCTCATTCCCCTTATTTGGCTTTCAGACCACCTACAGATGCACAAGCTTGAGTCTGGCCAGACAAGATCCAATTGGTCAGTGTGTGGGCAACAACAGCAAGGCAAAAAGGAGACTCTGCAGAGGCCCTGTGTGCAAAATCCTCACAAAAATCTTTGTCATCTGGGTCTGGGGAAGCTGTGTGACTTCCAGAGCAGACTATACACTGGAGGTCCTCAAGCCCAGAGGGTTCTCTGAGATCTTACCAAAGAGGGGCTAGCAGGGACTTGGGGAGGAATCAGGACTCCATGTTTTGAAATCCTGGTTTTATGTAGAAAGGACAATTACTGAATTAAAGCTTTCTGCCATTAGGCCAGTATCAGTACCCCAAGGTATTATTAACTCCTGCAGCAAATAACCACATCAAGAGCCTCCAAACACATTTTCCTTCACCCAAGCGCTGTGATGGCCTCACTCCAGATGAAACTCACAGCCACACAAGAGGTGAATAATGCAGCTGTGCCACATGTGTTTGCTGGCAGTCCTTGGAGTGTAAGTGGTATTTGCTCTTCAGAGAAGAAAATGCCTTTCAGAAGACATTATCCTTTTTATTTTATTGTTAAGAAATTTGTATATAAACAATAAAAGCTCCCTTCTGAATATAGAGAAAGCCATGCCTATATTAACATTATTGATCTTGACCGTCAAGGGAAAAGCCCATCGTAGCCCATCAGCAGGCGGGTAACAACCACAGCTTTGAGGCCACTCTGACCTGGGTTCATTCCCAACTCTCCTGCTGCATAGTGGGGATCTTCAGCTAATCCTTTCATTTCCTGTAACCTCCTTTCACGGGCAAAAAATGCAAGTGACAGTATCTACCTCACTGAGTTGCTATGGGAATGGTTCAGTCTAGATAACACACTTGGAGTATTCTGTCCACAGCAGGTGCTCAATATTCAGTAGGCATCAATATTGTTCACTATAAACACCGGCTTTAGTAACAATTATTGCCATAGGTGTCTGCTGGTGTTCCAAATGCTAATGGGAGGCACTTATTGTCCCACCCTGTAGGGAAAGCTTGGGTCAGAGATGACAAGGAGGACAAGGTGCCTTTCCGTAGGGAACTCCTGAGACCTTGAGACTCACTGGACCACAGACAAGAAGCCAGAAGAACTGGGATCAGGGATATAGGACCTCTGTTGCAAAGTAGCCTTTTTGTGGAGAGGGCAGCTAGATAGTGCTCTGTGGTCTCCATTCTCAAGGGAAATAGAATTTAGAATGAAGTTTTCATAAACTTGAGTTGCGAGAACAGGGTAACCTGGTGGTGACCTTTAAGGAGCAAATTAACCAAACACGAAATGCCTAGACAAATAAATTAAAACCACAGGTCCGGGAGGTCAGGAAAACTGTGTATGTCTTACCCTAGGCTGTTTACAAAATGGAAAGCAAAACCCCCCAAAAGATGAGGTCCGATGGGAAAGGGTGAATGGACCAGAAGTGACAGCATCTGGTAAGAGGCAGATGTTCCAAACACCTGTGGTCACAAGATGGGGATCAGGTGCCAGTGGGCGGCTGAAGGAGCAGCTGAGCAGGGCCAAAGAATCCTCTATCCCTGACTGTGTGGCTTGGTGTCTCCACACTTCCCACTCTGGGGCTAAGAGACTTCTCGGGACACCCCAGGGCTCACTGAGTTCTCCCAGGTGCTTGGACTCCTCAGCTGCCCTGACGAACAAGGAAGAGGGTAACAGTGGGCAGGGCATGGATTCTGGAGCCGGTAAAGGCCCACCCAGCCGGCCCTTCATTAGCTTTTTTTTGGATTGGGGATTGAATCAGGACCTTCACACTGAGCCATATTCCCACCCCTTTTTTGGTTTTTATTTTAAAATCTGGTCTTGGAAAGTTGCCCAGGATAGACTCAAACTCGCAATCCTCCTGCCTCAGCCTCCCAGAGTTCTGGAAGTACAGGCCTGCATCACCATGTACAGCTTCATTAGCCTTCTAATCTAAGGGATAAGAATTGTGCCTACTCAGTGAGGTTGTGAGGACTGAAAGGGACAGTGTACACGGCACAGCTCACACCAAGAAATACTCCATACGAGTGTGTTTGTTTTTAACCAAGTATGGGTTATGGCGCCAAACCCATTAGCCACTAGCCTGGGTCTCAGGTGGCTGTATTGAAGTGCCCAAACCTGGTTCAGTTTCTACCAGTTGTCCTGTAAAGTAGCCAGCCCCTGGGCCCAGTCATCCTGTCCTTGGCCACTCCAGGGCCTGTGACATGCCTGAGACCACACAGACTCTGCCCTCCTCAGCAGGACAGCTGGACAGTCTGTGCAGACACTGCCTGGGGAGGCTGAGGGGCAGGGCTGTTCCACCTCAGTCATGTCTGCCCAGGCTGGCAAGTCTAGACATTTGACACGTCATGCTCTTGACCTCTTTTCCTACCCAGTGTGCCTCTGTCGGGCCTGTACTGTCACCAACGTTCTGGTTGTGGTCAGATATTTTTTTCTCTTTTTGATTAAATGCTACCAGGATGGGACAACTCAGCCTTTCCAAGCAAGGGACAATGCTATGAAAAGTCTAAGGGATGCCATGTTTAGTTGTTCTTCAACAATTTCGCGATCTTTGCTCCATTGGAGGGTGGAGAAGCGGGCCTTGCATGAGTAGGAAAAGCAGAGGGGACCAGAGCAGAATGCCTCTGGGGAGTGCTAGTGCCCTGGGTTCAGGGCTTCTGAGGCAGTTGTCTTCTTTTTCCTCCTCCTCCCTCCTCTTCCTTGCTTTCCTCCTTCATCTCCACCCCCCACTCCAACCTCCTCCTCAAACATGCTAGGGTCTTCAACATGCTAGCCAAGCACTCCACCACAGAGCTATACCCCCAGCCTCCTGAAGTCTTAGACAAGGTGGCTCCCTCAACCCCAGCTGTCCTGCCCAGCTCAGGTTTCTGCAAATGGGCATTGTGTGCCACTTAGTAAATTCACACCCATGGAATGGGTTAATGATCTGGAACAGAATAAATCTTTCCAGATCTAATTTCTGGGAATAGAACACTTTCCAGAGCATAAAGATGAGTAAACACTTATTTTCCAATATACTACTAAGATTTTTAGTAGAATTCAGTCTTCGCTTTCGAAATTCATCCAAAAGGAACACAACCTTGGAAACTTGGCAATGGGCACCAAGAACATTTTCAAAAGACTCCCAAAGAGACTTGGCAACTATATGCAATGTGTGATCCTAAACTGAATCCTGTATCGGAGGGGCCAAATGCTATTGAAAACAATATTGGTTCAATGATACAAAAGTATCCCTCAATGATAAATTTCTTTTCTTTTTTTTTTTTTTTTGGTACTGGGGATCAAACTCAGACCCTTAGGCTTGCCAGGCAGGCACAGTACCACTGAGCTAAATTTCCCGGTCCAGTGATAAATTTCTTGACATTGACAATTGCTCTTTTGTTGTATTAAATTCTTTTTCCTAGGAAATAAAACTGAAACATTTGAGGATAAAGGAACATGATATATGCAACTTATCCCCAAATAGTTTAGAAAAAATATGGTTATAGGTAGATATGAATATAGATACAAATAATAAAGCAAACAGGGCAAAAATTAAATAGGATGACTCAGTGTAAAGGGTATACAACTGGTCCCAACTTGTGATGGTTTGAGTTACAGCTTTTCATTTCTATGATGTTATGAAAGTTATATCCATTTAGTAGAAATTGTACTTCAGATTTTGAATTTTGATCTCTTTGTGGCCTAGTGATATGTACTCTCTCATGATGTTAGGCAGTGACAGTCAGCCATCCTCCCAGTCATGTGACTCCCAGCCATGTGACTCCCAGTCAGCCATGTGACCGGGAGAGTGAGCAACTGATACCCTAGTGTGTACTATGTTGTATGCCTGTGATGGTGGGGTCGGTTAGAGACACTTGATGCATTTTCAGTTCAAGATTTTTCAACTTACAAGTGGTTTAAAATTGGGATGTACGTCCATCATAAGTGAGAAGCATCTGCAGATATTCTTGTATTGTTCTTTTTTCCTTAAGTTTGAAATCATTTTCAAATAAAATATTTTTAAAGACTAATAACAAACAGAAAGTCCTTTTCACTTAGTAATTTCACTTTCAGAAATGCAATGCAGGAAAATCATTCTGGTTGAAGAAAAATGTACCTTGACGGGTATTCACCAAAGAGCTATTTAAATTGGTAGAACACTGGAAATAATATAAAAGTCAAGAACTAGGAATGGTTCTATGAACTACTGGCAGGAAAGAGAGAAGGGGCTGACGGTGTCAGGCATTTTGGGCAGAAGGAGCAGCTGTGCTGAGGCTGGGGAAAGAGCTCAGCAAGGGAGACTAAGGAAGGCCTGTTTGGCTGCTGCTTGGTGCATGAGATGAAGGAGCCAGATGTGGGGGTCAAGACAAGAAGGAAGACACTGAATTAGAGAGCCCTTCAGTGTCCAAATGAGAAACAACGGGGGAGTTTGGCTTTGGCTGTGCCCGTGGAGAGAGGCCCATAGGCATGAACTTAGTTTGGAAGCAGAACTGGTCTTGTGGTCAAGGTAAAGTCAAAGTGGTATCAGGCTGCAGCTTGAGCATACAGTAGATGGTCCAGGACCAGTGGGGTGGATGGGGATACAATAAAGGGCAGGGAACACTGAGAGCTGGGTTTTTAGCCTTAATTATCAGAAAGGCCAAGCAGGCAGTCAGACACTTGGGTGCAGAACAATTGAACAGAGGAGTCGGTGCTGGAGATATAAAGTGAATTAAGGCAAGAGCTGTTTTTTTCCTCTCTTTTCTGATTTTCCCTGTTTTCCAAATTTTCCATAATGTTCATTATTGTTATCAGGACTTGTTAAAAAATTACTCAGGTCTTTCACTTTTCTTTTTTTTTTGGTACCAGGGATCAAACTCAGGTCCTTGTGCTTGCGAGGCAGGCGGCGGAACCAGTGAGCCAAATCCCCGGCCCCAGGTCTTTCACTTTTCTCATCCAGACAGGTAATGTGTCACCTGGTGCTCAGAAGGTCTCTACCTTGTAACATGACGGGATTCCTTTCTCCAATCTCACTTGCACCCTGAATACACCACAGTACCCTGAGTGTCAGCTCCCACCAGAGGCCAGGCTATCTGGGACAGCACAAAGTTCAGAATCAAGGGTGATGGTGACATGGGCATGTCTAATAGGGTGTGGGTACAGTCCACACTGAAGCATTTCCCTCCCTGGTTTCCTCCTGCGCCCATCCCGGGGCCAGCATGCCCCAAACCAACTCTGACCTGGGGGACTTCAGCACCGTGTGGAGCAGATCCTGTGGGATACAGCGGAGACGCAGCTGTGTCCCCAGCAGAGGGACCAAGTTCATTTCCAGCCACTTCTCACAGGCCTCGATGAGCCGCTCTTCTTTGTACTGAAAAGGCAAAACAAGCCCCTTAATGAAGGAACCCTTACTCTCAGCACCCTCTTCTGGTTTACAATGATGCTACAGATATGCTTGGGAAGAGTCATGCTGCAGATATGCCCCTTTTGTACAAAACACGCAAATTGCACCAGTGGGGATTTACTATGCTCAGAGTATTGCACTTGGGTGATTTAAACCAATCCTTGCTGCAACCCTAGGAGGTCAGCTCCGTATTGCTCCTATTTTACTGGACAGACTAAGGCCACCAGCTTCCAGCTTTTCTTGTGGTCACACACTAGTAAGCAGCTGAGCTGGACACATACTCAGGCTGTCTGACCACAGGCCCTGCCCACTGAAATCCCCGGGCTGAGGTCAGAAACTGGATGTGGAAGGTCCTGGGAGGGGCACTCCACATGGAGCTCTGAGGCTGTCATGTACACACATTTTAGAAGCAAAAATTAAAGGACAGGGAAAGTAAAAAGGCTCCCAAAAGACAGAGATCTTGAGAGGTTTTAGTACACCTTTCATGTCTTTGGAGGTGGGGGGGTGGGGCGCCAACCAGAATGTAAAGATGTCACTAAGCGTGACTCTTTAACACCATGGAGTAAAGGTGAGGACTACATGGTCATTTTGGCAAGCAGGCCTTTAGAATATTCTTAGATGTGGTGATAAGTACCTCCCTGACATGCTGGCAGTGCACAGATTGAATGTTTCTCTTACATGAGTCTGACTCGTGGTATGAGTGTCTCTAGGTCAATGGTGGCCCCAGGGAGGGAGCTGGAATCAGGAGGCCAGAGGTATTAGAGATCAGAGGCACTTCTCAGCAGCTACTCATCCTAAGCAGTTTGTTCCCTTCCTGTCCCCTGAGGAGAGGAAAAGCTGAGAGCTTTTGAGGAGAGGAAAATACTGTGAGCTGATTGTATCATTTTTTCTCAACACTGACATACTGGGCCCAGGTGGGACAAGGTCTCGTGGTTCCAGAAAGATTGTCCTGGAAGATTTTTGTGCTTTGGAAGGAAGTCCCTACTGTCTTTTGTGACTATTAATTCTGATTTGTAAACTTCATTTGATTAAGAAACACTTAGCACATTAATAAAGCGTGCTCCTCCATATGTCCAGGTGGGTCATGGAGGTCTACCTCAGGTACTATATATGGTCTCTGACTCATTTCTCTGGCACTCTTGCCCTGCTTCGTGGCTGTCATGAACTAAGCAGCTTCGCTCCAGCACATCCTTCCACCATGAGATTTCTGCCATGGAGCCAGTCAATCATGTACTGAATCTCTGGACACTGAGCTAAATTAAATCTCTCCTCCTTTCTTTAAGTTGTAGGTATTAGGTATTGTACCTCAGTGATGGGAAAACTTACTAATACAGCTCCCAATCCTAAGATTGTCCTTTCTACCTTTTTGCTAGTAATTCAACTTTTTAAAGAAATAGAAAACAATAGATTTTTTTAAACAAATGTGTTCACTTAGCAAAATTAAATCATTCTACCCTTAAACTGGTGCCTTTGAATAAATTCTTTGGAACTGGAACTGGACGGTAAAAATCTCAGAATCGGAGGTGCTCTTGAAGCTCTTCCCACCCTCCCTCAACCCCCATGCCCCAGAAGCCAGGTGTTCTCACCCTGCAGCCAGCCAGGTAGAAGGTCTTGATGGTGCTTGACGTGAGTGCTTTTATCATTGTGTCCACACACCTGAAGAGAAAAGAATTGGTGATCCTGGAGGCCCCCTGCTGCTTTTAGAGAAGGGGACCCAGAGGTTTTCATTCAGGTCCAGGATGGCAGCAGAGACCCTTCACAAGGAAGGAAGGCTCATTTTAGGGATATGGATATTTGTCCAGAGGAAAAACCAGCAGGCCTGTTACAAAGAGCTGAGACTAAGAGAGATAAGACCAGAGATCAAATCCTTCAGAAGACAATAAATTAGACTTGAGAACTTCTGGGAAGATGGTGGAGTGGGGAACAGCAGAGAAACAGCCTCTCCGAGATTTGGAGTCCAAATGCTGGAGTATAGCAATGTGAGGAAGCGAAAAAGGAGGGAAGTGGGTCACCAGGACCCAGCAAGTGAGAAGTGAAGCCTATGGGGAGAGCAAAAAGAGAGACTTCAATGAAGAAGGAGGAGGTGGCAAGCAGTGCTTTCTCCCTGAGCCCTGATGCAGTGTGTGAAAGGGGTAGCTCAAACGTACAGATGCACAAGGATTACTGGCAACCCCAGAAATGTCTACAGAGAAACACATCAGTGGAACAGATTAGTGGACACAGCAGACTGCAGTGGCTGGTGAATTATTCAAGTTCAGACATTCCCCAGGAGAGGGCAATTAGCCAGCCAGTAGCCATCTTGGAGAGGGGCCAACTGAGCTCAGAACTCAGAGCAGCTGTGAAAGCAGCTCCATTTAGCAGCTCCAGTGTCAAGGTGAGGCAGAACCAAGTTCAAGTTTACCAGAGGTCAAGGAGCTGAGTTTAAGTTGGCAGGAGGCACATGGAGTGTTGGAGGCTGAACAAATCTAGTTCCAGCCTCACAGGCAGAAAGCAGCCTGAACTTCAGTGGAACTAAAGGTGCAGGCTTGCGACGATTATCCTCTACACTGCTGAAAATCTATGGCTGGCTTGCTGGGATTAATCAACATGAATCTGACTTCTGTCTGCCAATTCTATCTACCCCCGACAGCAGAGACATGCCCTGAAGTGATATTTTTTTCTTCTTTTCTTTTCTTTCTTGTTTTTTATTTTTGTTTTTGTTTTGTTTTCTTTTTTCCTAATTGTTTTTTCTTGTTTTTATATGAGTGTGAGCATTGTTTCTAGTTTTTTTGTTGTTATTCTGTTCTGTTCTTGTGTTTATTTCTTCCTTCTCTCTTTCCTTCCTGTCTTCTTCACTAGTTTCCCAAAGTTGGCATAATCTTTCTTTGTCCTTCAGCCTTGCTTATAACTTCTTGCTCTTCTTCTATTTCTCTATTTTTTCCCCTAACCCCATTTAAATGTTCTCCCCTGAGGGTAAAATCACTATATTTACCCTCCCTGAGGGTAAAATTGCCATACTGAGGGTATATTTACTGTATACAATTTTCTGGTTTGTTTTAGATTTTGTTATATGACCACAAATATAGTTCATATGGTTAAAAGTGGCAAATAGTTACCACAGTTTGTAATTTTCTAAGCTGTGTTTGATGTTATTGTTATTGCTGATTGTACTATTTAAATTAAGGTGACATAATTGTTTAAGTCAGTTGTTCTTCCTGGTATGCCAAGAGAAATTGCCTAAGGGTCATAAACAATACTATAGGCCAGTGTCAAAGAACCAGGGCCTAGTCCAAACAGGCAGCAACTCTCATCCCCAATAAATTGAAGAGGTAGGTTCTTACAACAGACTCAAAACCCAAAAGCCAGCTACACCTAGAAGATATCTCTGAGAAGTAGTCACTTAGTAAGGGTTTTAAATACTAGCAATAAAGCTACCTGCCATAAGCAATTTATAAACATGAACCCAGGAATTAAACTTTAAAAATTGAAAATGAGAAGACACTTTTGCAAGATGCAACCCCAGACTTCCACCTCCCCAAAGGCAAACCCAGGGGGCAATGAGGTAGAATAATTTGAAAGCCACCCACTTGGACTCTTTGAAGTGGTAACAGTGGAAGTAACAAAGTAGATAAATGAGGCTTTAGAAAAAAATCAAATCAGAAATCATTTCTCAGATAACTAGAGAGATGGTAACCATAATGAAAGACAAAGTTAGTGACTCTTGAGCAGATACAGATTTTTAAAAATAGAGAAGCATAGTAAAATGATGAAAACCATGAACACTCAACACAGGAAAGAAATGGAATTCATAAAACAGATTCTAATAGATATCTAGGAGATTTAAAATTCCATTGAAAGTATACACAGCAGAATGAACCAATGTGAGGACAGAGTATCAGCTCTAGAAGACAGAACTGTAGTTAGTGATCATGAAAAGAAAGATCTCTTAAAAATAGCAAAGGATCATGAAAAATCAATCCAACAACTAGATGATGCAAAGAAGAATAACATATGGTTGATCAGAGACAATGAAAAAGCAAGAGATAGCACAAACAACATAAAAAAACCTGTTCACAAACTAATGGCAGAAAACTTCCCAAGCATGAAAAAAGAATTTGACATACAGACAAGTGAGGCATATAAAACTCAAATTAGCCACGATAAAAAAAATCTATACCAAGACATATAATAGTCAAGATTCTAGGGCCAGGGATTTAGCTCAGTGGTTTCACCACCTGCTATGCAAGCGCAAAGACCCGAGTTCAATCCCCGGTACCAAAAAAAAAGATTCTAGAAATTCAGTACAAGAACAGAATTTTTTTTTGGTACTGGGGATCAGACTCTGGTCCTTGTGCTTGTGCAGCAGGTGGTGAAATCACTGAGCTAAATCCCCAGCCCACAAGAACAGAATATTAAAAACTGTTAGAGAAAAGAAGCAAATCACCTACAAAGGAAAACCCATCAGAATCACAGCAGACTTCTCATCACAAACCCTCAAATCAAGGAGAGATTGAAGTATTTCAAGCTCTAAAAGTAAACAACCCCCAGCCCAGATTGATGTACCCTGAAAAACTATCTTTCAAAATTGATGGAGAAATAAGATACTTCCATGACAAAGAACACTCAAAGAAACTTATGACCACCAAACCACACTCCGAAAGGTTCTAAAGGACATTCTAGAAAGACATAATGAGAACTATAACTCCATGAAGCCCAATAGAATGAATCCACAAGGTAAGGCAAGTAATTAAACAGAAAGGAATAAAAGGGAACCAACAACAGGAAAATAACATGACAAAAATAAATCAATGCATATCAGTTATAACCATCAATAGTAAATAGTCTCAACTCACCAATCAAAAGAAACAAACTAGAGAATGGATCAAGAAGCAAGATCCAACAATATGCAGCATACAAGAAACACATTTAATTCAAAAAGAAATTCACAGAGTGAAAGTCAAAAGATGGAAAGCAATACTCCATGCAATAGGAACCTGGAAAAAAAGAGAGGTAGCTATTCTATTTCCAGACAAAGTGGATTTCAAGCCAAGACTGATTAAGAGAGACAAAGAAGGTCACTACATCCTAGTAAAAGGAACAATCCAAGAGGAAGAGATAACAATCATAAAAATGTATGCAACAGATATCAGCATACCCAACTATATAAAATAAATATTAACAGACATGAAAAATTAAATAAGCACTAATACAAGTATAATGAGGAACCTCAATACCTCATTCTCACAAATAGATCAACTGCACAAAGAAATCAACAAAGAAATATCAGAATTGAAACAAACTTTTGAACAAATGGACTTAGTAGATATCTACAGTGTTCTATCTCACAACATTAAAATACACATTCTTCTCAGCTGCACATGGGATGTTCTTTAAAATAGACCCCATACTAGAACATAGAACGTGCTTAAGTAAGTGCAAAGGAATGGAAATTATTCTTTGCATATTATCAGACCATGATACAATGAAATTGGAAATCAATGGAAAAAGAAATCACAAAAACTTCTAAACACATAGAAATTAAATAACACCTTCCTGAACAACCAATGGGTCTCAGATGAAATTAAAGAAGAAATTAGAAAGTTTCTACAATTAAACAATAATTCAAATACAACATACTGGAACTTATGAGACACAATGAAAATAGTCCTAGGAGGGAAATTTATAGCTGTAAATTTCCATATCAGAAAAACAGAGGGAGCTTGAATAAACAAGCTAATGTTGAACCTCAACCTTCTAGAAAAAGAAGAGCAAGTCAAGCCCAAAGCATGTATGAGGGAAGAAATTACAAAGATCATAGCATAACTTAATGCAATTGCGACCAAGAAAACAATACAAAGAGTCAATGAATCAAAGAAGTGGTTCTTTGAAAGATTAAATAAAATTGACAAACCCTTAGCCAACCTTATCAAAAAAGGAAAGACCCAAATCTATGCAATTAGGAATGAAAAGGGTGAAATCACAACAAATGCTGCAGAAATCTAGAAGATCATCAATACCTACTTCAAGAACCTGTATTCTAATAAAATGGAAAATGCAGAAGAAATAGACAGATTCCAAGGTACATATGAATTACCAAAGCTGAATCAAGATGATATAAAAATTCTAAATAAACCAATATAAGTCAATGTAATTGAAGACATAATTAAAAACCTACCAACAAAGAAAAGGCCAGGCCCTCACAGATTCATTGCTGAATTCCACAACAAATTTAGAGAAGACATAAAGCCACTACTTCTCAAACTCTTTAATGAAATTGAAAAGGAAGCAATACTTCCAAATTCATTCCTGGAAGCAAGCATTACCCTGATAGCAAAACCAGAGAAGCATCCAACTAAAAAGGAGAACTACAGGCCAATCTCCTTAATGAACATAGAGGCAAAAATCTTCAAAAGATACTGGTAAACATAATACAACAAATCATCAAGAAGATTATATACCATGACCAAGTAGGATTCATCCCAAGGATGCAGGTATGGTTCAACATATGTAATATACCATATTAACAGAGCCAAGGACAAAAAACATATGATCATCTCAGTAGATGCAGAAAAAAACATTTGACAAAGTCCAACATTTATTCGGAATAAAAACTCTACAGAAAATTGGAATAGATGGTCTTTATCTCAATATGATCAAAGCCATCTATGACAAACCAACAGCCAACATCATATTAAATGGGCAAAAACTGAAAGCTTTCACTCTAAAATCAAGAACAAGACAAGGATGTCCACTGTCACCATTCTTGTTCAGTATAGTTCTGTAAACATTAGCCAGAGCAATTAGACAAGAGAAAAAAATAAAAAGACTAAGGATAAGAAAGGAAGATGTTAAATTATCATTATTTGTGGATGACACGATACTCTACACAGAAGACCCCAAAAACTCCACCTAAAGACTTCTAGATTTAATAACCAAATTCAATAGCATAGCCAGATACAAAGGCAACATTCAAAAAATCAATAGTATTGCTGTACACAAATAGCAAACTCACTGAGAGAGAAATTAGGGAAATAAAATCTTTCACAATAACATCCAAAGAAGGAAATACCTAGGAATCAATCTAACGAAGGAAGTAAGAACTTTACTTTGAAAACTATAGTACTCTGAGGAAGGAGCTCAAAGAGGATATCAGAAGATGGAAAGATATCCCTTGTTCTTGGGTAGGAAGAACCCATATAGTGAAAATGGCCATACTTCCAAAATTGTTACATAGATTTAATGCAATCTAAGTCAAAGTACCAATAGCATATCTCACAGAATTAGAGAAAATAATCCTAAAATTCATTTGGAACCAGAAGATGTCTAGAATAGCAAAAGCAGTTCTGGGCAACAAAGGTAAGGCAGGGGAGCATCACAATTCCTGGCTTGAAATTACACAACAAAGCTACTATGATAAAAACAGCATGGTACTGGCAAAACAAAACAAAACCAAAAAACAGACCCAAGAATCAATGAAACAGATTAGAAGATGCAGAAACAATTCTAAATACACTCAATCACCTTATCTTTGACAAAGGAGCCAAATATCTTCACTGGAAGCAAGATAGTCTCTTTAACAAATGGTGCTAGAAAAACTGGTTTTCCACATGCTGAAGATTAAGACTAAACTCATATCTTTCACCATGCACTAAACTAAAATTGAAATAGATCAAAGATCTAAATATTATAACAGAAACACTAAATCTATTGAAAGATAGAATAGGTAGACCTCTTGAAGACATTGGGGTAGGCAAAGACTTTATGAACAAAACCCCAATTGCACAGGAAATATTACAAAGAATCAACAACTGGGATCTCATCTTATTAAAAAGCTTTTGCATAGCAAAAGAACCCATCAAGAGAGTAAAGAGACAACCCACAGCATTGGAAAAAAATTTTTGTCAGCTGTTTCTCAAAGGACTAATATCTAGAATCTATAAAGAAGTCAAAAAAAAAAAATCAGGCAGGCCCCCAAATTTAAAGACTCAATCCAAAAATGGGCATCTGAAATGAACAGACATTTCTCAGATGAAGAAATAGAAATGGCAAATAAATATATGAAAAAATGTTCAACATCACTGGTTATTGGAGAGCTGCAAATTAAAGCAGTGCTGAGATTTCATCTCACTCTAGAAAGAATGGTTATTATCAAAAAATCAACCAATAACAAAGGCTGGTGGGGCTCTGGGAAAAAAAAAACCCTTCTCCACTGTTGGTGGGAGTGTAGACTGGTGCAACCACTGTGGAAATCAGTGTGAAGATTCCTCAAAAAACTAAAACTAGAAGTTCCATTTGACCCAGCTATTCCCCTTCTTGATATCTTCCCGAAAGAATTAAAAGCATCATACCACAGCAATATATGCATACCCATGTTTATAGCGACATGGTTTGTAATTGGTAAATCTTGGAAACAGCCCAAATGCCCATCAACTGATGAATTAATAAAGAAGATGTGGGGTTTTGTTTTGTTTTGGTACTGGGGTCGAACTCAGGACCATGCATTTGCCAGGCAGGCACTGTGCCACTGAGCTACATCCCTGGCCCAAGATGTGGTTTTTCTAATACAGTGGAGTAGTACTCTTCCATAAAGAAGGATAAGCTTGAGATATGTCTAGCTAACTGGATACATCTTGAGACCATACTCTTAAGTGAAATAAATCAGACACACATATTTAAATACCAAATTATTTTCTGGTGTGAGAAACTGAAAGTGTAAATAAGGACTAAATGTATAATAGAGCTTGGGAAATGGGAAGAAAATGTTCAAATGAGAAAGGGAACAAGGGAGGGAGGGGGGAAAGGCAGGAAGAGACAAGAAAAAAATAGAAGGAAAAATGGAAACAAAGCTTTTGTAAATAAGGAGTGGAAGAGGGGTTAAAAGGAGGGGAGGGAAACGGGAAACAAAGAAGCAGCAAGATATATCATGCACAGGTACAAATTCCCTATGATGAATGTGATCATTATGTATATCTAAAATGTACCGATAAAAACATGGACTTGGCACCAAGGAGCCGTGTTAATGCTCAGAGTAAAAGAGCCTAAAAGTGCCTAATTAAGGTTTAATCTTAGCAAGATGCTCGCCCTGCACAGACAATTTCAGTGCTGTTAGAGGGCCTTCTGTCTTGTTCCTCTCTGTGGACAAATAAATCCAAAGAGCAACTTTTTGATAAAAATCTCCATCCTTTCCTATGTCTAAGCCTTGTTTATTTAGCTCGTTTAGTTATTAAAAAATCTATTTACTGACCATGTACCATGTGCCTGGCACCACTGAGGATTTTGTTGTACAAAAAACAAAAATGACGATCCAGAGGGGTGACACATGTTAAGTCAACATTTGGACAGATTATCACATTATTACTGTTATATTAAGGGTTAAAAGTTAAAGCACAAGGTTCCATGGGAATGCAGAAAAGAAGGAATCTAACCTACTATGGTTATATCAGAAAAGTGGTCAGATACCAGGAAAGTGACATTTAAAACCTGAAAGAGCAGGACAAGAATTGGCCAGGCCAGGAATTGGGAGGCCAGCATTCCAAAAGAAGACAGCAGGTCCGAAGGCCCCCAAGGCAGATGTAGGTCCATATTTTGGAGGAACCTCAAGGATAGGAGAGTAATGATAGCAATGAGGGAGGGGAAAACCAAGAAGGAAATGAGCTGGGAATGGGGAGGGGGCTAGGCGGAAGGTGCAGCCAATGGAAGTTTCAGTGTATCATAACTGATACTAGCCTCTTTTCAACAAAATTTTCTTTTTTTTTCTTTTTGGTACCAGGGGTCGAACTTCGGTCCTTGCGCTTGCGCAGCAGGCGGCGAAACCACTGAGCTAAATCCCCAGCCCGTCAACAAAATTTTCTTAAGGAATGATCACTTTATTGAACAGGGCACCTGAGAAGAGCTACAGGGATTCATATTGCAGGATAATTTTGACTTCTTATAACTCAAAGGTGATTAACTTAACTTATCCTACACTTGCTTGAGATACATGTGTTCACAGACAAAGACATTATCGAGTCACTCGCCCACATTCTAAAATGTGTTCTTCAGAGAAGTCAGACTAGCAGTGAGCTGGAGGACTCATCATCTCCAACCAAGTACCTAGAGAATGGCTTTTACTAAGTTGTATTTTGGGGTAAAACCTTTGCCAATATCAGGAAAGAAAGTTACAAGACATATTGTCACATGTGCTCTATGGATATTGTCTAAGGAGGTTGATAGTTATATTGCTTGGAGTCCTTTGATGAAGATACGAGTGGTTTTAATAGCAATAGTAGCTATGCTTCTCCTAAGTCATTTATTTCTCTAATTTTTAATTTTATTTCATGACACTGATCCAGTTTCCCTGTTCCACTTCATTGCTAGGAAGTTCAGAGCTGAATGTGTGGCCCACCTATAGCCAGAGTGTTACAATGTCCAAGTTTTAGCTTCTCCATCCTTGTTTTCTCCTTCATTCTTCTTTTTCAAACAATTTGATGTCCTGTTGTTTCAGTTTGTTCATTGGCTTAAGCAGCTTAAAATGTGTACTAGAACAAGGTAAGAATAAATGAATAAATAATACGGTCAAGGCCCTGTATGCCCTTAGGTTCTAAGACTGTCACTTTAACACAATGAGACCTATTATACTTACTATAGAAAATGGTCTTGAGTTAGGGGAACCCTGTGTGGAGTAAAGGCCAGGCCCTGCTGTCATCTGGTGAGCACTTTGGCTCCTAAGGTTGCTGAGTCCCATTGGTTGTCATCTTCATTGCTTCTTGAGCCTGTCCCTGCTACTTCTTTCCCCTTCCTCTGATTACAGTAGTTTAGACTCTCCAAGTCTCCCAACCTGGCCTCAGCAGGTCTCCCTGCCTTCACGCCTCTGCTGCATCCTTCACACTTCAGCCTGAAGAGCTCATGCCACACTGCCTCTCCAAGCTTCAGGCTCTGTCCTCTGCCAACTGAACCAAGTGGGAGCTGCTCAGATGGCCTCCAAAGCTCTGCATGACCCAGGGTCATTTTAACTCCCTGACTCATCTTCCACTCCAGCCACACAGGCCATACACATGGCAACCGTGATCCCAGCTGTAACTCCTGCCCAAGTGCCATTGCAGACAGTGCTACAAGAGTCAAAGAACAGTGCCTGGTGCCCCCCCCCCCACTCCATCCTTTAAAGACAGGCGCCTCAGGTTTGTGCGATTGGAATCTGAGCAGTCATCTGGATGATTTGGCACTGACTAGAAGCTCAGCTGAGAAGGTCTTTGAGGTCTCATTCAGAACCTGATGTTATAAGGCTTTTGTAGTGACTTGGGGTACTTCTGTTCACACACACACACACACACACACACACACACACACACGGAAGGTTGTGGCAGATTATGCTGCCACATTCCTGCCAACCAAACCATCAACCTCTCAAAGATAGGCCAGACCCAGCGCAGTGGTGTGCAGGCCCGCCCTGGCCTCTAACCTACAATACCAGTTCCACAACGATTATCTGCAGCATCTGGGGCAGCTCCCATCTGCTGCAGGCAGGCCTGGGTGTGCTCATCAGTGGGATGATCAATTTGGTTCAGTGCTGCTAACGCCTTTCCTTCTCTGGCATTCAGAGTAGAGGAGGAGGAAGGAAAATGGAGCACCTGCCACTCTTGGCTCATCTGCATATAAGCTAGGGACAAAGTTCTAAATGTTAGATGAGGTGTCTAATCTGGACCAAGGCAGGGCAGTGGAGGTTGCAAGACTGGGGCTCTGTGTGTGTCCTCTGCAAATGAATCCAGGTTTCTGAGCACCTGCAGTTCTCAGTTCATGGAGTGTCTTCATCCCAACAAGGCTCCAAGAAGCTCCAGGCCAATGGCCTGGCCCAGTAATCTCAAGGGCCCCACGAATGAGGCACTGGCTCAGAAATGTTTGCAGGGTTCAATCTAGCTACGTGAAATCTACAAAGAGTGAGTTAAATCCTTCATGATCCCCAGGAGAGCTCCTGTCTCTGCCCTCACAGAGTAGCTGATGTCCTCTTTTGGCTTGGGTGGAACATTCATTTAGTCAGATGAGGAATATGAGACTTAAGGACATGGAACAAGACAGGCAGACCATTCCTGCCCTAAATGTCCTCTCTATACTGAATTGCCTCAGGAATCAGGACCACATTAGTGCACTGAGTACACTCTCCTGAAAGAGCCCAGGCAAAAACCCAAAATATTCCAGAAAGATCAATCCCATTAAGGATTTCCCGTTTGACTCACGTACTCCTTCATAAACATTGACACCATGAAGGAATATTATGGGTAACCAAAAAGAGAGGGTTCTAAGAAACGCTTTTTTATCGTAAGTACCAGTTTTACTTGAAACTAATCATATATAGTGCAAAATGTTTATTTAGGACTTGCAAATACTTCATCTCCAAGTCCTTTGTGCTGACAGCCCCCAAACCCCCTTCAAAGTCATGGGAAGTGGGCAGAAAAATCCTGTGAGCTGCTCCACGCAGTGGAGACCACTGAGGTGCATGGAGTCTAAGGGGCAGCTGATTGCATTTCACATGCTAGTTCACTTTGGAGACGTGTTCCTGTCCCGCTACAGCTGCTTGGATGCAGGCAGAAGCACTAAGGTGAGTTTACTGCTCTCTCAAGTTTCATGGTCTATGAACTCTCGTTACCAGGGCCAGGTAACCTGTCAGGTTGAGGAGGCTGTAACATTCGATGTCAGTCCTCTTCAAAGGCCGCCTGGGGCCCCCTCACCCAGGATGGCCCTCCTAAAAGGGCAGCAGCTGAGAAAGCAGGCCCTGAATGCCCAGCAAAAAGGCCCCAAAGTGGCAGTGGGATTGATACTTTCTCTCTTCCAAAAGATCAACAATCTTGTGTAACATTCAGAACAACGAAAATATTGCTTACAAGAAAAAACTAGGCAGTATATAAAACGAGTGGAAAAAATGAGCCATGAGAAAAATGAGAAATCAGCTTTTCTTCCAATGTTTCTGAGTGTGTGTTCAATGGAGAAATAATTTTTTAATTTAAAAATGAACACAGGTGAAGTGGATAACCAAGCCTGGCTTGAGAGGCTCTGGGAAGTCAGTCACTTTGCAGACCTGCAAAGTCTGTCCCAGCAGCAGAACACCTCCTCCCCCTCCCGCAGTTCATTCCTGTGAGGTCAAGAATCATTTGGCTAAAATGAGCCTGTTATAGGTTCAGGAGAGCAAGCCAGCTCTGTTATGAGTGCCTAATGAATTAGTGTGTGTTAGTGCCTTGTTTCTTTCCAGGTTCAAAGTCATGCTTGGCACAAAGGAACCCAAAGTGTCTTAGCCCAGGGCAGAGAAATGTTCCATGAAATGGGCCAGCCAGGATCCTTCTAGTTTTGCCCAGGCTGGCTTGGTCCCGCCTGCCTCCTTACTTTCGAAACAGGCTGCTGAACTGGAGGATGTTAGCAGAAGCCAGCACCGCCACTGTGTCGTCCGGGTTTATCTCCACTTCACTTATGTAGAGGTTCCTCAGGGCCGTAGCGAAGGCTGAGGAGGCAGCAGCCAAGGGAGAGCCATCAGCATGGGGCTGTACATGGAGACACCACCCCGTGGTCTCCCTACTCCTACGGCTGGACAGACAGGGACATGTAGCAGACATCCCCACCCAGTACTGGTGGGCCACAAGTGGCACATGCTTCTTGGTTTCCCAAATTTGGCTATATTTTTTATATCAGGAGTCAGACTGGAGCCCAACATGACTCAAATGGGCATGTCAGATGGCAGAATGGGCAGGTATAGCCCCTACCCCATTGGCTGCCACTGAGGCCTACACCTTCATCTATGAAGTGGCAGGGCTCTGCTGAGTTACAGGTAGCTGAGGTCAGCGTGACCCCAATTAAAATCCTTTCCCCTGAATTATGGCTTCTCATGGACCCAATGAGTTGCTTGCTAATTGCACCCTATCCCAGTACCTGTTTGTTCTATCCAAGCAAGATAAGCAGTGCTTCCTCTCTTACACCCCTGCCTGGTGCCATCATGCCAGGTGTTCAGCAGTATTTCACCAGATGCCTTCAAAGCATACCCTACTCCCTATTCCTTCCCATGCTTGTATTCAATAAATACTGGATGCACTTGGGGGCCTTTGTCTTTGTTGCCTAGAGCAGCATAGATTAGACCCAAGATCCAGCTTTTTCTCTGTCTGCTTTCCTGTCTTTATTCTTTAATTAGCCTTGTGTTGTTGTGGCTCACAGGAGACCAGGACCCACTGCAGAGGTTTCTGGTGAAGTCCCTTTTCCCGTTCCCTGTAGGAACACCCTTGAAGAAGAAGCACCAGCTTTGACCTCAGTGCAGACACCACCAAGGTGTTTGGTGACCTTGGCTTCCAGATGCCCAGAGGAGTTGAGCTAAAGAAAGCTGAGTTCATGCTGAAAGGATTCTCCTTTGAGCCTGTCCTCAGAGTCTGTGCCTTGGAGTCACCTGAAGGGTGAGACATCCCAGGGATCTCTTCTAACCTGGGGCCTGTGCCCTGAGCAAGAATGTGACTGCCCAAATATGTGCAGAATGTGGTGTGCAGACAGGTACATTTTCTTCTCTGGACATGACGTGTAGCTCACAGATTTTCTGAGGAGTCTGAGCACTTCAGTAAAGGTCTAGATCTCCTGGAAAAAGCCAAGATAATTTGATCATTCAGGAACTTGCCTGCCTTGGCTGGGGGCCAGATGGACTTGGCCTATTCCAAGTCCTACATGAATCAAGATATCGTCACTGTGCCATCAGAACGTGGAAAACAAGCTGAGCCAGTGCATAAGTGCATTATCTCCTGACCTAGTAATTCATAGATCTGCATCATCACGTGATATCACACAATTACATTCCACATACAAACCTGTGGCCCAGAACAACAGGGGCAGAGTGACCCCAAGGGAGCACCCTGAGGGAGCCTCCTGCTACTGGAAGGCAGCCAGCATGGGTCCTTGATGGGACAGGGCAGGTCAAGGCTGTTTGGGAGCAAGGGTGGGCCTGAGGGCTTCCCTGGGCCCGAGTGAGCTGGGGAAGGGCAGTTCCATTTCTGGCACACCTTAGAATCCTGCTGCTTCCTTCCCATCTTGCATCCTTCTTGTCCCTTACCCCATGTCAGTGACTCTCTTTAGTAGCATTGCATTTCCCATTTTTCCAAGTTGTCCCAGCCCTCTTGTCCCTTGTTTGTCTGTAGTGTTCAGCATTTTGGGTGAGGAATGTGTACCACTTGTTTGTGGTGTTTTGTTATTTGTTTACTGTTTTGACTCTGGGCAGACTGCCTGCTCAATGGCTTTCTCAGAATGTAAAGGCAGGTGTTACATTACCAACTCTGGTGACGGATGGATCATTGATCCTCAAAGAAACGATCATCTTCTTGAAGGGGGATTTTTCTTTGGTCTTCCCAGGTGATTGAGCTAGTAAAAGAAATCAGATAATGATCTGTGGGGGCAGTGATCACAGTGAAGGTACAGTAAGAGGCGCCCGTCACACCACCTTCATCATGACACGACCACATCAGATTCAGTTTATTTAGTGGGTGCATGTGTAAAATCACTGCATATTTTTAAATAGTTAAAACTAACAAAAAGTTTTGAAAGTAGTACAGAGAGTTCCTGTGCCCTCCTTGCCCAGCTTCCCCTAATGATCTTCCGAAGCCACCGTGCATTGTAAAACGTGCTAATGGACACTTGTGTTGCATTTTAAATATTTATTACTGGCTCTCTCTTCCACTCCCTTTCTCTTTCATCTTTCTCTAGTTAAGTGTGAGCAGTTTGAGGGCAAAGAAGGACCCCAGCCATTCCTGAACCTAAGCACCCAGGGCAGGACAGGTACCAAGTGGGGCACAGTGACCATCTGCTGAAGGATGAATGTGGGACTGAGGCATCTGCCCATTGGCTCTTGGCACTTAGCCCCACAGATATTCAAACTGGGGACTCCTGCCACCAAGCATTTCCAGGAGAATGGGATGGGCCAGCTCAGGTTGTCACTAGCCAATCCCATGGTCTTGGAGTTATTCTAAAATGTGGCTCTCAAGTTTCTGGTAGCAAGACCTTGCTACATAATCCACAGCTCCAAGACCTTTATGGCCCTACCCCTTCTCACTGCTCTGCTCATTCTATCCCAAACCGCCTTCCTCAGTGCTTGTCCCTCAGTGGCTCACTCCCTGCCTCTTCCTTCATCAGGGGCCTGTTCACGTGTCCCTTTCTCAGGGAGGCCTTCCTTGGTCCCATATGTAAGGCAGAACCATCACCCCTGCTAACTGATTTCTTTTCTGCATAAACCAACCTTATCACAGTGTGCTGTTGTACCACATGGCTGCTGGAGCAGGCACATTGATGGTTTACTGGTGGCTCATCCCCAGGATCTGCCACATTGGTGCTAAGTTAATATTGGCTGAATTAATGAAAAGAGTAGATTCCATCACCAGTGAGCTCAAGGTTCCAGGTCAAGAAAAATGATGGAAATTTGGAGCCAGGATGAATGCCACGCTGCAGAAGAAAAAAGGCACTAAAGATCCCTCTTCCTCAGCATAAGCTTTACTATCCTCTGGCACTTGGCCCTGTTTAGGACCCCATTCAGCAAAGATTTATTAAGCACCTAGTAAGTGCCAGGCCTTGTTCTGAGCTCTGGATCATTTGCCTCTTGAGCATTACTGCCAGCCTCCAACCTGCATGTTCCTGCCAGTCATTCACCCCCACTGGAGGAAGTAAATGAGATAATACATGTGATTTGCTTATCTGCCTATACAGATGGTAAGTACCCAAACTGGCATAAACTAAGCACTCAACATTTGTTGAAAGAGGAAGGAGAAGTATCAACTAGGCCAGAGTAAGTGGAAGACAGAAGTTCAACCTTCCCTCCAAGTTAAGTTAAACCCCCAAATCAGGTAGGAAAGTAATCACTTGATCATGTGTTCCTGAGGTCTTCCAAAACCAAGGTGGTTGGTTTGTGTTTAGTAAGAATGCCGTTCCTTTTGGATTCGTCCTAGGGAATAAACGTGTCCTGGTCAGATGTCACTGCACCTCAGCATTTGGTGGAAAGAAACCATGCAGTGCCAAGAACCTGTGGGTCTCCACAAAGTCCAGCTCTCCAGCAGTTGGCCAGAAACTTCCTCTGCTGCCAACTCCCAGAGAGCACACAAGTGTCCTTGAGAACACAAAAGCCACAATTGTGAGATGGGTCTACAAATCATCCTTGGAAGATGTGCTCTGCTGTTACAGGCACACGAAGGACTGTACCTCTTTGTAGAGAAAATCCTAGAGACACAAGTCCGAGGGCCTGATCAGTTCATGGTGCTTGGGGAGACCCTGGAAAGTCCTGACAAAGGCACTCAGGCCTCCTTACTACCTCTTTGCTAGCATTTGGAACCAGGGCCAACCATGAACAGGGAGGCTTTGGATCAAATCTTTTCTTTTTAGTGACACCACTGTAGACCTGTTAAAGGGGATAACATGAACAGTGACTGTTTCCCCTCCTAAACGTGCTTGCTTTCCAATGTACTCATTGTCTAGATTACAAAGCCTTTCATTGACCTGAGCACAGGAGAGATGGAAGAGTCCAGGCCTGCTTTTAAGGGTGCTGGGAAAAATGCTAAGGAAGGACGAAGAATACCTCCAGCAAGAGCCAAGGTTGTTGCTGTTCTGCGGGAAAGCGAGTTCTTCCTGCCAGCTCTGCCAGGAAAGGTTAGGTCAGAGACTCCGTGGTCAAGCAGACTCCACCAGGCCATGCTGCATGCTCCAGGGTTAAGGAGAGGGAGCAAGGGGAGTGGGAGCTCTGGCTGCCTGCCTAGCTCCAGAAAAGCAGAGCTTTGCTGCCACATCCTGGGAATGTGGTCCCATCCTGACCAGCAGTCCGGTTGGCTTTGGGGACCATGGGTTTTCCATGGCACCTCATGAGTCAGCTGAGGTAGTGTTAATCTGTTCCCTAAAGAAGAAGTTCACAGTATAAATGGAAAAGGCATGGAGAATAGTCAGAAGAGGCTCGGGATGATTAGTATTTAAGAAGGAGATTTCTTAAAAAGCAAATGACGCACGCTTGAAGCTAAGAAGTAAGAAAGGGAAAGGAAGGGAAGATGTACATGTGTTCAGAGCAAACAAGCCACGGGTTTTGGAATGATGCCTTCCTTCCAGAAAGCTTTTCAAAAGTCTCAACATAGGCGATGCTCTCTTCTCCAAGACGTAAACAGAGTCTCTGTGTTTTATCTGGCCAGATGAGACCTGGTTGTTCTGAGGCTAAATAACTGGCTCGAACAGAGTGCTCATGGGCGCCAGGCATTGCCCCAGAACGCCCCCTCCATTACCTCCTCTAGGTGTCAAAGCCACAGGATAAGAACTTTTTCCCCATTTATAGCTGAGGAAGCAGAGACGAAACACACGATGAACCCACAGCATGCAGCCTTGCTCCCTCACTGCCTGAGTGACCAAAGCCTCAAAACAGATAGCCACTGCCATGCTGGGATCTCATGACCCGAGGGCACTTGGGGCTCCAGCCCCGGGTCCAGTGGGAAATTACCTTGCAGAGTCTTGTTCATTTCTCCCAGGGAGCGATTCATGCTCTGTATCAGGGCTGCCAGATAAAGTCTGGCCAAAGTCTCAGATTGAAAAAGCTGGGGTTGATGGAGTTCTCACTTGAAGCCTAGGCATTCAAGAATCACATCTGAGGAGAGAAAATGAGGCGGAGCAGAGATTCAGTAATAGCCCTACAGACACCTTAACTTCTCCCCAAACTCCTTCATTCAAATGCAGGTATTAAGCAGATGGGGTGAACAAGTGGCTTCCCTAGGTGTCAGTGCAGTGAGGGCCTCAAGGAGCTCACTGGCACGGAGAGGGGGGTCCTGTGGAGGAAGTGACGAGCATCCCAGAGAGCTGTTGACAAAGCTGAAAGACTTCGGGGGCATCCAAGCTGTCCTCCAACTTGGGGAACTGGAAATGGCTTTGCAGGAACCTTTCGGGGACACTCTTGGGGACTTCATTTTGCCTTCCTCTATTACGGTATTTTTAATTTGGTGCTGCTGCTATTTTGGGCCAGCAAATTCTCCGTGGTGGGAACTGTCCTGTGCATTGGGTTACTTAGCAGCATTGTTGGCCTCTATCTGCAGATGCCAGTACCACACCCTTCCCTAGATGCGACAATCAAGAATGTCCAAGACATTGCCAAATGGGGAGCAGAACCACTCCTGGTTCCCTGTTGAGGACTTCTGGGCTTTTAGCATCTAAGTATTGACCATCTGAAAAGCAGTAACAAAGTACAACCCAGTAAAAGGGCCACCAGAGATGGTAGGGGTCTGCTTGAGCCTCACTTTTCTCCTGAGAATGGAGACCCCAAGAGACTCCATTATTTTATCAGAAAGTGTAAATAAGATGACAATGAAAAAGGCCCTTTGAAAACTGTAGACGGCTTTACGAGGGGCAATGTAACCTGAGGATAGTGTAGAGGATCAACGAAAGAAGAGACTGATAGGAGAGCAGGTGGAGGATCCAGGGATGCCAGGCCAGGGAAGGCACATGAGAGGTGGGGGTGACAGGGCCCTCACAGCTCAGCTCCTCTGTTAGTACAGAGCTGGGGGAAGAGAGTGGCATGAAGGATGATCTCCCTGAACCCTAAATCTCAATACCTTACAGGATCTGGAGGGCCACTAACCCCATCTAGTTATTTCTTAGCTTCACCATTAGTTTGGCTATGTGACCTTGGGTGTCTGTTTCTTCTTGTTGTTACTATTATTGTTATTCACCAATTGTATATGATATGGTTTTGTGCTGGGGCTCAGAACCTGGGTTCATATCTCAAACTGTAGCTCACCCCAGGTGGTCTGGTTTTGCTGGGTTAGAAAAAAAAAAATCCCACAAGAGTAGGATGATTACAAGCAGAAGCAGACCTTGCTTATTCAAGCTCATTCCCTCCCTGGACATCAATTTCCACTTTCAAGATGGCCAGTGCATGGTAGACATCATTAATCAATCCTAGAACTCTTTTCTAGCCAGGAGATGATCTCAGACTACTTCTCTGACTCAATCAAAGTTGACAAGTGAGAAGAAATGTACTAGTCTTTCTTTGGAAAAGAGGCTGGTTCTGATCTCAGGCACCCATTGAGGGTGGGTTTATCCCAAAGAGAAGCTCCTTTAAAGAACTGACTTTTTGCTGGAGGTATAGCTCAGGGGTACAGCATGTGCCTAACATGTATGAGGCCCTGGGTTCAGTGCCCGGCACCACCACCAAAAAGGAGGAGGAAGGGGAAGAAGAAGGGGGGGGGGGAGAAGATGAAGAAGAAGGAGAGGGAGAGGGAGAGAGAGGGAGAGAGAGAGGGAGAGAGAGAAGGAGAGAGGAAAGAACTGAAAGAGAGAAAGGGAGGAAGGAAGGACAGAAAAAAGGAAGGACGGAAGGAAGGAAGGGAGAAAGCAAAAAAGAAAGAAAGAAAGAAAGAAAGAAAGAAAGAAAGAAAGAAAGAAAGAAAGAAAGAAAGAAAGAAAGAAAGAAAAAAAAAAAGAAAGAAAGAAAGAACCTAAACAAACCTGTCCCGGCTCCTCATGAGGCTCAATGAACTTTTTCTAGCTGAACAAACTAATTCTGATGCTTGGTTCTACCTCAGAAAAGTCCACTTGGACAAGTGCAGACATGGGTGTCCAAATCATGACTGGTTAAAGCTCAAAGGAACAAAGAATAGCTCTTGTGCTTGGTGATGCCCTATTGAGTTTTCCAATTTGAGCACATTTGTCCTTACGGTGGCCACTATATAAAAACTTTTTCTGAAATTGGCTTCATTCACCACATATTTGACAAATATTTACAGGACACCTATTATATGCTAACCACTATACAGTGAAAAAATTACAACTCAAAGACTAGTGATGTGGCTGATGAGTTTGTTTCCTTCCATAAAGACTACAAGGGGCCCCTAAGGTCAGCAACATTCTGGTTTAATCCACTAGTGACAAAAACTCACCTGGTTCCCAACTTTGGGTGGCCTGGTTGTTGAAATTCTCAGAGAAAAGCTTCTGAATTTTTGAAATGCATAACCTTAAGAAAAATGCAAACACGAAAACTCAGGCGTTAATATTGACATTTTTTCCTCACCTAAGACAAACAGCATGCTAGTGAGTGCTTCCCTACAGCTATCCATTGAGCAATCTCTCCCAGCTCCCCCTTGGAGAGTATTCCCTGGGGTTGTCTGTGGATTGGACCAATTGTCGGCTGCCTCACAGTGCCCAAACACTGATTCCTGTTTCCGGTTTGTAAGTAGGCTTTATCAAGGAGGTACCTGAGGTGCCATCATGCTGCCTGAAGGACACTTCCCTTTGTGAGTGTTGAAAACAACAGCATATAGTAGGCACTCAATGAATATCTTCTGGGAAAAAGAACAGTGTGTGCTGCCCATTTCTGAGACATTAACTCACCAACAATTTCATTTAGAAGTCATACAGTCCCTGCTCTCAATGTGTCCAAAAACCACCACCTGAATGCTACCCCTTTCCTCCACCCAGGCCTCTGTTTCAGGAAATGACTCCACCAGCCCTGAAGTACCCATGCCAGACGACTAAATATCGTCACATCTGATCACTTTCTACCATCTGATGAAATATTCTCAAATGTGTGCACAACTTTGTCCATGTGTCTTTCCTTCATTCCTATGATCTTCGTCCAAACCGCCATCCTCTCTCCCCAGTCACCACTGGTCTCTGGCCTCCAGCCCTCCCCCGCTTGGAGGCTATTCCCCCACAGAGGGCAGAGCTGGTCTTGCCTCTCTCCTGCAGAGGATTCTCCAGGATCTCCCCAGCGTTCCTTGGGAAGCCTAAATGTCTTGGCACATGTAACAAGCCCTACCTAACTCTGTAGCCTCACTCACTCTTCCTGCTCCCAGTTCCAGTGCTTTTCTACAGCCTCAGCCTGCTCCCTGCGCGGGACAGCTCTCCTGCCCTCCCACGGCCCTTTCCCTTGGCAGGCTCCTACTCACTCTTCAGGGTAAAAGTTTCACTGTTGCTTTCTCTGGGAAGGCTGGGCCAGCCTCCCCCATTACCCCTGTTGAAACCACTGTTTATTCATGTGTCCTCTTCATGACAAACAGGCCGTGGTTTACAGTCTCGGCCCAGCACAAGCCATCATGCAGGTGCTCAGGAAAGGTTCGCTGAATGAATGAATGACGATATACATGCTTTTCCACAAACAGTATGTACTCAGCATGTTGAGCAAGGAAATGAAATCAAATTGGAGTCATATGTTGACATTTTGAAGATAGTCACCCCAGGAAAGCCAGCCAGCCAAGGGACACTTGACGACCACATGTGGTCTAGGTAATTCAGTGTCCACTTGAGCATGCTGTTGCTCAATGTCCCGGGGGCCCTCACGGGCCAGGTGCACGGAGGTGGCAGGGGTGGGAGCCTATGTCTGGAATAATATTGGTTACATGCTGCCCTTTCCAAGGTCAGAAATGGCTGCAAGTGACTCAGCCTCAGGAAGGTGCTAGGAGTGAACTATTTACTCAACATTGAGCTCAGTAGCCCTCTCATCCTCCTCAACCCATCTGGTGGCTTGGGTGACATGTCTGGGGAGAACTGAGCAGGGTCAAGAGTTCAGATCATGATCTCAATGGGGCCATGGGCTTTGGAAAATATGGGGCACTGTGCATGAGCTCAGCCACCTCACAAACATCCCTGTCCCAGCTGAGCCTGAGATGCCAGACAACGGAAGTGGCCACACTGCCTCCTGAGTGTGATGGCTGCTTGTCAAGATTTGCTGTTTACCATGCAGGCTCTGTAGACTGAGGGCTGGGACTTGCTTCAGGGCACTGGAAAAATGAACGGGATAAATGGCATCTCTCCATTCTTCCAGGGACTAAAATGGCTTGTGATGATGTGGCAGGTGGGGATATTGACAATGTGCTCTTAGGCTGGGAGCTTCTTCTCCCAAGTCAGGGCCCATGATGGAGAAAGGAGGAAGGAAAAGGGGGAATTCTATAAGCTTCTCATGCACATACGGGCCTCCTAGAGCAAGCCACACGCAGGGTTTTTGGCTTGATAGTTGGAACATGCAAATCTCCAATCTGACTGTAGAAGAATCAAACAGGACTGGAGCCCACTTCTTCTGTTTTCTGTCATGTGACCTTGGGCCAGCCTTCTGAACTCAGGCTTTCTTCCTTAAGGGAGCGATGACTGGGCACAGTAGAAGGATGACTGTGCCTTGCACTGAGTGTGCTCTTGGCTGACATTTGCTCTCTTGTTTGCTCTGCAGGTCTGATCCTCAGTCCAGCTCTCCTGGAACTTCTCTTTGGTAAAATTTAGGGACCCCATCCTGACATCTTCACCTCTCTGCATGACCACTTCCCACCTTCAGAATGGACTTGGCACTGGAGGCAGGATGAGAGGAAAACATCAGGCAGGGTTACCAGCCCGGGAGCAGGAAGGACTCTGAGCTCTATCCCAGCACCTCAACCTAGAGAATTAGTGGGAGTGGTCCTTTCTTTGGCCACTGCCTGAATAGTCTGCCTCTGACGCCAGATCTCTGGGTTCAGGTGACAGTGTGCATTCATATGTGCCAGACAACCCCAGCAAGTCTGTTTGACACGTGTTTACTTGAGCCAGACACTTTTCTGAGCTACTTCTATAATTATGTCATATAATTCTCACGCCAGCCCCATCAAACAGGATACCCAACATGTAGCTAAAGAAGGTAAGGCAACACAAGATAGATAAATGCAGACGTGCATGTTTTCAGTTTGAAAAGAAGTGAGCTTTTCCTCATTGAAGGAGAGCAGAACTAGGAGGGCCACAGCCTGCAGTTGCCTGCGCTATGTGCCTGTGAATGGCCTAAGAGCTCGTTGTGACCCACAGACAGGAGACGTGGCAGTCAACTGGGCAACAACCAGGGTATTGATCTGCATAAGCCATGATGACAGACCTTTCCACTGTGAGTGAGACTTCACTTACTGCTAAACGTAAACTGGCCCAACTCCTGCCCAAGCAGATAGCACCCCCAAGTGGGAGAAGCAATAATTACAGCATCAGCTACAGGAACAAGGCTTGCAGGTGGAGGCAGGCAGAGCTATGGGCGCTTTGGGGGAACATGCACATGTTGCACGGTACAACTCCAGACCATCAGTGGACTTGCGGCTGACATCTGAAAGTTGCCAGATGTTTGAAGGTAAAAAGTATTACCAGTAATAGTCTTTTACTGTATTATTTGAATTAAATAATTTGTCTGTCAATGTAAAAAATAAATACAAAAAAACAAATGAAATCTTTATTATGTTCTCCAGGAAGTCTCCCACAATCACATGGAATAAATTCCTATAGTGGAGATAAAGAACTACAATCTCTATTAAACCTGTTCCCCCTCACTGTGATATACTGTACCATTGGCCTTAATTCTTCTCTCCCAGCCCCTGTGTCCACATCTTTTATCTTACGGCTGCCAAGTTCCTCTCAACGAAGAGCTGGAGTATATTTTCCATCCCTTGACCTTGTGGTTGGCCCTGTGTTTTTCTGTCACCACCACAATCAGCAGATGCACAGGGTAGCCCACTGTCAGAGGAGGAAAGGAAGGAGAGGGCTCAGGGGGCAGAGCTGAACTGCTCAGTGGTACTGAGCCTACGTCAGCTATACCAGGTGCAGAGTAAGCAGCAGGACTAGGGCCTGCTGGTGCGTGCTGCCCTGTTTCGCATCATCACAAGGAAGAGAGGCAGATTTGTAAAGCTTCTTCTAGAAAGACAATGTCCAGACCAGTTCCCCTACATCTGTTGCCCTGGAGGCAAGGCATTTTGATCAGGGGAGTGTTCTAAGAGACGGAGGGAAGTGTGGGGCTTTGGCTGGCAGAGGACTGGGCTGATACATCCTGAAGTGAAATCACCAGGATCAGTGACTAAAATTGCTGTTCAGGCTACAATGATGATTGCTGTTTATGGAGCACTTAATGTTTGCAAGAAACAATCTGAGCATTTTCAATGTACTATCTGATTTAATCTACAAGATGACTCTTCAAGGGAGGTGTTACTAAAATCATTTCGGGGCCAGGGATTTAGCTCAGTGGTTCCAGCGCCTGCCTTGAAAGCGCAAGGTCTGGAGTTCGATCCCCAGTACCAAAAAAAAAAAAAATCATTTCAGATGAGAAAACTGAGATTCAAAGAGGTTTGGCTACTGTATAAAGGTTGCAGAACTGCCAAGTGGAGGAGCAGGGATTCCAGCCCTGTCTGGTAAGACTGCTTTTAATGGTCCTGATATTCAACATCAACTACCACTGTCCTCAGCCCCTCACCTCAGTGTTCTAGATCACCTTGCCCCTACTCTAAGGCCCAGCTCAGGTTCCAGCTTCTACACCTGGCCTGATGCTAAGGAACTGGGCAATGGAGCATGGCAGGCCAGCAAGTCTGGGAGAGAAGAGTTGGCCACTCACTCAGCAAACATGGAGCAAGCAGCTCTCCCATGCCAGATACTGTCCCAGGGGTGCAGCCCATGCCCAGGTGGACTTGGCCATGAGCTCACAAGATTGATATTGCCAGCCCAGAGGGCAACAACATCATGGCAGGCCCCAAATAGAAAGAAAATGAAGAATTCCTTCTACAACAGGATCTAGCTCTGTGTCCTCCAGGACAGGTAAGAAAGAAAAAATATGGAAAAGTGATGATCTAGCCTGCTGCAAAGGATGCTATGAGATTGAGGAGGACCCTTTGGTTGGGCAAAAATGGGAATTTGTAAGAGGTTTCCAAACATTTAACCACTAAGTTTTGTCAAGAAATCATTTGATCTATGGATGATAAATTTAGAAACGCATGAGGGTCTCAAGTTCCTAATGCAAAAGAAAAATTAGGAAAAAAATGGTTACATTCTCTTTGCTCTTTGGTCACTACCCACAGACATTCTCAGAAGAAGTGCTCTCTTTTTGACTCCTCCTATGCCTAAGGATGGTCCCAGAGGGAGGCTTCCTGGCCGACTTGGGAGTTACAGCCCCTCTGTCCAATTGGAGTGGCCCAACCATCAGACTGCCTCCCTCCCAGGAACATGGCTCACCTGGTGCGCGAACACACCTGCCACAGTCTCTGGAGTCTCCTTACCTGTCTGGATGTTTCAGAGTGCCATGGAGGTCTATGCTCAAAGCCTTGCACATCTGGGAAAGTGCCAGGAGGTCCCCCGAGAAAGGCTTTTTGGGGAAACGCCATCGATTGGTTGAGCCAACAATCTGGCACTCCAGCCAAGTCTTGGGCTGTTCAGTATTCAAAGGAAGAGAGAAAATCTTTTAACTTCACATAGATGTCAGATTTTCAAATCATACAACAGAAAGAAAATCAAGCCAAGCTTTAAATTGCTGGTTAACTTTTAAACGTGGCTAATATTTCTCATGGGCATCTCCTCCAGATAAGGATGCTGCATTTCATACACTAGGGATCTCAAGCTACAAAGTCATTTAGAATTTAGAATCTGGAACAGGAAGTGCATGAGGAAAAAGTTCAAAGAGAAAAATTGCATCTTTGCAGGTAGCTCCAAAGAGTCCACAAGCCATGTTATTCCTCAAGTACTGTTCTTTAAGGACTCCTCATGTCATTCAGAGATGCTACATTTCAGATATTTTGGGCAGGGGCTTTTGCTGGTAAGATGCACAAAACATACAATTCACCAATTTATTCATATGATACTGTACTAGTTAATAGTGGTGTTTAGCTTATTTATAATGTTATGCAACCATCACCATCATCTAGTTCCAGAACATTTTTGTTATTCCAAACAGAAACCCTGTATCCATTAAGCTGTTGCTCCCCATTCTCCTCTCCCCCGTTCTTGGAAACCACTAATGTGTTTCCTGACTACAGATCTGCCTATTCTGGATATTGTATATATGCTCAACTACATAATATGCGGTCTCTTGTGTCTGGCTTCTTTCACTTCGCAAAATGCTTTCCAGGTTCATCCATATATCAGTATTTCATTCCTTTTTAAAACAGAATAATTTACTTTGTGCAGACATATCACCTTTTGTCTATTTATTAGTTGATACACTTGAGTTGTGTCTGCCTTCCAGCTATTGTAAATGGTGCTACTATGAATATTTGCTACTGTGAACATCACTGGGAAGGGAACTTTACTTAGAAATTTTCTTGAGGCCTCAAGAGAACTTAAGCAATTTTGATAAGGAAGCAGAAGAATACTCAGCATGGATATAAATCCCAGACTGATAAGTCCTAGAAATCTAGCAAGAAAAAAAATCACCACAAGAGATCCACAGGAATGAGTGCAATTAATTTTAATTGGGCATCAACAGAGTGGTAGAGCGACCATGGGCAATGAAACAGAGGATCTGAGCTCAAATCTTGTTCTTGTAATTTAACTACTTGGGCAACTTTGGGCAAGTCAGGTAACCTTCTGAGCCTCCCAGTCTTTGTGTAAAATGGGAATTCTGGTAAAGATAATGATGGCGATGATTATGACTATGATGGTGATGGTTGTTACGGTGATGGTGATGTTGGTGGTGATGATGTTGATACTGATGATGGTGGTGATGGCACCATTTTGGTTTGAGTTATTAAAAAGATATAATAAAATTGGGGGGATTCCTCAGTCTAATGCCTACAATATGAGGGGTAATTGAAAACTGGAATGGGAGTCTAGATGTAGTCCTACTGGAGGGTGAGGCAGTGGGGCTGCCCTCCAATTCCTGCATGCACTTCCTGGACATGCTCTTTCTGGCAGAGTCAGCCAGTGAAGCTCGAAGCCCTCAATAGCACAGGCCTAGTCCCTTGTGGAAACTTAGCCATCGAACTGTGACCCAAAGCTCCTCCTCTCCATTGCCTGCCTTCCTGTAAAGCTGACAACTTACTGCATTCAACATTTTCATGAATGATAGTGGAAATTACACAGTGGGGAAAAGATCATCACCTGGAAGACAAAAGAGTGAAAGTTGAAATTTTTAATTAATTTCTGAAAAGTTTCTTCAAAATATTATGAAGAAGACTGGTCTAAACATCTACATTTTTAATTAGGTTCAAACAACAAGGTGTACACCAGGGCCATTCTGGACTCAGTGGACTTGTGGTCACCTTCTCATGGAAGACCTGGAAAGACCAACAGAAGGATTCTCTAGCTCTTTCTGAACAGATCTAGGGCAATTTTACTGCACGCAATAGAAACCAATCTGAGTGATAATATGCCAAAATATATTATGAACATGGGGGGAGGCTGGGATTGATGGAGGATGCTGATGGGAAGAGGGTGATATCAAAATCCCAGGGAGAACTGGAGAACTCTCTTTGGGGGAGGACAGGAGGTCACTGCTGGGATCTAGTGCAAGCACCAGCTTTACCATCCACTGCCACTGGGATGAACCAGCTCCCCTATATTCAGTCTTTGTGTGGTTTGCATAGGCCAAACCCTTAACAAGTGAGCCTCACTGGCCTAGCATAGCAGACATCAAATTAACTCTCCCAGCAAGACTTAGTTTAGCCAGGAATACAGCTCAGGGGTGCTGTGTCTGACTGGCAAGTGCAAGGTCCTGAATTCAATCCCCGGTACCAAAAAAAAAAAGACTTAGTTCAATGGGGGCTGGGTGGATCCCCGGAGTAGCACTGAGAGAGGGGAAAAAGGACGAAAGAGTGAGCAGGAAAAACCAGCAGAAGTCCATGGCACTTGTTGGACAAGAATCTCAAGTGCCCCTGTGTCTTGCTCCTGAATAGTGCCTCACCTACACGACAGCCACAGCAGGGGAGGCGGTTCATTCACCAAGTGTTTTCTGTGCAGGTGCCACATGCAGAGAAGGGTTACTTCCTTCTGCGGTATGGTAGTAAGCAAAATGGACATGATCCCTGTCTTATGGAATTTTAATTTTGCCTGGGCAGATAAGAGTTTCTTAAATTTCAAAAGTAATTTATATGGGCTCATTACAAGTGAACCAATACAAAGAAAGGTAAAGAAAAAACTGAAAATATTTACGTAATATTTCATACTGTGGAAGCATCATTATTTATTATACTTATCCATAGTCATTCAGGTTGTTTCCTGTGTTTTATTCTTATAGACAACAACCAATACACACACACACACACACACACACACACACATTATTAAGGCAGTTTGGATATTGTGTATGTGTGTTACCTATGTCTGTATCTAATACTTCTCTCTCTATACGCGTGAGCATGTGTCTTTGCATTTTATTGCTTTTATTCTTCAAAGTGGGATTATGTCAGAAATACAAATATTTAGTTCAAATAGATAATGCTACCTCACTTTCCCAAAAGTGGGAGCAGTTTGCATTCGCAGTGCTGATTTTTTTTTCCAGTGCTGGGGATCAAACCCATGGCCTTGCACATTAGGCCAACATTACCATTGAGCTACATCCCCAGCCCCAGCCCCAGCAGCAGCTTTTAAGTGCTTGTCCCATACCACACCCAGTACTGGGCATTACCATTACATGTATTTTTGCCAATCTGGTGAGTGATAGAAGGTTTCAGATTGTTATTTTAATTTAACCTCCATGGCCACCAGTAAGGTTGAACATTCTTTTATATATTTTTTGCCTTTTAATTTTTTTCTGCAAGATACCAAATCAGGAACTTTTCCTTCTTCTGCTGGGCAGCTGCAGTTTCCTCAGCAATTCTCAGGAGCCCTCTATCTACAGTTCTAGGCACACTAAGCTGATGTCTGTTATAGGTGCTATGAATATTCTCCCCAGTGTAACATTTTTTCATATTGTTTCTATTGTACAAATTATTTGAGTATGGAAGTATGTCACGTGTACTTATTTGACCATCTCTAATTTTAAAACTTGCATATCAAATCAATCTGGGCAGTGAA
Organism: Heterocephalus glaber; assembly: GCF_053883595.1. NCBI lineage: Eukaryota > Metazoa > Chordata > Mammalia > Rodentia > Bathyergidae > Heterocephalus > Heterocephalus glaber. The sequence goes on from NW_028258320.1 coordinate 62,284,233, forward strand.
GCACATGCTTAGCATACACAAAGCTCTGGGTTCCACCCCTACTTCCTTCGTGGTTGGATTTCCACCTTGGATGAGGAGGGTTCTCCCACCCCCAGGGAACACGCAGCTGCTTCTCTGATCCCTTTTCCACTTAGGAATTGGAATGGCCTTCAACTCCCCAAGCTTCAACTTCCCCTTCCTCAGCTTCCCATTGCCTTTGCCATAAACTCTCAAGACCTCAGTGTGACTCAGGAATCTGAGACGAGGAAGGAGTGCTCTGTGCTAAGGCAGACCCGTAAGCACAGAAAGAAGTCCTCCCAGCCCCAGCCAGGACTCCCTCATGTCCTCGTGATTCATCTCAGTAGAGAGAAGGAAGCTGGGGTTCATCCTGAGCTACACCTGGCTTCCTTTGTCTTGATACCCAAGAGCTCCACTAGCTGAACTTGCATCCAGGGTATCTGATGCCGGGAAATGTATTTGCTCTTTCTTCACCCCAGCAGGGAGTGAGTATTGAGAGTCAGCTCCTAAGCCCCTCTGAGTGGACAGGAGGTGCTTGTGATGGTTTCTCGCTCCCAGACCTCTTCACTCCCTGACCAGGAGTCCTGAGCCTCCTCGCTGCCAGCCAACCTGAAGGAAGCAAGTTCAAGCAGCACTTGACACTAGGCGGCCCTCTTGGTCTTGATAGCAGATGAAAAGAACCAGTTCTATCTGGAGTTCCGACGCCCTCTTGCCCACCATGGAAGTGTCCACACGCAAAGTGTGTGGAATGGAAGAACATTCATTCCACCGGTCTCTGAATTTCAGCAGAATTGGAGGCTGGTCACTTCTGAGCCCGAATCCCGAAAGCTCTCAGAACATCTGGAGCTTACCTTTTTTTCCTTATGGTCCAAGGTGCTTCAGTGGGGCTCTTATCTGTGGTTTCCTAGGGTTGTTGTGGGCACCATGGAAATGGCAGGGAAGGTTCCAAGCACTTCCTGTTTCGGGTTCTGGTTTCAGCACAGTCTGCAGGCTGTGTTGAAGGCTAGAGGCTCCCCTTGAGGGTAAGCGCAGGCCAGCCTGTGAGCCATAGATTCTCACAAAGACCAACAAGGTGCCACACACTTCCTCCCCACCTCCCTCCACAGAGAAAGTGCCATTCCTATTGCCCAGAGTGCCATGTGCCCTTTCAGCACCTGGGCCACCTGGAAGCGTCTCTACAAGGGCCTTCATGAGGATCAACCCTCTAAACCTCACACCTCAGCTGTGAGACTAGACTGGAAGGTTCTCAGATCCCTCCCAGCTCTGGCATTCAAAGGTGTTCTCCTTCGAGCTTTCCAGAAATGTTTTGTTTTTTTTAATTTTGAATAAGAATCAAGTTTTACATCATTAAAGGCTATGGCCTAGTGAGTTACTTAGTTAGCGGGTAATTTTTAACCTGCTGTCTCTGGGAAATAAAAACTGAATGACAAAGACAAGAAGAGGCTCCATGCCAGGAGTAAGGGTGGAACCGTGTAGTGTCCTCAGCAACTTTTTCTGCAAAACCTTTGCCCCAAACTCAAGGATGGGGAGGTGGTGGTCACATCAGTCATGTCCACCAGGAATCCTGGTTCATCAGAAGCCTGGACCACTGCCCTGGGGCTTGTAGAGAGCCTGAGTCATAGTAACAGGAACGTGAAATCGGGCAGCTCATGGGTCCCCAGGACCAGCTTTCATGGGCTTCCTTGTAGTCTCTCTCAAGCCATGTAAATTGTAAAGTAGGGCTGGAAGGTGGCTTCTCCATCTACCTGTGATCGTGTTCTGGAAAATACAAAACACTGTATAAATGTATTCAGAGGTTTGTAAGATACCTCTGAATTTTCCTCCTTCCTCAGTCCTCAAATCCTCTTCTCCTGCCCTCCCTGATGCCCACATTCTCTGTGCAGAGCAGTTGGCTACTGCAGAAGGGTTTTGGGAATGACTTACCGTCTCCGCATTCCAAAAGCCTGAAGGTCAAAGATGGCCCTGATGAAGTGCTCAACATTATGTCTCGAGAGATGGTAATTGGGTGCACAACTTCACCACTCTGCTTTTGCACGTGGGTGAGCTTCGCGTGTGCACAGGCCCATCTGTGCACGTGGGTGTAGGTCTGTGTCTATGGTGTCATGGTCTGGTGTTTGTACCCAACTGCGGTACGGTTGTCTTTGAGTACATTTGTGTGTGCTTGTGCGTTAGGAGAAACTCTGATGCTCAGTAGCCCCCAAGGGTGTATTTTGATTCAGAGCAATGTCTCCAGTTAGTTACACACTGGATTTGGGGATTAGGAATGAAATGGGAGGAAGTTCATTACAGTGACCCCAGTGGCTGCCGCTCAGCTGGAGAGCAGCTGATGCTCAGCATTTTGTGCTTACTAGAAGCAGCAGCAATGGGTGCCACAATCAGATTTGAGGACAGGTCCAAAGGAAGCCAGTCACTCACTCACTTCTCAGCTTAGCACCTCTGGAGAGGTCAGCAGAGGTTGGGAGGGATGTGCTGGGGGAGAACTGGAAGGAGAAGAAGGGACAGAGACACAGGCTTTGCTTTATGGAAGGGGATTAGCCCCAGTTCAGGGCCTGTCCATCCTCCCCTGACGCTTGGGTGCAGCACGAGGAAGCAGGCCTCCGACAACTGCTGCAGGGGTCACAGAAGCTGCAGAGCCTAGAGGCAGAGCCTGTCCTCCTGAGCCAGGCTCTGCGTCCTCTCTCACATGTGAAAAGTATTGTTGGATCATTTTTTCTTTAAAAAATACAACACATTTATAGGCACAAATTCAGAGACAAAATATTTTGACAACAAAAATAATTTGAGTTCTAAGACCAAAGTTAATTATAATTAATAGTAAATCAATATTTTGTACACACACATATATTTAAATGAGTTCTTATTCATTTTTTTCACCTGGTTGTTCACTTAACGTTGCATTGCATATTTTCTCCCACATTTGTGAGTGATACTTAATGGGGCACTGTGCTTTGTGATGCACAGACAGATGGCGGTCAGCCAGCCTTGTGTTAGGCATCACTGGCTCGAGGTGCAGGCCCTGCAGCCAGGCCGCATTCAGCAGGAGGGACAGAAGCTCACAGCCAGCCACGCAGGTGTACACACTCATCTCGAGTCTCTGGCTTCCTCAAACATCATGGTGCACTCCACTCCCCTTACTGAGTCTGGGCTGTTGATTCTCCTCCATCCAGTGCCAAGACCAGTGTGAGTGTGTGTGAGTGTGAGTGTGTGTGTGTGTGTGTGTGTGTATGTACGTATCTCAGCAGAAGTCTATACACAAGAAGATACATCTGCTCTCTATGCTTCTTTCCATTCCCTTCCCAAAATCTCTCAACTAATTGTCCCTGGGACATTGAGCCTCATGTAAGATTTCAATTAAGAAGTCTGAAATACATTCTTTACTTGGGGCCCTCTTGACATCCCAGCTCCCCTCTGGGTGCCACTTGTGGAGCAACCTGCTGAGAACAGGGTCTTAGGCTCCCTCTAGTGGCCATGATGGGGAAGCAACCCAGGTGTCAGTCCCCACTGTCTCTCAAGCAGAAACCCTGGCCTTGACAGACAGAATCCATCATTTTCTTCAGTGTGTGAGCTCAGGGATCCAGAGCCTGCAGCCCATACTCAGAGTCCTCAGCACATACATACCTCATTGAGCTCTCAGGAGCTGAGGTAGAAGCCAAAGTCAAAGATAACAAATATACATAAATAGGAATGGCTCTAGCTTGTTTTCCTGAAAGCTCTTAGCTGGTAGTGCTCAGGCTGTGATGGATGTACAGTGGCCCAGCCCTCCAGGCCCCAGCTAGGGGAGGGAAGGAGAAGGGTGGAATGCACATCCAGCATTCCAGCTTGGGGAAGATTCCCAAGGGACTGCTTCCTGTCTCACCTGGCTTGGAGCACTGGTACGAAATTGGCATGCTTTGGCTCCCCAGAGCTCCCTTGGCAGAAAAGAAGAGCTCAGCCTCTTGTTGCAGCACCAGAGCAGCTGCAGCACTACACACAGACAACAGGGAACAGGAGATCACAAGCTCCTGAAGAGGACCTGGGAACCCTTTCTAATTGGGAAATTATATGTTCACACCCAGAGAAGACACATCCCCAGAAAAGGTTTGGGAGGCCCCCAAAATCATTAGCCAGCCCCACTGGTAAAGGTTTCTATGTATAAAGCCAGAGAGAGGTTCTACATAAAGGCTGGGAGAGGTGGCTGTTTGGATAAACAAATACCAACAAAGAAAAATAAGAAGCCACATGAAGAAAAAAAGGAAACATAGCCTAGTCTGATGAATAAATAAACCTCCAAAAACTGACCATAAAGAAAGGGGATTGATGAGTTAGTTAACTGACAAGGAATTAAAAATAATCCTCAGTGTGCTATAAGAGAACACAGACAACTAAACAAAATCAGAAAAATGCTACATGAATAAAACAAAAATATCAGCGAAGAGAGAAACTAAAAAAGAACCAAGAAGAAATTATAGGACTGAAGAATATAATAAATCTATCAAAAATTCATTAGAGGAATTCAACAGCATTTTTGATCAAGCAGAAGAATCAGTGAACTGGAAGACAAGTCACTTGAAACTATCCAAAAGAACAAAAAGAAAAAACAGTGAAGAAAGCCTGAGGGACTTGTGTGTACCTTGAGCAGACCAACACACATATTATGGGTGATTCAGAAGGAGAGAAGGCAGTGTGCCAAACAGGAGGAAGGAAATGGGTAGGTATCCCGAGGCTTAAGGGAAGAGAGAAGAGGCGTGTTGCTCTGTGGATATAGGATTTCAGTTATGAGAAAACTGTAGATATGGTTGCACAACAATTTGCATATAACTAATAATACTGTATCGTACACTTACGAATAGTTACAATGGTGTCTTAGTCACTTTCTTCCTTGTTGTATCTGATACTGCAACTTATAGGAGGAAAGGTTCACTTTGGCTCACAGTTTCAAGTTGCAGTCCCTGTTTGCCAAGCTTAAACACAGAAACAGCATGGTAGAAGGGTCTGGGCAGAGGAAAGCTGATCACATGGTGGGGGATAGGAAGCAGAGAGCGGAAAGTGAGGAGCCAGCCAGGATGGGAGGTAAACACTTCCGGGGTCACACACACCCCGCACTGACCTTCTTCCTCTGCCCCTTCCAACCAGGCCTCTCCTCCCAGCAGCACTCTCAGCCATAAGCTCGAGATGCAAATGACCTCCAAACACCCTGCCTATGAACACCTGAGGTCTTTGGGACACATCTCTATCTAAACCACAACAGATGACAAATTTTGATACTTTTTTACTATGATAATAAGAGTATGACAATATTAGAAGATGCAGAAATTGTTAGGGTTCATACTTCAGAAAAGAAAAAGAAACTTCAGAATCTTACCAGGGCCAAGGGTTAAGTGAAAGGAACAACTGCCAATAAAGCAGGCAGTTTTTGCTGTTTCTGATATCTCTTCTGTTGTTTTGTTCTTTAGTTTTTTGAGACAGGATCTTGCTACATAGTCCAGGTCAGTCTTGAACTCACCATGTAGCCCAGGCTGGCCTCAAACTCGCAAGCCTCCTGCCTCAGCCTTCCAAGTACTAGGTTACAGGCTTCTTTTTTCTATTATTATTATTTATTAAGTTTACTGGTACATTTTAGATATACATAACAATCACATTCATCATAGCGAATTTGTACCTTTACATGATGTAGCTTCTTTTTTTATCCCATACTCTCCCTTCAACCCCTCTTCAGCTCCTTATTTACAAAAGCTTTGTTTCCATTTTTTCTTCTCATTTTTTTCTTTTCCCTTCCTTCCTTTCTTCTGCCCCCCACTTATTTCCTCTGCCTATTTGAACATTTTCTATTTCACAATATCTATTATACATTTTGGTTCTCATTTAGACTTTCAGTTTCTCACACCAGAGAAACTATGCCGTTTAAACATATGTGTCCGATTTATTTCATATTTAAGAGTATGGGCTCAAGGTCCATTCATTTAGCTATAAATGTCTCAAGTTTAATCTTTCTTTATGCCAGAGTAGTACTCCATTGTATTAAAAAAAAACCAACCCACATCTTTATCCATTCATCAGTTGATGGGCACTTGGGCTGTTTCCAAGATGTAGCTATTAAAAACTGTGCTGCTATAAACATGGGTGTGCATATATTGCTGTGGTATGATTTTTTTAAATGGAGAACAAATTTTATTTTAAAAATAGATCTCAGTAACAATGAAATACCAAAAGCTGGTCGTTATAATAGAAAAACAAAAGGTAAGAGGAGTTTGCTTTACTTTTTTTCTGAAAGTACAGAATTAACTACCATAATATACTGCCAACTCTCACTTGTTTTATTGGAATTTTTCCTTTTATGGATTATCCAAGGATATTTAAAAATCAGTGGCTTCTGCATGATATTTAGACATATATTTGGATTGTTTCTATCTTCAAGTTAATACATTCTCAAGAAATACAAACAAAATTGGGCACTTGCTTACTTAAGCATAAGCATAATTAGGAAGATTATGCTTAGGAAATGTACCCAAAGGAATACATAGTTTTGCATTATTGTTTCTGTAGATTAAAAAAACTTGTATTCAAAGTACTAGTATTTGAAAGTAACAAGTTATACTACTTATATACAGAGAAAAGACATAACTATATTATTCCCAACCCAAAAAAGAAGAGGAAACTTCCAAGGCAATGACAATGGTAATTTAAAAGTGGTTTTCTAGGTGCAAAGTGCTCAAGAAGCAAGTATTCAAGAAAAACTTCAGGCTGGTGGTACGATGCTTTTAATTCTTTCAGGAAGATAACAAGAAGGGGAATAGCTGGGTCAAATGGAAACTCGTTTTAGTTTTTTGAAATCTCCACACTGATTTCCACAGTGGTTGGACCAGTCCATACTCCCACCAAAAGTGAAGAAGGGTTTCTTCTTCTCCACAGCCTTCCAGAATTTGCTATTCATTGATTTCTTGATGATAGCCATTCTTTCTGGAGATGGAATCCCAACATTGTTTTAATTTGCATCTCTCAGATGATCAGTGATGTTGAATATTTTTTCATATATTTATTTGCTGTTTCTACTTCATCTGAGAAGTGTCTAATTCATTTCAGATGCCCATTTTTGGACTGAGTCTTTAAATTTGAGGAGTCTGATTTTTTTCCAGTACCAGGAATCAAACTCAGGACCTTGTGGTCTTGAGGCAGGTGCAGCACCACTGAGCTAAATCCTCAGCCCAGGTCTGATGTTTTTGAGTTCATTATATATTCTAGATAGTAGTCCTTTGTCTGAGGAATATCTAGCAAAAAAAATTTTCCCACACTGAGTTGTCTCTTCACTGTGTTGGTGGTGTCTCTTGCTGTGCAAAGGCTTTTTAATAAGATGAGATCCCAGTTGTTGATTCTTTGTGATATTTCCTGTACGACTGAGGTTTATTCATAAAGTCTTCACCTACACCAATGTCTTCAAGAGTTCTACCTAACCTATCTTCTGGCAGATTTAGCATTTCTGTTTTAATGTTTAGACCTTTGATCTATTTCAATTTTAGCTTGGTGCATGGTAAGAGATATAGGTCTAGTTTTCATCTTTGGCAGGTGGAAAGCCAGTTTTTCCAGCACCATTTATTAAAGAGGCTATCTTTCCTCCAGTGAGGGTGTCTGGCTCCTTTGTCAAAGATGAGATGGCTGAGTGTGTCTGGAGTTGTTTCTGCATCTTCTAATCTGTTCCACTGGTCCTCAGGTCTGTTTTTTTGCCAAGGTTATTGGCTTGTTAACACCTGGCTATTTAAGATCTGATGATGGAGGGCTGGGGATTTAGCTCAGTGGTACCACCACCTCCCTCACAAGCTCAAGGTTCTGAGTTCAATCCCCGGTACAAAAAAAGAAAGATCTGATGATGGCTGCAGTGGCTGCTCCTTGTCTCTGCTTTGGGCCCCTCAGATCTCACACCCAAGGGGTAGAGCCCCAAACTTTAATGGAAAAGAAATCATACATGATCCCACCCCTAACCTGCTCATATGGATAGGACACATCTCTTACCAGTACCATCAGTGATCACCTCCCTTTTGTGTCCCCCCCACACATTCCCTTCCACTCTCTGTCCTCACAAAGTTTTAATCTCAATTGCCATTGACTTGATAGCCCATGGAAGTGCTAAGTCAAAGATTTCAGCTGTCTTGGCAAACTGAGGTTCCTAAAGGATGCAGAGAATCTCAAAGCTGCTGGGGATCTCTGGATGGGGCTCAGGTGCCTCATCCTCTTGCTCTTTCCACTGATCAGCAAAACAAAATGACATAAATAGTCCTTGGGAGCCACCTCAAGAGTGAGCAAGAGTACATGTGTGACAGGAAGAGTAGAAGGAAAAGTGGCTGATCTCAACCCACATGGATCTGGAGGCCAGGTCTTCCTCCCAACAGCATTATGGGAAAGTAGAGACATGAGCACTTGGGCCCAGAGAGGTTAAGTGACTTACCCAGATCACACAGGCAGAGGTGGCAGAGCTGAGATCTTAGAGACTAGCTTCTCACCAGGGGCAGTTGCTGGCAGTGGGCTTTCCTTCCCACTTCCTGCCAAATCACCTTGGGAAGTGAAGGAAGAGGACCGTGGTTATCTCTGGCCTAACCTCTTGTCCAGAGGGGCACAACTTGTACCTCTGGTTGACCTTGACATGGGCTTTAAGGGCGTCCAAGGTGAGTCACATGAATGGAAATATAGTACTCAGTAGGCACAGTGAAGCATGCTGAACAAAGTTGGAGGACAGAGCTGCATTACTGGCTGTGCTGGGGTAGTGAGGTCGCTCAAGAAAAAAGTGAGCTGACAGGCAGAGGAGCTTAGGGGATGATTCACATACCTCAACGGGAATACATCACTGAGGGAGAGAGAGGCTATCTAGGGGAATAGCATTTGGCATTGGGCTTCCCAAATTTAAAAATGTGTGCCTATCTGGGTCAGGAGTGTGGCTCAGGAATAGAGCACTTGCATGGCACGCAAGAAACCCTGGTTTCCATCTGCAGCACCAAGGAAAGTACAGCTCTTTGAGGTGTGAGCTGGGCCATCGGGGGGAAAATGTCCACATCCTTTGAGAAGAACAAGACAGTATCTGAAATCCAGGAGCTGGTGGGGAATTCACAGCCAGGCCTTGACCATAAGCACTGTCAGAACACGAGCATAGGGCAGAGCACTAGGACTGTGGTGGATCAAGCAAAACAAGACCACACCACGAGCATCATGCACATTATGGAAAACACAGAAAGGGCCAAGCACCTCTCAATCTTGGCTCCTTGACCCCTGCAGCTTTACCTTGCTAAGTGTGGATCTAATAGCTCAGTGAGAGACCAGTGTTAGAACTGTCCCTGTCCCTCACCAACAGCATCCAATACACGCAAAGTATTAACCCCTCCCCCGAACCACCTACTCCAGGTCCAAATCCTGTGTGATGCCTTCCCAAGACCCTCTTCCTGCATATGGCTTCCTTCAGGGCTCCCCCTGGCATATGTCCTGCCTCACTGCAAGTAGTAAACTCAACATGCGATGAAGCCAATGTTCCCAGCGGTGTTGGGCTAGAGCAGCAATACCTATAGGCCAGGTGAGCCACTCCTAGGATTAGCCAAAGGAGTCTATTCACACATGTACATAAGGGTACTCATGCAGAACGCAGAATGATAACATCATATGGAAAACCATACAACATCCCCCATTCCCAGGGGGATCAGGGGGACTTGGGTACCATGAATGCTACGGAGCCATTTAAAATGAATGGCTGTATTTACCAATACAAAAGTTTGTTGGTTTGCAGCACACTGGGCTCCAGGGACAGCGCCCAGGCAAGTGAGAGTAGACTGGCACTGGGTGACTGTTCCTCCCTGAGAAAAAAATAACTAAACACGGGCTGAAGGAAAAACACAAGATGGATATTGCTGAGCTCAAGGAAAGCCTGATATTTAAAAAAAAAAAGCTGCCAAGGCTGTAAAAAGCTAGGAAGAAGGTGAAGATAAGTTGATTCTAGCAGGGTTTTTTTTTCTTGTCTTAACATCCTGTACATAATTCAATCATTTTAAAGAAAATATTGAACTTGAAGACTATGCATGATTTGCTTTTAAACTTTACAGTCTTTTGGGGGGGTTATGCTTCATGTATCCCTGAGCATGTCTTTAGACAGCTTTCCCTGGTGGTATTGTCAATAGCCATTGCATGGTAGCTTGGGGCTGTAACTGGCATGGAAGTCTACAGCAGCTTCCTGCTGGTGCACAGCAGTTATATATAGGGATGGTCACTTTTTCATCTGTAATTGTTTCTTTCTTTTGGTGGTACTGGGGATTGAACTCAGGACCTTGCACTTGCCAGCCAGGCGGGGCGCCACTGAGCTACATCCCCGGCCCCATCTGTAGTTGTTTCTGATGCAGCTTATATAAACTGTTAACTGAATACCACTATAATTGCAAAAAAATAAAACATGCAGCTATTTTGTTGACATTTGGAATGCTTCTAAGTAAATACAAATAATTTTACCAAAAAAAATTTTTTTAATTGGGCATGGGGGTGCATGGCTGTAATCCCAGCTACTCGGGAGGCTGAGGCAGGAGAAGCGAAAGTTTGAGGCCAGCCTGGGCAACTTAGCAAGACTTTGTTTCAAAATAAAACCTAAGAAAGGGCTGAGGATATAGCTCAGTGGTAGAGTGCCCTGGGCTTGATCCCTAGGACTGCAAATACAACCCCCCCCAATTTACTACATAACACAGTGGTCAGATTACAGGATTAGATGGAAAAAAGTTAACAACACAGGACCCCTGCAGGTGGCTGTGTGGGTCTGCTACTGCAGGACTCCAAATAATCTTGTTTTTCTACACAAATAACACATTTCATATTTCAAGACAAAAAGGTAAAAAAAAAAAAATACATAAAAGCATCAAAAGCTTCTTGGTCTGGAGATTATGACTGGCTCTCTCCCTGCTGTATCAGTCAGTGTTTAGCACAGACACAGATGTAATACAAGATATACAAGTATGTAAGAATTTACAGACTGGCTTACAATGGCCGCCCACAGGCAGGTGCAGAAGAGTGCAGAGGGTCTGTCTGTGCACTGGAGACTGAGGGATCCAGTAGAAGGTCTGGAGCTCACTGGCACAGAGTGTCTGCTGAGAGTCTGGATCAGGAGGCCGATGAGTATGTGATGGACGGCTGAAGAGTCCACCCTGAAGGCTGAGGATCTGTGCCGGAAGCTGGTAAGTCTTCACTGGAAGACAGGAGATGATGTCCAAGTTGAAGGCCAAGACCGGAGCTCCTCCAGGGAAATAGAAGTGAGCCTTCCCTCTTCAGGTCCCCTTACACTATCCACGCGACAAGCCACCCTAGGGTGGGTCTTCCATTGTGGAATTGCTGAGCCAGTTTAGTTCAGCTTCTCTTATTCAAACTGACACATTCATCAACCATCACACCCTCTTACCTACAATTCTGATTGGTTTTTTTAGTAATGGAAATGTTTTATTTGAATAAAAATAAAAGCTTCTACTAGAGCAGTCAAGGGCAGAACCTGGGGCCAGGACAGAGAAGGTTTAGCATGGAGGAGTGAGCAAAGGATGCTGGGAGAGGAGGGAGGCAGTCCCTTGCTCTGGCTCAGCAGCCTGTCAGGTGAGGGTGATGGTGGGGACCAGAGGCCTGCGTGGCTGGAGGAGCCCAAAGTGCAGCAGAAATGAAACACTCTCAGATGCCACGCATGCCCACAGCCACCTCTCTCCTTGGCACCGACTGGGTCACCTGAACTTCATTCACCTTCTAAGTCACAAAAGCGACCCCACCCTACCCCATGCCCCATAACTAAGGCTGCCTAAGGTCTGCCCAGGCAGTGAGGGGTAGCCCTACGTCAGCGAGTAGGCCACAGCCACTGGGCCAGAAAGAGGGATCTGAGCTGAAGGCCATAAGGGCTCAGAGGTCCTCTGTATGATCAGAACCTCTACTACCTACCCACTGGCACCCACGTGTCTCCCAAAAAGAAATGTCCATACTCTAATCCCTGCTACCTGTGACTGTGACCTTATCTGGAAATAGGGTCTCCGCAGATGTAATTGTGGATCTCAAGATGAGATCATCCAAGATTTGGAATGGGCTCTAAGTCCAACAGTGGGTATTCTTATAAGAAAGGAGAGGGAGAATTGAGACAGAAATACAGATAGGAGAAGGCCATGGTGAGACAGGCAGAGACAGAAGGGTGGTATATGCAAGCTGAGGAATGCCAAGGACTGTGGCAACCACTGGAAGCGGAAAGGAAGGTGGCAGATTCTCCTTCTTTGGCTCCAGAAAGAACCAACTTCTCTAAAGCTGTTAAACTGGGATGATTTGTTATGGCAACCCTCGGGGGAAAACAACCACACAAGTACCTTTCTAACTCTCAATGCCCGCATTTACCCACTCTTCTCCATGAGGTCCCTGAGCAAGGTCAGAGCAGGGAAGGCCTAAGTACCTTAATTACTTGCCTCCCCTCCGGAATGGCTCGCCTTTTCCTAATCACTTAGAAGGGAATGCACAACGTCACACACTAAGGGACTGAACTGAAAGAGCAACAGCCCATTACTTCCTTGACCCAACAGAAGGAAACAGATTTTGTCTCCTACAAGCAGACACTTGATAAAAAGAAAACCTAAGCTAATCCAATGCATCCCCTTAATTATTTAAAGTTGTGAGTCAATATTTCTCATTAGCTTCATTTACAAACCCCACCACAATAATGAAGGAAATGTTATTTAAATCAACAGACAAAGAAGTGAGCCCAGATAAATGAGCCAAAAAGCAAAAGTCCAAATCTGATATTCTTTAACAAAAGCAAGAAAAGACTCAACCCTTCCCAGAAAATAAATCACAACCACACTCACTGCCAAGATCCAAAGAAAAAAATTTATTTACAATAGAAGATTTTATTTGAAACATGCGTTCTTTAAAACAAATCAGCAAGTGTGGATCAAGTTTACACTCCTTAAGGCAAGAGTCCCTATGCACGCTGTACATGTTCGTATTAAATCAAAAGCTGCTCACCCTGGGAATTCGTGTACAAAGGGCAAGGCCAAGGTCAGCAATTTGTCTTTTATTAGAGAATCAGACAATCTCCCTGATACAGGAACTCTGAGGTCAACTTGCTATGAATTATACTAGGAAAATGCAAACCAATAGCAAGAAATCCTGATAGTCTCCTTAGTACTGCATACAATCAAATCAAACATTATTTAGAAAGAAAATACAGTAGTGCATACGAAAAGTGAAAACAGAACCTGTCCGTGTAACTCCAGGGACAGCAGTGTGCCAGTGGTCATATTGCACGCAACAGTCAAGTCCAAGCATTTGGTTCAGAGTTAGCTTTTCCCCATTTTGGCAATCAGTTCATCACAAATCTTGGTGAGCTCTTCTATCTCTTTATTCTGAAAGTAGAGACAAGAAAGAAGTTTCTGGTGTTGGAAATCAAGCCAACTGGAAGAGGCACTGGGAACTTTGTAAGGATGAGGTCTGACTTGCCTCTTGGTCCCCCCTAAAGTGGTCTAAAGCAGGGAGAGAAATGACTTGGAACCCCACCACCTGCTCTAGCACACATCTCTAGCTGTCTGAGAAATAAATGAGGCAAGAAATGCAAAGTCCCTAGCAGAGTGACCAGCGCATGGTACAGGGTTCACCAATACAGTGCTTGCCTCTATTTGCCTATGAAGGACAAGCTCTGGGGTAACGACGGTCTGGGGTTTCTGGAGAAACTGCACAAGAAGGGTCAGGTGATTCTACTTGGATAGAAACACTGGCATTATTTGGAAGATGCCCTGTAGATGCTGCCATGGAGACAGGTGTTGTGAAGTAGGCAGAGTAGATGCAAGGTAGCTTCAAAATGTTCCTCATGCCGCACCTCGCGCATCCTTTGAAGACCAGTCAAGGGCAACCAACCATGTTTGCACAGCAGTATTTCCAGCCTGTGTGACAGGACATCCAGTGACATGTCCCCATCATGCAGACATGGCATAGCTCTCAGTGAGCTAGACACCAAGCCCCCAGGCTGACCTGCTTTAATGGCACAAAGGTCCCTAAAGGCTGTCTCCAAGGGGACAGGTCTTTCTGGCATCCTAGGTACATTCTGCAGTCTGCATTTCCTCAAGGTCTCTATGGGAGGTGAGTCATTAGCAAAAACCTGTCCCTGGGGCCGTACTGAGGTTCTTCCCTGGAAACCGCAGGACTTTCTGGAACATGTTCCAGGTCAGAGCCAGGGGGTAGGACTCCTGGTGCCATGCATCATGGAGTCACGCAGTGGGGGAAAGCATAGTCTACTTCAGCTACCCTACTTCCTGTCTAGCATGTACACTCTGTGGTCATGATTCAGAGAGGCACTGCTAGAAGACAAGGCTCCAAATGGGATTGGATCTGACCATGAATCTTAAAGTCACTGTCAGTACCACTGCTGCCTTGCTGGGCTGCTAATGACAACTGCTTATCTTACTAGGTTCTTGCTATGTGCCAGTCACCACGCTAGACATTTTGGGTTCTAATGTCAGTCATTTAAAGGAAGCCACTAATAACCATATTTTTTTCAGTGAGGAAACTGAGGCTCAGAAAGATTAAGCACTTTACTTATGTTCACACAGTCAGTCAGATGTGGCCAGCCTGGAAAATAAACTCAAGTTGACCTGGTGGTTCTATAGCTTCGTTATTATACTTATTAAACAAAATGCCAAGTGACTCATAGAAGAAGCATAAGCAGACCCATTAGATATTGAAGCCTGGAGAATTTCCAAGCTCTATCCTGGCATCATCAGCCACCACCAAGCAAACTACCCCATGAAGGAGCTAAGCTCAACATATCTGGCATATTTGGCAAGGACCAGGCTCTTTCCTTTTAAAATGCAGTTCTGATATTAAATTGCCTGGTGACCATTAGCCTTTTTCATCCTAAGTGGAAAAGGCAGAATGAAAACAGTGATCTGTACCATGCGTTTCCTCGCCATTTGGATTCTGGAGAACTAGGAACATACTGGGGGACACAGTGACAAGCGAGGAACAACTTGGACTTGGGGAAATTCACATCTCAAATGTTTGCAGAGCTGAAGGGAACCTAGAAACTGAGGTGAAGGACAAGCCTTGCCCACAGCCGTATGGATGGCAAAGTGGGGTGAGGAGGCGAGCTTGTTAATTCCCAGGGCTCTATCTCTGATATCATCTAAGTAAGGTGAGACTTAGTCTTTGACCAGAGCAGAGGTTACTGCTATTTGGCCAAGATGCTTCTCTAGGCCATGCTGGAACCTCCGGGTGTTTCTTCGGTAGCAGGAACCACCTGGGAGACAGGCTGATCCTCATTTGCCTACCAATGCCAAGTGCTCATCGATGCCTACATGTATAAAATGCACTGCTACCCGAGGCTGCTGAGTGCTGATGACCAGGGCAATGCTAAGGCTCAGCAATAAACTGGTAAACTGGTGTGCAGAAACCTTTTTTTTTTTTTTTTCTGGTACCAGGGATCGAACTCAGGCCCTTGCACTTGCAAAGCAGGCAGCGGGACCACTGAGCTAAATCCCCAGCCCTTAGAAATAAACTGGAAGGAGGCTACATGTCTAGAAACCTCCCCCATTCAAGAAACACACCAGGACAGGGCCTGGCCCCCACACAGACTCAGCCTCTCTGGCGCAGCACTCTTAGAGCACCCCTGGGCTGACGGAGCTCCTCATCTGGATGCCTGGGGAGGGGATATACATAGTGGGCTGGGTATCACATGGAAATCAGGAAACCTGGGGACAAGCTAAGTGACCTCAGGAGTTTGCCTCCTGCCCATGGAACAAGAGGACATCTGACACTACACATTCTCTGGGTCAGCCGGTTGTCTCTACCCCATCCTCTCACTAACAGGCACCTTGGATGCAGAGGTTCAAATCAAGTGCTATGCCTGGCAAATCAGAGGTGCTTAACAAATACTGTACAAAAGAATGAATATTGAAGAGGAATGAAAAAAAGGAAGTAAATAACCAGAGAATTTCAGAAAAGGAAGAAAGGAAGCCCACCTCAGGGCTGGTGTTAAGCTGGACCTTCCAGAGGGAGATACAGGTATGCTTATGAAGAATGAACTTGTCCAAAAGTGCCACCATTGTGCTGGCTCTGGCTCTTAGCTCCGCCTCCTTTGATCTGCTAGCCTGGCTGCGGGCAGGACAGCACCAGCCCCACTAGCGGGAGCCCCTACCCTTGTCCTGTTACCTTCTGCTCCAGTGTTCTTTCGAGAGCATCCACTCTCAGCTGCTCCTTCCGCAGGCTGGCTTGGTAGGCAGCTTGCTCCTGCTGGGCCTTGCCTCGAACCTGGGCAATCTCAGCGTTGGCCCTGTGAGAACAGGAGGCTCAAAATGATCATCCTCCGTCATAGGTGGCCACCGATTACCACAGGTGCCTTCTACCTCCCTCTTCTCAACTCTGGGTAGAAGGCACTTGCTCCAACCCATCAACCAGAGCCTGCACATAGGATTTCAGTAAGACCTCCATCCCCAATTCCCACAAGGCTGAAGTGCTCTGGGTACCCTGAACATTACAACATACGTCCCTCCTTTATCATGGTACATACTAATTGAGTGTGCCCCTAGCACAGGTCATACCAAGAAATGCACATGGATTGGCTGCCCTTTCCAAAGCAATGGCAGGAACCACTGGACTCCCAGCTGAGTAAGGGATGTGTTACCTGTCCAGCTTCTCCTCTGCGTGCACCTTCAAGGCCTGGTACCTCTGCTCCTCTTTCTTCACTCGGGACAGGTACTCCTGCGCACATTTCTTCAGCACCTCTTCATTCTGGCATGAAGAGGACAGGGGTCAGGCTCACAAGAAGAAATGCCCAGGAGTGCCAGGAACCTCACCAAGTCTAGGACACATGTAGAACTCCAGAAGGCCAAGCCTGACTCCCTCCCGAGCCTTCAAGGATCCACCTCCTCACAGTCAGCTCACGATGGACCTGGAGTCCCCACTAGACACTTTCAAAGAGCTCCTGCCTTTCTACCATGCACACCCAGCCTCCTGCTCTGCCCATGAACGCAGACACACCTTGCGGAAACCTTCTAGGACTTCCTTCATCTTCTCATATCTCCTGAAAAGGTCAGCGAGAGACTTTTCCACGGAGTTCAGGTCGGCCAGGGCCTGCTCCTTCTCCAGGACCAGCTGCTGCACTGTTTGGTGGGACACTGACTTCTCTCTTTGTTCATCCTCTGGCAGGAGAGAAAAGGAGCCAAACAATGGCACCGGAAATCCCCACTGGGTCCTTGGGGCCAGCCAAGGCCTCAGATGCAACTCAGCCTAACCAGTGGGTGCATCTGAAGCCCTAGCTTTTCCCTGGAATGGACCCACTCCCCAAAGCCCTTCCAGGCGGTCTCTAAAGGAACGAAACCTGCAGGCCCAGCATTTTAGACTTGATCCTGTACAGGTGAAAATTAACCATTATCCTTTAACCTAATCAAGGCAGGCTCTTACAATCCAATACTGGAGACCCTAGTGACTCTATTTTCCCCACAGCAAACAGATCCAGCAGATAAAGACATCACTACTGCATTTAAGTGGGGGAATGATTAAAGGGTGCTGTGACCTAGGTTTGAGGGGTGAACGTCTCTAAGGGTTAGCAAGACAGACAGTCACTGAGAGAGAAAAAGATTTCTTCATCCCTGAAACATCCCATAAACTGAGAGCCCACAAAACTTTCTCCCCTAAATCCTATTTCACACTGAAAGTTTCTTTGACACAAGCTCAAACTCCAGTGATGCACGGCAAAACTAACTGTGGGTCCAGTTTGGAGTACTGATTCTGCTTTGGCGACAATGACAGCAATAGCAACCACTAACTTTCCTATGTCCAGCACTGCACTGATAGCTCTGCTCAGCGAATGCTCTGAGCCAGTACCCAGCAGCACATGAGCTTCCTGAGTGCAAACCAGCCCACCTCACTCCTGCTCAGAAACCTGAAGTGCTTACCCCTGTGCTAGGACTAAAACCCAGACTCCTTCCCCACACACTCTGCCCTCTATCCTCCCTGGCCCTTCTGCTTTAGCCTGATGGTCTTTACAACCAGGCAGCCGAAGAGCTCCCGCAATGCACTCAGGACTCTGATCCCTTGCTGCCTCCAGAAAGTGTGGAATGTGCTCCCTCTGCACTCTCTAGTCCTTTATTCTCCTCACTGGAACAGCAGCCCTTCTGTATCACTAGACCAGGCACGTGCATGCACATGCATGCAGGTGTGTGTGCATGTGCATGTATGCATGTGTGCTGGCCGCCCACCTCCCCACTGTACACACACTCAAGGGCAGGCACCAGAGTCTGGATTTTTGTTTGTTCGCTGGATTGTTTTGCCCACTGCTCTGACTGAGACTTGAAGAATGTCTCTCCCCAATTGATGTCTCCTCAGTCCATGCAATGAATGAGCAGGTGAACCTTATAGTAACCCATGTGGAGACTTTCTTGTTTTCTTTTACAGACGGTGAAATGGAGTCACTGTTCACTGAGGAAGCAGCAGAACCCAAACCCAAACCCAAAGCCCTGATCGTGACCACATTTTTACCCAGGGCTCCTGTGATTAGACTCTGAAAGACACAGCTCCTGTAACAGCAGGGGGGTTTGGGCTGGTTCTTTTCCCTGCTACACGGACATCTTGCTACCTTGCTGGGTGGGGCCACCACCTGAATGGGCTCAATCCCTGAAATGAAACTGGTCAAAGGTCCTGACCTCTCAGGGAACAAATCTAGGCAGCTGTCACGGGTGAGTGTGCTCGAGTCAGCTGCAGGGCTTGTGCACAGCCTGCGCATCGCACCCCCACTGGCTGGGGCCAGGAACCTGCATCCATAACAACCCCTTCACGACGCAGATGATGGTGGCCGAGAAGATGCCTGATGTCTCTCCATCCCTGCCTCTGTGATCACAGGGCTCCACCACTTTCACTCAGCAGCCTGGAGCCACACAGAGCAACGGTTGAGAGGCTGCCAAATCTAATCACCCAAGTTTGAATCTTGGTTCTGATGCTTCCCGCCTGTGTGACCTTGGACAGGGGTTTTGAACTCTGAGTCTCGGTCTCTTCACCGGAAGTCAGGGATAATGCTATTTCTGTCTCACTGGGAGATTAAATGAGACTATACACGGCCCTCAATGCCTAGAAAGAGCCTGATAGCAGGGACCCATTATCAACCACACCAGTCCATAACGAACCCCTGAATCTCTGCAACAGTGTGCTGAAGTGACTCGTGGGGAATGGGGTGCCTAACAGAACAGTCTCCGGCAAGCTGCTTGCTCCATCGATTCTCCTCAAAAAGGGCACTTCCGTGTTTTCTTAGTAGCCAAATGCTTGTTTTTATTCTTTGCATTTTAGGTGCTTCCTTAGTTCCCAGCATACTCCCAGCTGATCTGCCCCCGCCACGTATACAAATTCAGCCAGTGAAGGGAAAGGAGTCATTTATCAAACGGAGTCCATCTGATTTCCTGGATCCAAGACGTCTCCTGCCTCAGGTTTCCTTTCTTCCCCACTGAACCCTTTTAAAAATAGAACTGCCCAGTTCCCAGGAGACTGGGGCGATGAGAACGGTGTGCAAATCTTTTTATACGTGACCAATGCAGTTAGGTTCTTCAAATCAGGAAATCAGCCTTAGACCAGCAACACGCTGCACTCGACAACAGAACAATGCCTCAGAAGGCTTTTCTGGCTTTTTCAGCAAAACGTTATTAAATTACGTGGGGAATGCAGCAAACACGAAGCAAAAACAACAAAAATCAAAAAACAAAACACAAACAGGGGGTGCAATGGGGAAAATTAGGGGAAAAGCATTTACTTACCAGGCTTGCCTGTTTGTTTTGCAAGCAAAGGGCAAGAAGCAACAGAAAATGGAAGCAAAACAGATAATCAGGGCAGTTGTTAGGAAAGCAGAAAAAAATCAGTCGCACAACCTGGAATGCAGAAAGCACAGAACTCTCTTTTTCCCCTAAATTCTAAGCAGCCAGTATTTGAATTTGATAAGACACATCTGATGTTCATAGAAGGAACAATGATGGCAGGACCAGTGTCACACGTGTGGGAGCATCTGGGAAACCTGTACGGGAGCCACAGAACCAGAAAGAGCTAGCCAGGTGGGCTGCATTCGTGTCAACTTCAAGATGCTTATGTTCACTCTGGTTCTGCACTGTTCTGTTTGCAGGGCCTCAGTTTCCCCTACCATGAGGGATGCTGGTTAGGTGAGTGAAAATGGGAGAGGAAAAAATGAAATCCAGATAACGCTCATGGGTGTGTGGCAACCCACAGCTGCCCAAAAAAGGTACATCCACGCACAGCTACAGCTGGTCCCAGTCATGCCCCAGGCCCCTGCTGTCTTCTATGAGGACAGGCACAGTGGCTTTAGTTAATGACCTGTAACAGTAACAACCATGGATGTGCCACCTTTCAGATGAGAAAAGCTCTGGAAAAGTGGGTAACTAAGAGGACAAGGAATGAGGAATGGGGCAGGGGGCACGATCAACCTGAGTGACGTGCTACTCTCAGCTAGACTCTGGAGGGGTCTCTCAGAGCCACCCAGAAGGTACAGAAATTGCTCAAAGCGGGCTGAATCTACAGTGCTTGGAGAGAGAAGCTCTAGCCAAACACACCAGGTGTCCTTGAGGGAGGGAGGCAGCATATGTGGCCATAATCCCTGGAGTCAGGGGAAAGGGAAAGCTGTCATTCTCTCAAGGACCAAACTGGAATTGCATTGTGCACACTCTTAACAATGTCTCAGATTGAAAACATCCCAACTGCTCTCACCTGCAAATATTCAAACTAGAAACTGTTCTATCACACAGGGACTGGCCACTCACGCTAACTAGAGAGGTTCTCACGTTTTTGAGTTCTCAAGAGTCTGCTTGTATCAAACGTACCAGCTAAGCATGAAAAGCTGGCTGTGGCAGACTTCTCTCCAGAGCAAAGCTCAGGGCCCTCAATACCCATTCTAACATCTGCCAATGCATCATCACCAAGGACGGAATTACAAGTGCGTGGCTCAGATGTTTCCGGAAGAGCTGTGGTAGTTCTAAGCGATGCTCTCCTGTTCAAGCCTCCAGGAGGGCAAAGGTCTGCTCAACTCGGCAGATGTACAGTGTACCTTGGTTTACGAACGATGTATTTTATGATTTTGGGGAAGATGATGGGTGGGTGGGGGTGGTCATGCTTGTCACCCCATGAGGAGTTTGCGAATAGAAGCAACATTTTGCCACACACTTTTGTTTTCAAACCTAACTGTTTGCAAACAGAAGCACTGGCGAAGCAAGGTATGGTAAATCTTTCATCCTGATCACTTTTACTAGCATTGTCAATTCCCAGAGTTTGAAAATGTTTTTATCTCATCCATATGTGTTCACAAATTCTTAAACCAATTCAACCCATTTCATATGATAGAAAGCATACAGTGAGGTTGACACAACCAAGTGGGCTTTTCTGGAGCTCAGGGCGAAATGGCCTTGATTATAATCAACCATATATAATTAAAGCTCTTCTGAGCCTGCTGCAACAGTGCATGGCTATACTCCCAGCTATTCTGGAGGCTGAGGCAGGATTCCAAATTGAAGGCCAGCCCGGGCAATTTGAGTGAGACTGTCTGGAATTAAAAAATAACTAGGGGTGCAGCTCAGTGTGAGGCCCCGGGTTCAATCTCCAGTACTACCAAAATCAAAACCAAAACAGAACAAAAAAACTCCTCTGGAAGGCACTCAATGGCCTCTTCACTGTTACTGAGGCTACTGTTCTATTTATCTTGGGACAAGCTAGAGGGGGGATGTGACTCATAAAGCCAAATGTTTGGGAGAGGGCTTATTTGCTAGCGGAATGTCAAACTGGAACATATCAATGGTGGCTTGCAGGGACTGGGGAGTTTTTACTCCATATACCCTTAAGCGAAAAAGATTTTTAAAAAACTGATTATCATGAACCTAAAACTAAACAGCTAGAAGGATAAACACCATGATCCAAGTCATAATATTACTTCTGAACAGTGATCACTAATGTAAAAACTTGGGTTTGGTGCTTCTGCAAAATCTTTTCTCATTTTTCAAAAAAGAAAAGGAAGATGGTATAGAACAGAAAATGAAGGCCCAATTGTAACTTGTAACCAGAGGCCTTCTTTTATCAGCAATGTGTCAGTGCTAGCTGTGGGGCACTTTGTTAAGATTGATTTTGAGGCAGTGTGCAGTCTCGGGAAGAGAGTACTGGGATTGATTAATAGGGTCTGTCAGTCACAGAAGGAAGGGCCAGGAGGTAGGCAATTGCCACAGTTCTACTGTCCTGGCCCGAGACCCCTGTGTAATGGCTGAGTGTGAGAATTCTGTCGCTTGAATCCAAACTAAAATAGGGTTTAGGAATCTGATTCCTATTTTCTTCCATGAGCAAAAACCAAAGCCTCCAAACATCTCAGGGGCAAACTTCAATCTCTTTTCCCATGAGGTGGACAGTTCCTGTGTGGGTCAAATAGTGCCTATGGAGGTGGCCACCATGCTCCCACAGGCATTAAGAATGCTGAGGCGCATCCTGACAGGCTGTTCCAAGAAATCCCAGTTCCCGGCCCGGGAGGAGACCCACTCGCCAAGCTGCTCTCGCTCCTCCTGAGGATTTCATGTTCTCAAAGGCCTCCCTTGGTAAGGAAATCTCAGGGCAGGTAGAAGCAACTGAGTCAGGATACCAACCTATCATCTGTGCAATCGTCTTCTCATACTCGGCCACGATCTTCCTGGAAGAGACAGAGAAGAATGTTGGACCAGGGGCCTAGGTGCTGGATGCGAACAGTGTGACCACCCCTCACACTGCACTGTTCTGCACACCCACAAGAGCTTCTAAACACAGTGCGCTTCCCCACACACACCCTTCAGGCCCTCCACTGCCCACCATGGCCAAACCTTCAGCCCCATGACTGAAGCTTTCTGCAGCCAGCGCCTGATCCCCCTCAGCAATCTCACCACCTCCCAGCCATCTCAGGAACATGGTGGTTCAGTGAACAAATGATTTCCCATGGGCTCTGGCTTTCTCATCTCCATGCCCTTCTCCACGCTGTTCACATGCCCTCTCTACCTTCAACTCAGAGTCTCTTTCTCAAGGTCTTTCTCAAATGTTCTCCCCTCCAAGTGCTTTCTCCTTCACTCTAACATTTCCTCTGCATGTTCTTCTGAAGCCTCTCCTATGGCTGGCCTCCCAGCACAGGAGCCCTGTGTTCTCCACTGGAAGAGAAGCTCCTCAAGGCCCGAGGCCATTTCTCATTCACTTGCATTTTTGGAGCAGGGAATGGGCTTAAAGGAGCACTTCTTGGGGAGTTTCAACAAATAGCAGCTGCACAGAAACCCAAGATCCCTTCTTATAAGCCTGGTTCTTAGCTACCCTCAAGTGAAAGCAGAGAGATGTGGGCAGCCCTCCCTCCAAAGTTAATCTTCTAAAAGAAACCTTGGGAAAAGATGCAGAGTTTCATCTGCATTATCAAATGATGGATAATGGTTCCCCAAGAGAACCAACAGATGCTAACGGCCACAGATCCAGGATCCACAAAGACTCAGGGCCAGGCAGCCTGGGCCCTGCTGATCTGCCTCAGCGGGGTGTGTGACTCTGGAAAGTCATGTGCAGGAGCTGGGGGCTCCGCCCACTACCTGGTACAGGATGCCCCTTGACTCTGACCTAGGCTCTGGGAGGAATTTAATGAGGTTAAAAGGAATAATGAAAGCAGAGGTGTTCTGCAGTCTGAAGGCTTCACAGCCATTGGGCATCTGCCCCTGGCTTCTTCACCTTCGTCCCAAGATCAGCGCCTCAACCTGGACAAGAAGGTACCCACGACAGAGGCGTCTTGGTCCATCCTTGATCCTACACAGAAGGATCCTTGTGTTTTCCGTGATTGAGGAAAACCTTGCATGCAAGAATCACAGAACTACAAGGGAGGTTTATGCCTTTTAGAACGGTGGGGGTACCATGGATCTAAAACTGCTTTACTACCTTGTATTTCCAGCTCATCCTCACACCATCTCATACCAAGAGATGGTACTCTCACTGTGCCTGGCATCACCGATGAGGATCTTGGAACATGAAGATCCAGAAACTTCCCCAGGTTGCCAGGGCTTCAGGGTGGAGAGCTAAGAAGTAACCCAGGCTGAGTCAGCCTGTAGGGCCTTGGTTCACAATCCTTGTACTCTACAGATATGAGGCAGGTATAAGTGAGGCACAGAGTTAAGTACCAAGCCCAAAGCAACTAGAAAACAGTGTGATTTTTACCTGGCCTGGCCCCAGAGGCTGCAGGGCCATCTAATGGCAGTGCCGCTGCACCAGCTGGTGACATCTGAAATCCTACCCTGTCAGTTAGTAAACAGCACCTCCGGGTCCCCCAGGAGGCAGAGGGGCCTTCTCACTATCTCCTGTTCTTTTCAGTGCAGGTAAAAAACTACAGCCACTCACAACCCTCTACTCTGCCCGCAAAAGAGAGTTTTATAAAAGGTTGAAAACTAATACAGCTGTGGGGTTTCAGTTTGGACGTGGAAAACCACACTTGGTTAATCTTCAGACACGCTAGGAGGAAAGCATCAGTGGAAAGAACAAAAATATATGGGTTTTCAGGAAGATTCTACTGTGAGGGAAAAAAACAGGATGTGAGAACCCAAAAAGTTTGCTTGCTACTCAAAATGGTAGCCAGGAATGTAACTGATTTAGATACTAATGTAGCACCCACCACTGTAGTTAAGTGCACTATGAATTACATGGTGGCTCTTTATTTCTATTACAATATAGAACAAATGAAAATAAGTCACTGAAGGGAAAGTTGAGTTGTGGAACTGAAAGCTGGTGGAGAGGAGAATTTTCATTATACATGTATTTATTGTACTGCATTCCTTAACCAATGTGCAGACTGTTTTAATAACACTGATTTACTTAAAGTACTCTTGTAAAAATATTACCCTGTAAAATACAGAAAAGAGGACTTCTCCAAAGGAA
The DNA here is from genome assembly GCF_053883595.1 of Heterocephalus glaber. Classification (NCBI taxonomy): domain Eukaryota; kingdom Metazoa; phylum Chordata; class Mammalia; order Rodentia; family Bathyergidae; genus Heterocephalus; species Heterocephalus glaber. The sequence goes on from NW_028258320.1 coordinate 62,309,112, forward strand.
GACACCAATTGGGGACCCCACCAATAACAGTCACTATCGGGCTACAGGTCAGCATCCCCAGGCACCAGGGAGGCTGAGTCCCACAACTGACCTCATTTCCATCACTTCCCGCCTGCTTTCTTCATATTTGTCTTTCCACTCTGAGACCTCTCTCTCCTTGGTGATGACCTAGAATCAGGGAGAAGAAGAGAAAGGTTAATTCCAAATGAGTGAATTCAAATTTGACCAAATCAAAGAAATAGCAAATAAATATATTAAAACTTTCTAGAACAAACCCTGATTACATCCAGAGAACTTACAGAGCAAGAGATAGAAATAAATCGGAGATCAGACTTTCCCAATGCCCACTGGGAAGCTGTATGCTTTTGTTATACATCAAACAAAGCCATTCGTGTCTGTTGACACGGTGTCTAGATCGGAGGCCCCGGTGTGGCACACATCTTTGTCTGCAACATCCAGGGATTAAGTGCCTGCACAGACACTGGCTTTGTGGTTATATATACATACTTATTTACAAGTGACAGGCACCATAACCTTCCCAGGGCAGCCAGAGTGGCCCTTCTCTATGCCACAAGCCACAGTACCTCAGCTCTGGCAACCTGGAGTGCAGAGTCCAGGTCTGGCTGCTGAAACAGAAGGCTTGCAGGTTTTTCCACCTCGGAGGTCCCGATGCGGGAGTACAGGGCTGTTTTGGAGATGGAGACATCTGGTGGGTGAGCAGCCTCTCTCTGTGGAATGAGTTTTCATTTAGAAAACAAAAATAAGAACAAAAAAAACCCTCCAGTTAACCTTTACCATATAACAAAGAGGACTGTATTCATCCTGCTGGGAACTGCATTCATCCTCAGTTGCACGGTTTTGAAACAAAAAACATCCAAAGTATGAGAAGATGCAGACTAATGAATGGGGGCAATGGCAGGTACAATCAATGGAAATCCATCATTCTGCACATATGCAGCCAGATGGAGCCACTGATAGTGGAGGAGCCTCGGCAACTCAGGGCCCTGGGGGTCAAGTGTGTCCAGTGCCAGCTTATCGCTGCCATTTATCAGACGCCAAGCCACTTAGGCATTGTGCATAAGGACCAAGGCTATGATCCAGCAGGCTCCATTTTCCCAATGAAAATCTGGCTGGTGAATGATACTGAATTCTACTCTACGTTTGCCTGGTTTTGAATAACCACAGATTAGATCACTTTTTGTAAGACTGGACATATTTCAATGTAAAGGGGCATTTGTTTAAAAGGATCCAGTTGTCAACTTCAGCAAGCTACAGAGTCTGGATATTAGAGTCAGGTTGTCATTAAGGCTGTTACATCGATGAGAAAACTGAAAACTGGGTCAATCAGCATAGCCACAATTGCCGATTAGACCTGCAAGAAGTGTTACGACCCCGCCCCACCCAAATGACACTGCTGTGAGGCTTTCTAGCCTTCTGCAGGTGACAGATACTAGCCACACAGAGGTCAGGAGCAGACTACAATTATTCTTGGCACAAAACGCTCAGCAATTTGCAGCAGAGTTGAAAAGCAGTGTTAGGAGCATCATCAATCAACTTGGCCAGGTTTGTCAGCCAACTTCTACCACAACAGAAACAAACCAACTGTACTCTCAGTCCTATTCATTAACCTCATGGTGCGGTCACAGCTGCCAAGGTGCCCCGCACGCTGGTTACAAATCCACTTCGATGGGAAGTGACAGTGGTCTAACAGGCAGAGTGAGAACTGTTCCTTCTCTGGGAAATTATAAGAATAAACTGAGTGGTGAACAGAACACCATGGTATAATAGAGGGAGATATGGGGACCGAGGATGGAGACTGATAAAATGCAGCAGGTAAAATTAAAGAGCCAGCAGCAAAGGGAAGGAGTAGACAGAAGGCACACAAGCAGACTGTCTCTGTGATCACAAGAACCACCGTGCTTACCTTACTACAGCACCAAGGACAATGTCCTTATGAAAGGAAACAGCTTGGGAAGCTCAGGTGCAAGTTTAATGGATAGGACTGGAGATTACTGAATTGGGGCCAGTTAGTTGTATACATGCAACATCCTCCATCTAGGCTGTCCTGGAAGAGAACTCCTGTTGCCTTGATTTCGCTGACCCTACCTGGCCTTTGGTCCTTGAGCTTCCCCTGAAGTGGTGCCAAATGATCAGCTGTCAGGGCTGGGAGCAGAGCCCAGACGCCAGAGACTCACTCACATGTCAAATGGGGTGCCAGGACCTGCTCAAGCTCCAGTTCTCAAGGTGCCTCCGTTAACAGGACACCCGACCAGAGCACAAGTGACTAGTCATGGGCAGCAGGAAGGCTGGGCTCTTAGAAGCAAGGGCACGACCAGACCACAAGGCTCCACATGGTTGGGCTCACCGCTGCCACCTGAAGCGGTTTCCACAGTTCTACCTGTCACAGGGAAACTTCTCAGAAGTAACTGGAAATTATACCTTGAGATCAAGACTCCATACTTGTACTTAGGAGGAAGTTCATAAACAATCCTGAAAAAAGACTTAAAAAGAAAGAAAAAAAAAAACCTGTTCCTATTACTATAAAATGTGTTCTTTAAAAAATTAGAACAACAGAACTTCAAAATGAGAATATTAGAGCCATCAAACTCAGCCTGGTTGTTCTGAAGACAAAGAAATTGAGGATCTGAGAGATTTGGTGTAAAGGTTTCTCAAAACAATTTTCAACTCTGACCCAAAATAAACTGGCATCTCCCTTAAGGGCAAGAGAAAATTAATTTAATTAAAACTAACTATCAGGGCCAGGGATTTAGCTCAGTGGTTTTGCCGACTGCTGCACAAGCGCAAGGACCCGAGTTTGATCCCCAGTACCAAAAAAATAACAAAAACTAACTATCATACTGGGGAGGAGCTAAATATCACTAATGAAAGAATTAATGATCTTTAAGCTTTTTAAAACAAGAAAATGAATGGAAAAATGAATAAAACAATGATCTTTCTAAGCAAATGAAATCTTTCTAAGCAAATCTTTCTAAGCAAGGGATATGAGACCCTATAAAGTGATTTATGGTCACCTTTCATGACAGCCACCTGGTGTTTTTAATAAAGAAACAAATGACTTGAAGACCCATTTAAATTAATCCTCACATCAAGTTTCCACCTATTAATGAAATTTATCACACACAGTCTGGTTTCTCCTTACAACTAAGAAATGTTTTCAACTGAAAGTAAAAGGTTTGTCTCTCACTGATATTTTAAGATCAGATATTTTTAGGCTGAGCTTTCTCACATAATTTTCTACTTGCTACTTTGAAGAGGCCAAAAAAAGACACTAGAATCACCAAGTGAAATGTAAAAATGGCCACCAGCCCGAAGGCAAGGGTCTTTGCAACCAACTTCAATTCTCAATCCACTCCTTAAGTCCTGGGCCCTGCGAGAACCCTTGGGCCACTGTTACCCCTTCAGATGGGCAAACCTTAAGCCTAGCCTCCTGCTGGCCTTGCAGCCAGGGGTTATCCTGTCACTCACCCTGGCTCACAGTTCTCCTTGTGGTCTTTCCAGTTCTAAAACCTTGAGGGCTTGGGTGGTCGCAGGATCCCTGTCCCAGAGCAGTCAGAAGCCAACTGTGGAGGGAAGGAGTACAGATCGAAGGCTGGGAGAGCCATGTAGGAGAAGCCACTTGGGGTGAGAACCAGGAGTCATAAGTAGCCAGTGACCATGGCAGACTAAGCTAAGTCCATGGAGGGTGGGCAGGTATGCAGAGGGATCTGAGCCACATGGGAACAATCTCCCAGTGCTTAAACACAGGCTCCAGGTGATGACTACACAGCCTCAAAAATGGCAAATGAGCTGAGGCCTACAAGCTACCCCTTTCTTACTCCTGTTCAGACTGTTCTCATGGCTTTCAGACTTGTCTCCCTCTTTGGTCCCACTGTCAAATGGTGGTGAGAGGGTGTGGGTGGTGTGTCTTTCTAAGGGTAAGAGGAAGAAACAACACAATGCCAGGCTGCTCACCAACAATAGAAGCGATCCCTCAACCCAACTCCTGCTCCAGCTCATGTTAAATTCAGGTTCCTGCTTGTCCAAGCCAGGACTCTTGGAGGAATCAGATATAGGTGTCATAGCATGTCCACACCCCATGGTGCTGGTGGCCACCATCCTGAGCTTACCATCGCAGAACCTCATCCTTCAGTCTGCATAGCAGGTCCCTGGAAAGCCCAAACAGCTCCAAGATCACAACTAGAGGTCACACACAAATCAGAGCAAGGGCCCTGTGCCTTCACCCCTTGGAAAGCCATGTACTCCTGACATTCAGATTCTGTCCAACCTGATTATTCTAAACCCAAGGCAGCTGGGCAGCATTCCAGCAGCCCTGGTCAAATTCACCCTGGGGAGAGAAACCAAGTTTAGCCAGAAGTATGTAGGAGGAAAGTAAAAAGGAGGTTACAGCCCCACACCCCAGCTCCTAGGGACCTCTTATTTCTAACGACTTGGTTAGCAAAAAAGGAACCCTCACTGTAGTTCCTCAAAGGCTAACTCAGCTCTGTCAGGCTAAAGAGACATGACAGGTGAAGGTGCTCTAAGAAATAACCCAATACCCCCCAGTTCCTGCCAATTTTCATCCTCTCAATAGGACATCCTTTATTCCAAGCACTTTCCTTTTTTGTGTTAGCACCAGCATAAGACCTTGCTGTCAGACAGGGCTCTGTCATCTCCAGCTAAAAAGCAGTGGCAGAAAGAGGAGCAAATTGGACACCTAGCTGCCTGTGCTATATACCAGCACTTTCCGACACAGTGAGGGGCCATCAAGAATCAATGTGAGCAAGAAACTCACAAGGATCTACTCGCACTGAAGTCCAAGAATCTCCCTCAGGCTGGCTAGCTACAGAAAGAGCATCTATTTTCCATGTGCCAGAGTTATCACATAATGTATTTTCCAAAAGCAATACAGATTCCTATGGTAGAGAAAGATGTTCCTTATACTGCAAGACAGTTCTACCCCAATAGAATATTCCTTTTAGCATGCAATTCTGAAATACGTAAGGCTGCATCTTGGGTCCACACTCAGTGGATCCATGTAACACAATTTCTTATATCAAAATTGGGACACATGGTCTGAGAACAGGTTGTAACTGACAGGTCCTCTACTCTTATTTGCCTGTTTGCTGAGGTCCACCTCTGGCATGCTCTCGGAGGAAGGAGGCAAGGCACCCCAGAAAACTCCCAGCCCAATTGGAACTACTCAGCAGAACATGCTCAGTTCTGTGCCAAACTTCTGTTCAGGAATGCACTGCAAAGGTATTGAGATAAACCTTGTGTGTGCTCGGGTGGGGGTGGGGTGGGGGGGTCATCACTGTCTAATGCTTCCTAAAATTCTCATCTTCATGGAAATTCAATCCAATTTTATGGTTGGCAACAAGAACAATGACATAACTGATCTGTATTTACATTCTTATCTCTGCCTGGAGTCCTATAGTTCCCAGACTGGACACCCACAATGTGGCCACCTCCTGTCTCTGGGAGGGGTCTCTCTTTGAGGTACAACCAAGAAGACCACATGTGTGGGCCCCCTTGGGGCAGAGTAGCAGCTGGAAACCCTACTCCTGAACAAGTACTGAGACTCCTCCGTGGATGAGGTGTTATGTGAAACAGACAGGCAGGGCCCCATTTAAAGACTGGAGTTCTAGTTTGAGGCTGGTGAAATACTTTTAAGAGGCTTGGTTTCCTCATCTGTATAGGAGGATCTCAATCTGCTTCCAGAGATGTTGGGAGCATCTGATCAGCTAACAGGCAAAGGTGAACTGTTAGTTAACAAAAGCACCTTCCTTTTGTTGCACACCTACCATGTGCTGGGCATAGGGTAGCTCTTCACATGTCATCTGAAGTCCTCATGCAACCAGCAGTCACTGTGAGGAGCCACATCTCAAAGGTGGAAAAGCTGAGACTCACAGAACACAAGAAGGGTTCTTCCTAGGTCTGACAAACCAAGTTCACGGGACTGCCCGACTCAGGGGTGGGTTGAGGGGTAGAAATGAGGCCACTGCTCGGAGAATACAGGTCACCAGCAGCCTGAGGGCAACATATTTTCTGGCTATCCTCAGCACCCCATTCAAAGTGTGAAGAAAAATGACCCCAAACCTGGGAGCCAGGCAGAAAGATTTCTCCACACCCTGTTAATGCCACCCTCCACTGGAAAAGCAGGGACTGACAAACTGGCCCACAGGCCAAATGACCTACTGCCCTTTTTTGTTTTAAAAAAAAGGAGGAAAAAGGTGAGAAGAAGGGAAAGAAGAGCAGAAAGAGGGGGAGGAGGAAGAAGAGTTTTCCTAAGACATCACCACAACATCTCTCGGCATACTGCTTGAGGCTGCACTGGCACAGCAATGACAGGCAGGCAGCTGTGACCCAGGCCAGATGTGTGCCCGGCAAACCTGAAATGTTTACCACCTGCCCTTCACCAAAGGACTGTCGACCAACCCCTTGTCTAATGACTCAGGGCAAACGCTGATCTCACTTACTAATTACTGCTGATTCTCAGTGAAGTTTAGATAAGAACTTGCAGAGAACAGAAAAGTTGCAAATTTTGTTTATAGAGAAGCAAGTAATATTTACAGAAAAAAAAGATAACCTCAAAGGCAATGATTTTTTAGTCTTGCAGAGTCAGTATTATATCTGATTTTGCCACCTTAACCTATACTTCAGCTTCTCCTGTTCTCCAATTAGCTAGCACTACCATCTGTGAGTTCTTTCCTTTGTGAGTTAAGCAGAGCTTAGATATGCATGTTTATGCAAGAGATACCTTTCAGTGTTTTTGGAAAGCACACTCTTGGGGGACACCCACCAGGCCTGCCTGGCCGATGGTTAGCAAAGCATCCCTGGACTACAGTGGCACACACAGCATTCCCAGGAGGCAGTGCACTGCAGTGGCAAACCGGTACCTTGGTGTCCTGGCGGTTGCGGGAAGCCAGGGCAATCTGCCTGGCCAGCTTCAGGGCCTCTATCCGCATGATGGCAAACTCTAACTCCTCCTGCCCAAGGGGTGGGGTGTGAGCAAGCCATAGGGGAAATGCATCAAGACAGACGCAATGTTTCCCACATCCCAGAAATGTGCCACATAAATGTATCATGACAGGTACGCGGGGGAAACACACACTCGGCTTTCCTCACAGTGAAGACCTCAGCAGATCATGAAGTGTGTTTAATTTGCTTTTTACAGAACTGCTCTTTTGAATATCTGTCAAGAAGTACCATGCAGTGCAATAGAAAGTGATTTTCAAAACCCGATCAAAGTTTTTACTGTACTGCATTCTTTGATTTCTTTCTTTTTGTTTTTCTTTTAAAGTTGGCCAACACTTTACACCAATGGATGTGCATCTCTCAAAAGACCCTCTTGGTGTGCCCCAAACGTCCTAGTCTAGGGGACATCAAATTAAGTTGTCAAATTTAAAGCACAGAGTAGGTAATAATTTTGCTTCCCAATGCAAGACTGAGTCCAGATGTTATCTCAATGGGAATCTGAGATTGCCTGTATATATAAACAGCCTGGCTTCATGATGACCTAATACCTTTGGTTCCGTGAATAAATCACAGAAACTGCTTTTGGGGCTATCAATACATCTGAATAATGACTGTTTAGCCAAAATTCCAAATTGAAACAGAAATGGTTCATTCAATATGTAGTTGCACAATTTATACAATTTTGGCATCCTGGATAAAGTACACCACATAAATCAGTGTTTGAGGGGAAGATATTTCATCTGGAACATTCTCAGCAGTTCCTCATTAAGTACTGCCTCAGTCCATTTAGGGATTGGGGGTTCATTCTCTACTGAGGTTTTGACAAATTCCCAAAAGGTCACACGTGGGCTACAAACCTGAAGCTTCTGAGCAAATACTGGGGGGTTCTTTTCTGCTAAGTCGGGTTCCAGATAGTCAAGCGCACCACAGAGAGAGGCAGGATGGGCCAGCCTGCTGAGAAGGGCATCAGCAGAGGCAAAGGCGCCCTCAGGAGCTGTCTGAAGGCAGGCAGAGAAGAGGACACAGGAGAAAATAGAGGAGAGCAGAGAGTGATATTGATTCCAGACAAGGACCATGCATGCATTTGCTGGACATTCTGCCTTAAGACTAAAGACAGTATCAATTAGCTGCCAGTACTCCAGCTGCCACCTGGACAACAATGAACATCTGAGATTGGCAGGGCCAACCCCCTCCCCCAAAACACACTGCTAGGTGCCCTCCCCACCTGCAGGCCACCCTCACTCCCTAGCCATAGGTGGGAGACAAGCTAGCTGATAATTTTTCAAAACATAATGAAACACATCAAGGAAATAGCTCCAGGTACAAACATCAAAGGAAGTACGATTTTGGTAAAGGTCATTTTCTAAATAATGGAAAGACGATTTCAAACAAAAAAAGTGTCTTTGGGTAGACTTCAAAATCAGAGGCCAACCTGACAGACAGTAAACCACGAGTCCTTCATGGCATTTATTTGCAAGATGATGGATTCATGTCTAGACCCTCTTATTGGCCACTATTATGTTTCCATTCTCCAATTTAGCATCCAACTGCCAGGCACATGGTAGGTTCTCAATAAATGTTTGCTACATGAGATAAATGAAGTCTTCTAATACAGAACAACAAAAGTAACACTAAATCAACGCCTTCAAACCTGTTTGGGGATCCCCTCGGATGCAGATAAAAGAGATTAAAGTAAGTGTAGAAAACCCTCACATGTGCATCACATACTCCAAGGAGACCACAGATGCCTGATGGACACATGTAACATGCAGGGTGTGGGGTGTGTGAGACCTTCAACTCAGGTCTGTTGGCTCTGCAAGACGCTGGGAGGGCCGGGAAGGGAGAGGTGAAATTCCTGGTCTACAAACAAGAGAGAGACCCGGGAAAACCACCTGAATTCCTAAAACGAGGTGCCCCCCGCTCTGCTATTCTCAGCCTGTGCCAGACAGACTAGAGAGGCAAGGCACAGCCTGATGATGGCTCCAAAGGAACAGTCCAGTCCCCAAATGGGACAAATGGAAAACAAATAATCCTAGGCACTAATCTCAAAGCATTTAGGTGAGAACTGCTAAGTCATCCTGGTGGGAATGGAGGGCCTTTCCCTCATGGTGATGATGTGGGGGCCCGGAGGCTGGTTCCTGTGTCCTGGGAGCTAGGATGGGCCCCACAGCAAGGGCCAGGGGGTGGTGATGGCACCATCAGGCCCCGGTCTCATCCACAGTGATTTCCATCTCCTCCAGCTCCACTTACAATTTCGATCGCCTCTGAAGGGGTCCCCAAGGCCATGGCCTCCAGGTCTTTCTGGGAGGATTTCTCTGGCACTTGCAAGTGTGGCTCTTGGCTGGTGGCCGCTCCTCGTGTGACAGGATGCTGGACTTTTGCTGCAGCATTCACAAGGGCTTCAGTCTCCTCAAAGCTTGACCTGAGCAAACAAAGGGCATCTTTAGTGTCTTCTCATTGGACTCAACCAGAAAGCTATAACCGATGCAACAGGCCAAGGGTTCCTGGACTTCCAGGGCTGTGTCCTCGGGCAGACATGGGCCAGGTCTTCCATGGCCACGCAGCCTCTCGGCTGGGAAGTTAGAGGGAAGGTGTGGCCCAGCCCCAGCCTAGGACTAACTGACAAAGGAGGGGCAGAACACAGATGCCATTGGCTAAGGGGCACAAGATCTGGTGTTAAGCTGATAGCCAGATGCTAGCTGTGCACTCTGGGGAAAGTAACTGGTGCCATACTTCAGACTGTAAGATGAAGGCAATGTACCTTTGTGAAGATTAAATAAAATGCTGTATTATGTACAATACTCAACACCGTCCCCATCATGTGGCGACATTAACTATTGTTGTAATAACATTATCATCTCAGCCCCTGGTCAGCTTCAGTAAGTTTGAGAAGTCAAACCAAGAACTTTCAGTCTTCATAATAGAAGGAGCAGGCAGACAGTGCAAACCTCAGAGCAATCAAACACTGCACTGCTCACACCATGAACTCTGACAAATGCAGACGCAGCCATCCGTATTAGTAATATATGTTTGTCGAGCACTGTACATGTGCTGGGAACTCTGACAAGTGTTTCCCACACATCAGCACTCTGGATGCCAGGTACCTTGTGCCCACTGCACAGCCAGGGGAAGCTCTGGAGACTAACAGCCCCCGATTATCTTAATTACCTCTGAGGTCAGTCCATTACGCTCACTTGACAACTGGGGAAACTGAGGCATGGGAGGAGGGTCAAGTAACTCAGATTAGCCAATAAGGAATGGAAGTGACCACCCAGATTCTGAATGGTGTGCTATGCCACCCTCCAATGGACAAACGACAGAAAGAAGTGTGTATATTGGGGCTGCACTGGGGGTCAAGTCAGCTGTTAAAGGATTTCACCTTAGTACAAAGAGCCCAATGACAAAACCAAGGCATCTATGTGCAGGTGGACAGAGACTGAAACTGGGCTGTCTGAATACTTGAAAGGGAATGGAGTCAGGATAACAGTGGCAAAGTGCTCAGGGGCCTTGGGGCCTCTGGCCTGACCAGAAACTCTCTCCTCATGGAAGCCATACCCTGAACACGGCGTCGGGGAGTCTGACATCCGGACTGGGGAAGACTTGATGGGGCTCTCCTGAGACGTGTCAAACGTAAGGTACAAGGCCTGTTTCTTCGGGGCGTCATCATCCTGCTGCAGGGACCAAAGGGACACGTCAGCTTGGCACAGTTGGCCTGAGCAGCCCCCCGAGATGAAAAGCAGAGCACTCCCCAGTAGGGATCAAACAACTCATCAGGGAACAGCTTTCGTCTCTCTCCAGTGATCGGGAAGAGAGGAGAAAGCAGGGCCTGGCTAGGAGACGGGTAGAGAGGGAGGGAGGCAAGTACACGGTGGGGAATGTGCAACTGGGCACTGGTGGCAATGTGTGTGAGGGGAGAAAGAACTGGATGTGCTGCTGTGCTGACCCTGCCCAGGCGCCAGTGTTTACCAGCCACACTCTGGGTCAGACACTGTGCTGGTCACTGAGGATAAATGGAGGGCTAAGGCAGGCTCCTGGCCTGGGGTTGCCCACAGGCAAGTGGGGGAGACCAGCTTAGTGACCCAGGGATGAGCACTGGGAAGAGGAACAGACCAATGGGCTAAGCCTGAAGGACAAGGGTTCCTCTCAGTGGGCATGAGCAGCGTGTGGTGTGCAGTGAGGCTGAGGACCCTATGGGTCCCGGCACCTTCAGAGCCAGCAGAGGAACACAGCCAGACTGGTGCACAGGGCTGTACAGTGTGGAGCCAAGTGGGGGAGTGAACGGATTAGTGGCCAGAGTGGGGGACCAGGACCAAACCCCCTATGGCCATACGCACTAAGCCGCAAAATAAGGATTAGCATTTCTTAGTGATGAGAAGACCTTGGGAAGACCTCTGCACTTTGGGATGACCACAGAAGCTCCCACTGCAGCCACCAGCAGGCATGTTGCTCTGCACCATCACAAGCTCTCTGGATGGCTGTGTGGTGCCTAAGCAGGGTAAACTCTTCATGAAATCCACTCGAGAGGCCTGCTGATGCACCGGTCAGCCGGTGTGGTGCGTAAGAAGTGGCCCCTGGTAGTTCTGGCCCCATTAAGTCAACAATATCAAAATACATGAATGTTCCACTTCAGGGGTAAAATGTCTCCCTCTTCGTATTATATATATGGTCCCTAGGCTGTGACCTTAGGGGAAGCAGACACTCAGGGACACACTGAGAGACAATGACAAAACCCACGCACTACACTCAGGAAGCTGATTTCAGTCTGTGTACAGGTACACTTTCCCACCTGCCTGTCGGCAAAGGGCAGAGCAGGAAGAACTTACAGGTAAGGAGGAGCCAATTTTTTCCATATATTCAATTTCATACGAGTTTCTGTAATCCAACTCTGCAAAGAAACACAAAGTGAGATCAGTGCCAGAGACAAAAAATGGAAAAGATGTGAGGAATGGCCATTGACCAGGGACTTGGGATGCAGCCACTCAGCTCTTTTCAGCTATTCGGTCAATTACTTGCTGGCATGGACTCTGCCTTTAGGGCATCTGAGGAGTCCCAAGGAAGTGAAACAGCATGGGCTATGGGCAAATCTCAGCACTGGGCACCATTTTCAGACCAGAGAGTGTATGCACTTTGGGTGCTGGTTTTCTGTAAGTCTTGTGAGCAGCATGTGGAGGGATACTCCCCATGACATTTGGAACTGGATGTGTACTTGTCCCTCCTGGCAAATTCCATTCCAGCCCCACTGCAAAGCAAGAAAAGGACAAATACTATTCCTCCAGTGTTGCCTGTAAGACAGGCTTTGTTTGCAGTCTCTGGACATTTCCCAACATCCTACCAGTGTCTAAAGGGCCAGCCCAAATCAATTTTCAAATGAAAAGACTATTAAAATCTAATTAAGAGGAGAAAGCTGAAGCTGGCTTTGTGGATGAATGGCCAGAAGGGCTCCCTCCTTCCCAGATGTTTGCACCTGGAGCTGTGCAGAGACTGGAGCACAAACCACACGCTACTGAGATGCAGTCTGGAAAGCACATCTCCAACTGTCATGCAAGCCTGCGCCAACTCAGTACCCAGAAAAGCAGTGGCTTATAAAGACTTGGTGACCTCCTCACCTTAAGATGAGAATAGGTGGGGGAGCGGGGAGGAGTGACAGGCAAGGTGGGCTCTAGGGCCTCTGCTGGCTCTATCATTTTGTGTATGAGGCCCCAGTGTACCACTTTATTGTCCTGTTAGAGACTGTCAAAGTGGAAAAGATAAGAGCGAACAAGCTGCTTCTTCCAAGCTATCATTAGTATTGCCAAAGCTCTATATAATCCTAAATTATTTCAAAGAACTCTCTCAGGACCTCCCCCTAAAATGTCACAGAGCAACAGGATGCACCCAACAAGCAAGGGTCACCAAGAGACTCTTCAGGGACCCGTGGCCCTGGCTCTCACTGCCAGCTCGCCATAGTAAAGCGCCCCACCTGAGCGGCTGGCTCACCCCGCCCCCCGGCAGCCAGATCTGGGTGAGTTTCAGGTCACTGAGCTCATTCACCTGCCTTCTCTCTAAACTGCCAAGGGGGTTTCTCTTCCCCTTGCCCAGTGTTCCCCGTTCTTCCCTTCAAGGGGTTCTCTACTCAACAGGTAATACTGATCTGTAACAGGCCTGGCTTTAGGAGACCCACCCTGTGCCTGGGAACCTTACCCTCCTGAGTGACAGGCACCCAGAGACGCTCCTTCAGTAGATGCCCTGCCACTTCTAACCAAACGCATATCCTTCTTTATAATTTACACAACAGCCTGGATAGGATGGAAGGAAAATAAATGCCTCTGCCTGTCATCAGGGTGGACTCTGATATCTTAAGGAAACATCTTATTGAAATTGGCTTTATGAAATCTCACTTGTCTGCTTTGAATACTAAGTCTCCCAGGGTAGACATGGGGTGAAGCATGTTCAATTTCAGCATCCTTTTCACACAGGCCCTATGCAAGGGGCAGACCAGGGAGGATTATACCAATGGCATCAAGAGGGACATTATCTTTACAACTTCAGGGGAAGATCACTTGCTAAAGCTTGTGGCTGCCTCAAGGTGAAGAGGTCCAAAGTGATTTTTAATGGGGCCTCTCATATCTGTGGGCTGTTTCTGGTAATTACTTTCTATTAGGGCACTGCACAGTGAGACAGCCTGACTGCTGTTTGCCTGGCTCTAATTGCTGGAGCTTTGCTGGGGGACTGAAAGAGCCACAATCAGAAGACAGAGGATCTTCATTTCCAGGATCAGGGAAACCAACTCACTTGACTACTCTGACAACTGACTCATCTGTAAAAGGGAGCTCAAACTGCCTTATTTTTGGATAAGACGAAATAGTATAAAATCAAGTCCATACAATGGGTTATATAAATGCAAAGGACTGTGATCCTTTACATTTTGCTCACTGATAATATTTCTGGAACTTTTAATACAGTGGGCTCTTAAGTTAAAACCAGCCCGACATACTAACAACTTGAGTTATAACCAGAATTTTAATTTTAACTTCTGACCAAAGTCTTGAGTTATGACCAGAATGCCGGCCATTTGTACTTTCAAATGGTCTCAGATACAGATTAAACCCTTAAACAGTTCTGGAAGAGACACTGCAACATCCTTTCCTGTGTCAGGTTAACTGAGAAATCCTGGGCCAATGTCTCTCTGAGGACACTGACATCTGCCTGTGTACAGGAGACAGACTTTGAAGGCTGTGTAGAGGAGCCTGAGCCTTCAGTTGACCAACTAGAGTTACAGCCAGCCCTCGGGAATGAAGAGTTCGTAAGTCAAGGATCCAGTGCATAAGTGCTATCATAAGGGGGAAAGAAAAGAGCCCTCTGAAAAGGACAGAAGCAGTAACCGCCTCACTGTCCCTTCTCAATGGTTGATGATGCATGTGGCAGTGATGGCCCCAACCATTAACAATGGATTAGGCTCCCAAGGACACTCTCCACTCTGCTGGAATGTGGGGAGAAGGAGCTGACAGGGCGGTGTAAAGGGGGAAAGGGAAAGTGGGTTAGCCGCCAGACTTGTAAATCTAAAAGCAACTGCTCTGTGAGGGCCTCCGGGACCAGAGGCCAGTGAATTCTCAGAGGCTAGACAGCCCCTTTCCTCCCACAGGACCACAGGACCATGTCTGAAAAGACTGCATGGGAAGGGCACTGATTAAACAAGGCTGCACATTTCTAACCATCAATCTGAGTTTTCAATTGGTGGAGATTATCAGAGCGTTGATGTATTAGAGCTCAAGCATGCTACTGTAATCACCTGGGCATCTTTCTAAACTATTTTCATTGGGGTTTTTGAAATATTAAAGACAGCGTGAAGCTCTTCAACACTGCTCTTGATCAACCAGGAGAGAAAGCATCATCCTGCAGATGAAGGCAGAAAGCCTGGCTGGTGCTCACATAAACAGGAGAGCAGGAAAGTGCACAGCTATTAGGTCAAACAGACCCAGATCTCCATGGATCAGCCCCACGACACTGGGCAAGTCACTTAACAGCACCAAGCCTGTGTCCCTTCCTTCTTAAAGGAAGGAATTGTAGAAAATCATCACAGTTCTGGGAGGAGGAAAGGAAATCAAGTGTATGAGAGACTCAGCCCAGCTCAAGGGACATGCTGAGCCAGGAACAGTTACTGCTTTCCTCTTCTCACCTACAGAATTAGTATTACAGAGAAGATGTGTTCAAATAGTAATATTATTTCTAGCTCAACATTTCATTTCCCTGTGGCTGGTGACTTCTGTGTAAGAAAGTCTCAGATTGCAGCTGCAGGCCTGTTCTGATTCATTCAGGCACCACATCTGCACCCCTATGTGCGTGACTGGCACTGCTGAATTTAACCTTATTAAAGTAACAGGGGGCTGATCGGACAAAGGGCTCTGCAGCCAGTGTCTACAACCCCGGGTTACCTTACAGAGGTGGAGGACACAGATCCACACTTCCTGAAACAACAAGTGTAATGATGGGTTTCTAATCACATAACAGCTAAAATTATAGTTGTGAATCCCTAACCTTCAACATTATCTTCTATGAGGCGGGTTTAAGAGAGCTGTGTTTCAAACTTACACACTTATGTGTCTGTTGAACACTGAGCTTGTGAGACATTTGTTTTGGGACAAAGGCAAAGATGAACAAATAGATGGCACCACTGAATGAGGCACTTACTAGCTTAAAAAGTATTGAAGTTTTTATTTCGAAGGAAAGAAGCTCATGTATTTGATTTCTAATAAAACCAAACCATGGACTCACTCCCAAATCATATGTTATTTTACTCTTATCCACAGTGCCAAGCCTAGATGGGTTTGGAAATAATTTTTGCTTTTAGAAGTTTCTTATATAGTTCAAGGGATGTGAGCCAGCTGAAAACCACAGGCACTGTCAAAATGGCAAGGTTAATGTTTGTGCCACGTCATCTGGTGCTTCTGGGACATAAAGCATCTCCCCTGTGGTCCCCTCCCAACTCATTAAGGTGATACATGTTGCAAAGATCAGATCAACTGAGTTGACCTTGTATTTCCTTTATCTCAAACCTATCTTTAGCCCCTGATGTTCAGGGTGCTGCGGGAAAAACAGACAGGCACCAGAGTTCCTGCCTGCAGGAAGCACAGTCTCGTTGGGAAATAAAACACGTATCTTCACCATTCGGTTGTAAGTGCCCCAGACTGGCCCAGATAAGTAGCAGAGGAAAGCAGATCAGGGAGTGTATGTCTAGGAAAAGGCTGGGGCAGGCAGGAGGGGGAAACAGGTAGGTGGGTGCAGGGCAGGCAGTGACCACAGCCTAGCAAGGGGTGTCCCAGGGAAAAAGTCATTTATTCAGGTGAGGCTTATGGCTCAGGTTTGAGTACAGAGAAAAATAAGGATCAAAGAGAGGCTGAGCCTGGGACCCAGGGCCTGTGGTGTCAGGCTAGAGTAGTGGTGAAGAACCTATGACACATATGCCGCAGCTGGCTGTTTGTAATCACTGAAAGCTCTGTAAGTTTCGCCATCACTGGGCTAGAGTGAAATGGTAACTGTGAGGCCTCCGAAACTCCAAGCCAGGGGACCAACCTGACAGCTAACTGAACGGCTCAATTTTGTAGAAAACAAAATGCCAAGAAGTCCAAGTGTATATATTTGAATCATCTTTTCATGGTCACATAAAGGAAGGCAGCTTTGTACGGAGAGAAAATAAACACCCCAAAACCTGAAACACTGATTTCTATTATGAACTAGATCTCACCACAAATGCACTTGTGGGCACCAAGCAAACCAGTAAGAGGCCTGACCATGGAAGAACTTCCAGGGTAAACACTGAATTTCAGTTGAAAATGATGTGGCCGAGCATGATGGCACATGCCTGCAATCCCAGCACTGGGAGGCTGAGGGAGAGGACTCCAAGGTCAAGCACAACCTGGGCAACTTAAGAGACTGAGACCCTGTCTTTAAAAAAAAAACATTAAAAGGAGTATGTAGCTCAGTAAGCCTGGGGTGAACCTCTCGTTTGTGACTTGATTGAAAGGTATACCATGATGGGCTGGGGATTTAGCTCAGTGGTTCCACTGCCTGCTTGGCAAGCGCAAGGTCCCAAGTTCTATCCCGGGTACCAAAAAAAAGGTATACCGTGTTGTCTCACCATCCCATAGGGGCTATAAAAATGATGGTACCAAGGGACCCCCAGGTGCACTGAACTACACTGAGCATTTGATGTGAACAGCGCTTCATTTAAGCCTCCCCCCACCCCCAAATCATAGAAGGGACATTAAGTCATACAGCCAAGAATAAGCAAACAGAAGTGAGCACTCAGAACCTGGATTAGAGTGTACTGGGCTACTTCTTAGCAGGCACTGTGGGGTCACGGGACAGCTAGCTTCAAGTCTTGGGCTGTTTTAAAGCACAGCCTTACTTCAAGTGCATCGGGAGGTGTGCAGACAGTCACACGGTAATAGTAACAGTTACCTGGCTGAGAAGTGTCTTTCCCGGCCTTTTGCTCCCTAGGGGCAGTATTCTCCAAGGCACGGTGGGCATCTAGCTGGCCACACCAAGTTGCTTACCCTCCGTGGGTGAACTGAATTTGGTCTCGTTTACAAAGGTGGACAGGTCTGAGGGCTGTGGGAAGTCCTGTTTGTCAGCCTCCAAATCCACGGTCATGCATGTCCACTTCTGACTGGTGACCGCCAGCTTTTCCTCATCTGTAGCGTGGACCACTGCAGAGATGACTGGTGGTGTTTCTGGTGTTGCAGCTGGAGTGGGGTCCTGCAAGGAGAAGAGAGGCAGTCTCCTCTTTCACTCAAGTGTGCTGGTCAGAACTCACACTCATCCAGGAGTCTGAAGCCTGTTCACCAGGAGAGGTCCCCATCAAAATCCTCTACCTGTTCTATTTGGACTTTGTTCCAGATGACCCTTAGGAAAACACATTCGAAAACACATTCTTTCCTCTATGACTCTCCTTTCCGATGGTTTGTTTCAAGGAGCAATCATGTTGTTTTTTGTTTGTTGTTGTTGTTCTTTTTTTTAAATCAGGATTTTGTATCTTAGACCTTTCTGCTAACTTCACTCCTACAACTACTGTGTGATGCTCATACACAGGCTTGGGGGTCAGCATCATCAATATCCCGACACTCTTCATGCCAGTCCCTGGAAGTCTGAGAGAAAGGGAGTCATAGTACCACCCCATAGGAGAGCTGAGCAGGACAGGGTAGAACTCGGGACTGAGAAAGCAGAGCTGTTACTGGACCCCCTGTTCAGAGGTCTAGGGCTAGGGCCTTCTGATCCCTGGCCTGGGCCAATTATCGGGGCTGAGACTTGGCTGACTTGATTTAGAGAGATGGAAGAAGTTTACTTGTTTTATGACCCAGGAATGGTATGACAAATCTGTTTGATGATAACCTTCCTCAGTCTATAAAGAGGGCAGAAGAAATGCCATGTATTTGGTGATGAACAATTAAGAGAAACAAGGACTCATATAAATAAACAACCCAAGCAGCCACTTCTTTGTGGGGTAGGGTTCTCTCACTTTCCCACCCGGATTTTAGGGCCATAATCTAGTGATTCTGACACACATTCGGTTTTCACATTTCCTTACTCTGTATTCATTGATCCCAAAAGATTTTCTCAACTGCTACAAAAGTTCTCAGCAAGTGGATAGAATGGACCAGAACAGATCCTCCTGCAGGATCCAACTATCATTTTCCCTGAACTTCTTCCCACTCTCAGGACACACCCTAATCTCTGCCAAAGTGAAGGGATCAAAACAATCTTTTGGTTTTTTTTTGATCAAAACAATCTTGACAAAACTAAGGGACCTCCCCATGTAAGGGCAATTGGGCGTTGGAAACATGCCCAAGAAAAGCAGAAAGGAAAGCTCTGCTGCCTAGGTAATATTCTCTGGGTGAGCAGTAAAATCATAAAGATCAAAGGAACACTGTACCTGAGAAGGTGGATCAGAGAGAGGAGACCGTTTTGGTGACTTTTTCACCCTAAATGTGTCACTGGAAACAAAATGGAAAATGTTAACACAACAAGCAGAGCTACAGAACATCCCAAGCAATATAGAGCTGGTGGAAGCCACCGCCTCTGCCAAGCTACCTGCCCAGGCCACCCTCCTGTCTACCCACGCCAATCAAAGACGTCCACGCCAATTCATTCTGACTTTAATAGGTATCATCACACACACACACACACACACACACCCACCAAGGGAAAGATCCATCAAGCTGGGGATCTTTACAGAGATGCCATTTGGAGTGCTGACTCAAAAAAAAATGAAGCTAAATTTAACTAAATGTTCTTATTTTATAAAGCAAACTTGTGGTGAGCAGATCAACATATGTGGATTCTTCCAGGAATGTCTGCCCCAACTATGATTGGGTGAGGGGGTCTAAGCTCATGACACTAATTAACAGGATCCAATTTTCACATGGGCAGGCGATATAGCCTTTAATGAACAGCTGAAGGACTCTATGCATAAAAAGAAAGTTCTGTCCTCAGGGGAAATTTGGAGAATCCTTCCTATTCACACCAACTTTGAGCTTAATGGATTTCTGAGCGCTGAAGGATTTTAGTTAGGACTCCCACCAAAGACAGGGCCAGCCGTGTCTTTTCCTAACCATGGCTAATAGACAAGATTAATGATTCTTTTCTTTCTTTCTCCTTCATGTACACAATGAGGAGAGGAAGGACACCAGATAAGATCTGTGAAGGGTCAAGGAGGCAGACCTCAGGAGAAGGGGGTGACTTTTAGCAGAAATGGCACTCTTGGGTCCAACAGGCAGTCAGAGGTCATTTCCACAGTCAGAATGCAGGCTCTCTCCCCACTGCAGACTGGCCCCTGCCTGCTGGCCTCCAGCCCGTACCTCATACGGTCCCACTCCCTGCAAAGCAAGGACTTTGAGGACAGAGATCCCTCACCTTAGATCCCAGCACACTACCATGCTTTCCCCATTCAATGGGCAGAGCAAATGGGCACCCACCCTCTGTCCTTTGTGTTTTCTCAAATAAAACGCTCCAACAATGGCATTTAACCATGAAAAACATTACTATATATAAAATAGTTATTTATGACATTTATTGTAAGAAAAGTGAAACCACAGCTTCAAGGTTATATTTATTCATGCGTATAAATATACAGCTGTGTATTTTATAGCTGCAAAGTGGATTGAAAATACTAAAGAAATCTTTTGGGCAGAAGAGTCTGAGAAACTCCGCCATACCCTGGGAGCGCCAGACACCTTGTCCAGGCCAGCTTCCCTTTTAAGGACAGGGAGAAGCCATTTGGCTTTGGAGCCCTGAGCACTGCCCACAAGATCCCTCCTGGCCAGGGGAGGCAGAGTGGCAGAGGCACATAGGTGGTCAGCTGCACTGATGCCTGGCAGGGAGACCTGCAGATGACAGACAAGGCATGCCAACACCCAGCCTGGATTGAAGTGACCAAAGACATGGCCCGGGCAGCATGGTGATGGCTCTCAGCCTCAAGCTCCACTCTGAGCCAACTCTATTTCAAGGGCCTCTTGCAAGCCTCAATTTGGAATGGCCCAAATGGCTGGGCTGCATATGTTAGCAATGGCAGTCTCTGCCCGAGCTCTGACCGAATGGTTTCTGTGAAGCCATGGTGCTCTTGAAAGCAATTGCCTGCCAGCCCACTTCAAAATGAAAGAATGGAATGAAGGGTTAAAAAAAAAAATGTATGGGTTTCAGATGAAGATATCCAATATGTAAGAGGAAAAATAGTCCCATTCCTGACAAGCAGGCAGATGTTGGATAAAATGATGTTTTCAGAGCCAAGCATTCTCACGCATTATCATCACTATGAAACAGAGAAATAACCTTTGCTACTGCGGAGCCCTGCGCCCCATCATTCCCAAGCCCAACACAGAAGTACATCGTAGCAGCCATGATGAAGAAAAAAGGATTTGCAAGCCAAAACAAAAGGCATGGGAAAAGCACATTTGGCATAAGAGGCAGATTGCATTAAATGTACTTACAACAGAGAACACACAGACATCACATCTTCAACCATCCTAAGACAAGAAGACAAAGAAAAGAGAGACAGACAGAGGAACTGACAAAAAAGATAGATCTGCAGACAACTGGTTCCTAGGTCAATATGCCACTGTCACCCACTGCAGATTTTGCTGGAAGGTATCAATATCCCTGCCTTTTGGAAAGTGACCTTTGGACAGCAGGCTCCTTTCCAGGTTCTGACCATGCAAATGGTGTTGGTACCCTAACACCTTTGTCCCCCAGGGTAGGAGTTTTCAAGGTAACAGCCCATCTACACTAGGGGTAAGATCATGAGATGTGGGGTCAGCTTCCCTGACCCTTATTAACTCTGATGATCAAAAATAAAGTGGCTAGAGATAGAACATAAGCAGGTGACCTCAGGAAAGGAGGTGGTAACTACAAGTTGACTCTTATTCCAAAACAAGAGGCAGGAGAGCTTTGCAAGTAGACACTGACTTGTGGTTAATCTTAAAATTTGATTTCCAATAGGCTCCTATGGCATTTCCAGGAAGGCCCTATTGGGGAACTGATCTAAGAAAAGTCCACATTTTTTGGCCAGAATGGTCTCCCAGCCACCACCACACTGTGGTAGTGTAACCCAAGACCAAAGTCTGCCCTAGAACCACTTCTCAGGAAGTACCAGGCTATTCTCAGAAGGTTAATGCTTGCGGGCACCCAGAACAGGAGGTAAATGGGCCACCCTTGCCTTGTTCATGCCAAGTAGACCCAGAGGGCCCAGCACTGTAACGTATTTGGTTGCAATGCTCCTGGGAAACTAGTTTCCTCAACCTTGTTAAATTATAGTCAATGTTTCCCAAGAGAGTAAGAAAATCTACAAGTGGTCAGCCATACTACACATGGTCCAGAGTCCTAATAACAGACCTTCGGCCGTCCAAGTTACAGCTGGATCATGGAATGAATGCTGGAGAGCTGGAGACCTGAACCAAGTATTTAAGGGCTATGTACTTGGCAAGTGATTGTGGACAACAGACTCATTTATTAATGGCTCCTGGGGATTATAAGGTCTGCTTCTGGCTTTAGGGTCCATTGTTTTGTTTGTTTGGTTTTGTTTTGACTTTTAGGGCCTATGAACTCATCTGCAAATGATGAGCAGAGAGAGGGAAGGATACAAACAGCCCATTTTTCAAAGAGGAGCCCAAACCACATCCCTCTCTCATGGACCTCCTGGAGCCTACTACAATGTGTTGGATTCCTGGGCTAAAGTCTCATGAATGGACAGAAACAAATGCTATAAATTTTAACAATATTTTACAGGCTGTATCTCCTGGCTTCAATGTATATGCTAAACAAGAGAAAGGCCCAGTCACAAACACATGGTTGGCCAATCTCTCATGACTATTCCCTTTCTACAAGGCCTCCCACATCCCCCTGGAGTTGCATGTCAAGTCTCTGGGTAAAAGCAAAGCTTTAGACTACTAACTTTTTGGGGTTTTTTCAGGAATAGGGATTGAACACAGGGCCTTCTCAATGAAAACAGAAGAATCCCTTTTTTATTATTTATTCTGAGACAAACTCTCACTAAGTTTCTAAGTTACTCAGGCTGGGTTCAAACTTGTAATCCTCCCGCCTCAGCCTCCCAGTGACCACTGACTTATGAAGGCAAAAGATCAAGGACTCTCCTCCCCAAAGGGGTATGTGAATGGCAAAGTGCCAGCAGTGTGGCAGCGAGAGGAAGGAAAACATGTACCTTGCCTGTCTGGTGAACAGGCCGCAAGCATGGTGTCATTCCAGTAACGGCAAGGTTGGGCCAGCTGGAGGTCCTCCCGACACGAGACCAAGGAGTAACAGCACCATGAACCCCCCACCTCCACCCCCCCACCCCACCCCGCCTCCAGCCCTGCACTTACGTCTTTAGGGGTGTCTTCTTCTTCTTGGCAGGCTTGTTCAGCCCGTCCCCATCCACTCCATTGGCTTCAATACTGGCTGGAATCTCAAACGAGGCTGGGGACTTGGAAGGTGAGCTGGGGGTCTTAGAGGATGTCTTAAAGGGGTCAAGGGACTCATCACAGGTGTCTGGGTCAAAGTTATACGACTGCTGGGGCAATGTGGGAGATTCCTGCATTTTTGAGGTGGAAGAAAAAGGGTTAAAATTGGGGTCATCCCACTTGTCAATATCAAAGGTGTAGGTACCTTTAGCAACAGGGATGTCATTGGGTTCAGTGGGGGACCTGGTAGGTGAGGCAGGAGTGTTGTCAAGTTTCTCAGGTGTCTTTTTCATCTTTGGCCTCCTCAGGGGCATTTTGGCAACCTGCTTTTTGCCTATCTTTTTGGTAGGAGGGGGATTTTCCTGCTGGTTGTCCCAACTACCCTTGTCCTCAGAATAGTCAAACTCCAGCCTCACTGAGAGCCCTTTGGCCGGGGAGTCCTCTTGCCCCCCACTATCCGATGGGGTCACCTCCACTCCCTCGGGGGCCGTGGTAAGAGGCAACGTTTTCCTCCCAATGGGAGGTGAGTTCTGCACCCTGCCACCTCCGGAAGCTGGGGGACAAGCGCCCTCCCCACAGTCCAAGTCTGGAGGAGAGGCAGCTTTGGGCCCGGCGGCAGGGTCCAGGGGCGTCTCCTCCGGGAGGATGCACCCAGAGCCCTCGGCCGTGGCCAGCTCTGTCTTTGCCTCAGATGTCAGCTGTTCCTCACTGGGGTCAGGACTCTCCTCGGCTGGCTCTTGCTGGGTCTCTTTCACTGCGGGGGTTTCTGTGGGCTTCTTGGACGTCTGTTTCTTTTTTAAAGAAGGTGGCCTCGGTTTTTTAGTTCGCTTGAGAGTACTAGAAGCGCTGTTGGATCCTGTGCTGCAGGCATCTGGGGCGAGGGCCACAGTCTCGGGGCTCCCCAGGCAGGAAGCCCCATCAAAGTCACTGGCTTGAAGACTGAGCGAGCGGGACAGCGTGGACTTGGAGGGGGCCACAGACTCCGTAGACTTCCTGCGCGTGCTCACCTTGCAGTCCTGGCTCCTACAGTCTGAGGAGCGAGGCTCCAAGCTCTGAAAGTTACCCACCAGCTCAATGTTATCAAAGTCCAAGTTGTACGTCCCACTGCTGGCTATAGGCTTGTCTTCATCGAAGACGGCAGAGGAGGAGTGTGGGGGTCGGAAAGGACTTCCTTCCACTGAGCTGCTGCGTGGGCCATCGGGGACGGTGACCGTCTCAGAAGTGCATCCTGAGGAAATGGAGACAAAGCTGTCACTTGAGGACACAGGTCACGTGGGACCATTTGTCATCCAGAGCAAAGGTTGACAAATTCCAGTCTCCAGGCTACCTGGCCCAACAATGGGGACTCAGCTTAGGGACAGATCCCAGTCCTTTCTCGTATTAGCTCCAGCCCCTGGACAGGTTTATCTCCGCTCCCTTATCTGTAAGTGGGAGTCAAGAGGGTTGATGAAGGAAGAGCTCAGAGAGTTTGTTAAAAACACATTCACCAAGTGCCTGATTGGGTTCAGGGGTCATGCTGGGGACTCCACAATGAAATGAACAAAGTAAACAGAATCTTTGCCCTCCAGAAGTCACAGTCTTCAGGGAGAAGACAGTGAATAAACAACTGAACAATAAAACATACAAATTGCCCAATGGAGAGGTGTGCTGACAGGAAAAACAAAGCCAGGACAGGAGAGTTGCAATTTTTTTTTTGGTACCAGGGACTGAACTCGGGACCTTGCACTTTCGAGGCAGGCAACAGAACCACTGAGCTAAATCCCCAGCCTGCAATTTTAAATAAGATAGGCAGTCAATGGCCATTTGAACAAAGATGAGAAATGAAGCAAAAAGAACCAGGAGGATTTTTCGGAGGGTGAAATATCCCAGGCAAAAGGAAGAGCAAACACAAAGGCCTCAGGGCAGGAACACCCTGGTGTGTTACAGAAAAAGCCAAGTGTGGCTGCTGAGGTGGAAAAGAAAACAGGAAAACAAAGAAGTGAGGCAAGCAAAGCAGAGCCAGCCTTCAACACACATTAGCTACTACCATGGGCAAGCTTGTTCCTGACTCCTCAAGCCACTGGGAAAAACAGGAGGAACCGTTACGTGGAGGCCTGCAGGCCAACTGCAGCAAGACTGACCTTGCCCTTTGCCACCTGGAACCTCTTCGTTCAACCTTGCATGTCCTTCCCTCTTATCCAAGCTCACTCCTCTCTATCTGGCTTTTCCCCAGCTTTCCCACCTCCTCAGCCAGTGCCAGTCAAGAAGGCTGCTCTCTATTTCCAACACGCTGCACATTCTTGAAATGTTGGCCAAATGGCCCTCATGATCTCACCACCCCACTGCTCCTGGAAGATCCAGGCGGCCCTGGCCTTGGCTTGGCTACTCTGCGCTCTGCCTGCACCAGGTGGCACTTTTCATGCATTTCTGGGTTCCCAGCTGTTCTGAGCAGCCAAGGATGCTAGAAAATGACTTGCCAGAAAACTAAAAAAGATGTCATTTGATAAAATAGGGCAAATGTTGTTAAGTGGTTTTACGGGCCAAAGTACCAGGAGAATGCATAACAAGGAACAGAAAAATTTGGCACCAACACGATGGGACAACAGGTGCTGTGTCCCTCAACCGCTCCTCTCCCATGGTCAAACTGCCAGGTAAGTGTAAGACGCCCAGTTCAATCTGGATTTCAGTTAAGTGAATAATCTTTTCATAGTATTATAAGTACATCACCCACCCCAGTTACTTATTTCCTGAGATACAAATTTAACTGGATGCTCTGCATTTTTATTTGCTCAGTCTGGTGGCCCTATCTTTGATCCCAACAAACAAAGTCTGGCGAAGTGCTCGATTACACCTGAACTGGTCTCTTACTGCAGATTTCTCTGGAGCCATCTGTGCTTGTCCTCCAGTCCTCCAGGTGGTGAGTGTTTAGAGCAGCGCTACCAAACTTTGCTCACAGCAGACCTTTCTCTTGGAGCTTCGAAAAGATCCTGGTTCATGACGTGGGAGATTACATCCCAAGGAAATATCAAGCCTCTCAAGCTCCGGAACTTGACTAGTTGTGCTTTTTCTTATGGGCTCAACAGATGGCTCTTGGGTGAAGAGAGCATCTTCCAAAAGCACACCTATGAGCCAGTCCTGGTTTCAGATCTCTCCCTCTCCCTCTCCTCCTACTTGGTGCCACCCCTCCCCTACTAGAAGTGCATGTGAATATGGAGCACATGATCCTCAGAACCTCTTACTTAGCTCTTTCCACCAAATAACTTCTCCATCATCATCATCCAAACACTCCTCATGCCGTCTCCCCTCAGAAGAACAGGTGTCTATGCTTCTACCTTCTGAAATCAACTCTCTCTCTTTCCTGGGGAATCCAGTACCCTTAAGCACCCTGTCCTCCCACCAGCAGCAACCTCATCTTCCTGCCCCATGGCTACCCCTAGACACCTGGTACAGAGGGCAGAGGACCGGAGGTACTGAGGGGACTGGGTGCTTTTCCAGTGGGCTTTGATAGGACGCAGAAGGGTCCTCAGCCTATTCCATCATTTCCAAGCCAGGCCCACCAGTGCCAGCCTGCTGTCTCTCAAGCCAGTACACGTGCCTCAGCAGCCTTCAAATGTCAGTACTGGAACCTTCCTCGAATCATGCAACAGTCAGCAGAACTCTGCTTAACCATCTGCTCATTATTTCCCCAGAAGAAAAAGCTCCTTGTTTACTTAACATAGCTTTCCAATTTAGAACTGACGCTTCCTAATCACATTATCATGGACCAGGAGACCTAATCTTGCTGCAGGATTTAACTTTGGCCCTATGGACATTTCAGGATGCTCAGTCTTTTGTCACAGGGGGCTGGACTGTTCGCTGCAGCATGCTTCGCTTCATCCTTAGCCTCAACCCACAAGATACTAATGGCACCTCCCACCCAGCTGTGTCAAACAAAATTGTGTCCAGATAGTGCCCTGTATCCCCTGGGGGACGAAAGTGCATCTGATTGAAACTGCTGTCTTTTGTGTGGTTCTCAGAGCAGCCTGCACCATGGGTCCATCACAGGGCTAAAAGGATCCTTCAACATGAAAAGTCACTGGCATGTGTAGGCCTTGATTTTCAGAAGCAAATACGGTCTAGCTAGGTTTCCAATGGATTTTTTTCATATCTGCTAGAAGACCACTCATTCCACAAATAACCCAAGGTGCCTCCCATATATCAGCCCCTGCCATGTATGCCGTGGACAACGAGAGAAGGAAGGACAAGACCCCAGAACAACATATCCACATCAGCCTGCCCTCTACATCCTGAACCCCTCAGCACAGACCCAGGCACGGCTCACTCTTGAAAACCACCACACACGCCCTGGGGCTAAGTATCTGGCTCAGTTTGAGGACAAAGCCAGCATCTGTGGCTTGTCATGTGCACAAGCTCACTCGGGGCTCCCCAGTTCTTTCAGTCACTCGGGTTGCCACCACCGAGCACCACAGAGCAGGGGGCTTCCACAACAGCACTGTGTTTCTCACAGGTTTAGAGATTGGAAATCCAAGGTCAAGGTGTCAGGTTTGACCTCTCCTGAGGCCCCTTGCACTAGCCTGCAGATGGAGCCTTCTCAGTGTGTCCTCACAGGGCCTTTCATCTCGGCACGAACCTCCCGGGTATCTCTTCCTCTTCTTAGAGGGACACCAGTGTTACTGGATCAGGGCTCCATCCTATGACCCCATTTAGCCTTAACTGCCTCCTTAAAGGCCCTACTTCCAAATGCACGTGTTAGGGCTTCGACATGTGGATTTAGGGGGACACAATTCATCCCGTAACACCAGCCCTGGGCAACACAGCCCCCAAGTGAAGGAAAAGGCAGATGTGTCCGGAAACACGAGGGAATTACAAAACAGCAGATAATAAGCAACAACTGATGTCACCCTGCTGTGTCCAAAGGCCACGTTTCTTAGGCTTACTGGGGACACTCACTGCCAGCTTGGTGACCCCTTCCCCGTCCCAGGGTGCTCCCTCGGGATTGTGCTTCACCAGGTCCAGAGGAGCAACGGTGAACCCCCGCGTGCCCTGGCGTGCTCAAGACAGTTAACTTACCAATCGATCAAGGGCAGGTGGCCTTACACATATGAAGTACAGCTGTTCATCTAAGTATGTAAGTCACAATCTATGGCAATTAGTAATCTTTATTCTGGGTAATAGTCTGTATTTTAAGCAGGCTAATGAGCTATAAATAGAGCTTGGATTTCAAGTGGCCTTTTGCTGGTAGCTGTGGGCAAATCAGAGTAAGTCCAGGATGAATTCAACATTTCCCAAGACACACCTGGGACACTCATCAAAACCCCAGATTGTCTGTCTACCCATCCATCTGTCCATCCCTTTCTGAGAAGTTCAGCGGGGTTAAGGCTCGGAATCCTCATTTGAACAGGTGCCACAGGTGAGCTTGTGATCAGGGAAGCCTGAGCCTGGGCTGCCTTGCCTCTCTTGCGTCCCATCTGGGCCTGTCCCAGCCCTTCAGTGAACAACGTTTCAGTTTTGAATTTTGAGGGTGACTTTGGACAGGCCTGAATTGTCTTGAGGCTGAGCTCCAACTTCCTAAGGAGACTCTGCCGCAGAGGCTAAAGTGTGGGGGCTGCAGAGGTGACAGGCAGATGCCGACCAGTAGTACATTTCCTCCTCAGATGTGGCCCCAAATACAAGGTGAAAAGGCTCAAGGAGCTAAGCCCCAACTGGCCACAAGAGTAGCAGGTGTACCAAGGCCACATTCTCTCCCTAAACTCGGGAGTGTTCGTTTCCCCTGGAGACCTCCTGGAGTCAGAACTGCCCCAGAAAGTGGTGAGTTCCACTGCTTCCTGGGTGTCTGGCTGGCTGGCTCTGACATGTCTATTCCCAAACCCTCATTCAATTCCCAGAGGCTGAGGGAAAAGTGCTGAACCAGGCATTGTTAGTAACACTATTACTGACCATGTTAACTCTGTGACTGTTCACCCTGGTGCACCTTGTGAGCAGATAAATGACATGGCTTAGGATGGAGACAGCCTCAGGGAGTTTTCTGAGAGGGGATAAGGTGCAACCCACAGGCACCCGAGTGCACAGCAGTCCCACTGTGGGGTGGCCACAGAGCTGGGACTCGAACATCCCTGGGCTGGGCCCGGCTCCACCTAGAGGACTGTGAATATCCCTGCTCTGTCCTGCTTTGCAGCCCTACCCATTGGCCTGCTGGGTTCCTTTGCCTCCTGGGTGAGCCACTCATGTCCCTCTCCAGACTGTGTTCTCATACGGACAATGGGCTTATTCCCTTCCATTCTCTTCCAAGTGGTATCAGGAGCAGAAAAATGAGTGGTACTGAAGAGTTCAGGGCCGGACAAAAAACGGCTCAAATAGCTCTGTCAGCTTGGTGCCCTTGGCCAAAGTCCCTCATCCTTCTGTTCCTCACTGTCACAATGTCCAGAACCAGATTCCACAGTACTCTTGTTGCCCCATCACCACCACCACCACCACCACCACCACCACCGTCAAGTGTTGCCTGAAACAGAACAACACATACCCCGCCCACCTGGGGAGAATGGGCTGAGCCACTTCCCTGGGTCTGTTAGGTCCCAGCATCCTGTGATACATTTGGGGCTTGCTAAGCTGGCAGGGGACACTGGGTAGTTATAGACAAGAAATAAACAGCAAGGTCATAAAGGGAAGTAAACGTGTGTCAGGGAGTCAGGCCCCTGCCCGGTTCTTGGTGTCCCCATCTAAGGTTTCCAGGGTAGTGCGGCCACTGTGGACAGATGAGGTCACCACTGTCTCCCATTTCCTCGCCTGTCTACACAGCCAGATTTCCCTAGTGTCTCTCTAGCCTGAGGTGAAGAGGGGTTGGGTCTGGCAGCAGTGAGCCCCACATGTGCTTGGCTCAATGGCCAGGGCCCAGGGTGCAGAGCTGGCCTCTGCCTAGGCAATATCCAGCACTACCAGCTGACACTGACATGCCAGCCTTTGTACTTCTCCTTACACACAGGGGTCCTCAGCTTGGCCGTACATCAGAGTCCCCAGCTGCCCTGACTGTTCCAGAGACCAGGCCACGTGTAACAGGCATATCATGAATCCGGAAGAAGTCAGTTAAGGATGGTCCAAGGATCTGTGGCAGACAGACCTGGGTCTGAGAAGTCCTGACCCTCAGTTTACTCTGTGTTGTGCCCTGAATGTCTCTGTTCTCCCACCCCCAAATTCTCACACTGAAATCCTCACTCTTGAGGTGATGGTATAAGGAACAGGGTGGTTTGGGGAGGTGATTTCATTGTGGAGGCAAAGCCGTCAAGAATGGGATTAGTGCCCTTCTAAAAGAAGCCCCAGAGAGCCTGTTTGTCCCTCTACCACGTGAGGGCACAGAAAGAATGTGTTATCTACGAACCACGCACTGGCCCTTACCAGACACCAAACACCAAACTTACAGCTGCCTTGATTTTGAACTTCCAGCCTCCATAACATGAGCAATAAAGTTCTATTGTTTGGAAGCCACCCGGTCTGTGCAATTTTGTTACAGCAGTGAGAACAGACTGTGACCACGTTACTAGACCTCCCTGAGCCTCAGCTGTAAACCAGGCATTCTTATTAAGAGGATGAAATGAGAAGGCCACATAAGCACCAAGCCCAGGGCACACTACTACATAGCAGCCATGGCCCCAAAATCCTGCACATGCCATGGTGCCACATACTGCCTACAACCCTGGCCAAGGATGGGAGGGAGGGTTCCTCAGGTAGTTGGGCTCTGGGATTCCTGGCCCAATACCAGGAGACTTCCTGTCTCTGTGGGGAGCAGTTATGTGTGGCTCCCTCCAAGGAGAAGAAAGCAAGTGACAGTGTGGATGGCAACATGATTCCCAGCAGTGGGTCCAGTGAAAACAGAAATGACTAAGTTGGCACTGAGCTCCTGTCTGAGTCAACATGAAAACACCCATCCACAATCAAGGCCACTACTTCCTGGGGAGCGAGGAGAGGTGTAGGGCATGCAAGACATGGAGAGTTTCAGTCACCAGCAAGGCTCCAACAGGGCCTGTCCCCAGGCTCGGCAGCCTCCTCCCAAGAGTAAGCACACAAGCTCCATCCCCAGGGGAGAAAGGCGTCCGTCCCAGAGGGAGGGTACGCAATCTGCCTCAGCTCCCCAAATCACTGTGAGCAGCCACTGACTCCCTACTTGTTGCCACCTGACAATCCTTTGTCCCCGTCCTGGGCCCCCGGGTGCAGCCCAGGTGGCAGCTCTCAGGGCAGCTGGTACAAGGCCGCACCTGCACCCACCTGAACCTCAGCAAGCACATGACAACCAGCTGAGCACCCTGCAGGACCAGCAGTAGCTGGGAGTACAAACACAGCTGCTCCTGTTCCTGAGCCTGGTTTCCAAGTTGAAAGGAGCCAGATTGGAGGTGGAGAGCTGAGCTCCAACCCCAGTGCCCCTCACGTGCTGCAAAACCACAGGCAAGGGACACAGGCGGCAGATGAAACACGGAAAAGTCCTGGCACTGACCTGACACAGGCCGAGGCGTAAATGGGAGCTATTACATGACTGTGTGACACTGAACTAGGACCCAGATTTGAGTTGTAGTAACAGTCACTCTCTAATACTTAAGGTTCCACTCACAGGACCCTGGAGGGTCAGGGGGAAGAGATGGCCGAGGACTCTCACATCATTCTCTTCATTTACAGATAAGAAAACTGGGCTTTGATGAGCTGAGTCCTGGCCCACCCCAGATGGGGGCAGGAGCCAGGTAAGCACCCAGCATCTGTCCTTTTGTCTCAGGAAGTAAAAACATGATGGGAACACAAACACACAGTGAGAAGACTGTTTTGTAAAGTGTAGGTTTCCAAGAGGAAAAATATCTTCATTCACAGCCAACATTCTTATCTATTATTTCACATGGTTCCTTCAGCAGCTTTAGTAACGTTTCAAGCACTTTGCAAAGGAAAAGTAGACAAAAGATTTCCTCTCCTGCCCTTTCTTTCCCATGGTTCTCAGAACAAACCTTTCCTCTCCTATGGCCCCGTACACAAACAAGTGTAGCTGCCTCCTCACGCCTTTGCAATGCCCCATGCAGATCTGCAGAATGCTACTTCTGGGAGGTAGTTTCTAAGAAGGGCAGCAAGTCATATGGACTTTTATACACAGCAGCCCAGGAGGTCTATGAATAAACACAATTCCAACCTTCCACCTTTTTAATTGTATAATCCCCACACTGTTAACTTCATTCTGCAATTTTCCAAGGAGAAGTGTAAAGTCCCTGCCGCCTTCCCTGTTCAAAGACTCCAGTGGACATAATCAAAGGCTCTAAGGGACAGTGACTCAGTGGCAATCACATGAACAAACCCCTACCCTGGTAGGAGTTATCACTTAAGCCTCTATAATACACATTCTTTCATTAACTGCCATCTAAGAGAGATGGGAGCTGTGCATGTGTTACGGGCAGAGACTATTCTCTGTTCTGTTGAAAAGGAAGTCAGGTACAAGGAAGAAAAACACCAACAAAGAGAGGCAGGAAACCATTCCGAGGAGTAGTTAGGGCATTTGACAGGGAATACATCCTGGGTCACAGAAATGGCCTTGCCCTACACAGGCCTTACTCACATGTCTGACCTAAGGATTACAATGTGTTTGTTATCTAATAGCCACTTTCCATTAAAAACTGTGGACAAATTTGTAAAAATAATATGGAAATTACATTTTTAATAGGCATTATTATATGACATAAACGAGGGAATGGAAATGACTCTCTAAGAACTGGAAGCAGCCTTCCTGGCTCTTCTCCACCATAAAATCAGATCATCCAGATAATAAAAATCAGGATATTCATTATCCTCTCAGAGCCCAGCATCTACACTGACTCAGCAGAATCCAGATTGCGCTGCTGGCTGAGGAGCTGTCAGAGGGGAGAATATGAAAACTTCATGTGCCAGACACCAGCCAAGGCATTCGCTCAGATGAAAACGCCCTGCCATCTTTCCCCAGCACAGGGGA
The DNA here is from genome assembly GCF_053883595.1 of Heterocephalus glaber. NCBI lineage: Eukaryota > Metazoa > Chordata > Mammalia > Rodentia > Bathyergidae > Heterocephalus > Heterocephalus glaber. The sequence goes on from NW_028258320.1 coordinate 62,341,959, forward strand.
ACCTATCCGTTTAGGATCAAAGCCCTGGCATGTATCCTTTCTCAACCACTGGCCTGCTCAAACCGAGGGCAGAGAAAATGAATTCCACTCATTTTTTTCTGAAACTAACATCAAGGCCAAAATGTTGTATTTTACAGCCTGCTTGGCTCCTGGCCAGGCCAAAAGGACAAATGGAATCTCACCTGCAGTCTGTGCCCTTCTCCCACTGCTAACTCCATCCCTCACCTATGGATGCCTCAAGCCAGGCTGTGGACTGTGGACACCCAGGCGCACAGGTCCCAGCCCCATCCCTGGTTCCTCTGCAAGCACAGGACCCTCAGGAAGATGGGCCAAGATTGGGAATGAGATGGCCCTTGCAAGGGTCTGCTCACAGGCTTCCAGTGCCTGTCTAGAGGGAGCTGCCTCTGCCAAGTTGTTACATGGGCAGGGACGGGGCCTGAGGAAGTTCAGAGCAGGGTCCTCGAAAACACGGGCCCAGATCTGTCCGGGTTTAAGGACAGCAATCCCTGCGTCTGACCAGCCTAAAGGACCATTTCCGGCAGGCTGCATCTCCTTCTAGGCCTCATATCAGACTTTGCGCCAGCGGCAGTGCCATCCCCAAGCCCCTGGTGTAACTAGGTGAAGCACACAGAACACCAGCCACGTGAGTGGAATACAGGTGGGGAAATCTGTTCCACACCCCACAGTTTCACCATATCCACATGACACCTAACAGTATTTTAAATCATACAAGAGGAGGAAGGATGTGGGAAAGTGATTTTTCAAAATCAGTTAACATGAGATCAGTCAGTAGGGACTGATGTGCCTCCTCCCTTCTCTTACTGTTTTGACTCCTAGGGGCAGCGGGAGCTATGTTCTTAGGATATAAGGACAGAGTCACACAAGCTGTCCAGAACCAGCACTCTTGTGGGAGCAAGGTGTCAAATACAGAATCTAAGTCCCTGTTGGACTCTTCCTTGCCCAGTTACACAGCCCTCAAACCCATCCAAGCATTCAAGCAAAAGGCCCTCAGAGCAAAACAAGTAGATAAACTTCTAAGAACACACCCAGCACAACCCACTCTGCCTGCCTCCTGAATAGTCAGTCACAAAATACATGAAACAGAGCCTACAGCCAAGGGACCCCTGACTGTCCTCTGGGGCTGCTCTCTGCCTCCAGCTGAGCTCCAGGAAGAGGCACTGTGCTCTCCTGTGGGCTCCTGACCCTTGGTTACCTGGTTCTTCTGGGGCTGGCGCCGGCGCGCTGACCTCAGGTTCCGGGATAACCTCAGGGGGTGGCGGGGGTGGGGCTGGCAGAGCTTTAACTGGGGTTGTTGACTCTGGGGTCTCAAATGCTTCTTCAGAGTCCGAACTCCTGGTGGAGAGAAGAGAAACACAGATTAGACAGGAGGCAAGGGGCAATTCTGCTGAGCAGACAGCATGGCTCTGACCCAGGGATGGAGGATTCAGACTGGCTGGCTGATTCAACTGTTTGGGGTCACACATAATGAAAGTCATCTGGTGGCATAATTCCCAAAGCTGAGTCTCACCACTGCCCTTGATTGTGCCCCAGTGGCGGATTCTTTGAACTCAGCTCTACTCAAAACACATACTTCTCACCTTACTGGCAAATACACACAGGGGATTTTGGCACCCACTATTTCATCAATTCAGTCAAACAAATATGGAGGTAGTCTATGTGTTTGACACCCCCTTGGATCCCTCCTTTATGAAATTACATCCCATTCGCCCTCTTCCCACTTCACCCCACCATTCCCTCCACTTCCCTGCCTTCCCAGCATTTCTCTTAAGTTGTTAGCATAGATTCATTCAATTCCTAATCTTATTTCTTTCTCTTTCACTGGACTGCAAATTCCAGGGGGGGCAGCCAGCCTTGTTTATCACAGCATCCTTGAGCCTAAAATGAAGCCAGTGAATGAATCTGGTGAATGAATGAATGCAAGCCAGCCAGCGGATGCTGTGCCAGACAAGTCACAAAGCACAGTCTGCCAACCACATAGGAATGAACACGACCCTGGTTGGTCTGCAGGAAAATCCACTTGCAAGGAAGTTTCTTTACACAGAGAGCTGACCAAAAGTTCACAAGGGAAGCTCTCTACACTCACAAGTAGAAGTCAGTGACCAAAACCCTGCCTTGGGCTAAAGGCAGCTCTTCTCCTCTGCTTCCCCTGGCTGCTCCACCTGAAGCCAGAAGGATGAGGTTCCTCCAGTCACTGACAATTGGGTGCCTGAGGTCAGAAAGCAGCTGCCCCATGGCTCCAGATGCCCATGGAGCCAGTGCCCAACCTCACTTGCAGGGGAAGCCAGCATGGAAGCAGCAGCAGCAGGCTGGTTCCCACCTTGAAATGGTTTAAATAGACCCAAGTACAAATTGATTCATCTGCAGCAAGGCAGTAAACCACCAAATGGGTGGATACTTAGAATTTCAGATTGGCACAAATGATCTCAGCAAGCCAATCCAGTGAAGACTGGAATCAGAGGGTGACAAGGCAGGCAAGACAGAGCACAAAGTGATGGGCTGCACAGGGCTTCACATGTGTCACTACCACATCGCCCAAAGCTGAGACACACTTGTGCTGCTGAGTTCCCACAGGGTCAAAGGATCAGCGACCTTCATACAGGTCACCATCTTCTAAAGACTATCAGCCATCACAAAGAGCACCAGGAACCAAACCATTCCCTCCACGATCTGCCAGGAGCAGAGAAAGGAGCTGTTTGCTGGGTTCCCTGTAAAAAATCTGCAGCACTATTGTTTTTACAACGTTTTTGTGGGCAGCTCATTTTATCAGTGCCAAAGATCACCACCACACAATCCTTCCCCCCAGGGACCTTGGCTCCTCCAGTCAGCCACAAAGTCCTCCAGGGACCAGAAGAAATCAACAGAGCTGCTTTTGATGGGATCCAATGAGACCAAGTCAGCATAGTATTAAATTTCATGAGTAAATACTTAATTCATCCAAACACAGCAGGGGAGGCACTGACTCTTTACACATGCATTAATATTAAAGAGCTTAAGCTTTTGTTTACAGGGACAAGTTTCGATCCACCCATGCTCCCATAACAACAGATCTAGGTACCTGAAGTTTTGCAGTCTGTTTACAGGTATGGAAAACACAAGGAGATCGCAGAGCTTAGCAGGAAAGAGGAACGAGAACCCAGATCACTTTGGTGGGCCCAGGATAAAACCGTGGGAGCCACTTTTCACCCCAGCCCCTAGCACTACTGCATCGGGAGCAATGTTTACAAGACACACAGCGTCAACTTGCCTCTTTCCAGCACTTCCTTGAAGCGCTAGCAGCCTGGAGTTTCCACTGGGGCTCACCGCTGTCCATAGCCTCCGGGCCCATTCCATGGGGGACCACATCTGCCAGGAGCCGAAATCCATCTCCACTGAAGAATAGCCACTGTCTCCCAAATTCCCACCCCTAATATTCTCACTGGTATCTCAAGTCTAAATCTTTTTCACTGTAACCAAAAAAGCTCTATCCCCAGCCACAAATGCTATGAGCTTCTTCTCCAGCGTCCAGAGGACCCAGGCTCCCCAGCTCAACCTGAGATACAGGGCGACGGACCGAATGCTTATACCCCTTTTGCATCCCTGGGCACTGCACAGACAATACGGGGCTTTGGAGCACAAAGGGCCCTGGTCTTTCTCAACAGCACAGGAATAGGGAGGGCCAGATGCCTTTGGGTTCTAACTGCTGAATTCCAATGAGGTCTCCGCTGCTGCAGCTGCCAGGATGCACACCTGCTCCAAGGGACCACCCTTCACCCAGCCTGTGAGGGAGGCACTGTGGGGGGGTGCACAGGACACAGCACACTAAGCCCTTTTGTGCTTCCTCGCCTGTTTACTATGAACCCGTCTCTGCATCAAAACAGCAGGAACCACCATGGACCACAGAATGGCATTCACTTCCGGTGCTGCCTGCCTTGTTTTCATATTCCTGCGCCCTCTCCTGGGAGCAGAGAGCGAGTTAATTAGAGGAGGTGGATGGTAACTTTTTTAATTAGCTCTTTTTTTCCCTACTCAGTTTCCCAGGGGCTTAAAAACATTTCCAACAGCAAGAATTTCTGCAGTCCACCCACAAAGAGTCTGTCCATAAAAACAAAGCAGCATTTTTGGAGTTTCAATGCATAAAGGCAATTCCCATCAGCTGTTAGATTTTTTTTTTCCTATTAGGAGAAATGAAAGTACAAGAAATTACTGTTAAAGCTCCCCACATTTTAAAAATGAAAAAAAGAGGGAAATTAAGTGAATTTGCCACAAGTATGTGTCAGAAAGAGAAATGTTGTCGCTACAATCTGCTAAAACATCTCTAAATTATGAGAAAATATATTTCCCTGGTAGACATATGCTATGTTCACATGTATATAAAGTAAATATGCATACACAAGTATATATATCCTTAGTGGCCAAACATGAAACACAGTGAGTAATCCTCAGCATGCTACCAACTGTTGAACATTTTATGTGTCAGCCCCCGGACTAGGCTCATTTGTATTCCTATCTATAAACTTGAAACATATCTGGCCTGCTGGAGAGCAGGCCCACTGTACAGATGAGACAATTATGGCTTAGAGAATCTGTGTCTAAAATCATGTAATTAGGAAAGGACGGGAACCAGGGCTCAAATCCAAACTGTCTGCCTCTAAAATCTGTGCCCTTATCACTGTCTGTGGCTTCCAAATGTTTCTAAAAAGCTCAACGTATAATATGTTCTTATGATAAAGTCTATCACGGAGAACAATTAAGTTGTTTGCATGAATGTGAAAATTTGACATCAGGGTTTAGGAACACCAACTGCAGCTTTATCCCTGTGGCTGTCTCTCCTGGTTGCACAGTACTAGGTAAAGTTCTGATATACAGCTTGTCCTGTGACCATGGGATATTCTTAACCAAGGCAGACGAGGCATGAGAGCCACCCTAACCCCACAAACCAATTAATCCATCAGCACAAGGCAATAAATATGCTGGGGGAACCTAACATCACAGTGAGGTGTGTGAAGATGAGAGGGAAGAGAGAAATGAGTATCCCCAAGTGTGGACAGACAGTGCAAGCCATGGAAACCAGAAGTCTACAGGGCTCCCCAACTGGGTTAGCACAGTTTAAAAGGTCTCCTGGATTTCAGAGAACCCTTATCGAGCTCTGAAGTCCAACATGGCATAGTCTGTACACCTCTGCTCCATACAATGCAAGCCAGAGTCAGGTAGCTAGAAAAATGACCCGAAGAGCTCATTTTCTCCTACTTGTGACTTAGTATAAATATTGTCATGTTTTTACTTATCTGAATTACAACAATTAAACAGTTTGAGATCAGTACCCACACACATATATACAAACATCTATCCATATATAAACACAGATGTGTCTGTGAATGTGTGTGTACATAACAGGCATCTTTTAATAAAGAAGTACTGTAACTATATAGTTTTTCAATGAATCATTAAACGGTTGCATTTTGCTCAAGTTTTACTGGAAACAATTTAAGAGTTTGGGATAATAAATTGCAGAGTCCATATGTTATTTCAACTTTGAAAGTGGAAGGAAAGTTAGGGATGGTAATGTCCTATTATAAAACATTTATCTCATCTTTTTAAATGGGTGAGGAAACTGAGAGAACTGAAGTGACTTATCCAGGATCACTGGTTCATTCAGGGCAGCCATAGCTATATGTACCACAGAACTAGACCTGTCTCTGTTCCACACTCCCCCCAATTAGAAGCCTTTGTTCTGAATACAACAGCCACTCTGGCAACCTAAAATTACCTATAGTCAAATGCTACCTGATTATCAAGAAATAGTTCTCAAGAATTGTTCAGGGGAAGGGGATACTTCCATATGTTTATCTATTTCTAGATCAATTCCCAACATGAAAGCAACTCAGGACTGGACAGCGTGGTACCTGGAACCATCTACCAGAGAGAAAAGACCTGATGGGGGGGGGGGGTGCTTTTCGTAATGTGAGCAACGGTACAACCTGAACAAGAAGTCTAGGAGCTGCCTGAGGTCAGCCTGCAACCTGGAGCTCAGCCTGGAGCTCTTTCTGTCCCTCACCTCCTTTTCCCTTTTAGACCAAGCCTAGGCAAAGGTCACAGCTCTGCCAAAAAGCCCTGCTTTGGAGATCAAGCAGCAGGTCTAAGCCAAAAGACCATCTGCCATCCCAGAAGAGAGGGAGAGCATCTAGAAACAAGCCTGAGTACCAGTCTGATGAATTTATGATTTGTTGGGAGCAATGCTACATAATTCTAGGGAAAAATCACTTGATTAGGCATAGTTCTCCAGCCTACAGGCCAGCTATGGCATTCCAGACATAACTGCATTTTGGCCTCGGGTCACAACTGAGACCTCAGTGATCCTGCCATGCTGTAATGCTCCAGGACAAGACCACACCTGCGGGAGACGCCCTGGAGGAACCAAATCTTCAGCAGCATAGTTCCTCCTTGTTCTTAGATTTCCACTGCCCCCCAGTCTTTTGTTACACCTTGTTTATCCCAAGGTGAAGTACTAACTCTGCATTTTCACTTGTTACATTTGCTTCCCCACGTACTGAATAAAAGGTGCTGCCAGCTAGGGGGTCTTTGTCTTTGCTGCCCAGAGCAGCACTGATCAGACCCAAAGCTCAGCTTCTTCTCAGTCTCATTTTTCTACCTTTCCTGTAATTCGCCCTGTGCCGCCGTGGCTCTCAGGAGACTAGGACTTACTGCAGAGGTTCTGGTAACATCCCCTTTCCCTATTTCCTACAATGATTGAGTGGTTATTTTTGAAACTGCTGCATACTAGATTCTATTCATCAAAATACTCCACCGAATCCCAGCCAGCACGTTTCCCCCACCTCTTCTCCCTCTCTCTTGCCTTCCTCTCCCACCTTTCCTCTCCTCTTCTCTTCCCTTCTCTCCTTTCCCCCCTACCCCTAACCCCACCTAAAACTTGACCAGACTGCTCAGCAGCCTGTCTTCTGTGAAGAATACAAAGCTAGCTCTGACAAGCCACACTGCTAGAATTTTCCAGACTGACATCTATAGACACCTAGGGAAAATCAAAGCAGTTGACAGCACATTTGTGCCAAGATCCCCAGGACACAGTATCTGCCGGGTTTATGAGGAGGGCTCCTATTTTCAGAGGGAGGTAGCTATCATCTGGGGGGCTATGCTGAGCTGTCAGCAGGGTTCAAAGGGGCCAGGACCATGACTACACAGGCTGCCTCCAGGTTAGAAGGGCGGTAGGCCAAGAGGAAAGAGTGTCCCACAGACCTAGTTACAGCCAATAGAAAACTGACTATTGTCACAAAGAAATAGAACTTGACTCTGGACAACTAAGGTAAAAGTAGTTTTTACTACAAGGCTCTGGGTGCTGAGGACGCAGATTTAGATAGGAAAGTGGGCTTTTTAGCCCTCCAACCATTTTGGGGTCTCCCAGTATTCAGCTCTTGATTTAAATTCTAGAGAGAGCATTCAATTGGCCCATCTTGGGTCATATGTCTATGTCTTACTTAGCGTAGGACAGGGAATCTTAATAAACAGTTATCCCAATGGAATGGGGCAGAGGGACTTCCCCAGGATGCAGCCAGAAGAACAGGGTGGCAGGGCCCAAACAAAGAATCATCCCTCACAGCCATATCGCTTACTGGAGAAGTGGTGTGGGGTTGGGCAAACCACTCGATCTCCTGGGCCCCTGGATTGCTTGTCCGATCACTAAGGAAAGTAGTAACTGTAAGGATAAAGTCTCCCCCTTACCAGCACAGTTCCAATTCTACTCCTGGCCTCCAAGCATTTGCTAGTTAACAGAATGTGATTTGCAGGCAAGTTGGCCAAGTCTCCTATTTCATTTGGTCACAGCTACAGAGTTGGGCATAAAAGAGAATCTGGAGAACATGCACAGTGTGGTCCCTGCACACTGGGGCATCTGTGGACTGAGCACTGTGGAGAATGCAAGGGGCTCTGAATGGCTGGAACTCCACCTCACTCTTCCGAAAGGGTGAACACAACTCAGCCTCCAGGAAGCCCCAGGAATAAAGGAGTCTTGCGGTCCAGGATCGTGCTCATGTAGACCTATATGTGTACTCCCTGAAACACTCCCCTGATGCTTAGTGTTGAAATTAGTTTATCTGTGGTAACACCAGGCACCTCACAAAAGACAAGTGAAGTTTTAGGGACTCAGGGCTCCACTGTAGGGAGTGTAGAATGATGCTGAGCTGGCTCCCCAGGCTCAAGATTCCACTGACTCGTACCAGGATCCTATTAAGGCTTCCTGGAAAAAACCAGACTGTGAAAAAAGTCTTCGGAGAAAAAAACAACAACACTTGAGCTGCCTTTTTATTCTCTTGCTTTCATGCACTCATATCCCCCCCAAATCTCACCTTCGTAACTAAACTCCTTGCTTGAGTAACTTAAGTCAGATCTTTTATTTAAACTCAGATTCTTTAAAAACATCTAGGGCCAGGGATTTAGCTCAGTGGTGCAGTGCCTGCCCAGCAAGCGCGAGGCCCTAGGTTAGATTCCCCATACCAAAAAAGAAAAGTGAAAAAAAAAGACCAAAAAAAAGCCCCTAAAAAAAAATAAATAAAAACATCTAACTAGAACTATGATATATTTATGGCAACTAGAGAGAAATACCACATTGAATTCAGGAAGATGTAAGAAAAGGCTTCCAGTAGGCTGTGATTAAAAGTCTATCTTCTCTGGAGAGGAGAGTTACAGTAACATCCTACCTGGTCAGAAGCCATTTTACAAGCAGGCAGGAATCCTCACCTATCTGAGACACAATAGGACCAAACACAAATTTCTCTAACCAACCAAGTCATATGCACAGGGCTGGCATTAAAAGTCCTCCACATCTCTCACTGAAAAGCTCTTTTGGTCTTCTCTGGAAACGTACTTAGGTAAGCTTCTTTTATTCACTAGTCTAATAGGTTTGGTATCTGGTTTCTGAACCCAAATTAAGTTTCTGCCCAACTGGGAAGGAGGGGATGGGTTTACATGTGCAGTCTGAAGGGGAAACCCCAGCAAATTAAGGAATGTTAGCTTATTTACAATTTTAAAATTAAATACAAACATACAAATGCACACAAATACAAATGCACGTCTAAATCCATGTATGCCTATATACATAGAGAAATACACCCACAAATGGGGTTGGCAACACACACCTGTGATCCCAGCACTCTGAGAGGCAGGAGGATCACGTGTTCAAGTCCAGCCTATGAAATTTACTGACTGGGCAAGACCTTTTTTCAAAATTTAAAAAGGGTTGGGGATATAGTTCAGTGGGGAGAGGCCTGGGATTCAATCCTCAGTATTGGGGGCAAAAAAGGAAACACACACACACACACACACACACACACACACACACACACACACAGCAGTATATATGTGCTGTTTTTTAAAGTTCAGAAAAGGATATTTAAACCAAGGTACCAGAAGCAACAAGGCTGCCTTGATACAGGGGAGGATGCTGATCCCCCCAACAGGGATAGCCCACCCCACTAGAGTGCCTGAGGAACCTGCCCAAATTGTTCTACAGTCTTTCAAGTTTCATCCAGGTCCTGAACAAAACAAATGGGGACCCAGCCAGGATCTGACTAGCTGGATTTTGTTCAGGGTAATACAGACTAAGGAAAGGGGCCAACAAGGAGTACGGAAAAAGCAGAAGGGCTTTGTAGCTTCCCCCACTGCACAGTCTACGGCAGACATCCCCACCAGAGTCAGCCCCCTCCTGGGGCTCCTTCAGCCAGTGAGAAACACCCATCCTGTAACCACAGCTCAAGGTCCACCCTAACCAAGAGTGCTGATTTAAGGTGTGAGTGCATGGGCAGATACGGAGATGCCTGGCCAGAGGCTCCAAACAAGTCAGGAAAGGGACTGACCCCACAGCTGTGCACCTGAGTTCACACTGTGAAAGACTTGCCTCGAATCATGTTCTGGCACCTGGGCCGATAAACCAGACCGATCAGGCCCCACTCTCAAAGAAGCCTGAGTCTTGTGGGTTCTGAGGACGAGAACAGGTAACCAAGACAAGGAGAACATGTCTCCTCGAAACCCAGTTGTCCTTGCAAGAACACCCTTCCGGAGTGGGTTTAGGTTTTGTTATGTCTGACTTATTTAAAACTAGCCATTCTAGGGGTCCTGCTCAGACCAGATGCTCAGTAAATTCCCTCCACAATGGCGCTCCCCAATCAGATAGGTTAAGTTTTCCAGAATGCTTCTTGCTCATTATGCTAAGGGAAAAGAAAAAAGGGCAACCTGTGTTCTATTATGTGTTGCAGAAAGTCTCAATTGTGATTTTATTATTCATGGATATAAAAGTACAAACCTAGATTCTGAAGGGGAATGGCCAATATACCTTAGTAAAAAGCCTGGAATTCAGAAAGTTTTAAAAGCATATTTTCTACCAAAGTCTATAAACAATGCTTTTGTACAACAAAGAAGAAAGAGAACTGAAACCCTTTGTCCCTTTCCTTCCAACTTCTTCACACAATAAAACAGAAGAGAATGGCTTGTAGACACCACAGTAATTGTAGTTCAAGAGTACTGCTCCATATTTGGGTAAAGTACTTTTTTTCTATGGCACTGCCTGCTGCAGAATATTTTCACACTGTTCTCTCATAAATATGCAGCAAAATCATCACCTCAGTCTTTGACCCACTTATTACAAATTCTGAACTGATGAAAGTCTTAAAAAGCACCTTTTTTTTTTTTTACTAAATTACATGGGAAAACAGCACAATAACCACCACAAATAAAATTGAGGATCAATATATCTGGTTTCAGGTTCATACCGTGCGGAACTTGGAGCAGGTTGAGAACAGTCCTGGGCCTCAGGTTCCTTGTCTGCACTGTGGACAGAAGGCAGGAGGTGACTGCACCACACATGGGGCCACTCTGGGAGCTGAGTTTGCAGCTGGAAAGCACCTTGTACAATGCTGGGCACTTAGAAGGGATTTCCTTACCACAATCCTTAAAGTGTTACAATTCTACAATCAAAATGACTATCCACCACCTTAACATCAGAGAAACCTAAAGCACAGTCCTGTTTTAATCTTCTCTAATACCCGCTGTACCCAGGGGATAGCTATTCCAGTAATTCATGAGTTTGCAGAGTGATGAGGGAAAAAAATGTGATTTTCTTGCTCTTCTAACAGATTCAAAACACACACGCACACACTGCTAAAGTGGCCGTGGGCGAGGAATTGTAAAATTAAGCAATGAACTTCACTAGAATATTTACTGAATTAATTCACAGCTGCTCAGAGAAAAACTCCCCAACCAGAAAGAAGCAATGCTGACAGTTTGTTGTAGGCTCCAGGAGGCACTGGGGGTGCTGCCCTTCACGACAGCCGACCAGTCATCAAAAAGGGCCTGGGGAGCGTAGGCAGAGGAGGCGCGCCAGGAGGTGGGAAGGCGGCCGGCAAAGAACGAGGAATGGGTGTTGGGCTATGTGGGAGAATGAAGTGGAAGGGCGAGGGAGTCTGCCAATAGCTGAGAGCTGTGCTGTGCTGATGACCATGACTTGGGCCCTGCTGGGAAGAGTGAGGAGTCAGGAAGTGAGCAGGAGCAGACACCTGGCTGCATCCAAAAGAAAGAGGACCTGGGGGAGGGGTGAGAAGTGGTCAGACCTGAGACCCATGTGGGAGGTTAAAGCGACAGATGTCAGGGAGAGAGCAGCATCCCAGATTGTCCTTTTGTGGTTTTAGCTAAAACAAGGGTTTATTTTTACTTGCACTATAATTTTTACAGGAAACGGTTTTACCTAAGACCAAAAGATTCTGAAATCATTTAAATGCCAGCTGATTTAATAGCAGCAAAAACATCAGAGCCATAATCAGTGGTTTAAATATGACAGGCAGATGAGTATCCTTGGATTTCAATTACATATAACCAAGTTCCAATGAAGAGATACAATTTCCCACATCAAACAAGCATGACTGTCTCACAGTTAAGGGTTTTGTGGCAATAACCCAGTTGAGTTAAAATAAAATAGACTTCCAGGGCTGACCTTCTTGCAAACAACCTACTCAAATACATGACAAAAGAAATAAGGTATAAATCTGACAGTGGTCACTGGGCTATTTCTCTTCATCCCCGCCTCTCAGCCCTGATTTATAAGCAGGCCCCAGCCTTCTCTCTTATGCTGACGACATGAGAGATGTGAAAGGCCAGCTCTGCCCTTTGTGTTCACAGGCCTCTTCCTTCAAAGCCTCAAAGTTATCTGTTACCACAATGTGCTTGCTATTTAAAAGTCATGGTTCTGGTCTCAGCTTGAATTTTGTGTAAGTTAAGTAAAGTAATTAGGGACTTATCTGTTGTCTTAATCACAGGAGGTGTTGATCGATCATCAGAAATAAGAAAAGAAAAAGATGAAACATTTGACCTGAGCTTTGGTTTACACTAGTGGGTGAAAGGCAGACTTGCTCTATCTAGTGCAATGGAGAAGATGACAAATGTGGCCTAAAATTAAGATGGAGAAGCTCTGACTCTTGCCATCTTCACGGCACATTGCTTTCAAAGGCCAGCACCAGAGGGGATGCATTTGTGTGGCTCAGCTGCTCAGGATCAACGAGACCACGGAGGAAATGGCCAACTCCAGGCCTGAGTCCTTAATGCCAATTCCACTGAGCCATCAGTCAGTATACTGGAAACTTAAATAGAAATTGAACAATACAGACCCTAGTGATCGAGAAAAAAGGCATTTCTGCTAAAGAATGCAAAAATACTCAGATGTAGAAAAATAACCCAAATCTTTTTTTTTGGGTACTGGGGATCGAACTCGGGGTCCTTGCGCTTGTGCAGCAGGTGGTGAAACCACTGAGCTAAATCTCCAGCCCCCAAATCTTCATAAGTATCAGCACTGAGGTCCCATATGCCCTCCACTTCCTCCTTAGACATCATTTTTCATCCCAGGACTTGAAGCAATGTCTCAGGGTAGGAAGGGAGGAAAAGAGAAGAAGGGAAGGGAAGTGAATTCAAGGGGAAAAACACTTAGCTACATGGTGTCCATGGATGCTTGTCTGAGGCTATCCCTCCTCTCTCCCAAACTCATATGCGGAAATCCGAACCGCCGAGGTGTATTAGGAAGCTGAGCCTTTGAGGGGGTGATTAAGAGGTTAGGTCCTGAGGAATTCACGCTTAGAAAAGAGATCTCAGAGACCCCTCACTCCTTGCCAGTACTGCAGGACACAGCAACTGTCCCATCTATGAGCCAGAAAGGGAGCCCTCACTAGACAAGGAATCTGGCTTGGACCTCAGACTTCCCAGCCTCCAGGACTGTAGGCAATACATTTCTGTTGTATTGTAATAAGCCGCTCGATTTATGGTATTTTTGCTTTAGTAAACAGTTGGATGTCCAGAAGTAAGCACACATGTCCTACTGAGGTAGGATAGAAGAAATAAAAACAGGTAAAAAAGGAGACCCCCAAAAATCATAATTTTAAAATTAGCTAAGAAAAAACCTGCAGCTTCATGACAAAATCCAGTCAAAAAGTCATCCACTACTCCTTCCAAAAGGGAAATGCTTTATCTGAAATTTTTTTAGACCGCTTTGCTTGCTAACTTGTGTAACTAATCTCACACAGATGTGGCTTCCTAGGGTCACTCTCTCTTTCTGCACCTCTAGTTTGCATGGCTACCTGCAAGGCACACATTTTCCCCAGGGGGGAAAAAATCTACTTTGTGTCTACACACAGGGCCTTAAGGAAGGAGATGTTAGGGTTTCTCCTGAGCTGGGGTGAGCTGCCCACACAGACCTCTAGAGAACACAGCCTGCCCAGCTCAGCAACTCCCCTGCTGGACAGCATCGCACATCCCAAGCCACTGTCCCTACGTGGGCAAAAGAGCTGAAGGTCTTTATTTTACCAGGACCATCCTGAAAGACAACAGCCAGCTCTCAATTCTAATAAGAAATGAGGCTGCCCAAACACCTACATTACAAATGTGGAAACTCCAAGTGACAGCAAGGGCACTCTGCAAGATAGGGAGACAAAAATGGGCTCCTTTCTCCTTTTTTTCCTACAAGGCAAACCCAAATCTGATCTTGTGACTCTCCTTGTAACCTACCATAGCCTCCTGCTATTATACAACCTTTGTTCCCTGCCATTTCCTCCTGGTCCTTCCCTCCCACTCCCACATCCCCTGTGCCCAGTGCTCAAACCAAGGCCAACACACACCCTCCGTCAGCCCTCCAGGCCCTGTCCTTGCCCGCTCTGCCTGGCACGCCCTTCCTGCCCAGCAGAGACCTTTCTCGACTTGGGAGAAATGATGCTTCCTCAATGCAGCCCCTTGGTCCTGTGCTCTCCGTTTCTTGGACCATCATTGGACGTTGAAGGCTCCACGGTTCCTATAACCATGAGTGCTTTGCACTGGCCTCCCCCAGTATAAAGGGTAATCAAAATATATGGTGAATGTTTACATTTTTAAAAATTTATTATAGTAAATCACACATTGCCATTAATCCCCCTCAAAATACTCCCTCTCACTTCAAACACACTTATCCTATCGTTCAAGCCACTTTCTGAAGCCATTCAGGAAGTCCTCAGGATTTCAGGAGGGATGATCAAAAATATGGTGAATGCCACTGCTGTATGCCAGGTAACAACAAGGCAGACTTGTAAAAACATCAGTGTGTCCTCATCCACCAGATCTGGCACTATGTGACTTCTGGCTCATTCCCAAAGTCAAAATGAGCGTGAAAAGTAAACATTTTTAATTGATTCAGGCCATTGAGGCAGCCATGACAGCACAACTAAAGACACTCATGAAAGAGGTAATCCAGAACTGCTTCAAAAAGTAGCAATGGCGATGGGATAAATTTGTTTGAAGCGAGGAAGAGTATTCTGATGACAATGTGTTTTTTACTGTAGTACATTTTAAAAAACAAACATGCACTGTATTTTCAGATCATACCTTGTGGACTGTCTGAACTCCCTGCAGGCGAGGCTGTGGACCCCGTGCATCCTCTTGAGCCCCCACCATGGTACACAGGGCTCAGTTCTCCATGTGCAGCCATCTTTCAGCCACCCAAGCCTTTTCTCTGTCACTTGACTCCTCCAATTTTGTCTTCTAATATTTTTGACCAATTACATGTTCCTTTGGGGTATGACGGTGAGATTTCCCTGGTCCCCTGAGAAGTGGGCAATATAACCTTCTCCAAGAAAGCCTGCATTCAGTCACCCCCCAATCTCTCCACCCCCTGCTACCATACTTTTCATTCTCTTCCACCTAGCATGCCAGGTATTTCAACCATGAACTGGAGAATGGGTGATTACATTTGAGAGTGAGAGAAAACCACTACCCAGGAAACTCATAGTACATTGAGTCTTGGTTGGAAAATGCAATGAGCAAACCCAGGAGGCAGCACAGAGAAGAACAGAAACTACTCTGAAAGATCCTTGTCTGAGCAGGCTGCTTCTGAGGTTTCTACCTTCCCAGCACAGAGAGTTTTCTAGCTATGAAGAGTTCAGAAGAGTGGTGCTAGTGTACCCTACCCACAGTGTATCAGTCACTCAGTGTCTTTCTTAACCAGGAATTATGCTGGGGGTTTTTAAACCATGTAAAAGCATCATACACTTGAAGATTCTAAGAGAGTCGATTTTAAGCATTCTCTTACACACAGAAGTGTACGTGAGATGACATGTTAGCTTGACTTGGCCATTTCAAAATGTATATTCATTTCGAAACAGGATGTTGTACACCACAAATATCTATAATTTTTGTCAAGTAAATAAAAAATGCTAGCATAATATTTCACAAACATTTCATGCATCTTTTCTTCTCTGGATCCCCAGCTACAAGCAGGCATCCTCTGCACTCTCCTCATCTACAGAATTCTTGAGCAACAGCGGAAGCAAGAGTGCTAATGCCAAGAGCTGATCCTCTCATCCACAGCTGTTTTTAAGCAGGTACTTGGCCAAGCTTGGCATTGCTCCCAACAGTGCAGACAGGCTGGTCAGTGCTATCTGGGTGCGTTCTCCACTCTATGGGTGGATCAGTTTATTGAGAACACCCTCAGCCTCCACACTACCTGCCTCGATGGCCCGGGGAGGCTATGCAGGTCACAGATTATGGACTGAGAGTGGCACCAGCTGGAAGAACAATGAGGAAATGAAGAACCTCAGGTCAGGAGAGCAAACACTCATGCTATCCACTGGCCCAGGAATGGGACCACAGAACAGCCACAGACACAGAGGGCGACAAGCAGGAGAGACAAGCTGTGCTGGCTGCAGCTCACACTCTGCCCAGCCACTGTCCTCTCCATGGAGGCAGGTAGCTGGTGGCCACCAGGGTCTGGAATATGGGAACCGCCCCATACTGGGCCAGAGAGTGAGAGCCAGAGAGGGGCTCAGAATTCATGCGTGTGGTCCAGAAAGCAGCTCCGGCAGCTCTTCCTTCACCTGTGATCAGAACAGCAAGGCAGGAAGGATGTGGGGAATGAACATCTCTTGCCTCTGAAGCCCAGTCTGCCCTCCTGTCTCAGCAGCTGTGCACTGAGCACCACCTTCCCAGGCCCCCCAGGCCACCTTCTTAATCAGAGCTCATTCTTGCTGACCCAGAACCATCAACAGCAAGGCTCCAGGAAGCACGGCCAGACTGTCGCAGCCACACATGACCACACTCTTCCTTGCCTCCCCCTGGCCGTCAGGTCACACCTCTCAACCTCTGCCTTGGCACTTGAAGATGCACACTCCAGGTGCCAACATCAGGTAGTCACCCCCGGTGCAGGCTGCCTTCCATGGGCCCCAGTTAGGGCAGGAGATGTGAGCTGAGATGCTGAAGGGCATTCATGGACCATGTCTGGGACCACAGCCAGGAGCCTGTTTTCCTCTCAGTGTCCCTACTTCCTCGGCTGGCCTCCAGATCCTGCCGGACAGCTCAGAGTCTGAGGCACAAAACTCCCCCAGCAGCTGGAATCTTGTTAGAGGGATCAAGACGGTAACACAACCCTGAAGGCCTAAGGTAAGTTAGCTGTGACAGATTAAAGGAGGTGATTCTCAACACCATAAGCCCTCATGCCTGAGAGTACTTAAGAGTTCTTTTTTTTGTGGGGGGGGGGTCCATTTTTCTAAAGTCATCCTGAAATTACCCCTGTAAGAATCCCACCTGTCACTCAAAGGAGACACATTCCCTCTTTTAAATTAGTATGACTTTTCCTTCTATTTGTAACCAAAGATATGTCAGTAAGGGCATAGGCAGGGGCCATTCATGAAGGGGGACATTCTGGGTACAGATTCCAGGAACACCCCTGTAGGTCCCAGATTCCCAGTTACAAGAATGGGCCTGCTAAGTGCACACCAACTCCACCAATCACTGGCATAGGAATCAAAAGTTCAATGCGCCCCAAACCCAGGCTGGAATGCCAAAGGGACAGACGCAGGCCCTCTGCCCACCCTTCCTCAGCTCCCCAGCAGCCTCTGCTCACCGTGTACCGCTCCCCCAAAAGACCAAGGCTGTAAGTGATAACCCTCACTCCCAGCAGCCTTGCACCCCAGGAAAGCGTCCCAGGACCACTGGGAAAACGAAATGCACAGGAACCTCCCTGAAAAAGTTTGGGAAGTGAAACCAGCCTCCCCTGCTTTCTTCCTCTGGGAGAAGACTCCCAGACCCCTCCAACGCCTCCCTTTACTGGCAACTTCCACCAGGACCCTGAGGAGTGATCCTGCCCTGAAGCCCCGTTGATGCTATTGCTTCTGATGTTCCAGGCCTGATCCACATTAAACGTGGCACTTGCTTGGGTCTAGATTGCTAAGGAGACTCCGCTCCTGCCAGGTGACCAGCAGCAAGCAGATAGATAACTTAGTGACCTTCTCTACCTGCTTGATTTTTTTCCCCAGCAGTAGTGAGAGCAGCCAGGACATGTTCTAAATCCAGCTTCAATCTAGACCAACAGCCTACTGTAACCTGGACCTAGGACATGATAGTAAGACTCCCAGGAGCCTCTAGTCGTGTGCCTGGGTCTTTGACTACATTACAGCTCATCCATGGATGGGCCTCTCTGTTGGAGCTTGGAGCATTTCAGCTCAGCCTCAACAGGTTTCAGCACTACAAGTCATGGTCTGTCCAAACACTTTTGGGTTTCCTGGGCTTCAGGAGGGATAAGCTTTGTCTTGAGTGGCCTACAGCCATTTTCCATTTAGGATGAACAGTCAATATCCACCTCCCTTACAAATGATGGCTTAGATTTCCCTAAGAAGACAAAGTTCCAAAGAAAAAGATCCTTTAGGGCTAAGACAGGAGCTAAGACTCAAGGGAGAAGATGAACCCAGGGCCCAACACAGGTCACTTTTAGCCCCAAATAAACTATCCACTAAATTTCCTCTGGGGAAGACTTTGCAATGTCAGCTACGCTACTTCACCGCTCTGGGAGGATGCCTCTGATGTAAGCCTACCAGAGATATATTTCTCCATCCAAACTGCAAGTTCAAAGCAGTTGAATAAAATGACCACAGTGAATGATAACTGGAGGAGGAAACTAAGTGATATTTCACAAATGATGTACTTGTAAGATTAAAACACCTTTCTCTTAAGAAAAGGCCCTCTGTCAGGTGAGAGAGAACGAGTCTGACCCTGCTCTTCTCCCTCTCACAGCCAGAGGGCACATGATCTCACTGGCAGCCACCACGCCAGTCCTCATCCACAACTCAAGTGTGACCATGGGGCTACTAGCGCCAGGTCATCCAGCAGCATCTGGCATACACACTCTAGGCCATTCTAGGCCTTACTCATTCCAGCAGCCCAGCTGGACCTACAACCTGATGCCTTTCCTCAATTCCAGGCTGCTACTGCAGCCTCCCTGAGGAGCAGCAGAGGACTGCACCTGACAAGGCAAAGACGGGAGAGGGACCAACCTGCTGCTGTCATCCCCCAAATCCTCCAACCCCAAGGGGCCACACAACTATTGTCCCAGGAAACTTGACTTCAGCCTTGCCATTTATGCAGGATGACAGAGTTGTCAATCAAGCAGCCACTTCTCCAGCAGTTCTCTGAGCTGTTGCCGTGACCACTGAGGCTGTCCTAGACACTCCACAGCAGCTCTGGGAAATACTCACTTTGGCCACAACAGATCTGAAACACAGACCTATCCCAGGTGATCCACCCCACACCCACCAGATGATCCCCACCTTACTACTTCAAATGTCCCAAATAGGTCTGCAAAATGTAGGAGATGGAGCATGTGCAGGCCACCCCTCCTTCATGTAAGCCGGTCTTCCTCACACTCCTCACGTCAGTCCAGGAGGCCTCCCTCCAGTGCATGATTTTCTGTGCTTCAGCCCAGGTCCCAGTAAAGCCTGCTCAGGTAATCCTATTGCCTACTTGTGATTTTTTCCCCCATACCAGGGAACAAACGCAGGACCTTGCGCTTTCCGTGCAGGCATGGCACCACTGAGCTACATCCCCAGCCCTCTACTTGTGATTCTTATCTCAGGTAGAGTGGGCTGAGAGGATTGTACTAAAAAGAGCTGGTGATACTAGGGCCCATTAACTCTAAAGAATTCCAGAAAGCAGCAGAATATTGAAGTTAAAAAGCAACAGAGATCGATAGTGACCTGGGGAGAAGCAGTAGAAGCTGCTGAGATCCACAAAGCTGCCAAAGCAGCAGCAAACTCCAGGTGCTGAGAAGCTGATAGGTGTAGATGGGAGCCACCAGGAGCTGTAACAGTAAGAGCTGAGGTGCTGGCACTCAAAGCTGGGAGATAAAACACTAAATGCTGACAGCCACTGGCACTCACAGCCCAGAGCTACTAACATCAAGGGAGCTGCACTTTGCCAACTCATAATTTCTATCAGAACTATGCAAAAGAACCCCCAACCAAGTTGTGACATCAACTGGTAACAGCGGCTAGAGGTGCAGTCCAGTGGTACAGTGCTTGCTTAGCATGCATGAGGCCCTAGGTCTGGTCCCAGAACCACAAAACAAAAACAAAAGCTCTCTGAGATTTCTAAGATGGTGATGCTCCTCGTTCAAAAGCCTTAGAATATAGAACTCCACAACTCAAACTACAGCAAGCTGGGATGTTGGCACAGCTGGGCCCAAAAGCTGGCCTGAGTTCTCAGCCCACAAGGACACAGAGCTGCTGTCCCTCTACCTCCATCCCTCTATGCCAGGCCTTACTGCTCTGCCCAGTGACTAAGTTAATTCTACAGGCAAGAGCTGTCTGTACCCACTTCCACTTGCAAAGAAAAGAGCAGAGGAAAGGCGAGAGCAGCAATGCAGAAGAAACAAGACCTTCTAAATGACGTACAAACCTGCAGGGAGTCTATCTTTCCAGCAGGTGATTTACTGAACAGCCACAGGGGAAGCACTGTACAGCAGGCTCACCTTTCCAGCCCAGAAGCCCTTTCTATCTAAGAGCTAAGAAGGTAGGAACAAAGGTAACATGCCGTTCACAAGGCTCTGAGGCACTTGGGTTAGTCCTTGGTCTACCCAGCCAGCAGATTCCATAGGTGGAAGATGATGATTGAAGGGATGGGAAGAAAAGATGCCCATGGAAGGGAAGGGAATTGAGGGAAGCTAAGCACTGAGGTCTGGGAGCAAACATTCATCTAAAAAGAGCCAAACACCCAGAAGCAGACAGGAAAGTGCAGAGACAGAGAGATGGGAGGGCTATGGTGTGTGAGGAAAGGGGCCCCAGTATCATCCGAGTGACTGGCTCATCGGCTGTACCCTGTCTTTCCTGGGATGCTCAATGCAGAGGCATTCAGGCAGGGACTCACTTCCTCTAATCAGTAGCACCAGGAGGGTGCTATGATGCCACACCATGGTGCCAGGCAGGTAGAGCATGGAACTCGCTGACTTGGTGGCAACAGGTCAGGTCCACAGAACCAACAAGGCATCCAGCTAAAGCCATTCCTGACAGACTGCAGGGCCCTCCCCACGGCCCAGTGCAGCAGAGATGTGGTATGATTCTCGCTAGTAAGATGTCTACTCATTTGTTTAGGCAAGCATTCATTCAACAGGTATATATTGCTATCGACAATGTCCCCGGCACTTTGCTATATGATAGGGATAGAAGCACACACAAGTGGAAAGCCCTCATGTTGCCCTCATCTCATTCTAGGGGTAACAGTTAATAAATCATATAATTACAAATTATAGTAAATAGGATGAACCTGAAACACAGAATGATATAACGCTGTGATAGCCAGTGTAACAGCCACTAGCTATGTGATGCTATATAAATTTGAAAAACTAATTAAAATTAAAAATTTTGTTTCTAGGTTGCACTAGCCACCTGCTAAGTGCTCAACAGCCACATGTGGCAAAGGAGACCGCACTGAACAGTGCAGATTACAGAACCTTTCCATTATCACAGAGGTTCTGCTGCACAGCACTAGAAAACAATGGCAGAGAGCCCTCCAAGAACTGAAGCTGGCCATGGAAGGAAGATGCAGAAGGCTTTTTGGATGTGCCAAGTCTCTGAAGCAGGAAACCACTGGACAGTCCGAGAGCTCACAGGTGACGTGTGTCTTTGGAGAACATCACGATGGAAGGGGTGGGTTTACAGCCCTGTAAGGCATTTGACAAGCAATGAAAAGTGGACACAGAGTTTAGTTACATAAGGGCCATGACCCAGGCTTTCTTGCAAAGAGGGGAAATGAGGGAAAAGAGGGGAGGGGAGGGAAAAAGGGAAAATAAAGACTAGATCTTCAGGTTTTTGGTCTGACTATCTGGATGAAGAGTCATCCAGGATGAAGAGTCATAAGCTGGAATAGGAAGATGGGTCAGGCTGTGTTAGTCTGAGCACACATTTGTGGTTCTGTTCCTTTTTTTTTTTTGGTACCAGGGATCAAACTCAGGTCCTTGCGCTTGGGAGGCAGGCAGCGGAACCACTGAGCTAAATCCCCGGCCCTTGTTCCTATTTTTGTTATATATTATTTTGGCAGTGCTGGGGATGAAACTGGGGTGGTGGTGGGAAGGGCTGGCAGGCACTCTATCCCTGAGCTATCCTGAGCTGCTTCGGAGAGGTGGAAGGTTATCAGAGCTCTACCCTGGACATAGCAAGTCTGAGCTTAATCCAAGAGGAGCCACAAAGCTGGACAAGCATGTTACTAACATGGATATAAATAAGGGTGCTATTAACATATACTGTTATTTATAAATCCATGAGCACAGGAGATGTGTTTATCCCTTGGAGAGAAAACAGAGAAATAAAGGAGGCTGCCTGGGCCAAAGGCTTGAGGGTTCCTGCATAGCCTATGGTCATAGGGATGGGCGACCTGGGTCCTACACCAAACACCTGCATAACCCACTGCCGGTTTCTATTAAATTTTATTAGAACACCGATTTACATGTCATCTATGACTGTTTTTGTACTATAAAACAGTGTTAATCTTCACAAAACCCCCAAAGTCACCACCTGACCCTTTACAGAAAGTTTGCTGACCCCTTGATTTAAACCATCCGAGAACACAATTTCCTTATCTGTAAAACTCACCCAACTTACCGGATTAATGGATATACTATGTCTATTATGAAAATGCCTGGCACACGAAGACAACACACAAAAGTTTCT
The DNA here is from genome assembly GCF_053883595.1 of Heterocephalus glaber. Classification (NCBI taxonomy): domain Eukaryota; kingdom Metazoa; phylum Chordata; class Mammalia; order Rodentia; family Bathyergidae; genus Heterocephalus; species Heterocephalus glaber. The sequence continues at coordinate 62,364,458 of NW_028258320.1, forward strand.
ACTGATTCTAAGTCTACTCAGCAAGGCTAAGTGAAAAAGCTTTTCTCTCCTGGCACTGACGCTGCGACATCCAGCTCTGTTTCCACATTTGGCAACAGCAAACAGCAGCCACCTACTCTCCAGAAACAACTGCTAACACAAGTTCATAAATATAAACAGAACCAGTGTCATGTGAGCTATCTCACCCAACACAGGATGAGTGTGTGAGAGCAGTTCTGACTCAGCTGTCTGTGCACGACTAGTCTCCCCCAGCCCTGTCCCATCTGGAACAAAGGCAAGAAGAGTCCATGAACAATTGCTTTTCACAGAACAATTGCTTATAACGTCCAAGTCTACATCGTTAATCTTAAGGGGCAAAGATGGGATTGTTCTATATCTTTTGCTTACCCTCAATGCTGCCCTAGCTCTGGTAATCCATCTGGCAAGAGCAGCCAATCGTAGTACAGGCTAAAGCAGTCTCCTAGGCAACCAACAATATAGCCACAGAAATGGGCTGCAGACAGGAGAAAGAAACACGAGGACACGAATGGGAGCGTTGAGGGGAAGAGTGACCCAGAATCCCCTGACCTTGATATAGCACTTATCTGCAGGATCACCTCAATCAATACCAGACTCCTAGCTACCTATCCTACCAGTGTGGAATAGCCCATCCCCAGCCCCCAGCAGAGAGAGAGGGATCCCTCGGACGCCTGGGAGCTGCCTGGAAGGGCTCAGAATGTTCTTGCCTTCAGCCTCCGCCACCCAATCTGTAGAGAATACCTCCAATAATGCCCCACACAGAAACTGGTGAAGGGCCAGAACCCTAAAGAACCTGAACACAGCACCCCAGGACCAGGCTGGAGCTATCCAGGAATAAAGGCAGAGAAAAGGGAACTCATAGGGAGCCTTTGGAACTCAAACTCTCCTCCCATTCAACAGATAATTTTTCAGCTTATTCAGTTTCAGGGAGAAAAAACTACTGTATCCAACAAAGACATCCAAAGCAAAGTCTGCTTCCAGGATCTCAGAAACTGGCTGTAGTTTACATTAGGAAAATAACTTAGCCAAGGGTCATCTCAAGAAACCAGGCTTTAAAAAGGATCCAGGTTAGGCAGGGCTAAAGAAAGATTTCTGCTGGAGCCCCAGCAGCCTTTCTAGTTTCCTGAACGACTGAGAGGTGCAACTTTGAAGCACAGAGCATCTGGGCTTTTGCAGTTATCTGGTACTTTTCACCATCTCAAGATTCTTCACAGGTGCGTTGCCTTGGCTCTGACAAACACCTGGAGGCAGGTGTGCAAGATCAGAATCATAGACTGTCTACAGCTCAGAGGCTGAAACAGAGGCAATCAGGAAACACACGTGATGGAAAGAACGAGAACCCGACTTTCTGGTCTATGACCACAGCTGGATGGAGAGCTCCAAGCCACTCCACCTAGCAAAGTGGTGCCCAAGATTTTTCTGTCTGGGCCACTCTCCCTGTCACCCACTTCTGATCCCACCTACTTCTTAAGTCCCAGCTCAAACTCATCAACTTTCCCCCCAAACTAGCCCCTAATCCAGTTTTTAGGTCTCAGTCAAGGCTACTTCTTTCTCGTAGTCATAGTAATATAAGTAGTACCACTGAGATTTCCCATGCTCCCCTCCACTCACCTGAACCTGAACAATGTTCCAGGGCCAATCCCTCCCCCAGCCTAGTCCTAAGGCTTACTACACAGAGGCAGAGGTTTTTTAAAAACCAGACAAAAAACCCCACAAAGACCTCTAAGACTACCCTGGAAAGCCCAAACTTCCAAACCAGGACAGTAACCATACGAGACCTGCCCCGCAGGACCTGGAATAACCTTTCTTCTGGAGCTCACTGAAGGTTCACTCATATGAGACTGCATCTCATAAACTCAGTTTTAACAGAGTAAATTCTGGGAAAGGTGCAGCTGACATGACTCAGCACCCTGTCAATCATGTCGTCAGTCATGCGCTACAAGACCCCAATGGCAGGTACCCCAGGACAGTGCAACACTGTAAACCCCTACACCTTATGCCCCCAGCACTCGTGACATTTTGTTTTTGTAGGTACAAGCCCAATCACTCTGAACATAGACTGCCTTAATAAACTTCACTGCTTTTCCTTTACCATCATGCGCCATGTCCGTATCTTTGTCAGTCACACGCAAAAACCTAGGAACCTGTCCTGGATCGTATCACTCCCGGCAACACCCACAGCACAAAACCCTCACTTTGTACGCGCCGCCGTCTTTACCCTTCCCTCTGGCAGTGCCTCAATCGCCAGAGCCCAGTGCTTCCTTCTTCCTCATCTCTCTCTCACTCCCTCTAGCCTCTCTGTTTTGATCCTCTTGGATCCACAGAGGGTTTCTACATTGCACTTTATTTTTTTGAAGCCAAGGCATGTGTTCACCAAAGAGAGGTGCACCATCTAGCGGCCTGCGTGGTAACAGAACTACTCTAGGGGCTCTCAGATGACAAAGGCCCCCAGCTCTCTGTGGCTGGGGTGTAGTAACAAGGAGGAAGCTGGGAGAGACTCTGGAACAAGATTTCCAACCACGCAAATGACAAAGTATTTAATGCTGCTTCAATTAGTAGAAGCAAAGTCCCCAGGGTTACTAGGAAGAAGGATGAAGAGCAGGCTAATCAACAGATAAAGACCACATTGATTCAAGTGCTTCATGTCCGTTTCCTGTGCTAGTTCTCCCATCTCCGCTGAGAAATCAGGGTTTCCAAGGCTGGGGATTACAGCTCAGCAGTAGTGTGCTCACCCAGCATGCAAGAAGCCGCTGGGTTCAATCTCCAGAGAAGGAAAAGAAAAATGAAATAAAATGTGGAATTTATTCCTCTCCTTGCTACCCACTTTTGATCTGGAAGGGGCTACTGTTGTTATCAGAATTTCTTTCCCAGGCAGGAAAGGGGTAGCTAGAAAAGTGGAAAGCAGTTTCTCAGGGCCTGGATGGAGAGGAGACATAAATAGTTCAAGGATTCTCCAGTTCCGACCTGCCCCACATCACCTGGGTATCTTTACTAATCACTGGTCAAAATGGAGATTCTGATTCAGCTGGTCTGGGGCAGGGCCTGAGAACCTGCATTTCTAACAGGCCTCAGAGAAAGCTGATGCTGCAGTTTATGACACACCTGGCAGTAGCAAGAGACTGGTGACTTTGAACCTTCACCCTCTGCCCCACCCCCAGTTCTACATGCCTTCCTGCTCCTCCAGTCTTCCTCCCTCCCACCCCACTGCCTGCCTGTACAAACTGATGCTGTCACTTGAGCTACAAAAGATGTGCAAAGGCACCCCATTCAGAAATCTGAAAAAAAGAAATACTAAAACAAGCAAAAAAATCTTTCAGTCACTTCCAAATCTACTTGGTTCCACTCTTACACATGGTCCTCTGTATGCCTGTCTTTCACCAGAGAAAAGGAGAAGTGTCCACTTAAGATTCCAGTCGTCAGGGGCTCCAACTATACGCAGGTGGAGCAGCCCTTGTTGGCTCCATTCCTGCAGCCCTGACAGCATCATCTTACAATGGAAGCTCTTTGCTCCCATGGCCCGTTACAATGTCTCTTGTATTATTCACGTGCATACATTTTTAGGTGCATGGAAATATATCCTATCATGAAAGACTTGTGCCTGTACAGAAAAGAGGCGCTCCCTTAATACATTTTTAAAGCCTCTAGACTGGAAAGGAGCACATTTGTAGCAGAAAAGCAAGTCCCAGTTAGTTGGTAGGATTGGCATTACCCCAGACATTTCCCCTCTTTCCAATTTTTTACAACAAAAATGTTAAGGGACTGAAGAAGGGATTTTGTGAATGAGTAAATATACTCTTTTAAAGGTCATATTCAGAGACATTTCTTAAGTATCAGTTCCTGTGAGAGAAGCCACAGGCAGGTACCTACGAACCAATTCAACCATGAAAATATTTGATGAGCAGCTTCCATCCCAATGCAGCCATTTGGCCGGAAGTTGTACTTAAATATCACTATCTCCACAGGGCAGAACCTTAGGGGACTTTATCCAAAAAGGCAACATCTACCTAACTGAATCTCCACAGACTCAGCCCTCAGCCAACATAATACAGGCTCATTTTTAAACTGAGAAGGAGGGCAGGGATATTAGGGACTGGTGGGTTGAATTTCCAATAGCTGAAGAGCACATTTCTCCAAACAGATGGTCACATTATCCTTTCCGAGTCTCTTAAGTGCTTTGGGAGCTACGAATCATAATAGCTATTCAGGCTGGTGCCTGTCACTGACTAACTGATTACCAGTTTACAGACTTCGAAAACATTGGCCAAAATTGTTCTTCCCTGCTTAGGGCAAGTCTTGCAGGGCAGCAGGCTTGTCCACACACCTAACAATACCGCCACACCTGAGTGAAAGGCAGGGCAGCAGAGTGCAAGGCTCGTGACATAAAACAAAACAAAAACCCCCTCAAACAGGGTGCAACTCCATTGTAAAATGATACCTTCTTGAGTGACAGGAATGAAGACAACCATGAGTGCATACCTGCTCCTAAAAATGATTCCCTGCTCAAAGCCGGAGCCTGGAAAACCATGTGGCTCAGCCCGGCATTACATCACCTCGAGGTGCCAGTTCCTCACTGAAGCCCTGGTGTGGGGACCAGGGAGGAAGCTCCCTGTGCGCCTTTATCCCTACTACGAGACATAGACCAGTCCTTGCTATCTTTTAAACTATACATCAAAGACTTCTAAGAACCCACGGCTTCGCTACCTCCACCCTCAAGTCCCCAGAAATGTTTTCTGAAACACATTCATTGCTTTGGAAAAGGAGAACAGACCTCAGAGTGGCCTGGGAAAGCCCAGTGGGGACACCAGCCTGACTTGCTGAAATGTGACCCCGCAGCCAGACCCAGCCAATAACCCCTATCCTCAACGTACCTACCCTACGTCTGGGTAGGTAATGGAGACAACCAGACAGAAGTGGGAATTCTAATCAGCAAACACTCATCCAGTGTAAAGGCCACTTCTGGGCATGTTAGCTCTATGGTTTAAAGAAAAGATCAGATTCCTGGATCGATGGATAGTCAAGCGCTGCCTCCGCCAATGACAAGGCTGTTGGACTGTCTTTACTAATAATAGCAAGCGGCCTTGTTCTCAGTGTTCACCAGAGACTGAGCACGGGGTGATGCTTAGGCTAACTGGACTCTGCGTCCACGAGTGAGCGCCCCACCACCTGCCCATTCATGCAGTGGCCGCCTGTAGACCGGCCTGTCTCCTTGGTCAGGGAGCTGCCGCACCAGAAAGCTCTTCCTTAGGAGGAGGCTTTCACTGCTTCCTGGCAGTTCCTTTGCAGGAAATACCACTGGGGGAGGGGGGTGAAGAAAAAAGATGCTGATAGAGCAAGACGCCCCCCAACCACGCATTCCGCTGCTGAACAACCAAAACCGGAGTCAGGGGGGTTATTTCTGCTCCCAGCAACATCGGGGCTGCCAGATGCCCATTTCAGCCAGAGGACAACATGCTACCAGCAGCGGCCACCAGGTAAAGCCGCGCAAGGCTTCCTTGAAGACCAGGCCGGCCCAGACTCCGGCTGCACGGGCATCAGAAGAAACACGCTAACAAAGCCTGGCAGCCTCTCCTCCTCCCCGGGGGCTTAGGGCGGCCAGGCGCTGCACTTACATGGCCTCGGAAACCTCCGGGTTCAGGTCGAGGGATGGGGCTGGCTGCAGGGACTGCGACCCTCCCATCCTCGCTGCGCCCTGGCGTGCAGGCTAGCCGCAGGCAGGGCCAGCGTTCTGGCGCGGTTCCTCCACCCGGGAGCCCGGGGCGGGCCGGCCTGCGGCCCGGCTTACTGCACTGCAGATGGGAGCAGCTGTTGGCATCCGTGGCGGCGGCGGCGGCAGCCGGGAGCTGCGGCTCGCGGCCCAAGCCGGGCCCGAGGGGCGAGCGCCGAGGAAGTGTGCGCGCGAGTGCGGCCGGCGCGCGCCTAGGTGTGCGCGTGAGTGTGGCCGGCGCGCGGCTCTGCCCGGGGCGCGCGAGCGTGAGTGTGAGTGCCGGTGTGGTCTGAATGGATCTGTTTTAAAGCCCTGGCAGCCCAGCTCCCGGGTAGGACACGATGATGTCATCACCACCGAGCAGCCCAGACGCCTGCATCTTCACAAAGCTCTAACGCTGGCTCCGGAAACAGGGCGGGGGAGGCAAGGCAAGACCCTCCCTCTCCACGCACGTCAAGCCCCAGGCTCGCCTCCCCACCCCCACCCCCATCGCCCCCATTGTGTGGCTTTGAGATGCAAATACTGCACGCTTCAGGGTGGGAAGCCAGGGGCCCCGGGAAGTGGAGGCGTGGTGATTAGGGCAGCTGACCACCGGGAGGTGTTGGGGGGTGGGGTCCGGCTTCAGCTGCTACATCCCTCCAGGAAGAAGGAAATGGTCTCTTCCGTCCCAGGGCGGGGCGGCTGGAGGAGCAGGTAAACAGACAGCAGTAAAAAGTCAGGACTGCCCACCTCTAGCTTCACAGCCAGCCCAGGCTCGGGAGGAGCTAAGGTATGTCCCGAGGGGAGGCTCCTGGCTTGGCTCCTCCCACACAGGCGGCCAAGGCCTCCAAGGATGCCATCTCTGTTCCCCCAAAGTCTGCAGGGGTTGGGGCAAGCTGGGAAGAAACAGACACATGGCCAGCTATAGGCACTAGGTCTGCAACACCACCTTTGGCTACCAGTGTTTTCCACACAGACAAGCTCTACACACACCTTCACCCTAAATAAAGAGAGGCCAGGCAAGCTTGCTGCCCAAGTCGGTCCCCACATGCCAGGAGAGTGCCCTGGGAGAAAGGCATCTTGTAGTGGCTTTCACGGGCTTACCTCCCATTCTAAACTCAGGCCAGCCTGCAACCCAAACCCATTCCCGTACTGGGAAGTGGCCAGATCCCCACCCCTGGCTCTGAAACTCTCAAGGTTTGAGCTCTGGGGCTTTCTCACTGGAGGCAATCAGAGGATTCATCTCCTTATGGGGTTGGGAAGTTCGGGGGCACACTTGGGGACTAGATCCTCCCTTCTGTTCTGCATTAAGCACAACCTCTGTCTGAGCTCCAGGAACAGACTCACAACTGAATTCGAATGGAAGCACCCATGGGTAAACTGAAGACTTTCATATCTTCTATTTCTTCACCCATGGGGCAGTTGGCCTAAAATGTATCTAAATTGTGGTCAAAAGAAAAATCAAATCAAAATAAAACTACTCAAAGCATTTTAAAATTTCCTTCAATACAGTGAACATGTCCTAAAACTGGCTAGAGATGTTTGGATGGTGTCTTAGTCACTTTCTCATTGCTGAGACACAATATTGGACACCCACAATTTAAAGACGAAGAGGCTTACTTTGGCTTATGTTTCAGTCCAAGGTCTGCTGGCTCCAAGGGAGCACGAATGGCAGGGGCCACAACACAGGAAAAACTGCTCACATCATGGAGGTCAGGAAGCAGAGAACAAAGGGAGGAGCCAGGGAGATAGCTCTACCCTTCCAAGTCCCAGCCCCAGTGACTGGCCTCCTCCAACCAGGCCCCACTTGCTAGCATCACATTTAGCTACAGCGCCCCCACGATTCAATCACCTTTTAAAAACCCTGCCTATGAGCGCATGGAGCCTGGGGTGGGAGGACATCCAGACATGTACCAAAACAGATGGGCACATTTGGGATTGCCACTTGCAATGTCAGGGCAGTCTAGAGCTTCGTGGGGGCTGACTTTCCTCTATTTGTATTTATTTATTTATATATATATGTGTGTATATACACGTATATATATATATATATTTTTTTTTTTGTACCGGGGATGGGGATCGAACTCGGGTCCCTGTGCTTGCACAGCAGGCAGCAAAACCACTGAGCTAAATCCCCAGACCCTCTATTCGTATTTAATATTAGTGTCAAACAAAACAACAGACTATCATAATTATTTCCCAGGACTTACCAACATGAAATTTCCCAGAAACACTAAGAAGGTTTACTTTTGCATTTATATGAAAATAGTTCATGATTATGTCAACCTCACAGGGAAAGGAACTGTCAGGAGGTAGCATGATAAAACCCACTCTGGAATACACCTCATCACTCACTGTCAAGGCTTGGTGTCATTTGGTGGCAAACTGTGCATCCTGTCACCATTCTTAGCACCTGCAGGTTCATTTCTGTGTCAGAAAACAGCCCTTTCTCAAAAATGATAATCTAGACTGTTAATATTTTCAGGAACATGACCTTTTCCCTGGGCACCTACGGAATGGCTTTCAGCCACATTTGGCACTAGGAAAATACATGGGGAAAAAAATGAAGAATTATAATTAGACCTTGTCTGCTGGCTTTTGTGATTTACATAACACGTAAAATCACTGATCTGTCAAAGTGTTCTTACTCCTTAGTAGATAGGGGTTTTGCTGCAATAATGAGAGGGTTTTGAAATAAGACTAGAGTTCAAATCCTGACTTCTCCCTTCTTAGCTGAGTGTCCTTGATTCAACTGCTTAACAGTACTAAGCCTCTACTTCCGCAGCTGGCAAAGGAGAAAGTAGATCTATGTTGCAAGGGCATTGGGCAAATTAAATACTATCTAAGAAAGCACAGGACCACTTTAGTACCCTAAGTTTAATGTTAAAAGGAAATAAAGTATCATTAAAGTCAAGGGCTTTTACTTAGAATCCCAGCAACCAAAAACTTATGACATAGTGACATATTACTTAATGAGAATCTCACACCATCTCACCAATTAGAAACATGGCCAAGACCAGGGTAGAAACAAGCAGAACTTGGGCACCTTTGAGGTCAATGCAACTAAAACTGATATAACTAGTAATACGATGCAAACACATTACAAGTTTGTGTGCTTTCTTCTATAAAAAGAACCTCTCAGAACCTCCATTAAAAGTCTTTGATGCCGACTTTACACACAATTTAAAATAAACTTAGTTATTTAGCCTTCAGAAAATGCAAAGCAGCCGGATGTAATGGCTCATGCCTGTAATCCCAGCACTCAAGAGGCTGAGGCAGGAGGATTGCTGCAAGTTTGAGGCCAGCCTGGCCGACATAGTGAGTTCAGTTCCAGCCTGAACTGCATAGCAAGACCCTGAAAGAAAGAAAGAAAGAAAGAAAGAAAGGAAGGAAGGAAGGAAAGAAAATGCAAAATAGAAGAAAATGAGGAAGAAAAGGCATGTGCTATGACATGGATGCTTATGGTCCCCACCAGTTCATCTTCTGAAGCCCTATTCCCCAGTGGAATGATATTTGGAAGGAGGGCCTTTGGGAAGAGACCAGGCATTAGATAAGGCCACGAAGGTTCCCCAGGATGGAGTTAATGCCCTTATAAAAAGAGGAAGAGACACAAAATTTTCCCCACTCCTGAGAAGCACATAACCTCACCAAGAGCCTGACCAAGCTGGTACCCTGATCTTGGACTCTCAGCCTCCTTCCTAAACTATGAAAAATAGATGTCTGCTGTTTTAGTCATCCAGTCTACGGAATTTTTGTTACAGCAACCTGATTTAAGACAGGATACACTGATAATACCAGGAACAACAGCAGAAGATAGAAAAACTAGCAAATCAGACCCAAAAAAAACCCAAAACAGTCCAGGGCCGCTGAACAGAGCTCAGAGATTCACAGGCCTACAGAGGCATTCACTGCTGCCAGGTTACAGTTCCCACATTCCCCACTCCTGCCTGTCTTACTGCCTCCCCTTCTTCTCCCCCTGTCCTCACGCCCAAATTCACCCCATTTATAAGGGATAAATCATGGATATGTGCAATAAGAATGCACTGATTAATCTAAAAGCATTAGAGGGCCAGGGATTTAGCTCAGTGGTTCTGCCGCCTGCTGCGCAAGCGCAAGGACCCGAGTTTCATTCCCGGTACCAAAATAAAACAAACAAACAAAAAAACATAAAAAACATAAAAGCATTAGAATGCAAGCAGTTAGGAAAAAAACCTCTACCAGTTCGGGCCGGGGATTTAGCTCAGTGGTTTCGCCGCCTGCTGCACAAGCGCAAGGATCCGAGTTCGATCGCCGGTACCAAAAAAGAAAAAAAACCTCTAGAACGCAAGCAGTTAGCATGCCAGTCGCTCATTCCCTTATTTATTACAACATCCACTGAGCCCCCACATGGGCCAGGCCCTGGCCAGGGCCAAGGCCTAGCTCAGAATCCACAACAACAGTTATCTACAGTCCACACAGGCTACTCTTTCCCCTCTGCTTACCCACGAGCTTCCCATGGCTGGCTGCCCCTCCCCTCCTCACCACCCCACTCCAAGCCCTGACTCCACCCTGGCTGCTCTGTGAGGGACAGAGGCTTCTCCAGAAGAGCATGTTCTTTCCAGATCACACAAGGGGTGCCCAACACTTCTAAGCCCAGCCTCAGTGAGACCCTGACTTCAATCAGCCCCTCTACAGGCCTCTGGGACACAGTATAAGTGTTCTAGGGCCCTGAAGGCATGCCAAGGCCACACGGACGGGCTCCACCACAACTTGTCCTTATGATGTCCCAAGACACTTTAGAAACCTGGATAAATCAAAGAATAAAGCATCATTTCTAAAACATTTACCCATCTACATACATTAGTGCACCTGTTCTGTGCCTTGGCCTGTACGTGGAGACTCAGATGAGTCCACTCTCACGTTGCTTACTGGCACGTACCAGCAAGATCAGCAAGTCTGACAAATCCCTGTAACCACGAGATAAACCTGTGGTGCAGGCTCTAGGATCCCACAAAAGTGCAAGGGTCAGAGACACAGTTAGGAAGGACCAGTAATTTGAAACACGTCTGACACCCTAAGAGAAACAAACTTAAACAGCCCCAACTTGGCCTCCAATTTTAGGGCAGACTCCAGTTGCCATAGCAGCGAGACTCTAGGAGCACTACCAGTGGCCCCCTGAGCTGCAAATTAGCCCAAGCACACACTGAAGGAAAGTAGGTCAGATGGCAAGAAAGCCCATCCAGAGAAATTAAGGCTGTAAATAGAGGGTGGAGAACGGGCCTGGGCATGGTCCCATTCCTTCAAGCCCTCAGCCTTCCCACTCAGCACACAGTGGTGGGCAGCGTGTGAGAAGCCCGGGACCTCTTCTCCAGGGAGCCCCTTTACACACACTCCAGGCTGAGATGGTGCTAGTACTGCCCACTCACAGCTCAACCCTCTGCCTATAGCCTGGGTCCAGTCCCACGTCATACAACTGTGCCCTGCACTTTCTGATCACCCACACAATGCACTCAGCACATGCACTACCTGCCTGAAATTCTAAGAGCTGGGAAGCCATGTGGCCCAAGTCCAGCACCGTACATCCACCTGAACAGGAGACTATGAAGCAGAGCAGCCACAGGGAGAGTATCAGGCTGCGGGTCAGGAAAAGCAAGTTACAAACCTGGGATCCTCTTTCCTGGACTTTGAGAGGCATGCTTTCACATCATTCAGCCTTGCTCCAAAGCTTCAAACCTTGTCCTCTACCTTCAGGAAAAAGTCCCAATTCTACCTCCTAGCTTTGACCTTGTCACTTGCCCCATCCTGCATTTGAGCCCGGGCAGGATCACCACTGTGACTTAACTGCCAAGGAGGTACTAGTTCCCCATATCTTTCATCTCTCTTAATTCTTCCTGAACGTTATGGCATCGCTACTGTCCAGCTCCTGGAAGGGTTCTTCTTCACATACAGCCCAGACTTTTTTCCCACTCTCCTAACAGCCAGCTCTGGCTCTACCTTGCTTTGCTAGTCTCAGGTTATCTGTGTGTCTGTGTCATGTCCCCGTTCACCAGCCATGAATGGTGTCCATGTATATCCAGAGCCCCATACATACACACTGAAGACCTGGGGCCATGAGGAAAGTCTTCAATCTTACAATGAATAGAGAAAGGGTAGAAACATGGTGAGCTCCTTTATTTCTGCAGCATGTGTAGTCTGTGCATCTCTTACACACCAGCATTACATCTCACACTCGCCCTAGGGAGTCTCAGTGGTTTTTCTGGGCTACACACAAGCTCAGACAAAAATCTTCTTTTCCAGAAGGTTTTCTCATTCTCTCCTTGAAAAGGGCTGATCTGTCTATGCCTCCCTTACCACCTGCTCCACATTCACACATGGGACCTTTCAAAGTTCTTTGTAGGCATGGATAGCTCCAAGACTGCTCTTCAAGGAGAAAGCATCCTTGTAATTCACTTATGGTAGAAGCTCAAGGTTCAGGATTTTACTATTAGACCCAGGAAGGTAATCCAAAATGTGCAAGGAAAGGCATCAGTAAAAAGAGATGACAGTCACTTTTATTTTAAAATCAGAAATTCATGATACAATCTTTGATAGCTATAGGAAGGAAGGGAGGGAAGGCGGAGAGGAAGGAAGTCAAGAAGGCTGGCTGACCCTGAAAATCCTAGAGCTGTGTAAAAAGTTAAGTAAGTGAGGAGAAGTCACATCTCATTTGAAAAAGAAATCAGGTACACAAATTCCATGCAAGACTTAACAAGATTCTCAAAATTCCTCCTTTTCCTACCAAATTAATTCAGCTCACTGGAGATGGAAATGGTAGGCAACACTATTTGAGATAACTTTTTAGAAAATATACCCAACTAATGTCAAGAGGATGTCAGCTTGCTATCCAAAGGAGCTAAAGGAAAAGTGAATAGAAAAAGCAGATGAAAGCTGGAGGCTAACCGACAAGAACCTACCTAAGCCCTTGTTGGCACAGGCTGCAAGTCTGGTTTGAAGTTTCCCAGCAGCCAAAGAAAAAGAGGCAATAATGATGATCAATTGCATGATATATAAAATGCAGCAGATTAAACAAAAACAAAACAAGATCACTCCATGGGTTAGTAACTTTTCTTATGGCTGACATTTCTTTTTTTGGGGTACTGGGATCAAGCTCGGGACCTTGCATTTTCGAGGCAGGCGGTGGAACCACTGAGCTAAATCCAATGCCCCATGACTGACATTCTTAACATGCTCTCTCCTGTATGTCTTCTGCCAGGGAACTGTACATATGCAACAGATGATGTCTCCAACAATATCCTTCCACCAATCCAGTGTTTGATTTTATATGGCCATTTCCACAAAAACCTCTAACAGACTTGGTCATTTTTCAAATACTCCTCTTGGCTTCACAGGTCTTTCCAATGGTCTCTTTGTTTTTGTTTCACAATACTGGAGATTCAACTCAAGGCCTTCACCCTGAGCTACAGCCCTGGTTACAAAGTTCCCCAGTCTGGGCTGGAACTCACAATTCTCCTGCTTCAGCCTCCTAAGAGTGCTGGAATTAAAGGCATACACCACCACACCGCACACCCGGTCAGACTTGCTGACTGTCAGGGCACACATACACAGATCAAAAGGCAAAGCCACAGGCTGGGGATTTAGCTCAGTGACACCATGTCTGCCTTGCAAGCTCAAGGTCCTGAGTTTGATCCCCGGTACCAAAAATAAAAGGCAAAACCAGCAGGTCGTGGTGGCTCATGTCTTTAATCTCAGCACTCTGGGAGCCTGAGGCAGGAAGATGGTGAGTTCTAGCCCAGCCTGGGCAACTTAACAAGACCATGTCTCAAAATAAAAAGTAAACAAGGGCCGGGAATGTAGCTCAGTGTGAAGGCCTTGGGTTCAATCTTCAGTACCACTTAAAAAAAAAAAATTCAAAACTGCAAGCCTCCAGAAAATGCAAGATGTCACGAAATCAATGAAAGCAATCCTGATGAATGGCTCGAGAAACCCACCTGAAGCCGATGAAAAGCAGCGCCTGGCCGAGTCAGACCTGTGAGCAACTGAAGAAGAGACATCCACCAGGGACATGAACACGGAAGTACAGAGAGACGTTCCTGAATGTGTACGGAAAAGTGCCTTTGTGTGAGCTGCAAAAGTCAAGAGTGAAGTACACAAAACGTAACCCTGAAACTTTGGGAGAAAAATGTGGCCCAAATTCCTCATTCACTCTAAGGATTAACACATGGTTATCAAACATTTTCTCGTACTATTAACCATTGAAACTTTGACTCACTGAGTGGATACATTTTAAGTGCTAAACAATTTTCTTACAATTTTGCCAGACTCTCCCCCATTCCTGAAACTAAAGTTATAAATTGGTTTAAAATCATAGGCACATAGCGCCTGCCTGGTAAGCGCTAGGTCCTGAGTTCAATCTCCGGTACCAAAAAAAAATCATAGGCAAAAACAAACAGGGTGGCTCAGGCAGGCATTTGGCCACCAGAGTTGAGGCTCGTACTTAGAAATAAAGTTTCATTCCAAATCTAAAATAAGAGAACCAATAAACTCACCTAGGCCAGGGCCGGGGATTTAGCTCAGTGGTTTTGCTGCCTGCTGCGCAAGCTCAAGAACCTGAGTTCTATCCCCGGTACCAAAAAAGAAAAAACTCACCTGGGCCAGGTAATTGCTTCTGTCTAGGATTAAAAATATAATCAGTGTAAGTCATCTTTCTCCTCAGGGAACTATTTTCAAGAAGAACAGAAAATTCCAGAAGCACTATGAAGAAGTTTTGGTTCTTATTAAAAGAGCTTTGATATTATATTTGGTTTGAAATAAATGCTGATGTGTTAATTGGCCGAGTTCCTCTAAAGCTTTAACTTACTGGTTTTAGAGGCTACTTTTATACTAGGAATAAAAGGCCTTTTAAGGAGCACTGGGGTGTAAACAGAAATGGGATTTCCCAGCTGCCGAAATGGACAGCAAAGCTGGTTTCTCCCGCCACGCTGGAGAAACAGGTTGAGAATAGCAGCCTGCCCTTCTGGAGGGCCCCAGGGAGGTCCCCTCGGGTGCAAAGGCTTCCCAGAGAGACACGCAAAGCTTCAAATTCAGGAGCTCCAACCTCTTGGTCCTCACCTCACAGTTCCAGTAGCGCTGTGACTGCCCCACCCTGCTCTTTACGAGGAGAGGCCGCCCCTCCTCAGCTGCTCTGGGGCGGATTTCTTTCCAGGCCTTCCAAGCATCAACACAGCCTGACACTGGCTGCCCTACTTGGGAGCAGGGCAGTTCAAACCAGGTGCTGAGGCCGGGAACTACTGACTCGAGGCTCCACGAAGGAACAGAAATCCAGCCCCTGGGCCTGAAATAGCAACTGTGAGCATCTATTGATAGCACACGGTCTTCAGGCAGAGTTTAAGTGAATGAGTGTGTCAGTGTGTGTGTCGGTGTGTGTGTGTGTGTGTGTACAAGCACTTATATGTGCTACCAACCCCTAAAAATAACTCCCTCTTTCCACAACCACCCCAGAGACCTTGTCTGTTATTCCCTCTGCCCCCAGCCTGCCTGTGGCTGGTTGCAAACTAGCACTAAATGTCTGAGGATAGGGATTTTTCCCCTACATACTCAGATCCGTCGTAATTGTACACGTAAAGACAATTCTTCCATGACCCTAGTCTGCCTCATCCTGCCGACCTGGAAATTCTCTGAGAGACCTCTGGACACACACGTGACCAGGTTTCCTACCAGCACACAGGGCTACCTTCTTTGATACATTTGCTATTTGTCTATCTCTTTTTTTTTTTCTTCAGTACCAGGGATCAAACTCGGGTCCTTGTGGTTGCAAGGCAGGGAGTAGAACCACTGAGCTAAATCCCTGGCCTGTTATTTGTCATATCTCTTTAAGCAACAAAACCAGAAAGATATGAAGGGTCCCTGCTTTCTGTGAGATCCCACTGGGCAGTGGCTGCCGTGCCTGAGGAACAGACCCCAGCGTGGTGTGCTCTTTTGTCCTGGCAGGACACATGGGGGATCTCAGTGGCTAGGTGGATGTGTGGATGGACAGATGGGCCGACAGACACACAGGACAAAGGCAGAAAGTAAAATAATTTCCAAGGGAGCCCAGAGCTTAAGAAAACTCACTGAAGTAACCCCTCGCAGGCCCAGCCTCATGCTCCCGTCACTGATCTCCTTACGTCCCCAGAATCAGGTCTTGGTTTGCTTTGTGGTTTACCGAGGAAAATACACTGGGTGCTCAGCAACAGGGTTTGAATTAACCTCTTCCTCACACATCTAAGTCAAAAAGACTAATGGACAAGAGAGGAAATGTTTCACTCACCTTGAGGTAGGAGAGAAAAAAAAATAAAAGGTAGAAAGGAAATGAAAATTATAACTACAAATTGTACTTTTAAGAAGACTACAACTTCCAAGGCCCAGTTGAAGCTACCAACGTGATGCATATCACATTCCCGTGGTTAATTTAGGCTCTTTTTTTTCCAGACCCATTACACGCAAAATTCCTCAGGAATACTGAAAATCCATAAATTGGCTTGAGAAAGTAAAGAGCAGGAACCTGATCCTCAGATGAAGAAACACGTTGAGAGAATTCAAAGAATGCTTCAATTATCCATAAGAAAAAAAATAAAAACTGGGCTCATACCTGTCAAATGGGCCAGTACCCTTCTGGAGGGTGGGCCATCTTTTTCTAGGGTTCCAACCCCTCAAGGGAAACATAAACATTCCCAGTTCCAGGAAATACTGCAACTCTCTCTCTTAAAGCCCATACTCTACTTCTTTGAGTGGGTACTTTTGAATTCCATCCTATGAAACCCTTCCTGTGCCTCTTACTAATTAAAAATTCTTTTTCCTAAAAAGAATTCTTTTTCTGTACAAGTCAGCGAACCCATACACCTAGGGCGGGTTAGGTTATCTCAGGTCTGGGACCTCCTTGAACCCTGTCCAGTGACAGCCTGAAGCCTTAAGCCAGGCCTGGGCCTGGGAAGTCCCGCAGGCCTCTATGCCTCAGTGTTATCTGTGCAGTGGAAATAACAACTACCTCCCCTCCACAACAGGGAGGTCACAGATAGACCTTAGCATGGGAGGACTGGGCACACTGCAAGTACTCAATACACACAGCTCTGCAGCTGCTTTGTGAAAGAGCAAGAAATCACTCTGGGCTGAGGAGGACTCTATCCCTGCTCCTGATTCTCACAGCATTTTGGGGACACCAAGCCCAGAGCCCCTCAGTCAGGAGGGATGGCTGAAGGTCAGTGACCTTGGCCAAAGTGCTGGCTTCAGTATTCCCACCTATAAATGGGTACAATGAACATACTGCCTTCTGGGGCTGCTGTGGACATTAAGGAGATGCTGGTACAGACAGTATTCGATGACAGTCGGCTGCTGTCATAAGGAGCAGGAACGCTCCTGCCACTTTGTGAGCTCAGGGAGAACCTGAAACCCAATTCCGGCCACAGCCTGGAGGCCACCCCACCCTTCCCTTCTGTACTCCTTTGTTCAGCAGGGGAAGGTACCATCCAGAGTCCTGCCAGACAGCCCTGCAACAGTTCTGCTCACAGGGAAGGAGGGTGGAGGATGGCCCAGTCTACACACCCAGCAAAGTCCATCTGCACATGTGTGTCAGTCTCTGCTGGCAGAAACTCCACAGGTCCCACATGCCAACCTAGGAGCAAGCATCTCCTCTTGGAATTATGCTAACTCCACGCATTAGGGAATACTGTCATTGATTGAGCCATCAACCAACATTTTGTACAGAATAAACAGAATGGAATGGAATGGAATGGAGGGATATAATAAAATGGAAAAGCAATGGATCCCACCTAGTCAGTGGAGTTCTGTGCTGATCATAAGCATGTTTGTGTGTGGACCAGTCACCGTGTGAAACTCCCTATGCTTAAGCAGAGAAGCCCTCGGCAGGTCCTGGTCTCAAAGATGGAAAAGTTCCCTTTTTTGTTGCTTGTTTCTTTGCGCATTTTAACGCCTCAAGGTCAAAGCTGAAATCTTTTTTGTTTGTTTGTTTGTTTTTGCGCACTGGGGATCAAACTCAGGATCTTGAGCTTGAGAGGCAGGTGTGGCGCCACTGAGCTAAATCCCCAGCCCAAAGCTGAAACCTTCCATGCTTTTTTTTTTTTAAATCTGCTTTTGCTCACTGTCTTTAGTTGCTGTGTACACCTGAGAAAGGCGGGCAGGATCCTGTGAAGCTCCCAACAATGACACCGGATGAGATGAGTATTTACACAAAGAGGGGGAATGGGGGCACAGAGGTGGGAAGTGAGGTGGGAATGTCCCCAAAGAGTCACACAGCCTTTGCCTCAGAGCCCAGAAGAACACACTAGGGTCTCCATGTTGGTGGGGACACATGCGAAGTTGCACCCTCTGGCCCTCAGCCCCAGCCTTGGGCACCATGGGAAAGAATGCTGGTGCCAAGCCCAGGGCCCTGGGTGACTTGTTCTGGCAGCCACTGCCGAATCATAGCGCAGCCTTGTAGTCACTGTCTCTACAGAGCCTCTCTCAGGGCGTCACCTGTGTGTATAAGCTCACCACTGCACCTGGCATCAGGCCCGCAATGAGCAGTTCCTCCACAGACATTTGTGAACGAGTGAATGAGTGAATGAGCCACCAGCCAGACTCAGATCCTCTCCATCCCAAGGCCACTGTTCTATGCAGGCCACCAATGTTCCTGCATGGACCATGTGGTCTGACCTCCACCCTCTCCTCTCCAACCAACCTCCTCCTGGCCACCAGAGATATTTCCCAAAACCAAACTCCACCCTGACTCTCGCTGGAAAGAGGACATGAGTTTCCTTTCACTTCTTGCGTCCCAGCACTGCCCCAACAGTCTGCATGCATGGCCCCCAAATATGAAGACCACCTACCACTCTGGGCTAACCTGCTGCGGTGCACATGTCCTTGACACCTTCCCCTCTAGCTTCTCCCTGGACCTGCAGGCTGCTCCACACACCCAAGCAGTGGCATAGCAGTCCCTTTCCCCAAAGAACCTTTGCCCTTCTTCACCTTCATCAAACACTTATTTGTGCTACAAAACCCAATGGAGATGCTGTATCCACCGGGAAGACTTTCCAACCTCTCCAGGCAGAGTTAGGTGCTTCTGTTCTCAACCTTATTGGACAGTTTAGCATATTGCATTATGCTCTGTCTGCTTACACAACAGCCATCTCTGTCTGCTTCCTCCCCGGCACCCCCGGCACTGCTGGAGGTTTAGGGAGCCAACGCTCACTGAATGCCTTGTCCTTGTCAACTACAAAGCTACTTCTGCACCTGTAGTTTACTCTTCACAATGAGCCCTTGGAGGTGGTTACTACTAGCTACATTTTCAAGTTGGTACACTGAGCCTCAGAGAGGTCATGAAACTTGTCCAATAGCGCACAGCTCATAAACGGGCCAAGGGCCATGTCACTCCAACTTTATGCTCCTTCTCCTGCACCACATCATGCATAGGGTAGGGCACAGAGCCCACCCTGGATGTATCATCTGCTGAGTGGATGGATGGATAGATGAAGGGTGGAGGGATGGATAAATAAATTAAAGAGTGCAAGCAAAGCAGAAGAGAGCACCAGAGAGCACAGCAGGACCCCATTAGATGCAAGCACTCATCACTTCCTTCTCGCTCCTGACAGCAGCAGCCTGTGGCTCCACTTCAGGAGCCAAAGGATTACAGAAACTGACTTTCCAGCCAGAGGCAGCAGCACTTAGGCCGGTGGAGTCCAGGGCTAGAATGCTCTGGCAAGAACATCCTGTGCTTCCTCCTCGCTGGGACCCTGCCTCTGCTCCTCCCTTGGTTTGCAGGCATATTTCTCCACCTCCTTTGGGCCTTCCGAGACTAGGCCTTCTCCTAGCAACTCTCCTTCCTACTGGGTCTGAGGGCTCAAGGGCTCCCAAGATGCACAGCACAGACTAAGACCTGTGACTGGGCAGCCATGCTGGGGTGCAGGGTAGGATTCTGGCCTCAGTTGTCCCCATCCAGGCCATGAAGTGCCCCACACTGTCCCAGAGCCCTGGTTCCTGCAATCCGCATTACACCATCTGCTTCTTGCTGAGCCCACTCAGGGTTGACTTCCCTTCCAAGCTGCTCTGGGGCCTTGAGACTCCAGCCCAGGCAGGGTCACAAGACTAAAGCTTCACAGCTTCCCCAGCTGTGCTCCACTGAGTTGGGCCAGGGGGCCCTGTTGGCCACTGCACTGCCAGCTCCAATTCCAGTCCCCTCCTGGGAGAGCGAATGAGTTGCAGGGCTGGGATCCTGCGCCCCCACTCTCTCCCACATCTGTCCCCACCCAGACAGAGGAGGCCACTTTCTATTTGACTCCTGGAGGGTGAAGTAATGTGTCCCTCTGTTCCCAGCCTTTGGAACCCCTGGGACACACACCCAGCGGAATGAGGCATCCAGAGCACTGGTCTGCACTCAGGGGACTGAGCAGGAGTCAAGAGACCAGGCTCAGGTTGTCTCACTAGGAGGTGAAGTTGGGATGTTTATGTCCAGTCTGCTCTGGAACAAGTGGCTCTTTGGGCAGAATGACAAGAACCTGGTACCGGATCATACCTCACCTGCTGGGTACAGGGTCCAGTCCACAGAGACCCTCAGCCCCAACAACCCAACACCTTTCCTTGGCAAGACAGGGAAGATCATCCAGATTGGCTACAGTTTGAATATGGTTTGTGCCACCCTACTCCCCAAACTCATGCAGGAGTATAATCCGAAAAGCTACGTGTTAATTGCTCTTAAGGGGGTGGAAATTTAATCTGACTGTGGCGTTTGGAGGTGAAGCTTTTGGCAAGTGATGAGGTCTAGATAAGTTCATTAGAGTGGAGTCCCCATAACTGCATCCTACTGGCTTTATAAGAAGAGGAACAGAGGGCCAGAGATTTAGCTCAGTGGTTCTACCACCTGCCTCAAAAGCGCAAGGTCCCAAGTTCAATCCCGGGTACCAAAAAAAAAGAAGAGGAACAAAAACCACACAAATAAAGACCTGGCTACTCCCTGTTTCTTGCCATGGAATGCAAGAGCCTGAGAATGACAGAGCCTGCATCATGTTGTTTGGACTTTCAGCCTCTAAAACCACGAGCTAAATAAACCTCTTTTCTTTATAAAGTTAGCTTGCCTCAGGCATTTCATTACAGTAATACAAAAAAATCAATAAAGGACCCTGCCTACAAAATAAACTGCTGAGGCTGGACACCCGCAAAAGACCTGTAAATACAAAGACGTACAGTGTTTTTCAAGGGGTTCATCTCTATAGCTTGGGGAAGAGGTGGGAAGAAGGTCTCTGCTCTTCCTCTCCTGCATGGGAAAAGCTTTCAAACCTTGGGGGAGCACTAGTAGAGAGATGGGAGCCAGTCAGAGCAGGATGCTCAAGAGGGATGGGAAATCTCAACAGAAAGCCTGGCGATCCAAGCCCCCAGAAAGCCCCTGGGCCAGGGTTCAAGGACTGTCATTCCCTGGGCCAGCAGCACCAGCAGCAAAGCAGCTTTATCCCTGCAAGAAGCTCAACTGCCTCTGCCAACTCATTTCTTCCAGATCTATCCAGGTAGCCCGAGGCCAGGTTTCGAAGTTACCAATTCCTAAGGGTCAACTGTCCCCCAGCAGGGAGACTGGGAGGTCAGCTCTAGACAAGAATGACATTGCTTGGGCTCCCATGTCACTTGGCCCAGGTGCCAGTGCAGCAGGCTCTTTGACACAAGCCCGTGAGGTCTCCTGTGGCTGTCTTGGAGTGAGCAGAGGCTTAGGGCTTGCATTCCTGAAAGTTCTTATCAGACTCCCTGCATGATCTCTCTACAGATCTCCAAATAGACTGGCAGGGCCGGCTCATCTATTGACCATCACAGCCTCAGGGGGACCACGCTGCAGGAGCCGGGGGCCTGTCAGAAGCCTGGCCGTAGCAGTGGATGGTCTCCCTCCCAAGATAAGTTCCTTGCTTCAGGTGAGTTTCAGCAGCAGAATGTACAGCCTTCTGGGTGGCCTTCCCTTTCTCTCAAATCACATGTGTTCTCCCCAGGACACACCATCTAATAAGTACCAACAGGCATGAGAAAGAGGGCCACGCAACTCCTGGAGAAAAGCCATTTTCCTGGAAATGTGGGATTGTGTCAGCCATACCACACCAGCCATGAGAAACAGGAGGCTGTGGGAAGTCGCCCCATGTGCTTGTAAGAACGGTGAATCTGTCAATCAAGTAAGATGTGCCCAGGGTACCACCACTCCCCTCCAAGGCCAAAGAGAGAAGATATAGCCACAGATGTGTGGACACGGTGACCAGCCATGTGTGCATGGTAAAGACACAGAAGGCAGCCAGCTCCAGCAAGAGAAGCCATGCTGGAAATGGGAACCAAAGGGGATGTATCTCCACATCACATGATCATAAGGACCCAGATCCTGGCCAGGCTGGGGGAACAGTGATTTCCATTTCAGCGAGATGAAAAGTCCATCTGTGCATTGTTGAAAATTGCACTGAAAACTGCCAGGGATACATCAGAGGGGGAAAGACATGATTTATTTGGACCCTTGGGTCCTGGGCACCACCCGATGACTAAAAGTGGCAGTGAGAGTGGAGCTGCAGGCTATGCTTTACTTAGGGCAATGGAGGCACAGCTGTCTCCCACCCTGTCCAGCTGAGAACCTCAGAGCATGGGGACTGTCAATCATGAAACCTGTCCTCCCTTGTCAGAGAGCCAGTAAGGTCTTTTAAAAATGCAAATCTGATCACACTGCTGCCATCACAGGGCTTCTGGACACACCTGAAAGAAAACCAAAGGAGCCAGTGGCCAAAGGTGCAGCAGTCAGGGCTGGGGATTTAGCTCAGTGGTTTCGCCACCTGCCTTGCAAGGGCAAGGACCCGAGCTCGATCCCCAGTACCAAAAAAAAAAAAAAAAAAAAGCTACACTGATCTGCACAATAAAATATAGTATTGGATTATAGCCCAAAGCATTAAATAAATGCCCACGAGTCCATACTGATATAAATAAATGATTGAATAAATTAATCAATGCGGAAGAAGAGACAAATCCATGCAGAAGAACTGTAAATAATTCAGGGAGATGGTCTTACCTAACAGAGGCAGATGTGGGGCTACACACAGTCACTTCTCCCAGAGACTGCAGGAGGGAAAGGGGAACAAGGGGAGAAACCCAACAGACAGCACTTCAGCCAAGTAACCAAGATCAACACCAACAGTCGGAAGTCTCGCTGACCATCAGGAGCCCCTATGACGGGACAAAGTGGCACTTCGCCCTATGATCTTCCCCCCAAAACTCCCAACCCCAGTCTAACCCTGAGAATGACATCATACAAGAGGCACCCTACCAAACAGGTACTCCTCCCAACTGCAGAAGTATCGCAACAAGGAAAGTCTGAAGAGCAGCCACAGCCAAGAGGCCCCTAAGGAGACTAAAGGGAACATGGGATGTGGCATCTCAGAGGATACCCTGGAACAGAAAAAGGACATTACAAAAAGGAAATCTCAGTAATCTACAGTAATCTTTGAACTTCAATTAACATAATGTATCAGTATTTGTTCATTGATTGTACTAAATTACCACACTTTTGTTAAAATGTTAACAGAGGAAGCCATGTGCCTGGATAAATGGGAACTTTCCACATTACCGTCTCCATTTTTTTCTATAAACCTAAATTATACTTTAAAAAATTAATTTTTAAAAGTCCTACCAAAGGAAACAAAAACCAAGCGCCTAATCTTTAGCATCACCCACAACGTCCAAGTGCCTGGCTGTGCACACTAGGCCACCTTTACTCCCTCCTGTCTGGGGTCCAACCACTATGCAGGCATCTTCGGTTTGGCTCCCCTGCCATGCAGGCAGGGCAGTGAATGCCTTCTGTGTCCCTCCCTAGCACAGTCCCTTGCCCAGAGCAGCCAAGTCCATGCTGGTGACCATTCACATGCATAAATGAGTGACACTCAGAAGCCACGAGCAGAGGGGACTCCAGGAAACAAACATCCCAGGGCCCAGGGCACCCAGGCCACCCTGTGTGAGCCACTGGGAGCTTGGAGCGGCGACATCATCAAAGAAGACCCGGAGCAAGTGGCTACCGCTCATCTGCTGGAGCCAAGAGGACCCAGTGATGCTCTCTGCCCTCTCAGATTGCAGCAGGGAAACGTCTGGCAGGTAGATTTCCTTTAGAGTTCATCAAAAATTGACTCTAGCCCTTGGGTAAGCTTGGTCTTTTTTTTTTTTTTTAACAAGCATAATTTACATAGAGCAAGATAGTAAAATTCACTTTTTTTTCCCTCTTTTAAATGTTTATTCTAAATTTTTCCCCCAGCTTGTGGGACACTTGGTCAGGAGTATCTCTTTACTTTAATCTTAGTAAAATGGACAAGTCTATGTCTCTGAGGGCATCAGTGACATGGTCCCAGAGGAGGAGATATCTCTGATTTGGGTCTCCGAGGTCCCGCAGGTTATTGGTTGCATTTCATCTATGTGAATGAAGTGAAGCATATTCCTTTACATTTAAGGAAGAACTTTGGTCCAGGCAGGTTCAGCTCTGCTTTTACTGATCACATATGAACCACTGTGTTGTGTGCAGGTGACTGGTCATCTTGCTACAGGGGAAGAGACGTAACTCCCAAACCTGCTAAATATCCAAAACGCACGTTCGTGTTCTCTAAAATCGCAGAATGAATTCTAGGGACAATGGAGGTTAAGAGTAGGCAAAATTTATTGGGAGAAAGAAACCTTCTGCCTAAGAGAGACAGAAGGGGGACCAGAAAGTAGGTTGCCCTAAAATTCACTTTTTTAAAGTACAGTTTCATAGAATTTGATAAAGACATACACGTATGTAACCACCACCATAATTAAGATGTAGGACACTTCCATCACCTAAGATATCTCACTCCCAATTACAGGAGTGTAATTGCTTTTCCATTCCACCTTGTTTTTTGCCTTTTGTTCAGAATATCGTGTAAATGAAACCCTATGATACGAGCAGTCATATACACACAACTCTCTGGAGAGCCCTGCCTCACAAAGCACATCCCATTGTTACATGAACAGCAAGCTGCCAAGGGGAAGGCTTAGATGGTCGGAGACATGGCCTCACAGGGCTAAATTCTCAGTGCCTCACTGAAGCCATCCTAAGTGCAGCTCACTCCACAGCTCAGGGCAGAGACCACCCAATCCCTGCTCTCCAGGGCAGCTGCTACAGAGGGGCACTTGTACAGTACCTGCTTATAAGCCTGGTCTGATCCTGGCAAGAGGCAGTGAAAACATCTACTCCATGAGCAGCTGGGGCAGAAGGCGAAGCTGTGTGTCCTGAGGCTGGAGGAGTGAGACCTGCACGGGGAGCAGGTGGGGAGGTGCTGGCACACAATAGGAGAATTATTCCAAATGGAACTCGCTCATTAATGGTGCATTCATCAGGCGCCACTCACCCTACACAACCCTCCTACACCCATCCAATGGGCTATTTAAAGACCTAGCACACTGCTCCTCTGGGCTCCCACCCAGGCCTCTGGGCATACCGAGTGGAAGCTCGGGCCTACAGTGCCTGGCCAGGCCATCAAATTCCTTTCTCACTGGGTTCCAGCAAAACCAGGTTTTGCTGACAGCTTTTATTGACAGCTCAGATGTTCTGGATCCGCCGTGTAAGGCTTTTTGCTTTTTGTTCGCAGGACAGGATTTTTGTAGGATGATTTTTATTTTTATTTTTATTTTATTTTGTTTATTTATTTTTTTGGTACTGGGGATCGCACTCGGCTCCTTGCGCTTGCATAACAGGCGTGGAAACCACTGCGCTAAATCCCCGGCCCAGTAGGATGATTTTTAATAATTTTGTACAAACAATGAAACTCAGTTGAGATCTAAAACACAACTTTGTAAATTCTCCAGGATTTGCCCCAGAAATCTGAAGCTGAGAAAAGTCTAGGCTGATGAGTAGCCGAGGATCCTGCCTGGGTACTTGGTGAGACAAACACCCTCCACCCCAGGATTTCCATAGTTTGAAGCCCTCATGTAGTGGGTGTGCGCCCCCTCCTGGACATACAAGGAACCGCCAGCATGCAGCCCTGGGAGCACACTCCCAAATCCAAAAGGCACAGGCTTGCAGTTACACAGTGGTTCTGAGGTTATCTATCCCCTTTGGCAAAAACCAAGACTACCAAAGCCATCCAAAGCCTGGGAACAGCCAGGGATTTAGCTCAGTGGTTCCAGCGCCTGGCAGGCAAGTGCAAGGTCCCGAGTTCGATCCCCAGTACCAACAAAAAAAACAAAGCCTGGGAACAGTTTTCAGAGGGTGTAAGCTTCTGCAGCCATCCATGCCACTGTCCCCAGGGTGCTGGTCGGCGGGCTGGAATTACGTGACTCAGCAGAGGGCCTGAAATCTGGCTGGAGGTGGCAGCTGGGGTTTGAGGTTTCACAGCCCTTGGGGTGCAGGATCATTTCTTCTCTCCGGGGGTAAATACCCACAGGAGCAGGGGGTTTCTATGTCACTCTGTCCTGCTCACTACCAGATTCTCAAGCCCTGCCAATGAGGTTAGCATCCTGTGCTGGAGGGCAGCTGCCACCCTCAGCCTGGAGAAGGAATTCTCCATCTCACCCCGAACCCTGAAGGACCAGCCCCTGCCTCAACCCTCTCTCCCCTCCCTTTGTGGCTCTGCCCCGATCAGCCTGGGCTCCTTCAGCTTCCAGCACCCACTGCCTTCTTGGCTGGAGACCCCTCCCAGGACAGACCTATGAACCCATGGGCACCGGGGCCACATCTATCTCATTCTCCACAGTGACTCAACATCCGGCCAGGCCACCCACAGGAAGCATCGCCACACAGGCAAGTGGTGAGCCCGCAAGTATCCCAAAGGCTGTGACCAAGTGTCAGGAGCAGAGCCTGAGCTGGAGCCCACTGTCAGCTTCCCTGGGGTCCCATGGAAATGCAGAAAAAACAGGAGTCTGGAGAGCCCCGATCCCAGCCAATCCACAGTGAACACAAGCTACACAAAGCGCTTGGAAAGAACCCAGTGGAAGCACAACACGGGTTTACAGGGGAAGTGACACCTTAGTTGTCAGGCTGTTATGTGTAACAAGCTGAACAGTGGTTGAAATTATTTATTTTATAAAAGAATGCCTCAAAATGAATGCTGCAAGCAACTGGGAGCTGTCTCTCTGGAAGCCAATCTTTATTCATTTTGAAGTCAGTGAACAGACTACGTATACTGGTCCTGCTCCTCCCTCCACTCACATACTTTCCACTAAGATTTAATTTAATGCAAACTGGGGAAGGTATATTGTGTGTGTTGCAGTTGTGCTATTTTAAGTGTACTACTTTTCTGTGTGTGGTGCTGGGGAGGGAACCCAGCAGGGGCTCTACCCCTGAGCTCCAACCCTTGGCTTTTCTATTTTTCATTTTGAAACAAGGTCACACTAAGTTGTCCAGTCTGGCCTCCAACTTGTGATCCTTCTGCTTCAGCCTCTCAAGTACTTGGGATACCAGCTTGGGCCACTCTGCCCATCAAGGGCACTATCCCCTTATCAAACTACAAGGAAGAATCTGTCTTTGAAATACTGGCAGAGGAGAGGGACGGACTGCTTTAGACCTGTGGCCCCAGGACAGCCACCAGCCTCAGGGTCTGATGAAGACACCCACAAACTACAAATCCACTGCTGCCCCTCCCAAGAGCACCCTAGCCGCACCATTAAGGCTCACCCACTGCCACGACCCCTCAGCTCAGCAGCCTGGCCTTCCCAGCTGTCCTAGAAACCAGTCACGCTCCTGAGGGGCCAGCCTGCTGCTCCCTCCTCCCTTCCCTCTGTTGGCCCTGGTCCTCCATGGCCACACCCTTCCTGCCCTGGCCTGGTCCCATCAGCCAAAGACACCAAACAATGACTCAACAGCCCAATTAAGAAAGTTGCCTCCCTTCCTCAACCGCCTGCTCTAGGCCTGTGCTCCAAAACCAAGGAGGTCAGGTCCCAACACGGAAATGCGATGACTCACCACCGAGTCTAAGACATGGACACCCAGCACACCTGGGTCCTCCTGATGCTCCTCCTCCAGTGTTCCTAGCCAGCCAGGCCACGGCACCAGAAGTCAGAGAGCTGGACTCCTATTTTCCCATCCCCAGAGCCCCTCATCCCCCTTTTCTGCGAGTCACCTCCTTCTTCCACACTCTGTCCTCTCTGTCTGGCCACTCTGTTGCTCCAGGCCTTACCCTCTCGGAGCAAAACTTGCTATGCCCACCTCTGGTTTTGTTCACGCAGGTCCATGTCACCACAGCTACCTGAATGACCCCTCTCAAATTCTGGTCAAGTCCTTCCCTTGCCTAAAATCCTCTCCAACTTCTCACAGCCTTTGGTGTGCAGGGAAAGCCCCAGCCCGCAGGTGGGCTCCTCAGGCCAGCTCGGGGCCACCCTATGCTCCTGCTCTTACCAGCCCCTCCCCCAGCAGCAGACAAGTCCCTTGGACACTCTGCAGTGCCTTTGCTCAGGCAGGGGGACCCTGTCTCCCTCGGCCAAAGCAGGTAACAGTACCCACCTGAGCTAGACCCCCAACTTCTGAGCATCCCACTTTTCCCACGAATATGTCCTACTCCCTTTTAGGTCACAAGCTGAGAGCAGCCATGTGGCTCAGCTACTGTGGGTCTCCAGGCCCTGGCACGGAGCTGGCACATGTGGATGTCCTCCACAGAGTCAGGCCCTTCCCTTCCACCCCTTGGCCCCCAAACTTGCAGGCCACTGGCAGTGGACAATTGTCCTATGTCCTGGGCATGCCAGAGCCTAAGTAGAGCAAGACCAGCAACATAATTTGCCAGCAAAACGGAATACAGATGAAAGCAAAGGGAAACCACAGGGCCCATATTCTAAAAGTCTCTACAACTCCAAAGAAGAACTAGCAGAGAATTGAACCAGGGTGCAGGGTACTTCTCAGTGTGGCATGGTTGGTGGCTGCCCAAGCCACACACTCAGGAAGCCAACCCTGGACCTGGACCCGAGGAGAAGTTAAATAAGGTCCCCCTTCCTCCCCTTCAATTGTGCAAGGCACATCTGCTCCAAAAGTGACAGGAAGGCAGTAAAGGCTCCTTATCAACACCTTTGGGCAATTCCATCTCTGCCCGAGTCTCCTGTGATCAACAGTGACTGTTTTAAAGACACTGTTCCCAGGACAGCAGGTCCTTCACATCTTAAAGACAATACACAGTACCATCTCCAGCCCACGGGAGGACCTACCTGACAGCTGCCAAATCTGGCACAGAGAAAGCGGAGCACTGAGGCGGGCTCCTCACGCTGCATTCTCCTGTCACCTCCAGGAGCCGTCATGCTGTCTGAAACTGGGCTGGGTGTGCAAAGCCCTTCTAATTGTAAGTGTCCAGATCTCTTTTCTCATAGAAGGTGTTAATCAAAGTTTTCCAATCCTTATTATAATAAGAAAGATGCTGAATTCAAATTCATGTAGAGTGTTTATATTTTCGGAAGGTTAAGGAAATGTTAACTTAAGCTTCTTTTCCTTTTTTTAGGACAGAGTGGACAGTGAACCTAAAACACCACACTTTGGACAAACAGACATGACTTATCAATCATGGCAGTCCTTCCTGTTAGGCTTTGCTGCACAGACCCAGAATCCTTCTCTACACAGATCCCTGGGGAGCCACTACCAGTGGATCCATTTGCCATCCCTGATTTGGTGCCTTGCCAAGGTCCTCACAAACAACTGGCCCCACCAGTCACTCCACTGAGTCACAGTCTGTACCCACACACAACAGAGAGTCACTCCAGGACTTGCCTTCAGCCTAGATGCCATACAAGTCCAGCTATGGGAAGGCACTGTAAGCCACGGGTGTCCTTTGACTCTCTGTTCAGGGCTTCTGAGTCCTTCCTGGCAGGGTTCTCAATGAACTAACAGCACATGTGATTTCAAAGACCAGATGGAGTTGCCAAATTAAGCCCTGTCCATGGACAGACACTGGAGTGGCCCAGGCTGTCACGGGAGGGTGATAACGGCCCCCGAGGTGCAAGCTGAACATATCACGTCCTGTCGGGCCAGATGGGAGGCAGCATCTTATCTCCTATTTCATACCCCCATCTGGAAAGCATTTAGCACAACAGCCCTTCCTCACAGGCCTCCTGATTTTTTCTTCTTCCATCCCCACTTGCACATGATCACATAACAGGGCAAGTGAAAGGCCAGAGACACTGCCCAAAGCTGAACAGCAGGCTGGAAAAAGGAAACTGCCCTGAAATTGCTGGTTTGGAGAACAGGGACCAAGCAGTTTGATGGAAGCCTGAACTTCAGTAAAACAAGTCTCAGTACCGGGAGACAGGACAAGTATTTATGAGCCGCGGCCACCAGAACACTACATAAAGAAGGTGTTGAAAGAGGCTTGCAAACAGGCTGGAAACTCCCAGTCAGGCACATCCAGACACTGCCAGTTTGCAGAGAGCTCCAGCAGCATGTGAACACCAGCCAGGTCCTATGAGAACGTGAACAGGTCCAAACATGCTGACCTGAAGGTTTCTAGTGTGAGTGTGTGTGTGGGGGGGTCCCTGCACTATTAACCCTGAACTGGCTAGTCAGTCTTCCCTGGGAACTTTTTGTCTCCCTTCCCTTCAAAAGGTGTCTGTGCCTGGAGGAGAGAAGTTGTTTTTAAACTTGGCTCAAGCAGAACTTAAGCTGGAATGAAAATACTAACTAGGGAAAAAGTTATCAACACTATCTCAAAACTAAAGAAGAAGATCTGGATTGGAACATCCCAATCATAAATATCGACCATCATCACTAGGAGCTCCATGGACTTTTGGTCCAGGTGCATCCCAGGGACAGACCACTGTTAAAGAGGATACAAAGGGTATGAGACACAGAGAGTTGATCTCAGACACCCAAGACTTAACTATATATTCACAAAGCCAAAATCTGCCTACATATAAAGCAGCTCAAGAATCATTAAAAAAAAAGGTCTTCTGTTAGTTTGAACCATACAAAATTGTCAATATCTGACAATTGCCAATGGGGCAATTCATGTGGTTCAGCCCAACAGTAGCTAGATGGACACTAGAAATCAAAGGTTCTGGCAAATATACAGGGGTATCCCATTTACTCAGCACACCAGGCACTGGCTCATAGATTCAACTCAAGAACATCAATATAGCTTTTAAATGGTACAAAGGAATTCTGTAGGGCTGGGGACATAGCTCAGTGGCACAGCGTTTGCCTGGCAAGCGCAAGGCCCTGAGTTTGATTCCTGGAAAAAGGAATTCTGTCAGTCAGAATTGGGCGATCCCTTTTCTAAATTAAAAAAGAATAATAATAATGTTTCTACTTTATGATTCAATTTTTAATTGTCTGCTTAAATAAGGGTCCAATAACTTTTGAGAGGTAGCTGAACCCACTTATGCCTACCTATAGCTCAAAGACAAAAAGAATTTATTGTGCAAACAGATAAAAACAAAATTCCCATATGATTTGGGACCAAAAAGACCAGAAGCTCTAAGTCAATCTAATTTCCCTGTACCTTCACCATCTGCAAGTGTTAAGCTTGGATTCTGAGTTTGGCAACACTCTCATGAGGCTATGACACTGAGTAAGAACATTAGACTCCCCTGCAGGTCAGAAGACAACCAGGTAGAGGGTCACCACACACCTGCTCCAGGCAGCCAAACAAGGAGACACTTCCTGGGTCCCCTCTAATCCCTTCAAGTTACAACATTATCCTGCCCCGGGCCAGGCTAGATGCTGAGGTATCAGAGGTTACAGGGGAGCAGTTCTTCCCCCTGAGAAGGAGACGGAGTTGGATGTAAGTAATTTAAAGGTGTCTGGGAAGGGCAGTGACACTGGGGCATGGGCAGCTGCAAAGCTCAGATAGAGGCTCCTCTCAGCTTGGGGAGACTCCTAGAAAAGGGGATGCTACAGGAAGGAGGGGACAGGGTCTGTCCTGCTCACCAGGGCTTCCTCAGTGCCATGCAAGATCTGGCAAAATGCAGCCATTTTTACTGGCATCAGTATAAACTGTGTATGTACATGTTTATACAGAGAAAGACCCACATGTAGACATAAACATGTACTGGATGTGTGTCTGTATAAAGTTAGACATAAGTGTGTGTGTGTGTGTGTGTGCGCACGTGTGAATGTGTGTACACACACATGCAGGCTGTGTGATCAAAAAACATGGTGAATGTTGTGTTGTTTTTTTACAATAAAAGATACATTGCTATTATTCCCCCTCAAAATACCTCCCCTAGCTTTGTTCTTGCCACTTTCTGAAATAGTTCTTTTTGTTTGTTTGTTTTTTTAGTACCGGGGATCGAACTCGGGACCTTGCGCTTGCAAGGCAGGCACCGGAACCACTGAGCTAAATCCCCAGCCCTATCACACCTTGTAAAGATGTTCATTTACTGCATTAACCAAATACCTATGCTACATTATATAAGCAAGAGAGAGGTGGGCTCTCATGGAGCCTATAGAGAGGGGGGAATATTGTGAGGAAGATTAGTGGCAATGTGCTCTTTACTGTAATAAATTTAATGTAAACATTCACAGTGTATTTTGACCATCCCTTGTACACAGGCTCCTGAGCTGATTCTGAGCAAGCCTGGTCTAAGTGCAAAGGCTGCTTGTGAAGGATGAGATGAAGGTGAATCCAGGCGCAGTACAGTGCTGATAAAGAACCATGATCAGCATGGGGTTGCCATGGTGTGAGGGACGAAGGAAATAATGCTGGGGGAAGGAGTAGACCCTGTAGAAGAGCAGAGTTGGGACCTCAGGCCTCTGTGCCCAGCCATGGCCCGGAAACCTGAATTCTCTGCTGGTGCACTGCTGACTCCTCTTTTCTCTGACTCCCACTGAAAGCCAAATGAGAACAAGCAGCCGACCCAGCTCGTGTCCCAGGAGGCAATCAGGTAGCTCACTAAACCATCCCTGGAACAGCAGAAACACACACTTTGTCCTGGAGAATTTCTGCTTACAGGTTGCAAGGGAATAAATCTCCAACATGGCCCTTGTGGGAAGGGGGTGGTGTCCTGTCCTGTGACACCGCAGATCATTCCTAAGGCCACAGAAAGAGGCTGAGCCCTGGCACACATTTGTGGGGGAACAGAGCACAGTCCCTGTGTGGGAGTGGGAGAAAAACCGAATGAGAAGAGATGAGGGAAGAGAACAGCTTCAGGACTGGGCCCTGGAGCACCACCAACAGCCCCAGCCCCCATGTACCTCTGGGCTGTCAGATCTGTAGGGACCTGGCCAACAGCATCACTGTGGTGGGAGGAGGTAGCTAAGGGTGGGTTTCCCAAGTCTGTGGAGGCAGCCGGCTGGATGACATCATCAGTTACAGGTGAGCTGGGAAGAGAAGAAAAAACTCAATGTTCAGAAATGTTTCTGGAAGCTGCAAATGTGTTTTAACAGCACATTTTATCTAGTCCTCAGCAGGACCTCCATTTCCCTTTCTGTGATGGAAGCCTCTGAGCTGCTCACAGCAGGAACCACGGATGATGCTGGTCCAGGAGAAGTCTGTCACTGGCCCATGACAAGGTAAGTATAGAAACTAGGAGAAGAGTTTAGAAACCTTTAGAGTAATTTGAGAGAATAATGTTATGTCTGTTGAATCTAAAAACAAAAACAAAAACAAAAAGTCACGGCTTATGTTTCGTAGGCCTTCAGTGGCTCTCAATCAGGGGACACCCACAGTGTCTGGAGCCATTTTTGGCTGTCACCCCTGGGGTTGGCGGGAGGACTGAGGCTAAGGCTGCTGCTAATGTCCTACAGTACACATGACAGGCCCTGTGGCAAAGGATTATTTGCCCCAGATGTCAATAGTGTTGGCACCAAGAAACCCTGGACTCAAGTTTTATTTCATTTTCCTAGTAATTTATCTAATCGTATTTTCAATTTTTGGGGGGGGGGGTACTGGGGATCAAACTCAGGACCTTGTGCCACCAAGCTAAATCCCCAGCCCTCAAATGTTTTTTTGTTTTTTGTTTTTTTTGTGCCGGGGATCAAACTCAGGAACTTCGGCTTGCAAGGCAGGCGCCGGAACCACTGAACTAAATGCCCAGACCCCTCAAATGTTTTGATATCCAACAAGTTAGAACTTTAAAGACTGCATTGGTCTTCCACTGACTGAGAAAACCTGTCCTGGGAAATTCCCAAGGGCAGAGAGTTTCCAAAAGGCCTGAGACACAGGCATAACTGTCTTTCTGGTGGGTGCCATGGCAACTCTGCTTGTAGCCATAAGTAATGAGATCATGATCTTCGTTCCTTGGGCCTCTGCATTTACTGAATACTTGCCCTATATTATGAGCAAGGGAGAGGTGGGCCCGCATGGACCCTGTAGTCTCAGGCAAGAGGCAAACATTTTTTTTAAATGGTTATTTGGCAACAATGGTACTAATTGCTAAGACGGCCATGACAGCTTATACCAGGAGTTCCTGGCCCAGAGTCGGAATCAAAGAAAACTTCCTTGTGAGTGGGGAGTAAGCAGAGGTTAGCTGGCCAGGTATGGGAGGGCAGGTGTTTACTGATGCGTAGTGTGTGCAAGGATATCGTCTAAGCATATTTACATATACATTGCCATATTTGGTCCTCAAACAATCCTATGCAATGGGAACTATTAGCATCCTCACTTAATAACTAAAGCACAGAGAAGCACAGTACAGCCACTAAGTGTAGAATGAGGATACAAACCCAAGCCCCATTCCAGAAGTTACATTTGTCATCACCAAGAGCCACTGTGTGTTTGAAAGCCCTGATCAGGAAGGAACTTGGCATTACACAAGAGCATCAAAAGGTCAATATCATTAGAGTGTAGATAAAGAAGGGAGGACTACAAAGAGGAGAGGTGGACAGGAGCCAGATCACAGGACCAGGTGGAGGAACTGGGACTTGGTCCTAAGCCAAAGGATCAGCTCAAAGCTTCTAGCAAATGTTCAGCCACAAACCACTGCTCTTGGCATAGAGATGAATGAAAATGGGGATGTCCAGGGTAATTCCCAAAACTGTACTCTAAATAGAACTGAACTAGCCCAGTCTGGGACCCACACACCTCTACTGATTCTTCATGGTTCCCACCCCATTCTCAGTCCCACAGGATCAGATCTGAAACCCTGTGGCCACACCCAAGCAGTCAGAAATCGGCGCACGCACGGACAAATGAAGGGAGAGCCCAGCCTGGAGGAGGGAGGATGGCAAGGACTCAGATGTCTTTGGTGGATCACAATTCAGAGAATTCTAACCTCAGGCAAAATCGACTTTCCAACATCAGAAAGTCAGAGTGGAAAAACAACTCAGGAATTTTGGCAAGACAACTTGAAAGACAGAGGAGACTTTATTTCCCCTGACCCAGCCCTGTACTTTCAAGAGTTTATTTTAAGGAGATGATAAAGGGTGGGGGAACCAAAAATGGCAGCAGTAGGGGACAGTTGGTCAAATAAGAGCCAGAGAACAGATTTGTTTGACACAGTTTTCAAAAAAGAAAGTAGATCTTTATGCATCTAGATGTAAACATGTTCATTATTAGCTGGAAATGGGTTAAAACTATTGGCAGCAAGCTCAGATTTTGTTTGTGTGTACCAATATATGTTTCTATAAATACACAGTCACAGAAAGCAAGCAACAGATTAAATGAGCTAACAAGAAATGCAGGAAATACACAAAAGTGCTAAGAGAAACTATCTTTATAATCACAATAAGTAAGAAAACCTATTTAAGAAAAAGTTTAAGGGTCAGGAACAACTTCAATTCATAACTCAGTGAAAGCCTTACAAGGTGGAGACAACCCACAAATGGTGTCTTTCCTCCCTTCCGTACTTGCACTGTTGCGTGATGCCCGGATTCGCCAGTCTCATTCCAAGGCAGGAACACACCCACACCTCATTTACTCAGGCATCGCTGAGGGAAATGAAGGTCCCAATAGAGAATTGTTTTGGAAGACAAATACTGGCCAACATATTCTGTGGGGTGGAATTATTTTGCAAAGCGTATTATATTTTTTTGAATGGGGACTCTTGTACATAATTAAATAGTTTTTCAATGACATTTGATTGACATCCTGACCACCTATGATATAAGTGAGGAAGTATGCTATAGTACTGAAAAACAATTGTATATGAAGCAAAGAGAGCTGATTCCAGCGCACCCCCGCCTTGGGATCTCAGCCAGGTGACTTCTCTCAGCTTCAGCTTTTCCATTCGTGAAAGTGAAGGCGCCGAGCTGCATGATCACCAAGGACTCTGGGTCAGTCTTGTCCCTCACACTCAGGCTGGCAGCTGTGCCTTGTGCTTATCAACTCACCTCCCCCTTCTTGCTGCCTATGCCTTCCTCTTCTGTTTCTGCTATTCCACAGACTAAGAATATGGTGTCCATCAAGAGTTCATAAGCTTTGATTAAAGGTCTGTCAACTTCCTACACAAAATAACTACAGGGCTAGGGATTTAGCTCAGTGGTTTCATCGCCTGCTGCACAAGCGCAAGGACCTGAGTTCGATCCCTGGTACCAAAAAAAAAAAGTTACAAAATAACTACAACTGAAAAATATACATGTATGTTTGTATATACATATACAACAAGTCGAACTAGAGGGAATTGGTAAATATATAACATTTAAATATGTCAAACTCACATTGAGCTATCAGCTCTGAGACTTTTCTAGTGATCCTTTCAGAGGTCTAAGGATGGGAGACAGCCTAACGATGGGGAATATGGAGGGACTCTTCTAATACAGCTCTTCTCAGACCAACTGGCAGAGGCTATAAAAGGCTTCAAATTCTATTAATGATGGCAAAGAAGGCGACTGATATTATTCAGAGGGAAGAAATATCAGGCAGAGATCTCAACCACCAGCTGCTGCCGCCAGCTGCCAGGCCAGCCCACTGTAAACTTGGTCAGGCCAGCAAAGGGTTGATTTGCCACTGGAATGTCAGGGAGGGAAGCTTATATCAACAAGTGCTTCTGCACACAGCCATGAGTCATCACTGCGGAAACCCAGGCAGAGAGGGCTCAGTTCAGAGGAAGACACTCGAGTTTGAATCTAAAAGGCAACACCTTTGTCTCTACACACACACAGATGCCCCAGCAAGCTCCCAGGCGCCAGCATGAATTACACAGGACCACACTCTCCAGGCCTCACAGGATAATGGCGACCAAGGCGAGCTCGAGGTCTAAAGGAAGATTGCAAAGGGTGGTGTGTTAGTCCATTAACGTTGCTACAACAAAATCCCAGACACCGGGTGGGTTACAAACAACAGCCATTTACTTCCCTGGAAACTGAGAAGTCCAAGATCAAGGTCCCAGCTGATTTGGATCTGGTGAGGGCCAGCTTCTGGCTGGACGGTGGCACCTTCTCAGTCATCCTCACCTGGTGGAAGGCGCCTTTTATATGGCACTGATCCTGTTTCTGAGAGTTCCACCCCCTGCCTAATCACTTTCCAAAGGCCTTCCCTCCTAATATTATCATTTTGGGAGTTAAGGTTTTAACACACGAATTTGTAGGGGACACAAACATTCAGACCATAGCAGGTGGTAACAGAGAAACAAACTCCCATAGAAACACAGGCTTATTCCAGGCCAGAGCAATGTGGGACGTTTATGTGAATAGCTGAAGCAAATGAAGAGCTTTAATAGGCTATGCGAGCAAAGAGCTTTCCAGGAAAAAAAGTTTCTCAGGCTGAGGGCAGAGCCCGGTGGTCGAGAATGTGCCTAGCATGCAAGAGGTCCTGGGTTCCATTCCCAGCACCACAAACAAAACAAGCTTCTTCTTCTTCTTCCCTCTCTCCCTGATGGTTTGGGTGGAAAGCCACTGGGATCCACGTCCTTTCCCTTCCCTTAGAAGATTAGCCTCGAGGGTAGAAAGGAACAGGCAGGAGAGGCAGTGGCATAGAGAGAAGATCAGGGTCTTCAGGAAATCATTACCTACAGGGAGAAATTGCCCAAACAATAATAATAACCATATCAAAGATAATAGGAGCCAGGTTCTCACAGTCAGAGAAGGATTTCCATGTACAAAAAGTAATCCCCTGAAAGAGCTGTCTTCGATGACAGGTATCAGATAAATACAGAGTAGATATAGAGGAGCGTGTGTGTACATACATGCATGCTCACTATACACACGGTTACTTCCCAACTGTCTCCTGGGAAGGGTCATGTCAAAAGGACACATGAACTACTTCAAAGGGGCTGCCACTGGCCAAAGCTGGGAGTATTCTGATCTCAAAAAAATTAATAAGAATAATACAGTGATGGGGCCGGCGATTTAGCTCAGTAGTTCTGCCGCCTGCCTCCCAAGCACAAAGTCCCAAGTTTGATACCCGGTACCAAATAAAAAGAATAATACAGTGATGGATTTTTAACCCATTGCATTATTATTTTATCAACCCATTAAGTATAAATAGACATGAACAAATGAATAAATGGAAGAGAAGGGACAGCACCTCCTTCAGTACAGTGCCAAGTCAAATATGTAGGAATAATGATGAAAACAAACCAAAAAAAATCTCCATTTAAGAACCTTCACCAAGGAGCCAATGGAGGATACTGAAGCAACTGGGTGGAGGAGTAAAGTAAGACAGTGGTGTGGTCTGAGCACCTTCAAGCAACTACTGACTGATTACAAAGGAGAAAGCAATGAATTCTGGGGGGGAAACCTGACGAGACGTTGAGCAGGACACCATCCCACCACTAGGATGCTGCAGCATCACTGCTGTAGGGTCCACGCCCAAAGTGGATGGCCACAGACATGATGAGGAAACCAGATGGAGAAACATTGTGGGACTTCCTCCAGCCTAAAAGCCCCATCCTCTTGCAGAGTCATGAAAAGCTGGCGGACACTAAAGAACTTCTCAGATTGAAAGACAGTCTGCAGGGCCAGGGACTTAGCTCAGTGGCACCACATCTGCCTCACAAGCGCAAGGTCCTGAGTTCAATCTCCAGTACCAACAAAACCCAAACAAACACAAAGACAGCCTTCAGATGGACACGGGTTAAGCACATGATTTCAGACCAGGTCTTGGATCCAATGGGAAAAGGGGCCGTGTTGGGGAACTGAATGAATACTGAGAACAGATATGTGACTTCCCAACTGGATGGTTACGTTGTGCTTGAAGGTACCCTTGTTTGGGGAAATACACACTGAGGTTATAGAAATTTTATGTTTTATTTTTGGAGGGGGCAGCTTCATGTCTGCAACTTGTTCTGGAATGATTCAGAAAGAGTAACAACAATGGATATATATCACATACATAAACAGAGGAGAAATGACTCAGCATGTGAAAAAAAGGTCAACAAGTAGGTAATCTGGTCAAAGGGAATACCGGTATTCTTTGCACTGTTCTTAAAACAGAAAAGCGGCATTGTGGTCAGCAGCAAACAACCTTCCTGTGCAAAGACCTCACACCCCAGAGCCCTCTGAGCTTAGGCTGGCTCTGGAGGACAGTGTGGCCTATGGCTAGAGCAGCACTAGAGTGGCTGTGGGACCTGCAGTGGGACAACTGGGGTCAAGGCCAGCCTGAAGAGGCCTCAGAACCTCAAAAGGTCATGCCAGGAACCTGTAGTCCTGGGGGAGATGGCAACCACCACAGATTCATTAACAAAGTGGCAGAACATTCAGAATCTAATGCTTCTGTCACTGTGGAGAAAAACTGGAGGGAGTGGCAGCACAGATGAAGGAACCACAGTAAGAACCCGAAGTTCTGGGGCAGGGAGTACCCTGCAGGACTCAGGCCACTGCAGAGGAGGAGCTTAGTCTCGAGAGCCCTGTGATGATCACAGGGGATGGAGGGAAGGGTTATGAGAGCAACCAGAGAAAATTGGGGTTTGAACATCTAATGGGTTGGAGAGCCATGTTATTAACTGTATGCCTCACTCATAAAGCCGTGAACCTCCTGAATCATCACTTACTTGTCTTTAATGAGAAATGACAATTTACTTACCTTTAAAGCTAGACTATGTTCAATTTAAATAAAATTACAAAACTCTGAGAAAGAACATAGATGAATCCCTTGGTTTTGAGGTGCTTCCTGCTTCTTCTCCCTTTTTTTTTCAATTACAAACTAAGTAATATATAGTTTTTTGTTTGTTTTTCATTAGTTTTAGACAAGATCTAACTATGTTGCCCAGGCTGGCCTTGAACTCTTCAGTTCGAGCAATCCTGCCACAGGCTCCTGAGTACCTGGGACTAGAGGTGTGTGTGGTCCATACCTCCCTAATATACAACTCTTATAATGATCACACAGCCCCACACCCTGGAAAATCAGTGTAGTTCATGCTGTCACGCTGACAGAGAGCCCCACATGGCTCACATACGTTGTCTCTTTTTTTATGCAAGTCTGTCATAAATCAGCCAAAGGGAACTTGTGAGATCTCAAATCTTCATGCACTGTTGGCAGGTTCTGAGCAGGCCGTGACCCAGCTGGTGAAGGCTGAAACCAGAGCAGGGGCACAGTCAACACGTGGGGCACAGATACATTCAGTGTCCTTTTCCGAGCTCCCCTGGGCATCTTGATCTCCAGCCTTCCTCTCCTGGGTGCTGAGCAGACTCCAGCTCTGCTACACCACTGCAGGTGTGTCCACCATGTGTGAAAGCCAAGCTAAGCTTTTTTCATCACACTGGAAAACACCTCACGTCTAGATTGGGCAGATGAAGTAAGACAAGTGTGGCCTGGCATCCCTGTGGGCCAGGTACAGGGGAGAGGCCCAGTGGATAAGATCCCTAAGACCAGGAAGGTCAACTCTCCCAGGAAAGACCCTGAGTCAAGGGACTTGACTAAGGTCTAAA
This sequence comes from Heterocephalus glaber, assembly GCF_053883595.1. NCBI lineage: Eukaryota > Metazoa > Chordata > Mammalia > Rodentia > Bathyergidae > Heterocephalus > Heterocephalus glaber. The sequence goes on from NW_028258320.1 coordinate 62,404,828, forward strand.
CACGCTGGTTTTATTGTCGATAATATTTTAATACATATAAAATATTGTAACAATTTTGAATAATTAGGGGGGGTGCAGCTCAATGCCAGAGTGTTTGCCTGGCATGCACAGGGCCCTGGGTTCAATCCTCAAACCAAAAATTTTAATAATCATAATAAAAGCATTAATCATAGCAATAATCATAAAAACAGCTAACAGTGTTGAGTGCTTATATTCACCAAGCCTGTGAAGAGCTTCCCATGCCCTCCCATGCAGTCCCTTCCCCCGGAGAGGGTGAAGAACAGAATCAGGATTTGGACCCATGTCCAAGGGCACAGGAGCCAGGAAATCCCACGGCAGGCTCCAGGCCCAGCTCAAACTAAGGAACAGGAAAACATCCCCCATAGGGTGATGGGGAGAGGAGCTCACAGATGTGATCCTGGAGCCATGGCGGGAGGACAGAAAGACATTTTCCACTTCCAGATAAGAAGTCCAACAACTTAAAACATTTACCCTCTGGTTAAAAAAAAAAATAGTATTTAAATTTGCACAATGTCTTAGAACTTTGTCAAGTGCTGTCTTTTGTGATTCTTCAGGACCTCTGTGAAGACAAATTATTTTACAGGAGACTGGGACTCAAGAATTAAGAAGCACCTGGCAGAAACCAGGCTTCCACCATTGATGTTATTCTCCTGCAGGAGCCCACACTGTCTCCCCAGGGTCTTCCCCTGGGAAAAGTGTGCCTCAGACCCATCCAGAGCCCTCTACTGCACATGGCAGGAGAGGCTCAGGAGAGCAGTGGAGTTGGGGGGTCAGGCAGAGGAGGAGAGGCAGGGCACTTGTGGCCTCTGCAGCAGGGGAGGAGGCCTTTACCTTCCCTGCTGAATCCCCACCCCAAGTCAGACAGAAGGTTTATGGGAATGAATGAATGAATGAATGAATGAAATACAGCCCCAGGAAGGCAAGGAAGTTTGATACAATATTACGTTTTACAGACACCTCAAAATGAATACTTGCCCATTTCAATTATGAGCTCAGGTTTCCTATTTTGTAACCAATTTATTTAAAGTCTAAAGTTTCTTCTAAATACTCCTGAGAAGCCCTGAGCCTCAGTACTGGCCTTTGCACATGAAGAAATAAAATACCAGTCTCACTCCCTCTTGAGAAGCAAGATGGGAGGTCATGGCTTGTGTTTAGATGGCCCCCAAAGCCTCACGTGGTCATAGGTGGGGCTTTTGCAGAGGTGTTGCATCTACAGCGTGTGACTCCAGTTGATATGGTGCAATGATAGCCTTAAGGGCACTAAGATTAAGGGTGTGAGTGATGCCCAACCTAAGCATCCTAGATAAGACATAAGGGACAGAAGGAGCTATGGTCATCTTTGTTGTTTCACCTTCTTCCCACCATGAACTGTCTCTCCCCTGAGATGCCTGTCTGCCACCCTTGGAGCCATCTGATTATGGACTAAAACCTCTACAAATTGTGAGCTACATAAACCTATCCTCCCTTAACTTTGGGCATCAGGTGTTTTTGTCTTAGCAGCAAGAAAAGTAACTAAGACACAGGTGGCAGAAGGCCAAGACTACCTGAGCAGAGCACCCTCCACCCACACCAACCGTGCCGTACTGGGGCAGGTCTGCTCACAGCCTCCTCTGTCAGAGGGCAATGGTAGTCCCTGACTGGAAAGGGAGTGAAAGAATTCATAAGACCAGGTATGCAAATGTTCCCCTAGCCAGGTGCTTCACACACAGAAGCACTTCAGAGAAAAATCATCATCCGTATAAACAGCAGGGTGCTGCTTGTAAACATAAAGTACTAAACATGTCTTCCTAAGTGCACGTCCGCTCCCTCCCACTCTGCCCACCCAGCAGAGCATCCTCCGGTGTACAAACTGCTCCTTCACTCACTTCAGGCTAAATGTGAACATCACTGGGGGTGTGAATTAGGAATGGATCAGAGCAGGGCATGGTGGTACACACCTGTAATACTAGCTACTTAAGAAGCTGAGGTGGGACAATCACAAGCTCAAGGCCAGCCTTAGCAAGGCCTTGACTCAAAATAATTTTTTTTTAAAGCGACCAAGAGGGTAGATCAGTGGTAGAATGCTTGTACAGGACCTTGGTTCCATCCCACCACCACCAAAAAAAAAAAAAAAAAAAAGACACCTGCATTCCTAGCACACTGGGAGGTTACAGCAAATGAATCACAAATTCAAGCCAAACTTGGGCAACTTATCAAGATCCTGTCTCCAAATAAAAAATAAAATAAGGGCTGAGGGAGATAGTTCAGTGTAAAGGCCCTGAATTCCATCATCAGTATTGAACAAAAAAAAAGAATACAGGTGGTAGCAAGTGAAGGGAACGAATGTTCATGAACACTTAGTATGTGCCAGGGACAGTGTGGGCTCTTGGTCAGCAATGTAAGCAAGATGATAGCACTTTACCAAGAGAACAGAGTCTCTAGGCTATGGGTGGAATATGGTTTGTCTCATCTAAAACTTATGTTGTTCCTGCTCCCTCCAGCTCACTCAGTCCACTTGTGAACAGAAGATGGTGAGGACCCCCTAGGTATGCCCACCAGGCGCCAGCTTAGCAGTGCAGGTGCCTATAACAACAGCCCCCTCCCCTCGGCTTCTTGACTGTGCAGCTACTTGGTTCCACACTACAGAGGCACAGGGAGACATAATGGGCACTGTCCTGAGCTGCAGAAGTGAACAACAGAGAGAGGGCCTCTCAGGCTCCCTGATGAAAACTGAAGCCCACTGGAAAAGTGAAGAGAATCTCTGCAGTAAAGGCACACCAGACCACCGTGCTTGGTAAGTTGGAGGGATCATCACCTCCCATCGGAACCTGGACTATCTTCAGGGGAAAGGCAGCTGGAACCTGCAATAGAACCTTGCAGAGTTCAACTCTGCAGGAGGACAGGGAGCTCAACTTGGGACGTGGCAGCCAGAAATCTGCCTGAATCTCACGGGTCTGTGACTGGCTTACTGAGACTCATTGCCTTATAACTAAACAATGCTGCCCACATTGTCTATTGTGACAGCAGAGACATACCATGAAGGAGGCCCTTCATTTTTAATCTTTTATTTGTTATTTTCAAAATTACCACTATTATTTTTTTGCTCTTACTTCTAATTATTTTCTTCTCTATTCTTTTAAAATTTTTATTTTGCTCTTTTTTATTTCTTTTTTCTTTTCTTTCTCTCTCTCTCTCTGCCTCACTCCCTTGCTGTCCCACATTGTTCTTCATCTCCCTTTGTGTTCCTGTTCTGGCCCTAATTCGTATTTCTTCTTTATTTGTCTTTTCTTCTCTTTTCTTCTCTTGCCTGTGCCCTCTGGCCTCACTGTTAACCTTCCCCTATCCTACCTACCTATTCCTCCCTCAACTCCTTCTAACTCCCCATCCCAAAGGGTAAACTTGCTATATTGAAGAGTTTATTCACTATAAACATATGTTGGGTTGGTTGTTGATTTTGATTTAATTCACACAGTTAAAGGTAATAGATTAATAACTACCACAAACTGTCATTTTCTAAGAGGTACTTGATTGTGTTGCTGATTGTATCACTTGGGTTAAGGTGTTGTGATTGATCTAATCAGTTGTCCTTCCTGGTATAATGAAAATGAGCTAGCCTCAGACCCATTAGAGACTCAAAACCTAAAGACCAGCTATATCTGGACGACACCTCTGAGAAGCAATCATTCCATAAGGGCTCTAAATACATCAACAAAGATGCTTACAATAAGCAACTTCAAAATATCAACCCAGGAACTAAATCAAGGGAAGTACCAAAAACAAAAATGAGAAGACATTTAAGTAAGGCACAAACTCAGACTTCCACCCCAGAAAAAGCAAATTCGGGTGGAAACGTGGTGGAAAAGTCTGATAATCAACCACCTGGACACCCTGAACTGATAGCACAGGAAGTAACAAAACAGATGAGTGAGGCTCTAGAAAAATTCAAAGCAGAAATAATCTCCCAGATAACTATAGAGATGGTGAGCAGAGTGAAAGACATGATTAGAAGCTCTACAACAGAAACAGATAAAAAAAATAGATGAGCTCAGAAACATACTGGAAGCCATGAATGCCCAGCATAAGAAAGAAATGGAAACCATGATCACCCAACATAAGAAAGAAATGAAATCCATGAAACAGATTCAAACAGATATTCAGGAGATTAAAAACTCCATTGAAAGTATTCACAGCAGATTAAGGGAATCTGAAGATAGAATGTCAGATATAGAAGACAGGATTGCAGTTAAGGACCATGAAAACACAGATTTCTTAAAAACAGTAAGGGACCACAAGAAATCAATCCAGCAGCTGCTGGATGATGCAAAGAAGAATAACATAAGACTGATAGGAGTCCATGAAAAAACAGGAGAAAGTACAATTGACATAAAAAAAACTGTTCACAGAAGTAATAGTAGAAAACTTCCCAGATAGAGGGGAAAATTGGACATACAGATAAGGGAGGCATACAGAACTCGAACTAGCCATGATCAAAAAAATCTGCACCTAGACATATAATAGTCAAGATCCCAGAAACCCAACAGAACAACAAAATCCTACAGGCAGTTAGAGAAAAGAAACAAATTACCTACAAAGGAAAGCCCATCAGAATCACAGCAGACTTCTCAACACAAACCCTCAAATCTAGGAGAGCCTGGAGTGAAGTATTTCAAGCCCTAAAAGAAAATAACTTCCAACCTAGACTGCTACATCCTGCAAAATTATCTTTTAAAATCAATGGGGAAGGGCCAGGGATTTAGCTCAGTGGTTCCCCCGCCTGCCTCACAAGCACAAGGACCTGAGTTTGATCCCCGATACCAAACAAAACAAAACAAAACAAAACAAAAAACAAGCAAACATCAAACAAAAAAAATCGATGGGGAAATTAGATACTTCCATGACAAAGAACACCTGAGAAATTTCATGAACACCAAACCAACACTCCAAACAATTCTAAGCAATATCCTAGAAAAAGGCAATGAAGGTCACAACTTCATGAGGCCCAAGCAAGGGAAGCCACCAGGCGAGGTAAGAAACTAAAGGAAAAGGGGGAAAAAAATAAGAAATAAAAGAGCTAACAACAGTAAAACATCATGACAAGAACAAGTCAATATCTATCAATTATAACCATCAATGTTAATGGCCTCAATTCACCAATCAAAAGAAATAGACTGGCAGAATGGATTAAGAAGCAAAACCCAGCAATATGCTGTATACAAGAAATACATCTAACTCAAAAAGAAATTCATAGACTGAAAGTAAAAGGATGGAAAACAGTTCTCCATGTGACAGGAATCCAGAAAAAAGCAGAGGTAGCAATCTTATTTGCAGACAAAGTAGATTTCAAACCAAAACTAATTAAGAGAGACAAAGATGGTCACTACATCCTTGTGAAGGGAACAATCCAAGAGGAAGAGATGACAATCCTAAATATATATGCACCAAATATGAATGCCCCCAACTATACAAAACAAATATTAATGGACATGAAAAGCCAAATAAGCCTGCTGGGTATCTTCCCCAAAGAATTAAAAGAATCATACCACAGTGATACATGTGCACTCATGTTTATAGCGGCACAGTTTGTAATAGCTAAAGCTTGGAAACAGCCCAAATGCCCATCAACTGGAAACTGGATAAAGATGGTGTGGTTTTTTTATGAAATGGAGTACTACTCAGCCATAAAGAATGAGAAACTAGAGACATTAATAGCTAAATGGATGCATATTGAGGCCATACTCTTAAGTGCAATAAATAGGACACACATGTGTAAATACGGAATAGTTTCTCTAGTGTGACAAACTGAAAGTGCAAATAAGGATTAAAATGATTAAAATGAATAATTGATAATTTGAAATAGGAAAATGTCCAAAGGGGTAGGGGTGGTGGGAGAGGAAGGGGAAAGGAAAGAAGGGAAAGTAAAACATTATGAGAAAAGAAAAAAAATGGAAACGAAATCTACATAAATAGGGAAGGGTGGAGGGGGTGAAGGGCACACAGGTAATGGGGAAAATAATAAGAAACCAAGATACATCATGTACAGGTACAAGCACCCAATGATAAATGTAAGCATATTGTGTACCTAAAATGTACCAATAAAAGTATTTTTTTAAAAAACAAATAAGCACTAATACAATTGCAGTGGGGGACCTCAATACCCCACTATCACAAATAGATCATCTAGACAAAAAATTAACAGTGAAATTCTGGAACTGAACCAAGCTACTGCACAAATGGACTTAATAGATGTTTACAGAGTGTTCCACCCCACAAAATCAGAATACACATTCTTTTCAGCTGCACACAGGTCATTCTCCAAAATAGACATGCTAGCTCATAGAACATGTCTAAGTAAATGTAAAAGAAATGAAGTCACCTCCTATATATTATCAGACCATAGCGCAATAAAATTGGAGATCAATAACATAAGAAACCGCAAAACTCCCATAAACACATGGAAACTGAATAACACCCTTCTGAACAACCAATGGGTCACAGAACAAATTAACAAAGAAATTAGACAGCTTCTACAAGTAAATGATAATGCCAGTACAACATACAGGAATCTATAGGACACAATGAAAGCAGTTCTACATGGGAAATTCATAGCAGTGAATGCCTATACTGGGAAAACAGCTAGAACTCAAATAAATACCCTAATGCGGAACCTCAAGCTCCTAGAAAAAGAACAGCATAACAAGTCCAAAGCTCATACAACAGAGGAAATTATAAAGATCAGAGCAGAAATCAATGCAACGGAGACTAAGAGAACAATACAAAAAATTAATGAATCAAGGAGGTGGTTTTTCAAAAGAATAAATAAAATTGATAAACCTTTAGCCAACCTTATCAAAAAAAGGAAAGAAAAGGCTCAAATCCATCCAATGAAGAATGAAAAAGGTGAAGTCACAACAGACCCAGCAGAAATCCAGAGGATCATCAATACCTACTTCGAGAACCTGTACTCTAAAATAAAATGGAAAACACAGAAGAAACAGACAGATTCCTAGATACATATGAATTGCTAAAGTTAAATAAAGAAGATATAGAAATTCTAAACACCCCAATTACAATGAGTGAAATTAAAAATGTAAGAAAAAATTTACCAACAAAGAAAAGCCCAGGTCCTGATGGCTTCACTGCTGAATTCTACAAGACATTTAAAGAAGAACTATCACCATTACTCTTTAAACTCATCAAGGAAATTGAAAGGAAAGCAAGGCTTCCAAATTCATTCCAGGACGCAAGTGTTAACTTTGATTCCAAAACCAGGGAAAGACACAACCCAAAAAGAGAACTACAGGCCAATCTCCCTAATGAACATAGATGCAAAAATCCTCAACAAGATACTGGCAAACAGAATACAGAGGGTCATCAAGAAGATCATACACCCTGACCAAGTCGGATTTTTCCCAGGGATACAAGGATGGTTCAACATTCGTAAATCCATAAATGTAATACACTATATTAACAGAGTCAAGGACAAAAACCATATGATCATCTCAATAGATGCAAAAATGTATTTGACAAAATCCAACACACATTTATGATAAAAACCCTACAAAAATTGGGAATAGATGGTCTCTACCTCAATCTGATAAAAGCCATATAGGAAAAACCAACAGCCAATATTACACTAAATGGTCAAAAACTGAAATCCTTCACACTAAAATCAGGAACAAGACAAGGATGTCCATTAGCACCACTCCTGTTCAATATAGCCTTGGAAACGTTAGCCACAGCAATTAGACAAAAGAAAGAAATAAAAGGAATAAAGATAGGAAATGAAGAAGTCAAACTGTCATTATTTGCAGATGACATGATACTCTATATAGAAGACCCCAAGAACTCCACAAAAGTCTTCTAGACTTAATAACCAAATTCAGTAAAGTAGCTGGATACAAGGTCAACAAACAAAAAGCAACAGCTTCCCTCTACATGAACAACAGACTCACTGAGACAGAAATAGGGCAAACAATTCCTTTCACAATAGCATCCAAAAAACTGAAATACCTAGAAATCAATCTAACAAAAGAAATCAAAGACCTCTACTCTGAAAACTATAGCACTCTGAAAAGAGAGACTGAAGATGATATCAGAAAATGGAAAGATATCCCTTGGTCCTGGATAGGAAGAATCAACATAGTGAAAATGGCCATACTTCCAAAACTGCTATATAGATTCAAGGCAATCCCAATTGAAATTCCAGCAGCATACTTCACGGACCTTGAGAAAACAATCCAAAAATTCATTTGGAACAAGAAGAGACCCAGAATAGCAAAAGCAATTCTAGGTAACAGAGACATGGCAGGGGGGATCACCATCCCCAACTTGAAACTATACTATGAAGCTACTGTGATAAAAACAGCATGATACTGGCAAAGAAACAGACCCGAGGATCAGTGGAATAGATTAGAAGATGCAGAAACAACTCCAGACATACTCACCCACCACATCTTTGACAAAGGAGCCAACCACCATCATTGGAGGAAAGATAGCCTATTTAATAAATGGTGTTGGAAAAACTGGATTTCAACCTGCCAAAGATTAAAACTAGACCCATACCTATCACCATGCACTAAACTAAGATCGAAGTGGATTAAAAAATCTAAAGATTAAGACAGAAACACTAAATTTGCTGGAAGATAAGTTAGGTAGAACTCTTGAAAACATTGGCATTGGAAAAGACTATGAACAAAACCTCAGTAGCATGGGAACAAGCACAAAGAATCAACAACTGGGATCTCATCTTATTAAAAAGCTTCTGTACTGCAAGAGAAACCACCAACAGAGCTAAGAGACAACCTACAATGTGGGAAAAAATTTTTACCAGCTGTTCCTCAGACAAAGGACTACTATCTAGAATATATAAAGAATTGAAAAAAATCAGACCCCCCCAAATTCAAAGACCCAGTTCAAAAATGGACATCTGAAATGAACAGACATTTCTCAGACAAAGAAGTAAAAGCACCAAACAAATATATGAAAAACTGTTCAACATCACCTGTCATTTGAGAGCTGCAGATGAAAACAACACTGAGATTCCACCTCACCCCAGGAAGAATGGCTGCTATCAGGAAATCAACCAATAACAAATGCTGGTGGGGGTGTGGGGAGAAAGGAACCCTTCTTCATTGTTGGTGGGAGTGCAGGCTGGTGCAACCACTGTGGAAATCAGTATGGAGATACCTCAAAGAACTAGGACTAGAGGTCCCATTTGACCCAGCTATTCCCCTGCTGGGTATCTTCCCCAAAGAATTAAAAGAATCATACCACAGCGATATATGTGCACCCATGTTTATAGCGGCACAGTTTGTGATAGCTAAAGCTTGGAAACAGCCCAAGTGCCCATCAACTGGAAACTGGATAAAGAAGATGTGGTTTTTTATGAAATGGAGTACTACTCAGCCATAAAGAACGAAAAACTAGAGACATTTATAGCTAAATGGATGAATATTGAGGCATACCCTTAAGTGCAATAAATAGGACACACGTGTAAATACTGAATAGTGTGAGAAACTGAAAGTATAAATAAGGATTAAAATGATTAAAATGAAAAAAATAAAAATAAATAAATAAAATGATTAAAATGAATAATTGATAATAGGAATTTGAAATAGGAAAAGGTCCAAAGTGGGAGGGGTGGTGGGAGGGGAAGGGGAAAGGAAAGAAGGGAAAGGAAAAATTATGAGAAAAGAAAAAAAAATGGATATGAAGTCTATATAAATAGGGAAGGGTGGAGGGGTGAAGGGTGCACAGGTAATGGGGGAAAAAAATAAAAACCAAGATACATCATGTACAGGCACAAGCACCCAATGATAAATATAAACGTATTGTATACTTAAAATGTACCAATAAAAGAATTTAAGGGAAAAAAAAGCTTATGTTGTAACTGAATCTCCATTATGAGTTATTAAGAGGTAGTATCTGTAAGAGGTCATTAGGACTCTGTCCTCATGAATGGGTTACTCCATCCATTCAATTAATGGATTAATGGAGTATCTTGAGAGTGGCCTGATATAAAAGCCAGTCTGCCTCTTACATGATCCCCGTCTTTCAGCACGTAATGTCCTGTGATGTCTGAGGCCTCAGCCAGCAAAAAGCATCACCACGGGCCTGGGATTTAGCTCAGTGGTTCTGGCGCCTGCCTCACAAATGCAAGGTCCCAAGTTCGATCCCTGGTACCAAAAAAAAAAAAAATCATCACCAGATGCAGCCCCTCAACCTTGGATCAGAACTATAAGTCAAAATACACCTCTTTTTTGTAACTTACTCAGCTATGTTACTGTAATATTAGCAACAGAAAATGGATTGAAACGCCCCTCTACCCCAGGCCACACTGGGCTGAGCTCCATCCTGGCTCTCTGATGCCAGATCTCAGACTGACAGGACCTGATGGCCCCAGAATAGTATCTCTCCTGGTTTTGTAAAATGCACTGAGATGAGGTGCAATGCATGCATTTGGGGCTGCCTCCCCAAGGAAAGGTGTGGGCAGCAATCCAGGGCCCTGGCAATGGCACTAACCACAAGAAAACCCCTCCCCTCCCAGGGCTACAGGCACCTTCTCCAGCAAGTGAAGGTTTGGCTTGTTTGGTCTCTAGGGTCTCTTCTAGCCCAAAGATTTGGTGATCTTTTAAAACCCCAGGCTTCCAGAGGCACAGCCCCCTGGATTGGCTGAAGAAGGATAGCTTGAAGCAGGTAGTATCCACCTTGGTCAAGTGCCTTAAAATCAGACTACTGCTGTTCAAGTCTGAGTTTTATGACAAGTTCAGAGGACAAGAAGCTATTCTAGGAGGATGAGGCAGGGAACCCTCAACCACTATTCTTGAGAGATGAAAAAATAAACCTCCCCAGGTGCTGGAAGAAGCCACATGTTCAGGTGAGTGACAATATATCTGTATCCCTGACCAAAGCAGCACAAAGCCAAGGGACCTTAGCTGAGATGCCCACTTCTCCCTAATGCTTCAAATCACAGAATCAAAAGTAGGGTGCTTATCAGGTGCTGGGGAGAGAGGAAAGGGATGTGTTATTTAATGGATACAGATTTCAGACTAGTTCTGAAGTTGTGTTTCACAATGTGAATACACTCAACAGTTAGAATTGGTTCAGATGGTAAATTTTATGTTATATGATTTGTTTAATAACCACGTTTAAAAACACAGACAAAGCACAGTACGCACTTTACTGTAAGCCCAAGGGTGGGGGAAGAGGGAGGATGCTTAATAAACAATAGCCATTCAATGAACACTGTGCAGATACATGGAAAGTAGCACTAATAGAATGATACTAACAGCTGCTACCCCCAGATCTGTCTAGTTACAATTTAAATCAGGCAGAGCCAGGATCATCCTTGACCTTTTCTAAGCTGAGAACAGGTACACAAGCAACAAGGTGGAGCCTCGGAAGATGTTTTTACATAGACAATGCAAAGTTTTACTTGCGCACGCGCGTGTGTGTGTGTGTGTGTGTGTGTATCAAAATCACAGATTTTCCCTGATTCCAAAACCACACAAGCAGCTAAATTACCTCAATTTGTTCTCCCCATAGTGATGCTGCTAGTGATGATGCTTAGACCTTGAACTAGGAGCAAAGCACAGTCCTGGGCACTGAGGACACGACAACAATGACAGCGTCTCATTGAGAGACCCTGCCACACGGCTGATCACAGGACAACCTGGAAGCTCTAAGCAGGAGCCTAGAACACTGATTCCAGGGCCAGGTAACTGGCTGGGCTACAGCGTTTCAGTAGAAGTTCAAGAGGTAACATCTTGACATAGGACGTATGTTATATGGACCTCCAAATAATTTAAGGGAAATATTATAACTCCCAAACAGCTAGATGTCCGATATGCCAAATTCATGTTCTCTAAATTCAAAGAATGAATTCTAGGAACAATGGAGGTTAAGAATAGGAAATAATTATTGAGAGAAAGTCAGCTTGTGTCTAAGATACAGAAGGGGGCCCGGAAAGTGGTTTGCCCACAGGCCCCACTTCTCAAAGGATTTTTGTAAAGCAAAGCCACGAGGCAAGGTGGGTACAAGGTGGGAGAGAACTATAGTCAACCAGTAGGATTACAAGTAAGGTCACTTAAGTATTATTGATCCAATGGAAAATCACAAGGTGGGTATGAGGTGGGACAAAATTATGATCAACCAATAAGATTACAAATATAATTGCTTAGGTAATATTGATTAAACAGGATCAATAGGGAAGCTAGTCCTGTAGCAAGCATAGCAAGTGTACAAGAAATGTAGCATGTGTATAGGGAACAAACATGAACTTTCCAGGAAGGACTGGGTTAGGGAAGTCATCCAAGGTGACAGGTGCCTATTTAGAACATCAATCACTGCTGTTCATCCCTAAGACAAGTATGTGAGTATAGTCACCTCTCTTTGTCTTGAAGCCTGACCTTCAATGAATGCCCCTCCAGCCACAGTGGTAATATGTTCTTATCTTCTGCACTGACTCTTGAGGGCCCAGTCCTGTCTGACTGCCTAGAATATTTTAACTAACTTAGCTGTCTATAATAATCTCACCTTTTTCTGCTGTGGCAAAGCAAGGAGCTGGAGAGCAGAAAGCCAGTGAATAAGAGGGAGGGGAGTCCTGGCAGTAAAAGGAGGAAGGGAAAGGATGCTACTTACACTAACTTCTTACCATCCCCTCTCAGTGTGGAATGTGTCTCCACCCGAGAACAGACAGGATGTGAAACCAACGCTCAGGCCCCCAGGGGTTTCAATCCAGGAATGCTGGCCAGCAGCCCTAGACTTCTAAAGGATGCAGGCACAGGGATGACCCCTGGACCAGGAAGGACCAAGCATGGACGCAACCACAAAATGAGAGGAACTGGTGGGACTGCAAATAACCAAACAGATGAGCCAATGGAACAACTGCTTTCTCTTTCTATCTATTTCTCCCAATATTTGCTCCATGAGCAGAACTGATCTGAGCTCCATATTTTAAATTTTTGTTTTCTTTTTTTTATTATTTGTTTTCTAGGGAAAGTATAAATGAACAACTGGAAGGGAGGCTGGCAAAGCAAGGGAGAATGAACAAAATAGGAGCCAGTTGACCAGCTCAGCGATTGGTAAGCAGCTTCTAAACAAAGAACTCCACTCACTACAACTTGTCTCCTTGTTTACATTTAATAACAATAATGACACAAATAGGCTACAGAAGTTACTAAAAAGTCTAGCTCCACTAACTGACTTTCTTTATAATGAGATGAAAAACATTAACACAACTGACTTCTGATTTGCATAGCACTTTCAGTTTACCGAGTATTTTCATGAACATGATGTCACTGGTCTCTACAGTGCTGAGAGCCAGTGGGAGCAGGAAAAATATCCTCAACATTAATGAGAAGGAAAGTGACTCAGAGGTGGTTCATGATTTGTTCAAAGTCACACAGCTGGTAAGGGGTGGGGCCGGGCCCTTAGACAAAAATCTTTGTCTCCAAATCCTGAGCCTTCTCTACACTGCCCCTCCCCACCCCAGGGGAAATAAATCTTGAGAATTTTCTCTTAGCGGGAGCCCTGAATACATTTGCTACCCAACAGGCTGAAACTTTATAATACTGTAGGACAGGGAGGTGGGGAAAGGAGATGGAGCCCTTCTGAACATGTCTGAAATGAAATACCCGTTTTACTCGATGGTCCACAGTCCCAGGAGAATTTCAGTTGCCCACTGCTCTATTTTTAGAGGCACTGCCTTACAAACTTTTCTTTCCCTGGGTCTTTGTTCTCATGCCTGTCATTTCTCTTACATGATTTCATAATCCTTGGGATGTTTTGTCATCACAGGGAGTGCTGTGCAAATGATTAGCAAGGTTATAAACCAAAGACTGGGACCTCAGTGGAGGAGAGGCAGAAAAGCCTCAGCCAAGAAGATGAATCTCATAGACCTTGGTCACCACAGGACAGACCAGGAGACCCAGACCTGTGCCTTTTCTTTCTTAGATTTGCTCCTCTTGCCAGCATTAGTCACCAGCTCTATCATCACCTTCCCAAACCAAACCACCTCATGATTACCTGTGCAAAGGTATGAGGGTCTGCCAGACCCAGACCACAGTAGCTCTAGGACCATTCGCTTTGCCTGTGGAACCAAGTTCAGGAGAGCAGACCTAATCTCCAAGTCCTCGTTCTCTGCCAGCCCCATCCAGACCTGCAGTCCGGAGCCTATCGAGCACAGGAACCCTTTTCCTCGTCCTGCCAACTAAAAGTGTCTCTCCCAATTCCTCAGGCCTTGGCAGAATCCTCGGCAGAGGACGCTATCTGCATTTTGGCTGAGGCAATTCCTAGTGGGGCAGGACTGTCCCATGCATAATAACCCTGACACCCACGAGATCCCTGTAATCCGCTCCCTGGTCACTGGCGCAACGAAAAATGTCATACATTCAACATCCCCTCCCAAGGCATCACTCCACACCAGTCTGCCTGGTATGTATATGCTCAAAGATCACACATGCACAGGCATGCACACACACGCGCGCACACACACACACACACACACACACAAAACCTCCTTGAAGGCAGGGGCTTTGTCTTACTCAATTCAACCACCACCTACTTCCTTGGGGCCCCATGTCACTCTGGTGAAGTGATACTATGAACCAGACATGTCCTCTTCCCTCAAGCAGTGTCTGTCTCCATAGAAGCGACAAACAAATAATCCTGACACAAAGCTGAATAAATCCAAAGAGGCCGCCTGTGAGATTCAGCCCAGAGAACAGTAGGACAGGTATCTGGGGTCTGGAATTGGAATCCCGCCTTGAAATGTGACCTTGGCCAAGGCCCTGGCCTTTTTATTTAATATTAAATTTTATTTTGTTTTGTTGTTTTTGCTCTTGTTTGGGTGTTGTTTGTTCAGAATTGGAGACTGAACCCAGGGCCTCACCCATGCTATGCAATAGCTCTGCCACTGAGCTACAACCCTAGCCTGACCCTGGACTTTTCTGAACTTTTCATATCTATAAAATATTCTAAATACTACAGCACTAGCGAGAGAAAGGGAAGAGGCAAACAGAGGGACAGGAGGCTGCTTCTATCTAGGTTTCACAGCGGGGTGGCATTAGACCTGCAGGTTTCCATAACCAGCAATATGTATGAATAATGGTAAAACGAAGCAGGCCATACATAGGTCACACTCCTGAGATCAGGCCCTAACTTCTCATAAGGGACAAGTGACAGTGCAGGAATCAGGAAGAGGCTCTGGTGGCTGAACTGGCTGAGGTCTCCATATAACCAGGGCAGCCACTGGCCTATTTCCTGCTCCAACTCTCTTCGGAGGAAAATGCCCAGGGCAGAGCAGGGCTTGAGGGAAGGAGCCCCGTGGGAATCTATGCCCTTCCACTGGCCTGCCCAGAACAAGTGGCCCCATTCTCGAGAGGCCCTGCCACTTGGCCCCAGATCAGCCAGGCACTTTGGGAGTCACTCGTTGTGCAATTCACAACAAAACTCTTCCTAGTTCCACTGACTCAACTCCAAAAGCATTGGTAAAGATTCAACTCTGACATCTACATATGGCTCTAAACAGATGAAAATCACAGCTGAAACTCAGTCTCAAGTCAGACCCTCAGCCAAAGATATTTCCAAATAGAATGCAAATGGCTTTTGAAATGTGGCCTCCACAGGGAATCAGAGATGGGAGTGGAATGAGTTCTTTGCTTGATAACAGAACTACATTTTCCTGTGTCATAAAACAGACAGGAGACTGCCCTAGGATCTTTTGATTTTCCCTGCGCCTTGACAGAAAAAACTGGGAGAGTCACAAGCGCACATACTGTACAGTGTCCACTCTGTACCGTCTCCTTCCTCCTCTTTCCATAGGTTCCTTCTGTTTCCCCTCCACACATCTAATTCGGGTGTATTTCAAGGTATTTGACAAAGCCAGAAGGTAAAAATAATGATAACGATGATTAAGCCATTTTAAGAAAAGACAAACACCGCGGACTGTAACAAGGTTGCAGGAACTGCACGCAAACAGCGCGATGCATTAGGCGCTGTGAGCCTGCGCGGCAATTGCCAGCACTTCTGCAGCTGCCCCGACACACAAACACAGCGCTGCGGCGGGCAGCAGGCGAGAGCCGAGGAAGCCCAGGGAAGCTCAGCCGGGTCACGTGCCGCACGGAGCCCCGAAGTGCGCTTGGCCCCGCTGACGTAACTAGTGGAGAATTTAAAAGTCCTAAAGTCGGAAGCGATCGGGTGCAGAATTTTGTGGCTAATCCGTGCGCAGCTCTGGCCACCCGGGCCGCCCCCACGAGACCCAAGGGACCGCACGAAGTCGGAGAGACCCGGGAGGGATGGCGCAAGGGCCCCCGTGGGCGGAGAACCCAGCCCCCTGGCGAGCGCCTCGTCCTCGCTGCTGACCCCGCGCCCAGCCACCCGAGGTACGTGTCTGGGGGCAGACGCTCCAGGCCCGCCGCTTCTCCCGCAAACACACTCCTCCGCCAGCAGGGGACACAAACGTGTAATTCAGCCGTTTTCCGCCCCTTCCCGGTCTCCGCTGAGGAAAACTGAAAGGAGCTACGCTCCCACTTTCAGGGCGCCTTTGTCTGGCAGCCCCGGTCTGGGACGCAGGTCTCCCCGGGCCGGACGCACGCTCGCCGCCTCACCGTGGCCGCGGCGCACTTACCGGCGGGCTGCGAGCCGGGACGGCCCTCGCGGAGCCTGCGTTCTCCGGGGACGCCACTTCCAGGGAGTTTTCTGAGGCCCTCAGCGGCGCGGTGCACACAATCTCCACGTCCGGCTCGGGCCCCGGGACGCAAACTTTCCCGGGGCAACGGCGCGGCTCCCCGAAGGACTCGGGAAAGTTGCAGCACTAACGGCCAATGACTGGGACAGAGCGGCGGCCGGGCCAGGCTCCTCCCCCAGCTCTGGGCCCTCTGAGCCCGGCCAGCGCGCAGCCAGCTGCTCGGGAGGGCGCCCGCCGCGCTCTCCTCCCCAACCAGGAATGCGCGGGGCCGAGCCGACCCACGGCGCGCCCAGGCGCACCCACTCCCGGGCCGCCGCTCCTGAGGGTCCTGGACACTTCTTCCAGGAGTCCTTGGTCCTGACAACTTGTTACCGGTCTTACTTCTTCCACAGCGCTTTCCGCTTTGTATGGCAACGCGGGGAGGCATCGGCATGTGGAGTGAGCCGAAGGCCGAGTCCTGCACAGGCCGGGTGTCACCACTCCGCGGTCCATGCTTCCTCCGCGGGAGGATTGCCTGCTTGCTACCCAGACAGACTCTGAAAGAAGTTGAGAGTGAGATGGTGCCAGGCTTGGTCCTGGCACCAAATTCTGGCCCTTTTTTCCTCACCTGCCTAAAGGTGCTTAGACTCAGCTCCTTAGCGCACAACTGTTGCCCTGTATTCTCCTTGGCTGTGCCAGCCCCTGAAGCAGGCAGAGGCTAAATCCAAATCACTTCCCGCTGCCATATTTCTGAGGAGCTCGTGTGTTTCTATTGGCCTCTGAGTTTGGGTGGTTTTCTCGCCCTCGGAGCCGGAAATTAACTCCTTCATTAACATCCACCACACACCAGGAACGACATGGCCCTTACCTGCCCACAGCGTTGTGGATCACCTTTTCCCTGGAAATTTCTGCAGCTAAAGCCCAGCTGAGAAGAGCCTGTGGTTATATGAGGATGCCAGGCTTCCTATGTTGTTTAGTATCAAAGAAAGCATTGCTATATTTTATGTACTCAGGGACCAAAGGCCAAGAGACTCATGAGTGACTCAATACTTCCTTCCCTTCTCTTAAAGAAACAGATGTCTGAGGATCGAGGGCCCTAAATGAAGATTCATGACAGTTATTTCCACAAAGGATAGATAGACAGTAGATAGATGGATAGAAATATATATCTATGTGCAATAAAAAGATATACTGAAGATGTCATGTTTCTAAAGGAAATTCTGAGGGCAATTTAAATAGATTCCTTGTGGACATGCTTGTCATGAGTATTGGTAGAGTATTATTGTGTCCACACGTGCAATAAGTGAGATTCAAGTGGGCTACTGTGTTTAAGTGTACCCCATCAGCTATTGATGAAATGAGGCCTGGAATGTCTGCTCTTTGGTGTTTTTGTGTCCCCCTCCCAGGTCCTACCCATTTATGGTAAAAACATACCCATCTGCCACCTTGTAATCCTGAGCACAGGCAAAAAAGCTAAAGCAAACTTGAAGTGCATCCCTTTCATGGGAAACACCCCCTCCCCAGTTGACAACTGCATGATTTTCATGACAAAGGAAGGTACTGCTGTGCTTTGAAACCTACCGGTAGGTAGGTAAGTATTGTCCACAGAAGGAAGGCCCCTGGAGGATGACCAGGCCTTAGTCCTGGGGGTCTGTGAACAAGTCGAAGAGGAATTAAGGTTCTGTATGGAATTAAACATCTGACCTTAAAGATTATCCTGGCTCCTCAAAAACAACAACAAAGATTATCCTGGCTTATCCCAGATAAGACCAATGTAATCACAAAGGTCCTAAGAAGGTGCAGTGGGGTGATGGTGGAAGCAAACTCCAGAGAGATATGAAGATGCTGGTTTAAACAGGGAGAAAGGAGCCACGAGCCAAGGAATGTGGGCAGCCCAAGAATGTGGGCCAGAAAAAGCAAGGAAATGGGTTTTTTCCTAGGGCTTCCAGAAAGGATCACAGACCTGCTGAAACCTTTGCGTTTAACCCAGTGAAATGCATGTTAGAGATTTCATCTACAGAGCTATAAGAAAATTAGTGTTGTCTTAAACCACTAATTAAGTGGTAATTTATTATAGCAGCGATAGGAAGCTTGCACAGAGGAATCTGGTTATTACTGAGATTTTATCTCCTTTCTGAAGGATTTTTAGGGAAACATCTTGAAATTCACAAATGTCTCTGGAGTTTTGGACCATTCATTCATCACAGAAGAAATCCTCTGGCTGAGGAAGTCTGACCCAGTATCTCTCTAAGGTCCCCAAGCTGAGAAAGTACAATGCTCTTGGGCTGCTCGCATCAGGCAGAGCCACGTTCAGGAATATTTAAAAGCTGTCTTTATTCTTGCTCCCCATTAGAAGATGAATTCAAGGGTTCCAAATATCACAAGTGTTTAAGATTCACATCTTCCCATGTGACCAAGATGCATCCACATCAGAAACTCTCTGCCAATCCACCCAGCCCTGGTCCTGGGTAGAGCCAGGAATGTTGCCTGAATAAACCTGAAGCTATGGGTGCATTGCTGTCTCCTTCTGCTCCAGGACAGGGCAACAACATATAATACCAGTATACAAGAGAACAAGTGCATGCTTGTGGGATCTGCAGAATGAATCACTGGATGCAAGAATATGTCTCAGAAATTGCATCCATGGCTGCATCTTTACTGTCCTAAGGATTTCTTAGGTCTCAGAAATGGGCTGTGGCCTCTGTCAGCAACACGGCCTGCATGAATGTTTTCAACAATGCCCTCGTGCAGAGGATGTTGTGTTACCTTCTGCAGAGTCCTGGAGTCTCTAGAGTTCTTTTAAAGGCTGTTTGGGAGGCACCCACAGCACCTACAACCACAGCCGGTCAACTTTTATCTGTCATTTCTTCGGGTTTCACATAAGATTTTGTTAGGGGAAGAGGCTCATTAGGAGGGAAGAAAAAGAAAATGAAGCCCAATTCGTAGAGAACTTCTGCTGCTATAATCCTAGAATCCAACCTGAGACCCTGGGAGGGTCAAAGGCAGCACAGCAACAAAGCAGGTGTCTAGCTTACAGACTGAAAAACTTAAGTAATAATGAACCTTTCATATATTACCGGGCCCCGACACCAAATCATAGCTAACTATTTTGTCCATATGCCCACTCCCTCTGCACTCCTAGATTATTTTGAAGCAAATGTGAGGTAACATAATTATATCCATTAACATTTCTGTTTGAATCTCTAGAAGGCAAGGCCTAGCAAGGGAATTTTAAAAATCTAACTCTTTATTCTTACTCCCTAGCCTCTCCTTAAAAGACAAGCCCTACTGAACATGAAAATATGAATAGGAGGTAATCACAAACATAGGTCTGTGAGCTAAAAATTACTTAAATAAGACTCACTGGGTTACTGTTAATATGCAGATTCCTGGGCCCAGCTCCCAGTCTTCTCGTTCAGGTTAGGGGAGGAGTTCAGGAACATGCACTTTAGCAAGCGTATTCTGGATAATACTGATGAAGATGCTTTTCAAACCCCACTTGGGGAAACTCTGAATATGAACTTTTGTGGCAGGTGGCACTGGTTGCCTCCATCACTGCAGCCCCCTCGTTGTTTATGTCCTACTTCGGTATAGGCATTGTCCTGGGACACAGGCTGGGCCAATAAAACAGAAGAGGAATCAGCCAGGCCTTCTGGAGACATGTGCCTCACGCTTCAGGATATAAAAGATGACATGCTTTCTATCCTTCACATGACTTCTTGCCATCAGCACTGACATGTGAGAATACTCTCCCTTGAAGTTATGGCATCCAGATTGAAACGACAAAGGAGGACATCAACCTACATACTCAGTGTGGGTAGAGGGAAGAGGAAAAGGAGGGGGTCCTCAGTGACGTCCTGAGCTAATGAATTCCTCATTCTCAGAAATGCCCCACCTCTGGTCTTCCTGCTGGGTGAGATGGCAAACCCTACTCTTTGTATTCGGCTGTCTGTTACTTATAGGCAAAAGCATCTTCAAAGGACTATTGACTGTGATATGTAGAAGCACTCACTAGATAGAGACCAGACCTAAAGCCACAGAAAAGAATGGCAAACTGCAAAGCAAATGATCATTTGTCAAAGGAGTCTTCTGGAACACAAAGGCAAACCAGTTCCTGGAAGTAGCTCTGGCCTGGTCTACCAAGCCATCCTTTGCTCTGTGTTTGAAGCTTCCTTTAATACTCTGCAGTGGCAAAAGCATTTGCTTTGGCTGAGAAGTGACAAGTCACATGAAAACAAGAAGCCAAGCTAAGAACCTGTGCTCAGATTTGCCTGGCACAGAAATTACCATGAACTAATCAAATATTCACTGAGAACCTGCAATCTCTGTTCTAAGTCCCCATGGGGATATAAAAATGGTTCAAAAGGATCCTGTCTGCGAAGCCAGGCTGATGCTGCAGGGGAAGAAGCAGGAGTAGGGAACAATAGCACCAGAAGACTCAGAGTAGTCAGCCCTGGGAGCAGGCAGAATTGGAGACAAAAGGAGTATTAGAAGAAGGTCCTGCAGGAAGCTGAGAGGAACTTGCATTTTCCCAAAGACTTGTTTCTGACTCCCTAGACACAGGGTCTCTCTCTTGGTTACCTCCTGTGCACCCCAGCCCCTCCCTAGACTGGCAATGACACAACTTCATTCTCAGAGAAATCCTGGACCATGAGGGCAGAGACTAGAAACATATTTGCTGGGTACTTAAATGATGGGGAATTTCTGATGCAGAACGACAGAGAACAAACCTCCCCGGACAAGTAGCACACTCGCTACTTTCTAGGAGCTGGGAGTCTAAATTGAATTTCATATATCTGAGTTGTTAATTGGCATCCCTATGGAAACATAAGAGTAGGGCCCTGGATTACAGCACCTTGTCTTCTGAGAATCCTAGGTCAACTGATGGTGAACATTTTAGAGCCCAAACTGCAATCCAAAACCCACTTATTTATCACAAAGTGCCAACACTGCAGTTAAATCTGATTACTGAGTTTTTAGCTTAGAATAAATGACTCATATATTAAAATCTTTTGTCTTAAAAGAAAAACACAATAATAGAGGTTTCAATGATACAAACAGCTTTTTATTGAAAGGTAAAAGTTTGCATTTGGCATGCTTTTGCACAATTAATGTGATCTTTGCTGTTGTGTGCTATTGCTTGTCAAACCTCGGCTCATATTTTATTAGTTTGAGAGCAACACATGCAGCACTCAGGTCATTTGTCTGTTTCTTGTATCAGATTTGATACAATTCAAAGCTGAAAACAGCTGTTCACAAGCAGAAGATGACCCAATCAAAGTACGAAAAGCAATCCCAAGTGCATTCATTGACTTAAAGTATTTGGCAGAGAATTCCACACTTTTTCACAGTATCATGGAACCATTGAGGCCTCAACATGTGACCAGAGGCAAAATGGAGATATGTGTCCACATGCCATACACTAACTCACCTGATACTCCCTCCAGTGATTGTGTGTACCCAATAAATAATGGCTAGCCCGGCGGAATGTCTTTGTCTTTGCCCACTCTGTGGCCCTGACCTCCAGGCCTGCCATGTACTTTGAAATTAGCCAAGTCTCTATTATCTTTCTTACTTTAGCCCTGGCCGTCTCCTTTTCTAGGCAGTCAGAGGATCGATCCCATTGCAATAGTTTGAATATCACAAAACATCCTTTCTGTTGTTTTCCCTACACCTTGTAATTTTTGTTCAGTACAGTGAAGTATAGTATAAAACCTCTAAAAAGCATGAGGTTTTAAATCCAGGCCATATCAGTGAGCTGTGGATATTCCTGCCTTTTTTCATTCACAAAGAGCCTAATTTCATCCAAGCAGGCTACAAATCACTCCAGGATTTTTCCTCTGCTCAGCCACCAAACATTATTATACATAAATAAAGTATTACACTGGGTCTGAACCCCAGCAAGAAGTGCTTGCAACTGTTAAAAATTAAGACCATGAGCCATGATTGTAATTCACCATTTTTGTGACATCTTTGAGATTATCGTCTAATTTTTTGCTGCTTTCTCTGGCAAAGAGAGCATCTTGGTGTATAATACAGTGAAACTGAATGACTAGATGTTTTGCTTCTTCAACAAAGAACTGTATGGCCGGGGATTTAGCTCAGTGGTTTCGCCACCTGCTGGGCAAGTGCAAGGACCCAAGTTTGATCCCTGGTACAAAAAAAACGAACAACAACAAAGAACTGTATGAAGAACCTACCATGCAAGATGCCCCATCACTACTAATTGAAACCACTGTTTCTGGTCTTACATCCTGTGACAAAAAAGCCTCCATTACACACCTGTATAGATATCTGTCCCTTGTGTTCTTCCAGGCAAAGACACCAGTTTCACCAGCTCTTCTCTCATGATGTGACCAACAGTACAGCACAAAATTACTCGTACCCTGGCATGATTATTTGCATCTGTGCTTTCATACAAGCACATGGAGTAACAGGCTGCCTTCTGTAAGTCAGGGGTGAGCTCCTGACTAACATCACTTGCCATGTGCAGGACTCAATCTTTAACAGTATTTCTGCTCAGTGACATCTCAGAGATGCGTTGCATAATTTTATCCTTGTTTGGGAAATCATGAAAAAGAGAATCACTCCCAGACAACATGGCCATTTTGATAAAATCTCCATCAGAGAGGGGCTTACCATGTTTGGCTGTGCACAGTGAAATTTGAAAGCTGGCAGCTGGCAGATGATTTGTTTTAGAAAGACAGTTGCAAAAACTAAGATACTGAGAATGATATTTTCTACATTTCCCTTCAAGAAACTGTTTCAGTTTCACCAAACTCAATAACACTTCTGTGCTTGGTGTCAAAGTGCCATCTGATCCCTGGTGTGTGACACACTACACCTTCACTACACAGAAAACATAATGCTTTCCCATTGTGTTCAGTCACTCCAAATGGCATCTTGGAATGATCTTCCACTATCTCTTTTCAGTTTTACTATTTTTGCTGTCATCATTTTTTGGTGTTCAAGACTTGGGAGTCTACAGAAACACAAAATTGAAAAAAAAAAAGAAATACCCAATACAAATCTATCCCTATACCCAAAATAGCAAACACTATTAGTTAACACTAAAGTACTGGGTATTGGGAATTGACAATCCGTGGCAGTGATTCTCAGCTGGGCTTCCTCTTGAATTTTCAGACCATCTGCCCAAGGGGTCAGTGTTCCACTGAGCACCAGCTTTTGGGCTGCTCTGAACAAGGCATCTGAGTGCATTTCCTACCTCATGGGGGCTTCTGCTAAAATCGCAGCCAGTTCAAACAAATATATATATCCCTGCTCTTGTATTCATAAATTCTTCACAAACGGTGAAATATGATGCTGCAGATTCAAATATGTCAGGGGGACAGCACAACGTTAAAAGAACCACAGTCTCTTAACTAGAACATCTCTTTGCTAAATCTTAGAGTTTCTTTCATAAGAAACCTTAAAGCTAAAATGTTGTGTTAATAAAAACAAATGTGAGCTGGGGATTTAGCTCACTGGTTCTGGCGCCTGCCTCAAAAGTGCAAGGTCCTGAGTTCAATCCCCAATATCCAAAAAAAACCAAAACCAAAACCAAAAACAAATGTATTAAAACTCACAGCCAGTCCAAGCTAATATATCTATCTATACCCTTGGCAGAGCACTGACCAGCCTAGCAAAAGCTCACACAAGTCGCAGCTCAGAAAGTCATAGTCTGGTGCTGCTACTCCTTGCAAGCATGCCCATGGCCCCTCTGTGTGCTGTCACCCAATGCCTGGCTGCTGGGGCAATGCTGAGACGACCTGTCTCACATGCTAACAGAGAGGGCTCTTCATGCCTGCTGTGGCATGCGTGCCGTGGGTTCACCACCACTCTCCTACGGCACCTGGTTAGGTGGCACATGTGTTATTGTGTTTTTCTTTTAAGACATAATATGTGAATGTATCAGTTGTTTTTTCTAACCTAAAACCTCAGTATTGAGGTTTAATTGCAGTGTTGGCACTTTATGATAAATAAGCGGGCTTTGGATTGCAGTTTGGCACTTGGGCTCTAAAAGATTCAACATCACTGGGTCAGGGCAGGCACAGATTCCACACAGCATAAGCTCCCCTCGAACAAAGGGAGTTGATTCAATTATTCGAAACCATTTATCACCATGTTCCATGTTCCTGGGCCTGTACAATGACTAGGGTTAAAAAGTCAGATGCAACGGGGCTCCCGAGCTAGTTCCTACAGGAAGGGGAGGGAATGACTGCCACAGGCAAAGACAGCAAATGAACATTTGGATCACCATTCGGAGAGGTACGGGGTGATTTTTGAAGAGAGAATATTTACGCTGCATTTCAGAAGATAAGTGAGTGTTACTATATTAGAAATTCCCAGGTTAGAGTATTTTAATAGTTATGCATTTAGAATATGTTAAGGAAAAATATAATTAGCGTGCCAAACCATAACTTCATAGACATTGCCTTGGCACAGAACTGAAGTAATACATTGAGATAAAAGGAAGCTATTTAAATAGGAACAGTGAATAGATGTGAGTACAGTGGTGTATGTATATGGTAAATGCCATTGAGGCAATATGTGAGTGACCAACACTGGTGAAACACTGAGCAAAAAGAGGCTGTGCACTGGGGGAAAACAGTACTTTAGGTAGTGAGAACTAAATCTCTTCCTAAGATTTATCCAATAACTGTAATAAGGAAGTGTATGATTAGTCATTCAACAAATACTTCTAGAGCACGTACAATTTGATAGTACCTACAACTGAAAAAATGACAGCAAAGAGAAGATGTATCCCTACCCTCAGACAGAAAATCTTCCTGGGAATTGCTCACTGCAGCCTACATCAAGAACCAAACGAAAGGCAAAGAGCATGAGGGCTATGAGCTGTTTGCATCCTCTCATGCCTGTATTCTGTCCCATGTAGACTCCTTGAAGGCAGGAAACCAGGCCTTCCTGCAGTGCCTGTGTGGCCTATGCCTGTGCTGGGTTGAGGCCGGGTCCTGAGCTCATGAGGCTATGTGTCTGCAGAACCCAAACTCTTAAACCAGTCCACAGGGACCAAGAGCTGTATTTCTTTCCCTACAGTCTGCCATGTTAGGAGAAGGAGATGCCATAGATAACCCAAGGTGCAGGCCTGGGTTCATCATACCAAAAAGTGCAGCCCTCACATTAATAGCCCAAAATCCACTTCACTGATGAATTCTGTGGAATTTCTTTTCTAGAAGGAGTCACTGCTTTGGGCTTCTGAGCTAGGTCCTTACATTCCATGAAGGGCTGTACAGCAGCAAGACACACTCCTGAAAGGCACCCTGGCAAAACTGGGTTGTAGGGCAGAGTGAAACATTTGCAGGCAGGATTCAGGCCTTCTAAACATTCAACCATTACCTCCACCCATGTTAATAAAATGTCAGCCTTGAATCCAAAATACACACAAGGAAACATATAGGGGTAGCTTTACACATGCTTTCTGAGCCTCATTCAGAATTTCTAGATGTGGTTTTGGGATCTTCTTTGAGGGGACACAAAACTCATTCCACATACCTGCATGGCTTGGATGTGTGCTCAGAGGCAAGGTGCCAGACCACTCTATCACAGGCCAAGTGCACCAGCCCAACTCCTCCAAGACCAGAGTCTTGAACTTGGCTTAGTCCTAATTTAAAATATGTCTTTGCCTAAACAGGATGCAAAGCTCTGCTGCTATACCATCTTCCTTAGCAGAAAACAAACTTCTCCAGGAGATGGAGTGAGATGCTCAGGTGGTATCAGGGCATAGAGAAAAAATTAAAAGTTTGATGAGCAGCCACAATAGTGCAAGGTCTGGCAGGACCAAGGAGAGCAGTGGTTGCAAGGTTAAATTCAGTCTACAAAATAGTAATCTTGTCTCCCACCAACTATGCATCTAAAGGCTGAGTCTTTATTTGGTTTGCTTCTGCAGTCATTAGACTAGAAGTGCTCAGTTGTGTAGAACCACCCAGGGAACTTGTAAAGTCCCCTATACCAAGACTGTACTCCATATCAATTAAGTCTCGTGGGCTAGGCATCAAGATTTTTTTTTTTTGATACCAGGGATTGAACTCAGGACCTTGCGCTTGAGAGACAGGTGAAGGCACCACTGAGCTAAATCCCCGGCCCAGGCATCAAGATATTTTAAAGCTCCATAGGAGGTGTCAGTGTGTAGCCAAGATTAAGGATAGAGTTTTCGAGCCTTGCTACTCAAGGTGTGGCCTGTGAACCTGGCAGTGCTTTTCCAACTCTGGTGGTAGAGTCACCAGTATCTTGTAAAAACAAGGTTCCTTCTCAGCATGCCTGAGACTGCATTTCTGACAAACTGCCAGGCTGTGCTAGCGTGGTTCTCCTAAGGAACCCTATCTCGAGTACCAAGGCCCTGAGCTGTGGCTCCTAGCAGGGCAATTTCTCCCCCTAGAAGACACTGGCAGTATCTGGAGACATTTTTGAGTGTTATGACTTGGGGGATGCTACTGCCATCAAGCATGGCTACCCATCTTCTATGCACAAGAGAGCCCCCGCCCACAACAATCAGTCAGCCCAAAATGTCAGCAGCACCGAGGATGAGAAATCCCACCTAGATCACACAGCCTGGGACCTTGATGCAGGAGTGTAGGAGGCCCTCGGTTTGAGTGGCTGAATGAATGAATGAATGATTTGGTTGTAGTACTGTTTGGGGGACTAGCCTAGCCAATGATGTGCATGCGCGCGCTCTCTCTCTCTCTCTCTCTCTCTCTCTCTCTCTCTCTCTCTCTCTCTCTCTCTCGGAGGTGAGGTGGGGGTTGAGACAGTGTCTTGCTATGTAGCCCAAGCTGGCCTTGAACTCAGGGTAATCCTCCTGCCTCAGCCTCCTGAGTGCTGAGATTATAGGCATATATCACCATGGTCAGCTATTCTTACTTATCTTTTTAAGGAAAATTCCAAATAACACCCTCTATCTGCTACACATAACAAATCATTCTACAAGCATTTGTTGAAGGCATACTACGTTCAGCTCTTTATGGTAAGGACTAGGGACCATACACAGTCCCTGCCCTCCGAAGGCTCACTCTCCAACAGTGACAGATTTCACAGAGCTCTTGCCCGTACCAGCTACAAACACTTTCCTTGTACTATCATACTGAAGCCTTATGAGCTAGGTACTTATTTTATACCCATTTTACAGATGAGAAAACCAAGGCCTCAAGATGTTAACATGACCACTCTCCTACAGCAAAAAAGTCACAGACCTGAATACAGATTTGTCCAGCTCAAAACATCCAAGCTCTCTGCAGAGGATGAAATCCCCTGTCTTAAGATTGTGGGCAGGCTATAGAAAGGACTCTCGGTGGGCAAGGGATCAGGAGACTCTTGGGGAGTCCAAGGGCTGAAAAGTCTGGGCCTCTACTGTCTGTTGAAGCAGAATGTGGTCCCCTCCAGGGCCACAGTAGAGGGAATGGTGAGGCAGGCAGAGGGCTCACCCAGAGATAAGGATTCATGACTCCAGCAATCATCTCTGAGTCCTGGGGACCTCCTGCTTCTGGTGCTTTTAAAGTCTGGGCCTGCCTCTGCATTTGCACATTTTCTCCACACTGTTTTACCTGTGGAAAAAAAGTTTTAGAAGAGAAGACATAAAACAGTCTATGTCAGAGCCAGTGGCCAGCAGGAAAGAACAACAGCTTTCCTATTTGCACCAGTCCTGGTTCCCAAATGCAAAATGCAAAGGGAGTTTCTGAAAGTAAATGTTTCTTCCACTGGGGGCCATTTCTATGTTGTACTTTTACAGAATTCTCTTTACCAAAGATGAAACATGAACCAAATAAAGAGGTACAAGCAGCGGTTCCACCGGGAGTCTGGTGGTTTCTAGCAGATACACTTATCATCTTTAGGCAAAACCCAAACTAAATCCTGCAATGATCATTAAGAGCATTTTATCTCCCAAGGCTTCATGGCCCAACTGTTTGGAAAGAAACTTGAACCAGACTAACGTGCCCTCTGAGCTTTCCTCCACGGATTGCTCACACAGACACATGGGCCAGAAGGGAGGCAAAGCTCAGGTTTCAGCAGAACTTTCTGCCGTTGGACTCTAAGTGAGACTGTCCTCCCCCTCAGAATCTCTGCATCCTCTCATTGTGGTGAATTAGAGAATCTGTGAATGCTTTTCATAGTGGTTTTCCTGAAAGTGCTCAGGCACAGCAAAGAAAAGCCAGCTACACAGCACAGAGGCAAGTTTGATTTGATTTGCAAAAAAGCCAGAGTGAACCTGCAGAACGGCTTCTTCAGACACAACCCCAGGTGGAAATGACCTTAAACTATCACCTCCTCTAGAAAATAATCTGGAGCACCAGCTTCCTGGGAACATTTTCTGGGGTTGGTGTCAGTGTTGGCTTGTTCACTAGAAGTAAACAAGAGCCTGTGGGTTGTTGAGAAGGGTGGTCTTGGGGTCAGAGAACTAACTGCATTATAGTAGAGCGCAAGTTGAAATTTGAGTTGGACCAGGGGTCCTCTGACAGGCTGTGTGGCCTTGAAGTCTCTCTCTTTCTCTGTCTGAGTCTCAGCCTCTCATTTGTAAAATGAGGAAATTGAAGATTTGAGACCCTTCTGGTTCTGACATTTCATGACTGTGAGTGACTGAGCCAGACATGAGGTGGCTTCTGTTTCAAAGGCCAGCATCCCTGCTACCTAGCCTCAGGAGGCACAAGAGTGTCTACCCGGACATCTTCCATAGGTGGCCTGGAAAGGTAGTCTGGCCTAGGGCTGACCTCAAGCCCAGGCCTGGCTATCCCATTCTTCCCCAGTTTCTCCTTGTCTACCAACTCTGGCCATGCATATTTAAATGCCAGCTGCTTGGCCACCTCCCAGGAAGGGTCTCCTCCTCCAGCAATTACACTATGGTATCTGGCACACAGGCAGGCTAGGCCAGACAACTTTCCATCCTGCCCATATCTGTAGTAGGTTTGGCAGAGGCTGGCAGCTCAAACATCATGCCAAGATTGTCAAGGCAGTTTCTCCCAGAGATGCCCACACTGCTTATTTCCCAGTGGTGCTCTTGGCTCACCCACACAGTGGCTTGCACTCTGCCTCTAATGTTAGCTTTCAGCCTTTTGCAGCCACTGTTGGCAAGAGGTTAACCCCAAAGCCCTACTTTCCACAAGGAAGAGAATGCATTCCCCATGAGTGCTAGATGGTTTGACCTTGCATCCAACGTTGCAACACCGAGGTCACCCTTGTTGGGTGGGGGCAGCCTACAGGAAGGGAGAGATTTACATGGTACCGGCACATTCCAAAGAATCCAGAGCAGATACACATAAACTTCAGCAAGTTCCAATTAACCATTGTATAAAAACTCAAGTTTTTACCACTCACCTATCTTAATAATAGTATAATCAATTGAGTGATGGTGATGATGATGATGCTAATCATACTCATAATCATAAAAACAACAATCCCTGATATCTCAGTGCCTACAGAAGGCCATGCAGGGACTCTGATAAGCTTTTTACTGGCAGGAGCAATTCAACATAATCTTGAGGAAAAATCATTTCACAATTAAATTATGATTAGGCCTAGTTTTCCTGCCAACAGGCCTGCTATGGCATGTTGAGACATAACTCCATTTTTGCCTTCAGTCACAGCTAAGACTCGAATGGTCCCGTGATGCCATGACACTCCAGGGCAGGATTACATCAGCTGAAGACATCTTGGTTCCTTGAGAACTGAGTAGTTAAAAAAAACATTTCACCTGGGGATGGACAAATTCCTAATCAACATAAATTCCTTCTCAATTTAGGATCTTCATCTGCGTGAGCTCCTCATTGTCCCAGGATTATCTCTGCTCTCGGAATCATCTGCTATACTCCCAATGTACTGAATAAAGGTGTGGCAAGCTTGAAGTGCCGTTGTCTTTGGTCTTTGCTTCCCAGAGCAGCACTGATTGGGCTCGAAGCTCAGCTTCTTTCTCTAAGTCTCGTTTCCTGTCTTTATTCATTAATTCACCTTGTGCTGTTATGCCTCACAGGAGACCAGGACTCATAATGTCCCCTTTTCCCATTCCTTACATTTTACACCTATCATTTTTATATAATCTCCATAGTAACTCTGGGGAGTGGACTCTAGCATTATAACCTGTTATGGCTTGTATCTAGATGTTCCCCCAAAGCCTTATGTGGCAGGGCTTTTTCAGAGGTGTCTGGATCTAGAGTATATGATGCTGGAATTGATTCACAGCGCAATGATAGGCTCAAGGGCACTAGGAGTAAGGGCATGAGTGCTACCCACCCTAAGTAGTCTGGATAAGACAAAAAGGGCAGAAAGACGCTGTTAAGGTCCCTTGTTGCATTTGCTATTTTTGCCCACCATGAACTGTTCTCTGCAATGCCTGTCTGCCATGTGCCACTCTGTCTTGGAGCCAGCCGATTATGGTCTGAAACCTCTACAAACTATGAGCTAAATAAATGTTTCTCCTTTAACTTTGGGTGTCAGGTATTTTGTCTCAGCAGTGAGAGAAAAGTAACGAAGAATATCATTTTTAGGCAAGGAAACTGAGGTTCCAAGTGACTCAAGAGCTTGCTCAGGGTTAAATGGTCTAACAGCAGAACTAGAAATTGCACCTAGCTCTCTGCCTCTGAAGTCCTTCCTGACCTTGTTTTCCAGGACAGAAACACTCAAACTCATCTGATAGGTATTTATGTTTAATTATTCAGTGGACACTTGGGGAGTGCCTACTGCGGGTCATGCACAGTATCAGATGCTGGTCAGCAAGGGCCATGCCTGCAAGTCTAACATTCCCAAGAGAGAAGAATGTAGCTTGTCCTCTTAGCCAGAAACTGAGACCCACTCTACATTGAAATGACCACAAACATATATCAAAGCAAACATTCCTAGACTCAGAATTTAGGACCTGGAATCTAACTTTCTGCTCCTACATCAGAGATTGCTCAGGGTCAGGCAGGTGAAAGGTGAGCAGACTTTTGTAGCGGGAAGAGAGGAAGTAGACAGGTACCCTTGAACAACCTGACTCCTCAGGGATTTCCTGTTCCTGAGCTGGCGTTAACAAACCACACCCATCACTCACCTGGAGCATGTCAACCTGCTTGCCCACCTGACCATTTATCCCAAAGCTCTTCCCAGAGGAAGAGCCAGTTCCCATTGAGTCTTTCACGCCCATCTCAGTGCTTCTCCACTAGGAGAGACTCTGGCTCCCCTCTTCTGAGAACCTAGCCTGGGTGCAAATTCACTGGGCAAACTGCTCAGTGCCCTGTCGGGATGGAGCTGCCCAGAAGATCCCCCATGGCTCCAGTGTGTTGATTATGGACTCTCCAGGAGCTGTGGCTCTCACTCTTTCACGGACACAGTCACCATTTACTGTGAGCCAAAGCATGCTGTATCTGGCCTCATCTATTCCCCATTTCAACCCTCCTTCACCCTCAGGAGCCAAAGTCAGCCTTCGCCCAGACACCAAGACTTGGTGCAGTTCTGTGACCACCCAACACAACCTAAGAGTAGGAGCTAGGACTCCAGCCTGATTTCCTTCTCAGCCTCATGCCTGGTACCTCCTATCGTGGCTGTCCCCACTCACCTGTAGCATCTGCAGCACCCTGCTCTCCTTCTCCAAGGTGCTCCTGGTGTGAGAACTCAGTGCTGACCCAAGGCTGCTGTGCACTGGGGTCCTCTCTTGGCCCACCCTGACCACTTACAGGGTCGATGAACCCCTCCCCTGGGATTTTATTCCCTAACCCCTTCCTGGTGGTCTTGCAAAAGAAAAGGGCATTTAGAGTATCAGTAACCAGACCTGTTCCAGTGCCTTCTTGAAACAGAGAAACACTCTCATAATCTATATCTGAATCAGCAGGCTGCTAAAATATTTAAGACCAGACAACTCAGCAGGCAGTAAGAAAGAAGGGAAAGTCAGGCCCAAGACGTTTTGAGCTGGGGCCTGTTGATACCACGTTAAGCCCCTTCTCACCTTTCCAGTTTCTCAGGCCAAGAAGGTGCCCATTTGGGCTCCCTCTCAGGTCTGCAAAGGGTACTCTTTCAGATGCAGCCATCAGGGGTTGAGCAGAAGAGACGATTCCTCCTAAGTGCTGCTGCTCTGAGCCAACTTTCTGGATGACCTGGGGCTTCCTTATAAGGGTGGCTTAGGAACAGGTAGGTCTGCAGCCTGAGCGTGAGGTGAGCAGGTTAACCACCATCTCTGGTGGTTCAATGGTGCAATTCCTTGACTCAGTGCAGGAAAGATACCTCCTGCTGGTCCATGTTGCTGGGAATGAATTCCCAAATAAGGATAAAATTATGCAATGCATCTCTGAGATGCCACTTAACAGAAATATTGTGAAAGATCAAGCCCTACACATGGCAAGTGATGTTAGTCAGCAGTTCACCACTGCCTTACAAAAGGCAGCCTGTTACTCCATGTGCTTGTATGAAAGCACAGATATAAATAATCGTGCAAGGCTAGGAATAATGGTGACATCATGAGAGAAGAGCGGGCAAATCTGATGTCTTTGCCTAGAAGAACACAAGGGACAGATATCTACAATGCTGTAATGGAGACTTTTTTGTCACAAGATGTAAGACCAGAAAAAGTGGTTTCAGTTAGTAGTGATGGGGCATCTTTCATGGTGAGAGCAACATCTGGTTTCATACAGTTCTTTGTTAAAGAAGCAAAACATCCAGTTATTCAGTTTCACTGTATTATACACCAAGACATTCTCTTTGCCAGAGAAAGCAGCAAAAAATTAAACAATAATCTTAAAGATGTCACAAAAATGGTGAATTATATCATGGCTTGTGGTCTTAATTTTCAACAGTTGCAAGCACTTCTTGCTGGGCTTCAGTACCAGTGTAATGCCTTACTTATGTACAATAATGTCCACTGGCTGAGTAGAGGAGTCCTGGAGAGATAAGTAGCCTGCCTGGATGAAATTAGGCTGTTTATTGGGGTCAGGGATTTAGCCCAGTGGCACTGTGCCTGCCTGGTAAGTGCAAGGTCAGGAGTTCAATTCCCGGTACTGGAAAAAAAAGAGAAATTAGGCTGTTTATGAATGAAAAACGGCAGTACTATCTGAAGGTCACTGAAAAGGCCTGGCTTAACAACTCATTTTTTTTTAGAGATTTTACACTACACTTGAATGTACTGAACAAAAAAATACAAGTTGTAGGGAAAACAATGGAAAGTATGTTTTGTGATATCCAAACGCGTGACAGAAAGCTGAAGGTTTTTGAAAAAGACCTTAGAAGGGGGCAGAAGAAACATTTTCCAAATCCAAAAATGCATTTAGAAAATTCTACATTTCCAGACAATCCTACAAGCCACCAGGAAATCTACAAGGAACTTTCTAGCATTGTAGCAGCTGCAAAGAAGAATTTTAGAAACAGATTGTTACAGTTCCATGAGATGGAGACAACCCCGTGTTTTCTTCTCCAGATGAAGTCAAATTTGAAGAACTTGATCTTTCCTGCTTACACTGGTTAGATTTTGGAAATCTGGAAATGGAGCTATTGGAATTTCAAGAAAGCTCTATCTGGAAAAATAAATTCTATGACCTGTGTGCAACACCAGAGAATATAGAGACAATAGAGTATGAAGATGACAAAGGACAACACAGTGGGTAGTTCTGAAAATATAATCCTTGAAGTGTGGAATTCTCTGCCAAATAATTTTAAATCAGTGAAAGCACTTGGGATTGCTTTTCTTACTTTGTTTGGATCATCTCATGCTTGTGAGCAGCTGTTTTTACCTTTTAATTACACCAAATCTGACACAAGAAGCAGACTGACAGATGACCTGCATGCTGCATGTGTTGCTCTCAAAAAAACTAACGAAGTGTGAGCCAAGGTTTGACAAACTATCAGCATGCACACAACAGCAAAGATCACATTAATTGTGCAAAAGCACAACCAAATGCAAACTTTTACTTTTCAATAAAAAGCTGTTTGTATCATTGAAACCTCTATTATTGTGTTCTTCTTTTAAGACAAAAGATTTTAATATATGAGTTGTTTTTTCTAAACTAAAACCTTAGTATTCAGGTTTAATTGCAGTGTTGCACTTTGTGATAAATAAGTAGGTTTTAGATTGCAGTTTGGGCTCTTGGTCTCTAAAAGCTTCACCATCACTGTGTTATGTTTTCCAGCAGGGCTGCCCCATACTGAAGCCACTATCCCCATGTGCCTATTTCAATTTCAATTGTAATAAGATAAAATTAACAATTCAGGTTCTTCATGC
This sequence comes from Heterocephalus glaber, assembly GCF_053883595.1. Classification (NCBI taxonomy): domain Eukaryota; kingdom Metazoa; phylum Chordata; class Mammalia; order Rodentia; family Bathyergidae; genus Heterocephalus; species Heterocephalus glaber. Next base: position 62,439,678 of record NW_028258320.1, read on the forward strand.
CGCCAGCTCCATTTCCGGTGCTCAATAGCTACATGAGGCTAATGGCTACTATATTGGATTGTGGTGATACAGCACATTTCCATTATCGTAGAAAATGTCAGGGGACAGCATTGTTTCAGAGAATAACCTCCCAAGTGTCTACCTGGCAGGTAAGTCAATGATCAGGGATCTAAACATGGACTTTTGGTCTAAAGAGCTTTCCAGAAGAGAAGCTCCAATCCCGGGTCTGCCTCGTAACAGGTCTCTGACCATGTCACCTGTCAAAACTGCCATTTCTCATCTGCAAAAGAGAAACACAAACAGCATCACCCTAAAGGCTGAGGTGGGAATGAAATCCAACGTAGATATGAAAATACTTTGACTCCAATGGAGGAGAGAGTGAAAGGAAATGTATTATGAATATTGGGTCAGGAGCTCTCGATAAAGGGGCTCATTTAATCCTAACCACACGGTAAAGTGCACCATATGTCCCCATGTGGAAGCAGGTTTGGAGAGCGTAAAAGCAGACCCCAAATCACAGAGCCAGTCCTGAGCGAAACCTTGAGCTCCGTCAGTGTCCAATCCTGTACTTGTCTAACCGCAGAGTGGTATGGTCTTCTTTCCAAAGTCTGGAAGCAGAGTTGGGGTGGCTAACATTGGCAAGCTGAGCACAGGCACTGGGGGGACACAGTGTCAAGAGGGCCAGACTCCATCGCAAGCTCTGTGGTTACTTGGCTCCCTAGTCCCTTCCCCATTTAAGCCTCAGTACCTCCTCCAAAAAGTGGAGGGGTTCAACAAGAATGCTCTCAAGTTTCCTTCCAGCTCTAACTAGGCCGAGTGCAAAATTTCTCCTTGTTGGACACTGCAACTGAAACAAGGCCACATACAGGTCTAATGCATTCATTTTCCCCCAGTGACAATAACCAGATGATGCAGGAGGAGGAGCGGGTCAGTCTGGACACATTTAATTTGGGAAATCACCGCCTTGCCCTAAATCTAACCCTGGATTTCCTAGCGGCAGGAGTGGCTCTTCTCAGCCCTGGGTCCAGGTATAGAGTGGACAGAGGCCACAGGACAGAGGTGCTCACAAATTCACAAGAGCTAGAAGCCAAGATAGGGGCGTTCCTATCCCCACCACCTACAGACAGAAGTGAGGCCCCTGCCTCCAAAGAGATGGACACCTTTTGTGGAAATGTCTCCTAAACTGGATTTCCAAAGAGACCTGACACTTTCCCAAATGACAGATTCATCTCTCAGGACATTTGCTTTGATTATGAAACACAAAAGCTTCAGGTCGTAAAGGTTTCTAGTCAAAGGGCCCTTTGAATTTTTTATTGTATGGTTCACAATTTGAAGTTATCGACAATAAGACATACAGCTCATTTGCAGTCCTTAGCTTTCTAAGGACGTTTGAATCTGTGATCTCATTCCATGTAAGAGCTCCGTGCAGACAAGTAGGGGTGTGGGGAACCCCATGGGACAGACAGCAAGTGAGGCACAGAGAGGCAGGATGGCTCATTTTGGACACATTCCAATCCCATACCAGGTATTATGCCGGAGACTCTGGAAACATTCCAGCTGTATCCTAACCCCAACCCTACCAGGGAGCTGTGATTGTCCCCTCTTATAGATATGAAAGCTGAAGATTGGAAAGTTAGGCAGCTTCTCTAAGGTAGCCAGTTAGTAAGGGGCTGAGGAGCTGTGAACGACTCTGTCTTCCTCCAACAGCCTTGCATCGGGAAGAATACTGCTATAAAAGCAAACCCAGAAGGCTCTCAGGGGATGGCTCTGTTGTCTAGGTTTTATCTGCTAAGAAAACTGTATTGGAAAACTTTTTTCTTTTTCTTAATTTATACAGTTGTAGTCATCCTCTAATCTTATTCTTAAGCTTGAAAACATGATGTCACCTTGGTAATTTTAGAAGGGGATGAAAAGAGAAGGAAGAAACAGAGACTGAGTGGGAAGATGGTTATGGGAGGGAGAGAGGGAAGTCATTCAATGTGGTTTTCAGGGCAGGCCAGGGCTTCCTCAGCAAGAGGCCAACTGTCCCTCTCTGTTCCCTCAACTTTTCAACCCAAATGCCCTTTATGATTTAACCTAGGTCTACACAAAGACTCTAAGCATCTGGGAACAATTTAATACTCTTAATATGCAGCATTAATTGAACGTAATACCTTTACAACCATTACTCCAAGTGGGGGAAAAAAAGATCTTTTTAAATAAATGTTCAGCGAAAACAAGCAAGGTGTCAACCAAGATAGATCCAGAATGACATGTTTCATTAGTTCTCTGTGTCACCTGTCAGGGCTGTCATTTAGTGATGTGCAATCGAAATGGAAATTCTAGGCTTTCTACCAACAAGGAAGATGATCTATAAAGGTGAGATCAATTCAGACTCCTTCAGTACACAGTGAGGATGTCCCTCCCAAAGAGTCCTTCTTGAGGAAGACCACACAAGTTAACCAAATTCACCACAGGCTATCTGTCTGCACCTACTTCCCAGGGTGCGAGGTAGTGGCTGGAGAGGCACAGCCATAGGCTACCCATGGCATGTTACCAGCAGCACCAAATGAACCTCCTAATTTGGGAACAAAGCACTACAGATCTTTATACTACCTGTGTATGAGACTGGGTTATCAAACAATCCTGCCACCAAGACAACAAAAGAGACACTTCTCAGATACTGAGTCTGATGATGTGTGCTATCAGTTACACTCAAGGCAACAGGATGTTCTAAATTCAGTAGATTCCATAGAAGCGATCACCTCCTAATCCACAAGAGAATGGAAACTTTGGGTTGATGTACTTTGTTTCTCTTGTGGCAATTTACAACATTATTAATGGTGAAATACAATACAATACGGTACGCAAAGAAAGATACACAATGTATCACAGTAAAATATTATCTCAAAAATGTTTAACTTGCAGCAGCCCACTGTGGTTCGCCCAGCAGCAGGAGGGAGGAAAGCAGTCTCTCTCCTCAGTCATTTGGATATTTTAGTAGGCAAAGAATTCCATGTTAGAAAAGGAAAATAGGCAGGTTGGAACCTCAGTGTCAGGAACACAGACCGAGAGCCCAGAAACAGACGCCACTCTGAAGAGACATGAGCAGGCAGCTCACTCCACGGGGAAAATCCACTGCAAAACAGCAAGGAACCTAACACCCACCAAGCACCAGACTGTGGGAGTGTGCACTTGACCTCAGCCCTCATTGTGAGTTAATTAGGGAAGTAAATTTGTTGTCCTTGTTATTCTGCAGGTGAGAAAACTGAGGTTATGTATATAACCACTAAGGAGCAGAATTCAGAGCCCTGGTCTTGAACTTCATCAGTCCAGCTCCTGGCAGTGTCCACTGACATGTGGTCACCCAACCTCCCTCAGGTAGCTGCTGAATTTGATCTTCAGGTGCAGCACCTGCTCCCAGTACATTCATCCTCTGACCGCAGTAGGACTTTCCTCTGACCTCTGCTCAGGTCCATTTGCATGGCTCCCTTGTGATGAGTGGGTTCACCAAAAACAAGTACAGTACTGAGTCTCCTCCCCAAGGAAAAGAAGCGTTCCCATCATTTGTGTTAAACCGATAGGAACAAGCTTGCTGGAGATGTGGGGCCTTTGGGGTCCCCTGGAAAAGCATGGCTTCTGGATCAGTTGTCCAATCTTGGGTGTCCAAGATGGTAGCTACTTGCTACATTTGTCTGTTAACTGCTAGGAGTGTGGCTGGTCCAAATTGAGATGTGCTTCAAATATAACACACACATATCAGATTTTAAAGACTTAGCATGAGAAATAAGACTGCAGCATATCACTTTCATAATTTTATATCTATTTCATGTTGAAATGGTAATATTTTCATAAACCATGTCCAATAAAGTATATCATTAATTTTCCTTATTTCTGAATAAGTTTTTAATTCGGCTTAGAAAATTTAAGATTACCTTTCTGAGAAAAAAAAAAAAGATTACCTTTGTGGCTTCTGTCACATTCCTATTGTGCAGAGCTGGTCTGTGACCTTCCGGAGAACTTTGATTGCCCCTAAGCATGGATGGAATCATAGGCCTGTTTGCTCAGGTGTTACCTCTCCTGTAATTCTCCTCAAGGGAGAGGAGCAAAGGTCGCCCACCTGGCAAGCTGTCAGGAAGAGTTCCCGTCAAAATTCCTCCTGGAGGGCCTCAACCAGAGGGTAGATGGGGCAGAAGGCCTTGTCCCCAAGAACCACACCCAGGGAAGCCTTACCCTCTTCCATCCCGGTGTCCTTCAAGGACAGGAAAAAGCAGCTTCTGGAGCCGAATGATCTATGTAGAACACAAACCGTGTATGCTAAGGCCACTTAGGTAATTTTAAACACTTAGAGGGTCCCATTAAAAGTGCAAAAAAGAAATAAGTGAAATTAATTTCAATAAGGCATTTTAACCCAATATATCCAAATTATGATCATTTCATATTTAATCAGTATAAAATGATGAATGATGTATTCCTGTCTAACTCTTGAAACATCTGGTCTGTATTTTACACATCCCAATATACATGTGGCCAGCAACAGCTGTATTGGACCGTTTGGCTCCAGAGCATGTAAAGACTCCAAATTAAGATGTGTTGTGTACATGTAGCAACCCACCACAATGACTGCCATCATTATGTACTGGAAACATGTACTAATAAATGTAAAAATTAATAAAAATTAATTTAAAAAAGTCTCTGTAGGAGTAAAGCAAACATGATCGCTATCTGAACCTATTAAGTCCATAGCTAGTTACACAATGTTGGCCACTATACTCTGTAAAGAGTTTTGATGGCAGGGAGAAAAAATGACTATAAATATTTCAACAGAAAAAAAAAAACAGTGGGTAAAATGACACTAAGATACTAAATAACAGTCATTGTTAGGTGGTGTGATTGTGTATTTTTTTCTCCTTTTTCATGCTTTTCTATCCTTTACAAAGTGCCAGAAAATGATAATTTCTGGGCCAGGGATTTAGCTTAGTGGTTCTGCTGCCTGCCTCTCAAGTGCAAGGTCCCAAGTTCAATTCCCGGTACCAAGAAAAAAAAAATGACAATTTCTAATGCAATTTGGGAAATTATTTGAAAATTTAAAGTGATTGAAACAATGAGCTTTAATGTGTTTACTGGGCTACTCTATGTCTGGCCCAGAGTTTCCCAAGAAGGTGATAAAACGCCCACAGAGGTTGGAAAAGAAGGAGCTGATGTAGTCATTTGTGGGGTGGGGGAGGTTCCCCTAGCCAAGCAGATACTTTTCCTATGCCGTAACTGGGAATGTAAAAAATACATATCAGCAAGGGCTGCAGGAAATAGTTCACTAAGGCAGTGGCAGAAATGAGTGTGCAATGCAGATTAGCTTGCATCTGTCTCGGCGGCACAGGCTGCATCTGTGCTGGCCCAGTCCTGAGAGTCACTATTGTGGGGCAGGAAAGGGAGCTGGGAGTTGAGGGAAGTGTTCAGACTCGAAAAACAGGTGACCATGCATTCTTCCAGCATGTGCAAAATGGGAGGCAAATCATTTATAAAACGCCCACAGCTGTTGGTAGGAGACACAGGTACTAATTTAGAGTCTGACAGAGAGGGAGAGGAGAGGGAGAGAGAGAGAGAAAGAGAGAGAAAGAAAGAGACCAAAGGCTGGGGATACTGCAAGGCTTATTCAGTGTCCAAGTCTGCAATGTCTGTCCCCTTATTCACAAAAGGATGAAATTTAAACAGCAGCTTTGGTGTGCCCATGGATGGTGCTGCACTTAGGAAAGACCACGTGCCCCTTTCTGCCCTGCAGCTGTGAAGGGCTGGGTGTTGCAGTTATATCTGTCACCCCTGTTCCTAATCTTGAGATCTCTGTGGTTGCAGAGATGGTGATGAGCCATTCCTGCTTCAGAGATTAAACCCCATTTGCCTCTAAAGGCAAACAGCTAGATGAGTGAGTACCCAGGACTGAAGGCATGGGACGGGGCAAGGTGTGCTGTCTAGGGCTTCAGGTTGTCTTTGGGGGTAGGGTGGCTGTGTTCTGAAATTGATTGTGGCCATGGCTGCATAACCCTAAGTACACTAAAGTCATTGAATTAGACACTTTTGTTTTTGTTTTTGTTTCTGTGGTGCTGGGGCTTTGTGCATGCAAAGCAAGAGCTCTGCCACTGAGCCACATCCCCAGCCCAAATTATACACTATAAGTGAGTCAATTATATGGTAAGAGAATTGTATCTCAATAAAGCTGTTTTGTTTTGTTTTTTAAGATAATAAAGTTAGGTATGAAAGCAACTCAGTACTTTTTACAATGGCACTTTGAGTCCTGTCAGATACTACTGTGCATGTGTATAGGATGGGAAATGGCTACCCACCTCTTTCTTATTTAATAGATCATGTTTTGGGCTGGGGATTTAGCTCAGTGGTTCTGGCGCCTGCCTCGAAAGAGCAAGGTCCCAAGTTCGATCCCCAGTACCAAAAAAGAAAAAGAGAAGGATTGTGTTTAAAGACTACCCTTCTCTGTAAAACATTCAATGTCTGTGTCTAAGGACCATACCCCAGTCTTCCAGAGCCTGGAGAAGTTCACTGACCTTTCTAGTCTTCCTGCACTTCTGGCCTCATCTGAAGAAGTGTCTCTCAGAGCATTCTCAGGAATCAAAGGTGAGGTGGCTGGGACAGGCCCAGGGCTCCTCCTGGAACAGTGAAAGAAAGCAATTGACAGCATAGTGTGGATGGTTAAAGGTCATCTCTCCACCTCCTATTGAAAAGGCACATTTCCCAGTGACAGCTTTAAGTAGCTACTACACCAAAATCGCTGGAGTGGAGGGATGAGTTTCAGACAGCCAACGGCTTGGAGGTGCCTTTGAATCATTTAGGTCCCTCTGCCTAAACAAATCCAGACTTTAAAGCAAATGTATCTGCACTCCAGAAAAACATACCACTGACTTCAACCTATTACCCAATCATGCTCAGCCAGCCAGTAAACACTTCAGTTGTTTAAATTTAGATGAATTAAAGAATACAAGAAAAAGAACAAGGTATGTTAGAACAGTCTCCACTCTCTACACTTCTCAGAATCTCAGCACCTCCAGAGGGGATAAGTGGATATATTTAACCCACTAGATATGGAAAACTACCCATCTCTTGGACTTTAAAAAAAAAATCAGGCTGAGAATCACCTTTGAAGCTGAGCCCATGGGGATTTATTCTAAGTACCTGTCACCGTGGAGCTCTTCTGGAGCCAAGTGCTGCAGCTTAGGGTCTCCAGTTTTGTCCAGTTCTGAAGAGACACACTCCTTCATGTGCCCAGCAGGAGCAGGGAGCTCGGGCTTCAGCTGCTCCTTTGTCTCCTGGTGCCCAGCTAGGCTGTCCTCTCTAAGGGTGACTTCGTCCTCCATCATCTGAGCCCTGTCAGAGCATTCTGGGTCCTGATAGCTTCCCGGCAGCTCTGAGTCATGAGCCACGCCAGAGAACATCCTTGTAGTACCTGTTTCAGGCAAGTCACCAGATCCACATGCCCACCTCTTAGCTGTGTGCGATGTGATGTCACACTCAGCTTCCCCAGCAGCTCCTGACACTTTGCTGGGCTCTAGGGAGATGTCTGTCACTTCTCCAGCCTGTGGCTTAGGGGTGCTCTTGTGCCCTGAGGCATTTTGCATTTCCAAGATGGTGGCGGTAGCCTCAGGGCTCCTCCCACCCCCAAGTGTTCGAGGGGTCCCAGGCTCACTGTTGTTAGCCTTAGGCATCATTAACATATCCCCACCGGGAGAAGAGGCTTCAAGGGCACAGGTGGATCCCAGCACATCATCTGGACCCCCTGTGTGAGCAAAGTCCTGGGGACTAGCTTTTCTGTGTTGGTCTTCACAGGCTGATGTTCCCGGGCGCTGTTCTCTAGAAGGAATTCTGTCATGTTGAACCAAGGCCTCTCTTCCACCGCTCTGGGGAGCCACCTTGGGGTCAGTGATTCCTTCTATAGGCATCCCCTGATCGGCCAGCAAGGGTGAGGGAAGACCTGCAGCTAATTCTTGCCCACTCTCCACAGGCTGTGAGTGAGCCTGGGTCCCCAGGCCTAGGCAGGCCTCCTCACACCCCTCTGTCCTCTCACTTCTCACTATTGATGGGACACCAGTCATCTCCTCCTCAACATTGGCATCTGGCAGGTTTTGCTCCAAGGCTGGTCCTGCCCAAGCCAGCAGTTTGCCTGGAGCTGGATCCTGGGAAACCAGAGGGGAAATCTCAGCCTCAACAGCCCATTCTTGTTTCTTCTCCAAGAGTATAGCAGGAGGTACAGGGAGAAGGGTAGGAGGTACAGGGAGAAGGGTAGGGGCCACTCCTTGAGTCCCATCTAGATGGTTTTCTGGATTTAGTGGTCGTATGGCAGGGTCCTTGCCCACCACATTTTTCCCAGCTCCTGCCTTTTCACCAGGTGCTCTCTGGGGCCCATCAGTGGCCAGTGCTCCAAACACAGACTGGTCAAAGATCTTGGTGATGTGCTCCCTGAAGTCAGGGAACCCAGTGATCATGCCGATCTGCTTGGAGCTTGCACCCACACCACACGATACGTCCCTCTTTGGATCTGGGGAAGGACCTCCCATCTTCTCCCCACTACCTACTGTCTCTCTTTCTGTATTGGCCACCATGCCATCCTCACTAGGAGGGCACACTGGAATCTTACACGGTCTGGCACCTGGGTCTGGAGCTGTGGCCACTACATCCTCCCCTGCTGTCTGCTTACCCATGGCCAAGAGAGGCATCCTGTCCAGGTAGGGCACTGAGGCCACAGGTCCCTCAGTGATTCCAGCTTTGGGGCTTTCACTGATGAGCTGCACTGCAGGGATTTCCCCACTTGCAGCTCCTGAATGCAAGGGCAAGGTGAGGGAGCCAGCAGGCAGCTTCGCGGAGCCAGCAGGCAGCTTCGCAGAGGCAGCATTTCCAAGGGCAAGCAAGGGCTCCTCTGTGGGGCAGGAGCTTTCACCAGGAGCCTGGGAGCCCTTGGAGGAAATAGCTTTCACTATACTGTCTTTTGCTCCTTTCCCAGCAGCACCATCAATGTGCAGGTAGGGGGTGTCAGGATCAGCCTCTGCATGTGGCCCGGACAGCAGAAGCCTCTTTCGGTCAGGGATAGCCTGGCAGGCAGAAATACCCACAGTGCTTCTGGGGGTCCCACCCAGTTCTCTGACTGATAGCAAGGTCCCCTGGCAGCTGGACACAAGCCGCTCAGCTTGGCAAGGCTCACCCAGGGCCAAGGTAGAAGCTTCTTTCCCGGCCACAAAGCAGTGCTCGGTATCTAAGAAGACCACGCTCCGAGCAGCTTCTGGTTCTCTGGGAGCCTGCAGCATCCTGGGGCCTCCTTCACTGTCATTTCCACCACTCTCAGCAGCTCCACCTTCACTATCTTGCTCCCCAGCTGATGGGAAACTTCCAAGAAGCTTTGGGGCCTCTGCATCCATGGTGGCTGGGCACTGCATTCCCTGCTGCTGGGCTGGCACTGGTTCCTGCCTGTCTTCCTGGCGTTTATCATATGCCTGTTTCTCTGGGGCATCCTGGGTGGGTGTGATTCTGGCACTGGCAGGCGCTGGGGCCAGCAGGCAGTGAGCTGCATCCAGGAGAGCTACTGAGTCATGTGGACAAGGCGGGGCCTCCACTGTGTTTCTACTTGCCCTCTCTGTCTTACCCAAGCCCTGGGGCAGGGGCCAGGTGTCATCTGCTTCAGAAACTCCTGCACCCTTGCAACAGGCTTCTTCATGTTGGCTGCCTGACTTCAAAGCACCAACCAGCGCTTGTTGGGACTTGCTTGGTCCCCGGCCAGCACTGCAACTTTCCTTTCTACTGAAGTCCTCTGCAAGAGAAGAAGCTTTTAAGGTGTCTGCTGCAGGAGGCTGACCACCACAGCCTACTCCCTTTTGCTCATTCTCCCCTAGCACAGGCAACTTCTGTCCTATTGGGGTTGATGATTCTGACTCCACTGGTGGAGAACTCTCCCGAACCGTGTCCTTGGGAGTTGAACTTGGAGCATCAGACCGACTGCCTTTGGGGAGCTGACTTTGAAGCTCTGATGCAGAAACCTGTTCCCATCCACCATGAGTGGGTAAGCTCACATCCACGGAAGACTCTGAACCCCGGTTCTTAAACCCTCCATCACTTGAGTAAGCCTCTTTCCCATTTGCAGGTGGTGCGGTCTTCTCCCTGAGAATATCAAAGATGGATGCTTCTGAGTCCAATTGGGATGGCTGGAGACAGTTTTCAGAAGGTAGTGGGGGACACTCTGATGCAGCTCCTCTTGTCCAGCTGTCCTCTGGGCGGGATGGGTTTCCCTGACACGCTTGCAGCAGGTTGGGAGTGGTGAGCCCACAGTCCTCTGCTTCGTCCTCTCCATCAGGGCTGTGTGGCACACCAGCATGAACTTCCTGTCCAGCTGCATCTTGCCCTGGCCCACCAGGTTGGCCTGGGGATGCCAACAAGCCCTCAGTGTCACAGCTGCTGGGCTTCTGTGGGGATGCGCAGTCTGCCATCCTTATTTCCAAAGTGTGCTCCACCTCCTGGGCTTTGGTTACAACCTCTGCAGCAAAACTTGACAGGAAATCTGATTTTTCAGATTTGAAAGCAGACGGAGACTCTGTTTTTCCCAGTCCTTCCCTATCCTGAAGCATGTCCAGGCATTTGGTCAGTAATCCTGGCTTCTCCCAGACAGCTTCTTTGGGAACAGAATGCTCACCTGTACCATCTGGGGCTGGTGTCTGGATGGGGTCCTCCTCATGGGGTTTGTGGGCTGAGATAGCTGTATCAGCCATGTGGGTTTCAGCCACCACCTGCCATGCTGCTTCGGCTAACCCAGAGTCAGACCTGTCCGTGTGTCCAGTGTCTCCCTTTCTGGGTGGCTGTGCTGAATCTGAGTTGGAAAAGATTGTGTTCTCTGAATCATCACTTGGCTTTGAGACCTCATCTTTGTCTACCTTTGTATAGGGCTTGCAGTGGAAGGTTTGAGACTCTTCTCCCCACAGGTTTCCAGGATCCACAGTGCCAGGTTGCTCTGTGGCTTGTTCCTCCTGGGCTTTGATTGGTCCTGCAGGGTTGTCTCCATGGCATCTGTTTTTCTCTTTAGCCACATTTGGACTTCCAGTATCCTCGGGGGCCTTAGTTCCCTCCTTTGGCCCCACTGAGCTCCCGGTACCTTTGCTTGAAGCCCCAGGAGGAGGAGGAGAGGACAGCATCACGCCTCGTGTGACTGCATGGCTTTGCTCCCAGTTCCAGAGCTCTACCCTCTCCTGGGGTGAAGAGGCAGAAACCTCTCCTGGGCTTGCTTCTGAATGCTCTTGCTCTCTTCCAAAATTGGACGACCAATTTTCCAGTCCTGCTGACCTTGCATCCTCCAGCTCTTTGACCACATCTGCAGAAACTGGCACTTCAGCTTTGGAAGCCATCTCCCTGGCCAGTGAACTGGGTCCTTCTGTTCCAGCAGGAATCCCAGGGGCTGGATGTGCTGTGGGGCTTGAAGCTGGATGTGTTTCTTCAGTCTGGGTAAGTGGAACGGGCTCAGGGCTGTCAAGTGAACTCCCATATACCTGGATGCCTGTTGCCACATGGGCAACTTGATGGGTCTCTACACCTTTCATCCCTGTCTGCAAGTGACTACGAGCATCACTGGCACCCAGAGTTTCCTTCCCTGGCACCAGGGCAGGACTCAGTGGGTCCCAGGGCAGCTCTACGTGGAGAAGATGTGCTCCCATCTGCTGTTGGCAGCTCTCCTGGGAAGCAGCAGCTTCAGCTTCATGGGCAGCTCCTGAATTGCTCCCAGGGGAATGGCAGGAGCTAAGGAATTCCAAGTCATTGGCTAAATGCTGAGGTGGCATCTCCACTTGGCCCTTTTCTCTGTCCAAGGCTCTTGGAGCTGAACCTTGTGGGACCATGGTCTCGGGTTTTAGGGGACATTCCACTAGGCCAGCTGAGCTCTCCTTGTCTGGAAGGGCAGAAGCAGAGGCCTTGGGGACTGTCTGTCCAGAAGCCACATCCAGCCTAGATTCTGAAGGGGAACAGCGACTTATACTCTCTTTCTCTTGAGACTCTTTGCAACCCTCTGCACATAGCAGCTCCTTCCTTGGCTCTCCTGGAGGTGCTGGTGAAATTCCTGGCGACTGGTGAGTGCAACTGTAGGAGGAAGAAATTTGTCCCTCTGCCTTCATCTCTTTGTCTCCCCCAGCACTAGAGACTTTGGCAGCCATACTGTCCCCTTCAGAGGTAAATGCCACAGTTTCCCCTGGGGCACTTGGGGAAGGCTCCCTCCTTGGGTGCTTGGTGAGAACATCTTCAGGTTCTGCTGCTGGGCTTGCCAAGCAACCTTCTGGAGTGTACTCGGTGAAGGGCATGGAGGTCAAGGGCCACTCCTGCTCCCAGGCCGGTTTTGGGCTGGACAGTGGAGTTCCTTCTGGACCTGTGGCTTCCTGTGGGTGCTTTCTTGGCTCAGTCACCTCTGGGGACACGATGCACAGGTCTGGGCTGGCAGCACTCTCAGAAGTGGAGCAGGAGCCTCCAAGCCCAGCACTGCCAACAGGAAAATATGTAATGGTTCATTGGTTCTTATGCATGTCAAGGACAGAGCCATACTGCAGGCAGAAGCATCCCAGTCCTCCCCCTATTAAAAGGCCTCCCAGAGCCTGGATCACAAACACCCCAACACCCATGCAGTTCTCTGTGAGGAGACCCCTGGCTCCTCCTTCCCCAAACCATAACACATGCCCTCATTTTCTCCAGAAATCAATGTGAGGATCCACGAATACTCAGTCTTCGGTTTTCCATGCTGGTGATCTGGGAATAGGGAATATGGAAATTCATTCATAATAGTCTAAAATGCAGGAAACTCGGGAAGTTTTTAATAAGAGGAAACCATACAAGAGGGATGTTAAACCAGTTCTGTACAGATCACAAAGAGGTCCTGTGCACTCCTGGGATGTTTAGGGGGAAAGCACAAGTTGGCAAGCTGTGCTTTGAAGAGAGAGCTATCCTTGAATATAGTTAACTCGATTCTTCACATTTAGCAGGTGCTGTAGTGAAAGGCACAGTCTGACAGCCATTTGTACTTAGTGTGGAATTTCTGCATACATATATATCTCCATCCCTTGGCAGCTGAAATACCTTCATACCCATATTTGTTCTAACTTGAACACACTTAGGTGAGCAATGTGTATGAAAAGAAAACAAACAAACAAGGCCGGGGATTTAGCTCAGTGGTTCTGGTGCCTGCCTCGCAAGCACAAGGTCCTGAGTTTGATCCCCGGTACCAAAACAAACAAACGAACAAAAAAGAAAACTAGGATAAGTAGAGAAATTTGGCTTAGAACTATAGAGTTGCTATAAAAAAACCAACTCTCTGGTTATTGTAAAATAGCTTATCACATGCCATATTGGATTGTGTTGCCCAATTCTGTATAGTTTTAATTTAATGTAGTTAAAAATAATGTATGGCTGCCAGGGATTTAGCTCAGTGGTTCTACCGCCTGCCTCACAAGCACAACGTCCTGAGTTCGATCCCTGGTACCAAATACTACTACTATTACTACTACTACTACTACTACTACTACTACTAATAATAATAATGTACGACTAATACCAAATATGAAGGCTGGGGATATAGCTCAGTGGCACTGTGCCTGGTTGGCAAGCGCAAGGTCCTGAGTTCAATTCCCAGTATGGCAAAAAAAAAAAAAAGAAAGAAAGAAAAAGAAAAACATCAAATTTGGAAATTAGGAAAGAACAAGAAAAGATATCCCCCATGCACCTTCCACTTTCAATATTCTAGTGATTTTTCTTTTTAAAAAATACAATTTTTCAAGGTATAATTTTTGTTATTTTTACACAGCTGTGATCTAAGAAACTGCTCTAGGCAAAGTTAACAGAAGTGTAGTTTGGTAAGGCTTTTATCATTTTCTTTAAAGTCATAATAGGGAGTTCATGGTATCTTTTTTTTTTTTGGTACCAGGGATCAAACTCAGGACCTTGTGCTTTCAAGGCAGGCGGCAGAACCACTGAACTAAATCCCCGGCCCTCATGGTATCTTTTCATAACTGTTCCACACATAGTCACATGTGTGTAGTCTCACAGAGTTCCGGATGTGGCCAGTGGAAAGACTCTATTCTCCATGTCCACCATCAGATTCCAGCTTTCCTCGCAAGGAAAACACATGCATCATGGGTGAGGGAGGCAGACAGTGGGGAGGTGAATTGCATTCTTGTCAACACTTCAGAACGTGTGTTATGGACTGAACTCTTTGCCTCGCCCCATCCCTGTGCTGACACTCTAGCCCCCAGTGTGACTGTATTTGAAGCGAGGGCATGTAAGAGTAAAATGGGAGACCTTGGGGACTGGTGCCCTTGTGAGAGGAGAAAGAGGTAGCAGAACTGTGTGTCCACAGAGGAAGGCCATGTGAGCACACAGTGAGGAGGTGCCACCCGCAAGCCACCGAGAGAGGCCAACCCAGCTGGCACCTTGACCTGGACTGTGAGCCTCCAGTGACAAAATACCTGTCTATTATTTATGCCACGCAGACTGCGGTATTATGTTATGAAAGCCTGAGAAGATTAATAAAATTGACACATGGGCATTTATTGTCTCGTCTTTTCAATATTTTTGAAATTTCAAAATTACCAAAAAAACAGTTGAAATAATAATGTAGGAAAGCAATGTCGGTATTTGTCGAGAGTCATCTCATTAAAGCCTGCTGACAGCTGGGCTCAATGCGTATTCCTGCTGCCATCTGCAGATGAGAACATGGGACACAGAGAGGCACAGCTTGGAGATCAACTCGGGCATCTTGCTAGTCACTCTGCCATGTTTCCTCCAAGAATAAGAATGTCCAAGGCAGGTGGCTCCCTATGTGGGCCCATTCCAGCCTCTCTTCCAAGTTCATCACCTCCAAATATGAGGTCATTTGACCTCCTTTAAGGAGGGTGCTTATATCACATTGGAGATGAGACAAACAAAGCCATTTCCTGTCCATGCCTCTGACAGGAATTGCCAGTACAGTCCAGGAGAGAGTCCAGGGCTTCCCTTCAGGCTGACTGAAGTCATAACCATCTGGGACAGGATGAGAAATTCGCTCTATTTCAGCACTTTGAAACTCTGTGCATTCTTATCACAGAGCAACGAGATGAATTTTCCACTGAATATGAGATACGTAGCAATACCCCCTAAATAAGAGCCTAGACATTGGATGGTTTATTTAGCATAAACTGAGCACCAGCCAGCTCTTTGATTAGCCACCAGAAGCAATTTCTAAAGCCAGATTAAAGCTGCTCACCAGGAGAAGATTTGCCTAAGGGCAGGAAAAATTATAAGAACTGGTCTGTTGAGAGCTGTGCATTAATCAAGCTTACATAATGTCCTTTTA
Organism: Heterocephalus glaber; assembly: GCF_053883595.1. Taxonomy (NCBI): domain Eukaryota; kingdom Metazoa; phylum Chordata; class Mammalia; order Rodentia; family Bathyergidae; genus Heterocephalus; species Heterocephalus glaber. The sequence goes on from NW_028258320.1 coordinate 62,455,000, forward strand.
TGCTTTGAGCCTGAGTCAAAATGTGTGGGATAAAGCCACAAACAGAATCCACAAGGGGTTGCTCCAGTGGGGCGTGGGCTGGCTGGTTCCAAGTGGGCTCAGTGGAAGCCTTTCAGCCCTGGGGTGCCGCCTCATTATCAGGTCAGGGAGGGCACAGGGACTGTAGTTTCCTGGTGCAAACCCCCAGGAACTAACAGCCTGGGGGTGTTGGCCCAGGAGGAGGGGCAATTTCCTGAGCAGACCCTGGAGACACTGAAAAGGCCCTCTCCACTGCCCCAGTGAAGATAAGGACAGCCAGATGGACTCCCAAATGCTAGTTCTGAAAACACAATAGAGTTGGGGTGAGAGAGCAGAATTAAAGGGAAGGAGGCTGGGTGTGTAGAGCACAAACATGGCTCTAACGGTGGGCTTTAAAGAGACCAGCAGAACTGTAAGAATCATAAAGGTGAAGTGTTGTCATGTTCTGAGCACCTACTAAGGCCGTCCCCATGCTAAACACTTTCAGTTATGATTGCCTTTAATCTGCACAGCAACCTGGCAGGCAGGATGACCCCGGGCACACATGAAGAACTATTTGAGGAGAGGTTCAAGATCAGACTGGAGAGGAAGGGCTGTTGATGCAAAGCAAGATCAAGACCTGTGGTGTTTCCTGGCTCCAGAACCCCTTTCTGAGCTTGTTGCCTCTACCAGGCTCTTACCTGGACAGGTACAGCTGCCCCTTCTCCCTTCCTTCTGTTCTCTGGGTTACAGGCAGATCAATGGCTTAGAAATAAAAGTCTCCTTGGGCCAGGGATTTTAGCTCAGTGGTTCCGAAGCCTGCCTTGCAAGAGCAAGGACCCGAGTTCAATCCCCGGTACCAAAAAAAAAAAGAAGAAGAAGAAATAAAAGTTTACTCCTGTCAACTCCTCCATGGAAAAACTCTGGTGGCTTCATTTTGCTGTTAGCTGTGGACCAGCCTGCCTTTTCTGCCTCATCCCACATGGAACTCACCAGCTCTGCATCAGCGTGGAGCCTGGAGCCCCCTGGTCCCCAGAGCTTAGCCCCAGTTGTCACTTCTCAGTGAAGCCCCTTCTTGGCCTTGATTCTCAAATCAGAACTCCTTTCATAGGGCCCCCTAACACCAGCCACAGTGGCCATCAATATGACCATTTCCTTTCCTGGAGGCTGGGTCCTTGTCTGCTTTCAATATTGTATCTGCAGTGCTTGGCATACAATATACAGTCAATAAGTGCTAAATATATTAATGTATGAATGAATGAACAGACGGATGGAAGGAAGGAAGGAAGGAAGGGTGGGTGCATGGGTCAGTGGTTAGATGGATAGAAGAAAGGAAGGATGGAAACAACTGAAAGCAAATCCAGGACATTAAATATACAGCAATGGTCTCACATCATGATTGTTTTACAGATGACTAGGAAAGTTCTATTCTTCCACACGATCATAGCACTTCCGTCATCTATTAGTCCGAGCCTTTTATTTTACAGATGAGAAAACTGAGGCCCAGAAGAAAAGACAAAGTACTTTCTTAAATTAACAAATGTGGTTGAGGCAACACTTCTTACCCATAGCCCCCATGCTCACAAGTAGGTCTAATAAGTTAGGGGTAGCAAGTAATTTGTTACTAATTATACAGTACAGATGTCCATGAATGACTTATTATTTTCATAAATTACTCTAATTCAAAAGATTAGATTTCCCCCAAATAACATCATCAGTTATTCATTGCATTCCAATGCACTTGCCAGAAAAGGAGAGCCAGCGGCAGATTGGCACCAGTGAGTTAGACTGAAGTTTGGGAACAACCAACCTTGCACCTGTCAGCCTTGGAGGTAGTCGGGGTGGAAATGAGGGGCTTTCCCCGCTCCCATATTCCTTCCTTGGCCCTCAAAGTGGCCTGACACTTCTTACCAGCAAAGTGTTGTCTTTCTCCCCTATAGTCTGGCTCTTCATGACTACCCTGGAGGAGGCGGGAAGACTTCTCTGATTGGTGAGATGGGGAGAGAAGCCCCCGTGGGTCCAGTTTCCCCATGGGTGGGGTTAAGGTGTTCAGAATCCCTGAGATGAGGTTGCCCACCATGCAGCTGTCTTCTGTGTGACAAGCATGCTAGTCCGGCCCCCATCCTGCACCTCTGCAGTCCACCCTGTGTGGGGAAGGCTAACTCAGAGGTGATATGAGGAGTCCAGTTCTGCTGTGGATAATGCTTTCTTATCTCTGACTTCAAGGTCATAGTTCATGATCCATTCAGAGTCTGGTGGGAGTGGGTGTTATTAATTAGCCCCCAACTTCCAACAGCATTTATGACACTGTAATGTTTCGTTTCCCGCCAAATGTTGAGTTGCTCAAAATCTGAATCAGCTCATGAGTCATGCTGTACCTACGACCTTTTGTGCAGCAAAGGAAGGTGGAGATCCTGTCTAAATAAAAGACATTAACTCCAGAATGTTTTCCAGTCCCTCTGGCCATGAAATCAGAATAAATTCAGTTAATTTGGGGACCACAAAGACACTGCTAGACTCCTGCTAACAATGTAATCAATCAGTTCACTGTCTTTATTCTTGCCTTCTGCTTTGCATATTTTTCTCTCTACTCATCAGAAGTCTAGTAACTAAGTTGTGTAGGGTTGCAAGTAATCATGATTCTCTTCAGTAGTCTATTTCTTATAATATGCTCACTCCCTATTTTTCCCACCCTCCTTTTCCATCCCAACCTGAGGAGACTGCCCAATAAACAGTTTCCTCAAGAACTTGATAAGTGACCGGGCCAGCTGCGACAGACTATTCTGGATCAATGACTAATGACTAATAAGAGTTACATTGGACACACCCTCCATTTTTTCATACTGATACTGAGGACTTTAAAAAACTCAGTGCTTTTCTTAGAATATGATTATTAGGGGTATAAGAGTGAGGCTTGGGCTGGGGAATGTAGTTCAGTGGCGCCGTGCCTTCCTCGCAGGCACAAGGTCCTGAGTTTGATCCCTTCCCAAAAAAGAGTGAGGCTTGCTTGTGCTTAGATAACACAGGAGGCACTAGTTGAAGTGCACCTGTGCAAGGTTTTTACTGCAGGAGTTCTCGGAGCCTTGGAGATGCCAGTGTGCTCTGAGTCAAGCAGAAAATCCATGCACACCGTTTCTCACATTTGCAGCCCCTCAGAACCCTTCCTCTGTCCCTGTTTTTGGTAGAGTATTTAGTGAGACCAGAGTCCCTCAGAACACACTGTGTTCCCGCTGCCTCAAATGAAAAGAATGGGTAAGAGCTGCCCTTTAGAAGAAGAGAAGAGTTGCTCTCAAAACATACTACAAAAGCACTCTCTGTGCTGGCCTCTGACTCCGTGGAGTAAAAGCTGCCTGCAAACTCTGAAACCACTCCTTTCTGCTCAGCTCCAAAGCGGGTCCCTACACCCTCTCCCAGGGCTGCTGTAGCTCCCCATTCTGTCCTCCCAATCCCCTGTGGACAGACACTCTCTTCCTACCTGCCCTAGTCTCTTTTTTTTTTTTTTTTCTTTTTTTCTTGGTGCTGGGGATTAAACCCATGGCCTATACACGTCAGGCAAGCACTCTACCACTGAGCTACACCCTCAGCCCTGTGGTCTCTTATTAACTTATTATTCATTTGGTTTCCCATGGGGTGTGACCTCCTGGGGCTTAGAGGGAGCTCCTGTAGTTTATTTGTACATCTCAGTTCAGCGGTGTATGCACTCTTTTCAATGGATGAATGAATGATGTGGAATGAATCAGTATATGAAGGAATATAGTTTTGTAACAACAGTTGTATAGTCATGATAATCACTCGCTCAGATCAACACTGCAATGAAAGATGTATCAACTATTCCAGAGACTTTGGAAAAGGAATTTACATTCCAAGTGATCCATGCCAGGGAACTAACTCTCATGTTCCTAAGGGAAGAAACTTGCTGGGCCTTAACAATGATGATACATGCTTTATGCTAAAAGGCACCCCCTTAGAAACCTCTTTGCAATTTTAGCTAATTAGATGCCATCCACAGACACGATTTGTCAAAATCACTCTCCCTGCATGAATCCCTGGGAGCTCATTGACTCTGGCAGCACGGCCAGACTTAACTTTGTATGTTTTAATCCAGCTTTCTCTTATTTATTTTGTGATAGAAAAAAATAGACAAATGATATAAAAACATTTGTTTGTTCTATGGCCGGGGATTTAGCTCAGTGGTGCTACCACCTGCCTCACAAGCGGAAGGTCCTGAGTTCAATCCCCAATACCAAAAACAAACAAACAAATAAACACGTTTGTATGTTCCACATAGTTATTGAGGAAAATGTGTGTGTATGCATGTGTGTGTGTGTGCACGCGCACACGTGTATGGTGAATTAAACCCAGAAGTATTCATACCATTCATTCAACCTACACGTCATCACATGAACTTTTATATAACTTCAAGGTCAAGGTGTCACTTGAGTCACAAGATTCTATTATCCCACTTAGTGCAGGGAATGGGGACAGACAAAGGAAATTCAAAAACAGCCTTTTAGTCAACATTTTAGCAACTCTCCCAAGGGGTCCTACAGGAAGCAGAGTGACTCAATTTTGTTGTTTCTAGATTGGTTGTTGGAAAAGGTTGGAATAGGCTGAATGGTGGTACACAGGAGCTGGAATAAACACCTTGTTCATGTCTCTCACATCTGTCTGTCTATTGTCCTTCAAATATATCTCAGACTTTTTAAAATCACCATATACAAAAGGTAAAATTAACTATCCCAATAAAGAAAACATCTGTCTTTATTCTCAATAAATAAAGCACAGTCTTTAAAACTGTGATAAGCTCAAAGCAAGGAATTTGGTGAAATATTTACCAGAACATGAATATTTTCTTATTTTTAAGTTAGACCCCCACTAGTCACTCATGGAAAAATGCAAATAAGAGTTTTGCTTGTGTAGTTGGATTCTGGTGGCATTTTTATTTATTTTGATGAGAAGTATTTTGAATAGGAAATAGTGGTAAATATATTTTTGTTGCATTCCTTCTTGATAAAACTTCTAACATTAAAGCAGGTTTTCTGCCACAGTAAACACACTGTAACAGGAAACCTAGTAGAATTGTCCCTTGATGACTGAAAATCAGAGGGTTGGGGGGAGTCCTCTGAATAATAAGGTATCACCAGTGTCACTGATACGAGACTGAGCACATGTGTACCAAACTAAAATGTGTGATCAGGGCTTTCTTTTTAGACTAGTTGCCAATAACCAGTCTATTTTGTTGAGATTTGTCTCTGTAATCCCATTGACTTCTATGGGGGAACAGTTGATGAGTCGACATCTCTGGGAACCAAGCTGATTCAATGTTGAAGGGATAAAGATCATTCCAGGCTCCTTCCCAGCACTAATGCAGCTACTGACAGACTGGGAGGATTAACTGCTGTCAAAGTTGGCATTTGTGGCATTTTTAAAAAGACACAGGAAACTGCAAGTGGGTGTGATACAAGGAGCTCTTGAGGAGGAAAGAGGAATAACATTTCCCCAACAAGACCCTCTCTCTTCTTTTTTTTTTTGGTACCGGGGATCGAACTCGGGTCCTTGTGCTTGCGCAGCAGGCGGCGAAACCACTGAGCTAAATCCCCGGCCCCTCTCTCTTATTCTTTTCTTTTTTTTCTGCAAACACTTTCCCACTTCTTCCAAAATACTGTAAATGATAGGTGTTCTGCTGCATTTACACTTAAAAAGAAAGAAAGAAACTTGGTATGGTGGCTTTTCAGTATTTTCAAAAGCCTGGGTTGGAAAATGTTATAGAAAGAATTATAAGTTACAAGAGGGGTTAGACTAAGGAGTGTGTGTGTGTGGGGGGGGGGGGGTGTTGGCTATTAAAGGAGCCAAAGGAGAAGAGAATGGTGAACCCTAGAGGTGGAAAAAAAACAAGACAAGCTTTCCTGTTGCCCCAGCCAAAGGCTTGGAGAATGTGGTATAGAAGTCAGGGAGCAGGTGGAGTCGGTAGTGTCCTGGATTTGAGAGGGTAGCGCTAAGTGTCTCAGGAGACCAAGGCAGCTAGAGTTTCAAGAGCCGAGTAGTAGAGAAAAGGAGGCTGGACACACAGAGCACTCCAGAGATATGTGAGGTACTGACCAGCATGTGCATATGAAGAAACCGTCTGATATTAGGTATAAATGAGTTTAAAGGTTTAAGGGAGTGATCCTCACAGATACACAGAGCTGGGAATAGACCCTGCTCTCACTAGCAAGAACGGACAATCTCATAATTAATGGCGCATCTGTTAGAGTACTAGAAAGAGACTGGCTTTAGTAGTGTGGTAAATTAACCTTTAAATGCTAAATGCTGCTCTGGTCCCACCTACCAAAGCAAGACCCAAAAGGATTAAGCTGCTCCAAATAACTGCATTGCAGCTCAAAGTTCAAGAATATTTATAGGAATACAAAAATATCCAGAACTCAACAGCCTAAAGTCCACAATGCCTAGCATGCAAAGAAGCAGGGAAATATGATTCACAATGAAGAGATCTGATTACTCAAGCAATCAAAATTGACCCAGAAAATTGCCCAGATGAAAGAATTAGCACACAAGTACATTTTTAAAAAGTATTATAGGAGTTGGAAGTAGTAGCTCATGCCTGTAATCCCAGCACTCAGGAGGCTGAGGCAGGAGGATTGCTACAAGTTTGAGGCCTGTCTGAGCTACACAGAGAGTTCAAGACCAGCCTGAACTACATAGTGAGACACTGTTTCAAAAAACAAAACAAAACAGAGCCTGAGATTTAGCTCAGTGGTACCGCTGCCTCCCTCGCAAGCACGAAGTTCTGAGTTCAATCCCTGGTACCAAATCAAAACAAAAGGAAAAAAACAGTATTATAGGGCTTGTGCTCTATATATCTTAATGGTAAAGCACTTGCCTAATGTTTTTATCTCTAGCATTTTAATGATAATAATAATAATAATCATTATAAAACTGTATTCCATATACCCAGAAGGCTATAGGAAAAACTGAACTTGTTAAACACAGACATGGAAAAGACAAAAAGAGCCGATCAAACTTCTAGAGATGAAAACCACAATGTGTAAAGTGAAAAATAAACTGGGTGAGAATTAATGACAGATTAGCCACTGAAGAAAAAAAATTAGTGAACCTAAGGACATAACAATAGAAATGCTCTAAATGAAAACAGAGCATAAAGACTTAAAAGGAAATGAACAGGCCGTCCTTGAGCTGTGGGAAAACTTCCAGGAGCTGAATACTGTACATGTGTAACTGGAGTCCCCAAAGGATGAGGGTAAATTTTTAAAAATGAATAAATAGTGGCTGAAAAGTTTCCAAATATGATCTCAACCTCCTCCAAGCACTAGAAACAGGGACAGAGCCTCAGCAAGGCAAATTGTAACCAAATTTCTTAAATTCAGTGAACTAGAAAAGAACGTTAAAAGCAGCTAAATAAAAGACAGAGGAACAAAGGTAAGGATGACAGCAAAGTGGAAGGAATGCAAGCCAAAACCAGGTGGCGTAGTGTCTATAACATTCTGGAAGAAAAACTGTCTACCCAGAGTTCTTCACTCAGAGAAAAGATCTTGCTAAAACACAGATGAAATAAAAAATTTTTTCTCTCAAACACACAAAAGTTAAAGTGTTAGTTACATTTCACGTTTGAAGAAATGTTGAAGCATACACTTTAAGCAGAAAGAAAAGAATTCCAGATAGTGATCAAGGTGTACACAAAAGAATAAGGAACATCAGAAATAATAGCTACACAGATAGTCTGTTTCCTTATTATTTAGATCTTTTTTAAAAGATAATTTGCTGTTTAAAGCAAAAGTATGTACTGTGGTATTTATAACTTGTAGAAATAAACTGCACTGTAGCAATAGTGTGAAGACCAAAAGAGAGTAATGCAAATTTACGGTTCTAAGATTCTTCTAATTACAGGAAATGATACGCTATCACTTGAGAGCAGATTATGATATATTGTATTAACGATGTATATTATAGTTCCTCTAAGCAAACACTAAAATTACATAAATAGTTGTAGCTAATCAGTCGAAAGGGGAAAAAAAACCCAGAATCATAAAAATAATGAATTACTCCAAAAGAAAGCAAAAAACAAAAAAGAGGAAAAAAATACAGAAGAGAAGGATGATAGAAAATACGTAAATGTAGATTATTTATTTGTAGACTGTATAAGTAAACCAACTGTATTACTAAACACATTAAAATATATCTACCGCCTGCCTTGCAAGCGCAAGTTCCCGAGTTTGATCCCCGGTACCAAAAAATAATAATAATAATAATTAATAAATAAGTAAAAAGCAGAAATTTCCAGAGTGGATTAATAAAACAAGATTCACGCCTGCTGTGCAGGCGCAAGGATCCGAGTTCGATCCCTGGTACCAAAAAAAAAAAAAAATGCAAGATTCAACCATATCCTGTTTACAATAAAGGTATTTAGGGCTGGGGATTTAGCTCAGTGGTTCCGCCGCCTGCCTCACAAGCAGAAGGACCTGAGTTCAATCCCCGGTACCAAAACAAACAAACAAACACACAATAAACGTATTTAACTTTTTTTTTAAAAGCACAAATAAATGTAAACAAATTGGGGAGGGGAGAAATACCATGTAAACAACAATGAAAGGAAAGCCACTGTGTGTATATTATATGATACAAAGTAGATTTTGGAGCAAAGAATATTAAAGGTGTAAAGAAGACAATTTTGTAATGATAAAGAGTCTGACTCTTCAAGAAGACATAAAATTCTAAGAATTTAGGTATCTAATAACAACAGGGCTTTAAGATACAAGAAGAAAAAACTGGTAGAACCAAAAGGACAAATGGACAAATCCATGATTACAGTATGGTCTGATATTTCCACCTGCCTTTCTTACTCACTGTTAGAATATGTAGATGGGGGTCGGAGATTTAGCTCAGTGGTTTCCCCACCTGCTGTGCAAGCACAAGGACCCGAGTTCAATCCCCAGTACCAAAAAAAAAAAAAAAAGAATATGTAGATGGAAAATTAGTGTGGATATAGGTCTGAACAATACCACCAACCAACCTGACAAAATTAACACTTACTAAACACTATCCAGTAACAGCAAAATAATCTTGTCAAGTACAGATAGAATAGTTACAAGACAAACCATACTCTGTGCATTAAAAACAGGTCTCAGTAAAATTCAGAAATGGAATTAAGTTAGAAATGATAAGAGAAAGACATCCAGAAAATTTAGTTTCTAAATAGTTGGAGATTTCCTGGATGTCTATCACTTATCATTTCTAATTTAATTCCACAGTAGCCAGGTACAATACTTTGTATAATTTGAATTATCATTTCTGAATTGACTACCTCTAGTTCTACTTTACAAAACTACAGATACATTGATTGCACAACAATGCAAATGTATTTAGCACCCCTGGCCTGTACATTTGAGGTAAAAAGTCAACAAATAGTAGTGTACAGAACAAATCAAACACCAGACCACACACATGTTTAATCCCAGTTGCTGTATATGAAGTTCAACAATAAGCAAAACCAATCAGTGGTGAGGGAAATGAGCATGGCTGTTTCTCCTGGGCAAGGATATTGGGAAGGAGCACAAGAGAACATTCTGGGGTGATGGAAATGGCCTAGAGCTATAACTGGGCGCAATTACACAACTGTATAGGAGTATAGCCATTCATCAAGCTGTCAGATGGAATACATTACTGTATCCATTTTACACCACTTTTTTAAAGTAAAGAAAAAGAAAGTATAGAGGCTGCTTTGGGGGGGGGGTACTGGGGATCAAACTCAGGTCTTTGTGCTTGCAAGGCAGGTGGTGGAACCATTGAGCTAAGTCCCCGGCCCGAGACTGCTTTTTTAAATGGTGGGAAAGAATCAGTAATTTCCAAGGGTTGGGGAGGGCAATGATGAGAGAGATAAATAGGCGGAGCACAGGGATTTTTGAGGCAGGAAACTGATCTGTATGATATCATAACGGAGCACATGTGGAATTATGCATTTGTCAAACCCACAACCTCTACAACACAGTGGAACTATAATGTAAACCATAGGCTTTAAACAATAGTAATGTGTCAATATTGGTTTACTAACTGTAACAGATGTATCAACAAATGTACCTTTTTTTTTTTCCAGTACTGGGGATTGAATCCAGGGAGCACTGAGCTACATCCCTAACTCTTCATTTTACTTCTGAGAAGGGCTCTTGATAAGTTGATAAATTGCCTAGGCTGGTCTTAAACTTGCAATCAGCCTTAGTAACTGGCATTATAGGTGTGCACCACCATACCTGGCCCAATATACCATATAAATACAACTTATTAATAGTAGCAGAAATTGTGTGGAGGAAGAAGGGCAGGTACATGGAAACTCTGCTTAATTTTTCTGTAAGTCTAAAACCGCTTTAAAAATAGCTGGTTATTTAAAAAGCACATATATATGCAGTGTGTGTGTATGTGTATACATGTAGATATGTATGTTTATATTTAAAATGTAGCCATCTCACAATCAAGAAAGAACTACATTGAAAACCCAGAAAAGTGTGAGGGAAAATCGTTAATATTTTAAGAGCAGTTGCCTGCAGGTGTTAGGACTGTTGGTAATATTATTCCCCCTCTACACTCCACTTTTGCCCATGTTCCAAGCTGTTAGAATAAATGAGTCATATGGTGGAGAAATGCTCCTTTCCCCTTCATTTTAAAGCTGAACACACCCTGTTGAACCAGATGAGCAGAAAGCAGATGCATACCTACTTCAGCCATGATGTTTCAGCCAGTGTTGAAAGTGAGGATCTCTCTCCTTCCCTCCCTCTCTCCTGCTCTACGTTTGTCTCCAGCGAGAAGTAAATAATGAGTCAGAAACAGAACAAGGAGGGCAGAAGCTCCTTGGCTTAGTGAGAGCAAGCAAGTGAATCTGGGAGCTCACAAAACTTTGGAAGAACCCAGCACCGCGGCAATGGGGCTCGTCTTTAAGAGCTGCCCTGCTACTCACAGATCAGATCTTTCTGGGGTTTCTTTTCTCTCTTTCTGAGAACTGACTTTTAAATGTTAACGGTTGCCTGAGGTTTACTTTACAATTACAGAGACCACAACACAAATTCCGTGAGACCTCCATAAGAGGTGGCATATGGTATGAATCTGGGTTTTAGATGGCATCGAACCAAGTTGGATTCTAGCTCCCATCATGCCCTGTTCTGTCTGTGTGACCAAGGGCAAGTTTCTTGACTTCTCTGAATTTTGGTGTCTTCATAAGGCCCCTTGGATCATCTACACGCATTCAAACAGAGCTGCTGGCTGGGTGGGTGGGGGCAGATGTTTAGCATGGAGCGGACATGGTCCTCTTAATGACAGTGGGAGGTGAGGGATAAGACACCCCCTTGCCTTGATGGTGGAATACATTATTTCACTTTCCAAACTACCTGGCTGCCCTTCCTCTGAACTGCTATTAGGCACCATCAAGAATTTTTGTTCGCAGTAGGAGTTTGTCTTCTGAAAAAGCCAAGGAATGAGCATTTTAACGGGTGCCCCAGGCAATTCTGCTAAGGTAGCTAACCATTTCCTGGCCCTCTGCTCCTTACTCCACATGGGGCGATGCTGCTGCCAGCCTGGGAAGGGGCGTAGCAACTGATGCATTCACCAAACACCCAGGCAAATCTTATGATCTCAGAGTCTGGGCGACTTTACATCATCTACCCCACTCTGGATCTCTTCCTGTGCTCTTCAGTATAATTTAAAAGAACAAAAATGAGAGCACTGGAATAAGCTGGCTTATTTGAGAATAACTTGCAAAAATAATTGAAACCACCATGAGGCTCTCATAGGATTTGGGGCCATAATCACCTCATTAAACTGTCACTCCTCCCCACCGCCAGGGGCCTGCTCAAATAAAGGCCAGACCAGAGTGTCCCAGCAGACGAGTCTGGGGCTCCTGCCACGTCTGCACTGATCAGTGTCCCCAAAGCAGCTCTCACCTGACTGGCCTAGTTCCTGAAGTTAGATCTTTCTTTTGGGTTCTCAGTTCAGAACCTTGGCATCTTCTTTGACTCCGCCTTTTCCACCCACACCCAGGTAGTTACCAGGTTTCCTGAGTCCTCCCTTGGGATTGTCTCCTGGCCACCATCCCTGCACTGCCCGGACATCACTTACTACTCTCCACTGTACTAAGTGAGGGTCTCGAAATTCCTCTTCTGACTCTTTCCTTGTCGGCCTTCATCCTTGCTTAAAAACAAACCACAAGCGGGGCCGGGGATTTAGCTCACTGGTTCTGCTGCCTGCCTCAAAAGCACAAGGCCCAGAGTTTGATCCCGATACCAAAAAGAACATAAGCACTGCAGGATAAAATCTCAGCCCCTCACCTAACCTACAGGACCTCCCCAATCTGGCGCAGATCTTCGTTTTCAGTAAGCACCCACCAGCCTGGTCTCTGCTCACTTCCTGCTCGGCCTCCACCTGCACTGCCCTCTGGGGGTGCCCCTATGCCCAGGGCTCCCCACCCCAGCCGGGAGACTCTTTTCCTCCAGTCCAGCCCTCCGAGAAGGCCTCTGGATCTGAACCACACAGTTGTACGGCACACACCCCCGTCCTCAGAGTGTGGTCCTGGGCCCACAGCTTGGTGTCACCTGGACATTTGTTGGGAATGCTCATTGCGAGGCCTTGCCCCAGGCCTACCAGATCACACTCTGGAGAAATGTCCATTTTAACCAGTCTTGCAGATGCCCTTGATGTTCATGCACATTTGAGAACCACTGGACAGGGGTTGAGACTCTAAGGCCCAAGCAGTGGGGTGTCCCCCTCCTTAGTAACAAAAGTGCCAGAGAGTTCCTGAGACATAATTTAGAGTCCTTCCCAGAGAAAAGCCAGTGATCTGTACAGCTTGGGCCTTCCTTGGAAGCTCGTCATACTTGCCACATATGATGCTGGAGCACAGGAAGTAGCCTGTGTCTGACAATCTTTCTCCCACAGAAACAGTCACTTTCTCTAGTGCAACTTAACAGTTCCATTGTCTGGGGGAAAGGGTTGTTTGGTAAGACTGGTTGTGTTCATAGGGTTTAAAGGAAAATGCCCCATCCCTGCCTGTTGATACCCAAAGAGAAAAGGGGCTCCAGAAGATGCTAGGCCTGGAGTCCATCCAGACACAGGCACGCAAGCCAGTCATGTGGGGGTGGACATTGCTGAGCAGTAGGAGTGTCATAGGAGGTTAACTTTCACCCTGGGAGGGTGGGACCATTGTTCCTGAAGAATTCTGGGCCTGCCAGGGATGGCTTCAGGAAGGCAGGCCCCCAGCTTCTGTAGGGTTAAATGACAACAGCGACACCATGTGGCAACCAGGAAGCAGGGCAGTTGAGCTGATGAAACCCCATCTTCTATTTGGATGAAGAGTTTACTGCCTTTTAGGATGTGTAAACCCCAGAGTCTAGTACAGTTCAGAGGGAGAGAAGAGCCTCAAGGAAAAACAATGGCCTTCCTACTGCTAAAGCAGATTACATAATGCAGTGAGCCTCTGTCTCCTCATCTGTGGAGTGGAGCTCTGACAGCACAGGGACAACTTTTAGAAATATTAATGTCTGACTTTCTATTCAGTGGTCCCTTGGTTTGGGCTGGGTATTGGTTCTAGGGAATCCCTCCCTGCTGACACCAAAATTTAAGGGTGCTCAAGCTCCTTGTACACATTAGCATAGTACATCTGCCCAAATATTTTAAATCATCTCCAGATTATTTTTAACAATACAATCTAAATAGTTGCCATACTGTATTGATTAGGGTATAATGCAAGGGGAAAAGTCTTTATGCATTCACTACAGGTGCAGTTTTCTTCAAAATATTTCTGATCCATGACTGGCTAAATCCACAGATACAGGAACCAAGAATATGGAAGGCTGACCGATTCTTCCGGTGCCCCCCCAATGAGCTGATAGCCGCTGTAGGCTCTTCTGCATTTTCTCTCTCTGGTGTTTTTATGACTAGCAACAATTTGAGTCAGTGGCTTTTCCCACCATTTGTAAAATCCTGTGTCCTTTGGAGACTAAAGGCTGGTTGTCCAATGAAGCCACCAGAGAAGACAAAAGCATTTGAGGGTGGGAGAATAGAGAAAGGACCCTGAGCAATGGGGCTATCTGAGCACCGCACCCTGCCTTCCTGGCAGTGTGAGAGGGGAATGATCAGGGAAGGAAAAGCCCCAACAGGAAGGGCAGGGACTCCCAGGATCAGCCAAGATTTCCATGTGCCAACGATGGCAGGAAAGCAGGTCAGTCCCAGGGACTGATGGACAGACAGTTTGGCTGGACCTACAGGCATCTTGGTGGTGGCCCTCGGGATGAAGAGGAGCCAGATGACAGCCTCAGTATATCAGGGTTTAATAGAGGGGAGACCCAAGGACAGCTGCCATGGGCATCCCCAACAGCCTGGCAGAGTAAGGACTCAAAGCATAATTGAATCGCTTCAAAGAAGACAAAATTTTACTTTGTACACATATAACATTTGTCATGATGTCTGGCACCCAGATGCAGAATGAACATTAAATGCTATTGTTATCTTTGGTTAATGCTAAGGCTGGCATGACTCAGGAGCTGTGCCCCATCTCTCCTACAAACATCTCAACTTCAGGACAGACTCAGCGCAAATCCCTGGAGAGGAGGGAGGCCGCCTGTTCTCAATAGTGTCTGAGTTACTAGGCACAGGGCCTTGCACTGTGGACATGTACACATTTATTGAGGACAATCCTGTTTTCAATTGTGAACAGGAAGTTGCTTCTTTAGGCTTGTTCTTGGAAGGCACTTCTTTTATTCTCAATTTGCATGCCAATGAGAGGTGATTCTTCTTCAAAGGAAAATAATAATTGACTAAAGCTGAGGAACAAGCAACAAAAGACCTTTGAGCTGCTGTTGTTCTTTAGTCCAGTTGTGATGCAGGCCCTGAACAATTCCCTGAGTCTCCTAAGAGGTCCCAGGACCCCACGAAGATGGAGAGGGAAGAGCAAGACCTTGGGTCTGAGCCAGCAGTAGTTTCCCTTGCAAGGGATTCCAGAGATCATAAACTCATCTGTTAGTTTTATGATCATCAGAACCAACTTAGAGGTCTGGTTAAAACTAAATACAAAAACCTTTGTTCTGTTACCATGGTAAAGGGTTCAAGGACAGGAACAGCTGAAGAGATGTGGGAAGGGAAGGGGGTCCTACTGCTAGCATAGGACAGGGGTCAAAGGTGATGTTCAAGGCATCATTCTGTGACTCACTCAACAAAACAGAACACCCTGTCCCATCTGATTACTATTTACCTAATGTTCATGCCAAGAGGTTCCAAGTATTTCCTCCAGAAACCACATAACCTAAGACACCCAAAAGTGATAACCCCTGGCATGGGAATTTCTGCCACCAGAGGTCGCTCTTATGTCCCCGAAAGCAAAAAAAAAAAAAAAAAAAAAAAAGTCACTTTGAGTCTGAAGGTTTTGAAAAGCTATTATGAAGCCTGCTGTGAGTGACCCAAAGCTTCACTATGACAAGGGGCTTATCATTTAAGTTTTGTTGCATAGAGCTCTAGTTTGTTCCCTTAATGCCTGTAATTATAGGCTCTGGGAAGCTGGATTTTATTGTTCAAAAGGGTTATGGTAACCAGATCCAAGACCTACTCATGAGTTGAACCCACAAGTAGTTACTAGTTGGCTCCAATGTGCCTGGCCTATGTCCATGCTGGGAACTGATCACGTAAGTCCACTGGCCCTCTGCTCGTGAGTACCCCCAAAACTATGGGTGTAGGACACTGCGGAGAGAGTTCCTGCAGGGAGCCATGGCAGGAAACCAGGGCCTGGCTGTGGACCATAATGAGGAACCACTGATGAATGAGCCACATCTGTGCTGGCCATGTTCCATTGCCACCGTGTGGTCTTGTTGACTTCTGGAATTAATCCACCAGGCTCCTTGGCTTGAGGAACTGCTGTCTGAATCCTCTGTTTCACGGTCCAGTGCCAACATAGCCTGCTCTCTGGAACACACACCCCACTTGGCCTCAGATTAAGCCCCTTGGAAGCCTTGATCTTTCCCATTTTCAGTTGACTATGAAGTTAAACAGTCTGGAGTGCTGCTGTAATGGAAGTCTATAATTACTAATTTAATCTTAGGGCAGAAAAAAACCCTATGAATTTTCCAATCATTGCAAGCTTAGTCAGTCACACAGAGGGGTAAGAACCATTGCTTCAACATCTCAACACTTAGAATCATCTCATGTATTTAATGGTAAATTTCCCCAAGCCAATCGAGCAAAGCAAATGCTGAAGCAGGCAGTGAGCTGGCCATGCCTTGGGCTGTGTCCACCCTCCTAGCCGGCTCCCTACCTGGACAAGTCCCCACCGTCAGGGCTTCTGGGAGAATCTCCGTGCTTCTTTTCCCCAGGTGGCTGCATGGATCTTGGACTCTGAGCTGATGAAGTCCTCTGAACCAGAAAAAAGAGAAATTGGGAAAGAAGTTAGATGGAAATCTATGAAAACACAGAAACATTTATCAATAGGCCACTGGCTACAAAATTCAAGATGATGGCTAGGGTGGGGATTTAGCTCAGTGGTTCCACCGCCTGCCTCGAAAATGGAAGGTCCAGAGTTCAATCCCCGGTATCAAAAGAAAAAAAGAAAAGATGATGGCTAGATACAAGCCGTAACAGTCTCCACGCCAGTTGAAAGATTCCTTTAGTGAGAATTCCCTTCCCCAACCTGTAGACCTCAGCCTCCATCTGTGCCTCTGAGAAGGCAACCAGACCTAGAGGGCAATATCAAGATAACACTTGAAATCACCTTACATTCACTCTGTAAATGCCCTTGACCCCTCATCTGTGAACTATTGCTACCTTTGATGCATGATTTTCCTATTGTACTATAACTCAAGAATCTCAATACAATGTATAAAAATACAGTGGTCTTTTTATACCAGAGCCCTGAATTTTAAAAATTGAAACCCAATTCCTGCTTGTCTGATGTCAGACAAACCTCAGCTACTAACACTGGCAGCCAAGCCTCTGTTCCAATCACTACATTATCCACACTGAGCGGTCTGCAGATAATTTCACAGCTGAATCTCCAGCTCTGGATTCCACGATTAAGGCTTCTTTCAAGTGATTCTGGAAAGATGTTAACACATTGCACAGTCCAGACAGATGAAAACAACAGATGGAGTAAGGAGATAGATCTCCGCTCTAACGAAAGGGGGAAAACTATTTCCTCAAGCAAAGGAGTGTAATGAGGCCTCTAACGCCTCTGAAGAAGAACACAGGGCAAGCCTCTCTCCTCAAGCCCCTACCAGAAGGCTAATCTGCAGGTACAATACCAGTTCTTTCCAGCAGAAATAGATCTGAACAGTCAAAATATAAACTGGGCATGGTAGTGCATGCCTGTAATCTTTGCATCCTGGGCGGCTAAGACAGGAGGACTGCAAATTCAAGCCCAAAATAGGGAGACCCTGCTGCAAAATATAAAATACAAAGAAGGGCTGGGTCTATCCCCAGTACCAAAAAAAAAAAAAAGGCTGGGATTGTAATCAATGGAAAGGCTCTGGGTTTAATCAGTACTGCAAAAATTAACCATAAAAGCCACAGAGCTAGGGGTATAGCTCAGTAGTAGAGCACATGCTTAGTATGTGTGAGGCCCTGAGTTTAATTTCAAGCACGCATAAATAAATAAACAAATAAATGCAAGCAATAGAGCTAGCCCCATGAATGGCACCTTCATTGCCTTTTACAAAGTGCTTTGATGTCCCTCTTATTCTTACGAAATCCCTGTTTACTGAACAGGCAAGAAAAACAATGTTTTCCATTTCCCAGGTGAGAAACAAAGATTATTAGGTGGCTTCTACCCAGGTCTTCTGCCTTGCAATCCAGTGCTCTTTTCATAATAATATTAATATGCAACACATACACCCTTTCTGCTATCACAGTAATAGCAGATATATTACGACAAGCATTCTCTACGTGCCAAATGCTATTCTTTTGAGCACTTTATATATTTAAATTGATGTAATCCTTATTACTCCACTTACAGAGAAGAGCACAGAGAAGTCTCGTGCCCAAGGTCACAGAGCTTAGAAGTGATGGATCTAGGATTCGGACCTGGATGTTCTGGCCCCAGAGTCACTACTTTTGAGCCCTGCTTTGAGCTACTGCACCGTACAGTGGAAATGGTTGCTTTATCGTTTCTGCTATCCTGGTGCCCTGCTCCAAGTAACTAAAACAACTGTGTATTTGTGGATAAAGTGCACCAGAGCCCAAATGTGATGGCCAGAACTGATCCTAGAATAGTACCTGGCGTGGAAGAGGCAGTCTATAAATATATGCTGAATGTATGAAAAATCAATTACTCTAATTTTTCCGGTAGCCACTTCTGCAAATCGAGGGACACATACTTAGCCCTGGGAGCCCTCACATTTGTACTGTTTCATACCATGACTTTGAATTCCCCCTTCCATGTATCCTATCCTAGCAACAGTACTGAGCCCTATTGCTTACTGGATTCCTGTTACGTTAACAGGCATCACTACAAACAGCATGCATTTCTAGAGTTACCCTTCACACTTCCAAATAGCAGCAGCTGGAAAAGCCATCAGCAACTCTCACATGACAAATTCACTTGCCCAACTGCTCCTTCAAATCTTTTCTTTGCTGCTATTGCTTTGGTAAACGTCTTTTTTGAGTCTGAATACTCCAGAGTCTTGAGCTCTTTTTAAAGCCCTAATCCTTAAAAGCAACATTTGAACAGTTATAGCAACTTTCCAGTTCTGAAAAATCCCTGTCAATAGCAAAAGCACTCACCATTTAAAAAATTATTTTTCACTGACTTTACTTACCTCTTAAATGCACTGCATCTCTCTAACCATGCCGGTAAAATTAATTAAAGCATGCTGAATTAGCATGGCTAACTCATGACCAGCGTGTCTACCCACACTGTCCACTCTCTTACTGAGCTTCCCGGGAGCAGGGTGAATGCAGGTGAATGCTGGGAAGTAGAGCAAAGGTCATCCCCATGGCACCAGGAGTCGGATTTCAGAAACAACTGCCAGGCCGGCCAAATATGGAGGATGAACACATGTGCTGTGCTGCAGCCAGCAGGCTGCCCACCTTCCCTGTCAAGGGACGGCAACTGCTCACGCCAGTTCTGCTAAGTCATCCCTGACCTGTCTTCACCTCCAGGGTGAACAGGAGAGATTGAGGTGGCTCCACAATGCAGGCATAACGCAGGCCAAGAGGACAGCCCAGCCTAAGACAGCAGGCGCCTTGTGAGGCTCACAAAGGAGACGCTGCATGGGCGAGACCTCAGCCCTCCCCAACCGAGTATTTTCTGACAGGATGCAGTAGGATACACTGGAAGAAATGAACAAGCTTTGGAGTCAGAGCGAGCTGTCTCAAACGAGGGTTTGAGCCCTCATTCTTCCTTTAAAGGATGGAGAATATCAAGTACGGTGGTGCATGTCTGTCATCCCAGCTCTGTGAGAAGCTGAAGCAGGAAGATGGCAAGTTTGAGCCCAGCCTGGGTGACTTAGTGACTCAGTGAGACCCTGTCTCAGAGCAAAAGACAAGATAACAGGGCTGGGAATCCAGCTCAGTAGCTCAGTGCTGGGTTTACTTCCTAATATTAGGTACGGGGGAAGATGGAGAAAATAACAGCGTGGAGTTTGCAGCTTGATTTCGATGAGTATGCCTCGCATGTAATAGGGCCTGACCCTGTTCTGGGTAGGCACTGGAGTAAAAAGGGTGGTGTGAGCTGGGAACTGTTAAAAAAGCTGGGGAGCTTCTACGCGGGATTGCTCTGTACTATGTTCGCAACTTTTTTGTAAGTATAGAAATACTCCAAGTAAAAAGTTTAATTAAAACAAAAGATAGGGCCGGGGATTTAGCTCAGTGGTTTCGCCGCCTGCTGCGCAAGCACAAGGACCCAAGTTCAATCCCCGGTACCAAAAAAAAAAAAAAAGATAGAATTCTCATTCTTGTGGAACTTAGAGTTTAGAGAATTAATGAGTAATACACATTCAGTAAATATCTACCTTCCCTTGCTCAAAAGCATTTGTGTCACAAGTGGTGGGCATTACCCTAAGAGGACCTCAAAAATGCAAGAGGTGACACATTTTGACTGCTCTAGTCAGCAGGGAAAAGGGAAATCTTTGAGACTTGAAAACTATGCCAAAGATTGACATGCTGAATGCATTTAATATGTTAGAAGCAGTGTGTTTTAAGGAGGGGTGGACAAAGTGAGAAAACCCAAATCCTTGTGCGAGATCAGTTCTCCACTTGAGACTGTTTCTCTGCCTGTAAAATGGGGACCATAATCCCTGCCCTTCTCAGGCCAGTAGGTGACAAGAGTAGGTGGCACAGAACTGTACACATGGGAGAGAGAGTCTCTATTCAAGGAGCTGGGCAATCTGAATGGCTGGCAGTGTGCTGCAAAGTTTCCTTGGGCAGACTTGAAATACTGACCAAAAGCTTACTTTTTTTGGCCCTCTAGAAGTCCTATGTCCATGTGGTCTCATGCTACAGCAGCATACGGCTTGAGTCAAAAGTAAAGAGGCAGGAACCTGAATACAGTGCTTTTAAAACCCAAGATTTACCACCGAGATTAGCTGTGAGCCTTTGGGCTCTGTATCTACAGGGCCATAATTATGTATCTATAAAAGGAGGTCATAATTACACACTTTCGAAGGTTAAATAAAACAATATTGGTGTATCACTTAGCACATGGCTAGATCATAGTAGACAACACATATGCTAGTGATTATTTTATTATTATAAGAAGAACAGTTTTTCAAAAGTCATTAACTGAGACCTCTGGTAGCTGCGTCAGCTTGGAGCCAGTCAATCAGTTCCTTCAGAAGAGGCATCTGGCCCAAACCCGGAGCCAGTCTGTTTGCACACATAAGTGACTGTGCCCACGACAATCAGCCCTGCCTCTAGGATGGGGGATCCTGCAACCAGCTGTGGAAGCAGACAAGTCCTAGGAGAGAAGCTCTCCATTGCTATGTATGGGATCTGTGGTAATTATTTTTTCTCAATCTCTTTCCCATAAAACACAGTTAAATCATCCCGAGGCCCATGTACTGCCAGGAGACTATTAGAAAATGCTTGTCCCAGCATGTTAGGGTTTATATCTAGATGTCCCCTCAAAGCCTCATACACTTATAGATGGGGCTTTTCGGAGGTGATTGGAGAATGGGGCATTATAGCTGAATTCCTGATAGGAGGAAGCACCTGGTAGGAAAGATGGGTTGCTGCGGGCATGACCTGGAAGATTGTATCTCCCTTCACAGCTCCTCCCTTGAACACTGTCTGCTTCCTGTCTGCCATGGCTTAAGCAGCATCCCTTTGCCATGCTGCTGTGCCATACCATCCTGCCTTGGAGCTCCTAGACAATGGGCTGAAACCTTTACACACTGTGAGGCAAAATAAACCTCTCCTCCTTTGCATTGTTGTGGGTGTTGGGTATCGTGCCTCAGGGACAAGGAAAGTGACTAAGACACAGCACTAGTCTAGGGTTCTGGGTTCCTCAGAACTGAAGATGGTACCTTTTGTTCCACTGAGCACTAGGCATCTGTAACTGTCAACGACACATACACATGCTTATGGGCTGTAATCTATCAAGCAAAATAATAACAGGAAAAGGTTGGCCTCAGCCTGGCAGAAACGAGCTCCATCACCTTTCCAAAGGGTGACCAGGCCCCAGGGACAGCTCATGCAGCACAGATTTGCCTCTCTTCCTGGTCCTTTTTTCTTGGATGGCAAAGAATTCGCACCAGAGCCCACAGTGCTGCTTCCCCAGGAGCCAAGCTTAGCCCCTGGCTGCTTCGTGTACACTGAGCCAGGACTCGAGGAAGATGTGCCTGGGCGAGGCTGGGCTGGGGAGGGGGGCACGCCGAGCCAGCTCTAGAGCCTTCTGAGCTTGCTGACCGAGGCTCCCTGTCAGCTTGGATTGCAATTAACAGCTACCAGGGGAGCGTCCCTGACTCCCCAGCCAGTCTTTCCATCTGTCTTCTTGCTCATCACACTGACCACTGTTTCCATAGCTGAAAATCATGTTTTCTGAAATTCTAGCTACAGAAACACCCAGACAGGGGAACTATTTGAAAGGAGTCATTTTTAAGTTAGGTCATTATAATGACAGGACTGAATGTCTTTCCCTGGCTCTCTACCCCTTCAGAGGTATAGACCAGGGTCATGACACCCATGATCCAGGGGAAGTCCAGAAAGTGGCAACCTGGGCAGGTTGCTCCTCCTCTCTGGAATCTGTGTGAGGAGAGTTCATGCACCTTTTCTGGGCTCCCCAGAACTGAACAACTGCCATACCCAATTCATGACTTGGGACCACAGGCTGCCATGGCCCTTATTTTACCATAGAGGCTTTCATGCCATCATGACGCCTGAACCCCGGGAAGGGCTGTTGGGTGGAGGCTAGCCTTGAGCAAGCTGTACCCCCACCTCCCTCCTCAGGAAGGACTCACAAACCAGGACCCAACACCCCAGAGATGGTGGAGGTACGCCTTGGCTCAACATTAAACATTCTACTGGTCTCCAGACTTGGTTATATATATAACTCTCTCTTCCTTTCCAACCAGCATGTGTGCAGGAAGGCGAGTCCCCCCCAGGAAGGAAGGGCTGGGCCTGGGTGTGTTGTATCTGGGGGGGTTCCTCCTTCCTGCCAGGAGGACTGAGTGAGTCAGTCATGGGAGGGAGGAGCAGGACTCCGTGTGAATTGAAAGAGCTGCAAGGGTCTGGTCTGAGGTCCAAAGGCTCATTGAGAGGAAACATCCACAAACTGAAGATCAGGCTTCAGTCTAGAGTAGAATTTTTTCCTCTCTCAGTGGCTTCTCTTCCCATGGAACACAGAACAGAAACTAAACCCATATTACTAAATGTCAGTCTAAATAGCATTCATGCTGATGAAACAAAGGCAACTGGGACTGGTCAGAGAGATCCAAGGGTAGGACTGTTGTGTTAGTAAACGTGACCTCTTGAATAAGGTAAAACAGTCAGTAATTAATTCAACAGTTCAGTTGTTGCCAATAAATTATAAAAGCAAATACAATTCACATAATTTGCTGGCCTGCTGCCGAGAGGCTCAGAGAAGATGCGATGTCCGCATTTCCCTTAGTGATGGCAAGAAGGTCCTGCCCCGTGGCACCTGTAGTTCCCCCTCCGAGTCCCAGGCTGCTGCACCCACCTCTGTGCCATCTCACCTACTCTGCAGCCCCCACCTCTCTCTGCCCCCAGATCAGCAGTCCTACCTTCCTCTACTCTCTCAGGATCTTCACCGAACAGACCCTTGACCTTCCCACCCTGAGTAACTCCTGACTGCCCTCCAAGAACCTGCAACCTCTCAAGGACTAGCCGGCTTTCCCTCCACACTCACAGGATGTCAGGCTTGGCTAGGTAGAGAACTTACTGCTCCCTACTTACTTCTGAGCCATTTTGTCTCTCTCCACCTGCAAAGCCAGAGCCCCTTTCATGCCCTAATGCCACCAAGAGCACCCTCTTTACTCCCCCCACAGGATGTCCTGCACCCCTAGTCATGCCCCCTCGTCTCCCAGGAATCTTATCTATTATTCCAGGACCTCTGCATCTGTCTAGAATAATGAGCCACAGAACTGTACATTTAAACATGGTGAAAGGGTAAATTTTATGTTATCCATTAGCACAATAAAAAAGAAAGATAAGCCAGGAATGCCTGTAATCCCAGCACTCAAGAGGCTGAACCAGGATTGCGGTGAGTTTGAAGCCAGACTGGGCTTCATAGTGAGTTCAAGGACAGACTGAACTACATAGTGAGAGCCCATCTCAAAATAAATAAATAAATACATAAATAAATGGAACAGCCCTGATTGGGTAGGAATATTATAAAATGTTTACATGTTGATTGGCTCCTCATCTGTTTTCCTTATGGATAAGGGAAATCACATTAGGGCAGGCCATAGCTGAATCATTCAAATGCTTGAATAGAGCCTAGTACACAATAGGTACTCCATAAGCTCTTTTTTAGTTAATTAAATTAATTCAAACTACAAAATATTAAAAAGTGTAATGTTAGTCACTTTTCTGTAGCTGGGACAAAATACCAGACAATACAAACGAGGAGGAGCTTATTTTCGATTCACAGTTCCAGAAGGTTTAGTCCATGGTTGGTTGTTCCAAGGCAAGAACAATATGGCAGAAGAGCATGGTGTAGGAAAGCTGCTCACGCCATGGCAGCCAGCAAGCAGAGATAAGGTTAAACATGCCTATCTCCTCAAACACATGATCTATGAGATCAAATTTCTTAGGTCTCACTCGCCTGGTTTATTTCACTTAACATAACGATCTCCAGTTCCATCTGGGTTGAACAGAAACATTGTGTTTACTTGTTGGCTTGCCTATTTATTCACTTGCTTGTCTGCCTCCCCACTCGCTGTGAACTCCCTGAGGCAGGAACCTTGTTTGTTTTCCTCCCCTGTGGATCCATAGCACCGAAACAAGCTCCTACCACTCAGCAGGGAAAGCTGTCACCTCAGGGAAACTCTCTGGGTAGGAGTTTGTAACTGAGTTTCTGAGTTCTGCTGTGAAGTGCTGTGCAGAGCCCTGTGCTCGTCTCCAGGCAGAGGCATCTTTAGGAGACGTGGACCAGAGGCCTCCAAACTGGCTTCTCCTGTCCTGAACCTCTCACTGACTGGTAGCAGTGGACAACTGCCTTCCCCTTCTTATTGACCACACAAAACTGAAAAATAATGGGAGGGAACAGAAGCGGGCTCACTTCCAACTCTAATTCCCAAACATTTTCTCCCAGAAGCCTTACCATCTAAGGCCATATAAGGCAAGCAGCACTGATGTATGATGGGTGGCCTGGTGGTCTAGAGTCTCCCCGCTCAATTTCCCCCCTTGACCCTGGGCCCATCCTTGAAGCAATGCTGGAGACCCCAGGATTCCCCAGAACACAGTTTGAAAACCACCAGGCTGGCCATTCTTTCTGACCCTCTGGAGACCAGGGTTCTGACTCTCCTCCATTCATTCAAGTGACCTGGGATAATTATCCTTCTGAACCTCTTTATTTGTCTATAAAACCAGGGTAATCAGCTGGGCATGGCCACCCCATGGGATCACAAGGAGAGCCAGATAAAGGCACACATGTGTAAGAGCTTCACCATGCTCTATGTAAGTAGCTACCTCAAATGTCACTCCTTGCTGGGATGTATAGAGGAACAAAGACATCAGCACACTCACCTGGCAGCCACCTTCAGGAGTGGAGCAGCTCTTTCTTAAAGCAAAGAACAGGCATGTGAATGGCTGACACACACACCTGGACAGGTATGATGGGGACTTCATAGCAGGCCCCTGAGAAGCTGGGCACTTTACTGCCTCCTCTGACCACAGCCACAAGCACACACTACCCTCCACATCCTCTCCAGGAAAACCCACTGAGAAATGGAGGCAAAGCTTCTTAATTGGGCTCCCTTCCTCCAGCCAACGGCCAGCACCTTAAGCAGAGTAAAAACTGTGAACTTGGGTAGGTGCATTATTGCATGATGACCCTAGCTGCTGATTCAGAATTTAATGTATTTTTTATGACAAATCAGTCATAAAATCAGTAGTGGCAAAGGTGGGGCCACCACACCATTCCAAGCTTCAATCCAGAACAAAGAAAATCAAAGACTCAGAGTCTGGAAGGATTAGTACTGGCTCCCAGCATCTGCGTTCCATTCCATTGACAACAGAAGCGTTATTCATCGTCTCACAACAAGCCAGATCTTGGACAGGCACACCAAAATGTTATTTCTAAAAAGCTAAACATGTATAGTTGATTTCTGCTGTGTTTTACAACTTATTGGGGGTGGATGGGAATAGGCGATAGAGAAGAAGGAAGAGAAAACCTAAATATTCAAACACACATGTCACGCCAAATGCTGTACCATCTAGATGCTAGGGAGGCAACCATGCAGAGATCACATGCCCCATACCTGCAGAGGATCAGGGTTTGGAGGCCACAGGATGACATCATGCAAGCCGTCGTCCTCTTGCTGAAAGCAAAGGCATCTCACTGTCAGCAGAGACCACAGGGAACAGGAGCCCTACAGGACCTCTGGTTTCTATTCCCAGGCTGAACCTGTGCAATGTACTCCTGCCCTGCCTGTGGCCACCCAGGTGAAATCAGAGAAGAGAGAGAGGAAGCTGTGGCCTGAAGATGTTTGAATATGACGAGAGCTAGGTCTGAGCAGGCTAGTTCCTCATCCTTCGCCTTGGTGACATGGCTGGTCTGCAACATTTTGTCCTTAACCTATGCACAGAATATTCATTCAGACTCACATCTGTCTTTCCAAAAGTTCACTTGTAAACAGGATGCAGGGAGTCCAAGTGCGTCTTCGCAGATGAGGAGCATCCAGAGAGGAATGGGAGCCTGGGAGGAATAGGGAAGCACTGGGAGGTAGAGAAACCAGTTTGGAAGTATCAACAATGATCCAGGTGTGGGGTGAGAGGGTTTTAGGGATGGCAAGGGGGAAAACTGTTAGACAAGATGATGGAATGAATCTGTGTTGCCTCTTTGTCCTTTGGAAAATTGCTCCAAGCTATATTGATGGACCATGATGGAGCTGGGCTCGCCTGTGCCCCACAGGGTGATAGTCTACAGTTTGGGCTGACTACAAGAGGGTCCCCTATGTTGGGCACAGTGACTGATCCCAGAGAGGGCATGTGGCAAAATCAGGGATGGTCTGATTTCTTAAAGGGAGCACCTGGGGCTGGACTATCTGGGAGAAACATGGAACGACAGAGCTTCCAGGAGTATATTTTCCTTTTTCCAGACTGAGGGTACCTCCCTGAATACTAAGGAATTACAGAGGAAAATAGAACAAGTTCCAAAGAGAGCTTTTGTGTCATCTTTTAAATCTCTGGACTCAGCCAATATTGCAGCTGGAGCCTGCGGACTTCTCAATTCTATAAACCAACAACCCTTTTCTCTGCTTAGAATCATTGGAGACAGGCTTCTGTCTCTTGAACCACCCCCCCCCAAGCCCTAGTTAAACTAAAAATTAGGAAATCTACAGGGCCATTAATTAATTAATTAATAGGTGAGTGAGTAGCAGTGGGCAAAGTCAGTGGTGATCTCCAGATTTTGGTTTTCCGTGGTGTTATGGCTTGTGTTTAGATGTCCCCCTAAAGCCTCATGGGGTCATAGGTGGGGCTTTTTCTGAAGTGGCTGGATCTAGAGTGTGTGCTGCTGGAGTTGATGCATGGTGT
Organism: Heterocephalus glaber; assembly: GCF_053883595.1. Taxonomy (NCBI): domain Eukaryota; kingdom Metazoa; phylum Chordata; class Mammalia; order Rodentia; family Bathyergidae; genus Heterocephalus; species Heterocephalus glaber. The sequence goes on from NW_028258320.1 coordinate 62,482,186, forward strand.
AATACTAGGATCCAGGGCACTAGGATTAAGGGTGTGAGTGCTACCTGCCCTAAGTAGCCCGGATAAGATATAAGGGATAGAAAGACCTGTGGTCATCCTTTGCTTTCTTGCTTTGCTACCTTCTGCCTGCCATGAACTGTTTCTCCTCTGCAACTTCTGTCTGACATCCACCCTGCCTTGGAGCCAGCTGACTATGGACTGAAACCTCTACAGACTGTGAGCTAAATAAACCTTTCTTCCCTTAACTTGTGGGTGTTGGGTATTTTGTCTCAGAAACAAGAAAAGTAACTAAGACAGATGGCAAGATAGATCATCCTATCCAGGAGGAGCAGTGCAGGAGCAGGAGCAGGGTCAGGGAGAGAAGCTGAGATAGGTTTGAGGAAGTGGACTGGCTGTGGGTGATTCAGGTAAAGATGTCCAGGAGATGCAGAAAGACGAGCCTGGAACATCAGCTCCATGGGGTCAGCCCCCAAACATTCCAGCACTCCATTCCCATTTGTTTCTCTATGGAAGGAAAACCTTGTTCCATTCCTGGTATCCTAAAGGCAAGCCCTTAAAGTCCTGGGGGCTTGTGCCTGGCTAAGTTTGGGGATGTGAAAACTTGAAAAGTTCGGGAAGCATCTCCTGATTGCTTCAGTAGAACAAGGCTGAGAAGAGAGGATGGGGTTGGGAACTGGTGGGTGGTTCGTGGAAAATAGGGGAAGAGATAGCAAAGGAGTGTGAGAGAAGGGAAAAGCAACTCCATTTCTGTGAGTCTATGCTAGCTAAACAATAAGCATTCCATTTTGGGCAGGGTGATTTAGTAAAGATAGTGGGGAGAAAAGGTAACCCACTCTAAACTCTGCCCATATTCATGCTGAAATTCATCTTAGATCAGGGAAGCTTACCCAGCCCCCTCAGGGGTTCTGTTAAAGCAGCCAAGGCAAATGTTATTCTACTCCAGGATTCCTCAGCCTTGGCACTGTTGATGTTCTGTGCTGGGTAATTATTTGCTGTGTGAGACTATTCTGTGTATTCTAGAATATTTTGCAGCAACTCTGACTGCAGCATATGAGATGGCAGTAGTACCTCAAATCTGTTGTGATAACCAAAAATATTTCTGGACATTGCCAGACATCCCCTGGGGGACAAAGCCACCCTTGGGTTAGAACCACTCCTCTAACCCGTTTGTAGCTAGCAGTAGCTTGCAGAGGGTCTGGCATCCAAACAGACCCATGAGGTCTCAGGGAAAAAGTTGAAGCTGAGTTTCTTGGTTTGTTAATAAGGAAGAATAAAGGCCAGAATGTGTCTAGTGCCCTGTGAGCACTCTCAGCTGATGGTGTGCCATCCTGTGCTCCAGCACAAGATGGAACATTCTTTCAAAGTGAGACCCAGGAGGGGAACCTGCACCAACCGCAGCTCCCAGGTACATTGTTGAGTCCACAGAAGGTTTAAAAGTAATTGTTGCCAGCGTTTTTTAAAATAGAAGAGTTCTCTTACACAATCTTCTAGAAAAAAGGGGAAAGCACTTCTCAGCTCGTTGTGTGGGGCTAGTATTACATTGATACCAAAACCAGACCAAAATGAAAACTACAGAATAATATTTCTTATGAATTTAGACACAAGATTCTTCAATAAAATATTAGCAAATTGACTCTAACAATGTGTCAAAATAACTATACATCATGACCAAGGGGGAATTATTCCAGATGTGCAAGGTGGGTTCAACATTTGAAAACTGGTCAGTATAATTCAAGAAAAAAATATTGTGATTATACCGATTGATGCAGAGAAGCCATTTGACAAAATCCAATACCTAGTCATAATTTTAAAAAAATCATAAGCAGGGCCAGGGATTTAGCTCAGTGGTGCCACCGCCTGCCTCAAAAGCACAAGGTCCCAAGTTCGATCCCCAGTACCAAAAAAAAAAGACAATGGAAATTAAAGCAACAATGAGGTATCACTAAAAACCTATGAAAATGACCAAAACCCAGAACATTGGCAACACTATATCTGGTGAATATGTGGAAGAATAAGAATTCTCATTCATTGGTGGTGGGAACGAAAAATGGTAAAGCTACTTTGGCAGCAGTTTGGCAGGTTCTTACACAACTAAACATATCCTTATTATATGATTCAGCAATCACACTCCTTGGTATCTGTCCAAAGAAGTTAACATTTAACATTTTTGTGTTATACACAAAAATCTGCACATGGATTTTTTATCGCAAGTCATTCAAAATTTGGAAGCAACCAAGGTGTTCTTCAGTAGATAAGTAAGCTGTGGTATGTCCAGACAATGGAATATTATTCTGGGATAAAAAGATGTGAGCTAGCAAACCATGGAAAGACAGAGGAAACTTAAATTGGTAAATGAAGGAAGCCAACCTTTAGAAGCTCCGTATTATGATTCCAACTATGTGACATTCTGGAAAAGGCAAGACTATGGAGACAGGAAAGAAAATCTGTGGTTCCCAGGAGTTAAAAGGTAGAGAAAGAAAAAGCAAATATCTTGCAAGAGCAAGGTCCTGAGTTTGATTCCCCGGTACCAGGAAAAAAAGGACAAAGCACAGAGGATTTTTAATATTCTGCATCATAGTATAAAGGGAGATACATGCCATTATACATTTGTCAAAACTCATAGAAGGTACAACATCAAGAGTGAAGCTGTGGACTTTGAGTGATAAGATATGTCCATGTGGTCCATCACTTGAAACAAATGTGCGGCTCTGGTGGAGGATGTCAATAAGGGAGAGGCTGTGTGTGTTTGAGGGGGCTGTGAGAAATCTCTGTAATTTCCTCTCCATTTTTTAAGGAACCTAAAACTACTGTAAGAAAACAAAAACTTTAAGGACCGAAAAATGAACCTCAATCTAAATCTCATAATACCTTATACAAAAATCAACTCAAAATGAATCATGGAGTTAACTATAAAATGTAAAGTTATAAAATTTTTAGAAGAAAACGAGAAAATTTTCAGGATGTAGGGGTAGGCAAAGAGTGCTAGGACTTGATGCCCAAAGCACTATCCATAAAAGGAAACACTGAAAAATTGTACCTCTTCAAAATGGAAACCTTGCTGGGTGTGGTGGCACGTGCCTGTAATCCCAGTCTCTGGGAGACCGTGGCAGGAGGACTATAAATTGGAGCCCAGATTGGGGAATTCAACAACTTATTGAAACCCGGTCTCAAAATAAAAAATATAAAAGGGCTGGGGGTGTAGCTCAGTTCAGAGGCCTTGGGTCCAATCCCCAGTAACACACACACACACACACACACACACACACATTTGCTCTGTAAGAGACCCTGTTAAGAGGATGAAATGATGATAAGTATGAGAGAGAATATTTGCAAACCACAATCTGACAAAGGACTACTCTACACTATATAAAGAACTCTCAATACTCAACTCTAAAACAACAGTAATAATCCAGTTAGAAAATGGGCAACATAGCTGGGGATTTAGCTCAGTGGTTCCACCACCTGCCTCCCAAGCGCAAGGTCCCAAGTTCGATCCCTGGTCCCCTCCCCCTCAAATATATATCTTCTACAATGATGAATGTCATTATATTGTATACCTAAAATGTACCAATAAAATTAATTTTTTAGAAAGAGAAAATGGGCAAAAGACCTGAACACATATTTCACCAAAGAGAACAGTTCCCTCTTATCCATAGGGGATACATTCTAATATCTCCAGTGGATGCCTAAAATCTTGGATAGTACCAAACCCCATTTTTACTATACTTTTTGCATGCATACCCTTAATAAAGTTTAATTTATAAATCAGACACAGTAAGAGATTAACAGCAATAACTAATAATAAATTATAACAATCATATTTTGTAAATTTAAGCACAGCCTGGGCAACACAGTGACTTAGTGAGAACTTTCTTAAATAAATAAATAGAAAAAAAGAAAGAAAAAAGAAAATACCTGGGGACATAGCTCAGTAAGAAGGCCCTAGGTTCAATCCATATATATGTGTATATATGCATATATTACTATAATAAGTTATGTGACTGTGGTTTCTCTTTTGTGAAGCTGTGAGGTGATACAGAGCCTACACAATGAGATAAAGTGAGGCGAATAATGTGGGCATTGTGATGTAGCAGTAGGTTACTGTGTAAGGGTCACTTGATCACAGTGCTGCAATATTGTCTGTGACAGTTGACCTAATAACCAAGACCACTACTAAGTGATGAATGGGCGGGTAACATATACAGCGTGGATAAGGTGCACAGAAGGATGATTCACATTCCACACTGGAAGGAGCAGGACAGTGTGAGATTTCATCATACTACTCAGAACAGTGTGCAATTGAAGACCTAAATTGTTTATTTCTGAAATTTGTTCATTTAATATATTCATACCACAGTTAATGGTGGATAAGTGAAACTTCAGAAATAGAAACCATAGATAAGGGAGAACTACTGTCTACAGATGACAAATAAGCACTTCAAAGTTTTTCCACATCACTATCCATCAGTGAAATGCAAATTAAAACCATAACAGAATGGCACCAGCAAGTAGTGACAACACCAAATGAAAGCCAGGCTGCCAGAGAAACTGGATCACTCATCTTGCTGATGGGAATCTAAAATGCTATAGGGACTAGAAATCATTTAGTAGTTCTTTATAAAATTAAATATGCAATCAGCATATGAGCCAGCAATTACACTCTTAGGTATTTATCTTAGAGAAATGAAAACATTTATTCACAAGAAATAAAATGTACAGGGGCCAGGGTTTTAGCTCAGTGGTTCCACTGCCTGCATCGCAAGTGCAAGGTCCCGAGTTCGATCACTGGTACCAAAAAATAAAATAAAATAAACTGTACAAAAGCATTCAGAGCATAGCCAAAAACTAGAGACCATTCAAGTGTGCTTGAATAGGTGGATGATTCGATGAACTATGTGGAACCTCCATGCTGTGGAATACTATTCAGCAATGAAAAGAATGAACTACTGATACATACAACAACTGTGTGAGTCTTGAGGGCAGTATGATGAGCAATAAAAGCTAACCCTAAGAGGTCACACTGTATAATTCTGTTTTTTAACATTATTGAAATGATAATATTATGGAAACAGAGAGCAGACTAGTAGGTGCCAAAGGTAGGGATCAGGAATGAGAGGGACAAGGGATGTGACAAGAGGCATCTGTCTCCTGATGGAAATGTGCTATAATCTTGACTGTGTAATGCTGTAGGACAGTTTGGGGTTTGGGGTTTTTTTTTTTTCTGTACTGGACATTTCAGGATCTTGCGCTTCCCAGGCAGGCACAGCACCACTGAGCTACATCCCCAGCCCTGTAGGATGGTTTTGTGAGACAGGAAAACTAGGTAAAGGGTACATGTGATCTGACTGCATTACTTCCTTAAAGTCCATATAAATCTATGGTTATGGGCTGGGGGTGTAGCTTAGTAGCACGTCACCTGCCTGGCAAGCACAAGGTCCTGAGTTCGATTCCCAGTACTAAAAAAATATCTATCATTATTTCTAATTTAAAAGTTTATTTTTAAATCACTTACAGCTTTACAGAAAAATACACATTTTTACTTCTTTTGAAGAAATGGGAACACAGGGGCCATGCTCCTAATGGCGACCATCAGCTGCCTGTTTGCCATAGTTTCCTCCTCCTTACTGTCTCACACCCATAATTATTGCTTCTTGCCTCCCTCTAAAATCTCTGCTGTTTGCCACCTTTTCTTTTGACAATTTCTGTTTTGCTGCCTGAGGAAAGAAGATTGCAGGGGGAAAAAAGCAAGAGGAAAACGAATTGTAGTAGGCTGGCTTTCAGATCCAATTTTCACATTCAAAGAACTCAACACCATTCATCCAAAATTTCCACTCTGTGTGAAATAAATGGGAAAGTATCTTCTTGATTTTGTTCACCAGGGCATTACGTTAGTATTAGCAAACTTAAAATGGATAATGACAAAATTTGCATGTATTTTATTATCTGAGCCTTATGCACAATTAAGCAATTAAAGTCCCTCCTCAATTCTGAAAACCTTGCCCAACTTGAGAACAACAGTTTAGATTGAATCTCTCAACACTGATACAATTTAAAAGTCATTTTTAATGGCCATAATTTTCCGTAGGGGAGGAACATGGAAAAGAGTTTTATTTTAGCCTCCTCTGCCGAATCTGTCAAAGTTGACGTGTGGGAACAATCTGGAGAAAATGTGCCAAATTCTCATTATGCCAATTTTTAAAGCACAGAATGAAAAGAACAATTAGTGCTCATGGTTCATGAAAGCAGGAAAATCCTGAAAGAATTCTGAAAAGGCAATGCAAAAAAACACCTGGCTGCATGCCTGCATGGATCTGGCAGAAGCCCTGTCTCCCCTCGCTCCTCTCTGGGAGAGGCCAGGTGCTGGGGAGGAGGCGGTGCAGCCAAGGTCAGCTAAGACAGCTGCGCAGTTCCAGGGAGGAGCTTCATGACACCCACCTGGTGGTCCAAGGTGCTGTTCTCATTGCCCATGGTGACTCAGGGTGCCCAGTGTCCGTCAGAATGTTTTCAGAGGCCACTGAAAGAAATGAAAAGGTGTAAGCATCTGTAAAGTGGAAGGTCTGAGGCTTTCTCAGTCTGCTCATCGCCACAAGCTCAAAAGCCAGATGATGGCAAATGTTTATCTCTGCAGCCTCATCATGGAAAATTATTTTTGAAGGTTTTTCTTTTGCAAAAAGAAAAAAAGTTTTTCTTTTGCCACCCAGACTTCTTTCCCAACATGGGCTGGTGTTTTCATTCCCCACCCTGGGGTTGGCAGACACTTCTGAAAGGCAAGTTTGTTCCTGAGTCTGAGTTCAGGCCAGCACACACATGCGTGTATATATACTAACAAGTGACAAAAAGGTCCATTTGCCAGCAGCTTGAGGAGCGCCCCTCATTGGGGTATTTTCTGCTTCTGCTTGTGTTCAGCTTGGAAAGTCAACGAGGCTGGTTTCTCACTGTTGGTGACAGCAAACCTCGGTGCCAAACATTGGGAGGCATGAAATTCACTTCTCTTCAATAACATATGGTTTTCATAGTTTTTACTCTAAACACTTGTTTCAGCAAATCAGTTTCATTTCTGCACATGTTTCTATGGAAGCAGAATGGTTTTCTTGCGGAGGAAATAGGTAGTCGGAGTGAGTCTAGGAATGGATAATCCTGTCAATCCTGTCAGGCTGCTGAGACAGCTAGGACTGTTTCATGGGGCTCATTCAGTGATGCTTTATTAGCCATTATCATAATTAGGACATTTTCTTGTGTCACTTATGGAGGTGCCTGACCATTTTGCTGACATCATGCACCTCATTTCATGAGACCCTAAAGCAAGCAGGACTGAGATGTTACCTTCACTGTTTCTAGATGCAGCAACTCAGTTACCGAAAACTTGAAAAATTAGAATGTTTTAGAGCTGAGGTAGTAGAGATTACCAGTTCAGTGGGGAAACTGAGGCTAGAGAAGTTAAGAAACCACCCAAGGATCCAGTTTTTGGAGATCAAAATCTAGAAATAGAACTCTAACTCTCTCTCTCTCTCTGTCTCTCTCTCTCTCCCTCTTTCTTTTAGGTAATGGGGATTGAACCCAGGGCCTTGTGCACACACAAGTACTCTACCAACCTGCCTCCTGCCTTTTAATTCAAGATTTATGCTACGGAAATAGAGCTTTCATTACAGTATTTCTACAGAAAATTATGCTTATTTATTCAACCAACATTGATGGAGTAGCCAGCACATGCTAGGTGTACTGAATAATCACTAAAAAAATAAAACATAAGTATTGTGAGCAGTCCCAATTAAAGTGTCTCCAAAGAGAAAATTGAAAATAATGTCACCTCTGTCAATTCTCTCATTCCTAACTCTTTAACTTTCTTATAATTTCCTGTGGACACACACACACACACACACACACACACACACACACAATCTCACGTGAAATTGATCACTTCAATTTTTTCTGTTCATTTGAAAGATGACCGAGCATAAGGAAATAATGTTGAAGCTGGGAATGGTAGCAAACATCTGTAATCACAGCTACTTAAGAGACTAAGGCATGAGGATCAAAAGTATGAGGCCAGTTCAGGCAATTTAGTGAGACTCGATCCCAAAGTTTAAAAATTTTAAAAGGCTATAGCTGTAGCTCAGTGGTAGGGCACTTTCCTAGCATGCACAAGGCCCTGAGTTCAATCTCCAGTACCACCCCCCCCAAAAAAGAACATTGAGTGTTACCATCATTATGTCTTTTTCAATTATTAACTGCCTTGTTTCTTCAATAGAACATTAAATTTTGATACTCATTCATCAAATAAACTCAATAATTTTATTAAAAATCAAGGCATCAGAGCTAATTTTTAAACAGATGAAAGAGAACAGCAAAACAGCTCTGGTGAAGTGTAACTTTCAGCTCCTCAAATGGAAGGCCTGGCTGCATCTGGAGTCCTCTCCCAGGGACTCTGCAATTCCCACTGCTCAGCTTTCCCCAGGCTGGTGAGGAAGGCACCCACAACTCTGCCATCTACTTACCTTTGGGGATGCTCTGGACTTTGGAGTCTGTGGCCCAGGGAAAGTGTGCTTTCCATTAATTAGGCTTTCTCCTCCTGCATCCAGAAGCATATGAGGTCTAAGCCAAGGGCCTGGCCCACCTCAACCAGTTGGGCAAACAACCTGACTCCACGCTGGCACAGGCACAAACCAGCTGTGCTTCATACCTGGCCCACGGCCCACGGAGATTATACAAGCTTTCCTGCCCACATGGAATCTGCATTTCTAGCCCATCCCTCCCAAGGCCTTTTGTGCAGAGGATTTTTCCCTGTTATTACATCCTCAGGGCTCCTTTTAGAAAGGGCTTATCCCTACTGAAGCAGCTCCTGCCATCTGATTGGCTGCACCTAACTCCAGGATTGTCCTGTCCTGGGAGCACAGCAGCAGGAATCTCAGACTTGCCTTTATGCAGCAGAGCAGGCAACAAAACTCTCTAGAAAAGAGTCAAATGCTCACAGGGCTTCTTGTATGCACCTGGGAAAATTCTATGGAAAGACAAAGAAAACTTGTGAAAATACAATGCTGTGGCAGTCTGGCACTTGTGTGCAGAATGTGTTCACCCAGGTGTGGCTTGCATTCCAGTGACTGAAGTCATCAAAAGCAGCAGGCGTGCCTAGATCACTAATAGGAGGTCTGCCACTGGGTGGCAGAGGCTCTGTGGACCTCATAGAACCATGGGTACACACCCAAAGGACCCTCCTACTCAGTCGATTGTGTGTGTGCATGTGTGTGCGTATGTGTACAACACCAGAACTTTTCATTTAGATGAAAGCTTCTGTGAGGCCCTTATGCTGCCACCAGGTAGGAGTACTCAGGAAAACAAAACAGTATTTCATCAAAGGCTCTCTAGAGACCAGATATCTTACCTAGCTTCTTGGAGGTGTCTGAGAAATGCTAGATGTGGAGGAGGAGCTCAGTGATCTACTTCGGGTTCATCAGAGCAGAAGTGCACATGTTCCGAAGGCTGAGTGGTTAAACACAACACAGTCTAGACACAAAATGACTTATTCATCCATAAAAAGGAATGGAGCACTGATATATTCAACAACTCCAATGAACCTCAGAAGCATTATGTACATGGAAAAACACCAGGTCATGTACTGTGTGACTTCATTTATATAAAATACTAGAATAGGCAAATCCGCAGAGACAGGAACCAAACTGGTGGTTGGCAGAGGCTGGGGGAAGGGGAAAGTAAGTACTTAATCAGTGCAGAGTTTGATTTTTTGGTGATGGAAGTGTTTTAGATTTAGACAGAGATAGGGTTTGCACAACACTGTGAGTGTATTAAATTCTACTGAACTGCTCCCTTGAAAGTGATTATTTTATGTTATGTAATATTATGTTCTTAATTTTAAAAAATAAAAAAATATATTTCACATCTTGGGCTTCTGCGTAAGATATTGTTTGGAAAAAGAATTTGACTACTAGGGGAAAAATTTGAAAGTATTTCTTTTTTAAATTTTTTTCAATATGAGATTTCAGTATAGTTAAGGTTTGGAAGGATGAGAAACAAGAATGTTGGCTTCTGCCCACTAACAGTCACAGGAGAATTTTTTCAATATAGAAAATCCTATTAAGCAAAATATCTTGGATGAGCCAATTAGGAATGAAGAGGCAAGTCTTCAAAAAGTGGACAAAACATAGTGAGAGCCCTAAGCAAGAAGAAGAATTGGGGGTTTGCCTCTGAGGAGAGGGAGAAGGCAGTGGGAGCCTGGCCCTCCCAGAAGCACATGGGAAGTTTGAGGTGAGAATGAATATGTAGCATCCAATTTGCAGCTGTGTACATTGCTGTGACTGAATTCTCTCCACAAACCACCCTCCCAGTCAACTCTGTGGTGGATACAAATGCCTCGAGCGACTGGGGTTCATATGAGAGTGTAGATGAAGTAAGAGGGCCGAGTTCCAAGGCTGGGTCTGCTCTGAGTAGAGGCCTTGTGTTAGTTTACTCAGGCTGCCAGAACAAATACTACAGACTGGGTGGCTGAAACAACAGGCACTTATTTCCTCACAGTTCTGGAGGCTGGAGGTCCTAGATGAAGGTATCAGCAGGGTTGGTTTCTCCTCAGGCCTCTCTCCTCGGCTCACAGACAGCTGTCTGCTTCCCATGACTTCAGGAGGTCTTCTCTCTGTGTGTGTGTGTGTGTGTGTGTGTGTGTGTGTGTGTGTCCTAATCTCTTCTTATGGGACATCAGTCATATTGGACTAGGGGCCACCCATTAGGATTCTACCTATAAATACAGCGCTATTCTAAAGTAATGAAAATTAGAATTTCAACATAGGAATTTTGGGAGGTCACAAGCAAAACTGGGAGTCAATGGAAGAAGAAATTTAGAGTCCAAAGAAACTACAGAAAAAAGGTATGGCTGAGGAATTTAGAGGGGCCTTCGGAATTTAGAGGGGCCTTCGGGAGGCCAGTGACACCCACGGTGCTTGGGATGGGCCAGTTTAACCCAGACTGAACCAGAACTGCAGAAGCACAGAGACAAAAAAGGTCTTGAGTGTGTGGGGCCTGATTGGTCCCTTGGGCTGCTGGAAAGTAAAGTGCCAGGGATTTAAATGAGGAGGACAAGGAGGGCCTGGTTTGAAACAGAGCTGCTTCAATGGAGGAAGACGGTTTGTGAGGAAGGAAAGGTTTGGCTACGTGTTCAGAGCAGTGAAAGACCCAGTGCTGAAGGGTCCAAGAGGGAGGAAGGGGCCAGGGAAGACAGAGCAAACAAGCCAGAGCCCCCTTACCACCTTGCTTAGGACCATCCTGCAGGCAGCTGCTCTGAACAAACCAACACTTGCACAGTTACCCATTTGGCCCCACCCCCCCATGACTTTGGAAGGGGCTGCTCAAGAGAGGCCTCAGGTCTAGGAAGCAATAGTTCTAGGTTGGTTCCTTCTACATAAGCCTGTAAAGCAGGTCTCCTCTTGCCTTCCCTCCCATGCACTGGCTTCTACTCAGAGTTTGCTGTTTGTTATTAGGTGATTTTATTACTGTTATTGTTGTTGGATTGTTCTTCAGGTGATGATTAGCATTTCCTGAGGACCCACCATGCACCTGGTGCTGTGCTTGGTTTTACACCTTATCTTTGTAGCAGACATACATCAGACTATTGTCATCCTTTAGCAAGTGAGGAAATGGAGGCTCCATAAGGTCAGGCTGTGACCGAAGGACAGACATAGAGGTGGGACTAGAATTCCAACCATGTCTTTCTGATCTTTATCCCTCCTCTTTCTTCCATTACCTGAAGATGTTCCTAGGTAAAAGTAGCTGCACACACAAGCTAGTTGTCCACAGGGGAGATCTACCTCTGAGAATCAACTCAAAATAATTTATTGACATACTGAGGGAATATCTATCTCTCAGGGAAAAACTCGTATTAACCAAACTCATCAACTGGCAGATACAAGGCTACTTATATAAAACAGGGTGCAGAGCTAGGGGTACAGTTCACTGATAGAGTTCTTGCCTAGCATGTGTGAGGCCCTAGATTTGATCCCCAGCACCAAAAAACAAAACAAAACAAACAACAAAAAAACCCAGGGTGCCCATTTATTGGCATGGAACAAGCAGACTAGAATGCTAAAGTTGGCCAGAGCTGCAATTGTTCCCCTAAAACATGACACATGGTAACTGAGGGGCTCAGAAGGAGGCTGGTGGTGGGGAATCAGAGCTGGAGCAACAGCTGGTGGTATAAATGGGCTCTCAGCTAAGGTGCCTGTAGTTGCTATCCCACCAACCACCACCAGTCATGGCCAACTTTATTGAGGGCTCTTGAGTGCAAACAGCTGAAAGGACTGGCTAACTCAAAATGAAAGAGGATTTATTTGGTAGGAAATTGGGTAGCTCACATGTCTGAGGGAACCTCAGAGAACCAGGCCAAGTCAGGCTGACACAGAGGATGGACAAGCAGCTAAAGCCACTGCCAAGGTCACGCTAAGGATGGGCCTGACCAGGCAGCTACCACTGCTGCCTCAACGGTGTCTGCTGGCATCACTGTTGGTGCCAACCTCCAGGCCCCGACACAGCCACTAGAATCACTATGTCCATGGCTGTTGGACACTGGGCGTTACCACTGGCACCTGTCATACCACTGCTGTCCTGGCCACCATCAGGTACAAAAGGTTGCCAGTGCCAGTTGGGAAGAAAGCAAATAAATACACAGAGTTTTCAGCTCCAATCTCTGGAACTAGAGCTCTGTTTCATACAATGATAGATGGGCCAGATCCAGGTGCTGAGTACTAGAGAATCTGGAGTACTCATGTTCTTCAGCCCTGACCCCCTTTCTAATGGCAGTGTTTGGACAGGTCCCTCAACGTCAGTCTCTGTGACGTGCCACTGATTCCATGCATCCATTGTGGATCAGCTTTGCCCTGTTCATGCTGGCTTCCTCTGTCTGGACAGCATGTAAATGACCAGCTTTCTATTCCTCCAGCAGATGGCTAAATGTACATGCGTGTGTGCTTACTTAATTTATTTCTGGGAAGAGCCTACTTCAGTTGCAGTAGAGGGCTAAGGGTAGGAAGCAGAGTGCTATGATATGAATGGCAACTCCACCATTCACTCAGTGTAAAAATGCTGGCAAGTTATTTAACTTCTGTGTGTTTAGTTTGGTCATCTGTAAGATGGGAATCATAATAATATCTACTTCACATGACTATGATGAGTTAATTTCAACAAAGCTCTTGGAAGAGATTAAGTGCTTCATAAACTGCTATTATACCATTATTGACAATGAGTCTCTTTGGAGCCTCCAAGAGCCAAATCCCTCAATAAAACAAAGCTTATATTGCCTTCTTTTTTCTCCCCTAAGATAAAATCATGAATTTCAGATTCTAATAAGAACTATGTCACATCTGAAATAAAAAGCACAGCTAATTGACTGTATACTTACAGAAACAAATATTTGATGAGAAAACTAATAGCATAAGCCCAATGAAAAGAAACTAAATGGTTTCAGGAACTTTTGGCCAAGCCATTTCTGCTAAAATATTTGCTGGGCTAATGACATGTCATTCCAGTCCAGTCCCTCCAATATGGCTGTTGCTGGGTGTCAAATGTTAAATTAGCTGGAGTTACTCCATGTCCTTGGGGAAATGAAACTGTACCTTAAAAAGATCTAGGATTTAGGCTTTTAATTAATTCAAGGCAGTTGGCCACAAATAAGGCTGAATTCCTAAGATTTCTATTTGACTGTTTTCTGGACAGTGCCTGAATGGCCAGATAAAATGGAACTCTTCCCTCAAATTAACCTAAAATTAATCTTAATTTTAAGATTATAATATAAAATTCATTTATTTCCTGTTTTAAAAGATGGTTGTTTGAGGGCCAGGGATTTAGCTCAGTGGCACCGTGCCTGCCTCGCAACTGCTAGGTCTTGAGTTTGAAAAAAAAAAAAAAAGATGGTTGTTTGAAATTTTATTTTCTATTGGTGTATCACCAGAGATTCAAAACATCCTGAATATAAACCAGGACACTCTTTAGTTCATTAATTCACTCACCGCATTCCATAAATAGTGAGCTGTTTAATATGTGCTAAGCACAGCTATGTGCTCAGGTTCTTTTTAATATTTACAGCAAAGATGTGGGATTGGGTTTTTATTTTTTGTTTTGTAGGTGAACAGCCAAAGCCCAGAGAGGTTAAGGGGCCTGTCCAAAGTTCAGCTGAGAACAAGGCAAAAGATAGAAATCTGCATCCAATGAATATTGTGATGCTACTACTGGGAAGATTTTTGTAGCGTTCAAAGGCAATTTCCTGTCTTTACCTCTTCTTCTTTTAGCTTTAGAGCAGAGCATGGGGTTTCTAGTGGTTAGCAACTCAGGCTGATTGGGAAGGTCCCAGCTTAAGGGATCCCCTACTTGATCAGGAAGGGGTACAGAAAGCCCAAGTTTGGGCCAAGTGACTATCAGGGCTGTGGCAGCCTACCAGGGCTGAGGGGAACCAAAAGCATAACTGGGAACACAGAGCCTGGGAGCAAGTCTGGAAGAGGAGAGGACATAGAAACACGAGGACCAGCCCAGGAGCATAACTGTGCAGGAGCTATACACAGGTAGGTGGGGTGTAGGAGGGTGCTCAGATCCCCACAGTGACTCCAGGCCAATGCAGAGGTGGGCAGGCCAGGGGCCTGGGAAGTTGGAGACAAGCTGATATGGGTGCCGTTTCATTGATACTAAAACAGAGGCTCAGGAAGGTTTTGCAGTTTGCACACTGTCTTTACCCAATATCCTGTGAGAGCAGCCTAGTGATGCTCTATGGGGAATTGTTGATATATCAAACAATCAATTATATTTTCTATGATATTTTTATTCTCCATAGGATAAAAAAAATCTTGTGATGTGATAGAGATGCATCTGTTTTTTTTAAAATTTATATATTAATTGGTACATTTTAGGTATATATTTACATTTATCATTGGGTGCTTGTACCTGTACATGATGTATCTTAGTTATTTTTTTCCCCATTACCTATGCACCCTTCACCCCCACCACCCTTCTCTATTTACATAGACTTTGTTTCCTTTTTTTTCCTCTTTCTCATACTTTTTCCTTTCCTTTCTTCCTTTTCCCCTCCCCTCCCACCACCCCTCCACCTTTGGACCTTTTCCTATTTCAAATTATCAATTATTCATTTTAATCATTTTCATCCTTATTTACACTTTCAGTTTCTCACACTAGAGATACTATTCGGTATTTACACGTGTGTCCTATTTATTTCACTTAAGAGTATGGCCTCAATATGCATCCGTTTAGCTATAAATGACTCTAGTTTCTCGTTCTTTATGGCTGAGTAGTACTCCATTTTATAAAAAAAACACATCTTCTTTATCCAGTTTCCAGTTGATGGGCACTTGCGCTGTTTCCAAACCTTAGCTATTACAAACTGTGCCGCTATAAACCTGGGTGCACATATATCGCTGTGGTATGATTCTTTAAATTCTTTGGGGAAGATACCCAGTAGGGGAATAGCTGGGTCAAATGGGACCTCTAGCCCTAGTTCTTTGAGGTATCTCCATACGGATTTCCACAGTGGTTGCACCAGTCTACACTCCCACCAACAATGGAGAAGGGTTCCTTTCTCCCCACAACCCTGCCAGCATTTGTTATTGGTTGATTTCTTGATAGCACCCATTCTTTCTGGGGTGAGGTGGAATCTCAGTATTGTTTTCATCTGCATCTCTCGAATGACCAGCGATGTTGAACATTTTTTCATACATTTATTTGCTGTTTTTACTTCTTTGTCTGAGAAATGTCTGTTCATTTCAGATGCCCATTTTTGAATTGGGTCTTTGAATTTGGGGGGTCTGATTTTTTTCAATTCTTTATATATTTTAGATAGTAGGCCTTTGTCTGAGTTACATCTGCTAAAAATTTCTTCCCATATTGTAGGTTGTCTCTTAGCTCTGTTGGTAGTTTCTCTTACAGTGCAGAAGCTTTTTCAGTACTGAAGATGGAACCCAGGGCTCTCTACCACTGAGCTACAGCCTCACACTCTTTTTTTTTTTTGGTACCAGGGATTGAACTCAAGACCTTGCACTTGCGAGGCAGACACCGGAACCACTGAGCTAAATCCCCAGCCCGCAGAAGCTTTTTAATAAGATGAGATCCCAGTTGTTGATTCTTTGTGTTAGCTCCCGTGAGATGCATCTGTTTTAAAAGTTTAATAAATGCTGCTTTTTCTCATAGAAATATAGAATATTTTAAATTCTTGTTGCTGGAAGAAAGTTGAAGGTCATCTTCTCTAGAACCTCCTTTTACAGGGGAGAAGCTGAGGCCTGGAGGGTGGCAATAATTTATTCAGTGTCTCACAGCAAAAAAGTGCTGGACCCAGAATCATCCCGGAGGTGTTTTCCCTGAGCAGAGCAGCCAACTCAGATCAGAAGCCCATGTTTTGCCAAGCTACGGTCCTCTAGCCACACAGGCCTCCGGCAATTGGTCTACACCAGCAGAGGGCATGGGGTGCTCTGCCTTACCGAGCACAGTTTCCATTGCTCATTATGGGCAAGCTCAGGTTTACCTGACCCTGCTGCTCCTTGGAATGCTTGACCAATCCAACCATGCTGGCCAGCTGTGATTCCCTCAGATGGCCCGGGCCTCTTCCCGGGCAGGCAGGAAACCTTGCCTGTCTCCCTCCAGAAACTGAATTCAGTTGCTCTGACTCCCTACCTTGTACAGCTGAGCAAGGAGCTACTTATAGCTCTGTTACCATGTTCCTGTTTAATACAAACAAACAGCTGCAGCCCAGGAAAAAGATTTATGAAGAGACATTGCTCATTTCCTGCTCTGGCAAGGGAACTTCATTCGCACAAAGACCTGCCTGCTCTGTAGGTTTGGGTGAAATGACAACTTTTACTTTGCACCTTCTCTTAGTCTCCTATTTTCTGCCTTCCCTCCATCTCTAAGGCCACTTTAAAATTTGGATGTGAGAAGTACAGTCCTGTAAAACGTTGGGGCTGCAAGGACTTAGAGACCTTCAGCTGTCAGGACCCAGTGATCAGAGACAAAACTGATATATCCACCTCTTTGCTGCAAATGGCTGGACCAGAACCGGCCGTGCACAGGCAGCCTCATTCCCACCAGCTCCTACAGGCCCCGGAGCACACCAGCCAGCTCAGTTGAGAAGTGCATGTCGGGCCATGGTGTGGCTCTCTAGCCACATCAATCTCCAATAGTGGTATCTGCGTCAGGGGTGAGCACTTCTTAGCTCCAAATCCCCTACATTCACTTTGTCTTGCTTTGTTTTTGTTTTGGTTGTTGTTTGTTTGTTGAGATGGGGGTTGAAACTAGAAGAAGGGCTGAACTTTAGTCATACCTGGATCAATAGGGCATAGGACAGAGATTACATGAGGAAGCAGAGGAGGCCTGAGAGTTTAAGCCTTGGGAAGTTATCAAAGTCTTGGGGTTGGTTTCAGAGATCCACCAGGTATGGACTTTAGCTTGTCTAAAGGGGCAGGGGGGACCCCAGTTGACATCTGAGTAAACACACCTCTATAAACTCGAAACCTACAAAGTAGGGATAGTACATATCACACAATCTTTTGGAAATTTGTTTTTCTTTTAAAAAATTGAACAGTAACATTCTAAGAATATTTCCCATGCCTACTGATCATATTTAATCGCTGCAATGGATACCATGTTGTTTTCCTGCTTTAGCTATGTACGGACATATACTTCATTTTCTGTAGTTTGGCTCTGTCAGGGATGGTTGAGGAGGTTGCAGGGTGAAGTAGGTGGGGTCAGTCTAGACCTGCCCCAGGTTAGATCAAGCATGGAGGTATTGAAACCAGGGGATTGTGAACAGGAGGTGGAGTCAGGGGCAAGCTCTGGCTGGTAGGGTCAGAAATGGGGAAGGATTGAGACAGCCAAGCAGTTGGGATAGAGAGCAGGTGGAGGGTTGGTGAACAGCAGGGACACAGGGCGTTGGAGCTGGGAAAAGGGGCTGTAGCCAAACTAAGGACAGACACCATAGCTCAGCAGGCAGGAGAGCTTGCTCTGTGCTGCCTTTTAGTGGGGAGACCTGAGCAATCATATCCTAGGATGTTTGAGACAGGTCTCAAAGGCTCAGATTATCAGCTGGAGTCTGGTTCTTTGGGAACAGATGGCAGTGTGGTTGGCAGTGTTGCTTGCCAAGTTATAAGTGTCTAAAGCAGAACCTGGGATAATCGTGGAACCTCTAGGTTGGCCTGAATACTTCCAGTAATGGGAAATTCACTACCTTGTGGTGAAGTAATCATCCCCTCTGAAGTCAGTTACTCTGGATTACTGGAAACTTATTTCTATTGCCCCATAACCTAGACCCTAAATATAATCCTATGAGATATTCTCCCAGAGTTCTGTGCACTGATGACACCACTGGGCACAGGCTGGCAGTGGTCAGTGGTGAAGCTCAAAGCCAACAGGGGACAGTTTAGTTGAATTTATGGACCATCATCTTCCTCTAGGCCACAGGCCTAACATAAATTTGCCTTGTTCTGGGACTACACTGAGTCAGCGTGCTCCCTCATCATCATGGCTAAGTAGTTGTGGCTGACAGCTAGCCAGACCACAGCTGACCACAGACACATGAGGGATCCCCGCTGTGACCAAGAGAACCACCCAGAGTAGCAGCTCAGCTCTGCGCCAAGTGCCAACCCATAGAAGTCAACTTCTAATAAGTGGTTCTTGTTTTAAACCACCAAGTTTTGTGGTAGTTTGGTTTCAAGCAAAAGCTAAGTGATCAGCTTTACCCAGAGGGCTCATCAGCTTCCCTCCACTGCACCCTGCACCCAGCCCTTGTTGACCATCAGAAGACCTGTGCATTGGATCACAAAGGATGCCAAGTGAGGAGGGCAACGAGAGGTGAGTCAAATCCCTCTCCACAGTTCAAATGACAAGAGACAAGCAGGGCCCTTGACTGGTGGGCCCTAGTGACACCTTGGTCTAATGCCAGAGCAAGACCTTTGAGGATAAGGTTCCAATCTGGAATAGCAGAACATGTTATAAACCATGCAGGCCCCATATCCCAAGACAAAAACATGAAACTGTATCTTGATTTGTAGTAAAGGGTCTTTCTTTCCTGCTAAAACAAATTCTCAATGATACATTCAAATATATAGTTCCACTTACTCACAATTTCCATATCATCTGTCTCTGTAGATGAGGTTAGCAAAAGCCATATTTCTTATGAAAACAAGCTGTTGTAACCCACAAAAATTCAGACATCTGTTTGCATCCCAAAGCTGAACTGTGCTGTTATTTCTGAAAAATCGAATACAGTGTCAACATAGTGGGGAACTGTGGGCCCAGAGGAGGGTAGAGGTAGTATAGAATGAAGGGTGGGCAGTTTCATTTTGAGCACCACCATAGGGATCTTCGGTGGAAAAAGAATGGCATCAGTGCCAATTACATCTGAGCCACAGATGTCACTACCAATGAGACATGTATTCGAGTCAAGCTGAGAAATGAGAGCTATTACCTTCATACTGGCAAGTAGTGATCAGAGCTTAGAGAGTTCTTACCAATATTGTGCAGTTTTATGATTTTAAAAGAAAATAGCTACTTAAAGTCTCTGTTTCTTAGAAACATTGTAAATTTATCCTTAAAGTGTTAAGGATATTAGTACTAATTATACAGTTTAAAAGTCCTAAATAAATAGGATTTTTGTCTATCTGGCTAGTCTATATTTCTTTCCAGAAAGAATAAGAACAACACCTTAATCATACATTTGCCTGATTTAAAATAAGCTTTGGAGGTAGCTAAATAATAGAGGCATCCTAGCCACCTGTCTCCCAGTATTCCCTCCCAACATGATATGAAACAGGAGAGAAGAAAAGTAAATGTACACAAAAAGCAGACATTTCATTCCCTAGAGATAGGAATGAAAACAGAGCAATTTAAGCACTTTTCAAAACAACTGTGACTAAAAAGAGTGAAGTCAGAAAATCAACAGCACAATTTCTCATGCTCCAGCTCCCTAAATGTTTGTAGGAACCAAGCCTAACCCAGCTCCCTGGAAAAACCCTAAAGAAGGCAGAGAAAGCCCACAAATGGAGTGTCGGCTGAGCTGGAATCAGTGCCAGAAGGATTCAGTCCACTCTCATCCATCATATCCTTCAAAAGATCTGAGCTGGTGAAAGCAGGGACTAGGAGGAAGAGATTGTAAAGCAAGGAAATTTAAAGAAGACAGGCACAATTTAAAGAGGTAGTCTTCAAAATGCACGAGCAGAAAAGGACAAAATTCACAGCAGAAGCACCCTGCAGCAATAGGATTCTGGATGGGGAATGGAGGAAAAAGAGAAAATTTAAAATCCTAAAATAACTCAGAAAAATCACAAAATCAGAAAAGTCAGAAATCCTCCTGACACCACAACACAACAAACATGGTCTCTGCTGCACCAACCAACTAGGAATACTTCGAAAACAGACAAGAGGGAGGTCAACAAATCCACACAGAGCAATTGAAAAGGAAACTGGGTGATAATATTTCACACATATCATCCAAGGTAAATCTTCCCAAGACCCTAAGACCAGCTATGAAGCAGAACAAAAATGTAAGTCAGCACTCCAATCAGAATTCAATATTTTCAAGTAAGCAATCAAGCATACATAGAGCATATTGAGTTAGAAATTCAAAAATACAAGTAGAAATGAACAAAAATCAAGGAGAATGAAAAGAGTGTCAAATAACCTTAGAAAAGAAATAGAAGCTGGGCACACGTGCACACCTGTAATCCTAGTTCTCTGGGAGGCTGAAGCAGGAGGATTACAAATTCAAGCTCAGCCTGGGGAACTTAGTGACTTAGGAGACCCTGTCTCAAAATAAAAAATTTTAAAAGAGCTGTATTATCATTTGGGTCCAGATATCCCCCCAAAGCCTCATGTGGTCATAGGTGGCTTTTTCAGAGGTGGCTAAACCTAGAGTGTGTGATGCTGGGATTAAGGACATGTGCTTACTAAACTAGTACACTGATTGGTTCGGCACTGCCCTAATCCCAGTAGTCTAGATAAGATAAAAGGGGAAGAAAGATGCTGTTAAGTTTCCCTTGTTGCTTTGCTACCTTCTGCCCTTCATGAAGTATTTCTCCTCTGCAGTGCCACCTGCCTTGGAGCCAGCTGACTATGGACTGAAATTTTTACAAACTGTAAGTGAAATAAACCTTTCCCCCTTTAACTTTGGGTGTTGGATATTTTGTCTCAGTAATAAGAAAAGTAACTAAGGCTGGGATATAGCTCAGTGCAAAAAGCCCTGTTTTCAATCTCCAGTACCACAAAAACAAAAACAAAAAAAAAAAGAAAGAAAGAAAAGAAAAGAAGAAAGAGGATTAAAGAGAAGACAAAGAAAAAAATTCCTATTTTCAGAGTACTTGAAATAAGAAAACAAAAAAAACAGCAAATATTTATAATTTTGAAGAAAACTTACCAGAAATAGAAAAATACCATACATGAATCTACCTATTAAAACTCACTGGACACCTAGGAACATGAATCCAGGACAATCAGTTTTAACACATATCCCAGTAACACTATTAGATTTTAAGGACCTCTAAATAAGTAGATCAAATAACTTACAGAACCAAAGTAATTAGGGCGGCATCATATTTATTAAGAATGCATCAAACAAGATTACAATGGAACAGCTTGTTAAAGAATTCAGAAGCTGGGGATATACTTCAGTGATAAGGCGCATGCCTGGTGTGTGGAGGCCTAGGTTTCACTCCACAACACTACTACCAACAAAAACAAAAACAAACAAAAAATAAAGCACAACAAACTTTGGTTGGGGATGGTGCTTGTAATTCCAGCTACTTGGAGGGCTGAGGTAGGAGGATCATTATATCCAGCCAAGCTGTTCTTCATCCATTAAGGCTAGAGAAAAAGTTTTCAACTTACAAGAACTTACTGAATTCTGCACTTATCTTGAGGCATCTACTCAATAATATATGTATTCCATTCAACTGAGTGATAACTAGGAAAACTTTAACAAAAGAGGCCACAGCTGATGAAGGTTCGAGAACATGTAATTGCACATCTAAGACTAAAGCAAAGGTTAGGGGCAAGGATGAAAGATCTGTGTAAAAACTTTATTTGGTTTAATACAGCTGAAATAATTTCTCTACAAAATGGAAGAGGAGAGGAGGAAAAGAAGAAACTAAAACAAGTTCATTGTATAAGCCAATAGGCACCTGTTAAAGAATATTAGGGGGAAAACACCCCGATAAACTAGTAAAAGATTAAATAACAAAATGGGAGAATGAGCACATTAAAAAAGTTTTAGAATAAAAATATAGACCTTACTAAAAGAGGAAGAAGCATAGCAAATATGACAAAGCACAAATTAGAAATGGTGTGGCAGAGACTGACCACTTTAGTCCTTGCAGTAAAGGTGAATAGGTTTAACTCACCTATTTAGAGGAAAATATTCAGTGTGGTTCGTTAAACAAAACCTAAGCATATGCTGTGTTAAAAGATACACCTGAGCCGGGGATTTAGCTCAGTGGTTTCACCGCCTGCTGCGTAAGCGCAAGGACCTGAGTTTGATCCCCGGTACCAAAAAAAAAAAAAAAAAAAAAAAATTTATAAGCAGAAACTAATTAAATAAAACATGAGAAAATGAGTGAACTACTAAGCAAATAAAAGTCCTAATTTTTTAAGCAAAATTAAACTAGAAAAATCACTAACAATCAAAAGAGAAAGCATAAATACACAAAATAAGAGGGAAATAGTCATTGTTTCAGAAGGAATTTTAAAAATAAAGAGACTATTTTGCAAACTTCTATGCAAAAAAAAAAATGCATGAAATTGATAATATCCTGGGAAAATTCAGATCACCAAAATTGGATCATTAGAGTTTTAAAGCTTAAATATACCTATTTTCATAGGAAAACATTAGAGAAAATTTTTAGTGCACTATACCACACACACAAAAGGACAAAGCCCAGCTGATTTCACAGAGGAATTCTACTAAAATTTCAATGGCCACATATTTCCAACACCATACAAATTATTCCAGAGCATTAAAAAGGCACCACAAAGCTCTTAATTCCTTTTGTAAAGAATAGTATGAATTCTTAAACATAATATAGATGGCACACACACCTATAAAACAGTATCATTCCTATAAAAATGCTAAGAAAAATGCCAGCAAATAAACTCCAACCCCACATTCAGAAATTAATAAACCCTAGTGTTATAGACTGAATGTTCATGGTCCCCTTCCCCCGAATTCATATGTTGACCCCTAATCCCCAATGTAAGTGAGGCCTTTGGGAGGTGATGAGATCAGGAGGGCTGCACCTCATTAATGGGATTGGTGGCCTTATAAGAAGAGACATGGGAGAGATGGTCCCTTTCCCTGCCATGAGAGGATATAGCAAGAAGGCAGCCACGGGCAAACCAGGAAGAGGGCCCTCCCCAGGCCCTTAGCCAGCATCTTGATCTTAGTCTTACTGATCTCCAGAACTGTGAGAAATAAATTTCTGTAATAGATTGCAAAGTACTGGTCTATGGTATTTTGTCACAGCAGCCTGAGCTGATCAGGATGATAACCTAAAATCAAGGAGGAAAAAAATCAGTAGAAGCCAATGTACCAATGACTCAGAAAGTGGAATTAGCAGACCCTTCTAACCATGAAAAAAATAATTTAAGAAAAAGACAGAAATAGTGATAGAAGATATAGGAAATTTCTGGAGAATATATATATAATATAATTATATATATTAATTAGCAGAGGATATAGGAAAAATATAGAAACCCTATGAGGAAAAGAGTGGAAAAGTGCCTTAAGGGACATATCAATGAAAAGCAACTTGTGGATCTTGGTTTAAATAAACCAACTTTTAAAAAAGTGAGACAATCAGGAATATTTTAACACTAACAGGATTTTGAATATTAAAGAATTATGTATGATGAGGATACTGTGGTTATAATACACAAAAAGAGTCATCTTTTATGGACACATATTTAATATTACTGATTGAACGATAGAATTATTTGCTTTAAAACAATCTGGTGTTGAGGGAAGAGAGACACATGTCAGTGGCTAGTGGAATAGTAATGAAATAAGACTGGACAAATGTAGCTATTTGTTGAAACAAATAATGGGCACATGAGAGTGTTTGTAATGTTCTCTCTACTTTTGTGCATGCTTGAAAAGTCCATAATGAAATTTTAAAGCAGGAGAATAGGAGCTATGAAAAGAAATCCTTCCTCTATCAGTTCCTAATCCAATACTGGTCTTGCTGATCTCTGCCTGTCAGTGGTAAGCCTTGGAATTAGGTCATCCTTTCCAAAGCAAACATTAAGACAATCTGCCAGTAATTTAGGTCACTAAATAGACTAGTTTTGACTTGCATTTTCTAAGCTGAATTTGCCTGTCACACTTGAAACATGAGACCCAGTGCCTCAAACAGATCTCTACATCCAACTGTTGCCCTCAGATCTTGGTTCAGTGCCTCCTTTCATATCCATGCTGGTTTGGTCTCTAGTACCATGAGTCTGATCATAGTTCTCGCTCCTAGAACCTAGATCAAGCCTTCTTAAACACATCTCCTAAAAGATTACTTGCTGCATTGCCTATGACTTGGATCTGCCCATCTAACAGAAGCTCTGACACTAACATGTCAAGTCGGCATCTCTCGACCAAGATATGTCAACCTGAATCTTCCTGTCAATGCTAAGCAAAGAGGAGATGTTTGCAAAAATGTTGTCAATCCTGGGACAATAAAGCAAGCTAGTTTTGGGAAGGGGGAGGAACTCCTGACAAATGCCAAACAGTGAGCCTTCCACCAGACAGGCAAACAATATCACCCAGTGCTTTTCAAAGAACTAGAGCACATGAGACCATGATCTTGTGACAGACCAGGATTTAAGCGCTGGCTGTCTCATCTGTTTGCTATGTAACACGAGACACAGAATCACTTGTCAGATCCTATCTTGAACCTCATTACCAATTTCAGCAGCAGTAAATTCCCAGGAATGGTTTTCTAAATGATCAACAGTGAATATAAAGCCAAGTTCTTTAAGCTCACAGAATCACCTACAAAAGTATGTTCCCTCAAAATGAAAATCTTGGTCCCAGATAGAAATGACCACTCCAGCTTCACACACTCATACCTTCCACAATCCTTGCAAATGTGCATAAGCACCCAGAAAGAAATATATTGCTTCATGCCTTAAGTTTTGAAGCTCAGGATTTAATAAGTAGCAAAGCCAGCTAGTCCTGGAAGGGCCAGTCTTTGGTAGAACCTGGGCACGTCTTTGAGCCCCTGAATACTGAGACACAAGCAACACCAGTCACTCCTGAGCTTTGTGCAGATGTAGGCAGCTTGACTACAGAAAGCTAGCCCTCTCTGCTTGGACAACATCAGCCAGCGTTGCTGGGTTTAATCTCTTTACAATTCTTTGGCACCAATTCTGGCACAGAGCTCTGTGGGGCTGTTCCCTGACTTGAGTGCAGAGAGAATTTCCCCTTTTTAGGTCACAAACTCAGCCTTCACTCATCACGGTCACTCTTCCCATGTGTCAATTTTAAACACCGTTATTAATACCATTTAGGAAACATTGGCAAGTGACAACTATCTTGCCTTTCTTCTGCTATACTTGGGCATTTCAGGAGATTAATACGCAAGAACCAATTTGCCTCGGCAGGCTAGGACTCTAAAAACACACAGAGTAGGCTGGGAATGTAACTCAGTGGTAAAGTGCTTGGCCTGGCATGCGCAAGGCCCTGAGTTGATTCCAGCACTGCAAACAAAACAAACAACAACGACAACAACAAAAGCCCACACTGATCCCCATCTCTTTGAAACAGAGTTGAAATAAAAACCCAAGGACAGGGTTCACAGTGAGTTGTCTGGGGACCCACAGAGGAGGCAAACAAGCCCACAAAGGGCGGCCCTCCCATGCTGGCTTCTCAGGCAGTGTCTGGTCACTTTCTTGTTACCTCATAGACTCCATGCCCTGCCCTTGGGGTTGGGTGGGGCCTCTGGTACTGAGCTGGACAAATCTCACCTGGGAGATGGCCTCCTTGTGGATCAGCATCAGAGCGAGTTTGGTTTCTTGCTGGCCAATACTTCATGGTCTCGGTGATTCCACGTTCTCCAACTGTCTCCTTTCCCTATTCGGCACTAGGTGTTGTGTGTTCCCTACCCAGGATGCCCCTGGCCATAGAAATACACACCCTTGCATTCAGTTAGGAGCACCCACCACTGCCCAGCTTTCAGTTCTCTGTTACAATGAAACCACATACTTAGCTCCAAATTTTGAAAGTTTGTGGGCCAGAGATTTTGCTCAGTGGTTCCCGAGTTCAATCCCCAGTACCAAGAAAAAAAAAAATTGCAAGTTTGTTTTTGTGCTTTACTCTGAAAAACCATTCATTCCTCACCCTCCCATCCCTTTACTCCCTTTCTCATCCCTCTACTGACTCAGTGGGCTTAGCTCATCACACAAATCCTCCTCTGGACACTATTGATTGGACAAGGGCCAGATTCTGCCCAAAACTGGCCTAACAGATTTTCTCTCCTGTTATTTGATAGGGACACTTAAAGTCATAAAGGAAGACCCTTAATCAGAAGGCAATGAGGAATGAGTAGCAGAGAAACCTGTGCCTGTGCATTCTAAACTCAGGGAGGGGCAGGAGGAGGAGCCCAGCAGAGCAGACTGGTCCATACTCAGATCAGAATGAAGCAGCGGTTGCTGGGAAGCCAGTGAAAGAGTTGCTCAACAAATGAGTTGCTTTTTTGAATACGTTTCTGTTTCTTGTAATTAAACATTGCTGACTGAAACCACAGTTGCCCCTGACCCCCAGACTCTGGCTTTGTCTCAGTTCTCATCCTCTCTCTGCCCTCTCTGCAGCATCTGCCCATGTCACCCCACATTGGTCCTCAAATCTTATCCATTCAGGACTTTCCAGACAAGGTGCTGCCAAGTTCTGGTTGTTCTCATGCTCCAGTTGCCTCTCCTGCCCTCTTAAGAAAGCTGTTTCATGAAACTTGGCAATTGATCTTCTAACCAGGTCTTCTCCTTGGAGAGACCATAGCTGTCATAGACTTCCCACTACTCCAAGTGCATTTTCATGTCCGCTGGATATCTCTGCTTTGGTGACTCACCATCAGTCCAACCTCTTGAAACATAAACTCGCCAGTTTTTCGCCCTAGTTAACCCCTCTCTTGCCTTTCCCATTTCCACTTAGAGGATCTTATTCTTTCTGACATGTGTCCTGGGCCCTTCTTGGTAATTCTGCACCTCCTGGGGATTCCCTGCTTGGTATCTGCCCCCTCATTTCACCAGGAGCTCCATGAGGGCAGGCATGATGTCAACATGGAACACAGCCTATACCCTCTGTCCTGGGTCTGGACATTAAGTCCGTGGGGTCACTTAGTATTTGCTGAATGAAATAATAAATGGTTATTTTGTATTTTCCTCTTTGCTTAATTCCTCTGTCCCTCTGTGTACAATCACTCACCAAGCCCTCTGGATTCTTCTTTCCCTAAATCTCTCTCATTGTTTCCTTTCTCATCATTCCCTTTGTTCAGGCCAAATATCCACCTAGCCCTTGGAGCTACTAAAGAATTGAGCACGCAGCACAGAGCCCGGCAGGTGGAATTCTGAAGAGATGGTGGCAGCAGAGTGTTTTAGAACTTCCCAAGCTCCCTCAGGTAAACAGACAGGAACTGTCTGATGAAATCCCAGGACCCTGAGGCTGGCATTTACAACAAAACTAGGTAAGAGGTTGTCTCATGAATGTGTGAGTGCAAGAGGAAGACCAGAGAAGCAACAGGCACCATCAGATAAGCCTGAGAGCAGGAGAACCCTCAAATAGCCAACAAGTACTCATTGGAATAGCAATCGGTTGATGGGTGAAGCAGGAGCTCAGTTCTGTCCCTGAAGTCTACACCTGTGCAATAAGTGTGCAAGTATGCTCAAGAATTTCAGTTCATGCACTTCAGTTTGATGGGAGATAGTAGAAAACATTGTGCACACGTACACGCTTGCATACACGTATGCTCTGCTGTGTTTAACTGAACTGTAACATTCTCTGAGGAGGCTTAACATTCTGCCTAGCTTCAGCTTTGACCTGAGGATTCAATTATAACTGACAGTAAGTCAGACCCAGAAATACAGTCTTGTCGAGATCACACAGCAGCTGCAGTTGGCAGCCACAGCCTCAGAAACAGGTCTGAAAAGGTACTTAGAGAGAGGCTAGAGAAATACATAGGCAAACATGTCAAGGCCAGCACAATTACAATTTTTAAAACAACTTTTTCACACAGTCTTAGTGTATTAGAACTTTAGGGACTCTCAAATTATTCCACAGAATCACAAACACTTGAAATTATAATCTGCCTTAGGCAGAATCATCATAGAGACCAGAAGAAATTCCAGCCATCATCCAGTCCAACCCCTCATTTTACAAATGAAGAGACTAGGGTCTGCATTAATGGGGCATATCCTACTAAAAGTAACCAGTAGTGTACTAGAAAGAAAAGGTGTGGTTAATTTGGCTTAGGAGAGAATGGGGGGAAGGGAGGAAGGAGCACAGATGTGCCTTTAATTTCTCTTTATAAGGAAAAAAAAGAAATGCATGTATCCCTCCAATTTCAGTAGCAAAACTAGTCTAAAGCCACGCATTGTGTAAAGGAACGAAGCCATCGATCTTAGACTGACTTACCCAGTGTCCTCTTAGCATGAAGAGCAGCAAGAGGGAAGAGTCCTCTCTCTCGAGATTACAACTTTTCAGCACTGCCCTCCGCCCGAAGTCCGCCTTCCTCAGGATCACATGGAATTGTTCTATAAATGTGCATTGGCTTAAGGTTGAGAACGCTGGCCTGTGAGACAGTGGCGTGTACGCAATCTGACCCAGGCCAGAAGGCAGCTTTCCAGAGGGCTCTGCAGCCCCGGGGGAGGATAACAGGGAGAAGGAAGCTTGCAGGTACCGCCTGCATCCAGCTCTTCTTTATCTCCTCTAGGATTACCTGGGATCCAAAGCTAGTATCAGCTACCTTGGGTTGCAATTTAATGTACCATGAGCAGTTCTAGATTTTGGCTGGGACCTGCCACTTTGCAAAACAAAGCAGCCTTAAAGAAACACAATAAAATTAGAAGTGCTTCTAGTAAATGGGGCAGGTTATTGTCAGTTTCCGCTGACCTGATAATATCAAGCTGTCCTTTTAGAAGATGTCATTATACTCTCCTGAGAAAGGGATGAGTAGTTGCTCGTAGACAAATTCTAAATAACAAGCTACGTAAAATTCCATTGGTCTTTAGTGAATTAAAGGTGCAAACATATAATGGCAAACTAAGCAACTGTTAGAAAGGGTGTGGAGGTCTCCATGTGCCAACACTAAAAATCCTTCAAGACACATCAAGTGAAAAAAATTAAGGCCAAAACAGTGTGTATAGTATGTTATTATTAGAATGGAAGAAAAGAAGGGTATAAACTGATGTGTATGTACCACATATTTAGTGTGAATGTCTATGTTCTAAATGTAATTATGCAATATACTATAGTACAATTTATAAGTGACTGAAAATTCACATAAGAAACAAGTAACAGTGGTTAGACTGGTGATAAGGAAAGAAGAAAATACTGTCCTCTCATATTTTCTATCCTAGTCTAGAAATTTTATCACATGTATATGTAGTAATTTTTTCAGAAAATTTAAAAGGCTATCTCATTTTCATTGGAAATGTTTAATTTTCAAGTTTATTCTACTAGTTGGAGTACTGAATTCAATTATCCAAATCTCAGGGATTTTTCCATATATTTAAAAGTTTTGACTGGGCATGGTTTTGCATGCTTGTAATTCTAGCTACTCAGGAGGCTGAGGCAGGAGGGTCACAAGTTGAGGCCAGCCTGGGCAACTTAGTGAAAGCTTGTCTCAAAATAAAAAGTAAAAAGGTCTGGAGACATAGCTCAGTGGTACAGCACCCCTAGGATCAATTTCTGGTACCAAATAAAAGAAAGAAAGAGACAGTAAGAAAAGAAAGAGAAAAGAGAGAGAGATTTGGCTGAGTTGTTTTCCTTAAGAAGAGAGAGTTTTATAACAACTAAAATGCTGCAATACCAAAGGACCTACCTGAGCATATTGAACAACAAGCCTGCAGGCTGCATTTTAGTCCTGAACCATCTCCTTCTCAGCAGTGACTAGTTCACTTGCCCATCTGCTAAGAGCCTTCTGGACCTCCTCCTCAGCTCTCTGTCTGCCTAACTTCTGTTTTCAAAAAGTTTATTTATCTCGGATCTTTTACTTAGTCTTCTTACAACCACTAATAATACTTGGGGGAAATTGCTCTAAGATGTAAAAAAGATTTTTAGATACACTAAAATCACCGTCAGAGGCCTGATGCCTATAAATAACAGTGTGGGTCCCCCAGTCCAAAGGACCCCTACCCCCATCTCTGTTTACCCACTAACTTCAGGTCCACATAAGGCAATGGCGAAGTGCAGCTTTTATTATTCATTGGCCTGAAATGATTCTTTAATTAATTTTTTAAAATAGTCTCTTAATTTGCGGAAATTTGAACTATGTCAAAGTTTACTCACAAAGTGAGGTTTCACTAATTTTTTGTTTCATACTTGCCCAATTCAAGCTCACACAAACATAGCCTTGCTGAAATTACTAGCATATGCTAGAGGACTCAAAGAAAACAAAATATTTCTCAGGCAGTGTGTGGAGCTGCTGATTATTTAGAAGTTCTGAGAGGAAAAAGATGGAAAGTACTGTTTAGTATGACAGTAAACAGGCAGATTTATAAACCTAAAAAGATAATGTTTAAGGTTCATTATCTCCATATATAGTTAAGAAGAAGTTGAAACAGATGGAACACAAATTCGTGGGTGGCTGTCTGGTAATGGAGGAAGCAAGGCAGAGCCTATGTTTGGGTGAGAAGGAGGTGATAGGGCCTGGAATCAAACAATAGCCAGCCACAGTGGTGCACATCTGTAATCCCAGCATTCTGGGAGGCTGAGTCAGGGGGATCGCAAATTTGAGCTCAGCCCGGGCAACTTAGTGACTTATTGAGACCCTGCCCCAAAATGAAAAGTTAAGAAAGTAGCTGAGTGCAAAGGCCCTAGGTTCAATCCTCAGTATTTGGGGGAAAAATGATGGAGGAAAGAACAGGTAATAGTGTGAACCATGGAGAGTGGCTGTAAATACAGCTTCTCTCGATTGCCAGTTTGCCACACTCACTCTCACTGTGTGGCCTGGCCTCTCGCCTGATGAACTGGTGTCAAAAGAAAATCGCAGCAAATTTGCCTCTAAGACCTTAACTGGCTTTGTAGGAACCAACTTATGACTGACCGGGGAACTAACAAGGGCTATAGATAAAAGATACAAAGATAATTTGGAAGAGGAGGGCCAGGGGACTCTCTGCCGCTAGTGGACGAAGAGAGCTGATCTGACAGTGCTCCTCACTTTGATTAGACTCGCGCAAAAAGAAGCAAACAAGCATGTGATCCAGGGTTCAGAAATTCATCAGGTTCTCATAATTTTCAGACTGCACCTGAATGTGTATATTCTTTAATCAGACTTCAGCTATAGTTGATTCTCTCTTTGAAACTGGTTGGTGCCAGCATGCTAGTGCACAGCCCCGGGGGTGGGGGGGACGGCTTGCTATCCCCTCCCCTGTGTCTCAAGGAGAGTTCAACCCAGGCCTTGGTCTTTACACTTGTTTTCCCACAGTGTCCTGAGAGCTGAGGAGAGAACATTGATTTTATAGACAGAGGAGGGCCAAAGAAAGCAGAAACAAAGCACCAGAAGCAGACCGGTCATTTTAAAGTTACTTTCCTTATAAGGCACCAACAGGGAAATCAACCAATGACTGATTGATTGATATCTGGTTACTTTGGCAAGGATTAAAACAGAAGGATGATGAGGAGGAGGAGGAGGATGACTGAAATTGGCCTATTTGGGAATTTGGTTATTATCTCTTCATCTCCTGATTTCTTGGAAGTTCAGTTAAACAGCCTAGTTTCCTTCTGGTGAAGTGGGATTTTAGTACGAGTAACTCCATTTTGGTTTGGTCTACTGGGCCTAGTGCCCAGTCCAAATTAATGGCCTCCTATATATTTTATTTAACACAGGAAATGCAGACATAAAACTGAAAAGGAAAAAAAGAAGAGTATGTCAAAGAAAAACTAAGAATATTTCCCAAGGTTGGAAGAGATGAATCTCCAGACTGAAAGGGCCCAGCCAGTGCTTATCTCGGTAAATAAAAATCTCTCACAGTGCCGTGGGTTAGCTGGGCTCCACAGGGCTGTTCTCGCAGGAGGTTGCAGTCAGTCAACAGAGAGAGCTGGAGTCCCCTGCAGGGTCAGCTGGGCTGGACATCCACACAGCTCACTCACATGGCTGGCAGGTGACACAGGCTTTGGCTAGAAATTGATCTATGACATACACATGGCCTCTGCAGTGGTCTTGAGCTTCTTAGAGCATGGTGGAGTGGTTCTGAGAATAAGTATCCCAACAGATGGAGTATTCCACTCACTATCTGGATCCCGAAACTGGCAGTCTTGCTTCTGGTGTATGTTATTGGTCAGACTCCACACCTCTGTAGAAGAGTTTCAAAGAATTCATGGCCATCTTTAACCTACCACCTGTCCTAAATATTTCCAGAAAACAAAATGAAACAGATCATTGTTATCAAGAGGTCCAGGATGGCCCATTGTGCACAAGGATATTTTGCCCTGAAGACATTTGAGAATCAAAAAATGCATGAAAAGGCTTTCTCTAAATTTCCCTTATCAGCCTAAAAACAACTCTCCAAAAACAGAGCTCAGCTCTCATAAATCCTCTTCCTGGGACTTTCATCAACAAAGGGAAACTGACTCTTATCACGTGGGAGGAGATTAGAAGTCAGCACCATGCCAGACAGAGAGTGGCATAAACTCTTCTCTCTCACCCATAAGTGGCTTTTCTCCCCCTCCCTTCCCCTAGTAAGATGGGTGTATGCTCTCATATTGCCTGGCTTTTTTGGGTATTCATTTCTTTCTGTGATGATTCTGTACACATAAAATTAAAAATTAATAAATTTTGAACGTTTTTTTCTCCTGTTAATCTGTCTGTTGTCAGTTTCACTCACAGCCCTCACTAACCTGGGAAGTTGGGGGGAAATCTTTTCCTTGCCTACACTTACACAGTCATAAGAATCAGAAAATCAGAACCAACTTCATTTTCTAGCATCCTCTTTTATGGACCACACACCAGCCAGCTACACGTGCCTTCCTAAAGTTTCTTGAATATGCCAGAGTCATTTTAACTTCAGGCCTCCCTGCTATTGCTTTTGAGTAGAATATGGTTTGTATCACTGCATGACTCATAACTTCTCACTAATTAAGTCTTGTCTCAAATGTCACCTCCTCCCTAAGGGTGTCGCTGCCCATGGAGTTGAAAATAGCAACTCCAGGTCAGCGGCTGTACCCTTAGCCTTATTCAAATTCTTCATAGCGCTTATAATTTCCAAGTCTTATTTCTTGTTTTTTTGCCCCTCTCGTTTCTTATCTCTCTTCTCCATGAGAGTAGAAATCTTATTTACTAGTGTATCTCCAGTGCTTAAAGTTTACCTGGAATATTTGTTGAGTGACCATTGAATCAGAAGCCATTTCAAACGGACAATGCAACAATGCCTTTAAATTCCTGATGTGAGGCTGGGCATGGTGGCACATGCCTATAATCCCAGCACATAGGAGGCTGAGGCAGGAGAATTGCCATGAGGTTGAGGTCACCCTAAACTACAGTGAGTTCAAGGATGGCCTGAACTAGATAGCAAGATCCTGTGTCAAAAAAAAAAGAAATCCTGATGAAAATTTATTTTCAACTCAAAATTCTAGAGCCGGAGATTTAGCTCAGTGGTGCCATACCTGCCTCGCAAGTACAAGGTCCTGAGTTCGATGCCTGGTACCAAAAAAAAAAACCCCAAACCTATATATAGTAAAATAATCTACCAACTAGAGGGGTAGAATAAAGATATTTTCAAACTCTTAAAACTTGGCCTCCTTTGTATTTGTATCTCTTTGAAGAAAAGGTCTCGGCAAAGCCAGGGAAAGGTTATACTGGGCATGATGGTTCATGCTGGTAATCCCAGCACTCTGGAAAGCTGAGACAAAAGGACAGCAAGTTTGAGCCCAGCCTGGGCAATTTAGTGACTTAGCGAAACCCTATCTCAAAAAAACCGAAAACGTCCAAAAAACAAATAAATAAAAAACAAAACTGTAGAAGAAAATTGTAAGAAAGAAAATGTACTCAGTAATCATACTGACCACTATCTCCACATTAAACAACACTCACAGGAACCCAGTGAGAACATTCCTTGCTGATTTTCAAATTTGAGGATCAACGTACAGGTGAAGCACAGACCATTCACTTGTGGTTACAGAACAGCCTGAATGATGTGGTGGAGGCTGTGATGCACTCAGTGTTCAGGCAAAGAAACTAAAGCTCTAGCTGCAGGAAGTGCTGCCAGCAAGGGTGGGGGTCAGGGGGTGGGGGCTCTTCTCTGATGAGAGGCTATGGTGGGAAGTCAACTTCCTCTGCCTAATCTGGCTTCCTTTGCTTCTGCAATAGCACCCCCTAACCTAACTCCAGAATGCCAATTTATTTCATACTCTTTTACTTATTCTTATCTTTTGGGTTTTTAAATTACTTTGTATTAGTATATGTTTGCCATACATAATGATCACATTCATCATAGGGAATTTGTACCTGTACATAATATATATTAATTTTCCCCACTCTCCTCCCCTCCCTTCGACCCTTCATCCTTGCCCCATTTTTTTTTGGTATCGGGGATTTGAACTCAGGACCTTGCACTTGCAAGGCAGACACAGTGCCACTGCACTAAATCCCCGGCCTTATCCTTCTTGCCTCATTTACAAAAGCTTTGTTTCCATTTTTTCCCTTCCATTCTCTTTTTTGTCAATCCCTTTTTTCATCCTTCCCTTCCCTCTTTCTTCCCTTGTTGCCCTTCCTATTTGAAAATGTTCTTTCTGCTTCCCAATATCTATCCTCAGTTTTGCTCCTTGTTTACTCTTCAGATTTCTCACACAGTAGAAACAGTGTGATATTAAAACTTGTGTGTCTGATTTATTTCACTTAAAATTATGGACTTAACAGCCCAAATGCCTATCAATTGACAAGTGGATAAAGAAGATGTGGGTTTTTTATATGATGGAGTACTACTCTGCCATAAAGAAGGATGAGCTTTAGACATTTATAGCTAAATGGATGGACTTTGAGACCATATCCTAAGTGAAACAAATCGGACACACATGTTTAAATGCTGCATTATTTCTCTCGTGTGAGAAACTGAAAGTGGAAATAAGGTCTGAAATTGGAAAAGAGTGTTCAGATGAAAAGGTGAACAAGAGGGGAGGGAGGGAGAAAGGAAGGGACAAGAAAAAAAGTGAAAATAGAGGGAAAAAATGGAAACAAAGCTTTTGCACATAGTGAGAAGAGGGGGTTTGAGGGAGGAATGGGATAAAATAAAATTTATTAAAAAATAAAATTATGATCTTGAGCTGTGTTCATTTACCTAAAAATGTCTCAAGTTTATCCTTCTTTGTGGCAGACTAGTGCTCCACTGTATATAAGAACCACATTTTCTTGAACCATTCATCTGTTGATGGGCAATGGGTTGTTTCCAAGATTTAGCTATATAAATTATGCTGCTATAAGCAGGGATACGCATGTATCACCGTGGTATGATGCTTTTAACTCTTGAGAAGATACCTAGAAGGGGAATAGCTGGGTCAAATGGAACCTCTAGTTTTAGTTTTTTGAGGAATCTCCATACTGATTTTTATATTGGTTGTACCAATTTACACTCCCACCCACAGTGGAGAAGGGTTCCTTTTTCCCTACAGCCTTGCCAGCATTTATTATTGGTTGATTTCTTAATGATAGCCATTCTTTCTGAGTGAGGTGAAATTTCAGTGTTGTTTAATTTGCATTTCACGAATGACCAATGATGCTGAACATTTTTTAATGTATTACTTGCTGTTTGTACTTTATCTGAGAAGTGTCTATTCATTTCAGATACCCATTTCTGGATTGGGTCTTTAAATTTTGAGGGTCTGATTTTTTTTTTTAGTTCTTTATATATTTTAGATATTAGTCCTTTGAGGAGTAGCTGGTAAAAATCTTTCTGTGGGTTGTCTCTTCACTCTGTTGGTGGTTTCTTTTGCTGTACAAAATCTTTTTAATTTGATGTGATCCCAGTCGTTGATTCTTTATAATGTTTTCTGCATAATCAGGGTTTTGTTCATAAAGTCTTGGCCTACACCTATCTCTTCAGTGTCTTACCAATTCTATCTTCCAGCAGATTGTTTCTAATATTTACCTCTTTGATCCATTTTGATTTTAGTTTAGTGCATAGTGAGAAGTATAGGTCTAGCTTTAATCATCAGCATGTGGAAAGCCAGTTTTCCTAGCACCATTTATTAAAGAGGCCATCTTTTTTCCAGTAAAAGTGTTTGGCACCTTTGTTAAGGATAAGGTAGCCAGGGCCGGGGGTTTAGCTCAGTGGTGCTGCCACCTGCCTTGCAAGTGCAAGGTCCCGAGTTCGATCTTCAGTACCAAAAAAAAAAAAAAAAAGGTAAGGTACTGAACGTGCTTGGAGTTGTTTCTGCATCTTCTATTATGTTCCATTGATCCTCAAGTCTGTTTTTTGCTAGTACCATGCTGTTTTTATCACTGCAGCTTTGTAATATATTTTCAAGTCAGGGATTGTGATGCTCCCTGACCTGCCCTTGTTCCCCAGGATTGCTTTTTCTATTTTAGGTCTCTTTGGGTTCCATATGAACTTCAGGATTGTTTTCTCTATTTCTGTGAGGTATGCTATTGGTATTTTGTTTGGGATTGCACCAAATGCTGTTGATTATATGGCAGCCTTGCCTGCAGCTCTCCTTCCACCTGTCACCTACCCTAGCTCACAGCCTATCCCCCTTTCCATCTCAGGGTAATGACCTTGAGTTTGCCATCTAGGTTAGATCTCTTGCCTAGCACCTCATCCTTTCCTTCCCAGAACTTATCACAGCAGGAGCTGAATACTGGCCTTTGTTTTCCTTTGTTGAATATCTACTCCCTCCCAAAACTGGAAGCTCCATGAGAACAGCTACCCTGTCTGTTATTTTTAATACATACATCACTTAACACACAGTGGTCACTCCCAAAACATTTATTAACAAGAACCTAGAAAGTGAGCAGATTTTTATCATGAATCCATGAAATCACTAGCAGAGGCAAAGTTCTTAATCACTTCCAACATTTCCACCAACAGTTCTGAGCTCTCCTTGAGAGACACACTGAGGGCCAGGGATTTAGCTCAGTGGTTCTGATGCTTGCCTCACAAGTGCAAGATCCTTGGGCTGGGGATTTAGCCCAGTGGTTCCAGTCGCCTGCCTCGCAAGTGCAAGGACCAGAGTTCGATCCCCGGTACCAAAAAAAACAAAACAAACAAACAACTGCAAGATCCTGAGTTTGATCCCTGGTACCAAAAAACCCAAAACCAAACCAAAACAAAACAAAAAAACATACAGATTGATTCTCAGCCTTTTGGCTAAGATCAAATGAGAGACACACTGAATACTGAATTATATCAAGTGACATGTTTATGACACTTGTCACAACAGAGTTGATGTTCTAACTCAGGCCTGGCTGCACTGTGCATAGCTACTGTATAGTCCTAGACCACATCAAACTTTATCTGATCTGAAAGCTGTAGTCTGCTATCTTCCCTAGAGATGATTTTGCCAGTGCTATTACCAACTTTATTTCCCACTTAAGAATTTATATGTTTTCCCATTTGATTTTGCAAGAGAGCTGGTAACAGCCTAGCCTGGCAGGGACTTTTAATACCAGGGGACACATTCCCTCCAATCTCAAATTCTTCTACATTTCTCCTCTCTTTCTGGCCATCATTAAGTCCTAGTTATCATGTAGCCTTTGTAACTCCTCAGTCATCTCCTTCTAACTAGCAGGTAGTTGAGGGGCTTCATCTTCCAGCAAGAGGGGATGGAATTTTCCCAATCAGCTCTCCGTACTTCATTATCTTGCAACAATTCTTGTTCCTGATTTTTGTGTGTGACCACCTGGGATACTCAGTCTTTCCTATTTGGGGTAGCATCCTTATTTTCTGAAACCATTAGACTGTACATATCAGGATTCCTTATGTTTTGGTACTAGAAAATCTAAAGCAAATTGGCTTAATTAGGAAAGTAAAACATCACTTGCATGGTTTTGTCTACAAATAACAGCACACCCAGTGAAAAGTGGTTCAAACAATTAGAACACCTAATATCTCCCATAACAAGATGTTCAGAGAAAAAGCAGTTGCAGCTTTGGCTCAGCAGCTTGGATAATGTCATCAAGGATGTGAATTTTTGTTGTCTTATAATATTAATTTTTTAATTTGTCCTTATACAGTCACGACTACCACATTTTGAGCAACACTTGTGGATGTGACAGTTGGCTAAAATCCTCTTAGTGTAAAATATTTCTGAGCAGATTCAATAGACTCCTCAGTCTCACTGTTACCAAACACCAGGGTGATGTCTCATGGTGATGAAGAATGAAACCTCAGAGGAGCCAGGGTGTAAGCAAATTCATTTTAAAAATATAAAGGCTAGAAAGTAAATGATATAAAGGTAAGGAAGTAAAGCTCCCACTAGCTATGGTGGGTGGGGGGGCGGCTCTGAGTAGGATATTCATACAGACTCTTTGTCTAGGGGTTTTAAAGGCATTTAGAAGAGAGCTTGGGATGTTATGCAAGGAATATAATCTCTACCTGATAGGAGACCACATTTTTTAAGGACCTAATCTATTCACTGTTTATGCAGTCTCTATGCAGGGCCCATGAGCCAATGACCTGCCTGATCATGTTCTGGGGAGAACCCAGGCAGCTGAAGCACACCCGGCAATTGTTTTTGCGAGATTCATGGAGGGCCATGACTTAGCAGACTCCATTTTGGGCCTCCAGACTCCATTTTGGGGCCACTGTCATTACTGTCTAATAGAATCTTAACTGCTGTCTCACTAATCTCAGTTATACCACTTGGTCAAGATTGGACCCCATTCCATGCTATAGGCACAAGGGAACCTGGGTAGGGAGGCAACTTATTTCCCTCTATAGTTGGAAACGGGTTCCGGCAGTAAGGATATGGGGGAGAGGACAAAAAGAGAACGTTTCTCAGGCTCCCTTGCAGGGAGCTATGTACCTAGATCTGACCAACAGACTGTGGATAGCAGTGGCAAGTGCTATTTCTTTATTGCCACATTGGCAATCAGGTCAATGTGGTAATCCCGGGCTGCCTACCTCTAGACTTCTAGTTTCACAAGAAACATTCTAAGTATTGTGGCAATGAACTCCAGTGGTATTTCAATTACATCTAGTTCTGATACTCACAAGGCTTGTGTTCTCCAATCCATCTTCACCCCAACTCAAATTCATCTTAACCTTTCTGGCTCTGTTCTGCCCAAGGACTGATCTGTGGACTGTATCTCATAGATTCTTTTTTTTGGTACCGGGGATCAAACTCGGGTCCTTGCGCTTGCGAAGCAGGCGGCGGAACCACTGAGCTAAATCCTCAGCCCTCTCATAGATTCTTTTGACTTCTGCTGTCCTGTTGGCCTCAGCCTGTGGGAAGCACAGAAGGGGAGGAGAAGCTGTAAGGGTGAGATGGGGTAATCCTGGCCTCACTTCTTCTTTGCTTAGTGCTGCGGTCCTGACATGCAGCATCTTCCAGCAGTGCAGCTCCTACTTGGTGGCCCCTTCTGCACACTGTACCTGTCCTGAAGCTCTGCTCTCACTGCTTCCTCCCTCTGGTTTGTTAGGCCTAAAGGTGGTAATTCCTGCCTACGTTGCTTTTAATGGGAACCCATTTCCTATGGTCACTGTAACCAACTACCACAAACTTGGTCACCAGTTTAATCCATTTTTTTCTGTGGTGCTTTTGATGTCATATGTAAGAAACTATCATTTACATCTATGATTCCTTCTAAAACTGTAATGGTATAGTAGTCATCTCCTTATCCTACGTTTCTCTTTCTCTTGTCAGGGGTAAATCATGGTCCAAAATAAATTAAATGAAAAATTGTGGAAATAAACAATTCATGTTTTACTTTTAAATTTTTGTTTTGCTGGGGGTTGAACTCAGGGCTTAGCAGTGCTAGGCAAGTGCTCTACTACTGAGCTACATCTCCAGCCCCAATTCATAAGTTTTAAATTATGTATCATTCT
Organism: Heterocephalus glaber; assembly: GCF_053883595.1. Classification (NCBI taxonomy): domain Eukaryota; kingdom Metazoa; phylum Chordata; class Mammalia; order Rodentia; family Bathyergidae; genus Heterocephalus; species Heterocephalus glaber. The sequence continues at coordinate 62,522,395 of NW_028258320.1, forward strand.
AAGTAGCTGCCCAGCCTGTGAATTATCCCTTTGCCCAACATATCCATGCTGTACATGCTACCTGTCCGTTAGTCAATGGGTAGCCATTTCAGCTATCAAACCCACTGTCATGGTATAAGTGCAGTTAGAAACAGTGGAGCAGTTGGTAGTGTAGCCTTCACTATATAGACCTGAACGGTCACTTTTGTAGTGCCAAGGCTGCTTGCAGGTCATGCGGAGCGAGTGCTTTTCATGGGTTACTTTCCCTCCCACTCTCTTGCGGAAGTTCTAGGTCCTTTCTTGTCCCTGTCCTTCTTTCAAGCTTTCATCTTTAGGAGTATTCAAACTATTTGGCTTTTTAGTGTTGAGAATCTCAGGGAAAACATTAAGAAGTACAGTGCCTCATCACGTAGAACAGAAAAAAAAAAAGGAAAGAAAAAACTGTGGTCATTTTAAAAGAGGTAGTTTTTGTGCCAAATTGGCAGTGAAAAGTAGTGGCCACTGGCAGAGCCAGCTCTGATTGAGTAAATTTTTCTGGGTCCTAAAACCCACTGATAGCTGTCTCCTCCTGGGTTACATCTCTCATGCTAGTTTTTTTTTTCCCCTTTCCATTCTACTCAGTTTTGCTTTCATTGTGATCACCGTGACTTTTAAGTTTATGCACCTAAGACAGTGTGTAACCTGTGTTTGCTGACTGAATTTGTATTGCCTAACTTTTATCTTGCGGATTGGTCACCAGACATGTATGCTTGATTTAGTGGGAGGAATTTTTCTCTAGAGACAGGTCTTATTCCCTACTCTTTTTTTTTAGTACTGGGAATTGAACTCAGGACCTTGAGCTTGCAAGGCAGGTGGCGGCACCACAGAGCTAAATCCCCAGCCCCTTATTCTCTATTCTTAGACTGTCAGATAGTGGGATATCATCTGTGGAAGTACCTGTTTCTTAGCCAGAAGGTGCTGAGAGCCACATTTGCAGAGAACTGTCTGGGTTTTGTGGTTCTGTTGAGTAAAGTGATTGCTACTCCTTCCTAAACAGAGTATTAGGTGGTTTTAGAATTGAATTCCATTCATCTCACCTGGCTACCTGTTTAAATGCTTTATCAGCTAGTTCCTTTTTTAGTTACAGATATTCAGCAGCTCAATGAAAAACTGGGTAGATTCTCTGAGGATCCTGAAGTTTGCTGAGGTTTCCATATCCTAACAATGGCTTTTGATCTGACCTAGCGAAATGTCTAGTTTATCGTCACTTTTTCTTGCACAGCAGTAGAAAGGAAAACGGTTTCAAGGGCTGCAAAGCAGGCTAATGATAAAGAGCTTTACCCTCTGATAATTAACCAACTGCTGCATTATTTGGGTCTCAAGAGGGGCCCAAAAAATATATAACAAGGGATGGAGAAGCCAAATGAAAGTTATACATCAAGTCTGTCTTACTGGGTATGTGACAAGGAATGCCCAAACCAATGAACTACAATAAGCTCAGGCCTATTAGTCAAGGCTTTAATAAAAACCCAGTTGCTTCTCAGCACCTGCTTGAAGAAGCACTTTGTAGATACACTAATTTAGATTCTAGTCTAGAGAAGTTCAGATTACCCTCAAGCAGTATTTTATTACTCAGCCGGCTCTCCAGATACTAGGAAAATGAACCAGAAATTCCAACTGGGTCCACAAACCAAAGTAAGTCAATTGGTCAATGTAGCTTATTCAATCTTTAATAACCGTGATGAAGTAGAGGACAAATGAGAGTTGAATAAGGAAAAGAGGCAGGCTAAAGTGCTCTCCCTATTTGATAAGGTTCCAGATAAAGCCCACAGTGCTAAGGGAAACTAAGGTAGCCCAAAGAGTGATGGAAGCAAGTCAGAGTGCAAGCAATCAGGGCACTGAATGAAAGAATGGCCTCAGAGACTGCCTATAACTTGTGGAGCATGCAAGAACATGGAAGATCCTTAGTTTTTGAAGAAGGACTGCCCTTGTGCTCAGATAGGGATGAGGTCATCCTCAACTGTGGTAGCCAGGGAGGAAGGTGCAGGCAGTGAATGATGGTGCCTGGGGCAGCCTGCATGGCAACCACATGAGTATTCTGATCAATTTACAGAAGCCTCAGCCGACTCTAGAAGCGGTGGGCAAATGAATTATATTTCTCTGTGGTACTGGGGTGACTTATTCTAGTTTTTTATTGGGGTGAGCTTTCATCTTGTTCTAAAGTTGTGGTGGGGCTTGCAGAAGTTAATTAGACAGCTTTCTTTATCCCTAAACTGTCATTTGGAAGATTTCCTTTTCCAAGCTGACTTTATGGTGCTACCAGAGTGCCTCAGACTCAGTAATTGGAAGAGATATACTCTTTCTACTGAGGGCCACTCTGACATTCAAACCTCTGGGAACCCATGTCCTAGTTGCTAGGGACTCAGCAGCCTGCCCCCATGGGCCTGATGTCTTTGCTGGAGTTGATCCCCAAACATGGTAAGACTACACCCCAGGGAGGGCTGTCAAGGCCATTCCAGTAGTCATTCAGCTAAAGGGCTGTAATCTACATCCTCACAAAAAACAGTATTATTTAAAAAAATAAGTTAAGTAGGGTTAAAACCCATTATTGATGAGTTTTTGGCCACAAGGTTACTGGTGCCATGCCAATCCCCACAAAATACACCCATTTTACCAATAGTCTAGCCATTGGGAAAATATCACCTAGTACAAGGTCTCAGAGCCATCAATGAGGTAGTGGTATCTATTCTCCAATTAGTAACAGACCCATATACTCTTTTAGCTCAGATCCCTGGAGACACGAAATGGTTCTCTGTCCTTGATCTCAAGGTTGCCTTCTTTTCTATCCCTGTGGATGCCAACTCCCAATATTTGTTTGTCTTTGAATGGGAAGATCCACAAACAGGTCTTTGTCAACAGTATACTTAGCCTGTCTTTCCTCAGGTCTTAGAGATAGCCCCTGCCTGTTTGTATAGGCTCTAGCTCAAGACCTGAGAGATTCAAAGTTCAAAAAGGGAGGCCTATTACAATACATAGATGACCTCATGTGTAGTCTCACTAAGGAGTTATCTGATAAAAACACTGCCAAGAGTCTCAATTGTCCAGCCAAAAGGAGTTACAAGGTGTTCCAACATAAGTCCCAGATTTCTCATCAAAAGGTGATATATCTGGGATAAGTTTTAACTCCAGGATAAAGACAATTGTTCCTAAAGAGAACAGAGGCAATTTGTCATCTGGGCCCTCCAGAGTCTAAACAACAGCTGAGGGCTTTCTTGGAAATGGCAAGCTTTGGCCACATATGGATACCCTGTTTGGGCGTAATAGCCAAACTCCTATATTGAGCAAATCAAGGACTAGAAACTGAACCCTTAAAATGGACAGCAGCCACTCAAGGGCTTTTAAGGCCTTAAAATGGGCCCTGATACAGGGCCCAGCACTAGGAATCCCAGATCTAACTAAGCCTTTTTTTCTCTTCATGGCTGAGAAATAAGGAGTACCCATAAAAGTGTTAACTCAGTGTCTGAGCCAGGAAAACCAACTAGTTGCCTACTTTTCCAAGAGACTAGATGGAGTGATGCAGGGCTGGCCTAGCTGCTTGTGAGTAATAGCAGCAATGGCACTCTTAGTTTAGGAAGCTTCTAAGACAACCTTGGGACAAAAGCTCTTAGTTCTAATCCCGCACCAGGTTAAGGCTCTGTTAGAAACTCAAGGGATATTTGTGAATGACTAGAGAAAGGCTCAATATGTACCAGGCAATTCTTATTGAAAACCTAGATGTTTCTTTTTAGTCTTGCACCATTTAAAATCCAACCATGTTCTTGTGAAACAACCAACAGATAGAACGCGAGTATGAACAAACCATCACCCCAAATTATGCCAGCTGCCCTAATGTGAGGGACCAGCCAATGACAGGGATGGCTAGCACACAGTTCACTGATGGCAGCAGTTTCATAAAGGTTGGTGTTAGGAGGGCAGGTTATGTCATAGTCAACTCTACCAAGGTCATTGAAGCAAGAGGATTTCCCCCTAGGGCTTCTGCCCAAAAGACAGAACTTATTGCCTTCACTTGGACTCTTCAACTTGCCCAGGGAAAAAGGATATATATAGACTCCAAATAGGCCTTTCTCATCCTATATGTGCATACAGCCATCTGGAAAGAAAGGACTTTTGACTAGTTGCCAGTCTCCAATAAAATACAGATCAGAAATCCTCAACCTTCTTGAGCAGTATATCTCCCAAGTGAGATAGCAGTTATCTATTGCTGGGGACATCAAGCCTCCTTGGATCCTGTCTCCAGGATAATTTTAAAGCAGATTCCACTGCCAAACAGACTGCTCTCTAAATATAATTCCAGCCAATCAATCCTCTCCCCATTATCCCATTCCAGGATCTTGGCTTACAGACAGAATATTCCACAATAGAGCTTCAAATAATCCGTAATGAGGGAAGAGTTCAAAAGGCCCAATGGTGGTGTGGGACCCTGACTGTTCTTGCCACAATGAGTGCAGGGGAAAGTCATTAAGTTTCCACATGATGGTTTCTACTTAGGGTGAGAAGCCATCAACACGATGCCAATAGTAGACCAGGTATGTAAGACATGTCCTGTCTGTGCCCTCTATAATCCGTAGACTTGTCCTCTCCCATTGCTTGAACTCATACAAAGGTGTGGGTCCTCCCCTAGAGAAGACTGGCAAATAGACTTCACCCACATGACTAAGTGTAAGGGGCACATACACCTCTTGGTGTGCATTACTATCTTTACTAGGTGGATAGAGGCCTTCCCTCACAGGTCAGAGCAGGCCTTTGAGGTCTTCCTTAAAGAAGTGATCCTTAGGTTTGGATTGTCCAGGTCTATCCAGAGTGATAATGGACCCTTTTTTATATCCCAAATTTTGCAGGGAGTTGCCAAAGCACTGGGAATTAAGTACCATCTCCACACTGTGGGGAGACCCTAGTCATCAGGAAAAGTTGAGCCAATCAGCTCTCAATCAAACCTTAGCCAAGCTGTGTCAAGAAACCCGCCCTAAATGGCTAGATTTCTTTCCATTTGCGTTAATGAGGCTTTGTGCCACATAAACTATGTAAACACATGGGAATTAAAACTTTCTTGAATAATCAATGGGTCACAAATGAAATTAAAGAAATTAGACAATCTACAATCATTGATAATACCAGTACAACATACTGGAATGTACGGGACACAATGAAAGCTACCCTAAGAGAGAAGTTCATAGCAGTGAATTCCTACATCAGAAAAACAGAATAACCTAATGATGTACCTCATGGTCATAGAAAAAACAAAAATAATTCAAATCCAAAGCTAACGCAAGGAAAGAAATTATAAAGATCACAACAGAAATTAATGAAATTGAATCTAAAAAAAAATCAAAGAATCAATGAATCAAATTGGTGAAAGACTGAACAAATTAGACAAACCTTTAGCTAATCTTACCCAAATAAGAAAAGACCTAAATCCATGTAATTATAAATGAAAAAGGTGAAATCACAATGGATTCTGCTGAAATACAGATTATCAGTAGCTACTTTGAGAATCTGTACTCTAAAAAAGTGGATAATTGGGCTGGGGATTTAGCTCAGTGGTTTCACTGCCTGCCTTGCAAGCACAAGGTCCTGATACCCAGTACCAAAAAAAAAAAAAGGATAATTCAGAGGAAATGGATAAGCTTTTAGGTCCATGTGAACCACCAAAAGCTGAACCGAGAAGATACAAAAATCCTGAATAAGCCAATATCAGCCAATGAAATTGAAGAAGTAATAAAAAAAGGCTATCAACTAAGAAAAGCCTGGATTCACTGCCAAATTCTACAGGAACTTTAGAGAAGATCTAATGCCAATACTCCTCAAACTCTTTAATGAAATCTAAAGGGAAGTAGTACTCCCAAGGTCATTCCTGGTTATTCCAAGCATAACCCTGACTCCAAAACCAGAAAAAGACCCAACCAAAAAAAGAGAACTACCGGCCAATCTCTTTAATGAACACAGATGCAAAAATCCTCAGTAAGATACTGGCAAACACAATGCAGCAAATCATCAAAAGGATCACACATCATATCCAAGTAGGATTCATTCCAAAATGCATGGATGGTTTAACATATGCAAATAAATAAATGTAATACACCACATAAACAGAAGCAAGGACAAAAACCAGTATGTTGTAGTTGGGGTTTTGCAAGGGAATAGATTTAATACAGGACACAATTTATAGGATTATACTTACCCAAAAAATCAAGGGCAGAGGAGTGCAAGAGATCTAACTGCACACTAAAGACCCAAAGAATCCAGCCAAGGGCCTGGGACCCACAGCAGTGTCCTGCACAAGTCCAGCTGCAGGCCTAGAATCCAAGGCAAAGTCTTCCATGATTCCAGCCAGTGGCCTAGTCTATGGCAATATCTCATGTTTGTCCATACCGAGGATGTGCACTGGGAAGGCCAAAAGGCCAGTGCTGGAAGCTAGAAAACGTATCCCAGTGGTATAAAGAATTTGTGCCAGCAAGCCTAGGGGTCTACACTGGAGCCAGAAAGTGATGCTCATGGTGAAGATCAGAGCTCCCTTGATTAGCACAGCAAGGACTTCTGCATTGGAAATCTGAGGAGCAGGAAGTACTAGTTTGCTTCTCTTGACAGTCAATGCAGAAACACCCAGTTTGGGGAAAAGCTGATGGTAAATCAGATGCCCCTTTGGATTTCAAATGCTGTTTGTCCTTTTTTCTCTCTCTTCCTTTTTCTCTCTCTTCATGGAGGTCCTGCTGTGTTAATTTCCTGAAATCTGCATCTGGGGCCTAGTAGTTTTCCTCAGAAGAGTCATAAAAGCCAGGGGCAGGCTTTTTTTTCCAATGGGATTTCAGCATTACAATCAAGTCTGCTCTTCTTTTTCCTTGTCTTGAATTTCTTTGCCAGCTGCTCCAAGCTCTCTTTGTTTCTGGATGGTGGCAAGATGCCTCACCTCTTCCAACTGTTTCTCTCTTGCTTTCCTCTTGGCCTTCTTGCCCTGGGTATTAGCCAAGTGGGCTGTAGCTTCAGAAAGCATTTGAAGTTGCTCTTGGTGAATATCGATTGGATAAGGCCATGTTGGTTTTGTCTCTGAATTAGGTGCTATTTCTCCAGGTTGAAGTCTGCATGGATCATCTGTGCTTTCTTCTTGCCTCTCCGGGCAGTTTTGTCCAGGAGAAAGTCATAGTGCACCAAGCACTGGGCTGCTGTTCTTCCGCCGACTGGAGCAATGGTCTTCCACTGAGTTGGCATCTACTTGGCCAGGTGCAAGAGTTTTTCCTCCTCTTCTCTGAACCATTCTGTCTTCTTAATGCTTGGATACAGCCACTCATACCATCTGGCTTTGCACCGCTTTGCTGATTTCCTAGGCAGCATTGAGGCAATCCCGGAGCACTGTTTTGTCCTATAATTCATGATCGCTGCTTTCACAATTTTATCCTCGATATTCCTCCAAATACCCGCTTTGATCATCATTCAAGGCATCCTGGTGGCGGAGTGTCCGGGCAAGGGGCAGAGAAGAGCTGGCGAAAAGCAGTACGAGTGCTTAGGTCATGGGACAGGGCACAGAGGCAGGTACTTCCTCCAGGCTCAGCCTTCTGCTTTGAAGAGATCTCCGCAGGCAAAACCGGGAGGGAGGAGACTAGAAAATCTCCAGAGATCTTGGTGGCCTAAATTAGGTAAGCGTCAAAGGCCACCTCTAGGGTGGGATGAGGAAGAGTCCAGAGAGTCTGTCTGCACACAGGAGAGACCGAAGGATTTAGTCCAAGGTGTGGAGCTCACTGCAGTGTTCCTTGGGGTCGGTATCAGGGAGCCGATGGGTCTGTGACAGAAGACTGAGGAGTACCCCAGAAGGCCGAAAGATCCGCACCAGAAGCAGAAGAGTGTGCTGGAAGCCAGGAGATGACGTCCAAGAGGAAGATGGGAGCTCCTCCAAAGGAACAGAAGTGGCTGTGTCCTTCCTCATTTCTCCTTTATACCATCCAGGTGAGGAGCAGCCCTAGGGTGGATCTCCCATGCCCTAGGCCATGGAATTGCTAAGCCGACTTAGCGAGGCTTTTCTTAACCAAACTTCTCAAGTTGACACAATCAATCAACCATCACAATCCACCCCTAAGGAGAACAGCAGCCTTACCCAGCGATAGCAAAGACCCGAGCTCCTCCAACAACAGGAACAGCCAAGTTCACGTCAGGAAAACCAGCCGCAGCAAGCTTCTCCTACCAAATCAACCGCCCAGGATCTTTCCTTCCAGTTCTCCTTTTATGCAGTTGGCAACAATCCTCAGCTGGGTCTTCCATGCCCAGACCAGGATGATTCAATTCAGCTGGGTGTTACAAGTTGCCCATTCATTAATCCACCACAATGCAGAAAAAGCATTTGACAACATTAATACATTTATCTTTGAAACTATACTGAACACACTGCCATCTTTCTTGGATCCTGTAAGTAGGTAATTTTGAATCTTTTAGCCTGAGAATTGATTCAGAGCATATTGTTAAGTTGCAGATATTTAGAAAGATGGTTAACAGTTGCCTGTGAAAATTCAAGGAACTCTGTTGTTTTGTGCTCACAAAGTGGAATTTACAACTGCACACAATCCCCATTGGCTCCCTACCCCCTAGGATGGCTCTGGGAAACTAAGGCCACCGAAGATGAGCAAGTAGCAGCCCACTTTTCCTATGCCGGTCAAGGAGTGGTCTTACTGGACTGGAGGACTCGCTCAATCAACACGCGCTTCGTGTCCACGCGGCTGCCAGACTGTGGCTGTGTCTCCCAGGTGCCAAAGGGATTCGGAAGATACAGCTCTAGGGCAGAGAGAGCCAAGATTCTGATGATTCTGCCGTGTCAAATAAGTGGGACCTCCCGCCACAGGCGTCGCTGTGAGCTCGCGCGCTGCCCCGGGAGCCGCGTTCCGCCGGGAGCAGGCGCTCACGCCTAGCAGGGGTTTCAGTTTCTGGCGCGAACTTCCGCCGTTCCGAAGTTGCACCGCAAATTGGCGCTATGTCGGGGGATAGTAGCGGCCACCGGCCGGAGGGCCGGGGCCGGGGTCGCGACCCGCACCAGGACCGCACCCGCTCTCGCTCTCGATCTCGTTCCCCGCTGTCCCGCCGGGGCGCCAAGGAACGCAGTGAGGCCCCAGAGGGCCCGAGCTTGGAGGAGGGAGACCCGTCGGATTCTGGGGACGAGATGCTGGACCCGGCCACCCTGGAGGCCGAGACGGACCTTGGCCTGTGCCGCCAGATTCGCCATCAGTACCGCGCCCTCATCAACTCGGTCCAACGTAAGGCTGTGCCTCTGGGCGGCGGACGGGGAGGGGCTGCAGGCAGGTGCGGGCGCAGGCCTGGGAGAGGCGCGGGGTCGCGCGGGCGAGCCTTCGTTTCTTTACCGAGTGCTCCCACGCCAGTCTCGTCGCCAGACCTTTGAGACCTTGGCGAGGAGCGCGCAGATCCCGATGGGCGGGCTGGGAAAGCTGGGGGCCAGACCCAGTCATTCCCTCGCCCGAGCTCAGCCAGTGTGGGAGAGCATGACGCGGACCCTGGCTCCTTTTTATTGCATTCAGCTCTGTCTGGGCTCCAGGGGCCCAGCGGTGACAGCATCCCCTGAGGACTGTCAGAAATGCACAGTCTCCCACCTCACCGGACCCACCGAACCTGGGGATGGGGACGTCTGTTGCTTGGCCCTGTACGTGATCCTGTTGGTTGCAAAGTTTAAGAACCGCCCAGTTATCGTACCCTCCTCTAAGACTGCAGAGGAGTCAGCCTTTTGGGTTAAGGTTAAAAGGAGCCAGGGGTTCCTTTTAAATTTCAAGCTGTTTAAAGTGTACACTTTTCTTTCGCTTTCCGTGCCATGTTAGTTTAAATAGTGAAGGTGTTTGAAGTCATTACCCACGGGGCAGAGATGGGGCTTGGCTTTACTACCACAGGTGATAACTGTCAACTAATTAATGATTGATGAGCACGTTTCCAAAGGCTTTTTTTTTTGTAATAGAAAACCGGGAGGATATACTTAATGCCAGCGACAAGTTAACAGAGGTCCTTGAAGAGGCGAACACGCTATTTAATGGAGGTAATTGATTATTTTATGTTAGATGATCACTTATTTTTATATGAGTTAAATTATTGACATTGCACAATACTCACATTTATTGTAATGCTTTGCCAGGTTTGGAACCTTTATGCTCTCGGTTTGGAACCTTTTTCATGATAGCAACAATACTACTTTTGTTATACACTTACAATGTGCTAAACATATACTTAAGGACTCTGCATGAAATTATGGAATGAGGCCCACAATTTGTATTAACAAGCCTCCCCCATGTTGCCTGTTCATACTTGAGAGATTTATATGTGTAAATTCCATTTTTCGAATGGATGAATGGAAAAAAAAACTGAGGTAGCCTCTGACTCCAGTTTTTCTTTCTTCCTCCCAGTCCCCTCCCTCAGTTGTTGGTCTGCCTGTATACCCTAATGGAGGTGGCCATGTCCACACGTGTACCTGTTGGTCTCCAAGGGAAGGGAGGGAGAGAGCTGAGACTGCTGAACTCTGGTCCATAGGGGCTTTAAAAAATAATCTGAGTTTGAATTAAAAAGCAGTCGCAGTGGTGGAGGTCTGTGTTCAGTGACAGGGTAGGTCCAGGTACTCCTTGGTGTGGTTGCTGGGTTAGAGAGCCCTAGGACAACTACCCAGACACTGTCCCCTCCAGGCCTTTCTTGCAACTCTGTGGGAACAGAAGGGGAGAATGCAGACAAATATCTTGCTAAAAAGAGTCACAGAATTGGTTATGTCCTGACACCGTAATTCCTATTCTTCCAGGACCAAAATATTTATTTCTAGTCATTTTGTAATATGGCTAGTGGTTTCGGTGTTGTCATCTTTTTAACACTTTCTAGTCCATAATCTCTTGAGTTTGTGCCTTTCTTGTGCTGATCATGGCCTCCTTATCATTCCCTTATGTGTTCTACCACATTTGCTAAATCTCATCAGAATCTTCTGGGACCAAGTCTTCCTCTTTGACCTGGACAAATCTTTCCCCTAATCTGCATTTTATTCCCTCCACAGCTTGAACCCACAGTCCCCTCTTTTTTTTCTTTTGGTACTGGGGATCGAACTCAGGACCTTCTGATTTCGAGGCAGGTGGGGGAACCACTGAGCTAAATCCCTGGGCCCCCCCTCACTCTTATTCTTAACTCATTTACTTCCTTGATATTTATTGTACATCTTAATAGATCTTTATGCATATGCCATTAGCTCCCCTCAATTGTCGCCAGTGGTTAAAACAAGAATTTAAGAGCACCCGGAAGGAAGCTCCCCCACCGCCATCCCACACTCCTAGGGCAGAGAAGGTGAGCTGGTCCCAACACCTGGAAGGAAGCTCCCCCACCGCCATCGCATGCTCCTAGGGCAGAGAAGGTGAGCCACGCAGGCACCAGAAGCGCAAAGCAGCCCCCACCCCCCACCCCTCCAGTGGAAATAAGAAGACGCATAAACAAGCCTCAAAAACAGACTTCCGGATCACCTGCAGCAACCCCAAAGGGAAACAAGATGGAATACTCTGATACTCAACCACCTGGACTCTCTGAACTGGCAAAAAAGAGGATCTGGGAAAAATGAAATCAGAAATAATTACTCAGATAACAGCAAAGATTGTGCTCATGGTGGAAAACATGATTAATTAATCCAGAGAGGACACAGATAAAAAAATAGAGGATCTGAGGAACATGATGGGATCCCAACATAGGAAACAAATGGAATCCATAAAACAGATACAAACAGGTTTCCAGGAGATTAAAAACTCCATCAAAAGTCTGCACAGCAGAATGAACCAATGTGAGGATAGAATTTCAGATATAGAAAATAAGATTGCAATTAGTGACCAGGAAAAGAAAAACTGCTTTAAAATTGTAAGGGAACATGAGAAATCAATCCAGCAGCTGCTAGACGATGCAAAGAATAACAAGACTGATTGGAGTCAATGAAGAAAGAGGAGAGAGTGCAGATGACATAAAAAAAACTATTCACAGAAGTGATGGCAAAAAACTTCCCAAGGAGGGGGAAAGAACCTGACATACAGATAAGTGAGGCATATAGGACTCCAGCTAGCCTTGATCAAAAAAAATCTACACATAGGCATATAATAGGATTCCAGAAATCCAACAGAAGAACCAAATTCTACAAGCAGTGAGAGAAAAGAAACAAATCACATACAAAGGAAAGCCCATCACAATCACAGCAGACTTCTTAATTCCAACCCTCAAGGCAAGAAGAGCTTGGAGTGATGTATTTCAAGCCCTAAAGGAAAACAGCCTCCAATCCAGACTGATATATCCTGCAAAACTATCTTTCAAAATTGATGGAGAAATAAGATACTTTCATGATAAAGAGCACCTCAGGAACTTCATGAATACCAAACTGGGACTCCAAAAAATTTTGGACAATACCCTAGGAAAAGACAATGAGGATCACAACCCCAGGAAGCCCAGCAGAATGAATCCATTGGGCGTGACAAATTAAACGCAAAGGGGGAGAATCCAACAAAAAGGAAAAGTCATGACAATGCTTTTAAAACTTTTAACTTCATCTCCCTAATGAGTGTATAATTCAATCTTATTATTGTACTGATTAGTATTTTTCTGATTCTAGAGTTGCACACCTTTCCTTGTGCTGTACTGGCTATTTATTATCTTATGTCTACTTTTTAATTGGGTTGTCTATTAATGAGCTGTAAGAGTTCTTTATATATACTGGTCATAGGTTATATGCATTGTAAATATGGTCTGTTTAAGGACTACTTTTCATTTTAATGATGTCATTTAAAGTTCTAAATTTTGATGGAATCTCATTTATCAATGTTTTTCTTTTATACATCATGTTTTTTGTATCCTAGGTAATTCTTGCCTACGCTACATTCATGAACATTTTCCCTTGTAATTTCTGCTTAAAATTTTATAGTTTTAGTCTTTCATATTTAGGTTCATAGATCCTTTCAAGTTATTTTTATGTATGGAAATAAAGAGTTGAAGTTAATTTTTTAACATACAGATACCAGGTGTTCTAGTGCCGTTTGCTGAAAACGCTGTCTCTTCCTTGGCTCTTGAATTGAGTTTATATTCTATAAAATGCTAATGTTAAATAATCTTTCAAAACTCAGTGGACCATATATGTGTGGTTCTACTTCTAGATTCTCTGTTTTATTCCAATGATCTATATGTCTTTCCTTACACCAACACTGCCTTGATTACTGTAGCTTTAGAAGAAGCCTTAAAATTAGGTACTAAACATCTTCCAGTACAGTTTTTTTGTCTTTTTTCTTTTTTTAAACTTTTCTAGGTCCTTTGTACTCCTACATAACTTTTAAATTTCAATATCCAGTCCTTCATTTATAGCAAGTGTACACAGACCTGAATTTTTATATATACCTTGTGTTTTCTAATCCTGCTAAATTCAAATACAAGTTCTAGGGGCTCCTAGAGATTTCTTAGTATTTTCTTTGTAGATGATCATTTCATCTACATGTAAAGATTTTGCTTCTACCTTGCCAATCCTATCCTATTTGTTTCTTTTTATTGCCAGACTATTTTGGTTGGGCCTAGATTTCAAAGTTTAATGGACAGATGAAGAGTAAGCATATCTGCCCTTGTTCCCCACTTTAAGGAGAAAGCATTGTCTCTTCTCCATTCATATAAGGTGTTCTCGCTGGAAGTATGGAGTACATGTCTTTAATCTGTTGGGTAGGTTTTGTTCTACTTCTAGTCTCCTGATAGCTTTTACCATGAACAGCTGTGGAATTTAGTCCAATACTTTTTCTCCAACTAGTGACAGGATCATATGGCTTTTTCCTTTACTCTGTTAAAATGATGACTTTTAGGGGTGGATCTTCCAAAGCTGAACCAACACTGCCATCCCTATAACAAAAGCACTTTCTGCATCCTGCCGGATCTGACTTCCAATAGTTTGTTTTGTTAAACAAATTTCTATCTATGTTCATACTTTTTTCTTCTATTATCTTTATCCAGTTTTAGGATTAGCACAATGTTGATTTCCTAAAATGAGGGAGAAGTGTTCCCTTTTTTTTCTGCTTTAAATGTTTGATATAATTTATCAGTTAAAATGTTTATGAGCCTGCTGTTGTCATATAGGTAGGTTTTCAAGCTAGGAATATACTTTCTCTAATTGGTGCTATTCAAATTTTATATTTCCTCCAGAGTTAGTTTCATTAATTTGTCTTTCAAGGTACTTCTTAGAACTTGTCAAATTTATTTCAAAGAAGATTTTTGTAATATGCCTTCTATATCCTTTTAAATTCTGTAAAATCTGGTAATGTCTCCTAGATCTTGATATTGTAATTTAAAAAATGTATAATTGATATTGTGCAATAGGAAGAAAAGGTCTAAGGGAGCAGGGGAAGTGGGAGGGGTAAGGGAAAGGAAAAAAGGGAAAAGAAAAAATATGAGAAAAGGATAAAAATGGAAACAAAGTCTTTGCAAGTAGGGAAGGGTGGAGGGGGTGAAGGGAGGGCAGGGGAAGGGGAAAAAAAAATAAGAAGCAAAATACTCATGTAGTGGTACAAGATCCCAATGATGTATGTAAATGTATTTTATACCAAAAATGTACCAATAAACTTAATGGGGGAAAAAAAAAGAATTTAAGGTAAAACTCTTCACTCTACTGGTCCTTCGGAGTTGCTTGACAAATAGAATTCTAGGTGCTTGGCATTCATGGATGTGATAATCTCTAAGTCTTTTGAGATTGTGCAGTCATCTGTGATATGATACTTGCACTTTTCTTTCTGTGTGCTATGGGGCTGAGGGCCAAGGGAGATGTAGAATAGAGCCCAGGAAAGAGTCTACTCAGTAACCATCACCTGCGTCTGCTTTGTTCCTTTATTCATTGTCATTTCTGCAGTGACTCTCCCAAAATGATTAAAACTTTTCCTGTGAGAAAAAACATGATGGATAAGAACAAAAACTGGAGTCAGCAAGTTCTCCAGCCAAATCTTTACTGTTTGTGTGAGGATTGTTCAGGAAATCAGTGCTTCAAATGCAATGGCTTTGAGGTATAAGCCAGTTACAGGCATCTGTATTTGAACATGGCTGAGTTCATCTCTTCTTGGCTCCCTTTAGAAATCTCCTTTGCAGGTGTTCTCATATTACTTTTCATGCTCCCTGTTACCCACACGTCTGTTAAGCCCTGGCCCCTCAGCCCTACTGTTTCGTCCATCTCCCCAAACTTCATACCATCTCTCCCCCTACCTGTAGTGAAAATTTGACTTGACTTATGTCAGCACAGGTGGGATCAGTGATTAGAATGGGCTGAATTGAAGGGGAAAATGAGTGTTAGACATGATAGATTTCGTTAAATTTTGGGTTATTAAGAAGCTATTATTCAGTTACCTATAGTATGAAAGCTAGAGAGAGAGAGCTGACTTTTGGGAAGACTGCTGGTCGACTTGATTGCGATTTTGGTGAAATGCATGGGGAGCCAGTTTTAGAAAATGGATCTATTTTCACCTTACTGAGTTTTTTTGGGGGGAGCAATGGGAAATCCTAGTAAGTAGTTGGAAATAACTGTGGAAAATGTGTATTTTGTAATGCATATGTTTTCCTTTTCTTGATAGTGTCCCGAGCAAGAGAAGCAGTCCTAGATGCCCAGTTTCTTGTTCTGGCTTCAGATTTGGGCAAAGAAAAAGCAAAGAAGCTACGCTCTGATCTCAGTTCATTTGATATGTTAAGATATGTTGAAACTCTAGTAAGTTCAAAGTTATAAAATTTTAAGAATGTTTCCTGTCATATTGTATAATTACCTACTTATATCAATCAGTGTGCAAATCTTTTCCCCTCTTTTTGGTACTGGGGTTCGAACTCAGGAGCTTGCCCTTGCCAGGCAGGCGCAGTGCCACTGAGCTACATCCCCAGCCCTATTTTCACTCACTGAACCTCCACCCCTTTTTTTTCTTTTTCTAGTCTCCAGTTCCTCTAAAGAGATTTTAATCAAGTTAAATAGAAGAAAGTAGAGCTATGTGGTAGAATTTAGGGTAGGAGCTTAGAACAGTTTGACAATCTTAGTGTTCTAAGAGTCTGGATGCAATGGTTATTTATAAGTGGCCATTTATGAAGTGTAGAATGCTTAAGTGTTCTACGTCATTCTCAGTGACCTGAAACCTTTGTCCTGGACTGGGCAAAAGCCCACACTGCAGGGGGCAGAGCTCAGCTGGAGATGAATTGGGACAGTTAGGAAGCATATTTTGGTCTGTCTTTGAGAATATTTAGAACTGTATGCGTATGACTGCATTTGTTCTTTTAGATTTTATTTTGTTGATTGATTGCTTGCTTCAAAACAAGTTTGAATAGTTGTTGCCTAGTTGAATAGTTTTGATTTACCAAAAACAGCACACAAACACCATCTTACCTCTGTTGTCTTGTTTATCCTACCCTGAGCCAGCCTCTGTCCTAGCACAGAAAGGTGGACTTTGCTATAAACATTGAATGTCTAGCTGGAGTTGATGTTAAATGGTTATTAAAATGATTTAGTATTATGAGATCTGACCAGATGAAGTGATTATTTTAAAAAGGCATGAGGCAAACAATTATTTCTTTGTTTTTAAAACCTTAAAATTTTCCTTTTTTAAAAACTTTTTTTTAAACTGTGAAATACAGTGCATTTAGGAAAATGTATATTTATGTATGGCTCAATAAAGTGACCAGGTATTGGATATATATTTCTTAATTATTTTTTTAAAAATCAGGGTAAGCACTGTACTTTAAATAATATGTCAAAATAAATTTCAGAAGTCTTAAAGCAGTAAATACAAAACCTTAATAGTTTTCTAGACTGGTTAGGGAAGGCCTTCCCAAGAACAACATCAAACATAGACACTATATGGAAAAGATTGGTAAATTTGACCAGACAAAAATTGAAACATCCCTTTATAAGGGCAAGTGGCTGAAGGAGAGCTGACACTGCTCTGGTCAGGCCCTCATAGCCTTTCTTCCTTCAGAGTTTGTTTGCTTTTAAATAAGGGTAAGCTTCTTGAAGTCTTTATGATTATTGTTTACATATTACAATTTTAATTAAAAACTTCTAGGCATTTTTATAGCATAATGTACTACTGTGTTCTTTCATAAAAGTAAATTCAGTATAATACATTTTCTGTAAGCCAGTTCAAGATGAGAATTGTTTGACTTCTGCCAGCTCTTCCCAGGAAGGCAGTTGTGAAATGAGTGATATTTCTCATTGTGGCCAGGCTGCCGTTCTCTGGAAGTACAAAATAAAGAGGTCTAAGAAGTTGGTTAAAAATTAAAATCTGAAAGCTGGCTAAACTTCCCTGTTCTGTCTTGGAGTTATTGACTTGGGATTTCATTTTTTGTTTCTGCATTAGTCCAGCTTTACTAATAACTGAACTACTTATGATACAAAACTCCCCAGTGAGCTTGGGTGTACTTGAACCTGTCAGTGGGCTAGAGCAGGGTTTCTCGGTCTCAGTATGATTGACATTTTGGGCTGGGTAAATTTTTGTTTTGGGGGCCTGTACTGTGTGTTTGAAGATGTTGATCAGCCTTCTTGGCCTCTCCCCAGTAGATGTAGATGTAGTAGCTTATCAGCTATGATAACCGAAAATGTTTTGATATTTCCAAAAGACCCCCAGGGGCAAAATCACCTTGGTCGAGAACTATTGGTCTAAATTATCTCATTTTCTCACCCTAAAGGATCTAAGAACATTGAGGGATATTTTTTGTCAAAGAGAAGGTACTTCTGACTAGGAATTTATATATAAAATTATGTTTACAATAAGAAATTGAGCCATTTTATTAAGATGCTAAAAACCTTTGCCTCTGGCTTCTTAAAAGTTTAGTTATATAGATTATTGGATGTGGTGAATGATTGCTTATGGCTTAACTAGGGTTTTTTGTTTTCCTTCATTTTTGTAGCTGACACATATGGGTGTAAATCCGCTAGAAGCTGAAGAACTCATCCGTGATGAAGATAGTTCTGATTTTGAATTCATAGTCTATGACTCCTGGAAAATATCAGGCAAAACAGCAGAAAACACCTTTAATAAAACCCATACATTCCACTTTCTGTAAGATTACTTTAAAAATCCCAACAGATCAACCACTTGTGAACCTTAAATTGTTTTTTATTGTAGGGCCAAAGATTATTTGGCATTGTAGAGGTGACAATCCTGATGCCATTATTTGGAGAGTTTCTAAATTTTGTTTTAAAAATCCATAAACTCTGGAGGGATCTTGAAAGATTTCTCATCTTACTTTACTAGGAAAGGCCATGGACCAGAACTTCTTACCAAGACTCTCTCCTGGCTTCTTTGCTTTCTAGCTCATGAGATTCTAAGTCTGTAGCATATTTCTGGTTTCCTTTTTATCATCTTTGAAATCCTTATCATGTAGAAGGATGCAGTGTTGTACTTATGTTAAGATTCTAGCAGTATAGTGTCAAGGGCCGATTATTACAGCATCCTATTAGATCACTGATTTGCATTTGAAGACTACTTGAATCACTAACAAATTGCGCAGTTCTTTTTTTGTTTTTTTGGGTTTTTTTTTTTTTGGTACCAGGGATCGAACTCGGGTCCTTGTGGTTGCACAACAGGCGGTGAAACCACTGAGCTAAATTCCCAGCCCAGTTTTTTTTTTGGATACAACTTTAAGAAAAGCTTTTCTTTTCTTTTCTTTTTTAAATTAAATTCTTTTATTGGTACATTGTAGGTACACAACACAATTACATTTCTCATTGGGAATTGTACCTTTACATAATGCATCTTGGTTCTTATTTTTTCCCCATTCCTAGCCCTCCCTTCACCCCCTCCACCCTTCCCTGTTTACAAAGACTTTATTTCCATTTTTTCCATTTCTCATCATTTTTCCTTTCCCTTCTTTCCTTTCCCCTGCCCCTGCCCCTCCCACTACCCCTTTGGACCTTTTCTTCCTATTTTGCATTATTGATTATTCATTCTAATCATTGGTACATTTTAGGTATACATTATAATGACATTTATCATTGAAAATTTGCACCTTTACATAGTCTCTCTTGGTTCTTATTTTTCACCCTTGCCCAGCCTTCCCTTCAACCCCTCCATTCCTCCCTATTTACAAAGATTTTGTTCCTATTTTTCCATAAGAAAAGCTTTTCTTTGTACTCAAACTTCAAACTGGCTGATATCTTAACTTTTTTTTTTTTTTTTTTGGTTTTTGAGACAAGAGTCTCACTATGCAGTTCAGGCTGGCCTTGAACTCACTACGTAGCCCAGGCTAGTCTCAAACTCACAGTGATCCTCCTGCCTTAGCCTTCCAGAGTACTGGGATTACAGGCATGCACCGCCACACTTGGTGAGGGCTTTTTTGGGGGTTTTTTTTTGTTGTTGTTGTTGTTGTAAGACAGGGTCTCGCTGTGTAGTTCAGCCTGGCCTTGAACTCACTATGCAGCCCCGTATGACCTTGAACTCATGGCAACCCTCCTTCCTCAGCCTCCGGAGTGCTGGGATCACAGGCATGTGCTACCATGCCTAGCTTAACTTCCTAGTTTGGACTTATTGAGAAAACAAGAACAGTCCTTCCTAGTTCTTTTGTAAGATAACCTTCAGTTTCATTTGTCATGTTCTCCAGTAGATTCTTTTTTTTGTGGCACCGGGGATTGAACTCAGGACCTTGTGCTTGCGAGGCGGGCGGCAGCACCACTGAACTAAATCCCTGGGCCTCCAGTGGATTCTCTCTAGAGCAGTGGTGGTGAACCTATGGCACATGTGTTATTTGTTTTTCTTTTAAGAGAAAAGATGTGAATGTATCAGTTGTTTTTTCTAAACTAAAACCTCAGTATCCAGGTTTAATTGCAGTGTTGGCACTCTGATAAATAAATGGGTTGTGGGTTGCAGTTTGGGCACTCATCTCTGAAAGGTTCGCCATCACCGCTCTAGGGTAACCTTCCAAGTTTTCAGTCCTTTCTTCCTTAAGTAGTATAGGGCATTGGACATTTATCCTTTTTTAATTGGCCTTTTAAAACCTCCTGAGGTTGGCACTGTCTTAGCAAGCTTTGGAGGGATGTATTGTATTTGGTCTGTGTTGTGGATCCAGGCATCTGTTTGTAATAAGCAATATATAACTCGGATGCCCAGAACCAACTGTGTACATACTAGAGGGTAAAGACCAAACTTCTTTATTATAAGATAAAGTCCAAATCTTTGATTTTTGCTGTTGCGTGCCAACCTCTTATAAATTGTAGCGTCTGAAGATAAAGCCTTTAAATTTTGCCTCATCATTTTGCCCTGTTTTTAGTGAAATGCTTGCAACTCTGTGCCCCTGCACTTCCTCTTCCTTTGGCCTCCCATATAATTTTCCCCATCTTTTCTGTCTGGGGAAAAGACTCATCCCACAGGTCTCAAACTGGAAACTTCTAGTAACTTCTGCAGAGGAGTTATCAGTGTAGGGTCAGACTTGCCAGCTGATCCCATGTTTGGGTAATATCTCTGCCCAGATGCTCTTGCAGCACTTGAGTGACACTGTACTGCAGCCCTACGGGATGTTGAAATGTACTTTTGTGAGTAACTATTTGTCCATCTACACTATTTACTTCCATATCTGCAAGTAGAGAGACCACATCACTTACATTCTTTGCCTATACATGATACACCTATTATTGTAGCTGAAGACGCATTAGGGATTTCTTGGCTTATGGAGAGAGCCCCAAAGGATAATCCCACGGCCTTAGCTTGACCTGTTACCCTGATGGGTGTGTTCTGTAGTCCCAGGCTGTAAGCATCCGCCTTGGCACAGCCAGATCAAAGGCTTTGATCCCATTGGAGCAGTTCTGTTTCCCTTCTCCACCTGTTTATCCTTACCTTGACCTCAGAAGTTTGGCTTTGTAAAACAGGCTAGTAGGGAAGACTTCATGGGCACCTTCACTGGCCCAGTGTATACCATGGAGGAGTTTAAAGGAAGTATGTGGTTGAGCAAGCCTCCCAGCAGTTTGCTTATAAATACGAAGAGCAGAGAGGATATCACAAGGATGTCACTGATGCCTAGTTTGAAATTGACTGTATCATGCCGGCTGCTTTTAGTTAGTGAAATTAGTTTGTTTAAAAACCAAACAGAAAAAGACATGAAAGCATATTTTTCATTAGGTTGGGTTCAATACAAGGAGAGTCGCCTGTGCCAAAGCCACGAATCGATCGCCCAAAAAAAGCTCGGGTGATACAAGAAGAGACGACAATGCCGGCTCAGGTTGGTTTTTTGAAATGTTGCTTTTTAATCCACCTAAAGTTAAAATAGTCATTATATGATGTACATGCAATTGGCTATCCTTTGTAAGTTTTAGGGTCTGGAGTCGGGTTCTGTCATTTAAATAATAATTTTAAATCTAACATTTTATTGGGGTGGCCACTTTGTTTTAACTCATTTCTATCGTTTTGAAAGGTTCCCCTAAAGTAGGGCTCCTCAACCTCAGCACTATCAACATTTAGGGCTGGATAATTCTTTGTTGTGCGGAACTGGCCTGGTGGGCATGTAGGATGTTTAGCAGCCTAGCATCCCTGGCCTCTCTACTAGATGCCGAGAACAAATGCCCCTCCCCACACCCCAGTTGTGACAACCAAAAATATCTCGATAGTGGCAAAGGACCCCTAGGGACAAAATGACTTTCAGTGGCAGACCGGTGTTCTAAATTACCCTTTTTGTATTTCATGTTCAACCTGAAAGTGGTTGATTTGGTAATGTTACTCTTTACTTTTAATATAAAAACTACTGAAACTAGAAAAATTTTTTTAAACTATAAACATGAAAATGGGATAAAAGTTGCAAGCAACTCTGAAGAGTTTAGGTGTGCAAAAGAGAAGAAAAAATTGTTAACTGGCAAATGAGAAAGTCAGTCAGTTTGATAATTTTTTTTTCAGTTAAAAAGCATGGGAGAATCTCATCAAGAAGCAACAGAAAAAGAAGTAGAAAGAATCTTGGGATTATTGCAGACGTATTTTCGAGAAGATCGTAAGTAGGACATCAAATTAAATATGGAACAATTGTTCTTTATCAGATGTGTCACTTTCAAAGAGGTTTTTATTTAAAAGGCATTTTCATTTGTATATAGTGTTTGAATCATTTTGATTCTTACCATGTATATTTAGTTCTCATGATTTTTGTGTGTGTGTGTGTGTATGCTGTGGATTGCACACAGGGCCTCGTGCATGCTAGCCAAGAGCTCTACCACTGAGCTACAGCCCTAGCCCTTGTCATATGTATTTAATGAGGCTTCTTTCCTCTTTGAGCATCTCTTGAGAACGTTGGAGAAGTAATATCATTTTTTATCTCTAAATGTAGGGTATGTTTTACTCAAGTATGGTGGAACATGTCTGTAATCCCAACATTTGGAAGAGTAAGGCAGGAGGATCATGAGTTCAGGGTTAGCTTGGACACCTTAGCAAGACCCCATCTCAAAAAACAAACAAGAGGCCGGGGATTTAGCTCAGTGGTTTCACTGCCTACCGCGCAAGTGCAAGGACCTGAGTTCGATCCCCGATACCGCCCCCCAAAAAACAAAAGATTGGATATTTCTTTTCTGTTACAAAGTAAATGTACCATAAAAGTGAGAAGAGTAAAGAATCAATTACTTGTCTTGTCTCTTCTCATGTCCAAGAGGTAGGCACTTGTAAAACAAGGTGTCTTTTCACATTTTTTGTTTGTGTTAGTCACAAACATGCATTTCCTGTTTTTGTTTGTTTTTTGTCTTTTTCAAAACTAAAGATATACACATTCTTCTGTGGTGACTTTTCCGTGATTCCCACTGTATGGCTGTCTCATATACATATTTAAGAGGTTTCTGTTAATGGATAAGTTCTTGATTGCATTTTTCTCCTGTAATAAATTGTTGAAGTGGAAAATCTTGTAACTTTGTGCACTTGTGCTAATGTTTCATGAGGATGGCTTTTTACAGGGTGCCCAGGCAGTGGGTATGTGTGTTTAATAGGTAGGATAGGCCAAACTGACCTGCAGAAGGCTTGGGTGGATTTGCTCTTCCACAGCAGGAGGAGTGCTTGTTCTTTTTTGTCTCGGGCTAACGCTAAGGAATATAGGTCTTATTTATAAGCAAAAGCAATTTTCACTCTTTTGAAGAATTTTCTCTTTTTTCTATAGCTGATACTCCAATATCCTTTTTTGACTTTGTGATTGATCCACATTCTTTCTCCCGTACGGTGGAAAACATGTTTCATGTCTCCTTCATTATACGGGTAAGATTTAAGATTTCTGTAATTGCTTTTTTATGCTTTTTAAAGGATACATAAGATCTATAGATGGGAACTGGTAAAGATATCTGCACTAAACAGTATGTAGTGTAGACTCATTGTAGCAAAACATTAATTGGCATATTAGGTAGAGACTAGCTAAAATTTTGTGTGCTTGCTTTTACATTTTAAAAATTACAGATTGAGTGTACTTAATGTGAAAATCAAAATCTGAAGTGCTTCAAATTTGAAACTTTCTCAGTGCTGACATGATACCACAGGTGGAAAATTCCACAACTAACCACACGTGATGGGTCACAGTTAAGAAACAGATGCATTAAATACTGTATAAAAATTACCTTTGAGTTTTGTGTGTGAGGTGCATATGAAACATTAGTGAATTTCATGTTAAGGCATGGGTCCCATCCCCAACATAGCTCATTTACATATGCAAATATATCAAAATCCAAAAAATTCTGAAACCTGAAACACTGGGCCCAATCATTTTGGATAAGGGATACTCAACCTGTGTTTAAAAGAATAATTAGCAAAATTTGTATGTTTAACTATAGATTAAGTAACAGTAAATTTTTAAAAGTTTGATAACTATCCTACTCTATGAGAGATAACTTATTCTCAGGAAATAGACACTGAAAAATTAGGGAATGGGGGTAGGATGTCTATCATTTTCACATCATTCATGTATAATAATAATGGCAAGAAAAAGCAGATGTGGCAAAGCTTTAACAATTAGTAAATATGGGTAAGGATATGTGGGAGGTCTTTACAATATTTTTGTAGCTCTTTTTATGCCTGAAGTTTTTCAAAGTCAATTTTAGTTTAATTATTTTTTTATGGTACTGAGGATCGAACTCAGGACCTTGCACTTGCAAGGCAGGTGCAGTGCCACTGAGCTAAATCCCTGGCCCTTCAAAGTTGATTTTTAAAAACCCTATACAGAAAGGTACTTATACATTCCTAAATTTGATTTCAACCTTAGATAAAAGGTTGTATGACCAAAGTATGTTCTCAGAAATACCTTGTAGCAGTATTTTACCAGTGGTCCCAATGATAGAATTATGCATAGTAAAAAGTGAAATATATATAACAAGATATGCATAAATCAGTGAAAGAGACAAGACAATTTTTCTTGAGAGTCTCAGGTTTAAATATTAAACATATTTAAGATAAATAAGTTAAATGTGAGAGTCTGGTAAAAGCTGATTAGAAACCTGAGTGGTACTTGATGTTGGAGAAGTCTTGTCCACTTCATGTCAGTATTGTTAGGATATGTTATGATTGAAAGAGATACACATTGTTTAATGAATTTTTTTTTATTCAGTAGTTAGAAGTTTGAGTAAGTTTTGGTTTTTCTCCTAAAAACCTTATTTTTGTTTTAGGATGGTTTTGCAAGAATAAGACTTGATCAAGACCGATTGCCAGTAATAGGTAAATGATGTTTGGAAAAACTAGTTTTAAAGAAAATATATTTAGTATTAAAGTTTATGAACATGAGAGGGTTTCTAATGTTTGGAACATGTTGTTTTGGGGTTTTTTTTGGTACCGGGGATTGAACTTGGGTCCTTGCGCTTGCGAGGCAGGCGGTGAAACCACTGAGCTAAATCCCCAGTCCTGGAGCATGTTTTTTTAAATGGGAAGGAATGGGATTAGGTGCTACTGTATCACACTACAGCAACTTCTGTATGAAAGCCTAATAAGCATGTAATATGTATCTTCTCAGTATAGGTTTTATTCCTGTTATTTGTCAGTCACTGTTCAGGTTACCTATTCTGATTTGACCACCTTTGAAAACTTTATCTTTCAAATAGAGCCTGCTAATGAAGAAACTGAGGGAATTGACCATAACACCCAAGTTAGGAATCAAGCAGTTATATCTTTGAGTTATCGTGACTGGGAGGTAAAGCTCTGCATGTTTTCCCTGCATGGTTCTGACTGCATTTGCTTAACTAAACCCAGCACTCAAACATTGTTCTTTCTTCCCTGCCAGGAGATTGTGAAGACCTTTGAGATTTCTGAGCCTTTGATTCCTCCAGCTCAGAGCAGGCAGAGGCTGAGTGCTTGATGCCAGCTGAAGGTAACATTTTCTATGGGACAGCTGCACAGTTTTATTACAATTTGACAATCCAAAACGTCGTATTTTTCCCAGCCGGTAAAATACTGGGTTTTGCCTCCCCCTAGTGTCCTTCTGGTAGAACTGTGTGTAACTTGTGGGAGAAAGAGAGGGGTTGGGCGTGGTGATCCCAAGTCCCTTCTCTGCTTTGGTTACTCTGGTGTTCTTAAGATTTGCAGCTGAAGAGCTTGTAGTTTGCCCCCCAACACACATATGGCTAAATTAGATACATAAAATATTGAAATCCCTCAGTGTTGTTCTCTGTCCCATTAGATTTGCTTGTTTTGTAAGTGCAAAGTAGCAAAAAAGGAAGAAGACTGAATTACCTGAGGATGATTTTAGTAAATGGGCATTTCTGAGACCTGAATTATGCCATGAAGTAATCTTTCATTTTTATGAAAGGGAGCATTTCTAGGAAGAAATCTTAGAAACAACCAGACTTTGTGTACTGCAGACAGCTGTGGGTAGGGATGATGTTGGTCCTGCCCCTTATGTAACCCTTTGGGCAGGTCACTTCATTTCACTCAGCTTCCTGTTCCTTATAAATCCATCCCTATAAGGTGGCACTTTTCAACTAGATAATTACTACTTCCTTTTTCTAGTCCTCATTTTCTTATGATTTTCAGAATTTAACTGAGCTTTTTTTTAGTAATTAATATAAACTCTTAATATATGCTTCAGTTAATTGAACTTCTTTTGTTCCAAGATAACTTGTTTCTGTCAAAATATTTTGAGGGCGAGAGAATAGACATAAAATATACCATGTGGATTAAATTGGGCCCTATTCACTGAGGAGAGGTAGTTGTTAGATTTTTTTTAATCCATATTATATGACCTTTTGATTTGCCGTTTATAAACTGCTAACCACCTCTTTTTCTCCTCTTTTTAGGACTCAGTTGGATAGTGAAATCCAAAAAGGAAAGCAGCGTGTATTGTATATAGTGTATGATTAGACATTTTTAAAGACAGGTTGTTTTTAGTAAAATGTAGCTTTTAATAGTTAATAAAATTTGTCATGGTTGTCTTTGAGTAAAAGAAATTTACTGTAATATTCACAAGTAATTGTACTTTTATTTTATTCTATTTTCTTGTCATGAGAGAATTTCTCCTTTTTCCAAAGCTGTCCCATTGAGAAGTTTTACTTAGATCGTTAATGCCCTATGGATCATTATAATTCTTTTTATGTGTCTTTAGCTGTAAAGTTAGCTGGCCAGGTCAACAAATAGGTTATACCATTTGAAATTGTTGTTGTTGTTGTTTCTGGTATCGGGGATCAAACTCGGGACCTTGTGCTTGTGAGGCAGGCAGCAGCACCACTGTGCTAAATCCCCTGCCCCAAAATTGTTGTTTTTGAAGGTTAAAATTGATCAAATATCAGTAGTTTCTTATGGTTCAGCCTGTGACTTACATGCAAGGAACTATTAAATCCTCTGGCAAGCTAGGCCGGACTACTTTCCTCAGCACGAGCCTGGATCCATCCTGCTGCATGCTGCTTCATGCTTCTGATCTCTGCTGGGTTTTAAAGTCTGCCCTTGATGTTTTCTGAGGTTCTTTCTCTCATTCCTTAGCTTTCTTAATTTTATCCTTTCTCACTCCTCTCTGATATCTAGGGTAGCAGTGTCTTTTCTGTGGATTCTATCTCTTCTAGGAGACTGTTCTCTGTCATCCCCTGTAGCCATATCTGGTGTTTTTCCTTCAATCATGCTCACCTCCCATCTTAAAAAATAGTTAATTGTTGTTGGGTGTGGCAGTTCATGTGTCTAATCCCAGCACACTGGGAAGCCGAGGCAAGAGAATAAATAGTAAGTTGGAGCCCAGCCTGGGCAATTTACTGAGCAAGACCTCAGTCGAAAAAAATAAAAAAAATGGTGTTAGGGATGCAGCTTAAGGTGAACGGCCTTGGTTCAATCCCCAGGACCACCAAGAAAAAAAAAAAAAAAAAAAAGTTAAGACCTTCATCAAGCTATTATCCTACCTTCTCTCAAAGAATCACTTAAAGGCTCTTCTGTACATCTTCAGACCATGGCAAAGTGAGACCTCCTTTTCCACCAGTCTACTCAGTGAGTCTAGTATGTCGCTTTTACCGATTCCTTTCCAAACCAGCTCTAGTGAATAAATGCTGGGTATCTGACATGTGAAATGTCTGCTCTTTGCCTGATTTCTGCTCCACTGTCTTAGTTTCTTAATATATACACATATCCTGAACAGTCTCAAAACTGATACCTAAACTAATGAAAATACTAAATATATGTAACCAACTGTTTATTGGAAAGCACACAGGCTATTTTAAAGCATGTATAAAACTGCCCCCCACCCCAGTCTTCTTTTAATTCCTATACTGGCACTTTTACCACATTATTTCCTTTGCAACCCCTTACATCCCGTGCATTAATTCAGTCACTGGTTGATTCCTTTCTGGTTTCTCCAGTTTCTCCGCCTTGCCCAGGTTACTGTCACAGGCACCCACCTGGTGTTTCCTCCTCCCTTGCTTCCCGTCTGTCCTTCAGATCAGTTCCAAACCATTTGACATTTCCTTACTAGTTGCTCATTGTATTTTAAAAATCTGAACTTTTTGGTGAAATTCAAAGCCTTCAGGCCCCTTACCAACATTTCTTGGCTCATCCTTTTGTTTAAACTCCAGCATTTTTTCTTTTTGTTAAATGAGTTAATTGAAATATAATTCACATAACATACAATTCATTCACTTAAAAAGTACAATTTAGGGCCAGGGAAGGTCAGTGGTTTCGCCGCCTGCTAAGCAAGTGCAAGGACCCGAGTTCGATCCCAGTTACCAAAAAAAAAAAAAAAGTACAATTTAGTGGGCTAGGGATTTAGCTCAGTGGTTTCAATGCTTCTGTGCAAGCGCAAGGATCCAAGTTTGATCCCCGGTACCAAAAAAAAAAAAAAAAAGGTACAATTTAGTGTTTTAAAAATCAATTTATGGAGTGTGTAGCTGTCACCACAATCTATTTTAGAACATTTTTGTTGCCCTCTGTTCATCAATTGTCACTCCCCTTTCCTCATCTAACTTTCTTCCCCCTTAGCACTAACCTGTGACAAACCTACTTTCTGTCTACAGATTTGCCTATTCTGGAAATTTCACATAAATGAAATCCCACAACCTGGGGTTTTAACACTATACTTAGTCTCAAGTATACATGTCTAGAGTTGCTTTCTCTCCCTTTTGTCTAATTTCTACAATTTTATTGTACTAATTACTATAAAATATGCTAATCTAAAAAAGAAATGCAAAAATAAAATAACTTAAAACTTTATATTGTTCTAATTTACTTCTCAAGAATGGTGGTATAGGGCCGGGGATTTAGCTCAGTGGTTCCATTGCCTGCCTCGCAAGCTAAGGACCCGAGTTCAATCCCCGGTACCCCCCCCCCAAAAAACAACAAAAAAACCCAAGAATGGTGGTATACTTAGGAGCTCCTTTTGGAGTGGTTTTTGAATTTTAACTTCTTGTGATTTTTCTACCAGGATAGTCACTTCTGTAAGTGCTTTCTGGTAAGGCTAAAAGATAGGATAAGCTGTGACACTTTCAAACTTTGTCACCTTCTTCTCCATTTGAGATTTTAAGCGAGAAGGAACGTAGCTAGAGAGTTTCCATGCAGCTCTTTGATTATTTCTTTGCTCTGTAAGTTTTCTCCCTCGAATCATTCTATCTTGATGTCCCTTCATCTGTTCCTGAACCCATGCCACCTTGTGCTTTTTGGTTTCAGTTTTGTGTGTTTTCTGGATAGTTCCATTCTTTTCATCCTCCGATGGTAATGTTTTGGGGGAAAGTATTTTACTTGGAATTCATTGCAGGAGTAGTTGATATTTGTGGTCTCTGAGGCCTCTAGCTCTTTCAGCTCGGTGTATGTGTTTCTCTATATGATTCAGTTCCCTCTCAGACACTAGATATTCCCATTTGTTAGCATCTTGTGATTTTTCTTTTTGTGATCTCCTCTTCCTCTATTTTAATTTCCCATTCTGGAATTGTTTTGTAGTTCTGGTCTCCTTCCATCATGATTTTTTGATGTCGTTGATGGCAGTATGCCTCTGCTTTAGCAAACCAGAAGTCAAAAGACATGGCCTTAAATTTATCAAGTGTTTCATTCTCCTTTTGAAACTCTTGAGCTAATAGTTTTCTTACTTCTGAAGAGTGGATGCCACCTAAACTCTCATCAAACGGAGTAATTAGAACTTTTAAAGTTGGATATCCTGTGTTTTAGTTCCATTGTACAGATCTCAAAGGAGCTATTAGCCCTGCCTGGTACTCCTACACTCTGCCCCAATGAGAGTCTCTTAACCAAGTACTGTAGTGATGTCTTCCTCTTCACTGCCCCCACCCGCAGTGTTCCCTCTTAGGTGAGGACTTTGCCTTAGACATCCTTGAGAAAACAGGAGCACCCTCCTCTTCCCACTGTCAGACTGGCCTTCTGACTTTGCAGTAGAAACATTACCCTGTGCTTATCAAAAGCCAGTTCTTCCACCTGTGCTTGTTAAGCTTCAGGAATTCCAGTTTTGCAGTTAATCAAATTCCCTTTGCTGCATCCTAAAACCTCCACTCTAATGAATCACTCCTATCAGCATGAAAATATCAGTATGTAAAATTCTTCCTTTAGTTCCTCTGGGGCCTTTACCGTTCTTTTCACTCCCTGCTTCACAGTGTACTTTGAAGTAGTTATCTATAACCCCTCTAACTGTCCTTCTTCCATTTTCTCAGTCTACTTCCATTTGGGTTCCACTGCCCACTACTTCTGTGAGACTGCTCTTATCTAGGGCATGAGTGGTTTCCAATAGAAAGTTCGGTGGTCCTATTGCTATTCCTGTCTGTGAGACCTCAGCAGCATTTAAAAGAGGTGACCACTCTCCTTTTCAAAACTTTTCTGACTTTTTTTTAGCTACTCCTAAGGGTATGTGACTAAGGTTATCTTGGACCACTCGGACTATCCCAGCCATTTGCTGAGTATCCTCACATGACAATATCCTGATTCTTTTCCTCTTAGCCACTTTTTCTCATGTGCCTTGCTGGGCTGTCTTTTAAACATAATGCAGGAAAATATAGTGGAGAACATAGTCACTCGAGATAGAACATGGTCACAATTAGGCTTCCTTGGATAAGGTGACCTACCATGTGTCAGGCACTGCTCTAGAGCGGGAATAGGAATGAAGGAGACAGAAGAGCTACAAGGGCACTACCCTGCCCACTGCTCTCAACTTTGGATCTAACCCTTGTGTACGTAACATCTTCACTTATTTCTTCCTCCACTTCCCACCTCCTTCATCCCATCACTTCTAACAAAATATTGCACCCATCCATGTTCCACTTCAGCCCTGCTGCCCCAGCCTAGCTGTCAGCACAATTCTCTGAATCCACATTTCTCTCCCTCTGCCCCCACATGCACTAGACCAATCAGTGCAGCCAGAGTGTTCTTTTTATTACACACATCTAAGCATGTCACTTTCCTACATAGAACCCTGGGATAGGATCCTATTACTTTTAGGAGAAAATCCTAGATTCCAGTTTGGCATCTGTAGCCAATTACCTAATTACCTTTCCAACAACTTTCTCAGTTCACTATTTGCTTGCTCTGCTCCAGCTGCACTGACATCTGTTTCTCAAAATGGTATTCTCTTTCCCATATGAGTATTTTCATATGCTGTTCCTTCATCTGCTCCTGGATGTGTCACTAACACTATGGTACTCATGTTTATAATTTTTAGATTTCCTCTTACGTGACATTTCTTTAGATGTTCTACATGCTTTTCAGACAAAAACCCAATTCTTTTATGACACCACAATTTGTGGTATTTGTTTAATGCCCCTCACAGGATTAAGTTCTTAGGAGGGCATAATGTGGTATTTATTTTATTCAGGGTTGTCCAGCCACCATTACAGGTGCTTTGAGAATCAAATAGCAAACTAAACAGGCAATACATTTTGGCTTGAAACACTTGGGGCATTTTAACGTCTGATAAACTTTCTATGACCTTATTAATGAATCTGAAACTCATGGAAAATGTATCTTCTCACCCTAATTTTCTTTTCTAGTGGGGAATGGGGACCTACTGCAATCCGACGGTCTTGAGTATTTCTAGCCCAGGCCATTCTAGAAGATCAAAAAGAGAAATTAATGCCAGGATTTGGAGAAAGACATCGGGAAACATGTTACAGAATGAACTGTGCTAGGTGGTTGACTCAGGACCCACTTTCCACATGCGGTGCAAGGCATTTCTCTGGGCCAACAAGATAGGACTCTATTTTCTGTCTTTCCCTGAAGCAGGGAAGGAATGTAGTCTGATGAAAGTATGAACTTTGAGGTTGTAACTATAGGAAATACCTTTAATACTGGTAAGGAGAGAATGAATTGTTGTTTCAAATACCACAGACCGCTGCTTTTGAATGTTGTTAGTGAAAGAACTCAGTTCTGGTGAGAAAAGTTTTCAAAGTTCACTTTAAGTTCAGTTATGTGTAAATTATTAGTAAATTTTCTGACAGCTATTTAATTATAACATGTTCCATGATTCTTGTCAAAGCTTATATTTTAAATAAAAGATGAAATAATTAGTAAGTTTTTTGAAAATTTAATGTAGATAAATAGAGCGAGGATTTGTCCCTTATGATTGACCAGAGTTACATATTTGGCGTCCTAGAGATATCTTTATTTCTTAACATGATTAGTAAGCAAATAGTTCTGTGTTTAACAACCTGGGTTATAAATACTGTTTTCTCTGGCTTCTCTTAGCAACCAAAGAGGAGGATTTTGTAACACAGAACTGGAAAAAACCAACAGCTATTTGTCTTTTTAAGAAAAGCTGAGTTCTTAAAAAGAATCATATATCTGATTTCATGTATCTCTTTTCTGAATTTCTTATTATTTCTATAGCAACAGTTTTTTGACATTACAATAGAGTATCACTGTGCTATAAGCTTAAAGTGGATTATTTTAATATTTCAAACAACTTTAGGAAGTATGTACTCCTTATCTCTTATTTCATGGCAAAGAGAATGGAGGCCATGGGGAGGTCAGCAGTTTGTTAGCCCAGCGTTGGTTTCAGCGACGAGTGTGTCCTGTGTGACCCCATTCCCGTCACTTTCTTCCCTGTGCTACACTTGTTCCCAGACATGAACACTGTTGCTTATACCCAAAATGGAAGGAAAAGAATACTTACTGGTTTTCTGTACTCAGACCCAGCCACTCTGTCACCGGGGGAAGCTGTGAGGGAAGGGCCTGCATTGCTCCTAGCTCCTTTGATAGTCCCCTCTTGTACACTGCCTCCACATCCTCTTTGGTCACTCGCATTGTGCTTGTAGCCTTGTGTTTATCTTCTGTGTCTTTGGCTTCAGCCATTGCCCTGTCAGTTGCCAGCTTCATGAATAGCCTCTTTGGTGTTCACTCTTTCTTTGAGCTTCTCCTCCCATGAGCTGCTCCCCAGTGCTTTAACCTCCCATTCCCAATCCTGCAAAATACTGATTTCCAGCCACTAAAGTTTCTGGACTTCATTTACACGTCCAGCTACCTCCTTGTCTTTTTGAAGATACCTTGGGTTGATTTCTAAGGTAACCAGCAGCAGTCACAAGCTTTCTGTGTCATCACTATCCTAGATAGAGACTACTATGAGGTGGTGTGTGAAGACATAGTCTGTTGGCAGGGAATGGACTTCCCTTGTGTGAGCTGGACTGCATGGCCACACACACAAATTAGAGGGGGCTGCATTTCCAAGACATGGCACCCACTGAAGTACAATCAGAGAAAGCTGCTTCAAAGGCATTGAGGGCATCCTTTTTATTTTTGTTTTTGGAATGTGTATTGTGTACTCTCCCTGGAAACAGAACCAGTGGAAGGTGTTGGAGTAGATCCTGGATGCAAACTCACAGTATTTGGTGGAGGCTGGAAGAATATGCTCAGTCATGTGGTCTAATTATTACTTAGTTGATGTGTCACTCAGCTAAATACCACCATCCCAGAGGTTTTGAACTTTAATACAGTTTATTATATTTTTAGTCTTATAGATGGAGAAGCAGGAAATATTCCAGTATTGAAATAAAAATGAATGAAATGATTCTTTGTATTTACTTTAAGATATTCTTCACCATATATGTAAGCCATGTTTGTCAAAAAAACATTACCACATAGTCTACTGAGATGTCTCTAGTTCTTTAGTTCTTTTTTAAAAAATGTTAAAATTGGGCTGAGGATTTAGCTTAGTGGCTCCGCTGCCTGCCTCGCAAGCAAAAGGACCCGAGTTCGATCCCTGGTACAAAAAAAAAAAAAAAAAAGTTACAATTACATTTGAGGTACATAATGATTATATTCGTTGTGGGAAATTGGTACATGAACATAACACATTTCAATTCTTCTTATTTCTCTTCACACACATCCCCCCCTTTTCCAGCATGAGATTCATCTATTTATATTACTAGTCCCTTGGGCCAGGAATTTAGCTCAGTGGCACTGCGCCTGCCTTGAAAACACAAGGTCCTGAGTTAGATCCCTGGTACTGAAAAAAAAGATCGCATTATATTACAAGTCCTTATACCGTTATTTATCATACATACAGATTAACAGCCAAACAGGCCAAAAGACATATATGACACATAAGACAATTATACATACTAAATCAAGGTTCATTTTTATTTTTATTTTTTATTTTTTCCCTTTAAATTCTTTTATTGGTACATTTTAGGTATACAATACATTTACATTTATCATTGGGTGCTTATACCTGTACATGATGTATCTTGGTTCTTATTTTTACCCCATTACCTTCGCGCCCTTCACCCCCTCCACCCTTCCCTATTTACATAGACTTCATTTCTATTTTTTCTCAGAATTTTTCCTTTCCCTTCTTTCCTTTCCCCTTCCCCTCCTACCAGCCCTACCCCTTTGGCCTCAAGGTTCATTTTAAAATACATTGTCCATTCCTAGAAAACAAAGTTGAGCTGGGTGTGGTGGCACATGGGTGTAATCCCAGCAATCTGGAAGGCTGAGGCAAGAGGGTCACAAGTCCTGCCTGGGCAACTTAGCAGGACCCTGTCTCAAAATAAATTAAAAAAGAGCTCAGTACAAAGGCCGTGGATTCAATCTCTAGTACCTAAAACCCCCAAACAACCCCACAGATGTTACAATGTGGTTAAATGTAAAATATGGTAGTAAATTACAAACTAGTTTCTTCCTAGGAATAAAATCTGTCCCTCCCCAAATTGGTTGTTTGCAAAGAAGTGCTCAAAGCTGTCAAAAAATTGTATCATTTAGAAATAGTTTTAAGTGCTTGCTTCGGCAGCACATATACTAAAATTAGAAATAGTTTTAAAATATATTTTATGCTTTAACAGGGCTGGGATTTAGCTCAGTGGTTCCGCTGTCTGCCTCGCAAGTGTAAGTTCCCAAGTTCGATCCCCGGTACCAAAAAAACCCAAAACGAACAAACAGTATGCTTTAATAAACGAGTGAATTTCAAGTATCAGATGATCAAAATGGCTTTGTCTATTTTCACATCAAATCACTGAATTAAATTTCAATTTATATTTTAGTATTCACTTAGTCTGCAATCCAAACATGATGTCATTTAAAAATTGATAAAAAGCAGGCTGGCGATGTGGCTCAGCAGCGCAGCACCTGCCTGGCAAGCTGTGAGGCCCTGAGTCCCTGAGTTCAATTCCTGGTACCAGAAGAAAAAAAAAAGCCGTGCCACTCAAATGTCAGAATCATTGTGATATTAATTCAGACAAAACCGTGGTACACCTATGATCTGACAGTGGTGTATTACCACAAGTCATGTATAGTCACTGCCTAAGAGCCAGGGACTGTGAAGTGCTAGGTGGTATCATTTTATCTCATGTGAATAATAGAAGCCTCAATGCCTCTTGACCTTTTAGCTAAGATCAAGTATAGAATAATAGAAGCTTCTCTCTTTTCTTTTTTTTTTTTTTCAGTACCGGGGATCAAACTCAGGTTCTTGAGCTTGCAAGGCAGGTGGCAGAGCCACTGAGCTAAATCCCCAGCCCTAAGCTCTTTTTTAATGAAGGAAATATGTGTATCTGAGTGTGAGACTGTTTAAGCAAGTAACATAAATTAAAGCTTACCCAAAAAAAACCACATGGACCTAAAAGTTTTTATTTAAGTACCATGTTGTAAGTTGTTTCTCTTTCCTGATAAGATAAACTAGAAAGGGAAAAGAATTTAAATCAGGCACATAAATACCAAAATTTTTTGATAGTAAATTAGGCTGAAACAAACTAAGGCAAGATTAGAGTTTGCTCTCACATAAGTGACAGATGGCTTGTTTTTCTCCAAACAGATGGTTTCAATTACAAAATGAAACCTTGCTAACAAGTATTTTATTATACTCTTTAAATTTTATTTTTTCATAGAAAATCATGAAATATGTTTATCTAGATATGAGAAGTCCTGGCTTGTAAAGGAGATTATGATGGATCCTGAATGGAAAGTACTGTTAACAACTTTTTGTGTCAACTGAACTTGAAATGAACTTCAATCTATCACAGAGTAACTTCTGGCATTGGAATAACTGTATTTGTATGGCTCCATTTCTGTGTTTTCTATTTTGTTCCATTGATCTATTTGTTCTTTGACAAGTGCTACACTGTCTTGGTTAATGTAGTTTTTAGTAAGTCTTAAAGTCAGGTAGTGTAAGTTCTACAGTTTTGTTCTTCAGTATTGGTCATTCTGGGTCTTACGGGTTTCCATATAAACTTTTGAATCATTTTGTTGTAACCTATAAAATAACTTCCCATGATTTTGACTGGGGTTGCACTGAACCTAAAGATTGACTTGGAAAAAACTAACATCTTAATTCTTCAATGAATATAGAATCTCTCTTAATTTATATAGAACTGTATTTTATTTGAGGATTATAGTTCTCATACAGTAAATCTTATACATATTTTGTAAGATTTATACTAAAATCTCTCTTTTGGTGCTAATGTAAATGTCACAAAAATTTAATATCAAATGTAAGTGGTTGTCTTAGTCACTTTTTTCTTGTTACTGAGACAAAATATCTGACACCCAAAGTTAAAGGAGGAAAGGTTTATTGTAGCTCACAGTTTGTAGAGGTTTCAATTTATAGTTGCCTGGCTCCAAGGCTGAGTGGCAAGGCAGAGGGGCATCACAGAGGAGAAACAGTTCATGGCGGGCAGAAGGCAGCAAAGCAGCAAAGTAGTGAAGAAGCAGCAAGTGATAAGAGCACCCTCTTTCTGCCCCTTATATTCTATCCAGGCTACTCTCACACACAGGGTGGGGCACCCTTAATCCTAGCATTGCACTATGAATCAATCTCAACATCCTTAATTCCAGCATCACACTCTAGATTCAGTCTCCTCTGAAAAGCTCCACCTATGACCACATGAGGCTTTGGGAGGATATCTAGATACAAGCCATAATAGTGGTATTGTATTTTTAATTTCAAATTCTAATTGTTCATTTCTGATATGTAGTAAAAGCAATTGACCTTTGTAATTAATCTTACATCAAACTTATTCTAATTGGCTATTAGTTCCATTTTTGGAATTATTTTTGTTGAATTTTGGGATTTTCCACATAAATGTATTATCTGTTAATAAAAATAGTTGAATTTCTGTCTTCACCACCTATACACACATTGTGAAAATTTTTTTTGAGGTAAGATCTCATTATGTAGTTCAGGCTGGCCTTGAACTCACTGTGTAGGCCAAGCTGGCCTTAAACTCATGGGAATCTTCCTGCCTCAGCCTCCCAAATGCTGGGATTACAGGCATGTGCCACCTGCCCAGCTTCATTTTGTCTATCATATTTAGAACTTCCAACATGATGTTGAATAGGAATAGTATGAGGGGATATCCTCGTCTTACTCTGATCTTACGGTGAAACCATCTAGTTTCTCACCATTAAATATGATGTTAGCTGTAGTTTTTTAGGGGTCCCACTTTCAAGTTGAGAAAGTTGTTTCTATCTTGAGTTTTTGTCTGAATGATTCTGTGAAATGCTTTTTCTGTGTAGATTGATACGATCATATGGCTTTTCATTTTTACCCTGTTGATAGGATTACATTAATTGCCTTTCTAAGGTTTAGCCAACTTGCATACTTGAAATAAATCACAGGTAGTGATGAGATGTAATTTTTTTTATACACTGTTGGATTTGATTTGCTAATATTTTGTTGAAGATTGTTGCATCTATGTTCACGAGAGATAATGGTTTGTAGTTTTCCTTTCTTGTAATGTCTTTGGTTTTGGTATTAGGGTACTGCTAGCCTCATAAAATGAGTTAGAATGTATTTCATCTGCTTCTATGTTCTGGGAGAGCCTGTAGAGAATTGGTATATTTCTTTCTTACATGTTTGAAAGAATTCACTAGTGAACTCATTTGGGTCTGGACCTCCTCTTTCTGAAGGTCACTAATTCTTTTGTTTTTTGCTTTTTGAGACAGGGTCTCACTATGTAGTTCAGGCTGGCCTTAAACTCACTATGTAGCCCACACTGGCCTCAAACTTGTGGCAATCCTCCTGCCTCAGCCTCCTGAGTGCTGGGATCAGAGGTGTGCACCACCATGCTCGGATTGAAGGTCACTAATTCTTGACAGAATTTCTTCAATAAATGATAGGCCTGAAGGTGTCTTATTTGCAGGCACAATGGTGTTAATATTTATTATCCTTTGAATATCCATGGGATCCATAGCAATTGTTCTACACTTCTGATGTTGGTAATTTTTCTACTCTTTTTTTCTTTTATTAGTCTCAGTAGATACTTATCAACTTTATTGATAGAACCAGCTTTTCTTTTCTTTTCTTTTCTTTTCTATTATTTTCTTTTATTCAAAGAACCAGCTTCTGGTTTCACTGAGTTTACTTTTTGATTTCCTATATTTAATTTTATTGAACATGTTTGCTCTAGTTTTTATTATTTGTTTTTAAAATTAATTTAATTAATTTATTTTTTAATTAATTTATTTGCTCTAGTATTTAATTTATTTGAATTTCTTTGGTCTAATTTTTATTATTTGTTTTTGGATTTAACTTGTGTCTTCTTTTTTTTTTTTTTCCTTTTTCTTTTTTTTTTGGTGCTGGGGATCGAACTTGGGTCCTTGTGCTTGCAAAGCAGGCAGCGGAACCACTGAGCTAAATCCTCAGCCCTTGGATTTAACTTGTACTTTTTCTAGTTTCCTAAGGTAGAAGCTTACATTGATTTTTACATCATTTGTAATAAAGTCATTTTATGCTATAAATTTCCCTATAGGCACTGCTTTTCCTGCATCCCACAAATTTTAATTTGTATTTTTATTTTCATTAATTTGATGTATTTCTAAATTTCTCTTGAGACTTCTTTGACTCAAGTGTTATTGAAAAATATGTGGTTTAATTTCCAAGAGCTTGGAATTTTCTAGCTCTCTTTGTAATTGATTTTAGTGTAATTTCATTGTGGTCTGCAACACTGTATGATTTCTACTTTTGCAGCCCAGAATGTGGCCTATTTTGGTGTGTTTTGTGTGGGTGTGAAAAGAATGTTTATTCTGCTGTTTTTGGATGAAGAATTCTACACGTCAATTCGATTCAGTTGATGGAGATGTTTGACTTACCTGTATCTTCACTGATTTTCTTCCTGCTTGATCTGTCAACTACTGATAAATAGTGGATTCAGGGCCAGGGATTTAGCTCAGTGTCAGCATAGTATATCTTTCTTCATACTTTTCATCTTTTTGTCTTTTTATGTTTAAAGTGAGTTTTTTGTAGGCAATATGTAGTTGGGTCTTACTTTTTAAAATCCACATTGAATTAACATTTCTGTCTTTTTTTTTTTTTTTGGTGTCAGAGATCGAACTCAGGACCTTGCGCTTGCAAGGCAGGCACCATAACCACTGAGAAAATCCCCGGCTCAACATTTCTCTTTTTAACTGGTATATTCGGATCGCTGCAATTTAAAGTGACTATTGACATAGGTGGATTAATAGCTATCATCTTTGGATGACATAGTTGGATCATATAGTTGGGATTAATAGCTGTTCTTTTCTAGAAGCTGCTTTTGTTCTTTCAGAGTCCTCTTTTTTGCCCATCTTTGGTTTTAGTTAAAGATTTAAAGATTTAATATGATTCTATCTTTTAGCATATCAACTATGCTTTTTCTTCTTTAGACTGGTTGCCTTTGAGTTTACCTACATTTACAATAAATTCAAGTGCTCTTTCTAGCAGTCATGTCTTTTTTTCTTTTTTTGGGGGGGAGGTACCGGGGATTGAACTCGGGACCTTGCGCTTATGAGGCAGGAAGCAGAACCACTGAGCTAAATCCCCAGCCCTTCAAGTGCTCTTTTTTTTTTTTCAAGTGCAAATTTTCTATCAGCATATTTTTTTTGTATATCCTTTTATTGGTACATTTTACGTGTACAATATAATGACATTCATTGGAAATTTGCACCTTTACATAATCTCTTGGTTCTTATTATTTCCCCCTTCCCCTGCCCTCCCTTCAACCCCTCCATCCCTCCCTATTTACAAAGACTTTGTTTCCTTTTTTCATTTTCTTATATTAATTCCATTCCCTTCTTTCCTTTCCCCTACCCCTCCCACTTCCCCTTCTCCTTTGCCCCTCAAGTGCTCTTTCAAGCAATACTACATGAATGAACTCATGAGTAGTGCAAATATCTTATAACACAGTATTTTCAGTTCCTACCTCCCACTCCTCATAACACTGCTACTATTCATTTACATAAACTATAATTGCCATACTACTTATCCATAAGCTATAATTATTACGGAATACAAGTTGCTATCATTATTTTAAACCAATCATTATCTGTTACATCCAGTTTTAAAAATAAATTATTTTACTTCCATTTATTCCTTCCTTAATGCTCTTCCTTTTTAATGCAAATCCAAATAGCTAACCTATATTATTTTTTCTGCTTTCTGAAGAATTTAACATTTCTTTTTCTTCTTTTTTTTTTTTCCTCCTGGTACTGGGGACCTTGTGCTTGTGAGGCAAGCATGGTGCCACTGAGCTAAATCCCTGGCCCTAAAACTTAACATTTCTTACAAAGCATGTCTATTGGCAACAAATGCCTTCTATTTTTGTTCATCTGAAGAAGTTTTCTCCTTAACTTTTGAAGGATAATTTTGGTGGATACAGAATTCTAGATTTATTTTTCAACAGTTTCAATATTTCATTCCACCCTCTTCTTGCTTCTATGTTTTTTGAAGAGAAGTCAGATGTAATTCTTACTTCATGCTCCTCTAC
The DNA here is from genome assembly GCF_053883595.1 of Heterocephalus glaber. Classification (NCBI taxonomy): domain Eukaryota; kingdom Metazoa; phylum Chordata; class Mammalia; order Rodentia; family Bathyergidae; genus Heterocephalus; species Heterocephalus glaber. Next base: position 62,562,935 of record NW_028258320.1, read on the forward strand.
ATAGGTCGCCCCCACCCCTGCTTTTGTCAAAATTTTACCTTCGATTTTCTAGTTTGATTGATAATGACTGTAGATTCTTTTTTTAAAACATTTTTTTTTCCTGCTTAGTAGTTGTAAAATTCAAATTAATTTCAATAAAATAAAAAATTCAGTTCCCTGGTGGCACTAGCTACTTTTTAGACTAGTTTAATAGCTACATGTGGCTAATAGCTACCAAACTGGATAGCCAGGTCTTGACAGAGGAAAGTGGTCTAATCTTCCCTATCCCTGTTCCCTGCACTCCCTTTCCCTGTTCATACTTCTCACTTTATACTAGTGTGTCCCTTTTCTCTGCCCTTAGTTTACCTGTTTCTCTGCATCCCCCCCCCCCTTGGTGGTGATGGGGATTGAACTCAGGACCTTGCACTTGTGCGGCAGGCAGAGGCACCACCGAGCTAAATCCCCAGCCTATTTCCTCCTTTTTCCACTGACTCAATGAAGTTCTCCTGTACTTATAACACTTAATTTGGAGGGAAAGAAGAATCCATTTCACTTCATTTTCTTTTATTCAAGAAACATGAACTGATTCTTCACATCACCAAGGCTGGATATGGTTAGTTACAATATGTTTTGCAGACTAGATATCACATTTGGTAAAATAAAAAATGTTACTTAGACTTAATATAGTTTTATTAACATTTTATTCTGTCAAGTAAGAAAATTAAAAACAAAGACAACTGTTTAATGCTAGCATCTCATCAACAGTAGGACATTCTAACAATGTTTTCCTCCCCACCCCCAAATGGAAGAAAGTAATTAAAACTTTGCCCTGAGAGGGGAGGTACTCGGGATTGAATCCAGGGCCTCACATGTGTTGGGCAAGCACTCCACCAATGAGCTCTTTTTATTTTGAGACAGCTACATCCTGCTACATTGCCCAGGCTGGCATTGATCTTGTTATCAGAGGCCAATCAATCCTCCAACTGCCTAGAAAAGGGGAAGGCGAGGGCTAAAGAAAAAAAAGATAACACAAACTTGCATAATTTCAAAGTATATGGGGGGGGTCCAGGAGGTCAGTGCCTGAGTGCGCAAAGACAAGCACTCTGAGCTAGCCGTCATTTATTGGGTACACACAATAACTGGAGAGAGTATTGGGTGACTAGGGGGCAGCGGTGATCCTATGTTGATGCAACTCTTATGCTGAGGAGGGCAGAAAGGAAAGCATTTCTACAACATTAAGTGGGATGAGTTAAGCTGATAAGGAATTCTTCCCTCCTCAGGTTTCTCTTTTTGTACTGCTACTCTGTTCTCAAAGAACCAGGAAGTCTTCAGCTGATGTACTCTTTGGGGGGGTGGGTACCGGGGATCAAACTCAGGACCTTGTGCTTCTAAGGCAGGCGTGGTGCCCGCTGATCTAAATCCCCAGCCCCTTCAGCTGATGTAATCTTGCCCTTGATTGCCACAGCATCAGGGAACCATTGAGGCCTCAGCTGAGACTGGAGGCGAAACACAGTTATGTTTCTGCATGCCATAGCTGGCTTACGGGCAAGGTAACATTGGCCCTTAGCTATAGTCATACTTTAATTATGAAATGATTTTTCCCCAAAACTTATGTAGAATGGCTCTTGACATCTTGTGATCCTCCTGGTTCAGCATCCTAAGTGTCTGATGTGGGACTGCATAACTCTGTAATCATAAAACTCCCCTAGCCCCAACTGTAAATGTAAATAAATAGATAAAGATGCTTGTGGGACACTAGATAAGATCTGTATCAGCCATAAGGTCCCAAAGTAAATTACTCAACTCTTTGTTCGAAACTGATGTTCTGAACACCGCTATCTACAGAACAATCTACAAACATCTGCTGACCATCAGTACGTGTCAGCTGACCACTAACCTTTGTTCCTCTTCTGTAAATTTCACCTGTTAACTTCCCCTGCAACCCCCTATAAAAGAGCCTCGGACTCTGGGCTAGTTGCCTCTCTAAGCTACTTTGCTTTGGGAGTGCCGTCTGGCCAGACTAAGGTCTGTTTTACTTTCCAACTTGTCCGGTGTGTTCCTTCCCGGGTGTTCTTCCCTGCAGTCAGCTTCTTGGAGCGTTTGGTAAGGCCCTCGGTCTTACATTTTGGAGGCACCGCTGGGATTCCCGGGTGTGCTTCACTGCAGTCAGCTCCTCAGAGCGTTTGGTAAGGCCCTCGGTCTTACACTGGGATTGCAGCCAGGTGCCATTGCACCTGGGAAGCTTTGCCTTTTTTCCCCTTCCTCATTTAGACCTGGAAGATGAAAACTGTCTCTCACCTTCAGCAAAATAAAGCTATCCAGGAACCACTGCCCCACATAAGCCCAAACCTATGTTGATTTTTTTTTTCTCTTTAGTTTCTTTTATTTTTATGACTGATCCTCCCTCTTATATAAATGCCTTACTAGTTGTATGACCTTAGGAAAGTAATTCAGTCTCTGTGTTTTATGTTTCTTGTCTTGTGAAGTCGCTGTTAAGGATTAAGTGAATTAACACACAATGCCTACAACTTTGGACATCTCATTATTATTGTTCAAAGGTAGCATATTCTAGAGTGCCATGGCTGAGGTTAGGTTTGGGATGCGATTAAGACTTCAAAGGAACAAGTGATATGAGACAGCACAGGAATACAGTAGTCCCCCCTTATCTGAGAGACACACATTTCAGGATCCCAAATGGATACTGAAAACTGCAGAAAGTACAAACCATATATATAATTTTGTCCTAAATACACACACCTATGATCAAGTTTAACTTACAAATTAGGCACGGTAAGATTAATAGGACATGTAACAATATGACGTAATAAAAGGTGTATGAGTGTAGTTTGTCAAAATATATTGTAGATCTCAGCAACCTCAGCATAAGATTTATTTATTAAATCAAGAAGTTTCACTTTTGGATTTAAGCACTTTATGGCTTCTCTGGCATATCCAAATTGCCAATACCACTACACTTGCACTTTGAGGTCATTATTAAGGTAAGGGTTACCCAAACACAAGCACTGCAATACCTTAACAGCTGATCACTGAGACATGGACAGGTAGGTAGTATATACAACATGGATAGACAGCAGGATGATTCATGTGCTGGGTATTGTAGGGAAAGGAGGGTGGCAGGCAGGAAAAAGAAACTAGGATCTCATTAAGCTTTATTAAGGAAATCTTACTAAATGCAGCTTTTGCCTTTGCAGTTAGACTTCAGCAATTAGAAAGACAAAGGCAAAGAAAGAGAGAGAAACCAGACCTGAGAAGACACCAAGGTAGCACAATTAACATAAGAATTTAGCAGAAAGAGTCCGGGACAAGGGCGGGGGATTTAGCTCAGTGGTTCTACTGCCTGCCTTGCAAGCGCAATATCCCGAGTTTGATCCCTGGTACCAAAAAAAAAAAAGAGTCCTGGACAAAACAGGGATGTATGAAAGACCAGGGTAACCAGCCCCTACCCTCACCTGATAAAGCACAAAGGAGACAAGGGGTAGCCACCTAAAGACTCTTATTTAATATATAAAAGACACATACCTATACATAGATACTTATATGCATATTCTCACCGGATATACACGTCCCCTTTAATTTCTATCTATAAGCTGCCCTTGTATAAGGACCCCCCTCCCCACACTTATCCATCACAAAAGGGCAGGAAGAAATCAAAGGGCCAAAAGAATGTAGACAGAGGTACCCAGGTTAGGGTCACAGCCAGAGAGCCAATCAGATTGCTCCAAGTTCCAAGTGTACAATGTGGGGCAGGGACACCAGTCTTGATAAAAGGGACCCGAGGACACCCATGAGTATTTGCTTCTGATGCCCCTTACTCTTCCAGAGTAGCTATCTTTTCTTTTTCTGCCCAAATAAACCATCTTCCTTTATGTTAAACTCTGCTTCTTTTAATTCATTACTGGTGCCGAGTTTTATGATCCCAGTAGTTTCGTAACCCAGCAGAGCAGCAGTATGGCATGGTGTACAGCTCTCCCCAAGACGTGACAGGCATGACTAAGTGGGACAGCAGATTTCATCACACTACTCAGAACCCCATGATTTAAAATTTACAAATTCTTTCTTTTGGAATTTTATGTTTACTATTTTTGGACCACGGCTGACCATGAATAACTGAAATCAAGAACAGTGAAACATATATGAAGGTGGAATACTGTATAAGAAAAGACCCAAAAGCCTTCTGGCCTCCTACCTTCTGTCCAGAATATGGTGCTCTGCTCTTTTTGTTTTTTGTTTTATTGGTTCTGGGAATCGAACTCAGGTCCTTCAGCTTACAAGGCAGGCGGCGGTGTTCTGCTCTTCTAGTTTCATTTCACTGGCCATTGCTCTCATTCGAAATGAGAGCCTGTCCAGAAAAGGGCTGGAAATAGTCAAAGCTGCTATGAAGAACAAAGTGGGTGAAGCCTTTCCTAACAGTATGGGTACTAACGTAGCAGGGAGTCTTCAAGTCAAAGGAGTTAGAAGTGGAAAATCCTAGAGGGGGCCTAAGAACCCCCATGGTCATCTCTCATGTTCCTTGTGATTGTGTGAAGTACAAATGACGAGTAGTAATGTAAGTTTTGTTTGTTTGTTTTTTTTGGTACCGGGGATTGAACTCGGGTCCTTGCGCTTGCGCAGCAGGCAGCCAAAACCACTGAGCTAAATCCCCGGCCCAAGTAGTAATGTAAGTTACTAGGTCAAGAGCCTCTTCTTCCCATCTGAAATACAGTAGACCTTTGGGTCAAGAATGTGCAAAGTGACCTCAAGTTTGCTTCTGTTTTTCCATCTTTCACGACTTTTTAATTTATTTAATTAATTAATTAATTAATTTATTTATTTTGGTACCAGGGATTGAACTCTGGTCCTTGCGCTTGCGCAGCAGGCGGTGAAACCACTGAGCTAAATCCCTGGCCCATGACTTTTTAAAAACACTGCTAAAAAAAAAAAAAAAAAAAAAGATTGTTTTATTGTTGACCATGAGGCCAAATGGGCTTAAATGATCTGTGAACACCGAGAGAAAGATTAAGGAATATTACCTTGGTGAAGGTATGTATTCATACTTTGTCCCAGACTCTTATTCCATAATATATCTTTAAAATAGTGGTTGAGTTTAGGCTCATATATTCAGGTTCATCTTCTCACATTGGACCAAATCAAAGGATATAGAGTCGGCCAAAAACATGTATATATCAGGAAAAGAAAAACTTGTATATTTTAACACTAAACTTATTGAGACATTATGAGATATTAATCAAGTTATTAAAGAAGTTATTTATATTAAACAAGTTATCTTTAGCCTCTACAATTACAAGAGGTGCTCAAAGTGGCAGCCATTAGCTTCCAGACATTTACTAGTACGGCAAACTGCTGAAGTGTTGTGTTAGTTATTTTTCTTTCATTGTTGAGACAAAATTTCTAGCACCTAAAGTTAAAGGGGAAAAGGTTTGTTTGGCTTACAGTTCATAGAGGTTTCAGTCCATAATCTGCTGGCTCCAAGGCAGGGTGGCACATGGCAGAGGGGGATCGCAGAGGGGCAACAGTTCATGGCACCCACAAGGTAGCAAAAGCAACAAGGGACTTAACAGCGTCTTTCTGGCCCTTTTAATTCAGACTACTTAGGGCAGGTAGCACTCATGCCCTTAATCCCTAGTGCCCTTGGGCCTAGCCTCACCACTAGCAATCACATACTCTAGATTCAGCCACCTCTGAAAAAGCATGCTTTGGGAGGACATCTAAACACAAGCCGTATCAAGTATATACACTTTTTTGGGGGGCAGATTCTACCTTTGGAAGGAAATAAGGATTTACTCAAAGCTAACTCTGAGGAGATAGAGGGGCCTATTTGCCTCAGATCACCATCCTACTGTTCACAGGTGGGAAGGGTCTTTTAAACAGAGGGGAAGGGGACCAAAAAGACAATGCAGATCTTTACACTTGGTTTCTCATTTCCAGCCATCTTCAGCTTATCTTTCTCTTGTGGAAAAGAAACCAGGCTCCTGGCCTTCTGGCATCTGCATAATCTGTCGTTTCTTTTGGGCAGAAGAGAGGAGGGGGTATTAGTTATGTGCTTGTAGGAGGAAGTTGGAGAAGCTGCTTATCTCTAAAAAGAAAAAAAGCTAACTTAAAGTTCCATTTTTGCTGTGCTGGTTACAGTTGCAAATTGGAGGCACAAGAGTGAATTCAGCCTATATAAATGTTTCAGTTGGCCTGTATAATTAAAAACTTTTTGAGTATTGAAAAATGTTTATATTTAAAATATCTGGATTTCCACTTTCTCAAAAGTTTTAAGATGTGGCACTGGGCAGAAGACAACTGGCTCTGACAGCTGTTTCTCTTTTTTTTGTTTTGTTTTTTGTTGGTACTGGGGATTGAACCGAGGGGCTTGCAAGTGCTAGGCAAGTGCTCTACCCAGGCTGGCCTCCAACTTGCGATCTTCCTGAGCAGCTGAGATTGCAGACCCGCCAGATGATTTCCTTAAAACCTTGTGTTCCCCTGGAGAACTCTCGGCACTCACAGAATGCCTGTTTACGTCTCCGTAACTATGAGCATTTATGTTAGCTGATATGAAGGCAATTTTCAATCTGAGACCTGCAGGATATGACTGCATGAATCCGGATTTGGGAGTCAGTTTCCTCATCTGTGAAATGGGCTGAGAATGCACAGTTCAGCAATGGATTGGGGACCCAGTGTGCGAAGCCTGGCCCAAACACCAGGATGGAAGGCAAGATTAGCACCCACCCAGCGACCGGGAAGCTGAGGAACCCCCGCGCCCGCCCGCCCTCGCTCCGCACCCCTCCCTTCCCAGCCCCGGCGCTCCGCCAGGTCAGCCCTGGGCACCAAGAGGCGGGGCCGGGCAAAACGGACTCGAGGCGGCCATGGCCTCGGTGGTGGAGTACAAGGGCTTCAAGGCCGGCTACCACTGCGGCTACTGCGACTCCAGGGAGGGCAAGGCGTCCTGCGGTGAGTGTCCTGTGGACGGGGCTGCTGCGTACGCCTACCACCCGACCCTCGCAGGCCTCCTCCGCCTTCCGGCCTGCCCTTGCCACGGGTGAGAGCGGTTCGGGCCGCACTCTGACTTCCCCTTTCCCACTCGTCTTTTCCAGCCAGTTGCCCCTCCTGCTCCTTCCTTCCTTCCTTCCACTCCCCCCCCCCCCCCCGCGACGGAGACTGCCCCTCACGGAAAAGGAACGGAAATAGCGGAAAACTGCCCTTGGTCAAGATGGCGCGGGAGGCGTCAGCTCCGAGAGGCGCAGGGCCAGGCCCGGCCTGGGGACGTCCGAGTGGCTTCGCCCGAGCTTGGTCCTGGCGCCGCATTGCATTGTGGAGTGGCGGCGGGGGTGGCGGAGGGAGCGTTGGTCCCCAGCTGCGGACCTAGGCGGGGCTGAAGCAATGGCTTCCTGGAACTGTCTTTCGTCCAGCATCGTAGAGTATTGCGAGGGCGCGGACTTCTACTGCTGTGGCTATTGCAAGAACCTCGAGGGTAGTCGCTCCAATGGTGAGCGAGCGGGCGGGCAGGCGGGCGTGGGAGGCCGGGCGCGGTGGCCTGGAGTTTGTGTGACCCTCACTGGGCGCCGCAACCCCTGAGCGGCGGAGGCGGAGGCGGAGGGCCACCCTCGGAGGGCCGTGGCTGCGGGATTTAGACTGACCGTCGGCTGAGTCAGCAGGGGCGCTTGTCTTGCTGGTTGTTCAGGAAAACCCCCTCGGTGCTCGGACCCGCGCCATAGGCGTTGTCTGTCCCGTCCGGAAACAGATGCCCTCGGTGGGAGATGGGTTCCTTGGAGGAGAGAGCGCTGTGCGGCCTGAGGCGGACCTGCCTCCCCGGGAGTGCGTGCGGATTGCGGGGTGCAGGACCTGCCGGGGCTTGTGCGGACCTGTGCAGTCCTATGTGATAAAGTGTTCGTGGAGTAATATACGAGACGCTAATGGCCCTAATCGCTGCCGGTCAGATGGCCTGTTAGTCCTGATGCTTGACATTTTTACCAGGGACTCATGCTATGTCATTCCTCCAGCTATCTTGACCCGACAACAGACTCAGGCCACTGTTTTGTTTTTCTGTGACTCGGGTTTCTCTGGGAACATTTGTGTTTTGAAAAAAAAAAAAAAAGTATCGTGTTCATTTCCTGCCGAGTCATGCATTGACAAATATGGAACATAGAATGTGTTACTTTAATGGAATAAGCCAGCATTGTGGAAAACAAGATAACCATGGAAATATAAATTAAGGGTTTCTTTCCCTATTAAAGGACTGTATAAGTGAGGCATGGTTTAGTCGGTTACGGCATGTCCACTTCATTGAGCATGTCATGTTCATTGAGAATGTATGTTAGGTGTTCGGTCTGAAGTAGACAGTTACGCAGTCATTTGAGGTGACAATTATAAAGACCAGCTAAGTGGACAGATGCCTACCAAATTTACATAGATAGTTAAACAGAAAAACAAACAGGATGCAAAAGTCATGTATGACATGATTGCAGTTGTGAGTGGAATGAAGCCCAGGAGAAGCATGCCAAATAGTGACAGTAGTTGCCTTGGAGTGAAATAGGTTCCACCCTTCTCTTTTTCATAGTTTTTGCATTGTAACTATGAAATCTCTATAATCAACGATATACACATATATATATATACACATACATTTTTTGGTACCGGGGATCGAACTCAGGTCCTTGCGCTCGTGCAGCAGGCGGCGGAACCACTGAGCTAAATCCCCAGCCCTACGAGATATATTAAACGTATCTAAAATTAACTAGACTCTTCGTAGTTTTGTCCAGTAATTTTAATTAGAAAATTGCCCAATATAAAATCAGTATTTCAAGTTTTCAGTGTGAAACCTGGACATTTTCATCTAGGGAAATAAGTATCCATTTCTATCATTTGATTTCAGTTCTGATAATGTTTATTATAGAACACCAATCTGTTCATTAGTTGACATTATTATTATTATTATTATTATTATTATTATTATTATTATTTTTGGTACTGGGGATAGAACTTGGGACCTTGCACTTGCGAGGCAGGCTGTGGAACCACTGAGCTAAATCCCCGGCCCGACTTATTATTTCTATTACAGAGGATGTAATTGAGTCTTACAATTTTTTGGTATTAATGAGTGCCTGCTAGGTGTCCATATTTCTGTTGGACTTGTACCATACTTTATCCCAATATATCTAGCTCTGTCAAGCCTATCTGTATCTCTACTTATCACTAATGCAGTTTACTGATTGCAAAAGGGAAAAATCCATTTCTCCATTTAACATTGGTTCACGTATACATTTAAATGTTGATTCTGGTAGTCTTCATTTTTTTCCCCTGTAGTTAAATAATTCTTCCATCATCTAGTTCCTGTAGTCGTCTTGTATCCTTGACATTTGGGTTACTTTGTTTTTCACTTAGAATATCACTACAGGGCCAGGGATGTAGCTCAGTGGCGCCACACCTGCCTGGCAAGTGCAAAGTCCTAAGTTCCATCCCCCGTACCAGACCCCCAAAAAAGAATATCACTATATACTTTTATCCTATTTTTAGTGTTCAAGTACATATATGTTTATAAATTAGAACTAATAGGGCTGGGGATTTAGCTCAGTGGCACTATGCCTGCCTTGCAAGGGCAGGTTCCTGAGTTTGATCCCCGGTACCACAAAACAAAGAAATAAATTAGAACTAATATACACCAAAAATCTGCTTTCTAATTCTGAAGAGAGCAGTGAATCAAATTATTGGGGTTATTATTAAAGTTTGAAGATGAGATGCAGTTTGATTGCAACGAGGATCTACACTTTTGATGTCAGACTATTGACTAATAATTAAATGTAATTACTTTTATGTATTTGATTTTTTGGTATGTATTTTATTTTTTAATTAAAATAATTATGTCTTATTTTTCATTGGTGTTGTATGCCAAATTAACAAGTGTGAAGTGTGTGCAGACTTTTTCTACAATGTGACTGTTCTAGAATTTTAGCTTACCATCCATATTATTAAAACACTTTGAATTTTAAAACAGAAGAAAGTTCAACCTGTTGTAATTAACACACCCCATCTTTTCAGGCATGTGGGCACATTCCATGACAGTACAGGATTATCAGGATCTTATAGATCGAGGATGGCGAAGGTAATAAACACTCTTTAATTCAAAGATATATTCTGCTGTTCAGGCTCTTATAATTGAGAAATAGAGGCCTGAGGATTTAGCTCAGCTGTTCTGCTACCTGCCTTGCAAGCACAAGGACCCGAGTTTGATCTCTGGTAGCAAAAAAAAAAAAAGAGTTTGTGTTTCAGATGTTTTCCTGCTGAGTGTGGTGGCACACACCTGTAACTCCAGCACTTGGGAGGCTGAGGAAGGAGGAGATCACAGTGACTTTGAAGCCAACCTGGGCTACATAATGAGTTCAAGGCCAGCCTGAACTACATAGTGAGACCCTGCCATGTCTCCCCCCAATTAAAAAAAAATAAAGAAGTTAAAATTTTCTCTAAATTTAATAATGAGGCTCAAAAGGTCAGATGTTGAAGAATTTAATATGTCATGATAAGGAAGTTTTTGTTTTTAAGGTAGAAGGGAGCCATTGAAGGATTTATGAAAGAGTGAAATGTGATAGGATTTGTTTTGGAAAAAAGTCATTCATTTGGCAGAGAGGTATTTGAGGGGTGATCATGGAGGCGGGAAGAGGAGTTCCAGGGATTATCAAGCTATACAGACAGGAAATGGTGAGGACTGATGGCTCAGTGGCAATGGTGATAGAAGGGGACAAATTTAACATGCATTTTAGATATAGAAAGCTTGCTGATAGGTTATAGAGGGAATACTCTAAAATGACTCTATGGTTTGAGAGGTGCGTGCACAGTTCTGCTAGTAATTGAGATCTGGAATGCTTAGAAAGAATCAGGTTAGCTTTACAGTACAATATGTTGTGCTGGCACATGTGCAGCACCCAAGTGTGGATATCATGGCTGCAGTATATGTACTTTAGTACACAGAATCATGGGGGCTTCTCTTTCACAGACCTTGTGGTATTGGTGACAGGTGAAAGCTTTGAAGGGCTTGCAGATTTGGTAAGAAGGCAGTTGAGATGATTAAGCTTGTAGTTTATATATATAAAAGTTTAGGAAAGAAAAGGCTGGGTTCTGGCCTTTGTAGACCTACTTGCGAGATTATTTAGGCCTGGAAGAGCAATTAAATCTGAATGTATTTTCACACTATTGATTAGATTTTTATCCTTAATTTAGTGATCCTGTACTAATCTGCTTTGGTACATGTGTAAAGTGTGTAAGAAATTAACAAACTATTTTTATGATTTTAGAAGCGGGAAATATGTGTACAAGCCTATCATGAATCAAACATGCTGTCCTCAATATACAATAAGGTAAGACTTTAAATAATACAAACAGGATCTATAATGTGAAGATTATGTTCATTTTAGGGTTAATTTCTGTTTTAGGTGGACATTCTTCATAAAATACAAACGAATTTTCTGTGTACTAATTCAATATTCATATGCTGATCAGATCAGTAGCTTTAAATAGTACTATTTAATTGGTCCTCTTAGAAATATGACATAAGAATATTGCTTTATTTGACAATGTAGTCAATGAATGCTGTGAAATATTGGTAAGTATTAATATTACTTTTCATTAGCAAATTTTTATAGGCCTTAGCAGAGGATTTTCCATATCCTAGTATATTACTTAACAAAGTGCTTATGATCAAATTATACTATAGAATCCTGTACTACGAGAAGGGCTGAAACCTAATCTGTCACATACATTCAGCATCCAGTTTTTTTAAATGAAAAATTTAGACCAAAGTCTCCTTTCCTATGAAATGTTTGCTTGATTTTCATAATCTTTTGGATTTCCTTTGTACCGTCTCACCCCACCCTAATATAGAATTTTTTCTCCTTTTCTAATTATAAAGATCATTGCTTCTCAGCCTTTTGGCTAAGATCAAGTGTAATTACAAAAATCATAATTTTTTATTTTGTAGAATATATGGAAAATATGTTAACATTTTGTGCGTATATTCTAGATAAAAAAAATCAGTCACAATTGTATCTGTCACTTTTATTGTCTGATAATTGCAGATGCCTGTTAGTTACTCTTAACTTCTTTTTGAGTTGCAGACCATTTTGAGAATTTGATGAAATTAAAAGCTGTTCTCTATTATAAAAAAAGGAGAGGGCATGTAGACATAGATATGTAAGAAACACATTAATTTTAGGATAATCAAGGGCTTCCCATGGTCACTGATCCCTCATGAGGAGCCCTTTCTCTTACCTTCCTGGGCATAAGATTGACTGATGTTAAAAAAGAAAGGGTGTGTGGTTTGCTAACACCATCTCACTGCTCTATTGTCCTTCTCCAGCTTTTGTGATTAAGAAGAGATAATATCCTCTGAGACAGAAGTTATTGTCTTTTAGATAGCAGTTCGTTGGATTATGGACAGGATTCTGCTCAAATAAGCCTGAAGTTGATTGGCTGGAACCTTAAGATTTTTATAATCAGAGAACATTGATTTTACCTAGTGTGGCAATTCATGCCTGAAATCCCAGCTACTCAGAAAGCTGATACTGGAGGATTGAAATTTTGAGGCTAGACTGGGCTACTTAGTGAGACCCTCTCTTAAAAAAAGAAAAAGCATGGGGGTCTGGGGGCTGTGGGTTAGTGGCAGAGCACTTGCCTAGCATTCACAGAACCTGGGTTTAAGCCCTAGCACTGAGGTGGGGTTCATTTCAGTTGGCTAAGTAAAGTACATTACCTCTTATATGTAAACCATTTTTCCAGGTATATTGCATTTTATGGGAAGAGATTCAACTAACATTGCAAAACAATAATTATAAAATGTAATTTTTGCATTTTAGTGGAATCAAATATTTCCTAAATTGTTATTGTATACAATTTCTCTATATGAATCAATCTTATGAAGTCGTTTTCCTTGTTTATTTTTCTGCTTGTTCACTATAGTAGTGATAATAAGAATTTTTAAAGAAAAGGAGGCAATATTTTACAACTTAGCTCCTTGTTGGGCAGAAGTTAGGGGCTTCTCAGCATGTAAGTATATTTTCCTGGCTGTGATGTTCCAACAAAAATTTTAAATTTTAGCAGAATTATGTATGCTCGTAAAGTGCCAAATAGTTCTATAAAGCTTATTTTTGAGCTTAGGCATCTCTCAAACCCTTCCTTCCTATTCTCATTGGCAGTTACCATCAAATCTTTTGACTTTGTTTTTTCAATACTGGGGATTGAACTCCAGGGACATTTTGTATTGTACTATTAAGCTACATCTGTAGACCCCTTTTGAAAAATTTTATCTTGAGACAGGGTCTTGCTAAATTGCCCAAGCTGTCCTAGAACTTGTGAACCTTCTGTCTCAGTGTCCACATAGCTGGGATTACTGGCATGTGTCACTATGCCCAGCAAATCTCTTAACTGATTCTTTTGATTTTTCACCTTTTTTTTTTTGTACTGGGGATCAAACTTGGGTACTTTTTTTTGTTGTTGTTATTAAATTCTTTTATTGGTATATTGTGGGTATACAGCACAATTACATTTCTCATTGGGAATTGTACCTTTACATAATGCATCTTGGTTCTTATTTTTTCCCCATTCCTAGCCCTCCCTTCACGCCCTCCACCCTTCCCTATTTACAAAGACTTTATTTCCATTTCTCATCATTTTTCCTTTCCCTTCTTTCCTTTCCCCTGCCCCTCCCACCACCCCTACCTCTTGAGCTTGCAAGGCAGGTGACGGAGCCACTGAGCTAAATCCCCAGCCCTCACCTATCTTTTAATAATGTTTTTTTTTTTTGGTAGTGGGAATCGAACTCAAGACCTTGTGCTTGTGAGGCAGGTGAGGGCACCACTGAGCTAAATCCCGGGCCCTAAGTAACATGTTTTTATAACTATAGTACTCTGTTTCTTTCTTCGTTCTCTCTTTGTAAGCATCATAATAATGTTTATTTTCTTTACATAATTATAGAATTCAGGCAAAGACATGGAGTTTTCAATTTTTAATATTTGGTTAAACAAAATATCATTTATAAATCAACTCACTACAAATCCAACAACAACAAAAAAATGAATAAAAGCAAGAAAAAGCCTAGAGTTGTCCCTTACTAGGCATCTGTTCCCTTTCTTAAAGGCAGTGGGGTTTTTTGCCCTTGGGCATCAGCAGGGGTCCCTGTTCTTAAGCACTAGAATTGTTCTTAAGCACCAGAATTGGATCTGAACAGAGAAACCAGACCTGAAATGTTTAAGCACCTTTTCATATCCCATTGGCTCAGGGATTCCAAGTACACGGTAGTACTTTGAAGTGTCATTTGCGTAGGCCCAAGCAGCTTTGTGGAAAGAAATTAGTTTCCTTCTCTTTCTAGAAAATGCCTTGCCATCACTGATGGACCCTTCTAGTGACAGTTAGCAGTGTTGGCTGTAACTTCTTAGAAAAATGGCATACAACTATTTTAAGAGGTAGGGGGTGGGTCAGTTGATTTATAAAGGCAACTACATGTAGATGACAGACCCAGGTCCTATAACATAGCGCACATAACCATCCAACTTGGGGGTTTGGCTTTTCGTCACTACAGTGACTTAGACTCCAACTCAAGACTTGTGCCAATTCTAGTTGCTCTTGTGCTCTGAAAAGCTTATCTTCACATTACTTTTCTTACTCACTTCTCCCAGACTAGTGGAATTTGATGTCAGTGGTAGACATTTTTTTGATTTTTGCCAGAACAGGCAAACTAGGAAAACTGTCAATTTTCACTGTTTTTTGCCCCAGAGCCTCTTAAGTGATTGTGGTGAAATGATAGGGACTAAACTGGAGTAAAGTCGCCCAATGCCTTAGCTACATCCTTTTAGGTATATATCTCGTCCCTGTGTTGGCTAGAATATTGTGGGATTTAACCACCTGGTGTGGAATTTCATTGTAAAACTCTAAAGCTGGCCATAAACCACTCATACAATTGGGAGAAGCGGTGGCTTTAAGGGTTTCAGATGGAGCCAGGCATAGCGGCACATTCCTGTAATCTCAGCGCTCTTGGAGGGTGAGGCAGGAAGATTGCAAGTTTGAGCCAAGCCTTGACAATTTAGCAAGACCCTGTTCTCCCCACCCCCCAAAGGTTTCAGTTGGCCTATGGTGCCGCTTGCTGTTAGGGTCTGGGAGATGGTTTCCTAAGAGATGTTTCTTCTCTGGGTCCGTGGAGCTAGTTGTTGGGCTTTGCATATACTGTGTCTTCAGACCCACTGGTACCACCGGAGAGGAAAGTGGAGGTAGCATCTCTGGTGAGTCTAGAGCAACAGTGATGACTCCAGCAGAACCTGCATCAGATCCTCCTAGAAAGGGAGAAATAAGCTAGGACCCACCTTACAATGGCTTGCACTCAGATCTTCTGTCTTCCTTCTGCAGGCCCAGACAATACTGGGTGGTTCTTGTAACAGTCCACATGTCTGTCCTATTATATGGCAAATCTGAAGGGGAAGCCAGTGAGATATTCGGGGAAGTGGCCAGGGCAGACCTGCTATAGGGGCCACAGCGTAGTTCTGAGGCCTGGAGGGTGGGATGAAGGGCAGGTTGGACAGAACTGTGTTACACATCAGCCGTCTAATTCTCATGTGCTTCCATCTTTTCTGCTACCAGTAGTATGAGTTCACAGTCCTTTCCTTACAAATGATGTTTTAGAAATTTCCTGAGCTTGCCCTCACCTCCAGTACACTTGGGTATCTGGAATTTGGAGTCAAGGTTGTAGAACCTGCCCACCCTACTCCTTGAATACAGACCCAGTGCTGCCATTTGAAAGGTAATTCGAGTGTTCTCCAGCACTGATGGGAGAGAGCAGATTCATGATGAAACCCGTGGCATTAGTGAGAGCAATGACACTGACATCCCTCTGCTTGTCCCACCCAGTGACTTCATAGCCTTTGGTCTGAAGTGCTGCCATAATGACATTCACAACATAGTTCCCATTTCTCAGCATTCTCTCTTGCAGCGTTCCTTGCATGAAGGTGTTGCTGTCCTAGAAGACGCGACTGTGGGCATTGAGGGCACAAAGTTCTCTGTACTGCTGCTCAGGGTGGATTTGTGGGCGTGCTACCTGCAGAAGCTCCAAGGATTCAGATTTGGTTGGCCTTGTCTCCCCCACACCCCCTTTAAAAAAATTTTTGTTTTTTTGAGACAGAGTCTCACTATTAGTTCAGGTTGCCCTTGAACTCACTATGTATCCCATGATGGCCTCAAACTCATGGCAGTCCTCCCACCTTAGCCTCTAAAGTGCTAGGATTACAGGCATGAGCCACCATACCTGGCCTCCTTGTCCCCTTTTTAAGACATGCAACTCAAGTTTTTCATTTTAGATTCCGGAGAGAGCTGAAAGTACCCCAGTCTTCCCTCCTGCAGAAGATGTAAGCTCAGTCTTTTTAGGATTTCTGAGGTCTACTTTATTCTCTGGTGTCCATGATTTATGCTTTGTCACTGGAGGGGAAGATTGGAATCCTAAAGGGGGAAAAATCTACCTCTTCTCTCTTCTCAATAGAAAAATATGCCTATGTGTAGATTTTTTTTTTTGATTAGGGCTAGCTGGAGTCCTATATGCCTCACTTATCTGTATGTCAAGTTCTTTTCCCCTCCTTGGGAAGTTTTCTGCCATCACTTCTGTGAAGAGTTTTTTTATGTCATCTGCACTCTCTCCTCTTTCTTCATTGACTCCAGTCAGTCTTAGGTTATTCTTCTTTGCATCGTCTAGCAGCTGCTGGATTGATTTCTCATGTTCCCTTACAATTTTAAAGCAATTTTTCTTTTCCTCCTCACTAATTGCAGTCTTATCTTCTATATCTGAAATTCTATCCTCCCATTGGTTCATTCTGCTGCACAGACTTTCGATGGAGTTTTTAATCTCTTGGAAATCTGTTTGTATGTGTTTTATGGATTCCATTTGTTTCCTATGTTGGGATTCCATCATATTCCTCAGATCCTCTATTTTTTTATCTGTGTCCTCTCTAGATTTATTAATCATGTCTTGCACCATGAGCACAAGCTTTGCTGTTATCTGAGTAATTATTTCTGATTTCATTTTTCCCAGATCCTGTTTTGTTGCCAGTTCAGAGAGTCCAGGTGGTTGAGTATCAGATTGTTCCATCTCTTTTACCTTTGGGGTTGCTGTAGGTGATCTGGAAGTCTGTTTTTGAGGCTTGTTTATGTGTCTTCTCATTTCCACGGGGGGGGTGGTGTGCTTCTGGCACCTATGCGGCTCACCTTCTCTGCCCTAGGAGCTTGGGATGGCAGTGGGGGAGCTTTGTTCTGGGTGCTGGTACCAGCTCAGCTTCTCTGCCCTAGGAGCTTGGGATGGCGGTGGGGGAGCTTCCTTCCAGGTGCTGGGACTGGCTCAGCTTCTCTGCCCTAGGAGCCTGGGATGGCAGTGGGGGAGCTTCCTTCCGGGTGCTGGGACCAGCTGAGCTTCACCCCAGTACTGAGAAAGAACACATTTCAGACAAAGAAACAAGAATCAGAACGCCATCTGACTTCTCAATAGTGGTAAAACAGTAGAGCTAAGCGTTCAGAATTCTAGTGGGAATCTCATTTATCAATTTTTTTCTTTTATACATCATGTTTTTTGTACCCTAGGGAGTTCTTGCCTACCCTGAATTCATAAATATTTTCCCTTATAATTTCTTCTTAAAGTTTTATACTTTTAGGCTTATTTAGGTTCATAGATCCCTTCAAGTTATTTTCATGTATGGAAAAAAAGGGTTGAGGTTAAGTTTTTATATATGGATACCTGGTGTTCTAGTGCTGTTTGCTGAAGACACTGTCTCTTCCTCGGCTCTTGAATCGAGTTTATATTCTATAAAATGCTAATGTTAAATAATCTTTCAAAACTCAGTGGACCATATATGTGTGGTTCTATTTCTAGATTCTCTGTTTTATTCCAATGATCTGTTTTATTCCAGTGTCTTTCCTTACATCAACACTGCCTTGATTACTGTAGCTTTAGAAGAAGTCTTAAAATTGGATGCTAAATGTCTTCCAACACTGTTTTTGTTTTTGGCTTTTCTGGGTCCTTTGTACTCCTACATAACTTTTAAATTTCAATATCCAGTTCTTCATTTATAGCAAGTATACACAGACCTGAATTTTTATGTATACCTTGTGTTTTCTAATCCTGCTAAATTCAAATACAAGTTCTAGGGGCTCCTAGAGATTTCTTAGTACTTTCTCTGTAGATGATCATTTCATCTACATGTAAAGATTTTACTTCTACCTTGCCAATCCTATCCTAGTTGTGTCATTTTATTGCCAGACTATTTTGGTGGGGCCTATGTTTCAAAGTTCAGTGGACAGAAAAAGAGTAAGCATATCTGCCCTTGTTCCCCACTTTAAGGAGAAAGCATTGTATCTTCTCCATTCATACAAGGCATTCTCGCTGGAAGTATGGAGTTCATGTCTTTAATTTGTTGAGAAGTTTCTGTTCTACTTCTAGTCTCCTGATAGCTTTTACCATGAACAGCTGTAGAATTTAGTCCAATACTTTTTCTCCAACTAGTGACAGGATCATATGGCTTTTTCCTTTCCTCTGTTAAAATGATGACTTTTGGGGGTGGATCTTCCAAAGCTGAACCAACACTGCCATCCCTATAACAAAAGCACTTTCTGCATCCTGCCGGATCTGACTTCCAATAGTTTGTTTTGTTAAACAAATTTCTATCTATGTTCATACTTTTTTCTTCTATTATCTTTATCCAATTTTAGGATTAGCACAATGTTGATTTCCTAAAATGAGGGGAGAAGTGTTCCTTTTTTTTCCTGCTTTAATTGTTTGATATAATTTATCAGTTAAAATGTTTATGAGCCTGCTGTTGTCATATAGGTAGGTTTTCAAGCTAGGAATATACTTTCTTTAATAGGTGCTATTCAAATTTTATATTTCCTCCAGAGTTAGTTTCATTAATTTGTCTTCTAAGTTACTTCTTAGAAGTTGTCAACTTTATTTCAAAACAGATTTTTGTAATATCCTTTCTATATCCTTTTAAATTCTGTAAAATCTGTGGTAATGTCTCCTAGATCTTAATATTGTAATTTAAAAAATGTATAACTGATATTGTGTAACAGGAAGAAAAGGTCTAAAAGAGCAGGGGAATTGGGAGGGTTAGAGGAAGGGAAAAAAGGGAAAGGAAAAAATATAAGAGAAAAAAAATGGAAACAAGATCTTTGCAAATAGGGAAGGGTGGAGGGGGTGAAGGGAGGGCAAGGGATGGGGGAAAAAAAAGTAAGAACCAAGAGACTCATCAAATGGTACAAGATCCCAATGATGAATGTAACTGTATTGTATACCTAAAATGTACCAATAAAGTTAATGGGGAAAAAAAATGGGGAGAAAAAATAGAAAAATAACTTCTGGGTTAGTTTACTTCACCACCATCAAGTGCAAGATTTTTAAAAACTCAAATAAAATGTAAGATCTTGTTGCTTTTCCTCCAAATAGAATCAGTCACATTGGTGTTTTTCTTCTAATTCTTTCAAATCATGACACCACTGAATCAAGAGATAAAGCCTTGGTGATGGATAAAGCACACAGCACAGTCCAACCAGCTCTGGGTATAGATGCACTGGGGCCTCTGGGGCAGCCCTTTATCCTTTGGTTCCAGCAACAGTGATGTGGTACCACCGCTCATCCTCTCCCTGCCCTGGGGGACAGCTTGTTGTGGTGCTGCCTGTGAGGGATTGCCTGGGCCTGCTGGCTGCTACGAGCATGCATTGGCACATGGCTTTCTTCCCTCCCTCGCTCCCTCTTTCTGTTCCTCTTTATCTTCTTCTCCCTTATCTCCCTTCCTACTTAACTGTCTCTCACTACTGTTTCCCCTGTCACATTCAGGTTCCTTTCTGGCCTCATCTCCAACTTCCCATCTTAGAAGTATTGTGATTTTCTGTAGATGTATTTACATCATTACGACTGTGTAAATATGCTTTATAGCTGAGTTGTGTCATAGCCTGTGATTTCTTTCTTGCACAAGTGTTTGCTTTACCTGGAAGTTAATAATTATCTTGTTTGTTTTTATAGTCTTCTGTAGTATACCTAGCCTCATTTATTTTGAGGCTCTCTCCAGGTTATGTAAGTTTTCTTTTAGTATGTTCAGTTGTGTCGGCCTTTTTCCTGACACTCACAGAGCCTTCTGACCTGCTCTGGTATGGACACATTGCCCTCTACACTATCATCCTGGGATCTCTTTTTTTTTCCCCCCTTTGGCACCCTCTTTGGTTTTCAAGTTGGATATCATCTCCTTTCGTGGATCATTCCCTTGTTTTAGGAAAGCATATCTTCTGATAGACTCATAAGAAAAAGTCCATGAGACTTTGCTTTTTTTGTTTGTTTGTTTTTGTTTTTTTGAAGCAGGGTCTCCATTGGTAGTTCAGGCTGGCCCTGAACTCACTATGTAACCCAGACTGGCCTTGAACTCGTGATCCTCCTGCCTCAGCCTCCCGAGTGCTGGGATTACAATTACACACCAGCAAGCTTGGCAAGGCTGCATTTTTGAGACTGTATCTCTGAAACTGTTTTAATTAAATGTAGTTCATAGTTTAGTTGGGTGCACAAGTATTAAGTTGGGAATAATTTCCCACTAGAATTCTGAACGCTTAGCTCTGTTGTTTTACCGCTATTGAGAAGTCAGATGGCATTCTGATTCTTGTTTCTTTGTCTGAAATGTGTTCTTTCTCAGTACTGGGGTCCTAATTTTCTGTATTCTGTCACTTTCCCATCACTGGGACAAAATATCCGATATCCACAACTTAAAGGAGAGGTTTATTTTAGCTTACAGTTTCAGAGGTGTCTCAGTCCATGAATACATGGTTGGCTGGCTCCATTGCAGAATCTGCATGGCAGAGCAGAACTGCTCAACCCGTGGCAACTAGGAATCAGAGAACAGAGGAGATGGGGGCAAGAATTCTTTATCCTCCTGGGTCATGCCTCCATGAAAAGCCTCTAACCAGGACCCACCTTCTATCAGCACATTTAGCCATGAACTCATCACTGGATTAATCTGTGGATGAGCATAGTGTCCCTGTGGTCCAGTCACCTTCCAAAAGCCCCACCTCTGAACCCATGAGACTTTGGGGGGACAGTTGAACTCCAAACCATAACATCTTGTAGCTCTGTAGAGTGCTTGCTTTTCTTCTTCTAATTCAGATAGTTGATCTTTTTAACTTATCCTCTAATTTTTTTTCCTTTCAGTTTTCCATCTCTTTACTAAATCTTTTGGTAAATTTACTTATTTTTTTAAACCTACTTAATTTTTTATATTGTCTGTCTTCTGAGAGGTATTTTGTTTTTGGCTTTGTGTATGTGCATACATTGGTGGGGTGGGGGGATATAAAAGAAATAAGACATTTTTCTGAGGAATTTTTTAAAAGGCTCTCCTCTGAGTTACTTCTTCAGTTTGTTTGGCACTTGTTTGTAGAAAGTTGGCCCCCTCAAGTATCTGGTGATTCCAACTCTAGTGTTCCACTGGAAATTCTGTGTTCTCAAATGAGCCTCATTTTCTGTGGGCTTTGGGTAGGGTGATCTGGCTGGGCTATTCTGTTGGGAAATCTGTGATGTCTGCATTTTTAGGTCTCATCACATTTGGGAGAGAAAGTATAATCTGTATTCTGGAGCTGGGTTGGGAAACTCAGCATTTAGAATGTAGATGTCACTTCCTGTTTTTAGTACAGTACAGTTGCCATGTAAGAGGCCTTTATCTTTTGGTTTTTTTTGTTTTTTAATCTTTTGCTTTTTACTGAAAGGTATATTGTGTAGAGAGTCAAATAATGAAGTCAAAATGAAGGAAGAGATCTGACATCTAACTGCTTTGAATACAGGCTTTAAACCCTTTAAAAAAGGGTTCCTCCTACTTTTATATCCACCTTCACTTATATTTTCAGAAGTATCAGGTATCATGAATCTCTAAGACTTTTAGGGGTAATATGGAGAAAATTGGGCATCTTACAGACTTTTCCTCTATTAGCTTAAAAAGATTCAACTTTCTTTGGTCAGCTAAGTCAGTTACCATTTGTACATCTGGTTTCCAGCTACAAACATTTCTCTCCTCTTTTTTTACCTCTGGTTTATGTGATTTTATTTATGTTTTTCAAATCCCTTAGCGGTAGTTTTAGTGAAACTTAGAGTAGGATTAGAAGCTATAGTAAGCCTCACCTTTAACCACAAATCCCAGGCATGAGATTTGCTTCAGTGTACCAAATACTATGCAGAACTGATTTTATTTTGTCAGTTTTTTGTTTATTTTAAAAATACTTGCTTTGCTTTCCTAGGTGCCGACCTTTACAGTTTCAGCCGTCAAAATCTCACAAGAAAGTTTTAAAAAAAGTGTTGAAATTTCTGGCTAAAGGGGAGATTCTCAGAAGAAATTGTGAGGGTAAGATGAGATTGGGTGTAAAAACTATTTACTTTAGATGGATGTATCTTTTGAGGGTTCTTACTTTCAAACATCACATGTTAGGTGTGGGGAGAGAGATCATGTACCACTCCGTGGTAACAAAGACTGTTAGCATTGACATTGCCAATACTACAGGCCCCACATATCAGGGTTATAGGAAATACTGTATATGCCAGGATAGTCTAACTTGGAAAGAAAATTGGAGATCATTTTAAAGATGTGATTTCCTGAATTTTATTGAAATTTTGCTTTTGTTTGCTAGTAATATACAGTTTTTTTGGTGTCCAGGAATTATGTCCTGAGTTTTGACAGTTAATATGCAGATAAACTATGAGGATGCTGTAAATTGATGATTTTGTAAGCATCAAAATTCATAGTTTTCTGTCTTTTAGTGTAGCTTTCACATTTGGTTATTTGGCTTATTTTGGATTTCTTTATTTGACTTATCAGCTTCTGAATTGTTTGTTCCTGGTATTTAATTCACTAGGGTAAAAGCTTAAACCAGCTATGCAAGGACTGAGCAATATTAGAAGTTTCTTTCTTTCCTCACCTAACAGCCCAGGTCAGCCTGCAGCTTTGTGGCCTGCGCGACTCCCCTCAATATGTTATTTTCAGGGTCACTCTGTTTTTTCTTGATGCAGCCAGTGGAGAGGGGAATGGTTGGAAGTTCTAGATCATAATTTTACTTTTAAACAAGTAAGACAAAATTAGACATATCAGTTGTCTTATATTCCATTGTTGAGAGCTTGGTCACAACTTGCAAGGGGACTGGTGGTGCATTTTTCTGCTATGGTGCCACAGTTTTAAGTGTAGCTCTCTTACTTTGAAAGGTGAGAGAATGGACTCAGTTGCTACACAGTAGTCCTTGCTACAGTGGATAATAGGGGCATTATATAGTCTGATATTTATCTCACTGTGTCAAATCACCTGGCTGATGGGCTTTTTTCTTTGGATTTGTAGACGAGCCCATGGATTCCACAATGGAAGATTCTGTTGCGGGTGACTTTGCATTAATAAATAAATTGGATATAAAGTGTGATCTTAAAATGCTCAGCAGTGATCTCAAGGAGAGCTTAGAGAGTGAAGAGAAGAAGAAAGAAAAAAACTCCAAGACAGAAGAATCTAATGAATTAACTCATTCACAAGCTATAGAAGATAAGTTGGGCTCTGGTGAACCATTACATTCAATTAAAGTTCATATGGTTCCTAAGCCAGGTAAGTGAACATTTGATAGCAAGTCGTGATAGCTGCTTTTCTTTTTGCTACCTCATTGTAACCCTTGGTCTCTGCTGTCAGCCAAAAAGATGATCTATTGGTAACATCTGTAAGATAGAGTCCTGTTTTATACAAGATACTGTTACCTGGGTTTAGATGGACAAATTATATCTTTTTAAAGTACTGGGCTTAAAAAATCTGAAATAATAGCTTTATTTCCCCAAATACATTTTAAGAGTTCCATCTCGTCTCATTACCCAACAGCCTTAGAGGTTTGAGAATCATGTTTTTCTGAGTGGAAGGTTTGGTGATAAACATTGTTTTTTTTTTGTTTTTTTTTTTGGTTTGAGGATCGAACTCAGGACCTTGTGCTTGTGAGGCAGGTGGTAGCACCACTGAGCTAAATTCCTGGCCCTAAACATTGTTATTTTGGGCATTATAAGACAGTGTAAACTATAGGTTTTAGTGCAAAATATATTAATTGTGAAATTCTTCAGTTTATCATTAAATTTTTATGTAATTATAATACATTTTAATTTAAAACTACCCAGATTTTAATGTTTAACTTCATCATATTACGGTAAAAATATTTCCCTCTGTTCTCCCTTGTAAAAGAATTAGGTTTAAAAATGTGTCCAACATTGCAGTTTTACCATATAAAATGTGTATGTGTATGATTTTTTTTTTTTTTTTTTGTACTGAGGCTCGAACTCAGGTCCTTGCACTTGCGCAGCAGGTGGCAAAACCACTGAGCTAAATCCCCAGCCATGTGTATGATTTTTTAAAAAATTACACATAAAATGTGAAGTTGGACAGTTTTATTTAGTTTTTATGTTGATTTATTTGAAATGATCGAAGAGAAAGATTTTTAGTATTATTTTAGTTTTTATTGTCTAAACTATATTACACAAGTTAAAATGCAGAAAATGTTTTCTTTGTACTTTCATTAAGTTTTTACAGGATTGAATTATATTTAAATTGACGTTAGTCTGAGATTTTTTCCTACTTAATTCAAATAGTTGAATAAAATACTATAAATGATTTCAGAGAATTTCTATTTTTATTCTCATGTGAGAGGTTCTTTTGTTTTTACTTTTTATCCTAAAAATTAGTTTTAGTTTGTTAAATTAGAAACCTTTGTTGAAAAAAATTTGAAATATAATGGAATTAATATGAGAAAATGAAAAACTGGAAACAAAGTCTTTGTAAATAGGGAGGGATGGAGGGGTTGAAGGGAGAGCAGGGGAAAGGGGAAAAAATAAGAACCAAAAGAGTATGTAAAGGTGCATATCTCCATGGATGAATGTCATTATATTGTACACCTAAAATGTACCAATAAAAGGATATACAAAAAAAAAGAATTTGAAATATAGGGGAGTTAGATTCAATCATATAACGAATCTGTTCTCATTTGAAACATTTAATCATGATAACCACTTTTCTTTCATCTGTACCCAAATCTAGTTCTCTCTTTCAGTAGTATATTTAAGCAATTTCTAGACATTAATGCTGTCCTATATTTCAGAATTCATCTCTAAAAAATAAAAATTTTGAAAAACATTAACAACACTATTACACCTGAATAAAATGTCTTAATACTACTGAATATTCAGTGTTCAAAGTCCAGTTTTTAAATATTTCTAGTGTCAAGATCCAGATAATTGGCCCATGCAATTGGTTGATGTATTTAAAGAATCTTTTTTGTTCTACACATTTCCCTTTCATTTTCCCCCATTTTTTACTTGCATGGTATTACTTGTTGAAGGAAGTGAGTTGTTTGTCTTGGTTTTTTGTCTTCCTTCTATAGGTGGCTGATTACATCTGCAATGTGGTTTAACCTGTTCTTCTGCCCTCCTGTAAATTGATCCTTGGATGTAGAGCCTTTGATCAAAATCAGGGCTAAATTTTTTCCTTCGTTCCTCTCTCTCTCTAGTCTTAATCAGATTGGGGGATTTGAAGATGGGTAAGGTTACTTTATGGGTGATTGTTCTTTCAGGAGATACATAATGTCTGGGTGCCTCTCTTTTTATTAGTGCTAATAGTGCCTAAATCTATGTATTCTTTAAACATTCTAATTCCAGCATTTATTCCTTATTTATTGTTTGGAATATTTTCATAAAGAAACTTCCCCTCATCTATTTCCTTTCCATAAAACCTCAAAGAAAAGGCTGGATAAGTTTTTAAATATTTTTATTTATCATTTTTCAAGATAATATCTTCTAATAGTGTTCGGTTAGGGTTCCTTGTTATCATTGTGAACTCATGGATCTAAACATACTTTTTTGTTGAAGTTTTTTTTTTTTTTTTTGGTACTGGGGATTGAACTCGGGACCTTGCACTTGTGAGGCTGGTGGCAGAACCACTGAGCTAAATCCCCAGCCCCAACATACTTTTTTGTTGCATTCCATTCTTCCTGTGATAGCTTCTTTAAGTTGGCTTCTGTGTTTTTTTTGATACAGTCCTCATAGTCTTTGAGAGCTTCCTTGTTATGATGTGACATGATGGTTATAGATTTTCTTGTGCCTACATTTTCTCAACTAGCTCTCATTCCAAATGATATTGGAGATCACAGACTAGACTTTATTGCTGCAGGTTTGGTCATTGTTTTCTAGGTCTTCTTAGTGAACAGATTTATGAGGTCATGACTTCATGACTACTTTTCAGATTCAGAACAATAGTATTTTTGTTTTTATTTTTTTCTTCTGTACAGAAAAACCTGATTCTCAAGGACATAGACACTGATGGTGAATCTTATAGAGCTTTCAGTGAAAACAAACAGCCCACTGAGGCATGTGTACCATAGGTTCGCCACCCCTGAAGAGGGGATAGTAGAATTAGACTGGAATATCACCCAGCTACCTGTTCCTTATCCGACATTACATAACAATTTTAGAGTAACAATAACCTTCAGCAATGTGATACTGAAGCATGCATTAAACACTTTTCATGTAGTTTTTTTTTTTCCCGTTAGGTTATCTTTCACTATGAATCTGAGACTTTTTTTTTTTTTTTTGGTACCGGGGATCGAACTCGGGTTCTTGCGCCTGCCCAGGAGGCAGTGAAACCACTGAGCTAAATCCCTGGCTGACTAATTTGAACTATAGGAGTTTTTGGATCTTCTTTAGAACTTGCATTTCTATCTTCTGTTTTAAAAATGTTACCAATATATAGTCCCTTGGACTTAATTAGAAATAATTCAGATGTACTGTTGTCTAGTCAAGTCACTTGAGACTAGTCTAAAATCCTTGAGTTGCTAAACCTCTGTGGGTTCAGGATTGTTACGGTAAATGATTTTACACTGATGATCTATTTATGTTCTGCTGAGGGAGTTTATTGATCTGGAAGATCTGTATTCTCTAAGCTGGAACCCCGATTTGTACTAAGTAAAAACAGTGGTATATACATTTGGAGAAACACAATCAAAGGATTGCTTAGTCCAGTGAATGAATTGTAATGTGAAAATGGTGTCATCTTTCATAAAAATACTGAAAATTTGTGCCTTTGAGTTTACTCCATAGTTTTATAATTTGTTCAGAGTTTTAAAATTTTGGTAAAGAATGCAATTTTCAGTAACTATTAGAAAATGAAGGATTTTTTTTCTTACTGTTTCTGAAATGATTTCTTAGGTAAAAACTTACTTCAGGTATGTTGATGCAAATATAGATAATAAGAGATAAACCTGATAGAATGGTAGGATACTGTTTCATGAGGTATACATGCATTAATTCGTTTATTCCTCAGAGGAACACATAGGTAAGGCTGATAATTATCTTTCTTGCATAGACAAGGAAACTTGCCAAGGTCATCCAGCAGAGTGACAGAGCTAGTCCATGGCCTCAGGTGTCTTGTGTCAAAGTGTGTGCTGCTAAATTTTGTGCTTTTCAGAAAAAATTTGAGAAAAGACACAGTCCTTGAGCCAAGACAGTTAATTCTATAAGGCAGTAGTGTTAATGGTCAGTTAAAGAATCAGTCTTTTATTACCTGGGTTATTAGGTTTATTCAAGGTCTTCTTAAATGGGTAAACTTTGCTTTTACTTAGAAAATATATTAGTGAAGTTGTAATATGACCTTAGTGTGTGTGAACTTGTGGTCTGTGGCAAGTCCCTCTGCCAATTTGGCCTTAATTTTCTTCTCTATAAAAACTGGATTTGCTGGTCTTAGAATCTTTCTCATTGATGACTTGTATATGATTTATGAATTCTGTGTTTTTGGATCTTAAAAAATAGCTTATTTCTTTGTTTCATTAATAGCTTGTTAAAAATTATAAGAGTAAATTTTTATTATAGACATTTTTGAGAAGAAAAAACCATGGAAGTCTTTTCTGTTTCTAAACCCAAGGAAAATAACTGTTAACATGTCATACTTTTTCAATATTTTTCTAAGTATTTTAAGTGTATGTATACATAACAGGAGTTACATTTTTAAACATTGTATAATGAGAAATCCTCTAAAATTTCTAAAACATTAAAAATGGTTGTAAATATTCTGTTGTTTAGCTGTTCTAGAAGTGATTCTTTAATTGGATAGATTATCTTGAGGTCTTCATTTGTGTTTGGCATTATTTGCCTTTATCACTTACGATTTTTCTCAGAATAAACTCTTGAAGACTTAGTAAATTAAAGACTACTAAGATTTATAGTTGTTTATTGTTAAAATTTTTGTATCTTAAAGGGTTATTATCAGTTTGATATATGGTCTTTTACTCAGAACAAAACTCTTAACTGGAACTGAATCGTATCTGGAGAGACACAAAAATATGTTAATCTAAGCAAGCATGTTTTTCATTAGAAAAATAAGTCAGAGGGTCGGGGATTTAGCTCAGTGATGCCACTGCCTGCCTCGCAGGTGCAAGGTCCTGAGTTCGATCCCCAGTACCACAAAAAAGAAAAGAAAAATATGTCAGAGTCTGTTCTGGGATCAGTACTCACTGGTTCCTTAGTATTTCTCTGTGTTATCAGTGCTGTTAGAGAAAAGCTGCTAGAATGGGTGCCAGAGAACCAGAAGACACTTGATTTGATTATGTTCTTTCTACTTGAAGAGTCAGTGAAGTGAGTGGATATTACAAACGAAAGATTTTCAACAATAAGAGCTGCCTTGGGATATTTCTGAGACTATTTATTTTCTTTGGCAACTCCTGCTTCTAAGGTGTTTGCGATGAGTTTAGAGCCTCTGTATCAGGATCATGTGAAACATCTACCCAAGAGCTAACCTAACTTTGGAATTCTTTAGACTTTCCTGTAGCATCTTCGAGACTCATAAAAAAAAAATTTCCAGGGCCAAATGTGATTGGTCTAATGTTTGGAAATTCTTTTTAGGCAAAGGGGCTGATTTGAGTAAGCCTCCATGTCGAAAAGCCAAGGAAATCCGAAAAGAAAGGAAAATGTTAAAACTCATGCAGCAAAACCCAGCTGGAGAATTTGAGAGTTTCCAGGCTCAAGGTCAGCCACCAAAGGCTAAATCCAACCAGCCCAAATCACTTGAAGATCTAATATTTGAATCTTTGCCAGAGAATGCATCACACAAGTTGGAGGTACTTGGCAGGGGTTTTATTGTTTGGTTGTTTTTGTCTTCTATTGAGTTCTTTATTTTTTTGAAGTTATAGTTACTGGTTGATGTTTTGCAGTTTCAATAAGAAATAAAAGGGAATTGGGTATAGTAACATTTGTATTTACTAAATTAACTGCTATTTTTAAGTGTTTTTTGAAAATACTTTAGGGAACTGGCCATCAAAACAATACCAGTTTTAACATGTTATTAAGGAGGGTATCCTGGCTTTTTGTATCCCTTGATTGAAATTAAGTAGTTAAAACAAGAAAGACAATTTTTAAAATTTGATTTTAGAAATTTACACAGTAGGGCTGGGGATTTAGCTCAGTGGTTTCAACACCTGCTGCGCAAGTGCAAGGACCCAAGTTCGATCCCTGGTACCAAAGAAAAAAAAAAAAGAAATTTACACAGTAAAAGATAGTTTAGATAGTAAAAGAGAATAGATCATACCAGACAAAGTGCTGTTTTATCCGTAATAAAATCTTGATATTGATCAAGGCGGCAACTCCTGTTATATATGTAAGCCAGCAGTTGGGGATTAACTAAGTCATTAAATTATAGTACTAAAATCCTTTCTCATGAAGTACTCCCAACCAATTTAGGAGTAATATGAATAATAATATGAATAGTGTGAATATTTTTTAGGAATAATATGATTGTTTTTAGAGCTAAATTCCTCTTTTGTCCAAACTTATTTGCATTTCTAATCAATCCAAATTCCTCAGTGTTAATTTTGTACATGTAACATTCTTTTCAGCTGGGTGCAGTAATGTGTACCTGTCATCTCAGCTACTTGGGAAGCTGAGGAAGGAGGATTGCAAGTTCCATTCCAGTTTGGCAAAGACTGTCCAAAAAAAAAATTCTTTTCTCAAAACATTAGCCATAATGATTTTGTCATATTTTCATATTTGATTAGTAACTGGTCAGCCTTTGAATTTATAGTTTAGTGTCTTCTAAGAATATTACTTAATGTTATACATAATACAAAAATTAACTTTGATGTATTCTGAATCTTCAGGAAATATATATATTATCAGACATATTTTATGTTAACTGCTTAAATATTTTATGAAGAGGCTTTTATCTTTTGATAAATACAAATACAAATAGTAATGTATTCAGGGAATCAATGACACCTCACATAATAGTTCTAAAGCAAAAGGCATCAACTTTTACTTTTTTAATGTAATGTGACCCAGAATGTGTAGAGGTTTCTTATCCACTAGGTGTCACTCTTTGTTTACAGAAGAATTTGTCCATGGGATACATAGAAAGTTTCTATTATGCCTTTAATGTATTACATTTAATTTTGTTTCACTAATACATTTTAACTGGTTAGTACATGATTAATGTTAAGATATGTTAGTCTTTACTCTGTACTCATCCTCATTTTTAACTCATCCTCATCCTCATTTTACATATGAAAGAGCCAGTTCACAGTGAGTTTAGTTTAGCAAAGATAGTGACATCATAAGATTTGAACAAAGGAAATCAGACTTCAGACTCTTCATTTTAAACTATGCTGTGAAATAAGAACATGAGTGTTGTCTTTTTTACTTATAGAATAAAGTTATAAGTTTAGAATTACTAATGATAAAAGTGGCCAAAAGATAGTCCTATTTTCAATCTTTGATTGATGGTGAGTTGTGTGCTAAAATTAAGCAGAGTATATTTATGTTTGTGTCATGAATGCTGGAAGTATCCTGCCTGTTTATAATATAGGCAGGCCTATATAATTCAGTTATCAGAAGCAAGCCTTAGAATTTGGAGGGAATCCTCCTTTACTTTCCTAAGAAGTCTGTAAGTAGCAAAAATTACTTTTGTTTACAAATTTGTTTTTTACTCTTAAAATATTTTTAATATTTGTTGAAACATTTTGGTTTTTGATTGGGAGTTACTGTTAATGTATATTCCACAGAATGAATAAATGAATAAATGAATGAATTAATGAACATTGTTTTTTAACTCCTTCTGAAGGTGAGGGTGGTGAGATCATCTCCACCAAGTTCTCAATTCAAAGCCACATTTCAGGAGTCTTACCAGGTCTATAAACGTTACCAGATGGTTATTCACAAGGACCCACCTGATAAACCAACTGTGAGCCAGGTCAGCAGGCCAATTGTAATTTTTCTATGCACACAGAACTTTCCCTTCCATTTCATATTATTGTATGAAACCTTGGTTTATTTTTGGTGCATTATATTCATATTCAATCTGTAGCATATCTGAATAGAGAAAGGAGTGTGAGTTAATGGACATTCTGAAAGTGCAAATTTTACTTCGGGCTGTGTTAAGTGCCAGTCACGTGTAATTTCAAAGTGGAAAGGAGGATGTAAAGTTATCTTTATTTAAAGTTATTATTTCTGGATGAATTTATCTGAAAGTGAATAATAGAACTCTAAAATAAAATATCTATGAAAAAATTCAAATTTTGATGGTAGGCATATTTTGTCTGATGTGTTTTATATGTTTTATTCATCTTCATAACAGCTAAATTATTCTTTATTAATGTATTACCCAATCACAACTGAGCAGGACTAGAAAAGTAAGGCAGTAGAGTGTTTTGATAGACATCCTCGTATGTATTTACTTTCATAAGTCAAATGATCCAAGAAAAATCTGGAAGGGAAAAAAGCTTAAAATGCTTACTATAAGTAAAGATTGCAAAAGTAGTGGCCATGACCACCGTTAGCAACAGTATTAACTAGTGAGGGTTGGCTAGAGAACCACATAGGTGGATAGAGAAAAAACTGTATAATTCAGTCATCAGAAGCAAAAAAAAAAAATTCTCCTGCCCTTGTGAGTTTAAGATTTTTCTTTGTGTTAGTGTAAAGATAGCACTCAGGCTATGTGCCGGTAAGCTCTTCCAGGATTTCTTCTGTTCGTGACATATTTCAGCACTGAGCTTTGGAAGTGGATTTGCGGAGATCTTACTCTAGCCTCACCTTCAGAAGCATATCATTAGGTAGAGATGTTTCAATAGCATTTGCTTGTATTTTCCTTGCTCTGAAGGTGAGGTTAGTACCTGTCTCCTTTGAGGATCCAGAGTTCAAGTCGTCCTTCAGCCAGTCCTTTTCTTTATATGTCAAGTATCAAATGGCCATACACCAGGATTCACCTCATGAATGTGGGAAGACCCAGGTACTGTTTGTTAAATGTTTTTTTCTACTTGACAAGGTTATCTGTAAAGCATTTTATGCTATTTGCTTATCTTTTAAGTAGGGCTCATATTCCTTTCAGTGTGTATTGCTGAACTTTTGTGAAAACAAGACATATATGTATGTGAGCATTTAATTTTTTTTTAAGAGTAGGAAAAATTTATTGAGAGAAAGATAGCTTCTAAGAGAGACAGAAGGGGGACTGGAAAGTGAGTTGCCCCTGTATGTGAGCATTTTAAATCCCCCAGAAACAAGGATTGGAAGTTCAAAATATGTTCTATAAAGTGTTCAGTTGAGGAAGGTGAGTATAGCATGTTTATAAGTTTTGTTGTGCAGCCTAATTCAGCAGACATTACTGAATGCCCATGGTTTGTCACAGGACAGACTAAAGAGTCTGTCTTTAAGGAATTGATGATCCAGTGGGCAAAACAGACCACTAAGCAAAAATATCTCAACATGAAGTGAGTGGGAAAGAAATATATTGAGATTTTTTAAATAGAGCATGTTGATATTTTTATATAGAGCATCATTTAACAATATGTAAAATAATATTTTACAATGATTTATATGGAGCATAACTAACATTTACTGAGGACCTGTATTTCCCAGATGAGATATTGAATGAATAAAAGATTGGATAAGGACCAGGGATTTAGCTCAGTGGTGCTACCGCCTGCCTCGCAAACGCAAGGTCCTGAGTTCAGTCCCCCCCAAATAAAAGACTGCGTAACTATCTCAATGGGAAACATTGTTGAAGAACGGTATCACTAGATACAGAGAAGTTAGTTTTGATTTTTTGTTTAATGGCTTTTAATGACATAGAATGTGTAAGTTAAAGAGAAGAGTTAATGCTGCATGTTGCCTGAGAGAAGGCTGACTCCTAGGCTGCTGGAGTCTTCTACTTAAAGAGTGCTCTACACTGATAAAACTGTAGCCCCATTGACTAGATTCAACAGTTACTAATTTTTTCCTTTACTTTGTCTTTTTTCTGTGTTAATCATTTTAGCTTAATTATATATTATGACATTTTACATCTAAATTCTTTAATATGCATCTCCAAAAATGAGACATACTTCTACAAAATAAATGTAATTATAGATCTAAGAAAATTTATTTTTGAATATATAGTATCTAGTACTTACATTTTCCTATTTTTAAGATGTTAATATCTCATCAATGTTCATGTATTATATTTTGTTATACTATTATAGATTGTTGTATTCACAACAGTTTGTACCTTTTAACTTGTTTCACATTGGTGTATTTCCCCAACTTTTTACTTTGAAACTTTCAAAGTATTTGAACAGAAAAGTTGAAAGAACACAGGGAGCACCCAGATACCATTCACCAAAATTCACCAGTTGTTAAGAACTAAATCAAATTTGATTTTTTTTCTTTCTTTCTCCTTTTTTGCCTGAACCATTTGAAAATAACTTGTGGATTTAATGACACGTTGCCTGTAAATGTTAAACATACTCTTTCTCATACTCATTTGTATAATTCTCCTATATTCCTTATAAGTTAACAAATTCTTTAATACCGTAAACCATATTCACATGTTCCAGTTATATACCCAAATACCTTTTATAGGTTTTAAGAAAAAATACAGGGTCCATTCAAGGTTCACACGAGCTGCTATGTTCATGCTATGTTTATAATATGACCATTAGGTTCTTTAGGTTTTTTTATTTGATGACTTTTTTAGTCTGTTGAATGTCTTACCTTTAGAATTTGTTTCCTAGTAATTAGATTCTTAATCTTAAAAGTGTACGTTTCTTGTTGTGCATGGGTTTATTACAAAACCTTTTATTGAAGTGTAATATACATACAGAAAAGCACATATGTGTTTAGATAGATGAAATTTCACAACAGAACTCACTTGGGCAACCAGTTCTCAAATTAAGGAATTGATTATTACCAGCACCCCAGGAGTTCCTTCTGGTCCTTTTCCATCACTAGATGTCTGTGTCAGCACTGGAGGCACTTTTCTGGCCTGGATCGCAGAGCACATCCTCTTCGCTGCTCTTCACATTGTTTGAAGCAGCATTCCTCCAGTTTTTCTCCATTTGTGTATAGACATAATCATTACATTCAGTGTCCCTTACTGTTTGTTTTTACAATTTTTAAAAGTCTTTTGAAAAATTAATAAACTTTATTTTTCAGAGTTTTGGGTAAAGACTTGGGGGGAACAAGTGTATATATTTTTAAGTCATATCTCTAGAATTAAGTAAATCTGAATTACATATTTTTACTTTAATTACAAAAACCCCCTTAAAAATGAAAATTTGAAGCCATCAGAGGGATAGAGATGATTGTCTGCTGACTTTCCCTTCTCCAGACTCTTGTTTGCCCAGAACTCAGCTTCAGCACTGTTCACACTTGGTCAACCTTATTCTCCTTGCATTCTTTGTTGGAGTATCTGAAAACACATCCTGGATATTACAGCCTTGTTAGCTGTAAATATAAGTTGATAGCCAGTGTAGAAATTAAAGGGGAAAGTTTCCTGGTGGGCCCATTTTTGACCCAGGGAGACAGAAAAGGACTGGGTTTTGGACTCCAGTCTCTAGGTGATGATCTAGGGCTGTAACACGCTTATTCTTTCATCTTAGCTCAACTCTCTCCCTGTGTGGGATGTGCAGCTTGTGTGCACACAGCCCAAGAAATATGGATAGTTTTCTTCCATTTATTAGAAATAATTTTCACTAGACATTAATGTGACAACTGCAGATGATTTTTTGCTTGTAAACTTTTTAAATATGTTCTAGAACTTAACCGAGAGAAGCCTTCAGCTTTCTTTTCTTTTCAATACTGGGGATTGAACTCAGGACCTTGCACTTGCGAGGCAAGCAACAGCACCACTGAGCTAAATCCTCAGCCCTTCAGCTTTCTTTTTTTAGTAGTTTTACTGTATATATGTGTAAATCATGAAAACTTACAATTGAAAATTATTCAGTGTATCAGAGAATTGACATTCTCTTTCATTTATGGAGAGACTGATCTCATATAGATATGTACTATTTTATAGATGTTTAACTCTTGCATAAGTAGCTGAATATGTTGATGGCAAGATCTGAGTATTTAATATTCATGTATTTTTTGGGAGGTCTTGGGTTAACCTCAGGGCCTCACACATGCCAAGCAACAGTTTCCTCACTCTCCAGTCCCTAAATACATTTAAAGCTATGGCTAACATCCATAAATAGAGGGCTTAGGCAATTATTTGTATAATTTAATCAAAAGCTACTTTTTATGAGTAGCCTCTAAGCCAGGGCTCACTGGTGTATTGTAGTCTTGTTTCATGGTCTATACTAAGATGTTTTCTACTTAAGTTAACAAAGCTTTTGAATCATTTACTTAAATTAATTGGCGTAAAGAAGGTACTACTAAATTCCCAGCGTAATATCCCTTTTTGAGGAGAAACAGTGGGGTGGAGTTTTCTTTTGGGGTTTTGTCTTTGGTTGAATGTCTGAAGTTCTGGAGTTCTTGGCATTTGACTCAAGGTCTAAGTTAATATAACAATAACCATTATAGTAAATTTGTACATACTTTTTTCTTTCTGCAAGATGGGGTCTTGCTATGTAGTTCAGGCTAGCATTGAACTTACTATGTAGTCCAGGCTGGCTGCAAACTGAGCAGTCCTCCTGCCTCAGCCTCTGGAGTTAAATATATTGTTTTTTTGAAAGTTGAGGAATGAGACAATGAAACGGAAAGTTATGTGTCAAATGGAATGTCTGGCATGAAATAGATGTTGGTTCTTAATGAACTGCCTGCCTGAGAACAAATATGGTCAGTGATAAGTTATTTGGATTGAATAGTGTGAAGGTGATACCAGTTAGGATGCCATACATTTTGGTCAGAATATTGATGATATGACTGCTGAATAGCATCAAGGGTGGTAACATGAGCTCTGATCAGTCATTTCTGCCTTAAATCTCGGCCTTCCCACTTATTACCTGGATGCTTTAAACAAGCCAGTAATTCCTCAGCTTTTTTTTTAAACTTTAGGTTCTTCATTTGTAAATATGGGAGGCTACTGTAACAGGGTTTGTTGTGAGGATTAAATAAGATCATACTTATAAAGGCCTTTGGCCAAATAATCATTCACTGAACTTTAGTTTCTAGGATTTGGATAGCAATATGCCATTAGGAATCATGGAGGTCAAGAGGAAGTAAGTGATAACTTCTGGTCTACCTAGACAGCATTTACAAATGCAGTTATGTTTTTCCTTGTTTCATTTTCCCATTTTAATTCATTTATTTGTTTGAATTAAAGGTCATAGATGTTTTAAATTTTAACATTAAATTAGAAAATTTGAGTCAGTGCTTTCAAAGAAAAAAGTGGTTTGGTGGATCAATATGTAATTTTAGTCATTAAAATAAGAATTTTTAAGTGTACTTTGATTCATCTCATTATACCACATAAAACATGTAAGAGGCATTATTCATGAAGATGTGTATGTGTATTTCTTAACTGCTTTATTTAGGACTGGGTTCAAAGGAAGAATAGAAGTTTTTTCAGTCTACTGGAAGAGCTTCCTGCTTATACTTGAAGTAGATCTCTCCTTTTTGTTTTTGTTTTGTATTGTTATGTTTTTCACTTTTCAGTACTGGGGATTGAACCCAGGGTCTTTGCACTGAGCTATATTTTTTGTAATTTTTTTTTTTTTTGAGACAATCTCATTAAGTCATAAAGTTGCTAAGGCAGGGCTCGAACTTGAGATTCTCTTGCTTCAGCGATTTCTCCTTTTGATAAATTAGCTATATTGGATTATCCAAATCAGTAGCATGCATTGTGCTTGTTATACCACTTAAAAATGCTTTGCTTGAGTCTGAAGAAATACACAGTGCACAGGAGAGTGCTTAGAATGGAACAGGCGGCCAGGGGGCATTATTTAAATGAATGAACAGCTTGAGTTGACTATTTTTAAGAAATACCTGAGAGAACTCAGTTGTTGCCAAATTTTAAACTACTTGTGAAAAAAATAGTTCTCGAAAATTGTAACATGAAGCAAAAAGGAAAATTCAAATAAATGATGTGAAAAGCTCTTGACAATTATCCTCCTATATTTAGTAAAAGCTGCTTTTAATTTCCTGAGTCAAAGTGTTGAGAAATTTACCTACCCAGAGTTAAGCATGTTTTAGTAAGCACAAGCTCATGTGATAGGAATAATTTTGCTGTGAATGCCATTTGTCTTTAGCTTTTGTATTTTAGGTCTGTTTTTTCCATTAAATCTGAAGAATATCGTTTTATGACCCCCTGGTAATGACTTGACAAGTGAACGATACCTTTATTTTTGGAGGTTTTTTTTTTTTTTTTTGGTACCAGGGATCAAACTTAGGACCTTGTGCTTGTGAGGCAGGCATGGTGCCACTGAGCTAAATCCCTGGCCCACAATACCTCCTATTGATGATTAGTCTAAACAAGGAAAGTTTGGGTTTTTTGCTGTGATAATTAATTTAATATGCCAAATAATTTTAGGTAACTACCTGCCTGAATAAAATGCAGTTGATTTTCTTCTAGTCAGCAGTTAGTTGTAAAGATTATATATATATATATATATGAATGATTGATTATCCAGAGCATAGTTCTACCTTAAACATGTGCATAAATAAGGAATATAAATTGTTTCTCTCCCATATATATTTTATGGCTTTATATATATGGCTGTAAATAACATAGATATGTTGGCTTTTATGTGATAATCATTCTACAGATAGCTCTGAACTTCTAGAATGATTACCCTCCTATCCTTCCAAGTATACTTAGAAAAACTTTCATGTTTATTTTTCCTGGGCTGTGGAAGAGTGTGATTATTCTATTCAACCAGTCACATAAACATTTAATTCATATCATGGTCTAGTCCAGTGATGGCAAACCTTTTAGAGCTTTCAGTGATAACAAACAGCTGGCCATGGCACTGTGCCATAGGTTTGCCACCACTGGTCTTGTCACTGTGGTAGAAGGATACACAGATGAGTAAGATATAGTCCTTAATCTAATTAATAAAATGAACTTTAAAATGCTTTTAAAGCTTCTTTTTGTAGGGTTACATTAATGTTGAAAATGTTAAAATGCTAATGTTGAAAGTTAATGGAAATATATATATCATGATGTGGGAGTGTTTGATCTTGTTTGGAATCTTGTATGTGAGCAGTAAATGTAACTATTATTAACATGTTTGTGTTAGTATGATTAAGCCTTAGTTTTTGTTTTGTTTTTTTGTACCGGGGATTGAACTTGGGTCCTTGCGCTTGCACAGCAGGCGGCGAAACCACTGAGCTAAATCCCCAGCCCAAGCCTTAGTTTTTAATAATCACATTGCTGGCAATATATTCCATTTCTTATTTGACTTTAAGTATAAATTTTGCCAGGCTGGGGATTTAGCTCAGTGGTTCCGCTGCCTGCCTCACCAAGCGCAAGATCTCGTTTGATCCCCGGTACCAAAAAAATTAAAAATAAAAATAAATAGATAAATAAATAAATAAATAAAATTTGCCTCGTGGTTTCCTGCTTATTTTGATTTCCATGTCTTATAGTATTTTCTATTTATCCTCAGTTTATATTATTCAGAGTTTGAGAAGGCACCAGATTTTTTAAGGTCAATTTGAATTCGTGTGTGTGTGTGTGTGTGTGTGTGTGTGTGTGTGTGTGTGTGTTTTCCTAGGGACGAATCCAGGGCTATCAATTTGAATTCTTTTGCCCAACATAGTGTTACTGAAGTGATAACTAGTTTTGTCTGTAGTATTAGAAGTATTTTGTTAATGCAAGAAAATTCTGGATAATTGATACGAGCAGTTGCCAGACTTGAAATTCCACTTTGACAAATAGAGATAACTCTTTGGTGTGCTTTGGTTTAGAATTTTTTTTTTTTTGAGACAGGGTCTTACTATGTAGTTCAGGTTGGCCTCAAACTCACAGCAGTCTTCCTGCTTCAGCTTCCCAAGTGCTGGGATTACAGATGGGTGCCATTATGCTTGCCTGACTAGAAAAATAATTTTTTTTAGCATTTTTTTTTTTGAGATAAGAGTCTATGTAGCCCAGGCTGGCCTTGAACTCCTGCCTCAGCCTTACAAGTGCTGAGAGTACAGGCGTGTGTCACCACACCTAGCCTAGAAAAAACATTTAAAAATGTTGTTTATCTTCACAAAAATTCCCCTTTGCAATTCAGTCTTTTCCCTTTTCTTTGAATATTGGAATTTAGCCATGGTTCCTTGTTAAACAGAAAAGGCCTTCAGGAATGTAATGGCTTATTTGTTGAATATTTTATATTACTAAGATAAAATAATTGATTATAGTCTTACTGGGGCCTTTTGAAAAAATTAGAAATGTCTATTTCTCAATTCTTCCTGCTTCTCTTCCCCTAAATTTGCATGGTTAGTAACAAGTCTTGGAAAAAAAAAGAACTTAACTAAGTGTAGTGGAGAGGAGGTCCAGCAGCAACTTTGTGCTCTTAGAGAACCGTGGTATTGAGTGCTTCTCAGCAGGCTGCAAGCAGGTGTGTGAGCTAAGCCACCACTGATCTGGAGAGACAGTGAGTGCTGGGGGTAGCAAGTGAGATGTGCTGGGAGAGGAGCAGGCCGACCACTGGCTGTGGCGTGTGAGAGTTATCTGTTTGTTTCCTTGTTTTCTTTTTAGGGGCTTAAAGGATTTAACAGTTGGCACTGAGACCTTTTATTCATGGACTCTAACATAGACCATTAATCCTTATTTTCTTTTTCAAAATAAGCTTTATCAAATGAATCACATTAACAGTGTTATTAATACTGTCACAGAAAATTAACCTGTTTTAAGTTTGAAAAGCCAAATGTCTGGCAGGTTAATCCTATTTTCAATTAGATTAAGTCAAGAAGTAATCTTCAAAATGAGTAGAACAAGAATATGACTGTTTGCATCCAGTTATTTCTGGAATGATGAAATATATCGCTGTCGGTAAAATCAGTAAGATATTTTGTAAAACATGCTAAAATTTTTATTTTTTCAATATTCTGGAATACGCTTTCTATAAACTATACTTCATGATTTCCTAATTTTTTAGCTACATTAGTAGAGCTATGTTAAACAGTATTGAGGTATTTAAAGCTACTCACTATGGCTATATTCTTTTTTTTCTTTTGAGACAAGATTTAACTATGTAGTCTAAGCATCTAGGCTGGCCTTGAACTTAACAGTGTATCCTAGGCTGCCCCAAACTTGTGGCAATCCTCCTGCCTCAGCCTCCTGAATGCTGGATTTACAGGCATGTGCCATCATGCTCAGCATTTTTTTTTAAATAAACCTCTTTTTTTTAGTAGTTTCACCTTCACAGCAACATTCACACAGTCTATTCTTACCCTGAGGAGACAACTTGGAAATGTTACTTAAAATAACGTCTATCTTGGGCTGGGGATTAAACTCAGTGGCACTGTGCCTGCCTTGCAAGTGCAAAACATACATCTATCTTTGCTGTCAGTATCAGTGTATATACAAAATTTATTTTGCAGTCATTTTTATTTTTTATAATTGTTCTTTTCAAGATATTAGCATTTGTACTGAACATAATAGGTATAATTATGAGAGATTGACCATCCATCTAACCAACTAAAGTGAAACATGGAATCTTTTTTGTTTCATTGGAGTAGTGTGAATACAAGGCTTGTAATTTATTGTTTCAGGATTGAAAACTTTTTATGTATTTCATAGTTGGCAGATTAAACAAGACAAGAATTTTTTGCTCTGTTTTGAAGAAGCTGTAACATAAATGTTGCTCATACACATGCTAAAGATGTATATAAATTACTGGAACTCCAAGGAGATACTAATTTTCTTAGGCAATATTTATACGCTTTTCTTTTGTTATCTAAAGTAACTTCTGTCTTAATTCATCCATCAGTTGCCACTGATCATGAGCTACTTATAAATTCAAAAGTATGGGTGTAGCATAGTTAAAGTGCACTTATAGGAGATAACGCATAGAAACCCTACAATATCAAGTACCTAGTTTTAACATAGAAATTCACCGTGCTTCATTTTTCTCCTTATTAAATTGGTGTGTATTTCAGCGGGCTCTTTTTACTCTTGGGAAGAAGGGTAGTGATTGATTGTCTTAGATCAGGCTATCACAGAAGAATTCAAGACCACAAAGCTTGCATTTTCAGTTTCAGTAAAATTTCTTGTTTCATACCAGTATAATAAAAACTTAGTGTTTTGGTATGTCTTGCACTTTCAGAAAGTTCTCTTACTGTTAATAGAATTGCATATTGTTATTTAAGAAAAAAAATCTTAGTCTCTCTGTCACCCAGGGCCTAGATGATACCAGTTAGTTTTGTACCTTTAACATGCACTAGTGATATTTTCGGAAGTATATTTATTAAGTTTAGGGGAGGGTGCATTTGATATATTTTGAAATATGGAAAACTTAAAACATTCACAAAGTAGAGATAATCATATAATGAGCCCTTATATTTATCACCTCTGCTCTGTGGTTTAGCATCATAGTGTTGTTCTGTTTACACACCCCCTCATTACTTCCCTCTACCTTTCCTTCTGTGATCTAGAAGGAAATACCAGACATCATATAATCTCATTGATAAATATTTCAGTGTGTATCTCTAAAAGAGAATATCAGTTATTTGTATTTCTCGTGTATACTAGCCAGCTTTGTTTTGGAGAGGAAGTT
Organism: Heterocephalus glaber; assembly: GCF_053883595.1. Classification (NCBI taxonomy): domain Eukaryota; kingdom Metazoa; phylum Chordata; class Mammalia; order Rodentia; family Bathyergidae; genus Heterocephalus; species Heterocephalus glaber. Next base: position 62,604,893 of record NW_028258320.1, read on the forward strand.
TTAAGAGTGCTTGGCAGCAGGCCTATTGTTGCATTTCATTGTAGTTAATTTTCGATTAGAAAGATGAAGAGTTTATATACCTTAGGTACTTTATTATTAAAGTAGATCTCAAAGGGTATGAAATGTTAATTCTGGAAATAAATCTATGAAAACATTGTGAATTACCACCATGTACATATATGAAGTTACGTGACAATCCTCATTTCAGAGCGAACCCATGGTTTGCTTTGTCACTTGTTCATGCCCCGACCCTTGTTTCTTTATTTAAATGCTGAGAGACAGGTAGCATATCATATTTAGACACAGGTGGTATTCTTTAAGCATGTATGTTTGTTATAAAAAGGAAAAGAAAGTTAAAGGGAGGTAGTGAGAAAGAGGAAGAGAAAAAGAAGAGAAAGGGGGAAGGAGGGTAATGGGATTGAGACAAGAGAAAAGGCAAATCAGGGTAAACCTCAGAGCAGAGGTGCCAAATTGTGGAGATAAAACTTCCCTTTCTCTCACTCTCCTCTCTTGGTCATGACTTTTGTATCTCTCCTCTTTTGGTTCTATGGTTTATATCCTTCCTGCCTTGCTGTTAACTAAAGTTTGCCTGTGGCACTTAGGATCAGCAAGATTGCTCATTCCTCCTTTAAAGGGTGTTTTTATGATATGAAGGTTGTAAGACAAAACTTTAAAAAATACCTATATTATGACTAATTGTGCTTTATTTGCTTTTATACAGATATTTAGGAATGTTTCTTTAAACGAAATAGTTGGGTACCTACTGTGGGCTATGTTGAAACTTCCTATAATCTGTGGATGAATATAATATATGAAAACATTAATTTTATAGAGGCTTTTGGGTTTACTTAGGTGCTCTTATTGGAAAATTGTATAGTAATTTTTCCTTTTTTCTGTGTGTTCTCCTTTACTGCTCATTTACTGGATGAAATTGATTGCCTTCAAATTTGACTCTGCAGTTCACAAGGTTTCTTTGCAGTTCACCTTTGGAGGTAAGAGTTTACTCATTGACCTTAATACTAGAATAGCTAATTAAGCATCACTATTGATTTCTTTCCTTAAGCATTGATAATTTCTGCATTTGATAATTTAGGAGTGATGATTTTGAACTGACACGTATTTTTCAATATCATCAGTGGGATGAACAAAGTCTTTTTTGGTAAAATTTTCTAGAAGTAAGGCTGTTGTATTTCTGTTACTTCCATAACTTGTTTAACTATATGAATTATGCTCATGTTAAAAGAGAGCTGGAGAAATCACAGGTAAAAGCTGTCACAAGGAATTTTGACTTGGTTTGAGAGGCCATCTTAAAATCTATGAAGTCATCCGGGAGGAGCTTCTGTTACAGCACAGGCACTGCTCTGGGCACTTCATTCTTTTTCCATTTAATGCTCATCTTTATTTTCAATATAGAACCAAAAATTGAGTGATAAAATTGTGCGATTAAAAAAATGGTTACAGAATGAGATGTCACTGTGAGCTGCGATTGGAGAAGGACTTGTAGATAACTGGCAAGAGTGGGGAGAAGCAGCAGAGAAGGGGAAGAAACAGTGAAACATTGGACTGGAACCAACCTTGAGTTTAAGAGTGTGTTGCCACTTACTAGCCTTGTGACACTGAGCAAATCACAACTTCCCTGAGACTTAGTTTTCTTACCTTTAAAATTCAAGCAATAATTCCTACCTCTCAGTTGAGAGTAGAAATGGAAGTGAGTATAAACTGTGCTACTGAGACCCTGTAATATATGCTCTCACTGTTTCTTGCTTACCTTTCACTTGTTCTTCCCCTTGGATCTCTCGTTTATTTCACTTTCAGCTCCATTTCCCCATTCCCACCTAGTTCAAATCATGCTCCTCCTTAGGGTTAAGCTCAGTATTATGTCCCTTGTGAGCACATCCTTAACCTCTCCACGTGTAGGCAGTTCCTTTTTATGCTTTTATAACCTTGTGTTCATTTAATTATTGAAACTATTGTTGGCCAGATAGAGCGCGATCACCAGGTGAAACAGACAAGACCAGAGAGGCTGGTACCATCCGGGTTTGGTCACATTTTCTAATCATCTAGTGTCAAGGGGAAAGCAAAATGATACTTACTGTGAAAAGATTCTAGGTTTTGAGATAAGAGAAACTTGGATGGCTCATGTGCAAGTTATTTAATCCTTCTGAACTGCTGTTTTCTAATCTAAAAACAGAGATAATACTTACAAGGTTATTAAAATTAAATGAAGTTATTTATAGCAAACATTAGAAACAGTGCCTAAAAAAATAGAAGTTTAAGTAAGAGGTGTAAAGCAAAACCAACCCAGAAGAAACCAACCCAGTAGAAACTTGAAGACTATAAATTTTATAATTTGCTCTTTAGTTAAAGACTCCTTTTTAACTGTAGAAGCAGAGGGAAGTTTACAGAAGAAAGGATGAAAAAAGTTAATTTGATTATGTAAATATACACAGTTTTGTACATGTAAATAAATGTTGTTAAAAGGCAGCTTGGGAAAGTATGGTAAAAGTCTTATTATATTGAATGTAATGACCTTTCAGAATCACTAAAAAATACTACTTCTTTTACACAAAAGTTGGTTGAATTTTATCAAGTAGTTGATGAAATAAAATATAAGAGGATGGACTGGGGATGTAGCTCAGTGGTGCTGCTGCCTGTCTTGCAAGCGCAAGGTCCCGAGTTCGATCCCTGGTACAAAAAAAAAAACAGGTGATCAGTATGTTTTAAAAGTTTAACCCCATTAGTAATCAAAGAAATAGTTTAAAACAGTAGTGATATATAATCTGTTACCTATCAAGGTGTTTTTTAAGTGAGAAGATGTGATGAAATGGGATATTTATAAAACACCCTTTATAAAAGCAGGCTGTTTTCTCATATACATTAAAGGCTTTGTATACATTCATACCTTGTGGTTGAGTAATTCTGTTCTAAGAACCACTGCCAGAGAGATAATCAAAGGCAGAGACAATACTTGCATAACAGTGTTTATTACAGCATTATTTATAAAGGTAAAAAAGTGTAAAGAACCTAAATATCTAACAGTAGTAAATGGGCAAAGAAATCCTTACCAAGCCATATGATAGAACACTCTATACCCATTTAAATGGAAATGACGAATGCATGTTCTTGAGTATGTATTAGTGAATAAATGTAAAATGTCTTTGCTATATTAAGAGATAAGAGTAAGATACAAAATTGTACAGGAAATCTCAATTTAAAGACAAATGCTCATAAATTAGTTTGGAAGGAGGTACCCAAAATGTTAGTATCAATTACAAAATGTTGAAATTGTTTTACTCTGAATAAAAGACCCACAGTGGATAGAGGTGCCTTGCTAGTTTTTGTTAATAGTTGTTCAAATCATTGTTTGTGGATGTCAAACAACTTCAACAAGAGCTTAGTGTAACAAAAAATAAGGGTTCTTAGCAGAAGGCAGTTACAGTGAGTTGGCCTCCCTGCACAAGGAGTCAGTAACAAGGTGGGAGCTGGTTTTCTACTTGATGAGCAAGTAAGTAACAATTTGATTTACTAACCAATTGCAAAGCACTTCTAAGTAGAGCTCACCAGTAGAATTCTTTCTAATGTAAACTCACTGAGAGAGGGCTCTGTTTTTCTTGTTTCCTTGTGTTTCCATTCTTAGTGTAATAAGTAGTACATAGCAGGCACTGATTTAATAAATATTTGTTGAACGAATGAATGAACAAATTAATAAATGCTCTTAGTGGGGGTCAGGCTGAGAGTAGCAGTCATTTATTGATAATTAGGCAGGACTCAGCCAGCAACAGTCAGGGTTTAATATTTATATTTTAATATATTTAAACATTCTGTCTTCCCACTTAGATTGTAGCTACTTATGATGGATGTAGAGCTTTGCTGTTTCATCTTTGAATACTCTCAGTTATAGATAGGTCTTGGGTCTGTACCTGCTACATATACAAGCAAATATCTTATATTTATTTATTTATTTATTTTTTGGTACCAGACATCGAACTCGGGTCCTTGCAGTTGCAGGACAGGTGGCGGAACCACTGAGCTAAATCCCCGGCCCTAAATATCTTATTTTTAAATTGTGTCTTACTGCTCTTGTTAAATGTTGCAGTATATATGTGGAACCTTTAATCTTTGGGGAAAAATAAGGAAAGTATCATGATCAAAATTTAGTGATAGTTTCTATCATTTTCTAATAGTTTTCTCTACTGAATGATTTGAAGTTGTATTTTACCTTGGCTAAGTTGATCTGTTTTATTACTTGGCTTATAAATATGGAGGAGAAAAATGAATTAAATATGACCAGTGTACTTTTCTTCTTTGGGATGTGAAATGCTTTGAGTCCTGTGCGTTGATACTTCTCTAACTTGAAATTCCATGGGGCTGCCTGATAGCGTAGTGAGTGGCAGCCACCCCCAGTTCTTCAGCACCAACTGAGCTCAAGATTCCATTCTTTGGTCATCGCACGGTGCTTCAGAGCTAAGGCAGTGGAATGTTGGAAGTCTCTGAATATTTAAATGTGCCATTAAATTTATATTTTAGCTGGAGAAGGAAAATTACAAATTTAGGAAATACGCAATACTTTTCCTAATTTTGAAAAGAAAAATAATTCTGGTGCAATAAACTAAGTGAGTCTTGCAGTTGAAAATGCAGCTGACTTTAAACTTTGTCCCAGAAACCTCCTGTGAATGAACCATGTCCCTTTGTTGTAAGCCTTAAACAGTTAACTGCCACATGAATCTAATGAAATTGTCAGGTTATAGTAATTGCATCAGTAATTTGATATGTTGTCATTTGAATGGACCATGTGTGGAGAGTCAGTTACTTCCCTCTGTGGGGCTGACCCTTTTACATTCCTATAAGCGGAAGACTAATAGCACTCATTAAGCTTTATGGGAAAAGAGCTTTTATCACCTCGTCAGGTCAGGCAACATATTTCCATTCCATTCCTAATTTCGTGTGGCTCTGTAGCTGCTGACGTGCACTCCCCTGCTAGGTTTATATCGGAGCTCTGCCTTACAGACATTTTTATTGACAGTTTTGAGTCTGAATTACATTTTGTGTGGCACCACTTACAGATGTCTTCAATTAAATGTAGGTAAATAAAAGGGATTATATATCAGAGGACAAAAGATTCTTGAAATTCTCTTCGAAGTCAAGCTTTGCCAGCCAGTCCAGTAGAGTACAGTCTCATTGCTGCTTTTGAGGTAGAGTTGCCCTAGAGGCATTTGTGGCAAATGTTAAACCTTGTATGAGTGTAGATCACTTAGGTTTCTATCTTCCAGTATGTATATCTTTCTGTTCCTTCACTTTGGATCAGTTAAACTCTTCTGTATTAATGATCATAACAGTTACTCTTTGAGAGTTAACAACTGTCACATACAGGAACTGTAGTTAGGACTTTCTGTACATTAATCCTTGCAGAATGTCTATTTTGTGTGTGTGTGTGTGTGTGTGTGTGTGTGTGTGTGTGTGTCACTGAGAGTCGAATCCAGGGTTACCCTACCACTGAGCTACATCTACATCCCTAGACCTATTTTTTAATTTTTTTTGGTACTGGGAATTGAACTTAGGGCCTTGAGGTTGCCAGACAGGCGCTGTACCACTGAACTATATCCCCAGCCCCTAGACCTTTTTTTGAGACAAGGTCTTGCTAAGTTGGCGAGGTGGTACTTGAACTTGCAATAGCCTCCTCAAGTGCTGGGATTATGGGCATGCACCACTGTGCCTGGGAGAATATCTACTCCTTATTACAAAAAAAAGAGAGACAGGTTAGATTAGCTGGGTGCTCAATAGTATAGTTACTAGTATGTGACAACAGCAAGATAGGAAGGGAAAAATGAAATGAATATTGCTGTAAGATTTTTTTTGTTTTGTTTTGTTTTTTGAGACAGGGTCTCGCTCTGAAATTCAGGGTAGCCTTGAATTCACTATGTAGCCTAGGCTGGCCTTGAACTCAGGGCAGTCCTCCTACCTCAGCCTCCCAAGTGCTGGGATTATAGGTGTGTGCCACCACACCTGACTGTAAGATTCTTACATTGCATGAAGAGATAGAATATTATTTGTAGGAAGACACTAATAAGTTAGAGATGTATTTAGTAAACCCCAGAGCAGGCTGTCTGTACTCTGGCATTATTTGCATCTTGGGCTGGATAATTCTTTGTTGTAAGGAGCCTGTCCCGCGCTTTGTAGGAAACTTAGCTGCATTTCTGCCTTCTGCCCACTAGATGCCAGTAGCACCTTTTTCTTTCCTAAGTTGTGATAGAATGTCTCCAGACTTTGCCGAATGTCCCTAGGGGGCAAAATTGTTCCCTATTGAGAACCTCTGTCATAGACCAGCCTTAAAAACCCCCCGCACCCCCAAAAGAAAGAGGTAGAGTTAATATAACATGCAATGATAAAATATTTTCAGTCTAACAAAAGACAAGAAGGAAATGTGAACAAAAAACAAAGTATCGCAGATGGAAAATAAATAGTGAGATAGTCCTGGGGCCGGGGATTTAGCTCAGTGGTTCTGCTGCCTGCCTCGCAAGCTCAAGGACCCGAGTTTGATCCCTGGTACCAAAAAAAAAAAGGGGGGCATTCTATAAGATAATCCTCTTAAATCCAACCACATTGATCATTATGTTAAGACATAGGAGCCTATATACTGTGTTTCCATTTATATGAGTTATTCAGAAAAGGGAAATTCATAGTCAGAAAGCAGATCAGGGTTAGGGGTAAGAGTGGAGTGCTGACTGTAGATGGTCTTGGGGGAATTTTAGGGGTAACATGTTCCAAAATTGCTTTGTGATAGTTGCTTAATTCTACAAATTTGCTGAAAACCATAGAATTCTACATTAAGATGGGTAATTTTATGATGTTAAAGTTTATCTTATTTTTAAAAGTTTTTCCCTACATTTTTAGAATAGTGCATATTGGTTATGGAGATTAATGGGTTTCATCAATCTTTTGGTAGATCTGTACATGCAGTTTACATACTTTAATCATCCCCCTCTCACCCCACTCTTCCTCTAGTTTCACATGTATTTTGATCATATTCATGTCTATTACCTGCCCTTACACTCTCTCTTCTTTTTTTGTTTCTCTTGGTTTTTTTTTTTTTGGTATTGGGGATCGAACTCAGGACCTTGTGCTTGCGAGGCAGGCAACGGCACCACTGAGCTAAATCCCCAGCCCCCTCATTATCTTTTTTTAGTATTTCTTCTTTTAGTATTTTAAAACATTGTAGAAAAGTTCAATTCAATTTGACCCCTTGCTTCTTCCATTACATCCGTAATTGTGATGTGTTATGCACAATTTTAATAACCACCCAGATAATACTGTGAATTGAAATAGGTGTATTTTAACTAACATTTGAATAATATCTTTTTACTGATATTTAACATTGACTGATATGAGTCATTGATATTCTTGATAGCTTTTCAAACCATCTTGCCAAGTTTTTTTTTTTTTTTTAAGTGAGGAAGTACTGGCCTTCTCACATAAAATCCTTGAAAGACTGGGAAACTGTTTTCTCTCTCTGTGTGTGTGTGTGTGTGTGTGTGTGTGTTTGTGTTTGCTTGCTTGCTTGCATTGATTGGAAGAGATGGCAAGGGTGGCGATATAGTCATTGTCTTTAGAGCCAGTGATAGTATTTATTTTGCTGTTGGTCAGAGAGAAGGACCACATCCACCATCTCTTGACAGTATATGAAATATCATTGGCTGAGGTGTTCTATAGCTATTGAGGCATCTCCAGTGGCCAGAATTTGGAAGGTTGTTACGCAAAACTGGGTCCTGTAGAAATGAAGGGAGCTTCAGAGGTAGCAATGGAGAGATGAAGTGGACACAGTTTGAGTTAAACTGCTGAAGAGAGTTCAATTAATTTTACTGAATAAGGAAGACTCTTAAGAATCCGATGTCCAGACAGCAGTGAAGCCAAGGCTGGGAAGAAGTTAGTTTGGGGCAGGTTTTATCTGGTCTCTGCTTTAATACTTCCTAGGCCCAGCTGTGTTTAAAAAGTAGGACCAAGACAGAAAGAGATAAAGGAGGAATAGATGTCTTTAGAGAATGGTTAGCAGCCTGCTGTTGATACTAAATTCACAGAAGTAGAAAGTGAAGCTGAGACTTGATGCCCTGGTCAAAAGAGGAAATACAAATATGGGTTGTTGTTTTTCTATTCACAGTTGGGAACCACTCATGATTTTCAGGCTGAGTCCCATACTGTTACATCAGAAGTTGAGCAGACTGTTGGCCAGAGGCACCAATTAAGAGTTCTGCTGTAAAACCATTGGATTGTCATTTGATTGCTCTCCCCTTCACATAGGCCTGAAAGCTACTGAGCATTTCTGGCTGGCGCAGATGGCTAGGCCAATGGCAGAGAAACCAGTAGAACTAAGGATATTGTTTCTTGTCTACAGTTCACCTCAATAAGTGGCACATGAGCATCTTTTTTGTTCTGGCCAGAGCAGTAACTCCTCAAGCTTGCTGTTGGTTAGCAGATGAGTGAATTTACTTTCATTGGGTTTTGGATATTACTTGATAGTTGAGATACTGAGTAGAAAATGTATGTTTTATAAAGTGAAATTACAACAGCTGTGAGTCTTTTCCTGGAAACCAATCCTGTATGTTAGAAATACCAAAACCAACCCTGAAAATAAAATAAAGCATACTTAGAATAGAATACCATACATTAAATAGAAAAATGTCATAAATTGCCTCATTGAAGGATTTTTTCTTCATGAGTTTTCTTGCATGAGTCCATTCAAGCTATCTTCTTGTTGGCTCAGTCTTCCTTTAGCAAGTAGTTGTATTCACCATTACTCCAAGGACCTTTTAACTGTTCAAAACTGGGGTCATCTTCCTTGACAGTTTTCATTGGCCATTAGATGTGCATGAATGCTTCAGAAAATGTTTGAATAGTAAATCCCGGGGTGGATTAGTTTCCATGGGGACATCAGTCTTGTTTGATCTTGGCATTCATTGAGTTCTCATTCTGGGATGTCACTGTGGGATATATTCCCCCCATAAGAAAGATTGGGAAAGCAGGGGTTTCCAATTAAACTGACATTAAATGAGGACTCACATAAGAACTCTGGGTTCTAAGGTATGTGTTGTGGTGCTCAGTAAATACTGACTAGTCTGTAGAATTGAGGAATCTGGCATTCTCTTACTTTTCTTTGTGATCCATTTTGCACTTGATCTTATCCAAAAGGCTGAGAAGTGATTGTGAGCCATTTTTATAGTTCTTTACTAAAAATCTTTTTATTTAAAATATTAAAAAGGTCAGATTAAAGAAAATCATGTGGCAAATTAGCACTTTGATATTTATCTGTTCTGCAGTTAAAATGCAGAAACAACTTCCTTTCTTATTTCTGTCACACTTATTAAAATATATGTTGTAAACACTTCCTCAATTACCTAAGCTTTGTAAAGTTCAGTTAAAATTTTTATCATTGCAGTGCTTCTGGTTTTAACTTGTAAATGTTAGATTGAGCCCTTCTGCTTTCTATGAATCAATTAACTTATTAAGTATTATGTCATCAAGAAATACATTTCTTTATCCTTTGGTTTTATAAATGACTAAAATCTCTTAATTCATTGTGTTGAATTGCCTGTTAGTATACTGTGATTCTGTTTCACATAGTGTGCCACAGAAGCAATGTCCAGTGAGGAAAGCACTGAATTGAAAGTTGGAAATTCTGGAATTTGCTTCTTTGTAGCATTTCCCTAAATTGACTTTAAATGTTGGGCAAGTCCTTTAATCATCCTGATCCTTATTATTATTATTATTATTTTTTTTAGTGGAGTAAGGATATTCCAGGTGAAAGGATCCCTCAAAACTAAGTGCAGTAAATTAGCCATTTTAACATATATTATGGCTTCTTTTCAGATTCAGGTATTGTAAACCAAGGCGAACAAAATGCACTTCTCCCACTCTACAACTTGCTATTCGCCTTCAAGGTTTGTCTTTTACTATGCGTTTATATTCTGGAACATTTTGTCTGCCACTTTACTTTAAAATAGTCCTACCTTCCTTAAAAAAACAAAGTATCATCTCATTACCTTATATATACCATGTTTCTCATTTTTGCCTATAGTATGGTTCCAGCCATCCCTATTAGTAATTGCTGTTTCATAGAACTAGGAGATAAATAATTGAGAATTACCTGTTATATACAAGCCTTATAGCAGACTGAGAAAGTGCATAAATACAAACATCACAGCTTTCTTAGACATTCCTTTCATACCTTGTTAAAAGGAAAGAGATGAACATGTTTACTGACATGACCCAAGGATATGGTCATTATGTAGAATATATAAGAAAGTTATATAAACTTTAACTTATGCTCATTATTTTACTGTTACTTCTTAGAAACTATGTATTTAAAAATTATTCATTAAATTTATTGATACATACTGTTAAATTATCTAAGAATCTTAAAAATTGCTTAAAGGGCCAGGGATTTAGCTCAGTGGTTCTGCTGCCTCAGAAGCGCAAGGACCTGAGTTCAATCCCCGGTACCAAAAAAAAAAAAAACATTGCTTAAGCCAATGCAAAACATTTATAAAAATACTTGTCAGTTGCTCAGCAGTATTAATCATTAGGAAATTGCAAATCAAAATCACAGTGAGGTATCACTTTGTGCCTATTAGTGTTAGCTATTATTAAAAAAACACAGAAAACAGTATGTTTGTGTGGCTGTAGAGGAATTGAAAATTTATGCATTGTTGGTGGAAATGTAAGATACACTTGCAGTGAAAAAAAGTATAGCGATGTCTTAAAAGACTAAACATAGAATTACTGTTTGATCTTGCATTTCTACTTGTGGATGTATACACAAAAGAATTCCAAATAGTAACATAAACAGTATAGAAAAATTATAGCAGCATTATTAACAATAGGAAAAAAGTAGAGACAACCCGTGTGCCCAATAACACATGGTATGTACATACAATGGAATATTATTCAGCCTTGAAAAGGAAGGAGATTCTGATACATGCTGGATGAATCTTGAAAACAGCTATGGTAATTGAAATAAACCAGTCACAAATAAACATTGTGTGACTTCACTTACATGAGATAATGTAGTATACAGTCAAATTCATCAAGACAAGAAGTAGAGTGATGGTTACCACGGACTAGAGGAAGGGGCAAATGGAGACTTAGTACCTGTATAGTTTCCATGTGTGTCAATGAAGACATTCTAGAGATGGATCATGATAGTTGCACAATACTGTGAATGGTTTTTTGCTTTTTGTTTTTTGTTTTTGGTACTGGAGATTGAACTTAGTCCCTGCACTTGCAGGGACAGGCGGCAGTACCACTGAGCTAAAACTCCGGCCCAATACAGCGAATGTACATGTTGTCGCTCAACTCTTCACTTAAAAATGGTTAAAATGGTAAATCTTATATTTTACCATAATTTTAAAAATGTTTCAACATGTTTGTCAGAGTTATAGTTCAATATAGTTGAACACAAATATATATATTTAAAAAATCTTAAGCATTATACAAGAATAATGTTAACTTTTTTAAAATTAAATTCTTTTATTGGTACATTGTAGGTATACAACACAATTACATTTCTCATTGGGAATTGTACCTTTACATAATGCATCTTGGTTCTTTTTTTTTTTTGTATTAAATTCTTTTATTGGTACATTGTAGGTATACAACACAATTACATTTCTCATTGGGAATTGTACCTTTATATAATGCATCTTGGTTCTTATTTTTTCCCCATTCCTAGCCCTCCCTTCACGCCCTCCATCCTTCCCTATTTACAAAGACTTTATTTCCATTTTTTCCATTTCTCATCATTTTTTCCTTTCCCTTCTTTCCTTTCCCCTGTGCCTCCCACTACCCCTACCCCTTTGGACCTTTTATTCCTATTTTACATTATCGATTATTCATTCTAATCATTGGTACATTTTAGGTATACAATATAATGACATTCATCATTGGAAATTTGCACCTTTACATAGTCTCTCTTGGTTCTTATTTTTCACCCTTGCCCAGCCCTCCCTTCAACCCCTCCATTCCTCCCTATTTACAAAAATTTTGTTCCTATTTTTCCATTTTCTCATATTAATCCCATTCCCTTCTGTCCTTTCCCCCAGCGCTCCCACTTCCTTCCCCTTTGCCCCTTTTCTTCCTATTTCACATGACCTATTATACATTTAGTCCTTATTTACACTTTCAGTTTCTCACACCAGAGAAACTATTTGGTACTTACACATCTGTGTTCTATTTATTTCACTTAAGAGTATTGCCTCAGTGTGCATCCACTTAGCTATAAATGTCTCTAATTTCTCATTTTTTATGGCTGAGTAGTACTCCATTTTATTAAAAAACCACATTTTCTTTATCCAGTCACCAGTTGATGGGCATTTGGACTGTTTCCAAGTTTTAGCTATTACACACTGTGCTGCTATGAACATGGGTGCACATGTATCACTGTGGTATGATTCTTTTAATTCTTTGGGGAAGATCCCCAGCAGTGGAATAGCGGGGTCAAATGGGATTTCCAGTCCTAGTACTTTGAGGTATCTCCATACTGATTTCCACAGTGCTTGCACCAGTCTACACTCCCACCAGCAGTGGAGCATGGTTCCTCTTCCCCCACAGCCCCGCCAGCATTTGTTATTGGTTGATTTCATGATAGCAGCCATTCTTTCTGGAGTGAAGTGGAATCTCAGTGTTGTTTTCATTTGCATCTCTCGAATGACCAGTGACATTGAACATTTTTTCATGTATTTATTTGCTATTTCTACTTCTTTGTCTGAGAAATGTCTGTTCATTGCAGATGCCCATTTTCAGATTGGGTCTTTAAATTTGAGAGGTCTGATCTTTTTAAGTTCTTTATAGATTCGAGATAGTAGACCTTTGTCTGAGGAAGACCAGGTGAAGATTTTTTCCAGCATTGTGGATTGTCTCTTCACACTGCTGGTGGTTTCTCTTGCTGTGCAGAAGCTTTTTAGTAAGAAGAGATCCCATTTGTTGATTGTTTGTGCTAGTTCACGGGCAACTGAGGTTTTGTTCATACAATCTTTTCCTACACCGATGTCTTCGAGGGTTCTACCTAACCTCTGTTCCAACTGGTTCAGAGTTTCTATTTTAATATTTAGATCTTTAATCCATTTTGATTTTAGTTTAGTGCATGGTGAGAGATACAGGTCTAGTTTTAATCTTTGGCAAGTTGAAGCCCAATTTTTCCAGCACCATTTATTAAAGAGGCTATCTTTCCTCCAGTGAGGGTGTTTGGCTCCTTTATCGAAGATGAGATGGCTGAGTGTGTCTGGCGTTGTTTCTGCATCTTCTAATCTGTTCCACTGGTCCTCAGGTCTGTTTCTTTGCCAGTACCATGCTGTTTTTATCACAGTAGCTTTGTAGTATAGGTGCAGGTTGGGGATTGTGATACCCCCTGCCATGTCTCTGTTACCTAGAATTGCTTTTGCTATTCTGGGTCTCTTCTTGTTCCAAATGAATTTTTGGATTGTTTTCTCAAGGTCTATGAAGTATGCTGCTGGGATCTCAATTGGAATTGCATTAAATCTATATAGCAGTTTTGGAAGTATGGCCATTTTCACTATATTAATCCTTCCTACCCAGGAGCAGGGGATGTCTGTCCATTTTCTGATATCATCTTCAATCTCTCTTTTCAGAGTGCCATTGTTTTTAGAGAAGAGGTCTTTGATTTCTTTCGTTAGGATGATTCCTAGGTATTTCAGTTTTTTGGATGCTATTGTGAAAGGAATTATTTGCCCTATTTCTCTCTCAGTGAGTCTGTCATTCGTGTAGAGGAAAGCTATTGATTTTTGTGTGTTCACCTTGTAACCAGCTACTTGACTGAATTTGGTTATTAAGTCTAGAAGACTTTTGGTGGAGTTCTTGGGGTCTTCTATATAGAGTATCATGTCATCTGCAAATAATGACAATTTGACTTCTTCATTTCCTATCTTTATTCCTTTTATTTCTTTCTCTTGTCTAATTGCCATGGCTAATGTTTCCAGAACTATATTGAACAAGAGTGGTGATAGTGGACATCCTTGTCTTGTTCCTGATTTGAGTGTGAAGGATTTCAGTTTTTGACCATTTAGTATGATATTGGCTGTTGGTTTTTCATAGATGGCTTCTATCAGTTTGAGGTAGAGACCATCTATTCCAATTTTTTGTAGAGTTTTTATCATACATGCATGTTGGATTTTGTCAAATGCTTTTTCTGCGTCTATGGAGATAATCATATGGTTTTAGTCCTTGGCTCTATTGATATAGTGTATTACATTAATTGATTTTCATATATTGAACCATCCCTGCATCCCTGGGATGAATCCCACTTGATCAGGGTGTATGATCTTCTTGATGATCTTCTGCATTCTGTTTGCCATTATCTTATTAAGGATTTTTGCATCTATGTTCATTAGTGAGATTGCCCTATAGTTCTCTTTTTCAGTTGGGTCTTTCTCTGCTTTGGGGATCAAGGTGATGCTTTCTTCCAGGAAAGAATTTGGGAGTATTGTTTCCCTTTCAATTTCACTGAAGAGTTTAAACAGCAGTGGCAGCAGTTCCTCTCTAAATGTCTTGTACAATTCAGCAGTGAAGCCATCAGGGCCTGGGCTTTTCTTAGTTGATAAGTTTTTAATTACATTTTCAATTTCATTGGTTGATATTGGGTTGTTCAGAATTTGTAATTCTTCTTCGTTCAACTTTGGTAATTCATATGTATCTCGGAATCTGTCCATTTCTTTTGTATTGTCCATCTTATTGGCGTATAGGTTCTGGAAGTAGGTATTGATGATCCTCTGGATTTCTGCTGGGTCTGTTGTCATTTCACCCTTTTCATTCCTAATTGCATGGATTTGGGCCTTTTTCCTTTTTCTGACAAGGTTGACTAAAGGTTTAACAATTTTGTTGATTCTTTTAAAGAACCAACTCTTGGCTTCATTGATTTTTTGTATCATTCTCTTAGTCTCCATTGCATTGATTTCTCCTCTGATCTTTATAATTTCCTCCCTTGTATGAGCTTTGGGGTTGTCCTGCTCTTCTTTTTCTAGAAGCTTGAGGTTCAGCATCAGGTTGTTTAATTGGGCTCGTTCTGATTTCCTAATATGCGTATTCACTGCTATGAATTTCCCTCGTAAGACTGCTTTCATAGATTCCGATATGTTGTATTGTCATTGTCATTTAATTGAAGGAACTGTCAGATTTCTTCTTTAATATCTTCTGTGACCCATTGGTTATTCCGAAGTGTGTTGTTCAATTTCCACATGTTTATGAAATTTTTCCAGTTTCTTTTGCTGTGTATCTCCCATTTCATCACACTATGGTCTGATAATATATAGGGGATAATTTCATTTCCTTTGCATTTACTTAAACATGTTCTATGTGTGAGTATGTGGTCTATTTTTGAGAATGACCCATGTGCAGCTGAGAAGAATGTGTATTCTGATTTTGTGGGGTGGAAGACTCCGTAAACATCTGTTAAGTTCATTTGTTCAAGAGTTCCATTGAGTTCTAGTATTTCATTGCTTATTTTTTGTCTAGTTGATCTATCTATTTGTGACAGTGGGGTGTTGAGGTCCCCCACTACAATTGTATTAGTGCATATATGACTTTTCACGTCCGTTAGTATTTGTTTTATATAGTTGGGTGCACTAGTGTTTGGTGCATAGATATTTATGATTATCCTCTCTTCCTCTTGGATTCTTCCCTTTACAAGGATGTAGTGTCCTTTGTCTCTCTTAATCAGTGTTGGTTTAAAATCTACTTGATCTGCCAAGAGGATAGCTACTGCTTTTTTTCGGGTTCCTGTTGCATGGAGTATTGTTTTCCACCCTTTAACTTTCAGTCTATGAGTTTCCTTTTGAATTAAGTGTGTTTCTTGTGTGTAGCATATTGTTGGATTTTGCTTCTTGACCTGTTCTGCCAGTCTATTTCTTTTGATTGGTGAATTGAGACCATTAACGTTGATGGTTGTAACTGAAACGTATTGACTTGTCATTGCCATGACTTTTTCTTTTTGTTGGATTCTCCCCCTTTACATTTAATTTCTTGTCATGCCAGATGGGTTCATTCTGCTTTGCTTCCTGGGGTTGTGATCCTCAATGTCTGTTCCTAGGATATTGTGTAAAATTCTTTGGAGTGCTGGTTTGGTATTCACGAAGTTCCTAAGGTGCTCTTTGTCATGAAAGTATCTTATTTCTCCATCCATTTTGAAAGATGGTTTTGCAGGGTACATCAATCTGGGTTGGAGGCTGTTTTCTTTTAGAACTTGGAATATGTCCCTCCAAGCTCTTCTTGCCTTAATGGTTTGTGTTGAGAAGTCTGCTGTGATTCTGATGGGCTTTCCTTTGTGTGTGATTTGTTTCTTTTCTCTAACTGCTTGTAGAACTTTGTTCTTCTGTTGAGTTTCTGGAATCTTAACAATTATATGCCTATGTGTAGATTTTTTTTGATCAAGGCTATTTGGAGTCCTATATGCCTCACTTATCTGTATGTCAAGCTCTTTTCCCCTGCTTGGGAAGTTTTCTGCCATTATTTCTGTGAAGAGATTTTTTTATGTCATCTGCACTCTCTCCTGTTTCTTCATTGACTCCAGTCAGTCTTATGTTACTCTTCTTTGCATCATCTAGCAGCTGCTGGGTTGATTTCTCATATTCCCTTATAATTTTGAAGCAGTTTTTCTTTTCCTGGTCACTAATTGCAGTCTCCTATATCTGAAATTCTGTCCTCACATTGGCTCATTCTGCTGTGTAGACTTTCAATGGAGTTTTTCATGTCCTGGAAATCTATTTGCATTTGTTTTATGGATTCCATTTGTTTCCTATGTTGGGATTCCATCATGTTCCTGAGCTCCTCTCTGGATTTATTAATCATGTCTTGCACTAGGGGCACAATTTCTCCTGTTATCTGAGAAATTATTTCTTATTTCATTTTTTCCAGATCCCCTTTTGTTGCCAATTCAGTGGGTCCAGGTGATTGAGTATCAGAGTGTTCCATCTCACTTCCCTATGGGGTTGCTGTAGACTTATTTACATGTTTTCTCATTTCGACTGGAGGGGGAGCCCGCTGTTGGCACCTGCACGGATTACCTCTTCTGAGCTGGGAGAGGTGGGACAGGGGCTGGGAGCAGCGGTATGGATGGTGGCCCGGAAGCCCCTTCCTCTGGGCCAGGCACGGCGGGACAGAAGGTGGCCCAAAAGCCCTTTCCTGTGGGCTGGGAGCAGCGGGAGGGATGGTGGCTGGGAAGCCCCTTCCTCTGGACCAGGAGCAGTGGGATGGCGGCTCAGAAGCCCCTACCTGTGGGCCGGGAGCAGCGGGACTCAGTACATTGGTCTGGTGGTCTGGTGTCCTCTGCATCTTTGTAGTGTGGAACAGGTGGCTGCCTGTCTACACCGGACTGATTCGGCGTATTCCGTGCGACTTGGGACCTTAACTTTTTAAATGTAAGGTATTTTAGTTGGGTTGACATACTATCTTCAACAGAAGTGAACCTATCGATTATTTTTTAAGTCCACTAATTATTATTATGCTTATCACTAATAAATCTGAGAAAAGATACTTTTTCCTCTTTAAACCAAAATTTTTAAGCCAATTTGATTTATCCATTGAGCTTAGTTAGGTAAACTTATATCTTTAAAATGGTTTCTGAGCTAGCAGTTTCTGTAAGAAGTTTACTTTCTGTGAATTCAGAGAGTACTTAACTTGTACATGCTTACTTATCTCTGTGAATCAGTTTTGTAGAATGTATTTGAGTATAATTTAATACCATCCACAGGTAGGAAAACGTTTCACATGCAAAAAGAAGGAAAGGCTTTTCTGAATTATGAGCACAGATGTGTAGAGCTCTATGCTTCAGTTCCACAACTTCAGCCTCAGCTCTGAAGTAAACCCAGGGACTTCTCAGCTTAGATCTCAAAGAGCTGTTTCCTTCATTGATTGAACTCACAGATATATAAGCTAATGAACAGAACAAAAGACAAACTAGATTTTCTGTCTTCTGTCATCCAACGGAACAGATCTCCATCGTGCATCCAGCAGAAATAGTTGGATGAATTAAATACAACTGTTACTACTACTAATGGGAATATTTACTGGTTGTGAATGAACCAGAAGCAAAAACAAAAGTGTAAACTTAATGGAGAGACAGGGCCGGGGTTGGGCAGAGATGGGGGGGGAGGCAGAGAAAGACAGACAAGCAGGGAAGAGAAAAAAAACAGAAACAGAGTGTGCAAAGTTAAAGCTCTCTTGTTGCTTAGGAGTCTCTTTGGGATCCAAGAAAAGACCTGCTAAGCACAACAGTGAGGAGTGCTTCTCACTTAACTCCATCAAATGAGTTCATTTGAATTACTCAGTGGATGACTTCCAGAGCTTTGAACTATAATTTTTAAAAAGATAGAATCATACAAACAGAACATAAATTCATTCAGTTTTATTTGATTCATTGGTTAATGCGAAACCAACAAGACATTAAAACAGTTGCAGTGCTTTACTATATATAGATAGATATGCATGCAATTTAATAAATGATCAAGGTGCTGTTACTAGATTAGATAAAAGCAATGATTCATTATCATATAGGGTGGTAAATGTAACTTTTAGGGTTATTCATTTTCTGGATAGAAATCCACAGGTTAATCTCTGCCCTTATAGAGTTTTAAAACAATCCAGGCAATAGAAAATTAAGCCCAATGAAAGAAAACCTAGAACTACAGTCTGAATGTTAGCATACCTCCAAAATTCATATGTTGGAAGCTGATACCCAGTGTGATAGTGTTAAGAGGTAGGGCCTTTTCAAAAGAGAGTGATAGGGCCTGGGGATTTAGCTCAGTGGTTCCATTGCCTGCCTTGCAAGCGCAAAGTCCCGAGTTCGATCCCAGGTACCAAAAAAAAAAAAAGAGAGTGATAAATAGTGAGTACTCTGTTCTCATGGTTAAGATTACTGTTGTTATAAAAGAGGTTAAAGGAGGCTGTCTTGCCTCTGCCACTGTGTATGGACACAGAAAACACTGCCTGTGAGTAACAGGCTTCATCAGACACTGAACCTGCTGGTACCTTCATTTTAGTTTTCCCAACATCCAGAAATGAGAGCAGTATAGTTCTATTGTTTATAAATTACCTAGTCTAATGTATTTTGTTACAGTGGATTAAATGGATTAAGACACCTAGTAATGTCTTTCAGGTAATTTTCCTTTCCTATTTAGCAGTTAATATTTCTTCAGCTTGTGTTTTTTTAAATTTAGAGTTTTAACTAATGCATATTATTTCAAAATATGAAAAAGAAACAAATTTTTAAAAACTCATAGTCTTTCTACTGATAATATTAAATGTATTTTCCTCTGCCTTTAGTGTATTGATTATCTGCTAGAAAGTTAGGAATCAGTTGGATTGGATTTTAAATGACTTATAATAATATATGATATATTAATCACAAATATTACTACTTTCATTTTACAAATTACTTCTTCACACTTTTTTTGAGACAAGGTCTCACTATGTATTTCAGGCTGTCCTTGAACTTGTGGAAGTCCTCCTGCCTCAGCCTCCTGAGAGGTGGAATTACAGGCTTCACTTCTTAATTACAGAGTAGTTTTTCAAACTTAGCTTTCATATTTTAAAGAAACTGTAGATGTTAATGTGTGGTGGCTTAGCACATCTTTGTGTTTTCTTAAAATGAATATAGACTTTGGTGCAGTGTTTTACGAAACTATTAACAAAAGGAAAAGCAATTGGAAGACTAAGTTAAAATAATGCAGATTTTTTAAAATCAGGTGCCTAAAATGATTATTTTTCAGAGCCTCCATAAACTATGGTTTACTAAAAATCAAGATGTTAAATTATCTAATTGTAGATTTTTTGTCGTCTAGGAACCACTTGGGAGAGAAGTTTTTGGTTGCTTTGGAAGGGAGGAAAACTTAGGTTCTGCTGTCTTAATGCCCCTGAAGCCTTTCCCTCTCTCTGTTAACTCTTGTTAAATTACCTCAGATGACTTCTTTGCCTGTGCTTTTGAGCCTTCACAGTGTTTGTTTTGGGCATAACTGAGGTATATGGAGGCAGATGGGTGAGGAGACAGATGTACTTTATCGGAGTAAATATGTGCCATTCGGGGCACAGCTTGGCTGGAGGCCAGACTGGCCTGTTAATATTGATGTCCTTTCTACACAGTGCTTTGGTATTTTACTGCGTAGCTCATTAATCACTCAAACCATGCTGTCTTTCTCCAGTATTTAAAATGGGTTTTCTTTTGTATAGCTAGAAGTGAGCGTTATTATTTTCTTCCTGTTATCAGCTAAATTCTTGAAATTCAGTAGAAAAATAATTTTGCCGATTAATTCTTTCACATATCAAAACGCTGCGCAAAGTCCAGACTTGAGAAACCAAACTATTAAATATTGCCAATCACATCACTAATTTATTTATGAGGAAATTAAAGATAGCTGCTGGTAGTTTAAATTACTTTTAAAGGAGCTACTGGTATAATGTTGTAAACAGTCTTTTAGAATGTGGCCGTCAGACTTATTAAAACCAAAAGTGAAAACTGGCTTAAATTTACTCACAGTCAGCTTTTATTTGTGCATTGTCATTTGGTTCTCACAAGTACCATTGAGGGTGAGCAGTAGTGTTAGTCCTGTTTTAGAATATAGACGATGACTTTTTTTTTTTTTTTTGGTACAGGGGATTGAACTCGGGACCTTGTACTTGGAAGGCAGGTGCTGGAATCACTGAGCTAAATCCCCAGCCCCTAGACAATGACATTTTTAAAAGAAGTTAAATTATTGTCTTGCTTAGGTCAAATAGAAAGGATACAGTAGGGTAGGATTTAAACCAAATCTTTTGACTATGAGCTCTAATCAGTGTAACTGCTCCCTTTCAACTTGCAGTGTATAGTTTACAGGTTCTTCTCTACCTGTATGTATTTTAAAATATTTACATCAATGGTTCTCAGAAGTGTGGTCAAGTAACTCATGGGGGTCCCTAAGACCCTGTCAGAGGGTTGTTGTAGTCAGCACTATTTGGTGAGGGAATACAGTAATACAGGACACATAACTTATAAGGTTATTATATGATAATTACTCAAAGATTTAAATGCAAAAGAATGCAAGAGATTAACTGTACACTAGAAGCCCAAAGGATTCAACTGAGGGCCTAGATCCCAGCAGTTTCTCACACAAGCTGAAGGCCTAGAGTCCAAGGCAGTGTCCTCCTCGACTCCAGCCAGTGGCCTAGTGGCAATGTCTCATGCTTGTGCATATTGAGGATCTGCATCTGAAAGGGCCAAAGGCCAGTGGTGGAAGGCAGAAAATCTACACTAGTGAGATGAAGGATTTCTGCCACCAAGCTGAGGGATCCACATTGGAGCCAGGAAGCGATGCTCACGGTGAAGATCAGAGCTCCCCTGAGGGAAACAGCAGCCATTCCCAACAACAGCAAGGCCCCAAGCGCCTCCTCCATTGAGAACATCCTAGTTTGCATCAGGAAAACCATCCGAAACAAGCTTCTCCTAGCAAACCAACAGCCCAAGATCTTCCCCTCCAGTTTTCTTTTTATGGCTATAGGTAACAATCTTCAGGTGGATCCTCCACGCCCAGACCACACTGATTCAGTTCAGCTGGGCGTTACAAGTTGACCATTAGTCAATCCACCACAAGGGCCTTCAGAGTCAGAATTTTATTCATAATACTAAGAAAATACCAGCCTTTTGGACTCTCATTTTCTCATAACTGTACAGGTCCATTTTTTCTTAAGTGTACAGGTCTATGATGGAGACGAATTGATGCAGAGGCAGGCACGAGAATCTGGCTGTTCTGTGTTAAGCTGGGAATTTAAAAGATTTGTAAAAATGTATACCAGTGCTGTTTTCCCCACTGGCTTATTTTTTTGATTTTGGAAAACAGGGTTTTTTCCTTCATGTAATAGAGTAAATATATTGTTTGTTGTTATTTTAAGTGAATATATATATTTTTTTGTACCGGGGATCGAACTCAGGAGATACATATATTTTTAAAAACTCAATTTTAAGATCTAATACAATAAATATCTATAGATATAGTCAGATAAACACAAGCTATTTGGAGTTCTCAGTAACTTTCTAAGTGTGAAGGGATTTTGAGACCAGGAAGTTTGAGACCTGTTGATTTATAAAATGCCTATGGAATTAAGGCAAGTACCTCTTTTATTTTTCCTTTCCCAAATAATAATGTGTATTTCCCTGCATTATCTGTAATTATATCTCCTCCTATGTTTGTGACAGGTTGAATGTTAACAATTAAAAGGCCTTAACTAAGAGGTTTAAGAAATACCACAATCAAAAAGAAAAATGCCACAATCTTATGTAATGAGTTAGAATTCTCAAGGCACTAGAGGCTTAGGGAGGCTTTTTTGGTAAGAAAGAACTTGGAGAATTAATTTAAGGGACTGTTGGAAGACATAGTTCTTTCTGATCTGGTTGGAGTGAGAGTGGTTAAGACAGCAGTAAGAGCTAGAGGATACCCCTGTCTTCAGTGGGCTATGTAATTTATATGTATATGTTGTTTAATCCTTGGGAAAGTAATACAGTTATGACTGGCTTGACATATGAACAGTGTGGGTTTATTAGGTTAGTGGAAGATTCATCTGCCTCTTGTTATCTATATCATGTACCCAGATAAATGTCCAGATCTCAATTGTATTGACTTACTTACTTGACTTACAACTAGCCTTTGGGAACTGATTGAGTTCGTAAGTCAAGAGTCCACTGTATGTGTCCATTGAATTCATTCAGCTGTTTCAGAAGCAATGTGAGCCTTCCTATTACCTTTTCTATTCTCCCTGGAAGAAACACATACTTTCTGGTTTTAGGTTTTGATTGTTTCAGGGTCTCTGCTAACTGTTAAACCACTGTGAGGTTGAGCATATATGTGCATAGGCTCTCTACATATTAAATTGTTGGCTATGCTCTGTATCTGCATTTGTCTCGGTCTCCTTTTTTTTTTTTGCAGTACCGGGGATCAAACTCAGATATATTCTTGCAAGGCAGGTGCGGTGCTACTGAGCTAAATCCCTGGCCCTGCATTTGTCTCTCATTGTATAGTCTTCTAGTGAAGGTGTTTGGTTGCCTTTATTTAATGCCACAGTGGCAGTGAAGCATATGACAAAGAAGAGGGAAAGAGCATCCTTTAGATCCTCCAGCCTATACTATTGTAGGCCAGATAACATGTTCAACAGCTTGCTGACCATACCCTGATTTTCCATCTAAGGGGGTTAGCTTGCCCTCCTATTTGTCATCTAGACCAATGCTTCTCATGAAGTGCCTGCATATCTTGTTAATGTGGAGGTTGCCGACTCTGTAGGTCTGAGTGTAGCTCAATATCTGAGCTGTTGAACTTTCTAACAAGCTTCTCAGGGATGCAGATGCCACTGGTTTATGGCCCAGACTGGACATAATGCCTGTCTCACAGTGATCCAAGATTCCCCTGAGAGGAGAGAGACATGTTCTCAGTCTGCCTGTTCACTTCTTTTTATTTTTTTATCAGTACACTTTAGATATACATAACGATAACATTCATCATAGGAAATTTGTACCTGTACATTATATATCTTGCTGCTGCTTTTTTTCCCCATTCTCCTCCCCTCCCTTACTGCGCTTCTCCTCCTTATTTATAAAAACTTTGTGTTTATTTTTTCCTTCTATTCTCTTTTTTTCTTGTCCCTTCCTTTCTCCCTCCTCCCTCCCTTGTTCCCCTTCACATTTGAACAGTTTCTTCCCATTTCCCAATATCTGTTATACATTTTGGTCCTTATTTAGACTTACAGTTTCTCATGCCATAAAAACAATGCAGTATTTAAATACATGTGTCTGATTTATCTCATTTAAGAGTATAGTCTCAAAATGCATCCATTTAACCCTAAATGTCTCAAACTTTATTCTTATTTATGGCAGAGTAGTACTCCATTAGTAGTACTCCACTAGCATCTTTTTTATCCATTCATTGGTTGATGAGCATTTGGGCTGTTTCCAACATTAACCTGTTACAAACTATGACACCATAAATATGGGTGTGCATATATCAGTGTGGTATAGTGCTTTTAATTCTTTTGGGAGGATACCAAGCAAGGGAATAGGTGGGTCAAATGGAACCTCTAGTTGTACTTTTTTGAGGAATCTCCATACTGATTTTCACAGCAGTTGCACCAGTCTACACTCCTACCAGTAGTGGAGAAGGATTTCTTTTCCACAGCTCTGCCAGCATTTGTTATTGGTTGATTTCTTGATGATAGTTATTCTTTGTGGAGTGAGATATAGTCTCAGCATTGTTTTAACTTGCATCTCTTGAATGACCAGTGATGTTAAACATTTTTTCATCTATTTATTTGCCATTTTGACTTCTTCATTTGAGAAGTATCTATTCATGTCAGATGCTCATTTTTGGATTGGGTGTTTAAATTTGGGGGTTCTGTTTTTTTGAGTTCTTTATATATTCTAAACATTAGTCCTTTGAGAAATAGCTGGTGGAATTTTTTCCCATTCTGTGGGTTGTCTCTTCACTCTGTTGGTGGTTTCTTTTGCTATACAAAAGCTTTTTAATAAGATGAGATACCATTTGTTTATTCTTTGTGATATTTCCTGTGTGATTGGAGTTTATTCATAGTCTTCGCCTACACCAGTGTCTTCAAGAGTTCTACCAATTCCAACTTCCAGAAGATTGTTTCCTCTGTGATCCATTTCAGTCTTAGTTTTAGTCATGGTGAAAGATACAGGTCTGGTTTTAATCTTCAGCATGTGGAAAGCCAGTTTTCCCAGCATCATTTATTAAAGAGGTTATCTTTCTTCTAGTGAAGGTGTTTGGCCCTTTTGTCAAGGATAAAGTAGCTAAATGTGCTTGAAGTTGTTTCTGCATCTTCTGTTCTGACTTCACCTTTTTCATTCTTAATTGCATGGATTTGAGCCTTTTCTTTCCTTTTTTTGGATAAGGTTGGCTAAAGGTTTATCAATTTTATTTATTCTTTTGAGAAACCAACTGTTTGATTCATTGATTTTTTTTTTTGTATTGTTCTCAGTCTCCATTGCATTGATTTCTGCTCTCATCTTTTTTTTTTGAAATCATCATTCATTTATTCATTAATGCTGTCAAATTCAGTTTTCTATACATTATGATGCTTATTCCATTTTGCACTATTAGATACACATATTTCAAAAAATATTTAACTTATTTATGAGGAAATTAAATATTTTCTGAAAAAAATCATTTTGTTACTGTTCTCTACCAACAAACCTGAAACAACTTTCATCCAAATCAACTAATTCATTTAAATATCTGCACAATGGCAACATATCTAAAGGCCTAGTTTACACATTCTATTCTATATAACACTTTTACAGTTACATGGTATATAATAAAAGAACATTTTTCTAATAAACATTTTCTCTTTGATATGATACAGAACAGTTTTCTCATACTCCCCCACAATCACTCAAATATATTAAAAATGTAACCTTTTTGAAAAGGCACACACATTTACAGGTTCAAATCTTTATTGTTTTAAAATTGTACAGGTCTTTTACAATACAATATTGTTATTTAAATGACCTTTAAATGGTTAGTGTACAATGCATCTTTTTCTGAAATGCAACCATAAATTATGATTTCATCAATATGATTATTCTAAATAGAGTCATAAAGATGTTGGGAAGGTTTGAGCGCCGCACTGGAAAACGTCAATAGCACACTCCTCCCTGTCTCATCTTAATAATTTCTTCTCTTGTACGAGCTTTGGGTTTGTTATGTTCTTCTTTTTCTAGGAGCTTGAGGTTCTGCATTAGGCTGTTTGTTTGAGTTCTCTCTGTTTTCCTAATATGGGCATTCGCTGCTATGAATTTCCCTCTTAGAACTGCTTTCATTGTGTCCCATAGATTCCTGTGTGTTGTACTGGCATTATCATTTACTTGTGGAAACTGTCTAATTTCTTTTTTAATTTCCTCTGTGACCCATTGGTTGTTCAGGAGGGTGTTATTCAGTGTCCATGTGTTTTGTGGTTTTTTTATGTTACTGATCTCCAATTTTATTGCACTATGGTCTGATAATATACAGGGGGTTACTTCAGTTCTTTTACATTTACTTAGACATGTCCTGTGAGCTAGCATGTGGTCTGTTTTGGAGAATGACCCGTGTGGAGCTGAAAAGAATGTGTATTCTGATTTTGTGGGGTGGAACACTCTGTAAACATCTACTAAGTCTATTTGTTCAATAGCTTGGTTCAGTTCTAGAATTTCGCTGTTAATTTTTTGTCTAGATGAGCTGTCTATTTGTGATAGTGGGGTATTGAGGTCCCCCACTACAATTGTATTAGTGGTTATTTGGCTTTTCATGTCCATTAATATGTGTTTTGTGTAGTTGAGGGCATTTATTGTATATTTGGTGCATATTTTGTATATTTATTGTATATTTGGTGCATATATATTTATGATTGTCATCTCTTCCTCTTGGATTGTTCCCTTCACAAGGATGTAGTGACCATCTTTGTCTCTCTTAATTAGTTTTGGTTTGAAATCTACTTTGTCTGCAAATAAAATTGCTACCCCTGCTTTTTTCTGGGTTCCTGTCGTGTGGAGAACTGTTTTCTATCCTTTTACTTTCAGTCTGTGAATTTCTTTTTGAGTTAGGTTATTTATTGTATACAGCATATTGTTGGATTTTGCTTCTTAATCCATTCTGCAAGTCTGTTTCTTTTGATTGGTGAATTGAGGCCATTAACATTGATGGTTATAATTGATAGATGTTGACTCATCCTTGTCAAGATGTTTTACTTTTGTTGACTCTTTTATTTCTTATTTTTCCCCCTTTCCCTTTAGTTTCTTACCTTGCCTGGTGGCTTCCCTCTGTTAGGCTTCATGGAGTTATGACCTTCATTGTCTTTTTCTAGGATATTGCTTAGAATTGTTTGGAGTGCTGGTTTGGTGTTCATGAAATTTGTCAGGTGTTCTTTGTTGTAGAAGTATCTAATTTCCCCATCGATTTTGAAAGATAATTTTGCAGGATACAACAGTCTAGGTTGGAAGTTATTTTCTTTTAGGGCTTGAAATACTTCACTCCAGGCTCTCCTTGACTTGAGGGTTTGTGTTGAGAAGTCTGCTCTGATTCTTATGGGCTTTCCTTTGTAGGTGATTTGTTTCTTTTCTGTAACTGCTTGTAGGATTTTGTTCTTCTGTTAGGTTTCTGGGATCTTGACATTATATGTCTAGGTTAGATTTTTTTTTATCATGGCTAGTTGTGAGTCCTATATGCCTCACTTATCTGTATGTCCAATTCTCCACTCTGTCTGGGAAGTTTTCTGCTATTATTTCTGTGAACAGTTTTTTTTTTTAATGTCAATTGTGCTTTCTCCTGTTTTTTTGTGGACTTTTATTAGTTTTATGTTATTCTTCTTTGCATCATCTAGCAGCTGCTGGATTGATTTCCCATGGTCCCTTGCTATTTCTAAGAAATCTGTGTTTTCATGGTCCTTAACTGCAATCCTGTCTTCCATATCTGATATTCTATCTTCAGATTCCTTTAATCTGCTGTGCATACTTTCAATGGAGGTTTTAATCTCCTGGATATCTGTTTGAATCTGTTTCATGGATTCCATTTCTTTCCTATGTTGGGCATTCATGATTTCCATTTCTTTCATGCTGGGCATTCGTGTCCTCCCCCATGTTTCTGAGCTCATCTATTTTTTAAAATCTGTTTCTGTTCTAGAGCCTCTAATCATGTCTTTCACTCTGCTCACCGTCTCTGTAGTTATCTGGGAGATTATTTCTGCTTTGAATTTTTCTAGAGCCTCATTCATCTGTTTTGTTATTTCCTGTGCTATCAGTTCAGGGTGTCCAGGTGGTTGATTATCAGACTTTTCCACCTCGTTTCCCCCAGAATTTGCCTTTTGTGGGGTGGAAGTCTGAGTTTGTGCCTTACTTAAATGTCTTCTCATTTTTGTTTTTGGTACTGTCCTTGGTTTAATTCTTGGGTTGATACTTCGAAATTGCTTATTGTAAGTATCTTTGTTGCTTGTATTTAGAACCCTTAGGGAATGATTGCTTCTCATAGGTGTCTTCCAGATACAGCTGGTCCTTAGGTTTTGAGTCTCTAATGGCTCTGAGGCTATCTCATTTTCATTATACCAGGAAGGGCAACTTCAATCACAACATCTTAGACCAAGTGATACAATCAGCAACACCATAGCATCAAGTATATCTTAGAAAATGACAATTTGTGGTAGTTATTAATCTATCATCTTTAACTGTGTGAATTAAATAAAAATTGAGGACCAATCCAACCCATGTTTACAGTGAATAAATGAACTCTTCAATATAGCAACTTTACCCTTCAGGATGGGGAATTTAGAAGGAGTTGAGGAGGGAGGGATAGGTAGTTAGAAGGATAGGGGAAGGTTATCAGTGAGGTCAGAGGACATGGTGAGAGAAGAAAAAAGAGAAGAAAAGAAAAATAAAGAAGAAATACAAATTAGGGCCAGAACAGGAACACAAAGGGAGATGATGAACAATGTGGGACAGCAAGGAAGTGAGGCAGAGAGAGAGAGAAAGAAAAGAGAAAAGAAAGAGAAAAGAGAAAAATAAAAATTTAAAAGTGTAGAAAAAAATTAAAAATAAGAGTAAAAAAAAATAATAATTCTGAAAATAACAAATTAAAGATAAAAATGAAGAGCCTCCTTCAGGCTGTGTCTCTGCTGTCACAATAGACAACGTGGGCAGTGTGCAGATATAAGTCAATGAGTCTCAGTAAGCCAGTCACAGACCTGTGAGATTCAAGCAGATTTCTGGCTGCAAGTCTCAAGTTGAGCTCCCTGTCCTCCTGCAGGGTTGAACTCTGCAAGGCTCTACTGCAGGTTCCAGCTGCCCTTCCCCTGAAGAGTCCAGGTTCCGATGGGAGCTGATGATCCCTCCAACTTACCAAGTACGGTGATCTGGTGTGCCTTTATTGCAGAGATTCTCTTCACTTTTCCAGTGGGCTTCAGTTTTCATCAAGTAGCCTGAGAGAGGGCCTCTATCTGTGGTTCACTTCTGCAGCTCAGGACAGTGGCCTTTATGCCCCCTCTGTAGTGTGGAACCAGGTAGCGGCACAGCCAGGAGGTAGGTGTTGGGGTTGGGGGTTACAGGCACCCTTCTTGCTAAGCTGCTTGCTGGTGGGCGTGCTGAGGGGTCCTCACCGTCTCACTGGTGGCAGGTGGGCATGGTGAGCCAGATGGTGTGGGGCTCCAGATGGCCAGGGACCTCTCAGCTCTTGCATCTTCTGTTCTGTTCCAGTGATGCTTGGGTCTGGTTTTGTTTTGTTTTTGCCAGTACCGTGCTGTTTCTATCATAGTAGCTTTGTGATATGACTTCAAGTCAGGGATTATGATGCCCCCTGCCTTGCCTTTGTTGCCCAGAATTGCCTTTGCTATTCTAGGTGCCTTCTGGCTCTATATAAACTTTAGGGTTGTTTTCTCTAGTTCTGTGAGGTATGTTGTTGGCATTTTGATTGGGATTGGATGAAGTCTGTTTTTGTTTTTGTTTTGTTTTGTTTTGTTTGGGACAGGGTCTCACTTTGCAGTTCAGGCTGGCCTTAAACTTTTGCCAATCCTCCTGTCTCTGCCTGCCGAGTGCTGGGATTACAGGCATGCACCATCATGCTTGTCTAGATTGCATTAAATCTGTATAACAGTTTCAGAAGTATGACTGATACCCATCAGTGGATGAATGGATAAAGAAAATGTGGGGGTTTTTTATACAGTGGTGTACTAAAGAAGGATAAATGAGATATTGTTAGGTAAATGGATGCACCTTGAGACCATACTTTTAAGTGAAAAAAAACCAGTCACGTCTGTTTAAATATGCAGTGTTTTTCTTGTGTGAGAAACCAAGAATGTAAATAATGACCAAAATGGATGATAGATATTGGCAAGAATTAAGAAAATATTCAAATAGGAAGGGGAACAATGGAGGGAGCAGTGGGAAGTTAAAAGAAAAAAGAATAGAATATAAGGAAAAAAATGGAAACAAAGCTTTTGTAAATTGGGAAGGGTAGAGGGTTTGAAGAGTGAGAAGTGGAATGGGGAAATAAAGAATTAAGATATATTATGTACAGCTACAAATTTCCTCTGATGAATGTGATCAATGTGTATGACAAATATGTACTAATAAAAAATGAAGTAAAAGGTGGGGAATGTAGCTTGATATATCTGTTAGTTGTAAGTTAGTTTTATAAATTTGCTGCAAGTATTTTCCAGCTGTTACTTATGAATACACCTGCAATCAGCAGGTGTCCAAATAATAGCATATGGAGTATGTGTCTGATAAAGTCAGTGAGTCTGAGAGGATGTTACTGAATGATTGGACAGCCATACCAAGTACTGATTTCTGAGTACACAGACTTAATTATGATTCTTTCCATTTTTATGTTTTTCTATTCTGTGCCTCAGACTCCACCATTCCTTCCATGTTTTCACATGTTAAATAATTTGAAGAGATTTAATAAGGTGTGGTCAACATATGGTGAATGTTTCAATTTTTAAAAATATAGTAAAAGACACATTGCTATTGATCCTCATCACAGTTCCACCTCTCTTTGAACACACTTATCCCATCATTCTTGCCACTTTCAGAAGCAGTTCCAGAAGTCCTTTTTGTAAGTGTCTTACGTGGTGTGATCAAAATTCGGTGAATGGTGCTATGAGTGCCATCCAGCAGAAAGGCATGCTTGTAAAAACGTTAACGGTTTTTCCTCATCCACTTCATTCACTAGGTCTGGCACCATGAGACTTCTGGCTCTTCCCCAAAGATAAAGTAACTACGAAAGGTGAATGTTTTGAATCCACTGAGGATATTAGGCACCCATGACATAGAACTAAACACATGGAAGAGAACTTCCAGAACTGCTTCAGAAAGTGGAAAGCATGATGGAATAAGTGTGTTCAAGCAAGAGAGAGTATTTTGAAGGGGGACTACTGGCATTATGTCTCTTACTGAATAA
Organism: Heterocephalus glaber; assembly: GCF_053883595.1. Taxonomy (NCBI): domain Eukaryota; kingdom Metazoa; phylum Chordata; class Mammalia; order Rodentia; family Bathyergidae; genus Heterocephalus; species Heterocephalus glaber. The sequence goes on from NW_028258320.1 coordinate 62,635,843, forward strand.
ATTTTAGAAAAATTAAATATTCACCATATTTTTTGTTCACACTGTACATGTCAAGTTTATGGTATTGGAAGTAGGCACTGAATTTTTCCCAGAAATTCCTAGCCTAAGAAGAGCTCCAGCTTCAAAGAGGGCAGAAGGAATCAATATTTCAGGTTCACTGCCAGGCCATTCGCCATAGGTGTCACACACCTGTTCGAAACTTTGTAGTGATTCGTACTAACCAAATTGGGAGCTGCAGGACAGTATTCACCAGTAGGATCGAGACAACTGTGGGTACTTTTGGGAAGATAACTTCTTACTTGCTTTACTTGGCTCGTCTTTCATTTTTGAAATATGATTTCTTTTTTTCCCCATTTTTTTTTTTTTTTTTTTTGGGTACCAGGGATCGAACTTGGGACCTTGTGCTTGCAGGGCAGGTGACAGAATGATTTCTTTTTTTTAGGTCATTGAAAGTCCTAAAAAGGAGAGACAAGAATCATTTATGTTTTAATTATCAGAAGCCATGTTGGAAAGAAAAGAGAGCTTTAAGAAAACAAATGAACAAAAAGACGTGCATTTTTAAAAAATAATGTTTTTAATGTTCAGGTGTTTACTGACTTAGATATAAAAAGAGGTGTTTAAGTTTACACCTTGTAAGTTTAAGTTACAGTTTATTTAATTGTATTTGATTGGCTGGCTTTCTTAAGTAGGATAAAAATAACATTGCTCTAAGAGCTAACAGGCCAGTTTGTGTGACAGCTGTAACTCCCTGGTTTTATGATTATTATACTGTCTGATTAACTCCTAAATTTCAGATTTCCTCATCTATGATTTGAAAGTCATCAAAGTAGCTGAGCATATGGCTTTCCTATATAATTATGATACAGCCCCTTTTATATAAAATACTTTGCAGATGAGGAAGACCCAACTTTCACCTGAACTGAGTAAAGGACTAATACTTGTGGTAGAACAAATTGATTATGACTAGAAACACAGGAGAAAAAAAGCTATGGAGTAAATGAACCAGGTTATCAAGTTGGTGGTCTAGGGATAAGAGACATGATAAAAATCAGAAACTGCAGCAGTGATTGCAGTTTAAAAAAATATTTCAAGCTAGTATAGGTAGGACTGATTTTCATTTAGTAAATAGAGTATATTGCTTATTTATTTATTGAAAATATGCTCATTGAGCCCTTACTTGCTATGTTCTTGATAAATACATTTTTGAATGAGTAAATGGATGAATGAACATAAACATTAGAATTAATGAGTCCCAGAATGAAGCATAAACTGAAATCATGCAAGAATTTACATTCATTTCAGAGTCATCTAATTAGCTTTTGACTTGCAGGTTTTTTGACATATGACAGGCTCCCCACATTACACATCATGAACTGACAGATTTTCTCCGTCACTGCAGTGGCTTCTTTCCTTCATGATTATTTTTAAAGACGCAGGGCTTCATTCCTGTAAGCTCAAGGCTTACATATAGAAGATAGTTTTCATAAAATTCAGTATAGTACATACGGACTTGTTTATTTCTTGTTATATCGTTGGAGTATTCTAATTTCTTTTTTTTTCCATTAACTTTATTGGTACATTTTAGGTGTACAGTACAGTTACATTCATGTTTGGAATCTTGTACCTTTACATGATGTATCTTGGTTCTTATTTTTTCCCCATTCCCCTGCTCTCCCTTCACTCTCTCCACCCTTCCCTATTTACAAAGACTTTATTTCCATTTTTTTCCTTATCTCGTACTTTTTCTTTTCCCTTCTTTTCTTTCCCCAGGAGTATTCTAATTTCTGAGCAAGTGAATAGGCCTCAAGTCCTTTAGCACTTTAGAGTATTGGTGTCAATTCAGGTGTTGTAGTTATACCAGGGTAATGATAGCTTTTCCCATTTCCTTTTGGTTAGTGTTTCTGTTTGTTCATTGCTCTACTCTTCAAATTGTATGTTTTTCTAGAAAATAGTAATAAAACATTTTTAAAAAGCAGTCTGTGTATGATAGTGAATATTAAAACTCAGTTTTGGGCTGGGGATTTAGCTCAATGGCACCGCGCCTGCCTCGCAAGTGCAATGTCCTGAGTTTTGTCCCCAGTACCCCCCCCCCCCAAAAAGAAAAGAAAAACTCGGTTTTGACATAATATATTATTATGGTTGGTGGAAATTATTATTATGGTTGGTGGAACCTCTTGAAAGTTTTTGCCCAAGTAATACCTTAACGGCAGTGGAAATTTTAGAACTCTAGATACTGCTAGCATGATGGTAAATCACTCATACTTGTGCTTGACCAGGGAGTGGTTATATACACAACTTACACCAAAGTAGTGAGTTATGCTTTCCTGCCTTCAGGGCGAACTATCTATGTAAATCATTTAGAATTCTATATGAGAGATTTGTCTCTTCTGTGTTATGTTTTTCAGTCATGTATAATAGTATAGACTCACAGATATTTTGTTTTGTAATCAGGGTAATACATCCAGTATTATTTTATTTTGTTGCTCAAATTGTTCCAGATGTGTGTACTGGGAGCTCTTTTAGTTGACTTGTGTGTCTCTTTGTTACATCCCTACCATTGTTTGTTCTTTACTTTTGTTTTTTGACTGTTCCTTATTTTCTGGCACTATAAGATGTTCCAAGTTCATCTTTTATATTTCTTACCCAGTCCTAGAATTGGCCATTTCTCCTGTGTCCATGGTTCTTTTTATTGCAGAATGGTGTCATGCACCAAGATCTGGGCCTTAGTTGTGTTTATCTGGGGTGTTGTTTCTTGTAGGCCTTCTTAGCTGACAGAGAAAGTAATGTGTATGTCTACTAACTCACTTATATGCACATATTTATAATAATACATACTTATTTTTATTTTTGGGGGGTCTTGCTTTACAAAGCTGGCCTCAAACTTATTGTGTATCCTGGGCCAGCCTTAAACTCAGGGAGATCCTGGCTTAGCCTCTGGAGTTCTGGGTTATAGGCGTGTGCCACCACACCCGGCAGTAATACATATTTCTGCATACCTAGCATTTACATTAAGCTAAACATAAATTTTTACTTCTCCACATTGAATTCACTACCACTTGAATTATCCTAGCCTTCTCCCCCTTCTTATCTTTAAATTCCTACTACAGTAATCAGAAACTTGGGTCCTACTGTGTCTGCTAACCATTTATTCACTTACAGCGTACACATATGGCAGTATCAGTAACTGTAATATGATGTCTTTAACTCTTTCCAGAAGAAACCTTGAAGGGGAATAGCTGGGTCAAATAGAATTTCTACTTTTAGGTTTTGAGGTAATCTCCATACTGATCTCTGTAGTGGTTGTACTAGTTTATATTCCTACCAACAGTGTAAAATGGTTTTTTTTTGCCCCACAGCCTCAGCAGTGTTTATTATTTGATTGTTTTTTTTTTTTTTGATACCGGGGATAGAACTCGGGACCTTGAGCTTGTGAGGCAGGTGGCGGCACCACTGAGCTAAATCCCCAGCTGTTATTTGATTTCTTGATGATAGCCATTCTTTCTGGAGTCATACAGAATCTCAGTGTTTTAATTTGCAACTATCTAATGGCTGTGAAGGTTGGACTTTTAAAAATGTATTGGCCATTTGTACTTCTTCTGAGAAGAGTGTCTATGCATTTCAGTTGCCCTTTTTTTTTTTTTTTGCATGGGTCTTTTATTTTTAGGGGTGTCTAATTTCTTTGAGTTCTTTATATATTCTAGATATTAGCTGTCTGTCTGAGGTGTAACTGGCAAAATTTTTTTCTTGTTCTCTTAACTGTTGATTGGTTCCTTTGCTGTACAGGAGCTTCCTAATTTGATATAATCTCATTTATTGATTTTTGATGTTATTTCTTGTACAGTTGGTGTTTGTTTTTTGTTTTTTTTTTTTGGAAACCACTTGCCTATACCTGTAACTTCAAGAGTTTTACCTATTTTATTTTCCAACCGATTCTGCTTTAATACGTAGATTTTTTTTGTTTGGTACTGGGGATCGAATTATTTAGATCTTTGAATCATTTTGATTTTAGTTTAGTACATGAGAGATATGGTTCTAGCTTCCATTTTTGCATGTATATAGCCAGCTTTCCCAGCATGATATGCTAATGAAGGTCTCTTTCCTCCATTGTATTGGAGGGGGTACTGGGAATCAAACTCAGGACTTTTGGCCTCTTTGTCAAAGATCAGGTGGCTAAGTGTGTGTCTGGGGTTATTTTTTTATTCTGTGTTCTGTCCCATTGATCCACGTGTGTTTTTGTGCTGTTTTTGATCACTGTAGCTTTGTGATATTGATAAAACTTGAAATCCAAGATTATGATATCTCATAGTTTGCTCTTGTTACCCAGGATTGCTTTTGCCATTCTGGATCTCTTCTGGTTCCATATGAATTTTAGGATTGTTTTCTCTAGTTCTATTAGGATTCCTGTTGTTATTTTGATTGTGATTGTATTAAATCTTTACATCAGTTTTAGAAGTATGGCCCATTTGACAGTGTTGGTTCGGCCTATCCAGGAAGAGGATGTCCTTCCATTTTCTGATGTCTTCTTTGATCTCCTTTTCCAGAGTACTGTAATTTTCATTATAGACATTTTTCACTTCCTTAAGTTAATTCTTAAGTATTTGATTTTTCTTGCTGTTACTGTGAATGGTCTTTTTTCCTATTTCTTTCTCTGTGAGTTCATTATTAGTGTACAGGAATGCTTTTGATTTTGTATGTGCTATGTTGCTGAATTTTGTTATTACTTCCAGTAATCGTTTGGTAGATTTTTTTTTTGGATCTTCTATTAAAGGATCATGTCATCTGCAAATAATAATAATTTGACTTCTTCCTTACTTAAATGTATCCCTTTTATTTCTTTCTCTTGCCTCATTGTTCTGGCTGTTTTGAGAACTAATTGAACAGGAGTGGTGATAGTGGACATTCTTGTCTTGTTCCTGATTTTAGAGGGTATTTTGCCTTATACCTAGATGTCCACCCCAAGCCTCATGAACTCATAGGTGGGGCTTTTGGGAGCTGACTGGATCATGGGTGTGTGATACTAGATCAGTCCACTGATGGGTTTATAGCTGAGTATGATGTTAGGAGGTGAAGCCTGATGGAAGGGAGGTGGGTCATTGTGGGCATGGCCTTCATATCCATCCATCCATCTCTCCCTCCTTCCTGCCTGGAGTACTTGCTGCTTCCTTCCTTCTTTGCCCCTCTGCCATGCTGCACTGTCTTGGAGCTAGCTGACTGCAGAGTGAAACCTCCAGAAACTGTGAGCTAAAATAAACTTTTCCTATTTCAACTTGTGTGTGTCAGGTATTTTATCCCAGCAGTGAGGAAAGTAGGACAGAGGAAAGGCTTTCAGTTTTTAATATGATATTGGCAATAGGTTTGTTGTACATGATTTTTATCAGATTGAGATAGGGTCTTTCCATTTTCCGCAGGGTTTTTATCATGAATGGATCTTGCATTTTGTCAAAGGCTTTTTCTGCATCTATTGAAATGATCATGTATTACATTTATTGATTTGTTGAACCATCCTTGCATCCCAGGGATGAAATCTACCTGGTAATGATGTATGTATGGTCTTTCTGATGATTTGTTTCACTCTATTTACTAGTATTGTTGAGAATTTTTGTGTCTATATTCATTAAAGAGATTGTCCTGTAGCTTTCCTTTTTTAGTTGAGTCCTTGTTTGGTTTTGAAATCAGAGTATGCTGGCTTCCAGGAATGAGTTTGGGAGTATTCCTTCCCTTTAAATGTTATTAAAGATTGAAGAATATTTGTGTTATTTTGTCCCTGAAAATCTTGTAGAATTCAGTGGTGAATCCATGAGCTCCTGGGATTTTGTTAGTTGGTAGGGTTTTTTGTTTGTTTTGTTTTTCTGCCTCAATTTCATTGCCTCTTACTGCATTGTTTAGTTTTATGTCTTTTTAGTTTATTTTCAATAATTCAGATATATTTATGAATCTCTTCATTTCAGGATGCTGCAATTTGTTGTAGTACAATTTTTCATATTAGTTACTGATGATCTTTTGGATTTCCATGGTGTCCATTTTGATTTTGCCTTATTCATTTCTAATTGTGTTGATGTGGGTCTTTTCGTTTTCTTTTTTTGCTAAGTTTGGCTAAGTGTATTTTGTTCTTTCAAAGAACCATCTCTTTGATTCATTCATTGTGTTCTTGTCTCAATTTTGTTAATTTTTGCTATGATCTTTGTGGTTTCCCTCCTCATACTAGGTTTGGGTTTGGACTGTTCCTGGTTTTTTTGTTTGTTTGTTTTGTTTTTTACTATCTTGTGGTGTATCGTTAGGTTATTTATTTGAGTTCTGTTTTTCTAATGTGAGCATTCATAGCAATCAGCTTTCCTGTTAGAACTGCTTTCATTGTGTTCCATAGATTCTGGTATGTTTCATTATCATTTGATTCTAGGAATTATTTAATTTCTTATGTAATTTAGGAGAGTGTTATTTACTATCCAGGTATTTGTAAAATTTTTGTGATTTCTTTTGTGATTGATTTCTAATTTCACTATTCTGTGTCTGATAGTATACATGGGATGATTTTGATTTTTTTTTTTTTTTTTTATTTAGGAAGACTTTATGGACTAGTGTGTGTTCTATTTTGAAGGACGTTCCATGTTCTGCTGAGAAGAATGTGTATTCTGTTGTAGTAGGATGGAATACCATATATATCCATTAAGTCCATTTGTTCAAAGGTGTGGTTCAACTCTGATATTTCTTTGTTGATTCTTTGTTTAGTTGATCTATTTATGATATTGGGATATTGAGGGCATCTACTATATTTGTGTTGGTGTTATTTGATCTTTTATGTCCAGGAGTGTTTGTTTTATAAAGTTAGGCACACTGATATTCAGTGCATATATATTTATAATTGTTACCTCTTCCTTTTGAATTTTTTTTTAACTAATACTTAGTGATCTTGGCCTTTTCTGATCATTTTTAGCTTCTGATTTTCTTTGCCTGAGGATAAAATTGCTACCCTGATTGCTTTTAGCATCCTGCTACATAGAATTGTTTTCCACCCTTTGATTTTTAGTCTACAGTTTTATTGGATACATCAGACTATTATATTTTGTTTTTTGATCAAGTCTGTGTCCTTTAATTGGGGAGTTGAGGCCATTTACATTGAGCATTATTACTGAAAGACATTTTCTTATTCCTGTCATTGTCTTGTTTTTCTGTTGTTGACTGCTTTATTTTTCTCTTTTTGTTTAATTTTCCCCTTGCCTGATGTATTCATTCTATCCAATTTTTTTGGCTTTATGTGGGCTTCATTGTCTCTGCCTCAGATACAGTATTCTTGAGTATTTTTTTGGAGTCTGGTGTTTATGAATTTCTTCAAATATTCTTTGTCATGGAATGCCCTTGTTTCTTCATCAATATTGAAAGATAGTTTTGCAGGATATATTAGTCTGGGTTGGAGGTTGTTTTATTTTAAGGCTTGAAAAACACTTCACTCCAAGCTCTCTTGGCCTTTAAAATTTGTGTTGAAAAGTCTGCTGTAACCCTAACGAGTTTACCTTTAAAAGTGTTTTGCTTTTCTCTGACAACTTTTATGATTTTGTCTTTGTGTTGGACTTTGAGATATTTTACTAATGTATGTTGTGGAGAGCTTCTTTTCTTATTGTAGTTACTTGGGGTTTTATAAGCTTTGCTTACCAGTATGTTGAATTTCTTTCCCTGTGCTTGAAAAGTTTTCTGTTATGAATTTTTGTAAACAGATTTTTAAATTCCATTTATCCTGTCCTCTTAATTTTTCTCTAATTCCAGTTAGCCTTTGGATAGCCTTCTCACCATCCTCTAGTAGCTGCTCTCTGGATTTTCCTTGCTCTTATCATTTTTAAGGTTTCTCTGAGTATGTTATCATGTGGTTCCACTTTGTTCTCAAATTCTGAAACCCTGTGTTCACATTGGTCATTTCTTGTCTTTATAAATTCAGTAGAATTCTTTATCCATGGGATTTCTGTTCTATATCTTTTTTGGAGTCCGTTTCCTTGGTAAAGTTGTCATCTATATTTTAAAACATTTTGGTCAGCTCTTCCAATTTTTTTATTTATCCCATAAGTACCTTGGTTGGTTTATGTGATTTTTCTACTATTTTTGGGTTATCTCATCTTTGAGCTCACCAAATTTCTTTGTTTCCTCTGTCATCATTTCATATAACTCAGCTGTCTGGTGTTTGCTTTCCTCTCCGTTGGTGTCCCTTGGGTCTGTTTTGGGAAAAATGGGAGTCCTTAGAGGTATTTTATTACTGTTTGTTTCCTTCCTTCCCCTCCCTCCCTCCCTCCCTCCTTCCCTCCCTACCTCTCTGTTTTTGTTTCCTTCTTTCCTTCCTTCCTTCCTTCCTTCCTTCCTTTCTTTCTTTCTTTCTTTCTTTTGCTGTGGTGAAGGTTGAGGTGATACAAAGTGAATTTGTTGTTATGAAGATTTCTTTATTTAGTTTTTCTTTTTAGTGACATGTTTATTTTATGTCAAGAAGTTTTGTTTACCACTGCAACCTATTCAATTCATTTGTGTTGGACCCTGTCACTGATTTCCTTTGCTCATATGAAATTAGTTTGGTGCATGAATAACCATTCAATTTGATGTACCAATAATAGTGTGATTGAAGTAGTAATTGAAAATCTTCAACACAGAAAAGTTCAGAAACAGATGGCTTTCTGGGATTTCTGACCCCAGGCATCACTGGAATCAAGTAGCAGAGTCTGGGTGAAATGTACCACAGCAACAAGCCAGGAAGGCTGAATATTTCTTACTATTGTTTTAAGTTGTAATTCCTAATGACGCATGATGTTGAACATGCTTTTTTATGCTTATTTGCCATTTGTACATTTATTTTGGTGACCTATTTGTTCGCATCTTTTGTCCATGTTTTATTTGGGTTGGTTTTGTTGTTCAGTTTGTACACTTTAGATGCCAATTCTTTGTCAAAAATGTCTTGCAATGCTTTCCTCTAGTTTGTGGCTTGACTTTTTCTTCCCTTAACAATGTTTTTCACAGAGCAGAAGTTTTTAATTTTGGGAGAGGGTACTGGGAATTGAACTCAGGGCCTCGCACTTGCTAGGCAGGCCCTGCACTGATAAGCTACATCTCCAGCCATTAATTTTAATAAAGTATAATTTATCAACTTTTTTCTTTCCTGGGTTATGCTATGTCTAAAAACTCATTACCAAACCCAAGGTCACCGAAATGTTCTCTTCTAGATACTATCATCTAGAAGTTTTATAGTTTTGAATTATACATCTAGATATGTGGTCCATTTTGAGTTAATTTTTGTGTGAGGTGTAAGTCTGTTGTCATGTTTTTGCAACTGGAGGTCTCATTGTATGAGCACCATTTCTTGTAAAGCTAGTTGCTTGTCTTTTGTCTCTTCCTATGAACTTCAGAATAAATTTGTCAGTATGCACAACAGTTTGCTGTGATTTTTTTTATTGGGAATGCAGTGTCTGTATGAACTTGAGAATGAACATCTTAACAATATTGAATCTTCCAACCCATAATGCATACTTTCACGTTTATTTAGGCTTCTCTGCCTCCTTGCATACACATTTTAAAATTTTCTAGATTTTATATATGTTTTGTTAGTTGGTTTTTTTTTAATAAAACTGTAGTGGTTTGTGTTTTTAATTTAAATTTTAGTAATTTCTGACAAAAGTAAAACAATTGATTTTTGTATGTTAACATTGTATTCTGAGAGCTAGCTATAATTTTGTCTAGTTTTTATGTTGATTCTTTGGGATTTTCTACATAATCATGTCAACTATAAAAATGACAGTTTTTCCTTTTTTCTCATTCTGAATACCCTTATTTCCATTTTCGAGGGGGGCTTTTTTGAGACAGGGTCTCCCTAGGTATTTCACATCAGCCTTGAACTAACTGTGTAGCGCAGGGTGGCCTTGAACTCACAGTGATCCTCCTGGCTCAGTCTCCTGAGTGCTGGGATTACCACCACGCTGGTGTGCACCATCATGCTGGGCTCCTTATTTCCTTTTCTTGTGTTATTATACTAGCTACAATTTCAAGTCTGATGTAAAATAGGAGTCAGAGAGGAAATCCCTGCCTTGTTCATTATTTTATTATTAAATGAGGTATCAGTTTTAGGTCTTTTGTGTTGTTAATCAAATTAAGAAAGTTTTCTTCTATACCTAGTTTGTTAAGAATTTTTAATTATGTGGGACCAGGGATTTAGCTCAGTGGTGCCGGCACCTGCCTCACAAGTGCAAGGTCCTGAGTTTGATCCCCAGTACCAAAAAAAAAAAAGAATTTTTAATTATGAAAGGATTTTGTCAAATACATTTCCTGCATCAATTGATGTGGTCATAATGATTTTTCTTGTTTTAGCCCTATGGATATGGTAGATTACGTTAATTGCTTCCCTTTCTCCCTTTTTTTCCTTTTGAAAATTACTTTTCTCATACCTATATTGTTTGTTCCATACAAAGGTGGAAAGAAATGATATGTGAAACATAAAGAAAATAAAAGGAGAAGGTTAGATGAGAAAAAAAGCCCTGAATATCTGAAATAAATCTCTCTTGGTCATGGTGTATAATTCTTCATATACATTGTGGGATTCAACCTGCTACTGAATATCTGAAATAAATCTCTCTTGGTCATGGTGTATAATTCTTCATATACATTGTTGGATTTAACCTATTAATATTTTGTTGAGGATTTTTGCATGTATGTTCATGAGCAATATTAAGTTGTAGATTTGCTTTCTTGAATTTTTTTCTAGTTTTAGTATTAGCCAACATGATTTTTAAACTTTTCTTCATTCCTCTTTGGGTTTTTTCCCATGTATATTCCTGTGATTTTAACTGTGTGAAATGATATACAATTTGTATGGTATTTGTTCACTTAAATTCTTTTTTTTTTTTTTGGTACTGGGGATCGAACTCGGGACCTTGAGCTTTCGAAGCAGGCGGCAGAACCACTGAGCTAAATCCCTGGCCCTAAGTTCACTTAAATTCTTTATCTCTGACGTCTTTTCAGTTTCTAATAAAGCCTTTTTCTGCTGCTTCATCAATTTTATTGTATGATTTTCATTTAAATAATTGTATTAAAATCATGTTGAATTTTAAAATGAGAAATATCCTTTAATCAGCTCAATTTATGAAGAAATTATTATCCTCTGGAATATTTAGATTCTTCTCTAGGATTCCAGCTGCACTAAGAATGAAGAAATTATTTCCTCTCACTAATAATATATATATGTCATAGTATGACCTTTGTGCTTACATGGGAACTCTGATCTGGAAAGAATAGTGGGGTTATATGGCTTGTCAGTGTTGGGGTAGTCACAGAACAGGCTCACTGGCAGTGGGGGAGCATTGTTTCTCAGTCAACCTTTTTTTTTGCCTTTCATGTATTTCTTTTCACCTTTGTGTGGAACAAAGAATACAGTTCAGTAGTGATTTACTTATCCAGCAAAATCATACATTTCACTGTCAAATATTAAAACAAGTAATTTTAAGAAAATTTACATATTTCTCTTTTTTTAGAATTTTTTTAATTGATGTAGTCATATACATGTTTTATATATTATGGGATACAATTGACATTGCAAAACATATACAGTGTGTAATGAACAGATCAGAATAAATGGTATATCTGTCACCTTAGAAATTATATTGCTTTAATGTTGGGTTCATTCCATATTTTCTCTACTAGCTGTTTTGAAATACTCAGTTAATTTTTGTCAACCATAGCTATCCTGCTGTAATCTAGAACTTTCTAAGTTAATTCATTCTATCCAGCTGCAACTCTGTGCATGTTAAGCATACTCTCCATCCCTTTTCTCTCCTGACTTCCTTTTTTCACCCTTGTTTTTTGTTATTAAAATGTTTTGCAGCTTAACATAGGTTGTGACCAGGGAAGATAATGGCAACAAAGAGGAAATTTTAGGACTCAGTGAACCTTAGAGTATACTAGAATAAATGAGGGTTTTTTTTAATATTCAGAAAAAAATGGCAAGCTGTTATGTTTGTATGTGTACTTTTTCCTAGGCAGAGAATCCCCCTAATGGACCAGAATGTGGTTATGGCTCCTTTCACCAGCAGTACTGGCTTGATGGAAAGATTATTGCTGTGGGGGTGATCGACATCCTTCCATACTGCGTTTCCTCTGTATATTTGTACTATGATCCTGATTATTCATTTCTCTCCTTAGGTGTCTACTCTGCATTACGGTAAGATCACTTTTTGCGCATGTTATAATGGGTTACATAGAACTTCATATAATTACTCATTTGATTATATTTTATTATGTAATAATGGAAGCCCTATTTGACAATGTATTATAATTTGTTGCTATTGTCCTCAGTTATATGTTGGTATTTAGAAGTACTATCTTTAGAATGATGCCACTGTCTGTTGGTAATTCTCTAATCTAGCTTTTTGGTGTTTCTGTATACTCTGGGGTATAGGAAACCTATAGATTTGGGAATGTTTTTGTTGGTTCATTTATACATTTATTTAAGCTCCCCAATCAGAACCTGTTATGCTTCTTAAATGTTATATATTTATATTCTTGTCATTACTAGCTTATGTATTTTTTCACTAATTAAAAGTTAATGTGGTATTAATGAATTAAAGCAATATGAATGCTGAAAGAAATACGGTTAGTCTTGTTGCTTAAGGACAGGGACACATTCTGAGAAAGAGTAGGCAGTTTTGTGGTTGTACACACATTGTTGGATGTAGTTATACAAACTAGATGGGTACAGTATCACTAGGTGGTAAACGGTACCACAGTCCATAAACTTAATTTGTTCTATAATTTTAGAGAAGATGGCCATGTTTGTATTTGTGTGGGAAAGATGGTCATGGTGGTGTTTGTCACCCCATGCAGAGTTTGCAACAAAAACAAAATTTTGCCAATTCTTCTCTTTGCAAAACAAATTGTTTGGAAACAAAAGCATTTGTGAACCAACGCACCACTAATTTTATGGACCATTGTTAGATTGTGTCCATTGTTGACTGAGAAGTCAGTCATTATAGGATCATGAATATCTGTACCAAACAGGAATGGAGAATTCCTGGCTGGCTGCTTGAATCTGTGATCCTCATTAGAAAATAATTTCTCTTTTATGTCCCTCCCTGGCTGCAAACATATATAAATGCAGGACAAACATCTTTTGATGGTAAGATGATTGGGGTCATCGGAATATTTGCTTCCGTTTTTTCCTCCAGGTACCAGGGATTGTTTCTGCTTTTATTCCTGCTTCTCTATATGTACATGTGGTACAGATGGGAAGGAGTGTCTGGAATTGTTTTTCTTTTTTTTTGTCTGGAAGCTCATCTGTTCTTTTCTGTCTATTTTTCTCTTTCATTTCTTAGTCTTTATGTCTGATGCTCACATTTTTACTCATGATGAAGTATTCAGCCAGATAATTTTATATTTGAGTATATGATTTTTGTTATAAATGTAGAGTTTGTTTTTTCCTTAAATCAACAATTTGCTCTTTTCTTTTTTTTTTTCAAAATCTGGTCCAGTAATTGTATTTTTAAATTTTTAAATTTTTATTAGTACATGTTTGTAGTACATAATGATTACATTCATGGTGGAGAATTGGTACATGTGCATAACATATCTTGATTCTTTTTATATCCCCTAATAATTGATTTTTTGGTATATATTGCAGTGGCCCGCAATATAGAGTTCTCCATCTTGATATTTTCCACCTGATTTTTCTCTTAATACTAGTTTATAACAAATTCAAAATTATATAATAACTGGGCTGGGGATTTAGTTCAGTGGTTCTGCTGCCTGCCTCGCAAGCGCAAGGTCCTGAGTTCGATCCCCAGTACCAAAAAAAGTAAAAATAAAATAAAATTATATAACAACTGATCTCCAACTATACTTTAATTTTCTTATGTATTTAATAGTCTTTTTGTATGAAGTGATTACATTATTCATTGCTGTTGGCAGTTTTACTGGAATTGGAATTTAAAGCATTGCATTTTATAACTTAGAAGTTTACATTTATTCTCTTTAGAAGTTTATATTTATTTCAGAAAATGCATTTTTTTATGTCAGAATCATTTGATACTTTCAAATTATTGCTTTTTTCTTTTAGTTTTTATGTGTCACTTTACAATGTGTATTTGTAGATTTTTCTGGACCTAGCAAATGATATTAAGAATAGTATTTAATCTTACATAATAAATCCTTACCTATGTATGAAATATTTATGGTTCAATAAACTGAGAGATGGTTTAGATTCCTGCTGCATTTGAGATAGTAAATAACCAATTCCCAGAAAAATTAAAGTTCTGTTTATGTCATCATATAGCTTTTGCAAAGCTTAGAGCTGGAGAATTATGAGGAAGCAGCAGAACCTGAGAGCGTAGGTTTTGCCAGGGTGCAGAGAGTGACACTGTGCTGCAGGCTTTCACTTCCTTTTAGTGCTCTTGAAAGAAGAGTCCTTGGGTTTATAGAGGAGGGAAGGCAGCCAAGAGAGATTGACATTTTGAAGCAAAACTGGGCAGAGGAGGTTACAAGTTGACAATTTTATTGATTTTAATGTATTTCAGGAGAACCTGTTTATGTAGTTTTCCTTTTGTTTCTCAATCCTACAATCAATATCAAATTTTGTATTTTTAGACTTTGTATAATGGAGTCACATATTTTAAGTGTTTAGAAATCAGTGCTCATGGTATTTACTTACGTATGTTTAGGAAGATGAATTTTAGAAATGTAATTACTTTTTAAGTGTGTTTATTTGCATATAATCTTTTTCCTTGCATCATTCATAGAAGTGAATAAGATAGGCAAGGACTTCCAATTTATCAAAGCAAACAATAAATTAGAAAACAGACTACTCAATTTTAGATACTCTGAGGAAAACAAAATCAGCCAGCTGGGCCTTATGTTCTGCAGCTGTACTCTTAGCACTCTGGGAGGCTGAGGTAGGAGGACTGTAAATTTTGAGCCCAGCCTGCCAATTTAGCCACTTAGCAAGACCTTGTCTTAAAATAAAATTTAAAATAAATAAATAAGAACTTGAGGTGTAGCTCAGTGTGAAGGCCCTAGCTTCAATCTCTAGTAATGCATGCATACGTAGATAAATATCAGCAGTGGTGGTAGGCGCAAGATTTTTTTTTTAAATGTTTTATTGTATATGTTTGTGATACATTGTGATTATATTCAATTTGGGTTATTGATGTATGTACATATCACATCTTGTTTATCTTTACTTCCCCTGACCTTTCCAGACCTCCTCTTTTCCTCCTTCCCCAGACCCCTTTCCCATCTCTATAGTCTACCTGATTCTTAACATGCCTTAACACTTTTACAAATGACTCTGATTTATTCCTCTTTATGGTTGAGTAATATGTATATCACAACTTTTCCATTCATCTGTTGCTAGGCACATAGGCTTGCTTCCATGATTTAGCTATTGTGAGTTGTGCTGTTATAAATATGGATATTCATGTATCACTGTAATAATATGTTGATGTTAGCTCTTTTAGGAAGATGTTCAGAAGAGATATAGCTGGGTCAAATGGAATTTCTATTTTTAATATTTTGAAAAGTCTGCCTACTGCTTTCCATAGTGGTTATACTAGTTTACATTCCCACCAGCAATATAGAAGAGTTCCTTTTTCTCGACAACCTTACCAGCATTTGTTGAGGCTACTATAGTCTTCCAGTGGAGCCAAAAATGTTGGGTTAGACCAGAATATTTGAGGTGGAGGTGATGACTAAGTGGCCAGATGCAGGGTATATTTTAGAGATAGAGCCCAGATGACTTTCTGGTGGCTTGTTTATGGGGGTGAGAGGAAAGGGACAGTTAAGAAGGACTGATAGGTTTGGAGGAAGTGGTGATGGGATGAAATTAGCTGGGCAGGACTAAGTAAAGAAGTACAGTGGTGGCTCAGCTGGCCTTCTGAGGGAGGGTGGTTCTACATTTGTTTGTATCTGTCCATTCTTTCCTCACTTTGAACCTTGAAAGTGGATTAGTTCTAGGAATAGTAAAATGTATTCTGTGTAGGCTAATGTTTAATCTGCTTGGATTTAGAAGTATGTGCATTCGAAATTCAGTCTTTAAAATTCATTTAAAACATTTTTGGAGTAACATTCCTTCAAAGATTTAAATTTGAACCTGAAAAAAGCACAAAATCTTCAATTAAATAATACATTTCTCCTGCATTTTAAGTATCCATTGCTGTAAAAGCAAGAAAGAAAGCCTTCAAGAAATGCACAAACTTAAGAGCAACTTTGTGTTTTAGAAATGTACTCAAGTTAAATCCTTCACGTACAACCAGTTGTTCAGGTGGGCAATTGGGATGGAATTGTGTCCAAAATTTGTCTGGATACAAATTACACTTCACACATGGGCATACAGTAAGTGTACTGACAGCTTCGTTGTCCAAGCAGCCCTCACCTCTGCCAAGAGATAGAGAAAACGTGGTGAGGTACCAGTATTTTCCCTTTCATTTTAGCAAAAATGTATATTAAATTTGCACCTAGATATAAGAATCAATGTGTCATATCAAGTGAAAGTATTTGTATGTAAATGGTCATAATAATACTTTTCTTGAAATGTCTTGGTTTTTGAGTTTTCTAAAATTTGCTTCTCTGTTCTTAATCTGGTAAGCCCAGATTCTTTGAGGATTCTAGAGTTGTAGATGTCTTTAATCTTGTGCTATTTGAATTTTAGATCAGCTACTTTGCCTAGCAGATCGTCAAAATAACTTAGAGGGTTTGGGGGTATCTCTTTAGTAAGAATCATCTTGCAGTGTTTTGAAAATGTTTTTATTTCAAGATTTTGATTTTTTTTTGGATAGTTAAGGGCGGGTTTTATCAAATATTTGTCATATAATGTTTTGAAAGCTGGAACCAAAATTAACTGTACCTTCATCTCCTTTTGGCAGAGAAATTGCTTTTACTAGACAACTTCATGAGAAAACATCTCAGCTCAGCTATTATTATATGGGTTTCTACATTCATTCATGTCCCAAGATGAAATATAAGGTAAAGTTGATTTTCATACATTTGTCGTTTTCTTTATAGAAAAATGGAACTTTAATAAATTTTTTATCTCAGGGCATAGGATTTGGTGCTTTGAAAAAGGGATGAATAGATTAATAAGGAAATCTGTTGGCTGTCTCAAAAAGTAAGCTTTCTGTAATGAGAACCACAACCTGTGCTGGTCTTATTTTGTAATCCATCATGTTATTTTGAGATTTAAGTATATTTCAGAATTTCCCTTTTAAAAAAGATTGTATGACTTTCTTTAGTGAAACTCTTTGATGTTTCCTAAGGATTAGTGGAGTGTAGAGCTGTAGAGAGGAGCAGACTGTTCCCTCCACTCACTGTGATTCCCCACCATCACAGAGGGCTTTAAGAGCTGAAGACTCAAAGATATAGGCATGAGCATAGCACTTGCAGCTCTGATGATTCAAAAAGATGTAAGCTTGAGTTTTCCACTTAAGAATTGTGATCTAGGTGAATCTGGGGACATCTTATGTGCAACCAGGTCATACAGTGGTTGGTAAGTGACCTAGAAGGACATTGGGTTTTAATCCATAAGATGGGGAAGAAAAAAGGAGAACCTTAAGAAAAGAGTAGGTATAATGGAGAAGCACATTTCAAGGAGAAGGAATGTATAAGGAGTTAGAGATGACAGCGCCTATAATGTATTCATAGGAAAAAAAATGATCAATGGACTAGGAAGTACCTTGAAATCTAGCCTAAAGAACTCTGGCAATGGAGAAGTCGATGGTTTTCAGAGCAAAGAGCAGTATAAATAAAATATATAAATCTGTTCTTATGTATAAACATGATTTCTAACTAAACAAGAATTTTAAAACAAGATAAAATTAAAAAGTGTGCTTGAGTCCCTGTGTACCCATTATCAAACATCAGCAATCATTACACATCTTACTTCATCTATTTCTTTGCCTTGTTCCTTCCTCTACCCCCTTTTGAATGATTCTGGAGCAGATCTAAGATATCCTTCATTTAAAAATATTTTAGTGTATATTTTTAGTTTTATTTTGTTTTTGGTACCAGGGATCGAACTCAGGACCTTGTGCTTTCAAGGCAGGTGCGGTGTCACTGAGCTAAATCCCCGGCCCTAGTGTATATTTTTAAAAGATAAGAGTACTTTGAGAACATAACCACATTTTCATTGTCATACCTAATATATACTAACAGTGTTTCCAAATATCTGGTATCCAGTCAGTGTTTATATTTCTCTAATTGTTTCTTAGCTTTTTTCACTGTCAGTTTGCTTGACTTAGGACTCAAATAAGGCATATAGATTGTATTTGGTTGATAAATCCCTTAAATCTTTTAAATCCACACCCCTCCCCCCTCCCTTGTCCTAAAAGGAATAATCCATAGAACTTTGTGATTAACTAGTTGTGGGAATGATCCTGGTTTTAAAATTTTGAGATGAAGGCTGGGGATTTAGCTCAGTGGTTATGCTGCCTGTCTCGAAAGCACAAGGACCCGAGTTCAATCCCCGATACCAAAAAAAACACCCCAAGAAAACCTTTGAGGTGAAATACTGAGTGGCGGATGGTTCTATGACAGAAAGTACATATTCTAAAAGTAGGACTGGCTATGAGAGCAGAGTAAAAACACAGTCCTGTACCTTGCTGGTTTTACATTGACAGTCTAGGTAGTCTGATCCAAGTATCCTTCTGGCCTTTGGAGAGTCTCTTTTGATCTCTTATTTGTTTGATCTCTCTTACACGTAGAGAATAGATAGATAACTTCTATATTTGATTGTCTTCAAAATTACCTTTGTGTCTGAATTATAAATTTACTTGATTGACCTAAACATATGTTCTTTCCAGAGGAAAAAGTATGATAATATTTCTGTTTGCCCTAAAATATTACTGTGTCTTCTCCTAGCTCATTTTACTGGTATAGTATTTAGTTCTAAATTAGTTCAAAGTAGAAAACTCAAATGTTCCAGCTATTTTGACACAGTTACAAGACTCAAAGAAAGCTCTGGCTATGCTGTATATTAACCTTCCTTTGTACATGACCATTCTAAACAGAAGTGTTATTATACCATAGTTCAGGACTTGACAAGGATTTCATTTTTAACTCTGTAATGTCACAGAATTAGATGTTTAATGTTTAGTGTCAGAACATTTGTCTTGCAAGCTTTTTCATATGCCTGAGCTAAATTCTAAATTGCTCTATATTTTAACTTATTTCTAATTTTCTGTCAATGGAGATAGATCTAGTTTCATCAGCTTTTTCTTTTTCATGAAGACTTCGAGCTCACACCTTTATTGACTGTAGTCCAGACTAAATATTTTATGTTCTTTAGTTCTCCTAGGAAAAGATTTATTTGGAAATTGTCAGTCCCTATACTGTTTTAAGTTAAGGATTTAAAAAGTGCTTTTCCTGCTGTTTGATCTGGCTTAATCATATACAACCTAAATCCATCAGAATTATAGCTTCCAGATACTAATTTTTAAAATTCCATTTATATGAGAGGTAGACTACCTGCCTTCTGGCTTTCCTTCTTTCCCTCACCATTGAAATATTTATTGAGGTCTTACTGGACGTAACAACAGTGAACAGTGTAAGCAGATCCCTGGTCTCATGGAACTTTAGTCCCACTGCAGAACCTAATAGTAAATAAATAAGACAAATTTCTGATAGAGAAAGGTACTGTGGCATCTGATAGACATTAACTGAGTGTGGCTACTTTAGATTATGTGGTCAGGATTGAGGTTTAATTTTTAGGCAAAGATTCAAATGACAATATGACAACCAGCCAATGGAAGTTTGGGAGTCATTTCAAAGAAAGATTGTGGAAACAGATAGTGTAGCACTGCTTAGCTGTTGAGTCTCATAGTCTTCAGTTTTGCCTGCAGGGTACTTTACATGGTTCTGGAAAACATTTAAAGTTCTAATACTTGGGTCTTACTCTCAGAGATCTTAATTCATTGGTCTGGGATCAGTAACAAGCATCAGTCTTTATCTTTTCTTTTTGTAAATGCATGGAGGATTCTGATGTAAGTCAGACCTAAGAATCACTGTACCAAATTATTTTTTTATATTTGGGACCCCAATGAGGAACATGAAAGATGATTATTTCCCATTGTAAAGTTTGCTATTTTCTGTTTATTAAATTCAGAAGGGATTAAATTTATTATATATACATACATATATATATATACATATATATATATATGTATATATATATACACACACACACACACACACACACACACACACACATATATGTGGTTCTTTGGGGGTTTTTTGGTACCGGGGATTGAACTTGGGACCTTGCACTTGTGAGGCAGGCAGTGGCACCACTGAACTAAATCCCTGGTCCAGTGTATATATTTTTATTATTGAGGAAACTCCTTGCTTTTCATCTTTTGGTTGTCTTCCTCAAATCTTTACCTACTCTTTTTTCTCTTTTTTTCCTGCCTCTTTGCCCATCCCCTGTACTTGCAAATTCTTCATCCATCATTTCTCAACCATATCTGTTCTAGGCTCTAAGATTAGATTTGACCACCCACATAATTCCACAACATTCTACATTTCTTCCCCAAATTCAAGTCTCTTTGTTTGTACATTCCACATGATATCTGATGATGTTTATCTTTTGTCATTTATCCCAGGTAGCTTACAGTGTGCCTGCTACATTGTAGATATTCAATACTTAATAAATATTTGTTGAATTAATGAATAGCAATACTAATGCTGAGGGTGAAGAAATATGTGGGATGGTGAGAAACTCATTTGTTTAACAAATATTTATTGAGTGGTAATTGGAAAGCTTCCACTTTGCAAATATCTTAGTAATAGACACACAGTTTTAACAATGTTGTAAGCTCTGGAATTGGGTATTTCAGAGTATAGATAAATACTCTGATAGTACAGGGAGGTGGAAGCACAGAACTGTGTAACGGTTTGGAGAAGTTGCTTACCTATAGCTAGTCTCAGTCTTTGCAACTGTAAAATAGAAATTAAATTTATTATGTTAATATCTCCATTTGAATTACGGAGTCTACCAAGTTGGGTAGCATTTATGAAGTCATTACCCATCTTTTGTTAGGACCCATCAAGGCTCTGATTGCTTACTGATAAATACCCAAACTTCCAAATGGGCTGTATCATTAGCCAGACTTTTTAATTTAGATGCTGGAGAAAAGGGGAAGGTGGTGCTAGTGAATACCAGCACTCTGTGAAAATTCCCAGAATTGAGGACAGTTGTTTTTTGCTCAGTGGGAAATGAGCAAAGCTGTGTTAGAGGAGGTGCTACAAATGTGAACCTTTCAATAATACAACCTTTGTTCAGCTCTGCCTTATCTATTCAGGACAGAAAGGATCTCTTACAGGTGAGCTGTTTGTTGACTGAATAAAATGACTATTTTGCTCCACTGAAATGAGAGGTTGGCACATTTGTCTTGGGACTATGGGATGTTTTTCATCATTGATGGCAGTTTAATTAATACTCAATTCAAGGTCATTTGTATCAGAGTATGTTTTTGTGCTAGCACAAATGTAATATTCCTACTTATCCCACAAATTGAGCCATTGAGTTGGAGGAGATGGAGGCAGGGGTGTGGTAGTATACTGTGTCCCCTTGTCCCAAATGTTTGCATTAGAAGCCAAGATGATGATTTCTGTTACTTAGGGGTAAGATAGGTAATTTGCATAACTTACAGTTTGATAAATTATTGCCATTTTATAACTGACCTTAAAATAGCAAGTTGCCATGTTTCTAGAAGAGCTTAGAGCAACAGTGTCATTATAAAAGATGACTTTGATTGTATATATTTCCTGATATTAATAACTTGTATGGTATGGATTGGTACAAATTACTTAAAAAATGGATTGATCTCTTAATAGATTAAAACTAACATGAAAACTAGTGTTTCCATGTGAAAATTTCTTGCTGAAATTCTTTCTAGTATTTTTTTCAAATCATGAATTCTGGGGAAATTTATTTGATAAAGCAGGAAATTGGGGGTAAGTATTACAGTTCTTCTACAAGAATTAAAGCTGAACAGTTAGCATAAAAATGTTACTGATTCAAGGAGGCCACCAATGTCAAGTGGGAAATGAGGGCAGGAGACCTTGGTTTGGTGGTGCTGACAATGCCAACTAATGTGTGAAGAAGCAGGATGGGCTCACAGCAAGGCTCAGCAGGGAGCAGTCCAGGTCTGATCTGTGAGTCTTGCTGGAGGCTGTTGCTGTGTTATGGAGCGTGTGTGTGTGTGTGTGGGGGGGTGGTGTCTGCTAAATAGCAGTGAAAAAATAATAAATATTAACAAGTTTATATACAAAATATATGAGTGATGTTCCAAGAAGTAGTAAGTTTTAGAAGCAAAATAAGTTCACAAATTGGCAATTTGAACTAGAGATTCCGTGTAGTGCCGCTAACTTGCTAAAAGATCCAACTATTAGGTTCTTTGAAACAGTACCTAATAAGGTTCACTGGAATTTAACCATTCAAACAATAATATATTCATGTTTTATCTACTTGGGAGAAGAGAATTCAGAAATTTCATAGTATATTAGTAATTTTGTAGATATTTGTGAGGTGACAGAATTTTTGAGTATTAAATTAATTTCATAAAGTCAGCATTTTCTTGGCATCTTTGTGTTTGAACACTTTTGAGTTCTTAAGAACATTTTAATTTTAATATTGTTAGTTTAAGAAAATTGTTTCCATTGTATTGCGATTGAATTTAAGTAATCTTAGGTAACTGAGGAGTAAAGATATTTTCATTTCAGTTAAGAATTTTCAGCAAGTAATAAATATCAGTTATAAAGGAATAGCACATTTGCTTATTAAAATAGATCTTTTCAGCAAAAAACGCGCTGTCCAAAATTTAGGATAAGTGTTGGTCCAAGCATATGAATATTTCTCATTGCAGGTTATAGGACTAAAACTAGAAACCAACAAAATATAACTCACAGAAAATGGATTGCACACTATTGTAAAATCTCTCATTTTAAAACTGAATGGAAGTAAATTCAGCATATAACTACAGTAATAGTTAAAATTATTTTTTTTCTTGGAATATTCCTTTAAAATATTAGTAATGGCATATTTTTGCCATTGTAAAATGTATATGGAATAATATTTTCTATCTGATATTGAGAAATATTATATTCTGTTAATCACCCAATACATGCTAGACAGAAGTTATGTGTCTTACTATGGATACTACCCTACTAGAGCTTACAAATTTATGGAAGGATTTTCATATTTATACTACAGTACATAAAGTAATACCAGGTGATACAAACTGCCCTTAAAACTATATCATTTCATTTGGATTTTCTTGTGCGGACTTTAATATATTAAGTTATAGTTCTAATTATATAATATACTTGTAACATGTTGTAAAACAAATTTAGTATTTGACAACAGGTCTGAAATTCACAAAAGAACTCATTTTATCTGTTCTCTATTCCTGAGTATCAAGCTCTCATGAATCCATGCTAAAATTATGAATTTGATCATGGGTCTTGCTGGAAGGTGTTACTATGTTACGAAATATGATAGGGCTGTTTGCTGTTAACAGTGTAGATAGCATTGTAAACATAAATATTAACAAGTTTATGTACAAAGTATATAAGTAATGTTCTAAGAAGTAATAAGTTAAAATTATTAGAGGACCATGCTTTGGTATAGGGTTTCCCCAAAGTGTGTGCCATCACTGCTTCTTACCTGTAATAGCTAGAGTCCATCTTCCTTGCTGTGGATGGCACTTACTAACTATGGTGACTCAAGGGCACCATGAAAGTAACTGGGATTTCTGGGCTTAGACCATCAGAGGAGTAGCATCTTTCACTCTGTCTTTTGAGATGGTTATCATGTAAAAGATTCAAATGCCCTGTTGGAGGAAACCACCTGGTATGGCTTATATCCAGATGTTCCCCCAAAGCCTCATGTGCTCATAGGTGGGGCTTTTGGGAGTGAATGGATTATGAGTGTGTGATACAGGATTAGTCCACTGATTGCTTTAGCATAGTTCTGGATGTGGATGATGGACTTACTGAAGAGGGGAGACCTGTGGCCTGAATGGAATAAAAGGGAAAAGATGAAGGAAGTCTCACTGCTTCCTGACTGCCACATCATGAACTATTTCTCCTCTGCCATCCTCCTCTCATGCCACCCTGCCTTGGAACCAGCAGACTATGGACTGAAACCTCTATAAACTGAGAGCTAAAATAAATCTCTCCTCATTTAACTTGTGGGAATTGGGCATTTTGTCCCACAGAGTAACTAAGACAACCCCCAGGAGGCCTGAAGCCATGTTGGATGTTTTAGCCTCAGCCGTCCTTCTAGCTGAATGCAGCAGCATGGTTGAGTCTGAGAGACCAACAGAAGACTATCCAGCTAAGCTCTAGCAAACTTACAGAATCATGAAGTGCGACCACTAATAATGATATGTCAACTTGAGTGTATTAAGAAATGCCTGGCTTTGAACTATATATCCCAGACTGGCCTTGAACTTGGGGTGATCCTCCTGTCTTAGCCTCTAAAGTGTTGAGATTACAGGTGTTGCCCTGCACTGCACACATTTTTTTTTTTTGGTACCAGGGATTGAACTCAGATCCTTGAGCTTGCAAGGCAGGCGGTGGAACCACTGAGCTAAATCCCTAGCCCTGCACACATTTTTGAAGAGCTCCAGTCTGCTTGAGCAGGTGTGTGTTTTGCTGCCATTGCTGCTGGACCTTGGTTTCCAGTTTCTTTAGCCTTCTAATGCAGGCTCATACCAGTGACTTTCCAGTCAGCTTCCAGGCCTTTGGCTTTGGATTGATGCTACATCCTTGATCTCTTTTGTTCTGTAGGTCCCATCTTCTTGGGCTGAGCAGCTACTGGATCCTTTGGCCCTCCAGTGCACAGATAGCCATTGTGGACTCTCCTTTAATCCTCTATGCCTATTTAGTAAATTCCCTTGCATAATTATACACATACTTTTCTATCAGTTTTGTTCTTCTAGAGAAACTTAACCAATACATGAGGAATAATAAATTATTGTTTTAAGCCACTGAGTTTTGGGGTGGTTTGTTACCCAGCAGTGGATGACTGAGATGCATAGTTTAGGTATGGTGTTATCTTGTGCTTAATGTTCTGAATGAAGCTGATCTGACCTCAACAGTTTGTGATAGCTCATGGTCATAGTTTTGGCAAAATTACTTAATTTCCACATGCAGTCATACCTAGAAATGTACTCTTTTGGCTTAGGAGAATTTATTGTCTTATGAGGCATTTTATATAAAACCCTGACTTGAGCCTACAAAGCATCTTAACATGTCGACAAATTTACATTTTGCTTGCCTTGCTAATAATGAATGCTTGGAGATTACCACGTGATCATCTTTGTAGTTCTATTAACTGCATGTATTGCAGAAATTCTACCAAGTACTTATGACTTGCTAGTTTATAGCCATTATATTCTTATTCACTAAAATCTTGTTACTGAGTCTTTTGGTTTTACTGTTTAGCATGTATGTGTGTAGATTTTGAATAAAGTTTAATTTACATGAATATCGTATAGGTAATTCTCGTCTGTGACCATAGCCTTAATTGTAAAGCATAGCATAGTCACAAAAGAATTTAATGAGAGCCAGGCATGATAGTACATGCCTGTAATGCCAGAACTCTAGGAGGTTAAGGTAGGAGGATCACAAGTTTGAGTCCAGCTTGGACAATGTAACAGTTTAGGGAGACCCTGTCTCAAAAAATTTAAAAAGGGATGGGAATGTAGGTAAGTGTGAAGTCCTTGGGTTCAGTCACTAGTAGTGGAAAAAAAAATTTCAATACAAGACGGTAGAGTCATTAGTGAAAGCAGTGTATCTTGATGTGTTGTACTCTCCCTGCCCACATTAACTATTACGACAATTGTGGCTCTTTGAATAGGAGTTGATGATGTTTTAGCATAATTAATTGTCAATTTGGAGACTCAGGAACTGACTGAAATGAGTGGAGATAATATTTTTAAAACTTTTTTAAATTTCTTTTTTTGTTAGTACATGTTTGTGATATGTAATGAATACATTCATCATGGGAATTGATAACATGTACGTATCACATCTTAGTCCTTTTTACTTCCCCTCCATTTTTATCCCTTCCTTCTTCCTCTATGTCTGTCTTTTTTCTAATTGCTGAAACAAAATACCCATTGCCCAAAGTTAAAGGAGGAAAGGTTTATTTCAACTCACTGTTTTTAGAGGTTTCAGTCCCTAGTCAGTTGGCTTCAAGGAAGGGCAGCATAACAGAGGGACATCACAGAGGAAAAACAGTTCATGATGTGGCAGGCAGGAAGGCAGCGAGCAGCCAAAACAAGCAGCAACAGCTAGCCTACCTTCTTTCTGTTCCTTTATATTCCGTTCAGGCTACATGCCTGTTGATAGGTGCCACCCATACCCAGGGTAGGAATTCCAAATCCCCTCCCATATTCCACATTCACACATCCTAACTTAGCTACCTTTGAAACTCCCCACCTGTGATTCAATGGGGCTTTGTAGCTTATATCTAGATATAAGCCATAATATTCCCATCAGTATAAGAGATTGTCTTTAAAAGAGTTCTTCCTGCTGAAGAAGGAAAGGATAGTGCTTTCCTTGCTGCTGTTTTCAAGGGTGCTTATCCTCTTGATCTGCTCCTCTCTCACACAGTTCCAAGGTAGTTCATTATAATTTAAATGTGAAGTATCCCCTAAAGATTCATGTGTTGGGGGCTTTAACCCTAATGTAGCAATATTCAGAGATGGGGGTCTAGAGAAATGATTGGATCATGAGGCTGTTAACTTCATCAATAGATTAATCCAGTGATGAATTTATAGGTGAATGAGCTCTTAGAAGTGGCCCGGTTAGAGGAAATAGGCCAATAGGGGCATGCCTTCAAAGGGTATATCCTGTGCCTAGTACCATCCTTTCTTTCTCTGGCTCTTTCTGCTTTCTGCTTTCCAGGTGCCATGAGGTGAGCAGCTTTTCCACCACCTTCTATCATGATATTTTTTCCTTTGGAACCAGCTGACCATGGACTGAAACCTCTGAGACCATGAGTCACAATATTTCATACTTTAAATTACTCTTAAGTATTTGAGTACAGCAACCAAAAGCTGACTAATACATAATTGCTGCCCATGCAGGCATCTCAAGTCATTAGCAGTGACAGATTCAGAAAATACTTAATTTCTCCCTTCCCACCCACACCGTCATTGTGCCTCAGTCTCTCAGGATTCTGAAATTACAGTCATGTGCCACTACACCTGACTTTATTTTAAAAAATACTTTAAATGTGGCAAAATACACAAAATATTTGTCTAACTGCTTTGGAAGTGTACATTTCAGTGCCTAAGTACATTCACATTGCTGTGCAACTGCTACCACCATCCATCTCCATAACTCATCTTGCAAAACCAAAGCTCTATACTGATTAAGCAATAATTTCCCATTCCTCTCTCCCCAGAACCTCTAAAAATTTGAGTAATTTTAGTACATCTTATAAGTGGAAACATACAGTATTTGACCTTTCGTAACTGGCTTACTCATTTAACATAATATTCTCAAAGTTCAGCCATATTATAGCATGTGTCTGAATTTTCTTTCTTTTTAGGGCTGAATAATATTCTGTTGTATATGTATATCACATTTTCTTCATCCATTTATCTCTTATCTTTATATGTTATTGTAGCCTCCATTGTTGTGGAAGTAATAAGTCTTTATTAGAAATAATTCCTGGGCTGGGGATTTAGCTCAGTGGTTCTGCTACTTGCCTTGCAAACACAAGGACCTGAGTTCGATCGCCGGTACAAAATAAATAAATAAATAAATAATAATTCCTTTTAGTATTTGTTCAGGTTTTAATTCTATGTATAGTGATTTTCATGGTATTAATCTCATAATTTTATTTCCTATCATTTCATCTTTGATGCATTGTTTTTTAAATCTTATAGTTAATTTTGCATTTCGAAATTTTATTTTTTAATCTTTTCTGTTTATGCTAGAAAACAGCTATTTGTGTTTTTTTCTTTGAACTTTTTTAGTTTGCTGAGACCTAGTTTTTCTATGCTTTCCAAATGTTTCCTGTTTGGATTGTAAAGCTTAGTTTATATTCTTTTGTGACTCGTTCCAGTACATTTAAAAACTGTCTTATTGCTTTTGAAAATGAAAATTGGAGGATATAGAAGTGTTATTAGGCATAAAAATTTTGCCTTTAAAAATTCTTTCTCCATATTATCTCAGACTACTGCGGCAAGGCCATTCAGTGATCTGAAAGAGGTGTTTGGATGGAGTTTTTTTTAATCCAGATTTGAATGTAGGCCAGAGTAAACAGTGATTTCAGGCAGTCTGCGTTGGTATATGACATGACCAGACATCAGATGGTGAAAACAGCAGAAAAGGTTCTGAAATGGCAGCAAAAAAGGAATAAAAGGTTGATTCATCAGTGATTAATCATTCTTATATTGAATGCTTCAGCTTCAGTGTGGTCAAACAGCACCTATGGAATTCTGCAGGACTTTGCTTAAAAGAAGGTACTTGGTATTTCTGTTATAAAAGCATACCAAAAAAAAAAAAAGCATACCAAGAAAAAAATTGGAGTTAACAAAGCTGCATTTGCAAAACCATGCACTACTGAAACCCCCCAAGCTTCCAAACTTTTCCAAGTTTCCTGACCAAATGAACTAGTAAATGTTATTTTACTGCAGTCTCAGTCCAGGGGGATGTGTATGGGCACACATGGTAGTGACTTTGCTACTGCTGCTCTGAAAGGAGTACAAGTGATCTCATCAGTTACCCACAGCACAGGACAAAAACTGGATTCTTTTGATTGAGCATCTGTTTTTTTAAAATGTCAGATGTCCAACAGATTAGATACAGTCAGTAAAAAATTACAGAATAAGTTTAGCAAGCAATTTTTAATGCCTCCTAGAGGCAGTAGGAGGTAAAAGAATTCTGTTACTCATCAAAAATTCTTGTTTTTAAAATTGTCACATGTGCAGTTATGCCACATCAGAGTCAAAAGCAGTTCCTTAAGGGTCATCTGTTCTTATTACAGATGAGAACATTGAAGCTGAAGATGATTGACTTGCCCAAGGCTTGCATTAACTCACATTTTAATTTCAGTTACATTACGAGGAGATTAAGCTTAAGAACTGAAATTCATATAAATTGTTACATTTATGATAAAGTATATATAACTTTTAATTCTGGAGTGTCCTAAAATGCTTGGTGTATTAAAGGTAAATGTTAACTGGGGAATAAAGGTACATTTAATCATGTACCATATTTCTTCTCATCCTTTTCCTCTTTTCTCACACAGTGAAATAGAAAGCTTGGGATAGTGCCTGATTCTCAGTTCATCTCTGGAACTTTTGAATTAATGTCTGAGCTCTGTCTGTCTGAGCTTTGTGCTGTTTCTTGCCTCTGAAATGCCTCACTTATCCCTGCATGTGCAAGTTGGAACCTCCCTTCCAGACCAAGCTCATGCACTGCTTCTCCCAGGTAGCCAGTCTCTGTCTCTCTCCCACTTCACACGATCCACTCACTCTTATATATTGGACCTAGAGGTAAACTTCGTTTCTGAGGGTTCTTCTCATTTGTAAATGCTTTATGTATAGCTCCCCTTGAACTCTACCCTATAGGCAGGTATACATGATTAGACAATGTTTGTGGTGGGGCTGCTCTGTGTAAAACATCTTGCTAAATATTAAGGCAAAAGGAAGATAATCAGGTATGGTAGTTGAATTTCACTGTTAAGTGTGGTTTTGTATTTAGTGATTGTACTGTATTTTATATGCCCATTCTTTTGTGGAGAGACCACTTCTAGGTTTTGGCAAGTGCAAGTGCAAATGTGAACATTCATTTACATGTTTCTGGTGAACATATGTATGCATTTCTGTATGTATTGTATGCAGTTGTATAGACCTAAGTACTGATTGCTAGATCAGAAGGCCTATGTATCTTCATATAGTTCATAGTTCATACTGCCTGTAATTTTGGTGTTGGTAGGGTTGTTTGCTTTTTTGAGACAGGGTCTCACTATGTAGTTCAGGCTGGTCTTGAACTTACTATATAGTCCAGGCTAGTTTTGAACTGGCTATCCTCTTGCCTCAGCCTCCTGAGTGCTGAGATTAGAGGTGTGCACCATCATGCCTGGCTTCATACTGCCTATAATTTTTTTTTTTGGTACTGGAAATCAAACTTGGGACCTTACACTTGCGAGGCAGGCTGCGGAACCACTGAGCTAAGTCCCCGGCCCTTGCCTATAATTTTTAAAAAAGTGGTTATACTACTCTACACTCCCATCAGCAGCATTACATAACATACTGAAGGACCTGTAAGTGGTGTTGGTGCTTTGTGATTTTGATTTGCATTTTGCTGTTGATAATGTCACCTTGTCATATGTCTGTTGGCCTTTTTTCAAGTATCCAGATCTTTTTCTCATATATCTATTGTCTGTCTTACTTATTTGTAGAAGTTCTTTCTACATTCTGGGTAAGAATCCTTTGGATAAATGCTTTACAGATACCTTCTTCCACTTCTTACCCTTTTCGTTCTCTAATTGTATCTTTTTTTTTTCCCCAGTACTGGGGATCGAACTCAGGACCTTGTACTTGTGAGGCAGGCATGGTACCACTGAGCTAAATCCGCAGCCGCCTCTAATTGTATCTTTTGATGAAATTTCTTCTAAAAGTTTTTAAATTAATTATTTATTCAATTAATTTATTAATTTACTTATTTAATTTAGTGGTGCTGGGTATTAAATCTAGGGCCTTGCTCTTGCTAGGGAAGTGCTCTATCACTGAGCTACATCCTCACCCTAGAAATTGTACTGTGGACCAGTTTGTCAGCTTTTTTCCTTCATGATTGGCACATTCATGTTTTTTGAAGAAATTTTTGCCTACAGTATAGCCATGGAAATGTAAAAAATATTTTCTTCTAGGAATTTTTTACAAGTTAATATTTATTTGAAGTTGATGTTTGTGTATGGTATGAACTAGGGCTCAAATTTGATTATTTTTCCCACATAATCACCTGTAGTTTCTTAAGGGTACTGCCATGTACATATCAGTTTAATGAATTATTTTAATTAGATTATTTCTGTGGCATTATGTTTGTATTATAGTAAAATGTTTCAGCTTTCTCTTTGTCAGACCTGACATTGATTCTATTAAATGAGCAAATTATTAATTGAACTTTAGATTTAGTGATAATTGGCCAGTCTGTTCCACAACAAATGTTTGATATAAGTACTGAATGGCTGCAACTAAGTCACTTTTTTTTTTTTGGTACTGGGATGGAGCTTGGGACCTTGCGCTTGCGACCAGGCGCTGGAACCCCTGAGCTAAATCCCCAGCCCCTAAGTCACTTTTGCTGTTGTGTACTTCTTCCAAATAATTTAAACAAAAATCTGGAAGAACCTTTTAAATTAAAATAGAATAATATGTTTGTGGAAATGTAAGAGAATGATTAAAACATAATGAGAAGTTCTTTATGTATTAATACTTGTGATATCAATTATTTATCAATTTCATCCTATTTTTGTCATTTTCCTTTGTCTTTATGATATATATGTTTGTTTAATTATACAGAAGTTTTAAATTTTTATGTAGTACTATCCATTAATCTTTTTCCTGTATAGTTTCTGGCTTCTGAATGAATCATTCTGTAAAAAGACCTTGTTAGCTGGATACAGTAGAACATATCAAATCTGAAGTCCATTTTACTTGGGAGGCTGAGGCAGAAGATTCTCTTGAGCCCAGGAGTTTGGGGCCAGCCTGGGGCAATATAGTGACACCCTATGGGGTGGTCTACACTGTATATTAAAACACTGTTGATATCTAAATTCATTTTTTTTTTTTTTTGGTACCGGAGATCGAACTCGGGTCCTTACGCTTGCGTAGCAGGCAGCGAAACCACTGAGCTAAATCCCCAGCCCTCTAAATTCATTGATTTAGAAATTTCTATTATATTGCTAGGTAATAAAATCAGACTGTACAACAGTACTATTTTATGATCCCCTGTATATAAAACACAAACACGAGAGAGTGTATATATGAAGGATATGTACTGAAAAATTAACAGTGCTGATTTCAAGTGAATGTTACTGTCTTTATAATTATTTTGTAAAGTTATTTTTATTTGAGGTTTAAAAGGGTCAAATCCCCAGTAGGAATGAATTCTATAGCAAGAGAATAGTGGTTGTTAATTAAAATTTATCATTACATCACTACCCTTAAATATTTAACTTTTTAGTGATAATGTAATTTTCAGGTTGATGTAATGAATTGATTGATGTACAGTAGTGAATTATTCCCTTTATCACTTTATTATTCCCTTATTCACTTGTGTTTAGACTGGAAATTGAAGTTTATCCTATTATAGAAACATTAACTTTAAATGCTAGAATAGGGGCCGGGGATTTAGCTCAGTGGTTCTGCCGCCTGCCTCGCAAGTGCAAGGACCTGAGTTTGATCCCCGGTACCAAAAAAAAAAAAAAAAAAATGCTAGAATATATACCGTGTCATGGTGACTACCAATTCAAATTCATTTTTTTAATGTATCAATATCTTTTTACACTTACTCTTAGCCAAAATGCTGAGAAACGATATATCAGTATCTTTTTAAAGAACAATTCTATATACCCTGCTTATCTGGTTGTTATCACTGTAAATTGTGTCCTAACTTTGTGCTTTGAAACTAGTTTTGTCATGTATGTGTGTTATATTTAATATGGCTCTTGTGAGGAAAATGAATTAAACTCATATTTGTAAGTCTTGTCATTAAATAAGTTCTTAAATTCTATGAGTATATTTTAAGGTGCTTGGTCTCACATTTACTAGTGATATCTTTCTTTCATGCTAATACAGTAGCCTGTATTTGAAAGGCACACTTTAAAATGTGTGCTTTTAAAAATAAAGGATAGACTTTTTTTTTTCCTCCACAAATTGTTGTGAACCTCTCTGCCTTTTTTGATTTGTTTTGTTTTGTTTGTTGCAGTACTGGGGATTGAGCCCAGGGTCTTCACATTGAGCTACATTTTCCTCCCTCCCTCCTTCCCTCACCTTCCATTTAACCTTCACTAGGTTGTACAGGCTGCCCTTGAACTTGTGATCCAGGTGTGTGCCACTATACCTGTCAGCTATTCTCCATGCTATACTTTGGTTTGTTTGAGTGTCTGTCTCTGTCCTAAGCGGTCATTGCTCTAAATTTCTTTCTTTTGGAATATTTTAAAATTTACTCTAAAAACAATAGTGAAATCATAGAAGTATAGCTTTTATTTCACATGCTGTTTTTGCCTGCACTTTATATGTTGGACTCTAAATGGTATGAAATTTGAATAAACAATAACTCAGTGCTGAAATTAAGCACATAACTGTTCTTAATGTTAACTTTTTCCCCAAATAAAATCATTTTAAAGGGGAAGTTAAAATTTTAGTTTTGAAGCTGGGTGTGCTGACATACTCCTATAATACCAGAATTTGGGAAGCTGAAGCAGGAGGATTGCTGCAAGTTTGGGGCCAACCTGGGCTACATAATGAGTTTAAGACTAGCCTGAACTACACAATGAGACCCTGTCTCAAAACAACAACAAACAAACAAACAAATAAATAAAATTTTTAATTGTGATGTTTAAACATCTAAGGTTTTATGTGAGCTATCTTATTTTTAATTCCTCCTTTACCTGTGTTAGGGACTTAGGGTCAGAACCATCCTTGTTTTGTTAGAGGAATGTGTCTGTGGATTTTTGACAATGAGCCTTTTACTTCTGCTTTTGTGTAATATGTTTTGATTCCTCAGCTGGTAGCTTTGTTCTCCTTATCCTCTTTTCCTCCTTTTCACTTTCCAAATTTATCTCCTGTTTGCTTCCTCTGTGAAACCTTGCCTAACTTTCCTTGACCCAAGTGTATTATTTCCATCGCAACTTACCTGCTGATATCAGCATTTATTGTATTGTATTATAAGTGCTTGTTTTCCCATCTGTCTATCTCATTAAAGTCTAAGCTTCTGGAGAGATGGAATTTGAGCATATTATTTTTTTCTAGCAGTAATCCCTCCTTTATAGTAAATGTTCAATAAATCTTTGGATGAATGGGTATAGGCATGAGGATAATGAATCATTTGGTCACTGGTTGGGGGAAATGTATATCTATGTCAAATAAAGTTGCATTGTTTGGCTTTTCTACAAGATATCCCTGTAACTCTGTCAGTATTAATCAAAGAGAAGTTTACTAAAAGAGGGTTTCTTTTTACAGTAATGAGAAAGTAAATAGAATTGTCAGATAAATAGCAGTGGAGATACTCTTGCATTTGCATTTTTCTTCAGAGTCTTAGGTGTTGCAAAATAGAACATTGTAATTCTGAAATAATCTTACATAACTTCTACGTGTACATAAATTCAAATTGAATTTTGAGTAGGTGGCATAATTTGAATAAAGGTTTATTTTTAAATAGATTAATTTAGAAATATTTCCTACTCCATTTGTGCTCGTATAACAAAACTCTTGAGACTGGATAATTTAAAAATAATAAATAGAAATTTATTTTTCACATTTCTGGAGGCTGTCAAGTCCACGGTCAGGGCACTGGCAGTTTCTGTATCTGGTGAGGGCTGGCTCTGTCTGCTTTCCAGATGACAGTTTGAACTCTGAGTCCTCACATGGTAGAAGGAACAGAAGGATAAGAGGGTACCAATGTCATGTCATTACATAGTGGATGAGCAAAAGGGCCCTAAGCTAGTTTCCTTTAATCCCTTCACAAGGTACCAACCCATTTGTGAAGGTGGAGCCCTAATGATTTAATCACTTCTCAAAGGCCTCACCTCTTAAAACCACCACAGTAGAGATTAAGTTTTAACATGAATTTTGGAGGGGACACAGTCAAACCTTTGCAGTACCTAAGTAAGATCTATTATAAATCAAATCTTTGAAATATCTACTAGAGTACAATATAAACTTTTCTAAGGAGTATATAATAAATATTAGATTGTCGTGTAATATATATTTAAACCATTTTAACAAATTAACCAACTTGTTTCATGACCTAACATATTAGCTAATAGGCAATGAAGTGAAATGAATTGGTTTTTACCCAGAGTTCCTTCTTTCTATTTGCCCTACAATAGTGATTCTCTGTAGAGAGCAGTTTGGTATCCCATCTTCCCCATTATCTGGAGACATTTTTTGTCACAACTGGGAGGGCCATGTGCTACTGGCATCAAGTGAGTAGATGCCAGAGATGCTGCTAAACATTTTGTTTTACTGTACTCAGAATACCTTCCAACAGTAAAAAATTATCTGGCCCAAAGTGTCAGTAGTGTCAGGTTGACATATCCTGTTTTTGCTATTGAGGTCTGTAGGGCTTTACAGTTTTGGAGTTACTGTGGGTAATTTGACTCTTGCTGTCAAAAAAGGAACTTAACAGAAAGATTAATTTTGAGTTTACCATAATGAACTTGAAATAAATTGTCCTGTATGACACACTAGAGAAAAGTTTCTTGTGTCTAATTCACGACCCTGAGCAGCCATAAACTCACTGATGACCCTTGTACTACTTTAAGTTTTCTTTGGAGGAGCTTTGTGTGTGACCTTCATGGCAATTTAAAGGTATTTAATGTTATTGTGCAATGAGATCTGGCTATCAAATCTTGAAGTCTTTTCAAAGTAGTGGCAACAACAAATGTAAAGCTCCCAAAGAGCCACCCTGACAGCTTCATCTACAGCTCCATGAATGTATCAGAGAATGAAACAGCTGGGCCACTGTGGCTTTGTCTTCCTTTTCTTTGGTGCTCAGTATTGTGGCCTGTTCATACATCCTAAGTTAACCACTGAAAGAGCTGATGGAGACAGGGATTGATAAAATCCTGTGCCATGAATAGTTTTTCATCTTTTCCCTGACAGCAGGACATTTCCCTGATGTTGTTTTATAATCAGTACATTTGTCAGAATCTGAGAAATCAATATTGGGACATTTCTGTTAACTATAGTCTACACTTCATTCAGATTTCACCAACTCCCCATTAATGTCTTCTCTCTGTCCAGGATCCAGTCCAGGGTACCACACTGTTTCCAGTTATTCTGTCCCCAGATTCCTTTGATTTATGACAGTTTCTGAGACTTTCTTGTTCTTTGATATTGGTAATCTTGAGTGGTACTGGTCAGGAATCCTAGTCCTCAGACTAGGGTTGTATCTCATGGTTAGATGGGTTTTTGGAAATAATGCCATGTGGTTGAAGTGCCCTCCTTATGGCATCATATTAAAACTGCATGATAGCCACATGACATCACTAGTGATTTTAATATGAATGGTTGTGGTTGTATTTTCTAGTTCTGCACTGTAGTTATTATTTTTCCCATTCTATATTGGTTGATAAAAGTAGGTTACTTGGTTTAGCCCACCCTCAAAGTAGGGGAAATTAAGCTGTACCTTTTGAAGAAAGGAAAATCTAGTATATATTAAGTAGAATTCTTGTGTAAAATTTGTCTCTTCTCTCCATTTAAAAAGTTTTTTAATCATTTGTTTTATATCAGTATGGATTCATGAATACTTATACTTTGTGTTATATCTCAATATTTATTCTGTTGCTCAAATTACTTTAGCTTTGGTCATTGGAAGTTCTTCATGATGGCTCCTATATATACATCCCCCCCTCCCCCAATTGAACTCAGGACCTTGTGCTTGCCAGCCAGGTGTGGTGCCACTGAGCTCAATCCCTGGCCCTCCTATGCCTTTTTAATATGCCACATCCTTTAGTTTTCTACTGTTACAGGGAAGTAATTCTCAACCTGTTAGACATGTGGAGTTTGTGTCTCAAGACACTGAAGAATGGACTCAAACACAAAGGAGGTGAAGAGTAGGAAAGTTATATTAAGAGAAAGCTCCTGAGAGGCAAGAGGGGTCCCAAAAGTGGATTGCTGCTGAGGCTGTTTGTCTAGGGGCTTTTTATACAGCAAAACCACATCACGGGTTACCTTGGGTCAAACTATAATCAATTTATAGGATTACAAGTACAATCACTTAACTCATAGAGATCTAATAGAAAAACAAGGTACCTAGCAAGGGTATGTAGCTCGGAGATGTCAGGCATTTCTGGAAGGGGTAGGAGTGAGGATCAGAATATCCTGATCATCTTTCTGTGTGTTTGTTATATTGTTTCTATGTGTTTGTTATATTGTTTAGGCTTTTGGACCATACAGTGCTAGTTCCAGTACTGCTTTGGACTGTCATTTATCTCTGGAGAGACTTTCTCTCAACTCAGCCCTGGACCACTGGCCTGGTGGTTTGCTCATCTCTATTCTAACTCTGTATTGTGCCTGGATCCTTTCTAACTGCCTATTAGTCTCTACCTGACTTAACTATCTCCAATACTACTTCCTTACTTTCTGTTCCTACAAGATATTCTAGGCTTGTCTTGTATTTTCCCTGCCTCAGCCATAGAATCTTCCATTTCTCCAAGAAACCCTAGCACTTTTTACCAGAGAATGGTATTTAGAAACTAAGAACTGAATGCTGAGCATAGTTATTGCTACCATAGTGTCATTACTTCTAGGCCCTCTCAGTGAGGCAGAACAAGACAATATGTATATAACAACTAAGCCAAAATAAACATGTATCAGTTATTTCTGTGTCTATTAAGCTTAGTGTGAATTCATACTGATGTCTTAACCATCCTTTAGAGAATTTGTTCCAACCTTTCTTGCTTAAGTGTAACTTCCTTCTCCAACAGTGTGAAATCTGGTTTCCACCATCTATCACCCACTTATTTATATATTCAACCATATATATATATATATATATACACACACACACACACACTGAACATTTTCATAATTGTTAACCTGTATTCCAGTGAAAAGCAGTTTTATCAACTGGAACACAGTAATTATGTACAGGTCCTTTTTTGCTTTACTCTTGCAGTTTCATGTCAAAACACCATTTTCCAGTGTTACTAGAGGAGCACCTTTATCCCCCAACTCCTTTCAGTGCAGTTATGTCAGACATCTGTAGTATAATTAGATTCATTTATTGTAATAGACATTTTATCCAAGGATACCCCATGTCCTATTTGATGTTTCTTTTTCACATTAATGTTTAATGGATTTGCACACAATATAAAGTTCACTCTTGGGCCGTGGATTTAGCTCAGTGGTTCCACCACCTAGCTTGCAACTGCAGGGACCCAAGTTCGATCCCTGATACCAAAAAAAGTTCACTCTTGTGGTATCCAGTTCTGTGGATTTTGGTATCTGCTACACAGGTGCTATACAGAATTGTTCTTTACCCTAAAGTTCTCCCTTGTGGAAACCACTAAACTGGTTTTGGTCCCTGTGGCTTCTTCAGAATGTTCTATGAATGGAATCATACAATAATTAGTCTTTGGGATTGGATTCTTTCACTTTTAAGTTACATTGATAATCCATTTGTTTGCTTTGTGCATCAACAGTTTGTCTCTTTTTATTGCTGAGTAGTAGTGAAATGTGTAAATGTACCACAGTTTTTCATTCTTCTTTTGAAATGAATCCTGGTTGCTACCAGTTTGGGGTAATCATGAACAAACTGCTGTAAACATTCCTGTACAGGTATTTGTCTGAACATCCAATTTCAGATCACTCAGAAACACTTAAAAATGTAATTACTGGCTTATATATGTTTATGTTTAACTATCAAAAACAGCCAGATCATTTTCTAAAGTAGAGGAAACACTTCATTCCTACCAGCAACAAAGGAGAGTTCCTTTTGCTCTGCATCCTTCCCAGCATTTGTTAGCCATTCTTGTGGGTGTGTGCTAATATCTCATATTTTGTTTTTTAAACAAAAATGTTTATGAAAGAACAGACAATACAAACATAGAAACAAACAATCCCATCTCATTTATATAACATAGATGACCCCACCTTCTCTATATAACATATAAACCATCCCTCCTCATTTTTATAAATATATAAATGACCCACTTATAAGGGACCATTCAGGCCTTGTAAGTGAAAAAAACCCTTCTGCCTTATTTAGCATAAAACCTACTGCTTAGACTTTACCAAAAAATTTCCTCCTTCTCATAATTTGTTATGTAAGGTTATATCTATTTCTAGATTCTGAAGTTTCTGCATTTCAGTGCTTGCACAACCCATTTAAAAATTATGAATGCTGCTATTTCATGTTCTGATTAAAAACTCACAAGCAAAACACAGAAAACAAACCAAACAAACCACACATCATATGGATGATCCAAATGGAAAGGTTAATGAGCTGTAATAGTTTTGCAACATCAAAAGCAGCAAAGACCCTGAATATAATTTACTTAAGTCATAAATACTGAGATTGAAATAAGCACGTATAAATCACATTTGGGCTCCATGAGCTGAAAGCTCTCCATAAATACATAAAAGTGTGTATCAAGTTCAAAACGAGCGAGGTCGCTGGCATTTTAGTACTCCCACTCATCG
The DNA here is from genome assembly GCF_053883595.1 of Heterocephalus glaber. Taxonomy (NCBI): domain Eukaryota; kingdom Metazoa; phylum Chordata; class Mammalia; order Rodentia; family Bathyergidae; genus Heterocephalus; species Heterocephalus glaber. The sequence continues at coordinate 62,675,232 of NW_028258320.1, forward strand.
GATTTCAGGTCGAGATAGCTGAGGATGTTCTGGGCCAGCTTCACAGCCTGTTTCCTGGCAGCCTTACACCTCTCCTCACCCTGCAGGTCCACGGCATCCAGGGCTAGCAGCTGCTTGGTCAGCAGCTCCTCCAGCCGGATGTAGTTCTTATCAGCTCGGTTTCCATCGAACGAGAGGACCTCTCCCTGGATCTCCGACAGGCTTCCAAGCACATCCCAGACTGCCTGGTGTGAGGGGTGCTCCTCACAGGCAAATTGCTTCCTTTTCTCCAGTGCCTCCTTTAGGTCGATGTGAGTGATCAGGGTTTGCACTTCAATCACAGCCCTTCTCCTGGCTTCCCGGATGCAGGGGTTTTTTTCAAGACTTACCTCATCCAGCTGTCCAATCAAACCCTGCAGTTCTGTCTTGGAGCTCAGGTACAATTCAGGAGGGTTCTGAACTTGAAGAAATTCATTTTTTATTTCTCTCATCCTCTTGAGGACCTTTTCTATTTTCAAAATGGAATGGTTCTGTCTCAGGTCAAAAGCATGTGTAGTATCGGCTTCCTTCTCTAAATCCAAATACTTCAGTAATTTGTTGATGTCTTCCACCACCTCCCTCCGATAGTTTCTGATTTCTGTGTGCCCGCACACATCTAGAGCGTCCAGATTGGCAGTCAGCCCGGAGAACACGCAGGACAAGTGCCTGCAAGTCTCACTACTGTCCACACCCATCAGGAGCGCCACGACCACACCTCTGGCCTTGTTCACTTCACACATCACAGAGTTGATCTTGGCGACAGAGGGGTGTGCATCTTCAGAAAGTGGCAGGGAAGGCTGCTTTTTCACGCAGTCTTCGACAATCTCTTGCACGGCACAGATTTTGGTTAGTGTGTAATACCTTGCTTTCCGTAAAGAGATCTTGCCTCCGGTTTTAACATGGGTCAGCCTCAGAATGATATCCTGGATGCCTTCCTTAATGTCATCAGTTATGCAGCTGCCTCCACTGTAAAAGGGAACGATCTTCTCTCTCACGAGGGCCTGTGCTTCATTGAAGATGTTCTGTATTTCGATCCGATGCGGGTGGTTTGCATTCTGCTCCAACTCTTTGAGAAGGCGTTCTGTCTCCTGCGCCGCCCTTTTCCTAGCTTGCTGAATGTCCTCCTTTCCTTCGGTATCTACAGAGTCTATTTCAAACAGTTGCTTTGTTAGAAACCGCTCCAGTTTCTTGTAATTCTTGTCACTTGACAGACCACTGAAACTGATTACTTGCTGTTCTATACTTTTTACTTCCTTTTGGATTTCCTGAAGTCTAGTGATGGAAGGATGTTGGTTTCCCATATCCATACTTTGGTGGTGTTCAGTTGCACAAGCACTCCCATTAAGCCGGAAGGCTGGCTCAGCACAGGTTCCACGGTCCGGGGTTTCCATCCAACGGCTCCCTCGAGGCGGACGGTCCGCTGAGTCAGGCCTGCGGGCGTCCGGGCCCGGCGCTCGCCTGCTCCCTGCTCCCCGCGCGCCCGAGTCTGGCGCGCGCCCTTCCCAGGCGGCGGCGGCGGCGCCGGAGCGCGGCCCCTCGCGGCCTCTTCCGCGCGTCCCGTTCCGGCTGGCACTGACCCGGGCGGTGGCGAAGGGGCCGGCGGCGCGGCAGCAACTCCGTGCGCCCCGGGCGTGAGGCCGGCCCGCCTGACCTCACAATGAGCGCCGGGCGGAGGGCGCCGGCGGGAGGGGGTCCGCGGGCAGCCCCGCGCCCGAAAGGCCGCGTCGCGCTCACCTGCGTCTCCCCGCTATCGTGCTCCGCCGCCTCCACTTCCGCAGCGCCGCGGTCGCCGGCCCCGCCCCCGGCCCACGGGCTTCAGACCCCGGGAATCCCGGCCGGGGCCCGCGGTTACTTTGCGCCGCGCCGCCCAGGCCGCCGGCGGCACCGCCGGGAGAGCGCACGGTCGGCCGCGCTCTCTCATATTTTTAATTTGTATTTTTTGATTGACACATGATGGTTAGCATCTTTTGTGTCTCTTTTTGCTATACATGTTTTTTGGTGAAGTGCTTTTCAGATCTCTTGTCCACTTTAAAACTGAGATTGTGTTTCCTTATTCTGGACTAGCTCCGAGGGATGCAGGGCGATTGCATTTTACTTAATCTTGTATACCTGCTCAAAGACCAGACATGTTACATTTTCACAAGTAAAATAATGTCAGTTCTTAGAAGAACATTTAAAACCTCTTTTACTGTCAGAAGTTGTATTGTTTCTGGGGTTGTAAGAAATGTTAAAGTTGATTGAGTGGAATAGCTTGTACAATGCAGAAGTACTTTTCTTAAAATTATTATTGCCTGCTTTATTTTGTTTGTTCTTCTCCAGTCTGCTCTTTAAAAAAAAATTGAGCTAATTCCCCTTTGGGGAAAGGGAATAAAGTGATTATTACGAGTAAAAATTGCCGGATTAAAGATCTAAATATTAAAACAGAAACACTAAACCGGCTGGAAGAGAGGTTAGGTAGAATTCTTGAAGCCATTGGTGTAGGAAAAGATTTTATGAACAAAACCTCAGTTGCCCGTGAACTAGCACAATCAACAAGTGGGATCTCTTCTTACTACAAAGGTTCTGCATAGCAAGAGGAACCACCAACAGTGTGAAGAGACAACTTACAATGTGGGAAAAAATTTACACCAGCTGTTCCTCAGACAAAGGTCTATCTAGAATATATAAAGAACTTTAAAAAAAACCCAGACCTCCCAAATTTAAAGACCCAATCCAAAAATGGGCATCTGAAATGAACAGACATTTCTCAGATAAAGAAGTAGAAATAGCAAATAAACATATGAAAAAATGTTGAACATCACTGGTCATTCGAGAGATGCAAATGAAAACGAGGCTGAGATTCCACCTCACCCCAGAAAGAATGGCTGCTGTCATGAAAAAAACCAATAACAAATGCTGGTAGGGCTGTGGGGAAAGAGGAACCCTACTCCACTGCTGGTGGGAGTGTAGACTGGTGCAACCACTGTGGAAATCAGTATGAAAATACCTCAAGAACTAGGATTGGAGGTCCCATTTGACCCAGCTATTCCTCAGCTGGGGATCTTCCCCAAAGAATTAAAAGAATCATACCACAGTACTATATGTGCTCCCATGTTCATAGCAGCACAGTTTGTGATAGGTAAAGCTTGGAAACAGTCCAGTTGCCCATCAACTGGAGACTGGATAAAGAAAATGTGGTTTTTAAAATAAAATGGAGTATTACTCAGCCATAAAGAATGAGAAACTAGAGCCATTTATAGCTAAATGGATGCACATTGAGGTGATACTCTTAAGTGAAATAAATAGGACACGCATGTGTAAATACCGAATAGTTTCTCTAGTGTGAGAAACTGAAAGTGTAAATAAGGACTAAAAGGTATAATAGATAATGTGAAATAGGAAGAAAAGGGGCAAGTGGGAAGTGGGAAGGTGAAGTGGGAGGGATAGGGGAAAAGAAAGGGAATGGAATTAATATGAGAAAAAAAATGGAAACAAAGCCTTTGTTGAAGGAAGGGCAGGGGAATGGGGAAAAAATAAGAACTAAGATGGATTATGTACAGGTGCAAATTTCCAATGATGAATGTCATTATATTGTATACCTTAAATGTACCAATGACATTGATAAAAAAATAAAAATTGCCTACAGTTCTCTTACGCAAGACTAATCACTGTTAACATTTTGTTATATTTCCTTAGGTTTTTAAATATACATATTATTTAGAAGATGTATACAATTGTTGGTTGTTAAATTGTTATCAGATGATATATATCGTTTTTTCTATCTTCTCTCCTGTATCATGAGTAAATGTACTGAAGTTTTTTGGTTTGTTTTTTTTTTTTGGTACTGGGGATCAAACTCTGGTCCTTGCGCTTGCACAGCAGGGGGCGAAACCACTGAGCTAAATCCCCGGCCCCAAGGGTTTTTTTGTTTTTTGGAGACAGGGTCACACTGTGTAGTTCAGGCTAGCCTTGAACTGTGTAGCCCATGCTGGCCTTGAACTTGCAGCAATTCTGCCTCAGCCTCCCTAATGCTGAGATTACAGGCATGCACCACCACACCTGGCCGAGTACATATGATTTTAAATTACTGCAAAAGTTTGAATATTACACAGGGTCACAGTTCTTTCCAATTTTTTGTTGTAAATATGGTGAATTTCTTTTTATGTATATTTTTGGAGACTGTCAAAATTAGTTCTATCAAAAATTAGTTCTTTTCTGAGCACCTGGAAGGAAGCTCCCCCGCTGCCATCCCAAGCTCCTAGGGCAGAGAAGGTGAGCTGCACGGGTGCCAGAAGCAACCCCCCCCCCATGGAAATGAGAAGACATGTAAACAAGCCTTAGAAAAACAGACTTCTGGATCACTTACAGCAACCCCAAAGGGAAACGAGATGGAACAATCTGATACTCAACCACCTGGACTCTCTGAACTGGCAACAAAAGATGATCTGGAAAAAATGAAATCAGAAATAATTACTCAGATAACAGCAAAGATTTTGCTCATGGTGGAAGACATGATTAATAAATCTAGACAGGACACAGATAAAAAAAAATAGAGGATCTGAGGAACATGATGGAATCCCAACATAGGAAACAAATGGAATCCATAAAACAGATGCAAACAGATTTCCAGGAGATTAAAAACTCCATCGAAAGTCTGCACAGCAGAATGATCCAATGTGAGGATAGAATTTCAGATATAGAAGACAAGATTGCAATTAGTGAGGAGGAAAAGAAAAATTGCTTTAAAATTGTAAGGGAACATGAGAAATCAATCTAGCAGCTGCTAGACGATGCAAAGAAGAATAACATAAGACTGATTGGAGTCAATGAAGAAAGAGGAGAGAGTGCAGATGACATAAAAAAACTATTCACACAAGTGATGGCAGAAAACTTCCCAAGGAGGGGAAAAGAACTTGACATACAGATAAGTGAGGCATACAGGACTCCAGCTAGCCTTGATCAAAAAAAATCTACACATAGGCATATAATAGTTAGGATTCCAGAAATCCAGCAGAAGAACCAAATTCTACAAGCAGTGAGAGAAAAGAAACAAATCACACACAAAGGAAAGCCCATCACAATCACAGCAGACTTCTCAATGCAAACCCTCAAGGCAAGAAGAGCTTGGAGTGATGTATTTCAAGCCCTAAAGGAAAACAGCCTCCAACCCAGATTGTTGTACCCTGCAAAACTATCTTTCAAAATTGATGGAGAAATAAGATATTTTCATGATAAAGAGCACCTCAGGAACTTCATGAATACCAAACCCGTACTCCAAAAAATTTTAGACAATACCCTAGGAAAAGACAATGAGGATCACAACCCCAGGAAACCCAGGAGACTGAATCCATTGGGCGTGACAAATTAAACGCAAAGGGGGAGAATCCAACAAAAAGAAAAAGTCATGACAAGGCTTTTAAAACTTTTAACTTCATCTCCCTAATGAGTATGTAATTCAATCTTGTTATTGTACTGATTAGTATTTTCCTGATTCTAGAGTTGCACACCTTTGTGCAATACTGGCTATTTATCATCTTCTTATGTCTACTTTTTAATTGGGTTGTCTATCAATGAGCTGTAAGAGTTCTTTATATATTCTGGTCATAGGTTATATGCATTGTAAATATGGTCTGTTTAAGGACTACTTTTCATTTTAACGATGTCATTTAAAGTTCTAAATTTTGATAGAATCTCATTTATCATTGTTTTTCTTTTATACATGTCTTTTGTATACTAGGTAGTTCTAGCCTACCCTGAATTCATAAACATTTTCCCTTATAATTTCTTCTTAAAGTTTTATAGTTTTAGTCTTTCACATTTAGGTTCATAGATCCGTTCAGTTATTTTCATGTATGGAAATAAAGGGTTGAGGTTAATTTTTTATATACAGATACCAGGTGTTCTAGTGCCATTTGCTGAAAACACTATCTCTTCCTTGGCTCTTGAATTGAGTTTATATTCTATAAAATGCTAATGTTAAATAATCTTTCAAAACTCAGTGGACCATATATGCGTGGTTCTATTTCTAGATTCTCTGTTTTATTCCAATGATCTATATGTCTTTCCTTACACCAACACTCCCTTGATTACTGTAGCTTTAGAAGAAGTCTTAAAATTAGGTACTAAACATCTTCCAACACTGTTTTTTTTTTTGTTTTTTTGTTTTTAACTTTTCTAGGTCCTTTGTACTACTACATAACTTTTAAATTTCAATATCCAATTCTTCATTTATAGCAAGTATACACAGACCTGAATTTTTATATATACCTTGTGTTTTCTAATCCTGCTAAATTCAAATACAAGTTCTAGGGGCTCCTAGAGATTTCTTAGTATTTTTCTCTGTAGATGATCATTTCATCTACATGTAAAGATTTTACTTCTACCTTGCCAATCCTATCCTAATTGTGTCATTTTATTGCCAGACTATTTAGGTGGGGACTAGGTTTCAAAGTTCAATGGACAGAAAAAGAGTAAGCATATCTGCCCTTGTTCCCCACCTTAAGGAGAAAGCATTGTATCTTCTCCATTCATATAAGGCGTTTTTGCTGGAAGTATGGAGTACATGTCTTTAATCTGTTGAGAAGTTTCTGTTCTACTTCTAGTCTCCTGATAGCTTTTACCATGAACAGCTGTAGAATTTAGTCCAATACTTTTTCTCCAACTAGTGACAGGATCATATGGCTTTCTCCTTTCCTCTGTTAAAATGATGACTTTTGGGGGTGGATCTTCCAAAGCTGAACCAACACTGCCATCCCTATAACAAAACCATTTTCTACATCCTGCCAGATCTGACTTCTAATTGTTTTGTTAAACAAATTTCTATCTATGTTCATACTTTTTTCTTCTATTATCTTTATCCAATTTTAGGATTAGCACAATGTTGATTTCCTAAAATGAGAGAAGAAGTGTTCCTTCTTTTTTCTGCTTTAATTGTTTGATATAATTTATCAGTTAAAATGTTTATGAGCCTGCTGTTGTCATATAGGTAGGTTTTCAAGCTAGGAATATACTTTCTTTAATAGGTGCTATTCAAGTTTTATATTTCCTCCAGAGTTAGTTTCATTAATTTGTCTTCCAAGTTACTTCTTAGAAGTTGTGAAATTTATTTCAAAACAGATTTTTGTAATATGCTTTTTATATCCTCTTAAATTCTGTAAAATCTGTGGTAATGTCTCCTAGATCTTGATATTGTAATTTTTAAAATGTATAATTGATATTGTGTAACAGGAAGTAAAGGTCTAAAGGAGCAGGGGAAGTGGGAGGGATAAGGGGAAAGGAAAAAAGGGAAAAGAAAAAATATGAGAAAAGGAAAAAAGTGGAAACAAAGTCTTTGCAATTAGGGAAGGGTGGAGGGGGTGAAGGGAGGGCAGAGGAAGGGGGCGGGGGAAGAACCAAGATATTCATGTAATGGTACAAGATCCCAATGATGAATGTAACTGTATTTTATACCAAAAATGTACCAATAAACTTAATGGGGGAAAAAAAATTAGTTCTTTTCTAATTAACATATTCATGCTAAATGTGAGGAGTCATTTGGGAAATTTCTTCCAAGAATACTAGAGCAAAAAATCTCATAATAGAAGCTACTTAAAATTAAACAGGAAACACATAAAATGTAACAAAAGATACTTAATGTTTTAGAAAAATAAACCAGTTTTTCAATTTTAATTTTTGTGTATCTTAAAATTTTTACACAAAAAATTCACTTGACTGCCTTTAGTTTTTGTTTGTTTTTTATTTTTTAATTTTTGGTACCAGGGATCAAACTTAGCACCTTGTGAGGCAGGCACTGTGCCCCTGAGCTAAATCCCCAGCCCTGCCTTTAGTTGTTTTTATAAACTGATAAAATGTAAATCTGTCTCTGTTCCTATAATTTTTAGATTTATTTAGGCACTCATACATTTTATACTACTTTTAAGGAGGCAATTGTGGTGATCTCTGGTGGCTATTTTAATTTCAAGTTGTGTTAAAAGGTTACTTTTGTTCTTTCAATACTTCCCAAGCTTAGTTTGCAAGTTCTCAAGAGGATTGTAAGGAAAATTGAATAAATAACTCAATGAGGTCAGCCCCTTTGTAATAAGGGAAATAAGTTCTTCTTTTCTTAAATGCTTCTCTTAAGACAATTTGGCAAGAAAAAATGAAGACTACATCAAACAGTATGAAAACACATGATTATCTTTCCATTTATATGCTTTTTTTCTAGAGTTTTATTTTCTCTTAAGTATCCAATGCAACAGTGGTTCTGTACTGTCTTCATTCTACTTTTTTAAAAATTGGAGTCTCCTAATTCACTGCAGATGCACCTTGTCAGGGTGACCCTCTGTCCTTGAAGGTGGCGTGGGGTAGATCAGATCAGCTTCATCCTGGTGGAGCTATTTGGGCTCTGCTTTGCGTGTCCCTGCTCTGTGCCTTGAATGTATACCTTGTGATTCTGTTTTATGTGTTGATTCCCTTTGTAAAATTCACACAGTGATGCCCTTGGCAATCTGAATACTGAGTTCTTATTACTACTAGACTGCACTTTAGTATACCTGCATGTTTTGCTTTTTAAATCACTTTTACTTACTGCAGTGATATAATTTAATGAAATATTAAACTGGTAAGAGATTTTTTTTTTAATTTTGCATTAAAATTAACTGAATACTTTGGAACACTCAAAGATGCATCGTAAAAAATTTATTGATGAATTAATTGTGGTTGGGAAAACTATAATAGCTGCAAAAAAAAATCAGTAAAATTCTGGAAGAATTCTTTACCTTTTTAGATGTCTTAGTTTTTACTGCACTTTAACCATCTAATAACCAAAAGCAACAGTAATGCATCCTCAGACATAAGGCTTGGTCCTGAATTAAAGATTAGCTAATGGGTGTTACAGCTGTGCTTTAACTTGAAGTGTTTATAGTATGTATGTAGGTATGAATTTTCCTTCACAGGTATTATAATGGGCATTTTTTTTTTTTTTTTTTTGGTACTGGGGATCAAACTTGGGTCCTTGCACTTGTGAGGCAGGCGGTGGAACCACTGAGCTAAATCCCTGGCCCCTTAATGGGCATTTTTTATTAATCACCACTGTTAGTCCTGTTCATGGATAAAGTAGCTTTTACTGTAAATTATAGTTAAAGATATTAAAACACATTGTGATTGAATACTGACACATCAGTATTGCCAAACAGTGTGCATCTGACTGGGCCTTGACAGTGGCTGCAAAGGGCTTTATGCTTGCACACTTCTGCAGTTGCCACTTTAACATTGACTCACAAGCTGTTGTGCCTCAGTCTTCTGGTCCTCCCAATTTCTGGAGGCTGGCTCTTGAACCTATGTTGTGTTCTTGTTGTTTGAGTTGAAACCTGTTATTACTCTTCTTGCCTGGACTGGTTGCTGTTTTGTTTTGTTTTCTGGAACCTTCTCAGAATGACTTGCCCAGGTTGATGCAGGTAGTTCCCATAGCTGCCCATCCAGAGTCTGGATTCTTGTTACAAATCAAACCTTGATTCTGACAGCTTCTTTAAAAAAAAAAAAAAAATCACTATTTTACATACTTAATTTGGGAAATATGGGAAATGTTATCTCCTTTGTACACCCGTAATTTTCAATAAGAGGAGTGGGGTTTTAAAACAAATCTTTTTGTTGAGATATATTTAGAAAAGTGATGAAAGTATAGATCCTTGTGACTATTTCAGGGTAAACAGACCCAAGGGTCCCCATCGTCTTCGGGAAATTCAAATCTCTCCCCTCTCAGTCACATTCTTTTATAGTAGAGGTCAGCATACTTTTTTTGTTAAAGCATCAGATAGTAAATATTTTTGGTTTTGCAGACTTTTTGGTCTGCCATTGTAGCAAAAGCAGCCATAGACAATTTGTAAACAAATGAACATAGCTGTAAAACGTAAAATTTTATTTATGGACTTTACTTTTTGTTTTGTTCTATTTTTTAAGACAGGATCTCCTATGTAGCCCAGGCTGGCCTTGAACTTGTAGTGATTCTCGTGCCTCTGCCTCACAGCTGATAATTTTACTCAGATTAATCATTTTTGGCAGGAATTCTACCCAGGTGATGCCTTATCAGCCTCAGCATCTCATATCAAAAGTCTCTTACTATTAGTTTGTTTTAGTATCGATGATGTTAAGTTTGCTCCCTTGGTTAAGGTGGTGTCTGCTAGATCTCCACAGAAATGCTACCTTTTTCCTGTTGTGATTAGTATCTGTGGGCTTTGAGACTGAATATCTTATTCCTTACAACCTTTTACCCAGTGGTAGAATCTTTGTCAGTTTCTTTTGAATATTAGGATTTTAAAAACATTCTGTAATTCCAATTGTTTGTAAATATTTGAGATGTAACTCTTTACACAGTCTCTAGATGAAAAGCTCTTAAAACTTGTACCACAAATAATTTTCTGTATAGAATTTAAACATTTTAAAGTTGCCATTTTACTAGAAGAGCAAAGAGTGAAGATCTAGTTCTAAAGATGGAAGCACTGAGTTCAGATCTTCATTTCATGCCTGATTACATATTTAGCCCTTATAATCCTCACTGCCTTTATCTGTAAAATGGAGACAATAATCAATACTCCTTATAGGATCATTGTGAAGATTAATGTGGTAGTGTATGGAAAACAGTATACTGCTCCACTTATAATAAATAGTAAGTATTAGATTATTATCATTTTTATTAACACTAATATATGCTTACTAAAATGTGTAACAGCAATATAGAAAGAAAAATGGAACATTTAGTTTATTAAAAACTAGACACTAAAACATTTGATTTATTGTACTTTTCAGATTTTTTTATATGCCCTTTTGTTAGGGATAGATATTTTGCTAAAAGTACTTTGGAAAACTTAAGTCCATTTTGTGCGATTCTTTATAGTTGTGGTGTAAGTGCTTCAGAAAGAAGAGACTCAGATACTCAGACCATAGTGTTCCCCAAGACTAAAGTGAAATAACTGGATGCAAGCCTGGCGTATTTCGTGATAGATCTTCAAATCCATTGCTCATAAACACACAGTGAAGTCTGAGGATAGTTAAAATTCCTTTAACAAATAGTTTCTGTGAAAATAAAAAGAAGTTAGCAAGCATGGAAGCTATCATGAATTACTAGGGTTGTATTAGAAGCCTTCAGACAACTTAAATTGGTTCCCAGTGGCCAGAATGTGAAAGAATTGAGGACAACTGCATTGGATTCAAACACATTAAATATCTTCAGATCTCGAAGCTTATAATGATACAAAAAAATGTTGCTAGAATGTGCACTATGAACCACCTTCTGTTATTTAGTTGCTGCATCACCAGATGCTGATAGATTAATAGCTGATAGATCCTGGGCTTGTAGATGAGCAGCTTCTAAACATTCAACACTCTCAACTTTTAACATCAAAACCATAATCTTCTCTATGACTATTATCATGATTTCAGGCAGTCTATAATAGTAACTTGTCCAAATTTTACTTTCCCACATCTGGAAGTTATAGATTTCAGGTTCAGTTTTATTTATGGTGTTTCCAGAAAGTTCTCATGTGATAAACTGATAATTAATGTATTTTTATTTCTACAAACTGTTACTAGATAGAAAGTTGATAACTAGGTCCTTAAAACTTTAGAGAAATGCATTTTTTTGGTATAGAGTGCGAGATAGGTGTCTTTATACAAGTTCTTTAATGGGGTAGCCATTGGAAGTTTTCCCTTCATCTACACATATTTTAATATAAAGTTTTAACACTTTCAGTGTATATAATCCTTATATTGTAAAGGTGTTTTTGTGCTTGATGTATATGTTCTTTTGTAATTGGCTAATAAATAAGTTTAATTATAAGTGATTCCTGTGCTCCTGAGGATCTTTATGACACTAAATTCAGTGTGGTTGAGTTTGGATGAATGTGATGTTTTACGCTGTATGTCAAATAAAGAATGAAGAAGTAGGGTATGCTAGATTTTCATCCAAAAATCTTTGGTGATTGTAATGTCATACATTTTCACACACAAAAAATTAATGTTCTGTGAAATGGACTTGATTTGGTCATTGTATGTGAGGTTTCTTTTGAACTTCTTGATGTGGAGGAACTCCACAAAAACTATTTCATTGCTTTCCACAAAATCCTTTCTTTGAGAACACACAGAATATGGTGACATCCAATGGGAAAGGATGTAAATTCTACCAGGACCCCTATTGCTACACAGTTGAGGGAAAAAAGGTTATCCTTAAACTTGAAGTATCTAAGTCATTTGAGATGAGTTTTCCATCAGGCAGGGGGAAAAAAAAAGGAATGATTACCAAAGATCACACCCCTGGGATACATACAAGGTTATAGCTAACTTCTTATTTTTCTCAGGAGTGCCATTAAACAGACCTTTATGATTAAGGTTTTCAGGCATTGCAAAATGTTTACTATTTTCATATTCTGGAAAAAATAACAGCTCCAATTAGAGATGTGATCAGTTAGAGACACTTTACTGGCTTTATAAAGTTGTGCATATGTTGGGAACTTTTTTAACATATGTTTGATTCAGGGTGTATCAGTTTAAAAAAGAATAGTGCAATGTTTCTAAGGAACTAGATCCTCAATGATTCTAGTTAGGCGAATCTTCATAAGCAGGGATATAGGACATTATTGACATAATTTAAGTGTATTCGTGTCTGAGCTTTGCTTGGGAATTTTAACAGAAAAAGAATATTAAAATCAGGCTTCTAATCTTGGCTTTACCACTAATTAGCCTTCCTCAAGTCACTTAATTTTTCTGTCTCCCCTTTCCTTTTTCAAAATAGTAAAATGAAACTTAAAAACTAAGGAGGTCTAAGCCATATCTAGTTTGAGGATCCTCTCATTTTCTTTTTTAAAGAAATATGATTTGACACAATTTAACTTAATTTAATAAATATTAAGTGGTGAGAATTCAGTCCATACAAGGAATTCTAGGCACAAGGAATACTAAGAAATGATGGCCTTGGGGCCGGGGGATTTAGCTCAGTGGTTTCGCTGCCTGCTGTGCAAGCACAAGGACCTGAGTTCGATCCCCGGTACCAAAAAAAAAAAAAAAAAAAAAAGAAAGAAATGATGGCCTCCTGTCTCTCAGGAAACTCCAGGTTGAAATTTGTGATGTCACAAAAGTTAGAGAAATAGAGTATATAAACAGATGACTGCAAAGACTTTGTGAACTTTTAGAACAGACTTCTGTGAAAAACTAGGGAGTATCTCCCAAGGCATCAGCTCTGACACCCACCCCCCAGTCTAAATTAGGTTTCCCTGTTGTACTGATGTGCTCTTTCTTTATAGCATTTGTCGTAGTTTGTAATAATACATTTCTGGGTGATTATGTCCTAAAAATCTGTCTCTCCTTTTAGGGGAGAAAGTACCTGAATACTTAAACTGGCAGTGTTATTATTGTTCGTCATGGTATGCTCAGGACCTTAGCATGGAGCCTGACAGATGGTAGGCATTTAATAATGACCTGTTGAATGCAGGAATGACAGTGCAGGGCATGATTCATCCTGGGGACAGGAGCAGTTGGTAGTAAGATGAAGCAGAGTCCAAGGAAGGCTTGGTATAGAAGCATAGGCAGTATTTAGGTTCACTCAAAAGTGGAGTAGGCAGTCTCATCAAATGGATAGCCACCCAGGCAGAAGATAACTTGTGACCAGCTATGAGTGTCCTGCAGCATGTTGTGTATAAGAAAGTAGACTGAAAGCAGATCTTATGCCAAGCACTCAGTTATATCCCTGGTATATCTAGACTAGGAATCCATATATACACCATGGATGTGGACTAAAGGAATACACAGGTGAGTACAGTACTGATATTTTACAGTCATATAGGTTCTATTGTGATTGGAAAATCCAAACTTGTTTAAAGGCATTACTGTATTTGTGGTAGCTTTTAATCTTGTATAATTTCTCATTACAGTGCCACCACATAAAGACCTATGAAATATTTTTACTTAAAAATATCCACCTAGTTTACCGTAGGTATTGGAGAGCCTGTAAAGGGTTTTAAAGAGGAACTTGTCAGTTTTGTCTGGTGGCAGTAGGAGGAAAACTTGGACTCAGCCCTTCTTACCATCCAGGTGAGAAGGGCCTCTGCTAAGGTAGTGGCAGAACCAGGGCTTTGAGTGCTGTTTTCCCAGGCGTAGCCTTAAAAAGCAAATGAACTCCTAAATTGAATCTTCTTACCAACATGGTGAATACCAAATATACACATACATGAATATGCATACGAACGTGTACTCTTAACAGAAATTGAAGTTCCAGGTTGTTCTTTTCCTCTATATTATTTTGTCTTCATCTTTCTTTTTTTTTCTCATCCTTTTCAACTTGTGACCCTTCAGTTTGAAATTAAATTTGGGCTGTAAGTTGACTCCCTGGATCTTTTCTTCACAAGCTTTCTTTGTATTTATTAGAAGAAAAAGATTAACTCAGGGTTTCCAAAATAAAAGTAAAGATTGTGATTAAAACTGAATTAGAATCTTTATTTTGTATTATTTGCCAATAGCAAAATAAATAGCTCAAAATAAAAGCAGCTTTAAAGTAAGTCCTGGAGCCTTTGAGAACCCTTGGATTTTAATTAAAGAAACACAGACTACCATCACTTTCTGTTTGTCAGTGGAAAAATTATGTATTTTTAAATTTTCAAAGCTTAGCCTAGCAGCACATGGAGTACATCTGTTGGTATTCAGAATTTGGGGAACACAAATGGATTCAGATGTTTAGGCCCTTTGTCTTTACTGGTCTCAGCTCACCTCACCAGCTGAGCATGGCACAACCCAAACACAGTTTTTGAAAACAGAGCAGCTAGAGTTACTTCTGAAGCACTCTCTTGGGGACAGATAAAGTCAATCTCTGTTTATGTAATGAAATCAGGAGCAAGGGGTCTGCTGTAGTACTTTGTGGATGGGATTCCATTGGTGTTGTCTTTCAGGGAAAGGACTGGATTTAATAAAACCTTATTCTGACTTGCTTTCTCTGGGGGGTGCAGTCCATTCTAATGGATTATTTTGAACTATTTAGGTAGTGTTAGATCTTCTCTTTAAGCAATTGATTTTAGCAAATGGTTTACTATGAAAAATGGGACCCTGATCAATTTTACCTGATAAATGACTCTTAAATGTTAATCTTTTTTATTGAATGCTACTGGTATTCACTCCGTGTGGGTGGGTAGGTATATGTGTATTTAAATAGTTTCATCTTTTTGGTGAACTTACATTTTAATTTAACTTGAACTTTCAAAACAAACTTCTGGTTTAACCTCTTCTCAAATACTCATGAAATCCTTCCTATTTTACAAAATGTTTATAAAGTATTCTTAAAAGTAAAATCTCATAAAAATCTTTGGTTCAAGACCAGAGTTCAAAGGAAAATCCGTTTGGTTTTGATTTGAAAACTATAAAAACAAAATACCCTCAAAATGGCAGGGTGTGAATTGGTAACTTCAATTTTACTGCAGTCGGCCAAGCCCATCCCCAGATGTTTCCAGTTAAAAGCCAGGAATGCTAACTTGAGTGAATATCATATGAAAGCATTTCTTTCTCTGTGATTTTTTTTTCTGAGAAAAATAACAAAGTCTCAAATGATTTAACTTTAATTAAAGAAATAACTTTTCATATATGTTGTTTAAACTTATACAAAGAAAAATGTAATATTCAAAGAAAATTGTTATATGACAGCTTTGCAAACATAGTTCTGAATACATAGGGGTTGAAATATTATAAAGGCTGAAAAAAGATTTTTAAGAGGTGTTAAAGTCCTTCAGAAATTAAAATCATGTATTTCTAGATTTACTGTAATCAAAGAGAACTTTTAAACACTGAATTCATTTAAAAAGGAATGGTTAGTCATTTCAATGTTTTCTTTAGGATTTTTCTAAGAGCATTTTCCATTAAAATGTAAATAGTAAGTTTTCTTTTATTTCTGACCAACTATACATTCAATTTTAAGAAATACTTTGATGGACATCTAGGAAGACAGAAAATATAATAAGATAAAAGAAACTATAATATAATTTTAAAACCATGGGTTTCATAATGTTTCTCCAGATAATACTAGATTGTAGGTGGATCTATTCATGAACTTGAAACATGCTTCCAATACATCATTTTGTATTAAGAGGAAAGATACTGGTAATAAATTTGAATTTATGGAAATTGGCATTTGTTCAGAGAAAAGATGGAGTGACTCTTTGTAGCTAACCTAACATTAACAGTTTGAATGTGAAACTAAAGATGAATTTATTTTGAAAGCTTCCCTAAACCGTGAAGGCACAGGAGCACATTCCAGCTGTAAAGATGAAACAGGTGTTTCTCTTTTCATCTCCTATTTGGTGAAATTTTGATCGACATGTATTTGGGAGCTCAGGAGGGAGACAGCTCAGTAGGTCTCTGATCTGTGTTTGCTGTTGGTGAGTGGCTAATTTCATTTTTTGAACACGATGCTACTCAGCCTTGAAGACATGTTGCAGAGTGGACCTTTTCTGCTGCTCCAGAGAAAGCTGATCCTTTCACCTTTTGGTTCCACCAACAGCTGATGTGTAGTCCTCGCTTCTCTTCTGGTATTGCTGTCTGAGGCAGCTCCTTTGTGACCGCGCAGTGCCCTGTGCCACTGTCCTGCGCTCACTTCTGGCTGAAGTCCCTGGGCACAGTGGCTTCCTCTCTCCTTGCAGATGACAAGCACTTTCCAAGGCTCAGTTCATTTTCCCCTCTTAGATGTCAAGTACAGTCTCAGTGCATATCCCTTTTTAATTTCAGTAACTTTCATAGACCATTTCATGATAATATAACTTAAGGATTTGGTAATAGTTCAATGAATTCCCAAGGTTGGGAACTAGGCTTGTACGGTGAAAATATGGGGGCCCTGCATCATAAGTAGGAGTTCAGCAAATACAGATTGATTCATGCATGCCATGTTAATGTACAAGGCAAGAGGTATTAAAGTAGCATACACTGGGTTTAGAGAATGAAAGTAGAAATGGTAGAGGTGGAGTGTAGTGCTAGGTTCATTGTTCATTCATCCAGTGAGAAGGTTTTGAAACACAGGGGTGAACAGCTCAGACTAAAAATCCCTGACCATACATTCTAACAAGAAATTCCATGTAGATATAAGTAAGTGAATTAATAAGAATGTTAGAAGTTGATAAGCCCTTTAGAAGAAAAATAGAGATGAGAGATGGACTTTATTGAGAGTGTGACATTGAGCAAAACTTAAAGTAGATGACAGGTTAGCCATGGGAATATATGTAAGACCAAAATAGAGAACAGTTGTGAGAAGCCGGGAGGTGGGAGCACCCTGGCATGTTCCAGGAACCAGAAAGCGGCCAGTATGGCCAAGTGGCAG
This sequence comes from Heterocephalus glaber, assembly GCF_053883595.1. Classification (NCBI taxonomy): domain Eukaryota; kingdom Metazoa; phylum Chordata; class Mammalia; order Rodentia; family Bathyergidae; genus Heterocephalus; species Heterocephalus glaber. Next base: position 62,692,546 of record NW_028258320.1, read on the forward strand.
GGTGGAGTAGCAAGTTGTAGAAAAACAGGCCAGAAAGGTGATACGGGCTACACCACTTAGGCACTTGTAGGCTGTGTCATGTCTTTGTGTTTTACTCTGAGTCAAATAAGAAACATAGCAATGTGGAGAAATACACCATTTTAAAATAAATTACCAGTAGATTAATGGTTGTTAGGGCTGGAGGGTGAAGGAATAGGGAGTGACTGCTAAAGAGTATAGGGTGTTTTAGGGGAGAAGAAATGTTACAGAGTTACTTAGTGATGATAATTGCACAGCTTTGAAATATAAAAACACTGAATGTATACTTTAAAAGGGTGACATTTATGCCTATGGATTACATCAATAAAACATTGCAAAAAAATATTGATTGCCATGGTTTGCTAGAACCATTTTTTACAATCCTTTTCCATGTCATTGGTATGACATTTGTCTTTGAAATTCAGATTCCTAACCAGATATATCTTTAACTGAGGGAAGAATCTCTTGGTGTTGTTGGCTATATTTTCATTTGAAGTTTTAAAAAAGTTAATGTATTTTAAAGTATCTTTGCCAAAATTATTACTGATTATGAAATCAAATGAAATTCCATTTGCGTGCATCTTTTACATACTCATTGACTGTTATTTGGTAAGATATGATAGTGAGATATTTTTAACCTCTGACTATCACAGGGAATGTCATTTCTAGGATGAATTCAGACATTTTACTGAACTAAGATTTTTTCACATAATTTATTTTGTGATTCTTTTATAGGGTAAAAAATTAGATCAATATGATAATGCTCTTCAAATTATGGTCTAAGGCATGCAAGTGAGAAGAATGCCTTCGTTCATTCCATTGTCCAAAACCCAAATTGCATGATGTTCTCTTCCTCAAGACAGACTTTTCTAATTGAAATATAGCAGGAAATGTATTTAGCTGGGGGTTTCAGTTTTTTCTTCTATGTTTTAGATTTAACTTTGGCATTTCCTAGGCTTTTATTTTATGACAATGTAGTAAAATTGATCGAAATATTATGTGACCATATTTTAATTTTTTTCTCTTTTTACTTGTGGGAGAGAGGCATAGTATAATTTGGGTTTTATAAGTAGTTTAAGTGGTTTTCATTACAGAGGAAACTATTGAATCTTACAGCTGTACTCTCAGAAAACATTAACTCTTCTTTGGCAACACAGAATGTAGCAGCACTTAGCTTGTTGATTTTCTTTATTTTTCTTTTGTTTTCCAGTTCCAACACAGTTTGTAAGTAATTGCAGAAGTTGTAACAGTTTGGTGAAGTTGTAAATCACAGCATTTGCTCAACTTTTTCTCTTTGAGGATTTTGAACTAAGGGGCCATCTCAGCATTTTAATTAGCATGAAAATTAAGCATTGCATCTTCTTTTTAGGGTTTTTTAAGCCAACGCTTAACTTTGCAGGCATTGTATCTTGCTTATGCTGCCCCTTTAGGATAGTTCCCTTCATGTAAGATGTGTTTTGTTCTTGTTGGGTTTGTGAAAAGGCACAAAGGGGGTCCAGAGCTCATCTTCTAAAGTGTACACCACATTGAAAGAACTCCAAAACATTGTGAAGTAAACTCTGTTAGACCAATTATGTTTTCAAAATTTTGAGCACTTGAGAAATCTGTGGTAACTCAGATTTCTTATTTACAAAAAGTCAGCACCCTAGGAAAGAATTAATCTGCATTTACCTCATTGTTCCATTCTGAATGAATGTACTTAGAGGTTGATTAAATATTTTTTCTTCTTACCACGGGAAACTATGTCCAAATCCTTAAGTAATTACATTCTTAATACAAACATTTCTCATTTTCTTACAGTGGTGAAAAGGCAGGGTAGCTTTCAAATCCCTCTATTTTTCATTTGTGTGATGGTGACTCTAAATTGAGTTTAAGCACTTTGGTCATTTAACTCCCAACCAGCTTAATTTAGAAAGCATAACATTTCAAAGTGGTTTATTTAATAAAACTGCATTCTTTGAGGGCTTGTGAGAATATCTGAAGTACTGAAATAAGTCTGAACATACTTAAGAGAAAAATAGTGTTTTAACCTCATGTAAAAATTTGATTTCAGATGATGAGCAGAAGGCAAAATGTACATCTTTATGATCTTTTAATAAGATAACCTGAGCATTTAGAAAATTAAAAATAAAATACTAATTGTATGAGCAGGTATTACCTTCAAAGAATTTGTCAAAGTTTAGGATCTTTGACATGCCCTATCATGGTTAATATATTTTTATGGTACTTCATCTTTGTACAGCTTTGTCATTCCCATTAGATTGTGAATCATCTATAGGTATGCATTTGTTCATCTTTTTATTACCAGTAAACTAGTGCCATCACATCATGAGGATTCATTTAATGTTCATTTTATGGTCAGTATCATTCTTAAATCCAGTCGGGGGTTCACGAAGTGGGCAGGGGGTGTAATTCAGTGCAAAGGCTCTAGGTTCAATCCCCAGTAATGAAAAGGAAAAAAAAAAAGTAGAACATGGGTAAGCATTTTATAGTAAAAATTATTATTCTAGTCTTATATTTGCATATATGTCTATGAAGTTGTGATGTAAAATGTATGTATGAAGTATAGTAACAATTTTTCTAACTATACTAGAATTTAATCTGCATATGAATTTTGAATTTTAATATTTAACAAAGAAATGTTGTGAATTTTAATTAAGCTCAACATGAAAATTTTTACTAAATCCTTTCTCATAATTTGTATCATTTTCTGTTAGTATCATAAATGAATAATTTTTTTCTTCAGCATGTGTTATATAATCCTTGTTTTGGATTTGGGGTATATAATTGAGTTATAAATATATAAATTATTTTTTATAAAATATATGTTTGAAGAAAGGCTAGGGATTATCACAGACATTTCCCTGATATTTCCATTATATTTTTAAACTTCTTTTTACTGTACATTTATTAGTTTAGGTTAATTGTAGAAGTAGGTTGATAACATTTTTAATACATTAGAATGGAATGAATATTATTGTCAACTGATTCTATAGATTTAAAATTTTGTGATTAAAGATAATGAGATTCCATGAAGCTCAGTGAAATTTGGAAAATAATTTCACTTCATGAAGTTTTCCAGTACATGAAAAGTTTCCCTCTGTTATTCACTGTTTTTTTTTTTTGGTACTGGGGATTGAACTTGGGTCCTTGCGCTTGCGAAGCAGGCAGCGAAACCACTGAGCTAAGTGCTCGGCCCTATTCACTGTTTCTTAAAAGACAATTTGATTTTGAAATTGGGTGTCAGCAATTAGCTTATCAAGAATTATGTTAAATATTTATTTGAAAAGAGTACAAATTCGAATCTTCCAAATCAACCCAGCATCCTAAATGGCAACATGTCACTTTTAGAGAATGTTCAGTCCGTTGTGCGTGCTCGAGATGGGACAGAGATCACTAACAGGGTCACAGAGTCCTTATGGTGAAGCTATTTCTGCTTGGCTTTGTCTAAATTTGTAGTTCAGATCTTTCCTGGTGCTCTAGAGCCTGTAAATTAGGAGGTACTGTGTTGGTAATGCTGTGCCTGTGCCTTTTTTCTTCACTTCTCTTGTAGGGTCAGTACAGACCTTCGGATTTGTTGTGTCCTGAGACGTATGTTTGGGTACCCATCGAGCAGTGCCTTCCTTCACTTGAAAACTCCAAATATTGCCGTTTCAACCAGGACCCAGAAGCAGGTATGTTTAGAGCAGAGCTTACCTGGAGATCGTTGGCTTTGTTTGCAAGATCCGTGTGCACTTTGCAAGAGTAGCTTTATCTGTTGTAGAGTGTGCACGTGTACATGTGCACTTGTGTGTGTAAAGCAGGGGAAAACGTCATACATGCCTGTACACATTCACAGTTTGGCAGAAAATTAAGAAACTTCTTGTATTTGGGCTACATACTGTCCCTGTCTTTTTCTGTTAGACTAGCTTTACATGGTTTGAAGTCTGACAACATTCCCCATTTCTTTTACAACCATTGCAGTACAAGAATTGTCTACTACTGATTTTGTGGCCAATGCTTAGAAGATAGAAATATTGACCATTGGACTGAGGACAAGTATAGAATGATGTCACGGAGGCAGACAGGCTGTGAGGGGTCTTAAGACAATGCTCTCGGTTTTTTTCTTACAACGCTGATATATTTCCCATTTTTGCCTCATCTCCCACCTTTTGCCGCCAGCCATATTTTGTTTTCCATTGCTCTCCTTTGGATATTAGCCTTTCTTAGTGTGTACAGACACTCACTAAAAGTACTGCATAGCCTTGAAGTCAGTCTTCCTCGATTCAGATCCTGGCTTCATAATCATTTGATACACTATGTGTTCCTCGGAATTAAAAAATTTTCCTGGCCTTGACTTGCTCACTTTTTTGTTTGTTTTGTTTTATTTTATTTTGTTGTTTAAGACAGGGTCTCACTATGTAGTTCAGGCTGGCTTTGAACTCACTGTGTAGCCTAAGCTGGCCTCAAACTCACTGTGATCCTCCTGCCTCGCTTCCCACGTGCTGGGAACAACTGCACTTTTAATGTTAAAATAACAGTAGGATCTACCTTCTTGAGCTAACATGAAGATTATAAGGTAGACATGCTAAGAATCACTCACTGTGATTGTTGTTTTGGAGATTGTTACCCAAATTAGAATGGTGTATCACATAAATACCACAAGCTTTTGTCTGCAGTTACTTTTATTTGCTCTGTAATTCTCTCTGGAAGAATGTACAGTTATATTTATGTCCTGGTAGCCTGAGTATCATTTGCACAATAAAGTAGTTCTCCTCTGATCCTCAGGGCATTCAACTGCTGCTTTGTTAAGAAGGGATAGTTTGATGCTCTTGGGATAGGTTGTCTTAGGCTGAATGCATATCTCCCCATGCTGAAGTTCCCTGATGTTCCAAATTTTGCTTAATTGCTTTCAGTTCTCAAATCCACTGTAGAGATGCCTGATTCATTCCTCTTGAAAACACATTTTTCTGCTTCCCACCTATGATCTAAAAAAGAAAGAAAGAAATGGAAAGGTTAGTAGAGGGGAAAGGAATAAATAGAGAAAATTAAACAGGAACACAAGGAGCAAGGAAAGAAATGAGTAATTCCTTCAGTTCTAAAATGTGCATTTTTTCTCACAAATCGGGTTTTTCCTTATAAAACTTTCTTTATGTATTTTGTTACCTCCTGGAAAAGCTGTTATGAAATCAAGAATGGTACTTCTTACCCGTGGTGGTACCTTATCTGGTGAAGAGCAGCCTAGGGACCCAGCTGACATATTCGCCACGTGTTCTGGAGTTGGCCCCAGGTTTTTCAGACATGTAGGCTTTATAGTTTAAAGGCTTATCATTCTTACACCTCAAATTGTTAATCAGAATGAGATTATTTCATCTCAGACTTGATCAAACAGATACTGTGTTACTTGAAAACAAACATTAAATTTCTCAGTCAGTTTTGGAATCAAGTCAGTAGCCAAAGACAGTAGTGTCAGAGAAGAAGGCAAAAACCTATCCACTCAACTCTTGGTCGAGAACAAAAACAAAACAATTTTCTTCCTTTTCTCCAGGTCATGTTAGAGCCAAGCCCTTGTGGCAAAAACTGCCTAACATTTTATCAAATTATTTCACATTCACATTTTCTTTATAAGTTCCTTCCAGTTGAATAGTATTATGACCAGAAATTTGTTTCTAACTCCCACATGTATGACACGGTTTTATCTCTTTTTCCCTTCTTAATCTATTTTAAAGTTTGCTTCTTTTCTTATATAATATGTGGATATTAAAGAGATCACAAGTTCTCTTTGTTTTTTTAAATTTTTTTTAAGTTCTCTTTGTTTTATAAAGTTGAGAAAGTGACTAATTTTCATGCACTGAATGGAAGTAAATATTCATTCATGTTAATATTATTCATGTTAATAAATTTTAAAATTATTTTCCAAAATCACTAATGGACATTTCATGCCAAAGAAGATTTGAAATCTTATATTGACTGTTTTTGTCAAGAACACACTGTATCCTGGTGAGTGATAAATATATAGCTTGTTCTTTTCCTGTAATCTAGTAAGTTACATTCCTCATGACAGCAGCTCTAGCTTTCTATTATTCTTTGTTTAGAACTCATACAAAACTCAGAGGAAATTTCTTTGAGAATAATGCTTTGAAAAAAAATGAAGGTTCTTTTTCAATACTGGGTCTTTGAAACTTTTAAGAGAATACAGTATAGTTTTATCAGTATTGAATATCACAGTCCAGACACTATTTGAAATCAGACTTACATCCTGTGGTTTTAGGAAATTAAAATGCAGTTACATGCTGGAATGTATTGAGCCTGCTGTGAAACATGGTCATTGGAGGTTTAAATGGCAATCTGTGAGAAACTTTCCTCTTCTCTGGGGCCAATTTTAGTTTTACGTGACCCACACTCTGACTCAGAGAAAATACGGAGCTTAATATGGACAATATTGTTAGTCGGCATCGTGCTTTTTTCACATAGGCTTGCTTCTCCTCCCAGCTGTTCTGTAGTTCAGTTACTCTGCAGAAGGCACAGCTGATCACCACAGGCCTCTGTGAAACAAGGGTGGCTTGGAGGCCAGTGCTGAGTCTCTGGAACACTGACCCCCACCTCTCGTACACCCTTGGTTGGTGGTTTGGGTTCTGTGGATGTTTGCTCAACTAAGAAGTCTGTGTAACAGTATAAACCTTTTTGTTTACCATTTTGTGACCCTGTGGGTGGAAAGCTTGACAAACTGAAGTAACTCAGAAAAGTGTAAAATCCTTTTGTTCATAAATATATCTTTTGTTTTTCAATTCAGAACTTCTGCTATTTCAAAGAAGAGTTCTAAAGCTTCTCAGTTGATTTTTAGGTAAAAGCATATTAGATTATTATTTTTCGTTTTTGGTACCAGGGATGGAATTCGGGTCCTTGCGCTTGCACAGCAGGCGGCCAAACCACTGAGCTAAATCCCTGGCCCCAGCATATTAGATTTTTTTTTTAAATCAGTAACTTTATGGGGCAGGGATTTAGCTCAGTGGTTCCACCGCCTGCCTCGCAAGTGCAAGGTCCTGAGTTCGATCCCCAGTACCAAAAAAGAAATCAGTAATTTATATGTGCAGATTTAAAAAAAAACTATCATTTACTTTTTTCTTTTCTTAAATTACTTTTTAAAATTTACTGGGAACTCTAGTGTAAAATTTGCCCAAATGCATAAAACCAGTACTAAGGGGAAAAGTAAAATGATCCATAATCTTATGATGCAACAGTAATGATTGTTAATATTTTTATGCTTTTCTTGGGTCATTTTTTTCTTGTGCATAAATCTGTGTCTTTTTTTTTAAACTAAGAGTCATGCTGGATGCTTTTGTTGTTTTTACTTAATGCTTTTGTGTTACTTTGCTTTTGGAAAGATAAAAACATTTTTTGGTAAGGTAAAAACTACTTGGCCATTAATTTGGTCACTCAGGAAACATACTACTGCTTTATGACAGACAGTGTCTAATACAGATAATTTTACAGAAAAGCATCATTAAAAAGGTAGGTCATATATTTTGGAGTTGATTTTTGAGCTGTGATAAATTGTGATTTAATTTGACTTACAGTATTGAACAAACAGTATATTATTTCTCATTGGTGTCAAAATTTTTGGTTCTAGATTTGTAAAATAAATAAAATTATTAAGCATGTGTTGCTTCCCAAGCACCATCCTGTTTTACCCTGTGTACTCATTTTATCCTGACGTGTTCAATTATTTTGTCATTAACCTCTCAAATATTTATTGCAAAAACTTGATTTTATTCTTATTAAATAATAAAAACAATTTTTATTCCAGTATTGGTATATAATTTTTATTTATTTACTTATTTTTTGGTACCGGGGATCGAACTCGGGTTCTTCCGCTTACGAGGCAGGCGGCGGGACCACTGAGCTAAATCCCTGGCCCTGGTATATAATTTTTATAAGTTCAGTACTTATTTTAGTATTTATCTCAAAAGGATTGATTAGGATAATTACTTGTCTCTACTTGAAATTACAATAGCATTTTACCATAGATTATTCTAGATTTTGTTCTCTCTGTACATACTTTGAAATGTTTGTAAGACATTTTCTTTTTTATCTCTAATGTGTAGTCATATTATTAGTAAGGCTGCTGAATTTAAATTTGCTATAAAAAATAACAATACTAAGTACTAATAACAGTACTAAGTTTTTACTGAGTACTTTATGCATTTTCCTGGGTTGGACTATTTCTAGAACACTTCAGCTATTCCCAGCAGTTGGTGTAAATAAGCTTTCTTCTAGTTTGATCCCCTAAAGCTCCAAATTGTGTTATTTTTATGTTATTTCAAAGGGAGTCTCCTTTTCTTCTTTCTTTACTTCATTCTTCTTTTTTTGCTGGCATCATTCCCTGGAATTTTTTCTCTACTTCTGTAGTTTTCTTTAGCATATGTCTGAATGCAGATGGGCTATGGAAGAACCAGCTTCAGAAAGCGCTGTGTCCCCTGTTCATTTGCCTGTTTCTCGAAGCCTGTCATCACTTCCTGAATGCTGAATTTATGGTCTCTCCAAAAGTAATAGCAAGCCAAAATGTCATCTTAATTACAGGGAAGCAATGCCTAATGAGATAGCAAATTTATCAAAACTTCCCAGGGCCTCTAAAGATGACTGCAGTGATAAGACTAAGTGGACAGTATTTTTCCTAGTAATTTCAGATGCAGAATTCAGTTGTTATTCTCTTAATATTTCTGAGAGTACAGTTGTTTTCAAATCCATATTTGAGGTTGTACTACTTGAAGTTGTTGAATGATGTTGCTTGCTAGATTCTTTTTTTTTTTTTTGGTACCGGGGATCGAACTCAGGTACTTGTGCTTTCCAGGCAGGTGGCGGAACCACTGAGCTAAATCCCCAGCCCGCCTCTTTTTGAAAGATATACTTTCTTATCCCAATCTTAGTACGCTGTTGACCTTCCATATCCACAGGTTTTTCATCTGTGTATTCAACCAACTGTGAATCAAAATTTTTTCAGGGGAGCTGGGGATTTACCTCAGTGGCACCATACCTGTTTGGCAAGGGTAAGATCCTGAGTTGTATTCTCAGTACCGGAAAAAATATATATATATATTCAGGGGAGAACTATGTGAGTTAGTAAAGAAGTGCAGACTCTTTCTTTTTCTGTCATTATTCCCTAAACAATACAATTCAGCAGCTGCTTATATAGCATTTACATTGTATTAGGTGTTATAAATATTCTCAAGATTGAAGTATACAGGAGATGTATACCTAGGTTATATACAAATATTATGACTCTAAAAATTTTTAATATTCATTTTTATTTTCATTAGCATTCACTTTGGGGCCATTTTCACTTCATCTTTTTTATGAAAAAACAAAATTTCATAAGAATAACAGTAGTTAATACGCTGTGTATCAATATCTTCAAAGTAGTTAGAGTACAAGATACAGACAAAAAGATTCTTACAAAGCAGAAACTGATAATAGCCCAAAACTTTCAATGAACTGAGAAAAACTAGTAGTGTAAATAAAACAAATTAGTATATATATTAATATATTTTTGACACAACAGAATAGGTAATTTGGGGAATTATTTTAACTTTTTCCTACTTTTTTATTTATTTGTGTTCTATTTTGCTCTTTATTTGTATCTATGCCATTTTATATAAAGGACTTGAACATCTGTGGATTTGGTGTTCATGAGGGGTTGTGGAACCAATATTCCCCTCCCCCACCTTATGCCAAGATACAATTAGTGGTAATGTGACTCCTGTTCTTAAAATCAGAAAGTAAAGCCAGGTGTGGTGGCATATGCCTGTGATCCTAGCAGGAATACATAGTGAGACCCTGTCTTTAAAAAGAAGAGCCAGAGGAGGTGGAGGAGGCGGTGTGGGGGGGGGGATTTCTCTAGTTTGCATGATATTTTAAACAATCCAATTATTTAAATATAGGATTGCTTATTTTTTGTTAAATTTTATAAGCTAACAGGAAATATAAAAACGATTTCATCAAGTTTATTCAGTACAAGAGTCAACTGGTTGCAGTGACACTTGCCTGACCAATGCTTGAGACAATCAGTACATAAACAAACATACTTGTCTCAGTGACACTTGGTGTAAACTGTTTCGTGGTTAATGAGAACACTAACAAAAACCTTTCCTACAGTATTTATACATAATGATCAATGTGTCGTAACATTTTCTATTTTCTATTAAAATGTGAAAACTAAGACATGTTAATGTAGATTTCAACAGTTGTCAGTGACTTTACTCAATATGAGTGTTTTACAAAAATTTGTGTGGTATATGTCTTCAAACTTCATCATCATATTGAAATTTTTAAAAGGCCTATGTTGCAGAGAAGTATGAGAAGATACTCATTTATAAGTTCTGACTGGCTAATCTTTGCTCAGTAAGCCATGATGAGCAGTAAGCTAGTAATTGAAAGTTGTTAGAACCCTGGCCAGGGATTGACTGAAACATTTCTTAAAAGGTTTGAAGTGCAGACTTAAGATTTCCATTTAGCTACTAATGAAATATCGCTCTGATTCCTTTCTCTTGTGGAATCAGGTTAAAAAAAATCCCAACTAGCAAGTCCTTTTATAGTCATCCAGTTTTAATTTTTTTTTTTTTTTTGGTACTGGAGATCGAACTCAGGTCCTTGCGCTTGTGCAGCAGGCAGTGAAACCACTGAGCTAAATCCCCAGCCCAAAGAGACTTTATGTGTGGGTTTTTTTTCTTTTGGTACCGGGGATCGAACTTGGGACCTTGCACTTGCGAGGCAGGTGCTGGAACCACTGAGCTAAATCCTCGGCCCTCAGTTTTAAATTTTAATCTCATAATAAACAATAAAAATCACTTCAGTATCATTCAGCAAGCTCAAAAATACCATAACTTAAGTAAGACATGTCTATAAATGCTAGTTCTGCCTAATCTTCGCTGTGTGGCATCTTAGGGTGATGCTTTACTTTTTTTTCATATGAAAAAATTTGACTTTTTTTTAATATAAAGTGGAAGTTGTCAAAAATCTAGTTACAAAAATAAAAATAGAGCCCATACTCTCTGTTTCAATGCTGGCTGAACTGTGATATTCTGCTGAATTTATGGCATCATCACTTGTAAGTCCATTATTTTATATACCACTAAGAAAGAAAGTGTTGCCAATTAGATGCTGACTCCCATCAGTTGTAAGATACATGTGGGCTTTAGAGATGTCAAAATGTATAAAGAAATACAGTTCAGTCTGTACAATATACTATCTGGCAGGCTTAGAGAGTGTTTAGGAAAATACTTATTTTTTATATGTTAAGGAGCTTTATGACTTCTAAACAACATACTACAGAAGACCGTAGGAGGAGGAGTGGGTTTGATAGAGAAAGAGAAGCATGGTAAGTTCTGGACACAGTGAATAATGGTGCTCATGAAACGTCCAGCAAAGGTGTCAGGAAAGCAGTGGGACATGCACGTCTGACAGAGCTGGAAAGGAGACCCAGATTGGGAAGGCATCGATACACCAGTTGGAAATCTTAAGAGTAATGAGATTGCCTACTGGAGAGAAGAGTAAAAGTAGAACCTGGGGAATCCTAGCATGGAATGATTGTGTAGATGATGGAGAGGCCCTAGACATTTGAAAGGAAGCTGAGAAAGTGGGGTCAGGAAAGCCACAGGAAGCATTTTCCAGAATCAGAGGGCAGTAGCAGGGTCAGGCTCAGCTGAGAAGACCAGTGTTCACTGACAATCTTGGCAAAGATCTGTTTTAGTTTTGGTGAAAATGGAATAGTGGTGTAAAATGGAGTAGAAGTAAAGAAAAGAATCTTAGTGAAATTTGCCTTTGGAGACACTAGCTGGAAGGGTAACTTTGATGGAGGAAGCAAGAAAATGTTTGAACATTTTCAGAAGCTAATGGCGGGGTAGGGGAGGAGGGAAAGATTAAAGATAGAGGTGGAAATTATGTCTGGGTCTCTGAGAAGGGATGAAGCATGAGAAAGACCTAGAGCGCATATGGAAAGATTAGCCTCAGATAACAACCCTTTTGTAGGAGAGGGTGAGGGAAGACAGTGCAAGTAAAGGTAAGTACATTGGTGTGGCAGCTGGGGACTTTCTCACCTTTTCCCATTGACTTAGGTGCTGGCAAAGAGGGAAGTAGCAGGATAAAAGAGGTGAGCAGGTGTGTTGACGTAGCTGCTGAAAAGAGGGGGATAGAGCTGACTGCCAGGCCTTGTTAAGACTGATGATGGAATTGTGTAGATGCGGTGCTGTTTCCCAGGTGGGGAACTCATCAGGGCCTTACAGTGAAAGGGCAAGAATTTCAGGCAAAGGAATAGATGGAATATGCGAATGGTATCTAAATTTGTTTAGGAAGGAACTGAAGATAGGATGAATGTAACAAAATGTCATAGAAAGAAAGGAAGGCCTAGAGGTCTCTGTGAGAAGTAGGAGAGTGGGGTAGCTGAACAAGATGAAAAAGTACAAAGTGGTATCGGAGTGTCGGAGTTTTTCCTGTGTCAGGGCGGAAGCAAGCTGTGGCTATGGGGTTGGCAAGCCAATGTAGAAATTAAGGTGACCACTATTGAAGACAACTCTGAAGCAGCCGTGATGACATGCACATTATTTAGTGATAGCTGGAGATACCAGGTTTTGACTTCTGGGTGCTATTTTAGATGCAGGAGTACTGATGTCCTAAATGAAGCTTCTTTTCATTTTTTTTTTTTTTTTTTTTGGTACCAGGGATCGAACTCGGGATCTTGCGCTTGCGAGGCAGGTGCTGGAACCACTGAGCTAAATCCCTGGCCCTCCTTTCCATTTATCAAAGGCTCTAATGCTGCCACCCCCAGTGAACATAAACAGAATAAAATGCTTCCTTTATATCAACATATTGTAAAGAATAAACAATAGAATTTTGTAGAAGAATTTTGGATTGATGTTGATCCTTAAGACATCTTATAGTGGTTTTTCAAACAGTTTTATGTCTACCCTACAGAAAGAAATACTTTTTCTTAATCTCTGCCTGCTGTATAATACTTATACATGTTCATGTGTGCAGGCACTGTGTATGTGTGCATAAACTTGAAACTGAAGTCTTATGAAATAGTCACACTCATATTCAATGAGGGGGCATTGTTATTCTTGACTCACTAGATTAATTTCACAGTCCACCCAGAGATCACTACCTACCATTTCAAAGTCATTGAGATTCATCTTAGGTTTTCAAGTTTTTGGATTTTTTGGGTATCTTACATTTGCAAGAAAGATAATTCAAAGATTTCCTTTAATTTTAAAAATTAGTATTCAACTTATAACATCTACCCCTTTTTAAAGGTTTGATTGTAGATTATAAATTTTATTTTCAATGTATGTCTTTTTTTTTTTTTTTTTTGGTACCGGGGATCAAACTCTGGACCTGACGTTTGCCAGGCAGGCACTGTGCTGCTGAACTACATCCCCGGCTCCTCAATGTATAAGTCTTTCAATTTTTAGCAATTATTTTTAAGAGACTTTTGAAAAATGTTTGATTGGATTTAGAAAATGCAAACTTACAATTTTTTAAACATTTAAAAATATTTTAATAAACAATGTATTCTATCTCCCTCTTAATGTAATTGTCTGACAAAGTATTTTTGTAAGCCTAATAAGTTTATGGACACAGGGCCGGGGATTTAGCTCAGTGGTTTCACTGCCTGCTGTGCAAGCACAAGGACCCAAGTTCGATCCCCAGTACAAAAAAAAAAAAAAAGAACAGAAATTTATTTCAAAAAAAAAAAAAAAATGTAAAAGAGAATTTATTGGCTGGGGATTTAGCTCAGTGGTTTCTTCGCCTGCTGCGCAAGTGCAAGGACCAGAGTTCGATCCCCGGTACCAAAAAAAAAAAAAAAATGTAAAAAAAAAGTTTATGGACACAAACCTAAATTTTTACTTAGTTTTAAATCATAGCCTGAATTATTTATTTATTTATTTTTGGTACTGGGGTTCGAACTTGGGTCCTTGCGCCTGCACAGCAGGCAGCAAAACCACTGAGCTAAATCCCCGGCCCTGAATTAATTATTTATTTGCTCATTTCCTGTTGGGATCCCAAATTGTTTACATAGAAAGTCTTCAGGTGTCTAAACAACTACTGGAACCAGTAAGTGAATTTTAACAAGGTTGCAGGACATAAAGTTAACCTAAAAAAATCATTTCTACATTTTTATACCAGCAGACTTTAGGAAATTTTTAAAAACTCACAATAAAATAAAAATATACAGTACTCAAAAATACATATATTGGGCCGGGGATTTAGCTCAGTGGTTTCGCCGCCTGCTGTGCAAGCTCAAGGACCCAAGTTCGATCCCCAGTACCAAAAAAAAAAAAATACATATATCAAAAGAAATACAGGATTACAACACTGGGAACTACAAAGCAGTGCTCAGTTAAACAATGGAGAGATTTACCACATTCATGGTCTGAAGACTTGCTATTGTTCAGATGGCAAATGAAGTCGCGAGAGTGACTAGTTGTTATTCTCATGGACCCAGTTCTGTCAAACATTACAACATAACCGATACAGTCAGATTCCTTGACACCATTGTTAATATCATGTGTTTATTCTCTTAAACATTTTTATTCTTAATTATGAGGTTTTCCAAGTTGGAAGAGACACTGAAGTCTATTTGGAGTACCTTGCATGATTCCATATCCCAAAAGAGGTTGTCATGTAGCTCATGACCAAGTATTTCCTTTCCCAATTTTTTGGTCTGCTCAGAGAGAAGTTTCCTTCTTTTAAGTCCAAGAGGCTATACACAGTGTGATCAAAACATAGGTGAGTGTTTAGATTTTAAAATTTTGTTATAGTACAAGACACATTACCATTAATCCCTCTCAAAATACTCCAGACACACTTTTTCAATCATTCTTGCCTCTTTTTGAAGCAGTTCTAGAAATCTTCTTTTAAGTGTGATTTTTAAAATATGGTGAATGCTGCTGCTGAGTGCCACCCAACAAAACAACAGGCTTGTAAAAGTATTATGGTGTGTCCTCATCCACCTCGTTTGCCAAATATGTCACTATAGGAACTTCTGACTCTTCCCCAAAGTCAAAATGACCATGAAAAGTAAACATTTTAGATGGATTTAGAACATCAAGGCAGCCACAACAGCACAGCTGATGACATGAAAGAGGACTTCCAGAACTGCTTCAGAAAATATTTTGAGGGGACTAATGTCATTGTGTACTTTACTGTAATGAATTTGGTCACACTCAAATATCATGAGTATCTTGACTAGCACTTGCATTTCTTTAGCTCTTAATATTGTCATCATTCCCCTCTAATTCTGTGAAAGAGTTTTGAACTTGATAAAATCCTGCATTCTGCCATATTAGAATCACTGAAGTTTTAAGGATATTGGAATTCTGTCTGTTTGAATTTTAGGTACTCTTACAGCACTTTCTGACTATTCATTCACAACTCTTGAATTGAAAATCATTCAGTTCATATTGACATCACTTATATCCAATACTTAACCATTACTGTACAGTAATAGGCGACTAGAACATACTGAGTAATAATACTTTTAGTACTTAAACTAGAAATCTAAAGACAGGTTTTCTAGTTCTGCCGCTCATTAGCTTTGTGACTTTCCACCAGTGAAGTGGGAAATTCAGTCTACATAAAGTTAAGGTCCTGGTA
This sequence comes from Heterocephalus glaber, assembly GCF_053883595.1. NCBI lineage: Eukaryota > Metazoa > Chordata > Mammalia > Rodentia > Bathyergidae > Heterocephalus > Heterocephalus glaber. The sequence continues at coordinate 62,708,191 of NW_028258320.1, forward strand.
TGTTTTATGACCTCTGGATCTTTAAGACTTTATGGACAAATTACTTAAAAACTGGAATTACATGACACCAGATGAGTGATTCTGAAGCACCCAAGCAATATGCATTCAGTAGTAACATTTTCCATAGTTATGCTGGGTTCCTTGGATTGAACCTTTTCATCTACCTTCTCTCTCCCTCACTATTGTGGTCAGAAGATGAAAGTTTCTGTTTCAGGTGAGGTCCTATCATTTAGGATAGTGTTTTCTAGACTATCAACCATGGATCTCTGTAAAAAATGCATTTTACATCATGACACAGAACTCAGTGTAATACAGATAATGTGCCATACAATACTCATCCTACTCGTGTGGTACACTCTGGTATTTTGTAATCTTTTTTATTTTATTGTTATTACTTTGGGGGTTTGTTTTGTTTTGTTTTCATTAAGTTTATTGGTACATTTTAGGTATAAAATAGTTATGTTCCTCGCTGGGATCTTGTACCTTTACATAGTGTATCTTCTTATTTTTTCCCCATTTCTCTGCCCTCCCTTCACCCCCTCTACCCCTCCCTATTTACAGAGACTTTGTTTCCATTTTTTGCTTTTCTCATATTTTTCTTTTCCCTTCTTTCCTTTCCCCTACCCTTCCCACTTCCTCTACTCTTTTAGACCTTTTCTTCCTATTTCACATTATCAATTATATCATTTGAACCTTATTTACACTTCTAGTTTTTCACACCAGAGAAACTATTTGGTATTTACACCTGTGTCCTTTTTATTTCACTTAAGAGTATGGCCTCAATGTGCATCCATTTAGTTATAAATGTCTCTAGCTTCTCACTCTTTATGGCTGAGTAGTACTCCATTTTATAAAATGGAGTACTACTTTAGACAGTACTTCTTTAGACAGTCTCTAGTTGATGGGCATTTGGGCTGTTTCCAAGCTTTAGCTATTACAAACTGTGCCGCCATAAACGTGGGTGCACATATATCGCTGTTGTGTAATTCTTTTAATTCTTTTGGAAATATACCCATCAGAAGGATAGCTGGGTCAAATGGGACCTCTAATTCTAGTTCTTTGAGGTATCTCCATCTGATTTCCACAGTGGTTGCACCAGTCTGCACTCCCACCAACAATGGAGAAGTGTTCCTTTCTCCCCACAGCCCCGATTTCTTGATAGCAGCCATTCTTTCTGGGGTGAGGTGGAATCTCAGTGTTGTTTTCATCTGCATGTTTTGTTTTTTTGTGAGAAGATCTTGCTATATAGTTCAGGCTAGTCTCTTTGTTTTTGGTACCAGGGATTGCACTCAGGACCTTGCGCTTGCAAGACAGGCGGCAGAACCACTGAGATAAATCCCTGGCAAGTTCAAGCAGGTCTTGAACTCCTGATGTATCCCAGGTTGACCTCAAACTCAACGATCCTCCTGCCTCAGCCTCCTGAGTGCTGGGATTATAGACATGTGCCACTCACCTGGCTCCCTAGTTTGTTTGTTTTTTAAGAAATGATGGTTACAATCCATTACATCAGTTTCATAATCACCAGTACCAACAATTTGAAAATACTAAGAGAATGGGAGTGGGAACTGGCTCACTCCAGCTCTGGCACCAATTCTGTTTTAGTAGGAATAGTACACATGGTAGCAGTGATTGCTGTGACTAATATTTATTAGTCCACACATTTTTGATAATGTGCATTATATATCATATTCCTCACAATAACCTTGTTGATTTTCCCTCTGAATCAGTGTTCATGAGCAAACAACTGATTAGAAACAGGAGAGGGTTGGGATAAGGTAGGAATATTAAAGTATTCTTGCCACTGGAAAGATCTATATAAATTACTAACTAGATACCTCGTCGTTTGGTTAGTGAGAGTCCTTTGCCAAGTGATGGGTGCTGTCTGTATATAATGCTTACAGCCAGCCCCTGGGCCCGAAGGCCGAGGTACAGTCCTGAGAGGCCGTATTTCAGTGACCAGTTCACAAACCCTTGATGGCTTGTGGATGGTTCCAGCTCAGATATTGTGAATCTGTGTGGTGAAATTCAAGTGTTTAGAGTAATGGGCCCTCAAGTAGGCAAGAAAGATACAGTGCACCGGGGGATTTAGCTCAGTGCTTCTGCTGCCTGCCTCACAAGTGCAAGGACCCAAGTTAGATCCCAAGTTAGATCCCCGGTACCAAAAAAAAACCCCAGAAAGATACAGTGTAAGTTAAAACTTACCTATATTTAATAGTAAAATTGTACTTTTCTCAGCTTTCCTTTTTGCTGCTAGCAGGCTTCCCTCCCCTCCCCTCCCTTGATATGAGGCCTCACTGTGTTACCCAAAACAATCTCAAGTGAGCCTTCCACCTCAGCCTCCCAAGTAGCCGGAACTACAGGCACACACCACTATCCCTGGTTTGGCCTGTGGTTCTTAGTTCTAGTAATACTAATAACTAAGACAATAATTTTTCACTTGGTTTGTATGGTGTGTGTTTAGTTTTTGTGTATGCAAACATGCTTTGGGGTCGAATGGCATTTGTAAATCTGTGAGGTGACAGATTCTTTTTCTCCCTTTCTCTCACACGGATTTAGACTTTGGACTGTAGCACAGATGTTTATGTTCTTACAAAGGGTCTAATAAAGGGTCTGTTATCAAACTTTATCAATATGTTAATACTTACATTTTACTGATCAAATATGTCTAAAGATCATGTCCCAAACTAGATACAAAATATCATTCATTGTATATCATCTATGTTTTAGCAAACTACATGATATTTTAAAAATAACTTTACTCTTGTTTTCTTTGCAACATAACTTTTTATCTGTCAGTTATCTGGATTCTCCATGTATTTGGGTTTTGAAAAATGTGTGATCTTACAAGCTTATACTTAGACAAACTCTGAACTGAAATATTGTGGCCATCTATATTATTATGTAGTCACAGATGCAATTTAGAAATATTTTATTCTAATTGAACATTCTTTGAGTATTGGAGAAAACTTAAATAAATGCATTTTGTTTTGTTTCTTTTCTTGGTTTATTTCATTGTAAATTGCATAGGTACTTTTTGAGGTGACAACCAACAGCAGAGAAGTCTAATATAGTAATCTGAGCCTTGCTGTTAAGAACTCACATTTGGAGCTAAGTTGAGTTTTCCTAGTAAACTTTCTTAACTATTACAAAGAGTAAGTTGGAAAGTGTGACAGTTGCTCAAGAAAGAATGTAAGGAAAGTGCTCCATCAAGCTTTATGATAACAGTAGTGCCATTTGAACTTTCTCATCAACATTTTTCTCACCTGACGTCTGTACCAGGCTTATACTTCCAAAGCAAATTATTGCTCAATGTGGGAGCTTTGATCTTCGTTTTAAATTAATGCCATATAATTCCTCAAACCTCTAAATTAAACCAAAAAAAATTTTTTTCAGGTTAATGACACTGCTTAATTTTCTGACCTAGACCTGTACAGACTTTGAAGTTAGACAGTATGGGGGGATGATAAATACTTTGACATACTGACTAAAAGTTACGTGTAGTCCAGTGATTATAAATTGAACTGTAATTTTACAGTCTCTTTTTAAAAAACACTTAGTTGTTAAGTTCATTTTTATATATCTTGATGAAAAAGGTTTTACAGTACGCCTTTACTTTTTAAATTAGAAGTTTTGAACATGTTTTCATGTTCAAACTCCATTCAAGAAGGGAAGGTAGAAGGAACCATTTATTTCATTTGTACTTCTTTTTTTTTTTGGTACCGGGGATTGAACTCGGGTCCTTGAGCTTGCGCAGCAGGTGGCAAAACCACTGAGCTAAATCCGTGGCCCTCATTTGTACTTTTTAAATGTGCCAGTAGTTTTCAAGTTTGTCTTTGGGGCGTAGTCCTGGTTTTAAAATACAAACTACAGCCATTTCTTTTATAACTAGACACTTTGAAAATATTTTTGAAAAAGACTAGTGCTTTTAAAACTATGATTTTCAAGGAGGAAAGAATGTGCAGAGATGAAAAAATAGTGCTTTATATAGCACTGCTTTATTTTTAGTTATAAATATTGAATTTGTTTCTCAAAATCTATAAATCAGAGGAATAGTTGAGGTTTTAAAAAATATTAAAAAGAAACATGTTTGGTTTAAATGAACTAAGCAACACTGCTGTATAAAAGTGCCTTCTTTTTTCTATAAATTTTTGATGCTGTTATGCAGCAGGTTTAAGACTCAGGAGAAGTGGCTGGGGTTTAGGAAGAGTTCATAAAGATTTATTTTAAACTCTAAAAAGTTAGAATTTATTTTAGAAAGTCTTGCCCTGAGGGACTTGTGAGTAAATTGTATAGCTGAGTATTATGAAGACAGAATTTTTTGTGCTGCTGTTATTGGCCAGAGATTCTCTGTCCTAATAATCAAACTGCCTTCCTTCCCTGACCTGATTGCTGGTTAGCTTGCCTGTTTAATGACAAGAAAGGTTTGTACCTTTTCATTGTTAAGACATTTTGCTTCAAAGTAGGCATGAAAAGTGCAGTGTAATAAAATGAAAACCAAGAGTATTGGGACATGCAGGTAGTGAATGGATTCTATTGTAAACAACAGTGAATTTGGAATGCTCTGCAGAAGCTCTGAATATGCTCCTGGACTAGAAGCACAAATAAGAGGGTGGGAGGATCTAATAAGGGTTAAAGCAAAAACACCAAAATGTGAGTAGCTAGAAGAAGTTTAAAGAACCTGTTTCTTCCCCTGAGCAAGGACAGGTAATGTAGCAGAAGAGCACCACAAAACTTACCCTCTTCAGTACTTTTTGTTCATATCTTGGAGAGAGGAGTTTGTTTTATGGATATGGATTGCATTTTCCAACCTAGTATCCAAAGATAATAGAATCTAAACTCTTAGTTGATTATACACATTGAATTTGGGACTATTAACCAATCATTTTGGGGGCAGCAGCAAAACAATTTGTAGTTCATGACTCTCTCAAAAGTATCTATAAATCTGCTCAAGCAGTTGACTTTGGCTGTGATTTACTGTTGGCGCAAATTCCCCTCTTCGTGCAAATCATCATTTGAGCTCTACCAGTTACTGAAAGTTCTGGATCTTGGGTATGGAGCATGAAGTGTCTTGGTTTCTGAGATTCTTGAGTATCTGGAGACTAGTCCCAGATGTGATTGAGCTTTTCATTCCAAATAAGCCTAGGGTTTTTTTGACGGGTTATTTGTATTAGCATAATTTATTACATTTATTGTGGTTAATTAATGGGAGTTTTTTAACATTTGAGAATACTACTCTTAGTCAAAAAATTCATCAACACAGCCCAATTTACATCTATTGTGACCTGATTAGTTTCACCATTTATAATGCATTCAGAAATGGTGGCAAATAATCCAAGAATTATTTAATTCAAGAATTCAGATGTTGAGTATTAAACATGTTACTAATTAACAGGAAGGTTGATAAAAGAGTAGCTGGTTCTGCAGATAGCTTCTGTTGCTTGTCTCTGAAGATCATGAGATTAACAGCGTGAACCACAGTCATATGTTGTATCCAGATTAGCCCTGTAACACATATGTCTGTCCAGGGAACGTAGTGTGTGGGCAGTGAGAGTTCCAGAAGTGTCATATTCATGTCCTATCCTCAAGCAGTTTACTATCAGGTTGGGAAGGCTGTCCAAGTATAAAATTATGCAAAGCAACCAGAACAATGTTCTTATATATATATATCAGGGGTTTTCTACGTGAAAAACCCCTCCTTTTAAGTGGTCATAATACAGGAAGTTAACAATAATGACTTCAAGAAATCAAATTGCTGAGATGTTAAACTGCATTTTTCCAGTTGGCATTGATCAAAGTGTAAAACAAGTGCTTCATGCATTTTCCTTTCCTAATTTTTTCAAATATTATGCTGTTTTGCTTATTCTTTGTTAGCCTCTAAATTATGAGAGCAGATAGAAACTAATGGAAATATAAAATATATGCATTTTTCAAAGGAGTTACATTTTCTCTAATTTGTTTGCATAAAAGGATCTTGGAAACATTAACTTTGCCTATTGACCTCTGCACTCCTCCCATTGTTTGGGATTAAATGTAGAACCTAAAGTGTGTTTCATGCTTTACGTATGAAAATCTTTAGGGTCCTACAATAAGCTGGATTGTGGCTGATGAATCTGAGCTCCCTCTGACTTTTCTTCCTGGTGAGCACTACCCATGTTTGTGGTAACCACATTTGTGCACCTTAACTTGGCAGACTATCATTATTTTGTAGCCAGAAAATTACTATTTCCAGTAGAGGTGGTTGCATGTAACTTTATGAATCAGCTTTTAATGGTGGTTTTTGAAGGATCTAATTTGGCATTTTGTTTCCTTCCTCCTTCTCTCCCTCCTTTCCTTCATCCTAAGATCCTTGGTTTTATTTGCTCATGTTAAATGTCTACTTATTTAAAAATTGTTTTGCAAGCCTAAATACCATTTTTACTTCAAGGCTTGGACGTTTTATGTGGAAGAAGTTTTAGAGCATTCTTTATTCATTGGAGATATTTTAGGAGTAAATGTGTAGTCTCATTTTGACATCACTGCTAAGTGCGGTGGATAAGAAATCCACTTACCTAATAAGATATTTCTTAATTTAGAATTATATAAAACTTTTTTTTTTTTGGTACTGGGGATCAAACTTGGGTCCTTGCGCTTGCGAGGCAGGCTGCAGAACCACTGAGCTAAATCCCCCGCCCTATAAAACTTTGATATGAGGAAGAATTTTATCATATAAATAATTTTAACAATAAATAATAAGCTCAATAAGTTATTGTTTTAAGTCAGGCCAGATTGACTAAAAATTGAATTTATTGATCAAAGTATTTGGTTTATTATAGCATTGTTTGAATTTTAAACCACAGAATATAGTAATTAGTCTTCATGTTCAAAAGCAGATAGTTGGTGGGTTTTTTTTTTTGTACCGGGGATTAACCTCAGGACCTTGCGATTGTGAGGTAGGCAACAGCGCCACTGAGCTAAATCCCCAGCCCAAAAGCAGATAGTTTTAAGAACATAATACAAAAGGAAACTTGAAAATATTTTAAATTTGTATGATTTTTCTTTTGTTTATGAAAATCAGTAAAATCCTGAAATACACTTTTGCTAATATCTTAGACTTTTAGGACCTGTTATGTGAAATAACTAGACTGTGAAGACCTGGCCCAATAAAAACATCTTAGACATTTTTCTGTATTTTCTTGTGTCCCTAAGTTTCTGCCCCCTACCTCACCACCTTCATGTGTGTGTAGGTTGTATGTTTATGTTCTGTCTCGTGTATTGATAGTCCATCCCTTTTTTTTTTTTTTGCTGAGCAGTATTCCATTGTATGGATGTTAAATGTACTACAGTTTGTTTAACCATTCACCTGTGAAAGAATATCTGAATTGTTTCCAGTTTAGGACAATTGCTGCAATAACTGCTATAAACATTTTTATATGGGTTTTTGTGTAAACTTAAGGTTTTATTTCTTTGGGATAAATGCCCAACAATACAATTACTGAGTTGTATGGCAAGTGTAAGTTTAATTTTTTTTAAGAAGCTGCCTAACTGTTATCCAGTGTTGCCGTACCATTTTATGTCTCTATTAGCAATGAATAAAAGAGAGGATTTTTTTCAGGTCCTTGGCATTGTTGGTTCTTGTGACTGTTTTTTTTTATTTATTTATTTATTTATTTATTTATTTATTTATTTATTTATTTATTTGGTACCAGGGATTGAACTCAGGTCCTTGTGTTTGCAAGGCCAGCGGAACCACTGAACTAAATCCCCTGCGCTGACTGTTTTATTTTAGATGTTTGAATAAGTGCATATTGATGCTTTATGATGATCTTAGTTTGCATTTCCCTAGTGGTTAGTGATGCTAAATGTCCTTACATGCACTCATTTGCCATCCAGATAACCCCATCAGTGAACTGTCTCATCTTGTTTTTTGGTGTGCATTTTCTAAGTAGATTGTTTGTTTTTACTTTTTTTTTTTGGTACCAGGGATTGAACTTGGGTCCTTGCGCTTGCGAGGCAGGCACCGGAACCGCTGAGCTAAATCCCTGGCCCCTCTTGAATTATTTTTGCAGCTTTGTCCAAAATTAGTTGGCTACGTTTGCATTGGGCTGTTTTGGGTTCTTTATTCTGCTCCAGATAATCTGACCTCTCTTTGTAAAACTTCTTGCAGGTTTTTGATAGGAGTTGTATTAAATCTGCATACCAATTAGTGGAAAATTGACATCATTACTGTAAATCCTTCAATCCATGAACATGAATTCTTATTTAGACCTTCAATTTCTTTCATCAGCCACGTGTAGTTTTCACCATGCAAGTTTAGATTTGCACCTAAATATTTCTCTTTTTGAACAATTATAAGTGGTGTGACATTTTTAATTTTAATTTTTATGTGTTCAGTGTTATATTAAAATACAGCTGGTTTCAAAAATTTAATTGTGATAAATTATACATAACAAAATTTAGCATTTTGACCATATTTAATGGTACAGCATTAGGTCCGTTCTCATTGTTGTACTTTCATCTCCAAAGTATCATCAACTTGGAAAATTGAAATTCTACCTGTAAATAGTAACTCGCTGTACTAATTAGCTTTTCCATCCTGAAACACAATACCTGATACCCATAACTTAAAGAAGGAAGAGTTTCATTTGGCTGATGGTTTCAGGAGATTCATTCCATGATGTGCTGGCTCCAAGGCAGGAAGATCATGGCAGCAGGGCATGGCAGAGCAAAGCTGTTTAGCTTGTGGTGGCCAGGAAGCAGAGCAGGGGAATAACACTAGAGAGGAAAGGGCCTGGGAACCATATATAATACCCAAGTTCATACCTCTATGACCCACCCAGACACGTCCAAATGTATGCTTTACTAATTGGCTAGGCATTTCTTAATCCAATCAAGTTGACACATCAGATTTATTGGTCACACTCCCCAACCTTTTCCTCTGACCCTTGGCAACCACCATTCCACCATTTCAGTATCTGTGAGTTTGACTCAGATGAGTAGTGTTACACATATGTTATTTGTTCTTTAGTGACCAATATATTTTAGTTAGTATAATCACTTATAATGTAGCATGTGTTAAACTTTTCTTCTTTTTTAAGGCTGTATGTTTATAGGTATAGGCCACGTTTTATTTTTCTGTTTTTCCAATGATGGATGCTTGGGTTGATTCTACCTTTTGGCCGTTGTGAAAACAATGCTATGAACATGGGTGAACAAATATTTGATTCCTACTTTGAGTTCCTTTGTGTGTGTGTGTGTGTGTGTGTGTGTGTGTGTGTGTGTGTACCAAGTAGTAGAATGGCTGGGTCATATGGTAATTCTATTTTTAATTTTCTAAATAACCACCATCCTGTTTTCCATAGCAGTTGAATCATGTCACATCCCATCAGTAGTGCACAAGAGTTATACATTTCTCCACAACCTTGTCAACAGTTATTTTTTTGGCTTTTTGATAGTAGCCTTATTAATGGATTTGAGATTGGTATCTCATAGTTTTGATTTCCATTTTCATAAATGATTAATGATATTAAGTATCTTTCATGTGCTTATTGGCCATTTGTCTTTCTTCAGTGAAAAAATCAAAGAGTTCTTAATACAGTTTGGGTACTAATCCTTTACAGATACGTAATTGGCAACACAGCAGATTTTTGTAAATTAATCTTGTATCCTTTGACATTGTCAAACTCACTCCTGGTTTTGGGGGGTTTTGTTTTGTTTTTTTGAAGAGTCCTTGAGATTTTCTACATAGAATATCATGTCAATTGCAAATCGGAACTTATTTTCCTTTTTGCCTTTTATATCCAGTTCTTGCCTTATTGCACTGGCTGAAACTTCTAGCCCCATTTTGAGTAAAAATGATGAGAGAATACATTGTTGCTTTTTTTCTGAGCTAAGTCTTTTAAATTTTAAAGAGTAAAGCTAGGGCTGAGGATGTAGTTGTAAAGTGCTTTTCTAGCATGTGCTAGGCCCTAGATTCAATTCCCAGCACCACAAAATAATAATAATAAAAACAATAAAAGTGTAATAACAGCACAATTTATGATACTACCATGACAGTCCCTTACTCCTGTGGTTTTAAATTGTTTAAGATATCTTCAGTGTTTCTCTCTCCCTGCTTCTCTCTGTGTCTTACAAACACACACACACCTATTAATACTTTTTTTAGTTTTCTCAGATTAATTATTTCATCAAATATAAATTAAATTCAGTAGAAGTCTCCAAACTTGCAATACAAAAATAATGACTCAGGCATTATTGTACTAAGACGAAAGATTACAGCTGAGCTTATTTTGTATGTTCTTACTTGCACTATTTTTAAGGCATGCCTCAGTGTTGTTCTTTCAATGGGAGCAGAAGTGGAAAATGGCCATATGAATGTGATGATTGGGAATTTTCCTACCACTTTCTTGTTTTTTCAATAATTCCTTCTTCTCCAAGACATTTTTTCTAAAGCCAAGTGGCAATAATTGTTAAAACACCTTTAGATTTATATGCTGATTTGTATATATGTGCAAACATGATGAAGATTTTTTTCCATATCATTATCTGTAGGCCACACTCTGCAATACTCTGATGGCTCTGCAGTCTATACCCTGTACCTCAGCATTATTTCAAGCTTCTAGTGATTTATACACCACCAAGGCAGAGCATCACTCCATTAGAATTTAGTTTACTATAATTAATACAGGTTTCCTTGGGAGTGTTACAGATCTGTTTTTCAGCTGCCTCCTGGACCATCCATTTGTCCTGAAGGGTAGATGAGCCCTCAGAGGTAACTTTATTTTTATTTTTTTTTTGGTACCAGGGATTGAACTTGGGTCCTCATGCTTGCAGGGCAGGCGGCAAAACCATTGAGCTAAATCCCCAGCCCCAGAGGTAACTTTAATAGCAGATAGATCCAGGTGGGTAGCACTGCCTCAGGGAGGCTGTACATTCAGAATTTCCCTCCTACTGTCTGCAGCAGAAAGTGAGCCTGAGAACACAAGGTAGGCAGTATCCTGACAGGTTTTTTTGCCTGCCTCTCGCCCACAGCAGCAAATGGGAAAGGCAGCACTGTCTTTAAATAAAAGCTTATTGACAGAGGAATTCTTCGTTGTTCTAAAAACAAGGGCACTATTTAGGCTGATGGGAAGTAATAATAATAGCTTCAGTTAAACTTTAGTACCCACCTGAGCTGGACGCTTCATATTTACTCTTCAATGCATGACTCCCCCTATAGCTTCTTTTTATTTAATAGCTTTACCAGAAACAACACATAATCAGTATGTGGTTGTTATTATTAAAGATCTGATGTGGAAAGTGGAACTCCTACAGCACAGTCCAGTAAACAGGCACAGAGCATATACCTGTACCCCTTACGCCACAGGAGTACTGCTCCAGTTTGAGAGGAAGGCTTTTAGATAATTTTCTGTAGATCTTTTAAATTGTTTATGTAAAATGTATTTTTTTTTTTTTGTACTGGGGATCGAACTCAGGTCCTTCTGCTTGCAAAGCAGGCGCCAGAACCACTGAGCTAAATCCCCAGCCTATAATTATATGAATTAAATCATCCTAAAAATATTCTGTGGCTTGTTTTTACATTAAAATTAGAATTTCTTAAGGAATTTCTTCATTTGTTTTTCTAAAGAGAATAATTACAGATTACAGAAAAATGGCCAGGGTTGTGTAGAGCATTCTCTTAAACTTCACACCCATTTTCCTGTTGTTAATTGCTTATATTTTTCTCATTCATTCATTACTTCATTCATTCATTTAATGGTGCTGGGGATTGAGCCCAGGACCTGGTACCTGCTAAGCATGTACTCTTAACACTGAGCTAACCTGAGATCACTCTTTTATTAATTGACTTTGGGGTTTTTTTTTTAGCAGTTGTAGGTTTTCAGAAGGTACAGAGTTGTCATATGTCCTCCAACACCCCATCCCTAGCCTCCCCTTTCATTAACATTTTGGGTTTTTTTGTTTTTTGGTACTGGGGATCAAACTTGGGACCTTGCGCTTTCGAGGCAGGCGTGGGAACCACTGAGCTAAATCCCCGGCAACGTTTTGCATTACTGTTGTACAGTGTGTTACAATTGATGAGCCAGTATTGGCCCATCCTTAACTAAACCCCATAGTTTACATTTATGTTGAATTCTGAGTTTTGCTGAAGTATAAATGACATGTATAATGTCTTTTTTTTTGGGTGGTACCGGGGATTGAACTTGGGACCTTGTGCTTGCGAGGCAGGCAGTGGCACCACTGAGCTAAATCCTGGCCCTAAAATATGTCTATTGTTCTACCTGCTTATCCCTCCCTTTCCTCTCTCCATACTCTTACAACCATTGAGCTTTTTACTGTCTACATAATTTTGTCTTTTCTAGAATGTCATATGGTTGACATAATATATAGCCTTCTCAGAATGTCTTGTTTGTTCCATTTTCTTTTTGAAACAAAGTCTTGCTATGTGTAGTTCTGGTTGGTCTTGAACTCAATATGTATCCCAATGTGGCCTTGAACTGGCAGCAATTCTCCTGCCTCAGCCTCCTCAGTGCTGGGATAACAGACACATGCCACTATCCCAGATCACAATTTCTTTTTATGTCTTCATGATTCATTTCTTCTCATTGCTGCATATCAATCCATTTTATGGATGTACTGTTGTTTGTTTATTCACCTCTTGAAGGACATTTTTATTGCTTCTACATGTTGGCAGTTACAAATATAGCTAGTTGTAAATGTTTGTTTTCAGATTTTTTGTGTCGACATAAGATTTCAGTTCATTTGGGTAACTACCAAGAAGTGCAATTGCTGGACCATGTGGAATAATCTTTTTTAATTGTTACAATGCTATATTATTGTCTTTCCGTCCCACATTGGCACACATTTAAATTTTCAGTTTTCTTTTTGCTATTACAAACAATGCTACAATATACTTATAAATTACTAATATTACTAAACTTACTAATATTTCTGTGAGACACATCACCAAAAGTAGGATTGCTCTAACCAAAATAATGTGAATTTGTCTGCAAAAGGCCAATGTACCTTGTAGCATCCTACCCTCAGCCTCATATAGTACTGTTCCTGGCTGGAATAAGGAGAGTCCCTGAGGCTGAAATAAGGAACTCAATCCACCCCTTTAGTTATTTATTTAAAATAAATATGCAGGTTTGCTGACTTTGGTCTTGGAAAAAGAATTTTCAAGATCCATGGTAAAAAGAGGCATAAGAAAGATCTGTAAGAGGAAGATATAGGATGCACTCTAGAGGCGTGGTACAGTTGGGTTAGGGCACACATTTAAAGGCTGTTTTATCTCGATGTGTATTCTCACTGTCTGCCAGGTCACTGTGCAAGCCATCCACAGGGGTTTGAAGTGGACATGCAGGTTAGACAGGCTGTTTCCACTGCTTTGGGGGCTGGAGGAAGCTGAAGGGAAAGGCGATTTGCAGGTGAAAGGGAATTTGCAGAACCATTTGCAGCTGAAAGGGACTTGCCCAGGTTTTCTGCTTGTGGAGTAAACAAACTGGGCTTGTGTTCTGAAGCTGCAGTTTTTCTTTAAAAGTACAATTTAAAACTCCTGATTTCCTGGTCTCCTTTCTACCTAGTTGTATTTCTTCTATCCTACCTCAGTACTGTCATGTCACCTGAGACTCAGAAGAAAAATTTAGAGTGGGTCTAAATGATACAGGGGGAATAAATGCAACTCCTAACCTGCTAGATGTCAGATACCCTGAGTTCGTGTTCCCCAAAATCAAAGAATGAATTCTAAGGAATGACAGAGGTTAAGAGTAGGAAAAATTTATTGAGAGAGCTCCTGAATGACAGAAGGGGACCAGAAAGTGAGTTGATGTGGACCCCACTTCACAGAGGAAGTTGTATAGCGCCAAATCACGAGGTGGGTTCAATGTTGGCCAAAACCAATAAGATTACAAGTATAGCCACGTAGGTAATATTGATCCAGTGGGGAAGCAGGTCACATAAATGTACATGGAAAGAACAAGGACCTTTTGAGGAAGGGATGAACCAGGAGGTCCTGGACACCTACTTGAGTCAGTGATGTCTATCTAGACTTTATTGAACCAGGTGATACCAATTGTAGTATAATCTTCAATTTATTGCTTGTCCATCCTTTGGGTAGGCTTGTAGGCCTGGTCATTTTGTCTTTATCTTGAGGCCTGGCCTTTGACAGATGTGGCTCCAGCCACAGTTGTAATGTGTTCTCATCTCTGCACTTACTCCCTCGAGGACCCAGCCCTGTCTGACTGCCTAAAATATTTCTGCTGTCTATAATATAGATTTGGAGGTCAGACTTAAAGATGGGCATGGATGAAATTTCCTAGGGAAAAAGAAAAAGTGTAGCTCAATAGAGAGGATGGTCTAGAAAATATTGTGTAATTCCCAGTATCCAATTTAGTTAAAGGAAGACATCGCAAATGTAAAAGGATTGCCTTGGAGGTGAAAGGAAAACCAGGATTAATGGTATCAGGAAAGCCAGAGGCAGTGGAAATTTCAAGGAGGAGGAAGTGGTCCTTGAGTTTACATTTTACTGGGAGTGATGAAGACTGAAATATATCCATTGTATTCCAGAACAAGGGGACCCTTTGACCTTAGTGAATAGAGTGAAGGGAATTGGGCCAAGATACACACTGAAATAGATTTTGGAGTGAGTGGGAGGTGAGGAAATGGCCTTATACTCTATTTAAGAAGGAAGAAAAGCAGAGTAAGGTGACTGGAAGGTAAACAGGGTATCACAGAGTTTTGTTTGTGCTAGGTGGCAGTCTTAAGCTTTTGTGAAAGTTACTGGAAAGGAACTAATAGAAAATTAATTACAGGAGATAGTGTAATCTACAGAGTGTATGTATAGATTGAATGGCTGAGCTGTAAAAGTGGAAGAGGATGGATTTCTGGATTGGAACCTTTGGCATTTAAAGAAAGGAAGGCAGAAAATTAGAGCATCCTAAATTTCCCAGCAGTTGAAGGGAATGCACTATTTCCACAAGTATATTCAGTGTCAACAGGAAAACCAATACTGTTGTAAGAAAAGTATGAATTTGTTTGTAATTTTCAAATACAAATGTTCTTGTAAGTACAAATTTGCACTTGTATCCAAGGTTAGTATTGTATTTCTAATTTGACTCTATATCCCAGGAAATCTCACAAGAATTGCTCTGGCTTAATTCCCTTGGAAAGAGTCAAAGATCCATTCAATGCCATATTCCCTTTTTAGAAATTAGCATTGTGGGGGCCAGGGTTTAGCTCACTGGTTCCACTGCCTGCCTTGCAAGTGCAAGGTCCTGAGTTCAATTCTCGGTACCAAAAAAAAGAAAAAGAAATTAGCATTGTGCCTCTTTCATTCTAAATTGGAACTGTGATCGGATCTCTGTTGTTAACATGTTAGCACATCTGCCTTATTTCTTCCTTTTTCCCATTTTTTGCACCATTTAAGTTGCAGATCAATTGTATCATTATCGTTAAATATTCCAGTATCTATTTCCGGAAAACAAGGACATCTCTGACATATCCAATATGGCCATTAAAACTAGGAAAGTAGCATGGATATTTTACTGCCATTTAATCCACAGCTTATTCAGCTGTCAGAGATTTTCCCAGTAATACCCTTTTTTACACAACACACAGGCACAAGCCTACTGTCTTCTTTTCCCTCTATTTCAGATCCAGGGTTCAAGACAGGATCATTGTAGTTACTGCAATTATTGTAGTGTTTTCAGTCTTTTTATCTGGAGCAGAGCCACAGTATATCCTCGTCTTTCATTACCTTGACATTTTTAAGAATACAGTCGAATCACATGTACTCCATAATTTGTGTTCATCAAGTCTTTCTTCATAATTGAATACTGGTTCTGTGTTTTTGGCAAGACTATTAAAATGACAATGTGTTTTACTGCATCACAGCAGGAGGCACACAGTGTCAGTTCATCTTACTGCTGGTGACTTAAATTTTTATCACTTAGTGAAGTGATACGTGCCAGGAGTCTCCACTGTAAAGTTAGTATTTTGTGCAGGTCAGATAATTAATAAGTATTTTATAGAAAGATATATTGAGATATTATAAATAACCTGATGTATCACAGTTACATCTGTTAGCTTTTACATCCACTGATAAGTTTTGCCTGAGTTATTTATTATTGGAATGACTGCCATATGATGATTTTTTTTTTCTTGTGTTACCGGGGATCGAACTCAGGCCCTTGCACTTGGGTGGCAGGCGCGGCGCCACTGAGCTGAGTCCCCAGATACGATGATTTTTTAAATTCCATCATTACTTCTACTTTTAAACTCAAGTTGGTTTTCCTGCAGAAAATGATAGTTGATCCTAAAATTCATATGGAAATTAAAGGAACTCAGGAAACTATCATAAAAATAAAAAAGTGTGTGGCGCTGTCATACAGACAGACATAAATTACTGGACCAGAATTGAGAGTTCAGTAACAAATTCTCAAGTTTATGGTCAATTGACTCTCAAAAAGGGTACCCAGGGCCGGGGATTTAGCTCAGTGGTTTCGCTGCCTGCTGCGCAAGCGCAAGGACCAGAGTTGATCTCCGGTACCAAAAAAAAAAAAAAAAAAAAAAGTACCCAGACAGTTCAGTGGGTGGGGGTGGGGGTGGGGGTGGGGGTGGGGGTGGGAGGTGGGGAATAGCCTTTTCACCAAAGGAACTGAGTCAGTGGGATGTCCAAATGCAAAAAATAAAGAAAAAGAAAGAAATTAATACACTGTACAAAAAACAAAACAAATGGATATAAGTATAAAAGTAAAATTACAAAAGTCTCCGGAAACAACAAATGGAAGCAAATGTTTATGTTCTTGAATTAAGCAGTGGTTCTGTAGGTATGACACCAGAAAGCACAAGCAACAGAAAGAAAAATAAGTTGGACTTCATCAAAATTAAGAGTTTTAGTACTTACAAAGATACCATCAAGAAAGTGAAAAGAGGGCTGAGGATTTAGCTCAGTGGTTCCACCGCCTGCCCTGCAAGCGCAAAGGCCCAGTTTGATCCCCAGTACCCCCCCCAAAAAAGTTAAGAAAGTGAAAAGACAATTCACAAAATAGGAGAGTGCTCTTACAATTCATACATCTGATAAGGATTGAGAATATATGAACTCCTGTGACTCAACAAAAAGAATTTAAAATTGGGCAAAGGATTTGAATAGATATTCATTGAGGAAGATAAATGAATGGCCAGTAAGTATGCTTGGCATCATTAGCCATGAGAAATGCAAATCTCAAAAACGTAGTAAGACACTATTTTTCATACCCGCTAGAATAGCTGTAATAGAAAAGGCAGATAGTAGCTGGTGTTAATGGGGATATGGACAAAGGAGAACCTCATTCACTGCTGGGCCAGTGTAAAATGATGCAGCACTTCGGAAAACAGTCTGTGGTAGTGCTTCAGTATGTTGGCTGCTGATGGGTAGGGTGTTTATTTCTCAGATAAGGAGAGGTTTAAATTTGATGCAGTCTTTATAGAATATGAAAATCTATTGCATTCTCCAGGATGGATTCTCAAAGTAATTTTTGAACCTCCCACCAAACAAGGTTGAAGAAGCTGGTTGAACTTACTTTTCTAACATAACCGTGTACTGTTCATTCCCCCACACCACTCCCCCTTTGCTATCTTGTACTAAGAACTTTCTTTAAAAAAACCTCCTTGCTCCTCTTTCTCCCCCCAAATAATTGCAACACTTGCTTCTATCTCCTGTCACAACAAAAGATTCTAAGTCATTCTTGACTTTGAGCTTCCAGACTTGAGTTTTTGGTCAAATTTTTCTCCCTCTGTCATACATTGGTTCACAATTCTTCCCATTATATCAGTTTTGCTCAGTTATGGTATATTTAGCTGTGTCTACCATTTATACAGCTGTTGGCAGCTATAAAGTGTATAACTTGTTTTTCATGTTTATGAAATAATGTAATAATAAATAATAAAGTTAAGAAAATAGACTTTCATCATTTTGGGAGAAGCCTAGAAAATTCTTAAGTTTCTTTAAGAATAACAAATGAACTAAATCCTCCTAAGAAGGAGAAATAAAGCTTTGATCTCTCGATTCTTCTACTTTGAAAGTACCTATGTTCAATAGTTCATCTCCTATAAGTAAAACTTTGGGGGGGATTAAGCACTTCTTGCCCCCTAGAGTTTTTCTTAAAGATTAAAATATCATAGAGTTAACAGCATATTTGTCTCACTAGTGATCAAATGCTCATCCCAGAAAAGAGTTAAAGTTTTTATTTCATGAAATTAAATTGTGAGACATTAGGGAAAGGGAAAGGAAAAGAAATTCTTGTTGGAACATATTTCTAAGACACCTCAATAAGCTGGCAGTTTCCCTGAGTTGAGATAGCAATTATCTTTCTTCTCAAAATGACTTATTTTTTTCTGTCATCCAAGTTCCCTCAAGCAAAGGCTTGTTATGCTATGTTGGTTTAGCTCTGTAGATTTTTGTCTGTAAGCACTGATGACATTTATCAAAAAGTAATATATGAAGATTATTAAAAGATTTTATAAGGATTTGAGATATATTTTTCCTTAGTAAATAATTTATTTTCAATAACTGGTAGTAGGATTATTTTCTATAAATTTAAAAATAAATTATAGGGAACACTAAGAATCAGAATCTACCTTCATTGATAATGTAACTAAATAATAAGCCATAAACAAATCGTAAACCATAGATTTTTGAGCCAGCAAACAGAAATGTGTTTATGATGATAATTAATGGTCTCTGAAGTTAATAATAGCCACTGACAAGATGATTTGATTTGATTTTCTGCATTAAGTATAGCTAGAATGTGATTCAGACTATCTTTGAATATTTAAATACATCTTATGAAATTGTTTAAAAACTGGTAACTTGGATGGGCCTTTGGTGAGGCCGGAAGGGAATGTAGGTGCCAGGGTCACGTATGGGGCTGCTAGTGCACTCTGCTCTGTGTGTCCTGTGATGTTTGAGTTTTACAACAGGCATTACTTCTATTATTTTAAAAGATGTAAAATAAAAAATAATGTAATTATTACTATTTCTTAATTCATTTATAACCAATTCCAGTTAATTTTTGGTTCAATTTATTGAAATAGCAAGGTTTTTTTAATGTGCAGTTTATCTTTCCTTTATCTCTTTTTTTCTGTTTTTCTTTTCTTTTTTTTTTTTTTTTGATGTGTGTGTGTGGTACCAGGGATCAAACTCAGGACCTTGGGTTTGCCAGGCAGGCGAGGTGCCACTGAGCTAAATCCCCAGCCCTTTACTTTATTTCTGTTACTGTGTCTTGTTAATCTGAATTCCCTTTTTCTAAAACATTAGAGGTTTTAGATTGATATCTTTGGCCTTTTTGAGTAGGTGGAATTGTACATTTGAGTTGTAATTTAAATTTTTTTTAATAGGGAAAAGACAAGCTACTTTCTAAAGGCTACTACAGCTACTTTGATTTGTTTATGTTAATAGCTTAATAATATGCCTTCTTGGTTGCATACATGAAGTCACTCCTAAGAGAATTTGGGAAGGAGTTCAAATCAATGTGGCTGCAGAATTATGATGTAATCTCACCTAGGTACTGGGGGTTGTGTGAAATGTGAGAAGCCCGTGTATTGGCATCAGTGTGCACACTAGCCCAGGGAAGCAGCTGGGAGTGAAGAAGGGTGAGCAGACCCAGGCAGCACACAGTCTGCAAGTGTTTCAGTGCCCTTTGTACAGCCGAAGTATAGTAACAGGAAAAGGAAAGGGTCTGGGATAATAAAGAAATTAATTTGTATTTCAGTAAATTAATGAAAAGAATTTTTATTAAGTCTCAGCATAATCTGGTGAGTTAACAAAAGAATCAGTACCACCCTATATGGAATATTAAATGACAACAATTCCACAAACTTTTGAAATATTTGAACACTAAAACTAAACATACCTGTTTCCAAATGACTTGTATACATTCATAGTGAAGAGAATGAGGAGAGAAGTTAAAAATTAATACCACTCTTTGGTAATTATATGTGTTGTTAAAAGTGAATAGTTTAGGAGGCCGGGGATTTAGCTCAGTGGTTCTGGCGCCTGTCTCACAAGCGCAAGGTCCCAAGTTCGATCCCTGGTACCAAAAAAAAAAAAAAGTGAATAGCTTGTTGGTGTCTACTTTATAACTGTACTGTGCATTTGTTCCTGAGTTATTCCAAGCTTCAAAAGTATTTGGAGTAAAAACTATTAAATTTGATTGATTTCTATGTCATAAGACTTTCTAAAAGTGCTATAAATTAATTTAGAAGTTTAGGAGATTTAATTGCATATATATGTCAACTATAGAGATTAGTAGCTTCATAAGCCAATCTGGAATTCTGTGGTTGAAACGTAGATATTATAATTTCCCAAAAATGTGAGAGATGTGTGTGTGTGTGTGTGTGTAGTTTTTGAACTTTTCATGTAGTCTCAGTAAATACAATTGAAATATACATTTTGACCAGTGAAATAACAAAATTCCTTCTTTCTACAAGGAATACAGTTTTTCAGAGTTGATAAAATTAGGGCCGGGGATTTAGCTCAGTGGTTCCGCAGCCTGCCTCGCAAGTGCAAGGACCCAAGTTCGAATCCTGGTAACAAAAGAGTTGATAAAATTATACATGTGGTATTTTTCCCTGTAATCCTCCTTTTTGGGGGGGGGGGGTTATCGGGATCGAACTCGGGACCTTGCACTTGCGAGGCAGGTGGTGGAACCCCTGAACTAAATCCCCAGCCCGTTCTCCTTTTTATTTGTGTAAAAATTAGAATAAAGCATTACATTTGAGATAAAAATATAACATATCAAATCTCACATTTTTATTGGCTAGATTCCATTTTTGAAATATTAAAGTATGTCTGTTATAAAATACTTTAGGATTAAAGTTTAAATTGTTAAACATCAATCTATTCAGTTAAACATAAGCCTATTTTTTTAACTACAATTTTTATAATCCAAAGGTTTTTTTGCTTTGTTGTTTGGGGATTTTTTTGGTACCGGGGATCGAACTCTGGACCTTGTGACCTTGTCTTGTGCCTGAGGCAGGAGGCGGAACCACTGAGCTAAATCCTGGGCCCTAAAAATCCAAAGTTTTACATTTAAAAGGTTTAGAATCATTTTGGGGTCATTTTGCCAATGTTTCACTTCTTTCCCTTGCTGTTGTCAGTGATCTGTACTTTGCTATTTGGTGTAGACTGTAAACATGCTCAAATTTGCCTTTTCCATGCTGGAGACACTTAAAGCCAGGTGATGGATGCCAGTGTGCATACATTTGGATGTCTGAAATTGATAGCAGCAAGCAGGGAGCTGCCTTTTCCTTTGTTACTTACCCTGATGTCTTATTGTTTTCTATTACCAATATAAAATAGCACAGACTAGATAAATTAGAAAGAAGATTAGAAAGGTTTATTTTGGCTCACAATTCTGAAAGTCCCAGGTCAGTTGACAATCCACATCTGGGATGGCCTTCTTGCTGGTAGATCCCTGAGGTGGCACAGAGCAGCATACTGCAAGGGATATGAAGCAGGTATGTGTGTACTCTGGTTTTTTTCTTGTTAAGCCACCAATTTTCAGTCATAGGGACCCCACCCTGATGATTCTAATCTTTTGTGTTTGCCAGCTCCAAGGTAGAGTAAGTGCTCCTGCCATTACATCCATGGTCTAGGCTGCAGGCTGAGGAGAGGTTGAAAAATGAAATCAGCTGTTCCTTTTGAAAGATTCCTGAAAACTCACAAAACACTTTCACTTGTATTCCATTGGCTTTAACTTGGTCATGAGGCCACACCCACCTGCAAGAAAGGCCGGGGAACAGGTTTTCTGAGAACCCCAGTACAAACCAGGAGTTCTTTTATTTGGAAGAAGAGGAAAACCAGTAACAGCAACCACCAGTGGCCTCTACCATTCCTTAAGGATGCTATGAGAAGCTGCCCTCCCATGGAGAACACGAGCACCCATTGCCCAGCCCCTGCTCATGACTGCTGAGTCACTGGAAAGTGTCCTCACTGAGATAAAACTTCTGACAGTATGAGGGTACAGGTAGAAGCAAAGTAGATTTAAATCAGGCTCTGGAAAGGCACTGGAAAGCTGTAAACTTTACTGTGTCTCAGAAAATCATTCAGGTATACAAGGCCAGCTTTTCAGTTTGTCTCAAAGTTCAGCTGTCCTATGGAGGATAGTTATTACCGCTCAGAAAGGCATTTGTTGTTTTTTATTAACATACGTTAGTCTGGATATTAATGCTGCATACCCTCACTTGAACACACTTTTCCAGAGAGAGCCTGTTCATGTTTAGCTATGTTTCAAATTGAATATTTTAAAATTAGGAAATGAAAAGTAGTTTGATACAAAACCGTTTTTGATCAGCATGTTTTCTCGTTGCAGTGGATGAAGGTCGCAGTAAGGAACCTGACCGAGTGCGGGTGTTTCACAAGAAAGCCATCATGCCTTACGGTGTTTATAAGAAACACCAAAAAGACCCAAGCGAGGAGGCCACTGTGCTGCAGTACGCAAACCTGGTGGGGCAGGCGTGCTCCGAGAGGATGCTGCTGTTCAGAAACTGAAGCGAGCACTGTGCCTCCTGCTGGGGCCTTGAGCCCTGTGCCTGGGGGAGAGGCTGCAGCCACCCATGAAGTAGACTTTTCCAGTTTCACTGTTCTACAGCATTTCTAAAATATTTTGTGGCAATGTATTAGTGAGAATCTCATGGTTAATATAAAGAGTTTAAAAATATGTTATGACCTGGGCCTGTAACTGGGGTTTGTCATTTTGAAAGTTTGTTTGTAGAGCAAAACATGCTAAACTTCTCTAGTTAATATTTTGGGAAGTAAAATTAAGATGTGACCCTAAGTAATATAATCACAGTCATGCTCTTATTGCTCTGTTAGAGAAATTGAAGCAGACTTTCCTCAGATCCGTTAAGACAGTGGTTTATCCTGGGAAACTTAAAGTACAGGGAAGAAGGTGGAAAGTATGGTTCATCACTTAGAAAATATGTCTTCACTAGAGAGCAAAACTGTGCTGTCACTCAGTGTTCAATATTAAATTGCTGCCAAATGTTATGTTGTGTAGTTTAATAGAGAATTTGAAAAAGAAAATGCAAACATAATAAAGAGAGCTTGTGTTTGTATCGGGTGTCCCTTTGTCCAGAAGGTTCTGTTCATGTCTGTCTTCTTGACATCATTTTCCCCTAGAATAATTGCTACTAGTGCTACCATTTACTTTCAAAAGTATCTCAGTTTGGGGGCTGGGGATTTTAGCTCAGTGGTTCCACCACCTGCCTGGAAAGCGCAAAGTTCCGAGTTTGATCCCTGGTACCAAAACAACAACAACAGCAAAGTATCTTAGTTTGGACAATAAAATGTGTAATTACTCCAGTGACATATTATTTGTTCTATTTCTAAAAATTTAAGAAACAATATTTTAAAGAAAAATATTAAGTGCTGCCGTGATCTAAGCTCCATCTAAAAGAAATAGGCACTAATTTTTCATTCCTTAGAACTCAGGACACTTGTCTTTTGTTACTGATAAAAACAAGTTAATACCTGACTGCTTTTGTAGCTGTGCCACAAATCACACTGAAGTCAGTAGAAGTCATTCTGACCCAGGGCAAGAGGTGGTCTTTTGATTGAGAGTAGGTGCTGTCCTTGGTAACATGCAGCAGAGCCAAGCCCCCTTTCCCTCTTTCTCTTTGTTCAACAAATACCTGTTTAACAGGCCTGGGGCCCCTGGGCTAGGTGTCAGTTTAGAATCAGTCATACCAGTGCTTGGTCACAGTCAGGTTGTGTTGTAAACAGGTTGAAGAACAGAGGAAGGCTGATTTCTTGCATTCTCTTTCTCACTTGGTCCTTTCTGCTGCCACCTGCTTAGCCACTTACTTCACTATAGTCCCCATTTTACCCATTCTTATGTTTTCTATTGATTGATCTTTTAGAAACCATATTATAAAACTACCGATTTTAAACTTTTTTCCAAAAGGGACTGAATTTCAATAAAACATTAAACAATAACCTTCCCTTTGTTAGAACACATTGAAGGATCATAAAACAAAGATTTAAAAAATGAACTGTCTGTAAATTGAACTGTGCATATTCAATCCATGGCAGAAGGAGACACCTACCATGTGCCAAAAACTTTAGTAACTGGAGATAGAAGACTGAAGAAAAACATTTTCTCTCTTATTACAAAGATTCTATGTTTTTGAGAATTTTGACCCATAAAGTAGTCTCTCAAGAGTATTTAAGAGTCTTAACTTGGAACTATCTCCAGAATCTGTAGAACTTTCTTTTTCTCTTGAAAATGAACATCGTTTCACTGTGATTTTTATATATAAAAATAATACTGTAAGCAATTAAAACATTAAGAAAGTAAAAGTTATCTGAAATCATACCATACCCAGAGAAATAAAGAGAACTATTAATGACATCCCTCATAATTTTAATATAAATAAAATTATGCTGTGCTTTCTGTTTCCATAATAAGTTATGGATATATCTGAAATTTGACAGAAATTTCAAAGTAAGATTGCAAAGAGAGTGGTAAATACTCTTAGCATTATTAAAATAATTCTAGGATAGGGTCCATGCTTAGCATCTTTGATACTGGATGTCTAGGTTGTGGTCACCTGCATTTCATCTGGCTCTCATCTTTGTGACTAACATCTAGACGAGTGAGTATTTATAAAGATGGAGAGAAAACTTGAATCTAGCATCTTACCAGAACTCTAGTTTCTTCCTTCAGAATTCAGTTTTGGGTTCCTTCAGAGGAGGATGATCGTACTTCTAGATTGGCTCCAGCAAAACCGCGCAGTGACTTGGGCATGGAAATTCTTCCACTCAATTGCTATATTGATACAAAAGTTCTTTTGAGACTAGTGGATTCTAGCAGTCCAGGTGTCTTCAGGGATACTTATTTGTTCTCTCAAGCCCTCCCTAAATGAATGCTGATAGCAGCTGGAGAAGAACAATCACCAGAAGTGGCCCAGCTTTGTCAGTTGCTGAGCAGTGTAGCTGAGACACCTGATTTCATAGTAATGGCCTTTATCTAAAGGAAAACATGAGAACCTTATAAAGACAGTTTCTATCTTTTCAAGGCAGGAAGCTTTGCATTTGCAAACTTAGTGTTTTATTTTCCTTCTGATTTGAATAAATTCAAACGTGCCTCCATGCCTTGGAAGCAAAGATGTAATCTTGATTCCCCAGGCTGTCATCTTTACTTAAATTATTTCAGTTCTGTGAGGTCTTAGTTATTTTTGTTAAATGTAATATGAGCACTTTTTTGTGCTCTTAAAGAGAGGCTATTACCAGATGAATATATTATTCATTTGATTGAAATCATTTAGATAAGAAATTATTACTGTTTTCTTTCAAACAGCATATCCTATTTTTCATCCACTTTGCAAATACTAGTTTTGTGTGATTTCTTAACATCACAATCTTATTGTGTAAAAGAACCTTTCCAGAATTTTGAGCAGTGAAAGATTTGATTTTTATAGACTGTGTTATGTCAGTATGAATAAAGGTGAGAGAGAATAAATACATTTATTATTATTAAATGTATCTATTATTGCTAACAAAGTGGAAACAGTTTGAATTACAAGTTACTAAAATGTGTATTTTTCTAAAGAAAACCAGTGACTAGGACAAAACAAGTTTGATTGCATGTGTTGTTTTTGTTTTGTTTTTTGTTTTACTCTTGTGTATGCTTTTTGAACAATCCATTTGATAAAGCTTGAATGGAAAAAATAAAGCAGTTCCTGTCTGCAATGACTCTTACTGGTCATTACTCTAAAAAGCATGCTTTCATGTTTTAAGTTCTTGCATATGTATCACCTGCAGTGACCAACAAACAGGTAATCATTGGCTGCATGAACTATAAAGTTTAATTTTCAGTAATTGGAGCTCTGGACCATTTGGATATGAAAGTTAAAGTATGATGATTTACTTTCTCAGGATAAGGAAAATCTCACTTTAAGCAAATTGTCTGGATAAATTACGGAATAGATTTTTTTACTAAGAGAAATTTGCCCAGGTAAAATACAATATTCTGAAGTTTAATTTACAGAGAAATTTTCAAAACTATATAGCAAAAGTGTGCTTAAATTGTTCTCAGTAGTCCATAGTATATTGATGGAATATATTTACTAGTACTTGGTCTTTTTATCAAAAAGAGGACCCCAGGAGACTGATGACAAAATGAATCATTTCTAAGCTACTGAAATATTAGTTTTAATTCCCAGTGGCATTTTTTCCAGAATGGAAATATCTTTATGGTTTTCCTGATTTGAAATGGACATGCCGGGTGTGGTGACACACACCTGTAACCCCAGCTGTCTTGGAGGCTGAGGCAGGAGGATCATTAAAAGTTCAAGGCTAGCCTGGGCTACATAGTGAGTTCAAAGCCAGCATGAACTACATAGTGAGACCCTGTCTCAAAAAAACAAAAACAAATTGACAGTGTTCATTAGAAAACATTTAGGCAATATAGGAAAAAATACTAAAGAAAATAAAAATCATCATCATTAACTACTACTGCTAACTACCATTCACAGTTTGGTGTATATTCTTTTAAGCTTTTTTCTACCTAAATTGTGTGTATGTGTCTTATTTTTTAAGAAATGGGATCATAACATTTCATATTTTTCTTCCAATATATTGTGAGCATCTAAATATATTGTGAACATGAAAATAAATGAGAAGGAATATAATCATTGTAATGCTTGCATAATACTTCAGTGTATCTACTATCTTATGGGAAAGGAGACTTAATATTTTGACCTTAGGAGTAATGGGAAGTACAGTTTACATATTTTTTAAAAAATCATTTTCTTGCAACACTTGTTGCTACAGCAGACACTGTTCCTCTAGAATTTATATACAGTATGGAAACCCTTCACTGTGGTGGGTTTAGGAGATGAGAATTGTTTAGATCATAGGGGCAGAGCCCTTACAGATGGCACTGGTTCCCTTACAAAAGAGACCTTAGAGCCCTCTCTTGCCCCTTCGATCCTGTGAAGCAAGAGGTCATAATGTGTGAACCAGAAAGTGAACCCTCCCCAGATACGAAATCAAGTAGCACTTTGATGTTGGATTTCCTAGCCTCCAAAATGGAAAAATTTCTGTTGTCTTTAATCCACCAATCTATGTATTCTTTCCCAACAGCCTGAGCAAACTAAGACGCTTAGTGACATTATTCTTGCTGCTCATTCCCAGTTCCTTTTGCTTTTCACTGGTCAGTAAGAATTTACTCTGTACCTGAAAGTTCAGAAACTTGTAGCTTCTAAAAGACTTAATTCTTGTCCTCTCATTGTCACTTCCACTAGATATTTTCTGGGAGGCCTATTCTACTATATTTAAGTTTGCACACCTCTAAAATTTTCAACAAAATGTCTTATTTAAAAGCCTACTGGGGGCCAGGGATTTAGCTCAGTGGCGCTGTGCCTGCCTCGCAAACACAAGGTCCGAGTTCAGTCTTGGGTACCAAAAAAAAAGCTTATTGGTATTTAATAGAAATTAAGCTTCTGAATTGCTGGTTCTTTAGAAAACATCTTTAAATTGAGTTTACTGGAAAGGGTGGCTAAACATCACTGCTACTAACGTAGCTGAATTTTCACTTTTAAAATATATTGGCTGTTGCTGGGTGTGGTGGCGAACACCCCTGATCCCAGCACTTGGGAGACTGAGACAGGAGGATCACTGCAAATTCAAGGCCAGCCTAGATTACATAGTTCAAGGCCAGCCTGAAGTACATTTGTTTTTGTCTCCAAAAGCAAAAACAACAACATATGTGTATATCTATATATAGATAGATACACACACACACATATATGGGCTATTTATTTTGAGATTTAATCTAAATTTGCACTGCTTTTATATCCAGTTGGTTGTCAGAGTAAATGTCTTCTGACCAACTAAGAAAAAGTCCCATTAACTATTTCAGTTTTACCAAAAATTAAAGTTCCTAGATACATTGTTTCCCAAATTCTTAGTTCTTAGACCTTCAAAATAACTTGAGGATGTATATAGCCTGGTTTCCTCAACACATTTCTTTATCTCCAATTTCAGATAAAAGTGCTATTAAAAAAGTAGTATAGCAAATCTTACTGTTGGTACTTTGAGATGACACTCTTAAGTGTTCCCAGCTACCTTAGAGAGTGGCATCCTTCATTTTTCTAGCATGGATAAAGCAGATATTAATGACTAGCACAGTTTTGTTTAATGAGCAAAGGATATGAAAAAAGTGATTTTTAAAATTTGTTTTAATGTTACAGGCGACAGCAATTCATTGTAAGAAAAGACTCTTAAATGCACTCCTAACTTGTATAATTCAACTATGTGATTTGGAATTGAATTTTCTTCTGAACTTTAATTTTTCATGCTTGTCAGTCTGAGCCAGGGTCTTAAAATCATTTAACATAGGCCTTTATAAAAATTTAATTAGCGTTAAATGAGAGCTCATGAATATTTCATGAAGTCCAATTCATCACACTTTGTTAATTCAGTATTCAGCAAGTCTGAATAGCATCTCTCAACTAATGGAACTTTTTGATCACAAAACAAGAAAGACAACATTTTAGTTTAAGGCTTTTAGCTCAGTTATATGTAGTTTATGTGTTTGTCCAGCGCATTTAAAAATATTGAAACATGGCCAGACTGTAATTTGGAAGTTGCTGATGAGAGCTATTTTATTAACTTTTAAGTCAGATAATATATGTGTGTACATACACAATGAAAGTATGCTTGGAGGTCAGTAAATTTATGACTTATTTATTCTTAGTTTTGGTTTGAAGAATCAACTTGATTAAAGAATTTGTATTTATAAGTCTATGGGAGGCGTCACACAAACTGATAGAGCTGCCCTGTCCAAGAAAGTAGCCATCAGCCACATTTGTCTATTTAAAATTTAAAATTAAAAAAATAAAAATAAAAAATAATAAAATTTAAAATTAAAATTTTGTTCCACGGCCTCACCAAGCCATGTTTCAAGTGCTCTGTATCCACATGTAGCTTATGGCTCCTGTGTTAGTTTCTGGTAACAAACGACACAACGTTCATGATTTAAGAGGAATTTCAATTTACTCAGTTCTAGAGGCTGCACCTCTGAAATAGAGGTATCAGCAGGGCCCTGCTCACTGAAGGATATGGGAGAGATTTCCGCTTGCCTCTTCCCATCTTCTGCTGGCTGCCAACCGACTGTGGTGGTTCTTGGCGCTTGAAGCTGCACTGCTCAGTTTGTGTCTCGGTGTTCACATGCTCTGCTGCCTTTCATCTCTGTGTGTCTGTGTCATTGTCTCGTAGGACTCTAGTCACACTGGATTTAGAGCCTGCAGCCTAATCCAGGATGGCCTCATCTTGGTACAAGTGGAAAAATTCTGATTCCAAATAAGTCACATTCACAGAGATCTAGGGTTAGGACTTTCCCGTGTCTTTCAGGGGACACCGTTCAACCTACAGCAGCTACCACCTTGCACAGTGTAAATACGTAACACTTCCAGTAAGTTCTCTTGGACAGTGCCGTAGCAAAGTTGATTTTAAAAATTGAAATGTACCATGCTTTGATATCTCAAAACACCATGGAACTTAACAGTGGAACATCTGGACTACTTCTTTAGATGCTTTTTGTTTTCTCCTTGTTTGTAATTTCCACTGTGCGTTTCCATCTTTGATTTTAAATTCTGTCTTTATATAATTTACACTTTCACTCAAAATTGTTAAAGCAATAAAAAAGTTTGTATTACTAGATAAATTACAGTTAATCTGTATATGTGTGAATTTATAGTTTCTCATTACAGTACTGTGGGCTGTATCACTTTCCAGTGGTAACTACTGTTGCTATGATTTATGATTAAGGGATATACAGAGATAATACTTCAGTAAAGAACTGAATTGAATCAAAAGTATGTGTACGTAATTCCTGCTATTAGAGTTGCATTTTTAAATATACCTTAAATTTTTTTCCAGGTTTCTACTAGTTCTAGTTACATGTTTATTTTAATCAACTAGAAAAAGATTCTTGTAAGTTTATAACAATCTCTGAATCTATAGCAATACAAAGATTTTCATGCATCTCCCCAAAGAGATCCAATTCTGCCAAAGACAAGTGGGAAAAAATAAATCCTCATTACACCTCCCTTAAACTCTTTAATATTGAGCTGGTGGCTAACTCCATGCTTAAATCAGTGTACAAGACGCGTTAGTGGCCTTTCAATTTATTGTGTTTTTAAAAAGAATTTTTATTACTAGTTTTGAGCCCCACCCCCATCCCAGTACAGCTTGCTTCTAACCAAAACTGCGTTGCTTCCTTCACATAAAGATCTTGGGGCGTTTCTGTGGGGCTGTGTTACTTCCAGAGAGGTTCATTTGGACTCACTTCCTCAGAAGTTGGGTGAGCAGGAGCAGTGTTGCAAGATCTAAACATCCACAGTGGCCCTGGGAGTGGCTCTTGGCAGCCTTGCAAGAGCCGGCTCCACAGAAAGGAAACATGACTACCTCTGGTCCCCCTGGCTTTCCTCGGGTTCTTGAGAGCCGTACTCTGACTTACTTAACACAATTCCATTAATCATTTAATCTAGAAGACCAGAGAAATAACCAGAATGTAGCCAACTGCAGTGAAAGCTCCTGTGCCTACAGCAACTGGTGGATATGTGTGCAGTAGTTAGTGTTTCAGATAATGTCCCTAACATATCTGTTGGGAAAGTTAGGGAATGAAGGAATCCTATTCAGTGGGAAACTTGGAGAGCAATTGACTTTTTTTTTTGAGCAATTGACTATTATATCAAGTGAATTTTTCATTTCTATCGCTCAGGTGTTGTATTTGTTAAGAGATGGAAAGTGCTATGTGTCAGCATTATTGGTGTGTGATGAATTGTAGACTTTGCTTATCTGTAGGTTGGTTATTTAGCTACTTCACCATCTGGAACATAGATGGAGTCTCAGAAGGGAAGGAAACAAAATTGCTCCTAGCAGCTGGAGTCAGCATGCCTTGCATAAGGGAAAGCTGTATAGGCATGTGATGTAGGATAAAGAGCGTGTGCTTCATGAAGGTGCATGGCCAAAGAAATTTTTAGTGGCAAAGTAAAAGGATAAAGTGCGTTGGAAATGAGGCTAGCAGAAAGGCACACATCATATCCTATTGCCTGTGGGTGGGAAATGCTGACATTAGACCTGAGGCAACCTTCTGACCATGTGCCACTAGCAACTGCATCCTTTGATTAACCTTAGTAAATTTAAAGAAGGAAAGAATATGTGTGGGGAGACGTGATCTCGAAAGGCAACCCAGATTGTATACCAGTCTGGGATCACTTACTATTCTGTGTCCTTGATACTCGCCAGAGGTCAGTAAACCTCAGCTTCCTCAGCTCTTCAGGAGTGGGCAGAGGCTGGCTGGTGGCCAACTGGTAGGAGTCAAAAGAGATTTGCTGGCATACAAAGCTTAGCACATGGCCTGGCTGCTGTACTGTCCTTTAGCCCATTACAACTTGCCCCAAGCAGGTATAACCAAAAGAAAGGTAGTCAAAACCAAGCTTTAACAAAATAGTTAAGGAAAAAAAAGAGAAAGTAACCCAATCCAAGTCTGGAAACCCTAAACATCTCCACAGCCCACCATCATTTCTAGATAGTTGGATGGTTGACACTGGCAATGACAATGCTAAACTGTCAAGGAAATGGTTAAGGTCCATTCAGTAGAGTCTAAGAAAATGTACAGTGCAATTTAAATATTTCCATTCAAAACTGTTAAAGCAATAAAAAGGTTCTATTCCTGGAGATAAATTACAGTTATCGGCAAAATTCCTAATATTAAAACAGGTCAAGACCGTGGAATTTGAATTCATTTTAAATGGCCTCTCACAAAGAGCACTCTAATGTTAGAAGGGCAAGAACTTTCTGACAGCTGCCTGTCTCTAATAGGATGTGGATAAACAATTATCCATAGGTGCCCAGGAGAGAGCCTCGCTCCAGTAGTACCCTCCTTTTCATTTCCTTGCTATAATGGAGGAATAAAATGAGTTTGAGGCCTTGGTACAGTTCTGCGCATTTTTGCTTGTTTTGTTGGAGACACAACCAGACAACAGGATATCAACCAGCTGCATTTCGTGGGCTGCCCCCATTGCCTCGCTCAGCAGGTTGCCATAGCCAGTTACACTTTAACTGATAATGACTAGACTGTTTCTATCTTGCCCCCCACTGTTCCTCCATTATTCTTCTGCATGCTGGCAAATTCTGGAGGAGGCATTGCATCTTCAAATTGGCTTTCCACAAAGCCACACAGGTTAGCTGAAGAGCAATATGAAAATAGGTCGGGAAATCAAATGCACATTTTGGGGAATGGAAAAAAGAGTAACATTGTGCAGTACTGTAAGATGCTGCCTAAGTGGGTGGAAAGTGAGGTAGAAGATAATGCCTGGAAATAATTTGTAACTTTTATCCAAAAAAGGGGGATCTATATTTGATAGTTTTCAGCAGCCTCTTTACAAGTGCGCTGTGCTTCGTGCAGAATGGTGTGACAAGCCTCGGGCAGCTGGAGTGGACAGGGAGCCAGTGGAACTGTTGACTGAGCATTGTCAGATGCTGCTCCCCGCTCACATTCAGCCATCACTCTGAGAGCTGGGGGCAGCTGAGCTGGAACCTTGGTGGCTGCCACTGTCCAGCTGGGAGGGGCAGAACCACTGGCTCAGCCTAGCAGAGGAGCTACAGGGTGTGGCTTGACAAAGTGAGAAGGGGATCTCTGGGCTGCCTTCACCATTGCTTACAGTGCTGTTGGATCAGCTGATATTTGGGCACAAAGGAGAGATGTGTCTCCTTTCCTTTCTGCCCTTTCAGTTAAATTTTCCTAAAAGCCACCAGGGGGCAGAAGCAGCTTCCTTGCTTTTTAAAAAAATTGTCTTTGGACTAAATCCACATGGAAAACTTCACCCTTCTTTGGGTCCATTGGGCCAACATTTGGAATATGAACTGCATTTCGTATATCTTTGATTTTTTTTTCAAGTTTGAGTAAGTTTTTGAATTAATTCTTCCTTCTGCATCTAAGGCAGTTGTAAGGGAGGAATGGCCAGAAGCAGCAATATCTGCTGATCACAGACTTCCTTGTGACCCGAGCCGGCCAGCATCCTGATCTCCTGCATTGTCCTCTGTGTCCAGCTCACTGGGCTGTGTGGTTTCAGTACCTGTGATACAGATTACTGCAGTAGCCTTTCAACCCATCTCCATCCTGCCTCCTGCTGTAGTGTGGATCTGAGGTTTCCTCTGTGTTGACAGCTTGGTCCCCAGCCTATGGTGCTGTTGGGGGTAGAACCTCTGGGAGATGGAGAGTGAGAAGAAATTAGGTCTTTGGGAGTGTGCCCTCCGGGCAAATACTGGACCCCAGCCGTCCCTCTTGCCTCCTGTTTCCTGTCTGCCATGAGGTGGGCAGCCTAATTCACCATGCATTTCCACTGTGATGGTCTGACTCACCACAGACTCCAAAGGAATGAGGCCGAGTAACCATGGACTGAAACCTCTGAAACAGTGAGCCCAAACAAACCTGTCCTCCTTTTAAGTTGATTTTCTCAGGTATTTTGTCAGAGCAAAGGAAATCTAACACCTTCTCAGCCATGTTATACAAATATCTGTCTGATATCTGGTCTAGCCTGGCCCAACGTCAGGCAATTCCTCATTTTCCACCCAGTGAGGTCTAAACTACACCTTCTGGCAAGCCACACCTTATTTTCAATTTGTTTTCTATATCATCCTTCCAGAAGCTCCAGTCCCAGTTCCTTCTCCTGTTTCTCCCCATCCCTAGTTCTTCAAGCTTCACAGTTTCAAACCTCCAAGATCTGTATCTGGTATCAGTTGCTGCCAACTTCTCATTAACACCTGATTTATCCACAGTCTCAGAATTCCTCCTCCCTTTGGCATTTCTTTCTTAAGGACCTGGAAATCAACACCGCCCCTGGGCCACAGGAATGATGCGTGTGGGGCTCAAGGGCTCACCCACCGTGCACCTCAAGTTTACTTCCCAGAAAATGGGAGGAAACTAGCACTCCACAATGGGACATGAGGAAGAGGAGGGGGAAGAGGAAGAGCAAGTAGCAGGGGCCTGGCACAAGGACTGGGTGCTTCACTTTGCAGTCACCAGCCAAAGCCTGGACTCCTTTGAAAATCAAGTCATGAGGATGCTGAATTCCCAGCACTCAGGAGCTCAGGCTGGGTCTGTGGTGTGGAGTTTCCCAGGGCCCTGTAGAAATGTTTAGAAAGAGTTTCTGAGAAGCAAATCCAAACTGGACCACATGAAACTTTGCAGACTCTTAATCCATTCAGAGCAACAGAAACACCCACAAATGAGAGTTGCACATTTGAGGCATAGAAAAGAATTTTGCTTTATAACCTAGGAAAGTACCAGTCTGTCCCCTTCAGAGTGTGTGGTCAGTAAGGGTTATCGCCAAGAAATGTATCCTTTGTTCTGCTCACTGCTTGTACCAAATTCACTTGAAACCAGCAACCAGGAAAGTGGCTATGGGCTAAATAGGTGCACGGAGAATGTGTGGATATTTGTGTCTAGGCAAGTACTTTCATCATCAACTGCTCACATGTCAGTGAGCGATAGGAATAAGAAGGGCACACACAAGGAGAAACTATCTGGGGACACTTAGCTGTTGGTAGGGTGATTGCTTTGCTAGTGAATTTCTGGCTTCTTGGGCATACTTGCAGGCACACCGGTTTTCGGTTTGGGGCTCCAAAACAAACAGCAGCAAAAATACCAATATGAATTGAAAATTCTTAAAGGGAATCAGTGCAAACTCTGTTTAATTTGGACTTTTCCTCTTGAATGATAAATCATTCTCTTGATGGACACAAAGGCATTTTCACACATGCCGAGCACACTGTGCCCTGAGAAGAGTCCACCTGGATCTGATTGAAATCCCAAAGGAGAGGAAACCTTGCCAGTCAACCTCTGCAAGTACAGAAAAGGGCACCCAATACCATCCAAGTGGCACTTATCATAGCCTTCCATGCTATAATCCCAGCACTCAGAAGGCTGAGGCAAGTGGATCACTGCAGGTTCAAGGCCAACCTGGGCTACATACAAAGAAAACAAAACAAAATAAATACATAATCTTTCAGCTTCCACCAGGGTTTCTCATGCCCATTGATTCCCTAGTAATGTTTGGGCTGGATGCTGTCCAAGTGAAACAGAACATTCATTGTGAGGACTTCATTGCTGTTGCATTTTGCTTGCTCTTAAATTCTGTTAACTCTTCCTAAATTTTATGAGACTGACACTCTTCCTGGAAGCTAGTGAGGCCTTGAAGAGCAGGCCCAACTGTGTGTGGTTCATCTCACTTGAGATTTTGCTTCTGGAGATGAGTTTGCCATGGTAATTGCTACCTCTCCCAGAGGCAGAGCATGCCCACTCCCACCAGCTACTGCGAAGAGGCAAGGCATCAGGTATGTGGCGGGCAAGGAACCTGTTAGGGTTGAGATTAAAAATGTCCCCCCATAGTTTCATATGTTCAGGGAGGGGCTTCCTGAAAGTGATTGGATCATAGATTAATCCATTGATGAGGTCACAGCTCAGTGTGCTGCTAGGAGGTGGGGACCAACTGGAGGAAGTGGGTCACTGGAGGCGCGGCATGGCAGTGTAAGTTCACGTCCCCTCCCTGTCCTTTCCCTCTCTCTGGCTCCTTTACTCTCTCTGTTTCCTGCCTGCTGCAAGGCGAGCAGCTCTCCTCTGCCATCCCTTTTACCATGATGTTTCTTTCTTCTGCCTTAGAGCCAGCTGACCATGAACTGAAACCTCGAACCAAAATAAACCTTTCCTCCTTAAACTTGTTTTTAAACTCAGGTATTTGGCCACAGTGACAAAAACCTGGCTGACACACAGCCCTAACACTGACCTAGCACATCTTGGGGCCACAGATACCTCTCCAGCAGGCTCTCAACCTGCTTGCTCTTTGTAAGCCCTGTGAAGACTTGAAGTAACACATGTATACTCCATTCATTCATTTCTTTGTTTAAAATTACATTTTGGTTGTTGTTTTGAGACAGGGCCTCAAACTCCTGGCTTCAAAGATCTTCCTGCCCTGGCCTCCTAAGTAGCTGGAGCTAAAGGCGTGCGACACTGTGCCCGGCTCATTCATTCGCTTCTTGATTGACACATTCATACCGCCACTGACTGAGCACCTGCTCTGTGCCACCAAGGCCAACAAGACTGACTGGTGCTGCTGAAGGGGTGGGAGAAATGTTCCCCAAGTGAATGGATTAAAAGCAACCATGCCGCTTTGGTTCAGTAGGGTGGAAGGCCCTACAGACAGAATGGTCAGGGAAGGCTGCTCTGAAGCCGCGGCAATAAATGTGTCAAGTGAATGAAGCCATGAACCCATGCGCACCTGACACTACTGGAGTTTTGGAAGTGGCATGGTCGCCATCTTTGCTCTTTAGAAGTTTGCAGCCTTGAAGGACTGACTCAGACCATGAGGTGAAATGAGAACTGGCCAAGAGTACAGGGCAAGGAGAAGCAGCCATGGCGTGGAGGATTGCTGGATTCCGAGGAGCCTCATTTGTCTTCCCTGCCTGAGGAGAGGAAGTCTAAACTCACCTCATGAGATGGAAACAGAGAATGTCACCTACAAAGTTACCAGGCCAGAGAAATAGCTCCAGCGAAGCTGCTTTGTTGCTTTCACTAAGAGGCCTTAAGCAGAATGTGTGAGAATCATACGCCTGGTCCGTGGGGAGCATCCAGGCTGGGGAGGAGGCTGGACAGAAAGGTGGAGGCTCAGGAGGACAGCAGCAGGAAGCACTGCAGCATGCTTGGCCTGCTGGGCTTGGGGGCTTAGCTGAGGGGTGACTAGCGACCAGCGTGGCCGGGTAACCAAGAAATGATGGTTACTGGAATATCTATGAGAAAATCATGTAAAAACTTCTTGTTATCACCATTCCCCCAGCTTTCCTAAAAGACTTCCAACAAGCCACAGTTAGAATGGATTTTGTAACAGTTGTGTCGGTTTTGTAACTTGCCCTCTAAGCGCTCCAAATAAGCTGCCCTTTCATGTGATGAGATTTACAGGCCACTCTGGATTCTCTAGAAACTGGTATTTTTCTTTCTGGAATGCTGCCTCCTGTCTTGTGAATATAAAAACGTAAAAACTAGCTAGGTATGGTGGCTCATGCCTGTAATCCTAGCACTCTAGGAGGCTGAGGCAGGAGGATCCTAAGTTTGAGCCTAGCCTGGGCAATTTAGCAACTTAGGAGAGCCTGTCTCAAAATAAAAAATAAAATAGGGCTGGGGATTTTAGCTCAGTGCCAAGGACGTGTGTTCAGTCTTCGGTATTGCCGAAAAAGAGAGGGAGAGAGAAAAGAAAAGAGCAGAGCAGAGTATGATTCCCAGGGAAAGCTGGGGTAGAAAATGCCATCTGCATGCCGAGTCTACCAGCAGACTTAGTGAGGTGCTCCTCTCCCAAGAAGGCCTCTCCTTGAGTCAGTTCTGTGCTCATGGCCTCATGCAAAGGTGTCCGTGCTTGGTGGTCGAGCATGCGTGTCATTCCTGGCTCTGAACTGTTCACTGGCTTTGTGCCCTTAAGGGGCCTTAAGTTCCCTCCCTGCTAGCCTTAAAGCCTCAGTCCATAAAAAGGATGCCCCAGGCAGATGGGTGAGTAGAAGGCAAGAGAAAGAACCATGTGTACCAAAGTGGAGTGAAACTGGGTAAAACCCAGAGAGACTCAGCACCCCACAGCAGCATGGCGGCCGGCTGTCTTAGAAAAGGTGGAGCGGCTGGATTGCCCACCAGCACCTTGGAAACTGGTTTCTACTTTTAAATCTCAAGAGAAAATATTTAGGGGCAGTCCTTGATTTTGCCCACCCTTTATATTTAAGTAAATTATGCATACAGTATCCACATCCATTGAGTTTCCACAAAGTGAACATACAGAGTGAGGTAGAGAACATGTGCAGCAACCCCTGCTGACCCCCAACAGAGATCATCTCTGTGTAGACTCCATCCCCATAGACAAGTCAGCCTCATTTTGAACTTTATGGAAATGGCATTATACGGCATGTTGTCTTCCGTCTAGATCCTTTCATTCAAATTTATGCTTGTGAAACTCATGCATATTGTTAATTGTGAGAATATTTTGTTCATTTTCCTTGCTGTACAATATTCCATTATTGTGTGTGAGTGTGGGGGGAGTACTGGGAATCAAACTCAGGACCTTGCGCTTGCCAGGCAGGTGTGGCACCACTGAGCTATAGCCCAGCCCTGTACAATATTCCATTCTGCAATTTATCAATTCTACCATTCACGGACATGTGGGTCCCTAGTGCTCCTCTTCTTGGGGTTAACAGCCACCATTCACCATTGTGATCATATTTTTGGACTATGATTTATCTGTTTGGGGGTAAAGATCCCCCAAGAGTTGCATCTTGGTATGAAAGAGCTCAATGGACCTGTTGATACAGACAGGACAGGTGATCTCAAGGCAGGATCTTAGATTTTGGCTTGAAAGAAGGTGTGGGAAACAGGAGCTAAAGATAGGAGCCAAAAAAGAAGGCAAGCTTTGAAAATTGACTTGATGGTAAAAAAGAGAAAGGCACACACAGACACAAGACAAAGAGAGAGGTGGTCTGGCCAGTTTGAAGGGCAGGGAAGGCAAGGACTGGGTCTCATTTTGGTTCTGCCACTGAAAAGCCATGGGACTTGTACAAGTGTCCTCTTCTCTCAGACCCAGCCAGAGGAAGAGCATGATACCTAACCACTGTCTGGGTCCCACCAGTGTGCCCTTCGGCTTCCCTGGGTTAGGCTCTGTGCCCTGCCCAGAGTGCCCCTCTCCTCACTTTGGCTCTGCTGGCTTCTCCTCAGGGAGGCCTGTCCGTGCTTTTAAATGGGCTAACCAGCCATTCTCTTTCCACAGAACAATTAGAATTATGTTTGAATTCTCAGCATAACCCTGCTCTCTGTAAACAATGTTTCCTGTTTACTTCACTACTGGTCTGTCTCCCTCCCTGGAGCATTATTAGCTCTGTGAGGAGAACCTCCCTGGCTTGTCTACCGCTCCACGCCAGGCAGCCATAGCACACTCTCAGCAAATGCTTTCTGGAGGATTGAATATGATTTGCCAGAGGAAAAAGGAAGATTAAAAAAAAGAAAGGGATTAGGAAACAATTTAAATTATACAGATACCTGGCATTACTAATATAGGCATTGCCCACTAAGGTCACTGCATGTTTTTCCTTCAAGAATATGGATATCTATTTTAGATAACTTTTTCTCCTTTAGTAGAAACATGACATATATATAAATTGTGGCTTTCAATTGTGGCTTTGGTTCCCCTCCCCACCCTTACTCTCTTTGTAGGAAGAAAACTGGAAAACCCCACCCATGCCTTTTTTTTTAGATAGAAGATGTTTTCAGTCTCCTGTCTGAGCCTTAATTTTTCCCAGGGCTCTTTGGATAAGGCTGATACCAGGAACTGTGAGGCCTCTCTTCACTCTATCCCCCTCCCACATAGCTGCAGGCTCCAACATATGAGCCCTGCCACAGGTGTCTCCCTCAGACACATACCTTCTTCACTCACCTCTTTTATTTTTTATTTTTTATTTTTGGATAAGCATCTTTCTTTTTTTTTTTTTTTTTTTTTGGTACTGGAGATCGAACTCGGGTCTTTGCTCTTGC
The DNA here is from genome assembly GCF_053883595.1 of Heterocephalus glaber. Taxonomy (NCBI): domain Eukaryota; kingdom Metazoa; phylum Chordata; class Mammalia; order Rodentia; family Bathyergidae; genus Heterocephalus; species Heterocephalus glaber. The sequence goes on from NW_028258320.1 coordinate 62,747,772, forward strand.
GCAGCAGGCGTTGAAACCACTGAGCTAAATCCCCGGCCTGAACAGAACCTTCTCAACAGATCAAAGACATGTACTTCATACTGCCAATGAGAATGCCTTATATGAATGGAAAAGAGACAATGCTTTCTCCCTAAGGTGGGGAACAAGGGCAGATATACCTACTCTTCATCTGTCCATTAAACTTTGAAACATAGGCCCAAACCAAAATAGTCTAGCAATAAAATGACACAATTAGGATAGGATTGGCAAGGTAGAAGCAAAATCTTTATATATAGATGAAATGATCATCTACAGAGAAAATACTAAGAAATCTCCAGGAGCCCCTAGAACTTGTATTTGAACTTAGCAGGATTAGAAAACACAAGGCATATATAAAAATTCAGGTGTATGTATACTTGCTATAAATGAAGAATTGGATATTGAAATTAAAAAGTTATGTGAGAGTAAAATGGACCTAGAAAAGTAAAAAGAAAAAGAAAAAAAGTGTCAGAAGACATTTATTACCTAATTTTAAGACTTCTTCTAAAGCTACAGTAATCAAGGGAGTGTTGGTGTAAGGAAAGACATATAGATCATTGGAATAAAACAGAGAATCTAGAAATAAAACCACACATATATGGTCCACTGAGTTTTGAAAGATTATTTAACATTAGCATTTTATAGAATATAAACTCAATTCAAGAGCCGAAGAAAAGATAGTGTTTTCAGCAAATGATACTAGAACACCTGGTGTCCATATATTAAAAATTAACCTCAACCCTTTATTTCCATACATAAAAAAACTTGAAAGGATCTATGAACCTAAATATAAAAGACTAAAACTATAAAACTTTAAGAAGAAATTATAAGGGAAAATGTTTATGAATTTAGGATAGGCAAGAACTTCCTAGGATACAAAAAACATGATGTATAAAAGAAAAAAATTGATGAGATTCCATCAAAATTTAGAACTTTAAATGACAGCGTTAAAATGAGAAGTAGTCCTTAAACAGACCATATTTACAATGCATATAACCTATGACCAGAATATATAAAGAACTCTTACAGCTCATTAATAGACAACCCAATTAAAATGTAGACATAAGAAGATGATAAATAGCCAGTACAGCACAAGAAAAGCTGTGCAACACTAGAATCAGAAAAATACTAATCAGTACAATAACAAGATTGAGTTATACACTCATTAGGGAGATGAACTTAAAAGTTTTAAAAGCCTTGTCATGATTTTTCTTTTTGTTGGATTCTCCCCCTTTGCATTTAATTTGTCACGCCCAGCGGATTTATTCTGCTGGTCTTCCTGGGGTTGTGATCCTCATTATCTTTTCCTAGGATATTGTTTAAAATTTTTTGGAGTGCTGGTTTGGTATTCATGAAGTTCCTAAGGTGCTCTTTATCATGAAAGTATCTTATTTCTCCATCAATTTTGAAAGAGAGTTTTGCAAGGTACATCAATCTGGGTTGGAGGCTGTTTTCCTTTAGGGCTTGTAATAGGTCATTCCAAGCTCTTCTTGCCTTGAGGGTTGGTATTGAGAAGTCTGCTGTGATTCTGATGGGCTTTCCTTTGTATGTGATTTGTTTCCTTTCTCTCACTGCTTGTAAAATTTTGTTCTTCTGTTGGGTTTCTGGAATCCTAACTATTATATGCCTATGTGTAGATTTTTTTTGATTAAGGTTAGTTGGAGTCCTATATGCCTCACTCATCTGTATGTCAGGTTCTTTCCCCCTGCTTGGGAAGTTTTCTGCCATCACTTCTGTGAACAGTTTTTTTATGTCATCTGCACTCTCTCCTCTTTCTTCTTTGACTCCAATCAGTCTTATGTTATCCTTCTTTGCATTGTCTAGCAGCTGCTGGATTGATTTCTCATGGTCCCTTACAATTTTAAAGCAATTTTTCTTTTCCTGGTCACTAATTGCAATCTTATCTTCTAAATCTGAAATTCTATCCTCACATTGGTTCATTCTCCTGTATAGACTTTCAATGGAGTTTTTAATCTCCTGGAAATCTGTTTGTATCTGTTTTATGGATTTCATTTGTTTCCTATGTTGGGATTCCATCATGCTCCTCAGCTCCTCTATTTTTTCATCTGTGTCCTCTCTAGATTTATTAATCATGTCTTGCACTATGGGGACAATCTCTGCTGTTATCTGAGAAATTATTTCTGATTTCATTTTTTCCAGATCCTCTTTTGTTACCAGTTCAGGGAGTCCAGGTGGTTGAGTATCAGATTTTTCCATCTCATTTCCCTTTGGGGTTGCTTTAGTTGATATGGAAGTCTGTTTTCGAGGCTTGTTTATGTGTCTTTTCATTTCCACGGGGGGTGGGCCTGCTGGCGCCCGCACAGCTCACCTCGTCTGGCCCTGGAGCAGTGGAACAGCGGCCAAGTACCCACCTCTTTTAATGTGTGCCATGATCCAAATATGGCCCCAAAGTTCACATGTTGGAAATATAATTCCTGTTTCAATAGCACTGGGAGGTGGGGCTTTTGGGAGGTGTTGCCTCATAAGTATATTATTGCCATTATAAAAGGGGTTGATGGAGGGAGGTTGGTCTCTTTGTTGTGTCCTTCTGCCCTCTGCCATGTGAGGACACAGCATTCAAGCCATCCTAATCTTGGACATCCCAGCCCCCAAAACCATGAAAAATAAACTTCTGTTCCTTGTAAGAACCTAGGATCAGGTGTTCTGTTATAGCAGCACAAATGGAGTGAAACAATGTGCTACCACCTTAAATGCAAAACAAGCAAAGGTTGCTTTTGGGTGATGGATAATGCTGTAAGTCACCAATGTTAGGACTCCCCAGATCTGGTCCAGAATATTATACCTTGCAATGTGTTCCTCATACTATTAAATCTGGCACCAGCACTCCATTTCCGCAGGGAATTTTGGGGCCATGCATTTTCAGATGCTAAGGGCACAGTCACCCAGATGCCATTGACTTTAATAAGAGACACATGACTGAAACCAAATATTGTGTTTGAAAATGTAACAGTGAATCCACATATCATCAGGAAGAGTAGGTCAAGGAGAATCAAAATTAAATGTGTTTGCATGTGTGTACATCTAGATAGATACATATTTTTAGAAAACTTTGTCAGTTTATTATGTGTGATATATAGGTCAAGGGTAATAAATGCAATAGAAATGTAAACTTGGTGGTATGCTGATAAAAAGCACAGTGCTCAGGACTTGGATAATTTTGCACATTATATTCTTTCCTATTGCAGTGGCTGAAACACATTTGACTTTATCATCTAATGATATTCTGTGGAAGGCAGCTCATTCCATATTGGGTTGACAAAATGTTATATGCACCTAAAGTGGCATACATTTTCCACTTTGAAAATATTCTTCCAAATCTCTTTTATGTCACTTCCTTTGGTTTAACAATAATCATTGCTTTGCAGTTGGGGAATGTGCAAATATTGTTTGCTTAAATGAAGTATGGAGGCACAGCTGACCCACCAGCAGTAGCTAGAGACCCACACTGCTTTCTTTGTTTGATGCCACACCTCTCCCCATGATAAATGAACTGCATTTTGCAAAATGATGAGCTGAGAGTCACCTGCTGGCTGTGACCAGAGAGTAGATGTGTTAGTCAGCTTTTTGTTATTGTGACAAAATACCTGAGAGAAAAAATTTAGAGGAGGAATGTTTTTTTTTTTTGGCTCATGGTTTCAGAGTTTCAGTTCATGGTCAGCTGGGTCCACTGTTTCTGGCCTACAATTAGGCAACACATCATGGAAGAAGGGTTTGACCGAAGAAAGCTACTCACCTTATGGCAGCTAAAAGCAGAGTGAGAGAACTATTGAGGAAAGGGCTAGGGACAAGATATGGTCCCCAAGGTCATGCTGTCAGGACCCACCACCTTCAATGAAGTCCCACCTCATAAGTTTCTACCTCCTAAGTTTTCCCAATAAAGCCATCAAATTATGAATCCATGAATGGAATGACCTACTGATGAAATTAGAGCTCTTACAATCCAGTCACCGTCCAAAAGCCCAGCAGCAAGCAACCAAGCCCTCAGGACATGGATTTTGGGGGACATTTTAAATCTAAAACCATAACACCTGAGCACTGCCCACGAGGCTGGCCCAGGACTTGTGGTTTTACCTGCCTTGCTGTAAAGTTTCAGCCAAAGTTGGGGAGGGCTTTTGGCTTTGCTCAGGGTGAAATATTTGGCAGCACACCTGCTAGGGGTGTTTTCACAAATATTCCTTTATTCTAGTAATGGGCCCTATTTCCCCATGTATCTCCTTCAGTGGGGTCACCCAGGGTCCGCATATCCTCTCACCTTTGCCCTCAGCACCACTTCCCTGCTGGGCTCCACTGCAGCATCATCCTCCATGCCAGCCCTTGCTCTTTCTTTCTGTTCCTCAAGTGCCATCCATTCCCTGTCATTTGCATGTGCAGCCTCAGTGCTGCCACTGAGCCGTCCCTCTGCTTTGTGTCTGCTACAGGGTTACTGGAAAAACCCTGTCCATGTTACCTGTAACCCGGCTGTAGCACCTTCCTCCTTCCCTGGGCCCTGCTGCTCTTAGCCTGCCCAGCACTCCCAGCTCAGTGGCTGCAATAGACTCCTTGCTGCTCCCTCCAGCTTTGTTCAGTTTTCTCTCTCCAATCTGGCTGGTGTGTTGCCAAATACTAATAGGAAAAGGACATTCCTTCCCAAGATCATACCTTCCTCACCTTTGCATGGATTTCAAGTATTTCATCCACTGAGTTAGCCATTTATGGTACAATTAAATGGCAAACAAAAATTTAACCTCATATCCCTTAGGGGAGATGCTATCAAGAATCTAGGACATAATGAACATTGGTGAGGAGGGAGAGAATTTCCAACCCTGTGTGAACTGTGGGTAGGAATGTAAAATGGTGCAGCTGCTGTGGGATACATGATGGCTGTTCCTCCAAAAATTAAAATCAGACCTACCATAGGATGTAGCAACTCCACTTCTCCATATATATCCAGAAGAATTGAAAGCAGGATCTTGAAGAGGTGTTGTGTACCACATTCATGGCAGCATTATTCACAATAGCCAGGGAGTGGAGGCAGCCCAGATGTCTGAGGACAGATGAGTGAATAACTGAAATATAGTATGTACCCATAAAGGAATATTATTCGACGTTGAAAAGAAAGGAAACTGAAGCATGTTGCAACATGAAAGCACTTTGCGAATATTATCCTGAGCGAAATAAGTCAGTCACAGGAAGACAAATGCTGTATGATTTCACTTATATGAGATATCTAGGGTAGTCATATCCATGGAGACAGAGAGCAGAATGGTGGTTGCCAGGAACTGAGGAGAGGGGAAAGAGGAGCTATTGTTTGGCGGTACAGAGCTTCAGTGTTTCAAGATGAGAAAGTTCTGGACATTGGTTGCATAACAATCTGAAGACACTTAACAGTGCTGGACTGTACAGTTAAAAATGGCTGCAACAGTAAATTTGAGGTGATGTGTATTTTACCACAATTAAATTTTTAAAATTTAAACTAAGCTTACGTTACAATATGGCAGCCTGCCTGTGTCTCGTACTGTTTTGTGAAGACGAATGTCAGTACAGGTTGAGTGTCATTTATCCAAAATGCTTGGGGCCAGAGGTGTTTTAGATTTGGGGGGAGGTTTGGAATATTTGTCTTGACATAATGAGACATCTGGGGGAGGGGACCCAAGCCTAAGCACAAAATTCATTTGTGTTTCATATATGCCTTGTACCCATGGCCTGAAGCCAATTTTGTGCAGTATTTTTAGTGTGCTTGTGCTTGTCTGAGACTATCATGGAATTGTCCACTGGTGGCATCATGTCTACTATCAGAAGGTTTCAAATTTTGGACCATTTTAAGGCTTGTATTTGGATTAAGGATGTTCAACCTGTATTTGGCAGAAGTTAACTTTGAAAAAGTGGAAGTAGCAAAGAATAAACTCCAAATCCAGAAACTCCATGTCTTTCTAAATGTAGTATGTTTATAATATTTTAAATACTCATTTAGATAAAGTTTTCCAGTTGAAACTTTGTTCTTTTATTGGCAGGTACATGGCCAGTGTGTTCTATGAGCTTAGGAAGCCAAGAGCCTGGAATCTCGGGAAGGTAAATTTCAGGGGTCCTCTTTGGTATCGGAGCACAAAAGCATCTGACAGGAGTTGTTACAAGGATCTGGAGGATGCCTCTGCCATTTATCAGGAGACTTTCCATTCCCATTTCAAAGGGAGAGGAAGAATAATAACTAGTGTCCAGACCATTTTAATAAATACAAAGTTCCCCAAAAGGCCTTCTATTCCAGACCTTATGGCTCCTGCCAAATCCTGTAAAAATAAAGATTAAATTGTACAGAGTATTTTTTTTTCTGATTGCTGTTATTTTGTTTTGGTAATAAAAGTCCCCAGGCATCTGGCCTAAGAGAGTGCTGACGGCTCTAACTTTCAAGCCACTGCTCACCACCGCTTAAAGCGATCCCTTCTTCCTTGGCTGCATAATACTCTGCCTTGCTGATCCCCAAGCTCTGTGCTGCTAACTGGGAGCAGGGCACACGCTGTCCTCAACCAACCCACCACGGGGAGCAGCCACCACGAGGAAGTGCTACCTTCTAGGGCCAGCGGTGCTTGGCTCTCAGATTTCTCAACCCTTTTTAAAATTTTGCACTTTTAAGTAATATCAAGCCTTTGGAATAATTCAAGAGTTGTACAGAGAACCATAGTATGCCTTTCCGGAAATTAAACATTGACACAATAGAATTATTTATAGGACATCAAATCTCACCAATTTTCCCAACATTGTCTTCTACAGATTTTTTTTCCAGGCCAAGACCACTGAGGGGGTGTATTTCAGTAGCATACATTGGTTCATTGTTGACCAGCAAATGAGTGAGTCTGCCCTTCTCACTGTTCCATTTTCAGCAAAAGAGGTTGATGATTATAAAGAATTGAGAAACACACACACACACACACACACACACACACACACACACACACACACAAAGAATTAAGGACCGGGGATTTAGCTCAGTGGTTCCGGCGCCTGCCTTGCAAGTGCAAGGCCCAGAGTTCAATCCCTGGTACCAAAAAAAAAAAAAAAGGAATTGAGAAACATGACTAACTGGTTCCATGAATCAATCACCACCCATCCTTTGTAAGAGGATTAACTTATTTGTCACTTTGTATTATCGGTCAATACACTATTATTATTGTTATGATGATGATGATTATCATTGCTAGGGATTGAATCCAGGGCCTCATGAGTGTTAGTAAGCACTCTACAACTGAGCTACATCCCCAGCCCAGTACCCTATAATTAATTAAAATATCCATAGTTAAATGAGAATGTTCATTTATTGCCCTTTATTTCAATAGTATGGCTTCACAGGTAGCAGTCACCAAGAAAGTTCTCTCTGCAGAAATGGGGGAATCAGGATGCAGACAGTTTAGCAAAGGTGAAATATCTATTTGTACACTGAAACTGCTGCTGCATCAGTACCCTCAATAAGGTTAAGCAAACAGCCCTCAGGCTACACAGCAGTGAAAAGTGAGAACTGAGAAGCAGGTCAGCACCAGGGTTCCTGGCCTGAGTGTAGGAGGAGAGCCTGATGGCTGCCCTGCTCTCCAGGAGAAGGTTGGATTAACCCTCTTGGCAGTGCTGTCTATGTTGGGACTCTCTGAAACACACTTGTTTCTTTAGGGTTAGAGACTCCCACAGGAGGATTATGTGTGTTTTTAAGAGTTTGGTGGTGAAAAGGAGCGAATTCATAATTGTTCTTATAATGCCCTTCTCCTGTCACCTCCATCTGTGCTACAGATGTGTATATGTGTATAGAGAAGTCCTCCTCAGCATGTCTCTGGTCAGTGTATTTCTTAGGTCAAAGAAGCTTTGGTATGGGCTGGGGATTTAGCTCAGTGGTTCCGTCGCCTGCCTCGCAAGTGCAAGGACCGGAGTTCAATCCCCGGTACCAAAAAAACAAACAACAACAAAGAAGCTTTGGTATAAGCAGGGATGGCAATAGTTCATCACACTATATGAATATCAACCTCGCTGCAGTTGTGACTAAAGTTTCAAATACAGTATGGTTAATTTAAGGGAATTGTTGAATGTCAAAGGTGTCATTCAAGGTGCTCAGTGTTGGATCAGAAAGCAGATCTCTTGAAACTGCTGACTATTCTATTTTTAAAAAGAGAAAGAAACTATTTATTAAGAAAAATTTCAAACAGGTTAGAAACTAATAATATACCTCACGTACATATCCCACAGCCTCAGTCATTGTCATCTCAGGTCTGCTTCTCCTTTCCCCTTTCCCATTTCCTCACCCCCATCCTGAATGATTTGAAATCAAACCCTGACAGTGTATTAGGTAGGGTTCACTAGAGGAACAGAATCACAAATATATATGATTTATCAAGTAGGCTTACAGGGTCAGAAGGGGAGGAGTCTCAGTGGCCATCTGTGGAATCTGAGGTGGAAACATTCAAAATGGCTGTCTGTGTGCTGGAGACCCAGAGAAGCCAGTAACAGTCAAAGGTTGAAGGCCAGGAAGCTCACTGCAGAGTCACAGATGTGAGAAAGTGTTATGGCTCTTGTCTAGCTGCCCCCCACCACCTCATGTGGTCATAGGTAGGGCTTTTTCAGAAGTGGCTGGATCTAAAGTGTGAAATGTTAGGCTTAAGGATTCTAGGATTAAAAGTGTGAGGGCTACCTGCCCTAAGGGCAAGTAGTCTGGATAAAATATAATGGACAGAAAGAGGCTTGTTGCTTATCACTGTCACTGCTTGTCTTCTATGATGCCTCTCTGCCATGCCATCCTGACTTGGAGCCAGCTGATTATGGACTGAAACCTCACAAAATGCGAGCTCATTGTAAGCTTGGCTCACAAATTGTGAGCCGGAAAAGTTCCTCCTTTAACTTTGGGTGTCAGGTATTTTTGTCTCAGTTTGTCTCAGCAATGAGAAAAGTGACTAAGACAGAAAGCCAAAGGATCTGTATTGGAAGGCTGGAGTCCATGCTGAAACCTGAAGGGACTGGAGACCAACATCCAAGCCAATGGCAAAATTTGGAGCTCCTCTGAAGAAAAAGAGTGGACTTCCTTCTTATTCTTTATATTCCAACCAGGCTAAAAGCCTGTTGGTTGGTGCCAACCACATGTGGGGTGAAGTTTTCCTTCTCAGTTTGCAGTTTACACATCAGTCACCCACAGACATACCTAGAGCTTTACTAATCTGCTAGGTGGTTCTTACTCAAGTTGACCTGTCATAATTAACAATCACAGACATTCTTCCAATAAATATTGAATTGTGTATCTTTAAAAGATACCTCCTCTCAAGACAATTAACTATAAAACCACTAACACTTCTCATCACTTCTCCACTTTTGACAATCACCAATAAATCTTTAATATCAATGACTATCTATTCAGTGTTTACATTTCCTCAATCATCATATCATTTTTTCACAGTTTTCAAATTCAGATGCAGATAAACTCCATACATTATAATCATTAGTATGTCTTTTTAATTTATTTTAATTTTATGTCTTCTATGTACCTCATGTTTTTCTTTGTAAGTTATTTGTTGAAGAAGTCTGGCCAGTTGTCCTATACAGTTTCCAAAAATCCAGATTTTGCTGATTGTCTTGCTGTGGTGTCATTTAACATGTTCTTCTTTTTCCTGTACATCTTGTAATTTGCTTGGGCAATCTCAAGGCTTAATTAAATTCAGGTTCAAATTTTTAAATAAATTATGATGTATTTTTCCAGCAAGACTCAAAAATGCCTGATTTTTCTCTCTTTATATAATGTTAGCAGCCAATAGTGATAATTGCCTGGATCCATTATTTAATTGGAGGTTGAAAATGGTATATATATTTGAAAATGGTATATATATATTTGGGGGTGGGTATTGGTGATTCAACCCAGGGCCTTTGCATGGAGCTGTATTCCCAGGTCTTTATGTTTTTTATCTTGAAACAGAGTCTCACTAAGTTACTTACATAGCTGGTAATCAATAAATATAAATTAATGTTATCTTAAAAGAATATAAAATCAGATTATTTGATCATGAATAAGTGTCCTGGTAGAGTTGTTTGGACTAAGTGGACTAAGTTGTTTTGAACTAAGTGCAGAAAGAAGCAGGAAAAAATTCTGATTTTATATCTGGACCTTGTGAAAAGACAGAACCAATATGACCAAGCATGATGAACCCCAGGAGTTAGGGTCCAGGGGTGGAAGAGGAAATCTGGGATGTGTGTGAGGCACAATTTAATGGACAGAGTTCTGCACTCACCTTTCTAAACTTGAGTGCCTCCGTATGTGAAGTGATGGGGCTAGAGTACACCCCACCACATAAGAGCTTTTCTTGATTCTGGGTTGGTGTCCTTCCCATGGGCGGCACTGCCATAGAATGAAGTCATGTCACCTTGGCATGATCCCCACAAATCAGAAGTCACTTAGCAAGTGTGTGTTAAAAATGCTTCAATCAAAAATGATAAGGCAAACACCTTTATAAATTTATAAATTATAAATACAGGTCAAGAAACAGAACTTTGCCAGCTACCCAGAGGCCCTCCTGTCTGAGCCACAAATGCCTTCCTCCCCAGAAGTAACCCACTCTTCTGAATTCAGTCAAAATTACATCATGCCTTCCTATTCCATAGTATTCTCCTATAACTTCCCATAACCTGTCGATTGTCCTGCCATTCTTTTCTTTTCTTATAGGATATCTGGTGAAGAACACCAGTTGATTGCTAATTTGTAGAGCTTCCCCTAGACAATGGTGCAATTCAACATGCTCCTCTGACCTCTGTGAATCCAGGCACTTGAGCACATTTGTGTTCATCCCTTTGGCTGAACTGCGGGTGACATGTGATATCTTATTTCTATTTTTGAGGTGTTAGTAGCCTTCAAAGTTTCATATGTTTGTCTATTAATTCATTGGGGTGGAGGGAAGGATTGTGAGATGGTAATATTTTAATACTATCATCTATTAGCTGGGATGATATTATAAGTAAATGCTTCTCCTCATCTACTACCTGATAATCCTTGTCTACTATTAGGTTATCATATATATTTATATTTACATATAATCATAAATCCATACATTTAAACATATTTGATGAGGTTAATCAATTTGCAATTATTATCCTTATTGAAGCCCATAGTGTCCCATCTTTGACCAGGGAGAGGTAAGTACATCTTTTCTTTTTTTTTTTTTAGTTCTTCTATTGGTACATTTTAGGTATACAATTCATTTACATTTATCATTGGGTGTTTGTACCTGTACATAATATATCTTGGTTCTTATTTTTTTCCCCATTACCTGTGTGCCCTTCACCCCCTCTGCCCTTCCCTATTTACATAGATTTCATTTCCATTTTTTTTTCTTTTCTCATAGTTTTTCCTTTCGCTCTTTTCCTTTCCCCTTCCCCTCCCTTCACTCCTTTGTCTTTGGACCTTTTTTCCTATTTTAAATTATCAAGTATTCATTTTAATCATTTTAATCCTTGTTTACACTATCAGTTTCTCACACTAGTGAAACTATTCAGTATTTACACATGTGTGTCCTATTTATTTCATGGTAAGCACATCTTGATAATAGATCATTCCTCACTCATTCATTCATTTAATTAACAGTTATACCTCTTACAAGCAAGGGATAAAACTGGATAAGTTGCAGAGTTTAAAAATAAATAAGATCTAGTTTCTGTCCACCAAAAGCTCATAGTCTATATGAGAAATAAATATATACAAGCTGGTTGTAGTGGCACACACCTGTAATCTAAGCACTGAGGGAGGCTGAGGCAGGAGGATTGAAAATTTGAATCCTGTCTTGGCAACTCAGTAAGACCCTGTATCAAAAAAAAGAAGGAAAGGGCTCTGAATGTAGCTCAGTAGTTGTGTGACTCTGGTTCCAATCCCTGTACCACACACACAGGTGTATGCACATGTACACACACACACACACACACACACACACACAAACAGAAGAAAAGACAAATTCCAATTAGAAGGCAGTATCACAGCCAGGGATGTACCTCAGTGGTTCCAGTGCCTGCCTCGCAAGCGCAAGGTCCCGAGTTCAATCCCCAGTACCAAAAAAAAGGCAGTATAATAGAAAATGTAGAAATAACAAAGCATTGTAGTGATGTAGAGGTAAAGCTGGTATAATAAATTGCAAAATCGACAGGTGTCTGGCCTCTCCTTTCCTGTCATCTTACATGGGGATTCTGGTTGTGGTCTGAGATGGCTGCTTAACCTCCTTCCATAATGCTCAGATGGAGCTAGCGGGAGCAAGGGGAAGGGAAAGGGGAAGGAAGGCCCCTTCCCTTTAAGGGAAAATCCCGGAAGCTGCACAGATCACTCTGTTCACCTACCAGTGGCCAGAATTTAGTCAGTTGGTCACATGTAGCTGCAAGGGAGGCTGGGAAATGTAGTATCTCAGTGGGTGACCAAAAGGTACCGACATATTGCTACTCCAACAAGTTCCATGTGCAGCTGGTGCTATTGGTTCTTGGGCCACACTTGAGTGCTACGTTTTAAGGGTGCAGGGGCTATTTGAGAGAGTCTGTCTGTGAACATGGCCCTCCAGCCACTGTAGTCCTTTTTTTTTCACCCATACTAGGGATTGAGCCCAGGTCCTTAGCACTGAACTATACCCCTACCTAGCCTTTTAAATTTTTTTAATTTTGAGACAGCATCTCACTAAGTCAATAAGTTGTCCTGGCTGGGCTTGAACTTACGATCCTTTTGCCTCAGCCTCCCAGGGTGTGGGTATTACAGGCTTGCACCACCGTACCTGGCTTGCAGTATTCATTAATCTGTCATTGCTGCTTCTGTAACTATTTGGGAAAATGACTTTGGAGAAGCCTGCATCTTCGTTTAAATGCCCTGATAATGGGTCAGTGCATAAAGTGTAATTAGAAGGTTCTTTGCCTAGTGTAATTTGTATGGTATTTAGAACTTGGAATTTTCCCTTAGGATCAGAAAGTCCGAGTAATAGAATTACTAGCATAATAATTGTGAGAATGAATTATTCTCTAATGTAGAAAACAAATCACAGTAGCACACAGATTGTTCAGTACTATAAATATTTTGATTCGTGGCTTTTATCCAATTTTCTTCAAACACTTTTGAAAGTGTGAAAAATTATACTTTATGCCTACATAAGTAGGATTTTTATTTTCTAGAGAAATCTAAGCACTTCAAGTCCCTTTTTAAGTATGTTATCTTTGCAGTTTTCTTAATACAAATAGAAGTGAGAGTCCTTGGGAAGCTTGCCTGGCCTTCTTGGCCCAAGGCAGCCAGCCACCCCTGCTCTACCAGCTGCCCTGAACTGTCAGCCCCAGAATGGCAGGAGTATCTCGGTGTTGTTCTTCCTTGTATCTCAGCCTGGAACATTCTTGGTCCCCAGGGCTAGATTTTGGAGTTTGGATTTCTTGATTTGTTTTGCAGTCAGCAACTGGCCTTTTCTGCCTGGCCAGGAAGTACCTGATAAAGCATCTTTCCCTCCCACCATGAGGTACAACCAGAGATCCTCAGGATAGCACAGAGGTGACAGGAAAAATACAACATTGGTAAAGTGAACACAAGCCCTTTGTGAACCATAAAGTTCTATACAAGCATAACAGCATTACTTTGTGTGCTAATAATGTGTGCTAATAATAATTGAGCACTTTTGTTCTAGAAAAGAAATACTTTGCGTGATTTTCTCTTTTAATTCTCTCTATAGTCACATGACATAGGTGCCATTTTCATGTCCATTTTACAAAGATAGGGAAACTGAGGCCCCCCCAGGAGATTTGGTAACTTTCTTGAAGGTATGAAACCGGGTGACAGTGACATAATTCAAAATGAAGTCTTCCAATTCCAAAACTTTGGCCCTCATATTGGACACATTTAAAGCTGATTTAATCATAGGATAACACATTTTGGATGTGTTCAAGTTTGAGTCTAGATTTTGAAATCACAATTTTCTCTCTCTTTCTTTCTGCATATTCCCAAATGTGTCTTTTAAAATCTAATTTTATTGACTGATCTGTTGATTGACTGCTGTGCCAGGGACTGAACCCAGGGCCACTGCACTGTGGTATATCCCCACCCCTTTTTTTAAATACATATTTTTGAGATAGAGTCTTGCAAAGGTGCTGAAGTGTCTGGGCTGGCCTTGAACTCCTGCCCTTCCTGCCTCCCAGAATGCAAGCATTACAGGCGTGTGGCCCCCACACTGAGCTTCCAAATTTTCTGTCACTACAAGCAGTGCTTCCTGACACCTTGTACCCCCTTGGTGTTCAAGGTGCAGCCCTTGTCAGTCCTTCCTGTGTAAGCTTCACCGCTTTGGGTCTTGGCACCCATACTTCCTTCTAGCTTACCCTGGGCAGGAGAATGGGACCCTGAGCACGAAAGGAGGAAGAGACAGAAGCAGGAACCAGGGCTACCTCCTGCCCTCCTATTGAGATCATGCAGTCTGTCTGGACCAGGGTTTTACTCTGTGTGCTTTTGTCCAATTGATGTTTATTTCTCTCCTCCCTCCAACTTTGAAAATCACTTACCCTACAGCGTAGAAAATAGGAATGCTGTGTGCTTTTCAAAGATGCACAAAAATGGAAAAGGGAATTTACCTTACCCCCTCTGGGCATCTCAATGAGCATTTTTAAAGCTGCTTAATGAAGCATGGGGTTTCTTTAGAGCTGACTTACATTCAAACTGCAAGCTTTGGGGTTTTCTCTTCCCTATCCGGTGAACAGGAGTGAGAGGCGCTCTTCTCTCCACCTCTCACTCCCAGCTTCTCAGAGCTCCCTCTACCACCCCCAACCAGGCTGAGCTCACACGTATCCTTATCCTGTGGCTCCCTCCTTCCCCACATCAGCCTGAAAATAGTGCTCAGAGGGAGAGAAAGAGGCTTTGGGGAGTGTGACCTGAGCAGTCAGCTTAGGCAAAATGTGCACAATAAACTTCTATCTGGACTGAATTGTTCTGTAAAGTGGCAGTCACTTCCCAGACAGACAGCCCCTGGAGGACCCGCCATTCTGCATCGTTTAATCACTGTTGCTATGGAGAAAGCCACTGTTTCATTAGAGAACGCGCCTTAACGCAATTAACACATAGTTCAGTTGTTCTCCATCCCTTTTGGGTCCGGAGATGGAGGGGGTTATGGGGTGTTGCTTTTCCCGGGGGCCCCAGAAGGAGACAGCAGGCCAAACAGGGCAGGAGGGTTCCCAGGAAGTAAAAAAACGGCAGCTGAGGACCGCGCTGTGGATGGAACAGCATCAAAAGGAGAGCAGGCTCAGCATCAGCAGGAAACTGGGAGGAGCTGAGGTCTTCGAGCAAAGCAAACAAAATAAAACAAAAAGCCTCTGTTGGTTGCTTTTTTAGTTTGAAAATATACTAAAAATCCCTGCAAATCCTCTTGTGAAATCAGCTCTTCTACTAACTCAGGTGCTTGGCCAAGTAGTAGCGGTGACCCCTCAGAGCCTGGCCCTCTCTCAGATTGCTGTTTTAAACTCCCTTGTCCAAGCTTATTTGCAAACCAAGAAAGGTAATATTTTCTCCTTAACTGGGACATACTAAGAAAACTCCCCAGGGTGCCTGCCTGGCTAGAAAAAGAAAATCATAATGAAATGAGTTTTGATGGTTATGAAATGAGGATTGGAGGATGAGTGTTCTAAGGTTGTTAAATTCTGGGCAGCTCCCCAGAGCTGGGATTTAGCTTCATGCTTCTCCCCTTCCTCTGGCTGTGTACAAGAAAAGAATTGGCAACAATTTAACTCTCAACAATATTTTAAAAAGAAGAAAGTATACTCCTACATCTCCATCTAAGAAATCCTCCTGGAAAGAGGCGGGCAATAGAGAAGTTGACCAACAAAACATCAAAGTAGTGTATGTATCTTGTATATGGATGTTTTAGATCATCTCTAATTAGCTAATGTATTTCTTTCTGCCATATTCTTGGGGGAATTCTCAAGCCTCTCCCCTGCCGCTCCTAGAGACCAAAGAAAAGCAAATGACACCGAATTTTCCCTTCTTAATTAAAATGTTAAACAGGGTTAAGATGCCAAGCTTCATCAGAGGTATTTGTTCCCCTGGTGAACTCGGAGCCCTGCCGGGGTTCAATTCAATGGGAGTTATTTGAGTCAACACGTTATTAAGTTTCCAAATGTAATCAGCCTAGATAGTTTAATGGAAACTTTCTCCTTTTAATAAGCATGTGGTCTGGTTAAAAAAGCACTCAGGTTAGGTGGCCCCTGTTGCCCTTCCTTAACCAGATCACCATAGCAACAGGCAGCTGGTCCCTACAAAGCCAGTGACGCTTGGAGGGGGTGACCCGCAGGAGCCCAGCCCACAGCACAGTCCCTGGCAGGGCATAAATATCCTCAATGGGATTAGAATGTTTAAGGGGCTAAAGGCTGTGGGAAAACTTTTGTGTGCCATATTCATCTCTTCTGCTGTGTGTCTTAACATTTCCACCCAGGGGACAATGGGGTTAAAAGTAAAAGCAAATGTTTTGATGGGTTTATTTTAAATTATGAATTCATGGATCTGCATAGTTGCCTGTCGGCAGGGACCTGCTTCTGACCAGGCGCTCGCTCGGAGGAGCAGAGGATGGTGGATGGAGCAGGCAATGGGAGTCAACACCAGGGAATAACTTCAGCGTAGAGAATTTAATTACATGGGCTGAGGGGACAGACACTCTGTATCTTAGAGACATATTTCGGGCTCATAGCCCTGCTGCTGGGTGCCTGTTATGCAAAGAGCAGAACTTTTCCTTGACCAGCTGCTTATTATGGAGGAAAGAAAGAAGTGGGAGGCCGATGCTTCTGTTTCCTGGTCTTTATGCTTCCTGTAACCTGGGTAGGGTGCTGAGTTCTGGGTTAAGCAGAGTACTGTCCTAGTGGGGGCTGAACTGTGTCCCACCTCAACTCCTACATGCTGGCCCCACCCCAGAACCTCATCATATGTCTGCATTTGTAGGCAGAATTTTAAAGGAGGTGATTACGTTTAAAATGAAGCCATTAGAGTGAGTCCTAATCCAATCTGACTGATGATGACCTTATAGAAAAGGAAACTTGGACACAGAAAAAAAAAACAAGAATGTGTGTGGCAAGGGGAAATACTGGAGAACTCTCAGAAGGGGCCAACTCTAAGCCAAGGATGGAGGCCTCAGAAGAAACCAAACCCACCAGCACCTCTATCTCAGACATCCACCTCCAGAGCTAGGAGAAAATGCATTTCTGTTGTCTGAGTCACCCCAGCCCCTTTCTTGGAGAAGCCCTAGCAAAATAACACATCACCTAAACTGTTTCTAACACTATGAGTGGTGTCAACAACCACGTGTCAGAAGAGATAGTTAAGGAGGCCCTGAAAAGACAACCTAGGCCCCATGCCCAAATTTTCTTTTTAGAGAGAAACAAAAGACAATCCAAACCAAAGATGCAGCCATGAAAGCAAAGTCAGCATGCACATCTCTCAGCTGCCTCCCAAGCAGCCCACCGTCTTCCGCATCATCATTGCCTTAAGGTCCTTCTTCCATGTCATGTGCTATTGACAAGTTTAATGGAGCAGATGTTGAATTGTTTCCACTATTTAAAAAAACTTCTGTGCTACATATGGTCAACATAATACACTGGTTCTTACTGTGCATCCTGTGAACCTCAGAGGCTGAGGGCCCAGAGCATGGCTCCCACACCAAGTTCCACCCAGCGACCCTTGCACGTGCAACTGAACCAGGACACCCTTGCTCCACCTGCCATGAGCCTGGGCCATTGATAGGCAGAAGGCAAGCATGCCCTACTTGTAAGCAGACCTGCTATATCAAGCTTGGACTTGAAAACAGATGCATTTACAGTTGGTGATTCATTTTATAAAAGTGAGAATTCCCTTTGTAAAATGGAAAAATACATCAAACAGTAGTCTTCTTAGGTCCATTTAGAAGTGGACTCAAAGTAGAAAAATTTGCGCTGAGGGAAATTCTTTCAGAGATACTTTCACAAAGTGATGTATGGTCCACCTGCTTAGAAGATAAGACACTGATAAGACATGGAGGTCTCTTTCTCACAAGTTAGGGGAAGGAATGGGGTTAGTACAGCCAGACTAAAGGCAAGTGAGTGCAACCTAACAGATGACTGTGTATATACCTACATATATATACAGATATAGAGAGAGTTTGCTAAAAAGCAATATACACACTTCAGTAGTTCGCCATACTCATACATGCCTGGAAGCTTATGGACACCAGTTTGAGCACCTCTTGTAATTGTAGAGGCCAAAGGTAACTTGCATTAATTTCATGATGTCTCAATAAATTTAGTATTAAAATATTTTAATTTTCCTAATGTATACATTTTTTGTGGAATATATATATGTATGTATCTCTATAGATGAATATATGGACATATCCATGCACATATATGTGTATGTGTGTATATTGTTATTAATAAACACATATGTACATATATAGATATACTATTTTTTGTAGTTGAAATCTTCATCCAGAACCATTTACTGATCATTTGATCATTTGGCTTTGTTTTTATTATGCTAGGTGCTTAGAATCCACAGACACTATGTGGTTTCTGCTCTGCTCTCAGGGGATTCTTAATTTGCTGAAGGAGTGAGATGGAAGTGAATGGTTACAACACAAATGCTGTGACCATGACGGAAGTTCATGTGACCACATGAGTAATGTCTGCCAGCCACACCCTCCAGGGCTCCAGTCCGTGGGCTCTCACATCTGTCACTTGTGAAGTTTACCCCCACTGCCACAGTCACCCGATTTAGGAAGAAAAAGAGGAGATATGGCCATATGGATACTAACCCTGAATACCAGTGTTGTGGATTTAAAGAGATAAATTTCTTAGGATAATGTCTTGGTTACTTTTGATTTTGGACTTGCTTTGGTCCTATTCCTCTGTATTCCTCTATTTATACCTTTTGGAATGATAGTAGTTATCTGGTGCCATTGAATGTTCAAAGTGTTTAACTTTCTTTTCATTTGTACAGGGGCTTGCAGCTGAGAGTTTGCCTTAAATCTCAGAGGAAGGAGACCTTGAACTTGGACTTTTCAGCAATGCTGGAACTGTTAGGACTTTGGCAACTTGGAGATGGACTAATGCCTTTTGCCTAAAAAGATGTGTTTGAGTCTTTGGGGGGTCAGGGGCAAAATGTTATGGCTTGTATGTAGAGGTCCCCCCAAAGCCTCACGTGGTCATAGGTGGGGCTTTTCTCAGAGGTGCCTGGATGTAGGGTGCATGTGATTGATTCATGATTCAATGCTAGGCTCAAGGGCACTAGGATTAAGGATGTGAGTGCTCCCTGCCCTAAGTAGTCTGGATAAGAAGCAAGGGGCAGAAAGATGCAGTTATGGTCCTATGTTGCTTTTGTCTTCTGTGTGCAATGAACTGTTTCTCCTCTCTGATGCCCCTCTGCCATGTGCCACCCTGCCTTGGAGCCGGCTGATTATGGACTGAAACCTCTACAAACTGTGAGCTAAATAAACCTTTCCTCCTTTAACTTTGGGTGTTGGGTATTTTGTCTCAGTAACAAGAGAAAAGTAACTAAGATAGACAATAATGTAAGTTTTTCTTATCTGAAATTGATCTCAAAGAGAATCTAAAAACCAAACAGGAAACAGTTAGATTTTATTTTCTTCCTTTACAACCCACTGCTTTTGCTGGTCTCTTGGTTTTGGAGTCTGGGGTTGCAGTACCTGTACTGCTTCACGGCGAATGTGTTCCTCTCATCTTCTTTCTTCCCACCTCCCTACTTGGCCTTCAGTCACTCTCTCACATTCCTCTTGAATACCGGTAGGAACACTGGTGGCCCTGTCACCCAAGTGGACCAGGGCTTCATGCGCAAGCAAAATTATGTCACGCCCCTGATGGAGAGCCGTCAGCATTTCCCCATTCAGAGTAGCACGCACTAGCTGCCATCCGTCTCTGCTGGACACTGTGTATCCATGTGGCTTAAAGAACAAGGTCCTAACCCCTAGCCCTGGCTCTCAGAAGCTCCATGGTTGGACCTGTCTGGCTCTCAGACACTGTCTTTCTTAGGCCCGTCACTCTGCACAGTTATGCCCTTACCACCCACTCACCTGGCTGGAACAGTTCATAAAAAATGGAAAAGGAAAGTCATGAGCACACTGGTGCAAAAGCAGAAGATTAGTGTAAAATACAGATAAAAAAACCAAGCACCTCTTGCCAATAATATTTTTCAAAGATAGTATTCGAGAGTGGTAGATTCTGGGTAACAGGGTCATGCATATATATGTGCATTTTTTTTTCCCATTTCTATGTTAATACTAAAAATGGCTCAAGGAAGAGAAGAAAAAACAAAAAATGGTTTAAAAAATAAAACCTGCATATTCTTCAAGACCTAATGCAAATTCTACTTGAGATGGTGGGAGAGAGTTTCAGGTTTAGAAATTCAAAGTGTAGGGGTCAGGGATTTAGCTCAGTGGTTCTGCTGCCTACCTCACAACCACAAGGTCCCAGGTTCATTCCCTGGTACCAAAAAAACCCCCCCCAAAACCCCAAGAAATTCAAAGTGTAGTTCAGACCTTGCCACATGACCTCATAGCCACATGAACCTTAGGGTGCACATTTGTGGTGCGGGACAGTGACTTACAAGATGTGGTCCACAGACTTAGCTCATTGCTATGCATTAGAGGTTAATGCATTCCAATTGCCTTCCCTTTGTCACCCTCCATTGACTTTAAAGCCCAATCAGCAATTACTCTAACTGGGCATGGTCAAGCACACCTATAATCCCAGCTGCTTAGGAGGCTGAGGTAGGAGAATCACAGATTTGAAGCCAGCCTGAGTAACTAACGGCTGGGTATGTAGCTGAGCACTCTTTGAGTTTAGTCCCAAGAGCCACAAATAATCATAATTATAATTACTTTTTTCTTACCTTCACTGTTTCTTATGACCCTACTGTCCATGTGATCGTTTGTATACCTGGTAACTCCTCGACCAGATAGAGATGTAGACAGCAGTGATGGTACCTTGTGCAGCAACCATAATAGGCCCTTAATGAGAATCTGTTAAGCTGAAGTAAATCATCAATCTCTATACAGAAATGAAGAATCCACCAAAATAATACAGACAGTCTAAGATTCAATGAAAAACAGACTCAACCAGAAGAAAAACCAAATGAAAAAGAGTAGCTACTATAAGCTCACTTTAAAGTCCTAACTATCAGAAAATTCAGAATTATGACTCCCTTTCCCACCATAACCTTTTCACGTCACACATATGTAACAGAGACCGTAAAAGTTAACGCAACATTCGGTAGTACACGTTACAAACAGATTGCGCAATGTGGTTGGGTTACTGTGGCGGTGGGAATCATAACTTCCAATTCCCTCACTTTTATGCATCTGTGATAGCAACACCCTTAACTAGACATCCTCAGTCGGTTGGCACCCAGAGCCCGAGCTATATTTATGACAGGAATCCAGGGGACGAAGGTCATTGCTTAGAAGGCCTTCAAACTGCCCCTGGTCTTTGCCCAAGTTTTCCAAGTGACCATTTCAGAAAGCTGTTGGAATAAATGGAGTCATTTCCCCTTAACACAGCATTTTGTTTGCATTTACCAAACAGTATTAATTTTCCACTAAAATAAATGCATTCAGGTCAGGGCGGCCTCACTGTGTCAGTGGTTATTGCAGTGCCAGATACCTTATGGTGGGCAGCTCTGAGTTTTGGAAGAGCTGTGACTTCACACACTATCAATAATGCTTGTCGCCCATTCCATTCCAGTCTCCAATGTTTTCAGAGACTCAACGTATGTCACCTCAAGAAGCCACCCCCCTTGATGAGAGGCAGGACATGCAATATTGGCTGGACGGTGAACTGGTTTTCCATCTCTGTGGCTCAAGCAGAGATGCCTTACAGGGCCTTCAGGCTAGTTCTGGGGTTTGGGGGGATTCTGGGGCCTGGTCTGCTGGGCCTGAAAGTGAACAGTCTCTGTCCTTTAAGAGATGTGAGTCTGGTGTGGAGGCACACACCTGTAATCCCAGCACTCCAGGAGGCTGAGGCAGAAGGATTGCAAGTTCAAGCCCAGCCTGGGCAACTTAGAAATTATTAATGCAAAATAGGAAGAAAAGGTCCAAAGGGGTAGGGGTAGTGGGAGGGGCAGGGGAAAGGAAAGAAGGGAAAGGAAAAATGCTGAGAAATGGAAAAAATGGAAATAAAGTCTTTGTAAATAGGGAAGGGTGGAGGGGGTGAAGGGAGGGCTGGGAATGGGGAAAAAATAAGAACCAAGATGCATTATGTAAAGGTACGATTCCCAATGAGAAATGTAATTGTGTTGTATACCTACAATGTACCAATAAAATAATTTAATAAAAAAAAAATAATGAAGGCCGAGAAATAAAAAAAAAAAGAAAGAAAGAAAGAAAGAAAATTTTAAAAGGCTGAGGTGTAGGCTCAGTGCAAGGACCCTAAGTTTAAAACCAGTACTGCAAATAAATAAAATAAAAGATGTGTCTTTCTCAGTGCCTGTCCTCTCACTAATGATTTCACTGGCGTGATGTTTTACCTTCCTTCTCACCTTCACTGCCCTGTCACTGCTAGCCCTTTACTGTGTCTCCTTTCCAGGTGGAGAAGGGACAGGACTCTTCTCCCAAAGTGAAAGCTGTCAGTAAGGTTTGCCTCAGCGTCTTCTCCAGCCCAACTCAACGTGGATCCCTCCACTCTTCTTGCCAGGCCTGTGTCCCCACCTTAGGCCTCTGCTGCCATGTCCTAGGGAGCCCAAAATCTCAGCTCTCTGGAATAAACGCCCATGGCCAGGCCATCCCTGTGAGCAACAAGACTGTGTGTGAACTCTTTCTGAGCCAAGCAGAGCTGTCAGAGCACCCAGAAAAGCATTTCTTAAAAGCACTTGTCCATGCCGGGGATTTAGCTCAGTGGTTTCGCCGCCTGCTGGGCAAGCGCAAGGACCTGAGTTCGATCTCTGGTACCAAAAAAGAAAAAAAAAAAGCACTTGTCCAAACTGATATGGAAAGACCCATAACAGCTTCTTCCACACACACTCACGAGGATATTTCACTTCCATGCACACTCATACTCATGAGGATATTTCAGGGTGGTGAGAGCATCCACAAGCAGGGGGTATGGATGGATGTGCCCATTTCTCCTTAGGAAAGTCAGGTGGAAGAGACAGTTCTGACACTTGGAGCATTTTAAGTCCCCTCATTTTATTCTCTAGTTTATTTTGTTGGCTATCATTTGGTAATTCCTGTTGGAGTTGCATTTTGGAAAATGGCAAATACCTCCTTGGCTATGCTTTAGAGGAAAACTCAGCAAGCACTGGGGCGAGGCCAGCTGCTTGTCTCTGCAAGGGAGACAGCGAGGTCAGTGTGGTCCTCATTTGGGGCTGGCGGAGGCTCAAATGCATTGTTGAATAAATGCCCTTCAGATTTGTAAGAACTTGGGAACTGTAAGACTTTTTTTTCTGGTACTCGGAATTGAACCGAGGCCTTCACACTGAGCAAATATCTTTAGTCCTTTTTCATTTTTTATTTTGAGACAAGTTCTTGCTAAGTCATTAAGTTGCCCAGGTTGGGCTTGAACTTGCAATCTTCCTGCCTCAGGATTGCAGGCATGCACCGCCAAGCCTGACTAGTGTAGGACTTTTTGAAGTAACTCCAAACCAAGGGAAGAATGCTGATAATTTCACACTGGTTTTGCTGGGATATTCAGATATATGCTTGTTTTGCAAGAGGTCCCAGGAAGAGCTAGGCTGGGGGACAGATGAGAATTTAGTCCCATCAGCCAAACTAGCTGACAGCCCAGCCTTCATTCTCAGGTGGTAACACAAGCAACAGGTAAGCATTTTTATAAGGTATAAAAGACTAAATAAAATTTAACTTTTTCTGAGAAATATGAAGAAGCTTAAGATTTCTCATTCAACTCATTGAGGATCTTAGTTAAGCACAAACAGCAAATCCACCCAAAGTTTCTGAACGTCTTGGCTAAGGCGGTCTGGTGTTGGCTGAGGACACAGTGCTCTGGTCCTGTTCACTTAACCTGAAGGGACCACAAAGCTTCTGAGCCAAGAGACCTGAGCCACTGTTGCCAAGAGCAGTCGCAGTGGCATGTGAACTCTACTTCCTGTGCCTGTAAGTATCTTCATAGCTACTTGCTTTCAAGACCATAAAGATTTCTGAAGGACTTTACTATGATATGCTCAGGATAAGGGGTTTGATTACTGCTTGTGGACTTACCACCTATACTTTGCTTCTAAAGTTTGACGTCTTGATACAAAGGCATGCATTCAGACAGAGAGATTTTGTTAAATGTCAGAGAGGTCACTAATCGCTTAGGGGAAGAGCAGTTGTGGTGGTTGGAGATGGTTCTATTAGGGGAATGAGAGTGACAAAAATCCAAAGAACCCAAAATAACATGCAAAAGGAGTTTATTTCCCTCTCTTAGAAATGCCCAAGCATAGGCAGACGGCACTGAGATGGTAGCTTCATGATTCTCTTGGCTCCTTCCATTTGCCAATCTTAACTTTTTGTATCTCAAGGTACAAAATAGCTGTTCAAGCTCCCTCTATCACATTCACCTCTTCATTGGCAGGAAACAGGACAAAAAGGAAAACTACATATTAAACTAGCCCTTACATCTTACTTGCTAGAAATTTGTTTATAGCTACATTTGACTGCAAAGGAGATATAGTTTTGATTCTAAGTAACTGTCAGCTAAAAATCAGTTCTCTTTTTATCTTTTCTCTTTTTTTTTGTACTGGGGATTGAACTCGGGACCTTTGCACTTGCTAGGCAGGCGTGGGAACCACTGAGCTAAATCCCCGGCCCTAGTTCTCTTTTTAAAAGGAGAGACTGAACATCTACTCTAAAGGACAGAAAGAAATATTTTCTGAAATTTATCTGTAATATTAGCTATTGCAGAATTCATTTAGTTAAAACTTGAAGTTAATAATAATATTAAGCCAGATGTGATGGCCCAGGACTAGGGAGGCTGAGGCAGCAAAATTGCGAGTTTGAGGTCAGGCTGGGGAACACAGTGAGACTCTATTTGGGGGCTGGGGTGTAGTACAGTGGTAGAACCCTGGCTGAACTAGTGTGTGATGTCCTAGGTTTGATCTTCAGTACTGGGGAAAAAATGTTAGTGATTTACCTATTTCCCATTATCTAGAGAGAATGAATGACTTTGAGGACTGGAAATGTACCCTTAAAACGATGGCCCCCTGCCCTCTCCTCCTCCTTGGCAGAGCTGCCCCAGGTCTGGAGGGGGAACACAGATCTTGTCCACACCCTCTTGTTCCTCCCCCCAGCACGGCCTCAGCAAATCTTCCAAGTTGTGTGAACCTCAGCAGTGGCAGACACACACAGTAATGCCAGTCTGGAAGGTGTCTTTCCAAGTGCACTTGAGGGAATTCAGTGAAGGTGATTGTCCTGTGTCCTGAGCCTGGGGTCATCCTCGGCCTGATGGAGGAGTAGAATCTCTGCAGGTGCGGGGAACCTGCCACACGATCCCCAGGAAAAGAATGTGCCTGCGAGAGCAGAGAGTGAAGAAAGTGTCCTGAGTCACTCCGCTGGACAGGGGAAGCCAGAACCTCAGCCCACTTCCAGTGATTTCTGAAACTTGGGAATCAAAGCTCTGTTCTGGACTAAGCATAGCAAGCCTTGGGGTTAAAAGTGTCTTCTCACTTTTCAAATCTGTAAAAAACTTCAAACTTTTCGTGATTTTCTCAGCTCAACTCAGAAGCAATAGTGAAGGTCTTATTGTCTTCTAGAGCACATGAGTGTGCTTAGTAATGGCTCAAAATGGTGCAGTTATAAACATGATGCTGGGGACTAGACAAGGACAATTACTACCTTTGTGCTGTAAGATAATAATTAAGGATGTTGAAGCTTTTTTTTTCGAGAACCTGTCTGGTGCAGCCATTTCTCCAGCCTCACTGGCCAGTCACTCATTTCCTACTGGACCACAGGCTTCTCCCAGGACCTCGGTGGCCCACCTGAATGGTGGCCATTGTGCAGCCTGGTCCATCCACTTGCTGTCCTTCATGTTCCCCTCTGGGGCAGGACCTGGGGTGGGGTGGTACTTGGTGTGGGGCTGCATCGTGACTCTGAGCACACCAGGGCATCCCTCTTTCCTTTGGTGGTTGGCATCTTGCTCCGACCTGAAGCCCCAGAGGGAACCATTTCTCCCCACAGCAGTCCTTCACCTAGACACCTCATTCCTGGCTGCAGAGAGAGCATGAGAGCCCTCGGGCAATAGCTAGGGGCAAGATAAAAGGCACTGGAGCTGTTTCGTACAAGCCCGGTAAGCTGTATCTGCTTGTGCCAGGCCACACGGCTGCTTCTCCCACTCCTGTGCCCCAGAGGCTACAGGGCTCCCAAGAAAGGGGGCCCTTCACTGAGTGCCCTGCCTGAATACAGGGAAATGAGATACAGATGAGTCTCTTTGTTTCTTGTTGTGGGGTCCAGTAGCTTTTCCCAATCCACTGGGAATGAAGTCAAGCAGGCCCTAGGGGATTTTAGTGCCCCCTGTCTGCCAGTCATTGCCTACTCTGTGTCGCCTTCATGAAGCCTGGATCCCTCCGGATGCCTGGTGACAGTCAAGCACTGAGTTACGTGTGGCATGTGACAGTGGGACAGGGTGAGGGCTGGGCAGCTCTAGTTGGTGCTGAGACTCCTCCAATGGCTGTCTCTGTGAAGGATGCAAGACGTCCCTCTTTCTGCCCAGGCATTCAGTTCTGCCAGAGGCAGCCAGGCCTTTTTGGATACTTTTAGCTTCAGCTGAAGATAAGCTCTTTGGTTCCTTACTTCCCAGGCCTTTGGTTACATGGCCGTTTGCATTCTGGGAGCCCTGTGATCATGTCACCCCTTCTCACTCCTCAGAACAATCTCATTTCTTATGAGCAAGACCAGAGAGATGACCACACCTAGTGCTGATATACTAGCAGAGGGGGGCTCAGTGTCTACACCAGGAGGGGGTCCTCATCCCACTGCTTGTGGGGTGCCCTGGCCTGCTTCACAGCCCAGCATGGCTACTCTAGCCCAGTGACCTTGGTAAGGTACTAAATCTCTCCCTGTCTCAATGGTCTGTATTAAAATTAATAGTACTTATCTTGTAGGATTACAAAAAGGATTAAGTGAGTTAGTACATAGAACAGGCTGGGCATGGTACCTGGCCATAGACACACTCAATGAGTGCCTGAGCCTCTGTAAGAAATCAGATCTCCTATTGTTTTGCTACAGATGTGGTTAGCCTGCAGCATGCTTCCTGAGGAATAAAGGACTTACTCTACAGAAAACTGGACAGCTTCTAGGACTTGAATCCTTACTTAGGACCAAATATGATGACATATGAGAGAGAGATACCATGGTGTAATGTTGGGTCCCGGGGGGTGGAGACCAACACACTTACGAGCAAGATCATTTTGGATAGGCACTGGCTATCTACTGCAGTGTAGCAGCGCATCACCCTAAACAAAGTGACTTGGAGCAGCCACTGTCATTTTTAGTAGTACTTTGGGTGGAGGCTGGTGGGGACAGCCTGTCTCTCCATGTGGCATTCGCTGGAAGGCCTGGAGGCTCATCGTCTGAGACGGCTCGCTCACCTGACTGGCCAGCTCTTGTGGGCTACTGGCTGGGGCTGTAGGCCACCATCTGGGGGCTCCTCTCCGTGGCCTTACCGCACGGCAAGGTTGGGCTTCTCATGGAATAGAACCCACGCTGACAGCAGAGTCCTCCAAGTCAAAGGCCCAGATGATGGGAAGCACCAAGCGGCTTGGGCAGGGCAGTAGTGCAATCTGATAGCCCTATCTTTCTGACTCTGAACTCCCGGTGGGACCCCAGCTGTATGGAGTGTAATTCCTGCATTTGGGCACCTGAAGAACTTCGATGAAGAGAAAGAAGCCTCCTGGACATTTTACAAGAAAAGGTACAAGACTCATTCATGAAGGGGTGGCTGGTACATCCCCGGCTATGTTGGTTGCCTGGTTGTCAAGTACATCCTGCTTTCAAATAGATGTGAAAGGCAGATTAAGCTAACTCTTTTGAGAAAGAAAAAAGAGTATCAGTCATCAGGAATCTTAGAAGACTTGACTCTTCTAGTCCAGGCAAGACCAGCATCTCAACCAAATTCTAGTGAGCCCAGGGGGCCCAAGGCTGTGGAGGGCATTTACAAACACAAGTCTTCTTTGGAATTTAATTAGATCGAGATGGTTGATACATTCCTTAAGGAGGAGCTGAGCATTTAAAATTATACCAAAGGTATTTTTCCCCAGGTGTCTGTTAGGGGAGTCGCGAGCCTTTCAAAATGTGTGATAAGGCAGCTACTTGTGTCATTTTAAACTAGTTCCAACCAGCTAGGCTGCTCTGCGCGCTGAGCTGCTGGCTATGAGCTGTCATGCAGGCTGGCTGTGAGACAAGCAGGTGGATAAGGAAGACATCACCTCCTCAGGATCTGCAGGAACAGGCAAGTAGGATACCTATCTCAGCCCTATCTCAGAGCCAGGCCCAGGCTCCAGCACGAAGCACCAGCTTCTGTGGGCTTTTTCATTTACATGACATTTTGGGGGGAAAGGTTAGAATTTAATCCTCTCCTAGGACAGAGTTATTTCAGTTGCCACTGATCCTTCCCAGATAAATGAGACAGGGCTTCATTTTTCTTGCTACTCAAGTATCTAATTTTATAAAAAGCCTTGAGCAATGTAATGATTTATTGTAGCAACAGGATGGCTACATGTGAGGACAAGCCTACTCTCTATTAATTTTCTCAATGAATCTCTTTCCTTGCCCACGAGAAGTTGTGCATGCCTTTCTCTGTGGGTTTCATAAAGACTGTTTGAAGTCATGATTGTAAGATCATTATGATGCTTTTGAAAGATAGTGGGTTTCAAAGAGTTGTACTTAGCAGATTTACCAAGGCTCATCATCTTAATTTCTGTCCTAGACTACTTTTTAGAGCTATGATCCAAGCATGTGGTAATTGGTATCATTTTCTTCACAATTTCACACCCCTCACACTTTTATGGTTCTCATTATTCTGCCCCTCTTCTGAAGTGACACGTGTAGTAAGAAATTTAAACTAAATTAGAGTCTTCTAAGGCATGTAGAAACAACATAGAAATGGATGCATCTATGTGCACAAAAAATGGCATTATTTTACACATCCTTCTGAAGCAAGAGATCTTTGTGATAAGTATTCTAGCTTAGACCACTATTTCTTTATTTCTATTTTTACTTAAAATAACAATCTTACAGTCATATTGTGACCATGCCAGAGGCAGGGCTAATGTGGTAAAAAATCAGACATCAGTAGAAAGCCTTGAAAATGTCCCCAGCTTCAAAGGATGGGGACAGAGGAGAAAGGAAAGGATGTCAATTCTGATCCTGAGAAGCAGGATCGGGAGATTCTGCTAAGACGGTGGAGAAGGGAGGCAGGCTGGAGCAGGACAGTCTTGGGAACAAAGAAATTATACTCACAAATTCCTAAATTGGCCTCTATTTGCCAAGAAGGGCTATATTTGCATTGTAATCATTTTATTCTCTACTTGTGAAGGAAACTTCTAGTCTCCATTTTTGCAGAGAAGTAAAGTCAGGACTCAAACATGCTAGTTAACTGGCTGGAGCTCATAGAGACCACAAATGAGAATGAGAATTGAGGTAGTCCTAGTCCTTTGGCTTAATCAGCTGAGTCTTTCTGCCTGTCCTGCTTGGCCTCAGGGAAGAAAGGGTGGCATGTGTTTGTTGTATGGACCCTGAGGGTCCCCTCTGTCCCCTTGGGCCAATACACTGATCACATCCAGGCATTCTGTAGCATTCTATAACAAATACTTCATTAGCTATAGTCAAGTTTGAAGCCCATTGAAGGTACATTCTTTTGTTGGTTTGATGGTGGAGTAGATAGGGCTCCTCCAACCAAGTGTGTCTTACTGAGTTCTTGAAAGAAGGTAGGATGACAGTATGGGGACACAGTACAAGAGATCATCAGCCTTTTGTCAAAACCAATATTTTTTGACAAAATCAAAATGAATCAACAACATGCAGAGAATATTTTTTTCTACTCCTCAGGAAAATTTTAAAAAATGAAAGTGTGGTGGGGGATGGGTTGTAGAAAAATACAGTAGAGGAAAAGGGTTCATGTGGATGCAAGTATTCTTAAAATATTGTGTCCTTTTGCACCTGTAAGTCGTGGGGATCCTGAGTCCACTCATCTCAGCCTGATTAACTGCTTTTATACCCAAACTTAACTCCAAGAAATTGTTTCATTCAGATGCACGCAGTGACTATGCTTTGTGGTGGGCTACGAATAGGCAGCCGCTTCTGTGCCCACTTTTCTTCAGGCAGCCACTTGGAGTGGGAGTTTGTGTGCGATGTAGTGGTCTGGGGAGGCCCCCACAAAGTCAGTAGCCATATCCCTTTCCATTGCCGAGCCTAGAAGCTTCCAGCTTAGGAGTTCCCTTATTTAAGGCGATAGGATTTCCTATCACCTTATGTAAGCTGGAAAGAATTTTTCAAATGAGAAAGAGAAGGTGCTATGTTGTACAGTGTTGTTTTCACTTTTTAACACAAACACACACACGCTCAGACACACACGTCAGGCTGTTGTAGGAACACATAAACCGAAGTCATAGCCAAGCACTCTTCCGGCAGGAGCTCCTCCTGCCCAAAAGGAACCTCTTGTTAATGGCTGTATTCATGGAAGTTAAAGTTAAATTTCTGCGTGTTGGTGCAAAGCCAGCTCTTCCTTCAGGGCTATTTTAGAAATCTAAACTAGTAAGGGGTCCACAGCATATAGCATAACATAAGGAAGTAGGAGTCATGCTGGGAGAGAAGCGTCCTTTGTCCTTGCCTCTGCAGTGGAACCTTCTGGGAGAAGCCAGGCAGTGGGTCGGCTGCTCTTTCAACAAGTGGCCATCGTGGGCAGTTTTCAGACTCACTTGCAAGGGCAGTTGTTCAAGACTTTCCTACCTGAAACCAAAGGTTGTAACAAACTGTGCTATCCCCATGGGCAACCACCAGCAGGTATGGGGGCAGGGAGTGGCTATGGAAGAATTAATCTTGCTTGTGGGCCATTTTTCTTTTAGGATCCAAATCTGGGTTTGATGCTGTGCTTTAAAATATTTTTTATTTTAAAAAATTTTAGATTAAAATTGTGTATTAAAATATAATAGAAAAGGAGACCATTCTAACAAAATGTCAATAGAGTTAGAAAATGGCACAGACTCTTATAAATGCAGAGCCTTAAAATTGCTATGGTTTTACTGTGTCCCCCAAAGTTCATGTGCTGGAAAGTTGATCCCCAGTGCAACAGTGGTGGGGGATGAGTCTGATGAGAGGGAACTAGGCCGTGAGGACAGAGTAACCGGAGTAACACCATGACCACAGGTGTGGGTTCTTTGTAAAAGGACAAGGGCAGCCTCTTTTTGCCCCATGTCTCACCCCTTCTTGCTTTTCTGCCTTCCACCGTGGGATGATGGAGCCAGAACCCCCTGGGCAGGTGCTGGCCCCTCTCCTTTAACTTTCCAGCCTCCAGCACTGGGAACCAATACATTTCTGTTCATTACAAATCACCCCCTCTCAAGTATCCTGTAATGGCAGCACAAAACAGACTAAGATAAAAACCTCAGTGTGCCAGAATAAGTGGAAGCAGAAGGCATTTATCTCAGTGCTCTTGGTTGGAGTAAGGAGTAAGCACGAGTCCTTAAAAGGCCTTCAAAAGGTCCAAAAGTCATTTAGTGTGGAAAATGCAGCATCAGCGGCAGTGAGAAGCAAGATCAGTCTAGCCTGGGCCTCCCCCACACAGCCTAGCCAGACCTCCATGTTGCCTGGGTACCTTTACACCCAATCTCTGCTTGATTTCCGACCTTGAACTTTTTATTTCTACCCAGAAGAAACTTGTACAGCTCATGAAGGGACTTGTCCCTCTACTTCTCAGAAGCAAGTTGGGTTTATTTCCCCCCTGGCAAATACCAGTTAAGCAGTTTAATAGACAAACTGGGGGATCAGACACCATGAGAAGAAAGTCCTGATGTGCAAGTGTGAAGGGGCTGCCTCCTGTTGGAGAGAAGCGTGTTCTATTCTTCCTGTAAGAATGGGCTGAATTTTAATCATCCTACTAACAAATGCATGCTAGCTACCTGGTGATTGTATTCCTCCATTGCCTCTGAGTGTGGATTTCTACATGGTCATCCATGGCTTTTCCCTAAAATCCTTAAACGATGCACATATGTTGAAATGCCTTTGCCCTGACCATCTGTAGGGCACTCAGCCCATGGCCTGTGTAGATATGAGGAAAACACTCTCCTGGGGTGATTGCTTCTGGAGACCTCAGATTTGCTACCTGTGCTTCATCCAGGGCTCTGGAGCTTCCAGGGCAAGAAGAAATCTTGGGGCTGCCACATTCCCATTCCTTTGTTCCTCACTCAGGATCCACGATTAATCAATGCATTGTACGTAAGTGGGGCCTCCACTTCTTTGGGCAAACTGAACCAAGTTGGAACCATAAAAGCAGAACCATAAATCAGCTGTGTTACAAAGGCAAAGTTCTTCAAAGCACCTAAAAGCCCCATATGCATTCTTCCTAGTTAATGAACAACGAGGTAGAGCCTCTGTCATTGGCTTGGTAGAGGCCAAGTTAGAATCAGAAGATGGATATGTGAAAGCCAGTCACCCAGGAAAATGTAAGCCAAACAAAGAAACACAACCAACTTCAAAGACCTCCTGTCCCTTCTCTGACACGGTGTTTTGTGGGCTGGATGATTCATGTAGGAGAGTAGTTGGGCCTGCTGTGAACCCAGCTGTGGGAACCTATTGTGCACATATCCTAGGGAAAGGGATTTTCCCTTTAAAATTGCCTTCACAGCTTCCCCTTGAAGTGCTGTGTGGATTCCCTTGGACATCATGGGAAGCTGGTCACGGCCTCCTCTTCTAAAAGTCTGGAGGCCGTGATGACCTGTTGATTTTACAACTTTCTATGGTTCCCAGGTGTGTTTAGAACTTTTCTTTGGCTGCTCAGGTGGGGTGAGACTCCATAGGCTTTCATAATAGATGAAATTAAAATGGATTCTTGCTGATGATCTGAAAATTTGTAGGAGTTTCTCTTTCTTTACAAGATGAAGGGCCCAAGCTTGTGAAACAGAAGAAAAAGGGAAAATCAAATTAAATAAACAAACACAATGCATTTGATCTGTGTATGTGTGTTTATGTGTCTGTGTGTGTAGCCCTAATATATTGGACTTTTCTTGCTGTATATGTTTTGTAGGGTTACATATGAACTATGTAACATTTAAGTTCTTTCATTCTTCTTTCTAGAATGAATCATTTTGTACTAATTAATGAGCTGAGCCCAACACATTATTCTCCCCGATGCTGTCAATAATATGGGGGTACACATTAAACAATAACCAAAGGTCCTTAGCGATTTTGTGGCTATTCAGGGAAAACCCTCCCCAAAATACATATCACATTTGATTTTTTTTTTTTTTTTTGTACTGGGGATTGAACTCGGGTCCTTGCACTTGCAAAGCAGGTGGTGGAACCACTGAGCTAAATCCCTGGCCCTACATATCACATTTGAGAGGAAGCACTGACCTACAGGAATAATGATTTAATAACTAAAAGAAAATGTGTTCGCAACTTTTACCTTTTAAAATGCATAACTTCTTTCCCAAGTCAAAGATTTTTATTCATTTGCATATTTCATAGGAAAAGCAATGCATCAGCTGGGTCAGGAATGTAGAAAACACCCCAGGCTTGCGCGTGTGCTCTATGGTGTGTGCTGCATTTGAGTGGAGATCTCTCACGTCAGGAGCCCAGCTCCTCCTGAAGATTGTGCATCTGCAGTCAGCTCGCAGGAGTCTGGGTTGTGCAGGAACCCCCAGTGGCACCAGAGACACTGGGACTCTCATTTGGAGCCCAAGTGAAGTTTGAAGGCCAAAGCCAGAGGTCAAGATACGGAGAGAGGGGTTCAGTGAGTCCCAAACAACAATTTCTTCCACATCCATGGGAGCCTGCCTTTTGCTGAGTCCAGCATCCATGGCGGCTCCCAGCTTTGCTGGTCCAAACTTGTAAGGCTCCTTGGCTTTTCCTTGCCTCAGAGACTACTGACTGACGGCAGGATCAACGTCCACTCTTTACCAGAGCTCATTACTCACTGTTGGGAAAGGAAAAGAAAGCACACCAATCCTTTCTTCCACCAAGCTTTCTCATATTCTTGCTCCTCAGAGCAGCAGCTAAACTAATACTCCCAATGATATTCCTTCCTCTGGAGACGGTGGGAGAGGCGCTGCGTCTGTCCAGGTGGCGGGGGAGGTCTCACACCTTCAGGTGGGCATGAACCAGGGAGTGTGCACACAGCTCTGAGAAGTGCCTTGGAAGCCCCCCAGCTGCTTGTTTTGGCCAGCTCCATGCACAGCAGAGCTCCTGCCAGGAGAGCTGGGCTGGAGGGAGAGGCAAGGCCTTAGCTCGGTTTCCTCAGCCCTGTCTCTTGTTTTGGGATGGAAACTGCTGCTCCATTCCCTTCAAAGAGGAGGGAACAGAAGCCCCTGAGGCTGATGGGCCGGAAGCGAGCCTGAGCTATGTGAGCCACATCCTGGAGGCTTCCAGCCTGGCTGCATCACCCAGACTTCGCTTCTCTTTGCTGCAAACCAGAGCACTGGCTCTCCCAGTAAGGCCTCTGAAGCCTGCGTTATTCCTTCCCACCTCCTGCTCTTTCTGTGCCAGTAACAACAAGAGGGGGAAGCAGCTTTGATGCTGGAGCTCCCTCCAGGCGGTTCTCTGCTGGAGGAGGGAGATCCTATACCTGTCATGTGTGCGTGCCAGTGCGTTCCCATATCTTTTACCCCTTAGGCATTGTTACCCTTGAATTTTTGCAGAAGGAATCTCCTGTAAAAGTTCTGAGCAACTATCTTTAAAATAATATATTTAACACTCACTGCAGCACTGGGACCACTGACTGCATTTTTCATGGGAGTAGGGCAAAAGGCAGCTTTTGCTCATTATAAAATGATGCAGTATGAGGATATGCTTGGTCACCATCTTTTTTAATTTTAGGAAAGAACATGTAAAATTTGCCATGTTAGGCCTTTGAAACAGAACAATCCAGTGGCATTTAGCACATTCACAATGTTGTGAAACTATTACCACTATCTACTTCTAGAATATTCTTATTGCCCTGAAAGAGACCCCATGCTCATTAATCAGCCATACCTAGTCTCCCTTTTCACCATCCTCTGGCAACCATTAATTAGCTTTCTATCTCTATGGAGTTTGCTGTTCTGGATATTTGATACAAATAGAATTATGCTATATGTGGCCTGTTGTGGTTGGCTTTTTTCACTTAACATAATGTTTTCAAGGTTTATCCAGGATTGGGGATTTAGCTCAGTGGTTCTGCTGCCTGCCTCACAAGCACAATGTCCTGGGTTCAATCCCCGGTACCAAAAAAAAAAAAGAATCATTGACTCAAGGTTTATCCATGTTGTACCATGTGTTAATACTTCATTTTTCTTACCTGTTTTTTTTTTTTTATTGGTACATGTTTGTAGTACACAATGTTTACATTCCTTGTGGGGAGTTAGCACATGTACATAATACATCTTAGTTCCTTTTTTTATCCCCTTTCCCTTCCCTCCCCTCACCCACCCATCTCACGATCCCTTTCTTTTTTTAGGGGGGGAATATGTTTGCAATACATAAACTGAAACCAGAAATTTCATTTGACCCAGCTATTTCCCTTCTAGGTATCTTCCTAAAAGAGTTAAAGGCATTATATTACCGTGATACATATGAACACGTGTTAATAGAAGCACAACTCATAATAGCTAAATCTTGGAAGCAGCCTATGTGTCCATCAACAGTGGGCTGGATAAAGAAAATGTGGTATTTACGCATAATGGAGCACTGCTCTGCCATTGTTTTTTATGACTCAGTAATCATCCAAGTTTTCAGTAATCATTTAAATTCCTCAACCCCTAAGTTTTGGGGTTGAAATCATTTTCTCTCCCTTGTCTTCCATTCCCATTCTCACCTTTCCTCTCAACTCTGCCTCTCCTAATCTGGCCTATAACCTACCAAGCCATTCCTGGAAACCACCCTGGCACCAGGGGCCCCTGAAGAGCTGGTCAAAATTGTAGCTTCTTGGCCCGACTTGACACCTAAACAGGACCCGCTGGGCACCACGGCAAGGGATCTGCATTTCTGACTCCTCCAACCCCAGCCCTAGGCTCCTTTATCAACTCCCAGTGGCTGGGCCTCATCTCCACCTTCAGCTTCACTCACTGCAATCCCCCCTGCCTCCCAGGTCCAGCTCACACGGCACATCCCCGTAATCCCTGCAACAGTCATCAGCTCCAGGTCAGAACTTTCCTGGACCGTGAGCTCTATGAAAGCACAGGGTCAATGGCCTTCTTTCTGCACCCCCAGAATAACACTCATTCCCAGAATGAGAGATGGACTGAGAACTTCCATATAGGCCACATGCTAGTTGCTTTTAATAAAGTCACTCAACTGATCTTCACAGTCATTGCGTGGGGAAGGCAACGTTCTTATCCCTCAACTTCAGGAAAAACTACTGGCTCTAGGAAGTGCCCAAGCATTTCTGCTCAGTGACCAATGGAGACTGACTCCTCAGCCTGAATCCTAACTTGGTGCATGCACAGGTGAAGTTATAAAAAGCTGTTCTAAAACTCAGTGGGGAGGGAAAAAACAGACAGTGCTGGTAAAATAAATGTTAGTAACTTCTGAGGAGCACATGTATCTACCCTAAGTTGGCTTGTGGTCCCTGGCAAAGGATCCTCTTTGGTCCCCACCTTTGTGCTCCCCATAAATGCCTGAGTCCCTCTGTGGCTGAGGCTTCCCATGTGGAAGATGTACATTCTGACTTCCTACCTCACCTCCTTCACTTTTCATTCATTCAGCATAGCTGAAGACATGTGCCATTTACTTTAACAAAGCCAAATTAGATCACAGGGTAGTCCACATGAATAAGACACATGTGGCCCCCGTGGAGTCGGTTAGAAC
This sequence comes from Heterocephalus glaber, assembly GCF_053883595.1. Lineage (NCBI taxonomy): Eukaryota > Metazoa > Chordata > Mammalia > Rodentia > Bathyergidae > Heterocephalus > Heterocephalus glaber. The sequence goes on from NW_028258320.1 coordinate 62,784,743, forward strand.
CAAACTCAGCCAAGCAAGGAAAGCTTTGAAGCAAAATCCCAGGTTTCCTTACAATATGACCCAGCAACTCCTCTTCTGAGTATACTGTGTACCCACCGGAATGGAAAGTGGGGACTCTAACACACACAGGTACACTAATGTTCACACCAACATTATTCATAAAGGTGAAACTAACCCATGTGTTCGTGAGATGAATAGCTACACAAAATGTGGTACATACATACCATGGAATATTATTCAGCCTTAGAAAGGAAGGAAATTCTGATACACACTACAATATGGAAGAATCTTGGAAACATTGTGCTAAATGAAAAGCCAGACACAAAAGACAAATATTGTAAGATTCCACTTATGTGAAACATCTAGAGTAGACATGTTCCTAGAGACAGAAAGTAGATTAGTATTTACCGGGGGCTGAAGGCAGGGAGGGATGGGGAGATACTGCTTAATGGGTATTTTCAGTTGGGGTGAAGAAAGAATTTTGGAATTAGTGGCAATGGCTGCACAAGACTCTAATTTTACTTAATGGCCCTGAACTACACACTCAATAACGGTTAAAGTGTAAATTTTATGCTATAAATATTTGGCCATGATAAAAAGAACTCTCAGCTTTCCTTCCCAATCACTATAGGCTTAGGCCTATGTCTCCTTGAACAGGGTGTATCAGGAGCTTCCTGTTGTTTACCCCATAATCTGTTTAATCTCCCATTTCTCTGTCCCAGCTGCTGCAGTCTATGGAGAGGTGGATTTCTGATGGTCTCTGAATGGCCCCAGGCAGAGCATAGCCCAGCTGAGAAGGCACCTGGCCTTCCCATCAAATCTCAGCCCGAAGATGTTACCCCAGGGATTGACTGGAGTCCTGCCAGGTTGTCCTGGGAGGTCACTTAAAGGCTCATTTCATTGCCTGAGATCCTCCAATACAGTTCTTCCTGTGTCTTTTTCAGGCTCTGCAGAATCTCTAACAACAAAATGAGGGAGCACAGGGCTGGGGATATAGCTCAGTGGTTCCACTGTCTGCCTCACAAACACAAGGTCCCGAGTTCCATCCCTGGCACAAAACAAAAAGAAGAAGAAGCTATGGAGGAGTCTCTGCTTCTTTAGCCATGCTGTGTGTTGCCCTGTGCTGTGTTGAGGAGCCTGTGAGGATTGACATCATGGAGGGAAGTACCGTCAGGCAGAGTGGCCCAGCTCTTTCAAGGCTGACAACTCTCCGCCCTTGATGCCTAGCTCCCCCTTTTCCTTAGACTGGGCTTTCTCTTTTCTGCACTGGACCTTGGACATTTCAAGTCACCCCCATAGGAGCTCGATGTTCTTGCCCATAAATCTCAGGCACACCTAGCCTTCTCCAGCCCTAAGCCTTCTGGGCCCCCAGCCAGCCTCCCCTGCATCTGACCTGTCACCCTGCTCTTCCATATGCTGTCTCATTCGGGGGCTCTCAAGTCCCTCAACATCAAGGAAGGGATTCCCTGGGGAAGTGGGGTATCTGTGGGGGAGGGAAGGGACTCCTGGCCATGGGAAGGCTCAGAGGCAGGCCAGGGTGGGCCAGTGTGAGGGGAGACTGGCTCTGGAGCAGGGCAGAAGAGTGAAGTGGGAGGGCTGCAACCATGGCGCTTGGACACAGTCTGGAAGTGAAACTCAGGCCGCAGGGACACACTCCCTCATCCTTCTTCACGCTGGAGTTGGTGGCGTGCCGGAGCCTATGCTCTCCGCAGGCTTCTCTGTCTCCAGGGAGTCTGTGCATCCTGCCTACCCAATTTATGTGCCCTGGATCCCAATTTATTCCTCTCCCCTAGTCCCAGCGTTTGGAGTCCAGCCTCTCTGAAGGAGCTGCCAATGCTGTGGGAGATGATGACACCAATAACGGACTCCCTAGCCCTCGAATGCTGTGGTTCAGCTGCAGAGCAGACACTCCATGTGGCTTTGATTTGGCTGGAAGGCCTTGGGGTTTAGGGCCGATTTGTCACAGTGTTTCTGGATTGGGCCCCTGAGAGGCCCAGAAGATCAGCCCAGAAATTCCAAAGTGGGAGGCCAGGAATTAGGAGGCACTGCTTCCTCGCCCCTCTAGGACAGCATGTGCCATCTCCACTGTGCTCGGATTTGGCTTCAGCATAGAGAGTTCACTGTCATTTTGGAAAATGGACCCACCGACTTCTTGCGTTCCCCCGACATGCTCTCTGTAGCCCGTGGAGCCCTCAGGGTAACTTGGCTGGCAGCGGGGGTGGCTCCTCCTTCAGCCTCACCTTTCTGCTCTGCTCTGAGCTGGCTGGCTTTCCCTCCACTCAGTTCTTTGGTCAGGAGAAAATGTAGCTTCTTCCTTCTCCCCACTCCCAGCCTCCTCTCTTTTGTGATTCTTTCCTCACTGGTGGCCAGCTGCCCTTCTGAGGCTGTGTCTGAACCTGGGCTCCATCAGGGCTGATTTGGCCTCAGGTGGCATGGCTGTGCTGGGGATACAGGTCGGCATTTTTCTTTCCCCCTAAAAGGCTCCGTAAGGTCTCTGGGAGCAGGGATGGGCAAAAGTCCTTGGTAGACAGTGCCAGGTCCACTTATCTTCTCTGGCCAGTCACCACCGGTCTGGTTCTCATGTTCCCAACCAGTTCTGGGGGACACAGTTTTCTGGAGGACCTGGCCACATCGGTGCTGGGTGGAGGTGTATTGGGAGCCCCAGAAACACTCACGGCCCTGGGAAGATGCCAGAGAGGCAAAGGTGAGAGCTGGTGAGAGAGAACCAAGACCACACAGCTTCTCTGCTGCGCTGCTCCAAGGGGACCCCACAGGTGAATGGGTGGGCTTGTTGCTAAAGCCTTTATCTGACGTCACACTCTAGAGTGGTGCACTGCTTGGTGACGCCAACCAATGCTTAGAGAGCACTAGTGGACCAGCCCCATTCTGACTGCTCGTCAGTAATAGTTCATTCAACCTTTACAGCAACCCCATTCACAAATGTGGAAACGGGGGCACAGAGAGGTGAAAACCGGAATTTAATCACTAAGAGATGTGAACCCCATGCTGTCCAGCTTCAGGGTCCTCTCTTTTAGGCACTATGCAAGAGGTTAATTATTTAATAATAATAAAATCTTTGTTAAGCCCCTATTAAATGCATTGTGGTTTGAATTATAACATCTGGTTTCACTCGCACACTCTTCTGGGGGGAAGGCGTTTTTGTACCCATTTTTACAGATATAGAAACTGAGGCTCAAAGAGGTTGGCCTGTGGTCATGCGGTTTTGGGCTCAGGCGTCTTTGTTTCCAATTCTTGCTCCTTAATTTGGGGTTACCTAGGTGGAAGGAAGGCAGGGAGAGTCAGGCACTGGGGGAGGAAGTCACTCTCTCAGCATATTTTATTAGTGGTAGGCACCACACACGTAGGGCTCAGTCCACACCTGTCAAGGTGGCCTCGGGACTGCTGCCTTCCACTCTTCCGACTCTTGCTGAGTGTCTCCCCCTGATCATCCTGACCTGTCTGGAGCTGAATGTCCCCTACATCTTACCTCCTGTTACCTCCATCCCCGGGAAGCCTGCCCCTCTTCAGCTGAACCTCCTGTCATCCTTTTATTCTCTTGGCCAATGCTTGATATCTCGGGGACTTCTTTCACTCCTTTTTTACCAACCCTCAGCCCCACTCCTTGACAAGGTCAGGAGAAAGCAGTGTCCTCTGGGATGGTCCATTGGGGGAAATTCCTAGTGTGGCCGAGTGTGACCCTGAATCCTTGGGTCTTTTCTCTGAAATCCACAATATTATCTGGTAAACACAAATTTACACACCAGTTTAGAGAGCGCCCCCCACCCCGGGCAGCCATTATGGGCTTCAAGGATTGTACCTTTTATGGGACTGTTAAAAAAATTGAACTTGGAGGCCATTAGTCTGAGATAGCAAACAGAAGGCCAGTGGAAACAGTAAAATGACACCTAAGCTTCTCCGGTCAGAAGCTGCCAGCTGGCTTCCACCCAGGGCTTTCCAGAGGACAAGGTATCCACACAAAGCAAGTGCATCCCCAGATCCAGCCATGTCCTGTCTCCACATCCACTCAGCTTGCTGCCTGTGCTGCTGGGGGGTGGGGAGGGGTGCTGGGGCCAAGCTCTTGGGGTTGATTTTGGATTTGAGTGCTACCCAGTTCCTGAATCTGTTCATGCTCAAATAAGTGCTGCTAAATTTATTCTGTCTAAAGAGTTCTTTTAACAAGACCTTGCTGGAGGGAAGCAACCCCAGCCCTGGATCAGGGAGAGCCAGCAGGGCCTGGTCTGGGGCTTCCCCGGGGTGTCCGCTGGCTGGCTGTGTGGATGTCCGGCTCCACTGATCTCAAGCCTGGGAAGAGGGCTGGGTTAGGAGGGTGGGACAGTGACCCCAGGAGGAAAGGCAGCAGCTTGTACAGCAGCGTTTCACTGTCAGTTAAGACTGACAGCTAGAGATATGCTTTGTGGTCACATCAGTGTAAGTTTTCACAAGTTAGGGTGACTCAGAGCAGTGGTCCCAGTGGATGGGGCAGGGCCATCAGATCCCAAGGACCAATCAGAAGGTTTGGTGGCTAATCCCTGCAAGCCTGCCAGCTTGAGTACTGCTCAGATTTGAACAATGTGTGAGATCTTGTTTTACCCTCCAGCCCTAAGCTGGCTTTATAATGACTGGGTGAGAGTTTAAACTAGAAACTTCCATCTGGCCCTGAGAGGAGGACTCTCCACCTACCGCCAGACTTTGCACTAAGGGAGTTTTGGTGCAGACTTGCTGTTGGTGTGCATTAACAGGCTTTGGGTCAAATTTATTTTGCTGGCCAAAGACATCCGGGGTTTCATAGTTTGAATTCTAGTTCTGCTTTCATTCTATTATTCAACTGCTGTAGAGTAACATATTTAAACTGCTCTTATCCTGGCTCCCAATGCAATAGGATGCAGTTTTCAAAGGAGAAAACCAAGAGGTACCAAAGAATGTGCATACACACCTGGCCCAAGCTTCCCACTCCAGAGGCAGGGGATTTTGCTGGCAATATTTCAGAGAGATTCCATACAACTCAATCACACATACACACATCCCCTTCTCCTTCATTTTATTTACTTATTCATGTTTGTAGTGCTAAGGATGGAACCAAGGCCTCACTCATGATAAGCATGTGCTCTAAGGTCCCTGGCCCCGTCCTCCTTTTTAACTTGAACCTATAATGCCCTTGACAAAGTCCCAGTGATGGACTAACCTGCCCTAAATGGACATTTAAGTTGTCTCCATCCTTTTGAGTCTTACGAATCTGGAATGTGACATACAGAATCCCACAGGGTTTAAATCTTTTCCCTTCATGAGGAAAGTTGGGCACCACTTTATGTTTAAGTAAAGTTGTTGGTGTGTCATGCTTTGTGCATTTGGTAGAGGAATCTTGCCCTTAGCTCTTTGGGTCTCCCAGTTAAGGAAATGCCCTTGGGATCATCCTTATTCCCTCACCACTGACACTGTTCATAGTCAAGGCGCATTTAATGAAGGCTTACAGTAAGGTTGGAAGAACCCTTGAGTTAGAAGATGATATAGAGGGGCAGGGAAGGGCAGTCTCTCTTCCATAAAAAGGTTATTTCCAACAGCCAGGGCATCTCTCACATGCCCTAGTATAATATTAACAGAAACAGCAGCTAGATTTTATGAGGATCTAGCACACTCCAGTGCTATGGTTTGGCTGTGGTTTGTCACCCAAGGGTTCTGTGTTGGAGGCTTAGTCTTCAGTGCAGTGGGGTTGGGACAGTGGAGGACTTACGAGGTAGGGCCTAACACGGTGGGGGTGGTGAGGCCATCAGGGAATTAGGAGGAGGACCCCGGTCGGTTCCCATGAGAGTGGGTCGTTACAAGCTGGACATGGCGGCAAAGCCCTGGCAGTCTGGGAGACTGACTCAGGAAGATCACAAGTTTGGGCCGAGCCTGGGCAACTTAGCAACTTAGTGAGAACTTGTCTCAAAATAGCAAATAAAAAAGGGCTGGGGATGGAGTTCAATGTGAAGGCCCTGGGTTCAGATTCCAGTACTGAAAAAAGAAAGGAGCTTGCCGCAAAAGAGCAGGACTGTCCCTTGCCCACTCTCTCTGACGTCCTATCTCGGCATGAAATCTCTTCCTCTCGCCAGGGAGCCCACCATGATGCCACCCACCGTGTGGCATAGCCAGAGGAGCCTTCACCAGATCCAAGTAGCTGTCAGTGCCATGCTCTTAAACCTCCAAAACTGTGAGCCAAAGCATCTTCCTTTCCTTTCTGTTGTTTTTTGTTTGTTTGTTTTGCAGTGCTGAGTATCGAAACCAGCCCTTGTGCATGTTAGGCGAGCACTTTACACTGAAATACATCTCTAGCTCCTCTTTTCTTTGTACATTACCAGCCTCCGGTCTTTTTGTTATAACAATAGAAAATGGACTAACATAGCCAGGCAGTATGATAAGCAGGTTAAATGTCCTATTTCCTTTGATTGGTACAACATCCTGTGAACTCAGTACTATGTTGCTCCTGTTTTGCAGATGAGAAAACCAAGACTTGGAGAGTTCAAGAAAATAGTCCAGGTTCATGCAGCAGCAGTCAGAATTTGAGGCAAGGCCATAACCTTTATGCTGTACAGTCCCCCACGTGAGTATGCAAGTGCTTCTCAGGTTCGTGAGCACAAAAGTAGCCTTGGCCTTGGAATGTGACCTTGGTATTTTGAAAAACCTAGCCAGGAAGAGCACCCTGAGTTCTCTACAGGCACCGTAACCCTTGCCGGTGATGTTCTTCAAAGTCCCATGCAGTTCCTTGCATGGTAAATGCAAAGTTTATCCCATTAAGCATTGTGGGAAGCCCCTTGCTCAGGACTCAGATTTGCCTTCTCTCTCTCCCTGGGGGCAGAGCAGGCACCTAGCAGTGTGACTCAGCTGTAAAAGTTAAAGGGACAATGTAAAAAGGGCTCCCTCCCTTCAGTTCCCCAGAGGCCACTTGTGCTCCCTGGAATTCAGTGTAGGAATGGTCAGCACAGCCTGTCCAGAAGGGAGCACTCCCCACTCCTCTTGGGCTCTGTCCCACTCAGCAACAGCTCTGAGGGAGACAGAAGGAACCCGGGACCGGGATGCTTTGGGATGCATCTGGGAGACTTTCTGTCTGCCCAAGCTGCATGGGGACTCAGCCAGTGCAGGGCACCTGGACTCAGGCTGCTTCTGCCTTAGGTTCCTGCATGCTCACAGCCTCGGAGTCCAAGGCCAGGTGCCTCCCTGAGCACATCTAGCTCAGGCTCCTCTGCTTTGGGCCCTTCTCTCCTTGTCAAGTGTGAGTGTCACCTCACCTACACACCTGGGGCTGATGTCAGTCACTGGGAGGAGGATACCAGCAGGTTTCAAGTCATTGTCTCCTGACACTGTTTAGCAGGTCCCATTTTGCTCTGCCTACTCCTGCCCTCCTGGGCCCTGGGAAGTGAAATGACCTTATGCTGAAGGACTGGCCCAGGCCTCCTCTCCTTCTACCAAAGTGGGGCAGTGCCCAGCTCCTGCCTATTAGCTACATCCAGATCCATCTGAACTTATTGCCATTCTGAGCTCCTGCTGCTAATGGCTCAGAACCAAGAAAGCAAACTCTTAGGAGCAAGCATTGGTCTGTGGGCTGCATATCCTGGTTGGAATGGCACCCTCTGCTCTCATAGTCATCTAAGGCATGTGTGTGTGCCTATGTGTATGTGTACACATGTTTGTCCATGTGTATGTGTGTGCTTATATGTATGTGTACATGCATGTGCCCAGGGCATGCAATGCTCATATGTATTTGTACATGTGTGTCCGTGTATGTGTTCATATGTGTGTACACATGTGTACATGTGTGTATGTATGGAGAGAAAGGTAAGGTAGAGGGCAATAAATTCAATAGAGGAAATCGTCCCATAAAATATTCCCTTTCCCTTCAGGATGAATTTCGTGGAGAAGGAGGCCAGGGTGTATTTTTCACCTGGTGGATTCAATGAATAACTGAGAGAGTAAACATACTGTCAGGCTCAGTTATGTGTCCGAGGCTAGGCTTCTGCAAGCTGTGGAATCAGAGGCCAGGGAAGCTGGCTCTGGGAAGCCCAAGGTGGCATTTCTGTTCCAAGTAAATCAGGTTTACAGAAGGGCCCAGCCCTGCTGGTGTTTCCCAAGCTTCCAGCCCATCACCCTGGGCTGGAACTTAGGGGCACTTCTCCTGCTCCCTTGCTGAACCATCCTCTAGGCCTCTGTGCCTTTGTGCATGCTGTCCCTCCACCTGGAAAGTCCTTTCTCTTGTCTCTGGAGGTTCCCACATTACCCTTGCTTCAGGTCTCAGCCTCAGGTCATGTCCTCCTCTAGGACAGTCTCTCATTGCTCAGGGAAGGAACATATCTAAATGGGGGAGGGACAGGGGACACATCAGACACCCAAGGACATAGAGAGTTGCAGCAGATGCTGCTGATTGGCTGCCATTATGTTCAAGGAGGCAACAAGCATGGCTAAAAAGCTTTATTCCCTGGCTCCCTTGCAGCTAGGAAAAGCCATGTAATTGGGCCTGACTCATGAAATATAAACACAGGCTTAGGTGAGACTTTCAGGAAAACTGTTTCAGTGGAAAAAGTGTCAAGATGAAGCAAACCTAAGTCAAAGTCCTGAATGAAGAGTGGCTGGAGAAGAACTGGAGGGAGCTGGGTCCCTGGCCATACCCACCTTGGGCTTGTTTTCTTGTACAGAGAGCTGAGGCTTTCACAGTGTGGGAGGCCTTCTCTGAGAAAAGGAATACAAAATATAAAATAAAATGGCTGAAGTTTGTAAGGGGTCTTGAAGTTTTACCAGATCTTTGCCAGGTGATCTACTTCTACTCTTTTTGGAAATAGAACCGTCTTGTGGTCTACTAGAAGCTGGGAAGCATTGTAAACCCTTGCTTGAGTTGGATTTTGTCTTCCTTAAAATTTATGTATTGCAGGCCTAACTCCCAGCACCTCCAAACATGACCTTCTATGGAGTTCAGGTCTTTTTAGAGATGATCAAATAAAAATGAGGTCATTCATGTGGGCCCTAAGCCAGTATGCCTGGTGTCCTCGTAGAAAGGGGAAACTTGGAGATACTGTAGCTTGTCACAGAGGGAAGATGACATTGAGGAGACACAGGGAGAAGACAGCCATCTACAAGCCAAGGGGATAGGTCCTTCCTGAACATTGTTCAGAAGGAACCAGCCTTGCCCACAGCTGGATATTAGACCCCCAGCCTCTAGAACTGTGAAAGAATCCATTTCTGCTGTTTAAGCTGCCAAGTGCATAATGCTTTGTTACAGTAGCCTGAGGAAACTCATGTAGCCTCAGGCCTAAGGAAGTCAATGGTCTGGGACTGTCTGGAAAGCTCCAGAGGTGATTCAACCTGCAGCCAGAGGGTGGCCGCTGACTGAGGACTCCATGAACTTCAGAGAGCAGATCCAGTTCAAATGGGCCTTGATGGAAGAATACAAGTTGAACAGATAGAGAAGCTGGGTAGGTGTGCCAGAGGGGCAATCAGTGCAGCAGGTGGAGTAGAGCACAGATCCTCACTTCATGCTGAGGCTGAGAGCAGAAGGGCAGTCAGGCCATGTGAGTAGGGTCTTACCTGGCACATATGGGGTTTTCCTAGACACAGGAGCCAGCAAAGTCTGCAGACAGATACCTGGAGGTAGAGGACAATGCTCATGACTCTTTCCTTGGTATTACAGTCATTGGAGGTGAACCTCACCAGCTTCTCTGTAGTGCAAAACTTGACCAGGCCTGGACTGAACTTTGTGACCTTTTTGGAGAGGTGATGATGACACACGAGAAAAATCACAGGCTGGAGTCAACTGCCTGTCCTCGGATGAGCCTGGCAGAATTCTTGTGCCTTGGCAGGTCTTTTCCACTTGCATAATACCCTCTCCCCATACCTTCTCCTGTAGTACCTTCAACACTCAGCTTCTGTCACCTCTTCTGGACAGCCTATCCTGTCTCTACTTGGAGCCTGCTGCCGACTACCATTATAGCACCTTCCACGCTGCATTGCCATGTTTGTTTACAAGCCCTCTCTTCTCTGGTCTCCAGAGAATGAAGACCCCTCAGAATTAAGGGGCCTGTGTTTCTTCTCCTTCATGCAAAAATGTTTATTGAGCAATTACTGTCTACCAGGCCCTGCTCCCCAGAGTGAGGAAGCATAGTGGATGCTCCATAGATAGTCACTGAATTGATGGAACAGGAAAAAGACAGGGGAGGGAGCTGACACAGGATGAACAATTTTGCATCCTATCATTTGCAAATGTGTGTTGATTGGACAGCTAGGGGCTCTCCTTCTTATGTGAGCTCAGTTAAACTGGGTAAAACTCTCCAAGTTGTTTCTCCTTTCATAGTGAGAATGAGGACCAGCTATATTTGTAAATCCTTTCAAGGAGAGTTCAGTGAATTAACTATATTCTATCTGAGTTTACATCCCTTCCCTGGCGCAGGTGGGATACAAATCTGCGCGCTTGATTAATCATTTACTGGGCTGTGTCTCATGCTCTGGGACAGCCTGGCTGGCTCCTCTCGTGTCCAGTTTTCTGGTGTGGGTAGAACGCAGAGAGATGGAATCAGTACATGATCTCTGCCTCTGCTTAGCTGACTGTACCAGTCTCCTGTACTGATCCCCATCCTTTTAACTGCAGCTTAGGAGGTTAAGCTTTATTTCTTCTTCCCCAACTCTGACCATTTTCTGCTGCAGCAACAATCAGTACATTAAACAGATAGAAGAGAAGAAAGGAAAGCCAGACATCTGGCTAGTTGAGACCAAGAAGGGCAGGCAGTCTTAACCTCCACAGCAAGGACTCTATTCTCCAGGTTTCACCCCATTAGCATCCCCAGGACTTAATTCCATGAGCTGGTTTCTGCTTGGGCACTGGAGGCCTCAAGTGAGCAGATTAGTTTGCATGGAAGGGAGGAACTTCAGAGGGAAGAGCTTGGCTTCCTTCTGAAAGAAAACCAGGTGTTCAGAGGAATTCTGTCATTTAAGAAATGATAAATGCCTTCTTGGCAAAAAGCCTGCTGCAAAGGCGAGTGGTTGTTTCACCAAAAGAGTCACCATTAATAGATGTTAGTTTGCCCTAAGCCCATGGGTTATAGGAACAAACTGTCACTCAAGATCATGTGACCCTGCTACTGGGCATTTCCTCTTTGGGGCTGGACCCGAGCTGACAGGCTGTTGGCCACTGAGGCAGCCCAGGGACCTAACCCAAGTCCTGACCCCAGATGGCCAGGCAGCAGCATTCAGAGACCCAGAGATGCCTCTTTTGAAAGGTGCTTTAGTAAGTGCTCAGACAAGTTGAAGCAGAAATGTTCCGGCAGCTGCCTCATCCTCTGACTGCCATAAAAGTTACACACAAAAGACTGGAAGGAATTGCTTCAAGAAAGGATGAGACGTTGCTACATGTTACCAAGTGAGGCCACACAAAGCTGGGGAGAGGCTGGGGTGGGCAGGCCCAGGTTTGCCACCTGTGGGGGGCAGCAGCAGAGTCACAGGAAGTGGAACTTCAGGTGCCAAGCAGGGCTGAGGACAGGAGTAGCCACCGCAGCAGGACGCCGAGGATGCCATTGTGAGACCTACCCTTTAGAACCATGGTGGACCCTCTGCTGACTGCTGTGGCATCACTGGGAGCACCGGTGCCTTCAAGGGCAACTGCGGGAAGGGAATAGACCTGGAGCTTGGGGCAAGCTCAAGGTCACATGCTCGCCTTTCCTTGGCCTTCTGGAGGCCAGGTGGGAAGCCAGCTCCCCTCACAGACCACGTGACTGAAACTCTGCAGCTTTGAGCAAATGCCTGTGCCTACCCAGCTGATGAGCCTGGGCTGCTGCACCAAGCAGGGGCAGCTCTGCTTCTTTTTTTTTCTTGGTACCGGGGACAGAACTCAGGTCCTGGCGCATGTGAGGCAGGCGGCAGAACCACTGAGCTAAATCCCCGGCCCTGCTCTGCTTCTTCCATCCCTCTCCTCTCTCTTGCTCTCTAGACCTGTCCCCCAACTGAGCCACCTCCTACAGCACACATGGGTCACATGACACCTTCACTCAAAGCCCTTCCCGGCCCCCAGTTCTGAGTTCTGGCTTTCCAGGACTGGAAGGAGCTGGTCCACCTGCCTTTCCAGCATTATTCCTTCATGAGCCTCTCCTCTCGAGCCCCAGACTGACACCCTGTCCTCTGACTGTCTTTCCACTCTTGGGTACCTTCTTGCCTCGGGCCTCAGAACCCGCCCATACACTCAGCCCACTGCAGCCTGAGCAGCTCCAGAGCCAAAGCCACACGGATGGCCCACTTTGGCCTGATTTCCAAACGGAGCCACATCTCTCTGTCCCCCTCCATGGCCCTGTGCTCACCAGCACTGATTACTTCAGCCAGTAGTATTTCCGGTCTCTCTGTCTCACCTAATGTGGAGTCCCCAAGGGGCACAGCCCTCTACTAAGCCCTTCTTTTCCATCTGACCACAAATTGTATCCCCTGGGGGGTTTTAGATGAAGGCTGGTGTCTGGGTCACATGCCCTGGACCCTGATGTGATTGGTTCGGGTGCAGCCAGGAAAGGGGTGTTTAAGAGCTCAACAGGAGATTCTAGTGTGCAGCCTCATTGTGAAACCGTCTGTGCACCCTCAGTGGTGCTCTCACCTCAGGCCCCTACTGAATGGAATGGAACCCTAGGTACTCGGAGGTGCAGGTGGTGAATAAGGCTATAGACCAGCACTGGCCAGGGCCACGAATACAAGGCACACATGTCATTTTCAGCTTTTTGTTACCATATGGAAGAAAGTAAAATTAAAAAGCAGTGAAATGAACTCTTGTATCGACATAGGCAAATATTATCATCTCAATATGTAATCAATACAAAATTATCAATGCGAGATTACACATTCTTTCTTTTGTACTAGCTGTTTGAGATCTGATGTGTGTGTTGCCCTTCTGGTCCATCTCAAGGCAGACAGGACACATTTCAGTGCTTCATAGTGGCACATGGCTTGCAATTTCCCTATCGGACAGGCAGTGACGTACACGGCCCATTAAGTCATGGTGCTTGGAGCTGCTGGCCTGGAAGGCGAAGGCTCCTACATGACATGCTGGCTGCCTTGCAAGAAAAAGTGACTTTGAAGCTGCAATGAAAAGCTTCACACTCTCAGTCCAGAACACTCCTTTCCAGTTAAATCAGAGCATCTTCTTATCTTGCCTCACTGCCCTCCCTGCCTGGTTCTCCCCACCCCATCTGGGTCCCACATCCAAAACAAATTTCCTCCCATCCTTGGCCTTCTGTGGCCCAGCTTTCCAGCACCCAGCTGCAGACCTGCTGCTGCTTCCTGTCCCGGTTGTTCTTTGGAGAGCTAGCTAGCTGCCAGTCCTAGCAGGAAGGCAGGGAGGGGGCGGGGACCTGGCCCAGGGATCTAGAGAGGCCCAGGAGAGTCTGGAGTATGTTCACTCTCGTGTGCTTTTTCATCTGCTCTGTCTCTGGGTCAGCATGCTAAGTCCCTGCCCCCCTACCCCCAGGCCCATGGGCCCTCCCTAGCCACTAAAATGCCCTAAAGCTGAGCAGGTCTACCCATGAGACTCATGTGGCTGTTTGCCAGCTTCCCAAGGGGCAACGTCTGGTGGGGACATTTTGATGCCAAAATGTGCAAAGGCAGCAAGAACAGGACTATTATTAGACCTTCCCCCACTATCCCAGTTACCAGCCACATGACTCAGCCCTTTGGTGTCACAGTGGGAGCCCCGGGCAAGCTCTCTGTGACACTAATACAGTATTTCTGAAAATGCCTTCCTAGTGGCGCGAACAGTCACTGTGCTCTCGATTATCTTTTACTTCTATAGGCAATTAATCTTTGTCTTCTTTTTTATTGCACGTGGCCAGGTCCCAGGCTTCATTGCTATTTTGAAGTATGTGGAAGATTGGCTTCTGTGCTCTAAGTTTTTGCTGAAAGCTGGAACTGCAGGAATGGCTAATGAGAATGATTTTTTAACTGCTGTAAGTTTTAGGCTTGTAGGAAGAGGTTCCACTGAAAAACTTGGAGGGGTGACTGCAGATGACCCAATTTCATGGCATTTCAGACTGCAACAGCCTGACTGGTTCTGGGGAGGTGCTGCAGGGACAGGTGACAGAGCCCTGCCTAATGTGGAGATAATAGTGAATGTACACGTAGATAGAATAAAGGTGAGTAGGTTGTATATACTAAGCGGAGGGTCAGGAAAGCCACATGTTATAGTGGGTGGCCAGAAGAAGGGGTTGATCAATGGGGACCCCTGAGGAGGTGGGTGCTCTAACTGAATGGGGGCCACTCCTTATCTACCCATTATCCATATCCGTATCTACCCATTCCCAAACTGCCCTCCCATTTATCCATCCATCCATCCATCCATCCAACCATCCCTCTAGTAAATGTGCTGTGTATTTGTTTTCTCACAACGCCTCTTTTTCTGAGAACCTATTCTGTGATAAACACTGTCCTAAGTGCTGGGAAATGCAGAGCAAACAAGCATGGATCCTGCCATGAAGGCAAGTCAAGGGGGACAAGACAATGATGCATAAACAAATGTTACCACTCAAGTGACCAGGTTGTTGCCATTAGAGAGGAAACAGCAAAGGACTCCCAGGTCAGAAGAAGAAAGGAGCCTTTCTGAACATGTGCTGACAGTGTGAGCTCACCGCTACCTGAGCACCGAGCTCCTGGGGTGATAGTTATCTGTTTATCTTTCCTGTTTGACTGAAAGTTCTCAAAAACCAGAGGTCATACTTTCGTTATCATCCTCAGACCTAGGCAAGTGGATCTCTGCTCTGAGGGCCATGTTTAAGGGTCCTGCTATGGTCCTTTCCAACTGTACCCCACTCCACACGATGATGATAAGTATTGAGGTCAAAAGTCTGTCCCTCTCTTTTAGGTCATGCCACAGATAGGCAGGGCCCAGCACAGTCGGACCCAAAGGTCTGGGAAGCCCATTTCCAAGTCCATGCTCCGGACGGTGCTGCTTGCGCGTTGTGGATGGCCCTTAGAAGTGCAGGTTGGGATGTCCAGACAAGGTCCAGACAGGGTCCCTTGTGGTGTGGACCAGAGAGGGGATGGGAAGAGAAGGGATACAACTTACAAGCCTCAGATAGGAAGGTCTTCTTCCCAAATCAGCAGTTGTAGTGCAGAGTTCGAGAATTCTGCATTGAGGATTGAGGATGTAGCTCAGTGGGAGAGCACTTGCCTAGCATATGAGATGCCCTGGGTTCCATCCCTAGGACCAAAAAAGTCCATTCAAACATGGACTTCCAGATTGTTATGTAGGTATGTTTGTCAAAGTAGGAGGAGAGAACATGTTAACAGTTTTCTAAAGTCTTTTTATACTTAGAGATACAGTATGTGGAACTCCATTAGTGCTTTTGCCCAGGGCCTCTAAATATTAGGGACATTATACCACGCCTTGCTTGCAGTTGAATCGTAAGTTCCTAAACACACATGGAAACTCAATGTAGTATATGAGCTGGACTGGATTCTGGGTTGGAGAGAAAAACGCTACCAGAAATATAAATTTAGGACAGTGGACAACACTGGAACAGGGACTGTAGTTAGATATCAATGTTATTTTCTTAAATTTGACAACTCTACTGTGGTGATCTAAGAGAATCCCCCTACTTTTAGAAAGTTCAATGGATGCATAAAAGACTAAGAGCCAGGATGCGTACAATCAAGAGACAGAGACAGGGGAGACAGACAGCACAAAGTGACAGAGCCGATGAGTGTGGGAGTGGGTAAAGGGATTCAGAGGTCCTCTGAACTTTTTTCCAACTGTGGTTTGAAATTATTTTAGAATAAAAAATTTAAAAACTGACAAGTAGCACAGTGGCTTGGGCAGAGAAGGCACTTAATAAGTGTCTGCTGGGATGACATTTAAGCTGGGCCTTGATTTCAATAGCAGCAACAGGGACAGAAGAGAGGATTAAAAATACTGGCCAACAAATACAGAGTGCGCAGGACATGCCTGCACTATGTTCAGGGCTTTGCTTTACTAATTCACTTCAGCTTGGCGACAGCCTGGTTTGGTAGATTCTATCCTATTCCTCATTGTAGAGGTGGGGAACTGTAGCCCAAGGAAATGGAACAGATTGCCCAGGCTCTGCAGTGCTTAGCAGCACATTCAGTGCTTGTGCTTTCCTTCTTCTGATAACATTAGTAATACTTTCACACTCAGTATGAAGAGTCATAGTTCCCAGTTATAGATGGGAAACAATAGCACAGAGAGGGGAAGTAGTGGGGAGATAAGCCAAGAGTGTCCTCCAGAGCCCTGGCCTCTGCTGAAGGGCTTCCAGTAGACTGGCTGGAATGAAGGCCCAGAAAGGAAATGCGGTTGGAATGTTTAGAAGGCACCATATTGGGTCCACCTGGGCTGGAGGGTGTCGGTGGGGATTAGAGTACAGTGGTAAAGATGGAATGGCCAGCTGGGTCCCAAGCTGGTGGCCTATAGCCAAGGGTGGATATCAAAGGGTGGGTTAGTCTGCAAGGAGTTCCTAGTGACTTCCTCTCAGGACCTATGTTGGCCCGAGCTGTTGGGATCCTTAATAGTGGCTTCTATGGCACATGTGAATACCAAGTAGGGTGACATGTAACTGAGGAGAGGAAGAGGAGGAGGGGAGAAGCTTCAGGGTCCCAGAGGATCCAGCACCAGAAGCATGGATTGTACAGTGTGCAGGAGGAGGGCACATAATAAGACATTTAATAGGATATGACAGTGGGATAGGCACCTAGGAGTTAAATGCAAGAGACACTTCAAGGGTAAAGACAAGATCTGGCAGTGAATAACAGAGGAGCCATCCAGCAGCTTCCAACCCAAGCAGGGGAACACGGCACCAGTCACTTGGCTGAGCCTCTGTTCCATGCTGGCTCCACCTCTGACTTGTCTTCTTGTTTGTTTTTTTTTTTTTTTTTGGTACCAGGGATTGAACTCTGGTCCTTGCGCTTGCAAGGCAAGTGACGGAACCACTGAGCTAAATCCCTGGCCCTCTGACTTGTCTTCTTAAGGAGGGTGAGCAAGATTGCTCACTAGGTCCCCCGAAAAGCAGATGCCAACATGAGCTTAGGTGGGCAAGAGGGTTCTTAGGAGCAACTTCAGCTAGAGAAAAGGCAGTGGGAGCCAGGAGAGGCCGGGAGAGACGTCACATCATGACGAGGGCCTGAGGCTGGCATAGGAGGGACAGAGGCAGGCAAGCAGTGGGAGCAGCAGAATTGGCAGCACAGTCTCATGTTTCTAGGTCCTGGCAGCCCTGAGAAGCTTGTCCTGCAGGCAAGTGGGTTTTGGAGCCCAGCAGAAGACCCCTGGCCAACTACCTTGCTCAGTTCCGAGATACACATTTCTGAGTGTGCAGCTGCCTAAGCACTCACTACCCCAACCTGCCCTCCCCTCCCCGTCCCCTGTGTTCCCATGCCCCTCACCCTGTTCCCCTGTAATATTTATCTCCTTTTAACACACTCTACAATTTACTTCTGCTATAATATGTCTACTGTCTGTCTCTCCAGCCCTCACCTCCAGCTAAAATGCATGCTCCTTTACGTCAGGACTTTTCACTGATTGTGTTCACTCACATATCCCAAAGGTGCAAGACACACAGTAGTTACTCAATAAATACTTGTTAAAATAATTGAGCGGACTCAACAGAGTTACCAGGAAGAAGGGTTGGTTTAGGGGGAAGTCTCATGAGGCCAGAGGAAAATGTTTTATGGCTTCTAACAGAGCCTGGCTTATAAAATGCTCCTCCCACCCCATTGTTCTGCCGAGTCTGGCTTTCCAGGCCCAAGATGCTGCTCACTTGGTGGCCCCTGCTCCCATAAATTCAGGTTGCCTTTGCCTTGCGTGGAAAGACCTGATCTAATGTGTCCTTCATTGGAAGGACAACAGTTTTAAATTACTGTCATTGGGAAAACACCTAGTTCACAATGGAGCAGGATCAATGGGTGTAGCGTTCTATGGGAGAAAACTCTTCCCTTGAAAATCAGCTTTCCCTGAAAGAACTAGTGAATATCAGCACCTGTGCCGACACACAGCACAACTCGAGTGGCACAAAGAAGCTGTTCACAGGATGGAGCTGGATCCTTGTCCCCCACCTGCTCACGGTGAAGCCAGTGGATGTGACTCTCACACACATTTTCTCTCTCAGGAACCTCGGTGCTCTCTTCCTGCCATCACTAGGCCGGTGTTGTGGCCGACCCATGGCAAGGTCCTCGGGGCCTACTGTTCATTCCAATGTTCCTCTGGGTTACTTTGTCAGTGTTGTGCTTGGCTGCCCCAAAGGTTAGAAGAGGTGCTTTGAGGCACTTGGCTCCCTCTTTGGAAATTCTGGGCTGCTTCATACCTCCAAGCGGGCTGGCTGCCTGCCGGGCCTCCCAGCATCTTCCTGCCCAGGGTGGGGGGCCTCCTTCCAAGGGGCTGGTCCTCTGCACCCTCCTCATCTAGCCTCATAAATCAGGTCTAAAGATGGGAACCATCTGGAGGGACAGTGAGACCCGTCCCTGGAGGTCCACCCAATAAACTGGCTGCTGCCCGCTTGAGACAAGTCAAGGCCAGGATAATCAAACTTCTAGAGTTTTGGACAGGGTTCTGTTTATAAAAACAGAGAATTTTTCCAACCTACAGGATGGCATTCCAGAAGCTGGCCCTCCATATGCTGGAGCCCCCCACAGGTCCTATTCAAACAGCGCTCCACCCACCCCTGCAGGCATTCAGACCAGGAGAGGAATGGCTGCCATTCTTCCTGTGGGAATGGACGCTTTCCACCTATCTGAACCCCAGCTCCTTCAAAGCCCAGATCCAGTCTTCTTCCTATGTGAGGATTTCTTGGAGTTCTTCATTCCCCAGGGAACACTCCTTGTTCTGAAACCTGGAGGCAGATGTCTGAACCCCTGGTCTGATACACAGTACATACTTCTCATTTATTCTTTTCAACCAACATGCATGGAGCTACTAATCATCAGAGGAACAAAGTGAAGATTCTCCCAGTTTCTGTCCTTAGCTAAGTTCCCATCACAAGTAAGTATGATGGTTAGTTGTATGTCACTTTGGCTAGGGCATGGTGGCCAAACATTATTCTGGATGTTTGAGTGAGGGTAATTTTTGGTTGAGATAAACATTTAAATCAATAGACTTAAAAAATGCAGATTGTCTTCTGTAGGGTGGGTAGACCCAAGGCAATCAGTTGACGGCTTGAATGAACAAAAGCCTGATCTCCTCCAAACAAGAGGAGTTCTGCAGTGGACAGCATTTGGACGTGAATTGCAAAAATGAACTCTTTCCTGGGTCTCCTTCCTGCCAGCTCACCCTGAAGACTTTAGACTTGCCAGCTTCCATAATTGTACTGTTCTGTTTTTCTAGAGAACCCTGGCTAATATAGTGAGGGAGCCAGGTGCAGCAACTGAAGTGGTACAGTGTGCAAAGTGACAAGAAAACAAAGTATCTTGGGAGCACAGGGGAGCCTCTTACAAAGGTTAGGGTCAGGGGCAGCCTTGCAGCTACGTCCAGGATGATACCTTGCCATTTTGTCTCAGTATGAGCTGTGCCTAAGTTGGGGGATTCTCTGCTACTCAGAGAGTACTGCATGGAACCCTGTAATGCTGAATGCATGTGATCTTATTTATTGATGAATGATCACTTTTGCAGCCAGGTTGTTTTGTTTGTATTATTTTCTGCTTTGTGGTCACTATTTGAACCCACGAAGCACGTATAAACTCCTGAGTTTGTTCTCTTTACTATGGCCAGGGGAACCAGTGATTGTATTTTTTGGGGGTAGCACTGGAGAATAAACCCAGGACCTTTGCACTGAGTTACATGCCCAGCCACCCCTCCCATTTTTTGTTTTAATTTTGAGAAAGGGTCTTGCTAACATGGTAAGTTGCATGGGTTGGGTTCAAATTTGTGATGCTCCTGCCTCAGGCTTCGGCCTCCCAGTGCTGAGATTACAGATGTGCATCACCACACGCAGCTCCATGATGGCTTTGTAGGTTCTCCTGAGCCTCCTCAGCCAGCACCCTCTACAGGTAGACAAGAACCATCCTTCCCACCCCGTGTGTCACTCTTCCCTCCTGCTCGCCCTCAGCCCCATCAAGCCCCTCAAATCTGCTTTGCTGCTCTCTGACCTGAATCAGATCTGAGCAAATGGGCTGATAAGACTTCAACAAGAGAATATTCCCTTGGTTCCCATGACTTAGGACCAGGAGCTGATCTGGTTCCTGTCTTCCAAGATTTGAATACTTAGCTGGTGCTATAGTCCATTAGCCCTCTAAAGATTTGAAGACAATTGAAATCCCCATTTCTGTGGCTTGCAACCAAAGAATTTCATCAACATCTCCCTGTGAATGATGACATGGACACAGTAAAAATGGGACAGGGCTGACAGGGGACCCTCATGTGTACCAAATACTCTTCTATGCAAGCAATGCACGGAGATTTGTGTTTCCTAGATTCCAACATGCTCATCCTCCCAACACAGGCCCACGTTATCATTTAAAACATTGGTGTGATTGTATCTAGCTGTCAGTCACATAGCTAGATGAAGATAGTACTGCGTGTGACTTCAACACTTTCAGGGTGAGCAGCCTGGACCAAAATCCTGGAGGAGACAGACAGGCACTCTCCTAGGACCAGCTCCATCACTCCCAGAATGAGGCTTTTAACAAATGCCCCATCCCCAGCAGGCACAGAGGGCAATGTTTGAGGGAAAACACAGATGTGACAGCTCTTAGTGCAAAGTACGATGATGAAAAATAGGGCTCCAAACGAGAAGTCTTTGGAGCTCCTTAGCCAGTTTAATTCACTTTTGTTTCTCCTTTCATCAAGAATCCATGTGTTGTATAGAATGAAAAACCTCTATGTTCAAATAAGTCAAAGAAGTTCTCTTTCTAAGTCCAAAATATTTTAAGCCATGGATTAACAACATTTTTCTATGAAGGACCAGAGAGTGCATACCTTGGACTTTGTGGACTAGATGATCTTGTGTCAACTCAATTCAGCTGCAGAGACAAAAAGTCCCCACAGATGGTACATAAGGAAAGAGCAGGGCAGTGTGCAATATGACTGATCGGTGGAGAATGAGATTTCAGTTTCATATCACTTTCATGTCCCACAAAGTATGATCGTTTTACTGAGTTTTCCTGAGCCATTTACAAATATAAAAGCCATTCTTAACTTGTGGGCCGTATGAAAGTAGAATGGGGGTTGATACTTCGCCAACTCCTATTCTAAGAGATAAGCAAGCCTTGTGTCACGGTCTAATTGATAGCAATATTGCTTTCTCACTTCAATATTGCTGCACCTTACAGTCAAGGAAATAAACTTTATAGCCACTCTGTAAAGGAGATAACATTCCCAGATGGTGACACAAGACTGAGAGACAGGTTTTTTTGCTCAACATCAAATAGGTCAAGTTGAGGTTCAACCCTAAGCCTGGTTAACTAAAAAAAGCAAGATGCCTTTTTAACACGATCACCATGGGGCGATAATTCATATGTCTCACTGCCAGGAGGCTCTGATTTGAGTTCCATCTCTAATGTTTAATAACTAACCACTGGTGGTCCAAGCCGCCCAATGGGGCAGTCATGCATGTGCCACTGGTGCTTCAAGCCACAGGAACCTGTTAAAGACAGTGAGTCTGAGGTTCTGACTGGCATCATCGTCTGCAGGGGAGACCTGGAGTGGATCCAAAGGGTCTAGCTGTCTCCGTTGACTCTGCCTCATCCATGTAGAAGGAGGCAGGAATTTCAGTACAGATTTTGGGCGATGACAACAGGACCAACCGAGGGTGTCATTGTTCTAAACAGAAGCTGATGGCATGGGTATGGTGACTGGCATCTTTTGGAAGGTAAAACTGTTCATAAGATTTTATCAGTCTCACCACTTAGATATTAAATTGGAATGTGGCCGGGCGCAGCCGCACACACCTGTAATCTCAGCTACTCAGGAGACTGTGCAAGTTCGAGGCCGGCCTGCTTCAAAATTAAAAACCTAAAAGGGGCTGCGGATGTAGCTCAATAGTAGAATGCCCCTGGGTTGATTTCTAGTACTGAAAAAACAAAAACAATCGCTCCAAACCCCGCAACGCCTTTCATTTTTATGCAGACAGGAAAATGCAGAGCAGAAGATGGAATCGTCTAACTCCTAGTGTGCGGCACTGGGCTCCGCAGCCTCCTTGGTCTGTTCAGGCACTCATTTCTGTAACATGGGCAGAGAACTATGGTTCTGTGTGGGGCTCCCAAAGGCCTGGAGGAGCAGGGGTGTGGAATGAGCCCCACCGTCAATAGAGCGGAGCTTGGCACAGCCTGGTGGCCCCTGAGTCACAGGAGGAATTAACAAGTGTTCTGCTTCATTTTTCCAGGCGCCGCACCATGGACTGTCCTCCTGGAAGCTCCCACAAATGAGTTCTGCAAATGGACTTCCAAAATCAATAGGCTGCAAAAATCTATCTGGCCTGGCCTGCAAAACCTTCCTTGGTCCCCTGCACATCCATCAATGCCCTCTGGTTCTGGCCCCTACGTACGTACCTCCCTCCACCCTGCACTGCTTGGGAGGCACAACACGGACCTGTGAAGTGATACCAGAGGTGAGCGGTAAGAAAAGGGGGAGCAAATATAGCTGTTTGGGAATCGAGTGGCCTGCTGTGTTCATGCCAGCCTAAGCTGTTGAGAGCTTCTCCTCTTTGGATGTGGCCCCAGAGTGTTGAACATCTTCCACTTACTGTTTGAGTCTTGCTTTATAATATTAAAGGCTACCACTTAAGTAAATGTTGCATGCCAGGCTTTGTTCTCTAAACTTCAGAATCATTTCATCATCCCCTCCCCCCGTTTTTTTTTGTTTGCATACCAGCCCTGAAGGGATTGTCCCTGTTTTACAAGGGAGGACCCTGAGATTCAGAGGTAATAGATTTGCTCAAGTCAAAAATTGCGCATGGCTTAGCTGGGAATCTAATCCATTGCTGGTTTTACTGAGGTAAAATTCAATTCTTAAGGTTGTATTTTACCACAAAAATAGTAGTAGTTTGTTGGGAGCAAGCTGTACATTCCTAATCTGGCAGGGAATTGGAAATATCCATGCTAAGAATGAAAAGCATGTTGCAATGTTTATGGAAAATGCGACACTGTGATTAAAGACTGTTACGTGGAACTAATCGCCAGGATTTTTGTATTGTGGTTGAAAAGAGGAAATGAAACCAACAGCTCTGGAGACATGGAGAATCATCTATCCCACTCTAACCAAGGATGGCTGTCAAAGGAAACTGCCATTTTGTCTTGGTAACTTGCCCTGAAAGCTAGTTAAGAAATTACAACCACGCTACCCATTGATTTTGTACTACCTGCCACAAT
The DNA here is from genome assembly GCF_053883595.1 of Heterocephalus glaber. Classification (NCBI taxonomy): domain Eukaryota; kingdom Metazoa; phylum Chordata; class Mammalia; order Rodentia; family Bathyergidae; genus Heterocephalus; species Heterocephalus glaber. Next base: position 62,808,029 of record NW_028258320.1, read on the forward strand.
AGTGAGCTTTCTGGTTAAAATGGCTCGAGAATGTCCTTAAAAGAATTTCAGAACTTTATAGTTTTTTTTTTTCCTTTACTGAGGATTGAACCTAGGACATTGTGCATGATAGGCACGCACTCTATATTGAGCTCCACCTGCAGGCTTTTGCAGGTATTTTTAAATGTCACATTTCATAACAAGTAGTATTTTTAAGCCAACTGTTTAATTTGGGAGACTACCAAGCAAATATTTCAAAAGCAATGGCTCCAGCTGTTGGCAGACCCAAGGACACGCACAGACTGACTGGGGACAGCGGCTGAGATGCATGCAGACTCGTCCGGATGCCACCTCCTGTGTGCACCACAGCGAGGGAAGAGGCTGCTCCTGCTCCAAAGGAGCGACACTGCCCAGAGGGATGGTGGACAAGGGGCAAGGGAGGCAGCCGGCAGGGCAGGCAGGATGAACCTTGTGCCAATCACGGTGACACGGAGAGAGCAGGGGCCAGGAGGAAGCGGGGAGGGGCGGGGGCAGCCAGCAGGAGCCGAGGCTGCATGGAAGCGGGGTATGTCAGGGCCTCAGTGCTGAGCCGGAGGATGGGACGCGGGAGAAGGGGAGGCAGTGCTCGCCTCGGGAGAACCGGGCCAGCAGAAAAGCGAGGTCTTGCCAAGCATTTGCCCTAAGGAGCAGAGTGGGAGGAGGGTGCGTGTGAGCCTTGGACCAGGCCGTGGGGATGTAGTGCCGGGTGACAAGAGTCTGGCTTTTGATGCCGAGATCAGGAGCACAGAGCACCCCCCCCCCCATACTCACTTTCTCCTTGCTTCTCTACCTCAGGATCACCAGCCACCAGGTTGTCCAAACCCCAAATAGTGAGTTTCCTTGATAGCTCTGCTTCAGTCCTCTTTCCCCTTGACCTTCAGCCATTAAAAGTTCTGCTCCATTTTCAAATTGTATCTCTGAGCTGGGTGTGATGATGCATGCCTGTAATCCTAGTATTCTGGGAGGCTGAGAGGAAGATCACATGTTCAAGCCCAGATTGGGCAATTTAGTGACTTAGCAGGACCCTGTCTCAAATTTTAAAAAGGACTGCTGGGATGGTAACTCAGTGCAAAATGTATATTTCCAAATATATATTATATATTATCGCAAATATGTATAGGCATTCCAATATTAGTCCTAATCCAATCCCTTCTCCCTCTCTAGCTCTCATTGTAGTCAACAACTCATTATTTCTTGTCTGCAGGGGCCTCTTTGTCTGCTCCTGTTTCTACCCCTGTCCCATGGCGGCCAAAGTAGTCTTTTAAACTGTAAATTAGATTGGCCACTTCGCTCCCTAAAATTTCCCAATGGTTTCCCACTTCCCTTGGCATAAAACCTGGCTCCTTACCCAGCTATAGGACAGACCCAGGCCCACCTCTCTACTCCATCTCTATCCCCCCTGGCTCTTTCAGCCACATAGCGACCTGCCAGCTCAGGGGTACCTCAGGGCCTTTGCACAGCCAGCATCTGTGCCCAGATCACTCTTTCCCCACTCTTTCTATGGCTCACCCCCAAATTGGGCCTCACCTAGTGACCTCTCCTCCAACCACACCAGAAAATAGTCCTCCTTTCCTTTCCCCATAATTCTATATACCCTACACAGCTGCATTTTGATAGTAGTTCTCCTGTGCACACATTTATTTATCTGTTAATATCAGTATTTACAAATATTTACCCGTGCACATGTTCATTCTGTTCACCCGCTGGTGTGCAGCCTTGTGAGAGCAGGGATTTAGTTTTGCTCCTGGTAGTGATCCAGGTCTCAGGAGAGGGCTGGCCCCTGGGTGAATCTATGCACCGTTTCTCAGAATATTGTTTTTAAAACAAAATACTGAGGAGGGGAGGGCCGGGGATTTAGCTCAGTGGTTTCGCCGCCTGCCTCGCCAGCACAAGGTCTTGAGTTCGTTTCCCAGTACCAAAAAACCCCCAAAAACTGAGGAGTGGAAAGACCAAGTACACTGGACTATAACTGAAACAACTATTAAAATATAAAAAGTAACATAATATATATATGCTTCTTCATTAATACTTAAAACAAGATTCAATATGGGTAAATAACTACTGTAATTTCAAGTTCATCTACTATAAGAATAATGTGACATCAAACCATGTGTGATTTCCATTGGTCACAAATACTACTAACACTACAGTGGCTTGGAGTCTATGCTCATAGTGTATGGAAATGCAGAATATCATTTCGAGGTGAGTACAATACAGACGAAATATTTTCCCATCCAAGGTCCCAGAGTCCCTACATTCACTGAGCCCAGCTTGAAAATCTGTTGGAGGTGCTTGCTGACTCTCTGTTAGATGAATGAAGGAATGAGAAGATAGAGGTTTGGAGCAGATAAATGATGAGATCTAAATTAATGCACATGAAAAGGGACTCACACCCCTCTAAAGAGCCAGGCCCTGTGCTCAGTGCTGGGGATGTAGAGGTGAATAAAACACATCCTGCCCTCGAGGAGTGGATCACACAGTAGTACATAGCAGACAATCTCAAATGCAACGTGGCAAATTGAGCCTGGTCCTGACCCTGGCTTGGGCTGCAGAGAGAGCACCTGGAGGTGAGACCCCCGGAGCTGGAAGCTGGAGAAGAAGGGCTGTGACAGTGTGAAGCAAGCTGAGTTTCAAGGGGACGAGGCTAGGGAGGGAGAGAATGCTGTGTGGGAAGTAGTGGGAGATCCCTGCATTCCTTCCACAGGTATTTACTGAACACCTGCTAAGCACGAGGCCTATTGTAGGAACTGGGAATTCTATCCTGAATGAGATAGTGAAATCTCTGCTTTCAATGAGCTTGCATTTTAGCCAAGACAGTCAGACAGCAAACAATAAGCATATACTATTATTATACCATGAGAAGCTCTCAGAAAAAGAAAATACTAGATGAGGCTGAGGAGTCCCGAGGGTGTAGTGTGGGGAACTCTGCAGACCACGCTAATAGGATTTGGGGCAGATGGAGCTGCTGGTAATGCAGAGAGGTTATGGTGGATGTGAGGGCCCTCACCCAGTTGCATGGATGTCCTTCTGGGAAGAGGAAGAGACACAGGCATGTGTGTGAACCGAGAGGATGGCTATCTGCAAACCACAGAGAGGCCTCAGGAGAGGCTGAGCCTCCTGGCACCTTGTCCTTGGACTTCCAGCCCCTGGCACTGTGAGAAAATCGGTGGCTGCTGGTTAAGCTACCAGTCTGTGGCATTTTGTTATGGCAGTCCCAGCGGACCCATCCAGAGGTACAGCTAGAAAGCCCAGGCTGGCAGCTGGTGGAGGACAGATGGAGGGAAAGTAAGATGAGAAATAATGGGTGGTGTGCATGTGTGTGGCAGGAGGTAGCAGCAGGAATTCAGATGTGAAGTGATGCCCAGTGAGCCAGGACCCGATGGAGAGTGTGCAGTCAGAATTCCTGCAGAGGGACTGTGGTCACCCCAGGGGCCTGGGCAGATGGAGGGACATGTGCCACCTTGCAGGTAAGGACTTGGGACTGTGGGGTCACCAGACTCACTGAGACTTCAAAACACTAGGATTTCATCCATGGGCACATTTCCACACAGACTAGGAAATGGGGGTAGGGAGGTCATTGTCCTGGAACTTCCTCTCCCTGGTGGGTCGGGCTCTTTGGGGCTCATTGTTCCCGTACAAAAGGGCAGTGATAAGCTGGTTGTTTGCAACTTCTGGTGCCAGCAAGAGAGGCTGCCTCCCTATCCTTCACCCCACGCCTGGGGCACCACATGCTGCCAGGCCACCCAACTCACCAATGAGGAGAGACAGCGGGCTTGTACCTGAATCACAAAAGAGGCGTTGATGGGCCAGGGCAGGCCAAGAATGAAGCAGGTTTGCCCTGGGCTGGCACAGGCTCCCCCAGCCCTTGACCAACGTAGCTAATGTCTCTGTCCTTCTGCCCTGGCCTCCTTTTCTTCCCCGCTCTTCTTTCTTCATCTCTCCCTCCCTCTGGCTTCTCCCAATCCCCTTCCTCTCTCCTTGCTTGTGCACTTCACCTACCCAGCAAGCGTTTACCAATCAAAAGGTCTTTCCTCCAAGACCTCCAAGGCCTCTGCCGGCTCCTCTCTAGCTGTGTCTGCCCTGGTCCTGGTTGGGTCCTTACTACATTCCCAGTCCCCTTCCCTCATCAGCATACACTGGTCCTGTGACCCTGGGCCCTCAGAACCTTGCCTGCATGGTGATGGCTGGTCCCCGACCCAGCAGTCATCTGGTTGGTCATATTTGGGTCGATGCTGCCAGTAGAGTCATCAGCTTGATGTCTTCTATCTCTCACAGGACCTTGGCATCCTCGGCTCTTTGCCCGGATCCTGTACACGGTGGTCTGGAGGCTGATGGCCCATGCTTTCTGCCACCCCTCTTCCTCATCAGGCCAGGAGCCCTTGCTTCCTAGGGACTCAGCCATGCTGTACCTCCTGCGCCCAGAGTGGACCTCATATTCTGCTCCCAGGTCTCCTGTCCTGAGCTCCCTGTCTTTTGAGCACCTGCTCCTTATCTGCCGCCACCTCTTCCCTTTCCTGAGTTGTCCAGGGGTCTACCAAACTTGTGCACTATAGCTAGTAGACTATAGCTTCTAGCCTGTGGTTTTGTTTTGCAGTACTAGCGATTGAACACAGGGCCCTTGCACTGAGCTGCATCCCCAGCCCTTTTAAAAAAATATTTTACTGAGACAAGGTCTCTCTAGGTCACTAAATTACCAAGGCTGAGCTTGCCCTTGTGGTCCTTCTGCCTCAGTCTCCCAGAGTGCTGGGATTGCAGGTGTGTGCTGGTGGCTTCTATTTTACATGACACAGCCCAAGGGCTCAATGGTCACAAAAGAGAAGCTTTTGGGGATTCAGACAGGTGAATTGGTGGACATCTCCCATGAATCTTTGCATCATTCCACATCCTAAATGCCCTGGGCAGGCTCTGTCTTGTTCAATTACCAGAAGGGAACCACTGCTGAATGCTTGCCAAATGAAGGCATCAGTGAGAAAGAAGAAGGAACGATAGAGACTCATGGGCACACCTATCTGTCAGACAGTGGATCCAGGATAGAACAGCTGTCCCATGAGGGCAGAGGTCAGGCCCACTTTGTTGTTTCTGCAGCACCCCCAAGAGAGCTGGCACACATGGCTTCCTTCTTGAATAAGGGAATGTACCAGGGTCCCATAACCTGGTTTAGCCGTTCCTCCCAGAAGGGTGTGGCTGTGTCAAGTGACTTCTTGGAGCCCCTACCTTGTGTAGGCTTTTTCTACAGTCATTAAGAGGACCGCTTCTGTCTCTTACCCTGTGACAAATCTGCTGTCATGAGGAATTACATGGAGCATTTGGATGTTTTCCTGTTTCACTTGTTCCGTCAATCACCTGTGAAGGACACAGGACTCACTAGTGTATATCCTGCCCCTTCTACAGAGGGAGACCACGGTTTGGGGATGCTAAATGTCTTGCTCATGGTTACCCACTGTGAGTGAGCCCAGAGCCCCATGGTGCGCTCTTCCACCATCCTCCCTGCCTTAGAGCTGTGTGCACCACGGTCCTGACTTACTGGGCACTCCTGAGAGCCTCACAGCCTGAAGCAGGGGACAGCTTTCCACCCAAGTGGACAGACACCCTCATCCCTCTAAATTCATAGTCTCTGAGGCTTTCCCCCCATTTCTTAAAATTGAAGTGAAATGCACGCAACAGAAAATTCACCACTTAAAGCTGGGCATGTCAATGGCATTTAGAATGTTCACAGTGCTACTCAAGTTCTGAAATATTTTCATCCTCAAAGAAAACGCCTCACCCAGTAGCAGTCAGTACCCACTCCTCCTCCCTCAGCCTATGCCAGCACTAATCGACTTTCACTGTCTACAAAGGTGACAGTGCTGAGCGTTTCATGTAAATGGGCCTGAGCAATTTGTGGGCTTTCATGTCTAGCTCTCTTCATTTAGCAGAGCATTTTCAAGGTCCACCCATGCTTAGCGGATATCAGATCTTCATTCCTCTTTTTGGCTGAGTAATACTCCCTAGTGTGGATAGACCATATTTGTTGACGAGGCCAGTGACACTTAAGCAAGGTCCTGTGAAAAGGTTTTATGTTCTCAGGACATCACGTTCCATGTAGTGGCTCGGAGATGCAGCTCTGCTTGTTGGCTCTGTTAAACTTCACTCCTGGCTAAGGGAGTCTGTTTCATGGTCCTGTTCTGGAGGACACTGAGATGTCCCTGAGGAGAGACACCAAAGGTCAGAAGTGGATAAAGACCAGCAACCCAATAAGACTGGACCTGAGAGGCCAGTGGGGAGCAGCCCCAGGAAGGGGGCTGGGAACGGCTCTGCATAGCCCTGCCACAGGGTCACTGGCAAAGTGGCTGAGAGCCCCCTGGCTGGGCTGGGTTTCCCTCTGTGTGGATGGGAAGCGAGGCCTGGACCTACGCCCCTCTTTCTGATTCAGCCTCCAGGTTCTAATCTGTTCCTCCTCCAGTGCTTGTTATTCCATGATTCATATTCAGCAGTGGGTTTTCCAGGTTGTTTCTCCCTTCTACCTGCCAAGTGCAACTTTTCAGTGCTCAACAGAACCTTCCTCTGGGGACAGATCACTACCGGACCCCAGCAGGAACCACCTGTGTGACTGTGCGTTCGTGAGTTAGGGCTCCTGGGGCAATCACCTAGGTTAATTGTGTTACCATACCAGGCCTTTTTGCCTGCTGGACAGTATGTCAATCACCGAAATGATGAGTTTTGCAAAAGAGAGTTGATTCATAAGGTGGCCCAGTGCAGGGAGATGGGAGACCTGTCTCAAGTCTGCCTCCCAGAGGATAGGGCTTGGGGACGTTTATGGGCTGAGGCATGGGGAAAGGTGATTGGAAGTTAACTAGGAGCAGGTCAGATAGGTTAAGTCTAGAAAAGCAAATAACTAAGAGCAAGCAAAATCTAGAGGGTTTATTCAGGTTTTCCTTTGGTTTTAATTGCATAGTTTCTATCTCATAGTAAATTTTCAGTAACTGTAGCTGGTAATACTATGATGCTAATGGCAATCATTTTTATATTATAACTTAATGGATTGTAAAAACAGTGCAAAAAACATGACTGGTTTGCTCTTTCCAGTGGGTGCATTTGCAGTATCCCCGTGTAGGGCTGGGATGACAACCCTTGTCCTGTCTGGCTCCGAGCTGGCCACCTGTGGCCACCTGGCCATGGACCAGAGTGTTCCCAAACTGTCAGCCACAGGCAGGACGAGAAGGTGGGGTTTGCATACGGGGGTGCAGTCTGTATTTAACTGGATTCGAAGCAGATATAGCCGCTCCTTGGCGCTGCCCTCCCCTCACATTCTTCCCAAGTGGCTTTGCAGATGGAGCCAGCTTCTCCTTCAGTGTCATGGCAAGATCTGATTGCTACCTTGGATGGGGTGGCTGAAGCCACACACTTCATAGTATTTCTAACTTTTGCAGGCGTGAGCTGGGGCCAGAGATTGTGCCTAAGGAGCTCCTGGGGAAGCCGGGACTGCTGCTCCTCTATCTACCCCAGGGTGAGTCACATGTTTCCCCCTCTCCTGTCCTGTGTGTTTGCTGGCTCAGCCTTCATGGGGACTTTTCAGAACCTCCAGCAGGGCTTCTCCTCTGCCTCTATGGCATCAAAGCAATCTTCCTCCGTGGTTTTAGGCGAAGGCATCTTGGCAGCTGTGCCAGCCCGGTCAGTAGGGGAGCAAACTGTGGCCTTATTGTGCTCATGGTTGACAGTGGCCCTGTGGTCTGTTAAATGTGCTCTCTGAGCCCATGGGTGCCACTGTGCCCATGGCACACCCAGGCTGCTGAGGGATTCAGCCCATGTGGTGGGGGAAGAGGACCGGGGTGTTCCTGGGGGTCCTGGGAAGGGTGAGGATTGGGATCTCTCTCCCCCTGCTGCAGTCTTTGTGCTCAGTCATATGTAAACTGTTAATGTAACCTTGGGTGTCACATTACTGCCACATGGGCTGCACCGTGATGCAAGGAACAGGAAGAGAGATTAAGTCCCCTCCTGGGGCTGCCTGGGCCAGTTCCTGAATCAGCACCCCAGTGGTACGCCACCATGTGTGGATGACAGTCCCCTCATGGACACCGTGAATGCACTGAGGCATCTGGAACACACTGAAAACAGAGGACAACGTGTGCCCTAATCCCCAGGGAATGTGGGGAACGAGCGAGCTGCTTCCCACTGGCCAGGCAGTGCCTGATGTTCCCCTCCAGTCACCCTACGTTTGGTGCAGCCAGTTTCTGGGCCTTGGGGCCTCATTTTTTTTCTGGTAATTTATGGGGCAATGCTTTCCTCTAGTAAGTGGAGTGGGGAGCTCAAAAGGCTACATTTTGTTCTTTTCTTCAAAGAGAATGGAGCATTCTTGTAGGTCCATTTGAATTACTAGAGTTCCAGGAGCATCCTGAGGGGGACGGAGATGTGCCCAAGCCTCAGGGGGATGTGTTACACTGTGAGTGCAGAAGGAAGTGGTGAGCTGCTGAAATAGCCTCCTGGAAGCCTCTTTAATGGCTGCCATGTATCAAGCTCAGGGCAAAGGTACCAGGGCCAGAGGCCAGGCATTCAGATGGGAGAGGCCACAGGGCCTACCCTGGTAGTCACCATGAAGGAGGACTTGGGGAGATGGCCAGGTGAGATGCAGGAGCCCATTAGGGCAAGCTGCACGGTCCCACAGGTGCCTTAGGCTTGGTGGAAAATGGTATGAGAGGGCCCGGTGAAGGCCAGTGGGAAAGAAGTGAAAGGTTTCTTACTGGAGCAAGGGAGGGAGGGGGGAGACTGTGGAATAAGAGCTATCACCTCTCACAGGAGCTGGCTCACCCCAAGGGCTTTATAAGTATATTCACTGTGTCTTTACAAAGATCACACAGGGATGTGTCCCTGTGCCCACTGGGCAGATGCAAAGACTGAGGCTCCGTCACAGGTGTGGATGCTGAAAGCTGGGTGTGGCCACCCACAGACGGAACCAATTAGGGAGCAATCTGTGTTTTGCCAAGCCCTCCAGGTGACTGAGCCACAGTGTCTGGGGCTGGCTGTCGCTGGCCCTTTGTCAGAAAGTACAGTTTTGGCACTAAGAATGGAGACATAGCATCTGTGGAAGCTTGATGGAGAAGGTAAAGAGCAATAGATGACCTTCTAGAAACATCTGGTGGATTCTTCAAGTAACTAATGTCTGAGCAGGGACTAAGGCCAGAAGGGTTTTAAAACTCTGTGGAACCAGCTTATTAGGACAGAACATGCTGTCTTTTAATTGACAGGGCTGGTGACTCAAAAGCCCTGTTTCCAAGCAGAATTTGCATTTTGTTTTTGTATTTGCACACGTTTCCATAAGTTGAGACCTTTGCCTTTGAAAGATTTTATTGACCCAGGGCTTTCGAGGTATCTTGTCTCAGTCTGTTAGTGTCCAAGATCTGAGAAGACGAATATTGAATTGATAGAGGATGTTTATTGAGTGTTTACTATGTGGATATTGTTCAATGTGTTTTTCATGCATTATCTCACAACTAGCCTATGAGGCAGGTGCTATCGTAACTTATTTTATAGATGGGGATATTGAGGCCCAGAAAGGGTCAGTAACTTTGCCTTGATCATAAAGCCAGGGAATGTAGGAGTCAGGACACGATCCCAGGAAGTTCTTTACAAAGCTTTTTATCAGAGAAAACTACTTACATATAGAAAAATGGAGAGTACTGAATAATAAGCCTCATGTATCTATCACCTATTTGAACAATTATCAACAATATGGTATTCTTGTTTGATTTTTCTTCTCACGTTTGCTGTTTTCTGGAGTATTTTAATCCTGGGTATCACACCACTCCACCTGTAAATCCTTTTGTAAGTATATGTAACAGACAAGGACTTTTCATTTTTTTTTTTTGGTACCAGGGATCGAACTCGGGTCCTTGCGCTTGTGCAGCAGGTGACGAAACCACTGAGCTAAAAATCCCCGGCCCCAAATGCAAACTTTTTTGTTTGTTTTGGTACTGGGGATCGAACTTGGGACCTTGTGCTTGCAAGGCAGGCACCAAAACCACTGAGCTAAATCCCCGGCCCTGACTTTTCCTTTTATATGTGACCATAATACTCTTTTCACATCCCCAAAGTTCTTTGCTCACATCCTTTAAGACTTGATTCAAGGTCAGTTTTCCCCGATAGCCTCTAAAATGTTCTTCTATAGTTGAGTTGATGCATTTGAATCAGGGAACAACCACAAAACATTGCATTGGGTTGATTTTTTTTAGCATTTGGTTGATGATTTTGTTTAGCACTTGGCTAATGGTTTTTAGAATTCTAATCTGTAACAGTTTCCTACTTTGTTCCCTGTGCCAAATTATTTGTAAAGATTCTCATTTTCTAGCTTTTTATTTACATCTTTGTGGTGCCATTTAACATGTTCCTCCATTCCTGAGATTTCCTTTAAAGTAGAAGTAGAATTCAGTTCAGGAAAGCCTCCTCCATGGTGACACCCTTCCTGCCTATTGCATGGGTGCCTGGTGATGGCCTTTTCCATAATGGTGATGCTATTTTTAATAAGGTCAGTTGGTGGCAGCTGGATCAGCTCATCACAGACGCTTGTGTCTTTCGCCTGCCCTGGTAGCCATTGGTGAGTGTGGTCCAGGTGCGCTGTATCATCAGGAGGACTGACATGGTGACCTTCTCACCCTTCCACTCTAATTTGTATTTATGAGCTGATACTCTTCGCTGAAGACTTTTCCCAGTCAGCTGTTTGCCTCCCCAGGCAGTTGGGCTCTGGAGTGTTTTTTACACTCTCATGGATGCAACACCACCCTAGGATCTCGCTACAATGCAGATTCCAATTCAAAAAGAGCTAAGATGGGGCCTGCAGTGTGTGTGCACGTGTGTGTGTGTGTGTGTGTGTGTGTGTGTGTTTCTGGTGATTGAATCCAGGGCCCTTTGCACATCCTCAGTGCTTTCCATTTTTTATTTTGAGGCAAACTCTTGCTAAGTACAAAGTTGCTCAGGCTGGGCTCAAGCTTGTGGTCCTCCTGCCTCTGCCTCCCAGAGTGCTGGGATGATAGGTGTGCACCACCACACCCGGCTCGAGAGTCTTCATTTTTTAACTAGTTCCCCAGTGAGGCCAATGAGGCTGCTGTGCTGATTAGATTTTCCTGCCTGGGTGCTCTTCTTTGCAGAATTCTTGGCTCATCTCCGGAGGGACAAACTATTCTAACATTCCTCTGTGGGTTGGCATTTTCCCTGATAGAGGGAAAATTAGTGATTTTCACCGTGGTCTCTCTTTTCAGATTCCCTCCCTGCTTTAACTTATGCTGCAGGGTGCATTACTCAGACTATAAAATACTAGTATAGCTTAGAGTTTTCTGAGCAAAGGCGACCTACCATAGAATATAACATTGAAGGTGCAAATTTTATTATTTTTCTGCATCTTATAATTTGTCAGAAGCCAAATGCTTTTCTAAGGGAAAAGTGGCCTGGTGGAGTGCCAGGGCCCCTCCTCTGCTGCTGCGGAGTTCCTGGAGAGCTGTGGCTCTGCCTGCCTTGCATCTTGTCTTGTGTGGAGGGAACCTTGGTATGGCTCTGGGGAACTATCTCCTCAAGGTGCTCTGCTTCCTCTTTCTCACCAGGTGGGTTATCCAAACCCTCTCGATCCATGGATTTGAATTTCAAGCAGAGCAACTAACCAATGTTCAGGCCTGAAAATGGTTGGGACTGATTCATTTCTTCTTATTTAAGAAGAAACTGTCCTCGGTTTCCCACCTCTGAGGTCTGGGGAGTGGCCCTAGGGCCTGTCTCCTAGCCCTGATCTCAGTGAGGGTTTGGTTCTTAGAGAAACTATGCTTAGTATATTCTGCTTAGCAAAGGAGGAGAGAGTTGTGGCTGAAGAAGATAAAAGGGTCTATATCTTTCCCAATTTCTAATGGAATAAACAAATTAGTAAACAAATCAAAAAATAATAAGTCAGAAGAAGTAGTAGCCAAACAAGAAATTGATCTTTGCATCTAGAAAAGTCGTGATCTCAGGGAGGACCCCAGAAAATTCTGAGGTAGCACAGCTCCTGAGTATAAATCTATTTCTAAGACAGGAGAGAGGTTTGATGAAATTCAGAGGCTTCTAACCAACATTCTTCATTCTAGAGAAAAAGAATTGCTCTAGCACAGAAGACAAGAGCTCTAGCACAGAAGACAAGAGCTGCAGCCCTGTAGAAAGCTCAGGAGAAAGATTCCTTGATTCTGGAAGGATGTGAAGGTCACCTGGTAATTGGGGTTGGGTGGTTGCCAGGGCTTGCCATTGTCCAGGGAGCCAAGATGCACAGAAGTGTGATACAAACTTGGCTGGAGGGAGTAGACCTGGAGATGTGACGTTTTGTGGAATCCCCCCCCCCAAAAAGAGCAGAACCTAACTTCCAAGAGAAGGCTATTGGCCAAGCCCTTTCCCTCCTCCCCATTTTTTTTCCTAGACTGTAGAAATTAGAAAATCTACCACCAGAAGATGTTAAGCTCCAGATAATATGAGAAGAATAGCAAGAAAAATTCTGCCACTATTTCAAAGTAAATAAAGGTAGGCAGAGCTGTATCCATTAAACTTCAACAAGGTGGTAAGATGTGGTCTCATGACCATTCACTCTACAGAGGACAATGACAGATAACAGAAAGGGAATGTGACTGGTAAAAGGCATGTGGAGGGCTTATTTGGTTGAAAATATATCCCAGGAGCTACCTCTAAATTATTTTGGATAATAGAAGAATTTAATGACTAAATTTAGGAAAATAAGACTTCAAGATAAGATGATTTAATGAATCAAATTTAAAATTATTTCAGAGCCAAGGAAACAAACTGAGAAGCTTTAAAAACATCAATGTTCATAACTGAATTCATAAATTAGAGGTAAGGAATGCTGCAGACACCACTGAAAATTCAAATTATGAGATGATGGACTGAAATTATTCCTGGTAAACTCACAAGAAGAAGCCAAAGATTACTGTAGGCAAGAGGAGCAACAGCTACCAAGGCTGAGGATGATCCAGTATAGTGATAGATGATGTCTCTGAATCAGGCACCCCAAAATGAAATAGAAAACATACTCAGAGGGAAACAACTTACAAATCTTTAGATCCAAAGGGCATCAGGAAAAATTATATGCAACGGCTGACATTAAGTTGTATCCTGGTTCAGGTATTGAACTTGGAGGATAAACAAAGACTTCTTCAGACATTCAGGCAGAAAAAGCCTGCAAGGGGAAAAACATCAGGCTTCCCGGGCTCACTAAGAGAAGACAATGGAGCAATGTCTAGAGAGTTCTGAAGGAAAGAAAGCAAATCCAAAACCACTGAACTGGTGCAATTGCTGTTCAGGCTGAGAGTAGCAGGCAGCCAATGAAACGGATGAACTCAGCGACGCAGCACCTGTGTGCTCTTCTGGGCCAAAGCCCCACCAACCCAAGGTCGAATTAAAATGAAGACCTGGGAAACATGATGTGCTTAACAAAAACAGCAAGTCAGAGGAAAGGAGATGGGAGAAGAGGAGTGCAAATTTGGCTCTTTAGTTTTAGTCAATTCACTGTTGGTCATTTAGATGGTTTCCTGTCTTTCACTATTATAATCCATAATGCAGTGACTTGTTTTATAAATAAGTTTTTGTGCACACCCATAATTCTTCCCATAGGACAAATCATAGATGTAAAGCTGCTGTGAAGGAAACTGAACATGTTTTTAAAAAGGTGTTTGACATATTTTTTAAGAAGAAGAAGTCAAGAGCTCCCTTTGGCAGCACATATAATAAAAAAGAAGAAGAAATCAAAATTAAAACAAAAAACTGTAAGAAGCATAACCAATTCAATCATGTCTTGACCTTTTTTTTTTTTTGGTACCAGGGATCGAACTCAGGACCCTGCACTTGCGAGGCAGGTGACAGAACCACTGAGCTACATCCCCGGCCCCATGTCATAACTTTTAATCACTGTTTGCTTCTTTGTTTTAACCTTGGAGGAATGAATCTATTAGAACAAATATTTCTTTTGGAAATACAGTGTTTATTTGAAGAATATCTTTCTGTTTTTTATCTTCCATGAAATTTAAATTAATAAGAATTTTTAAAATAGTTTAAATTCTTTTTATTCTAATATGGCATTATGCTAAGGTACTACCTAGCTCGTTCATACAACATGTATGTATTTAGAATTATTTGTGGATCAGACTCAGTTCTGGGCATTGAGAATACAGAGAGAGAGAGAGAGGGACAAGAAGAAATATAATACATTTATTTCTATCCATTCTCTGTTCCATTCCTATAGAGATTCAGAGTACTGCTCACTAAATATTAACACTGTGATTTCCAGGGGCTGAGATTTGCTGTGTCTTTTGTTTTGGTACCAGGGGTTGAACTTGGGTCCTTGCCCTTGAGAGGCAGGTGGTGGAACCACTGAGCTAAATCCCCAGCCCTGCTGTGTGTCTTTGAAGCTTCTATATTGATTAAACCTTAAAAAATAAAGCACATGTGTAATTTTTTTCAATTAAAATGATTGTTTTCTAATGTGATATGAAAGTTTTTTTTACGTATAAGGCAACTGTTCCAATTTAAACACAAATATGAAAGTGATGTGTGTTTCTTTAGGTTTATTTGATAGGAATTTCTGTAAATTGTTTCTATATTGCAGAGTATTATGCCACTGTACATTAAAACACACAACTCTGTAAGTATTGTTACTTGTAGTACACATCTACAGGGAGGAAAAATGATTGTTTTCTAACCTGAATATTTTAATTAATTGGAAATTGGAAAATTATTCCCTCTTATTTATTAATTTTGCAGTTTTTCACTACTGATGGTGCTGAATGGTTTTCCATACTTTTGTTAGTTAATAATATATTCTCTCTGTTGCAATGTCTGTTATACAATTTTCTATTTTATATGCATTTCTACCTTGGCTATTTTTGACATGTTTCTTCTTTGCTACAAATATTAATCCAGCCTTGGTTGTGCATATATTGTTATTATCAAAATAATCTTTTCTCCTTGTTAAAGAAAATTCAGATAATATAAATATATAGAAGGGTAAAAGGAAAATCACACAATTCCACCTATTCAGAAAATCCATTAACACCTTGCAGTACATATTTCCAGATGGTTTTCTATGTAAATACCAGTTGGGATTTTTTTCCCCACAAAAACATGACCACATCATACTGTTTTGCAATCTACTTTTCTTCACTTAATTTACTGTGAACATCCTTCCATGTTATTAAACTTATTCTGAAAGTGTGATGGCTGTCCAGTTTTATTGTTTGCCTCTTTCTTTTTAGTCAATTCACTGTTGGTCATTTAGATGGTTTCCTGTCTTTCACTGTTATAATCCATGGCACAATGAACTTGTTTTATAAATAAGTTTTTGTGTACCCCCCTAATTCTTCCCATCAGACAAATCCTAGATGTAAAGTTGCTGTGATGAAAGCTGAACACATTTTTTGAAAGATGCTTGACATGTCGAAAACCATCATCTAGCAAGGTTAATCAAATTGCAGTCCCACCAAAGGTAAATGGATCTTTTTGTCCTTGAAACTTGCTAAAACTGCATTCTTATAGTTTCTTAAGCCTTCTTAGAGGTGAAAAATTATGTCTGAATGTTGCTTTAAGATGAAATTATCCAATTACTAGGGAGGCTGATTATTTTTTGTGTATATCAGTCATTTTGGTTGCTATTTCAAGAACAACTTCTTTATGGTTTTTTGCCATTTAAAAGAAATTGGGCATCTGTTCTTGTTTTGGAATATTTATTTAGTAGAGATGGTCACCCGTTATATTTCATAAATCATTTTTCTGGTTTGACATTTAATTTAGATTATAATTTTCTTTTGTACAGAAGTTTTAGTTCTTTTTTTTTTCTGCAGCTGAATTTGTCAAAACTCTTCTACAAAGCACTAGGGAAGTATGACTACAATATACAAAAGTTTTTATTTCATTTCTGTGAACAAAGAAAAGCTCAAGACAGTGAATTCTTTCCTACCAAGTTCCAAAATGTTACTTCAAGCGCTACTCTTCCTGTTGAGGTTTGGATCACCTGTTTCCCTTACAGTTTGTGTTCATCTTTCCCCAACCCAGGAAGTTTGTGACCTATAGTGACCTACAGTGATCCATTTGTCTTGTCTGGGGCAACAACAATATACCAAGCCCTGTGGGCAGAGAGATCAGACAGATGAGGTCCAAGGGCTCCCATGGGCCTGCTAACATTTCTAAATGCAGAACGTGTGGCCCTGGGTCTGGACTCATCTCCAGGAAGCCCCAAGAGGGCGAGGTGATGCTCTGGGCCTGCAGAACCTGGGTGGTCAGCTAACAACTCCAGCCAAGGGTGCGAGCTGGGGCCCTGCTGTTGATGCTGAAGGTTAAGGAAGCTTGAGCCTCAGTGGCAAAACAAAACCTCAGATCCAGAGACCAAGAGGAAGTCAGAGTCTGGCAGGAAGCTAGAAAAGGGCCCTGAAGACTTAACATATTGGACACTCATAGCTGCAGACTCTTACTGCTCTTCGTTATTCCCAGATTTGAGAGACCACCTCTTTTCTCCTGTCTGCTTTTCAGTGTACTCTGCCTTGGGTCATGGTTCTGGATATGTAGGTATCAACCCCTCTTCCAGACTGTGGACCCCCTGAGGGCCAGGCTCATTTCTGGACACCCCCCTCCCTGCCAGCACTGGATGCAGGACTTAGTTTGCAACTCTTGCAGAATGAGTGCCTAGTAGGCTGCCACACGATTACACTCACCTAACAGCTACCAGACAGCAACTGCAGCAGCTGCTGCTTCTCCTCTTCTTTGTTATTGTTACTATTATTATTACTTATTCCCCCAAAGTTGCTTGCATTAATCAGACAGCTCACCCAATTTGGAAATTATAATTAACCAGAATCATTGACAAAATAGGGTTTTCCAGCTCTATTTTTCGTCTTTGTCCTAAAGATGAGATTTGTTGTAAATAAAGATTCTTTGTTACAGGTTATAAATTGCACATAACCTGTTCACAATTACAGTCTACTTGTAGTTCTCCTGAGGCTAGGGCTGTGGGCAGGACTGGCAGAGCACAGCCTTCTCGTCAGCATCCACAGGTGCATCCAGGGTCATCATGCCAAAGTGCTGTGCTAGTTATGAGGAATGGAGAGCAGGAGTGCTGCGTTCTGCTTGAGCAGAGGCCAGGTGAGCCCTGCAGTGCAAGGATCTACAATGGCACAGGCAGAAGTTCTCCCCAAGATCAAAGAGGCCAAGCAGAGGCTCAGAAAAAAGTGCCCTTTACTCAGAAGAGATTTGATGTCCAGGCTCCTGGGGTGGGAGGTTGTGAAAAGGAAGTGGGAGGTCACCTAAAAAACACAGCAGAAAATAGTAATTCCTCTGCTCCTGCTGCTATATGGTCTTTGTGTTGAGCATTTCAAGGGCAGCTGTTGTCTTTTATGTGGGCCCTGGCCTACACATGCTGGCTCAAGTTACCCTCCAAACCCAGCTCTAGCAACCAAGCATGGTCCACATCACTGTGCCAGCTGGAGCGAGGTCCCCCAGGAACCTCTGCCCCATCTCCCTACCTTGCCAGCCTGCAGAAAACCTCATGTGTGAAAGTTCTGACTTCCTGGGGAGAAGAAAGCCAGACTAAGACTGGGTATTGCTGAGAGCACAGTGCCGCAAATGCAATATTCCTTTGGCCACCAGAAAGGAACAGGGAACTGTCTGTTATTTTTTAAGATGTATCTTTCAAGCATCTGGCAAGTCACTGTATATAAAAGTAATGCATGTTCCAATGAAAGGAGGTTTCCCGTGGATAAAGCTGGCTATTCACTGTGGGGCCCAGTTTGTTTGACTTGAATGATAGTCAGAGATGAGTGCATATTTGACATTTCTTCTAAAGCAGAGTGGCTAATGCATTGCCAATCCCGTCACCAGGATGGAAAGCTGGTAGAGACCTCCTCTGTGTGTTCACTAGAAACAATGGTAACTTCCACCAGAACTATGTGCAACCACTTCTGGTGAAAAAACTCAGAGATCAGAATATTATTATTATTTTTTGTCTTCTAAACTAGGGGCATAAATGCCCGTTTACTGGTTTACATACGGCTGCTGTGCAGCTATGTTACTATGCACAGTCTCTTAGCCTCTACACTGTATTTGAAGCATTTATAAAAAGCAGTTGGTCAGACTCACATTTATGAAAGCCTTTAGGTCAGGGGTTGGCAAACTATGGCCCAAGGGCTAAATCCAGCCCATGTCCTGATTTTGTATAGCCTACGAGGTAAGAGAGATTTTTTTTAACACTTCTAAATCATTGAAAAAAAATCAAAGAGTGATATTGTTTGAGGGGAGGGGGGATTGGCCATATGGAAAGCTTGCACATGTACTTTTATTTTTTTAAATTAAGTTTATTGGTATATTTTAGATACACATAATGATCACATTCATCATAGGGAATTTGTACCTGAATGTGATATATCTTGATTTTTATTTTTCCCCATTCCCCTACAGTCTCTTCAACCCCTCTTGTAACACTAAAATAATGATATGAAATTTAGCTGGGCATGGTGGCACACACCTATAATCCCAGCAATCAGGAGACTGAGGCAGGAGGGTCATTGTGAGTTTGAGGCCAGCCTGGGCTACACAGCAAGACCTTGTCTAAAACAAAACATTAAAAAAGATATGAAATTCAAAGTGCAATAAGCCATACACAAAAAGGTAAATACTGAATGAGCCCTCCTTTATGAGGCTCCTAGAACAGTCAAATTCATAGGGATAGAAAGTAGAAGTGTGGTTTCCAAGGGCTGGGACTTGGGAGTGGGGAGTTAATAATTCATGGGGACAGAGTTTCGGTTTGGGGAATTGAAAAAGTTCTGGAGATGGAAGGTGATGTTAGTTACAAAACGCGAATGTACTTAATGCCACTAAACTGTAAGCTTTAAAGTAGGGGAAATGGTAACATTTTGTTATTTACATTTTGTCACAATAGAAAAATTTATGAAAGTAAAATTTCCTTGTCTGTAAATCACACACAATTATGCCCAGTCATTTACATTTCACCTATGGCTGCTTTTGCTAGGAGGACAGAGCTGAGCCATTGCAACAGAGACTGGGAGGCCTACAAAGCCTAAATAATTTTAGTGGTCCTTTGAAGAAATCTTTTTCTGAGCCCTGGTTTACAGTCAGAAGACTTCAGAAGACCTGCTGCTTTAAGTGAGGGCACAACTTACCACAGAATACTAATTCTTTAACTGTTTCCTGGATAGTTTGAGGCAGAGCTGGATTTCCAATATCATCTCTTGTTACTGCACTGCCCTGGGCCTCAGTTTCCCATCTGTAAGTGGTGATAATAAGACCCTCTGTCATAGGATAAGAGTATATGTGTGCAGCTGTGAAGAACGAAAAGTTCTAGAGAGGGTGCTGGTGACGGTTACACAATGGTGTGGATGTACCTGATGCCACTGAACTGTTCACTTCTCAATAACTAATCTGCTAAATGTTATCATGTCCATTTGGCGACAAGAATAAAAAGAAAGCTGGGCGTGGTGGCACATGCCCGTAATCCCAGCACTCGGGAGGCTGAAGCAGGAGGATGGCAGCAAGTTCAAGGCCAGTCTGGGCTACATAGTGAGTTCAAGGCCAGCCTGGGCTACATAGTGAGTTCAAGGCCAGCTTGGGCTACATAGTGAGTTCAGGGCCAGCCTGAACTACAAAGAGAGACCCTGCCTCAAAAAACTGAAAGAAAGAAAGAAAAAGAAAGAGTAGATATACAGTGGTTAGATCAATAAATGTGAGCGATGATGGAGAAGATCTGTGGGAATGCTCATGACCTGAGAGGTTCCTCATTCAGCACACGCCCCTCAGCTCCTGGAAGCGGAGGCCCCTGCTCTTGCATTCTAGCACAGGGCTTTGTGCAGGGACAAGCAGGGGAAATCAGGTACGTACTGGGGTTCCTCTCACTGAAGGGAGCTACCCACTAAAGAGACTTGCTTGAATTCTTCCTCCCAGATGATACCCAAGTGGTCAAGGCATGGCTTCAGCTCTGTAGGTCCCCTCCCCACCCCGGAGGGCCCTCGGTACGAAACAATAAGAAAATAGCAGGCACTGCACAATGAATTTAGAACGCGGGGTGGGGGTGGGGCTTTTGCCGACATCCTGGGTTGATTTCTTGTAGTACCATGAGAAAATAGTTTCCTTTAGAGATGATTAAGAACATTACTGCTGCATAATTAATTGTCATAAAACCAACTATTCCACTTGAGCGATTTACTATTTTTAGCAAGATTTTCCAGTCTCTTCATTTTGTTTCCCAAATAATTGAGTGACAGCTTAATTAATAAGGCACGATCCCATCATTGCTCTCAGAGGCTCTCGTCTTCTTAGGAAAACCCATGCAGGAGGCAAACAAGGAGTGTGTGGCTGAATGAGGATGAGCAGGAGGGCAACTGAGTTCTGGGAAACACCTAGGTAAAACCTTACTGCTGATTTGTAAAACCACTGTGAAGAACTGTGGCCAGGGAAAGCCAGTGGAAGCCTTTAGGGATCATTCCCCCAAGGAAGGAGCCCAATGCGTGGAAATTGCCTGCAAGGAGAGGAAGTGCTAAGATGAGAGTTTCGCAATGCAAGCAGGCTTTGCTAAAAATCACGATGCACACTGCAAAGCAGCAGCTCGGATTTCAGCTTCTGAGTCTTGCCAGTCTGTGACCATCCGTCCCTCCATTTGAACAGTTTGGCAGTAACTTCATTCTGTAGATCAGCATTCTGCTTAGGAGACTTGTTTTTAGTGGGGGTAGGGAAGGGGGTTGCTGAGCCTCTTCTTGGCAGCCTGGCTTGGAAGTGGTGAGCGCCTTTCGCCCTAGTCAGGTCTGTAAAGACTACACTGAGAGATGAGAAATGTTAGCTTGTTTAAAAGAAATTCAGTCCATATGTGGGCGCCTGACAAGACTCATGGTATTCTAGACTAAAAACTGTGATGATCGCACTTTGTTTGGGACATGAGAGGGGGGAGTGGACGGAAATGGGGTAATTTTTTTAGCAAGTAAAGGCATGTTTAAAGCATAGATCTGAGAGAAGTTCTGTAAACACATTTTTACAAGCAGAATATTCAACTGACTCATTTTGGAGGGGGAAAGAAATGTGGTTGAAAAAGATTCCATTATGGAGAATACATCTTTTAGAATGAAGGTAGTGTGCTGACTCCCCTCAATTGCCAGGAAGAACATAAGGAGGACTGAGAGGCCCCCAGGAAGGCATGGAGAGAATGGATACAGTAGTAGAAACTGGGAAGGCTGAGTGGTGGATGCAGAGCATTCTGAACAGGAACAGCAGGCAGAATAAGGAGAAAAGAGGGTCTGGTGCCACACATGCTGTGATGTGTCTGTAAATGTTTAGCAATAAGTTCAAAAGAAAGGAAGAGAGAAAGGAAGAGAGGAAGAAAGAAAGAAAGAGAAAGACATCATATTATAATGATACATGAACACCCAGATATGTTTGTAGCAGCACAATTTGTAATAGCTAAATGTTGGAAGTAGCCTATCCATCCATCAGCAGATGAATGAGATAAAGAAAATGTGGTTTTTATACACAATGGAGTACAACTCTGGCATAAAGAAGACTAAACTTGAGTTATTTGTAGAAGACCATAATATTAGCAAAATGAATCAGACACACAGGCTTAAATATCACATGATTTCTCTTATAAGAGAAACACAAAGTATAAATAAGGAACAATACTGGGGACCTCTGAAACATTACCAGAAACCTCCGCAGTAGGCTCCAGTCTCCTGCTCAGTGTACAACTCAGCCCTGAGAAAAAACTAAAAGACAGAACTAAGAGAAACAGAAAGTGGGTGCCAGGACAACCAACGCCGCAGCTGATAAAGGCACTGACCAGTCTAAGCCACTGATTTTTATTGGTAATCAACTGGGGTAAAGGTGAGCTATGTGCAAGGGCAGTACTACTTGTGAGGATGCCCAGTCATGTGGTTTGTATGGAAATTAATGTTATCAAGGCTCTCGTAAAATACAAGACCAAGCAGTCTCAAATTAGGAACGGAATAGACAATATATGGTTGTAATTAGAACATTGTCCTTCTAGTTAAGGTTTTAGTTGTGGGAATGGAATTTGGGTGTGAATTACTCTGAGTCAGCACACAGGCTTCAGCCCATTTACTTCTATAAACTAGCCAATTGTGGGGTTAACTCTTTACAGCCTGCACTGCTTACAGCCTGCTTTGGGGCATAATCAATATTTCAGTCTCCCCAAGAACAAAATAAAAAATAGATAATAGAAAATAGGGAGATAGATCAAAAAGGAAAAAAAACAAAGATGGATGCAAACCAATAAGATATGTTATGTACTTGAACATGAGAAATGTAATCATATGTATTGCAAATGTGTACTAATAAAACTTAAAATTAATTAAAATATTAAAAAAAGAAAGAAAGAAAGGGACCCCAATTTGTAGCATTTGCTGATTGTCATGGTGTAAACACTTCTACCATGGCCAATTTGGAGCTCTCCCTGAGATTTCCCTGCACATGGCCTTGTCGAGACCTGGTACAGGTGGCTCCTACAAACCGGGGGAGCCAGCTCTAGCACACACACAAGATAAATATTGATTCTCCTGGATTGAAGGGCAAAATGGAAATGTACTTCAGGAAAAAGGACCTGAGTGGGGAAATCTATCAGGTATAAATGGAAGTGAGTTCCTGAGAGGGAGGCAGCCACTTGTCATTTTTCTCTAGAGGTAAGACGTTTCATTAGCAGCAATGTTTTAGGCTCTTTCTGAGAGTTTTCATGTGTTGGCAGGGGGAACATGAGTTTCTGTTGGATTGTCAGCAGTGTGACAGATATGGCAACAATTACATTCGGCAAGTGTTTGTTTAGGAGCCACCCACTGTGCCAGGCACATTATGTCTCTCCAAAGAACTCAATTTCTAGAAGCAGACATATAAACATGTAATTATTCTATGATAGAGACAGGTATGGGAGAATTAATTCTGACCCGGATGTCAGCACATCTGCCAACGAGCAGGGTAAACACAGCAGGAAAGAAAGCAGGTAAACTCAAGTTGTTGGTATCAGGGTGCCAAGCACCAACTATGGCATAAAAAATGATGGTGACATCTTATATTTCAGTGCAAGACAGTCCAGGCCTGAAGAAGAGAGATTACTCCAGCTCTGGAAACCACACTTACTACTGGGTGCCTTTGGCAAGTTTCTTAACTTCTCTAAAGTTCACTGCCCTCCTGTGTAAATCAGCATCTTGCAGAACCATGGTGGGGGTTACAGATCTCCTCACAGATCCTCTGAGCTATGCTCATGGAGACAACCACTGGGAGCTCAGCACCTGTCAGATGAGCCTGAGCCTGGAGTTGGAATCAGCGTGACCTTGAACGTATATTCTGCTATTAGGCACTGTGACTTCTGGTCACCCTTAATCTATTCAGGGCTTACTAGCTTCCTGTGTTCAATAAATGGGTTGGATCTGATGATCTCTAAGGATCTCTTCTATTAAACAACAACAGCTATGGTAACCAACCACATGCCTCACCTGCTGGGGCAGTCCTGGGTCACACCTGCTGTTCTGGTACAATTTTCATAGTGCTCCTCCCACTGTCATAAGCGTCCTTGTGTGATAATGTGTACGCCACCTTTAAGCACTAACATTTTTCAAATACTTACTCCTTGCCAGATAGTGTGCTTTATAAATATGATTTCATGACATAGTTTCAGCTTATAAAGATGCACCCTCAGGTTACACCACCGGAACCGACAGATCCAGATCCTGCCTGTCTAAAGACAGTGTCGAATCCCTCATAACCCCTGTTGCTCTACTGCCTCTACCAATATCTACAGTGTGCCTGTTCTTCTATTTTAGTCCTATGGCTCAGAAGAGGTTTCCAGAAACAAGTTCAAAACTGTGCTGCATATGAAGTTGCTTATCACTAATAAGCTTAATGCACCACTAACGAGCCTGGGCCCGTGGCACACACGGGAAGGCTTCCATGCATGTGCGTGACAGGACACAGGTCCAGGCATCGAGGAAGACTTACAGTAACGAGTTTGCCTTTTCAACTTGGCGCTTAGGGGAGGCCAAACTAATCTGGAACATTAGCATAAGTAGAGTGCCAATTAAGTAGTTGTGGTGGGTACAGGCATGTTTTGGCTTGATAATTGCACAGATGTGGGTCAGATCTCCAGGGATGCCCAACCCTGATGCCGAAGAAATCAGGAAGATCTGCAAGAGGCTTAAAGAGAGAACACCACTTCTCCAGGTACAGCTGGTTTGTTCAGCACAGGGACTTTGAGACAAGGTGACTATGTGAACAAAGCGGGGAGATGTAGGAGCCATGTTGCTTGAGAAGTGTCCCTGTATGTCAGATGGTGTTCTAGATACCGGGTTTGAGCAATGCTTGTATGAGTCTTCTTCCTCCATGACTCCTAATCAGTGTCACTCTAACTACTTCAGTGGCCATGCGAAACCCCAAGGACAACAGGTCACAGCTGACTCTCCGTTAGCTTCCTTCCAACTTGCATGTAAGAGTCCTGGTTTGTCTATTTAAGGCTGGGGATTGGCTCCAGGCTTCCGAACATGACATGCTCATTATGTTAACATCTGTCTCCTCTGCTCCACACTATGTTACTGCAAGGAAGCAGGGCAGAGACACTGGCTCCGTGCACAGACGGGACTGTCAGGGCCAAGGAGGGGTGCTTGTTGAGGATGGAGCTGAGGCTTGAGGACCGTTGAGTCCAAATGTACATAGTTTCCACAGTGTCCTGAGAACCTGAAGGCTGAGCGCAGCTCTCAGGGCCTTAGGAATGAAGAGATGTGTCCAAAGTTGGGTAAAACAGTGGGTGCAGAGATACATCTCATGACTTGAGATCCAGGCCACCTCAGACCCAGCTTCCATGGATCATAGAACTGCCTCGTCTCTGCCACTTCATATACTAAGCTTTTTTAATGACAGAGGCAGATTTATTTGCTTATGTTCCTTAAAGACAGCTCTTATCATTCTCACTCCCCTGTGAACTCTTTGTGCCAGGCCCAAGGCTGCAGGGAAATGTTCCTGGAAGGAAGAGTCATTTCAAGGAGCCTCCAGTCACCTAGCACTGTGGTTGTCACATTTATTCTAGCAGGGACAGTTCTGTGAATGGAATCTAATGCAACAACCCAATATAGTTGACATGTGTGATGGAGGTGGTCATTGTTGGGGATTCCAGATCAGGGGACATTAACATGCACAGCTCAGGATCCCCTGGGTTCCCTGCATGGAAACAGAGTTTTCCTCCTGGGCCACTCTGAGGGGCTGACCTGGGCACCCCTTTGCTTCCAGGCCCTTGTTTGAACCCTCACCTTCTGGAGGAAAATATACAAAGGCTCCTTTGGTCGCCTGTTCATGATGGGGCTCAACGGCTCATCAGAGTGATGCCAGAACCAGCCAGCCTCTTCCAACAGAGCTGGCCTCACAGTAATGGGGCCAGCAAGCAGCTCGAGCATACTTTCCCAGCTCACACAAGATCAGGTTTTCCTCCTGCCAAACAAGTAGCAGCAGAAGGGACCCTGGACACAGCTATGTGGCTGGGGAATGCAGCCTGCTCCCCAAGGGCACACTCAGCTGCTCCAACATGGTCCCCGCTGCTTTCATGTTGCTTCTGAGGAGCTACCCAAGGAGAGAGCATAGTCAGCCCATTCCCCCCACACAATTTGCACATGGGGGAACAGAAGCCAGAGAGGGGCAGTAACCTGCCTTTTACTCTCCAGGGGCTGAGCTGGAGTGACATTTGCATCCCCTAGAAGACACTTAGCTTCTTCCCCACTTCCCCAGGATGGCTCTGTCTCCTGACCAAAGAAAAACACTAAGCAATGATGAGTCTCTAGACTAACCAGCTGCAGAGCCACATCATGGAGAAGTCACTTGTTTTCCTCTGTGATCAAATGTCCATTTAGTGACAACCCTTCAGTGGTAAGAGATTCAGACAAATCTTGGCATATTTGGTGGTCACATCACAAGTGTGAGATGATGTGCAAAATATATGGTCAAAATGCAGCAGCAGACAACACAGGCCCTTGGAATGTTTGTTCAAAATAGATTACTATTTCAGGTAGGACTTGGCCATATGGCTGCAGAATCAAAATTGTAACTTTTTATGACACGCAGAACAGATAACAGAATTTACTCTTGCAGCACAGAGCCTGTTCACACAGGGCACCTAGCCTTCTTGTCTGTGGGCCCTCCTCACACTTGTGACTGTTTACTCAACACTTGTGTCCTCACTTGGACGCAGGCTCCAGACAGCAGGGGCCACCTTGCTCACATTTGTGGCTATCCCAGGTTCTGGACACCAGGTGCAAAAGAAATGTTGGTTGAATGAATAAACAAATCTGTGATTCAGTGGAACTTGCCTGGAGTTCTTCTCAGTTATTTATTGCAGGTTTGTCTACATGTCTTTTTATCAAAAGCTCCCAGACATGCCTTGATGTGGAGACTATCTTTTTTGTTTGTTTGTTTCATTCTGTTTGATTTTAAATTTGCTTTGGGAAGACCTCACACAAGAAAGTAGAAAAATATGCAGTGACCGCTTAAGGGCTTCACGGTTAATCACAGTGGGGAGCAGAGATACATGAGAGAGGTGGTTGTCCAGTGCTGCGGCTGTGGGGGAGAAAACGCTTCCAGGAAATCTGCGTGGTTTTCACATTATTTGTTGCAGAAGCATGTAAAGCTATGTTTTACATTCTCACCTACCTTCCTGCTTGCCCAGGAATCGATAGAACTGGCCTATTGGATGTGCAGCGGTCTTCAGGGAAAGCCCAGAGGTCCTTGCTGAGCTGACTATGTAACACCTGCTGTCTGTGCCCATGAAATCAGGCCGGGGTGTGTGTGTGAAGGAGTTAAAAAATAGAAGCAAGCAGGTGTTTCACTTTCCTGTGTGATCTGTCTACAGAGTCATAACTTTATCAGACATAAATGAAGCCTTAAGATTAAGCTCCATTCTATTGAGTTCACAGCATTAGTCACAGTGTATTTAGTTGACTGGTAGAAAATGAGTATCAGACAATGTGTTTGGAGTTGAGGTTTGCAGAGAGTAGAGAGGAGGTGTGTTTCCTAGCCTGATCTCACCAGTGGACCTAAAGTTGGTGTTTGGAGTCAGTGAAGGCTTCCTATTTGCATCAGGAATATCCAAATTTAAAAGGAAAGAAGGAAAGAGGGGCTAGACCAGGTCAGTAGAGCTTCAGAATGAAGCCAGCCACCCGACCTCCCCACAGCAGCCATCTCACCTGTTGGGGGAAGATGAAGATGGTTCTGGGGTGTCTGTGACTCTAGGCTGCCCATTTCCCCCCTCAGAGTGGCCAAATGATCTTCCTACCTAGTCTCTTGTGAATCCTCAGCCCATACACTGGGTCTTTGGCAACATAATGATGTAGCCAAAGTGCTATGTGTTCTCTAACCCCCAATGGGGACCACATATTGTGGGTGAAGGTGCTACAGGTCCCTGCCAGCCTCCCATAGGGGTAAGGACTCTTGTTACTCCCCCTTGAAGCTGAGCCTCTGACCTACTTTTCTCAATGGAATATGACAAAGCAATGCTGTATGACTTTGAAGGCCTGGCCTGAGGAGATTTGTAGCTTTTCAGTTGCATGGAATTCAGTGCCATGTCTCAACTTGGTGGAGAAGCATGTGGAGAGAAATGGAGGCTCTTCTCTTGACAGCCAGCCATGTGGGTGAATTAGAGAGGGGTCACCCAGCCCATGTGAGCTTCCCAGTGAGTGTAGCCCCTGGGGCTGCCACCCTAGGGCAGAGGAGGCAACTAGCTCAGCCCAGTCAACCCGAAGAATTGTGTGATAGTAAATGGTTGTTGTTTTACGTCACTACAGATACCAGATATGAGTTTGCTAAAAAGATTTCTGAAGGCAGAGAATGTATTTTCCTCATTTCTTATAAAGGGTAGTGTATGGCCATGATGTGAATTTCCAGTGAAAGCCGGATCTGATTGATGATTCATTTAATGTTAGACCCAAAGGCATCTTTGCAGAGAGCCTTTTCCACCTTTCACTTCACAGGCTGGTGGTCTTCCTTGTCCCAACGTCACCTGGCCAACCTTGTCCTCATTCTGATATTGATAAGCTCTTCAACTCCAAACTCTCTTTATCATGTAGATTACAGGGCTAGGTGTGTAGCTCAGTGGTAGAAGATGCAGGAGGACCTGAGTTCTATTCCCAGTACCATAAGGAAATAAAAAGTGTTTTTTGTGGATTTCATATTATCTGAATATCTTCTCTACCCCCACCTCAAACTTGCCAGTAGCATCTCGATTTTCTTTAAGTCTTGGTCCCCAGCACCACAGAATTCCCATGTTGTCCTTATTCCTCTTTGGCATGAAGGAAAGCCAAGAAACTAGGGTACCCAGGACCCTAGGCTGCCTTCCAACTACTGGATTCCCTGGCTGCTTTGAGTTTTTCATTTGGGATTCCCATTTTAGCAACATACCAAATATCTTTGCCAATTTTAGAGATGCCATAACATCCTGAGAATTCAATACAGGTATTGATCCACTTTCAAACAAGCCTCCATTATCAGGGCAGGAAGGAAGGCACTAAGGGGAGAATGGAAGCCTCTTAAAAGGGGGACATGTGGACACAGGAACCCCGCCTTCTGGCTGTGCACTGGATGAGCCTCTCTTTATATTAGTGCACAGTCTTAAGAGGCCTGCTGCTAGCGGGGCGTGGGGACATAGGCCTGTAGACCCACCACTCTGGGAGTTTGAGGCAGGAGGATTACAAGTTTGAGGTCAACCAAAATTAAAAATTAAAAAAGGTCTGGGGATGTAGTTCAATGCAAAGACCCTGAGTTTAATTCCTGTACTGAAGAAAAAAAAAAGAAAAAGTCTCGACACTTCTGGTCCAAATTCTGCTTTCACTGACTCCTTTGGTCTGGCTCCCCATGAATCAGACTCTGAGGCTGAGATCTGCACACAGCAGTTCATTGAGAGTTATCTCTGGGGTCCCTGGCCATGGAAGAGTAAGGAAGTAGGACTGGTGTAAGTGAACTGAGCCACAGTCACAACACAGGTCTCTGCGGGCCCCTCAAGCCCCTCTAGGACTACCATGGCCCTTCAGCGCTGTGGCTCCTCGGCAAAAGGCCAGACACTTCCGTGCTCCACCCCACCCCAGCAGTGAGGGTGGCAGGACTGGGAGGTCTTTCAGTCTGAAACTGGGACAGCTCCTGGCTGTGTGTGAGTGATGGAATGGGCACTGAGTTCTTTCTGGGTGTGGGGGGCTGTGGAGGCCCCCTCTGCCTGGAGTGTGTGTGTGTGGTGGGGAGGAATTGGGTCTGAGGTTAGCCCTGAAGGCAAAAGCTCACTTAGTCAAATGTCCTGTGGCATTCATTGGCAGAGGACTGGGGGCTGTATACCCTCCTCCAGGCTGGTGCTGACCGCTGGTTCTTTGCTGGAGCACCAATGCAGTGGTTGGTTTCCGTTTTGCAGCCAGATTGTCACCTCAGAGCTGTGAACAAGGTGCTAACACTGTAAAAGACGCTCAGGAGCTGGACAGTGATTCCAGATCCCGGATTCTGTCTCCCAGCGAAAGAACAAACCCATCACATCACCTAGGATGGCAGGGGAATGGCCCATACGCCCTGTGGACTGCCTCCCACCTGCTCCTCTCTCCTCCTCCTCTTGCTCTTCCCCTCTGCCTTTCTTCCTTCCCCTTTCCCTTGTACAAAACCCTGGGCTCTAAACTACTGTGTGGTTGGGATGCAGCCCTCTCTGTAGGAACAAGACCCAAACTCTGGGTCTCTTTCTTCTGTTGCCTACAAGGTGAGCCCTTGCCCAAATCCCCAAGACATATCTGGGTCCCCATTTCCTGAAGCCTCTGTGTCCCTGTGACCTAAGCCTCTTGCAGGCCACACCACTGTGTGATCAGTGAGTGCCAAGAACAGGGTCCACCCACTACTATGTGGCTGTCTGTGAATGAATGAATGAATGAACGAATGAAGAATGAAAAGTTGTCTTACCAGGTTCAGGGCAGGGGTGTCTCTGGGAAAGCACTTTATGAATGAGCACCAGAGGAATAAATGCCCGCTCTGCATAGCTCAGGGCGAGAGGCACCATCTTCCTTCCAGCCTGAGATGGAGAAGAGGTAAAACCCATAACCAAGTCTCTTTCCTCTTTGTTCTGTCTGCACGCCTCAAGAGGGGACAGAGGCACAGGAAAATGGCAGATGCCCACCTGAGGTGCCTCAGAGTCACAATTAAAAGGCAGACCAAGCTGAGTGCAGTGGCAAAGACTTCTAATCCCAGCTACTCAGGAGGCTGAGGCAGGAGGATTGTGAGTTTGAGGCCAGCCTGGGCAACTCAGAGAGACCCTCTCTCAAAATAAAAATGATATAAGGGCTGGGGATGTATCTTAATGCAAAGGCCCTGTGTTTCATCCCTAGTACTAGGAAGAAAGAAATAAAGAAAGAGAGAGAGAGAGAGAGAGAGAGAGAGAGAGGAGGGGCAGCCCGGCTTACCGGCTCACCTGACCTCCCACCAGCTGGCCTATGAGAAGGATCCGCTGCTTGGCTCTCCCTGCCCCTGCACCTAACAGGGTGCATTTCCTCCAAGCAGAACTTCTGCACACAGGCCTGTGGGAGGGGAGCCATAAACCAGGTTTATTAACCCACTGAAAGGAGAGTAGCTGGGGCTGTGGCGCTAGGAAGATTCAGTCAAACATCACTACATTTGTTTATTTTTTTTAAAGTTTCTGAGTGAATGTATATTTCTGCATGTTTAGAGATTGGCAGCCCTGGAAAATGAAGTTTATTTATCCACCAGATACACATCATACAAACAGCTGCAAATGGCTTTGCCTCCCATGTGGCCGGAGCTCTCAGAACTGGCCTGCTGCAGCTCAATGACAACTCAAGTTTCCCTGCATGCTCTGCCAGCAGCCAGGCCTTGGGGTGAGCCTTCGGAGGTGAGTTGTGGGCTTTGGTCACTGGGTAGGTTTGAGAACAAACTTCTACTTGCTGTAGGGGTGGCTTCCTGAACCTTCTCTAGTGGCCTCAGATAATTTCATTGATTTGTTGATTCGACCAAACTTTTTTTTTTAACAGTACTGGGGATTGAACCCAGGTCTTTCACACTGAGGTACCTCCCCAGCCCTTTTTCAACTTTTAAATTTGTTATTCTGAGACAGTCTTGCTAAGCCATTAGGTTACCTAGGGTGGGTTTGAAGTTGCAATCCTCCTGCCTCAGCCTCTCACAGTATTGGGGTTATAGGCCTCTGCCACCACACCTAGCTCACAAACCATTATTGGGTTGGGGATTTAGCTCAGTGGCGCTGCACCTGCCTTGCAAGGACAAGGTCCTGAGTTCAATCCCTGGCACCAAAAAAAAGAACAAACCATTATTGCTTGTCCCCAGGTCCTGCATTAGACTCTGGCGATGCCAAATTAATCACACAGATACTTGGGAAACCCTTCCTTCTAGTGTGGGGTGGGGGTAAAGCAAGGAGTCTCCTCTAAGCATAGCCCTGCCAACACCTCAGCTCCATGAAGAGCAATGCCATGAGGGGCCTGCCTGTCTCTTGTGTTCCCTGAGCAGGGACAGCTGTCCCTCATCTTCCTCTACCTTTGTTCCCATGTGTGCCTGGGAAAGTGAGCTTAAGACACTTCTGGAAATGAGAAGCAGTCAGGATGCTAACATGTTTGGAAATCATTCTTTGCTCTCCACTACACTCTGCTTATGGCTGGGGACTATTCTGTGCCCACATGTGTTCTGATTTATTAAATGCTGACGTCTTAAAACCACAGAGCCAGGTCTCTGGACTACTGATGGGATGTAGCAAGCCTTTTCTCCTCTGCATCTCAAAGCAGGCCAATGTCATAACAGCAGCCAGACAAGATCGGGAAGCAGGTGCTGCCTAGCATCTTGTATGCCATGCAGACCCTAAGAGTGAAGGTCCTGGGAAGGCTAACTTGGCCAGAGGGTTCAGAACTTGCTGTTCTTCTTTCTAAGAAAAGTAGCTCACATTTACAAGATAGATTGTTATTCGACCCAGCAAGGGAGAAGGTGCAATTTCTTGTCTGAAAATTATTCTTCCTCAGAAACTTCCAGCCCTTGAGGCAGTGCCTTCCTATATCTTTGTTCCCCATCAGAGTAGAGTCCCTGCTCTGTGTCTCCCAACAGAAAGGTTCTTTCTCCAGTCCACTGTGTAGCAGGATTTCAAGTGCCACACCAGCTCTCCAGCCTGTATCTTTCCCCAGTTTGCCCT
The DNA here is from genome assembly GCF_053883595.1 of Heterocephalus glaber. Taxonomy (NCBI): domain Eukaryota; kingdom Metazoa; phylum Chordata; class Mammalia; order Rodentia; family Bathyergidae; genus Heterocephalus; species Heterocephalus glaber. Next base: position 62,840,232 of record NW_028258320.1, read on the forward strand.
GTTAGTGGGTACAGGACCCGGGGCAGGAGGGAGGGCGACCTCTTAGAGTAGCTGGGTGTGCAGAGGGGCCAAAGTACAGCCAAAGTGCTCAGGAGAGGAGAGGGCACCGCAGACCGAGGGTGGGCATAGAAAAGGGTTGGAGGTGAAATTGAGCTCAAGATGGGCCGGGGTATGGTGGTGGTGGTTGGTTCTGCTGCTGCCTGTTAGCTCTGCAAATTCTGTTTTGCTTCAGTGGATGTAGCTAGGTGGGACTGTATTTAGGCTATTCTAGCTTTGCTGGAAGCCCTGGCCTTTCCCATGTGCACCTCAGCTTTGGAACCCACTGTCTGAGGAGCAGGAGGATAAGTCTAGCTCAGAGTGATGTCACAAGTATTTAGATTAATTTCCTGTTCTATCACCATGATAACTGGGAGACAGCCTTCATCCTAGCAGAGCTCAGAAGGAAGAAAGGCAGAAAGTCTGAGGAGTCAGAGCCTCAAGAGAAAAAAGGAAAATCTAAGGGAAAGTTACATAAAATTTCCACACCTCAGCAGAGGAGGTGAACCTTCCGGGCTGCCATACTACCAACCCCAGCACCAAGGAGATGAGCCTCGCAGGTGCCAGCGGGACCCCCCCCCCCGAAATGAGAAGACACATAAACAAGTCTCAAAACCAGACTCCCAGATCACCTAAAGCAACCCCAAACAGAAATGAGATGGAACAATCTCATACTCAACTACCTGGACTCCCTGAACTGGCAACGAAAGAGCATCTGGAAAAAATGAAACCAGAAATAATTTCTCAGATAACAGCAGAGATTGTGCCCATAGTGCAAGACATGATTAATAAATCTAGAGAGAACACAGATTAAAAAAATAGAGGAGCTGAGGAACATGATGGAATCCCAACACAGGAAACAAATGGAATCCATAAAACATAACAAACAGATTTCCAGGAGATTAAAAACTCCATTGAGGCGCGACTTCCGGTCGGCGTAGTCGAAGGTGCTGTTCAGAGCGGGAGGCGGCGGTGCGCGGGCAGAGGCGGCCAGGGACTGGGCCGCTGAGCTGTGCTCGCTCACGCCGCGGCGTTGGTGGACGGATCCGCGGCGTCGGACGGATCCGCGCCGTGAAGAGGCATGTGTCTGAGCCGCTGGGAAGCCGAAGACCATCCAGACGCAGCAGGACCGAGCACACGCGGACCCCGAGGGCCGGGACAGCACGGACCATGGCGCTGAAGCGGATTAATAAGAAACTTAGTGATTTGGCCCTTGACCCTCCAGCACAATGTTTTGCAGGTCCAGTTGGGGATGACATGTTCCATTGGGAAGCCACAATAATGGGACCTAATGACAGCCCATATCAAGGTGGTGTATTCTTTTTGACAATTCATTTTCCTACAGACTACCCCTTCATACCACCTAAGGTTGCATTTACAAGAATTTATCATCCAAATATTAACAGTAATGGCAGCATTTGTCTCGATATCCTAAGATCACAGTGGTCTCCTGCTTTAACTATTTCTAAAGTTCTTTTATCCATTTGTTCACTGCTATGTGATCCAAACCCAGATGACCCCCTACTTCCAGAGATTGCACGGATCTATAAAACAGACAGAGACAAGTACAACAGAATATCTTGAGAATGGACTCAGAAGTATGCCATGTGATGCTACCTTAAAATCAGAATAACCTGCATTATAGCTGGAATAAACTTTAAATTACTGTTCCTTTTTTGATTTTCTTATCCAGCTGCTCCCCTATCAGACCTCTTCTTTTTAATTTTATTTTTTGTTTACCTCCCTCCATTCATTCACATGGTCATCTGAGAAGACTTAAGCTCTTCCAGCTTTGGACAGTAACTGCTTTTAGAAACTGTGAAGTAGTTACAAGAGAACAGTTGCCCAAGAGTCAGAATTTTCTTTTTAAATGGAGCATGTGTATTATGTGGCCAATGTCTTCACTTTAACTTGGTTATAAGACTAAACCATTTCTCACAGCTCTAACTGCTGAAGAAGCCAGCTGAGGAGGGGAGATGGATGCTCAATTGTCACAGCAAGGAAGCAGCATTATTCTAGCAGCATCCATTCTTGTTAAGCCTTCCACTGTTAGAGATTTGAGGTTACGTGATATACTTCATGCTCATAACTGATGTGGCTGGAGAATTGGTATTGAATTTACAGCATCGGCAGAACAGAAAATGTGATGTATTTTATGCATGTCAATAAAGGAATGACCTGTTCTTGTTCTACAGAGAATGGAAATTGGAACTCAAACACCCTTTGTATTCCAAAATAGGGTCTCAAAACATTTTGTAATTTTCATTTAAATTGTTAGGAGGCTTGGAGCTATTAGTTAATCTATCTTCCAAAACACTGTTAAATATAGCACTGAGTAAATGATACAAGTTGTCAATGGATGAGTGATCAACTAATAGCTCTGCTAGTAATTTCTTCAATAAAGTTGCATAAACCAATGAGTTAGCTGCCTGGATTAATCAGTATGGGAAACAATCTTGTAAATGCAAAGCTGGGTTTTTTTGTATATACTGTTGGGATTTGCTTCATTGTTTGACATCAGATAATGATATAAAGTTCAAGAGTGACTATTTTGTCATGTTCAGCTAAAATGCAGTCTGTTACAGGTTGATCTATCATTTGACCTGACTTACACAGAATAGGCTGCTTGGATAGCGTAGCTTCAGTGTGCTGCATATGATCCTGGCAGCCCTGGAGATCGAGATGGACTTGGGCCCCAGCAGCTCTGAAATGTGTGTATGGAGTTGAAGTTTATTTTCCAGGTGCATCCCCTGTCTAGAATGTCTTCACCTTGTACACTTGACACCCTAAGAAAACCATCACATGGGAGCAGTGGGTCGGAATTGACAGAATAAAGTACTGCTCAATGTGGGAGCTGTTGCGAGGCTGTGTTGATATGGCCTAGCCCTGGGGTATTTGAGTATCCGAGGGAGTGGATTGTCAGCCATTTACAGTTGTGAGCGTCAGTGCAGCAGGTACCACTGCAGGGAACTTCACATGCATGGCTAAGGTCGAGTGCTGTTGGGTTCTTCTGTTCAACAAGCGCTCTTTCTACTGCTGAACTGTAGTAACAAGGGCATTACCATCCTTCACCCTAACTCTGACCCTGTAGTTTTACTTTTTTCCTAGTTAACTTGATTTACCCATTGTTTTATTTCAAGTCCTGTGTACAGTTTCTAGCAAATGTGGTGTTTCCACTTCCACATTTTTGCACTGCTTACACTTACATGCAATCTTATTTCTTGTCTGCACACAGATGTGGAAAGCTAGAAATAAACATTAAAGCTTAATTTTTATAAATATTTTAATATGTAGTTTGGACATAATTTGTTAAGTTTCTACTTTAAACTGGAAGTGAAATGCATGCTTTCTGAAGATATTCTAGCTTTGTTCATTCTGTAGTAAGTGCTTCGTTTGGAAATACAAATCTGCCTAAATGGTGTTTTCCAATGAATGAAGTGACTTTTATCTTGCTTTAAAAATCATGGGTTCTTCAGGGTAGATGTCATGCTGTCAAAACTTTCATGGATTCAAATTATGAATGAAAAACCAGTAACTGCTCCACAAGGTAAGAAATAACTGCTCATTGGCTATTTTCAGAATCTTTCCAAGATTCCTATACTCAAAATAACAGCTTTAATAGGCATGTTCTTGAAAGCCAAACATGAATAAAACTTTTAGAATAAAAGGGTGGGGCCCTAATTGGCTTTCAAATGGACTCTTTTTTTAGCCTTAGACATTGTTTACAGAGATACCTTAGACTACCGTGATCATAATTAGTGGGTATGTCCAGTTGTGTCTTTTGATACTTTGTGTATCTCCTGTGTTGCTTCTAAGGGAATAAGCCATAGAGGCTTCTCCAGGTGTAAGAACAGTGAAGTATCTGGAAAACTCCATGTTTTTGAATGTATAGGCGCTGGACTTGGGATCACCATGATACCTTCAAAAGAATCTTAAGGATTTGGGCTCTTCTCCACCCGGCAGCAACTGGACATTGCTAGTGCCATGTGTAGGACTGATGTGACTGTTCGGTTAAGTTTTGGTTTGGACTGTTGTCTGTGTTTCCTGTAGTAGACACATTTTTCTTCACCTATGAATACAGTTGGTCTGTGAGTGGTGAATACTACATTCTTAAGTGACTCACTTTTTTCTCAGGCAGGTTTGCAATGTGATGATCAGACTCTTTGTTTAACATTAGTTTCCTTTTACTGTGTGGGTGTACATGGTTAACTAGTGGTCTCAGGGGTAGCGAGGCACTCACTTCACTTTTAAATATGAATGGCTTAGTATTAAAATACTGATCATGCTGTGCTAGTGATGGGGGTGACAAATTAGCCATGTTTTGTGTTGACGTAACTGTTAACTGTTGATTACACTTAAGTGAATGTCTTTTTTGAGGAACCCAGTGCAAGTCACTAAATGTCTAAAAGTGACAACTGCCTAAGACTTGTAATAGCTAACGTTAATTGAGCTTAAAGGAATTGTTACCATTAAAGTCTGTGTTTAAAGACAAAAAAAAAAACAAAAAAACTCCATTGAAAGTTTACACAGCAGAATGAGCCAATGTGAGGACAGAATTTCAGATATAGAAGATAAGATTGCAATTAGTGACCAGGAAAAGAAAAATTTCTTTAAAACACTAAGGGACCATGAGAAATCAATCCAGCAGCTGCTAGACAATGCAAAGAAGAATAACATAGGACTGATCAGTCAATGAAAAAACAGGAGAGAATGCAGATGACATAAAAAAAACTGTTCATAGAAGTGATGGCAGAAAACTTCCCAAGCAGGAGAAAAGAACTTGACATACGGAGAAGTGAGGTATATAGGACTACAACTAGCCTTGATAAAAAAAAAAATCTACACATAGGCATATGATAGTTAAGATTCCAGAAACCCAACAGAAGAACAAAATTTTACAAGCAGTTAGAGAAAAGAAACAAATCACATACAAAGGAAAGCCCATCAGAATCACAGCAGACTTCTCAATGCAAACCCTCAAGGCAAGAAGAGCTTGGAGTGATGTATTTCCAGCCCTGAAGGAAAACAGCCTCCAACCCAGACTGCTGTACCCTGCAAAACTATCTTTCAAAATTGATGGAGAAATAAGATACTTTCATGACAAAGAGCACCTTAGGAACTTCATGAATACCAAACCAGCACTTCAAAATTTTTAGACAATATCCTAAGAAAACACAAGGATCACAACCCCAGGAAGCCCAGCAGAATGAATCCATCCAGCACAACAAAAAATTAAGTCTAACAAAAAGAAAAAGTCAATACATATCAGTTATAACCGTCAATATTAATGGTCTCAATTCACCAATCAAAAGAAATAGACTGGCAGAATGGGTCAAGAAGCAAGATCCGGCTTCTCCCGACACGGAAGCAGAGCCGGCAGAGCGCCGCTGTGGAGCCGCCGCCCCCTTGTCGCCCGGCGGCTGCGTGGGGACGCGAAGCGCGGGGGCTCTGGGTCGCCTCGATGATTCCGGGCCGGCGGCGGCGGCAGAGGCGGAGGGAGGATGACAGCTCCCCGGGAACGCAGTGCCGACCTGGCTCGTTTCTACACTGTCACCGAGCCCCAGCGACACCCGAGGGGCTACACTGTGTATAAGGTCACCGCCCGGGTTGTTTCACGGAAAAACCCAGAGGATGTCCAGGAGATAATCGTATGGAAGAGGTTCAGTGATTTTAAGAAACTGCACAAAGAGCTATGGCAAATTCACAAACACTTATTCCGTCATTCAGAACTGTTTTCTCCCTTTGCTAAAGGAATAGTGTTTGGGCGATTTGATGAAACCTTCATAGAAGAGAGAAGACAGTGTGCCGAAGACCTGCTGCAGTTCTCTGCCAACATTCCCGCTCTTTACAACAGTAAACAGCTTGAAGAGTTTTTCAAGGGCGGGATAATCAATGATGGCTCTGAATTAATTGGCCCCCCTGAAGGTTGCTCAGACTCCCTCGCTGATCCTGTTTCTGAGTGTAGTGCAGAAGGCTTCTCCAGTGACAGTGATCTGATATCCCTTACTGTTGATGTGGATTCTCTTGCTGAGTTAGATGATGGAATGGCTTCCAATCGAAATTCTCCCATTAGAACTTTGGGTCTCAGTCTTTCTTCGGGGTCTTCAGCACCAGGGGCTGTTGCTTCTGACAGCGAACCGAGCAAAACAGAAGAACGGGAAAGCCGTAGCCTCTTTCCTGGCAGTTTAAAACCTAAACTTGGCAAGAGAGATTATTTGGAGAAAGCAGGAAAATTAATAAAACTGGCCTTGAAAAAGGAAGAGGAAGACGACTACGAAGCTGCTTCTGAATTTTATAGGAAGGGAGTTGACTTACTCCTAGAAGGTGTTCAAGGTTTTACTTGTAATGGACACAAGGACAGAGCAGACATTCATCTTAAAAGGTCTGAGGAAAAGCAGCGAATCCAGCAGGAACAGAAAGACCATCATCCCCTGCTGCGTGCCCAACATGGTGTGTCTGCACAAGTACATCGTCTCGGAGGAGTCGGTGTTCCTGGTGCTGCAGCACGCGGAAGGTGGCAAGCTCTGGTCATATCTCAGTAAATTTCTAAATAGAAGTCCTGAAGAAAGCTTTGACACCAAGGAAGTAACGAAGTCCATGCTTGCTGAGGTTCACCTGCAGCAGCCAGCTCCCAGCCCTCAGGACAGCAGCTGCTTTGAGTCCAGGGGCAGCGACGGGGGAGGCGTGCTCAGACTTCTGCCTCTGAAGACCAGTCTCACTCCAAGTTCTCAAGAGGACAGCACGCATGAAGACGATGGCCAACACAGCTCTCCAAAGTGGCCCGATTCTGGGTCAAGTTCAGAAGAGGACTGCACTACTAGTTATTTAACATTGTGCAATGAATATGGTCAAGAAAAGATCGAACCAGGGACTTTGAATGAGGAACCCTACGTGAAGACCGAAGGGAAGGATGTTGGTGCCAGAGCCGTCCAGCGCTTCCCAGCATGCCTTGCTGCCGACAGTGCCGACTCCAGCACACAGCTGAGAGCTCACGAGTTGAAGTTCTTCCTTGGAGATGAGGACTCTGAAGCACTTCCTTCTCCAAGAACATCCGATTCCCTTAGCAGATCAAAAAACAGCCCCATGGAATTCTTTAGAATAGATAGTAAGGACAGCACAAACGAATTTCTGGGACTCGATTTTGGAGAAAAATTGTATAGTCTGAAATCAGAACCCTTGAAGCCATTCTTTGGTCTTCCAGATGGAGACCACACTTCCAAGAGTTTGAATGCCAGCGAAAGCAGGCTCGAGTTTACAGCTCTGGACACCGTTAGCAGGGTCTCAGATGACTCAGTCCCAGTTATCTCACTTAAAGATGCAGCTTTTGATGATATCACTGGTACTGATGAAGGAAGGCCTGATCTTCTTGTAAATCTACCTGGTGAATTGGAGCCACCAAAAGAAGCTGCAGCTATAGAACCTACTAAGTTTACACAGACTTCCCTAGACAGAGTAGAAAATAAGCTGCTGGAGGCTCTGGACGTGTTTGGTCTCCGGCTTAGTGCTGAACAATGCCAAGCCCCTGAAGAGGAAGGCTCAGAGAACCTGAGTGGCCCCCCCGAGACACACTATGTCCAGGAGGACCTGGGTGTGTTATTTGTAGCAGCTGTTGATCATAGCGGTTCAGAAGATGTGACTTTGTTACATAACTCAGATCCTAAGTTTGGACGACTCGGAGTAACTGAGTTGGCCTTAACTGGAGACAACGTGGAAGAAAGCTTATTCCATATTTCTAATACACTCTCAGGTGCTAACAAATATAATGCAAACACAGACACTTTAAAAACAGAGGAAATATTGCTGCTTACAGATCGGACTGATGACTTGGCTACTTCTTTATTCCAAAGAAACTCAGAGACTAAGGGCGAAAGTGGGTTAGCCCTGGAAGGAGACAAGGAAATCCATCAGATTTTTGAGGACCTTGATAAAAAAATTAGCACTAAACTCCAGGTTTTATATCCCAGAGGACTGCATTCAAAGATGGGCAGCTGAAATGGTGGTAGCCCTTGATGCTTTACATAGAGAGGGAATTGTGTGCCACGATTTGAACCCAAACAACATCTTATTGAATGATAGAGGACACATTCAGCTAACGTATTTTAGCAGGTGGAGTGAGGTTGAAGATTCCTGTGACAGCGATGCCATAGTGAGAATGTTCTGTGCCTCAGAGGTTGGAGCAATCACAGAAGAAACTGAAGCCTGTGATTGGTGGAGCTTGGGTGTTGTCCTCTTTGAACTTCTCACTGGCAAGACTTTGGTTGAGTGCCACCCGGCAGGAATAAATACTCACACTACCTTGAACATGCCAGAAAGTGTCTCCGAAGAGGCTCGGTCCCTCATTCAACAGCTCTTGCAGTTCAACCCCCTGGAATGTCTGGGAGCTGGAGTCGCTGGTGTTGAAGATATCAAATCTCACCCGTTTTTCACTCCTGTGGATTGGGCAGCACTGATGAGACGAATGCCACCCAGGGCTATTTTCACACATTCTGATCTCTGAAACAGCAGCTCAGCCGCACAGTCGTTATGGAGCAGCAAAGCCTCCGGATCAAGGCCTTTCGAGGACCTGGGGGAGGAGCTAAAAGAGCTTTCACTTACACTCACTGTCTGGACAGATACTAGCTAATTGTGCCAGGAACTGTTATATTCGTACCTTTAACCAAGGTGTTGCTTAATGTAATGCACTTTCGGGTGGTAAGTGCGTGCAAACCCGGCTGAAACAGGAATGCGCTTCCAGAGGTTCCTCTGACTCAGAGCTCTAAGTACAGACCTGTTTCACTTGAAAGAAAGAACCTTACAAGGCAGCTGACTCCCCTCTGCTAACCAAAGTTGGTTTACATCATCAAATTATTTGCTGAATAATGCACTGAAAGTGCTTGATGAACAGTGTCATCTATGGGGCTTGCAAAGTGTGAAAAAATACACGCATGACATGTGAAAGGAAACCCACCCTGAGATGTGTATAACTCGTGGACTTTGAATGTGGCTCCGGGTGATTTCTGTGAGGCAAAAACACTTTATGTTATCAACTTGGAACTTGGTGGGTTGGTAGTGGTTCTTTAGGGAGGTTCATAGAAACACTTCCCGCTCTTCAGCCTCGTCTTTCTTTCCCCATCTTTCCATTTCTTGCAACCTTTGCTGATTCTTTTCTTCTTGCCCTTGTTAGCAGCACATGTGCAACAAAAAAGGGGAATATTTATTTCCCAAATTGTATCATGTTAATCGGGACTAAAAAATCATGACAAAATAAATGTGGTAAAAATGTGAAAAAAAAAAAAAAAAGAAGCAAGATCCAACAATATGCTGAATACAGGAAACACACTTGATTCAAAAAGAAACTCAGACTGAAAGTTAAAGGGTGGAAAACAATACTCCATGTGTCAGAAACCCTCCCAAAAAAGCAGGAGTAGCTATCATCTTTGCAGATCAAGTGAATTTCAAACCAACACTTATTAAGAGAGACAAAGAAGGACAATACATCCTTGTAAAGGGAACAATCAAAGAGAAAGAGATGACAATCATAAACGTATATGCACCAAACACTAGTCCACCCAACTATATAAAACAAATACTAATGGACATGAAAAATCAAATAAGCACTAATAAAATAGTAGTGGGGGAACTCAATACCCCACTGCCACAAATAGATAGATCAACTAGACAAAAAACAAGCAACGAAATACTAGAACTCAGTCAAGCTCTTGAACAAATGAATTTAACAGATGTTTGCGAAGTGTTCACAAAATCAGAGTAAACATTCTTTTCAGATGCACACAGGTCATTCTCCAAAATAGACAACATACTCTGTCATAAAACATCTTTAAGTAAGTGCAAAGGAATTGAAGTTATCCCATGTATATTATCAGACCATAGTGTGATGAAATTGGAGATCAATAGCAAAAGAAACGGCAAGAATTTCATAAACATATAGAAATTGAACAACACACTTCTGAATAACCAATGGGTCACAGAGGAAATTAAAGAAGAAATCAGACAGTTCCTACAATTAAATGACAATACTGATACAATATATCAGAATCTATGGGACACAATGCAATCAATCTTTCGAGGGAAATTCATAGCAGCAAATACTCATATAGGAAAACAGAGCAAGCCCAATTAAACAACCTGATGCTGAACCTCAAGCTTCTAGAAAAAGAAGAATAGGACAAACCTAAAGCTCATACAAGGGAGGAAATCATAAAGATCAGGGCAGAAATCAATGCAATGGAGACTAAAAGAATGATACAAAAAATCAATGAAGCCAAGAGTTGGTTCTTCAAAAGAATAAACAAAATTGACAAACCCTTAGCCAACCTTATCAGAAAAAGGAAACAAAAGGCCCAAATCCATGCAATTAGGAATGAAAAGGGTGAGATTACAGCAGAAATCCAGAGGATCATCAATACCTACTTCTAGAACCTATATGCCAATAAGATGGAAAATACAGAAGAAATAGACAGATTCCTAGATATGTGGAAATTACCAAAGTTGAATGAAGATGACCTAAAAATAATAAACAACCCAATATCAATCAATGAAATTGAAAATGTAATTAAAAACTTACCAACTAAGAAAAGCCTGGGTCCTGATGGCTTCACTGCTGAATTCTACAAGACATTTAGAGAGGAACTACTGCCACTACTGTTTAAACTCTTCAGTGAAACTAAAAAGGAAGCAATACTCCCAAATTCATTCCTGGAAGCAAGCATCACCTTGATCCTCAAAGCAGAGACCCAACTGAAAAAGAGAACTATAGGCCAATCTCACTAATGAACATAGATGCAAAAATCCTTAATAAGACACTGGAAAATAGAATGCAGACAATCATCAAGAAGATCATATACCCTGACCAAGCGGGATTCATCCCAGGGGTGTAGGGATGGTTCAACATACGCAAATCAATAAATGTAATTCACTATATCAATAGAGCCAAGGACAAAAACCATATGATCATCTCAAAAGATGCAGAAAAAGTATTTGACAAAATCCAACACACATTTATGATAAAAACCCTACAAAAAATTGGAATAGATGGTCTCTACCTCAATCTGATAAAAGCCATATAGGAAAAACCAACAGTCAATATCACACTAAATGGTCAAAAACTGAAATCCTTCACACTAAAATCAGGAACAAGACAAGGATGTCCATTATCACCACTCCTGTTCAATATAGCCTTGGAAATGTTAGCCACAACAATTAGACAAGAGAAAGAAATAAAAGGAATAAAGATAGGAAATGAAGAAGTCAAATTGTCATTATTTGCAGATGACATGATACTCTATATAGAAGACCCCAAGAACCCCACTAAAAGTCTTCTAGACTTAATAACCAAATTCAATAAAGTAGCTGGATACAAGGTCAACACACAAAAATCAATAGCTTTCCTCTACACGAACAAGAGACTCACTGAGAGAGAAATAGGGCAAGCAATTCCTTTTACAATAGCATCCAAAAAACTTAAATACCTAGGAATCAACTAACAAAAGAAATCAAAGACCTCTACTCTGAAAACTATAGCACTCTGAAAAGAGAGATTGAAGATGATATCAGAAAATGGAAAGACATCCCATGGTCCTGGATAGGAAGAATCAACATAGTGAAAATGGCCATACTTCCAAAACTGCTATATAGATTCAATACAATCCCAATTGAACAGCAGCATACTTCACTGACCTTGAGAAAACAATCCAAAAATTCATTTGGAAGAAGAAGAGACCCAGAACAGCAAAAGCAATTCTAGGTAACAGAGACATGGCTGGCGGTATCACAACCTCCAACTTGCAACTATACTACAAAGCTACTGTGATAAAAACAGCATGGTACTGGCAAAGAAACAGACCTGAGGGCCAGTGGAACAGATTAAAAAATGGAGAAACAACTCCAGACTTACTCAGCTACCTCATCTTTGACAAAGGAGCCAAATACCCTCACTGGAGGAAAGATAGCTTCTTTAATAAATGGTGCTGGAAAAATTGGGTTTCAACTTGCCAGAGATTAAAAGTAGACCTACATCTCTCACCATGCACTAAACTAAAATCAAAATGGATTAAAGATCTAAATATTAAAACAGAAACACTGAACCAGCTGGAACAGAGGTTAGGTAGAACTCTTGAAGACATTGGTGTAGGAAATGATTTTATGAACAAAACTGCAGTTGCCCGTGAACTTACACAATCAACAAGTGGGATCTCTTCTTATTAAAAAGCTTCTGCACAGCAAGAGAAACCACCAGCAGTGTGAAGAGATAACCCACAATGTGGGAAAAAAATTACACCTGCTGTTGCTCAAACAAAAGCTTACTATCTAGAATCTATAAAGAACTTAAAAAAATCAGACCCCCAAATTTAAAGACCCAATCCAAAAATGGGCATCTGCAATGAATAGACATTTCTCAGACAAAGAAGTAGAAATAGCAAATAAACATATGAAAAAAATGTTCAACATCACTGGTCATTTGAGAGGTGCAAATGAAAACAACACTGTGATTCCACCTCACTGCAGAAAGAATGGCTGCTCTCATGAAATCAACCAATAGCAAATGCTGGCGGGGCTGTGGGGGAAGAGGAACCCTGCTCCACTGCTTGTGGGAGTGCAGACTGGTGCAACCCCTGTGGAAATCAGTATGGAGATACTTCAAAGAACTAGAACTAGAGGTCCCATTTGACCTAGCTATTCCCCTGCTAGTTATCTTTCCCAAAGGATTAAAAGAATCATACCACAGTGATGTATGTGCGTCCATGTTCATAGCAGCACAATTTGTAATAGCTAAAACTTGGAAGCAGCCCCATTGACCGTCAAGTGGAAACTGGATAAAGAAAATGTGGTTTTATAATAAAATGGAGTACTACTCAGCCATAAAAAATGAGAAATTAGAGGGGCCAGGGATTTAGCTCAGTGGTTCTGGGGCACCTGCCTTGCAAGTGGAAGGTCCCGAGTTCAATCCATGGTACCAAAAAAAAAAAAAAGAGAAATTAGAGACATTTATAACTAAATGGATGCACATTGAGGTGATACTCTTAAGTGAAATAAATAGGACACACGTGTGTGAATACTGAATAGTTTGTCTAGTGTGAGGAACTGAAAGCATAAATAAGGACTAAAAGGTATAATAGATAATGTGAAATAGGAAGAAAAAGGGCAAAGGGGACGGGGAAGTGGGAGGGGTAGGGGGAAGGAAAGAAGGCAATGGAATTAATATGAAAAAATGGAAACAAAGTCTTTGTAAATAGGGAGGGATGGAGGGGTTGAAGGGAGGGGAGGGGAAGGGGGAAAAATAAGAACCAAGAGAGATTATGTAAAGGTGCAAATTTCCAATGATGAATGTCATTATGTTATATACCTCAAATGTATCAATAAAATTAATTTTTAAAAAAAGATGGGCCAGGGACAGCAAAGAAGGAAGGCCTGAGCGAGGAGCACTTTCTCTAGCCCTTGCCACACGGTCATTTGTTACCCTGTTCTGTACCTACAGGGACCCAGAGGGGACTCGGCTTGGGTACTGCCAACTGCTACTGTTTATGCCAGCCAGCAGTCAGACCCTGTGCTAAGTGCTTTTACAGAATTGTCTGTGTTTTGGTTTGAATTGTGAGCTCTTAAAAAAGATGTTGACGTTCTAGTCCTCAGTATCCTATTTGGAAATAGAATCTTTACAAATGTCGTCAAGTTAAGATGAGTTCATTAAGGTCAGTCTTATATGTCAGTATGACCAGTGTCCTTATAAGAAGAGGGACGTTGGCCATGGACACATAGTGTCTTGTGGTGATGATGCAAATGACCGAATACCACTGCAGCAAGGCTGGGGATGGCCAGGATAGCCAGGGAATGCCTAGAATGGACAGGAAATTCCCACGATGGCCAGGGAATGCCCAAGATGGCCCACCACCACCAGGAGCTAGAGCTGAAGAGCAAGGAATCTCCTTTAAGGATAGCCTGGTCAACATTTTGGTCTGAGAATTCTAGCATCCAAAACTGAGACAGTAGGTCCCTGTCACTATTATAACAGTCCTAGTAAACAAATGCACCTTCTTTCCTCTGCGGTACCATTACCCACCAGTGGGAGGCAGAACGGAGGCTCCCTAAAGAGGTCCCTGCATTAATTCCCAGAATCGGGTAACATGGACTTCACAGACAGAAAAGGAATTTAAGTTTCCTTAAGACAGGGAGATTCCTTGGATAGACCCATCTAATCACCTGAGCTTTCAAACCTGACAACTTTTTCCAGCTGGAGCAGCAGATGCAGCAGAGGGAGATGTTGGAGACACATGTAAGGGATGTGGATGTCATTTCTGGCTTTGAACACACAGGAACCTGTTGGGAGGCTCCCCATGGACTGTCTGTAAGGAAGGGGTACCTAGAGTGGAATCAAGGAACAGTCTGCTGAGCGTTGAGGCAGATCTTCCCCAGGGCCTCTGTGAGGAATGGAGCCCCCATTTCAGCTGAGCCCACCCTGATTTCTGCCCTTTGGGGCTGTGAGATAGCATATCTGTGCAGCTATAAGCCTAGAGTGTGTGGTAACTTGTCACAGCCGCAACAGGAAGCTAGTATGTCATCTACAGAACGGATGCCACAACTGAGGGCCAGTGGAGAGGTGAGGCGACATTGCTAAGTTCAGAGCTGGTCAGTAGAGGCGCTGCCACGGGAACTCAGGTATGACCAAAGCTGAAGTCCACAAGATTTACCTGTCCAATGCTAAGGAACTTGTGGCAGAGTTGGGCAATAGGTAAACTGAGTCTAGATAAGACAGTGACACTGGACATGACCTGGCAGAAAGGAAAGGAAAAATGGACAGGGGGAATCTGTGACCCCTTGGGCTGGGATGGGGGTGATGCCAATAGCAGATAGCCAACACTGGGTGGGGAGCTCCAGCACTAAGCACTGAGGGTCACAGCCAGGCAGAGCAGCAGGGGCTGGCATTGGGAAACAGCTAGAAAAGAGAGCTGGGGTGGGCCACATTTGTAGCAGGAATTCATCTGTGTCCATCTCTGTTTTTCCCTTGCATCTCCATAGGGTGGCTTTGGGGCCATGCAGCCACAGTGACAAGAGGGCTGCAGCCACAGGGTCTGTTGCCAGTCTCTCTTTGGGCTCCACCCTAACCCAGGGCAGGAAGGCAGAAAGCAAGAAAGCCAGTAATACATTATTCCTTGGCGACATGGTTTCCAGGCTCTGAGGAACTGATGGTGGCCGGGCCTCCTCTTGAGAGATACCAGAGATGGCTGCAGAGGACATTCTGACACGGACAAGGTAGTGATTGCTTTGTCTGGCTGTTGGTGAAACTGTCAAGTGCTTTAAATGGTTGGGTTCCCTGGATCCATCCCGGTGACAAGAACTGAGTGCAGCTATACATTTCACATGCATACCTGCCCACCAAACATCGAGTCATTCCCATGTGTGGCTCAGTACTGATTCAGGAGGAAATACCGATCTGTGATAGATGATTATAATCATCACCAAATATCCAAATAGCTCTGTTGGTACATAAATCAATCACTTCAAAAACAGTCCCAGGCTGCCAAACAGGGGGCCTGGTAACCAACCCCAAGGAACATATTAGAGATTTTCTTTTTTTTTTTTAATATTAGAGATTTTCTTGCCAGGCCTGCTCCCCTTGGACTTCCAGTCCACCTATGAATGGCTCCTACCCAGCACAGGGCAGCCATACAGAATACTCAATCTGAATTTTAATTGAATGATCAATAATTTTTAATGTACACATATCCCATGCAATATTCGCTCATGGAATATTTGCAACAAATTTATATTAGAAATGCATTGTTTAGCCAAAATTCAAATTTCACCAAGAGTACTATATTTTCATCAGCTAAATTCGGCAACAAGACCTGCAATGTTCTGAGTAGTGTCTTGTCTTATTTGGAGGAGATGAGACTAAAAATTGTTTCTGTTCTTGTTTTAAAGCGTATAGAGTATTTTTACAAAGAAAGTAAATAGATTCTTTCCTTGTTCACAGTAGGTGGGACAAATGGGAATTTAAAGCAAATGATGGCTCAGATGGATAAAATGAAGAACCTGTGGATCATCAAGATGAGCTGACATGGAATGACTTTCTCTGTGATGTTGAGGGAAAGGAGAAAGGGATCAAGCACTCTGCCTGTGGTGGATTAACCAATGGTCAGCTTGAGTGGGAATGCCCAGCTGAACTGAGTCAGTGTGCTTCTGGGCATGGAAGACCCACCTGAGGATTGTTGTCAGAGTGGCATAAAAGGAGAACTGGAGGGGAAGAGTGCATGCTGTTGATTTTCCTGGAGAAGCTTGTTGAGGCTGGTTTTCCTGATGTAAAGTCCACAGTTCTCAACGTCAGAGGAGCTCAGATCCTCGCTGTCACTGGTGATGGCTGCTTTCTGGGGAGCTCTGGTCTTTGCCTCGAGCGTTACTTCCTGGCTCCGGTGCAGATCCCTCAGCCTTGTGGCGCAGATCCTTTACCCCCTGGTGCAGACTTTCTGGCTTCCACCACTGGCCTTTGAGCCTTCCTAGTGCAGATCCTTGATACAGACCTGCATGAGACATTGCTGTGGGCTCTAGGTTTTCATCTGGACTTGTATAGGACATTGCTGTGGGATCCAGGCCCTCAGCTGGATTCTTCAGGTCTCTAGTGCATGGAAAGATCGCTTGCACTCCTCTGCATTTGACTTTTTGAGTGAATATTATAAAATAACCCTATAAATTATGTGTACTGTATTAAATCTATTCCTTTGCAAACCCTGGTACAACACTGCCCTAGATAGCGAAGCTGCTTCCATACTGTTAGAGTGAATTTGAAAATGGTTACTTCTAATATTCTCAGCCTACAAATAAAGACAGAGGCTTAGAACAGCTGGATAAATTGCTCAAGCGTTGAGAGCCATCTATATGATTTTTTGAGGAAAAATCATTTCATAATTATCATTAAGGTTATCTAAGGCCCAATGTCTTGCCTGAGAGCCGGCTATGGCATACAGAAACAACTCCATTTTGCCTCTGGTCACAAGTTGAAGCCTCAATGGTCCTGTGATGCTGTGACACTCAAGGGCAAGATGACAGCTGAAGATGTCCTGGTTCTTTGAGAACCGTGTAGCTATAAGAGAAAGGTTTTACCTGGGGGAAGGACAGATTCCTTATTAGCCTGCTATCTCTTCCCACCTCCTATTGTAAGAATGCTTTGCCCATCTCACTGTCCTCAGCAACATAAGATTACTGCCACCCTTTGAGTCACCCAATACTCCCCGATTAGTGTGTTGTACTCAATAAATTGTGGCTAGCTCGGAGTGTCTTTGTCTTTGCCCACTCTGAGGCACTGACCTCCCAGCCCTCCATGTGTTATGAAATTACTCATGTCTCTATTGTCTTTTTTTCTTTAGCTCTTGCCGCCTCCCTTTCTAGGCAGATTGGAGAATTGATTGGCCTCTGATATTTGGTGCCCACACATGGGGGCACAAAGGCCTGTGAGGGAGTGGAGGAAAGGATGTGTGGTGTGTAAGGCTGCAAGAGGACTCTGTGGGACAAGTTTGGAAGGCATCCAAAGAGAAAACGAAAAGTAAAGCACTTGGGCACCAACAAAGTTTCTGCAGCTGGGATAATGGGGAAGAATCAATCTATACAGCAGCAAAATTACACCCAACTCTTGCATAAACTTCTTAAACAGGCTGGAGCTCAAGTTACCACTGACATTTTAACTAAAATGGTGTGTGAGATTATTCAGTTCAAGCCTTGCTCTCTGCAGGTGGAAAGCTTAGATTTTAAAGATTGGGATAGGATTGATGAAAATTTGAAAAGAGCTCATGGCAGAGGAGAACCTATCTCTCCTAAGACCTTTTCAGCTTGGAAACTAGTAAAATCAGTTTGGAGTCCTTTAAACACTACCCTGCCCAAGGCTCCTGTCCTCAGTCAGAATGAGGAAGAGAAATGTACTAAGGAGGAAACGTCACCTTTCCCTGGCTCCTGGGGAAGACCCAGAATCAGATGAAGCTTATAAAGAGACTCCTTGGCTTGCACCAGCAGTCTACTTAAATATAAAACATTATGCTGGGGCCAGAGATTTAGCTCAGTGGTTCTGCCGTCTGCCTCGCAAGTGCAAGGACCCGAGTTGGATCCCCGGTACCAAAACAAAAACAAAAACAAAAAACAGTATGCATCTTCTATGTCTAAGTATCAACAGCTAGTTAAGGAAGTAGCTACATATGGGGACCTTCCTGGGCCTTGTTGCTTCCCAGTAACAGTTAGGGTGGATCCAAACAACCCAAATCAGTTTATTCCTGAACACAGGTGTTTGACTTCAAACTGCTTAAGGAATTAAAACAAAGTGTTGTTAATAATGGAGCTCAGGGACCATTTACTTTGGGTATTTTGGATTCTGTGCTGGGGACTTATCATCTAAGCCAACGTGATGTTAGACATCTTGTTCTTGTTTGTTCCCCAGTTAATACCTCCATTTTAATGTACAATGGCAGGAGCTTGCAATAGACCAAGTGGCCAGAAACAGACAGGGAAATATGGCCAATGTAACTGAGGAAGTGCTCCTAGAAAAATGGGATCTTTGCACCCTTTGGCACAACAGTTAAATTAAGTCTTGTCGGGATATCAGTTCAAAAACTCATAGCGGGTCTGTGTTAGCTCAAAAAAAAAATATATATATATATGATTGTTAATTTGGTAAAAGCTAGTACTATTCCTTCCAAAAGCTCCTTGTTGCTCAAAAACTATATATGGTTGGTTGTTTGATAGAGCTCAGATTGTTCCTAAAGCAAAAGAATTTCAAAGAGTGATTTACATCACAAGAGAAAAAAAAAAGAAATGCTTTAAAATCACTTTAAAAGTGGTTCAGGCACACGCACAGATGACTCAAGATGCTCCAAAGGTGCAAGCAGCCACCTGTAGACCCAATAACTTACAAGATTAAAATCAATTTAATTGCTGGTGGTTCTAAACAAATAGATACAGCTCTTTTATCTCAAATATATCTTTTAAAGACAACCAGAGTTTTAACCCCCAGAGACAAACAATTGTCAAATGTGCCTATCAAACTTTAAAGTACAACTTCTAAAACAGAAAGGGGGAGTACAGCTACCTTCGCAAGCTCAATTAGATCTTGTTACTTTCATTAAAAATATATAAATCTATTTGTGGAAAGTAAATGTACTACATCAGAACTCCACTATCACAAGGACAAATATACAGACACTCTCTAGACACAAGTGGTGTTTAAAAGGATATCCTAGGGGCCGGGGATTTAGCTCAGTGGTTCTGCCGCCTGCCTTGCAAGCACAAGGACCCCAGTTCAATCCCCGGTACCAATAAATAAATAAATAAAAATAAATAAATAAATAAAAGGATGTCCTAACTAAAAGGTAAAATAGCTCAAAATAATTAATAATGTGGGGAAAAGGTTTTGCTTATGTTTTAACAGATAATGGAGAAATGCTGTGGATGCCATCCAGGAAGCTTGGATTGCCTTTTGTCCAGGGCAAAGTGTGGACCAGTAGACATTTGACCTCAGCACAGGAAAGAAAGATCCTATATTTAAAGATACACAAAAATGTTCAAATGTTATTTGTGTCTATAATCCTTGTGTTTTTCTTTATGTCAGTAACCTGGAGAGAAAACTCCTTTGATTATAATAATTGTGTACCCACTTGTCGGGAGCAATTCTGAATAATTTTTGGGGAAAATCATTTCACAATTAAATTATGATTAGGCCTAGTCTTCCTGCCTACAGGTCTGATATGACATGTTGAAACATAACTCCATTTTGCCTCCTGTCCCAGCTGAGACTTCAGTGGTTCTGTGATGCTCAAGGACAAAATTACATCAACTGAAGATATCCTGGGTAGAAAGTTCTCACATGGGGAGAGACAAATTCCTTATCAGCTAAACTCATCCTACCTACTGTTGTAAGAACATCTTTGCTCCTCTTACCATCCTAATCAATATAAGATCCTCATCAGTATAAGATCCTCATGGTTTTAGGATTATCACCATCTTCTGAGACAACTGATACTTCCTCTGATTATAAGATCCTTGTTAATTTAGGATTATCACCACCCTCTGAGTCATCTGTTACTCCCTATGAACTCAATAAATAGTGGCAAGCTCAGGGTGCCTTCATCTTTGCTGCTGAGAGCAGCATTGATCAGGCAAGAACCCAGCTTCTTCTCTAAGTCTCATTTCCTGTCTTTATTCTTTAATTTGCCTTGTGTGGTTGTGGCTCACAGGAGACCAGGACCACTGCAGGGGTTCTGGTAACACCCCCTTTCCCTGTTCCCTACACCTAGTCATCCCTATAGAGATGAAAGATAAAGCAATTGTTACTTATACTTCTTATTTTACTTATCCTCCTCTATGTGGAAGATGCTTTCATACAGTCTAATTATTGCTATGCTGCCTCATCTCAGACCTGGTTGGCCCATACTCCTGAAAATTTTGTTATGTTAACTCTGAGTTCCATTCACATGGCTGGAAAATAAATAGATTCCTTCCTACTCAAATATCCAATTTGTCAGGCTCATATTACATAGAATGGATTTCATAAAGATGCATATCCACCATGGAATATATGTAGGGGCTGATCAGGAAGATATGGGAAATTGGGACCATAGCCATATGAATTTATTGACTGGGGACCATGAGGAAATTTTATGGGAAGAAAGGATAATAATACAGACTAATATAAATTAAACTGGACTAGTCTTGATAATGTGACTAAAAAAATCTGTCCCTACTAAGGAAATAAGTTGGATAGAAGAAGGTTTTAATACACTATATGCCCAGTTTTTATATTATGTGTTGAGAGCTATTCTATATGATTTGGGAGGGAAATCATTTCATAATTAAATTATCATTAGGGCTATCTAAGGCCCAATGTCTTCTTGCCTGTGAGCCAGCTATGGTATGTGGAAACATAACTCCGTGTACCTCCAGTCACAAGTTGAGGCCTCAGTGGTCCTGTGATACTGTGATGCTTAAGGGCAAGATTATATCTGCTGAAGACATCCTGGTTATTTGGGAACCAAGTAGTGATAAAAAGAGAAAGGTTTCACCTGGGGGAAGGACAGATTCCTTATTAGCCTGCTATCTCATCCCACCTCCTATTGCAAGAATGCTTTGCCCATCTCACTGTCCTCATTGGCCTAAAATCCTCATCAACCCAAGATCCTCATCAACATAGGATTACTGCTGCCTTTTGCGTCACCTGATACTCCCTCTGATTATTGTGTTGCACCCAATAAATACTGGCTAGCGCAGAGTGTCTTCTTTTTTGCCCACTCTGAGGCACTAACCTCCCAGCCCCGTACATTTTATGAAATTATACAAGTCTCTATTGTCTTTCTTTCTTTAATCCTCACTGTCCCCCTTTCTAGGCAGATGGGAGGATTGATCAGCCTCCCATACTCAAGGTCATACAGCAAGAACATGTAGCAGGAAGAAGAGTCAGGGTTAGAATAAGATTCTGAGAGGGATGTGGCCCTAGTCTAGAAATAATAATGCCAGATAACATGTATTGATCATGCATAAAGCATGCCTTTTACCTAAAGTAGTCTTTTCAATCCACACAGACTGTTAAGAAGGTATCAACCTTATAGTCATCCCTTGGTATCTGTGGGAGATTCATTCCAAGACTCCTCACTGATACCAAAATGTGTGGATCTTCAAGCCCCCTATATACAATGGCACAGAATTTGCATATAACCTACTATATCCTCCCATAAACTTTAAATTGTCTCTCAGTTACCTATAGTAACTTGCACAATGTAAATGTGATGTAAATAGTTGTTATACTGTATCATCTAGGGAATAATGACACCCACACAAAGTCTGTACATGCTCTGTGCCAAAACAATTTTTCCCCAAATGTTTCTGGTCCTCGATTATTTGAATCTGTGAATATAGATCCTGTTGCTATGGAGAGCTGACTATACTTCCTCATACAGATAAGAACGTGGCAGTATGGCCCTGGAATGTAGCTCAGTGGCACCACTGCACCTGCCTGGCAAGCACACAGTCCTGAGTTCCGTCCCCATACCAAAAAAAAAAAAGAATGTGGCAAGAACGGGCAGATAGGTTGCTTGGCACATAGCACCCAATAAACATCCCCCAGCAAGCACCTACGCTGTGCTGAGGGTAGTTGCCACGGTGCTGCAGACGCGAGTCACCAAAGCTCCAAGTGACCCGGTAAAGCAGCAGAGCAGAGGTTCCAGCTCTGGGCCGGGCGAGTGCAGAGAAGAGACTAGAAGCAGAAGTGCCAGGATCCTAAAGGTCCCTGTCTCCGTCCAGCAGTCCTAACTGCGGGAAGTGGAAGCTGCCTTAAGGCAGGGCTGTAGAAGTCGTTCTCCACTTGCTGATGCAGATGGAGAGCTGCCACTACTAGCTGGAAGTGTGCGGTAAAACCACCCTGCGAACAGAGAGGAAACCCGAGGTGGTGACCTGCCTGCCATGGTGTCGCCACCCCACAACCATGTAGGATCCTGAGCCCCAGCCGCAGGGCCAAGACATGGCACCTGTGTTAGGACAAACATCTGGTTCCTGCTGCAGAGACGCCTGGGCATCCATCACTCATTGCCCACAGGGGCGGTACGCGAGTCCCGCCGGCCCCCTTCATCCAGGGTCTGAGCTCTCCCACCCTCCAGCGCCGCCCGCCCTTTGCCGACGCGGAAGCCCACGGCCACACGAGGGCGCTGGCGCCCGCTGTGCGCCTCGCTGCGCAGAGGCAGAGCAACAAACGGATCCCAGGCCGGGCAAACTCACCTGGACCCACCTGCTTCCAGGGCTGCGGGCCTCTGGGCTCGGCCAGCAACGGGCGCCTAGAAGGAGTTAATTTTTGCTCAACGTTTTTCTTAGAAAACTGTTAAACAAATCCCCCCCCCCCCCCCGCGATGTTCTTTCTCTCCATCCTGGGGACAAAATATAAGAGCTCTGGGACTCTAAAACGGTTGCTGGGTTGGTGGTTTTATGATATGTTCTGCGCCGTCTGCGCTGTATTCTCTGTCTCCTTCCCTAAGTTTACCAGGATCCTGGCCCCACCGTTTTTCTCCCCTTTGGTTCATTAAGGGGAACTTCTTTTCGTGTTTGGACAAAGTAGACACATACCCTCAGGAAATAGCTTAACACAAACGCAGAACTCGGCAGAAAGGTGGGAAGAATGCGGAAATCAGGTCGTTGCAAGCAAAAGTAACTTCCCAGGGGCCAGGAGTTAGCTCAGTGGTTCCAGCACCTGCCTTGCAAGCGCAAGGTCCTGAGTTCAATCCCCGGTACCAAAAAAAAAAAAAAAAAAGTAACTTCCCACACTGCTAAGTCAGCCTAGCTCTAAATGGTTTTTACTCTTTGACTTCTGAATAGATATCACTGACTATGTGCAAAACCCTATATATAAATGTACTTCCCTAATGCCTTAGTTAGGAAACTGGAAGGGGCTAAGTTGCAGTCTTCATCAATCAAGGAGAATCTGCTGAGTAGAACACAGCTGCCTAAACTGCCAGGCAGAGCGAACCCTGGGAACCCAGAAATGGCGAGGCAGGCTGCGTCTTTGAGGCTGTGATAATTCAGTGCTCCCCAGTGAACTTACTCCCAAACTATTGTCTAAGGTTACTTTCCACTGGCCTTTCCCCAAGGGCATGAACTTCTGCTTCAGCAGGCTCACATCTCAGATCCCAGGTGAGTTTCTGAGGTCTCCAGGGAGTGGCCTCCTCACAGAGAGGAATTTAGGGTCCAGAGAAAGTCTCTCTGAGACCAAAGGTGGTTCCGAGGGACCTCAGGGCTGGGAGGAGATGCTGCAGGCCAAGTCATGATCTTTCACTCAGAAGTTAAGTACCGTGTTTGTCACAGTCCTATCCTGTGTCCCTCCCTGCTGGCCGCTGGTTTTCTGAGGAGTAGCATTCTTGTCTCTGAACCCCAAGGGCAATGCAGGGTGCTCACAACCAGGGCAGAAGGCAGCCAGGATGCTGAGTGTATGTGTGCCGGGGGGAGGCAGGAACAGCTACTGTGAAGTTCATGTTCTCAGTGCAGTCCAGTCCAGTCCAGTCCAGCATCTGCCGTGGAGGAAATGCCCCTATCTGCCCAGTCCAGTCTGGAAGCCCTCACATGTAGCTATGGAGCACTGGAAATGCAGCTAGTGGAACTGAAATTGAAGTTTTCTCATTCATTTAATTGAAGTTTCTCATTAATTTAACTTTAAATAATCATACTGGTGGGCTGAGGATGTAGCTCAGTGGTAGAGCAGTTGCCTAGCATACATGAGTCTCAATTCCCAGTATCACAAATCCATAAACAAATAATCTCATTGGCTAGTGGCTACTGAATTGGAGAGTACAGCTCCAGGCAGTGATGCAGTGCAGGTGCATAGGAGCCAAAGGTGGAAGGGACCATGATCATTATTCTCTTCCTAGTGTGCCCTGTGCTGCCTAAAGTCACAGGCTGTATCTCTGCAGTCTGCTAGGAGGTGTTGGGGTAGAGGTGGTCCCATTTATAGAGGACTGGGGTGATAGATGGGCATGGAGTCTTGCAGACAAGAAATGCCATGCCATAAATGATCTTAAACAGCAGAAGCCCAGGTGTAGAGGACTTTTCCAGTAGATACTGGTTACCAGCAGACAGGGATCAACAGCAGTGTTCCTAGAATATGGTTTCCAAATATTTTTTAATGGACATTGACTTTCTGTAATATGAAGTTGGCCTTCAGTGATGGGCAAATGACAAATTCTCAGCTTCTTTGGACCTAATGGCAAAGGTAGGGAATATTCAGAGATGGGCCAGAAATCACAGATATGCTATCTTCTTTTTTTTGCTTATGGTACTGGGAATTGAAGCCAGGGCCTTCACACTGAGCTACATTCCCTCCCAGCCCTTTTAAGTTTTTTAAAATTTGAGACAATATCTTGTTATGTTGCTAAGTTGCCCAGGATAGGCTCAAACTTGTGATCGCCTGCCTCAGCCTCTGTCTTAGTTACTTTCTTTGTTGCTAAGACAAAATATCTGGCACATACAAGTTAAAGGAGGAATGGTTTCCTTTGGTTCACAGTTTTTAGAGGTTTCAGTCTGTAGTCAGCTGGTTCTAAGGCAGGGCAGCATGGGAGAGGGGCATGACAGAGAAGAAAAAGTTCATGGCATGGCAGGTAGGAAGCAGCAAACCTTCCTTCTTTCCCTTCTTATTCCACCAGGCTATAAGCCTATTGGTTGGTACCACCCACACACAGAGCGGGTCTTCCTTCTTCAGTAAGTCCATCACCCACACCCAGAACTATGGGAAAGCAGTGGACTAATCTTGTATTAGACACTCATGATCCAGCGTCAGATATTCATGATACAGTCACTCCCTAAAGCCCCATCTTGAGCTCATGAGGCCTTGAGGGAACATTTAGATCAGTGGCGGTGAACCTACAGCACAGGCATGAGTGCTGCAGCAGGCTGTTTGTATCATTGAAAGCTCTGAAAGTTTCACCGTTACTGATCTATCTATAAGCTGTAACAGCATCCCAGAGTTCTGGGATTACAGTTGTGTGACACTCTGCCTGGTTAGATAAATTTATATTTAAGCTACATGGCGGACGCTACAGTTATGCAAAAGAAAGTGAGGCCAATGGTGGCAGGGAATTGGGACAAGTTCAGTGACTTTCCCGGAATCACATGGTTAGCCTTTTTGATAACATTGGGATGAAACCTCCAGTCTTGGGAGCCCTGGCTGTTGCTGTTTCTGGTCTAGTGCCTGGGGACTTTGGGCATTGTAGATATTACATGTTGCTCATTTGGCCAACCCATGAGTTTCCTTCACATATTCAGACTGGCAGATACCAGGAGCCACAGGTAGGAACTTGGACCTAGCCCCGGGGCATGTGGCACAAGGGGACAGTGTTGAGACCAGAGTTCATTCTGTCCTCCCTTAGTGCCCTCCATTTTTGGTTATGAAATTAGTCAAACTTTTAGAAAAGTTGAAAGAATAGCACAACAAGGACTACTCACTAATAACCACTCTGTGTCGCCAAGAGTAACTTCTTGGCTTTATCTACGGGTTTGTGCCCTTTTTTTCTGAGCCACTTGAAAAGTACATAGCAAACAGCAGGACATTTAATGCCTCAAGCGTTGGCACAGATCTCGGAACACAAAAATTTTCCTATAAAACCAAGCTACCCCTATCTTACCTAAGTAAATCAACAGCCTATCTAATATTATCTCATTTCCCACCCATACAAAATGTTCCAATTATCCCCCACACACCATCTTTTATAGGTTTATATTGCTTTTTTTTTTTTTTTGACCCAGAATACAACCAACTTTCCCAGGTTACCTCTCCATTGCATTTGGAAGAACAGGCCAATGACAAATGTGGAAGATTTTTGGGTTAACTTCTCAAACGCAAACCTTAGCAATTTTAAGAGTTTAAGCAAGTTTAAGAGTTCTCATTTCCATTTCTTTAAGAAAACATTATATTCTATGGACCACAAAGTGGTCCTTAATTCTTCCCCTATTTTTTGAAGGCTGTGTGAATTCAGCAAGTGGAATGACAGGTGTGTGAAAGAGGTTAAAAGCATCCTATGCTCCTGATGACACACTTGAACTTGAAGCCTCTGAAACATTGATAGCAACAATATGCTGAACATGAATTATTGGGGTATGTGAAGGAAAAGAAGTGGACTGGCTCCATGATGGGTGGGTAATTGTTCTCTGGAAATAGTAGCATCTGGGGAACTGATGAGTTCTACTCAGAATATCTCAGTTCTATGAAGAACAGATCTCCTAGAAAGAGCCCAGTTACCTGAAACAGATGGGAACCACTTGGCATGGTTGACTTCACCATCTCTGTCTTTTTAGGAAGGACCACCAGGCCACTTAAACCTCACGGAAATCTGGAAACGGGGCAGAGCAGGCATAGTGGTAATTTTAATTCAAATATTCCTCATAGTCTTAAAGAAGCTCTTTGCTATCCTGGAGTGTAGTTCAGTGCTAGAGTGCTTGCCTAGCATGTACAAGATTCTGGGTTCAATTCCTGGCATGACAAACTGATAAAAAACAACCGAATAAACAAATGAAAAAACCCAGCTCTTTCTTGGGGCCAAATGTGTCCTCCAGGGTGTAAAGTGTTTCCCACAAGGCATTGCTCCCTCCCCTACTGCTTGGGAGCAGGTGATACAGACAAGCAGATAATAAGGAGGCCTGGCTTCCCTGGACATCTCACGTAGGTGGGGCTTGGCAGGCTGATCAGCTGGGCTAGGGTGGGGTGGGGTTGGGGCTGTGGTGTCACCAATGATGGCTCCAGCCTGTGTTAACACCAGGTCCACAATAACAACAATATATATCATCATGAATAACATCACAATAATATCACAGCGCTAGTAGGTTCTTTACTGATTCACCCCCACACATGCCCAGGGTCTCAGAAGGTGGAGGTGGGAAAAGTAATGTGCACATGGTAGTAATTCTCACAGAAAACACACAACCTCTCCCAGTGCTGGAGAGATTCTCCAAACCCAGAGCAGAGCACCTGAATCAAAATTCTAAGTGTCTGTTCTCTCCTAACTCATTCATTCTCTTCATGATCCCATGAGATAGATGCTTTGGGGTAGCAACCATGGATATCATCTTTGCAGCTGAGAAAATGGAAGAGCCCAAGAATGCATCCTTGGCTGCAGCTCACACAGCTGTGGAGGGCGGAGACCTGTCTGTAGCCTCTCCAAGCAGCAGGCAGAGCCCACGAACAGGGAGGCCAGCCTTCCAGGCACACAGTCCCCAGGGGAGTCTTGGCTTGGAAACTGAGTCCTGTTCTGAGTCTAGTGTCATGGATGCTATGTGACAGTGGGATCAATGTTCAATTAAAGGCTGAAAGCTCTCTTGAAGATGGGTGGGAGATGCCAGGGATCCATCCCTCCCTCATCCCAGGAGTCATGGCCATAGTCCTCTTCAGGCTGGTCTGTGCCCCTCCTTTTGGGTGCTGATTCTTGCTTTGGACATTATTGCTGTTAGTAGTAGTAACAGTAACACTGGGGATTGAACTCAGGGCCTTTGTACTAAGCTACATCGCCAGGCCTATTTATTGTATTCATTAATTAATTAATTTTTGGAGACAGTCTTTCTCAGTTGCTAAATGGCCCTGGCTGGGCTCAAACTTGCCATCTTCCTCTGGACATTATTGAGGTCTTACTAAACAATGAAATCCAGTTTTGCAGGAAGCTGGGATCCACTCCGGAAGAGCTCATAAGCATCTACTTGTCACGGCTCTTTTGTTTATCTAACTTTCCGGGAGGGTTGGTGAAGGAACAGTCGCTAGTTAGAAAACACATTGTCAAGAGGAAAATGCTTCATCTTGCAGGAAAGAGGCTGCGACGGAAACCCGTCCTCTCTTCCCATTTCCACGGAGCTAAGGACATAATTTGTTTCTGGACATGAACGGGGTGTCCGAATTCTGGTGTCCTCATTTTTCTCCTTTCCAACTGATGTATCATTACTAGAGTGAAAAAAGGAAAGGGATTTGAAAAAGAAGGGTGACTACTCAAGACATTTTGTAAAGGGGAGAAAGTTGAGAAGAAAAGGGCCTCAGCGGGGGTGCGGGGCGGTGAATGTGGCCTTGTCTGGCGCTTCTTTCAGCCGAAACCTGGTGCTGCCGGTCCCGTTCAGTTCAAACTGTCACCTTTAGTTCTTGCGGACTTTTCTGCCCTTGCCCCAGAACCTCAGCAGATTGGAGCTTATGTACCTATTCACACTCGGCTGTGGAAGCTCATTAATAGGCTTATTAGCAACACCATTCACAGGAGGCCATTGACAAAAGCGATTCCAGCTACTTGAAGAGGGAAGAGGGGGAAAAAAAAACTGTAAAGAGATTATTTTCTCATTCAAAAGCTTCTGGTGTGAAAGCTTCCCTGGATTGACTGAGGTCACTTGAAGTCTAAATATGATGCCAGAATTGATTTTTTAAAAAATTCCAAACGTGCTTTTGAGTTTCACAAAACCGAAGAGTTCACTGGTGTGGGCTTGCAGGCTTGGCTCCCTTAAAAAATGAGCTCTCTTAAGGGGGTCAGGGGCTTTTGATGGATTGCTGTCTTTTCATCTGTATAAAGAATAAATTCTACAAATGGTGTCTGTACATTAAAGTAGGTGTTCTTACTTGGCATTTTCAGTGGAAGGCTTCCTTTCCATTCAGCCCACAAAAAGCTGTGGATGAATGCAGACGGGGACTGCTTCCTGAAGCAGTAATTTATGTGAGAATGTGTTAACAGCATTTTCAATGGCTGACAGATCCTTGCAGGATGGGAAGGACCTGTCCTGAGACACTCTTGTCTCCCACTGGTGAGGATATAAAGATGTAAGTGCCAGCTCAGAGCAGGTGGCCCTCAGCCACATCTCTTTTGTGGCCTCAGGTCTGAGAACTTGAAAACACATTGCTATGGTCTGAGCAACTCCAGTAGAGTGGATAGGTGAGTACACTGGACTAAGGTGTCTGTCTGTTAATTAAAAAGGCCTGGGACTGATCCTGGTTAGAAGAACTGACCCAAAGGATCCCCATCCCACTACACATATAGACTGATAATTTTGCTTTCGAATCAGACTACTCTTTTTGTTCTCAAATTTCCAAGTTACAATTTCATGGCCATTTGCCCGAGGCATTTAAATGGGTTTATTATACCTGACTTTTCAGTAATTTGCATAAAAGTTTTCCAGACTGTATGGTGAATAAAAATGATTTGCTAATCAGGTAGTCCCTTGAGAAACTTTCTGTAAATATTAAGAAGTACACATTGTTAGTGACCCAGGAGCAACTGTACCTCCTAGTGCAGGGAAACCTACCTCCCAGGCTGGGTTTGTTCTCCCTGCTTTATCTGTCTTCAGGGATCAGAAGGATTCTTAAATACTTCTGGGTTTAGTGCCCTTTCCTAAAGAAAAATAATTTAGGGTTTTATTTATATCATCTTGAACCGAGGCACAACCGCTCAGGAGTTGGATGAGTGAGGAGGGAAAGAAAGTGTCTTTAAAAATAATTTACCTGAAGACCCAGCCTAGTGAAAAGGGCAATTGGAAAATATGAACTTTAATAGGTTACAGCCTGGTATTTAGTGGAAGCATCATATTTTGCAGTTGAAGAATCTAAGACGCAAAAGAGGAACTGATTTGCTCAAGGTCATATAGCTGTTCATGGCAGATTTGGGTTTTACCCCACCCCCTGCCCCCTACTTCTTTCTTGCATTGCTTGGGTGGAACCCAGGGCTTCACACATGCTAGACAAGCCCCTCTACCCTGAGCTACATGCCCTACCACTCTTTAGAGGTTTTTGTTTTGTTTTGTTTGGTGGTGGTGGTACTGGGGGTTGAACCCAGGGCTTTCACGCTGAGCTACATCCCCCAGCCCTTTTTCATGTTTTATTTTGAGACAGGGTCTCGCTAGGTAGCTACCTTGCCCAGTCTGGGCACAAACTTGCCATCCTTCTGCCTCAGCCTTCCTGAGCGCTGGGATTACAGGTGTGCACCATCACGCCCAGCTGAGCCTTTTCAATTTCGTTTTTAGTTATACTAATATATACTACTAAAAAACACATGTGCTCTTGCAGATTTTAGCTTTTTCTAAGAGCCGCATTCAAAGTCAGACTCAACCAGTAGCCAGGTGTGTAACGCTGGCAAGTTACTTAACTTCTCTGAGCCTCAGCTTCCTTATCAGAACCTGGGAATATTACTCCGTGCGAATTCAGTAGAATCACCTAGGGCCTCTATAAATATTCGTTGTTTCGTCTCGTTTTTATTGTTTAGAAGGACTGAAAATAATTACAACATCATCCTACAAATATTTCCAGGTTTCTTTCTCTCCTCTAAAAGCTTTGGTTGCCTTACATTGCTTCCCCCAGTACCATGGAGACGTATTTCAAGGCCTCTTTGGGGGAAGCGCGTTGTCATTTGTTTCCTAACTTGACCTAAAAGATCGTGGCACCACCACTCCGCAATCGGTTGTGCAGCCTTACTCGCCGGGGAAGGGAGGAGGCGACGGCGCGGGGCGCGCACCAGGCCATATTCGGAGGAGACCGCGGCACCCTTCCGCCTGGACCGTGCCCGGGGCCCTTGCCTCCCGGCTGGTGACTCCAGCAGCTCCGAGGCGTCGGGAGCGGCGCGGGGCTCCCGGCGGCCGGGGCGCGCGGCCCTGATTGGCAGAGCTGGCGCCGCCGTCCAGGAAACGGCTCGGATTTCAGCGGGGGCGTGACCCGCCGGAGGAGGCGGTGGCGGCGGCCGGGAGAGCGCCGCGGAGAACCTAGCGGGCGGGTGGCGGGTGCGGAGCGGCGGGGGAGCGAGCGCGCGGCCGCCACAAAGCTCGGGCGCCGCGGGGCTGGCTGCGCCCTACCTGGCCCGGCGCGGCGACTCCTCTCCGGGCTGGCGGGGGCCGGCCGCGGGCCCCGGGGCCCTGAGGCCGCAGCTCTCCGGCGCTCTCCCGTGAGCGTTCGCAACTTGCGAGCAAAGTTTGGAGGAGGAAGCGCCAAGCCTGAGTTCTTTCTTCCTCTCGCTCCCCAAATCCGAGGGCTGCCGGCGGCGTCATGCCCGCGCTCCCCAGCAGCCTGGGGTGCGTGTGAAGCCTCGGAGCCTTCGCGCCGGCCAGGATCCGAGGACCACTCTCTTTTTGGAGACCCCCCCCCCCCCAGCTCGTCGCTTGTTTCGTCCTGACCCACGCCAGGCTCTGGGACAGCGCCGATCGCGGAGGAGCGTTGCCATTCAAGGTAATCGCCGTGCCGGACGCCTCTGGGAGCTTCGCCAGTCGGGAAGGTGGGCGCCTGGGAGCCCCGCGTGCGGGGCGCACGGTCCCCTGGGCGGAAGGCCCCGGAGATCCGGCATTGTGGGGCGTCCTCCCTGTCATCTTCGGGGTAATAGGTGATGGAGGAGGTGGGTACGTGCTGATGGCCGGCATTTGGGGAGTTCTGCCACTAGCACCCATGCAGAAGCTGACATCTGCCTGCGCCGCGGACACCCTCCCTCCCTGTCAAACTCCAGCTGGCACCATCCTGCCGGCTGGGCGCGTTCCTTCCAGCCCAGAGCGGTGTGTGGGTGGCAAGCCCCGCAGGCCGGGGCTCCGGAGGGGCATCTTCGGGTGCCTCATTCCCAGGCTCAGAGAGCGTCCGCCGGGACCCATCCTGGCCCCGGAGGGCCCCTGTCCCGAGGAGACGCAGGGGTGGGGCCGGCGACTTTCCCCGAGGGGGTGGCACCTTCAGGGAGGCAGCGGCTGCGGTTCTGGATTTCGGTACTGGGTGCCCCTCGACCGCAGCCGCCGTCAGGAGCGCACAGCGCGCCTGGGGCTAGGGGGCGAGCTGGACCGACTTTTTCCTCGTTCGCCTGCCTGTTCTGCTCTTAGCCGCTCCGAGAGAGATGTCGAAAGCGCAGACGAGTTCTAACTTGCGCGCTCATTCTTTCAGCGCTGGGGAATCGGCCGAGGGCTCTGCGTGGCGCTAGCTCCGATGCTCTTGGGCAGGGAGGCAGGAGCAGGAGGCCAGCCTAGGGGCGACGCGTCTCCACCGCTCAGCTCGCAGCCCGGTCCCCTGCAGACTCTTTCCGAAGATCTCCCTTCCTCTCCCCAGTTCAATAAAACCTGTCCTTAAGGACAAACCTGCTTTCAAACTCAGGGCACCCATTATGTGTTTGGTGTGAAACGCTGTCAACATTTAAAACTCCATTGTCCCCTTGGTCCCAAATCCCTGTAAATCTTCCACCAGCCTCGACTCATTTTCATCTGAAAAGCCTGTTTAGTTTGAATAGAAAAGCAATCAGGCCCCCCTTTCCCTCTCGCTGGAATGTCAATTAAAATGCAGATTTCTCTGTGCTCTTTAGCGCCCCAAGAAGGGGGAGAAAACTAGATATTCCAGGCAAGCAAGTGAAAGAAATGCTACAAAGAAACGGGGTGGCTGTGGTGGTGATGAGCAGGCCCAAGCTGCCTGGATTCCAAGCATCTCGGAGGGGTTGTGACCCTGGATCAGTTTGTAAATTTTGAGATTTCAGTATGTTGAGGAATTTGCACTCCCAGACCTGACCTTTTGACAGCTCCCTGCTGTATTCAGCATTGGCGAGAAGCGGGGAGGCTGTGAGCAGTGAGACAGGACTGTGCTTAGGGCCAACATCCCTGACCTTGCTGGGCACTGGTGACTGTCCTGATGCGAAATCTACCTGCGGACTGAACGCCAAGCACGTGGCCTGGTGAGCCAGCACAGGACAGGGACAGGCAACCCTTTAGGTGGACGCTTGGCAAGGTGGTGGTGCGCTGGCCTGCCTCTTAGGGGTTGGGGGTTTGAGACTGCTGTTGAATTGAAGAGCCCGAGATGGGCCTGGTGTGTGGACCACTCTGCCAGGCTCTCATTGTTGGTCATTTTGTCCGTTTTGGGGGGCAGGCTGTGTGGAGGTGAAAATGGACCGGAGGGGCTGGTGGCCGTGAAGAGCCATCCATCAGAGGGAGGGTGACAACTCCTCCCGAGCATAGGCTGAGAAGAAAGTTCCCTTTCAGGGGGAAAAATAAACACGCTGGGGCTTTCACTGGGGCTCAGACTCCAGGAAGGATTATGGTATTGAAGGCAGGAAGCCGGGATTGTGGCCGCCAGCAGCATGCTGGGCCTGTGTTCCCAACACCGAGCCTCGGGACCTAATTATCCTGCCTAGGAGGTCGCACTACACTTTTGTCCACTGTAGTGAGGAACTGTGCAGACCTGCTGCTTTCCATCCCACCTTCCAGAGGTCAGAGGGGAGGGGGCTGCTGTGGGGCCTGGGCCTGCAAGTACTGAAATTCGAGTTTCCAGGGCAGGCTGTTCGGTGAAGGAGCAGTTAGAGATTCAGCTGAGGGTACTATCCATCTTTCTCTGAACTAAGAAGGCTGTGCTGGGCAGGGACAGGTGGGTGAGGTGGCTGGGGAGTCAGCTTGGGCCAGACCTCCTGCTAGGATATAAGTTGTGTGATGTATGAAGTTGTTCCAGAGAGGCAGAAAATTTCCCTGGATTGTGGAAATGCTTAGTAAATTATATTAGAACTTTTTTTAGGTACCGGGGATCAAACTCGGGTCCTTGCGCTTGCGCAGCAGGTGGCGAAACCACTGAGCTAAATCCCCAGCCATTAGAACATTTATGTACCTCCCTCTCACATGTATGTAGAATTATCTGTTGAGGCTCTTGACTTGAAGAGGACAGCAGAGTTAGAGGAGAATGCTGTAAGGAATCTGAAACTCAGGGTGTGCACATGCCTGCTTTTCTGGCTTTTGTTGCTGGCCAGACCGTTTCACCTGTGCTTGCTTTAAAGTAGTTTTCAGAATTTCACCTTTGGAAATAATACATCCTCTTTGCCTGTACTTGTTTTAATTTTTAGTCAAGGCCTAAAGGAACTGTTTTTAGGGTAGAGCCCTGGTAGTGTTGAAGTCCTATGTCAAAATTTAAAACATCAAATCCATGCAGGAAGGGTGGGGTTTAGATATTTTTGTGAGTCTCACCCCACCCCAATCTTCATGTTCATGTGGTTCACGGAATCTGAAGCCCAAAGTTGCTGTACCTTTTCTCTTGAGTGCTTTAATCAAATTTTCTAACATTTGTGCATTTTGACTCAACACTTAGTCAGAGGATGCTGATGAATTTTAAGCTATTTGAACTATTTTAAGCTTTCTTGGAAAAATCTTTTTGCTTTGATCAAATGGGTGAACAGAAGAGTAAGTACAGTGCCTCCTTATTGTAACTGCTACTTTGGAATTTTAGCCAATAGATTAGCATATTGAAAGTTACTGGGCCAATCACATACCACGACAACTACATAATCATCATCATTACTAGTAAACTTCTACATTATTCATCACCATTTGCATCTGCTCTGTTTTTAACCTCCTTGACATAGGTTGAAGACATTTAGTAGGCCCTGCACTGTTATTTAGTTAGTGGAAGGGAATTTAGGCTTTGCGTCCCTTTTTGGATCAGCTGCTTTGAATGTATTGCAGTTGTGTTCATTCTTTGTAAGTGGCTGCTTGGCAAGAGATTGAAATACGTGTTTGCATTGGAAGATGAATCCTGACAAGTGTAAACTGGTGGGAATTTTTTGTAGCTGTCCTGGGATTCTTTTGCTTTTGCTGGTCTCCTTTCTTCCTGAGACTGCAGTGCATAGGGATAGCGTCTCAGCTCCATCCCAGCTGAAACGTATGTTTGACTATAAGCAGCCGCCTTTACCCGAGAGCTTCCAAAAGCCCAGGGAGGGTGAGAGAAGTTACTGAGGCTGGTTATGCCAACCCGAGCATTTTTAACTCGCTTTTGTAGTTGCCCTTGAAACTAAGGTCATGTTGCTTCTGATTTTAGAGAGCAGTAGAGGGATAGTGGCTAGAAGAAGAGCACACTTTGCTTAACTGAAGTGGCTGCACGTTTGGGTCTGGGTTTTGAAGCGATTGTTTTAGGTCTGTTTCTTAAAAGTACGCTTTTGAAAAGAGTAGCCTGACGCTTTTTGTGGACCAAACTAGTGAAAACACCTGGGGCTCCGAGGTGGTGCTGGACGGCCTTTGCTGATAATGAGAAGGAACTCTGTTTGCACGCATTTGAGAGGCTGAGAAACAGTTTTAGCCCATTTGGGCTTAAGGGAGCTGGCGCTGGGGTCAGCTGAAGAAGATTACACTGATTTGCGGAATCGTTTTCTTTCAGTGGTGGCAGCAGTGGCAGCAGCAGCAAGTCCAGCAGCCAGCCCAGCCGCCACAGCAGCGCCCTGGGTCCTGAGCCCCCCGAGGGCTGAAGGCATTGTGGTCAGTCCATGCTCCCAGAGGAAGTGTGCAGATGGGATTAATGTCCACATGGAGATATGGAAGAGGACCGGGGATTGGTACCGTAACCATGGTCAGCTGGGGTCACTTCATCAGCCTGGTTGTGATCACCATGGCAACCTTGTCCCTGGCCCGGCCCTCCTTCAATTTAGTTGAGGATACCACATTAGAGCCGGAAGGTAAGTTATTTAATTTCACTTTCAAGATACCAAGTTTGTTTTGGGGTTTGTGTGGGGGAAGCGGCACTTAATGATAAAGCCTGTTTTAGAGTCAGCTGCCCTTGCGTTATAGCTCAGGAGACAGGGGTCTCACAGCTCCCTGCCAAGAAGGAGATGGTGAGAGAAGGTTTTTGCTGCCAGGTGGCAAGGAGACTGATGTAGTTTGGTGGTTTGAGTGTGTGCTTCTCTGTGCTGGGTGAGGGAGACAGCGGCAGCTCCCTGTTGTTAGCCAATGCCCAGGAGAGCTGTGGAGGGGATGAGTCTTGGGAAACTGCCTGCTATCTGTAGCCCCCTGCAGGAGGTTTTTTGCTGGAAGAGTCTTGCTTACACTGTGAAGAATTACTATTTTATGACAAAAGGAATCACTAAGGGAAATTACCAACATCTGAAATGCTGACATTTTATTTTCATTGTTTAAGGAGAAAAGAAGGTTCTGAGGTTCAGCAGACTCATATTAAGACTTTTGAAAGCCATCATAACCTGTTATACTTCAGCAGTGTACTACAGAGTGGCAGATTGTATTTTCAGGAGACTTGAAAGTGAATATACCAAGGAATATCCCCTATCTGTGAGAATTTCAGATTTCACAGGGCATGCCTGGGTGTTTGGTCGGTGGAGACTTAATTGCAAAGGCAGAAGGCCTGTTGTGAGGACTACATAAGGCTGAAATACTCAGCCTGGCAATTCTGGAACCTCTCTCTCAGGAGACAGTGTTCCTCAGCCAAGCCTCTACTTGGTGCAGCACTGAAATCTGTCATCAGTAGGGAATATAGGTAGCTGAGTTATTTTTCTAGTGGTAATCCGAGAGTAAAACGGCAGATCCCAGCTCTCATCGCCACTTAATGAACCTGTTCGTTGAGAGCCCACCTGGTGCCTGCTGGCTTTGGGAGCCCGATGTGGTCCTGAGTGGTGTCTGGGGTCAGCTGAACTGCTGTGGGAATGCATGGTGCTCACAGGGCAAACGAGCAGCGCAGCGTGCTCACCCACAGGGGTGGGCTGGGAGAGACAGGAGGCCCAGCCTCCTTAGCCCAACCTGGACCGCCCACAGGGAGGACTGTACTCCCATCCAAGATGAGAGAGAGGGACTAGAAAGAACCTGTGTACCCATCACAACAAAGGATAAGGACCGGGGCAGCTGTCACTTGAAGCATGTGAGGGAGACGGGACACTTCTGGTTACAAGGAGGCATGGCGGCTTTGTAATTACCAGCTGTGGTTACATCGAATGGTCTACCAAGTCTCTGGAAAGGGAATCTTGTGGGGCTTCTTGTCGGAGGCTTGTACGGGCTACAGCTCCAGACTCCTGTGAGAGTGCCTCTTTGTGACTTGGGCTATGACAACAGGACTAGTGTAATTTTCAGGGGTGATGCATTTTAAAATGGCTTAATGTGGGGGGAAAAGATTCTGGTTTCTGCACGTCATGCCTGTATTTCTTTAATTTTGCTAATAATTAAAATGGATGTTTCCCTAATTACTAGTTTTCCCCTGAGTCCATGGCTCAGCACGAACTGAGGAAGCTAAGCTGGGATTTCCTACAGTGTGGGCTTTGGGAATGGCCTAAGTTAGGGAAAAGCTGTCATTTTTCATTTGAATGTTTAAGGCAGCTTTAGTGTGAGTTTATATCAACGTAAAGTGTAAAATGGTCCTGGAGGATTTCTTTTCCCGCATTTAATTATTGAAAGAAGTTTAAAATATGTGTGTATGTGCAGGCAGAGACAGGTGGATAGAGAAAGAACAGTGGAAAGGGATGAAGGCCCCC
Source organism: Heterocephalus glaber (assembly GCF_053883595.1). Lineage (NCBI taxonomy): Eukaryota > Metazoa > Chordata > Mammalia > Rodentia > Bathyergidae > Heterocephalus > Heterocephalus glaber. Next base: position 62,877,944 of record NW_028258320.1, read on the forward strand.
AGTGGTTCTTTGTATAAGAATTTATATCCAACGGCCCAGGGATTTAGCTCAGTGGTTCCGCTGCCTGCCTCGCAAGAGCAAGGTCCCAAGTTCGATCTCCGGTACCAAAAAGAAAAAAAGAATTTATATCCAACAATGTGAGTATTGTTGAAAGTCTTCCTGACTGGGGACCTCTGTATGCACTTAGGGGTCAGGGTGGAGGGCCATGAAGTCCCTGAAATTGTAGATCCTACTCTTATCAGTGTCCTTCTGAGCATTTTCCTGGGTTCATAGTTTCCATCCAGAGTAGTGAGGCATTAAGAAAAACGAAAATGATTAGAGAAATGGACAAAACTCCCAAGAGGAGGTTTGGAAAAGCATAGAAGCCCTGAATCTCAGTTTCCCTTTCTGTCACCCAGGGGTTTGCTATGATGATTTTTAGTCTGTGAATAGTAATATCCTCAGAAGCCTTGTGACTGCTATCTCAAAAGGTCGTTGGATTTCAATTTGAACTGGACATATGGCGCAATCAGCACAGGGCCTGGCATCTCGTGTAAGTGCCTGGTGCGTGTTATCATCATCAGTGTCCACAGTGAACTGGGCACGAGGGTCTTCTCAGGCCCTTGGGCTGGCTGAGCCAGTTGCCAGTGTTGAGAAATAGATGCTTGCTTGAGAAAAAAGTTGCTCTTAGGAGGGGAAGGCAGTAATAGCTGCTCTGTAGGGTCTGGGCTTCCTATCTCTGTCAGCCCAACATCACCATCTGACTTGAGGCATAAGGCTGGTTATTTGTTGAGTTTTGCTTTGGTGTCAGGTAATTAAAATTATAGATGAGGAAGGAGTTTTCAACTGGGAGTGGCTGGAGCAGTTCTGGGTTAGGTTCTTGTGTGTGTGTGTCCATCCATCTCTCTGTCCACTGTAGTTGTGTAACTATAGGTTTGGTTAACAGTAAGTTTAGTTTTGACCTTCTAAGCCTTATCTTAGAGGACTGTTTGGTTTGCTAATTGGGGAGGTAAGTTTAGATAACATCTATTGAGTGAGAGGAAAATGTGATTGTGAAGTTCCTGGGCCCCAACACTAAAAAATGCTTTTCTTTTGGCCCCTTCAGGGAAAGGTTATGTCCAGTTGTTTGGCTTTGCACAATATCGGCTCATACGTAATCGTGCCATATCATATGTCCTCAAATGGTATCATACCCTAGCATAAACTTATCTTCTGTATCCTTTCTCAAATGGTACCAGTGGGGTTGAGGCTACTCAGTTGACCTAAGACAATTTCCAGAAGATTTTAGTTGCTAATATTGCAGATTGAAGGCGATGATTTCCAATTGCCCATTTATTGTTATAGGCAACAGTTGGAGGGTAAAAATGCAGTTATGGATTTGCAGAAGGGAAGTCTGCAGTGCCAAATACTGTTCTGTGGGTTCATATTGTCAATGTTTAGAGTATAGTCAAGCTTGATCGCAGAGAGGAGGGAACTCTTACTTTCAAATTCTTCCTGACATTGTCACCTACTTTGGTTAATTAAGTCATTGTTGACATTAAGGGAATCTTTGTTTATACCATAGCAGTAGGAGCTAAAATAAAAGGGCTTTTTCAACCCCACACCCTTAATTACTTTCCCACCCTCCACAAAGTGTGATTCTGAAAAGCAACAACCTGGGGGGAAGAATTCTTAGTTGGCATGCTATTTTTTAAAACCCTTTTTTTTTTTTTGGCAGTCTTCTGGGTAGGGGGTGAGTGATGCTCACCCAATTTGGACCAATTTGAGTTGGTCCAAAGTTCAATAGCAGCAAAATTGAGCAAGGGATCTGCATGGAGATTTCTCTAAGTCACATTTTTCCAGTGTGGTTTAAGGCCTTTGTCAAAAGTACTGTAAATGCCATAATATCAGCCATACGCATTTAATTGCAAGTTAGAAGAAAAGAAAAGAAAAAAGAATATATCCATATACCAAGAGTGAATGGTTTAAAATAATCTTTTGTTTTGTATTATCTGCATCTTTGTTCTTCAGTATGAGTGTTAATATTTAAGAGTTGACTGTAACTTGATAGTTAGTTGAGGAACAGGGACTTATTCTTGGTCAACTAAACCAAATACAGGCGTATGCAGTTAAATACACAGTGAAGAACACATTCTTTATTAGTATATGAAGTTTTTTCCCAATTCATGGACAAAGAGTTGTGTTTAATATTATTTCTAGAGCAAAAGTCTGGCAAGCCCAGAGAATTGGTATTTGTATAAATTTCTATACCGTCTCCTTCTAATCTAAATTTGGGGTGCCTGTGTTTTGCTTATTTTTTTAATCAGTTAAAACACTGAACACATATGCAAAAAGACCTCCCACCAACCCATGCTTGAAGCTTTTGGGCCCTTCTCCATGTTGATGGTGAGAATTCAACTAACTAGAGCAACCCAATATGAAATGTTTTTAATAGCAGACATAATGAGTAATTGTGTGGTTATGAAGAGGCTGGGAAAGTGTTTCAACAGGAAGAGTTTGTTGAATGTTCACATTCTCAATATGTAGCCTTCCCGCCTGCAGATTGTTGTTTGTTTGGCAGTTTACTTAGCCAGGGTGATTGTTAAAAGCCTACTAGCTCCCTTTCATCAGAGTCTGCCTTACTTTTCCATTTCCGTTTAAGCTAATTTTAGTCTTTAAGGAAAGTGTGGGAAGTGGATTTGGAGGTGCCAGTGTGTTACATGGGGTAGTGAACACAACTGACACAGCTTTCCATGCCACCAGTTTGATTCTTAGCTGGGTACCCTGTCTGGGAGGCAGTCAGAAATTATTTTTTGGGAAGGCGGGTTGCAGGCTGGTGAACATATAATTTGGTTGTTTGTAGCAGTGCTGACATTTCCATTCTGTCTTTATTTCTTTCCTTGAGAGATGACTCCAGCCTGAGGTTTTGTACTCTCACCCTTTTGTTTTATCCCAAGTGAGATTAGGAGAGGGCTCTACCTTTTCACCTCTGCTAGCTCTGAAGTGCTCTTGTTGCTAATTGTGCCACCCCCTCCCTGGCTTGCTTCTCAGTGTAGCTTCCTTTAACTGATATTGATGGTGTTTCATTTGTGAGCTGACTTGTGAGCCTAGCCTGGGCTAATAGCTGGAATTTAACTTAGCTAACAAGGTGGGTTTTGAGCAGTTGTGCTCCAGTGTCATTATGTCCAACATGGCTTTGACTTCAGGAGCTTAGCTTGGGCTTGTCAGGGGCTCTTGAATCTGAGTTCTATTTTGAGGAACAAGATTACCCTTATGGGGAACCTGAAGGGTTTTTGGAAGCCTTAAGTTGTCCATAAACGGTTCACTTCCTCCTGTTGCAAACCAGGTAAATCTGAAGTGACTCAACCAGGTTGCAGCTCTGGCCTTGGATTAGAATGTGAAGAGGAAAGGAGAATGCTTGAGGTCAGGTTCTTTCAAGCAGAACTATGGTTGAATAAGCTGCTGGACCATTGGTGGTGGTCCTTGATGGCGTAAAGATGTCTCCTGAAATTGACAGAAGTCACAGTTTTACATGTTTTTTTCCTCCTTTCCTCTGATTGGTGCATGGTAGAAAATCTAAGATGATGGCCCCATCAGTGGTGGCCATAGGCTCTTAGTGGTCTCCATGTATGTGACTTTAGGCTTTTACCATTTATATATTTCTACAAAAGTGTATTTAATTATCAGGATAAACCATGGTCATCCTTGAAGACTGTCAAGTAAAACAGGTATGTTTGGACTTTCAGTAATTTTGGAAAACTTGTACCATGGTAGAGTTTTAAGATGTTAGATGTGTCACTTATTCCACTTTGGACGAGCGTAAGTAACTGCACTCCCTTGTGATCTTCTGCCACGTCATGAAAATAAAAACATTCTGATTCTTTCTGACTGGACTGAGTTAGGGAGCTAAGCCGTGGCATACTCTTTCCTTTAACCCCTTGCCCAGCTAAAGAATTATAAATTCCAAGTCATTTCTGAATGGAATGCGCACATATAGAATTTCAGGTTATGGTGAACATGTTTTATGAGAAGGTTAAAAATAGCTCATAAGGAAAATGCAGATAGATTTAGGAATGAGAACAAGGGACATATTTATTTGTATGATTTATGTGGTCCCTTTCCTTGAAACAATTCTGAGCTCTAATAAAGTAAGCTCTGTATGAATTGTCATGATTATTTTTTAACCTTGAAACTCCTGTATTAGTACACTAACCTATTTTTATGCATGACAGTTTAGTATTAAGTTGTTTTCCGTATTTAACATATGGTGATTTGTTTTAGGAGCATCCAGACATTGAAAAAGGCTGACTTTGTGTGTTTTGGGGGCTTGCGTGTTTGTGTTTATAAGCTGAAAACAAAGTTCTTTGCAGAGGGCAAGTTTAGAATTTAACTTCTAGTTTGAGCTCCAATTGCCAGTTGAAAACTGGATTAAGTTGAAGTCCTATGGCAGCCTTCAAGATGCCTCCTTCCCATCCTGACCCGCTAAGCCTCAGCATTTCCACCAAGACATGCTTTATTCTTAGGAGGCTATAGCAGGCATACCCTTGAATATATACCCTAGATGCTATAAATGTTTCAAATTGAAAACCACCCAAGTTTTTAAAAGACCAAGAATCCCCTATGCAATGAATCCAAAGTCTGTATCTGACTTTTTAAACAAAAGGGAATAAAATAGTTTGAATGGTGTATGATATGCTTTTTTAGAGACAAACTGGGGGGGGTGGGATTTGTCTTTGAGAGCTAGGTTTGAATATTGCTATTATCTACTGGTCCTGTGACCTTAAACAAGTTAGATAACCTCTCTGAGCCTCAAAGATAGTATCTGTTTTGAAGAGTGAATGTGCAGATTAAATGCAAATGGGATGTAAAGCCGATCTGCAGCTCCTGGCCCTGGGTTGCTGGCTTCTCTACCCCACCCTACCTCCTTGTCAAAGTAAATTCAAAACCAATGTTTCATAGACTGATTAGATGTTTACCTTACAATATGTGATGATAAATCTTCTGTTGAGAGGCATTTACATTAATTGAAATAGAGAGCAAGTTCTAGGCCTTGGATTAGTCCAGCCCTTTTTGTTATCTTGGGCTTTTGCAAGCCCCGTGGAATTTAACAATGTGATCCTCTTGGCTGCTTTTAGTCCAGATGGTTCAGGGTTGACATTTTTCCCTATGTTGAAAAAAGTCAATTGGAGTCATGTAGTAAAAAGTGGGATGTGTATATCACGAGGCACAATGTGTTTTGGCAGAAGTTTTCTGTTTGAGGTTTCCAAAGGGTTGACATAAGGGCCTGTGAAGGATGATACAGAAGAGGTTATGAGGTTGTTTGGGTGGGTGTTGCATGCTCTGTGGCAATCCAGGCCAGTGAGGGCCTGACCCCTTGCTTGTGATCTTTTCCTCTATCAACCTGCTGGTTGTTCCTAGGTGCACTGGTCACTGGTCTTCCAGGCTGCATGGAAGGGAGCTCAAGAAATTGTGATGGACCCATGGTGATGACGGAGCTGAGCAATCATTTGCATTTGATTACTTGATAGGATAGGACAGAAGGTTGAGGTCATGTTCCTTTAGCCTATTCTTTAAGATAATTATGATGAGGATGGTGATGACTGTGATAATTTAATAATCTAGCAGATTCTGGGTATTCTTTTTTTGTTTTGTTTTGTTTTTTGTTTTTTTGAGACAGGGTCTTGCTATGTAGCACAGGCTGGTCTTGAACTCACTGTGTAGCCCAGGCCAGCCTCGAACTCATGGGAGTCATGCATGCTGGGATTATAGGTGTGCGCCTGTCTGATTCTGGGTATTCTTATTCTCATTTTATGGGTAAGATAACAAACTTTTGGAGATGAAATTATTCCTTGAACACTTAACTTAGTGACTATGTATCCAGGCCTTTGAGTGAATTTATTGGTGCAAGGTAGATTGGGCAGCTGATTTCTTCCTGAATGGCAAGATCTTCTGTGGAATACTGCACTGGCTCCTTTATTCTTTTCTAAGTCTATCATTTGACTTTTAAACTTGTAAGAACACTGCTAGTTGACTCTGTTTCTTCCTTGCATAGCCACACTGATTCCCCTAAAGTCATTTGATGAAAAATCTCAGGCAATAAAAATATTCCAATAATTACCACTTTGTAGTTCTTCTAGAATGGCCTCTGGGGATATGTAGTTTATTGGTAAGAAGCTAATCCTCTTTACTCCCAGGAAGACCAATAGGAGACTGCATTGGGCCCCAGTTGCTGGACCAGGCTAAGTCACACGGCAGGAGTTCAGAGCAAGAAGGGCTGGTCTGCTATTGCCATTTGCTCATAACTGAGCCTGCTACTGAGCAGGCGACCCTGACGTCTTCCTTGTCCCAGATGCCTGTGGTGGTTTTTCCTGGATCCTACAATTTTGGTTGCCGCTTTGGTACACCAAGTTTTTCATCTCACTACTTCTGATTTGTGTGGGAAGTGAAGGCCTACCTATACAGCCTCTTTACCTGGGACTCTACAACATATAATTAAGGAAATAAGTACCAAGGCTTGCTTGGCCCTTTTAATGTCACTTCCCTGCAGACATTAGCGGCAGATACTTGGACTCTATTCCCCACTCCCCACCCCCCCAAAATCCAAGAATGAAAGGGCAGAAGTAGAGACACCTACTCCTCCACCCTTGTCCAGGAGGGATATCCCTAGAGGGAAAAGAGGCCAGGGAAGTAGAGCCCATTTTTATTTATTTATGTCTTTATTTATTTTTGGTACCGGGGATTGAACGCAGGACCTTGCGCTTGCAAGGCAGGCAGTGGCACCACTGAGCTAAATCCCCGGCTTTAAAGCCCATTTTCAAACCAAGCAAAGTTAGTTAGATGTTAAAAGTGAATTCACCTTGGTTGGAGCTAGACTTGGAGGTAAAGAAAAGTGGCTTAGGAGGTGAACTTTGCAGTGGTCAGTGTACAGTGGATGCTGGTGTCTGAGGTGTTGACGGTGAGGGCGGAGCGACTTTGAGGAGAAATGAAAGCTTAGCGGGGAGGAAGTTATAGAATTCTTACTTGGAAGAAGCCACAGCATAGATTTCCCTTGGAATCTTGCAGCCCTGGTGAGATGCCAGCTTTCAGAACTCAGCAGAGACAAGATGGTATAGATATGTTTTTTTAGGCTGCAGGGTCATAGCTGTGACTTCTTTGAGTTTGTCCATTCATTTGTTTCCCAAATTTTATACACACACACAATATATATATATATTTATTTATTTTTGTTTATTTTTTTGGTACCAGGGATCGAACTTGGAACCTTGTGCTTGTGAGGCAGGTGGCAGCACCACTGAGCTAAATCCCCAGTGCCCAAATTATATTTTTGAGACTCTTCTGTGGGCCAATTTCTGTGGAGATAGAATACCGAGCAGAAGATTGTTTCAAGGCTTATCCAGTGGAGGAGACAGGGTTTTCTCAAATAGTGACAAAAATGAGGGGATCATTCAAAGCCAAGAAGAAGATGCTGTGTGGAAAAAGCTGCTGTTTCTCAAAGGCACTTGGGGAACCCTCAGAAATGGTGCGCTAGAGTGTGCTGAGGCTGAATATCTTCTGCTCCAGCTTGAGGATTTTCTGGACGTATGGATATACCACTTCTGAGATGGGTTTTCACCTTAAGTAGGTGGGCATTCTTGGCTGGTTCTCCATGGTCTGGCTCACTACCAGCCATCTTGCTTGCTGGGGTGCCCTGTTCTAGCTAGGTAACTGTCCAGGGCTTGGCCTCTCAGTGGCCCACTCCTGGCTTCATGTGTTGGTGGAGATGGACCAGACGCTTCCTGGTGAAGGTGTGCAGCTGGTCTCAGGCCACTCACTCCCCATTTGTTATGGAAAAGTATCCATCTTTGAAGGTGTGATTCAGGAGGAGGCCAGGCTGACTGGAGCCTGCACTTCCGCCTGTTCCTTTTTGGATCTGCTTCCCTCAAATGGGCAGAGTTTCTTTCCAGGCCATTGTGGAGGCAGGGAGACGTTGAGGGGGGGTGGCCAGGAGAGTTGGACTTGGTCTGGATAGGGCAGCAGACCTGTGGGACACCTTACCCATGGGAAGTGAAGATGCAGCATTTGAGGGTTTTGAAAGGGGCTCTGCAGAGAGGTAGAGACTCTTCAGATGTGTTTCCTCATAGCTTTTACCTCTATGCAAATGTGTGGTATAGGACTAGGGAGAAAGGTTGACTGTGGCGGCACCATCTTAATTTGGAATTTCCTGCATTAATATGGATTTCAGTCCTCTGGGACAGCATCCCCCAGGGGGAGTTTTTCTTTACTCTGTAAAACACCAGAGAAAAGTGATCCCTGTGGCTCTGACCTGCTTTTTCCAAGTCCTGTGGTGCAAAACCAGCTGGGACTGTGTCCCTCCTACCTAGGAGGCAGGGAGGCTCCCTACCCCCTTCAAAGAGCAACTGCAGGAACCCCTGTGCAAGGTCATTCCCATCCAGCAGTTTGCTAAAGACTCTCCGGACCCCTTCAGCTGTGAGTCTCTCTGCCTTCAGCCACCAGGCTCAGCTCGCCTGCCCTGAGCTAGCTGAGCCCAGCAGTGGGATCAAACCCATTCAAATGAGGAGGGCCATCTGTTTCTCAGTCTCCAGCTGCTGCCCCTTCATTTGGAAATAGCGGAGATGCTGCTGGGGGACCAGTCCAGGGACACATCTGCAGTCTCTGAGCTGGTGTTGGAACTGGGGTCCTGCTGAGAGAAGAAAGGCCTAGCCCTCTAAATAAACTTGCTGAACAATACTCCCCAAAAGTCCCAAGTTGAAGAAGCAGGAGGCAGCCCTGCCCTTATGGAGCAACTCTCAACTCTGCTCCTCCTTTCTTTTTTTCCTTCTCTTTTGTCGCTGGGCCACTTTAAAAGTATTCTTTTATTCAGAAAGTACTTAGGGTGTGTGTGCTCTGTGGCAGGGGGAAAATGTCACAGGGGTTTGACATTGATCTGCCCTTTAAGGGACTGAAGAGGGCAAATGTCGCCTCTTGAGTATGTACCGTTTACTGAATGTTTATCTCAGTGTCAGGGAGGTGAGCTTGTCCAGCTGCTGCTTCTGTGAGCCATAGGTAACACTTAAGTGTGCAAAGGCCACTGTCCCTGCAACTTGCTTCTGGAATGTAGTCAGGGTGCAGGCCTGGGGCATGCTTTCTGGAATGCCGGCTGGTCACCCTGGCTCACTGTTACTTGGGCCCTCAGCTCCTGGACTGTGAGAAGCCTGAGTCTTGAGCTTCAGGCCTATGGTTTGGTGTTTGTAGGCTTATTCCCAGCATGCTGAGTGGTTGTGATAAGTTATTCAGCCCCAGAACTCTGCTGGGATTTCATCTCTTAGGGGATTCTGTGGAGTGTTACTGTGCCGTGCAGAGAATTGTCAGGTCCTCTTAGATTTGTTGGATGGGTGAGTAGTAGGTGGAATTTTAGTAAGCACAACCCTTTTCCCTTACTCAGTTAATGTTAGACATGGATGTTAGTAATGGAGCTTTCAGGTGTTTAGTTCCATTTGGGAACTTTGCAGGAATCCCCACTTAGATAACTTTTATCTGGTGTGACAGGTTTGTTCACTTGAAAGAAAACCCTGTTTTGAAGTAAGGGGAATGCAAATTGCAGCTCTCATGGGGCTGCAAAAGGTCATCTGCTGGCCTTTGGTATCGAGCTGTAATCAGTGGGCAGGAACTAAGATGGTGCAGAGTGCAGGCAGGGACTGTCCTGCTGCCCCTGTTAAGGGGTGCTTTCTCCCAGGAATGTGCCTCACTTCAGGGTATACAGAGGCCTAGGCAGCCTTGGGTTTTGTCCTTGTATCTCTGTCTTGGAAACTAGGACTAAGGCTCAGTTGCCCAAGTTTTGATGTCAGTTACCTGAAGAAGTAGGTCTCAGACTGTTATCCTGGGACACCATGGGGCTTGGACCAGCAGCATCAGCCTTGCCCGGTGTCTGTGGGAACTACACAGTCTCAGCTTCCAGGCTAGGCCTGCTGACCCAGGGTCTCTGATGGCAGGGTCCAGGAAGATGGTCGTCATGCACAGTAGTAATGTCTGAGAAGTACTGCACTGATCCCCCCGAGAAGCCCTCTGTATGGCCATTGGGTGAATGGAGTGAGTGTGGGAGACAGCTGTCTTTGGCTGTTGCACATACTACAATAATAAAGAGAATGGGAGCAATCCAGTGTGTCTTACTGCATACTTCATAGAGAAAATTTTCTCAAGGAGGTATTCGGGCCTTGAAGACTGAATAAGAGCCTGCTAGGCAGAGTAACAGGATGCAACATGGGAACAGTAAGTACCCTTTTGTATAGGCACACCACGGATCTGGGGCTTGGGATAATGATGTATGTTCACTTTCCGGAGTGACACATCAGTAAGGCCACTCCTGACCTTAACACATGTCCTTTTCACTCCATTACCTCTTGGGAGCCTCACATGCCCTTCCTGATGTGGTGGGGCAAGGATGGCCAAACCTGGTCCTGCTGATCACGAGCAAGTTTTCTTTGTAGTCTTTGATCTGCAGAGTGGCCTAAAAGCCCTGCAGACCTTAAGCGGAGGCAGGAGGCCCAAGGTCCACACAGATTCCTCTTTGTGCCTCTGAACTGGGAGCATAACCTGTAGCACATGTTTCTGCTTCCTGGATGCTATAGAGATAGAACCTATCTGTCTGGGAAATGCTTTCTGAACAAAGGACCCAAGTTGGAAATTCTCGCTCAAGCAAAGCCATCAATATCTAGTAATTTTATGCAGATGCTACTGAATCCATACTTGGTCTTGGTGGTCTGATATGAGTTTTGCTCCCTTAATCTGTAAGAGTTGAATGTGCTTCTTGTGACCAGCAAGGAAACTATCTCTTTGTGCTGGGAATACTGTCTTTAGCTGCCTAAAACATCAGAATGGGGAGGGGGAGGGATGCTGACAGAAGAGGGAGTGGAGTCTCTACTTTGGTTCCCAGTATTGGATGGTTGGGTGAGTCACACCTCAATGAGATCCTAGGCCCTTTAACTCTCTCTGTATTTTTACTTTCTCATGAGCATCAACATTATTTCTTTCAAATGTGGAGAGCTGTTCACCCTGTTTCTTAAAGACAGACCTAAATTATGAGGGGTGTGGCTAAATATATAATTTTTAATGGTTACCATATTGGGAACAGCCATCTAATCATGTGGCATGTGAGCCAGCCTAGAGCTCTGGAGCTGTCAAGCTACTGCTGCAGAGGTAGCTATTAGTGGTTGTGCGATATCCCTGACCCTTGCATGGGGCGTTTTCAGTCCTGACACGTCTGTAGGATGCCCCGACAGTTGGAAAGAGAAAAGCTTGCAGCCTGTTCCCTTACCTACTTCTCATTGCATTGACTTCTTTTTGTTCCCCATTTTCATGCTGGCAGTATTTCCTATGATCCAGAGCTTGCATCTTCTCACCATGCCGAGCAATTGTTGCCCCCCACCCTAACACGTAGTGCCGATGCCTTTTTAAGGCCTCCTTTTGATGTCAGGATTTTGTCTTCCTACAAGTTAGTTCTTGTAAAGGGGAAGCTTTGACGGCATCTGAGCTGAAGCAGGCAGCTCTGTAGGTGCTGTCTTTGTGTACTGAGCCCTTGAGGTACACAGCCTCCTGAGGCAGTCCTTTCTGACTTCATCCTCAGGATCCTACTGCCTTATTGTTCTGCTAAGTTCCAGTGCCAACTCCATGCAGGCTGTGCCACAGAAAAGGGGGGTTGTGCTCTTCCAAAGCCTTGATCTTGTTAAATATTATGCGTTTCTAATAGGCCAGGCTGGACATGCCAGGTGTCTGTCTGTCTCTCTGTTTACACTCCTTTGATTTGCAGTTGCAAAAAAACATTTCAGGAGTGCAGTGCGAGGCATTCTGCATTCTGTTCCCATGAACATGGAGGGACATTTGAGTACTGGCCAGCTAAAACTTCTCCCCAGGACTGTGGTGTGCCCGCTCCAAGCCATCTTAAAGGCTGGGGGGCAGTGGGGGTGACTGGAACAGAGACACGCTGCCTCTCACCTGCCCCGTGCTTCATGTACGGTGACTTTGCAGTGACATTTGCAGCTTGATCCGTGTTTCTCTGTCAAGACTTTCAGCAGTCCTGCAGCTGTGATGTTTATTTGTCTTGTGTTAGGTGGCAGAATGTCTGGGAGGGCACCGGGAACCTGAGGCCATTTTACTACTCTTGCCCCAAATGCTGCTGGTACAGTTCCCATGAGGCCTGGAGAACTTGGGCACCCCAGTCCCTGTCCCCTAACAAGACTTGGCTACCACAGCTTGCCTCTTCCTTTCCCCCTCCCCATTTCCTCTCCCCCTCCCCATTTCCTCTCCCCCTTTCTCTCCTCCCCTTTTTTCTTCCCCCTCCTTCCTTTCTCTTCCCCTCTTTCTTTCTCCTCTTGTCCCCTCTTCTGTCTTCTACTCCCCACCTCTCCTCCCCCTCTCTTTTTCTTCTTTTTCTCCCTGAGGGATCTGTTTAGAAAATTCTTTTTCTTTCTCTCATCTTCCTTTTTCTGGGGGAATTGTTTAAAGATCGACACCCTGACTTTCTGAGAGGAGGGACCCTCAGTTGGGTGTGTTCCAAGACCACCCCACTGCATCCTTGAAAGTGGGGTTGTATTCTGCACATTTGAAAAGGAGCCCTTCTGGGAATACCCCAGAAATGGCTGTATTTGTGAAATGTAGTTTAGTTTGTTGTCCCGTTTGCCTAAACTGCTTTTTTCTTCCTGAGTGGTTTAAATCTGTCGTGAATTCTCCATGCAATGATTGGACAGGGCAAGACTCGGCTTTCCCATCTGTTCTCTGTTTGCATTTGGGCACCATTTCAGAAACCACACGGGAAAAGTTTATAGGCAAACATTATAAAAAGTGACAGTCTGAAGTGCTGCTATCGCTGGCTTGGCAGCATAAAGTGTTACCTGAAGTAGCTTACCGTTTTCAAACGCTCTCTAGCTGCTTTGGCGTCTCAAGACACCCTTCTTGACAACACTCGTGGTGAATTCAGCTGGATGCGTGCATGGTGAAGCCACATAAGTCGAAGCCTTTTCTGACATTTCACAGGATTCTCCTCCTCTGGTTGCATCTATGATACAGCAGGGATTCTTCCCTTTGTTTGCTTACAGAGAGACAAACTCTTGCAGCCTGGCAATGGGAGCATCAGTGTGATGTTGCACCTAGAGATCAGAACTTCTGCCTGGATCTGCTGAGGGACTTGAAGAATCAAGCGGTCCCTGCCTCAGTTTCCCTTTCTCCCCAGTGGGAGGCCTCGAAGTTCTAAATTTCTGGGGGCTCTTGAGGAATATCAATTTGAGGGATTGCCTAGGAAGGAAGGAGGCTCAGTTTAGGGTAGACGACCATTGCTGCTCCTACCGTTCACTTGCTGGCTAGCTGTAGAAGTACACTTCTCTTGTATTTTTTGAATGTCCGAGTAGTTATTTTTTGGGGAAGCTGCCTGATGTGTAATATGCTATCAATGCTTCTCAAGTATGTGGAATCCTAGGGGAAAACACACATGGATGCAGTCAAATGTCCTAGCAGCACAGCACCTGCTTAGCTCATGGGCTGGCAAGGAGAAGTGAGTGTGTCGAGTCCTCCCAGAAAGTAAACTTGGCACCTTGTTTGTTCAGTAATTTTAGTTAATGTGACGAAGAATGTCTAGCACTAGTCGGGTGTGTCCCAGTTTGCTTGTTTCTTTTTGAATATAAGTTTATATTATGGTAACATATTTTCTGTGTGTGGAAACCTCTGGAGGAGCATTTGGTGCAGAGCAGAGGATGGGCCCGGTGAACAGTGTGCCACAACGTCAGAAACACTGAATCCAGGAAATGTTAGTATCGCCATTAAAAGACGCTGTTTAGAGTCTTTGCCCCGTGTCAGCTGGCATGTTGCACAGAGTAGGCTGGGAAGGTGGGTGGAGGCGGGGAGGGAGAGGCCGCTGCATGGAAGGGGATCCAAGTCCAGGAGGAAGAGAGGGGGCAGTGGGTACAGCATGCCTGGTGTAGTGGGATCAGCAGGAAGTCTTGGCCCCTCCTAGGACAGTGGGAGATGTGACTCAGAGACGCAGTCACAGAATACAGGAGCGATCTTTGCACGGAGCAGTTCTGAGCTCACCTGAGGTGTTCAAACACAGTGGAGAAGCCACAGCCCGTGGGAAACCAAATGGTTTCCAGGGCAGCGAGGGACAGGCAGAGCCAGCTGTGTGGGCTCCATGTTCTTGGCAGTCTGGCCCAAGATGGCTCTGAGATGTGCATCAGGGGCCTGCAGGCCGGATCAGTGGGGGCGCTGGGTGGCCTGAGAGGGGACTGGTTGGCATTCTGCTCTCCCCATTGAGGTCCTGCACCCTCCTTGGGCTCGCCCCCTGCCCTTCAGTTGTTTCTCTTTTCCCTTCTTATTGTTTCAACCTGTCCCTCCCTTGCTTCTCATTCTTTTGCTTTTATTCACCCCTTTCTCCCTTCTCCCTAGCATGTGCTTAAAGACTTCTAGGACAGACAGGGATGTGTGCGGCTTCATTAATTACTACAGACACTGCTCACCCCCAAGCAGGGCCTTTTGTGAAATGGCCGCTTGGAAGAGAGGATTTCCTGTGGTTTGATTTTACCAAGACAGCCTTTGTTGATTGGAGACTTTGAAATTGGGATGCCTTGACTTTTATGAATGAACATCATTATTTTACTGATGTATTTGGGGAAGATATTGTACTTGCCTTGAAGCTCATCATCAGATTGGAAAACTGAATGACAGTTTTGACTTGGTTTCACTGGAAACAAGGTCTGTGTTTAGTTCATCATGTCATCATCACTGTCCATTGAGATGGTAAGGCATCAGTAAAAATGTTTTATATATGGAGAGAAAAACCCAGATGCCCTCTGATTGTCCTTCAAGTGCAGTGGTGCTCAAAATCATGGTGAGCACTTACAGCCTTGGAGAATCACAGGGACAGTGACCATCATCAGCTGAGTGGGTAGTGTTGGAAGATCGAGTTCACATTGTTTGGCTCATTGGAGCCTACAAATAATACCTGGATGTTTGGTTATTCCTGTTCTTCAGCATCTGAGGGACCTGCAGCTGAGAGTTTAGGCAGGATGGAAAGAACCTTTAACTAGGGGTATCACCCTCTTGCCTTCAGGACAGCGCCCCGTTACTAAACATTTGTGTCTAGCCCTGAACATGTCTCAACCCCTGCCCACGATCCCTTACTGTCCTGACTCCTGCTGGTTCAACTGGCAGGTGGTGGTGTATTTTTGGTGGCATTGATTTCAGCAACTCAGATACCCTGTTTCTGCGGACTTTGTTTCATTGATTTCCTATGAAGGAAGGAATTCTCAGTGAACTTTATTTATTTATTTATGTTTTTGGTACCGGGAATTGAACTCGGGTCCTTGCACTTGCATAGCAGGCGGTGAAACCACTGAGCTAAATTCCTGGCCCTCTCAGTGAACTTTAAAACAGAAGTTAGTCTGCCTTTGTCAGGAGAGGGACCTGGCTTCTGTTTATCCGAACGAAGGGCAGGAAAGAAGCAGATGGGCTGGGAGGGTCCCAGTCATGTCCCCTTTCAGGGAAGGGAACTTTGCTGCTTTAGTCCAGCTGCTTCCTTGCTCTGTAATCCTTGATGATCAGTTTGGCAGAGGAAAGCAAATTCCAGAACATTCTTGATGACTTGCTGATCATATGATGTGGTCATAATAAATACTGATTATTTATGACCAAGGATGAGCTGATGTAAATTCCTTCCAACATTGTGGGTGCTGTCTCAGTAATTATTGAAGACATGGGACCCAGATAACATAGGATCTTTGCTTTATGCAGCCGAAAAAGAGTTTGGACGGAATAGCTTTGGGGCTCCATCAGTTCTGATGTTGTATGAATCGGTGACTCTAGGATGCTGGGAGTGCAGTGGTAGATGGTCTGAGATTTGGGGCCAAACTGAATTTCTCTTTCCTCTCTATTTGTATTTCTCTTCCTTTCTCTGTTCATATCCAGAGTTCCAATTCTTTCTGTTAGTCACTCAATTTGGCTTCCTCCTGACTTAAACTGGCTTGGGAGACCTGATCTGAGAGTCTTCAACCAAGTTCTCAATATTTTTCCAAGTTTGTCCTTCACTTCCCAGCCAAATGATTGTCCTTTGGAGAAGAGCCTTCTGTGATTATCTCATACCATGGGGGCGAAGAGGTTTCTTAAAGGCAAGACTGTAAGTGTTTTCATCCTTGCAGGCCATAGGGTCTCTGTTGCAACTACTCAACTCTGCCCTTATAACACAAAAGCAGCCTCAGACAATACATAAATGAATGAGTATGGCAGTGCTCCAAGAAAACTGTGTTTACAAAAGCAAACTGCAGCTGGTTTGGCCCCTGGGCCATGGTTTGCCAGCTCCTGCTATAGACTGAGCCCTTGCCCACCATATCTGTGTAGGGCCCTGTCTTTCTGTGTTCTTCTTCCTCATATTTAAGACCCCACTGGAAGCTGCACAAGGGCAGGGACTTTGTCCTATCTCCTGTTGATTCCTGAGTATCGAGCACAAAGTTTTGCCTGTGGTAGGTGCTCAGTAAACACTTGAAGCATAACCTGCTTGCCAGTTGGGACTTTCTTGCAGTCCTTGTTTTGGGGGTATGTTTGTCCATGTTGTTGGATTCCTATTTTCTTTTGTGTGGTTATCTCTGTGTTTGTGTACTGCTTAACAGCTGAGCTCTTGGCTTGTGTTTCTTTGGAGGGGCCCCTTTTGGGTGTCCTGGGACCCCTGTTTTGGCTGATGGTGAGGGGTGGGATTTCTTGGGCCAGATGCTTCTTAAATAGTGGGACTGGAGCATGAATTGAATTTATTTGAATCATATGGGTGATTTGTCCTTTTGAGTGGGTTCTGGGCAAAACAATTGCCTTGTGATGCTGCCCGATTGGGAGCCGTCCCAGCGCTAGGCAGGAAGCTTTGTGTTTTCTGGGCCTGAGACTCCTCGTACCATTCACAGCTCTCCCTGTAGGGATGAAAGCGTGTTTCACAGACCCTCGTGGACACCCTCGCCAGCAGCTCTGGCTATTCTTCTTAAAGGTCAATGGCCTCCTCCCACCTCTTTTTGGAGCAGTTGTGTGGGTTGGATCTTCTTGGGCCCCATCCTGCCCTGCGTATTTGGCAATTGTTATGATGTTCAATGTGGCCACCTCCCTTGTGTGTGCTGAATAAGCCCTGGGATGGAGGTGGGGGCACAAAGACCCTCAAGACCTAAGCCCTCATTCTGGGAGCTTGATATCTCCTTGGGGAAACAGGACACACTCTTAAAAAGCTGGGGAGGCAGGCAGATGTAGGCTGAGATCAGTTACTTCTGGCCAGGTGACTGATGCAGGGTAGCTTGTCACGCTGGATTTGAACCTCAAAGGATGAGTTAGTTTCAGCAGGAAAGAGAAAAGGGAAGGGTAAAGAAGAGAAAGTCATAGGATGCAGAGGAGGCTGAGAATCCCTGGACGTGTGTGGTGGGCTTGGTGGGCAGAGTGGCATTGGCTTTGTTATGTGGAGTGAGGGGCGAGCAGCATTCAGCATTGTTAGGAGATTTGTTTGTACCCGGTGGAGATTGCTTCTCAGCTGTCATGACATTTTGCTGTTTTTTTGTTTTTTGGGGTTAGGGCCTCTAGGCTTTTATCATTTTGAAGGACAAAACAAAACAAAACGGCATGTTCTAGTTCACCCAGCACAGAACTAAATTTCCCAACCAGCACAATACTGATCTAATCCTGAGTGTGCATGAAAATTGACCGAGAAGCAGTTTGTGGAAGGATCCATTCCATTCCCTTGAATTTGAGGCATTTCATTTTAAACAACTTGGCTTTGTGACAACAGACCAAGTATAGCACAAATAATTAGATAAGTAAGAGTGTATGTGAGGCACACATACATTCATGATGAATGAACACATTTGTAAAACTCAATGTTTTTTAAAAATTATATTGGTACATTGAAGGTATACAATATAATGACATTCATCATTGGAAATTTGCACTTTTACAGAATCCATCTTGGTTCTTATTTTTTTTTGGGAAAGAGGAACCCTGCTCCACTGCTGGTGGGAGTGTAGACTGGTGCAACCACTGTGGAAATCAGTATGGAGATACCTCAAAGAACTAGGACTGGAAGTCCCATTTGACCCCACTATTCTCCTGCTGGGGATCTTCCCCCCAAAATTAAAAGAATCATACCACAGTGATATATGAGCACACATGTTCATAGCAGCGCAATTCGTGATAGCTAAAACTCAGTGTTTTTATGAATAAAAAGTTCCACAGTAATAGGATTTCCCAGGGTTTACAATGTAAGAAAGCTTTGGTTTGGCAGTTGACTTAGACATTTGCTTGCAGAATGTCCTTCCACACTGGGTGTCAGTGTGGACACTGAGGAGGGGCAGCTTTTGAGGGTGCTTCCTGTGGGGACTGTCATGATGCTCACATCTACCCTCTAGGTGAGGGCCGCATCCTGGCATTGTGGAGCGCAGGGAGAGGTAGATGCCTCCGGGGGTCATTTGCGGAACTAGAACAGCTTCTCCCGGGAATGAACGGGCCTCCACTGACCTTTGTTGGACATTCTCTCCTCTCCCTCCTTCCCATCTGTCTCTATCTTCTCTCCCACCTTTCTGCAGAGCCACCAACCAAATACCAAATCTCTCAACCAGAAGTTTACGTGGCTGCGCCAGGGGAGTCGCTAGAATTGCGCTGCCTGTTGAAAGATGCCGCCCTGATCAGTTGGACTAAGGATGGGGTACACTTGGGGCCCAACAATAGGACAGTGCTTATTGGGGAGTACTTGCAGATAAAAGGCGCCACACCTAGAGACTCCGGCCTCTATGCTTGTACTGCCTCTAGGACTGTAGACAGTGAAACTTGGTACTTCATGGTGAATATCACAGGTGAGTTGGTCCGCGAGTGTTACGCTCTCTCTTCTCGGTAGTCATTTTCTGGGTAGAATTTTTTCAGCCAAGTGAAATCATAGTGAGGCGTGTCTCTTGGCCGTGAGACACATAACCTCAGAGTTTGCTATTGATCTTTTTCATTTTTAATTATTTTTAAGACGGGGTCTTACTGTGTTGCTACACAAGTCTCAAACTCCTGGGCTCAAGTGATCTTCCTGCCTCAGCCTTCCAGCTAGCTGGTACTGTAGGTGTGTACTACACACCCAGCTGATCCTGATGATCTACTTTTGAAATTCTTCCCTGGAATCTGATGCACCAGAGAAGCTGATCATTACAAATGGCAGAAATCTCATGTGCAAAGTAACATTCTTTTTGAGACAGAACACTTTTTATATAAAAGCAGAATCTCTTTTTCCTCCGCATCACCAATATCCTTGGCATTGAGAATACAGGATTGAAATTTGAAAGCTCCAGATTTTTGATTTCTTTATTAAAATTTCTCTCCTCGGCTTTCCTTCCACGCAGTGAGAAGTACCAAACAGGCCCCCTTTGTGGGGAGTTTAAAGTTCTGTTTCAGACTACAGGTAACCATCAGAAGGGCCCCAGAGGGGCTAGGTCTTGTTAAGGATTAATTCTATTCTTGATGGGGATCCAAATGCTGAAAAGTTTTGTTGGAATTTTTTTTTTTTTTTTTTTTACTATTACACAGTCAGTAAATTTGTTGGAGACTTGAATCTGTTTGAAGTTTAAAATCCAGTTCCAGAATATCCAATTTTATAGCATGTTTAAATAACGTGAAAGCAGAAAACATTGAGAATCATAACGGAGACCAACTGTCATCACAGAGACTCTAAGCCATTAAAACCTTCTTAACTAAACATGGTCTGAGACTTTCCTTGTGGGCTCCCTGGGTCGTTCGTTGAATTCACTTTAGAGAAAGGCTGGCTTAGTTGTAGATAATCTCACACTTTGACTTTGCAAAAGCACCTCCATGGATATGTTCTTTTGTACACAGATGCCATCTCATCCGGAGATGATGAAGATGACACGGATGGCTCTGAAGATTTTGTCAGTGAGAACAGTAACAACAAGAGTAAGTAACTGCCCACCTCTGAAGGTCCTCAGGAGAGGAGCGGAGGGGAGTCCTGGCTGTCACCTGTCTTCCTGTCAACTCTTCGGCGCCATGTTGTGTCCCGTGGCCCTTGCTGTCCCTGCTGTTTCTACTGTCCCGGCTTTCAAACTGACAAATAAACCAGTGCTGCTGCCCACCCTTTTCTACTGCTCGTCTTTTCTTCTTGTGTCACTCTCTTCAAACCAATTACTTTCTTTCCATGGTTTTCCTTTTCCCTTTGGGTTTTCACTGTTTGGAGATGTAAACCTAGTAGGACCATGTATCATCTTGGTTTCTTATAACCATTGATTGTGGTTGACTTAACCCAGCGGTTCTTGACCATGGCCGATTGCCTACCCCTGCTCCTCTAGAACACTTGGTAATGTCTGGTTGTCACATTTGGGGAGGGTACCAGTGACACCTCACAGGTCAGGACCAAGAATGCTGCTGGTGAATGTGTATCTTACAATGCACAGCTTAGCTCTAGGGACAGAAAATTATCGTGTCCAAAGTGTCAGCTGAGGCTGAGGAACCCTGGCCTTCTAAATGATGTGCCTCTCACATGAGGAAATAAGGAAAGTATTTCTTGCCTTGTAGTCAGGAATGGGAAAGGGGCCTAAGGGTTGTTTGTTTATCTTAAGGCAGTTAACTGTGAGCACTAACACTTGAGACGTTGTTTCCTTAGTGGGTAAGAAAGTGGCTGGCCTGTTGGAGTTGGTTTGAATCATATTTCACCACTTCTCAGTTGCTTGTTTAACTTCTGTGCTTGTTTCTTAAACTGTAAGATGGGTATAATAATAATAATATCTTCTGGGTTGTTATGAGGATTAAATGAGTTAATATTTGTATCTGTGGTCAGAAGGGTGCTTGTGAACGCTTGCTCTATAAGGAAAGTAAAATCCAGCCCCAGCCGCATTCACCATTGATGTGACTGGAATTTTCCCACAGGGATGGCACATTGGTCACTGGGGTTCTGTGCTCATGTGGCATATTCTACATTTTCTCAAAAGGATTTTTGCCAATTAAGTACATGTAGACAAGGCCTAAATAATTAGACAATTATTAAAATAGGCGCAGGGTTTTTAAAAATAGACTTCTAAAGATAAGTTTGAGGTTTATAGGAAAATTAAGGGGAAGCTACAGAGATTTCCCATAAAACCCCTCCCCAGGGATAGCCTCTCCCATTGTCCGCACCCTCTCCTGGCTGTGGTATTTCTGCTACAGTTGATGAATCTACGTTGGCACATTGTAATCACCCAAACTTCATAATTTATGCTGGGTTCATTCCTAGTGTCATACTTTCTGTGGGTTTGGACACATGGAAAATGACCTGTAGCCACCACTGTAGTATTGTACAGAGTAATTTTCACTGCCCTACATATCTGTGCTCCACTTATGTCTCCCTCTCTTCCAAACCTTGGCAACCACTGATCTTTTTATTATCTCCAGAGTGTTGCCTTCTAGAATGTCATACAGTTGGAATCATATGCTATGTAGCTTTTTCAGATTGGCTTCTTCTATTTAGTACTATGTATTTAATTTTTTCTTTGGGTTTCACAATATCTTATTTCTTTTTAGCACTCAGTACTATTCCATTGTCTTTATGTACCACAATTTATTTACCTACTTTAAAGGACTCCTTAGTTGCTTCCAAGTTTTAGTAATTATGAATTTAGTAATTACAAACATCTATGTACAGGTTTTTGTTTAGATGTAAGTTTTCAGCTCTTCTGGGTAAATACCAGTGAGTATGATTTTTTGGTGATAGAGTGTGTTCAGATTTAGAGGGAGTCACCAACCTGCTTTCCAAAGTAGCTGTGCAATTTTGCATTCCCACCGGCAATGAATAAGTACCTATTGGTCCTTATCCTCACCAGTGTTTGGTGGTGTCAGTATTCTGGAGTTTGGCCATTCTAGTAGGTGTGTGATGGTAACTCCTTGTTTTAATTTGCATTTCCCTCATGATGGATGATGTAAAACAGTCTTTTTATCTGCTGTATGTCTTCTTTGGTGAGGTATCTGTTAAGGCTTTTTGCTCATTTTTTAAGTGGTTTGTGTTCTTATTATTGTAAGAGTTCTTTGTATATTTTGGATACAGTCCTTTGGTTTTCGAGAATATTTCCTTTTGTCTGTGGCTTGTCTTTTCATTTTTTTGACAGTGTCTATCACAGAGTAAAATTTTAAATTTATATCAAGTCCAGCTTATCAGTTCTTTCATGGATTATGCCACTGGTATCACATCTGAAAAGACTTCAGCAAATCCAAGATGAACTCTGTGTTGTTGCATAGGAGTTTTATAGTTTTTTGTTTTACATTTAGATCACAGTTGTGATCAATTTTAAGTTAATTTTTGTAGATTCTGTGTCTAGATTTTAAAAAAAATCTGTGGATATCCAGTTGCTTCTGCATCATTTGTGGAAAAAATAATCATTTAGCCCCAGGGCTTTAAAAAAAAGTTAGTACACATTTGCTATACGAAGTTTACATCTTAGGAGGTAGGCACATGCACTTAACACGGCTCGATTCCTTTTTATTCCCTTCCCCTCCCCACCCACCTTCCTACCTCCACTTCTTAGTCACCTGCCCCCATTTTCATTATTGCTGCTAAGAAGAGAAGATAGATGTTATTAGGTACTTGGGATAAATGTGTTAAAGACAGATCTGCCCCTGAGTCTCCTGGTAGCCTGGGCAAAAATGGAACTATTTTGATAGCTTTTACTTTTTTTTTTTTGGTACTGGGGATCGAACTTGGGTCCTTGAGCTTGCGAGGTGGGCAGCGCAACCACTGAGGTAAATCTCCAGCTGCTTTTATTTTTTGGCAAGAAGAACCTTAGAGTAGAGGTCCACAAAGTGCTTTCCCTGGGTGGGCTACATCAGCATCACCTGGCAACTTATTAGAATCTGCAGTTCTCAGACCCACTGAGCAGAAATTGAGAGTAAGTAATGAGTGAGAACCACTGGCTCGGGGGCAGGAACAGGAGGATCCTTCCTGAATGGGAGTTTACCCTTAGTTGTCTTGTCCATAAAACAGGGAATAAGAAGGTGAGTGAACGTGTCTTCTGTGACTGGAACGAGCCTTCTGAAGGGACTATTATTAATCATGAAACACTGGTACAGCAGAGCATGTTGCTTGCATCTTCTTTGGCTCTGGCATGAAGCTGGAGGCAGAGAAGTCGAGGGCCTGTGCTGACAGACTCCATGCTGACTGCTGGCTCTGTCCACACCACCAGTCATCTGAGAAGGTGGGCAGAGCAGTTCCTCTGAAAACTGTGACTCAGTGACCAAGGGCAGAGCTTTGAGTCAGGCTCATTGTTTGTGGGTGTCCCAGGGTCATGCTGGGGGCAGAATGAGAATTGTTTGCATAGTTGTTTACAGCTCTTAAGTGACAGGTGTGGGTGCCATTGCCCTCGGTTTGGCTATCCTGGTGGTCACGTGCCCTGCCTGGGTGTGCATCATGGAGAACCCATGGGAAGTGATGGAATGCACGGCATGGCAGGTGTAGGTTATGTACCTGCTGGCCAAGTGCAGAGCATCGCTCTCTGCTGACTCAGAAGGCTGGTCCACAGTGCACTCTGGGTTTGCCAGGCTGTGCCATGTAGAAGGGTCAGGCTGAAGAGTGCCACGTGTAACGATCGCCAGCCAGTAGTGCATTAGCCATGCTTTTACCTTGCAAGTAGGGCTTTTTGTAATTAGCTCTCGAATGACACCTACCCTGTCCCGAAATGAGTGCTCTGCAGTGATTAAGGGTTAGTGTTAGCTGTACCAGGGAGATACTGCTGTTGGGAGGTGCCTCTGTTTGGTGCCTGTGAAACATTAGATGCTATTTAAAGTGATAGCAGTTCTTAGCTGGCTACTTGGCCTCTGCCATCTGTTAGTGTGATTAGGCTGGTCTGATTCACAGGTGGAGCCTGGGGCTGCTGAGATTAAGCAGCTGTGGCCTGTGTGGACAGAGGAATGCCATGGCTGGGGTAATTGGCAAGGCAGGAAAGGGGATGTTGCCACTAAAACAATTTTTTGCCACCTCATGTGTCAAATGCCTGACCTGATTAATAGGGAAAATTGCAGAAGCACCGAATTCTTTGCATTTTCAACCACCTGGAAATACCCGTGTGTCCACATTGATTCCTTTGGTGCCTTCTGATTGTCTGGAAATGCCTCTGGGGTGTACTTGAATGTTCCTCCTTAGGAAAGTTAACAAGTGATGCACGAGAGACCCTGTGCTGGCAGTGACATTTTGGGGGGGCTTTGTTAGGGAGATTTTTTTCTCATTGCATATAAGGCATTGCTTATTTAGTTCTGTATCTTCCAGCTTGAAAAAAATTGCAGTTTATTCCTTTTGCTGATATGCTAGATTGCTGTCTATCTAAGCATGGTTACAAATAACCTGTCAGGTACAGATCTTTTTAGTTCCGTATAGAGTATAGAAAGCATAGTAGCCAAATACAATGGCAAAGACAACATCAAGAATTAAAATGAGGCTCTGGGTTTAATGCCAGCACTAGGTGGGAAGAAGGAGAACAGGAAAGGTAAAGGAAGGAAAGGAAGAAAGAAAGAATGAAAAATTAAGGTAAGATTGCCAAATTTTGGCCAAGAAAGTGGTTTCTATTAGTATCAAGGTCTTTGATTTTTGTGACAAGATTCTGCAGTAGCTAGGTTGCTCCTGACTCTCAGCTCCTCTTCCCTGACCAGACCTCCTTATTCATATAGGCAGAACAAGTGGCTTGTTTTGAGCATTCACATGTTGTGTTTTATTGTATTATGTGCAACATGACCTAGTTTCGCAGGCCTGGCTTTCTCAGTAGACTGTTCACTTATTGAGAGCAAGAATGAGTCTTTGATGCTGAATGGATATTTTATGAAATTATAGGCCTTACATACATTATTTTTGGATCATATTAAAAATGGGACAGAAGTGTTCAGGTCTGGTCTGTACATGAGGAAAGTAAGCGGGTGTTTCTCAAATAATACTCCTTGGTACTCTATTCCAGAATAATTCACTATCGCAAATGAGTTTTTATTTTAAAATAAATTTGGGAAACACTGCATGCAGTGACCCCTTGGAGATATGCAATATCCAACAGCTTAGTACAACTTCTGAGGAGTTCTACAGAAAAACTATTTAATTTTGCCTTTTCCAAACTTACTGAACATAAGACTCTTTGTAAAATACAGCATCAGCCAAAAAAATTATATACATCAGGGAAAGAAAACATTATACATATTTCAATACTATATTTATCGAGACATTATGAGATTAATACAAGTTACCTTTGGCCTCTACAATTACAAGAGGTGCTCAAATTAGTGGCCATTGGCTTCCAGACATGTATTAGTATAGTGAACTGCTGAAGTGTGTATACATTTTTTGGGGAAATTCTGTATAGCATCTATTAACATCATGTTGCACGCACAGAGAAAACCCTGGAAGGGGCTGATTGGGTGGATCTGGCCACCTCCCCTCACCACCACCCAGATGTGAAGAGCATTCTCTGGTCATATTTCAGCAGCTGACTGGCTGATGACCTCACACTTGCCAGCTCTAGACATTTCCCCAAACAGAGCAATCCTGTGATGTCATTAGAAGCCTGGTTGCCAGGAAATACTGCAGCTATACATGCCCTTCGGTGAAACACATTTTCTCTGGACAGAGAGTTACGATTTCAAAAGCTGATTTTTGAAACACATCCAGGCTGAGGATTTTGGAAGGTTCAGAATTTATGCTTTGACATAGGAAAGTGTAACTTAACTAGTCCTTTCCTTCCCTAGGTACCAGGTATCTTGATGGGTTATGTGGCAGCAAAGTATGTAGACATGCATGCTTACTTATTTCAGGGATTTTTATCACCTTCAGCTGATGTTTAGTGATAATGTTTCCGAAGAGCCTGAGATTTAGTTCTAGAGAAGATCGTGATTAACAAAGTTTAGTTCAGCTGCTTAAGTAGAGGAGGTGATAGAAAGATGGCTGCATCAAGTGCTGGCTGCCAGCCAGGTTGTGTCTTGAGTAAAGAGAGGGAGAGGGAGGAGAGAGAGAGAGATTTTTTATTTTGGTTTCATTCCTGTTGAGACTTGCAGATGTCCTAAACTCCATGTCAGAGAGAAAGGCAAATTATTATTGTTGTTGTTTTTTGTAAATAGGGAAAACAAAGCTACTTAGCCTGAGATTCCGAGAGTCCAAGCTTATTTCATTGATTAACCCACTGATGATAACAAGTCTTAGCTGCCTCTGTTCTGATTGGGCTTTTTACTTGGCAGAGATAGTATCTGAGTTGGTGAATGCAGAATTTTTAGTTGTGTCAACATTTCTAGACATTGAAAAGCACAAAAACAAAACAAAATGCCCAAAGCACTCAGGCCTCCTTAGGTTTTGGAAGTTCTTCATAGTGAAAGCTTCATCAAGAAGTTGGTTAGGGTGTTTTATCACAAATACTGGTGATGGTTTCTATTGAACAGCTTTGCCTTCTCAGTTCCGCACCCCAACTGCAGGCAAGGTGCACAGCCATTGGCTGGAGGGTTTTCCTTTGAAGGCAGATCCTGCCAATTCCCATGGGGCAACGGGCCTGCCAGTGGACTTGAGATATTTCACTGGCTTGCTTGGCTTAAAAAAAAGAATGTGTTTTTGATCGAATGCCATGAGTCGTTGTTTGAATGAGATTTCTTAAATGAAGCCACAGATGTACCTCCTCATAATCACACCCTCACTCTCTTTCCATACTTTGTGAGGTTTGCTTTCTCTTAGTTTATGCCAAACTGAAAACATAAACTGTGGTCCACAGCAAGGATAGTGACGTCTCCCTCTAGCCCCCCCATCAGGGGTCAAAGCATTCAAATGTCCTGATTAGTGATATTTTTAAAAGCCCTAATTATAGATTTAAGACAGAGGCCTTAGTGGGGCTTTAGGGAGTTTGTGAGACTTAATCTAGGAGCTGAAACAGGCTCTTTTTTTATTTTTGCATCAATAAAAATACAGTTGGCAATCATCAGCGTCCATAGCTCACATAAATCTTGAACTTTTGACTTAATTACCATGGGAGAGTTCACAGGGCAGCCTGGAGTGGTTGAAAGAGCAGTGTTCAGGGAGCTGGAAACTTGGAGCTAGCGGCAGCCCGGCCCCTGGCCGTGTGACCTTGATCAAATCGCTTAACCTTGCTGGGTGACATTGATCACATCAGTTATCAGGGCGGATGGTCACCAAGGTCTTTTTTCAGTACAGCATTGTAATATGATTGCATGTTTTTCCTTTAAAACATTGGACTCTACTTTCTTTTTGGTTCCAGAGAGAGAATGTAGACCATGAACCCTAGATGTCAGCATGGGGTATGTAAGGGTTTTTGTGGAGACAAGGCCCACCAGCCTATGGTTTCTCATTAAATTGCAGGACCAGACCCCTCTAGCTGGCTGTGGTGGTACATGCCTGTAATCCCAGCACTTGGAAGGCTGAGGCAGGAGGATTGTCATGATTTCGAGTCCAGGCTGGGCTACACAGTCAGTTCAAGGCTGGCCTGAACTACAAAGCAAAATGCTGTCTCAAACAAAACCAAAACAAACCAAAACCCCTCTAATCCTACCATTTGTTGACAGAACCAATACCTACCTAGCACAAAGATAACTGGAAAAAAATGTTAGAATGGGGAGGGGCCTTTCGGGAACAACTCTCTCACTTTAGAGCCAAGGTGTTGAAGAGTCACAGTCCATCTGTCCATCAACCAGCCCTGGAGTACCTACTCTCTAGGCTGAAGACAGCTCAGGCTGCAGCCTGAAGTTCTGCATCTGTGCTAGTCAGCAGACATCATGGGCAATGCTTTCCAGCACAGACACCCTGATGCGAAAGCCACATCAGTAATGAGGCTGCACCTTCACCATGGGATGACAGGGGTAAAGAAAAGCCAGAGTGCTAGGAAGGAAGTTCCTGTGAAGGTTATAAATCTCTCTTTGATCAACCATGTTTTGAGAGACTTCTGCTGCGTTAAAGTAAAATTCTACTGAACCTTATCACTAATAGGCAATAATGGTTTCAGTGTAACAAAGGTAATGAGTAGGTAGATATCTTACTGTTCCTTTAATTTGCTCATCATTGGTATAATGACTAAGAGTACATTGTTCTTTACTATATATGATGATAGAAGATCTAAGGATGTCAGAGCCTAAAGGACTCTATTTGTGATAGAGGTCAACTTGTTTACAGTGGTTTAGTATAACTTATTTGCATGCCCCCACGGGTTCATGTCACAGTTATCCCTTTATTCATTAAGGGACTTTAAACCCACTCCTATATCCGCCTAAGGTTATACAGAGGGGAGGTATATTAAATAGACACTCATGTATCTGTACTTGATTTCAAACAGTGTGTCCTTGGCTTTCTGATTCATCTTAAAGATGTTGGTGAAACATCTCTTTTGGTCATCTGTCATGTACAAGGGTCACTCCTGCTTTCATAGATCCTTGTTACACCATTTCCTTCTCCAGATGAGAGTGGTTGAAACTCTTCCTGAACCCTGCTATGAAAGAGGTCTTCTTAGCTTCTGGCTTGTCCAAGTGCCCCGGCCTTTCCATGTGGTTAGAAGGCAAAAATGGCAGGAAAGATTGAAGCGAAAAGAGAATACAGAGAACACAGTAAGGGCTGGGGATTCAGCTCAGTGGCACAGCGCCTGCCTCACAAATGCAAGGTCTTGAGTTCAATCCTCAGTACCCCCCCCCCCCCCGCAAATACAGAGAACACAAAGCTGCAGAAGAAGGAAACACAACAGGGTTATTCTTATAATATTGTTATTTTTCTAGACCTTCTGATTCTTTAAAGTAGGAGAAGCTACTATAATATAATAGTTTCATTCTTCCACTATTAAAAAACAATTCTGTGAGCTTGCCATATTAAAGGAAGGCTTAGTGACAAAGGGGTGTCATGCTGTGTGAACTGTGGTGTTCCCCACAGTGAGGCTGCTCAGGCGAACACAAGCCTAGGCAGAGGGTTGGGGTGGTCACCGACAGGCACACAGAGATCCTCAAACGCCTCGGCCAAGTGGCGCTTTCTGTCAGGTCTTGATGAGGGAACGTTGTGAAATTTGATTTCAATCTGCAGCCATGTAGGGGATCTGTTCCTACTTTGGAGATTTGATTTCATGGTGTCCCCAGCCACCTTGGGTCTCAGAGACTGAGCTGAGAAGTTGTGCCTACACTCCGACACATGGTTGGATATCTGTTTTGTGTGAACAGATTTTATAGGTACCCTTTTGATGATTGAAATTTCATCCCAGGGAAGTGGCTACCTGCCAGAAATTCCAGCAAAATTCTTTTACCCCAGTCCTTAAATCATGCCTTAGGTGCTAGGACAAAGGCCCTGGTCACCAGTGTGCTGTTGTCACAGTCCAGGCCTGTGCAGTACATGTGGCCAGGGGCAATCCCTGCGCTAGGTGCAGCTTCGCTGATGGCTTAGCCCAGTGAGAGTAAAAAAGATCAGCATTCCTAGTTCCCTAAGCCAAGTCCCTTTTTTTGATGTTTTGGGGGGACATGAAAATCATGCTTAATAGTATGTAAGCACATATCTGTTGATTTCATTCACGTGAAAAAGAAAAGACATTCCAAAGGACCAGCTTAATGGTAATTGATGCTATCTGAAAGAGTTACTACATTAATATTTAGCTAATTCATGTGAATAGGCTACTGTGTTTACTTAAACAAATGCCATGAGTACAGACACCTGACAGCATGAGGTATGCTTTTCATTTAGGTCAGATTTATAAAAGTCTTTGTGTAGCAACAAAGCTCATTATTTATTTTGTATTCTCAATGGTTTCTTTTCAGTGGATGTGGATGGAGTTTTCTAAGTGGAAGCTTTTATAAAATGAAAGATTATTTGGATTTTTTTTTTTTTGTATATGCCAGGTCCTGAGGGTCTTGTGATAAATGAGAGTCAAGCAGTCTGTGGTAAACTCTCAAAAAAAGAAGTGTTTATGGATATTAGACACTCAAAGCCAAATGGCTACCCAGGTTGCCTGCTTATTGCAAATTCAGCTGGATTCAGAGGAAAGAATGCAACCCCATCTTCTCTCTTCTCTCTTCTCATCTTCTCTCTTTTCCCTCTGTCTCTCTCTCTCTCTCTCTCAAACACACACACACACACACACACACACAGACACATGAACCCTGACTATGGTTTTGCCCTTCTTTGCACTATCTTAGTATCACATGATGCCGTGTAAATTCCACTACCTCGCTACTTGGGTGTTCACAAGGAAAAATAAGACACGGAAAAATCTCAGCCCCATCTTTTATGACAGGTTTCAAGAGCAAGCAGGTGGGTAGGGGTAGGCACTTGGGATGCAATTATTCTAATATGTAATTGTAATGCAAGAATATAGTGACTGCCCACTGGCCTGCTGAGCTCCCTATAGAGGAGAGGACACTTGTAAGCCTGCATCAGAGACCCAAGACCATTTTGTGTCTGGTTTGTGGAGTGTGGGTGCTGCCGCTCAGTCTAACCCTTACCAGAAAGCAGCCAAGTAATGAAGAATCTGTTGATGGATCCTTTGCGGTAAGAGAGTACAGGGATTGTGATTACCGGTTTGCTGGGATAGAAACATAAATGTGAAAAGTTAAGTTACTGCTCAAGATTTCAGTGGAAGTTCTGAACAGTAATAAAGGAAGAAATGTGTACCTTGGGCCCAGGCTAGCTGTCCTGCATTCCAGTATTACATATCATGTAGTTTTTTTGGTACCTGGGATCGAACTTGGGACCTTGCACTTTTGAGGCAGGTGGCGGAACCACTGAGCGAAATCCCCGGCTCCCTATCATGTAGTTGTTGGCATGGGTTCTAGCCCTTCAGAGAAGTTGGATTTTGGTAGTGATGGAAAGTAAGGCCAAAAACTGGGCTCTGGCATTGGACTGATCCAGGTTCAAATCTGGTTGCACTTCTTTTGAGCTTTGTGGCTTCTGTTAGATTACTTCTTAGCTCCTTAGTTCCCTTACCTGTGAACAGGGATAATAATAGCACCTTTTTCACTGGATTGTTGAGATTAATGTGTTAAAAATGTAAAAGCTCTTACTGCAGTGCTTGGCAAGTAAGCAACGTGCAATCAATGGCAGTCATTAGCCATATTAGCAGGCATGAAAAATATATAGCCATACTGTGCCTTGAGGCTGTGGCTCTTATAAAACATACTTCACTTAGTGATTTAAAAACTTACCTCGTTTCTTGAGTTTCAAAATCACTTGTGTTTATGATCGCAAGGGCCATTTAGAGGGCACAACTTTTGATAACATTTAGTTGGTAGCCCCTGTTAAATTATCAGTTTAGGCACAGGAATCGGATTATGGTGTTCACATAACCACCACTGGAGAGGAAAACATTTTCTTTCGCTTAATTAAAATATATTTAGTGATATGGTATTTTATTATTCTGTAGTAAAATATATTTAGTGATGTGGTATTTTGTATTTGCATTGGGAAATTAACGATGCCTCCTTGGATTGTTTAACCATATTAGGATGATAATTTACAGTATTGATTGCCTTTCAAAGGAAAACTGATGGATAAGTTGATGAGGCTCTTGAGGATGGCCTGCTTTTACCAGTGTGTACATGTGATCATTTAATAGTTGTGTTGATCTAAAATGATATATTTTTGGAGGATGGAGCCGTTGTTATTGCATATGTTCTTACTGGGAGTATAAAGTAACATTTTAAAACATGATTTGACATGAAATTATTTTCTGGCACCAACACCGAGAGCAAGACGGTGTCTCCAGTGCTTTTTTCCCTGTTAATAGACATAAACCAATAAGCAGTCCCTTGAGGGACCTTCTGTGAGGCCAGCTGGCCTAGACTTCTGAAAATGTGTTTCTCATGGAAGTATTATCCAAAGATTTAAAAATATCAGATCCTTTTAATACACAATAAAATAAATGAGCTTACCTGTTTTGGAGTTTACTTGTGGAGGTGCAATTTTCCATGTACATAAATTTAAATGTTGTCTTCCAAATCAGGAGCACCATACTGGACCAACACAGAAAAGATGGAAAAGCGGCTACATGCTGTCCCCGCGGCCAACACTGTCAAATTCCGCTGTCCAGCTGGGGGGAATCCAACGCCGACGATGAGGTGGCTGAAAAACGGGAAAGAATTTAAGCAGGAACATCGTATTGGAGGCTATAAGGTAGAATTAAACTTTCAAAATATTGTATTTCTTAAATGTTTGCTTTTTTTTGAAAGTCCTCCAAGGTGAGCAAGAGCTAGAAGAAATGTTTTTGGAAAAAATCAGTAATTATAATTGATCGTGTTAATGTTTGATATTAAGAAAATTACCCTGGACTTGCATGCAGTTTTAAAGTACAGTCCCCATTTGCGTTTTTCTTTATATGAGGAGAGTTTAATAACAAAAAGGTCAAAAGTTGAGAGTCTGTTTTCTATATGCTTTATGGTCTGTAAAACAAAGCGATGTAGAATTTGAAAAGTTTCAGTGTAGTTGCCTTGTGTGAACAAGATTTCAGTAACAGTAGATGGACTTGGACTACAGACAGGAGTGTGAAAAATTATTCATGAACAGAACACTAGAAGATGATAGATAGAGGCAGGCCTCTGTCTTCCATCTTAGAGAAGTATAACGAGCCCCTCATCTTGTCCTGAAATTTAGTTCTTCTCATTTGGGTATTGGAAATTGACAGCATCTCCATGGAGTTATCCGTGAATGTTCCTTCAAATCTTTGCCCGTCCACTCAGCCAACATTGACTCAGCACCTCAGTGCTGGGCAGTGTCCTAGGCTCTGGGAAAACTAAAGAGGTCAGAGTGTAGGTCAGGGGCACAGTTGGCCTTGGTCCAGTGGGAGGCAGACAGTAGAGCTGGCATTCGGGGGACACTGATAAGTGTGTGAAGTCATGAGAACATCCTGTGT
The DNA here is from genome assembly GCF_053883595.1 of Heterocephalus glaber. Lineage (NCBI taxonomy): Eukaryota > Metazoa > Chordata > Mammalia > Rodentia > Bathyergidae > Heterocephalus > Heterocephalus glaber. Next base: position 62,910,724 of record NW_028258320.1, read on the forward strand.
TCTGTGGATCTGCAAGGAGACGTAGTGTGAGCTCTCTGGGAGAAGAAGAATGAGAGATCTGGGAGAGATTTTGGGCTGAGTTGGAAGGAAGGGTATCTTGAGAAGAGATACAGCATATGGAATCTTTAAATTGTTGAATAGAGAGAGAGCTTTAAGAATTTAGCATGTGATGACTTCAGGAAGCCTTGTCATGAAATTCTTTGGTGCATTTGGAACTGAGTGGGAATATGGTTACTTCTTGCTGCATTAAAAAATTGCCCCATGCTGTAGAGCATTTAAACAGCAACATCTGTTATCTCCAGTTGCCACTGGAATCCAGGATGGGAATCCAAAGGTGGTTTAGCAGGTGCTTCTGTCTCTAGGTCTCTGCTGGGACTGTAATCAAGGTTCCAGCTAAGGCTGGGATCCTGCCTGAAGGATTAACTGGGGAAGGAACTGCACACATTGTTCTCAGGATTCACTCCCTCTCCAGTTTTTGGCTATTGGCCACCCAAAGTCCCTTGCCACGAGGGCCTCTCCATAGAGAAACTGCAAAATTGTCATCAGGCTTAGGAAGCAAGAGGAGCCAGAGAGAGAGAACAGATAGAGGAACAGAACTCACAGCCTTTTGTGCTGTGATCATGGAAGTGACCTTCTAGTACTTGTGCTGTTTTCCATTACTAAGCAGGGTGCTAGGGGGGAGATGACCCAAGGACATAAATGCCAGCATGATGGTGGTCACGGGGACCCATCTGAGAAACTTGGATCAAGGGTAAAACAGTGTGTGCTTTTGCTTAGATCCACAGTGGAGAGGAGTTCTCCATGACAGCAGAGGGATGTGTGGAAGGCCCCTCTCTCATCTGGCACACAAGCCCCACTCCGTGGTTTCCGTGGTTGCATGAGCCTCCACCCCATCTAAAAGTGCCCTGGAGCCCTTTCTATGAAATCCCACAGCCATCTTTATTTTATTTTTTGGTACCGGGGATCGAACTCAGGTCCTTGCACTTGCACAGCAGGTGGTGAAACCACTGAGCTAAATCCCCAGCCCACCACAGCCATCTCTAAAGGCTTATTCGCTTCTGCAAAATTTTTTGCCTTTGTATTTTAATGTTTAAACATTAACGCCTAAAGGCCAAAACCTGGAAGAAAATGGGGAAAGTCTATGAGTCTGTCCCTAAGATGAGGTAAGGAATGGGCCGGGGATTTAGCTCAGTGGTTTCTCTCCCTGCTGCGCAAGCTCAAGGACCAGAGTTCGATCCCCGGTACCAAAAAAAATTAGATCCCTAAGATCAGGTAAGGGGCAGGTAAGTGTGAAAGGGGTGTAAGGCAAGGCTGGATGGTGAGTGCCTTTGAAACTTGCACGTGGAAATACTTCAGTCATCTGCAACTCCTGCTTGTTGATGAAAGCGGGAGGCAGAGGAGGGATTTGTCCTTTTGATTTTAGTTCAGTCTTTAGATTAAGTATAATGAGATCGGCAGGTTGGCTCTTTTTTAAAAAAGCAAAAAAAAAATTTAAAAAGACGAAAGATTTCATTAGGTGGCACTGGTTGGAAAGGAAGAGTTAAAGCATTAAATTTGTGGCATCTGGGATTATTTTAACCACCCTGTAAACACATTGAAAGCTCCTGTAATGGATGCAGCTTCAATGATTTATTTAAATATAATTTAAGTAGAACAGTGGTCAAAATCCTGGTGGTTAACTGATTCTGTGCATTAAGATAGTCTTGTAAATAAGTACAAAGAGAGCTCATGAACCCACAGGGACTCCCAATCTCAAAATAAATAAGAACAACATCATTATTATGGATAAGGAGCTTTTTGCAAATCTGAATTAGTGATTACAAATATGCTGAAAGACTAGGGGAGCTTGATGAGGAAATGCTGCTTGATTTTGAACAGGTGCAGTTCAGTTTTAATTATTTATACAACATTCTGTTAAGTGAAGAGCACCTACAGTATGTTCTCAAAGCAAGACAAAGAACCCTTTGCAGATGTCTCCAGCCCACAAGGGCACACATGACCAGAATGCTTTTCTTGGTTTAAGTTTGAGCCATTTCTGGAGGGAAAGAGAAATAGAATGTGTGGGGACAAAAATCTTAAGTATATTTTGCTTTACAAAACAAAAAAGGCCAAGGGAGTAGAGTTCTACACCTATGGAATGCAGGAACCTGGCTGGTGGTAACTGGGGGCTGCTTGTTGTCCTTCCAGACTTTCTCTGGTGAGGAGGAGGCTGGGGCAGTGGGGGTGAGGTGGCCTGGGAGGGAGGTGAGCCTGTCGGATGCAGATGGTTGCATAAGGCATTTGCACAACAGTGGTGGTGCTGGACATTCATTTGGGGGAGCCTGGAAACTCAGCAGCCTGGGACTTGAAAAGGAAAAACTGGAGCTCTTATCTCCTGGGAAAATTCAGGTATCTAAAGCACAATCCATCTTAAAGGGGTATGTTCAACCAGCCCCAGCTATCCTGGCAGGAAGCCATGGGAAGTCCCTCAAGCCACACCTACCAATAGTCCGGGCATCCCACTCTGGGCCAGTTTTTTGTCTGGTGTGCTTCAGGCTCACAGCCCTGGGCAGGGCCTCATAGGGCAGCATGTAGGGAGCTCGGGCCCTGGTATGGGTCTTTCCTTCTGATAATTTCTTCACTACCTACATAAACTTTTTTTAGTATATGTGTTGCCGAAGCGAGCACATTAACTTTTAAAGAGGTGTGCCTCTGAGCATTAGAGATGAGGAGCTACATTGTGCAATTTGTAGTTCTCATTCTGCAGCACGTCCTTCAAAGCAGAGACCTAACTGAAGCAGAGGGGCTATCACCTCTGATCTGCTTCTCTGAACCCTTTTTGTCACAAGTGAAGCAGAGTGTCAGGTTTTCCAAGAAATATTTTTCCAGAGCCAAGAGCTGACAATTTCTACAAACAAAGGTTTGTTATTTCTGCGAGTTTTTCCTTTGTTTCATAAATCTGCTCATTTCCTAAACTGTGGTTGTACTTTGATGGCTGAGCTGTCCTTCCAGCTCTTTCTGCGTGTTTAAACAGGGCACCGTGGCTCTTCTCTGCCATATTACAACTTGTTTTGGAGTGGTATGCACATGGGACAAGTGAAGGGAAAACAGAAAACCAAAGCGAAGTCAGAGAGAATTATGAAATGGTACAGAAAGCTCATTTTAATGAAAATGACCTGTGGAACTGTTTGGTATTTTATGGCTCAGTCTTATTTATCACAGAGCTCCTGCTGAGCCCTCCTTAGGTGATTAAGAGTCAGGTTATTATTTTCTTTAGTGTGTGTGCAGAGGCTAGTTGAATGTTGAACTGAGGTGTAATTAATTTACTATAGTAGTGAAGCTTGACTTGAGGCGTGACTCTGTCTTCCTAATGGTGCTTATTCATAGACTTTTACATCGTTTTACCCAGGGACCATTTTGTAAGCTCTTTGTGCCTCAGGTCTCCTACCTTAAAATGAGATGATTGGACAATCTTGAATATCTCGTCCCTTCTCACTCTAAGAACTGTTTTTCCTCTAAGGACCATAATGTAGCGATAGCCATTTTTCATCTTAACGGCACAGATTTTTTTTCTTTTAATAAGAGATTACTTTCATGGCTAGATATTTTATAGGATTTAGAACATTATTACAAAGTAATACAAAAAAGCAAGAAGATAACTGTAATAATAGACCACCTCATTTTTAGATAATGACTCACTTTTAGATAATGATTCTTAAAAACCATTTTTGATGTCACTTCTTGGTGTTCACCAGAGACCAAGAGAGATCACAAGACAGGCTTCCCCACTGTGGCTGTGAAATTGGCAAAAAGCCCACAGCACCAAGTCTCCTAAGGTTGAAAGTCCCATGGAGCCCCTCAGTAGAGAGCAAAGGACTTGTTGAGTGTGGACTGTTCATTTCCAACCATATTTCCCGTATAAGAAGAAACAACTTTCATTATAATCACTACTAAACTGGCTGGTTTGATGCATAGGTTATTCACATTTTCTAGGTTACTTAAATGTCATTTGAAAACATTTTTCAGTGTGTGTGTGCATGTGTGTGTGTGTGTGTGTGTGTGTGTGTGTGTTGCTGGGGATCAAACCCACGGCCTTGCATATGCTAGGCAAGGGCTGTACCACTGACCTACATCCCCAGCTTTGCAAGTGTTTAGGGAGAAAATCACGACTAACATGCTAACGGATTATACATCTCTAATCCTGAGATCCAAAATCTGAGATAGGGCCGGGAATTTAGCTCAGTGGTTTTGCCACCTGCTGCGCAAGCTCAAGGACCCGAGTTCGATCCCTGGTACCAAAAAAAAAAACAAAAAAAACCCCCCAAATCTGGGATACTCTGAAACCTGAATTTTTTTGAGTGCTGACATGATGCTGTAGGTGGAAGATTCCACACATGACCTCATGAGATAGGTCAGAGTCAAAATGGAAGAGCACCAAAAATATTGTATAAAATTACCTTCACGCTACGTGCATAGGTGCATAGGAAGCATGAATAAATTTCATGTTTACACTTGGGCCTCAAGATACCTCACTGAGTATATGCACATATTCCACAATCTTTAAAAAAAAAAAAGCAGCTGAAATCCAAAACACTTCTGATCTTAAGCATTTTGGATAAGAGATACTCAACCTGTATTAATCTATTGTAGTTTACTGAGATTTTTTTCTCAGCCAAGCCACCTTCAGCTTTAATCCCAGATTGAGTGTTCTGTGATAGGGATAAGAGTATGCTGGTATCAGGCGACTTTGCTGTTTTGCCTGTATTGTGACATTGCCAAGTGCCTCCCTTGCATGACACCGAGTTCTTTCACAACCTCAAGAGGTAGGTAGGTGGGCATTGTCATCTTTTGTGATGATAGTTTGTCATATGCCTCATTGGTGGCAGAGCCGTCATCTGACCCAGGTGATTTTACACTAGTTTATGGTCTTGATAAATGGCTTCCTTCAAACGTGGCTCCAGTGTTATATAAAAACACTGTTACTACTAAGTCAGAATCATAATAGAAGTAACATCTCCTCAAGAGCATGCAAATACATTTCAGCCCAAGGAATACTGTTTTTTGAGAACAAAGTTGGGGATATGATCCTGCTGTCCCAACTTCCATGACATCTATGGGTTACTTGTTTTAATTGTGGTAAAATAGCCATAGTATAAAATTTACCATTTAAATCACTTTTTTTTTTTTGGCACCGGGAATTGAACTTGGGTCCTTGCGCTTGTGGGGCAGGCGCCACTGAGCTAAATCCGTGGCCCCATTTAAATCACTTTTAAGTTCAGTAGACATTAATTATATTCAGAATGTTGTGCAACCATTACTACTATTTCCAAAACGTTTTCATCACCTCTAACAGAAGCTCTACATTAAATTCTATGGTTATTCCCTATTTTCTCTCCTGTAGCCCTTGAATCTTCAATGCTACCTTTTGTCTATGAATTTGCTTATTCTAAATAACTTCTTACAATCATAGAAGTAAGTGGAATCATAGGCTGCTTGTCTTTCTGTGCCTAGCTTATTTCCTTAACATAATATGTTCAGGGATCATCTATGGTATAGCGCAAGTCAAAACAATTCACTTTTATGGCTGAATAATATTGCATTGTGTGGCTATACTGTGGCCTATTTTAAGTATTCATCTGTTGACAGACATTGGTTGCTTGGCTGTTGTGAATAATGTTGCATTTGGTATATAAGTATTTGTCTGAGTCCTTACTTTCAATTCATGGGGGTATATACCGAGGAATGGAATTGCTGAATCATACAGCAGTTCTGTTTAGCTTTTTGTTTTATTTTTGGTACCAGGGATTGAACTCGGGACCCTGCACTTGAGAGGCTGGCGCCGGAACCACTAAGCTAAATCCCTGGCCCTCTGTTTAGCTTTTTGAGGAAGATAATGAGATATTCAAAGAGCCAATTCAAAAGGTGGTAGATGTCTTGCTGCCACACACCTTGTGAGCATCTTCAGGCAACAGGCATCTGAGAGATCAGACTTTTGGGATTTATTTTCCATCTCCTCTGGAGAAACCCTGTTTACTGAGAGGAGGGAAGAGTTTCTGCCACAGGTCCTAGATCAGAGGTGGATCCAGTGCACGTGTGTTATTTGTTTTTCTTTTAAGACAAAAGATGTTAATGTAGTTGTTTTTCTAAATTAAACCTCAGTATTCAGGTTTAATTGCAGTGTTGGCACTTCGTGATAAATACGTGGGTTTTGGGTTGCAGTTTGGGCACTCGACTGTAGAAGGTTCACCATCACTGCCCTGGATGATCAGCTGGCTCGGCCCTGTTCTCTGGACACCTCCTGAAAAGCAAACTTCCGTCAGTGTGGAGCTTAAGCATTAACAGGTGTTTACCTTCACATCTGTGTGATAAGCAGCTGCAAGTGCCACAGTCCTTGACACATGCAAGCCCAGCTTGTGGAAGCATGTGCGGAAGGAATAGTTTGGAGTCCCCAGACTCCTGCTGGAAGTGGGGTTTGGGAATGGCATAGTAAAATTTTACGCATTTTAATAACTGGTCTGTGTTGAACTTTAGTCTGTGGGGCAAGAGTTGCAAGGAATTGCTGTCTACCTGAGTGAACTGGGCCCTGGTATTGGTGAAAAAAAGTCATGGGTGGATTTACCTTTGCATAGACACAGTGTTAGACTTAGCACAGAGTATGGCTCCCGGGTGTTTGTTCCACTTACTATTGAACACCTGGGTATTTGGAAATGTCTGAATATTTTTTGCAATGTGAAAACCAAACATCCAGGTGACAGCCTGGGTCTTTGACCTTTGGCTTTTCACCTATGTGTTTTTTGGTGCCACAGAGACTAAATCTACATTTCCAGTTATCACCTGAAGGTAGCTGGGGATTTAACAGGCACGCTGAGAGATTTTGGTAACAGAATTCTGAAAAAACTTGTCTAAGCCACTTTTTGTCTTTGAATTGACAGGGTGTGGAATGTTTGTGGAATTTACTTTTGTACAAGTAAGAGAGTTCAGGCCCTTAGCTTCGATCTGCTTTGTTTCAATATTGAAATGTTATTTTTAAAAGACTTTAATGAACATGTTTTTGAAGCTCCACGCTCTCTAATTCTGTTACTTGGGCGATGGAAAATAATGATGAATGCCACAAAGATTTGGCCGTGGGCAGGAATGCAGACAGAGAATTGTACATGTGTTGGTTGCTGCAGGCTATCTCTTCGCTTTTGCAAGGTTCTGTAACCTAGGATCTAATACTCACCGCAGAGCTGTTGTGTTTTACTTTTCTGTTGCGTATGAGATTTCTGTTTAAGTATGGAAAGTGCAAATGAAAAAAACCAACTAAACAATGTTCATAATCCTTCCATTTAATTATGTAAAGTAAATTGCTGACAAGTTGGCATATTGTCTTCCTGATTTTAGGCTTGTTCATACAGCCATGCTTATAGCTTAGGGTCTATGGGCATGTATTGGGGTGTGCAATGTGTGTATCATTTTACAAAATGGAATCATGAATATACTTGTCTTCAACCTTTTTTTCTTCTATCAGATACTATATAATGATATCTTAGCAGTTCTGAACATAAGAATACCTTTATTCTTCTAGTGACTATATATGGTTTGGTTATAATGAACTATATATTAGGTTACATGGGACAAACTGTACTTTATTAATGATTTTTGTGTGTGTGTATTGAACCCAGGGCCTTGCGCATTCTGGGCAGTGTGCTCTGCCACTGAGCTACATCCCCAGCTGAATGACTCTCTTCTTGATGGATTCCATTATCTTGTTGCAAAGAGTGCTTGAAGCAACAGTTTTGCTCATGTGCCATGAAGGAATTGTGGTATTTTCTGTGGGCTAGATTTCCTAGAAGTGGCATTAACCAGGTCAAAAAATATATGTATTACTAACTTTAATGGTACCATCAAATTATTTTGCCAAAATTTTTGTTCTCAATTTCTGTTCCCATTTTCAACTTAAGTCCATATTTATCTCCATTTTCACCAAGTACTGAATGACATGATCTTTCTAATTTTTGTTAATCAGCTGTTGAATAGCAGTGTCTCATTATTCTTGTTTTCATTTGCATTTCCCTGATTGTTAATGAGGTTGTGCATCTTTTCATATGTTTATTGGGTATTTACAATCCCTGTTCTGTGAAAGCAGAGGTGGCACACAGCATCATTTGACCTAACTGGGAAATAATTGTAGCACGATGATCTGGGAAATTAAAACACACACACACACACACACACACACTCTCTCTCTCTCTCTCACACTCTGGAGGGTGTGTCTTACATTTTTGTTAGAAGGGTTGTCTCTTTAGGGTTACATAAAAGCTTAGTATAGAAACATAGTGATTTAGTAAACCCCAAAACTCTGCACCTTCGTTTCCCATTTTTATAGAGTTACTGTTCCATTCATTTAGCTTGCTGTTAAGTAGCCACTAATTAACAGTAGGATATCCCCTACAAAAGTGTTGAAAGCCCTACTGTTGGCAGCTTCTAAGGATGTCCATTTGGAAAATGCCACAGCTCATAATTTGCAATTGGTGGCATGTCAAAGACTCAAATACTGGAGCAGTGGTATGAGAAAATAAATATTAACATCACATGGGGCAGTATTGAGTACCAAGGCTCTAGAAGGGTGGAAACATCCTGTTTGGTAAATATACTTCTCATCATAGAAGCATTTTATCAGTGTTAACTTATTAATATTTGTAGTGCATCTCCAGTAAGTAAATATTCAGGGAGTATGGTCTCTTGAAGAGGAACCTTACATAGAATGCCATACCCTCAACAAGAGACTGGCTGCCCATATTCCCTTGGGACAAAACAGGCAGCTGCCAGGCTGAGCTGTGTATGCCAATATTTAATGTCTTGGGCCTAGGCAGATGATGTTCCCTCTCCATGTGGTTCAGGTTCAGTTCCATTTGGAATTCGTTGTGTGCCAAATCTGGATCCAAGCGCAAGAAAGACATTGACAGTTTGGATGGGGTCCAGAAATAGGCACTGTGGTGATTAAGGGCTTAGGGGCATGACATTTGAGCGGGGGCTCAAAGAACTTAGTATTTACAGCAGGGCTACATGCTGGATTACATGGTTTGGTGACGTTGGGGCCTGTGGCTGCATCCCTAAGTTACCCTTCATGTGACAGGTTCTTCAGTGACAAGGATAAAGCCACTTCTGATAGCCCTGAGAGCTTGGGTAAGGTACCCACCATGTGGGCCTATCTACCTCCAGTTAAGTCAAGGAGCTAGTGCCTGCTTCTCCCATCCTCTGTGCATTGCAGCTCCAGATAGCACTCAGAGGCCAGCATATAGAAAGTTCTCTTAGTACACTGGAAAATTTGGTATGCACACCTCCTTCAGAGTACCCATCATGTGTGAGAGGGCTTCTCTCCTAAGGGGAGACCCAGTGCCATGTGTTGGTTCTCTTACAAGTTGTGGCCCAGCCAAGAACACAAAGCGAATCTTCTGTGAGTACAGACCTTCTCGGTTGTAGATCAGATGCCCTCAGATCTATTTTACTGCTAGATACACATCTCACTTACAACAGTGAGAATCAGTTTTCCTATCACCAGATCCGTGATGTTGGACTCTGAGACAAGCTCCATAACTGTGCAGGGGCCTGGTAGCACCTGAGAGGGTGACTACCTAGGGTCATGTTTTTGAACCTAGGACTTTTTACTGTACACAACTCTTGTTATTTTTTAATTTTTAAAACGGCCTCACTAAGTTGCTCAGACTGGGCTCTACTGGCCATCCTCCTGCCTCAGCCTCCAAGAGAGTGGCATTACAAGTGTGCACTACCATGCCAGGCCTCAAAACTCATTCTTAACTCATTGCTTGTGCTCTGTTAGAAGAGTCCAGCCTTCACTCAGCGATCCTTCATAAGACTGTCCGTGACGAACAGTGATCTTGTTTTTGAGCTTAACAGCTGTAACTGTACTTTGCAGTCATGGCTTGCATAGAATAGAGTAACTGACTTGAAAACATTGGTGCTGTAGTGGGCTCTTACAATCTCTTATCTCTGTTGGCAGGCCGATCACTGGGCCTGCTTACTCTGCCCTTGGGTTTTTATAATGGACTACTTATTGGATAATTTTCTTCATTCTCCAGTTTAGTTCCTTGAATCACTCATGTGCTTGTGAAAGCTCTGTTTGTATTATTGGTTTTTGTGTGATTAAGGCTGAAGACACTTGCAGTGCTCAGGGTATCATTCAGGTCAGTTGAAATTCCTGAAATGATAGTTGCAATTATTAGGCCTAGGCTTTTTAAAAATTTTTTCTTTGCATTTCTCTGGAGTGCCTTTTTCAATATTCCCAAGAATGATTTGGAAAGAAATATTAAATCTCTGAATTCTAAAAGATACTGAAATTTGCACCTTGTCCTAGTAATGAAAACTTATACTTGTTAAAAATTATGAGGCTACTGAAATATTTTCAAAAGGTGAGGACATTAGAATCTAGTCTGTTTGCATATTGACAGAACTGTGGGTAGGAGTCACACTAGCTTATTTGACATGTGCTGCTGCTTATCTTTGCAAAGTCTCAAGGACTGCAAACAGGTGGATATAGAACTTTTAAATTTTGTAAGGATTCATTGCTCCCATATTTTGGAATTCTGGATATATCAGGAACATGTAACCACTATTCAGCCACTCCCAGGGATGGAAGGGACGGACCTGTGTTTCCGGTTGAGACATCTTGAGACTTCCAGATAGCATCTGAGAGCCATGAAGAAAGAAATGTAGGGCTTTCAAACCAGATAGCTCCAGGAGGAATAGAAGTACTTGCCTCATGGGCTCTGTGGGAGAATTAAATTATTGAAGGCAGGAGGGGAGTGTTCAAGGCAATGCCTGGCACAGGTAGTGCTTACTGGTATTGATACTACGAGGTCCCTGGGTGCTACAAGGGCCAAGGAGAGCCAGTGGATGTGTGACCCGGTAGCTCACCTGCTCTGGGGCATTGATACTGTGTGGACCTCCTGTCACTTGGGTTCTCCCGGATGACCCCTGAAACCCATGACAGTGGCAGACCCACTCTGATATCCCTGAATGCCACTGTATATCCTGATGTGTCAGTGTCTGCCTCACAGGTGTTCATATGGTGAGGATCAGGATTTTCACGTTAATTATGAGGACTATTTAGAATGTAGACAATGCCCAGCTTCTCCTTCTTTTCTTTCTTTTTTTCCTTTTGGTGCTGGGGATTGAACCCAGGGCAGTGCACATATTAAGTATGTACTCTACCACTGAGCTATCTCCCAACCCCAACCAACTGCATTCTAAATTAAGAAAGCAAAGTATCTGGTATTCTGTGCTAAGATGGTTAAATAACCACCTTTACTTTTATCTTTTCAGGTACGAAACCAGCACTGGAGCCTTATTATGGAAAGTGTGGTCCCATCTGACAAAGGCAATTATACCTGTGTGGTGGAGAATGAATACGGCTCCATCAATCACACATATCACCTCGATGTTGTTGGTGAGTTTGCTTCCCCTTGTGCGGCAGCTGTGTACCTTGTATTCTAGATTCAGTTATTTGAAACTGCAAAAGTGCATCTTGTTTCTCCCAAGTGTTTAAGGAGAATTGGTTTGTTTTCCTTCTTTCTGCACACAAGCTGTCACTTGAGAAGGATTCTTCTGTCACTGACAATGTTCTCTTTCCTGATTACCCAGGCTTTATGGATTTTGTGCGATCCTCTTGGTTCCCAAGCATCATCTTTTATAAGGTGGACATGTGCGAAATGTCTGGAAGCTGAGATTACTGTGAAAAATGGTAGTGTGTGCAGGGTGAAGGGGTCAGACAAAATGTACAAGAACGTTGTTTTTAGAAGAGAGGTAAAACTACCTAAAGAAGGGCAACTGTGTCATGTAGAATGAAGAGTAAAGAAAAAGGTATTATGACTGAGCCTATAGCTGTCTATTAAAAGGTCAACACCGAGGGGCTGGCCCTTCACTTCCATCGAAAGAAAGTTGTAAGACACCACCAGTTCAGTGTCTACTCCTGGAAGGTACTTTCTCTGTGAAAAGGGAACCACACATACGTGTTTATAAATAGGTTTTTGTCAGAGTGCACAGATAAATAAGCCACTTCAGTTAAACTTCTTAAAGATCACATAGCCTGTTGTCTTGGAAAGTCAAATTTCTTCCAAGTTTTGCCTGTTATGATGGGTTTTTATTGTAACTGATGAAGAAAAGGTGTTTCTGTCTCAGAGAATTTCCGACCCGTGAATCTGCTCCTGCCACCTGTCACATTGTCACATTGTGCAGGGGTGGTGGGTTAAGATCTCTTCTGTGTTGCAGCTGTTTCTCTGACTCTTCACCTCATATGACTCGCAATCTGCTGCCTGTCCTTAGGCCATTTCTTTGGGTTACCTGATTGATGTGCCCTTCCCTACACGTAGGTTACTGACTTCTGCTAAAGATTTAACTCAAAGCTCACAAGAATTTATTTTACTTTAATGTGACTGTCGGTAATGCCAGAAACACATGCCCACCCACTGTGCTCTATAAACAAGTCTCTCCTGCATCATTTCGCCTGCATGTGCCCCTGGCATTATCTCACTCCTGGGTTTTTCTTTCCCTTTCACAAAATGTAACCTCTTTGAAGAAAGAGATTCCATAGATATTTGGATCGCCCAAAGAGCCACTAACTAAAAACCTTTCCAAAAACTGGATTAACCAAATTATATAGGTTTAGTTTAACTGAAAACTAAGTAGAAAACCATTTTGATTTTCTGTCAGGTTAAATGAAGCTCAGTTCACAAGACCCTCTGCTTAGAAAGCATGGTATGCTCTTTACTTCTATTTGTATACAAGTATTCAGGGGAAAGAGTATTGAACATTTGAGTTATTCAGAAGTCTTGATGTGAAATTTGATAGGGCTTGGTGTAGTGTTTATCCTGTGGACAGTCATAAAATAATGAGTCTTGAAGCCTCTTTTTCTCCTAGAGATATTTATAGTATGTTTCTTAGAATTGCAGTACTTAGGTATTTTCAAAACAAAGACAAAGAGAAGGAACACACTTAAAAATGAGAACAAAATAGGTAACATCTATTTTGGCATCGAGGCACTATAAATCCATTCCTCAAAGAGCACATGACTTGGCATTTACTAATTTACTTTGAGTTTCACATATACTGAATTTAATGTGACATATTTTCATTTAAGGAAAGAAAGTTTAACTTTGGGCTAAAGGTTCTAAATACCTAATTTTGAAATTAAGTAATTTATTGTGGGAAAAAATAATTGTGCTAAAGCAATCTTCTGGGATTATGGGTTTGCATAGGCTTGGAAATTATTCATTGAGTTAGCTGGGACCATTCCAGCCCTGGGCTCTTGCTTACAGCAGGTTTTACGTGGAGTTGTTATGTAAAACATCCAAAAGCCCCTTGCCCCACCTCCTCTCTGAGCTTTCTGGCAGCTCATCCCTGTGAAGCCCTGAAATCTCTCTTAGAGTTTAGGGTTGGGATTTGAATTGGGCTGCTGAATAATGGAATTGTGCTGTCTAATGTTAATCCCCTGGCAATCAGTCTTGTTGAAAAGAGGGTATGATTCAGTAGTGTAATGTAGAGGGAGCGTGGAGTGGATGGAGTAATGCAGAGAGAGGCCTGATTATGTCACAAATTTGGGAGCTCGCCCAGCCAAATGCGGGCCAATAATGACACAATGCTGGTTGGGAATATCCATTAAAGCTCAACTCCAATAATTTTCCAAGCCTTGAACCTTCTTTGTAAATAGTAGCCAAAAGTCAGTGGAGTATAAGACATTTTCAGTAAAGATGGAGGTGTGAAATACTCTCATCTTTGCTCAAAACTCTAGTAATTGCTTTGAGAAGCACTAATAAAATAAGAATTGAGTCAGCTAAAGAGTCTCCTAGAATTACGGGGTTGGCAGTCATTCTGAGCATCTCAGCAAGTGGAAACAAAAAAGATTCAGGCTTAAACAATGAATTTCTTGTGGCCCACAGGTCCAAATTTAATAAATTTCTGGGTGATAACAGCCTCTGAGCTACCTCTCTGCTTCACAGAGAATCAGAACTACTTCGTTCCCAGTGAAAACAAAGTCCTGTTCTTGCTCACACTCTCTGAGGTTTTATTTTTGTTGCTATGCTACCTAGACTTGTGGGTCAGATATTAGGAAGCATCGAAATGGGTGAGATCTTTTTATTGAAATTCTTCTCTGCAAAGGCATTCCCATAAGCACTTTAATGTAAAAGCCATGTAATTTAAGTGACATTCCTGTGTTCTGGAATTAAACAGCAAGCCATTGTTGTGAGCTAGAGAAATGCTTTTGTTTATGGGAGCCCTTTTAGAAGCCTGGCTTGATCCTCATTAAAATTGACACCATTACTTTTCAGCCATTTACTATGAGGGAAAAGTAGTGTGAAGCTCCACATCTCAGTAATTGCGGCAATAATAAAACAGGCTGCCCTAAAGTAGCTGGCTGCGGGAGGTGCTAAGTCTCTGCCATGGTTCATCAGTGAGGCTGCTGATGCCCTGGGTTTTATAGGGCCCTGCCACCAAGAAGTCACACCTAGGATGAGCCATCGACTCTTCGCACTTTCCCTGTGTCTGACACTGAGGGAGTTGAGACTCATGTGCTTGTTGTGACAGCAGCAGCAGGTATGTCAGAGGACACCTCTGGGCACAGGGTGAATTGGGACAAGTTACTTAGCTCTTTTGAACTTCTGTTTTACCATCAGTAATATGGGAATAATGATCCTTACCTCCTTCCTGTGATTGTTGTATTAGTTTCCACCATCTGCTGTAACGAATGACTCCACTCTCTTTGGCTTAAAATGGCACACGTGTATTCGCTTATAGCTCTGGAGCCTAGAAGTTCAAATCAAGGTGTTGCTGGGTGTCGTGTCTTTGTCACAGTTACCAGCTGCTATCAACAGTCCTTGGGGATGCATTGCTCCACTCTCTGTCTCTACCTTCAGGAGGTCTTCAGTGTGTGATTTGAATCTTTCTGTTTTTCTCTTAAGAGGACACCTGTTGTTGGATTTGGGGCCCTCCATAAATCGAGGATGATCTAATCTCTATAGCTTTAACTACATCTGCAAAGATCTTTTTTTCTGAACAAGGTCATGTTCATGGGTTCCAAGGGTTAGGACACAGGCATCTCTTCTTAGAGCCACTGTTCAACTCAGTACACTAGTCCTGAGGCATCAGATGAGTTTGCAGGTGAAAACACCACATTGGTACATACATAGGTGGCTAGCCAAAGGTGCCAGTCTCCTTCTGAAGCTGAATTCTTTTGAGGGTTGGAAGGAATCTTTACTAGCTTTTATTTGTCTCTATCGAAAGTCTTACTCAACAAACCAAGAGCCATTTTGGGACCAACAGAACTGGCTAGTAGCTGATGTCCCTGTATCCTGCTGTAGTTTTCACCTTGGTCATCAAGGCCATCCTGAGATTAATCTGGTTACTGGACTTGTAGAAGAGAATCATAGAGTTCAAATGCTTGAAGTTCATTGAGTTGGCCTCTTTACCCCCCCCCCCCCCATCTTCAGCAGAGCTAATTCAAGTCCAGCAGGCGTAATGATTCATGCAAGGACTTGGAGAAGGCAGTGGAGCTAGGGTCTCACTGTAGGTGTTCTTGGCTCCTAGGTCAGTGCTGCTCCGATTGCAGGCAACTCCTTTATGTTGTGTTCACTTAGGTGTGGACCAGCAATGACTGTAGCCACAGGTCTCTGAGTAGGAGCTGCTGCTGCGCCACACAACGTTTAGTTCTTTTCTGAACCAAAAACGAGAGAGACACAGACAGGCATATAGATAAACACACAGATGCAGTCTGAGATTCAAAAGACTGTTTGCTCTTTCTCACGCATGAAGACCCTGTGAAGGTTTCCTTCTCTTGGACATTCCAGCTCTGGATTCCCAGAGACTATCAGGTAACAGGGTAGCTTTTTCATCAAGCGTTTGCTGTTTGAGGGCAAAGTACAATGAGAATAGAGATGGTACCTCTGGATTTGCCTGGCTAGCCATGTACTTTCCAGAACTTTGTCCCCCACCCTGCAGTGAAAAGTGTAAGCAGCAGACCAGTGTCTCAGTGAATGGTTGGGGTCCACCAGGGGCTGCATTTTACTTCTGGCTGGGCGGAGATCACCCTGGCTTTACCACCAGCTCCAACTTGCTCAGTGGCGGACCAGAATGGCATTATCCACTAGCCCTTGACATAAATCCTTTGTAACTCGGCTCCAGACATGATGGGGCATAGCCTGAAAGCACGAAGAAATCTGTCCTGCGCTGACTCCCCCTCAGGTGTGTGTTCAGGAGGAATGGGGAGTCGCCTGCTCCAAGCACTGACTGATAAGTGATAAGCCCACTGTGACACTGACACCTGGCCCTGAGCTTTTGGCAGGGGGTTCCCAGTGGGAGAAGGAGAAATTGCGCAAATTCTTTTCTGCCAGGGGCAGACTGGGACCTGGGAAGACAAAGGCTTAGTGTAATCCCTGAGCAGAGATGAAGGGACAGAAAAGCCAGAGTCCCTCGCATCACATCTGAAGAGTGAATCTGGGACCCTCTATGGTTTTGGCATAGAGTAGTATTTAAGCCAATGAGAAAATGGTGCTGGCCTTGCTAGTTAATTAAATGGTGAGTTTATTACTGAAGCTTTCAGCATTAGGTCCTTACTGCACATTTTCTCCTGAGGAAGACCACATCTAAGGCCTAGTTTCCATCATTCTGTGGCTTCTGTTCCTCTGTGACGAGGAGTAGCCGTGATAGAAGCACTTAAGCTACATAGCACTAAGGATCTGGAGCTGTCTGAACTTCCCTGGTAGGTTGGAATGCTCATGCTTTTCCTGGTACCTGCTGGGTCTCAGCACTGGAGCCCCATGGCCCTTGACCTTGAGGCCTCCTGATCAGACCTCATTTGATTCTTTTCATAATCATGGTCTTGCCACCAACTAGCGCCCCCTCCCCGTCTGCCCTCCCCCTCCCCCTCTCCCTCTGACAGGGTTTCCCAGGCTGGCTGCAAACTCCTGATCCTCGCACCTCATCCTCCTCCGTGCTGGGATTACAGATGTGTGCCACCATACTTGGCTTTTTTGTTTTTTTTCCCAGCTCTTGCTCTAAGGTTAAGACTTGGTGCTTTATGCTGATGGCCACTCTGTGCTATCTCTGGGGTTGTGAAATCTAGCTGAAGAGAGGCAGAGAGCCTCTCAGCTGGAAACAAATGGAGGTCATCTGCTAGGGAATAGGTCACAGTGAGTACCTCTATGAGTGGGCTGTTTGAGTGAATGTGGACTCATGGCCCGGGAGCAGCAATTGGGTAGGGAGCACATTCCTGTTGCTGCTTTTGTGGCTTTGGCAGCCATTTTTGCCTTTTCTCCAAGCCATGGCTGCCATGGTCAGCCCACAGGGGGTCCCTTGCCAGATAGCCCCTCTGGAGGTCAGGTGGGAATTACATGGTAGTGCTGTTGGTGGGAGCAGGGAGTTCGAATCCTGTTTCCATCTTCTACTAGCGCTATGATCTTGGCAGAGCACAGCACTTGACCCTCAGTTCCATCATCTGCCCAGTGGGGGCGACAATCCGCTTTTCTTGTAGCACTGTGGGGGGATGAGGTGGCACGAGTGGAGTGTGGTGCTATAAATAAGAGCACCAAGTAAGTAAGTAAGTGCACCAGGGACTCTTACTAGGCAGTCCTATGGCACTTCTATTCCCGGGCTGTAACACACAGCTGTTCTTGATTGACAGAGTGGTCAGTCAGCCCTTCCTCCAGGGCAGAGATTTCCAAACTCCCTCTGGTAGCTACTGTTTAATGAGCATTTGATTGCTACAGGGTGGCTCCTCTTTCCTGTTTCACAATGGGGATTCCTGGAGCAAAGGCTGGCCAGTGGGCAGCATGGTCACTACTAGTGCATCGACTACCAAAGAAATACACACTCAGCAAGCAGTTCTTCCTTCCAGGGGTGAGAGCAGGTGGTAGTCAATGTGGGTGGCAGTGCAGATGGGCATATTAGCATTTGGCCATATCAGCATTTTCTCTGTTCTCTGTAAACCATCAAGCACCCTTTGGGCTATAGGTGAGGAGGAAGCTGTGTTGCTTTTGATTCTGCTGGAGGCCTGGCTGAGGTGGCTGGACAGAGGCTAATGTTTGGTCTATTCTCTGATCTTTGGCATTGAATCTATGTTGTGGCAAAGAAGAAGTAGAAGTGTACAATCAGGTTAATGTCTTACAGTTTTCTGTAAGAAGAGGGTCTCTTTGCCATACTTGCAGATGCAGATAGAGATGAGGTAGAGAGAAAACTGTTTTATCAGAGCTTGGGAGCAATCTTGGCGTGAAGATGGCCATTCATCCATGGCAGAGTCGCTGTGTGCAGCACTCTGCTATAATTTACCAAGGTTTCTGTGTGTACATTTGGAATACAAGCATTGGAACATCTCTAATCTGAAAAGCTGAAGTTCAAAACTTTTTGAGTGTAATGTAAATTGCATTGCATCATGGAATGTCACATCGGCACTCAAAAAATTCCAGAGTTTGGAGTATTTGGGATTTTGGATATTTTTTAGATGAGGGATGCTTAGCTGATAAAATCTATGCAACTCTTCCAACATTCAAAAAGTGCTGCAGGGCCAAGGATTTAGCTCAGTGGCACCACACCTGCCTCTCAAGCACAAGGTCCTGAGTTCGATCCCCAGTACCCCCCCCAAAAGCCCCTCAAAATGCTACAATCTGAAACACTTCTAGTTCCAGATACTGTACTTCAGATAGTGCACATTCAACCTGTTACAGAAAAATGATTGAATGAATTATTCTTGGAATTTTGTAGCTCTTAGTGTATTTCCAAGTACGAAGTAGGAAATATGCAGTTTTTCTCTAACTCGTTCATATTTCCTAATCAGTGGCTACCTTTATAAACTGAGAGCCTTCTTGGGAAGTTCTATGGCACTCATCTCTTATGGAGATGTGAGTGTGGGTATGCCATTGTGTGTGTTCTTCCCCTTTTACATGATACATACTTTGGTGTGCTGTCATGGATCCCCCCTCGGTTAGAATGCCCCACTGTAGTATTCACCATCTGCATGCTTCTTTTATATTTACAATCAAGAAGTAAGGATGCGACAGGGATATGCTCCTGACTTAGGCATCAGAGTTGATTTGGAAGGGTAGTTTCAAGAATTACTGTTACACCTTTCACAATAGGAAGTCAAGTGCAGGAGGCTATGAGGAGGAGATGGCTAAGGACATCAGTATTGCTATTGGGAGGTGGCTCTGTTTCTCCAAGAAGAGAGGGATGAGGCAGGAGAATGTCACTGTGTTGGTGTGGGGAGAGAGGATAGAACAGAGCACTGCCCAGACTGTCTGTTTATTGTATTGTAGTGATGAATCCTCTCTGGAGCACATAATGTCCATGTAGTCTATACTTGGGGGTGCCAGTCACTTGAATAAGACACAGATACTGTCCTCTGGGAGTTCTCATTTCACTGTGCAAAAGACCACAGGCTGTCACAATGAGAAGATGATGAGTGAATGTGGAGATTTCTGGATCCTGCTGGAACTCCACTTTTTGTTTCTTTCTCCAGAGCATCTTCATTGTAAGATTCTCTTGCACAAAGCCTGTAGGAATTCTGTTCTTTCCAAATACAGCTCAGCTTGTACCAGGACATACCCACCATCATATCAGAGAGGTAGTGATCTTTTGAAAGATGAGCATTGGCTGTTATTCTGGAAGAACCTTCTGGAAGTTGTACTTTATGTGAAAAGGAAATTCTAGTTTTATTGGTTTGGTGTATTCTTTGGGCAGATACTGAAAAGTGAAGGACTTAGTCCTCTAAATTTTATATTTTTGTTAAAAGAAATAAAACCATCCTGTATATGAAATCAATGCTGAGTGTTCATTAGTGGGTGGTCTAGGGGCTGATGGAAGAATCTTGTCTGGCTTGGACAGTGAAGAAAGAAGCTGAATTTGGTTTTGATCCTTTTGTGATCGGGGTGACAATTTTGCAGGCTCTTTTTAGGTGATGCTTGTACTAAGAAGTATCTAAAGTACAATTATTTTCAGTCTCTTGTGTTTTGTCTCCAAGAAAACAAACGAGGTTCATTGTCAAATTTCTCATGTTGTTTGTACCAAAGGGAGGTATTTCTTGTTTGCTCAGATGGGTTGAAAGCCTTTCGTTCTGCTTGATTTACCCCAGGAGCAAGGCAAGACATCAGAGATTAGCATAGATCTTTCTAGTCTTCCTGTAGAAGAAAAGATTTTTAGATGATGAAACCTATTAATATTTGTAGGATGGGCATCTTTGCATGGCTGTACATATCCATTTGCTTCATTGTTAATTGACTGTGTCCTATTTTGATGTGAATATAGTATAGTTTATTTAATCACATTTAGGTTTACTTAATCATATTTGTTTTCCAGTTACAAATAATGCTACAATAACAAGCTTTGCACACACCTATTTTGCAGCTGTGTGAATATTTTTCTAGGACAGATTCTAAAGGTAGGTAGCTGGACCCTTTTCGATGGATATTTGTGAATTATTGTAAACCTAATGATCTTCATTTTGACTTTTGGGACTCTCTAGTGATTTGGTTTTTAGTTTCTTCGTAATCATTTGAGAGGAGATACTCTTAATTTGGAGTTCAGCCTTTCTAACAAGGGAAATATATTTAATTCTTGAGCAATTAAAAAAAAAAAACTTTTCCAACATGCTTTTCCCAGGACGGAAAGCCAGCTCTGCAGACACCAGCTGATAATCTTGCATTCCTGAAAGACCGCCGCTCCCCCTAGGCAGGTGGCAATGCTGGGGCTCTGGTGTCCTGCGCAGCAGGGTTGCTCTCAGCTGTGTTTACCGCAGCTCCTCAGGAGGGAGCATGTGAATACCTGACGTCTGAATTTACATCAGCATCCACGCCAAAGTCATTACAGGGATGAACCTCATACAGAGTCTTTGTATTGAGAAAAAAAAGCTCTCATTTAATAAAAAGGACAAGATAAATACACTTGGCTGAGTATGTTGCTATCTTATGATCCTAGAATATATCTTACTCCACGATATTGTCACCTTTGCCACTACTCCTTTAATTGTGGTAGGAGATGCGTAATGTGGCCATTTTAATCATTTTAAGTGCACAGCTCTGTGACATTATATTCCAGTTGTGAAACCATCACAACTGTCTATCTCCAGAACTTTTTCACCATGCCAAAGCCACATCTCCTTTCAACAAAAGGAGAGGCACTTTAAGCCTAAATTCGGCATAACTTTGTGGTCAGCAAAGAGCCACCCACTCTGCTTTAACTTTTGAATGGTACAGGGTTCAGAGCATCTTAAACATTTGGGGTGTAAAAATAACACAGAGCCCTTCTCTTGTAATTTGCCCAAGAAGATCCAAACTGGCACCCAGCAGGTAGAAGCCACTCAGCCCCAAGCCAAATCATAGAGTCTGTGACATTAATTAGTGAAGGTACTTTGCCTCCACCTGCTTGGGTCTTCCTAGACTCAACCCCAGCCAGCACTTTACTCTGCTTGTCCACACCATCGAGCAAGCACAAAGGAATTAGTGATGTTTTGCTTCTAGCATTTCACATGGTGCAGCCTCCATAAGTCACTTGTGACTTTAACGCTGGAGGGGAGACGCTTCATCTTTCCCAAAACAAGCTTGTTCCGGAGATGTTGCTGTCTCTGCGAAAAGATGTGTGTATGTTTCAGAGGCAGCTGGATCCCCAGTTCAGTACTACGAGACTTTCCAGAGGCAGATGGCCAAGCAGAAGGTGGGAACATGTGGGTACCCAGACAGCAGAGGGGAAAGAAGGAAATCAGAAGAGTAAAGGGCAGCAAACCAGTCACCTTCACAGAGTGTGAGTTTTGTTTTTCAAAAAGTAATTGAGGGTGCCCCATATTCTAAAGTCTATATCTGTATGGGCACTGGGACCCTTTATGAATGTCCTCCCTATCCCAGCCTTAGCTTTTTCTGCTGATCACTTTTAAAGCTTAGGAAAAACAAAACTCAGAACCCAGCTGCATTTAGCCTGTCTGGTTTGAGAGCATTAGGCAGAGTCTTGACAAGGCAATGAACTCATTCTACTAATTGTAATGAGCGTGAGGCCTTTAGCAGGTTATCGGGCTCCTCAGACTTCAGAAGGCTTTGATCGGCCTCCTCCTCCTAACAACCATGCCTTATGCTAACTGGTTTAGTGCGTTTTTATGCAACAAAAGCAACCACCGCCTATTCTTTAGAAAAAAAGCTAGACTGGGCTTTAGAAAAAAGAATTCTTAGTTGTTTTCCCTCGTCTCCCAAATTGCAGAATGTACTTTCTCTATTCAGTCCTTGCAGTTGCTAAGAAACTGCCATTTTGAAGGAAGGGTAATTAAATTTTGATTTTAATTTAAAGACAGAGCAGGCGAGGCTGTCCATGCTTTTTCAGTGAATGGGTGCCTGAGAGCAGGAGACTGGCGGCTTCCAGATCAGAACTGAGGACTCAGTGTGACTTGAGTGCTCCTGCTAGAGAAAGTGGCTTTGAACTCATTCTTTGTCACAATGGCTGCTTAAGTTTTGGGGAGAAATACTTAGGAGACCAATGTGTGTTGGGAAAGCAGGAGCTCTGGGCTTGATTAATTTATAGGTGTAATTTAAGAGCCTGGTTCTCCTTCTGATCCCTGGGATGCATGTTTACTGAGCCTGTAGACATGAGGCCTCTCTGCTCCCTGGACGTTTTTTATGGCTTTTGCCATGTCAGAGAAAAAGCTGTAGATCTCTTATGAGCAAACATATTATTATGTCCAGAGGACGACTGGCATGTTATAAAGTTTCAATGGTCAATTAACAAAGATTTATTCTTTGTCACTCAGGTATTCCCCCCTCCCCATTACCTCCTGGAATGAAGTTAGGCAGTGTTTTCTTCCTGCAGTCTTCAGTTGGGTTATGGCTCCCAACAACAGGGCAAGACTAGAGAGAGCCAATCTGAATATTTAGCCTCTTAGCAGCTGGGCTTTCTGCTTTAGTGAAGTGGACACTTGAAAAAAGGGGGTGAGAGCAAGAGGGAAGGAGAGAGAAAAAAGGCGGGGAGGGAATTATTTTTTAGAGCACTTCAGTCTGTTTACTACACATTTATTTGGTGAAACCTCATTCCAGCAGTGCAGCCGACTGTCCCATGGGCCACAGCCGCACCCATTGGCTGGCTTTCCATTGTGTCTTAATTTGGAATGCACACAGGGACCTTTGAGTTGCTATTTTAAAGGTTCTCATCCTGTTTCAGGCCCATGTATTGTACATTTGCAACCTGCTGAGCTCAGAATCTTGTCTATTTTTAAATTGCAGTCAAGAAACAGAGGTGAGCTGTTCATCAGCCTTTCGGCTTTCTGTGTATTTATTTCACTCCTCCTGTAAAAAGAAAAATCTGTTTTATATAATATCAGAGAGTTAAACATGCTGTAAAAGAAATTTGTCTAATGCTGTAAATCCTTCCTGTGGGGAAGATGTGATTTCATTATCATATAGAGGAAGAATTGAGCCAGCTCTGAGCTTTCGTCTCTCATCCAGAAATAATTCATGGACTAATCCTTTTTATTTCGACTTGATGTGAAAAGTTGCAAACCTGAAGGGTTCAGTTTGTTCAGGGCCTGTTAAGGTTCCAGGGGAGCAGGTTGGCTATGGGAGGACCGTTGTTTCCATTGCCCTTGCCCTCTTCCCGTGACCCCACTGGGAAGGCCACACAGGGCTGCCTGTGCTGCCCAACCTGCTTCCTCATCAGCCATCTGTACTTGGCTTTTACCCCAACTCTAGAAGTTAGATCAGGAGTCCAGGTGGTGTCATCCACTTCTTGATTGCCACTCTTGAGGGACTGATGGACACGAGGGAAGATTGGTGACGAAGGGGACGGGAAGAACATGGCACTCAGCAGATGCTGGCATCCTGGGACCTTTTCCAAGATGTTTCAGGCTTCATTCTCTGACTTGTTTAAGGGCAGAGAATAAGGTTGCAAAGGAAATCAAAGCCTGATGTGGAGAAACGAAACATGAGGCCTACTGACTTTTAAAAAACATTTTAAATAACATTCTCTGAGGTTTCATTTTATACCAAAAGCAGCTGTAATAAGTTTTGGAAGACGGTATAAGGTTTCTATTACAGAATGATCCTGCTTGCAATTTTTGTACCCAGAGTGAGAAAGGGCTGAGGGACAGAAGGGGTGGTTAAGAGGTTATTTCATATAAGGTGAGAAAATTTGGAAAGATGAATTCAAGACTGCAAGCGGTAACTTTCGGTATGCTGTAATTTGCAAATGCAATAACATTAAACCATTGCAAAGGTTTCTTTTTTCCTTTTGGTGAAAATAGCCTGGATAGCAATGGAATAACTTAATAACTGGAGCCCAGCAGTGCTTTGGCCACAAGTAAAGCAAGACTGCAGCTCTGTAATGGGCCCTGCTAGGGTTGCCTCAGTGACTGATTCCCCCCGAAGTCTGGTGCAAGCCAGAGACGTCAGTATTCTAAAAGCTCTCGTTGTTCATGGGGCATCATTATTTGGTATTAAGTGCACAGTATTTGCTTGTGAAACAATTTATTAGAAACACGTATGTTTAAGAAAGAGGGCTTGATTTGATAAACTAGTAGATCTAGTTTATAACATTAAAAATTTTATAGTACTTTTTTTGTGGGTGGGGGTCTAGGGTTTACAACCCAGACCCTCGTGCATGCCAGGCGAGTACTCTACCCCTGAGCAACATCCCCAGACCTTTATAGTACTTTTGCTTCTGAGAAAAGACATTTTAGTCCAGCTATCAGTGTTTATCTTAACACGCATGTATTTGAATGCAAAACTGGAAAGTTGAGCCGAGGAATGAATTGATACCTAAAACACACTTTTCTCTGGGAAGGAATAAACCTTCTTCATATCTGACAGGTACAAAAGAGCATATTTTGTGAAGTTGGCTGGTAATATCCAGCCCGGCGGACAGGTTCCCTCCTACTGTTAAATCTCTTGGTAGGAGGCCTGGTGAGAAGAGAGAAGAGCAGCATGTGTAAGTGGACTTAACTCTGTCCTTCCCACATGAATGGGGCTGTTCAGGAGTACACAGGTTCCTATGACCTATCTCTGAGAAAACCTGTTAGCCAGAGTCTTAGGGTTTCTTGTGGATGTTTGAAGAAACCAAGCTTTGAGCTTTCTGCCTTCAAAAACTAGAAGTCTTGACTTTTGGCTTCTCTGTTCAGCCTACACCAGTGATATTGGAACAGATGAATGACTTCTTTGGGGCTCTGAAATACTTATCTTTGCAGTGTGGAAACATAGGTGTCTGTGAAGTGATGGGAGATTTCAGAATGTAATGTGCAAAGGGTAACTACCAGCAGTTTTTCTTTTCAAAAAGTTTTTAAGGGCCAGCATAAGCTTATGCAGTAAAATCAATTTGCACATGGTTTGGCTCTTATCCAGCAAATTCCACTGGATGATATTTTAATCTGAAAGGCTCCAATAGGCTTAGATATTTATCATTGTAACTTGCTGCTCCCAGTGCAGCACACTGGGGTCCTTAGGTACATCGTGGAGATGTCTTTGATATGTTGGGCTGGCTAAGGGCTCCTCATTTCCTTTGACTAGTTTTTAAACTGGAAGTTAAGGGCAGTGGTAGCAATAGTTGGAAGAGAAAGGGAGGGAGAGGGCTAGTATGTGGAGGTGTTGGGGGTGGAGTTGGGAATGGACTGATTATTTGGTTTTGTGGGGTTTTCACAGAGCTGTCATGTAGGAAGATCCCAGTAAGTTTATAATTACAGTGTTTGTGTAGACAAGATCACACAGCAGTCTGGCCTTACTTGATTCTTTTCATTTTATTCTTGTAAGAACATTAAATATGAGATTTATTATCCTAACACATTTTATTTGTTTGTTTTTTGTTTTTTGTTTGGAACCGGGGATTGAACTCGGGTCCTTGTGTTTGCGCAGCAGGCGGCGAAACCACTGAGCTAAATCCCCGGCCCAAATGTATACTTTGTTATTGTTGAGCTTAGGAACCCTGTTGTACTGAAGATTTCTAGAACTTACTCATCTTGCTGGATGGAAAGTTTATGCCCCTTGATTAGTAACTCTCCATTTCCCCTCCTGCCTCAGCCCTGCAACGGCTCTTCTACTCTTTGAATACATAAACAAGACTAAGATGCCTCCTATAAGTGGAATGGTGCAGTATTTGACCTTCTGTGATTATCTTGTTTCCTGTGGCATAATGTCCTCCAGGTACATCCACGTTGGCATACATTGCAAGATTTCCTTCTTGATAAAAGCTGCATTGTATGGAGAAATTATATTTTTTATTTTATTTATCTGTTGATGGACATTTAGGTTGTTAAATCAATATCTTAGCTGTTAGGAACAGTGCTGTGACTGCTAATGTCTCAGATCCTAATTTTAGTTCTTTTGGATAAATACCTACATGTGGGATCGCTGGATCATATGGTCATTCTGTTTTTCCTTTTTGAGCGGGCTCCATATTGTTTTTTGTAGGTGGCCATACCCACTTGTGTTCCCGCCATCAGTGTGTATAAGGGGTTTCTTCACATCCTCATCAATACTTTTTTTTTTTTTGGTAGAAGCTATCTTGACAGATGCAAGGTGGATTATGGTTTTCATTTGTATTTTCCTGATGGTTAATGATGAACATCTTTTCCTGTTCCTGTTGCCCATTTGTATGTCTTTGGAAAAGTATCTGTTAAAGGCCTTGGCCCATTTTTAAATTGGGCAGTACTTAAATCTCGAACAGCCATGTGTCTAGTTGCCAGCACACCTTGATTTGGTTGCTCCTACATGATTTCTGCAGAGAGAAAACTTCCTAGGCATAAGACAAAGGGGCATACCTGATTGAGAACTTTCTCCATAAAGAAAGAGAGGCAAAAGAAATGAGGGCTAGGAGGAAACAGCAAGCATCTGCCTGTGGGGCCTCCTATCAGACAGGCTAACACAGCTTGCACTTGAGAGCTGCATCTCACTCTCTTTCAGTGCCACATCTAACTTAATATTTATCAGATTAGTGGCTGTGAATAAGGAGCCAACAAAGGGAGTGAGATTCATGATAAAGAAAAGAGATAAATCCGTGTGTTAGTATGGTCTCTTCATAACTCTGACCTTTAGTTTCTAGTTTACTTTTCAACAAAAGGAACGCAAGTCTTCTTGGAGCATCTTAGAAATATATCAGGAGACCCTTTTTGGTGCTCAGAATATCCTTAAAGGTAGTTTTGTCACTTGTCCATCATGTTAAGCCTAGGGTTAAGGTGAGTTTTGGAGATCATCCCTAGAGGAATAAGAGTCACCCATCCTGTGCTACCATTTGTCTTTTAGATTGTCAAAATCTTTCCCCTTGTTCATTAGGTGGCCATGCATAACCAGTAATGTGGGATGTAATAAGTTATTTTCTGGGTTTTCTAAATAACTGTGCTTTTTACAAGGGTTACACTCCAGCAGTCTCCTTTGAAGTCGTTTTTGTTGTGGATGGGGCTCTGTTATTCCAAAGGAGTCAGCCAGCAGATGAGAGGCCTTTTGGCTTAAGCCCCCAACAGCCTTCTGGACAACAGCACTTATTTATCGGTTTGTCTTCCTCCCATCCCCGCTCCTCCTTTCTTCCCCTCTCCATCAGAGCGATCGCCACACCGGCCCATCCTCCAAGCTGGACTGCCAGCAAATGCCTCCACAGTCGTCGGAGGGGACGTGGAATTTGTCTGCAAAGTTTATAGCGACGCTCAGCCCCACATCCAGTGGATCAAGCATGTAGAAAAGAATGGTAGCAAATACGGGCCTGATGGGCTGCCCTACCTCAAGGTTCTGAAGGTGAGAACTTTCTGAATCCCAAGGGGCCCACAACTGGGGACTCCTTTGTGGGGTTGGCCCAGTTCTTCCATTTATTGTTGGATTTGAGAAAAGTGGATTCCCTTTTTGGATGGGCCAGTAGAGTATGTTAAGTTACCAGAGCATTAGGCTTACTAATAAGATTTCAGAAGGGAGCTATGAGCTAGGGAAAAGCTACTGAACTTGGAGTCAGATAGTTCAGCTCTTTATCAGCCTGGGCTCTTACATGAGACTGTTAGGCTCAGCTGCACGTCTTGAAAGTGGAGATCATAACACTGTCTCCCCAGTGAAGTAGAGGGGAAAGAACTTGGAAAGCTTTAGACACCATACTAGCGTTCATTGTTATTCTGATGTTGATTTCTATTGATATGACTTTAGGATCAGATTTTAATATCCACATTTTAGAAACAATTTAGATTTCTTTTTTTCAAAATATCCTTTAAACTTTGAAATCCACTTGCCATGTGTTTTAGACAATAAACTTTGGGACATGTTTCTGTGTCCATGAAAAGGTAGACAAGGAAAAATTTTTTCCCCTTGTATTTTTTTGTTTTTGTTTTTACAAGCTCCATTTTCAGAGCATCAGCCTCTCTTTTTTTTGTTTTTTTTTGAGAAGGGGGTCTCACTATGTATTGTAAGCTGACCTTGAACTCACTGTGTAACCCAGGCTGGCCTCAAATTCATAGCAACCCTCCTGCCTCAGCCTCCTGCGTGCTAGCATTGCAGGTGCGTGCCACCATGCCTGGCCAGCTTCTTGAATTTTTAGATCTAGCTTGCTCTTCAGGATGTTATAGCCTGTGGCAGCTGAATCTGTACTGCTACTTATTACCCACTGGCTACCATACCTATCATGCTGAATTCCTCATAGAGAATATCCTCAAAAAGAATAATCTTCCAATAGAACCATCGATGGCTAACCAAGAACTCTCAATGAATGAAGTGTTCTCTCCAGCTAACAATACCCAGGATCCAGAAATCTGGGGAAAGATGACCAACCTGGGGAACTGCTGGCCCATTCCACCAGCTATTTGTCACATCCTTCCGCCCTCCTCCTCCACAGGTCACTTTCACTGTTTACCACTTGACTGACTTTGTTCTTCTTCAACGCACAGCTCTTGAGCCATAATGGAGGTTATTTTCTTGTGGTGTGTTGGTGGTGGGACCATAGACAGCACCGAGTCCTTCCTGGTTGGCCATTATATTGTTCTCCTATGTCTGTTCCAGCACTCGGGGATAAATAGTTCCAATGCAGAAGTGCTGGCTCTATTCAATGTGACTGAGGCGGATGCTGGGGAGTATATATGTAAGGTCTCCAATTATATAGGGCAGGCCAACCAGTCTGCCTGGCTCACTGTCCTGCCCAAAAAGCAAGGTAACAACGTTTTTGTTTTTGTTTTTGTTTGTAAAAGAAAGCTGGATATAGAAGCTGAAAAGACTTGGTGCTTTGGGAGACTGCAGGCAGCTTGTAGGATTACTCTTGTGGCCTTGGAATATTTATAATAATCTTTCTTCGGTGATGCAGCTGGCACAATGCCAGCAGCCATGGAAAAATGCCCACAGCGTTCAAAGTGCTTGCTCTAATTTCTTCTAAAGGTTCCCCTCCACCCTCACCCAGTTTTTTAAGTTGTTCCTTCTGGTTTGTCTTGTTTGGGCTGCACATTACCCATGATGACTGCACATTAGCACCACATTAAACACACACCTGCACATCGAATCTGGACACTTCAGGGTCAGCAGAATTCATATTTTCTTCTACCCCAGGTTTGTAGAGAAGTATTTTCATAATCTAATTGGTCCCACAAAGTATTTCTCTGGTTCCATAGTTCCACATTCGAGGATGGTTCACCTCCCCTGGTTAATACCACTCGATGCTACTGAAAGAAGAAGGTTGGCTTTCTTAGTTTGTCTTGATTCACATTCAAATGTTTATAATTTAAAAAGGAGGGGAAGTCCATTTTTTTCTATTGCCAAGATCATGGTTTCCTTCGATTTTCTTTCAATGCCATGTAAGCAAGATGGTTTTGCAAAAGTAAAATTAACCAGAGCTTGTGACCAAGACACCCTTTCACCCTGGTTCATTCCCACAGAGCCAGAGGGATGTGTGAGATGTCCACCTGGGCTTATCTGTAGTATTTTATCTTATTACAAAACAATTTAAATAGAACTACCCTTTTTTCAATGTGGGAGTCTGCAGCCAACAAGACCCAAACCGAGCTTAGCCTTTGGGCATTATACTTTTGGAAAACGACCCTAAATCCAAACCAAAACAAAGGCCAGGAGAATGGACCTCTGTGGGTTGATTTTTCCATGTGTCTGATTGCATGCATGTCTAGGTGGTGAAGCTGGTGTGGTGATGGGCCTGCAGAGGCGAGCTGGCCAGTGGCTCTCCGTGTTTCTTGGTTGTGGGCTTTGTGGATGGGCTGCAGCCGGAATCTCCCAGTGGCCAGCACCTCCTGGAGCGGCCGGTGCAAGGCCTCATGGTTCCAAGGCCCCCTCCACAATCATTCCTGTGTTGTCTAGCCTTTTTCTTGCTTCCTTTGTTTTCTAGGCTGCCGGTGTTAATACCACGGACAAAGAAATTGAGGTTCTCTATATTCGGAATGTAACTTTTGAGGATGCTGGGGAATATACGTGCTTGGCGGGTAATTCTATTGGGATATCCTTTCACTCTGCATGGTTGACAGTTCTGCCAGGTATATACTGCTCTTTCTCTCCATGGGTTTTTTTCCTTTTCTTGGTTGATTGCTATAAAATTAACACAGCTTCTGTTCTCAGAAATAGCCCCTTTTATCCTTGCATAAAGATTTAAAAAATTCGAAATGATCCCCCAGGGATAAGAAAGTTATCTTAGAAATTCTGTTACAAGGAGGTCCTATACTCCATTTATGATCAAGTGAAATTTCACCCTTAAAACCCAATGGGATCTTAATATTATTAGTGAGTCATTGAGCCAATATATAAATTAGCCTATCCCCTTTTCTCTTAAGGAACAAGTTGAAATTACTTTGTAAAATGCAAAGTAATTTTTTCTTATTGCATATTCCACTTTGCTGAAATCCCACGTGTGGTTTATTCTTCTTGTCCCACTTTGTATTTTCAACAAGATGTAAGCAGATGGATGTATCCTGGGGTGCCTGGGGGAAGCACCTCTGAATGTAGGTGTGCAGAAGCAGTGTGTTACCTACCCTGGGAATCGGTGGCTTCTTGCATGTTTCAATAGGTTGGACTCTTAGTTTGCTTTTACTGCAGCGCATGCTCATGCCATCTTGGGCTTGATGTTATTTCCACCTCGTGGAGAAATAAATATCAGCAAAGCCCTATTGCCTAAACTTTGCTGTTGTCTAAGTCTTTAACTGACATCTCTAGTTTAGTCAAACCTTCTGGATGAACACTGTCCTCTCTGATGCTGTTGCCTCTATTATTTCCTTTGTGAAACTTGCATAGACTGTGGTTTGCTAGCTTATGATGTTCCACTCCAGTTATTAATTCCTTATTTTTAGAATACAGTGGCTACTTGCATGGTTGTTTTATTATATCTAGTAAAAATAGATTGATTATTTCATTTTGTGCTGTGCTGCTGAGAGTTTTGACTATCTTGCAAGTATTTTTCTGATTAAAATGTATAAGCTTTAATACCATTGCATCCATTTTCCCTTTTATTGTAAATCTGCTCTGTGAATATTTGCTTTGAAACAATGAGACTGCTGTTGAGCTTGCTTTTACTTGCAGTGCTGCATTGTGCAAGTGCCTTGCTGGCACTGCTTAACCAATTTGCCTGACAGTACTAGCCCGTTAACTAAGAATCCAGTTTGAGAAAAATGCTACTTGGGAATACACTGCTTATAGATTGTCCGTTGAGGACAAAGGAGGGAGCAGCATTATTGGAAATTGATATAAGAAGGTGCTAAATTAAGGATATATGTATATACTCCCATTTGTATTTTTTCTTAAGGGAAAGGTTGTATGACCTATCAGTATAACCAGTTCCACAAAATTTTAATGGTTAAGGAATACCATAAACTTTATTATGAATATAATGGTTTCATGTAAACAATCCAGTCTTTATATTAAGTTCATTGATTTGTTGAATTAAATAACATGCTGGACTATATTAAATAAATCACTAAAGCTTTTTTGGGCAGCCTACTGCATGAATATTCATTTCATGGGGAACTGTGTTCATCTGGGGTACAGCATCTCATTGAGCCTTCCTCTGGAAAGCCTGCCCCAGGAAGACAGAAACAAAATGGGCATGTTCATTTTCAAGATTTTTCAGCTTGACTTGTTTTCAGAGGCTGTCATGAAAAGCAGTCCTTTGCTGTGGGTGCAGTTGATGGTCTTGCTCTGCCCAGATGCCTAACAGAATGTGGCCTTGTAGCCTGCCCTTTGTGGCTTGGTGTCAGCTGCTCACTGATGGCAGGGAGCCACTGAGGCTGGAGACAGTGACCACCTGCACCCTGGTGGTAAAGTGAAGAGCACTGGTTATCCATTTGCACCTGGAGAGACACTTAGTGGGCCTGTGCCCTCTGCCATCTTGCAGCATTGAGTTTTTGGGAAGCCCACCTTGCCTAAAGACTGGTCATTGCGTTTGATTCCTTTAGAAATGTTGCAGTGCATTACTCCAGTGTCCTAACTCTGTGGCCTGCTTATCTGTTCTTCCCCCCTATAATCTACAATCTAGCGCCCGTAAGAGAAAAGGAGATTCCATCTTCCCCAGATTACCTGGAAATAGCCATTTACTGCATAGGGGTCTTCTTAATCACCTGTATGGTGGTGATAGTCATCGTGTGCCGAATGAAGACTACAACCAAGAAGCCAGACTTCAGCAGCCAGCCGGCTGTGCACAAGCTGACCAAGCGCATCCCCCTGCGGAGACAGGTAACAGAAAGTAGATAAAGAGTTTACAGAAATTTACTCCTCCCCATGACCCAGCCAGCTCTTCATCTTTTCCCCTGCGTTGATGCTGTCTACTTCTGTGAGCTTAGTGTGCGGATGGTTCCCATGTGCCTCCTGGTGGTTGTCCAATTAGTGTTTGGAGCTTTGAGGCTGTGAGTTGTACTGTTTCCCTGGGGTCCGCAGATGGGGTCTGGTTCGAAAGGTAGGAAAAGACCACAGTGTAAGAATCAGAGAGCTGATCTGCAGGACAGAAGATAACACTGGAGGCAGTTCCCTGTGTGTATTCAACGCGATTTAACTACAAAGCTTGGGTCATTTTTGCCTTTTATGATAAAACGCCTTTTTTTTTTTTTTTGGAGATAGGCACAGATATTAGGATGAGGCACATACACTAGTGGGAAAGAGACTAATAAATACTGTTGTTTTTTTTTTTTTTTTTTTGTGGAACCGCAGATTGAACTCAGGGCCTTGCCCTTGTGAAGCAGGCGTAGTACCACTGAGCTAAATCCCCATCCCTGATTTATTTTGTTCAGGTCAAGATCAGAAATCTATGACTTGGGGGTTTATATGAACTACTGCTTGCTTTAAATTGGCCCATGATTTCTTTCTAAACTGAATTTTGGCTGAATCCTCCAATTACTAAAATAACATTGTATACATATACTATTATGTTATTGTCAAAAATTCCCAAGTATGGTTGTTGATTCAGCAGTAGAATGATTTTTATGTACAACTGGAAGAGGATGGCTTTTAACCTTGAGTTTGGTCTTTGTTGGCTACTTTTTTTTATACCTGGTTGGTGTATTTTTGCTTTGAAGGGAATGGGGCAAGATAAAACTTGTACTGTACCATAAACCAAAACCCTGCAAAGATGAATTGGACAGGAAATACTTTGATTCATTTCTTCTTGTTCATGAAGATAGATGAGAAGTCAAGTGTGTATGCAGAGTCTTTGTGAGAGTATTTGAAACTTGGTTCCAATAAAGAGGTTTTTTTTGAGTGAAATGGTCAACTTACTGGCTCTTTCTGTGTGTATTTTAAGCAAAATTTATGCTTTTTATTTATTTTTATTTATTTTTGGTACTGGGGATTGAACTTGGAACCTTGCACTTGGGAGGCAGGTGGTGGCACCACGGAGCTAGATCCCTGGCCCAGAATTTATGCTTTTTAAAATTGTAGATTCCTGTTGGGGATTTAGCTCAGTGGCACCACACCTGCCTCTCCAAGCACAAGGTCCTGAGTTTGATCTCCAGTACCTAGATAGATAGATAGATAGATAGAACTGTAGATTCCTTAGTCTCAGCCTGAGAGATTCTTTTTTGTTGTTGTTTTTTTTTTTTTCTTGAGACAGAATCTCACTGTGTAGCTCAGGCTGGCCTCGAACTTGTAGCAATCCTCCTGCCTCAGCCTCTGGAGTGCAGGCATGCACCCCCACTCCTGGCCCAGAGATTCTTGTTAAGTAGATCTTTGATGGAGCCTAGAATCTTTGTTTTAAACAAATCCTCAGGTGATTCTGAAAAGCCCTTTGAGAAACTCTAGGTTCTTTTCCACCCTTGCCTCTCCTGGGACTTAAGCTAGCAGTGCCCTTTTATGGTGAAGATGTTAGGAAAGATTAGGACCCTTCAGTCAGCAGGAGTTTTGTCAGAGGTCTGGCTGTTCTCAACTCATCTCCCAATACCAGGTTGATGAGTCCTTCTTAGCTTCTTTGGGGCCACATTCCCAATGGGTTCTTGTGGTTGGAGGTTGAAGATAAAATTTGAAGTATATGTCAAGTGCTGAGAATGACCAAACTGTGCTACGAGCATGGGGAAAATAGGCCCATTGGGTGTCTTCTGCTACCAAGAATGCTGTTATTTTGAGTAACATCATTGTCATTCATGGTGCCAGAGACACATTGATTGCACCAGGGCCAGTTCCCTGGCCAGTTATTCTAGAATCCTGTTCTAAGATGACTCATATGGCCTAGTAGTGCTGTGGCTTTGGGCTATATAGCCACACCTCCTTCACCCTCTTTCAGGTACTGTAGTACTAGTAACCTCAGGCCAATTCTTCATAGCTTCCATACTGGGAGTTAGGTTTGGAGAGTTGAAATGGGAGTGGAAATCCCATTTCTACATTTTTTTTTTCTAATAGGGAAAAATAGGAAACCTATAATTTAGTGTAGCTACACATTGTCCAACAGGTATTTCTTGGGGGGGGCAGATTGTAATACACTTCTTTTTAGCTTCATATAAAAGAGATAGATGTGCTGAAAATCCCTTTAATACAATCTTGACCTTTATGTTTTCCATCTCTTTGACCAACTGGTTTTTCTTCATTGTCCATCTCTACCTAGGTTGGCCATTTTTCTCATATTCTCTGTGTGACGTGACCAGAGGAAAATTAGGATTCTTTCCTTATTTTCTTCCCTCCTTTTATTCATCACTTTCTTCCCTCTTTTCTTTTATTCATTATAATTTACTAAGTCCTTGATCTAAACCAGGTTCCATATAAAACATGGCTTGTCACACATTTACCATTGGCTCCAGGGTTATTTGGGGGAGCCTTTCTATGAAATGTAATTGCTTTGTGTTTCAGTAGGGTTAAGTACTCTAGTATAAGAGAATCAGAAGAAAGTGGCCAAATACCAGTCAACCTAGAAAAATCTATCTCTGGGAGATTAATTTATTTGGGGGGATGTTGATACACTTCAGCTCTTTGTATATGCCAAAATGGGGTGCCTTATGAATTGTTCCCAAAGATCATCTTGTCAATAATCATGCCCCTTCACGGGGGAGATGCCTATCTAGTTTCTGGACAAAAGAGGGTTATTGGACTGTAGCTGGAAGGAAAAGCTCCACAAAGGCCTGCAGATATGTTGATGACAGAGTGAATACCACAGAGATGCCAAGCATGCTTTTACCTGGCGACAGGTGAGCCTGTAGATGTCATGAGGACTTGTTGCTCTTAGGCGTTCATAAGGCCACTTTTCCTCCTTTGTTGGCCCAACCTCCTGTACAACAGGTAATACTCAGCATCTTCATGGTGGAATCCACATTCTGTCTTCCTGGCTCTGACCCTCACCCTTCCTTAACATGCATTTATGCAGCTTCTCTCTCTACTTACCCACTCCATCACTGTTGTCTTTATAGAATAAGAAATGTGTGTGTGTATGTGTATTTATCTCATTGTTAGTTTTTTCCTTCTTAACATTTACTAATCCACGCTGGACTTATTTTTATAAGTCAGACATTTTGGTTTATGTTATGTTTATGTTTTGGGCACTAAAAGATTTTTTTTCTAGTACCAAAGAAATTCCCGTGCTCCTTCTCCAGTAACTATGACTTTTTTACACTGGATTTAGAACAATTTATTATTTTTATGTACAGAAAACTCAGGAGTATATTAAGACCAGTTTAGTGGCAAGTTGGTTAGCCTTTACCTTTTTCAGCTGTGACTTCTCTGAGACTTTTTGATGTGCTTTGATGGTGGGGGGAAAAGAGGCAATTTTTTGACCGGGAGAGGCAGATGGATGTGGCATCTCCTGGGTGGGGGGAGGCTCACCCCCCATCAGGTCAGGGCTGGGAGACCGTGTGAGACACCTGTTTGCCTGCCTCCGCTTCTCAGTCTTTGTGTGATAAATTGGACCAGCACCAACCAGCCCAGGGAGGACATCTTTGTGAGCTTCTTGGTTCATGTGCAGGCCTGCTGGGCAGCTAGTGGCCGTTGTAAGGGCACCTGTGCATGTCCCCGAGTTTGAGGGGTGGCTTCACTTTCTGTGAGTCCCACCAGTCACATGAGGGATGGCAATGAGGGTGGGAGCAGGCACAAAAGGGACGATGCAGAGGAAAACAAGGTGACTTGCTCAGGAGATGCAGTAGGTTTGTTGAGTAAATTTTTCTGAGTGTGTCAGTTCTCTTTTCTGCAGCCAGATCTGTAGGTGGGATGTAAGTTTAACAGTGTCAGGCCTGCTCTGTTCAGATGAAGCCTGTGCGGCCTACAGTTCCTCCCATCTTCCTCAGCAACTTACAAGGCTGCAGGGTATTTTACTCAGACTTCAGTTTCACCCTGGCAGCTGCAGGTAGAGGCAGAGTAAAAACCAGAGAAATCAGGGGCACATTTGTAATGACACCTTTGAGGCACATGATGTACCCTAGGGATATCAGGAGTGGAGGAGAGAAAGAGAGAGGAAGGAGCTCATGGCTCGGTAGCCAGTTCTTAGGGCTGTGTGTTAATGGTCAATAAATAGACCAAACTTCATGAAGGGAAGTTCTGCTTCTAGAAGCTTGCTGCCTGGCAGCTGAACTCCACAATCCTGGAATATTCTCGGTAGTGCAGTCAGTCAAGTGGTCTAATGAAACTTCACTGGCTGTAGAAAAATTTGGGTAATTAGCGTGGTCATGGCTGACCTGACTGGGACCTGCCCTTTTGGCTGGTGCCTCCCCTCCCCCACACGGCCAGCTTTCTCTTCTCTCAGCCTTGGAACAGCATGCCAGTCTGACCAAGACCAGACCTGGAATTTGGGTGACAGATCTTCTAAGCAGAATGCAGGACTAGTATGTCATTGCTCTGACAGGTTGCTTAAGAGTCTGGCAGAGGTCTAGGGAGGTGGAGGCTTATTAAGGGAGAAACTTCATTGCCCATTTACTAACTTTTGTTATGGGAGAAAAAAAAATCCAGCCTCATAAAAGCTCTTGAAGCTTCTTCTAGCCCCCAGCTTGATGTGAGGAAAGCATTTTGTTTGGTCATAGGGGGTGGTGAGCAAGGCAGATGATAGAAGGAAGTGCACATTGGGCCTTCTATTCTTGTTCCGGAGGCTGGGCCTCAAGGCTGAGAGGTGGACAGTTTCTTTGGCAGGCTGTGGCCCAAGAGTGTCTGTCAGTTCTTAGGAAAAAACACAAACATCTGAATCACATGTTCCCCATAGCATCTTTGTTTCTCTCAGCTCTGATCTCTGAGGTCCCCTCTAGGTGTTAACTTTAATCTAGTAAAAAGAGATAACACTATTTCTTGGTGGCCCTTTAAAAAGAAAAAAAACCCCAAACCTTACTTCCTCTCTTAATCTCCCATATGTACTGTGGAAATATATGAAAAGCTCATTTAGTTAAAAGCTTGATTTATGGCACATGGTAAAGAGATTCCGGAAAGTAAGGAAGCTGAATTGGAGACTGTGAAAATATATGCTTTAAAAAATGCCTGCCAAGATTTGGGTGGGGGAAACAGTTTACTAGAGTTTTAGCTATTTTTTGTTTATAAGGAATTTACTACTCACTAACAATGGAATATATTTTTTAAGGAGTTGAAAAGGAAAATCCAGAATTGAAGTCTGTAGATAGAATATCTAATAGGGAAAATTATGATTTTATGAACAAGAAAAATGATAATCTAACAGCACTGAGAGAAGACTTCCAAGGTGGGCATCGGGGCCATGATTCAGAGGAAAGGAGCCTCTGAAACATAGTGTCCCTTGGGGGAAACCGCCTGCCAGGGATTATGCCGAGCCGTCTAAACAGGTTTGCTTTCAGCGGAAAAGGGAGTGAAGAGAAAGCCAGTTGTATTTTACAGTCCCGGAGGGGATTTTAAAAGCCTAGTAAAAATGCATGGAGGTAAAATTAAGATATACCTCAGTAGACAGAGTGATCGGATTCTGTGCTTTCTTTTACTTTGGGCATTTTCTTACCTTTTCCCCCCCACTTCGTTTGTACCAAAACATTTTCCACATTTAATCTGATCTGTACACTTTATCTGAACAAAGTTCCCAAAAGTAAACATCATTTTATACAATAAAAGTTTGTAAAGGACTTCCATTTTATTTTAATTGTTGTTGTTGTTGTTGTTGTTGTTGTTGTTGTTGTTGTTATTATTATTTTAGGTTTTCCATTTTAAAAGTTTTCACATTAAAACCTCATGGAGACGCTCTGTTTGGGAGATGGTGTGCGCATGTGCCAACTTGTGCTCCGTTTGTTGCTGCAGATTCCCTTTGGGTCAGAGGTTCACACAGAGCAGTCAGCTTCTGACTGAAGATTATGTTTCTCTGTTCTGAAGTGGCCCCTAAGCCACGCTTGTCACTAGAGTCTTGCTGCCCTCTGGCTTTCCTCCCTTCCATTCTAGGACCGGACTCCTAGATTCTTTATCTCTTGTTTGCTGGAGCGCCAGGAAGGGAGGACTTTGCCTTCCAAATCAGATGTGCCTGTTAAGGAATGTCTGCAGGGAGCCCCTATTGTCACCAGGCTATCTTCCTCTGTGTGCATAGTTTGATAGTATCTAACACCCAGCCTCCAAGTACTCTGAATTATCCAGAGAGGTGCCATTGCTTGTTTTCTGGGACCTGGGCACATAGCTGTCCAAAAATGCTAAGGAAAAATATGATAGGGTAACTGAGCTCTTTCTGAGGGCCCAGCTCAGCAGCAAGCACTTTGGTGCTTTTTGCTTCATTCCATCCTCATGTTAACTCTGAGATGCCTATCTCTTATTTAACAGATGAGGAAACTTGGCCTTAGGAAGATTGTGTGAGTTCCTAAAGCTCACACAGGATGTTTTAGGACTGGGATATGGACCCTGACAGTTGGATGACAGTCACTCAGTGGTGTCGGACTGCAGGCACCCTGGGGCTGGGCAGCAGCTAGAGTTGCTTAACTGTGGACAGTCACTGGGCCACCCACATCAAAGGATGCAGAGATGCCACAAAACATAGCCTCCCCAGAGCTGAAGAAGGGAATAAAAGCCATGGTCTTGCCATTTCTAACCTACTTTAAAAGTTAATACATTCCAAGCATGAGCCCTCCATTTTCTTTTCTCTTTGTTCATGCCTCAGTTCAGATTCTTATTATTTAAAAAAATATTTTTGTTGAAGAAAGTGCTTCTCCTAAAACACAAAAGAAAAACACATACGTGGTAATAAAATCCAAATGGTCTAGAAAGTCCTGAAATGAGACATATTTTCTACCCTCTCCCCCAACCTTTGATCTCTCTCCC
Source organism: Heterocephalus glaber (assembly GCF_053883595.1). Taxonomy (NCBI): domain Eukaryota; kingdom Metazoa; phylum Chordata; class Mammalia; order Rodentia; family Bathyergidae; genus Heterocephalus; species Heterocephalus glaber. The sequence continues at coordinate 62,950,299 of NW_028258320.1, forward strand.
CAAAGGTGACCACTGCTAAGTCTCTTAGATATCCTTCCAGAAATGTTTTAAATGTCAGTTCTCACACGCAGTGCAGGAAAGCACTTTCCCCACCTCCTATCCCGTAAGCCTTCCTGAGGGGTGTGGTGATCTTCAGGGACAAGGCACAGAAGCTTGGATGTGCCTGTGATCTGTGGACTTTAACATTGTCCAGCGCTGTGACCTCCAGCGATTGCCCAATCGGTTTCCCTCCTTCCTTGATTGCAGCACACCATGCGCCCAGCGGTGCAGTTCTGGGAACTGGTGTCCAGTGCAGAGGAGCTATGCTGGTGGTCCTGCAGAATATCCTGGTTGCAGAATCTGCTGGACCTTGGCCATGTGAGGCCTGTGTTGTCTCATCACTAGGCTGACTTTTACTAGCTTGGCTGCGACTTCTTGCCTCTGATCTTCGAGCACAAGTTTCCACCACAGTGAGTGGCAGTGTTTTGCCTGTTTATGTAGAAGAACTTCCTGGAATATCTTTTTATTTTTTTGAAAACATGAAGTACCTTTTGCAAACACATGGCACTGATGCAGAACGAGTTAGGTGAATGGAAAGACTTGGGGAAGCATCATTGGCCAAACCCATTTCTGAATCTTCTTGAGCTCCCTTTTCTGTGGATAAAGCTGAAGATGTTTATGTGGTTAATGGAAATTGGAAATTTTGATGTTTTCAGAATGTTCCTGCTTTCTTATGCATCCTGCAGTTGAGGTTGGCTCACTGTCGTGGGGTTGGACACCACGTGGACTGTGGAGGGACTAGAACATCATCATCTTTCAGGCCCAGAGCAGGGCTCCTTCCTAGATGGGGTCGTTAGTGGGGACAGAAATGGGATCTACGGGAGTTCATACATTGACCTTCTTGGTTTTTTTTTTGCTTGCTTGCTTCTGCCATTTGCCTTTACAACCTGGATACTTGGGAATAAGGCTCTCAGCTACAAAATTATCAACTCTTGGCTGGGATTTAGCTCAAAGGCACCACCCCTGCCTTATAAGCAGAAGGTCCTGAGTTTGATCCCCAATACCAAAAAAACTCCAACTCTTCAGTTCCCTCTTTTTTCCCCCAAAGTTTTAAATTTCACTATGCCTCAGTGAATAAACATCTACATAGTCAAATTTAGAAATAGCCCTCACACTGGCCCCCATCAAAAGACTGCTCAGAAATGCAGTCATGTACACTTTTAAACAATAACAGAAGTTCTCTAAGTAGCCTATTTCTTGATTTAAGTGTGGAAAAGAATTTACTACTTGTAAACCAATTTTCTTCTGAACTTATTCTTGAGCATCTTCTTGAGTTTCCAATCTGTGTTCAGGTAGTCTGGATTCACAAAGGAGAGAATCAGGGCTTTCCAAATAGAATGATCCTGGGTGTGTGTGTGTCGGGGAGGGGTGGTGGTGGTACAGGTCTTCTGGTTCTAAGTGAGAAGAGCCTAGGACCACTTTGTGAAAGTTTGTGGAACCAAGAATACCTGGGGATACTGTCATCATCCTAGACAGGAGACAGCCAAAACTAAGAAGGTAGCTTGATATGCCGCTGAATTCTTCATGTTAACCTCACATTCTTCTTTCTTCTCTCTTCTCTTCTTTTTATGCTCCCCTCCTCTCCTCTCTTCCCCCTTCCTTCCTCTCCTTCGTTCATCCCCTTCCCTTTCCCTTCCTTCCCTCCCTCCCTCCCTCCTTTCTTTCTTTCTTACACTGGGGATTGAACCCAGGACCTTGGTACTGAGCTTCATCTCCAGCCATTTTTCTTTTTTAAAATTATGAGACAGGGTCTCACTAAGTTGCCAGGTTGCCCAAGCTGGACTCAAAGTTACAATTCCTCAGCCTCAGCCTCCCAGAGTGCTTCACTTATAGATGTATGCCACCACTTACAGCTAACCTCACATTCTAACTCTCTTGGGCTAATATCTGGTTCCTGTTTAGAGTAAGACAGTATTCAGGCATCCTGTGATCAGACCAAGACTAGGTAGATGTCCTCAGAAGTAGCCTTTAGGTAGGCTCTGCATAAGTTTTCCTTTCACAGAAACCAGCCAAGGGGAGATTGTATTTAAGAACTAATCATTTTGGGCCATGGATTTAGCTCAGTGGTTTCACCGCCTGCTGTGCAAGTGCAAGGACCCTAGTTTGATCCCTGGTACCAAAAAAAAAAAAAAAAAAAAGAATCATTTTGAGGGCTGGGGATTTAGCTCAGTGGCGCTGTGCCTGCCTTGAAAGCTCAAGGTCCTGAGTTCAATCCCTGGTAGCAGAAGGAAAAAAAAAAATATAATCACTTGTCGGACACAAACTGAAATGGAACAGAGTAAATGAAATAACTTGAGGGAGACTTGTGTGCTGCCAGGTGGGAGAGAAGCTCTCCTATGTGATTATGAATAAAGGTGTATTTTTCTTTCCCATGACTTTTTGTCTCACACATTCAGTGCACTGGTATCTGAAGCCGAAGTTGACAGGAGGCAGCCTCATTTCATCGAATGGCTTGGGCATCAACAAGTATCCAGAAGATCTGGGGAGAAACAGAATGCTCCCCAGCGCCTAAGTCTTGGGTTACCTTGAATAAAAGGGCATGGAACTACTAGAATGTCTTTCACATCCAAATCCTAGAGCTCTTTCCTTGAGATAGTCTGCTTTATATTTCCAAAGACAGAGGAAATAGGGAAGAGCTCATTTCCTAAGGGTCCTTGTGAAATTTCCTGAGCACAACATTGGTCCGTGGTCTGAGAGGAGCTTGATTATCCAGGGCCACGGTACAGGCAAAGGCAAGAACGAAGCCAATGAGGTCATATACCTGTCCTCAAGTGTCTGTTGTGAAGAATTAGGATAGAAAGCAGACTTACAGCTTGATCAGACTTACATAAAATTTTTCATTTGAGAACCTACCCTTAGGAACATGCACTTTGGGTAAAATCTGGTACTGCATAGATGGAAGAACAGAGGGCTCGGAGTCCAGTGCTTTTTGTTTTGGTTTATGACTTTGTCCAGCCCCTACCCACTTCTTTTCTAAGAACTGATTCTCTGGCTGGGCTCTGGCTCACTTCCAGCATTCTCAGGTAGAGCCAGGATTACATCTGTGTCTCTGTATTTTGTATCCAGGTTTCTGCTGAGTCCAGCTCCTCCATGAACTCCAACACCCCACTGGTGAGGATCACAACACGTCTCTCCTCAACAGTGGACACCCCAATGCTGGCTGGGGTCTCTGAATATGAACTGCCAGAGGATCCAAAGTGGGAGTTCCCCAGAGATAAGTGAGTACTGCTGGGCATGTCCTCGAATGGAAACTTCGATATAAATGGGAATGTTAGATCGACATTTTCTTTTTATGACCTTTAACTGCAAAGGTATTGCTCTGACAGTGTCAATAAGAGTCAGACTGTGTTTCTAAATAACCAACTGCTGGAAAAGAAAAAAATGGATTTTTTTTTTTTTTTTTTTAATAGTGCCTTTAAAGCAGAACTACAGACTCCTGGCTGGTCTCCAAACAAGATGGCATCTGGTTATCATTTTTTAAATTTCTAGACAATTCAAACCCAGTCAAATGGAATAAAAGTAGAATTATCCAATCTATAAAATAGATCTGACATTCCAACTTCTGGTTACTAGAAAATTGCTGTTCTGTAGTTTATTTCTTTGGAGAAATTAGATACAGAGTATAAACTGTCTTTAGAATCTTTCACCAAGTGCTGCTATTTTTAATGGTTATTAATATACTACTGAGATGAAAAGCTTTGAATATGGACTTGGGTCTGATTTTTGTGGTCCGTAATAATTTCCCTATTGAGTGGTGTAGAGGTGTTCCAATAAGACATTTAGTCAAAGGGCTGCCATTTGGTCTTTGTTGAAGGCATTGTTAGGAGCGGTGCCTCAGTCTGATTTGAATGAGTCCATGTACTTTGGGCTCTGTTGGGCTGCATTTGAGTCTGGCTGTGCCAGCCAGCAGCTGGGCATCCTTGGGTGAGTCCTCAGTTCTCTGAACTTCATTCCTGAGAAATGAGGGTAACAATACACATGGCATATCCCCTACCTCCCAGGACAGCACAGTTCTTGGCCAAAGGAGTTTCTCTTTCATTTCCATTTGTCTTGGTAATCTGGGAGCTCTGAGCTGCAGACCTCAGGAAAATAGTTGTCCTAGGCAAGAGCCAAGGTGCCGATTGTGGGCTGCCAGCCCCTCCTTCCTCTAGGCAGAGGCTGCCCCTAGCCCACCTTCCAAAGTGAATTTCACTGGAGAGACGGCAGCTTACCCTGGCATCCTTTGAGTACTCATTAGAGTTTGAACAGCTTGAGAGTCTTGTAGGGTAGAAATGCTGATTCTTTCTGCATCAAATAAATTGGAATCGCTCTTGCCTTACTAATAAATAGCTATCCCATTTGTCTTGACATTTGCAGTATCTCCCTGAGATTATATAACATGTTTAAGATACACTTCTTGTATATAGATGTACAGATTTGGAAACACAAAGATAAACTCTTCCAGAGACTGCATATGACAAGCTCTGTTTGGAAGGGAGAAATAGCTTACACAGCACTTGTGATTTTGATTCATACCACTTCATATCGCTTTTGTTTCCCAACAGCCATTGTTGATACTAATGTGTACCCTAAGATAGAACTGAATAATTTCCTAGGGATCATTCAGTTAGAGTGTTATGGGAAATAATCCCCAGTTTATCTGTGTGCTATAGTGAAAAAACAGTTTATTCATTCATTCAAGGTATGTTTATGGGACATTTACTGATGAGGCACCACAGAAAATACAAAGAATAGTTTCTTTACGTGCAGAATGTGTGGAGAGAAGAGGAAGGGTGTTCCTCATGAACGCTGCCAGCCCCTAGCTGTGAGTGATTATATAAGTAGTTGGGTTCATATGCACATTCCTCTGTATACAGGACTGAATTGGGCAGTTGTGATTATATGTTAAGAACTTGCGGCCTGTGTTTCTGCCACCTGTGACGCTGCAGTCAACAGTGGGAGTCTGTATGTGTGGAACTGTTAGTTCCCACCTGGGGGTACCCCGAGTGTGGAAAATCTGAGTGCTATGCATTTCCAAACAGTGTTTAGCACAAACGTAGGTGGAGCAGATTTTCAATGAATGAAGGCTATTTAGAAGCAGTTTATTAGATCGGAGGCAGAAGTTATACAAAGAGAGGATTGTTATGCTTGTAGTAGCAGGGCAATGGGACATAAATTAGTCATTTTTCCAATGCAAATGTTTATTTTCTGCCAAGATGTTAAATTTAATTTTAGTTCTGGATAGAAACGGGATGACCTCAGCATAGCATACGCTGACTTCACTGTTTTTGCTGACCTTTTGCAAACCATTGTGTACTTACCGTAAATACTGTTTACTAATGGAAGCTCAGTACTTTGCTGTGTTATGTTTAAGTTTTACAAACCACATTCATAAGTATTCCAGACTTCTCCATTCTGTGGTTTCTGGAATGTCCAAGGACAATATATGGCTACTCATGTGACGTCCATAGAACATCTAAGCTTAGACATAGAATTTGTGGTGTTCACTTCAGATTTTCTTTGTTAATTTTGGGTACTCATAAGGATTTCTAAGTTTATGTAAAAAACATTCTCCCTATTTTCTAGAGTTTTCCTTAGCAAAAAATTAGAGATTCTTTGAAATGCCTTTAAGATTCATATCCTGTAACTTGGCAAGGAATGTAGCCATAAAATCCACTGGTATTTGAATAGTAGTGATTTTAAAGCTGCCACTTTACAGGGAGCAAAAAAAAGAAAAGAAAAGGCTGAATGTTTTTCTCTGAGACATTCTAAATTACAAATATTTAATTGGCTCAACATCAAAAGCTCCTCATTGTTGGCACTCAGGGAGGCTGCCCACCTCGCTAGCAAGGATGCCTTCCATAAAGAAAATAAATCAAGACTACAAATGTGAAATTTAATAGCTGTTCCACCAGTAATTGACATTCTCTAAAACGTCACTAAGAAAATACTCCAGCACATGTGTACCCTAAGTCTCATTAGTTCCATATGATAAATACGCCATGCTTTTGCAAGCCGCTGAAAGATTTTTATATTTAGTTCTGGAATTTCCCTCATTGCACCCCTCCACCAGATGCTGTGTGCTAATCCCCTATTTACACATTTAGGCTGACGCTAGGAAAACCCCTTGGGGAAGGTTGCTTTGGACAAGTGGTCATGGCTGAAGCAGTGGGAATCGACAAAGACAAACCCAAGGAGGCGGTCACTGTGGCAGTGAAGATGTTGAAAGGTAAGCGGGGAAGTGGAGATGGCGAGAGTGGGGAAGCTTATCAGAAATGTTCATTTGTGGCCTGTGCATTCTGTCATGGCAGGGGGTCAGAGAACATGCAGTTGACCTAGAGGCTGAGGAGTTTTCAGGATAAATCAGCACCTTAGGCAGACTATTTATCTTGAGTGGTGTGTATTTATAAAAAGAAAAGCCAGTTTTGTTAGCAAGTGGTAGCCTCCAAATTGAGTTATTCTTTTGAGTCCTTCTAGGGGACCACATTTCTTCACTCCCTCCATATTTCTAGGGGCTTAGAAAGCAGTCACTTGGTTACAAATGATGGATTTAGATGGAGTTGGTGCTCTGGATTCAGGACCCAAACCGTAACGTGCACATAAAGAGAAGTTGGCATTTGGGGTGGGAACAAGAGGCTCAGGAAGCAGAACGGCTTCTTTTTTTGGGCAAGGAGCAGAGCATGAATGATACCAGTCAGTCTGGGGGAGTCACTTAGAAGCTGACAGGGAACTAACATGGTGAGGGCTGGGGCAGAGCCACGGTAACATGTAAATCGTGACCCCAAGATGCAAACATTGAGCTGTGCTCAGGGGAGTCTGAACATTTCTACACAAATCTTCCAATCTGCCTCATGCCTGTGTCTCAGGAGCTTAAAGAACTTTTAACCATTAACTTAGTTTAGTATTTTTTTACAGGAAGGGTACGGGGAACGGTCACATTATAAATCTTGTAGGGATCTCAGAAAGGAGCTCCTAAGCTGAGGGTTCCATAGTTTCCAGGTCACAAAGCCTCTCTTTGGGATGTGGGATGGGTTTCTTTCTTTCTTCTTGGATTCTCATGGGATACTCACCACATCTGTCCCTAAGAAGGAGGAGCAGGCTAGAAAGTTTGTCGTCTCTCAGCTATTGATCTGAGGCTTCCAGGGAAATCCGGTGTTCTGAGATCCTCTTGCTTTGGGGCTTGATGCCAGGTGTGTCTGGGCACCAGCATGGAGGCAGCCCTGGCTACCTACCAGGGACAGTCATGGCTCCCCATGTTTTTCAGCAGGTCTTCTGATTTTTCGTGGGGCACAGAGTGAAGTGGGGATATTACAGAAGAAAGGTTGTTTCTCTTGTAAGGGCAGGGTTGGTTGGCCACCTTCTCTTTCAGGATGTACATGGACCTTAGCCCCAGAACCTTTGTGGCATGTCCTTGATTACAGCCAGTAGATGGATGGCCCAGAGCCTGAGAGACCTAGTTCCTCCTTCCCTCCCTATATGTCAGAGTAGATTTTGCACACAGACAATTGTATTGCTTTGCCTTTTGTGAAGCTAAAATGCTTTTTGCAACATGGTTCCTATCTATGCCTCTAGTTCATTTTCTTTTCAGTCAGCTGAATTTTTCCATACTAAATTAGTTTGATGAGAGTCCATGGGAATAGTCATGCCACTTCCTCGAAGCTCACTGTGAGCCTATGTATGTATAGCCTGGGCTATTCTTTGAAATTACAAAGCACAGGGTTATACTACTTTTTTTTTCTTTTTACCACTTTTTTTTTTTAAGCATGGCAATTGGAACCCCTTTGAGAAGTCAGTCGGAGGCACTGCCCTTTGGCTACTCAAAACACATGCAAGCACTTACTACTGAGTTGCAGGGTACCTCCTGGACCTATCTGTGAATGTGCTAAGGACTGCTCAGGTTGGGTTAGGAATCTTGCACTGGAGAAAGTCTGTAGAGTTTGAAAATGTCCCTTTTGTGTTTTCCTGCCTGTCATCAGAATTGCTTTGGGGCACCGTGAAAATTGGAGTACTTTGTAAGGTACCTTGGATATGGCAGATGATGGGATTATTTCACAATAGAGGAAGAACATTTATGTTTGTAAGGTTTGCTATAAAAGTCTTGGCTTACACATCAGAGGCCTGTGTTCTGGTCCTGAATGTTGACCCCACCGACCCCCAGTAAGCTTTTTCACCCAGAGCAGGGCATTCCTGGGCATTTGACCCTTTGCAGACATTATGAGGGAAGTGATTGGGGAAGTCATTCCTCATTCTAAAATTCAGTTTCATGCATTTTAAACCCATTTGGCCACTAATAACGATAGCCCATGAGTTAGAGGAAACTGATTTGTGATTCACCTAATGTTCACAGACGATGCTACAGAGAAAGATCTTTCTGATCTGGTGTCAGAGATGGAGATGATGAAGATGATTGGAAAACATAAAAATATCATCAATCTTCTCGGAGCCTGCACACAGGATGGTGAGTAGGAGGCAAACACTTCCCAGGCACCCACTATGTGGGTGAGTGCTAGCATCATTTTAGAAGCAGTTGCATTTCTGGATCCTGTTCCCAGGATGCCTCAAGTGCATGCTTAAAGTTTTCTTTAAAATACCTTTAGGGGGCTGAGGATGTAGCTCAATGGTAGAGTGCTTGCCTAACATGTACAAGACTCTGTATTCAGTTCATAGTGCTGCAAAAAATTTAATTAAAAATAAAATAAACTCAGGAAGATGTTCCCAGCTATGAACAGAACTCCATGTCTGTCCCTGAGGCACAGGGGAGAGGAGGGTCCTGGTGTTCTTAGGTCATAACCTAGAGGGCATTTGGAAAGGGTAATTTCTTTGTTTTTGTTTTGTAAGTCCTAAGTAAGATTTCTCAAAAAATAAGACTGTGTTTGAGAAATTCTTCCTTTAACATAAGGATTGGGGAACCTCTGTCTTGCCACAGGTAGCAAGTGGCTGAGCTCTCATGAGTAGCTTCAAGGAGAGAAAGTGGAGTGCAGGAGCTCACTTCCTGCGAGGTGGAAGAGGGATGTAGCCTGTTGCTTTCACTAAACACTTACTGGCACTTTGAGGTCAACTTGGCAGTTAGTAACCTTGAAAATGCCGAAGTCAGCCTTAGCAATTTCTCCTGTAGGTCTATGCAGGAATCGACAACCCCTTTCTGTAAAGGCCAATTGTGAGTATTTTAAGCTTTTGTGAACTGTATGGTTTTTGTTACAACTTTTGGTTGCTGCCTTTGTACTGAGGTAGCAGCTTTAGACAAGACAGACATAAATGGAACTGGCTGTGTGCCAATCACATTTAATGACCCAAACAGGTAGTAGGCAGGATTTGGCCTGTGGGCTCTAGTTCGTCAGCCCAGGCTATACCATGAGGAGATTATGTAGCACACATGCATAAGGAAACATGTACAGCTGTGTTCTTTGCCCAACAGAAACCTGGAAGCAACCTAATTGCCCATGAGTATAGGGGAAATGGATAAATAGTGTGGTAAATTTGTTTTTATCAGCTTACCTGGATTCGACAGGGATAATGTATAAGGGAAAACATTGCAGAGCTCAATCTTTATTTATCTGATTAAAAATAATACACACACACACATATATATATATATGTAGACTAATTAAAATGAATTGGATGGAACAAATTTCTGACAGGAGTTGCTTTCCAGGAGGTCAATGGGAAGAAAGAGTGGGAGTGATAGTGGAAGGTACTGCCTCTGTATCTTTAAAGCCTTTTGAGGCCATCATGACCAAATGTAAATTATCATTTTGGAGAGATTAGTATGCAGGTGTTCATTTTTTATGTCTTTTTCTGGATGATAAAACCAAGAAAAATAATAAGGGTATAGCTGTAGCTCAGAAGGATAGCCTTTGCCTAGTGTGCTTGAGGCCCTGGCTTTGAACTTCAGCACAACAAAAACAACAAAACCCGCACGGTGTTGGAGAAACTAATAACCCTTTGCTGAGTTACCCAGGGGCAGTCCTGGTCTGCTGCCTCAGGGAGCTTCTTTCTTCTCTCTGTCAATAGGGCCCCTCTATGTCATAGTTGAATATGCCTCCAAAGGCAACCTTCGGGAATATCTCCGGGCCCGGAGGCCTCCAGGCATGGAATACTCCTATGACATTAACCGTGTTCCTGAGGAACAAATGACTTTCAAGGACTTGGTGTCATGCACCTACCAGCTGGCCAGAGGCATGGAGTACTTGGCTTCCCAAAAAGTGAGTCCTTCATGTTCTACTTGGTTGGGTGGAAGCCAATTAAAAGTGTCTTTGAAGAAATCAGGCAGTTTGGACATACTCATTTGCTAGATCAAGCCCTTGCCTGTCTTGTACAACCTGGAAAATATTTATGGTGTTATTTATGTTTGAGTTTAATGAACTCTTTAGAGCCCAAAGCAGCCTCATAAACTCATAACAAGACTGCAGAGATGAGCAAGAAAGATGTCTCTTCTTTTGAGATAGGGCTGGTTGGGAATTTGATTGGTTTGGGTGTTTAATTCTGATTTGCTTTGGCTTCATTTATTTTGTGGTTATTGAGGTTGGCAACATGGAATTTGGGCATTGTGTTTAGGATTTTGAGTTTGATAAGGCATTAAATATTCTAAGGAAGATCAAGTGGGGGGGGCAGATTTAGCAACATTGATTCCTGACTATCTGAGTATATTTTGTCTCTTTTGGTGAGGGAGCCCTGTAGTCAGAATGGGCCAGGTCCCCTGAGGTGAATCACCAGCATTCCGAGCCTGCTGCTTACATTGGAACTTAAAATATTCAAGTTACTCTGGAAGCAATTAGGCAGGTGCCCAGAGTCCTTGGGACAATTTGGAGGACCCCAACACCTTTAGGCCTCATGCTCCGAGAGGGGTGCAGAACAGTCCCTGTGGGTAGAAGGGGCTCAGCTCCTACCTGCAGTGGAGCTCAGTGCATCATTAGTAATTCTCCAGGTCCCCAAAAAGGTGACATCCCCTAGTGGGGGTAGACCCTGTCACCTGTGGGCCTAGGTTGCCTGAAAGGTCATAAATCTAGATCTCCCCAGGGGCCTTTCTAGTCATGTGAGTGAGCAAGGTGGTCAGATCTTGCAGGGTAGAGGGAACCCAGAGCTAGCTACACCTTAGCCCTGCTCTCTGTCACGTAGGAATGTGGCCCAAGGCTATCATGTGGTCTGGCTTTTTTTTTTCTTTTTAAAAGAAACATTTCTAGAAAGTCCAGAGCTTAGGACTTTCCTGGTTCCCCCCACCCCCCATAAAAATCTCCTAGCGTATCATAGGTTTTAAGAAAGTAATTAAAACAGTTTAATAGTTTTGAGTTCTATGATTTTGTGCTTGTAGGTGTGCACTGGCGTGGACACAGGTGCAGGGGTGTTTGCCAGTCTGAAAGTTTTTGGCATCAGAAAACAGCCAGATCCAGAATGTGGGACATTTGACAAGACATCACTTCAAAATGTCAGTGTCATGAAAGATAAAGAAATGCTAGGGAGCAAGCACAAGGACGCGAGTTTGATCCCTGGTACCAAAAAAAAAAAAAAGAAATGCTAGGGAGATCCTTTCAGATTCAAGGAGGCTGAAGAGACAGTAGCCAGCTGAGAAAGTGTGGTCCCGGGTGGGCCATGGGAGCCCAGCTTTTACAGAGGACACTGTGTGCAAACAGAAGGTGACAATGGATTCCATCCTGGACGGCATGACTGTGTCAAAGTTAGATTCAGAGGAGGGTATCGGTGGCCTGTGTTAAGGTGGGAGATGTAGGAGTATCCCTTATCCAAAATTCTTGAGGCCAGCAGTGTTTCAGATTTCAGATTTTTTAGAACTGGGAATATCTGCATATACATAATGGGGCATCTTGGGGATAGGATCCAAGTCGGAAACACAGAATTCATCTGTGTTGTATATACGCATAGCCTGAAGATACCTTTATAAACTATTTTTTTATATGGTGTGGGTAAAATTTTTCACTTGTGCCCTAAGGTCAGTGCATAAAATATTTTGGATTTTGGATTTTCAGGTCACAATTGCTCGACTGTCTAAATGTGAATTAGATGGGAAATACCAGTGATAGCTGCAACTCTTAAAGACTTCAGCCATGGAAAGGGGCAGGGTGTGTGTGTGTGTGTGTGCGTGTGTGTGTGTGTGTGTGTGTGTGTGTAAAAGCTGAATATGCAGAAAAAGTGTGAGCAAGTCAGTTTAATAAGCAAACATGGCTAGCTATTGTACTATTTCACCTTTTCTGAAATATCTTGAAGTATTTCTGGTTGTTGCTTTCCTTTTATTATTAAGGCCTATTAATTTTACCAAATATTGGGTTTAATGTGTACCGTGTATTTGTTATACCCATGACTTCCTTTATACCTGCCGCCTTCTACCTCTCATTCCCTTTCTCTTGTCTAAAAGTCTCCCATCTACTTTCTTGTCATCTTTCTTAGATTTCACATATTAGGGAGAATGTGTGATATTTGTCTTTCTGAGTTTGTTTGTTTGTTTTTTGAGGTCCTGGGGATTGAACCCAGGGCCTTCACACTGAGCTACATCCCAGCCCTTTTTATTTCGAGATAGGGTCTCACTAAGTTGCCTGGGTGGAACTAGAACTTAAGATCCTTCTGTCTCAGCCTCACAGAGTGGTGGGATGACAGGTGTATACCACCACACCTGGATCTTTTTAGTTTTCTGAGGAACCTCTACACTAATTTCCATAGTGACTGGACTGTACTAATTTACATTCCGACCAGCAGTGTAGAAGGGTTTCTTTTTCCTGCCTCCTTGGCAGTATTTGTTGTTTCTTGTATTCTTGATGATAACCGTTCTGACTTGGGTGAGATGGAATGATTTACATTTCTCCATTGGCTAAAGATGTTAAATATTTTTTCATGTACTTATTGGCCATTTGTACTCTTTTGAGGAGTGTCTGTTCAATTCATTTACCAATTTACTGAATGGGTGCTTTGATTTTTTGGTGTTGAGTTTTTTCAGCTCTTTTTATATTCTAGATATTAATCCTCCATTGGAAGAATAGATGGCAAAGACTTTCTCCCATTCTCCAGGCTGTCTCCACTCTGTTAGCTGTTTCCCTGGCTGTGCAGAAACCTTTAAATTGATGTAATCTCATTTGCTGATTCCTGCTATTATTTCCTGTGCTATTGGAATCCTATTCAGGAAGTGTTTGCCTGTGCTTTTGGCTTTAAGTGTATCCTCTATGTTTTCTTCTGACAGTTTAAAAGATTCAGGCCTTAACCTAGGTCTTTGAACCATTTTGGATTGATTTTCATACATGGTGAAAGATAGGGATCTAGTTTCAGTCTTCCACAGTGGCTATCCAGTTTTTCCAGCACCATTGTTAAAGAAAAGAAGCTGTTCTCCAATGTGCTATGTTTGGCTCCTTTTTCCAAGATGAGATGACTGTAGATGCCTGGATTAGTTTGTGTTCTCTGTTTTGTTTCATTTGTCTATGTGCATGTTTTTGTGCCAGTGCTGTGCTGTTTTGTTACTGTGGTTGTGTGGTACAGTTTGAAATCAGGTATTGATACCTCCAGACTTGTTTTTCTTGCTTAGGATTGGCTATTCTGGATCTTTGTGTTTCTGTAGGAATTTTAGGATTTTTTGTGTTCTATGAGGAATGTCATTGGTATTTTGATGGGAATTGCATTGCATCTGTAGATCACTTTTGATAGAATGACCATTTAACAATCCATGAATATGAGAGGTCTTTCCACCTTCTGGTATCTTCTTCAATTTCTTTCTTCAGTGTTCTGAGAAATTTTTTTTTTTCTTTTTGGTGCCGGGGATCAAACTTGGGTCCTTGCGCTTGCGCAGCAGGCGGCGAAACCACTGAGCTACATCCCCCTGAGATTTTTATTGTAGAATTCTCTCATCTCCTTGGTTAGACTGATCCCATCTTTTTTTTTTTGGAAGCTATTGTAAATGGAATTGATCTTTTTAATTGTTTTTACATTCTGTATTTGAAGCAATTTTAAATAGGACACAGGAGAGGGCAGTCTGTCTCATAGGTGGCCTGTTTGATTCCTCTGGGCTTGGTCACTCTGAGCCCTAGCAGGGTGCTGCTGCTAATACAAAAGTGGTAGAAGAGCTGGCCTCATCATTTTATTCAGTCCTTCCACAAATATTCCATAGGGCTCCCTAGTTGCCTCATGCGCTGGGCTGGCCAGAACAGATGCAGTCCTTGAGCTCTTGGAGCAGGAACCAAGAGTAACAGTGGAAGAGACTGCTGATACATATTCAAATAAAATGTGAGAATACTTACATATGTAGAAAAAATGAGAAGCAAACAGTATGATCAGGTCCTGTTCTTTCAGGGACTTAAATCTCCAGGCAGAGACCTAGACTTGGCCCTGGGTGCTGTGGGAAGTCCTTGAGGGCAGTAATAGGGTAGGTGTGTGTTTTCAAGTTGCTCTTGCTGCTGCTTGCAGAGCAGATTGGAAGTGCCTGGTCCCCGTGAAAGGCAATGGTGGTTTGCACTAGGGTTTATTGGGTCCCACAACACTGAAAGAAGTTGGTAGTTTGGTTTTGGGCATCTTTTGCAATCAGGATACTTAGTGGGTCAGTTAGGAGAGAAAGAACAATCAAGGAGGACTCCTGATTTCCAGCTTGAGATGTTGGATGGTGGTCCAGTTTCCAAGAGGAGAAGACTTGGGAATCAGGAGGCAGGGCCAGGGGGTAAGTGGGACACATTTTCAATGAGAACTCCAGAGCTCACGGTGAAATATTGAGAGCCATTCAAGGGAAATGCCCACAGGCTGAAGCTCAGCTCCAGGAGCCGATGGACAGCTGAGATGAACAAGAAAAAAGTGTCATTCAAGATACGGGACTGAACAAAGTCACCTGGAGAGAAGCCTAGAAAAGACTGGAGTTGTATCAAATCCTGGGAAAACTCTTAGGTCCCAAGATTGGCAAAAAGTACAGGAAATGGGGTGGAGGCTGAGCAGGACCCAGCTGAGATGGAAGAGGAGGGCTGGATGCAGTTTGCAGAAGCCACAAAGGGGAGTTTCAGGAAGGAGAGGTAGAAACCAGCCGTGTGCCCCTGCTCAGAGTGCGGACAGACATGTGTGTATTGGGTCTGGTCCTGGAGGCAATGGTGCCCTGTCCCACCCCACCCTGCACATTTTGAGACCCTCCTTGGTCTGGAGCTGCTCATAATGGTGGAAAGGAAATTTAAGAGCTGGATGGACTTTACAAATTGGGAGAGTGAATATTTTAGGCTGACAGAATGGGAAGATGGAAGGACCCCCATAGAGGGAGGGCCTTGTCAGAGACTCACTCCCTGGAAGGAGAGGGAGAAGGAGAGCTGGGGCTGGTGTCTATGGTGATGAAGGTGGCCCAGCACGCAGTTTCTAGGCCAGGCTGTGCTCAGTGCTGGGAATGTTGAGGTGTGACGTACAGTGCCCGATCTCAGGCAGCTGTCCGTTTTATGCACAGTTGGAGGGTGGAGTCAGGCAAGAAATACCATGTGCCTAGAGTAATTCAGTTAGTGCTAGGCTCTCGCACTTGAGGAAATTTGTAAAATCCTTGTTAGTTTTAGTTCATAGTGTTAAACCTGAACAGGTTTGTTTTCATTCTTGTTTTGGATGCAAGTCCTTTCATCCCTACCTATAAAGCGAGCATTATCAGACCCATCTCAGAGGTTGCCCTGGGAATTAAATATGATCAGCATGACCCAGTACAGTGTCTGTATCCTGAGGTACTAGCCTTCTTTTCCTTAGCCTATAGAAAAAAGGAATTCCAAAATGTTCCGGCACCCTAATTATTAAATTCAGCTCTCTGGGCCAGAGAACAAATCAACTTTCTGTGCATGCTGAGGATTTGGCTTGCCTTTAATTATTTTCTTTTTCTGGAGCACTGGTTCCAAGGCTTCTGTTCAACCCAGAGGGGGCCTTGGTGTTTCCTAGTTCCCTGGGGGGAAGGCTGTCCCTGCTAAACAATGGCGGTAGGGACCCTCAGCAGCGTCTCTTTCCCAGCTGAGGTCTGAGGTGTGGTCAGAGCCAGATTCTTCTGACCACTCAGCTTGCCAGACACATAGCACAGTCAGCGGGAGCACGCCGCCAGGAGAGTTTGGCCCAGGGCTTGGAAGTTCAATTTGAAGAGGCCTCCAAACCAGGAACATGCTCCAGCCCAGACGGTTCTGCAGGCCGCTCTGGGAGCTCTCACATTTCCTGCTCCTAATCTGGCCTGGGACACAGACTTGGGTGGCTTTTTTTTGCTTCTTCATTTCTGAGCTTAGCCCTCCCACCCAAGTGAGTGAACACTGAGAGGAGTTGGGGTGGGGCAGGGTAAAATAATTCCTTATTTACATTTCAGAGGTAGTTTGGTTTGCTCCTTTTTAATTGATCATTTCATGGAGTATCTAAGATTAACTCCATTACAACTTTGTTGAGTAGATTGATAAGATTCTCTGCTTCATATGATAGTTAACCTTTGCTGGTTTCTTGTGTCAAAGCATATGGTGGTGTTATTTACTTGCTTCTTTATACCTTACCTCTTCCAAAAATAGAGGCTGATGTTTTGCGATCCTAATAACCATGCATCACCTTGCAGTCATGGTATATTAAAGTGCAATGGAAACAGAGCAGCTTACAAAAGCATATCATTTATAGAAAAAAGGGAAATATAGGGGATATAGACAGTATAATAACTAAACCTTTAAGAGCCCAAAGAGTTGCGATCAGCCCTGACCTTCGGCTACCCCATAGCAAGCAGCACAGGATTTAGTGGCAGAAACAGCTCTTGTACCACCTGTGTGGTTTATGTGTTATGATAGTCTGGACTGAGAATATGGCTGTGAGAGAAGCCAGGAAAGAATAGAGTTGGCTCTGTCTAAACAAGTAGAAGAGGGCTGGGGATTTAGCTCAGTGGTGCCGCGCCTGCCTTGCAAGCGCAAGGTCCTGAGTTCAATCCCTGGTACCAAAAAGAAAGAAAAGAAAGGGGTTTTTAAACACAAGTGGAGGGAAATGTAGAAGGGGAATGGCTGAGTTAAGAAGCATGGAGACCTATTGGGCAGGCTGTGTGGCAGTCCATGCGTGGAGTAGACAGTCGCCACAGCCTGAGAAAAGGAATCAGCAGTGGAGTGAAAACTGCAGAGGCATTTTGGAGTAGGAATCAACAGGATTTGAGTGTAAGGAATGTTGATTAAGAGAGATAAAAGGGATAAGAATTAGTGGGGGTAGGAATCTTGAACTTGAGATGTCAAGGGGACTCAATGTAGAATTCTCCCAGAATGAGGTGAAAATGACAATGTGGAACTCAGGAGAGAGGTCGGGTGGTGATGGAATTTGCAACTCTTTTGTTTGTCTGAGAACTGCTGCCAGGATGACAGAGACACACAAGCCCGATGGGAAGGCCTCTGGTTTTGAGGAACAGAGGAAGAAAGGAGCCAACCAAAGAGTCGGGTGGTGATTGAGAGGGACAGCGAGCCTAGAGAAAGCAGATGGGGGGGGACTCAGTGGAGGGAGAGTTTTCAAAAACAAGCAGGAAATCAACAGTGTCTGAAGTGGCAGAGAGGGAAAAATTGAGGAACTGGAAGAGGTCATGTAGGTCTAACAGTGAAAAGGCTCTTTGTAAACTTGAGAAGGTGGGGTGGAAAACACATTATTTATAGGAAGGAAATACCGAGTTTATAACCTCTAGACTTTTCTGAAAGCAAAGATTTAGTTTGCTATCAGGTCAGAATGCTGGAGAAATGACCAGGAGGTGAAGACCATGTGACATTGAGGTTTAACCGGCTCATCTGAAAAACGCTGTTCTGGAGGGAGCAGGAGTTGAAATAAGAGGTTTTTAGGATGACCTAACACTGGTCTTGCGTGCAGCTAACAGGAGAATATTGGTGGTGTAAGACAACTGCAGATGAAAGAGAATGTGGTTATTTAGTCTACCTCTGCTCTCTGAAATGATTTTAAGAAAATAAATTGACAGCTCGTGGTTGAACTTTATCTTACAGCCCCAATATGGCTAGTTTTTGACTTGAGAGGTTTGTTCTGTGTGCATTTTAAGAAATAAATACATTTTCCTTCCCGAAGCATTCTGAAATTAGTTCTTTCTTGATTTCAGTGTATTCATCGAGATTTAGCAGCCAGAAATGTTTTGGTAACAGAAAACAATGTGATGAAAATAGCAGACTTTGGACTGGCCAGAGATATCAACAATATAGATTATTACAAAAAGACAACAAATGTAAGTCTATGGCGATATAACGGGGGTGTTGTAGTCGAAATATTATAATTCTATAAAGTGTTGGCAAGGTATAGAACTTCCAAAATGCAAATTCATAGGTTTAAAGCTGGAAGGATCTGTGAAGTCCTGTCTTCTGTTTTTATTCCTGTTTTTTTGTAAGTGGACCCTTGACATACGAACTCAATTCGTTAGCAAGGGCTGGTTGTAACTCAGGTTGGTCATTTGAAGGCTCAGGCTCCTCTCCACAGCCTTCAAAGTCTCTCTCCTGTATACAGACAGATCTCAGTGTCCTTAGAGAGACATTGGCCCAGGATTTCTCAACTAACTCCACACAGGAAAGGATGTTGCAGTGTTCCTTCTAGAACTCTTTAAGGGTTAAGTCTGTATCAGAGACCATTTGGAAGCACAAACGGCTGCCACATTTGGTTTGTAATTCAAGACTTTGTTCATAAGTTAAAACTAAAATTCCAGTCATAACCCAAGGCATTCGTATGTCAGGCCGGTCGTCATTTGAGGGTCCACTGTATCTTCATAAATTCTCAATAAGCAAATTTAAGATATATTTAAGATAATTTTAGTAAACGTGAAACAATCTTCTATGCAGAATAATCAACAGCCTCCAGGGGTCTGGTTTGAAAATATGGCTCTTGTTAAGAACTTTCATAGCAGAACATACAGCCTGAAAGTTACTGGATTAATTTTTACCCAGAAGTTGGTCAGGATGTATCTGTGTACTAGGGAGATAAGTGATAATGAGAATCCAAGGAGATGACATTTTAATAATGAGCTCAAATCTGTGTATCTCACACTTTATATAGTTCTAGTCGGAGCTTATTTCTGTTCTCATACAGGCTAATGAAAACAGTTAGAATTTCAGCTTTTAAGCAGGGCACACAGCCAGTTGAGTCTGCTGTAGTAACCTTGTTTTAACCCATAAGTTTTTATATTTTGTTGCATATTGGCAGGGGCGACTTCCAGTCAAGTGGATGGCTCCCGAAGCCCTTTTCGATAGAGTGTACACCCATCAGAGTGATGTGTAAGTGACTGCCTTCAGAAAGCACGATTTTATGGTAGGCTGATAGCCAGTGTTCTGTTACCAATCTGCCTGCCTTCAAAGAGCACGGGAGGCAGAACTGCTGACCTCCTCTTGCCAGAGGGGAAGTGCCCCTCTGACACCTCGGTGTGCGTGCACCTGCAATGCTGCTAACTGATTTGCCAAGCTGTTGGCACACCCTTCGCTCACTTAAAAAAGTATTCTCAAAACCCTTCCTATGTAGGTGGTGTGTCATGCTCCCCTGCCTAAATGTGTCCCCAAAGGGTGGTGCTGAGTGAGACTTGGTCAGCCCAGGTGATTTCCACTGCATCTTCTTACAGTGATAATTCTTTAAAGCTATAAGGAAATCTGGTCTTGTCTTAGCCTCCTTGATAATATCCTAGAACTGTAGTAGAAATGTCATCATATTTCTATTATGGCACACTTAAAGATACTGTTAGGGTCAGACTCCAGTTGATGTTTTAGATTTGTCAATTTAGCCAAAAGATGTTAAGATGTTATTATTAGTAGAAACTGGGTGAAAGGTACTATTTTTGTAAGTTCCAGTGAGTCTATAATTATGCCAAAGAAAACAGTTTTAAATCAATGGACTGTTTTTCATTCACGTGAGCAGGAGGATTTCAGGGGCAGATTGTGCCATAGTGTGGTCAGTCCTCAGTTGTCCTGGAAGGAGTGATGGTATCATTTGTGCCAGAAGGAAACTGAGGCCCAAAGCTGTTTCTGCCTCTATTGTGGTCCTCCTTGTGGTCTGCATAAAACTGGAGGGAATTTTATTCCTGAAATTGACCAGCATAGTAGCAAGAAGGATAGTTTCCAGAGCTGCGGTGATGTAGAGAAACAGGGATCCTCTGCTTCATTATTTCAGGGACTGAGTCCCCTGACCTGGGCTCAGCAGGTCCAACTGTGGCTCTCTGAAAATTCCAGTAAGTGGTACTCTCTAAAGTCTCTTCAGTTTGTTTATGAACTTGTCTGGGTCACAGGGTTCCTCCATCATAATCCCAGCCCTTTGTTGAGTTTCTTTCCCATCCCAGTAAGTCACAGAACCTTTGTGCTATGAGTACTCTGCCAGCCACCTAGGGCAGCTGTTTTCTTGCAGAGTTAGTTTGCTGGCCTTACTGTGTCAACTGCTAGTACAGGTAGGTGAGAACCCTTGTGCCAGGTGCACGGGAGATGGAAGAGTTACACAGGAGCAAGAAAGCCTTTTGAAATCCAGAAGTTGAGATCCTCACTTCACTAATACCCAGTATAGGATGAAGAGCTCTTAAAAACAATGGTGGTTTGCTTTTTGTCTGTTGATGGAAAATTCCGTCAGAACATCCACATGTCATCTTTTAGGGAGACTCCTTGGGGTCAGGCAAGGGCCTACAGGATGAATTGCAGGAGGGTTCATTTATCTGTGAGTGAAGGAACTGAGTATGTGTTTATTTTTTTTTGACGGGGCATATTTAGGTTTCTGTGATTCAGATGGGATAGTAATGCTGTATTTTCTCTTTTTACAGCTGGTCCTTTGGGGTGTTAATGTGGGAGATCTTCACTTTAGGGGGCTCACCTTACCCAGGGATTCCTGTGGAGGAACTTTTTAAGCTGCT
This sequence comes from Heterocephalus glaber, assembly GCF_053883595.1. Classification (NCBI taxonomy): domain Eukaryota; kingdom Metazoa; phylum Chordata; class Mammalia; order Rodentia; family Bathyergidae; genus Heterocephalus; species Heterocephalus glaber. The sequence goes on from NW_028258320.1 coordinate 62,971,108, forward strand.
AAAGGAAGGACACAGGATGGACAAGCCAGCCAACTGTACCAATGAGCTGTAAGGACTGGGTCTCCCTTGCTGGTTCTGTGTTGGACGTACTGCATCAGTCACACTTCTGACTTCTCTGTTTCTTAAGACCCCCATTTTCTAAACATGCTCTAAGAAGAAAAGTTGCTTGAAGCTGTCTGGTATTAACCCTAAGGCTGAGATTGATAGCTACACTGCCAGCCAATACTTGTCCAAAAGAAAGACTATCCCGCCAATGTGTATGGAGTGGGCTTTAAATCACAGAGGGCATCCAGCTGCCTGGGCAAGGAGAAAGCCAGCTGGAGTGATCACCCTTGGCCACTGTGCTATGCCTCAAGAGTGACAGGGAGACACCCAAATCAGACAACAAGCTAGAAAGTCATGGGGCTGCTCTTGCAGAGCACAGCTTGTAGTTCCATCCTTAGGGTACCATGTCTGGCTATACAACTATGAGCTAGTTTCTAGAAAGATCTACCTCACACTGTAAGTGGGATTATGTTGTGTTAGTGACGCGTGCCTTGTGCAATAGAATCACTGCTTTGAAAAGGAACCACTACCCCCTCCCCCTGGGGTGAACTAAGAAGAGCAATTGTCTCCAAGACTGCACTCTATTGTGTGTTGTTTCATGGGGATTTTATACCAGTAATCCCAGAAGTGCTTTTCGGTGTACAGTGGATGTCTGATGAATGGCCACATTTTGTTGTATGTTATATAAAGGCATTTATTGTGCTCCTTGTCATTCCTATTGCTTTTTCTAACATACAGGGTCTGTCAACTCAAAAGCGAGATAAGGCTGGGAAACTTGGTCTACCTAAGAGTTAATCAGGAAGTTAGCGTCCATCCCAGCAGTGGCAGATTAGTTCATAAAATCTTTTACCTTAAAATTGTGGTTTTCAGACTTTTTTTTTTTTTTTTTTTTTTTTAAACTGAGGAACTTTTGTCAACTAGAATCTTAAAACCCAAAGCATGGTTCAGGCAGAAGTAATTGAGAAGGAAAACAGAATAACTGCAAGCACATAGGTCTTGTTCCTGAGCCTCCAAGAATGTCTTACAAGTGTGACAGTGTTGTGATATGTCCACTGTTAAAAGAATACCGGGGACACACATAGACATCTCTTGATGCATAGATGTCTTCCTGAAGGCTGAAGTGAGGTTTTATAAATCAAAGCGTCCTTGAGAAGCTAAGCAGTAGATCTGTTGGGAGAGTGGATAACCACTTCCTCAGCTGCTTGGAAGGTCCTGTTACATCTCCATTATTTAGGGTATATCTCTTTGTTGCCTCCACATTAAAGCTATAGCCCATAGTATTGGATGAGATTAATTCACCCCAGACATCCCTTTCTCCAGGTACATGATGATGAGGGATTGCTGGCATGCAGTGCCCTCACAGAGACCAACGTTCAAGCAGTTGGTAGAAGACTTGGACCGAATTCTTACTCTCACAACCAATGAGGTAAGAGGCTTCTTCCAGAAGCCAGGGTACCTTGCCTAACTGGGGAGAGGAGCTTAGCTTTTTATGTACAAACTCTTCTGTGGGAGTCTGTGGTATAGTTTAAAATTTTTCCACAGGGGTCACACACAGTTAAATTATGTGTTCCTCTCAAGTCTTGATTTTTCTCAGAACTGCAATTTTTGTGAATTCTGACTCAGACCGAAGTCTGAGAGCCATCCCTGGCTGCTCTCATGGTGGCTGGTGGCGGAGGGGCTCGGGGTGTGGAAGGAGAGGAGGGAGGGAAGGAAAGTAGAGCTGTAGCATTTTAGTGTGTGTGGGGAGGAGCATGGGTTTGTGTTATGTGCTAGTTTTCTTCTGTGCCCTGGCAATTAGCCTGACAGCAGCTGATGCTGCACTGGTGATTAGCTTGGTCACAGGCAGTGAGGTTCTATAACCCCAGCTTCATGGCACATCACTGTCCTGTGTGACCCTATCTGGCAGTGGCTGTGGCTTGCATCTCTATCGCATGTCACACAAAGCTCCCTATAACAAGTGAAAACTGGTATCTGTTGCTAAAGTAGTTTCTTTTTATAATCTGTGCCAACTAAAGGAACACTGCGGTCACTCAGAGCTCAGACTTAGCCATATCCGTGGCTGCTTCAGTGTGGAGATGGAGTGAGCTTTTAGGGCTATGGAAAGGATATACTCTGAGCAAGAAAGTTGATAAGCCATGGAGCCCAAGAAAACACAATAATAGAAATGGTTAACAAATGAAATTTGAGATATCTAATGAAGATCAGTGTTTCTTCATACAAAAGAAAAAGAAAAAAAAAGCCAGAGTTACATAGTTGTCTTTACAATAACATCAAAGGTGAAAATCTCCCAATATTCTGGAAGGAAAATAATACAGTTAATTTCTGATGTAGAGAAAGTTTTAAAGTGATTTCTTTAGAAAGCAGTCAAATGAGTGATAGGAAGCCACGACCCAGCAGCTTTATCTTGTGTGTCTGACGGTGGCTTGTGCTGGATAAAGGGAGAAATTGCATTTAAATGAACACAGCTGACCTTCAGAAGTTGAAAGAAAAGGAACAGTTCAAGGCGGGCACACAAAACCCGACTTTCTTCTTCTGCCAAAATTGTTGTTTCTAGTGTAAGTTCCTTTAACCCTAGGCTTGCGATTCACTGATATTCCTGTTTTTTTCCTATCAGATCTGGAGGTATATGGGTTCATTTAGAAACTGGGAAAAGCACTAAAGTTTTCTTTTAAGGATCCCATATCCATGCTCAATGTTATATATTTATACATATATATGTATATTTATTTATACACACATATTTATATAGGTTTAAAGAGGGCCCATTCATACTGAAATTTATATGTACTATCCTAAAATGCAAAAGCAGAATGCCATATTGTCTAACGGATATAAAAATCGAAGTTTCTTTCCTTCTGAAAATCATTACCATATGCTCAAGAAAAATGGTTCCATTTAGGACTAAATTTCATTTTTATCATTGTAAGCAAAAAATTCTTTTTTGATGTGGTGGGTGTGTTCATTTCTAGTTGTGTGGTTAAGGCTGATGTTGTTGGAACTGACACATCCCCTTTCTTGGATGGGGACTCTTTCTCTTGCCAACCCTGGTGATGAATTATAGTGCTTTTTGGTCTTTTAGGATGTATAGTCGCCAACATTCCGTGGGCTCTTTTCTGATAACGCAGAGGCTGTTTGTGCTGTGGTCTGCACTTTCCGCCTCCCTCTCAGCAAAACCACATGTCATACAAGAGTTGTTGGCTTCTGAATGTGTGAGCAGAGCCCCCCCAATGTGCCAGCTCAGTTGAAGCATTGAGATCGAGAAGGTCCCAGCTTAGAAAGGTTTTCATAGCTTCAGAACAGGGTCAGCAAATGCTTTCTGCAAAGGGCCAGAGAGTAAATATTTTCAGCTCCAAGGGCCATATGGTGTCTGTCGAAACTCTGCCATCAGAGCATGAGAGCAGCTACAGACTATATGTAAATAAATGACTGTCTGTGTTCTACTAAAGCTTTATGGACCCTGAAATTGAAATTTTATATCATTTTATGTCATTTGAATGCCATAAGATAATTACACTTCTTTTGAGTTTTTCCACCCGTTTACATTGTTTCAAGCCATCCTTAGCTCATGGACCACAGGAAAACAGGCCATGGGCTCTTGCCCTGTCCTGGTAGGAACTGTTATCCCTGGTGATCCGGGAGGCTTTCTCAGGAACACCCGTGAATCTTGAGGAGCAGAAAAACTTTTGAATTTCAGACTTCAAAACTCTTAAAATCTAACCTTTATTTCCTTTAACAGTCTAGTATGGATTTAACATACATGCGTGTACCCAAGCCTTTTTTGAACCACTTTACATTTTCAGCTCAGAGGGCTTTTGAGAGTAATGAATTACATTTGTTAAATTATGTGCTGAATGAAGAAGTATTCCCCTTAAGCTGTCCTAGAAATTATAATAGTAAAATGTAAATCAGAAAATACATATTCATGGTCTTAGTACTTAAAGGGGTCCTGGGGATCCACAGACTGTTATGTTTCTACTTTGCTGGGCCCCAAACTTGAACCATGCGCTCTAGCAAGGAGGTGTATGTCTAGCTAGGGGTCACTTCTGTAAGTTGAGATGACCACCCATCTCCTAAGTTCAATAGGAATTGTTCTCTGCCTGCCAGGAATTTATTCAAGATAGTTGTAAGAGAAAAGTTAAGGGCAGCCCGGAGTAAATGAAGTTGGGGTCTCGGGATGGGCTAGGCCTCTGCAGACCTTGTGCTCTTGTGCTGTCCCAACTGTGATACCAACATCTCAGGAGCCTGTGTGTGAAATAAGACTTTTCTCTTCCCTTCTTTCAGGAATACTTGGACCTCAGTCAGCCTCTCGAACCATACTCACCTTGTTATCCTGACCTGAGATGAAATAAAACATCTCTCTTCCCTTCTTTCAGGAATACTTGGACCTCAGTCAGCCTCTGGAACAGTACTCACCTAGTTCCCCTGACACAAGGAGCTCTTGTTCTTCAGGAGATGACTCTGTGTTTTCTCCGGACCCCATGCCTTACGAACCCTGCCTGCCTCAGTATCCACATATAAACGGCAGTGTTAAAACCTGAACGAATGTGTCTTCCTGTCACCCAAAAGGACAGTGGCAGGAACCTACCTACACTGAGCTCGGAGGCCATGCCTCCAAGAGCTTGTTGTCTCTGCTTGTATATATGGATCAGAGGAGTAAATAATTGGAAAAGTAATTGGCACATGTGTAAAGATTTATACGTTGGAAACTTGTCATCTTCACCAGGAGAAGACTATTTCTGGAGCAATGGACAGCCACAGGGCAGCATGCCACCCCTCTGACCCCCATGGGTACTGGCTGTGCCACAGTCGGACTCAAGGCAGACACACATTCTGCCTTTCTTGTTAATTTTGTAATAATTGGAGAAAATATATGTCAGCACACACTTACAGAGCACAAATGCAGTATATAGGTGCTGGATGTATGTAAATATATTCAAATTATGTATAAATATATATTATATATTTACAAGGAATTATTTTTTGTATTGATTTTAAATGGATGTCCCAGTGCACCTAAAAAATTGGTCTCTTTTTTAAAATAGTTATTTGCTAAATGTTGTTCTTATACAGAATTTCTTAATTTTCACCGAGCAGAGGTGGGAAAAATACTTTTTGCTTTCAGGGAAAATGGTATAACATTAATTTATTAATGAATTGGTAATATACAAAACAATCATAGGGTGTTTTTTTTTTGTAATTTAAGTGGCATTTCTAGGCAGTCAGCACAGCGGACTACTTGATCTATTGCTTGGACTTAACTAGTTATCAGGTCCTTTGAGAAGAAAAATTTTTACAATATAGGACTAACTTGGAAAAAACAAAGTTTCGATTTATTTGTGTAAAACTCTGCTGTCAGATGATTGTGCTTAGACCACCTGAATGCCCAGATTACAAGAACTCGATACTAGGAAGATGTTTTGTTTTGGTACGAAACTCTGTCATTGGCCTACACAACGTTTAACTGGTCTTCCCAAGGCAAATGGTAGCAACGTCCTTATTCAGAGATGCCTTTATCCATCCCTTGAGACAGACCTAAGGCTGCAGTGGTAGCAGTGGGCTTGCTCTGGCAGCTGGCTTTCTGCCCGAGTCACACATCGTCAGGAAGCCTGTGTTCCATTTGGTGCATTTTCATAATGGTTTCCGGGTTCTTTGGCATCAGAGAAACCTTTTAGGATCTTCAAATCCCATCAGAGAAAATGCAAACACAGAATTGCTCGGTTGAGAGTTCAGGGGATTTTGACTGTTCCTTCTTGTTAAGGGATTGCTTCTGTCTGCTGACAAAGACTTCACCAAAAGATCTGACCTCATACTGACATCAGACAAAATATCACTCTATGGTTTGTTCTGTATTAAGGTATTGTGTTTTGCTTCCAAATCACCCACTCACTTTGCTATAGCCATGCAACATGAAAGCAGATGACACTGATTTTATGTGTTATGAAATTGGAAAAAGTATTTAATAAAACCTGTTAATTTTTATACTGACAATAAAAATGTTTCTACAGATATTAATGTTAACAAGACAAAATAAATGTCATGCAGCTTATTTTTTTAATCCTGGTGTCTTACCAAATGGTTTCCTGTGCTTGGACGTGTGGATGGAGTGCTGTGTCGTGTGAATGCCTAAAAGGCAAAACTGGAAGGCTTTTTGTTTGCTAAATACAGGCGGGGAACTTGGGAGGGGGCGGGCCCAGCAGTACCTGGGACAGGTTGATCCAGTAGAAAATCAGAAATTGGCTCAAGCCCTGGCAGGGTTGCTCATGCGCCACAGGGAGGGAGTCTGTTCTTCCTGGGTCTTGCCTGCTCCCCAGAGGAGCGCAGAAAGGTGAGGGAGAGCTTCCTAAACCAGAAAGTACAAGTATGGGAGGTACTGAAGAGGGGGAGGTACCCCGGAAGCCTGGGTCTCAGGGACTGGGGCTCTTCTAGGCTGATTTCCTGGTGATGTACAATGGAATTCACTATAAATTCTCCAAAAGAACATAGGACTAATTTAAAAATGATTTTCATATCAGCAAGCATCTGAAGAGAAATGGAGTTTTACCTGTTAGTGCAGATCTGTGACCCCCAGGGCTCCCTTACATCTGTTGTCCAGCCTCTTCCACATCAGGAAAGTGAGAGAAAAATGAGCTGCTTCTCCCGAACTCCAGCCATGCTCTTAGGACCTTATAGGGCCACTGGGAATTAAACACTGCTGATCTGTTTGTCTCTTGGGTTGGAGATGTCAGTGGAGTAGCGAGGGCCTCAGCAGGCACTGGGAGAGTGGGCTGTGGTCTTGGTCCTTCATTTGCCCACATCCTGTGGTCTGTTTCTTATTCATAGAACAGTTATAATCCCACCAAAATAATGTGATTAAAAAAAAGACGTGAAAGCCCACGAGCATTGTCACCCGATAAGCACCTGTGCTTAGGATGGTGGTCCTGTAGGATTCTTGGTATTTCTACCCATTGGATGCCCTTGGCCTGGTGAAGGATGGTATCTCAGGGGCATCCACATAACTTTTTTGGAGCCCTGCCCCCAAAACATACATAGGGCTTGGTAAAGGTCTGGCAGCTTATGGTACCCCCTCATCCCCCTGACCTCAGGAAAACTGGGAATTAAATGAGCCACATGTGATTGTAATTGAGTCATGAAATTGGTTCATTTATGAAGCAAAACATGTCAGGCATCTTGGACAGGTGGAGCCCGGGCCCTTGCAGTTTCCAGCTAGGAAGGGTATAGTCAAGAGGCTGCCTTAAAATCTGGCTGATGGTAACCTCTGGAGGGAGGGGAGGATGGAGAGACAGGGCTGAGAGGTGTCACCTTCCGGAGAGTTCTGTGGATTTCCAGGGGAGAGGACCCCTCACCTCTGCTTGGCCTCTCCTCCCTCCTTACATCTCTCCATTGCCTCTTTAGGAAGCTGCAAGTGTGCTTAGGGTGCAGCATCCTGCAGATGTGAACAGATAGGAGCTGAGGACCCCACCACCTTTCTGAAAACCAAGGGCTGGCCTGCTGGCCTTGCCTGGCTCACTAAGATGTTAGAGTGGCCAAGTCCATCCTGGATAGGAACTTGAGACTCAGTGTAAGCTTTCTGAGGGTCCCTGGCTGGGAAACAGTCTAAGAAACAAGACTGCAGCCTCCAGTGCTAAGGTGGTGGGCTTGGCAGAATCGGAGGGGCTATTTCTTACAGCTGATGGGTGATGTTGGGCCACTGTCGGGTCTTGTCTGGACACCGGTTTCCTCGACTGTACACCAAGCTGACACCAGCCTCGTGGTCTTCACCCTGAGGATTATCTGTAGGAGGTTAGCTCTGGGAGATAGTACTCCAAAAATCTGATTTTCCTCCTCCTGAGTTTTTAACATCTCGGTGAGTGATTTTTAGTATATTCACAATATGGTACAACCAGCACTACTATCTAATTCCCCAACATTTTCACCATTCTGAAAAGCAATCCACTTTAAAAAATGGCAAGAATGATGGGATAAGTGTTTAAAGTAAGGGGGAGTGTTTTGAAAGGGAGTAATTGTAGTGTGTCTCTCACTGTAATAAATATTCTCCATATTTTTTATCATACCTCATATACCTAGGAGTAGAATTGCTGGGCCATGTGGTAACTCTTTTGCCTTTTGAAGAACTGTCAGGCTGACTTCCAAAGCAGCCGTACTATTTTATTTTATTTTATTTTTAAATTTTTTTATATCCTTTTATTGATACATTTTAGGTGTACAATATAATGACATTCGTCATTGGAAATTTGCACCTTTACATACTTTCTTGGTTCTTATTTTTTCCCCCTTCCCCTGCTCTCCCTTCAACCTCTCCATCCCTCCCTATTTATGAAGACTTTGTTTCCTTTTTTTCATTTTCTCATATTAATTCCATTCCCTTCTTTCCTTTCCCCTACCCCTCACACTTCCCCTTCCCCTTTGCCCCTTTTCTTCCTATTTCACATTATCTGTTATACCTTTTAGTCCTTATTTACACTTTCAGTTTCTCACACTAGAGAAACTATTCGGTATTTACACATCTGTGTCCTATTTATTTCACCTAAGAGTATCGTCTCAATGTGCATCCATGTAGCTACAAATGTCTCTAATTTCTCATTTTTTATGGCTGAGTAGTACTCCATTTTATTGAAAAACCACATTTTCTTGATCCAGTCTCCAGTTGATGGGCATTTGGGCTGTTTCCAAGTTTTAGCTATTACAAACGGTGCCGCTATGAACATGGGTGCACGTATATCACTGTGGTATGATTCTTTTAATTCTTTGGGGGAAGATACCCAGCAGGGGAATAGCTGGGTCAAATGGGACTTCCAGTCCTAGTTCTTTGAGGTATCTCCATACTGATTTCCACAGTGGTTGCACCAGTCTACACTCCCACCAGCAGTGGAGCAGGGTTCCTCTTTCCCCACAGCCCTGCCAGTATTTGTTATTGGTTGATTTCATGACAGCAGCCACTCTTTCTGGAGTGAGGTGGAATCTCAGGATTGTTTTCATTTGCATCTCTCGAATGACCAGTGATGTTGAACATTTTTTCATATGTTTATTTGCCATTTCTACTTTGTGTGAGAAATGCCTGTTCATTTCAGATGCCCATTTTCAGATTGGGTCTTTAAATTTGGGAGGTCTGATCTTTTTAAGTTCTTTATAGATTCCAGGTAGTAGACCTTTGTCTGAGGAAAAACAGGTGAAGATTTTTTCCCACATTGTGGGTTGTCTCTTCACACTGCTGGTGGTTTCTCTTGCTGTGCAGAAGCTTTTTAATAAGAAGAGATCCCACTTGTTGATTGTTTGTGCTAGTTCACAGGCCACTGAGGTTTTGTTCATAAAGTCTTTTCCTACCTCAATGTCTTCAAGAGTTCTACCTAACCTCTGCTCCAGCTGGTTCAGCATTTCTACTTTAATATTTAGATCTTTAATGCATTTAGATTTTAGTTTAGTGCATGGTGAGAGATATAGGTCTAGTTTTAGTCTTCGGCAAGCTGAAACCCAATTTCTCCAGCACCATTTATTAAAGAGGCTATCTTTCCTCCAGTGAGGGTGTTTGGCTCCTTTGTCAAAGATGAGGTGGCTGAGTGTGTTGGGAGTTGTTTCTGTATCTTCTCATCTATTCCACTGGTCCTCAGGTCTGTTTCTTTGCCAGTACCATGCTGTTTTTATCACAGTAGCTTTGTAGTATAGTTTCAAGTTGGGGGTTGTAATGCCCCCTGCCATGTCTCTGTTACCCAGAATTGCTTTTGCTATTCTGGGTCTCTTCTTGTTCCAAATGAATTTTTGGATTTTTTTCTCAAGTTCCATGAAGTATGCTGCTGGGATCTCAATTGGGATTGCACTGAATCTATATAGCAATTTTGGAAGTATGGCCATTTCACTATGTTGATCCTTCCTACCCAGGAGCAAGGGATGTCTTTCCATTTTCTGATATTATCTTCAATCTCTTTTTTCAAAGTGCTATAGTTTTCAGAGGTCTTTGATTTCTTTTGTTAGGTTGATTCCTAGGTATTTCAATTTTTTGTATGCTATTGTGAAAGGAATTGTTTGCCCTGTTTCTCTCTTAGTGAGTCTGTCGTTCATGTAGAGGAAAGCTATTGATTTTTGTGTGTTGACCTTGTATCCAGCTACTTGACTGAATTTGGTTATTAAGTCTAGAAGACTTTTGGTGGAGTTCTTGGGGTCTTCTATATAGAGTATCATGTCATCTGCAAATAATGACAATTTGACTTCTTCGTTACCTATCTTTATTCCTTTTATTTCTTTCTCTTGTCTAATTGCTGTGGCTAATGTTTCCAAAACTGTATTGAACAGGAGTGGTGATAGTGGACATCCTCGTCTTGTTCCTGATTCTAGTGTGAAGGATTTCAATTTTTGACCATTTAATATGATATTCAGCTGCACTATTTTACATTTTGACTAACAATGTATGAGAGTTTCAATTTTTTCACATCCTTGCAAACACTTACTGTTTTATATATTTCTAATGATAACACTTGGTGGGTGTGAAGTGTCTTCCTAAGGATTTAATAGCTGAGGAGATACCACTCAGATCACAGATCAAAATTATATCATATCTTACTGGATTTTGCAGAAAGAGATTTCATTTTAGTGAATTAGCCTGGCTTCCCCACTTAAAAAGTGGCCAAGATAGCAAAGAAGCTTGTGGATCCTCCTGGAGTGGAGAGGCTGAGAAACTGATCAATTCCATTGCTTTCCTTTTGACTGAGAGAGGAAGGAAGCTGTAGCACATGATGCAAAGGATAGTATTCTTTCTGGATGGAGTCCTTGAGTGCATTTCTACCAAATATCCCCAGTTTTATTCCAAGTACAGTCCAGCAAGCATGAACCATCCACTGAGACTGATTAATGCACCATTACTTATGTATGCACATTGGAGTCTTTCTTATCCCGGCCTGCATTTTGATGTTATTTATTTTTGATGCTTTTAAAGATGAAAGCAAAGTTTATCTTCTCTCATATTTCATCCCCAGGAAACCTAGAAGTTGGCTGTCTGCACTGGGCAGGGACACTAGAAGCCTTCCACATCTGAAGTGACATTCTGGGATGGGGCCCTTCTTGTGCCCTTTTTCCTGGAGTTGCTGGGGGTTTTGAAAGGGCTTCTTAAAATTGTCTTGCAGTCCTGTCTCAGAGGGTTACATAAAGGCAGTGGGCAGGTGGATGGTCAGCATCAATCCCTAGAAAACTCCATCCTCTCAGGACCTTTGAGATAAAAGGCAGTGGATTCCTGCCGCCTGGAACCTCAGGGCGTGAAGCAATTCAGTGACAGAATATAGCTTATAGATGTGGACAAGTGACTTTTCCTAGTATGGCTCAGAACACTACCTCCTTTACCTCTTTTGGACTTTGTCTTTTTAGGTTCTGTGTTGTCTTCTCATTCTTCTGTGGAGGGTCCTGAAGTAAATTTTGCCTGTATCCCTTAGTAGTCAAAATCCATAGCACGATGCACTTGGAAAGAGAGGATATTTGTAGATGGATAAAGTAAGAGTAAAGGAGAAAAGGGTTTCTTGGTCTGTATGATGACAAGTGACCTCTGTGTCAAATGAGTGTTGAGTTAATGAGGTTTTACCCGGGAACCATCAAACAGCACCTGTTATGTGACGTCAAATATTAGCTGCTTGCCATCTATCTATCTATCTATCTATCTATCTATCTATCTATCTATCTATTTACCATCTCTCATGTTTATCATCCATCTCATTTCTTTTATCTCTCTGTCTGGATTGAGACATAAGCATAGATTGTAGGTATTGAGACAAATGTTATGTATATATACATATATATATATGTATACATAAATAAAATTGTCACTAAGTTAGTTTTGAATGCTATCATGTGTTCCCCACCACTCTTTATAAATCAAAAACATTTGATACCTTTTAAATCATTGAAAATGATTTAAAATTTTAAAAATCATGAAGATATATTTACAACATGCAACCTGTTATGTTTCCTTTTTTTTTTTTTTTTTTTTTTTTGGTACCAGGGATTGAACTCAGGTCCTTGCTGCTTGCAGGGCAGGTGGCGGAACCACTGAGCTAAATCCCCGGCCCTGTTTCCATTTTAAAACAAACATTCCCTCCATAAACCTAGAGAGGAAAGAATGCCCTATCTGGTCTTGAAGGGACAATTCAACACTTTGAGGGTAGCACAAGCCAAGCTGGCACCATGGTCCAAAACACAGACCAGAACAAGAGTTCTGGAGGGTTTTGAGGAAGGAAACTCTCTGGCCCCAGGTGTGGTGGCGTGACAGGCAAATACCACACCGAAAAATCAAGAGGCTGGGTACAGTGTTCTCCAAGAGGTATGATTATGCATTGTTCAGGGCCACCCCATGGGGCTGACTCTTAGGGAACTGTGAAACTAGCATAGGTCACCAACAGGGATGGAGAGGCTAAAATAAACTCTACCTTTCCGTCAGGAAGTTCTTCAGGGTTCTGGTTGACTTCAAGGGTATCTCCTTCCTGCAGAAGCTTTAAATGGGAGAAGGTTCATGCAGATTTAGGGCTGCCCTTCACATTGTACTGTGACTCGATGTGCTACCTCTTCTGGAAAAAGACTATGTGTGTCTATGCACACATTATCACCACAAGGAAGGAAATTAGAAACTGGCTCTCCTTCCTGTTGTGGTCTTTACTCTCTAGGAGACCCGCCCTTTGGTTGGAGTGTGCTGGATTTAGGTTTAGCCAAATTTCAGAAATTTTTCATTCATTGCTGGCTGTCACCCAGGAGTAGCCACAACTGTGAATGAAAAGGCAAAGCCAAAATGCTAAACCAGAAAACCGGCAGTGGACAACTGGGCTGGGGGTGTGGGCGGTGGAAGAGTTTGTTCTACTTAGATCAGGGATGGACAAACTATGGCCCATGGACCAAATAGAACCCATGGCCTGCTATTGTGCTGCCATTTTTTAAATGGTGGGAAAAAAAATTTTTAAAGATGTATTTTGTGGCACCCGCACATTCTGCAAAATTCTAATTTCAGTGCCCATCAAATTTTATTTCACTTGGCCACGCCCTTCATTTACATAACGTCTATGGCAGCATTCATACTGTGACGACAGAGTGGAATACTTGCAATCCAGATGGCTGGCAAAGCTGAAAGCACTATCCTTGCTTTTTGCAAAGATTTTGTGACATCCGGTTAAGATAATGGTGTGCCAATTGGGTGCCAGATCCCTGCAGGTGGCTTCTGGCAAGACAGTAGCAAACAAGGAGGTTCTGAAATGGGGCAATGCTTTCCAGAAGGGGGTCCATGTGAAAGAGGGACCTGGAGCTTTGGATGAGAGTCTGGAAAAATGCCCTTGGCTGAGCAGCTTGTGTGCAGGTGCTCTGGAGATCGTGGCCCAAGTGTGTGTCTAACCCAACCTTCCTGGCTCCATTTCTCCCCTAGAGCCCCGAGGAACAACATGCACTGCCCTTCAAAATAAGGTTGCCGCAGAGATGCACAAACCAAAGGGTAAGTAAATACTGTGGCTCTTATAGGAAGGGGGAAGGTGAGAAGTTGACATTCGAATTGGAGTGATGTCTGTTTGTCAGGAAGTAAACCTGATCTCGCCCAGCTAACGAACACTTTTGTGCCACAGCACTGTATTCCTCCGTGGGGCTGGAACACCCAGTGCGGGGGCAGATTGCCCTCTCTTTGGTCCTTCTGGCCTCGCTCTGGTGCTCTGGTGCACATTAAGATTTCCGTGGGTGAGAGGGCCGTTATCAATGCCCTTCTTGGGCCTCCCCTTTGAACAAAGGCAATCCCAGCTCAGACTCTGTGGGAACCACGATCATTCTCCTAGACATGTCACTAGGGGTGGTATTTTGGCCTCCTGTTCACTGCAGTTAAAAGAGTCTTTAACCCTCCAGTTGCTGAAGTCTTGGGATGACCCAAGAGCCACTTGCCCCATAAATCAGCACACAACTCCCCCAGGTAAACAGATCTGGAGCAAATCTACATATGCAATAAATGTGTACAGGTAATGGAGACCGGTAATAAAAATGCTTGGATCTTGTTTCAGCATTTCCCTTGACTTCTGAATGAGGTTGAAAGCAAATCAAGCACGAAGCCCTTATTTTTCTGACCTGAAAGCAGGTGAATTTAGTCAAGTGCAGGAGACATGAGATGAAGGACAGACTCCTAATAAAGGAAACATAGTGTGGATAGCTGCTCTGGGGAAGCTGAGCTCTGGATGGATCCCCAGGGTGAAAGCCTAGACCCTTTTCAAAGACCCAGGCGGGTGCAAGGGAGAAGGCGAAGATGTGTGTGGTGACAGTGAAGGCACACATTGTTGGCCTGCCCTGGTTTACATGGCACCTGGAGACCCAGGGGAACCTGAGAAGGGCTGTTTGTGGTTGTGTGTGTATGTGCAAATGCACGTGCACCATTGTAGACTAGGGTTGTAGAGCTCCTTGGAACAGTAAAAACATTCAGGATTCTTCTGGTAGGGCTGGCTGGTTATTTGAGGTCTCCACCCTGACCCCAGAGATCTCAGAAGGAGACTTAAGTGGGCTCCACGTGTACAGAAGAGCATCCTTCTCCGAGAGTGAGAAAGGACAGTGTGTGCAGAGGCAGCGGAGGCATAGATATCCCAGAGTTTCTTTAGGGGATGACTCAAGGGTCTGAAGTAGGCGTGGAAGGAGGTTTGGAGAATTGGAGATTTCACTTGGAGCTGTTTCTGCACAGCAAATATTCTGCTTTTATGTGAACCAAGTGTATGTGGGGGTTGAATTTGAGGGGCTGGAGATTCAATGGAAAGCATCAAAAGCTCCCTAGGCTACTCACCCTGGCCTGCCACTTCCAGAAGGTCTAATTAGTCTGACGACTTTCATTTCTAAGCCTTTCCCCCAAGCAGTCGGCCCAACCCAAATTCTAAACACTCCTGACCACCTCTTCTTCAGTGTCCTTGCAGTGGGTGAGGAAGTAGAAAGGAACATGGAGTATTTCCCCCAGGCCCCCAATACCCCTTTAAGAAGCTGAGCCTCACTTACGGAAGCACGTGGAGTGCCTGGCTACACCCACTGCCCCTGGAGATGAACCTGCAGCAGCGTCTGTCTTGCAAAGCAGAAATACTACCAGAGTTTGCACAGAGGAAATGCTGGTGGTGTATTTAACTTAGCCCCCAGAACCAGGTGCTCTGACACTCGGCAGAGCCACGTGTTATGGATCATTCTGGAAATGTGTAGTCACCCCATTTCCAGGGGGAGGAAAGACTGTTTGGGTAGAGTTGGCCTTGGGTAAGAAGACAAGGGGGTGATACTTTCAGAAATGTCTCTATAAGTCTGTCCCAAATGAAGTCTGTGAAGTTGCTTTGCCAAGGGAAAGCCCCTAGGCTCATTCTCCCTCTCCTTGGCAAGCATAGATATGAGCTGTGAGCCCAGCCTTGCTCCAGGAATGGGAAGTTATGTTAGTTACTAATCAGTCTTGAAATAAGACTATAGCCCAGTCCCAGCAGTGCGGGGGCTGAGGCAAGAGTATCACCATGAGGCCAGCCTGGGCTAGTGAGTTCAAGGCCAGCCTGAACTACACAGCAAGACCCTGGCTCAAAAAACAAAAACAAAAATCGAAAGAAAAGAAGTAAGACTATAGATTTCTGTATTAGTTTTCTAAGGCTGCCATGAGAAACTGGTGGTAATTTATAGAAATTTATTCTGACATAGTTCTGGAGGCCAGAACACTGAAATCAAGGTGCCAATAGTACTGTCCTTCTTTTGAAGGCTCCAGGGAAAATTCTTCTTTACCTCCTCTAGCTTTTGGTGGGTCCAGAGACTCCCCAACTTGTGTCCATGTCACCCCAATATCTGCTTCTCATCTTCACGTGGCTTTCTCTTATCTCCATTTGTGTTTCTCCTCCTTGTGTCTCTTGGACTCTTATCGTTAGATGTATGGCCCACTCACATAATCCAGAATGATTCCCATCTTGGATCCTTAATGGCATCTGCAAAGATCCTGTTTTCAACCAAGTGCACATTCATAGGTTCCATGGCCTACGACATGGGCTTATCTTTCTGAGTGCCACTATTCAACCCATTAAAGAGGCAGAAAGTGGGACATTTGAGTCTCAGCCTTCTTCAATAATTTCAGAGCTGGAGAAATTTTTTTTCCCACTCTGGGTTGTCTCTTAGCTCTGTTGGGGGTTTCTCTTGCTGTGGAGAAGCTTTTTAATAAGAAGAGGTCTTAGTAGTTGATTCTTTCTACTAGTTCACGTGTGACTGAAGTTTTGTTCATGAACTAGTGACTGGATAGAGAAGATGTGGTTTTAGGGCCCAAGATTTAGCTCAATGGCACTGTGCCTACCTTGCTAGCACAAGGTCCTGAGTTCAATCCCTGGTACCACAAAACAAAAACAAAAAACCAACCAAACAAAAAGGGTGTGGTTCTTAAATAAAATGGAGTACTACTCATCCATAAAGAATGATAAACTAGAGACATTTATAGCTAAATGAATTCACATTGAGGCCATAGCTTAAGAGAAATAAATAGGACACACGTGTGTAAATACTGAAGAGTTTCTCTGGTGTGAGAAACTCAAAGTATGAAGGAGGATCAAAATATATAATAGATAATGTGAAATAGGAAGCAAAGGTCCAAAGGAGAAGGGAAAGGGGAACTGGGAGGGGTAGGGGAAAGGAAAGAAGGGAAAGGAACAAATATGAGAAAAGGAAAAAACGGAAACAAAGTCTTTGTAAATAGGGAGGGGTGGAGGGGTTGAAGGGAGGGCAAGGAAATGGGGAAAAAATAAGAACCAAGATGCATCACATAAAGGTACAAATCCCCAAATGATGATTCTCATCATATTGTATACCTAAAATATACCAATAAACTTAATGAATAAAAAAATTAACAATCAGGTAAGTTGGTAGAGAATAAGACCAGTACTCATGACCTAACTGGGTGGGGAGCTTCCGTTTATCCAAGGGCCTTCTGGAGTACCATGTGCTGTCTAGACTGGAGAGTGAGGCATAGCCTCTGGGTCACCTACTGAGATGGGCGGCACCTGGGGTGGGCCTTCCTAGTGTCTTCTCTCAGCATCTTCACAAAGCGCAGGTCAGTTACCATGTTCATAATTACACACTTGCCACAGGGGAGAGCTGAAATACAAATCCAAGCTGGCCTGATTCTAGACTTGAGAAACTTCTCAGTACCTGTGCTTCTGATAACTGCCCCACAGTCACTTCCTGATAGGTGAGAGTCAGGTGAGGAGAGTAGTCTGAAGAAGGTGAGTGAGGATGACCCAGGCCAGAGGAAGGCTTGAAGGGCATTCTTGGATGGACCACAGTCATAAGAGCAAGTTCCTCATGGGAGGGAATAATGAGAAGAGAAAGTCCGCCCATGTGAAGATTAAGGAAAGACAGTCCCTTGAGCCGATCCAGGCAAACCTCAGGCCAGGCCCCCATGGAATAGGATCGCATATGGCTGCCTGTTATGCTTTATAGCTCCATGTTCCCCCAAGGCCTCAGGTGCTCATAGGTGGGGCTTTTGAAAGGTGATTGGATTATGGGGGCTTATGGGTGACTTGTGATGAGGAGGTGGGACTTGGTCAGAAGAGGTGGGTCATTGTGGAAGTGACCTGGAAGGGTCTGTCTCCCTCCCTGGCTCCTTCCTTGACTCTTTCTGTCTCCGGGCTGCCATGCCGTGAGCAGCTCTCCTCTGCCATGCTGTCCTGCTGTGGAGCCAGAGGACTGTGGACAGAAACCTCTACAAACTGGGAGCCAGAGTAATACTCCTTTAAGTTACAGGTGTTGGGTATTTAGGGACTAAGACACCTCTGAAGGTTGGAAGAGAGTTTGGGAAGAAGGGCTGGCCAGGGAAACCTCTTGGGTGCTGGCTGACCTCTGTAAGGCCTGTTCTTTCTCCCTCACCTTCTGAGTTTGTCTTTGAAACCATCAGCCCTGGCTGCTATAGCAAGATATTACAGACTGGGTGGCTTAGACAATAGAAATTTATTTTCTCACAGTTTTGGAGGCCCCAAGTCTAAGATCATGGAGCCTGTCTGACTGGGGCCTGGTGAGGGATCTTGTCCTGGTTTGCAGATGGTGGCTGCCTTTTTGCTGTCTTCCTACCTGCTACACGGCCTTTCCTCAGTGCTTATAATGGGAAGAGAGTGAGGAAGAGAGTGAAGGAGGGAGAGGGGGAAGAAGGAGAGAGAGAAAAGCGGGGAGAGATATCTCCCTTTTCTTATAAAGTCATCAATCCTATTCGGGGGTTAGGGCTTCAACATATGCATCTGAGGGGACTCAATTCATTCAGTCTATGGCAGCCCCTTTCCCTCTTTTCAATATGGTAATACTCAGCCTTAAACATTATCCACTGGACATGCAAAGGGTGGATTTCTCCACAGACCACAGTCCAGGCTATGAGCACTAAAGCTTTTCTCTCCAGACTAGTGGGGTGGCTTTTGAATAGCCATTAGTTTCCCAGACAATGCCAGCATCTCCTGCCTGCCCAAGCTGTATGGGCCACCCCCTTTCTTCAGGGTAAGAATGGGCAGCAGTGTGGCCAGGTGGCTTGGCCCAGTGGTGTTGAGAAGCTCACCTCTGACCAACCAATGGCCCTGGACAAACACTCATCCCCCTGTTTCTCATGTATGGCATAAAGGCAGGATCATAACCCTTGGCCCCACCTCCCACACATGGCTGTTGTCAGGTAAGTTTGGGAAAGCCCTGGGCAGGGGTAAAACATGGTCCAGGTCTGAAGGGCAACTGCTCATACATACAAATAAGAAACGACCAATCTTGAGCCATGAAAGGGATGCCTCAGCCTAGGTCTAGTTTTCTGGGTCTGGAAGCACACACTGTGGGCAGGCCAGGGCTCGCCAGCTGGTCCGCACTGCCCAGAGTGCATGTACCAGAGAAAGGGAACCCGCATCTCTCAGGGATCAGGGGAATTGCATCTCTCTGTGAACAGAGTCATGTCTTCCATGTCCTTCCTGATGTTAGGAAGCCCCAGGGATAAGGGTGGTCTAGCAGTGCTTCCCACTGCAGATGTCATAGATATCAATGGAGTACCATCTTTCTCACATCCAGAGTTTTGAATGAAAATACTGTGCCATCCAAGGTCTGGCACAAAGTTCAGCAGTAGCGTCCCTGAGTTCCAGCCTAGTACTGCAAAGCAAAAACAAAAACAATACCATCAAAGAAAGAGAATCACCTCCCAGACATTAATTTTTTTTAATAGAGATGAATCTGAGTTGTTCTTAAACTGAGTTGTTGAGGAAGATGGGCTTGTCGAGTCAGGTGGAAGACACAGAGCCTGTGCGTGTCCTTTTGAGCCCCTGGAGGTCAGGAGCAGGGGCAGAGTGTGCGAAGATGATGGGATTGGCCCCTTCTAAACAGAGACTCATGTTTCCCACAGGATTTGGCTTTTATTGCCCAGAATTACAGTCTTTTCTCACAGAGACCAGCCTTAGATTACCACAGCTTCCTCTGAGCCTCCTCCTTGCTGACTGACGTGGGGCTAAGACCCTCAATCCCACTGAGCCTCCATTTCCTCATCTCCAAAGTGCAGGCAAAGGTACTGACAAGGGCCCCTGCCTTCCAGGCCCTGTGTAAGGAGAAGGAGTGATGACAGAGCTGAGGTTTGATACTTGTGCAAACACAGGAGTGGCCACTGTATCTCTAAAATCTTAGTGTGACTTCCGCCTATCAGTTTGCTGTCCTTCCACAGTTGGAGGAGAGGCCTCATGAGAAGTCACCTGTGACCTGTGAGAGCTGCACACAGAGTTTTGATTCTCTGAATTCCCAAACTCACCATGAGCTCAGAGCAGAGTTGCCTGGCTGTTCTAGAAAATACTCTTTCAAATTGAGTGGCTTCTACTGAGCAAAGGCTCAGAATCCTAGGTCACGAACAAGCCCTTAGAGTTCCTCTTGTCTTACCTCCTCTTTTTATAGATGTTGAAACTAAAGCCCCGAGAAAGGGCCAGACAGCTGGGCTAATGATCTACAGAGGAGTTGGTGAGAGACTGAGCCAGGAACCTGGCCTTGGATTTGCAGAGCCCTGCTGCTGCGTGCTCTCCCCTTCTCTGGCTATGTTGACATCCTGCCTTGATAGTGTCGGGAGGCCAAGGAGACGGATCTCACAGGGTGCCAGGGAGCTGTGCTTTGTTTGGCCCATGTTGTGTCTAAAATATTTTGGAATTGGTTCTTGATGTTAAAATTCAGGAGATTTAACAGCAACATGCCTATTTCAAGTGTATCTCTTAGAAATTCAGTAGTTGATGACGTTGGCCCACATTTCCTCATGGCCATAATCCCTAGGGAGGATTAGCACTTGTTCCTTTTAGATGGGCCGCATGAGCTCACCTGGTCAGAAATACCTGGCCAGTACCATTCCTTGGTGTCTCTGCCTTGTTCCCGTGGACATTTGAGCCTGTGACTCCTGAGTAGAGCTTGTTTGTATGGGATCATTCTTTCTCCCAGGTTTGTTAATGGTACATCTGCACAGGCGAAAGTGAGATACTGAAGACATCCCAGTCCCTCATGGAGCTCTTTCCCTGATGGCACTTGAAAATGAAAACTTCCCCAAAGTGACTTTCCCTGGCCTTCCCAGCTGACCTAGTTGCAAGGGAAAGTCTTATTTTCTAAGAGAGCTGAGGTTGTCTGGTGTGGGACGTGGAGAGGCTGCTCAGCATTTCCATGAGGAACACTTTCCTGGGCCTGAAAACCTTGCCATGTAAGATGGGTTTTGGATAAAAATTGGTCCCTCCCTAGCTGAACCTGGGAATCTTTATTTCCAACCCTTTCAAAAGATCTTTTACTCTTGAAGTACAAATATGTGTGGTTTGCGACTTACTAGACTCTGCTTGGGGTTTTGGATTTTGCTGCATGACATGTTTCCAACCTCTAATTTTAAAGCCATCATCTCCTATATTTATTCCATGGTTAAGATTGGTATTTTCTCTCTCTTTCTCTTTTTTTTTTCTGTGAGGAGAGGGTTACATAAAGGAGGACTCTGTACATCATTCCAGTTGGGGTACAGACAGACAGAGGCCTTGGCAGAACCCTAAAGTATATGTCTCTTAAGTGTGTTAATTTATGTTAGTCAACAAAGGTAAGTGGACAAGTTTCAGTTATAAATTAGTAGAGGTCTGGATTTCCAACAGTGTTTTGCTTGTTATTTTCTCTTTGAGCCTGTGTGCCTGTTGCAGATATTTATAATCATTTTGATTGTTTTATTTATCAGAAAATAGAGCTCTGGGCCTGAGATAATTATTCTCCGGGAAATTTAAAAAAATCTACTCATCCTCTATTCATTTTCTTTCTCCAAAAAGTAGGAGGCAGTGTAAGTGTGAAGAGGGAACCTACAGAAAATTCGAATTTACCCAATACACACCCATTGGCTCCACTTACGCCTATGTACTCCAGTCTGCCCTTCTTCCTGTGTTCTTGGACTGTGAAGAATGCCCACTCTGTAGCCCAAGCTAGAAATTCTAAACTTGGAAGTGCTCCCTTCCCGTCCTCCCTAATATTCAGTTGCCACCACTTTCTGTTCACTGTCCTAAGAAAAATAACCGGAATCCATCCTGCTTTGCCATCTCCACTGCAGAGGCCTGGCCCGTGTCCATGTGGTCCCTTTCTGGGGCGCAGCTTCCTGGGGGCCTCATTATCCCAGTGTTTCCCTTCTGGCCCACCTTCCACCCTGCTACCAATTTTAGTGCCCCTACAGTCATATCTCACCCCATTCCGTTCTCTTGCTTAAACCTTTTGTTGCATCCTGTTGCCTCAGGAGAGAGTCCAAACTGAGCATGGTGTACACTCAGCTTTCTAGGGTTTTCACACCCTGTCCTCCATGGGAACCTCATGTTCCTGTTGCTCTGGAACCATCATTCTAGGAACACCAGGTCTTTTCATAATATAAATGTTCTAGTTTGTATAATGAGAATGGGTTCACCCTGACATCTTTCCTGGCAAAATAATCTAGGCCCAGGTCAAATGTCATGCCCCTCACAAGGCTTTCCTTATGTCTTCCAGGGAGAGTTGGTACTTTCAGTAAAGCTCAGCAATGACACTTATCATAAGCTGGGTGTGGTGGAGCATGTCTGTAATCCTAGCACTGGTAGTGGTGGTGGTGGGTTAAGTCAGAAGGACTTCAAGTTCAAGGCCAGCCTGGGCTACATAGTGAGTTCAAGACCAGCCTGGACTACATAGTAAGACCCTGTCTCAACACACACTCACACACTCACACACTCACACACTCACACACACACACTGTGGTTATCTTTGTGTCTTATCTTCTCCTAGACTATAAACAGTGTGAAGATAAGGTTCTAAGTCTTTATTGTTCTGAATTTCTGTCACCTAATACAGTCTGAGCCATAGGAGGTATTTCATTAATGTCTTGCAAATTGAATAATCCCTGTTAATAATTACTAGGCACTTGTCAGACACCAGGCAACATTTGAAATGCTTTACACATCTGAATTTTTACAAATACCTAAGAGGTGAAAACAAAGGCACCTTAGAAAGAAAACAAAGGCAGATAGAGGTAATGTGAGTTACCCAAGTCACACTGGCTGGATTGAATTCAGGCTGTTGGAGCATGGAGTCTGCCTGCTGGCTGCATCCTGGCATTATTCTGTTTTCTAGTAAATGAATTCCAAGTCAAGTGCCCTTATAATTTCTAGATATATCGGAGGTGGAAGTCACGGTAGTGATTTAATCTAGGATCCATTCCTGGCTCTGAGATTTGCATCTTGGGCTGTGGACCAAATGTTAAATCTCTGTAGTCTTTACTTCCTCAGCTAGAAGACCTGGCTGACCCACTGGAGGCTCAGGTAGAACCTGACTTTGGGACCAACTCACCTAAAACCTGAAATACTGATCTGAGTAATTGCCTCAAAGGGAGTGTCAGAGCCCCATGGACAAAGGCACTTATCCCTTCATTACATCACTCACCCTCATTACTCGGGAGGCTCTTTGAGGTCAGAAACAGACTTCATGCTGAGACTGATTTAAAGTTTTCTGTACATTCGCTACAGAGTACAGGTTTGTGCATGAATGACCCAGGATGACTGGGCTGTGCTGCTGAAGTTTCCTCAAGAACATGAGTTAGGAGACCTGAAGTTAGTTACCACCTCCCTGGAAGGATCCAGATGCAATTCATCCATCTGGAATGGTTACATAGTATCCTCCCTGGAGGCAGATCCTCCCCGAAGGAGGGCCTTTCCCAAATCTTTTCTACCTGGCCAGAGGAACCTGGATCTTACCAATACTCTACCACCAAGAGTTGACCTCTTTGATAGAGGGTCCAAGTGGGAACAGCCAGATATGCTAAGGAGAGCATAGACTCAGAAGCTTTATCCAGTTCCACTGCTGACTCTGCCACTGAGATGGGCAATTGTTGTTTCTCTTTCCAGTGGAATTCCCTCCAGTGACTCATCCCAGCAATCCTAGATCCCCATTTTGATGTGGCTTGAAGGAAGCTGATTCACCTTCTGGCTCTGGGGATGGAGCCCAGGACCTCAACCTGGCCAATCAGGCACATGGATCAGGCATGCAGCCAGTGGCCAGGAGTGATCATGTGACCTAAGCTGGTCCAATCAGAGGACTTGCAGCACAATGACACTCTTTTCCCTCTGAATGTACTGGAGAAGGCCTACGGCCCCAGAGGCCTGTAGAAATACAAATTCCTATGCCCTGCCCCAGGACTACTGAGTCTGAATCTCTGAGCTGGGGTCCAGGAAGCATGCCCTCTAGGTGACTGTGAGGAACACTGAGGTTTGAGGACTACTTCATTCATTTCACAGGTAATTAAAAAAATAAATAACCAGATGCCAAACAGTAAGGTGACTTATTCACGGTCACATGAGTAGTGAGGAGCTGATCCAGGCCCAGAACTAGGCTTTGTTCCTGCCCACTTCTTTAAGAGCATCTTTGTGCTTTCATTAAGTTATAAAACTCTTGTAGCAACAGGAGAGCTCACCTTTGGAAGTTCCTTCTTTCCCCAGGCCTTTTTCTCCAGGGTTGAAATTCCCACGTTCTGAGGTTACCTGGGGTGAAACCTCCCTGCTGTTCACTTGGCTTTTGTGACACATCACAGTCTCAGTGTTGACCATATTCAGAGGGTCTTCCAGTCATCCAGGGCCACACGATGTCACATTGGGCCTGAGACGCAGGGCATGCTGGGAAGAGGCTGGGTGCCATCATTTTGGGAGTCAAACTGCTAGTCTGTCAGCTGGCTCCTTCTGATACAATCTGAACCTCAGTTTTGGTTTGCTACCCCAAGGCTTTGCTTCATGTATGTCAAGGGTAGGTGGTGGTGCAGACAGAGTCATGGCTCCAGTCTGAAAGTCCAGGCATACTTCAGTCATCTCTCGTGGCTCCCTAATGCCATATTAGGCTGCCCCCTCTGAAAGGTGGAATCTCTGACTCATCCTCCCCTCCCCCTTACCCCTCCCTCTTGCCAGTTTGGGCCAAGATTAGAATTCACTCAAATCTGTGGGTTCTAAGATTTATGTGCTATTTCAGTTCGGCAACTGGCTCCTTGTTTCAAGTCAAACAAAGAAGCCCTTTGCTGAAAGGGGCTTTGAAAGGCTTTTGTTGGCAACCTAATGTTTCGTATAACCAAAAAGTAATGTGTTGATTTCAGTGTACTTGATCAGCAAAAAGGTGAGTGGGATTCTCAGACAGATTCTGGGCTTAATGGATGGCTATGAAGGAAAATTTCTGACTAGAACACTACCCACTACCACCGACTATCCTCCAATAATCTGCAGGTTTCTAGGGATTCCCTCTGCATTTTATTAACCCACACCCGAGTCCCATGAGAGAGGTAAGCCCCTCTCTCATTTTAGAGATGAGGAAATTGAGGTTCAGAGAAGTGAAGTTCTGAGACAAAGGCTGTGCAGCTAAGAGGCGGTATCAGGTGCAGAGTTCCAGGCTTGCCTGTGGTGGTGCCACAGTGGTGCTCCTATGCTGCGAGATGGGGCAGTGATGTGATCTGTTCCCTCCAAATGACTGGATCTGCATGGTCTCCACATCTTTGCCCTGGGATGTGGAGGGTGAGGCGGTTAAGGATTATTGGTTGTAGGCAACAGAATAGGAATTTGAGAATAAGAGTGCACGTAAAGAACCAGAGAGAAGCCAGAATGGTTAGGGAAAATGCATGACAGACTGCAGGTCCCCTGGCAGAAGCAAGTGAAGGTCTGTTCACGACACTATTGTGGGGAAAAGGGCACTCACCGTTTTGTACCCTGTTGTCTCTGCTCATGAGTCAGGTTCCAGAAAGAGCAAGTATGGTTCTGCTGGGGCGCATCATCCATCTCTTGGTCTGAGGAGGACAGGTATCTTGAATGATGGCCCCATCAGACTGTGTCCAAGCAGGAAAGAGACCATTTCCCAAAAGGAAATGGGGATGCTGTTGCTTAAAGAAAGGGGGTTGGTTTGAGTGACAAGAAAGCCAAAAATGCACAGGGTACTGTGTTGGCTGGGAAACCCAGAAGGTTTCTGACTCTCTGGCTATGGGTAAGTCTTTTTCCTCCTCACTCTAACAGCTGAGAGCCACGGATGCATTTGAAATGTGGTGGACCTGAAAATATTGGTATGTTCAGGGCTGACTGGTCATTCCGAAGGGTAGCTTGGACAGCAGGCCGGTGGTGACAACAAGCCTGGGAAATGAAGATTGAACTGAATTCTGGTTCCTCCTTCAGAAAACTGCCTTCTTGCAGTTCTTAGCCTTGCTAACCTGCGGCCTGCATCTCTGAAGAGGCCAGATGGACTGGCACTGGGGGAGCTGTTTCCATGAGCTATGAGAACTCTCCTGCTTCCCTCAAACTTTGAAGCTCTGGGGCAGGAAAAGCCAGCAGATAATGAGTGGGGACTGGACAAACTCCTCTCTACAGCTGCCAGGGAATACTTCTGAGCTAAAGAGGGATAGTGAAATCTGAGGTCTGAGAGATAGCCCAAGCCAATCAGCTTACTTTATGGAGAGAAGCTGAGGTTGGATAGGGGATCTGGGGAGGGGAAGGAGGCACTGAAGACTGTGCCAACAACTGAAGATCAAATGGAGGTTAACTGCGTCTCCCGACTTCCGGGCCTGCCCAAGGGGGTGCCACCTACTGACTTAGACTCTTCTCCCAGCACTGCTCTACTGCCCACCCTTCCTTTCAGTCTTCCAAACACTCTTTATTAAGCACCTAGTCTGTGTAGCTCTGGGGGCACACAAAAGCTTGTGAAATCTGCCCCTACCCTGAGCAATTTAACAGCTAGCAGGGAAGAAAGTCGTGTTAACCGAATGAAAAGCCGAAGATAAAGGGCTCTACTCAGGGACTTAGGCAGGCACCTCTTTCCCCTTCTGGCCTCAGATGAACCCCAGCTTCCATCTGCATCCTGAGAGCAAGGGGTAGGAGTAGAAAAGGGGAATGATAGAGGATTTGAAAGACAGAAGCTGTGAAAGAGGGCTGAGGGAAGTCCAGGTGTGTACTGTGTAATGTGTGCAGGTGTACCCAGGTGTGTGTGCAGGATTACCCAGGCGTGTGTAAATGTGTGTATATGTGTGTGCAGCAGTGTGCATATGTGCAGAGGTATGTTGTGCATAGCTGGAATCTGTGGTCAGATCCTCCTTTCTTTCTCTTCGGTAGGTGTTGGTAGGAGCTGGGTGGTCAGCAGCGTGTCTGCTGGAGGGAAGGCAGCGGTAGATGTTTATGGTGCTTTCTGGGGTCATGTATATTCTCATGTTCTTGGCTTGGCCAAAATTTTAAGAATGAAGAATTTAATAATCCCTTGGCAGTGGCCTTCCCACGTGGGCCTTGGCTTCAGCGGATCCAGTTCCTCCCTTTATGCCTGTATTTACCCTTGGTAATCTTCCCCAGCTCAAAAGGCCTGCCCCACCCAGCTTTGGAGGCCTTCATCTCGGGCCAGGTCACAGGAGCCCCTTCTGAAGATGGAGAGTCAAGTGCCTGGCGGAGCCAGACCAGGAGCTTGGCTCCTCAGTGGGGCACTTTATATACTAAGGACTCTTGATATGATCCATTTGAAAAAAAGAATGATTCAAGTAGTAGGACCTAGGCCTAATCTTTATGATAAAAAAAAAAAGGAAAAAGAAGGAAATCTAATAACCCATAGTCCCTGAATGTTTTTTCTTAAAAATGCAGTTGCGATCCAAGAGAAAGGCCTGGGAAACTGACCTGATTAGATAAAGCTGGAGTGATCTGCATCCCTTTTGAGCAGGGTTATCACAGGTCTCTCACAAAGCACATGCTGGCTGTGGTGATGAGGGTTCCCCCATCCACCCAGAGAGAAGCCTGGCCTCTGAGCTGCGTGGCTGATGCTATCTTCAGGCCCTGCCTGCTGGAAGGGAAAGAAGTGGAAATGCAGGTACATCCGGACAACAGAGGTAGAACCTGTGCACGCACAGACACGTCGAGGCTGGTGGGCCAGGCCCTTTGAAGAAATTCATGTGCTCCTGGAGCAGGATGGGTCATTGTAAAAACTGTCCTCAGTCTGTCTCTTCTCCAGAAAAGATGACAATACTTGCAGATGGGGACTGCTGTGAGGAAGGGGTTCTTTCAGTTCTCTCTTGCCCCAGTAATGGGGTGAGGGGCTACAGCAAGAGAACATGCTCCACGTTACAAAGAAGTACTGGTAGGCAGATCTGATCTGTCCCCAGAGAGAAATGGGGGTATTAGCATGGCAGCTGCAAGAGGGAGGGGCAAGGCACAGAGAATCCCCATTAAATTGGGCAAAGAGGGTTTAGGGCGGCCTTTAGACATGGTTTCTTACAGTCTTTTCCAGATTCGATATTTGGGATTAAAATCCTAGCTGTGCCTTATAAAGACAAAAATCCACCAGATGCGTTTGCTGTTGCACCATAGAGTCACCAGGGCAGAGACCTGGGCTCTGAGGATCTCCACTGTGTTCTCCATGCCTCCCATATAGGCCCTGCACAATAATATTATTGAAAGTTGAATAAACAAGTGAAGTTTAATGGTTAAGCCTATGGGATCTGTGATTAGGCTGCTTGGATTCAAATCACAAATGCCTAATGACATGAATCATCATGCAAAATAGACCCTACAAATCCCCTGTGCTCCACTCCATTAGCTCCCTCTCTTACCCAAACTGGCAGAGGTAATTTTTCTTTTTTTTTTTTGGTACCAGGGATCCAACTCAGGACCTTGTGCTTGCAAGGCATGTGTGGTTTCGCTGCCTGCTGTGCAAGTGCAAGGACCTGAGTTAGATCCCCCGTACCCCCCAAAAAAAAAAAAAAATCTTAGGTCAGGCAGACTGTAAGGAGAGCATTCTTATAATAGTAAATGGGAGGAATTAAGCTGATAAGGAATTCGTCCCTCCCCAGGTGAATCTTTTCTCTAACTACTGGGTTCTCAAGGAACCAGGATGTCTTCAGCTGATGTAAGTAATCTTGGCCTTGAGTAGCACAGCATCATGGGCCCACTGAGGTCTTAGCTGTGACTGGCGGCAATAAAGGAGTTATGTCTCAACATGCCATAGCCAGGCCCTATGCAGGCATAGAAGCTTTTTTATGTCAGGCCATTGATTTTTGCAACCATCCCATTCTTAGCACCATTTTACAGGTAACAAAGTGAAGATTCTGGGCTGAGAGTTGAGTTGTGGATAGCATGGACAAGGCCCTGGTTTGATCCCCAGCACAGGGAGAGGGAGGCAGATGGGAGGGGGGAAGAGAGAAGGAAGTAAGGTAGGGGAGGAGGGAGGATAGGAGAGGAAGAAGGAGGGGGAGCAGAGGGGGAGGACCTCCAGAAACCTCTGGGGGTTGGGGTGGGGGTGGGGGGATGAGGGTGTTAACTTGCCCACATGGCAGAATTGGGGTTTCACCCCAGGTCTGACTGATTCCAAATTCTTCACTCTAAGTCAGTGGTTTTCAAATTCTTTGTTTCCTGAGCTTCTTTATACTATGAAAGTATTCGCAAAAGCTTTTAGGAGGATTGTATCTATCAGAAATTAAAACTGAGCAAAGCACCGTGGTGCACATCTGTAATCCCAGCACTCTGGGAGCCTGGGGCAGGAGGATCACAAATTCAAGCCTCACCTCAGTAACTTAGTACCTTAGTATGACCCTGCCTCAAAATACACACACACACACCCCCAGCTGAAGATATGGCTCAGTGCAGTGGCCCTGGGTTCAATCTCCAGTACCATAAAAAAAAAAGAGGAGGAGAAGGAGAGGGAGAGAAAGAGGGAGAAACTAAAACTAAGAAAAACTGGAAAGTTCTTATTTCTCATAAAGTAACCATATTAAACCCAGTACACATTATTAATACACATAACTTTAAAATGATAATTAACTATATTTTCCAAAACAACAAAAAGAGGGAAAAGCGGCATTTTTTACATTTTGCATAATTCTTTATTGTCTGCCCTAACAGAAGACAGCTGGCTGCTTGTATTTGCTTATGATTTCAATCTGTTGTGAGACCACATAACGTACAGACTAGAAAATGCAATGTGATGGTACACTTTGGGAGAATGAGACTGGAAGAGGCAAATATGTACTTACTGCTTCTATGAAACTTGTTTTAAACTCATCAGCCCCAGAAAAGGTCTTGGGGACCCTCCACCAGTGCCTGGGTCAGACTTTGAAAACTGCTGCTCTGTGCCACTTAAGACCTCAGTCTTTCTCTTGGTCCTCACAGGTCCCAGCACTTCCTGCCCATCCTCCAGGACCAGCCTAGACCTCACGCATGCCCACTCCAGGGTTCACACGCGTGGGTGAAAACAGGAGGCCTCTGCTCTCTGCCTTCATCCCTTTGACTTAGAAAAGAGCAGCCACTGAGCTTGCCTCCCCTCCAGGATCTGGAGAGAAGCTGCTGGAGGTCACCGCTGGTGCTGTTCCTACACTAGACAGGGACATGGGGTGAGGGGTGGGGGGACCTGGTGTGTCCAGGCTTCATGGGACTCTGTGAGATCAGCTTTATGATTCTCCTGTGACCCAAGTCAATTACTAACACTGGGTAAGAGAGAGGGCTAACCGAGAGGAACATAGGGGATTTGTAGGGTCTATTCTGCACGATGATAAGCTGGTGGATACATGTCATTATGCATTTGTGGAACTCATATAATGTACAAGGACAAGAATGGGTCCTAATGCAAACTCTGGGCTTCACTGAACAATTACGGGTCAATACTGGCAAATCTGCTGTAAAAAGTGCACCAGCCTAATGCAAGATTTAAGAATAGGGGAGCGTGCGGGGGTGGTCTGAGGGAACTTGGTACTTTACAATCATTTTCTGTAAACCAAAAATGCCCTATAAAGCACTACATTAAAAACAAAAATCCTTAGGCTAGCACTCCTTTGTGCTTTAGTGGGGAGCCCTCCGTGGTATGGGTGCCTGTGTGGTCCAACAAACCTCTCAGCCAGTGACCTGATTGGGCCACCACCCTGGGACAGTGCCTCTCACACATCACTCTCCCCGATGAGATAGCATCTCGGGATCTTTTTCCCATGGACTTCCCTCTCTGCAGTCCACAGCATCATAGACTAGGATTTGGAGGATGTGATTCTGGCAGGGAGAGTAGTCATTACGGGACTGTTAGAGACAGCGGGCATCGTGGTAGGGAAGACCTCCCAGCCCCGCATCACAGGGATCACAGGCTCTCTCGCACAATAAAGAGCAAGAACAGTGGGTGCCCCCTTCCATGGCTAGAGAATCAGGTGGCCCAGTGAATCTGGAGGGAGCCCCAGCTCTTCTGTCCAGGCTACCTGGGGCTTCCTGTGGCTAAGAATTCAACAGGAAGGTATCTGGTGATGGAGTCATGGTGAGAAAACATGGCAACTGTCAGTTGATAGCTGGTGGCAGCAGAGAAACTTTGGCTTGCTGGAAACGTTTCCTCGCCCTCAGTCATGTTTTAAACTCAACCAGCCAGCCTTGGGGATTTGGACCACAGGGCTGGGGTGAGAGTGCAGGCAAGAGGCACCTGGGTTGTCTGGCTCGACAGGGGCTGACTCGCAGGACTGCACAGCGCCCAGGGCACCTCTCTCCTCAGCCCCTGTGCCCTAGTCCTGGCCCTGCTGTACAATATGCTTTACCTTGGTAGCTAAATGAGGTGTTACCTGGCTTCACCACACCTGAGTTACCCACACTGTGAATAGTTTTCCATGTGGTCCTCTCCTGGATTTCTCCAACCTCTGTACATCTTTGTCCCTGGCTCCTTCGGGGCTCGCAGGCTCCAGAAATGTACTTGACGCTGGGACGTTCCTTCCACCGCCCACTGAGCACACAGACTCTCAGATAAAAATGAGCTCCGCAGACAATAAGTAGTTGTTCTGAGATTGAAAGTGGAGACCACAGTGACAGGGCATGGGGGAGGTCTCCCCAAGTGCTTTTGCAAGACTTTCCATGTTCCGGATGGGAGTGGCTATATGCTGTGTGGGAGAACAGCATTGTAGTGACCCTCTCAAAGAATTTGTTTCCTTTCTTTCTCTCTTTGCTCAACCTAATTGGTAATATTATAACTTTCAATTTAATCATTGACCTAAATGAGTTGTGTTTTTATCTCAGCAGGAGCCTGGCCTGGCTGCAAGAAGCAGCTGCAGGGCTGAGTGAGAGGGAAACACTTCCTAGAATATTTGCGCTGGCAAATGACACCACTTCTGCTCACAGATAAGATGGAGACTTGCTCGAGCTATGTTTTAAAATCATAAAACAAAACAAAACAAAACCTTAGTCTCCGGCTAGAGATAAGCTAAATGTTGGTCTGCAGCGTCAGGGAGCTGAAGAGAGCACAATCATACCAGCATTGCTGAAACCAAGATCATAAGCCACTCAGGTTTGCAAAAATTCTCCAGGTGCACAATAAACTCCTTAATATCTTAGGTTCTTGAGCTTGGGTGAGGTTAACTATTAAAAGGGGACACAAAGTACTTCTAACACAAGCTGCAATTTATTTAAGACATGCACCTTTCCTGGCGCTTCCTTAGGCAGGTCTCTCCTTAGGCCTTGCACTTTTCCTGGCTCTTGGGAGATCTGTAGATTTGCTCCCTGCTGGGATTAATGGTGTTGGCCTTCATAGTGATGTTAAAGGAGCTGGCTCCTTTCCCACCATGGGATGGATGATGTTCCTCGCTCAGTGTCCACTGTGGTCAGAAAGACTTGCAGCTGTAGAATCTGTGGGGAGAGATCATCAGAGCATTTCTCCTCCAGCTTGTGACTGGAACTTGATGCCAGGCTGCATGGGAGATTCCTGTTTCCTTTCTTCCTCAGACTGAGCAGATTGCATCCTTCATTGTAGACGCACACATGCTATAACTTTTGTGTGCTTGAATCTTCTTTTATAGGCCTCTTGTTTTAGTATCTTTGATCTGGAGCATGCCGTCACATTTTCCTTAAAGATACCAATCATCTAGTGAAGCACAGAGGAGGAGAAAATGCTCTTAAATAACTTCTCAAACCAAATTTAAAGCATACATTAATTATTTTGAATTCTTTCAGGAATCTCCCTCTCCTATCTCCTGTTCTCATCTGGTTTTTGAAAGAGAAATTTCTACAGCCATAAAGGGTATGGGCCTCATCTGAGCTGGCCAGCTACCTTATGTCTTAGATGACACACTGTGTTCACAACGTGAAGTTTTTCATTTGGTCTAATTGGTATGGGATAATATTTCAGGACCAGAGAATTAAAATTTATTTTTAATCTTTTTAAAACCAGGAGGAGTCTCAGCAATCTTTTAATCAAACTTATGCCATTGTCGTTAGGATTCCTTATGCCAACGACCCTGCTCAAAGAAAAGGAGCCACCAGAGTCCCTCTATCTTATTGGGAGGGTGGAGGGGAGACCCCAGAACCAAAGGGTGGGGTCCAGGTGTCAGGAAGCTCGAGGATTTCGGAAGGAAGTGCTGCAACACAGGCTGCCCATGTCTCTTGTGAGCTTATTCACCTTAGGTAATCAATGCTGCTGATCCCTGTAGAGTCACATCTTCGGAGCTCATGTCCAAAAAGAGAAAGGAAGATGTTTCTAGTTTGTAGAGTCAAAAAGAAGAAAGGAAAGAGAAAAAAAGAAAGAAAAGGAAAGAAAGAAGAGAGAAAAAGAAAGAGAGAGAAAAAGAAGGAAGGAAAGGAAATCCAGGGAAGGATCTGATTTGCTCAACTTAGGTCACGTGCTCAACCCAGCACACAGTGCTCCTGGAGAGGTGGGGGCTGGGCACACACCTCTTACGGGTGCAAAAGGGACGCGCCAGAACATTCAAGCCACTGTGCCTCAGGAGGGTGGCAGCATCGCCACACATCTGCTGACGCCCCAGTAGAGGGGATTAGTCTCACAATGCAAGGTCACTCGTCTCTATGTGCCAAAATGCACCTGTTACAGTTTGGGCCTAGATGTTCCCCCAAAGCCTCATGTGGTCATAGGCTTGATCTAGAGTGTGTGAAGCTGGAATTGACTCATGATGCAGTGCTAGGCTCAAGGGCACTAGGATTAAGGGTGTGAGTGCTACCTGCCCTGAGTAGTCTGAATAAGATAAAAGGGGCAGGGAGACGCTGTAAAACTCTGGTTACCTTTGCTGCCTTATGCGCGCCATGTTGTTTCTCCTCTGCGATGCTTGTTTGCCGTCCCAGCTTCTGAGCCAGCTGGTTATGGACTGAAACCTCTATGAACTGTAAGCCAAATAAACCTCTTCCCTTTTAACTCTGGGCATTGGGTATTTTGTCTCAGCAATGACAGAAAAGTAACTAACAGAGCACCCCTCTTCTTGCCGTTAGAGAAAAAGATGAAGACAGGTACAAGCACCCAATGATAAATGTAAACACATTGTATACCTAAAATGTACCAACAAAAGAATAAAATTTAAAAAAAAGAGAAAAAGATGAGGGGGCTGGAGATTTAGGTCAGTGGTTCTGCCGCCTGCCTCGCAAGCACAATGTCCCAAGTTCGATCCCTGGTACCAAAAAAAGAAAAAGAAAAAAGAAAAAAAGATGAGTTGGCATGGTGGCACATGCTTGTAATCCCAGCACTCAGGAGGCGGAGGCAGGAGGATTGCTGTGAGTTCGAGGTCAGCCTGGGCTACAGAGTGAGACTCTGTGTCAAAATGCAAAAAAAAAGAAAGAAAGAAAGAAAGAAAGAAAAAAGATATAAGGATAAAACACTCTAAAGCCTTAACCATCCTGAACCCTCAATTAACTAGAAATCTCTTTTTCATTCAGCTGAGGGGAAAAGTAGCAGGAAGCCTCAGGGCTTTATTTCACAGTCTTGCTCTTGGAGAATGTTCCAGGGAACACATACACATGGCTTCATCTCCCACTAGGTCCACATATTTTTTACGCTTTTTAAAAACTGTGATAAAATATACATAACAAGAGTCCTACAGCCCTGTCTTTCCTGATGGGTTTATGAGTTTCTAGTCTGGGATGCTGGGAAAATTATCTAAGTCGCCTGAGATTTAGTTCCTTCAGTTGACAGATGGCTGACGAAAAAGACTAAGATGACATTTCTGGGCTGCTTTGAAAATCTAAGACTTCTGGCCAGGTGTGTGGCTGCACACCTGTAGTCTCAGCAAGTGCGAAGCTGAAGCAGGAGGATTGCCATGAGCCAAGACCAGCATAGGCTGCATAATGAGTTCAAAGTCAGCATAGAATATGGGTTGACCTGGAATACATGACAAGATATCGTGTCTCAAGAAAAAAACCCCAAAACTAATAATACTTCTCAAATTCACTCATTAATCAAATAAGTACCTGTGGGACTTTAGGAAAATGGATTCCTGAGCCTCACTCCCAAGCTCTGAGTTTAAAGTAGGACTGAGGCCTGGAGGTTGGCATCTTCACTAA
The DNA here is from genome assembly GCF_053883595.1 of Heterocephalus glaber. Lineage (NCBI taxonomy): Eukaryota > Metazoa > Chordata > Mammalia > Rodentia > Bathyergidae > Heterocephalus > Heterocephalus glaber. The sequence continues at coordinate 63,005,862 of NW_028258320.1, forward strand.
AATATTTAGGAGAAGTGGATGAAGCAGGTTTAAAATTCATCACTGAAATCCAACTCAGAAGCTACCCCCACACTCAGACTCTGATTCAAAGAAGGAGCTTGGTAGATGCTGGTCCTTACCATTTCCTCCCTCTCGCTTATCTTTCTTGTCTTTTTTCCCCTGATACTTGGAAGTGAACTACTCAGGGCCTTTGCCCTGATCTACATCCCCAGTAAATTTTTATTTTTCTAAATTTTGAGACAGAGTTTTGCTATGTTGTCCAAGCTGGGCTTGAACTTGTGGTCTTCCTGCCTCAGCCTCCCAGAATACTGGAAATACAGGTGTGTGTCACCTGGTTTTTAGGTTTTTGGGTTTTTTTAGTATGTGTTTGCTGTACATAATGTTTACACTCCTGGTGGGGAGTTGGTATATGTACGTAGCATATATTAATCCCATCTTTTTAATCTCCTTCCTCTCTGCTCCCTCTACCCCTTGATCTCTTTTCTGTTTGAGAAACATCTATCTCCCGACTTCCTATTATCCACTTTTTATTTTGCTCTTTATGTGTAGCCTGAGTTTCTTTTTTTTTTTGTACACAAGAACTTATGTTTATTGCAAACAAACAAACAAACAAAAAAGAGAGGGGGAAAGAAAGAAAATGGTCAGAAAAGCACAACATGTAAGATTAAGAATTTAAAAACGTCTTACATTCTGCCCTAATGGCAGCATAATTAATAGCAACAAATGGACGTCTTGCTGCCTGCCACAATCGAAGGGTATTTTTGCAGACCTGACGAGCAAATTTTGTGAAATACGTTGTGTGGAGGAAGAAAGCTTGGCGCGTCTTCACAGGAGACTTTGGGCTCCCAGTGTTTCGGACTGGCATTCCCTGCATGGCCTGCCGGGACAGGTGACTTCTAACTCGGGCATCCTCTGATGATTGGCTGGGAGATAACTTCTCCTCTCCTGGCTGGGTGGGCATTTTAAGGCCTCTGTACTTTTTCCAGTACAGCCAACAAGTTGCACACAATCTACACTGCATGTTAGGTGGGCCCCAGGAATACCACTGGTGAGATTGTGTAGCCTAGAAGCTCTCACAGGCTCGACCTAAGAGGGGATTCTGGGGCTGGAACGTGCTCCCCACAGCTCCATTCACAGTGCCAGGCTTGCCATTGCTGGTGGATATTTGGTTGGGGTTTGGTTTGTAAGTTGGGATATATACTTGTTTCAGTTTACTCTCAGCTTCTGCAGCTTTTAGACGTTTCTGCTGCACATATCTGTCAGTAGTTTTCCACATGTAATAATATTCAATGATGTTCGTCAATGATTTCCAAGGGAGAAAGTCTTGACGTATATCATTGAAGTCTTTGCCATATTTTCCAATGCCTCTTCAAATAAGCTAGCTTCAGAGGCTGACCATTCTTCCATTTCATCTCTGCATAAAACAGGTCCTCCAAGTGGTACCAAGACACTAATTGCACTGCTCAAGTCATAGCCATGTCTGTACAACGTATCCATAGTGTGAAACAAGGTGATGTCTCGGGAAGCAGCAGCTGCGGTCATGTGCAAGCTCGGCTGCCTCACAGAGCTGCTGCAATCGAGAGCTCAAGCAAATGTCCCAATGGCACGTGCTACAACTAAAAACTGGTCAATCTGTCGGTCCGTAAGTGGGCTATTTGGATCCCAAACTTTCACCTCCAATTTCGACTGTTCCCTCTCATCTGATTCTCCTTCTAGGAGCATTTCTGGAATGTCTGCTTGGTGTCTAGGACCCACTCTGATTTCACCTTTGTCAGCTAATAAGGTCTTCACTGAGGGGTCATAGACCGATGAGTAGAAAAATGTGTCCTCTTTATCAAGATATGACAACACGGACTCTGTCTCATTCAAAAGGGCAACACTGCATTTTCCCCTGATATGTGTTGCGGGTAGAGATTCATACTGGCGTGACAAAAAGAGCTCCCGATGTTTCAATTGGTATTTCTGTTTATCAGTCAAGTCGATCTCCACTATTGTTTCAGATTCTTCCTCAATTTCCTCTTGTTGAGTTCTTCTATTCTTCTAATTAGGTAAGGGTTGCTGGAGGAATTCTCAAAGTAGATATAATCTCCGACCCGGTACGTGTTGGCCGCCGTGTCGGCGCGCCCGCCCGCCGAGCGGAGCAGAGCCGAGCCCCGCCCGCCGCTCCGCCCCTGAGTTTCTTATATAAGACAAACTGGCTTTTAGTTTTTTTGAGACAGGGTCTCATTATGTAGTCCGGGCTGGTCTTGAATTTGCTGAATTGTCCGGGTTGACCCCAAACTTGAGATCTTCCTGTCTCACCCTCCAAGTGCTGGGATTACAGGCATGCGCCACTATGGCCAGCAGTCTCTGTCTTCTTTATTCCCTACTGTGAAGATAAAACAAATGATGATTGCATTCTAAGGGACACTGCCAATGATGACCATGTCATAACAACAGCAGAAATTCTAATAGCTTATTTTCTACTCTAGACAACTAATCAGGCATCTCCAACTATAAGGGTTTGGCAGTTCTGGTTATAAAACCAGTCATTTTATTCATTTGTTTTTGTTATGCATGTGAGTACAATGGCACTGAGTGTGATGCAAATCTGCGGAGGAGAGTGTCAGGTGGGGGAAGGCAGAAGGAACCATGTCATGTTGTGTAGAAGGGAGAACTCCTGGGAGATATTCATGCCGACCTGAGACTTCAATGCAGGGAAGAAATCAGTGACTTTACATCAAACAAACCAGATTAATGTTCTTTTCTTCTTCCTTTTTTGTTCCCGTCAAATTATAAAAGGAGTGGACAGAGAGAATGTTGTACATGTAATTTGTTCCAGGCTTGAATAAAGTGTATTTGTGTCTTATGAAATCCTATGAGAAAAATGTAATTCAAATTGGCTTGGAGATGAGGGCTGTCAAATAGATTGAAAACTGGATTATAAACCAAGACTAATGAGAGCCCACAATGTGCACAAAGTTGGGGATGAAGTCCAGGAGAATCTCTGCAAGGTCTTACAGGGGAGGTAAACAGCCTATTAATTAAGGTAGCAGATGGTAGTAAATTGGGAGATGCTTCAAATTCCAAGGACAGAAAAAGAAATGAAAGCATGGGAGTTGGATTGGGTTGTTAGAAACCCCAGCATGAAATCAATGACAGGGAAATAATAAGAGCTGCAGGAAGCCCTGGAAGCAAGCAGTATTTGGAGGACCAGGGGGTGAGAAAGAAACTAGAAACAGCAGTAGAACAGGGAAAGGGAAGGGGCTACTGCAGAAGGTTGTCTGCAACGCAGTGGGATGGTTTCAGGACCCAGAGGCTTGGTTGGGGCATGTGTGCTCCAGCTGAAAGCAGCACATTTCTTGGTAGGAGTCATCTCAAGAAGGCCTCCCCAGTGGGTGTTTGCAGGCATGGAAGCTGCCTGGGTAGAAGGGACTAAATTGGATGTAAGTTGAAGAAATAAAATTAGCACGGCAGGGCGGGGGGGGGGGGGCAGGTGAGCTGAGGTAACCGGTGCAATTTGGCCAGAGCTGGAAGGTAGAGTGGTGCAGTAGAGGGACTGGGCTTTGGATTTCAGGTGCTGCCACTACTGGCTCTGCCCACTTGACTGAGAATAATTACAGCCTTTCAGAGCCTTGCTTTCCCCTCTACTATAACATGAAGATAAGATTTCCAACTTTCTGTAGATACCACAGGCTTGAATGACATTTGCATTCAGATCACCCTTGGAACACGTGCGGACTCTTCCCTGTGTCCCCGTGTAATCAATGTGATCAGTTTAGACTTGTGGAGAGGAGGATGAGGGACATTTGGGGAAAGGGGTAGCAGCGATACTGCTTTTATGTGCAGAGGGGCTGTCTGTATCCTCCTCTTATTACAGTGGAGTCACAATTCAAGTGTTAAGATTACAAAGCTACCACATGAACTGAAAATCACATATGGTCAAAATTATCCTTGAAAAATCCCTGAAATTGCCCATAAAATATAGTACTGTGCTGTCTCTCAAAAAGTTCTTTTCAGCCGGTTTTTCCTTCAGTGTTGGAACTGATCACAGTGTGAGTTGTTTTTGTTTTTCTTTCAGTTGAGCCCAGGTGAAGCAGTTGTCTTGTATTCCTGGGTCAGGCAATATGAAAATGCTATTTTTTTTAAAATGCTGAAATAGCACTTGGCATGGTGAGATTGCCCACAGCTGGGCAGGAGGGATGCTCAGGAGCCAAGGGCAGGACTGGGCTCCAAGTGCCAGCTGACCGCACACCTCTGCTGGGCAGGTGGGAATGTGATTCGTTATTCTCTCTCTGTTCTTCGTTCAGAGTGCTACACGAGATACCATAGATGGGGCCATGGTTTTTAATATGTGTTCCCCACAGGTTCATGTGTTGAAGGGCTTGGTCCCCAGCCTGTAGTGCTATTTGGAGATGGTATAATCTTTAATTGGTGAGCTTTAGTTGAAAGAAGTTGAGTCACTGGGTGCATTTCCTTGAGGGGTATATTGAGATTCTGGCCCTTTTTTGTCTCACTTTTGCCTCTGGGCTGCCATGAGGTGAGTAATTCTCCATACCACATACTCCTGCTGTGATATTTCTGCCTCTCCCCAGGCTCAAAAGTGATAGATCCAACCAACCAGGGACTGAACCCTCTGAAACTTGAGCCAAAAGAAAACTTTCCTTCTTATACTTATATACTTATACTTATAAACAACTTTATCTCAGGGATTTTATCATAGTAACACAAAGCCAACTAACATAGATGGGATGACTTCAACAAGAGACATTTATTTCTCACAGTTTGGAAACTAGATCAGGGTCAGGATGCTGCAGATTTGGCATCTGGTGAGGGTTCTCTTTTTGGTTTCCAGACAGTTACCTTCTGATTGTATCCTCATGGCAGAGAAGGCAAGCTCTAGTCCCTAATCTTTAGGGATGCCACTCTCAAGACCTCTTCTAAACCTAATTAGTTTTCCAAAGTCTCACTTCCTAATACCATGTGAGTTTAAAGTTTTGACATATGAATTGGAGAGGGGCACAAAAATGTAGTCCATAACAGAACTGAATTTGCAAACCCTCTGAGTGGAAGCAAGTGTAATGGACCAGACTGGGGGACTTTGGTTGCAAAGAAAATGTGCACAACCGGACTCCACACTGATCAGCTTTCTAGCCCCCCTGCTCAACTAGCTATGGCTAGGCACAAAAGAGGTGGCAGTGCCAGAGGATGTGAGCCTCAGGAAGAAGCTGCCTACTTGTGGCCCAGCATAAGACTGGTGAACTGGGCAGCCTGACTGACTGTGCACCTTGTGTCACCAATGCCTAGTGTCCCTCCCCGGAGGAAGGTGTGTTCCTCCCTGATTTAGACATGGCTCAGGTGTGGGGCTCTTGCACTGCTTTTCCTCCCAAGGAGCTAAGCCATATGAAGACTTGCATTAAGAATACCATAAATGATAGCATATACACCTTCTGTTCCGAAGTTGGATGCTTGCTTTAAAAATATATTTGTTGCTTAAAAATATCTTGGGGACTATTCCTATTGCTACATAAAGAACTTCCTTCGTTTGTTAGTGAAGTAAAATTTATACAACATAAAATTCACCATTTTAATGAAGTATAAAATTCAGTGGCTTCCAGTACATTCGTAGTATCACTACTGTCTGATCGCAGAATATCTTTGTCATCCTGGCATCTCTTCAACAGTCTCTCTCCACTGGTCTCCATTTGCATTTCCCTAGTGATTAATGATGTTGACTGTATCTCTTCTTTGGAGAAATATCTATTCATGATATCTGCCCATTTTTTGTTTTTTCTTGTTGTGGATGTTGAGTTCTAAGAGTTCTTTATTCTGAATACTAAACACTTATCAGTTATATATGATTGACAAATGTTTTCCCCTATTTTATGGATTATCTTTTCACTTTTGTTTTGTTTTTTGAGACAGGGTCTCACTGTGCAGTTCAGGCACTCACTGTGTACCCCAGGGTGACCTCGAACTCGAGGCAATCCTTCTGCCTCAGCCTCCCGATTGCTGGGATTACAGGTGTCACCACACTTGGCTCTTTTCATTTTTCTTGATAATATCATTTGATGCCCAAATGGGTTTTAATTTAGATGAAGTATAATTTATTTTTTCTTTTCTTTCTTTCTTTCTTTCTTTTTGGTACCAGGAATCAAACTCAGGGACTCACACTTGCCAGGCAGGTGCTGCACTGCTGAACTACATTCCTGGCCCCTTTGATACCCTATCTAAAATCCATGACCAAATCAAGATCATGAAAATTCACTTTTATATTGTCTTTTAAAAGACATGTAGGGAAATGCTGGCAAGGCAGTGGGGGAAAAGGAACCCTTCTCCACTGTTGGTGGGAGTGTAGACTGGGGGAACCAATGTGGAAATCAGAGTGGAGATTTGTCAAAAAACTAAAACTAGAGATTCCATTTGACCCAGCTATTCCTCTGCTTGGTATCTTCCCCAAAGAATTAAAAGCATCATATTACAGTGATATATTCACACGCATGCTTATAGTAGGGCAATTTGTAATAGCTAAATCTTGGAAACAGTCCAACTGCCCCTCAATGGATGAATGGATAAAGAAGATGTGACTTTTTAATATAACGGAATACTACTCTGCCATAAAGAAGGATAAACTTGAGACATTTCTAGGTAAATTTATGCACCTTGAAACGATACTCTTAAGTGAAATAAATTAGACACATATGTTCAAGTATCACCTAGTTTCTCTGCTGTGAGAAATTGAAAGGGTAAATAAGGACCAAAATGTAAAATAGATATTGGGAAATGGGAAGCACATCTTCAAGAGGGTAGGAGAACAAGAATGAGGAAGTGGGAAAAGAATGGAGGGAAAAAAAGAAGAAAAAAACAAAAACAAAACTTTTATAAATAAAGAAGGAGGGAGGGTGTTGGGGGAAAAAGAAGAATGAAGAGATACCACGTACAGATACAAATTCCCTATGATGAATGTGATCACTATGTATACCTAAAATGTACCAATAAAATTAATTTAAAAAATAAAGAGATGGATGCAGAACATCAAAAGATACATAAATAAAATACATATATAGGTTGGTAGGTCACTTGCCTAGCAGGGGCCAGGCCCTGGGTCTGACCCCCAGCAACACACGTGTGTGTGTGCACACACACACATACACACACACACACACATTGTTTTGACACACATTTAAGCCTTTGATCCATTTTGAGATAATTTTTGTATATAGTATGAAGAAAGGATTCAACTCAATTCTTTTGCCCGTGCGTCATTTAAAAAAATCTCTGCATAACATTCTGTTCCTTAGTTTGTTTAACCAGTTTTCCATTCATCTGTACAATGTGGGTTGCTTCCAACCTTTTACTACTAAAACCAATGAGACAAGAACTATTCCCCCATATATAACCACTTTCTTATTTCTGAGCATATGTATGTGGGCTAAATCTCTGAAAATGGAATGGGAGGATCAAATGTTGATCTCCCATCTGCTCTTGTTGGGGGCTGAGTATGTGTGCCTGCCCTCTGGCCCTGGCTGAGGATCCTTTGCCCACCATCTTGCTGATCCTTTTGGATCTTTGCCAACCAGATGAGTAGTTTTAATGTGGATTTTTAAAAATTATGAACCAGGTTATACACTTTTCATATATTTAAGAGACTTTTATCACTTCCTTGCTATGAAGTTTTTCATAGCCTTAACCTATAGTTTCTGTTGGATTATTGGTCTTTGTTTTATAGGAGATAATTTTGGAGCAAATGAGATCTGAACCTGTAGTATGTTTTTCACTTACTCTTCAGATTTATAAATAGTGTTGGTTTTCTTCCCAGGGAAAAACATCAGGTAAAGTATTTCAATTATTTAAGACTTTAGAGTGAAGTAGCTACTTGTAATAGCCTTCCCCATTCCAATATTATAAATAATGCTTCATTTTTTATATCTTTATGATTTCAATGTATTATTTAATCTTTGAAGCACGTGGAATTATTTGGTTCTATGATGTGAGGCAGGGAAGGATGCCTTTTTCCCCTAGATAATTGAGGAAGTTGATTTTGAGTCACATAGTCTCGATTTCCCACAGTAAACAAAGCAATACAAATTCAGTTCTGACCCAAGGGAAGTTTAAACACACCTCACTTTTGGTCCAGGCAGGGAAGGTCATCTCTGGGCCCTGGAACCGGAGTGGCCTACTTACTCTTGGTTTTAACTGCTTGAAGAAGCATAGAATAGTGGTTCAGTGCAAGAGTCCAAGAGGTAAACAGACACGGTAAAAATTCTGCTCTCTCAATACCTACTTGTATGGCAAACAATGAAAACTTCTATTCTCTTTAATGGGATTTTTCTTCATCCATTAAATGGGACTAACACAGTACCTCGCAGGATGGCCGTGAGAAATAAACAGTATCCTGTATGCAAACTGCTCAGCATAGGACTGTTTCTGCCACGTAGAAGGTTCAGGGGACTGGCTGCCCCCGTCACTGCCATCATCATAGTCATAACCCTTATCTGACACTTCCTGACGGTTCCTACTCAGGTCTGCCTTTTCTGACACAGAAGAGCCTAGAAAGTGCAGCCTCCTTTCTTCCCTCATCCATCAGCTTATGCTACTAAGGGGATGGAGCCTTGGGTCTTGTTTAAAAACAATTTTTAGAAATAGCTACTAAAATCACTTCTTTATTTCCTTTCAGACTAAGAGGGTCCCTGCTACAAAGGCTCTTGGCATCCCCCTTGGCAGTTCCATCTGGAAGATCACTGGGCAGTGCCCCTCCAGAGCTGGGTGCTTCCAGTGTGTCTAGGGAGTGACTGGGAGAAACTGGGAGAATTAACCCTTAGTTTCCATTGCTCTGTGACCTTTAATGAGGCGGCCACCTCTTTCTCTTTCCAGCCTCCAGGAAGGGATGACACAATTCAGTGAACAAAAGAACCAAATTCTTGCCTTTTGAGCTTAGAAGGAGAAATAGATGAAGAGATAGGGTGCTGCCCCCAGGCCTTCAGGATAGGGGACTGACCCTGGGAAGGAAGAAAGTCCTAGCTGGGGATTCTGCTGCCCACCAAGCTTTGGGGGAAGGGCTGGCAAAACTCCAGGCTAGTTGAGAGATCCATTTCAGAGATTTCTGCCTCCTTCCCTCTTGCACCTGGGTCTGAAGCCCACCTGGCTGCCCAGCGATCTTTGGCAGGTTTGTCACGATGCTGCTTTACAGAAGGTTTCTGAATCTTGGGGAGGATTTAATTTTTATGGCTTAAACACTTGGAGGCTTAAACACTTTGGGACCCTCTTTAGACAACAGAATTCAAAATGATGCATAGGCAGTGTTTCCTTGGGGACAATGAAATGCTCTGGAATTTGTGGTGATCGCTGCACACTTGCAAGTACTGTATGTTAAAAATCACTGAGTTGAACACTTTAAAAGAGTGAAATTTGACGGCCTGTCAATAAGATCTCAATTTAATTTTTTAATTTTTTCTAATCTTAATTAAAAAATACATTATTAAAACAAAACAAAACAAAACAAATTAGGTACGGGACTCTGAAAGGAGCCCGAACAAGAAAGGGCTGAAGAAATGCTTGATTTCCTCATAGTGCTGTCTGCGTCCCTGTGTAACCAAAGACAGGTGGCACCTCCAGAGAGGGCCAGAAGGAAGGGAGTCTTGCTGCTCACTGTGGTGTGGTGTTGGTTCCCTTCGGGAGCAGATCCGCCCATGGCTGACCTCCTCTATCCAGGCCTCCCTGGCTCACTAGGAACTTCCACGCCATGTAGAAAGAAGAGTTAGAGAATGAGTAGGAATTAATGGGGATGAGGCATCAACCTTGTGGGTGGAACCAGGAAATTACAGTCACCTTTGTTGTACTCCTGGCTCTGACCTGGTACTCTCGGAGGGGCTCGCTGGCCAGGCCTCCCTTTACCCCTTCGGGTAGGAGTGAGGAGGGTGGCTGGCCAGAGGGACCCTGGCTCCAGCTGTATGTGTTTTTGGATGGAGGAATCGCCTGGAGTCTGGGCACACAGACGCAGCTCTTCGAAGGCCAGGGATATGCCACTGTCATATTTATAATCAAGTCCTTGTTTATCTTGAATCATACCCGGGTGTCTGCATAACTTCTGTTGCTCACATTTTGAAGATTCGGGCCCAAAACATATTTCAGGGAAAAAGGAGAAAGCTCTTGTTTGAAAATGAACCAGCAAAATAAATCATTGTGTTTCTGACATGATGCCCACTGCATACTTTTCAATGCTTAGCTTTGGCAGCAGTGTTTTCAAACAGCACACACACAAAACCTACGGCATAATTCTTTCTGAAAGGCTCATTCAAGAGGCTTGCCCCCTTGGTCTCTAGTCCCTCCTCCCCCTTTTCTACTTCTTCTCTTTCTCTTTTTTTTCATTTAAAGCAACCCTTTTCAGAGAAAGGGCAAGTGTATACACAGTCTTCCATTGTGTTTGTAAAACAGAGCCATATCACTGGTGAAGTAATGATAACATTTGTAGTTATGCAAGTGGAGATAACAGTAATCAGATCTCTGCTCTAGAGAGATCTCTAGATGGCCAAAACCTCACAACAGGTTGGGGTGTTATGTTGAAAGTTAAGGTAACCAAAATGTGTATGTGTTTTTGTTTTATTGGACCCTCTAGGCCTTTTTTTTTTTTGTCTGCAGAAGTTTCTTCTGATTAAAGCCAAAGGGAGCTACCCTGACAGGAGATCCTAGGTTCCCTTCTTGCTCAAATTCTCCTGGCTGGTTTTCTTGCATCAAATGATTTAGGGTTTCCTTTGCTTTCCAGCAGGTAATTTGACCTCCCCAGATTGGAAGGAGCAAAGGCTAAAGTATTCGCTCCAGCAGAGGCCAGTTGAATGATAACATCAGTTTGCAGTGCCATTTGGATTTTTAAAAGAAAGGTGTTGTCCTGGAGTTGCCCTTGCGCTTTCCAAATCTGATTTCCCTGCGGGGGTTTCTGTTGCATTTTTACCCAAACAACACGCAAATATGTGGATACCTGGGTGTTTAAACAGTGCGGAGAACTGGAAGTTGCAAATTCCAAGTCTTGCTAAGCCTGAAACAACACCAGGGCAGGGATGGGTTTAATATAGTAGAGACCAAGGGCCTCAAAATGTGAGTTGTATTTAGAGAGCCAGAAAGTTACTTGGTGTTGTGCATCTGAGTTTCTCTACTTGTTGGTTTCTCTGATTTCATTTTTGGGTTGTAATCCGGTTATTTTTTGGGGAGGAAGTAGCTTTGTGTTCTCCAAATGTAGCAAATAATATCTTAGTGTAGACCCAACACAGGAAGGTTGTCAACATACTTGTCCTGATTCCTATCTGACTTGGCAGCAATTCTGATCCATAATAACCATAATTTTCAATAAAATGGAGTTTTCAATAGAACTCTTCTACTCTAAAGAGCTCCTAATTACATTTAACATAAAATGCATTTTCTTTTTACTTTTTTGCTGGACAACCGAAGAAATGCCTCCTTTTGTTCCCCCTTTCTCCTCATATCTGCCTAAGAAAGAAATGAGAAATAGAAATGGAGACATGAAGCTGTGGAAAGCAGCAACATAGCCCATAAATTGCTTGGTTGGGGGCAGTGGGTGGAGGAATTGTCTAAGGAAATATAACTTTGTTTTATTTTTTAAAGATATGTTTTCTTCCCTGTCTCCAGACATAAGGTTTTGAATTAAAAATTATACTTTGAATGCTGTGCAGATGTTGACATTCAAAAACCAAATGCTGTTGGCCTATGGGTTGCTAAGCAACTTGTGCAACCCAATCAGGCCCAGTTTGAAGATGGAAACTATTCCAAGAGAAAGAAAATGAAGCACCCGTCAGTCACCACGCATGATAAGCGGGCTGGGGCAAGTTGGACTCTCTCATGTGCTTCTCTAGTTAGAAGTTGAGCTCTTCTGGCTTTCCTTGCCTGAACATGCATTTTAATTTCGCTGTGTCAATTCTCATTATCTGTCTACATGGATTCCGCCTTTTTGGTTTTCAGAAATAATTAAATAAAAAGCCTTTTCACTCACTGCTTTCTTGGCATTGATAAAGACATCTAAGGCATTTCAGACAATTGCCGGAGCCAGTATCACAGCAAGTCTTTGAAGATGTTCTTTCAAGACAGCTCTGGCAAACAGCGGCAAACAGACCAATTAACCTCAGAATCTGAGTCTTAGCGACTTTAAACGTCCTTCTAAAGAAATTAGCCTTCGTGTTAATAAAAATGGGCATTAGACCATTGCAGTAGATCAACTTCCGTTGGCTGAGTTGATTGGAATGGAACTATTATGACACTGTCTTGCCAGATGAGGAGCCGTGAGGTGGTATGAATTTCTGTTATAGTTGCTGTTTGAGAGTTCAAAAGAATTTCCAAACCATAGTTGGAGCAAACAATCCAACTAGAGTAGCAAAAAGTTTGTTTACAAAAAAGAAAAGAAAAAAAGCTTAAGACTCAGAGAAGGAAGCAGAAGAAGTGCCCTGAAGTGTGTGCTCCAGTGTTGGAGTAGTGGTTAGAGAAGGATTGTGTTCAGGGCCCGGTTTCCTAGTGATAAGCCCAGCTAATACTACTCTCCTTGCCAAAGAAGCCTTGTAGCTCAACTGCTGACTCCTTATTGACTTTTCAGATCACTGGGGAGGAAGATGGAGCACCGCGCTTTGCTCCTAGTGCTAATGACTGGCCAAGGCCCGGGGTGTAATTTGTGTTCCCTTGTGATTCTGTCCCCTAAGAGAAAAAGGAAATTATTTGCTGGGGGCAGGAGGGTTGGGATTGTTTCTAGGGTCTGGGATCACACAATTGGATTTTGTATCATTTTGGTTAAATGTCTATTTCCCAGGGTTCTTTCTCAACTCCATGGTCTTTTTCTCGAAAGAGAGAAATATAGTAGATTTTTGGATCAATGCAATCTCTGTGAAAAACTATTTAGTGTTTGCCCTGCTGGCATAATGGTTTGATAACAAAGAGTAGGAAAAATAAAAAGGAATCCCAACTCCTGGTTGGCTGAGAAGGTGGCAGAAGGGTGTGGTGTTCTGTGTGGCAGGGGCCGTGAGCACTGGCATAACCTGAGACGCTGGAGACTGGACCCACTATGAGCTTTTTTCTTCCCACTGGAGTGCGATGGCCCAGTTGAGGTATCTGAAATAGAATCAGAGTTTCGGCTTTAAGGGACCACATTGATCCTCGCTGTTGTCTCCCTGCCTTCCCTAGCTAGCGGCCTTTCAGAAAGAAAACGAGGCTGGGAGGAGGAGGAGTAACTTGCCCCATTATGTGACCGATGTGTATCCAGACCCAGTTCTCCTGCCTTTGCTTCCTGCTGCAGTGGGCAACCTGCCGTTTCATCTGCTCAGGGCTTTGACGATGGCAACGGCCGGCCTAAGTGCTTGCATTTGTGACAGATGTTTTTTGCCTATGCCCTCCATGTCACTCTGTTTTCAGACTGGCTGTGGGTTAGGGGTTGGTCTCCCTTCTTGCTGCGGACCCTGAGTACCGGGTAAGTCTCAAGCCACTGTGGCTAAGGCCAGGCAGGCCTGAGAGGCCATTTCCTTCCACACTCCTCTGGCTGCACTCTCTGAGGCTCAGTCCTGGTGCTCCCAGCCATTTGTTATTCTGACACCCAATTAGTATGCCACCTGATGTGGTAAGACAAGAAAAAACCCGTTGACCCTCCCTGTCATTTTAAGGCTCTTACGTAGTTTGTCATTGTTAACCTAGGAAAAATAACGTTCCCGGCTTCGACTCACTTGGCAGAGCAAGGCCCCTACAGTGTCATTTGGGGCCTCCTTGCCCTATGCCTGCCCCGGGGGTATCATCCCAGAACTCTGTAGTGGTTCCTCAATTCAGGTATCCAAAAAGATGAAGTGTTTATTTAGTAAATCCTCAATTTAATGTCTGTGCCGAACCCTGGAATCAAAGCTTCGTCAATGAAGGAAACTTTCCTCTTTTCTGGGGGCCAAGGTTATGAGGTTGAAGAAACGGGCCCTTAATAGTCAGTCCCCTTTTCATATAGACATCTGCAGAACTGTGCACTCAACTAGTTTTCACTCAGTTCCTTGCTCATGTCCTTGTCTGACCCTCTCGGGTTTAAGCATTGTAAATTCTTTTTCTTTCTGCTTTCTGACCTAAAACATATATGTGTATACAGATGACTTTACTGAGCTATAATTTACATATCATAAAATTCACCCATTTTAAATATACAGTTTGACAAGTGTTTGGAAATTTATATGGCTATGGAGCCATCTCCACTGTTTTACGTTTAGTCATCTCTGCAGTCCAGGTTTACGACATTTCCACTACCCCCAAAAGTTTCTTTGTGCCCACTGTCAGTCAGTGCTGTTCACCTGCAGCCCTAGGCAGCCACCGATGTCCTTTACGTTTTGATAGTGTTGCTTTTTCTTGAAATTTCATCTAACACTATGTTCAATATGTAGTATTAGGGGTGTGGGTTGTTTTTTTTTTGCTACATATTTTTAAAAACTCCCTAGATGATTTGGTTCAGATTGTCTAACGATGACAACTGGAAAGCACGAGTTCTCATGTAAGTCTGAACAAAGGGAGAGGCCGAAAATACGGTGGTGACTGAAAGCAGCAAAGGATTGGAGGAAGCCCTTGTTTAGATGTAAGTGACTTTAGAAGCCTAAATACTGATAGAAAAGAGTCATAGAGGAAGGGAGGCTGAGGATGCAGGGTGGGGACAAAGGTACTGGGCAATGAACTGACAGAAGGGGTTTCTACATGGAGGGGGATGGAATCTAGAACTCGGGGGACAAGGTTCATCTTGGATAGGAGGTTGAGGCCACCTCTGTGTAAGAGGAGGGAAGGACAGGCAGCTTTGGGGTTTTGGTGGACATTGAAGGCAGTCCTCTCAAACAAAAGTGTGTTTTTTCCCTTCTCTGTCAATGGCTAAAAATGAAGAGAGTAAAGTGTAGGTGGGAATCTTGGAGCAGAATGAAAGTTAGAAATAATTGTTTTGGACAGTGGAAGATTGAATTAATCAAAGAGACATAGTTACCAGGCAGAATGAGAGGCCCTCGTGATTATGGTGAAGGTGACTATATGATTACACTAATCCATCTGGATGTGACAGTCGCTCCAACAATACTAAGCAGTCTGGGTGCATGTGGTGAAGAAGATGGAGCACTGGACAGATTTGCATTTAATTTTTCCCCTGTGACAGCAATGCAAGAATAATAGGCAAGGAATTTAGAATATTGGTAGGAAAAAGTTTGAATAAACCATCCAACCTAAGTTGAAATGGAGGAAAGTAGAAGGAAGAAGGGGGAGAGTGGATGGGAGGTGGGAGTACTGGCAGTCACAGGAAAAGCAAGCTGGAAGGAAGCAAGGAAGTGGTCTGAATCTGTGATTGCAGAGGTGAAGGCCATGGGTAAGCAGCTGAACAGATGTGGACAGCAAGGTTGGTGGAGAAGACGGGTCAAGGACCTGAAAAGGCAGGGATGGGAATGTCGACTACACGCAGCACAAAGCTGCTGTCAGTGTAAAAGTGGGGCTGGGGGTAGGGAGGAAGACTGGAAGAATAACCGTATGTGCTGTTTATCACAGAAGCAAGCAGAGGTGAAGGGTAGAACAGACTCATTTACCTGAGCTCGGAAGGATGGTTGTCAGGAGATCTTGAGAGGGCCAAAGCGGTCCCTGAGAAAGCCACACTGGTGTGGAAGAAGAGTTGGACTTCATTAGTGATGGCTGTGAGAGCAGTGGTATCAGGGGATTAGATTTCAGATAAGGCCACCAGATCCAAGTGAAGGGTGAGTAGGAGCTCACGGGCACCTCTTTCCCACCTGTTCTGATAAATTGAGGCTGAGGAGCAAAAGTCAATTCCAGATGAAAACTGCTCTCAAAATTTTCTCGGAAAGCAGTGGCTCAGCCATATTACCAACAGTTTTGGGGAATCGCCAGCTGCCCCAGCAACCATGCAGACAGGAATTAAAGTCTCTGGTGATGCTTTTCTGTTCAAATCTGCATTCCACTGTGTAAGCACCCCTTTGTTGCCCTGCATATCTGCTGTGTGTGCTGCTGTCTGGGGCATTGTCTGGACAGGACCTCTTTAGCCAGGCAAAGTGGGCTTCTACTGTCCCTGTTGTTTGCATAGTTATTGGCCGTGGTGACTTGTTCTGGTAAATACTAGAAACTCACTATTGGATATTCTTTATGAAAGAAAAAAGAAATCTTTGTTGTGTGGAGGATAAATGCTTCATTTCATCCGTGTAACTGATTTTGATTTCTGAAGTTTGAGTGCTATTTAGCTCTTCTGTTTGACCCTCTGAGGTCTAAGAGGCTTAATCTTTTAAGTACATTTCATAACCTTCCAGCATCTGAAAATACCATGTGTGCAACTTCTGGGCAAGGGGGAAGAGCTATTTCACTTTTTTGGGACAGTTTACCTCTTTGCCTGAAACCTGTCTGCAGTGGTGGATGAGAATCTACTCCACATATATATTCTCTCTCTCTCTCTCTCCCTCCCCTGAGGAACAAGCCCAGGTCCTCATGCATGCTAGGCAAGTGCTCTACGACTGAGCTAAGCTACACCCCCAACGCTTGCTTACTTCTTTTCATAGAGGATCTCCTAGTGCTGAGTAAAGTTATAAGGCTTAGAGATAGGGAGGTATTTTTGTACTACATGGTTTGTACTTTATGCTCTGACTTTGTAACCCGAACTTCACATGGAAATCTATTGCACTTTTCCTGATTCACAGATTCCATTGAGTTCCTTACCATTGCCTTAGAGAGTTACACACAAAGTAGTTGTCATGTACGTTGAAGAAATGTAGGACCCTTCACTGAGTCTATCTGGGGGTCAAGATGGTTGTTTATAGGATTCCCTGCCTCGTATCTCTATCATTATTTTGGAAGATCTCTTATCCTATGTTGAGTTAAAATGGCACTAACATGCTGCTGTGTGACAGTTAATGTAGGATGGCTCTGATCTAAGCTGGCCAAATCCATCCTTTATCTTTGAATTTGATGACAGAATAGAATAACCAACATGTCCCAGTTTTCCCAGGACTTTCCTATTTTTTTTTTTTTTTGGTACCAGGGATCAAAATCAGGACCTTGCACTTGCAAGGCAGGTGACGGCACCACTGAGCTAAATCCCTGGCCCGTTTTTATTTATTTAATTATTATTATTGTTTTTTTGTACTGAGGATTGAACTTAGGACCTAGTGCTTGTCAGGCAGGCATAGTGCCACTGAGCTAAATCCCCAGCTCAAATTTCCTAATTTTTAAAATTTTTGCGACTTCTTTTTTTTTTCTTAAATTCTTTTATTGGTACATTGTAGGTATACAACACAATTACATTTCTCACTGGGAATTGTACCTTTGCATAATGCATCTTGGTTCTTATTTTTTCCCCATTCCTAGCCCTCCCTTCACCCCCTCCGCCCTTCCCTATTTACAAAGACTTTATTACCATTTTTTCCATTTCTCATCATTTTTCCTTTCCCTTCTTTCCTTTCCCCTGCCCCTTCCACTACCCCTACCCCTTTGGACCTTTTCTTCCTATTTTGCATTATCGATTATTCATTCTAATCATTGGTACATTTTAGGTATACAATATAATGACATTCATCATTGGAAATTTGCACCTTTACATAGTCTCTCTTGGTTCTTATTTTTCACCCTTGCCAAGCCCTCCCTTCAACCCCTCCATTCCTCCCTATTTACAAAGATTTTGTTCCTATTTTTCCATTTTCTCATATTAATTCCATTCCCTTCTTTCCTTTCCCCTACTCCTCCCATTTCCTTCCCCTTTGCCCCTTTTCTTCCTATTTCACATAACCTATTATACATTTGGTCCTTATTTACACTTTCAGTTTCCCACACCAGAGAAACTATTTGGTATTTATTCATGTGTGTCCTATTTATTTCACTTAAGAGTATCACCTCAATGTGCATCCATTTAACTATAAATGTCTCTAATTTCTCTTTTTTATGGCTGAGTAGTACTCCATTTTATTAAAAAACCACATTTTCTTTATCCAGTCTCCAGTTGATGGGCATTTGGGATGCTTCCAAGTTTTAGCTAACACAAACTGTGCTGCTATGAACATGGGCACACATATATCACTGTGGTATGATTCTTTTAATTCTTTGGGGAAGATCCCCAGCAGGGAAATAGCTGGGTCAAATAGGACTTCCAGTCCTAGTTCTTTAAGGTATTGGATACTGATTTCCACAGTGGTTGCACTAGTCTGCACTCCCATCAGAAGTGGAGCAGTGTTCCTCTTTCCCCACAGCCCTGCCAGTATTTGTTATTGGTTGATTTCATGACAACAGCCATTCTTTCTGCAGTGAGGTGGAATCTCAGCGTTGTTTTCATTTACATCTCTCGAATGACCAGTGATGTTGAACATTTTTTCATGTATTTATCTGCTATTTCTACTTCTTTGGGTGAGAAATGTCTGTTCATTTCAGATGCCCATTTTTGGATTGGGTCTTTAAATTTGGGAGGTCTGATCTTTTTAAGTTCTTTATAGATTCTAGATAGTAGACCTTTGTCTGAGGAAAAGGAGGTGAAGATTTTTTTCCCACATTGTGGGTTGTCTCTTCGCACTGCTGGTGGCTTCTCTTGCTGTGCAGAAGCTTTTTAATAAGAAGAGATCCCACTTGTTGATTGTTTGTGCTAGTTCACAGGCAACTGAGGTTTTGTTCATACAATCTTTTCCTACACCGATGTCTTCAAGGGTTCTACCTAACCTCTGTTCCAACTGGTTCAGAGTTTCTATTTTAATATTTAGATCTTTAATCCATTTTGATTTTAGTTTAGTGCATGGTGAGTGATATAGGTCTAGTTTTAATCTTTGGCAAGTTGAAGCCCAATTTTTCCAGCACCATTTATTAAAGAGGCTATCTTTCCTCCAGTGAGGGTGTTTGTCTCCTTTGTCGAAGATGAGATGGCTAAGTGTGTCTGGCATTGTTTCTGCATCTTCTCATCTGTTCCACTGGTCCTCAGGTCTGTTTCTTTGCCAGTACCATGCTGTTTTTATCACAGTAGCTTTGTAGTATAGGTGCAGGTTGGGGATTGTGATCCCCCCTGCCATGTCTCTGTTACCTAGAATTGCTTTTACTATTCTGGGTCTCTTCTTGTTCCAAATGAATTTTTGGATTGTTTTCTCAAGGTCCATGAAGTATGCTGCTGGGATCTCAATTGGAATTGCATTGAATCTATATAGCAGTTTTGAAAGTATGGCCATTTTCACTATATTAATCCTTCCTACCCAGGAGCAGGGGATGTCTTTCCATTTTCTGATATCATCTTCAATCTCTCTTTTCAGAGTGCTATAGTTTTCAGAGAAGAGGTCTTTGATTTCTTTTGTTAGATTGATTCCTAGGTATTTCAGTTTTTTGTATGCTATTGTGAAAGGAATTATTTGCCGTATTTCTCTCTCAGTGAGTCTGTCATTCGTGTAGAGGAAAGCTATTGATTTTTGTGTGTTGACCTTGTATCCAGCTACTTGACTGAATTTGGTTATTAAGTCTAGAAGACTTTTGGTGGAGTTCTTGCAGTCTATCATGTCATCTGCAAATAATGACAGTTTGACTTCTTCATTTCCTATCTTTATTCCTTTTATTTCTTTCTCTTGTTAAATTGCCGTGGCTAATGTTTCCAAAACTATATTGAACAAGAGTGGTGATAGTGGACATCCTTGTCTTGTTCCTGATTCTAGTGTGAAGGATTTCAGTTTTTGACCATTTAGTATGATACTGACTGTTGGTTTTTCATAGATGGCTTCTATCAGTTTGAGGTAGAGACCATCTATTCCAATTTTTTGGTAGGATTTTTATCATAAATGCATGTTGGATTTTATCATATGCTTTTTCTGCATCTATTGAGATAATCATATAGTTTTTGTCCTTGGCTCTATTGATATAGTGTATTGCATTGATTGATTTGCTTATGTTGTACCATCCCTGTATCCCTGAGATGAATCCCACTTGATCAGGGTGTATGATCTTCTTGATGATCTTCTGCATTCTATTTGCCAGTATCTTACTAAGGATTTTTGCATCTATGTTCACTAGTGAGATTGGCCTATAGTTCTCTTTTTCAGTTGGGTCTTTCTCTGATTTGGGGATCAAGGTGATGCTTGCTTCCAGGAATGAATTTGGGAGTATTGCTTCCCTTTCAATTTCATTGAAGAGTTTAAACAGTAGTGGCAGTAGTTCCTCTCTAAATGTCTTGTAGAATTCAGCAGTGAAGCCATCAGGGCCCGGGCTTTTCTTAGTTGATAAGTTTTTCATTATGTTTTCAATTTCATTGATTGATACTTGGTTGTTTAGAATTTTTAGGTCTTCTTTGTTCAACTTTGGTAATTCATATGTATCTAGGAATCTGTCCATTTCTTCTGTGTTTTCCATCTTATTGGCACATAGGTTCTGGAAGTAGGTACTGATGATCCTCTGGATTTCTGCTGGGTCTGTTATAATTTCACCCTTTTCATTCCCAATTGCATGAATTTGGGTCTTTTCTTTCCTTTTTCTGATAAGGTTGGCTAAGGGTTTGTCAATTTTGTTGATTCTTTCGAAGAACCAACTCTTGGCTTCATTGATTTTTTTGTATCATTCTCTTAGTCTCCATTGCATTGATTTCTCCTCTGATCTTTATAATTTCCTCCCTTGTATAAGCTTTGGGGTTGTCCTGCTCTTCTTTGTCTAGAAGCTTGAGGTTCAGCATCAGGTTGTTTAATTGGGATCGTTCTGTCCTCCTAATATGCATATTCACTGCTATGAATTTCCCTCATAAGACTGCTTTCATTGTGTCCCATAGATTCCGATATGTTGTATTGTCATTGTCATTTAATTGAAGGAATTGCCTGATTTCTTCTTTAATTTCCTCTGTGACCCATTGGTTATTCAGAAGTGTGTTGTTCAATTTCCATGTGTTTATGAAATTTTTTGAGTTTCTTTTGCTATGGATCTCCAATTTCATCGCACTATGGTCTGATAATATACAGGAGATAACTTCAATTCCTTTGCACTTACTTAAACATGTTCTATGTGTGAGTATGTGGTGTATTTTGGAGAATGACCCATGTGCAGCTGAGAAGAATGTGTATTCTGATTTTGTGGGGTGGAACACTCTGTAAACATCTGTTAAGTTCATTTGTTCAAGAGTTCAATTGAGTTCTAGTATTTCATTACTTATTTTTTGTCTAGTTGATCTATCTATTTGTGACAGTGGGGTGTTGAGGTCCCCCACTACAATTGTATTAGTGCATATATGACTTTTCATGTCCGTTAGTATTTGTTTTATATAGTTGGGTGCACTAGAGTTTGGTGCATAGATATTTATGACTGTCATCTCTTCTTCTTGGATTGTTCCCTTTACAAGGATGTAGTGTCCTTCTTTGTCTCTCTTAACCAGTGTTGGTTTGAAATCTACTTGATCTGAAAAGAGGATATCTACTCATGCTTTTTTTCAGGTTCCTGTCACATGGAGTATTTTTTTCCACCCTTTAACTTTGAGTCTATGAGTTTCCTTTTGAATGAAGTGTGTTTCTTGTATGCAGCATATTGTTAGATTTTGCTTCTTGACCCATTCTGCCAGTCTATTTCTTTTGATTGGTGAATTGAGACCATTAACATTGATGGTAATAACTGAAATGTATTGACTTATCATTGCCATGACTTTTTCTTTTTGTTGAGTTCTCCCCCTTTACATTTAATTTCTTGTCATGCCAGATGGGTTCATTCTGCTTTGCTTCCTGGGGTTGTGATCCTCAATGTCTGTTCCTAGGATATTGTGTAAAATTCTTTGGAGAGCTGGTTTGGTATTCATGAAGTTCCTAAGGTGCTCTTTGTCATGAAAGTATCATATTCCTCCATCAATTTTGAAAGATAGTTTTTCAGGGTACATCAATCTGGGTTTGAGGCTGTTTTCTTTTAGGGCTTGGAATATGTCACTCTAGCTCTTCTTTCCTTGGTGATTTGTGTTGAGAAATCTGCTGTGATTGTGATGGCGTTTCCTTTGTATGTGATTTGTTTCTTTTCTCTAACTGCTTGTAGAACTTTGTTCTTCTGTTGAGTTTCTGGAATCTTAACAATTATATGCCTATGTGTAGATTTTTTTGATCAAGGCTATTTGGCATCCTATATGCCTCACTTATCTGTATGTCAAGTTCTTTCCCTCTATTTGGGAAGTTTTCTGCCATTACTTCTGTGAAGAGTTTTTTTTATGTCAACTGCACTCTCTCCTATTTCTTCATTGACTCTAATCATTCTTATGTTTTTCTTCTTTGCATTGTCTAGCAGCTGCTGGATTGATTTCTCATGTTCCCTTATAATTTTGAAGCAATTTTTCTTTTCCTGGTCATTAATTGCAATCTTATCTTGTATATCTGAAATTCTGTCCTCACATTGGCTCATTCTGCTGTGTAGACTTTCAATGGAGTTTTTCATCTCCTGGAAATCTATTTGCATCTGTTTTTTGGATTCCATTTGTTTCCTCTGTTGGGATTCCATCATGTTCCTGAGCTCCTCTCTAGATTTATTAATCATGTCTTGCACTAGGAGCACAATTTCTCCTGTTATCTGAGAAATTATTTATGGTTTCCTTTTTTCCAGATCCCCTTTTGTTGCCAGTTCAGTGGGTCCAGGTGGTTGAATATCAGAGTGTTCCATCTCATTTCCCTTTGGGGTTGCTGTGGGTGATCTGGAAGTCTGGTTTTGAGGCTTTTTTACGTGTTTTCTCATTTGGACTGGGGGGGGCAGTGGGGGTGCTTTTGGTGCCTGCGTGGCTCACCTCCTCTGAGCTGGGAGAGGTGGGACAGGGGCCGGGAGCAGCAGTAGGGATAGTGGCCCCAAAGCCCCTTCCTCTGGGCTGGGAGTGGCGGGACAGAAGGCAGCCCAAAAGCCCTTTCCTCTGGGCTGGGAGCAGTGGGAGAGTTGGTGGCCAGGAAGCCCTTTCTTCTGGACCAGGAGGAGAGGGATGGTGGCCCAGAGGCCCCTTCCTCTCAGCCTGGAGTGGCGGGACCCAAACTTTCCTAATTTTAGCACTGAAACTTTTTAGTCCCCAGCAAAGCAAGGCAGTTGACTACTTTATCCTGGAGAGAACATCAAATCAGTTTCTCTTTGGGGATTGAAGCTCTAAGCTAGGCATTAGTGAGAGAAAATGTGAAGATTCTTAAACCCTGGAGAGACAATGGGGCCAGGAAGAGAGATACCAGCTTCCTGTCTATACTTGACCCCTCCTCAAATCTCACCAATTCATATATATACTTTGTGTTCTGCTTGGTATATGTTAAATGGAGCTTTGTTTACCTCAACCTAAAACATCCTGGTGAGTAGAATGCTTTGCCTATAGCTGTACTAGGCTTTTCTTCCTCATTTAACTTAATAACAACCTGTGAAAATCTAGCAAATAAAGAAACAAAGACTGAGACATTAAGAGACTTAGGGCCAAGGTTACTATGCTAGGAAGATACAGAACTGGGAGTCACACTCAAGTCCAGAGACTCATTCTTACTGTCACACTGTAGCTGCCTCTGTAGGTAATATCTGAATCTGTTAGTGTTAGTAAGGTGTTAATCATCCTGATGTCACAGGAACAGTCACTAGATCACTGTATGTTCATTCTTGAGGTTCAATTCCTTCCTTTGGATGTGAAAGTCCTAGATGGCAGCTTGCAGTTTTCTCAAATTTGCCATGGATCAATGTTTACATATTTTAGCTTATTTTATTAATCTTTATAGCAGTCCTGTAGGGATTTCATTCTCATCGTACAAAAAACGAAACCAAAGTACAGAGATGCTGAAATGTCTGCTAATAAGCAGCAGAGCTGGAATTATGAGCCCAGGCCATTTACTCCCAGTCCCTGTACGCTATCACTTTAGAGCATTTAACGATGCCCCTGAGACCAGATTGGACATGAAAGTACGTCTCCCTTCCTCCTGTTCTTGCTGCTTGGTGCTTTGGGACCTGGGGAAGTTTCTCACCTCTTTGACTTTTTGTCAAAGATTAAGTGAGAGTCTTTGGTAGATTAATAGTTTAAGTTCCTGACTCATGGTTAGCACACAATAAATGCAGGTTACTCTAGTCTGGGCCTTCTCTCCCATGAATCACTCAAGTTTTATTCACAGAGAACAGAATCACTCACACTGTTTAAGCAAGTAGAGTCTTATTTATTTACTCCTCTGCCCCAAGTATCACATGGCTTATAGAGTTGTTGAGAAAGATGAAGAAACAGACTTCAGGTTGACCTTTCAAGAAGAAGCCCCAAATGTGGAGTGCTGAATTCACACTAGGGGAGATGTGGGCTGTTCTATGAAAAGGAAACCACTGACTCCTGCAACCCAGAGGCCACTGTGAGGAGTAGGAGGCCAGCATTGCTTCTACCAGCTCCAGAACAAGGCCACATGTGTTGTGATCCACACCCTAAAAATATATACTTCTTGACATGCATGATGTTAGAGATACTAGCATGATGCAGAGAAGTTAAATGGCTCCAAGTCCAAGCTCATCAGTAGAGAGAGTCAACAGAAGTGTTCCTTCCCCCTTCTAATCATGGATGCTTGCATTTGATTGGCTGAGACTAAATCATATCTGGAATTTTAGTTGCAGAGGGTTCTGGAGAATGTAGTTTTAAGCTTTCTAGTCTCTGCAACTCTAGTAGGAGTGTAAGAAGGAAGGGAAGGTAGAGTGGGTTTGGGTACCAATCCATCATGCTAGGGTCGCCTCAGGGAGGACAATCTACAGCAATGTACAGGATGCTGAATGATGCTCTGGGTTCAACTGCTGATATCTCCATGTGTGGTTCTTGAGTGTTACCCTAATGTAAAGGTTGTAGGTATGGCTGGAAGCCAAACTCTGTGCTCCTGCTCTACCTGGAACAGTGAGCATGGCTGTTGTGCAATGCACATACTCTAGGACATGTCTCCTTGCACTTATCATAGGTCGGGCAATATGCCATGATACAGGGTGCTCTGGGCTGAGCTGGCTGCCCTCTGCTACTGACCAGGTATGACTTTGGGATTGCTTCCTCTTTTTTCAATGAGGGAGAGGTACGAGACCTGCTCGTCACACTTAGCAACCTGTAAACTTATAAGAAACACATTCACATGTGGTCACTTCATTCCAGAGCAGCACTGGAGAAATAACATATTTCTTTTCAATATCAACATTGTCAAAACCACAGTATCTGAGTCCACATGGTTTCTGGTAAAACAGAGGCTGTTAAACCTCTGTTAGTGCAAATGTGGACATAAATAGATAATAAATCTTGATAGGTGTATAAGACTGCTATATTTGGATTCAAACTTGTTAACCCTCACAAGATAAAGTTCAGTTTGATGGCTTAGTTTCCCAAACTGGCAGAGGTTCACAAATGGAAGCTTTGTGGGTTTCATTGCTAAGAAAACAGAAAGTGGAAGTAGCAATCTAGAATGTTAATGTGGAAGCTGAATTTCACTGTTGGAACACAGGCCAAAATTGGGCCCTTGGTCTTTGGCTCTGTAGAGGTCAGATGTGAATTCCTGTATTCTATCATCTTGACATTGCAAGGGACTAGAGCCATTCCCCTAAATATGCATACTCAGGTCAACATTTATATTCTGTTAGCAGCCTGGGTGACCTCCCTTAGCACAGGTCCCTATTTAAGAAAGCCCAAATACACAAAAGTTTAATCAGAGGGTTCATACAAGACTATTTACCTGGCAAAACCCCAAGTGTCATAGCAGCTAACTTCCTTCTACATTTTACACAAATAGGTCTCTTTTGGCTCTCCAGAAATTTGGCTGTCCAGAAATGGGGTGTGACTCCCTACACCAGGACAAAACTCTTCCCTGAAATTCACAGTGTCATAGTCGCCCATTATATTCACTGTTTTATAATTTTATATGGGTTAAAAAAACTTCAAGGGCTAGATGGGCCTTTAATGTAATGTAATCCAACTCCTTTATTGGAGAGAAGCATTGGGGAATGAAGTCAATACAAGAAGTCCTTGGTTGGGGCAGGGGGATATCCTGATTGGGGCAGGGGGATGCCATCTGATTGTTAATCCTGCTTGAGCTCATCTCTTGCCCTCAGCCAGTAATGTGCCTAGATCACTTCCTTCTGGAAATTGAGGTCCTGAGAATCACGCAAGTCCCCTAATTTTCATTCCATCCTCCAGTTTTGTCTTGTTTTTTTGAATTCTGAGAATATTTTCTCAGTGGTCCAGATCTTGTACAATTCACTTTGATATTGTCCAGTTTAGCTTATTTTCTGACTCTGCTCAGTTCCCAGCTATTGATCCACTACATGATGAATCCCCTTCTTTCCTCCCTCTACCCTCATTCACACCTGTTCATGGAAATGGATGGCTCTTGGCTGGGCTGGGAGCCCCAGGACCAGTGTGAGCAGTTTCTTACTCATAGCAACAGGGATGCCTAGAAGAGCCAGTAGAGAATGAGAGCAAAGCACCTGTAGATGAAAAGAAGCCACCAGTAGATGTTTAAGGCAGGAGACCAGAGAGTGAGAACAGGAGAACAACCTCAAGACCATTGGTAGGGCTTTCCTAAAACAATGTTGCTCTATCCTGTCAGCCAGTAGACAGTCAGCTTGGTTAATAGGCCAGTATCTGCCAAGATTCTAGCACTCTGTGTGTGTGTGCGTGTGTGTGTGAATTAATAAGCTATAGAAAACATAAGGACTCGTTAGTAATGGTTCCAATCCCTTTGGAAGAATGCTGCTAATCCATGCAACACACGGGCCACATATTAAGCACTAAGTTATGGGATGTAGAGAACTAAACTGAGAAGATGCTCAGTTCTCATCCTCCATTTTCTCCTTTGATTTGGTTTAGTCTTGGTTTGCCCTCCTGTAATGTGAAGATGTCTTAGTATGCTGAGTGTACTAGAACAAAATCTTGCAGGTTGGGTGGCTTTAACAACAGACATTTATGTTCTCACAATTCTGGAAAGTCCAAGATGAAGGAACAGGCAGGGCTTAGTTTCTGATGAGGACTCTTTTCCTGGCTTGCACATGGCTGCTATGTTCTACATGGTCTTTCTTCTGAACACACACTGAAAGGAAGAAAGTGCTTTGAGGTTTCTCATGAGGATGCTCCCTCTGTAGGATCAGGACCCTGCCCTAATTCAACCTTAGCTCCCTCCTAAAGGCCTGCTACGGTCTGAATGTTTGTGTTTCTCCAAATTTTATATCTTGAAACCTAATTCCCAATGTAATTGTATTAAGAGGTGAAGCCTTTAGGAAGTAAATAAGTAGGTCATGAGGACAGAACCATCATAAATGGGATTAGTATCCTGATAAATGAAGGCAAGGGAACCTGTTTGTCCCTTCCACAACACAAAGATGTAGCAAGATGGTGAGGTCCCTGCAGCACAGTGAGTCTCTTTGGATCTGATGGTGCCTTGACCCTGGAACTCTGAACAATAAATTTCTGTGTTTATAAGTTACTTAGTCTAAGGTATTTTGTAATAGCAGCCCAAGTAGAATAAGACCAGGCTCCCAATCTCCAAATACATTGCCCTGGTGGTTAGGACATCAACATGTGAATTTTGCAATGAACACAATCTGGTCCATAGTAGAAAGGATCGGACTAAAAAATAATTTTTAAAATTATTAATTAAACAATTAACATTTAAAAAGTAACAGATGCAGGAATGTGCATAGAAAAAACACATGTGAATTTCCACGAAGTGAACATTTCTGGGTGTCAATACCACCCAGGTCAAGAAAAAAATAATGCTAAAATTCAGAACCCCTTTGGTCACCTTCCAATCACTTCCCTTTTCTCCCCAGGGATCACCAGGGGGTCCACATAATTTTTGAAATCCCTCTTTCAGCTCTACCATGCAGTAACTCTAGATACAGTCACTATGAGCAGACATCTTTGTTGCCCTAGGTCAAAGTTGTTAAAAACTGAAACTCTGTGCTTACCTAAGCTCTTTAAAATTGTCTCACAGTACCAACTGGTATTTAGAGCCTGGATTGTTCCACTGGGTATCACAGAACTCTTAATTTAACAAAAAAATAACTGAGAGTGATCAACCAAGCTTCTATATCTGATCTCTCTCTGTGTACTTGGCACTGTGGTTCTGTATTGTGGGTCAGAAAATTCCAGCTTTCATCCCAAAGCTCAGTGCCAAGCTATGTAGCTATTTTTTTTTCTGGTGGTGCAAAATTGAACTGGGTGGATTCATCATGGTGCTAAGCTTTTCCTTGGGGTTGCCAAACTGGGACTTGGCTTATGTATTTATGCCCGTAAAAGGTTGCTTCAAGCATAGAAAAAGGCCAAGCATCCTGATTTAAAACACACACACACACACACACACACACACACACACACACACACTGAGAACTTGACCCTGTACCACATAATGTACACATGATGCACCCATTCAAATGATATTTGCAAAAGGAAATGGATTTGAAAATTTTTTGAGTAGAAAAAAATGGGTTTGGATACTGTTCAGAGACAGGAATACATGAGGTTTTATTGAAAAGCTGGTTTCCAGCAAGGCTTCGGATCATTTCACTGTGGCTTTCACTCTGTTAGAGGTTTCAAACTCTTTCAGTTGGTGACGCAGTTGGAGCAACTTCTGATGATTCACTGGGCAGCAAGTGACCTTCTTCATATCTTTTTAAACACCCATCAGCCTGGCCCCTGTTGGAGGTTGTGCTCCCTGCCTGAGCATTGAAGTGCAACTGCATGGCTTCCACACATGTAGATACATGTACATTCATTTATACATGTACCCTAGCTACTTCCACAGTCTTCATTCTGGCTACCACCACTTCTATCTATTGGTTGGAATTGAGGTCAAAGATGGCCTGATCCAAGGCTCATTGTTGGAAGCATGTAGAAAAACATGCTCCTGTAGGCTTTCTTTTGATCTCAAAGCTTATTGGAATGGTGGCTCTGATGAGCAGAGGTGCACAATCTGTTTTCTCCCTGCTGCTAGGATTAAATAATTAATTCTCATCATGTGGCATCTTCCATAGGAGGAGGGAGTAGGTCACATGTGGAGCCAGAGCAGTGATTTCTTACAGTGCATGGATTAGGTGTGGGGAGGGCCCCATGCCTAATGTACCTTCTTTTCACCATTCCCCCTGCCTGTGCAGTGATCAAAGTCTACCTGCTGAGCTCCATTCCTGGACTATAGAGGATCTTCAGTCTTCAGAGGTTCTTGTAAGGAGACATGGTATTCATACCTTCCTGGGGTGATACTTAGTAAGGATGGTATGACAGAGAGGATGATGTGGAAGGGGTGGTAGGGGTCAGAAAAGGAAAGCAGGAGGGACTCTTGGGTGGCAGGGTTCAAACATTATTTGCTTTGAGCAGCTCTGTGAAAGGCTGAACTTCAGTGTTGCGGCAGTCACAGGGGACAGTCTGCTTCAGACAAGGGCTGGTTCAGAGCAGAATCATTCCTCAACAGGCTGAGTCTGCACGTCTGCTGGTAGAGGGGCCCAAGGCCGGTGGTCATGCTCTGCAAGAAGATACAGGACAATCTGTTCAGTAACTAGCTCAGGTCTGATTTCCCATCTGTTACTACATGGTGCTTCTATTTCTCTATGGCAAGAAAGTGGCCTACAATTCAGCACTGGCACAGGCCCAGGTATAGACTGTGAGCTTAGGCACACACTCAAGCCTGTCCAGTGCCCTGGAGCTGCATAATGGAGAGTCACAGAGGCTGAGAATCTATCGAGCGATGTGACCTCTTGATGAGCTTGATGCAAAGCTCTTGCAGAACTTGAATTTTAAGCAAAGGAGTTCTTGAATGTGAGTCCATGCAAGACTGCAAAGGAAAACACAGAGTGAAACCTGATCAAACCTGGCACTCCTCTTCCAGGCTTCCTTGGGGCAGAGGAGATTGCTATAGACTGGAAAATGTAATTTCAAGGGGGTCTGGAGAGAAGCAGCAATAAAGGCTAGTTTGTTTTATTGCAAGTTTTGAGAGGAAAGGCTTAGGAAGTGCCTTAATGCATGAAATGAGATGGTTCTAGAGGACAGCTTGATAAAAGGAGGGCTGCCCAACTTCTCAGCGGGAGAGGTCATGCGTCTTTGCTTTGTTGGAATTCATGGAAGTTTTATTGTAACTGCTGCAAAGTAAAGTATGGGTTGTTGGTGTTTCTATTTAGCAGTGTTGATGAAGCAAAGAAAGGAGCTGCAGCTAGTTGTCAAATAAGCAGGAGTGTGCTGGGGGTAGGGAGAGGTGGGAGATGCCCTATCTGTGGCATTTGCCCATTTCCAGGGTGTAAATACTCCGGCAAGGGCTAACTTCATACTGCCGGGATGTCACTGAACACAGAGCTGGGGTGAGACCTACAAAATGTGTTTTTGTGAGTGGGTGCAGCCAGCTCCAGCAGAGCCCTGTTTAAGCCACCCAGCCAGTGGTGCTTTGGCTGGGATGTGGGGTGAGGTGGTGGCAAGCAGCTGACCTGGTTGCCCTTCCTCCGATGGAAGCTGACAGCCTGCTTCAGGGTGGCAGGCTGAGCTGTTTTAGGTGGCACATGACTTGGGTTGGGGGAGGAGAGCTGGATACAGGCCACTGTCTCCTGAAGCTGTTATTTAAAATTATTCCTGAGGAATCCAATCTCAGTAAGCACAGAGAGTTCTGAACAACACACGATGTTAATGACAAAAGAATATTGGGTCTTCTGGGGAAAGTGCCCATGACTTGAACTGACTCTTTTTTTTTTTTTGGTACCGGGGATCGAACTTGGGTCCTTGAGCTTGAGCAGCAGGTGGCGAAACCACTGAGCTAAATCCCCGGCCGAACTGACTCTTTTTAATGATGTGTGAGCTGACCGTGGGTAACAGGATTAACAGGCGTTGCAGGGTCATTTGTCCTGTAGCTGGTGAAGATTACTTAAAAAGGAGTGATGTTGCTTTCCTCAGAGTGCCTTACACTCATTCCATCTGTCTTGAATTTAAAAAAAGACTGGACCTGAATTAAAATTGTACCCCTGAAAGTACAACCACACTTGTCAGACACAGCTTAGTTCAGCAAGGAACTTATGAGGCAGCGTGGCTTGGAGTGTAGGGGTTCAGTTCTTCAGAACTGGCGGCCCCTCTTCCCTCACCAGAGGCCATGGAAAGGGGATGCCAAGTGACAGCTGTGTCCCTTCATGTAGAAGTCCTACATTTTGGATGTCTGAGGCAGAGTTTGGTTAAATGAAGTTTCTCTATCTACCTAATAGCAAACGATGAAACCCCCAAAATACTGACAGCTATGTCCTAAGTAAAACAAAACACTCCACAAAGGAAAAAATCTGCCTGTTTAATGGCTTATTTCTACTTGTCTGTTTTGTCTCCTCTAACTTATCCTAAGTTTAGTGCGCACTTACATGTTTTACGTGTAAAGGCTAAACAGCTGTGAAATACATCATATGATTGAACCTAAGTATATTTATCACTAAGTGCTAGGATTAAGACCCAGTTTTCCTCTCCTTAAGATAATCATTATTTAATAAGGAATGCAATATCTTGAAGGTGTTAGGATTTAATTCAGGAGGCAGTGGGAGTCATGGGTGGTTTCTGATCAGGGCAAAATAGTTCAATGTATGTTCTTAGAAGGCAGCATGGGCAAGGTGGACTGGGGAGGGACATGGGGAGAGACCGTGGCATCCTTTCAGGA
The DNA here is from genome assembly GCF_053883595.1 of Heterocephalus glaber. Lineage (NCBI taxonomy): Eukaryota > Metazoa > Chordata > Mammalia > Rodentia > Bathyergidae > Heterocephalus > Heterocephalus glaber. The sequence goes on from NW_028258320.1 coordinate 63,037,403, forward strand.
TACAGATAATATTGGTCCCTGCAAGTGGAGATGGTGAGAAATGAAAAGAGGAAATGAATGGTGAAGAGCATGGCCTCACGAAGAGAAACATGAATGTTAAGAGTACATGACTGTTTTCAGCACAGGATAATGAGCCCAGCTGAGTTGTTAAGCTTGAGTGGATACAGGAAGAAATAGATAGATATATGTGCTCCATAGCTGCTAGTATCGTTGCACATCTTGTGAGCAAAGGCACCAAGACCCTTGTCTAAACTGTCTTTCCAGGGATGTGTGTCTAACAAATAGCCCTGGAAGAGTGTTTTCCTCTGGGCTAAAAAATAGGTTTGTTTGTTGTCCAGTAAAATAAAAATACTATCTACCTCAAAGGTCAGGCAGGTTTGGTTGCATCCTGTTGTAAAAATGAAGCTCAGGCTGCCTGCTGTGTTGTTGTGAGCAATAAAATCCCTGGTCTCTGACCCAGGAGCCTCATGTATTCTTCCAGCATTCATGAAGCTGGTCAGGAACACAGGACAGCAATGGCACTTCCTCCAGGGGAAAAGGAACAGGTACTTACTTTTGGCTTTAAGTGTGAGTACTATGAAAATGTACTGAGCTCTTACTATATGCCAGTTCCTGTTCTAAGCATTTCACATGTATTATCTCCAAAGAAGTTTCAACAGTCACTCAGAGGAGATCAACTAGTACATGAAAGATTATGCCAAAGGGAAGTCTATAGAGGTAGTTACTGAAATGCTTTAGGTATTTTTACCTATAGTCAAAACAAGAGGCTTTGTTGATAGCCTCACAGATGAGAGAAATTATTTTCCTCGATGGATTGCATATTTAATGTGCATTGGCTATGATGTTTTACAGGCCTTGCCCAACTGTATGAGCAAGTGGAAGAATCTAGGGAGCCCAACAATTTATTCCCTTTGGATTTATGCCGCAGGCTTGACACTGGATTGCTCCAGTGTTTTGGACAGTTCTTGTTGCCTGCTTCCAAGCTTGGATATTACAAAATTGACCTCAAATGGCCCTTTCGTGCATATGCAAGAGGAGCACCTAAAAGAAGGGCTAAGATTTCCCCCAATTTATGGAATAGGTAGTGTGAATGTTGTTCTGCCAGCCTGTCAGTAAATGTTCCAATCTGGGGCAGAATTTGGTCCGAGATAGGTTTCATTATAACCTATGTGGGAGCTTGTGAGGAGGAAAGTAGAACCCCATCTGCATCTACTTGCAGTAAACTGCGAATAGTTCTCCCAAAGAAGCTACAAACTGGGAATAACCTAATTGACCTGTGTCAGCCTGCAGCTAGCACATACCAGATGGATAGTATTAACACTTTCGCATCATACCCTAGAAACACAAGCAGAGAAGAGGACTGCCTGCCCGAGGCCGCCCAGCTAGAAAACGCTAGCTCTGAGATTCAGAATGTCACCTTTACTTGTTCTGCTAAAGCAGACTGTATCTATCTTTCTTCCTTCATCATGAAAAATTAATATGTAGCAAGGAAGGAGATTTTATATGTGGAGTTTGCTATTTAAAATAGATGACTGTCACAGGTCTATATTTTTAGAATTCATTGCCAGGGGCAGATAAAGCTGTGCATTGGCCACCCCAGCCCTCTGGCTTTCACCTGTCTCTTCTAGCTCTAGGGGATCCAAATATAATTTTTCACATCGGTTCCTTTCTCTCTGGTGCATTCTGATCTTCTTTTAAGGGCAAAGAAAATACTGCACATGACTTGGGTGAAACTGAAATTCACCTGCCTGGTGATTTTTCCTTCGCATAAGTCCTGGTTCCAAGAGAAAGGTTAATGAAACCTTTAGGCACTTCCCTAGAGTTATTTTCTCTTCCTGCTTGATAAGGTTTAGACCTCAGTTGGTATAAGCCAGTCATTATAGGAGGCTGATCAATCTTCCAATCTGCCTAGAAAGGGGAGGCAATGAGGGCTAAAGAAAGAAAGACAATAGAAAGAGACATAATTTCATAATACATGGGGGCTGGGAGGTCAGTGCCTCAGAGCGGGCAAAGACAGAGACACTCCGAGCTAGCCACTATTGGGTGCACACAATAATCAGAGGGAGTATCCAATGACTCAGAGAGTGGTGGTAATCCTGCTGATGAGGATCTTAGATTGATGTAGATCTCAGGTTGATGAGAGTCTTATGTTGCTGAGGACAGTGAGATGGGCAAAGCATTCTTGCAATAGTAGGTGGGATGAGATAGCAGGCTAATAAGGAATCTGTCCTTCCCCCAGGTGAAACCTTTCTCTTCTTTTATCACTACTTCATTCTCAAAGAACCAGGATGTCTTCAGCTGATGTAATCTTGTCCTTGAGCGTCACAGTATCATGGGACCATGGAGGCCTCAACATGTGACTGGAGGTACACGGAGTTATGTTTCCACATACCATAGCTGGCTCACAGGCAAGAAGACATTGGGCCCTAGACAGCACTAATGATATATATTTTTTCCAGTACCAGGGATTGAACTCAAGACCTTGAGCTTGTGAGGCAGTCATGGTGCCACTGAGCTAAATCCCTGGCTGATAATTTAATTATGAAATGATTTGTCCCCCAAATCATATAGAATGGCTCTCGATAAGTTAAATGAGAAGTATAACAATTGCTTTATCTTTCATGTCTATAGAGATGATGTGGTGCACAATTATTGTAATAAATGGAGTTCTTTTTCTCCAGGTTACTGTGCCATAAAGGAAAACATAAGGAGTATTGAGTGACTCAGAGGGGAGTGGTAATCTTATGTTGATGGGGGATTTTAGATTGATGAGGATCTTAGATCAATGAGGATTTTAGATTGATGAGGGTCTTATGTTGATGAGGGTCCTATGTTGCTGAGGACAGTAAGATGGGCAAAGCTTTCTTACAATAGGAGGTGGGATGAGATAGCAGGCTAATAAGGAATCTGTCCTTCCCCCAGGTGAAACCTTTCTCTTCTTTTTATTACTATTCAGTTCTCAAAGAATCAGGACATCTTCAGCTGATGTAATCTTGCCCTTGAGTGTCACAGTATCACAGGACCATTGAGGCCTCAACTTGTGACCAGAGGCAAAATGGAGTTATGTTTCTGCATGCCATAGCTGGCTCTCAGGCAAGAAGACTAAGCCTTAGACAGCCCTAATGGTAATTTAATTGTGAAATGATTTTTCTCCCAAATTATGTAGAATGGCTCTCAAGAAGTCATGGAAATTCCATCATTTTTGCTGAGGAGTGGTTTATGAGGGACCCTAAAGCCCAGTCCTGCCCAATGATGTGGAGTATGTGAGCAATTTTTTTTTTTTGGTACCGGGGATCAAACTCAGGACCCTGCACTTGCAAGGCAGGCGGCGGAACCACTGAGCCAAACCCCCGGCCCAAAAGTTCTTAACATGCTCTATCAATTCTAGTTCCAGTACTTGATTCATAATAGTAGGATCTTTTGATATGCTTCTCAAAGCAGGTAATTTTAACCCACTGCAACATTATCCCTTTCTGACTGCCCCAAATGAAACACTAAGTCAAATACTCACCTGGTAACTCTTTTTTTTTTTTTTTTTGGTACCGGGGCTCGAACTTGGGTCCTTGTGCTTGCGAGGCAGGCGGCAGAACCACTGAGCTACATCCCCGGCCCTTATGCGAGCAATTTTGTGTAAAGTTCTTTTTCTTGGGGCCGGGGATGTAGCTCAGTGGTGCCGTGCCTGCCTGGCAAGCACGAGGTCCTGAGTTTGATCCCCCGTACTGGAAAAAACCAAAGTTCTTCTTCTTGATTAAAAAGAAAAAAAAAAGGAAGCTGGACATGGTGGTACATACCTGTAATCCTTGGGAGGCTGAGGCAGGGAGATCACTGTGAGTTTGAGTGCAGCCTGAACTACATAGTGAGACTTTGTCTCACCCAATTGCCCATGTGGAGGCATTGTAAGGAGAAACCCTTCTTGCTCCCACCCTGTATTAATCCCTTTCCCAGCAGTGGGACAAAAATACCTGGTACCCACAACTTAAAGAAGGAGAGGTTTCTTTTGGATCACAGTTGTTGAAGTTTCAGTCCATGGTTGTCTGGCTCAAACACAGAAAACTGGCATGGTGGAAGGACCTAGTGTGGAAGAAAGCTGCTCACATCATGGTGGCCAGGAAGCAGACAGAGAAGGTAGGATCCGAGGAGGAAAGTACAAATCACACCGCCAGTGACCTGCCCCATTTGACCAGAGTCTATCTCTGAATGTGAGATGTATGGGGGACATTTTAGATCTGAATCAAAATATACCTCTTCCTTCCTGCATGGATGGGATGCTGTCAGGTGAGGCCTTGATGTCTGGTGCTGTCGCTATTATATTGTGATTTTTTTTTTTGGTACCAGAGATTGAACTCAGGACCTTGTGCTTTCGAGGCAGGCGCTGGAACCACTGAGATAAATCCCCAGCCCCAGCTATTATACTGTGACCTTGAGGAGAGATTCATAAATGTGTGACGATGCCAGATCAGAAGGACAGAAAAAGCCAAGGTCACTGGTGGCTTTGTTGAGCTGGGTAATATCTAGCCCAGTTGTTAAAAGAGAATAATAGTGTAAGCTACTTGGGTATTTTTACTTGAAGCTGAAAGCATTCCTTACAAGTTATTGTTCACTAGTAGAGAAAAAAATGAGGGAAGATTGACAAATTCTCTAAAAGAAGAGTCAACTCTAATGTTCAGGAAAGATGTGTCCTGAGAACTTGATTAATTCCCTTGTCATGCATCAACGATAGGCCCATGAAATGCAATGAAGAATTATTTAAAAAATTAAAAGAATTTGTCCTAATAAGGGACAGTTTGGTCGCAAGTGACTGAAAAACCAACCAAAATAATGTGTTAACTCAGTAAGTGGAAGGTGAGAGATAGACATTTCACCTATAGCTTGATCCAGAGCTCAGAGGATGTTAGTAAGTCTCAGCTCCTCCACATTGCTTGGTTCTCCTCTTTGAGTTAACTTAGTGTTCTAGCTCCAAGTGGTAGCAACAAGGCTATCATCAGCTCCATGCTCTCAGCCTCTTTTGTTCAAATTCAGCAGTCAAAGGAAAGTTTCCCTAAGAGTCCCAGCAAGACTCATTCATTATTTCTGTGGTTGTATCTGGGCCCAAGTCTCCAGGAAATGGAATATCTTGATTCAGGCCTTATTCTCCTGCCTTGTGTCACTGTTCACAGGTAGAATCCACCTGAAAGTCCAGAGGCTCAGAGGAGGATCCTCTTTCCAGAAGGTACCAGGGACAGTTTCCAGAAGTGAACAATGTGGGGTCAAAAACTGGAGATGCTCTCCCTTCCCCTTTAGGTCCTTTAAAAAGTCTGTTTTCTGCTTAAAACCACCTCTTTCTTCAATGTTCTCATTTTTTAACATAACACACACACACGCGCGCGCACACACACACAGGCGCAAAGCATCCATCACAAGCACTGACTATCTACTTCCTTTACCATGCTGTATCATTTTTCTCTTGGCATTTTTACATACACATTTAGTGGAGAACACAGGCTATGCACAGATTTGAATGGAAGGAATTCTGCTAAAACTCTGCCAGCCTCATCATCTACCTAATTTAAATTGATGCCTTGGAAACTTACAATTGGTGCAGGACACACAACTTTTGGTTTTGTCCCCAGTGGTTGAAAGAACAAGTTTGTGACATGACAAAGAAGTACAATGATGCATATTTTATTGTGAGTAACAAAAGACCTCGGAAGGACAGACAGCTGGTAGATCAACCCTGTTTATGACTATTGTGACATTTAGCAGAAAATGATGATGCCTCTTTCCCTGAAAGTTGTAACAGGGCTGGTGCACATCTGGGAGGCCATTAAAGACTCTCCCATGAGGGACTGGGGATTTAGCTCAGTGGTTCTACCACCTGCTTCGCAAGTGCAAGGTCCCAAGTTCAATTCCTGGTACCACACACACAAAAATACCTAGACTGTTGGGCACGTACATAAAATGAAACAAAGGTAGTCATGCCTATGAGAATTAGAGAGAAGTACAGAGACTGTCATAATTCAGTCTATTATAAGAGAAATACTGTATACTGAGTGGTTTAAACAAGACTCTCCCACGAGTTGCTGTTGCATACTCTGCACTGTCTCCTGGAGCGTGGGACTCACACCAGGGGGAGAAATACACTGTGCCACGGTGATAACACAGATAAACTCTTCTTCCCAGGAGTACCTATTTGAGTATTACTTTGTTTATAATAGATTTTAAACACTGCCATGATTAGTGCACCAAGCTTTGACTCCAGGACATGGTTGCTCGAGGAGGCTGAAGCAAAGAGCTCTCCATTGTGTGTGTTGTGCAGACCTCATTAATCACTCCTGCACCCCAGAGGGATTTGCAAAGACAGACTGTAAAAGGCAGATGTTTGGACAACATGGTTCTTTAAAATCCTTTCCTTTAAAATGTTCATTCCTCCTTTGTGCTATTTGCCTTTGTTATCTACTGCTGCATATTACTACAAAATTGGCTTTGTAAAACATACATTTGTATCCTTTGTGTTTCTGTGGGTTGGGAGCTAGGCAACTTAGCAGGACGTCTGCCCAGGGTGTCACGGGCAGCAGCCAAGGTGTGGCTGAATAGGCACGTTCTTCCCCTAAGCCTGGGTCCTCTTCCACACTTATGTGGTTACTCGCTAAATTCAGCCCCTAGGACAAGTCAACTGAAGTCTTTGCTTTCCAGATGTCAGATGCAGGCTGTTCTTGATCCTAGAAGTCACCCACAGTGCTTTGCCCTGAGGCTCCTTTAAAGGTTCTATATAACACGGTAGCTCATATCTTCCAGACCAGGAAAAGACAATCTCTTTCTCTAGTCTGCCAAGAGGAAGGGTCAGAAAGAGTAACATAATGATAGCAGGGACTGTCATATCTCATTCGCTGTGTAATGTAGCCTCGTCAATAGAGTGGGTATTTCCTTAGCATCACTGTTCCACTCACACCCAAAAGGAGGGCAAGACACAGAGTGCACAAGTTGGGGCAGGATTCTGGGGCCATCTTGGAATTCTGTTTCCCAGAGCATTTGATTTCTCCTGTGATGGTTAATTTCACACAGCGTACAGGCACAGGTACACAGGCAGTATTGGACACATGCTATACTCCTCCACACTGTGTATGTGGAGGAGTTGGGGCTGGAGGCTGTTTAGGAAGGGAAGGGAGGGCCTTGGGCTGAGCAGTGGCACCTCCAAAATTCTGATGTGGGAGGGCCTTGGGGTGGCAATCTCACTAAAAGTTGGCCAAAGTTACTAGGGTTGTTGATAAATTACTGAAACAAGCATTTGGATCTTACTTAAATTTTATGTAGCAGATGCATGAAGATAGTATTGTTGGGGAAAATGTCAATTGTCTATCACAAAGCACCAGGGCTTCTCAGGAAAGCTACCTTGGGAGAAGGTGCTGCTGCTGATGGGCAGAGTCCCCTCTCGGTCTCCTCATGGTCCTGCCACAAAGCTGGCTTTTGGTCGCGGTGGCGATTTGGTGAGCAGAGAGGATAAGTGAGAGGCTGGGAGGAAAACGCAACTCATCACTTCCGGTTCACTGCCTTCCAAAACCTGAGTTTGCATATGATAGAGTGAGATAAAGTCCATCTGGATAATTTAAAGTAGGTAACTTATAAACTTTTTTTTGGTACCGGGGATCGAACTCCGGTCCTTGTGCTTGCGGGGGCAGGGGGCGGAGCCACTGAGCTAAATCCCTGGCTGTTAACTCAAACTTTTGCCAGTTCTCACATTTTAATGTTGATTCTTTGGAAATATGTTTTTTTTTTTTTTTTTTTTTTTTTACCAGAATGGTGGTGTTGACTTCATGCAAGGGGGGTTAGAGGAGCTGTTCCCCAGTCATCCCAGGTATGAAGCAGAGGCAAGAGCTGCGGAAAGCATGACTGAACTCTCTCTGAGCTCTGAGGCCTATCCCTTTTCCTTTGGTTCTTGCCAGGGCTGGTTGGGGGCTGCTGAGGCCAAGATCAAGTCCCTTAGCCCAGGCCCCTTCCTGTCTCCTGTGACACCCTGGTCTGGGTCAGTGGAGTACTTCAGGCTCATTTTTGATGACATTTAAACAGCAAGTTGGAGAGATGCAGACACTTTCTGTTCAGCCCTGAAGGAATTGGCTGGCCACCTTACACTCCAGGGGACTCGAAATTTGAAGTTTGGGCATGTGAGATGTCCTGTGAGGGTGATTTCAGGGAGAAAAGTGTTAGAGCCCAAATGAAATGATCATAATTCACATCACCTTACTCTTGTCCAGGAGACCTTGGCTAACTGGTTACCTGCAATAATCCTCTGCTTGTTTTGCAGCTTTAATGAGACAGTGAGCCCAAAATGATAAGCATATTGTTGGGTGCAGCGTGGGCAGTTTCTGAATGTCAGTTTCTCACCCCATTCTCTGGCAGGGTTAGAGCAGGCTGGAGTGGATTGTTTTTCTTTTTTAAAATGATCGAAACCCTTAGCTCTTCTTTAAATTTATTTTGAGACAGATTCTTGCTAGGTTTCCCAGGTTGATCTTGAATTTACAATCCTCCTGTCAGCCTCCTGGGATTACAGGTTTGCACCGTCACACCCAGCTTACTGTAGATCTTTTAAACAGTAGCATCTAGGCCACACACCTGACTAGTGCCTTCTGTGCAGTTACTAGTTCTTCAGCACTATGTGGTCTTGGTTGTTGGAGTTGGAGTTGGGTAGATCATTGGTAAGAAATGAGGCCATCCTTTCTTGACAGTAGAATGAGGAATGTTGGAGAGCAGAGTGGATGCTGGGCCTGGGAGTTGGTGGCATGTGGAAGAGTGGCTGGGTGGCTGGATGTAACACATGTTCACATCTTTATGGAAGACAGTTTTGTCAGTGTGGGGCCTGGGGCGCACCCCAGGCTCAGCTCCTGAGGCCAGGGCTTGGGATGTGCACAGATACTGCCCTGACTCCATGCTGTTGTGGCCTTTCTGGTTTGCTCTTTATCTCACCCCGTGAGGATTTTTCATGTAGCTTTCCTCTTCTGGGTGATAAACATGGTGCTTGGCTTTGCTTGTCTCCTGCCGCTAGCCCAAGTTGGAGGCAGCTGTAAAGGTCTCTGATTGAGTGGGAGTAGTTGGCGGGTAAGGTCCTCTGTGTGACTTTTGGCCTTTAGCTGCTGCATTTATACCTGATTGTGTACTTGAAATTGTTGGCCAGAATGTTTGGTTGTTTATTTACAGCAACAAGTCAACATTATTTCATTGTCCTTTCCAGAACCAGCTTCAAGAGGGACCCAGAAGATGTCACAGCAGCTAGGTCTAGAGATTTCTTGATGAAAGCCCCTGGAGTGGAGAAGGGGATTGAATCCTGCAGATGTTAGGTGAATGACACTCCACATAGCTTATTGGGCAGAACAGCAAGTATGGAATGAGGGTAGCTCTGTGGGCTTGTGGCCTGTGCAGCTGCCCAAGACCCCACACTTAGAAAGGGGCCTCACTTGGTTTACTTCTCTGCTGTTATCATCTTGAAATTCTTGATAATTTTTAAACAAGGCACTTGCATTTTAATTTTGCATGCTGTATCAGTCAGTGCTTACCAGAGAAACAGATTTAATGTAAAATATACAAATATATTGGGCCGGGGATTTAGCTCAGTGGTTCTGCTGCCTGCCTCGAAAGTGCAAGGATCCAAGTTTGATCCCCGGTACCAAAAAAAACCACAAAAAACAACCAAATATATACAAATTTGTGAGACTGGCTCACAATGGCCACCCATGGAGTCAGATGTGGAAAAGTGCAAAAGATCTGGCTTTATGGTGGAGATCGGAAGGATCCAGTTGAAGGTCTGGAACTCACTGTAGTGTCCCCTGTGAGTCCATATCAGGAGGCCGAAGGGTCTGCACTGCAATGTCCAAGGTGAAGGCCAAGACTTGAGCTCCCCCAAAGAAACAGAAGCCATCCTTCCTGCTTTGTTTCCCCTTTATACCATTCAGGTGATGGAGCCCTGGGGTGAGTCTTCTCTATTCAGTAAATCCCCTCAGCCACACTCAGAGCTATGCTGATCCAATTTAGTTGGGCATTTCTTACTGAAGTTGACACAATCAGTTAACTATCACACACAGAAACTCATATTTGGTGGCTTGCAAACAAAGTGAGAACACGAGAAATATCTCACGTATAAAACTTTTTGTCACTTGCAAATTGAAAGCCTATCTACAATGTTAGAGGTCCCCAGAAGTCCTGTGGGCTGAGCGACTAGCCTTTGAGGTTTCCTACCCAGGTTTGCTGATTTGGGGGAAGCAAAGAGAACTCAAATGTGGTAGATTATCATTGTCAACAAACACCATGCTAGGGATAAACAGATCAGTAGGACCAGGAAGTCCACAGACTTGTAGGTAACACAGATTCCTAAAGAGAAGAGCGTTCTACAGAAGAGCAGAATATGCACAGGGGTCATGTGAGTGTATAGGGGACCAATCTCTAATCCCTCATGTAAGAGAAAGGGTGAAGTTGGGGGAGACGTCTGGGGGAATTGATGTCAGAGCCAGGACTTAATGGATTAACAGGGCTTAGCCCAGCAAAAGGTAGGATAGAGACATATATGAGTGTATGTATGTGCTGTGTGTGCTGTGGGTAGGGACATTGTTTTAGGAAATGTAACCACCTGAACAAAAGTATAAGATAAGAAGGAACATGGTGCCTATGGGGTTCTCTGAGCATCTTGTAATTGCCGAAGGAACATAAAGAATGGGGTAGAAAGAGACGAAGCTGGAAGGACTGAATGTGAGGACCCTGGTTGCCCTATTTTGGTGATTTGGGCATCACCCTGGTTGGGACTTGTCCACATTAAACAGCAAAGGAGGCTGACTCAGAAGGGTTAGCCAATCCACCCAGCTTGAATAATTTGTACCAGAATTGGCATGCAAATCCAGACTTGTCTCCCAAGCAAGGCTGCCAGATTTCGCAAAGAAAAATACAGGTGCCCAGTTAAATTTGAATTTCAGACAAACAACAAATAATGTTGTGAAGGATATGTATGTCCCAATCATGATTTCAAATATTCTTACAAAACATTTTGCTGTTTAGCATATGGAATTTAGATCGAAGAGGGAATCCTGTGTTTCCATTTGCTAAATCTGGCAAACCTTCTTCCAAGCCCTGTTATTTCTCTTGTCCATTAGGGTTCACCTGTCCTATTACTCCTCCATCCAAGGAAGGCTTCCTGGAAGAGGTGGGAATCAGGGTAAACTGAGGGATGAGGAAGAAAGAAATGTCCAGAATATGCAGAGTTGTAATTTAAGTAGATTTTAAAAATAAAAGCTTTTTTTTTTTTTTTAAATTTTCATGGTTGCCTGTGCCAAAGAGTTGGAATTGAAATAACTCGTGCTGTGGCTTCACAACCCTGTCATACCTTGAATGTTAAACGAAGGAGTCTCCAATTTCATGCCCAGACAGGGAGGCAAGCAAGCAGGTTCTTTGACAACTGAGATTATTTTGCTTTTTTTCATCCATTTTACTTTAGGAGCCTTAAAATCATTCAAGACAACCTCAGGGGTAAATAGGGATGTCACTTCTAGTTTTAAGCATTTTCCGTTGTGTAGGAGAAAAATGGGAATTCCAAATATGGAAGGCCGCGTTTTCCAGGGCTCCAGCCACTCCAAATACCCTTCAAAGAATGTGCCAACAAGAGCGAGGATGAAGAAAAGTTTTTGTTTTCTTTAATGTCTCCCTTATCATGTTCTTGCCTCTTTAAGATCTTAACATACCTGTGTCAGATCAAGTAGCTTTTTACTATCATTTTAAAACAGAATCGTGAGACATGTACTCTGGAAATACGTGGACTGTTTTTTCTTTTTCCCTAAGTAGGAATGGCACATTATGGTTAGCATATGTGCTTCCCCCTTTCATGTGCTCATTTTGATTATGCATCCTGTCTCTCTAAGTCTTTGTAGTTGGGAAGGTGAAGCCTTCTTCCTAAACACAGAGTCCTGCAGAAACGTCTTGGGCCGTGTTGCCCCCAAGGAGTGTGTCTGTGGTCTGCCTGGTCTAGAGTCGTTGTTGGTCTGTGATCCAGGCCATGTCTATGGGGCTCCCACCTTGGGCAAATTCCATCCGTCTCCCTTGCTGCTTTACCAGTGTTTCATTTTCCTTCCTTTGGAAGTTTTCTACTGGGGTGGAAAGCATAACATGTCTTTGATTTCTGTTCCTGGCAATTTCAACTTGAGTGACACTTTTAGTTACTCTCAGCCCTCTCCTCTACCTGTAAGTCACACGCACAGCTACCTCTCTCTAGTTGTTTAGTGAGCACTAAACTCCAAACACTGGGGCAGCTTGTACAAGGTGTGATCAAAATATATGATGGGTGTTTGAATTAAAAAATGATTACAATAAAAAATAAATTGTTATTAATCCCCCTCAGAATATTCCCCTTCACTTTGAACACACCCATAGTTTTTGCCACTTTCTGAAGTCTTCTTTTCTAACTGTTTTTAGTTGGGTTGTTATTGTTGCCTTGGATGTCGATTCAAAATTTTTACTTTCCGTGGTCATTTTGACTTGAGCCAGAAATTATACAGTGCCAGATACGGTGAATACTGTGGGTAAGGACCCAATGCAATGCTTTTACATTTGGTAGAGATTGCTGTTACATACCATGAATGTTTAAATAAAAAACTATTGCAGTAAAAGACACTTTGCCACTAACCCCCCTCAAAGTACTGAAACTATTCCCCCTCACTTCAAACACACATATCGGATTATTCTTGGCAGTGTGTCTTTTATTCTAATAAGTTAACAATTTTTTTAAACATTGACCATATTTCTTAATCATGGCCAGTATTTGTTTTCTAGAGCCTCTATAACAAATCGCTACCAACTTTTATTGGCTTCAGACAAAGGAAATTTATTGTCGCACAGTTTCTTGAGTTAAGATGTCACCAGAGCGGGAGGGAAGATTCCTTCCTTGCCTCCTCCAGCTCTGCAGGCGCCAGATGTTCTGTGACTGCTGGGGGCCTCATGCCAGTCTCTGCCTCCACGTGGCTTCCCTGTGTCTCTGCCTGTCTTTTTCTGTCTCTGATCAGTACGATCTCATTGGATCTGGAGTCCACTCTGTTCCTCTAGGCTCCATCTCGATCTTTCATTATACCTGCAAAGAACCTGTTTCGGAATAAGGTCACATTCGGAGGTTGCAAATGGACATGGATTTTGGGGGCTCCTACTCAGTAACACAGTTCACAGTGCAGTGTTGGTCTCTGATAATGAACTTCCCTGTTCCACGCCCCCACCATGTGAACTTAGCCAGAATCTTATGTAACTTTCGAGATTGAATTTGAAGAATAGGCTATTTATGTAGGGCCTCAGAAAATGTCTTGGCAGGTGGTTCCTGCCAGGTGGTTTGTGCCAGACATTGGGAGCCAGGGGCTGGATGACAGTAGTCCCAGCTCTTCAGGAGCCCTTCGTCTGGAGGAGGAGAGGGATGAGTAAACAAGTAATCATAATACACCTATTTATGAGGTGGGTGAGAGCCCAGGCCTCCATCCAGAGCACCGCTTGTGTCCAGAGCTGTTGACTTAGTGCTCCCAGGAACCAGCTCTGCCCTGCTCTGGCTGCTGCTCCTGGGCCTCACCCTCCTGGCTCTGCAGCTGGAGTTGGCAGGTGGCTCACAGGTTAATCTCTCTCATCACCCTCCTCTCGATCCTTGTCTGCTTTCTGTTTCTGGCCTTTATCTTTCTTGGAAGTACCTCAGCTGGCTTACTGCTATTTTTTTTTCCCCTGGTGATGGATTTCTACACCCCTTTTCAAAAGACAAAACAAATTGTTTATTTAACCGCCCTAGGAATAAGTGGGGCAGGGGTGGCGTGGGAAGGGAAACATTTATTGTTCTTGTGGCCAGACTTTCCTGGGTATTTCCAAAGAGATTCCTGACTGACTCACCTTATTTTATTATCCCCATTATATTGAAAAAAAGGCACCTTTCTAATTCTTCCTTATCCATCCCCTGTTCCTGTCTTATTGTCCCCACCCTGGTACTCTCTCATTTTAAAATGTGGCCAACTCTAAGATGCATGTTGCTTATTTTTGCATTTTTTAAAGAGATTAGTTCACAGAACAGAGTAGGCAGAGGACATGTTGTTTGTTGACAGAATGAGTGAATGTCATGTTGGTTGAAGAAGGTTGGGGTAGTGTTAGAAGCTTGGGCCTCTGGCTGGCCTGGGAAGAACTAATTGTTGGGATGAATTCCTAAGGTTAGGGTTCTCAAAAACAGAGTGTATATTGGAACCACATGGGTGGAAGGCGCCTGCTGGAAATGCTCTGCCCCTCTGGAGATTCGGAATCCATCAGCCCAGGGGGAGAGCTCAGCATGACAGTGGTGTTTCTTAGAAGGTCCCCAGGTATCTGACACAGAGCCCGGTTTGAAACTGTAATGCCCAGGCTGTAGCCCAGACCGGCCATGTCAATTAGCGAAACCAGCATCTTTGGTGGGAGACAGCCATCGCCATCCTGGGTTTTAAAGCTCCCCCAGGAGACTCCAGTGTGTAGCCAAGGCCAAGACTGACTGCCCAGCTCCTACTTGAGCTGGAGGCTGGCTGAGTGCAGCTGGCGACTTACCTTGACTCCCACTGAACAGGTCTGCAGTGGGCGCTGAGAGCTGACGTTCCCCATGAGTTCCTGTGAGTCCCTGCTGTTGGTGCCTGACACCACACTTGGGGTGCTGTGGCCCTCAAGCCATGCCACTAGGTAGCTTGTTTTTCTCATTTTCTTTCTGTACTGCCTCACCTTCCTTACCCAGTCCCTCCACCCCACTCTTTCCTGCAAAACATGAGACCCTAGCACTGATTCTTAGCTCACTGAACGAGGACAAGAGCAGGCCTGCTGGGCCCCCTGCAGCTGGCTGGTTGAGAATCCAGGGGACCTGCAGAGGGGATCTTCAGAATGCTTTCGTTCTCTGACCATCGCCTTGGGTACAGGTACCATGAGTTTTCATAGTGTGACATTTCCTCTCCCATCACCCCCGCCCCCTCCCCAGGCTAGGTGGGGCTGGCTGAACCCCTACAATGTGCTCTGCACAGTCAGAGAGGCAGTGCAGGCTGTGTGCATGGAACCACTTTGCTTACAGCAGTGGAGGGGTGCTGACCCATTGGGGTTGGGGAAAGGATGGCAGTGGGGAGAGGGGCTGCAGAGTCCATAGACCCGGCACTTTGGGAATCAGGCACACAGGAATCTAGCATTACTTGTGTCCTGCAGGTTTGAAGACAGGCACAGGGTGGTATAATCGAGAAAGGAGGCCACAACAGGCAGGGCTAGAGTGCCACAGGGAGTACTGTTTCTTTCTCTCTTTTTTATCTTTCTCCTCCCAGGGTTAAGAGTTTGCCCAGAGCAGACAGTTTGCCCTTCAGATCTGTGGCCCAGGAGCCACTTAGTTTAAAGGACATGATCTTGTGGTAATCTTAGAGGCTTCTACCATCCAACTCACTTTTAACCTGTGGCACAAAAGGAGCAAATGTCAGAGGCTGCACTCTCGGCACAATATAAGGCCTCTTTGTTAGGTGCCAGCTTATCTGGGAGCACTTCACTATGTGAGACAACACACCCACTGCTCACGAGTGTTTTCCTTGGGTCAGGTAAGCCTGAGCCCTGGAGCCCTCTGGAGTTGCTGTTCAGACGGGCCCTGCTCAGGGGTAGCCACAGAGGAGAGCTGCTCCCTGAAGGGGACAGGAAAGATGCCTGGGATGTCTCCGTGCTCTGAGGCCATGCAAGGCAGGCTCGGTGCCATTGAGCTAAATCCCCAGCCCTGAATTTCTTTTCCTTTGAGGGCTTAAACCTGACTCAGGCTGCACAGGCATTCTTACATTGGCCTGGGGAGGGATGTAGCTTTACTGTAGAGGAGTCCATTTGTCCCGTGGAAGGAGCTTTCCAGAAACTAGACCCACAGTTTGCCCCCAGAAGGGATGGAATTGGGAGAACAGCTGCAAAGAGTGTCGCTTCTTTAGGAGGAGACAAATTCTCACTTCTCCAGCCAGAGCAGGGTTGGGAGGTGGAGTGACTAAATAACAGCTGGGAGACTCCTCCAGGCACTCTCTGATATCTGGAGGGACCCACCACATGCCCGGTGGTGGGCTGGGTGCTGCCGACTCTGAGATGCAAGGAGACAGGGTCTCTGCCTCTAGGTTACTCTTCAAAGTTGAAAACATCTAAAGATTTTTGTTTGAAGGCATCTATCAATATTTACCATATTAAAAATAAAACTGAGAAATGTTTGACCTTTTAAATTTTGTTTTAAAATAATATATATGAATATACATAATACTTTAATGAAGAAAATCAGTTTTCTCAAATAGCTTTGAGTTATAATTAACATCAAATAAATTGTCCATATTTAATTTGTATAATTTGCTAAGTCTGGCATAGGAATGCACCCTTGAAACCAACACCCAAAGTATTTCCCCCTTCTAGAGGTTTCCTTGTGACTCTTTGTAATTCCTTCCTTCAATCCCTCCCAGCCTGGATGCCTCTGCCCATAACCACTAATCTATTTTCTGTTGCTATAGATTAGTTTGCCTTTTATGTGAGAGAAATTGTTTGGAATGTTGTTTTTTCATCTGTGCTGTTGTATGTATCAATAATTCCTTCCTTTTTATTGCTGAGTAGTATCCCATTCTATGGATAAGCATATTTGTTTATTCGTTAATCTGTTGATGAACATTAGGCTGTTCCTAATTTTAAACTTTGTAAAAGATTTACTTATTTACTTATACGTGTTTGCAGTAAACACAATATTTACATTCCTTGTGTTAAGTTGGTACATTAATAGCACATCTTAATTCCTTTTTATCCTCTTCCCCTCTCTTTCCTCCATTTCTTGATCTCTTTCCTATTTGAGAAAGCTCTATCTCCCTATTTCCTATTATCTGTCTTTTAATTTGCTCTTTATTTGTTATTATTTTTTGCTCTTTATTTATAATTTGTTTCTTTGATAAATAAAACTGCTCTAAATATTCATGCACAAGTATTGGTGTGGACATGTGCTTTCTTTTCTTTTGGGTAAATACTTGAGGGTGGAATAGTTGATCATATAGTAGCTTTAATTGCTATATTTAACTTTTCAGGAAACTGTCAAAATGTCATTCAAAGGAGTTGTACCTATTTATGTTTCCATTAGTAGACTGTGAGAGGAGTTTTCCTGTATACTTGTCAAACCCTGGAACAGTTAGTCTTTTAAATTTTGTCATTCTATGGCAATCATCAAGAAATCAAAAATTGGCAAGTGCTGGCATGGCTGTGGTAAAAAAGGAACAGTCCTCCATTGTTGAAGGAAATGTACAACAATTACGGAAATCAGTATGGAGATTTCTCAAAGAACAAAAATTAGAAATTCCGTATGACCCAGCGATCCCCCTTCTAGATATCTTCCCCAAAGAGTTTAAGACATCATACTACAGTGCTACATGCTCACCAATGTTTATAGCAGCACAATTCATAATAGCTAAATCCTGTAAACAGTCTGTATACCCATGAACAGACAATTGGACAAAGAAAACATGGTATCTATGTATAATAGAATACTACTTGGCTATAAAGAAGGACAAATTTGAGACATTTGTAAGAAAATGGATACATCCAGAAAATATAATGTTGAGTGAAATAAATCAGAAACACAAATTTGAATACCATATGGTATCGCTCGCCTGAGTAAGGCAAAGTACAAACTAAGAGAAAAATAAAGGAAGAATAGATCAAGATGTGGGAAAAATTCCAAGGGACCAAGGACAAGGGGTGAGGGGGAGGGGATGACAAAATAGGTAGAGTGAAGACATGCCAAGTACAAGGTCCTAATAACCTCAGTGAATGTGGACATTACATGCCATAAATATGAACTAAGATTAACAATATCAACAGGAATGAAAGGGGGGAAAAGAGACCTAGAAGAGGAGAGAGGATGAGGAAAGGGAATTAGAAAAGAAACAAGCTGTATTATGTACATGTATTCACTCCTCAAGATGATTGTAAAATGTATGTACTGCAAGCATATACTAATAAAATAAAATTTAAAAATATTTAGCCATTCTAGTAGGTAGTAGGATCTCACTGTGGGATTATTTGTTTTATTATTACTTAAGAGTATGGTCTCGGGCCAGGAATGTAGCTCAGTAGGACAGCACCTGTCTGGCAAGCGTGAGGCTCTGAGTTTGATTCCTGGTACCAAAACCTCCCCAAAAAACAAAAAAAAGAAAAAAAACCTCCAAAAAACAAACAACCCCCCCTCCCCACAAATAGTATGATTTTAAGATCCGTCCATGTAGCCATAAATGTCTGAAGCTCATCATTCTTTATTGCAGAGTAGTACTCCATTGCATAAAAAACCCCACATCTTTATCCATTCATTGATTGATGGGCAATTGGGCTGTTTCCAAGATTTAGCTATTATAAACTGTGCCACTATAAACATGAGTGTGCCTGTAGCGCTGTGGTATGATGCTCTTAATTCTTTTGGGAAGATACCAAGAAGGGGAATAGCTGGGTAAAATAAAACCCCTATTTTTAGGGGTTTTTTTTGTATCAGGGATTGAACTCAGGACCTTGCACTTGTGAAGCAGGCAGCAGAACCACTGAGCTAAATCCCCGGGCCTTAGTTTTAGTTTTTTGAGAAATCTCCACACTGATTTCCACAGTGGTTTCACCAGTCTACACTCCCACCAATAGTGGAGAAGGGTTCCTTTTCCCCACAACCCCTCTGGTATTTATTTTTGGTTGATTTCTTGATAGCAGCCTTTCTTTCTGGACTGAGATGTATTAATTTGCATTTCTCAAATGACCAGTGATGTTGAACATTTTTTCATATATTTATTTGCTGTTTCTAATTCTTCATCTGAGAAGTGTCTTTTCATTTCAAATGCCAATTTTTCAATTGAATTTTTAAATCTGGGGGGCCTGATTTTTTTGAGTTCTTCCTATATTCTAGATAGTAGTCCTTTGTCTGATGAATAGCTGGTAAAAATTTTTTCCCATTCTGTGAGTTGTCTCTTCACTCTGTTGGTGGTTTCTCTTGTTGTGTAAAAGCTTTTTAATAAGACGATGTACCAGTTGTTGATTCTTTGTAGTATTTCCCATGCAGTCTGGGTTTTGCTTATGAAGTCTTTGCCTACTCCTGTGTCCTCAAGCATTTCTACCTCTTCTCTCTTCCAGCTGATTTAGTGTTTCTGTTTTAATATTTAGATCTTTGATCCATTTTGATTTTAGGTCAGTGCATAGTGAAAGATATGGGTCTAGTTTCAATCTTCAGCATGTGGAAAGCCAGTTTTTCCAGCACCATTTTTTTGGTATATCCTTTTATTGGTACATTTTAGATGTACAATATAATGACATTCATCATTGGAAATATGCACCTTTACATACTCTCTTGGCTCTTATTTTTTCCCCCTTCCCCTGCCCTCCATTCAACCCCTCCATTTACAAAGACTTTGTTTCCTTTTTTTCATTTTCTCCAATTAATTCCATTCCCTTCTTTCCTTTCCCTTACCCTTCCCACTTCCCCTTCCCCTTTGCCCCTTTGCTTCCTATTTGACGTTATCTATTATACCTTTTAGTCCTTATTTACACCTTTGGTTTCTCACACTAGAGAAACTCTTCGGTATTTACACATGTGTGTCCTATTTATTTCACTTAAGAGTATCGCCTCAATGTGCATCCATTTAGCAATAAACGTCTCTAATTTCTCGTTTTTGATGCCAGCAGCATTTATTAAAGAGACAAGTGAAGGTGTTTGGCTCCTTTGTCAAAGATAAGGTGGCTGAGTATGTCTGGAGTTGTTTCTGCATCTTTTAGTCTGTTTCATTGATCCTCAGATCTGTTCTTTTGCCAGTACCATGATGTTTTTATCACAGTAGCTTTGTAGTATAATTTCAGATAAGGGATTGTGATACCTTCTGCTTTGCCTTTGTTGCTCAGAATTGCCTTTGCTATTCTAGGTCTCTTCTGGTTCCAAATGAATTTTAGTATTGTTTTTTCTAATTCTGTGAGATATGCTATTGAAATTTTGATTGAGATTGCATTAAATCTGTATAACAGTTTTGGAAGCATGGCCATTTTCACTATATTGG
Source organism: Heterocephalus glaber (assembly GCF_053883595.1). Lineage (NCBI taxonomy): Eukaryota > Metazoa > Chordata > Mammalia > Rodentia > Bathyergidae > Heterocephalus > Heterocephalus glaber. Next base: position 63,057,427 of record NW_028258320.1, read on the forward strand.
TTCTTCCTACCCCAGAACAAGGGGTATCTTTCCATTTTCTAATATCTTCTTCTATCTCCTTTTTAAGAGTGCAGTAGTTTCTAATGTAGATGCCTGTTACTTCCTTTGTTAAATTGATTCTGAGGTATTTCATTTTTTGGATGCTATTGTGAAAGGTGTTGTTTCTCTAATTTCTCTCTTGGTGAGTTTGTTACTCACGTAGAGGAAAGGTATTGATTTTTGAGTGTTGACTTTGTTTCTAGCTATGCCACTGAATTTGGTTATGAAATCTAGAAGTCTTTTAGTGGAGCTTTTGGGGTCTTCTATGTAGCATATCATGTCATCCACAAATAATGATAATTTATCTTCTTCCTTTCCTATCCTTATTCATTTTCTTTATTTTTCTTATCTAATTGCTCTGGCTAGTGTTTCCAGAACTATATTGAGCAAGACATTAAGTTTTTTTTTAACCTGGTGTCTTTTTTCTACTCTAGAAAACCATCCAGATTACTATTATATAGTCACTCATAATGTATCATTAGATTTCTCTTGGCTGTGACAGTTTCAAGGTCATAAAAAACAAGGAAAATCTCAAAGTTTTTTTGAGAAATATTTGTTCAACTATTATTTTGTAGAATGCCCTACAATATATTTTTTTCTTATGTTTGTCTCATGATTAGACTAGAGTTATGGAATTTTAGGAGCAAAATCATAGGGGTAAAGTGCATTTTCAATACATCCTGTGACAGTCATGTACTATTAACATGATTTATACCTGTTGGTGCTGATTGTAATCCCCAGGCAGAGGCAATGCATGTCAGGTTTAACCATGATAAAGGCATTCTTCACTGTGGTTCTCTTCCATATTATACTGTTTAGAAGGCAATTGCTCCATGAAGTCCACACTTCAGATGAAGTGCTGGTGGTTATATTTCATGTCTTTAAAAAAAAAACTGTTTCTGTTCTAGAGTCTCTAATCATGTCTTTCATTCTGCTCACCATCTCTGTAGTTATCTGGGAAATTATTTCTGTTTTGAATTTTTCTAGAGCCTCATTCATCTGTTTTGTTACTTCCTGTGCTATCAGTTCAGGGTGTCCAGGTGGTTGATTATCAGACTTTTCCACCTCATTTCCTCCAGAATTTGCCCTTGGTGAGCTGGAAATTTGGGTTTGCACCTTGCTTAGGTATCTTCTCATTTCTATTTTTGTTGTTGGTATTGTTTTTGGTTTAATTCCTGGGTTGATACTTCAATATTGCTTATTGTAAGTATCTTTGTTGCTTGTATTTAGAACACTTATGGAATTATTGCTTCTCAGAGGTGTCTTCCAGATGTAGCTGGTCTTTAGGTTTTGAGTCTCTAATGACTCTTAGGCAATCTCATTTTCAGTATACCAGGAAGGACAACTGATTAGATCAATCACAAGACCTTAGCCCAAGTGATACAATCAGCAATAACAATAGCATCAAGCACAGCTTAGAAAATGACAATTTGTGGTAGCTATTAATCTATCACCTTTAACAGTGTGAATTAAATCAAAATTGAGAACCAGGCCAAAATATGTTTATAGTGAATAAACTCTTCAATATAGCAACTTTACTCTTTGGGATAGGGACTGAGAAGGAGTTGGGGAGGGAGGGATAGATAAGTAGAAGGATAGGGAAAGGTTAGAAGTGAGGCTGGAGGACACGGGAAGATTATGCAAACTCTAGGAAACTGTTGAAGGCAAGAAGAAAAGACAGAATGAAAGAACAAAGACAAGAACAACCTAACAGCAATAGGGAAGTTAGAAACTGTATTCATTTTCCTCTAAAACTAATGACAATAGAGAGAAGGAAAAAGAGAGAAGAAAAGAGAAAGAAAGGAAAAGGAAATCCAAATTAGGATGGGAACAGGAACAAAAAGGGAGAGAGATAAAGAACAAGGTGGGGGGGAGAGAGAGGGAGAAAGAAGGAGAGAGAGAGAGAGAAAGAGAGAGAGAAGAAAGCAAAAAGAAAATAAATTTGAAAAGAGAAGAAAAAGAATAAAAATTAAAAATAAGACAAAAAATAACTTTGAAAATAAAAAGTAAAAAATAAAAATGAAGGGCCTCCGTATGTCTCCGCTGTCACAATAGACAACATGAGCAGATCTTAGTGTGCAGATCTACGTTAATTAGTCTCAGCAAGCCAGTAGCAGTCCCCTGAGATTCAGGCTGATTTCAGCTGCAAGTCCCAAGTTGAGCTCCCTGACCTCCTGCTGGGTTGAACTCTGCAAGGTTCTACTGCAGGTTCCAGCTGCCCTTCTCCTGAAGATAGCCCAAGTTCTGATGGGAGGTGATGATCCCTCCAACTTACCAAGCATGGTGGTCTGGTGTACCTTTATTGTAGAGATTCTCTTCACTTTTCCAGTGGGCTTCAATTTTCATCAAGGACCCTCAGAGAGGCCCTCTTTCTGTTGTTCACTTCTGCTCTATCTTCTGGAGCTCAGAACAATGGCCCTTATGACCCTCTGCACCTCTGAGGTGTGGATCCAGATACTGGCACAGCCCAAGGGCCAGAGGTGGGGGGGGGCAGAGGCAGAGGGTGGGGGGAGGAAGGTGTGCTGCTGGTACCTGTGCAGCTTAGCTCCTTGGCTCCTCCTCAGCAGCCTGGGGGTGGTGCTACCCTTTATTTCATGTCTTTGAGGAGGTGGTCTCTATATAAATTATTTGGAATTCTGCATGTGAGATTTGTCTGTTATCCCCCATTAATTTTTTTCAATTATTCATTTATATCAGCATAGAGTTATGGATGTTTATGATATGCTTTGCATTATAATCCAACCCTATGCTATTTATTTTGTTTCTATATTGATTTTGGAAGATATTTTTGCCAGAATTCTATATTGGCAGATAATTTCTTTTTGTACCTTAAAGATGTTACTCCACTGTCTTCTTGCTTACATTGTTTCTAGTTTTAAATATGCTGTCATTCTTATTTTTTCATTCCTCCACACATAACATGTCTGTTTTTCTGGCTACATTTAGCCTGCTTTCTTTACCATTTATCTTGATCCACTTAATTATGATATATGTATATTATTATTGTTTTCTTCATGTTTCTTTTGCTTGGGATTTGTTGAGTTTCTTGGATTGTGGTTTTATAATTTTTATTGAATCTATAAGTTTCTGTTGTTATTTCTACAAATATTTTCTGTCTGTACCTCCTTTTCAAAATCTGATGTATTAGCTTTCTATTACTCCATTACTGTATTATTTCCATTAGGGACAAAATACCTGAGACATAACTTGAAGAAGGAGAAGTTTAATTTGGCTCATGGTTTCAAAGGTTGTAGTCCATATTCACCTGGCTCCAAGGCAGAAACTGCATGGTGGAAAGCTGTAGCAGAGGAAAGCTGCTCAACCCATGGCAGCCAGGAAGCAGACTGGAATGGAAGGAGCCAGAGACTAAGGGGCCAAGAATCCAATGTAGTCCCCAAGGCTATTGACCCCCACTTTCTCCAGCTAGGATCTACCACCTAATAGCTTATTTAGCTATGAACTCATCAACTGGTTAACCTATTGAGAAGGTGAGTCCACTCACAATCCAATCACCTTTCCAGGAGTCTCTTAATCCAGTCAAATTGACAATCGAGATTAACTGATAGATCCAATTATTTACAGAATAGTTGATGTTAAATTGTCCCATAGCACACTAACATGCAGTTTAACTAATATTTTTACAGTGTCTTTCATTTTGGATAGTTTCTGTTATTATGCCTTTACCTTTTACTAATTTTTCATCTGCCATGTCTAATTTGCCATTAATCCCATCTAGTATAGTTTTCATCTATAGACATTCAATTTGAGACTTTAAAAATATCTTCCATGTCACTGCTTACTATTTCTACTTACTACTACTCTGTAAATTTCATATGTTCAAATAGTTACAATAACTGATTTAATGTCCTTCTCTGATAATTCTAGTATCTGTGTCAGTGTCAGTTGATGGATTTTTCTCTTTTTTTATTGTTTTTTCTCTTTGTGTGTCTGGTGTTCTTTGATTGGATACCAGATCATATTATTTTACCTTGTTAGATGCTGAGTATTTTTGTCTTACTATAAATACCCTTGAGCTTTGTTCTAGGATGCAATTGAGTTATTTGGAAGTAGTTTAATTCTTTCAAGTCTTTCCTGTATGATTTGTTAGGCTGGGCCAGAGTAGTGTCTCATGCATCATGAGATTGGTTATCTATTTTTTTTTCTAAACTGGCTGGTGGGAACTAGTGCTATTACTGGTTCTGTGTGAGTGCCAGACATTATCTTCTCTAATCCTTTTGTATGAGTCTTTCCCTGGCCTTGAGTAGTTTTCTTATACCCATCCACTGGTGAGAACTCTGCTCAGTCCTTGAAGAGGACCCTTTACAAATCTCGGAGGATTCTCTCTCTGGACAGCTCATTGCTCTCTAGTATTTGGCTCTACCAACTCTATTTTGGTCTTCCCAGACTCTCAGTTTTGTATCTTTAACTCAGGGAGTCTGTGAAGCTCTGCCTGTTTCCCCTTTTCATGCCATATCATTCAAATTTATTCAAGGTAAGCATAGGGCTCAGTATTACTTTCTGTTTTATAGGGATTGCTGTTCTTCATGGTCCACTGTCATGATGACTGTTGTTATACATATTTTGCCTGGGCTTTTGGTAACTTCAGATGAGAGAGTGAATCCCTTCTTATTACTTCACTTTGAGTATAAAATCAGTCAAGCTTTTAAACAATGTACCTGGTCAGATTCTAATTTAGGAATTCTGATTCATTATTCTCATCCTGGAATAAGCAACAAGAACCTGTGTTTCTGAGTTTAAAAAACAAAAAAGTAACGAGCAACAAACTAGCATTGGTGACCCTTTTGCATTGACCACACCTCCACACTAACTGGGATCTCTTGCTCATAGCCTGATAATAAGAGTTATTATTTATTTCACGGCTCCTATCCATGTTTACTATTTTACAAACTTCCTATAATTTCATTTTTTAAATAAGTCACATGTCAAGATATTCCTATCAGCATATCAGAGAGGTGGAAACTGAGACCTAGAAAGAATAAAGAACAAAGATCTAGCTTCTAGTTATCTCAGGCTACCAGCCCTGCTAAAGTGTTGTTCACAGTCCAAAATACCACCCATCTGCAAAGGACTCACTCTTTGATATTTGAACAAAGCAGGCAATTGCTTTCAGAATCATTTTTGTTCATTATTATGATTTATTGGCTTTTCCTAACTCTGCCCTTGTGCAATTGCTTTAGCATTTACAGACATCTTTTCCTTTCTTGGCTATGATATTCTTGTGTTGTTCTTTCTGTCATTTTAAAGAAAATTACAAAAATTGAATATCAAACCCAAATAAACATAGAACGAGTAAGAAGAATGTCTGCGTGCCCACTGGGCAGCTTAAGCATTGCCTTGTTACAGACCTTTCAGGTGAGGATGGGGCTCAGGTGCTTCAGTTGAAGGCTCAAACTCAGCTGTCCCTGTCTTTGTTCTGAGCAAGCTTTCCAAAACATTTCATTTGATAAAGTTTGGGGACCAGAGCCCTTTGTGACTGGGGCAACCTACTTCACATATCCAAGAAACCATATGCTCTCAGAGGAATCATTTATCGGTTTGCAAAAAAAGAAGCACTTTTGGCTCTTGTGTAGCAAAATGCATAGTTAATGAAAATATTTCCGAGGCAAGAATGGAGCAGATGTTACAGTCTCAGTGTGGCAATAGCTCATTTTCTGTGCCAAAGCTCAGAAACTGATGAGGAATCGCATTAGGTACTTCTCTGCTTTGGTTGTCCAGCCCAAAGTGAAACCACTCTTGACCATCACTGGTCTCACAGAAATCAAAGCACAGCATCTGTTTTCTTTATGTTTCTCTCCAGAGAAGTTCTGTGGGGGCATCATAAGTGGAGTTACGGATGTGTTGGTGTTAGAAGGACCTTCACTCCCTAATTCACCAGGTGAATTTTCTGCCCATATGTAGTTGCTAGATGTGCGACATCCTAGAGATGGTGGTGGAGGGTCTCGCGGTGAAAAGAATCCTTAGATTCACATGCACACCAAAGCTTGAACACAAGTGTCATTCACATAAATGCTTTCAGAATTAGAAGCATGAATTAATTCAGTTTCCAAATTAGTAATAATGTTTTGTTATACTTTTTACTTTTAAAAAAATGTTATCATGTATTTAATTTTTTTTCACTCTTTTACTGATACAGATTAACAAGATTCATACATGTCCATAACATACTTTGGTCATCTCACCCCCTGTCATCCCCTTGTCTTGCCCTCCCCCCTATTCTTTTATTTTGAATCAAGAGATAAAATAATATCATGAAGGGAATTTGTGAAGATTTCTGACCTTAAAAGTAGGCCCTTCACTCAAGTTGAGAGCCACCAAATGAACTCTTCTCTGCCTTTCTTCTTGCCTAATTTCCCATGACTCTGTGACCTTTTGGGAAAGGCTACAGTGTTCTGGACTTTTCATATCTCCAATGCCAAGGAATCTATCTCAGATGATGCCAAGGAATCTATCTCAGATGTGAGAATGTTCGTCTTTGATTTTATACATATATATATATTTAAAATTCATGAAGTTTATTAGTACATTTTAGGTATACAATATGTCGATATACATCATTGGGAATTTGTATCTTGGTTTTTATTTTTTTCCCCATTCCCCTGTCTTCCCTTCAACCCCTCTGCCCCTCCCTATTTACAAAGACTTTGTTTCCATTTTTCCCTTTTCTCATATTTTTTCCTTTCCCTTCTTTTCTCCCCCCGCCCCAATCCAGTACCCCTTCCCCTTTGGACATTTTCTTCCTATTACACATTTTCTACTATACATTTTAGTCCTTATTTACACTTTCAGTTTCTCACACTAGAGAAACTATTCGGTATTTACACATGTGTGTCCTATTTATTTCACTTAAGAGTAGAATATTTTCATGGATTTCAGGCTGAGGAGGTTTCCCAAAGTTCATTTTCAGTCGTTGTTAAACTTCCCATGCCATTTTTGAACCACTGCAACTATTTCTGTGTTTGTCTCCACAGTGCTGCCGCGATCCTCTGATTTCTGATGTTAGCATTTCGTTCAGTCTGCTTCAGTCTCTCAAAGGATCTCTGGGCCAAAGTTACTACACTCTTATCTCATCTTGTATAAAAACTCCTATTCCCTCCATGCAGGGACTCTGTTAGATCCAGGAGGGACGTAATCTGACTTAATTCATACAAATCTATGAATGACTGAGAGCCCCATGAGATGCTCACTGAATCTGCCCCCTTACTTGTAGTTCAGAACACTGTAAGTTTGCACAAGTGTTGATATTTTTCACAGTATATATTTTTCACAATATGTAGCTCACAAGTGCTACGTGGCTCAAGGTGGACGGAAGGAGATAAAAGCTGTAGGTTGTTGGCAGCAGCTGACAGTTTTATCAGATAATTTGCTTTTCAAGTCTAGGACTTCCTTATTGGGTGTGGGGAACAAACACACTTCAATTAATACTGAAGGATGGCTGTATGTATTGCCTTCTGACATATTTGTATTAATGATTTTATTGTATTAATTTAGAAGTTTTCTGGAAGCTTTTTCTATTTTGGGGAAACCATGAACCAGGTAGACTTGAATAATGAAGCCGGGTTTCTAGATCAAGTTTATTCCAGAAGAATGGAGGGGGGGTTTGAGTGGTCAGAGTAGGAGTCAGTGGAGGGTATTGGGAGCGCCACTGTGTAGCAGGTGGCTGGTCCAGAGAGGGAAGAGCCCAGCCATCATAAGTCCTCAGCTGCCAGGAAACAGAGGTGAAGCTTCCACTTGGGACTTGGGGCCAAGATTCTAGGGCCAGGGCAGTGAATGGAGCACAGCAAGGCAAACACCTTATACTTCTGAAAGAAGGACTTGGGAAATTGAAAAAAACCGGACTATGGGGAAAGTAAAGTCTCCATGATCACAATGGAGAAGCTGTGGAAGGGTTGGGAACGGGATGCTGGAAGCCTAAACATACTAAGTTCAAGGCCTTATTCCTGGTTAGCCCAGTGGTTAACATAACCTGATGCTAAAATAATTGTGATTGGCAGGCTAGAAAACACAGGCATTTCTTACCACAGGTTGGTTTGGCTTGGTAAGACTCTTAGTGTTCCTAGAACGTTGTTTCTTTGGGGACCCAGTGGTACAAACAGGCATGGATCCAAAGTGGTGAGTGCAACAGTATCATCACAAACAAGATTCTGGGAGAACTGTAGGAGACCTGCACAGCCTAAGGCTAACTCTGCCTATTGGCTGTTGGGAAAGGTTTTCAAGAGGTGAAGAAAAGACAGTTCAGAGCAAAATGTGAGGAGGAATGTGGAGGAGCAGAGTGTCCTGGGATCCCAGAGAGTGAGGCTAGAAGGCTTGACTGTAAATGGCATGATCTTCCTGGGGGTGAAAGATCATTATTCTTATATTTGATGTATTGGTTTAGAAATTCAAGTCCTTCCCTGCCCTATGGGAGACCATGAAGAGGATAAATTTGAGCAATGAAGCTTTATTTGTACAGAAAACTCACGTTAGAAACATCTTGACTAGCACTCAACATCAAAACACTGAAGTTGGATTGGGCTGTTGACTGTGACTCTTCCTTTGGAAGCTTCCTTTGGGAGGACAGTGGAGGATAAATTATGCTGGGGAGATGGGAGGCAGAAATGCACCCAAGTCATGAGTGGAATCATGCAAGGGAGAGGTACAGAAGCTCTAAATATATAAATTGAATTGATGAATTGGTTGTGTCCTATTAGTTGTTGCTCTGTTTTATGGTCCATTGATTTTTTTCATTGTGGTTAAATATACCTTACAAAAAATTTACCACCTTGGTGGACAGTTCTTTGGTGTTAAGCATGATCATGTTGTGTAATCATCACCACCATCCATCTCAGAATTTATTCATCTTCCCAATTAAAACCCTTTGCCCCGAAAACAACAGTTCTCCCTTCCTCCATCCCCAGAGACTCACCATACTACTTTCCTTCTCTATAAATTTAGTCAAATTTATACACTGCACTGGTGACTGTTTTTCTTAAATTTTTACTAATTTTAGCATTCACTTGGGCTTCATATCTGTAACAATTTTTACTGTGACATTTGTCTAATGGTGACTTTCTATTTCCCACTGTCCTTCTGTATGTATTAATTAGAATTCTTCTGTAAGGATCAGCTGTTCCTTCACTTCCTTTTATTTATTCACTTGACTGACTACTTCATTATAGACAGGTATTTATTTTATGGATTAAAATCCAATACCATCATTTTATTTTATTTTATTTTTATTATTACTTAAATTCTTTTATTGGTACATTTTAGGCATACAACACATAATACCACCATTTTAAAACTTTGTTCAGAGTGTTCGAACATCAGTCACCAGACCCTCTTGAGGGTGTTTCTTTTTTTGTTTCTTTTTTTTCCCCATTAACTTTATTGGTACATTTTAGGTATAAAATACAGTTACATTCATCATTGGGATCTTGTACCATTACAGGAGTCTCTTGGTTCTTATTATTTTCCCCTTCCCCTGCCCTTCTTTCACTTCCTCCACCCTTCGCTATTTGCAAAGACTTTGTTTCCATTTTTTTCCTCTTCTCATATTTTTTCCTTTCCCTTTTTTCCCTTCCTCTACCCTTCCCAATTCCCCTGCTCTTTTAGACCTTTTCTTCCTGTTACACAATATCAGTTATACATTTTAAAAATTACAATATTAAGATCTAGGAGACATTACCACAGATTTTACAGAATTTAAAAGGATATAGAAAGCATATTACAAAAATCTTTTTTGAAATAAATTTGACAACTTCTAAGAAGTACCTTGGAAGACAAATGAATGAAACTAACTCTGGAGGAAATATAAAATTTGAATAGCACCTATTAAAGAAAGTATATTCCTAGCTTGAAAACCTACCTATATGACAACAGCAGGTTCATAAACATTTTAACTGATAAATTATATCAAACAATTAAAGCAGCAAAAAGAAGGAACACTTCTCCCCTCATTTTAGGAACTCAACATTGTGGTAATCCTAAAACTGGATAAAGATAATAGAAGAAAAAAGTATGAACATAGATAGAAATTTGTTTAACAAAACAAACTATTAGAAGTCAGATCTGGCAGTATGTAGAAAGACAAAGTGGTTTTGTTATAGGGATGGCAGTGTTGGTTCAGCATTGGAAGATCCACCCCCAAAAGTCACCATTTTAACAGAGGAAAGGAAAAAGCCATATGATCCTGTCACTAGTTGGAGAAAAAGTATTGGACTAAATTCTACAGCTGTTACGGTAAAAGCTATCAGGAGACTAGAAGTAGAACAGAATCTTCTCAACAGATTAAAGACATGTACTCCATACTTCCAACAAGAATGCCTTATATGACTGGAGAAGATACAATGCTTTCTCCTTAAGGTGGGGAACAAGGGCAGATATGCTTACTCTTTATCTGTCCATTAAACTTTGAAACCTAGGCCCCACCAAAATAGTCTGGCAATAAAATGACACAACTAGGATAGGATTGGCATGGCAGAAGCAAAATCTTTATATGTAGATGAAATGATCATCTGTGTATACTTGCTATAAATGAAGAATTGGATAATGAAATTTAAAAGTTATGTAGGAGTACAAAGGACCTAGAAAAGTTAAAAACAAAAACAAAAACAGTGTTGGAAGATGTTTAGTACCTAATTTTAAGATTTCTTCTAAAGCTACAGTAATCAAGGTAGTGTTGGTGTAAGGAAAGACATATAGATCATTTGAATAAAATAGACAATCTAGAAATAGAACCACACATATATAGTCCACTGAATTTTGAAAGATTATTTAACATTAGCATTTTATAGAATATAAACTAAATTCAAGAGCCGAGGAAGAGATAGTGTTTTCAGCAAATGGCACTAGAACACCTGGTATCTGTATATAACAAATTAACCTTAGCCGTTTTTTTCCATACATGAAAAGAACTTGAAGGGTTTTATGAACCTAAATAAGAAAGCCTAAAAGTATGAAACTTTAAGAAGAAATTATAAGGGAAAATATTTATGAATTCAGGGTAGGCAAGAACTACCTAGGATACAAAAAACATGATATATAAAAGAAAAAAATTGATAAATGAGATTCCATCAAAATTTAGAACTTTAAATGACATCATTAAAATGAAAAGTAGTCCTTAAACAGACCATACTTACAATGCATATAACCTATGAGCAGAATATATAAAGAATTCTTAGAGCTCATTAATAGGCAACCCAATTAAAATGTAGACATAAGAAGATGATAGCCAGTATAGCACAAGGAATGGTGTGGAACTCTAGAATCAGAAAAATACTAATCAGTACAATAATAAGATTGAATTATACACTCATTAGGGAGATGAAGTTAAAAGTTTTAAAAGCCTTGTCATGATTTTTTCTTTTTGTTGGATTCTCCCCCTTTGTGTTTAATTTGTCACGCCCAGTGGATTCATTCTGCTGGGTTTGCTGGGGTTGTGATCCTCATTGTTTTTTCCTTAGGGTATTGTCTAAAATTTTTTGGAGTGTTGGTTTGGAATTCATGAAGTTCCTGAGGTGCTCTTTATCATGAAGGTATCTTACTTTATCATCAATTTTGAAAGATAGTTTTGCAGAGTACATCAATCTGGGTTGGAGGCTGTTTTCCTTTAGGGCTGGAAATACATCATTCCAAGCTCTTCTTGCCTTGAGGGTTTGCATTGAGAAGTCTGCTGTGATTCTGATGGGCTTTCCTTTGTATGTGATTTGTTTCTTTTCTCTCACTGCTTGTAGAATTTTATTCTTCTGTTGGATTTCTGGATCCTAACTATTATATGCCTATGTGTAGATTTTTTTTGATTAAGGCTAGCTGGAGTCCTATATGCCTCACTTATCTGTATGTCAAGTTCTTTCCCCCTCCTTGGGAAGTTTTCTGCCATCACTTCTGTGAACAGTTTTTTATTTTTGTTTTTGTTTTTTTGGTACCGGGGATCGAACTCAGGTCCTTGTGCTTCCAAGGCAGGTGGCGGAACCACTAAGCTAAATCCCCGGCCCTGTGAACAGTTTTTTTATGTCATCTGCACTCTCTCCTCTTTCTTCATTGACTCCAATCAGTCTTATATTATTCTTCTTTTCATCGTCTAGCAGCTGCTGGATTGATTTCTCGTGTTCCCTTACAATTTTAAAGCAATTTTTCTTTTCCTCCTCACTAATTGCAGTCTTATCTTCTGTATGTGAAATTTTATCCTCACGTTGGTTCATTCTGCTGTGCAGACTTTCAATGGAGTTTTTAATCTCTTGGAAATCTGTTTGTATCTGTTTTATGGATTTCATTTGTTTCCTATGGTGGGATTCCATCATGTTCCTCAGATCCTCTATTTTTTTATCTGTGTCCTCTCTAGATTTATTGATCATGTCTTGCAGCATGAGCAAAATCTTTGCTGTTATCTGAGTAATTATTTCTGATTTCATTTTTCCCAAATCCTCTTTTGTTGCCAGTTCAGAGAGTCCAGGTGGTTGAGTATCAGATTGTTCCATCTCGTTTCCCTTTGGGGTTGCTGTAGGTGATCTGGAAGTCTGTTTTTGAGGCTTGTTTATGTGTTTTCTCATTTCCACGTGTGTGTGTGTGTGTGTGTGTGTGTGTGTGTGTGTGCTTCTGGCACCTGCACAGCTCATCTTCTCTGCCCTAGGAGCCTGGGATGGAGGCAGGGAGCTTCCTTCCGGGTGCTTGAGGGCATTTCTTGCATTTTTTCCCACAAGCCTCCATCTTTATTTATTTTTCTAGTTTTTTCTTTTTGTCTGGCAGAAGACGTTTCTAGGCTTATGCTTTTTCTGCCTTGCCCTTGGAGTCAATCATTTCTCCAAGGAATTCAAGTTTGTCTTATTGGAGAATGATGTTTAGAAGCCAATATTTGGGTGCTAAGTGTGCTCATTGCTATCAGAGTGTCTTTGCTTCTGCCCTGTCAGCCAGTGAGCCAAGCACTGCATGTGTATGTTAACCCATGTGTACACAGACCTCTAGCTTTCTGCACACACTGTGTCTGTGCATGTACAAAACACTCTCAGTTCTAAGTCCTTTGTTTCCATGGTGTTATATCAGCCTTTCCTTCTCCCTTATTTGAATTTTTTCTCCAACAATGAGAAAGCTCTCTCTCATCTACTATGGGCTGTTTTGTTTGTTCAGTTCTAGTATACACATAAAATAACTCAAAACTGCATCAATATCCCTCTGAGAAATGCATTTGTTAATTAGAACTGAGACCACAGAATTTCTATAATGTATCTTTGCCTTCAGCCTCTGTTTCCACTAAGGATACTGTCTCCAAAGTTCCTTTGATGAATTCTCTTCCTCTCCAGCCTCTTAGCAGTGCTGTTACCTTATTCGTAACACAGATAACTTCCTTTGTTCTGTTTGTATTCAATTTTGTGTTTCTTGCACAACTTGTCTGGTTTTGTTTAGTTTTTTTGGAATGGAAACACTACTGTGATTCTCAAATTAAGTGCCACACAAACAAAAAGAATTCCAGAGTCACTTCCTTCTCATTCTATATTCCCTCAATCACTTTTCTTCTACCCTTTTCTCAGTTGTCTCTGGTTATTAGGCTCTTTGATTTCTGGTTTAACCTCCTTCTCATTATTATTATTATTATTATTATTATTATTTTCACAAATGAGCAGCTACATAAGCAGATATTTTCTTATAGTCCCTTTTATGGGTTGACTCATGTTATCTATTCCCCCCATTCATATGTTGAAGTCCAGGCCCCTAATATCTTATTTGGAAATAGGATCATTAGAGATCTAATTAGTTAAAAAAGTCATTAGCGTGGGCCCTAATCTAAAATGACTGGTGTCCTTAGAAAAGGAGGAAATTGGGACAGAGATACAAGAAGAAAATACCATGTTTAGATGAGGGTAGAGACAAAGTGTGCTTTTGGGAGCCATGGAATATCAGATTGCCAGCACACCTCCAGGAACCAGGGAAAGATGTGGAGCAGATTCTTTCTACAACCCTCAGAGGGCTGCTAATACCTTGATCTTGGACTTCTGGCTTCCAGACGGTGAGACAACAAATGTCTGTTGTTTAAGCCACTGAGTTTGTGCTACTTTGTTACAGCTGCCCTAGCAAATAGATGCGCAGATCTTCCTTTTTAAGAAATATGATCAGCAGTATAATATCCGTACTCTTTTGTACTTTGCTTCTTTCACTTGACAGTATGTTCTGCAAATCACTTCACTTACAGATCTTCCTCATGCTGTATTTTATTTTGTTTAATAGTCAGATAGTCCATTGTGTCGATGTATCATAGTTCATTCAACTTTCTCTCGCGTATAGGCATTTAGGTTATTTCTAATATTTACCATTACAAAAGATGCTATAATAAATGACTGTGGGCATATGTATTTTCATATTACTGAAGGTGTATCTTCAAGCGAGATTTTTAGAATTGGAATTGCTGTGTACAAAGGTATGCGGATATATACTTTTATTATGTTTTGCTAAATTGTCTCATAGATGGGTCACAGTAACTCACAGTCTCATCAGACACAAAGGAGAGTCCATTTATGCCCACAGCCTGATAAGTAAAAGACGTCACATTTTGAAATTTTTGCCAGTCTTATAGGTGATAAATAGTCTCAGGAACATTTCAATTTGAATTTTTCTAATCATTAGAGAGCCTGAACATTTTTTTTTCATTTGTTCTAGGGTCAGAGTTAGATTTGTGTTTTTGAATGGTCAATTCACATATTTTTCTTTTCTTGTTTCTTTCTTTTTTTTTGGTATGGGGGATTGAATTTGGGTCCTTGGGCTTGCAAGGCAGGCTACAGAACTACTGAGCTAAATCCCCGGGCCTCTTTTCTTGTTTTCAATTTGACTTTAGTCCTCTGCCCCACAAATTTTGAGAGGTTTTTATTTATTAGGAATATTAGCTCTTTATCTATGGTTTACATTGTGAATATTTCTTTAGTCAGTTGACTTTACGTAACAAACACCACCATAAACTTTTGTTTTCACTTTTATATATCTAAATTTGTGAAGCTTTTCTTGCATTGCCTCTAGGTTTAGATAATAGGTAGAAAGTCTTTTTCCTATGCCAGGATTTACCCTGTTTAACCTCAGTTTAGATTTTCACATAGGGCATTGATGATCTGGATTAGGCCATTGATTAGGAAATGGATTGTCCCTTGCACTGTTTCATGGAATTCACTCAACAGACTAGCACAAGCTCAATTACTTACAACCAATTTTATAACAATCTCCCATTTGCACACCTATGATACATAAATTGACACAATTCAAGGGGGCTCCATGGCGTGGGTTGTGGTCTCAAAGGAGCACAGTTCTTTGAATCAGAAGACACCAAATGTGTTCTCTTCTGCACCGCTGAGAAACTGAGGCAAAGGGAAGATTGACTTGAGATAGGAAGGAAATAATGATTAAAAAAAACTAAGTTTCCAAGTCTAGGGCTATAACTCTAAGAATATATGCCAAGTCTTTTAAAATAAAAAAGAAAATATGGTCTCAGACTTGAAAGGCAGTATTCTCAATCTTTTTGTGCTTCTTTCTTCATCAAATTAGGGAATTTGGCAAAGTTTCAGTGATCATATTAAGTATGTGGTTCAATCAAGTTATTCATGCAGTTCATTCAGCAAACATTTATTGGGGTTTAATATCTTCCAGGCAGTTTTTTTTAACTGATGCCAGCTCTTCACCCATGTCCAGTAA
Organism: Heterocephalus glaber; assembly: GCF_053883595.1. Taxonomy (NCBI): domain Eukaryota; kingdom Metazoa; phylum Chordata; class Mammalia; order Rodentia; family Bathyergidae; genus Heterocephalus; species Heterocephalus glaber. The sequence goes on from NW_028258320.1 coordinate 63,073,132, forward strand.
GAATCTCTGGGGGTGGAGTGCAGGTGTCAACAGGCGACAGCCACCACCACTCCTTGCCCGTGGTTCTCCTGTGGAGCTAATGTAAGAACTGTTGCTCTGGGCCATGCTTCTTAGACTGTTGAGGTCTACAGATCGTCCATGAATCTGGACAACATGCAGCTCATGACTCCGCAGGTCTGTGGGGAGGCCTCAGCTTCTGCATTTCTAAGTCTTCCAGTTGTGATGCTGCAGGTCTGTGGACCACACTTTGAGCAGCAAGGCTAGATCGTCCCAGAAAGCAGATTTGTGGAACTGTTTGTTAAACATCATCACCTGACAGGACTCACCGAATGGTTAACCTGAGGGTGGAGGGCCTGTTCTCCAGTGCCATGTCATTTTTCAGTGTTTCAGCCTCAAAGATGAGAAAGGCATTGTGGGAGAGACCTGGAGCTGCAGCTCAAGTCCTTGAAATCTGACTCTGTAGCAAGGCGTAGCTCAGCTGTGTATTTCATTCTGGTTCGGCTGCAGCTCCTTTCAGGAATGATGTATAACCTGTTCCCTTTTGTTGTTTCTCCCTGCAGATTCTGCCCTACCTGGGTTGGAAGGTACCTTTAGTTATCTGGTCCCTCACCCAGAGCGCATGCTTAGACCTTCTGCAAGACCTTCCACCCCTCAATCAGCAACAAAAACAATGGAGGTTTTTATTAGCATGAAACCAATCCAAAGCGGCCCCATTTGAATTTCAGGATGACCCAAAGGCAGCCCCTGCATTAGCTACAGAGCTATTCTGCTAGTTTTGATCCAAGATGTGATTAGTGGTTAATGGGCCTTGAAAGACATCTTTATTTATTACCGTTGCAGTCACTGTTGTCTTGATATCGATCTTTTCCAATTTTCTTTTTTGTCCTTTGAAATGCTCAGAACACAGCCGGGCAACTCATGGCCTGCAGCATTCACTTTGTTTAAAACTCATTTCCTTTTGCAATTAATGTAATGTATATTTCACTGTTACTGTTTTTTTGGTTTGCTTTTCTTTTGGGCCAGAGGCCTAAACTAAATGAGGATATGCTGTTTTAAAGGCAGGTGGCAAATAGATGAGTTTGAAAAGAAGTTTGAAACTTCTGATAAGACCCTAGGGCTGGGCTGAATCAGTTTATTTACCAAGAAGTATAATTCTTAATATGGTAGCACAGGAAAAACAAATGTTGAACTTGGGAATTTTAGAAAGCTGATATATTCATCTGATAGGTGATACTTTTGTTGATAGGAATGTATTTAATCCCAAGTATTTCTAGAGGTCTGTATTTATGTTCAGACAGGATGAGTTAAGGAATATTACAGTTTATTCAATGGGTAGTGTTGATGCTTTTGATCGCTCTGCTCAGGTTGAGGCAAGCACTGTTAAGGACCTTGACTGACATACAGATAAATAACACATCCATGAGTTCTAGGGGCTCAAGGTCTATGGGTGGAGTCAAATAAATAAAAGAGGGTATTTCGTTTCAGAAGTAAGTGACATCCCAAGGTTAGAACACAGGCAGATACTGCATGAAGTCAGAACACAACAGAGATCAGTGTCATTCCAAGAAATCTGACCAGCCCATTTCCTCCAGCAGCAGTTCTTTCACTCATCTAGGCTCCATTTATGAAAGCTGGCTATGTTCTGTGTCATGGCATTGTAAAGATATGCATTTTTTTTTTTGGTACCAGGGATCGAACTTGGGACCTTTTGCTTGCGAGGAACCACTGAGCTAAATCCCTGGCCCTAAAGACATGGATCTTTAAACTCGAGAATTATGGAGCCAGGAATAGCGGTGCATGCCTGCAATCCCAGCAACTTGGGAGACTGAGGCTGGACAATTGCAAGTTTGAAGCCAGAGTGGGCAACACAGCTAGACCCTACCTCAAGCAACAATAAAGCCCTAGAACTATTCCCCAAGAGGGCAGGTGCTCACTAGGGGAGAGGCAGTGGGAGCAGCAGATGCATATGCACAGGCAGGAGGAATTCCTTGTGGTCCTTCATTGCTCTTCTTCTGATGAGTGGACATAGTGCCTTCAGTTTGACTCCCAGAGCTGAGGTGAGTTGACTCTGTTTTGCTTCTGCTGTATAAAGGCAGGCAGGCTTCACAAATGTTGGCAGGAAGGTGCGTCTGAAGGGAAATTAGGTGTGTGTGGGTGGGGAGAGTCATTCCACCCAAGGCGCTGGAAGACTTTTTGGGACAGTATGGATGGGAGTTGGATCTTGGAAGATGGTGTGGGATTGACAGGTGATGTGTGTGGAACCAGAGACCAGGTAGAGCAGCACAGGAAAAGGGACAGAGGATGCTAAACTTGGGCTTCAGATGTGGATGTGAGAAAGAACAGGTCATGCAGCAGATGACACCATGTGACTTCTGAAAGGTTTCTATATTAGGGTTCTCTAAGGGAATAGAATGAGTAAAAAGTGTATATATATTTGTGCAAGAGATTTATGAGGTAGGCTTATAGGATCAGAGGTTGAAGAATCCACAATGGCCACTTGTATGAGAGGAATCAAGGACGAGCACCAGTCCAGGGCTGAAGGGCTGGAAGCTCCTTGTAGAGATGCTGATGCAAGTCTGCATTGGTAGACTGAAGAAGGTGCAGACCTGTGTCAAAGGCAACGGTGAGACTGGAGCTCTTCCGAAACAAGGGCACTTCCTTCTTTCCCATTTAACTTGTTAACATGCCTATTGGTTGGTACCACCCATATCCAGGATGGATCTTCTCCTCCTCATTTTGCTGGCCTACATGTCAATCATCCATAGACACACCCAGAGCTACATCTCCCTAATTTTCTAGGTATTTCTAATCCATTCAAGCTGACATACCATGATTAAAGGTTACAGTTTCCTACCATTCCAAGCAGCCTCTACTTGATTCTGGAAGCAGGATAAGAGGGAAGATGTGGGATGATGAGACCCTGGGTTGTGGGGAGAGATACAGTGAGCAAGGAATGAGGTTACTGTGGTAGATGTTTCCCTGCACCTGCAGTGGCCATAGAATGGAGGCCAGGATGTTTAACAAATGGCATATTCAATATCATATCATTTTGTATTTAGAAACCAAAAAGTGAGATTGTTTTAATGGTGTAAATAATTAGAGGTAAAGTGCAAGAGTAATTGTGGGGTTGGGAGACGGGGAAGGGAGTGGCATGGCTTCTTAGCTGAACTTTAGGGTTCTGCTGAGGGAGGGGGTGCTATACTGAGAGCTAGGGAGTGGGCCAGAGAGAAACACTGCCTGTTCCTGGGAATCCAGTGGGGCTGCAGGACAGCACTGAGCGAGGTGAGAGCCTGCACAGCTGAAGTGGGCTGTGGGTCTGTTTTCACCTGTATGTGTGCCCTGGATCCCTCAGCAGCCTCCAAACAAGGTTCTTAAATGCATGAAACAAAGCACATAGGATGATAAGGCAAACCAAGTACCTCAAATTACCACAATCCCTCAAAAATCCTCAAAATTCATAATACATATACTCTTAAGATATTAAATAACAGGAGCTAGAGGCAGGTCTATTCTTAATGTCATTTTGGAATAGTGATGAGAATAAAAGAAATTCTGAGTTTGGCAACCACTGTAATGTGATATGAAATAGTTTTGATATCTACTTTGTCAAATATTATCATGGTTTGTGAACTACTTTCATACCTGCAGAAAATGCCATGTTCCAGAGGATAGGGGAGATGTGGATGTACTTCTCTTCCTACCCAGGGGCACAGACCTGCAGTTTCTGTGAATGCAGGTTAAGATCACCAAGAATCCCACAGTTGTGCAGACCTTTCTCTGGGCCTCCTTCTCTGTCCCCGTTTCCATGCCCCAGCGTGTCCACCATCAAGGTGTCAGCTGTTGTTCAGAAACCAAGACCCCTTTTGACTGACTTTAGATGGGGGAAGATGGATTCAACAGAGAGATGTGTGGGAATGAAGCAGGACCCGAGAGACGTCAGGACCCAAAATAAAAGGAATATTCTCGGAAGCTTTTTTTTTTCCCCTGGTGCTGGGGATTGGACTCAGGACTTTGCACTTATGAGGCAGGTGTGGCGCCACTGAGCTAAATCCCAGGCCCCAAAATAAAAGGAATAAAAGGGATTGGAGTTCAGGCAACTTGTGGCACCTGGGTAGCCCTGATAACTGTGGGACAAGATCTCGAGGCCTGCCCTCAAACAGGCAGAGCAGCCCTCCCTCCCTCCTTTCCTTCTATCCTTCCTTTCTTTCCTTCTATCCTTTCTTTCCTTCCTTCCTTTCCTTTCCTTTCCTTCCTTCCCTCTTTCTTTCTTTCTTTCTTTCTTTCTTTCTTTCTTTCTTTCTTTCTTTCTTTCTTTCTTTCTTTCTTTCTTTCTTTCTTCTTTCTTTCCTCTCTTTCTTTCTTCCTTCCTTCCTTTCTTCCTTCCTTCCTTCCTCCCCAGGACTTTCACACTGAGCTACATCCTCAGCCCCCTCTTATTTGTCTGTCTGTCTGTCTGTCTATCTATCTATCGATCGATCGATTGATCAACAGGGTCTTGCTTATTTGCTAAGTTATCCAGGCTGGGTTCAAACTTTCCCTCCTCCTGCTTTAGCCTCCCAGAGTGCTGGAATTATAGGTGTGCACCAACATGCCTGGCTACATGCAGATCATTCCATGAGCTTATTTACATTTATTATAAGGGTTCCTATACCACTTGCTGTGAAGAAACAATTTCCTTGATGTAGAGATTCAGAGAAAAGTATTGCTTCTCTGGATTTTTGAGATATAAGTGAAAATTTTTTTGATAGCAACGTTGTCCTTTAGAAACGTCACCCAAAGTCTTTTTAAGTGCAAAAACCTTGTCCATGGCTTGAATCTGGTTAAAGATTCGAACACCCCAGGAAGTACATGAGAAAATGTCAAGAAGACACTAATTTTAAAAGTGCTTAGACTATGGAACTACAATTGCTGCTGTTATGAAAAGTGACAGCAGTCACCACGGATCCCTTTTCTGTTGACTTTTCAAAATGGCCCTACAAGGATCTTCTTCTATGTGAGAATGATAACCATAGTTTCCACACTCACCCTGGCCCCCAAAGAGGTAGAACCTTGAGGTGACTTTAACTCTTCTTTTCCTGGTAGAGAATTCCCAGTGTGGCATGTTGGGCCTTGGAAATCAGTCACATCTTACTTTTCTAAATTTTTTGATAGCTTGGATCTCCTTAGGAGGCAGTGATGTTTGCTGGAATTCAAAGGGTTAACTTAAAGTATTTCAGCTATGACTGAAGACTTTAGAATGTCGTTTGAAGCAAATGTGTCACCGTGCTTACAAATCATTGAATTTCCCTTCTTTTTTGATCTCGAACGGAGATAGTTGGCAATGTTGGTGATGCATCTTCCCCGGAAGTCCCATGAGTAACTCTCCGCATCACCCGAACAGGTGTGGAAGTCAGAGCCCCGAATGATATTAAATTGCAGCTCTCTCATGCAAAAACTGCAAACTCTTTATGGAATGCACACTTTATGTTGTGTTTTAAAGTGCAAAATTGTGGGACTTCTTTGAGAGGGAGCTGAGACTTCACCTGTGGAACTCTATGATTATTTCAAAGGTTATCTGTCGGATTTCTTGATCAAATTTATAAACATCCTGGGCTCCGTAGCAGTCAAGTATTTGTTTCCTAGAGTTGCTACTACAAATTACCATACACTTGGTAGGATTGAAACAACAGAAATTTATTCACTTACAGTTTGGAGCCAAGAAATCCAAAATTAAGATGTTTGCAGGGTTTGCTCCTTCTGGAGTCTTAGGAGAATTTATTGCTGGCTTCTCTCTCAGCTTCTGGAGGATTCAGGAGTTCTTGGTTGTGGCAGCTCAGCTCTAATCTTGCCAGTCTTCACATGGTTCTGCTTGCAGCCTTCTTCAACATGTCCATGTGTGACAAATCTTCTCCTTTTTCTTATAGGGACAACAGTTACTGTATTTAGGACCAATCCCAAATCCAGGATGATTTCATCTGATGATTTGTAATTACAGCTATGGAGACTTTCTTTCCAGATAAGGTTATGTCATAGGCACCAGCAGTTAGGACCTAAATATACCTTTCGGAGGACACTATTCAACCTACCACAAGTCCCCATGAAGAAGAGTCAATAAACAGGTAGTGGGAAAGGAACTCGGATTGGAAATCAGAGCAGCTGATTCAACTTCCAGCTCTGGCACTGTGAGGCTTTGGGAATCATTTAACCTTCTGAGATGCAGTTTTATCATTTGTGATATGGAGACGGTGATGTGGAGCTCACAGGTTTCTGTCTGATAAAGGGAGTAGTACAGTGCTGGGAACCTAACAGGGGCCAACAAATCAGTAGGCTATTCCTACTGATTTTAAGTACAGTTAATGTGCAGGCAGCCAGCATTTGGTCTTCTTCCCCATCTTTACAAGGAGTTACTGTATTCTGACTCAATGGGGCTACTATGTGGACATTTCCAGTGCGTTATGTGACACTGGAGCTTGGTGTCACCTAGGTTAAAAAATTGGGACTCCTTTTCTCTCTCCTCTTCCTCTAGCATCCTAGGGATGGAGTCAATCTTTGTCTTGTCCTGTCTTCAGCCACAGTTTCCCAGCCACATTATAAACTTCATGCTGATCAAAACCCAATTCTCAAGAAAGGAGCAAGGAAAATGGACATGTTTTCTAAACACTGGCAGGAAGATGGAAATCAAAGGTAAAACTTAAATCCTCAGTTCAGGCGAACTTTCTATAGTATCCTAATAGATAGAATACTAAAGGACCTAGCCAACAGCTTAGCCTGTGTAGTTGTAGCACAAAGTGGATAGAAGAGATTGTCCTCAGAGCCTCCCAGAAAGCTAACCCCACAAACATCTTTTTTTTCCCATTAAATTTATTGGTACATTTTAGGTATAAAATACAGTTTCATTCATCACTGGGATCTTGTACCATTACATGAGTATCTTGGTTCTTATTTTTTTCCCCCTTTCCCTGTGCTCCCATCACCCCCTCCACCCTTCCCTATTTGCAAAGACCTTGTTTCCATTTTTTTCCTCTTCTCATATTTTTTCTTTTCCCTTTTTTCCTTTCCCCTACCCCTCCCACTTCCCCTGCTCCTTTAGACCTTTTCTTCCTGTTACACAATATCAATTATACATTTTTTAAATTACATTATCAAGATCCAGGAGACATTACCACAGATTTTACAGAATTTAAAAGAATATAGAAAGCATATTACAAAAATCTTTTTTGAAATAAATTTGACAACTTCTAAGAAGTACCTTGGAAGACAAATGAATGAAACTAACTCTGGAGGAAATATAAAATTTGAATAGCACCTATTAAAGAAAGTATATTCCTAGCTTGAAAACCTACCTATATGACAAGAGCAGGCTCATATACATTTTAACTGATAAATTATATCAAACAATTAAAGCAGAAAAAAGAAGGAACACTTCTCCCCTCATTTTAGGAACTCAACATTGTGCTAGTCCTAAAACTGGATAAAGATAATAGAAGAAAGAAGTATGAACATAGATAGAAATTTGTTTAACAAAACAAACTCTTAGAAGTCAGATCTGGCAGTTTGTAGGAAGTGGTTTTGTTATAGGGATGGCAGTGTTGGTTCAGCATTGGAAGATCCACCCCCAATAGTCATCATTTTAACAGAGGAAAGGAAAAAGCCATATGATCCTGTCACTAGTTGGAGAAAAAGTATTGGACTAAATTCTACAGCTGTTCATGGTAAAAGCTATCAGGAGACTAGAAGTAGAACAGAAACTTCTCAACAGATTAAAGACATGTACTTTATACTTCCAGCAAGAACGCCTTATATGAATAGAGAAGATACAATGCCTTCTCCTTAAGGTGGGGAACAAGGGCAGATATGCTTACTCTTTATCTGTCCATTAAACTTTGAAACCTAGGCCCCACCAAAATAATCTGACAATAAAATGACACAACTAGGATAGGATTGGCACTGCAGAAGCACCATCTTTATATGTAGATGAAATGATCATCTACAGAGAAAATACTAAGAAATCTCTAGGAACCCCTAGAACTTGTATTTGAATTTAGTAGGATTAGAAAACACAAGGTATATATAAAAATTCAGGTCTGTATATACTTTCTATAAATGAAGAATTGGATATTGAAATTTAAAAGTTATGTAGGAGTACAAAGGACCTAGAAAAGTTAAAAACAAAAACAAAAACAGTGTTGGAAGATGTTTAGTACCTAATTTTAAGATTTCTTCTAAAGCTACAGTAATCAAGGCAGTGTTGGTGTAAGGAAAGACATATAGATCATTGGAATAAAACAGAGAATCCAGAAGTAGAACCACACATATATGGTCCACTGAGTTTTGAAAGATTATTTAACATTAGCATTTTATAGAATATAAGCTCAATTCAAGAGCTGAGGAAGAGATAGTGTTTTCAGCAAATGGCACTAGAACACCTGGTATCTGTATATAAAAAATTAACCTCAGCCCTTTTTTTCCATACATGAAAATAACTTGAAGGGATTTATGAACCTAAATATGAAAGCCTGAAAGTATGAAACTTTAAGAAGAAATTATAAGGGAAGATATTTATGAATTCAGGGTAGGCAAGAACTACCTAGGATACAAAAAACATGATATATAAAAGAAAAAAATTGATAAATGAGATTCCATCAAAATTTAGAACTTTAAATGACATCATTAAAATAAAAAGTAGTCCTTAAACAGACCATATTTACAATGCATATAACCTATGAGCAGAATATATAAAGAATTCTTAGAGCTCACTAATAGACAACCCAAGGGTGAAGGGAGGGCTAGGAATGGGGAAAAAATAAGAACCAAGATGCATCATGTAAAGGTACAAGTTCCCAATGAGAAATGTAATTGTGTTGTATACCTAAAATGTACCAATAAAAGAATTAAAAAAAATAGACAACCCAATTAAAAAGTAGACATAAGAAGATGATAAATAGCCAGTATTGCACAAGGAAAGGTGTGCAACTCTAGAATCAGAAAAATAGTAACCAGTACAATAACAAGATTGAATTATACACTCATTAGGGAGATGATGTTAAAAGTTTTAAAAGCCTTGTCATGACCTTTTCTTTTTGTTGGATTCTCCCCCTTTGCGTTTAATTTGTCATGTCCAATGGATTCATTCTGCTGGGTTTCCTGGGGTTGTGATCCTCATTGTCTTTTCCTAGGGTATTGTCTAAAAATTTTTGGAGTGCTGGTTTGATATTCATGAAGTTCCTGAGGTGCTCTTTATCATGAAAGTATCTCATTTCTCCATCAATTTTGAAAGATAGTTTTACAGGGTACATCAATCTGGGTTGGAGACTGTTTTCCCTTAGGGCTTGAAATACATCACTCCAAGCTCTTCTTGCCTTGAGGGTTTGCATTGAGAAGTCTGCTGTGATTCTGATGGGCTTTCCTTTGTATGTGATTTGTTTCTTTTCTCTCACTGCCTGTAGAATTTTGTTCTTCTGTTGGATTTCTGGAATCCTAACTATTATATGCCTATGTGTAGATTTTTTTTTGATCAAGGCTAGCTGGAGTCCTATATGCCTCATTTATCTGTATGTCAAGTTCTTTTCCCCTCCTTGGGAAGTTTTCTGCCATCACTTCTGTGAACAGTTTTTTTATGTCATCTGCACTCTCTCCTCTTTCTTCATTGACTCCAATCAGTCTTATATTATTCTTCTTTGCATTGTCTAGCAGCTGCTGGATTGCTTTCTCATGTTCCTTTACAATTTTAAAGCAATTTTTCTTTTCCTGGTCACTAATCACAGTCTTTTCTTCTATATCTGAAATTCTATCCTAACATTGGTTCATTCTGCTGCACAGACTTTCGATGGAGTTTTTAATCTGGAAATCTGTTTGCATCTGTTTTATGGATTCCATTTGTTTCCTATGTTGGGATTCCATCATGTTCCTCAGATCCTCTATTTTTTTTTATCTGTGTCTTCTCTAGATTTATTAATCATGTCTTGTCCCATAAGCAAAATCTTTGCTGTTATGTGAGTAATTATTTCTGATTTCATTTTTCCCAGATCCTCTTTTGTTGCCAGTTCAGAGAGTCCAGGTGGTTGAGTATCAGATTGTTCCATCTTGTTTCCTTTTGGGGTTGCTGTAGGTGATCTGGAAGTCTGTTTTTGAGGCTTGTTTATGTGTCTTCTCATTTCCACAGGGGTGGGGGGTGCTTCTGGCTCCCATGCGGCTCACCTTCTCTGCCCTAGGAGCTTGGGATGGTGGCAGGGGACCTTCCTTCTGGGTGCTGGGACTGGCCCACCTTCTCTGCCCTAGGAGCTTGGGATGGCAGTAGGGGAGCTTCCTTCCGGGTGCTGGGACTGGCTCAGCTTCTCTGCCCTAGGAGCCCCCACAAACATCTTAATTTTGGGCTTCTGGCCTCCAGAACTATAAATGAATAAATTTCTGGCAAGATCTACCAGCTGGATAACCCTGGATAAATAATTTAACTGCCCTGGGCCTCAGTTTTATGACCTATTATAGAGGGATAATTACAGGACCTACCCCATCTGGTGTGGGCTCCCATAGTTAGTGAAGGCTGAAAGCACTTGGGCTAAGGCCTAGCACAATGATGGAGAATGTTTTAGAGTTTTCAATGATACAAACAGTCCACTGTGGCATGTGTGCCATAAGCTCACCACCACTGGCCCTAGCACACAGCCAGAACTCACCATGTGCCTGTGGATTTTGTCACTGATATTACCACTTTTATTCTAAGTCTTCAGGGTGTCACCACCACTGTTCTGCATCTTTGGAGGAAGCATTTGCTCACTTTGGCTTTCAAAAGTCAACCTGAAAGGAAATCTAGAATTTGTATTTTCCCAAATGCCTTTGCTCTTTCACAGACTGAACACCTTCAGAATTAATAACTGGTTTTCTAGAGTAGTTCAAAGGTAGAGGTGAGAGGCTGGGGTAAACAGAATACTGTACTTTGTGGATTGGGGTTGGAGGTGACCAGGGAAGTTGGAATTATAACCAGTAGAGATATGCTCTTTTGCTCTAAGATGGGAGAAAAGCAACATTTAACTTTCAAAACTTGGCTTCAGTTTGGGCTTTAAAACATTTGAAAAGCTTATTGATGTTTTAACAGAAATAAGAGCATAGAAAACAATCATTACCAACATCAAAAGTAATTATTATCAAATTAGCTCCAGAGCTAGTAAAAGGAAATAGAGAAAGGGCATACTACAGATGTAGTTGAAGTTGGGTCTTCACCCTGTCACTCACAAGTTTTACAACAGTCCACTTTTTTTTGTACCATTACCCTTATTTGGTGCCTGCAGACCACATCCACCTATTGGAATCAATGGATATCATTCTTGCGCATTTTACATATGTTTTAAACCATGGGTATTTGTATCCATAAGCAATAAATAATTACAGGCCTTTAAACTTGAAATAAATGGTGTAGATATTCATAAGTTTAGTTAGTTCATTTTTCCTTGCTGAATGAAATTTTATCAAATGACTAAGGCTAGTTTATTTGCCTGTACACCTCCAGAGGGGCTGTTGGTTTCCATGGTCACAGAGCTGTAGTGAGCAGCCTTGCCACTGAGCATGGCAATGCACATTTGTAGAACTGTCTGTGGAGGTGGCATGTACAAGAAAGTGCACCCCCACCTTCATTAGGCATCAACAAATTCTTCCCGAAAGTCATTTTCCCATAGTTTATACGTTTAAATTGAGAGTATAGTCCCATTAAAAAACAACCTGAAATGTTTTTATGAAATCAATGAAATGAATCAGTAAAGCATGCATTTAGTAAAACTTGAATGGAAACACTACAGATTTTGCATTTTTGACTTCCAAATACCTTCTGAACTTATTGCCAAATGTAATGTGTGTCCCTATTTTTACAGCCTAGTTTCAATTTTGCTGGGCCCATAATCCAAATCTTTAATTGGTATGGTTTTTGAATATGTTTTTCATTTCTTGCTAAGATGCTGAATACCCCACATGCTTTGTTAAATTCTTCCAGTGTTTGACTTCAAAGAAAGAAGTGCTTCATATTAATAAAACAAATCCGGACCACTTAAAGGATTTAACCCTTTTACAGCAAACCCGAAGGAAGGAAAGGTGCCCAATTAAATGGAAATCTGTTCAAAGATGGCCAGATATTGCTTCTACTTGCCTTTGTTTTTGTTGTTGTTGTTTGTTTTGTGAGACAGGATCTTACTGTATAACCCACACTGGGCTTGAACTCATTATTTAGCCCAGGCTGGCCTAGTGGTGATTCTCCTGCCTCAGCCTCTTGAGTGTTGGAATTGCTTCTGCTTTTAAGGAATTTATAATCTAGATATAGATGATAGACTATCCAACATAGAAGAATTAAACAATAACTTCATAGCAACATATTAGTAAGTACATAGAAGAGATATTTTCTGTATTTTATGATGGAGAAAATAATAAGAGAGGTAGGGCAGAGTAGAATTAGTTGGGAAGAATTTGTAGGAAATTAATCTTAGAAGGAAACTCATGGGATAATAGGAAATGCTAGTTATCATCTTCACCTCTGGTGATTAATAGGTCCTGGTGATGTTGAATGACTTTATACCTGTGTGTTCCTGAAGGATGGAAATAGAGCATTGCTGGTGCTTGGGGTTGAATACATTTCAGAGTGAATCTGCCTTTTACTCAGTGGGCTAGGCATGGCCAGAATTTGAACTTGCCTTTACACCCTGGGGACAGCCATCTTGTCTGTGAAATCCTCCCAATGCATCTGAGCCCATGACCAGGACCAAGCTGTAAACAGGAAAGAGCATTTTGCCATTTGTATTTTCAACAGTCTTAGAAACCTGTGTGGAGCTTAAATATCACTTAGAATTGGAGGGTGAAGCCACATGTGCCATGGGAAGATGGCCAAGGGAAGCAAGCATAGAACTGATGTCAAGTTTGAGCTTTGGTGGTCCCTGTCCTGGGGGACATTTTGGGAGTGGGAATGTGGCACTGGTATGTTTTCCTCCAGAAGGAGAATGATGCTTTTGTGCACAAGTTAATGTATTAAGTGGTCAGTGATGAGTTTCATATCATATTTCGATTTCCAGTATTCTTTTGCTATATCATCCCATTTCTTTGATTGAGTTTCTCCATTGTCTCCCACTACACTTATAGCAGGGTTTCTGAATGCCAGCGCCATTGACTTGCGGGACAGGCAATTTATTGTTGCGGGTCAGGGGCTGTCCTGTGTCTTGCAGGATGTTTAGCAGCACCCATGTCCTCTACTCTAGTAGATGCCAGAGGCATCACCAACTCTCCAAGTCATGACAATTAAATACGTCTCCATTAAGAACCACTGGCTTTGAGCAATATCTAGATTCCTTTTTATGGCCAACAAAGCTTCCTCTTTTCTCTCTCCAGCTGTCTCCCCTGGCTTATTATTTCCCTCTCTTTTTTGAATCAAGTTCATTTCCTCCTCAGGGTTTCTGCTCAAGGCAAATAGCTTAGCCTGAAAAGTTCTTTGCTCAGACCTTTGTATGGCTGGCTGTCTCTGTATCATTTAGATTCATACTACAGGACTTCCCTTATATTCCTATCTGAAGCCATTCCCTTACTACTCCAGTAACTTTCTCTTTTTCTGTTATATCCCCTTTTTTATTTTCTTCATTGTACTCATCTCTACTGGAATGATCTAGCATATTCCATTGTTTTCTTGTTTATTATCTGTCTCCTACTAGAGGAAACTGATTATAAGTAATTTACTGAATGGATAAAAATAGAAATCATATCTACATTGCTTTTCACTATATCCTGAAGTCTAATATCTCATCGGCACTCAGTACAGTTTCTTTTTTTGGTACTGGGGATCGAACTCAGGTCCTTGTGCTTATGCAGCAGGTGGTGAAGCCACTGAGCTAAATCCCCGGCCCACTCAGTACAGTTTCATTGAATGGAATTATGAGAAAATGGTGGTTAAAGTAGACAAGATGACCACTTCTCTACCAGGCTGAGACTTTCATTGGTAGATGGTGCTGAAAATAGATGGGATGGGGCAGATCCACCTAGGTCACTCTGGGAAGTTACATAACGTTTTCCAAACATATGAATTCCAGCAGTCTTTTCTTTCCCCCACTCTAATCAGATTTTGTGATCAGGTCAGAAGTTTTCTAACAGATCATTGTCCATCTGAGGGGCAGAGGTTATTCTCAGGCCTAACTCATAAACTCTACTGGTGAAAGATTGGCATGGGGGCAGGTTCTGATTCTTTCTGAGGCTCCTTTCCCTCACTGGTTCTTTTCTGCAGATCATTTTCTAAATGAGCTGTGATTGCAGAGTGCCTTGAACCCTCTGCAGCTCTAACAAGTCAGCGATTATGCAGACCGTGGTTCAGGCTTTTGGTGTCAGACAGAATGTGCATGTCTCAGGTGGGAGGCGCAAAAGTGAGGCGAGGAGATGAGAGAGTCGCATTAATAAGAGCAGCTAAATTGAAACTTCAGCACTGGGCGGTGAAAGAGCTCAATTTTATTTTGTTTTCACACATTAGGTTCTGCTTATGGCAGACAAGTACCAGTGAAAATGTTCTGAAAAGCGGCTTTGTGTAGGAGCTGGATGTTGCTCCATCAGCTTTGTCGTTTCAGGAATGTCGCCAGATGTATTGACTTACTGGCAATTGCTTTGGTTCCATCTGGCCTCGCAGAGGCCTTGTTGGGGATGGAAAAAGCTGAACAGAAGAAATGAAATGTGTTCATCATGCCATTACCCTTGCTGCTTGTTTAAAGAAGGGGAAAAAATGTAACTTCTTGGCAAGGGGGGATGTCATTTGAAAATAAAATATAAGGTTTTCAGGAGTAAGAGTTCCCCAAGTCCAAAGTCAGCCGTCGTTTACACAGAGACATGAAAGTCAGTCCTCCTTGCTGTCGTATTGTGGATAGATATTTTTCTCAGTGTAAAACTTCTTTGAGACCCTACTGTTTGGTGTAGAAAAAAGTTAACCCGTTGGGTCCTGGTTTTTTGCATGACCTTTGTTTTACATTTTCTTGGAATGTCACCAGATATCTATCATGTGGCTTGCAATCCATGACAGGGATTTCTGTTTTCTCCTGGCTTATAACAAGTAGCTCAGTTATCACCTGGTACAAATTGTTTTCCTGCAGAAAGGTACCTCTCCAGAAAAACCAGATTCAAATTCCTTTTTCTCTCCTCGTCCATTGGTCCTACCCCTTCCTAGCGATGTTTTCTTTTCTAAGTATTACTTCAATCAGTTTACTCAATCTAGTGACAAAGCTGTGTAAATACCTCCAATGTTAAACTAATAGGTGTTTTTCTAGAATAAGTGGAAAAACCACTCTTGTGTATTCAGAACAGTCTGTATAATTTGCAGGGCCCAGTGTAAAATAACAATGCGGGGTCTCTTGTTCAAGAATGATAAGAATTTCAAGATGGTGACAGCAGAGAATTAAACACTACGTGGTGCCTTCTCAGTCCCAGGTCCTTCGTGACTGCACAGGTCACACTTTCATGAAGTTTGCCCTGAATGTGTTTTCTTTCCTCACCTTTACTCTGAGTGAAGACATTTCTAAGCCCTGTCCCTGCTCTTCTCTCTCCCAACCATCACTAACCTCTAGAACCCAGCCTCCTCGTCTCTGGGTCCATCTGCCTCTAACTCTTTGGTCCTCTTTTGCATTGCACACTTAATTTTTAGTTTTTATTCCATTAATATTTTATATTTATAATGATAGTGATGATTATAACATTTATAGTAATACATTTCCATTAACCAACTACCTACTGCATGCCAGGCACTGGGGTTGCAGGGTTGTGGTTGTTTTCATTCATTCCATTTCCTTGCTCATTCATTTTCCCCCTTCTTGTTTTGCCCCTACCTTCCCATTATTTTTCTGTGCTAACATCCCAGGAAAAGGAGAAAGTGTGAAGGCAAAGTCTGACCTCAAATTTCAAATAAGTAGCTGGGAAAATAAAGAGAACCACCAACATCATGGTGTGATCTTTGTATGCATGGTTAACTAATGAGGAAAGTAGAAGGAAGTTATGGTGTATTTTAAATGAATTTGGATTTGCTACTTTAATTCTTAATTATTGCTCCCATTTTAGAACAAGGAAACTACATCTCCTGGGGGAATTTGCTCTTTGTTGTATAACTACTAAAAGGCAGGGCCAAGATTTGAATCCAGGTCAGATTATCCCTAAACTCTTGCTGTGGCATTGGATCTCAACCCCACAATCTGAACATGTGAGAATGAATGGAGTGGAGGAGTGTGTGCTGGTGGAAAGCCTCCATGAGAAAAGCAGTTGAGCAGGCAGGCACAAGAGACATTGCTTGCATTGCAGTTTATTTCACAGTGTATCGTTATTTATTATCTGCTGTACTTTACATCCATCCGTTGAGCTATGCAGGAAGGCACAGTTTACTGTCTTATTCCTACAGCGTGAGTCCATATCCCAATTTATTTGGAAAAGTTCCAGTGTCAAATGTTCCCATCACCTCCTCGAGCTCACTCATACTTGTCAGAAAATGTGCCCCTGCTGGTGGGAAATATGGTGGTCATAGTACATAGGGCTGGGCCTCAGTCTCCTCTCCCTAAAGCAGGGTTCGTGATCTCTCTTTGCACCTCAGACATGCTAACCTTCTAAGGAATACTTCAATGGGCTAAAGAAGAGCTTAATCAGTTAGAGATAGGAGAAGATAGCACTCAATCAAGTCTGTTAGTGTTCTGATTTCTCCTAGATACAGGATGAGTGATTTGTGGTAGATAAGGGAGTGGTGTACCTTCCTCAATAGTTTATTTGTAGAACTGTCCTTCACATCTGATTTAAACCACAAATGTCTTCCAAACCCAGCTGGGCTGCCTTCATCACGGTAGATAGGGACTAAGAGCCAGCCCTTTGGTAGAAGGACCAAACTTCTTCGCAGTGCCAAAGGACAAACCAGGGTAAGTGGCTGGCAGCTACAGGGAGACCATTTACCACTCAGTAAAGGATGAGTGGCTTCCCAAGGAACAGCCTCTGGTAGTGGAAGTCACTGTCCATTTAATGTGGTCTCTGTGTGCTTTGAACATCAAAGAGCTATTTTTAAGGACTTCAGAAGCTTTGGGATTATTTTTAGGACTTTGAGAAAGCTTTAGGATAGAAGACACCCCTTCACCCCTGCTAGGCACTTTAGCGATCTCTACATATGTAAAGGCTCCCAAATATTACAAACTCCAATAGGCAAAGAGCCTTCAATAATCCATCTCTCACATGACCACCACCAACAAAGACAAACCTGAAAAACACAGAAGCAGGAAAATGCCAGACGGACTGATAAAACTCCATTCTGCCAAAATAATCTAGGTTTATGATCCTCTCTCTGTATGCCAGTCCCATCCTGTCTTTGCTGTCATTTGATGGGGGAGCAGTTTGGGAAGGGAGAAGTTTAACACTTCCTAATCTTTTCCCAGCTTGAGCATATCAGCTCTGTGTTCCTGATCTCCCAGTACCCCATGCCTGATTTAGGATTTTACTGGGGAGAAATTTATGCTCCTGCCTGAGGTGCAGGGTGGGGACTCCCAGTTCTCAAAATGGCAAAAAAATGCATTTTAGATCTTTGGAAAGACAAGATGGTAGGAGGACCCTGGATCTTACAAGTCCAGCAAAACTGACAATCCTCTTTGGGTATCTGCAGTAGGGGGAATACATTTCAGGTAGCTGAGGTGGAGCTCATGGTTAGAGGACAAATCCTTGTTTGGAAACAGAGACCAGACCTCATAGACTGGTGTGTGCAGGCCAGTCACATGGATATGCCCAGTGAGCTGGAAAATGACTGCCATGCAGGTCGTTATAGAAGGAGCGGGTGTAGGATGTGGGGCCTAAGAAATTTAGCCTCACTTCTGAGGATCAAGAGGAAGCCTTCAAAATGTTAACTCTTCTTGGAAAATTATTTTACACCTTTCGGATCTCCTTCCTGATGGCATAGAACAATGAAGATAATGAAATAAAAAACAATTGTGTCCTATCTGTGACTTTGATATAGGGGGAATAGATATAACTCCCAAACCTGCTAGATATCTGAAGTGTGAATTTGTGTTCTCTAAAATCAAAGAATGAATTCTAGGAACCACAGAGGTTAAGAGTAGAAAAAAACTTATTGAAAGACAGCTTCTGTCTAAGAGAGACAGAAGGGGAACCGGAAAATGGGTTGCCCAGCAGGGACCCTGTTTCTCAGCGAGGTTTTATGAAGCAAAGCCACGAGGTGAGGTGGGTACAAAGTGGGACAAAACTATAGTGAACTAGTAAGATTACAAGTACAGTCACTTAGGTAATATTGGTCTAATGGGAATACACAAGGTGGGACCAAACTATGATCAACCAATAAGATTATGACAAGTATAGTCACTTAGGTAATACTGATTAAATGGGGATCCAATGGAGAAGCAAGTCATGTAGCAAGCATACAAGGACCGAACAAGGATTTTTGGTAAGGGGTGGGTTAGGAATCTTTCCTGGAAGCGGTGGGTTAAGACCTTGGTCACCCACCCAGGTGATTGATACCTATTTAGAATATCAGCCACTGCTAGTCATACCTAAGAGAAGCAGGTGGGTGTAGTAGTTTCTCTTCTTTTACAATACTGTCTGTCAGTAAATGTGTCTCTATTGTCCTCCATGTTGGCCCTTGGTTGTCCTCCATGTTGGCTCCTCAAGAGCTGGCCCTGTCTAACTGCCTACAAGATATCTAATTAATTTACCTATTTACAATACCCTCATGGACTCCAGATCCTGCCATCATCAAAGGTAGACAGTACTTAGGACATGGGCTGTACAAACCTAGATGTTGCTTTTTTGGACAAAATCTCATGGCCACTTTAGTGTGGAGTAGAATGGCTGTCTTTGTAGAAACGGTGTCAAGTTCTGACTCCTTGACTCCCTAACTATGCATCTACTGTGGGTTTTTTGAAGACTCTTTCAGCTGTACTTTCCATGTTTATAAAATGGGCTAATACTACTGGCTTCACAAAGTCGTGTGATGATTCAGTCAGGTGCCCAATACAGCACTGAGCAAGGGCTCAGAGCTCCAAAATGTTCAGTGTGCTGATGCTTGTCACCCTCACTCTCAGTTTTAAAATAAAAGCATCACACAGGCAAGAAGTTCTGAGACAGAACATTCAGGTGATTTGTGCTCTAGCTCATGGAAGTGGTAGGAAACAATTGAAGCCCTAACCAAAGCCTCCTTCATCCTGCTGGAGGAGAAAAGGGGAGGGAGCCCATGGCTGAGCCCAAGAAGTCCTCGGGAGATGGTGTTCCTGCCTCAGATCAACCTCCAGGATGTAGACCTGGGCTTTTAGAAGCACTTAACAGTTGAGGACATCACATGCCCTTTATCTAAATCTCTGGGTTTGCAAATAAAGCTAAGATTTCACAAGACATTTCCTGGGACTTCCTGTTCCCGGTCCAGGCAGCACCGTGAGAATAGGCCTCCCGTGTACTTTGGCAGGGGTTGGCTGGAACAGGGCATCAGCCGGTTCAGCACTCAAGAAGAGTGTAGTGATGCTTTCTGAGTCTCAAAATTTGTTCAGGTTCGTTTCGAATTTTGGGCAAAGCGAAGGGCATGGTTGTCCTTCTGTAAGACAGGAGGACCATGCTCCTTGCACCTGAGGGGTTGAGTTATGCAACTCAGTGTGTGTGTCAGGAATCTCCCTCACAGAAGAGCATTTCAAACACTCACTCATCACCAGGTGACTCCTCTTTCCCTCTTCTCATTCTTCAGCCTCCTTAGCCCCCAGTAACATCCTGAGTACCAGCTGAATTACAGCTCCCCATATTTCTCACCCTCTTTACAGTTCCAATGGTGTTTTCAGGGAGACCTACATAGGATGCAGTTTTAATTTTGGTTATCCACTTCACTAATTCCATGCTATGTACTTTCTCTTTGTAGAGAACTCAATGGACTAGCACAGCGAGTGACAGGAGATATTTATCATATCTTTATGACGAATAGGTTTGAGGTCTTACGTGTTTTAAAAATTTTTAAATAATGAAAGCAGTTGAATAAAACAAATTTTATTTCTTTTAGAGTGAGGCAAAGAACTGTTCCTTCATTCCTACCTGGAATGTTCTAACATTACTCTTGATATGATGACTTGCCTTTGTTATCTTTTTCTTCTTTTTATTCCATCTTCCAACTTTCCTAATCAAGTTTATCTGAAAGAAATATCTATTGGAAATCTAAAGACATCATGTTTTACCCTGAGGGCCTCCTCCAGGTCAGCCTGACAGGGCAGTTATGAAGTATTTGCTGGGATCTGAAGATGTGCCTTCACCAAGAGATACTTAGTTCAAGAATATAATAAACGAGGATGCCATGGAGTCTAAAGAAGTTTCTACTTGTAGTGTGTAGCACTTTCAAGAACTTTTCTGATGAGGTTTAAACAAATCATATTATTTCAGCTGCTGATTTACAGTTTTCAGCAAATATTCTGGGTTTTCCAAGAGTTGGAACTTTAGCTGCTTCTTGGGGGATAAGGAGAAGGATGTGCTTTTTGACATTAATTCACAGGAGTTTTGAACCCCCAGGGTGCCAGGAGGAGTGTTTATTCCACTTCTCTTTCTACAATGTTCTCTTCTAACTTCTCCAGTAAATAAATTCCTTGCTGTCCCATAAGACTCTGTTCAGGTGCCTCTTTGTTTTGGAAGGTGAGACACATTCCTTTCCTCATTGGGATCTCCCATAGACCCTTGGTATTGTAGGTTCTGGAACTTTCTGGCTTCCTTATGGTTTGATTTATGTCTTGTTCCCTGGGATTGGGGTCTTTTTAGAGCAGGAAACTTATCTTTTTTCTTTTTCTCATCTTAGTCTTTACTTTGGACTACTTAAGTACTCAAAGAAATGTTTATTGAATGAATGCTGAATGAGCTTCCAAATAGATGTTGAATCATTGGACTGAAGATGAAGGTTGATTTTTTTTTTTTGAGGCATTGAGAATTGAACTCATGGTTTTGCACAAGCTAGATAAATGCTCACCACTGAGCTATACCTCCAGTTGAAGGATGACCTTAATGAGTCAAAGACAAAGGCTCAAACTTCTCCTAGTCTTTCAACTGGCTCTGAAGAGCTACCTCCATCCATTGCACTCATGGTCTGGAGAGGCAGCAAGCTCTTTACCGCGTGACCTCCACTCATTGCCTCTTTCCATGCAAAGGCCCCACTGTGTGAGCCTCCCACATCATCCTTTGCAGTGCAAACCTCCCACCATGTAATCTTCATGCACATCACTTCTTGCAGAGTAAACCCCCCACAGTGTGACCCCCACACATGTCGCTTCTTGTGAAGGGTGGTCTGCTTGCCTGTTCCTTTTGGTTTCATTCTGTTTGACTGTGTGCTGAAAGAATTAGCAGTCGAGTTTATTTTCATATTGGGTGGTCTGCAACACGAATCACCACAATCCATAAAGTCCCACTGATGAAATCAATGAAAGTCTCTGCAGCCGCATGAGTTATGGACCTAGAAGCAGTTTCTGTGTTTTCTTCTCATCTTCCCTTTGTAGTGAATGAGGCTCACACTAAGTTCAGTCATGTTTGTCTGAATTATCTGGGGCTCTCACTAAGCAGGATCTGAAGTGGTGACATTTTACTGTATTGCAAAACAAATAACCAGGTAAACCCAACAGTCAGGTGGTGAGGAGGAAAATAATTGTGACCTGAAAAGAGGAAAAAAGTTCCTAGATATCTTAAAATTTTTACCCTGAAATTTTAACTTATATTTTTCTATTTGCATTACAGTCAAGAAGGAATGCAAAAATAAGAATCTATGACCTCCTTAATGTGCTGTGCTCTCTGCCTTTGAGATCAAAGTCCCCCTGCCACACTCCCCCGACCTGTTTTTCTAAGCCTGCCGGCAAATTCCTCAAACATTCTACATGACCACTGCCTGACCCACAGACCATCCTGTCACCATGGGTGACAGGTGATCCTAGGCTCCTCTTAGAGGCCCGCTGCGGTCAGTGGTGACCTGGGCAGTAGTTTTAAGATATGGGAGGGTTCTGCCCTCACTCTCCAGAGCAGCTGTGTGGGCTTCTGGTCTGGGCAGAGGCCGCATCTTCCAGAGATAATCAGGGCACAAGGCAAAGTGATCATTTGCCTCACAACTTTCCTGAGCTGGTCTGACCATTATGCATGCTCCACCTCCCGATAATGGGGTCAGCTCCGCAACCTCAATGCTTTTGGGGTTAACGAAGGCCAACAATCTAGGTTCCACCACAAGCCTCAAGCCAAAGCCTGCTCCAAGTCAGCTGCCATAACTAGGGTTGCTTCACCTGCAGCTGACAAAGTAGAGGGAACACTCGGATAACAATACATTTAATAATTGTGATGATTTTCTTTATATATATGTATACATATCTAAGTAGATAGGTATGACATTGATGTAAAGATTTTATCTGAAGAAAAAATTCCTCAGCTTTAACAAAGAAAAATTCAGGAGCACTATTATATTTAAAAGGGCTATTTATTTATTTGCTCACTCAACAACAGCTGCAGCAATTTCAAGATGCTGGGCCCTATTCTAACTATCACATATATAAACTCACTGAATCTCAACAGCTGCCCCAAGAGGTAGATACTCCTGTTGCCCCCATTATGCAGATGAGGAAACTGAGGTACAAGCTCTGATTTGAGGTAGAGCTGGCCTACCCCACTGTGTGGCTGAGACTGTACCTGGGCTTCATACTCTCCCCAGGATGGACACCCTCCCTGATCCCTGGCTGCCTTCTCTCCTGATGCTTGGAGCCCTGGGACCTATGGGTTCGTTTCCACTGTATGATCTTAGAGGCGGGTTCACCTTGTGATCTTCAAGGTCTTCTTTAGTACTGATGTCTGCAACTCTTACATAAGCTAACTGGTCAGCTGACTGACCACGGCTTTGACTCCATGGTAGCCAGCATGACTGTCACAAGGGTAGGGCTCAGGGGTTCAGAGACCCAAAGCAGATGTGGGTGTCAGTGCTCAGGCTTGGAGCTAGACAGCCCTGACAGAGGCCAAACAGTTATTAAAAGGTAATGAACATAGGCCACTGTGGACTATCAACAACCTGAACCAGATGTGGCACAGATCTGAAAAACAGGTCTGCATTCTATTGCCTGTCAGCTGGGAGGACAGATAAGTCAACAGCTCCATTTTGTCTTGACTTCAACTCACCCTATTATGCTTCCATTTAACTGATACTTATTTTAAATGACCCTGAAATATAAGAAGTGATTGACTAACTGCAAAGTAGACAGTATAGTCATAAGTTGTCTGAGATTCATTAAAAATTATAATAGATTTTATGAACCTAATGGAATAGTAAGTAGAGAATCAATAAATGTCTCAGCCATTTTTCCTATACCTTTTTATTATTTTTCAGTGTATGTTTGCAGTACATAATGTTTGCATTCCTCATATGGGGTTGGCACATGCACATAAAACATCTCAATTCCTTTTTTCATCCCCTTTCCTACTACTTCCTCCTTCCTCCCTTCATCTCTTGACCCCCTTCCCATTTGAGAAAGACCCATCTCCTTACTTTTATCTATCTTTTAGTTTGAACCTTTATATTCCTAAAGTGTGCTGCCTTCCTGTGGTTGGAGGGATGATCTTTTTAAGAGGAAACAACAAAAGTTTTTAAGTGACTGTATTTTGAAAGGTTGTAGTGAATAGATATATGTCCAAAGATGACTTCTGGGCATTAATCCAAGTTTTTGTGATATTACAACAGCACAAAGTTACAGAGGATGTTTTTTAACCTAGATGTTTTTTAACCAAGCATAGTGCTGTTTTCTTGTGATGCCCAGAAAGTTGCAAATTGGGTTCCAATGTGATTCAGGGAGAGAGATATACAACTGGAGGGCAGAATTTGGGGCTAAAAGAAGTTTAACTTTTCCTCTCCAGGATAAAATATCCTCCATGTACTGGGGTTGCCTGGGCTTGTCTCTGCGGGCATCTTTCAGGGGGCTCCGAGGGCCAGTGTGAAGGTGCCCTGCAGGGCTGGCCCACACAGACCAGGAGACCACAAGGCATGGCTGGAAGGGGAGGGTGTGGAGACATAGGTTCCCAGGTGGAGAAAGATTCATAGTGAGAACCATACTTGTGATAACGCTACCGTGGAAAGGGCTCTAGTGCCACTCAGGAACTGAGCCTCGGAGCTGCATATTCAATGAAGGAGTGAAAAATTATGATAGAATAGAACATGAAAAGGACCACAGAAGTAACTAGGAAGGCAGTGGTGAGTAACCAGGGTATGGCAAGCTAGGAAGTGGTTCCCAGGAAGGGGGTGGGACATTTTGAACTGAACCTGAGGGATGTGTGGTGGCTAGAGGATGCCAGGTAGCAGCTAGGCAAATGCATTCTAGCCCTGAGTGTAAGGACTGAATACTGATTTTTCGCAGAGAAATGGAGAGGACGTAAAGGTCATTTGATCCCATAGGCATGGGAAATGGAGTTGGGATCAGGAACTTCATGATTCCTCAATTATCTTTGTTCCTTTCCATTCTTTCCTCTCCATTCCTTTCTTCCAAAAGTGTTTATTGAGGGCTGTATACCCCAGTTGTCCTCATTTTGCAGATGAGGAAACTGAGGCACAGGCTTTGATTTGAGGCTGAATTGGCCCACCCACACTGGGTGGCCAAGACTGTATATATATCCCACCCTGGGCAGACTCCCCTCCCCCAGCTGCTGTCTCTTCTGATGCTTAGAGCCTCGGGGCCAATTACTTCATCCCTTCGCCTAGTTATTTATGATTATGTTTTGCTCTTTCGTTGAATATCCACCTCCAAGTGTTTCTTGTGTGGCTCAAAGCTGATAGACCAGATCCTTATTTCATAGAAGTGGAACAGTTTCTGACAATGCTTGGGAGCTCCTGGTACTCACATCCTTGTCTAGCCTCCTTCATCCCTGTACTGAGTGACAGTATGTCACTTCTGACATTAGGCTGTAAAAAAGACTGTGCTTCTTTTATAGTTTAGATGTGAAATATGCCCTAAAGACTCATGTATCGATTTCCAGGGTATCAATATTCAGAGGTGTTATTGGATCATTGGGGTGCTAATTTTATCAATGGATTCATCTATTGCTGGAATCATAATTTGACGGCACTATTGGGAGGTGATGGAAACAGGAGGTGGGGCCTAGCTGAAGGGAGTGAATCTTGTGGGAGTAATCTTGGTGACTATATTTGGTCCTGGCCCTGTACTGTCTGGCTTTTCCGTCTTTCTTTTTGCTTCCTGGCCATCATAAGGTCCCCTTCCCTCATCATGATGCTTCTGTCTTACTGCAGTCCCAAAGCAATGGTGCCAGCCCTCCATGGCCTGAGGCCTCTGAATCCACGAACCAAAATAAATCTTTCCTCTTTAAAGTTGTTTATATCTTATCGTTTATAAAGTTGTGTTTTGTCACAGCAATGGAAAGCTGACTAACACCGTTCCATCTTGGGAACATGCTGGCTCTCTGAGACCCCTTACTCTGTGAGAAGCCACCTGCCATATCATGAGAGCACCCAGAGAAACAGGCAAGAATTCTAAATTCCAGTCTACGGAGAAGTCCACAAAGTGAGAACTGAGGCTGCCAACAACCACACAAGTGAGCCTGGAGATGGATTCTTCCTGCCTTTCTTTGATGAGCCTTTGGATGAGATGTAGCCCTGCCCCACAGCATGCTCAACACTATATGAGAATGCTTGACCAAAGCCACCCTGCTAAGCTGCCCTCAGCCTCTCAACTTAGGAAAACCTCATATAAAACATGTTTATCATTTTAATCTGCTAAGTTTGGGGATAGTTTATTCTATACCAGTATATACTCCTTGTAACTAATATGAAGGCTACCTTCTCTTTACTCATTTTTCTGTTACTCTTACTAATGTCTCTACTGGTTAATCAGAAACATGGCTGCTTGAAGTATTGCCTTAGATTTGGGAAAGAGATGCCTTGTCTCAGGCCAATGCTTTAGTGAGCCTTCTTCTGCCCTCTCCATGGTCATGCTGCTTTTCCTGAACCGAGAATCTGTCAGGCCAAGAGGACTGTAGCTTGTATTGCCCAATGTGCTCCACATGGTAACTACCCAGGTCCTGCAATTCTGCGTCCAAAGTCAAAGTCCAAAGTCAAATCTGCTTCCAGGACTTGTTCCTCTAAGTGCACCATGCTGCTGGTGGGAAACTTAGGTCTGTGGTAGCAAAGGATATTGCTCCTGGGGCTTGGGCAGATCTGAGATGCCTGCTGGCCTTGAGTGTCCACATGCATATCCATGGGGACTGCTGTGGTATGTGTGGTGTTGGAGTAAGGAGGGAAGAGGGCCAGGACGCAGAACAGGGCTGGCTCTTCCTCCACCTTCTGGAAAGAACGTTTGAGAATTCCAAATTTGAACCTGGTCCTCCAAGTCGTTATGGAGTTGTATTTGTCAATGGAGGAAAGAATGGATTTTATTTAACAAATTATGACTGATTTATAACTTGTAAATACTCAGACTTATGGAAGGCGTGTGGCACACACCTGTAATTCTAGTTGCTGGGGAGGCTGAGGCAGCAAGATCATGAGTTCAAGGCCAGCCACAGGCAACATGGCAAAACCCTGCATCAAAAAATTAGATTTATGGTATGTGGGCCTCCATTTTTGCTCATGTTTTAGGTCCTATAAACGTTAAGAGGGCCACTTGATCTCAAATGGGATTTGAAGAAAACAGTTCTCTGAAAATAGGTCAACAGGGAAGAAAAAACATTTAAAAACTCGCAGAATCTGGACTAAAATGCAAGTGAATCAAGCTTACATTTTAAAAATCTTTAACTCTCTACCTAGGTAAGTGGATAGGTCCTATCTATCTAATCTATCCATCTATCTATCATCTTTCTCACACTCATTCACCTTTTGATCCACCTATTTACTTACCTACATATACTTTCCTCTTTTAAGATATTTTTTCTTCTTTCAAGAAATGTTCTTTGCTGTATAAATACTTTTTATTTCCCTTATAGCTCCAGCATCCACTGTCTTTGGGGCATTTCCCTTAGGGATTGTTTTTAACCTTGTTCTGGCTAGCCAAAGCTGTTGGACCCAATGGTGAATTTGGGAGATTATTGGATTTCTGCACTCAGTATCTCTGCCATTCTTAATTAGAAGAAAATGTCAACTTCGTCATTTTTTTATGCTGGAAAAATGTTTCTTTCTTGACTTCTGTTGTGTCCTATTACTTATACCCATTATGTTCCAATCCAGCAATTGATACATTTTACTTGTAGAAGTAGTAATGGGGCAGGGGTGTCTACACTTATGCTTGTAATTTTTGACTTGTGAAGATCTATGTCTAAATGATTTGTATATAGTATTCTGGGCAATGGGGAAAAGATATAGAAAAGGAATCATTTTCTGTTCCAATTGGAAATGAGACCTTAAACATAAACCATATTGCATGTGAAAACAGCCTTCTAGTTTTAGCATACTCACAGAAATCTTATCGCATTTTAGGGTTCTAATGAAATCCAAAAGACTGCTGGCCATTAGTAAAATCAGTGACCATTAAACAATACTCAGGTTACCCGACCCATGTCTTTCATTCCTTCAGTATGTGATAGCATTATTTTAGTAAATATGATACAGGAAAGTAATTTTCAAGTTATTTCCTGATATCTAAGGACATTTAATAATCTACAAGTTCAAGATTATTTTGGAATTGTTTCCTTGATGAGTGTGTATGTGTGTGGGTGTGTATGCACACACCCACACACATACATTCTTCTTTTTTTTTTTTTTAAACTGATTTTTTTTTTTCTGCAGTTGTCCCACATATGTTGGCCCAAAAGGGTTTGTCTGCAAGAAATGCTGGTTTCACCGCAGTTGCTGTATCAAACAGTCAGCGCCGAGGGAGCGTTCCAAGTTATCAGTGTAACTCTAAAAGACACGTTTATTTAATCCTGACTCGGAGATCTCAGGCCATCAAGACCCTCCTTCTCCTTTGCCAGCAGAATAATTGCTACCACATTTAACTCTAGGAACGTGGTACCATTTCCCTGAAATTGTGGTTAACTAAGGAGAAACCCTGAGACACATAAACCTTGGTTTCTGCAAGACATATATGTATGTCACTGAAATATGAGCACTTGCCTTTACAATGGTATCCTTTTAGAGAGCCAGGGTTGTCTGAGTCTCCTTTGGAATGATTCTTGAAAGACTTTGGCAGTGCTGCAAAAAAATTTTTTTTTGAGAGGTAGGGGTACAGATTAAAGAAGGAGCAAGGCAAACAGGTGGGGGTTGAATATATATATATATATTTATATATATTTATATATTTATATATATTTACATATATATTTATACATATATATTTATATATTTATATATTTACATATATATTTATACATATATATTTATATATATTTATATATTTACATATATATTTATACATATATATATTTATATATTTATATATATATGTATTATTTAAAGAATTTGACATTCAGTGGAAGCCATTTAAGGCCCATATTTTAGAAGGGGCCTTAGAGTCTGACCGCATTTGAACACTGGCCCTGTACACATTCCAAGTTGTTGGATGGACTTCCAAGGGGGCCATCTCCCAAGTGTGGGAATTGATGACAATCACTGCATTGAGATCAGAGTTCACACTGTAACTGTTGACACCTGAGAACATTATCACAGAGGATATTGAACTGTCAGCAGCAAATGTAAAGGAATTATTTACCAGAGATATAGTGAATATAGGGGGCTAATCAACTGTAAAAAATATTAACATTTTAAAAACAATTTCTAATAGCTTCAGCTTGGCCTTTCCTGTGCCAGCCATCTTGGATTCATAGCTACAATTAGGGCATTGATTCGTCTTTCCTCATGGCACAGTGTGTGCATTTCCTCTGGTGGGGGGCCAGTGGAGCAGCCATTTCCACATTCAGTTCACTACTCATTTGAGTTTCCAAAAGAACCATAAAATTCAGGAAATAAACAGACACCACGGAGAGTATTTCTGCTCCAACATACACATGTGTGTTACACCACATCTGGGTGATCATATTTTTCTTTTGGAAATTTGGAAAGCACATTAATAATAACTCTTCTGCATGTCTCAGAGTTTCTCAGTAAATACACACAAGTCCTTGCAGTGCCCACGTTAGATGAGCTAAGTTTGTTCTCCTTTTACATGAGAAGGTTAGGAAATTAAAATGGTCTGCTTGATAAAGTGAGAGAGCAAGTTAAAGCCCATAGCAGGGTCAGTGTCTGAGTCCAGCTTTGGGAGGCTGTCATTGATTCCTCCATTCTGCAAATATTCACCAAGCAGTTCCTCTCAGCTTACCTTAGATTTTGCAAACTTAGCATTCCAGTGCGGGGGACAGACATCAAAGAACTACAAACTATGATTAACTGCTGTGGAAATTAAGCACAGGATGCTCTACAGTAGCAGAAATAGGGAATCTTATTTAGATAATCAGGTTTGGGGTCCCCCTAGACCCCAGAAAGTTATATGTAAATTGAGACATGAAGTTGAATTTGACCAAAGCAGAGAAAGGGAAGAATTTCACAGGCTGAAGGGAGAAAATGTTCCCAGCCTATGATGTAGGGAAGAGCTGGACCTGCTGAAAATCTTGGGTGGATCAAGAGCCAGAGATGTAGAGAGAGATTGGGGAAACCAAAGAGGAGCCAGTTTAGGAGAACAGGAGGTTGACTGTGGCAACAAGCCTGTCTCAAGGAGAAATGTTTCCTATGCTCCATGAAGGAAAGGATGGGACTTCCTTTCAGTTTCAGTGAAGGTTCAGATTCAATTTTGGAAAATAAAATATAATAAAAATTTCCCTCTCTCTTCTGAAGCCCAACAGGAATTCTAAGCCTACTACTGATATAAATAATTTTGCAAGGGGGGACGTCTATCCTAGTGTTTTGGTAATCCTATGTCTACTGTCCAGCAGATTGTACTGGAATAACCCCAAAAGAACAAGACATGTTTGAATTAGGACAAAACATGTTGCTTCGGGAAAGGTTTGCAACAGAACTATTTCAATTTGGTTTTGCTATACTTCCTCATCTCAGTAAAATTTCTGTCATGTCAATACATCCTTATGAAAATTCCTGTACTTATTTTGAAATACAAAGATTTAAGGAGAAAAAAACCATTTCTTCTTGCTGAGATTATAGGGTCAAATGCCACTTTTCAGACAGAGTCCTCTGGTAACATCTTTATCAAAGGGACTCCAAATAAGAAGCTAGGAATACAGTCTGGCTCCATGTATCATTCCTCCACCATTTTGGTTGGGTCCACTGAATATTTGGCCTGATCAACATGCAGGACAATTCATGGAGAAATTGAGGGTGATGAAGTAATCTGACCTTGATTTTCTGAGTTGTCGACTATGTGATAGGATAAAAGAATATTTTACCAAACTTCCTACCACAATAATTTCTAGCTGGGCTGTGGTCCCAGCATTTGGGAAGCTGAGGCAGGAGGATCTCCATGAGTTTTGAGGCCAGCCTGGGCTACATAGTGAGTTCAAGGCCAGTCTGAACTACATAGTGAGATCCTGTCTTAAAAAAAAAAAAAAGGAAAAAGATTTTTAAAGGTCCACAGCTGCATTGCCTGTGAACCCTTGGCAAGTATGGAATAAAGGTTTGTTTTATGCCATGTATTGGACCAGACAGATTCCACCCTGTTTTTACAGAGTTTGTGATAGAAGGAGAAGGAGGCCATAAAATCCAGGTTCTGCTAGCCAAAAGTAGTGTTAGGGAAACATTACATTTACAGTTCAGCTGGAAAAGGCAGCTTGAGTTCAAAGGTTGCAGAGATACTGGGGAAAGAGGAATCAGGAAGTGGTGGGGGTGAAGAGAGGAAAAAGGGTCAGGGTAGAAAGTCAGATGAGAGGTCACAGTCAAACAAGGGAAGGTAAGCACTTGATACTGATGCTGCAGTAGAGGCTAATGCTTGGGGAAGCCACAGTCTTCTCTCATGAGGAGATGGGAGCCTGTATTTTATTTATAAAATGACTTAGGAGTGAGGGATTGACTACTGCAGATATCATGAGTGCACTATTATGGATGAGAAAAATCCCAGACCAGCCACAGGACTCTGGAAGAGGGAAGGGAAGAAGGGGCCTCAGGAGCCAGATCATTGATCTGTTTTCTAATCCTAAACATCAGACATATGGGAATATGGAAAATTATGAAAATGAAGACTCTTCCATTATTGTGCTGTTCTGAGATGCCTTCTATTACCATAGCATTTCAGTAATTTATTTATACACACATGTGTATTTACATTAAGAAAAAATGGGTTCCTGGTATTATAAGTTTTTTTTGTACCAGGGATCAAACTTGGGACCTTGTGCTTGCGAGGCAGGCGGCAGAACCACTGAGCTAAATCCCTGGCCCTCGTGGTATTATAATTTTATTTGTTATATTTTATGCTTGTTTTTTGAGATCACTGTTCCATGGCCTAAAATGTCTCTGAGGATGTTATCCGAATGGTTGGAAGGTGTTCTATCAAAAGGACATGCCATGATTTCTTTAATCATTCTTGTTTTGTAGATGTTTATAATTTTTTGCTAATATGAATAACTATATGATAAATACCTTGATATGATATTTCTTTTCATCTATCATTATGCCCTTGGAATACATTAGACATATAATTATTAGCAGTATAAATATATTCCAGGGTGTTGGTGATACGGAAAAGTTTTAGATAAATTAATAGATTGAATATTATGGATAGAAGAATTCTCCCGAAGTAAACAGAGGGAGGAATGATAGGGAAAAGTTTTAGATAACTTAATAGATTGAATATTAAGGTAGTTGTAGAAGCAAAATAAGTAATGTGTTCTTTTAAGATTTGCTTTTCCTGTAACTCCTTGTTTAAGGTGACGGTTATCTGACTCTAACTGGTAACTTCATTAACCTAACAAAGTTACCAAGCCAGGGTGAATTTACAATGTATGTGTGCCTATCTTGTGTCTGTGACTTGTAAATAGGAACTGGAATTGTATTTACACACCAAAGACCACTAGGGATGAGATAATGGCTGAAAAGGATATAAAAAGGGAAACGCTGAGCAAAGGGGTGCGAATACTGACCAGACTGGTATCTGGCATTCCCGCCTGTTCGCCAGTAGAAATTTTATTATTTTATCTGAATTCTGTGTCTCTGTGTATTTCTTTCTGAGATTTCCGTAACATTGGCACTCCTACCAAATTGTTAGGACCCATTTTTATGTTTTGTGTTTTTTTCCAGGACTGGGGATTGAACTCAGGACCTTGTGCTTGCGAGGCAGGCGTGATGCCACTGAGCTAAATCCCCAGCCCCTAGAACCCATTGTTGACAGGATAGTTTTTAGAGGAGTAAACATTTTCTCATTTGGTGAGCCTGCTTTTACCACAGGGCCACCATTTTATTCCATTGTCCCAATATGATAAACTAGGAATAGATTCCAAAAGTTTCAATGCTCCAAAATGTGGATACCTTTGCACTGTTAACAGATTATAGAGGAAAATTGCCTGGTGTGATGGATAAATAAAACATGGAACTACACACAATGGAATATTATTTAGCCACAAAAGGAATGAAGTTTTCATACATTCTGCAATATGTGAGAACTTGGAGAACATTACTCTAGGTGAAACAAGCTAGGCACAAAGGGTCATATATTGCAAGATTCCATTTATATAAAATATCCAGAACAAGCAAAACTACGGAGATGGGAAGTAAATTAGTGGCTGATGGTGGCAGAGCATTTGGATGTGGTAAATGCCACTGAATTCTATGCTTTAAAGTGGTGAAGCTGGTCAATTTTAGGTTATGTGAATTTTACCTCAATGAAACAAACGAAAACAAAAACCCAAACCAACTATTCTCTGGTATAAGTAATTTCTCAGGGAACTAGAAAGGGAACTAACTGGGGACTAGGCAGATCTCCATACAGATCAGCATGTCTAGTCCAGGCCTTTGGAGAGGAAGAACACATTCTTTTGAGAGTGGAGGAAACTGTATCAGTACTCTGATTCCAGGATGTGGCAATCACTTTTCTCTCCAGATAAATTTAAGGTAATGTATTTCTTGTGGCATTTAATTTGTCTTCAAAGTAATTTGCTAAAAGGGAAAAATCTGTTGTTTGAAAAATAATTTTTGAAAGACAACTGGAAGTGCTAGTGTTTCAATGTGATGGTGGGGTGTTATTTAACAGAATGATTACTACCAGAGCCCATATTATGGACCTGCTTGGTTTTTTAATTACGCATTTCAGGAGGGAATGAGCATTGAGTATAAAGTTGGTTAGAATCTCTGGGAATTAAAGCCCGAAAGTGAATTAATAATGAACTCACCTGGCCTCAGTTTTTAAAAGCGAAATATATTCACATATCTGTGTAAGAATTGCCAAATAACTTGTTCATTGGAAATCTTCTAATTATAGGGAAATGGCATTAAACCCTTATCTCTCCTATACTATCTCTGAGATTTAGGATTTCTTGAATGACAGCTTTGGCTTTTGGAACTTCTGAATGTTTAAAATTATTGGTAGAAAATAAAAATAGTATTTTTCTGAAAAAGTAAAGAAAGGAAAAATATTGCTAGAAAAAAAATACATTAGAAGGCAGTGATGGTGGAAATGAAGTTTCCATTAGTCTTATTAACAAAACCTAGGGGATTTTTGAATGGTGTGTTAATAAAAAAATCTAGCTCAAGGGACTTACAATTAAATCCCAAAGATGAAAAAAATTAACTTCCTCATCTTTATAGTCGCTAGATTTGTGAGAGAAGAAAATGTATAAAAGAGGAACCTTTCCCCAAACAATGACTCATTCATTCTTTCATTCATTCATTCACTTATCCAGCTGTGCAGTGTCCTCTTGCCTTGTGTCACGCTAAGTTCCATCCCTACAAAGACTGGATGGGACAATTTGGATATCAGGGTTCTTATTGCGAATATAAAGTTCCTAGTTGAGTAGTATGATATCAAGCAGATAGGCACATGCCTTATTATTGATGCAACAGTTCTACCTTAAGGACAAAGATGCTTGTATGTTGGGAGACATTGTCCCTGGAGTTGGTCTTTGAGAGATAGATGGCCCTGCAATAGGCGAAGTTGAGGGAAGACATTTTATGGGGGCACAATAACAAAATTTGCAAGTGGTGAGGTGAGTGTACAGGAAGGTCATGTTCTGCTTGAGGTATGGCGGCTACTCTCATTTGAATGAATCAGGGTTCTTGAAATAGGAGAATGGATATGAGACCAGACAGGGAGGAATCTGGGGAGCAGGAGCAGAAGAACAGAGTGGAACTGAAGCATAGAGGCCCATGAGATAGAATTGAGCTGGAGGGCACTTCTCTGGCAAGCGTTCGTCAGAGGGGACATTCTGGATCTTGCTTCTCTCCTGGGGTCTGCTGAGGACACCAGCTGTTGCCTAGGTCAAGCTACCTTGCTGCTTTGCCCCTCCTTCCCCTCTAACAAAAACCCTTACACGGTGGGATAAATATGACACATTCTAAGAGCACTTAGAAATCTTGAACTTAAAAGGCACTTGCTTTATTTAAAAATAAAACAAAGCACTTCTCATTTTATTTGTGGCTGTAATTCTGTGGTGAGTAAATGATTCTCTGGCAGCGAATTCCCCTCCAGCATCTGATGATTTAGAACCAAACAAGGGAAGGCTATGCCCCATCCAGAAAATCTTGTCTTAAACACCTTCTTCTGTGGAGAGGAGGTATAATCCACATCATGCAAATTGGACAGGGTGTCCTGGGGCAAGAGAAAGGATCCTTGAGCAGAGGAGGTAGAAAGGAACATCCAGAGGAGAGGCTGAAGGCTACTTCATTCCTGGGCAGGGAGAATGTTGACCCTAGAGGTGGAAGGCAAAGACTGGAAAGGAGGTGGCCATCAAGACTGGACACTTTCTTTTGTTTCACAAAGGCTTTTGCATGTAAACAGCCTTTCTGGCATTGGTAATTGCCCAAGAGTGGCAAGCAGAGATCCAGATATAATTTCTTATTTCCTTGGTCCAAATGGGATTTCTGATGGGTTTGTTTTTAACTTTGTTCAAAAGTTGCCATTTACCATTCACTCATCTATCATTCATCCATCTATCCATCTATGTCTCTGAACACCATATATAATGATGCCCTTCTCACTGAAAGGATTAGAGTATTCTTGCTGCTTTATTGTCCTTACCCTCTCTCGTGTATGTCCTCTAGACTCATCTTCATGAGAGAACAGATCATATCTGCCTTTTTTCGCTCTTGAAACTGCCTAGTAGGTAGGAAACTGCCTGGCACATAGTAGGTAATAAATAAATATTTATTAACTTATGAATTCATTATCATTTTGTAACTTGTTTGCCTAATACTAGGTAGCACTGTATTAGAGGGTTTGTGCTAGATTCTGGGCATAGAGGTATGAACAAAGATGGTCTTTATACTCAAGAAACCATATCAGGGAAGAGATGAAATAACAGCAAAACACACTCTATAAGAGTAATGTAGATAGAAGGAAGAAGCTACATTTATTAAACAGCTACAGTATACTCAATACTGTGCTTATTGTTTTCCACGTTATGTATTTTTCTTGTATCACTCTTGTAAGGCATGATTTCCATTCTACAAATGAAGAAACCGAGGCTCAGGGAGAGAAAGAGACTCATCTGTTGTTAATAAAACATGCTGGGAAAGAACAGAGTGGGTGCAGATCACTGCATTAGGGCAGGGGATGTAGGACTGGTCAAAGAAGATGCTCAACAGACCATGGTACTGGAACTTGGGGGAGAAGTAAGCAAGACTGCCCCACAGAGAGGCAAGCCATAGAAGAGATTCTTGTTGCTCTTCCTAGCAGAGATACATATGCAAGTGACACCAGCTCAATTAGGAAAATCAATACAACATGGAGATTAGTAAGTATAGCCCCTGAGCTGATACAGCTGGAAGTGAAACCCACATACTGTACATTTTGTTTTCAGGGTGCTGTCTCCCATGAGACAGAAATGACTGACTTTGCCACTGGGC
The DNA here is from genome assembly GCF_053883595.1 of Heterocephalus glaber. Taxonomy (NCBI): domain Eukaryota; kingdom Metazoa; phylum Chordata; class Mammalia; order Rodentia; family Bathyergidae; genus Heterocephalus; species Heterocephalus glaber. Next base: position 63,109,046 of record NW_028258320.1, read on the forward strand.
TTCTTTTTAAGGACAACGGTGTTCATAAGGAAGGGAAGACCTGTTTGTCTTCCCAGAAATGGATTACAGTCTTGAAATTAGCAAGCTGAGTCAACATTCTCAAGTGCTGATGCCTTTAGTCAACAGATTAGATTTTCCTTAAAGAAGTAATCATCTTTCAGAATGGAAGGGTGTACGAGTGTTCTGAATTTATTAATTTCAGGTTGCTCCAGCCTACCTTGGACAGTAGCCTGTGTTTGGTATTTAGTCATAAAATATATATGCAAACAACCTACCCCCTCCCATCTCCATCTCTAAATTATATGGGTCATTGCCTTGCCCTTAACTCCAATTTGACAGCCCTGCTCTGGTGTGAGAAGAAACTAACAGTATCAGGTTCCCTTGCCCTAAACAGTTAATTCATCTCACATGGCTGAGTGGCGCATTCCCAGGAAGCGCCTGCCAAGCTCTGAACAGGGTCAGACCCGACTGTCACTGGGGGCGAGGGCCCTCTGGATCTTGCCAGATGCTTCCCCCTGTGCCTCCCCACTTTGCCTCTTCCCCCCTTAGAGAACACCAACTAGATAATTAACAAATAAAGTGCATGTTTGCTTCATGTGTTCAGTTTTTGTTTATTTGAATTCTTGATATATTATATAGGTTATATTAATTAAAAATGTAGAACTAATGTTAAGAATCTGGGGAGACTTGAAGAAGTTATATTTCCTGGATCATTTCAGCAAATTTAAAGAGGTGAATCAATGTAGAATTTTTAAAAAGTCTCATCACCTGCAGATTGAAAGCAACCACCAAAAAAATCAGAACAATCTTTACAGTCTGCTCCTCAGCTCACAGCCCAGTGTACAAACATAGATCCTCAGATGGCTCTGCGCTCCTGGCCGTGGCTCAGATTCTAGAGTTGTTTTACTGAGGTGTCCAGTGGTATTAGCTCTTCCACTTTTGATCATTTTGACTTGCTTTTGCCTTCTGAGCTGTGTTTCTGTAACCAATTTACAGGACTCCAGATTCAGTTTCAGCAGCTCCCTGGCCACTGATGTGGACAGCGGAGCTGGCATTTGGATTCCTTTCATCCTGGTGCTTGCTTCCCTCACCTTCTAGCTTGTGTTTGTGCCATCAGCTGGCTTCCAGGGATTCCTGGCAACCAAGGTGCAGACGGTCTGGAGGGAACTTTCACAGGCTCGTGTCCGTTCACACTCTGGGAGACTCCCTCAGAGGCCACCCCACTATCACTGTCTTAGGATCTGCCCCACACAAAAGGAACCAAGTTGGCAAAGTCTGGAGGTTGGCCTTGAGCTCTCCCCTGACCCTTCAGTTTTCTAGTGAGTCAAACCAATGACTTTCTTTCAGAATCAGCAGGAATTTTGTAACCTGACAAGTGACACTCAGATACTCCTTGACTTGTACCTTTCAGCTTACGATGAGTTTATCGGGGTGATGTTTCAATGATAAACCCATCATAAATTTAAGATATCATAGCTTGAAAGTGCAATTCATACACCTAACCACTGAACGTCAGGTTTACTGCACAGCGTACTGTAAAGTATCTGTTGTTTGGCGTTGAGTGGGGTTGACTGATACCACACCATTGTAAAGTTCAAAAATTGTAATTTGAGTTCTGGTAAGTTGGGGACTGTATGTATCTGTGGTGTGCATGTGTATGTGTGTATGTCTCTCTCTGAGAAAGCATTCTTTGCCAGGACACAAATATTTTTTTCCCATTACTGGGGATTGAACACAGAGCCTTCAGGCTGGTCCTCCTGCCTCAGCCTCCTAAGGAATCAAACTTTTCAGAGTCAGTAATTCATCTATTCCTGGTGAACAATGGAGGGTATAGGGCCGGGGATTTAGCTCAGTGGTTCTGGCACCTGCCTCGTAAGCGCAAGGTCCCAAGTTCAATCCCTGGTACCAAAAAAACCCCCACAACCCCAAACAATGGAGGGTTTAGAAATGTTTTCAGGAACAATCAACTATTTCCAATCTTGAAATGTGTAAAAATTCAACCCATCTGTCCTCCACATCTGTCTCAAACCCAACATTAATCTTCAAAAAGTCCCTCCCAAGAAGACTTCTAAATGTGCCCTCTTTTTATGACCTGCATCCTCGTGACAAGTTTTATAGCTTTGCAGTGGTTTGTCTCTTGTTCTCATAGGCTGGTTCCACCCCATTCAAATCCCTCTCCCCCTTTCTCTGAGTGACAATGGGGGACAATATGGCACTCTAATCCCTCTTCCAGTTGTTTCTTTCCACCACAGTATTTCTAGCTCTGGAGAAGAGAAAAGGTAAAACCCTGGAGGTTTTGTGTGTGTCTCTCTTGCCCCCTCCCTGCCCCACAGGCCTTGGGAGCGTAAAGCAATAATAAAGACACTGCTAATGTTTAACCCATTCTACTAAACAAGTCCAAAGGGATGGAGACACCAGAGGACTTTATTTAAAAGTCTACTACTGAGACAGGGCTTTGGAACAGGCGAACTCTTTTCTTATCTGATGTCCAGTCCTGGAGAGAGGGCGGTGAGTTGTTTGGGCCATTATCTCGAAGAACCTAAATATTCCTCCTACAGCATTATGTGAAGCGGGTGCGGAGCCTTTCAGAGGCTGGGGGGCCTGGAGGGGGCTGGGGGACTGGCCACTTCAGAGCCAGGGGAAGGAGGGAGCCAGTGCTGGGAACAATGGGGCTGGGCTTTGTAACTCAGAGCCCTGTGCCCCTCTGAACTCTCCTCCTCTGACCTCCCCAAATTGGGTTGAACAATGGAATTGTGCAGATGCCAAAGCCTAAGCAGCTTTGCCAGGGTTTCTGTGCTTCTGCTTGAAGTCTTGTTTCCAGATGGAAGAAAGTCCTCGAAGGGCGGGGTGCTCTCATGTAACATAAGCCAGGTTAGGCCACATGAAATGAGTTGGCTTTGTCAGCAAGTGGCAGTTGTGATCTTACGAGTTTCTGATTTTCTTTTAGACTTTGGAGATCTTTGCCGGCTCCCGATGACCACAGCAGACTGTGAAATGCATCGCTTTGAAGCAGACTGAAGTCTGCAGATCAAAAATATTTCTAGTTCTCACTCACTGTTGGCGACATTAGAGGGCTGTGGGGTAGCCCCAAATCATTTTTATTGAAGGGTTGACACCTAAGCTTCCAACCAGACAAAGTATTAGGGAGTGTAGGGGAGGGTCACAGTGGGCTCTCAATGTTTTAATTTTCAGTAAGTTTAACTTTGTTCTCTTCGCATCCATTTCTGATTTGAGAAATGCAGAGAAGTGAAGTTTCAGATTAATCCCATTCATGTGTTATAATGGTTAGTGGATGGGAGGGCTGCAGAGATTTAACTTTATTTGGAGAAGACGTAATAGGTTTGTGCCTGCATGAAAAAATCCAACCACAGTGGAAATTGGGATGTAACATGTAGCCCTGCTCCTGATGTGTTTCCTTAGCTTTTTGGCTTAGATTGAACAGAAAACATGGAGAAAGCAGAGTTCCTATGACATACACTTACACTTTTCAAGTTGTTTTTTCTAGCTAGAGAAATCATCCCAAATTTTTCAGTCTGAAAGGGATATTTTGATTCAGATCTGCTCAAAATTTACTTGAAAACTATGAATTTCCTATTTTGGGAGGTTTTGGTGTTACTGTGAATATATTTCAGAGATCTCCATGGTGATTACATTGATGGTGGGTGACCTGTAGCAAAATGTTTAATCCCCATTGATGGAGATTTTCTGCTTTTGGGCAGCATGTGTCTGTTAGTGTATGCCCCAAGACTGGAGGAAGACATTTCTTTTACTGATAATCTAAACCAAGTGGAATTCAGAGGATAAATCACATTCAAGAATAAACCAGACACTATATTCTGCTCCCTCCCATCACTGATTTTTAAAAATAATCTGCCAGTCTTGATTTCTTCCTGTTCTAATTCTTTAGTTCTCTTGATTAAAGTTTGATCTATAATTTTGGCTGCATTATCTGAAAGAAGGTAATGTGTTTGGGGGCCAGTTTGAAAACAAACTCACAGGTTCTTTGGTTGAATATATTTGCTAATGGCAATACGTAGTCACTAAGACAAAACCAAACCCCCAAACTGAGAGCCCAGGAGAGTGCTACATCCCAGGGAGAGAGAAAGTCTGCCTGGATTTGCCAGACCCTACCCAACTTAGCAATGGCACTCTGAGAACCTCATTTGAAGATGAGCTTTGCCAAGCTGGAGTTGGTGGGAGAGAGGATTTTCGGGCTTTGGTATTTTGCTTGACTTGTAGCAAGATTCATAGATCGGATGCTTCTCATCCAGCATGGCTCTCTCCTCCTGCCTTACTCCCAGTCCTTGTCACTATTGCTGCCACCTGCCTGGCTTCAGGAAGCATTTGAGATTCTGCCACATACACTTCAAAGCATTGGGGGTGTATATCTGGACAAGACAGGTCCTTGCCCTCACGGGCTTTTATGCCAGAAGGGGAAGATGAAACTACAGCATAACAGATAATTACCAAGATCATTTCTGAGAGAGACATGTGCTCTTTCGAGAGCAGTAGATGGTAATGTGATAGATGGCCATGAGGAGGGACATTGCATAGGCTGGCAAGGGAAGGTCATTGTGAGGGTGGCATAGGGCTGGGCTCTATGGCAGTCAAGGGATGATCTTTCATGCACAGGAAACAGCAAGCACAAAGTCAGGAGGCTGCATGAGATTGCAGAAGCCCAGTGTGGCTGGAGTGGAAGGTATGGGGGAAACAGAGGAAATGACCACAGGGCAGTGGTCCTCGAGGGCTAGGGTAGGCTGTGGAAGTCACTGGAGGGATCCTGGAGCAGGCAGTGGGCGAGGTTGGACTAGGTGCCTGTTCATTGCCCTTCTATCTGGGGTTCTGAGACTGTGACTGTTTCCCATATAGACTGGGCACCAAGCTTTTCACAAAATGAGACCTTGGGTCTTATAGGGTCCCTGGAAAAGGAATAGGGATATTGATAGCAGTATTAATAAGAGGGCTCCAGGAGACTTTGGGAGGTGATAGGCACATTTATAGCCCTGACAGTGGTGATAGTTTCATGGTGTGATGTTATCCCCAAGCACATTGAATTGTGGACATTAAATATGCATAGATTTTTATGTCCATCATACTTCAACAAAGTGATTTTTTTTCTTTTTAAAAAAATAAGCATCGTGGGGCCGGGGATTTAGCTCAGTGGTGCCGCTGTCTGCCTCACAAGCACAAGGTCCTGAGTTCAATCCCCAGTACCAAAAGAACCCAAAACAGAATAAGCGCTGTGGCTGCAAGCAAATGCTCCAGGCCCGTTTTGCAGAGAAATGAGGGCACAGTGAGGTTAAATGAATTGGCCGCAATCACTCAGCAAAGCCGTAGGCAGCACCTGAAACACAGCCCCTCTGTGCTGTCTCCTTGTGCTCCCAGAGCGGCACCCTGTCCTCTCCCCTCTGTTGCCTCGTTATTATTCACTGAGGTGGGTGTGATCTGAAAAGGAGCATTGTTTCAGAATCAATAAGTGGCTGCGTGAGTGTAGTGCAGTGAGTGTCGGAGCTGCAAGGGCCTCCTTATCACCAGCGTGCAGTAGAGGATAGGTCCAAATAAAACACATTATCAGGCATTGTTGACTTTCCAGGCCCAGCAGCTGTATTAATGGAGCTCTTTATATCCATTGCCTTTATGAACTGGGTTTTCTCACTTTCATTCTCTGGGAATTTCTAAATAAAGCTTTTGCTGAAGAATGACAGGGGTGTTGGAGTTGGACAGCTGAACAGAAACCATTTGCTCAGTGGAGTTCATACTTGCAAAATGGGAAAAAGAGAAAACAATATATACATACAGAAAGGCCACCTCCCTTCCAAGAAGGAAAGGAGGGTTTTCATTATTGACTTCGTGGCATTACATATTGTATTTAAATGTGTGATGCTAGGCCAATACACTTAACATTCGCTTCATGAAAAGATATCCTCTGAATATACATGTCTGCAGTTACAAGCTTAGAATCCTAGTAATTGTCCAGTAGATTTAGTGTGTGCATGGGTAAGGCACTATAGTAATTTTGAAAATATCTGGATTACCAGAATTATGTCATTATTTAAATCTTTTTTTTTTCTGTACTGGAAATTGAACCCAGAGCCTTTGCACCGAGCTACACCCACAGCCCTTGAACTTGTAATCATCCTGCCTTAGCCTTCTGGAGTGCTGGGATTGTAGGCATGTGCCCCATGCCTATTTAAAACTTTTAAAAATTCCTACTTGTCACCTACTTTCTACTGTTAATCAGGTTATTGTTATTACTGCCTGGTGGGCACTTTTAAGATGAACACTAATTTCAAACAGCATCAACTCTTAAATCCAAAATGATCATGCTTAGAAACTTTTGTTGTTGTTGCATTTTATGAATCCATAGCTTTGATTCTCTTTGTGTATTTTGCTTGGCTTATACACCATTTAAATAGCTTATGGGTCATCATAAAAAAGAAATTTTGAAAACAGAAATCTGAATTTCTATCTTGTGGAATATTGAAAAATCAAGCAACACTGGGTCTGCCCAGGGCTCATGCTAGCTAAGTGCACAATCCCAGCTTCTCTCTCCCTATTGCCTTCTCGCCTCTGAGGCTGGTCATTGGCAATTTCTTATAACACACCATTTTTCTTAGAGTAGAGGAATCTTTCTCCATACTCATGTCTTTATCAAAAGTTGAAATATAGAAGATTACCCAGGTGGCTGTATACTTCGCACAACGTACAGTGTGCTGTTTCCTGTTGCCAATCTGGTGGCCAATGCTCGCTGGGTCCCTGGACTCATTTGCATTTTCACCTTCATACTCTCGTCCCTTGTGCCTGAAGTGACCTTCCCTACCTCTTCCTTGAGTTCTCTGCTGAACTGTCATCTCCCTACCCCGACCTTCCCCAGCTCTGTGGTCTGCTTTGTGCTCTGAGTGAGGGTCATGCCTTCTTTTCATTTCATGCTGAAGGGGAAATTTAAACATGACTGTCTTTGACTTTGACTCTAAGCTCTGTAAGGTCAGGAAATGTCATTTCATTGTTACATAGTAAATATTTTCAAAAAACCATAAACGATGCCACTTCCCATCTGGATTTTGGGTAAAAATAAAATGTAATGCCATCATATTTGAGTGCTTGTAACAACATTTCATGTCAGTTCATCATACTTGCAACACAGCCTAATTGCTTCCGAGGAAAGGAGCATCTTTCTCCTTTTACACTAGTGCAGCGATTGGTTGGCACAATACTGCTCATGTCATCGATAAATGAAAACTGTGCCACAGGTGATGTTTGTCCTGCACTGGCCTCTTGTGAAGCTTTGACTGTGGACAATAGCACGTGAAAACAAAGAAGATAAATTCAGGCATTAATAAACACTAAAGAAATTAGGACAGGTGGGTGGACGAGAGAATGACTCAAGGGGGAAGGTGGAGATAAGAGGCTCCCATGGCTGAGGTTGTCCCTGGAATGCCTTTGTCCCACTCATCTCCTTCCACTTGCTGTTTGCACTGAGAATGGGATGATAAGAAAACATCACCCTTAGGAAGGCTTGGGGACAGAGTGCTGCAGGTAGAGCAAGTGCAAAGGCCCTGGGGTAGGAGCAAGCTTTGTGTGTCTGATGGACACAGCCAAGGCTGATGAGCTGAAACCAAGTTCCTAGTGAGGAACTTGGCATGAAGTGGGGTGACAGAGGTAGACAAGGTCTTATAGGCTACTTAGGAGCATGGGTTTCTTTATTCTCTGGGATGCCATGCATTTCACAGACATGCGGGCTCTGGATTCCTCATAGCTGACCAAGTAGTGTCCTGGAGGTATTGTGGGCTTGAAAATTAAGCAGACAGTTTGTAGCTCCTTTAACCTCCTCTCACGCATGGCCTTAAGGAAGCCTTTCATTCCCTGACCCTCAGATTCCTGCTGTGAAGTAGGTGGGATTTAGTCATTTCTTTGCTCATTTGTTCCACAAATGCTGTGTTTCTCTTATGCATTCAGCCCTGGAGGAACATCCATGGAGAGGGCATGGGGGAGTTTCCCTGCCTTCATGAATGGTCTATTTGGATGAGGCAGTCAATAATAAGCAAGCCAAATAAGATAACTTCCTGTAAGTGTTAGGAAGAAGACACAGAGCAATAGATAGAGGGGCTGAGAGGGAGCTGCTGGCCTTATAAGTTGTCCCCAGTTTACTTTCAAGAGTCAGCTCAAGGTTACACAGCACTTGCAGCAGAACCAGAGGACAAAACCTGCCATCCTGGCTCTCAAGTCCTTGCTCCTCCACAGCACTACTTTCCCCCTTCCCCAAAATAGAATAATAAATTGCTTACCCTGTTTGGATTACCTATATCAGAAAACTGAGAAACCACGCCCACACCATTGAGCTACCTGTTTAACGCTGCTCTCAGTTTCTCTGGAATTGAGTAGCTGCTTTGACGACCTGGGGATGAAGGGACCGTTCCAGCCTGGAGGCTGAGCAGCTCTCGTCCCAGGCATAGCCACTGTCTGTTGGTCCAGGGCACTTCTGGGACTACTGTTCACTGAGGTCCATGCCAGCCCTCAGAGGAAACGGTGCTCACTGCATTCTGTAGACGGGGACACTGCAGTCCTCAAGTGGCAAGGGACAGATATCAAGTGGCCGGAACAGGACTTGAATGTGGTCTTCACGGTCCAAATCCACAGCTTATTCCATCTGCCAACTTCTGCCAGTGTCCTTCCTCCTGGCTGCTCTCTTGTCCAGAAACCTCAGCCCCTAGGAGGGTACTTTAGAGGGGTGTGTCCTCCTCAGGGCAGAATAGCAGCACCTGATGCCCTAGTGACACTTGAGCCAATAGCTGTAGCCACCATATTTGGTCACTAAGCATCGCTGGTAGGGGAAGGGACTTTTCTGCTCCAGAAGACTTTCCCAGGGTAGCAAGCACTGACCTCTCCTAACCAGGAATTCAGGCCAGGGCCTAAGGAACAGGTCTCATTTAGAGCTGACCCATCCCTTACTGAAAATCCTTGTTCCTTCCTTTTATGCTTGCTATATGACTTGCTTCCCCACTGGATCCCCATGTAATCAATATTACCTAAGCCACTATACTTGTTGTAATCTTTTTTTTTTTTTTTTGTACCAGGGATCGAACTTGGGTCCTTGCATTTGCGCAGCAGGCAGCAAAACCACTGAGCTAAATCCCTGGCCTCTTGTTGTAATCTTATTGGTTGATCATAGCTTTGTCACGCTTTAGGTCCACCTTGCAATTTCTCATCGGCCCAATCTCACCTAAGCCACTGTACTTGTAATCTTACTAGTTGACTATAGCTTCGTCCCACTTTGTACCCACCTCACCGTGTGGCTTTGTCCCATAAAACACCTTTGGGAAGCAGGTGGGTGGGTGGCCAACCCACTTTCCAGTGCCCCTTCTGTCTCTTTTAGACAGAAGCTATCCTCTCTCAATAAATTTCTCCTACTCTTTCCTCTGTGGCTCCTTGAATTCATTGTTTGATTTTAGAGAACACGAACTCGTGTTTCAGATACCTAGCAGGTTTGGGAATTACACCTCTTCCCCCTATATCAGTACCACAGCTCCTCTGAGTCACAGATGATGTTGTTCCATAAGCAGTGCCGCTTACCTGGATCTCTAACTATCTATGGATAGTGACTCTTCCATCTCTGGAAGGAAACTCAAATTTAACTTGTCTAAATGGATTATCACTCCCCAAACCTGGTGCTCATCTGGCGTTTTCTCTCTCAGTTTGCATACCCTCACTTCCTATTGCGTGCGCCAGGAGACAGAATTCATTGCTGACCCTTTCTCCCACTCGCCTCCAACCAGATTTAATCCAGCACCGTGTTAACCCCTGCATGTCACAGTCCTCGCACCTCCACTGTGACCAGCCCAAGCCAAGCAGGCGTGGAAGCATATTCCCTCTGCTCTGGCCCACCACACAGTGGCACAAGGTGAATCTGCTCCTTTGACTCCACCCTTGAACTCTCCAGATATTTCTTATTTAGGGTAAAATGGAATTCTTGGACTTGGCCTAAGAGCCAGGGCTCTGCTCTCTGCTGTGGCCTTGTGGTAAGTCCTGCTCCCTCTACTCCGGTCAAGCTGGTCCCCATCTGTTCCTCACACTCTGGACTCTGTGCCCATTCCCGCTGTCTGGAACCTCTTTGGCTCCTTCCTTGTGGGCGTCATCATGTTGCTGATGTGGTTCTCCTCCCTCACCACTGCTCAGCATGCCTCTCCTGCCACTGTTGAAGCCTCCCCTTCAGACTTTCTTGTAGCCTTCTCAGAATTACAGTTTGAAATGTTTATTTGTGTGACTATTATGTAATATTCAATCTCTCTCTATTAACCCATGACCTCTGTGAGCCCAGGATCATGCCTACATTTACCCTGCTGCCACAGTAGGAGTTGGATTGACAGATTGAGCAGAGGTCTCCTTATGGAAGCAGGCAGTGAACACTAATTTCTTCTGCATGTGGTGGAGGGCGTGGTGGTGTCAGTCCCAGATAACTCAGTTGGAACAACTGGTCTGAACAGCCATCTCTGTCATCATCATCATCATCATCATCATCATCATCATCATCATCATCATCATCACCTCTATATTGTCATTATCACTACCAACTTCACCTCCATCATCATCATTATCACCACCATAACCACCTCCACCATTATGGTAATCTTAGCCCTGGCCTCACTTATTATTTTCCCATTATGGAGACAGGGACATAACTAGTTGTTATTGGCTTCTTGGCAGAATCAAAGTTTTGATGCATTTTGTCTCAGATACTTATACTGTATTTTTTGTTTGTTGATTTTTTAAACACACAAAAAACAGTGCTTTTGCTTTAGGACCAAAATGGTTTGAGTCTTCAGACTGGAAAATATAAACCCCTCCAAAGATGAGAACAGGAATCTCATTTATTCATGTGACAAATATTTATTGGGTACCTACTAGGAGCCAGGCACTGTTTTAGGATACAGTGCTCTCATGGCATCAACTATAATGCCCATTATAGTTGAAGAAAAAGGGCAATAAGCAAATACATCAGAACATGCTAGGAGTATAAGGTTTATTAGAAAAACAAAACAAAATAACAGAGCCTGAAGGGGCTAGTTTAGATTGTACAGACTATTAGTTTTCTAAGTATTAGTGTGAGAAATATCATTAAACTCTCAGTGGCAGCGAGGGGTGGTGTTGCTTGCCTGTAATCCCAGCTACTGGGGAGGCTGTTGTAGAAAGACTGCAAGTTCAAATCTAGCCTGTGCTCCTTAGTGAGACCCGATGTCAAAATAAAAAATAAAAAGTATTGTAAAATAAACCAATAAATGAATGAATGAATGACTAAAGGAAGGAAAGAAAGAAATCTCAGTGGCTTATGATAACAATCTTACTTGGGGATTCCTCATTTATTTGTGAGTTCCTCATTTGTCTTGAATAAATGGTGATGGAGATCATTAGGGCAGGTGCTTCTCATAGAGGATCTCAGCAGAGGAAGCAGCTGGGTGGAAACAGGGAATAGTTCCTGAGATGGCGGCTAAGGCCTGGCTTTCTCTCACTGACACCCACACACCTCCAGCCAAAGTGGATCCCATGACCGATGTCAACGGAGAGAAGTTGCCCCATTTGCACTGATAGGCACTGCAAAGACACCTGTAGGGGTGTGGCCGTATAGTGCTATTACCAGAGAACAAGAACTGTGACAAATCATCTAGTCCGTGCCAGAGAGCATGAGAAAACTTCCAGGAGGTGACATTTAAATTGAGTCTAAATACAGCCAAGGAACTGGGCCTGGGATGATCTTGAGAAGAGTGTCACGAGGAGGCCTTGGCTGGGAGGAGGGCTCACGGCAGGAGCGCACTTGGAGGAGTGGACGAGACAAAGAATCCAGGGAGGCTGAAGCACTGTGGGCAGGTAGGAACTTGGAGAGCTGGACAGGCCCCGGGCCGTGTGGATCTTGGCGGCCACAGTGGTGATTCTGGACTGTGCAGTGGGTAGAATGCGGTGTTTGTCTACTTGTTTTCAAATGAAATCTGTGCTGTGTTTGGGTATCTATCTGTTGCTGGCAGACGAGGCCAGCAGGGCAGGTCAGCTTTGAAATGCTACAAGAAGAATGACCTTAAACCTCAGTGGTTTATAATAATCACAGACTACACTGAAAAATCGGAGGACAATGGAGCCCAAGCTGTGGTTCTTCATTTTATTCCAGAGTGTGGATGTCTTTGTCCCAGTGGTGTTCCTCCCCATCTAGCCACTTGTCTTGTCCCAAGGAAAGAGAAAGTTCAGGGTGGGCCCCAGATACGTACATCACCCTGACCCAACCTCTTTCTAATTCAGAGCAGAAGCCTCAAAAAGGAATCACTTTAGAAGAAAGTCTATGCTTTAATTTATTGTTTTTTCCCTGAAGTTTAAACATTCTCTGGACTCAAGTGGCTGTTGCTTATGCATCTGACTTATTTAGGCCATTTGCTGTTGTGTGTGTGGTCCATGCAGCCTGTTTCAGTAAAGTGTATGTTAGACACTTGGAAATTATCCAATGGGGGTGTGTGTGTGTGTGTGTGTGAGCACGTGCGTGCATGTGCACATATGAGAGAAAAAGAAAAAGGAGGGGGAGAAATGAGAGGGAAATGGAAAGATAGAAGAAGGGAGAGGAACAGAGAAAGAAAATTTTAACTAGCAACTCAAGCACAGTGTTCACAGATGAATAATAGTACACATTTAATTTGGAGAATGAATTTAAAAAATTTTTTTGCTGTTGTCAGTCATCTTGCAAGCACCCTGACATGGTTTAAATTAGCATTGTGGAAGTAATATACTCTGGAGAAGTGCATGACTAAATTATTAAGAGCAATCCACTAGGATCAAGCACAAAACCATCTCAGCAAATAGGAAAACTTTACATGGTGCTTTTTGCCAGCTGTGTTCCTGGTCATTGAGCACAATGTGTAACAATCTGCCCATGGACTATTTTGGGAAAAGCAGTTGTTTCATCGAGGGTATAGCTTAGATTTGAAATTTTGTTTGGATCCCTTTCCAAGAAATTGGTGTCCAAAAATTAAATATGAAAAATGTTAAGAGCATTGGAAACTAAGGCATCAAAATTTAACTGTTACTAATTTTCTAGAAAATAGAATTGCTGAGCAATTCTATCTCATTAATAATATATAAGATGTTCCTATGCCATAATTTTTGTGTTGTTTTTATCATTAAGAATATATCAGGAGCTTTAAAAGTCAAAAACTAAAATGAAACCTGGGTTTGTCATTTATAAGTGGTCTGAACTTGGGTAAGTCATCTCGTTTCTTTGTGCCTTAATCTACTCATCTGTAAACTGAGAGTGGTCAGGACACCAAGAATAAATGAGATCATGTTTGTGAAAGGCCTTTTTCACGTCAAGTAAGTGCAAATATTTCTGATCACTTTTATTGATAGTGATGAACAAAGACTCACTCACCACTGAGCACTATAATTATAGAGGGTCAGAAAATAAAAATTTCAACATTAAAAAAGTCCCTGTGCTATTTAATTAAATAATCAAAGAAAAAAGCCAGGGAAAATGTTTTGATTCCAACTCTGGGGGACTGGATTTGGAAGATAGTGGGAAGCAGATTGTAACCAAAGGCAAAATAAGGACAAATCTGCTACAGGTTTAGGTCTGATGTTCTTCTGAATCTCATCAGCTAAGAGAGTCCTTTGAAATTGTCATCTTGTTCTTATTTCTACATATTAAAGGTCCATCAGTACAGGATGGGGGGGGAGAGGGAGGGAGGGAGAGAGAGAGAGAGAGAGAGAAAGGATATCATTTGTGAGCAGGGTGGTGACTGAGGCAGGTGTGAGATCTCAGGGGCTGACACCTCCTCTGTCTCAAACACACAGGCTTCCTAGCATGACACGATTGCTGAGATCTGTTTGTGGCATTGATGAATAAATGAATCAGTGGTGTTCTCAGAATCAAATTCTGCTCACACCTTAAGCCTCATATAAAGCCCCATATAAAGCCCCACATCATGGTGCTTTCCTCCCACCCTGATTCCAACTGCTCCTATATCAGCAGGAACTCTTGGGCCTTTCTTTAATCAAATGTCAAGGTCACTCTTTCATTTGGCCCATTTCTAAAATGAGAGGATTTCCTGTTCCAAGTTGAGAGTGTCAGCTGTCTACCTGGGCTTGCCCTTTGCGCTGGAGACCTAGAGAGGGAGGAGGGGTGTCCTCCACAGTCCTTGAGCTGACACCTGTGGGCATGAGTGGTGAAGAACCCAAGAGCCAACATTTTCCAAAGAAGATTAGCAAGTGATCAATACCCACATGAAAAAAAAGCTCAATGTCTCTAGTCATTAAAGAAATGTATATCAAAATCACAATGAGAAGCCATTTCATATCTAGCAGGATGGCTTTAACAACAACAACAACTACAACAAGAGTAAATGAAAAATAAAATACATTTGTCAGAATATGGAGAAATTAAAACTTTCATGAACTGCTGGGGGGCTATAAAATAGTTCAACCAATGTAGAAAGCAGTTTAGAATAGAATTAGCATATGACCTAGGAATTCCACTTCTTGGTGCATACCCTAAAGAATGGGAAACACATGTTTAAATAGAAACTCAGACATGAATGTTCATAGCAGCACTATTAACAATAGCCACAAGATGTAAATGTCCAAAATGTCTAACAACAGATGAATGAAACAAAGTGTGACAAATCCATAAAATGGAATATTAGTACGCCACAAAAAGGAATGAAGTATTCATATATGCTACAACATGAATAAATGTTGAAAACGTGTTAGGTGAAAGATACCAGACACAACAAACAGGCTACATACTGAATGATTTAATTTACATAAAATATCAAGGATAGGTGAATCTATAGACACAAAAAGATTAGTGGTTGTCAGGGGCTGGGGGCAGGTGGGAATGGGAAGTATCTGCTTTGTGGGCACAGGATCCCTTTTGGGGTGATAAAAAGTTCTGGAATTACTGATATAGGTGGGCAATACTGTGAATATACTTAATGGCAATTTGAAATTGTTAATTTTCTTTTATGTCAGTTTTGGGCCAATAAAACTATTGTAGATAGGTAAGTTAAGATATCTTTTTTTTGCATTAAATTCTTTTATTGGTACATTGTAGGTATACAACACAATTACATTTCTCATTGGGAATTGTACCCTTACATAATGCATCTTGGTTCTTATTTTTTCCCCATTCCTAGCCCTCCCTTTATGCTCTCCACCCTTCCCTATTTACAAAGACTTTATTTCCATTTTTTCCATTTCTCAGCATTTTTCGTTTCCCTTCTTTCCTTTCCCCTGCCCCTCCCACTACCCCTACCCCTTTGGACCTTTTCTTCCTATTTTACATTATCGATTATTCATTCTAATCATTGGTACATTTTAGGTATACAATATAATGACATTCATCATTGGAAATTTGCACCTTTACATAATCTCTCGGTTCTTATTTTTCACCCTTGCCCAGCCCTCCCTTCTACCCCTCCAGTCCTCCCTATTTACAAAGATTTTGTTCCTATTTTTCCATTTTCTCATATTAATCCCATTCCCTTCTATCCTTTCCCCTAGCCCTCCCACTTCCTTCCCCTTAGTCCCTTTTCTTCCTATTTCACATTACCTATTATACATTTAGTCCTTATTTACACTTTCAGTTTCTCACAACAGAGAAACTATTCAGTATTTACACATGTGTGTCCTATTCATTTCACTTAAGAGTATTCCCTCAATGTGCATCCACTTAGCTATAAATGTCTCTAATTTCTCATTTTTTTATGGCTGAGTAGTACTCCATTTTATAAAAAAACCCACATTTTCTTTATCCAGTCTCCAGCTGATGGGCATTTGGGCTGTTTCCAAGTTTTAGCTATTACAAACTGTGTTGCTATGAACATGGGTGCACATATATCACTGTGGTATGATTCTTTTAATTCTTTGGGGAAGATCCCCAGCAGTGGAAGAGCAGGGTCAAATGGGACTTCCAGTCCTAGTTCTTTGAGGTATCTCCATACTGATTTCTACAGTGATTGCACAAGTTTACACTCCCACCAGCAGTGGACTAGGGTTCCTCTTTCCCCACAGCCCTGCCAGCATTTGTTATTGTTTGATTTCATGATAGCAGCCATTCTTTCTGGAGTGAAGTGGAATCTCAGTGTTGTTTTCATTTACATCTCTTGAATGACCAGTGATGTTGAACATTTTTTCATGTATTTATTTGCTATTTCTACTTCTTTGTCTGAGAAATGTCTGTTCATTTCAGATGCCCATTTTTGGATTGGGTCTTTAAATTTGGGAGGTCTGATCTTTTTAAGTTCTTTATAGATTTGAGACAATAGACCTTTGTCTGAGGAAGAGCAGGTGAAGATCTTTTCCCACATTGTGGATTGTGTCTTCACACTGATTGTGGTTTCTCTTGCTGTGCAGAAGCCTTTCAATAAGAAGAGATCCCACTTGTTGATTGTTTGTGCTAGTTCACAGGCAACTGAGGTTTTGTTCATACAATCTTTTCCTACACTGATGTCTTCAAGGGTTCTACCTAACCTCTGTTCCAACTGGTTCAGAGTTTCTATTTTAATAGTTAGATCTTTAATCCATTTTGATTTTAGTTTAGTGCATGGTGAGAGATATAGGTCTAGTTTGAAGCTTTGGCAAGTTGAAGCCCAATTTTTCCAGCACCATTTATTAAAGAGGCTATCTTTCCTCCAGTGAGGGTGTTTGTCTCCTTTGTCGAAGATGAGATGGCTGAGTGTGGCTGGCATTGTTTCTGCATCTTCTAATCTGTTCCACTGGTCCTCAGGTCTGTTTCTTTGCCAGTACCATGCTGTTTTTATTGCAGTAGCTTTGTAGTATAGTTGCAGGTTGGGGATTGTGATACCCTCTGCCATGTCTCTGTTACCTAGAATTGCTTTTGCTATTCTGGGTCTCTTCTTGCTCCAGATGAATTTTTGGATTGTTTTCTCAAAGTCTATGAAGTATGCTGCTGGGATCTCAATTGGAATTGCATTGAATCTATATAGCAGTTTTGGAAGTATGGCCATTTTCACTATATCAATCCTTCCTACCCAGGAGCAGGGGATGTCTGTCCATTTTCTGATATCATCTTCAATCTCTCTTTTCAGAATGCCATAGTTTTCAGAGAAGAAGTCTTTGATTTCTTTCATTAGGATGATTCCTAGGTATTTCAGATTTTTGGATGCTATTGTGAAAGGAATTATTTGCCGTATTTCTCTCTCAGTGAGTCTGTCATTGGTGTAGAGGAATGCTATTGCTTTTGTGTGTTAACCTTGTAACCAGCTACTTGACTGAATTTGGTTATTAAGTCTAGAAGACTTTTGGTGGAGTTCTTGGGGTCTTCTATATAGAGTATCATGTCATCTGCAAATAATGACAATTTGACTTCTTCATTACCTATCTTTATTCCTTTTATTTCTTTCTCTTGTCTAATTGCCGTGGCTAATGTTTCCAGAACTATATTGAACAAGAGTGGTGATAGTGGACATCCTTGTCTTCTTCCTGATTTGAGTGTGAAGGATTTCAGTTTTTGACCATTTAGTATGATATTGGCTGTTGGTTTTTCATAGATGGCTTCTATCAGTTTGAGGTACAGACCATCTATTCCAATTTTTTGTAGTGTTTTTATCATAAATGCATGTTGGATTTTGTCAAATGCTTTTTCTGCATCTATGGAGATAATCATATGGTTTTTGTCCTTGACTCTATTGATATAGTGTATTACATTAATTGACTTTCATATATTGAACCATCCCTGCATCCCTGGGATGAATCCCACTTGATCAGGGTGTATGATCTTCTTAATGATCTTCTGCATTCTGTTTGCCAGTATCTTATTAAGGATTTTTGCATCTATGTTCATTAGTGAGATTGGCCTATAGTTCTCTTTTTCAGTTGAGTCTTTCTCTGCTTTGGGGATCAAGGTGATGCTTGCCTCCAGGAATGAATTTGGGAGTATTGCTTCCCTTACAATTTCACTGAAGATTTTCAACAGTAGTGGCAGCAGTTTCTCTCTAAATGTCTCGTAGAATTCAGCAGTGAAGCCATCAGGGCCTGGGCTTTTCTTGGTTGATAAGTTTTTAATTACATTTTCAATTTCATTGGTTGATATTGGGTTGTTCAGAATTTTAGGTCTTCTTCGTTCAACTTTGGTAATTCATATGTATCTTGGAATCTGTCCATTTCTTCTGTATTGTCCATCTTATTGGTGTATAGGTTGTGGAAGTAGGTATTGATGATCCTCTGGATTTCTGCTGGGTCTGTTGTCATTTCACCCTTTTCATTCCTAATTGCATGGATTTGGGCCTTTTCTTTCCTTTTTCTGATAAGGTTGGCTAAAGGTTTGTCAATTTTGTTGATTCTTTCGAAGAACCAACTCTTGGCTTCATTGATTTTTTGTATCCTTCTCTTAGTCTCCATTGCATTGATTTCTCCTCTGATCTTTATAATTTCCTCCCTTGTATGAGCTTTGGGGTTGTCCTGCTCTTCTTTTTCTAGAAGCTTGAGGTTCAGCATCAGGTTGTTTAATTGGGATTGTTCTGTTTTCCTAATATGCATATTCACTGCTATGAATTTCCCTTATAAGACAGCTTTCATTGTGTCCCATAGATTCTGATATGTTGTATTGTCATTGTCATTTAATTGAAGGAACTGTCTGATTTCTTCTTTAATTTCCTCTGTGACCCATTGGTTATTCAGAAGTGTGTTGTTCAATTTCCACGTGTTTATGAAACTTTTTGAGTTTCTTTTGCTATGGATCTCCAATTTCATCGCACTATGGTCTGATAATGTACAGGGGATAACTTCAATTCCTTTGCACTTACTTAAACATGTTCTATGTGTGAGTATGTGGTGTATTTTGGAGAATGACCCATGTGCAGCTGAGAAGAATGTGTATTCTGATTTTGTGGGGTGGAAGACTCTGTAAACATCGGTTAAGTTCATTTGTTCAGGAGCTCGATTGAGTTCTAGTATTTCATTACTTATTTTTTGTCTAGTTGATCTATCTATTTGTGACAGTGGGGTATTGAGGTCCCGCACTACAATTGTATTAGTGCATATATGACTTTTCATGTCCGTTAGTATTTGTTTTATATAGTTGGGTGCACTAGTGTTTGGTGCATAGATATTTATGATTGTCATCTCTTCCTCTCGGATTGTTCCCTTTACAAGGATGTAGTGTCCTTCTTTGTCTCTCTTAATCAGTGTTGGTTTGAAATCTACTTGATCTGCCAAGAGGATAGCTACTCCTGCTTTTTTTCGGGTTCCTGTTGCATGCAGTATTGTTTTCCACCCTTTAACTTTCAGTCTATGAGTTTCCTTTTGAATGAAGTGTGTTTCTTGTATGCAGCATATTGTTGGATTTTGCTTCTTGACCCATTCTGCCAGTCTATTTCTTTTGATTGGTGAATTAAGACCATTAATGTTGATGGTTATAACTGAAACGTATTGACTTGTCATTGCCATGACTTTTTATTTTTGTTGGGTTCTCTCCCTTTACATTAATTTCTTGTCATGCCAGATGGGTACATTCTGCTTTGCTTCCTTGGGTTGTGATCTTCAATGTCTGTTCCTAGGATATTGTTTAAAATTCTTTGGAGTGCTGGTTTGGTATTTATGAAGTTTGTAAGGTGCTCTTTGTCATGAAAGTAACTTATTTCTCCATCCATTTTGAAAGATAGTTTTGCAGGGTACATCAGTCTGGGTTGGAGGCTCTTTTCTTTTAGGGCTTGGAATATGTCATTGCAAGCTCTTCTTGCCTTGATGGTTTGTGTTGAGATGTTTGCTGTGATTCTGATGGGCTTTCCTTTGTATGTGATTTGTTTCTTTTCTCTAACTACTTGTAGAACTTTGTTCTGTTGAGTTTCTGGAATCTTAACAATTATATGCCTATGTGTAGATTTTATTTTGATCAAGGCTATTTGGAGTCTTGTATGCCACACTTATCTGTATGTCAAGCTCTTTTCCCCTACTTGGGAAGTTTTCTACCATTATTTCTTTGAAGAGATGTTTTAAGTCATCTCCACTCTCTTCTGTTTCTTCATTGAGCCCAATCACTCTGACGTTATTCTTCTTTGCATCATCTAGCAGCTGCTGGATTGATTTCTCATGTTCCCTTAGAATTTTGAAGCAATTTTTCTTTTCCTGGTCACTAATTGCAATCTTATCTTCTATATCTGAAATTCTGTCCTCACATTGGCTCATTCTGCTGTGTAGACTTTCAATGGAGTTTTTCATGTCCTGGAAATCTATTTGCATCTGTTTTATGGATTCCATTTGTTTCTTATGTTGGGATTCCATCATGTTCCTCAGCTCCTCTCTAGATTTATTAATCATGTCTTGCACTAGGGGTACAATTTCTCCTGTTATCTGAGAAATTATTTCTGATTTCATTTTTTCCAGATTCCCTTTTGTTGCCTGTTCAGTGGGTCCAGGTGTTTGAGTATCAGAGTGTTCCATCTCATTTCCCTTTGGGGTTGCTGTAGGTGATCTGGAAGTCTGGTTTTGAGACTTATTTACGTGTTTTCTCATTTTGACTGGGGTGGGGGGGGCTGTTAGTGCCTGCATGGATTACCTCCTCTGAGCTAGGTGAGGTGGGACAGGGGCCGCTAGCAGCGGTAGGGATGGTGACCCAAAAGCCCTTTCCTGTGGGCTGGGAGCAGCCGGAGGGATGGTGGCCGGGAAACCCCTTTCTCTGGACCAGGAGCAGTGGGATGGTGGCTCAGAAGCCCCTTCCTCTGGGCCAGGAGCAGCGGGACAGAAGGTGGCCCAAAAGCCCTTTCCTCTGGGCTGGGAGCAGCGGGAGGGATGGTGACCGGGAAGCCCCTTCCTCTGGACCAGGAGCAGTGGGACAATGGCTCAGAAGCCCCTACCTCTGGGACGAGAACAGTGGGACTGAGTACCTTGGTCTGGTGATCTGGTGTCCTCTGCGTCTTTGTATTGTGGAATCTGGTGGCTGCCTGTCTGCAGCAGAGTGATTTGGTGTCCTCTGCATGTCTCAGGACCTTGGTAGGGCATGCGCCGACCTGCCTGTCTGCAGTGGGCTCAGTTAAGATATCTTGTAGGCAGTTAGACAGAGCTGGCCCTTGAAGAGCCAACATGGAGGACAATCAAGGACATATTCACAAGAAGAGAAACTCCTACAACAGTGTGCTTCCCTAGGGATGAAGAGCAGTAACTGATATTCTAGATACGTATCAATCAACTGGGTGGGGGACCAAGGTCTGAACCCACCCCTTCCAGGAAAGATCCTTAACCCACCCCTACCGAAAATCCTTGCTCAGTCCTTGTATGCTTGCTACATGACTAGCTTCCCCATTGGATCCCCATTTAATCAATATTACTTGGGTGACTGTGCTTGCAGAAACCTTATTGGTTGATCATTGTTTTGTCCCACTTCATGTCCACCTTGTGATTTCTCATTGGACCGATATTACCTAAGTGACTGTACTTGCAATCTTGCTAGTTGACTATAGTTTTGTCCTACCTTGAACCCTCCTCACCTCATGGCTTTGTGTCATAAAACACCTTTGAGAAGCAGGGTAGGTGGGCAACCCATTTTCCAGGTGTCTCCTCCTGTCTCTCTCAGGCAGTCAATAAATTCTTCCTACTCTTAACCTCCATTTTTCCTAGAATTCATTCGTCAATTTTAGAGAATGTGAACTCATGCTTTGGATATATAGCAGGTTTGAGAGTTACATCTATTTCCCTATGTCACAAGTACACTAGGGGGCCAGGGATTTAACTAAGTGGCACTGGAACTGCCTCGAAAGTACAAGGCCCTGAGTTTGATCCCCGGTATGGGGGATATCATTATATATATTTTATCTAAGATATATTTATATATCTTAGTTAAAAGCAAACAAACAATAACTACTTGTGGCTTATCAGGGGCTGTAAGAGTTGTGTGGTTCCAGGCTGTGGGGGCATGGATGGAGACAGATGTAAGGCTGGTCACTCTTTGTCCTTTCATGCTGTGTTTTTAGGAAGAAAGACTCAAAGCACAGTCCCCAGAAGGAGCAGAAAGTTATGCTTCACCTCCTTGACATTTCTATCATTTACATTTTTTTCTCCTTTTTATTCTTAAGGAAGGAGAGCACTTAGTATAAAATGAAAATGATCTCCCTGAGGATGACTGTACATTTCCCTTTGGTCTTTCCTTCAGGTAAATTTTCCCCACAGTGACACTGCTGACACATTGGCAAGATAATTCATTGTCTTGGGAGCCACCCACACTTGGCAGGAAGTTCCCCAGCACTCTTGACCTCTAGGCACTAAATACTAAATGCCCTGCCCAATGACAACAATCAAAAGTGCCTCCAGATATTTACAAATGTCAGGGGTGGGATGGGGGGGGCGAGATTTCTCCCAGGCCCTGGTTGAGAACTACTCTTTTATGGTAAAACATGCTACTCTGAGGACACTGTGAAGAAAGATCTTTCAAAAAGTATACATAAACAACAACTTTTTCTATGGGGGTCAAACTATTATACCCCAAGAAGAATGCCCCATTCATGAGGTAATTTTGATAGAGAACTCAGTAAATATACATATTAACTTAGGGTAAAAGTGCTGCTTAATTGCAAAAATGCAGAACACAGAGGACTTGACTGTGCCATAAGCAGTTCCCATAGAATACAGCATGAATGATGTCACCTGGGTGTACCAGGCAGCAGCTCTGTATTTATAGATCCTAAAGAAATCTCAAATATACTTTGCCCTTTGTATCTGTCAGGATGGGCAAGGTTGGACATGGTAACAAACATCGCCAAAATGTCAGTGGCTAAAAACATCAAAACACTTGTTTCTCAAATACACTGTGTGTCCTATAAGGGTCAGAGATGATGTGTTCTTTGTAGTATTTCAGAAACCCAGGCTGCTGTGAGCTCTTTTATGGCATGTCATAAGCTTCATGATGGAGAAGAGTGAGCGCTGCATGTCTCACACAGCAAATCAGAACTTTCTGGAAGTAGCACTCATCATTTTCTGCCTCCTCTCATTGGCCGAATCAAGTCACACAGTTTTGCCAAGCTTCACAAGGACAGGGAAGAACAATCTCACCACATATCTTGGTGAAGGTGAACCAGAGTATCTAGGAACAAACCTAATGATCACTACAGCTTTGAAATACAAAAACGATACAATCCTGGCTCAGCTGTTAGTAATGAATCAATATACAGGTAATCTATGGGATACTTTCCTACCTTGATGACATTTTGACACCTCAAAAGTATTTGTTGAATAAAATGAGTATTTCAAAATATCCACAGTTTTTTCAGGGAGAAGAAATAGCAAAAAGAATAATCCATATAGGAGATGTTTCAACTCCACAGGTGTTCAGGCTGATCGTAGCCTCTGGTTGTGGGTTTGGAGCCTGAGTTCTTCAGCCTACAACACTCTGGGTGTCTCTTGCTGGCCTGACCTCAGCTCCCTGACCCTGGATGTCTCCCACAGTTATCCCTCACCCAGCCACTAACCAGGTCTAAACAAAGATTTAGGGCCTAGTTGCGTCTGAACCATGCCTCTTTCCATGACTTAACAACTATAACAACTTTATTTATTTAACATGTGGCCATGAAGTTGGAGTTTGCATAAAGATTTTTATATGCTTGCCTCTGAAAGGAGAGCTGGTGATTGCAGTCACCTTCCTGTTTCTCAGCCTGCTTCCATGGACCAAGAGATCTGAGCCCCAGAGAGAGAGGAAGCCATAAATGGGGAGCTAAAGAAGTTATTTTGATGAAGTACTTTGAAAGATGAAGTTGGAGAGCTGCCTTTTTGTTCCCTCACTGGTGCCCAGTGAGTTTCCATCTAGGTGGGTGTGACATCGTGGTGGTTGTAAAGGAGGAAGCGTGTTGTGTCATAGTCAGGTGGCCTAGGGGGCAGTAGGTGAGGAAATAGGCAATACACATCTGTGATGTCCTGGAAGTAACTGGGGAAGGCCAAGGCAGAGGGCTGATCTTTTGCAGATAAACAGGGAGGTTTTGGAAATTAAAGAGCCTGGCCATTCATTTAATTTAGTCTTATTTCTGTGCAAAGGCTTTGTGAAGACTGGGAATATTCAGCTATATGACAATTTAAGGAGATTTTTTTAGAGGCTATAGAAGGGGATGGCTAAGGATATTTAAAGAGTGTAGAAGGGAAGTGTTAGGCTAAATAGGTAAGTTTATGCAAAGATCTGTAAATGGGAGTGTTAGGAAAGGGTCCATGAGTTTTTAGGCATTGGTTCTCATTGAGCATAATAGTTCCTGTTTTCTCTTGAGTAAACCAGGATGCCTGGTTATATTCAAGCAATGAAATAGGATTGCTTTTCTCCTGGAAATGGAGAAATATTTCTTTCCCCTCCAATGAGGTTTCCAAGGCTATTGTTGTTAGTGATGATTTGCTATCATTCATGTGGTAAAGTTTATTTTTGTTAATTGCCTGCAAGTCAACAACTATACTACACTCTATCTGGAGAAAGCAGCTTATGTCCAGCACATACACTTTCAAGTTTATTTGAGTAAAGAAGAGCCTAGAGAAGCATCTTTGAAGTCATCCATCTCCAGAAGAGTCACTGATGTGTTGTAATAACATAGAACCAAAATGTGAGACAGAATGAGCCTCATAACTATGGGCCAGGAAAAGGAGACTGAAGACAGAGGTGGGCAAGGGTGTGCCAATGCACTTGCTTCATTCAGTGCAAGATGTATAAGGGTCAATAAGCTTAAGAAATGGGTGGGAGGACTTCAGGGAAGATGGTAGAGCAGTAAACAGCAGCAAATCAGCCTCTCTGAGATTCAGAAACTAGACACTGGAATATAACACCCTGGGGAAGAAAAGGAAGGAGACAGATCCCTAGGACACAGGAAGAATCTGAAGGGAGATTTGGAGCCCACTGGGAAAATGAAGAGAGTCCTTGATGCAAAAAAAAAGAGGTGGAAAACTGCACTTTCTCCCTGACTCTGGGCTCATGGCATGAGAGAGAAGACTTGAATCTACAAAGACACAGTAGAGGCAGGTGACTCCAGAGGCCTCCAGGGAGAAATGCACCAGTGGAATGGAGCAGTGGATACTGTGAGCTACAACAGCTGGTGAGTAACTCTAGTCCAAGAGTCTGCCAAGCCCCCCGGAAAGGGTGCTTGGCCAGATGACAGTTTAGGGAGGGGCCCAATGAACCTGAGATTCAGAGCAGCTGTGGGCTCGTTTCCTCTCAGGGCTCCCAGGGTTGAAATCCCATAGTGGCTGGGTGAGGAATAACTGTGGGAGACATCCAGGGTCAGGGAGCTGAGGTCAGGCCAGCAAGAGACGCCCGGAGTGTTGTAGGCCGAAGAACTCAGGCTCCAAACCCACAACCAGAGGCTAGAATCAGCCTGAACATCTGTGGAGTTGAAAGCACCAGAATCGGCACCCCACCCTATTCCTACCACAGTTTTGCTGGGATCATCCAGCACAGATCTGGGCTCAATCTGCCTCCTTTGTTTACCAGTGACAGTGGAAACACACCACCGCAAAACTGTAAACCCCAGAAGACAACCACAGCTTGAAATCACAGAGAAATTTCCATTTTTTTTTCTGTTTTCTTTGCTTTGTTTTTGATTGTTTTTGTTTTTTTCATGAATGCGAACATTATTTTTAGTTTTTTAAAATTTTTGTTTAGTTCTTGTTTTGTTCTCTCCTTCTTTCTATCCCTCCTCTCTTCTTCACCAGTTTCCCAAAGTGTGGGTAATCATCCCTTGTCCTTCAGCCTTGCGTCTTATCTCTTTCTCTTCTTTTATTTCTCTATTTTTCCTTCATATTCCTTTTAAATTTTCTCCTCAGAGTAAAATTGCTCTATTGAGGGGATATTTACTATATATAATTTTTGGATTTGTTTTAGATTGTGTTATATAACTATAAATCTTGTACCTATGGTTAAAAGTGGCAAATTAACAATTCCCACAGTTTGTAATTTTCTAGACTGTGCTTGATGCTTTTATTATTGCTAATTGTACTACTTTTTTTTGAGACAGTGTCTCACTATGTAGTTCAGGCTAGTGTGGAACTCACTGTGTATGCCAGGCTGACCTCGAACTGATTGTACTACTTTAGCCAAAGTGACATAGTTGTTGTGATCACTTGTTCTTTCTTGTATGACAATACCGCAATTGTCTGGGGATCTAAACAATACCATACTCCAGTACCAAAGAACTAGGTGCTAGGCCAAATAGGCAGCAACCTCTCCACCCTAATAAATTGGCAGGATCTTGGGACAGACTCAAACCCCCAATCCAGCAACACACGGAAGACATCTCCGGACAATAGTCATTTCCTAAGAAGGTCTCTATATCAGTAATAAAGCTACCTACCACAACAGATTTACAAGTATCAGTGCAGAAAAAAAATTTAAAAATAGAAAATGAGAAGAAATGGAAGCAAGATGCAACCCCACACCTTCAGCTTGCCAAAGCCAAATATAAGAGGCACTGAGGTTGAAGAAATCAAAAGCCACCTAGCTGAACTTTCTGAAATGGTAGCAGTGGAAGTAATAAAGCAAATAAATGAGGCTCTAGGAAAAAACAAATCAGAAATAATTACACAGATAACTAAAGAAATGATGACCATAATGAAGGACATGGTTAGAGAATCTAACTCACTCCAGAAAGAACGGCTATTATCAAGAAATCAACCAATAACAAATGCTGGTGGGGTTGTGGTAAAAAGAAACCCTTCTTCGCTGTTGGTGGCAGTGTAAATTGGTAAAATCAATCTGAAAATCAATATGGAGATTCCTAAAAAACCTAAAACTAGAAATTCCATTTGACCCAGCTATTCCTTTTCTTGGTATTTTTCTGAAAGAATTAGAAGCATTAGGGCCAGGGATTTAGCTCAGTGGTTCCACTACCTGCCTCGAAAGCACAAAGTTCTGAGTTCAATCCCTGGTACCAAAAAAAAAAAAAAAAAGAATTAAAGCTCATACCTCAGTGATATATAAACACCCATGTTTATACCAGTGCAATTTGTAATAGCTAAATCTTAGAAATAGCTCAGATGCCCATGGATGGATGAATGGATAAAGAAATGTGGTATTTATATGTAATGGAGTAATACACTGGCATAATGAAGGATGAATTTGAGACATTTCTAGGTAAATGGATGCACCATGAGAACATAATTTTAAGTGAAATAAATTGGACACATATGTATAAATATCACGTTGTTTCTCTTGTGTGAGAAACCAAAGGGTAAATAAGAGCCAAAATGGATGGTAGATATTGGGAAGTAGGAAGAAAATGTTCAAATGGGAAGGGGAACAAGGGAGGGGGAAGGGTTATGAAAGGAAGGGAAAAGGTAAAAAAAAGAGAGAGAGAGAATAGGAGGAAAAAATGGAAACAAAGCTTTTGTAAATGAGAAGGGGAAGTGGGCTTGAAGGAAGGGAAGGGAAATAGGGAAAAAAGAAGACTCAAGATATATCATGTACAAGTACAAATTCCCTATGATGAATGAACTTTATGATCATTATGTGATCATTATGTATATCAAAAGTGTACTAATAAAGTTAATTTTTTGAAAAATAAATGAGTGGGAGGAGAATTAAGTTAGGAGCAACTATTGGAAAATAGAAATACAGAGTATATGTTTCCAATAGGCAAAGAATTTCATCAATTCAATAGAGGGCAGGAAGAGAGAAAAGAAAACACAGGAAAGTATAGAAGATAGAAAAAAAGCCTAAAATATGATGGCAGTAATAAATCCTGATGTGCCATTGTATTTTAGGCTTTTTTTTCCTATCTACTATATATATATATATTCACCAATCAAAAGACAAAAGTAATCCTATTGGGTAAAATACAAATGATCCAGCAATATTTGGCCATAAGAGACTAGTGATAGGAAAGAATTCAGTTAGGCTAATAACAAAAGGATGAAAAAATATATACTAGGTAAATGTGACCCAAAAGAAAGCTGGTATAACAATATTTGTATCAGATGAAACAAATTAAAAACAAAAACCATTACGGGGCTGTTTTAGTCAGAAAGATTCAGCAAGGGAATACATCAAATACGGACACATAACTTATAAGGTTATTTTATGATAATTACCCTAAGAGTCAAATGCAAAGGAGTGGAAGAAACGAACCACACACTAGAAGCCCAAAGGATTCAACTGAGGGCCTAGATCCCAGCAGTTTCCCACACAAGTCCAGCTGCAGGCCTAGAGTCCAAGGCAATGTCCTCCTTGAGTCCAGCCAGTGGCCTGGTGCCCAAGGCAATATGTCATGCTTGTCCATATTGAGGATCTGTACCTGAAAGGGCCAAAGGCCAGTGGTGGAAGTCTGAAAATCTACGCTGGTAAGATGAAGGACTTCTGCCACCAAGCTGAGGGATCCACATTGGAGCCAGGAAGTGATGCTCATGGTGAAGATCAGAGCTCCCCTGATGAAAACAGCAGCCATTCCCAGCAACAGTGAGCCCCTGGGCTCCTCCTCCAATGAGAACATCCTAGTTTGCATCAGGAAAACCATCCGCAGCAAGCTTCTTCTACCAAATCAGCAGGCCAAGATCTTCCCCTCCAGTTCTCTTTTCATGGCTATTGGTAACAGTCTTCAGGTGGATCCTCCACGCCCAGACCACGCTGATTCAGTTCAGCTGGGCGTTACAAGTTGACCATTAGTCAATCCACCACAGGGGCAGAGAGGAATGCAGCGTACTTGTAAGTGTAACAATAGAGCAACGTATACTGTTACGGAATCCAGGTGCACCTGATAATACTGCCTTAAAATATTTTTTTTGTTTTATTTTGTTTTGTTGGGTTTTTTTTGGTACCAGGGATCGAACTCGGGTCCTTGCACTTGCGCAGCAGGCGGCAAAACCACTGAGCTAAATCCCTTGCCCACCTTAAAATATTTATAAAATCACAATTGATAGAACCCTGGGAAGAAATACATAAGTCAACAATTGTGGGTAGAAATTTTAAAACAACTCTCTCAAACTGATGTGTTAAGTAGACCAAAATTGAGCACAAATACAACAGATCAGAATCATACAATAAGTAGAAAATCTAATAGGTATATCAGACAAACAAGAATGGTACTTTTTCTTTGAATAGATTATTCACCAAAAATCCCCATCTACTAAGTGTCCAAAGAATCTTCTATATTCCAATGAATCCAATTTAATACAGAATATATTCTCTAATAAAAATGCAGCAAGATAAGGAATCTATGTCAAAACTGCAAATATCTGGAACCTAAATAACCTTTGTTAAAAAGGAATTATAAAATCTTTAGAACAAAATAGAAAAGTTTAAAAATTATCAAACTTTGTAATATAGGTGAAACAATGCTTAGTGGTATGGTATTTTATACCTTTAAACATATTTATGTGAAAACAAGAAAGAGTGAAAATAAATTAAAGGTTCAAATGAAAAAGCTGGAGAAGGAAACAGAAGGAGAGATACAATGAATTTATGGTAGGAAATTTAAGGCATAGTAAAAATAATAGAGAAGATTAAGAAACTCTAAATCTGGTACTTAGAAAACACCAAAAAGAGAGACACTTTCTTCTTGGCAAGACTGATCAGAATAAAGAAAGAAACAATAAACAATAAAAATACAGAATGAAAAAGAAGAAAATAAACTAGACATAGCTGAGAGAAATACTAACGAAGAATAGTTTCAAAAATTATCCATCAATAAGTTGAAAAACTACAGGAAATGGAAACTTTCAGGGAGAGTTTTCCATGAAAATTACATTTCTGGAAAAATACAAAATGTCAGAATTGATGAAAGAGGAATTAGAATAATTAAATGATCAGCAATCAATAATAAAATTAAAATGGTAATCAAGGTCTTTTCTCTTATAAAAGACACAGACCCAGTGGTTTGTAGGTTTTACCAAAGTTGTAAGAAATAGACAACTCTGAAAATAGAAAATGGTGAAACCAATAGAAATCATTTTATGAGACTAGTATATGTGTGTGTGTGTGTGTGTGTGTGTGTGTGTGTGTGCATGCATGCGCATGTGGGTGCACAAGTGGTACTGGGGATGAACCCAGGGAGTGCTGAGTTACATCTTCAGCCCTTTAAAAATTATTTTTATTTTTAAATTTTGAGTCAGGGTCTTGCTAAGTTGCCCAGGCTGGCCTTGACCTTGTATCCCTTCTGCTTCAGCCTCCTGAGTTGCTGAGGTTACAAAAGGCCCATTTGGGTTTTGAACACAGATATAAAAAGACAAAATAAAAATACCAGGCAAACAAATATAAACGGGTAAAAGTAACAGATGGTCATGGGAGGTTTGACTTAGAAAAACAAAGATGGTTCAACCTCAGAAAATAGCTCCATTCATCTAATGGAGAAAAATCCCTGATCATCTCCAAAGATATTAAAAAAGCACTTTTAATAAAGTCCAACATCCATATATGATAAAGTCTCACAGCATACTATGTCTAGAAGGGAACTTCTTTACTGGGATGAAGATTGTGTCTCTACCCTATGGTAGACAACATACTTTACATCTCCTTTACGATTAGGCATGCATATTGCTACTGCTCCTACTGCTTAACATGCAGTTGACAAGCCTGGCCAACTCTGTGAGATGAAGAACAGCAAAACACTGTCAATTTAGTGACCAAGAGGGAAGGTATTAAATTATCTTCTGCTAGTAAGGTAGTCTAAATAGAAATCTATCAGAATCAACAGAAGATTAGAATGAGAAATCTTAGACACAGATCAACTCAGAAAAATTGACTGCATCTCTCCATGTCACTAGAAGCCAATAAAAAAATACAACAAAAGATAAGATGCCTTTCAAATGGCATCACAAATTACAAAATCACGTTAGGATTAACAAAGGCTATACACCATGGGTAATATTTTAGGAAAGTATGAATAAATGTAGAGCTACTCTATGCTTATGAAGAGATTGCTTTAACATTTAAAGCTGTCAGTGCCCTCCAAACTAACCTACAGTTTCAATGTAATCCAAAAATAATTCCAGTGAATTTTTAGGGAATGTGACAAAGATATTCTAAATATAGAAAAGTATACGTTCATGAAGAGCTATGTTATTTTGAAAAAAATAGGAAAAAAGGCAAACTTCCCTTACCAGATTTAAGATAGTAAGAGGTGGAGATGTAGTTCAGTGAAGTGCTTACCTAGTACACACAGGACCTGCACTCCATCTCCAGTGTGCACGCATACACACACACACACACACACACACACACACAGAGCACAAACTATAGGAAGAAAACAGTGTTGCAAAAACAGGAAAATAAATAGACTTACTAAACAGAAATAACTCATAGCCTGATTCCTTTAGATACGGCAACTTGATATGATGAAATTCAATAGGCAACAGAAACAATTACTTGAGAGAAAATGTGATGAAAATCATCTCACTATATACAAAAGAGCCCTACCTGACGTGATATACAAAGTGGATCCTGGATGAATGGAAAAACCTGTGTGAAAAGTAAATCTGGAATGTTAATAAAGAAAATATTGGACCTAGAGGAAAAGATGGACTTCTTTAACACAACCTCAATGGAACAAACAATTAGGAGAATCATTGATTGTAATTAGACATAACATAAAGAGTTCTGTTTAAAAGAGACAGCATAGACAAGGTTAACAGACAGATGAGAAATTAGGGAAACATATTTGCAATGTCCCAGACCAATGAAAGACCAATAACTAGTATGTAAAGAATTCTGCCAATGTACAAGAAAGAGAAAAAACTAGAACATTATGGATAAAGGGTATAAACTGCAACTCACAGAAACTGTGAATGGCTAGCAATATACAAAAAGATACGCAAACTCAGCAATAGTCAGAGAAATACAAATTAAAATAAAGAGTAGGATAACATTATTCATTTTAACTGTCAAAAATGTATCCAGTTTATATTCATGAGTTGGCACTGTGTGGGGTCATAGGGACCCTTGTATCCTTCTGGTGGCAATGGGAACTGCTCAAGTATCCAAGAGAGCAACTGAGGCAGGGCTACCTCAGGATCCCATTGTGAGCAGTCTCAGAGACAAGAAAATCTCTGCATGAATCCAGAGGAAGGCATGGATGCAAATGATAGCTATTTACTCTTTGTGTCACAGTAAAATGGAGTTGATATGCATTTCCATTAGTGAGACATCATTTGGTAAAATGTAGTGGGTGGGTATCATGAACCAGAACTCAGTAGACAGAGGTCATAAAACTGATGGGTTCATAGCAACAGGCACAGATGTTTAAAGAATAGGATTGAATTGAGAAAGTGGAAAAATATGGTCCTTAGTCCAATGCCTTTGATACAAATTAAAATATCAACACAGAAAACAGTTATGCACATTATAGAGATACCTAAAATTTGAGGATGTATATTAAATGCATTAAAACTGTTGCATATATGGAAAGAGAAAGGGGATTAGGAGATTAAGGGGAAAAGGGAGTGTGGCTCAGTGGTAGTGCACTTGCTTAGCACCTAAGAAACCCTGTTTAATCTCCTAGCAGCGAGCCCCTCCCCCCCGCATGTAAGTAGGGAGAAAAGGAAGGCAATAGATATGTAAAATAAAATGAGAGATCAGACTTGCCTGGACACATGATAATACTAAGCCACAAACTCAGGCATAAAATAAACTCAACCATCTGCCCTTGAAATCCAGAAAGTAATAGGTATTTTCTTGTCTACCATCAAAACTGGAGAACTAAAAATGAGAAGCTTCTAAACTTTGAAGTCACCATTGAAAGAAAGAGCTAAATTTCCAGTTGCTGCAATTTGAAGGCAACAAGTGGTTCATGTCCTGAATTTAGAGAAGGCCAAGCTAGTGCTCATCACCTGTTCCTAACACCTGGTTTTACTTGGCCTCCCATTGTAGCCTGCAAAAAATTCCACGGAGACCTGTTTTCAGAATCAAGCCTTCCAGCAAGTGTCCCCACCCTCACCCCTGCTCTGCACACATTTCTAACTCTGATGGATGCTTTCCCTCCCACCAAGCTGCATCAATTATAGTAGCAACTTTATGGGCTGATATCTGACCCCCCTGGAAATCCCATCAGGCAAACATAGGTTGTCACAGGCAACCAGGTCCTTAGTGTTCAGGTTTCCCAGATAACAACTTCCAAAGATTTATTTTTTTCATTAAGACTGTTAGATTCCTTATTTTTATTTGTAACATGGTACAAAGCAAATTACTTGAATGCCAGTGACTTTCTCTTCTGAGATGGCCTTTATCTTCCCCTAAAGTGAAAAATGAATAATTCTGTGGCCGGCGATGGGCCAGCTCATTTAACTCTTGCCTTAAACTTGGGTCACTTCCATGCCAACATATTGTCCTATTTTCAGAACACTCTTGGACCTATTTTCCCACTTCCCTGTGGCCCCTCATGAGGGGGCTTCTATTTTACAATGATTCCACACTCTGCACACAGCAGGCTTCAGCTTCAGTTAGTGTTTGGTTCTGTGAGGACAGAGAGCATCTGGAAAATATCCTTTGCTCAGTAAATGTTCACGAACCCAAAGCCTATTAACAGTTTTCCCTAAGCAGTCTTTATTTCTCTCTGTAATCAATTTGTTACATCAATATGTCCAACAATACTACTACTGCGGAAGGTTGTAATTCTAGGCACTTAGCAGATTTCTTAATAACTCATTTTGTTATTGTGTGTGTACATGGAATTTGTCATCAAACATAGTTTATCTGAAGAACCCAGTGTTCTTCATATAAGTTTGGTGCCTGTCAGTCATATAAGTTCAATAGTAGTAGATGCTGTTCCTCAACCAGTTACTAGTCTCCTGAGCAGTAGAAATATGTCATCGAGGCAATGCTCCATCTATTAAAATCATTATATCTTGTTATTCCTCACCGTAACAAGTTCAGGGTCAGAGAGGTCAGGACCTTTAGGAAGCTACATCCTATGGGCCTCGGGAAAAATGATGGGGAATGTGGAGCATTTCCAGTTCCTTTTATTATGAACATATCTTTGGATCTAATTATATTCATACAATATATGTTTGTGTTTGAAAGACTTTTCCTCTAATTAGCTGGATGGCCTTGAATAAATTAATTCACTTGCCTAAGACTAAGTTTCCTCACCTATGAGATGGGGATTTTCATTCACTTAGCAAGCGCTTATTAAGTATGTTCTGTGCTTGTGAGGCACTGTTTTAGGAGCTGGGAATAGAATTTACAATTAGGGGGCAAGATTACCTCTATTGTGGAATTGGCAGTCAGCTTGAAATTAAAGTACAAACAGAAACAGTGAAAATTATAACAGTGCTACAGTGCAAATATAACACTTACCTTATAGAGGAGTCTAAAGACTTCATAGATGTTGCAAGGATCCTATGATAAAATGTATCTCTGTAGTTCACTGTGTGCATAGTGTGTGCTTAATAAATGGCAGTTGTTTGAATTGAAAGAAGGACTGTAGTTAAAAGGTATCATTTTTCTACCCCCACTGAGAAACTAGTGGGCATGGTGGTAAGGGAGGAGCCCATGATCCTAAAGTGGTACTGGTTAGTCCATGGAATTGCTTTCACAGTAAAATATTAGGAGAGAAGCCTAGAAAGAGTGTGTGGAGATGTCCATGGAGGTGGGCATGAATGCCATTCTGTGGAGCAGATCACCCGGGCATCCCCTCCACCCGACACACTCTACTCTACAAAGAGAAGGAACAGCATATTGCCCAGCCAGGGTCAGAGCAGCGCCTTGCCATCACTGGAGTTCACCTAAGATTAAATTGACAGATGCATGCATGCAGCCGGATGGGTGAGAGGGAGAGCAGAATGGCATCCCCAGGCCAGGGCTGTTCTTTCTGTGTTTTGACTTGCTGTATTGACTTGTAGAGAGTCTTGGGCAACCTACTTTTTCTGGCTGACCCTCTGCTTCCTGGGGGTAAGATAGTGAATTTCTTGGGCCCCTTCCAGCTGAGATGCATTGCAATTCTAAATTCAAAGTGGTTTTCATCTTTTTTATCTAGGCCGGACTCATGCCTTGGAAAAGGAAGAAGCTTCTCTGAGGGCTGGAGTTGAACTGGGTCTGGCCCTTCACTGAGGCTTTGGACCCTTCTATCTAAAGCTTTGAATTTCTCTCTGCATTGTACAGAAGCTGGGCTCAGCTTCCCTGCTCTATAAAACCACATCATATGTAGTCACTGAAGAAACTAAGACATCTCTGGTGCTACACTTTGTGGTTCTTTTGGAAGGGACTGTGGAATACGATTGAAAGGCATGTAGAAAGGAGGAAAACAAAAGTAGTATGGCTCTACAAGTCAGCAGAAATCAAGTTTGAATTGGTGAACCACTCAGTGGAGTGAAAGCCAAGAAATTGGAAATAAATCAAAATGACTGAACACATTTTTATATTATCCTTATTTAAATATTTGTTACATCCATTATAGCACCAAGGACTATTGACCTTTACCTGGGGACGTTGATTCTTGAGCTGTTGGCTTTTGTTGCCCTAAACCAAGTAATCACTTGAGCTCCCTGGCATTGCTCTTGGCCATGAAGCTTGTGGGGTGTCGATGTGCGGGAGGCTAATGCCTTCCCCGGCTGATGATTGGGCCTGAGCCGAGCGGGCCAGGTCTGTGAGCCTAGAAGCCCGGCCAGCCAACACAAACATGCTGATTCCCCTGAACTCGTTAAAAGGAGTTTGGTTGGGTTAGAGAGAATTCCAATGATTGCTCCTGGAAAACACACCCAGGCCTCACAGTTCAGATATGTCACAAAGGCCTGGAAACTGCCTTTTTAAAAGAAACAAAACATAGCCCTGCCTTCCTGTAGGAATCTGACATGATATAGATTTGAACTATTTGGCACAAAAGATTTTCACATTGGGCAGGCTGACCAGTACCTGGGACATGAAGAAAGTAAACACATTACCGGGATCGTCTTGCAAGCCCAAAGAATGTCCTCTTCCGAACAGGATTGAACAGCTCCATCGCCCTGAGCCTTGTAGACTTTTTGAAGTGTTTGTGTTAGACATCCAAGTCAAGTCGGGGCACGAGTGGCCTCTCTACATCTAGTGGAGCATTTGCTTCTTCTAAGTTTGCCTGCCAGTTAAAAAAAAAACAACAAAAAAACTGTTTGCTGACATGTAGCCTTCATTAAGCTGCCAGAGACTTAGATAATAGCAGGAAGCTTTGGGCAGATAAATGGGGAGACTGGGATTCAGTCAATTAAATCATTAATGAATATTTGAAATGCCTTTATAATGGGGTTCTCCTGCAGTCTACACATTAAAATAAAGGAAAAGACATCTTATCTCATTCCATGGTTCTCACTGGGGCCAAACGATTCTCCCTTGAACTCACTCTGTTTATAGATGGCAAGGAGTGAGGTTTACTTGAACTGGTTTTTGTTTTGAATTTGTGCGGGTTTGTCCTCTCCACTGCAGAATGTATCCTTCCAGTGTCTGCGCCTCCGAGGCTGGCAGTTTTTCTGAGGCAGTGCCAGAGTTTATCACCACTCGCTTCTGGATAGTGTTAATGCTGCAGTCACTTCCTGTCTGCACAATAATCAGAACATTCACCAGAGCGCTGAGTGTTACAGGCCACATGGGGGATTATTACCTGAAATGGTTAAAAAAAATTTTTATTTTAAAAAAAGCTTAGTATAAGATGTTCACACTGTTTCTGGAGACATTTTGTTCTAAGTTAAACATGTGCCCATGGCATCTATAGGAAGAATAAAGCAGACCTGTAAACAGGTAGAGCGGGAGATGATTGCTCACAGGTTCCCCGGAGCACAGTGGGGAATACTGGTTCCCATGTCTCCTCAAAGTGGAAATTAGCCTGTGGATAGTGGACAGTGAAATCCAGAGAAGAGAGTTAATGCAGACCAACAGGGCTCATGTTTCTGGCAAGCACCGGAATTCTTGAGAGAATTTATGAAAACTTGCATTGTGAGTCTGTCCTGGAAATGGTTAGGCTTGGGTAGGGGGAGCCCTGAGACTATGCATTTCAACCGATGCTGGTGCTGCTGGTGCAGGGAGCACATTCTGAGCAACACTGATGTAAGAGGAAAGGCACAAAGGGCCTTGTCAGTTGAGGTCAAAGGGGAAGGGGCCCAAATTTTATGCTGGATATTATACCTCAGTTCTCTTGTCTCATTTGAAGGACAAAACATCTTATAAAAGATACAGTAGTTCCCTCTTACCCACAGTTTCATTTTCCTTGATTTCAGTTACCCGAGGTAAATCATGGTCTGAAAATACTGAAAGGAAAATTCCAGGAATAAACAATTCATAAGTTTTAAATTGCATGCCATTCTGAGTTGTTTCATGAAATCCCTCACTGTCCTTCTCTGGTCTGTCCAGGATGTGAATCATCTCTGTCCAATGTATCCATGCTATATACATTGTCTGCCCACTAATCACTTAGAAGACATCTTGGACATCAGACTCACTGTCACAGCATCCCAGAGCTTGTGTTCAAGTTACTTTCATTTTACTAATAATGACCCCACTCCACAAGAACAATAAGGCTTCACACTATGCTGAAGAGAAGCTAAAGTGCTTCCTTTTACTAAAAAGGTAAAAGTTTTCAGCTTAAGGAAATAAAACTAATTGCATGCAGAGGTTGCTAAGATCTATAGCACAAAAAGATATTTTAAGAGAGAGAAGTAAAAGGCCACATCCACATATCCTTATTAAGTATAGTTATAATTGTTCTATTTTACTGTTGGTTATTACTGTTAATCTCCCACAATGCCTGCATATAAATTAAACTTTATCACAGGTATGTATGAGTAGGAGAAAGCATATAGAGGGCTCTGTACTATTTCAGGCATCCACAGTACATCTTGGGACATATACCCCATGGAGAAGGGGGAACTACTGTCATTTTGTCTTTGTGCTAAATTAGGAGTTCCTGGCTTTATGGAAGAGAACAGAGCAATCTCTATACTACACATGAGTCCTGTTTGCTTGCTGATCTCTACTGTAATAGTTGGGCCAGGGAGGGATTCCATGGGAGAGCTAAGGAAGGGGCCCAGGGTCAGGCTTGGGGTATTCTGGTGCAGGGTCCTGGGGTTGACACTGCCTCTTTTCCTTGATGCTGTGATCTCTCCTCCCAGCCTCTTTGTACCTTGTCATTCTGCCTCAACACTTGACACTTCCTTCGTCAACAGAAATTTCTCCTGTTTTATAGACTGACTGATCCTATATGACACATTCTTAGAATTTAACTCACCTCTTGTCATTTGAGTTTTTAATGTCTGACATTAGTAGATGTTTAATTTGCAGATTTGTTTAATTAGTAGATGTTTCATTTGTAGAACCTCACCTAAATCTTTTGCCATGCTCAAGAACGCTTTAAATTTAAGCCCTCGGGTTATGCAAAATAAACCAGTGCCCTGGGTTATCAATCCCCCAAACTGTTGGAATTTTCACTTATTGAGGTTTTTAAGTGGGAAGAAGACACTCATATAATGGTGAAACCAATAGAGAATTTTACTGCTTGATTATCTTTTTAACCTGAAGCTGAGGAGTTAATGGGAATAATTAGAAACAGGAGCTTTCTGTACATCTCAAACTAGGGACTACACACAGGAATTATTTCTCTGGAGAAGCTTTAAAGGAATTTGTAGAATATAAATGATTTATTATCTTAATGATCCAAAACATGTCAGCAACTGTCAGAAATACAGTATATCATATTCTCAGTATTGGATCAAACTACAGATAAAGTTGCACGTGTTCCTGCGAGGGGTTTAGAAATTGAAAAGGAAGAAAAGAGTCAGATTAGCTGGAGAAAAATTTCTGTGCAAGGAAAAAAAAAAGAAGAGAAGGCATTTCCATCACTTCAGAGTTACTTCTTTGGGCCAGGGATTTAGCTCAGTGGTGCTGCTGCCTGCCTCGCAAGCGCAAGGTCCTGAGTTCGATCTCTGGTATCAAAACAAACAAATAAACAAACGAAGAGTCAGAGTTACTTCTTTGGCCTCGAAGACTAATCAGTGCTGGAGCTCAGAAGCAGCTGGAACTTGTAAAGAAGTTAGCAATTGTCATTTGCCTCTTTCTGTTCTTCCTCTTGCGACCTCCGTTTTATCCCTGCCTCTTTTTTGCTCCATCCCTTTTATAGTAAGGGCAGTTGCAGAGTTGGCCTTCTGGCTTCTCTTCCCTATCTCTGCAGGGAACCACATGTGACAATCCTCACTCATTGCTCCATCCACCTGTTCTAAATAGTCTCACCCATAACACCACGGGCTCCCTGTGCGTCCTTGTAAATGTGCTCAAAAGGATAATTGTGGTTTCTCAGTTACAAGCTCGATATGAGGTGACAGTTTAGTGGTCAGTCCAGCTGTATCGGGAGTTAAAATTATCCATGCTTGTCTGCACGCGTGCTTAGTGAACTGTACAGCTCCACCTTTTTCCAGCTGATTTAGCCTTCTCTCCCCCATGGAGAGACAGCCAGCATCCCTGGGTCTGCTCAGAAACCAGCCCCTCTTTCTTTTAGACTGTCAAGCCATTGCAGTAATGAAGAGTCTGGTGTGTTCAGCTTTATCTTTTTGATGAAATGTGAGAAACCATTGTTTTTAATGTGACAAAATAGTCATCCCTCTCATAGAAGGAAAAGTATTTCTAAATTATATTCTTTCCTCTCTTCTGGTTCTGTCTCTGTTCTAACTCTGAATTTTGCTCAGAGTAAATTTTCGGTCTTTGACTGAGCCTTGTTGTGTAATCATTATCTGGTTAAGAAGACAGGAAGAAATGGAAATGTTATGCAGGGGTCTGAATCCATGAGTTATTAGGAACTCTGTAGTTTCCAACACTGCTCTTCAGATTCCAAGAGAGGTCATGCTTAGGATCGAAGTGCTGTACTCTCTCAACATTCTTCCAGGCAGAATATTTTCACAAAGTAGAGAAGTCCAGATATTAAAAGCTTTTCTTGTTTGCCATCCACATGGTTTTCCCTCATCTTCCTCACTCATCTGTCTGACTGAGCTTTTCTTCTAAAAACCCAGTGTGCCTTTTAATCAGGAAATGAGACATGGGTCAGCCTGTGGATTAAGCCTGTGTCGATGGACTCCTTGGGTAGGGAAAGCCTTTGTGACATTGCAGAATGTATTTTGTCCAGGGAGTCATCGGGGCTGTGTGGGCAGTCTTCTGGAGTCTCTAGATGAATGTAGCCCTAGTTCCTTCTGAACATTTTCCAAAGCAGCACTCCTCCAATATTTTCTCATTCTCTCACACTAAGGAGTGAAATTACTTGGAGTTCATTGTAGCGATAAGCAGTGAAATCCAACAAAGCTCCTATCCACCCAGTGTTCTGGGAGATAATAGGAGAGGACGGACAGTGCACCGTGAGAAGAAAGAAGAAAGCGACCAGTCTAGTTCAAACTGGAGTGCTTAGATGGGGAATTCCCTGGAGAAGCTAGTCTGTGAGCTGATTCATAAAAGAAGAGGGTACAAGGAAACAAGCAGCGGCATTTTGAGGTCTAGGGGCCAGATATGCAAAAAGCTGGAGCCATGAAACTACTTGGTGTGTGTAGGGAGCTGCAGGGTACTCTGAAAGATTAGAATATGTCTATATGATGAAGGAGGTTGCAGAGGTAGCAAAGGGTAGACAGGGCACAGCCAGGGAACCACATTCCTGAACATTTCTTGCTATTCCAGTCTGAGCAGATTTGTCATGAGCATTTATTTGTGCACTCAATGACAGATTTTCTTCCCACTAGATATTTCTGTCTTCTTCTATTGTAATGAAACCTAGAGTCACTTTTAGGTTAATTTTTAAGCCACAGAAAATGGGATCAATATCAGGATGCATTTCATTCCCCTCCTCTGCCTACTCTGGAATACTAAACTGTAAATTGAGTTTCTGATGGCAAGGGCTGTGTGGAATTAAGAGCAGTGGCTACCACTGGGACAGATGCTGGTGAATTCTTCATGACCTTCATCTCAACATGCTTCTACAGAACTATGCTTTTCTGCCTTTACACATAGTCAGAGTCTGGCTCCAATTTTGGCAGATTTAATAGCTCCTCATTTATTTTTCCAGTCTTCATCAACATGCTTCTAAGTAATGATCTTCACATCCTATTACCATTTTCTTGAATCTTCCCTTCAGAGGAAAACCAAGACACCAAACCTGCCACTCTGGCTAAATGTTGGCAGATGCCTTTTGTAAAGTCTTATAAAACATACATTAAGCAATTTGGCTGAAAACCTGTTGGAACAAGTTACTTGATTTTAATGAACTATCCCCTCTGAAAATGTTTTGTATACACTATGTCTTTCACTAACTGGTTTCTTTTTAAGTAAAAAAAACCCAAAAAAACCCCAGAAAAAAACAGAAAAAAATACAAGTCAAGTTACTGCCCCAGGAAAGACAGAGACACAAAGAGCAAGATTCTTTGCTTGAAGCCATGCAGTCTGGACTGCATGCACAACAGCAGAATGAAGATGGAATGTGAGCCTGCCGTGCAGCCTCTCTGCTGTCTGTCAAGAGTACCGTGTGGTTGAAGAACAACTGGACCACGGAGCCCAGCAAAAGACACAACAGAAACAGAGCAATATTTGCCACATGCTAGTATTTTTTCAATATTGCTTTGGTACTTCATCATAATTCACTGCATAATGAGAAAAAAGCCATTTGGAGTTTTTCCTTTGACAAGATAGGTGCCTCCCCTGGAACTGATGTTATCTAACCGATAGTTCCGCTATTAGTTGTTGGCTGCAAAACCAGTGGTAAAACCCCAGTGACCAGAGACTCCGAGATTGAATTCAGACCAGGGATGGGTGTGTTATTGACATAAAAAGGCAATTGTTCTGGAGTTGGTGCAATGTAACTGTTCCAGTTATGTTTCCCATCAAGGTGTATATCTTAGCAAGAGCTGACTCTGTTAGCAGAAGGTCATCAGTCTTTTTTCAAGTTTATATAAGGGACGGCATCTAGGCAAGCAGCCAGTTGAACAGGGATCTGTGTTATACAAGGTTTCAGCACCCAGGGAAGCATTTGTGCATGTAGATGTGGATTTCTGTATGTATATATTCATAAACCTTGTCTTAGCCTTAGTTCTTCTTAAAGCAGGGCTTGAATCAGAGTATTGTGTGCAATGGTTTATTTGAAAAGTGATCCCAGGGAACAGGAGTGAGAGACGGAGACAGTGAACAAGGAAAGGAGGGCAAGTTAGCAAAGGGATGTGTTACTGAACTGACCACCATGTATGTGGCTGGTGCTCCATCTTCAGGACCCTTCTGAGGAGGCTTAGGAACAGAACCTCAGAAAAGTCTGCACAGGAATGCAAAAGGGATGTGTTGGCCTGCCTGCTACCACCTGGCACTGCTCAAGGTGGCCCCAAGGACTCTAACTCACCTGTCCTTCTTGGATACACATGCATGCGTTGGACCCCACTCCTGGGTGCAGAGAAGCTCCAGGGAAGAAAGTGAGAGGCTGGGGCAAGGGTGTGCCTGGGTCCTATCAGTTTCCCCTTGAGTGGATCTCGTCTGAGCTGGTACTACAAGGTGCCTGAGAAAGTCTGAAGATGTACTTGTATTAGAGGGTCTGCCATGGGTCTTAGTCTTAGTCTTAGTCTAATGAATGTTAGCAAAGGTGTATAACCACTATGATTGCTTAATGTTATTATATCCTGTCTTGGCCCAAGACTTCCAATTAGTTGAAAATAAATGTCCTGCCCCTTGCCCTGGGTTTCATTTTCAGGTGGGATTCTGTTGTCTAATGTTTCTTAGGACTATTTTAGAGCTCCATCCTTAGTCTTGGCCTAATATGGAAAATTTTTCCAGTGCTTTTTAAAATATTGAAGTATAATTTACATATAGTAAAACGTAAAGATTTTTAAGTGTTTCGTTGCATCCATTTTGACAAATGCATATACCTGTGTAACTCATACCCCAGCAAGCTATAGAATACAGTGGACCCTCAAGTTATGACCAGCCTCACATTCGAACAACTTGGGCTATGAGTAGAATTTTAGTTTTAACTTAGGACCAAAGTCTTGAGTTACAAACCAAATGCTGGTCTTTCCTGTGGGGGTTAATTGAGAAATTCTGGGCCAATTTCTCTCTCAGGACAAAGATCTGCCTGGAAGAAAATGTGGTTTAAAATTTATAGAAGAGAGAGACTTTGAAGGCTGTGTAGAGGAGCCTGAGCCTTCAATTGACCCTGTGCTTGATGACACTGTCACTATTGCAGAGTCCATAGGCCTGCAGGTGGACAGTGGTGATGTTGAGGAACTGGTGGAGGAACACTCAGAGGAACTGTCTACAGAGGAACTTCAGCAACTTCTGGCTGAGCAACAGAGAACGGCAGCTCAAGAGCTTTCTGAAGAGGAGGGGGAGTATCAACAATCAGTGTAAAAAGTTCTTCTGAAATAAAGGAAATCCTGAAAAGATGGACAGAACTACAAACACTTGTAGAGAAGACCCACCCAGAGAGAGGAAAAAGCCAATCATTGCATTCACTTGCTTAATGACAATGCCATGTCATACTATAGAACAGTATTACAGAAAAGGTGGAAACAAACAACCTTAGACCAGTTTTTAGTTCTGAAAATGTTGAAACCTAGTGAGCCCGAAGCAGGTCCTAGTGGGCTACAGACTCTCCCAAGGAGAGAAAGGACACCAGAGGGCCAGATTCCTGATGTTCTTCTGGAAGGGGACTCTCCTTCCAAACAATAACCACCTTCCATTTCATCCTCCCTTCCTGCAAGCCAAAGCTGTCAACTTGAATGGCGAGTACAGTATGAAATTGTTGTTTCTGGTAGACTAGGCACATTTTATAACTATTTGGTGAATACACTAGGAAAATTATTGGTGTTTCTGGTAAATTATGCATGTTATACAGCCCTTTTTATTATGAAAAGGTTAGTTAAAGGGTGATTTGGGAGGTTTGGAATTCATTATGGGTATTTCCATTATTTCTTATGGGAAAAATAGTCTTGATTTACAACCAACTTGAATTACAATCAGCCTTTGTGAATGAATTGAGTTCATAAATCAAGGGTCCACTGTATACCCATCATCCCAAAAAATATCCCTCTACCCTTCCCAGTTCACCCCCTCGCCCCTCAGGAATACACAAGTATTTTCATTTCTATCATCATATATTAGTTTTTCCATGTTAAAAACTCTGTGTAGGTGGAATCATCTGGTACCTTCTATTTTGTGTCTGATTACATTCAGTACAATGCTTTCACTCAACTTTCAGCATAATGTTTTATAAATTCATTCATATTGTTCTGTGTCTCTGATGCTTGAATCTTTTTGTTGCCACATAGTATTCTATTCTTTGAATCTACCACAATTAACTTATCCATTTTACAATTGATTGACAATTGAGTGGTTTCCAGTTTGTGCTATATGAATAAAGCTGCCAAGAACAGATCCTTCTGTGGACCTATGTTTCTTTTTCCTAGAATCTAAGAGACATCTGGGCCAAAAGACAGATATCTCTTTATACAGGTTGAACATTCCCTACCTGAAATCCCTGGGACCAGAATGTTTCTAATTTTGGAGTTTTCTAGATTTTGGAATATTTGCATAGACTTTACTTTTGAACATCTGTAGTCCAAAAATCTGAAGTCTGAAATTGTTTGAAATCCATACTGAAGACCAGGGAAGGTCAACCTATGTAGCAAATGTGATTGTAACAGTTCACAATTTCATCAGCAGTGGGTGTGAGTCTGAGATCCCTAGAGCCTTGCCAATATCTGTATGAACAGGCTTGTTCATTGTAGCCATT
Organism: Heterocephalus glaber; assembly: GCF_053883595.1. Classification (NCBI taxonomy): domain Eukaryota; kingdom Metazoa; phylum Chordata; class Mammalia; order Rodentia; family Bathyergidae; genus Heterocephalus; species Heterocephalus glaber. The sequence goes on from NW_028258320.1 coordinate 63,153,667, forward strand.
CTGGTGGGCATGTGACATTATACTATTGTTGTTTCAGTTTACATTTCCCTGTCAACTAAGGAAGTCAAGTACTCTTTTATGTGCTTATTGGCCATTTGAGTATTTTCTTTGTAAAATGTCTGTTCCATTCTTTTGCTTACTTTTTATTGTGTTGTCTTTTTTCTATTGAGTTATATGAATTCTCTACATATTCCAGAATCAAGTTCTTTATCAGATACATTATTTCAAATGGTCTCTTCCAGTCTGTGTTTGCCTATTTGTTTTCTCAGCTGTATCGATTGGCAAGCCAAAATGGAAAACTTTGACTTTGCTCAATAATTTTTTGATGCTCACTGCTTTCTGTGTCCTCTCTAAATAACTTCTAAATAATCTTTGCCTACTCCAAGGTCATAAAAATGTATTCCTGTTTTCTTCCTGCATGCTATGTATTTTTGTGAAGCATATATTAGATTGTTCCAGATAGGGAGGCACAAATTTGTATTTTTTTACCAGTAAAAGTTCGTAGTCAGTACTTTTATTGCCTGTGAACACTGATGGGGACATTACTTCCCAGGCTGATGAATTATGGAGGCCTCTGAAAACCCAGACTAAGTTCCCATATTTATATTAGAATCTGTGCCTAGGACGGGGTATGAGTTTGGTCCAAGATGGAGAGTGAAGGAGGGGATTTTTGCATATTCCTTGCACTTACTTTGGGAGATGCTGTTTGGCTAATCACAGTCCATATGTGCCTGTCACCATGTACAGGGTCATGCTGTTATGGAAACCTGACTTATGTTAAATGCTTATGTTGACACTTCTTTTCCTAAATGAATGGGCTTTTTATTTAACTTGTGGCTGCTGACTTTGTGGGGGCTGCCAGGTCATTAAAATGATGTTTGTTTGAATTTGGCAGAATGAAAAATTGGACTTATATTTACATTTTTTTTTCTGATTCCCAAGTCTGTTCTCACCACTCACCCCTAACAATACTCTTTTGATTTTATGAAGAAGCCTTTACCAAAAAGAATGCAGTCAGCAGAGGTCCATGTCACGTTCCAGGCCTCACTGATGCATAGCAACTCTCTCGTCTCCAATGCCTGCAAGTGAAAGTAAAGGGGCCTAGATTAAACAAATTAGCAATCAGCAAGGGAATACCTCTTCTGGCATTGCGTATTAGTTGTACAGACTGTCACTGAATATCAGCTGGTCATCAGTTAATGAATTTAGGCAACATTTTTAACAAAGTACACTGGAATCAGAAAGTTTGAGTTATATTCTGAGCCTTTGCTGCTCACAATTGATATGATTTTCAGTCTGCGCATGTACTTTATCTGTCTTAACCTTTTAATTTGTGAGATGGAAACAGATGTAGCATGTTATCAGAACAGGCTGAGATATACTACAGTAACCTGCGCAACTCCAAATCTTTGCAACTTAGTCACAATGCTTAATTTTTTCCTTGAGCTCAATTCACTTACTTAATTCTTGAGCATCTCAGGTTGGCACTCTCCAGACACTGCCTTCCATGTGGCGATGAAGGGATCCAAGCTCTCTCATCTTATTCTTGCCAGCTTACCAAGGGGCTTGCTGTCATCATGACAGGGAAAGGGAGGAGATGGAGGAACCATACTTCCTGTGATCTGCATTGACTGAAAGAGCCACTTGTTGGGCCGGGGATTTAGCTCTGTGGTGCCACTGCCTGCCTTGAAAGTGCAAGGTCCTGAGTTAGATCCCTGGTACCCCACCCCCCCGCCCCCCGCCAAAAGGACATCTTGAAAGAGCCACTTGCTATTTCTGCTCACAGTGCATCTCCCACAGGGAGCCAGGGAAATGCCTGGTGATCACTTCCTGTCTTTGCCATGTAGGTCTTATGTATGTTCCATGATGTGCAAATGAGATTTCAGATTAAAGAACATTGCCATTTATAGCACTGATTGCATTACTTTATGCTCTTTTCTTTTTTAATTATTTTATTTTATTAGTACATGTTTGTGGTACATCATGAATAGGTTCATTGTGGGTAGTTGGTACATGTCCATGACACATCTTATTTCTTTTCACATCCTCTTCTCCTCCCTCTTTTCCTCTCTCTGTCTTTTAGTTCTCTCTCCACTTGCCAAAGATCTATTTCCCATTGTCATTTATTTTGCTTATTTATTTATTTGTACATTGGGTTTCTGCAGATATCACTCTAATATGATGCCTTCAATTCTTTAAGATACCCGGAAGCAGAATAGTTGGGCCAAATGGAATTTCTATTTTATTTTTAAGGAATCTCCATAGTGGTTATACTACTTTATATTCTTACCATCAGTGTAGAAGGGTTCCATTTTCCCCACAGCCTTGTCAGCATTTTTTATTATTTGATTTCTTGATGATCGCCATTCTTTCTGCAATCAGATGGATTCTGTTATTTTAATTTGTATTTCTCTAAAGGCCAGTGATGTTGAACATTTTTTCATGTATTTATTGCTCATTTGTACTTCTCCTTCTGAGAAGTGTTTATTAATTTCAGTTGCCCAGTGTTTGGGTCTTTACTTTGGGGATCTATTTTTTTTGGAATTCTTTGTATAGTCCTGATATGAATCCTTTGTTTGAGGTGTAGCTCATACATTTTTTTCCCCATTTTATATATTGTCCCTTCACTCTGTTGATTGTTTCTTTTGTTGTGCAAAAACTTTTAAATTTGAAATAATTCTTTTTTTTTTTTTTGGTACCAGGGGCCAAACTCCGGTCCTTGGGCTTGCGCAGCAGGCGGCGAAACCACTGAGCTAAATCCCCGGCCCTATTTCTTGATTCTTAATGTTATTTCTTGGAGATATGTTCAGAAAGTCCTTGCCTACAGCTATGACTTCAAGAGTTTTACCTATTTATCTTCCAGGAGGTTTTCTGTTTTGCTATTTAGATATTTTGAACCATTTTGATTTTAGTTTAGTACATAGTTTAGTGTAGTACATGATATGTGTCTAGCTTCAATCTTCTGCACGTGGATAACCAATTTTCCCAGAAACACTTGCTAAAGAGATTCTTCCAGTTTATGTTTTTGGCTTCTTTGTCAAATACAGATAGTCCTTTCAAGATATGTGCTCACTAGATATGTGCTCATCTAGATATGTTTATTTGCATTTGTAAAATTCATCATTTTTCTTAGTGTTATTTCACTTTGAAGTAAAAACAGCCATGACATAGTTTTTTAAGGCTGATGGGCAAACAGCTTCCACACTTCCTATCTTTTTGCATCACATGGCTCGAATAACACTTGATGAGACTAACAGAGTGAAAACACATTGTAATAAATGGAAGATTTTGGACTATAGAAAAGTTTTAAAAGAAATTCAGGTGCGTACACTGAAGATGTAGCTCAATGGTAGAGTCACGTAATTGGCAGCATGTGAGAGACCCTGGGTTCAATCCCCAGAAAAAAAAAAGACAGAAAAACAGAAAGAAAGACAGACAGACAGACAGAAAGAAAGAATCACAGGACCTGTAGAATTTGAACTAGCTGCTATTACCAGGACCTTCCAGTCTTGCTTTAATGATGAGGAAGAAGACAGATCCTAGAGGAATGATTGTCACAGGCATGTAAACTGTGTGCAGAGCCTCTCTGGAGGAGCTTTCCCATGACTCCCAGCAATCTTGTTTGTATTATTGATTTATTCAGTGAAATCACTACTCAAAGAGAGTAAAAAGGCAGGTTTCAATACAGCCAAAGCCAAATATAATTCTGGAATGAGTGGAATCTGAAATAATGAGGTTTTATTTTACTTTGCCCTAGAGGTTTCTAAGTAGTATTGGGAAAGAGAAAAAAATATTTATTTTATTTTAAAAACACACAACTTTCATTGTGTTCAAAAGTAAAGTTAGAAAACAAGTCAATAAAACAGTTTCATGGTACAGTGGGACTTCTGTTGTTAATTTTACTGTTCAAGGCATTTAACTCAAAAGAATTGTTCCCCAACACCCAGTATTTGGCTCATTTAGTTTTGAACTTATAAATATAACTGCAAAGTCACTGTCTTTGTTATTACTTTCTTGTTTGATTTTCTAAAGCTCTGCACCATGGTTTTTGTGTATTGTGTGTGGACTGAAAGACTCAAAGTCTTTGTCAGATAGGGTGATCTGTATGTCATCAGACATGGGGCTGTAAGCTAAAGAAGCTTCCATAGACCCAAGGATAGCTGCTGTTCTTGTTTTCTTTATGCAGCACACCTGTATAAAACACTATATGTAAACATATTTTCCTGGGCTTGGTAGGTGAGGGTTTTTTTTGCCATCTCCCCCTGGCATCTATATCTTCCCTTAGGCAAGGTGTCATCCCTCCCACTGTAGGTGTGGCCTTGGTGGGATTATCAAGTTGGGTCTCTTACTCTCTCTTGGTAAAAATAGGAGCACACAACCAAGTAAAGTCAGTCAGAGGATAGAGGCTGTTTGAATTGATCCTTTTTAACAATTGTCTCCTAAGAAGCTGTCATTATTTCCTTCTTCCCAGACTCCTAACAGTTCTCCAATTTCTTCCCTATCTGATCCCTACCATGTCACCCCTTTCTTCAATTCTACATGTTCCTTCCTACCTTCCCAATAATTTCTCTTTCCACTCAAATTGTATCTTGTTGGTTTCTATTACCAGCAAGGAAGAATCTTGTTCCAATGCCTTAAAATTTTAGAATTCCAGTTAGATGATGTGGCAGTTAGGGTACAGTGTCAACTTGATTGGCTTTAGGATACATTCAGATTAGTGAAGCGTACTTTTGGGTGTGTCTGTAGGGGTTATTGAGGTGTAACTTTAGGGTCTATGTCTGATCCCTGGCCCTTTCCTCTCTGGTGCTGCTCCCTTGCTCGCTCCTCAGTTACCATAAACTAGGAAGTTTCTGCAATAGTATTCCAGCCGTGGAACCCACAAAGTATGTACTGAACCCCCTGAAACCATGAACTATATGAAATCTCTACTCATTTAAATTGTGAGTGGGGCATGTTGTGTCTCATCAACAAAAAAGCTACTAATACAAAAAAATGGTATTGAAGGAGTGGGGTCTTTGCTATGATTGTACATATGATTTAGAAGCTTTCGGAAGTGGTTTCCAGGAAGAGTTTGGGAAGGTTTGGAGATGTCAGGTAGAGAAGGCCTATAATGCTTAAGTAGGGCCTGATGAGTGACACTTGTCAAGCTCAAAGACCAGAATGCTGATAGCAATGCAGACAGTAAAGGCCAGGCTCAGGAGGGTTCTGTTGGAAACAAAGACTTCTTTTGCTATTGAACTAGAGGTCATGTGTATTACACTCTGGAAAAAAAAAGTCTACATTTCGCTTGTGTCCTGGGACTTTGTAGGATTCTGAGATTAACGATGATTGATTACTTGATCTGGGCATCATCTGACTGATATGGATTTTACCAGCATGCAGAAGGCAAGAGAAGGTCATGGAGACTTCAACCTAGATTTGAAAGGAAGGTCTGAAAGGTCAGGCAAGAAGCCCCTGAGAGAGCATTATGAAGCTGTGGAAATGAAATCAAAGGTGCAGTGGATATCCCAGGAAGTTGGAGATACCAGAGATGTGGAACATATGCCAAGGAAAGGGTTATGAGCAGAGCCTGGCCAAGAGAGAGGCCATGTGGGCTCCAACCATCAAGGCCATAGGAATAGGACTGCTCAAACTCTTTGGAACTCACATGGTACCACTGTGTGTCCCAGATGTCAGATATGGAGCTACTGGACCAAATATTTTCCTTGCTGCGTTTTGGTCTTGATTTTGTCTGATTCTTTTCTATTTCTCTACTCCTTGTTTACCTTGTGTTATTGTACCTCGTGGTTATATAACTTGTTTTTTATTTTAACAGCTAAGAGTTTGCCTCAAGTCTTAGAAGAGGCTTTGACCTGAACTTTTGAAAAATGCTAGAATTGTGATTTGGAGGAAGGAATTGTTGGATTTGTGGTTATATGCTAGAATGTAGTATTGTGTTAGGTAGAATTATAAACTTACTACTGTTTTTATTTGTAGGTTCATTATGGTTTAAGATGTGTTTGGGCATTCCCAAGTTGACAAGGGTTGGGATGTAGCAGTTGGGATGAAGGGTCAGTTTGGTTTGCTTTGGGCTCCACCCAGGGAGTTTGTATAGAGCACTTCTGGGTGTGTCTCTCAGGTCATGGAAGTGTGGCCTTGACGGTTTATATCTGATCCCTTGCCCTTTCTTCTCTGGTGATATTTTTCTGCTCTGCTTCTTGGCTGGCATATACTAGGTAGCTTTGTTCCACCCTTATTTTGCACCATGATATTCCAGCCTTGGAGCCTGCAGAGTATGTACTGAATCCCCTGAAACTGAGCAAAATTAAACCTCTCCTTCTTTAAATTGTGGGTGTCAGGTATTGTGTATGAGCAATGGGAAAGATGACTAATACAGATGGAAATTTAAAGGTAGATTCAAAATGCCCTTAAACTGAGATCTGAAAGGTTGGCCATGTTCTTTTATTGTATTGCAATTTCATATATTAACAATTAACTGAAGATTGAAAATATTTCCCAAGTAGCCCCAATTGTAATATTTATAGTATATAAAAAGAATCTTCTTCATTAAAGATTTATGGGATCCACATCTTAGTTGTCTTTGCCACTCACATACCTCACAGGCATCTCAGAGTCCAAAACAAGGCTCTTAATTTCCCCGGACTTCCTCCTCAAACTCTCTTCAAACAGAAGAGAATTCAGAGTAAAAAACAAATCTTTGTCTTCATTTTGTTACAACTTCTCACCTGGCATCCCCCGTACTAGAAGGGTGACATATAGTAGAATAATTTAGGGTCATATTTTTTTCCAGAAACTTCTAAAAGTTTCTATCATCTATCACTTTTTTAAATTATAATTTGATTATTAAGTATGAAAAAAGAGAGAAAATATTATACCCAAGCCTAGAACCCCAAAACATTTCCTGTTAACATTTTGGTGTAGTTTCTTTTCTGTGGATCTTAGCATGGTATCACTAATAGTGCATATGCAGTTTTAATATTCCTTTGTAGGTAACATTATACAAGAAGCAGTCTCTGTTTGGCCATAGAGGCCTCATAGCCATCCTCATAAGGGCTGCAATTATTCTCTCAAGTAGCTATTCAATATTTACTCAACCATTCTCCTTCTGGACATTTAGGCAGGTTATGTAAATATAGAGTGCCTCAATTTTATACCCACATTTTCCCAGAAAGAAAAATAATTTTGACAGCTCTAAGACTTGCTTTAGTGGGGCATTCACAAAGCATTTGGAGTTCATTTGGTTCTTTTGCTACTAGAGACAGAATTGCTCACATAAAAATGCTTATCACAATATAAATATCTATATTCACAAAGCAGTGGGAAGCTTTTAAAATCCACGTTTGATGCTTACTTATGAAAATTTCAAAGGACAATAAATTTCTTTGTGTATGCTACTCCTAGCCTCTAGGGTTGGTAAGATTTTAATAATTGGTATTTAACTTCTACCATTGAGTTTATTGGGTTTCAGTTTTGGATCTTAAACTCTTTGGAGTTATTTCTGCTCCTTCCCTTATATTTCAGCAGAAAGTGATTGTGTTTGGGTTTCCACTCTTGGAGAGCAATCTTTGGTCTGAACTATTTTCATTTATTTTATTTTAAAATTACAAAGACATTTCTAGTTATATTTGGTTTTGCAATTTATTCCTCCCTCTGTTTCACCAAAACCATAAAACCCACATTGTCTAAAAATGCTGTGTTGAGCAAAATGGATTCAGTCCTCCTTGGAGGGCAGAAAGGGATGGAGCCAGTATGTATTATAAACATTCCAGGGAGATTGTCTCTTTCCCAGAACTGGTTTTAGTCAAAGGCTGCTGACCATTTGTGCGATTTCATTTGGGGTCGCTGACCCTGAGCCCTAGTTGAGCTCAAATCTGGAAGTTATGTGGGCATCTGCCCACATCATGTCCACATCCCTCCTACTCTCAGCTCTGCGCCCTCCACTCCTGCTGCTCTGGCTCCTGCTGTTATTTTTAAAGGACTTGAGCCATGTAAAACCAAGACTTTGGATTTCTGAATGAACATTTCTAATGTTCAACTTGGTGGTTTCCTGTCACAAAAGCACAGAGTCAGTGGATTCTGATTGTTCTGCAATCTGGAGCTTTCTTTTCCAGTTAAATTAAACATCCTCATTCCCTTTGATTGCAACATTTGATCTTCCATGCTTGGAATCTGTAAGTTCTCCCAGTGGTTTATTTTCAGCAGATTATAAGGAGCCTTTATTTTCTAATCTGAAAAATAAAGTGGAAAGTGTGGGTTTTCGGGAGGACATTTCCCCCGTTTGCCCTCTTATTTAATTGAAGACCCTTGCTGGTCACAGCTGAGAGAGACTTTCTCAGGCTGGCTCTAGCTCCGGCAGGCATGTGTGCTCCCACTGTTGCCACAGCGACCGTCCTTCTGCTGTGTGAATAACAGGTGTGACCATCTCATCAGTGGCAGTGGCAGTTGTGGTGGCAACCCAAGACTTGAGAGAGAATTTTGAGAGAAGGTGAACTTTCTCCCTCCTCAGAGAGCAATTCATAATGTTCCCTGCCACCTTCAATTCTCTTTCCTTACCCAGAGTTAGAAAGGACAGAGAAAGAAAGTATAGTAGACATATTGCTCATAACTCTGATGTTCTTAGGTTGAAAAATCTTTTCAGTGTTACCTGAGGTGATAAATAAGCATGTTTCTCTTTTTTGGAGATGCCTTTGGAGGCTGCGCCTCTTCCTCATCAAGCCCATCTTGTATCACTTTGATGTGTCTCCCAGTGATTTTGTTGGTTTTCTCCAATTCTCCCTTTCTCTGTTAAACTATGAACTATTGAGGCCAGACAGACATCTTAATCAACAAACGTTTATTGAGAGAATAAATAAATGAGTCACTGTCGAGTATCTCCTAGTGACTAAGAGAGAAGCAGGGCCTTCCTAACTTGATCTGAAGTGGTTCACAGATGTTCTGTGAGTCTTATTTCCCAGCAGCCCCCTGTCCAACTTTCTTAGGGTTGCTGTAACAAATTTTTCCTCTCATAGTCTAGAGGCTAGAAGTCCAAAGTCAAGGTGTTGGCAGGGACACACTCCTTCAGAAAGTTCTAAGGGAGAATCCTTCCTGCCTCCCCTGGATTCTGGGAGCTCAGGAGTTCATTGGTTTGCACCTGCATCATTCCAGTGGCTGCCTCTGTCTTCACATGGCTTCCTTGTCTTCTCTCCCGTCTTATCCTGTCTCTTATGTTTTTTAATTTTTGGTACCAGGTATCAAACTCGGGTCCTTGTGCTTGCTGGACAGGCAGTGGAACCACTGAGCTAAATCCCCCGCCCTATCCCGTCTCTTATAAGGTCACCTCCTGTTAGGGATTATCTGTGTAATCTAGGATGATCTCATCTTGAGATCCTTAATAATTTATATCTGCAAAGACCCTTTTCCAATAAAGCCACATTTGCAGGCTCTGGGGATTAGGATGTGGACATACCATTCAACCTATAGCCTTCCACTCCACGTAAGTTGTACAGAGGGGACAGATTCTCAGAAGGTGACCCTCTCCATCTGAAGCCCAAACCTTCGCATGAGCTGGATTTTGATTCTGCCAAGTAGATAATCAAGGATTAGGACTGTCTCATGCTCTCTCCCTCCAGTTTCATCTACTTTTCCCTTCCATGGAATGGAGATATAGACTCCAATTGTTCCTTTGCTCTGTTTGCTATCTATTCCACTTGTTTTAATACAGTGCAATGGTGGCAAACCTATAGCATGTGTGCTGTAGCTGGCTGTTTGCTATCACTGAGAGCTCTAAAAGGTTTGCCATCACTGACACAGAGCCTCTTCCCTGATGGATCTAGGGCCAAATATCCATATTAATTGCTAATTACTTGTGAATATGCAACTTAAAAAATGCCTTCTTGCTTAACAACTCATTACTTAATAACATGTTAATTACTAATATAGAGACAGTTTGGAAAATGTCTGTTTTGCTTTAGCCAGTATTTGAACTGGCCTTAACACTGACGAAAGAATAGCATCTTTTTTTTTTCTTCCCAAAGATAGTTCTTATTTGTTCTGTGAAAAATCAAGGTCCTGAGGTCTGTGCATGCCCTACCGAGGTCCGAGTTTCCCAGAACACACCGAATCAGCCCGGTGCAGACAGGAAGGTCTGCACACGCCCTACCGAGGTCCTGAGTCAAGCAGAACATGCCTAATCAGCCCGCGCCCCGGCAACAATCCACTGGACCACAACAACTGCTCCTCTGTACAGCCACCTGGTTCCACACTACAAAGACGCAGAGGACACCGGACCACCAGACCACGGTACTGAGTCCCGCTGCTCCCGGCCCAGAGGTAGGGGCTTCTGAGCCACTGTCCCACTGCTCCTGGCCCAGAGGAAGGGGCTTTTGGGCCACCATCCCTACCGCTGCTCCTGGCCCCTGTCCCACATCTCCCAGCTCAGAGGAGGTAATCCGTGCAGGCACTAGCAGCCTCCCGCCCCAGTCAAAATGAGAAAACACGTAAATAAGTCTCAAAACAAGACTTCCAGATCACCTACAGCAACCCCAAAGGGAAATGAGATGGAACACTCTGATACTCAAACACCTGGACCCACTGAACTGGCAACAAAAGGGAATCTGGGAAAAATGAAATCAGAAATAATTTCTGAGATAACAGGAGAAATTGTACCCCTAGTGCAAGACATGATTAATAAATCTAGAGAGGAGCTGAGGAACATGATGGAATCCCAACATAAGAAACAAATGGAATCCATAAAACAGATGCAAATAGATTTCCAGGAGATGAAAAGCTCCACTGAAAGTCTACTCAGCAGAATGAGCCAATGTGAGGACAGAATTTCAGATATAGAAGATAAGATTGCAATTAGTGACCAGGAAAAGAAAAATTGCTTCAAGATTATAAGGGAACATGAGAAATCAATCCAGCAGCTGCTAGATGATGCAAAGAAGAATAACATAAGACTGACTGGAGTCAATGAAGAAACAGGAGAGAGTGCAGATGACATAAAAAAATCTCTTCACAGAAATAATGTCAGAAAACTTCCCAAGCAGGGGAAAAGAGCTTGACATACAGATAAGTGAGGCATACAGGACTCCAAATATCCTTGATTAAAAAAAATCTACACATAGGCATATAATTGTTAAGATTCCAGAAACTCAACAGAAGAACACAGTTCTACAAGCAGTTAGAGAAAAGAAACAAATCACATACAAAGGAAAGCCCATCAGAATCACAGCAGACTTCTCAACACAAACCATCAAGGCAAGAAGAGCTTGGAGTGGCATATTCCAAGCCCTAAAAGAAAACAGCCTCCAACCCAGATTGATGTACCCTGCAAAACTATCTTTCAAAATTGATGGAGAAATATGATACTTTCATGACAAAGAGCACCTTAGGAACTTTGTGAATACCAAACCAGCACTCCAAAGAATTTTACACAATATCCTAGGAACAGACATTGAGGATCACAACCCCAGGAAGCAAAGCAGAATGAACCCATCTGGCATGACAGGAAATTAAACATAAAGAGTGTAAAGGGGGAGAACCCGACAAAAAGAAAAAGTCATGGCAATGACAAGTCAATACGTTTCAGTTATAACCATCAATGTTAATGGTCTCAATTCACCAATCAAAAGAAATAGACTGGCAGAATGGGTCAAGAAGCAAAATCCAACAATATGCTGCATACAAGAAACACACTTAATTTAAAAGGAAACTCATAGACTGAAAGTTAAAGGGTGGAAAACAATACTGCATGCAACAGGAACCCAAAAAAAAGCAGGAGTAGCTATCCTCTTTGCAGATCAAGTAGATTTCAAACCAGCACTGATTAAGAGAGATGAAGAGGACACTACATCCTCGTAAAGGGAAGAATCCAAGAGGAAGAGATGACAATCATAAATATCTGTGCACCAAACTCTAGTGCACCCAACCATATAAAACAAATACTAACGGACATGAAAAGTCATATATGCACTAATACAATTATAGTGGGGGAACCTCAACACCCCACTGTCACAAATAGATGATCAACTAGACAAAAAATAAGTAATGAAATACTAGAACTCAATCGAACTCTTGAACAAATGAACTTAACAGATGTTTACAGAGTCTTCCACCCCCACAAAATCAGAATACACATTCTTCTCAGCTGCACATGGGTCTTTCTCCAGAATAGACCACATATGCACACATAGAACATGTTTAAGTAAGTGCAAAGGAATTGAAGTTATCCCCTGTATATTATCAGACCATAATGTGGTGAAATTGGAGATCCATAGCAAAAGAAACTCAAAAAGTTTCATAAACACGTGGAAATTGAACAACACACTTCTGAATAACCAATGGGTCACAGAGGAAATTAAAGAAGAAATCAGTTCCTTCAATTAAATGACAATGACAACATATCGGAGTCTATGGGACACAATGAAAGCAGTCTTATGAGGGAAATTCATAGCAGTGAATACACATATTAGGAAAACAGAACAAGCCCAATTAAACAACCTGATACTGCACCTCAAGCTTCTAGAAAAAGAAGAACAGAACAACCCCAGAGCTCATACAAGGGAGGAAATTATAAAGATCGAGGAGAAATCAATGCAATGGAGACTAAGAGAACGATACAAAAAAATCAAGGAAGGCAAGAGTTGGTTCTTTGAAAGAATCAACCAAATTGATAAACCCTTAGCCAACCTTGTCAGAAAAAGGAAAGAAAAGGCCCAAATCCATGCAATTAGGAATGAAAAGGGTGAAATGACAACAGACCCAGCAGAAATCCAGAGGATCATCAATACCTACTTCCAGAACCTATACGCCAATAAGACAACACAGAAGAAATGGACAGATTCCAAGATACATATGAATTACCAAAGTTGAACGAAGAAGACCTAAAATTCTGAACAACCCAATATCAACCAAGGAAATTGAAAATGTAATTAAAAACTTATCAACTAAGAAAAGCCCAGGTCCTGATGGCTTCACTGCTGAATTCTACAAGACATTTAGAGAGGAACTACTGCCACTACTGTTTAAACTCTTCAATGAAATTGAAAGGGAAGCAATACTCCCAAATTCATTCCTGGAAGCAAACATCACCTTGATCCTCAAAGCAGAGAAAGACCCAACCAAAAAGGAGAACTATAGGCCAATCTCACTGATGAATATAGATGCAAAAATCCTTAATAAGATACTGGCAAACAGAATGCAGAAGATCATCAAGAAGATCATACACCCTGATCAAGTGGGATTCATCCCAGGGATGCAGGGATGGTTCAATATACGGAAATCAATCAATGTAATACACTATATCAATAGAGCCAAGGACAAAAACCATATGATTATCTCCATAGATGTAGAAAAAGCATTTGACAAAATCCAACATGCATTTATGATAAAAACCCTACAAAAAATTGGAATAGATGGTCTCTACCTCAAACTGATAGAAGCCATCTATGAAAAACCAACCGCCAATATCATACTAAATGGTCAAAAACTGAAATCCTTCCCACTCAAATCAGGAACAAGACAAGGATATCCACTATCACCACTCTTGTTCAATGTAGTTCTGGAAACATTAGCCATGGCAATTAGACAAGAGAAAAAAATAAAAGAATTAAAGATAGGAAATGAAGAAGTCAAATTGTCATTATTTGCAGATGACATGATACTCTATATAGAAGACCCCAAGAGCTCCACCAAAAGTCTTCTAGACTTAATAACCAAATTCAGTCAAGTAGCTGGTTACAAGGTCAACACACAAAAATCAATAGCTTTCCTCTACACCAATGACAGACTCACTGAGAGAGAAATAGGGCAAACAATTCCTTTCACAATAGCATCCAAAAACTGAAATACCTAGGAATCAACCTAACAAACAAAATCAAAGACCTCTTTTCTGAAAACTATGGCACTCTAAAAAGAGAGATTGAAGATGATATCAGAAAATGGACAGATATCCCCTGCTCCTGGGTAGAAAGGATTAATATAGTGAAAATGGCCATACTTCCAAAACTGCTATATAGATTTAATGCAATTCCAATTGAGACCCCAGCAGCATACTTCATGGACCTTGAAAAAACAATCCAAAAATTCATTTGGACGAAGAAGAGACCCAGAATAGCAAAAGCAATTCTAGGTAACAGAGACATGGCAGGGGGTATCACAATCCCCAACCTGCAACTATACTACAAAGCCACTGTGATAAAAACAGCATGGTACTGGCAAAGAAACAGACCTGAGGACCAGTGGAACAGATTAGAAGATGCAGAAACAATGCCAGACACACTCAGCCATCTCATCTTTGACAAAGGAGCCAAACACCCTCACTGGAGGAAAGATAGCCTCTTTAATAAATGGTGCTGGAAAAATTGGGCTTCAACTTGCCAAAGCTTCAAACTAGACCTATATCTCTCACTATGCACTAAACTAAAATCAAAATGGATTAAAGATCTAACTATTAAAATAGAAACTCTGAACCAGTTGGAACAGAGGTTAGGTAGAACCCTTGAAGACATTGGTGTAGGAAAAGATTGTATGAACAAAACCTCAGTTGCCTGTGAACTAGCACAAACAATCAACAGTGGGATCTCTTCTTATTGAAAGGCTTCTGCACAGCAAGAGAAACCATCAGCAGTGTGAAGAGACAATCCATAATGTGGAAAAAAATCTTCACCTGCTCTTCCTCAGACAAAGGTCTACTATCCTGAATCTATAAAGAATTTAAAAAGATCAGACCTCCTAAATTTAAAGACCCAATCTGAAAATGGGCATCTGCAATGAACAGACATTTCTCAGACAAAGAAGTAGAAATAGCAAATAAATACATGAAAAATGTTCAACATCACTGGCCATTCGAGAGATGCAAATGAAAACAACACTGAGATTCCACTTCACTCCAGAAAGAATGGCTGCTATCATGAAATCAACCAATAACCAATGCTGGCAGGGCTGTGGGGAAAGAGGAACCCTGCTCCACTGCTGGTGGGAGTGTAGACTGGTGCAACCACTGTGGAAATCAGTATGGAGCTACCTCAAAGAACTAGGACTGGAAGTCCCATTTGATCCTGCTGTTCCACTGCTGGGGATCTTCCCCAAAGAATTAAAAGAATCATAGCACAGTGATATATGTGCTCTCATGTTCGTGGCAGCACAGTTTGTGATAGCTAAAACTTGGAAACAGCCCAAATGCCCATCAGCTGGAGACTGGATAAAGAAAATGTGGTTTTTTTCATAAAATGGAGTACTACTCAGCCATAAAAAATGAGAAATTAGAGACATTTATAGTTAAGTGGATGCCCATTGAGGCAATACTCTTAAGTGAAATAAATAGGACACACATGTGTAAATACTGAATAGTTTCTCTGTTGTGAGAAACTGAAAGTGTAAATAAGGACTAAATGTATAATAGGTAATGTGAAATAGGAAGAAAAGGGACAAAGGGGAAGGAAGTGGGAGGGCTAGGGGAAAGGATAGAAGGGAATGGAATTAATATGAGAAAATGGAAAAATAGGGACAAAATCTTTGTAAATAGGGAGGAATGGAGGGGTTGAAGGGAGGGCTGGGCAAAAGTGACAAATAAGAACAAGAGAGACTATGTAAAGGTGCAAATTTCCAATGATGAATGTCATTATATTGTATACCTAAAATGTACCAATGATTAGAATGAATAGTCGATAATGCAAAATAGGAAGAAAAGGTCCAAAGGGGTAGGGGTAGTGGGAGGGGCAGGGGAAAGGAAAGAAGGGAAAGGAAAAATGCTGAGCAATGGGAAAAATGGAAATAAAGTCTTTGTAAATAGGGAAGGGTGGAGGGGGTGAAGGGAGGGCTAGGAATGGGGAAAAAATAAGAACCAAGATGCATTATGTAAAGGTACAATTCCCAATGAGAAATGTAATTGTGTTGTATACCTACAATGTACCAATAAAAGAATTTAATTAAAAAAAATCAAGGTCTTTTCCACAGTGAAATTCTAAGCCCATTCTTGATGCAAGGCTGATGGCTTCTTAAGAGAAGCTGTTACTTTTGTTGTTGTTAGTTTCACTCATCACTTTATTTAATGAATTTTTTTTTTCGGTTTAAGTCAGGTTCCAACAACACCAAATCAACCATTAAATGGTTTTTCAAAAGCATAGTTTATGAATAATCTCTCAGAGCCACCTGGGGCCTGCCCTAAAAAAAAATAGACCCAGGTCTACCATCTCATTTAAGAATCAGGGCTTTAGTTCTTTAGAATAGAGAAAGTAGAACTGATTAAGTTTGAGAAGATGAAGCTCCTGGCCTCTGTGCTAACCGGTTAGTGACAGCAAATATTTAACTTCAACATTTTAACTATCACTGGGCTTCTTTTCACGTTTTGTTTTGTTTTTTGAGACAGAGTCTGTATAGTTCAGGCTGGCCTTGAACTCATGGCAGTTCTCCTGCCTCAGCCTCGCAAGTGCTAGGACTACAGTTTTATGCCACAATGCCTGGCCAACTTTCTTTGGGCTACTGTGTTCCCATTTCACATTGGTCTAAAACTTTAGCCTTCTTCTAGATCTAAAAAGTCTGAAAAGTCTAAGGCTTCCTGTGACTCTAAGACCTATATACAGCTCTAGAATTATGTTTCTGTGATTGATCTCTTTATCTCAACTATTTTCAAAAACTAATTGGGAAGTAGGAGATAGATCATCCACAAAATTACTCACCATTGTATATAGCTGGTTCACAGAAAACTGTACATAGGTGCTCCTGGTTTGGCAGCTGTTCTCTGAGTTGTGATGAGGGTTCCTCTATCCTTTGATTTCCCCTCAAAGACCAGGCTTATGATCTGGAAGAAGGAGCCACAGAGAGGGAGCAAATGAGCTGATGCCAGATGTGGTCTCAACCAAATTGCAAAGGATGCCGGGAATGCAATCTTTTTGTGTGGCTGGGAAGAGGGAACAGTGATGATGGATGCATAATATTATTTCTGCTATGGTTTCTCTGCCTTTTTCTGCTTTGGAGGAATAAAGAGATAGAAACCAAATTACCCCTAGCCCTTATGGTATAACTAGGAGATTTCATAATAAAATTAGTAACTTTATTGCACTCCTGAAGACATTGATTCAAGCTTGCCTTGTCACCATTCCATGCCACAGTAGCATTATTTAACCCAAGACTGTGGTTTTATTCCTTAATTTACATCATGTGGCCCCAGTGTTTCATGGGAATAAGATGGGAAATAATTTGGGTGACTGACAGCCCCTACTACTGAGGTTTATACTTTCTTGCAAATGGGCATCCAACCACATCTTAAGTGGTGGGAACAGTAATAATTGTAATAAAAAATTAGCATCTATGAAGTACTTACTGCATTCTTAACACCATGATAGGTGTGCTTTAGATGGACTTTGTTTATTCTTTTGATTTAGGTAAAGATTTCCTTTTATTAAGTGAATCTGAAGGGTAGATCACTAAGTGATTCTAAACAAAAGAACAATCGCATTACCTTTTAAGGTGATCTTTTTGAGAACAGTCATCATTTGGATGGATAAATTCTGATAGGTCTGTGAAAACATCAGTCACAAGACCATGAAGTCCCATCTCAAGTGACTTGGTGGAGGCCCAGGGCTGGCTTGTCATCACTTCTATTAGCAGACTGGTGTGCCCATCTGCTTTTCATTTTCCTTGTTGCCAGCTCAGCTGGCAAGCTTGCAGGCAGAACCCTGGAACACCTCCCTGCTCACCTAAGTGGACAGAATTATCTGTCAAAAATGGAGGATCTCAGTGTTCTCTTGAGGTCTTGTATTTTGGAGGAACTCTGCCTTGGGAACACTGATTGAAGCAAGATCACACTGGTTGGGAAAGGTAATGTTAATGGGTCCAGGCATTTTCATAATTGAAATTAGCATCTTTAAATATCCTTCCTTCTCCCAAAGCTAGTGGCTGGCTCTTTTTTCTCCAGCAAAAACTTTGGCTCATTACTCATTTTATTAAGATTTATTCTACATGGAGGCATGTGGTTGGGGCAGGGGAAGATTTCTAAATTATTCTTTCTCCCCTTCACAGATGGCCCTAAAGATAAGTTTCTCAAGGACTTTTGGAGGATAAGTGGGTTGGAGTTGGTCGATCCTCAAGCTGTTAGGGTGGAAAACTTGTCTTTGGGTGCTGGTCACCTTTAGCAGAGAGGATGTCCTTATTTGGGACAGAGAGTAAAAAATAGATTAGGAGAGACATTTTCCCACACCTAAAGAGCCCTATGTAGCAATGCGAAGGCTTGTAGTATTTAAAGCTGCAGTCATTACAACTTCTGTTTCAGCATGTCAATAGGATTCAGACATACATGACCATTCTCTGTTATGAAATATAGATTTAAAATACCCAGATTCTATTCAGTTTTCCAAGGGGAGTGGAGAAAAGCAAGGTAGTGAATGTTTTGAGACCTGAAGCAGTTTATTTTGTTATTATATGTATAGTTTAATATGGTATCCTTATATAATGTTATATTTTGTTTGCTAAACTCCCTCCCCCCTGCCAGTACTGAGAATTGGAACACAGCACCTTCCCACTGAGCTACATTCCCAGCCCTCTATTTTGTTAATATATTGAAAAACCCAAGGGTGAATAACTTTATGAAGAAAAGAGGTTTATTCAGCTTATACTTCTGTAGGTTTAAAGGCATGAGTACCAGTCTCAGCATGTCAGTAGTGGATGGTATCACAGAGTACATGAGAGAGCACATGGCTAGATAGCAAGCCAAAAAAGGGGAAGCCAGGCTTGTCTTAAGAGCACTACTCAATGTTCCACAAGAACTGCCTTAATGCCTTCCAAGGGCACTCCCCTAAAGATCTACGTCCCTCTCTCTAGGCTCCGTCTCTTTAAAAGTTCCGCCACCTCTTGAGATCACCTCACTGGGGATCGAGATCACAACACATGCATCCGTGGGGGACAAAACACATCCAAACCGCAGCAAAGCCCTTTTAGACCAGATTTAAGCTGACACACTTAAATACATGTACTTGCTTCTCTCCCAGTGCCTCTTAGCTCTATGAATTACATGAAGTTGTCTTCATGGTACACCCTGAGAAATGGAGTTGCCAAAAGACATGACTTCCATGTTCTATTGGTTCACCTATCACTGAGTTGCTGGGCTGGCTGTTGTGAATAACCAGTTGATTCCCTACAACACAAGATTAAGAAAACACCAGAGCAATTGACATTCAGTCGTAAGAGAATTGGTGGGTGAATGCTACTTTTAGGACAGAAACTGAGAGTGATATCAGCCAACCTATATTTTCTGCTCAATTCCAAAGATTGTCTTTAGTCTTAGCTACACATTCTTCTGCTCTTACACCATCAGGGTCAGCTTTTCTAGCCACAATATATATTCTGGACCTAGTATTTATAAGACAATCAGGAACACCACTAAAGAACAATAAAGTATATCAGTAAGGTTGTTTGATTTGAAAGTCTTTTGCTAAATATCCATAATAGTCATAAACTGCTGGAGACAGGCTAATGATGATCATAAAATTTATTACTTAAATGATCCTTTATCTTGCTAAGAGATTCCCCCTCTTAATCATGGTCAGGCTGATTGCATTTCCATGGTTAAAATTTTATTATGACCTGTGTTTTGCTCAGGGTTCCATAACTCACCCAGAGCTGAAGATTGTCAGCTGGGAACTCCTGTTGGGAATTTGGTTTTATTAATACTTTAAGGTTAGTGGACTTTAATTAATATTAAATAAAAATGGGATTCTAAACATGGTACAGAAGACTTTTCACTTGGGTATCAAAGTAATTTACCATGATTAATAAGCTTTGAATCACCATCAAAAGAGAAAGTTTCAATTTCATTTTGATCATAGGCATTGACTGGACTATATTTATAATTTTAAAAATATGTGGCCCTGAGAGGAATTTCTATCGTGTCTTACCTATACAAAATGTAACACTTTTCTAAACAGCTGGTATGCCCCAAATTTGCAGATTCTGTGAGGAGTAGCTTGTAACAACTAGAAAGTATTGTGTTGGTGGTCTACTTGTGTCATTATGGATGTCTGACTACTTGGCTTTATTTATCCAGCTTTATTCATCCCTCTTCCTTCCATTCTCTCTCCCCTCCCACCTCTCTCTCCTGTTATGGGAAAAGGTGGAGTATAAATAAATAAATAAAAGCTGACATTTACAGAGAGCTTGTCATGTGTTGGACGGTGCACTGTAGGCATTGTACTAATTCTCACAATAGCTTCACAAGGAAGGTCTTATCATTCTTCCTGTTTTGTACATGAGGAAACTGAGGCATAGACTGATGCTAGTTCTCAGTTAGTAATACCAGAGCAGAATTGAAACAGTGGTTTGTCAGAATCCAGAAAGTATATTATGTCATATTTCATGGATACGCTGACACATTTTCAAACCATGCTCTCCTGCCCACAAGGGTCACAGTGGACTGGAATTTAAGGCAGGTCCTGCATGAGGTGGAGAGATTAGGGCAGATGTGCCATGAGACATATTAGGGAAGCTTGATGGAGGGAGAGTCTCCTTCACGGTGGCTACCAGGACACCCAAGGCTGATGGTCGCCCCTCCTGCCCTAGTGCTCATGGGCTAGCAGGCTTGGGGGTGATGCTATCTTTTGGCAGTGAACTTTGTTCAGAAGACA
The DNA here is from genome assembly GCF_053883595.1 of Heterocephalus glaber. Lineage (NCBI taxonomy): Eukaryota > Metazoa > Chordata > Mammalia > Rodentia > Bathyergidae > Heterocephalus > Heterocephalus glaber. The sequence continues at coordinate 63,174,264 of NW_028258320.1, forward strand.
TGGCAGACTTTATTCCAGTCCATTTCACAAATATTATTCAACACATATAGTGTAAATTCTTTTTTTCATATTCCATATAGTGTGGTCAGATGGGTCTGAAGCATAAGATGGGAGAGGAGATTGCAGGCAGCTCTGGCGTATGCTACCCTGGATCACACAGCGATCAATTTCAGCCTGGCCTGTTTGGCTCCTGTCCCTGTATCCTCCCCTTAGGGTGTTTTGTCTTCACCAACCTTTGGTGCAAGTTCTGTTCTCTCCAAGGATATAAACCTCTTTGCTGGAGACCTGGAGCCAAGCATAGCCCAGACACTAAACAGAAAGAAAATTACACCAACCACTTTTATTAGGCAGCTTCTAGGTGCCAGGTACCGTGCAGGCATTGCATAGCCATTATCTTATTTATTTCTCTCAGGAACCTGTTTCTTTATATTTGTTTTTTCCACTAAAGGTATGCAAAGATGTCTACACACACACACACACACACACACACACACACACATTCACACACACGCAGGAGGGTTTCCACCAGTTTTTAGATTGTCTGAATCTCCTTTCTCTTGGATCCCAGGTACCATGTGCTAGATGGTAGTGTCAGATGTCTCTAGGTTCCTGTGGAAGTCAGTGTATAATAGACTGATAGACTCGTCCTGTCCACCCTGCCTGCTCACCAGCTTCCTACCATTGTGTGAGAGAGGATAGTGAGGGAGTTAGGCTCCTGCCTTAGTTGTCCATTTACATCCCTTGTGTGATCATTGGTTTAATGCCTGTTTCTCTCTCCACTGCAGGATCCGGGCCCCCTGGCTTCTGAGGTGTCCCCAGGGTCCTGAGTGTCTCTGGCTCCTGGATGGGCCTTGGGAATGGTTTGCTGAGTGGCTGATTCAACAGGCCGTGGGTAAGCTCTCCTGGAGTGCTTGCTGAGTCCCTCTGGGAACCTTAGGGGCTCGGGTCAGCTGATAGCATCTTTATCTCATACCTTTTTAAAGAAGCAAATAATGCTATCTGCAGAGAGTAATCCAAAGAGATTATGTTCTTTCTGTTGCCGCACATGACCACCACTTGCACCCACATCCTATCTGCTAGGACCCAGGGGCTGCTCCACAGCATAATGGAGAAAAGTAAACATCTCCATAGAAACTGGTGTCTTAATTGGTTGGACTTTATAATGGCCCCTCCTGGAGTGGCCTTGTTATTAGAAACTGCTTTCTTTCAAGTCACCTTCCCCGTGACACTCCTGTGGGCCCTGTGTACAGCACATACCTCCCTTTGCCTGTGCGTGTGTGTATATCAATGTGCGCGTGTGTGTATATCAATATGCACATGTGTGCACCTATGTCTGTGAGTGTCTCTGTGTGCGTGTGCATGGCTATGGGTCTGCGTGTGGTTGAATGTGAACGTGGGCCTGTATGAGTGTGACTGTGTGTTTTGGAATGTGTGCATCAGCACAGGTATGGGTTAGCCCTTACACGTGAGTGTGTGTATATGTGTGTTGAATGTGAATATACGTGTCTGGGTATGTCTCCATGTACACGGATGACTATGTTTTTGTGTAAAAGTCAGTGCATGTGCACACGCCTGCATTTATGGAGTATATGACTAGGATGTGGACGTGTGTGTTTTTATGTGTCTGTGTGTGTGCTTATTGAGCTTGTTTGTGAATGTTGGAATGTCAGTGTGTGCGTGTATGTCTGTATGCACATATATGACGATGCCTGTGGGAGTGTGTCACTGTGTACATGTGTGTCTGTGTATGGATATCTGCGTATGGAAGGTGTGTGTCTGTGTGCGACTCCATGTATTATGTTCCTGAGTGGGTGCATTCATGCGTAACTGTCTGTTTCAGGAAGCGTGTGCCCATGTAAGTAAGCATGTGCCTCTCTGTGTGCGCGTATGCCCGTGTACACCTGAGTGACTCCCCATCCTGAAGACCACCTCCAGCTTCTGCCCACCTGGGACTGGGAGGCAGTGGCGGTGGTGTGCCCCACCTCTCCACATGTTGATATTAGCACTTTGGCTTCCCAAGTCTGGTGGGAGACGCAGAATTAAACACAGACGTTCTGGTGCCAAAACAAAATCATGAAAAGATTTGAAGTCCCTGTTCCCTAAACTTGCAGCATATCAAGCTGAGAACAAGCCTGGCTTTGTTTTATTTCTTGCATCAAACAGGGGCAGAACAGTCTGGAGCCACATTGGTTCTGATAGAAGAGCTGACTCGAAGCCAGGGAATTTGAAATTGCTGAAACCTAAAGCAGAATGGAGACAGCAAGATGTGATGGGAAGGGGAAAAATGCATCCAAGAGGAAGAAAAGATGTTCTTACCTCGAGTTAGGTATGGGGAGAAGGTGGCAGCCCAATTTTTGATAAATGGAGAAGCTTGAAGAGGGAACAAGGTGATTCTGCCAGGCAGAGACAGCCCTTCTGTGACTGTGCTTCGCTTGGTTCTGGGACAGTTCATGGGTTGGGGTTGGTAGCCACAAAGGATGGGGCAGAGGAATGAGTTCTCATGTCCAAGTTTTAATCTCATAGTGGAGGAAACAAGGAACTAGCCAGGGCTGAGGGCCCAGCTGTCAGCCTTGGTCTCTGACTCCCTGTCCAGTGCTCCTGCACATGGAGACATGGAAGCACTAATAAGAGAAAAGAGGTGCCTTTTCCTGAGATTTCTCCCTGTGTGATCAGCCTCATTGCCTTGTTATTTCACTTTCTGAAAACAAGTTTTTCTTTAATTTGGAGGCTCTGATCTTCTATTGTCCTTGCCTGAGTTTTCTGGTTTTATTTTAATAAGCAGTAGTGATTTTAATAAGCTTTTAATAAGCATCAGTGCTTGGCGCAGTGATATAAAGAAGATTATGGTTTTACTGATTTTGACCTAAGGTACCCTTTACCTCCCCACGTATCTTTTCCCACCCTCCACTACACCTCCTTTCATCCCAAGGCAGTTGATGGCAATCCCTAGGTTATTGGCCTCCAGGTCATTTGTGACTCTGAAGTAGAAGGGCTTTAGGAGGGAGGGTCATGCATGGCCATACGAGAAAGAACTGGGGATGAAGGACTGACAGGGAGACTCAGTCCACCCCGCCATGGGTGGGCAACCTCTCACACTGTGCCTTGGAGTCTGGTACAACTTGAGAAGTTCATTGCGATCTCCATGGAGTGTCTATGTTGACACCTGCTACAGTGTCCCTGAGACCACATGGGACCCAGAGTCTGGTTTCTGCTCTTGGGGTGGACCAATCTCATCCAGGATCAGAAAGGGCCTCTTGCTTCTGCTCCATCTAATCCTCAGGTGTCAGTGACTTCTGTATTAGCCACATGTGTTCACCAGGGACACACAGACTCCTGCTTTTCTGGAGAGTGGTGGGCTGTGCATTTTCCTGCTAGTGACTCTTGAGCCACTGAGTTTGCCACAGTAGACTAGGCCATAACCACTAAAGCCCAAGTTCTAAACTTCTCAGGTTCAAAAATAAGTTATTTCTGTTACCTTTTATCAAGGAAACTTTGGACTGTGAATCTCCTTTATGGGGGCTTGTAAAGCCAGAGTGTAGTCATATAGGTGAGAACTCCAGCCACTAAAAAGAATGAAGCAAATCTGTATGAAGATACTCATGATATCATTGTTTAACCATTTATTTTGTTAAGAAAAAAAGTTAGCTGTGCCAGGGTATGGATTATTTCATTTCTTTTTTATTGAATAATGAATATATTCCCTGGACAGCTATATCACAAGTTGTTCACATTAGCTATCTTTGGGGAACGTGGGAACCTATACTTTTATTTTATGTATTTCCTTTCTCACTTGTCAACATGAGCAATTTTTTAAATTTAAAAAAATCTATTAATACAGAAATGAACCTTGGGTCAGTAAAAGATGTCAGAGGTCTAATGAGGCCCTTTTTCATGTGTGAATACATGAGGGGAAGAGTTTAGGAGACTTGGTTTTTCTCTTAGTCTGAGCTTTTAGTTTTTTTAGTGTCATGAACCCTACTGACAGTCTGAAGTTTTGGATCCCTTCATAGAACAATGCCTTAAATACATAAAATAAAATACATAGGATTATAAAGAAAGCCAAATGTGTTGAAATATAATTATCAAAGTATTTTTAGAATTGTGATATATTAACATACGTGCTTTTAGTGCATTAAAAGACAAGATTCAGTTGTTTTTGTTTTTTTTTTTGTACTGGGGATCAAACTTGGGTCCTTGCGCTTGCGCAGCAGGCGGCGAAACCACTGAGCTAAATCCCCGGCTGAAAAGGGGCAAAGGGGAAGGAAGTGGGAGGGCTAGGGGAAAGGATAGAAGGGAGTGGGATTAATATGAGAAAATGGAAAAATAGGAACAAAATCTTTGTAAATAGGAATGGAGGGGTTGAAGGGAGGGCTGGGCAAGGGTGACAAATAAGAACCAAGAGAGACTATGTAAAGTTGCAAATTTCCAATGATGAATGTCATTATATTGTATACCTAAAATGTACCAAGGTTTAGAATGAATAATCGGTAACGCAAAATAGGAAGAAAAGGTCCAAAGGGGTAGGGGTAGTGGGAGGGGCAGGGGAAAGGAAAGAAGGGAAAGGAAAAATGCTGAGCAATGGGAAAAATGGAAATAAAGTCTTTGTAAATAGGGAAGGGTGGAGGGGGTGAAGGGAGGGCTAGGAATGGGGAAAAAATAAGAACCAAGATGCATTATGTAAAGGTACAATTCCCAATGAGAAATGTAATTGTGTTGTATACCTACAATGTACCAATAAAAGAATTTAATTAAAAAAAAAAAGACAAAATTCAATTGTGGATTTACTAACTACCATAGTCTGGAATTAGCAATGAGCAAAAGAACATTTTGAGAAATTTGCAACAACTGGATGTTATGTGAAAATAAATACCTGTGACTTCTGTTGCTGGCAAAGCCACATGTACTTGTTTTTTTTTTGGTACAGAGATCAAACTCGGGACCTTTCACATGCAAGGCAGGCAGAGGAACCACTGAGCTAAATCCCTGGCTGCCACATCTGCTTGTACTCTGAGGTATGTCACAGCCCTTCATAAATGACGAAAATGCTAAATTAGTTAGAGGTAGTGAAAATAAAGACATAATTTCTCATCCAATATCATAGACCCCTGTTTGGATTTCCCAGCCTAAGAATTAATGCTTCTACCTAGCTGAGAGGAATTGGGTAGTATTGCTCCCACTGTCACATCACAATTACCCCATCAATAAAATGAGAGGCTCAATGATGGCAGATGTATATCTCTTGTGACTCTAAACATACTTCTGGTTGAACAATTATAAAGGTACAAAAATTATTAACCTTTCACAAGGTGAGTGTGTGTGTGTGGGTGTGTGTGATTGGCACCACTGACACACGAGCCCAGGCGGACCAAATTTTCGCATGCACTTTTCACTAAATGAAATTGTAAGCATTCCCTTAAGTTTCCATGATAGAGTGGTTACTGGGAACAGACTGTCTAGAAAGAAAACAAGAATTAGTAAACACAGTTGTACAAATGAGCCATCTGGAGATTTATTTACATAAGAAAAGAGAAAAGTCTTGGTATTTTCATGCTGGGATTTGTTTCTTTTGCAAGTAGCCACAGGGGTGTATTTGTCAGGAGCACACATTGAGCTTTTTAGTGGAGATCTCTGAAAGCATGAAAAAAATAACAATGCTCATTTGGTTGGGTGTTTTGGGGGAATGGGAAGGAGAAGAGAGAGAGACAGTTACACATGTTTTTGAATGGTTTTAGCGTATTTTAACTATTTTGAGGTAGTTACAATGCTCTCACACCTTGACTTTGAAATTATTTATTGACTCTAAAGTACTAATGAGAACAATTTTCTTTTAACAAGGGCAAATATGGAGGCATTAAGCCATCATGCAGGTACAGAAGGGCTGCAGAATAATGCTGAAGGACCCAAGCCTTGACACATTTTGACAAGCAGTGGGTACAATGACCCATTGGCCCTAGAGAGCCCCAGGTGTCAGCAAGTCTGCAGAACCACTTAGGCCCCCCAGCTTGTCTTTGTTTTTACCATTCTCTCCTGAGGTGCACAATGAAGTAGTCCTTTCCTTGGAGGGAGCCTGGCCTGGCCCTGTGACCCCTCCTGCTTTGCTCTATTACCAGGCCACCATGAATGTTTACTCGTGTTGCGCTCGGATGAAAGCTCAGGGTAGAGAACAGAGGGACTGGGACGATCCCATAGTGGTCTGAACACACGTGGCTCACACTTGTGTTTTCCCTCCATCCCCATGTTGGATGACACTACACAGCTCCAGGCTCCATTGCCAGTCACACCCGCACGGTGACAACCTGCATAAAAATAGCCCCAGTATGTCTAGGCAAGCACTGTTTGGCTAGTAAAACACTAATTAGCAAGACAGCAGTTGGAATGACTTTACAGAAAGATAGCTTTCTGCTCCTGGTCTGGGCTGGGCTGTAAAATATCTTACATGTTTGTTCTGGAAACTGTATAGCTCAGGGCAGCACATCTTTATAGGGACAAGAAGAGGCAGGACTGAAAGACTGAGTTGGTCTCTGCCCTGGGGCTGCCGGAGTCAGGAACAGCTGCTGGCAAGTCAGGAAGGGAAGTTTGAAGAGGGAAGGTAACTGGAAGGTACCCAGCAATTCAGAGCCATCAGCATGCAGTGTAATTATCTACTGACAGGTCTCTGATGTACACCTGTATCTGTGTGTGTGTGTGTATACACATGCAGTCTTCAGTTAACTGTGTCTTTGCAGGCAATTTAAGAACATATTCTACATTCTACACCTAGGCAAGAGGGGGTCAGACTTATAAGTAAAGATCTGCAACCCTAAAGCATTATATTTTAAACAATTCTGCAACTAAGCTTGATAATGTAGAATATACAAAGAAAACAAAAAGTTTTGGAAAGTTTCTGGAAGAGGAAGAGCCAGAACTGTGCTCTGGGTCAGCGCCTGGCTTGAAGAAGATGTTCTCAAAATGAACTGTTAAGAACTGCTTGATGAACTGGCGAGCAGAGAGAGGAAATTATAAGAAGTAAAACAGATATTATGGATGGCAAACACTTGCTGGATTCTAGGGCTATAGTCCTGCATGGGACCTCCCATCTCACTGCAGCAATTTACTGGGGACCCACTTTGCACCTGAGCATCCTGAGGCTGAGAGGCACTGAGTTGACTAAGTCCATGCAAAGACAGACAGACAGAGAGAGAGAGAGAGAGAGAGAGAGAGAATTTAAAGTGACATAGCCTGAGTCAAAGCCAGCTATCTTAACTGTTACTCAAGCACAAGTAAGTTTGATCCAAGGGAAATAACAAACAAGAGGCCATGTGTAGAAATGAAAGGAGTGCTAGAGGAGGAGAAGACCTCTGCCCATGACCTTGAGGACCTCCACAGTGCTGGGCAAGTTGCCCCAATTTCTGTATGTTGCTCCTGATGCTGTCATCATCACTACCATTATTGGACATCACTCCAAATGGGAATAAAAAAAGCTATAGTATCTTGACTTTTGTTTCTCAGACTTTCAAAAGGGTATATATGAGAGTGACTTCAGATGACAATGATATTTGATGGACTCTTAGCTCTGATTCCAGACTTTAAAGATCTACTCATAATGTAAAAAAGTTCTTCAGATGCTCACAGGTTGCAGTGCTATATCAGTATAAAATGTTGATGAAGTGTACAATGTCAAAAAGCTATTTTAAATTAAGAAAAGCCTTTAAATGAGTGTGTTTGAAATTGTTGAGATATCATCCATGCATATCTGAAAACAATCATACAGATGGAGACAATGTACTTACATAGAACATAGGCCATGCTTCCTGAGAAAGTGGACCCATAGAGCCCCAGAGACTGGGAGTCGCCATTTCAATGCTAAAAGGAGATGGACATTTTTCAAGCAGTATAACAATGCTCATGTTACCATCAAATGGACCTCTTGGCTTTCTGTATAACTCAACATTTGACCATGCATCCACTATGAATGGCTCAAGGACAAAGTTCAGCCCCAGAAAATGGCAGTCTATCTTGAGTATTAAGGCTGTTAGGCCAAGAATGTGACTATCAGGGGAAGTAACACATGCAGCTTGTTCCATGAAAGCCATTGCAGATGACAATGGAATCAGGTGAATGAAGATGGAATTTTAGAGTCCTATTTCCCACTTCTTATTCTCCTGATTGAGTGTGTCCACTGGTTTTCACAACAGTGGTCGAGAGTGTGTTCTCTGGTGACACGAAGCCTGCAACTCTACTGAAGAGTCACATAGATGGATTCCCCCTACCCTCATCTCCCAAAGCAGAACTGACTTTGCTTAATTCCCTCTTGCTCTTTTGGTCCTGATGCCAGGAGCAGCAAATTCCACAGGCACTTGGTAGAGTTTTATCTGATTGTCCCTTGCAGGGACTGACGGAGTGTAACTCATTGGTGATGGAAATGAAAAGTAATGTAAAACGGATATTATGCTACTTTTCCATGAAGTTCCATAGCAAGAATCGTGCTCGTTATCCATTCATCTTTTTCTCCTTCTGAAGTTTTGCAAAATTTAACCAGCCAGAACAAATTTGTGTACCCTGTCATCATTTGAAAACTGGGGCTGAAATTTCTTAATGTTCCTGGTATTTGCAACGTGAGTGCCAAAGAGATTTCTTTTTTCTGAAAATGATTTAGCTTTTCAATGTGCAGACACAAACAGGCAATATGACACCTTCCTAGGTCCTGACACATGGGACCGACCCATGGAAGGCAGGGGTGTTGGTGGTTTCCTCTCACTTTTGCTATTACATGACCTTAAATAAGATTACATTAAGAGTAGCAATTCTGTCTTCGGTTGTAAGGACAAAATTGTGTATTTTGATAAGTTTTCAGACAAAGCGCAAGAGGCAAAGACTCAATAATAATTGTGAGTAGAATCTAGTAAGTTTACAGTTCCAACTTGTTTTGGGGCTCAACTTCTGGAAGATAGCCTATAAAAATAGCAATTTACAGGGAAAAAAAAGAGCGGGTCCTGAGGCATTTGGTCCGGGCAGACATTAGTTCCATTTAGGGCTTAAGCCAGCCCACAGGTAATTATAGGTCTCTTGCATTAGCTTGTGGGAGCAGTGAAAGCATGTAATTCGAGCTAATCTGATGGGCACATGAAATAGGTACTTGGTGCCAAGGGAGACTGTGAAACAAAAGGACACATGTGTTTTTTGGGGGGGCACAACGAAACATAGATTCAACTGTTGCACACATGAATCTCTGGGGAAGTTTTGGAAAGCTTGTCATTTTAGAAAAGCACTTCAAAGGTACAGTGGATGAAACTGTGGAGCTCAGTGTCTTTCCAAGACCTGATCAGTGATGTTATGTGGCCTGGCATGATTTGAGGGGCAGCTTTCAGGCCAGGTTTATTTGAACTGACTCGCAAGGCTTTCTTTTGAAGCCCTGTCATACTGTGGGTCTTAGCATTCATTCTACCTAATGCCTTAGAATCAGCCCAGGTTTCATCCTGTAAATTTGGATTTAACTTGTCTCGGATGGGGTTCAGCAACACTGCTTTGTGAAAGTCCCCCCAGACAACTGCAATTTGATAACTGTAGTTAGGATTAAGAACCCAGATCTAGTAGCAGATAAGGATTAAGGAAGGTGAGCTGGTGGTTGATGCCCATTAGTTTAAGCTACCTGAGAGGCAAGTGATCCAAGCCCAACTGTGAGGATGGAAGTGGATATTGGTAATTTGCAATGATGCCATCTTTGTGGTCCCCATTGTTAGACTTGTGGTCCTGGGAAGTTAATATGATGGTAGTTTTTCCTTTGTTATTCATTCACAACCCAACTTCCTCAAAGCAGGTATGTAGCATGACCTTAAATAAGACTGGCTCTCATTAGCACCATAATTAGACTAAGTTCCCTGAGGGAGACTGATTTTGGACTCTTTCTCTTAAGGGTGAACCTCAGAATAGTTTTGCTGAAAGGAAAATAAAGAGAATAAAAAATGCAAAGATTTGTATTATTTTCTGCCTATGAAGGCACTCACATCCTGTGGATTGAGTGGGGCCTTATGATCCTGACATGGCTGTCCTCCTGGGGTCCAAGTTGTGTGTACCTGCTGGTAAGCTAATTTTAGGATAGTAAACAGCCAGGCACTTTGATTATGTAAGTAAGAAGTTATCCATTTCAGTGAAAATGTGTTAAAACAGTAAGTCAGTGTGGTTCGAGTACACTTTGCTAATTTAAACCAGCTGCATAAAAAGTGCTGTTAAGATCAGACATTTTGTTGTCAGCATTAAGAGAAAAACTTTACAGGGGCAATTTCTTAAATACCAAAAATGTATAACTTGGACTGAATTGTATGATTAAAATCCTCAAAAGTTGGGGGCAGAGTGTTTAATAGTAATTTAAACATGAGCTGATATATGTGTGAGTTCTTTAGTGTATTATGACGAACAGGGTTCATCAAAGGGGCCACTAAAGAGAGGGTGGTCTTATTCTGCTGCATTATTAATCCCAAGTTGGGGAACAGTAGGTATAATGATTTTGTGCCATAGATGTATGTAGGGAAGGTGGAAGTTGGAGAACAGAACTGAGTCTGTAATTACTGGGACTTCATATTGAATCAGCAAGTCATTTGTAAATGTAAAAACTGTGACCTCACCAGAGACCAGGTGTGTGCTTACTGATGATGGTGAACCAGGGGTGGGAAAGGCATTAGTAAACATGATTTCTTTATAAGCACTACTAATGCCCTTAACAATCAATGTTAATAAAATGTGCAGATATAAAGAGCTAGGAGCTCTGTGTATTAGTAACTTTGATAATTTTGCTAATGTTTTAATACATATGAATTTTCCAGAGGGAGGAGAACGACTGACTGGAGAGGATCTTGTCCCAGGATCCAAGAGCAGCCACTTTCTCTTTCAACAAATGTCTTCTGAGCACCTCCTCTGTACTAGGTGGCAACACACCCAACATTTATGAAGTAGGGCTCTGTACTGGTCAAAGTCTCCAGAGAAACAGAACAAATAGGATGTGGTGTGCGCGTGCACATGTGTGTGTGTGTGTGTGTGTGTAGTATCAAGTGTCTATATGTATACATGTACTATATATATATATATATACATACACACATATATATAACATCAAGCATATGAGACTATATACTATATATAATACTGTATAGTATATACACATATATGCATACATCTCTCATATATTTACATGTCTTAAGGAATTGTCTCATGCAATTATGGAGGCTAGAAAGTCCAAAATCTACAAGGTAGACCAGCAAGCTGGAGACTAGTGAAGGCTGGTATTGTGACTCAATTCCAGGGCCATCTTTTGGCAGAACTTCCAGGAAGTCAGTCTTTTTTCCACTAAGACCTTCAATTCCTTGGATGAGGCCAACCAACACTGTGGAGGGTAATCTCCTTTACTTAATGTCTGCTGATCATAAATGTTGATCTCATGGAAAAACACCATCACTGAAAAAGTTAGAATAATGTTTGATGAAATAGCTGGGTAGCATGGGACCAGTCAATTGGATGCGTTGTTGACCACCACAGACGCTGTGGTATTGAGTGGTAGGACAGAGAGCCCACCAGGCCAGGCTCACTCCCCTCACATTGCTGTTTCCAGGGAGTGCTTGGAGCTGCTCCCTGAAGATGGTCAGGTCAGTGGATGGCTGAGACACCAGCCAAGCCTCGAAAGATAAGGGTAGGAGCAGAAATGAAGTGGAAATTTAATGAGAAAAGTTAGTGGTGCATGTGTGGAGTTCAGGAGGGAGAAGGATCCTCTTCTGTTACCTCTGTTGTGCAGAAAATTATTCTGATGGCTGAGTTCAACTCTCAGTGAAAGTCTGCTGCTCCTTTTCCTCATTTTTGAGTGGGAGTCTCTGATGGTCATTGCTTTGACATAAGTGGAATAAGCAAAAGTGTAGTTGGCAGTGACAGTACACCTTGATTAGTGGAATTGTTTCTTATAAAACTTGTATGGTTGACTTAGTTTAAAAAATACAATATGATAACATTTCAGCTATTTGGGAATATAGAGAAAAAAATGAGTAGGCCCACCATGCTAGGATTAATGATTTGTATTTTTATATAGTCCCTTCTAGTCCTTTTTTATATAGACATACTTACTTGCATAATTATTATACCTTGCATATATTTTTTATTTTTCTCCATTATAGCATAGGTTATAAGTACATTTCAATGTCTCTTATAGTTGGTCTTTATGGAGATGTAACATTCCATCAAAAGGATGTACTGTAATTTAATTAACCAATTCCTATTGTTGCATGCTGAAGTTGCCATCCATCTTTTGCTATTATAAATCATGCTGCACTGTGGTTTGCTTTTCTTTAGGATGAATTTCTGAAAACAGAGTCACTGAGGCAAAGGACATGCACATTTTTAGGGTCTTAATGCATATTATTTCATTGGATTTGATTGGGTTCTATACATTTTTCTAAAGTTTTTTTTTGTTGTTGTTGACGTTTCTTCTGTTTTTAATTTGTTGGTAATGACCTTGCATTATCACCTCTGGTTTGCAATAACAGCATGTGCAGCCAAGCCAGCACGTAGATGACCATCACAAGCCCCTAGCCCTTTAGTCATATCTTTGTAACAAAAATATTCTTTGAAGCTAAAATTGTCCTTGCCTAGTCCTTGCTTATGAGAGATTTATAGCTTGGAAAATCTGAGTCCAATCTCTGCAGCTATTTTTCAACTGAGAGTGGAAAAGAACCACATTTCACACTTAAAAAGCAATTTGGGATTTATTTTTGGTTCTTTGATAATTCTGGGCAACTTTAAAATGCTTAATGTTTCATTGCTTTTCAACAGAAGAATCCCTAGGTGAGATGTTTAAAGAAACCATTTTCACAAATTGGAGAAAACATTTTAGAAGATGGAAGTTAATAGTACTGTTATCTCTTTGAAAAGACTTCCTTATATTTTTCTATTGTAATATTTGGAGTTTTCTACTGGGCAATAATGTGGTATAGTTAGTTCTACTTTAGTGGATGGATTCTAGTAAATATGCTTGTAATTCTCATTTTGGTACAAGGAAACAATGTATTATAAGAAGTAAATTTAAAAATTGGTGTTAGGCATGGGGCTAAACTTAAATATAGGAGGTATAGGAGTGAATTATATTTTGGGAAAATTATTTCTACTCTAACATATTTTTTTGACATCCCCTATAAATGGAAAAATAGTAGGTGGCCTTTTGTGACTGGCTTCTTTCACTTAGCATTTTGCTTTTGAGGTTCATCCATGCTATATCATGTATTAAGTCTTTGTCATTTTTTATAGCTCAATAATATTTCATTCAGTACATATTATCACATTTTATTTGGCATGCATTAATTGATGGACATTTGGGCTGTATCTACTTTTTTGCTATTGTGAATAATGCTGCTATGAATATTCTCACATGGAAGTCTTGGATGGATATATGTTTTCATTTCCCTTGGATACTTATATAGGAGAGGAATTACTGAGTCATATGGTAACTCTGTTTAGCTTTTAAGATGCTGCCTGTATGCTTTTGAGACTCATACACAGCGATGGATGAGGTCATACTTCGATAGTCAGTGTCAGCCTGGGGGAATGGAGTGGCCCGAGGCAGGGGTAAGAAAGGAAGCTGGAAGAGAAGTCTCTTATCCCCAGGAAGATTTAATGTGGATGTACTTTCATAATACATTACTCATTTCATTATCTCTTCAGTTTTTAAGCATATTTGTATAATTGTGAAATTATAGGAGGACATTATGGTTTAAAAGTTGTACTAGTCATCTCTCTGTTGCAAGGACAGAATAACTGACATACCCAAGTTTAAAGAGAAAAATTTTATTTAGGTTCTTAGTTTCAGAGGCTTTAGTCTGTGGTTGGCTGGCTCCATCATGGTGGCAGAAGAAAGCCGTATATTATGGTGGTCAGAAAACAAAGCGATCAAGGAAGAGCAAGAGAGAACAGACTGGGAGCAAGATGTACCTTTCAAGTCATGTTCCCAGTGACCTACTTCCTCTAACGAGGTCCCATGTCTGGGCAGCCCATTCAGCTATGAACTCATCAATGGATCACTTGCTAATTGGTTAGTGCCCTTGATACTTGAATTTTGGAGGACACTTCATAACCAAAACACAACAGATATGACTCATGTATGAATCTTTCTATAATTCTAAATGCCTAATTTACTTTTTAGGCATTCGTTTTTTCATTGGAAATCAAATACCACAACCCTAAAGGTTTCTCAGCAAATATCCTATTGAGCCCTCTAATGAAAACAATTTCTGTGTTTGCTTTCACTTGAGTATGCTAATGCTGATTTCTTGAGACCCCCTGAGGAAAACCAATAGTTCACCAAATGTTTGAACTTTCTCCAAATCTGTTGTGTGTGATGATTATAATACAATGATTTCTTTTAAGTAAAATCCTCTTAATGATATGGGAAGCAGTGTTTTGAGAACATTTCTGAGAGAACATTTAATAAATTGGAGAAGATATACTGTAAATATATTATTGTTGCTATTTGATACTTAATTTTTCACTTTTAAACATCTGAATATTGATATCTTAGGAATTTGATCTCAACCTTAGTAGTAAACCTAAAATGGTTAATTTCTATGAATGTTGGCCATGAGGATCCATTTTCCTCTTTTTTAGCAGAAAGACAATATTAGCTAGTATAATTATATCCCTAGGTGGCATTAACCACAGAATTGAAGGTTTGGCTTCCTTCTGGAAAACAAACCTTGGTTTTGACTTGACGCTCCTACGGCTCAGTTGTATAATCATGCTACATATGAAGGGTGGAAATTAGAGTGTAGGGTTGCTGATTTATATTCCATGAGCTGAGTTTTCCTGTGCCAGCCCAGAGAAATCTTACCATTGCTGAAGTGTTCAGTTTTTCTGTGGCTTCTGCAGACCCTGTGAGTGATCCAGGAGGCAGGCTTTGGTACATTCCAGCACAAGGTCTAATTATGGGTCTAATGATTGCCGAACATTTAAAGCAAAAGCTAAAATACTAGATCTGGACCTCCTTGTTTTTAAATTAAAAGGTCAGTAACCCAGTGTCAACAGTTTTGGATAGCTTGGGTTATACTGCTAAGAAATAATCAAAGTCAGCAAGAAAAAACAAACCCAGACCATTCTGTTGCTTGTAAGTGAGGAAATCCAGTTGTCTTACGTGTTTTAACTGACATGATTTGACATGCTCCTTTTTTGGGTCTGGGTTTTGAATAATTACTTCTTGTAGAAAGCCTATATTTTCTGTACTCTGTGGTTACCAAGCTGTACTTGACTTTTAAAAGAGAGTCAAAGGAACGTATCCTTGTGAGAAATTGCTGCTTTGTGGAGTACAAATGAGAGGTTTCATGATCTTTGAAGCCAGGAAGGCCAAATCTGACTTAGAAACTCCATCACCAGGGTGTTTTTTATGTTGTTCATTGCTTTACCAAATTGAACTTTTTGTTGGAACTGAAGAGCTAAGGGAGAGTTAGGCTTTAGTTAACTATTTTCCCCATCTTGTTCAAAAAGCAGGGAATTCTCTTTGGCTGTTCTAGCCCAGGTTGGGGCAGAAAGTAGACTGTTCCAGCCTTCTCAGTGCTTCTTAATCAGGAATGATTTTTGCCCCCCAAGGGACACTTGGCATAGTCTGGAGAGTTTTGTTTGTCGCAACCAGAGGGGATGCAATTGGCATTTAGAGGGAGGAGGCAGGAATGCTGCTGAACATCCTACAAAGTACAGAGTAGCCCCCACAACAAATAGAACTGTGGGAAAGAAACACTGCCCTGGAGGGTTTATATTTTCACACTAAGTATGAAGCTCCCTGCTCTGCTGTCCCTAGAGGGGTGGAGAGCAGCAAGGAGATCCAGCATCTCTCTCCCAGAAAAATATTCCCTGGATTTAGATCCTCACTTCTTGGCACTGTTTTTATAGGGTACACTGGAATAAGAACTCAAAGCAAGCTCCATACTGGCAGGAGAGGTATGAACGAAGCCAATGGAAACCATACAAGCTGGTGTCACATAAATGCAGCTTCTGCCCACACTGCTCAGCATGTTGTTGGCAGGCAAGATCCTACAGGCCTAGACTTATTTTCTTTGTCAAATGTTTCATACAGTGCCTTTGCCCCAGGTTAACTTTCTTCTGCTTGGTGGTTTAAAAAGTGTGTTTTGGGTGAGGAAATATTCTTTAAGCCTCTACCTTTCTTGGAAGGCAAACACTTTGACAAACAGATTAGGACATCATCCAACGTCACCACAACCTCTGGTCTGTTTGGAACCTTACTGGCACATGAGTAGTATTTTTATTTTCCTTAGCTAAGTCTGCAGGGTTGTAGAATCACTCTCATCCCTTTCCTAGAGTGGTACTGTCCGAGCTTTCTGGGGCCTGACTGCTGCCCATCAACGCCTGTGTTGCCAGGCCAGTCACTCCCCATGCCTGTGCCTCCACCTGGCCGTGAGCCTTGCTGATTCCTGGGGCTACTTCAGGCAGTGGAAAAGTGAAGGAAACATCTTGATGCTGACATGCTCCAGACTCTTACCTGGCATCCCTCTTCCACTTTTTATCGACAGGCCTAAAGACAGTGACACAAGCTGAAAAGCTGATTGTCTACTGTGGCTATTTCAGAAATCGGTAGTAGGGATGGGGTAAGGAGAAATCATGTGATCTGGAGGTCTTCATTCCCTTAACTTACTCCAGTTGGGCCAACCCTGATCATCACTCTCATTCTAAGCAAATATTTATTTCACTACTCATTCCTAATCACTATGAAGAATGGGAAAGTGAATTGTGTGTTTTATGTCCCATTTTTTTGTTACGATTATATTATTTAATTTTCAAAAGCAATTCTATGAACAGAGAACTATTTCTAGCCTTGCTTTGCAAATGAGAAGACAGGGGAATAAGAAATCAAATAATCTGCCAAAGATTACAAAACTCTAAGTTTGAACTTGTAAAGTAGCTTTATGATTCTAGGTATAGAAAGAATTCAACAAATATCCCTGAGTTGAAATCTCTTCCATACTCAAAGTGAAGATATAAATGTACTTTAATTATTATTGTTCAAAAATACATCATGAGCAACATCTAAATCTCAGGGATCCTGAGTGTGTGATAGCTGAGGAGACTCTGCCATTCCTCAGTATGTGTAATGGCAGAACATCTTGCATCTAGTGGTTTGGAGGTCACTTCACATTTACTCTTCCTAAGTACATCTTGCATCTAGTCAGCTTTAGCAGTTCTTGGTTGCCATGTAATTAGCATGCTCTGTGGCTTGCCTACTCAAGGCCTCCTCCACCTCACCACCTGGCAACTTTTCCAGTGCCATATCTAGCTCCTCCACTTGTACCTTCTACTTCAGCCATTCTAACTGGTGAATCTGGGGGGATACATAAGGAGCATTGTCAACCGTCTGCATTGTTCAGGATCCAACTTGGGACCTTGGCTGACCTTGGGAATTTCCAGGCAAAGACCTTGTGCAAGAGTGTGTGGGATGCCCCTCTAGTCAAACTAAGTGACATCTGGGAGCTCTCTAGGATCTGGGAACATGCGTGTGAACATAACTCTTTCCCAAGTCATGTTTAGACATTGGCTTTTGATGACGGTCTATGTTGTATTTGCTCAGGCCCCACTTAGAGAGTGGAAGAAAGAGTCTTAAATTCCATTACTGAACAACTGGGGAGTGCTGTACTCATAAGCTGAGACTCTCCAAGGAGCAGATTTCCTCTCTATTAAGTTCTCTTCACATTCTTCAGATCCTACACTTGCTTCTATCCAGGACATTTGCTGCTCCTGGTGGTCTCCCTGCCTGCAGAAGATGTAGGTGAGATTCTGTATCCCTGATACTTCCCATAGCCTAATCTTTTGCTTCTGTTTTCATTGGTCAAACTCTAGGCTCCATAGGATGGTTCTGTAACAGCCTCTGCAGACTGGGCCAAACTCTCCCTCAATGTGCTTTCTAGGTACCCTGTGAAGAAGGCTACAACCAGCTCGTCAGAGGGAACATCTGCTCTTTCATCTCTTCCCATCATGTTGTATGATGGATATCTTCGTGTGTCTTTTTATTTCTACTTCTATCTAGACACATGAAACACATATATTTGAACTCTGTAAATTGCATTCACTTATTTCCTCATTGATTGATTCATTCAATCAACATGTATGGAATGCCCAGGCCTTCCTATAGACACAGCAGTGACTTGCTTTTGACCTTAAAGAGCTCCTAATGAATGCAACACTTCCTCTGCCTTTTTAAGTCCGTGCCCCTTTCAGTAGGCAAAAATCTCATGTCCTGCCTTATCATTGGTTGAAATTAAAAAAAAACTATTGTGACAAAAAGAAAGTCAAAGCAATGTTTATTTTAGAATGTGTTCCCGACTTCTTATTGGCAGCCCTCTGTTCCCAGAGACTCCCCCCAAACACAAGAAGCTTCAGTGGGACAACTTGGATCTGTTTCCTCTCCACTAAGGCATTTAGAACTAATTAAAAACTGTCACTGGCGAGGGGACCACATATGTACCCAGTACACAGTGGGCACTGGGTAGTGGTTAAATAAGGACCATTTCATTTGCTTGCCTATGTTTCCCTACCTAGATAGGTATTGGATCAATACAAAACACTAGGAATGCCTGCCTCCTGTCTGTCCATATCTGTGGGTCTTCGCTGAACTCTTTTCATATTAAACACTCTTCATGTGTTTGTCCTATCTCTTAACTAGATAGTAATCCCTTGGATGGTACAGATTATACCCTTCTTATCACCCTTTCTCTCTCTCTCTCTCTTTCTCTCTTCCTCTCTCTCTCTCTTCACAGAATCTGGAGTCATTCCTTGTAATCTTATGTGCCCAATATGTTTAGGATGATTAGGAAGAAACAAAAACAAAAAAATTCATGCCAGAATGCTCCAAGATCCTGTCTAGTAAATTTTTACTTCTTCCCCTTAAAACAACAAAGAGGATATTACATATTTTTTTCTGTGATCTTCCCATTCCCTTCACCAGGAAAGGATGAAATATGTCTTTGGTGACATGGGCTGAGTCCCATGATGACTGTGAGCTACAGTTTTCTTGCTGCTGAAATTTTGATTTGGGAGCCAACACTATCTTATTGCTGATGGAGACCTGGCTGTTGGATTTCCCCAGCTTCTTCAAAGGGAGTGACATGCTCTATAGAGTGTGGATGGTATGGCCTCCTCAGGTCCCCCTGGACAAGAGTGCTGGCTGCAGCAGGAGTAGTGCTTCTTGAGCAGTGCTTAGCACATTCCTGTAGAGAGGCCAGTCTGAGACTTTTGCAGTGACATCTAGCAGGACATCCTATACATGAACTTCCTATGGTGCTATGGCTTATATCTAGATGTCTCCCTAAAGCCTCATGTGATCATGGGTGGGAGCTTTGGAAGGTGATTGGATTATAGGGGCAACATACCTGACTTACTGTTAGCAGGTGGGGCCTAGTTGGAAGGGGTAGGTCATTGTGGGTGTGATTTGGAAGGTTTTATCTCCCTTCCTGGCTCCTCTCTTGGCTCTATGCTTCCCTTCTGTCTTGCAGTGAGCAGGTCTCCCCTCTGTTATGCCATCCTGCCTTGGAGTCACCTGACTATAGACTGAAACCACTATAAACCATGAGCCAAAATAAACCTCTCCTTCTTTAAACTCTTGGTGTCAGGTATTCTGTCTTGATGATGAGAAACATGACTAAAACAGATTTTTGTGCCAGAAGAGAAATCATTGCTGGGATAGACATTACCTGACCATGTGGCTCAGAAGCCTTTGGAAGTGATTTGTGGGAGGAGTTTGGAAAGGTTTAGAGATGCTTGCTAAAGAAGCCCTAGCATGTTGTAAGCTGACCTTAATGGGAGGTTCTGGTCAGAGCTCAGAGGATTAGAATGCCAATAGAAACACAGATGGTAAAAACCAGGTTCAGGAGGCTTAAGTTGAAAACAAAGACTCCATTGGCAGTTGGACTCAAGACCATGTGTATTACGCTTTGGCAGAAAATTTGTCTGCATTTTGTTCATGTCCTGAGACTTTGCAGGAGACTGAGATTAAGGACAATAGACTAATCAATCTGGCAGGGAAAATTTCAAGAAGCCCAACTTTAAGGCTGTGGCATGGACACTATTGGGGACTTTTATCCAGATTTATACTAAAAATCAAGAGTAAAACCTCCATTTAAAAAGTTTTCAGTTTTGCCAGAAATAGTGCCTGCAAAAATGGAGTAAAGGAGAGCTTGTTTGTAGAAGAGATTGGCATGAAAATTAAGTCAAATACTTTGAATTAGGACAACAGAAAAAAAATGCCCCGTGGACCTATGAAGAACCAGCAAGGCCCTGCCCTTTGAAGGCTCAAAATTGCAAAAGTGAAAGGCTTTTCTTTGTGAAGAGAGCCCCAGAGCACTGCGCAGTAGAACTGTGGTGCCCTAGAAAATTTGTTTCAGGATTCAGTTCATAGTAGTACTGAAACCATCTAGGCACCTAGAGATCTTTGCAGCCATAATGCAAGGGAGCTCAGCTACTGATTAAGCTGGCAGCAGAACTTGGTGTCATCTATGTGGTTCTGGTTTTATAGGCATGCAGAATGCAAGAGTTGTGAGGTCAGGAAGGGTTCCAGCCAGATTTTAGAAAAAGGCCTGAGAGGCCAGGCAGTGTGCCTTCAAGAAGGTAGTGCATGAAACTATGAGAATGAAGCTGAAAGTAGTGTGGTGATGCCAGGAATTTAGAGAAGTCAGGGATGTGGAATGTCTGAGAAAAGCCACAAGCAGTGAGCAAAGCCAGGTGAAGAAAGAAGTCAATAGGGCCACAAACACCAGCCATGCCATAGGTGTAGGGCCATTCAAGTCGTTTGGAGTTCAGATCTTATAACCGCTTGCTTTGGGTGTTGGACATAGAGTGGGGTAGATTAACTAATGGTCAACTTGGAACATCCAGCTAAATTAAATCAGTATTTTTTGGGTGTGGAAGACCCACCTGAGGATTGTTGCTAACAGCACAAAAAGAGACCTGGAGGGAAAGATCATGGGCTGTTGATTTTCTAGGAGAAGCTTGCTGTGGTTGGTTTTCCTGATGCTAACTTGGTTGATCTCATCAGAGGAGGATCTCGGGGCCTCACTGTCACTGGGAATGGCTGCTGTTCTCTTTGGGGAGGCTCTGATCTTCACTGTGAGCATCAATTCCTGGATCCAGTGTAGATCTCTCAGCCTGGTGGCACAAATCCTTAACTTTACCAGTGTAGGTTTTCTGGCTTCCACCACTGGCTTTTGGGTCTTCTGGGTGCAGATCCTCAATATGGACAAGCATGAGACATTGCCATGGGCTCTAGGACATTGGCCGGACTTGTAGAGGGCATTGCCTTGGATTCTAGGCCTTCAGCTAGACTTGTGTGGGACATCACTGTGGGATTGAGGCCTTTGGCTGGACTCTTTTGAGTCTCTAGTGTGGTACTAATCTCTTGCATGCCTCTGCATTTGACTTTTTGGGTGACTATTATAAAATAATCCTATACATTATGTGTCCTGTATTAAATATATTCCCTTGCAAACCCCAACTACAACATGGAGCTACAGGATTTAATATTCGCCCTGCTGAGTTTCAGTCTTGCTTTGGTCCTATTGTTTCTGTTTCCTTCTTCCTCCTTTTTAGAATGGGAATGTTTATCCTGTGCTATTGTATGCCAGCAGGGTTTAACTTTCTTTTTTTCCTTTTTACAGGGCCTTACATCTAAGAGTTTGCCTTAAGTCACAGAGAAGACTTTGAACTTGAACTTTTCAGCAAAGCTGGAAACCATTAGGATCTCGGCAACTCTTAGAGATAGACTAAACTTATATGCATTTTACATAAAGAGATGTCCATGAGTCTTTTGGAGGCCAGGGGTGGAATGTTATGGCTTATATTTAGATGTCCCTTTAAACCTCATGTGATTATAGGTGGAACTTTGAAAGGTGTTTAGATTATAGGGGGATTATAGCTGACTTGCTGTTAGAAGGCAGGACCTGGTCAGAAGAGGTAGGTCCCTTTGGGTGGGACCTGGAAGATTATATCTCCCTTTGCAGTTCTTCCCTTGGGTCTCTGCTTTCTGTCTGCCACGCTGTGTGCAGCTCTCCTTCAGCATGTCCTACAGGATTTTGTTCTTCCTTAGAGCCAGCTGACTATGTACTGAAACTTCTACAAACTGTGAGCCAAAATCAACCTCTCTTTCTATAAGTTGCAGATGTTGGGTATTGTGACAAGAAAAGTGACTAAGAGATGCAGCCCCTCCAGGTGGCTCCCCAGGTGAGAGAGAGAGAGAGAGAGAGAGAGAGAGAGAGAGAGAGCATGAGCGCTAATCTGGCTAGGGCTCCGGCAGTGCCTGTTCAGCTGCTATGCCCTGCCAGGTCTTATGATGATATAATGTGCCTCCTTCTCCATCTCATTTTTCTTTTACTTCCCCAGATCCCTGTACTGAACATTGTATTTGGGACTTTGAGGAAACCTCACTGATGCTCTGGGGCTAGATAGAAGCTACTTGTCTGAGAGAGCAGTATACAGTACAAGTTATATACCCATGGCTATATTACTTGATCTGTTGTTAATACTTTGAGACAAATACTATTATATCCATTTTACCATTTTTAAGAAATTGAGACTCAAAAAATGAGAAGTCTCCCTGAGTCATTTCTTTAGCCAAGCTAGGATTTGAACCTGTGTCATGTTTCTGGACCCTGATTTGAAAGGCAAATTAATACTGTAAATACAGTTGCAAAGAGAATGCTTAATCTACAAAGAAAGCAACTGCTTTAGCAGTACAGAAAAATAATTTATTGCTACTCAATTGATATATTAGTTACAAATCAGATTACATTTTCCATAAAGCATTTCCTACAGGAGGTTTGTGTGGCAGTGATGCTAGCAAAGCATGAATTATTTTAGTACATGAAGGTTATTAAACTATTTATCATTAAAATAATTATTTAGATTTTTTCTACTTCAGACTGGCAGTTTCCGGAAAGTACTCAGAGTTAGCACTTATTATCATTTGCTAATTCATTGGGCCACAAAAAAATCAGTTTGGCTTGCCAATATGCTAAGTTGGTTCCAGCTGTATTTATCACAAATTCTGAGAGTTTTGGCTCTTTCCATCAGAATTAATCTCAGCCCCTTCTAGCTTTATTTTATCCACTACTTGCTGAGCTTCAGGTTAGTACATTCCTGTCTCAGAGTATGTGCTCAAGGAATAGTTGTTGAATAAATGAAGCAATGTCCTTCATCATTTGTGGCATTTATTGAAAATGATGAACAAGACTGGGCTGAGGACATATAGGCACTGTGTCTCAGGTCTTCCCCAAGATGCAGGTGCTAGCTGTGCGATAGTCATCGATGACTGCTGGACTGTCGAATCCAGTGCCCTGGTTTAATCTTCTTGCCACTCTCTTGACCTGTGTATCTTCTCCTTGGTTAAGTTCTAGGACAGAATTGTCACCTTTCCCCCCACCCCCTCTAACCGCCCTCGCTTATCTGTCTCAATCTCTTTGGTCCTCCAAATCCCCTGGAGGCCCCCTAAGTGCTGGGGCTCTTCTCAGTTCCACTCTGGGCTCCTTCTCTCCTCTCTCTACATTCTCTGCCCACTGTAGGGCCCCACCCCTTCACATGGCTTCTGGGACTACATCTTGGGTAATAGCTCCCCAGTCTCTCTCTCTTCCAAGTTTTGAAAACATACTTCCAACTTCTTACTGAATATCTTAATTGAAAAGCCCTGCAAGAAAAGAAGATACGTGTGTGTATGTGACTATGTAGGACAGCATGTGAATGTGTATGGGAATGAATGTGCACTGCGAGTGTGTACCTGTATTTGAGTCTCTATGTGTATGTGAGTGTAAAAGTGTGTGTTTTAACAAACAAATTCATAATGAGGAAAATCCGACCCACATGGCCTCGGGGAGAGATTAGGTTAAAATAAAAATAACATTTAATCTATTAGTAAAATCCATGTGGCAGTGCACATGCTGTTGACCAGGAGCCACTGGCAGCAGCCACCCTTCTGCTCAGAGACCGTGGCTTCCGCTCTGTGGCCAGGAGGATTGGGTCTGACTCTTGGTCCTGGGGTCCAAGCCTCAGGCCCCTTGGCTTACTGACCTCCGGGGCTTCCACACGGGCGGCCACACCTGTGTCCTGTGTAGAAACTGGCTCTCACAGTTTTGGGCCATGGCACCCACTGTGTTGTGTCCTTCTAACACTTTCAGCCCTTTCCCACCAAGCACACACCTTCTCCTTGTTCCACTCAGAGTCAGCCCTGCTTGGCCCCTCTTCCAGTTTCTGACCAGAGAATGTGTAAGATGAGCAGTTAAATCTGAATTTCAGGCAAATGACAAAGACTTTGTTTTTAGTGTATGTGCTGCCGAAGTGAGCACTGACAATACTTTTTAAGTGTATGTCCCAAATAACTTATTTATCATTTATCTGATATTTGAAGTTAACTGAGGGTTCAGAATTATTGTTTGCTTTACCTCGTACCTCTACACTCCTCATGCCTCAATGACCCCAAGTCACAGGGCATACAAATGTCTTACTTTGTGATGATTTGCTATTTTGCCAATATTTGCTATTTGTCACCTATCTTTCCTACCAGAATATGTATCCTTGAGGCAATGACTCAGTCCCTTGACATTTCTTAATCACGTGCTGCCTGCCAGGCACCAGGCAGGGGACAGGGCAGGAGGACAAAGAGGCCTGGGGCCCCGCTTGAAGGCATGCGTTGGCAAACTGTGGCCCCGGGCCAGTCACCATAGGCCCTGCTTTGTGTGGCCCATGGACACCCACACCCTCCTTCATGTGTGGGTTTGTATGGTTGCATCCACACTGCAGTGACAGAATCCATGGTCTCTTGGCTCACAAAGGCTAATATATTTTGGTCTGGCTCTTCATAGAAAAATTCGCTGACCCCTGGTCTAGAGGATTTTACCATCTAGAGAAGGAAGACAGACATAAATAAAAGTACATCCATCTTTCATCTTTGAAGCTTCATATATATCAATGTGTGGTCTGGCATCCACCCGTATTGTATGAGAACCACCTGGAGTCTCTGCTGGTGGATTCTGATTTCTTTTTTATTTTATTTTAATTCATTGGTACATTTTAGGTATACAATACAATGACATTCATCATTGGAAATTTGCACCTTTACATACTCTCTCTTGGTTCTTATTTTTTCCCCATTCCCCTGCCCTCCCTTCAACCCCTCCATCCCTTCCTATTTACAAAGACTTTATTTCCATGTTTTCATTTTCTCATATTAATTCCATTTCCTTCTTTCCTTTCCCTTACCCCTCCCAATTCCCCTTCCTCTTTGCCCCTTTTCTTCCTATTTCACATTATCTATTTTACCTTTTAGTCCTTATTTACACTTTCAATTTCTCACATTAGAGAAACTATTTGGTATTTACACGTGTGTATCCTATTTATTTCACTTAAGAGTATCGCCTCAATGTGCGGATTCTGATATTTGAGCCTTGAGAATCTGCCCTTTTAACAAGCCTGCTAGGCGATTCTTAACACTGAAGTCTGAGCACTGCTAACTTCAAGCCAGCCTCCCTATCTGATGCATGGTCAACCCTGATAAATACCTGAATGAATGAATAAATGAATGGATGGATAAATAAATGAATAAATTAATGGATATCAATTCTGTTTTTTAAAGCTACTGGCATCGTTACATCCAGTCACAATCTCATCTTGTAACCCAGTAAGTAGACTTTGCAGAATTCACTACCAATCCAGGCACAATGGGGCTAGGCTTCCTCTGGAGAAAGCATACCCACAGCCCTTTCTCCTCCGGCTGTCCGGTAAATCACGTAACCGGTCCTGAGGAGGAAGATGAGCGGCCACCTTCTTCCTGGTTCCACTGAGCAGTCGTTTGCATGCCGCCTCCTACCTCAGATCCTCAGCTTGTGGCTGTCCTGGACTGAATCACTCACAGTCACGTAATCAAAATAAGCTAACTGGTTCCTTCATGTCCTCAGGCTCAGAAAATGTTCTGTCTCTTTGCAGTGCAATGTGACGGGCCGACAGAAAATAAATAAAAGCGAATTCAACCCATTAGTATTTGGAAGGCAAATGTTTCCTAGTGAAAATAAAGTCTGTGAAGAGTGTTGAGACAGATGTTCACACTTTCTACTCTTGTTAGGGTACTTAAGAAAATAAATTCAAGATAAGAGAAGCATGGGCATTGTGGGGGTCTTGCGTGCTCTCTGCTCTTCAGGATGCAATGGGAAGGAAATACAGAAATTCCACCTCAGCTTCCTTGGGAGAGTTGAATAGTTGGGGCAAATGGGGTTTTAAAAAATTGGATTATCTGTATAATTAGTTACCTTAATGGTACTGTATATTTCACATATAAAGACCCAGATTTAATGGTCTGTTGATGTGCTGTGAGGAGTAGCAGCAGTATTTGGACTGCAGGGAGCTCAGCCAGTTTGCACTTGGCTGTCTTGTTTGGGTTTAGGTGTGGCTGCTGAAGGGGTCCATGGTCAACCCCAGTTGTCCTATGGCAGATGTTAGCTCTCCTAGCTCAAGCTTTGCATTTGATGCTATGATGGTATTGGCTGCAGGGATGTTTATTCAGGTGATTGTTAAGACAGACTTTAAACGAAATGACATTGTATTAGAGAGTCAACTTTAGAGTATTTAAGTAAATGAGAGCTGCTTTCTCTCTGTCAAGGTTTGGAGAAAAAAAAACCCTTCAAATGCCACCATAGTTAATAAAAAACTGATTGAATCTTTAAAAATTCCAACTACCTAAGTAATTCTGAGTTTTATATTTTCTTTGACTCATTTAGTTCATATTTGTTACATTTATGATATCCCAGGCAGTTTATGCTACACTCCCAGGCACAGTCTTATTTGAGAGGAAAACTCTTACGTTTAGTTATTATATTTTCATATTCAAGTGCTGAACAGTTTTTTTCCTTTGCAATGATTTCATGTTTCTATTTTTGTGCTTCTGACATTTATAGAAACATACCAGAGAGGGAAACCTGAGTTAAAAATTGTCTTCTCTTATTTTTTAAGAAAGGACCCTTAGAATCAGTTGCTGATTGTATCAGCATGGGTTGTATAAGCAGGTTAAAGCCTTAAGCAGGGAAACCCTTAACGGAAGCCAGATAAGATTCATGTGCAAACCTGAGGTTACCAGGAAAAAAGTAGATACTTACACAATCATGCCGAGAGGGGACCAAGTGTTGTTATACATATAGGACACAGATAAATATAAAAAGCAGCCCCCTTCCCATTCAGCTGCTCAGTATTAATAAATTTCTATCTATCATAAATTGCTGGGAAGGCTCTCCAAATGCTTGAAAGCCACCCACTCAGTGGTCCATGTCACTCCTGTTGGAGTTACAGTTTAGTTAATTTCACTACTACGGTAGCTAGATGTAATTAAAATAGGGTGTGTTTTTTAATGCTATTAAGTCATTAAAAGTTTTTAAGGGGACTAGGAATGTTCCTTCACTACAGTAAAGAGGGCTCAGTAGCTGTTCTCCTAACACAAAGAGACCAAGGAACTGCTTTTTAAAAAGGGCCAGTTCAAAGTACCTAGTGATAAATTGTAACTCTCTGGCATCAGCTATGGAAATCAATAAAAAACATTGCCACATGCTCAGTGCTTTCTGCCCTTTTGTGATGGAAGCAAGGACCATGGGGAGTGAACAAAATTACACTTGCTAATCAAAGCAATAAATTCTTTCTGTCAGAATTGCATTTTTTTCTTTTCTTTTTTTTTTTTGGTACCAGGGATCAAACTCAGGACCTTGTGCTTTCGAGGCAGGTGGCGGCACCACTGAGCTAAATCCCCAGCCCCTGTCAGAATTGGATTTTTAAAAATGCTCTAAAAATTTTTTTTTGGTGGTGAAATCTGTTTCTGAATCCAATTTACTTAATTCTCAAGAACAATAAAGGCTCAATAAAGGATTTTACCTGCCTAACTGGTTTAGAATAACATACAGCTATTGCTCCACAAATCTTTCAACAGCTCAGTCCTGTGCATAAAATATGAAGCAAATGGAGGAAGACAGGGGCTGAAAGAGACTCTACGGGCAAGCAAGTTCCAGAAAAACAAAACAAAACAAAATGAATCAAAACTTGTAATAGCAACAGCAATTCATGCATGGAATGGATCAGAAACTTTCCGGTAGATCTGCTCTCCTGAAGCTAGGATCTTTTAAGATCTAATTTGTTTCAAAACCTGCTGTGATAAGGATGTTTTCTACCCACTTGAGCTGGCCTGACTTCACCCTGGGAACTTCCCCAGTGCCTCGGTGGGCCAGGGTCTCCCGAGCCTCTCAACAACCCCTCTGGGATTGCCAGGGAAGGTGTGTGTGAAGATCTTCCATACGCTTCGTTTATTTAAGTTTGGATTTTACCATTGAAGTGCTACAGCAGTTACAATCTTGATTCAGAGACAAGGCTCATAAATCAAGACAGTGGCCTTTAAACACGTCTCTCCCACTGTTCCTATAGGAAGGAGAGAACAGGGCACCCAAAGGAGGGATCGAGTTACTCTCATGGAGCTGTTTGGGGTTCCCCAAAGTTGATGCCAACACATTACTGTGAGATATTAATGGAAGGTGGCGGGCAGCAGTCAGAGCTGTTGTGAGGAGCTGGGGTGTGTGTTATACCTAACAGGTACCCAAATCACTTACTTGGCCAGATCTGGAATGTTTCAGGCACTTTGATGGAGCCCAGGAAATGAGGAAAAGGTCCAATTGAGAATTGTAAAACTGTGATAGAAGGCTTGAAGAGAAAGAACGGTATTGGTGTTCAAGGTGAAGGATGTGTATTATGACTTGGCCCGAGGCTGACTTAAGGTCACTATCAGCAGAGAAATATTTGAAGGGCCCAGGCAGCCAGGTGAATTAAATGTTCGTTTTGTTTTTTTTCAGGCTGGGGGCGGTGCATACCATAAATTATATCTATTATATCAGTGAATGTTTGGTGTAGTTATCTAGGCTTGTACTGGGGTGAAAAACCAACTGGACGCTGGACTGACTTTTTTTCAGTCTTTATTAGTGCATGTTCGCAGTACATAGTGATTACATTCTCTGTGTGGAGTTGGCTCATGTACATAACACAGCCCAATTCTTTTTCCTCCCCTCGCTCCCCATCTTCTCCCACCCGCCATGTCTTAATCCCCTTCCCATTTTAAAAAAGATCTATCTCCCTACTTATTTTTATCTATCTTTTATTTTGCTTTTTAATCTATATTTTGAGTTTCTCCATATAAGAAATACCATGCAATATTTAAGCTTGTGTGCCTGATTTATTTTATTTAACATTATGGTCTCAAGGTGCATCCATTTTCCTACAAATGACTCAAGTGTATCCTTCTTTATGGTAGCGTAGTACTCCATTGTGTGTAAATACTACATTATTTTCATCCATTCATCTTTTGGTGGACATATAGGTGGCTTCTAAGATTTAGCTATTATGAATCATGCTATTAACATTGGTATGCATGCATCCCTGAACTGGCTTTGGTAGAATAAGAAAATTTCATCCCATGGGTGCTTAATCTTAAGACTAAATATACCCCGTGAATATGCTGGTTTGGGGGCTATTATAAAGAGGAGTGGCCTGATTGAATTGGAGCCTTCATTTCTGACTTGATCCAGTTTCCTCTTGGTTTCTTGAGGTCCTTTGGGGACTAGAGGATTCTAGTGTCCAGAGGCAATGGAAAGTTCCTGTTTTCAGCTGGAAGTAAATCAGACGTTGAGTATATAGCTGGCTGTCAGTGTTGATGCTGGTTCACATGAGAATGGCTCCTTGCAGATGTGTGAACTAATCAAAGCCAACTGGTTGTCTCATCCTAAATAGACCTGGTCCTCTCACTTAATCCTTACCCCCCACCAAAACTCATTCAACTTTTAAATGTAAATGTAGCTCAATTTAAGGATTCATTCATCTTTTACTGAGTGCCTACTATGTTTCAGGCATCATGCTAGACATTAGGGATACACATGAGGCAGCCTCTTCCTTTTCAAGGCCTTATGTCCACATGCACCATCTGGCCTTGACCAACCTGTCCCACCAAATCTTGTACCACGCTATAGCTTTTGTGCTGCAATCACACTGGTCTCAGGGCCTTTACACATGCTGCCTTTCTGCCTGGAATGTTCTTGTTCTTCCCACACCTATTCCCATTTCATATTTCAGGACACAAACGACATCCCCAACTACCCTTTCTAGAGCAAATTCCCTATTCAGTGATCCAGAAACAATAGTAATAGTAACTTACATCTGAACTCTAATCACCAAATGTTTTCTTTGATCCCTTATTACAATTTTTAATTATTTTATATTTGTTTGCCCAGTAGAGCATATTGGTTAAGAGCACCAACTCTGGAGTTAGACCTCCTAGGTTCAAATCTTGACTGGTTCTCCCTGGCTCTGTATCTTAACCCTAGTGTCTCAGTTTCTTAACCTGTAAAATGTGCTTGATAATAATAGTTTCCTCTTCATGTTAATGTAATTAAACCTATTACTTTCTCTCTTCCAGTTTGGATCATCTATTTAACAAAAATTAATATGAGTAGCAAGAATACACTAGTGCACATAAGCTATCTCAAAAACTTGTAGTCTTAAAGTATTTTATTAAAAGAATTGCATATCATTATTTAAGAGGAGCAATTTACAACTATAAAATACGAGAAGGATATTTTGTTTGCCTATGTATGTAATAGGTGAAAATAGTTCAAGAATTGAGAAAAGACCACTACCCTCTGGCTCACCTAAGGTTTACATGGCCCATGAGCGCAAAACATCTGAATTTAGATGATTCAACTTAATTGCTGAAAAGCTGGCCATTTCTAGGAGTTACAGTTTACTAGTTAACTAGTTACTAGGAGTTACTAGTTTACTAGTTTGAGATAACGAGAGGAGACTGGATAGGTAACATTTCTAAAACGCAGCAGGTGTTAAAAACACCACTGAACCACATTTTAACTCACTCATTATTGAAAACCGGTAGTTAACTTTTTTCAAAAACAAAACATTATGAAAGATATGTAAAATGTTGTTACAATATGTAAAATGTTGTTACAATAGGTAATCATTTTATATAAAAATGCATATAATGAACTCACTCATATGTGAAGTCTACACAGCTGGTCTTACAGAGGTGAAAGAAAAATAGTTTTTTATTTCTTGATGTATTCTAGATTTTTGCCCTCTGTCTGAGGAATACCTGGCAAAATTTTTGCCCATTCTATAGGTTGTCTTTTCACTCCATTGGTTGTTTCCTTTGATGTGCAGAAACTTTTTAATTTGATATGATCCGATTTATCAATTCTTCACATTATTTCCTGTGCCATTGGGTTTCTGTTCAGAAAGTCCTTGCCTACACTGAAGTCTTCAAGAGTTTTGCCTGTTTTATCTTCCAGCAAATTGAGTGCTTCTGTTTTAAGTTAAGTTTGGTGGCCATTTTGTTCATGAGTATGTATGTAAGGGAGTTCAGTGAAAATATTACTAGAGCGTTGACAGAATATGATGAGGCATGTGTGCCTTTTTTCACATGATGCATACATAAATATGTGAATGTACTTGTGTGAGTCAGCCTTTCACGTTCTTAAATGGGCAAGGTTATTTCCTTTACCTCCTGGCTGGAAAATCACTATTAATTCTCAAAGACTTTGAGCTAAGTCTTTTTCTCCTCTGAATTTCTACTGATACTTGTGTCTCTTTATTATTTGTTTTACACTTTGCCCACCTCTTTTAAGTGTTTTTAACAATCATGCCATGTTTCCTTCTTTCTTAGCACATTACTTGTACATCCTTTATTGTCCTCTTGGTAGCTAATGTTGCATTTTTTATTTATTAGAATCCAATTTCAGTTGGTATTTTCCCTCCTCCAGATAATATATGGATTTTTGAATATTTTAAACCCTATTATCACCCTCATTCTTTTTTTTAATGTTGTTTTGTATTTTGATTCTACCTACCTATTATCTCCCAGAGATATTATTATTATAGTCATTTATGTTGACCCTACTTGTGACTCTTTTTATTCTCCTCATTTTTTCCCAAATTGCTGGATTTTCATTTGAGATCACTGTTCTTTTGCCTAGAAATAAAACAAAACAAAAACAATTTTTAGAATTTTTTTATATTTAGGTCTGTGGGTGATCAATTCTCTTAATTTTTGTTATTCTGGAAATGTTTTTGTTTTGCCTTCAGTTTTATATCTTTTTTACTGAAGTATAAGTTACGTACAATCAAGTGCCCAAATCATGTTTATAGCCTGATTCTTTTTTTTTTTTTTTTTTTTGGTACCGGGGATTGAACTCAGGACCTTGTGCTTGCCAGGCAGGTGCAGCACTACTGAGCTACATCCCTGGCCCAGCCTGCTTCATTTTTATAAATGTACACACTTGTTTAATCACCATGCAGATTAAGACACCAAATATTTTTGGCATGCCAGCAGACGTTTTATGCCCCTCCAAGTCAGTAACTGCTTCCCAGGAGTAACCAGGCAATCTGATCTCTGGATTGCAAGGTCAGACTCATATTTCCCATTTCAGAAACTTTTAATATAAAAGGAGTTTTACATTAGGTGTCCTTTCATTTCTCCTTTCTTTTGCTTAACATTTTGGTTCATCTCTGTTCTTGTACATAGCAATAGTTTATTGTTTCATAGTATTCCATGGTATGACATTACTATAATGTATCTGTTTTAGTGCTGGTGGTCATTGGGGTTCTTTGGAGTTTTGGTTTCTGTTAATTTTATTGTCTATGTCTTTGGAGGACACAATACAATCCTTTTGTGTATATATGTGGAAATAAAACTGCTGTATTGTTGGGCATCTGTATCTTTAGCTCTAGTAGATATTGTAAAGGAATACCCATCAGTGCTTGAAATTGTTAGTTGCTTACATGTTAGCCATTCTGGTGCATTTCTGTAGTATTTCCTTATGGTTTTAATTTGAACTTCCCTGATGATCAACAATGTTAAGTGACTTTGCACATGCTTATTTGCCTTTGTGGTTGCTTGTCATGTCTTTCTTCCATTTAAAAAAAATTGAAGCATAAGTCTGTTTCTTGATGCTTTGTAGGAGGCCTTCTTATATTCTGCATACGACTCCTTTGTCAGATATACACATTACAAATATGTTTTTCCAGTATGTTGTCTTTTTGTTTGACGTTTTACTTTGATAAAGAGATTCTATTAATTTCAATGAGGTCCAATTTAGTGACCTTGACTTAATGGTAGTGCTTTTTATATCCTGTTTAAGGAATGTTTGTTACCTCCAAATCATAAGATATCCTTTTATGTTTTCACCCAGAAGATTTGCTGTTTCATCTTTCACAATAGATATGAGGTACATTGTAAATTAATTTTTATATGAGGTATGAAGTCCATTTCTCCTCCCTCATGAACATCCAATTAGGACAGTTATTGAAAATTACATCCTTTTTCATTGGACTTCAGTAGTGCCTCTATCACAAATCAAGTGACCACATGGGTATGTGTCTAGTAGGATGTGCTGTTACATCCATTTGTCTCTTTGTCATTGGCCAATACATTAGATCTTAAATGTAAGAGCCTGGATATCTTGTAATGTAAATCCTTCAGTAGTGTTCAAGATTGGTTCAAGCCCTCAATTATATTGATTTGTAGTTCAATATAAGTTTAGAATCAGTGTATTGATTTCCATAAAAATAATTTCCCGTATTTATTTAAGATTGCATGGAATCTATGGATTATACTGGGGAGAGCTGACATCTTAACTATAAACTCTCCCAATTTATGAACATGCTAATCTCTGTACTACTGAGGTCTTTAATTTCTCCTAGCAATGTTTTACAGCTTTCATTGTAGCATTCTTGCATACCTTGTATTCTATTTCATCCTGAGTGTCTGCTGTTTTGGATACTGCCAAAATGACATATAAATATTTTAAAATTGTATTAGCTATTAACTATTACATGTGTGTAGTAGATAATGTTTACATTCCTTGTGTGGGGTTGGTTCATGTACATAACACATCTCAATTCCTATTCTTTTTCATCCCTTATTCCTTCCCTCCACCACTTTCGAAGGATAATTTTGCTATATGTGAAATTCTAGTTTGGCACCTTCTTTCAATACACATTCCCTTTCTTCTGGGTTCCCTTATTTATCTTAGGATGTTAACCTACCTGTTTTCTTCTTCGGACTTAAAGATAATGGTGTCTTCTTTTCTTTGTCTTCTCTACAATTCCTGTTTGACTTTGGTTCCAGCTACTTATGGTCATGTATCCAAATGTGGTTTTTCTTTGCATCCATCTCCCTTGGGCTCATAATATTTCTTGAATCTGTGGGTTGATGTTATTTTTCAATTTTGGAGATTCTCAACCAATTATCTTTTCAAATATTGGCTCTGATTCTTTCTCTTCCTACCCCCTTTCAGCGATACTGACTACATATATTTTAGACTTTTTAAAAATCACATTCTATATATCTTTATGCTGATTTCTGTACTTTATAAACCTCTTTCTCTGCATTCTTTTTAGTTTTGGCTATTTTTAAATTTTCATCTCCCAGTACTTTAATTCTCTCTTCAATTGTGTCTAGTCTTATATTAAAGTAGTATATTGAGTTTTTAGTTGTAATTATTTTGTTTTCTAGATTTTCCATTTATTTCTGTTCTGGGATTTCCTCTTTTAAAATATTTGTATCAGTTCTTTTCTTTTTCACAAATATATCAATTACAATTATTTTAAAGTTTGCAGTTGATAATTCTAACAGCTGAGTCAGTTATACTTCTGCTTTTATTGTGAATTTTGGGTCTTGGTTCTGTTTCTTGATATGATTAAGTTTATGGTATGATTAGGTAATGTTTACTTTTATGCCAGGTATTTCCGTATGAATTTTGCAGGAGCTTTACATAATGTTATCCTCCTCCAGGGAGAACACATCCTGTTGTTGAGCAAGCAGCAGGAAGACAGAGCACTCCAGTCTAATCAAGCACTAATCTTTCCCTTGTTTCCTTGTATTCCTAGGATATAATCCTAGGGCCTCAAATTAATGTGTACTTCCTACAGCCTCTACTTTTTGTGGGCTGGGAACTCAGTGTTTTGCCTTTTCACAATTTTGATACGTTAACAAATCCTGTTCTACTCTTAAACTCCTCTGCACTTGGTGTCTTAGCTTCTTTCTCCCTGCAAATCAACCAGAAAGTGTCTCTCAGCACAATCACCGAGTGAAGGCTCACTCCTTTGCACCTTGCCTCTCCTTGAGATCTTGCCCCCAACCCCTGGCTGCCTTGATAACCCTGCAATCCCAGTCCTGTCTCCCTAGCTTGGGAGGTTGCCTGCACTCTATGGGCTTCTGTACTTCATAGCAGTTTCTACCCTCCTTGCTTCTCAAGTTCTTGCCCCATCCTTCAAACAGGCAAAGGTTCTACAGAAGAAAGAGATGCAGAACTTTGGGCTCCCCTCAGGGAACTCCCCTTTCCTCTGCAGTGTGCCCTCTCAGGTCCTGGCTGTCTTGGGCATTTTTCAGATGCCTTTAAGCAGATGGTTTCATATATGCTAGCTTTTTATATATAACTTTTCCAGTGAACACTCCTGCTGACATCTACTACAAGCTATTCCATCAGAGTTGGAAGCTTTTACCATCTTTAAATTTTAATAAACACATGTACATTTCCAACCTATCCAAAGTACAAGAAATAAAGTAATATTTAATAAAATTGAACAATATATGGCTACTTTTTTTTCTCTGTTGTGATATATAATAGCTTTGGAAATGTCTTAATGTAAAACTATCTGCAGTGCAGGTTTTGATCTTGCCATTGCTTATGTTAAGACAGAGAAAGGAAGATTAAAATGTTACTTAACTATTTGTCTGGGTGAAAGACCCTCAGCGTCTGGGAATGCTGAAGAATTACTACCATGAGGTCACTGGTTGCAGGGAGGGATAGCACTGAGGTGCAATAATTCATCCACCTCAGCTTAGCCATGTGCAAGTGTGCTTCCGTGTGGAAGCTGATGTAACTTCCAGGCCGAGGTGAATTCTACAGCTTGCAGATAGGGTTAGGCTTCTTTCTGCAACATGAATATCTCAGTGTTCCAGGAGTTTGACAGCTGTCAATCAGTCATGAGACAGACAAGCTCCACTTTAAGTTGACAGAATTTAAAAGCCTGTCAAGTAAGAGCAAGAATTATGGGAACTATGTCTGTCTTGTTCGGAGAACCTTTAGAAAATGCTCACTTCAGATTTATCAAGGGAATAAAGTGGCCATTTTTTTTACCTTTCCTTTGGGGATAAACATTATGTACAAACCATACAGA
Organism: Heterocephalus glaber; assembly: GCF_053883595.1. Lineage (NCBI taxonomy): Eukaryota > Metazoa > Chordata > Mammalia > Rodentia > Bathyergidae > Heterocephalus > Heterocephalus glaber. The sequence goes on from NW_028258320.1 coordinate 63,210,510, forward strand.
AGCTGTGAGGGATGCACAAGAAATTTAAAACATTGTCCATAGCAAGTCCAGCATCTCAATACTCTGGAGATCAGCCAAGACTTAGCTCAATGGTCAAAGCAATCTACTGTTAAAGGTGAAGATTGCTGCAGAAGGCAAGTGCTATGGGAGGTTTGCTGAGGGGAGATGTGGGGATGTGGAAGGATCCAGAAGGGCCCCCTGGGGGAAGCAGATCCTACAGTGATGCCAGTGTTCAGCAGCTCACAGCCACTGCTTCCAGAGATGAAACGGTGCCTGTCTCTGTCTTATTATTTCCACTGGCTCCTTCTTCTTGCTTTGATCCTGTGGTCTGCTCAACATTTGAGACCAAGTGTCACTTTTGCACTCTGTGGTGTTTTTCCTGACCAAGTCCATTTTCCATGTGAGAAGGTGCGGTGGAATATGGGTTTTGTGGATGTCTTCCAGGCATCCTCCCCGCTTGAATCTATTATCTTTCCCTCCAGAATGAACACTCACCTGCAAACTCGTCCGTGCAAATGTGTCTCTTGGTGTCAGCAGTTGCCGGAGGATGAATGGAAAGACCGAACTAAGCAGAGAGAGAGTCAGGGCCCCACTGCTCAGAGCTTTGAAGGGGTTTCAACAAATTAGTGGCATTGAGAGAAAATTCTTTTAAATAATTTCCTCTCTTTTTCTTGTTGGCTCCATGAATTTTTCCAGAAGGCAATAGCCAGAACTTTATGGAAACCAAATGATATGTTACATGAGAGAAGCAAAAGATAATTGATCCAGAATATTAATTCTTCTCCTTTCTGTAGTTTAGTAGAGGAGATTTTTCCCCTTTCATCTTTGGAATCCAAAGAGGGGGAGCAGTTTATTTAGGCTGACATTAATTTGTCCAGACATTTAACCTCAGAAATAGTTCTTATAATAGGTTAGGGCTCCAGGAAGGAAGCACCCTAGGTATGAAGGGAGAGTGACAAGCAAAGCGTGAGGGAAGCAGGATTGTGAACTTGTGCTGACAGTAGAGATTGGCAGGCTTCTCTTCATAGACCAACACATTATGGAGTGCAGTGCAGGAATTCACTCCACTCAGTTGGATTTACTGTTGGCACCGAGTGGCCTCCTTGTCTGGAATAGTTGTACACTTTTGTTTCCACTCCTCACCTATCTGACAGTGAGTGTCTCCTGGACTTCCAACACCAGGAAGCTGTTAGAACGAGGCCTGAGGCACTGAGGAAATTCCCAAACCCATCATCATCTCTTCCTCCTGGGTCTGTGAAACTTCCCTGGCGCCTCTGGAGCAATGGGGGAGACATGGAAGTCAAGTCCTGCCTGAGGACCCATATTAAGTTGAAAGAGTCTCTCCAAAGGGTTCATAGTGAGGGTTGAGCCCTACCCAAGAGAGGTCTCCAGAGGGCTCAGGGGGTTCAAGCTGCATCCTTGGCGTCACTTTGCTCAGCATTTCAACTAATGGTTCAGAGGACGTTAGTGGCATCTGTAGACTAGTGTTGTGTAACTTACTGTGTAAATGGCCACACAGTAAAGATTTTAGGTTTCCACAGGCTGTGTGGTCTCTGTTGCTCAACTGCTCAAGTCTGTTGCTATAGTTCAGAAGGAGCCATAGTTAATATGTAACCAAATGAGGGTGGCTGTGTTCCAATACATTTTGGACACTAAAATTAAATATTACATCATTTTCACTTATGAACTATTGTCCTTTGTTGAATTCCCCCCACATCCACTTAAAAATTTAAGTCATTGTCGGCCTCTGAGCTATATATGGTGGGCTAGACTTGGCTTGAGAGTATAGGTTCATGACACCTAGTATAGATGATAGGATCCCCAGTGAGATTCCTACTATGGATGATGTAGAGTCAAGGTCCCCAAGAACCTTGAACAACAGTGAACTAATTCTAATAAAATAAAATGTGATGGGATCCGTTCCTTTATCCATTTAGCAAATGTTTATTGAGTACCTATTTGTTTTATCACTGACAACACAGCATTAAAACCCTTAGCCAAGGCCCTGCCTTCAGGAACTCATGTTCTTTCATACTCCAAAGAGTGCTACTCATCACGGCTCAGTTTGTATTCCTAAAATCTAAACACCTCTTGCCTCTGAAGACATAGATAAAATTCTATCCTTAGGTTCAGAGAACCAAACCTACCATTACAAGACGAGGGCCATTATCTTATTTGAGGTCCCTGTTGATTCAGTATGAGTCCATGGTGTGTTGCAGCTGAGTTAAAAGTAATATGAAGTAGGGCCGAGGATTTAGCTCAGTGGTTTCGCCGCCTGCTGCACAAGCGCAAGGACCCAAGTTCGATCCCCGGTACCAAAAAAAAAAAAAAAGTAATATGAAGTCATGTTAATGAAAATACAGTGTTTGAAACCAAGGTGTGATCTTCCATTCCCTCTCTGGGCTGATCAAGCTCTTCCCTGAATATTGATCTAGAAATTATGTGATTCCCTTATTCAACACCTATGTATTGAGTGCTTGCTTTGTGCCAGACCTGAGATGGAACAATGATTTCTCAGGGATACCATAGCAAGGGAGGCTGGTCTATTGTCAGAAGCCCTGCCTTTCTTTATGGGGCTATGCTACAAGTGAGAGAAAGAAGTGAATTCACCAGGGTTTAGAAGAGCATGTGACTTGTAAAATTTCAAAAGGCTACTGAGAGTAAGCCATGCTTCGATTGAAGAGGATGATATAAAGGCATGGAGAGGTCTTCCCACCATGAATAACTCAGGGCTACAGAACATTGAGCTGAATGGGTCCTGGGTCCACCAATGATTTTCTTTTTTTTTAAAATTAAATTCTTTTATTGGTACATTGTAGGTACACAACACAATTACATTTCTCATTGGGAATTGTACCTGTACATAATGCATCTTGGTTCTTATTTTTTCCCCATTCCTAGCCCTCCCTTCACCCCCTCCACCCTTCCCTATTTACAAAGACTTTATTTCCATTTTCCCCATTGCTCAGCATTTTTCCTTTCCCTTCTTTCCTTTCCCCTGCCCCTCCCACTACCCCTACCCCTTTGGACCTTTTCTTCCTAATTTGCATTATCGATTATTCATTCTAATCATTGGTACATTTTAGGTATACAATATAATGACATTCATCATTGGAAATTTGCACCTTTACATAGTCTCTCTTGGTTCTTATTTTTCACCCTTGCCCAGCCCTCCCTTCAACCCCTCCATCCCTCCCTATTTACAAAGATTTTGTTCCTATTTTTCCATTTTCTCATATTAATCCCATTCCCTTCTATCCTTTCCCCTAGCCCTCCCACTTCCTTCCCCTTTGTCCCTTTTCTTCCTATTTCACATTACCTATTATACATTTTAGTCCTTATTTACACTTTCAGTTTCTCACACCAGAGAAACTATTTGGTATTTATACATGCGTGTCCTATTTATTTCACTTAAGAGTATTGCTTCAATGTGCCTCCACTTAACTATAAATGTCTCTAATTTCTCATTTTTTATGGCTGAGTAGTACTCCATTTTATTAAAAAACCACATTTTCTTCATCCAGTCTCCAGTTGATGGGCCTTTGTGCTGTTTCCAAGTTTTAGCTATTACAAACTGTGCTGCTATGAACATGGGCACACATATATCACTGTGGTATGATTCTTTTAATTCTTTGGGGAAGATACCGAGCAGGGGAATAGCGGGGTCAAATGGGACTTCCAGTCCTAGTTCTTTGAGGTATCTCCATACTGATTTCCACAGTGATTGCACAAGTTTACACTCCCACCAGCAGTGGAGCAGGGTTCCTCTTTCCCCACAGCCCTGCCAGCATTGGTTATTGGTTGATTTCATGATAGTAGCCATTCTTTCTGGAGTGAAGTGGAATCTCAGTGTTGTTTTCATTTACATCTCTCGAATGACCAGTGATGTTGAACATTTTTTCATGTATTTATTTGCTATTTCTACTTCTGTGTCTGAGAAATGTCTGTTCATTTCAGATGCCCATTTTCGGATTGGGTGTTTAAATTTGGGAGGTCTGATCTTTTTAAGTTCTTTATAGATTTGAGACAATAGACCTTTGTGTGAGGAAGAGCAGGTGAAAATCTTTTCCCACATTGTGGATTGTGTCTTCACACTGCTTGTGGTTTCTCTTGCTGTGCAGAAGCCTTTCAATAAGAAGAGATCCCACTTGTTGATTGTTTGTGCTAGTTCACAGGCAACTGAGGTTTTGTTCATACAATCTTTTCCTACACCGATGTCTTCAAGGGTTCTACCTAACCTCTGTTCCAACTGGTTCAGAGTTTCTATTTTAATAGTTAGATCTTTAATCCATTTTGATTTTAGTTTAGTGCATGGTGAGAGATATAGGTCTAGTTTGAATCTTTGGCAAGTTGAAGCCCAATTTTTCCAGCACCATTTATTAAAGAGGCTATCTTTCCTCCAGTGAGGGTGTTTGGCTCCTTTATCGAAGATGAGATGGCTGAGTGTGTCTGGCATTGTTTCTGCATCTTCTAATCTGTTCCACTGGTCCTCAGGTCTGTTTCTTTGCCAGTACCATGCTGTTTTTATCACAGTGGCTTTGTAGTATAGTTGCAGGTTGGGGATTGTGATACCCCCTGCCATGTCTCTGTTACCTAGAATTGCTTTTGCTATTCTGGGTCTCTTCTTGCTCCAGATGAATTTTTGGATTGTTTTTTCAAGGTCCATGAAGTATGCTGCTGGGATCTCAATTGGAATTGCAGTAAATCTATATAGCAGTTTTGGAAGTATGGCCATTTTCACTATATGAATCCTTCCTAACCAGGAGCAGGGGATGTCTGTCCATTTTCTGATATCATCTTCAATCTCTCTTTTCAGAGTGCATAGTTTTCAGAGAAGAGGTCTTTGATTTCTTTCATTAGGATGATTCCTAGGTATTTCAGATTTTTGGATGCTATTGTGAAAGGAATTGTTTTCCTTATTTCTCTCTCATTGAGTATGTTATTTGTGTAGAGAAAAGCTATTGATTTTTGTGTGTTGACCTTGTAACCAGCTACTTGACTGAATTTGGTTATTAAGTCTAGAAGACTTTTGGTGGAGTTCTTGGGGTCTTCTATAAAGTATCATGTCATCTGCAAATAATGACAATTTGACTTCTTCACTTCCTATCTTTATTTCTTTTATTTTTTTCTCTTGTCTAATTGCCATGGCTAATGTTTCCAGAACTATATTGAACAAGAGTGGTGATAGTGGACATCCTTGTCTTGTTCCTGATTTTAGTGTGAAGGATTTCAGTTTTTGACCATTTAGTATGATATTGGCTGTTGGTTTTTCATAGATGGCTTCTATCAGTTTGAGGTAGAGACCATCTATTCCAATTTTTTTAGGGTTTTTATCATAAATGCATGTTGGATTTTGTCAAATGCTTTTTCTGTGTCTATGGAGATAATCATATGGTTTTTGTCCTTGACTCTATTGATATAGTGCATTACATTGATTTGTGTATATTGAACCATCCCTGCATCCCTGGGATGAATCCCACTTGATCAGGGTGTATGATCTTCCTGATGATCTTCTGCATTCTGTTTGCCAGTATCTTATTAAGGATTTTTGCATCTATGTTCATTAGTGAGATTGGCCTATAGTTTTCCTTTTCGGTTGGGTCTTTCTCTGCTTTGGGGATCAAGGTGATGCTTGGTTCCAGGAATGAATTTGAGAGTATTGCTTCCCTTTCCCTTTCATTGAAGAGTTTAAACAGTAGTGGCAGTAGTTCCTCTCTAAAATGTCTTGTGGAATTCAGCAGTGAATTCATCAGGGCCCGGGCTTTTCTTAGTTGATAAGTTTTTAATTACCTTTTCAATTTCTTTGGTTGATATTGGGTTGTTTAGAATTTTTAGGTCTTCTTCATTCAACTTTGATAATTCATATGTATCTAGGAATCTGTCCATTTCTTCCTTCTGTGTTGTCCATCTTATTGACGTATAGGTTGTGGAAGTAGGTATTGTTGATCCTCTGGATTTCTGCTGGGTCTGTTATAATTTCGCCCTTTTCATTCCCAATTGCATGAATTTGGGTCTTTTCTTTCCTTTTTCTGATAAGGTTGACTAAGGGTTTGTCAATTTTGTTGATTCTTTCGAAGAACCAACTCTTGGCTTCATTGATTTTTTTTGTATCATTCTCTTAGTCTCCATTGCATTGATTTCTCCTCTGATCTTTATAATTTCCTCCCTTGTATAAGCTTTGGGGTTGTCCTGCTCTTCTTTTTCTAGAAGCTTGAGGTTCAGCATCAGGTTGTTTAATTGGGCTCATTCTGTTCTCCTAATATGCATATTCACTGCTATGAATTTCCCTCATAAGACTGTTTTCATTGTGTCCCATAGATTCTGATATGTTGTATTGTCATTGTCATTTAATTGAAGGAACTGCCTGATTTCTTCTTTAATTTCCTCCATGACCCCTTGGTTATTCAGAAGTGTATTGTTCAATTTCCATGTTTATGAAATTTTTTGAGTTTCTTTTGCTATGGATCTCCAATTTCATTGCACTATGGTCTGATAATATACAGGGGATAACTTCAATTCCTTTGCACTTACTTAAACATGTTCTGTGTGTGAATATGTGGTCTATTTTTGAGAATGACCCATGTGCAGCTGAGAAGACTGTATATTCTGATTTTGTGGGGTGGAAGACTCTGTAAACATTTTTTAAATTCATTTGTTCAAGAGTTCGATTGAGTTCTAGTATTTCATTACTTATTTTTTGTCTAGTTGATCTATCTATTTGTGGCAGTGGGATATTAAGGTCCCCCACTGCTAATGTATCAGTGCATATATGACTTTTCATGTCTGTTAGTATGTTTTTTATATAGTTGGGCACACTAGTGTTTGGTGCATAGATATTTATGATTGTCATCTCTTCCTCTTGGATTCTTCCCTTTACAAGGATGTAGTGTCCTTGTTTGTCTCTCTTAAGCAGTGTTGGTTTGAAATCCACTTGATCTGCAAAGAGGATAGCTGCTCCTACTTTTTTTCAGGTTCCTGTCACATGGAGTATTTTTTTCCACCCTTTAACTTTCAGTCTATGAGTTTCTTTTAGAATTAAGTGTGTTTTTTATATGCAGCATATTGTTGGATAATGCTTCTTGACCCCTTCTGCCAGTCTATTTCTTTTGATTGGTGAGTTGAGACCATTAACATTGATGGTTATAATTGCTTTTTATTGAGTTATCATTGTCATGACTTTTTCTGTTTGTTATATTCTCCCCCTTTGCTTATAATTGCTTGTCATGCCCAGTGGATTCATTCTGCTGGGCTTCCTGGGGTTGTGGTCATTGTTGTCTTTCCCTAGAATTTTGTCTAAAATTTTTTGGAGTGCTGGTTTGGTATTCATGAAGTTCCTATGGTGGTCTTTTTCGTAAAATATCTTATTTCTCCATCAATTTTGAAAGATAGTTTTGCAGGATACATCAATCTGGGTTGGAGGCTGTTTTCCTTTAGGGCTTGCAATACTTCACTCCAAGCTCTTCTTGCCTTGAGGGTTTGCATTGAGAAGTCTGCTGTGATTCTGATGGGCTTTCCTTTGTATGTGATTTGTTTCTTTTCTCTAACTGCTTGTAGAACATTGTTCTTCTGTTGGGTTTCTGGAATCTTAACTATTACATGCCTATGTGTAGATTTTTTTTGATCACAGCTTGTTGGAGTCCTATATGCCTCGCTTATATGTATGCCAAGTTCTTTTCCCCTCCTTGAGAAGTTTTCTGCCATCACTTCCGTGAACAGTTTTTTTAATGTCATCTGCACTCTCTCCTGTTTCTTCTTTGACTCCAATCAGTCTTATGTTATTCTTCTTTGTGCTGTCTAGCAGCTGCTTGATTGATTTCTCATGGTCCCTTACTATTTTAAAGAAATTTTTGTTTTCCTGATCACTAATTTCACTCTTATCTTCTATATCTGAAATTCTGTCCTCACATTGGCTCATTCTGCTGCGTAAACTTTCAATGGAATTTTTAATCTCCTGGAAATCTGTTTGTATCTGTTTTATGGATTCCATTTGTTTCCTATGTTGGGATTCCATCATGTTTCTCAGCTCCTCTATTTTTTTTTTGTCTGTGTCTTCTCTAGATTTATTAATCATGTCTTGCACTATGGGCACAGTCTCTGCTGTTTTCTGAGAAATTATTTGTGATTCAATTTTTTCGAGATTCTCTTTTTTTGCTAGTTCAGGGAGTCCAGGTGGTTGAGTATCAGAGTGTTCCATCTTGTTTCCCCTTGGGCTTGCTGTAGGTGAACTGGAAATCTGGTTCTGAGGCTTGTTACCTGTCTTCTCACTTCGACGAGTGGTGGGGGCATGGAGGTGCTGCTGGCACCTTCATGGCTCACCTCCTCTGCACTGGGAGTGGTGGTAGGTTGGCCTGGAATCCTCCTTTTCTGCACTGGGACCTGCAGCACCATCGACCCAGAAGCCTCCTCTGTGCTGGGAGCGGGGGTAGGTTATGTTTTTGTTTTTTTGATACAGGGTATCACTGTGTAGTTCAGGCTGACCTTGAATTCACTGTGTAGCCCAGGCTTACCTCAAACTCACAACAATCTTCCTGTCTCAGCCTCCCAGCTGTTGGGATTACAGGTGAGTCCTACCATGCCCAGCAACTCCTTTTACTTATAAAAACTATTACTATAAAACTGTACGGTAGAGGACTGGGGATTTAGCTCAGTGGTTCCACTGCCTGCCTCACAAGTGCAAAGACCTGAGTTCGATCCTCAGTACCAAAAAAAAAACAAAACCAAAAAAACCCCTGTATGGTAGGTATGTTGGCAGCAACTTCCTATGTCTCATGCTTATGTGTCTCTTGACTACAGCATTTTTTTTTAGACTTCATTTAATCTCTTGTTGCTTTGTTCATTATGTCCCTTGGAGTAATAGCCTATCACATATACATATGTATTTATATATATATACATTTACATATGTTTATATATACACACATTTTTATATATTAATACACACATATATACATACACCATATGGTCCAGGTGTGTGATCAGTATCCCATAGTATGTTTGCTCACAGATGAGATTTAATGATTCATTTGTCAGAATGCATCTTTATGACTATATACAAAACAGACTATTTTACGCTTAATTGTGGCAACTTTACATGACTTTGGTGGCCATAATCTTTCTTACCTCCTTTCCAAGGCTAGCCCAAGTAAAAATAATATTCCTTAACAAAAAAACAGATGTTTTCTCAATCTTACATAAAATATGAATAAGCGCATCTTTATTTTACTTTACTCATAATAAAGTTCTTACTAAAAAAGAACACTACATATGCTGTATAGATGCAAATTTAAGAACAGTTTCAGTCCCTGTTCAAGCCAACCTGCTGACCCTTTGATTTTTCTCTGTTAGAAAATCCGTGGTATTACTGCAGAAGAGAGGAAATTTGACTTTGAATGTGGCTTTGGAATCTTTTTTTTTTTTTTGGTACCGGGATCGAACTCAGGACATTGTGCTTGCAGGCAGCAGAACCACTGAGCTAAATCCCCGGCCCATGGTTTTGCATTCTTGAAGCAGCCTCTAACTCCCTTCCCTTCTTAACCTACTTCCTTACAATCATAAAAGAGTCTTGGTGCAAGTATATTTTTGTTTCAGATCAAGATTACTTTTTGGTCAATTGCTAACTCGTGGACTCACTGGAGATGAGTTCTCAGCTACTCTTTTCATCTAAATCAAGACCAGAAGGCTTACTGACTTACTGGTAAAAGGATTATTCTGTAAGAGGCTTGGCAGTGGGGAGACCCATTCTTGCTGCTAGATCTCTGGGATTGAGCAGCACGTTCCCCGTGACTGGTGGTTTAAATGCTTTCGACACATCTTTCTGTTTTTCATTTTGGGTACTTGTTTTTAGAGTTCAAAGTATCTCTCCTCCAGAGCTGTAGAAACTAGGTGATAAATGACTGTCCTGAAATTTGTCCTACTTTCTGCTTTTAGCAGTAATGAGGCCTCATACCAAAATTTAATTTAGCTAAAAGGGCTTGGGTTCTCACTTTAAGGAATTTCTTGTGATGTCCGGAAGATACATCCCTGGGGTTCTTCACCTTCATAATGGAGGGAGTCAAGAAAGTTGACAGGCTTTATAGGATACATTGTTTTCTTTGTCTCTCTCTTTTCTTTCCTTTGTATTTGAAGTTATTTTGTACAATTTAATAACCTTCCCCTTTCCTTTCTACATCTTTGGTGGAAAACTTTGTGCAAGAATAAATAGAAGGAAATGATATATATCCACGGAAAGGTCTGCTTAACCACATATTATGCAATCTTCCATGTCTAGTGTGGGAAAACAGCAAAATCTGTAAGGTTAACCCTTCAGTTTATCAGTTCTTCCCAGCTCCCATTTGCTATTAGGCAACTGGCTCTGCACAATTACAAATACAGTAAACAAATCTGCAAGGGATTCAAATGGAGACACTGACATTGTTTTTGATATTATAAGTGTAGTTACACATGCCAGGTCGTGTGTGTGTGTGTGTATGTGTTTAGTTCTAAGAGGTTTGAGGATATCTGATTTTTTTTCTAAAATCTGTAGAAGGGTCACTGTTCCTCACCTATTTCTGGTCACCCCAGTCTGAGTGTATCTCTAATCTGAGGAATGCTGGCAATCAGCTCAGAGACCTTCTGGTCATCACTGACGGCCTGCTCATGTACATGGAAGCCATTCCCCTTAAAACTTGGCCAGAAAGAATTTCTTCTTTTTTGGAAATTGAAATGCTCTTTTTAGTAAACAGAGCATCATATCACCTTTGCCTGGAATCCCTCCCTCTCTCTCTTTTTCCTTCTTCCTTTCCATTCCTTCCATTTCTCTTTCCTCCCTCCCTCCACCTTCCCTCCCTCCCTTCCTTCCTTCTTTCCTTCCTTCCTTCTTTCCTTCCTTCCTTCCTTTCTTCCTTTCTTCCTTCCTTCCTTCCTCCCTCCCTCCCTCCCTCCACAGGTGCATAGCAATAAAGTTATTTCATCCCAAGAAAAATTTCTCCCACCACATTATTTAAGCTTATTTAATTTTTATTTGTAAAAGAATCATTTTCTTCTTATAAAAGTTATATTTGTTATGGAAACAGCTGTTAAAATCCAGAAAGTATAATAAAAAAATAAATATCATCTAAATTCCCACTTGTCAATTGTGAAAGTTTTGACATACTATTTTCATCTGGTATTTTTTGTTTCTTTCCAGAAGGAGCTTCTTTTTGCTTAGTTGAAATTACTAAGTAATGCATTTTATATTCTGCATTTTTTATTTAAGAAAAGATTATGTATGCTATTTATGAATTACATTCATAAATGTAACTTTTGATTGGTGCATATTTTTCTACTACATATTGACCATGTTTCCTCAACCATTGCACTACTGTTGTCTGTGTGGGGTGAATCCAAGTTTTATTTCAGTTTTTAGGTTACTAGTTTTAGGTTCAGTTTTTAGGGACTAAGTCACTGTCACCGTATCCACATCTTTCCTTAGGGGAGGAGGTAGTGAGGGTTTTAGTAAAGGTGCAGGTAGTAAATAGTTCAGACTTTTGAGGCCATGGCGTCATTCATAGCTACTCAGCACTTCTGTGGAGAGCTGAAGAAGCCACAGACAGTATGGAAATGAACAGACATAGTTCGGTTTCAATAAAACTTTACTGCAACAGGACTTGGGTGGTAGCTTGCCAATTCCTGTGTTAGCACATGTGACTCTATATTTACAGGCTTCAAAAAATCTTTGTTTTTCTCTTTTGTTAAATTAAGCAAGTGGTGAATTATAAATCAATTGCATTATTCTCTCCCATGGAGGCCTGAACAATTACTAGATCTACATCTCCTCCCTGGCCCAGCAACCCTAGGACAGAGAATGGCTCTGTGCCTTCAGGCCTCCTCATGGTCAGAATCTGGTTTTATTTTTGGTACCAGGGATCGAACTCTGGTCCTTGTGCTTGTGGGCAGGCGGCGGAACCACTGAGCTCCTCCACATGGTCGGACAGGCTGTCTCAAGGTGGTGAAGCTCCAGGGAAATTGTCACCTTACCTTTAGCAACTAGTCTGGTGCTGCACATCAGCTCTGTTTGCAAAGAATGACTGCAGAGGACCTCACCTGTGTTTGTGCTTGCATTTGGCAGACCATCTCTAGTCATAGCCTCCAGCTAAACAGGTAACAAGCCACAGGGCCATGAAAAGGGAAAAAGCCATGCAGCCAGTCCATCTGTCTTTACAGTACAACCAGCTTTTAGTGATCAGATTCCACGTCCCCAACGCAGTTCCTTTGATAGATTGAAGAGAAGCAAGTTGACTATGAGTGTTACTGAACTTCTGATTTTTTCTTTTTTTGATCATTTCAAATCCCTTGTAGCTGCTATGTATGTGCCCCAAAGGGATAGGGTCTTTGTATGTTTCTAAGCAAAGTCCAAAATCCATGTGTGTGTGCATGAAGTTGTATGGAAATTCTCTTATTATAGGGATAATCAGAAGGAAGTTCAGGAGTTATGATGTCCATATATTTTCATGGATGCAAGAAGTTCAAATAGTTGACATTAAAACTCCCAATCAGCCTGCTTTCTTCCAAGGCAAGGATAAAACTTCAGATGACCATGCTCTCAATTAGGGTGGTCTGAACTGTTCCTTGAAACACTAGGGGGTATCTTTTAACATGTACTGCCATTAAACCAACCATAATATTGAGTATAAAGCAAGACTGGGCTTTTAGATTGTAACCTAAGATGTGTGTGTGTGTGTGTGTGTGTGTGTGTGTGTGTGTTTCTAAGCCTATATAAGGGTTGCCTCAAATTCTCTGGCTGTGAACTTCAATTTATTTATAATTTAGTGCTCATGAGGAGCAGCTAATTTAGGAGTAATTATATTTTGTCTTGAAGCTGATATTTGAGCAAGAAGCAGAATCATTGGCCACCCACTTTAGGGTTGCCAGCCCATTTGCTGGTGTCTCCTTAAGTCAGTGGAGGAATTTTAGATGGGAGAAGACAAATGCTGGTAGAAAAATGTTAACTTAATAAAATGGATGAAGATCAGATTTCCCTCTTTCTGGCTGCCTCCCTCCTGGAATCCTTTTGTTGACTTCCTGAAACTTCCTGTGATTTATAGGACCCTTTCCTATAGGCTGAATGCCTTGTGATTAAGAAGTGAACCACAGCTCCAAAACCACAGAGACAGCTGTTGTTTGAATTATTCAGAGCACTTTCTACTACTTTCTCCTTTGTTGGACAAAGACATCATATCAACTCTGAAAAGTTGTCCCCAAAGCAAGCAGGCATCCCATTGCCATAGACAACTATTGCTCCCTTACTTTTTTTACCTTTGACACACAGCTTTCTTTAAGAAGAAAGTCTTTGGACTTCTTAAAGGCTGATGGGTAGGAGGGTGATATTCTACTTTGTGTATTCTGGGTTGCTTCCCACCTTACAATTTAGTTATTATTTACGACTCTGGAATCAGAGTTCAGTTCACCTCCTTAGAACTGATTTCAGCACTGTGATTCCTGGAAGTCCACAGCAAGGTTTGGGATGCTTGGCTTGGTGATGATGGGGAATGGGATGTGTGTGTGTTAACTGAAAGCAAAACAGTCATTACCGGTGTTGGTAAGATGTTTGATGTAGTTTTATCTTCGAGGGGCGTTAAAAGAGAATATGACCTGACATTTATTAAAGGGGATTGTAGGTGAAGAAGGGATGGAAAGCAGCCAGATGGAAGATGACCAGGCCATACTCTTCAGGTGAGAAAAGATGTACAAATGTTGCCTGAGGGACTCAGCTGCCAGCCTCTTCTGAGTCTCTTATAAACCTGAAATTGTCAATATGGGAGCCTTTCCTTTGGGAGAGACTACTAATCAGGAAGACTTAGTAAATGGACCTATGGCAACAAAAAAGTAAGAAGAGCACCACGTTATCACTAGGCTTACAAAGCAGACCTGGGCCATGGAGCAGACAGGTTTGGCTAAAGAGGAAGATAATAATCTAATGCAGGGTTGGCAAACCATAGCCCATGGGCCTATGTGGCCCACTGCCAGTTTATGTCAATAACATTTTATTGGAACACAGCCACACCCATTTGTCTACACATCATCTATGGCTACTTGCGCACTGCAATGGGAGCTCGGTTGTTGAGCTAGGGAACTGAAAACTGAAAGTATTTACTCTTTGGCCCTTTATAGAAAATGTTTCAATTCCTGCCCTAGCATATGTGCCCGAGTCAGAAGACAATAGCCAGATGCCCCTAAAGTCGGAGACCACGTGCAGTAAGAGCAAGGAAGGGGTCAGGGGAAGCAAGAAGAGTATTTCATGTATCCCTTGCTTTGTATGCCTTTCAGTTCTTTCATTTGAGCTTCTCCAGTTATATTTTGGCATAGTTTAGTAGACAGGGGGTGGTTGACAGGGAAAGGGAAAATTCATCCCTTGTCTATTTGGTCAAATGAAAACGGAATCCAGCCTGGAGTTTGTGTAAAACCCTGCGTTTAAAATGACTGAGTTAGGTGACTCCTATGCTGAAGGCGTTATGCTCTGTGAGCACAAACAGAATATGAGGCTCACCCACCCAGGGGCCCTCCATGGCTGCTGTCCTAGAGACCGCAGCCATACCCCGTATCACCTGCTCTGTCTTGGTGACACCTCTAGGAGGCCCGTTTGGGACTGTGGGAATGAATTGCCCCTCAGGTCTGACAGGACTGTGCAGAGAGGCAGGTGCTAATGGACCCATGGCCTGGAGGCCATTGCTGTGCATGTTGGGGTGCTGAATGGAGTACATCTTTGAGTGACCCTGGGTGACAGGTGGCAGGGTCCCCAGTGTGGAGACTTCATGTGTGGAGTCGTCAATGATTCCCTCCCTCCCAGTGCGGTCCACACAGAACATGCTCATTCCTGGCATGGGCGGGGGCAGGGGAGGCTGCAACCATCAGAAACTCTGCTTAAGTTCTCTCTGGGACTGAAATGTGGGACCAGCCAGAAAGCTGGAATGGAGATTTTGATACTTCCGTGCTCTCTGGGCCAAGACAGAAAAGTTTTGCAATGAGCTCCTCGTTTCTGACAAGGACTTGGTCACCGACTGGGTAGAGACCATGTCTTCCTGCCGTGATTCTCCTGTTTACTCCTGTAGGATTTTTCTAGTTACACTGTAGTAGCTTCAGAGTGCAGTTAGCCAGAGGCTACTTTTTAACCCAATATTGGAATTAATCTAGTTTTGGAAACTTCTGGACCTCAGTCTGTTACTACCATCCACACAATCAGGGAAAAGTGATGGGACTTGGGACAGGGAATTTAAAAACGAACAATTTTGCTGGTAGTCAGCCCCCTAAATTCTACAATGTGTTTTTATTTTCCTTAATGATGAATCTATGTATCCATCCACAGTACACAATTCACTGAGACTACCATGAAAGTTTTAGAGCCATGCTATCATCTTCACAGAATCATAGTTACTCTTTCCTTTGTGACAAATTTTCTTTTTCTGGGATTGGAGGTGGTAGTCCTAAACCATTTTTTTTTTCTCTTGGAGTTGGAGCTCTGGTCTACATCATCTGTGTCCCCTGGGTCCTGCATGATTTTGGAGCAACTGTATTCGCCTGAGAATAGTTCTCAGTCTAATTTCTGGGCCATATCAGGAACATATCACCTGGAAATCAAATTCAACTTGATGCCGGAACATCTGACTTGATGCAGATCCTGGGGGACCTTGCCCGTGACTCCCCTTCTTTCTCTGGTAACTGTCCCATTTAGAGTCCTCTTAGAGTAGAATGAGAACTCTCTGTTCCAACAGCTTTCAAGCCAAGGCAAATGGCCAGCAGCCCTTCCACGGCTCTGACCATGCCAGCAATATGGTATTAACACAATACTCCTTGACCTAAAGATTAACAACTACTTTTTCTTGAGATCTGTTTTTTGACTTTCAGAATTTGTAGAGCATTGTGCTTAGATTTAAATCCCGACCAGGACCAAGTCTGAGAACTCGGTTAATTTCGATCAATATTAATCAAGTCTGGACATCAAATCAGACTTAGATTACAGTCAGTAAATTAATAACTAAGGTGGGAACAGTTAAAGGTTAGTAAAACATATACCAAATTATACTCAGAATCAGTCTTTCTTCAAAGGTTCTTGCAGGATCACCTGGTGTGTTTGCTAAAAATAGTTTAAATACCGGATTTCATCCCAGACCCAGGGAATCGATCTCCAGAGAGCACCCTGGGATTAGTACCACTGGAAGTGTTTGACAAACAGTGCTTCAATCTAGGTGCATATTGTTGGGATTTATCATGGGGGACAGAGACCCTTCAGCCTTGCCCCTCAGCTCTGCTCATCCTCTGTTCACCCCTGTGTGGCTCAATGGATGTACCTGGGCACAGCGTCTCTCTCAATATCTGAACTCTAGATTTTCCTCCTTCCACTTGCTACCACATGGCTGGCTAGAAGATAAGTTTCCGGGGTGGGGGTTTGAGGGAATGAGAGCTCCATCTGGGCTTCATGCTCAACTGCCTCTTTCAGACTTTCTGGTCCAGATTCTGCAAGGAGACTTTGGTGTGACAACAAAGAGGTTCTGAATCCTCATAGCTCTTTTTATGTGTAGGTGACTCAGTTGCTCTGCATGGAAGGAGGCTGATGAGGAAGGGCAGGCATGAAGGAGATGGAAGGAGGCGACCCAAAAGAAAGGAGGGCTAATGGTATTGGGGAAGACAGTGAGGAGGGATGGGAAGATGTTGGATGGGGGCTGGTGAAGAAAGAGTGGACAGGAAGGTAGTCCCTTGGGAGAGGAGGGCTGGTGATGTAGAGAAAGATACAAAGGGGGGATGAGGGATGTTGGAGAAGAGGGTGATGAGCAGGAGTCTGATGAGGTGAATGGGCTGTGGGCAGGGCTTTAAGAGAAAATGGCTAATGGGGGCCAGTTCAGACCCAGAACGACAGGACGGAGATAGAGAGGGAGGCTTCTTGGGCACAGGGGCTAACTGGAAAGGGTATGATAAGAGGTGGTCATGGGGAGACAGCTTCTTGGAAGGGCAAGATCTGGCTATTTCCAGGCCCCTAAACATGACAGCACCAAATTCTGGCCAGACCTTCCCTTTACCATGTCATTATCTTTACATGAAAGATGATGTGAGTAGTCAATATTTCAATATCTAGAAAGGCCTGTGACAGCTTGTTGCTCCAAACCTGGCCTGTCCAACTGCCGCCACCACAGCCATCTGGTGGAACATGCAATAATTATATGCAAAGAATCTAAAGCAAATGGATTGAAGTTTAAAAACAGAAATAGAAAAAACCCTAATTACACACACACTTGTGGGAAATTCATGAATTTCAAGCATAGTGCTAGGCAGGAAAACTCTTCATCTTCCCCAAACACACATATTCTTACATATTTGTTTCTTTTTGTAAGCATTTATAAAGAATAGCAAGCAAATCCTAATACTTTCTGAAGATATTTCTTATTTCTACTTTTTGGAAGTAGATTTCTCCCTGGAGTTTAACTTCCTGACACTCAAAGACACTAAAACTACATGATTTTTTTGTACTTTGAATAACTAAAGTGAGCTAATAACCGTTCATTAAAAACATCAAATTATTCCTTCTTATTTAAAACTGAGAACAACAAAGATGAGAATTATAAATTGATTTCCCTTTATATGAAATATTATCTGAAGTGAGTGAAGGGAGCTGGCAAATGCATTTTGGGTCACAGAAATGGGTAATTAGTTGTAAGTTCCTGTGATCATTTAAGAAAAGCTCATGGCTCCACCATAGAGTGGTGCTTTGGTTTCTATCTCCAAAGAACTGAGTTTGCAATATCTGGTCTTTGGAGTGAGAATGTGGTAGGAATAGAGGGAAACTACCCAGAGAGGACCATCTTCCCTACTGCCACCTCCCGACATCTAAGCCATGGCTTCCCAGAGCCACCGCCTCGTATATAGCTCCAGGCCTGAGTCTTTGTTCCTCTTCAGGATCCCCCTACCTAGTCTTCCTGGTTATGAGAGCATCCCTGCCTTAGGCTTTACTTTTGAATCCTCCTCACCCTGCTAGCTCCTACCCTGTGTACTCATTGCTTCTTCCATTTGCAGGCTTCGCTTTTGCCAGGTCCTGAAATCCCTCTCACCTTGAGCCAATCCCACCGCAGGTTTTTGTCCAGTCCTCATGGTTGGAAGTCATTGACTTTTACCAGTAGGGTCAGGACAAGTTCCAGCCCTCAGAGTCCATCCTGTTCTTGTATTTTGGTGAATGGGTAAGTGGGGGAGACAGCAGATCCTGGCCCCAGTCTCTCTTGGGATATCAATGTTCCAGGAAGACACTTTCTGTATGATTTTCCTACTAAGTCCATGTTCCCATCAGGATGGATATCCTATCTTTAAACTGAAATATTCTCATCAACAGTCTCCCTGCCTGTTCCACACTGCCTTGGATTAAAGACTCTGCTTCATGCTCTTAGGGAGAAGGCTGGACCAGGATGGCTTATAACCAAGGGCAGCTGGACTCAAGTCCATTCCAAGGAGTAGAGCACAGAGTAGGGATGCAGGAACAATATTTGACACTGGACCAAGGGACAAGTGTGAGGCTGGAAGCTAGGGCTAAGTCAGAGTTTAGGAACCTGGGAAGATAGAGGCAAGTGGTATAAGGTGAAATGGGTTAGAATGAGGTCTACAAAGGTGATGATGCACAGGGAATATATTTATTGGGTGTTGATCTCATGATATAAGGGGGGCTGGCCATTTTGGAGGCACGATAGAGGATTGTCTGGTTTTAATCATGCTGATCACTTTTTTCTTTAGATGGATATCTAAATCTGGGATTACCACTTGACGCATATTTAGCGCCCAACATAAAGCCCATACTTAGTACTTTTCTAAGGATGAGGTAGGAAGCCTTTGAGAGCTCGTCTTATGATAGTAAACCCCGTATCATAGTAGAAGACTCTGTCCTTCTCAGGGGTCCTCAGCAAGGCATATGCTATTTGTCACAATGACGTAGAGCCTCCAATGGTACTGGCTGGTGATAACGGGGGCCAACCACAACCCATATTTCAATATATTCATAATAATCATGTATCAGCCTCTGGTTATTCACTGCATCTTGAGAGTATATACAGTAGTACTGACACTGGAATACAGATTATTATATTATAACCGTATAATTTATTTATATAATAATTATTATATTATATATTATATGATTATATATAATTATTATATTATAATTGTTATATTATAAATCATATAAATTATTTATATAATTTATTTTTCTCTTTATATTATAGCCTCAGCATTATATTGACTTTCATTTTTGAAATTATGTGAGTATTTATGTCATGGAAACTCTGAAAGTCTTCTCACGTTAATAAGGAGGACATCATAAAGTATTTACTTTAAAAAGGCAGTGTTGGAGCCAGTGGGCTCTGAACCATCTGTTTTTTGACCCTCATCTTTGTCTGGCTTTCCAAAGTCGGACATGTCTTTTAGCTGTAACAACCCAGGACCTGACTGTTTATGATTCTGGTGATTAATATCATAACTGGGGGCCCTTGGAGACTCAGTGTCTTCACTTTGATTTAGTACATGCCTCCCCTTCCTTCTTCCTCCTCTGTCTTCCTCTTCCCCTCCTTCTCTTCCATTCCTCCCCTCCCCCTCTTCTCTTTTCCTTCTCCTCCTTCTCCTCCTCCTTCTTCATCCCCTCCTCCTCCCCCTCCTGCCCCTTCCCGCCTCACCATCCTCTCCCCACTCTTAGTTTTCTTCTTCTTTGTCTTTCTCTTCTTCTTATTGGTCTAGGGAGTTGAACTCAGGATCTTCACATTGAGCTACTTTCCCAGGCCTCTTTGAATATTTTATTTTGAGATGAGACGTGCTAAATCACTAAATTGTTCAGGCTGGACTTGAACCTGCAATTTTCCTGCCTCAGTCTCCCAGAATGCTGGTATTGCAGGCATGTGCCACCAGACATAGCAATATTTTCTATTTTAAAATACACTTATAAATTCTTTTCAAAATTATGCTTTCCTCTGAGTATTGGAACTGTGATTTCTTTACCTAGCTTCACACTGACCTTTGACCCACTGGTAGCCTGGAGTGAGAAGCAATTTCTCCCGGCCATAGGCATTTGCCTATGGAAACAAAAGCATGAACCATCTTGGTCCTTTCTGTGTGTCTGGGACTGAGCATCCCCTTAAGCTCAAGCAGAGGAGGTTGAGTTGATCCATGCTGCTCCCTACCAGATTTCAGCATCTGAAGATGTTTTCATAGAGTAGTGCTGTGGGAAACAGGAGAAATATCAGCTCCTCTCACACTGGGGAAGATAATGGGGCCCTTGATCCTTTGAAGAAGTCTGTAGGTCCTCTCTTGCCAAAATCACTTCATGAAAGGCAACCCCTGCCCCCAGAATGTGCTGTTCCCTCAAGCCCTCCTCACACTGCCCTTCCACTTTGACCTTTAGTCCTGTGGCAAAGTGCCAACACTTGTCTGTTTCTGCTCCTATCCTGCTACATTGTGTGGAGTCATGGTCTCCCAGTGGAGGCAGAAGTATTGCTTCCAGTGGAGCAGGCAGAAGCCCTGCCATGTCAGAACCAATCTCAAGGATGAGTCTGTGTTTCTGTGTCTGGAGCACTTAGAGTCACGGGGTGGTGAGTCCCACTTCCAACTTCTTCCCAGCTGGCTATGCTTTCCTGCCTGAGAGCATGATTCCACTTCTGTAGACCCCACTTTTGCTCACTGTGGTGAAGGAAGTCCTCCTAGGAATTGTTGCGTGATGAATTTACATGCCCAGTGCACAACCCGCACCTCTTCATTTGTGCTCTGGGATGATATCTTTCATTGTTCATTCATTCACTCAATAGGATTTGTTGAGAGCCTGCCTGTGCTAAATCCTTTTCTAGGTTCTGCAGATGCTGTGGTGAGTAAATGTATCATCCTGTCCCTTGGATCTTTCAAAAGTAAAGTCATAAGTAAATTAAATATGAAAACGGTGGAAAATGGTATGAGAAAAAGTATAAGAGGTGATGAAAGAGAATAGCAGTCTTAGTTAGGGTGGTGATCAGTGCATCTCTGAAGAAGTGACATTTGAACTGAATCTAGAGATCAAAAAGTGTCCAGATAGGGATTGAGGAGGACATTGTAAACACAGGGAACAGCATGTCAAAAGGCTCAAGGGGTGAGGAGGGGGAAGTCATTGATATAGCTGAACTCAAGGGAACCTGTGAGCTGAGCCAGGGCTTACCCAAGAGAAAAATGGGGTTAGAGGAGCCAAAAAGGTATGCATGGGGTAGATCATGCAAAGCCTGTATAATTCAAAGTCTTTGGTGTTGATTGCTTCAAAAGGCAAATCCCAAATCCTCTTCTTTGAGTGTAGCCTGTACATAATTAGGATGTGGTGGACCTGGTGGTGTATAACATTCAAAAATAGGATAGACAACACACTGAAGCTTCTTCTTGCTCCTTCTGGATCACTTTCTCTAGAAGGAGCCATTGCTATGTTACAAAGACATCACAGAAACCATAGGAAGAGGTCGGCTTAGTTAAGCCTTTCCTCCAACCACCATGTGAAGACACCATGTTGGAAACAGACCCTTCAGCCCCAGTCAAATCCCAGCCAACATCCTCACTGCATCCTCACGAGAGACCTGCAGCCGAAACTAACTAGGTGGGTCACTCCTAAATTCTTCACCCAGAAACTGTGAGATAATAAATGATTTTTTTTAAGCTGCTAAGTTTTGAGGGCAGTGTGTTATGGAACATTAGATAACTGATACAGTTTGGAAGACCATGTTAAAGAACTTTGAGTTTTACAAGTGGAAAAGGAAGTCACTGAGTTTGTAAGGATATTTCCATAAGAAGGTTTTGAAAAGATCACTGGTGCCTGCATGAAGAATGGTTTGGAGAGGGCCAAAAATAGGAGAGAGAAGCCTTCTGTGGCTGAATCAGTCTGAATACAAGTGTCTGACATTCTCTACCCAAAGTCTACTTAAACAAAAAGGACCTTTATTATTTTGTCTGTTAAGAAGTTGTGTGTAGAATGGCTCTAGGGACGGTTAACCAAGGGCTCATCAGTATCCTTAGGGCTCCCACTCTTCGTGTCCACATTCTGCTTGCTTTGGAATGTTAGCTTTTTCTCCAGCTAACTTTTCCCATAGAGACAAGACAGCTATCTTGATTCCAGGTGTCACATCAAGAAATGAGAAAGTCCAGCTGAAATTATGCCATCTCCTAAATGTCTCTTGTTGGGATGTAGGGATCTTCCTCTTAGGATCTCAGTATATTTTCTCTCACATGTTATTGACCAAATTGTGTCTCACCTTCATTGTTCACTGATGGCCACCAAGGGGAGTGGCTCAGCCTACACAATAGTGATCTGAAGTAGGAACATGGCAGTGAAATGGAAAGAAAGAATGGATTTGAGATATATTTTGTAGGCAATTAGATTAAGAATCATGGACAGTTCTTAGGTTTTTAGCATAAGCAAGTAAGATAGAAAACACTGCTTTCTAAGATGAGAAGTCTTGAGGAGAAGCAGCTTTGTGCAATGGGGGAAATAAAGACTTTGCTATTTATATGGGGATGGGTCATCTGGCCCAATTTGCTAATTCCCATCATACTCTTGAAGGATTCTGCACCTTGGCTTCTCAGATGGCTCACCAGTGATAAAAGTGTAGCACCACTGCAGTCTGTTTAGACAAGTATTTCCAGTGAGGAGACCTCTCTAACTAAACCACAAAGGCTGAGCCATTTCTTCCTCTGAGTAAGGCTTGCTTTCATGATCATTCTTAAGGATGTTAATTGATACCATAAATTCTGAGTTGGATTTTACTGAATGTCTTTAGATCATTTTCTCAGCAGTGGACACTTTCATTAACTGCCTTTGTGGTCAGATGCATTGCCTTCCAACTTCTATGAATAATAATGACATAAGAATTTGTCTCTAGGTTACACTTTCTATTTTTAAAGCTCTTTCCCACATTAATGGATGAATCCATAAATACATAAAAGCTATGTAAAAGAAACATCCTCATCACATTTCCATAGCCTATGTTATTTTAAATGTGGCCAAGACTAAAGTTCTATGTAACAATTTAGTTTAACAAACACTGTTGAAGATTTCCTGGGCATCAACCACTGTCCTAGGTGCTGAGAGTAGAAATACGATAGAAGGTACGTGATCAATATTGGTGACTGTTGAGTGAATAGGTTTAGGCTTAATTATAAAGAAAGTGACAAGGAGGTTTATAATCCATGAAAAATGGTGTTTTTCCTCTTTGGCACAGTTTCTTCTCAGGCCTCCTGGAGTCTTACTGGGTGCAAGTCTTGTTCCTGTGTAGTGCTGAAACAAGATGCAGAAACTTTAAGATTTAAAACTTTTGAAATTTGGAATGCTAAGAAAAGATTCTGAAAGGCTGAATATAAATTGCAGTGGCTTTCAATTTGCTTGGCTGGACATTCCATGTTTAATTTTTCAGATAAGCTGAATTTATCCTATCAATCTTAATTTATTTTCTATTTAATTTCATATTTCTTAATTTATTTCCTACTAACTGAAGTGAACTTGTTTATTTATTTGTTTTTGTTTTCACTATATATTTCTTGCTGAGATTCTTAGAACAGTGACTGACACAGAAAATATCTCCCTCCTGCTTGGAGTTTTTCTGATTATTTAGCTCTTGTTTCCCTGAATTTTAGTTGTCCTGAATATTATATAGTGAGTTTTTATTTAGGATTTATTTATTTCAGATAAGGTATATTCTTTTTTTTCTTAGTATATGTTTGCAATTAATAATTACATTCATCATAGGGATATTCAGGGATATATATGCTCATCTATCTATCTATCTATCTATCATCTGTTTTTTTAGGAGCTGTTTAAAATTAGCCATTTAACTTCATACCAGACTGCAAGCTCTTTGAGGCCAGGGATCAACTCTTGAACTTTTCTTAAAGCAAACACTCCAAGGAAGGATAAAATTAATCCATTAATACTGTTTGATTAAGACGGGGTCAGTAGAAATTCAGGGAGGGGCTTTTATCCACTTCTCAAGCTCCCAGTAAAGGCAGAGGTCTGTGGATGATAAGCAGAAACATAAGTTTCATTTCCAAAGTAAACCCCAGCTACAGGGAGTTGATTCATTTCTAGGCCATGGCAGTCAGTTCTGCAATTATGTGGCTTTGTGTGAGATTGAGTAGTGTCATAAAATTGTCAGTTGTGTATGTGGCTTGGAATGAAGTTTGCTGCCAGTTCACACCCTCAGGAAATGCACAATGGACTTAGATTTGTGTATTTTTGAGAAAAACCAACAACCCCCAAAAGATGCAGAAAACATTAAGTAAAAACATGTGCTCTCCACCCATGAAGGATGAGAACAGACACTAACAACAATGTAATTGCTGGGTGTACACAGTTGGAGGCAGAAACTGAGGAGAGTTTTTTGCAGAAGAATCTTGTTGCTTTGCTCTTACAGTTGTGTGAAAGGAATTAAGATAAATGTGACCAAAATTAAGATGTTTTTGTTACTGAATATCTTTGGAACTCTTTTTGAAGTTAGTGTAAGATAGTGCTTACACTGTCTCTAAGGAATCACTAAGTTCATACAGTATTTGAAATTGATGGGTGTCCAGAATAAAGAACAGTTTCCAATAGTTGCATTGTCAGAAAATTGGCAAGATCAAAATGTGGTTTTGGGGTCTCATGGATCTCACTCTTTAGAAAGACACCCTTTGGAGTGAGAGCAAGGATGGAGAATTACTCGATCTTTTTGGCAAGTTAACTTAGGTTTTGAGCAGCTCAGAAAACTTGTGAAAATGGTTTGGGAAGTGTTTAAAAATTACTAATTTTGAACTAATTTTAGACTTTCAGAAAAGTTGCAAATATAGCATAGAGTTTAAATATAGTACTCATCCTTGTCCTAGAGTTAACATACTGTATAACTACACAATATGATCAAAAAGTACAGTGAAAAACCAATAGCGTTCCAGTACACCAAAATGAATCCACTAAGAAAGAGATAAGGCAAACAATCCCATTTAGAATACCTTAAAAACATTTAAAGGAAGTGAAATTTTCTCTATAGTGAAAAGTATAGGACTCTGAAAAAGGAGATCATAAAAGAAAAACAGAAATGGAAAGACATCCCTTGGTCCTGGGTAGGCAGGAACAATCTTGTCAAAATGGCCATATTACCAGAACTGATATATAGATTCAGTGCAATTCCACTCAGAATACAACCACCATTCCTTCAAGGTGCAATGGTTCCTGAGTCTTCATGACCTCAACACTTTTGGCGATTACTGATCAGCTAAGTAGATTATCCCTCAAGTTGGGTTTGTCTGATTCTATCTCATGATTGCAGTGAGGTTATGCATATTTGCATAAGAATATCACATAGATAATGCTGTGTCTTTCTCAGTGCATTATGTTGCTGGGATCCTCATGTCTCTATGGCTTCTTCCGTACACTTGACCTTGGTCACATGGTTAGGTAATGCTTGTAGGTTTCCTCCACTGTAAAGTTACTATTTGTCCCTTTGTAGTTAATAAAGATTTGGAGAGAGGCGCTGGGGTTTTAGCTCAGTGGTTTTGCTGCCTGCTATGCAAGCTCAAGGACCCAAGTTCGATCCCTGGTACCAAAAAAAAGATTTGGAGAGAGGTACTCTAATACTAAGCAAATCCTGTTTTTCTTCTAACTTTTACCCACAAATTTTAGGATCTATAAGTGTCTCAGGTTTGCAAAAATTATTACTGTGGAAATTGCTATTGTTACCATTAAATTTCTTATTTCTTTCTTTCTGCTTGCACTTGTTAAATGAAATTCTACCCAAAGGAAGAACAGTCTTTTCTCTCTCATTGTTATTATAAATATTAAGATAAATGAGTGAATTAATATTAAAGATAGTCATTATATTTGATGGATTGTAATCCAATGCTATAATTATTTTAGTCCATTATTTTATTTCATTTCATTTTTTTGTGGCTCAAATTGTTCCTGCTTTAGCCATTAGGAGATCCTTTAGGCTGGCTTTTATGCTTCTTCAACAGCCCTTATCATTTTCTGAGTACATCCCAATTTTCTGGTACCACAAGATGTTCTCAACTCTGTACTCTCCTCCTTTGGCCCTGGAATCACAGGCAACTTTTAAATGGGAATCACCATGGAGCAAAAATTAACATTTTAGCCTTAAATTTAAGATCCAGTTTACTTAGAAACCAGAAAACCTATAGAAGACTAGATGACCCATCATATGGTAGCTGCCATCTATCAACGTGTACACCAAAAGATAATATTTACAATATACATGAAAACTTGAACCCAATGATGAAGGTGGGAGATATATTTCACTCATAGATGGAGACAGCTTGCAGCAGGGGGAGATAGGTGCTGACCTGTTGTGGGAGCGTCTCCACCATCTGTTAACTGTGTCCTCACCTGGGTCACAGTGCAACTCTAGCTAGGGAGCATATTTGACAGGGTACACAATTCATCAATTCACAGAATTACTGTGGAGATCAAATGAACCTTGCACACAAATGCTGTATAAACTGAATGGTGTTAAAAAATGTGTCATTAGTGTTATGGCTTCTATAAACACTTATTCATCATAACCATGCTGGAGTTCTGATGTATCTAAGAGCTCATCCCATTTAACACCTGTGCTTTATAGGAAGAGAAGTAGACATGTTATGGACATGTTGCATCATTTATACATGGCTTGAGAGTGGTAGAACTGACTGGAGCCAAGGTCTTCTAACTCCCGGTTGGGTGCTGTCTTCATTGCAGGATTCATTATTTAAGCAGTGTGGGAGCAGCTACAATGATTTTTTTAAATATTTAACTTCAAAATGAACTCAGATAGATTAGAGAAATGGAATGTCAGCTTTATTTTTAGAAATGTTATTGCTTTAAAGTTTTCCTGTGTTCATTTTCCATCTTATATTTGTCTCTCTAGAGCAGAGCTAATTCATTTCTGCAAGAAACAGCACATGATATCTCTCTTCTCAGAAAATTACTATCTGAACCTGCAGATAGTAATTCTAGAAAGTGATTCCAATTCTGCCACAGACGGGGACTCCCACAAAAGATGGCAATGACTAAATGATGCCACACATTTGGATATTTGGAAACATTAGGTGATCGCCTTACATGTTTTGGTTTGTTCCAGATGTCTGAGATTATGAAGACAAAGTCTCTGTGTCCAGAATGCCATGGAAGGAAAGGTTTTATTTTATAAGTAATTTGTATTCTTATAATGCTAAGATCTGAGTCTCTCCTCCCCTTTCACAACCTTGGAATATTTGTTGAAAGGAACAGGGGATTTCAGAAATGTATGTTTTACAAAATCTTGATTCACATGTTTTCCCTTCTTTCTTTTCTTTATTTCCTTTCCTTTCTTTCTTTCTTTCTTTCTTTCTTTCTTTCTTTCTTTCTTTCTTTCTTTCTTTCTTTCTTTCTTTCTTTCTTTCTTTCTTTCTTTCTTTCTTTCTTTCTTTCTTTCTTTCTTTCTTTCTTTCTTTCTTTCTTTCTTTCTTTCTTTCTTTCTTTCTTTCTTCCACCAGGGATCAAACTTGTGACCTTGTGCTAGCGAGGTAGATGGTGGCACCACTGAGGTAAATCCCTGGCCCACAAGGCTTTTTTTCTTTCAAACAGGTAGTGGACCTCTGTTATAAGTCAATGTTTGGACTCCTGTTTCAATTGGACATTTGCTTTCTCATTCTTTGTAGATCTGGGCAGTTGCCTTGGGACATTCAGCAGGTCTTGCTAATCTTGGCATCCTATTTATGTTACAGAAATTGTGAAGGACTGATCATAATATTTGTATTTCTGAGTCTGGCTATGCCTGAGCTGAATCTTAGGACTTCATAATCAGGTGAGCCAATAAGTTCCCTTTTTGCGCAAATGAGCTGAGTTGGGTTTCTCCTTGTAACCCAAGAGTCTTGGCTAACCCAGGTCTTTGTCTCAGGGACTGTCCTTCTTACCTACCCAAAATGCAGGGCTGGGTCTAGTCCCTTGTATATCAAAAAGCACATATGGAATGAGCAGGACACTGGGGACATGGACAATATGGAATTTTTAAAGTCCAAGTATGTGCATCTATAACTTTTTGTTTTTGTGGTTATTTATCAAGGTATGAGAGGCACATGGGGGATGGAAGGGTCTAGTTTTGAATTATCAGCGGGCAGAGGACTAAAGGAGAGATAGGCAAAGTGTCTGAATAATTCACAAATTGGGTAATTAGCCTGAATGGTTAGCATTATCAGAAATTCCACTGATCAGAATCCCTTTGTTCAGCCAAAAGCTACAATCTGTCTCATTTCATTACATCAGATTTTTAATGAGAGGGAAGGAGAAAAAAGACACTCATTTGTTAGAGCTTTACTGTGTGTGACACTAGGCTGGGCAGCAAGGCTAATTTTATGGGGACAACCTGCACAGTCCCATAGGGTCCTGTGTTTTAAGGGATCTGTGTTTGGTTTAGTGTTTTACTATTACAACTTGTCTAAATAAATTCCCATTTTGATTATGTTTTATTGTAGTTGCCTCTGTGGCCTCTCTTTAGGAATGAATGAATATTACATGAAGTTCTTAGTAATTTTGGAACAAAGACCGCACATTTTTAGTTTTACTCAGCCTAGAAAATCCTCAGCCAGTCTCACTGGACAGTTTACGTTTTCTCTCCACTACATCCCCATATAGCCCAAGGTCATTGTGGCATTACCCTATCTTTCCAGAATCAGGACTTGGTTAAGTGACCAGCCCAAGTTTCCACTGTGGAGCCAGGGTTGGTCTCAGATCCATCTGACTCAAAAGTCTCTGAGTTTTCCTCTGGCTCCTCTGCTGCAAACATGAGACACAGGATGGGATGTGTAATTGGACTGGAAACTGCTCAAGCTCTTTCTATTCATTTATTGAGCCAGTAAGTTCTGAGTGCCTAATGCTAGTCCAGCACTTTGCATGTATTTATTTATTCAAAAGCAGATATTCATTGAGATCCTGTTCTGGCCCAGGATCTGTTTGAGGCTCTAAGAATATGGCAAGGAATAAAGCAGGCAAGATCTCAATTTTTGTGGAAGTCATGATTGTGTGTGTGTGTGTGTGTGTGTGTGTGTGTATGTTGGGGGGTGTGGTTGATCCAAGGGGAACAGAAACAAGGAGGGTTGACAATAAATAATAGATGAACTGGATAATACAGAATATGATAAGTACAATGAAAGAAATACAGAGGCTGTTTGATCCAGATCAGTTAAGTAAGGAATCCTTCTCCAAGAAGTGGATATTGAAGGCCCAAATAATTCAGCCACTGGGGAAATTAACTTAAGTAACTTTTTTTATTATTTATTTTTTCCATTAATTTTATTGGTACATTTTAGGTATAAAATACAGTTACATTCATGATTGGGATCTTGTACCTTTACGTGACTTATTTTGGTTCTTACTTTTTCCCCATTCCTCTGCTCTCCCTCCACCCCTTCCACCCTTCCCTATTTGCAAAGACTTTGTTTCCATTTTTTCCTTTTCTCATATTTTTTCTTTTCTCTTCTTTCTTTTTACCTACCCCTCCCACTTCCCCTACTCCTTTACAACTTTTCTTCCTTATACACAATATCAATTATACATTTTTTTAAAATTACAATATCAAGATTTAGAGGACATTACCACAGATTTTACAGAATTTAAAAGGATATAGAAAGCATATTACAAAAATCTTTTTTGAAATAAATTTGACAACTTCTATGAAGTACCTTGGAAGACAAATTCATGAAACTGACTCTGGAAGAAATATAAACTTTGAATAGCACCTAATAAAGAAAGTATATTCCTAGCCTGAAAACCTACCTATATGACAACAACAGGCTTATATACATTTTAACTGATAAATTATATCAAATATTTAAAGCAGAAAAAGAAGGAACATGTCTTCCCTCATTTTAGGAAATCAACATTGTGCTAATACTAAAATAAAGATAATAGATAATAGAAGAGATAATGAGAATAGAAGAGAAAGATAATTGAAGAGAAAAGTATGAACATAAATACAAATTTGTTTAACAAAACAAAATATTAGAAGTCAGATCTGGCAGTATGGAGTAAGTGGTTTTATTATAGGAATGGCAGTGTTGGTTCAGCATTGGAAGATCCACCCCCAAAAGTCATCATTTTAACAGAGGAAAGGAAAAAGCCATATGATCCTGTCACTAGTTGGAGAAAAAGTATTGGACTAAATTCTACAGCTGTTCATAGTAAAAGCTATCAGGAGACTAGAAGTAGAACAGAACCTTCTCAACAGATAAGACATGTGCTCCATACTTCCAGCGAAAATGCCTTATATGAATGGAAAAGATAGAATGCTTTCTCTCTAAGGTGGGGCACAAGGGCAGATATGCCTACTCTTCATCTGTCCATTAAACTGTGAAACATAGACCCAAACCAAAATAGACTGGCAATAAAAATGACACAATTAGGATAGGATTAAAAATAAACAAATAGCATAGGATTGGCAAGGTAAAAGCAAAATCTTTATATATAGATGAAATGATCATCTACAGAGAAAATACTAAGAAATCTCTAGGAGCCCCTAGAACTTGTATTTGAATTTAGCAGGATTAGAAAACACAAAGTATATATAAAAATTAAGGTCTATGTATACTTGCTATAAATTAAGAATTGGAAATTGAAATTTAAAAGTTACGTAGGAGTAGAAAGGAACTAGAAAAGTAAAAAGAAAAACAATAACAGTGTTGGAAGACATTTATTACCTAATTTTAAGACTTCCTCTAAAGCTACAGTAATCAAGGCAATTTTGGCATAAGGAAAGACATATAGATGAATGGAATAAAACAGAGAATCTAGAAATAGAACCACACATATATGGTCCACTGATTTTTGAAAGATTATTTAACATTGACATTTTATAGAACATAAACTCAACTCAAGAATAGAGGAAAAGATAATGTTTTCAACAAATAGTACTAGAACACCTGGTATCCATATGTAGAAAATTAACCTCAACCCTTTATTTCCATGCATACAAATAACTTGAAAGGATCTATGAACCTAAATATGAAAGACCAGAGCTACAAAACTTTAAGAAGAAATTATAAGGGAAAATGTTTATGAATTTAGGGTAGGCAAGAATTTCCTAGGATACAAAAAACATGATGTATAAAAGAAAAAAAATTGATAAATGAAATTCCATCAAAATTTAGAACTTTAAAAGACATAGTTAAGAAAATGAAAAGTAGTCCTTAACCAGAATATATTTATAATATATATAACCTATGACCAGAATATATAAAGAGCTCTTACAGCTCATTAATAGACAACCCAATTAAAAAGTAGACACAAGAAGATGATAAATAGCCAGTACAGCACAAGGAAAGGTGTGCAACACTAGAATCAGAAAAATACTAATCAGTATAATAACAAGATTGTATTATACATTCATTAGGGAGATTAAGTTAAAGGTTTTAAAAGAACAAATGTCAGCTTAGATGTGCACCAGTTAGAGCTTTCTAATACTGCTAATGTGAATGTAAAATGATAAAATCATTTTGGAAAACAATATAGAAATTTCTTGTATTACTGTTAAGAACCAGCAGTTCTGTCCTTAAGTTTTACTTAAGAAAAATGAAAACACATGTTCACAATAGATTTGTACATACAGGTTGACTGTCACTTATCTGAAATACTTGGGACCAAAAGTGTTTCAGATTTTGGTTTGAAATCCACTTGATCGGCAAAGAGGATAGCTACTCCTACTTTTTTTCATGTTCATCACATGGAGTATTGTTTTCCACTTTTTAACTTTCAGTCTATGAGTTTCTCTTTAAATGAAATGTCTTTCTTGTATGCAGCATATTGTTGGATCTTGGTTCTTGACCCATTCTGCCAGTCTATTTCTTTTGGTTGGTGAATTGAGACCATTAACATTGATGGTCATAACTTATACATATTGACTTATCATTGTCATGACTTTTTCTTTTTGTTGGATTCTCCCCCTTTGTGGTTAATTCCTTGTCATGCCCAATGGATTCATTCTGCTGGGCTTCTTGAGGTTGTGATCCTCATTGTCTTTTCCTAGGATACTGTCTAAAATATTTTGGAGTGCTGGTTTGGTATTCATGAAGTTCCTGAGGTGCTCTTTGTCATGAAAGTATCATATTTCTCCATCCATTTTGAAAGATAGTTTTGCAGGGTACATCAATCTGGGTTGGGGGCTGTTTTCCTTTAGACCTTGAAGTATGTCACTCCAAGCTCTTCTTGCCTTGAGGGTTTGCACTGAGAAGTCTGCTGTGATTCTGATGGGCTTTCCTTTGTATGTGATTTGTTTCTTTTCTCTAACTGCTTATAGAATTTTGTTCTTCTGCTGGGTTTCTGGAATCTTAACTATTACATGCCTATGTGTAGATTTTTTTTGATCATGGCTATTTGGAGCCTTATATGCCTCGCTTATCTGTATGTCAAGTTCTTTTCCTCTGCTTGGGAAGTTTTCTGCCATCATTTCTGTGAACAGTTTTTTTTTTATGTCATCTGCACTCTCTCCTGTTTCTTCCTTGACTCCAATCACTCTGACGTTCTTCTTCTTTGCATCATCTTGCAGCTGCTGGATTGATTTCTCATGTTCCCTTGCTATTTTAAAGCAATTTTTCTTTTCCTGGTCACTAATTGCAATCTTATCTTCTATATCTGAAATTCTGTCCTCACATTGGCTCATTCTGCTGCATAAACTTTCAATGGAGATTTTAATCTCCTGGAAATCTGTTTGCATCTGTTTTATGGAATCCATTTGTTTCCTATGTTGAGATTCCATCATGTTCCTCTGCTCCTTTATTTTTTTATCTGTGTCCACTCTAGATTTATTAATCTTGTCTTGCACTATGGGCACGATCTCTGCTGTTAAGTGAGAAATTATTTCTGATTTCATTTTTTCCAGATCCTCTTTTTTTTTTGCAAGTTCAGGGAGTCCAGGTAGTTGAGTATCAGATTATTCCATCTCATTTCCCTTTGGGATTGCCTTAGGTGATCTGGGAGTCTGGTTTTGAGACTTGTTTACATGATTTCTCATTTCAAAAGATACAGCCTGCTGTGCCTTTATTGAGGCAACTTTTGGCTCACCCAGTGGTCTTCAATTCTCAGCAAGCTACAGAGCTTCCTTTTCTGTGGTGCAAACCAGTACACTAATTTCTGGGTTCAGAAAGGTGGCCTTCTGGATTCCTGAGCTGACCTGTTGTGTGGGTAGGCTTCTTGCTGGGGCCTATGCACACTTGTGATGATATTGAGGTGTGCTACTGGGTAGGGCCCCTATGTAGCTGTTGTCCGGAAGGTCTTTGGCTGGGGGCTGTGCACTCCAGTTCCTGTTGTGTGAGCAAACTTCTGGCTAGGATCTCGTGCATTTACTGATGGTATTGGGGTGATCCTCTAGCTGTTGTTTGTGTGCCTGTACAGCTCTTTTCCAGGCAGGACCTTGGCTTGGGTTGGTGTGCCCCAGCCTCTGGGATTGGGCCGGAGTCCTGGCTGGGATCTGCTTGTAGCTGTGCTGCTCTGGTCCACACCACTGCTCCCCCAACTAAGGTGGTCTGGTGTGCCTTTATTGCAGAGATTTTCTTCACTTTTCCAGTGGACTTAAATTTTCATCAAGGGGCCTGAGAGAGGCCCTCTTTCTGTTGTTCACTTCTACTCTATCTTCTCAAGCTTGGAATAATGTCCTTTATGACCTCTGCAACTCTTTGATGTGGATCCAGGTAATGGCTCAGCACAGCTGGGGGCGGGGGGTGCTGGTGCTCAAGTGGCTCACCTCCTTGGCACTCTGAGGCAGTGGTATGGTGGCCCAAGAGGCTAACCTCCTGTGCCCTCTAGGGTGGTGGTACAGCGGCCCAAGAGTCTCATCTCCTCAGCACTCTGGGGTGGTCAGTAACTTTTAGGTAGAAGGAATGGTAAATGCAAAAGCCCTTAGGACTGCAAATAGCTTAGCATGTTGCATTGATTCTCACCATAGCTCTTTGAGACATGGACTATGCAATCTGCATTTTGCAGATGAGGAAACTGAGACATAGGAAGGAAAGGAAATTTACTAGGGTCTCATTTGTTGGGGGACTAAGAAGTAAATTCTATTTTCAGCGCTGATTGATTACTCCACTCTGGCCTCCCTGGAGCAATAGGCTGATGGAGGAATAGATGGTGACAACCTTGGAAGAGATAGACACATGACTCTGAATTGAGATGTCTGACCATGTAAATGTTTACTGCAAATTTGTATCATACTTTCCAGTTTTCCATTTTTTTCTTTCTTTCTGCAGTACAGTTTGTACCCCAGGGACCCACAAATCATAGTGGAAGGTTGCAGTTTGACTTGGGTAGGGGTGGGGATGAGGAAAAGATATATCCAGAACATTGTTTCATCTCGCCTGAGTTCAGTTGCTCTTACCTTGAATTTGAGAGTTCCTGTGTCCTGGAAGCTGAGGACCTCAACTTGGACAGGAT
The DNA here is from genome assembly GCF_053883595.1 of Heterocephalus glaber. Taxonomy (NCBI): domain Eukaryota; kingdom Metazoa; phylum Chordata; class Mammalia; order Rodentia; family Bathyergidae; genus Heterocephalus; species Heterocephalus glaber. Next base: position 63,244,906 of record NW_028258320.1, read on the forward strand.
GGCCAAAATTAGCCTGGAACTACCACACAGGGGTACAGTGATCATGCCAACCAATGCTGATGAAGGGGGAAAGGCCCACTGTCACCTCAGATTTGGGCCACATACTTGGAAAGCTCAGGCTCAGACACTAAATGCTTAGGAAGCTAAAGTAGGCTGCTGATATCAAGAAGAGACCTTATTTCTACTCTTAACCAAAAGAAAAACTATCACCAAAATTCCATCTTGATCTAGGTCTTATAGAAGAAAGAAAACTTTGCATTCATTACTTTACCTGAAATTACTTTAGCTGGATTTTAAAACTAGTAGTAATAATAACTATGAGTAATTAAATATGACACATTCACTTAAATGGTGACTATTAACCACTATCATATAAGGTAATAAAATGACTTAGACCTTCATATATACTTACGATATAGCTGAATGCACTAAAATTTGCATTTGTGTGTGTTTCAAACCATGAATTTCAGTGCATTATAGTCAATTATTCGGTCAGATCACTGCTTTATTGCTTCTGGCTATAAGATTTATTAAGTAAAGCATGAATAAAATGTGATTTAAAAAATACGTTATGAAGACCCACATATCATAAAGCTAGAGTGAGTTTCTGCATATAAAAATAGCTAATTTTGATAGTATCCTCAGAGCCATATTTGATATTTTAAATCACTAGACAGCCTAAGTAACAATAGCTCAAAGAATAGTCACTTCTGACTTTTGATGTAGTGAAAGAGAGAAGCTGTGAAAGTTGTATACTGAGACAGTACAGCAGGAAGCATTTGATCCTTTCAGTTATTATTCTTGGGTGGCTATTAATTAAAATATCCTTTATGAAACATCAAATATGTGGTCCAGCTTGGATCTTCTAAAGACAGGGAGGTGTTTGTGTCTAGATCAATTTTCAGTTTGATTATGTTTCATTATGGTTACATTCATGGCCCGTCTTTAGGAGTGAATGAACATTTCATGAAGTTGTACTGTAGATGGGATCCTCTTAACACTTATAAATCTTTTGAAGCTGGGGGTGGGTTGGATGTCAAGAAGTGATTTTACTAGTGTGTGCCTCTTTTATACTCCCCTCACTATTATGCTGTTGTTATTAGAAGGCATGCTTTCCATGAGGGTTTCTGCTCAATGCTGACAAGAGAAACAAAGCTTGCCCCTTACTGAAAGCACCTGGGTCCTTGTATTCAGTCCACATCAACCAATGTAGGAGCGATGCTTTCAAGCCCACAGCAATCTTATTTCCCTCTCTCCCTGTCTCATCTGGTGCAATTTCTAACCTTAATGACTCTTTCCTTACTGTGTTTTATGCATGAGATGTGATCCCATTCTTACTTTGTTCCACGTTGTTAATGTCACAGTGACCTGTTTGCAGTTTCCCACTACCCACACGAACTGAGAGTGAAGTAATTAGACCTCTTTTGGCTATGATCATGGGCTCATACCAGACTTGATTTGGGTATGAGCTCTGTAACTGCTCAGATTGGGAGAAAAGTCTAGCTCCTGGTTTTCAACGTGAGATGATGCTTACCTGCAACCCCAACACTAACCTAGACCCCAGGTATCATAGACAAAGGAAATCTATGAAAACTGTCACTGGCTCATCTCTCTGCAGAGAGCCTCTGCAGGAGCACTGTGGACTGGCTCGCTGGAAGATTCTGGAGAACTCTGCTGAGCTTGCCCAATTAGCCATTTCGGGAAGTAAATTGGCAACAGCAACAAATTGGGTCAAAAATAATTTGCCTGGGTATTTCTCAAGTTGCTTTCTTTTGTTTCCAAGAAAAATGAGGGAAAACTTGCAAAAAAAAAATGAGGACTCTTCTTTTCATGAATATTTGAATACACACCTGGTCTCAAATTGCACAGGCCATAAATGGTGTGCTCAGCAACCTTGGTCACAATTGCAGAATACCTACAAGCTTCCCACCTTAACAGAGTGCTCGAGCTCACTCTCTTCCTAGGATCACAAACTGAGTATGAGTTATGCTCAGAGTGATTCTTTCCCATGAATTCCGCCTGGGAGAGTCCTGATGCAGCCACATGGCATCAGATAAAGGTCACCTCCTGTTGGTGTCCACATGCTGATAGTACCCATGCTTTCTCCTCCAAAGACAACAGTTTTCTCTGATTAAATCATGTTTATTTTGCTTTGCAAATTAATGTCCAGGCAGGGGCCATGTGGGGGAGAGCACCCTCATCCTAGGAAATGCAGAGGTTTGTGTTTCTAGGCCAGTGAACAATTACTTTCCTTTGCCATGTTTGGCACACAGCCTTTGGTGGAGGCTGCATGAGCACTGACATGTTTGGTAATTTGAAGAGGAGATGGAGCAATCAGTTATCTACTTTGATATTGCTTAGCAAACTCTGTGCTCAGAGTGGCCATCTTGAATTGATTGCTCCAGCGACACAAGTCAGCAGTTAGCAGTGAGCCCCGTGCCAATCCTGCATGCCAGCAGATGGCTCCAAATGAGGTCATTGTTTTGACAGTTTCACAAAAGAACCCCAAACAGCCTGAACAAACCCTCACACATGTTGGATCATCCGGAACAGTTGTGAGATGAAAAATGAACTTGGACCTAAACTACTGGGAACTGTGGAACACTACTGAGGATTCCTCCCTAACTGCTCCCATCTGTGGATGCCCCTGGCAAAGCTGGTGGAGATTGCCCTCCATAGGCCTCCCCACCTCTCCTCTGCCCTGGGTGTTGGAACTTCTTGGGTGGCAGTGATGATCTGATTAGCGAGAAGACAATTATTTCAAACCTCAGTGATTGAAGCTCCATTTAGAAGCTTTTTTGGCAGTCTGGATGCTTGTATTCTTGGAGCACTGCATGTTTTTCGCCAATTCAAGGGTATATATGTAGCATGTCATGTGACTCCAGAGTATCATCGGAAATTTATAGAATTAGACCACCCTCTGAGACCATTTTATCATTAGGGTTGGGAACTTTCATAGGCATATGTCTTTCTGAGTTCTTCGTGAAGGGTGACCACTCTGTCTTGCCTTTAAGAGTGTGTGCCACCACTGTTTGCTCCCTCATGAGAACACTCAGATCTTGAGTACTGACCCAACTCAACTGAGCCTCTGGTGCTCATGCCGGGAAGAAAGGATTTCCCCATTCTGTGCTCCTCAGAACTTCAGTTAATAGTGGTCACATTTTCTTCCTTCTTCCTGATGCCATAGAAAGTACTCAGGGTCAGAAGTGTGTTTTCTACTCTCAGGTTCTAATTCTGGATGATCACAAAGGCAGAAATCCCACACCTGACACTAGTATTAGTTTCCTAGGGCAGGTATGACAAAGTCCCATATAATGGGTGGCTTAAAACAGCAACAATCAGTTCTCTGAGAGTGACATGCTCTTGTTGGGTGGCATTGCTGACTACGTTCCTAGAGCACTTCTGTTCCTATAGGCATAAAGATCAACACAGAGCCAGGCACAGTGGCACATGACTGTAATTCTAGCACTTGGGAGGTGGAGAAGTATTGCAAGTTTGAGGCTAGCCTAGACTACATATTAGAATTTGTCTCAAAAAACAAATAAAACAAAAACAAATCAACACAGGAGGGACTTAAATTTTAAAAGCAGATTTCAAGTTCTTTTCACTGTGAAAACTGGACCATGCTGGAGAAGTGAGTCTTAAATGGAAAACCATTAAACTACTATGTCCTCAGACCCACACATGGGTTTTCATTAGAGACATCACAACACATTTTATAAGCTGGAACACAAATGGTTTTCATTTTCCTCCTTGGAACTGAGAGTTTAAAGAAAGTCTCTATGATCTTAGAGAGACCTGCTAGGATGGTTGCCCTCATAGACATCCTAGACAATGGAGTTGGCCTTACCCACAATCCCCACAGAGGAGGTCAGAAATGCATATTATTAGCAAAGGTGATTAAAGCCCAGCAGCACCATTACTCTGATCTCCAGGTGCAACTCTGCTTTTTCTATTCCATGTAGTATGTTTCTCTAGCTTTTCTTGTGTTCTTTTTCACAGTTTGAAGGATGGGAAGTCCCACTTCAAATCTTACAATGATGTCATCTTTTGCAGTCAGTTTGCACACCCACTCTCTTCAGCAATGCATGACTTGTCATGTTGCTTCATTTATTCTGGAAACTACTAGTGTTAATGCTTTCTGATATTTCCTCAAAATTTCACAGCAGGCCAGGCCTTCAAGGATCCCTCATACTTCACCTCCCAGTGGTCTCCACAGGGCAGATCTGCATTGTGATCACATCTCTCCCACCCCAGGAACTCACTAGCACAGTTGATCCTCTCCCTCTCTCTGCTTCCTAAGGACCCAAACCTTACAAAACATTTTTCTACCCATTTCCAGGACGAGGAAGCTGAGGCTCAAAGGTGTTGCTTAGCTGAGATTTGAAGCCAGATCTCCAATGTGTACTCTTCCTAACCTGCCCTGAAGCCTCTGACTGCCCTTAGCTCTTGCTCGTGTAGAGAGATCTTCCTGTGCTAGTCTTCTTCCACCAGACTCAGGGACTGGTAGAAGCTTTTCCATCTTTGGAAGCTCAGTTCCAAGCTTCATGACCATATGGTAGGTGTAAATAATTGCTTTCCAGAGGAATGCATCTAAATGCCTATTCGTCAAGGTCTTGGAGCCCAACTCCCCAGGAAGACTTCCCTTGTACCTTCCCACCCACAATCACTGCTCCTCTCTGACTTCCTTGCTGTCCTGCATCTTCCCCACATGAGCTTCCTTGGTCTATATACAGTCTGTGTGTTCTCTTCTTGAGTTTCCAAATCATCCATTCAGAGTCTGACCTTCAAAGGCAGGTTTCTGCCTTCCCTAGTATTCACACACATCCAGCACAGATAGGAACACCTAGTTGGCATTTGATAAACACTTTCTGATGGACGGTACTTAATAACTTTTTAGACTTTGTTCCTTTCTCATTCTCTTTCTGTCACCAGCCCCATGATGGCCTGGACCACTGAGCTCCAAGGGCCAGCTCTAAATATTTGTTCTGCTCTGGTTTGTATTTATTCACTAGGATATGCATTTCCAATGTGGGTATTATTGTCAACAAGGAAGTAAAAGATAGTTCTTGAAGGATGAAAAAAACCCCCATTCCCTTAATATATAAAGATACACATTGGGACATAAGCATATATACAGTACAGAGTATCTGTGGTGTTAAAATTTAGAGGGGAGAAAGTTAAAAAAAAATCTTAAAAACTCTTTGTAAGATTTCCAGGAAGATGGTGGAATGGTGAGCAGCAGAGAAACAGCCTCTCTGATATTTGAAATCCAGATGCTGGAATATAGCAATGTGAGGAAGAAAAGAAAGAGGAAAGTGGGTCCCTGGGACCCAGAGAGCATCTGAAACAAGAATTAGAGCCCATGAGGAGAGCAAAGAGTGGGACTACAATGCAGAAGCAGGAGGTGACAAGAGGAACTTTCTCCCTGAAACCTGGTTCCTGTCATCGGAGTGGTGGCTCAAAACTGTAGAGGCATGGTAATCACTGACAACCCCAGAGGTCTCCATGTAGAAATGCACCAGTGAAGCAGAGCACTGGACACTGAGACTGCAGTGGCTGGTGAGTTATTCGGGTTCAGACACCCCCACCACCACCAGGAGAGAGCAGTTTGTCAGTGGCCATTTTGGAAAGGGACCAACAGCAGTCAGAACTCAGAGCAGCTGTGAGTTGGCTCCATCTATGGGCTCCAAGTGTCAAGATGAAGCAAAGGTGAATTCAAGCCAGCAGGAGATCAGGGAGCCAAGTTCAGGCCAACAGGAGACACTCCAAGAGTTGTGGGCTGAAAAACTCAGGTCCCAGCCTCATAGCCACAAACCAGAGCAGCTTGAACTTCAGTAGAACTAAAGGCCCAGGTTTGTTGGGATTATCTTCCACCACCATAATTCTACTGCTGGCTTGCTGGGATTGGTCAACATAGATCTGGGTGTGTCTGCCTCCTCTGTCAATCAGTGACAGCAAAGACACACCCTGAAGTGGACAATTTTCTTCCTACTTTTCTTCTTTTCTTTGCGTTTTAATTGTTTTTATGTTGTTAAATTTTTTTCTCTTTTTCTTGACTGTTCTTGTTTTTATCTGAATGTGAACATTGTTTCTAGTTTTTTGTTGTTGCTGTTTTGTTCTGTTCTTATTTCTGTTTCTTTCATCTTTCTTTCCCTGCTGTCTTCATCAACAGTTCCCAAAGCTTGCATAATCTTCCTTTGTCCTTCAGCCTTGTTTCTAATCCCTTTCTCTTCTATTTCTTTATTTTTTCTCATAACTTCTTTTAAATTTTCTTTCCTGAGGGTAAAATTGCCATACTGAGGGGATATTTACTGTACACAACTTTCTGGTTTAGTTTTAGATTTTGTTATATAACTATAAATCCTGTTCATATGGTTAAAGGTGAAAACTTGATAGTTAATACAGTTTGTCATTTTCTAGGGTGTGTTTGATGCTATTGTTATTACTGATTGTACTACTTTAGCAAAGGTGACATAATTGTTATAATCAGTTGTTCTTCCTTGTATGCCAAGACTGAAATTCCCTGAGGGTCCTAAGCAATACTATAGGCCAATGTCAAAGAAGCAGGGGCTAGGCCAAATGGGCAGCAATTTCTTATCCCCAATAAAATGAAGAGGTAGGATCTTGCAACAGACTTAAAACCCAAAAGCCATCTATACCTGAAAGACATGTCTGAGAAGTAGTCTTTTCCGAAGAGACCTAAATACCAGCAATAAAGATACCTACTGTAAATGATTTATAAGCATCAATGCAGGAATTAAACTAAAAAAATAGAAAATGAGAAGACATAATAGCAAGATGCAATCCCAGACTTCCAGCTCACCAAAGGTAAACCCAGGGAGCAATGATGTGGAACAATTTGAAAGCCAACCACTTGGGCTCTCTGAAGTGGTAATAGGGGAAGTAACAAAGCAAATGAATGAGGTGCTAGAAAAAATCAAATCAGAAGTCATTTCTCAGATAACTTCAGAGATGATGACCACAATGAAGGGTATAATTGATAATGGAAATAAAAATAATGAAAACAATTAGTGCCCAATATAGGAAAGAAATAGAATCCATGAAACACATTCAATTAATATCCAGGAGATTAAAAATTCTATGGAAAGTATATGCACAAGAATAAACCAATGTGAGGACAGAATATCAGATCTAGAAGACAGGAATGCAGTTAGCAGTTATGAAAAGAAACATTTCTTAAAAATAACAAGGGACCACAATAAATCATTCCAACAGCTGCTAGATGGTACAAAGAATGATGTAACATTGATTGGAGCCAATGAAAAAGCAGGAAATAGTGCAAATGACATAAAAAAACCCTGTTCACAGAAGTAATGGAAGAAAACTTCCCAAGCATGGAAAAATAATTTGACATACAGATAAATGACACATATAGAACTCCAATTAGCCATGATTTAAAAAAATTCTACCCTAAGGCATATAGTAGGATTCCAGAAAACTATCTTTCAAAATTGATGGAGAAATAGGATACTTCCATGACAAATAACACCTGAAGAAATATGTGACCACAAAAGTAGCACCCCCAAATGTTCTGAAGGACACTCTAGAAAGAGCTAAAGAAGACTACAAGTCCATAAACCCCAACAGAATAAATCCACCAGGCAAGGCAAATAATTAAACAAAGGGGAAATAGAGGGAACCAACAATAGGAAAATAACATGCCATGGATAAGTCAATACATATCAGTTATATCCATCAATGTAAATGGTCTCAATTCACCAATCAAAAGAAGCAGACTGGCAAAATGGATAAAGAAACAAGACCCAAGAATATTCTGCACACAAGAAACACTTAACTCAAAAAGAAAGTCATAGACTGAAAATCAAAGGATGGAAAAAAATACTCCATGTGACAAGAATCCATAAAAAGCATGAGTATTCTATTTGAAGACAAAGTGGATTTCATGCAAAGAATGATCAAGAGAGACAAAAAGGTCATTATGTCCTTGTTAAGGGAACAATCCAAGAGGAAGAGATAACAAACATAAATATGCATGCACCAAATACCAGCACACATAACTATATAAAACAAATATTAATGGACATGAAAAATCAAATAAACACTAATAGAATTGAATGGGTGACATCAATACCCCACTGTCACAAACTGACACATCAGCTAGATAAAAAATAAACAAGAAATATCAGAACTGAACCAAACTTTTGAACAAATGGACTTAGCAGATGTCTACAGTGTTCCACCCCGCAACATCAGAATACATATTCTCAGCTGCACATTCTCCAAAATAGATCACATACTAGCTCATAGAACATGCTTAAGTAAATGCAAAGGAACTGAAATTATCTCATGCACATTGTCAGACCTAGCACAATGAAATTGGAAATGACTGGTAAAAGAAACCACAAAAACTACACAAACACATGGAAATTAAATAACACCCTCCTGAACAACCAGTGGGTCACAGATGAAATTAGAAGAAATTAGAGTTTCTACAATTATACAATAATGCCAATACAACATACCAGAACTTACTGAATACAATGAAAGCAGTTGTATGAGGGAAATTTATAGCAGTAAATAGCCACATCAGGAAAACAGAACAAGCTCAAATAAATACCTGAATGTGGAACCTAAAGCTTCTAGAAAAAGAAGAGCAAGTCAAGCTCAAAGCTCATATGAGGGAGAAAATTATAAAGATCAGAGCAGAAATTAATGCAATGGAGACTAAGAAAATAATACAAAGAATCAATGAATTATAGAGTTGGTTCTTTGAAAGACTAAATAAAATTGACAAACCTTTAGCCAACCTTATCCAAAAGGAAAGGAAAGATTCACATCCATGCAATTAGGAATGAAATGTATGAAATCATAAGGAATCCTGCAGAAATCCAGAAGGCCATTAATACCTATGTTGAGGACTTGTATTCTAGTAAGATGTAAAACACAGAAGAAATGCACAGAATCCAAAATACAAATGAATTACTAAAGCTGAATCTGGAAGATATAAAAATAATAAATAATACTAGTCAATGAAATTGAAAATGTAATTAAAAACCTACCAGAAATAAAGGCCCAGGTCCTGGTGGATTCACTGCTGAATTCTACAATAAGTTTAGAGAAGATCTAATGTCACCACTCCTCAAACTCTTTAATGAAATGGAAAGGGAAGCAATACTTCCAAATTATTCCTGTAAGCAAGCATTACCCTGATACCAAAGCCAGAAAGGGATCCAGCCAAAAAAGAGAGTTACTGGTCAATCTCCCCAATGAATATAGATGCAAAATTCTTCCATAAGATACTGTAAAACAGAATGCAGCAAATCATCAAGAAGATTATACAGCATAACCAAGTAGGATTCATCCCAGGGATGCAGGGATGGTTCAACATATGGAAATAAATAAAGCTAATACATGGTATTAACAGAGCCAAGGACAAAATCCACATGGTCTCTCAACAAATGCAGAAAAAGCATTCATCAAAGTACAACACACATTCATAATTAAAAAAAAAACCCTACAGATAATTGGAATAGATGGTCTTTATCTCAATCTGATAAAAGCCGTCTGTGACAATCCAATAGCCAACATCATACTAAATGGAAAAAGACTGAAAGCTTTCACTCTTAAATCAGAAACAGGACAAGGATATCCACTATTACTATTCTTATTCAATATAGTTCTGGAAATGTTAGCCAGAGCAACAAGAGAAAGAAGTAAAAGCAATAAGAGTAGGAAAGGAAGAAGTTAAATTATCATTGTTTTTGGATGACATGATACTCTAGATGGAAGACCCAAAAACCTCCACCAAAAGATTTCTAGATTTAATGAGCAATTCAGTAGCATAGCTGGATACAAAGTCAACACTCTACAATCAATAACATTCCTGTACACACATAACAAACTCATTGAGAGAGAAATTAAGGCAGCCACAGCTTTCACAATAGCATCCTAAAAGATGAAATAGTTAGGAATTAATCTAATGAAGAAAGTAAAAGACTTTTGCATTGAAAACTGCAGTACTCTGAAAAAGGAGATCAAACAGGGTATCAGAAAATGGAAAGATATCCCTTCCTCTTGGGTAGGGAGAACCAAAATAGTGAAAATAGCCATACTTCCAAAATTGTTATACAGATTTAATGCAACCCTGATCAAAATACTAATAGAATATGGCACAGAATTAGAAAAAGCAGTCCTAAAATTCATTTAGAACCAGAAGAGACCTAGACTAGCAAAATCAATTCTGGGCAACAAAGGCATCACAATCCCTGACTTGAAATTATACCACAAAGCTACAGTGACAAAAACAGCATTGTATTGGCAAAAAGCAGATCTGAGGATCAGTGGAACAGACTAGAAGATGTAGAAACAATTCCAAACACACTCAGCCACCTTACCTTTGACAAGGGGGCCAAATACTTCACTGGAAGAAAAATAGCCTCTAAGATAAATGGTGCCTGAAAAACTGGCTTTCCACATGCCAAAGACTAAAGTTAGACCCATGTCTCGCAGCATGTGCTAAACTAAAATTGAAATGGATCAAAGATCTAACTACTAAAGCAAAAACACTAAATTTGCTGGAAGATAGAATAGGTAGAACTCTTGAAGAAATAGGTGTAGGCAAAGACTTTATGAAAAAAACCCCGATTGCATAGGATATATCACAAAGAATCAACAACTGGGATCTCATCCTATTAGAAAGCTTTTGCACAGCAAAATAAATCACTAACAGTATGAAGAGACAACCTACAGAGTGGGATAAAATTTATGCCAGCTGTTCTCAGACAAAGGACTAATATCTACAATATATAAAGAACTACAAAAAAACCCAGACCTCCCAATCCGTGCAGGTGCCAACAGCCCCCCTGCCCCAGTCGAAATGAGAAAACATGTAAATAAGACTCAAAACCAGACTTCCAGATCACCTACAGCAACCCCAAAGGGAAATGAGATGGAACACTCTGATACTCAACCACCTGGACCCACTGAACTGGCAACAAAAGGAGATCTGGAAAAAATGAGATCAGAAATAATTTCTCAGCTAACAAGAGAAATTGTGCCCCTAGTGCAAGACATGATTAATAAATCTAGAGAGGAGCTCAGGAACGTGATGGAATCCCAAGACAGGAAAAAAACGGATTCCAAAAAACAGATGCAAATAGATTTCCAGGAGATGAAAAGCTCCACTGAAAGTCTACGCAGCAGAATGAGCCAATGTGAGGACAGAATTTCAGATATAGAAGATAAGATTGTAATCAGTGACCAGGAAAAGAAAAATTGCTTCAAAATTATAAGGGAACATGAGAAATCAATCCAGCAGCTGCTAGATGATGCAAAGAAGAATAACATAAGACTGATTGGAGTCAATGAAGAAACAGGAGAGAGTGCAGATGACATAAAAAATCTCTTCACAGAAATGATGGCAGAAAAATTCCCAAGCAGGGGAAAAGAGCATGAAATACAGATAAGTGAGGCATATAGGACTCCAAATAGCCTTGATAAAAATAATCTACACATAAGCATATAAGCATATAATTGTTAAGATTCCAGAAACTCAACAGAAGAACAAAGTTCTCCAAGCAATTAGAGAAAAGAAACAAATCACATGCAAAGGAAAGCCCATCAGAATCACAGCAGACTTCTCAACACAAACCATCAAGGCAAGAAGAGCTTGGAGTGACATATTCCAAGCCCTAAAGGAAAACAGCCTCCAACCCAGATTGATGTACCCTGCAAAACTATCTTTCAAAATGGATGGAGAAATAAGATACTTTCATGACAAAGAGCACCTTAGGAACTTCATGAATACCAAACCAGCACTCCAAAAAAGTTTAGACAATATCCTAGGAAAGGACAATGAGGATCACAACTGCAGGAAGCCCAGCAGAATGAATCCATTGGGAGAATGACAAGAAATTAAATGCAAAGGGGGAGAACCCAACAAAAAGAAAAAGTCATGGCAATGACAAGTCAATATGTTTCAGTTGTAACCATCAATGTTCATGGTCTCAATTCACCAATCAAAAGAAATAGGCTGGCAGAATGGGTCAAGAATCAAAATCCAACAATATGCTGCATACAAGAAACACACTTCATTCAAAAGGAAACTCATAGACTGAAAGTTAAAGGGTGGAAAACAATACTCCATGCGACAGGAATCCGAAAGAAAGCAGGAGTAGCTATCCTCTTTGCAGATCAAGTAGATTTCAAACCAGCACTGATTAAGAGAGATGAAGAGGACACTACATCCTTGTAAAGGGAAGAATCCAAGAGGAAGAGATGACAATCATAAATATCTATGCACCAAACACTAGTGTGCCCAACTATATAAAACAAATACTAACGGACATGAAAGCCATATATGCACTAATACAATTGTAGTGGGGGACCTCAACACCCCACTGTCAAAAATAGATCAACTAGACTAAAAATAAGTAATGAAATACTAGAACTCAATCGAACTCTTGAACAAATGAACTTAACAGATGTTTACAGAGTGTTCCATCCCACAAAATCAAAATACACATTCTTCTCAGCTGCACATGGGTCATTCTCCAAAATACACCACATATTCACACATAGAACATGTTTAAGTTTGTGCAAAGTAATTGATTTTATCCCCTGTATATTGTCAGACCATAGTGTGGTGAAATTGGAGATCCATAGCAAAAGAAACTCAAAAAATTTCATAAATGTGGAAATTGAACAACACGCTTCTGAATAACCAAGGGGTCATGGAGGAAATTAAAGAAGAAATCAGACAGTTCCTTCAATTAAATGACAATGACAGTACAACATATCGGAATCTATGGAACACAATGAAAGCAGTCTTATGAGGGAAATTCATAGCAGTGAATACGCATATTCGGAAAACAGAACGAGCCCAATTAAACAACCTGATGCTGAACCTCAAGCTTCTAGAAAAGGAAGAACAGGACAACCCCAGAGCTCATACAAGGGAGGAAATTATAAAGATCAAAGGAGAAATCAATGCAATGGAGACTAAGGGAACGATACAAAAAATCAATGAAGCCAAGAGTTGGTTCTTCAAAAGAATCAACAAAATTGACAAACCCTTAGGCAATCTTGTCAAAAAAAGGAAAGAAAAGGCCCAATCCATGCAATTAGGAATGAAAAGGGTGAAATGACAACAGACCCAGCAGAAATCCAGAGGATCATCAATACCTACTTCCAGAACCTATACGCCAATAAGATGGACAACACAGAAAAAATGGACAGATTCCTAGATACATATGAATTACCAAAGTTGAACGAAGAAGACCTAAAAATTCTGAACAACCCAATATCAACCAATGAAATTGAAAATGTAATTAAAAACTTATCAACTAAGAAAAGGCCGGGCCCTGATGGCTTCACTGCTGAATTCTACAAGACATTTAGAGAGGAACTGCTCCCACTACTGTTTAAACTCTTCAATGAAATTGAAAGGGAAGCAATACTCCCAAATTCATTCCTGAAAGCAAGCATCACCTTGATCCCCAAAGCAGAGAAAGACCAAACCGAAAAGGAGAACTACAGGCTAATCTCACTAATGAACATAGATGCAAAAATCCTTAATAAGATACTGGCAAACAGAATGCAGAAGATCATCAAGAAGATCATACACTCTGATCAAGTGGGATTCATCCCAGGGATGCAGGGATGGTTCAATATATGCAAATCAATGTAATACACTATATCAATAGAGCCAAGGACAAAAACCATATGATTATCTCCATAGAAGCAGAAAAAGCATTTGACAAAATCCAACATGCATTTATGATAAAAACCCTACAAAAAATTGGAATAGATGGTCTCTACCTCAAACTGATAGAAGCCATCTATGAAAAACCAACAGCCAATATCATACTAAATGGCCAAAAACTGAAATCCTTCACACTAAAATCAGGAAGAAGACAAGGATGTCCACTATCACCACTCTTGTTCAATATAGTTCTGGAAATATTAGCCATGGCAATTAGACAAGAGAAAGAAATAAAAGAAATAAAGATAGGTAATGAAGAAGTCAAATTGTCATTATTTGCAGATGACATGATACTCTATATAGAAGACCCCAAGAACTCCACCAAAAGTCTTCTAGACTTAAAAACCAAATTCAGTCAAGTAGCTGGTTACAAGGTCAACACACAAAAATCAATAGCTTTTCTCTACACAAATGACAGACTCAATGAGAGAAGAATAGGACAAATAATTCCTTTCACAATAGCATCCAAAAAACTGAAATACCTAGGAATCAAACTAACAAACAAAATCAAAGACCTCTTTTCTGAAAACTATGGCACTCTGAAAAGAGAGATTGAAGATGCTATTAGAAAACGGACAGACATCCCCTGCTTCTGGGTAGGAAGGATTAATATAGTGAAAATGGCCATACTTCCAAAACTGCTATATAGATTTAATGCAATTCCAATTGAGATCCCAACAGCATGCTTCATGGACCTTGAGAAAACAATCCAAAAATTCATTTGGAAGAAGAAGAGACCCAGAAAAGCAAAAGCAATTCTAGGTAACAGAGACATGGCAGAGGGTATCATAATCCCCAACCTGCAACTATACTGCAAAGCTACTGTGACAAAAACAGCATGGTACTGGCAAAGAAACAGACCTGAGGACCAGTGGAACAGATTAGAAGATGCAGAAACAACGCCAGACACACTCAGCCATCTCATCTTCGATAAAGGAGCCAAACACCCTCACTGGAGGAAAGATAGCCTCTTTAATAAATGGTGCTGGAAAAATTGGGCTTCAACTTGCCAAAGATTCAAACTAGACCTATATCTCTCACCATGCACTAAAGTAAAATCAAAATGGATTAAAGATCTACATATTAAAATAGAAACTCTGAACCAGTTGGAACAGAGGTTAGGTAGAACCCTTGAAGACATTGGTGTAGGAAAAGATTGTATGAGCAAAACCTCAGATGCCTGTGAACTAGCACAAACAATCAACAAATGGGATCTCTTCTTATTGAAAGGCTTCTGCACAGCAAGAGAAACCACAAGCAGTGTGAAGAGACAATCCACAATGTGGGAAAAGATCTTCACCTGCTCTTCCTCAGACAAAGGTCTACTATCTCGAATCTATAAAAACTTAAAAAGATCAGACCTCCCAAATTTAAAGACTCAATCATTAAAAAATGTTCAACATCACTGGTCATTCAAGAGATGTAAATGAATACAATGCTGAGATTCCACTTCACTCCAGAAAGAATGGCTGCTATCATGAAATCAACCAATAACAAATGCTGGTGGAGCTGTGGGGAAAGGGGAACCCTGCTCCACTGCTGGTGGGAGTGTAGACTGGTGCAACCACTGTAGAAATCAGTATGGAAATACTTCAAAGGACTAGGACTGGAAGTCCCATTTGACCCCGCTATTCCCCTGCTCGGTATCTTCCCCAAAGAATTAAAAGAATCATGCCACAGTGATATATGTGTGCCCATGTTCATAGCAGCACAGTTCGTGATAGCTAAAACTTGGAAACAGCCCAAATGCCCATCAACTGGAGCCTGGATAAAGAAAATGTGGTGTTTTTTTTTTTTATAAAATGGAGTACTACTCAGCCATAAGAAATAAGAAATTAGAGACATTTATAGTTAAGTGAATGCACATTAAGGCGATACTCTTAAGTGAAATAAATAGGACACACATGTATAAATACCGAATAATTTCTCTGGTGTGAGAAACTGAAAGTGTAGATAAGGACTAAAATGTATAATAGGTCATGCGAAATATGAAGAAAAGGGACAAAGGGGAAGGAAGTGGGAGGGCTAGGGGAAAGGATAGAAGGGAATGGGATTAATATGAGAAAATGGAAAAATAGGAACAAAATCTTTGTAAATAGGGAGGAATGGAGGGGTTGAAGGGAGGGCTGGGCAAGTGTGAAAAATAAGAACCAAGAGAGACTATGTAAAGGTGCAAATTTCTAATGATGAATGTCGTTATATTGTATACCTAAAATGTACCAATGATTAGAATGAATAATCGATAATGTAAAATAGGAAGAAAAGGTCCAAAGGGGTAGGGGAAGTGGGAGGGGCAGGGGAAAGGAAAGAAGGGAAAGGAAAAATGATGAGAAATGGAAAAAGTGGAAATACAGTCTTTGTAAATAGGGAAGAGTGGAAGGGGTGAAGGGAGGGCTAAGAATGGAGAAAAAAATAAAAATCAAGATGCATTATGTAAGGGTACAATTCCCAATGAGAAATGTAATTGTGTTGTATACCTACAATGTACCAATAAAAGAATTTAATTAAAAAAAAAAAGACCTCCCAAATTTAGTGATCCAATTCAAAAATGGGCACTTGAAATGAATAGACACTTCTTAGATGAAGAAATAGAAATGGCAAATAAATATATGAAAAGATGTTCAACATTACTGGTCAATGGAGAGAAGTAAATTAAAATAATGGTGAGTTGCTCCACAAAGAATGGCTATTATCAAGAAATCAACCAATAACAAATGCTGGTGGGACTGTGGGGAAAAAGGAACGCTTCTCCACTCTTTTAAAAAAAATTTTTTTTTGAAGATTTAATTTATTTTATTTTTTTTGGGTACCGGGTATTGAAGTCAGTTCCTTGCACTTGCAAGGCAGGCAGCAAAATCATTGAGCTGAATCTCCAGCCCTCCCCTTTCCACTCTTGATGGGAATGTAGACTGGTGCAACCACTGTGGAAATCAGTGTGGAGATTCATCAAAAAATTAAAACTAGAGGTTCCATTTGACCCAGCTATTCCCCCTTCTTGGTATCTTCCCAAAAGAATTAAAAGCATCAAACCACAGCAATATATGGATACCCATGTTTGTAGCAGCACAATTTATAACAGCTAAACACCGTAAATGTCCATCAACCAATGATAAAAATGTGGTTTTTAAAAATACAGTGGAGTGCTACTTTGCCACCTTGAGATATGGATGCACCTTGAAACCATACCCTTTTTTTCCCATTAAGTTTATTGGTACATTTTAGGTATAAAATACAGTTACATTTATCATTGGGATCTTGCATCTTTACATGAGTATCTTGGTTCTTCTTTTTTTTCCCCTTCCCCTGCCCTCCCTTCACCCCCTCCCCTCTTCTGTATTTGCGAAGATTTTGTTTCCAGTTTTTTCCTTTTCTCATATTTTTTTCTTTTCCCTTTTTTCCTTTCCCCTACCCCTCCCACTTCCCCTGCTCCTTTAGACCTTTTCTTCCTATTACACAATATCAATTATACATTTTTAAATTACAATATCAAGATATAGGAGATATTCCCACAGATTTTACAGAATTTAAAAGGATATAGAAAGCATATTATAAAAATCTTTTTTGAAATAAATTTAACAACTTCTAAGAAGTACCTTGGAAGACAAATGAATGAAATTAACTCTGGAGGAAATATAAAATTTGAATAGCACCTATTAAAGAAAGTATATTCCTAGCTTGAAAACCTACTTATATGACAAGAGCAGGCTCGTATACATTTTAACTAATAAATTATATCAAACAATTAAAGCAGAAAAAAGAAGGAACACTTCTCCCCTCATTTTAGGAACTCAACATTGTGCTAATCCTAAAACTGGATAAAGATAATAGAAGAAAAATGTATGAACATAGATAGAAATTTATTTAACAAAACAAACTATTAGAAGTCAGATCTGGCAGTATGTAGAAAGTGGTTTGCTATATGGATAGCAGTGTTGGTTCAGCATTGGAAAATCCACCCCCAATAGTCATCATTTTAACAGAGGAAAGGAAAAAGCCATATGATCCTGTCACTAGTTGGAGAAAGACTATTGGACTAAATTCTACAGCTGTTCATGGTAAAAGCTATCAGGAGACTAGGAGTAGAACAGAACCTTCTCAACAGATTAAAGACATGTACTCCATACTTCCAGCGAGAACGCCTTATATGAATGGAGAAGATACAATGCTTTCTCCTTAAGGTGGGGAACAAGGGCAGATATGCTTACTCTTTATCTGTCCATTAAACTTTGAAACCCTAGGCCCAACCAAAATAGTCTGGCAATAAAATGACACAATTAGGATAGGATTGGCAAGGTAGAAGCAACATCTTTATATGTAGATGAAATGATCATCTACAGAGAAAATACTAAGAAATCTCCAAGAGCCCCTAGAACTTGTATTTGAATTTAGCAGGATTAGAAAACACAAGGTATATATAAAAATTCAGGTCTGTGTATATTTACCATAAATGAAGAATTGGATATTGAAATTTAAAAGTTATGTAGGAGTACAAAGAACCTAGAAAAGTTTAAAAAAAAGTGTTGGAAGATGTTCAGTACCTAATTTTAAGACTTCTTCTAAAGCTACAGGAATCAAGGCAGTGTTGGTGTAAGGAAAGACATATAGATCATTGGAATAAAACAGAGAATCTAGAAATAGAACCACACATATATGGTCCACTGAGTTATGAAAGATTATTTAACATTAGCATTTTATAGAATATAAACTCAATTCAAAAGCCGAGGAAGAGATAGTGTTTTCAGCAAATGGCACTAGAACACCTGGTATCCATATATAGAAAATTAACCTCAACCCTTTATTTCCATACATACAAATAACTTGAAAGGATCTATGAACCTAAATATGAAAGCCTAAAAGTATAAAACTTTAAGAAGAAATTATAAGGGAAAATGTTTATGAATTCAGGGTAGGCAAGAACTACCTAGGATACAAAAAACATGATGTATAAAAGAAAAAAATTGATACATGAGATTCCATCAAAATTTAGAACTTTAAATGACATCATTAAAATGAAAAGTAGTCCTTAAACAGACCATATTTACAATGCATGTAACCTATGACCAGAATATATAACGAACTCTTAACAGCTCATTAATAGACAACCCAGATAAATAGCCAGTATAGCACAAGGAAAGGTGTGCAACTCTAGAATCAGAAAAATACTAATCAGTACAATAACAAAATTGAATTATACACTCATTAGGGAGATGAAAGTCAAAGTTTTAAAAGCCTTGTCATGACTTTTTCTTTTTGTTGGATTCTCCCCCTTTGTGTTTAATTTGTCATGCCCAGTGGATTCATTCTGCTGGGCTTCCTGGGGTTGTGATCTTCATTGTCTTTTCCTAGGATACTGTCTAAAATTTTTTGGAGTGCTGGTTTGGTATTCATGAAGTTCCTGAGGTGCTCTTTATCATGAAGGTATCTTATTTCTCCATCAATTTTGAAAGATAGTTTTGCAGGATACATCAATCTGGGTTGGAGGCTGTTTTCCTTTAGGGCTTGAAATACATCACTCCAAGCTCTTCTTGCCTTGAGGGTTTGCATTGAGAAGTCTGCTGTGATCCTGATGGTCTTTGCTTTGTATGTGATTTGTTTCTTTTCTCTCACTGCTTGTAAAATTTTGTTCTTCTGTTGGATTTCTGGAATCCTAACTATTATATGCCTATGTGTAGATTTTTTTTGATCAAGGCTAGCTGGAGTCCTATATGCCTCACTTATCTGTATGTCAAGTTCTTTACCCCTCCTTGGGAAGTTTTCTGCCATCACTTCTAACAGTTTTTTTTATGTCATTTGTACTCTTTTCTGTTTCTTCATTGACTGCAATCAGTCTCATGTTATTCTTCTTTGCATCGTCTAGTAGCTGCTGGATTGATCTCTCATGTTCCCTTATAATTTTGAAGCAATTTTTCTTTTCCTGGTCACTAATTGCAATCTTATCTTCTATGTCTGAAATTCTATTCTCACATTGGTTCATTCTGCTGCGCAGACTTTCGATGGAGTTTTTAATCTCCTGGAAATCTGTTTGTATCTGTTTTATGGATTCCATTTGTTTCCTATGTTGGGATTCCATCATGTTCCTCAGATCCTCTATTTTTTTATCTGTGTCCTCTGTAGGTTTTTTAATCATGTCTTGCACTATGAGCACAATCTTTGCTGTTATCTGAGTAATTATTTCTGATTTCATTTATCCCAGATCGTCTTTTGTTGCCAGTTCAGAGAGTCCAGGTGGTTGAGTATCAGATTGTTCCCTCTCGTTTCCCTTTGGGGTTGTTGTGGGTGATCCGAAAGTCTGTTTTTGAGGCTTGTTTACATCTCTTCTCATTTCCACGTGGGGGGGGGGCGGTGCTTCTGGTGCCCGCGTGGCTCACCTTCTCTGCCCTAGAAACATGTTATGGCAGTGTGGGAGCTTCCTTCCGGGTGCTGGGACCGGCTCACCTTCTCTGCCCTAGCAGCATGGAATTGAGACCATACACTTAAGTGAAATAAATTGGACACACAGGTTCAAATATCACATAGCTTCTTTGGCATGAAGAATGGAAAGTATAAATAAGGTGCAAAATGTGTAATAGATACTGTGAAATAGGAAGAAAATTTTCAAATGGGAAGGGGATTAGGAAGGGGGTAGGGGGAAAGGAAGGAAGGGAAAAGGAGAAAAAGACTAGAAGGAAAAAATGGAAACCATGCTTTTGTAAATAAAGGAAGAGGGGTTAAAGAGAGAGGAGGGAAAGGGGAAATAAAGAAAAATCTAGATATTTTACATACAAGTACAAATTCCATATGACAGATGTTATCATTATGTGTATATAAAATGTTCCAATAAAATTATTTTTTTTTAAAAAGCTCTTTGTAGAGAGTAAGTAAAAAATATTGAGAAACGCAGCTATTGGAATCTGAATGCACCATGGTGCAGAGACTGCCTGTCAGTGCTGTGTCCCCTAGGTGCCCCCACATAGCATATGTCAGAGCTGATAATCTTTATTAACTAATCTTTTTTAGATAACTAGTTTGTTAATTAGCTATTATTTACAGAGTGTGTTTGTGATTCATAGAGCCAGAGATGGTTCTGAGACTTTGCTCTCTCCTCTGTAGAAGCCCGTTCTGATCAAACGCCCACTCACCAGCTTTTCATTCTTGGTGATGACATTCATTTTATACCTGGTCCCTCTTCTGGTTGCCTCCTGGAATAGCTCAAATTGGAGCATTGATGCAGACATTTAAAATCTTCAACCTAATGATTTTGTTTAGGGAACTGAGTTTTGATGAAATGAGGTCCTGAAAAGAAATGTTTAGAGAGATTACCTTAGTCTCAAATTGTCTTTCTTTTGGAAAGCGGTGGTTTTTAAAGTAGGGATTAAGGGGCAGCATTCTACCAGGAAGGAGCTGGTTGTTTCTTTCAAATTTCATTTTCACTTAGGAGTGGGACACTGAATTAAATTTCAGCAGCCAGATCATAACTTTAACTTAGATCATGATTTATTTCAGTGGGAGAGCATGACATGTTGGGAGGGCAGTGAAAGACATTTCTGTGAGTGTGAAGCACTATCCCGTCTAGCTACACTTTAGTGCCATCCCTACTTGTAGGAATCTTCCTTATGTGTAAAAACACTTGTGATTACTTCACTAGATGTACTACCACCATCTCCACTTTACAGACGAACAAAACTATAGCTCACAAATTTAACTGGCAGGAGCATCTAGTGAGTGTCAAGCCAGAATGTTACCCTCGGTCTTTTTAGTTGCAAAGCCCATGCACTGCTCACCATATTCTTCAGTCTCTAAGAGTATTTATGGAGGGCAGGGGATTTAGCTCAGTGGTTCCAACACCTGCCTTGCAAGGGCAAGGACCCGAGTTCAATCTGTGGTACCGAAAACAAAACAAAACA
Source organism: Heterocephalus glaber (assembly GCF_053883595.1). Taxonomy (NCBI): domain Eukaryota; kingdom Metazoa; phylum Chordata; class Mammalia; order Rodentia; family Bathyergidae; genus Heterocephalus; species Heterocephalus glaber. Next base: position 63,266,536 of record NW_028258320.1, read on the forward strand.
AAAAAACCCCTCCAAAAAACAAAACAAAAAAACCCTAAAGAGTATTCATGGAATTTAGAGATGGCAAGGCTGTAATACAATTAATTTACTTAGAATTTATTGCTTCTGTACAAAGCTATTTTCAGGCTGCAGTATTTTATTTAAGAGGCCTGGAACACCGTGATCCAGAGCTTTGTTGACAAAAGAGTGGAGTAAAGGAGGCCTAAAAGAAGAGTCCTGCTTCAAATATTTCCTTATCTTGATTCTCTTGGCATTTGAGCCTGGATAACAGTTTTTAAATGACAATAAACATGAGCATACACATAGAGTGTTCTTTTAATTATTGTTCATCATTTCATTTAGGGTCCTATAGGCCATCTTAGCTCCCAGAGGGAATAATTTTAAATAAATCAAGCTCAAAAGACCAAATATTTGTAGGAGACTTTTCTAATGTGTGTGTGGTGGCAAATCCCACCATTACTGCTGACTGGAGTGGACCCCATTCATTGATGCTGAGTTTGGCCACATCATTTGTAGCTTAAAATACAACTTTCTAAATGAAGTCTTTTATTGATCACTCCTCCAAGTTCAGTGGTATGGAATATACAAGTGTGTGTGTGTGTGTGTGTGCGTGCGCGTGCGCGCGTGGGTGGATGGGGGAATAAAAGTATATTTGTGGAGCATAAAATTTAGCCAGGGCAGCATACAAATTGGCTCGGTATTCACAGATTTCAGCCCTGACCTTTCAGCCCTGTGTGTCCTTTTTCATAATATTCTGGATCAGTCTGAACTTGGTTAAGAAAATGGAGCCAATCTAAGTATTCTGGGAATAAAAGAACTTTATCTAGACTTATGGCTTAGGTGAGTATTACAAGAGTTGGAGTTGCAAAAGTCCAGGGGTCACTGTAGAACAACAGGGAACCTGCAGCCACAAGGTTGGGAAAGTAGACACTGAAGACCTCACAGTCAAAAGCTTCAGAGAAAACTGCTGTGGTTCTTAAATGTTTCTGAAACAACTCCGTCCAGCCGGCTTAGTCTCCAGGAGCATAATGGGTGATTCACAGGGCTGGCTAAGATGGTACTATGGACCTCACACGTGGTGCATGGCCTCTGCTCCTGGTCCACAGTGTTTGTTTCACTGGCAAACTCTGACTTGGAAACTCATGGAGCAAGGGATTCTGGGAACTGTAGTTTCCCGAAACGTAGTGTTACAGGCTGATATGATATTGGTCTGGGCGGTCTTCTTGCACTCTTTTTAGTGCAACTGTTACAGGCAAACTTGACATATAGACAGCAGGTCTATGAGCATCCATTTCACATTTTGCTTTTCTGTTTCTGGTGCTGTGGCTTTCCCTGAAAACTTTTGTTGGTTTGCTTTTTCTTAATCCCACAATCAGGAGGTCTGTTTCTACTTGGATTAGTTCTTGCTTATCTCCTAGCTGTGGGCTGATGTGTTAAGTGGTTACTCATTGGGGTGCAGTCTCAGGGACCATCATTTTCTTCTAGGAGAATGACCAGTTAATTGTATAGCATGAAGCATTGGTCACATAGCAGGTCCTCCAGAAAGATAAGTTCCCTTCTTGATTATGATAATTGGTATTTTTGTCCATTTGTTCTCCACTCTCCTATGGGCCACAGCAAATCCACTGCACCTTGGCAACCACCTTTCTCCCTCTCCTGTTGCATACTCAATGTGCCAGGTGGTTTGGATGTGTTTACCTCTGTCTTGCTCCTTTTCTATATACCCCTGCCTTTGCTTTAGGAGAGAGTGAATGACCTGGGCTTATTTCCTATCACTTTGGATTTAGTATATGGCTGAGAAAGGAACACATAATTCAGATAACCCTGATGAGGCTCACATCCGGTAGTTGGGTGGTTACTGTGGAAAAAGGGAGCTCCTTTTAGAAGGGAGAGTGTGCAGAATGTAAGGCTAGAGGTACTTGAGGCCTCTGTGTCTCCAGGAGTAGAGAGCCTGATTGAAATGAAGGCATCACACAGAAAGCAGAGCCTGGCCAAGGGGAAAGAGGATAACTTTGCTGGTCTCTAGGTTCAACGGAGTCTAAGGCTTGTGGACAATAATGCTCAAATTAAACCTTCATTGTTTCTTGTTTGTTTTGTTTTTAGAAACCTAATTGTGATTTTATTTTTATTTATTCTCTTTTAATTTGTATATATTTCCCGTACATAATAAATTTAATCATCATTGGTAATTGATAGATATACCTCTTGCATCTTGATCATTTTTACTTCCCCTTCTGCTCCTTCTCTCCAGTCTCCTCCCATCCCACTTCTTGATGCTCAAATCCCAGAGATTCTGAAACCAAAAGCAACACATTCTGAGAAAGCTAAAGAGAAGGATTTAGATCAAGAGTAATAAAGGGGCTGGGGATTTAGCTCAGTGGTTCCACCGCCTGCCTTGTAAGGGGAAGGACCCGAGTTTGATCCCTGGTACCAAAAAAAAAGGAGTAGACCAAGAGTATACCTACAAGCTGCCTCAGAAAAAAATGGCAGAGGTGTGTTAAGAAGTTGACTTAGACCCAGAGGACGAGAACCATGGCTCTCCCATGCTCTTCAATCTTTTTAGAATCTTCCCAGAGTCTCTACCTAAAACCTTTAACTTTCTCTTAGGTCTGTTTTAACAAAACTTGATTCACATCAAGTCTTGGAATTTGAAAGAAGTAAAACATTATATTCAATATTTGGCTCTAGTAATTAACAGTGTAAGAAAATGCCCAGAATGACTCTACATCTAGAAAGATAGTGCTGAGTATTCTCTGTGTTTAGATAGCTTTAATGTGATTAGAAATGTGAATCCTTACTAATGCTTTTTATATCATTTCAAGCGAAGTGTTTCCTGATTATGGGACTATAGCAAGCTTGATGATTTTACCTGTCAATAGAATTGTCATTTACTATAGTGTTTCTATTAAAATTTTCATTTCAAATAACGAGCCTACAAAGAAGATTTTGAATACAGCCTTCTGGTATTTGGGAATTGTTTGTTTTTCTAGTTTGACATTTGTTATTACAGAGGACTCAATCTATGCATGGTATGCACTAAATAATTTAAGCTCAATTGTTCAGGAAAACTGGAGAAAAGTCAAAATGAGCATGCTTTTCAGATGTGATGATAGAAGTCCAGTGTCTGGCTCAGGAGGGATGACCCTTCTGTGATGGTTGGACCACACAGAGCAGTTGGGGTGTGGTCAACTGCAGGGTCAGATCTTAAGTAGGAGCTCTGCTATGGAGCCCAATTCTAAGGAAACTGGTAAACTGAAGTAGTCTGGGGAAGACTGATAGGACATTGGCTCATAAGAAATACTAAAAGACAGCAGAAGGACCCAGAAATATTTAGTGTGGACACGTGTCATCCAGTGGATAATGAGGCCCCTTCCTCTGGGTGGTTCTGAGGGCAGAATAAAGTCTGTAAATGGAAGGGGAAAGAAGACAGAGTGTAGAGAACTGACATGGTCACACTGGAGGGGCTGTGCCTGGCTGGACCTTCAAGAGACTCAGCTGGAAGACCAGTTAATAGCTCCAGGACTAGGGTTAGATGCTTTGCTGGGTATCGTGCTTAACAAACGTGTGACCTGAGAAGATCCCTCATTTGTAAATCAGAATAGTGAAAATTCTACCATACTGTGATGTTTACAGGGTAACTGAGATGAATGCAAAAGTGTTTAAGGGCAGAGCAGACACCAAGCCAAGGAAACAATGCTCCTACAGCCCAGGCAGAGAGGAACAAGTACCCAGTTAGTCATTTGTTGACTGAATGAATGAATTGATGAAGGAAAGAAATGAATGGATCACTCCTAAGATATCGTCTTCTCTTTAATTTTGGTGTCTTACTGAAAATAGCTTTCTCTCTGGTATAGATCAACTCTATTTTTATGGCTTTAAATGTAGGTACACCAAAATTAAAAAAAAAACAAAAACCCCAAAACACCCATGATCTCATCCACCAGAAATATCCACTACTGTCATTTTCCTTGATATTCTTTCCCCAAGTACTTGTTTACATAGTTCAATCACACTAAGCACAGATTTGGAATCCTATGTAAGTTTTTAATTCTTGCATCAACATTATATGCTAATTGATTGTTTTTTAAAAATTAATTTTATTGGTACATTTTTAGGTGTACAATATGTTGACATTCATCATTGGAAATTTGCACCTTTACATCATCTCTCTTGGTTCTTATTTTTTCCCCTTCCCCTACCCTCCCTTCAACCCCTCCATCCTGCCCTATTTACAAAGACTTTGTTTTCCATTTTTTCATTTTCTCATATTAATTCCATTCCCTTCTTTCATTTCCCCTACCCCTCCACTTCCCTTTCGCCTTTGCCCCTTTTCTTCCTATTTCACATTATCTATTATACCTTTTAGTCCTTATTTACACTTTCAGTTTCTCACACTAGAGAAACTATTCAATATTTACACATATGTGTTCTATTTATTGCACTTAAGAGTATTGCCTCAATGTGCATCCATTTAGCTGTAAATGTCTCTAATTTCTCATTTTGTATGGCTGAGTAGTACTCCATTTTATAAAAAAAACCCCACATTTTCTTTATCCAGTTTCCAGTTGATGGGCATTTGGGCTGTTTCCAAGTTTTAGCTATTACAAACTGCGCTGCTATGAACATGGGCGCACATATATCACTGTGGTATGATTCTTTTAATTCTTTGGGGAAGATACCCAGCAGGGGAATAGCGGGGTCAAATGGGACTTCCAATCCTAGTTCTGTGAGGTATCTCCATACTGATTTCCACAGTGGTTGCACCAGTTTACCTTCCCACCAGCAGTGGAGCAGTCTTCCTCTTTCCCCACAGCCCGTCAGTATTTGTTATTGGTTGATTTCTCGATAGAAACCATTCTTTCTGATGTGAGGTGGAATCTCAGCATTGTTTTCATTTGCATTTCTCAAATGACCAGGGATGTTGAACATTTTTTCATGTGTTTATTTGTTATTTCTACTTCTTTGTCTGAGAAATATCCGTTTATTTCAGATGACCATTTTTGGATTGGGACTTTAAATTTGGGAGGTCAGATTTTTTAAAGTTCTTTATAGATTCTAGATAGTAGACCTTTGTCTGAGGAAGAGCAGGTGAAGATTTTTTCCCACATTGTGGGTTGTCTCTTGACACTGTTCATGGTTTCTGTTGCTGTGCAGAAGCTTTTTAAAAAGAAGAGATCCCACTTGTTGATTGTGGTAGTTCACAGACAACTGGTGTTTTGTTCATAAAATCTTTTCCTACACCAGTGTCTTCCAGAGTTCTACTCAACCACTATTCCAACTGGTTCAGTGTTTCTGTTTTAATATTTAGATCTTTAATCCGTTTTGATTTTAGTTTAGTGCATGGTGGGAGATATGGGTCTAGTTTGAATCTTTGGCAAGTGGAAACCCAATTTTTCCAGCACCATTTATTAAAGAGGCTATCTTTCTTCCAGTGAGGGTGTTTAGCTCTTTTGTTGAAGATGAGGTTGCTGAGTGTGTCTGGAGTTGTTTCTGCATCTTCGAATCTGTTCCACTGGTCTTCAAGTCTGTTTCTTTGCCAGTACCATGTTGTTTTTATCACAGTAGCTTTGTAGTATAGTTTCAAGTTGGGGATTGTGATACCCCCTGCCATGTCTCTGTTGCCTAGGATTGCTTTTGCTATTCTAGGTCTCTTCTGGTTCCAAATGAATTTTTGGATTGTTTTCTCCAGGTCCGTGAAGTATGCTGTTGGGATTTCAATTGGGATTGCATTGAATCTATATAGCAGTTTTGGAAGTATGGCCATTTTTACTATGTTGATTCTTCCTACCCAGGAACAAGGGATATCTACATTTTCTGATACCCTTTTCAATATCTTTTTTTCAGAGTGCTATAGTTTTCAGAGTAGAGGTCTTTGATTTCTTTTGTTAGGTTGATTCCTAGGTATTTCAATTTTTTGGATGCTATTGTGAAAGGAATTGATTACTCCATTTCTCTCTCAGTAAGTCTGATTTTTGTGTACAGAACAGCTATTGATTTTTGTGTGTTGACCTTGTATCCAGTTACTTTACTGAATTTGGTTGTGAAGTCTAGAAGACTTTTGGTGGAGTTCTTGGGGTCTTCTCTATAGAGTATCATGTCATTTGCAATTAATTACAATTTGACTTCTTTGTTTCCTATCTTTATTTGTTTTATTTCTTTCTCTTGTCTAATTGCCATGGCTAATTTTTCCAAGACTATGATAAACAGGAGTGGTGATAGTGGACATCCTTGTCTTGTTCCTGATTTTAGCGTAAAGGATTTCAGTTTTTGACCATTTAGTATGATATTGGCTGTTGGTTTTTCATAGATGGCTTCTATCAGTTTGAGGTAGAGACCATCTATTCCAATTTTTTTGTAGGGTTTTTTTTTTAATCATAAATGCATGTTGGATTTTGTCAAATGCTTTTTCTGCATCTATTGAGATGATCATATGGTTTTTGTCCTTAGCTCTATTGATGGAGTGTATTACATTCATTGATTTGCATATGTTGAACCATCCCTGCATCCCTAGGATGAATCCCACTTGGTCAGGGTGTGTCATCTTCTTGATGATCTTCTGCATTCTATTTGCCAGTATCTTACTAAGGATTTTTGTATCTATGTTCGTTAGTGAGATTGCCCTATAGTTCTCTTTTTCGTTTGGGTCTTTCTCTGCTTTGGGGATCAAGGTGATTCTTAGTTCCAGGAATGAATTTGGAATTATTGCTTCCCTTTCAATTTCACTGAAGAATTTAAACAGTAGCTGCAGTAGTTCCTCTCTAAATGTCTTATAGAATTCAGCAGTGAACCCATCAGGACCTGGGCTTTTCTTAGTTGGTAACTTTTTCATTATGTTTTCAATTTCATTGATTGATATTTGGTTGTTTAGAATTTTTAGGTCTTCTTTCAATTTTGGTAATTTATACTTATCTAACAATGTGTCCATTTCTTTTGTGTTTTCCATCTTATTGGAGTATACATTCTTGAAGTAGGTATTGATGATACTCTGGATTTCTGCTGGATCTGTTGTAATTTCACCCTTTTCATTTCTAATATCATGGATTTGGGCCATTTCTTTCCTTTTTCTGATAAGGTTGGCTAAGGGTTTGTCAATATTGTTTATTCTTTTGAAGAACCAACTCTTGGCTTCATTGATTTCTTGTATTATTCTCTTAGTCTCCATTGCCTTGAATTCTGCTCTTATCTTTATAATTTCCTCCCTAGCATGATCTTTGGGTTTGTCCTGCTCTTCTTTTTCTAGAAGCTTGAGGTTCAGCATCAGGTTTTTTAATTGGGCTTGCTGTGTTTTCCTAATATGTGTATTCACTGCTATGAATTTCCCTCATAAGACTGCTTTCATTATGTCCCATTGATTCCTATATGTTGTATTGCCATTGTCATTTAATTGTAGGAACTGTCTGATTTCTTCTTTAATTTCCTCTGTGACCCATTGGTTATTCAGAAGTGTGTTGTCCAATTTCCATGTATTTATGAAATTCTTGCAGTTTCTTTTGCTATGGATCTCCAATTTCATCGCACTATGGTCTGATAATATACAGGGGATAACTTCAATTCCTTTGCACTTACTTAAACATGTTCTATGAGCGAGTTTGTGGTCTATTTTGGAGAATGACCTGTGTGTAGCTGAAAAGAATGTGCATACTGATTTTGTGGAGTGGAACACTGTGTAAACATGTTAAGTTCATTTGTTCAAGAATTCTAGTATTTTGTTGTTTATTTTTTGTTTAGTTGATCTATCTATTTGTGACAGTGGGTATTGAGGTCTCCCAGTACTATTGTATTAGTGCTTGTTTGATTTTTCATGTCTGTTAGTATTTGTCTTACATAGTTGTGTGCACTAGTGTTTAGTGCATATATGTTTATGATTGTCATCTCTTCCTGTTGGATTTTTCCCTTTACAAGGATGTCATGTTCTTCTTTGTCTCTCTTCATCAGTGTTGGTTTGAAATACACTTGATCTGGAAAGAGGGTAGCTACTCCTGCTCTTTTTCAGGTTCCTGTCACATGGAGTATTGTTTTCCACCCTTTAACTTTCAGTCTATGAGTTTCTTTTTGAATTAAGTGTGTTTCTTGTATGTAGTATATTGTTGGATCTTGCTTCTTGACCCATTCAGCAGTCTATTTCTTTTGATTGGTGAATTGAGACCATTAGCATTGATGGTTATAACTCATATGTATTGATTTATCATTGTCATGACTTTTTCTTTTTGTTGAATTCTCCCCCTTTGCAGTTGATTTTTTGTTGTGCCAGACAGATTCATTCTGCTGGGCTTCCTGGGGTTAGTATCTTTATTATCTTTTCCTAGGATATTGTCTAAAATTTTTTGGAGTCCTGGTTTGGTATTCATAATTTCCTAAGTTGCTCTTTGTTATGAAAATATCTTATTTCTCCATCAATTTTGAAAGATAGCTTTGCAGGGTATGTCAATCTGGGTTGGGGGCTGTTTTCCTTTAGGCCTTGAAATATATCACTCCAAGCTCTTTTTTCCTTGAGGATTTGCATTGAGAAGTCTGCTGTGACTCTGATGGGCTTTCCTTTGTAGGTGATTTGTCCTTTCTCTAACTGCTTGTAGAATTTTGTTCTTCTGTTGGGTTTTTGGAATCTTAACTATTATATGCCTATATGTAGATTTTTTTTTGATTACAGCTACTTGGAGTTCTATTTGCCTCCCTTTTCTGTATGTCAAGTTCTTTCCCCCTACTTGGGATGTTTTCTGCTATCACTTCTGTTAACAGTTTTTTTTATGTCATTTGCACTCTCTCCTGTTTCTTCATTGACTCCAATTGCTCTGATGTTATTCTTCTTTGCATCATCTAGCTGCTGCTGGATTGATTTCTCATGGTTCCTTACTATTTTAAAGAAATTTTTCTTTTCCTGGTCAATAATTTCACTCTTATCTTCTATATCTGAAATTCTGTCCTCACATTGGTTCATTTTGCTGCATAAACTTTCAATGGCATTTTTAATCTCCTGGAAATCTGTTTGCATCTCTTTTATTCCATTTGTTACCTATGTTGGAATTCCTTCATGTTCCTCAGCTCCTCTATTGTTTTATCTGTGTTTGCTCTAGATTTATTAATCATGTCTTGCACTATGAGCACAATTTCTGCTATTATCTGAGAAATTATTTCTGATTTCATTTTTTCCAGATCCTCTTTTTTTTTGCCAGTTCAGGGAGTCCAGGTGGTTGAGTATCAGATTGTTCCATCTCATGTCCCTTTGGGGTTGCTTTAGGTGATCTGGAAGTCTGGTTTTGAGACTTGTTTCAGTGTCTTCTCATTTCAATGGGGAGTGGGGGTGGGGGAGAAGATGTGTGGTGCTGGCGCCTGTGGGCCTCCCCTCCTTAGTGCTGGGGGTGGAGGCATGGCAGCCCAGAAGGTTCACCTCCTCTTTGCTGGGGGCAACTCTGCTCCTTGGTGCTGGGGGCAGTCTAACTGATTGGTGTTTTAGATGCTTTGTAGTGTTTACTCATTTACCACTTCAATCCTGTATACTCTTGAGCACCCACACTGTGCGAAGGGCTAGAAATACCAAGGAATAGAGGCCATCTTTGTCCTCCATTTGCCAACACAGGTGGTAGATGCTGAGGTGTTTTTTTTTTGGTATTGGGGATCGAACTCAGGTCCTTGTGCTTGTGCAGCAGGCAGCAAACCATTGATCTAAATCCCTGGCCCTAAATGCTGAGTTTTTAAGAGTCAATAACTGAATGTTAAAAAATTACAAACCCCTGTCTTTACCATTTTCACTGAAACTCTCACTCCAAATGTGTGTAATCAATAGTTAACATGTGTCTCTTTTTACCCTTGGACTAGAAAATCTTCCCCAAATAACTAGTTCCTTTGCCTCTAACAATGCTTGTCTCTCCCCCTGGAACCACCAGATTGCTAGGAGCTGCCAATGCACACACTGAGCTACTAGACATGCTCCCAGACGATGCTTAATTAAATCCTTTAATTATTAGCCACTCACTACATTTGCATCATTCCCTAGTGCTTAGCGCCAGAATTACTTAGGGGAAGAAGCCAGACGCCTATCTGCTCAAATTACTGCCTCAATTAGAGTTTTATCAGATTCAGGAAAGTTGGAATTCTGGAAATACTCCTTTTAAAAAAAACTCACTAGTGTTTAGCTTTGCATTAGGCAAATACAAATTCTTTTTTTTTTTTTTTTTTTTTTTTGGTACTGGGGATTGAACTCAGGACCTAGTGCTTGCGAGGCAGGCACCTAAACCACTGAGCTAAATCACTGGCCCTAGGCAAATTCTTAAACCTTGAAAATGCCCTTGGTCCAAGATGACTGGAAAACAATATTTTATAGATTTACTTATAGATGCAAACTGTCATGGAACCTCATGTCTTTGTGTTGCATAGGGAAGGGTGATTCAAGCTACAAGGGGAGTAATGGAAGAAAAGTGAGTCAAAAAATCTGAAATTGAATTTCTGTTTAGTCATGGGTTGGCTGATGTCCTCGTCATTCTCCTTGTCTGGGCCTCAAAGTCCTCATCTCTAAAATAGGCCTGGCTTCCTGGGGTAGTGCAAAGTTTAAAAGAGAAAGCACAATTTAAAGTGTAAAAAGCAGTGGAAATGGGAGAGCTATTGGCAAAAAGTATGGAGGCTGGGAGGGGACCAGAAACTTCTGTACACCTCTTATGAAAAGAGGGTACCATGCTAGTACACCTTGTTTCTTATCCAATCTTTAAAACATATTTTATCCTTGGAAGATGGATGTGGGGGTAGAAGGAAGGACTTGGGGTCAAAATGAGGAAACATCTTCACTGTGTCTAAAGGACCATGGATGCTTTCCTGTGTCTATTTCATATCTGTTCTCCTGACTCCAATAAATATTTTAAAGCATAAATCAGAGTGAGGCCAGTTAGTCCTGCTGTTCTGTTCTCTTTATTCCCGTGAGGAACCAGAGCTCACCCTGCCTTGGCACCCTTCTGGAAGTGTTGTCCAATCTCCTTCTCCTGCTGGTATCCTTAGAGCCCCTTGGAGTCTCAGTAGCAGCAGACAGATGAAATAAAAGCTACTTTATGGGAGCAGAGAAAATATTCAATAATGTCAAACACAGATGTGGTGCCTTACAGTGATTTTTAAACAATGAATTTCATCCCACACTGCAACCCTGATGTTCTGGTCTCTGAAACTTTTCCTACTCATTGTGTCTAAAATGGACAACTCCCTCTTTCTCCTTTGACTTACATTTTGACACTCTGGTACCTCTCCCTGACTTAAGTTCTCTTCTCAGTACTTGTCCTTATCTGACATTCTAGGAAACTTTTAGTGTATTTGCTTATTGTCTAACTCCTCCCCCTCTGCCTTGTCCAGAGGAGCACAGCAAGTCTGGGGTTTGTTGTGTCTTCCTCTTTGTTCCCGGGCCCAGCACAGCACCTGGCACATGGGAGGACTTCATAATATTTGTTGACTAAAAAAATGAATGTGAAAAACTTGAATCTTCCAAAGTTTTTAGGTGGTAGAGACTGCCTTAAAGACTATACAAAAATATTTAGTTGGGGCAGGTTGTTCTCTGGATGATGAGGGAGTGTTTGCTTAGACTTGTAACTTGTTCTAAAACCCAACTTAGAAAAAAGTCTTGTTTATTCTATAGATATTTTATGAATGCTGTTTGTGTCAGGTATTGTGCTGAGCACTTGGGCTTAAAAAACATTGAACAGTACATGTCTCTGCTCCCGGACTGGTGGGTGGGACAGACAAGCAAGATGATGATTAGAGTAGAATGTGTGATGATTGATATTGTTCAGGCTGCTGAAGGAGTTTGGAAAGGGAAGCAAATTATTTACCTGGAGTTGGGAGATGGCTTTAGGAAAGGGATAGAGAAGAACTGAAGGCATTCCAGGTTAAGGGAAGAATGTTCAAAGGCAAGACATCACTGAAGAGCAGAACTGCTGTAGATGGCTATGAGGTTACACTGCACAGCTGTGGGTGTTTGTGTTGGGCAAGCATTCACATTGTAATCTACGTGCAGTGTGGTGACTGTGAGAGGATAAGGCAATACAGAGAAGAAGGAAAAATGCAGAAGAGATGGAAGATGGATATAATGGAAGTGAGGGAACTGGCCAGAGCAGGTATGCTGGGAGGTGAGGATGTCAGAATGTGAAGGGCTTTGTAAGCAAACTGAGTTTGAAGTCTACTCTCTTGGCCACTGAAGGCTAATGGGACAAAAACCAGAGACAAGAAAGCTGAAAGAAGACAGCAGTGGCAGGGGGTGGGGTGGGAGATTGATGGAGCCTGGGGAGCACTCCCAAGCTGAAGGGGTTTGTGGGGAGGTGGCAGTTTGTGGGGAGCGGGGCACCTACAGGGAAGGTGAGAGCTTTGCATGGAGAAGGTCAGTCAGGACTTCCAGGTTGGCATAAGGAAGAATCTGAATTCAGTTTGAAGCAGTATCTGTGGTAGGAAGAATGGTGTCCACAGAGGTGAGTGAAGCAAGTTTCAGAAAGTCACTTTAGTGGTTACAAGTATCAAACATCACACGAAGTTGAACTAGAACGAACCCTGAGATTGGACCTCGGGATTGTTCACCTGGGGCTCACTGGGGGTCCTTGGGGTTGCTGCATTGGGAGGACAGCTGAAGAAATGGAGATGGTCAAGGACTCAGGTCTTCCTGGCCCTCAGAGGAGGAGCCCTCACTCAATAGCTGGTCTCAGAAGCTATACCTTACCTTGGGCTTGGGAGTTTCCTCTGTGTGTGGATGTAGCAGCTGTCATTCGTTTTCCCATCTACTCACTCACAAAGTAGGTTAATCACTCCCTGTCTCTAAGTCAGGCTACTGAAGGAAACCACAAAACAAGGCAGGTGAGAGCCTCACGCTGGGGCCCATCAGAGGTGTTCTGTGCTCGGGGCTCCCCTCTGCACCTCTCTGTCTCCTACTCAGAATTCATTTTCTGCACTTCCTGAGCACCTCACTTCCTCTCAGCACAGAATCAGCCCTAAATAGTCTGAGAATGTGACCTCATCACCCCCATCTGGCCTGACAGGTATCTCTCTCCTAGCCTGGGCTGAAAACACATTAAAGAACATAGATTTGGCCCTCTTCGTTCTTGTGGGGCATATTTTTGGCAGCCCATTCAATAGACAGTCAATGACTAGATGTGTCATGTTCTTGTATAAAAGCCAGATTTTTAGATAAACTTGGACAGATGATGCCTCATCTCCAAACATCAGAGCCCTTATGGAAACTGATTGAATTTAACAGTCTCTCTCCTCCCTTCCTGCATAGATGGTATAGGAATTGATTCAATAGAATTTTATACCCACAAAAAAGAAATATCTCACTGGCATTCTTTTTCTTTTAATGATTTATCTTCAGCTTGAACTCAAATTTATATGTACTTAAAATAAACACCATGGCAGCTGGTAAGAAAAGGCAAAACCTTGACAAGGCAGACTTGTTTTTTAATTAAACCATGTCACAGTACTCCATTCTTTCCAGGCCTTTACTTTTACATCCCCTCTTATGAAGAGATCTTGAAAATTGATGTAGTTTTCACTAGAAAGGAAAGGGGAGGGAGGATGAGCCAAAGAAAAGACATGGCTGCCCCAGTGTAGACAGTCAGCCTTGACAGGATTTGTGAAAGTGCCTTGGATCATTGCCCCCAGGCTCCATGCCAAGAGACAGGATGGAGGCAGGTTACGGGTATGGTGGGGGGCATGACTCCCAGTCGCTGAGAAAGCAGAGCTCCATCCCTGCTAGGGCCTGGCAAAGTTGCTTCCCCACCCTGTTCTTGTTTCACAAGTTGGGAAAGATGGATGAATACTCAGAATGCTCCTGATGATGATGCAGGGAGCAGGGGTACCCAGTGGCAGCCCTGGTAGCAGGATCTGATTCATTCTGTGCAATAGACTCCTTGCAGCCTCTTAAAATGATTAGCAGAAGTTTGATACTGTCTTGCCGAGTTCAAGTACTGAAAATCACCTTGATTCTTTCACTGTTCTCCTCCTACACGTGTGTTTAGAGCTCTCTGTTCAGGGCTAGCCTCATAGTTTATCGCACCTAACTTAGGGAATTTGTCTTCTCTCCCTGGCATGTTTTCACACTAGGTGCATTTTGGGGGCTATTGACATTAGCTTTGTCACCACATGGGTCCTGAAGGCTGAGGCTGTGTTCAAGAGGCAGAGATGCGAAATTACTCTGTTGTGCACCCTAGACTTCACAGGGAGACTCCAGTGTCAGCCCCCAAGTTCCTGAGGTGCTTCTTCTCTATAACCCTGAGCCTGTGACTCCGTGATCATAATTTTCTTGCCAATAGAATAATTAACTTCCTCCTTATAGCAAGTGACCAACCTAAAAAAGATTTTTAAAATCTTTACTTCCAAAACAGCTATACAGATTCAATGCAATCCTGATTGAAATCCCAACAGTATATTTCACAGAACTGGAGAAAAACAATTCAAAAATTCATTTGGAACCAGAAGAGATCTAGACTAGCAAAAGCTATTCTAGGCAACAGAGACATGGCAGGGGGTATCACAATCCCCAACTTGAAACTATACTACTAAGCCACTGTGATAAAAACAGCATGGTACTGGCAAAGAAACAGACCGAAGGATCAGTGGACTAGATTAGAAGATGCAGAAACAACTCCAGACACACTCAGCCGCCTCATCTTTGACAAAGGAGCCAATCATTCTCACTGGAAGAAAGATAACCTCTGTAATAAATGGTGTTGGAAAAACTGAATTTCAACTTGCCAAAGACTAAAACTAGACCCCTATCTTTCACCATGCACTAAACTAAAATCCAAGTGGATTAAATATCTAAATATTAAAACAGAAACACTAAACTTGCTGGAAGATAAGTTAGGTAGAACACTTGAAGACATTGGCATAGGAAAAGAATTTATGAACAAATTCTCAGTAGCACAGAAACTAGCAGAAAGAATCAACAACTGGGATATCATCTTATTAAAAAGCTTCTGCACTGCAAGAGAAACCACCAACAGAGCTAAGAGACAACCTGCAAAGTGGGAAAAAATTTTTAGCAGCTATTCCTCAGACAAAGGTCTACTATCTAGAATATGTAAAGAACTCAAAAAAATCAGACCCCCAAATATAAAGACCCAACTCAAAAATGGGCATCTGAAATGAACAGACATTTTTATGACAAAGAAGTAAAAGCAGCAAATAAACATATGAAAAAATATTCCACATCACTGGTCATTTGAGAGATGCAGATGAAAACAACATAGAGATTCCACCTCACCCCAGAAAGAATGGCTGCTATCAAGAAATCAACCAATAACAAATGTTGGCAGGGGTGTGGGGAGAAAGGAACCCTTCTTAATTGTTGGTGGTAGTGCAGACTGGTGCAACCACTGTGGAAATCAATATGGAGATACCTCACACAACTAGGATTAGAAGTCCCATTTGACCTCACTATTCCTCTGCTGGGCATCTTTCCAAAAGAATTAAAAGAATCATACCAGTGATATATGCTCACCCACATTTATAGTGGCACAGTTTGTAATAGCTAAAACTTGGAAACAGCCCAATTGCCCATTAAACTGGAGACTGAATAAAGAAGATGTGTTTTTTTATATAAAATGGAGTACTACTCAGCCATAAAGAATGAGAAACTAGAGACATTTATAGCTAAGTGGATGGACATTGAGGCCATACTCTTACGTGAAATAAATAGGACACACGTGTAAATACCGAATAGTTTCTCTGGTGTGAAAAAGTAAAAGTGTAAATCAGGATCAAAATGTGTAATTGATATTGTGTAATAGGAAGAAAAGGTCTAAAGGAGTAGGGGAAGTAGGAGGGGTAGGGGAAAGGAAAGAAGGGAAAAGAAAAAATATGAGAAAAAGAAAAAAAATGGAAACAAAGTTTTTGTAAATAGGGAAGGGTGGAGGGATTGAAGGGAGGTCAGGGAAATGGGGAAAAAGTAAGAATCAAGATGCATCATGTAAAAGTACAAGATCCCAATGATGAAGGTAACTGTATTGTATACCTAAAATGTATCAATAAACTTAATGGAAAAAAATCTTTACTATTATGTGATAACAATATACTTCTAAAAGGTGATTAAAAATGATAACTTACTGAATCCTTACAAGACACAACCATGAAATTTTCTGCAAATGAAACAAAGGGGATTATTCCTCCTTTATGGAATCCAGAAACAAGTGAATCGGGGTTCTGTCTGGATGGCCACAAAAACAGTTGAGGAGTCTGGTACAAAGCCTCATATCTGAGGATACTTACTTCTAGAAAGAGTAAAACCAGAACCAAAATTGCTGTTATATATTGTGAAAAAATGAACTGTAGAAGTGAGTTTATTTTGGAGTGAGCAGAACATAAGCTGCAGCACAACAATGTGGTGGTTTCTTAGTCTGAACCAAGAATGAATCAAGTGTTGGGACATTTGAGGTATAATTTTTTTTCTGGTAAAATTGTCTTACAGTAGCAGTGCCTTTCTGCTCACATATAACTTTCAGAGGCCTAGATCATGAAGATCATTTTTGCAAAAATACCTAAGGCTGTTTCACTTCCTCTTGGGACCTTGTTCATCCTTTGCTATTTATATCTCTGGTTTGCACAATGCTTATTGTATAGTCCTTCTAAGTTATTTTCTTTTCTTCTATTGTTAATGAATTTTACTCTTCTATTTTCTTTCTGAGCAGCAAGTCTGGTTCTGAATGAGTTATTCTAATATATAGATATAGATGTAGATATCTATGTCTATCTATACAGACAATGCTGTGATTTACTTTTTCTTATTTTATAATGGTCCATGTTGTCAGCTTGTTCACAAATATCTTTGTGTTCTGATAACTCCTCCTTATCCATGATGCCTTGTAACAAAGAGAAACCAAATACCAAATATTTTTCCCCAAAAGGAATGTAAACACCAAGGAAGGGGCTGGGCTGATTGTTGAGTGGTGCAGAGGTTTGTGCTCAAGGTTCAGAGGAGAAGATGTGATTGCTTTCAATTTTGTCTGGCCAGAATCTTCAGTGCATTGTGAAATTTCTTATCAATACCAGCCTCATCATTCCCCCAAGGCCACAGTTGATGGGTTCATTTTACAGATGAACCTCAGTGGATATAAACAATCCACTTCTGTGCCTATGCTGGCTGATGCCAGGGCTGGGATTCCAAGCAGGTGTGAGGTAGAATAGAAAAAATAAAAGATAGGGAAAAAAGAGACAAGGAAATCATAACTAAAACAAATTGCACTTTCCTCTTAGGACTGCAACTTCCAGGAACTAGCTGAAGTTACCCAAGGTGATGCCTATCAGCAGTCCTTTGGTTATATTTAGACTCCTTCCCTACCAAAATGATTATACCTAAAATTCCTCATAAATAGTAAGTCCATAAATTGGCTTCATTGAGAAAGTAAAGAACAGGAGCCTGATCCCAAGTATAAAGAACCAGCTTAAGCAAACCCAAAGAATGTTCAAATTACCTATTTTTTTAAAACACCCATACCTGTAAAATGGGCTAGTACTCTTCTGGGAGGGTGGGTAGGCCACATTTTCCCTAGCTTTTCCACCTCTTCAAGGGAGTTATAAATGTTCCCAGCTCCAAACTGTAATGCATCTCATTTCTCTGAGCACCTGAACCCTGCTCTCAAGTGCATTCTTGAGCACCCGAGCCTTTTACAGATGTGTCCTGAAAATTCTTCTGTACTGTGATGCTGTGATGAGAGTCTGCAAACCTACTGTAAGAGGGTGGATTAATTCCTTATTTCAGCCTTAGGAGCCCTCAAACCCAGCCTGGTGATGGATCTCTTAATTCCATGAGTGTTGAACAAAGCTTGAAGGGTGGAGGGAGCTTGGGTGAATGTAGAGAAGAAGCAACTCAAGGTGAGAGGGGGCTCAGGTGGAAATCAGCTTGAGACACAGCTAATGATGAGAAATGCAAACAGAATGATAACAGGGAATATGTAACAGGAATTTTGAACTTGGGATGCCAAATGGCTGAGCTTTTAGTATTTCACAGAAGAATCTGAGCAAGCTGCTGGGAAAGTGCCCTTATCTTCACTCCCCCAAACAAAGTGAGTTTCATTGTCCCCCCAGCCTTTATCTCCTGCCACATAGGCTGGGCAAACTCTCAGAGTGAAATAGAAAATGGTCTTTTTATCCTGCAGCAACTGATCTGCCAGTACTGAGATAAGGCACCCAGCACCTTTCCCAATGCTGTGTACACATCCAGCGGGGTTTGGCAATAAATACTTTCAATGGAGAAAGAATTTAGAAAAAAATATTCTTTTGAATTGTTATTTGTCCCTGAGGTCTAAAATGAAGAAAGAAAGTTTACTTAGAGAAGAACACTTTTCCATAAACTCTAGTAGCTAGTAATTTGGGCTGTAAAGACCATATTCCAATGAGAACTTGCCCTAAATGTCTTGAAAATAGCTTTTGACCCAGGAAACTGGCTCCAGGAAGCCACTGTTGATATATTTAAATGAATACAGCTGGATTATTCTGACATATTGATTCAGGGGACCGCTGAGAAGCCTGGGGAACAATACTTGAAGTGGATCTGATGCATTTTGAAACAAGTCTATTTTATTGCCAATTTTGTAAAAAAAAACAACAACAAAAAAACCCCCACCAGTGAGCTACTGCAATGCATGTACCTCTAACCTCTATGCCTGGGCTGCAAATTCTGTTCCTCCTGTGCCTCCAACCATGTAGTGAGCACAGGCTTTGACCAAACCTTCCTCCCAGCCTCCCAATGCTGTTCTTGTGTTATTCCTTTTTGGTGACCTGGATTTGGGATTTGAAAAAAAATCACTCATGGCTCAAGCTCATAATCATTTCCAGAAACATCCCTTAAGTTTCTTGATTCCAGACACCTCAGCAAAAGCCCACAGTAGCTCACTTCTGCTTTGCCTCCAAAGTCCAGGTTGGACCAAACCTGGTCCCAGGCTGGTCTTGAGTCTGCAGATGCCAGCCCTCCTCGGGCCTCCACAGCTGCCTGGCTCTGCCTCACCACCTAGGTTTCCTGCAGGAGCCTGAGTCTGAGGCCTAGGCTGCTAGGTGTGAGGAGCCCTCTGTTGGCCACGTGGATGGGCACTGTGTCCAAGTCCAGTGATGTTCTCATGGGTCGAGTGGACCTCTCTTGATGGACAGGCTTTTCATCTCTGTGGAGCAGCACCAGCAGTCCTTGCTGTACTGTCAGAAACAGCACAAAGCCACACCATGTCTTTCTCCAGATACAAACAAAAAAATCCCGAAAGTTCAATTCACTTTGGACAGACTGCAAGATGTGATGAACATGACGCTCTGAGGCTCATGGGCCAAGAGCAAGTTGAGGGAAAGCAGATCCCCAAGGGAGGCAAATAGCTAACAAAGACAGAAATAGTCTTTGTGTGGTACTGAGGAGGCCAAGCCCAAAACATTCCCCAGGAGCTGCCCAGAGGAACACTGTGCAGACCCACCCATCCCAAACTCTGTGTTCTAGATCAGTCCTCAGGAAAGCAAAGGGCCCTAACACCCCTGGGAGCATTGTCCGTCAGAGATGTGTGGATCCCAAACATTTCAGGATTTCTGACGTCTGGGTTCTGATTGAAGGGCCCTATTATGAAGAGCTCACTGTCACCCAGGGTAAAAGGAGAAAGTTACCCTTAAGATGCCTTTTCCAGTCATTAAAAGGCACCCTCAAAACACGGTAGATTGTAAAATGTCACACTCAAGCCTTGACTTGGTCAGCCAGGCAAATCAGACAATGATCCAAATAAAACTCAAGTGACCCAATTCTGTGATTGAGTTCGGCTAGATCTGTTTTTATTCATGTAGACTTCCTTTAGAGAGGTATAGTAAAAATAAGGTCTATCTTATTTTTCCAACCTTGCATTATTGAACTTGATGACTGGAAAGAAATTTTAAGAGGTTATGTTGTCCACAGTTCTTTAGACATAAATCTACTTTTTAGGAGACATTTATTGAAACCCAACATGTGCCAACAGCCACGCTAGAGGCTAAAATAACTGCTCTTCTTTAGGACTGCATCATCTATTGGAGACAAGAGAGACATGCGCAAACAATTGCAATGTCATACAATTAATGTCATAGATCTATAGCCACTCCATAGAGGTAACCGTCTCCCTTCTTTTTCACTTTTTCTAGACAAGAAGATCTCTTCTCTCTTCCTTAGGAATGTATTGCAATAGTTTAGATAAGAAAAAATGTCCCCAGGATGCTCATGTGGTCAGTGGGGTTTGGGGAAAATGATTGGATCATGAGGACACTAACTTCATTCATTGATGAGTTCATAGCTGAATGAACTAGTAGGAGACGGGGCCTAATTGGATGAAGCAGGTCATGGGGTGGAGAAAGGGTGCTTTGGATGAATAAATCTTATCCCTGGCCCCTTACTCTCTCTGCTTCCTGGCTGCCATGAGGTGAGCAGCTTTCCTCTGCCATCCCTTTTAGTGAAGATGTTTCTGCCTTGCCACAGGCCTTAGAGCAATGAAGGCAAATGATCATGGCCTGAAACGTCTGAAACTGTGAGCAAAAATAAATGTCTACTCCCTTAAGCTGTTTTCCTCAGGTATTTTTTCAGTGACAGAAACTAACACAGCATGTGACTGTTGCAGCAGGCCTAGTGAATTTCATGTACTAGACTCATTCCCAAGTCTCTAGTCTGTGACTAATGGGTAAATGGTTTGAAGAAGTTTTGTCACAAAGCCAGCACTGATCAGCTCTCTTGCCATTTTATTTGTCATAGTGGACCAGATGAGAACCTACTGGGCCCCTTAAAATCATCCAGCTTATGGCTCACTGGGGAGGGTCAGGCTAAGTTGGTCATTCACTGTGTGGTGCATGTATTGAAGACCCACAGAGTTTAGCCATCACCAGCCACTTACTTTACCATTAAGTACTCTGTTGTGTTGTCTTTTTTCCTCTCAGTACTTTGAAATAAGTGTATGAGTCACTCTATTCTGTAAAAGAAACCTTGCTATGGAAGAGAAAAATAAATTCCCTGGTTGCACTGATCTGTATGGACTTTCATGGTCGTTATTTGCTGTTCTCCCATTTTTCTTCTCTTTCTGCCATTTTGAAAGCAGCCCAAAGTGAAACCCTGCTGAAACACCAACTGAATCTCCACCATTGGCTGCAATAAGAAGGACATTTGCCATGCAAAGCTTCCTAAGACTTAGATATGAGGTGAAACTGGAAACTGTTCTGCCACAAAGCATGGTCCATGTTGATTCCTGACTTTCTCTTTTTGAGTACTTGTTGGTGTTTCCATTGTGCTGGGTTGGACCTGGAGTATTCAGTGAAACTCTTTTTTCAAATTACAAAAGGTATTTATGGTATGGCAGTATGAGAAAGAAGAGCAGAAAATGACTTCCAATGCTCCACAGAAAGCATTCCATAAACTAAGTCACCAGATCCTTCTCTGGTCTCCTACTGGCTGGTGCTTCTATAGTCATCTTAGTTAACCACAGAAGCTTCTGGAGAGTAGAATCACTAGTGATGTCTTTAGATCTGTCATTTCCATTGCACCTTCTGATGGGGAAGCACATCTTGATTGCCATGGGGATGTTTTCCTCTAGCAACCAGCTGGTTAGGGCTTCATTTGATTGTTTCCTTAACAAAAATCCTACATGTTATTTTTGAAGAGAGTGTAAGATTATTAGAATTTCTTTGTGGAAATTAGAGAAACTTGGCTTAATTGACTCCAGCAAAACATTTGGCACCAGACATTTGCAGATAAGGAGCATTTGCAGCTAGGAGCAAATGAAAAAGCTTGATTCTGCTGTAAAAATTTTATTTTTGGTGAGTGGTCCAATTCATATGCAGAGTCAGAATCTAGAGTTCTAGGGGGAATGGTTTCATCTTGGGCTTTGATTGACTTTTTTCTCTCTGTCTAGAGATGACTGATTGTGACATTTTTATTACATAAGGGAAATAACATGGCAATTTTTTCTAATGCTGTTTCTCGAAGGGAAATTAAAAAGTGCTGTACAAGCAGTTAATGCTACAGTACTGTATGAGATAGAACACTTTAGAACATTAATTATTACCAAGGTTAATTAGATATCACTGGTCAGCTATGAAGCAAGTTCAGAGGCTATCCTATTTACTAGGGAAACAAATCTTTGGCAAAATAAAGTGGCTTGGGACAATAATTAGAAGATTGATGCCATGCCTGCCCCTCCCAGGTTTTACTGGATAATTCCACTTTTTTTGTACTGGGGTTTGAACCCAAGACCTTTGCATTGAGCTATATCCCCAACTCTTTTTAAATTTTTATTTTGATTCAGGGTCTCACTAAGACACTAAGTTTCCCAGACTAGGCTTGAACTTCTATCCTCCTAGTTCAGACTCCCAGAGTGCTGGAATTACAGGTGTAATTACCCTGGTGACAATTCCACTTTTGGGTATATTGGATACTGGGTTCATGTAAGACTTAATTTTAAGAAGAGATTTTGGTTTAAGAATGTTTAGTAGCCAATTCTCTGCATAGTATTATCTTCCTTCTTCTAAAACTTTCGTATCACCTGGGATTTTTTTTTTTGCTTATATATATATTAATTTTTAAAATGAGCAGCTGAATGTCCTCCCACATATTATACTCTCTGTAATTCCCAGTCCTTTTAGACCGGCTGGATGGCTTGTGGACTATGGTATAGGTTAGGGTATGGGAGGATGAAACATGTGGCCCATGTAATTTGATTGGCAAGAAGATGGGCTGTGTGTTTGCTCTGTGTGTACATACAGACTATTCTTCGCTCCCAGGAGTGCCAACATTCAAGAAAAGGAGAGGAAATTGTTCAAGAAAAGGAAGATGAGAAAGAAGAGTACACCAGATTAGAGCTAGCAGTGCTCACGAGGTGTTTGGAAAATGCTTACCAGGAACCTCATGTATTTGGTGTTATGGCTTGTATCTAGATGCCCCCTCAAAGCCTCATGCTTTTAAGAGGTGGCTGGATCTAGGGTGTGTGATACTGGGATTAAAGATGTGTGTTAACTAAATTGATTTAGCGGAGCTCTGGTGTGGATAATGGAAGGCCCATCCTGGGTGGCACAAACCAACAGACTTGTAGCCTCAATGGAATGTAAAGGGGCATAAAAAAGGCAGGCTTGATGCCTGTTGCTTCCTGCCTGTCCTGCTATGGACTGTTTCTCCTCTTCTGTGCCCCTCTGCTATGTGACCCTGCCTTGGTGCCAGCTAACTATGGACTGAAACCTCTACAAAGTAAGCTAAAATAAACCTTTCCTCCTTTAACTTGTGGGTGTCAGGTACTTTGTCCCAGCAATGAGAAAAGTAACTAAGACACTTAGAAATGGGGGTGTGTGTGCAAAAATATAAACATAGGAACGCATGTTGAAGAAGAGGCCCACTGGAGGAATTCCACTATTAAGGGTGTTTAGATAAAGAAACAGGGTCACCTCTTGATC
Source organism: Heterocephalus glaber (assembly GCF_053883595.1). Classification (NCBI taxonomy): domain Eukaryota; kingdom Metazoa; phylum Chordata; class Mammalia; order Rodentia; family Bathyergidae; genus Heterocephalus; species Heterocephalus glaber. Next base: position 63,289,912 of record NW_028258320.1, read on the forward strand.
CTGGCACTATTTATAGCTCAAATCAAGCAAACATACCATCTTGGGAGAGTGTCTAACTTCTAAGGGAAAGAGCAGCAGCAGTGGGTTAGCTGCCATATTTTGCACCTAGCTAAGCAGACACCACTGGTGCCCATTTTTCCTATCTGTCTTCTTACTGAGATATAAAGCCTTGGAAGTGAGATATTTGTAAGATAAATTCCTCTCAGATTAAGGCAGTAAGGAAAGTATGTTCAGAGAATCTCAGAAAATATCTCAGACAGTGGTGATTGAATTAGGACAGATCAGCCCTAGAACAGAAAGAAGAAAGGACACAGATCTGGGACCCAGATTCAGATATTGAGCAATCTTAGAGATAATGAGCTGCAGGGGCAAGCACCAGCTGTGATGAGTGTGATCCAGGGATAGAAAAAAGACATAGGGGCAGTTCCAGAGTAGGCATGTTCCCACTGTCCCCCCAATGCCACCAAGCTCTGTGCCCACCACCCACTTTTCAAATGCTTTGAGAGTCAGTATCCTTGCAGAATCCACCCCACTACCCACCAAAGGCTGCTAAGCTCAGTGGTTTCCATTGGCTCTCAGACAATGCTGAGTTCCAAACAGAAGAGCCCTTCTCTGCCAAGCCCTAGATGTCATTTACTTTGTGGGCAGGATAGAGACTTTATGAGAGGCGTGGACAGAGTTTTGTATGAGTGGAAAGCTGGAAAGGTGTGGTGGGGCCAGTAGGTGTTGCATGATAAGTTCACTTGGAGTGACATAGAAAGAGCAGACATAAGCAGCTGAATACCGAACCCCATACATCTGAAGATATTCAATCATAAAACAGAGACAACAACTTCTAACTAGTCATGCTCCTGGGAGTTCAGCTAAAGCTAACAAAGTGTTGCCCATAGAGGAGATGAGAAGCAGGCTGCCTGGACCCCCTTAAATCTTGTCACTCACTGGTAAGCAAGAGAGCAAATTGTTGGAAGGTAACCAGTATAAACACATCCTAGTCACAACCACAGGGGACTGGAGCTCAGGGCCCCACAACTGCTATAAGACAAGATCTCTCCATTTTTGAACTAAGTAGGAAGAGCACACTGGTTGAATTCAGACTGAAGTATAGATAGGATTGAGAGTACTCTTTACTTTTGTATTTTTTCCTTCTATTCCAGGTATAAATATAATATCACCAGAGTTCTATCCATTTTTTCTTCCATTTGCTGTTTTCTTTTTTCTTCTTTCCTTCTATTTGAACTATTTTCTTCCTTTTCTTTTTCCTTTCGCCTTCCCTTATGCTATATATCCCAGACTACTTGTCACTGGAGAATCTAGAATAAATGGAGAAATTCCTAGACACATATGAATTACCAAAATTGAACCAAGAAGATATAAAACCCTGAACAGGTCAATAAAAGGCAAGAAATAGTGGCAGTCAGAAAAATCCTATTAAGAAAACCCCCAAACCCAGGGAATTCACCACTGAATTCTATCAGAACTTTCAGGGTAGAACTAACACCAGGGTTCCTCAAACTCTTCCATGAAATTGAAAGGGAAGGAGCACTATCAAACTCATTTCTTGAAGACAGCATTACCCTGATTCAAAAACCAGACAAAGGCTCAACAAATACATGAAAGAAAGAAAGAAAGAAAGAAAGAAAAAGACAGGAAGAAAGAAACTAAAAGGCTATGCTCCAGTATGAACATAGATGTAAAAATTCTCAACAAGATATTTGCAAACAAAATATAACAAATCATTGAAAAGATTATACATTATGACCAAGTTGGCTTCATTCCAGGAATGCAAGGACAGTTCAATATATGCAAATCAATAGATGTAATACATCACATAAATAGAAAAAAGGAAAAAAATCATCCTAATAGATCCTAATAGATTGACAAAAAGCCTTTGACAAAATTGAACATCCATTCATGATAAAAACTCTGATGAAAATAGGTATAGAAAGACTTTATCTCAAACAGATAAAAGCCATTTGTTACAAACCCACAGTCAACATCATACTAAATGGGGAAAAACTGAAAGCAGTGCATTATCTGTAAAATCAGGAACAAGAAAAGATGTTCCCTTTTACTATTCCTGTTTAATGTAGTACACAAAACTTTAGCCATAGTGATGAGGCAAGAGGAAGAAATAGAAGGGATACAAAGAAGAAAGGAAGAAGTCAGACTATCCTTATTTATAGATTACATGATCCTTTCCAAAGAAAGATCCAAGAACTCCACCAGAAGACTTTTAGAACTAATAAATTCAACAAAAAAATTAATATCATTCCTGTACACCAACAATGAATACACCAAGGAAGAAGTCAGGAAAACAATCTCATTCATGGGAAAGGGAAGTTAAAAAATTAAATACCTAGGAATTAACCTAACCAAAGAGGTGAAAGATCTCTATAATGAAAACTATAGTCTTCTGGAGAAAAAAAAGATTAAAGAAGACATTTGAAAATGGAAAAGTATCCTCTGCTCCTGGATAGGCAGAACCAATATTGTCAACTGGCCATATTACCAGAACTGATGTATAGATTTAATGTGATTACAATCAAAATATTGCCAACATTCTTTACAGAACTAGAGAAAATAACCTTAACATTTATATGAAACCAAAGAACTCTAGTAGACCAAAAGCAATGCCAGTGACAAGAGCAAAGCAGGGGCCATTGTAATCCTGAATTTCAAGTTATATTACAAAGTTAAAGTGATTAATACAGCATGACACTGGCACAAAAACTGACATGTGGGGCTGGGGATTTAGCTCAGTGGCACCATGCCTGTCTCTCAAGCTCAAGGTCCTGAGTTCAATTCCCAATGATGAAAAATCAAAAAAACAAAAATAAAAAACAAACAAACAAAATTGACATGTGGATTAATGGAACAGTATAGAAGATGCAGAAATAACTCCAGGAAATTCAGCCAGCTGATCTTTGAAAAAGGGGTCAAAAACATATGCTAAAGAGAAGATAGGCTCATTAACAAATAGTCGTGGGAAAACTGGTTATCCCCATGCAGAAGATTGAACCCAGACCCAGATTTCTCTGTACTAAAATCAAATAAAAATGGTTCAAAGACTTAGATATGAAAACAGAAACACTAAATTTGCTGGAAAAAAATTGGTAAAATTCTTAAAACATAAGGATAGTCAAGGTCTTTTTCTCCCCCCATTAAGTTTATTGGTACATTTTAGGTATAAAATACATTTACCTATATCATTGGGATCTTGTACCATTACATGAGTATCTTGGTTCTTATTTTTTTCCCTTTCTCTTGCCCTCCCTTCACTCCCTCTGCCCTGCCCTATTTGCAAAGATTTTGTTTCAATTTTTTTCCTTTTCTCATATTTTTTCTTTTCCTTTCTTTCCTTTCTCCTATGCCTCCCACTTCCCCTGCTCCTTTAGACCTTTTCTTCCTATTACACAATATCAATTATACATTTTTAAAATTAAAATATCAAGACCTAGGAGACATTACTACAGATTTTACAGAATTTAAAAGAATATAGAAAGCATATTTCAAAAATCTGTTTTGAAATAAATTTGATAACTTCTAAGAAGTACCTGGGAAGACAAATTAATGAAACTAACTCTGGAGGAAATATAAAATTTGAATAGCACCTATTAAAGGAAGTATATTCCTAGCTTGAAAACCTACCTATATGGCAACAACATGCTCATATACATTTTAACTGATAAATTATATCAAACATTTAAAGCAGAAAAAAAAGGAACACTTCTCCCTCATTTTAGGAAATCAACATTGTGCTAATCCTAAAACTGGATAAAGATAATAGAAGAAAAAAGTATAAACATAGATAGAAATTTGTTTAACAAAACTATTAGAAGTCAGATCTGGCAGTATGTAGAAAGTGGTTTTGTTATAGGGATGGCAGTGTTGGTTCAGCATTGGAAGATCCACCCCCAAAAGTCATCATTTTAACAGAGGAAAGGAAAAAGCCATATGATCCTGTCACTAGTTGGAGAAAGACTATTGGACTAAATTCTACAGCTGTTCATGGTAAAAGCTATCAGGAGACTAGAAGCAGAACAGAACCTCCTCAACAGATTAAAGACATGTACTACATACTTCCAGCGAAAACACCTCGTATGAATGGAGAAGATACAATCCTTTCTCCCTAAGGTGGTGAACAAGGGCAGATATGCTTACTCTTCATCTGTCCATTAAACTTTGAAGCATAAGCCCCACCAAAATAGTCTGGCAATAAAATGACACAATTAGGATAGGATTGGCACGGCAGAAGCAAAATCTTTATATGTAGATGAAATGATCATCTACAGAGAAAATACTAAGAAATCTCTAGGAACCCCTAGAACTTGTATTTGAATTTAGCAGGATTAGAAAACACAAAGTATATATAAAAATTCAGGTCTCTGTATACTTGCTGTAAATGAAGAATTGGATATTGAAATTTAAAAGTTATGTAGGAATACAAAGGACCTAGAAAATTAAAAAGAAAGAGAAAAAAAAGTGTTGGAAGACGTTTAGTACTTAATTTTAAGACTTCTTCTAAAGCTACAGTAATCAAGGCAGTGCTGGTGTAAGGAAGGATATATAGATCATTGGAATAAAACAGAGAATCTAGAAATAGAACCACACATATATGGTCCACTGAGTTTTGAAAGATTATTTAACATTAACATTTTATAGAATATAAACTCAATTCAAGAGCTGAGGAAAAGATAGTGTTTTCAGCAAATGGCACTGGAACACCTGCTATTTATATATAAAAAATTAACCTCAACCCTTTATTTCCATACATAAAAATAACTTGAAAGGATCTATGAACCTAAATATGAAAGCCTAAAAGTATAAAACTTTAAGAAGAAATTATAAAGGAAAATGTTTAGAATTTAGGGTAGGCAAGAACTTCCTAGGATATAAAAAACATGATGTATAAAAGAAAAAAATTGATAAATGAGATTCCATCAAACTTTAGAATTTTAAATGACATCATTAAAATGAAAAGTAGTCCGTAAACAGACCATGTTTACAATGCATATAACCTCTGACCAGACTATACAAAGAACTCTTACAGCTCATTAATAGACAACCCAAATAAAAAGTACACACAAGGGCCAGGGATTTAGCTCAGTGGTTCTGCCACCTGCCTTGCAAGTGCAAGGACCCGAGTTCGATCCCTGGTACCAAAAAAAAAAAAAAAAAAAAAAAGTAGACAGAAGAAGATGATAAATAGCCAGTATAGCACAAGGAAAGGTGTGCAACTCTAGAATCAGAAAAATACTAATCAGTACAATAACAAGATTGAATTATACACTCGTTAGGGAGATGAAGTTAAAAGTTTTAAAAGCCTTGTCATGACTTTTTCTTTTTGTTGGATTCTCCCCCTTTGCGTTTAATTTGTCATACCCAATGGATTCATTCTGCTGGACTTCCTGGGGTTATGATCCTCATTGTCTTTTCCTAGGATACTGTCTAAAATTTTTTGGAGTGCTGGTTTGGTATTCATGAAGTTCCAGAGGTGCTCTTTATCATGAAGGTATCTTATTTCTCCATCAATTTTGAAAGGTAGTTTTGCAGGATACATCAATCTGGGTTGGAGGCTGTTTTCCTTTAGGGCTTGAAATACATCCTTCCAAGCTCTTCTTGCCTTGAGGGTTTGCATTGAGAAGTCTCCTGTGATTCTGATGGGCTTTCCTTTGTATGTGATTTGTTTCTTTTCTCTCACTGCTTGTAGAATTTTGTTCTTCTGTTGGAATTCTGGAATCCTACCTATTATATGCCTACGTGTAGATTTTTTTTGATCAAGGCTATTTGGAGTCCTATAAGCCTCATTTATCTGTATGTCAAGCTCTTTTCCCCTGCTTGGGAAGCTTTCTGCTACCACTTCTGTGAACAGTTTTTTTATGTCATATCCACTCTCTCCTGATTCTTCATTGACTCCAATCAGCCTTAGGTTATTCTTCTTTGCATTGCCTAGCAGCTGCTGGATTGATTTCTCATGGTCTCTTACAATTTTGAAGCAATTTTTCTTTTCCTGGTCACTAATTGCAATCTTATTTTCTAAATCTGAAATTCTGTTCTCACATTGGCTCATTCTGCTGTATAGACTTTCAATGGAGTTTTCAATCTCCTGGAAATCTGTTTGCATCTCTTTTATGGATTCCATTTGTTTCCTATGTTGGGATTCCATCATGTTCCTCTGCTCCTCTATTTTTTTTATCTGTGTCTTCTCTATATTTATTAATCATGTCTTACATTATGGGCACAATCTTTGCTGTTATGTGAGAAATTATTTCTGATTTCATTTTTTCCAGATCCTCTTTTTTTGCCAGTTCAGGGAGTCCAGGTGGTTGAGTATCAGATTATTCCATCTCATTTCCCTTTGGGGCTGTTGTCAGTGATCTAGAAGTCTGTTTTTGAGATTTGTTTATGTGTCTTCTCATTTCCACGGGGGCGGGTTTGTGCTGCTGGCGCCCGCACGGCTCACCTTCTCTGCCCTAGGAGTGATAGAATGTTGCTGGGGAGAGCCTCCTCCTGGGCACTGGGATTGGCTCACCTCCTCTGCCCTAGGAGCAGTGGTGTGGTGGTGAGGGAGCCTCCTCCTGGGTGCTGGGATTGGCTCCTGTTTGCCAGTATCTTGTTGAAGATTTTTGCATCAATATTCGTTAGGGAGATTGGTCTGTAGTTCTCTTTTTGGGTTGTGTCTTTCCCTGGTTTTGGAATCAAAGTAATACTTGCTTCCAGGAATGAATTTGGAAGCTTTGCTTCCCTTTTAATTTCTTTGGTGAGTTTAAAGGGTAATGGTGATAGTTCTTCTTTAAATGTATTGTAGAATTCAGCAGTGAAGCCATCAGAACCTGGCCTTTTTTTGTTGGTTAGTTTTTTAATTACATTTTCAATTTCACTCATTGTAATTGGGGTGTTTAGAATTTCTATATCTTCTTCATTTAACTTTGGTAATTTGTATGTATCTAGGAATCTGTCCATTTCTTCTGTTTTCCATTTTATTAGAGTACAGGTTCTTGAAGTAGATATTGATAATGCTTTGGATTTCTGCTGGATCTGTTGTGACTTCACCTTTTTCATTCTTGATTGCATGTATTTGAGCCTTTTCTTTCTTTTTTTTGATAAGGTTGGCTAAGGGTTTATCGATTTTATTTATTCTTTCAAAAAACCCAACTCTTTGATTCATTAATTTTTTGTATTGTTTTCTTAGTCTCCTTTGTATTGATTTCTGCTCTGATCTTTATAATTTCCTCTCTTGTACTAGCTTTGGTATTGTTATGCTCTTCTTTTTCTAGGAGCTTGAGGTTCTGCATTAGGTTATTTATTTGAGTTCTCTCTGTTTTCCTAATATGGGCGTTGACTGCTATGGATTTCCCACATAGAACTGCTTTCATTGTGTCCCATAGATTTCTGTATGTTGTACTGGCATTATCATTTACTTGTAAAAACTGTCTAATTTCTTCTTTAATTTCCTCTGTCACCCATTGGTTGTTCAGGAGGGGGTTATTTAATTTCCATGTGTTTGTGGGTGTTTTGCAGTTTCTTATGTCATTGATCTCCAATTTTATTGCACTATGGTCTGATAATATACAGGGGCTAATTTCAATTCTTTTACATTTACTTAGACATGTCCTATGAGCTAGCATGTGGTCTATTTTGGAGAATGACCCATGTGCAGCCGAAAAAAATGTGTATTCTGATTTTGTGGGTTGGAACACTCTGTAAACATCTATTAAGTCCATTTGTTCAATATCTTGGTTCAGTTCTAGAATTTCGTTGTTAATTTTTTGTCTAGATGATCTGTCTAATTGTGATAATGGGGTATTGAAATCCCCCATTATAATTGTATTAGTGCTTATTTGGTTTTCCATGTCCATTAATATTTGTTTTGTATAGTTTTGGGGATTCATATTTGGTGCATATATATTTAGGATTGTCATCTCTTCCTCTTGTACTGTTCCCTTCACAAGTATGTAATGACCATCTTTGTCTCTCTTAATTAGTTTTGGTTTGAAATCTACTTTGTCTGCAAATAAAATTGCTACCCCTGCTTTTTTCTGGGTTTCTGTGGGATGGAGAACTGCTTTCCATCCTTTTGCTTTCAGTCTGTGCATTTCTTTTTGAGTTAGGTATGTTTCTTATATACAGCATATTGTTGGATTTTGCTTCTTAATCCATTCTGTCAGTCTATTTCTTTTGATTGGTGAATTGAGACCATTAACACTGATAGTTATAATTGATAGATATTGACTCATCCTTGACATGATGTTTTATTATTGTTTCCCCCCCACCCTTTCCTTTTAGTTTCTTACCTTGCCTGGTGGCTTCCCTCTGTTGGGCCTCATGGAGTTGTGATCTTCATTGTCTTTTTTTAGGATATTGCTTAGGATTGTTTGGAGTACTAGTTTGGTGTTCATGAAATTTCTCAGGTGTTCATTGTCATGAAAGTATCTAATTTCCCCATTGATTTTGAAAGATAATTTTGTAGGATACAACAGTTTAGGTTTGAAGTTATTTTCTTTTAGGGCTTGAAATACTTGACTCCAGGCTCTCTTTGACTTAAGAGTTTGTGTTGAAAACTCTGCTGTGATTCTGATGGGCTTTCTTGTATAGGTGATTTGTTTCTTTTCTCTAACTGCCCATAGAATTTTGTTCGTCTGTTGGGTTTCTAGGATCTTGACTATTATGTGTCTAGGTGTAGTTTTTTTTTTTTTTATAATGGCTAGTTGGAGTTCTATATGCCTCATTTATCTGTATGTCCAATTCTCCATCTCTGTCTGGGAAGTTTTCTACTATTACTTCTGTGAACAGTTTTTTTTAATGTCAATTGTGTTTTCTCCTGTTTTTTCGTGGACTCCTATCAGTTTTGTTATTCTTCCTTGCATCATCCAGCAGATGCTGGATTGATTTGTCATGGTCCCTTACTATTTTTAAGAAATCTCTGTTTTCATGGTCCTTAACCACAATCCTGTCTTCTATATCTAATATTCTATCTTCAGATTCCCTTAATCTGCTATGTATGCTTTCAATGGAGTTTTTAATCTCCTGAATATCTGTTTGAATCTGTTTCATGGATTCCATTGCTTTCTTATGTTGGACAATCATGATTTCTATTTCTTTCTTATGCTGAGCATTCATGACTTCCAGCATGTTTCTAAGCTCATCCATTTTTTAAAATCTGTTTCTGAGATTAGAGCCTCTAATTATGTCTTTCACTCTGCTCACCATCTCTGTAGTTATCTGGGAGATTACTTCTGTTTTGAACTTTTCTAGGGCCTCATTCATCTGTTTTGTTACTTCCTGTGCTATCAGTTCAGGGTGTCAGGTTGTTGATTATCAGAGTCTTCCACCTCGTTTTACCCAGAAATTGCCTTTTGTTGGGTGGAGGTCTGAGTTTGTGACTTGCTTAAATGTCTTCTCATTTTTGTTTTTAGTACTGTCAGTTACAAGTCAATGAGTATCGGTAAGCCAGCCACACACCCTCGAGACCCAGACAGACCTCTGGCTGCAAGTCCCAAACTGAGCTCCCTGTCCTCCTGCAGGGCTGAACTCCACAAGGTTCCACTACAGGTTCCAGCTGTCCCTTCCTTGAAAATAGTCCAAGTTCAAATGGGAGGTGATGATCCCTCCAACTTACCAAGTATGGTGGTCACTTTACAATGGTCTTTATGCCCCCTTGTGCCTCTGTAGTATGGAACTAGATAGCTGCACAGCCAAGAGGACAGAGGCTGGGGCGGGGGGCTATTGTTACAGGCGTCCTTGTGGCCAAACCAGTGGCTGGTGGGCCAGCGGGGTGGGGGGTGGGGGTGTCCTCATGGTCTCCTGGATGCAAGTGGGCAGAGCAAGCCAAATGGAGCAGGGTGCAGCCACCAACATCGGACCACAAGGCCAAACTGGTAGCTGGTGTGCCTGCCTGGGGCTATATCAAATTTTTTAAAACTTCTGCATAACAAGGAAACTAAAAAACTGAAGTGACAATTTACAATATGGAACTTTTTTTTTGCTAGCTATACCCTGGCAGAGGACTACTATCTAGAATATATAAAGAACTCAAATAATTAGACATTCCAATATAAAGACCCCAATCAAATAATGGGCAATTGAAACCAATTGACACCTCTCAAAAAAGAAGCACAAATGGCCAAAAAGTCCATGAAACTATCCTCAGGATCTTTGGCCATAGAGAAATGCAAATCAAAACAACACTGAGATTCATTCTTACTCTGGTAAAAATGGCTATCATCAAGAACTCGAAAAACAAGTGCTGGTGAAGTTGTGGGGAAAAAGGAACACTTCTACATTGTTGGTAGGAATGTTAACTAGTGTAATCCACTGTAGAAATCAGCATGAAGATTCCTTGAAAAATTAAAAGTTGAAATTCCATTTGACATGGCTATACTTCTGAGTATCTTTCTGAAAGAGTTAAAAACATTCTATTACAGCGGTATTTGCATACTCATGTTTATACTGCATGCTCATGTTTATAGCAGCACACAGTTTGTAATAGCTATATATATATATCTTATCAATAAAAAAGAATAGGTTTGAGACATTTGTAGAAAAATGAATGAATCTTAAGACAATGCTATGTGGAATAAGTCAGACATAGCTTAAATATCATATGGGTTCTCTTATATGAGAAACTCAAAATATAAACAAAGAGCAAAATAAAAGAGAAATAGAAGAATAGGGAGGCAGACTTTGTGGAGATAAGAAGGGGATCTAGGGAAGGGGGAAGAGGGGAGTGCAAGGAGAGGAAAGGGAAGTAAAAATGATTAGGATCCAATAGGTATATTTACCACTTCTCCAAGATGAATGTAATTGTTATGTTTTGCAAAAACACATCAATTAAAATATTTTCTTTAAAAAAGAGGAAAGTTTCCCCTTACAAAGCAATCTCTATCACCTGACAGTGTTATTTATTGGGAAATTGGATATGACTCTGAATAATTATATATACCAAAAAGTTTTGATTTCCTTAAAACTATACCTACCCTTTAGCAAGGTCTCACATATTCCAAAGATACATCTGTTTCTTTTTGAGGGTTGTCTTCAGATTCTATGGCATTAAAATCATCCATTCTGGAATACAGTGCAGTTCTCTAATGGGGCATTGGAGTTTTTGGGAACCCACCAAATATCATGAGGAACAAAACTGGGTAAATGAGGGGTCATCAGCTTGGATAATAAAGTTTCATGTAGAAATATAGGGAGGCCAATTTTCTTCTGGGTGTAATTAACGGATTCTAAAGAACATAAATTTTTAAAACAATGACTCATTCTCTGGATTCCTGCTTATTGAATCTTTTCTTCAAGCAAGCAAATTCCTCTCCAATAACTACTGTACTTCCTACTGTTCTTTAATTAAAAACTTTATGCCTCTTAGCTAATTTCACTCATTGCTTTAGAACAACTGTTTCATGTCATTTACTTAAGTAAAAATCCAACTATTGCTTGAAGGGTCTCAAATCCTTCTTTAAGCTGCCATATTTCAAATTCAGGCTCTAGAAACTGTGCTTGCATTCCATGATATTTGGGTGGTTGACTACAGTCTGCAGTTATTTGAGGTTATTTTTAGTACAAGTTATGAAGCACATTATTTACATTGGTTAAATTAGCTGACTTGGCAGGTGGCCCTTTCCATTCCGATAACATTGACACCACCTCATTTTGTTGCTTCTAAAGAGGCCTAGGCTTCTTGGGACATGTGGTATATAATTGCAAGAGAACAATAGCTATCTTAAGCATCTGCTTGTGTAATCCATTCCTTTTTCCCAGAAAGAGCCACAAATACAAGCAGAATTTTTTTAAATCTTTTTTTTTCATGGTAGTAACCATGCTGCCAGACTCCAGGGGCGCCAAGCAGATTCAGCTAACCAAAATACAGAACCAGTTCTATGAGAATAGTGAGGATGTCAAGTATGAATACGACATCCTTCTCTTTCATAGAACTATGCTCTTATTGATGGTTTGCTTTAATTTTCGTGCTTGTAAAATATGTTGCCAAGATGAAGGTTTGTTTGAAATGTAGGGAGGAAGACATGATTTCCAAATGCATGGAATGAAATGAGATGGGAGATTGTGAAACCACAATGCACAGAGTGGTGAAATGACTCTGTAATGTGTTCTAGCTGACCAAGTGTTTTAAATATCAAACCAGGAATATTACCCAGAGTTTTGACACATTCAGTGTGTTATATACTCTATGCCATTATTAGTCATTTCAGAACAGCTTGAAAAATTGCACAAAGTTCAGTGAATGACCCAGGCACTTTAGAGTAATAGTATAGCTTTAAAAATTCCTCCACATCTCCTCATTTCATGTGGGAACCTGATTGCACTTTATAAATTTGACTTTGTTAATCCTCACAGCTTCAGTGCCTGGTTAACACGTTTTCCAGTGTGTCAGATCTCTCTTTCTTTTTTCAAATTAGGTAAGTGCAATACTAAAGCCTACATTTCTGAAAATGGATGCAGCCTTTGACTTTGTCCATTCTAATATGATCATTAAATAACCCTGGAGAATAATGGAACACTTTGAATAAGCAATGTGAAGCAGATGTAGCTTCAGAAGCAACATTTTAAAATGTGCATTGGAGATGACGTGTTTTCACGTTTCAGAAATCGCCAGCACAGAGGATTGTTTAAATATATGAAGTGAGATTTAGCAGCCGGGGAACACTTGGTTATCTACTTCATAGGCTAAATCCCAATAAATGTTTTGAACAATGAACTAATATGTAACATTACTGAATAACTCTTCTTATTAAGTGAAACTCATTAGATCGTGTGGCACAGCTGAGTTTTGTAATATCAAAGGATTACGGGCCACATGTTAATCCAGGATAATATATAATCACATAATTATTATGGCTGTATTTCAGAAGTTGTTAACTTTAGTATGCAACTTTATTTTACACATTATAGTGAATTGTGTCCTACATACCCTGAAAGTAGGTCCAATCAGAGAGCCTCAGGCTATGGGTTAGAACTGCTTGGTTTGGTCAAACACATCAATTGAGGGGGGAAAAAAATCAGTAGGCCTAGTTGGTAATTTGTAATTAGAACTAGCTGTCTGGTTGATCAGATGTCTATTCTTCACCTCGTTGGGTTGGTTTATTATGAGTCAGGCTTAATTAAGATGGTGTCTTAGGTCCTAGTTCTACCAGGGACTAAAAAAAGTTCAGATATTCTTGTTCATTTCAATTCAGATGTGAGCCATTATATGCTAGTAACAATTCATCATCTGCATTTTATTTTCCCTGGCTCTTATACGAAGTTATGAAAATCTTCTGTCCCAGGACCTATTATGCAGTGTAGGCACTACACCTCAAAATTTGATTGAGAAAAAACCAAATAAACTAAAATCAACAGTAGGTATGAGGCTTAGATCACAGAGTCTTCTTTTATTTTCTCAGTTCGAGTTCATCTCATTTACTTTGGGTTTTATCTAAGGAGATGGGAGTGGGCTGAGTTGGTGTCAAAGGGATGGGTGGGTGTATCCAGTCCTTGATGCATTCTCTTCACATCAGCACTTGCTTATTCCTGCCATTCCTGAGGTGGCTTTTAATCACCAGTCAGTGTAGCCCTTGTCCCTTTAACTATATTCCCATCTGCAAGGTCACTTCAGGTCCTATTGTTCTCTTTGTTGCTTTTCATAATGCATGGGAATAATTTCTTGACCTTTTAACCTTTTGAAATAGAACTTTTTCGAGGCTAAGTCCTCATCTACCTAGAAATTCCATTCCACCATTTCTTTCCCTCTGAGGCCATTTCTGAAATGGGACACAGTGTCCCTTACCTTTGGATTCCCTCACTTACTTACTTATTTGGAGTCTGAAGAAAGGGAATCAGGATTTTATCCTGCTGATGTTTACCTTTTTTATCTAACTTCACTGGCCTTCTGGAAGCCCTTTTCTACTGTGAGATAATATTAGAAAGTCACCCTTCAGTATCTGTAGGGCCTTGGTTCCAGAAACCCCAACAGATACCAAATTATGTGGATGCTCAAGTTCCTTATATAAACTGGCATAGTATTTGCATATAACCAGTTTGAAATTTAAATAATCTCTAGATGACTTATAATACCTAATTTGGTGTAGATAGTTGTCACATCGTACTGTTTAAGGACTAATGACAAGGAAAAAAGTCTGCACATGCTCTGTACAGATGTAAGTTTTTCTGGAATAGTTTTGTACCCCGATTGTCTGAATTCACAGATGTGGAACCTACAGGTATGGAAAACTGAGTGTACACTTACTCATGTGATATCTTCCTTCATCTTCTGTGTACATCATTAATTCTTTGTTTTCCTCCAATTATCTAAGCTTTCCAAGGAAAAGGCAAAGATTGAGAACAGAGGAAGGAAATTCTGGGAAAGAACATTGTTAAATTTTTCCAAATAGTGGTTTCTTAATGTTTATGGATCACTTATATGTTAGGTACTATGTTTACAAATATTGTATCTCATTTTCACTACCTTATAAGGTGAGCATCTGTAGCTATTTATTTTTAATAAGAGGAAACTTATGCTAAGAAAGGTCAAGTAATTTGTCCACAACTCAGTGAGCAGAAACAATGAGATGTGAACCAGATTTTCTGACTCCAGAGCTCAGAACCCACCCTCTAAAACGGTGGAATCCCCCAAGATTCAGAGGGGGCTGTTCTGTTCAGTTCACTGGTGATCCTATTGTCTACCTAGGGCTGGGAGCCATGGTCCCAAGCTCTGCTACAAGATAAGCAGGCACCATTCCAGAGCACTTATGCTTTGCCTAAGATTGTTTGTTAGAGATAGACCTTTGATTTCCATTCCTTTTCATCCCTGAAGGCTGAAGGAGCTTCGGAAGAGAATCCATGGCTGGAATAAGTGTATATACATTGGGATTTGGAACCACAAACATATCTTTTACTTCATAGCTTTTTGTGTGCCAAGGTGCCAAATGTCCAGGGGTCAAGATGAACTCCTAGCCCTCGTGGGATCCCATGGGCAAGAAAATCTTCAGAGAGTTAAGGGGTCCATTTTGATATATATTCCCCAAACAGAGAGGAACTGAGGAATAGTGCCCAGGGCTGTCGCTTGGAAAATTAGTTTGAAGTACTTTCTTTAGAACATTTTGGGAGGGGTTCAGGGATTGAAAGGCTATTTTTACCACTTCCAATGAAACTCATAAATGATCTTCTTCCAAAAGAACTAATTTCATAGCAGGCTGGAGAAGTCAGTAAAGGCCTTAATAGGTTGAACTTCTTTAGTTTTCAGCAAAAGGCCACACTCAATTGTAGCCCTTGTTAAAAGTTAAGCCGGGAAACGTCTCTGAGGAGAAATTCAAGCTTCCCTTCCAGCTTGGACTGGTCATGAATGGTGATTATCTGACTATAATTCAAATCATATGTGCTGCCCTTGTTTTTCTGCCATACTCAAGATTATTTTTCCCATTTTTAAATAGAGCAAAATAATCATTGGTTTAAAGACAGACTTGTTCACAAAAAGACACAGTTCTGGAAATTCACTGGTGTTCCAAGACCTCAGACTGCAAACCAGATTTGCAAATCTCCATCACAGATGAGGCTCAGGACCAACACATCCATGATGAGCTGAACAATCTTCAATTCAGCCTTTCCAGTGATTCATAAATAAATGCACTTTAAAACATGAAACTAGAATTGCAAGAAAAATAGAAATATGGACAAAAGAAAGTTAAGCATTTGATTTGTATTCCAGTGTCAGGGCCTCACTTTGTATACAGATGGGCTGGTTATACCTGTGTCTCTAAATGGCTGAATGAAGATATAGCCCAAGTGTCTTTAGGGATATTCCTTAGCATCTTGACTCTTGATGCCACTGTAGACAATGTATGTGGCTATTTGGCTTGATCTATGTGAGAGGTTTCACAAAACCTTCAAAATGTGGCATCTTTTAAGACAAAGTGTTAGGTCACATGAGGCAGTGTGGGTTGAGAAGGAGAGTTTGTCACTGAGGATCCTCCCTGTCATTTGCTAGAGGTGATCAGGAAACATGCATGCCCCTTGGATCTCAGTTTCCCTCTCTGCAAAATGGGAGACAAGAACTCTGACTTCACAGGGGCATTGTAAGTTTCAAATGCAGTTATACGTGAAGTTTGCAGAGTATCACAGGACCTTAGCTATTGCTAGTGTCAGAGGTCTTAGCAGGTTGCTGAGCCACACTTTTCATTGACCTTAAAGCTCTCCTTGGTTTTCAGAGTTGATCTACTGATACACACTGGATTTTGTGAGAATTCTTGGTGTTCTAACATTTTTAAGACCCTATGCTTAAAATACTTATTTTTTTCTCTTTGCTTCACCATAGGTAATTATTTCTTCCCACTGGTTTGGTCATGAAACATCAACTGGACTTTCTAGAACTTGCTATGTTTGACATTCTCAAGCAGCTGTCCCTCCCAAGCCCTCCCAACCCCCAAACCGAACCCCTTGTCTTGTTTTTGTTTTGTGTGCTCCTGTGAGCCATGTTTATCTGGATGTGTGCTTTTGCTCATTGTCCTCATATGCTTGAATCAATACAGAAAGGATTCTAACATGTCTTTTAGATAGGACCTAATACTGAAGCATTTTATAATAAAATATTATAATGTCCAAGTTTACTTTTTATATTCACTTATGTGGCAAAGCATTTTTCTGGCCATCTGTACCAGCGAGTCAGCATGGGGCAGCAAAAAACAATGAAAATACCACCTGGTGCATTATTTTTACGCATTAGGATGTGAACATGTTTCTTCTAAATTGTAGGAGGGAAAAACAACAACAACAAGCATAAGGACAACAAGAAGCTTGCACAATTCAGAAAAGTTAAGGCTAGTTGGTTTTTGAATGTTTGTAGTTAAAGAATCAGGCTACGCTGCCTGCCTTGCAAGCACAAGGTCCAGAGTTTGATCCCTGGTACCAAATAAATAAATAAATAAATAAATAAATAATCAGGCCAGTCAGGTTATGGTTAAAGGTTTTAGAAAAAGGAAGAGGAAAGGGAAATGATGGAGGGGAAATTAAATGGAAGCAAAGGAGCGGGCTTTAGAGGGCAGCCTTCAAAGGCATAGGAGCCCTGGATGGATGGATCACCCACATTTTCCACAAGTTTAGCCTCCTTACTGCTCAGAGATGAGGGTCCTGAGATCTAGAATCAGGCCACAAACCAAGGCTCCTTTGGACAGAGCTAGGGCTCCCTGTAAGCCTTGTGTCCGGAAGTGAGGGGCATGGGAATGACAAGTGTCTAAGCGTTGCTTGATCTACATAGGTTCAGTAAAGCTTTCATATTTGGGGATTTCTCTGTACTAAGCATCAAGTTCTTCCTCTCCTTTGGAATCAGAATAGAACCAGGGAACAAGATTGACTGCAATAGGATAGAAGAAAGTCCCTGGTCCTGGGACACTTCACAGTGATATTTTGACAGTGTTGCTGCCATTTCGATTCATGGAGATTCTCAGACAAGGCTTTTCTGGTACAGGTTGGAGACTGGGCAGAGATGCAAGAATTAAAACACCCTATTTTAGGAAGTTCTCCCTTGGGAAGCATTTTACTCATTTCAGGTCACTAAGGCACCCAAAAGACATCAGATTTTTTTCTAGTGTATTAAAACACATGACTGGGAGTCTCTCAAATTCTTTTATTTATCCCAGAAATAAAGCCTGTGTGTAATCTCTGCGATATTCCAAAATGAATCCCAATGCCCTTTGGATAATTAGAGACCCAGGGACTCAGCAGAACAAATTTAGCCCTTAATTCCTCTGCTGTAGAGTCAGCAATAACTATTTACAACCTAGGGACTGTTGGTGAGGGTTTTTGAAAAACCTTAATTTAGCACAATGGATACATTCCAAAGAAAGAGTGAACATGCCTGGGTCGTGTTTGTTTTTACAAAGAGAGCCCTGATTTTGTTAAAGAATGACAACTGAGACATCTGCAACCTACAAGGAACATTTTTGTGCTTTGCTCCAACCAAAAATTTCCAGTGGATCTTAATGTAATTTTCCCCTCCTCCTCAAAATGAGAAAAATCTGCTTCCAGGATAAGTTGAGTTTCTGCAAAGAATAATAATTTCTGTACAACTCAATTATGAGTAACCAAAAAGTGGTTTTTGCACTACAGACACTCAGCGTACCACAGCTTGGGGCTGCCAGACCTAGCAGGGTGAGTGTGGTCTCAATCACAGATACACCCTCTCCTGGGAGGGGCTCCACAGGCACTATCTCTGCAAAGCAGTGTCAGCTGGTAGGGCATCGGGGTGTGGTTCTTAGTGCACAACCTGGGCCCTACCCATCTGTGAGCAAGTAAAATCTCTGGGTCCCTTTCAATAGATGGATGGAACCGTATGGTACATAATTGCTGTTTCTTATTGGGCTCTTTGCACACATGCTCAGGTGAATACATGTATTCTCAGTAGAAACTACTATGGATTGTACCATGGAGGAAAAATGGAAAAGGAGGATTTATTTAGCTCTTCATAGCTTGAGAAGATACTAAAGGATGCTTAAATGGAGGGAAGGCATTTTCTCTAGTTTTACAATAAATAAATTGACAGTGTTCTAAAATGTACTATAGTGATTATGATTAATGCTAGATATTGGTCTAAGCATTTTTTTTTTGGTCTTATATTCTTTTTTATTCTGGACTGAGGATTGAACTCAGGGCCTTGGCACTGAGTTACATCCCCGCGTGTTTTACTTTGTATTTTGAAGCAGCATCTCACTAAGTTACTCAGAGTCCTAGAGTTTTAGGCCTGTGCCTACCATGCTCAGCTCTGGCCTCATACTTTTTCAGATCTTTTAACGTCATTATCCAGAGTCTCAGACAGGTCCATGTTTACACAGGTAGTCCACCAAGTCAGGACTGTATTCAGTCCTGTATTAAAAGCATTTTTCTGAGTCAAGATGGGTACTGATGAAATGAATCCTGACCATGTACAAAACATCAGTGGGACATTGAGTTGACCCATGTGCTGTCTACTGAGTCCTTCTTTTTATCAGGAGACTGGTAAAGACAAGACCTGGGAGTCAATGTATGTTAGGACATATGTCTACCAGAGTGGGCTTTAGACAATCCCATTTGCATATGGTCTTTCAACTGAGCCCAGATGTTCTTGGTGTCCTTTGACACAGATCTGCTGTTCCAACCCAGTGTGCCAGATTAGCCTGGTAGAACCAGGTCAGGTTTTACTTAACCAGGGTCAGGAATTAGCATGGCCCTCTGGGGTAGAACAGTAACAATCTAGAAAATATGCTGCTTTGTGCCATAATTTCTTTTTTTTATTTTCAACACTTGAATCATTTTTTAAAGAGAGGACTGTTCCTTCTCCTGCTTTCCTAGAACAGTATGTTCTTTAAAAATATGAAACAGGGAAAAGGCCAAGATATGGAGGTACAGATCTCGTCACCCAGAGCATGCCCAAGAAGGAACCCCGAGGTTCTGTCCTCCTCCAGATTCCAGATGTCCCAATTGTCACATGCATTGATTGCACGAGAAAGAAATTTCCCATTCTAATGGGCTGAAGTGGAACAATCAGTTATTTAAACAGTTAATTTAAAACTTTGCAAAAGGCACCCAGTGCAAAAGACTCCTTCCTCATCCTCCTGGAATCCAGTCCATTTCCCTCTTTGGAGGTATCCTAATGTGAAGAGTATTTTTTCTTTTTCTCTTGAAACATTTTTTATAGTATTTTTAACTCAGTCTGGTTTTCAGTTTTGCTGAAATAACTGGGATTAAAATAATAATAGAGTTCCCTAACTTGGAGTAACACTGCTACTGTGGAGTGCTGAACACCTCAAGGAGCTTCACTTCACTGAACATTTCTTGAGCCTGCTCTGTACCAGACTCTGCGGCAAAACAGTCAACTCATGTTGTCAATAGAAGCAAACAGCTGTCAATTAGCTTTTGAAATATTGGCTGCCACAAAACATTGCAGCTGGAAACTAGATCGGAAGGACAGATAAGAAACCAAGAATATCCTGTAATGGGGAGGTAAGTTCCATGAAGCATCAAAACAGTAGAAAACCTCTGTTGTCAAACAGGTCGGTATTGGCACGAACTGTGGAACAGGCTGACTGGTGGAGCGGAGAAGAAAATCCAGAAAATTCTATATGATTATAGAAACTTCATATATAAGAAAGGCAGAATGGGCTTTCTACAAGTGGCATAGGGATAAGTGGGTAACTACTGGAAAATTAAAACAAAATTGGACTCATTTCTCACCGTATTCTAGGTTAAACAAAATATTTAAATTTAATATTTAAAAACAGAAACTATAAAAATATCAGCAAATTATTCCCTAATCTTTGGGAGAGTGGAATTTTCTAAACTCTGTCTCAAGTCTAGACACAATAAAGGAAAATATTGATAAACATGGTTATGCCAAAGTGAAGGAAACTTTGTATAGAAAAACATCAAAGTGCAAAACAAAACTTAGAACATCTGAGTAAAATTTGAAGAAAAATGACAAAGTGGGATAAATATTTGTTATTTCATCAGAGACAAAAGGGTTAGTAGACCCTTTGTATTAAAAAATAACAGCTGTTAGAAAAGAAGGAAAAAACCTCTCACAGTTCTGTAGAAAAAATAGATTAGAAATATAAGCAGACAACAGAAAAATAAATCCAAATCTCTCTTAACAATATGAAAAGATGTTCAACTTCAGAATGTGATAAATGTAAAATCAAAACAACAAGATATTGTATTTCACTTATTTGCTGCTGAAATCAAAAAGGTTGACAAGATACTCTATTGCCAATGCTGTGGGGAAAGACTGTCTCCTTCAGTGGCAGAAGGAATGTGAAGTGGTACAATCCTGGGGAAGACTTTGGCACTATGTAGCAAAATTACATGTGCATTTACCCTATAACCCAACACTTCCACTTCTAGGGATTGCCAAGATGCTCTGCAAAAATATGAAAAGAGTAATGCACAAGGGTACTCACTGAAGCACTGTTTATACCAGCAGAAATCCATAATTGAGTACTATGCAGCTATAAAATGAAGTGATGATGATCCTTATGTATAACCATGGAATGACTTCCTCAGTATGTTATACGAACACAGGAAAAAACACCCATAAAATTGCTTGTACTGGTATTAAGAAAATAGTGGAAGAATAAATGATACATTTAAAGCATGATTGTTTTGGGGAGAGGGAAAGACGAGTGTGGAAGAAACAGAGACAGAAGCTAGCCTTATTAAATATACTTCGTTTTGTAGATTTGACTTCGGCACCATGCAAATGGTTCACATAATTATAAATTTAAATGTAAAAAACAATCTCTAAAAGTTAAAAGTAAAATGAAGCAAATGCACCTAACTTAGGATTCAGCTATTGGCATAAGTTAAAAGGGAGAAACTTCTTCAATTGACTTTTAAATACGGAAATTTGACTGCATGTCCCTCATGAGTCTATGCACAAAGGAAAAAAACAGCTGCCAAAAAAAATCTTAAACTCTGTTTAGTAATCATATTGTTGGAGCTACTGTTTGTATTATTTTAAGACTGTTACAGTGTGGAATACAGTTAATGGATAGTTACATGAGAGATGGGATTGTTGGCATGAGTGTAAATACAGATATAGGATAAAAAATTATTTAAGTAAAATTGTAAAGACTTGATTTTAAATTAGGAATATCAGCATGAGCTAAGCATATGGATGATAGGTTTGTTTTGAAGCAGTCCACTCAAAACCCTGGGAGCAAATGACGAACCAGAAACATCGACAGTGAGTCCCCTTCCACCTAGATCGAGGTTCCACCAGAAGGAACAAAATCTCCTTGGCAAGATGGTTGATCTCATATTTGGTGTAGCTAAGCAAAGTTAGCCTGGGATAGTTTGGCATAACTGAAAGCTAGGAAGCTATCTAAGATGAGAAGGGACATGTCAAAAAGACTCAGGAACCAACTTGCAAAAGCTCCCACAGGGCAAATATTTTAATATCAATAAAGATAATAACTAAAATGCATTGAAAAACATCAAATACACTTGAATCCATGAGTTCTAGATGGTGTTAGAAAAATCCTTGGTCAGTTTTGGAGAATGCCAGAGAACAACTTAGTTTGAAATTGGTAAATAAAGGAAAGAAAAACCATTCATTCTAAAGTTTTACATAAACACTACCTCAGTTGATGAAGAGGAGTGATAGGAGTAATGCAGCCAGTGAAAAAGAAACCTCAGCTTCTGGTGTCCATAATCAGGGGACATAGGCTGGAGAAGAGAGGACAATTTGGGAAGTCCTATTGGATTAATGGATCTGTGCAATGATCATCAATGTATACAAGCATCACACAAAAGGTAAACAGACTAACTGATGGAAGAACACAATCTATCCATGGAGAGGTCCTAAACAAAAATCAGGTTGAGACTCGAGATCCAACTGCCAATTATAAGAAATGCTGGGGGCAGAAAAATAGGCTAATTCCATGGGGATGCAATCAGCGAAGTGCAGAGTGTGGGAAATTCTACAGGACAAATGACGCAGTTTTTTCAACAAAATTTTTCAAGGATATAAAAGAGAAATGAGGAGGAACCTAAAAGAGACTAACAGCCATTCCCATTGTATGGCTCTAATGTGAGCAAACAGTTTTAAAATGTTTAAGATTATGAACGAAATGCAAAAATAAGGACATTAACTGGATACTTGGGGACATTAAGAAATTATTACTGCTAATTCTTTTTAGGTATGATAATGTCTGAGGTATTTAAGTATCCTTATCTTTTAAATATACATATTGGAATATTTATAGATTAATTGATGTCTCATTTGGGATTTACTTCCAAATAAATTAGGGGCTAGGAAGGGATCAAATAAAATTGGCCACAAATTGGTAACTTTTGAAGGCTGCAGCAGCACTTCTTGTTTCATTAACTACTCTCTCTGCTTTTGCAGATCTTTAGATTTTTGATCATAAAAAGTAAAATCGAAAGGCGGCGGTAAACTTTATCCAGGTACTTTATAATTCACAGAAAAAAATAAGTTGAATTTTCAAATGTCTTAGAAGGAAAGCTAAAAGAACTTGTGTGAAGCTCCGCCAGTACTCTAACACTGGACTATGTCCCAAACCCCAAAACGTTAACTTTAAAAAATACTCAAGTATCTTTATTTCAGTTTACCTCCAATTTGTTCTTATTACAATCATTTAAAAATTTAGTCAAATAAAATGTAACTTATCTGGAAGTTGATTCCGAATGGGGGATTTCAGCACATTCTCACAATTTCCTTAAAAAAACCAAAACTTGGAATTGTCAGTGTTAAAAAGAGGTAGCTGAGCAATCACCAAGATAGACCTTTTTCAGATAACTAGATCCTACCCCTCATCCACTCCTCTATCCACCATCTCTTTCATTTTTTGAGGCGTATTATCCTTTCTATTTATATATTACCATTGATAAGATTATAATAATTGTCATGGTTTTGAGAGTGAGAATTTTAGCTATGGGATGGATGTGAGCTACTCTTTAGATTGAATTCATTTCTTCCTATTTCACTTCTGCAGCTCAGGACAAATTTCCAAAGGGGTAGGGGTGGCAGGAGGGGAATGGGAAAGGAAAGGAGGGAAAGGAAAAATTATGAGAAAAGAAATAAACGGAAACAAAGTTTATGTAAATAGGGAAGAGTGGAGGCGGGTGAAGGGCGCACAGGTAATGGGGAAAAAATAAGAACCAAGATACATCATGTACAGGTACAAGCACTCAATGATAAATGTAAATGTATTGTTTACCTAAAATGTGCCAATGAAAGAATTTAAGGAAATAAAATAAGATAAAATAGATTGAATTCATTAAAGTTGAGTTTTACACACAGATTCTATTACCCACAGATAGATATGCATTATTTACGGCAAGTGGCCTAGACTAGAACTTTGACTTGTTTGAAATGGTGGCTGTGCTCTTTGAACAGACGGTTCTGATCTGCATCTGAAGAGAAGCTGTAAATGGCAGCAGCGGAGAGATGGCCCCTGGGATGCAGAGGTAAGGCCTTGCCTAAAGAGTCCCTCCTATATGCATCTGTCTGGTTCTGTCCTCTTTGGCCTGGGGTCTCAGAATGAGACAACCTACTAATTTCATTAGCTGTAGTCAGAAGGTGTAATGATGATGAACTAAGAAGTGAAAAGTGAATATTTAAAATTATCTGTAAACCATGTCTTCTGAATGACATGGAAGAATTTGTGGTTAATTTTAACTTATAATTTGGTGACCTGCTACACATTTGCACAAAAACAGTTTCAGAAACAACAGAAATCACCAGCAATGGAAGTCTTGTGATGGCAAAGCCTCTATCTATTCATTTGCCAAACAAAGATCTGTGGAACAGCAACCACTTACACACAGGATCTCAGTGATGTGGGAAATGTGTAAGAAAAAGACTAGGAACATGGTTAGCACTTAATTGTTGTTTTTTTTTTTTCCAGTACCAGGGATCGAACTCAGGACCCAGAGCTTGTGAGGCAAGTGTGGCGCCACTGAGCTAAATCCCCAGCTACATTTAGTAGAAGGCATAAAACAGGGCAGCGATTTAAAATTTCTATGATAAGTATGTTTCAGAGAAAAGCATATGAAATTTCAGAGAAGTTGGAACTGCGTGCCCCAGTTGGGACAGTCAAGGTGGGATTTGAGATGAGACTTGAAGCTGAGCAGGATCTAAGCAATTTGGGTTGGCATGTGTGTCGGTGCAAGTGCACACTGATGCATGCACATGCTTGTGCATGGGCATGTGCTCACTCGCAATTGTCTGGGAGAGAAGAGATGAGGCTAAAAGCAGCTTTTGTGATGAAAGAAACAGCATAAACTAAAGACCAGAAATGTGAGTGCAGCACCAGCGTCTGCAGAGCAGTGACAAGTTTGTTTCAGCTGGGTGTATCCATCCATCTTTTGGACTTTTGGAACACTGTCCTGGTCTGCCAGGCCCACCTGTGTCTGCAACAGTTTTTAAAAACTGCACACCGGTTATTTCTATCACAATGGAAAAATTCTTTCTGAATCTACAGTGATAGTGAAGTAATTAGATTGTGACTGATCGCATTGTGGCTGATCCTCTTAGTTACTGACTTCCTTTGAATAGTGATAGATGATTCAAAAAATTTATGGTAGGGTGTGAATTTATATTGAACTAATCCAATTACAGAATATTTATTTTACAAAAGTGATACCTGCGGGGGATTCCTATAAATAGCCAGCTTCTTTCATTGTATTTATAATATAGTTTCTTTTGCTAAAATTTGCTTTACATGAAATTTCCAGGTTCCAATATGTGGTGTAAAGGAGGCTGTAACAGCAACATGGAAACGAATAATGCACTTTTGTGTATGTTACATATTCACAAGAGGTCATTGTTCATGTCTGTATCTGTGGGTGCCAAGTTTGGTGTTCAGGGAACGTGTGCCAAACTCTCAGGAAAGGAAATAAGGGAACTTATATTTACATTTAATTTTATGGGAATGAAATTCATTTTACCGATATTTAATATATAGATTGACAATAACATATAAAAAATTTAAAATATATCTCTATCTATCTATCATCTATCTATTTATCTATCTGTATGTATCAGTGTTGTGTGTTCAGAAAGGCTATTCTAGTTGTTTGCACTTTGCTCAGGTTCTGGAATGTTACATATTAGGAACATTGGCCTTGCTTACGGGCTGGCTTAAGCTCCTGGTCTTTAGCTGAAGTTGCAGGAGCCACTGGACAGTTTTAAATAGGAGAATGACTCGATCAGAGGTGTGAATTTAAAAGGTCACTTGGGCTACTATATGCACAAAGGATGAGAGAGGGAAACATTGCACTATAGAGGCCATTAGGAGACTAGGTCTCCAAGGGTTCCACAGTCACGAGAGAGTGGATCAAGAAGAGATGGAGGTGATGTGACTTACCCAGGGGTCTGTGGAACTTCTTTATTTTTGTTTTTAATTTTCTGTGTTGCATGTCCCCAGCAGCTTCCTGGCACATACCTGGTACCAGTACTGTCGTAGAATGTGTTAGGGTTAATACAGATGTGCCCTAAATCCATGCCTATTTTCTGAGAATCGAACAGAGAAAATCCACTTAATCCTAAAATCGTACCTATTGGCTGAAAACAGAGGCTTTTGGGGTCCTTGTGTTATGATGCCAGCTGAGACTCTGGAAAGTGCTCATTGAGCAGAGAGCTTCCCTGACACCTGTGGGAGAAGCTCCTTTCTTCTCGCTCCCTTCAGGAGGTTTTGCTTTGACATCATGCATTTGTTGCTATCTAGAGGACTGTGTATTTGTTTGCTGTACTTACTTACAGTCAGTCTCTCTCACATGGATATAAAGACAGAGATGGTGGATCTCCAGCGCTGGAAAAGAATCTGATATGTAGGAGGTGCTTGACATTTAAAAATCTGTTCAAATCTAGACTTGCCCATGAGCAAACATCAATTATCCCTACAGAAGCCTCCCCACCTGTGCTGGGGAAAGGTCTCCCTGGCTGGATGACAGTTTTCATTTATGCCTCAGGACCTGTTTGGTTTTGCAGAGCCTCTCATTTGCCAAACAACTGTCATTTTTACATTTTTTCTGCCTGTAGAATAAAAGCACAACAGGAAATACGAAGTAGGTGTGTGGAGCCCAAATAGCCATTGCTCCGGGCACAACCAAGAGACTGCTGATGGAGACAGGTCCAGGAAAGGATGGAGGGGACCTGTTTAATGAGAAAGGCTGCTGAGCAGGAAAGGGGTAGTTGTGCTCTCCAATAGGGCACCAAATATGCTTTTCACCTCTGAGTGGGTTTTATTTTTCTTTAGGATCAATTTGAAGAAAAAGCACAGAGACTCCTTCCCTTTCTTCTTCCCCACTTCTATCTCCTTTCCATAGACTATTTCATTAATTCAGATGGAGTAAAAGCTAATAATTACATAATAATAATAATGGCTAGCATTTACTGTGCTTTTACTGCAAGGTAGGTGTTGTGCTTTGAAGAGGCTCAGCTCACTGAAAGCTGACAGTAATTCAGTGTGTGGCACTATAATTGGCACCATTGTACAGATGAGAAAACAGATTTTTTTTAGAGAGGGTAAAGAAAATCTGTCCAATTATCTACAGCTCTTATGTTATGGGCCTGAGACTGAGCCCCAGTAGACTGACTTCAGAACCCACAATCAAAACTGGTGCATTATTCTAGCTCTTTTCATGACGTTACTGAACTTTTGCTCACCAGAGAAAGACCTTTAGCTGTGGTAATGAAGACAAAAATTTCAAATCTAGTAATTTCATTCCTCAGTGCACTTTGGAGATTTACCTGCACTGAATTCCTGGGAAGAGAGGACTGTGCTGTGTTCCCCTTTATAGCCTCAGGGACTCCCATGTGACAAGTGTTCCAATATCTACTTGAGGAGAATTGGGTGACCACATTTCTATTTTCTTCCAATCCTCAGACCATCGACAGTAGTAGCAGAAAGGATTTAAAATTTCTCTTGCCTTTCAGGAGATGCTATGCCTCAGAAGGGAGTGACAGTGTGGCTGCATTATCTTTCAATGCTGCTTCACAATCTTGGGTATCCCTGGGTGCATCTTGAGGAAAATAATCAGGGAAACAGTTCAAAATGGAGCTGCCAACAAGATCAAATTCCACTCTATAGCTAAAAGCATGAAAATCAAGTTCCCATGAGACAACAAGGATTTCATCTTCATAGAAACTGGAATTTCTTGGCTTTTTCTGCTTGTTTGGTCACCATTCCGTCCTCCTCCTCTGAGATGCTGCATAGAGGGTAGTGGATGTGGGCCATGGAGATAGGGTATGGAGCTGAGACTTAGCTCAATGGGTGAGTTATCATCCATCATTGCCATAGGCTCCTAATGCAGAGGGCAGAATGGTAGGGTTATTTATAGTCTTGCCGCCCCAGGATTAGTGGCCAGCCTGAATTTCAGCTGAGAGGACTTTTTAATGGGGAATCTCTCAAGCAGTCATTGGTAGTAATGCGTCTTTAATTTCTTTACCTAGTCAGTGGTTGTTTTCGTGTAGTTGTTGAATGACTTAAGAAATATATGAAAGGGTTAACTGTCAGCCTTCTCCTAGGCCTCACTACAACATGGTGTCACTGTGGTCCACCAGGACCTGACCTTTGGGACATACATGTGGCAGAGAGCATTGGGCAAGACTGATCCAGTTACAAGCAAAGCTATCTCAAGGGATAGAGAGCCTAACTTGATGACAAGGGGTGACAAACGGTTGGATCTAAGGCACACTTTATATTATGTTATTAAGGGGAAGGGTTACATCTTGGTTCAAAACACTCTTAATTGTTTTGGAACTGCTGCAGCAGAGAGTATAGAACAGTCACTGAAGTAGGAACTAGAGAACTAGTCTTGACCCCGCAAGTGACTTAGATTTGATACCACATGCCTGGTAGCGCTCAATAGATATTTCATGAACCTTACATTAAGAGAAATTATGGGCCAGGATTAGTGACCACCCTGCTTTTCAGTCTAGGGGACTTTTTATTGGGGTTTTCACAAGCAGTCAATGGTAGTGATGTGTGAGAAGAAACCTCTTTGGGCCTCATTTTTAGTAGTCATAAAAGAGTAAATGTATATCATGTGATCTTAAATGTATGATTTTCTTAATGTTCCTATTGTGATTTTCATTGTATGAGGACACATGGAAAAGAAAGAGATTTAATTAAACAGATTAATGAAATCACCATAACATAGATGAGATCTGGCAATTTAAGCATCCTTTCAATTGGTCACTTTGTAGAGGATTGAATGACATTGCATGAAGAGTTTCAGAAACATCAAAACTCACAAGAAGAAGCCAAGGGCCACTGTGACTAGAGGTTGGCTATATTCCTTTGCCCAGATGTGAGCAGCAGAAATTCATGGTTGAGAGTGAGAATCAGGTTCTTCGAGCCTGAATCCTGCCTCTGACACTTGATCCCATGTCCTCAGGCAAGTGTCTCCTCTTAAGCCCCAGATTATGTGATGTTGTAATAACAATACAACTTTCCTTATATTATCGCTGGAAGGGTTGAATGGAAGTGTCTTTAAAACATTTGGCACAATGCCTAGCATGAAGTAGAGGCCAAGCACATGTTTGGGGGAACAGATAAAGGGCGCATTCTCTGTGTACCCAAAATTGTCCTGAAGGGTTAGCCAACCAGTTCAAGCAACAGTGTTCTCTAGCTACTAAGAATGGGAAAGAATGGTTCAAAACACTTTTCTTAATGAATATGCATTAAGAACACCTGTGTTCCTTTGTGCTGACTCAATAGGTCCCACATTAGAATGTAGTTTTCCTCATTTGGGGAGGGAATACATTGACCTGCTATGTGGTTCTCCTGGGGTGCTACCAGTTTACCGTCTCTCCTTTCACATCCATTTGTTGACACCCTGTTCTATATAAGTCTGTTGTGAGTTCACCTAGCAAGAGTTCATTATCCAGCATTTTCCCAGCTCTAGAAACTAACCAAACCTGCCGAAATAGGGCCACATATTGGTCCAGACACCAGTGGGACAGCGTGAGGTCATGAGGATCCTTGATTCATTGGAAGACGTGGAAACCATATACCCTTGACCTCTGCCTGATTTTCCTAAAGTGAAATGTCTACTACTGGGACTACTTGAGTTAAAAAAAAGTCTCAATAGATGTAATCCAGGCATCTGGTCTTGTCAACCCTGGTCCTAAGCATCCAAATGCAGGATTTCAAAATATCCAAAATATGAACCAGGCAATTTTCTTTGAACCAGGGTGATAATCTCCTTGTGTTGGTTGGTACTAAACCAAGATACTGCATTTTATAATAATTATGTAATGAATACAGAAAACAAAATATCAAGCAAGAATGCAAACAGGAAGAATTACAAATTCCTTGGCAATGGTTTGGAGATCACTGCTTGTAGTTACTCTTATATCCCTCCTCTCATTTAATCTGCACAGGCATCCTGGCATGGGAATTTCAGACAAAGATATTTGCATTTTAAAATGAGGGACCTGAAGCCCAGAAATGTTGGGAAATGTCCCTAATCTCTTTGGGTTATTAAAAGGCAGAACTGGGGCTCCAACCCAGGTCTTA
Organism: Heterocephalus glaber; assembly: GCF_053883595.1. Lineage (NCBI taxonomy): Eukaryota > Metazoa > Chordata > Mammalia > Rodentia > Bathyergidae > Heterocephalus > Heterocephalus glaber. The sequence goes on from NW_028258320.1 coordinate 63,319,920, forward strand.
GAAGTCAAGCCTGAATCCCTTTGCCTTTGCATTATGCTGTTGTGTGTGGGGGAAGTGTTTCTCATGAGTACAAATGTGTGTTAAAATATGCTGGGGGTCTGTTTGTGAGTTTAATAAAAATGTTAAAGGCAGAATTCTTATATCTTTATTTCTGTAAGAAGCGCAAACAGAGAAGGCTGAAATTAGGTAGTGAGGAAAAGGCATCCTCAGTCAGGGAGAGCTTACTGTCCCCACATCCTGAGATGTGTGAGGTCAAATGTGGTAGTACATCATAATCCCTTCCTCTTGCTACAGTTGGTTCTTATGGCGACCTGCATTCAAAAGGCCATTTAAATATAGAAGCCTAACACCCACCTTTACACTGATTTTTATTACTGTTGTTGGTTTGTAAAAACAATAGCAAATTGCTATGCTAGGCTCCCCTTTATTACCTCCAGAATTAGTAGGTGACAACACTGTTGGACAAGTTTTTAATTTCACCCAACAAGAATCCAAGAATCCTTTTTATAATAGCACAGTTTCATGTTTCATAAAACCAATGCTATATTGTTGTGAGGAACTGTTATGGGTTTACAAAAATAATCTCAACTTTTACCTCTTATGTCCTCCAACAGAGACCATATAAAATGAATCTCAAATCTACCAGCACCAATACACATTCCATGATCAGCTGCCTGTGGGAAGAGCAGAGACATCAATGCAAGGCTGAACTGTTTGAGCCCCATGTTTCTCACACTGATCCCCCAAAGTATGTGGATGGTGGTTGGAAGGGAAATGCCTCACACTTCCTGGGAGGAGCCTGAGAAGAAGCAGGTGGTCACTGCTCTGTGCATACTCAGCACTTTCCACTGTACTGACCAGAGCAGTCTCCCAGTGCCAGCTGTAGTTCCCACATACCGTGTAGGTGCAATCCAGGAAGTATTGGTTCCTCAATTACTGGTATTGACTTCTGGAACCTTTCTGGATAACTCCCCCCCCCCCCACACACACACCAAGAGAAGAAGGGAGAGAGACAGGAAGAAGAGGAGAAGGAGGAGAGGAGAGGAGGGGACAGGAAAGGAGAAGAGAAGGAAGAAGAGGAGGGGAAGGGAGGGGAAGGGAAGAGAATAATACCACCCAGTGCCTGATGCAGCTTGGGGCAGCCTTTCTTTTTTTTAATGATTTTTAAAGTCTGGATCTCACTAAGCTGTCCAGGCTAGGCTTGAATTTGTGATCCTCTGATCCTCCTGCCTCAACCTTCCAGAGTGCTGGAGTTATAAGTGTGTGCCACCACACTGGCGTAGCTTTTCTCCCAGGTTAGAAATCTTCACTAGAGGGTTGAATATTCCAGAGTTGCTTAAGAGCAATGTACTTGGCCAATGCTCTGAGACTTTAAGAGGCAATTTCATGTGACTTTTCTTTTCTTTTTCTCAAAAAAATTCCTGGAGTAGCATTCTGCTCGTTCCCTTGATGCCACTCCAGGGTATTTTCGTTTGCTGTGTGTGTAGAACCCAGGTATAGATTCAGTCCATATCCTTGGATGCTCCTCTGCCTTCACCTTCATTTTAGTCAAGACTGTCCTCATGTGGCATACAGATTATCATTTAATACATGCTTGAGACCTGAACAAGGTTTCTCACCATCTGGGGATAGAATTGCACAATCCTACTAATCACAGTTTCTTTTTCTATACATCACCTCCTTTCATTTAATGAAGCAATTGATATTTCCTGAACACTAGCTATATTCAACAAGAAAAATAATAGCAACAACAATAATCAAAACAGGACAACATTCTTCTGATCTCCAATGCTTGCAATATGTCAGACAGATTGCTAAATGCTAGATATGCATTATCTCACTTAATCTCCATAGCAAAACCCTAATTTCCATTCCACAGACAAGGAAAGGGACAACAGAACATATTTAGATGACATGGGAGCTATGTAACTGACTCAGAAACAGATACCACCTTTAGGAAGACAATCATTCCACAAATCTTCATTAAAAACATATTTGGGGCCAAATGCTTGCCCCATCACTGGAGATATGGGGCCTCTGGGAGATAGCAAGATCCTGACCTCAAAGCATTGACCTTCTAAGGGAATTAAAATGTGCAGAAGCAGCTATATTCACCAATGGCAACGCTATGTGGTCACTTGTGCAGCCTTTCTACACAGATCCTCATGGAGGATGAACCTTTGCTGATCTCCTTCAAAGGCAACTAAAACTAATCTGTGGATGAGAATTCCCTAAGAAACTTCTTAAAAATAAAAAATCACCCCCAGAATCTTACAAAATCTCTGAAAGTGGGGCTTAGGAATCTGTATTTTTAAAAATCCCCCTTATTAAGTAAGAAGGCAAGATGTCCATTCTCCCTGATCCTATTCAATATAGGTCTTGAAATTTTAGACAGAAAAATTAGGCAAAAGAAAAACAAAAGGGGATAGAGGCAGGAAGGGAAGTCAAATTCTCTTTATTTGCAGAGGATATGATACTGTACTTAAAAGATCATAAAGACTCCACCGAAAGACTTTTACAACTGATAAATAAAATCAGCAATGTAGCAGGATATAAAAATTAACATTAAAAAATTAATATCTTTGGCAGACAGGCAGGTCTGCCCACACCCTACCGAGGTCCTCAGTAGCACGGAATACACCACATCAGCCTGCTGCACACAGGAAGGTCTGTGCATGCCCTACCAAGGTCCTGAGTCACGCAGAAGACACCAAATCACCCCGCTGCAGAAAGGCAGCCACCTGGTTCCACACTACAAAGACGCAGAGGACACCAGACCACCAGACCAAGGTACTGAGTCCCGCTATTCCCAGGCCAGAGGTAGGGGCTTCTGAGCCGTCGTCCCACTGCTCCTGGTCCAGAGGAAGGGGCTTCCTGGTCACCATCACTCCCACTGCTCCCAGCCCAGAGGAAAGGGCTTTTGGGCCACCTTCTGTCCCACTGCTCCTGGCCCAGAGGAAGGGGCTTTCAGGCCACCATCCCTCCCACTGCTCCTGGCCCAGAGGGAGGGGCTTCTGAGCCACTGTCCCACTGCTCCTGGTCCAGAGGAAGGGGCTTCCCGGCCACCATCCCTCCCACTGCTCCCAGTCCACAGGAAAGGGCTTTTGGGTCACCATCCCTACCGCTGCTCCTGGCCCCTGTCCCACCTCACCCAGCTCAGAGGAGGTAATCCATGCAGGCACTAACAGCCCCCCTGCCCCAGTTGAAATGAGAAAACATGTAAATAAGTCTCAAAACCAGACTTCCAGATCACCTACAGCAACCCCAAAGGGAAATGAGATGGAACACTCTGATACTCAACCACCTGGACCCACTGAACTGGCAACAAAAGGGGATCTGGGAAAAATGAAATCAGAAATAATTTCTCAGATAACAGGAGAAATTGTGCCCCTAGTGCAAGACATGATTAATAAATCTAGAGAGGAGCTGAGGAACATGATGGAATCCCAACATAAGAAACAAATGGAATCCATAAAACAGATGCAAATAGATTTCCAGGACATGAAAAACTCCACAGAAAGTCTACACAGCAGAATGAGCCAATGTGAGGACAGAATTTCAGATATAGAAGGTAAGATTGCAATTAGTGACCAGGAAAAGAAAAATTGCTTCAAAATTCTAAGGGAACATGAGAAATCAATCCAGCAGCTGCTAGATGATGCAAAGAAGAATAACGTCAGAGTGATTGGGCTCAATGAAGAAACAGAAGAGAGTGGAGATGACTTAAAACATCTCTTCAAAGAAATAATGGTAGAAAACTTCCCAAGTAGGGGAAAAGAGCTTGACATACAGATAAGTGTGGCATACAAGACTCCAAATAGCCTTGATCAAAATAAAATCTACACATAGGCATATAATTGTTAAGATTCCAGAAACTCAACAGAAGAACAAAGTTCTACAAGCAGTCAGAAAAAAGAAACAAATCACATACAAAGGAAAGCCCATCAGAATCACAGCCAACTTCTCAACACAAACCATCAAGGCAAGAAGAGCTTGGAGGGACATATTTCAAGCCCTAAAAGAAAAGAGCCTCCAACCCAGACTGCTGTACCCTGCAAAACTATCTTTCAAAATTGATGGAGAAATAAGATACTTTCATGACAAAGAGCACCTTAGGAACTTCATGAATACCAAACCAACACTCCAAAGAATTTTACACAACATCCTAGGAACAGACATTGAGGATCACAACCCCAGGAAGCAAAGCAGAATGAACCCATCTGGCATGACAAGAAATTAAATGTGAAGGGGGAGAACCCAACAAAAAGAAAAAGTCATGGCAATGACAAGTCAATACGTTTCAGTTATAACCATCAATGTTAAAGGTCTCAATTCACCAATCAAAAGAAATAGACTGGCAGAATGGGTCAAGAAGCAAAATCCAACAATATGCTGCATACAAGAAATACACTTAATTCAAAAGGAAACTCATAGACTGAAAGTTAAAGGGTGGAAAACAATACTGCATGCAACAGGAACCTGAAAAAAAGAAGGACTAGCTATCCTCTTTGCAGATCAAGTAGATTTCAAACCAACACTGATTAAGAGAAATGAAGAATGACACTACATCCATGTAAAGGGAAGAATCCAAGAGGAAGAGATGACAATCATAAATATCTATGCACCAACCACTAGTGCACCCAACTATATAAAACAAATACTAATGGACATGAAAAGTCACATATGCACTAATACAATTGTAGTGGGGGACCTCAACACCCCACTGTCACAAATAGATAGATCAACTAGACTAAAAATAAGTAATGAAATACTAGAACTCAATTGAACTCTTGAACAAATGAACTTAACAGTTGTTTACAGAGTCTTCCACCACACAAAATCAGAATACACATTCTTCTCAGCTGCACATGGGTCATTCTCCAAAATAGACCACATATTCACACATAGAACATGTTTAAGTAAGTGCAAAGTAATTGATTTTCTCCCCTGTATATTATCAGACCATAGTGCAATGAAATTGGAGATCCATAGCAAAAGAAACTGCAAAAATTTCATAAACACATGGAAATTGAATGACACGCTTCTGAATAACCAATGAGTCACAGAGGAAATTAAAGAAGAAATCAGACAGTTCCTTCAATTAAATGACAATGACAATACAACATATCAGAATCTATGGGACACAATGAAAGCTGTCTTATGAGGGAAATTCAGAGCAGTGAATATGCATATTAGGAAAACAGAACGATCCCAATTAAACAACCTGATGCTGAACCTCAAGCTTCTAGAAAAAGAAGAGCAGGACAACCCCAAAGCTCACACAAGGGAGGAAATTATAAAAATCAGAGCAGAAATCAATGCAATGGAGACTAAGAGAACGATACAAAAAATCAATGAAGCCAAGAGCTGGTTCTTTGAAAGAATCAACAAAATTGACAAACCTTTAGCCAACCTTGTCAGAAAAAGGAAAGAAATGGCCCAAATCCATGCAATTAGGAATGAAAAGGGTGAAATGACAACAGACCCAGCAGAAATCCAGAGGATCATCAATACCTACTTCCACAACCTATACGCCAATAAGATGGACAACACAGAAGAAATGGACAGATTCCAAGATACATATGAATTACCAAAGTTGAATGAAGAAGACCTAAAAATTCTGAACAACCCAATATCAACCAATGAAATTGAAAATGTAATTAAAAACTTATCAACTAAGAAAAGCCCAGGCCCTGATGGCTTCACTGCTGAATTCTACAAGACATTTAGAGAGGAACTACTGCCACTACTGTTTAAACTCTTCAATGAAATTGAAAGGGAAGCAATACTCCCAAATTCATTCCTGGAAGCAAGCATCACCTTGATCCCCAAAGCAGAGAAAGACCCAAGTGAAAAAGAGAACTATAGGCCAATCTCACTAATGAACATAGTTGCAGAAATCCTTAATAAGATACTGGCAAACAGAATGCAGAAGATCATCAAGAAGATCATACACCCTGATCAAGTGGGATTCATCCCAGGGATGCAGGGATGGTTCAATATATGCAAATCAATGTAATACACTATATCAATAGAGCCAAGGACAAAAACCATATGATTATCTCCACAGAAGCAGAAAAAGCATTTGACAAAATCCAACATGCATTTATGATAAAAACCCTACAAAAAATTGGAATAGATGGTCTCTACCTCAAACTGATAGAAGCCATCTATGAAAAACCAACAGCCAATATTATACTAAATGGTCAAAAACTGAAATCCTTCACACTAAAATCAGGAAAAAGACAAGGATGTCCACTATCACCACTCTTGTTCAATATAGTTCTGGAAACATTAGCCATGGCAATTAGACAAGAGAAAGAAATAAAAGGAATAAAGATAGGTAATGAAGAAGTCAAATTGTCATTATTTGCAGATGACATGATACTCTATATAGAAGACCCCAAGAACTCCACCAAAAGTCTTCTAGACTTAATAACCATATTCAGTCAAGTAGCTGGTTACAAAGTCAACACACAAAAATCAATAGCTTTCCTCTACACCAATCACAGCCTCACTGAGAGAGAAATAGGGCAAATAATTCCTTTCACAATAGCATCCAAAAAACTAAAATACCTAGGAAACATCCTAATGAAAGAAATCAAAGACCTCTTCTCTGAAACCTATGGCACTCTGAAAAGAGAGATTGAAGATGATATCAGAAAATGGACAGACATCCCCTGCTTCTGGGTAGGAAGGATTAATATAGTGAAAATGGCCATACTTCCAAAACTGCTATATAGATTTAATGCAATTCCAATTAAGATCCCAGCAGCATACTTCATAGACCTCGAAAAAACAATCCAAAAATTCATTTGGAAGAAGAAGAGACCCAGAATAGCAAAAGCAATTCTAGGTAACAGAGACATGGCAGGGAGTATCACAATCTCCAACCTGCAACTATACTACAAAGCTACTGTGATAAAAACAGCATGGTACTGGCAAAGAAACAGACCTGAGGACCAGTGGAACAGATTAGAAGATGCAGAAACCATGCCAGACACACTCAGCCATCTCATCTTTGATAAAGGAGCCAAACACCCTCACTGGAGGAAAGATAGCCTCTTTAATAAATGGTGCTGGAAAAATTGGGCTTCAACTTGCCAAAGATTCAAACTAGACCTGTATCTCTCACCATGCACTAAACTAAAATCAAAATGGATTAAAGATCTAAATATTAAAATAGAAACTCTGAACCAGTTGGAACAGAGGTTAGGTAGAACCCTTGAAGACATTGGTGTAGGAAAAGATTTTATGAACAAAACCTCAGTTGCCCATGCACTAGCACAAACAATCAACAAATGGGATCTCTTCTTATTAAAAGGCTTCTACACAGCAAGAGAAACCATCAGCAGTGTGAAGAGACAATCCACAATGTGGGAAAAAATCTTCACCTGCTCTTCCTCAGACAAAGGTCTACTATTTCGAATCTATAAAGAACTTAAAGAGATCAGACCTCCCAAATTTAAAGACCCAATCCAAAAATGGGCATCTGAAATGAACAGGCATTTCTCAGACAAAGAAGTAGAAATAGCAAATAAGTACATGAGAAAATGTTCCACATCACTGGTCATTCGAGAGATGCACATGAAAACAATGCTGAGATTCCACTTCACTCCAGAAAGAATGGCTGCTATCATGAAATCAACCAATAACAAATGCTGGCGGGGCTGTGGGGAAAGAGGAAACCTGCTCCACTGCTGGTGGGAGTGTAGACTGGTGCAAGCACTGTGGAAATCTGTATGGAGATACCTCAAAAAACTAGGCCTGGAAGTCCCATTTGATCCCACTATTCCACTGCTGGGGATCTTCCCCAAAGAATTAAAAGAATCATAGCACAGTGATATATGTGTGCCCATGTTCATAGCAGCACAGTTTGTAATAGCTAAAACTTGGAAACAGCACAAAGGCCCATCAACTGGAGACTGGATGAAGAAAATGTGGTTTTTTAATAAAATGGGGTACTACTCATCCATAAAGAATGAGAAATTAGAGACATTTATATCTAAGTGGATCCACATTGAGGCGATACTCTTAAGTGAAATAAATAGGACACATGTGTAAATACTGAATAGTTTCTCTGGTGTGAGAAACTGAAAGTGTAAATAAGGACTAAATGTGTAATAGGTCATGTGAAATAGGAAGAAAAGGGACAAAGGGGAAGGAAGTGGGAGGGCTAGGGGAAAGGATAGAAGGGAATGGAATTAATATGAGAAAATGGAAAAATAGGAACAAAATCTTTGTAAATAGGGAAGACTGGAGGGGTAGAAGGGAGGGCTGGTCAAGGGTGACAAATAACCAAGAGAGACTATGTAAAGGTGCAAATTTCCAATGATGAATGTCATTATATTGTATACCTAAAATGTACCAATGATTAGAATGAATAATCGATAATGTAAAATAGGAAGAAAAGGTCCAAAGGGGTAGGGGTAGTGGGAGGGGCAGGGCAAAGGAAAGAAGGGAAAGGAAAAATGATGAGAAATGGAAAAAATGGAAATAAAGTCTTTGTAAATAGGGAAGGATGGAGGGGGTGAAGGAAGGGCTAGGAATGGGGAAAAAATAAGAACCAAGATGCATTATGCAAAAGTACAATTCCCAATGAGAAATGTAATTGTGTTGTATACCTACAATGTACCAATAGAAGAATTTAATACAAAAAATTAATATCTTTAGTATGCAATAGTAATGGACTAGCTGAGAATGATACCAGAAAAACTATTCCATTCACTATAGCTGAAATAAATAAAATACTTAGGACTCAATTTAACTAAGGAGGCAAAAGACTGTTAAAATGAAAATTTCAAAACGCTGAAGAAAAATATTAAGAAGACTCCAGAAGACGAAAAGACCTTCCATGTTCATGGATTAGCATAATTCATATCATCAAAATGGTCTTATTACCAAAAGCGATCTCCAGATTCAATGCAATCCCCCCCAAAATACCAGTGGCATTTTTCACAGAACTAGAAAAAAAGTCTTAAAATTCATATGGAAGAAAAGAAGATCCAGAGTAGCCAAAGCAATCCTAAACAAAAAGAGCAAATGTGGAAGCATCACAGTACCTGATTTCAAAATATACTACACAGCCATAATAAGAAAACAACATTACTGGAACAAAAATAGACACATAAACCAATGGAACACCATAAAGGACACACAGAAACAAACCCATTCAACCACAGCCATTTGATTCTGGACAAATTAGCCAAAAGTACATGCTGGAGAAAGGACAGCCTCTTCAAGAAATGGTTCTGGGAAAACTGACATCCACTTGTAGAAGATTGAAATTAGATTCTTATCTTTCACCCTGTACTAAAATCAGTTAAAATGGATCAAAGACCTAGGTATAAAATCTGAAATTTTGAAACTGCTAATAGAAAACCTTCAAAGCCACAGACATTGGCAAATTCTCCCTGCATAGGACTCCAATAGAACAGGAAATATTAGCAAGAATCAAAAAATGAGACTAGATAAAATTTAAAGAGTTTTTTCACAGCAAGGGAAACAGCTAAGAGAATGAAGAGACAGTCTATAGAATGGGAGAAAATCCTTGCCATCTATTCTTCCAAAAGAGGATTAATAACTAGAATACATAAAGAGTTCAAAAAAACTCAACACCAAAAATTTAAATTCAATTCAATAAATATTCGATAAATGAACAAACGAATCTAAAAGACACTTTCAAAAGAAGTACAAATGATCACTAAGTATATGAAAAAAATGTTCAAAATCTTTAGCAATTAAAGAAATGCAAGTAATAGGGGGATGGATATGAGCAAAATATATAATCTCTGAAACCCACCAAAAATGTGAAACTGGAAGGAATATGGAGCTAGAGGGGATGAAGTCATAAAAATGGTTGAAGTATGTTATGTGTATGTCTGACTGCCAAAAATGAAGCCTATTAATCTGTATTACTAATTTTAAAAAAGAGTTAAAACCTTCCTTGGTGGCTCTGATAATTGTGTAAATTTGCATTCCCTGTTCTCAAGCATGAGGTCAGACCCCGGGCAGGTCTTTTGTGGGGCTCTGAACCAATCAGTATTCACTCTGGCATCTGCCTCTATCTGCAATTTATAATTTACAGACCTTTAAAAACTTAATTCACAGAGTGGGATATATTTCATATCCTGACCTAGTACACATGATGTATATTTGTGTGTCTTTTTATGCACTGAAACAAAAAATATGTGCAGTAGTACCTACTGTGATTACAGAAAATGTATTCAGATTTTTTTCCCCTTTCTATTCTGTTGTCATCTTTTCTTCATTAAGAAAAATTGACCAAACCCACTCATCAATCACAACCCACAGTGAGGTGTTGACCCATCCCATAGTTTTGAAAAGTAGTGACCTAGAATGCATTCCAGGTGTCGTGGCATTTCCTGTAGTTGCCTCAGTTCCGGAAGCCTCAGTTTCTCTTCTGTAAAATAAACAGGTTATTAGATCAGGTGATCTTGAACTGTCAGATTCAGGACATTTGTTCACTAGTAAGTGTCTCTTTAGTTGTTCTTTGCTGCCATCAATTCTGGGCCTTGGATTAATGTGCTGTGCTTCCCACCCCATCACTGGTTTGATCACTGTACCATTTCCAGGTACTTAAACTAGAAAAGCCAGAACCAGCTCCAACAGATGTAGCCTCTACTGACTGTACTTCCATAAAATCAGTCATCACTTGTACTATTTGTTCTGTTTGAAGTAGTAATGAAATAGAAAAGAAAAGAAATCATTTAGTGTGCACAAAGAATGTTCTCTTCATTTAATCATTCAACAAGGATTTACTGAGTGCCTGCTATATATGTAATGGTCTCCATACATTGGGTAAATAGAAAAGTCTCAAAGAAGTTTTTTCATTTTTCTTTATAATTCTTATTTTCTTCATCCACATGTAGAAATGGAGAATGAGGGCAGGTAGAGGTTACCATACTTGTGTTCCAGCCATATAACAAATCTTTCTACTCTCTGTGCTGACGCGGATGGTGGGGTGGGGAAGAGGGTGCAATTCATCATTTGTAGGAAAGTGGCTGTACCTTGAGATCATAACGTTAAGTGAAATAAATCAGACACACACGCTTAAATGCCACATGGTTTCCCTTAGATGAGAAACTCAAAATATAAATAAACAACAGAATAAACAAATAGATAAGAGGAAATAGGGAGAAAGATCTTTTTCAAGAGGGGAAGGGGCCAAGAGATGGGGGGAGGAGACAGGGAGAGATGGGAAGGGAGATGAAAAAGAATTAGGATGCGTCAGGCACACACACCAGCTCTCCACAAGGAATGTAATCATTGTGCACTGCAAACATATACTAAAAATAAATTGGAAAAACTGCTTAGGGAACAGTAGAAATTCAAAATATACAAAAGAAAGAAATAGTTTAGAAGAGATATTATCAATGAGGCACATGATGTAATAGAACAAAAAGAATTAAATAAAGTCTATCAGCTGGAAGGAGGAATCTCAAATTTTAGCTTATATATCAAGACAGATAGTCTCACAACATTCTACAGATCTGGCATTAGGTCCTAACTTTTAACTAAACTGACAGAAAGCCCATCTCAAACTTGAGTCAGAGTGGAGTTGTTTTGTCTTTTTTTTTTTAACACCCATGAAAAGTTCATGACATCATCTAAATTCAGGGTGGTCACCAATGCAATGAGGACTTGATTTCCTCACATTTTTTAAGTTCTGTCTTCCATGAAATTGACTTCATTCAATCTGGGTGTCTTAGTCAATTTCCTCATACCTGACACCTGAACCTTTAAGGAGGAGAGGTTTATTTTGGCTCACATTTTCAGTCCATAGTCAGCTGACTGCAAGGCAGAAGACACATGGAAGAAGGTCCTGAGCAGAGGAAAGCTCCCGACCACTTGGTAGCCAGGAAGTAGAGAGAAAAGGGAGGACCTGGGGGAGATATATTCTTCCTAGGCCACACCCCCAATGACCCACCTTTTCAAACCACACCCTACATCCTAACAATAAGTCCACTGAAATGTTCCATAATCTAACCACCTTCCAAAAGGCCCACCTCTGAATACATGAGGCTTTGGAGGAAGCCTCTAGGTCTATACCATAGAGCTCTTTTGCAAATGTGAAGGGTACCAAGAAATGGGGGTGAGGGGATAAAGGAGAGTAAGAATTAAGATGTGTTATGTACATATATAAACTCTCCATGATGAATATAATCATAATGTGCTGCAAACATATTAGTAAACACCATTTTTTTTAAAAGAAAAAGAAATAAACCATAGCACTGGGTGTCTCTGGTAGCTCCATGTTCTCTTCTCAGGGTGACAACTTAGACCTGATTCCCTATTGATGTAGAGGTGGGGAGTACCTGCTGCTGCACCTGCATTTTCAGAAGTGACACAGCCCCATAGATTGGGCCGCATGCCTGTTTCCAAACAATCAAGGAAGCAGGAAAGATACAGGGTACCTGTGGGCTCCCTTCCAGATCATGTCATCCATCTACTGAATGGGGAGTTGTTGTCAAGCTGCTGAAGAATTATGAGGTGCCACCACTTTCAGCATGGAGGAGGCTTTTGGGCCAATGTACCACTGCTCCCAGCACAGAGGAGGTGAGCCATGCAGGCATCAACAGCACCCCCCAGGCCACCCCATCGAAATGAGAAGACAGGTAAACAAGCCTCAAAAACAGACTTCCAGATCACCTACAGCAACCCTAAAGGAAAACGAGATGGAACATTCTGATACTCAACCACCTGGACTCCCTGAACTGGCAACAAAAGAGGATTTGGAAAAAATGAAATCAGAAATAATTTCTCAGATAACAGCAGAGATTGTGCTCATAGTGCAAGAAATGATCAATAAATCTAGAGAGGAGCTCAGGAACATGATGGAATCTCAAAGTAGGGAACAAATGGAATCCATAAAACAGATGCAAAAAGATTTCCAGAAGATTAAAAACTCCATTGAAAGTTTACGCAGCAGAATGAGCCAATGTGAGGACAGAATTTCAGATATAGAAGATAATTAGTAACCAGGAAAAGAAAAATTTCCTCAAAATAGTAAGGGGCCACAAGAAATCGATCCAGCAGCTGCTAGATTATGCAAAGAAAAATAACATAAGACTGATTGGAGTCAAGGAAGAAACAGGAGACAGTGCAGATGATATAAAAAAAAACTGTTCACAGAAATGATGGCAGAAAACTTCCCAAGTAGGGGAAAAGAACTTGACATACAGATAAGTGAGGCATATAGGACTCCAACTAGCCATGATCAAAAAAAACCTACACATAGGCATATAATAGTTAAGATTCCAAACACCCAACAGAAGAACAAAATTCTACAAGCAGTTAGAGAAAGAAACAAATCACATACAAAGGAAAGCCCATCAGAATCACAGTAGACTTCTCAATGTAAACCCTCAAGGAAAGAAGACCTAGGAGTGTCTTATTTCAAGCCCTAAAGGAAAACAGCCTCCAACCCAGATTGATGTACCCTACAAAACTATCTTTCAAAATTGATGGAGAAATAAGATACTTTCATGATAAAGAGCACCTTAGGAACTTATGAATACCAAATTTTAAACAATATCCTAGGAAAAGACAATAAGGATCACAACACCAGGAAGTCTAGTAGAATGAAACCATCTGGCACAACAAGAAATGAACTGCAAAGGGGGAGAATCCAACAAAGAGAAAAAGTCATGACAAGGAGAAGTCAATACGTATCAGTTATAACCATCAATGTTAATGGTCTCAATTCACCAATCAAAAGAAATAGATTGGCAGAATGGGTCAAGAAGCAAGGTCCAACAATATGCTGCATAGAAGAAACACACTTAATTCAAAAAGAAACTCATAGACTGAAAGTTAAAGGGTGGAAAACAATACTACAGGTAACAGGAACCTGAAAAACAGCAGAAGTAGCTATCCTCTTTGTAGATCAAGTGGATTTCAAACAAACACTGATTAAGAGAGACAAAGAAGGACACTACATCCTTGTAAAGGGAACAATCCAAGAGCAAGAAATGACAATCATAAATATCTATGCACCAAACACTAGTGCACCCAACTTATAAAACAAATACTAACAGACATGAAAAATCATATAAGCACTAAAACAATCACAGTGGGGGATCTCAATATACCACTGTCACAAATAGGCAGATCAACTAGACAAAAAATAAGCAACAAAATACTAGAACTCAATCAAACTCTTGAACAAATGAACTTAACAGATGTTTACACAGTGTTCCACCCCACAAAATCAGAATACACATTCTTCTCAGCTGCACATGGGTTGTTATCTAAAATAAACCACATACTCACTCATAGAACATGTTTAAGTAAGTGCAAATGAATTGAAGTTATCCCCGTATATTATCAGACCATAGTATGATGAAATTGGAGATCAATAGCAAAAGAAACCACAAAAATTTCATAAACACATGGAAATTGAATGACAGACTTCTGAATAACAAATGGGTCACAGAGGAAATTCAAGAAGAACTCAGAGAGTTCCTTCAATTAAATGACAATGACAATACAACATATTGGAATTTATGGGACATGATGAAAGCAGTCTTATGAGGGAAATTCATAGTGAATACTCATATTAAGAAAACAGAGCAGGCCCTATTAGACAGCCTGATGCTGAACCTCAATCTTCTAGAAAAAAGAAGAGCAGGACAAACCTAAAGCTCATACAAGGGAGGAAATTATAAAGATCAGAGCAGAAATCAATTCAATGGAGACTAAGAGAATGATACAAAAAATTAATGAAGCCAAGAGTTGATGCTTCGAAAGAATAAACAAAATTGACAAACCCTTAGCCAACCTTATCAGAAAAAGGAAAGAAAAGACACAAATCCATGCAATTAGGAATGAAGAGGGTGAAATTACAACAGACCCAGCAGAAATCCAGAGGATCATCAATTCCTATCTCCAGAACCTATATGCCAATAAGATGGAAAACACAGAAGAAATGGACAGAGTCCTAGATATGTAAGAATTACCAAAGTTGAACAAAGAAGACCAAAAAATTCTAAACAATCTAATATCAATCAATGAAATTGAAAACATAATGAAAAAGTAACCAAGTAAGAAAAGCCCGGGTCCTGATGGGTTCACTGCTGAATTCTACAAGACGTTTATAGAGGAACTACTGCTACTACTGTTTAAACTCTTCAGTGAAATTGAAAGGGAAGCAATGCTCCCAAATTCATTCCTGGAAGCAAGCATCACCTTGATCCCCAAAGCAGAGAAAAACCCAACCGAAAAAGAGAACTGTAGGCCAATCTCACTAATGAAGATAGATACAAAAATCCTCAATACAATACTGGCAGATAGAATGCAGAAGATCATCAAGAAGATCATACACCCTGCCCAAGTGGGATTCATCTCAGGGACGCAGGAACAGTTCAACATATACAAATCAATGAATGTAAAACACTCTATCAATAGAGCCAAGGACAAAAACCATATGATCATCTCAATAGATGCAGAAAAAGCATTTGACAAAATCCCACAAGCATTTATGATAAAAACCCTACAAAAAATTGAAATAGATGGTCTCTACCTCAATCTGATAAAAGCCATCTATGAAAAACCAACAACCAATATCATACTAAATGGTTAAAAACTGAAATCCTTCACACTAAAATCAGGAACAGGATAAGGATGTCCACTATCACCACTCCTGTTCAATATAGTTTTGGAAACATTAGCCATGGCAGTCAGACAAGAGAAAGAAATAAAAGGAATAAAGATAGGAAATGAAGAAGTCAAATTGTCATTATTTGCAGATGACATGATACTCTATATAGAAGACCCCAAGAACACCAGAAATCTTTTAGATTTAATAACCAAATTCCATAAAGTAGCTGGATACAAGGTCAACACACAAAAATTAACAGCTTTTCTGTACATGAACATCAGACTCACTGAAAGAGAAATAGGTCAAACAATTCCTTTCACAATAGCATCCAAAAAACTGAAATATCTAGGAATAAACCTAAGAAAAGAAATCAAAGACCTCTTCTCTGAAAACTATAGCACTCTGAAAAGAGAGATTGAAGATGATATCAGAAAATGGACAGACATCCCCTGCTCCTGGGTAGGAAGGATCAACATAGTGAAAATGGCCATACTTCCAAAACTGCTATATAGATTCAATGCAATCCCAGTTGAAATCTCAGCAGTGTACTTCACTGACCTTGAGAAAGCAATCCAAAAATTCATTTGGAACCAGAAGAGACCCAGAATAGTAAAAGCAATTCTAGATAACAGAGACATGGCAGCGGGTATCACAATCCCCAACTTGCAACTATACTACAAAGCTACTGTGATAAAAACAACATGGTACTGGCAAAGAAACAGACCTGAAGACCAGTGGAACATATGAGAAGATGCAGAAACAAGTCCAGACACACTCAGCCACCTCATCTTTGACAATGGAGCCAAACACCCTCCCTGGAGGAAAGATAGCCTCTTTAAATAATGGTGCTGGAAAAATTGGGTTTCATCTTGCCAAAGATTAAAACTAGACCTATATCTCTCACCATGCACTAAACTATAATTGAAATGGATTAATGATCTAAATATTAAAACAGAAATGCTGAACCGGCTGGAACAGTGGTTAGGTAGAACTCTGGAAGACATTGGTATAGGAAAAGATTTTATGAACAAAACCTCAGTTGCCCATGAACTAGCACAAACAATCAACAAGTGGAATCTCTTCTTACTAAAAATCTTCTGCACAGCAAGAGAAATCACCAACAGTTTGAACAGACAACCCACAATATGGGAAAAAGTGTTCACCTGCTGTTGCTCAGACCAAGGTCTACTATCTAGAATCTACGAAGAACTTAAAAAAAACCAGACCTCCGAAATTTAAAGACCCAATCCAAAAATGGGCATCTGAAATGAACAGACATTTCTCAGACAAAGAAGTAGAAAAGGCAAATAAACATAGGAAAAAATGTTCAACATCACTGGTGATTCGAGAGATGCAAATGAAAACAATGCTGAGATTCCACCTCACTGCAGAAAAAATGGCTGCTATCATGAAATCAACCAATAACAAATGCTGGTGGGGGTGTGGGGAAAGAGGAACCCTTCTCCACTGCTGGTGGGAGTGTAGACTGGTGCAACCACTGTGGAAATCAGTATGGAGTTACCTCACAGAACTAGGACTGGAAGTCTCATGTGACCCGGCTATTCCCCTGCTGGGTATCTTCCCCCAAAATTAAAGGAATCATACCACAGTGCTGTATGTAACCTCCAAAGCACATCCAGAACCTATTGGTCTAGGGCCCGACTCGTGATGCAGCATTAGAGCATTGAAAGCTCTAAAAGGATTGCCATCACTGGTACAGGCCAACCTTGGCTCAATTTCTTTCTGAATTTCTTTCAAGCCCCTGACTCAGTGTCTCATCTTCACTGGGGAATGTTCAGAGGAGAGGTTAGCAGCAAATGGAAGGTGGAGCTCCTGGGAGTGGCCCTTGTGGCCATGTCTGGCATTTTTGTGGTTTGGGTGCTCATGTTGGTGGTTCTCAAAACATTCATAAGATGCCATTGGGTTTTCTGCTAGTAAATATTTTTTTGTCTTGTCAATGTCCCCGAAACTCTACCAACCGTGAAAGATCTAAGCCCTAGTTCCTCCAAGGCAACAAGATACAAATAAAAGAGGACAAATGTGAGAGTCAGAGAGACATTGTTTCATACCTGTAGCTCACTCACTAGTTGATTGTCCTGCACAATCAGTTTCAGACTCAGTTTCTTCACCTATAAAACTGTGGTGATAGTATTATTTACCTCCAGACTGTCCAATCTTCCTCATAAACTCCTATGCACCTGCCCTCTGTGTTAGCTGTTCCTGTAACATCCAGGATAGATGTGTCTCTATTTTAATACACATACACAGTCAATGCTGGGAACTGAACTGAAAGAACTTTAACTTTGAACAGTTTCCTTCTTAGTGGAATGAATCACTGCCTATTATCTTTATGATATAGTAGTGTAAAATACCAGTGAAAGGAGTTGGTGTTGGTTTCAATGGACCATTAACTCTTCACGTCACATTTTCCTTGTCTTGCTATTGAACTTTGCATTAATTTTAAAATAAGAAAAATTTGGAAGGTAATCCCCAAGAGAGCAAAACTCTCTGTTAATCCTGTGGCTGTCACAAGGACTTCAGGAAGACCTGAAAGCTATGGAGTGCAGTTTGTGCACGGCGATCTGTTTGAACCTGACTGTACCTGAATGCCTGGTGTTTTCCCAGAGGTCCTGGTTTGCAGGAGGAAGTCACCCAGACGTGGCTGCCAAACTGAGTCCAGATTCAGGTTTCTGGATGATGCTGATTATAATTTGCCATCTTTGCTTTCTCTCCCCTCTCCATTTCTGCTATAGGGTTTTGATCTCACCTTCTGGGTATCAGTAAAGGTAGTTCTTTTTATGTACCTGAGATGTTTCCCCAGGCATATTACTAATGGGTGAGTTTGGTTTTAACCTGCCCCTCTGGATCCACACTGCTTCAACAGGAAGTTTTCTAAAAAAGGCAAATCTAATCATGTCTCTTCCCTGTTTAAAATTCCTCTGTGGCAATGGCAGTTTTGTTTTGGAATTTAATTGTTATTTTAATTAAAGTTATACATTAACATAGTTTTTTAAATGGCAAATAGTAGCACAAGTTTATAAGGAAAAATACCTGCCCTCTACCCTGCCCTTCCCAACCACAGCACATGTGTTATTTTCCACTGTTTCACAGCCTTTCATATTTCTTAGTATACACTTACACTGTTTTCTTGGTAGGATCCTTCTCCCAAAGACATTCATATCCTAATCCCAGAAACTGTGAATGTTAGGTTACATAGCAAAGAGGAACTCAAGTTGGTGGATTTAAAGTTGCTCATCGGTTGACTTTAACATAAATAGATTACTGAGGATTATCTGAATGTAGACTCCAAATGTAATCACAAGGAACCTTAAAAATGGAAAAAGGAAACAGAAGTTAGAAGTCAAACTGGGTCCATCATTGCTGGCTTTGAAAATGGAGGAAGGAAGCCATAAGCCAAGGAATATCGGTGGCCTCTAGAAGTTTAGAAACTTTCGACTAAACTCTCTGAACCTTTGACTTCGCCTAGACGCTGATGTCTGGTGAGATCTGTGTGGAACTTCTAAAACCACAGAACTCTACAATGCTAGGTTGTTTGAAGATACTACATTTCTGGTAATTTGGATGGAAGTGATAGAAAGCTAATATACATTTCCATTTCTTAATATTTTTCTGTTTAGTTCTAGAGATTGTCTATCAGTATACTATTATTGAAGGTGAAGGTTTAATTGACACATGCCCTCTTCACACATCTCTTCTTCCCTTCATAATCCTCTCCTATAGCTGTATTATATTTTTTTCAGTTAGAATATTTAATACACAATGTTCGCATTGCCAGATGCATTTTGAGGTAAGGCATGCAGTGTACTATGATTATATCTCTTTTCTTGCAGAGTTTTTCTTCCCCTAGAGATAATAGTTATTCTCTCTCTCTCTCTGTCTCTCTGTCTCTCTGTTTCTCTGTGTCTCTCTCTCCCTCTAACCCTCTCTCTCTCTTCCCAAATTTCTGCTATAGGGCTTTGATTACACCTTCTGTATATCACTAAAGGCAGTTCTTTTAATCTACCTGGGATGTTTTCTAGTGCTTACCACTAATATATCTTCAGATATTTCACCAGAAATGTAAATATTCTGTCAGTATAACAGAACTCATCAGTGGCTCTCTCATTTGTAATTTTTGAGGGGGGGATTTTTTTTGTGTTTTCTTTTTTACATACCTCATTCCTTTGTTGCTCTCCATGCTTGTATTCCAACCAGGACTGCCTGCTTGCTAGGTTTGTTTCTTGGTGGTCATTCTGAATCTTCTCAGTCAACCATGTTGGGGGTCCTTTTCCCCCAGTGTGAAGGTTCCCTTTTTTTTTTTTTGTACTGGGGATAGAACTTGGGTCCTTGCGCTTGCAAGGCAAGCAGCGAAACCACTGAGCTAAATCACCGGCCCAGGGTTCCCATTTCTTCTTCTCCTTCTCCACCTTCTCCTTTCCTTCTCCTCCTCCTTTTTCATCTTCTTCCTCTCTCTCCTCTCTCCCTCTCATATGTATCCAGTATATGCTTTAAAGCTTCTGAAGAGAAGGATGTATAACAGGTACATTTTTGATTATTTGTATATCTAAAATGTTTTTATTTTACTCTCAAACTTAATTGAAAGACTGGAAATGAAATTCTAGGTTTGAAATCAATTTGTTTTCTCAGAATTTTGAAAACTTTTGTCCTCTTGCTAACAGTTTGAGATATTTGATGCTTCAGTTTTTAAAAAAGACCCTCATCCTTTCTTCTGGAATACCTATTTTCCAGGGTATTAGATCTCCTGGAATTATGCTATCATTTTCTTTTCTTTTTATTTTCTACCTTTCTAGTCCTTTCTTTTTCTACCTCAACTTTATCTTCCAAAATTTTTATTGACTCTTCCATTTCTTCTCTCTGCTTCTTAACTTTAAGGTTTTTTTTTTATTGTTTTCACTTATGGCCACTCCTTTTTTTATAACCTCTGGCTCTCATTTCATGGATAAAATAATTTCTCTTGCCTTTCTTGGGATAGCAATTACAGTGTTCTTATTTTTAAACATTGCTTTGATTTCCCACATGTTTACTTTTCTTTGATCTCTGGTTTATAGGCTTTCCTTAAATTTATGATGCCTCTTGATTGTTTGTATTTAAGAATGGGGTACTTGTGTGTGTGTGTGTGTGTGTGTGTTTGTGGTGTTTGTGGGTGTGTGTGCACTGTGTGTTGTAGATTGGTGCACTCACTGTAGGCTGATCTAGTTTCTTCATTTGGGAGCTCTCAACCTTCAGCTTTTTTGGATTTTTCTGCCTGACTGGATATTTTTCCAGAAAGGTGCTGATGGCTCCATGTTCCACGTGGGAGGTGGGAGGTTGTGGCTGAGTGATGGAAAGTGGCTGGAGTTTTCACTGCTCACTTGATATCTTCTGATTATTATTTTTTATAGCTGCTATGTGACTGCACCACAAAGACCCTTCTTAGATCTCTCTTTGCCACACTGTGCATCCCTTTCCAGGAACCTGATGCTTTGCTTCTAAGAGTGAGGCTTCAGTGTTCCCTTGGGAACCTTCTCAGGGAATGCTGGAGATATTGGCTTATGTGTGCAGAGTAGCAATGCCTGAGAGTTAGCAGCCCAAGGTAGACCCCGTCAGTGACCACTGGGGCAGGAGTTTGAAAGCCCAGCAATTTGACCCAAGATGGAATAACTCTGAAGTTTTACTTAGCTATAGGGTTTTGTGGAGCTTTGATTGAAGTGTCTTCCTTGTTTGGCTTCCTCCCCTTTCCTTTGTCCTACTTCCTGTATCTCCTGATTGTCTTTCCTACTAGCTTGGTATATGGCTTCCCTTATCTCAGGGACTTTCCTAGGAACACAGTCTAAGCCATCCCATTTTCAAATTGATAGTCATGCCTGAAATTGCTGTTCAGGAATCTGATTGCAAGCGTCTGAAAGCCTGCCAAGTGGAAGAAAAGTTACACTTAGAATGTGCAGCTCTAATAGATAGATCTTAGATTCTGGATGGAACTTATCTTCTAATTCATTAGAAGATTTCTTTAGTAAGTAGTAAGTTCACCATCCCTGGAGGTAGACCAACAGAGGCTAAAAGCATGCTTGACGAGGTGCTGGAAGATTGGGATTCAAATAATTCATGAGGAGGCTGACCTTAGCTTTTGTAGCATTTGTATTGCAACATAGGACCTCCTTAATAAAATCTTAGTCATGCACCAGAAGGAAAACCTAGTTGAGGGAGAAATTTTTCAATTTTGAAGTTTTGTTTCAGTACCTTGTAGTGCTCTCTTGTGATTGTGAGTATAATTAGAGTTTGTAAGATTTTTAGAGAGGTGCCTATGTGTTAATTTCCCAGCAGCAATTATGGCCTGATTAAGAGAGTTCCTCAACAATTGCATACAGACGCATCAACAGTAACTGCTTTGTGTGTTCTTGGCATTTCTCTGCCTCACTTTCATGACCAAGAGTATAAGTCTTGGTCATGAAAACATTCACACACTTCTAGAATCATGTGCCATAGCTTATTGTTCCCAGGTCCTTTCTCGAGTGTCAGTGTACACACACAGGACAAAGTTTGCAGATTCAGTCCCACTTCTGCCTTTCCAGCCTTCTAACCCAACAACGGAGCATTGTTTCAACCATAAAGACTGCCAGGCTGGGCAGAGCACTTGTGATTTCTTTTTCATGTAGTTTTAAAGACTAAAGGCTTGCGTCTGTCAACGAGGACTGAAATTGAAGCTCAAGCAAGGTCAGAGGGAGCCACAAAATTGTCTCAGTCACCTCAAGGTGGCCCCTGTGGGTATACATACATTAGGTGGGAGAAAGAATTCTGTCTGTACCTAAGTCATTGAAAACTTGGTTCAAAGAAATGCAAATAGCACAACCTTTAAATGACAAGAAGTTTGTATGTCAGAATAAATATTACTGTCATGGGCATTTCTTTTTGCATTGCAAAACAGCATGATAAAACCTGTAAACAAACAAGCAAATGGTGATGCCGAAGCTGAGGGTACCTCTTTCTTAAGGGACATCCACAGAACCCAAGGCTCTGGTCTCCACACTTCTGACTCGACTCTGAATTCTGACACTGAGGAGGTGCCAGTGTTGAGTAGACCCTAACATGACTGTTGGTGAACCCATCTCCTGGTGTTCAGTCCTCTGTAGTGCTCTTCTGTTGAGTGTGAGTAGGACCTGTGGCTTGCTTCTGACTACAGGATGTGGCAAAGTTAACAGGTGCCACTCCTGTGGGTAGATGACATTGCACAAGAGTCCATCTTGGTGTATGAGAGGTAGATATGCTCCTGTGGTCTTGAAGTAGCGGCCTTGTTGAAGAAGCTCATAGAAAGGGAATGCAGCCTCTATGGATTGTGGGTGGCCCCTGGGACCTGAGAGTGGTCTCCATCCAACATCCAGCAAAAAGCCAGGACCCTCAGTCATTCAGCCTCAAGGAAATGAATTCTGTCAAGAGTCTAAATAAACTTGAAGTAGGTTCTTTCCAAGGTCTGTGTTTTGATGAGAATGCAGCCCCGTTGGGCCCTTGATGGTGGCTTTAGGAAACCCCAAGCAAGGAGAAGGAAACTCTGCTTAGACTGTGGACTCTTGGAAAGGACAGCAACAAGTGTGTGTGTGGTTTTAAGCTGTTAAGTTTATAGTAACTTGTGCAGTAATAGAAATCCAACATACCACTCGACACCTTTGTTATTTATGACAGGTTTGTTTCAACCTTGACTGCTGCCTTCTCACCCCTCATTTCATCCATTGCTCAGCAGGAGGATCTTGCAAGTGAGATGCTCAGCTATGAACCCCAGTAACTTCCTTCCCCATCCCTCAAACAGACCCACATATTCTCCTGTTCCTCCAGCCTCCCTCTTACCAGGACCAATCCCTTCACCACTCCTCAACCCTCCAGACCACCCCTGGATCTTATCATACCCTACACGTTCACTGTACAACCAAGTTGCAAACACATTCCATAAACAGCAAACAAACTCACTTCTCCTGACCTTGCCATTCTGTCTAAATGCAGTTCTTGCTTTCTCATTCTTTCTACTACAAAATTCTTGGGAAAGTAGACTTCATGTTTTACGTCCTTGCCTCATCTGGTTTTGTCCCTCTTATGCGATGGCCATCTTTTGTTCACAGCACGCTGCTGTTGAGGATACTGTGGGACAGGACAACCAGACTCTTGTACTCTTACAAACATTTGTGTTGCAAACTTTCACAGATAGAAATGGACCTCACATTATGAACATTTGTAGATGTGGACAAATCGCAGAAGCAGCTCATGTGTGTGCCGGACATTGTCATAGCTGTGCTACTGTGTGCTTCTGGTACAGTTCGAGAGTGCACAGTAGTACAGTGCTCAGTCAGAACCCAGGATGTCCAGAAGCAAGAGGAAAAGCAGTGGTGATGTGGAGGGGACTTCTAGGAAGCACAAAGCAGTGTACCTTGTATATTTGTGTCAAAGGTGTATAAGACTCACTTTGTCCAACTTACAAATGAATCTGACTTATTAACTTTCTCCCAGAACAGAACTCGTTTGAAGTTGGGGATTTACTGTAGTTGCCTAATTCCCTTCTCAGTCCTACCTAGGTGAGGGGTCTGAGTCATCTGAAGCTCTTGCCTTTCCCTTGGCTTGGGTGACACGCCTCTCATGGGCAGCTCCTGTGTCTCTGTGGGTTTCTTCCTTGTTTCCTTGAGGTTTCTCCAATTATTGTCCTTGGTTACCCTGTAGAAATTTTTTTTTTCTTAAATTCTTTTTTTTTTTTTGGTGCCAGGGATCAAACTTGGGTCCTTGCGCTTTTGAGGCAGGTAGCAGAACCACTGAGCTAAAGCCCTGGCCCTTAAATTCTTTTATTGCTACATTTTAGGTATACAACACAATTACATTTTTCATTGGGAACTTGTACCTTTACATGATGCATCTTGGTTCTTATTTTTTCCCCATTCCTAGCCCTCCCTTCATCCAGAATTTTTTTTTAATTGTTTCTCTGTAATAAATCAGGGAACTCACATTCCTAAATCTTATCTACTGCTTATCTTTGGTATGGTTAATCCCTATGGGAATTTTTATAGGTGATTAATCAGTTCTTAATTATCTTCTCTAAACCTTGCGGAGTTACTAGATAGTCTCTCTAATATATTATCTACTTTGTATATTCCACTAATAGCAAATTTTGTTACTTAAAATTAGAAAAATAATCACATAGTTCACATTGTTTTTATTTCACAAGAAGAGGAGGAATAATTTGCTAGGGGAACAGAAAAAGGAAAGGAGCCATGTAAGAAAATAGAGTAGAAAAGAAGTCACTTACATTGATATTTGATCGTTGTTGGATTGCTTGTGTCTAATATGCTTAATAGTACCATTTTATCAACTGCCCTGTTAGTATACATTTTATTCTATAGCTACATGATTATTTTGTTTAATAACTTTAATATTTTGATGATTACAGAAATTTAAACCAAGTGCCAAGGACTATTTCATTTTCCCAATTAATCTGAATATATTAATAAGCAAATATTTATTTATCATTTACTATACATGTGACAGTCTGGCCACCTGGAAGGCAGGCATCATTACTTCCAAGTTATGGATAAAGATGCAATTCTGAACAGCTCTGACCATGCAGGCCAGGTTCCAATGCAGAAATCCCAATGTAGATACAATGCTGGCCTTAGAGCAAGCAAAGGGCCAACTTTACTCAGTCAGGTGGATGCTCCATTCCTTACCTGGCAGTGAGCATCTATCTTTGTGACTGAATTTTGACCCCCCCAAAAAGTGAATAAAGTAATGTAAGCCACTGTCACAAGTAGTTCTTAGAAAGATTCCATGCAGTTTTCCTGACTCTCCCACCCACAACTGCAGTGACATTGGAAATCCAAGACAGTGTATCCAGGATGCCTGAGACATCACTTGGAGGAGAGGTGACCAGGAGAACTTTCTATACCTCTCTGAATTTTGCACAAATGATGAATAGATTTTTATTGTGTTATTTGGCTAAGTTCTCTAGAATCGCTTATTTTAATTTAAAAATAGGTACTGGAATGGAGGTGATGTTATAATCAGTAATTGGTTAGCAGCAAAACAGCAGGAATTGAGAAATGGTATTCTCTTTGATGATGTGACATTTGAACAGAGACCTGAATGAGGTAGACATGTGAGCCGCATAGCTATTAGAGGAAGAGTGTTCTGCACAGAGGGGACAGAAAGCTGAAGTATGCTCCAAGTAACAAAGAAATACAAGGCAATCATGATGTCTGGGTCAGAACAAGCCAGAGGGAGAATGGTGAGGGATGAAGACAGGGGGAACTTGGTTATTTGGGATCTTTCAGCCCAGGCTAATGACTTTGGATTCAAAGGAAGGCTATATCTCAAATGACTTGAGACAGAACCAAGATGACTGTTCTGGAGAAGGGTGTTGTGAGACTCAAAAACTGTCCCTCAGGATGACAAAGACAACAATGGCAAAGATGATCATGAACAGTTTGAGGAAAACTATTTAAATAATCTGTAGCTCTGTATGAGATTTAAAATGCATCTATGCAAACTAAATATTTATAAATCAAATATTAAAAGTATACATTTGAATCTATTATATACTTCTCTAAATATTAAATATGTTCAAATTTATATATAAAATACATAGCATAATCTATATATATTTGTAGTGGTCTACTTATTTCATTTTATCAGTAAGAAAATAGAAAACTGCCTTATAGTACCACTGTCTTATACCAAAACTTACAGGCTGAAACAAAAGCAGTTCTAAAAGGAAAAAAGTTTATAGCAATAAAATACCTACAGTAAAAAAAGAGAAAGAGATCAAATAACCTAGCTTTACTCTCAAGAAAATAAAAAAGAACAAAATAAGCCCAAAATCAGCAGAAGGAAGGAAATAATAAAGATCAGACCAGAAATAAGTAAAATGAAGACTAGAAAAATAGGAAAGATCAATGAAATGAAAAGTTAATTTTTTTGCAAAGATAGACAAAATTGATGACATTTTCATTGAACTGATGAAGAAAATAAGAGAAAAAATTCAACAAATTATAAGTAAAAGAGGAAACAATGCAAAGGATTATAACATGGAATAGTAATGAATAATTGTATGCCTACTAATTAGATTACTCAGAAGAATAAGCTCCTAGGAACATGAAACCTACCAAGACTGAGTCACAAAGAAATAGAAAATCTGAATAGACCAATAGTGAGTAAAGAGATTAAATCAATAATACAAAATCTGCCAACAAAGAAAAGCACAGGACTTGATGGCTTCGTTGATGAATTAATGCCAATCCTTCTCAAACTCTTCCAAAAAACTTGAGGCATTATCCTGACACCAAAGCAAGATGAAGTCACTGCAAGAGGAAAACTTACAAGGCAATATCACTGGTAAGCATAGATGAAAAAATCCTCAAAATATTGGCAAACCAAATTCAACAGCAGATTTAAAGGATCATTCACCACAATCAAGGTGAT
Source organism: Heterocephalus glaber (assembly GCF_053883595.1). Classification (NCBI taxonomy): domain Eukaryota; kingdom Metazoa; phylum Chordata; class Mammalia; order Rodentia; family Bathyergidae; genus Heterocephalus; species Heterocephalus glaber. Next base: position 63,346,987 of record NW_028258320.1, read on the forward strand.
CAAGTGGGATTTATCTCTAGGGTGCAAGGATGGATCAACATGTACAAACTGATGACTGAGATAATCACATTTATAGAATAAAGGATAAAAATCATATGACCATGTCAGTAGATACAGAGAAAGCATTTGACAAAAATTCAACATTCTCTCAACAAATAGGTACAGAATGAGTGTACCTCAACTCAATAAAAACGATAGACAAGCCCACAGCTAACATTATACATTAGTGGAGAAAAGTCCTCTACCATCAGGACCCAGCCGAAGATGCTCATTTTTGTCATCTATTCAGTGAGGGCCTGGAAGGCCTAGCCAGAGCAATTAGGTCAGAGAAAGAAAGAGGCAAAATTGTTTCCACTTACAAATAACATGATCCTAAATACAAAAATTCCTAAAGACTCCTCCAAAAAACCCCCCCAAAACCCCACAAAACCTAACAGATAAATGAATTCAATAAGGTTGCAAAATAGAAAAACTGATATATAAAAATCAGTAGTGTTTCTATATACTAACAATGAACCATTTGAGACAGATATGAAGAAAATCTCATTTACAATTGCACCAAAAATATAAAATAAATAGGAATAAATAAATTTAACCAAGGAAATGTGAGATCTTACATGCTGAAAACTTGTATGCATTGATGAAAAAATTGAAGAGGACAAAAATAAATGGAAAGACATTCCATGTTCACACTACTCTGCTTAGACATGGATTTCCTACTACTGTCACAGTCTAGGCATAAGAAGACCACGACTGTTAACTGAGCACTTACTCTGTAAAGGAGTTGAAGTGCACTTCTAGAGCCTGGGCTCCTAAGCATCATGCTACTGCCCTCTCTTCTGACTGGCAGAGGCACTCCACAAACCGTGGTTTGTACTTTTTAGGTTGTGTACAATGGGAAATGACCTGGGGCCACAAAACAATTGTGCATGAGTGGCATTTGAAGCCAAGCATTGTTGGAAGGCAAGACTAGAAGCAGGGGGAGACATTGCTCCCATTGGCACTCACATGAGCCAGGCTGTCCTGTCCAGGAGAGACCTGGCCTTTCTGAACAATGCTGTCTTGTCTCTGTCCATATCAACTGACCGCCCGGGCACCCCACAGCCTCTCCGACTCCAGCCTTATCTCTGAATAAGACACCCTCTCCCCACATCACTGAGTCGCCTGTGTTGCTAGCTCACTCCTCCATCTGCTCTCTTCATCTGTGACCTCGGGCTGGAGTAGAGGACAGACAAGCCAGCTCTCCCTTTCCACCTGAGTGGCCACAATATAAAGCCCCACTTTGGAACAGCGAAGGGCCCCTCGCCTGGCCACGCTCGGTGGGCCCTGCACCCTGCCATGAAAGGCCCTTCTTGTTCTGTGAGCTCGGCCAACTGTGAGATCGCCTCCAAGGTGCTTTTCATGTGGCCGCAGCCAGGCGCTCTGTCTGCATTTTAATAAGCAAGTTAAAGGTAACTCGATAAGCAGATATCCCAGGAGCCTCAGGATTGGGCTCATGCCCCTTTATCACTACATTAAAAAATGTAAATGAAAATAGCTTTAATCGCTAAACTTCCCCTACTCTCTTCAATATCTCAATACACAATTCAGCAAGTAGCTAAATTTCTCAGTTAGAGAGAAACTAAAGCCAGTGAAGTTTTATCCATTAGCGTAGGTGATATTTTTTCAGATTCTTCTGATCATACCTATGTAGGGGTTCACAAATGATCCAGTACTCCACAGGGTGAAGATCCAGCCAGGGTGATTGGATGGATTCCTTAAGGAGACTGAAGGATACTAGCCAATACAGTGGCTTTCATTTTTACTTTGAATGTTGATGTTCCCTGTGGGAATGGCTCTCAGAAAAGGTTCAAGACCTTGCTGGTGAACTTGGAAGAGTCTTGTACCTTGGTAAATTCAATACTATGATCTGCAATGGGCAGGGGCTGATCAGAAGTTCTAAGAGGGTTATATTGGCTCTTAGGGTGATGGATCATCCTGGTCTGCCCTCTACTGAGAGATTTCCTGGGAAGCTAACATCAAGACAACCTCTGGCAAATCTGGACATGAGATTGTAAATGCTCATGAGAATTTCAAAATACATGTAGCAGTAAAACCCACAGGAGTTATACAGTGTGTAAAACCCTGTATTTTTTTCCTGGTGACTATGGGTTTTTTTTAGACCATGAGGCATTTTCAACACAGATGGAGGTGGCCACCAGAGTAAGATGCTGCAGTGGAGGTGCTGGGCCAGAGATGTTTGATTATCACAGGGGATGGGGTGAGTCAGGCATTACTGTTTGTGGAATTAGGATACCAAGTGTCCTGAAAGAAGAATTTCATCCAAATGCCAGGAGCTTCACCAGAACATGCAGAACATATGCTCTAGCCAGCCTCCCTCCCTACCCCAGGGCTCTATTCTTGATTACCCAGCCGATGAGTGAATGCAGACCGTCTTGATGGGGTAGAATTGGGGTGGAAGCTGCTTTGAAAAAAAAGATGGTGCCTCCATCTTTATTCACTCATTTATTTACTTTAGGAAATATTTATTGAGCATTTACTATGTGTTCTGGGGACAAAAGGAAAAATAAACCATAATTTCTTCCTCAGGGAGTTTCTAGCCTGGCCAGGAGTACAGAAGACAAAAGCTATGGCTGCTGGGGGAGGAAGGAAAGCGTGAGTGATGGAGCCCAAGGAGGGTAGCAAAGACAGGGAGCAGAAAACCAGAGGAAATAATTGTGCATGTAGCCTCCCCTTGAATGGCTAACAGGCGTCCCATGGTGAACCAGTCAAAAATACCCCCCATCCTGTGTTTTCCAGTCTTCCCATCACAGTGGGTGGCATGAGCATCACCTGCTTCCTCATCCCGAACTCTGAGGTCACCATTTCTCTCCTGCTCCATACTCCATCAGCAGATTTAGTTGAATAAACCTTCACTACAGAATCAAGCTACATCTCCTGGTTACTGCATTGGTCCATGCTGCCTTCCCTGCCCATCTGGATTTTTCTAACAGCTTCATCTTCGGTCTCAGGGTTTCCACTCTTACCTGCTAACAGCTGATTTTCAACACAGCTGCTGGAGCGGCCCCTTTAAATAACAATAATAACAATGCAAAGGCTACACGCTTATAGCATTTATGTGCCAACTAGACAGGAACTGCTTTGGTAAGCACTAGCGTAAGACTCATAATCCCATGAGATGGGTACTGCAGCCATCACTGCTATAATGTGGGTACTAAAAATCATTGTACTATGCAAAAATCACACAATAAAAAAGCCACAGGGCTTGGGAGGGGAGTGCAGTTAGTAGAACAACACAAAAACCTCAACAGTGACACATTGCAATAAAAGGTGAGAATCTAATAAAAAAGGTTGCAAAGCTTTGCTTGTGTTAAATGGCTCAGAAATACATAAATAGTCCACTGGCTATAGCCCTTCACCTTGAAGACAATGCCTGTTTGTGGGAGTGGGCCTTAGAAGAATCAAACAGAGTCAGCTGTGGGCTCTTGTAAGGTGGCTGAGGAGGGTTATGGAAATGGAAAATCAAAGTGCCATTGGGCATGGGTGTGGCTTTCACCGAGGGGGTGAACTGAGGTCGCTAATGCAAGTTTGAGCAGGCAGGAGTGGCAGAAATGGGTCTTGAATTGCAGTTGGACTGTAGAATCTTTGGGCCACATTTCCAGAGTTTGCAGTCGTTGCTTTACTCAGTGACTTCTGGAGGCTTAAAGTCTCCCTCAAAGCACACCGTGGACTTGAGCCTGCACTTCCCTGCTAATCTCTGCTGATCAGAGAGGCCTTGTCCACTTGACTCTAATAGAGTGGGGCCCTTGTCACTTTCTCTGTTTTCAGTATTCAGTTTTTCTGTACATGGCTTATTGATATATAATACAATATCCATTTATATTTTCCCTTCTTTTCTTTCTTTTTTTTGCATATATCATCCTTATTCCTTGAACAGAACATGAATTCCATGTGCAAGAAAGCTTGCAGTGTTGACAAGAATGGACATAAAACACAAGGGAGTCAACCTGCCTCTGTGGAAGGCACGAAGGTAACAGAGAAGGTAATAGAGAAGAACACGGTGAATCCAAATTTACAGTCTGCACTTGGTGCTTTCAAAGACTGACTGCTGCCTCACTAAGGTCAGCTCCTTTAACTGCAACTGGCCGGAAGTCCAAATGCCAACTCACAAGTCACTGAGCCTGGTAGCAGAAATGAATTCAGAGAAGAGGAAAGAAGGACAAGGAAAACAAAACAAAACAAAAAACCCAGAAAAACATGCAAACCTTCCACCCCTTCTCTCCAGAAGGCTCAGAATTTTCAGCAAAAAGAGCTTCACAATTCAGATGACAGGTTGACATTATGAAGGGACAGAAAGAGTCTGTATCAGGATCAGTTCTTCAATTACCTTGATTGTGACTAGAAGGGATTGCAAATGATGTCCTTATAAACTGATTATCTCAAGTGGGAAAATGATGGTTGCCATGATAAAAATAATGATGTGTGTGCATGTGTGATGAGTGCACGGAGTGTTTGTTTCATGGACCTGAAGTTGGGTTAAGTGCTTTTACGTAGCCTGTCTCTCCATACTCAAAATCGGGTTAAAATAGCTGAGGCGCATCCTGCAATTCTTTCCCTTTTCCAAGTGAGGAGAAAGGAGCCAAGAATATCTAACTTGGCTGGGGTCACACAGCAGAGGAAGAATCTGAACCTGGATGACATAATGTTGAAAGCCACATGCTCACTGAATTGTCATGCAATCAGGATGGCCTTCCTTGCAACAAGTAGACCAGACTTTTAAAGCACAGGGAATCCAGAATCATCTAGGTCATTTTATCTCAGAAGAGAAGGGTGGTGGTTTGCCCAACTCCACACAGCTAACAAATGACAATGTCCTTCCAAGCCCAGCACATCATGCCCTTTCTATTGCACTGTGTAAACTTTTGCCCTTACGTGGGCACCCACCAACGGTGAGTTGAGATGATCTTTTTGTCTTCAAAATCTGGGGCACTTTTCCAACAAGGAGGCTGCTTCTTCTCACCCACCACACCTGGCAGCAATAACTGACACTGTCTGAGCACATCTGGAATTTGACAGACCTCTGACTAATTACCACACCATTTGGTAAACCCATATTACTACACCCCTCTGGGGAGTGACTCCATGCCAATTCCTTGTCTTAGTTCTGAAACTGTCCTCAGCCAAGCCAGGGATCAGACCTGGCAAGGGACGTGCTTCTGCCATCACCATGCCTTCCACAAAGCAGGGACTGTACACAAACCACTGCGTGCAAGGGAAATGTGTCTTCAGAGTGTTGCTCACCAGGACCACATGACCTTGCAGATGTACCTTCTCTCCATGGGATGAGAGAGCAGAGTGCTTTAGGCAGGGGACCCCTCCTCTCCTCCCATGGCCCTAGACTGCATCTGGTTATCTCCTACTGTGGGGCACAGTGATGGTCAGGACACTGGAGAATGCACTCTGGGCTTCTGATACCTGCAGAGCGTGCTGGAGTCAAGTGGGGTCTAACCCCCAGTGGAGAGATTTTAGGCATAGTCCTGACTTTCTCTGAGTCCTTGTCTCCTTGCATGAAAATAATGATGATGATGATGATTATGGTGATGATGATGATGATGATGATGATAATAAACCTTAGAGATTCCTTCAAGAATTTAGGCTAGCTGGGCAGAATGGTGCATACCTATAATTCCAGGACTCTGGGAAGCTGATGCAGGAGGATTCCAATTCAAGTCTAGGTAACTTAGCACCTTAGTGAGACCATCTCAAGATGCAGCTGGGTTTATAGAACCTTAGGAAGACTCTGTCTCAAAATAAAAAATAAAAATAAAAGATGTCGGCAAATATTTTCTATAAAGGTCCAGATAGTGACTCAGCCTTTATAATTTCCCTGGTCTCAGTTACAACTACTCAATTCTATTATAGCCAACAACAACCAGAGAGAATACATGAATGAGCGATCATGATGTGTTCCAATAAAACCTTATTTTCAAAAACAGGTGGTGGTTGAATTTGGTCTTTGGGCCATATCCCTAATGTAGAATATCTAGATCAAAATCTAGTACCTGCTAAGCACAAAGTAGAAACCATTATTACTATTGTTGTCATTGTTATTACAACTACCGCTGCTGCTCTGCTACCATTCATGACCATGGGCAACCATGATTGATTGGTAGTATTAGAGTGAGATAAACATATAATGATAACAGAAATAATCAACTTTGTAGGAATAATGCTTATAAAATCCTTGCTGATTACTTTTCTCACGCATTAACTTTACATTCATTAACTCATTTAATTCTCAGGCATATTTGATTGCTAGCCCAGTTCTACAGGTAAGAAATCTGAGACAGAAAGATTTTAGTAACTTGCTCCAAGCAACCAAACCTAGAGAATATGACTTCTGAGCCAAGATAACCTCTGCTATTAAGTATAGGGGACTATGTCCTAATTTATTATGTGATTTTATAACTTGTGTCTTTTTTCCTCGAGCTTGATGACTTCCTGCACGTTTAGGGCTTTGGCATTTTCAGGCCTGTTGAAGAGCTTGACCTCCAGCCCTCGTGCCCTTGGCTGGGGCAGCTTTTCCTCCAAGGGCACTTTGCTCCCAGTTTTGGCACTAACTGCTAGCCAACATGGGAGATGTTTTGGGCACCTGGGGTGCTCTCATTTACCAGCGCTAGGGCTATCCATTACCTAGCTGATTACTTCTCCTTGCCCATTTACAGTGAAATTACTGGAGCCTGAAAGAGGTCTGCTAGGAAGAAATAACTCCTATTGGGTGGGAGGATTGTTTCATTTTTACTGTATATTACCTCCCTAAAACAACCTGTGGGCATCATTTAATTTTGGAAACCTCTTTACCAATCCCCAAATCCTAAATTTGGCAGAATTTAGTGATGGTAAAATTTCCTCTTCAAGTGAAATTATAATTTCTCATGCACGTATTGCATCTTTAGATGGCTGTGTATTGCCTTCTGAATTCAGAGTCCTTTCTCTTTGAAATGTCTCTGTTGACCCCAGAGTGTGTGCAGATCAGAGAGCCCAGGGGATTGGCTCGACTCCCTTCCTCAGCAACCTCACAAGGGAAAATTAAATCAGAAAACCAAAACAATCAGTTTCTTGCTGGAGAAGGTAACATCAGCTCTGGGAAGAAAGAGCCAGGCCCTGGCCTTGGCAGTGAGCTGAGCAGGATGGTCTGATGGGCCTTTCCCACACGGGACATGTGATTCACTCACATATACACAATGAACGGGTGCAAGGTGGGCATGGGCCAGTGGATGGATGAAGAAAAACTCTTGCTTTCTTTTCACTTTAATTCCATATTTACAGGCTGTGGTCCTTGGATTCTCCTCAGTCTTTTGTGGGGCACATGGGGAAAGACGACTTTCGCACACGTGGTAGGTATCATCTTTGAGGCCACACAGTCAGTTGTTTAAACACCAACCCTGGGCAACTGTCCTGGACTGAATTTATTTGGAAATGTCAGCGTCCTCTATGTCACTCACCAAGGAAAGCAGGAGAAAGTAGCCAGCGGAAAGCCAGATGTCACTGCCTGCGGGTGCGCCCCCAGATGCAGGGGGCGGGGTGGGGGAAAGATGGAGGCGAGGTTTCTGGGAGCAGGTCGATCCAGAGAGGGGGGAAGGGAGGGCTCTGGATAAAAATAGCAGCCTATAGACTCCTGCTCCCACTCTGCTCCGTAATGATTTCTCCGCTGGCTGGCTGGTGTTTGGCTCTTGGAGGAGCTGCGGGCGCCGGACTGTTACTCAACTGAAGAAAAGCGGAGGGAACCCGCCTGCCAGGTGGGTTTTCCAAGCCCACGCAGCTCTAAACTTCTCCACATGTGAACAAGTGTTTACAGTTTTAAAGATGTGTTGAGTAATTGCACATGCGAGGTATCTCTCCTTTAATGTGCCCAGCATGTTCCGAGGTTTTCCACAAGAACACCCTGGTCGACACTTGAACTTGTTTGCCTTCTCGGCAGTGAGGCTTAAGGAGGTACTGGTTTGTGTTGCAACATAATTGGTAGCACTTGTGCCTTTGTAGTTCTCTTTTAGCTACCGAAAATTACTACCTTAATCCACTCTTTACTTACCCAGATTATGATTTACCCCATGGAGCTCCTTCACATCAGAACAGAGCTGTGGTTCTTCAAATGTATCTTGACACTCATTTAACATTGCAAAATGCTAGTAAAAAAAAAAAAACCAAAGCTATATTAATTCTCTTTTAAATTCCTTCAATTTTAAAGAAGTTTCAATCACCTGCGAATAATATAATAATTATTCTTGGACTACTTAAGAATCATTGAAGTCATGCCGGTTTTTATAGATGGGCTTCTCTGATTGTTTTTTTCTCCTTCTTAATTATTCCTTACTCCCTTTATTTTCATGGGAAAATAGCTGTTGTTACCTCAGGGAGACAGGCAGGGCATTTGGCTTTGCTTGCTATTTTTTATGGCGTTCTTTGTCTTCTCTTTGGCTTCCAGCAAAGTGCAGCCAGAATGGTTTGGCAGATCGTGCTGCATCAGTAAAGCTCTGTGTCAGCCCTACCAAGGCCGGGAGTCAAGGATTAACGTCAGTTTACAAAAAAGCTGGAGAGGAGTCCCAAGCCTTACCAAGGTCTGTCTTCCCACGGGCCCTCTGATGAGATTCCAGGAATGAGCAAGACCAGTGGGATGGGTGTGCTGAATCATATCACCTGCCTGCTGGTTCCCTGGCTGTCCCGTGGTCTCCACAGCTCTGCTGGCAGACAGTGGAACTTCGCAGCCTTGCTGGTGCCTATCAGTTAGCTCCAGGGCTGTATTTTTCCAACTTCAAAATCTTTTTACTACTGTTTTGCAATTTTCCAACTGAGCACTTTAGCATCTAAAGAAGAGACTCTGTGAAGCAGTGCCCCGGGGAGACTGTCTGCTCCTGCCTGATTGGGCAGCTGGGCCCTGCTTAGGCCACCTTCATTGCCCCTTGCAGGGCTTCTGCAAAGCTGGATCAGTCCAGCCTCACCTGGTAGATGAGAACTGTGGGGAACAGAGCTCTAGTTCCTAGTCTTTTCAGTGTCTGAATCTGAGGCTCTGTCCTGCTGGGCTTAGACATAAAGTACATTTAAATGAGAAGTAACATTAGCACCACTTGCTTCCACCTCAAACCTTTTCAGTGGGGTTGCACTGCCTCTCCTCCAACCTAAGGCAAGGTGATGAGTTTTCCCCTTAGTGGAATGACTGGCAGCAGAGACAAGTGGAAATCCCTCTGCTTTTTCCACCATTACAACACACCTCTATTGCACTGGGGCTGTGATTATTTTAGGGCAGGTTATGTGTCTCTTTGCTGTTTGGTGAGATTCTCATGGGCAGTTTTTATGGTTGCCCACTTTTGAGCAAGTCTCAGCAGAAGACCTGGTGCAGAGTAGCTGCTCAGCAAATGATGTGTGATTAAATCCTATATTCTCTCAGGAGCCCTGCCCATTTCTAAAACTGATGTTAATCCAAGGACTGGCATTCAAGATAAGATTCCTGCAGCATAGCATAGAGGCTAGAGGATGGAAATGGAAACAGGAAGTATGGACATGACCCTGGTTGGGAGATCAGTCACCAAAGCCTTCGGCAGCTTGGAGCTTTGGAACTCCATATGGAGAAAAGCAGGGATCCGAGAGCAGTCTCTGGAGATCAGGACAGGGTAGAAGTTTTGGGGCATGTGCTCATTTACCAGCAGGCAGGGAGTAGCAGAGGATAGTGGTCTTTCAGATTCTACCGCTAATAAAAGCAAACTCTCTCCTCCTAGGGCATATTGCTTATGAGGAAGATAGATAATAATGTGAAAAATTAACTCTGAGATGCTCTGCAGTGGGAATATAGTCCCTTCCCAGCAGGAGTTCAAGGGTAGACCCTAAGTAGAGGTCCTGAGGGGAAGAGCAGAGCAGGCAAGGGGCTTAGGTTCAGAGCATCAGAGGGGAGACTGGATTGGGGCCTAGGGTAGGGATGGACTCCCAGATTTCAGGTTAGAAGAGAGGCTGGAGCAGAGCCCACTCCATCCAACCCCTGCAAAGATGGCCCACCTGCCTCCCAAGGGCTGAACAGTGGGAAGTGCTTGGGCCCTCAGAACCCAATGGGAAGCGAAGAAAGCACCAGCTAACGACTCATGAATAGGGGTTTTTGAAGGTGTAAGTGATAGAAAACCTAACTCAAGACATCCTAAGCCCAAAGAGAATCTATGTCTATTTTTAAGGTGACAGCCTACAGGTACATCTGGTATAATCACTGCTTGATTTGGCCCTCTGGGCATATTGTAAGATTCATCCCTTGACCTCATGTCCTTTAAGGGGTCCATTTTCTATCTCTGCGTGGCAACCCCCCAAGTCCAGCAGAATTATTGAGAGTCATTCTGAGCCAACCAACCTAGCTCCATCCCCACCACCAAGCATGCCCTGCAATAGGAAAGGGGAGGAGTGAATGGCTTGATGCAGCTCAGCAGCTGCACTCTTAAACTGTGAATGGGGAGAAAGAGGGAGGCGGAAGTCAGGGATAGTACAGAAAATAGGGTGATGGGCACAGAACAACAAGCCCCCACCCTCCCTTCTAAATATTCACAATCTCTGTGTACATCACTGATTCATAACAAAAGTATGTGCAAAAGTGTGTATTCACAGCACAAATGTGTGCTGTTCACATTCTCAGTGCGCATCAGAGCAGAAGCATTGGGTGAAGGAGCTGGAAAGTAAGATCCTGAGAACTTGCAGATGGTAACAGTGGCTTGTGACTGCCTAAGACCTGTACAGAAACACAGTGGTTTGTGGCCACAGAGTGTGGGCAACAAAGCCTCCCGCTGGCATCACTGGGTTTGTCCATCTTGAGTGTTAGGCACGTATCTGAGACAGGTCATTGGCTCTGTGGCTCCTGCAAGTTTCCCCTGGGGAGAAGGGTTCTAATTTCCAGCCTACATGCCACCCATCCCATTGAGGAGGGCACAGGGCTGTGGGGTTTGAGCAGGCATCTTCTGTGATTGTGAACAGGACCTGAGATCATGGGATCCATCTCTTGTTTCTGCTTCTTTTGGGTGGGCTCAGTCACTCTGAGAAAGAGGAACAGGTCAAGTTTGGAAGGTACTCTATAAGTTAGTAAGGAGAAAGAGAGAGAGAGAGAGAGAGAGAGAGAGAGAGAGAGAGAGAGAGAGAGAGAGAGAGAGAGAGAGAGAGAGAGAGACCTCAGAAAAGGTCCTAAAATTTAATCATGTTACAGCCCTGGCCTGTAGGTCAAAGACATTTGGTATACCCTCTAGGTATTTCAGATCCACTGCAGATGCAGCAACCTCCAGTCACCAGGCATTAATGGTCTGCAGCTGCAAGCAACCACAACTCCCTTGTGAGGGTATTCTGCAGCTGGGGTGTGCATGGCCCATTGTAGGGCAGGCTGGGATGCTGGATGGGTAACCTCAACTCCCCAGAGCCCTGTACTCTCAGAACAACACTGTTTCTCCGAAGTCCCCAATGGGTGGTGATGTGCTGGCCAAGTGAGTGGGAAGAGGAAGTAGAGAAAGACCCTCAAATCCCCCACTGCTAGTTAGGAGGAGTGCCACTCCTTGTGTGTCCCTGTCTGATAAGGCAGTACAGCTGTTGGTGAACCACTGACCAGCACCCTTCTTACCCTGACTCCAGGAAGGCTGTCTCCCCATCATGGCAGCCCTGGCTGCCCCAGGGATCTGTTAGTGCCAGATCTGTATCTCCTGCCTCGCTAGGGTGTGCTTCTAGCTAGTGCATCCTGGCCCAGCAGGCCTTTCTAATTGGGCCCCAAAAGTCACACTAAGACCCCTGGGTGACGGGCTGAAGAGATAGAAAAAGGGCCGGAGTTCCCCTCCTCAGTTTGTCTTCACCGTGGTCCTTGTCTTCATTTTCACACTGCAAGAGTGCTGCCTAGGCTTTGGTGTCAGGAGGATTCCTAAAAATAGTGTTTCTATGGTGAAACAATGTCCCTTGTTTGGAAATACATGGCGCTTATAAATATGTTCCTGTGTTTTCTTGGATTGGGGAATATTGTAGAGTCTAGGGATTTATTTACAATAAAAAAATTGTTTTTTGAAAGTTGTGGTTAAACAAAAGGATTGTTTTGGAGTGTCTAATAAAGGAGGCATTGTCTGTTGTAATCTGGGACACAAGCTGCAAAAAAGATAATTGTACAGGGAATGAGGGATGTCACTCTATATTTTTGGACAAGCAAGCAAGGAATAGAACATCAAAACTTCTACTATCCCGCCCCTCTTTCTCAAGCCTATTTCATCTTTTGTACTCCAGTCCCTGTAGGTGAACATATACTGACTGTTCCACATTATTGTCCCTAGACCCTGGAGGTGTCTATCACACAGGCCCCTCCAAAGGGCAGCAATAGATTTGCTGTATGACCTTCCTTATGTTGCTGCAAGGCTTTGATTCCAAGGAGACCTCAGCACTATGGAGACATTATCTCCAAGTCCCTGAGCAGTGGGGGATTACAGCATATCAGAGTTTAGAAGAAAATGAGAGCCAAATCCATATATCCTTCCAGGGTCCCAAGTGACAGCACTGGGGCACAGAGAGGATGGCCTCGTAACAAGACCTCATTCTCTGGAAGACCCAGCAAATGGAGCATCTGCCACTGGGAAGGTATGCCCTCACATACTTAAGGTGAGTTGTCATCTTCCAGACCCTACTTTTCATGTGCTTAGAATTTTACATTTGAGGGCGGCAGAGCAAACTTCAGTTTCATTCCCTGGGCATGGGGGTGTGTGGGGGTGTGTGGGGGTGCTTATTAGCCTAACATATCTGCTCCATAAATATCATTTTAATGCCTAAAGAGACGCTGAAGACTTTTCCATCTTTTTGGACCTATACTAGAGTGAAAATATCCCTAGGAAGCACATGAGCTCTGAGTGGAGAACAGCATGGTAATCTGCTAAGCCTGCAGAGATTCGTTTCCTGCCACCAGAAGGGAGCATATAGATGTGGGGGGCGGGCATGAGAACTGGTTGATGGAAACAGTGTGTGGGCTCCGCTCACTGACTTAGCAATTTCTCCCAGGATAGGGGAGCTTTTTACTCGGTACAGCCCATAGGTGATTCAGACCCATAGTGTCAGGGCCTTGGCCCAAGCCCCCATTACCTGCCACTCTCACTGTAGATTTGTATTGCAAATAATTTACACTTCTACCTGAGGGCATTTTGCAGCTGAGGTGAGATTGTTCTATTCTAGGCCAAGCTGGAATGCTGGATAATAACACTGGTGGGTGTGGAGGTATAAACACTCTGGTTCCTGCAGTCCGCTGTACACTAGGAGGACAACACTGTCAGAGGTCCCCAGACGTCAGTGATGTACTGGTAAACAAACTTTTGGGAGGATATGGGCACAAGTAAATCTTAATTTATTGTATTTACCAATTTATGTGATGTTCATATTCCCACTGTGGCTGAATTCAGCTTACTGACAAATGGCATCGATCTGAGAGTTGGAGAAAGATGCACACAACTGACTCTTGTGAGTTAGTTCCAGTGACTCCTATGTGTCCCTGACTGTGGGGCTGAGACTCCATTGCCCCAAGTGGTCACCTGCTCATGAGCACATCCTGTGTTCGAATCATTTCCTTTCCTATCTCCCTTTTGCAGGACCTTATCAAGGCTTCCTTGGACTTTTCTCAGAGAAACTTTTGTTTCAAGAGCATTTTCTGTAACATGCAAACTAAAACCAGATACATTCATAGCCTGTTGTTCTTTGAACAAAGAGGACAGAATTCTCCACTGAATGGAGCAATATGAGTGAAATACAGGGTCTCAGTCTGCCTTTCACCCTTACCTTGCCCCAGAACCCAGTGCTTTCCTCTGGGTTTCCTTTCCACCATCACCATGAGTTTGCTCCCATGTGGCCTGCACCTGGTATCACTTGCCCTTGTGCCTTTTGGTCCTCTATCCTTTCCTCAGGCCTAATTCTTGTCCAGCTTACCTTAGAGGAAGATCTCAGTCTTTCTGAGGAGTATTGACCACTTCCTCCCTGTGTCATTGAATTATTTGGACCTTGAGTGCAACATTTCCAAACCCTTGGCTTATATGATCTTTACTTGAGTTTGTGTCCCTCCCTCTGGGTCCTGGAAACCTGGAGTGGGAAGAGCATATTTGAATAGGTTCCAGCCCAGGAGCCAGCTGGGGCATTGTTAAAAAAACAGAACAACTTTTGTCAAAATAAACTGACCCAACACTGGCCAAAGTTGTTTTCTCTCTGTCTTCTACTTCAGTTTTTCCTAACTCACAGCTATGAGCACCCACCTGGCACTGTCACAGACATAAGCCTAGAAAGAGCAATTCTAAGTGGGTATCTGTAGCTTCCTTTCTAAACAGGAAAAAGGCCAAGCTCCAAGGAAAACTTTCTCAGTTACCCTCAGAATGTGTTCCACATCGGAGGAATGAGATAGAATCTAGATTTCCTGCATTGCCTTCTGATGAGAGAACCAGGTCACCTGGCAGTCACCACAGTTGAGCAAACACTCTGGTGGGCAGCTCATCAGGGCACAGTAATTGGTTCTGGCATCTGTTTGTCCATCAGATATGTACTAGAGCCTGAGGGTATTCAGGGATTAAGAGGCTTTGTCTGAACACCCTGGGCTCCAGATTTGGCTCTGTAAGAGGCCTGGAGACTTGCAAAGCCAACTTAACTCCCTAAAACTTCTATCTTCCCTTCTGTAAAGTGGGCTTAGTTAACTGGTACCTACCGATTAGGGATCAAGGGACAGCTGAATGAGATGTTGTTTAGGAAGTGTTTAGTGCTTAGTACCTGGTACAAGTAAGCACTGAGTATGTACCAGCTATTATTAAAATAAAAATGTGTGCTGGCTCTGTGCTGTGAGGAGTAATGATTTGAATATAATATGGCTGCTGTCCTCAGGAACCCACAGTCCAGGGAAAGAAACAATTGATCTAGGATCTCAGGGCAGAATGCTAAGTGGTCTGAAAATGAGGCTCACTGGGGATTGGGGAGCCAGGAAAAAGACATTGCAGCTGCCCTCAGCCAGAAGATATTCTGTAATTCCCATTACCACATGGTGTGGTGCCCAGCAGTCCTTTCCAGTTCAAAGAACTGGATGGGGTAATTGATAAGTGTAAAAGTTTAATGTTTATTGACAGTAAAAGAAAAAAAGAAGAAGTGAAAAAGAAATGAAAAGAAGAGGGAAGAGAAGTAAAAGTGCAAAAAAGAAGTATAAGTGAATTCTGAAGAAGAGAGAAAGTATGCCCTGCATCCAGAGAGGGCCACTGCAAGAGTAAGAAGACGAGGTCAGTGGTCACTGGTTTTCATATATCCTTCTGACAGCAGATCTGGCTCCTAAGATGTTCTGCACATATGTCCTGCTGAGTTTCTCTGATTTTCAGGTCACACCCAGTTGTCCCGCCGGTTTGCCATGCCCTAATCTGCCTCACTCTTACTTCTGACAAAATCGGTCAGTTTAGCTGAAAGTGTTTCCTTTTCTGTTCCTACTCTGACATAATGGAGAAGGTCATAGAGCTGATATTGACAGAGAAGCCAGGACAGTGGTGAATGCTGGAGCCTCTCATGCTGTCTTCCCCCATCACCAAGGCCTCCTCCCAGGAGACAGGAAGAGGAGGTGAAGGGTCAGGCAGTCTCATTAGACTGTGTCTTGAATCCCCTAAAACTTGAAGGAGCAACTGCTGGCTCTTTCTCTTTCAAATAAACTCTTGGGCTTTTCCCCAAGTACTTCAACTTCTTGATTTGCTTAATCCAGGAAATAAATTATAAAAGAGGAACTTTCTTACTCAACTTTTAGTATCTCTTGTCTTAAAAAAAAAGAATTAGAAATGATGTTCTATACCTCTCTTTTTGGTGCAAGGACTCAGTAGCTTGAAAATGGGAACAATTTTGCTTCCCAGGGATAACTGGCAATATCAGGAGATATTTTTGGCTGTCATAATGAGTGATGCCACTGGCATCTAGTGGGCAGAGGTCAGAGTTGCTGCTAAACATTCCACAATGCCCAGGACAGTCCCCACCATAAGGAATTATCAGCCCAAGATGCCAATTGTGCTGAGGCTGAGAAACTGTTCTAAGAGAATGGAGATTAAGGGGTGTGTGTGTGTGTGTGTACAATCATGGACGAGCAAGGCACATGGGTTGATCATTTTTCAAAGCTCAGAGAAGATAATGGACAGGGATACTATTTTAAACTTCATTCACTGTATTAGAATCAGATTTACTGGTGCATTCACCAGCAAAAATTCATCTTTAGTTTCTAATGGAAATGGCTGGAAAACACAGATCTATGAAGTGAAGCCAACAGAGGCAAACTAGGTGATATTCACCTGGCACCTAAAGCTCATACACATGACCAGTGATGCCACTCAGTGAGAGCTGGAGAAATCCAGCCTTTGGACTTCCTAACATAATAGGTGGGGAGGGGAGTTGCAGCAGGGGTGATAGCACTTGGTGATGATCCAAAGGTTTCTCATCCTTACACGAGCATCGAGCAAGCTGAGTTAAAAATAAAAAAGACATTCTCTGAGCAGCCAGCTGTCACGGAGGATGCTAATTGTTCTGGTGGTATGTTACTGACAATCTGGGAAGGGGGCCCATCACCCAGTCCTGGGTGGCAGGCCATCAAGGCTATGGAGTGGCTGTGGTAAAACATCCACTCCTTGAGCCCCACGGTCCCAGGCAGTCTGGGCCACTGCTTCCCGTGCAGCACTTGCAGAGCAAGTGGCCCGAAGACCTTTGCTCCTCTACAGATATCTGGGAATGACTCTCTTTTTTGAAGTGACTGAACATTCCAGGGTATTGGATGATTTGCAGACTTCTCAAGATGGATCTTGTCAGAGTTGCTATTTTAACCTCTCCTACATGCAAACCCCACTTCCATGCCCAGCTACAAAGACTCTGGGCTTCATGATCCAGCTGTAAGGCATTTCTAGTATGGATTGTCAGGCAGATGGCAGTCAGAGACTGAATGACTCTGAATGTAGGACACACTTCCAGAACATCAAGGAGGCCCTAAAGTTTGTTCAAGGCACCCAGTACCAAAGGCCCGGGTTACTTATATATCTGGATAGATCCTAGGAAAGAAAATACTGTACAGGGCTCTATGGGAATACATTCATCTTTATCCAGTCTGATCACATAGATGAGTGGAGGTGTCACCATGTTTCATAACCCAGTTAAGTGTTTCAATGTCTCTTGAGTGTCCAGCACATTCTTGGCTGCATTCTAGAGCCCCTTGGGAAGGTGGGCACTGAGAAAAGAAGGAAGAAAAGAGACCTGCAGCACCTCCCCCAGAGCCTTGGGGTTGTGTTGGACAGGGGTCCTGCTCCTGTGTGAAATGAAGTGTGGATGGTAGCAGAGGGAGGCAGACATGGCCCTTGCTGTCAGTGAGATGAGGTGCCCAGTAGGATTTGGGTGCTGTGCCAATTTTCTTGGATCCCTGACACTGTGTGCCATGCAATAGAAATGGATGTGGGATCCACAGCCCATGTTAGGGATGTGTTAGGTAAGAATTTGTGGTCCATTAGTGGAATTGGCTGAGATCCTCAGCAAAGGCTGTCCTGCTGGATCTGGTTCATATCCTGTGTCTACGGAAGCTGTCAGGTCAGTTTCCTCCAACAGGCCCAATCTAGGCCATTGGAATATCATTAAAAAAAGGTTTAAGGAAAAATTTGTACTTGTCAGGAAAGGGTTCTGCTTGATTATTGTTATATTCCCAAGAGGAATGAATGTGGAAGTATGTGACCCAGCTGTGCTAACCCATATAAAGTTGTGACCCTACAAGGCAGCAGCTGGGTGCAGTTCTGATTCCCCCACCTGCCACAAAGCTTTGGTGGATTCATACGCTGTTGTGATGATTCTTGCCCATTAACTCCCATGGCCAAGGTGCATCTGGGAGGCTCAATGCAGGAAGAACTTGGTTATGGATAAAGGCTGAGTTGTACCACACATGCATTGCTCTACTCCACTCTACATGGGGCTCTTTGGTTGTCCCACCATTTCCTTTGATCTCCTCTTGAAGTGGTGCTGGGGTTGTTCCAGATGTCAGTGGAGAATTTGCAGAGCAACTAAGACCACACAAATGCATAAAGTTCTTCCATAAAGGCGTTCTTGTCTTATTTTTTCATTTTCAATTAACTAAATCATGACTAGAGTAAACTTATTTAAAATATGCAGAGCCTCCAAAATAAAAGCTTCAAGTGCTTTTGAAATGTAAGTAGAGAAAACTTACCCCAAGAAGGACTTTACAATGGATTTGTGGAATGTTTCCAAAGACCCTTTGCTGAAACTGCAGAGAAATTTCTCACCACCCATGAGTGATTTCAGATAAAAAAAATTCTTCTCCTTACTTTAATAGGCAATGTTTCTTATTTCTTGTTCTAGATATGAAAGCAAAATAATGTGCATTATAGAACACCTGGAAAATATAAAAGAAATATATATATGAAAATAAAACTCACTCTCATTTCTTCCATCAGAGGTGGAAGATTTAGATGTTAGATTAAGGGTGTTCATTCTTACGATCTTTTTCTGTGCATGTACAGTTGATATACATTTGAAAATAAACTTTATACATATCCTATGCATTTAATTTTATATCATACTTTTCCACGTTGTGTTGTAAACATTTCTTCATGCTATTAAATATTCATCAAAAACAAGCTTTATAGAAGCTGTGGATATAGCTTAGTGGTCTAGTGCTTCCACAGCATATGTGAGGCTGGATTTTTTTCCCCAAGACCAAAAAAACAAAACAAAATAAACCAACACCAAGATTTATAAATGCCACATTATACTCTGTAATATCAACTCAACATAATTCACTTAGCCACTCTCCTCTTACTCAATAGATTATTGCCTATTTTTTAAAATGTATAAATGACATCATAATAAACAGATAATATTTGTCTATAAATTTGATTATTTCCCTAGTTCAATTACTAAAAAAGGAACTACTGACTCATAGGACCTGAGAATTTTAAAAGTTCCAGAAACTCATTGCCAAATTATATTTGGGGGGGGGGGAAGTGTATTGCTTATAGTTCTAGAAACACTGAATATTTTTAAATTAATTTTATTGGTACATTTTAGGTATACAATATAATGACATTCATCATTGGAAATTTGCGCCTTTACATAATCTCTTTTGGTTCTTATTTTTTCCCCATTCCCCTGCCCCCTCTTCAATCCCTCCTTCCCTCCCTGTTTACAGAGAATTTCTTTCTATTTTTTCATTTTCTAATATTAATTCCATTCCCTTCTTTCCTTTCCCCTACCCTTCCACTTCCCATTTGCCTTTGCCCCTTTTCTTCCTATTTCACATTATCTATTATACCTTTTAGTCCTTCTTTACACTTTCAGTTTCTCACACTAGAGAAACTATTCAGTATTTACATGTGTGTCCTATTTATTTCACTTAAGAGTATCACCTCAATGTGCATCAATTTAGCTATAAATGTCTCTAATTTTTCATTTTTTATAGCTGAGTAGTACTATATTTTATATTTTAAAAACCCCACATTTTCTTTATCCAGTCTCCAGTTGATGGGCAATTGGACTGCTTCCAAGTTTTACCTATTACAAATTGTGCTGCTATGAACATGGGTGCACATATATCACTGTGGTATAATTCCTTTAATTCTTTGGGGAAGATACCCAGTAGGGGAATAGCTGGGTCAAATGGGACTTCCAGTCCTAGTTCTTTGAGGTATCTCCATACAGATTTCCACAGTGGTTTCACCAGTCTACACTCCCACCAGCAGTGGAGCAATGCTCCCCTTTCCCCACAGCCCCTCCAGCATTCGTTATTGGTTGATTTCATGATAGCAGCCATTCTTTCTGGGGTGAGGTGGAATCTCAGCATTGTTTTCATTTGCATCTCTCGAATGATCAGTGGTGTTGAACATTTTTTCATATGTTTATTTGCTATTTCTATCGCTTCTCAGCCTTTTGGCTAAGATCAAGTGTATTTGCTATTTCTACTTCTTTGTCTGAGAAATGTCTGTTCATTTCAGATACCTGTTTTTGGATTAGGTCTTTAAATTTGGGAGGTTTGATCTTTTTAAGGTCTTTATAGATTCTAGGTAGTAAACCTTTATCTGAGCAACATCAGGTGAAAACTTTTTCCCACATTGTGTGTTGTCTGTTCACACTGCTGGTGGTTTCTCTTGCTGTGCAGAAGCTTTTTAGCAAGAACAGATCCCACTTCTTGATTATGTGTGCTAGTTCACAGACAACTGAGGTTTTGTTCATAAAATCTTTTCCTATACCAGTGTCTTCAAGAATTCTATCTAACTTCTGTTCCAGCCAGTTCAGCATTTCTGTTTTAATATTTAGATCTTAATCCATTTTGATTTTAGTTTAGTTCATGGTGAGAAATATAGGTCTAGTTTTATTTTTTTTATTTTTTTCCCCATTAAGTTTATTGGTACATTTTAGGTATAAAATACATTTACATACATCATTGGGATCTTGTACCATTACATGAGTATCTTGTTTCTTATTTTTTCCCCCTTCCCCTGCCCTCCCTTCACCCCCTCCACCTTTCCCTATTTGCAAAGACTTTGTTTCCATTTTTTCCTTTTCTCATATTTTTTCTATTCCCTTCTTTCCTTTCCCCTACCCCTCCGACTTCCCCTGCTCCTTTAGAACTTTACTTCCTATTACACAATATCAATTATACATTTTAAAAATTAAAATATCAAGACCTAGGAGACATTACCACAGATTTTACAGAATTTAAAAGGATATAGAAAGCATATTTCAAAAATCTGTTTTGAAATAAATTTGACAACTTCTAAGAAGTACCTTGGAAGACAAATTAATGAAACTAACTCTGGAAGAAATATAAAATTTGAATAGCACCTATTAAAGAAAGTAGATTCCTAGCTTGAAAACCTACCTATATTACAACAACAGGCTCGTATACATTGTAACTAATATAGTATATCAAACATTTAAAGCAGAGAAAAAAAGGAACACTTCTCCCCTCATTTTAGGAAATCAACATTGTGCTAATCCTAAAACTGGATAAAGATAATAGAAGAAAAAAGTATGAACATAGATAGAAACTTGTTTAACAAAACAAACTATTAGAAGTCAGATCTGGCAGTATGTAGAAAGTGGTTTTATTATAGAGATGGCAGTGTTGGTTCAGCATTGGAAGATCCACCCCCAAAAGTCATCATTTTAACAGAGGAAAGGAAAAAGCCATATGATCCTGTCACTAGTTGGAGAAAGACTATTGGACTAAATTCCACAGCTGTTCATGGTAAAGGCTATCAGGAGACTAGAAGTAGGACAGAAACTTCTCAACAGATTAAAGACATGTACTCCATACTTCCAGCGAGAATGCCTTATATGAATGGAGAAGATACAATGCTTTCTCCTTAAGGTAGGGAACAAGGGCAGATATGCTTACTCTTTATCTGTCCATTAAACTTTGAAACCTAGGCCCAAACCAAAATAGTCTGGCAATAAAATGACACAATTAGGATAGGACTGGCAAGGTAGAAACACCATCTTTATATGTAGATGAAATGATCATCTACAGAGAAAATACTAAGAAATCTCTAGGAGCCCCTAGAACTTGTATTTGAATTTAGCAGGACTAGAAAACACAAGGTATATATAAAAATTCCGGTCTGTGCATACTTGCCGTAAATGAAGAATTGGATATTGAAATTTAAAAGTTATGTAGGAGTACATATGACCTAGAAAAGAAAAAAGAAAGAGAAAAAGAAAACAGTGTTGGAAGATGTTTAGTACCTAATTTTAAGACTTCTTCTAAAGCTACAGGAATCAAGGCAGTGTTGGTATAAGGAAAGACATATAGATCATTGGAATAAAACAGAGAATCTAGAAATAGAACCACATGTATATGGTCCACTGAGTGTTGAAAGATTATTTACATTAACATTTTATAGAATATAAAGTTAATTCAAGAGCCAAGGAAAAAATAGTGTTTTCAGTAAATGGCACTAGAACACCTGGTATCCGTATATAAAAAATTAACCTCAACCCTTTATTTTCATACATAAAAATAACTTGAAGGGATCTATGAACCTAAATATGAAAGCCTAAAAGTATAAAACTTTAAGAAGAAATTATAAGAGAAAATGTTTATGAATTTAGGGTAGGCAAGAGCTTCCTAGGATACAAAAAACATGATGTATAAAAGAAAAAAATTGATACATGAGATTCCATCAAAATTTAGAACTTTAAATGACATCATTAAAATGAAAAGTAGGCCTTAAACAGACCATATTTACATTGCATATAACCTATGGCCAGAATATATAAAGAACTCTTACAGCTCATTAATAGACAACCCAATTAAAAAGTAGACATAAGAAGATGATAAATAGCCAGTACAGCACAAGGAAAGGTGTGCAACTCTAGAATCAGAAAAATACTAATCAGTACAATAACAAGATTGAATTATACACTCATTAGGGAGATGAAGTTAAAAGTTTTAAAAGCCTTGTCATGACTTTTTCTTTTTGTTGGATTCTCCCCCTTTGCGTTTAATTTGTCATGCCCAGTGGATTCATTCTGCTGGTCTTCCTGGGGTTGTGATCCTCATTGTCTTTTCCTAGGATACTGTCTAAAATTTTTGGAGTGCTGGTTTGATATTCATGAAGTTCCTGAGGTGCTCTTTGTCATGAAAGTATCTTATTTCTCCATCAATTTTGAAAGATAATTTTTCAGGGTACATCAATCTCGGTTGGAGGCTGTTTTCCTTTAGGGCAGCAATACATCCTTCCAAGCTCTTCTTGCCTTGAGGGTTTGCATTGAGAAGTCTGCTGTGATTCTAATGGGCTTTCCTTTGTAGGTGATTTGTTTCTTTTCTCTCACTGCTTGTAGAATTTTGTTCTTCTGTTGGATTTCTGGAATCCTAACTATTATATGCCTTTGTGTAGATTTTTTTTTATTAAGGCTATTTGGAGTCCTATATGCCTCACTTATCTGTATGTCAAGTTATTTTCCCCTACTTGGGAAGTTTTCTGCCATCACTTCTGTGAACAGTTTTTTTATGTCATCCCCACTCTCTCCTGTTTCTTCACTGACTCTGATCAGTCTTATGTTATTGTTCTTTGCATTGTCTAGCAGTTGCTGGATTGATTTCTCATGGTCCCTTACAATTTTGAAGCAATTTTTCTTTTCCTGGTCACTAATTGCAATCTTATCTTCTGTATCTGAAATTCTATCCTCACATTGGTTCATTCTGCTATGTAGACTTTCAATGGAGTTTTTAATCTGGAAATCTGTTTCCATCTGTTTTATGGATTCGATTTGTTTCCTATGTTGGCATTCCATCATGTTCCTCAGTTCCTCTATTTTTTTATCTGTGTCCTCTCTAGATTTATTAATCATGTCTTGCACTATGAGCACAATCTTTGCTGTTATCTGAGTAATTATTTCTGATTTCATTTTTCCCACATCCTCTTTTGTCACCAGTTCAGAGAGTCCAGGTGGTTGAGTATCAGATTGTTCCATCTTGTTTCCCTTTGGGGTTGCTGTAGGTGATCCAGAAGTCTGTTTTTGAGGCTTGTTTACCTGTCTTCTCATTTCCATGGCGGGGGGGGGGTTGCTTCTGGCACCCATGCGGCTCACCTTCTCTGCCCTAGGAGCATGGAATGGTGGTGGGGGAGCCTCCTTCTGGGTTCTGGGACTGCCTCAACTTCTCTGCCCTAGGAGTGTGGAATGGAGTCTAGTTTTAATCTTTGGCAAGTTGAAACTGAATTTTTCCAGCACCATTTATTAAAGAGGCTATCTTTCCTCTAGTAAAGGTGTTTGACTCCTTTGTCAAAGATGAAGTGGCTGAGTGTGTCTGGAGTTGTTTCTGCATCTTTTCATCTTTTCCACTGGTCCTCAGGTCTGTTTCTTTGCCAGTACCATGCTGCTTTTATCACAGTAGCTTTGCAGTACAGTTTCAAGTTGGGGGTTGTGAAACCCTCTGCCATATCTCTGTTGCCTAGAATTGTTTTTGTTATTCTTGGTCTCTTCTTGTACCAAATGAATTTTTTAGCTGTTTTCTCAAGGTCTGTGAAGTATGCTGTTGGGATTTCAATTGGAATTGCATTGAATCTATATAGCAGTTTTGGAAGTATGGTCATTTTCACTATGTTGATCCTTCCTACCCAGGAGCAAGGGATGTCTTTCCATTTTCTGATATCATCTTCAATCTCTCTTTTCAGAGTGCTATAGTTTTCAGAGAAGAGGTCTTTGATTTCTTTTGCTAGGTTGATTCCTAGGTATTTCAGTTTTTTGGATGCTATTGTGAAAGGAATTGTTTGACCTATTTCTCTCTCAGTGAGTCTGTTGTTTATGTACAGAAAAGATAGATTTTTGTGTGTTGACCTTGCATCCAGCTACTTGACTGAATTTGGTTATTAAGTCTAGAAGACTTTTGGTGGAGTTCTTGGGGTCTTCTATGTAGAGTATCATGCCATCTGCAGATAATGACAATTTGACTTCTTTGTTTCCTACCTTTATTTCTTTTATTTCTTCCTCTTGTCTAATTGTCTTGGCTAATTTTTCCAAGACTATAATGAACAGGAATGTTGATAGTGGACATCCTTGTCTTGTTCCTGATTTTAGTGTGAAGGATTTCAGTTTTTGACCATTTAGTATGATATTGGCTGTTGGTTTTTCATAGATGGTTTTTATCAGATTGAGGTAGAAACCATTTATTCTAATTTTGGGTTTTTTTTTATCATAAATGCATGTTGGATTTTGTCAGATGCTTTTTCTGCATCTATTGAGATGATCATATGGTTTTTGTTCTTGGCTCTATTGATATAGTGTACTACATTTATTGATTTGCATATTTTGAACCATTCCTGCATCCCTGGGATGAATCTCACTTGGTCAGGGTGTATGATCTTCTTGATGATATACTGCATTCTATTTGCTAGTATCTTATTAAGGATTTTTGAATCTGTGTTCATTAGTGAGATTGGCCTATAGTTCTCTTTTTCTGTTGGGTCTTTCTCTGCTTTGGGGATCAAGGTGATACTTGCTTCCAGGAATGAATTTGGGAGTATTGCTTCCCTTTCAATTTCATTGGAGGGTTTAAACAGTAGTGGCAGTAGTTCCTCTCTGAATGTCTTGTAGAATTCAGCAGTGAGGGCTTCAGGACCCAGGCTTTTCTTAGTTGGTAACTTTTTCATTATGTTTTCAATTTCATTGATTGATATTGGGTCGTTTAGAATTTTTAGATCTTCTTCATTCAACTTTGGTAATTCATATGTGTCTAGGTATCTGTCCATTTCTTTTGTGTTTTCCATCTTATTGGCATATAGGTTCTGGAAGTAGGTATTGATGACCCTCTGGGTTTTTGCTGGGTCCATTGTAATTTCATCCTGTTCATTCCTAATTGCATGGATTTGTGTCTTTTCTTTCCTTTTTCTGATAAAGTTGGCTAAGGGTTTATCAATATTGTTTATTCTTTTGGAGAACCAACTCTTGACTTCATTGATTTTTTTTGTATTATTATCTTAGTCTCTATTGCATTGATTTCTGCTCTTATCGTTATAATTTCCTCCCTCATCTGAGCTTTAGGTTTGTCCTGCTCTTCTTTTTCTAGAAGCTTGAGGTTCAGCATCAAGTTTTGTAATTGAGCTCGCTCTGTTTTCCTAATACGAGTATTCACTGCTATGAATTTCCCTCATAAGACTGCTTTCATTGTGTCTCATAGATTCTGATATGTTGACTGCCATTGTCATTTAATTGAAGGAACTCTCTGAGTTCTTCTTTAATTTCCTCTGTGACCTACTGGTTATTCAGAAGTGTGTTGTTCAATTTCCATGTGTTTATGAAATTTTTGTGGTTTCTTTTGCTATTGACCTCCAATTTCATCACACTATGGTCTGATAATATACAGAGGATAACTTCAATTCCTTTGCACTTACTGAAACATGTTCTGTGAGCAAGTATATGGTCTATGTCAGAGAAACACCTATGTGCATTTGAAAAGGATGTATATTCTGATTTTGTGGGATGGAACACTGTGTAAACATCTATTAAGTTCATTTGTTCATGAGTTTGATTGAGTTCTAGTATTTTGTTGTTTATTTTTTGACTAGTTGATCTATCTATTTGTGACAGTGGGGTATTAAGGTCCCCCACTACCATTGTATTAGTGCTTATATGATCTTTCATGTCTGTTAGCATTTGTTTTATATAGTTGGGCATACTCGTGTTTGGTGCATAGATATTATGATTGTCATCTCTTCCTCTTGGATTGTTCCCTTCACAAGGATGTAGTGTCCTTCTTTGTCTCTCTTAATCAGTGTTGGTTTGAAATCCACTTGAGGATAGCTACTCCTGTTTTTTTTCGGATTCCTATTGCATGGAGTATTGTTTTCCACCCTTTAAGTTTCAGTCTACGAGTTTCTTTTTGAATTAAGTGTGTCAGAAACACTCAATATTATCTTTAAAAATTATTTGGTTTTGTAATGGTTGAATATAATATCTCATTCTGTGATGGTTTTAAAACATATTTTCAAAACCATGTGTATTAATACAGGCTATGAACACCAACTAGAGCTTTTTCCTAGTTTTCTTGGTAATGGTTCCAGTGATTTAACATTAAAAGAAGTACTTACACTTGGTTTACTCTTTTAATAATATCTTACTATATTTATTTGAAAGTCTTTTTTGCCTAAAATCAACAATAATACTTGATTGAGTATTCAACATCCTTTAATGATGATTACCATAGTATGATCTATTGATTTATCCAATTGTGTTAATAAAGGTACCAATATTAAAGCATCATTACAGTTCTGGCATAAACTTAACATATGAACTTAATGGTGGATTATTCACTTAGCTGTGTTGACGTTATATTAGGATTTTTTTCATCTGTTTCTAGGTGAGATTGAATATTAGTTTCCTATCTGTGTGTGTACATTTGTACACATACCACAGCTCTTTGTTTTTTAATCTTAGTAGCCAAATATTTTTATGTTGATCATTTCCTGAGTATGAAATTCAGAATAAAATTTTGACATTTTGCTACAATCTCCAAGTCTCTATCTAACATGCTTACACATTCTGTTTCTATTTGGGTGATATCTTCCATTTGTTTTTTGAAGTTCATTTCTACCCCAGGACTTTTACACTTGTTGTTTGATCTTTGTATTATTCATATCTCATTTTGTTCAGATCTCTCCTGAAATATCTCTCCCTCAGAGAGTTCTTCCTAGACAAACTTATTTAAAGTATTCTATCCCAATTTATTAATTCCAAACCCTTATCCTGCTGCATTGTTCTTGATAACTTTCACCACTACTTAACATTGACATTGCATTGTGCATCTATATATTTTCTATCCCCACCAAAATAATGTGAGCTCTAGAGCATCAAAGACAATGTGTCATTCATAACAATATCATCAGGGCCTGGCAAAGTGTATTTTACATCATAGGTAATCTATAAAAATTCTATTGTGTAGGTGAATTGGTTAATTCTTGCTGAATATGTTTAACTCATATGGATTGCTTATTTTACTCTATTCTTACATGGGTAAAGTGCAACATATCTCCCCCATTCCTGCCCAGTTCCCCTTCCCCACCTGTTCTCCATTGCTACTCATAGTTCCCAAGACATCCAGCTGTTGTACTGCCACTTCCACTTGGTCCCACCCCTCCCAGGGGGAACGATAGTTGTCACCTGTCTTTTCTGGGTACTATTCCATCTGTGGCACCTCTGCCCATTGTGGGATCTTCTGGATAAAGTCATTTCCTGAGGTGGCTGCTGGCTCCTCCACTCACTATTCTTGCTCTTGCTGGCGACTGTGGCTACTCCTTGATGTCAAGATCATTTCTGTGTCTTTCACAGCTTCCAGAGAGCAGCGTGCTATACTCAATAATCAGAGAGTCTCCATCATCTTTCAGTTTTTAGTAATCTATATGTGGTGGTCAAGAGCAAGGCTTTACATCCCACTGACTTGGACTTGACCACTCTCCAGCCAGAGAACCTTGAACAAATCAGACTTTGTGGACCCCTCAGGTTCTTATCTATAGAATAGAACATTATTCTTTTTAAAGTTGAGGGAGACTCAGCACATACTTGCCCCAGCCTGTTACCTTACACTCCAACAACACAAACACTCACTTTTCTGTGCTGTCTCTGCCACCTTTGCTCTTTTGCCTAGAAGGCCCTTCCATATCATCTACCCTTGGCTACTGCTATGCATCCTCTATGCATCCTAGGTTAATTGCCACCTCTTAAAACAGCTCTCACCTCTTAAAACAGCTCTCTTTGATTCCCCTGCCCACCAACCATCAGCACCCAACCCCCTGTGACCCTGGAACAGTCCCTTGGTTGGTCCATGCTCACAATACTCAGGGCAAGTCTCATTCACACACTGACCACTTTGTTGTTGGGTTGTCTGTCATCCTTGCTGGCAAATGGGCTCCTTGAAGACAGGAACTGGATCTTATTCTTTTATGTTCCTGGTGACAGCCCCAAGCCCATCCTCAACAAGCTCAGTTGCTGTGTGTTGAACTTTGGTGAATTACATGGATCAGATTGGACAGTATTTCTGTCTTGGGGGATGGAGTCCTCTTTGAGTGGGACACTGAAGGGTTAGGGTGGGAGAAAGTGAAGAATGGCCTGACCAGACCAGCCAGCAGGATCCATCCTGATGACTGAGGAGAAGACAGACACATGGTAGCCAGGCTGCCTTTCAGAAAGGGGCCATGTGGTCTGCGGACTTCTTTACTTTAAAATAGCTTTACCTTAAAATAGAAAAATCTCAGCATTGTAGTGTGGCCCTTACACAAGAGCTGGCACTGTCTGCTTTTCTCTGATGGGGACAGCCAAGTTCAACATGCAGGGGGAATGGATACAGACGCACATGTCACACCCAGCAGCTAAATGCTCCCAGCTCAAAACCAGGCCCAATTGAAAGGATCAAAGCCTACACATGGCCAGGCAGTGACAAATTTATGAAGTCCAGTCATCCCCATGAAAACACTGTGTATTTTAATCTGCCCAGTGGAAATAAATCAATCTTGAGTTTCTGTAGAAGGAACAGCAAGTCAGCTGTACTTCCCCATAAAAATGCAAGGGATCTGTTTAAAGCGACTTTTCCATCTCTTGTATACAGAATCAACATTTTCTTAGTGATGGAGGCATCAAAATGCACCTTTGTGTTTCCCCTTTCACAACAATTCTGACCATCTAGCTTGTGATGAGTATACAAGCTTTGTTATTGCACTCAGATTTACAAACAAAATTGTTGGCACGGAAAAGCCTGTGGTGGGTCAGACAGGCCACCCATACATACGCACATGAAAGCCCAGTTGGAAAATCTCCTGACGTCAGCCAAAAGTGTGACTGCACTTCTGAAAACTTGGCTGTTCTCTTGGTGGTCGAAACAGTGAACCTTTTTGTTCATTGAATGCTGAAAAAACAAGTCTGCCAAAGAGTACCTTTTCCTCAAGGGTTTCAAAGCACCTCGCTATTTTTGCCTCCTTTTCTCTCAGGGCCGGAGAACATTCAACAAACATGAATCAGAGATGTTTTATTGTTTCATGGGAGACTCCGGGCTACAGCCAAGTACCATTGGTCCATTTGCCTTCCATGTAGTTCATAAGAGGGTCTCTTTGTACCCAGCTCCTATGGCCACAGTTGAGGATGGAAGTTGAATGTGTTCACCTTGTAGGGATGTGAGGAAGAAGTTAGGATAGAAAAAAGATGTGATCTTTCTTCTCGGTGAGTCCTTTGTGCAAGATGGGTCCCCTGGGCTTTCAGGTGGCCTGTGGTTATAGAAGAGAAAGGCTGATTCTCCAAAATGGGAGAGAAGAAATGACTGGACTTTCATGAGCTTGCTACCTTTAACCGTCTGGGCTAATAAATCCTTCAACTGAGGTGTGTGTATATATACTTATTTTATATTTATATAAATGTAATGTATAGTATTATATAAATATTATATATATTTATATAACATATATTATGTTTGTATTATATATTGCATATACATATATGTATGTATTGCAGTAGACATATATATATGTAAGACTATATAATAATATATAGGTATGTCTATATATAATACAATCAAACTTTGGATTGTGATTAACTTGGTCTGTGACTATTCTGCAAGACAAGCAAACATTTCTAAAAAATTTTAACTTGATAAATATGTGATGTCTTGCAATACCAGTAGTATGTCACGCTGAATATCACATGATCGCAACTGGTTCTTCTCTCTCTTTTTTGCTGCTTTGATATACAAGTGCTTTGGATTATGAGCAGAACAGCTTCTTCTTGCAAACCAAGGTTTTACTGTACAGTACTTTATACAATGTGCATAATATCCCTGCTGTATTTTTGCTTTGTTATGACCTCCAATAGACTGAAAAATACATTTTTAAACTAGTTCTTTAAAAGAAAAGACAATTATATATACAAAACAAAAATTTCAAAGAGTACAAAAACGCTACACAATAAAAATTCTCACTTTCATCCTGGCGCCCTAAATCCCTTCCCATGGTAACCACTGTTAATAATTATTTTTAAAGAAAAGCCTCTCAGGAAAGTTTTCTATATATACACAGTCCTTCAAACCACACACCCACACCAAATAGGCACATATTGTGTTGTTCATCATACTTTTCTCTTATATATCTTTTATTTTGGCAATCCTGTTCTAATCGCACATATTCACCTACCTCATTCTTTTTAATGCCTATGTAGTGCTCCATTGTGTAGTGCTCCATTTTGAATGTAGCATGATTTAATGGACCAGCCCTTACCAAAGGTCATGCTGGTCATCCTTGCTTTCTGTTACACTAAACAGCACCATAGTTAACATTCCATGTGCAAATCTATCTCCAAAGAATCTCTGAGAAGTGATTGTGTTAATACATATGTATTACAATTTGTTACAATTGTTATTACTATTATTATTATTATATTTTAATAACTATCCAAAGGTGTTAAACCTATTTTCCTACCCACCAACGGGGTCAACAATACATGTTCTGTTATCTCTTTATTAGTCCAATTATTTCAAACTTCAATCTTCTTTTTGGTACCAGGGATCGAACTTGGGACCTTGCGCTTGCAAGGCAGGCGACAGAACCCCTGAGCTAAATCCCTGGCCTCTCAAACTTCAATCTTTGCCAATCTATTGGGTAAAGTATACCACAATAAATTTAAAAGTCAGAATCTTTATTGATTTCTCAGAGATATTACAACACCTATAGTGTTTAAATACCTTCTTTGCCATCATTCCATCTACTTCCCTCATTTTAGGGAGGAAGCTGAGGGCAGAAACAGCTTCCCTAGGGCCGTGAAGTTCAGATCCCACACACACAGCCCTGAGGCAGAGTCAGCAACAGAGCTCATGTAGGGTGACACAGATCCTCATTCCTGCGGAGCCTCTGTTCCTGGCAGGCAGAACTGTACCAGCTCTTGACTTCATCAAGGAGCTGAAGTCAATGTACAATATTTACCCCATCGTCCAGAATTCTGGGAAGTGCAGACCACATACAGGCAGAGTTGGTAGCAAAACATCCTCTTGATCGCTTGAGAGAATTTTTAAATACTTTCTCCCCTGTTCAAGGCAGTGCATCCTCTACTGTCTCCAAGTGGATTTTTATAAGGTCTGAATGATCACCAGGACATCTTTCCTAAAAGGAGGGGCTTTGTTTGTGGATTGGGGAGTGGAGAATGAGAAGGTAAGGGTTGAGTCACACTGGCAAGGATTCTAGTTCTAGTCCTCTTCTTCCTAGCATTGGTGCTTGGGGCAAGCCACCTCTAAGCCTCTGTCATTTCATGCCTAAAATGGGGAGAAGTATAAAGTGCACCTCTGGAGGTGTCCATGAGGATCAATAAGATAACATAGGAAAAGCACTTGACACAGTGCCCTACAGATTGTCAAGCGTTCTCTACACAAGCTGTCCACATCAGCATTATTGATCATGCTTTTGCAAGTTCATGTCTGTCGGACTTCTTTCCAGTGGCTTCTGATCTTCCCTGTCTTAACTCCTTGTTCCCTTGAGATCAGGTTATCATTTTAAATAAGAATATTAACAAAGAAAGTTGTTCCTTGGCTGGACAAGCAAGCTGCACTCCACAGAGAGGCAGATGCAGGGCCTTGCAGAAGGTAGGACCCTCTTCCTGTGGTCATGAGCCAATGCCAGGAGACTTTGATGGCAGAGCTGCTATTGGTAGCCTCAATTTATCCAGAACCATCTGTCATAGGGGTTTCAGGATTGATCTTGACTCTGCAAAGCCAACCACCAGAAGCCAACCACAGCACAGGTCTCTGTACAATAGCATACTTTTTGATTTGTTTGCTTTTGTTGTTCAAGGAATTAAACCCAGGGCCTTTGGAGTGAGCTACATCTTCAGCCCTTTTTAAAATTTTTGTTTTGAGACAGGGTATTGACAAGTTATTGAGTTTCCTATGCCAGGCTCAAACATATGATTCTCCTCCTGCCTTAGCCTCTGAGAGTGCTGGGGTTTCAGGCATGCGCCACCACACCCCTTTAGCACAGTGTAGTTCTGAACCTTGCTGATGTCCTCCTATCACATCTGACTTCAGAAGCTGGGGACCCTTGAAGATAAGACCATGTGTCAACACAAAGTGGCCACTTGGAAGGCCAGTTGGGGTAAACACAGGTTTTCTAGACTGCATAAAAGCCAAATGGAAACTATTTTCCTCTAGCATTTTAAATCTAAAATGTAAATGATATACCACACTTTTTCTCTCCCTTGCAGTAATATTATGGTAATATCCAGTAATATTACAGCCTGTGGTCTAATTGCTAAATTTCTGCAGCTGGCAGTTGTTGTTCTTGGCTTGAGGGGTACAAAGAACGTGTGTATTTACCTCTTCCTACTAGCATTCTCTCTACACCAGTAGGAGAACAGGTTGTTAGGATTATCTACTGGTTTCTAGGACCTGTAGAGGGTATATTCTGTGTGACCTAGTTACAGGTTAGTATTTCTATAGCCTGTGTGTTTTTCAGCCTCTGTACAGAAATGTCAGGATTTTTTTTTATAGAGCTGAAACCCACACTGCATCCGCCCTTTTTGCCAGAAAAGATTCAATGTAAAGATTAGTTATAAGAACAATAACCCTCTTTTAACTTCATTTTTTATGCTACACATTCTTCCGATTTTGCTGGCCCTGTCTCTCCCCCAAACAATCAGGGCACTGTCAGAAAGCTTTCAAGCACATGTAAAGCACCTTTGAAAAACAACACACACACACACACACATGCACACACACACGCACACACGCACACACACACGCACACTCCAAGCACAATGTGGGCACCTCCACTTTAGCTTCACCCTTACAGAAAAGAGAGTTAACTCTTGTTTTATCCAGAAAATGCAAAAAGCAGGAAGGCGGTTAACAGATGAGGACTCTGCAGATGGCAGTGCCCTTCCATCACTGCAGGGCCTGGTGTGAGTGGCCGAGGCTCAGGCCCTGCGCACTTAGTGACACAGAGCACTGGACTGCAGGACCTAGGAGAGACAGAGCCCAACTCCTAGTGGTGTGTATTTGTGTGTCCCTGTTGATTAATCTGTCAGTTATTTTATTTTTGGAGATTTATGAAACAAAGTTTTAAAAAATCGTTTTATTTTTACCACCTCACATTAAAAATTCCTTCCAGAGTGTGTTTGTGCCGCTCAAAAATGAAGTTATATTAAGAGGGGGAACACTGGTCTAGATTCAAGGCACACTTAAAACAAGTCTTATGTTTGGTTGTATTTTCTTTGTATATTATAAACATTTATTTAACTTGTTGCAGTTTGAAGTGAAAAATTTCCAAAATGTATGCTCAACAATAATAATTAAAACGTTTGTAGCACACACAAAAAAAATTGCTTCCAGAATCTCTTTTCTCCTCCTGTCCTCTCTTTTTCCAAATCATACTATTGATGTTGTGAATGTGATGCATGCTCATTATTAAACCAAAACCCATTCACTCCCTAAAGAACAGTACAAAGATGAAATATATATGCATATATTCACACTCTCCACAACTATTCTTAACATAAAGTGGATGTCATTTCTTCCATTTATATGTATAGAAGTATCACTAGACATATGAGGTAGATAGGTAGAAATAGATAATAAAGATGGATTTAATTTGTACATACTTTTTAATGAATAATTAAATTTAATTGTATCTGAGTTGTATTTGAGTTCATTTTTAAAAATCCAAACCAAAATAGAAGTTTTTGTTGGATCACGAAATTTTTAATATATGATAAAGTGACATATTAATATTCAACAATGTTAATATTCAGTCATTAATATGTAATATATAATCTATGCAATACTCTTATGAAAGATTACTTTCCAACTCCTCTATCACTAAAAATTTAAATTTAAATTATAAAAAATTATTTTTAGGTTTATATAAGTAGAAAGTGCTAGTGGTATCTGTTCTCATTGTTGCTGGATACAGGAATGACAATGAGATTATCAGTTTTTCTTCTCTCTCCCTTGTACCCATGATTTTTGCTTGATTTTCTTCTGGTGCTCTTCATTCTATCTGCCATTCCAAGTTAGCTTAAGAACTTCATTGAGCATTACTTGCAGAACAGGTTTGCTGATAAATCACATTTTCTAAGCTTTTATTTTTCTCTGAACACATCCTCACTTTGCCTTAGTTTTGCAAGCTTTGTTCTCCTGGACACAGAAGTCTGCACTGATAGCTTCCTTTCTTCTTTTTCTTTCAGCTCTCTGAAGGTGATGTTTATTTGTCATCCCGCCTTCATTGTTTCTGGTACTGAGGACAGCAGTCATTCCCATCGTTTCTGTGAATGTTGTAATTTTTTTGCCCTGCTTGGCTATTTTTTCAAGATTTTCTCTTTGTTTCTGATTTATCGTTTTAAGATGATGACTCTGATTTTATCCTCTATATTCGTATTTATTGGGATTTACTGAGCTTCTGAGTTCTGTAAGTCAATGTTTTTCACCAACTTTGAGGAATCTTTGGTTTTTATTTCCTCAAATAATTTTTCGGTAGCTCTTCTCTCCATCCTTTTTTCTGAGACTCCAGTTACAAATGCATGTCAGACTATTTGTTATTGACCCACAAGTCACTCAGTTTGGGGTTTTTAAAATTTGTTTTCTCTGTTCTTCTGATTAGACAATTTCTACTTAATAATTTCTATCTTCAATTTATTGATCTTTTTATGGCTGTCTCCAATTTGATATTAAGTGTATCCAATAGGTTTTTCATTTCATGCATTGTATTTTTGATTCTAAGATTTTCATTTGGTTCCATTTATCTGCTGAGATTCTCCATCTTTTCATTATGACCATTTATTTATTCAGTTAGTCAGTTAGTTAGTTATGATACTGGAAAGTGAACCCAGGGCCTTTGCATGGAGCTATATCTCTAGCCCGTTTTATATTTTTATTTTAAGATAGGGTCTTACTAAGTCACTTAGTTGTGCAGGGTAGGCTTGAACTTGTGATCTTCCTGCCTTAGCTTCCCAGAGTGCTGGGATTACAGTGAGTGCCACCTGCCCAGCTGAATGTATATTTTAAGTTTCCTATCATTTCTTATTTTCCTATTTTTTTTTTAAATTAGATCTTGGACATTGTAGATGATATACTGAAGAGGCTTTAGATTCTGTTATCTTCTTTTGAAGAGTGTGATTTTTTTCTAGCCAAGAATTAATTTATCAGCTAATAATTTTAGACTTACAGCTTGGTATCATGCCTTTGCTAAGGTGGGTTCATTTCTGGTTTTGCCCCTTATCTGAGGGTGAATCCTTAGCTCTAGGACATAGGTTTTGTCCCTAAGGATGACACTTCTGAGACATCAGTAAGAAACGTGAGATATTTATCAAGCCCCTGTAATTTGGCAGGGTTTTAACTTTGTCTGGCCCCGTTATGCTCAGCAGCTGAAATGTCCACTCAGCTTTTTTAGCCTTCCAGTTATTTCTTTCTGTTGGGATCCCTGGAGTTTTTCTATCCATGTGTATATCAGGGGTCAGGCAAGGATGTGAAGGAATATTATAGATATATGTATGTTTGGGACTTTTCATTTAGTCTTCCTGGGATTTCCTGCTTCCATTTTCAGATGTTCTAGTCATCCCAATCTGTTTTTCTCCTTTCTAGCTGTTCAGCACTTTGTGGACTTCAAAAGGCGCTTTGTACCTTCAAAAAAAGACACAAACAAATCTGGCCCAACATACCTTCCATCTTTCAAGGGTTGATTCCTTTCCACTTCTGCCTTACTTGGGTTGTTCTCTAGCATCTATTTAATCTAGTAACTTCTTAAAATAGTTGTTTTTCTGTGCTTTGGCCATGGCTAGTTCAATATGACATTTCCCTCTGTAAATGGAATCAAAACCCCATAACAACTCAATTTCA
The DNA here is from genome assembly GCF_053883595.1 of Heterocephalus glaber. Taxonomy (NCBI): domain Eukaryota; kingdom Metazoa; phylum Chordata; class Mammalia; order Rodentia; family Bathyergidae; genus Heterocephalus; species Heterocephalus glaber. The sequence goes on from NW_028258320.1 coordinate 63,383,351, forward strand.
AGTAGTATTTATTCTTTACCATTATTTCCATAATAAATTGTTACTATCTTAACTTTTTCCCCTAGGATTGAGCCTCAATTTTTTTCTCACATCATTAGATTAACATCTTATTTTAGGTTTACTGCTTTAAAAGTTAGAATTTCCATTTATTCAGAAGTACTGTAGACACTGAAAGAGGTCAACCACAGAGATATTATTGTTGACAGAGTAAGTCCTACTTGGCAGTGCGGTTGCATTATTTCCAGTTTGTATCACTAATGTCACATTGCCTAAAGTTGTGTTATCAGCAGTTTCTACTTTTTTTTTTTTACAGTTTTACCAATGAGGACTTCCTTTGTTAAAAATGACACAAAATTTATATCAAATTGGCTTACACATAAAATGGAAATTTATTAATGTGCAGAACTGAAAAGTCCAGGATACGTCATTTCATGTGCGCTTGATCTGGGAGCTCAAATAATGTCCTCAGGGCCCAGTTTCCCTTTTTTCATGCATCTATACCCTCCATAGACTCTGAGTACCATTCTCGGCAGAGTCTCACCTTGTGAGTCAGTTTGGTCTAGATCGAGCCTAGTAGCCATATGAGTGATGGAATCTCTCTCTGTAAAACTCAGTGACTTTAACCAGCTCTGACTGCAACATACAAATCCCCCAATCAGTCATCGCAGAGGGAGGATGTGATACTCTGGAGGCCAAGTCAGAGGCCTCTTTGGATCCAAGCTGGAGTCTGCTCCACTGATGTACATGGGTTGATGATGGCAGAAAAAAGTTTCTGGAAGGAATATTGTAATAGTTTCAATAAAAAGAAGGTCATTTGGATCTGGACTAATACAGAACAAGTGTTTGCTCTAACAGACTTGACTGTGTTGGTTGGGTCGGTTGGTTGATTCCGGGAATTATTTTTAAAATCAAAGGTCCTAAATGCCATTAACTTTTGCAGTCATCAATTGCCCTTCAGCATATGTCTCAGAGCTTATCAGAACCACCCTGTAGGAATCTGGATGAATCTCTAAGCAGATACTTTGAGACATAAGAAGCTATGAGGCTTCGTGGCCCAACCATTATTTATTGAACCATTCTAGGCTTATTTATGATAAAATAAGTGCTTGAATTTTATAAACCCAAACAGAAAAGTATGTTTTCTGGGTACTACCATTAAATAACCATATAAAAATATATTCTTAGCAAAAGATACAGTGCTAGGGACTCTAGAGACTACTAACAGTCGACTCAGATCATTCCTTCTTATTTATCCCTGGATTTTTGAAAAAGTGAGGCTCTACTCTGGCATGGTCTGTTCTGTGAAGCTTTAAATCTTTTAAGAAACATGTAGAAGAAAAGGGTCTGAGAACCCTATCTGGAATTTGTTTTCAGTAAATCACACAAAACTAGAAAGGACTAGCTGGTGCTCCTTTGCTACGCAGCATTAAACAGAATTATTCGGTAATTTGGGACAGAGCAAAGCCAGTTCAGGCATATTTTTTTCTTTGGGGTACTTAATTTTATTTATGGCCCCTGTTTCTTGTCACTTCTTTGGTTATCTGGAAACTTTTAAGGCAAATATGCAGGCTGGTTAGTTTCTCTTAATCAAAGTAAGCATCCTTTCATCCTAAGCCTGGAGTTTGCTGTTCTGGTAGATAAAAAGGTTATCATCATATTATTCCCACATCTAACCTTTAGAAGCTACAAAAATTTAAATTTTGCATCTGAAGAGTTTCACAGATCTCTTGTCTCAGTTGAATAAATGGAGGCCAGTATTCAGTCTGATCCCTGTAGGATTAAGAACAGGTTTGGGACCTTTTAGAGGTTTTCCATTTTTGTTTCTGTTTTTGTTTTCTCTTAAGTGTTAGGCCCATTTTCTGAGATGCTTCCATAATATTCTTAACTAGTATACTATCCTCAGGGCCAAGGAGAAACCGAAGGACTAATTTTTGCTTTTAGAAAGAGTCGTTTGCTTGGGCAGAGTCTCAGTACTGGGATTTCCCAAAGCAGACAGAGGTTCAGATCTGGGTGACTCACTGCATATTATGAAATTCTCAGTTTTCCAACTACTGCCTGTACTTGGCTTAATTTAAAAGGTAAATACCTAGCATTTGTAAGAGATAAGGACATTAGAACCTGAAAAAGTAAAAACACTTTCTACAAAGGTCTAGGGGAATTGGGAGGGGTGGGGGAAAGGAAAGAAGGCAAAGGAAAAAAATATGAGAAAAGAAAAGAACGGAAACAAAGTCTCTGTCAATAGAGAGGGGTGGAGGGGTTGAAGGGAGGGCAGGGGAATGGCGAAAAAATAAGAACCAAGATACGTCATGTAAGGGTACAATTCCCAATGGTGAATGTAACTGTACTGTATACCTAAAGTGTACCGATAAACTTATGGAAGAAAAAAACAAAAAACAAAAAAAAAAATCAACTTTTGGCAAAGCCTTTCTAGAAAAGCGACCAAGGCTTGATAGAGTGGTGGTACTGGGGCTATCAGGTGTCAGTGGAACTTCCTCATAGAAGGACTGCGCCATTAGGGGGCAAGGGGCAACTCATCCGACGACCCACTTGCTTTCTTTCTGGAGACCAAGTGGCTGTGATGGCCGGCAGGACAAAAGCTGCACGCAAAGCACACTATGAAGACAAACTTGTTTTAACAGCCCCTGGGCCTTGCTTCCTTCTGAACCAGTTTCTGAAACACAACTCAAGTGTTTTGAAAAAGGACATCACTATCACCTTGTTGCTCCCCTGATGAAAAGTGAGGGGTCACACTGTCACTGCAGAGGTGACACACCTTCAGGATGGAGCCCAAATTCCTCTGAGTGCCTGGCTAGCCCTGGTCCTCTGGCTCCACCCAAGCCTTGACTTCCACCAGGCCAGGCCCCTCCCACTTGGCGCTGCAGACAAAGAAGGAATCCTGCTTTCTGTGCTCCTCACAGTCCTGCTAACTGCTCTGCCTGGCACCTTCCTCTCCCTCTTTTTCCCAGCCTCCAACTTATCTCTAAGTTCAAGTAGCAGCTTCTCCGGGGGGGTCTCCCTAGCACTCCCCTGCTAGAAGTCTGAGCCCCTGGCCTCCATCTGCTCTCCTCTTTGGTCCTGCACAGAGCCATCTCAGCACTGCAACTTTGGGTCCCTTGTGTGGCCTGGCACATCACAAATGCCAGGTAAAGATTTACTGAGTGAATCTAAGCACAATTAACAGTCTTTTCCCAGGTGGGGATTGAGGATAGGAAAAAGAAAGGGGGGGGGAGAGAAAAAGAAAGAAAGAAAAAGAGAGAGAGAGAAAGAAAGAAAGAAAGAAAAAAAGAAAGAAAAAAATGTGGGGGGATTTTGTTTTATTTTTTGTTTTTGCAGTACAGGAGGTTGAAGTTAGGGCCTTCACACTGAGCTACATCTCCAGGAGTTTTTATTTTTTAGTTTGTGACAGGGTCTTACTAAGTTGCTCAGGCTGGGAATCCACCTGCCTCAGCCTCCCAGAGTGCTGGGATTTCACCACAATGTTCAGCTAAAGGAACTCTTCCTGAAAGTGGTGTCACATAAGAGTATGTGTGTGTTTCTATCCTTCATTGTCTGCCATTTTATAACGGGATCTCTCCAAATCTATGGCTATGACAATGGAATTATTATCAGATAAGGAAAAGCCCTGGGAGTGGCTTACTTGGATTTGGAGTAGTGGAAGAGAATGGTTTTCCCATTCCCTCCATGATCTGAGCAATGTTGTTTATAAATAGTGGTGAAGTATTTCCCCCAGTCTATTTTTTTTTCTATCTCTTTTTCCTAGAACAGCTTGTTTGGGCAAAGTGGGAGAAGAACTTGGAAAACTGTCCCTTGAAACATCCATGAACTAGAAATGCAGTTTAGTTATCACACATATGGGATGCATTTTAACTCTAGTCAAAAAGTTTCTGAAGCAAAGAATCCCATAAATATACAAACTACTTTATTATGTTATTCAACTCCATTCAAAATCGCTACAGGGAATTTAATATAAGAAACGTTAGCTTTTGAAAGCCACACCTAAATTTTTATTATTGTTGGCATATTTACTGAAACATGTAGCATACATGATTGATTTATTTCCATCCTGCTTTGCTGAGCTCATGTTTAGATCTTGATTTCAATTCAAGGCTGAGTTGTGTCTTTGTGATCTTATTTTTTACAATATAAGAATAGGTCCATTTTGATTTTTATTTCTGTAAGTAGCAGAACTGCCCTTGGATCTTCTTTTGTACAGATAAGTGTTAAAATTAGATGGTGCTGGTGTGCTGAAAAATCTAAGAAGATTTTCTGGCAGATTTTATTTCAGAACTGAATGGCAAAGGCAACCTAACCCTACTGGTGTAGACCCAATAGTAGGACAGCCTGGGTCATGTGAGCATACATGACTCTGACACAGTAATGGTCATGTGACATGCCACTTATCCAAAACATAAAAATAGCTCTTGGAGGACTTCAATTGGAGTTTGAAAGCATAGGCTTGTGTGAAATTTGCATGCAGCTCACACTATCTGCTGTTTCTTTGCCAATATTGGAGTAAAATGCAGTTAAAGAGAAGATAAGACACTGGCTGGTTGAATGGAAAATGTGTAATAAAATGAGTATCTTACCACTAAACCCAGATCTCTTTTCACTAACTCTGAGCCACCTCTGACATGACAGGACTCCTTGGGGAAAGGCCCTGGACTTGCACCAAGTGAGGAAAGTATTCCAGCGAAGTTAGATTGTAAGAATTCCTCTTACTGAAAGAAGTCCTTTGTAGAAAGAAGGGAGAAAGGGGTTGGGGTGGGGCTTGGAACTTGGCTGTCAGCTTCATGTCCAACAACTCCCCTGCCCTTCTCTTGCAAAACAATCCACCCAGGCTCCAGGATTCTGAGGCCACTGTGATCCCAGCACTCCTTTTCACAGATACTCAAAAGTATCCAGCTTCCTCTAAATTGTTGGTTAGTCCCCTCTGGTCTTCAAGCTGCTGTGAGCCTTAGAAATTACTAGGCAATATTTACTGTAAGGCCTCACTTGGCCTTGGTAGAGGAAAGGAACAAAACCCATTCCCTCAGGAGGTATATTAGCTTGTTTTCTGTTGCTGTAACAAAATACCTGAGGCTGAGTAACTTATAACATAAAGAAATTTATTTAGCTCACAGTTTCAGACACAAAAAGTCCAAAAAGCACGATGCTACCTCTGCTCCACTCTGGTGAGTGCCCCATGACAGATGGCATCATAGCATGAGTGAATGTGTGGGGGGAGATCACATGGCAACACAAGAAGCCAGAGAACAGGGAGGGGTCAGTCTTGTTGTACACTGATGCTCTCTTGAGAACTGTGACCATTAATCATGATATGTCAACTTCATTGGATTAAGAAACACCCAGCAAATTAGTAAAGAATGCTCCTGGATATGTCTGGGTAGTCATGGAGGAATGACATTAGGTACTATATATGGTACTTTGTACATTTCTCTGTGACACTGTTCCCTTCTCTGCTTCCAAGCCACCATGGACTAAGGAGTTTTGCTCTACATCACTTTTCTGCCATTTTGTTTCTACCATGGGCTGAATTCCCTGAAACCATCAAACAAATTAAACTTCTCTTCCTTTGAGTTTTAGGTGCTGGGTATTGTCTCAGTGATGAGAAAGTTGACTGATACACAAACTAACTAAGGTCCTACTAGAACTATCTCAATGTCTTCCAAAGTCCTTTTTCACTATACTCCCCCTCTTGAAATGTCCCACCACCTTTCCTTTTTCCACACTGGTGACCAAGTTTACAACACACAAACCATAGGGGCACACCTTCAAACCATATCCTAGCCATGGGAGGGAGCTTTTCCAGAGAGGAGCATCTCCCTCAGATGATGGTTCTGAGAAACAGCAGCATCTCAGACAAAAGACCCTTGTGTTCAGAGCTACCCTTGGCAATTTCTAAGAAAGTACCCTGCTGGGATCAGTGTTTATTGGTATTCATCTTTCACCTTGTCTACCATGGTATTTTCTCCTAGTATTGCAACTGATCACTGCTTCTTCTACCGAGCAATAAATGAAGTAGGTCACTTGCTTTTATGGGTCATATTAGGAAAAATATACACTAAAAATGGAGAAGTTCATACTGTGAAACCCACAATAAGAATGCAGGGGAAAGGGCCGGGGATTTGGCTCAGTAGTCTCGCCGCCTACTGCGCAAGCGCAAGGACCCGAATTCGATCCCCGGTACCGAAAAAAAAAAAAAAAAAGAAAGAAAGAAAGAAATAAGAACATGAACATAGGGAAGAGTGGAAAGGGAACGCAACAGCTCAGATGGCTATTCACCCCCCACCCCATTCACATCTCCTCAGGCACGGAGGGAGCATTGCCTTACTGTTGAAGTTATTATTCGCCCTTTTCCTCTCTTCTCCCAATCAGCTTCACCTCTAAATCATCAATGCTTAGCAATAAGTGAATGTATGTATAATGCTATCCCATTATAACCCAACCATGAGAACTTGTGATGGCAGGAAACCGGTTGTGTTCATTCCCATGTTTCCATGTTGCCAATGCCTACATACAGTGTCTGCTCTTTTCTGTAAACAGTTATTAAATGAAATAAAATATTTAGGAAAAATGACAGGGAAAAGGGAAACAGCAAAAGTAGATGTTCCAAGAGATATGAAACGGGTGATATCAGTTTAGGAGGTGAGTAAGTGACCCCACCCAGCTGAAACTGATCAAGGATAGCTTCCTGGAGGGTTTGGGATTTTAACTGGACTCTGACAGTGGGACTGAGTTAAATAGGATGATGGAATCTGAAAGATAAAAAGACTGAATGGTGGAGTCAGGAAATAATAAGGTGTGGTCCTAGTGCTGGGTAGACAAGTTCGTTAGGAAAGTTAGTATGGTAAAGCTACATAATTAATCCAAAAATTGGATAAAATCAAATGAAAATCTTATATTTCTAGAATTTTTTGGTGTTTATCTTTTATATTCTTGTCTTTGCCTCACCCACACTTTTTGACTTCTTAGTTTCCCCCTTATGCTTCTCTTTCAGGAATTATCCCTAGGTTAGAAACTAATTGGTTTAATGTCCCTGGGTAGGATCTGAAGAAGTACTCAGGTAGTACAATTCCTGAAACTGGGGGCGGGGGGGTGTCTTGGAGTCTGAAGTGGATTAAGTTCACTATCTCTGTGACACGTGGCTCAACTGGATTTTTTTTAAGTGCTTCAAAGTATATGGGGCAAAACCAAAGTGGATGCAATTTCTAGAGTGAGTGTGATTTCTTTTTACATATATTTTTGAAATGTATATTTACAAGAAAAAATATTGCTTTCCTAAAAGAGAAACATCCTGAATGAAGTTTGTCAATTTAGGCTGACAGGATAATGGATAGCCTAAAGATGACTTAGTTATCAAAAACATTAACTGGTGGAAAAATACACTCAAATTCTGAACATTTCTCAGGGTTCTAATGATAGAGCAAATGCAATAATCAGCAGCACATTTCCTGCATTACTATGCAAATCACGCCACCACTAAATTAATAGTTGTCATTTGTTGTGTTTCCTGGTTTCTCTTATCCCTTTCATTTTGGTATCAGAGATTAAGAAAAAAGGCATATTTCTATTATCAGTCAACTTTTGACTACATGTATTTTCACTTTTTTGGGCCAAGTTCTAGTTCACTGACACTGACTTAATGGAAAGAAATGATAGTACTATTAAAAAATAATTATAGACTTAAAATAGCAGACATATTCTTAACCACCATGGCTATATTAAAGATGGGTTATGATTAGAACTTTAAGTGTAACTGTGAATTATCTTCCTTCTATTGTTTAGGGGTCAGAGGGTGGAGTACACATTGATTCTGAATGATATTTTTTCCTTTTTAAAATTATTTTTGGTTGGAGACATAATTTAAAGATAATTTTGCTGTGGCATGCTCTAATTAGTGGGTTTAATGGCTTATCAGTGGTTCCCAAGGTGGGTGGGAAGGGTGAGTTGCATATCAGAACCAGCAGGGAGATTTTTTTTCAATGTACACTATTTTCCTAGAGATTGTGACATATAATTTAGGGAGCCATTTCCCTTACTCCCTGCCAGTATGAACAACTTCTGTTAATGAGTTATATAATCTTTTTAGTTAATTTTGGGATGCACAAGGGTTCAGAGCTATGGCTTGAGTGAATTTTATAACTGAGAGGAAATGACCCACTCTCCTGTCTCGTAGGATAAGACTAGGTGTCAAGTATTGCATATCCCTCATGTGTTGGTCCTTTACACATATGTTGGGTCCAATCCAAGTATTGTTCTCACTTTGCAGATGAGGAAGTGGTGGCTAACAGAGTGCCCTGTGCCAAATCCGTTGCGGTGACTTATGCTTTTCTGGCTCCCAGGCTAAATCAGAAAGATCCCTGTCAAATCAAACAACTGGAGTATGGTCTTCTAATGCATATTCCAGTTCTATGGCTGGCAGTCTTAAGACCCAAGAAGAGTGGATATGTTAGTCCAAGTCTGGAAACTGGGAAAGATCAATGTCCCAGCTCAAGGTTGGCAAGCAAGGAAGCATCAGACTATGTGACCTACTCAGGCCTCAAAGGGATTAGATGGGGCCTGGCCTCATTATAAAGGACAATTTGTGATTTGCTTTACTACATCCATGAATTCAAGTGTTAATCTCATACAAAAGCAGCTTGTCAGACACACCCAGGATAATGTTTGACTAAATATCTGGGTACCCTGTGGATTAGTCAAGTTGGCACATAAAATTCACTATCATGACCCTGGAGGCAGAGCTACATGATGCAAAATAGGATTGCTGACTCACATTGGTTGGTGCTTCTAGCAGTTCATATTTCCTACCTCTTTTCTTTCAGTTACAGAAGCCAATACACCTCCAGCTCCTGCTCCCTCTTTCGTGGATGATAGAAGAGCTCCTACTAACATGAGCCAGTCAATACCTCTGAGCCTGGTGGTATTGGTCTTGGTGAAACTGGTGCAAGGCAAGAGCTGAACCTACTGTATTGACATGAGCTGCATCCTGGAAGGTTCCCGTTGAGGTCAGGGATAAGGGCATTGCCCAGGAGGCAGATATATTGTTTCTGAGCTGCTCACCATAAAGGAGAAATACATGTTGGGAAACTGAAATGTTTTTGATATATTTGCAAGCTTTCAGTAATTTTAAACTTCTTCATAGGTCTTTTTTAGTGTTGTTTATCTTGATTAAAAGAATGTGGTGAAGCAAAATAGCCTTTTGGTCTCGTCCACACCATTTAAAAGTTAGCCTTTTTTTTTCGGAGATATTTGTAATAAATTCTCAACAGCAAAAATTGGGTCTTGAAGGCCTCCTCATTTCTAGGGTTATCTTTCAGGCAGTCCTGATGTTCATGAATCTGAATGTAATCCCTGTACCTGTACTTTTTGTGCTATGGAAATGACACTAAAAAGGCATGGATTCTAATTATTTCCCAAAGTAGTTTGTATTTCTCTAGATGTATTCATGAGTGCTAGCTCTGGATACATGCAGAAATATTTAGTGCTAAAAATAAGAGGACCCCTTCTCCCTCAAGCAATTACTGCAAAATCCTGTTTCACAGTAAAACAATACCCCTCATTTCTGGTCAAAGGCCTCTCTTTGTGCTGTAAAAAGCTAACACTGCACTACTGCTTATTTCTGTAAAGATATGCACTGCTTAAACAGGTCAGACACCTGTCAGATGGTGATGCATTCTCAGAGCATAGAAAGGCTAAAGCAAGCCAGGCTTGCAAATCTACAACGGTACTTTGGACAAGCCTGAACTTCAGATCCTGTCATTCCTAAAATAGGACAGTTGATATTTTCTTCATCTACTTTGTAAAGCAGTTTTGAGCATAAACTGATGCAAGAGATATCCAATAGTACATTAAAATAATCCCAAAGGTACTAGTTCCAGACTGTTCTTTATAATGTAGGATTAAGGAGTTCTAATGGGGCTGAGGGATTAGTAGCTTTGTAAATTAAAACCATCTTAGGAATTCAGTAGTCTCCTATGGGTGCTAATGGAGGAGGAAGATTCTCAATCTTTTCTCGCTTCAGCCTACTGGACAACCACAACCTATGGAGAGATCCAGACTCCTAAAATCTCTGCACTCTAAGCAACATCCCGCTCGCCACTCCTTTCTCCCTCATAAAGCACATGAGAGTGCAAAAGAGTGAAACCAGGACAATGGGGACCAACCCTAAATCTGTTATGATATGGTCTTCTAAACTTTAACGACATAGCTGCTTAAACTCTTACTAGCAAAAACTACTAGAAGTGTGGCTTACAAATGAATCTGACCCATTGGTGGGTCACAGCACTGTAGATGAGAATTGCTGATGGAGGGAGCTAAGCAGAGCCACTTGGTAGGAGAGAGTGGAGTACTATATCCAAAAACACCTGGGAAACTGCTCCTTTAAGAGATTCAAATGGCTCTGCAATTTGAAAGTGAGCTTCCATTTCCTTCCATAAAATGGGAGAAATATAAGGATTAAAGACAGTGTATGGAAGCACATAGCCTGAAGATGGTTACTAAATAGGGGCTAATCTTACCTTAGGAGACACAGCACTGGAAAGGCCTTGTGGCTTTCAGCATCTCTGATGCTGAATTTTGTGTGATACATCCTGCCTAGATGTCCTAAGAAAAGTGAGAATAAATCAGGCATAGTCCATGGCATTTTGGAACACATGCCTAAGGAATTCCTCTATGGTTGAATGCAGATAATATCTACATAGGAGGAGGAGAGAAGTTTCTTTGAGAGTGGAAATGGTGGGGAGAAGGTAATAAGTGTTTGTCTTAAGCCAAAATGGATTAAAATGTGCTGCTCTGGAGCCCAAGAAACAAAAACAAACGACAACAACAAAAGAAAGTCTCTCCCCCTCTGCCTTAACACACTTGAACTGTGCAGAGAGATTTCTTTCTTTCTTTCTTTTCTTTCTTTCTTCTCTTTTCTGTTTTTTATAAGTCACATTTGGCTGCTGGGAAAACAAAGCCATTTCTTGGTGCCTTCTAGGAGAACAAAAGGAAAATTACAAAGATGTAAAGTGCAGTGATTACAAAGAAGTTGAGACAGGAGCCTCTATCAATTGCGTATGTTCCCTGGCTAGGTATAATCCCCTTCAGCCTTTATTGCATAAACAAACAAATGCTACCAGGCAGCAGCACATGCAGTGGGCCATGCCAGCAGAGTGCCTGTAGGAGAGCTGCTCAGAATGCGAGGCTCTTTTCTTCCTTCGACAATTTTTGTCCTAAAGAAAAGAACTGAATGCTTTCCTTCCTCGTGACTAGAACAATGAAGTGAGTGACTCAAGGGCTTCCCTCCTGGGTGCTGCCCGCCCCCTGGAGGGTGGCATTTTCTTACCTGTATTGTTTGGCTGGGTTTGGCCGTGACTCAGGCCCCAGAGCTGGCCTGGAGCTTTGGCCTGTGGAGCGGCCGCTTCATGTGCAGACTGTATTGACTGCATCCCACTCTTTGTCCCTCCATGCAGCTCCATAGTTCAGTCTCTGAGTATGGAGAGGAACTGGCTCCAGGCAAGCCCTGCATGGGGGAAGAGGCTGAACAGTGGGTCATTGGGAGCCTCAGTGTGTGGGGTGGTTGCCAGTGTCTGGTCTAGAGGTAATGACAATCTGTGTGAAGTCTTCACTTGGGAGCAGCATGATTAATGAGCCAATACAAACACAATGGGACAGTCCAGGACCTGAAATTAGGTCAGGGCAGGGCAGTCCCAAAGGTAGACAGGAATTGTTACAATATTGGGACAAATGAAACTATCAAGCACCCTTCTGACTCAGCCACTGAAGGAATGGGCTTGCATTGTTTTAGTGGCCGGTCTGATGACAACATACTAGATGCTTTCAGTCAGTTATTGGACCTAATGTAGAAAGCAAGTATATTACTCTCATCTTGCAGTCGAAATAGACACCCTGAGGTTAAGAAAGTTCCCCTAGGCAATTCCATGAATACACCTGCTAGAAGAAGCAGAAGCCAGATCCCACCTTTCTAGATTAACACAATTTTTAAGTGCTTCCTTCTGGAATGATCCTGTGAGGTCAGAAGCTGTTTGTTGTTTTCATGTTATCCTCTATGTTTATTCTGATACCAATTCTCTACTCTATTCATGGATAGTCAAAGAGCCATGCCTGTAGGCAGATCTTGTGCCAAGCATATAGTACAGAAAGTATGGGACCCTGTCGGGGGAAGATGGTAGAATCCAGCATATGAGAGTTCATCTGCTTAGGGAGGTATCACGATGGGCACCACAATATAAGATAATCATACTCCTACTGCAAGAGTCCAGCAACCTTTGGTAACTATGGAGGTGGGTGGAATGAAGGTGAAGGAAGGATGATTCTCACCAGCAAAGCTCTGAGACACCCACTCTGCAAAAGTCCAAGTATTACTGCATTTATCAATTTTCTCTATTCTAGCTCTTGAAGAAAAGATGCTGTGATTTAAAATATAATCCACTCTCTTGGTTAAAAAACCAAGATGTGGAAGCTGAGGTCCAGGTGATTTATAATGACCTTCCCAAGATTACCCTACAGTTAGATCCAGAACTACCCTCCAGATCATAGGGAAAAGTCCAAGCTCTCTTGCATTCCATCCTTTCTTCCTTAGAACTGCATTGCAAGGTCTCTTCATGGCAAGGCATAGCCTAGAAAGACCCTTATGGGCCATCATGATTCTTGGTTCATCTCATGAGAAAGCCCACCCTCCCTGATCACAGTGGTCATTTGCCAACTTTGTTCAGGAATTACTCCCTGCCAAGATTGTCCAAGGTGGCTTCTAAGCCATAAATCATTTCATTCTTGAAGAAGTACCACAAGAGAAGCAATATTATTTTCACCAATTTTCAAAGGATAGCTAACAATCAATCTCTCCCTAAACATTTCACCAAATCTTCACCAAACCAAGAAGGAAATGCAGCCATCTTTTCTGTACATTTTCCATTTCTTTCAGTTATAATATGCTTTTTAATCAGGGGAGGCATGTTTGAAAGAGGATAGGCCAAGAGATTCTGTTTATTATTTAGGCAACAGTTTCAGTGATGACTTTCATATGAACCTTATCAGTGTCAAACCAGAGTTTACTAACACTTTGCTAATTTATAAACAGGCTCCCACACACTTTCGTGCTTATACAAAATAATACATGTAAACATTTCAAAACATTTCTGGTGGGCAATTAATTTTTTCCTTTGGGAAAATATCCGATTGATGATAATAATGAGGCAATGCATACTTTGGAGATAAATACTATTAAAATGGGTAGCTTTGGTCTCATTCATGAGCTTTGGGTGCTTAGAAATTGTCATTAAATTTCTGTGTACTGAGAGATCATATTCCACAAAGAGTGTGCTCAAGAATTTAAGGGGAACCAGGCATAAGTTTTTAGGGTTATCTGGAAGTCTGTGTCTTCTAGGGAACTGAAATGATCTTTGCTTTTTTCTAAAGAATCATGCTATATTTCTAAGAACTCTCTCTACAGCTACTTCCACATTTCTTTCTTGCCTTTTCTGTTCTATTTGCCTTCTTTTCTCCCTCTCCCTTCTGTGTGTGGCAGGAGGCAGGGAGGGATGCTCTTGCAAGCAGGGGAAAAGAGTAAGCATGTTTCTCATGGCTTTTTGATTCCAGATTTTCCAAAAGAAGGAATATTTCCATCTATACTTCCTTCCTCCATTTGCTGTTCATCTTTGGAATCTTCAAGGATCCCTCTCCCAGAAGTAACCCTATGTCATTATGTTTATTTTTCTCTAGCTACATTAAGACAATGCCTTTCCTCAGTGGAAGGCCAGACAACATTCTTGGCTAAGTGGTTCAAGGAAGGCACCAACAAATTCAAATCTATGACCACTGATTTCAATGGAGCTTATTGATCATCCTTTTTTTTTTTTTTTTCTTTTAGTCCTGGGGATTGAACTCGGGTCCTTGCACTTGTGCAGCAGGCAGTGAAACCAATGAGCTAAATCCCTGGCCTCTGATCATCCATTTTTGAACACTTTTCTCCCTGGGTTCATGAGACAAGCAGTGAGAAAGCAACTAGGACATTTTCTAATCCCTTCTCTCTTTTTCCTGATACACAGGAGAATGGCATATTGGTATACCTTTGAAATTAAGCTTGACTATGTTACTCAGCTTTTGTCTCTATGACCAAATACTTGAGAAAGACAATTTAAGGGAGGAAAGATTTATTTTGGCTCATGGTTTCAGAGGTCTCAGGCCACAGTCAGCTGGCTCCAAGGCAGCAGTGTTGTAGAAGAAGGGTATGGTGTGGGAAAGCTGCTTACCTTAAGGCAGCCAGAAAACAGAAAGAAATGGAAAGAACCAGAGAGAATGGGGCCAGGAACAAGATAGAGGTGCCAAGGTCACGCTCCCATGACCCAGTCCCTTCAGCTAGGCCCCACCTCCTGTTTCCATCACTTCCCAATAATGCCATCAAGTTATGACCTCATCAGTGGGTTAAGCCACTAATGAAGATGCAGCCTATGATTCAATCACTTCCCCAAAGCCCATTAGCCACCAAGTCTTCAGCACAATGAGCCTTTTAATGGAACATATTAGATCCCAACCATAATATTGACTATGTCACTTGATTTGACCAATCAATGAGACATGAGTGGTAGGGCAAAAAACTACAGGGCATGGATTACCACATTCTCTTTTCCTCTAGTTTCTATAGCAACCAGAAATGTTATAGGTTAGAATTTGAAGGCTCCACCAGCTGGAGATGCCCTGCTCATCTGTTGATAGCCGTACACTACATAGTGTAGGTACTAGGTAGGTGGTGATCAGACCTAGATTTCCTCTGTAAGAGATTCCTGGCCTCGATGAGAATTGCCTTCTGAGGTTTTTTACTCTAAAGGCCCATGAAGTTGGTAATCTGTGAAATTTTAAATTGGAAGTTAACTTTGGTTTCTTGCTGAATGCTACCTCCTTAGTATGTTTTCTAATTGATTCTTAAAGATACAGTTGTAAACTTGTCCTGCCTCTCATTGGCTATGAAACCTTTATAAGCCAAATCATGTAACTTTCCTGAATCCCAGTTCTGAAAATCTAAGAGAGGTGACAACAAGCTCAACCTATTTTATGACAGTTTTGTGGAATCTTAAAGTAAAAGTGAAATGGTGCTATGGAAGTGTAGCCCCCCTGTATATCCCGAGAGTGGTGTCCTTAACTGCATCATCATTCTAGGTACAAAGCTGATCTAATGCTCACCAGTGCCTGATTGCTGGGATGGGTGCTCTAAGGGCTAGGTAAGCAGCTATGAGAGCTCACTGATGGAAGGAACAATTTCTTAACTCAGCAACTAGAAACCCCATGTCTACCCTAAGTGTTGCTGGCTTCAGTCAACCTCCTTTCCAAAATACAAGTTATACATCTTGATTTATCCACTTGCAAGGTAGCCAAGTATCAATCGCATTTGGCCAAAGCTTTTTAAAAATGACATCTTAGGAAACAGAGCATATTGCTTCTAGGTCTTTTGGCTAAGATCAAGTGTAGGAAACATGGCAAGATCAGAAGAGTCACACAGAGGCTTCTGACGGAGACATTGATCCTCTCTCCTCTGAGGGAGCTCATGATTCCCTTTGCTATCTGATCCCAGTGTTTCCTGTCTGTGCTGACCCAGCGTCAGGGATCAGTCATGCTGGTGGGATCCAAGGCAGCCTTTATTGACTCCTAAAGATCTGCATTTCCTGCAGGTCCATCTTCTTCCGTGGATACATCCCTGCTGATTTCTATTACATCAATCTCTTGTTGTGGAGAAAAAGTAAAGATATATATCTTTTGTTCTTTTGAGTATCATATTCTTTCTATTTTCATATATCTGGCATTGCCCAGAGAATCAGACTAACTCAATTCTTTTTCCCTCTCTCCTTTTCTTGTTCCCTTTCCTTCCTTCCTTCCCTTCTTTTCTGGTGGCATTTGACCAGCCCTCTGTTGCTCCAGCTTTCTTTGGAGAAGTCATCTATGGGACAAACTCCAAAGCAGCCCCTGAGAAGGGAATGGTGGCAAGTCCCATGAACATAGCAAACTTCTCTTCTGAGCACCATTAGGACCAGTTGCCTTGTCATTCAAAGTGTGGGCCGGGACGTCAGACCCTAACTGCCTCATTCAGGAGCCTGGCCCCAGTGCACAGAGAGAAACTTTTTCCCTGCCCTGGAGCTCCATTGCAACCAAACAGTTACAGCTTATCTTTAAGCAGATTAGTGAACCTCTGGCTCATGGCTGCCTTTCTTTCTAGCCAAAAGGCCTGGAAGATCAAAGCCGGCATGACTTCACATAGCTAATGCTTTATCTCCTGCCTGTCCGAAGACCACTGACCTCTCAATTAGTGTTTTAACAACAATTTCTCTTCAGGGGAGGAAATGCTCATAGGCTCGAGGACAGTTTATACTCCCAGACCTCTGGCTCTGACCCCACTGGCTGTGTGGCCTGTCACGACAGCTCACCATGCAATTAAGCAATGGCTTTCAGTTCCTTTAGAAAGACAAAAATGTTGTTTTTACCAAAAATATCTGCAAGGGTCCTAGAGCATTCTACTTTTCCTATCTAATGAGGTGACAGTGGAATTTGTTAGATGAATATGACTTTATCAGGCTTTAATGCTAACATTCCTCCCAAATCCAAAGCACTGTGGTGCATCGAAGGAGACACTGATAATCCGAAGCGCAGAGTGATTGATGCGTCTGCACATTCCTCTGCTTTTTCTGGGAGACCTACCCCTCACCCTCTGTGCTGCTTAGCCTCCTTGGAGTTTCGTTCCAAACACAGCCTGCTGGTTTGCAGGTTTTTAATTGATTAAATTTAAATTGATGGTAGAGAAAGTTATTTTGTACCCTGGCACTAAAATATTTCACAAAAGAAGTAGGCTTTTCAGACAGATGTTCTAATCCAGCGAATGATGAATATGTCACTTTTAAACTAGCAGATAAATTCCTTTTGTTGAACGTCTGTGCCAGTTACCCTGAAAGAGATGGTAGATGTGTATAATATGTCTCTCTTCTTGAGGAGCATACACTGTAATTAGAGAGAGAAAACAGTGCTAGGGGAATGATTCATTAAATGTTACACTATTGCGACGGAAGAACGCTCAGGCTCTTAGCCAGCCATACCCAGGCTTCAGTCTCAGCTTTGCTCACTGGTATTTGTGCACCCTTAGGAAGATTAATGAATTTCCCAAGCCCCAATTTCTTATCAGCAAGATTGGGAGAACTGTCCCGAAACTGTGTTGCAAGGTTATTGAAGGGTCAAATGACATAAAGTGTGTAGCCAGTGTATAACATATGGGAAACACTCAGAAAATGGTAACTGCAATTTTGCTTTACTATTATGTATACACTGTGAAAAGTTTGTTGTAAAGGAATTTGTAGAAAGCCAGGCAGGCAGAAAGGCCTTCCCGGAGCAGAAGTGGACAGGAACAACAGCTGAACATTAAAGGGACAGTTGGTAAGTCCTCAGGAGCCACTTGGTGATGGGTGATCTTACACTCGCTTTCTTACTCATTCACATCTTATCTATGTGCAAGCCTCCTTGAGAATTACGGAGAAAGCCACAAAGTTAGGTTGGTGGATTTGTTGCAGATGAGGGTCAGTTGTTGTTTCCATCATAAAAATCATGCTTCATGGATCTAAAGCTTGGAATTTAAAATGACATGGAGCTTAAACTCTACTTAGTGCTTTTGATTTAAAACCTACTCAGAGAACAAGAGTTCTTAAGTCCACATGCCAGATAATACCATTGCAGCCTCTGTGGTGTAAGTTACCTTGGAAAATGAATTTTGTATCTGGCTTTTCAGTGACAAATAGTTTTAAACAGAGTCATAAAACATCAACACTTTTAAAAGGCAAATAATCATTCAGTTTTGTTCTCTTTGGAAGAATGTCGCATATCTTGGTAGGGTTTCATTCTCATGTGTTTTAATGATAACCTTCCAAAATGGCTACTTCAGAAAGGATAGTTTAAGCAGAGGAAGGAAAAACAATTTTACTACTTTCTTGGATGTTAGAGGTATATATTTAATTGATTTATGTTTTATATAGAATTTTATTTTAAAGATAAAAATGCATTTTATACAATATTAGGAAATAGTTTGTCTTTTGGCTCATGTGTCAAAGCTGCATGACATTTAAATATGCATCTGTTAGCAGACTGATCAATTCTAAAGCACTGTATTTAAAAATAACAAGATCCGTATCCTACAGGAAGTATCTGATGGCCAGGATCTGCAAGGAACCTTAAGTTTTTGTTTAAAAAAGGAAAAAAAGATTGTTCTGATTTCAACTCTGAAGAATAGGAAAGTTGAGTTTGAAGAACCTCTAGGAAGTGCGTGAAAATGTGGATGCTCCCCTTTGTTCAACATCATGCTACAACCCTTCTCGTGGCATCCAGTGAATGGAGTGGGGATATACAAAGGTTACAGGGCTTTGTCCTTATTTACTTGAAGACATAGGAACCTCCCATAGCCTTTTAGTTTTCATTTTCCAGCACCCAGTGAATGATTTTCTTACCTCAAGTTGCCTTCATAATTAGACTAAAGTTCTGGAAATGCATCCAAAGACTTAGACAAGACAGGTAAAGGTGTTTAGTTTCATGACTCACCTGGTGAGTTGGCTGCCACTGACTCATTCTGGTAGCAAGGGGCCAAGACTTCTCACAGACCCTAGCTGATGACTACAGTAACATGAAAGCTAAGGTGTCCTAGTTCATTTGTAGGGGAGCTTGGAAAACTGATGACAATACTAAATGCCTGCCTCCAGACTCCAGAGGTGGAGTCTACTGCTTGCCTCTCGATCCTGGCCTGGCTCAAAGCTTGCTTTGACCTGTAGGATGTGGCAGAAGTGGTATATTTCTCAAGGCCAGACCACAGTGGGCTATGTATCTCCTGCCTTTGTCCTCTTAGGATGTTCCAGTCACCAAGAAAAGAAAGCCTAGGTGAGATTACTGAATAATGACAGGCCACATGGAGAGAAAAGCCACAGACTATGAGAGCCAACATCTATGAGAACCAGCAAGGTCATCTGAGACCTTCCAACACCAGGTGAGGTACTGGCTGCCTGCAACTGTGACCAGCAGGATTTCCCAGTCAGCCCATAGAGTTGTGAGAAGCAAGGACATGTGGTTTGGCTCAGGTGTCCATAGGCCAAATCTGACTTGGCAAATTTTTTGTAAATAGAGCTTTATTGAAACACCATACTTGTTAATTTAGATACTTGGCTGCTCTTGTGCCACAACAGAGTTGAATAGTTGTCATGGAGACTACACAGCCACAGAGCCTACAGAATTCCTATCCTGTCTTTTATAAAAGGTTGCCTGACCATATTTTAATCTATAAAGTGTTGGGTGTATTTTGATATGAGTGCCAAATAACATATAGAAGTTGGTTTATTATTAGTCAGGGTTCTCCAGAAAAATAGGAAATAGGGAGCAAGAGAGAGAGAGACACACACACACACACACACACACACATATGACAGAGAGGGAGGGAGGGAGGAAAGGAGAGAGAGAGAGAGAGAGAGAGAGAGAGAGAGAGAGAGAGAGAGAGAGAGATTGAAAGGAGAGAGATTGCTTACTAAATCCAAGATCTACAACTAGCTACGTGGAGACACTGGAAACCTAAAAGTGTTTTTACAGTCTATATTCAAAGAATCACAGGAGTTTATGGTGTGAATTCCAGTACAAAAGCTGACAAGTTTAAGATCAAAAGAGAGTTGATGTTCCAACACCCTAGCTTCATGCAATCAAGCAGGATGAGTTCTCTCTTTTTCAAGGTAAGGTGGGCATTTTTGTTTTATTCAGTCTTAAAGACTAATTGGATGAGGCACATTCACCTTGAGTAGGGTGCTATGCCTCCCTCAGTCCACGGGGTCAAATGTTAATCTCATCTAGAAATACTCTCACAAACATACTCAGAATAATGTGTTCCCAAATCTGGCCCAGTCAAGTTAAAATATAAAATTAGTCATCATATTTGGAATAAAAAAGTGAGGTGCAACAGAAATAATAACCTAAAATTGGTGATGTAGGCTTTGGATTAGGAAGAGAACAGAAATTGGCAAAGAAACCATTAGTGAGGGCTTAGAAAGAAGGTGACAAGACTGCCATTGGAAGCAGCCCAGATTAATACAGTTGTGAAATGATAGTCCAGACTATCATCCATTATAACATAGAACATGAAAAGTTACCCCCTGAATTCATAGATTTGGCTGAAGAAATCTCTAGACAGAATATTGAACTTGCCAACTGGCTTTTCTTAGCTGCATGTAAATGTATAATGTGTATGAAGAAAAAGATAGCTAAAGAAGAAGAAATGTGTATCTTATAAGCAGAATTTAGAGAAAACATAAAAAGCACAGGACATGCTTGGTTAGAAAATAAGACTGTTTCTCATTTGCAGCACACACACTCCCTGTCTCAGCCAATAGAAAAGTCTCCAAGTGAAACAAAGCCTGGCTAAAACAAGACCACGGTTTAAAATTCATCACGGGTGTGGCTGTAAGATCTTTCATTAAGACCTCAAAAAGCTTTTAAACTAGTACCTAATAGACTCTCTCAAGTAAACAAAGGGTTCTAAGCATTTTAAATGGGTATCTCACAGCAAGGTCACACTCAACCTGGACTAGAGAGAGATCTATCTCAAAAAAGTATCATGGATTTTATTTGGGGGACATAGACTCGACCTCAATCAGAGTCAGAGGAAACCTTCAAAGTTAAAAAGACATTGTATTGTTCAAAATACCCCAAATTGGACCAAAAGTGACAGTTTAAAATGAAAAGAGTCTCTGGACCCCTAACTCTAGGAGCAGAATGTAAGCAGAAAACAACTAGTAAGCTGCACACATGTGTCTTTTTATGGGAAAGGATGGACAATTCAGAGGGCAAAGTCAAGTTCCCAGAGAGAGGAGTGACCAAGGGGAACCTTGGGTGATGGAGCACTATTTTGTATCTAAATATCCTCCCAAAGCCTCATGGGTTCATAGGTGGGGCTTTGGGGAAGTAGCCATATCATGAGTATGTAAGGCTGAATTAGGGTGCGTGATAACTAAATAGCATAGAATTGGGTTTGGATAATGGAAGACCCACTTTGGGTGTGGGTGGCACCACCCAAAAGGCTTGCAGCTTGGACTAGATAAAAGGGAAAATGAGGCTTGCTGCTTGATACCTTCTGCTCGCAACACCATGAACTGTTTCTCCTCTGTGATGCCCTCTGCCATGCCACCCTGGCTTAGAGCCAGCTGACTATGGACTGAAATCTCTACAAACTATGAGCCAAGTAAACCTTTTCTCCTTTAATTTGTGGGTGTCAGGTATTTTGTCTCAGCAATGATGAAGTAATTAAGGCAGCCACTCTAAGGAGAAGTGGACCCAGTCAAGAAGCACGCTGTCCTCCTACAGTAGGGAAATTGGTGACGTGTACCTGGTTAGATTCAGAATACTGTGCACTCAATTATGGTTTAGATTTAGAATATGTCCCCTAAAAGTCTCATCTGATCAGAGGTGGGGTTTTTGGAAAATGATTGGATCATGTGGGTGCTTTTTATCAGTGGATTAATCCACTGATGAATTTGTACCTAAATGCACTGTTAGGAGATGGGGGTCTCAGAAGAAGAGGTTGGGGACTGGGCTGCATGACATGAAAGGGTATATCTCCCTTCTCGGCTTCTCCCTTAGTGTGGTAATTCCTGGCTGCCACGACCAGCTTTCCTCCATCAGATCCTTCCTGCCTTGGAGCCAGCTGACTGTGGACTGAATGAGTCTTCTAAAAACCTGAAACAAATAAACCTCTCCTTTAAGGTCTGGGTGTTAGGTAATTTGTCTCAGTAACAACAAAGTGCCCAAAGCAGCCTCCTATGTCTTGCCATTGTGAATGGGAACGTCAGCTGTGGTTCTCCTGTCCCTGTTCCACCTCGCACTTGCAAAGCAGGGAGCAGGTCCAGATCTCTTTGGTTTCTGATCTGCTCCCAGGGGAGCTACGTGTGAAGAGCTACACCTGAGAATCAACACTCAAGGTGCTCAAGGTATGGAGGGTCAGGCTTTCAGACTGAGGCCAATATATAATGAGATAGTACTTATGGACAATGGGTGATCATATTTTGCAAGTGGGAATAAGGAAAGCAAGTTTCTATTCCCTCTTATTCAGAGATGGTATCTATTTCATCACTCTCTACCCCGACTGGTCTTGGGACTTGCTTTGGCCAATACAGTACAGCTAGTGATATTAAATAATTCCAAAATTTAGGCCTCATGAGACTTTGCATTTTCTGCCCTGATGCTTTGGGACACTCCATGTGAGAAGGCCCAAGCTGCATAATGAACAAGGAGAGCACGGGGAGAGAGAGGCCCAGCAAGCGATCAGACGGGTGATGTTGGTTATCTTAGACTCTCCCCACCTAGCTGAGGGGCCAGCTTCCTAAGGTCACATGAGCAAGCCACATAACACACACCACCAGGAGAAGCAATGAATTGTGGTCTTAAGCAACTATACAGTGATATCTCAGTTCGCGAACTTAATTCTTTCCGGGATTCTGGTTACAAACTGAAGTGGTTGAGGAGAAAATCAAATTTCCCCATCAGGTCAACATTGAACCTGACCATTGAATTTGATCCAGTTCTCATCCAATTTGGTTGGCAACCAGAATCGTGGAAAGAATTAAGTTCGTGAACTGAGGCACCACTGTATTTTGGGTGGTTTATTGTGCATTAATCAATGACTGATAACTTTCCAACTAATTATTTTTATGTTCACATCCCACTGAAGGAAATTCAACTTGCCACCTATGGAAAAATAATCATTGCATACAGATTTAATAAAACCTCTTTCCTTCTGTTAAAATCTACTGTAGTCAGAGAAACTATACCAATAAATATAAATTCAGGATCATAAAAACCTCTTTGGGTTCAACAGCTAAACAGAACAATTCTAAATCCACAAATCATGTCATTGTTTATTTTCATTAATAAACATAAACGTGTGTATTTATTATTTAAAATGACTCCAGGGACTTTTCTTCCAAATCAGGAGCAAGACCTGGGGCAAACTTGAGAGACATATTTAACTCAGGAAATATTGGCCGGCCACCCTAACTGAGAAAAATCATTAGTCAGCTGTAACAACATTGTCACTGCTGCAAAAGCAAAGAAGAATTTGAGGCATTGTTTGAAAGTGTGGCTGACTGCAATACTTGCTACTAGAAAATTAAAATATAGCCTGACGTTTCAACAAAAGTCTCCACCAGTGAATAAAGCATTCTACCTTTCATTGAAAAAAAATTCATACAAGCAGTGATGAATTTCCTTGTCACTGCATTTTAACAGAATGAGGGCACATGGAAGCTTCAGGAATGTTAACCAGCCGCAGGGGTTTCTTGTGTTTACTGGCATCCTGCCCACACTGGAACCTATGGAGTCATTTTGGTTTGTGCCTCTGTTTCTGTGTGTAAGATGACTCAACTTACCCCCTGAGGCTTGGCTCCTCTTACCCTGTGGCAGTTTGTAGTATGTAAGTGCTAAATGGTAACTCTAGGATTAAATGCCATTTCAAAGATTCTCTTGTGATCACTGATTCCTTCTTCTTCGCATTCAAAGTGTAACTCTGCTACTTGCTGTGAGCCTTTGAGCAGGTTACAGAATCTTTTTGAACCTCAGTATCTCATTTATGGGGTGGGTGTTCTTGCTCCTTACAGAATGGATTCAAAGATCGATGATAAAACAGGTAGAACACTTCAGCTGGTACCTGGCATATAATAATACTTCTCCCATAGTTTCTATAAGGACCCAATACTTTAATATTTGTGAAGTTTGTAGAACACTGGCTTTCATGTGGCATAAATTTGTTAAATAAACAAAGATCTAGGCTCTGTTGGAATTGATGGATGCCAGATCTTGGGAGGTTGTCTTCAGTTGCATAGGTGAAGTGCAAGTTCAGAAACCTGGTCACTTCTGACCAAAACCAGAAATGAAAAGGCAACTGTGCCCCGGTCTTATTCAACCCTCATGCTCTGATGCCTGCTTACATGCACAGGGGAGCATATAAATAGTTAAGAGGAAGGAGAGGTAAATAAACTGCTGCTAGGGCAGCCTAGGATAGCCTCTGTTCCGAACACTGGTGTCGCCTGCTGAACTTCGAGAGACTGTTCACTAACCATCAAGTTATCTTCCCTTGTCTGAACGTGAGGTTTGCATGTGCACCAATCAGAAGCTGTCCCTCCTTAGGATCAGAAACTCCATCCAGGTGATATTGACATCGTGGATATACTCTGGTTCTGAAACAGTTTACAGTCTTCCTGGGGTGGGGCTGGACATGTGTTCTTTTTTCACAGGATGATTCTTAAGCTGAAATTGGAAGACTGATTCATGCACCATGGATATGGTCTGAAACCAAAGCAAGAGAATCACAAGAAAGTCATCCTACACCAGTGCTTTTCAAACAGCCAGCAGGTTAGTGAAATTGAGCACTGAATGTAACTAGCACTTTTTAAAATGACATAAAGTAAAACAGTGTGGAAGGGACTGAAGTGCAACAGAAAAGAAAGTTATAAGGTGAGCTGTATTCCATGAAATTTTGTTAACTGGTTGTACGTATGTGCATGTATCAATTTGCAATGTAAAACATATTAATGCATTTCTCACTATAGGGCTTGGCCAAAAAAGTGTGAAAGTCTTGCCATAAAGTGTATTTCTCAAACCTATGTGATAAACAGCATTCCCCAAGGAGTTTGTTAGAAATGCAGGTTCCCAGGCTCCCCTGACCATTCAGGTTGGGTCTGTTTGGAGAGAGGATAGACTTCCTCCTTCTCTTCTTGCTTCAGCAGTAACAGGTACCTCTTGGTGATTTTTATCATCAGATGTGTACGTGGAGGGTTTGAAGCATTGTCCTAAAAGCACCTAGCTTTACTTTTGAGGGAAAAGGAAGCTGGTAAGAAGGCTAGATGCTCATAAAAGTGGGCAGTGAAGGTGGGAAAGCCTCAAAACCAAGATATGATAAAAACCAATCAGAAAAGGAGGGAAAGTGAGCTTGTTGACTACAAATGTGACCTGAAATCATAAATCATTTTGTCCCAAAGTTCTCATTCCTTCTTTCCGCCCATCTCCCCAAACTACCAAAGCACCCTTTATGGAGTAGCTGGTTTCTTTGTATGAGCCCTTTAAGTTCTGATAGGGAAACTGAGGCTCAGCTCACTGGTGGAGGCAGAGGTGGATTTGAACTGGGATTTGACCCAGTGCACAGCCCTCTGCAGGCAACGTTGACCACAGACTTCCTCTGCTCTCTCTCCCCAGCCAGTAGGCCCTGTGTCCTTTTGACCTCTTCCAGCCCCTGTCATTCCCCATGGTAAGAGAATGTTCTCTGGGCCACTGTTCCTCAGATAGCAAGAAAAGAAGAAAGTCCATTGCTCTGTTACCTGCCAGGACAGGTGCTCATTACCAGATCTGAGCAGGTGCTTCTGGGGAAAAATGCCATTCCTCATCTCAGTCCATAGTTACCAAAGCCCTGGGGAGGCAAATGAGGTCTTAGAGGAAGATCCACAGTACCTTAACTTTGGGACACAGATGTTCCTCATCACGAGGCAAAGCAAAACCATAGATCCACAGCTCGGCACAGCCCTTCCTACCTGCTTGCCCTCCTGCAGGAGAATCTTTGTCCCCGTTCCACTGAGGCAGAGCGGGACTTTCCAACCCTCTGGCCCACTGGATCCT
Organism: Heterocephalus glaber; assembly: GCF_053883595.1. Classification (NCBI taxonomy): domain Eukaryota; kingdom Metazoa; phylum Chordata; class Mammalia; order Rodentia; family Bathyergidae; genus Heterocephalus; species Heterocephalus glaber. The sequence goes on from NW_028258320.1 coordinate 63,409,007, forward strand.
CTGGGAAAATGCAGACCAGGGTCTGGGCCATTCCACCTCCCACACCAGCCTTGGGGACTGTGGCAAAAGATTGCTCCTGTAGAAGAGGAAGAACATGTAGAAGTGTTTGGACAGTGCCACACCATGGCTTTGTGCTGTAGAAGGAAAAAAGAGGGTAAGAAAAAAGGGGAGGTTGTTCCAGAAAGCAATACCTAGAGACAGAAGGAGCTGTGATTGGAGCATCAGAAGATGACAGCCTGAGACCTGGATTTGTCACTTGTATCTATATCTCAGATTTTCTTGTCTCCAAAATAGAAATAATAAAAGCCATCTTGGGTTTGACAATGCTCCAACAAACACCTACAAGATGCCAGAGGAAATTTCACAAGCATGAATGTGACACATCCTTACCTATAATATGTGGGAGGTGGGCCCAGTTTTCAGATAAGGGTAAAGACAGTTCACTTAGGATTTGCATGGAGACTTTAAGTAAGTGGCAGACAGGAGATCCTGAATCATACTCCCCTGTTCACCCTAAGTGTCCCTGCTGGTGTTGACAGTTGAGTTTGAAAGTGAGTTGCACATGGGCTCCTTCAGTTTCTCAGTAGATATAGGCCCAGGGCCTACAAACATGCTAGGTAGTGTTCTGAGCTGGGGATATTGGTAAACAAGACAGATGAAGTCCATGCTCTTGCCAAATCCCTCCTTTGCTTAGAGGAAGACAGAGTGTGAACAACACAGTACAAAGCAAGGAGTGGAAAATGTAAAATGGGCCAGAATGGAGTCAGGCCAGGCCACCACCTACAAGGGACACAGCCTCTTTTTTGGACATGGTGAAAAGACAAGCTGGACCTTTAAGCAAGAATGCACTTCACCAAGTGCCCTGTGACCCTGGAAGCTTATCTTTATAACTGTGCCACATTGCCCACTACCTATCCTATATGTTTTTGTTCACTGTGATGGATGAGTGCCTTAACCCTCAAGAGAAGATTGGGTAGTGATTAAGAGATGGCATGGGACAAAACAAAATACCTGGTTTATACCACTCTGAACTCAATTTACAAAAATATGTAAGGCATCATGTAAATAAGCTCATATTTCTCAAATGAATATGCACATGCATGTGTGTATGTGTGTAGTATTTCTTTTGATTAGCAGAAGTTGCTTTGTGACCAGAACTCATCCCTGAGCCTTGCCTGTCACTTACCTTCCTATGGTGTCACTCTTGTTGAGGCTAAGATGTAGGACTGAGGTCCTCAGGATCTTACAGTGGGACTCAGATAGAGTCTGGCAATTGCAGCCACAGCAACCGAGCCAGACTCAGCCCCTGTGCAGACCTTGCCTTGGCCACCAGGCCTTGTGTGTCATAAAAGCAGAGGTGAACTCTCAGCTGCAGGCCAAACATGGGCTCATATTGCCTGTCTCTGGCCTTATTTATAGCTTCCTATTATCTCTGAGGCCCTGGAGATGCCAGGATGCAGGCAGCCTGCTTCTCATTTTCATTCGGCCATTCACATCTCTGACATCCACTGCTGATTCTGCAGACAGGGTTTTCATGTCAGATGGGACCTGAGAAATCATGTTGTTCAGTAGTTTTAATTGATTCATGCATTTAACTAATTATTTAATGTGGTTTTGGCCATCAAACCCTTTGTTGAAATAAAATTTCATGCAGGGCTCTAAACTGTAAAACAGATACAAAGAGGTCAGGGACCTAGAGTCCCTCCTGCTGGGTGCTCCCCTCTGGGGTGACCTCTCAGGAGAACCTCTGACTAAGGGCAGAAAGCTCCTCCCAGCAGCCCAATGTGGACAGTATCCAGGGCTCAAACTGCTTCCTGTCACAAAAGGGCTGGGAGGGAGAGCCCTGTTCATGTGACAAACCAGGAGAAAGTAGGTGATTAATTGGTGTAAAACTCAAAACATGTACATAGTGTGGAATTAGGAAATAGCTATGGATGAGGGCCACGGAGGATCGGAGCATGGCCTGGGACATGGGCCCATCTGGGTCAGAGGGAAGCATGAGTCTGGACTGGCAAGGAGCTCCATGTGCACCACACACGACTGCCTGGAACTCATGGAGCAAGAGTGTGATGACAGGTTGGTAATACATTTATCCCCAGTTGCTCTTAGGCATGTTATAGGTTTTGATATTTTTATTTAACTGGAACTGGTCAATCTGGTGCACGTGAGGCACGGATGACGGGTCTGCTGTTGGCCGCCCCCAGGGACCCAGCTCTGTTTCCCACTGACAGCACGCCTGGCCTCATTGTGTGGGGGAGGCAGGGAGTGGCCTTATTCTCATGGCCCATCCTGAAACACTCTGAGCTTCATCTTGGATTAATAACCACTTGGAAAGGGGTTTAGTCCCAAGTGTTGATGCAAGAGACATAGATTGGGGGAAAGTGTACTGAGCCTGGAGACCATGTGCCAAAGAGGTGACAAAAAGAGTGTGTGTCCAGCTGTGCATCCTGGGTCAGTTTCTTAAGCTTTCTAGCCCTTACTCTTTCTTATATGTAAAATGAAGCTGATGACAATAGGACTTACCTTACAGGGTCAATGTGAGGAATAGATGAGACAAACCACAAAATGCTCACAACAGTGGCCAGATCATACAGTGGACCCTTGACTTACGAACCCAATTTGTTTCAGAGGGCTGACTGTAACTCAAGTTAGTTGTAAGTCAAGACTATTTTTTTCCATAAGAAATAATGGAAATACCCATAATGCATTCCAAATCTCCCAAACCACCCCTTAACTAACCTTTGCATAATAAAAAGGGTTGTATAATACACATAATTTACCAGAAACACCAAACATTTTCCTAGTGTATTCACCAAAAAGTTATAAAATGTGCCTAGTTTACCAGAAACAACAATTTCATACTGTACTCACCATTCAAGTTGACAGCTTTGGCTTGCAGAAAGGGAGGATGAAATGGACGGTGGCTACGGTTTGGGAGGAGAGTCCCCTTCCGGAAGAACATCAGGAATTTGGCCCTCTGGTATCCTTTCTCTCCTTGGGAGAGTCTGTAGCTCACTAGGACCTGCTTCTGGCTCACTGGGTTTCAACCTTTTCAAAAGTAAAAACTGGCCTAAGGTTGTCTGTTTCTGCCTTTTCTGTAACACTGTTCTGTAGTATGACATGGCATTGTCACTAAGCAAGTGAATGCAATGATTGGCTTTTTCCTCTGTCTGGGGGGTCTTCTGTACAAGTGTTTGTAGTTCTGTCCATCTTTTCAGGATTTCCTTTATTTCAGAAGAACTTTGTTACACTGATTGTTGATACTCCCTCTCCTTTTCAGAAAGCTCCTCAGCTGCCATTCTCTGCTGGTCAGCCAGAAGTTGAAGTTCCTCTGAAGAGAATTCCTCTGAGTGTTCCTCCACCAGTTCCTCAACATCACCACTGTCTACCTGCAGGCCTATGGACTCTGCAATGGTGACAGTGTCATCAACCACGGGGTCAGCTGAAGGCTCAGGCTCCTCTACACAGCCTTCAAAGTCTCTCTCCTGTATAATTTTAGGCCACACTTTCTTCCTTAGAGAGACATTGGGCCAGGATTTCTCAGTTAACCCCACACAGGAAAGACCAGTGTTCAGGTTGAACTCAAGATTTTGGTTGTAAGGTGAAACTAAAATCCTGGCTGTAACCCAAGTTGTTAATATTGAGGCCAGTTGTAACTCGAGGGCCCACTGTATTTAACATGACCCCACTAAAAGCCAGTTGTTGTTTGTTTGATTTTTGGTACTGGGGATCGAACTCAGGACCTTATGCTTTCAAGGCAGGTGCCGGAACCACTGAGCTAAATCCCCGGCCCTAGGAGTTGTTAATCTCACTGCCCTGGAGGCATCACAACCTCAGACCTAGTGAGGCCTCTTCCCCAACTGTTCACTGGTAGAGTCCGCCATCTTCTGAGAACTTCTGGAAAGAATTCAATATTAAAATTAATTCTGTTGCATCCTAAGAAGAGTTGAACTTTTCCTGAGTCCTCTCTGTGGAACACCTGATCTGCAATGGGTCACTGACACTCACACTGGCCCTGTGGGACAAAAGGAATTTAACTGTTTCAGAGATGAGGAAGCCAAGGTTCAGAGAATTTCTGGAACTTGCTCAAAGTCACATAGCTAGTGAGCAGGCAATCTATGGCTAAACTCCAAAGATTTGATTCTGGTTTGCTATTGTTTGCTTGTTGGACAGTGGTAGTTGTCTTTCATTTTTATAGTTTCCAGAGACACAAACACCAGCGAAAGAACAATAACTGTTGCTCGACATGAGATGATGAAACTGTATGAGGAGAAAATATGGCAGCCACAGACCAACATGCAATTCAGGTGGGCAGAAGCCTGATTACACCACCCAGGGGATTCCCAGAGCCACTCCACAGGGAGCAAATTCCAATAATTGGGAGAAGGCAGGGCCAGGGCATTTCTTCTTTTGTATACTTTAGTGAATCTGTCCCTCTTGGAGATCCTGACATGGATATCTGCTTCCTTATGAGCAGCAGCCTCCTACCCTCTGTGACTTGGTTTCCTTCCCTACAAAATGGGGCTGCTACTTTCTGCTTTACAGTGTTATGTCACACAGTATTCATTTAACAGCAGGCTGGAGGTGTGCCGTATGTTTTTGTGATGTACACATATATACATCCTGTGCGCTGTGCAGTACTATGAGGACCTCACATAGAAGGAGGAGAGTGATGCCAAAAGCTCTCACTGATGGAACCTGAAGAATGCTTACAATCTTGGGTGGACACATTTTACTGAGTCACCAGAGAAGCCCTGGAGAGGAGATAGAAAGCTCTCATTTTGCTCATAGAATTATCACAGTTATCCTTAAGGATAATTCCCTACCACTTCTAATTTTTTCATTAATGAAGTTACACTTTTCTTCTGTACCATTTTGTTCTATTTTTATATCATTTTTCCTTTTAAAAAAATTTATTTATTTAAATTACTTTAATTGGTACACTTTAGATATACATAATAATCACAGTCATCATAGGGAATTTGTACCTGTGCATAATACATTTTGATTCTTCTTTTCCCCCCAATCTCCTCCCCTCCTTTCAAACCCTCTTCCCTTCCTTATTTACAAAACCTTTGTTTCCATTTTTCCTTCTATTCTATTTTTTCTCCCCCCCTCTTCCCTAGTTCCCCTTCCCATTTGAACATTTTCTTCCTACTTCCCAATATCTATTATACATTTTGGTCCTTATTTATTACCCTTTCAGTTTATTACACCACAGAAACATTGCGATTTTTAAACATGTGTGTCCAATTTATTTCGCTTATGAGTATGATCTCAAGGTGCAACCATTTACCTAGAAATGGCTCAAGTTTATCCTTCTTTATGGCTGAGTAGCACTCCATCGTATACAAAAAACCCCACATCTTCCTTATACATTCATCTATTGATGGACATTTTAGCTGTTTCCAAGATTTAGCTATTAACATGCTGCTATAAACATGGGTGTGCAAATATTGCTGTCATACGATGCTTTTAATTCTTTTGGAAGATGCCCAAAAGGGGAATAGCTGGGTCAAATGGGACCTTTAATTCTAGTTTTTTGAGGAATCTCCACACTGATTTCCACAGTGGTTGCACCAGTCTACATTCCCACCAACAGTGGAGAAGGGTTCTTTTTTCCTCACCCCCTCATCAGAATTTGTTATTGGTTGCTTTCTTGATAATAGCCTTTTTTTTTTGGAGTGATGGAATCTCAACATTGTTTTAATTTGCTTCTCTCCAATGACCAGTGATGTTGAATATGTTTTCATATATTTATTTGCTTTTTGTACTTCTTCATCTGAGAAGTGTCTATTAATTCCTATTACCCATCTTTGGATTGGGTCTTTAAATTTGGGGGGGGGGTCTGTTTTTTTGAGTTCTTATATTTTCTAGATATTACTCCTGTGTCTGAGGAACAGCTGGCAAAATTTATTTTCCCACTATGTGTTGTCTCTTCATACTGTTGGTGGTTTCTTTTGCTGTGCAAAAGCTTTTTAGTAAGATGAGATCCAAGTTGTTGATTCTTTGTGATATTTCCTGTTCAATTGGGGTTTTGTTCATAAAATCTTTGCCTATACCTATGTTCTACCTATTCTATCTTCCAGCAGATTAAGTGTTTCTGTTTTAATATTTAGATCTCTGATCCATTTCAATTTTAATTTAATGCATGTTGAAAGATATGGTTCTACTTTTAATCTTCAGCATGTAGAAAGCCAGTTTTTCCAGCCCCATTTATTAAAGAGGTGATCTTTCTTTCAGTGGAAGTGTTTGGCCCTTTTGTTCAACATAAGGTGACTGAGTGTTGTTTCTGCATCTTCTAATCTGTTCCAGTGATCGTCACATTTGTTATTTTTTTGCCAGTACCATGCTATTTTGATTACAGTACTTCTGTACTACAATTTCAAGTCAGAGATTGTAATGCCCCCTGCCTTGCCTTTGTTGCCCAGAATTGCCTTTGCTATTCTAGATCTCTTGTGGTTCCAAATGAATTTTAGGATTCTTTTCTCTAGTTCTGTGAAGTGTGCTGTTAGTATTTTGATCAGGATTGCATCAATTTTGCATAATAATTTTGAGAGTATGGCCATTTCCACAATACTCATTCTCCCTACTCAAGAACAAGGGGTATTTTTCCATTTGCTGATACCCTCTTTGATCTCCTTTTTCAGAGTATTGTATTTTTCAATGTAAAAGTCTTTTACTTCCTTCATTGGATTGATTCCTAAGTAGTTCACTTTTGGGGGCTGCAATTGTGAAAGCTATGGTTTCCCTAATTTCTCTCTCCATAAGTCTGTTATTTGGGTACAAGAACACTACTGAATTTTGAGTATTAACTTTGTATCCATCTTCAGCTACGGTACTGAATTTGGTTATTAAATCTAGAAGTGTTTTGGTGCAGTTTGGGAGGTCTTCTCTGTAGAGTATCATGTCATCCACAAATAATGACAATTTAACTTCTTCCTTTCCTTATTCCTTTTATTTCTTTTGTCTGATTGCTCCAGAAAATGTTTCCAGAACTATATTGAATAGGAGTGGTGATAGTGGACATCCTCCTCTTGTTCCTGATTTTAGAGTGAAAGATTTCAGTTTTTTTACCATTTAGTATGATGTTGGCTATTGGTTTGTCATAGATGACTTTCATCAGATTGGGATAAAGATCATCTGTTCCAATTTTCTGAAGATTTTTAAAAAAATCATAAATGGATACTGAGCTTTGTTGGATGCGTTTTCTGTGTCTATTGAGATGATCATGTGGTATTTATCCTTGGTTCTGTTAATATAGTGTATTAGATTTATTGATTTGTGTATGTTGAACCATTCCTGCATCCCTGGGATGAATCCTACTTGGTCATAGTGTATAATATTCTTCATAATTTCCTGCACTCTTTTTGCCAGTATCTCCTTGAGGATTTTTGTGTCTATATTTATTAGGGTGATTGGCCTGTAGCTCTCTTTCTTGGTTGGATCCTTCTCTGGTTTTGGTATCAGGGTAAAGCTTGCTTTCAGCAATGATTTTGGGAATACTCCTTCCCTTTCAATTTCATTAGAGTTACAGGAATAGTGGCATTAGGTTTTCTCTAAATATCTTGTAGAATCCATCATGACCTAGGCTTTTCTTTGTTGGTAGGTTTTTTAACTATACCTTCAATTTCATCAACTGATACAGGGTTATTTAGAATTTTTATATCTTCTTGATTCAGCTTTGGTAGTTCACTTGTATCTAGGAATCTGTTCATTTCTACTGTGTTTTCCGTCTTACTACAGTACAGGTTCTCAAAGTAGGTACTGATGATCATCTGGATTTCTGCAGGGTCTCTTGTGACTTCCCTCTTTTTGTTCCTGTTTGCATGGATTTGAATCTTTTTTTTATTGATAAGGTTGGCTAAGTGTTTGTCAATTTTATTTAATCTTTCAAAGAACAAACTCTTTGATTTATTGATTCTTTGTATTGTTTCCTTAGTCCCAATTGCATTAATTTCTGTTCTGATCTTTATAATTTCCTTCCTCATATGAGCTTTGGGCTTGACTTGCTCTTCTTTTTTTAGAAGCTTGAGATTCCATATTAGGTTGTTTATTTGAGTTTGCTCTGTTTTTCTGGTGTGGGAATTCATTGTTATAAATTTCCTTTGTAGGACTGCTTTCAGTGCATCCCTAAGTTCTAGTATGTTGTATTAACATTATCATTTAATTGTAGAAAGTATCTAATTTTTTCTTTAATTTCACCTATGACCCATTGATTGTTCATGAGGGTGTTATTTAATTTCCATGTGTTAATGAAGTTTATGTGGTTTCTTTTGCCATTAATTTCCAATCTCATTGCACTATGGTCTTATAATATGCATGGGATAATTTCAATTGCTCTGTGTTTACTGAAGCATGTTCTATGAGCTAATGTGTGGTCTATTTTAGAGAAAGTCCCATGTGCAGCTGAGAAGAATGTGTATTCTGATGTTGTGGAGGTAGGTAGAACACTCTGTAGATATCTACTGAATTCATTTGTTCAAACGTTTGGTTCAGTTATGATATTTGTTTGTTGATTTTTTTATCCAGTTGATCTGTCTATTTGTGACAGTGGGGTATTGAGTTCCCCTATCACAATCATATTGATGCTTATTTGATTTTTCATGTCCATTAATGTTTGTTTTATATAATTGGGTGCACTGATATTTGGTGCATATATATTTATGATTGTTATTACTTCCCATTGGATCGTTCCCTTAGCAAATATGTAGAGACCTTCTTTGTCTCTCTTGATCAATCCTGGCTTGAAATCCACTTTGCATGCAAATGGAATAGCTACCCCTGCTTTTTGTCTGGGTTCTTGTCACATGGAATATTGTTTTCCTATCACATGGAGAATTGGTTACCTTGCCTGTTGGATTCATGCTATTTGGATTTATGTAATTGTTTTTTTCTAGAATATCCTTCAGAACATTTTGGAGTGCTGGCTTGGTGATCATGAATTTCTTCAGGCATTCTTTATCATGGAAGTATCTGATTTCTCCATCAATTTTGAATGATAGTTTTGTGAGGAACATCAATCTGGGTTGTTTTCTCTTAGAGGTTGAAATACTCCAAGTATTCACTCCAAGTACTCCTTTACTTAAGGGTTTGTATTGAGAAGTCTGTGATTTTGATGGGGTTTCCTTTATAGGTGATTTGTTTTGTTTCTCTAACAGCTTTTAATATTTTGTTGTGTTAAATTTCTAGAATCTTGACTATTATATGCCTTGGTGTAGATTTCTTTTTGATCATGGCTAACTAGAGTTCTATATGCCTCACTTATCTGTATGTCAAATTTTTTTGCCATGCTTGGGAAGGTTTTTCCCAAGAACTTCTGTGAACAATTGTTTTTATGTCCTGTGTGCTATCTCCTGACTTTTCACTGATTCTGATCAATCTAATGTTATTCTTCTTTCCATCATCCAGCAGCTGTTGGACTGATTTTTTTGTGGTCCCTTGCTACTTTTAAGAAGACTTTCTTTTCATTATCACTAACCTTAAACTTGTCTTCTAGATTTGATATCCTGTTTTCACATTGGTTAATTTTGCTGTGCATACTTTCAATAGAATTTTTAATCTTCTGGATATCTGCCTGAATCTGTTTCATGGATTCAATTTCTTTCTTATGTTGGGCTTTCATGGTTTCCATCGTTTTCCTAAGCTCTTCTATTTTTTATCTGTATGTAGTCTAGATTCACTAACTGTATCTTTCATTATGGTCATCATCTCTTTAGTTATCTGAGAAATTATTTCTGAATTGTTTTTTTAGAGCCTCATTCATCTGCTTTGTTAGTTCCACTGTTACCATTTCAGAAAGTTAAGTCAGGTGGCTATTGATTTGTTCTACCTCACTGATCCCTGGGTTTGCCTTGGATGAGCTGGGGTTGCATCTTGCTTCTGTGTCTTCTCATTTTTTATTTTTTAAATTTTATTCTCTTTGTTGATGCTTGTAAATTGCTTCTGGTAGGCAGCTTTATTACTAGTATCAAGAACTGCTTAGGACATGACTACTTTTCAGGGATGTCTTCTAGGTGTAGCTGGATTTGGGCTTTTGAGTCTGTTCCAAGATCCTACCCCTTCGATTTATTAGGGATGATAAGTTACTGCCTATTTGGCCTAGCTCCTCATTCTTTGGTAGGGGACTATAGTATTGTTTATGACCCTCCCACAATCTCAGTCTTGGAATACAGAAAAGAACAACTTATTAAAACAACTATGTCACTTTGGCTAAAATAGTGTGATTAGTAAAAACAGGTCTAGCACAGCCTTGAAAATAACAAACTGTGATAACTACTGTCATAGTTAACTATATGAACAAGATTTATAGTTATATAACAAAATATAAAACCAGAAGCTTATATACATTAAACATCCCCTCAATGGAGTGATTTTTACCTTCTGATGAGAAAATTTAAAAGGAATAGGAGGAAAAAATAGAGAAATAAAAGAAGAGAAAGAGATTAGAAGCAAGATTGAAGGACAAAGGATGATTACCCAAGCTTTTGGAGACTGGTGAAGAAGATAAGAGGGAAACAAAGAAAGAAGAATCAAAAACAAGAACTAAGCAAAAACTAAAAACAGTGTTCACGCTCATGAAAAAATAAGAATATACAAGAGAAAAACATTACCAACAAGACCCCCCCCAAAAACAGAGAGAGAGAGAGAGAGAGAGAGAGAGAGAGAGAGAGAGAGAGAGATCTTCTGGAGTCTATAATTTTGTGGCAGTGTCCACTTCAGGGTGTCTCTGCTGTCCCTGGTAGACCAAGGAAATAGACAGAGCCCAGGTCAGTATTGTATGATCCCAACAAGCCTGCAATAGGAATAGGCTGGTTCAACTCTGCAGAATTTCAGGCTGATCTTGGTTTCTGGCTTTGAACCTGTGACCTGAGTTTTTTCTTGCTGGCTTGATCTTGGCTCCCTGACCCTGGGCTTCTCCCAGGACCGTGCCTCACCCAGACACTGGTAGCTCCAAGATGGAGCCAACCCTTGGCTCCTCCAACTTCCTGATTCTGCTGGCCCCAACCCCAAATGGCATCCTGACAATCACCTTCTCCTGGGGATGTTTGGAGTGGAGTCACTCACTAGCTGCTGCTGCCCACAGCATCCACAACTCCACTCCACTGGTGTGTTTCTCCCTGGGCGCCTCCAGGTTCCCCCACTGTCATAGCACCTCTGTGGACTTAAACCTCCTCTTTCACACTATGAGCTGGGAGTGAGGGAGCATGCATGGTTTGCCAACAAGCCAGGAACATAGGAGAATGCCCAACCACTTTTAGAAGAGAAAAGGACACTCAGAAATGTTAGGTGCTATGCTGAGTGTCACTTCCCTGTCTGTAAATCAGAGCTCAAATTTGAACCCAGGTCTGTCTGTGGAGCCCCTGATGGCTTGGAATACTGCATGATCCCTTGGGGTCCTGGGGACTGAAACAAAGAAATAGCAAAGGGAATTGAATGGGGTGGTGCTCGCCCACCTGCATCACTCCTGGAAATGCCCACTTAGTAAGGTGCTCAACACACAGTAGCTACTTGGATGATCTTGTTAGACTGTACTGAAGAAAGAAACTAGGCTTCCCATGGTTCCAGCGCTGGTGCTCTCTTCCCACGATAGGGACTCATGCCCACCTCCCACCTGAGTGGTCTTCGGGACTCTCTGAGGAGATAGTCACCAGGTTCATTCTGTCCACCTGAACCACACACCCATCTTTTGCTGCCAGGACAGCAGCACTCTCGGAATATGTATAGCTGCTGAGTCTTTATGAGGTATGACAAAACATCTCCCCCCAGCCCAGCCTCTGCAGATGGACTCATTTTCCTCCTCTCCCTGCCAACAGGCCCACTCTATGGTTGAGTAGTGTAATGAGGCTTATGCAGGCTTCCTCTGTCCCTCACCAGCTTCTTGGCTCCAAATGTTAGCCCACTGTCTATCAGTACTGTCTGGCACCAGAAGAAAGCCCCTCTCCCTTCCTGCACCTAGCATCTGGTTGCCTGGAAACCAGGACAGAAGCCTAGAGCATCTTGGGTTTCTTTTTAATTCCCCTGTCAGATCCTGAAAGCAAGCAGTGTTTGTTTAAGTAGAACCTTTGTACGACAGAGGCTTGCCTTAACCTTTCCCAGAATGATTTCATCAACCTGCGTCACAGTGATGCAGAGGGACAGGGACAGCCACCCTGGGCTCAGTGTCATTTGGTTATCAGTACACAAAGTCATAATTAACAGTGAAAGCTTAAGATGGATCGTTTCAGAGGCAGCCAGGGCTAGGATCAACTTGAGTATGTGTGTGCAAGTGTATGAATGTCCATGCACATGTGATAAAATTGGCAGCTTTGTGAATCACAGCCTGCTGTAGCCACGTGCAGAAGGGAAGAGAGATTTTTCTTTTTCTAATGGAACAAAAGCTTGTCTTGGAAATGAATGTCCTTCTGACTCTGCTTGACAAAAGCCACACAATTCAGGGTGAAGGTGCCAAGAATCTGCTTGGCTCATCCCCAGCCGGTCCTCATTAGAAAGGTGGGCTATCTTCAGAAGAGCCTGAAGAGAGGAAGGGTTAAACAGTCACAAATAGGGAGAGAACTGTGCTCACAGCCCCATTCCTGGGCTTTAACACTGAGAAGCCCAGGCAGTAGTTAGGACCAAACTTGACTCTTCTCACTCCTAAATGATCCTGGCTCATGCCACCAGGATACTGAGAGGCACTGCATTTGTGGTGTAGGGGTTTGGGGTCTTTCTCCCTAAGGCTGCCTTGTGTTCCCCAAATTGGAGACCTTTTAAGGAACCATCTGATCGGGCTCCACAGAGGAAGCCACTCCCTAGGGATGGTGGCATGCACACCCCTCCCCTCATTGCACCTTGGCACCTTTAATGTTACCTGCCTTTACATGTGATGGTGGAGAGGCGCAGAGTGATTGAGCTCCTTGCCCGAGGTAACACACCTGGTGAGCAGTGGCGCTAAAACTTGAAGTACACAGCTCACTCAGGAATCATTATCAGAAGTGCTTTATCTGGTTTCCTGCATCTAAAGATCCTCCAAGGAGATACTGACTCTCTAGGGTTGTAATCTCCTGGAAAATTTCTTATCACTCAGTGAATAAATTGGACTGGAGCTAATAATAGCTAGGTATATAGCACATCTGAAAAGATCTATTTGCTATTCTCAACAGAGTTTTCTAAGAAGTACTTTGATGTAATTTTTAAGGAGGGGTTGAAGTGTGGAATATTTTACTGTATCACTAAGTCTTATTTCCCTATTCCATTACTTCCTTGGACTTTCCTTGGATCTTTTTGTGATTTGGGAAGAGCTGTGTGTGCGCGTAGTGGCCTTTTTTTCAGCAGTGGTTTTTCTCTTTGCTCAAAGAATACTTGAGAGACAAAGCAATTTAAAAACAGGGATTTGTATGTTTTCCTCCAAAAAATGGAGGCAGAGGGTTAAGCAGCAAGCAACTACTATTCAGTATTAGGAGTCACATGCCTCCGGTTCAAGTACTGACTCCACTATTTTCTTGACAGTAAGACTTGGAGCACATTGATAACCCATCTAAAGCTCAGTTTCTAATCTGTCAAATGGGGAGGATAAAGGCTCTGAGTTGTTATAAGAATGAAAGGATTAACTTGTGAAGTGGTGAGTGAGTGCCTATCAAAGACAGACTCAATGACAAGTAGCCACGTTGTATTTTATTATCAACATGGAGGTTAAGGGGCCCACTAAAGCTGTGAGACAAAACAAGACAGAAAACAAAAATTCCCAAACATAAAGAAGGAGCTCAGAAAAGGATTTTCTTGTACAAAGAGAGTTTTATCACCATCCTTACCCTGTGGTTCCTATATTCTTTAAAAATTTTAAATCCTCAAAATAGTACTAGCCTGTACGGAAAATGTCTACATAATTTTATTATTTGTACAGAAAGAAATTGTTCACATAATGTGATCCTTATTCCCTGCCTGAAGACACAACACTGTTACTGGACCCAAGTTCACTGTCTCAACAAAAGCCAATACTTAGGAAACAAGAGTTGGTATTCAAGTTTATGGAAGGGTCAGCATCCTGAAAGCCATCATCATCTCCCCAAAAAGATCATCTTCAGGAACTGAGATGTGTGAAAGGGCTAATATAGGGAAGGACAGGAGGTGCGGGGGGCGGGGGGCAGTGGGCTGGAAGACAACATGCTGGGTGAGGTTTCCATTATAAAGGAAGTGTGTCTTTTTATTTTATTCCTAACAGGAACATTGCATTTGAGCTGGACCTCCAGGAGCTAGTTTCTATAATTCTTTAGAGAAACACATTACTTTTCTACAAGTTAAACCTCACAGCAATTTATATGCTCCATGTTAGGTGATGCACAGGACTAAAGAATAAGAAGGGAGGGGTTGGGGATTTAGCTCAGTGGTTTCGCTGCCTGGCCTGCTGCGCAAGCGCAAGGACCCAAGTTCTATCCCTGGTACCAAAAAAAAAAAAAGAATAAGAAGGGATCTTACACATTCCAGAACTACTGGAAGGTCAACAGATATTCTGAGTTCTGTAAAGCTAGAGGAGGATTACTTAGCATTTAACATCTTAATCATTTAGGTGTGGCTTTTCTTTAAGATATAGGATGATGGGCAAAGAGAGGGGAAGAAACTTTACAGAGGACACTGCTAAAAGAGCACCTACTGCTAGAATTCCAAATGTTAATGAAATAATCTGAAATTATAGCCTTTAAAGAAAAAAATCATAAATTGTAATTCAATCTCCTTCTGCTATACTAGTTATTAAAACGCAACAGGTAGAAGTGATTGTGTTAAGTACAAGGATCCCATAACTGCTAAGGCAAGAATTCTTCTAAATTTGTGTATAAAGCAAGCCTTAATGTTCTTAACCATTTTTTCATTTTTGTAACTTAAATCATTACTTTGCAAACTTTGCTGGGCCCCAAAGTATATGTGACATCAAGAGATATACCACACATAAGGAACAAACCCTCCTTCCTGAGAATGACCTTCTGGACCCAATTGCCCATGCACACATTTCTGGGGACTGCACTGAGCCTCAGCAATTGGACTGAGAGCTGCCCTCCACAATCCCTTGGTGTCACAGAGCAGGAACTAGGGTACATTTATACCTCTGTGCTTTAGGCCAGGACAGGAGCCCTAACACTGAGAAAAGGATCAGTTTTCCCACTCCTTGGAGCACACCTCCAGAACCCTCAGTCACCTTGTGAGACCCCACTGTACCTACTGCATATAGCACCTGGTATGTTGCTGAGCCCTCACAGAAAGATACCTCTTGTGATTTTTCTCTTAACTTTCTCATAACAAATCAATCCAGCTCAGCAATTTGCTAAGAGGACAATTTAATGTTTACCTTTTCAGAAAACTGATTTGCATTCTAATGCAAGCTTCCTGGCACCTCAAAAACTGTTATAGACCCATAAAGGATTGAGTCTTATGTTGTGGACTTTAGGTGACATGGCCTAACATTTGGGTTCACAATTTTAAACATACGGTTCATTTCAAATCATGCTATCCAACAGATGGCTGTGTGGTTCCCACCAGCCTTCAGAGCAATCACATACTAAACATCTTCAATGCACCAACTTATTATTCTTCAACTAAAAGCAGTTGTCCTCACTGCTGGGTGTGGGAGGAGCTTTAGGTCAGCTAATGATGGTAACAGCTGTGGTTTTTTGAGAGCCACAAAATGCCATGAGCTTTTGAGCATCTCACTGCCTCTAATCCTAAGAACAAAGCTGTGTGTGATGGCATAACTGCTCCCATTTTACAGATGAGAATGACTAAAGCTCAATTAACTAGTTACCCAAAGCCACAAAACTGTAGGTGAAATCAATTCAAACTCCGATTCCTGTGATTTTATCAATCACACTTTATCTCTGCCTGGGTGAAAGGAGACCCGACCCCCCCCCCCCCGAAGATCTGTTCAGGTATTAGCAGCAATGTTAGTAAGTCAAAACCCTCAATATGCACTAAGCAGCTATCATGGACCAGGCAGTGGGCTTCTCATGCATTTGCATTGATCTTCCTAATGTGGAAGGTCTTCTCCTCGCCCTCCTTTTCCACTGCAAACACCAAGAACTTCAGTAGCTGGCCCTCATAAGGGACAGGGACCTGGGCTGCTGACCCAACTGGGTTCTTGGCTACCACATCTCCCTGCATCGTAGCTGATTCACTGTATGACTTTTGGCAAAGCCCTTAACCTCTGGGAGGGGGAGGGAGCTTTCCTCATCTGACAAATGAAGTCGTTGGCCTGGAAAATCGCTAAGGTGCCTCCTGGGGTTTCTACACAGGCTCCCCCAACCTCTGGTGATGAGATCAAGAAGAGGAGCCAGCCTGGCTGGCCTCCCATCTGGACTCCCAGGGTTTATTTACCCTTGGTGTCTCTGGCAATGCAACAGCTTGACCATATGGGCTGCCCTCTGTGAGACAGGCTGGGCGAAAGGCTGGGGCGATGAGGTTCTGGTGTCCCTGAAGGAGGGCAGCTGGCTGGCTGGAGGGCTGCAGTCCCTGGGTGGACCCAGAGCAGGCACTCGTGAGCAGCTGCTGGCCCAGGTGGCCCCGCAGAGCAGAGCTCTTGCTGGCTGCCACAGCTACTTTTATTGTTTCATTATCTCTCCTGTCAGAAAACGTGAGGGCTGCAGCTTTGCCTACAATCTGTCAACTTTCCAGTTCTCAGGAGCCCGGCCGCTGCTGAATTCAGCACATTATGCTGTTCCTCGCCTTTCTAAAACACCATCTTACTTCACACACCTTAAGCTCCTGAATTACAGATATGCTTTCTTCACTTCTTTGTCTTCAGTTTTCCAGGCAGCACCATTTGGTTGCAGTGAATTGTTAGGAAAGATTTTGGAAACTCAGATGCACTGTGCTCACATTCATTGCATGTACCCTTTTGTTTTGATGATTTTCAGGAGGAGATGGCCCCTGAGCACCCTGAAGGTAAAAGCTTGTGACTTTAATCTGCAAGGCCCTTTATGTGGTACTTAACAGACAGCTGTTAGGCATGTGCTAGCTATCCCAGGTCCCAAGTTCGAGGACAGAGCTGGCTTTGCATTTTCCATATTGAACATACACAGAGCCGCCTTTTCTGCTGCCACTAGTACTAAAGCCACACTGAGAATTCTTTACAGAATGATGAAGCTTGCTTGTTCTCCCGAACAAGGAATATCTGAAGAACTACTGGAAATTTATTTCAAAGACTCAGGAACATACCAGTGCTTCTGATTTTAAGCCTAAAAACATTAGCAAAATTGTTTTCATTCTCTGTGCAGAGAAGGAATTCCAGCTTGTGCTGATGTTATGCAAAGGCAGACAGAAAGACAAAAAAGGTAGAGAGGGAGGTAATAAAAGAAAGCCCTTACAAGGACACATGGTCTGAAGAGGCATCCCAAGGAGATGTCACATGGCCCTATTTTTCTCTCGGTGGAGGTGGCTCCACTGCTCTCACGGCGGGCATGTGTGGCTCATGCCAGAGGCTTTGAGCAGCTGTGGCTGGGGTGCTGTCTGGACTGTCTCAAGTACTAGGGCAGAGTATGTAAACAGCACGTGGAATTGCAACTGCAGTTAGTACCCTTCATGAACCTGATCTTGCAGCAACCTGATCTCTGGAAACTTCCCTCACATAATCCAGAGACTAGTCCCCTAGGTCCCCTTGGGTTGTGGGCATAGGTTTGATGACAATGATGAGATTATCACCATTTGCTTAGCTTAATTTTGGATTTGTGCTAGCTCATATAAGATCAGCACTGCTTGATGGTTGCAAGGCTTTCTCCAGTGATAGTTCTTGTAAATCACTGGAAATAACTGAGTCTGAGATTCTGTGCATGGCTAGACCTGGAAGGGCAACAAGGAGGAGGAGTAGCAACATGAGCAACCAGCATCTGTCAGGGCAGCCAAACCTGAGCAGAGTCTGCAACCCCCTCTGGTAGAGCACAAGGTGCCACCCTTGGACTCAAGGCTATGAATCAGGTCACTGACCCCCCAGAAAGCCTTGACAGTGCTGGAGCAGACTAAGGAATAGGGAACGGGAATGAGGAAGCTGGCAATGTGTGGAGTGAGCACCAGCAGGCAAGCTGGGTTGTTTTTGCTTCTGGAATGATAAAGACACAGGGATTGTGGATCTAACCCCAGGAAGTGAGACTTGACAACATCAACCACTTGAGAATACAAAGCAATTGAAGCTTATAATCATTGCTCTGAGGGCACAGATAAGTCCTTCACACCGGACCAAGCAATGCATGGCACTAAGCCCTGCCTGTGTAAATGAAGGCCATGCCAGAAGTATGAGGCATTTGCCAAAGAAAGCTGCAGACCACAAGCAGAACCAAGTCTGAGGAAGATGAAGGGAGTAGGGGTCATGTGCAAATGCCAAATAACTCCATCTACAGAAGAAGGACAGTTCCCAAGAAACAGTTACCTCACATTGCTGCCCTCAGATGAGTACATACTGGCTTGGGAAACACCCAAAAGAAACCCTGAGGTCCTTACTGCATGAAGTCCTGGCATAGGAATATGTGGCATATTCCGCAAGTGACAGTCTCCCTCTTCCTGCACCAATGGCAATACTGCTCTCTGCAAGTGCTGTGATCAGTGCTGGAGACCCAGGGTGAAAGGACACAGTCTTTGCCATCAAGGAGCTAGCAGAGGATCAAAATCCATGATAGTCCTTGCCATGGTGGAATTTTGTTTGGGCACAGAGGGAGTATAAAAGGACTTTTGAATGGAACCAGAGAGAGCAAATCATGGAGAATGGGAGTAAGCACCCTATGGAGATTTTGTTAGATGGACAAGCAAGATGGACTACTGATAGTTACAATCATTTTATTGTGCCCTTACTAAGTGCCAGGCACTGTGCTAGACTGTATAATATAACATATAGTATAGTAAAATATAATGTGAGTTAGTACAGCATAACACAGTATAAAATGGGGTTTGAACCAAGACTTCCTTGCCCTAAAAGCCTGCCCCTGGGCCATTGTACATAATGTCACATGCCTTTGCTATGTATGGCATTAGTCCCCAGAAGGCAATAGGAGTTGGATATTAGTGACAATTTGAGGGCATGACTGCATTACGTGTAGTATTTGGGGTTAGCATCCCAAACAACAACTATGAGCTCCAGTTTACTAACCTCACTACCATGGGTAAGATGGCCAAATGGGAGCAGCCAAGGCAGACTTCACAGTGGAACCATTAAGAAACCTCCCCAGTAATCACACTTTTTCTGTTGATGACTCTCTCTTTCTTTTTTGGTTTTTGCTTATCTATATTTGCCTTACTTAATGTATTCATTCCATCTGAATTTTCAGCTTTGTTGGCTTCATTGTCTCTATCTAGGATAATCTTGAAAAAAACCAAAAAACAGTGACAGGAATAAATCAATATCTTTCAGTAATATCTCTCAATGTTAATGGCCTTAAACTCCCCAATTAAAAGACACAGATTGTGAGACTGGGTCAAAAAAGAGCATCCATCAGTCTGCTGCACTCAAGAAACTCATTTAATCCAAAAAGATTCATAGATTAAAAATCAGAGGATGGAAAACAATATTTCATGCAGCAAGACCCTGAAAGCAAATTTGCTCTCAGACAGAGTAAACTTCAAGGTAAAACTGATCAGAAGAGGTAAAGAAGGTCACTATATACTAGTTAAAGGAACAATCCAATAGTAAAATAAAACACTTATAAATATATAAGTACCAAATAGTGGAGCATCTAACTTCATAAAACTAATATGCTGGACATAAAAGATCAAATAAATACCAACACAGTCATAGAGGGTGACTCAACCATACACTTTCACAAAGAGACAGATCAACAGAAATCAACAAAGAAATATCAGAGCAGAACCACACCTTAGACGAATGGCCTTAATCAATATCTACAGAGTATTCTACTGTACTACAACAGAATACATATTCTTCTCAGCAGCACATGGAACTTTGGCTAAAATAGACCACATACTAGCCCATAAAGCCTGCTTAAATAAATATAAAAGAATCTAAATCACCTCATGTTTACTGACAGACCATTGTTCATTGAATCTAGAAATTAATCACAAATGAAACCACAGAAAATTTATAAATACCCAGAAACTTACTAACACACTCCTGAACACCCAGTAGTCACAGAAGAAATCAAGAAAGAAATTAAACAGTTTCTGGAATCAAACAGCAATGCTGGTGAAACACTCCAGAACCTGTGGGACTGAATGAAAACAATACTACGAGGCAAGTTTATTGCAATCAGTGCTCCTATTAGAAGAACAGAACAAGCTCAAATAATGATGAACCTCAAAACACTTGAAAAACAACAGCAATCCAAACTCAAACCAAGTTTAAGGAGGGAAATCATAAAGATTAGAGTGGGAAATCAATGAAATTAAGACTAAAAAATAATACAATGACTCAACAAATCAAAGAGCTGATTCTTTACAAAGAATGATTAAAATAGATAAACCATTATGCAAACTTACCAAAATAAAGAGAGGAAAGACTCACATCAATGCAATTAAAAATGAAAAAGATGGTCGCCGAATCAGCCCGCTGCAGACAGGCAGGTCTGCCCATGCCCTACCGAGATGAGATCCTGAGTCACACAGAACACACCAAATCAGCCTGCTGCAGACAGGCAGCTCTGTGCACACCCTACTGAGGTCCTGAGTCACACAGAACACACCAAATCACCCTGCTGAAGACAGGCAGGTCTGCCCACGCCGTACCGAGGTCCCCAGTCGCACGGAATACAACGAATCAGCCCACTGCAGACAGGCAGGTCTGTGCATGCCCTATCGAGGTCCCGAGTCACGACGAAGACGTAGAATCATCCCACTGCAGAAAGGCAGCCACCTGCTTCCTCCACACTACAAAGACGCAGAGGACACCAGACCACCAGACAAAGGTACCGAGTCCCGCTGCTCCTGGCCCAGAGGAAGGGGCTTCTGAGCCGCCACCTCACTGCTCCTGGTTCAGAGGAAGAGGCTTCCCAGTCACCATCCCTCCTGCCGCTCCCAGCTCACAGGAAAGGGCTTTTGGGTCACCATCCCTACCGCTGCTCCTGGCCCCTGTCCCACCTCACCCAGCTCAGAGGAGGTAATCCATGCAGGCACTAACAGCCCCCTGCCCCAGTTGAAATGAGAAAACATGTAAATAAGTCTCAAAATCAGACTTCCAGATCACCTACAGCAACCCCAAAGGGAAATGAGATGGAACACTCTGATACTCAACCACCTGGACCCACTGAACTGGCAGCAAAAGGGGATCTGGGAATAATGAAATCAGAAATAATTTCTCAGATAACAGCAGAAATTGTGCCCCTAGTGCAAGACATGATTACTAAATCTAGAGAGGAGCTGAGGAACATGATGGAATCCCAACATAAGAAACAAATGGAATCCATAAAACAAATGCAAATAGATTTCCAGGAGATGAAAAACTCTACACAGATGAAAGTCTACACAGCAGAATGAGCCAATGTGAGGACAGAATTTCAGATATAGAAGATAGGATTGCAATTAGTGACCAGGAAAAGAAAAATTTCTTCAAAATTATAAGGGAACATGAGAAATCAATCCAGCAGCTGCTAGATGATGCAAAGAAGAATAACATAAGACTGATTGGGCTCAATGAAGAAACAGAAGAGAGTGGAGATGACTTAAAACATCTCTTCAAAGAAATAATGGTAGAAAACTTCCCAAGCAGGGGAAAAGAGCTTGAAATACAGATAAGTGAGGCATATAGGACTCCAAATAGCCTTGATCAAAAAAAAATCTACACATAGGCATATAATTGGTAAGATTCCAGAAACACCACAGAAGAACAAAGTTCTACAAGCAATTAGAGAAAAGAAACAAATCACATACAAAGGAAAGCCCATCAGAATCACAGCAGGCTTCTCAACACAAACCATCAAGGCAAGAAGAGCTTGCAGTGACATATTCCAAGCCCTAAAAGAAAACAGCCTCCAACCCAGATTGATGTACCCTGCAAAACTATCTTTCAAAATGGATGGAGAAATAAGATACTTTCATGACAAAGAGCACCTTAGGAACTTCGTGAATACCAAGACAGCACTCCAAAGAATTCTACACAATATCCTAGGAACAGACATTGAGGATTACAACCCCAGGAAGCAAAGCAGAATGAACCCATCTGGCATGACAAGAAATTAAATGTAAAGGGGGAGAACCCAACAAAAAGAAAAAGTCATGGCAATGATAAGTCAATACATTTCAGTTATAACCATCAATGTTAATGGTCTCAATTCACCAATCAAAAGAAATAGACTGGCAGAATGGGTCAAGAACAAAATCCAACAATATGCTGCATACAAGAAACACACTTAATTCAAAAGGAAACTCATAGACTGAAAGTTAAAGGGTGGAAAACAATACTCCATGTGACAGGAACCCCCCAAAAAAAGCAGGAGTAGCTATCCTCTTTGCAGATCAAGTAGATTTCAAATCAACACTGATTAAGAGAGATGAAGTAAGACACTACATCCTTGTAAAGGGAAGAATCCAAGAAGAAGAGATGACAATCATAAATATCTATGCACCAAACACTAGTGCACTCAACTATATAAAACAAATACTAATGGACATGAAAAGTCATATATGCACTAATACAATTGTAGTGGGGGACCTCAACACCCCACTGTCACAAATAGATAGATCAACTAGACTAAAAATAAGTAATGAAATACTAGAACTCAATCGAACTCTTGAACAAATGAACTTAACAGATGTTTACAGAGTCTTCGACCCCACAAAATCAGAATACACATTCTTCTCAGCTGCACATGGGTCATTCTCCAAAATAGACCACATATTCACACATAGAACATGTTTAAGTAAGTGCAAAGGAACTGAAGTTATCCCCTGTATATTATCAGACCATAGTGCGATGAAATTGGAGATCCATAGCAAAAGAAGCTGCAAAAATTTCATAAATACATGGAAATTGAACAAAACACTTCTGAATAACCAATGGGTCACAGAAGAAATTAAAGAAGAAATCAGACAGTTCCTTCAATTAAATGACAATGACAATACAACATATCGGAATCAATGGGACACAATGAAAGCAGTCTTACAAGGGAAACTCATAGCAGTGAATACACATATTAGGAAAACAGAACGAGTCCAACTAAACAACCTGATGCTGAACCTCAAGCTTCTAGAAAAAGAAGAGCAGGACAACCCCAAAGCTCATACAAGGGAGGAAATTATAAAGATCAGAGGAGAAATCAATGCAATGGAGACTAAGAGAAGGATACAAAAAAATCAATGAAGCCAAGAGTTGGTTCTTTGAAAGAATCAACAAAATTGACAAACCTTTAGCCAACCTTGTCAGAAAAAGGAAAGAAACGGCCCAAATCCATGCAATTAGGAATGAAAAGGGTGAAATGACAACAGACCCAGCAGAAATCCAGAGGATCATCAATACCTACTTCCACAACCTATACGCCAATAAGATGGACAACACAGAAGAAATGGACAGATTCTTAGATACATATGAATTACCAAAGTTGAACGAAGAAGACCTAAAAATTCTGAACAACCCAATATCAACCAAGGAAATTGAAAATGTAATTAAAAACTTATCACCTAAGAAAAGCCCGGGCCCTGATGACTTCACTGCTGAATTCTACAAGACATTTAGAGAGGAACTGCTGCCACTACTGTTTAAACCCTTCAATGAAATTGAAAGGGAAGCAATACTCCCAAATTCATTCCTGGAAGCAAACATCACCTTGATCCCCAAAGCAGAGAAAGACCCAACCGAAAAAGAGAACTGTAGACCAATCTCACTAATGAACATAGATGCAAAAATCCTTAATAAGATAATGGCAAACAATGCAGAAGATCAACAAGAAGATCATACACCCTGATCAAGTGGGATTCATCCCAGGGATGCAGGGATGGTTCAATATATGCAAATCAATGTAATACACTATATCAATAGAGCCAAGGACAAAAACCATATGATTATCTCCACAGAAGCAGAAAAAGCATTTGACAAAATCCAACATGCATTTATGAGAAAAATCCAACAAAAAATTAGAATAGATGGTCTCTACCTCAAACTGATAGAAGCCATCTATGAAAAACCAACAGCCAATATCATACTCAATGGTCAAAAACTGAAATCCTTCACACTAAAATCAGGAAAAAGACAAGGATGTCCACTATCACCACTCTTGTTCAATATAGTTCTGGAAACATTAGCCATGGCAATTAGACAAGAGAAAGAAATAAAAGGAATAAAGATAGGTAATGAAGAAGTCAAATTGTCATTATTTGCAGATGACATGATACTCTATATAGAAGACCCCAAGAGCTCCACCAAAAGTCTTCTAGACTTAATAACCAAATTCAGTCAAGTAGCTGGTTACAAAGTCAACACACAAAAATCAATAGCTTTCCTCTACACCAATCACAGCCTCACTGAGAGATAAATAGGGCAAATAATTCTTTTCACAATAGCATCCAAAAAACTAAAATACCTAGGAATCATCCTAATGAAAGAAATCAAAGACCTCTTCTCTGAAACCTATGGCACTCTGAAAAGAGAGATTGAAGATGATATCAGAAAATGGACAGACATCCCCTGCTTCTGGGTAGGAAGGATTAATATAGTGAAAATGGCCATACTTCCAAAACTGCTATATAGATTTAATGCAATTCCAATTGAGATCCCAGCAGCATACTTCATAGACCTTGAGAAAACAATCCAAAAATTCATTTGGAAGAAGAAGAGACCCAGAATAGCAAAAGCAATTCTAGGTAACAGAGACATGGCAGGGGGTATCACAATCCCCAACCTGCAACTATACTACAAAGCTACTGTGATAAAAACAGCATGGTACTGGCAAAGAAACAGACTTGAGGACCAGTGGAACAGATTAGAAGATGCAGAAACCATGCCAGAC
The DNA here is from genome assembly GCF_053883595.1 of Heterocephalus glaber. NCBI lineage: Eukaryota > Metazoa > Chordata > Mammalia > Rodentia > Bathyergidae > Heterocephalus > Heterocephalus glaber. The sequence goes on from NW_028258320.1 coordinate 63,433,906, forward strand.
ACACTCAGCCATCTCATCTTTGATAAAGGAGCCAAACACCCTCACTGGAGGAAAGATAGCCTCTTTAATAAATGGTGCTGGAAAAATTGGGTTTCCACTTGCCAAAGATTCAAACTAGACCTATATCTCTCACCATGCACTAAACTAAAATCAAAATGGATTAAAGATCTAAATATTAAAACAGATACACTGAACCAGTTGGAATAGTGGTTGAGTAGAACTCTGGAAGACATTGGTGTAGGAAAAGATTTCTGGACAAGACATCAGTTGTCTGTGAACTACCACAATCAACAAGTGGGATCTCTTCTTTTTAAAAAGCTTCTGCACAGCAACAGAAACCACGAACAGTGTGAAGAGACAACCCATAATGTGGGAAAAAATCTTCACGTGCTGTTCCTCAGATAAAGGTCTACTATCTTGAATCTGTAAAGAACTTAAAAAAAAAATCAGACCTCCCAAATTTAAAGACCCAATCCGAAAATGGGCATCTGAAATGAACATTTCTCAGACAAAGAAGTAGAAATAGTAAATAAATACATGAAAAAATGTTCAACATCACTGGTCATTCAAGAGATGCAAATGAAAACAACACTGAGATTCCACTTCACTCCAGAAAGAATGGCTGCTATCATGAAATCAACCAATAACAAATGCTGGCAGGGCTGTGGGGAAAGTGGAACCCTGATCCACTGCTGGTGGGAGTGTAAACTTGTGCAATCACTGTGGAAATCAGTATGGAGATACCTCAAAGAACTAGGACTGGAAGTCCCATTTGACCCCGCTATCCCACTGCTGTGGATCTTCCCCAAAGAATTAAAAGAATCATACCACAGTGATATATGTGCACCCATGTTCATAGCAGCACAGTTTGTGATAGCTAAATCTTGGAAACAACCCAAATGCCCATCAACTGGAGGCTGGCTAAAGAAAGTGTGTTTTTTTTATAAAATGGAGTACTACTCAGCCATAAAAAATGAGAAATTAGAGACATTTTTAGCTACGTGGATGCACATTGAGGGAATACTCTTAAGTGAAATAAATAGGACACACATGAATAAATTCCAAATAGTTTCTCTGGTGTGAGAAACTGAAAGTGTAAATAAGGACTAAAATGTATAATAGGTAATGTGAAATAGGAAGGAAAGGGGCAAAGGGGAAGGAAGTGGGAGGGCTAGGGGAAAGGACAGAAGGGAATGGGATTAATATGAGAAAATGGAAAAATAGGAATAAAATCTTTCTAAATAAGGAGGAATGGAGGGGTTGAAGGGAGGGCTGGGCAAGGGTGACAAATAAGAACCAAGAGAGACTATGTAAAGGTGCAAATTTCCAATGATGAATGTCATTATATTGTATACCTAAAATGTACCAATGATTAGAATGAATAATTGAAAATGTAAAATAGGAAGAAAAGGTCCAAAGGGGTAAGGGTAGTGGGAGGGGCAGGGGAAAGGAAAGAAGGGAAAGGAAAAATGATGAGAAATGGAAAAAATGGAAATAAAGTCTTTGTAAATAGGGAAGGGTGGAGGGGGCTAGGAATGGGGAAAGGGTGGGCTAGGAATGGGGAAAAAATAAGAACCAAGATGCATTATGTAAAGGTACAATTCCCAATGAGAAATGTAATTGTGTTGTATACCTACAATGTACCAATAAAAGAATTTAATAAAAAAAAAGAAAAAGATGAAATAACAATGGACACTATCAGAATTCAGAAGATAGTAAGTACTGTGAAAAAGTGCACTCCAACAAATTAGAAAATCTTGGAGAAATGGACAGATTCCTCAACTCATATGAATTACTAAAACCAAATCCAGAAGACATAAAAATTCTGAATTTTCCAATGACAAGCAATGATATTGAAGCAGAAAAATAAATCTACCAATTAGAAAAAATCCAAGACATGATTGATTGCTGAATTCTACATGACCTTTAAGGAGCTTATCAAACCATTACTCCTGAAACTCTTCAGTGGAATTAAAAAGAAAGGAGTGCTTGCAAACATGTTTCTGGAAGCCAGCATCATTCTGATCCCAAAACCAGACAAAAACCCAACTGAAAAAGAAAACCAGAGATCAGTCTCTTCAATGAACATAGATGCAAAAATCCTCAATAAGATATTGCCAAATAGTATGTAACAAATCCTTGCCAAGCACGGTGGCACATTCCTATAACCCCAGCACTCAAGAGACTGAGGCAGGAGGATCATCATGAGTTCGAGGCCAACATGGACTACAAAATGAGACCCTGTTTCCAAACAAACAAATAAAAGGGATCATACATCAGACCAATTAGGTTTCATTCCAGGGTTGCAAGAATGGTCCAACATATGTAAATCAATAAATGTATTCACATGAACAGAAGCAGGTACAAAAACCATGTGATTGTATCAATAGATCCAGAGAAAGCTTTTGACAACAGCCAACACCCATTCATGATAAAAACCCTAAAAAAATAGATTTAGAGGATCTAATCTCAATCTGATAAAAGCCATTTGTGACAAACCAAAACCCAGCATCATATTAAATGAGGAAAAACTTTAAGCTTTTCCTCTAAAGTCAGAAACAAGACAAAGATGTCCACTATTACCACTCCTATTCAAGATAGTGCTTGGAACATTATCCAGAGCATTCAGGCAAGAGAAAGAAATAAAAAGGATATATATATATAGGAAAGGAAGAAATAAAATTATCATTATTTGCAGATGACATGATCCTCTACATAGAAGATCCAAAAAATTCCACCAAAAGACTCCTAGAATTAATAACCAAATTCAGCAGTGTAGAAGGATACAAAAGTAAAACACAAAAATCAGTGGTGTTCCTGAACATCATTAATGCACTCACTGAAAAATTAGGGAAATCAATACCATTCACAATAGCATCAAGAGATGTTAAACACTTAAGAATTAACCTAACCAAGGAAGTGAAAGACCTCTACAATGAAAACTACAGTACTCTGAAAAAGGAAATTGAAGAAAACATCAGAAAATTGAAAGATGTCCCTGGTTTCTGGATAGGCAGAACTAATATTGTCAAAATGACCATACTTCCAAAACTGATATATAGATTTAATGCAATCTTAATCAAAATACCCACAGCACTCCTCACAGATAGAAAGGGAAAACATTCTAAAATTCATATGGAACCAGAAAAGACCTACAGTAGCAAAAGCAATCCTGGGCAACAATAGCAAAGTAGAAGGCATAACAATACCTGACTTCAAATTATACTACAATGCTACAGTGATAAAAACAGTATGGTGTTGGCCCAAACACAGACATGTGGATCAATAGAACAGAATAGAGAATGGAGAAATAACCCCAGATGTTTGATCTTTAAAAAAGGAGCCAAAAATATACAATGGAGGAAAGAAAGCTTCTTTAACAAATGGTGCTGGGAAAACTGGCTATCCATGTGCAGAAGACTGAAGTAGACCCGTATCTCTCACCAGGTACTAAAGGAAAATCAAAATGGATCAAAGATCTAAATAGTAAAAAAGAAACAACCTATTGGAAGATAAAATAGATAAAACTCTTGAAGTATTATTTAGGCAAGAATTTCCTGCATAGAACTCCAATTGCACAAGAAATAACAGCGAGAATCAACAAATGGGATTATATAAAATTAATATCTTCAGCACACAAAGGAAACAATCAACAAAGTAAGGACACAACGTGCAGAATGGGAAAATATTATTGCCAGCTACATTCGGACAGTTTTACTGGGTTTTGGGGTATTGGAGTCTCCTTTTAAAGGTGGTTTCTAGGTTCTTTTTGTCCTGAACAAAGAATTGGTTAAGACAAGTGCAAACAATGGCAAGGTTTTACATTTATTAAAGGTAGGAAAAGGAACAGGTTCCACAGAGTAAGTTTAGGCCAAGTAAAAGAAGTACACTCTACAGGGTGAGACAGACCACTATGTAAGAGAGAGCACAGCAGCCAAGAGCTCAATGTGGACTGTCCTTTCTGTACTTCCCACCCTCTGGCTGACATCAGGTCTAGTCCAGCCTATCAAAAACTTGCTCCAGTTCGCACAAGAAGTCCACGTGGGGGTCTTTGGGAACTGTTCTGCACACATGTCCTGAGATATTGTAATTAACAGATCATACCTACTTTCCCAGTTGGTTCTGCCACACCCTAGTCCCCTGCCTCAAAAGGATTAATATATAGGTTATTTAAAGACCTCAAAACAATTAGGGCCCCCAAAATAAAAGGCCCCCCAAAATGGGTAACTGAGATGAAAAGACACTTCTCAGAAGAAGAAATACAAATGGCCAATAAATACATGAAAAAATGTTCAACTTCACTGTTTATTAAAAATGCAAATCCAAACAACACTCCAAAAAGAATGGCAATCATCAAGAAGTTAAATAATAACAAATGATGGCATGGTTGCGGTGAGAAAGAAACCCTTTTACACTGTTGGTGGGAATGTAAATTAGTGCAACCATCATGGAAACCAGTATGGAGATTTCTCAAAAAACTAAAACTAGAAATGCCATTCAACCCAACTATTACTCTTCTAGGTATCTTCCCAAAAGAGCTAACAGCATCATATTATAGTGATATATGCATACAAGTGCTTATAGCAGCTCAATCCATAATAGCTATATCTTGGAAGCAGCCTACATGTTCATCAAGAGACAAATGAATAAAGAAAATGTGGTATCTGTCCATAATGGAATACTACTTCTGTATAAGGAAGGATACATTTGAGAGATCTGTAGAAAAGTGGATGCACTCAAAAATATAATGTTAAGTGAAATAAACCAAACTCACAAGCTTAAATACCATATGGTTCTTCTCATTTGAGTAATCCAAAGTACAAAGTAAAGAGCAAAATTAAAAGATTGATGAAAGGGAACAGGGAGATGGATCTTATGCAAATGTAAAGGGGACCAAGAGAGCAAGGAAAGGGAGAATGGAGAAGGAAAAGGGACATGGGAAGATTGGAAATGTATCATGTAAATGTACCAACTACCTATAATGAATGTAGTCATTATGTGTCACATACATGAGCTAAAAATAATGATAATGAAAATGAGGGAAGGGGACCTAGAGACAGAGGGTGAGCAGGGAAAGGGGAATAAAAAGAATCAAGTTATGCTGAGCACATGTACCTATTCCTTATGATAAATGTAAACATCATGTATAGCAAACACGTATGAAGAAAAAACTTTTTAAAAGATTTTAGAATAAATCCACAGTTGTATATTTGAAATTTTAAGACAAGAAGAGAGAAACCTTCCCAGGCAGCTGGACTTGCACAATCCCCTTCCTTACATGCCACAGCTCTATGCAGAGCAGCTGCCCGGCGCCATGGCTTTAGTTCCACTTCCTGGAGGAGGGTCAGCCTTCTCGCCCAAGTCCTGAGTGGTGGGCGTGGAGTTCCGGGTGGAGAGGGGTCACCGCCAGGCCTCATTTCCCTCTGACCCTGAGACTTGGACTTTGGAACATTTTGCTACTGGCTCCTCCAGGGAATTAAAAACTGGCAGAGGCAAGGCAGTTAGAAAATGAAAAATGATGAGCAGGAGCAATTTTCTTCATGAGCTTGGGCCCCAGAAGGAGTGTCAGTCTTTGCTTTGGATGCAGATCCTTGTCTGATCTGTTCTTAATTTATTCCTGAGGATCTGCCCAAGTGCAGTTAAAGTTAATGGAAAGAGCTGAGTGAGAGCAGGACCTGCCTGCTGATGCTGAGGGGTGGAGGCAGATGGCCTGTGGATGTTCAGGCTGGGACTCCAGGAGGCCTGGGCTGGCAGTCACAGGGCCCAGAACATTCCATTCTTGGAGGGCAGCCTGTGGCTATGTCAGGAGGCCCATCCCATTGGCTCTACCTGCTCAGAGCCCTGAGAGGGTTCTGTCTGAGACCTCCCTCTCACTGCCTTTGACCTGGGTCATTCAAAGTGTGCAAGAGAATTTTATAAATAGTGTCCAAAGTTGAAGGGCAAGTGATGTCTACTTGGACCATCTCTCTCCAGCTGTACCTATATTTGAACAGATCTGGGTTTTCCTTTGAAGCTGGGCTGGTTTCTGACTCCATCAGATTACTGGAGACATGGAAAAATAGAGAGATTGGATTTCAGTGTGCACACTTGGTGTCCTACTACAGGCCCTTTGCATCTCTCACCTAGACTTCTGCATCCCAGCCCTCACCTGCCTCCTCTAGTGCTGCCTCAAATCTACCATCTGCAGACAGTGGCCAACATAGTGCTGAGTGCCCATGTGACAGTGTGGCTCCAAGCCCTTCCATGAACCTCATGTTACAGGATTAAGTCAGGGATATTGAAGTGGACTCTAAGGCCCCATGAGATCTGGACCTGGCTGGGTGTCCAGTAAGGCGCTCTGCAACCTCCTCCCTCCACCTCACCCTCCCTCCAGCAAAGCATGGCATCTTGGACTTCCTGCTTCTGCCCTGTGGCCCCCATAATAGGAAGTGCTTCTGAGCTTTGTGCTCACAGCCGGCCCCCTGCATCCTCCCTGCTTGTTCCAGAGAAGGGACCCCTTTGTCTGTGCTCTCAGAATGCCTCACCACTCATCACAGGGAATTCAGAGCTTGAGAGGAAGGGAAGAGGGAGAAGGGAGAGGGAAAGAGTGAGGGAAGGAAGAAAGGGGAGGAAGGAAGGAGAGGAAGAAGCAAGCTCTACCTCCCCACCCCACTGAGCCCTATTTCAGACAGGGATTTGTTACTGTCTTTTCTTTCTGTGATTCCACATATTTTCCAGGAGCTCCCAGATATCCTAATAAAATAGAAGCAAACCATGTTGTCATTCCTCTGCTAATGCCCTTCAACACTGCTTTCTCATACAGAGTAAGAGTTTCCAACTTAGGCCTGACCCGAGCTGGCCCATCCTGTATCTCTGGGACCTTCCCTCCTTTCTCCTAACTCTACATTGGACCCTTGGCCTTCTCCTCAGCCTAAATATTGATACCAAGACCAAGGGCCTCAAAATTGGTGCATGAGGGCAAAATGTATCCTACTTTTGTAAATTTATAATATTCAGACACACATACAATACATAAACCAAAATACTATATGTCTGTGGTTTAAACTTTCATGGCAGAATCAATTAGTCAAGAAAAAGTGTCTAAAAAGATTCCTTAGCGGGGAAATCAGAAAGAAAAATGTTGAGAAATATTGTCTAAACCACGCCAGGAACAGCCAGCCCCAGGGCTTTTGCACTTACTATTTCCTTGTCTGGAAATCTCATTCTCTACATTCTTTTTTAAAAATTATTTTTATTTTAATGTAAGACAAGTAAATATTAATAAGGAAAATATAAAAACAGTTCTATGAAAAAATAATTTTTCATACCAAAAATAATTAGAGAATAACAATGGTAAATACAATGTGTATCATGATCTTAAAAGAACATATTTTCAATTGCTAATCTATCTCTCAATTCATTTCTTAATAATATTATACCTTTTTTGCATAAAATATTTTAATTATTAACAAAGGATTTGATTGTTGAACACTGTATGCATGTGTTGAAATACCACACTGAACTTCATTAATATGTATAATTAACACATGTTAGTCAAAAATAAAATTATCTATGCCCATAAAAAAACCCAAAAAAACAAAGTACCTCACATTTGGTATAATTTTGAACAATTTCTTCCTATTTTACAATATCTATTATGTATTTTGGGCCTTATTTATACTTTCAGTTTCTCACACTGGAGAGACAATGTGATATTTACACATGTGTGCCAATTTATTTCACTTAAGAGTATGGTTTCAAGGGCTGGGGATTTAGCTCAGTGGCGCCCATGCCTGTCTTGCAAGCATAAGGTCCTGAGTTTAATCCCCAGTACCAAAAAAAAGAGTGTGGTTTCAAGGTGTGTCCATATACTTAGAAATGTCTCAAGCTTATCTTTCTTTATGGCCGAATAGTACTCCATTGTATTTTTTGAAAATCTTTTTTTATCCGTTCATTGGTGATGGGCATTTGGGTTGTTTCCAAGCTTTAGCTATTACAAACTATGCTGCTAGAAACATGGGTGCACATATATCACTGTGGTATGATGCTTTTAATTCTTTTGGGAAGATACCCAGAAGGGGAACAGCTGGCTCAAATGGGACCACTAATCTTAGCATTTGAGGAATCTCCACACTGATTTCCACAGTGGTTGCACCAGTCTACACTCCCACCAACAGTGGAGATGGGTTCCTTTTTCCTCACAGCCCCACTAGCATTTGTTGTTGGTTGATTTCTTGATAACAGTCATTTTTTCTGTAGGAGATGGAATCTCATCATTGTTTTAATTTACATCTTTTGAATGACCAGTGATGTTGAACATCTTTTCATGTATTTATTTGCTGTTTCTACTTCTTCATGTGAGAAGCATGTATTCATCTCAGACGTCCATTTTTGGATTGGGTCTTTAAATTTCGGGGGTATGATTTTTTTCAATTCTTTATATATTATAGACGTTAGTACTTTGTCTGAGGAACAGCTGGCAAAAATTTTTTTCCACTCTGTGGGTTTTCCTTTAACTCTGTTGGTGATTTCTTTTGCTATGCAAAAGCTTTTAGTAAGATGAGATCCCAGTTGTTGATTCTTTGTAGTATTTCCCATGCAGTCGGGGTTTTGTTCATGAAGTCTTTGCCTACACCTATGTCTTCAAATGTTCTACATGTTCTCTTTTCCAGCAGATTTAGTGTTTCTGTTTTAATATTTAGATTTTGATTCATTTTGATTTTAGTTTAGTGCATGGTGAGAGACGTGGGTCTACTTTGAATCTTCAGTATGTAGATAGCCAGTTTTTCCAGCACCATTTATTAAAGAGGTGATCTTTCTTTCAGTGAAAGTGTTTGGCCCTTTTGTTAAAGATAAGGTGACTGAGTGTGTTTGGTGTTGTTTCTGCATCTTCTAATCTGTTCCATTCATCTTCGTATTTGTTATTTTTTTGCCAGTACCATGCTGTTTTTATCACAGTTCATCTGTGTAGACTTTCAATGGAGTTTTTAATCTCCTGGAAATCTGTTTGCATCATTTTATGGATTCCATTTGTTTCCTATGTTGGGATTCTATCATGTTCCTCAGCTCCTCTCTAGATTTATTAATCATGTCTTGCACCATGAGCACAATCTCTGCTGTTACCTGAGAAATTATTTCTGATTTCGTTTTTCCTAGATCCTCTTTTGTTGCCAGTTCAGTGGGTCCAGGTCGTTGGGTATCACAGTGTTCCATCTCATTTCCCTTTGGGGTTGCTGTAAGTGATCTGGAAGTCTGGTTTTGAGACTTGTTTACATTTCTTCTCATTTCAGGGTGAGGGTAGGGGGTGCCACGCTACTCACCTCCTCTGTGCTGGGAGCAGTGGCATGGTGGCCCTGGAAGCCTCCTCTTCTGTACTGGGAGTGGCGGTATCTCATCTGTAGCATAATTTTCAAGTCAGGGATTGTGATGCTCCCTGCCTTGCCTTTGTTGCCCAGAATTGTTTTTGCTATTCTAGGTCTCTTCTGCTTCCAAATGAATTTTAGATCATTCTCCACATTCTTGCCTGGCTCACTCCCTTACCTCCTCCACTCCTGCTCATAATGATATTTTCTTACTACAGCCTTCCCTTTCCACCATATCTGAATAGCAGCCTCACATACTTCCAGCTCCTATTCTGTACTTCCTTCTTTTCTTTAGCCCTTGCCTCTCTGGCATATGGTAGAACACTTATTGTTCTTGTTTATTGTTTTCTTGCTGTTTGTTAGTGGGAAAGGAAATTTTACCTGCTTTGGTCCATGTATGTATATATTTAAGACACTGAATGGGCTCTGGAGCAGAGCAAGTACTCAGTGCATACAGGCGGGGTTAATGTGTAGGATGGAGCTGGCCTATAGGAGGTTCTTAGTGTTCAGGGACAGGACAGTTCCAGACAGCGGCCATGTCCTAGTCATAGGATTTCAGCTTGCCTCATCTGAGATGTGTGGCACTACAAGGAGACTACTCAGGGGATCTCAAGCCTGAGAGAGGAAGACCTTCCACCATTCTGAAAATACAACTGACACCTCAGCCCTGGACAGCTGACAGGGAACTGACTGTGTGCTGTTGCCACAATGTGACATGTCCCATAAGGAGCCAGAGAGGGAAGAGGCAAGGAAACCCCTGGTCCTGGCTGAGTCCCCTCTTCCAGACCCTCCCCCAAACTCCAGCAGAAGCTTCAAAACTGAGGATCAGGATGATAGGCAGTAGGAGGACTCACTGCCAGTGGGCAGAGGCCATGCTGGCCACTTCCCCAGAAACATGTTCCTTTAAGCTCCACCCCCACAGAGGCCTATGCCTATCGCTAGGAGCTGGACTGTTTTTTTCCTTATATTGTGCACAGAGAGTTCTTTCTGGCTGTCTTTCATGAAAAAACTTCATGAGAAGAATGTCGCTCAACTTTGCCATCACTTTTTTTTAATGAGTAAGAGTCCCCTAGGCAGACCTCTATTTGCTAATCAACTGCTGTAAAATTTCATGTAGGGTGTCCATGGATTGAACATCTATGTCATGGCCATTCAGTAAGATTATACAAATTCATTTCTACATCATTATCAGTTATTTAAAAAGTCAAAATTCCTTATTACATCAGTCTTCTAAGGCAGTAGGCTACATGCTCTAAAAAGAAAACAGGCCTGATAACTTTCCAGTCAATGCAACGTGACACTGACATCTAAAACAGTACTCAGAGCTTCCAAATCTTTGTTTAGCCTCTTTTTATTTCTTTAAAAGACTTTTATATAACCTTAAATTATCCTTCCAAAACCACTCTTAAATCCCACTCACCAAGATTGCTTCCCCCCCCCTTTTTTTTTTGTTTTGTACGGTGGATCGAACTCAGGTCCTTGCACTTACGCAGCAGGTGGAGAAACCACTGAGCTAAATCCCCGGCCCTCCCTTCCCTTTCCTTTCCTGACATTTACCTCCTTCACTCCCTCTCTCATATGCTCTTCTTTCACCCTTTCCTCTGCCTCTGTATTATGTTAACTATCAGTATAACAAACTTAATCAATGGACATTCATTGTAAGTAGCTTGAAAGATAATGTTAAAAATTCTACTACTGATGAAAAATGAATAAACATATATATATTTTAAACATTACAATCATAGACTTCTCTTTCGCTCTTTCTTTTCCTCTCTTATTCCTCTAGTTGTCTAAAACAGATCGATGTCAACCCTATTGTATAACCTCTTGTCTTCCCACCTTTTGTCTGTGGACATTTCCCTCCTGTACTTGATGACCTCTCCAGCACTGTACCCTTCTTGCCATGAGCTGTAATTCATTAAACCAATCCCACATCAGTTGTTGAGCCCTAAGGTAATCCTTCCCACTTTTTTTATTGCTATAAATAATGCTGTAAGGGACATCCTCAAAGAAAATAAATCTTTATGCAAACTCCGGCTTGTTCTTAGAATAAATTCCTAGAGGTGGGTTGCTGAGTCATAAAGGATGAACATTTTTCACTCTTCTCAATGTGTAGGTTCTGGGGAGGCAGCTGCACTCTGCCCCCCTAAGGCAGGGCGCTCCTCTTGGGTCAAGAGGAATTTTCATGGCTCTTCTTTTCCTTCTCCATTGCTCATAACCTTTGCCCTCAAGATTCTCTTTCCTTCTTTGGGGAAGCCAAGCCAGAGAGCAACTGTCCATCTGTAAATCCACCATCCTGCTTGCTCTGACCTAGGGGTAGCAGTCTTCAAACTCCTCTGGAAAATCCTAATATTGCCAAGCCCTGGCTGAAGTTACCATGGTGACAGACAATAGCAACAACCTTCTCTTCACCTCCCAACCCAAATCTTCAGAAGACCTTGGGGGAAATGTCTGGTTCATTGGCTGAGGTGGTTTCATCCTGCCCCTTAGCTGGAGGTCTCTCATGGGCATACCAAACAGCTAGCAGACTCCACTGCAAAAATAACACTTTGATATTTTCTTTTTAACTGCTTTTCTTTCTCTTTTTTTCTTGCCTCTCCTCTGCTTCCAATATATCCCAAGTAAGCCTAGATTTCCAGAAGTCAACCTAAGTGCATGCTTGTGGCACAAATGAAGCAAGCTTCTTAAAAATGAGAACACAGGGCTGGGGATTTAGCTCAGTGGTGCCACTGCCTGCTCCGCAAGCACAAGGACCTGAGTTCGATCCCCAGTACCAAAAAAAAAATGAGAACACAAAATCAATGAAAAAGACCCTTTTGAGACCATCGGGGAAATCTGATTATGAGCTAAGTATTGGAAGTTGCCAAAGACGAAAACAAACAAAAATCATTCTGTCAACACCCCAAATGAGAATCTCTGTCATTTTTATAGATATATATTCAGATGCTTGCAGAAGGTCTTGGGTTTGCTTTCAAATAATTTAGCAAAGAAAAAGATCAATGAGGCAAATTTAGCAGAATTTTACTAATATGAATCTGGATGAAAAGGCCAAAAATCATACTCGTCTCTTAAATTTGAGTATGTTTAAAACTTTTCATAACCCAAAACATGTAATTAGAGCTAAGTAATGTGCTTTATGTGTATATTATTTTAAGCAAAACATTGAACTAGTTCTTATAGAAAAATGTCTAACATATTTGTTTTCTGACTTGATGTTTTGAATTGTACCCGGGGTTGCATCTCCACCATTTTGACTTGTAGAGACCCTAAAAAGATCAAAGTCTGGTCCCTATGTCCTGCAGGGGAGACTTTTCCCTCCCCCAATGCCAACCAGTGGGACAATGGCCAAGAAACCCCTGACTACTGCTCCGGGGTGGGACCTGGACACACCAACTCTATGCTGTTTCTCACCCTCAGCACCCCCTGCCCTTCTGTAATTTAACACTCACAGATGTGTTATTCACACAGAAAGGATTTTTACTGCAGGTTACACACAGGTCTTGTGAAATCAATCCTCCTCCTTCTCTCTCTTTTGTTCTGGGTTGCTAGGTATTCCCCTGCTTATGGGCACAATATTTATTTATATTTATGTTATTTGCCTCTATATTTGAAGAGTCTGGGCAGCACCAAGGATGCCAGGGCTGGGGATTTTCTGAGATAAACTGCTCTGTAAGCATTATACCTTGCCTGCGTCTTGGGGATGATGTTCCTCCCAAACAAGGTCAAGGCCCTGAGTTGATGCTTGGATCTCTGTTTGAAACATCTAGTGTGGGATTTCCACAGGAGAAATGGATGCACAGGGCTTCAGGAGGCTGAGCAGAAGAGCGGGCTAACTCCTGACCTCCTCATTATGCACACTGAGAGCTGGTTTCACCAGACAAATGTTTTATAATATAGCCAGGTATGGTGGTCCTTGCCTGTAATCCCAGCACTCTAGGGGACTAAAGTAGAAGAATCACAGGTCCAAGCTTAGTCTGGGAAACTGAGCAAGATCCTGTCTCCAAATAAAAAAGTGCTGGAGATGTAGTTCATCGCAAAGGCCCTTGGTTCAATTCTTAGTACCAAAGAAAAGACAATAATAATGAAGCAAAATGCAGGGCTCTCCAGTCCTTTCCAGTGGCAACTACCACACTTTGGCATGCTTGGCATAGTTCTTGCCCTTACAGGACTCATGACATCTTAGAGGTCATCCTAATGCTACATAGTGTGGGTAGAGGTAAGGTGGAGGTGTGCAGATACAAGACAGACAAGCCCTATTTCATATCTTTAGAAGTCAAGATATCCTCTAAGAAGTCTCCAAAGAAAGCTCTTAGAGAATGGGTAGATTTGGGTTAACAAGCCATAAACACATTAGCTTAAGAAGGAAATAATCTCTGAGGACTGAAGTTGTAGGAAGCTCCATGTAGCAATGGAGAAATACTCTGAAGGGTCAGGGAGGCTTAGATCATGGAGGAGAAGAATAGAGAAGGAATGCCTGCTTTTGATAAGGGGAAGGGATCAGGAGCAGGCCCGAGTCTTCTATATATCTGTAGGCACATGATTATGTCCTTTAGGAATCTTCTGGATGCAAATGATAGGAACCTAGCCCACACTAGTCTAAGCAAAAAGAGAATTTATTTGTTTATGTAATTCAAAAGTTCAAGGGATCCACTGATTTAAGGTATGGCTTGATCCAGACACTCATAAAATGTCAAATAATATCATTACCCCTCAGCTTCTTAATTCTCTTTCATGCTGACTTCATTCTTGTACTGCATATGGTAAACCAAGATGTGGCCAGCAGTTGCAAAGTCCAAAGTCTTTCAGGTTAAAGGCCATGGGAAGAAAGAACACATCGTGTTCACCTCTGCCAAGTTTCAGGATTTTCTCTGATAAGAACAAACCTGGGTTATATACATGTGCCTGGAGTAATAACCATGACCAGAGATTGTTAATTGACTGGCCTGAATCACCCGCTCATAAAGAAAGGAAGTAGCTGTGCCTCTGTTACTAGACAAGGGATGTACAGGAGTCCAAAGGACACCTGCTGAGCACTGTCTCCGTGGAGACTAAACAGAAAGAGGTCTTTGCAGCTTCCACGTGTAGGAGCATGTTGAAAAGGGAGCAAAAACCCACAATAAAGAGATCAATCTTAGCAAAGTCTCCTCAATCCGCTCTGGGAGCCCACTGTGCTGCAGGAGTTCTAGCAGTGAGGCTTAGGACAGCCACACCTACTTCCGCCAAGATGCCTGGAGCCTTCCATGAGGATGCTGGTAGCTTTGTGTACAAATCCAAGCTAAGAGAACTAAGTGGTTCATGCTTTGGGGATGATTAGTTATCCAGAAATATGAGATGCAGGAACCCAAGGAGGTGTGTATGAAGAGTTTCTGCCTGGTGGCGAGGTGGGCTAAGGAGTGAATTGGGGCCATGGCTAGGTCAACTATACTCAGAGAGGAAGACCTGCCCTGCAGGCCCCAAAGACCCAAGCCCAGTGAAGAGGTAACCCCTCTGGTCCCCTCAAGCGTGGCTGAAGACATGAAATCTTTCCCCTCTGCAGTCTAGCTGAGTCCCAGCTGCCCCCCAGCTGCCCCTGGAGGACTATTTGAGTCCAGTAGGGACATGGGCTTGCAGGAAAGTGTCATTACCACAGCTTCAAACAAATCTCCTGAAACGCTGAAAAACATGTGTTTCATTCCTTTTTCTGCTTTTGCCCCAGGACTGAATGTTGTCTTCCACAAGAATAGAAATACTGTATGAGAATAAGAAGAAACTGGCAGTGGAAGGAAGATGAATTAAAGAGTGGAGGCAAACCAGGTATGAGCTTGCTATTTACCCATTTCCTCTGAAGGATTGTAGGATGACTGTGGTGATTTTAACTGACAACTGGAAGTCGACAGAAAGGAGCAGCTCAGGCCACAAATGGGTATGGGGAGTAGGCAGAGGTATTGGTGTTCTGAGCAGTAATACTTTTCACTTTATTTAAAATACTTTGGACAGAAATATTTCAGAATGTTTTACATAGTGCTGTGCCTCCCGAAACAGGATGTGACAGCATTATTTATCTTTTTGTCTTAGCGTTGTCATTGTGTGCCCCAGCTATGGTGATACCTTCTGGCATTTATAAATTCAGACTCCCAAAGAAATCCAGAAGAGGCATACTGTTTTTAAAAAAAACAGGGGCTATTCCAAAACTAAGAAGAAGAAGAATGAACTTTTATTACCTCATAAAAGGTGTTATGGACTGAATAGTTATGTTTCTTCAAAATTCATATATTGAAATCCTAACCCTCAAGGTATTAAGAAGTGAGTTGCTGGGGATGTAGCTCAGTGGCACTGCGCCTGCCTGGCAAGCGTAAGGTTCTAAGTTTGATCCCCAGTACCCAAAGAAAAGGACAAGAAGTAAGGCCTTCAGGAAGTGATTAAGTAAATGACAGTGGAGCCCTCTGGAATTAGGTTAGTGCTCTGACAGAGAGCTCTAACTGTGTGAGGACACAGCAAAAAGAATGTCATCTATAAGCCAGGAAGAGGCCCCTCATCACTGACTCTGCTGAAACCTTGTTGTTAGACATGCGGCCTCCAGAACTTTAAGCAATAAATTTTTTTGGTTTGTAACCCACCCCATTTATAGTATTTTCTTACAGCAGTCTGAATGAACTAAGATAAAGGGCATCTATAGCAAACAAATTTACAGCAAAAAAAAAAAAAAAAAGGTAAAGCATTTGTGCCACTTCTATTCAAGGTTGGGTTGGAGATTTTATACAGAGAAATTAGCAGGAAGAGAGAATGAAAACATCCTGATTAGACAGGAAGATGTAAAACTACCTATTGTTGCAGATGACGTGATGTTGTTATACAGAAAATCCTCAGGAGTCCACTAAAGAAATTTAGAAATAATAATAATGATAATTCAGCAAACTTGCAGAACATGAATGCATAAAATCAATTGTATTTTTATATACCAGCAAAGAATAATCTAAAAATTAAGACAATTACACTTACAATAATATCACACTTAATAAAATACTTGGGAATAAATTTAACCAAAGTACTGCAAAATTTACACACTGAAAACTATAAAACATTTTTGAAGAATTAAAGGAGATTTAAATAAATAGAAAGATATCTTATGTTCATGGATTGAAAAACTTAGTTTCAGTAAGAAGGCAGTTTGCCCAAAATGATCTAT
Source organism: Heterocephalus glaber (assembly GCF_053883595.1). NCBI lineage: Eukaryota > Metazoa > Chordata > Mammalia > Rodentia > Bathyergidae > Heterocephalus > Heterocephalus glaber. The sequence continues at coordinate 63,450,412 of NW_028258320.1, forward strand.
GGGTTCAATGAATTTCCTCTCATAATTTCAATGGCCTTTTTTGGTTGTTTTTTAGGTTAAAATTGGCATACTTATTCCAAAGTTTGCATGGAAATGCAGGGGACTCAGAATAGCCAAAACAATCTTGGAAAAGAAGAGTAAAGTTGGAGTATTCATACTCACAATCTCAAAACTTATTACAAAGCTACATGAATCAAGGTTGTGTGACACTGGCATATGGATATACATAGATTATGGAACAGAATAGAGTCCCAAAATAAACATATATACCCATAGACAATTGATTATCAAAAAAGATACCAAGATCATTCAATGGGAGAAAGAATATTCTTTCAACAAATGGTGCTGAAGCAACTTCATGTTCATGTGCAAACAAAGGAAATTGGGCTCCAACTTCACACAGCAAAAATTAACTGAAAAAACAGATCACATACTTAATATAAAAGCTAATGCTATACAACTTTTGGAAGGAGATATAAGTAAACCTTTGTGACCTTAGGTTAGGCAATGATTCTTCAGAAACAAAAGAAAAAAATTGAACATCAAAATTAAAAACTTATGTGTATTGAAGTATGTTTAAAAACAAAATGAAAAGACAACCACAGAATGGGAAAAAATGTTTGCCAATGACCTGTCTGATAAGGAACTTCTACCAAAAACATACAAAGAATTCTTACAATTCAACAATGATGATGGTTGTTCCACCACTCCCAGCCCAGAGAAAGGGACTTCTGGGCCACCATTCCACTGTCCCCAGCCCAGAGGAAGGGGCTTCTGTGCCACCATTCCACTGCTCCCAGCACAGGGGAGGTAAACTGTGTGGGCGCCAACAGCACACATACCCCCCACATCGAAATCAGAAGAAACATAAGCAAGTCTCAAAACCAGACTTCAAGATCACCTACAGCAACCCCAAAGGGAAACAAGATGGAACACTCTGATACTCAACCACCTGGACTCCCTGAACTGGCAACACAAGAAGATCTGGAAAAAAGGAAATCAGAAATAATTTCTCAGATAACAACAGAGATTGAACCCATAGTGCAAGACATGATTAAGAAATCTAGAGTGGACACAGATAAAAAAATAGAGCTGAGGAACATGATGGAATTCCAACATAGGAAACAAATGGAAGCCATAAAACAGATACAAACAGATTTCCAGGACATTAAAAATTCCACTGAAAGTCTACACAGCAGAATGAGCCAATGTGAGGACAGAATTTCAGATATAGAAGATAAGATTGTAATTAGTGACAAAGAAAAGAAAATGTTCTTTAACAAAATAAAGGACCATGAGAAATCAATCCAGTAGCTGCTAGACAATTCAAAGAAGAATAACATCAGAGTGATTGGAGTCAAGGAAGAAACAGGAGAGAGTGCAGATGACATAAAAAACTGTTCACAGAAGTAATGGCAGAAAACTTCCCAAAAAGGGAGAAAGAACTTGACATACAGATAAGTGAGACATATAGGACTCCAACTAGCCATGATCAAAAAAAAAATCTACACATAGGCATACAATAATTAAGATTCCAGAAACCCAATAGAAGAACAAAATTCTACAAGCAGTTAGAGAAAAGAAACAAATCACATACAAAGGAAAGCCCATCAGAATCACAGAAGACTTCTCAATGCAAACATTCAAGAAGAGCTTGGAGTGATGTTTTCCAAGCCCTAAAAGGGAAACAGCCTCCAACCCACATTGGTGTACCCTGCAAAATTATCTTTCAAAATTGATGGAGAAAAAAGACACTTTCATGGCAAAGAGCACCTTAGGAACTTCAGGAATATCAAATGAGCACTCCAAAAAATTTTAGACAATATCCTGGGAACAGACAATGAGGATCACAACTCCAGAAAATACAGCAGAATGAACCCATCCAGCACGACAAGAAATTAAATGTAAAGGGGGACAATCCAACAAAAAGAAAAAGTCATGACAATGATAAGTCAATACATATCAGTTGTAACTATCAATGTGAATGGTCTCAATTCACCAATCAAAAGAAATAGACTGGTAGAATGGGTCAAGAAGCAAAATCCAACAATATGCTGCATATAAGAAACACACTTAATTCAAAAAGAAACTCATATATTGAAAGTTGAAGGGTGGAAAACAATATTCCATGTGACAGGAACCCGAAAAAAAGCAGAAGTAGCTATCCTCTTTGCAGATCAAGTGGATTTCAAACAAACACTGATTAAGAGAGACAAAGAAGGATACTACATCCTTGTAAAAGGAACAATCCTACAGGAAGGGATGACAATCATGAATATCTATGCACCAAACACAAGTGAACCCAACTATATAAAACAAATACTAACAGACATGAAAAAATCATATAACCACTAAAACAATGGTAGTGGGGGACCTCAATACACCGCTGTCAGAAATAGATAGATCAACTAGACAAAAAATAAGTAATGAAATACTAGAACTCAATCAAACTCTTGAACAAATGAACTTAACAAATGTTTACAGAGTGTTCCACCCCACAAAATCAGAATACACATTCTTTTCAGCTGCACACATGTTGTTCTCAAAACTAGACCACATACTCACTCATAGAACATGTTTAAGTAAGTGCAAAGAAATTGAAGTTATCCCCTGTATATTATCAGACCATAGTGTGATGAAATTGGAGATCAGTAGCAAAAGAAACCATAAAAATTACACAAAAATATGGAAATTGAACAACACACTTCTGAATAGCTAATGGATCACAGAGGAAATTAAAGAAGAACTCAGACAGTTCCTACAATTAAATGACAATACAACATATCGGAATCTATGGGACACAATGAAAGAAGTCTTATGAGGGAAATTCATAGCAGTGAATACACATATTAGGAAAACACAGCAAGCCCAATTAAACAACCTGATGCTGAACCTCAAGCTTCTAGAAAAAGAAGACCAAGAAAAACCCATATAAGGGAGGAAATTATAAAGACCAGAGCAGAAATCAATTCAATGGAAACTAAGAGAATGATACAAAAATTAATGAAGCCAAGAGTTGGTTCTTCAAAAGAATAAACAAAATTGAAAAACCCTTAGCCAACCTTATCAGAAAAAGGAAAGAAAAGGCCCAAATCTATGCAATTAGGAATGAAAAGGGTGAAATTGCAACAGATCCAGCAGAAATCCAGAGGATCATCAATACCTACTTCCACAACCTATATGCCAATAAGATGGAAAACATAGAAGGAACAGACAGATTCTTAGATACATATGAATTACAAAGTTGAATGAAGAAGACCTAAACATTTTAAATAATCCAATATCAATCAATGAAATTGAAAACACAATTAAAAATTTACCAACTAAGAAAAGCCTGGGTCCGGATGGCTTCACTGCTGAATTCTATGAGACATTTAGAGAGGAACTACTGCCATTCCTGTTTAAACTCTTCAATGAAATTGAAAGGGAAGCAATGCTCCCAAATTCATTCCTGGAACTAAGCATCACCTTGATCCCCAAAGCGGAGAAAGACACCACCAAAAAAGAGAACTATAGGCCAATCTCACTAATGAACATAGATGCAAAAATCCTTAATAAGATACTGGCAAATAGAATGCAGAAGATCATTAAGAAGATCACACACTCTGACCAAGTGAGATTCATCCCAGGGATGCAGGGATCGTTATCAATAGCGGCAAGGACAAAAACCATATGATTATCTCCATAGATGCAGAAAAAGCATTTGACAAAATCCAATATGCCTTTATGATAAAAACTCTACAAAAATCATAATAGATATCTCTACCTCAATCTGATAAAAGCCATCTATGAAAAACCAACCGCCAATATCATACTAATTGCTCAAAAACTGAAATCCTTCACACTAAAATCAGGAGCAAGACAAGGATGTCCACTATCACTAGTCCTGTTCAATATAGTTTTGGAAACATTAGCCAAGACAATTAGACAAGAGAAAGAAATAAAAGGAATAAAGACAGGAAATGAAGAAGTCAAATTGTCATTATTTGCAGATGATATGATACTCTATATAGAAGACCCCAAGAACTCCACCAAGAGTCTTCTAGACTTAATAACCAAATTCAGTAGAGTAGCTGGATACAAGGTCAACACACAAAAATTAACAGCTTTTCTGTACACAAACATCAGACTCACTGAAAGAGAAATAGGGCAAATAATTCCTTTCACAATAGCATCCAAAAAACTGAAATACCTAGGAATCAACCTAACGAAAGAAATCAAAGACCTCTACTCTGAAAACTATAGCACTCTCAAAAGAGAGATTGAAGATGATATCAGAAAATGGACAGACATCCCCTGCTCCTGGGTAGGAAGGATCAATATAGTGAAAATGGCCATACTCCCAAAACTGCTATATAGATTAATGCAATCCCAATTGAAATCCTAGCTGCATATTTCATAGACCTTGAGAAAGCAATCCAAAAATTCATTTGGAACCAGAAGAGACCCAGAATAGCAAGAACAATTCTAGGTAATAGAGACATGGCAGTGGGTATCACAATCCCCAACTTGAAACTATAGTACAAAGCTACTGTGATAAAAACAGCATGGTACTGGCAAAGAAACAGATCTGAGGACCAGTGGAACGGATTAGAACATGCAGAAACAACTCCAGACACACTCAGCCATCTCATCTTTGACAAAGGAGCTAAACGCCCTCACTGGAGGAAAGATAGCCTCTTTAATAAATGGTGCTGGAAAAATTGGGTTTCCACTTGCCAAAGGTTCAAACTAGGCCTATATCTCTCACTATGCACTAAACTAAAATCAAAATGGATTAAAGATCTTAATACTAAAACAGAAACACTGAACCAGCTGGAATAGCAGTTCAGTAGAACTCTGGAAAACATTGGTATAGGAAAAGATTTTATGAACAAAACCTCAGTTGCCCATGAACTAGCACAAACAATCAACAAGTGGGATCTCTTCTTACTAAAAAGCTTCTGCACAGCAAGAGAAACCACCAACAGCGTGAACAGACAACCCACAATATGGGGAAAAGTTTTCACCTTCTGTTCCTCAGACAAAGGTCTATTATCTAGAATCTATAAAGAACTTTAAAAAAAAATCAGACCTCCCAAATTTAAAGACCCAATCCAAAAATGGGCATCTGAAATGAACAGACATTTCTCAGACAAAGAAGTAGAAATGGCAAATAAACCTATGAAAAAATGTTCAACATCACTGGTCATTTGAGAAATGCAAATGAAAACAACGCTGAGATTCCACCTCACCCCAGAAAGAATGGCTGCTCTCATGAAATCAACCAATAACAAATGCTGGTGGGGCTGTGGGGAAAGAGGAACCCTTCTCCACTGCTGGTGGGAGTGTAGACTGGTGCAACCACTGTGGAAACCAGTATGGAGATACCTCAAAGAACTAGGAATGAAAGTCCCACTTGACTCAGCTATTCCCCTGCTGAGTATCTTCCCCAAAGAATTAAAAGAACCATACCACAGTGATATATGTGTACCCATGTTCATAGCACCACAACTTGTAATAGCTAATAACTTGGAAGCAGCCCAAATGCCCATCAACTGGAGACTGGATGAAGATAATGTGGGGTTTTTTCAAATAAAATGGAGTACTACTCAGCCATAAAAAATGAGAAAATAGAGACATTTATAGCTAAATGAATGCACATTGAGGCCATACTCTTAAATGCAATAAACAGGACACACATGTGTAATTCCCTAATAGTTGCTCTAGTGTGAGAAACTGAAAGTGTAAATAATGACTAAAAGGTATAATAGATAATATAAAATAGGAAGAAAAGGGGCACAGGGGAAGGGAAAATGGGAGCGGTAGGGGAAAGGAAAGAAGGGAATGGAATTAATTTGAGAAATTGAAAAAATGGAGACAAAGTCTTTGTAAATAGGGAGGGATGGAGGGGTTGAAGGGAGGGCAGGAGAAGGGGAAAAATAAGAACCAAGAGAGATTATGTAAAGGTGCAAATTTCCAATGATGAATGTCATTTTATTGTATACCTAAATTGTACCAATAAAATAAAATTAGAAAAAACAATGATGATATACACGTAACCAATGATCACATGAAATGTGATCACTTAACATCTTTAATCACTAGGGGAATGCATGTCAAAAATGACAATGAGACTGAGGCAGGAGAACTGCTGTAAATTCAAGGCCAGCCTTAGCTACATGGTGAGTTCAAGTTCAGCTTGATCTGTATAGTGAGACCCTGTCTCAAAAAAAAAAAAAAAAGAGAAAACAACGACAACAATAAGAAAATACTTTGTCCCCACTGAGGTAATAAAAAAGGTGGGCAATCACCAAGTGTTGATGAGGATGAGAGGAACTGGATCCCTCAGAGATTGCTTGTGGGAGTGTAATATGATTCAGCAACTTTAGAAATCAGTTTGACAGTTCCTCAAATGCTAAACCTAGACTTCCCAGCAAGCCTGTGGCCCAGCAATTCTATGTCTAGGTATATGTCCAAAATAATAAAAATATATGTTCACGTAAAAATCTGTACTTGACTGCTTATGTTACCATTATACATAATAGCCAGAAAGTGGAAAAAAGCCAAATATGCATCAACTGATGAATGGATATTTGAACCATGGTCTATTCATACAATAGAATATTATTCAACCCAAAAAGAGAACGAAGTGCTGATAGTAATAAATATGGATGAACCTTGAAAACGTAACACTAACTGAGAGAAGCTAGGGCACAAGGTCACATACTGTATGATTTAATTTACATGAAATCTCTAAAATAGGCAAATGTATAGACACAAAAAGTAGACTGATGTTTGCTTAGGGCTGAAGGTTGTGGGAAACGACTGCTAATGAATACAAGTTTCCTTTGTAGGGTGATGAAAATGTTCTGGAATGAGTGTGCTGGTTGTAAAATTCTGTGAATACACTGAAAACTATGGTACTGTATGCTGTCAAAATATAAATTCTATAGTTTGTAGGTTAGATGTCACCAAGCCATTAAAGAAAAAGATAGAAAAAATAGTTCAGATTGCCAGAGACTCCTGTAGTCAGGTTCAAGTACCCACCTGCCCAGTATATGACACAGGCCTGAGAAAATAATACACTAGGAGACAGAACTAAGAGAGAAAGTGAGGTAACAGGACAACCAATACCGGTGCAACCAACAAAGGCACTGGACAGTCCCAGACTTACTGGCAATCAACTGGGGTAAAGGCAACATGTGGTTTCTATGGAAATTTATGTAAACAAGGCTCATAAAGGACAAGACAAAGCATTCTCGAATTAGGAACAGAATAGACAAAATATATGATTGTAGTTAGAACATTGTCCTTCTAATCTGAAGGTTTTAGTTGTGGGAACGGAATTTGGGTGCGAGTTACTCTGACCTTGGCATGTAGGGTTCGGCCAGACTCACTTTTATCAACAAGCCAGTTGTGGGGTAAACTCTTCACAGCCTGCTTTGGGCATAATCGATATTACAGTCCTCTGCATCACATGGTCAAAAATTGAGGCCATCAAAAGATGTGCAGCTTAATCAAAGAGTCTGCTGTCCCTTTTTTCTCTTTACTAAATATTATCTCAAAAATGGTAGCTTACATTCTCTAATTGTTGGCACACTCAATTTAGCCTTCTTTCTTGTGTGGTTATCAGTTTGTGCATGTGCCCTGCCTTATTTTCTCACATCTGAGTGGCACTGGACACCCCTCCCACCCGCCGATGTGGGACTGGTTCCTTCAGGAAGCTCCAGGACAGACCTGTTTCCTTGCTTTCTCCAGCTTCCAGCAGCCACCTGTGTTCCTTGGCCTATGGCCCCTTCCTCCATCTTCAGAGTCAAGAGTAGAGCATCTTCTCATCCACCTCCATCTCTCCCAGGGTTCTGCCTCCATACTACCTTTTTCTCTTCTGTAGCCACATCTCTATCTCTTAGATGCGTAAGGGTCCCTGCTAAGTATGTTATAAATGTCCTATAAGGAATACTTGTGGTTACATGTAAGGCCTAGCCAGACAATCCAGGATAATCTCTCCTCATAACCCTGACTTTAATCACACCTGCAAAGTCCCTTTTCTCATATAAAGTGATGACCAAAGGGTTTTGAGGGGTTAGGGTCTGGATATCTGTGGAAGCCATTCCTCCAGCTATCACAGTGGTGACAGCCAGTGGTTGAGTCCCCCACGCTTTCACTGGAAGCACATGAAATGGCTAAGTCACTGTCTGAACTTCAGTCACATCATTGTAACCAGCTGGCACTACTTTTGGGGCAAGATTTTCTCATAGGAACCTTGCACACAGATTGTCTCATTTGTTGGCAATCACAGGAAATTTATCTCTGTGAGGAAGGTGCTGAGATCTTTCTGAACCTGGTGGTGCCTCAGTTCAGGAACTTAATTCATTCCACGATGCTGAAAAGGATGTCCACATTTGTGTTTGTGTGGGGCAAGATGGCTGGGGTTGTGTTTATCACCTGATGCAGAATTCACAAACAAAAACAAAATTTTGCAAACAGTTCTGTTTGGGAACCATATTGCTTGCAAACAAAAACATTTGTGAACCAAGGTACCACTGTATTTATTTCCATGTGATCCCCATGAGAAGGGGGGCGGCATCAGATGTGTGTTGATTATTTCAGAGCCTTGATCTGGAGAGATCTCCTGGAACCCAGGGTGCTTGGGTGGAGAATGATCTTGGCTGAGGGACAGGAGAAAGCCCTCTCCTGTTTCCTCCTTACATCTTGTGAGTGTATACAGCTATTTCTCTTTTGACTATTGAGCTGTTTTATGAACTTCCTTCAAATCTTCAAAAAATTCCTGATACCTGAGGCTGCTAGACACCTGAGTTCCAAATAACTGAAGCATTCTAGAATCACTCTTCCTCAAATTAACCAAATACCCTGAGGTTTGTTTATACTTTCAGCCCATTCTAACCCTTGCAATATGTCTCCTAGTGTTTTATTGTGTCCTCTTTGTTATCTAGATCATTCTGAACAGCAAAAAAGATGCAAAAAAGCTGTTTGAGATCTTTGCTCTGAAAAAAACCTAGAGCAGACATTTGCTGTCCTTGGTGTCTATTGTGGCTCCAGATGACACAGCCTAGGGGCTCATGTGACATTTTCACTTTTGTGCCCTATTGAACTCTTGTTTCTATTGTTGTGAAGATCCCTCCACAACCATGCTGTTATATGCCAGCTTTGACTTCTGTGGCTACTGTCCACACTGGAGTGGACATTCCTGGGAATTTCCAAATCTTCTTTGTAGTAGCAATGGCCAGTTACTGAGAGATGGAACCAGGATTTGAATACAACTCTGGGGTCAAAGTTTATGCTCTTAAACACCATCACATCCCCATAGGATGCGATTGCGCCTGCCTTTTGTCCACACCCTGTGAGGTTTGCCATCCAGGACCCAAAGCTTATGATGTCCTTCATCTGACCTTCCTGTGAGTGTGGTAGACATGCTCAGAAGCCATATCTGAATGTACTGTGAACTGCTCCATGGCTAGGACTTATTTATTACCTGAACTTTATATTTTACCCCTCAACAGAGTGCTCAGTAATGTTTCAGTTTACTTGGTATCAATGTCCACAGCAACCTATGTCCAAAACCCTCAAATTGTCTGAGCATTTCCCTTTCCTCAGAGTAGTTGCCCAAGCAAATGGCTGCAGATCCCTCTGGGAGAAGGACAAGGAGAATAGCCCATTCTTCAGTGAGTCTGTGCCTTCAGCTTCCTGATTAACTATCCCTAATTTATTTTGGTAGCATGGATTGAGCCACCCATTGTTGACTGCCTAACTTTTCCCTAGAAATACAAATTTCTTTTAACTATCTCCATACCTCCTGTGTATCAAATCCAATCATGCTGCTCATTATTGTAATGAAAGTCACCTTGGCTCTAACAATAAGGGCTAAATCCTGGCCTCCATCAGTCCCAATGCTACTCCAGGGGTCTTAACCTTCAGAGAAGGGACATTCCTGAGCATCTTCACACTAGCCCTCTCACCAGTGTGTTCCTTTTGCTTTGCCATATGTAGTGTTCTTCCAGGCCCTCTTGTGGATTAGATCAGTTGCTGGGTTCTCTGGCCTTTCTTAGCACATCTAGTCAAGCTTGCCTACTTTCTGAGCCTTTGATGGAAGGGGTGTAATAGACATTAAACCCAGGGCTTCATGAATTCTAAGCAAGTGCTCTACCATTGAGCTACACCCTCACCCCCTTTTAAATTTTATTTTGAGAAAGCGTCACTATCAGCTACCCAGGCTGGCCTCGAATTTGTGTGTCCTTGCCTCAGCTGCAAATACAGGTGAGGACCTGCATGCCAGGCTTCTTCTGACTTTTGACCTCTTCCTCCCAGTACTCAATTCAGAGCTGCAATTCTTTATATTCTTCCTTTCTAGGATTCACATTTATTCCTTCTTCACATCACAGGATACTAGCTCCATCCTCTGGGGTTCTTGCTAGAATGTAACATGGATCAAAGGAGAGTTATCCCTATCAATAACTTTTCCCCATTCTACTCTGCACTTCATCTCACTTTGCTTAGCAGTCTTACCATTCACTCCCCTCACATGCTTGTCTGGCTCCTGCTGGGACATTTTAACTGGGCTCTGTAATTCCTTTGGGCTAGAGTCCTGCTCCTTTCTTATCAGGACCCCACTTCTCTAGTCAGACTATGTTATGACCCTACTTATTAGTCTGGTGGCCAGGAGGGGAGCTACAAACAGATGTGAGAGAAGCAAAGAGGGAGTTGTCATGTACTATCTTGCAAAGCACAACCTCATGTTGTCTCCATGCAAAGATAGGCACCAGCCTTAAAAAAGAATAGGATGCTTCTCCAGGGCTAGAGAATTCCAGAGGATCTGGGGATTTAAAATGTTTTACTATATTAACCCAGATGTCTCATTCCATTCCTTTCCAACCAAGGACCTGGCTTGGTCTAGCACACCTGCCAGGGTTGAGACTTCAAAGTTCTTCTGAGCTCTTCTAGTTTTATAACTAACTGAGGGCTTCTGCCTTCTACAGTAGAATATGGATGCAAGTCTGTCCTTATGCTGGAGGCCTCTTCTTTTAGACTTTGCTTTATATTGCTGCTTAATCATCACTAGATTTTTGTTATACTAACCCAGTGCTCTGATAGCTTCTAGTAACAACCATCTGATTCCCTAATACTTACAATTTTCATTCTCCTCTCAAAATTCTTGAATGCCTGAGGCCCTGTATCCACCATAGCATTTCTTTTCCAGGTGTCAGGTCATCATTCATTCCTGGTGAAAATTTCAATGAGAGGACAACTGCAATCACCCATCTCTGGTGTTGAAGTCTTCATTGCAGCAGCTGACAGATAACCCAGATCCAATATACATTTGAGACCAACCGTTGTAGGTCAGGTTCCTCAGCAAACAGAATGTGTGCAGAAATTCCCTGAGTGTAATCTCAGGACCAGCCCTGACACAAGTGAGGGAAGCAGGAGTGGGCAGGGGCTATGGTTAGCTACAGCTACAACAAAGGGCTCAGTCAGTCTCAAGGGAGCTCTGGAGCTGGACACTCTCCCAGAGATTCAAGGGAGCTGTGCCTCCTACATTAATAAGTGATAAAACGCAAGTGCCCCCTGCAAGAAATGGCTGCGTCCTGGTGTGAGGCTGCTTCCTAGGACTGTGGGTGATTCTGGAGAGGGACGCAGGAAGCCCCAGGAGCCAATTCTTAGAGCAGCCAGAGGAATAAGTGCCTCCATCCTAAAGGCGCGTCTGGGTAGCCCAACCCTTCACTTTTCCTCTCCAAAGAGAAATAGGATGGGGGGTGGGTAGTCCTTTTGTTTTCTTCTTTTAAAATGATTGCTCAAGAAATTATAATTTGCATCCTTAATATACCCTGAATTGAGATTTTAATATAAACTGAATTAATGATAGCTGACTTATTCCAACTTATGATTTTTCTACTTTAAAATGGGTGTTTTGGGATATAAGCCTGTCATGAGTTGAGGAATATCTGTGACCATATTTACTCCCCCAACTTTGGTGCTCCAGTGTCATACATTTAACTGCTACCCACCTGTGTTATAAACCCCAAAGTGCATCAATACTGTTTGCCTCAAGCAATTACCTTTTCAGGAATTAAACATTTGATTAAAAATATCCTTTCATATTTACTCACATGTTTCCCCTTTCAGATGCTTTCCATTTCCTTTTATGGATATATCTTTCTTATTCTGCCAGTATTTGAGCTAAGGTGGGCTTAAGCTGTGATCGCAGATGCTTTTGTTTCCATTTGATTAACTTCAGTCTGGGCTTCAGAATCCAACCACCATGGGGCCTGTTTTCCTGTGCCTCTTCCACTACCATGTCCTACCAAAATTAAGGACTGGGTATGGTATTTGCAAAGAGAACCATTGTGCTGAGTGAATTGTTTGGGACTTTTCCAGGTACTCCTTGCTACCAGCCTGCAATTCAAATCAGGCTCACCTGAGTTCTCTGAGTTCCTGCCAGGTTCCCCAGTTCTGGCAGAAGCCTCCTCCATCTTCTCAAGCCAACACCTGACCCCTTCTCTAAGAAGGGGAGTACTTAACAGAAAGGACTTGCTTCTCTGTGGAATCTGACTCATCAAGAATTGCTTGCATCCCACTGTTCTCTGATAACCTGGTAGAAAAGAAGACTTTTTATTCTTTCCACGTTTCTCTTGTTACCCCAAGAACAAAAGTCTTGCCTATTCTACATTCTGACTGGTAGTGGAAGCCCTTTGCTGTTTTCTTGACCTTGGCTTTCCTCTCAATGGATCATTATGAGGGGCTAAGGTGGATCATTCTGTGTTATGAGGCCAGGATGATCATCCAGCTTGGGTTCACCCAGTCTGGGCTGCTCCATAGTTTCACTATTGCTTGGAATGCTCACTCCATTTCCCTTTACTTAAAGTGGTGGAGTTCCCAGGTCACAGCTAGCATTTCAGGTGAGGACACCTAAATTTTACCTGAAAGTGCTGCTGTGAAGCCACTGTGAGGTCTGAGGCTGGCCACAACCTCCTTGGACTTCAAATTACTTCTCTTTTCCCAAGTGAGGAGTTCCTGCTATAGTCCCTCAGGGGAGGATTGAGCTGTAGCACTTTAAGATTCTAGCTCAGCTTTTGCACAAAAAAGAGAGCATTCTGTGGTGTCTGAGTTCCGGAAACATGAGAGGTTCCAGTCATGCTATCTCCTCCCATTAACTTGTGATGATAACGTACACACAAGGCACTAATTCTTTATTTTTAAAAAATAAGATGGTGGCTAATTTGATTTGAATGCCTCAGTCTGTGAGTATGCTTCATGATTTCTAATCCAATTAGTGTTGGAGATACTTCTGATTCTAAGGCTATCTGGTTCCTGCCTATGATAAAAGTTCTGTGTCCCAGCCACTCAAGTTTCAAGAAAGGCGAAGTCAGGCCTATCATCAATAAAAAGGGTCTGTTTATATGGTCACTTTGTTTTCTGTTATTAAACCAGAGTGGCAAGGAGCAGAGACATTGCTTTAGATCAGATTTCTGTCAGCAGAAGAAAACCCACAGAACAATTTCAACTTGAGAATTTGCCATACAAATTAGCATTACTTCTCAGTAGGGCTTCAAAACATCCTACTTGAAAATAAACAAAAGCTTCCACCATGGCCACCATCCTGGGGAACCTTCTGGAAGTCTCATCCCAGAGATCAGGGCATTGGCCCTTGATTTGAGCTGAATGACATGGGAGGATGACCTTCAGGTCCAGACTCACCCTTCCTGGTGTTCTTTCTCTTCACCTCAGATCTGAAGATCCGTCAGAACCACTCTCCAAATCCATGACATTTCCACTGAGAAAATAGTGATCAAACATTCAACTCAGTTTTTGTTGGCACCACATCAGTTTCATACACTGAAACTTCTGGAAAGAATTGTGTTTATAATAACATTGCGTTACAATTTTCACACTTAACTTTTTTAATCAGTAAAATTTTTCATCACTCTCAAGGTAATTTAGTAACAAGAAACTTTCTTCTGTCCTTAGCCATTGTTGATAAAAGTGAGTAAAACCATATTAGACATAACATAAATTGTACCCTCTTGCCCCTATGAAAAAAATCAGCCTGTGATCCAATTTTTACGTCACAGGAGAGTGAAAGGAAAACAGACAAGTGAAAATGATAGATAGGAAAACACTGCAGGTCCCATTGGTAAGAGAACATATTTTCTGAGATGGATCCTGCTCCTATGATCAGGGAGTAAAGTTTAACCTGAAGCAAGGTCATGTTTAGCATCATTTAAGGGAATTGTTCCTAAATGAGTCTTTTTATATATATATTTTAATGGAGTTTAGTATCTCTGTTACTGAAGCTCTCAGATGACCAGAAAAGAATGGGAAGATGAATCTTTCATATTTTCTGCAGGAAAAAAAAAATCCTAAGACCTGGTTATCTATATTGTCCTCCATAAGGAATCTGGCTCTGTACGTTCAATTTATTAGGAAACATACTATTATGGCCTATACCTAGTTGTCCCTCCAAAACCTCATGTGGTCCTAAGTGGGGCTTTTCAGAGGTGGCTGGATCTAGGAAGTGTGAATTTGGATTAAAGGTATGATACTGGGATTAAGGGAGTGTGGCACTAAATTAGTTCACTGACTGGAATTACCATAGTTCTGGCTGTGGCTGAATAGATTTACTGAAGACAGAAGCCCCACCCTGGGTGTAGGTGGTACCACCAAAAAGGCTTGTAGACTGGACCAGATAAAAGAGAAAGGAAGGCTTGCTGCTTGCTGCTTGCTGCTTCCTGCCTCCTGCCTGTCCTACCATCGACTGTTTCTCCTCCGCAAAGCCCCTCTGCCATGTCGCCCCATCTTGGAGCCAGCCGACTATGGACTAAAACCTCTACAATCTGTGAGCTGAAATAAACCTTTCCTCTCTTAACTTATGGGCATTGAGTATTTTCTCAGCAACAAGGGAAAAGTAACTAAGACACATACATAAGGCCAACTGAGGTATGTACAGTAATTGAAAATAAACACTGTACAGTGAGTGAAGTGTTGTTGTGGAGAGTGTAAAAACCCTACCTCTGTCAAGACTGTAGAAAATGGGGAGACATGCAATTGCTTTTAGATAACATTCTTTGGAAGGCTCTAAAAAAAATCAAAAGTGTATTGAACTTTGGATCAGAGTTCATGGTAAATGGGATAGTGACAAGATCACTTCTTCTTGGCACTTCTAAAAGAAGGATTAGTTAATTGGAACTGTAGCTTAGTCTTTAGGCTTAGTTGGTGCTTCTAGTATGGCTGTTGGAGGGAGTCAGTTTCTTTGGTCCACATTTCTATTGAATCTGGTCTCCAGGAACACAAGACAAGAAGAGAAGGAAGGAATCTGCAGTCCCACAGCACTCTAGCATGTTTTGACAGCCCAATGCAATCAGACAGACATTTGTTTCAGCAGCACAGGGAACTGAGATGCCAGTAAGTACCAGGGCAAATAATCTTTTTGAAGATGCAGATCTGTGCTATTATTCTGAGTTCATAAAGGGAGGTGGGAGTAGAGAAGGATAATTGAAAAAGGAAGAATACAAACGCTAATCTCCCAAATCAGGTGACCTAGACTGAATCGCTAATCTCTCACTAATAAAGGGATAGAGGTGGGATGTATCTTTTCAAAAACTTTAATCTCCCCCTGTCCCAGACCTACTATTCTAGAAGCTGATGAAAATTTGTTTTGTTTTTTTGTAGAGTTAAGTCTCATATTTGTTAAATACCCTAATATACTAGCACATCTGTATTTATTAAATGTACACTTTAATTGCTTTTTAGAGAGCTAATTAAAAATGCATGATTCCAGACAGAAATATTAAATAATGGATTGAAAAGGGAAATGACCAAGGAATCTTGATTATATCCAAGTTCTTGGGTAAGTTTTAGTGATGAGAAAGTTCTGTGGTTTTTTTGGGGGGGTGGGGGCGGGGTTTTTTGGTACCAGGGATTGAACTCCAGACCTTGTGCTTGAAAGGCAGGTGATGAAACCACTGAGCTAACTCCCTGGCCCAAGAAAAAGTTCTGTTCTTATTGCTAATTTATGATTCATACCAGTAGTATGTTTTTTCCCTAGGTGTGAGTGAATATCTTGACCAAACAGTCCAACAATTTAATGTCCCAAACAAACCAAAGCAACCAAATACAAAAGAAACAAACAAGAAGGCAAAACAAGGGGAAATGTAACCCAAATTCTTTCCTCTTACATCATCCTCAACAAGATTATGCCTTCAGACTTCTCAAGTGTTTTGCATGTGATCCTCTAGACACTGGCCACTGCAGAGAAATGACAATCAGAAAATTGGCTTCTTCCAGCTTGCTTCTTCTAAGAGGGATCCTAGAAGGGAACTTGGTAGAGTTTCAGCTAGGAGTAGGTTTGGCTTGATTCTTTTCTTCCCTTTCCCATATCCTTAGCTCTATTCTAGAAAATGTCAAGATGCCATGAAGAAAATTTAGGAAATTTAGAAAAAATTGGAAGACCTTGTATCTAGTTCTGGTGCATTCTAATTGAGCCATTCATGAGCCATGTGACTTGGGGCAAAGATACCTGGGACTCAGTTTCCCCACATGAAAGGAGAAGTGGAATGACCTGAGTGGTTCCTAGGTCCTATCCAGCTCCACCATTGCATGGCTCTGAGTCATTGCTTATAAATGTTCAGCAAGTTTCTCAGAGTTATCTTACTCTCTGCAGAACTAGATCTTCTAGAATGATAAAAAAGAAAAAGAATCAAAGATATCAACTTTGCATTATCTAAAGCTACAAGCTTGGAGTAGTCTTTAGCATATCTCTTCTCTTCCATAATGAAAATCCTTTAGAGGTTATTATTATTTAAAATTAATTATTGAAGTAGTTTAGAGTTAATTAAGAAAGAAACATACTGGCACCAAGTACTTGGTCATTCCAAGATGCCTGAGATTTTAAATATTGAACTTGTAAATATTGTGATTCAGACAAACATAACTTTATGAACAAGGAAGTCCAGAAGGTTAAAATCCAGGAACACACACTACAGTCGGGTCACGTAGATTGTGCAACCTTGTGAACCCACATTCATTGTGTGAGAAGACAGTCTAGTTAAAAACACACAGCTTTGAGTGGTGGTAGCTTGCTTTTGCAGATTGCCCTCTATCTTTTTCTTCCCCTCCTTTGCTCTTTTAAAAATTCTATTCTTGTCTTTGGAAAAACTACCCTAAACATCAAGCCCTTTGGTACAATTAGATTTAGAGCATTGATATAGATACTTCAATTACGTAAGTATTTGAAAATCTCAGATTTAGTGCAACTGTGTGTCATTCTTGGCAGTTTATTGTCTCTCAGATCCAAATTCACCCTTCCTTTCCTGCTTGGAGAAAATGTAGGGAACTCTTTAAGATTCTTCCTTCACCAGCTGGCATATCAAGCTTTGTTAAGAGGAGGCACAGAGAGACAATTGCAGGAAGAAGGAGTTTTCCTTTCTGCTTCTGGTGGCTTGCTCATGTCTTCCACCTGGCAGTATTTCCCCTGCACCCAACTTTTGTAGCATGCACAGCTTCCCCAGCATCCAGCACCTGTAATGCATACAGTCAGCAGCACCCAGTGGCAAGCACTTTCCCCCAGGTCCCCCCGGGTGAATCTTCTAATCTTGTAAATGGGTTTCTTTGTCTCAGAGGCATCACTCTGTGAACAGCTTTCCCTGGCATCCAAAAGGCCGGGTATCCAGCCAGCAAATTTCTTTGGCGTGGCACCACAGCAACTTCCCTGCCACCTGGGGATCTGTGGCTGTGTCCTCCACAGAAAGGTCTGCATCCTGGCCTGCAGGATGGGTGGGCGGGTGAGGACTCTCCCTGGGGTTCTCAATGTATGCCTCTGTAGCTGCTGTTTCTATACTCCTTGGTGCTCTCTTTATCTACCTACTATTAATAGATAGTGGCACTCCTTCATCAGTCCAATCCTATTTACAGTTCATAATTCTTTACATTAAGTTTTTCTCCTTCAAATTACTATGTGGCTTCTTTCTCCTAATTTGACTCTGACTGATGTGACACTGACACACCTCTAGATAAAAATTTACATATTTACACAGAGAGAGAGATTAAACCAGTACAGTTAAGTGCATTGTTTATCAATCTTGGGTGGTTGATTTTGATGTAAGCTCACTCTCATCTTATATCATGGTATGTTAGTTTGTTACGGCTACCTTAACAAAATTCCACAGATTAGGTTTCTGAAACAATAGGAATTTATTTTCACAGTTCTGGAGGCTCAGTCCAAGATCAAGGTGTCAGGAGGTTTAATGTCCGCAAAGGACTCTCTCCTTGGCTTGAAAATGTCTGCCTTCCCACTGTGGCCTCACATGATCATCCCTGGACATATATCGCTGGTATTTTTCTGTGACCAAACTTCTTCTGCCTATAATGATAACTGTCAGACTGGATAGGGATCCATAGTTATGATCCCATTTTAACTTCCTCATTTCTCTAAAAGGGCTCTCTCCAAATGCAGTCACATTCTAAGGTACTGGTTCCAGCACTGGAGGGAGTCCTAGAGGGACAAAATGCAGCCATGTAGTACTGGATTTTATTTCTTAACTTTGGTGTTAAGTACCATGTAGAAGTAACTCTGTGGTAGTGAGGTCATCAAACTTGGCTTTAGAAGGACTGACTTGGGGCCCCATCTAGCTACTTAAAAGCTGGATAAATTGTTTAACCTCTCGAGTCTCAGTTTCCTCATCAAGTAAAGGGGCATAAAGCAGATTCAGTGAACTCATGCAAATGAAAGGACTTAAGAACCTACAGAGAACTTTATAAAAATTAAGTCTTAGTTGGGCATAGTGGCATGCACCTGTAATCTTAGCACTCTGGGAGGCTGAAGCAGGAGGATCCCAAGTTCAAGCCCAGCCTGGAAAACTTAGCAGACCCTGTCTCAAATTTTAAAAAATAATTAAAGGGCTGAGGATATAGCTTAGTGTAAGTGTATGAAATCACACATTTTTATTTTTTATTTTTTTTAAGGGTAGGAAAAATTTATTGGGAGAAAGAAAGCTTTTGCCTAAGAGAGACAGAAGGGGGACCAGAAAGTGGGTTGACTGCCCACCCCACTTTTCAAGGATGTTTTATACAGCAAACCCATGTGGTGAGGCAGGTACAAAGTGAGATAAAACTATAAGACCCAATGGAAATTTACAAGGTGGGCATGAGGTGGGGCAAAACCATGACCAACCAATAAGATTACAAGTACAGTCACCCAGGTAATATTGATTAAATGGGGGTCAGATGGCAGAGCAAGTCACATACAAGGATTTTCAGTAAGGATGGGTCAAGGATATTTCCTGGAGAGGCTGGGTTAAGAACTTGACACCCCCCACCCCCCACCCCCGTGGTTGATACCTACTTAGAATATCAATCACTGCTATTCATCCAAATGGGTGTGGTAGTTTCTCTCCTTTTACAATGCTGGCCTTCAGTGAATGTGTCTTCACTGTCCTCCCTGTTGGCTCCTCCTGGGTTGGCCCTTTCTAACTGCCTAAAAGATATCTAATTAACTTACCTATTTGCAATATTCCCCCCTCTGAAGAAGTATCCCTAACTGCTGTAAGGGGGCAAAGGACTAAGACAGGTCTGGCCACTTCTGGTTGAAGAAGATCCTAGTTGTGATCAGCAGTCAGAGTTACTCTACAGAGGGTCTATATAAAGGCCTTTGATGGGCACCAGGCATTGTCATCTTGGTAGCTGTATAGCTTTGAGTCTGGAGGAGACAAAGCCAAAGAAACAGTTAAGAATACATGGGCCAAATTTTAAGATAGGCAGGATTGGTATGAATATAGCCAACAAGTGTTTCCACTGGGAGGAACTAGTAATAGCCTCCCACAAAGAGGATAAGAAGATCCAGGGGACCTCAGAATCCAACATAGAAGTCATATTGTATAGTTTAGTAGTTATGAGTTGTTTACAAGGTCGATCTTGTGGATCCCGGTAAAAGAATTCTAGCACATTTGTTATTGGTTCCATTTGTATGACCGTTTGGAGTTTGGCACCCTCTAGGCAAGAATAAACAAAACTTTAAAGAAATTAGAGCATGTAAAATCTAAGCATGAGTACACTAGAATGGAAGGCCAGGTTGGGAAGAAAGTCACACTTAGAAATTGAAATAGTGATTGTAACCTGCTGGCTCTTATAAATTCTACCATAGTTTTTTCCTAATGATCCATAACTGTGGTCAGCTACTGGTTTAGCTAGAAATTGCTAGAAGGGGTCAATGACTGGAGCCCCTTTTTATATCTAGCTTTATTACTATGGCCTTATTTTATACCTCTTTTGGTTATTCTTTTCTGCTGGATGTTTAACACCAAGTTAAAGTGAGACCTGTATCAATCAGTATGAACCTCTTGCTATCTATCAAGGTCAGTTAAGTCTCCTCAGGCATTATTTTGGAACCATGCATAGAATCTCTCAGCTCCTCTGTCAGTGTCGGCCTTCAGGACGGGTCTTGCTTGACCATGGCCTTGCTTGACCATGTTGCTTTCAGTGAAAGCATGAGAGATTTTTCCATCTTGGTGACCCTCCTTTGCCACATGGTACATTTGTCCTCTGGTGTCCAGCAATCTCCCTGCTCAGGAGGTTGAGTGACTTACCAAAGATGTAGGATCCTGTAGGAAAGGTTCCTTTGTGTCCTGGATCTTTGTTGACCTTGAGGTGTCAGGGTCAAAATATTGGCTGTCCTCATAGCCCAGTTATCTTTCTAGTTTCAGTCTCCAAACTTTAGTTGTTGAACACCCAGAAGATAAGATCAGTGACGTAAGTGTTTTAGTAGGAGCAGTGAGCTTAACTATTATAATAGTTAAGACTTCAAGCACTTTTGAAGTATAAAGCACAGTTAGGGAGCTGTTATTTCTTACCAACCATGGATTTTCAGTAGTTTAATCCCTGTGGAATGTTTACAGACAACAGTTATATATTATAGAGAAACTTAAGATCAAGAGCTACACATAGTATTTTAGCATGACAATCATGATGACATTTTCTTTGTAACACATGTCCATCTTAGTATGGAATAGTCATTTAGTTAAACACCTCCATCTGATCACAAGATATTAAATGACATAAAGTAAACTCTTATTTGTTATCTTTCAGTAGGATGTCATCTAAAGAGAACATATATATTGGCCTATAAATGTATCTTAGGGCTTTATAATGTCTAGCCTCTAATTTTAGTATGTGACATTGTTTTAACTGTTTGGTGACTGAACATCCCCAAGTGTGGTGACACATATAACATACATCACATAAGTTTTTAAGAAAACTTATTTGACTGGTTTTCTCATGCTGGCTTGACATGTTCCTCTTATCACAAGTAGCTGGTGTGCAAGAGAAAGGTAGATACCTGAGACAAAAAAGATCATCACCATAAACAATATCCCAGAAGATTTGTACACCCAGAAGGCATGAATATATATACCATGAAATAACAGTGAGTATCAGTTACATGAAACCCTTAATTTTGTTTTGTACCAAGAGCATTTTAAATAAAACCTTGTTTTCCCACAGAAAACTCAGACCATGACTAATGTATACATATCACAATGATATGTTTAACGATATATTTCCCACAAGGCTATGGAAATTATTGGGGTCCCCTTTGTGAACAAAGGCTGGAATAAATAAATTTTTTCCAGGCAGCTGCTCCTTTATTTACCAAGGAGAGTCTTGTCCAGTAGTTTTGCTAAGCTCAAGAGTCTTTATTTAGTTATCTTAACAAATTTTAGATGACCTATGAGAGCCAGATCATAACAATTAACACATTTTTGACAAATGAAAGATTTCTGAGATATTATATATATTAAAAAATCTAAAATGGGGCTGGGGATTTAGCTCAGTGGTTCTAGTGCTTGCCTCAAAATCACAAGGTCTGGAATTCAATCCCCAGTACACAAAAAAAATCTAAAATGCCAGGCCCGGGATTTAGCTCAGTGGTACTGCTGCCTGCCTCGAAAACTCAAGGTCCAGAGTTCAATCCTTGGTACCAAAAAACAAACAAACAACAACAAAAAACCACAGACTGAATGTTTCAGCAACAAAAATCTAAAATGCCAGAAGAAAAAATCTCAAACACAACAGCTGTATGTGATGTAACAAATTGAACAGACAGACAAACTCACACATAAGACAACTTGTTTATAAACCAGAGTGCACTCAGATGTATTTGGCCAAGTTGAATTATAATAACTTTTATAACTTTTAGGTTTATAACTATAAAAAGGACTAGTCAGAACTTTGTAGATCAATTAACAGAGATCTCTTGTAATAAGAATCAAAAGGAATAAAAATCTTCTACACCTGTGAAAGCAAAGACCATTTTAAGATGGGCCCTAAGCTGATGGTTTATCTGACTGTAATATCCAGCTATACAGGATTCTCATTGTTGCTTTGATAGCCATAGTTTTTGATAGCCACATGTAATTGTTTCCTCTAAAGGGACAAACTGTTAAAGGTAATTTTAACTGTCTCCAGTGGGTGTCTGCTCAGGCCAGGTTTGCATGAAGAGACTAGATGACACTCTTTGGAGCTAAGTATGAATTCCAAGCAGTCAGGGAAGAAGGCCTGCCAAGGATCCAACCTGCTGTGCTGCAGATGTCTACCTAGGACAGTTTTTCCCATTTTTAAAAGAAACAAAGGAAAGAAGGCATCCCTGTCTATCCCTCTTCTTCGGTGCCCAATCTAAAGTGTTCCTTAGACTTTATCTCATCTAGTGCCAGTAGCAGCAGACTAGAGGTACAAGGAAGTGGCCAGAGCTGGGTTAGCTGTTCTTAGCATTCTCTAATTTTGCCTGAGGGCTGAAAGACAGATAAATCTGAACTAAAACTCTTACATTTATTTTTTGAGAGTTTCAGGGTTAAATCTAGACCAGTTTTCTATATGGGCCAGAGTGAAGGTTAGCCTTACTCTGGAAGGATTCCAGGGAGGGGAAACTCACTGTTCTGGAAGCTTTGTTTTGAAATCCAGCAGCCACAGAAGAGGGAAGTGCCTTGAACCAAACAGTTGAGAACCACATTATTTATCAGGAGCAGGACAGTGGAGACGGGACAGAAGAGTGCCTTTAAGTATGGTACAAGAACTAAATTTTAACCCTGTCAGGTGTAGAAGGACAATTAAGATCAGGAGCTTTTACAGAGTGAATCTGCAATCCTTAGCAAAATATGTCTCCAGAGACAAAAGATATGAATAACTTCAACTGAATTGCAAAGCAGAAAAATCAAACCAATAATCAAAGAACCTGAATTGGTGCTTTTTGTCTCTTGAAAGAGAATGAAAGTGTTTTCACTATATCATTTAGGACTTTTCTTTTTAAATAAATTATTTTGAATCTATAATATCTAATTTATGGCTTAAATACCCTACAGGCTGTTGAGCAGCTCCCTGATCTTGTAGAAACACTCCCAAAGCCATGTCTCACCTTTTGTCAACATACAAACTGAAACGGTGTCCTGTGGCAGGCACTTAGAAATGCTTGTTTGAGCTTCTAGAGTGCAGTCTGGGAATGAGGTCCCCAGGTGTCTGTCTCTTGGGTTTTTCTATAAGCTAATAGAGGGGTCACGAAATCTCACTATATCCTGCTATCTGAAGGCCACAAAAGTCTGTAATTTCTAGGAACCTCCTTAGCTGTTTTAGAGTCTTGGGCTGTGGAAAGGAAAGAATTTCTTTAATTCTTTCTTCCCCCTGTCTTTGGGTTCCCTTAGATATAATAAGGCCTAAATATTTTATCTCAAGCTACAAAGTTCTGCTTTAGATCTAGAAACATTATAACCCCCGTCTGTTAGAAAAGTACGTCAGAGCAGATGTCTTGGATAGAAAGTTCTTCTGAGGGGGCACATAACATTATACCATCTACATATTGCAAGACTGTGACTTG
Source organism: Heterocephalus glaber (assembly GCF_053883595.1). Lineage (NCBI taxonomy): Eukaryota > Metazoa > Chordata > Mammalia > Rodentia > Bathyergidae > Heterocephalus > Heterocephalus glaber. Next base: position 63,474,260 of record NW_028258320.1, read on the forward strand.
GGAAAAACTATAGTATTTCCTTCTATCAAATCAGGATCCAGGGATAGTCTCAGCTTTTTCCTGGTAAATAGTTGACAATTTAAAATAATTGAAGGACTTAGTTCTCATGTTTCTTAGACCTTTAAGAATACATGCCTGAAAATGTCTTCTATTTAATCTCCTATCTGATTGGCAGGCCAGTGGGGGTCTTGCATAGGAACCGCTTGTGTCCCAGTAGGAACAAGTTGTTCCCCTGGCTGACTGTCTTTTGAGCTTCCAAAATTAAGATAATATTAGTCTCTACATGTAGTAGTAGCTTGTAATACTACTTGTCTCTCATTAGAAATCAATGTTTGATTTAAGAGCAATATTATATCTTTCTAATCTAGTCCATAGGTCTGAGTGAGTCCTTTAAAGACCTCAATGTACATATCAGGGTTATTTGAAAACTTTCTTAGGTCTTATTTAATCTGTCTTAGTTAGATCACTGAGAGAAAAAGACACATGAACACAGGTAGTCCCATATTTGCCATTTACTTCCTGCAAGGGATATTGTCTTTAAGGGACCTGAACAACTTAGCTAAGGATGGATATAGCCTCATAGAGATTAATTATGGCTGGCCTAGAAATTCCACCCTCAGCACCTGATGGTCAAGGCTTAAAGTTGTCTTAGAAACTTTGTTCTCAGATCCTAAAGGGTAAGGAGTAGCCTCAGCCTTAGAGGTAATGAATATCTTAAGGGGAAGGTGTCTCTCATTTTTCTATGTCCCACATTTACATTTGAACACAAGCAAGAATTACTTCTTAATGTAAAGAAAATCTCAATGTAAGATGATTTTGACCATTTTCTCTCTTTTACAGTATAATTCTAATTGTGAGATAGCATCATAGTACTTTCCTCTGTGTACTTGGCTTTAGGAGGTAGGCACACCACACGCTGGTATAGAGAAATACTAAATTGCTCCTTAATACATTTCAAAGGAGTAAGAGGTTCCAATATGGAGCTCCTAATCTGAAATAAGAAAAACAAATATGGCATCCCATAAGTCTCTGCTTGATTCCTGTGCCCCCTAGGGCATCCCTAGGGCATCCCCCAAGGTTTATTCCACTCCAGGGCAGGTAGCTACCTTCTGGAGAGACCCAAAGGTACAAATTTCCAATGATTAATGTTATTATATTGTATACATAAAATGTGCCAATAAAACTAATAAAAAAAACCCCTTGGATTGGACTATCTACCCTTTACCAGAGCCTGGATCTTATCTTCCTCAAGGAACTCATATCCTTACTTCAGTAGGTACTCTCAAAGTGTAAGTTACAATTGACTTTAGCCATAACAATCATGATTAGAAAAGGAAGGATTGCTAGAAAACCAAGAGATTGAAACCACTGCTTTTTATTTCCTTGAAAGAGAGAGGAAAATAGGTCAACAGTCAAAATTAGGGCACTTTTCCTGCAAAAGAGATCACCTCCACAGATGGTAAGTCAGAGATTCTGCCCTGGGCCCCAGGATAGAGAAAGCTCTGAGACATTTCTGTTGTCTATCCAGTCATTTAGGCAACTTTTATTAGTGGCAATACAAGGCTACTCCTTTAAGGTCCATTTGAAATTCACTATTTGAAACTCATAGGTCCTCCTAGCAGCCACAATCTACATAGTAAGGCACTCTTATCGACTTCCTATACATGCATGAATGAAGAGAAAAGGCTGGCTAAAATAGTTCCATATTCTAGTTAGCATGTAAAAACACAAATGCAAGTTACTAATTGTAATTTTCCCCAGTGTAACTGACAAAACAGTTGTTGTGAGTTGCCTTAGTCTGACTTTCTGGAAGGAAGAATGGTCTGACTACAAGGGATTTTCAAATGAACAAACCACCAAGGTGGAGAAAAGTTTAAGGGGAGTTTTTAAACTCGCTAGCAGAGAGAAAAAGTTCAAATAAAGCTCAAGCTAGTTAAACATCCCCCAAAATCACCATATAGCATTTTATAAGTCCACAGTCAATGTTCAAAAGTGCATAACCTATCAGAAAAGGCATTTTTATTCCCTACACACATAAATGATGAAGACCATGTCTAGGTGGGAGAAAAGGTTCAGGTAGTTTTTACTTTATCAATGATTTGTTTTGTACATTTGTCTAGATGTCTGTCTTATTAGTAGTAGAGGAAGCAGTCCAAACCTGTAGCTCAACTCTTAACGGAGGCTTAAGAAAGGGCTCTGATGACATTGTTTCAGATCACTCTGAGACAGAGGATATTTGATGATCACTGAGAGTTCCCCTTTCACCTCACTAAGGAGTCCAGTTAGGGACAAGATGTGGAGACTTTCTGCTTATTGCCCGGATGGGCTATTGGGAGCTAGTTTATTCTGAGGGACCTTAGGTATCTGCCAGAGAGTAGCCATGGCCATGACCCCTCAGTTGTCACCTCAGTTTCCTCTAGTTCCACACAGAGATCTGTCTCTTAAAGGAACCCAATTGCCTATCTGGTCAATGTTTCACCCACCATTGGTGTCAATGGGAGTGGGGATTCACCAGAGGGCAACTGGAGAAACCTGACCTCTGTTTTGAGAGTGGCAGCTCCCCTAAGGCAATTACTAGCTGGCAGAGTAAGCACTATTTGACATTCTATAAGGGACAGATAAAAGCCTGAATTGTCTTTATCTGAGATGATTTCATAAGAGACCCATTTTAAAACATTTTTAAGCAACTAAGTCCAAATGCAACATATACAAAACAAGAATAAAATGTAATTTTAACAAAAGACAATGCATAAGAAAAACAAGAAATTTCCAAACATTTAAAACACACAACTAAAATTAAGACACTTTTGAAACAAAAGCCAAAACAAAGGCCAGAATCTATGAAACAAATAGCCAGAGCCTATGAAATGAAAAGTAACAATCTGTGAAGCAAAAAGACCAAAGTTAGAACCTATGAAAGAAAACTCTTATCTCTGACCAGTAATCTCGGTGGAACACCTCCAAAATGATATAGGGAGAAGAGATGTAACTCTCAAACCTACTAGATATCTGAAACGCAATTCGTGCTCTCTAAAATCAAAGAATGAATTCTAGGAACCATGAAGTTATTAAAAATAGGAAAAATTTATTGGGAGAAAGAGAGCTTCTGCCTAAGAGAGACAGAAGGGGGACCAGAAAGTGAGTTGCCCCAAAATCATACATTTTTAAAAACTCTCCCATTACCTTTCATACTTGATACTTATTAAAAAGCAGCTGCCAACATATTAAATAGGTGTTAATTATAAATGATTCACATAGCCAAAAAAACCTTTGGTTTATTAGACACATGAAAAACGTCTCTGGCCTCTCACTGTCTCTGTACATGTCCGAAGACTCTAATCAAGCCCAGATTTTGAACTAATTATTGTATCATCTTTTGTTTTTTAAATTCTTTGTAAAAGTAACATATTTAAAGCCTTATGAACTTGTTTAATTGACTTAGCTCTGTTTTTTAGCAAAGATAGAAACTACATGGCCTTTAGAATAACAGCCAATATTTTTTTGGCAGTTACTATATTCACTAATGGAGGGAGAGAAAAGAAACTATAACCTTGTGCTAATTTTATCCAACACCCGGGCACTATCCCCAAGTAATTCAAGGCTTCTAGTCATCTTACACAGTGAGAAACTGAGGTACCAGGTGTCATTGTCTTGTTTGGGTCCTGAAGGAGAAGGAAAATGTCATTTATTAAGGAACTCTACATACAAGGCAATTACACATTTCATTAAGGCCTCACAACATCGTTAGGAAGCAAGTAGTATTATTCAACCTATTTTACAGATAAAGAAATCAAGGCTCCTAGATTAAAAAAAAACTGACTCAGTCAGTAGTAGATAAGAGATTAGAGCTCACACATGTCTGAATCTGCCAGGGCTTGTCTTATCACTTACTTTGTTAGCCAGCATTTATTCACAATGACCTCAATTTAATAGTTCTATTAGCAGTGCAATTATCATAAGTCTAAAGCAATTAACAGTTGGCTATAACAGAATTTGAATTAATAATATTCTCCAGGGATTAATTACATAAGCGTTCTGAAGCTACATCACAGATATTAAAAGTTAAGGGCTGGATTTAAAAAAAAATATTTGGCAAATATTCAATCATATGCTGTAATAGCCCCAATTGGCATTTGACTCTTGTGCATATATAATCATTATCTATAATGATATTCTTTCTGTTGCCTTTCAGCTTTCCTCTTACCATCTGTGTCTGCATTAACTTAATGTGTAGAGCAAGTTATATTCACATATTTATCTAGCAAAGGAAAATGAACTTCTGATAACTATTTGCTTTCCTTTTTTAACTTTTACATCAGATTCAATGGTTTAGAAATAGCATACTTTTATTACTTTTTAAGATTTAGACCCTTTTTCATTTGTGCTAGATCTTCAAAATGCTTAAAGTTTAGCCCTCCAGAAGTTTCACTTTGAAATCTTGTTGGAAAATTGATCTTACTTCAAAAGAGAAACAGGCAATATCCAATCACACTTTACTGGAAGTAAAGAGGCAAGTCATGAGGCTCAAAAAGGAAATTTTTTCTTTAATAATGAGAGACAGGGAATGACATCACATTGGACCATTCATGAGGAACAACCTCCTTTGAGGTGTCTCCCTTTGGGCTGCTCCCTCACAGGGCTTTGCAGTCCATTTAGTTCAGAATTAGGCTATAATTTCAGCTGAGTATGTGCTTAAGATCAAAGATTCTTTTATTCATCTTTTTTACTATACTGCATCATGTCTGAAATATCTTCATTTGGACAGTCACTACCTCTAACTGGACCATAGCAGTGGCTCTGAGAAGAGCCAACTACATCCTCAGTATGACATCCTGTCCACACTTCAATGAGATCTCATTCTGACACTTCTCCATTTGGTGCCAGGGAGCTCTCCACATACCATTTGAACTCCATCACTGACACCAAAAGCTTTCCAAATGTGGCCCAACCCAAATACTTTGTTAACTGTGTTCTCCATCATCTTTACTCCTCCCTTACCTACCTCCTTTTACTCCTTTACTCCCCCTCACTCTACCTCCTGAAACCTATGAAAGAAACAAAATGGGATTCTGAAGTAGTGGTGGGAACATCCTTAGACTGGGTGGTCAGAGGACTCCTTTAGCAGGTGGCATTTCTGTTTGAACATTTGAAAGTGGACCAGATGGAGAAGTCAGAAAAGAAGATGGAAGGTCAAATGCAAAAGCCATGTGGGAAGACAGAGATTGGATTTTTAAAGTGATACAATGAAGATCCTTGGGTCTGGAGCACAGTGAGGGTAGAAGCTGAAGATTAAGTAGGAGGCAGGTCCCATTAGGGTTGTTCTGAAGACCCTCACATGAAAGTGGTAGAGATATAATTCATACCAATAGATGTGCAAATATCAACACAGAAATGCAAGAAGTACGCAAAAATGAACCAATGTGACACCTTCAAATGTAACTGAATATGAAAATGTTGAAATGGATAAAATGACAAAGAATTCAAAAGACAGCTTTTTTTAAGAAAATACAAATAAATAACTGAAAGGATTAAGGGAGACAATATAAGATATAAGGAACAATCCAACAAAGTAATAGACATTCTGAAGAACAAAACAGAAATTCTGGAAATGAAAAGTATAATAATTCAAATCAAAAACTCAGCAGAAAGCTTCACAAATAGACAGGATCAAGTAAAAAACAAAATTTCAGGCTTGAAGCAAAGGTTGAGGAATTATTACATTCAGACACTAATAAAGAAAAAATAGGAAATTATGAACAAAACATTTAAGAACTCTGGGTCACAGTTGAAAGACCAAACTTAAGAATTTTAAGTGTAGAAGAGAGTGCCAAGGTTCAGACTAATGGCATAGAAAATCTATAAAATGAAATAATAACAGAAAACTTCCAAAATCTTGGGAAGCATATACATGTCCAGGTACAGGAAGCAGGACTACATCACATTGTAGTTAAAGTGTCAAGAGTACAGAACAAGGAAGGAATATTGAAAGTTGCAAGAGAGAAATACTTAGTCATTTATGGACACAAACCCCTCAGAATTACTACAGACTTCTCTGCTGAAATTCTAAAGGCCAGGATGCATAGAATGATGCATTTCAACCCCTGAAAGAAAATAACTGCCAACATCAATTACTATATCCAAAAAAATGATCCTTCAAACTTGACAGAGAAATAGACATTCAGCAATATGCATAAAAGGAATTCATGACCACTAAGCTAGTATTGCAGCAGATACCTAAAGAAATTCTACAAACAGAAGAGTAAGAGTAGATAAACTATTGAGAATTAAGAAAGGGGGCTGGGGACTTAGCTCAGTAGTTTCACCACCTGCTAAGCAAATGCAAGGACCCGAGTTCGATCTCCAGTACCCCCCCCCAAAAAGAATAGAGAGAATTAGGAAAGAATCAAATATTATTTTTAAAATGACAGGAATTAGTACATACATTTCTATAATAACTCAGAATATAAATGGCCTTAATTCTCAGTTAAAATACACAAATTGGCAAATTGTATTTAAAAACAAGATGCAATTCTTTGTTGCCTACAAGAAACACACCTCACTAGCAAAGACATAAACCAAAAATGAAAGGATGGAAAATTGTATTCCATGCTAAAGAAACCTGAAAGCAAGCAAGTGTAGCTACACTCAATCTGACAAAGCAGACTTCAAGGCAGAAATAGCCAGATGAAACAATTTTGACCATTATATTTGGTAAAGGCAACAACCAACTAAGAAGATATAACAATTGTAAACATAAATGCACCAAATATTTAGTGCACCTGATTTCATAAAACAAACACTATACAACACAAAGGGACACATAGGTCCCAATACAATAATAGTGGGTGACTTCAATATTCCACTTTCACTGATAGATATATCACTCATGCCCTCCCAATCAACAAAGAAACATCAGAGTGAAACTACACCATAGATCAAGTGGACTGAACACATATCTAGAATACACATTCTTTTCAGCAGCTCATGGAATGGTGATTAAATAGTTCAAGGGGTTGGCTCTGATGCTGCTACACTAGTGTGATAGGCTTCTTCTCAGGTTGGGGGAAATTAAAATTAAGAAGCAATCAATTTTGGTCTATTTCTTTATATATTGCTGATTAAACACTTCAAAGAATGAGATTGGCTGTGGTATTGCCATAGTAGCTTGATGGTTTCTTCTCATTTTGGGGAAATTATAACTAGAAACCATCAATTTTAGTTCATTTCTTTAAAGTAGAGCTATGGTTGGGTTTGGGAATAAACCTGAGATTTGCAAGAACTTGAGAAATTCTAAGGTATATGCCCTACAGTTAAAAAATTATGTCTTAGGCAAGAAGCCTATTTTTGAGGAGAACAGTTAGTCTTCTATTCACAGCCACAATTGTTGGATTTGGCCCCAGCATGGAAAATTAAAATCTTGTGTTTTTCACCAGAGGGGCTAGGATGCCTTTGCCCCAAGTTTAAATATTCAGGAATCACCCAGTGGTTTGCTTTTATTGTTCATAAAGTCAGCAGAGACAAACCATCTGAGTAGTTCCAGATGTTGAATCAACAAGGCCATACTTCACAGACTTACATGTAAAAAGTAAATTTATAGCCCCCCGCAAAAGCCTGGGAGGATCATGTTGTTTAAGGATAGAAAGACGCTTTCATTCTTAAAACAGATTAAACTCAGAACCTATATCCTTGCAGATGGTAGGGCCTGATGACATTCACCTTTCTTTGGCCATTTGAGGTTTCACATTGTAATCCACTCCTCTCTGCTCTCTTTGTTGAGCATAAATCCCAGCAACTCGCTGGCCATCCCCACAGGACTGCACTGTTTTAAGACAGCAAAGCTCTCCTAAATTTTACTGGAATAATTTGGGGGCAAGAAAACATTTCTCCATGTTGGCTTAAACATTGGAGAATATAAGGACATAAATATGACCTACAGCTACTAAAGTCTACTCCATCTTACTGGTATTTTGGAATTATACCTAACATTGTTCTACACACTTTGCATTGTGAGTTGGCTACCAAGGGTAACATTATACGGTAGTAAGTGATATGACTTGCATGGGCATGGGGCCAGGAGGTTGGAATTTGTTGCCATAAATCTTAAACCTGCTGAAGGTGTCTTATGTTCGGGTTTACTAGGCACAGTCAAAAAAGTGAAAGTTCTAATATCTAGGATGCCTCCTTGGCTATAATACATAACCTTACTGAGTGGCAAAGAATTTTTATGGCTGCTGGCTGAAATCCAAACAGAGATTCAACTATCTCTCCACAACGTATTTCAGTAGAGAGACTCAAGTTATTCAAGTAAGAATCTGGATCATAAATCTGGGTTGGAATAATAATGTTATTTTGTATCCTAAATATTAAACTATAATGGCCACAAGCTAGAAGCTCTATACTATTTTCACAAAGTATTGCAAATAGAATATCTGATATTCTCATGTATTGTGCAGTGGCTAAATCTAACATTCATCGAGAGGTGGCTATATGTCAGGCATGGCGGTAAGTGGGCTTCAAACATTATCTTGTTGAAGCCGCCAAAGAAACATTATGAAGGAGGTGTTCTTGACAAATGAGGAAATTAAAGCACAGAGCAGTTAGGCAAATTGCCCAATGAAACAAAGTAATAGAATCCCATTCAGACCATCCCTTAGAGTCTCAATACACTTCAGTTTTCCACACTCCAGGCCTCTTTTGACAATGTTAGACTTTTTTCCAAATCCAGAGCATTTAGAAATACTAAAGATATGCAATATAACAGAAGAAATCTCATGCAGCTACCCTCCAAATTTAAAAAAAGCCATCTTGACTGCCTCGCTCATCCAAGAAGTAACTTAACCTTACCCGGAAACTTCTCATTCCCATTGCTTTATATGTTCACTATATTACTGTGTATCTTCAAGCCATGTAAGAAGTATGGCTTGGTCTCTCTATATGAATGATATATCATTTCTTATGTGTTCTTTTACAACTTTTTCCACTGATATTTTATATGAAAGTTACTTTTATGTATCACCTTGCCTGGATCAGGGAATGCCCAGGTACGTGGATAAATATTATTTCTGAGTGTTTCCAGATGAAATTAATATTTGTATGAGTAAACTTAGTGAACTGCTTTCCCAGATAATGTGAGCATCATCCAGTTTGTTAAAGACCCAGACAGAACAAAAGGCAGGAGGAATTCCCTCACCACCTTTTTCCTCCCCTGCCTCACACTTGACCTGGGACATCCCACTTTGCCCTGCACTCAGAGTGGGATTTATACCTTTGGCTTTCCTGGTTCAGGCCTTCACACTCAGATGAGAACTACACCACTGGTTTTTCTGAGTCTCCTGCTTAATGACGGTAGATCATGAGAGCTTTTAGCCTCCATAATTGTGTGATCCAATTTCGCATCGTAAGTATCTCAACCAATCTATCTATTGATAGATAAGCTGATAAAGAAACTGAAAGTCAGTTCAGTGCCTTCTCCAATGCTTCATATCCACAAAGTAGCAGAAGCAAAATTGAAACTTGGTTCTTCTGACTACATGGTCAGGGGTTCTCCCTTCCACTAGACATTGGCCTTCTTGGATGGCATTCCAAAAGACCTAGCCAATACTCATCTGCTAAGACTCTTTCTGGCCATTTCTTAATGCAGTTTTTCCTTTTAGGACTAAGAAACTTAATGAATTCCCCCTGGGACTAGTCTCTCCACACTATGTCCTCTGGAAGGTTTTGAAAGATGCACAGGGGAAGAAAGCATGGTCAACTAACCTGAAAATCTCAGTGGCTATGCACCAATAAAGATAATACCTTCCCTCAGGTAGGGCTGTGACAGAGTGTTTCACTTTGATTTGTACTGTAAAAACCTATTTTTAAAAATGCCAAATACGATACAGGTATATATATATATCTTGGCAAGGACATCCTGGAGAGTACTCCCAGGGGCCTGCAGTGCCAGCAGCCTGAAGACTGAGAAAGTAATTAAATTTTGTTCTGAGGTTTAATACTTGAGCCCCTGGGTGACAAATTAACAAATAATAAGAAAAAAAATAGTAAGAAAACACTGAAAGCCAGAAGGTATATATATTGGTCTCTGTTTTAAAGAAGGTGGAGGTTGATTAATAAACTAGAAGCTGATTATTTCCTCCTGTGACTTCCTTTCCTCACAGGAAACAGCACCCAAGCAATGAGAATCATGTCGAAGCAGAAAGATCATTATTGTTTTGCTTTCTGTGGAAAGGATTTTTACAGTAATAAAGTTGAATGTTTGGGGAGGAATATATTTTTCAATATCTTGTTTGAAACAAGCAAGCTGGTAAAACTCAAATTATCAGATGGTAGTTTAACACAGTGACACTCCCTTACCTGAGGACCACTTGTTCCAAGATCCACAGGTAATGCTTGAAGCCATGTATAGTAGTAAATCTTATGCTCATGTACATACTTACATACATAAATACATACACATATACGTATACAAATCCCTTTTCCATCCCAACTAAGCATTAATCATGCACTATGGGCATAACTTTTGTAGTTTGAGATATGACAGCAAACCTATCATGAATTTTTTTTCTTTTTCATAATTTCCTGAATAGGAGATTAATTCTTTCCATGGATTTTAGCAATATAAGTGCATGATGTTTTTTTTTTCCTTAGTAAATCGAGAACTTTCACCTTTTCACTTAAAAGAAGTATTTCATGGCTTCTCTCCAGCATTCTGAATTCTGAATTGCCAGCATCACAACTGCTGGGCTTTGGAGTCATGATTACGAAAAACAAGAGCCACTTGAACACAAACACCAAGATACATGGCAGTTGATCCTACAACTGAGATAGCTACTGTTAGCGTGAGTAGGGTGTACAGTGTGGATATGCTCAACAAAGGAGCAATATGCATCCTTGACAGAGCAAATGGACATGAGATTTTATCATGCTACTCAGAAGAGCTCATAATTTAAGACTTATAAGTTGTTTATTTTTGAAAACTTCCATTTAATTTTCCCAACCGCCCTTGACTGTAGTAACTTAAACTGTAGATAAAGAATAAATTACTGTAGTAATGCACCAATGGCAATTTTCTGGTTTTGATATTATATTATATCATGTAAGATGTTATCACTGGGGGAAACAAGGTGAAGGGGACCCGCTGCTGCTTTAGAAACTCCTATGTGAATTTAAAGTCATTACAAAATGAAAACTTTTTTAAAATCTTTGAACATCTCCTTTTACTGTTTGAATTTTGAGGCAGGCAAACTTCATTATAATTATAGGGCATTTTAAGGCAATGTGCTTAAGGGTAAGAGGGGAATGGGAATTTTGAACCAAAATGTAACAGCTAGAAAATGTGCTGGAAGTTAGTGCTTACATAGCACCTTAAGATGTTTACAACTATTCAACCTGTTTGAATGCATCAGTGATATCATCAAACCCACCTCCCAGATATGTTGTACTTCTGGTTCCTACCTGTGGTACTGTTGATATTTTGAAAAGACAATTTATTGAAGTATTAAACAGGGTTGTCCTGTGCAGTAGGCTGTTTAGTGCATCATGATTTCTACCCACTGTATGCCAGTGGTACCCTGCCCCCACCCCAAGTTTGGTAATCCTAAAGTATCTCCCAGTATTGCAAATTATCCTCCAGGGGGCAAAATTGCCCCTGGTTAAGAATCTCTGCTATACTTAGAAAACCGATCTTTTGTCTCTACCTTTAAAAAGAAATGAAAATTCAGTGCTTTTAAAGATGATTACAACCACAGTTCCCTTTCACTCATCCTTTTGTTGGCCATGCACAGACTCCTTGAGAGCTTCTCGATTTTTAAAAAATGTTCAATTTCACCCATTCTTTAGTGTTTTGAACATATGTGGTGATATTGAAATACAAATATTTTCTACCCTTAAAAATGTCTGAAAGAGATATTTTAGAAGGAGAAATGTACATAAAATCCCCAAAGAACAGAGTGTGTGCAATGTTGGCCTTATTGAGTATCATAGAGTCATAATTTCACACGTGAAGGTAATTTGTTACATTGAGACATTCATAGGCTTTAGTTTATTTAAGCCTCTGGGGCTAACACAGCACATTTCTAAATATTATGAGTTTTGTAGAGGTGTATGACGAACAAGCAGACTGCTGGTGCGCTGGAAAAGTGATAAAAATCAGCGCTAAGCTTAATCACGGCTTTCTTTGGCGTGTATATTTATGCAGTGATGTCAGCGTGGTATCCTGTAGCTGGATAAAGGTTGAGTTCCATGTTCCTCTGCACAGGATTTAGAAATTCTCCAACAGACTTGCTGAGGGAAAATGGCCAGCTGAATCACAGAGTGGCTGCCCTTTCCTCGAGCAAAGGAACTGAACAAAGAAATCCATCTTTACACAGATTCTAAACCACAGCAGCTCCATCTTTTGCCACATGAATTATATGAGTTATTGAGGCTGGCTCCAGCGTCAAGCAGAGTATGTTGCCTTAATGTATTTATTTAACCCAGGACTGCCATGGAGAAGGCGAACCCACCTCAGCACATGAGATTTTTGTGACAAAGAGAACATTCAGAGCAGATCCCAGGTCACAAACACAACAGGAACTCTGCGAAAGGGACGGTGTTGCAAACCCACCACAATGGCTGCCTTTATTCCTGCTTGGAGTCACACTGTACTCAGCTAAACTGTAAACTGCCATTCGCTGAGCAAATCCAGCCGGATGGCAGACCTGGGAGAGAGGAGGCTCCAGCGGGGCTGCTGAGAGCCCTGATGGTGCAGCAGACTCTGCAAGTGTGGGCTGTCAGCAGTGTTTCCATTTAGGGGCCCTTCTGTTGCCAGGGAGGTGGCCTTTGCAAAAAAGAATCTAGAAGCCAATTATCCACACTCTATCTAGTCCAGCCTGCTACGACCTGGACAGAGGCAACCTCACCCAACATCTGAGCAGGATGGTGATGATGTCATGAACACCGCCTGCCAGGACCAAGTCCTCTAATAATGATGAGTCTGTAGATGACAACGTCACTGGGCCAGTCATGGCTTGAGGTAATCCCAACTAATGGTATGCAGTTTGTTGGTTTTTCTTGGTTAGTAGAGCGATGAATAGAAAGTGAGTAAATGGTTTTGGGTGAATGTTGAGGCTCAGCTAACACTGTGAGATGGCTTTATTTTTCTCTCAAATCCGACTGAGATACCACCTATGAAATTCACTCTATTGCTCAGGAATCTTGCCAAAGCAAACGGTAGAGACTACTCAGACTGACCTGTACAACAGTAACTTCCACATATTGATGTGCCATACACTGTTATGAGTCCTTCCTAATATTAACATACTCAATCTTCACAGTTCTGTGAAATAAGACAATTGTTATTCCACCTTGTTTGTGGAGAAACAGACACCAAGAAGTGAGTCCTCTTGCCTCTAACTCACACGGTTCTTCAGCCACAGAGATTTGAACTTGGGCAGGTTGGCTGCACCATCCATACTCTTAAGCACCATCAAATGTGGTGGAAAATATAAAATATATTCACTCAGATTGACCTGCAAACACAAAGGAGGGGCTTCAGGCACTGCACCACCGGACTTTCTTTCTACACATGTCTGACTGCTCTCATTATGCTTTTCTTTGGGTGGTAGTCTCCCTCCTGTAGCGATCAGACTTTTCCAAGCAGTGGGAAACATGGCTTTTTGAAGGCTCAGCTGAGCATTCCAGGGGAAAGTGAGCCTCTTCCTCATTTCCCATCCCTGGCTCCCTGCCTCCTGCATTGGGTTGCAGCACTAAGGACCCTGGTTTTGACCTTGTCCTGCCTCCACACCCTTTTCCACATAACTTCATGGTTCCTTCTGTGAGTCTCCTTTCCATTTCTTTGCTCTGAGTTTGGGGATGCAATCTCTTTGGCCAAGGGGATGTTAACAGATGTGATGCATGCTGGGGTTCAATGAAGCATTGTCATACTTCTGCTTCCACTCCTGGAGCTCTGTTGGCATGAGAACATGCCAGGCTAGGATGGTGCAGACTGATGGAGCTGTGGCGAGGGCCAGAGTGCCTCAGTGGCCACTGTAACAATCAGGTAACTCCATAACCTATGAGAAAACCCAGCTAAGAAACCACTTGGCCATGCCCAGACTAAATCACCAACATGCAGATGCATAAGCTGACACAGTGTTGCAGCAGCATTCAAGGTGGAAGGAATGAGATGTGGCCATTGAGACCCTGCCACGTTCAGGAGGGCCAGGGATTTGGTTCCCAGACATAGTGCACTAGAAAGTACTCTGGAAAGAAAACCCAGGAGTACTCTGGTCCCAACACCTTTTCTTTTGTTTTGGAGATCTGATTGAAAGCATTATCTCTTTTGCTACAGGGAGTACCTTCTACAGTAGACGACATGAATTTCTCTTAGATGTAAAAGCTCTATCATTTTTTAGTTTTCCTTACAAATAATGTATATTTATTAACTGGTTATATTTTTCTTTTTGTCTTGACCTTCAGGAAGCTAAGGCTAATATTTTGAACCAAAATTACAATTTTTGGCATCAAAAAATACTGTTTTACAAAACTTCTCTCTTACTTCATCTTAATTATTTAGCTTCTAGTTTCCATTCTCTACATTTAAATTTTTTCTTTTTCATTGTTTTGTATATTTATTAAACTGTCTCTAGTTCACTTTGTGATGAGCAGTGATGTGAAAATGTAATTCACAAAATTAAGTATCTTTTTAAATTCAAATGAATAGAAGATCAGGATAAACTCAAAATTTGTGATTACAGTACCTTGACCACTGGAAAATGGTTTCTTTTTAATTTTTATGAGTATTTTTTGCAATACATAATTATGAAGTATGATTTCTTAACATTAAATTGGGTTATTAAAAAATCCCACAATGAGAGAAATAAATAAAAAATTGTAATGAGATTTGCGCTTAACCATGATTATTTTGACCATGGGGAAAGCCTGTTTCCTGCATTGTTATAGGAGTATAAATTAGCGCACCTGCTATGGGGAGCAATTTGGCCCATGTCTATCATAAAAATGCATGTATCCTTTAACCAGCACATCTAAAAACTGATTTACTAGAATTAGTACATTTAAAGTTTTTTTAATGAAATTAATTTATTTAAATTTCACATATAGGAATTTATCTTAAAGCTACACTACAGATGTTTAAAATGATAGATGTGAGCATGTACTATGGCATTGTTGGTAACAATACAAACCCATGGGAACAGGATAAGTGTGCCTCAGTGGAGGACCAGATAAAGTATGGTACAGTGTATGGAACAGCCATTTAACAGTATCTATGTAATTATGTGAAAAGTTCTTTCAGTATAGCATTAAATGAATAAAATGTAGAGCAGTGCGCAAAATGTGCCACTTTCTGTGTGCCTGTACTCTCATGTGTGTACAGAATATGTCTGGAAGTATACTCAGGAAAACTGGGAACAACTACTCATTCTCAGGATGAGATATGTGTAGCTGGGGCTAGAGCTGGGACACTTGCTTTTGATTTGATGCTCTTTTGTGACTTATGAATTCTGCACTATCTTTCATCTAATCTCATTTGAAAAATGAGAAAAAATGCTTACTGGTTTGTTACATAGGAAATAACCACAATTGTTTCTTAATATAAAGGAATAAAATGAATCTAGTTCATTTTCAATTCTCTTTATTAAGGCAATTGTGTCATTTATTAAATTACAACTCTATGATCTGAAAGAATTGGTTAATAGCCATGTCTGCCAAAGCATGGCTATGGCCCAAGGTACATTGCTTTTTAGAGAACACCCATCATTATACTAACCAACATTTACTGAGGGCCTCCCATAGTCAGGTCTTTTCTCAAGAGCTGGAAACAAATGCTCATAAGACTCTGTTTTTGTCCTTAAGGTGGTCACTTGGATGACTAATATACTGTGTGGAATATTGGTACCCTTGAAGATTGGAGCATTTGGAGTCATCTTTGCATCTCTACCATTTAGCACATAGTAGACACTGCAAGACTGTTTGCAGAATGAATGAATAAATGAAAGAATGAGTAAGTTCTGCACTGAATAAGGATGTAAAAGACAACTGTAGGGCAGGAGGCAACTAGGAAATGATAAATTGGGTCATAGAGAGTTGGCCAATCCAGTGTCATTACACAGCGTCAAGACTTTTGCAATATATATCCATACAAAAGCTGCTCTTATCAACCTGAACTACCTTTAATGAGTTGCCAGGTAGACGACTTCATAGTTTTCTGGAAAGAACATGAACAGAGCCAAGATCTGCCATTTATCAGATAAATGACTGGGGCAATTCTACCTTTCTGAACTTTAGCCTTCTTGTTTCTAAATTGGAAATAATCATACCTAACTTACAATTTAATTATAAGTGCTGAGAATCATTTATTCATTGAACAAATAGGAAGCAGTTAGTGGGTGAATAATGCATGTAGAAAACTGATCTCGGTGGGTAGAAACTGCTGGATGTTAACGAATGGACCCTTTTGTGATTATTGTTTTGTAGTAGGACAACATCCTCCATAAAGGACACTTAACCATGACTGGACACTTCTGTCAGTGTAAAATGAATGGAAGGAGCTTCATAAAGGAAATGAAGATGAGTAAAGGGATAAACCCATGTCTGGCTCAATAATTTTAGAGTTATTCAGAGAGATTCTGACTTTCATAAACAGATTCAAAAGGAATTTTTGGAAAAATCTAGTGCTCCTAGTATACCATGTATCATTTTTCCATTTTTTAAGAGATATTAGGAGACACCAAAGGAAACTCCCCCCATCCCCAAAAAAGGCAACCAAAGAAATTCTCCTTCTTTTACTCACCACTGAGCCAGGCAGCTGTGGAAGCCAACAGGGATAAGCCACTCACTGACTTTTGGTTTGGGGAGATGGTGGCCTAAATAGGAAGGGAGGTGGGGACATTGTTAGGGGAACAGAGTTAAAAGATCAAAAGTTGGGGAGGGCAGAAAGTGGAGAGAATCTGGGGGTGAAGGATGGGCTCTCTATTCCCAGGGAGAAGACCACCAAGAGGACATCTTGAAAGACCAGTTCTCTGTGTTGTGAACTATAGCTTCCTACAAGAATACCTACAAGACAGGCACATCGGAGGTGCAATATCTGATTTTTTTCTAAACCCCCACACCTAGCCAGCATTGTAGGTTTGGCGGAGCTACTATAGTCACTGAATGATGACCACTTTGACTCTTCTGTGTGGACACATGTATGTGTGTTCGTGTCCTTTGGGAAATGCAAGAGATAGTGATCAGTGAGAACTGACATGGAGGGGGAAAGTTTCCACACCCGTGGAGATGTCTTTAGATGGGCTACATGGCTACAAGAGCTCCATGGACAGGTTCCTCATAGTGCTGAGATGTTGGCTATGATGTCATAAACCAGCAAGGTGCCCTGGCCAGCTCCCAAGTCTTAGCTGCTGCCTCTGACCCTTTGCATGCACTGCTGCAGCCACACAATACATCTCCCTTCTCACTCCACCTTGGTGTAGGCTGCTTCTTGTGACTTACACATTTTGCTAATCGCCTTCATGTCCTTCTAACCTCCTCCAGGAAGCTATCTTTGGTCATCACTTCCTTCATTGTCCCCAGGCCAGTCAGCCAGTGTCCTGAGCATCCCTTTACTGTAAGGCTTACCACACAGCCTTCAAGGCATTTACTAGTCTTCCTCCTCTCCTGGACTGTGGACTTGAATACAGATGTACGCAATGTACAATGTACAATGTACAATGGAGGGACAGAACCAAAAAGAGTTCCCTGAGGAATCGGCAGCTTTGTGAGTATTTCCCTAGAGGAATATTTTCAGGTACCAGTTCCAAATCTTGGAACAAGAATGGCCTCTTTGGAATGGTTTCTGAAAAGCATTTGCTCAGTAAGAGAGAAGCTGCCGCAGCTGGAGACATAGACTTCACTGACAAGAAATGTTTTATTCTTTTCTGTTTTTCTCCATGTTTGAAGGATAGAAAAGCCAACCCTATTCCTCTTGAAGGTTTACCAACAAATCCAGCTCTCACAGCACATCCTCACCACTGACTCATCCAGCTTCCTATATGAGATCATCACTTTGTGGTAGGTTTCAGAACTATTTCATTTTTCAAGCAGCTGGTTCCAACCTTGTACTTGCACCAAAATGTAAAATCATAAAGGAACTATTAGCATCTTGCTTTAAATAAGTACATAACATGTGGTCAGGCCACAGGCCCAGACCCAATTCTGGCTCACTCTGGTCATCAACAGCACAGAGCCAAGTCAGAGAGAGAAGAGACGGACAAAGATGCTCTGATGAGAAGGAGTGGGGCATAGTTTTGTTCTTTAGATGGTTTTGACAAGATCTCAAGGGAAGGAAGTTTCCAGAAGGAACTTGTGAGATGGCTACTCATTGAGAAGGCTGGATTCCCTCTGATACCAGTTACCTCAAAGATGAGACTTACAATACCACTAAGACTGCTCAATCTAGCAATAAGAACAAAAAAATGCAATCAGGCTACATTTTTCAAAGATCAATTTGACCCCTATTGATAATGATGAAGAGAAAGTTAGTATTTGGCATTCACGGTTTTGTTTCAAACTCTGGTTTTATCATAGAGAACTGTGTTTCAGGAAAATATTTAACAAGACAGAGCCTTAGTTACTGCTTGTTGAAAGTGATATGTTTCCATTCTGAGATTCAAGGGGATACACGGGGCACTTAGCACAGTGCCAAGCACAACAGTGATATGATATAAACAATGATATCAATAGCAATGTAGCATTTTTCTTGGAAAAATTATCTATTTACAGGTAACCTGGTAACCCACTCTAACTATAGGAAATAGAGAAAGGAGGCAGCAGGCAAGATAAAAATGATGATAGACCTAAGGTAATGAAATTTCATCTTACTGAGGAAATTACAAGGTACATATGGCCTGGTCTGGTGCCTTCTTCTACACAGGTCCCTTCTATGATCACACACTTTTTCATGGGTTGACTATGATGGGGCTAAAGTTCTCTCCATTTCCATAGTCTAAGAAAACTGGATCATTTCACTGTCAGATGGAAGGGCAGCCTGCTCACAAGGGAGGTTTATTTGATCTATACTCCCTGAGGCTGCAGTTTCCCAAGGGAATTTCATTTCATTCCTTTCCTCTCAGTGCATGGAGCCTGGTCCTTACAATCAGTCTATCTTTTGGCACCTGAGAGATGCCTGAGAGGCAGGTGCATCTGCTTAATATCCAGTCTGCTTTTATTGCCAATTCCAGTGACACAGTGGGTTCAACTGGCCATGATTTTAGAGGAGTCAGAGGTTGTCATTGTTCCAAGAATACAGTTTCACAACAGCCATAAAATGAAGACTCTGTTTAACCCAAGGGTATTGAAATGGGATGAAGATATCCAGCTGTGAAATAGAACGATAAACTTTTCAGCAAATTGGCAAGCATATTGTTATACCAGTCTTTTGTCTTCTTGGGGAGGTCATAAAAGACATCCAACAGCTGCATTTGAGTTACATAGAAGCGAATCCCCATCCCTGACCCCTACCTCAGGGAGCCTTTCCTATGCCTTCTAATAGGAACTCAGACAATAATTGTGGAAAACGTATGAAGGGCATTTTATGGAATTCTTTTTCTGTAAAATGTAAAAAGCACAAACCTAAGGGTATTAACAGTAAGTCTGTGGTCCCAGCACTGTACCAGTCATTCATTGCTTGCTCAGTCTTGGTTCTGCACAAATCAAAATGGCCATCTCTGCTGTGGACATAAAAACAAAAACCCCTAAAACTATACTCCAGGAGTGGCAGGAATGCCACAAGATGCACCTGGAACAGATGGCAGAGATGTACAGCCACCTCCTTTCAGAGACATACAGCATCTTTTGTTTATTGCCATTGTGTATTGCCCCTTAAAGAATCACTTGCTGTCAGTCCATGGTGTTCCAGGGAAGCCAATTCCATCCCTGATTCAGGTTTGGACCATTCATCATGTTGCATTTTCCATGGCCACTCTGGTTAAGAGTAGGCATATAACTCAAACAGAGCCAATGAGATAAGATTTCCATTGGGAATTCTGGGAAACACTTCCTGCCTATAAAGTGCGAGATCTGTGAGAAGAAGGATGAGAAATCTGGGGCTACTGCTTGGAAGAAAGCCAAGTAGTCAGCTGAGAGACAACGGGAACTGAGTGTGAGGCCTCTGGGGCCAGCAGTAGTCACTATGCGTCTGCAGGTTGGAGCCACCCTTCCCATGCAGTGAGCTAGGGCTCAGGGAGAAACCACCACTTGCCACCTCCTCCTTCTGCATTGAGGTCTCTCTCTTCACCTACCCCATAGGATTCAGTTCTCACCTCAGATCCTGATGACCCACTTCCCTCTTCTCTTCTTCACATTGCTATATTGCAGTGTTGGGACACCAAATCTCAGAGAGGCTGTCTCTCTGCTGTTTACCACTCCACCAACTTCCCGGAAGTCCTTGGGTGTGAGGCTGACAATCTGCAACCTGCACCAAACATCAGGTCAGCCCTGAGTCAATAACTTCTCATTGTTATAAAGCCACTGTTGGGTAGGAAAATTTGTCATTTAAAGATTTTATGGACCCATTTTTTCTTCTATTGCTTCTCTATCATTTCTTAAACTATATTATCGTTTATGATTAGTTTTTTCTTGTTTTATAAGCAATAGATACTTTATTGTAGAAAATTATATAAACATAAGCACAGAAAATGAAAACAAAGTAATATAACTTTGCCAAGATCATGCAGTTCTCAAGTGACTGAGCCAGGATTCTGGCCCTGGCTGGTGGACACTGCTAGATGCCCTGGTTCCTGATCCTACAATTTGCTTGTAGCCTCTCACAGTTCTTCTAATCATCTTGACATGGAGGCTTCTTCCTTTGGAGACTTTTTAGGAGCATATGTATTCTTTCACAAAATTAGGGTAATACTCCAAAAAGAGTTTGTATAGAATTTTTTTAGCTTTGTAATATATTGTGGGATTCCCTCAAGTCATTAGGGGAAAATAGAGTAATTCCTCAGGATAGAGGGAGACAAAATCAGGTTCCATATCTCTTACCCTCTCCCAGTGGCCTTCACAAAGGAGTATACCTTCTAATTACGGCTTTTTAAGAATTAACAAATGGGATTATATCAGACTAAAAAGCTTCTGTATAGCAAAAGAATCAGTCAGTAAAGTGAAGAGACACCTATAGAAGGGGGAAAAAATTTGCCAGCTGCTTCTCCGACAGAGGACTAATATCTAGAATATACAAAGAACTAAAAAAAAACAAAACTAAATTAAAGATCTAGTCAAGAAATTGGCAAGAGAAATGAACAGACATTTCACAGAGGAAGAAATACAAATAGCCAACAAATATATGAAAAAATACTCAACATCTCTGGCCATTAGAGAAATGCAAATTAAAACAACACTAAGATTCCATTTCACTCCAGAAAGAAAGGCAATCTTTAAGAAATCAAACAATAACAAATGTTGGTGAAGCTGCAGTGAAAAGGGAACCCCCCTTCATTGTTGATGGGAATGTAAACTAGTACAACCACTATGGAAATCTGCATGGAAATTTGTCAAAGAACTGAAATTAGAAATTTCATGTGACTCAGTGATCTCTCTGGTAGCTATCTTCCCCAAAGAGCTTAAGACATCATACTACAGCAATACATGCATACCAATGTTTATAGCAGCACAACTAGTAATAGCTATATCCTGGAAACAGCCTGTACACCTATCAACAGATGATTGGATAAAGAAAATGTGCTACCTATATATAATGGAATATTATTCTGCTATAAAGAATGACAGATTTGAGACATTTGTAGGAAAATGGATCCACCTGGAAAATATAATATTGAGTAAAATAAACCAGACACAGAAGCTTAAATACCACATTGTACCTCTCATTTGAGCGAGGCAAGGTACAAACAAAGAGAATAGTGAAGGATGGATAAAAGGGGACAAGGAGATGGATTTCTTTCAATAGGGAAGTGGTCCAAGGGAAAAAGCACAAAGGCTAAGGAAGAAGGGAAGGGGAAATAGGATAAAGACATGGCATGTACAGAAACCTAATAACCTCAATGAATTAAACATTGTATGGCATAACATGAGCTAAGATCAATATCAACAAGAATGAAAAATGGGATGGGGAACTGGAGGAGGAAGGAGGGAGGGAGGAGGGGGGGAAGAGGAAGGAGATTTTAAAAAAAGAAACAAGCAGTGGTATGTATATGTAACCACTCTCCAAGATGACTGTAAACTGTATGAACTGCAGACATGTACTAATAAAAAATTTTTTTTAAAGATTCAGATTGCTAGTGCCTGCTCCAGACTCCAATTCATAGGCCTGAGGTAGGTCCCAAGACTTTGCATTTCTAGCAATGTCTCTGGGGATGCTGAGGGCCCATACCTTGAGATAAACTCCATATCAAAGAAAAAGGGCAAATGGAAAAATGAGTCAAATTCTACATCTCTCTCAGTCCGTGATAGATTTATGCATAGCACATAGTTTTATATTATTTTACTAGAGAATATAGGTTATTTTCAAGTACTTATGAAACAATTACAGATCTCAACTATATACTAGGCATATTTTAAAACATAAGAAGGCAGATCACAATTTCCAAAAAAAAATTTACTAAAACTAAAAATAAACACATAGAAGCAAACAAACAGTAACTTCCTAACCACTTGAGAAATATACCACTGTCTCAAATAGTTCTTTTACTAAAACAACAATAATGAGACTATTGCACATTAAAATGCATGCATGGAAATTAAAGTTGCCCTTGGGTAAAAATTTATAGCTTTAAACACTCTCTTATTCAACAAAAAACAGTGAAATCAAATAAATTAATCATAAGACTTAAGCAAAGAATGAACACAAAGCATGAAATTGAATTCAAAGTAGAAAGCTTAATTTAAAGTAGACTACATTAATTAATTCAAGAGGCTAGAAAAAATGAAAAGTAAAAATCAGACTGTACCTTAATCAAAGATGGAAAAAAGAGTAGGAATATATAAATATACAATAGTGATAAAGAAAGATAACCACAGGTGTGTGGGGAAAGTTTTTAAAGTATAAAAGAATACTTTGCAAACTTGTGGACCAAATTTTTAACTTGGATGATGTGGATAGTTATTTTAGAAAAATTAATGTCTTATGTCAAGAAAAGAAAGGAAACCTAAAATGGGCTATGAGTTGATTGTGAAGCAGCCTTTCCTGAAAGGCACCAGCTCCAGGCAGCTCACAAACATCAAATCACCAAAGAACAAATAACACAGAGATTATTTAAATTGTTTCAGAACAGAGAGAGAGACATAGAGAGAGAGAGACTGTTTTCATTACCTCTATAAAACCAGCAAAGCACTGTAGCAAAAACTATCAAAGTTTTACTAAAAAGAAAACTATAGAACTCATTTTATTTATAAATATTAGCCAAAATATTAACAAGTACAGCTCACCAATACTAGTAGATCATTATCATTGCTCACATTGCATCTATCCAAATCAACAGAATAAACCAAAACACGAAGTGTCAATGTTGGAAAGGAGTAAGCAAAATTGTCACTACTTTCAGATAAAATGATTAGATACCAGAGAAAACCCAAAACAATAAACTGAAAAACTATCAGGTATCATATGTGACAGTGGTAATGTGATTCCAGTTTCAAAACAAATATACAAAAAGTAATAACTTTCTTTTATACTAACAATAACCAGTTATAAAATACAATGCATTAAAATTATATGAATAATATCAATCTGTATATAATAATTGGCAAGCCATGTACTGTATAAAGAAAGAGACAAAATTTGATTGATAGACAACACAGGAGATTTGAGAAAATGGAGCAATTTTACCTTTTAGGTATGCTGCATTAAATTTATGAAGTACAGGAAAAGATTATGAGTTCTTGAGCTATAAATTTGACATTCTTCTATAATCTACAAAGAAGCTAGAGTTTTGCTCTTCATGGTAGTGAAAACTGGCTTTGGTTAGTCAGATAAATTGATGTAATGGACTATAATTAAGGTAGTGAGATTGGATTGGAGTTGAGGAACCAAGGATGAAAAAGAAAGAGATCAAAGTAAAGGGCACAGATTAGAGGCCCACCTTGTAAAAGAGGCCCTCCTCTTGTAAAAGGATAAGTTGAGAGATTTTCAAGAGTAAACACATCCAATATTTACTTTAAAATCTTTTGTTATGCTCCTTTACTATGTGGCCTGTTTCTATAGCCTCCGAACCTTTGGAAATGATGGTGGTGGTGATGGTGACAATGGTGGTGTTAACAGTTCATTTATTGAACACTTACTTGCCAAACAATGCGCCAAGCCCTTGGACTACTTTATACTTCTAATAATCACAAAAATGCTACATTCCTAACTTTTCTTCCTATAAATGAGGTGTTAAGGCAGAGGAGGCCAGTTGACCAAGTGCACAGCTTGGAAGTGTGGGATCTGGCTGTTGACCCAGATGTTCTCACTCCAGGGCTAACTTGTAACTCTACCCTGAAGTTGCCCATCTAGTTTGCTCATGGCCTTGAGTTAGTGCCAGTGAAGAGATCAGTTGGTTTCCAAGTGGAAACCAATGGAGTGTTGTGGACTGGAGAAAGGACAGATGTGCAGGAGTCAGAGCCAAAGAGAAGACTGAGAATTCCATAGAAGCAGGAATATGGAACTAGCTCAAGGAAAAATAAACACCAAGCTCCTCTGCTACCGTGAAATCCCAGAGGCCCTGGGAAGCACACTGAGACTTCTATCGGGCGTGACTTGGGATACTGAGACAATTTTATTGGATGTTAAAGTAAACGATTACTTCAGCTAGCTGAATAACTTAAGTTCATCCCAGACATTGAAATGTGACTTAGTGTCATTAAAATGCCAGTGCTCCTGAAATGAATCTAATAATGAAAACAGTCAAATTCTAATGAGACTTTTTAAAAAGTTGCCCAAATTATTTTAAAATTTATGAAATAGAATGCAAATGTATACATTGTACCAACAAACAGTAAAAAAAACTGTCAAAGAGAACTGAACCTGTGACAAAACAAGGCATATGAAGTTAGTTAAATTAACAAAGTATATTTTTTTCCATTAACTTTATTGGTACATTTTAGGTATACAGTACAGTTACATTCATCATTGGGATCTTATACCTTTACATGATGTATCTTGTCTCTTATATTTTCCACATTCACCTGCCCTCCCTTCACCCCCTCTACCCCTCCCTATTTACAAAGACTTTGTTTCCATTTTTTTCCTTTTCTTGTATTTTTTCTTTTCCCTTCTTTTCTTTCCCCTACCCCTCCCACTTCCCCTACTCCTTTAGACCCTTTCTTCCTATTTCATAATATCAATTATACATTTTGATCCTTATTTACACTTTTAGTTTTTCACATCAGAGAAACTATTCAGTATTTACACATATGTGTCCTATTTATTTCACTTAAGAGTATGGCCTCAATGTGCATCTAGTTTGCTATAAATATCTCTAGTTTCTCATTCTTTATGGCTGAGTAGTACTCCATTTTATAAAAAAAAAAACAAACCACATCTTCTTTATCCAGTCTCCAGTTGATGGGCACTTGGGCTGTTTCCAAGTTTTAGCTATTACAAACTGTGCCACTATAAACGTGGGTGAGCATATATCACTGTGGTATGATTCTTTTAATTCTTTTGGGAGGATACCCAGCAGAGGGATAACTGGGTCAAATGAGACTTCCAACCCTAGTTGTTTGAGATATCTCCATAGTGATTTCCACAGTGGTTGCACCAGTTAACAAAGCATATTTTCAAAATCAGCAAAACAGTAACTGCTAATGTTTGAACAGCTAAATATTTTTTAAAAATCTCTATCCCTTTCTATACCCAACATCAAACAAAATTTCAAATGAAAAAAGACTTAAATATGAAAACTTGCACAAAAGTACTAGGATAAAATATGGGTGAATAATTTTGGTGTGGGAAAGGCTTTTCTAAGTATGACATAACCTCTACCTCACTCCTAAAAAAAGGACAAGGAGGATGGATTGAATATTTGAAACTTTAGGACTGAAAGAGGGCTAAATGAGCATTTGCAGCTATTCACAGCACCACCCAAAATCTCATGAAATGTGTACTTTAAAATAATAGTAAGCCAAAACTGGTTTGAATAATGACTAGGGAGAGTGCCACCATCAACTAAGAAAAAATTTTGCAGCTCCTGAAAGAATCTAAATTCATCAGCTCAACTTAGGGAAAGTGGGAAGGCCCACAGAGCAGCCAGGACCATCTCAGGGAGAGAGAATGGGGGAACAGGGAGATGTCAGCTGCCAGGAGCCATGGATGTGAGAAATAGAAGGGGCTGGAATTACTGCTGTTCAATGAAGACCTATTTTTAAGTATTTACATCCAGACAAAAGCAGCTGGTGAACACAGGGTGCAGAGAGGCTGGGCAGTGACCAGACAGCAATTGGCCCCAACCGAATAGGGGAGAAACCAATGTCTCAGTAAAGATGGCTGATGAAACACTGTCATTTTCTCTCTCTTTCAAAACCCCTCTAAAATGATTGTAAAGAGATGATATGTTTCTTAATGCATAAGCCAGCAAGGTAACAGGAGAGAGGGGGTGATTGTAACAAAAGTCTGGATGCTGGAAAACAGGTGGACCAGGGTAACTGACTCAAGCTAACTCCCAAGGGTGTGATGGGAAAAGCCAGAGCCTGGTTTACATGCAAACAGGCGCCTGGCATGGCAGCATCATGCACCTCTGGAAAGAGGACTAAAAGTCGTGCAAAGGAACAGGTGTTTAAGGAGAAACCACCACCACCACAGCCACTCGTGGAAATTTCAAGCCCTAGCCAGAGGGATGGAAAAGAGGGGCACCAGGTACAGTTGAGGGCTGGGGTGCCATTCAAAGAGGCAAATTGAACATTTGCCAGCTGACTACAAACTGGTGGTAAATCTGCAGAACTGTGCCAGGCAGAAGCAGATCCTCCAGGCAGGAGATGAAAGATCCTTTCCTGGGACGTGTTAAGGCTCAAGAGGAAAGGCTGATCATCCTGCAAGAAGCCTGTAGTTTCAGACCTCACACTCATCCCCAGAGCTTCCAATCTACATATTTTTCCTTTTCCCAGAACAGGGATTCAGCACCTTGCTTCCCTCCCTGAGGGCTGAGCACAGTTCTGGGATGCCTATGTGCCCTGGCTGAGGGGTCCTGGACACAGAGCAAGGGAGGCCGGCCTGCAGGCCCTGGGAGTAGCTTCACCACTGGCCGGGAGCCTCCCTGCTAGCTGCCCTCCACACACCCACCCAGTTTGGCAGCCAGTGGCTTCTGGATTTACACACTGCGTGTGAGTCCCGGTTTGGCCTCTGCCCTTGAGGTGGGGGATGAGCCGGGCCGTGCTGGCCAGCACTGCTCTATGGAGAGTTCTTGGCCACCTCCCACATTGCTGCTGAGCACCCTCCAAAACTACACGGGCTGGGGTGGGAAGCAGGGTGCACAGGGAAAGGCTGTGGCAGGCGGTACCCAGGCAGGCAATGTGGCATGCTGGCTATACACAGAAGCTTTAGGGTCAGACACCTCCGGTGCAAATCCCAGCCACAGATTGATAGCATGTCCCTTGGCCTCTCGGTGTCCATTTCTCAATTTTAAAGTCAGGAACATAATAGTGCTTGTCCCTTTGGATGGGTGATATGAGAATTATGTGATGTTTTTCTCAGCCCAACATCTGGTCTATGTCAAAGCACAATAAATGTTTTGTTAAAATGATCAAAATAAATCTTAAGGCAGTGGTGCCGAATCTATGGCGCACATGCTACAGTGGGGCTGTTTGTATCATTGAAAGCTCTAAAAGGTTTGCCATCATTGTCTTGAGATATGCAATTGGAGCAAAGCCATATTCAAGTTATATATTATGTGTGTGTGTGTGTGTGTGTGTGAGAGAGAGAGAGAGAGAGAAAGAGAGAGAGAGAAAGAGAGAGAGAGAGAAAGACAGGGAGAACAAGGGAGAGAGAGACAGACACAGAGAGAGGGGTACTGGGGCTTCAGTTCCTTTTTCTGAGGACTAATGATCTTGAGGAACTTCAGAGTTTGTTGGCTATTTGTACATCTTCTGTGAAGGGTCTGTTCAGATCATTGCTTTTTTTAAAAAATTAAATTGGCTTTTTATTATTGAGCTGTAAAAATTGTAATATATTCTGAACATAAATTCATTATCTGATTATATACACAATGAATATGTTCTCTTGTTGTGTATCTTGCATTTACATTCATCTTGGGAAATTGGCATATATACATATTGCTTTTAATCATTTTTTAAAAGCAGAAGTCTAAGAAAAATCATTAATCTATTTTGTGTTTGTGTCACTATAAAAACCTGATATTTGAAATTTATAAAGAATCGAGGTTTATTTAGCATACAGTTCTAGAGGCTGAGAAATCCACAAGCATGGCACCAGCATCTGCTCAGCATCTCAGAAAAGCTTTGGAGCAAAATAACAAGGCAGAGACCAATCACATGGGGAGAGAGAGTAACTGTCAGCTCAGCTCTCCTCCTCCTCCTCCTCCTCCTCCTCCTCCTCCTCCTCCTCCTCCTCCTCCTCCTCCTCCTCCTCCTCCTCCTCCTCCTCCTCCTCCTCCTCTCTCTTCTTCTTCTTCTTCTTCTTCTTCTTCTTCTTCTTCTTCTTCTTCTTCTTCTTCTTCTTCTTCTTCTTCTTCTTCTTCTTCTTCTTCTTCTTCTTCTTCTTCTTCTTCTTCTTCTCCTGAAAGGATCTTACTTTATAGTCCAGGCTACACTTCAACACACTATGTATCCCAGACTGGCCTTAAAATAATGGTGACCCTCCTGCCTCAGCCTTCTACATGCTGGTATTACAGGCATGTGCCGCCGTATCTGGTTTCTCTTCCCCTTCTTATAAGCCACTACTGCCATCATGGGGCCCCATCCTTATGACCACATCCAACCCTAACTACCTTCCAAAGGCCCCTCTTTCAAAGACCATTATCATATTAATTTGGGGATTAAGTTTCCAACATATGAAATCTTGTGGGGCACATTAAAAAAAACATTGATTTATCAAAGTTTTTCTTTTTTTAAAAAATAACTATTATCAAACACACACACATACAAAAAATTAAATCCATTCAAAGAAGAACAATGCAAGGGGAAAAAAATACAATAATATTCAAATACAGTAGAACTCAACCAAACCAAAATTGAAAAGCACTTAAACATTTTTCCATATAACTTAAAAAAGCATCTCAAGCACCAACAAGACACCAGAGGATGTGATTTGTTTCAGAAAGTTCCCCAAAGCCAACATTAAACAAATAATGAACTGGAAAAAAAAAACAACTCCAGTTAGTTAGCAGACTCCACATAAGCCAAACTTCTCCCTAATTTAAATTTCGATACAGTCATATGACACGCGATGGAAACACAATCTGAGAAATATATTATTAGGCAATTTCATCCGTGTGTATCCTTAATTACACTCTCAGTTTCTCACACTAGAGAAACTATTCAGTATTTACACATGTGTGTCCTGTTTATTTCACTTAAGAGGATGGCCCCAATGTGCATCCATTTAGCTATAAATGTCTCTAGTTTCTCATTCTTTATGGCTGAGTAGTACTCCATTTTATAAAAAACCCACATCTTCTTTATCCAGTTCCCAGTTGATGGGCATTTGGGCTGTTTCCAAGCTTTCACTATTACAAACTCTGCAGCTAAAGTTTTTCTTTTATGTCTTATGCCTTTGGAGAACTGTTGAGAAAATCTTTGCTTACCCTAAGGTCAAAATATTTCCTTCAATTACTATAGATATTTTATAATTTTAGCTTTTATGTTTACATCTATGACCTACTAAAGTTAATTTTGCATATATGATCATGTAAAGGCTGAGGTTCACTTTCGCTTATATAATATCCAGTTAATCCATCACTATTTATTAAGTAGACTATGTTTTTACCTTTTGAATTATTTGGCACATTTGTCAAAAATTAATTGACCACATATGGTCAATTTCTAGTTTCTCTGTTCTTTCTCACTGTCTAATACCACACTATATTAATTGTTGTGACTTTTATAGGACATTTCAAAATTAGCCAGTGTAATTTTTCCTTTTGTTGTATTTTTAAAGTTACTTTGTATAATTGACTTTTTTGGGGGGGGCGATAATGGGGATCGAACTCAGGACCTTGCACCTATGAGGCAGGCATGGTGCCACTGAGCTAAATCCCTGGTCCTAAAATTGACTTTTTAATGCCCCACTTTTAGTTATGAGTGGAAAACCAGGATCACCAGAGATTTGAAGAAAGCCTATAACATAAAAATACTAAATCAAAATAAAGAAACGACATGCAAATTAGAAGAAATAGAGAAATACAAGTAGAAGACCTCAAAGTAGTGACCTCAGAGAAGATATTGAACCCATGGATGAAAAACAGGAAGAAATTAAAATAAATATTCAAAGAATGAACAATTTTTAATATTTTCACATGCGTGTGTGTACACACACAATATCTGAAACCCCATAGAAAGATTGGAAAGTAAATCTCAGGAAATCTCCCAGAATATAGAACAAAAAGATAAGAAGATAGAAAATAGGAGAGAAGATTTTAGAAAATTAAAGTTCAGTTCAAACAGTTCCTCATCCAAGTTTCAAAAAGAGAAAATCAGGTCCAGGGACTTGGCTCAGTGATTTTGCCACCTGCTGCGCAAGCGCAAGGACCCTAGTTCTATCCTTGGTACCAAAAAAACAAAAAAAAAGAGAGAAAATCAAAGCAAAGGAGTTATCATTAACATAACTCAAGAAAGTATTTTTTAAGTGATGAAGATGAATTCATTGTAATAATCTAACCCTAAGCTACTTGCCATCATGTGCCCATCAATATAATTTGCTCATCAGCTCCCTCACTTCTGTCACTAGAAGCAGAACACCGCGTACCGGAAGACCATTCAGTGGATCACAGACACAGACATAGCATACAGCCAACATCATATCTTAAGAAAATCAAAACCATGAAATAGAAACTACAAACAAAAAGTCAAAACCTAAGTAAATTTAGATAATAATACAAACAGAAGGCTTTTTAAAACGTGAAATCCTCACAGAGTTAGGAAAACATATCACATCTCTAAAACAAGAACACAGTTACAATAAAAAAAAGTGAACCTCCGGGGAATTAAACCTCAATGACCACGATTAAAAAGTTCAATGGATGTTTTAATCTTGAATTGAATTAGAGTAATCTAGAGGACCAAACTGAAGGATTTCTTTTTATCCAAAACACAGTTCAAAGGGCAGAGAGATAGATGAGAAAGAAATGAGTCTTAGAAGACACAGTGAAAGATCATTCTAATAAGAGATTCACTAGGAGAAGATGAAGAAG
This sequence comes from Heterocephalus glaber, assembly GCF_053883595.1. Taxonomy (NCBI): domain Eukaryota; kingdom Metazoa; phylum Chordata; class Mammalia; order Rodentia; family Bathyergidae; genus Heterocephalus; species Heterocephalus glaber. Next base: position 63,505,588 of record NW_028258320.1, read on the forward strand.
AGAAAAACAAGGTTTTTAATGTCCCAGAGCTCGAGAACGATACTGATCTTCAAATTGAAAGGATCCATTGAATCTTACTCATGGTTTGGCTTCCTTCAAGGTTTATAAGACTTAAAATCCACCCAATTCTTGAACTGACCCTGTACTTAACCTATGTCTCCATATGTTTCAATTATACTAAGTGCTAATATCATTTTAATTCCCCTCAAACATTTCCTATCACCTGGCCAGCATGTCAACCTCTCTTATCTTGCTTCCTAACTTCCTATGTGGAATCTCTGAATTGCTGTAATTTTCTCCATGCTGCTTTGCCTTTCTGGTCACCACTTCAAATTAAACAGCTTTAATTTCACCTCTTAGCACTGTAGACTACGTGAGGCACACTCTTATGAGATGCGGTGAGCTATCCCACCAACAAGGTATTCTGTGTAACTGTGCTCCTTTTGGACTGGAATGTTCTTCTGGGAACCTGTATAAGGATTACATGGATCATTTCTGCCACTCTCCTTTGTAAGTCATAGGAAATTAGCACTGCCCATCTTGTGACTGTTGGTCCATATGAAGAGCCTATATGTGCGCCTATCCACATGTGCATCTATGAAAAGATGCTGTGGGCTGTGTCTATATACTCACTGACAAATTCAAACCATATATTCAACATTCAATCCAAAGGGCAAATCATGCCTCTTGCAGGAAGGCAGATATTTGTTCTGTGGCCTTAATAAAGGTCACAGAAATATTCTGTTTGGCCACCATGGTAATTTTAATTGGTTGCTGAAAAATCAGACCCAAGTGTCTGGAATACAACAGTAGTGACAGTTCCTTTAGATAGGACCAACACAATTTGGAGCAAAGCAATTCAAACAGCATTATCTGTATGGAGCATAGTAGCAGACTGCCCCACCTCGTCCACTCCAGATGTTTATTAGGCATCTGCCATGTGTCAAGCACAATGGTTGTCAATAGAAATGCAAAGATGGATGATCCATAGGGTATTGGAGCAGAAAGGACCCAAGAAATTACCTCTGCCACTTTCCAGAAAGTGAAATGAAAGCTCAGTCCTGTCAAAACCTTGCCAAAGTTTTCATAGTAGTTGGTAGAGTGGCAAAGCCAGAATAAAAGTCACCGTTCTTAATATAGTCAAGCATTGCTGCATGTAGTTTATTCATTGAGCTTATTATACTGTAGCCTTTAGGGGGAAAGATGAGCTGATATTTTTTTAAAATGTAAAAGGATGGGGGAGGCAAGTTTTTAATAAATAGTACCTCATATGACCTCAGTTCCTTGTCAAACATCTCATAGAGATTACTGTTCTAGTGCTGAAAAGGATATTCTATAGAAACTTGAATATTTATTTTTTCAAATCTTAACTCTTTTAAAGATAGTTGAAACTTTCAAACAGCAAGGAACTCAGTATCAAGGAGGAATGTGGACTCTTCCTGACCCCTTCTCATCACTTAGAAATGGACTAATCCTTATGGTCCAAGAATCCCTGGCTCCAAGGTACTATTGAGAAGAGTCTTGAAGAAAAATCCTGGTCAAGACTTTCCTGTATTTTCATGTTAAGTGTGGATGTGTGAGTGGCACTGAGTGGCCCATGATTCAGAGATGAAAGCCATACTGCTCTGAATTGTAAATGCTTTTATTACACTAAATTGGATCCAACACCAGGAGGACTTAAAAAAGAAAGATTGTTGGAATAGGCACCCCTTTATTTTTTAACTGCATAAGAAAAAAGAAACACAAAAAACTAAAAGATGAGTAGATGGTACAAATTGCCTATCATCTGTCTATCCTATCTATCATCTGTCTATCCGTCTGTTCATCCATCCATTTATTTATCCATCCATCCACCCACCCCCCTGTCCATGTTTCTCTCTAAAGAGGTTGCATCTCATGAGCTGTTATTCTCTTTCACTACTCCTCTTTCCATCTGTTTTCTCTTCCTGCTCTGGTTTGAATCACACATGCAGCTAGATGCCTCTTTCTTTAGGTCGTATAGTTTTTGCAGTTCCCCCAATGTCTTCTCCATGGCTTCCTATTCCTTGTGAAAAAAGCTTTGCTATTTTTGTTTCTTAGAAAGCTAGGGGCTCTGCAGAGGATCAGGTTCTGGATATCTTGACTCTGTAATGAATTACAGAGGATTTATTCATCTATTGTAGCACTTCCTTGCAACCAAGCCACTCTGCTCCTGTCCTCCAGAGTCAACTTGTACATCCTCACTCCTCACCCACAGTCTTTTTTTAAAAATTTTTTTATTGGTGCATTTTAGGTATACAATACATTTACATTTCTCATTGGGAACTGTACCTTTACATGATGGATCTTGGTTCTTATTTTGTCCCCATTCCCAGCCCTCCATTCACCCCTCCATCCTTCCCTATTTACAAAGATTTTGTTTCCATTTTTTCCATTTCTCATAATTTTTCCTTTCCCTTCTTTCCTTTCCCCTACCCCTCCCACTTCCCCTACACTTTGGACCTTTTCTTCCTATTTCACATTATCAATTATTCATTTTAATCATTGGTACATTTTAGGTACAAAATATAATGACATTCGTCATTGGAAATTTGCACCTTTACATAATCTCTCTTGGTTCTTATATATCCCCCTTCCCTTGCCCTCCCTTCCACTCCTCCATCCCTCCTTCTTTACAAAGACTTTGTTTCCATTTCTCCACTTTCTCATATTAATTTCATTTCTTTCTTTCCTTTTCCCTACCCCTCTTACTTTGTCTTCCCCTTTGCCCCCTTTCTTCCTATTTCACATTATCAATTATACCTTTTAGTCATTATTTGCACTTTCAGTTTCTACACTAGAGAAACTATTTGGTATTTACACATGTGTGTCCTATTTATTTCACCTAAGAGTATCCCCTCAATGTGCATCCATTTAGCTATAAATGTGTCTAATTTCTCATTTTTTATGGCTCAATAGTACTCCGTTTTATTAAAAAAACACATTTTCTTTATCCAGTCTCCAGTTGACGGGCATTTGGGCTGTTTCCAAGTTTTAGCTATGACAAATTGTGCTGCTACGAACATGGGCGCACATATATCACTGTGGTATGATTCTTTTAATTCTTTGGGGAAGATACCCAGCAGGGGAATAGCTGGGTCAAATGGGACTTCCAGTCCTAGTTCTTTGAGGTATCTCATACTAATTTCCACAGTGGTTGCACCAGTCTACACTCCCACCAGCAGTGGAACAGGGTTCCTCTTTCTCCACAGCCCCACCAGCATTTGTTATTGATTGATTTCATGATAGCAGTCATTCTTTCTGGAGTGAGGTGGAATCTCATCATTGTTTTCATTTGTCTCCTCATTTCAGATGCCCATTTTTGGTTTGGGTCTTTAAATTTGGGAGGTCTGATCTTTTTAAGTTCCTTATAGATTCCAGACAGTGGGCCTTTGTCTGAGGAACAGCAGGTGAAGATGTTTTCCCACATTGTGAGTTGGCTCTTCACACTGCTAGTGGTTTCTCTTGCTGTGGAAAGCTTTTTAATAAGAAGAGATCCCACTTGTTGATTGTGCTAGTTCATGGGCAACTGAGGTTTTGTTCATAAAATCTTTTCCTACACCAGTATCTTCAAGAGTTCTTCCTAACCTCTCTTCCAGCCAGTTTAGTGTTTCTGTTTTAATATTTAGATCTTTAATCCATTTCAATTTAGTTTAGTGCAAATGAGAAATATAGGTCTAGTTTTAATCTTTGGTAAGTTGAAACCCAATTTTTCCAGCACCATTTATTAAAAAGACTATCTTTCCTCCAGTGAGGGTGTTTGGCTCCTTTATCGAAGATGAGATGGCTGGGTATGTATGGAGTTGTTTCTGCACCTTCTAATCTGTTCCACTGGTCCTCAGGTCTGTTTCTTTGCCAGTACCATGTTGATTTTATCACAATAGTTTTGTAGTAAAGTTTCAAGTTGGGGATGGTGATACCCCCTGCCATGTCTCTGTTGCCTAGAATTGCTTTTACTATTCTGGGTCTCTTCTTGTTCCAAATGAATTATTACATTATTTTCTCAAGGTCCGTGAAGTATGCTACTGGGATCTCAATTGGGATTGCATCGAATCTATATAACAGTTATGGAAGTATGGCCATTTTCACTATATTGATCCTTCCTACCCAGGAGCAGGGGATGTCTGTCCATTTTCTGATATCATCTTCAATCTCTCTTTTCAGAGTGCTATAGTTTTCAGAGAAGAGGTTTTTGATTTTGTTTGTTAGGTTGATTCCTAGGTATTTCAGTTTTTTGGATGCTATTATAAAAGGAATTGTTTGCCTATTTCTCTCTCAGTGAGTCTATTGTTCATGCAGAGGAAAGCTGTTGATTTTTGTGTGTTGACCTTATATCCAGCTACTTTATTGAATTTGGTTATTAAGTCTAGAAGACTTTTGGTGGAGTTCTTGGGGTCTTCTATATAGAATATCATGTCATCTGCAAATAATGACAACTTGACTTCTTCATTTCCTATCTTTATTTCTTTTATTTCTTTCTCTTGTCTAATTGATGTGGCTAACGTTTCCAAAACAATATTGAGCAGAAGTGGTGATAGTGGACATCCTTGTCTTGTTGCTGATTTTAGTGTGAAGGATTTCAGTTTTTGACCAGTTAGTATGATATTGGCTGTCGGTTTTTTATAGATGGCTTTTATCAGATTGAAGTAGAGACCATCTATTCCAATTTTTTGTAGGATTTTTACCATAAATGCATGTTGAATTTTGTCAAATGCTTTTTCTGAGTCTATGGAGATAATCATATGGTTTTTGCCCTTGGCGCTATTGATATAGTGTGTTACACTTATTGATTTGCATATGTCAAACCATCCCTGCATCCCTGGGATGAATACCACTTGGTCAGAGTGTGTGATCTTCTTGATGATCTTCTGCATCCTGTTTGCCATTATCTTATTCAGGATTTTTGCATCTATGTTCATTAGTGAGATTGGCCTATAGTTCTCTTTTTTGGTTGGGTCTTTCTCTGCTTTGGGGATCAAGGTGATGCTTGCTTCCAGGAATGAATTTGGGAGTATTGCTTCTCTTTCAATTTCATTGAAGAGTTTAAACAGTAGTGGCAGCAGTTCCTCTCTAAATGTCTCATAGAATTCAGCAGTGAAGTCATCAGGGCCTGGGATTTTCCTAGTTGGTAAGTTTTTCATTATGTTTTCAATTTCATTGATTGATATTGGGTCGTTTAGAATTTTTAGGTCTTCTTCATTCATCTTTGGTAATTCATATGTGTCTAGGTGTCTGTCCATTTCTTCTGTGTTTTCCATCTTATTGGCGTATAGGTTGTGGAAGTAGGTATTGATGATCCTCTGGATTTCTGCTGGGTCTGTTGTCATTTCACCCTTTTCATTCCTAATTGCATGGATTTGGGCCGTTTCTTTCCTTTTTCTGACAAGGTTGGCTAAGGATTTGTCAATTTTGTTTATTCTTTCGAAGAACCAGCTCTTGGCTTCATTAATTTTTTGTATCATTTTCTTAGTCTCCATTGCATTGATTTCTGCCCTGATCTTTATAATTTCCTCCCCTGTATGAGCTTTGGGTTTGTCCTGCTCTTCTTTTTCTAGAAGCTTGAGGTTCAGCATCAGGTTGTTTAATTAGGCTCGCTCTGTTTTCCTAATATGTGCATTCACTGCTATGAATTTCCCTCGTAAGACTGCTTTCATTGTGTCCCATAGATTCTGATATGTTATATTGTCATTGTCATTTAATTGAAGGAACTATCTGATTTTTTCTTTAATTTCTTCTGTGACCCATTGGTTATTCAGAAGCGTGTTTTTCAATTTCCATGTCTTTATGAAATTTTTGTAGTTTCTTTTGCTGTGGATCTCCAATTACATCACACTATGGTCTGATAATATACAGGGGATAACTTTAATTCCTTTACATTTACTTAAACATATTCTATGAGCGAGTATGTGGTCTATTTTGGAGAAGGACCCATGTGCAGCTGAAAAGAATGTGTATTCTAGGGGGCTGGGGATTTAGCTCAGTGGTTCCGGCGCCTGCCTTGCAAACACAAGGTCCTGAGTTTGATCCCTGGTACCAAAAAAAAAAAAAAAAAAAAAAAAGAATGTGTTTTCTTATTTTGTGGGGTGGAACACTCTGTAAACATCTGTTAAGTTCATTTGTTCAAGAGTTTGATTGAGTTCTAGTATATCATTACTGATTTTTTTCTAGTTGATCTATCTATTTGTGACAGTGGGGTATTGAGTTCCCCTATTACAATTGTATTTGTGCATATATTACTTTTCATGTCCATTACTATTTGTTTTATATAGTTGGGTGCACTAGTGTTTGGTGCATAGATATTTATGATTGTCATCTCTTCCTTTTGGATTGTTCCCTTTACAAGGATATAGTGTCCTTCTTTGTCTCTCTTAATCAGTGTTGCTTTGAAATCTACTTGATCTGCAAAGAGGATAGCTACTCCTGCCTTTTTTCAGGGTTCCCATCACATGGAGTATTGTTTTCCACCCTTTAACTTTCAGTCTATGAGTTTCTTTTTGAATTAAGTGTATTTCTTGTATGCAGCATATTGTTGGACTTTGCTTCTTGACCCATTCTGCCAGTCTATTTCTTTTGACAGGTGAATTGAGACATTAACATTGATGGTTATAACTGATACATGTTGAGTTATCATTGTCATGACTTTTTCTTTTTGTTGGATTTTCCCCCTTTACATTTAATTTCTTGTCATGCTCTATGAGTTCATTCTGCTGGGCTTCCTGGGGTTGTGATCCTCATTGTCTTTTCCTAGGATATTGTCTAAAATTTTTTGGAGTGCTGGTTTGGTATTCATGAAGTTGCTAAGGTGCTCTTTGTCATGGAAGTATCATATTTCTCCATCAATTTTGAAAGATAGTTTTGCAGGGTACATCAATCTGGGTTGGAGGCTGTTTTCCTTTAGGGCTTGGAATACATCGCTCCAAGCTCTTCTTGCCTTGGTGGTTTGCATTGAGAAGTCTGCTGTGATTCTGATGGGCTTTACTTTGTATGTGATTTGTTTCTTTTCTCTGACTGCTTGTAGAATTTTGTTCTTCTGTTGGGTTTCTGGAATCTTAACTATTGTATGCCTATGTGTAGATTTTTTTTTGATCGTGGCTAGTTGGAGTCCTGTGTGTCTCACTTATCTGTATGTCAAGTTCTTTCCCTCTATTTGGGAAGTTTTCTGCCATTACTTCTGTGAACAGTTTTTTATGTCATCTGCACTCTCTCCTGTTTCTTCCTTGACTCCAATCACTCTGATGTTATTCTTCTTTGAATTGTCTAGCAGCTACTGGATTGATTTCTCATGGTCCTTTACTTTGTTAAAGAACATTTTCTTTTCTTTGTCACTAATTACAATCTTATCTTCTATATCTGAAATTCTGTCTTCACATTGGCTCATTCTGCTGTGTAGACTTTCAATGGAGTTTTTGATTTCCTGGAAAGCTGTTTGCATCTGTTTTATGGATTCCTTTTGTTCCCTACTTTGAGATTCCATCATGTTCCTGAGCTCCTCTCTAGATTTATTAATCATTTCTTGCACTATGAGCACAATCTCTGCTGTTATCTGAGAAATTATTTCTGATTTCATTTTTTCCAGATCCTCTTATGTTGCCAGTTCAAGGAGTCCAGGTGGTTGAGTATCAGAGTATTCCATCTCATTTCCTTTTTCAGTTGCTGTAGGTGATCTGGAAGTTTGGTTTTGAGACTTGTTTATGTGTCTTCTCATTTTGATGGGATGGGGGTGCTATTGGCACCCACGCGGCTCACCTCCTCTGGGCTGGGAGTGGTGGAACAGTGGCCTGGAAGCCCCTTCCTCTGGGCTGGGAACGGTTGAGTGGCAGCCCAGAAGCACCTTTCTCTGGGCTGAGAGCGGTGGTATGGTGGCTTGGTAGTGCCTTCCTCTGAGCTGGGAGCAGTGGAATGGCATCTCAGAAGCCCCTTCCTCTGAGCTGGAAGCCCCCACCCACAGTCTTATTGCTCCACTTTCCACATTCCAGCTTCTTTGGAGTATTCATGGTTTCCTAAACCTGCCATACCATACAAACTCACACCTTTTAGTCTACGTTCATGGTGATTCCACAGTCAGGAATGTCCTTTCTGATCCTCTTTTCTTGGTATCACTTTCCCCACCCCTCTACTTACAGGGGGACTTGATCCTGCCTCACTTTCTGCTTCCACAGTGCTCACTTCCTACTCAGAGCCCTGTATTCTTGTTAATGTCTGCTTGTCTATGACCATGGCCTCTCTAGAGCTGAAGCATCTTGAAGCCAAGGACTACTTTATTCTTTGTATCTTTGATGCTGCAGATCAAGTCCTGTTTTAAAATTAATAAAAGCATAATTAACAAGAAATAACAGTTATTCTAGGATCTATTTCTAGAGGGCTCCTTTTCAGTTGACTTGCTTTCTGAAAACTTTTCTGAATTCTAGGGGCCTGTCCTTAACAAATTCATTTTTTATTTCCTACAATTAGAGCAAAAGGAGGAGCTTGTAATTTCAGTATCATCTGTCTCTCATTGGATTTTTTGTTGTTATTGGCTTTTACTTTTTAGTCAATAATATCACTCAACTAGTACTATGTAGAATGTTGGAGAATATGAATTTGGTTTGAGATAATGTTCAATTATGTTTTCAACATGATTTCATTTCTTGTATATTTCTTAAATATATTTAAATATTCACAACTGCTACTGGACTCTGACAATATTTCTGTTTGAATTCTAATGCACTCACTATTTTAAAAAGTGAGACTTAGAATCACACAGTTTAAAGCTTCTGGGATACTTGGGATTATTTCATTCCTAACCATCCTTTGAGAAGAAACTTGGAGAGAAGGAGGTTAAGACTTGTCCAGAGTTATGTACACTATATAGTTTTCTATGTGTCTGATTTTTTTAGAAGAGTAGAGCTTTGTATTTTGGTTCATACATACATAAATATCCAATTTCCATCACCATTTGCTGACAAGACTGTCCATTGTTTGCTCCTTTGTCAAAGGTCAGTTGACTGCATACATGCAGGTATATTTGGGCTTCACCATTTTGTTCCATTGTTCAATTTATCATTTTAAAAACCAATATCACATTCTCTTGATTCCTTTATAATAATCCTTGAAGTCAAGTAGTGTCACTCCTCTGTCATACTTTTCTTTCAATATTGAGTTGCTATTCTGGATCTTTTCTAAAAGTTTATTAATTTCTGGTTCAATTTATTGAACAGCTAAGGGCCTATTAATACTATCTTTTTCTCCTGCATAAGTTTTGGCAGATTGTCTCTTTCAAATAATTAACCTATTTCATCTAAGTTATCAAATTTGTGGTCATAGAGCTGTTCATAATACTATTTTATTAACCTTTTAAGATCTTTGTGATCTGAGGTGATGTTCCTTCTTTATTTTTGTCTGATATTATTAATTTGTGTCTTTTCTCTTAAACTGATGAGAGGTTTATTGATTTCATTCATCTTTTCAAAAAACTAACTTTTGATTTTGTTGGTTTTCTCTTTTGATTTCTTTTTTTCATTTTCATTGATTTTTGGTCTAATCCTTATAATGTTTATTGTTTATTTTCTTCTGCTCAGTTTAGTTGTTGTTGTTGTTGTTGTTGTTTTGTGTGTGTGTGTGTGTTTGAGAGATTTTTGTTTTGTTTTTTCAGTACTGAGGATTGAAGGGTTTTTTGCTCTGAACTACCTTCTCGGTCCTTTTATATTTTTTATTTTGAGGTAGGGTCTTACTAAATTGTTCAGGCTATACTTAAACTTGTGATCCTTCTGCCTCAGACTCTCAGAGTGCTGAGGTTACAGACATGCACCACCTTGCCTAGTGAAGCTTGAGACTTAAAAATGGGCCCAAAGCTATAAATTTTCCTCCAAGCACTGCTTTTGCTGCATCCCACAAGTTTTGGCAAGTTGCCCTCAAAATGCTTTAAAACTCTTGAGCTTTCTTCTTTGGTCTATGTGTTATATAGAAGTATGTTATTTAATGCCCAATTTTGAGAGGTTTTCTACAATCTTTGTATTGTTGATTTCTAGTTTAATTCTACTGTGGTCTGGAAGTTGACATTATACCGTTTCTATTCTTTTAAATCTGGTCAGATGTTTTTATGGCCCAGAATAAGGCCAATCTTTGTTAGGGTTCTATGTGACTTCAAGAAAATGTTTAATCTGCTGTTGGTGTATAAAGCAGTCTGTAGGAGTCCATTGTTTGCAGTTGATTGGTTGTACTGTGAAATTCACTATTTTCTTACTAATTTTTTGCCTGACAGATCTGTCCATTTAAGATAAAGGGTATTAATGTTTTCAAGCATAATAGTAGATTATACATATCTAATTGTGGCCCATCAGGGTTTTTTTTAACCCTTTATTGTGATGTTATCGTGGTCTTTATCCTTGATAACTTTCCTTCTTCTGAAGTTGGTTCCTTCTGAAATTAGTGAGCTACTCCCACTTTCTTTTGGTTAATATAACTATGGTAGGTGCTGGGGATTTAGCTCAGTGGTTCCGCCTCCTGCCTCACAAGAACAAGGTCCTGAGTTTGATCCCTGGTACCAAATATATATATATATATATATATATATATATATATATATATATATATATATATGGTATATATATATATATATATATATATATATGGTATATTTTTATCCACCCCTTTGGTTTTAATCCATGTATTTTTAAGGTTTCTTATACACAACATTTAGTTGAGTTTTGTGTTTTGATCCACCTTGAAAATTTCTATCTTTTAGTTGCTGTATTTAGGCCACTTATGTGCAACGTGGTCATTGATACAGTTGAATCAACATCTATCATATTTGTTACTGTTTTCTATTTAGTGTCCTTTTCTTTATTCCTATTTTTATTTTCCAAGCTTTTTCTGCCTTTCATTATTTTACTTGAGTATTTATATGATTCCATTTCCTCCCTTTTTAGCATATTAATTGCATTTTTTTCTTTTTCTTTTCTTCTTTAAGTATTACTCTAGGTTTTGCACTCTACACTTACAACCAAACCACTATAACAGTATACTGTTTCATGGGTGGAGCACATACTATATTCCTAATTCTTCTTTTCCATCCTGATATCATTGGTTTCATTCATTTCACCTACACATACATGAAAACGTATGTAATATATTTAATGTATATGTATACATATCCATTATCAAATATGCTATTGATATCTTTTCAACAAACTGAAAAAGAAAAATGAAACTTTTTATTTTACCTTCATTTAATCATTTTTGATGCTTTTCTTTATGTAGGTTTGCGTTTCTGACGTGTTTTCCTTCTCTTAGAAGAATTTATTTTAATATTTCTTGCCAGGCAGGTCTACTGGAAATAAATTCCCTCCATTCTTTTACTGTCTGAGAAGTCTTTATTTTTCCTGCACTTTTGACGAGCAATTTCACAGGATGTAGAATTCTAGGTTGGTGGGTTTTTTCCTTTAGTACTTTCAATAACAGTTTAGGCTTTCCTAATTTTGTATTTGTTTTCACAGAGGTTTCTGCTGTGGTTTCTGCTCTGAAAAATTGTGATTCTCTGGATTTGCCTGTCTTTCTTTCCAACTTTGGGGGGAGCTGTTTATGTTGTTCCCTGATCCTCTGATGAATCTAAGAAGTGTTGCTGATTTTCCAGTTTGTCCAGCTTTTTATTTATTGTCAGGATACAGTGATTTCTCCTAACCTCCTAACACACTGAACTGGGAGCCAGAAGTCTTTCATTATATTCACAGTAATAACTTCTCTATTTTATTTAACCTTAATTACAATGGATTAACCATGTGCAAATAGAATACATGGAGTCTGTCATTTATCCTATGAGAAAGAATGGCCATAATAATTTTCTTGGTGTTGCTGGGATCAGGTTTGCTTTGCCATTTGTACTACTAGAAGCCTGTGAAGTAACAGAACAGGAGAGTTCTCCACTGCGCTAGCTGGGTTCAGGCCACTCTAGTACACCCTAGGCTGTATATTTATACTATGCACAAATTCAGACAATACCAAGGATGCAGTGTAGAACACACAAACCTCAAATGTATAAAGACCAAGGGGGAGTACTCAGACTTTCCTCCGCACACCATTCTTTTGTTTACCCAACATAATCTTACACTTGGCACCTCAGTGCTAGTCTGGGTGCAGACAAAGGGTTAGGAGACCTCCTGCAGCGGGGGGGGGGGGGAGACTGAGAGGCTCAAAAACCTGGCAGGGTGGGCACAGAGATCTGGTAAGAATAGAGGAAGTTGTTGCTGTAGGCTCTGAATTTGGATCCCCATCACAGTTTCAAGAAGCCCAGATGAGGTTTGGAATTCTTTTTTAATTACGTTTTTCACCACAAGACCCTGGTTCCTTGAACACAGTTACTCTAAGATTTAACTGTGTGGGTCCTGGGATTTAGAGGTATTATAGGAACAACTCAGCCCCCACCCACCCCGCACTGGGCTGGCTCGCAGTGCTTATCTGACTAAACATGCCTTCTGCATTCTGGGCCAGTATTTCCTTAAAGGCAGGTAATTACTATAAGAATGAGACAGAAAGTAGAAAATGACATGTAATCTATAAAATAGTTTCTGAGTAGAAATATATTCCTTCTTGGCACAAATAAAAGGATTTTTTTGTTGTTGTTGCCAGAAGAAAGGCAAGGCAAGTTTTCAGGACTATGAAAACCTCAAAGCTTTGCCTGGAGGAATTTCCTCCTGCAAGAAGATTTTGAAAATCTTGACTTTGATCTGCCTTGTTTGATCCATGAAAAGCAATATTGTCAATATCTCAGATTCAGCAGAGTAACCCATTAACCTGCCATCACCATAAACTTACTCCTTCTGCTTAACAGAAGCATATTCGAAATAAGGAAGAGCCTTCAACCAAAGGCATATCAAGTGCCCTAAATAGTCCCATGTGCTGGACACACAATCGTTCTCAGGGAAATAATCCAGCTGGCCTGCAGGGGCCCAAGCTGTTGCAGTACTGGCTGTTGGTCTCACACCAATCTGTGCAGAACCCAGCATGGGGCAGGATCTAGACCACTGCTATCCACTCAAAATCAACTTTACTCACTCATGGCAAAAATCTTTTTTATATCTTAGGTTAGCGTGTAAGATATTATTTGAACAAAGTTTTCTGTGGCATCCCAAAAAGCAACTGAAAACCAGTGAAACTCAGAAAACATTTCTCTTCCTCCAGAAATACTGTTTCAGGATCCTAAGCTAATCCATGGACATCAAGTCTGTTGTGCACTGTGTCCTGGAAAAGCAAGATACTTAGTGGAAATTTCATGGCAAATGGGTGGTTCTAGAAGCAGGGCACTCATTGTAGCTCTAATAAAGGGTAGAAAATATTAGTTATTGGACATACTGCAAGTGTCAGACACTCTTCTGGGTGTTCTATAAATGTCGTCTAATATATGATTAATGTTAATTCCACAGAGCTCTGTGTGCCAGGTTCTTTCACAAATTTTTCATTTAGGCTTCTTCTTACTAGCCTATATTACAGACAGATAAATTCAACAGAAAAGTTGATTAATATACTTTCATTTGTTCATGCTTTGGTTGTGTTTCCTGATACCTGGCATAGTGATTCCTTTTGAGTAGTGTGTCTCATCCAGACTTGATACCTAGAGACTGGCCATGATGAGAGGGGTGACAACCGAGGGTGTGACCAGCTAGGAGGCAGTCAGCAGGGCCAGGACAGGAAGCAGGCTTGTATCCTAGGTCCCCAGTTATCCTCAAGGGCCCCCAGCACATTGTGAACCCCTTGAGTCCCATTGTCCTCACCTGTTTATAGGGATAATCAGAAGACATGCGTCATGGGGTTTCAGTGAGGATTAAGTGGCAATGTATGAAACACCCAGAGCCAGGTGCTCAGTGCCTGCTATAACTCATATCTGCTCTTTGCTCCCTGAGTCACTGAGCTAAAAGCTAAGTGCCTTACCTTGGCTTCCTTGGACTCCTGACCCATAAGACTTCACACACTTTCCCAGGATTTTGTGAAGACTTCATTGAATAATATCACAATGGGAAAAGCCTGTGGCGCCCGGGATAATAAAAATGGTAGTCGTATACAGCCTACCTCAAATTCAACTCTGTGATGATATCCTTGATCTTGGATACCTTGAGGGGCTGGTCTATTACTGCTGGAGCCAAAACTGTGATAAAACTAGAGGGCAGAGGAGAGGAAAAGCTAACCTTGTACCATGGGCAACAGTTTTTGGACAGCCAGGTTGACCAGGAGCAGGGAAAACAAATCCACAAAGCACTTCTCACTCCAAGATGGCAGCTGCATGAAGAGGGGTAGGCACCTGCCTTGGCACCACTAATTCCTGGCTAGCTCCTTCTCCTCTCAGGCACCAGCTTATAGGACATGTTCTCAGAGAGGTGTGCGACAGCCACCTGAGTTCAGGCTTTTTCCTTTTTATGTCCCTCATCCCCTTTGTAATTGCTTCCTTAACATCTGCCTTCCTTCCTCATGGAGGGTAGGGACTGTCTGGCTTCTTGTCTTATACCTGGGGCTTAGCAGAGCTCAGCACTTAACTGGTGCTCAGTAGATATGTGTGGCATCAAATGAATGGCTAAGTCCAGCTGGAAATGATTCCAGGTATTGCCTTCCTCAGCCTTATCTCAGCCACAGCTTCCTGTTTGGATTCAGGTTTGGATAACAGGTGCAGGTGAGTTGCAGGGCCTTATCAACTAGGCAGATTTAGCAGGGTCATCTTTCAGATTAAAGGAACTATAGTAGTGAAATTTTGAGCATGAGGTCATGGAGGAAAACTTTGGGCTAATTTCCACGATCTCAGAGCAATTTTTTCCCTCATTTACTCATTCATTCAGTGATTCACTCATTCATTCAGTGATTCACTCATTCATTTTTAGTCTGTGTAACTTATATTCTTTGAACATTGACTTTGTGCCCAGCTCTGTAAATGGCACCTGGCCCCTGGTACCTGGTCCCTGGTCCCTGCTCAGTCTTTGGCCAAGGAAGGTAGGTTGTCCAGGTTGCTGGAGTCATATTTCCTGACAGCCCACAAAATCTTATGTGTCATTCTTAACCTCCTTGAGTCTCAGTTTATGAAAAGGAGTAATAAGATTTCTTTTTTAAAAAAATCTAAATGTATTTTATTTTTTTATTCATTAATTTCATTGGTACATTTTAGGTATACAATATGATGACATTCATCATTGGGAATTTGTACCTTTACAGGATATATCTTGGTTATTATTTTTTCCCCATTTCTCTGCCCTCCCTTGAACTTCTCCACTCCTCCTTATTTACAAAGACTTTGTTTCAGTTTTTCCTTTTCTCATATTTTTTTCCTTTCCCTTCTTTCCTTTCCCCTCCCTCTCCCACTTCTGCTTCCCCTTCCTCTTTGGACCTTTTCTTGATATTTCACATTATCTATTATACATTTTGGTCCTCATTTACACTTTCAGTTTCTCATACCAGAGTAGCTATTTGGTATTTACACGTGTGAGTCCTACTTATTTCACTTAAGGGGATGGCCTCAATGTGCATCCATTTAGCTATAAATGTCTCTAGCTTCTCATTCTTTATGGCTGAACATTTTATAAAAAAAATTAAAAAAATAAAAACATCTTCTTTATCCAGTCACCAGTTGATGGGCATTTGGGCTGTTTCCAAGATTTAGCAATTATGAACTGTGCCGCTATAAACATGGGTGAGCATATATTGCTGTGGTATGATGCTTTTAATTTTGGGTGGAAGATACCCAGCAGGGGAAGAGGTGGATCAAATGGGACCTCTAATCTTAGTTTTTTACTGAAACAGAAAATAAACATATGAGAAAATGTTCAACATCACTGGTCATTCGAGGGATGCAAACGAAAACAACCCTGAGATTCTACTTCACTCCAGAAAGAATGGCTGCTATCATGAAAACCAATAACAAATGTTGGCGGGGCTGTGGGGAAAGAGGAACCCTGCTCCACTGCTGGTGGGAGTGTAGACTGGTGCAACCACTGTGGAAGTAAGATTTCTCTTATGTGTACTACTCAGCCATAAAAAATGAGAAATTAGAGACATTTATAGCTAAGTGGATGCACATTGAGGCAATACTCTTAAGTGAAATAAATAGGACACACATGTGTAAATACTGAATAGTTTCTCTGGTGTGAGAAACTGGAAGTTAAATAAGGACTAAAAGGTATAATAGATACTGTGAAATAGGAAGAAAAGGGGCAAAGGGGAAGGAAGTGGGAGGGCTAGGGGAAAGGATAGAAGGGAATGGGATTAATATGAGAAAATGGAAAAATAGGAACAAAACCTTTGTAAATAGGGAGGACTGGAGGGGTTGAAGGGAGGGCTGGGCAAGGGTGAAAAATAAGAACAAAGAGAGACTATGTAAAGGTGCAAATTTCCAATGATGAATGTCATTGTATTGTATACCTAAAATGTACCGATGATTAGAATGAATAATCGATAATGCAAAATAGGAAGAAAAGGTCCAAAGGGGTAGGGGTAGTGGGAGGGGCAGGGGAAAGGAAAGAAGGGAAAGGAAAAATGCTGAGAAATGGAAAAAATGGAAATAAAGTCTTTGTAAATAGGGAAGGGTGGAGGGGGTGAAGGAAGGGCTAGGAATGGGGAAAAAATAAGAACCAAGATGCATTATGTAAAGGTACAATTCCCAATGAGAAATGTAATTGTGTTGTATACCTACAATGTACCAATAAAAGAATTTAATACATTAAAAAAAAAAAAGATTTCTCTTATGTGACTGTTGTGGGGGACAAAGGTGAGGAAACATCTAAAATAACCCACAGCTAGCTGGACCTTCCTAAGTGTTCCTTCACAACCCATTTCCACACTTACTTGTCCTCCCATCCCAGCACACATCCGAATGGTTTTTCCACCTTCATTTGCAAAGTAATGCTTAAACCATTTGAAAAGCGTGTGTTTGTTCTGCCATGGTATCATTCACAGCTTCTCAAGGTGCAGTGCCCAGATGACGAGCATCAGAGTCACCGAGGATCCTGATAAGATGCCAATCCCCAGGACTGAAGGACTTTTATAGAATCAGGGCTTCTGGTGGCAGAACTAGGCAGTTGGCATTGCAGACACATTCCTGAGACCAGGGCACCTGCATTTGGCACTCCCAGGCTCTGAGAAGCCCCTTGGCAGTAGCAATTGGTGCCATGTATGTAGACTCTGCTAAAAAAATTAAAATAAATAAAAATGAAAAACACACAGCATGAAGAGGGTCCTGAAACAAGTGAGCCTAGAAGGAGACATAGTGGGGGGTGCCGGAGGGCATGGCAGTATGAATGACGTTGGCATGATGAGTGGTGTGAGGGGTGAATTGGGGGTAAAGGGGGACCCAGCAGGCAGTGCTCTGGAGGCCAGATGCCAGGAGGTGGCATTCGCGGTACAACCTGCCCCACCCTGGAGGAGACAGCAGGCTCAGGTACTGGCTCCCCCAGGAGGTACAGGGAGGCTCAAGGCCCCCTCTGAGCCATACTGGCGGAGTGCTGACAATGACATTCTCCAGCTCAGTTCTGGCTTCAAGTGTTTTGTCCCCTTATTAAGTTGTGTGTCTTGGCGACGTTAATAGCTGAGCCATCAATGGAGAGCTTCCTGTCGGGAAGCCCACTGCCAAATGTGTGGTGCTGGGATCAGATTCATATTCTGACCTGACTCTGGCCTTAGTGAGGAGAACAGAGCTAGGAAAATCACGTGACTTCTTGGAACCTCTATTTTCTAATCTATAAAGCGGGGTAGCAATGTGCACCTGTCAGGATGCTGGCAAGCAGTCAAGTGATGTAAATGATGTGTTCCAAGCCCAGCTCCAGTTCAGACATAGAGCATGCACTCTTCCCCCTCCCTGCCCATTGTTCCAGAACGGGAGCCCAGGCAGCAGTCCCCATTGACTCCAGCAGCTCTGGCAGCCAAGCAGAGTCCTGAAGCCACCCACAGAGATGGGGTTTTTGTCTGTGAGTTGCACTTTGATGGATGGGCCTGTGCTAAACACAGAAGGTTCCCATTTTCAGTGGGATGAGTGGAGAGACAGGAAGTGGAAGACTCTGGGAGGTGGATGGTCCAGAGCCTGTAGCCAGCAAGCAAGCCAGAAAACCCAAAGTGGACACACAAGTGGCCAGTGATGGACAAGAAAGACTTGTAAAAGACCCAAGTCCTTGGCATTTCAGTCGGAAAGAGGCAAGGCTTCAGTCATTTCAGCTGAAAAGGGCTGTGAGGCACTGAGGCTGGGAAGTAGCCCAGGCCTCTCTGCAGCTATGTGTGGATGTGTGAATCCAGGACTCCGTGCTCAGAGGCAGCTGCAACTAGAGGGGGAGTTGCATTGCAGATTCCAGAAGGGCACAAGCCTAGGGGCTGTGGATTTTCCTCTAAGTAGGATTGTCTGGCTCCATGGACCATGCCCCCAGCTGCCCCTCTCTGCCCTCCCCACTCCCTTTTGGACCCCTTTCTCTGGATCAGGTCACTTTGTGGGTCAGGGCTGGGGCACCCATCTATACCAGCAGCAACAGATGGCAGCATCTGGGGACAGTTCCCCCCATCCTGACAGACTTTCTTAAAGATATTGGTAAGACCCTGAAACTAGCCACTTTCGGCCTTCCTGGCTCTTACAGGGACATGCTGTGGTTTCAGAGTAGCAGGGGAGCATGTGCTCTACTGGCAGCAAATGCAAAGCCACTGACAGGACAGTTCATGGGCCCCCCAATGGGCAACAAGGACATTGGCCAGCCATCCCTCCTCTCTACCTTTCTGCTCTAGAAGATTAGAAGGGCTGGAGTGAAGCTCTGGATTTGAAAGCAAGTCACATCACAACCTCAGCGTCACAGGGTAACGCTTCATAGTGAAAATCTTCCTGGTTTTTTGTTTCTGTTTGTCTTTTTTAACATTGCAGTATGGTCACCCCTGGGTGTCATCTGCAGATAACTCAGAATTGCCAATACAATGTCCACGCTATGCAAATAAATGTCATGCTCTATTGTGCAGGGGAAAGGGACAAGAAAAAGAATTCTGTATATGTTCAGTACAAGGTTTTTTCTGAATATTTTCCGTTCACCTCTGCTTGAATCCATGGATGTGGAACCTGCAGATACTGACTGAGGCTCGAGTGTGGCTTCAAGTACACATCTGAGTGATGACCGTGGTTCTCCACGTGACAGCCCTTCCGTGTTGGATGTGCAGCCTGGAAGGCCCTCTGATCTCTCGTTGCTGGTTGTTGCTGGTCGACTGTGCCTCACTCTCCCTACCCCTCCCCAGTTCAGTGGCTCCTGCTCTTGTCTTCTGGCTCCAAACTCTTCCCTTCTCTGCTCCCAGGCCACACTTCACCCTGGAACCTAACTGTTTCTAGGTCTCCTCTGCCCAGAACGCTTGACCCCAATGTCAGTCCCAGGCCCTTCTCTGAAGTCCTTTGTCCTCTGCTCCGTCTCATAGTCACAGGCAACAACAGTAAGTAAGTGCCCAGCCCTGCCTTCAAGGGGCTTCTACCCTGGAGAACCAAGGAGCAAATAATGAGTTATTACCGGTGGAATTAAAGCCATGGAAGATGGGGGCGAGTGTTTGAGAAATTAGGGCAGGAATGCTGTTCTGAGCAGGTGGCCCTCAGCGGTGGCTGA
Source organism: Heterocephalus glaber (assembly GCF_053883595.1). Classification (NCBI taxonomy): domain Eukaryota; kingdom Metazoa; phylum Chordata; class Mammalia; order Rodentia; family Bathyergidae; genus Heterocephalus; species Heterocephalus glaber. Next base: position 63,525,168 of record NW_028258320.1, read on the forward strand.
AAAGCCCATCAGCCTCTCCCTGAAGCTGCCCCACTCCCCGTCCTTCACCACCCAGCCCTCAGCCTCCTCTGTCACCACAGTATTGTGTCTGTGGTGGAGGCAGATTGAGTGAGGTGTGACACCGTGCAGCCTGAACCAGCTGTCACTCCCTCCACGGTCACCAGCCCAGAGAGCCCTGAGTTGGTGCCCTCTCCGGGGTCTTAGCCCTAAGACCTTGTGTCCCTTGTGGTCCCTGAGAGACACAATTTCCTTTCATCCACTGGATGCTGGACTTACCCTTGGACCTTCTTGGCCTTCAAGGTCAAATAGAGAAGACCAGGCCCTCTTACTACAGGTCTCAGGAAAGAAACAGCAGCTCCTCCAAAGCGGAGCCCACGGACAGAGGTTATCCCTCAGAAGAAAGCAGTATTAATCACTCTTACAGCTGCAACACAATGACCCTGTGAGTCCCCTTGTCCTAAGTGCCTTGGAGTTCAGAGGGTATGGTCACCATTGTCATCAGGCTCCCACACTTATCCTGTGATTAAAGCATGTGTGTCTCTGTCTCCCCTCCCACATGATAAACCAGGGTCTACCCCTTCCCTAGCTACTGGGCATACGCAGGAACACAGTAGACACTTCGTCTTTTTTTTTTAATTAATTTTATTGGTACATTGAAGGTATACAATATAATGATGTTCATCATTGGAAATTTGCACCTTTACATAATCCATATTGGTTCTTATTTTTCCCCATTCCTCTGCCCTCCTTTCAACCCCTCCACCCCTCCCTATCAATAAAGAATTTTTTTCCATTTTTTTCATTTTCTCATATTAATTCCATTCCCTTCTTTCCTTTCCCCTGCCCCTCCCATTTCCCCTTACCTTTTGCCTCTTTTCTTCTTATTTCACATTATCCATTATACCTTTTAGTCCTTATTTACACTTTCAGTTTCTCACACTAGAGAAACTTTGGTATTTACACATGTGTGTCCTGTTTATTTCACTTAAGAGTATGGCCTCAATGTGCATCTAGTCAGCTATAAATGTCTCTAGTTTCTCATTCTTTATGCCTGAGTAATACTCCATTTTATTTTTAAAACACACACACACAAAAAAACACATCTTTATCCAGTCTCCAGTTGATGGGCAATTGGGCTGCTTCCAAGTTTTAGCTATCACGAATTGTGCTGCTATGAACATGGGTGCACATATATCACTGTGGTATGATTCTTTTAATTCTTTGGGGAAGATTCCCAGCAGGGGATTAGCTAGGTCAATGAGACTTCCAGTCCTAGTTCTTTGAGGTATCTCCATGCTGATTTCCACAGTGGTTGCACCAGTCTACACTCCCATCAGCAGTGGAGCAGTGTTTCCTCTTTCCCCACAGCCTTGCCAGCATTTGTTATTGGTTGATTTCATGATAGCAGCCATTCTTTCTGGGGTGAGTTGGAATCTCAATATTGTTTTTGTTACTGCGTGGTCTTTTTAAAGAAGCATTTACTGTGCCTTGGCAGAGACCAGACACTGGGCTGAGGGCAGATACCACATAATTCTCATATCACCCAACCAGAGAGACAAGCACTATTATTTCCCTGACTTTAAAATTGGGAAACTGTCTTTGACAAAGGAGCCAACCACCCTCACTGGACTAAAGAGCCTATTTAATAAATGGTGTTGGAAAAGCTAGAATTCAACCTGCCAAGGATTAGAACTAGACTATGGAAATTAGTATGGAGATACCTCAAAGAACTAGGACTAGAGGACCCATTTGACCCAGCTATTCCCCTGCTGGGTATCTTCCCAAAAGAATTAAAAGAATCATACCACAGCAATATATGTGCACCCATGTTTATAGTATTTTTTTTTGGTACCAGGAATCGAACTCGTGTCCTTTCACTTGTGTAGCAGGCTGCAAAACCACTGAGCTAAATCCCCGGCCCTGCACCCATGTTTATAGTGGCACAGTTTGTCTTGGAAACAGCCCAAGTGCCCATCCACTGGAAACTGGATAAAGAAGATTTTTTTTTTTTATAAAATGAAGCACTACTCAGCCATAAAGAATGAGAAACTAGAGACATTTATAGCTAAATGGATGCATATTAAGGCCATACTCTTAAGTGAAATAAATAGGACACACATATGTAAATACCAAATAGTTTCTCCGGTGTGAGAAACTGAAAGTGTAAATAAGGGTTAAAATGATTAAAATGAATAATTGATAATTTGAAATAGGAAGAAAAGGTCCAAGGTGTAGGGGAAGTGACAGGGGAAAGGGAAAGGAAAGAAGGGAAAGGAAAAATTATGAAAAAAGGAAAAAGTGGAAACAAAATCTTTGTAAATAGGGAAGGGTGGACGTGGTGATGGGAGGACAGGGAAATGGGGAAAAAATAAGAACCAAGACACATCATGTACAGGTACAAGTACCCGGTGATAAAAGTAAATGCATTGTTTACCTAAAATGTACCAATAAAAGAATTTTAGCAAAAAAAGAAATTGGGAAACTGGCTTGGAGAAGCTGAGTTACATGCCTATGGATCTGTGGCTGGGAAGGACAATGCTGAGATTTGGATGCAGGTGTGTCTGTTTCTAAATATCCTATGTGCAACCACCATGCCATACTCCCTGCCTGGGTACCACCTGAGGCAGCCTCTTCTGAGGAATGGTGGGTCCCAGCCTGTGTAGTTTAGGAGGATGCTCAGTAGCAATGTGGGAGGTGGCTGAGAACTCCTTACAGGGCAGTGCTGGCCAGCCCAGCCAGGTTCATCCCCCTCTTCGAGGCCAAAGGCCAAGGTAGGAATTGTTCACTGGCTGCCAAGCTGGCCAGGTGTGTGGAAAGGAGCAGGGAGTCTCTAAGGGCCCACAGGCCAGTTTCTCCCAGCCTAGGGCCAGGAGTCTAGAGCAGGACCTGATGGGGGATAGAGGAGAAGGGCAGCAGGGAAAATCAGGGAAGAAAAGTTTCTTGAAGGAGTGTCCATCCATCCCTCTGCCTACGGAGCCCTGCACCTCCTCTGCTTGGCTGACTCTCCTCCTGCTCAGATCTCTCCTCCTTCAGGAGCACCTCTCCTGGTTGACTCCCTGTCCTCCCTCCTTCTCTGGATTGGGCATTGCTCTCTCTTTGCCCCTGTGCCCCACCATCTTGGCCCTCAGCATAATGCATCCAATTCATCTGTGTAAGTCCCAGTCTTCTCCCACAGAGTGTGTGGTCCAAGGGTGCTGGCCCCACGTCTTCCTCATCCCTGCCTGGATTCCTGTTCCCCAGCACAGGACCAGGAAGACCACAGTGTCTAGGAGATGTTTGTTTAACTGCATGGAGAGGAAAGGGTGAACAGAGCTTTGAAGAGGGACAAAGGCCACGCTTTTGGGTAGTGAAAGGTGCTGTTTGCCTGGAGCTAAGGGTCCCTACAGAAGCAAGGTGGCAAGTGTCCCTGGAGGACAAAGTGGCTTGTCCTATGACAATTCTCACAGCTGCAAAGGTTGTGTTTGCAGGAACTTTGGCTTCTCTCACATTTCCTCAGAAATAAAATATGGTCCCAAGGGTCCAAGACAGCTCTTTTGTGCAGAATGACTGTTTGCTTTGTCACCTCAAGCTGAACTGACTACAAGAGTTCCAACAGCAACCCTAACAGGCACTGGGTGTGCAGGACAGAGAGCATTTGTGCACAGCCAGGGGCCAAGGACACCCCATCCAGTGGTCAGGGCTGAGATGTTGGCTACAGTTCCATTGCACCTGGGGCTTTGAAAGATAAAAATGTTCTAATTGGTCTTGGGAGGGCAGACAAGAGCCCCAGTCCCATCCTAAGGAGTCATAGCCTCCTTAGTTTGAACTCTTCAAATATTGGTGAATTTTAGAGCTGATGCTAGTCCTTCAAGCCTAGGATGGTGCAGCCACCATGTGAGGAGGGAGAAAGAGCCTCCCTTCTGCATGTGGCAGGTCCCTGAATGCTAATCCAATGATGACCTCACCCAGCCAGGAGTAAAAGAAGCTGACTTGGGGCTGGGGATTTAGCTCTGTGGTTTCGCCGCCTGCTGCACAAGCGCAAGGACTCACGTTCAATTCCCGGTACCAAAAAAAACCCCAAAACAACAAAAAACAAAAAAAAGAAACTGACTTGGTAATGTCTGCAGGAGGAGGCTCTGCTCTCTACCACAGGGGCTGCCTGGAAGAGTTGGCTACCCAAGTGTGAGCCAAAGAAAGCCCACTGTATACTCCACACATCCACAGTCTCTTCACAAGAGCTCATAGGCAGCTGCCAACCTGAAGACCAAGGTGTGTGGACAGAGACAGGTTGTGTCAGGAGCAGAAGCCCAAGAAAGGGATTCGAGGCAAAAGTCAGGTTATTTAGGAGAAGCAGGGGGCTGTAAAGATGGGTTGGGGACTGACCACTTGGCTGAATGGTTGAAGGGGGACCACTCAGGAAATTCAGAACCTAACACTTGTAGAGGACATAGGACCAACATGGTGGAGCAGCCTCCCAGAGGTGGGGCTGCTGCCTGCCTTCAGAGCTTGTGTCTGAGTGAGCACAGTGGGCAGAATAACTCCCCGAAAGATATCTGCATCCAGGCCCTGCCACCTGTGACTATGTAACCTGATATGGCAAAGCACACTTTGCACATGTAAGTAAACTGAGGACCTCACATGGAGAGAAGATCCTAGATTGGCCAGGTAGGCCTGATCTAGTCACATGACTCATTAAAGTCAGAGAACCTTACCTAGCTGTGGTCAGGGAAACTCGGGACTGTGGAGGAAGGGTTAGAGAGCCAGCGGCTCTGAGGATGACAGAAGGGCCCGGAGTACGGATGTGAATAGCCTCTGTGAACCGGGAAACAATAAGGAAACAGTTCTTCCTAGGGCATTTAGAAAGAGTCGCAGCCTTGATTTTAGCTCAATGGCACCTTGTTGGACTTCTGACCTACAGAACAATAAGATAATAAGTTGGTGTCATTTTAGGCCACCATGATTGTAGTAATTTGTACTTTGCTGCTGCAGCAACAGAAATCTAAGACAAAGGCCCCTCTTGAGCTCTGTCCCCCTCTCCTCCCTATATTCCTGCCCTGGCCAGCCAGAACCTCCTCCCTGCCTTCTCTGGGCTTCTCAGCTGCCCTGTCCCCTCTCCCTCCACCTCCACCCAGACCAGCTCCACCTTCCTTTTCTCCGAGCCATTGGCTTCCGCTCCACATGGACTCCCTGTTTAGAGCTCTTTCCTCTTTACATTACTCTCTGAGATGCTGGAGTTATCGTCCAAAAATCCAGCTTACATGATGAAAATTCCTACTTCAAAACTGGCTTTGGCTTCCTGCTGCCTAAGGAAGTGTGTCTGGATGCTTCCACCTGGCACGCAAGCCACAGCTTCCTTCTTAGTCCTCCTCTCTCCTTCCCTCCTTCCTATGCCAAACCTGCGTCCTCCTCAGCTTTGCTTGAGTGGCCTTCATTGCCTTTGATGCTCTTTCCAGTCCACAGGTGCCCTTGGCTCTTTCTGGGGTGTGAAAACCTCACTGTATCTGTCTCTTGCTTCTTGCTATACCCATCTTACTTTCCCATGGTGCCTGCTACCCTTTCCAGGGACTGGACATTTTCTCCAGAAGTACAGGTGGAGAGGGTGTCTCTGTCAGTTAATGCTACTTTCACAGGTTTCAGTGGACTGGGAGGCTTAAATAATAGAAATTTATTTCTCACAGCTCTGGAGGCTGGAAGTCTGAAATGAGGTGCCAATGTGGTTGAGTGCTGGTGAAGGCTTTCCCTTGCTTTGCAGACAGCTATCTTCTTGCTGTGTTGTCACGTAGAAAGCAGGATCCCACTTGAGACCTAATTATCTTCCAAGGGCTCCACTTTTACCATCATGCTGAGGGTTGGGATTTCAACATACAAATTTGAGGGGAGAAAACATTCAGTCCATAACAGAGGGAGTTTCGGTAGACATAAAATAAGGCAGGGTGGTGGGGACAGCTGCGACTTTTGGCAAATAACCCCAATGGCTACTTTCCACAACACTTCATAGTTTTCTCTGCTTTTTAAAAAATTTTTAAAAAATTTATTGTACATGTTTGCAGTATCTGATGATAACATTCATCATGAGGAGTTGGTACATGACAGTTTTCTAGTCATGTACAAATCTATGAGCACATTCAAGTCTCCAGTAGCCAGTTTTAGCAAGAATCTTTAAATCTAACTGCTGACATTTACTAAGCACTTAAACCTTAACACAAATCCCATGAGGTAAGGAAAATGCCAAAAGTTTCCCTCCAGCTCAGCTTAAGAAGCAAAAATGAATTAGAAAAAAAAAAAAAGGTTATAGTTCTCCATGCGTTCTTCCCTCTTCCTGGCTCTGAGACTAGTTCAATTCTCTCTCCTGTTACAGATGAGGAAAGTAGAAGAGACTCACTCAACGTTGTCCTGTGGCCAGGAAACGGCAGAATGGATAGCAGAGCTGGCATCTAATTTTAAAGCCTGTGCTTTCTCCCACATCCAATGGGAGGATGCTTCCAGCATTTCATCCCAGGGTGGTAGCTCCCACCCTGAGCCATTAAAAACGAAAGAATTTCCTCAGATTTTCCCACATGAAAATTGATTTCCTATTCTTGTACTTGGGTTGAGATGTATTTACACAGTTATGGGCTGAATTGTGTTTGATTCCCTTTTAAACTCAGATGTTGGAGTCTCAATTCTCAGTCCTTAAGAAAATAACCATATTTGAAGATAACTTTCTAAAAGAGGTCATGAAGTCTGAATGAGGTGGTTCCAAATCCGATGAGTCTACCGTCCTTGTAAGAAGAGGAAATATGGGGGCATGCGAGACCACAGAAACGTGACTCGGGGACCCCCATGCGAAGACACAGAGGGAAGGTGTCCTCTGCAAGCCAAGGGACGAGGCCTCCTAAGAGTCCGACCCTGCTGGCTCTTGATTTCAGACATTTTGTCTTCAGAATACTGAGAAAGTACATCTCTGTTGTTTAAGCCCTCTGTTTTACCCATCTGTGATATTTTATTATGGCAGCTTAGAACACTATCCATTGCCCTAACCTTAAATTATAAATGGGTACATGCCTCTTAGAGTGTCTAAGAAGAAAAAAAGTAAGAAAGTAAAACTGACAATACCAAGTATTGTATAGGATGCAGAGCAACTGAAATTCTCACTCATTCCTGGGGGGAACGCACAATGGGAAAGCCAGTATGGAAGTTTCTTACATAGTTAAATATGCATCTGCCATAGGACCCATCAATTCCACTGCTGGATATTCACTCAAGTGAAACAAACTTGAACATAAATGCTTATAGATGCTTTGTTCAAAATCACCCAAAACTGAAAATAACTCCAAGTGTCCTTCCACCGGTAAAAATCCTGGGTCACAAAGAGTGGACCACCCAGACAATAGAATTTTACTAAACAATACAGAGAACAGACTACTGAGCTACACTACCACTTAGATAGATCTCAAATACCTGACACTAAGTGGAAGAACTTCGCTTCGAAAGGCAATGTTTTCTGGATGACTCTACTTGTATAACACTTAGGAAAAGGCCGAGATCACAGGAATAGATATGGCCAGTGGTTCTGGACATGAAGGGCAGGGGAGGGTGGCTGGAAAAGAAGAATGATAACGTGTGAGAGAGGGGGAGTGTAGCTGCATGGGCTTTGAGTGACTATGTGACAGCACACCTAGAAGTCAACACCAAAACCAGTGCACTTCACTGAGTGTAAAACTCTTTAAGTGAATAAAAATGAAGCTGAAGCTTAGAAAACATACAAATCTGCAATGCCAATGAGGACCAACTAGATAAGCTGATAGCAGCCCCTGCCCAGTGCTTGTCAGTTTGCCACCACCTGTTCTCCAATCCGGCCAGTGTCATTTCACAGATGTGGAAATGAAATACTCCATGGCCACCCTGGAGAGGACCAGCTTGGTGAGGGTGGGTGGGGCTGGACACTGAAGAACCCTAACTGTGAGCCACGCTGCTCTATCAGCTCCCTCATGTACTCCATCCAGATGTGCCAGACCTACCGCTGGACCCTGAAGGAGGCATGGAAATGGGAAGCAGGGGGCCTGGCGAGCCTCTAATCACAGGTACCATGAGGGAGGACAGAAGGCTGACTGGGCTCTCAGCAGGGCTCAGGGGTCACCAGCTGGGTACAGAGGTGAGCAGTGTCACTGGGTTGACCTTTATGGACCTAGGCAGGAAGCTTGCAGTGGCAGGTTTTCTGTGAGGGGACAGCAGCCCCCAGCCTCAGCCAACCCTGGCAGTCGGTCACTGTCACAGAGGATGCTGCTCTGATGGCAGCGGCCACAGAGTAGGGTTTCTGGAGAACTGGTCTCATGATCATGGTTGGATTTCACTGGCTGAGATCCACATGACCAGAGGTGCCTCTTTCCTTTGGACACAATGTTTCAAGATGGGAGTTTTACATGATTTAGGTATGGGGAGGTCTGCAGCTCAGGAGACACCTGCTGCCACACCACAGGGACTACTTGGGGAAACATGGACAAGAGACTTTACTGTGGTTTCTAAGGGAACCAAAGGGTGAGGCAGGCCAAGCAGATATAGGACTGGCTACTTGGAATTGTTTCCGGAAGCTCTGGGGAAGGAGCTGTACGTAGCTATCTTACCTGGGCTTAGGTGATTAGAACAGGAGAAAGGTGGTTTGAAATAGGAGAGCCTAATTAAAGGAGGTCCTGGGGTGTGGGTTTGCATTGATGACTCTCTCATGAGAGGTTCCTTGCTGTCTTTGGGAACTGGCTAGCCCTGAGGAGGGCAGTCCTTCTACGGTCAGCAAGACTCCAAGATGTCAATGCATCAAAAGTACAGGACAAAAGGACATGGCGAAAGCAGCAAGCTCACAGCCATGCAGCAGGGCCTTATCCTCTGCAGTCTCTCGGGGGATACCTCAGTGATAGGGTTTGCCGCCTTGCACACCTTTGCTCCCTGGCAGTGTGGGAGACCCCACCTAGAGGGACCAGAATTTTCCCAAAAAGTTTGTACATACATATGTTGTGAGGTTCTCCTGCTCCATTCTTGCTGGGTTTGTTGTGAGGAAGAAACCTCATCCAACTGTCCCTCAATGGCAAGTCTTTTCACAGATAGCAGTTGGCAGGGCCTCCCAATCCTCTAACGAGGTGGTATTTGTTATCCTTGTCTCACACGTGAGAAAACGGGGCTCAGAGAAATAAAGGGATGGCCTCCAAATAGTAGAAAATAGAGTTCCCCCAGGAGGCAGGACGAGGAGCTGCTAAAGGGCTTGGAGGTGCAGAGGCTTCTGGAAGCTCACAGCCTCTTGAGGAGACCAGGCACAAGCCCCTGAAAAGGCAAGGCTGCAATGTTAAATGCAGAGCAGGGGATAGAGCTCCAGTTGCAAAATGGGAAGCCTTGGGAGGGTCAAAGTGGTCCAATGGGCTGGAGCAGGTGGGCATCACAGGTGGTGGAGCCTAGGGCCAGGAACACAGTAGCCTGGCCTGAGTGGTCAGCGAAACGGCTGGAGGGAGATGCTGTTGCAAAGAGGCCTGGCGCTAGAGGACTTTGGACATCCAGCCAAGGCACTAGAGCTGTATTTACTAGTAGAGTAAGGGCTTGATGACCTACCTGATCACGTACTAGCTGTTTTACCCTCAGCAAGTTATTTGACCTCCCTAAATGTCAGAGGCCTCATTTATAAAACAAGGCTTAACACTTGGAATTAATATCCTCAGAATTACTGTCTAGAGGTGTAGCTCAGTGGTACAGTGCAGGCCCTGGTACCATCCCTAGCACTACAAAAGATGAAATGAAACAAAATAAAATAACCCTATCAGATATTCAATATCATAACCAGCACATAGCAGGTCTTCAAAATAGTAAATACTCCTGGCTTAGCAGAAAAGAAATCATCTCTCTGAGCTTTAAATATCTCATAAAAATCAAGCAAATAGGGTCAGAGTTAGACTTTGTCCCCAGTCAGCTGGGCCCAGACTGAGCCTTGCCACATTTACTGAGCTACTCTGTGCCCGCACCTTTGGGTGGCTCTGCCTGGCCTGCCGGTTTCTCACCACATCCCTGAAGCGTCATCAGGGCCACACTGCAGGCCAGGAAATTAGGGGGTGGGGCTGCAAAGGCCATGCAGCACTGAAGGGTCAGGGGGCTGGGATTCAGGCTTGCCAGGAGGAAGCAGAGGTCTTTCTTCCTGGCCTCCTAAGAGTGGGCCATCCACTGTGGGGGTCACATCCCCAAGATTAATGTGATGTGTCAACAGGACTTTCAAGGCACTCTCTGAAGGTAAACAAGTCACTATCACCTCTGCTTGGAGTTTATGAATTACTTTTCCTCTCCTGGGAGAAAAGGGGAAATCTACACTAATTGAGCCTAAAGCAGGAGCTCAAGTTTCTCCTGGTCATACTTTGCTTCCAGTCGCTGGGGATCCTAACCAGGTGCTATATCTAATGGAAACTCCAAACTGAGGGAGCTGGGGATCCAGGGCCCAAGCACAGCTGACCAGTTTCCCTCCACCCTTCCTCCGGGCCTCACTTGAGGGCCCCTGCAAGGCCTAACTACCCTCATCTTATCTCCTCCTGAGGAATTTTCCCACAGCGAGGCAGGAAAGGTCATCTGTGTGGCCTGGGCAGGCCCACTGCCTGCTGCTCAGTGGGGTGTGGGATGCCCACACCTGTGAGCTTCTGGGGCTCCGTGTCCTAAGCTCTGCCCGGGACTCTGCATGGTTACCACAGTGGTTCCTGGCCAGCAAGATGGCTGACAAACAGGTAGACCAGGAGGTTTTATTTCCTGTAGCTCCCGCTCTCACTCTCGACAGGGTTTTAAACTCGCTCATCCCGGGGATGGCACAAGGTCAGTGACCTCGGCTCCCTGAGATAACAGGTCTTCAATGCCACATCTTCATGATTCATGCACCATCTTTCCTACTTCTGCCACATCTGTGTTCTACCAGCACTGCTGTGCATGTTTCATTAAGTCATTTGTTTTATTCTTTAATAATTTGAGAAAGGCAAATTGGAAAATGGAAAGGCAAATGGCAAACGAATACACATGTATTCTACATAGAAAAGTCACGATGGAAATAAATATAATGACAACTCGTCAGCGTGAGAACGAGCTGGTAGAACTCCCCACTGTAACACCCACGATCTCCACACGTCAGGGAGGGAAAGAATGGCACCAGTAACTTCCTTTGTACAACTGATGCCCCCAACAGGCAAAACCCCTGCTGCTGGAAGTCAGGACAAAGGGCCCTTGGGAAGGAAATACAGTGGCTGAACAGGGGCCAGGGCTACGGAGCCCACAAAACTCTGTTTTCTGAATTCTCTTTTATAGAATTCTGATGCTCTACCAGAGTGCTTCTCCTTTCCAGGTTGCTGTTTGTGATAGGTTCGTTTAGTTTAACATCCAGTTAACATCAGGTATTACGTTAAACTGTAGTACCCTTCTCAATAAAGAAAAAAAAGTTAAAAATAAGTAGAATTACAGCAAACGAACTCTGGCGCTTATTCCTTACTTGGTTCTAGCCAGAAACAAAGGTGAGTTTAGGGCCTGAAACCAAGACCTGCTGCCCCCGCCCATAAGAAGATGACCAGGTGCCCAGGGGTTGAAGCTGTGGAGCAGGATTTCTCCTCCGATGTCTCCTCCTCGGGAGAGGAGGTGACTTTCTCACTGGGCGATTCACAGCTCTGTACAAACACTTGGGAAAACACTGAAGGAGGCTGCTTACTCCCACCACCAGGTGAATGATTAAAATGAGATAGGGTGGGAAGCTGGGGCATGCAGAGGTGGGACGAGACAGAGGCAAGGGCGACCAGCAGAGTCCGAGTTGGCGGCCTCCGGGCCGGGCAGTGCCGGGGATGAGCCAGGTGCAGCTGCACAGCGGAGGACCTGGCTTTGGAAACTTCGCCCCTGCCCTGGACTCACAGGGCGCCAGGGGCCAGAGGTCGAGGGCTTTGTGCTCTTTACTCGCCTGGATCTCCGGTCTGGCCTGCAAAGTGAATTCATGCACCCACCTTCCCGGGATAAGGAGGCTGGTGGGAAATGCCAGGTACCCTACCCCAGATTCTCAGGTTCTGGGCTTCAGCGAAATCCTCCTCCTCGGCACAGAAGGACCTGGGCCCCAAGGCCATGGCCACTCACGAAAGCCCTGCGCCCAAAGTCGGAGCTGCGCTTTCCCGGGCGCCCTTCTTGCACCGAGGCTGGTTTCGTATTAAGCGTTAATGATTAAATCAGGGTTCTCCATTAACCCTGCCCAGGCCTTTGTCTCCGGGCCGCCTAGGAACCTCCTCCTTTGAAATGCCACATAAAAATGATGAATGCCCTTTTCCTCGCTCCCGGGGTCGGCAGGTCCCGGTTCCCTTTAAAGTCTGAGTGGGCAGCACAGGGCGCGCCTTGTCTAAACACAAAAGCGCAAGGCCGGCCTGGGCCGTGGGGACAGCGGGCAGGCCGGACCCTGGGAGGCGCCGCGCGCCACAGCTGCAGGGGCGCGGGGTGTGGGCGGGCCTCGGGCCGGAGCCAGGGCTGCCCCGTCCGGCGGCTTCCCCGGAGGTGATGTGCCCGGGCCGGCAGAGGATGTGAAGACCCAGCCCTTTGATACGGGTCAGCGTCGGAGCGCCTTGGCCACCGAGGCTTCTGAATTAGGGTTGACAGGACAAGGACATGGGCTCGGCTTTTAAATCCATCCGTGCCCTGCAGCCTTCAGCACTCAGGGCAGGGTGGGCCAGGCACCCACAGCTTTTGCATCTCTTCAAGCTTGTTCTAAATGCAGAGCCTCAGGCCTGCGGAATCAGACTCTGCACTTGGATTAGGTCCATACGTGATTTGAGCACACCAGAGTTTGAGAAGTTTGACTAGTGCTGGCAGTAGTAGTCCTGGCTAATATGAATTGAATGCTCGCTCAATCCAGCAATGCTTTGGCACCTTATTCAACTGTCCTGTTTAATCCTTACAGGGTGCCAGGTGAACCATTTAGCTCAGAAGCCTGAAGTCAGGGAGGTTTGGTGCCTTTCCTGAGGTCAGAAGGGTTTAGAAGTCCAGGTTGCAAAAGGCTCATATACAGGGACCTATGAAGAAACCTCCAAGGTAGCTCTGTGGGGCTCACTTCAAGTTTCAGAGCTGGGGAGTGACCACTGGCAAAATCAGAGGACAAATCCCGGAGGCTGAGCAGGTACCTACCTAGCTGAGCTGGATGAGGAGGAAGCAAGTACAGCCAGAGAAAGGTGTGCTGCTCCAGCCTCCCACTTCAGACTGTGGAAGTGGGTTTGTGCTGGAGGTACCCAGCCCCTCCACACTCCCCCTCAAGTCCTCTATGGCTCTCTGAAAGGGTTAACTTAGGGCTCAGTTGCGACATAAATCTGTGTTTATCTGCCACAAAGTAAGCTATTTAGGTTTCTGATTTACAGTCCTCGGTTTTCATAAAAGTCAGTCATTCCCAGTAAAAGAATGTGGGTTAGATTTATAGGATCTGCATTAGTCTTTAAGGCCCAAAGCTGCTCTATGACTCACCCTCCATAATGTTTTTTGCTCTAGTCCAGAGATATTCATGTGCAAAGAGAAAGATTCAGATCTCTGCTCTGAAAAATAAGACTTTTGGGGGGAACTAATTATAATGGCGTCAATTGTACTATGATTGTAAACTTGCCGTCAGTGGGCCCCCCTGGAGCCTGTTTTCCAGGGGTTTTATTCCACAATAAAATGTGCTCTGGTTTGCAGTTAGCATATAAGACCTCCACTAGTATGAGCAAACTTTTTTCCTACCAAATTATTAGAAATAAACAGCCCACCAGTGTAAAGGCAAAAAAAATTTTAAGCAAGGAAAATCTTGGAATGTTTGCATTTAGTGACTTTCATAAAATCAGTGACTTAGCCAAGCAGCTCAACTGGCTAAATGGAGCCAGCCTGGTATTTTTATGTTAATTTCAGTTTGTGTTTTGCAGTGTGAAATGGGGTCAATGCAAGACACCATGGAAAAAGGCTTTGATGTCTCCTTGAAAAATATTTTGCTCTGTGACTTCACAGTGTTTAGTGTCTTTCTCCCCCTCACCCCAGCCTCTAGTTTGACAAACTGCATGTCTAACCTATGACCATCGCACATAATAAAATAACAATCCTTTTTCTGAGGGCCAGGGATTTAGCTCAGTGGTTTCACCGCCTGCTGCGCAAGCGCAAGGACTGGAGTTCGATCCCCGGTACCAAAAAAAAAAAACAATCCTCTTTCCAACTCCTTCCGCTCCCCCAATGAAGTCAGAACTCAAGGCAGAAGGTCTTCTAATGCAAACTTAAAATGCTGATCAAGAGAACAGAATATGGTTAAAGCCGTCCAAGGAAACCAACCTTTTAAACTTTCTCCAAAGCGAAGCCAAAAGGAGAGGAGGGAAGGATTGGGCTGGTGGCCAGTGCAAACAGAACTGGGTTAGGGGGTAAAGCTTTGCCAGCGGGTAGAGAAATGGAGAGGACTAAATGGAGAAGGATGGCAGAAAGTGATGGCCCCAGAATTAAGCAAGTTCTCCTTCCCATATGTATGAGAAAGAAAAACGTGACTAGACTTCGGGAGTCTTGCAAAACTTAGACTTTCATTCAATCTCAATGGGGATCAAGAGAAAGACCTCAGAATTTTCATTCTTGGCCAGAGTCCAAAAGGTTTAGTGCAGATCTATGGTGCCTTGGCCAAGGAACCTACAATGATTTCAATACAAAGAAGTGGCATACACAGAAGGGCCTCAGTCCCACTTGTGGCTCATTCGTGTCGTGTCTCAGTGTAGCTGGGATAAAACCTCCTGCTGGGCCTCATCCTTCGCTTACCTGCACCTTTGGGAAGGTCTGTGTTTCGCTATGTGCAGGGCATTGTGATAGGTACATCTCAATGATGAACAAAATGTGGTCCCTGACCCCACTGGGCTCGGGGGACAAAGGTGATGCAGGCGGTCTACTGTAGCGAGCCATGTAGAGAGTGATAAGGGCAATATGGAGACAGACAGTATGTGTGGCTATGGAAACCAGGGAAGGCTTCATCGAGGAAGTGGTATTTCCTGCCTCTTGAAGTCTTAGAAGGAGTGAGACAGGTGTTTGTGTGGGGGGCAGACTAAGATGATCTAAAGAGAAAGAAGAATGAACGAATAAAAATGTTTAGAAATACAGTGTTTGCTTGTTATGGGTTCTTCATGGGACATGTGAGGCGTCCATAGGCCAGAACAGGGAATCTGGGCCAGGCTGATTTATAATCCTTGGTTCCTTAAACTGATTTACAGTCCTCTAATCTTTGCTGAGAAATCTAGACTTGATGGCGGTAGTGTGAGGGATTTTCCCTGACTCACCGAGAAGGTTGGGTGCCTTTATTTGTGGTCCCTGAGTTGATACCCCCTTCCTTCCCTATCAATGACAGCACTTTTCAGTCTATTTCACAGTGTCAATTTGTCTTCCTTATGGGACCATGACATGAATCCCTGAGAGTATTGTTAACTGTTACAATACCAGTCCCTTACACCATGCGGGAGCATAATAGATATTCAGGAAGTATCAGATGCAGAATTAATGAAGTTTTCAACATTGTATGATCATAAATTGAAGACTTGTAGCAGAGAACAGAGAGTTTGGAGTGAGCTTCAGAGAACTTGGACTTTGGGTCTGAGGATAGACTAGAGTCGGCAGAGCCAGGAAGCAGAGATCCGTTGATGTTGGCTGGCAGCAGGGACTGTGGGCTGTGAAAGAGAAAAGGAATGTGAATGCCAAAGACTAGGCCTTCAGAGCCAGAGTGAGGGTGGTGCAGTACTAGCATCACAGATAAGGACACCAGGGACCACAGGGAAGAGGGAAAGAGGGAGGGAGGAGACTTAGCTCGGTTTGGGATATGCTGCATTGGAAATATGCTAGGACTTCCCGAAGAGGATTGATAGCAGGCTAGGAGAAATTTAGCACAGAAATGTCTGCTCTAAGCCAAGGTCAGAGCCTGGGAGATTGCTTGTTTTAGGGAGATGGCACGTCAGACACTAAATCTGAGACTCCCTCTTCTACGATCTCCATCTTCTCCACCTATTTTAGTCGAAATCACCTTGGACTCACAGTGGCCCAGTCAATTTTTCTCTGACCTTGTTTGGATTGAACACTCCATAAATTGGAGACCTCTCTGGGCATGTGAAGGATACCCCCCTCCAGAACATTGGGAAATAGCTTGCTCGGCAGGAACCCTGAACTTTGTGTCACACTGTAATAAATGCCATTGGACAGTGAAGTCCAGGTCCCATGTGTTAGCTTTTTCCCAATACCACCCATTGTCTGCTGTGAGCGCTTCTAAAAGCAAGTATTTTCTGCTCATGAGTGAGAGCTGCTCAGGGCAGATCCATGATGATGGAACAGAGGCCCCAACTCTCACAGCCAAGTGGCAAAGAAATAGAAATGCAACTAACTGAGGTCAGAAGTGACAGTGAGGAAGAAATAAAGGGCCAGGATGGAAGGAAGGGAGAAAGAAGAAGCTGTGAACTGGGAGAGAGGCCTGAACCTGAGCCTGGGCAGTGAGAGCACTTCTGGAGATTCGAAGGGTGAAAATGCAGAAGGAGGGGTCAGTGACAAGGCTTTTCCTCGGGCTCCTGTAGAAGGCAGTGGGGGCTTCTACCTTGAAAGCCAGCCAGGAAGAGCCTGGTGTCCCTGAGGCTTAGACAAGGGAGGGAGTAAAGGGCCCAGCTGAAAAATCTCACATAACTTAGAAGATTAAAAACAGAGGTTTCTTTTAAGGCCAACTCTGGGCCAGCAGCTGCCTCCAAACCTTCTGCCCATCTCCAGAGCACATTTATCCCATCCTTCTTGCCACTTTCTGAAGCAGTTCTGGAAGTCCTATTTTGTGAGTGTCTTTACGAGATGTGATCAAAATTACAGTGGATGCTGCCACTGAGTGCTATCCAATGAAAGGGTCAGCTCATAAAAACATTGCAGTGTGTCTTCATCCACCTTATTCACTGAATATGGCACCATGTGACCTGTGGCTTTCCTCAGAGTCAATGACCATGAAAACTAAATGTTTTTAGTCAATTCTGGACATTGAAGGAGCCACAATGGTGCAACTAAAGACACAAAAGAGGATTTCTGGAGCTGTTTCAAAAAGTGGCAAGAATGATGAGATATGTATGTTTGAAGCATGGGGGAGTATTTTGAGGGGTATTAATGGCAAGATGTCTTTTACTGTAATAATTTTTTAAATTTAAGCAATAACTATACTTTTCAATCACACCTCACAATACTAAGAAGTGTGTGTATGTGTGGTAAAACACACATGCCATGAGACTTAACATTTGAGCTATTATAAAGTTAGGATTCAGTGACATTTGTTGACTTCACATTGTTGTACAACCATCACCATAGTCTAGTTCCAGAACATTTTTATCACCTCCTAAAAAATTGTGTATCTGTTAAGCAATCATTTCCCATTTTCACTTCCTCACAACCCTACACAACAACAAATCTACTTCATGGCTCTTTGTATTTCCCTATTCTGGACATTTCATATTAGTGGAATCATATGATAGTCATTTCTGACTGGCTTTTTTTCACGTAGCATAATTTTTTAAGATTCATCCATGTTGTACCACATATTGGGACTTTATTTCTTTTTTCTTTTTTTCTACCAATTAGTGTCCCATTGTATGGTTATATCATTTTGTTTATCCATTTACCAGATGATGGATATTTACGCTCGTTATGACTTTGGGGTATTGTGAATAATTCTATAATAAACATTCGTATACAAATTTTTATTTGAACACTTGCTTTCAATTATTTGGGATATAAACACCTAGGAATGGAAATGCTGGGTCACTTGGTAATTCTATGTTTAACTTATTAGGGAACTGCAGATCTGTCTTTCACAGCAGCTACACCATTGTACCTATACATTAGGCTTCCACTTCCTCCACACCTTCACCAGTACTTGTTATTTTCCTTTGGTTTTGATTATAGCCACCCTAGCATGTGTGAAGAGATATGTCATTGTGTTTTGCTTTACATTTCCCTAATGACTAACAATGTTGAGCATCTCTTCATGTACTTCTTGACTATTTGTCTATCTTATTTGGACAAATAGCTATTCAAGTCTTTGTTCATTTCTTAATTGGGTTGTTTATCTCTCTTTCAATATTTTTATCAGAGGTATGACTTGCAAATATTTCCTCCTATCCTGTAGGTTGCCTTTGCACTTTTTTTCCTCTTTCTTTAAAAAATATTTCTTGGTACATTTTAGATATACATGATGATAACACTCATCATAGGGAATTTGTACCTGCAAATGATATATCCTGCCTCTTCTTTTTTTCCCCGTTCCCCCTTCCCCTCAAGTTCCCCTCCTTTCCCTATACACAAAATAGTAGATATTAGGATATGGAAAGAAAATGTTCAAATGGGAAGGGGAACAAGGGAGGGGAGAGGGAGAAAAGAAGGAAGGGACAAGAAAAAAAGTAAAAATAGAAGGAAAAATCTTTGCACTTTTTTACAGAAAAATGTTTTCTGATAGAAAAATGTCTTAATTTGATGAAAACCAATAAAACAATTTTTTTTTCTTTTGTTGATTTGCTTTCTGTGTCATATCTAGGAGTCCATTGCTAAGTTCAAGGCCATGAATCCTTATGTCCTTGAGTTCTCAGAGTTTTAGCTGTTCTATTTAGGTCAAACAGGAACTTTTACAGAGGTGTGTGCGAGGTAAAAGGAAATCGACAACAAAGGTCCAGGCAGGCAGGGAAGCTGCTGCCTTCCCCAGGGCTGAGGAACAAGTGCAAGCAGAGCTTCAGCTGTACAGAGAGGACTGGCCACTGGGCATGCATCCTTCAGTAGAGGAACACATCCAGTCCACAGTGCCCCAGGGAGGAGATAACCAAGAACTCTTCTCCCTTCTGATTTTTTGCTGGTATCTTGCTCCCACACTGGCTGAATCAAAGAGCAAGAGAGCTGGCAAATGGAGTCAGCTCTTCAAGTCAGTCTCTCAGGGCACTGAACAGAGGAATAAGAAGGAGAGAATGAATCTGGAGATATGGTCATCAGGACGATAGCCCCAAAGATGTGTAAGTCCTAATCCTGATCACCTGTGGACTTGAGGCAAAAAGGACTTTGTAGATGCAGTCTTTGCAGATCTTGAGACAAGGAGAGTATCCTGTAATATCCAGGTAGGTTCAATGTAATCACAAGAGTCCTTGTAAGAAAGAGGTAAGCAGGTCATGAACAGAGTGAAAAATTTGACTTACCTACTAGTTTTGAAGATGGAAGAAGGGACCATAAACCAAAGAGGTGATCTCTACCACCTGGAAAAGAGTAGGAAGTACATACTTCCCTAGAACCTCTGAAAGGAACTTTATTTTGTCCCAGTGAGACCCATATTGGGCTTATGATCTCTAAAAGTACACAATAATAAATCTGTGTTGTTTTAAAACACTATGTTGGTGGTCATTTGTTATAGCAACCAAAAGATGCTTCCACAGGAGAGGAAGTGGAGGTTCCTTCTGCTTGGGACCAGATCACCAGTGTGGAAAGAAGTCCAGGGCATCACATGTATTCTCTTGAGACCAAATGTCATGAGTCCCTGGTTTATTTTTCAAGAGGGGAAGATGATATAACTGCCTTTTGTGATTATATCTCATGGGTTTAATCAGAAGTTGAATCACTCTGAGTGACAAAGAAGCAGGGATTTCTTATAGAAAGTGAGCCATACGCCATACTGGAGGCTGGTAGGAAATTCTACGCAAGGTGATTGCCTCTAGTGTTGAGTCTAAAGTCAATTTAATTCAGCCATGCTACCAGTGAGGGGGAAATGGATATAAATAGGAGAGCAAGGCTAAGCTGGAATCCACGAAGAGTGTCTGGAACCTAAGCTGGTCTTCCCATCCAACTCTGATGACATGGATGATCTGCTGAAGAGACTATTCTCTTTGCCACAGAAATGCACAACACCTGGCCCAGGACTTGGAGGAGTTGAAGGAAGTGCCTGTGCCAGCTAAGTGAGACAACAGAGCATCAGCACATGCATGAGCCGTGGCCGTGCACAGTACCAACTGCTGTAATTTAGATCTAGAAAGTTCCCCCCCACACACAAAACCTCATGTGTTCAGTGGGCAGGGCTTTTGGAAGTGATTGGATCATAGGGGCACTATACTCATCAGTAGATTAACCCACTAATGAGCTTGGTAGCTGGATGTGCTGTTAGAAGGGGGAGTGGGCGGGGAGACAGGTCACTGGGGGCACAAGCTGAACGGGTCTACTCCCTCCCCAGCTCCTCCCTTTGCTCTCTGCTTTCTGACCATCATGATATGAGCAACTTTACTTCCTACTCCCCTATCATGCTGTTTCTGCCTGAGAGCCTGACCATCAGGGGCCGAAAATGTGAGTTGAAATAAACCTCTCCTTTAAATTATGGGTGTAAAGTATTGTGTCCAAGTGATGAGAAAGTGACTAAGACACCAAACTTCAGAGCACAAAGTGGCTACAAGCCAATGGCAACTTCTGAAGATTCCACAGATAATGCCTGTGCCCAAGCCTAATCCAGAACCTTAAAGGAAAGGAAATTCTGGTAATCGTGATTCCAAACTATCTAGGTCAATGTTTCAAAATGAATGA
This sequence comes from Heterocephalus glaber, assembly GCF_053883595.1. NCBI lineage: Eukaryota > Metazoa > Chordata > Mammalia > Rodentia > Bathyergidae > Heterocephalus > Heterocephalus glaber. The sequence goes on from NW_028258320.1 coordinate 63,545,691, forward strand.
TATGGAAAGTCAACCTTTGTTAAGTGCCTATTTTGTGTCAGAAACTCCAGCTCTACTGCCTTGTTTAATTCAACCACCTCATCAATTACTTCCATTTCACCTGCAAGGAGACTGAGGCTCAGAGAGGTGAAATGCTGCATTAAGCCATGCAGCCCCAGGATGAGTGCAGGAAATACTAACATCATTATTCATTAGAGAAATGTAAATCAGAGAAAAACCTCTGTTCATCCACTAGGATGGTTATAATAGAAAAGATGGAAAATAAGAGAGGTTGTCAAGAATGCGAAGAAATTACAATCTTTATACATTGCTGATGGGAATGTAAAATGGTGCAGCTTACTTTGGAAAACAATCTGCTAGTTCCTCAAAATGCTATGCGTAACGTTGTCCTATGACCCAGCAACTCCATACATAGACATGTACCCAAGAGAAACAAAAGCACACAGCCATGCAAAAACTTGTACACAAATGTCCATAGCAGCCTTATTCATAATAGCCCCAAGTTGAAAACAACTCAAATACTCACCAACAGACTAACTGATAAAGTAAAAGGTGCTCTATGAATATAATGAAATATTACTCAGCCATAAAAAGGAAATGGTGTAGTGTTACATGGTACAACATGGTTGAACCTTGAAAACACAATGCTAAGTGAAAGAAGTCAGACCCAAATGGCCACATATTATATAATTCCGCTGATATGAAATGTATAGTATAAGCAAGTCCATAGAGAAAGAATGAAGATTAGTGGTTATTTAGAGCTGGGGTGGAGTTTTAAGGGTAAATTGGGGGTGACTGCCAATGGATGCAAGGTTTCTTCTAGTGTGTTAAAAATGTCATTACACTAACTGATTACAGTGATAGCTTCACAGCTCTATGAATGAACTGGAAATCATAGGTTCAGGACATATCTCAATAAGCCATTTTAAAGTCATGCTTCAGTAAAGGGAAAGCACAGAATCCTGCACGGGTTTCTCTGATTCCAAAGCCATGGTGCCCCCTCAGTAACAGCAGGTTCCCGAGGTCACTGGGCAGAAGACCTGTGTAAGGAGCTCGCTCACCATGCAGGCTCCCTTCCCAGAGTCGACTCAGCAGCCATGGGAAAGCTGAGGTTCAGGAGTCTGTGATTAATGAGCTCTGGGGTAAGTGGGGTCCAGGTGTTTAACACGGCCCCACTCTGCACAGGACTTGGGCCTCTCAGAGCCATTGAGTGGCATCCTGGAAGCCAATGAGATTAGAGAAAGTAGTTTTTGAAGCCTAATTTTTCTATAGAGGGCATTTTTTCCTTTTCTTTTTATTCAGAGAAGAGGTAGAAGGAAGAGAAGGAGTGAAGAGAGAGTATGGAAGGTCATGAACTGGGAGGTGTATTGGAGGGAGCCATCGGGGAGAGCTGGGCCAGAGACACATCTGGAGGAGGGTGCACTCAGCAAAGAGGAATGCAAAAGGTTTGCGGGGGGAAAAAACCCAAAGAGAAAAGAGCAAATAGGCCCACGCTAGCTGAGTTTACCACCTGCTTGGAGCTTCCGGGATGCCTTGCTTCATTGTCAAGTGCAATCCTTGAGAAAAAGAATTTCAGTGAACTTATACCATCAGTTCTCCGGGGCTTCTTTTTGAAGAACTAATCTGAACAAGATTGGAATGCACCCAGCAGTGGAGGTTAAATTTCAATCTTTTTGTGCTGTTACATCTTTGTTCCCTTTACCTTCTCCTTGAAGTAGAAATGATTGATGCTTAAGTAACTTTGGCTATTGAGTAATGTTTACTCAGACTGCAGGGGAACAAGACAGGGCTTTAAAATAAGGTGCAAAATTTTCCTTTAAATGGCACTAGTTGAACATTTGAAAGTTAAGTGTATTCCCAATTGTGTAGTATAACAAAGATGGAAGAGGCCAGCGGGCAAAAGTTCTCCCACAAATGATCAATGTACACTGCTTAAGTGGAGCTCCAATAGGCTCATGAACCCACCTGAGCTGAAGCCCCTGGTTATAAATATTGACTGAGTCCTGAATTGTTTTGAGAGTAACTTATATCCTTTAGTGAGCTTTTCAAGCCAGGAACTGGAGGGCTCGGTAAACAAACTTCTAAAGCCATGAAGAAAGAGGTAAGTCATGTCCCTGTATTCCAAACTCTCTAGGTAATGCCAGCCACCTCCTCAGAGTTGAGAGGGAACTGGCAAAGAAAAGTAGGCATCCCCACACACACCTGTGATAATGATGATTTTCCCTGGAAGGGTCCCAAGGTGCCCCTTCAGTCTTTTTTTGTGTGGGGGGACTTTTCCCTTATTGATAAGTTCAAGTTGCCCATGTAATAGTGGCCACCCAAAATACATCCAAGACTTTCATGGCACAGTATCATTTGATGTTAAAATCTAAAATCACCCAAGCAAAATCAGAGAAGAGTAATTATTTCTTTCTCTCCATTTTGCTAGGTGACCCTAGAAATTGAATTTGTGATCTTTGAGCTTGTAGACTGAAAAGGAAGTGAGAGAACTCTACTCTCCTGGGAAACTACAGGGAATTATGACTTTCTGTGGTCTTTGGCAATGGGCCATCAACAAGACTTTGTGGAGCACTGTTTCGGCTTGTATCTAGATGTGCCCTCAAAGCCTCAGGCAGTCATAGGTGGGGCTTTTGGGAGATGGCTAGACCTAGGATGCCTGATGCTGAGATCAAGAATGCAATGCTAGACATGGGCTCCTGCCGGAAGGCTGCCATTGCATCCCTAAGTGCGAGCAGATCGGGAGGAAGCAGCTGTGTGGCCCAGAACAGCAAGTCTGCAGGTAGATCCCAGCCAGGGGTCCACCTCAACCTCAGAGGCTCAGGCACACCCACCCATGACAAAGGCCTGCCCAGAAAGGGGCTGAACAGGCACCCAGGCTTCAGCTAGAGGCTCACCATACCATCGGCCACAGCCAGGGCACTGCCTGGAGAAGAGCTGTATAGAAAACACAAACAATACCCAGAGGCTCACCCTGATACCATTGATAAGTTCGAGGAGACCCTAGCCAAAACTGTGCAGACAACAGAAACTGGGGTGTACAGCCCCCAACCAAAGGCCCTCCAAGACAATAGCTACATAGAGACCCTAGCAAGAAGCATGCCTAGATACCATCCCAAGTGTGCTCAGGCCCCAGCCAGAAGCCTGACCAGACAACAGCTCAGCTCCCGGATCTAGATGACCACCACTCTGAAACCAGGAATTTGTGTACTGGTGAGCAGCAGAGTAAAGGCTGCTCGGTGGCTTGCTGAGAATTCAAGACCACAGGGGGAGCAAAAAGTCACCTCAACAAAAATACAGCAGGCTGCATCTGTTGAAGTGAGAAGACATGTAACTAAGTCCACATCACCTAAGGGAACCCCAAAGGGCAACGAGATGGAACAATCTGATACTCAAAAACCTGGACTCCCTGAACTGGCAATGAAAAGGGACCTGGAAAAAATGAAATCAGAAATAATTTCTTGGATAACAGCACAGATTGTCCCCATTGTACAGGATATGATTAATAAAACTAGAATGGACACAGATAAAAAAATAGAGGAGCTGAGGAATTTGATGAAATCACAACATAGAAACAAATGGAATCCATAAAGCAGATACACACAGATTTCCAGGAGACTAAAAACTCCATCGAGAGTTTATGCAGCAGAATGAGCCAATACGAGGATAGAATTTCAGATATACAAGATAAGATTGCGATTAGTGACAAAGAAAAGAAAAATTTCTTTAACAAAGTAAGGGACCATGAGAAATCAATCCAGCAGCTGCTAGATGATGCAAAGAAGAATAACATCAGAGTGATTGGAGTCAAGGAAGAAACAGGAGAGAGTGCAGATGACATAAAAAACTCTTCATAGAAGTAATGGCAGAAAACTTCCCAAATAGGGGGAAAGAACTTGACATAGAGATAACTGAGACACATAGGACTCCAGCTAGCTATGATCAAAAAAAATCTACACATAGGCATATAATAGTTAAGATTCCAGAAACCCAACAGAAGAACAAAATTCTACAAGCAGTTAGAAAAAAGAAACAAATCACATACAATGGATAGCCCATCAGAATCACAGCAGACTTCTCAACACAAGCAAGAAGAGCACAGAACGATGCATTTCAAGCCCTAAAGGAAAACAGCCTCCGACCCAGATTGATGTACCCTCCAAAACTATCTTTCAAAACTGATGGAGAAATAAGATACTTTCATGATAAAGAACACATTAGGAACTTCACAAATACCTATCAAGCACTCCAAAAAATATTAAACAATATCCGAGGAAAAGACAAAGAGGATCACAACCCCAGGAAGCTCTGCAGAATGAATCCATTGGTCACAACAAGAAATTAAATGCAAAGGGGGAGAATCCAACAAGAAGAAAAAGTCATGACAAGGATAATTCAATTCATATAAATTATAACCATCAATGTTAATGGTCTCAATTCACCAATCAAAAGAAACAAACTGGCAGAATGGGTCAAAAAGCAAGATCCAACAATATGCTGCATACAAGAAACACAGTTAATTCTGAAAGAAACTCATAGACTGAAAGTTAAAGGTTGGAAAACAATACTCCATGAGACAGAAACCCCCCAAAAAGCAGGAGTAGCTACGCTCTTTGCAGAGCAAATGGATTTCAAACCAACACTGATTAAGAGAGACAAAGAAGGACACTACATACTTGTAAAGGGAACAATCCAAGAGGAAGAGATGACAATCATAAACATATATGCACCAAACACTAGTGCACCCAACTATATAAAACAAATACTAATGGACATGAAAGATCATATAAGCACTAATACAATGGTATGTGGAACCTTAATACACCACTGTCATGAATAGATAGATCAACTAGTTAAAAAATAAACAATGAAATACTAGAACTCAATCAAACTCTTAAACAGATGAACTTAACAGATGTTTACAGAGTGTTCCACCCCAAAAATCAGAATACACATTCTTTTCAGCTGCACATGGGTCGTTCTCTAAAATAAACCACATACTCACTCATAGAATGTGTTTAAATAAGTGCAAAGGAATTGACGTTATCCCCTGTATATTGTCAGACCATAGTGCAATGAAATTGGAGATCAAGAGCAAAAAAAAAAAACAAAAACGAGAATTTCATAAACACATGGAAACTGTAAAACACACTATTGAATAACCAATGGGTGACAGAGGAAATTAAAGAAATTAGACAGTTCCTACAATTAAATGACAATGCCAATACAACATACTGGAATCTATGGGAAACAATGAAAGCAGTCTTACGAGAGAAATTCATAGCAGTGAATACTCATATTAGGAAAACACAGTGAGCTCAATTATAACCTGATGCTGAGCCTCAAGCTTCTAGAAAAAGAAGAGCAGGACAAACCCAAAGCCCATAGGAGGGAGAAAATTATAAAGATCAGGGCAGAAATCAAAATGGAGACTAAGAGAACAATACAAAACAACAATGAAGCCAAGGGTTGACTGTTCAAAAGAATAAACAAAATTGACAAACCCTTAGCCAACCTTATCAGAAAAAGGAAAGAAAAGGCCCAAATCCATGCAATTAGGAATGAAAAGGGTGAAATTACAATGGACCCAGTAGAAATCCAGAGGATGATCAATACCTACTTCGAGAAACTATACACTGATAGGATGGAAAATACAGAAGAAATGGACAGATTCCTAGATATGTGTGAATTACCAACGTTGAATGAAGATGACCTAAAAATTCTAAATGACCCAATATCATCAATGCAATTGAAAATGTAATTAAAAACTTACCAACTAAGAAAAGCCCAGGTCCTGATGGCTTCACTGCTGAATTCTACAAGACATTTAGAGAGGAACTACTGCCACTACTGTTTAATCTTTTCAATAAAATTGAAAGGGAAGCAATACTCCTAAATTCATTCCTGGAAGCAAGCATCACCTTGATCCCCAAAGCAGAGAAAGACCCAACCAAAAAAGAGAACTATAGGCCAATCTCACTAATGAACATAGATGCAAAAATCCTTAATAAGATACTGGCAAATAGAATGCAGAAGAACAAACACCCTGACCAAGTGGGATTTTCCCAGGGATGCAGGAATGGTTTAACATATACAAATCAATAAATGTAATACACTATATTAATAGAGCCAAGGACAAAAACCATATGATCATTTCAATAGATGCAGAAAAAGCATTTGACAAAATCCAACATGCATTTATGCTAAAAACTCTGCAAAAATTGGAATAGATGACTCTACCTCAATCTGATAAAAGCTATCTATGGAAAACCAACAGCCAATATCATACTAAATGGTATCACAACTTCTGTTCAATACAGCCTTGGAAACATTAGCCACAGCAATTAGATAAGAGAAAGAAATAAAAGGAATAAAGATAGGAAATGAAGAAGTCAAATTGTCATTATTTGCAGATGACATGATACTCTATATAGAAGACCCCAAGAACTCCACCAAAAGTCTTCTAGACTTAATAACCAAATTTGGTAGAGTAGCTGGATACAAGGTCAACACACAAAAATCAATAACTTTCCTCTACACCAATGACAGACTCACTGAGAGAGAAATAGGGCAAACAATTCCTTTCACAATAGCATCCTAAAAACTGAAATACTTAGCAATCAACCTAGCAAAAGAAATCAAAGACCTCTTCTCGGAAAACTATAGCACTCTGAAAAGAGAGATTGAAGACGATATCAGAAAATGGACAGACATCCCTTGCTCCTGGATAGGAAGGATCAACATAGTGAAAAGGACCATACTTCCAAAATTGCTATATAGATTCGATGTAATCCCAATTGATATCCCAGCAGCATACTTCACAGACCTGCAGAAAACAATCCAAAACTTCATTTGGAACAAGAACAGACCTAGAATAGCAAAAGAAATACTAGACAATAAAGACAAGGTAGGGGGTATCTGAATCCCCAACTTGAAACTATACTACAAAGCTACTATGATAAAAACAGCATGGTACTTGCAAAGAAACAGACTTGACACCAGTGGAATAGATTAGAAGATGCAGAAACAACTCCAGACACACTCAGCCACCTCATCTTCAACAAAGGAGCCAAACACCCTCACTGGAGGAAAGATAGCCTCTTTAATAAATGGTGCTGGAAAAATTGGGCTTCAACTTACCAAAGATTAAAACTAGACCTATATTTCTCATTATGCACTAAACTAAATTGAAATGGATTAAAGATCTAAATATTAAAACAGAAACACTAAACCAGATGGAAAAGAGATTAGGAAGAACTCTTGAAGATATTGGTGTAGGAAAATATTTTATGAACAAAGCTTCAGTTGCCCATGAACTAGCACAATCAACAAGTGGGATCTCTTTTTACTAAAAACTTCTTCACAGCAAGAGAAACCACCAACAGTGTGAAGAGACAACCCTCAATGTAGGAAAAAATTTTCACCAGCTCTTCCTCAGACAAAGGTTTATTATCCATAATCTACAAAGAACTTAAAAAAATCAGACCTCTCAAATTTAAAGACCTAATCCAAAAATGGGCATCTGAAATGAACAGACATTTCTCAGACAAAGAAGTAGAAATAACAAATAAACACATGAAAAAATGTTCAACATCACTGGTCATTGGAGAGATGCAAATGAAAACAACACTGAGATTCCACCTCACCCCAGAAAGAATGGCTGCTATCATGAAATCAACCAATAACAAATGCTGGCAGGGCTGTGGGGAAAGAGGAACCCTAGTCCACTGCTGGTGGGAGTGTAGACTGGTGCAACCACTATGGTAATCAGTATGGAGATACCTCAAAGAACTAGGACTGGAAGTCCCATTTGACCCAGCTATCCCCCTGCTGGGTATCTTCCCCAAAGATTTAAAAGAATCATACCACAGTGATATACGTGCACCCATGTTCATAGCAGCACAATTCGGTATAGCTAAAACTTGGAAATAATCCAATTGCCCATCCACTGGAGACTGGATAAAGAAGATGTGGTGCTTTAATAAAATAGAGTACTACTTAGCCATAAAGAATGAGAAACTAGAGACATTTATAGCTAAATGGATGCACATTGAGGCCATACTCTTAAGTGAAATAAATAGGACACACATGTGTAAATACCAAATAGTTTCTCTGGTGTGAGAAACTGAAAGTGTAAATAAGGACTAAAAGGTATAATAGGTCATGTGAAATAGGAAGAAAAGGGGCAAAAGGGAAGGGGAAGTGGGAAGGGTAGGGGAAAAGAAAGAAGGGAATGGAATTAATATGAGAAAATGAAAAAATGGAAACAAAGTCTTTGTAGATAGGGAGGTGTGGAGGGGTTGAAAGGAGGGCAGGGGAGGGGGAAAAAATAAGAACCAAGATGGATTACGTAAAGGTGCAAATTTCCAATGACCAGTGTCATTATATTGTATATCTTAAATGTACCAATATAATTAATTTTTAAAAAGAATATAATGCTAGGATTGTGAGTGTTGCTTCCCCTAAGTTTGGGCAGCCTGGATAAAATATAAGGGTCAGAAAGAGTGTCATCACTTGTCACTGGTCACTTGTTGTTGCTTGTTGTTGCTTATTATTGCCACTGCTTGTCTTCTGTTCTTTGATGCCCCTCTGCCATGTCACCCTGCCTTGGAGCCAGCTGACTATGAACTCAAACCCCTACAAACTGTGAGCTGAAATAAACTTTTCCTCCTTTAACTTCAGGTGTGGTGTATTTTGTCTCAGCAACAAGAAAAGTAACTGGGGCCAGGTTTTAGTTCAGTGGTGCTGCACCTGCCTTGCAAGCACAAGGTCCTGAGTTTGATCTCCAGGACTGGAAAAGAAAAAAAAACAAGAAAAGTAACTAAGACAAGCACCATGAGGAAATTACCTTCTTTTCTTCTGGTTGGCATAGGAAATGGAAGGAAGAGCTGAGAGTTTTCTTGAATATTCCACCCACCATGCTTTTGTCCTTGCTCTTGTGGTGAAGAAAGTGGCATCCTGTCTGGCAAGTGCAAGGTCCTGAGTTCGATCCCCCATACCAGAATAAAAAGGAAAGTGGCATCCTTTACTGAGCAAACCATCACCCAACTGCCTTCCAGTCCTACTAGACTGTGACCAACTGGAAAAGAGAGGAAGGGGTAGGGCAGCATCCAGCATTTCCAAATGAGGACTTCAGTGATGGTGCCCTGGAACACAGCTGAATTGTTTTGAAAGTATCTTATATAACAAAAAAGGTCTACCCCCTAATCCCCACAGCCTGTGAATGTGACCTCCCGTGGCAAAAAGGGTGTGGCAGGTGGGATTTGAAAGGATCTTCGCATGGGAGATTATCCTGGTGGGCACCATGTTATCACAGTATCCTTAGAAAAGGACACAGGTCCACCCAGGTCAGAGAGAGAAAGAGATCTGGCATAGATGCAGAGGTCACTGTGACTGAGGAAGGGACCATAAGCCAAGGAATGCAAGCAGTGGGCCCCACCCCAGCACCTACAGAAGAAACAGCCCTGCGGATGGCTTGACTTTAAGATTTCTGACTCCCAGAGCTATGGGATGACACATTTGTGTTGTCTCGAGCCATGATATTTGTACCGACCTGCTTTATCAATGCTAGAAAATTAATACACAGAATAAAATAAGGTCCCTGATATGCAAGTTTTTGGAAACTGGGAGTGTGCCACTGATGAAAATTGGAAGTGTTGGAATTGCTCAGAAACATCCCTGCAGATGCACCATCCCTGTCCACTCTGTGACCCCTGTGTTGATGACACCCTTAAAGAGCTGAATGCTAAAACCATCTCTCCCATCCTTACTAAAACTGTATCCCTCCCCAGCATGGGAGAATAATGGGGAGGGACAGAAACAAAGGCTCCATAATCTTTCCTCTACCTCGGCCTTCAGCCCTGGCTGGTGCCTCTCAACACTGGTGTCACCTTAAAATCCTCTGGAGAGCCACAAACACCTTTGAGGGCATGGCCCCACCCCCAGAGAGTCAGATCTGCTTAGTGGACAGTGTGGCCCAGGTCTCAGCATTTTGTGACACTCCCAGGAGCATCCAGTGTGCAGCCAGAGGTGGGAGCCGCTGGGCAGGAAGGCGCTGGTGCTGGCATGCAAAGGTGATTCTCCTCCCTGAAGACTTGGCTGGTGTCTGATTTCTTCCAGCTCCTGCCGTATGACTATGGTAGTCAGCCTTGCCCACTGAGCTGGCTTCTCCCAGACAGGCGAGCTCAACCATAATTTAATTCTAAACTTTTCCTTTTTATTATTTTAAAATGCCCTGAATATGATGAGTTTTTCTCATGCTGTGACCTGCAGATCAGCCGAGGTGGAGAGCTTTTCTCCACATTCCTTGTGAGATGCATCATGTCAGCAGTAGGTCAGGTCTCTCTCCCTCTCTCTCTCTCTCCTTCTCTCCCTCTCTCCCTCTCTCTCCCTCTTTCTGCTCTTTCTGGTTATTCTTTTCTTCTGTGGATACTGTTCTATCCAAGGGTGGGACTAGTGACTTTGCTCTGCTGAGCTCTTTGTGTAGCGGCTCCTTTTCTGGGGCCAAATGGAAAGAATACCCAGATAATCATGGCTTATGTAGGTGCTGACAGGCCCGGGAGCATGACTCCACCTGTGCCGGCTGCCTCCCCCATGAAACACCCGCAGCTTGTCAAGGCACGAACAGAGGCTGCCCTGCAGCGTGAGCTCACCTGCATTCCTGGTTGGCTTTGTTACGCCTGACGCCGTGTGCCTGACAGTGACTGAGCCCTTTCTGGCAAGCCTCCCAGGACTAAGCTGGAGGCTGGCTCAGAACCTGAGGAGAATTCCTGGTTTTGCTCCAGTCCTGTCCTCTGTGACCTCAACCTGGGAGCAGAAGGGTCCACCCTCAGTCTCATTGCCCCAGGCAGCGGTCCTCAGTCCAGAAAAGCTCGGGGCTCACCTGTGCTTCTGATGAGCTGCAGAAACCCGAGCCAGTGGTGGTGGTGGGGGCGGGGGGGCACAGGACGGGACTCCGCATTTGCAAAGAGCTTGTAGATGATGCTGAGGCTGCTGGATCCTGGACAACTCCTTGAGTAACAAGATCTGGGGGTTCCCAGCAGGCCTGACTTAGGAAGGTCCAGAGCCAGCTGAGGCCTTCCTGGAGGCATCCCCAGAATATGGACAGGGATGAAAAGCTGCAGAGGCAACCTGGGGTACACCAGGAAGACGGCACAGTGCTGGCACCCTTCATGGCTGTGACTGACAAACAAGGATGACTTTGCTAAAAAATAAAACAAAGAATTTCACTTGTCAGAAGAGGCCTCCTTCTTCCCTGCCTTGCCTTCCACTTTACACTCTACAGGTGGAAACCAAAAATAGCCACTGCTGATCTTTTCTGTAGCGCCCTAGGGCAGGAGACGCTGCCCCAATTTCTCAGGGCAGCGTGCAGGGCCCCTTCTCTGCTCACATCTACCTCTGAGCTCCCGCCCAGCATCCCAGTCCCTGCCTCCTAATCCTCCAGCCTCCTTCAGCCCTACACGCAGGGACACCCTGTCCTTTCAGAGGCCGAGCCCAGCCGTCACATCCTCTGAAGTCCCTCATCCTCACTGTGCCACAATTATCTCCCGTGCTAGTCTCTGAGCGCTTCAAAAATACCACCTGCCAGCCATGTGGCATTGAGTCAATGCCTGTTTAAATAAATGCGGTGAGGCCTGGCCATTTTGCCTTCACCCCATGCATACACTGGATGCAAATTTAACAAGTTTAACAATGTGACAAAAATGCACCATGCTCAGAGCCAAAGAAAGGACATGGGACACTTCCAGATGAAGGTGAAAAGCTGGTAGAGCATTATGCTTCCAAACCAGTGGGGTCAGATGGAGGCTCCTGCTCACTCTCAAGTGCTTCCCCTTAATCTTCCCTGAGGGAGAAAGTGAGAGCCGGGCTGGCTGCCCCGGGCTTGGGCTGCTTGGCTTCCTTGCTCTGTTCTCACTGTGCCCTTGGCCATGAGTGCCGGTCTGAGGCTGCGAGCACCAGGGAACTCCTGGAGAAGAAAGTTTATGCCACAGCTGTGTTCCCTACGAGGCCTCAATGCTTTGGTGATTACCGGACAGATCAGTGCTTTTGCCACCTCTTGATGGGTTTCTCAACATTTTGTGGCCCTTGGAAACTTGTTTTGGGGAACCCACTCCCTATTCTATCAAACATAAAAATACATCCTGGCGGACGTGCGAACACGGTTTTAGACAATCAAAACAGGGTGATGTTTGACTTCGAGACAGAATACTAAGTTTTAGAGACATTAAATTGGACACGTGTTCATTGTACGTCTGGTTTTTCACCCCTGCCTCTGAGGGGGAGACCCCACATCTTTCTGGAGGGTCTGCAGTCCTGCACTCAGCCTGGAAGACCCTCCGGCTGCAGAGGGGGTGAGGTGGGAGCAGCAAGGCGGCACTTCTCTTCTCTCCTCTCGTCTTCTTGGACAGGGATCCATAATGACCTCTCTTTTCCACCCTCCACCCTCTTCCTCCAATGCTCCTCCTCTCCGGGAGAGAGGGGAATAAGTTCACTTTACAGTACAATAGCTTACCTCAAGCCAGAAGCTCCTAGATGGCTCTAGCTTTAAGCCACCAGGAAGTCATGAGGACCTCGAAATCAATTTAGGGGCTTGTACTTTTCCTGAGAGGGGCCCCGCAGGTGCAGTTGTAAAGTTCTATCTTTTTGATGTCTCACAAGCCCAAAGCCTCCTGACTTGTCCATTGCCAGGTGGCTCCTACCCCGGGTTTGTCCCAGCCCTTACCTCTCTGGAAATCCTTCCCCTTTGCAGGAACTGTCCTAGCAGTGTGAGGGACAGGTCACTTCAGCCCCAGATCCCTTAATGCCTGGCCCCTGCCCTCCAGACGCCCCTGGAAACACATCTGCAGCCTGCAGCCTCCTGACCTGGGCGGAGCCCAGCAGGTGTAGACCCCAGCAGCTGCTGCCACCACTCAACATTCCTGTGTGCCTCCCTTCCGGACTGGTCCAGACAAGCAGCCACCCCGGCCAGCTTCTGGACGAGCAAGCCGAGGCAGGAGAGCTGCAGGGCCAGGCCTCTCCCTCTCCTTAGCTGAGCCTAATTGCAGCCTGGATGTGAGTGTCAGGAGGGACTGAGCAGAGCATGTTAACAGGCTGAGCGGCTCCTGCTAGGAATTCTTTGGCAGTCAGTTCTCTTGTGCCCAGTGAGCATGAGGCTGAGCCACGGAGACAGTGTAGGGTGGAGAGCTAATTAAGCTGTAAGCTGTCCCAGAGCCCCAGCTCATTTGTAATTATGCTCTCTGATCTCAGAATCTCCTTGGGCACTCTGGGAGAGCTGGGAAGAAAAAGGGGGGGGGGGATTGAGAAGTTGATCAGGGCTTTTAGAGTGGATTTTCATGAAACTGACATTTATACCATTCTTGGAGGATCTGGCTCCTTGCAAAGAACCATAAACCGTGGCTAATTCTGCCACGTGATCTCAGCTGCTCCGATCAGCTGACCCCAGGGGTTACTGACTTGTACTGTTCTGAGACTCGCTGCGAGGAGGTGTGATTTGGGACGGTCCCCTTGCTCCTGCCCACTGGAACACCCCCCTGACAAGGCTCCTGGACGCTGGGGTGGAGCAGCACTTCCGTCCTCTGCCTGTGTTGACATCACATCTTGGGCCTGGCCACAAGAAGGCTATCTGGTGGCAAGGAGTGTGTTCCACTATCCAAGTGAGCTCTAACGGCTATGTCCATAACCTGCAGTTTTTAAGTCAACAAACCAGAACAGGACATTTTTAGACCTAATTTCCCAAATGGATAACCTGAGGGCCAGGAAAGATTAGTGACTTGGTCCAGGTCCCACTTGCAGATGTGGCACAGCGGGTCCAACATCCAAGTGCTCTGCCCTTAAATATAGCAGATACTGCAGTTTCAAATAGTGGAGGGGAAGGAAAAAGTTGGGAGCTGAGGACTGGTCAAGCATCACATGGTAGAGGCTGGTACTAGGGAACAGTGGCAGGCAGAGAGAAAGAGGTGGGCCCTGCTGACAATGGACTCGGCTCTGGGCAGAGTCCACTACCCCAGAAACCCTGTCCCCCGACAGCCCTGAATCACTGGATCTCAGCAGCCATCTCTGCTCCGGCTCTGAAGAAACCCAGATAACACTGCACTCAGCTCAGCTGAGACAGAGGAGGGAAGGAGGCAGGCAAAGTTCCTGCCCAAAACCATTAGCCCTGGCCCTGTGGCCAAGCCCAGGAGTTCTGCCCTGGCTGTAAGATTCTGGCCTCAGCACCTTTCTGTGCAGTGGGGACTCGGGCCAGAGACTCCGCCACTGGCTCCTGTTCGCAGAATGGCAGCAGGATGGTCAGAGGGAGCAGGCCCTCGAGGGCCTTCCGGATGGAGCAAGTGGATCTTCAGACCTTCTCTACTTTTATAAAATTGTGAAATCTAAGCAACGATAGTTTTATAGACTTTTAATAAAAACTCAAGAGTTGAGGAATTTAACCCAGTGCCTGGCAGAGAGTAACCACTCCCAAAATGTTCAATAATACTTTTTTAGTTACAAAGGCAGCTGTCATTGTAAACAAATTTAGAAAACACTGGAAAAAACCCACAAAATTATATTCATGTCATCTCAATGCATAGACACCATACAATTTTGATATATATCTGTTCAGATTCACTGAGTACCTAAATCCTAAGCTGAGTATGTCCATGTCATACATGATAAATGAGATATATTTATTCACAAAAAATGGCACTGGGCTATGGGTACAATTGCAGGGCCATTTCTCCACATCCAATGGGGATTGGTTCCCAGCCACCCAGATACACTAAAACCTGAGGATACTCAAGGCCTGTATATAAAATGTCATAGTATTTGCATATGACCTGACATACACCCTCCTGTATGCTGTAAAATTATCTCTAGATTACTTATAATAATTAATGCAATGCTCGTGCTAATAAATAGTGCTTATGTTGTGTTGTTTAGGTAATGACAAAAAAAAGAAAGCCAGGGTGTTCAGTACAGAAGTAATTTCTTTTCAAATATTTTTATCTGCAATTATTTGAATACACAGATACAGAACTCATGGGTGTGGAGGGCAGACTATATTTTAACTACCACTTTTCATATTAATAAACATTCACCAATTCATTCTTCTTAATGGCTGTATAATATTCCCTTGTGTTATAAACAGCTCCTCAATAAATCCCTGTACATAATTTTTTATTCATTTGCCTGATGATTCTTTCTAGCTCTGTCTCAGAAGTTGAACTCTCAGAATCAGTAACGTTAGGTGCAAAAGACCCCAACCCCCTTCAGAATAGATTTATCCTGAGATCTTTTCTCATACCAATGATATATATATATATAGTTAAGTTTCCTTGTTCGTGAACTCTGCAAATTCATCTACTCCATAAAATTAATTTCTAAACTCAAAATCAGGACTCACAGCACTTTCACTTTCAATCACAGATGAGTGTGGAGCAGTAAAAACTCTGAGTGGCCAGAGCCGATGTTGCCACACGAGGCTGAACAAGGCAACATTCTGCCTTCTCCCGCTGCGCCCGGACTATCCACAAGGGTCCTTCTGGGCTCTCCTTCAGTGCCGCGCTCTTTGCACTGTTGGACTCTGTACCAGTGATTTCACAGCGGCAACAACCCCCAAGCACAGTGCCGAAGTACTTTGTAGTATTTCCAAGCATTAGAAGGCACTTCTCGCCTGCTTTGTGTTTATTAGATAAGCTTTGTTCAGGTGCAAGTTATAGGGCTGCAAGTTCAATGCAAATGAATCTGCCGTATATATTAAATAATGCGCCTCTAAATAGAAACACGCATAATACAAGATATTGATCTGTGGACAAAAATTTGATCATAGGAACCTAGCGCCGTACTTCTCCTAGGATCAGCAGTTCATCGTTTGCTAATTCAATACTCGAACTGACTGCGACGAACCTAACTCCATGAATGACGAGAACGGACCGGAAGTATCGCAGGTGTACGAGTCCCAGACACCGGAAGTCTTGCTTGAGCATTATCAACCTCCTCTATGCACTTGGGTTCTTCCCAGAAAGCTTTCCAGAAGGTGTTCTATGTCTAATAAGAGTCAAAGTTTTAATCTTTTAACTTTTACAGCCCCCAGTACGTGCAAAGCACCCAGTGTGTGTGTTGGAAGTCAGAGATGGGCTAGGATTTGGACTCCAGCTCAGCATTTCTCTATTTCCTCTTTGCATAGCCCGGGCTATGGCCCGGCTCCTTCTTGGCGTCTCTCTGAGGTACCAGCACCCAGCTCACATGTCCCTCACCGAGAAGCAAACCTCACATGCCCCCCACCCTTGACCTTTACCACCCACTGAGTGTGAAGGCCTTGAGCGTGAGGAGAGGGCTGATGTGGCATGAATTATCATGTTCCCCAAACCGCAAAGTAGGAAACCAAAATATCATCTGATTTATAAATGTGTTTCTGTGAGGAAAGAGGAATATTTGCAGAGAGATAACATTTTGTGACCCATGAAAATCAGACAAAGTTCAAAATTCAGTGTTCATAAAGAATTTTTTTAACACACAGCCACGCCCATTTGTTACCTATTGTCTGTGGCTGATTTTTCAATACTAAGGTAGAGTTGAGGAGTTGCTAGAGAAACCATACAGCCCATAAAGCCTGAAATATTTGCTCTCTAGCACTTTGCAGAAGAACTTGGCCAACTGTTGACCTAGAGATATGAAAGGATATTTGATCACAATGCACTGTTAAGTGTACCTGTATGTGCATGAACACTGTTTGCAAATGTTCTTTTATTTACAATAGTGGTTTTCAAACTGTTTGGTCTTCAATCCCTTTTCTAATCCTGAAATATCAGTGAGGGCCCCAAAGGGCTTTTGTTTAATGTAAGTTATATATATATTGCTATTTGTCATATTAGAAATTAAAATTATGAGTTTTTAAAATAGTTATTAATCGGTTTAAAGTAACCTAATGAGCCCTTTGTATGTTTATATGCGCAATGCATTTTTGTGAAAAATAAGTATTTTCAAAAAAAGTACATCAGCTGAGAAGAGTGGGATTGATTTGCCTTTTTGAAAATCTCTTTAAAGCCTAAGTGAGGGCCGGGATTCAGCTCAGTGGTTCTGGCGCCTGCCTTGAAAACGCAAGGATCTGAGTTCCGTCCTCGGTACCAAAAAATAAAATTAAATAAATAAAGTCTAAGCAAATCAAAGACAAGTGATTCTCATAAGTACTTCTGTATTCACTTTGTTGAGGGTTATTTTAGCAGCACACAGCCTCAGGGAAACTCTATCATACCCTTACTAGAGAATGAAAATGAAAATAACAATAAAATTTTAGTAGTATTATGAAAATAACTTTGGCCTAGTGAACCCTCTGAAAGTCTCTTGGGGAACTCCAGAAGTTTCCAGCCACACTTTAAGAACCACTGATTTAGAGACACACTCAAAAAATGGCTGCTTCAGTTGCAAGTGCTGGTTTAGGAACCCCAGGACTTCCCAGGCCACATTCTGAGAACCTCTGGTTCATTCACAGGGTGAATCCTGCTCTCCTTTCAGCAAGATAACTGGAGTGTCAGGGATGGAAAAGGTTGGACAACACCAGCCAGGGCCTCGTTTGTCATCCACAGCCAGAATGGACGTCTCACGAGAGGTTTTAGTCCACTTTCATTGTCTGCTCACTAGTTTCCAGCACTGTCTCAAGTGCTTGGGACACAGACTGAAAACTGTTTACCCTCATGTTTGCTTCCCTCTTCTTCCTTCATTACAGAACCCATGATTTGAGACTAGGCTCATGGCCTCCCAGTATGGAGATTATATCTGCAAGCCTCCCTTGCATACAGGTGCAGGTCAATGGGATGAGCCCTTTCCCTTTACTCTCTCCTCCTAACTGGAAGAGTGGCATGTCCAAGATTCTAGCCCAGCCAGGCAGAGTTCCAACCCCCACTTTTGACAACCGTGTTGACTGCCTAATATTTCAATGTATGACTGGACTTCTTCCTTTGAGGGTTGATTTTCTGGCTCCATTTACTGTTTATAAAAATCCGTTAGTGTTTGACATTGGCTTCCAGAGTGGAGCCACCGGGCAGCCAACTACAAACTAGAGGAGACAAAAATCCCTATTTGATTCTTAACCCCTCTGAACTCATGGGTATGAAGGACACATGTGTATATACATGCACATACACATGAAATGTCAGGCTGATATGTCAAGTATCTACCTAGCTCACCAGGAACTGGCTTTTAGATTCTCTACAAATGATCATGATCCTGAAACCACCAAAATATCCCATGATAAACAATCACGTCAAATATTTATCATGCGTCTAATGTGTCCAAAGGAAAGATGATTTATTGACCATTGCAAGCCCCATGCTTATTTTCTCTAAAGCAAAAATTAGTCGGACCTTCTTTCCACCAGTGGAGTGGCTTCTTCCGCCTGGACCACCGAAGTGGTGTCTTGCATAGACAGGACACTCAGGCAGCCTTGTGTGAGAACATGGCCAGTTCAGGTTTCTGTTCCAGTGTTGCTGACCATTCTACTAGTCAGGCTAGGCTATGCTGTCCTGCAATAATTAATTCACCCTGAATCTTTAGGGCCTTCCTGTAACAGATTATTCCATGTACAGTGTGGACGCTCAGGGGCTGTAAAATAGTCAAAGGAGCTGTGCTCAGCATATTGACCAAAAGACAGGCTACGGCAGTCCCCTGCATCTTGCAGGGCTGAAATATATGATCCCCATGGAAAGGGAAAGCTGCACTTGGATATCCCACCCCATCCTGGAATTATGCTTTAACCTGGAAGTAACACGTGCTACTTCCTCTCACAGCCCATGAGCAGAACTAGTCCCACGGCTCCACCTATCTGCAAGGGGCCAGAAAATACAGGAAGTAGGGACTGATATTTGTGGAGCAGCATAAATCTCATAGCAGCATAAATATGTCTACAGTTGTGAGTTCTACTAAAATACATTCTCAGTCTTTGGTGGGGACAAGTGGGGAAATTCTAAGCTTCAAGTAAGGAGCAAGCCCAGAGGCATAAGGACTCCATTGGCTATCCTCATAACAAAAATGGTTGGGATCTTGATAGATAGTTGATGGTGATGAGAAATTGTATTTGGGAACTAGGACGATGATCTGAACAGAAATAAGCCGGTTGGTCCATCTAGATCATCGTCTGCCTCAAAGACCACAATGAACCCGAAAGTAAACCTGTGGTCCCCACCTGCTCCATAAGCTCTATGAGCCACCATCAAGGATGAGAGGAAGCAGGTACACAGATTTCTGAGGTTTGGGAAGATGAACACAGCAGTATATATCAAGAGAAATGTACATTTCTGTCTGTATTCAGAGTTCTCCAGTTTAATCATATTGGAATTTCTTTAAATGGTTTTGAAGAAAAAGGATCAGTTTCTCTTTTTTATGATTAGCCAAATGTGTTATGGTTTAGGTCCACAATGTCAAAGTCTCATGTGTTGGAAGGTGTTAGACATAGGGATGCCATACTAGTCAGTGGATTCATGCACTGATGAATTTGACAGCCGAATGTGCTATTAGGAGATGGGTTTGGTTGGAGGTGGGTCACGGGGGTTGAGACCTGGAAGAATGTGTTCTTGTCCCTAGTTCCTCCTCCTCCTCCTCCTCCTCCTCCTTTCTCTCTCTTTCTCTGTCTCTTCCTCTCTCCTTCCTAGTTGCCGTGGGATGAGCAGCTGTCTATCTTCAGACCTGTCCACCATGGATTTTCTGTTTTGGAGCCAGACAAATTTGAACTAAACCAGAAATGGAGTCTGATACCCCTCTCTTCCTTTAAGTTGTGGGTTCAGTTACTGTGCCTCAGCAATGGGAAAGTGACTATGACTAGGACTATGAGTTCAGAGTTCAGCCAGTACCTAAGGACCCTCCTGAACCAGAGGCTGGTTTAGTTTTGCTTTGGATACTGTATCAATCCATCTATCACTAAATATTTACTTTGTGCCCGATACACTGCTGAATACTTTGACAGTGAACAAAGAAGAGTATAGTGTGATTGTAAGGCAATAAGACAGATTTTGTAGTGAAACATTCTATTTTTGAAATTTGGGTCCACGAAAACCTTGTCCCTCCTAGTAGCCCCCTTGGAAGGTTATGCACTTGTTTCTGAGATGTAGTGGGAAAGGGCTCTTTTGGAGATGTCCTCAGACCCTAGGTAACCTCTCATATGAAAGCTGACTCTGTTACCATGATGACTGCTCCTTTTCGGTAGGACTAGAGTCCAGCAGAATTAACTACCTTGTTCCCTGAAGTTGATGTTTGATGCCTTTTGTCCGTTATTCAGAACTTAAATATGTGCTCAACAGAGGAAGAGTAGAAATACTCACCAAATATCCAGAAAACTGTGCAATAGCAAATCCCAAAGGTCTATTGGAAAACTGTGGCAGAGTATACTTTCCAAAATAACACCTCTTGTCCTACTGGATTTTGGAGATGTTGTAATTCACTCCTCAATGGGGGGAGTATAGTTCTCTTCCTTGGAGAGTGGTGGGCTTCTGGCTCCTCTGTCATAACAGACAGGCAGTGGAAGTGACACTGTCTGACTTCATGAGAAGATCTTAGAGCAATTTCACCCTGCCATGGGGACTGAGAACCCTCACTGGAGCCCTGGACTACCACATATCCCACTGCTCTGCGGCAGCCATGATGTGAGGAAGCCACCTGGTGGAAGCCACGGGCCACCAGAGAGGTCCCCAGCCAGCTCTCCCACTCTGGCTCCAGCGCATCAGACCATAATGCCAGAAAAGAACCAAAGCCACTCACTTGGGTCCTTGCCATTTCCTGTCCCACCAAAAGTAGGAAACATAATAAAAAGTTGGATTAAGCACAGTGGTGTGCTGGTAGCTTTTTATTTTAGGACTCTGGAGAAAAGGTATGAAAGTAGCCCTGATTCGCAGCATTTGCCAGCTCTGTTGTGTAAATACTCCTGAAATGGCTAGTCTTAAACTACCAGGATGGAGACCATTGTTGAGAAGAGAGGCACGTGACACACTGCTGCATAAAGCAGCTCCTGGCACATGTCCCGGTACAGCGCTAGAACAGCTTGATCTCCTGAGTAGGTTTTGCAGCCATCGCCTGACTTACACGATGGGGCCCAGAACCAGGAATTCCTCGGAAGGCTGAAGGATCGCTGGGCTTGGCTTTGGCCACAATTGAGAATGAGACCCGGCAGGCTTCCTGGTAGACAGCATCTTCCAGTGATGCAGAAAAGTGTAGGGAGCAAGCACCTCACGTAGACTCGAGGGTGACTGTGGGTGACAAGGATATAACCCCGTAGGGTGAAGACCCTGGTCCCTGTGGTCCCTCACCACTTTGGGGAACTTGCCCTGAGGGATTTGAGAAGGACAAACACACCAGGGGGAGAGTCAGGGCTGCTTCAAGAACAAGGTCAAGTGTCCTACCACCTGGGCAAACATCAGTCCACACATCCCCAACAGGGTCCACAGCGGAGACCAGGTAAAGATAATTAAAGTATGTTATTAGGGAGAAATCAAAATTAAAATTATAACCAGCCCCCACTACCCCTGTGGAAAACATTTAGATTTTTCTCCCCATCTTTTGCCATGTGCAATATGTACATGCTGTATACCCTAAGTCTTTCATTAATATTATATCATGGGGATGTCCTCACATCCTGAGAGTTTTAAAAAGTTAATGGCTGTGTAATATTCCATTATTTGAACAACAACTGTAATTTCTTTTTTTTTTTTTTGGTACCGGGGATCAAACTCCGGACCTTGCCCTTGTGAGGCAGGCAGTGGCACCACTGAGCTAAATAGCCGGCCCAACAACTGTAATTTCTAATGAAGACTAATTACTGGATATATAGACTATTTCCCAAATTTTTAAGTAATCCTCCAAATGAATATCCTTGTAAATAAGTACTTGTCCTTTAATCTAACTGTAGATCATTTGTGAAAATAGGAATAAATGATGTTGGGGTATGGTCCTTTGTAAGGCTCTCAATGAACGTTTTTATTTTATGCAATAAAATCACAGTGTGGATTTCCACCAGCAATATGTAAAAGTGCCTATCTTATAAGGACTTCATGGAGAAAGTGCATTTCCATCATTGGTTTGATTTACATTTTTAATGAAAAAATTTTAAAAAATTTACATCTTGCCTGAACATCTACATTTTTGTTATTAATCATGGTTTATTTTATCTACTTTAATATTACTGTGTTGCCTTTTTCTCATTTTGCAATAGGCCTCACATAAAAATAAGATTAACCTTTGTGATACCACCGACATCTTTCTAGTGTCGTAGATAGCTAGAAATTTTAATATTTCTGTAGTCAAACTCAGTGACCTCTTACTTTTAAACCTATTTCTAAATTTTTGGGTCTACAGAGTCCTCTCAAGATCAGACATTTACCTAAGTCTTCTACTTTCATGACTTTTTTGCATATGACTGTTAAATGCATGTGGAATTTATTTTGGTATATGGGGAAAGCTAGGGGTTATCTCTAATTTTTTCCACATGGTTGGTCCTAACACTTTATTGACTAATCTCCCTTTGCTCACAGGTCTTTACCACATACTAATTTTTTATCTATATTATCTTTATTAGGGTCTGTGTTTCAGATAGTTGATTATATTGACCCATCTGTTTATGGTTTAATTTGGCACTGAAGTTTTATAATACCTTCTTTTCTTTTTCTTTTTTTGCCCCCCAATGATATAAAACTTATTCTTTCTCAAAATATTCTGGGCTGGATCAAGCTACCAAACTTTTCTTAAAAGGAGCATTCCGGGCTATGGCAGGCCTGCGCGGTGTGTAAGTGTTGCTGGCTGATCGGCCCACGTTGTCTTAGCTAACAGTAGGTTTATGACTTTAACCCCAGAGCTGCTCTCCTGATCCCCCCACTCACACTGCCTTTGTGTTTTGCAGTGGAGAAGCAAACAAGGGCAGCAGAAGAAGGAAAGAGCTTGGGCCTTGCTGACCCACGCTGGCAGGGAATTAATGCGGGTAGTCACCTCCTTCTTCATCAAGGAAGCATTTACTACGGGTCAGAAGGCACCAAGTTTCATGTAGCTATCTTCATAGCACGGAGCCTGGGGAGCACGCAAAAGGGAGCCGAATAGCTGCTCATTGAAGGACTCTCAGCAGTTAGCACGGGCTCTATTTGCACTTTATCACTGAATTATCTTGGCTGTGCTGCTGTTATGCTCTGGAATTCTGCCATTCTGTCTGCAAAAGGAGGCTGGATGCCCTTCCGGCCCTAGCACAGTACAACTGGTTTACAGGCAACCATGTCCCAACCGGGCAACAAAATCCTCCAATTCTGCCTTCGTTTCCCTTCAACCAGAGCTTGTCAGAACTCTTCAGTAGCATCACTTTCAGGCACCTCTGCATTTTCCTGAGATTTCTTGCCTTTGAGGAGTCCTTTCAAGATCCAGGGATAAAAGTGTCCCCAAAGCGCGAAGCAGATAAAAAGCAATCTCTGTTCAACAGAAGAAGAAAGTTGGCCTTTTTCCCTTTCCTCTCATTAGTTTAACTTTTGACCAATTTAAGCACTTGTTACACTTTCCCTGGAAACTTAGAAGTTTAATTTGGAATGTGGTCTTGGAGCGAAAGTTCTGTCGAGTATATAGTGCAAAAACATAGTTGCTAATGAGTGGCACTGATTTCATAGGACATAGGGAAGAAAAACAACAAAATTTTGGAAGAAAATAAGCAATTTCACAATGTTTCCATTTGTTCTAAATCCAGCTCGCTTCCATTGCTTCAAGGAGTAGCTTGGAAATTTTTTGTCGTGAAAACACAGTAAACATTCCTGAAGTCAATCTATTTTCCGGCCTGCAAGAAATGGGTAGAAATGACAAATTTCCTAGGATAAGTTCTGGGAAATTTGTGTTCATGGTACCTGTGATTTTTAAACTCTTTTTTCTTTCCTCCAGCCCCGCCTCCCAAATCATCACGCAGCAACTCAGAACAGGGCAGCAAATTCCTAGTTCTTTAACTAAAACAATAATCTTTTAAGTCTTTGTGGTTGCATTGTGTGTGTGTGTGTGTGTGTGTGTGTGTGTGTGTGTGTGTGTGTAGTTAATTTAGGGAGAGATTACAGAAGAATCTCCTTGTTTCCCATTAGGAATTCTAGTTTTGCGCCATTAATTGGCATTTTCAAAACACCAAGCGCTCAGTTTGAAGTCTACAAATAAAGCACAGGTCCAGATGCTGCGTTTACACTTGCACGCATTTAACACTTCATAAGCAGTTCATTAAACTGATAACACTTTACGTGGCCACACTACCTCTTTCACATTCCCGGCTTGCAATTGTGCTTGCAATTGTCCGGAAGCACGCGGCGAACCCTCCCTATGCTGGGAACCGCAGGAATTTACATTCTTCACACGGGCTCTTAATTATGCAGGCCCTGGTCCCTGGCTGGCTGGGAACGGGCTGGCTGGGCCCTGCACGCCCCGGTGTCCAGGGAAGAGCTCAGAACAGGGGTGGAGGTGGTGCGCCCCGAACAGCGCTGTCTCCCGCTTTCCGCCCTCATTGATGTTGGGGTTCCGCTGAGCCTCTTGGCTCTCAGCAGTTTGGTCCTGATCAGAACTCAGACTTCCAGGGTGACTCTCCCCATTTTCGAAGGACTCCGGGTGAATGCTCGCTATGGTATTTGAGTTCTCTTCCAAAGGCGACAGACAGTCCCTGCTGTCCAAGTTCCACCTAGGAAACGGGCGGCCCTGGAGCAGAGGCGGCCGGGCTGGTACCTGAGCTCGCTGCGCTCCTTCCCTCCACGACAGGCTGGCGGGCAGTGGGGGCGACGGTGTTCCCCGTCTGCGAGGTGGCCGCGAGGGCCCCCTGGCTGAGCCTGCTGGGCGGAAGACCCTGCCCCGCCCAGCCTTCCGGGTTTCTTGCTAAGAGCCCGGGCAGCAGCGCCGTCTGCTTCGGTCCTACCGGCTGGTCCCGAGCACCTTTACTCACAGTTTGCAAGACAAATTAATAGCAGAAAGGCAGGTCAGAATTCGCACTCAAGCCCGTCCGGCTCTCAGGACAGGGCTCGTGGCCTTCGCTCAGGCCCCTCTGAGGATACGGGGTGTGGAGAAGTGGAGGATCTCAAAGTGGGCTCCAGGGAACTGTGCTTTCGCACTACCTGCCGGGCCAGGGCGCCCTGGGTTCCCACGCCTCGGCCCTGGAGCCAAGTCCAGCCCCGCGGAACTGGGGGTAACTGACAGATCCCTGAGGACTACCTGACCTGACTGCTGCTGATCAACCACACAGCGGCCCTGGAGCGTCCTTCCGAGGCCCATAGCCCGGCGGTCGCAGAGCCGGGAACCGAACCACTAAAGCAACTTCGAGCCCGGGGCCGAGATGGGAGTGAGCAAGCTCCCGCCTGACGCACCGAGGCTCCGCGGCTGGGCGCGCAGCGCCACTGCGTGGCCATAATAGGCAGTGCAGCCATTCCTGGGCTCTGACCGTGGGACCCGTGATCGCGGCAGATTCCAAAGCACCACTGTGGCCCTGTGGGGATATCTCCTCTTTAGCTCAGGGCCCTGGTGGCCTCAGCAGCAAAGCAAATGGGCTGGTAGGGTCCTGAGGACTCTTTGGTCAGGCCTGAACTCTCAGGGGGAGATGGCAAGATCCCCAGCTGCTCTTAGGCCACAGGTCCTGGGAGCTTTCTTCTCCAGGACACTTGGGCCCTGGGACCAGAGCAAGGTCTAATTAAGGCTGGAGTCTCCGTTCTTCTCTTTGATGCTTCAGTCAGTCATTCAACAAAAAGTGTACTGAGTCCCTACTATGCGCTGGGACCTAAAATGAGTGTAGATGACACAGAAGTGGCTAAGGGCTGTCTTGCTGTTGGACAATTCCCTTCATCAGTCTGGTGAGGCCCTTGGGCTGTTTTTCAGAAATGTTTGAAAAAAGACAAACCACAAAATAAGATACATAAGATTGTAAAGCAAACCCACTAGACTGAAATTCAGTTTTCAAAATATTTTAAAATGTGAAATTGTCATATATGTTCTTTTTAAATAGAGATGTAACAAGATCTGCAGACTGGGCTATTAACAACAGTCATTTCAAAACCGTAATAAGCCCAAATGATATTTTGAGATAAGTGCATCAGCTGTAACATGATATGAAAATAGCTGTGATTTCTGTTGGCGACAAAGTCACAGGCACTGCTAACACACTGGGGCAACGCTACCCAGATTCCTAATTGAATAAAAAGATGGATTCCAGTTAGAGGTTGGTGAGAATAATGATGTCAATGTTTCCCCATCCAAATCCACAGACCCTTTTACTGGACTACTCAAGACCCCCTTGGTTAAGAAGCTTGGTCACAAACAGACATGGTGATGCACACCTGTAATCCCAGCACAATGGGAGGATGAGGCAGGAGGAGCGAAAGTCTGAGTCATGATTGGGCAATTTAGACCCTGTCTCTAAATTTTAAAAAAGGAGTAAGGGTATAGCTCATAGTGAAGGCCAGTTGGTTCAATCTCTAGTCCAGACAGGAGGAAGAGGAAGAGGGGAGGAGGAAGAGAAGAAGAAAGAAAAAGAGGAAGAAAAGGAGGAGAAAGAAAAGGATACACGGACTCTGATCGGTGAGCAGAAATAAAGGAGGTGAATATAAATGGTGGTGGATGCTTAAGGGGCATCAAAGGGAGGAGGTGCTAACAAGATCTGAAGGGACAGCTTGGGTTAGATGGAATGGTCTAGATTACAGTGGTGGTGAACCTCTGGTGTGTGTTACTTGTTTTTCAAGACAAAAAAGGTCAATGTATGAGTTGTTTTTCTAAACTAAAACCCCAGAATTCAGGTTTAATTGCAAGGTTGGGATTTTGCAATAAAAGTGGACTTGGGGTTACAGTTTGGACACTCGTCTCTAAAAGGTTTGCTGTCACTGGCCTAGAAATCCTAGCCAGGTGATATATCCCTTTAAGAAGCCCTTACAGAAGTAGATACAGCTGCGGCGGGCCCCCATTCACCCCACAAACCCTGGATGGTTATTTGATACACTGAATCTTGCATTAAAGTACCTGGACTACTGAGTCCCCAGACTCCTAAAGGACCCCTGACATTCCTGCCTGGGCCCTGAAGGCACCTGATTTTGCAACTTTGCCACCCAAATTTCCCTGGGGGGACTCATCCAGGGCAAGAGCAGTGTGCCCCACAGCACTGAGCCCCACAGAGATTAACGTGGCTGGAAGGTCGGTGTCTCTGAATCTTTGGAGGGAATCAGGCTCCTCAGCCCCAAATCCCCTGAGCCTTCTGCGTCTTTGCTGCCTTTCCCTGGAGCTGTGGGTCCCCAGGGCATCTCTCTCCCCGAGTCCCTGGAGCTCAATGGTAGCCCCATGGGCAGCAATTGGGGCTGGTTGGTGCCTGTAGGGTGGGGTGGGAGGTGGCTCTGGGGCTGGGTATAAACCAGTGTGCCAATTGCAGGGGTGAAACCAGCCCTGGCAGCAGCAAAGAACAACTCTGCTAACAAGAAGATCAATTAGACAGATGTAGTGCCCATCAGTTACTGCTGCCGCTTCCTTGGGGGTCAGCTCTCGTCAAGCCTTTGCTGGAGAATTTTTCATCTTTTTAAAAGAAAGTTAATCTCCTAACAAGACAGGCAAAAAGCAATTCATGGCCTGCCAGAAGAGCGAGTAGGTACAGGCGCATCCTGCATTGCGGTTCCTGTGATCTGCCCAGCCCAGGAGCTGGCCAGGCCTCTTCCTTCTGCCCGAAGGGACCCGGCTTGAGGTGTGTGGAGCCTCAATCTGTCCTCACTTGGGAGGACAGGATGGGGCGGGGCAGGCGTCTCTGGGCCTCTCTTCCTTTCTGCCTTCCCAGAGAGCTGCTCCTTCTCTCCTTCTTCGGTGGAGAGGGTGAGCACCCAGCTAGGGGGCTTCAGAGCTTGACCGCTTCCGCCACCTACACCTTCCCTCTAACAGGTGCCTGCCCCACTGGGCATTATGGGAAGAGGCAGTGAATCACTGAATGGGAGTGGCTTTATTTATTAGTCAGCCAATATTCATTGAGCATATTATGTCTCAGGAAGGCGGGGATAAAAGGGTGATCCTAAGGCCCTTGCCTGGGAGAAGAGGCTGTATTCTAGTGGGGGAGATGCTGCAAAGAGGAAACTGCATGCAAAAAAAATAAATACTCAAAGCAGGTTGTTTGTGCCTGTGGTAAAAGCCAAGAGGAGCTAAATGAGGGACATGTTGAAGAGGGCCTGGAGGTGGCAGCCATTCTGGGAGACGTGCCTTTGAGGAAGTGAAATTGGAGTTGGAACCTGAAGAGGAAAGGGATCCTCCCCTGGCGAGCTGACAGCCACTGTAGGCAGGAGTCCAACCGTGCTGAAGGAGACCCGTGTGGATCTGAGTAGATCTGCATGAATGAAAAAGCTTTCTGAGCCATGCTTCTCACACACAGCTTCAGCATGTGTTAGAATCCTCTGAGGGGCAGAAAGGGGGCTTGCAGAAAGGTAGCCCGCCGGCTCCAGGGACGCTGAAGTGTGGCGTGCGGCCCAGGGAGCGGCCAGCCCTCCTGTCCCACAGTGCTCAACCTGCCTGGGCCGCACCCTTCTCCACTGCGTCTCTGAGGCTGCTGCTGGGTCCGGGTCCGGATTATTGCATCTCTGTCCTGCCCAGGCTTCCTGAGAGAACAAAACCCTGCCCGGCAGCAGCCAAGGCTCTGGCTCCAGGGCAGGGGAGCTTCAGTTCAGTCCTGTAATGGTCATCAGCTGGGGCTGCCACCTTGCAGGCCAGAGAAGGAGGCCCAGGTTCCAGCTCGGCCTGGGTAAGGTGTTCCAACCCCCTTGTAGCTCCAGTAAAGGAGCAAGGGGCGTGCACTTGTTACAGAAAGAGGGTATTTGAAATGAGGGAAGGAGTAGGCAGCCTTCACACTGAGCTACATCCTGGCCTTTTTTAAATTTATTTTGAGACAGGGCCTCAGTAAATCGCTAAGTTGTGCAGGCTGAGCTCAAAACCCAGCTCTTTCTGCCTCAGCTTCCCAGAGTGCTGGGGTTGTAGAAGTGCGCCCCCACACCTGGCTGGGCCTTCTTTCTTAAGGGGTTCCTGAGCTCTTCCGGGGGGAGAGGTGGGGATAGGTCCTGCTAACCCTCACCCCTCCTGGAGGCTCCCTCAGGCTTCAGGGCCTCCGATATCCCATGGGTGCCCCCATCTCTTCTCTAGGAAAGAATCAGAGACTCCCCCTGCAAGGATCAGCTGGGGCCCATATTTGAGGTCTTTCATAGTTGGAACCCTAGGTACACGATAGCCCACCTGCCCAGGTGGCCCACATGCACGGCAGGGGAGCGGTGCTGGCCTCCCAGGGGCCTGGCAGTCAGTGCAGAGCTGTCAGGTGGTCCAAGGGCAGAAGGAGCTGGCTCTGCCACTGCTGGGCAGCCTTGTTCCGAGGCCCAGGAAGGCTGGGGTGGACAAAGGCAGGGCCTGCAGTGCCTGGCAGGGTCTGTAAGGTTTCCAGGGCTAACCTGTGCCTGGCTGGATGCCCCACCCTATCTTAAGAGCCCCGTGGCCCACTCTCCTGTGGCTGACAGCTCAGGCAAATGAGAGGGGAGTGGGGATGGGGACACTTGGGCTGGTGGGTACACACACGCGTGCAAAGCCCCTCACAGTGCAATAAAGAGCCTCAAAGGGGCAGGCTTCAGACCCCCATCTGCACTGCCTCATTCAGCCTGGCCTTCTAGACAAGGAAGACTCATTTACCAGGTAGAGAAATGACAGGCTTTGTATAACAGCTTATTGTTTTGACTAATAGCTTTTTAATATTAAACACATAGCAAGGGGTCTCTTTTTATTCTTATCCTGGGTGCCCAACATATTAAGATTTTAGCCCGTTAAAGAGAAGGTACCAGAATGAAGGAATCCTTTCCCCCATCAGGGCATGGAGACTGGACCCCCTGTCTGAACCGCCATGTTGGCTATGACTCTCCGAGTACGCAACCCCACCCCAGCATCTCAGGGGACCTGGTGTAGCGCGCAACTCCGGGGCCACCAGGAGACCTGAGCAAGGGGACCGGGGTGAGGCTGGGCAGCTGCAGGTTGCCAGGTGACTGCAGCACTCAGAAGTGTGCGAACCACAGCTTCGGAACTGGTGCGGGCTGAGGTGTACATTTGGGACGGGGCTGTGGTTTTGAGGACTGGCTGGAGAGGCGCAGACAGAATTACCTGCTTTCTCTGAACAAATACACACAGGGAACTCCGGGGTCCTCGATCTACAGAAAACTCTCGTTTCCAGCTGCACGTGGAGAGGAAGCTACACTCACTGGGCCATCTTGGGAAACCACTCAAGACTCTCACATTCTGAGTTCTCAGGAGCCCCGGGTCCAGCGGCGGGAAGCCAGCCCGAGGTGTACCAGTCTCTCTTTTAGGACGGAAGGTGACATTACAAGGCATGGAGTGCGAAGGCCCCAGCGCGTGCCCATGGGCCCATTCTTTCCTCTCCAGGTTTCCGTTTCGCTGTAGAGAGAGGGCTCTATACACACGATTTGGACCATCTGACTCTAAGAAATAAGCTTTGACGCAAAGCATACCTTCAGCTTCCCTAGTTACAAAAGAGAGTGCAAATGGATTAGGAAATGTCTTGTTCCTTTGGCTTATGGTTTTGGAGCACTGAGTTGCCAAACAGGCGTTCAAACAGAAGGCATTCAGTGAACCCAAGCTCAGAGACCGGCTTAAGGCTGCCTGATTAAATTCCATTTCCTGATCTCTACTGCCCTCTGCTGCCCAGTGCTGGCTGGGACCAGGGCACCACAGAACCACATCCCGTGAGGTTCTATTTTCACCCGCAGGGAACCTGAGGCTTAGAAGGGGCGGGACTTTCTCCAGGTCGCCCCTTAAGTCAGCAAGTCTCCTGGCCTCTCAGCAACCAGGGGGTATTCCGCTCACCGATCTTCCAAGTGTGCTTCCCAGGCCAGCTGCATCAGCACCACGAGGGAATTTGTTAGAAACATCCCCTGAGGAGGAAGCTCAAGAGTGGAGCGCTTGTCTTAGCGTGGCACAAGGCCCTGGGTTCCATCCCCTGGAAAAAAATGGTTTGATTACCCAAAGTCTATTTTCTTACGTAAAACAGATTTAGTTTCTCTCTTGGAAAAGACAGTAAATGCTTTTGCATTGACCAAGGTTAGATTAATTCAAAGAGAGCCCTGGCCTGTGTTCTGGAACAAAGCCTCCATCCCCCAGTTCAGGTGCCAGCCTCCTGCAAGCTGCAGACTCCTGGGCTACCACTGCTGCCACAATACCGTGCTTCCCAGAAATCTTGGTGAGCGTGGTGCCACTGCTCTGTCTCCTGCCTAGAACAGCAACCTATCCTCGGAAGTCCCTGTGTATCTCTGGTGACTGCCCACTCCCAAGCACTGGGCAGGGACTCCTTGGGGTATGGACAATATAATAAGAGAAAGGGAGGGAGGGAGGGAGGAAGGAGAGTGAGCAAAGAGGGGAAGAGGGCATTCCCAGTCAAATGTGCTTAGCCAGTGTTGGCTGAATTAGTTAAGCCAGTTTCTTCCCTCCCTCTCCCTCCCTCCCGTGCTGCGCTTTTTCTTCAGACAATTAAAACCAGAGCCCTCACCTCGAGTGCTATCTCAAGCCTTTATTTATTTTGACACAGGATTTCACTAAGTCACTAAATTGCCCATGCTAGGCTTGCACTTGTAACTTTCCTGCCTCAGCCTTCCAGAATGCTTGGGATTAAAAGCACACACCACCATGCCTAGCTAATCTAATTTTTGTATTGTAAGACTTCTCAGAACCGTCAAAGTGTCCACATGCGTTGTGAATCTCCAGGGTCTCAAGAATGCCTTATTTTTCCATCTCACTTAGTTTCTCCTTCTATTTTTTTTTCTTCTGAGAAATACCTTGTGGGACTAGTGTTTCTCAGCAGTTCCTTTTGCAAATAATAGTCTAAGCTTAAACTGTCATCTCTGTATTAGAACCTTTACTCTCCACAAATATTTACTATCTAGTCTGGGTGGGCCTTTGGAAAGAGCTCAGAAGGGACTCCTCTCTTCCCTTGGCTCACTGAGTTCAATTCAGAGCAGTAGTAGGGCTTTGGCTGTACCAGCTACAAGAGCCACCGTTCTTTATGCTGAGCCTGTTTTATATTTCACAATCTAACAAGGCACTGTCAAAGCACTAACAAACCACTGAGGCATGGGGATGTTGTCAGGACTCACACAATTTGGAAATGGCAGAGCCAGGATAGAACCCCGAGTCTGCCTCTTTACCGCAAACCTGGCGAAGGTACGAGGAGGGGCAGAGCCAGCAGACTATGGTGCAGGTGGTTCCAGGCCCAAGTGTGCACATGTACATGAGGGTGCACACACATACGGGACTGAAATACTGGACTTCAGGTCAGAGGCTGTCTCTGAGTTCTATGCCTGTGTCCAGATTCAGAAGAGAAAACACAAACTGATGATACGTTGTTTTTCTTTCTTGGAAGTACATACTTTTTTGTGTATTCATCAACTACAATAGAAGATGTTTTTAGACTAAACATTCCAAGTATGAGGTTTTCTTAGCCTCACACTCAAATAAATTATCAAGTGTATTTGTTACAGAAGATGAAATATGATGAGAAAAGGGATGTGGTAGTGCTATTTCATGTGCCAGGAAAAAAAAAAAGAAAAAGGAAAAACAGGATGTTTTGGGACGCGGATACCCAACAGCTGTCTGTAACCTTTCTACAACACTGCAGAGTTGGTAGTGGCTGCAATCGGGTGGGAGGGCTCTGGTGCTTTAGGGTGGACACTCGGGCTGGCACTGGCTGGTCTCACATATTTCCCGTTCTCCTGAGGCCTCACTTTTCAGCACCAGTTACAGCAGAGCCCTCTCTAGGCCAGACCCACATGGCCCCATTAAAACCAAAAGGATAAAATGGATCTTTAAAAATGAGGATTTTTTTTTTGTTTTTTGGTACTGGGGATCGAACTGGGGTCCCTGCGCTTGCGCAGCAGGCGCCAAAACCACTGAGCTAAATCCCCAGCCCGAGGATTTTTTTTTAAAATAAGCTGTTTTTTCAGTTTCCTTGTGCTGAGCAGCCCCCCCCAACCCCATTGGCTCTGGTGCCAAGGACGATTCTCTCAAATCTACATATGCTTATCTCCTGGCTTTTGTTCTACCCCTTCTATGTGGGAGGGCAGACAGACTAGCTGCCCTCTCAATTTGGCTATACTGTGAATAAACTCAAGTTTCTATTTTTATAGGCATTCCTTGTGGTCTTGAAGGCAGCCGATAAGCAAATCCAGATAGCTATGGCCCCAATTCAGCCCCCCATCAGTGGTCTTTCCCTTGGGGACCTAAATGTGTGGCTGCTACTCATTATGTATGCTGAGGCTGCCTCGATTTTGACTCAAGATTCAGCTCCCTCTCTGGCTTTTCCCCAAAACCCAATCACAGCAAGCATGTGGTGGATTTCATCATTTTATTAGCAAACTGTGGGGTCCCCAGGAAAGGGTGTATCTCACAGTTCTGGTACTCTAAGGAAAATCCTCATTACATGTGTGTCTTCTCCCAGGGCACAGCTCCAGGGGAGGCTGTAGATGGACTGGGTGGTTGGTGGTTGGGGCCAGCTGGCCTTCCAGAACGTGCAGGAGACTTTGAATTGCTCAGAGTTGCTCCTGAGCAAGGCAGGACCCACCTAGCCTCCGACCTCAATCCGTCACTGCCCTGGGAACTGTCAGCAGCTCCTCTCGATCTCCTGCCCATCAGTCACCAGGAAACTGCTACAGAAACCCTGCCTACTGCTGCTGTTGCTGTTCCAGCACCCTCCCCACAGGAGTCCTGACCTTTCCTCTCCCCTCCCTGAGTCCTACTCTGCTGCCAGTGATTCTATCCCCTTCTCAGTCTCCTGGGGATAGTTTGGGTCAAACTGAAGCTGGCTGCTCTGCAGGGGAACCCCTACACCTTTCCTCTGCAAAGATGACATAGAATCAGGTACACTTTCATGCTGAATAGGGTTTATTCAACCTGTGAAATGGGTGGAGGGGAAAATGAGCTGCTGGATAAATTACAGACTTCGGGTAAGAAATGGTGGCTTCTTGCTCCTGGGAAGAGACTCCTCTGAAATAGGGCAGGATAGGCCACTCCCAGCCCTGAGCACTTTGTCTTCTGCTCAGAGCTGGGCCTAGGCAGACTGCCCCTGGTCTAAGGCCCTGGGGACCCTGGCTTAGAGTACGACTCAGGCTCCAGGGTAGGAGACTTGGGAAAAGGACCCAGTGAGCTCTTTAAACAGAAAGGAACCATCAGGAAATTGGCCTCTCACTGCCCCAGGGGGTTATGGGTCCGGGGATCTATGAAGAAGAGACAGACCTGAGCTTCCTGCAACTCCAGGGGAAAAACTCTAGCTGGTACCCTTTCTCTCCCTCCCCACCAGGCCAGGCCCTCCCTGTTGCACATTCATGCATTCACCATATATTACTGAGTGCCTTCGGTTCTAGACCTTAGTCTGGGATCTGAGGACCCAGGAAAGAAGATAAGCCATGCTTTCATGGGCTACGATCCAGTCACCATGCCAGACAAAAAACACATATTGATGCCAGGACTGCAGAGACCAAATGAAATGAAGTCAGGGAACAGAGGACCAAGGGACTACTTGTAAGAGACAGATCAGGGTAGGCTTTTCTGATGATGGGGTGACCTTTGAGAAAAGGCGTGGAGGAGGGAAGAGCTACGTGAATGGTGGCAGGCAGGGTACAGGGGACAGGAGGTACGCAGGTGCTGAGGTGAGACCAGGATAGGTATGTCTGAGAAGCAGACAGAAAGAAGCTATAGGTAGAGAGAGACAGGGACCAGGGTCTGTCTCCCTACAGGTGGATCCTGGGGGCCCTGCTTGTAGGGCAGTGGTGCTGCCTCTCCTCAAAAGGCACCACAGTGGCCCATTACTCCTGCTGTCCTTCAGAACCTGCCCTGGACCGGGGCAGAAGCAACATCTAGCTGTCACCAATAGATCCTCACCTTTACTCTTATAATGGGAGGAGGATACATCTCCAAGCCTCCCTGCCCACATGCTCCCTGGCCTTCCCTGGCCATAGCCTGGTTGAGCTCATCCCAGGCCAAGTGGTGAGCTTTCTACAACAGCTAGGCTGTTTGACTGGCCAGTCCATTCTGTCCTCTTTGGCAGCCTCCTCCTACAAGGCTACTCCCTGTTTCACTTCCCTCCATCTGCAAGCCTTCTCTCACCCACCCACCCTGTTCGCTGTCTTTCTCGTCTCCATCCTACTCCTCCTAACTCTGGAATCTGCACAGCTTGGCTGTCTTGCTCTTCATAGCTGCCCAGCCGTCTCCCACAGGGTGTGGGGGCTTTGGAAGAGCTCAGTAAATACATGGTGCTTGGTGGTCCTTAAGGACAGGAAGACAGTGTTGGAAAGGAGTCAGGAATGAATTTGATTCTCAAGCAGGAGACTTGCTGAGTATGTGGGATTTGGGGAGGAGGAAGGGCTGGAAGCAGACAGAGCCTGCTTCTGGAGGTGCCTTAAGGAGAGGGACAGCAGCCTATCAATCTCCAGATCAAGTTCTTTCTACCCCAAGCAAGCTTTCTGCAATCACGGAGTGGAGGAGCTAAAAGACTTCAGGAGTCATTCTTACTCTCTTCCTTCCTCTCCTTTCTACTCTCTCATTCCAGTCCCTGCTCTGCCTTGTCTATGCCACTTTAGCAAGACTCCTTTGCTGAATGGAAGCAGACAATGTGACAATCTCACCCCCTTCACTGTGAGCAGCAGTTGACAGGTCATACATGTCCCTGAATAACTATCAAGGATTAGCATGTGCTTTGCATGGACAAGCCCTTGCGGTTGTCTTCACTTTCTCTCAGCCACCAAGGTAGACACTACTGTCACTATTTTACAAATAAGGCCAGGTGACAACTTATCCCAGGTCAGACTGCCAGAAGCTGTTCTGGGCTCCACTCCTTTTTCCTTTGCTTACCATCTCTGGCACTGGTGCTTAGTCATCTCTGAGCAGCTCTGGCAGAGGCAAAAGCGAAAACCAGGGTGTGGCTGATAGTTACTGTGAGCTGGAGCAGCCCCAGCAAGTGCTCTGACATGTGCAATGGCATTTCCCAAAGTACAAGCTCAGAACGGTTTTTTAGCATCATGTGAATGAACTTATACGGGAGTCTTGCTAACATATATCCTCCAGCACACCTTTCTGGCTGCCTAACAGGATAAGGTGTATTTACCCTGGCCTACACTTGGGACAGATCAGCAACTTCGAACAACCAAGGGGCTGCCATGCAATTAAATTCCTAGTTAATATATATTCTTGAAGAATACTGGAAGTACAGGTTTGGAGGACTTGATTTTGTTGTTGGACAAGTAGGTCTTAGAAAACTGTTCAAGGCATTTCCCCCAGTCAACCTTAAAATTCGTGTTTCTTAGGCTCTTCCCCCTCCCTTTCACAACATACCTACACAAACTTATAGTAAGCCAACTTCCTCCTTGAGTTTCTTCGATTGGATTGGATTGCACTTTCCTCTTTGAACTTCTCCGCTGTTGCTCCATTTCTTGCTTCTGTTTTGTGGGATTATTTGAAGCCCTAGTCATCAGGCAAGGGAGGATTCCCTGACAGGCCTTCTCTTCCCAAGTGCGGTGAAAACGAATCCTTGAACCTTATGAATTCTCTTCTGCAACATTAAAGCACCCTACTGGTTTGGGACACAGCTATTTTTCATCTCCTACCCTGTCTGAATGGTAGGACAAAGTGGACAAGAACAGGTGGATTCTAGTGTACCTAGTTACAGAAAAGTCCCAAAGGATCTCATGCCAATCTGTAACCAGTGGGGCAGCTGAACATCTGAGATTTCAATACGAGGAAGCAGTTAGGAAACCTCCTGAGCAGGAGGTAGAAAACTCTTTCCTGTCAAGGGCCAGACAGTAAATGTTTTAGGCTTTCTCAGGCCATCTGATCTCTGTCACAAGTACTCAAATCTGCTGTCAGAAGAAGCCATGGACAATAAACAGGTGGACCTGGTTGTGCTCCAGGACATGGTTTACCCTAACCTAGCACATCACCTGCTAGAGCTGCTGTTAGAGAGACCTCCCTCTGTAGCTCTCAACCCATGAAATTTGGTTACTGAAGCAAGAAAGCTGACTCCTCAAGCTACAATTTTAGGATAGTGACAAATGTCTTGGTATTTCATCTCTAATTCTCAAACATTTGTCTAAATCCAGTCTTTAGGAAGGGTCTGGAACAAGCTTTCTTCCTTAATTGCTCCTAACTTTGCTAACTTTCAGTATGGAAGGTAGGAAAGATAAAAACCATCCCCAGTTGTCTCAAACCCAGAAGATTCTTCTTTTTCTTGTACTTAGTACAATCACTTTTGTTTCTCAATGTCCTTGAAAAAAATAAAGGAGAGGTACTGTTCATTTGGCTTTTTTGGAGCATGAGAACTAAACCCTAAAGAGAAATGCCTGCTCTTGTCTGCAGGGACTTATCTGAGAGCCCCAGTCTCTCAAAATTTCCAGAAGAGGAGAGAGGTGGGGCTTGCACAGGCCACTTTGGGTGCGTGGCTGATCAAACACACATATGCAAGGAAACAAAATCATCCAGGAGCCCTGAATGACAAGGAAGGAGGCTGGACAAACTGCTTCTTCAACTTCCCATCTCATTGGATTACAGGGCTTTAAGGAGAACTACAATCCTAGGGTCTAGCCAATTTCTCTTTGCTTCTTTTAAAACAGCAGCCAAATACAAAGTGTAAAAATGTCTTTACATTTTAATTGGAAGATTTCATTCATTTATAAATTGTTCTGAATTAATCAAAGTGATCAAAAGCAGTTTCCTACAGAAATAGCCTTATCAGCTAGAACATAGGTTAGAATATTTTACCCGTATCTCATTCCTACCTGGCAGTATTCTTCCCAGTTGGTTATCTTGATGCTTTCCTTCAATCACATATTGTTGCTGAGAAGGAGCTGTCACGGGTAATCACAGGGCTCAGGATTCACTGAAACATAATAGCATCTTCCTACAAGAGGAACTGTCCAGGAAATAAACAGCCAAGAGGGGAACTGTCTTCTTCCCGGTGTTTGCTAGGCTGAGACTTTCTGATTACAAAGTAAGAGGAACATGAGGTTTGTACTGATGCCACTCTGACAATTATTTTAGAAGAATGAAATGTCCTGCTGCCACCTCCAAAGCAATGGGAAAACCTAAAGCAAACTCGGGTGAGACACCTCATCTTTGGCAGAATCATTCCCCAGCAACACAGCAGGGAAAACATCGCAGGAGCGACTGGCAGGAATGGCTCCGACAAGACCAGGCAAGAGGAGCACCTGGTGCTGGGCCTCTCTCCTGCAGGTGCCCCCACCTGCTGTTCCAGGTCTCCCAGCCTCCACCCAGGCTGTGGCAGAGGGAAGGGCTGCTGCCCTGAAGCCACTCTCCCTGTTCTCATTCTCAGTGCCAGCAGCTGGCATCGCATGAGAAGCCTTTTCTACTAATGCGTTGATGACAATGTTCTTAAAGATTCTTCCTGAGAAAATAAACTATGCTCAGAAAGACTGAATGTGAAAATAATTTGGCTTTGTTCTGCTCTTGACTTCTAATGCTTCAAACAGCTGAGTATAGCAACTTCAGCTTCATGCCCAAGATCATAAGGAGAGGAGCCACACGTTCCGGCTGAAGGGAACTTTCAGCTGTATCTTGACACAGACTTGGCTCTGATTACTACACTACCCAGCTGGCCTGGGACACAAACCAAGGCTCTTGGCCTTGTCTGCCCACTAGGTTCCTACCCAGCTGCTGTGTCTGATCCCACTTCTTCGTGTTCATGATCAGGCCATGAGGCATTCCAATTCAAAAAATGTGTAATTTTCAAGATACACTACTTTGGAATAAAACATTTTCTTTTCTCTCTCTGCTCCTTAAGCTTGGCATTTTGTTTCTTTAGCTAGTTGATGGTGGTTTACTGCTGATAGTATTTGGAGCTAGGGCTTTGGGAAATGATTAGGCTTAAATCAGTTTCGATTTACATTAGTTTAGATGAGGGTGTGAAATACATGATGAGGTCTGTACCTTTTAAGGATGGGAAGACACAGAAATCTCACTCTCTTCATGTGCATGCAGAGAAAGGCCAAGTGAAGACACAGCAAGAAGTAAACCTTTTATAAGCCAGGAAACAGGCCCTCCCTCAGAAATCAAATCTGCCCATACCTCGATTAGACTTCCAGCATCCAGAAATATAAGAAATAAATGTCTGTTACTTAAGCCACCCAGTCTATGGTATCTGGCTATAGCACCATGAGCTAAGACAATGGCTGAATAAACAAAATACACCTAAACACTCATTTAAAATAATACACAATATAAAGAGAGTTTTTCCCATAGCCTTTAGAAATTCCAATGTAACATGGTTGGTGATGAAAAGAACTAGTGAAGTGAGCCAGGTACAGGATCAAGGAATGAATCTTAGATTTTTTTCTAGAGCTCTTAGCCAAAGCACTGGGCTGGAAACAAGCATTCCTGGGGAGGTCCTTCCTCTCTGTGCAGCTGTTTCTTGGCAGAGGGGTCAGACTGACCAATTTCTAAGAGTAGAAAGAGGCTGTAATTCTATCTAAAAATCATTTTTTCTGGTGGCCATGAGGCTATGTGTCACCCTGCAGGCCCAGGCCCTCACCTCCAAGAGCCATATTCGGAGTTACATGCCCCTCAGGACCTTGGGCAGCTGTGCCCTGGGTCAGTCTTGCTCTGTGCTGATGCTGGAGGCTGGGGAGCAGTATGACACCTTAGCAGCCAGCCCTTTACCCAGCCTCATGAACAACTCAGAGAATACAAAGGCCTCAGTGGAATTTTCTTTTTATTTATCATTTTTGTTAAGTTATAGACATTTAAATTTTCAGCAATAATTTATAACAGTTATATTCCATATATTCCAGCTACTGGAAAAACAGAAAGACAGAAAAATTAAAGTACAAAGAGAGACTTCAAAAATGAGGTTGCTATAATGCATCATAGAAGTTAAAATTTAAAACAGCAAAGACTCCACAAACTGTAACTCAAGATAAAGTTTAAAACCTTCCCATGGGCCTGCATCCCTAAAATTACAAAATTGGGCAACTTTCTACACTAACGAATCAACTATTTTCACGGTAAGAAAACAAAAAATGCTTTGGTAAGCTATCTTTAAATATTTCTCCCCATT
Organism: Heterocephalus glaber; assembly: GCF_053883595.1. Lineage (NCBI taxonomy): Eukaryota > Metazoa > Chordata > Mammalia > Rodentia > Bathyergidae > Heterocephalus > Heterocephalus glaber. Next base: position 63,585,742 of record NW_028258320.1, read on the forward strand.
TGTCCATTTGTATCTCGAATGATTGTATATAAACACAGGCACATCACATATTTGAGAATCAGCCTCACAAACTTTTCACTCTAGATTTCTCAAACATCTTTACATTTGGTCAATGACAAAAGAAATTCAGTTTCTTGGATTCTAGTTTAAAAAAATTATAAGTATTTCCAGAGATCTTAAAGCTCTCTCTTGCAAAGTATATAAAATAGTTCATACACTTTCAAACTCTGAAGCACTCACATTTTCTCTGACTTAATGCAGGATACAGACCTTCTGCATCAGTCTGGATCTTGACCATGACCATAACTACAGCCAGGTCAGTTCCCCCTCACACACTGCTTCCAACCTCAGATTCCCTGGCACATAACCTGTCACTCCTCAGTCAGTGACACCTTGGGGAATTCACGCTCCTTCAATAAATCTTTGCCAGCGTCACCAGCTTTTGATGCAAAAAGAACTGCTCCCTGTTTAAAACCGAGATTCTTCAAGCTTTGGGCATAGTCTGCATATATGGCAGTGATGAGTTTCTGTACACAGCAGTTAGGGAAAAGAGTGAACAGAAAGGGTGAGGTCAGTGCTCGACACAGGCTCTGGGGCCAGAAGAGCCTGCTCTGCTCCAGGGACCTGTGGGCAGTGTGGGATGAGTTCAGGTTCTCTGCTGGGCAAGTGCGGTCTCAATCTATGACACCATGGCACTTTGCACCAGCTGAGGCCAAAGCTGCTCCTCCCACAAGACCCAACCACCATCTTCCCAGAGTCCCCTACCACCTACACTCACCTGAAAACTGGAAAGAGAAAGACGGAGAAGAGAAACTTAACACAATCCACTCCACATGAAAGTCTCTGAGAGGGCAGGGGCTTAGGGGCAGATGTTTATTTTCTCAAGGAAAGAGCTCTACATATGTGGGTGCTGAGTTTTTAGATAGCTCTGTTCGTTATAGTCTCATATCTGAATTGGGCGCTTTGAACCAGTCAATTTCACCAGTAACTAGGAACATGATTTTGAGGAAACTCAGGCTTTAATTTAAAAAAAACTGTTTTGGTTTTTAGTTTTGAAAAGATATATACACAGAACCACATACCAGATATGCAGAAATGAGGCCAAATGTAGCAATTCAACAAAAAGTGCAATGATAAAAAGCAGGCTATGCAAACACATGGAACTGGGAAGAAAAAAGTGTGATGTGAGTGACACCTAAAAGAATCAAATGATCTTAGTTGTGGGTGGTCCACGGTGGCCTATCTATGTGACAACTCCCTTTGAAGGACTCCATCTTGTTCCATATCGCACTGTCACTATGGATAAATATATACAATTTACTGCATGGAATGCTTTGCTTTGAAAGAACACTATTTTAAAGTACTAGGCCTTTTTACCTCTCCCAAATTATTTCCTTCATCTTCCTTTTAAGTTCAAGGGAACATTACTAACCTTGGGCTCCTCCCTCTGCCACCCTCCCACCTCCTCTCCGTCCAGTCAGGGCTGACACCGAAGATGCAGTGACCTCCGCTGACTACTTCGCTACCCATTTCTCCTTCTCTCCTGGCTTTGGTGAAACAGAACTTGAGCTTTTCTCAGTACTATATGTTCCTGTCTTGTAGCACAACCAAGAGAAATTTCAAACCTCAATGATGTCACTTTCTTCCCCCTCATCATAAATGTCCTTGCAAAGGATATCTGTGTCTTCGCTGACTTCAAAAGCACCATACTGGAGACAAGCTTCCACAAACAAGGCCGCTCTATCAAAGTACCTCATGCTGCTCAACAGAACAAAGTAGGAGTTATTTATCCTTTGTGATTTATGTCCTTTTGGCCAGAATCAATTAAAGGTATATTTCAGTCTGAAGACTTGTACACATTTTCCCTGGAAACTGAGTGCTATGTGAGTCACTCTAGCATCTCTCTAAGCCCTGGTTTACAAAGGAAAGGAGAATACACATGTCCCCAACCCCAAGCTGTGTTACTGATACTTAAAAACACTATCAAATAACTGAAATACACAGAAATCCACGGCAGCATGACAAGGGCCACATACCGCTATCCAGATTTAACAAGTAACCTTTAGACCTATTGGCCTCAACCTTCCTCCTTTGGTCTCAACAAGTATGTTCCATGAGAAGCAATGGGTCCCCTTCTTCGAAAAGTTCAGATGGAACTTGCCACCGTACCATACTTTTGGTTCCCTCTTAGTACTCTGGGCTTCCTCTCTCAGTTGTTCTGCTCAAAGCTTAATTCTTCCCAATTCTCTGAAAACTTCTTTTATTTTCCTTTTAAATAGGCGCCTATTAGGTCTGACCAGTATACTGGTAAGAAAATACCATAACTCCTAGACCAAATGAAGAATGAATGAATACAGGCAGCTCAATTCTCCTTTAGGTTATTTTTCTTTTTTCAAGTAAACCTACAATATATACTCTTTTCCCTCTGCCTATTGAGTATTACCATTCATTAAAGCCTCAGCAAAGCTGAAGTGATTAATCCTGGGCAATACTGACTAGCCCATAGGCTCTCAGGGTATACCTGTGAAGCATCTCTGCCACGCTGGAAAAGCTGCCCAGGGATAGAAGGACCAGGAGCGCCTTTGACTTCTGATTAACTTGTGGAGAACAAAGGTGGTCAACCCACCGCTTCAGAACATCAGCACATTCTTCAGAATTTAAACGGACCTAAGAAAGATACCCATGTTAAAAACAAAACATCCCACACTCTAAAGAAACATAATTAAATCAAATTAAGATCTGTCCCTCTGAAATAAACACTCTGCTTTGCTTTGCTAACACACTGCCCCAAAACTACTGCTTACTGTGAATGTGAAGATGACTTGCGCCTGCAGGACTGTGAGGCCTAGCAACACGTCTGGGCTGCAGGCTGGATTAGACCCCAGCAGAGAGGAGACAGCTGCTTTCACGTACTTACTACTAATGTGAGCTCCACTTTTCAATAAGAAACATGGCTTGCAAAACACTGGAGGCAGGATAGTTTCAAGAAAACATTTGCAAAACAGCTTTGCAGGCCAAAAAAGGTTTCCAGATCATGGGTCAGAGGCTCAAGATCAAGCCATCTACCCCAAATGCTCAAGACACCTACTACATCACCAACCTTTGCAAGCCATGCCGCTCGATTCCACTCGCCATACGTCTGCAGGTAGCGGCAGGCATCTGCAGCTTTGTCTATCAGGCAGAGCAACTGAACGCCCTCTGGAAGACAGAAGCACAAGCCCCTCACAGGGTACCGCAGCACTCTCTTCGACAAGTCATTAGAAAGTAAAACGGCCACTTGACTTCATCTAGCCTTGTGCATTTTATAGAAGTTGAGCATTCTAATCTGAAAATCTAAAATCCAAAATGCTCCAAAGTTTGAAACTTCCTGGGCACTAACACGATACCACAAGTGAAATATTTCATATCAAGAAACTTTTTATTTCATGCACAAAGTTATTAAAAACACTTTGTAAAATGATCTTCAGGCTCTACGTATAGGTATATATGGAACACAAATTAATTTCATGGTCAGATTTAGGGGCTATTCCCCAAATATCTTATTATACATATGCAAATATTCCAAAATCTGAAAAAATCCACAATCTGAGATACTTGTGGTCCTAAGCATTTCAGATAAGGAACACTCAATCTGAATCAAAAAAAGTTATTTTTGACTTGAATTTAACAATAAAATATTAAAACAGAGTTCTATAACATTATCACTCAAATAGCCAGGGTAAAATAAGCACAAACACAGCCCAGAAAATAAGCAGGTAGAGCACATCTTACTCACAAGCTTTATCATTCTATTTTGTCCAGGATTGTCCGACTTATGCCCACTGTCTTGGCAATTATTAATAGTGTCTTCAAACATGTTCTGGTTTAAATTAATAAATTACAGTCATCTTATAAATAAGCTAGTAATAGCTTTTTTAGTTTTCTTCAACATACATAAGACAGAAAGACATGTCCTCAAGAATCAAGTATTTTGCTGAACACAATTCTGATTTTTCCATAGCATGGACAGATGCAGCCACAACATGTACCTTACCTGCCAACTTGCCATTGGCAATCATATTAGTTGCCACCAGCTTAATGGTGCTCTGAGAGGGGCCTGAGGAGGTGACAGTGGTGACCAAACAGGCTTTCAGTGAGTCACAATAATAATGCTGGTTGTCTGCACTTGTTTCTAGTAGCAACTGCACAGCTCTGTCTGTCTAATACAGAAACAGTTTTTATAATTACAAAACCACTTTCTATCAATAAAACCTTTTAAAATTTATAACATGGAACAACAGTCTATAGCTTAAGGAAGGTGTTCATTTAAAAAAATCCTCATGGATGTTTTGTTTACATAAAAATTAAATAAAGCATTGCACTTAACTGAGGCAAACAGAAAAACAGTCTGGTGGATAGGTGCTCAAGTAACTGCCTACTTTAGCATTGTACCAGTCACTTTAGAGACAAAAACCAAAGCAAACAGCCGCGTTTCATCCAACATTATGGAAGCCAAAATTACAAGCTGGCTAAGGGTATATTTGCACTTTCTCATAATGTATGTTGGTTTTATTTTTAAAGGAAGCCTAAATCTACAGGGAAGGAGATATAGTAAAGAGGGAAATACCAAGATAGAGAGACAACATGAAAAAAATTATAAAAACTGACATACTTGACCCAAGAGTAGTAGCTGGTCTGTACATTTCCTTGTGTGATCATAAGTTGACCGTTTTATTTCCTGCAGATTAACCCTTTCCAGTTGAAATTTCTAAAAGGGTGGGGGGGAGAAAAGTTGAGCCTGGATTTTAAGATTTTTGAATTATTTAAATTTGATTATCCTTAATAAAGTCATCTTAAGTATCATTGTTTTGAAACATATAGTTACTATATAAGGATGGAAATTCAACAATTTACTAAAAATTTGAAAGGAAAAAGTGTTGAAATGTACTCTCATTTGTGTGCATGTTTATCTGCTTACAGAAGCTGGGACCTGAATAGAACTGGATAAAAAATGCTTCTGGAGGTTAAAAAAAATTATGAAGCTACTTTTACATATTTTGAATAATAAATTTAAACCAAAGGAGTAAAATAATTTTTACTAACAGAAAATTGAGAGAACTAAAACTCTCTAAGTCAAAAACTAAGATTTTTTTTTTTTTTTTTTTTTTGGTACCGGAGATCAAACTTGGGTCCTTGTGCTTGCACAGCAGGCGGTGAAACCACTGAGCTAAATCCCTGGCCCAAAACTAAGATTTTAATAATAAAAATTTAATGTCTATTAAAAACTCAGTAAGTGTTTAAGAGCTTTGTAAGTCCAGAATCAGATATTTTTTAATGCAAATGTGCCATGGGATTTATTTCTATGATGTGGACTTTAACTTAGCGTGAAAGCTTCCCAAGTTTAAGGCATGCAAAAGACACAATCAAGATGGTAGCTTTTAAGACTACAGTACCTAGCAGTAATACCTGAAAATAGGCATTTTCACAGAGTACATCATAACACATATCCAGTGGATTGTTCAGCTTGTCCCAAGGTGTAGCTTCTTTGGTTGCCACCATGCTCCCTGACTTGGCCTGGGACAAGCTGTGCAAGTAGTGAGCTGCCACGGTCCAGAAGTGCAGCTCCGACTCATCACCATAAAGCCTGAGAAGGGTGAAACCCAGATTACAACTCACCGAGCAAGCCTGGGCCTAGACAGGATTCTGCAGGTGGCCTAAAGTATTGGGAATACAATACTCTCACCTCAATGTCCATCGGGACACTGTCATGGATCCTGGCAGGGGAGGGACAAATTCTCCAGCTACTGGGTCTCCAATAGACTCCAGTATCTCTGCTCTGTGTTAAGATCAATTTTATACCTGGTTTGCCATGAGCACACCATTTAGGCCATGGCTTTACAGTAGGAAGTTCCTTTGGAATACCTTGGTAGATAAAGTGTGAAAATCATTTTTTATTTACTCTCTAGAGCATGGAGGAAAAGGTCTTTTTTTTTTTCAAGATGTGACAACTCTACTGTCCAGTAAGAAAGTACAGGTTACTGCTTCTGAATATAACTTACCAGTATATTTAAGTACCTGCTATATGTATCTGACATTTTAAAACATTTTAGAAAGCTGTTAGAAAAGAGTCCTTTCAATACATTAGGCCTACATCTCATGATTAAAATGTAGTTTGATTTTCCCTTGTTTGTATTATTACTCTTAAACTCTAAGTCAATTCTAAAGCAGGATCTCATTGTTCTTTTATATCATATGAGTTCGGTCATAACTTTTACAAAGTTCTTTAAGTAGAGAAATCAGTTTATTTGAAATTCTCTGTCTCTTACATAAAATACTTCAAACAGTGTTACCTGGAAATAAGGAGGCATCTCTGCAAGAGAGTGAATTCTGGATCAAGCAAGAGTTTCTTTATGTCACTGCAGACAGAATCCAGAGAGGTAAGACAAACATTGAATCAAACAATACAGCAAGGAGATAATATATGTTTGAAATGGAAAATTCTACTCAAAGGATATGTTTACATCTCACAAAAGGAGAGTTACTTTGTCATGACTGAGATTACAAAAGCTGAACAAACTAAGAATGCTCCTAGGCCTGAATAAGCAGTACCTCGGGCTGGGGTCTCTGATTCTACTTCGGAGGTTTGTCATAGTTCAACTTACGCTTTCAAAAATATGAACAGTTGTCTAATGTTATGGATTGTATCTAGATGTCCCCCCAGAGTTTCATGTGCTCACAGGTGGGGCTTTTCGGAGCTGGCTGGATCTAGGCAGATGACACTGGGATTGAGGGTGTGCAGTACTAAATTAGTCCACTGATTGGTTTAGCATAACTCTGAGTGTCAATAATGGGAAGGTCCATCCTAGGTTGTAGGCCCACTCGAAGGGCTTGTAGCCTGGATGGGATAAAAAGGAAAGGGAAGCTTGCTGTTGCCGCTTTCTGTCTGTCACCCCATGGACTGTTTCTCCTCTGCCTTGCCACCGTCTTGGAGCCAGCTAACTATGGACTGAAACCTCTACGAACTGTGAGCTGAAATAAACCTTTCCTTCTCCAACTTTGAGTGTTGAATATTTTGTCTCAGCAATGAGAAAAGTAACCAAGACACCTAATTATAGGAAGAAGAGTGGCATTGTTGATAAAAATTATTTTGCTAATCATCAGAAATAGTGTATACTTTAGAGAAGGCATTTAGAATTTATTTTGAAACTATATTTAAGAAAGAATGGCTACCATTTTTATAAATCGATGTTTTTAAAATGGCCAAATATGGAAATGTTTAAAATCAAGAGAAAGATTAAAGATAAATGTTCATCTTTGGATAGAGGAAACAATAAATAATTGTTTTATTTTGCTACCAAAACATTCTTTAATGCATAATTTGTTAAAATTATCTTTTGAATTACATCATACCAAAAACTCCTTGTAAACCTATATATATCTCCTTCCTTTGAAATATTATTCTCAATACATATGGGATCCCAGGGAACATATGACTTTCTTAACCAGTACTGTATACACCCAATACCTGATCACAGAACTCATTTTTGAAGAGGAAAGCGGATACTAAAGAACTGCTTGTGCGTGTTCACAGCATGCAGCTTCACAGGGAATTTGTGGTGGAGATAGGTAAACTAGAAAGATCTTGTACTGCTGATCTTAGTTCTTGCCCTAATATGAGATCAGAACACTCTGGTAAACTTGGTGAAGAAAGATGCTCTATTCCTATGACTATTAAATAGCTCCTGTTACTACAAAACAAAAATTCTAAAGGGAAATAAACCTCTGAACAGAATGGTCTCTTTTTGGGCCGTTAATATTTTCTAAAACAAATTATTTTGATTTTTAAAATTCTCAATTAGTTTTTTTTTCTTCTAGTAAAAGAGCACTTACTTTGACAGTGAATTCAACTGCTCTTGAAGGAGATTCTTTATTTCTTCATTTTCTGGATAATCACTGTAAAAAATTTTTTGGAATGAATTCATTATTTCTTCATTTACAACCATGTTATTTTCTTCCCCCCGCCAAAAAATCTGTTTTAATCTAGAAATAACCTCTTTGTGGCCCTTGGTTAAAAACCTGGCTATAGACCAAAACAGCAACAAAGCCCTGAGGACTCACCAATCATCTTTAAGGTCTGCTTATTGAGTCAAAACAGAGAAATGAGTAAACAAAGTCTTTGGCTTCCAAGAGACCAGAAAATTTATTAGCAGCTTCTAAAATCTATTAGGTTTAGATTTCTTTTAGTAAAGAACCTACATAACTAAAGTAATTTGTTCTTCCCTAGACAATGGCCATTTGTTTCTCTAAGAATTGCTCTTCAGCAATAAACATTGCATCATATGTAAAAAAAAAAAAAAAAAAATCCTTCACTCCATACCTACTTGTCCCCTCCACATGGCATAAGCTCAGGAATATTTTTAGACTTAATGAGTAACCACTGATAATCTCTGTGACTTTTCTTTTTTGCAATGAGGTAGATACTGGCATTTATAAATATGATACCTCTGAAGCAAACCCACTGATTCTGCTTTGAAAATGAAGGCCTGGCTCCAAATCCCAAGCCTCATCAGTGCTCTTCACACTTTTCCCTTTGTTCACAATGCACCTATGGTCAGATCATAAGACAACTACCCAGGCATGTGAGAGCAGCCTACAAATTCACAGCTGCTCACCAAGCCACACTTCCACAGAGGCCCCACAGGGGTGCAAATGAAAGGCAGACTAGAGATCCTTTCAGTGCTACTGCCTTCTCTTAGACTGGCTTTAAGGCTCCATTCCTTTACAGCTCTGGTGTATAGCCCATGGCTGATTTTCATGGGTGTCCCTCAAGTTGAAGTACATTATGAAAGGGGAAAAAAAAAATAAAAAACAAGAAGAAAGAAAGAAGGAAAGAAAGAAAGAAAGAAAAAAAGCAAGCAAGCAAGCAAGCAAGGTACTTACACATGAGAAATATCCAAAGAATACTGCCCATTCCACGGCTGGTGTAATAAGAAGGCTTTCAGACCAAGGGAGGCCCTCGGAACAAGGAGATATGGACACCACACAGGCTCTATAAAAGAAAAAACATTTTTAAAAAAACAAATTTTACACTACAATGAAGCTTCAGCTATAGACATTTACAGAGAAATTAGCAGAGAACAGTGCATAAATCTGGTGCAACAGGGAGAGTGTATCAATGTACTCACTGCCTGGGAAACAGGCTAAGAACAGGGAGATTCCCTGTGCTCAAGTCTGATCAGTATAGACTCTGTCCCCTTCTTTTTTGTTTGGTTTTTTTGAGACAGGGTCTCATTATTAATTCACTCTGGGCCTGAACTATGTAGCCCAGGTTGGCCTCGAACTCACTGTGATCCGGTGGCCTCAGCCTCCCCCGAGTGCTGGGATTATAGGCATGAGCCACCACGCCCCCAGTCTGTTCACTTCTTGAAATTTAAGTGTTCTGTGTGGTACAAAACTGCTATTACTTGAACGAAAGAATTAATGGACTGATTCAACAGACACTAATACAACTCATTAAAAAACATTAAACATAATTTTATTTATCTGTATCTCTTAAACCACTTGATATCTATGCTTTCCTGAGACTATTAAACTTACATGGCTTATCAACTTCAAGCTTGTCATTGAAGGGATCAGGTGACCTCTGATCACTGGACTTCCCAGGAATCACTCACAAAGGCAGTGCTAGCACAAGGGGCTACCTTCCTAGACCTGGAGTCCTAGCATTCCTCACATTCAGGGGCTGGTTTACTGAGGACACTAACAAACAAGAATTGCCTATTTTTCAACATGTTCCAGGGAAAAGAAATAGAGGACCCAAAGACTCCAATGCCCAGCAACTATGCTCTGCCACCCTTACTCCAACAGATTCCCAACCTCTGATCCAGTGTCAGGGGCCCACTGATGTTACAGCTCAGCCTCACCACCCCTCTAGTTCCTGCAGAGCCTTCATTTCATGATCCTATGAATAGTTACTTAAAATGGCCCAAATCCATTCATGGTGTTCCCTTCCTTAAATGACATACACACACCTCAGACTATACTACTTAATACCACAGCCACTAGTCCTATGTGGCTGCTAAGCACTCAAAAGATGGTTAGGACAATGAAGGAAATTAATGTTTATTTTATTTAATATAAATTTAAAAACTGATACTTGATTCAGTCATAACTTTAAGTATGTTTGGATCAACCTGAATACATAGCTACTTTTTCAACTGAAAGTTGGGTAAATCTGAATAGAATTCAAATATTTTCACTGAAAATCTGAATTCAGAAAACCAATTTACTTTATAATAAATATAAAATACTAGATTTTGAGGACTGAGTTTTTAAAAATGTAAAATATCAGTAATTTTGAATCCTGATTATATATTGAAATGATAAAGTTGTGGGTATACTGATTAAAATACAATCTATCAAAATTAGTTTCATCTTTCTTTTTACTTTCTTAAATGTGATTACTAGAAATTTCAGCTTATATATGGCTCATATTATGTTTCTATTAAGCAACGATGCTTTATAAAACTTCATTCCATGTAGTTCAAAAAAATGAAATCATAGTTAAAATATTTAATTTTCAACGTAACAGAAAGTGGTCAGAATTATTTCTAATACTACATTTTTTACACCCAAGAATTCTACTACTGATTCAAAAAAATCACTTAAAATGCAGCCTATATTCAAAAGTCTTTGGTTATTCTCCAAATATACCAATAGCTATTTTCAGTTCAAAAATCTAGGATGCTAGGTTTGCGGCTCAGTGGTACAGTGCATGCTCAGCATGCACAAGATAATGAGATCCATCCCTAGCTTTGAGGGACTGAGGTTGGTGGGAGGTGGGAGGTGGGAGGTGGGAGGTAGGGGTGGGTGGGTGGGTGTGGGTGGGTGTGTGTGTGGGTGTGTGTGTGTGTCTAAAATCTAGTCAAGGATCCTTTCTGTATGTGCTCACTAGGAAAAATGCTCTCAGCAGGAACCCTTAAAAGTTGCGAAGGTCATTGCTTTTAATAGTCCGACAGTAGCCCATATAATTGTATGGAAACTGCATCATACTAGAGTATTATTAAGCACATTTCATATTTTTGCATTCCTTTTAAATGCTGCTAAAAGGAGTTAAGATTTATTTTTATGCCATTCGATGTCCCTGATAAATGAAGCAGATAACAAAGATCCCAGTCTTCTAAATCTGTCAGACTGCCTCCTCTCCCTGATGGAAATAGAAGGCTTATCAAAGCTTTTCTAACAGAGTATTTTACATTATTCCCTACTTGTTATCAAGGAAAGCTTAAGAAAATATATAAAATATCGATGTATCAATGTATATGTCCTAAAATGATTTTATTTTTATCCTACATCAATAATCCAGAATGAAAAAACATTAGTCTTTTATTTCCAAGATCATGTCTACTATGTATACAGTGAAAAATAGATATCTTTTACTTAAGTCCACATTTAAAATACCATCAGCTTTTATTCTTTAACCTTTACTGAATGTTATTCTCAGTTTAAAATTCAATCAATCTGTACAATGTATACATAACTTTATTGACCTTTCTCCATTACTATTTACAACTTTTTCCTTATTCTTCCTAAGGTGTACCATTAGAGACTGGACATTAGAAAATTTTTAAAAGAAAATGCAATCTAAAATCTGGCTGCAAACCAGATATTCAAGTAAGGTATTAAACTTGGGTTAATATCATGGAATCCATGTCAAGAGTCAGTTTAATTTAAGAACAAGTTGCCATGGCTTTGGAGATTTTCAGACTATAATTTTAAATTAAAGGTGAAAGAAATGCTTTTCAAACGTTTATATTTCTCCATTTCTTTACCTAAAACTAGTAACTAAATTTTAAAAAAACCAGAAATCCCATGAAGTTCCCCCCAGTTTCCTTAACTTCAGGCTTAAGATCTGCTTGGCCTTCCCTGGGAGGTCCTGACAGTTCTGCACAGCTGGCAAATGATCCAAGATCAAGTGTGGGATTGCAATGCTTGACTTCTGGTTTCATCTGATGGCAGTCAGAGTAAGTCTTACTTCCTTCACAGTGAGAAGTACTGGCACCCAATACATTGGGCAGGGGTGGGGCAGGGACAAAAACCACACTTACATTACAGGCAGCCCAACCAACACCAGCAGCAACTTGGTGGTGCCTTGAACATGACCATACAGAAAAAGAAAAAGGGCAGGCATTTAAAACTTTACTGTTCTGAAAGCGCCAAAATATCGACTCAACAAAGTCACATATTCTGGAGTTGACTCAGTAAATGACAAATGAGTTTCTCAAGAAATTTTCTACAAATCAGAGTCTGAAGCGTGTACCAAATGTATGAGAGTACACAATGCCAGAAGTCCCTCCTCTGCTCCAATTAGGATTAGACTACAGTTGCCTCCCTCTAAAAGCATCTATCAAGGACGAACATTGCACTTTGTAAAACAAAAGCTGCCCTTTAAACTGATGGATGATGCATTCTTCTTAATAAGTCGCATATGGAGTTATTTTACTATTGTATTTTTAATTCTGGTGAAAAACACACCACCCCACCCATCACCCCCACCAAACTCTCAAAACAACCAGGACACTGCAATCACCAATTATGCTTTGACTGGTCATGTAACAAGTCATGGGCATCAAAATTCATGTTAATCAGAACATACTTTTCAATGATATATTGGTTGCAAAAGATATAAGGCTCATTATTAAAAAGCCAGTAGCTACATCATTCAGAGAAGGGTCAAAAAGGGCTGCTTCCCCAACCTGAGTTGGGAATGACTGACACCTGCAATTACAGTGAATAAGTGTCTCAGCAGTAATAAATACTCAAGCTTTAACATATTCACTATGGGGCCATAATTCCCATGTCTTATTGCCGGGCAGCTTGAACCAATGGTAGTACATGCTGGACTGTCTCACTGGGCTGCTTTTTATTAATTTTATTAGTAAAAAGATCGATAAAAGTGATAGATCCATTTGCACCATCAGTGGTACAAGCCACTCAATGAATCAGTCAGGCATGAACCACCGGTGGTTCAAACCAGCAGGAACATGTTATTTCTTAAATTCAGATTCTTGGAAAATATGACTGAAGTGAACAAGTAGCAGCTCTCACTTTAGAAGAGGGTAGCTTGTGACAAAATACCGGCTTCAGAGCATCCTTTCATGAGAACCCCATACCAGTTAACTCCTGTTCATCCATCCTAAAGCATGTAGACTTCATAGACATCTCTAGGACTCTGATGCACCCATCATCAGATGCCAAGATCACTTTATCTGAAGTGCACCAGTCCACATCCAAGATCCGAAAGGTCACATTTCTTCCACTTCTTAGACTGCTCACCATCTGAACCTGTGAATGAATATTGTCATCACTGTCAGACAGAAAAAGAAGATGTTTATCTATTATTCTGGATTAAATGGTCATAGGAGAGTGTGCTGTGGCAAAGGCCCAAACCAAATATAGAACTGCACTGCCTCTGAAAGCCTATTTTCCGCATGCAAATTGTGTTTTAAAGGTCTCAATCATAGCAATAACATTAGAGAATCAATGAATCACCTGTGAAGCTGTCACCTTTAGAACAGAAATACTGAAAAATAAAAACTTTTAAAACAAAATTTGTTATAAGAAGCTTCATGAACTTACAGTTTTTTGGCAGTTTATTTTTCTTATTATTTTGCAGTACATAATGATTACATTCATCGTGGAGAACTGGTACATGTACATAACACATCTTACTTCTTTTTACATCCTCTGCCCCTTTGTTCTCTGCCCCTCCCTCTATTTCTTGGTCCTAGTATACAGTTTTCATTTCCAAGTCAGGAAGAGGAAAAACAAAACCAGTTTCTGTGACCACCAGCCTCATTTATGTCTCATCCTCACAGTGCTGGGCCTACCTCTTTAGTATCCCACACTTCAGCACCATCATTGTACATTGCTATGAGTTTTTGGTTTCCTTTGCCAGGGGCAAATCGAATCTTCCTCACCCAACTTCTGTGTGTAGGTATTCCTCTGAGGACAAACAAAAACAAAAACACCAATATTAGACAGAATGAATGTAGTTAGCAGGAACTAGGTCCAACATCTCTGCCTAGTTCTGTTTCTAATAAGGTCTGATGATGGGACAACCACTTTACATCCTGGGAAATCTGACAGAGGGTCCTGTCTTTTTACATGCACTAGAGTAACATCCCAGGGTTTCTGCACGGGCCACTTACAGGGAAAGGTTTACTGAAAAGGGTCCAGAACTTGGCTCAATTCCCTTCTTCCCTAATCAAGTGACCAGGGACCCAAGGCTCAAAGCTACATTTGGCTATATTTACTGGTCTTGCTTACAAATCACAAGCCTCCAATTATTCTGTTAAACAAAAATTTCATTCTTGGATCAACAGTCATACCTGCATACTCTGCCTTTCAAATCCCAAAAATTTAGGTTTCCATCTATATCTCCAAGCACTAATGTATCACCTTTCCAAGCAATGCAGGTAATACTACCCATACTTCCCTGGAAAACAACAGCAACAAAAAGACACATAAATTTCACTACTGATATTACATCAGAATAGAGAAATATTTTTATTTAATGGTCACAATGAAATAAAAAATATTTAATAAAGCTTAATTATAAAGGATTTTACTTTATTATGAATGCCATTGAATTTTAAAATACAGACTTCAGAAACTAATAGCTACACAGTACATCACTTTCAATTATGAAGGTATAAGAGATTTCAGTTTGATAGACTGAGCTAGGTTATCAATTAAGTTTTTTTTTTTGAGACAGGATCTTGCTATGTAGTTCAGGCTGACCTTGAACTCACTATGTAGCCCAGGCTGGCCTCAAACTCACAGCAATTCTCCTGACTCAGTCTCCCAAGTGCTGGGATTACAGGTGTGCACCCCCACGCCTGGTTCAGAGCTAGAGTTTTAGAGAAGGGATGTCTTTTAAGGAAGAAACGTCTTGGAAAAAAGAAAACTAAAAGAAGAAGAAAAAAAGAAATAAAGGACAAGAAAGTCTTTTCAGAGGGCTAACTTATCCCACACCATAAAAGGATAAAGGAAACTCAATTAGTTCCGGAACTAACTGCTGTAATTTTTCTATTGAAAAAGATGACCCAGAGTTTTACTGATATCTTCTGCAAACTTCTGGAGTAATGAAAGGGAAAATATATGGTTTATTAAAGACTATAGTTTGGATATACAGGAAGCTCTGCAAATAAGTTACATATAGAAACAGAACTGTAAGAATGAGATACTATTGTGATACATCCAAAGTGCAGGAAGAGAATTTGCATTTCCAGCAGATAAACAGAGAGGTGGTGCCATTGAGACCTTAACACCCCAGGCTCTGGAGTCACATGGTCAGGGGTTGAGACCTAGCTTTACCACTTAGACTGGTGTGGGACTTGGGGCACATTTATTTCACCTTTCTGTGCCTTGCATTTATCATTAATAGAGTAAGATAAGCTTATGAAACTTGAGGAGTTGGTATTACAGTCAATAAGCTCATAAAGGTACAGGCTGTAAAGCAGTGCCTGCCACGCTGCAAAAATTCAGTACAATGTTAGCTATTAAATAATATCACTGCTCAATTACTTTTTCTACTTATTACAAAAAATCTTGTTTTTTCATTTATGACACAATATAAAAATATATGTGGCATCTATGGTTAAGAGTAGGAAAAGTGTCAATGTTTGACAAACTGACACTATTAACAGACTGGCACCCATATGAAATACTGCAGAATCCTAGTAGCAAGTCCCCCAGAAAAGAAAAACTGAATTAAAATATCAATATTATAATCAGTTTGATAATAAAAAATTTAGTTATACTAAATGAAATTCTGTATAATATGAAGCAATACTCTCAGATTTTATTTCTATTTTCCTAACCATACTAATAGAATGTTTAAGAATTTGCTATTCAATTTAGTTTTCAAATTTTACATACCACTTTTTAACTTTGAAAAACTAGAGTACTAGTTTATTAGTCTAGAAATCATGGTTACTAGCTTAGACCAACATTAACACAACTGTACAGACAACCAGACTTTCCACTTCAGAGAGCTGATGGGACACATGCCACGTGGAGATGCCAAGGTGCTCTGCGAGGATGTGCTGCACAAATACTGTGTGGCTTTAAATAATCACAAGGGAACCAAAGCAAAACCCAATGTCCAGAGGATACTAGTCACATATAGAGCATGTGTTCCCTACATTTAAGACAGGACATCTGGATGGTCAGAAGTAAGGCCGGCACAAGTCAGAGATACACTCTCATTTGCTCCAGTTTCCTAAAAATAGCAATCAACTACATATTCTCCACATACACATAATTTAGAATATATCACATTTTCTCCTTTCTTTTACCATTTTTATCTACTCTACAATTTGGGGGCCAAAATATAGAGGGAATCTTTCAACTCAAAACAAATGTTTAATACTTTACATTTGAGAGAATGGTAAGATAAATATTGGATTAAAATAAACAAAACCTCTATCTACATTTTACATTAGTCACTGGAAAACATTAATTCCAAAAAGTAAAAATAATAAACCAAAACAATTTCTCGCATACTATACAGATGTTAATTCCCTTTCCCCAAAAGTAATATTCTCTAAAATATGTACTAATTTCACGGGAGGGCTGGATCCTTATTAAGCTGGTCATTGCTGCAGAGCTGTATCTAGTGGAGGAAAAAAAATACCTAGCAGGACAGAGACTTGGTATATCCTGACTGCAGGCCTCCACAAAAAGAGGTAAAATCTTAAAAGCTGTGTGGTACAATTACCATCCTGAAAAGTGCATTTATAAAAAGGAATATTCATATGTCTAATTTCAAAAGTTTAAAACTTATTTGGGGGTAGCTGAGGGAACTGGCATCTCAAAAATTATCTGGTTCAGATAATTTCTGCTTTCAATTTTAAGTATGCAGTAATGAAAAAGCTGAGAGACTGGGTTGTTTGTGTGTGGCACTGAAAGAGCTGAGACAGGGGTCTTCTTTGGGGCTCTAGAAGAGGAACTGCCACATAAAGAGTGCTGTGAAAGCAGATTGAGTTTCCAAAGAATTCAGTGTTACATGGAATTTGTATGTCTGAACTCTAAAGAAGTTGTTCTTTCTACATATTTAAATTTCTTTCCAATTATAACTACTAAACATCAAACTTCTATGTTTACATTCTTATTTCCTACCTTTCAAAATTCTGAAAATGACTTGCAATACTAGATACTACTGACTCAGATGTGATTTATTCATATAATAGTAAAAATTAAATTACAATGTGAAAAGTTCTCTCACTTGTTACCTCCAATATTTTGGGGAAGAATGCCCTCAATTTTTCTATGGCTATTAATATAGATTTGTTAGTCATCCTTTAAGAGAGCCTCATTAATTCTTCCTTTTTTGGTATTCACGGTCCTTGGCAGTCACCTCCCACAAGGAGTAAAGCTGATGTGAAAACCAACAGCACACTGACAAGATGAGGGAGTGTGACTTCTGTAACTAGGTTATTTAGGACACCATAGTTTCCTTCTTGCTCCCTTTTGGATCACTCACTCTGGGGGAAGCCAGCTACCAAGTCCTGAAAAGACTCAAGCAGTCCTGCGGAAAGGGCCCCAGGAGGAAGAACCAAGGCTTCTCCCCATGGCCAGCATTAACTTGGAGCAGCCATGTGAATAAGCCGTCTCGGAAGCACATCTGTCTGCCCCCTTTACCTTAAATGACTCCTGCAGCCAACACCTTGACTGCAGCATGTGACCCTAAGTCTTATGTAGGGCTGGGGATTGGCTTTCTACTAGAACATTCTCTTTTTAGATGGCAATTTTAAATATATATAGATACTTCTAAAAACCCTCTCATATCTCCACTTAACCATTTTCTTAATCCATCTATTAAATACAACCTGTGACACACATGTTGATGCAATTAACTATCAAACTTTAGTTAAGGGATTCCACAAAGCCAAAAAAGGGGACATAGATGAAGTAGTAAATATCAATACTATTATATCTACAACTTGATTGTTACCCAAAAATACCACACTGTAAGTCAAATCTTTCAGGGAAATACTTGAAATGGAAAAAGGACAGATAGTGAAGTCAGAGAGACTTAAATTTTAAACACCATTCCACCATATAAAAGAGCCAGGTAACCTTGAGAAAGTTACTTATTCTCCCTTGTGGACTATCACGGGGATAAACATGAGTAGTACAAAGTAAATATTTAATCAAAATAATTATAATACTATTCTCTAGCAGTAAGGGGCAAGTTTATTTAGTAATAATGCCTCCTTAAATACTAAAACTTATTTATATCAAGCTTTTCTGAAGAACTTTTCCCACTTAACTATGCTTTCCCTGGGTATGGATGAACAAAATGCTTGATCAGGGAGATTTAACCAAGGGTCAGACTCACATCTGGTGGGATCCGAGCACTATCTTTCACAGAGTTTCCTTCAACAGTGAGATGATAAACTTGGCCATCATTGTCTGTAAATAAGAAATGCTCCCGAGCAGAGATGTTCTGACTGAGTTCCGATTTACTTTCTGCCTCCTGCAATAAGCTTTGGGATAGAGAAAAATTAGATAAAGATGTTTCTTTTCCGAGTGATACCCATAATTAATTAACCCACCCACAGGATACATGCATTAACAGGAGGTTCAAAACCATTTTGGAAAGTCTGAAATGAATCTTGCCCAGTTAATAATGTAAAAATATAAATCACTCCCAATCATAAATGGGAGGAAGTTTACCTGGTACAGTGGGGGAAGGGGGTTGATGTAAATGTAACACAAGCTCTTTTTGCTGCAGAACTCAACACAGACAGGAATCACATTGATTTACTATTGTAGCTGAAGCTTTTTATTTGTAAACTGGTATGGCTGGGGGATAGTACATAAATTTAGAATTCCCAAAACATTTTTCCTGGTGCGCACAAATGATAATATGATCTTTGTTTATCCTATGTTCATTTGTGCTTCAGAAGCTCAAGTAAATGGGACAGAAAGGCATTTCGCTGACCATATTCACTGATGGATGCTGATGAGTGGACAGTACTGCATATGTTATTGATTATACCAAGCAATACAATAAACTTCAATAATTTGGGTATGTACTGAAACATGAAAGAAAAGCTTTTGTGTTTTGGATGACACGTCAAATTCTCAGCTATTATACTGACGGTGCAAATGATACTGGCAGGAACAGCAAACTCTACCTGATCACAGATAACTCAACAATACTCAGCTCCGTGTCCGAGACCACAGTCTGGCGGGCCATGGCCTCTCGGGTAGCAAGCTGTTTTTTTCTCAGGCTCTTCAAGTTGTGAGATGGCGACCACTCCTGTGAAGCAGACAGACAAACCTAGAAGTGCTAGGGTTCCTTCTTTCAACACATCCTTCCAGAACAGAAGGGCAGATTCACCATTGCCTGGCACTATTTACTATTACTGCACATGAATTGTTTAGAGTTTACCTATTTACAGAAAAGCTGAATGAATGTACTTTATACCTTAAGGTAAAAAAAATTAATGGAAAACTTACAAGAGGAAGTATTGACACTTTTTATTTTTTACAAACTGAAAAGAAGGAATTCAATTACTACATCTCCTATCCCCCATCTCCTTGTCTTACCTCTTACCTGTACAGGGAAAAAGAACTATGCTCCTCCAATCAGGAAGCATTATCAGGTTTAGACTCACCCCAAACCATTTATTCTTTTATATTAGAACCTATTCCAATGTATTTAATTCATTGTTGATTAATAATCCAATCTTTCTCGTGCAGAAGTTCTCAATATATAGTTACTAAGTTTTTAACATGTACTTTAAATTTATGTAAGTAGCACTGGGCTTATGTATCATCCTGTTTCTTTGTCTGTTCATTGTTTTTAATGTATTTTAAGTCCTCTCCCTATTGTTTGTGCATGGTATGTAACACTCCACACATATATTTAACAATTTTTAATCTGTTCTCTCAGCAAAGGATACTCAGCCTTATATTCTACCCACTCTTGATGCTGTTTCCCTAACTTTTATTAGTCTAAAATATATACGATGTTTATTTTACTTTGTGCAACTCTGAAACTGATGAGTCAAGCACTTTTATATGCTTGTTAGCCTTTCAGGATTCTCCCTCACTCACTAATACTCACACTTTGTTCATTTTCCCACCGGTGTTCCTATTTTTTCACTGTTACTTTGAAGAAGTGCCTTGTTATTTTTTAGATATTGGAAGATTTATAAGACAACAGCACCCTTCATTGAACATAAATCATTCATTGTGATATAATCAATTTTTTTCTTGGTTTGAGCTTCTGACATCCACTTTTGCACCTAGGTCACAAAAATATTCTCTTAAATTATATTATTAAGTTATATTAAATTTTATAGCTTTCTTTTTTACATTTAGGTCTTTAACCCTGTGGAGACCACTTTTGTAAGTGGTGTTAGTTAAGATACAGTATTTTTTTCCAGAAGGTGAGACAATTCTCCCAATACTGTCTCCTAAACAGTCTGTCTCACTGATTTGTGTGTTGCTCTTCTAAATATTCATGATGTTTCTGAGCTCTTTATTAGATTAGTCCATTTTCTATTTTTGTGTCAATACAACACTAATATTGTTTCCACAGTTTGTAGTATGTCCTAATATTAGTAGTGTAAGCCACCCCCAGTCTCATCTGCACCTAGCACATTTACTCCTCTTCTTTTCAAGAGTGACTTAGCTAGATAGGGCCTTTATTCTTTTATAAACATTCTAGAATATGTTTATCATGTTCCTCAAAGTACTCAAATGAAATTTTAGCAAGAATTGCACTAATACTAAATTGATCCATCTAAGAGTTACATCCATTTATTTAGATCACCTTCTTTGAATACACATTTTTAATAAGAAAACACATGGCGGTAATGATGTCAATTTTAAAAAAGACAATTTTTAAAGAAAAACATTCACTACATACATATATACTTAGATCATCCAGTTCTTAAACTATAACTTACCAAAGCTGTTACTGTAGGAAAGCTTTTAGACATTTCTCTAAGAAGGGTACAGGTCCTAACATCCCATAATTCCAGGGGTTTATCTTTGAAAACAACTGCCAAATACTGCCTAAAATAAACAACAAAAAATAGAAATAAACAAAATTACTAAGTAAGCCCGTTTTTTGCAAAAATTTCATCAAGACTTAGTATAAACAAGATGCTTGGCAAATTAAGAAAAACTCAGATGACACATTCCAAGCACAGACAATTTAAACTACCATTCAGGTCCTATGATTAATACTCATAAGAACGTAAAGCTCTCAGGTAACCTTTGAAAGCATGTACAGATCAAATCAGATGAGGAGATTGGTCAAAAGGGTGGCCTGGGTTCCAATCCTGGTGCCACAACTCACTTTAACTCTCCTGAGGCTCAATTTCCCCTATCTGACATGCAAATACTACCATCTATACCAATGAATTGGTATGCAGATTATGGTAACACTTAAATAAAAAGTAGGTAAATTTTCTAACACCCTACCACAGTAAGTATACAACAAATGGTATTTTTTACTCACTTTCTGTTAAGCCTGGAAGTACATAATGAATCAACAAATGCAATTCAAGAAAGGTGAACTGAGCACTGATACCTCAGTAACCAGTAAGGAACTAAAACAATATTCATAAGCATTAGCTAACATCAAGAAAACACAATAGAGCAAGAAGATTCCAGAACTCAATATATTAAAGGACTTAGATGCTTCTGCTCAGGACCATATTTACCACTTGATAATCATGGGACTTCAGAAAAACTATGTAACCTTTTTGAGTTTTACTCCATGTTTAAAATGGTATTAATACCAGCCATGTCTTCCTCACAAAATGCTGGATTAATTTAAAGGATAAGGACAACACACACCATGACAGATTATACAAGTACTATGTGCTATACTGTTTATTACATCTCATATAAAGGCATCTATGTATAAGCAAAGAATGTTAAATGCTATAAAGATTCACTATGAAAAAGATTAATTTTGACAACAGGGAAATGAAATTCCAGACACAATTACAGATGTGACAAATGACAGGACAGGGAAGGACATAATGCACTGGAGACTATGCTTCCTTATACACAGTGTGTGGGAACAATCATAAAAAGGAGACTAAAAGGTAAATTTTGGATCACGTTATAAAGATCTTAAATACTGTGCTAGCTTATGCAGGGGTTTATTCCACAGAAAACAATGAATCATACTAAAAGTTTTGAAGTAGGGGATACTGAGATCAGTTGTTTTAGATGTATGAATTCAGCAGGAATATGCAGAGTTGCGACTGAAAACAGAACAGAATGGAGTCGCATTAGACTTCAAAGAACTCTTGTTTATGTGAATTACAGCAAAGGAAATGAATAAACTAAAAAACTATTATTTTAAAATTAAAACATAGAAAATATAAAACAAGTAGCAAGATGATAGGTTCAAACACAAGCCATACTGATAATTACACTATATCAATAATTTAAACACTTCAGGGCCGGGGATTTAGCTCAGTGGTTTTGCGGCCTTCTGCACAAGTGCAAGGACCTGAGTTCGATCCCCGGTACCAAAAAACAAAAAAATTTAAACACTTCAATGACAAGGCTGAGATTATGACTAGAAACAAAAACAAGCTCCTATTATATGCTGTTTATAAGAAGCCAACTTCATAAAGACACAGCTAGATTAAAAGTATGAAAATGGAAAAAATATACGATGCAAGTACTATCCAAGAGAAAGCTGAAGTGACTAATATTAGACAAATCAGACATTTCCTAAGAAGAGTAATAAAAAGGATATTTCACAATAGTAAGGAAATCAATGAATTGAAAGGACATAACAATCCTAAATATGTATGTACCTAACAGCAGAGTTTCAAAATACTCAAAGCAAGAACTTGAGTTTCTGAAAAGCAAAATATATAAATTAACCAAAGTCAGATATTAAAACATTCACCTCTCAGTAATTCATAGACTACAGAGGCAGAAAATCAGTAAGTATATAAAACACTCCAATAACAATATCAATCAACTAGAATTGACAGTTATGAACATTCTAATCAACACCAGTGAATACACAACATCTATATTCTGGGTCAAAAGACAGATCATATGAAATTTTAAAAGACTGAAATAATGTAAAACATGCTCTCTTGTCGAAACAGTAACTAGAAAATTAACAGAAAGATGTATCTGGAAAACACTAAATAGTTAAAAAAATACTCCCACAAATACCTTGTGGAAATATTAAAATACTATGAAGTAAAATGAAAACACTACATCAAAACTCATAGGTTACAGGAAAAATAATGCTTCTATAGCATTAAATATTTATATTAAATTCCTAGGATTTAAGATCCTGGAACAAAGCAAATACATAAGCTCTCACCACTCATATTCAACATTTACTAGTTATATTCAGTGAGGCAAAGCAAGAAACAAAGGTGTACATATATGAAAGAAAGAAGTAAAAGTAAATTCATCAGCAAGTAACAAGACTGTCTACAGAGAAAATCCTAAGGAATCTACAAAATTGTTATTAGAATAATTAAGTTTTACATGGTCACAAGGTACAAGGCCAGTATCAAAAAAGTAACTGTATTTTAGTATACAAATTATGAATAACTGGCAATTGACAATGAGAAAAGAAAAAAAATTTTTTAATGGCATCAAAGAAAACACTCAAAAATAATTAACATGACTGTTATGGCTTGTATCTAGATGTCCCCTCAAAGCCTCATGCAGTCATAGGTGGGGCTTTTTCAGAGGTGCTTGAATCTAGAGTGTGTGATGCTGGGACTAAGGGTGTGTGATTACTAAATCCCACTCATCGGTTTGGCATGTTCTGGGGAGGATTAAGGGTACCTACCCTGGGTATGAGTGCTACGCGCCCTAAGGGCAGGTGGCCTGGATAAGATACAAGGGACAGGAAGAGGGTCACTGCTTGCTGCTTGTCACTTGTAGCTTGCTGCCTTCTGCTTGCCATGAACTGTTTCTCCTCTGTGATGCCCTCTGCCGTGACACCCTGCCTTGGAGCCAGCCAAGTATGGACTGAAACTTCTACAAACTGTGAGACAAAATAAACCTTTTCCCCTTTAACTTTGGATATCCAGTATTTTGTCGCAGCAATGAGAAAGGGAACCAAGACAATGATACATTAAGGCTTATACACTGAAAGCTACAAAATATTGCTAAAACAAATTAAAGAAAACTTAAGTGGAGAGACACAGCTTGCTCATGAATTGCAAAATCTATTAAAATGTCAATTCTTTTCCACTCTGACATGGACTCAATGCAATCTCTTTTTCTTTTCTCTTTTTGTTTCAGCACTGAGGTCACAAGGATTTTTAATTTTAATTTGTATTATTTTGAGGCAGAGTCTTACTAAATCGCTAAGTTGCCCAGGTTGGGCTTGAATTTGCACAATCTTCTTTAATCAAAGATCCAGGAAGACCTTTTGGTAAAACTGATAACGCTGATTCTAAAATTTATATGGAAATATAAAAGGCTAAAAAAGCCAAAACAATTGCAAAAAATTATTAGAAAGCATTCTCTTTCTTTATTCCTTTGATAGTTTTTTATTCAGTTTCTATTTTTAAGAATCCTGCTTTACATATAGTTCCCCTTGGAACAAAAATTCAAAACAATTTCTGGAAGTAATTGAGTCCAAATTATAAATAAGGAAAATGAGTTATTTCACTCAGCAGCCCCATGTTTATCGGAAATAAAAAGAATTTTGTAAGATAATTGTTTAAAGTACGTTGAAAGTGCTTATATCAATTTAGTTATCACAGAACAAAACTGGGTCGCTGGTTTTACCAATCTAATAAAATGCTAAGATTCCCAAAAATTACTTACTCCTTTTTAGAAGTGAGATAAAAGTGATACCAATTTAATTTTGTAGTTAGATATTTGCTTTAATATAGCTGCATATCATCATTTGCTATTATTAAGAAACTGTTTGCATATTTCCATCATCTTAATTTTCTTTTTTTAAGTCATGAGATTCCATTACGGTAACACCATAGATTTCTTTAGGTTGACACTTACTTCAAATGAGATACTTTAATCATTTCGATGGGTGATTCGTCATTGCCTCGTTCACCACGAAAAGCAATGCTCCTACCTTTAATTACAAATATGAAAGAAAATGTGAAAAAAAACACATAAGAAACAAGAAGCCATATCAATGTAATTTGATTAGTCTTATTTTTTACCCTCTTAATCACTATTACATTTACTTCTAAGCTGTTTGTGATAATTTTTAAAAATTCTCAAAATACAAGTTAATAATAATATATTGCTTATATTTAAATGTTTTATAAAATGCATTTTCATTTCTTGTAGTTTCCTAAATCCCATAACTCAATTTTAGAAATTTAGAGATGTCATTTTCTAAATTTTAAGATGTCTATGGTAAAGCAATTATCCACTGTAAAAACTACTTATATATTTAAAGAAAGATAAAACATTCCCATATTTCCAAATACTAACTAGTTTGGAAAAAACTCTTGATACAGGTATCTAGGATTTTCTGTCCCATGTGCCAAATACTACCTAAAGTATTTTGAACATGTTCCTACCAAAATATCCCTATACACTGACATTAGGAAACAATGACTACAATGTTTATGCATGCTGTACAAGAATTAGTTTCCTACCCAAAGAAGGAAAATGTTTTTCTATGAATAAAAAGATAAATTCTACCTTATATCTGAACAAATATATTTTAATATCTTTTATTTTTATTCACAGTGAATAAAAGAGAATACAGTCAGTTCAAAGATAACTAAATGTCTTTCTGCTAAATGCCATCAAATGGAATCCACTGTCTGTTATTTGAAATTGTCACCCTTTTATATTTTCAATTTCTTTATTTTGAAACTCACTGGGTTATAAATTTTAAATAATTCTGAAGAAGTTATTTTACTGAAATATATTCTATTGAAGCCTTCAAACTCCTAAATTAAGTTTCCCTATTTAGTTAGCCAGAGACTAACACGTGCTCTAAATTTGAACATTTAAAAACCACCCTTAATCTATAAGGCTTTTAAGAGCTTCCTATAAAGGTTCAAACTTTAAACAGACTCTAAAAGTCTAACTACAAAGAATTATTTTAAAATTGATCTTTTGTTTATATATAACAATGTACTTAAATAGACTGAGTTATCATATTTTTTATGAATCTATCTGTTCAGGCTAATGTCATCCATTTTAGCACCTATCTGTGTTAATATTTCCATACAAACAATGC
Source organism: Heterocephalus glaber (assembly GCF_053883595.1). NCBI lineage: Eukaryota > Metazoa > Chordata > Mammalia > Rodentia > Bathyergidae > Heterocephalus > Heterocephalus glaber. The sequence continues at coordinate 63,611,981 of NW_028258320.1, forward strand.
TAAGACTTTTCTAGGGTAATTATTATAGAACAAAAAATGGATATGTAAATACAGAATATAAGAAAGACTCCAAGGTGAAAGAAAGTACTTGGAATACTTTTATAAACAGCAGAATCTTTGATCAATATGATAAAATTATTTTGAATCTCTTACCAGTCTAAATACACAAACCTGTTGGAAGATCAACCAGCTGGAGTTCATTTCTCACTAAACCCATATTGTTTGGTGTTGAGGTAGCAAAGGAAAGAAAACCTGTCAAACTTGTCCATTCAATACCCCTGGAAAATAAACAAATATTAATTTAATATCTTTTCTTGTTTGAAAAGTTTATTTGAAAAAAAAGGTTTTCTTAAGACCTAATTTTATCACATACTTTAAAATATTACCTTTTATTGAGACTATATCACCACATATTTCTAAAACACAGAAAATTATTTCTAATTACTACTATCTCCTAATGTGATGACCAGACAGCAGTTATCAGGATTCATACCATCATTACAATGACAGGGAAATTCACATTTGGTTAGGAAAAGTCATTATCACAACAATTTCTATGAATTCTAACTGCTTTTGAAAAAAAGTACTACAGAAACATTGTGAGCTTAAAATATTTTCAGCTTAAAGTTTAGGAATTTTATCAACATTCCTAGTTGATTAGGAAACAGAAATTCTTTTTTAAAAAATTACTATATGTTTGCAATTCATGCAGTTTATAATTATCCTGGGGAGGAGTGTATGTACATATTACAGCTTGTTTCTCTCTCTCTCTCTCTCTCTCTCTCTCTCTTTTTGGTACTGAGGATCAAACTTGGATCCTTGCGCTTTTCAGACAGGCGGCAGAACCACTGAGCTAAATCCCCAGGCCTTGTTTCTTTTTTTAAATCCCATTCCCTCACTTCCCCTCTCCTCCTCCAGTCCCCCTATTCCCTTTTTCATTCTTGTTGATATCATTTGTCTTAGCTCATGTTATGGCATATAGTGTTTACAGTGCAGTTATTAGGTTCCTAAACATGGCATATTTTTCTTCTTCTTATTTCCCCTTTCTGTCCTCCTCACTCCTTGCCCTTGAGGAAGCAGAAATTCTTAAAGTAAAGAATATGAACTGAGCTGTTAGATCTGGAAGTAGATGAAAGCTCCAAACGGGATACCAATTAGAGAAAAGCACAAAGCAAGTCTCAAAAAGAAAGACATGTCTGACCAGACAGCCACCCATAAACTGAAAACCCTTGGAATTCCATTAACAAGGGATGTGACAGTAGGTGATGACACATCTTTTTTCCACTAACAAAATTGGACAGTGTACACCATCACAATGTATAAGAATGGAAAAGTGAAAGGGGCTCAGGACAACAGACTCCTTGGAGTTACAAGTATTGCTTACACGGAGTAGAGGCTGGCTGAAAAGGAAAGCTAAACCTTGGTTCTATTAATATGTAGTTGCTCATCAGCATTTATAAGACAGCCATTTAAAAAAAACACATATTGTCCACGGCTACTCTATAATGCAAGGGCTAAGCTGTTATGGCAGTGGTTTTGTGACCTAAAATTCTAAGCCTAAAATATTTACTATCAAGTCTGTTATGGCTTGTGTCTAGATGTCCCCAAAGCCTCATGCAGTCATAGGTGGGGGCTTTTTCAGAGGTGGCTGAATCTAGAGTGTGTGATGTTGGGACTAAGTGTGTGTGATCACTAAATCAGTCCACTGATTAGTTTGGCACCACCTTAATCCCTGCAGCCTAGAGATAATATAAAAAGGGGCAGAAAAAAGCTGCTAAGGTTACTTGTTGGTTTTCTTGCTTGCTCGCTACCTCCTGTCCATCATGAACTGTTTCTCCTCTGAGATGCTTGTCCGCCATGTCACCATGACTTGGAGCCAGCTGACTATGGACTGAAACCTCTACAAACTGTGAGCCAAATAAACCTTTCCTTCATTAACTTTGGGTGTTGGGTATTTTGTCTCAGCAATGAGAAAAGTAACTAAAACAAGGTCTTTGACAGAAAATGTTTAGTGATCCCAGATCTACTTTCTCCATTTTTGCACTGATCTGCATAGAACTTCTACACTTAACATGAAGGACTGCCTCTCTAATTTGTCCAAGCATATAAAATGGATTCACGTATCATATCTAAATTCCTTTATGTGGCTTTACATATCATCCAGCCATTTGCTTCACCCTACCTGACTGAGCTCACCAGGCAGTCATCTGAACCTTGTCTGCTATTTTAGCTCAAAGAATCTTGGTCACTTAATCCATTTGTACACTCCTACGTGTCTTTTGCAGAGGGACAAACGTAACCCAAAAAGAACTAAAAGCACTATTTCCAACAGAAGGCCACTGGTGTAGTCATCAAGCATTATGACTCTTTCAACATATAGTCTATGTGTTGAGACACATACACTAATGGCTGCTTAAAAGTCAGTTCTCTGGGTCAGTGGTCTCCACCTTTTTCTGGAAGACAGTTATTCCATGCATAGGGATAGGTGGATCGAGGGAGTGGGGAAATATGTTTTCAGGATAATTCAAAGGCATGGGCATCTCTAGCATGTGTAGTTCACAGTAGGAGGCATGCTCCCGTGAGAATCTAAAGTCGATGTTGATTGACAGGAGGAGCTCAAATGGTAATACAAGAGATGGAGAGTGGCTGTAAATACAGACAAAGCTTCACTCCCTACTGTGATAAAGGTGCTCACCTACTGTGTGACCTGGTTATTAACAGGATCCCTACTCTAGGTAATATCCATACTTTGATTGCTCTCTTCACTCTTCAAATATTACCGGAGTTAGGTCCTGGTTCTAGCACTAACTAGCTCTGGAATCTCTGCATCTCAGTTTCTTTGTGATGCAAGGAAAATAGTGCAAACACAAGTACTGATCCTATCATAAGTGCTACAGATATGTATTGGTAATTACTATCATCATGATTATTATTCTTATTTTGAGAGCTAACGAAAGCCTTATTTTCTTCATCAGCCCTCCTGATTCACTAAACTCAAATCACAACCACAATGAATACTGTAGAATTTGGTTAATTATTCACTAGAAAAGCTCCTTCCTCTTGTTTCTTTTTGCTTTTCATAACAGGTAACAGTAACCACTAATTTTTCTAATTAGAGTAAACAGCAGAAGAGCAGAGTCATTTGTGTCATATTCTAATCTCTGTAAGTCTTTTAGATTCAGTCAGCTCTGTCTGTCCACAGAAATCCTAAGGCTCACCCTCCAAGTCTTGTTGTTAGTCATAAGATTAGATTAGCAGGCCTGGAGACAGGCAGCTGTGGGATAACAAATGCAAACAAGATGTATTTTTTTTCTGCTTTCTAATTACTAGCTACCAATAAAATCCACACGAGCTTGTAGTTGGAAACTTCAGCTCAAGAGATTGTAACATCCTCTGAATGAGCTAAGGTCCAGGCCTGTAAAAAGTTCAGACGTGTGAGGGGTTAAAAAAAAAAAACCCCTCAAGGTCACAAAACAAACTAAAGGAAGACATCCCCTAAGGAGTAAACAGGGAGCTACTTCTCTCTGAAATAGGTAAACATAGTTCATTTTATTTGTACAAGACTTCAGAAAAAAGAAAGGATTACTTAAAAGACCCAGTTAATAATACACAGTAAATGTAATCTGAGACCTCATTCAGTACAACTGCCATTTTGGACACTGCTCACCTTCATCCCTGAAAGTGTATTCTCTTTCTCTCTCTGAAAAAAATCTATCATTTTTCCAATAAACTCCATCTATTCTCTATACAATGCCCTACATGACTTGTCTGAAATCTTCTGTCAGGCACAAAGAATCAAGGTGTGTTGTCAGTTCCTTGAAACGTTAAGGCCTGGCCCGGTTAGGACCTTTTTCCCTACTAACACTGCTGCTAGCAATCCAAATTAACCAATTGGCATCACCATCTCTAGACGCTAGGAATTCTGTCCTTCTATCCCTCCCTATTTTCTTTTCTTTTTTTTTTTTTATCCCTCCCTATTTTCAAAAATATATTGGTTAAGCACCAAGTATAAGCTCATGACTTTTTAAGCACTGGGTGGAATACAACCATAAACGAGTCCTTCTGAAGCTTGCACTCTAGCAGAGAAGAGACTTTATGGAAGTACATTCTGTATTATCTATGACAAAACAGACTGATTCAGATTTTAATAGGAGCTGTTTGAGAGTCTCCCATAATCTGGTCTCAGGGGGTAGGCAGGACTTCCTGGAGAAACTATTAGAGCTGAGACTCAAAGGGCAAATAGGGTTTGAACCTAAGCCTGTACTACTGAGACAACACAGTAAGTGACTGAGAAACATTGTTAGATTGCACTCTCTTTGAAAGGAGGTAGGTACCATGTCACATCTCCCCAAGCATGTGATAGCACTCAGGAATTTTGTTAGAGTAAATGAATGATGTCCAAGAAAAGCCCAGCACTCCTCCTTGTGTTTTAGTGTCATGCATATTCACAGAAATGTGTCCCCTCTATTTAAGATGTCCTGCAGTACAGGATATAACAGAATATGAGGTGGGTGCTTATGTTCTGTAATCTATACTATGAGCATGTTGCCTTTGAACATTACAGCAGCAGCTTAAATATACCATTCCTACTGAAGAAAATAAAAATCAAGTTGAACTTCAAAGTGGATTAGATAAGGAGGGGATTATTACTCAGAAGAATGAAAATTCTTGTCAAACATAGCTAAGCTCTACTTCCCTCAGGATTAGAATATTGTTGTCTAGGTTTAACTACATCTTAGGGCTCTAAAAGACTAGAACAGCAGCTCATTTTCTGTTCTAGAATTTCTTTTTATTTTCCAGATTCCTAACCACTGAACAACTGTAACTTCTGAATTTATCAGCAGGTATCCGGGGTTCTCACTCTCATGGGTTCCCACACTCGGCCTGTTGTCCATCTACTGAGTACACCACAGAGGCCACTCTCAACATGGACGGTTAGCGGGGGACCCACACTTCTGAAAAGTCTTAAAGCTTTAAGATTCTTCTGCAAATTTATAGACTGACAAAACAGAGATCATTTTACTTTCTACAAATAATCTAATCAAAGCAATACTGGGTCAAACAATGGTCTAATAGTCAAACAAAATACTATTAATAATTTTTGACATCCAAAATAGTATCAGGCTATATCATTTTAAATTCAGCCTATAAAAAAAGACACAAACTAATAATCTAAGAATATTAACATGTACCACTCCACTTTGTTTACTTCTACGTATCGTTCACTAAATTATAAGCATCAAAGTCTTTGTTTAGAAGATGCTTAATAGATATATGTATCACTAGTTAAAACATCATGGTTTTTAAAACACGTGCACACACACACACACACACACACACACACACACACACACACACACACACGAGCACCTGTATCTATCTGTAGTTACATAGCCCCTGGCCACATATATCCACAAGATTCATGTACAAGGGAAAAAAACAACTTTCTAAAAGTTAGCCTTAATTTGTGTATAAAAGTCTAGAATGTGTTGGGTTTATTGCTAATCAGTTCTGAATTTTTTATAACACATCTGTGAAATCTTCATAATGGCTTTTAATTGTAGTACTAAAACTACATTAATTGAAACACAAAGACAGCAGGATTTTAGCATCCTCTTGAGTAGCATCTCTGAATATAAAATGAGTTATCTTCAAAATGGGAATTAAAAAATGGAAATTCATATGCAAAATGGAACACTTGTGTATGATCGATCATTCACAATGCTAATCTGTGCGAGTAGCACATCCCTTAGAGTGCTAGGTATCCAATTCACATTTTATAAACAACTGGAGTGTTACTCAATCATAAATACAGTAGTGACATCTACAACCTGACTGACTCAGGTTAACAAATCTTACTTAACACTAATACTTTGCTGATAAACTAGCTATTGAAGGTTTCAGTACTCAAAAACAAAAGGACAATGTGCTTGATTTTCCAGAAGCATGTGTTAAATTCTTAGCATGAATCTTGGCTCAGGTACTATTTTTATTTTTATTGTCACCATGATTCCTACTGATCTACGGACATTTTTAATAGATCTTGCACATGTACTGTAAGAGCTCAAGCTCTGAAACCTACCCATTAGCAGTATAATGGGGATTCAGTGAAGTGATGCATGCAAAGTATTAACATAATCCTTGGGACAATACTGATTAAATGAAGAGTTCTGACTGGTTGGTGTTAGCCATAAAAGAAGACACCACGTAGGAATGGCAAGGGTGAAGGAAATATCAAGGACAGAAATGTAGACAGGAAAGAAATGGAGAGAGAAGATATGAACAGTGGCAGCAACAACTACTGGAGGAAGTGCGTACCAGAGTGGAAAGCTGCAGATTCTGTTTCAAAGGAGAAAGAAGATAAAAGCCTAGAAGAAGCTGAAGAGATATCTTTGTTGCAGTACCCCTAAAGTGTAATGCTTTTGAAGACATTACCACTCTTTGTAAACGTATTTCTGAAGATACTGGAGAAGTACAGCATAAGGTGGCAATAAACAGGCACCAAACATTACAAAACAATTCACTTGAAAGAATAAAGCAATGTAAGCCTTCAGGGATTTCCAATACAAAAGCTGTGATTCTCAAAGGATTAACTCTTCTGTATCCAGAAAATGCATTTAGAGTAGTGCATTCACTAAAGGTTCACTAAGAATCTTGATATACACGAGACCTATGATTATATAATGTACAGAAGACAGAAAATGCCCTTTCGGGCCGGGGATTTAGCTCAGTGGTTCCGCCAACTGCCTCGCAAGCGCAAGGTACTGAGTTCGATTACTGGTACCAAAAAAAAAAGAAAAAAAAAGAAAAAGAAAATGGCTTTTCTTATATTTTCATTTAAAGATCACTGAAAAATACTGGAAACTGATATCATATTGTTATGTAACTATAACCTATCACTGATAAGGCAAAAGAGGAAAACAGCCTTGCATTCAGCAGAATAATGTTATGGAGCAGGTATGCACACATTTTAAAGCAGAAACAAGAGGCACTTTTCTGTCATTTTAGGCTTCTCTCATACATATATGCAAATGCAGCATTCATACCCAGATCACGCAAAATTAAAGAATAAATGCTATACAATTTTTTGCCTTTTCTGATGGTGTCTATACAAAAGAATATGGTTAGTTAATAATTAAAATGACTTTATTCAAGTTTGTCATTAGCAATCCTAATGATCAATCTTCATCAAACTGGAAAATAACTCCTAAACAAGGCGACACAGTGATTTTGGATGAAAAAGTAACTTGGACCTCAGGAGAAATAAATAACAGGCAGCAATAAAAGATTTCATTTCTTATGTAGTTTACAAAGCAAGCAGTTAGTACTCTTCTTGATTAACACAGCTATTAGCTGGACATGAATATTTATTATTCAAACTTTTCAAATAATCACTGCTGGAGACAGCATTATAAAGTATTCGATGCAGCAGTCCAATAGGAATTTTTTTCTGATACTTCCTATGTTTTTAATCTCAAAGTCACAAGGGCATACTCACTTTACTTCGCATGAGTGGATGCTTAATTCCTTGTGCAGCAGGCCACTGGTGAGGTGATACACCAGGACAGAACCATTACTTGTACCTACCAAAATAATGGAACAGAAGAGTACTAATTTAGTGATTATTTCAATTCTTTCCAACAAGCAACAAGTCTCTTCTCAAAATTTTAATCATTTCACATTTATCTTCTATGAAAGTGACCCAACTTTTGCTTACAAAATGCATTTCTCTGACCTCTTCTATATCAAAAATGGGCCTAGTTGCATGTACACTGAAATTTTGCCAACTCTAGGGATAGATTTCCACAAAAAGATTTTAAAGGACTAAACTGGTACACATAACTATTTCAAGTAGCACTTCCTTAAGCTTTTCTATACATGGGAGTTATGTTTATGGGAGAATGTTTATTATTGCTGGTCCTCATAAACCATAACCTAACAAAGCTCATTAACTAGATCTTTTGTTTTGTTTTTTGACAAAGTTATTTTTGTTCTGCCTCATGTTAAATAAATCATGACAAGATAGTAAGGCATGGTGGTTAAATGTGTTTTTGTAGTTAAAGCCTGAGTTCAAGGTCTGGCTCTATATTCTTGGGTAAGTTACTTGGCCAACACTAAATCTATGTTTTTACCTCTTTTAGACAAGAATAAAAGAAAATCCATTTATTAGCAATTAAATGAGAAAATTATGCAAAGCACAGCATTTCACAGACAGTAAATATTGGGTTAACTAGTATTAACTTGGTTAGTTAGTATTTGTTATCCTTGCTTCTAAAGCTTTCTGTGGTCTCAGACAGTACAACTACAGAGAAAAAGACATGGACATTCTTGAACAAGTTTTAGCCTCTAAAGTGTTTTTATAAATTAAACGAGAAACACAAAAAGTATAATTGAACAATCATTTTCTTAATGTATATTAAAGAATTAATGTATCCAACAAAGCAATAGAATGGAAGTAAATTCCACTCTTATTTGCTGAATAAAGCTCTAGAAATCTTCTACATAACTATTCTAGAAAAAAATACCATATGATTGCCTATATTTATCAACTATTTCATAATAATAACTTTCAGTACACAGCAGCTGAATACTGAAATTTTTCAATTATCAAACTTCCTAATAGTCAAATGATTTCTACATTCTGTAAGTTTTGATGATGCTGCACCTATGATCTAACCCTCTAAGGACACAGCTAGAAGTTATTCCATAGCCGAACTCTGCTTATCATCCCTAGTGACAGTGCAGCACTGCAGGCATTTATTTTATATTTTTTGTTTTTACTTTGTTATACTAAGTTTAATAAATGATGACATTCACTGTATGCTAGTATAGTATGACATATTCAACAATGGAACTCTCAGAACTTGACATAGTTCTTATATAGCTGTAACAAGAAATAATTTTCCAAAAAATTGATAAAATTCCAATTGACAAATTAGGTATATTGACACTGTACATACATGTACATGTAATGAACATTGATTAGTCCTAGTTAAAATCTCTATAAAATGTTAAGTATGAATGGTTTCTAAAGCAAAAATTAAACACTTTGCATTTATATAAATCTGGACACATGTACACAAAAGTTATTTAATATTCAAATTCAAATAACTTTCAAAAGATAGCCACAAAAAAACAAAAGAAAATACCCAAAGAAGCCATTAGTACTCACAAGTTAGCTGTTAAGCCACATAAGACACACTGGCCACAAAACACATGGCCAGGTTTTAATTTAGAAAAGAAGAAAAGGAATCACAAGTCACATGTTTATAAGACTTGGGAAGAAAGAAGTCAACCTACAGTATCATAAGATAAAATGTTAATTGTTTAAAAAAATTTTTTTTTAATTTTTGGAAAAATGTATTTTAACTTAACTTTACATATGGAAGGGTTTTTTCCCCTCATTTTCTCTGTAAATGAAACTGGGTTCATCCTGTTACTACGAATAAATGTGACAGCAAGTTGAAGCCCAGACGTATTTTTCTGTTTATAAAATAAAAACCTGAAATTTCAAGCCAAAAAGCAAATTTGATTTTATGGAAATCAAAGTCTCTTTAAACAATGATTAATACACAATTCCTAGCAAATGAAGATGACTCCTATCATTAAATTACCATAATTAACTCTGGCTACATTATTACTTAACAAAGACTCAATACAAAATAGTAAGCACTGGGCTGATCTATAAACAGACAAGGAGTCCTGGATTCTCATCATACAGGGACTATCCCTTGATGTTTCAGAGAGGCATTGATACTACCAGAGACTTGATGGTGTAGTCTCAGGTGGATGAACTGTAGTGAGATCAAAAATAAGGCACCTGGAGTAAAAGGAGAAAAAGAGAAAAAGAAAGAAAGAAAGGAAGAAAGAAAGGAAGGAAGGAAGGAAGAAAGGAAGGGCGAAAGAGAGAGAGAAAGAAAGGAAGGAAGGGAGAAGTTTCAAGGTGAGTATTTAGACAACTTCACTTAACCTGTTTATCTTTTAAAACCATCCTTAAAGAAAATAAAGGATTTGCGAGAAATTTGAAAACTAAACATCTTAAGAGTTTTACAAAAACAGCAGGTCAAATCCTCACCAACAGCAAGCAGTGGCTGATACATCCTGATGTTTTTTGTAGTCAGAGGTGGGCACATACGGATGGCGAACTGTGGGGAGGGCAGTCCTGAAAGCAATCCTGTTAGCAGGAATTTCAGGTGTACTTCCTGCAGAATAGAGCCTTTGGGATGTTCTTCCCCAGCAATTGCACTTTGCCCTAATTTATATAAAAAAGATATATTAATTATAAAGTATGCTGACCTTAAAACTTAAAGAAACTTTTTAGTGGAGACAGTTCTGGAAGCAAAGATGTGATGTAGCACTCTAGAGGCTGCAGCTAGCAGCTCTGCCCTTGGCTCTGCACTTGGCTGTGGAACTTAACTCACATCAGCTTACACTTCAAAGGATAGATTATTACATAGTACTGCTATCCAGAATTCAGAAGCTAGGTCTTCTAAGAAATAGTTTCAGCGAAAATTCCTGGTATGAGGGTCCTAAACAGAATTCAGAACACATCAAGAGAACCTGGGATAGAGAAAACTTCCTGTGGAGTGGGATGCTACAAAATAGTCCCATCTTGCTACCTTTGTAAAGCGCTATTTTTTAATATGAGGCACTCTAAAGTCAACGTAAAAACTCATTTAAGATACCTAATATGAAGCTTTAATGTGTCAATGAAGTTATAAAGTATAAGCTCATAATTAAATATTATAAATACAAATATGTAATCTATAAAATTATTAATACAATATATATAAAGTCACTAATAAGAGTTCAATCATATTATTTTCAAATTGTTTGTACTTAGGTTATAAAGCCTCAAATTAAAAAGATGATTCCAATAAAAACCATTCTAAGAAAATGTGAATATAACGAGTACAGTAAAATCAAGACTGTTCACCTAAAAAGGTATACACTTTTTCCTATAAACTACTATCGAATATTGGGATTGACTTGCCAAAAATACATAATAAAGAATACACGCGAATACATAGACAACATACACAAACATGTATATGCTGGGAAAGGCAAGTGGGTGATGGGGCTATGAATATAATCCTTTGAGGCTATAAAGCCTTCTAGTAATAATATTATTTTAAAATCTTTAAAATAAATAGAAAAAGCAATCAATTTAATCCAAATAAAATGATTCCTTAGATTGGCAATACAATGGATATGCACTTACTTAGTAACAACAAATGGGATGTTAAGGAAAGGAAAGTTCAACAGGTAGGTACGATGTATACCAACACTACTGGCTTAGAGCTGACACCTGGGAACTGCCACATTTTTCAAGTGTTTTCCTTAAGAGGTAATTCACAAGGTATGGCAGATTAGGCCTTAAAAAGCAGCTGCCATTATCCAATGAATATAAATCAGCCTCTGTATTTAACTGAATTGCTTTCAATTATCTCCAAGTACACAGTGAATTTCAAATTAAAAGTTTAATTAAAAGTTTTAATTAAAATGTTTTCAAGTGATAAAGCTTTATTTGTTTAATACTTTTAAATCAGCTGCATTCTCAAGAACTGCTATACAATCCGTATCCTTTTGTTTCTTAAATATTGTAATTTATATCACTTAGATACTTAACTAGCATAAAACTTCAAACTCCTACAGGATTATGATTACTGGTTAGTTCTGTTCATGTGTATTTATAATTCTTTTCACTTTAATATTTTATATTAAAAACAAACAAGGTCAATTAACTCAGAAAATTGTGTTACTGATAAAATGAATTCTGCAAAATTAGTAAATGTCCAATTTCCCCATATGGATTTATGTCTGGATGGTAGATGGAATTTTAGATATAAAGGTTGGTGTCACTAAGCAAAGAATTCTATAGCTGGTGGGAATCATGACAAAATCAAGGCCCTGCAAGGTCCTGGTCTTGCCCCAAATGACAGTGGTGCAGCCAGAACTGGAGACCACACCGTGGAGCCAGCCCCAGAGGCTTGGGGACTGGGATCCCATTTTGGTTCTTCCATCTAGTGCTAGGGTGTGGTTTGGGACAAGTTTTTGAATCGCTCTGGGCCACAGTCCTCATATATATTAAATGGAGATAATATCATCTACTTTACAGGGTTGGAGTGAGATATTATGTAGGATATTTATAATAGCAGTTAAGGCAGAATCAAGTACTCAATGTCATTTCATTAATACAATTAAAGTAATGCTGTTTGTATTTAATATAATACCTTATAGCATTTAAACAAAACACCCACTCAATAATATCATTCTCAATTTCACTATGGAAGAATAAACTTTATAAACCATACAATTTCAAAAGAATTTGATGTCAAAATTATTTAGCATATTTACAAAGTCTTATAGTTTTAACTTGCATAATACTTGGAGTCAGAAATCTTCATTCTTCAATATATATATAGGCCCATAATTAAATAAATGAATATTCTATCTGAAACAAATATATGCTGAATCCCCAGTCAAGAAATTTTAAAAGTTCATACCACAAAGTTAAAATAATTTTTCTTATATTTCTCAGCTATTTTATTCTTCTAGCCAATATTAACTACACATCTATACTACATAAGGCTCTGTGCAGAGTGCTTAAGGATACAAAATTGAATCAAACACCGTCCCACCTTTGTAGAGTATATAATTTGTTGGAGGAAAGAAAAGTTTAAAAAAACTACACAATTACAAAATAGCTGATAACTCTTTGAGGCTACACTGAAATTATGCCGAAGAGATTACAGGAAGCAACACTTGAGTTAAATTTTGAATTAGGAGCATCAGAAAGGAAGAGAGAAAAGGCATGCATTTAATTCCTAGCCAAGGGGCCAGTGAGCTGTAGGACCTGAGGAGGTGGGTGCTGCTCAGCAAGACTTCTAAATCCAGAATCCAGTTGCCTGCTATCATGTTTCATTTCAATCAGTTTCTCAGGAATGAACATTTTCTAGTCCCAACAACCATAATGGCTATCTATGCCACTTTAGGCACTTTCATACTTAAATATTTCACACCTTTCTGATTTATTTAAGAAAGAATAATTCTCCATTTTATTTTCTCAACTTTTAACTTTGACTTTATCAGAATTGCAAGTCAGTGACTCTATTAATTTTTCCTTTTAGGGGCCGGGGATTTGGCTCAGTGGTTTCGCCGCCTGCTGCGCAAGCGCAAGGACCCGAGTTCGATTCCCCAGTACCAAAAAAAAAAAAAAAATTTTTCCTTTTAAAAAAAATATGCAACATGAAAGTTAGAGAAAAAAGAAGAAAAAAAACCTTACCAATCATATTATCTAGGGAAAGATCTGGAAGTTTATTTTGTAGTACTCCTACAGGAATTCCACAGAAAGACATTGGTGAATACAAAGGTGACACTCCAGAACTACTGTGAAGACATAATAATTAGATGGTTTCACATATTTAAAACCAGCATTCCATATGAAAAACCCAAATTATTAATTCCAGATCATGGTATTTTACTTTTATTAATCTTTGCCATAGGTCAAAGAGCTCTGGTAGGTTTATATAATTATATAATAATCTAAATCCTTAATTACCTATTTCAAATATTTTTATAGAAAAATGGTCCTATTTTTATATAATTTTGGAAAATTACCAAAAAAAAAAAGGTAACAGAAAACAAAAATACAATCCCATTGGCCATTTACCTGTTTCTTGAATTTCGACTGCACACAGCAGATCTGAGTTCCCATATCATGACCCTGCCATCACTCACTATGAGAGCAGCCGAATTCTCATTGACAGGACAGCATACCATACTGAAGGGACGGACAGTTTTTGTCACCCTGATTGCATCACACTGGCTTCGTAAATCATAGGTAAGCTCCTGAACAGGATCTGGATCTTAACATAAAATTATTTTAAGTATCAAAATCACTTTTATTTGTTGCAACATAAATAAAACCTCAAGTAAAAGGAAATTATTCCTTTACTAGTGAAAACTCTTAATAACTTCACCTTTTATAATTACTAATTTCTTCAAATATAAAAATAATTCACCTAATGACTGCATACAACTTTAATCTCTAAAACAACTACAATGAAGATATCCTATTTTTAAATATTTTTAAAATAAAATACTTTGAAAAAAGATCACCAGTGATAGTTGGTTAAGCAATGAATAGTACACTACAGACTATCAAAAGTGTACTGTAGACTACTAGTGGTCTACAGTAATCTGAAAATACCTATTCTTTATGGAAGATGTGAAAATTGCTTTCCCTTTACATAGCATCATTTCACAAAAACATCATTTCTATTCTCCAAAAATAACACTCATCAGACAGTTCAATGCCCTGGAGACTTACTAACATTTACAAGGGACACCCCTGAAGCAGAAAAGTCAAGGGGGTATAATGCTAAAGGTACACAAGTTTGGACTTGGATCGGAAATAAGATTTAAAAAGGGTAACATCTACTTTTGTCCATGGACACAATCAAGAATGAATTACAAAATATCAGTCTCTATGTTGTATATATACGAGGTACACTGTTGTTAACATTAAAAGATTGATCTTGGGCTTGTACTTTTTTCTCAATGTGAGAAAATATTTCTTTATTGCTTTATCACTCAATCTCAGTCATGTACCAACATCACTGTGTATTTCACCAGTTAAATTGATAGCCCTTGTGAGTCACAGCCCATGGTGTCTACCAGTGAGTCATGCTTTTGTATGAGCCCCTCTCCTTAAGGGCAGGCAGAACCTCTAACTTGCTTCTATCAACAGAATATGGGAAAGACTGTTGAAGAGTCAAGCCCTTGACTAGATTACACTACACAATGTATAATCAAAATATACACTGAATGTTTAAATTTTAAAACATTTGTTACAGTAAAAGACACATTGTCATTAATCTTCCTCTAAAATATTTCCCCTCATTTCCAAACACACTCATTCAATCGTTCTTGCCACTTTCTGAAGCAGTTCTGAAAGTCCTCTTTCATATCTTTACATAGTGTGATGAAAAATACACTAAATGCTTGGTGCTGAGTGCCATCCAATGTAAAGGCAGGCTCATAAAAACATTATGATGTGTCCTCATCCACTTTATTTACTAGAACTAGCACCATGCAACTTTTGGCTTTTCCTGAGTCAAAATGACCATGAAAGGTAAATGTTTTGAACTGATTCAGGACATCGAGACAGCATGACAGCGCAACTAAAAACACTCACAAAAGAGGACTTCCAACTGCTTCAGAAAGCAGCAAGAATGGTGGGATAAGTTGAAAGCAAAGGGGAGTATTTAGAGGGAGATTAATGGCAATATGTCTTTTTATTGTAATAATTTTTAAAAATTTAAACGTTCACTATATTTTTCCATCATTCCTTATATAAACTCTATGTTAACTGTCTGAGTCTCCTACAAATCTTGAAGAAGTGAGCTGTCATGTTATAAGATTGCCACATGAATTACAGGTGGCCTCTATGAGCAAAGACTAGATCTGAGTTACAGCAAGGAAACAGAACTTCAGTTCAACAACCACAAGGAAGTAAGTTGTCAAGTAACTACATGAGCTGCCAACAACTAGAGGGACCAAGCTCTAGAACCCAGCTATGGCTCATATGCTGTTTATACTGGGCTTGTACTTTTTATGCCTCAAGTTATAACCATATTCTAACACTTCCTTAAGGCAAGAATTGCTTTGGCTGGCATTTGCCACAAGAAGCTTTATAAAATAATTCTGAAGAAAAATATAATTAACATCACTGTATGATCTAAACCCACCTGGTTCGTCATTTGAAGTAGTCACAATGGTATTATAAGATCTTCTAACACGTAAGGTTATGCAACCATTTTCATGTAGGCAAAATAAGCCATCACGCTGAAAGCAGGGTATTACCTTTAAAAAGGTGACATATTTATTTTTAAAAACACAATAGATTATTGAAGTACATACTGTGAAACTTAAAAACTTGTATTTAGAAAATACAGGCAAAAAAAGAAACAAATGAAAATATACACATAATCCCAAAGCTTTAAAACAAAATGAACATTTTAAAAATCCATGACTAATTCTAAAAAAACCCTATCTTTATCCATGTAACTTAAATAGGTTAGCAAACATCTCAGGATCAATGAGAAGAATCTGTAGGGCAAACCAAACCAATTAAAAGTGCAGAAAAATAAGAAATACAAAATATCACCATTATTCCTTCAATAAACTAAAAAGTGGAACTAATCACTTTTGCAAGATTACAGTTTTTCTCTAAACAAAATTCATAATAACTTTCAGAGATGTAATTTGTAAACTGTAGATACCTGCAGAAATGGAACTCCTGTTCGTTCTATTGCAATTACACCCACTGTTTGATTCACCTCAAGGTCAAGGATTAAAATCTCTCGAGGATAGAGCAACAACATGTGATTCCTTTTTGAAGGCAGGTATGCCAACTGGAGACAATCATTGAGAGTTATGAATTCAGCACTGAAAAAAGTATCAAGATAAATTGGTATCAATATCAGTATTTAATTTACATCAAAAAGACTTAATAAAGGATTTAATTTTGTACTCTCCACATAAAAGCTGTCAGTGAGAATGTACAACTATTTCCTGAAATGAGCAACATGGGTTAGCATTTAAAACTTGGATTTCTACTAAGAACCAGAATCCAAATTATGACAATACTGAGTAGATACCATTGTTTCTAAATGTCTGATATAATTATTGTGAAACAAGTGACAATACTATACCAACATTTGTAAGATAGTTTTATTTGATTTTTATTTTGCAAACAAAAGCCCAGACTGTTGAAATTAAGACTCAGGATTAAAACATAAACATTTAGGGAAGCTAGAACCACGGCACCAGAATTACTGAACTTATCAAATGACTGGATCTTTAGGACCAATAGTAAGTCACCTTCCTGACCTTCACTTTTTTTTTTTTTTTTTTTGGCAGTGCTGGGGATTGAACTCAGGTCCTAACACATACATGCTAGGCAAGAAATGTACCACTGAGCGACATCCTCAACCGACCTCACTCACTTTCAAGTTGTCTTAAATCTCTTTTCAAACAAATTAGGGTACTGAACTCATTTATATAATACCAGTTCCTTTTGTGTAAATATTAGAAGGATTGTAAAAAACAATTAGAGACAAAAATTCATTTTAGCAACTTGTGATCAGTGCATCTATTTAATTACAACCTTTTATATAAAACATATTTCAATATAAATAGACATAGTAAAGCACTATTTTCTTTTTTTTTTTTGGTACAGGAGTCAAACTCAGGGCCTTGTGCTTGCCAGGAAGGAGCTACACTGCTGAGCTACATCCCCAACCCAGCACTATTTTATTTTTACATAGTAGTTTTATTGAAAAGTTTTGATATTTAAAATAGTTCAGAAAACCAGAAGGATTTGTATTGTACTAAAATTCTGACTGTCATCTCCTACTTCAGTAAGCTTGAGTAGTGAATTTAAAACAATATAGGACTAAGGTTTCCTCATCTATGAAATGGGAAAGATGCTGGGCATGGTGGCACACCCCTGTAATCCCAGGACTCAGGAGGCTGAGGCAGGAAGATTGCCGCAAATTTGAGGCCAGCCTGGGCTACATAATGAGTTCAAGGTCAGCCTGAAGTATATAATGAGACCTTGTCTCAAAAAAGGGGGGTGGGGGGAAGATACTTCTACCCAGGGCTGAAATAAGAGTACATGATTTAATGGATAATGAAAGTACCTAGACCAATTCTATTTGAAGGGATAAATAATGTACATATAATTCAAGACGCACACATAACTCACATAACAGAAAACGTAACAGTCATAAACTTTAAAACTATTCCTCCTGCCAAGTAATTATTTATGATAGGGAATGCACGAAATATAGAAAAGTCTAGAAAGATACTTAAGAATCATTCATAAATTAGCAGAGTAGGAAATAAATTAACTAGTAAATTTAACCAGGGCTTAATATATGAAAGTAATATTTATCCACAAATTCAGAATATATTTGTAATATAATTTGTTTTTTACCATATATGTTAAGTAATTATCCACAAGTCTAGTTAGAATAATCTGAGCATGTTAAAGATAAAAGCTATTTTAAAGGGAAAAAAAAAAGCCCAAGCAGTAAAAATATGGTAGCAGTAGGAAAGACGGAAATCTATTTCTAAAGCATAAATTAGTTACTTGAAATTTCATTCAGTTGCAATTCCTTAAACAGTAATAGCTCATATTTTCTAAACGAGTGGTTACAAAGTATCAACCACTACAGTAAGTACATTACTTATGTTACTATATCTGTTAATTTTTATAACAATCCTATGAAATACTTTAAAGCCCTACTTTAGAGATGGGAGACTAAAATTTGCACAAGATTAAGGGAATCTATTCAGAGTCACACAACTACGGCTAATCCCAGAACCTGGTTCTTCAGTAGGATAGGAAACATCTTCACCTACATAAGAAAGATACCTATATTTTACTGGCTAATAAGACTGCACAGAACTTAAATCAAGAAAATGTACTGAAATGAAAATCCAGCTTTTGCTTTTTAATTTTTTATGTATTCAATGACCACAACTTTATAATCATCTTATATTTTCAGTACGAAAAATCAGAAGTGAAAAATTGTACTCTATGAAATTCAGTGGGAGAGTTTAAGCAGACAGTGGAAGCAAAGGGACTATGTTAAATAAATGAATCTCCTAAAAGAGAAGATAAAAGAATATTTTTCCTCTAATAAATTTAAAATTGGAAATGAGAAAAGATGAGATTTATCTTGGTATAACTTCAAAAATGATGATTTCATATGAAATAGATGAATGTTGTTAGTCTTACACTTGTTAACTTACCTAGGTTTCTCTTGAGTAATTAAAATTTTCACTTTATTAAGAGCCTTCTTGGCTCCTGTGGCTGCAGCCAGCTTGTTATGAGCTGGGCTGGAATGTGGGCTAGAGATGTACACTTTTTTCCCGGGGCCTGAGGGAGGCTTGGATGGAGAGAAGTCTGAGATGAATACAATGCCCTCACTGGTAAGCACTATATTGAGAGAAGCAAAACTCTGATTAAAATTTAATCAAGTTAGCATAGAGTTTTATTCCAATACAATTTGAGAACAAGATAATGATAATTTTAACAATGCAGAAGTGGCAATGTTACACAGTCAGAATATGATGGGAATACTGTCCAAGTTGAAGAGAAACAAGTGGTCCACTAGAATTCAAAAGTTTCTAAGTTCAGAATTCTAAATTACATCTCATATTAAAATGATACTAGAAGGTTATTGGCAGAAAGAATAAATGTTTGTCTTGCCAGTAAAGTCCATGCATAGACTTTCATTAAAAACCTTTACTCTTAGCTCATAATTTCAAAATACACTTTTCAGAATATAAGATTCATACAGGAAGAAAAAAATATTTCTTACGTAAGAGGTTCTGCATATCACAATTAAAAGTTCAAACATTTGATTTGATGACATTAAACTTTTCAGGATTATCATGAACTACTCAATCTAAATATATTTTCTTTTCCTTTTCAAGCATCAGACTGAACCTCAGGATGAAGAAAGAGTATTCTTTTCCCATTATATTGAAAGAGACTGCCAATAAAGGCTTATTAAGTGTCCATGAAATAAATATATTTCAACATCATATTTAGCAGTATAAATTATCTTTTGATAACTGAAAAAATAATCTCCCTCAATACCAGGCTGACTTGCTACTGGGATACAAGGCAGGAAAACCTCATCCACCCTGAGTCCCAGCACTTAGTGAGGCTGCCGTAGGCACAGAGACCAAAGAAGCATTCAGGATTATGACAACCTGAGCTCACTCTGAATAAAAAGGTTAGGGCAACAGATGCTTTGAAATATAGTGTTTTCAGTCACAGAAATGTAGAGCTGACATAATCAAGTTAGCCTAAAGCCTTGTTTCTTTTTCAGGTCTCAGGACTCATCCTTCAAGGACCCCCTGCCTTCCCTTCTTTTGTGATGCCTCCTCTCCCTGCCTGCTCTAAGCCAGATTTCCTCTGTGTTTCCACAGCAGAGCATTCATGTCAGCAAACTGATGAGTGCGAAGGTGTATGTCTGCACAAACTCACACAAACACTAACATACAAAGGCCCAAACACACTACTGTATTGCAGTTATTTTGGTAGTCAAGTTTCCCGTTTTAACTTCTACTTGTACTTTTCTTCCTTCAACACAGAGCAAACACACACACACACACACACACACACACACACCTTCCGTAAGTGTTGATGGATAAAAGCTAGAATTTTAACTAAAATAAAAGTAAAAACCAGCTAATAACCACAGCTGACCACAGCTAATTCCCCTACCTCTTTCAAGTTTCTGATTATCATCAAAATATAGCCAACTTTAACCATTCTATCTAATACGTGACCGTGTGATCCCCCATTCCTCTCTATGCTCTTTATGGTATTTTATTTTTTATATCACTTATCATACGTCTTAATATATCAGAACATATTAATTAAGTTCATAGTTTATAATCTGATTCTGTCACTAGAATGTTAACTCTTTGAAGGAAGAAATCTTTGTCTCAGTTCCCAAAACAGTAGTAATAACTCAAATATCTGTTGGGTAACTGAAGAAAGAATATTTTCTAAATAAGCCACAAAAATATCTGTCTAAAAAAACTCCTCAGTTTTAGATCACTTGATCAATAAAACATCAAAAATATCAAACACACAGGGCCGGGGATTTAGCTCAGTGGTTCCACCGCCTGCCTTGCAAGCGCAAGGTCCCAAGTTCGATCCCTGGTACAAAAAAAAAAAGTTTCAAACACTAGCAAAAAACATCTCTACAAGGAAAAAAAATCCCCATGGGCTTATTCTGTTCTTTACATGCTTCTGTTCAGGGCACTCAAAGTGAGTGGCCTTAATTAGGATTTTTTTTTATTTTTTATTTTTGGTACTGGGGATCGAACTTGGGACCTTACGCTTGCAAGGCAGGTGCCAGAACCACTGAGCTAAATCCCCAGCCCCTAGGATATTTTTTTTAAAAGCAAGAACTTAATTTGATCACAGACTAATTGAAACCCTTGATTCAAGTTCTTTCAATGTTCACAGAAAATCAAATTTAATTAAGCCTGAAATTGAATATCACAGTAACTTTCTGTCCTCAGCTGTACTAATACTATTCACAAATTCAACATAATAAAGGCAAAGTTTACTGGGCTTAAATTCTAAACTATGAAGATATGTGCAAACAATATAGGGTTAAGATACAGAATTTAGGACCTGCAGATATATGGGCAAGATGTGCTTTTCCAATTTCTCAGTCATTTTAACATTACAGATGTGCGTACTGTATCTATAGAGCATTATTACTAGTACCTCATTCAACTCATTCCAAAAGCAATCATGACTTACAAGTTAAATGCGAGGGATCAAAGGGGTCAAAAGAAAATGAAAGAATGTTATCTGCATAGCTTTTCTTCCACAGTTTGGTGCCAGTATCTGCATTCCAGAGCACAATGTAATTTGGTGGGTGGATAGCAAGCAGTAAATCTCGGGAAGCATCTTGATTCCATAGCCACTGAACATCTGTAAAGGCCAGATAAAGGCAAAACTCAGAAAGCACCTACTTCAAAACATTTGGCTCACTTTTCCTCGGTACTTGGTATTTTATTTAAATATAACCCTTAAAATATTAGCCTCTCCCATGTGATATACATGTTTTTTTCAAGATTAAAGAGGAAAAATAATTTTGTATGAAAATAAGTTATCTGTGCTGGGTTCAGTGGCATATCTGTCATCTCAGCTACTTCTGAGGGAGAGGCAGGAAAATTGGGAGTTTGAAGCCAGCCTAGGCAATTTAGTGAGACTCCCATCTGAAAATAAAAATATAAATAAAAACAAAAAAAAATTTTAATGAATTCTTTGGTTAAAATCTCAAGTATTATCTAAAATATAACTAAAGAAAACAAAAGACAACTTGTTCTACTGGTAATCACTACTTAAAAGTATAAAAATCAGGGGATGGGAGTGTGGTTCAGTGGTAGAGCCCATACCTAACACGTACAAGGCCCTGGGTTCCTCCCCAGCACAGAAAAAAAAGAACGAAAAAAGAAAACACTATAAAAATCAATATCTAAGACTCTCTCAGCCATGATTAAGATGTCACACTCCTCCAACATTTTGTGGAATTACTTAATAATACAATGCAGTTTTTCACAGTTTTTCAAAATAATAACTAGAATAAAGATGTAGCCTAGTACCTAGCAGATAGTAAGTACTCAAACAAATATTTATTTTTTTGGTACTGGGGATCAAACCAGGGTCCTTGTGCTTGTGAGGCAGGCACCAGAACCACTGAGCTAAATCCCAGGCCCCTCAAACAAATATTTTTAAAATTGTCATTTAAAAATTCATTTAGTCAAGAGAGCTTCTCAAAGACTAGTGTCTAAAGAATATCATATTATTTCTAGGAGAGTAACAAAAGAAATGATCAATCTATATGAAAATGGGAATAAAAATTTTGTTCATCTCTATTAATGTAAAGCAAGCACTGACAGCTACTTCACAATAGCATTTTAACAATGTTTAGTCATACCAGAGCTTAGACTTTCAGACTGTTTGTAGTGGCTTAATTTTCTCAGCAGGCTAGACTAAGACGGATAGTTTTACCAAAGCACAATTTCAGGAAATATACACAGAAGTGTACAGATAAGAAAAAGAAAGCTAGATTTAGATCTGTAGAATACTAAAAACATTTAATAGTTAACACTGGAAATGATGAAATGAAATCAGTGGGGAGGGGTTGGTTCACTCCCAGAGGAAGTGTATCAATAAAAGCTCTGAGCAGAGCACACTTTCCTCACCCTGAATAGGCTTGGCGTGCTCTTGGATCTCACACTGAGCAACTCCTGCTGCCACATCCCAAACGATGATCTTCCCACTGACATCAGCAGATGCTAAGCGCAAGCAATATGGCGAGCCAATGTTATGGTGATAGTTTTCCCTCGCCCACTTAACCTAGTATTAAAAAGAAATGAGATCAAGTAAATGGATAAAACTAAACATCATTATCACAAAACATCAACTAGAGCCCACATTACATGTATATTATTGAAATTTTGGCATGAATAAAATGGAAACTCATTTTGAAATTAAATGTTTATTACTTATGGTATTAAAAATATTGCATTTAAAATATTTTTGGAAACATCACAATGACCCTGCCTTTAAAATGTGAATATTGATGTGTAACCTTAATATTTTTGGAAATTCAGTTTTTTAAAAAGCCAGCCTTTTGGTAAAAAATAACAAGAATTTGGTAAAAAAAAAAAACCAGAAAACAACTCCACAGTATCTTAAAATGTAACTACATGTAAATGTAAATGTAATTGTGACAAAACATTTAAAATCATAAAATTGCTAAGGAGAATATTTTTCTGTATTTTATTCTCATAATTAAAAGGAGACAACTTAGAAAGAAACACACACACACACAAACTTGCACAGGAAATAAAGTAAATAAAAAACTCAAGCTGTGCCTCTTTCATTAAAATAATTTTTTTCCTCCCCCCAAAAAACTATGCTTCATGTCTCCAGAAACATTTAGAATTTTTAAAACAGAATTTTACCAGAACTTCAGGGCAAATCTGATTTAATCTTTGACTAATGAATACTCAGAGTAAGACACAAGTCACACACTGCTTATCTTTCTTTTGTCTCAGTACCCTGTTTATTTTCTTTAAAGCATTTTATTATACAGTGTGTAGTTATTTTACTTTTTTTTTAACTTATCATCAACCATGGACCATCAGTTCTATAGGATAGATCACAATGGCTCTGTTCATGTTTTTAGTCCCAGACTAGTATAATGCTCAGAGATGGTGCTTAGTTTAATAAATAAATACCATAAAATCTTTAAACACACATATACATATCAACATATACATATACATAAGCATGCTCATACACAATGCTACAGTAGAAAAGTACACTAACACTATTTATGAAAAAAATGCAAACAAAAATTTCCCCAACATCAATGTTACTAACTCTTAAGGTTTTACCATAACACTCTCCTCAGGAAAAAATCACTTTAATACAATGTATGCATGTGTGTCTATATGTATGTGTTCACATATGTATATATTTTAATGTGTGGATGGTTATGTGTGTGTATACTATATAGACAATTCTCATTATTTGCAGATTCTGCAAATGTGAGTTTTCCTACTCACTAATATTTATTTGTAATTTCAAAATTAGTATTTTCAGTACTTTTCCAGTCAAGCACAGGGTGGTAAAAAATTTGAGATATTCAATTGAGGGCAAATGAAACATTCTTATTTTAGCTCTCGTAGTGCACAGAAGTGTCCATTTCACATCTATTTCATATGGTGTTTCTTGCATCTTTGTGTTTTTTGTTGGTGACTTCCTTGTTTGAAATGGCCCCATGCCCAGTGTTGCCTACTCTTCCTAAGTGCAAAAGTTTAATGTGCCTTATAGAGAAAATTTGCATGACAGCTTAGCTCAGGGATGTGCTGTTGGCCATGAATTCAATGTTAATGAATCAGCAATATATATTAAATAAATTGTCTTTAAACAGAAACACATATAAAACAAAGTTATGTGTTAATCAGCTGATGAAAATGCTGTGACCAGAGGCTCATAGGAACCTAAATGCTAGGAGTAGACAATGTTTCCATACTCACTAATCCAGTGTTTACAGTGATTTTATAGACTATACCTACCTTAAATGACAAGAAATGGTGTATGCATCTGTGTGTGTATAAATTCCATTTATGTAAACTCCAAGAAATGTATATTTAAGAAAAAGAAGTCACCTCAACATCATAATCAAGCTGCTGAAAACTGAAGATGAGGAGAAAATCTTGAAGATACTCAAAGGAAGAAAAAAAAAAAGAAAAGAAAACTGCACACAAAGAAACCAAAAGGAGAATTTCTCATCAGAGATTATATAATCTAGAAGACAACTACTAGAGAACAAAACTGCCACCAGTATTCTACATCCTTTGGGAATATCTCTCAAAAACAAAAGTAAAGTACTTTCTCAGACAAATAAAGCTGAGAAAAATCAACGAAGATATGCACTTCAAGACCTTATAGTAGCAGGGCGTGGTGGTGCATGCCTGCAGTGCCAGCACTTGGGAGGCTAAAGTAGGAGGATTGCCATGGAGGCCAGCTTGAGCTACATAGTGAGTTCAAGGCTACCCTGAATTAGAGAGAGAGACCCTGTCTCAAAAAACTAAAAAGACCTTATAGTAAATCCTCAGGAAAAGAAAGTGTAATCCCAGTCTGAAACTTTACACAAAGAAATGAAAGTTTCAGAAATGCTAAGGTGGAAAAAAAAGAGACAAAGAAAATAAATATATATTTTCATAAATAAAAAACTCTACGCTGTGTCTTACATTGGACTTCATTGGAAAGAATGAATGCTTCCCCCTAAACATTTAGGAACAAAATGAAGATATCCTATCACCACTCCCATCCATTATAACATAGGTTCTGACCAATGCAATATAGCCAGAAAAAAACCCTGAAATACCAATTATCAACGAAAAAATCAAACTATAATAAGTTGCAGGTGAAATGATTATCTATGTATAAAAATTCACCCCCAAATTACTAGCTCTAATAAGTGAGTTTGGCAAGATCACAGGACACAAGTGAATATACAAATACAAAAATCAATTGTATTTTTCTGACCTCTTACCATACATAAAAATTAATTCAGAATGGATCAAAGACTTATATGAAAGAGCAAAACAGTAAAATTCTTGGAAGAAAAAATAAACTGCATTACATCAAAATTATTAACTTCCTGAATGGATACCATCAAGACAGTGAAAAGAAAACCCACAGAATGAGAAAATATTTGCAAAGCATTGGTGTGATATGGGATTTTTATTTATAATACAGAAAGAAACCTTACAACTCACTAAAAAGGCAAACAATACAATTTTAAAATGAGCAAAGGACCTGAATAGAGGTTTTTACAAAAAAGATATACAAATGGCCAGTAAGTACATGAAAAGATGTTCCACAATATTAGCCATCAAGGAAATGCAAATCAAAACCACAAGGAGAAACCACTTCATGGGCCGGGGATTTAGCTCAGTGGTTCCAGAGCCTGCCTCACAAGCACAAGGTCCCAAGTTCAATCCCCAGTACCAAAAAAAAAAAAAAGAGACCACTTCACACCCACTAGTATGGTTATAATCCAAGGACAGAGAACAATGTGTGTTGATGATGATTTGCAGAAAATGGAATTTTCACACACTGCTAATGAGAAAGTAAAACTTGGAATACAGTCTGGTAGTTCCTCAAAAAGTTAAACAGTTACCATGAGTAATTTCACTCTTAGATATATATCCAAGAGAAATAAAAACATGAGCTCATACAAAAACTTATACAGGACTGTTCAAAGCTGCGTTATTCATAACAGCTCAAACTGGAAGATACCCAAATGCTCATCAATAAAGTCAATGTGATATGTCCTTACAATGGGATACTATTGAGCAATAAAAATGAAAGAGAGGGCCGCGGATTTAGCTCAGTGGTTCTGCCCCCTGCCTTGTAAGCACAAGGTCCCAAGTTCGATCCCCAGTACCAAAAAAAAAAGAGCACCAATACATGCCCCAACATTAGTAAACATCTTACTAAGCACAAAAAAGCCAGACGTTATACGATTACATTTACATGAAATTTCCAGAACAGGCAAATCTAGAGACAGAAAGGAGACTCATGGTTGTCAGAGATGAAGGGAATGGGGAAAATGGGAGGTGACTGCTAACGGGTACAGGGTAGCTTTTGGAGGTGATGAGACTGATTACAGAGACAGCTATTAAAAATCATAGAACTGTGTGCTTTAAATGGGTGAATTATATGGTCTATTTTAATACAGCTATTTTTTTTTAAAAGATCTCAAAT
Source organism: Heterocephalus glaber (assembly GCF_053883595.1). NCBI lineage: Eukaryota > Metazoa > Chordata > Mammalia > Rodentia > Bathyergidae > Heterocephalus > Heterocephalus glaber. The sequence continues at coordinate 63,638,883 of NW_028258320.1, forward strand.
GTGTATCTCTAATCCTGACCTCTCTTAAACTTCAGATTATAATAAAATATATAAGCATCTCAAACCTTAAATTTAAACTCCCTGCCTCCACTTGTACTCATAATTGCAAACACTGTTACTCTGTTACTCAGAATCTCAGAGTCCTTCTATTCTGACTCTCCTTTATATTGATCACATAAAGGCCCTTCGTTTACCTCTTACGCAGCTCCTAAAGATGATTCCTTCATGCCTCCCTCAGCCTTTTCTTAAAACCTTAGAATTTCCTGCCAAAATTACTGCAAAAGTCTCCTAAATGATTTCACTGCTTCTAGTCTTGCCTTTCTCCAACAGATCCTCCACTGCTGCTAGAGTTTTTCTGAAATGCAAATACAGTTATGTCAATCTCTGATGTAAACAGCCAAACTTCCCTCTAATCTTATAAAATTCTCAAGATAGACAGCATTATCTCTTGGGCTGCCTCCTCTTCTATCAGTTCTACAAGTGCCATTTTTTAGCCATCTTTTACTTTACTACTTAGATCTGTGTAAATTCTTCATTTCCTCTGCAAAAATTTTCCCTGATTTTTCATTTGGCTGTTTACTAGTCCCTAAATGGAAAGATTTCTGTGACCCTACCCTCTGAAACTAGGGGACATGTAGCTCCTTTTTTACCTACACCATCCTAAACAAATCATACTGTGCTATAAATCTTCCATACAAGACAATGAATCGCCTAAGGGTTTTCATCTTTATATCCTTAGTACAGTACATGCTAAGTGCTCAAAAGTAAAGAATGAGTGGCCCCAAAAATGGCAGAATTGGTATGTTTCCCCACAGCTTTAACACGACCTAAGACTAGCATTTAATAACTCATCCTGAATTGACATTAAGTCATATACATGGAAAAGGCAGGCTAGCCCAAATAGGTTATTATATTTAAAAGCTATTCAACATTTATACATATGATTTAATGAGAACCTAATGATGTATTAAACTTTAGACGGTGTGTTCTGGGGTCAAAGTGGGATTTCACTTACCTTAACAACATCAGCTTTATGCTTTTCTAAAACCTGAAGAGTTTGGGCAGTATTGGCATCAATCACTACCACAAGCGAATGACATCCATAAGCAATTAAACCTTGCCAGCCCCTAGGAAAACAGCAATGTTAAACTTAAACACAAAACAAAGCAAGTCTCAACTTCTCTCTTGCCAATCTGAAATAATGATAAATCTAATTCATATGTAATACCATTAATAAAATTATTATTTAAGCCCAAAGGCCCAAATGTAACATTCCATTTAAATAAAAGTTCTAGCTAAGCTTACAAATACTTGCTGAAATTGTTTCCATGTGGATAAAAAAAATTATAAGGAATATGTATGTGGAGCTATGAGGATGTATAAAGCAACTTATGCTGATTGTAGGCATGTGCCATGTCTTATTTTTTATTCAGCTTCCAGTGCTTAGAATCCACAGTATGCCTAGGATAAGTATTTGTGACAAGTCCTGGGTCTTCTAACCACGTTAAAAAGCACACGCAAGGGACAGGAGGTTTCAGTCTTCTTGGCAATCTTCCCAGCGACTTGGCTTCTGAATTTTGTTTTACATTAGTCTAATTATTAGTCTTCAGAGGTGCTGTATTATTTTACAGTGGGGAGAGAACGAGTAATAGGGATGACCTGTTGTGGACAGGAACGTCTTCCAGGAGCAGCCAGAAAAAGATAAAGGTGAGGAAAGGTGAAAGAACAGGTAGATGCCTAGAACAGGGTCTGGCACGTTGTTAAATGAAAATAAGTGAGAACAGGGATATGAGAAGGAGTGGGAAAGGGTGAGAAAGAGAAAGAGGACAGAGACTTGTGAGTGGATGGAGAAAGCCTGGAGGCTGGAGAACAGAACGACATGGTAAAGGAATGAGGCGCAGAGGGAAAAAAGAAACACAAGAGAACGCGGACGAATGTATTTGCACGGTGAATGTCCCACAAGGGCATTTGCTACTTTTATAACGACAACAAAAATGCCTCTTCTAACAGAAAATACAGTAGTAGAGTGAGGGCGGCACCCTGTCTCCGCCAGGCCAATCTAACCAGGGAGGGAAAGCTCTTGACCCCTCCCCTTGCCCTGACAAACTCCGGGCCGATCCTGCCGGCCTGGCGCCCTCACCAGTCCACCGCCGCCTTGTTGTGGCCGCTGAGGGCGCCCGTAAGGGTGCGTGCAGACACTTTGAAGTTCACGGTGTACGGTAACATCGCGGCGGCAACCACCGCCCTCCGTGGAGACCGACAAGCAGGAAGCGGCGGACAAAGCGCTTCCCTTCCAGAGTCCGGGTTCCAGAGTCCGGGTAGCCCCGTAGGCGCGGCTGTCAGGTTCCGCCAGAGACGAGGTTCCTCCATCCATAGCTTCCGCCGCCCTCAGGTTCTATTGCTTTCAGGTTCCACCGCGCCTGGGTTGCATCTCCTCCAGAATTCCGCAGCCCAGACAGTTCTAGGTTTAGAAGAAGAGGTACTGTCTCCAGTCATATCTGTTTTCGTCAGGTTGAGGAACAGATTGCTGGAAATCGTGAAAAGCGAAGGATAAATGTCCCAATTTGCTTCACTGCTTTTGATCAGTTATTTAAGACAATTACCAGTGTCAGGTATTGTACGCCCTGGAGCTGAAGATGAAGAAGACCACAAAGTCTCAGAGAATAAATGGATGAATGACATTAACTAAATGAAATAGAGAAAATGGGTAAAGTGAATTTCCAAATGTAAACGATTTCCAAATACAGAAAACACTCCCTATCTGGTCTTGGAAATATTCCCCTTGCACTTGACAAGAAGTGCAGTGACCATTTACCTGTTTTGGAGTGCTAGCTTTCCTTTGTAGTTTCTCCTCCTTCGAGTTAGACCCATTCCTTCCCTTCTTTGTAGTCAGCACTTGGTTTATTATACCATAGTACTTAATGCAGTGATTTCTTCCCAGTGTTAACCTAAATAAAAACAGTAAGACAGATTCTTCAAAGGACACTGACATGACATTATTTTGGAATAGCAAAGCACCTCAATGGGAATATGCATGTCATAGTAAACTACAGAAATATTCAAAGAAGTTGATGAAAAGGCAAAAATAAAGAAGATTACATCAGGTATGTAGAAGCTGTAATCACGAACCACAATTATTAATACCAAGAGTAGTGTCAGTCTGAGGTTGAACAATTGCTGAACAGATTTCTTTTAGAAGTATTTTTGTGTAAAGTTCTAGTGGCCTCTGTCCAAGCATGTAATTCTGGCAGTCTTCTGTGACAGTTACTATCAGGCAACCATGCAAAGTACCTTTTCTTTATAATCTGCAGGCATTATTCAATTTTTCCGTATTTATTTTTGGTTAGAATTGACACAAGCAACTACATGTTCATTTTGACAGCTTTCAGATTTGTTTCACATCAGCACTGATATCTACAGATGTTTGTTTTCCCCCAATACGTACTACTTAGCTTTTTGATCAACAAAAGAGACAAAATATTGTTAATTTCTTCGTGTTTATCTTATCACTCTTGGAAATTAGCTTTCTCAAAAATCACTTCCAATATTCTCTTAATTGATAAAGCCAGTGAGTGTATTTTGGTTCTTAATTGGAGACCAGCAACCAGTAAAAATAGTCACTGTTACTGCTTGCCTTTTTCTGCCTTGCCCCATATTTTTCTCTACTGATGCTTTTAGAGCCATAACAGATGCCCATAAGCACAGATCTGAATTTATGAATCCCTTATTAAAAATTCCTGAGGCCTCTTCTAACGGCAATTAATTGGCTTCCCAAATTCATTTCTCTTCTTTCATATGAACAGAACAGCAATTTTTATCTGGGCACATTGTCATTCCATTAAATGAGTACATTTATCCACTTTCCTTACAACTGGGCCAGGCCATGAAACTAAATTCTTGCCAATTAAGTGTAAGCGGAATTTTGTGTACTAACCTCTAATAATCACTTTTCTGTGTTCTTCTTTGTTATTTAAATATTTACACCCTACATTATTCTTATATACAGATATCCGTGTCTCATTGAGGAGGCCAATACATTTTTAGGTAACGATAAATATAAGGGAATAAACATACTCTGGTGGACAAAGAACTCCTCTCATAAAGGAACCAAACCCTCCTTTTCCTTTCTAACTAGTACCTAGCACCCTTCTTGGCATAGAACTGATCCTCAATAAATAATGAATTATGCAGGGGTTTCAAATGCCAATTAAGCACAAGGTCAAAGAGGCACAAGGTCAAAAAGGCACAAAGTGACAATAAGAATTCCATCCAGGAGCTTACAGATGGCATGGGCAGCAGATAACCAGACTTCTCATCCTCCTGGTGATAAAAATCCTCTTGGAGGAAGAGGGATTAATTAGTTTAAATCTATAAGCCATTTTGAGGATATGAATGCTGAATATTCAGAGTATGAACCAGCTAGGGTTGGGACAGCAATATGTCTCCCATGTTAAAAGAATCCACAATTAAGTATGTTCGTGCTTTTTTATGGCCTTCTGTGAAGCATCTGTCTTGTCCAGGGTGGAAGATAGAATATTGGACACACTGAAAAGTTGATTTCTTTAATAGGACAGAAGTATGCTTCTTTTTAATGGCTGAAAAACTACCATGCCCAATGTCTTGAACTCCAAACCCAGATAATGTGGGTTCAGACATCCTACCACCACTAAATCATACACATCTCTAAAATGGGACAAATTTTCCCCCTTTCTTTTAAAGTTGGTGGAAATAAAAAAAATATGTGTATTTCCAAGTCCTATTCTGACTGGGTAGAGGAAAGCAGAAGAAATGGTGAAGAGATAAATAATATATATCCAGATAAATAACAAAGAAACTTTCCAGGTCCCTCAGAGACAGCATTGACAAATAGGTTTGAGCATGGGTAGATATATGGAAGATGAGGATAATGAGGTCAATGCCCTACCACTGAGCAGTCGCAAGATGCTGATTACTATATCAAATACTTTACCTGCGTCATCTAATGTACTCAAAATAAAAAGACTATTACCACAAATACCCTACATATGACAAATTCAAGAATTAAGAGTTCCTCAAGGTCAGATGGCTAAGAAAAGGTGTGTCCAGTGTTGGCCTGGAATCAGCAGGTAATTCTGGAACTCTTGCCTTTGACCTCTAATAGCACCACATTTCCCTCCACGTCACAATCTACTCCACAGCCCAAATGGAATAAACTCCAGCTGCCTGGGAAGCTGAGATTTAAAAACAATGACAGCTTTATGAAGACATAATTCATGTACTATATAATTCATCTACATATTTAGTAGTACGGTGTGTAGTATTCTAGTATATTCACAGTTTTGTGGTCATCATCATCATCAATTTTAGAACATTCATCACTGCTAAGAAAATCCTTAGCACTCACCATTTCCTCACATCCCCATCCCTGCCTCAGCCATAAGCAACCATAGATGTACTTTCAACCTCTATATATTAGCCTGTTCTGACATTCCATATAAATGGAATCATACAATATGGTGACCTTTTGTGCCTGGCTTCTTCTACGTAGTATAATGCTTTCAGGTTCCGTCCATGTCGTACTATGTATCTATACTCTATTCATTTTTATTGATGAATAATATTTTGATTTGACCCTTTATTTATTCATTCATCAAGTTTATGGACATTCGAGTTGTTTTCTACTTCGGGGCTATTAGGAATACAGTACTGCAAGGCTGCTATGCATATTCCTGTACATTTTCTGTGTGAACTTGGTGTCTAATTTCTCTTGAGTATGTACCTAAGGACATAATTACTGGTCCGTATGGTAACTCTATATTTAACTTTTGAGGAACTTCCAACCTGTTTTCTAACCACCACTTAGCCCTCCTAGTAGCAGTGTATGGAGACAATTTCTCACCCACACTTCTTATTCTCTGTCTTTGTGATAACAGCCATTCTCGCTGCTGTTGTTTGGATAAATGTCTTCTAAGAGCCCATGTGCTAAAGGCTTGGACCCAGCCATGGCACTATTGGGAGTTTGTAGAGCTTCTAGGAGATGGGGCCTAGAAGGAGGTTTTAGGTCACAAGGAGGCCTCCAAGAGAACTGTGTCATCCCAGTTCTCTCTTTTTCAACATGCACATGAGGTGAAAGGCTTTGCCATGTGCTCCCTTGCATGGGCCCAAAAGCAATGGCGCCAAACAATCATGGACCAAAATCTCTAAAAGTGTGAACTCCAATAAACCTTTTCTCTTTATAAGCTTATTATCTCAGGTATTTGTAAGTGATGGAAAGCTGACTGATAATGAAGTGATTCTCCTTGGGATTTTGATTTGCATTTTCCTGATGGCTAACGATGTTGAACACCTTTTCATGTACACACTGACCATTTGTGTATATTCTTCGTAAATATACTCAGGCCCTTTGCTAATCTGCAATTGGTCTGTGTGTTTTTTAAATACCGAGTTATAAGGGTTATTGGTTTATTCTAAATTCAAGTTATTTTTCAAATATATGCTTTATAAAATATTTCTCCCGTTCTTTAGGTTGCATCATAGACTTTGAGCCACTTCATGAGCAAACATTCCCAGTGAGATGAAGGGGTGTGTTCAAGGTTTTATTCCCAAAACTAACAAAGATAATGCTGGTTTGGTTGTGGTCTGATTGTGGAAAGAAAAAGGAAGATGATTCTGATGCTGAGACATTGTGTATAAGAACAGAGTACACTCCCTGAAATAATGAAATGAGTCAAAGGGGAAAATAGTGTATTGTTTTAAAAGGTATTTTACTATTTTATAGCATTTACTTGTATTTTTGTTTTGATTTATTTACCTGAAGTTGAAAGATGTTGGGCAACTTCAGGCACACTGTTGATGGTCCCGCTCAATGCCTGCATGTGTGAAAATTGATGTGAACTTCACAATGTCCAAATATCTTCTATGGAATCATGGAAGGTTGGCCCTCGTAATAGAAGAGTATTCACAGTGACTTCACACAGGCTACTTGACCTTGTTAAGCCTTCCTTCCTTTTTCATTTCTGGGGGGAGAGGAGTAACTGTTCCTGAATGAGTAAATGCATTAGGTTAAATAATGTATTAGGAAGACCTTAACCTGGCATTTTGTTTTCTACAGTACCTTATTATTTACTGATCTTAGAGCTAGGACAAAATTCGTGGCCTCCTGTTTTCATAGATAGCACTGACCTCTCTGAGCTTTGCTCCCTTGAATTTGAAGAAAGATCTTTGCTCTTTAAGGTGTGACTGAAAAGGGTAGACGTAATAAGGATTTGGGTAAAAATAGAGTTTATTATTCTTGTGAATCACCAAGACCCCGAAAACTCTGCAGCCAGCTGTAAATGAAGGGTTAGGGGATCCTAAGAGTGTACACGTCCCATCCTTTGGGAAATCACTACCGATATTACCCCAGAGGGGCTAACTTGGCCCTTCCTATGAGGTAAGGCTGTCTTCACACACAGCCAGGCAGGTCCACCCAGTGCCCTGTTAGAGCCATGGGCAGGGACAACCACTCAGCAAGTCACATCCTTCTGCTGACTTCAGCACACGATACAGGGGGCTGACTTCTGCTGACTGTCAGGATAACTCTTAAAGGAGAGCGGTTGCCACTTATGCACTTTTTGGCATGATGTTGACTCATCTCTTCACAGTTTGGTTCCCACTAAGTCTCCCTTCCCAGGTCTTGTCTGCACCAAAGACCTTCTGCCAGTGCTTGATGCTCACATTCACACCAACTCTAGTACCAAAGAGTGTCAAGATATTTACTGCACTTATTAGTCTAGTAGTCAATTCCTTATGATTTGAGCAAAAGCATATGCATGTTAAGACAACTCTATTTTGCCAGTGGTGAACATCACCAGTTCCATTGTCTAGATGAAGAAACTCAGCCTTAGAAAGGCTTAGAGACTTCTCTTTCCTCATGTTTGTCTTTAAACACCTTTCTCTCACTCCTTACTTCACTAATTATTAATCTCTTTATGTCTCTACATATTACAGGCAATAATTACAGTATGCACAATAGATCAGTTGCTGCACTTTATGACATGGTAACTGAACTAAATATTAAATGAAATATTATATGTAAGGTACAAACCTAAAGTCAGTAACTGACAAAATGCAGTTTAGATAAAGTAGAAACTGAGGCAGGAGGATCACTGGAAGATCCAGGCTAGCCTGGGCTACATAGTGAATTCAAGTCCAGCCTGAAATGCACAGCTAGACCCTTCCCCCCAAAAAACAAAACAAAAAACTCTAAAAACAAGAACAAACAAACCAAAAAATGGGATCCAAGTGACATGGGCACTAGGTCAAGAGAGTTCGCACTTGCTGTGAGATTTTGGAAAAGCAACTCAGCCTTACTAAGCTTCAGTTTTCTCATCTGAAGAATGGGGCTGATCATTCTCCACCTGGTGAAATTGTTGGGTGGATTAAGTGAGGTAATGTAGGTTAACAGAGATAGAGGCCAAGCGCGCAGTCAATGTTTTTACTCTGGTCATGGACACAGAGCCCAGCCCTGATCTCTAGGCCATTTGCTTCTGTGGCCTGGGCCTGGTACTGAGGACTGAGCCTTGCGTCTGACAGCAAGAACTGAGCCCAAATCCCTCAGCCATGAGTGGGAATCCCCACATGCCTCATTCCTGGAGGTACGTAGGTTCCTTTGGTGTACGTTTTTCCAGTTATTGGCTGTTTTTAAATGGCAAGTAAGCTGGGGGAGCTCTTATTTGATTTCTTAATCAGAGTTAAGATAAAAAACTGTGCTCTTGGAATAACAGTTCACACATTAGATTAAACTAATGTATTTAGTGTGTGATCATGATTTCTGAGGGGGAAATATATTGATTTCTCATTGTTAACAAGCTGAACCTTGATGGAAATGATCTGTGAGACACTCTAACAGGATTAAGAATTTGATGATGTTGGTACCTTCATAGAATCCTCTGAGTGTTGCGATTAAAAATAAATGACAATTTAGCACCGTCTCTTTGAATCTGAGTGTCACTCTTATGCTACCACTCAGAGTAAGATTAAGCTGACTTGTCATTCTAAGTCTGTCCTGTAATCAGATGGGAGTGTGGAGAGACTGAAGGACGAGACCTCAAAGTCACTGCTTATTGGCCACTGCTGGTGTCTTATGTTGCTCTGACCTATACTGACTACCTCGTTTCATTCTTGTGAATAAATATAAATATTTTGTGTGCATCTGTGGTGATGGGAATTAAGCTAGGGTTTTGCACATGTCCAGCAAGCACTTTACCACGGACCTATACCCACAGCCCTAACAAACTTTTAAAAGGAAAAAAATGTATTCAAAATCTTCATTTCCTAAGGCATTTATTTTTCTATTTCCATATATTTTCCTGGTTCTTGACCAAATAGGTGGGTTTTTTTGTTTTTTGTTTTGGTGCCAGGGATCAAACTCGGGACCTTGTGCTTGAAATAGATGTATTTTATATAGTTGTATAATATGCATACATCTTGTTAATCTTTTTCTTCTAACATTCTTTCATAGTTATATTCATAATCTTTATATCATCATCATAGTTGTCACTGAAATGATTTGACAATATTTGGTGGAATGGATATGCAATAACTTATTTAGCTGCTGTACTATTAAGTAACATTTAAGTTATTTATAATTTTTAAGTAATAAAGATAAAGCCACAGTAAATATCTTTATGCTTATAGTTGCTATAACTTTAGTATTTCCTTATGATAAATTCTCAGTTGTGAGTATAGCTATTTTTCTTTAATTGAAAGTTTCTAAATTAAAGAATAAATAAATGTTTAATTGTAGAAAACAGAAGTCTCCAGAACAAAAACACAAAAGCTCCTTTTTAAAGCAAGTATACATCTTCCTTTAAAATGCATAAATGGGGCCAGGGATTTAGCTCAGTGACACTGCACCTGCCTCACAAGCACAAGGTCCTGAGTTCAATCCCTGGTACCAAAAAAAAAAAAAAAAAAAAGCATGAGTGAATTATTTTTATGAATTGAGTTTATACAACTAATAATTTTTACTCACTTCTTTTCACTCGATAAGCTGATACAATCATTTGGAATATTTACCATTTGTCCTTTATTTTGTGGTATTTTTGAAATTCAGAATTGTAACACTTTTAATGGAAAAAAGGCACTGCCCTTTGCTTCAGCATGCCTTTCATCACTTGAATACCAGACTACTATTTGACAAGAGTGTTTTATATTTGTGATAATATCTCTGACTATAATTCAGGGGTCAGTCACAGAAGCTAAAGGAAAAACTTTCTGAAGGTCCAAGTGATTCCAAATCTTGGAGCCCAGGTAATTCCAAATTTGAGCTGAGCCAGGTACCAGGCCCTGGAGGTGTCATCCTCCATCCCTCTGACCATTCCCCTCCCTGGCCTGTTCTCTTTGGCATGGGTACACCGCTGCAGGGGCTGCTCCCTCAGAATCTGTACTCACAATGTGGTGGGCCCGGAAGGGACCCAAAGCTTCACGGAGCCCCTTGCCTGCACTGGTGTCTTATTACAGTTACTTACCCCAATACTTGGGTGACTGCTCCAGGCTGTTCCAGAGAGCCACCAAACCCATTCATCTGTCTCATGGCATTCAAGCCCCAGTATATAGCTGCCAAACAAGCCAATTATTGAGAATTGGCTCCTACCTGTGAAAGATGGTCTTTGAAGGTGAAGTGTAATGCCTAAGGGCTTCCAGCTAAATTAATCAAGGAAGTCATACCTGACCTTAGTTCCTTACAGTTGTGTCATTACCAACCAGGGTTTTGATAGAAACTAGAGAGGTAAAACAGTAATTAATCTTTCTCATTAATGGCAGAATGTAGTGGTTATTCAAATCAATTCTCTGTGGGGAATTAAATTTTGCTTATGTCCTTTAAAGGGAAAACCATTAAGATTCTTGCATAATTGTAGAAAAGGACATCCCGTGAAACTTGATGAGGGTTGGGGATTTAGCTCAGTGGTTCTGCCGCCTGTCCCACAAGCGCAAGGACCTGAGTTCGATCCCTGGTACCAAAAATAAAACAAAAAACCAAACTTGGTGAGCTGAATAACAATACCATATTTGGGGAAGTGGCACAATAAATGAAAATTTCCATTTGTGATCATATATTTAACATATTATATATTTTGTACTTATGTACATACAAATTATATAGTTATGTGTGTCTCTACACATAAGATACGTAAATGTATATATACAATCACATATATAAAAACTACATATAAATGTTTTAGTTCTTTCTGTAACTTACTTTCAGTAAAATAACAGTGAAGTTAAAATGTTTTTATTTCAAAAGTCTTGCCTTTCCTAGCTGAGTACCCTCGGGGGGCTCTGGAAGTAGAGGATGTGAGTTACTACTCAGAATTAGAACAGAACAGGCCAATAGAGCAGACATTATTGAAGACATTTATGGTGCCTGTGATTAAGGAACCCATTGGTACTCTGCTTTATTTAGCCCAGAAGAGTGTCTTTACATGGTAATATGTTCATGTCTGAGGTATATGGGTATTGCAGAATTTGCCTTAGGACTCATTAATCTGTAACAGGAGGTAGGAGGTGCCTTGAGCTTTAGTGATTCAAAAGGGAGATGATTATGCAACATCAATTTTCAACTCTGGGGAAATTTTCCACCCTTGAGTGGTACCTATTTTAAAACAGAGAAGTGTCTGATAAAGTAAAAATTTATTTTAGCTCTGAAAACCATGGTGACTCCCAAGGGCCTCCAGGATCAAATGGCGCTCTTCTGGAGCACTGCCTGTCCCCTCCCCCTGCCCCCATCCATCTTCATTCCGTGTCACACAAGCCAGGGAATGGCTGTTGTGTCCCTGCAGACCCTTCTGTTGCGCACACGTCTGTCAGTGAATAGTGAGAGGACAGCACTGATGCAGGCAGACGTGGAGGCAGCTTTGTGGACCCCATATCAACCAGCACAGTGCCTCTATTCTCCATTTCTGGGCCAGCTCTTTATGCCACTTCCTCAGCCTGGAATATCTTTTTGTCTTTCTTGATTCACTCTTCCTCTGCTACAACTAAGATTTTCTGGGAGGTCTTTCTAAAACCTTCAGATTAAAATTAAACGCCAGTAGTTTTTGGTACTGTCATATTCTTTGCTTCCAATTTTTATTTATTATACATGTTTGTAGTACATAATGATTACCTTCCTCGTGGGGAGTTGGTATATGTACATAGCATACCGCACTTCTTTTCTCATCCCCTTCTGCTCTCCTCCTGTCCCCTCCCTCCAGCTCCTGGCCCCCTTGCCCTTTGGAAAAGATCTTCCTATTTTTTTATTATCTTTTATTTTGCTCTTTATTCATATTTTGGATTTCTCATGTAAAAGAAACCATGTGATATTTAAGCTCATGTGTCTGATTTATTTTACTGAACATGGTCTCTAGGTGAATCTGTTTTCCTATAAATGACTAAAGTTTTCATTATGACAGAATAGTACTTCATTGTGTACTCCTCAGAAGTACAAATGACCAATAAATACATGAAAAATGTTCAACATCTCTGGCCATGAGAGAAATGCAGGTTAATACAACTCTGAATCCCATCATATTCCAAGCAGAATGTCATCGTCAAGAAATCACATAATAACAAATGCTGGTGAGCCTTCAGGGAAAAATGAACCCTTCTACACTGTTAGTGGAAAAGTACTGGCATATTCTTTTTTTCTTAAAAAAGTATATTTTCTATGTTCTTCTTATATATTACCATGTGTTTATGAATGAAATTTTGTGTAAATTTTAAAATGTATCATTAAGATATTGTCAAGCATTAAAATGTGTAAAAGAGAAAAATAACCTAGTAATCCCATTGAATAGCAGCTGTTGTGCTTATATGTATTATTTAAAAAATATATTTTCAGAACCGGGGATTTAGCTCAGTGGTGCTGCCGCCTGCTTCGCAAGCACAATGTCCCAAGTTCAATCCCCGGTACAAAAAAAAAAAATATATATATATATATATTTAAATTTTCATGTACCTATTCTTTCTGCAGACTTCTTAGAGACACATATTCATGTCATATTTGTCTCTAGCTCTGAACTTGTCATCCATTAGGCCCTCAATACGTGTTTGTTGAACTAAACCAGACCAATTCACTTAAATAATTTTAAAACCACAAAAAAGAAGTCTGGGTGTGGTGGAACATGACTGTAATCCCAACACTTGGGAGGTTGAGGTAGGAGAATCACTACTAGCTCAAGGCGAGCCTGGACTACATAGTGAGACCCTGTCTTTAAAAAAACAGAAAAATGGGCCAGGGATTTAGCTCAGTGGTTCCGGCTCCTGCCTCACAAGCACAGGGTCCCGAGTTTGATCCCCTGTACAAAAAAAATAAATAAATAACAGAGGGCCGGGGATTTAGCTCAGTGGTTTCGCCACCTGCTGCGCAAGCACAAGGACCCAAGTTCAATCCCCGGTACCAAAAAAAACCCCCAAAAAGCAAAAACTACAACAAAGAGAAAAAAATGATGAAATTAAAATTTTTAATGTTAGAAAAGAAATACATGTAATAAATGCAAAAAAGAAATTATTTATAAGAAGAGTATAATTAATAAATTATATTATTCTTTTGAAATGTACTACCTTCTGGCATACATTTTTAAAAAAAAGAAAAATTCAGGGCTGGGAATTTAGCTCAGTGGTTCCACAGCCTGCCTTGCAAGAACAAGGTCCTGAGTTCGATCCCCGGTACCAAAAAAGAAAAAGAAAAATCCACAAATAATACTTAGAAATGTGAAGGAATTATATCAATAGAAACATTAAAAAGTTTATTGTACCATACAGAGCTGTATATTATATGTTTGAAGGACTAAGTGAAATTGATAAGTTTTTCAAAAAATACAATAAACTTTTTAAAAATATGAAAACCTATAACTAAGCAAAATGAGTCAAAATAATACATCTGCCTCCTTTCCACCTTGCTGCCCACTTCTGGCCTTGGTTGTAAATTCGTGGTGTATTTATTAATTTTTTTACTGTGAATTCTTCTACTGTCAGAAAATGATAAATACCATCATATAAAAGCCATTGTAAATCTGTGGTGTATTTATTAATGTTTTGAGTTGCACACAACAAAACCTACTTTCATTAGCTTAACCAAAATGTTTATTCCAAGAGGGTTTGAAAGTGGTTCACTCAATGGGAGAACTGGAAAACTAGGTTTAAGCAGGAACGAAAAGGAGGTGGGCCATAACCAAGTTCACTTCAGGAATTTATTCTCAGGATTGCTCCAGGACCCTACTGCTCCCCAGTGGCATTGGCTTCTGCTGGCACACTTCCTTTCCAGCTGCAAGGCACATCCCCACACCACTGCACTCTACAGTACCATGAAAAGTATTTCTGACTGCCTCCCTCCTTCCAGCTTCGAAGTTCCAAGCAGAAGCACCTGCTTGCCCACGCTTGATCATGAGTTTGGCATTCCCACAATGTAGAAAGTATGCTTGGATTCTAGACCTTAAAAAAAAGAGAAATATCTTCTACAGTCTGTTTTTTCAGGTATGATCCTTCCTACTTTTCCTTCCAGATAAACACTCTTGCCTAAGACTTTTACTCATGACCAAAGATTTACTAGGAGAGGCTCTAATCTAGAAAAGGCTCATCAAAATCCACCAACTATTGGATTGAATCATATAAAACTTCCATTTTTGTAGGTCAAGAAAGTATGTCCATCAGTAGAACCTTTGCCCTCCACTCCATCACCATCATTGAGAGTCCCCATCACCCTGGGCACATTTTGCTGAGAATTCTCAGGTGGCACAAGTATTCTCACATTCTGAATCAAATCACAGAGGCACCTTCATATCTCTATCCTGATTCTCCTTGAGACACTATCTCAATATTTATTAAGAAAGTGAAAAAAAAAAAGAATGTGAGTGAACTATATTTTTTTCTCATATGGTAGCAAGAAACAGCACTCAATACTGTAGAGCAGTAGGAGCCCTAGATGAAACTGGAATGGAACTTCTGTTAACCATCACATACTGAGTCCCTTCCCTCATTTGTCGCTAATTCTTAGATTAATCTTTCAGAACTTGCCTGAAGATACATTTACTTCAAGGAAAATTTCTTTTTTGATGCTTGTTGTAGGTTGAGTTTTCCTGAATCAGATGCTGAAATAGGGCTGGGAGTTCTGTTATCAGAGACCAACACTTGCATAAAGGAGTAAGAGGAAGCAGGACTAGACAATGGGAAAAGTTTAATTGTGCTGAGGGCACAATAATGACTTCTACGCTCATGCATAGCCCACTGTCCCAGATGCCTGCCATGGCTGAACACAGATGCTCAAGAAATAACCTGGCTCCAAGAGGGCACAGTTTCCTCCCAGAGGATGAAAACTAGGTTTCTCAGCCTAAATGAAGCTGACTGCAGAGCCTATGGCCCAAGAGAGAAAAGGAAGCACACAGGAGTTACCAAGGCACTGTTGGCCCAGGTGGGGCCCTAGGGTACTGTTTTCTATACACGATCTCTCATTTTGAGCAGGAGTGAAAGGGAGGTGGAGCATAATCAAGCTTACATCAGGAATTTATTCTCAGGATTACACGAGGGCCCTACTGCACCCCAGTGGCCACTGGCTTCTGCTGGCACATCTTAAAAGAGCCTCCTTTCTCACAGCCACATCTATAACCTTCAACTTAATAGTGGGACTCACATACACAGTTTTTCAAATATTTATCATTCAGTAGTTTTTGTCTGACTTTTGTAAGACCCAGAATGACCACGGGATAGAAGGCGCCTGAAAGAGGTGAGGGGAAGGGCACACAGTGGAGTCTGCTCCCTGTTCAAGTCTCCCAGGTAGGACTCAGTATCCTCAGAGCCTACACAGTAGAATCATTTTCTCTCAGTCAGGCCCGAGGAGACCACTGACTGCATAGTGTTCACTAGTAACCCACAGCAAGCAGAGCCGACAAAATTCAAGATGGATGTCAGAAAATTTTGCATAATTGAAACCTTTCTCTACCTGTATTTACATCAACTTGCTATTCACTCAGTCAGAGATAAATTTAAGCTAGTTTTTAGGTAAAGGCTATGCTTTCTTAATTACCTCTCACAATGGCTACTAGCATGGATTGGACATATAGCATATCTGGGCACTTCCATTGTTAGGTATGGGGGAAGGGAGGCCCTATGAAATGTGTAGGACTTCATGTGACCTGCTTTGTACTTTGCTATAAGCATCCTTGTGGTGTAGTGTTAAGAATGCATATCCTGGAGCCAGAGAGACCTAAGTCTGGGGCACTGCTCTACCACTTATTATGTAACCTTGAGATAAACACATTATCTTTTTAAACCTGTTTATTAATTTGAAATGTGAGAAAAATATTAACAGTGTTATTGTAAGGACTTCGATATGTTTCTGATAGTATCTGGTGTATGATCTTGGAGAAAGTGAAAGATTGGCCCTTCTGGTCATCAGACTGTCATGCTCCTAACACAAGATAAACATTGTTTCCAATGCAGAGACAAGGACACATGGACAGTGCTTCTAGAGCTAACCGCAGCAGCAAGAAATGGCAATCAGTCCTCTCTGATCCCTTTTTACCAGTGTTATCCTCTGCCAGCCTTCACTCCTCAAGCTGGCCTCAGACTGGATGAGGTATGGATGGAAAGGATAGAAAGAACAAGGAGAGGTAAGGCAGTACATGAGAGTGAGACAGAGCTGGGTCTCTTTAATCACTGACTAGCTACGTGACCTTGGGTCTGTCTGAAATTCAGTTTCCTCATTGGAAGAGTGGAATAATAGTACAGCCATAAAAATAGGGCCACCGTGAATATTACAGGAGATAATGTATACAAAGGGCTTAGGATGGTCTCTGGCAGGTCATAATCCTTCAATAACTGTTGTTTTCCTGTGTTCAAAGGTCTTATATCTGAATAGAGAAAACAAGACAAAAAGTTACATGGACCTCAAAAGTTAATTTTTAAGACTATGTGTATAAATATAAAGTAATGGGCTAGAGTGGTACATATCACATTCATAATAATACTTTTTCTGGGAAGAAAGTCATGGGATTGGGATGGGAAAAGGGACTTTAACGTCAGCCATAATGCTTTATTTTTTTATTACAAACACCTGAACCCATATTTAGAAAGATCTATGTGGTGGTATATGAATGTTTTATATCCAAATGCTGTAGTCCAACGCTATGTGGGATCTTACCTGAGAAGCAGAGGTCAGTGGTGAGCACCAACCTACCTCCTGAGCCTGGCCAGTGTTCAGTGTGGTTGTGCACTCTTTGAATGTTATATAGGCTCATGGGCTACTGTGGAATTCAGGGTATAGAGTTAGAGTTCTTCGATATGTATCAACTTGGATCTATAGTTCAAACATTTTAATAACACATTGTTGAGATATAATTCACATGTCATAAAATCATGCTTTTCAAGTGTATTGAATATGAATATAACATGTAGAGCAGACAATGTAGATATTTTCCCATAACCCCTCCAACACCTTTACCATTTTTGTGGACAATGCTTAGACAGATTTTCTCTACCCAGCTTCCAGCACCCTGGTTCAGCCATTGTGTAACAACTGGGGGCTACAGGGTGGAATGAAGTATAATAATACCCCAACTCCCTTCATCACTGCCTGGGACAACTCTGTACTTCCATTCCCAGAGATACTCTGTGGGATTGAACAAAGCTTAATTTTATGGAACTTGACTGAATTTACACCCTACCTTGGGTTCTTTTCTCTCCTGTTCCCATATCTCATTTCCCAAATGTTTTTCCTAGAGACACTATCTAGTTGATGGTTGTCACACAAGTCTTTCTGTCTGGGTCTGTTTGTGGGGAGCCCATGCTGAGACAACATGTGGCCCATGGCCATTACTTCTCTGTGTGACCCAGACAAGACATGTGTCCAAATCTCATGCTAGTTTTGTTTTTTAGTATAGATTCCCGAGTATTGTGCAGTCATAAGTTAGAATCTCTAGGAGTAGAGCTCAGAGATCAGCATTTTGATCAAGGCCAATCTCCTACCTCAAGATTCTCCTGCATCCTCTCATATCAGAACCAAGAGGCTGCGAATGTTCTTTTCCAGATGAGGACTTTACCAAGTCATATTAGGAGTCTACAAACAAAAGCCCAGAGGGAATTCACAGGACTACATGAGCAATTTCCCCACCTGGTCTCTCTTGGTGAATGTACCTGCTGCTTCTTAAAGGATGAGGGACTGACAAGTGCACATTGAAAAATTGACCTATAAAGCATGTTTGTGTTGAAACTGGAAACAGAAAAGGAGGGTGGCCTACTTAACTTTAGGCTGGTTAACATTATTGGGTACCTGTCTAGCCATGAATTTCTCCTGTTTGCTGTATGATAGAAGTCAGATTTAGTTTGATTATCTATCCCTTCCTAAATAATCCATATACCTCAGGAGAAGTTAACTTTACTATTCTTGGATCTGGTGTGGGACTGACTCATCCAAGGAAGGCCCTTTCTCTTTACTTAAGGTAGGTTCAGCAATTGGTTTGAAATATGCTTCTGGTTAGTGAGATACGAGAAGTGTTTTCCTGGAAATTTCTGAGAACATTCTTCCTTTCCCTTCCAAAGGGTTCCAGAAGCAGCTCTCTCTTTCTCCTATTGCATATGAACAGTGGGAAATGTAGCCCTGGATACTACTAGAAGCCACCCTATCTATGGTTAAGAGGAAAGCCAGCTTCGGGATGCAGTTGATTCTGGACAGCACAGCAGAGTCATGGAAAACTTGGATCTTCAGTAGAATGTGATCCTATTTGCATCAAACCAAAAGGAATCCCATACTCCCTTTGGGTTTCCTATTATGTAAACAATGGATTTCCAAATTGTTCAATCCAGGTTGGTTTCCTGATGAACTCAAATCACTCAGACTGATATACTTGGACACTGAAAATAATACAACCTCCAAAAGTTAAACTGTAACATAAAGTATTTTAAGTGATGTTAGAAGGCATTCTTTCGCAAAGCCAGTGACTAGCTCCCACTCCCACTCAGGGATGCATCAATGTGGAAGGTACACATTATTCCAGTCAGAAAACATCAGGCTCTTTGCAAGGTGACAGGTACTCATACAGTGCTGCAGTTGACAGCCCCTATGGGCACCAGCAGCACAGCCACTCAGCTGTAGCCTGAACGTGAAATCTTGGGTACTCCATTGATTTCCATAATATACATCTGCTCTGGGCTTCTCCCTGCTGTCCCAATTGGTAAGGCAGGGGAGTGGCCACTGTCTTGAGTCTTCATTTATAGTTATAATGAATTTGCAGGGAGCCAGCTGGAAAACAAGTGAAACATTGTTGCCTGGGAAACCAGATTCTTCTTGGAACTTTTTGAGAAGCATTGGGTTTTTGATGCTTCACAAAACACTGAACATCATCTAAGAGCTGAGCCACCGGGGTAACTCTGTCCTGCCAGGCTAGCAGGCAGAACTTCAGAGCCAAGAGCCATTGTTGACTTTTTACTTTGTCAAAATGATTTCAAACTTGCCAGAGGAAAAACTGCACAATCTCTTCTCAGAAAGTTAGATCTCCTCTGTAATGACTCCCTGTGACAGACAATAATAACTGGAAGTAGCACATTCTGAAGAGCTCCAGACACCTTTGTCCCATCATTGTACTGGTGTTACCTATTCTCTCTCATGTCCCCCTTTGATGTACCTCACAGAGAGTATATTTATTGGGCCTGGAGGTGTTAAGATTATATACCACTGAGGAACTACTTGTTTTTGCCAAAGGTAACAACATGTTGCAAAGAGACCTGAATCTGAAGGGTAGTGTTATGGTTTAGATATAAAACGTTCCCCCAAAGTCTCATGTATTTGGAAGGTTGTGGGATCATGGGTGCACTATGAATCAGTGTATTCATCCATTGATGAGTTCAGTAGCTGAAGTGATGTTATGAGGTGGGGCCTGGTTGGAGGTGGGCCACTGGAGGGAACTTGGAAGGGAGTATTCTTGTTCCTGGTTCCTTCCTTAACTCTGTGACTCTGAGCCACCATGAGGTAAGCAGCTTTTCTCTGCCATGACCTTCTACCCCGCCACTTCTTCCTTGGAGCCAGCCAGTTGTGGACTGAAACCGTCAAACCATCAGCCAAATAAACCTCTCCAAACTTTTAAATTGTGGCTGTTGGGTGTTTTTCCCCAGAAAAAGGAAATCTGACCACTACTTGTAGCATATTAGTAGGTTTAATATAATATAAAAAACCATGTGACCCTGGATTAACATGCGGGATGTTTAGATCAAATTTAAAAATGGGTTCCAAGTCAGGATTTTTGGTTGCCAGTGACAGAAATACAACTCAAACTAGCTTTGACCAAAAGGTAATTCTTCAGCTTACAGAATCTAAGAAAAAAACATTTAAACTGCAGGGATAGAACCAGGGAGTCAAGACTGAAGAAGCTCTCCCTGTACCTCTGCTCTCTGCTTCTTTCTTGATGTTGGCTTTTTTTCTCTTACTAGGATAATTTTCCACCAAATGAATAGCAAGATGGAGGACTGGTTTTGAGTCTGTAGTTAATTGCTTGCATCACTCTTTCCCAATTCCAGAACAACTCATAGAGAAGAAATCAGCCTTAAGTCAGGTACCTGGAAGTATCTCAGCTGGCTATGGGAAGCTAGGGATCTCCCATGGCCACAGCCATGTGGAAAACATTTCCAGAGAAAGGAGGGATTCAGGCAAACAATCCCCTAAGAGTTCACTCAACAGAACCTCAGCCACATGGGAGAATCCATCAGCACACATCAAAGCTGGAAGACACTACAAGGACTACCTTGTCCAAGTAATCAAGAATCCGATCAACCAGAGATTACAATAGAGAGACGACAAATGAGAAAGAGAAGGGAAACCAATACCTAGGCCTATTAGCATTGTATTTTTTGCTTTTCTCTCTATACTAGAAACAGTAAAGGAAAAATTGAGTGTTTTTTGTTTCAAAATGTCCTTCTCAACTTCTTACAATCCCCATGACAGATAGGTCTTTGTAGACTATGGTACTTGTTACTGCTCTTTGAACAGAAATTGAGAAGCTCTTCCTTTTATCAGATTTGAGGAGGATTTGGGGCCAACTCACTTGAGGCAAGCCTTAGGCTCAATGCTTCACATTTGTCATGCTGTTTAATTCTCAAAGCACACAGGGAATAATTTATTTATTCTCTTAATAGTCCAAAGAGTTGCTAATTCTTTCATAATGTCACCTGTGGCAAAGCTGACACTGCTAATAAAATAGCCCTTCTCCCAACTGTCCCTTCTCTAAAGTAGTCATGTAATCATATCCCTGAAACTCTTCACATAAAATCACCTGCAATATTTTGAGGACTATATTGTGAAGATGAATTTGTGCTATGAATGTGACTTTCAATTTATATGTTTTCAGCTGGCTGTCCAAGTGTAAGAAAGCTTTTCTAGGGTTTAATGGAGCCATTTGTCTCTGGGTATAAGAACTAATACAATTTGACCTCTTTGGTCTTGGAGTTCTGCCTTTTGTTCTTTGGCATGAGAACCTAGTAAACAAACAAATAAAACTCCTTCTTCAAATCAGTGAAAAGCACAGATGGCAGCTCAGCTTCTTTTCTCATGGAGATGGTGGATCTCTAGGGAATTGCAAGAATGAGCCAGATTACATTCTCATTGTCTAGGTATTTAGATTTCAGGTCTAGAACATTACCTTCTGTGTGATTCTAGATGTGTTGTTTATAGGAACTCTTCAAAACAAAGAATGTTTGAAAACTAGACTTAGGAGAAAGCCTGGCCAGGACAAAAGCTTTATCCTGTTTTGTTTTGTTTTGTTTTTTTGTACCAGGGATCAAACTCAGGTTGTTTAATTAGGCTCACTGTTTTCCTAATATGAGTATTCACTGCTATGAATTTCCCTCCTAAGACTGCTTTCATTGTGTTGCATAGATTCCGTTATGTTGTATTGTCATTGTCATTTAATTGAAGGAACTGTCTGATTTCTTCTTTAATTTCCTCTGTGACCCATTGGTTATTCAGAAGTGTGTTGTTCAATTTCCATGTGTTTATGAAGTTTTTGCAGTTTCTTTTGCTGTTGATCTCCAATTCCATTGCACTATGGTCTGATAATATACAGGGGATAACTTCAATTTCTTTACACTTACCTAAATATTTTCTATGAGCTAGTATGTGATCTATTTTGGAGAATGACATGTGTGCAGCTGAGAAGAATGTGTATTCCAATTTTGTGGGGTGAAACACTCTATAGATATCTGTTAAGTTCATATATTCAAGAGTTTGATTCAGTTCTACTATTTCATTGGTTGCTTTTTGTCTAGTTGATCTATCTATTTATGACAATGGGATATTGAGGTTCCTGACTACTATTGTATTAGTGCTTATATCGTTTTTCATGTCCATTAGTATTTGTTTTATATAGTTGGGTTCACTAGTGTTTGGTGCATAGATATTTAAGATTGTCACCTCTTCCTCTTGGATTGTTCCCTTTGCAAGGATATAATGTCCTTCTTTTTCTCTCTTAATCAGTGTGGGTTTGAAATCCACTTGGTCTGAAAAGAGGACAGCTACTCCTGCTTTTTTTCAGGTTCCCATCGCATGGAGTATTGTTTTCCACACTTTAACTTTCAGTCTATGAGTTTGTTTTTGAATTAAGTGTGTTTCTTGTATGCAGCATATTGTTGGATCTTGCTTCTTGACTCATTCTGCCAGTCTATTTCTTTTGAGTGGCGAATTGAGACCATTAACATTGATGGTTATAACTGATACATATTGACTTATCATTGTCATGACTTTTTCTTTTTGTTTAATCCTCCCCCTTTGCTTTTAATTTCTTGTCGTACCCAATGGATTCATTCTTCTGGGCTTCCTGGGGCTGTGATCCTCATTGTCTTTTCCTAGGATTTTTGTCTAAAATTTGTTGGAGTGCCTGTTTGTTATTCATGAAGTTCCTAAGGTGCTCTTTGTCATGAAAGTATCTTATTTCTCTATCAATTTTGAAAGATAGTTTTGCAGGGTACATCAGTCTGTGTTGGAGGTTGTTTTCCTTTAGGGCTTGAAACACATCACTCCAAGCTCTTCTTGCCTTGAGGGTTTGCATTGAAAACTCTGCTGTGATTCTGATGGGCTTTCCTTTGTATGTGATTTGTTTCTTTTCTCTAACTCCTTGTAGAATTTTGTTCTGTTGGCTTTCTGGAATCTTAACAATTATTTGCCTATGTGTAGATCTTTTTGATCGAGGCTAGTTGGAGTCCTATGTGCCTCGCTTATCTGTATGTCAAATTGTTTTCCCCTGCTTGGGAAGTTTTCTGCCATCACTTCTGTGAACAGTTTTTTTATGTCATCTGCACTCTCCTGTTTCTTCATTGACTCCAATCAGTCTTATGTTATTTTTCTTTGCATCATCTAGCAGCTGCTGGATTGATTTATAGTGGTCCCTTACAATTTTAAAGAATTTTTTCTTTTCCTGGTCACTAATTGCAATCTTATCTTCTATATCTGAAATTCTGTCTTCACATTGGCTCATTCTGCTGTGCAGACTTTCAGTGGAGTTTTTAATCTCCTGGATATCTGTTTGCATCTGTTTTATGGAATCCATTTGTTTCCTATGTTGAGATTCCATCATGTTCCTCACCTCCTCTATTTTTTTTATCTGTGTTCTCTCTGGATTTATTAATCTTGTCTTGCACTATGGGCACAATCTCTGCTGTTGTCTGAGAAATTATTTCTGATTTCATTTTTTTCCAGATCCTCTTTCTTTGCTAGTTCAGGGAGTCCAGGTAGTTGAGTATCAGAGTGTTCCATCTCGTTTCCCATTGGGGTTGCTGTAGGTGATCTGGAAGTCTGGTTCTGAGGCTTGTTTACCTGTCTTGTCATTTTGATGAGGGTGGGGTGGGGTGTTCCTGACACCAGCGCAACTCACCTCCCCTGTGTTGGGAGCCACAGCACGTCTACAAGGAAGCCTCCTCTATGCTGCGAGCTGCAGGACGCCTACCCAGAAACTTCCTCCTGGCTGGAAGCAATGGTGCCCCAACCTGGAAGTCTCCTCTGGGCTGGGAGCCGTGGCACCCTGACACAGAAGTCTCCTTTGGGCTGAGAGCCGTGGCATGCCGACCTGGAAGTCTCTTCTGTGCTGAGAGCCGTGGCACGCCGACCCGGAAGTGTCCTCTGGGCTGGTAGCTCTTGCACGCCAACCCGGAGGCCTCCTCTGGGCTGGGAGCTGTGGCATGCTGACCCGAAAGCCTCCTCCATCCAGCACAATTTATTAAAGAGGCTATCTTTCCTCCAGTGAGGGTGTTTGGCTCCTTTCTCAAAGATGAGGTGGCTAAGTGTGTCTGGAGTTGTTTCTGAATCTTCTAATCTGTTCCATTGGTCCTCAGGTCTGTTTCTTGGCCAGTACCATGCTGTTTTTATCACAGTAGCTTTGTAGTATACTTTCAAGATGGGGGTTGTGATGCCTGCTGGTATATCTCTGTTGCCTAGAATTGCTTTTGCTAGTCTAGGTCTCTTTTTATTCCAAATGAATTTTTGGATTCTTTTCTCAAGGTCTGTGAAGTATGCTGTTGGGATTTCTATTGGGATTGCACTGTATCTATATAGCAGTTTTGGAAATATGGCCATTTTCACTATGTTGATTCTTCCTACCCAGGAGCAAGGGATGTCTTTCCATTTTCTGATATCCTCTTCAATCTCTCTTTTCAGAGTGCTACAGATTTCAGAGAAGAGGTCTTTGATTTCTTTTGTTAGGTTGATTCCTAGGTATTTTAGTTTTTTGGATGCTATTGTGAAAGAAATTGTTTGCCCTATTTCTCTCTCAGTGAGTCTGTCATTCGTGTAGAGGAAAGTTATTGATTTTTGCATGTTGACCTTGTATCCAGCTACTTTACTGAATTTAGTTATTAAGTCTAGAAGACTCTTGGTAGAGTTCTTGGGGTCTTCTAAATAGAGTAACATGTCATCTGCAAATACTGATGATTTGAATTCCTCACTTCCTATCCTTATTGCTTTTATTTCTTTCTCTCGTTTAATTGCTGTGACTAATATTTCCAAGACTATATTGAACAGGAGTGGTGCTAGTGGACATTCTTGTCTTGTTCCTGATTTTAGTGTGAAGGATTTCAGTTCTTGACCATTAGTATGATATTGGCTGTTGGTTTTTCATAGATGGCTTTTATCAGTTTGAGGTAGAGACATCTATTCCAATTTTTTGTAGGGTTTTTATCATAAATGTATGTTGGATTTTGTCAAATGCTTTTTCTGCATCTATTGAGAGGATCATATGGTTTTTGTCCTTGGCTCTATTGATATAGTGTATTACATTGATTGATTTGTGCATGTTAAACTGTCCCTGCATCCCTGGGATGAATCCCACTTGGTTAAGGTGTATGATCTTCTTGATGATCTTCTGCATTCTTTTGCCAGTATCTTATTAAGGATTTTTGCATCTATGTTCATTAGTGAGATTGGCCTATAGTTCTCTTTTTCAGTTGGGTCTTTCTCTGCTTTGGGGATCAAGGTGATGCTTGCTTCCAGGAATGAATTTGGGAGTATTGCTTCTCTTTCAACTTCACTGAAGAGTTAAACAGTATTGGCAGTAGTTCCTCTCTAAATGTCATGTAGAATTCAGCGGTGAATTCATCAGGACCCTGGCTCTTCTTAGTTGGTAAGTTTTTAATTACATTTTCAATTTTATGGGTTGATATTGGGTTGTTTAGAACTTTTAGGTCTTCTTCATTCAGTTTTGGCTATTCATATGTATCTAGGAATCTGTCCATTTCTTCTGTGTTTTCCATCTTATTGGCATATAAGTTCTGGAAGTAGGTGTTCATGATCCTCTGGATTTCTGGTGGGTCCATTGTAATTTCACCCTTTTCATTCCTAATTGCATGGATTTGGGCCTTTTCTTTCCTTTTTTTGATAAGGTTGGCTAAGGGTTTGTCAGGTTTTTTATTGTTTTGAACAACCAAGTCTTGGCTTCATTGATATTTTTGCATCATTGTCTTAGTCTGCATTGCATTGATTTCTGCCTGATCTTTATAATTTCCTCTCTTGTATGAGCTTTGGGTTTGTCCTGTGCTTCTATTTCTAGAAACTTGAGGTTCAGCATCAGGTTGTGTAATTGAGCTCTCTTTGTTTTCCTAATGTGAATATTCACTCTTATGAATTTCCCTCATAAGACTGCTTTCATTGTGTTCCATAGATTCCGATATGTTGTTTTGATATTGTCATTTAATTGTAGGAACTATCTGATTTCTTCTTTAATTTCCTCTGTGACCTATTGTTTATTCAGAAGTGTGTTGCTCAATTTCCATGTATTTATGAAATTTTTGTGGTTTCTTTTGCTATTGATTTCCAATTTCATTGTACTATGATCTGATAATATACAGGGGATAACTTCAATTCCTTTGCACTTACTTAAACATGTTGTATGAGTGAGTATGTGGTCTATTTTAGAGAATGACCCTTGCACAGGTGTAAATAATGTGTATTTTGATTTTTTGGGGTGCAACACACTCTAAATATCTGTTAAGTTCATTTGTTCAAGAGTTTGATTGAGTTCTGGTATTTCATTGTTTATTTTTTGTCTAGTTGATCTATGTATTTGTGGCAGTGGGGCATTTAGGTCCCCCACATCTATTTTATTAGTGTTTATATGATTTTTCATGTCCATTATTTTTGGTTTTATATGGTTGGGCACACTAGTGTTTGGTGCATATATATTAACGATTGTCATCTCTTCCTCTTGGATTGTTCCCCTTACAAGGATGCAGTGTCCTTCTTTGTCTCTCTTAATTAGTGTTGGTTTGAAATCCACTTGAACTGCAAAGAGGATAGCTACTCCTGCCTTTTGTGTGCGTGTTCCTGTTGAATCGAGTATTGTTTTCCACTCTTTAACTTTAAGTCTATGAGTTTCTTTTTGAATTAAGTGTGTTTCTTGTATACAGCATATTGTTGGACCTTGCTTCTTGACCCATTCTGCCAGTCTATTTCTTCTAATTGATGAATTTAGACCATTAACATTGATGGCTATAACGGATATGTATTGATTTATTCTTGTCATGACTTTATCTTTTTGTTGGACTCTCCCCCTTTGCATTTAATTTCTTGTCATGCCCAGTGGATTCATTCTGTTGGGCTTCCTGAGGTTGTGATCCTCATTGTCTTTTCCTAGGATATTGTCTAAACTTTTTTGGAGTACTGGTTTGGTGTTCATTATGTTCCCAAGGTGCTCTTTGTCCTGAAAGTATCTTATTTCTCCATCAATTTTGAAAGATAGTTTTGCAGGGTACATCAATCTGGGTTGGAGGTTGTTTTCCTTTAGGGCTTGGAATATGTCACTCCAAGCTCTTCTTGCCTTGAGGGTTTGTGTTGTGGAGTTTGCTGTGATTCTGATGGACTTTACTTTGTATGTGATTTGTTTCTTTTCTCTCACTGCTTGTAGAATTTTCTTCTTCTGTTGGGTTTCTGGAATCTTAATAATTATATGCCTATGTGTATATTCTTTTTGTTCAAGGGTATTTGAAGTCCTATATGCCTCACTTATCTGTATGTCAAGTTCTTTTCCCCTGCTTGGGAAGTTTTCTGCAATCACTTCTGTGAACAGGTTTTTTTTTTATGCCATCTGCACTCTCTCCTGTTTCTTCCTTGACCCTGATTAGTCTTATGTTATTCTTCTTTGCATTGTCTAGCAGCTGCTGGATTGATTTCTCACAGCCCCTTACTACTTTAAAGAAAATTTTCTTTTCCTGGTCACTAATTGCAATGCTGTCTTCTATATCTGAAATTCTATCTTTGCATTGGCTCATTCTCCTGGGTAAACTTTCAATGGAGTATTTAATCTCCTGGAAATCTGTTTACCTCTGTTTTATGGATTCCATTTGTTTCCTATGTTGGGATTCCATCATGTTCATCAGCTCCTCTATTTTTTTTTTATCTGTGTCTTCTCTAGACTTATTAATCATGTCTTGCATTATGGACACAATCTCTGCTATTATCTCAGAAATTATTTCTTATTTCTTTTTTTCCAGATCCTCTTTCTTTGCCAGTTCAGGAAGTCCAGATGGTTGAACATCAGATTGTGCCTTCTTGTTTCCCTTTGGGGTGCTATAGTTGATCTGAGAGTCTGGTTTTCAGTCTTGTTTAAGTATCTTTTCATTTCAACATTGGGTGGGGTGTGTGCTGCTGGCACCTGGCTGGCTCACCTCTTCTGAGCTGGGAGCAGCTCTGTTCCTCAGCACTGGTGGTGGTGGTACAGTGGCCCAGAAGGTTCTCCTCCTCTGCACTGGGGGCGGCTGTGCTCCTCAGCACTGGGGGATGTGATATGGTATCCTGGAATGTTCACCTCCTCTGTGCAGAGGGACAGCTCTGCTCCTCCTCTCCATCAATTTTTTTTTCCTTGAATTCTTTTATTGGTATGTTTTAGGTATACAATACATTTACATTTATCATTGGGTTCTTATACCTGTACATGATGTATCTTGGTTCTTATGTTTTTCCCCATTACCAGTGCAACCTTCACCCCCTCCATCCTTCCCTATTTACATAGACTTCATTTCCATTTTTTTTCTTTTCTCATAATTTTTCCTTTCCCCTTCCCCTCCCACCGCACATACACCTTTCTACCTTTTCTTCCTATTTCAGATTACCAATTATTCATTTTAATCATTTTAATCATTATTTACACTTTCAGATTCTCACACTAGAGAAACTGTTTGGTATTTACACGTGTGCCCTATTTATTTCACTTAAGAGTATGGCCTCAATATGCATCCGTTTAGCTATAAATGTCTCTACTTGCTCATTCTTTATGGCTGAATAATACTTCATTTTATAAAAAATCCACATCTTCTTTATCCAGTTTCCAGCTGATGGGTACTTGGGCTGTTTCCAAGATTTAGCTATTACAAATTGTGCTGCTATCAACATGGGTGCACATATATTGCTCTGGTATGATTCTTTTAATTCTTTTGGGAAGATACCCAGCAGGGGACTAGCTGGGTCAACTGGGACCTCTAGCCCTAGTTCTCTGAGGTATTTCCATACTGATTTCCATAGTGGTTGCACCAGTCTGCACTCTCACCAACTATGGAGTAGGGTTCCTTTCTCCCCACACCCCCACAAGCATTTGTTATTGGTTGACTTCTTTTTCTTTTTTTTTGGCAGTATGTAGAAAGTGGTTTTATTATAGGGATGGCAGTGTTGGTTTAGCATTGGAAGATCCACCCCCAAAAGTAATCATTTTAACAGAGGAAAGGAGAAAGCCATATGATCCTGTCACTAGTCAGAGAAAGAGCATTGGACTAAATTCTATAGCTGTTCATGGCAAAAGCCACCAGGAGACTAGAAGTAGAACAGAATCTTCTCAACAGATCAAAGACATATACTCCATACTTCCAACAAATACTCCTTCCATGAATGGAGATGACACAATGCTTCCTCCCTAAAGTGGGGAACAAGGGCATATATGCCCACTCTTCATCTGTCCATCAGACCTTGAAACATAAGTCTAAACCAAAATAGTCTGGCAATAAAATGACACAACCAGGACAGGACTGGCACAACAGAAGCAAAATCTCTACATGTAGATGAAGTGATCATCCACAGAGAAAACACCAAGAAATCTCCAGGAGCCCCTAGAACTTGTACTTGAATTTAGCAGGATTAGAAAACACAAGGTATATATAAAAATTCAGGTCTGTGTATACTTGCTATAAATGAAGAACTAGACATTGAAATTTAAAAGTTATGTAGGAGTACAAAGGACCCAGAAAAGTAAAAAACAAAAACAAAAACAAAAACAGTCTTGGAAGACGTTTAGCACCCAATTTTAAGACTTCTTCTAAAGCTATAGTAATCAAGGCAGTGTTGGTGTAAGGAAAGACATATAGATCATTGGAATAAAACAGAGAATCTAGAAATAGAACCACACATATATGGTCCACTGAGTTTTGAAAGATTATTTAACATTAGCATTTTATAGACTATAAACTCAATTCAAGAGCAGAGGAAGAGATAGTGTCTTCAGCAAACGGCACTAGAACACCTGGTATCTGTATATAAAAAATTAATCTCAACCCTTTTTTCCATACATGAAAATAACTTGAAGGGATTTATGAACCTAAATAAGAAAGCCTAAAAGTATAAAACTTTAAGAAGAAATTATAAGGGAAAATATTTATGAATTCAGGGTAGGCAAGAATTACCTAGGATACAAAAACCATGATGTATAAAGGAAAAAAAATTGATAAATTAGATTCCATCAAAATTTAGAGCTTTAAATGACATCATTAAAATGAAAAGTAGTCCTTAAATAGACCATATTTACAGTGCATATAACCTATGACCAGAATATACAAAGAATTCCCAGAGCTCATTAATAGACAACCCAATTAAAATGTAGACATAAGATGATAAATAGCCAGTGTAGCACAAGGAATGGTGTGCAACTAAAGAATCAGAAAAATACCAATCAGTACAATAATAAGATTGAATTATACACTCATTAGGGAGATGAAGTCAAAAGTTTTAAAAGCCTTGTCATGACTTTTTCCCCTTGTTGGATTCTCCCGCTTTGCGTTTAATTTGTCACACCCAATGGATTCATTCTGCTGAGTTTCCTGGGGTTGTGATCCTCTTTGTCTTTTCCTAGGGTATTGTCTAAAATTTTTTGGAGTGCTGGTTTGGTATTCATGAAGTTCATGAGGTGTTCTTTATCATGAAAGTATCTTATTTTTCCATCAATTTTGAAAGATAGTTTTGCAGGGTACATTAATCTGGGTTGGAGGCTGTTTTCCTTTAGGGCTTGAAATACATCACTCCAAGCTCTTCTTGCCTTGAGGGTTTGCACTGAGAAGTCTGCTGTGATTCTGATGGGCTTTCCTTTGTATGTGATTTGTTTCTTTTCTCTCACTGCTTGTAGAATTTTATTCCTCTGTTGGATTTCTGGAATCCTAACTATTGTATGCCTATGTGTAGTTTTTTTTTAGATTAAGGCTAGCTGGAGTCCTATATGCCTCACCTATCTGTATGTCAAGCTCTTTCCCCCTCCTTGGAAAGTTTTCTGCCATCACCTCTGTGAAGAGTTTTTTTTTTTATGTCATCTGCACTCTCTCCTCTTTCCTCACTGACTCCAATCAGTCTTATGTCATTCTTCTTTGCATCGTCTAGCAGCCTCTGGATTACTTTCTCATGTTCCCTCACAATTTTAAAGCAATTTTTCTTTTCCTCCTCACTAATTTCAATCTTACCTTCTATATGTGAAATTCTATCCTCACATTGGTTCATTCTGCTGCACAGACTTTCGATGGAGTTTTTAATCTCTTGAAAATCTGTTTGTATCTGTTTTATGGATTCCACTTGTTTCCTATGTTGGGATTCCATCATGTTCCTCAGATCCTCTATTTTTTTTATCTGTGTCCTCTCTAGATTTATTAATCATGTCTTGCACCATGAGCAAAATCTTTGCTGTTATGTGTGTAATTATTTCTGATTTCATTTTTCCCAGATCCTCTTTTGTTGCCAGTTCAGAGAGTCCAGGTGGTTGAGTATCAGATTGTTCCATCTTGTTTTCCTTTGGGGTTGCTGGAGGTGATCTGGAAGCCTGTTTTTGAGGCTTGTTTATGTGTCTTCTCATTTCCACAGGGTGGGGGGGGTGCTTCTGGCACCCACGCTGCTCACCTTCTCTACCCTAGGAGCTTGGGATGGCAGCGGGGGAGCTTCCTTCCGGGTGCTGGGACCGGCTGAGCTTCACTGCCCTAGGAGCCTGGGATGGAGGCAGGGAAGCCCTCTCCATCAATTTTTGAAAGATCATTTTGTAGGGTACATCCATCTGGGTTGAAGTTGTCTTCTTTTAGGGCTTGAAATACTTCACTCCAAGCTTCCCTTGACTTAAGTGTTTGTGTTGAGATGTCTACTGTAATTCTGATGGGCTTTCCTTTGAATTTGATTTGTTTCTTTTGTCTAACAGCTTTTAGTATTCAGTTTTTGTGTGAATTTCTGGAATCTTCACTATTATATGCCCCAGTGTAGTTTTTCTATCTGATCATGGCTAAGTGGAGTTATATATGCCTCACTTATCTGTATGTCAAATTCTTTTTCCATGCTCAGGAAGTTTTCTACCACAACTTCTGTGAACAGAATTTTTATGCTCTTTGTAGTATCTTCTGATTTTTAGTTGTTTCTAATCAATCTTACGATATTCTTCTTTGCATCATCTAGCAGCTTTTTGATAGATTTTTCATGGTCCCTTGCTATTTTCAAGAAGTCTGTCATTTGATGATCACTAACTGAAAACCTGAATTCTAGATCTGATATTCTATCCTCACATTGGTTGATTCTGCTGTGTATACATTTGATGGAATTTTTAGTCTCCTGGATATCATTTGACTCTGTTACATGGAATACAGTTCTTTCCTATGTTGAGGATTCATGATTTCCATCACTTTTCTAGGCTCCTCTATTTCTTTTTTTATCTGTATCTATTCTAGATTCAATAGCCATGTCCTTCATTATGGTCATCATCTCTTTAATTATCTGTGCAATTGTTTCTGATTTGTTTTTTTCTAGAGACTCATTCATCTGCTTTGTTATTTCCACTGGTATTATTTCAGAAAGTTTAGCCTGGATGGCTTTTGATTTCTTCCACTTCTATGCCCCATGAATTTGCCTTGGGTGAGCTGGAGGTCTGGAGTTGCATCTTGCTTCTGTGTCTTCTCATTTTCTATTTTTTAATTTGCTTTCTGCAAATTAAATTGTAGATTACTTGTAGCAGGTACCTTTATTACTAGAATTGAGACCTCCTTAGGACATAACTACTTTTCAGAGATGTCTTCTAGTCTTCTAGGTGTAGTTGTCTTTTGGCTTTTGAGTCTGTCCAAAGATCCTGCCTCTTCAATTTATTAGGAATGAGATGTGCTTCTTATTTGGCCTACCATCCAGTTCTTTGGTACTAGGCTATGGTATTTTTTATGACCCCCCAGACAATCTCAGTATTGGCATACAAGAAAGAATAACTGATCATAACACTATGTCACCTTGGCTAAAGTAGTACAATTAGTAATTACAATAGCATCAAGCATAGTCTAGAAAATAACAAAATGTGGTGAATGTTAATTTACCACCTTTTAACATAGGTACAAGATTTATAGTTATAGAACATGATGTAAAATGAATCAGAAAATTATATATATTAAATATCCCCTTAATAGAGCAATTTTACCTTCAGGGAAGAGAATTTAAAAGGGATAAGAGGAAAAATAAAGAAATAAAAGAGAAAGAGATTAGAAGCATGGCTGAAGGACATAGGAAGATTACCCAAATTACAGAGAACTGGCAAAAAGATAGGAGGGGAAGAGAGAAAGATGAAACAAAAGCAAGAACTAAATAAAACAATAAAGTGAAAACAATTTTCACACTTCAAAAAGCAAAAACAATCAAGAAAAAAAATAAAACCAGAGAAAAAAAATTTCTATGTGATTGCAAGTCTTTGGTTATCTTCTGTGGTCTACAGTTTTGTGGTAGTGTCCAGTTCAGGGTGTGTCTCTACTATCATTGGTAGACAAAGGAGGCAAACAGAGCCCAGATCCATTGTACATGATCCCACCAGGCTTGCAGTAGGAATAGAGCAGGGTGCTGATTCTGGTGAACTCCACAGCAGTTCAGGCTGATCCTGGCCTCTGGCTGTTTGGTTGGGGCCTAAGCCTGACTTTGGGTGTCTCTTGCTAGCCTAACCTCTGCTCCCCAACCCTGCATGCCTTCCATGGTTGTCCCTCATCCAGTCACTGGGAGCCCTGAGATGTAGCCAATCAATGGCCACTCTGAGTCCCGGGTTCAGTTGGCTTCTCTCTACAGTGATGTCAAGGGTAAGCACCCTCTGCAGGGGACATGGCAGACACCTGGACTGGAGTTACTCACCAGCTTCTGTAGCTCACAGCATCTACTGCTTAGCTCCACTAGTGTGCCTCTTCCTCAAAGCCTCTGGATTCACCCACTCTCACTGTGTCGCTGTAGATTGGCTACTCCTCTCATGCCAAGAGCCAGAAGTTAGAGAGAAACTGCAGTTTGCCACCTCCTTTTTGTGCATTGAAGTCTATCTCTTCACTTTTCCTGTGGCCTCCAATTCTCTCTTCAGATCCTTCCTGGGTCCTGGGGATCCATCTCCCTCCTTCCTTTCTTCCCCAAGTTGTTATTTTCCAGTATCCTGATTTTGAATCTCAGGAAGGGAGATTTGCTGCTGTTCACCACTCTACCATCTTCCCAGAAGTTCCCATTGAATTTTTAACATTTTTGAAATTGAATGTATCTTACAATGGACAACATAATATAATTTAATTGGGGGATTTTTTCGGAGTGGCACATAAAACAATGGTGCATCTTGGATTAAATATTATGTGACTCTAAAAATTCCATATTTGCCTTAGTTTGTGATAAATTGTTGCCTTCTTCAACTGAATAAATATCCAATAAAACAGATTAATTCATGTGTGCACAGATAGACAATCATTGGAGGATATGAATTAAGGGACCCTAGAGCTCTGAGTCAACTCAATGAGAAACAAACACCATCAATGACTGTCAAGCTCCTCCTTTATTTCTTGAAGCCCTGCAATGGATATTGGACTTTACCTCTGGCTATCTGAATTCAAATCCCTGCCTGTCCACCTATTAGCTCAGTCTTTGGTTAATCCTTAAAACTAGTTGAGCTTTTTCACCTGCAAAATTGAGATAATAATTCGTATTTCAGTAAGAATTAAGTGAAGTGTTATTTCTAAAATAATACAGTGCATACCATTCGTGAATTTAGCTGAGATTTTTCTAATTGGTACAATTAGAAGCTTGTATTTCAGTGAGAAGGTGATTTTGTAAACTTTCTTTTGTTTCTTTTTGAAGTAATTCTCAGAGGAAGCTTCAGTATGGGATAAGCATATGGCATATTCTCTGATTCTGGCAATATCCTTGTTCTTATGGAGAGAGCAGATTGGAGACTCAGAACTGGCAGGCAACAATATCTACCTATTACTTTCATGGATATCTGTCATTTATGGCAAGACATATTGATTTTCCTCTCATCACTTATTATACCAATTTAATTTTCTAAAAATGTAGAAAAATGTTGACCTACCATTGATATGGCAGAGATGGTACTTGACTGAAAATATTCAGGAAATCATTTAAAGAAGTTAATGTATGTGAAAATATGACCAGATACCAGCTGCTCATTAAAAGTCAGTTGACTCTAAACGTGTCATGTGTCTCAGCTTCTCCATTTGTAATGTGGGAAAGACCATGGCTGGAAAATTGTACTGATGGCACCTGGCCAAATCAGTGCTCTGTTCCTCATAGATTTAAAACAAAATCATCATTCACATTCAGGTTCCAGGACATCACCTCCCTGGTTTCCATCCTTGCTTTGGAAAGGTGTCTTTATGAAGATCATTTCTCCATTAAGACCGATGTCATCTCAGAGATGTCTGTTCTGTTACATGGAAACATAATTAGGAGCCAGATGATCAATGGTGAAAGCGACAACAAGAGGTGTCAGTGACATGGAACTGTGATGGTAGGAGGGACATTGCTGGTCCTTGCAGGCTAGATAAGCCTGTCATGGAATGAATCCCCGTCAGAAGCCTTTCCTGTGGTTACTGCAATCACTGATGGGCTCAAGATCTCCAGGCTGCCACCCCTACTCCTCTATGCCCCTTCCCCCTTCCCCTACTCCTATCTACTTCTATTCCACTTTAGGGAGTTGATTCTATATGCCTGTGTCAACTGGGAACTTAGATCTGTTTTATGTTTTTGTTTTTTAACTTTTTCCTTTAAACTCCATTGACCCAAAAATTCACTAATAGAATCAACAGTAGTGATTACTTGAGGGGGAGATAAAAGTGACATTGTAGCACCGCAAACAGCTCCAAAATTAACACCAAGCTTCTTTGCTCTTAAAATATTTTCCCACCACCAGAGAGCCCTCCTCTCATCCTTCCTGCACCTCCTTAGGCCCAGAATTGCCTCTTTCTGGCTTCTCTCTCAACCTTACATCTGTTCTTTTTTTGCTCTGTCCCTCTCTCCTTTCTTGATCCTCTCAGCTTTCTTACATAAGCTGAATACATGAATCCTCCCCAAATAGATTAGTTGCAACTTCTCTTGAGGAAAGCTTAGCTATTATTTTGCCATTTAGGCATCTGACCCCAGGGTCTCACATTCAATCCTGACCAGTATATTATTGCTTTGTCCCTAATAAACACTATTTCCTTCATGGTATTGTTTGGATTTGGAATACAACCCATGTGTTAAAGCTTTGTTCTCCAACCTCGTGTTATTGGGAAGTAGTGTAAACTTTAAGAGGTGGGGCCTAGAGCAAGGTCTTCCAGTTACAGGGAGTGTGCCCTAAAAATGGCTAGGAGGACTTTACCCTTTCTCCTTTCTGTCTTCTGAGTCCTGGTCATGAGATAAATGGTTTTGGCAGGTTCTGCTTCTATGATGTGCTGTTTCATCCAAAAGCAATGCAGCCAATCAACCATAGACAGAATGCCCAGAATTGTGACCAAAAATAAATCTTTTCTTTTTAAATCTGATTTATTTCAGTTCATTTTTTCTAGTACTGGGGATTGAACACAAGGCCTTTGCGTTGACCTGTATCCCCAACCTTTTAAATTTTTCATTTATTTATTTATTTATTGGTACCAGGGATCGAACTTCAGACCTTACACTTAGAGGCAGGTGGTGGCACCACTGAGCTAAATCACTGGTCCTTTTATATTTTACTTTGAGAGAGGGTCTCACTCAGTTACCCAGGTTGGCCTAAAATGTGTGATCCTCCTGCCTCAGCTTCCCAGAGTGCTGGGATTACATGCAAGGGACACGATGCCTGGCTTATCTCACATTTTTTTAGTAACAGAAAGTTGACTAACGCACTCCCTAAGATCAATTGAATGCTTAACTGTTAGGCAGGCCTACATTATGACTTCAGTGGGACCTAGGAAATTTTCCCTTCCTGGGACATTTCCTTCTCCACCAAAAACTTTAAAATATATTTATGACAAATATAATACCAATTGGATTATATTTTTTCTTCTGACATTAAAAAAATTAAAACTTATTTATGAAGCCCTGAAAATAAACCAGTGAAGAGAGGTCTCCCACTCTGAGGCTTCTCTCACAAATAGTCCTTTCCAGTGCCCAGTGCCTGTACATACCGAGGCGGGGGCTGCGGTGGATCTTATTTTGCCACCTCCTTTGCCTTTGCTCCAGGGAAATAGTGCATTAGCTGGGTCCCCTGCCCTAGTTCAGCTTAGACAAGCTGGACTTCCTTGAAAACTCCTCACAGGTTATCCAAAGAATAGGATCAAATGGTTGCCGGAGAGGGAAGGGGTAGAAATGTTACCAGATGGAGGACCCAAAGGGGCTTCTTTCTAGGTTCTTGGTGTTCTGAACAAAGAATTGCACAAGACACACAGAAAAAGAAGGGAGGGTGCAGATTTATGGAAGGTAGAACAGATGTCTGCTCTCTGGTGTGAGAGCAGGACAGTTGAAAAGCTCACAGTGACCTCAAGGGTAAAGGGAAAAAGAGTTCTTTAGTATTCAGAATCCTTGGGTTGGCTTCTCCCTCATGGAAATAAGGCAGTGGACATTTGTCCTATCAAAAACTCACTAGGTGTCATATCAGGAATATGCTCTCCTACCAAAAAAAACTTGCTTGGTTTCCTGCCAGTTATAAAGGAAGGATCAGGAAGAGTATCTTTTGATTTGTTGTGCCTGCATGCAAATGAAGATTGAAAAGAGCATCTTTTGATTGGTCCTGAAAATAGCACCAGGTTCAAATGAAGGATTGAAAGTAGTATTTTTACGATTGGACCACAGTGCTTAGCCATAAGCCTAATGTCATTTAGGGTCCCATGTTCTGTGCATGTCTTCTTTTTTAGGAAATATCTCACTCAACCTCTAGTCATGGGTTTTTGTGATATTTAACACAAACTTCCTAGTGAGTTATCTAGTTTGCTTCAGCCCTAATTTCTTACCTCAGAGCACATGAGCTTGTTGGAATATGTTGGTTATTAGGTCAAGCATTGCTTTGTTTTATACTCATGACTGAGAAGTGATAGTTCAATAAATATATGTAAGTTTCTTCCTGTGTCCAGGCTGTATACTGAGCACCTTAATTAGCTTATTTAATATTCACAATCATCTTTTTGATTCTACTTTCAAGATGAGGATGTTGATGTTCAGAGGCAGTTAAGTAAAATTGGTAAGCACAGCCAAGAATAGAGGTGAATCTCAGTATTGGTTGTGGTGCTGTGAATTTTAGGGATATTCCAGGGCCATAAATGCTTTATGTCCTCTTTGCACCTCAACTCTGGGACAGGTCAGAGCACCACAACCAATACTGAAGAGAGTGGACTGTCATGAAGGCATTGTCAACTGGAGCATAGGGCATTGTATCTGATAATGGGTGGGCACTTTCAGTCCTGGGCTTATGGGACATGCAATGACTATCCCTTTTTGAGGCTTAAGTAGATTTTTTTCTTTTTTTTTTTTGGTACAGGGATAGGATTTAGGACCTTCCTCTTGGGAGTCAGGCAACAGAACTACTGAGGTAAATTCCTGGCCCCCGGCATAAGTAGATTTTGAGAGAGGTGAAGATGTACTAGAAAGGCCAGGATATTTGGTATCTGGAAAAATGTGGATTCCAAGAATCTTTTCATTTGACAAACATATATCTACTTGTTTATCAAAGCACTCTCTCTACCAGGGAAGCAGGCTCCCAGAAGAACTGCTGGAGAGTTCCAAATACTTGTAAGCAATGTGAGACTACTTTTCCTATAAAAGGCCTGTTCCTAAAAATCTTGATGTACCTGCAGTACCTTTCAGAACATAACAGCCATTCAGTCGTCATGGGACTCCACCTAATGTCTAATAACGATAACATCAATCATTGCCACTGCTGTACTATTAGTGAGTGTTTGTTGCATGCTCAGAGCACATTAAATGCTTATGTATCATGTCTCTTTTACTCCTCATAGTTCTCCTTGGAGATAGTTCTAAAAAATTCATTTTACAGATGAGGAAACTAAGGCTCAGAAAGATTGAGTAACTTCACAAGGCTACACTGTAAATGGAAGAGTCACATTCAAAGGAAAACATGTCTAACTGTAATAAATTTTGAGCTCAGAATCACCATTGTATTCTTCCAAGCTCCAGAGGTACATGTTCCTCAACAATGACTTCAGGGGCTATTTCAGGTCCCACAACTGAGGTTGTATTGATTAGGATTTATATACAAAATCCTACTTGTAAAAAGCACTATATTGGTGAACCTTACACAGGGAATATTTTGCCTCCCCAAAGATATTTGACAGTGTCTGGAAATATTTTTGGTTGTCACAAATGAGGGAGCAAATGGGAAATGCTATGAGCATCTAGTGGATTGAAGCCAGAGAGATGCTGCTAAACATCTTACATAGCACAGGAACAGCTCCCCCAGAGAAAAGAATTATTCAGACCCAAAGATCAATAGTGCCACAGGTGTTATATAAACTGCCATGAAGGTCCCAAGTCAAAATAGAACAATTATATTATTTTGCTCTTTCTTGATACAGTCTGACATTTCCTTGCTTACCAAGGAAGCAAAGTAAATTTTTGGGCCCAGCTGCCAGATGCTGACTCCGAAATGAATGGCTTCTCGAGAGTCCCATTGGGTAGATATCCTTTATTACAAAACAGGAGACTGTGAAGGGAGATGTTATTTACAATTACTCCATGACAACTGGCATAAACCTGGACAAGTATCTCCACACCTCCATGGAGTTCACTGGAAAAATGTGCTAATATCAGAGGTCAAGGCAGCAAAAATAATCAAATGCTGCATCAATGTCTTGGCAATATTCAAACCTTTCCAACCTAAAGATGCATCTTCCTCCAAGGGCTTGTCAAAGAATTTCATCTCTAAAGACTCTTTAGGTGCCTCTGCCCTCTACACAAATGACTGGTCATGCTGCCATCTGCTGGTGGGGGACAGAGCTGAAAGTTTTTGGTTGGCAGCCAGTTTCATTGCTATTTTTGAGTTCCTCATTTGATCTTTGTCATGCTGAGGCTCTTCCACAGTTCATTTTACTCCAGAGAATACCTTGTGGGGGTGGTCATGGGTCACGGTTGTTTTTCAGAGGTGTAAATGGAGACACAAAGAGGCTGGAGCCTTCTGGCAGCAAAACCTGTAGGTAGGTTTGGATGCTGGATTTCTAGGTGTGCCAACCGCAATTACTCTGTCAAACGTCAGCAGACAGGTGGTGTCACATGCTAAACCACTCCCACCTTCCCCCACCACAGTGAACTAGATTTTGAGGATAACCAAAAGATATTTTTACTGCAACCACTTCTGACTTCCCTACTTGTGTAGTGGCCAAGGTGGGTGTGTTATCTGTAACCTGACCCCATTTCTTCCACTCTTGGCTGAATGTAAATGAGTAGAGGCAGTTTTTATTGTAATGATGTCCTTGGATACACTCTTCTTTATTGGGAAGAGATTGATTCACAGGCTTTAATTAGGAATAGTAATTGCCTGTGACCTAGCTCACAGTCCACTGATCCACCAGGGTATGGAGCACCACGGCTGGAAAAGGGGCTCCCTTCCATAGCGCTGTCTCTGAGGAAAGAAACACAAACAGCATGCAATAAAAAATACTGCCTGATCTTATATTTTTATTTCTCTTTTAAACTCAAAGTCAAATCCCCTGGTTAAAGCTCATGGGTTTTGCAAAGATAACAGTAGATAATTTGGCCAGTAGAGAGGCGTAAATCTGGCCAAGTATAAACTAATCATGGAGAGAAGGAGTGGGGGACAGAGTTTACTCACAAATGATAAAGAGGCTACATTGAGAAGTGAAGGCTTTTGAAGGAGTGGGGCTCCTTCCCCATTAGTCTGGAGGACATAATGGCGATGATGTGAAAGATGAGGTTTGGAGGTTGATAGAGGGTGTTATCACTCATTCCTCTAGTTCTGCAATTAAAAGTGAAAATAATTGTGCTATGCTGTGCCTCTTTCTGTCCTTTGTAGAGCTGATGGTAGCTGTAGCCAGAAAGTAGATCACTGACAACCGGAAGAGGCAGATGGATGATCTTGGCTCCTCAGAGAGTTTGTAATGGAGTTTTCTCCTCCACTGCATTCCATTTTTCCTTGCCACAAATCCTAAGTTCTCCCTCTCCCTGGCTGCAATACATTCCCTTCTGTTTACAGAAGGCAAATCTGACAGTGCACTGATCTGTGGGCTATCATCCATCGGGTAGGCTCCCTGGGCTGTAAATGGAGAAGGTAAGAAATGACCGAGGCAGAAATGCCGGAGGACTCTGCAGGGCTGGTTTGTAAACCAGGTGCTGGCCTCTTGTCTCATTTTCTGCTTTGGCTCTTTTGGCTCTTTTCATCCTCCCTTCCACTCCAGCCTACTCCCTCACCACCGTTCAGAGTACAGCTATATGCCTTGAGGAATCCCTTAAATTCTGGACTTCTGTCTGGAGCAAATGAGAAGAAACATCTCTCTTCAAAGGACCTGCTGGTCGGCTGAGACCAGGAAGCTGGGAGAAGGAATGAACCCCCTTTCTCCGTGGGTGGGAAATCTCTGGAGGGTGAGCCAATATGCCTGGGAGTCCATCATGCAATGGTTCTCATTTCTGCCATATTTTCAATTTGCTACTACTTTAGAAGAGGGAAGTGCTGTTTCAACTCTTTAATTACTCCATAAATTGAAGATGATGAAGATACATCATGTTTAA
Organism: Heterocephalus glaber; assembly: GCF_053883595.1. Lineage (NCBI taxonomy): Eukaryota > Metazoa > Chordata > Mammalia > Rodentia > Bathyergidae > Heterocephalus > Heterocephalus glaber. The sequence goes on from NW_028258320.1 coordinate 63,680,569, forward strand.
ATCACTTGTGCAATTTGGGCACAAGTCTCCATCCCAGAATGACAGTAGTGAAGACAGAGAATTAAACTTTGAGTAAGAAACCAGTTTTAGAAGCGCAGAGCCTCAGTAGTGAGGGAAGGGTCTCCACCCACACTGGTGCTGAGAAGCTGGGATTTAGGAAGCTTATGCTGATGCCTCCCAAAGGATCCCTGCATTATTTGACGTAGTCTGGAAATACTCCCCTCTAAGCAAGTTTTTTTTATTATTAATCTAGCTAACAAGAGTAATCAAAGTAAACTCTCTTTGACAAAAACCACTACTATGGTTATGTAAAAATTGTGAGCAGAGAAATAATTTCAGAAAAGCTGTGATTTTGATAAGTTATAGAAGCTGTTTTTTAAAAATTAATTTTATTGATATTCTTTTGATATACATAATGATTGTATTCATCATAGGGAATTTGTACCTGTACATAATATATCTTAATTTTTCTTTTTTCCTATTCCTATCCTCTAAATACACTTAGTAAATATATTTAATGCCGTTTTATAAGGCCAGAGATGTATCACAGCTCAGAGGAGACATAGTGGTTAAGGTTTTCTTGATAATGGTTGATAATACTATTTCTCAAGCAACAGTTAGGGATAGAGCAAGATTTATATGGGAATTCCAAATACTGCATCTAGAATAGTATTTGTCCCCCTGTCTGTATTGCTAGCAGCCCTATTTTTGAAAGACAGTATCCCTCTTTCTAATTAAAACAGCATCTGGGGCTAGGGATTTAGCTCAGAGGTTTTGCTGCCTGCTGCGAAAGCACGTGGACCCGAGTTTGATCCCCAGTACAAACAACAACAACAACAAAAACTAAAACAAACAAACAAACAAAAACCAGCATCAGAATTGGCCTATGGCAATAAGGGTTCCTATTTTACAGATGAGAAGACTGTGGTCCTCAGTGCCTCACAGAAATGTGATTAGGGAACTAGAGAGAGGCAGAGTCATCTCCATTGCAGCCTCAGAGTTCCAGGGCCCCAGCCCCATCTACCCATCCACGTATAAAGGGTGCCTTATTTGACCTTGTATTCCTTGATTCATTTGTTTGCTTTTGATTTTTTGAGACAGTGTCTCACTATGTAGTTCACCCTGTCTGTATTCACCCCTGCAGTCAATGACTTTGGCCCCTGGGGTCTTTGTCCTACACAATATGCTCTTTCTTAATGAGTGGTTATCAGCGAACATTTAGCTTTTTATTCTGTAGTTTTGAAATCACAACAGCATACCTTTCTTTCTAATTAGCCATCACCACCTGCTTTTGGAAGTCAACCCCGAGGATCTAAGTGGTGATCCATCTTGGTGCCATGTTTCATTTCATGTGATGAGGTAGAGACACTTTCCTACTGCTGAGACTACTCTAGGTGACACACCTCATTCAGCTGTTCATTGTCACTTGCCTCTCCCTCATGCAAGGGTCACAGGAGGAAATCTGGGAATGCTGACCAGCCCAGGCAGCCACCAGGTGGGAAGGAGGAGCACAAGTGGCTCGGAGGCCTCCAGTTGCTCTTTGAAACTGCTGCATGTAGTGAAACCCACAAGAACACTGGGCTTTTATTTATTTATTTTATTTTTATTTAGATGTGATTTACATATCATAAAACTTACCCCTTTGAAGTACAACTCAGTGATTTCAGTGTGTTCATTGAGTACTAGTCACAGGCACTTAATTGCACATCATGTTGATGCCTCTCCAGAGAAACTCTGTACTGTTAGCGATCATTCCCCATTTCCCCAACCCCTCCAGGTCCTGGCAACCACTAATCTATTATTTGCCTCTGTGGTTTTGGATATTTTCCTTCTAATGCTCTGCTGATGGGCTCCATTTGCACCTGTCCTTTAAAGGCAAGAAGGAGAAAAAATCCCAGGGAAAAGAAAAGAAAATCAACTCCTTTGTACTCCTTGTTTACTTCTGAAGAGTTGTAATACCCAGTATCTCTTCCCTAGCTATAGTTCTCATCTTTCTTCTGAACCCCATGTCCACCCTCCTTGGTCATCTGTCCATGGCATCCAGTGTTTTTGTCCCACTCACTCCTGTGGCTTCCGCTATCTCTCCTGACAGTGGCCACTGAACTCTTTCTGAGCTCAGGTTGTACCAGACATAGGGCTTGGTGCTTGAATTAGTTTTCTTCTGCTGCTATGACATATAGCTACAAACTTAGCAATTGAATATAACACAGATTTCATAGATTTCTGGAAGGCAGTAATGTGAAATGTTGGATTTGGGCTGGAAGCAAGATGCAGACAGGGCCACACTTCCTCTAGAATCTAGGGGACAATCCTCTTCTTTGCTCTTTTCAGCTCCTAGAGCTATTCCTTGCATTATTTGGCACTTAGCCTCTTTCAAAGCCAGCTATTAGTATCTTGACATTTATTTCTGCTGCTGTTATGTGGTCTGCTATGACTCTGAGTCTACTTGCATCATTCTTTGTTCGTTTTTTGTAGTTCACTATGTAGTTCAGGCTGGACTTGAATTCACTTTGTAACCCAGGCTGGCCTCAAACTCTGAGCAACCCTCTTGCCTCAGCCTCCCCAGTGCTGGGCTTATAGGCGTGTGCCACCACGCTTGGCTCAGTTGCATCATTTTTTTTTTATCACGTCTGCTAATTAAGTCATTTTGGTCACAGAAAGTAACATATTCATGTTTCCAAGTATTCAGATATGGACATCTTGAAGGCCATCTTATTCAGCCTACCACAGTGGTCAATGTATGTTCATTGAGAGAGAGAGAGAGAGAGAGAGAGAGAGAGAGAGAGAGAGAGAGAGAGAGAGAGAGAGGAAGGACTGCAGGAAGGAAGAGAGAGAGGAGAGAGGGAGGAATAAAGGAAAAGAGAAGGGGATTAGGAGAGGAGAAAGAAGGAAGTATGAGGAAAAAGCACAGTGTTACCTTCCCAAGACCTCTGATCTGCTGGTTTTTCTGATTCATATAGGAGGGACAATGGACAGGAAGGCTATTCAAGAGAATCCTCCGTTTTAGGGGTGGAGATGTTGGGGAGGGGAGGCAGAGCAGCCCTGCACAGTCTTCAGAGTGCCTCCTGGCTCCTTTCACCTGTGTTTACTTTTGGCAAGGTTTAGGGTACAGGACACAGGGCAGGGTGAAAATTCTGGCAATGGAACTGAGTCCCAAGAGCTAGGTCCCCAAGGCCTAGGCATCTGTGAGCCACTGCTCTGGCAGGGCAATTCAGCTCTTTCCCTGTTCAACTGCATCTGGAAGGACAAAGGGTTGAAGGAGAAAGATCTGGACAAGGATGAACACACACATACACTAGATAGTAAGATTTCCTTCACTGCTTCCTTTGCAGTCACTAAAATATGCATATCTAAATTGTGAAGCTGTATACGGTCCAGCAGGAGAAGCCACCCCAAGCCTTTCACAGTTTTGCACATTATTTTCACACAAATTGTCTCAGGAGACAGCCACAACTAAAGCATGAGTGACTAAGAGAGGTAGGTAGTTGCCTCAGAAATCAAAGCTTGAGGTAAGATTCCAGTCTTACATATGTGTGGGTAACTTTAAAAAGCTATTTTGTTGCTGTTTTTAAAACCTCTTTAAAGAAAATTAGTCGTTTAAAATCAAAATAGTAACAATATATTGGATGCTTTGTAACAAAAGTAAATAGGATAGATGAAATGGTACAGTCACACGGTTACATTGTCACCAACAGACAAGGGTTCCTTTGATAAATTCAGATGGAAATTATGAGTTGGCAGTGTAACTCCTTTGACGGTATTGACTCTGGGCTTTTCCAGCAGCTCTCAGCCTTTAGTATTACAACTCTTGGTGTCACACCTCTTGGCAGCTCCTATCCATCCCATCACCCCCTTAGCTGCTTCATATTATATAATTATATTTATAATGTAGCATATTTCATATTTTGTGGAAGAGCAGATGTAAAAGCAGATGGAGAGGAGGGCTGGAAATTCTTTAAAGAGCTTCTGCCAGCTTTTGAATTTTATGTAGTGAAGGAAGTGAGTAAATAAGGAGAAAATTAATGTGCCATTATTTCCTTGCATTTGATAGGGAAATTCATTGCATTTGATATGGAAAATTAGCATTGGCCCTTCACTACATGCAATCCCTAAATGTATTCTTTTACAAATTAACAGGAGTCCTCTGCTCTCAAAATCTTTGTATGCACTATGGTTTTGCAGAGGGTTACCAAAAAGGAAATCAAATTATTTAATCAAAGACATCCTTTGGGAATATCTTTTACTTTAAAATTCTTCCTATCTTTTATTTTAAAATTCTTTGTTCTACTATTGCCATGCCCTCATTCACTACAGCCTTGCTTTGTAGTTATGTTCCTGTCCTTTTGAGACATGAAAAAATTGTCTGATGTCACAAAACCATATTTTGTGTGCCTCAAATTTTGACCTGAACACTTCTTTCCTTCTGTTTTGTTTTATTTAATTGAAAGATTGTTTTCACATTTTTCTCCATATCTGTTCCCATTCCTTTCACTCTCATTTCAGAATTCACTGAGCCATTTCTGCTTCTTAAAGGGATGCTGTTCTGTTGGTAATAGAGAAAGCCCCGGGAGCAGGACCATTATCCAATTTTGGGATTTTATTAACAGCATCTAATTCACATAATTGCGTTTGATTAGGAAACAATGACTAAGTCTTGGATTGAGTAGACTGAAGCATAACTATTTTAGGGCTTGTTATTAAGCATTTAAATGTTATTAGGCAATTTCTTATGGCCGTGTGAGGTGTCTATTTTCACTTATAATAATGGATTTCCTGGTAAAAACTTCTTTAGAATTGCAATTTTTATGCAATAAGGGATTGGCATGCTATATTTGATGTAATCATCTTAATGTATCAAATATTTTTCTATTATTTTCTGCATAAGGCATGAGAATTAAATTATCTGCTCAAAATCACAAGCTTGATAATAGTAGGGGGCACATTCACTGAAACTGTTCCTTGTTTTTTGGTTTATAAGTAAAATTTCCTTTCATAGTTGTTATATTAGTGCCAAGGCAACATGGTAGATGCTATCCATGAAAATGTTGTTTCACTAACACCAGTTGGCCATTATGCAATAATTTCTACAGAAAAAAAAAAAGAACTGGGAATGTTTCCATTGGGCACTGATAACTCTGCTTCGGTGTTGTCTTTAAGTAAACTATGATCCATTGTAATTAATTTCAGAGGATTTGATATTATGGTGGGTAAATCATCAATCTATTATTATAAAATATTTTCTTTACTGTGAAATCAATATTTTTTCACATTATTATTTATATTCTTTTTATTTGTTTGTTTGTTTTTTGGTACCAGGAATCAAACTCGGGACCTTGCTCTTGCATGGCAGGTGCTGGAACCACTGAACTAAATCCCCGGCCCTTGTATTGTTTTTGTATTTTTAGATTAGAGTTTCTGAACCTTGGCACTACTGACATTTTAAGCCAGATAATTCTTTTTGTAGTAAGTGGCCCTGAACAGTACAGGATATTTAGGAGGAACCTTGATCTCCACCCACTAGATGCCAGTAGTACACTTCTCGCTACTTGAGGTAACCAAAACATGTCTAACTGTGGTCAAATATCCCCTAGTAGACAAGTTGCCCTTGGTTGATAACTACTGTTGTTGATGATATAGGCAATGAAAATTTTCCATTCTCTTAAATTACTGGACACCATTATCTAAACAAGCATTATTTATTATTTAGAAGCTCACTTACCTATTTATCCTCCTGTTGTCAACAGAAATGAGTTGAGAAAATGTTCCAGTACAGAAAGGTACCAACATCTAGTTAATTCAACATAACCCCTGGGACCCGGTAATTAAAGATGTTCTTAACTGGCTATCTTACCACAATCAATACAAACTACAGTTTCATCCATCTTAACTACAGAACTTTTTTTTTTTAGGTGTATTCCTTTTAGAGGTGTTAGAACTGGGAGTTGAGAAAACAAACCAGAGTCAGCATTTTTGGTTGCATAATAAATATGTTTGACACACATCAACATCAACATTATTATTCTGAAAATTAGATGATTGTTTCACCAAAGGGGAAACGTTGCATAACCGGAAAAGAGAAGACAAAATAACTTTGGAAGATGCCTACCTAAAACAAGTATTTCTGGGCTCTAGATTTGTATACAAGGATGTAGGACATGGCTACAAAATATATCGACACTGAGCTGGGCCATTCACTTCAAATTGGGTGAAGTGATACATAGAGCATACTTAGAAGAGGACCCAGTTCATAACATTTGTTAAGTGTTAATTATTATTTTTAAGGTTAATAGGTAGTTTTACATTTAGAACTACAGTATCTGCTAACACAGAGCAGGAAAGAGAAGTGTGTGTAGTCTATCCTACCTGGATTGGGAGTTGAGTCCTACCCTCTAGCACTATGTGACCCCTGGACCTTAGTTTCATTAGCATATGTTGGTTATGAAGATTAAGAAAGAAAAAATAGGTAAAAGACTCTGGCATGGAGAGCAGTTAAATGAAAATGATAAATGTAAGTTTCCTTCCCCAGGTTTCAACATTGATGTTCTAATCCTGGCTGGTTATAAGGCCCATGAAAATTCCTTGGTATCTAAGATCCACAGTCTTATATATGTACAGTCATCTTTCCCATCTGTCTAGTCAAAAATTTTTAGTTGATTCCCAGTAAGTTGACCAAGACTTAAGTCTTGGAAATTTGAAATGATATATACCTCCATTTACCTACCAGTCAGTTGCAACAGTTATCAACTTATGGGCTGGGGATTTAGCTCAGTGGTTCTGCTGCCTGCCTTGCAAGTGCAAGGACCCGAGTTTGATCCCCGGTATCAAAAAAAAAAAAACAAAAACAAAAAAAACCAAAACAGTTATCAACTTATGCAAGTTCCATTTCAGCTTTATACTTCAGAGAACTCTTCGGTTAGGTTGCGGAGGGCAGAATGAAAAAGACCCAGGGCCTTTCATTATCTCCAAGTTCACTATAGCTTAGCAGCAGGATGTGGATACATTGCAAAGTCATACTTCTGTAACAGTAATACAAGCTTCACATCCAGAACAAAGGTGGTGGTGCTATTCTCCCCCAAGCTGCTCAGGCCTGTCCTTGGGTCTTCCATGCTGTTCCCATATCACATTTCAAGAAGCCCCCGTGTTAATAAGAAATGGTCCACAGGAGAAATGGTGGGGAGTTAATCCATGAATAATGATTAAAAATGTCATTTATGAAACTCCTGCTGTGTACAACATGCTATGTGCCAAGTGCTTCCTACAGATTACTGAATATAATTCAGATAAATCTATGTAGTATTATTTTCACCCTATTTCACAGATAATAGTAAGGATATCAAAATTTGAGAAATTTACCCCAGGTCACAAGGTGCAGAGCAAGGTCTTGAACCCAGGTAGACTGGCTGCAGAACCCTCTTACTTGAGCTTACAGTCCCAGTCCAGGATGCCTGGCCTTGAGGAGTGGGACTTCACAGTCCCAATACTTGAAAGACTGGTTTGTGTTAACTTACTTAACTTTGTGTGGCTCCAGGGAGGCAGCTGCTGGTCTTGGGATGATAGTGATAGTTAATGGATTTCATTTAAAACACAGTGTGTCTTATCATTCTGTGCCCAGCTGCACACTCGTTCTAGTACACAGCTGTGTGGCCTGAGAGGTGCTGAGTTCCCTGTCACTTAGGTGTGCAGTGTTGCAGTGTAACGACCAGGAAGGGAATGGTCTGGCAGATCTGGATTTGCACACCGATCTTGTCACTTACTAGCTTAGTGCCTTGGACATAGTACTATACTTCTCAGAACCCCGGTTTCTTATATACAAAATAGGAATACTTGAGCACTGTTTTGAGGATTAGAGATTCTATTTACAGGGGCCTTGGCTTATGCTAAATGTCCAATAAGTGGACATTTATAATTAGTAGCATTATTTATAGTTTCATGTAGACCCATGCTTCTGCTGGAGGGTTGGACTGCTTTGCTTCTCAGTTCCAGGCATCATTCCACCCCAATGGTCACCCAGCAGTGATGGTTTTGTAGGATTTCTCCAAAATGGCTTTATCAATCACTGCAAAGTAAACATTTTCCAATACACCTTAGCTGGATGTTCTCATTACCTTTCCCCTGAAACCTTCTTTTGCTGTTTCATGAAATGAGAAAAAGCACCAGGAAGAATAATGACTAAGGGGCCCATTCACAGAATCCTGGTTTATGGGACCAATAAAATCAGTGTGTTACTCAACCTTGGGAAGATCTATTTGTCAGTGAGTTGAGCTTGGCTTACATTATCCAGACCTGCATGGAAATGTGAGCTTGAGTATCTGAAAGTATCCAGGGCTGTGTTTTACTAGCTTGCGTTCCTTGGGCATGTGAGGCTAATGGGAAAGTGTGAGAAACCATAGAAAGAAAAGAACATCCTCTGATCACCAAACATATGCCCTCTGTGTAGGCCATTGAAGGTAGAGAAGGGGCTGCAGACAGGAGAAGACAGACATAACAGTGTTGACCATAACCGAGATCTAATTCCATCATTTATTAAAATGTTTGCTATTTCAAGTTATTCGGTCCCACAAAGAATGTAGCACCAGCATTGCTCTCTAGCATGCTGGAGTGGGTCACAGGCTAGGGTTTCCAATTGTTTTTAAGGCTGTAGAGCCCTTTCCTTCCAAGTAATAACCCAAGGGACATTGGACAGTGAAAAGGAAGCTCTTCCAGTTGAAATTGGGATGGCGTGCTTGAGCTTTTCCATCTGTCTGTCCCCTGGGCCACTCTGAACAGCTCCTCCTAGTGGCCTGGAGGAATCACCTTAAACTAGGGCTCCCAGACTACAGACTGACAACTAGTAGAGATGACATTTGAAATCCCTTTCTTGTTTTATGATATTTTACACACAAGAACTTTGCCTGTGCTGGTAGATGGCACAATTGGAGGACTTTCCCGAAGACTTGATCTCCAGAGCCTTCTGAATGAATATGTCACAGTTCCTTTTCCAAACTCAGAGCTTTATTTATTTAGGTACCAGGAATCAAACTCAGGGCCTTGCGCTTGCCAGGCAGGCACTGAGCTGCTGAGTTACATCCCCGGCCCAGAGCTTTTTTTAAAAAAAACAGGTTAATAAAGCAGAACCTTTTTCCTTTGTTTCTGTTCTTATGATTTTCCTTGATTTATCAACATTTTCAAAATACAAGGTGGTAGAGGAGGAGATAATATAGTAGCTACCAGCATTTATTGAAAGAAAATAAGAAAATGATTATTCATATGACTTCACTACAATTTTAGCCACCCAGGAAAGGTCACCAGAAGCACAAGGTTTTTTGTGTTAAGAATGGTTCTATCTTTGGGAAATTAGGGGCTGCTCTCAAGGACACTCGAGTGGTCTGTTTAGACCTTGAAGCATCTGGAACAGGGACTGGCTCATGGTGAATGCGCAGTATGCACTGGCTGAATAAGAATGAACTTGAGATACTAGATACATTCTGGTTTGATAGTGGTCTCCAGCAAGCTGCAAAACTTTAATTCCAAAGCTGGGCATGGTGGTGCATACCTGTAATCCCAGCACTGAGGAGGCTGAGGCAGGAGGATCGCTGTGAGTTCAAGGCCAGCCTGGGCTATGTAGAGAGCCTGTCTCAAAAAAAGAAAAGAAAAACTTTTAATTCCAGTCTTTGCTCATCAATTATTTCTCCCTCTTTCTGGCACTCATCTTCCCAGAAAAGAAAGAAACAATGTGAGATAGGATAGTTAGCATTTGCATTTTTAATTTTCTGTTAGTAGAACAGCTTTATTTTTTTAATAGTAAAGTGGTGGCAATTGGCAAAAGTGGATACTGAAACCAATTAGTGGGACAACATGAAGTAAGACTGACAAAATATAGATTTAATTGAAGAAAGCTGTAATATAAAATCAAGCTGCCAAGCTTTAAAATTGTAATTAATTCTAGGAGGAGAAAAGACTCATCAAATCGTTCTGGTGGCTTCCTCGGTGGAACGTTTGAACAACTGTCTGTCTCAAGTGAGCCACCTCCCTTCCCAGGACTCTCCCAGACTTTTGATCCATAATCAATGCTAGCTTCTGGGTGGTGGCTTTATGACTCTGTGACTACACAGTATTGTGTCCCTTGGAAGATATTTCTAGCACTTTCTATTTGAAAAGTGCCACATCATAAATTCTGCCAGAAGACATGAAATTTGACAGTGAACACCAACAGGCAACTAGCATTTCAGTTCTATTTGAGGTCTAGAACAATGACTCTGTTGGGAATGATGATAAAAAGAAACTGTAAGCCAGGGAGCTAATGACAACAAGCATCTAGGCAGGGCTGGCACTAACCTGTGAGATAGTTGGCCCTCCATAGACTCTCAATGAACAGGAAGGAAATTCTAGAGGGAGAAGGCAGGGATTCAGCAGTCTGAAATCTCTCCCCATATCCAAATCTCTTCCAACCCAGCCTTCTGGTTCCTGAAATCCCACCATTAAAAATCCATACTGTGGCTGATTTCTGCAGATACCTTTTTTAAAAAAGCAACGATTCTTGAAAGCACCTGTATATCGTTGTGTGAATTAATTGATCCTTACTGGCAGGAGAGATAGAGGCAAGTGGGAGGTTGGAATAGAGGACCTTGAGCAAGCCTTTGCCCATCTCACTGCAGCCTTACGCACATGCTGAATGTGTGACAGATAATGCCGATAATGCTACAGGGAACGCTGCTGTCTGCCGGCTCTGTTCTCTGTGTAGACAGAGAAAGTAGAAACCCTATCTGTGGGCCACTCTTTCATGAGCACTACCTGCCAAAAGCTCTGAACAGAGAACGGCATGTATGTATTGCTGAGCATAGCAAGCAAAGAAACTATTGTAAAGAAACAAAGGAGATGGAGCACGTACACAGAGTGCTCATTTTAGGCAATAAATGAGTCTCAAGGTTGTATACAGTTCTGATTAAAAGCACTGTGGTCAAATCAATTTTCATTTCAGAAACGTTATTCTCATTTCTCATTGATCTTTAATGTGCAGTAATGGTTTAACTTTCATTGTTCTTGTCCTTGAACTTATCAATGAGATAATGATCCACGATGAAACATGTCCTTCTCTTCTGCTTGAAGAATTCTCCAGGAAAGTGAATCTTGATGCCTTAACTGGTCTATTGCATAAGGTTTTGCTTTAATACACCAGTTCATTTAACTCAGAAAGGAAATGAATGGATAGACACCTGGATGTCTTTTTGTTTTTCAGTGTAAAGCTTTTTTTTTTTTCTGGGAGCACAGACAACTAGAAAATGTTGACAGTAAGCGACAAATAAGCCTGGGCTTGGTTCTTACAAATATCTATAAAAATCTATAGTGGCATCCCTAATTCCAACCTAATATTCATAATTTATGTTTTCTATCTTTGTTTCTTCATTAGTTGTAGCTAAATAATGTGTCTACCTGCTGAAATAAGACTATATTTTCCTGAACTTCTTTTCCTGTTTGGTTCTGGGTCAAGGTTGGCCCAAGAGGAATTTATATAAGATTTACAAAGCAAAAGAATGAAGGGGTGGTCAGCAGAGGACTGGCACTGCTGTGCCCGTCATTTAGGTTTCTCTGCTGGCTCATCTTGTACGTAGGGGCAGCAGCCCCTCAAGCTTCTATAGCAATTCCTCCTTCAGCTCTTTCCATTCCTGGTCCAGGTGCTTTGCAGCTCCAAGGCATGGACCAGCAACAGATCATTTGTGATGTTGAAGTGAGTACTTAGAGTAGTGAAAACCTATGCAGGCTCCAGTTTGTGGCCCTGCATTCCAGTTGGTCCTCTTCGGAATGTTCTAGTTCAACCTTGAACTCTTCCATTTCATGTTCAGATTTTGTTCCTGATGGATGACCTTGCAGATTTGGGGCACTGGAGCAATTGCTTTACACAGACCTTTTAGCCAGCTCTCTCCACTGCATGAGGTCAAGTTCCTATAATAAAAACTACGTTCTAAATCACTTGTATTGGTTTGAATCCTGTGATCAACACACTAGTGACAAAATTAATCTTGCTAAGAGATTATCAATGTATCATTTTATTCAAAGAATTATTTATTGTCCTTAGTTTTCTCTATTATTTATTTATTTTCTATTTCTTCAATATTATTGTACTTATCTTTATTGTTTCTTTAGTTTTTTGTATTTTTGGTTTCAGTCATAGGTTTAAAGTATAGAAATATCTTCAAAAAACAAGAAAAATTTCAAATCAATGATCTGAGATTAAAAACTATAAATTTCTCTTAAATCAGTGCAGAATCGTTTAATTTTTGACATGTATTTTTTATTTGTTTTGCAATGCTGGGGATGGTATGTGTGACTTTAAAAATCATTTATCAGTATAAAACATTTTCTTGTTACTTATGATTTCTTCTTTGACCTGTACATTGTTCAGAAATGCTTTGTTTAGTTTCCAAGCTTTTGGAGACTTTGTAGATATCTTGTTGTTGATTTCTATTTAATGTTGTTGTGACTCAAAAGTATGCTTCTAAAGATTTCAATATTTCAAAATTTATTGAGACATTTTGTAGCTTAGCATATTGTCTTTCTTGGTGAAAGTTTTATGTTCTTAAAAAGTGAATGTTATTTTTACCAGTGTTCAATAAATTTGTTGATAGTCAAATCTTCATGTCCTCAGTGGTCTTTTTTGGCCTACTTTTCCTATCAATTACTGAGCAACCACTGTTAAAATCTCCAACTATGTATATTTACTGGTTTAATACTGTCATTTTTCTCTTGGTGAATTTTGAATTCGCTTCTATATTTTGCATTGATTTTGAAGGTCATGTGCATTTTGTATTGTTGTGTATCTTCATGAGTTGTCTCTTTTATCAGTATAAAACTGGCCTCATCACTATTAATAATTCTTCTCTTGAAATTTATTTTGATTGGTATTAATACAGCCACACCATGCCATCTTTATTATGCTTATGCTTTGCATCCTTTGTTTCTCCTTTTTTCCCCCCAGCTTAACTGGGTCTTTATCTTTGAACCACATATTTTTAGACAACTCTTTTCCCCAGAGCATAAGAAGAAAAACCATTAAAAAATTACTAGATGCCTTGTAATGAAAAAAGAGTGGCATTATGTCTGGGTAACTATAAACCAAATATTAGCTTTCATGACTTTAGGCAAGTGATTGATTAAAAATATAATTTCCCCATAATTTGTCAGTTGCTCAGCTCATAGAGCTCCTTCTGACAACTGTTTCTTAAACAAAAGAAATATGAGGCTGCCAGGGACAGTTTGGGTTGCTGGTGTTACATTTAGCAATAATAACATCATTTGAGTGAAATGAGATTGTAAGAGTTTACTGCTAACTCTGAGCAAACACCATCATCATGCAGCATCCTGGGAGGATCTGCTAACAGCCATTCGATTACTAACTGATACACTTATCATGCGCATTGAGGTGAAAAGGAAGAGAAAGGAGAACAAAGTGATATTCCACTCCAAGCAAATGGTGCCTGAATTTAAGCAATCTTTAACAGTTAAATGTCCTATATACCTACTCTCTTCTTATCTCTCACCAACTGTAAATTCTAATCTTTCAAATTTCTAGAATGAGCCAAAATTTTTTTTCCTACAGGAACAAAAAAGTATGCAAATCAAATAATAGTGGTTACTGTGATGATCATTTTATATAATCTGTATGTATTTCAATCTGTAAGGTTGACACTAGTTCTGCACAGTGATTCTTTGGGTTAATTTCAAGTCTACAAATGTTTTTGAGAGACTTATTTCTTACTTTTGTAATATGTGGGGGGGTTTTGTTTGGCTAAAGTCCTGTAAACTAGATTTAAAAGCAGCAAATACTCTCCAGGTGAGAGAAAGAGCACTTCTATGGTATTGCTGCTGAGATGCAACACCTAAACCCCATCATGAGGGAATTTCAGATAAACTGCACCAAGGAACATGTTAGTAAAAGTTGGACTGCAAAATCTAATAGCTTAATCATGTCAAAATCAAGCAGCACATAAAGCTGAGGGACTGTTCAAAGAGAAACATTAAGAGGATGTGACAACTAAATGTAGTGCATGATCCTGGCCTGAACTCAGAACCAAGGGAGAAAGTAGCTTAAAATGTTATTATTGGACAAATGAAGAAACCTGAATATGGACTGTCATTAGATAGTGATATTATGTCACTGTTAAATTTCCTGACTTTGATCATTGGATTGTGCTTAAATAAAAGAATTCTTAGGAAACATACACACATAAATATTTAAGGAGGTAAATGGATCTGTTGTCTCCAATTTACTCTCAAATGATTTAGAAATAAAATCTTTTTAACTCTCTATCCCTATTCCATACATAGTTGGTGAATCTGAGCAAAGTATATGGGAGTTCCTGTACTATTTGCACAATTTTTCTCTAAATTTGAAATTATGTTGAAGTATAAAGTTATTCAAAGAAAGCCCTAACAAATTCACTTCCTTGTTATGCTATGTGTCTATTAAAGATTGGGAAATCCTTCATTTTCTTTGGAAGGAAGAATCATAGTACAAACCTTTAAGCAAAAGAACCATTTGAAGTTTGAGACTCCCTGTGAAACCCTAGGTAAATTACTTAACTTCTGATCTTCAGTTCTCCTTTATAACAGAGTAAAAATATCCTACCAAGAGGTTGTTGTTTGGAATAGATGAAATTATGAATGCAGATAGCTACATCTGTTGTCAGCCACATAGTGAACCTAAATAAACAGTACCTTATTTTGTTTAAACTGACTTGGTACAACAGTACCCTCTGTCCAACAGCAATAAAATGGAAGTTACACATGTGATTTAAAATGTAAAATAAAATTTAAAAAGTAAAAACACACATAAATTATTAATAGATTTCAATTTAATTTAATATTTAAAAACTATATTTCAAGATGTGATCTCCATAGATGAACTTTTATCATAGGGCTATGAATTATTACACAATGGTGTTTTGCGTAACGTAGATCTATCATTGTTCTTACTGTGTCTTCTCAAAAGGGAATCTATTGAGCCATATTTCGGCTGTTATCAAACACTACACTTGTTCTCATTCCTCCATTGGCAGGGCAATCAGAAGAAGAAGAGAGAGGCTTTGTACATTACCCTGCATGATGGGGCAGCATTAGGGTAGCTATGAGTGGGTAGCTAAGGATACTCTCTGGCGTTTTGCTAATTCAAAGAGGTGACATGTATTTTGGGGTGGTGTCCAGAAGGGGAATATGCAGTAGGCACAGTGCCAGGTGCCTCATTGTTAGAAACAAGCCCCCTCAGATAGTTCCTAGCTGTTTCCCAGAGGTCCCAGGGAGTTGCTACTTCATGCATGTTTAGAAATCTAGGGTCCATCCAGTGGTGGGTGGACTGGAGTTACTTGTGCCAATCCTAGACCCATCTCTTCCCAAATTCAGTGTTTTTCTACAGCTTGAAATTGGTTATGATGAGAGTAATTATACCATGGTACCATCCAATGCTACAAAATAGAGTTTTTGTTTTTGTTTTCTTTGAGGGCTGGGTTAGCACATGTCACTTACTCCAGAGATGTTAACACAAAACATTATCTGCTGCCCATAAACTGTCTTGGGCTTGTTAACGAAGAGGAACACAAAGAGGTTAAAATCAAGGCAAAATGAAATTTTATTTGGGAACAGCAAAGCCATGCAAAAGGAAATGCAGATGCCATTGTCAACCAACAATGGACTCAAAGAGACTCAACAAGGGGAAGTTTTTAAAGGTAAAAATGAGGAAGAGTACATAAAGTATTGTGAAACAATGGTCATTCAGTGCTTGATACCAAAGATGACATCCATCTGCAGTTAAACAGTTGCTGGACAGATGTCCTCGGAGATGTACTTTTTGTACAAGGTCACAGTGCTTCTAATAGAGTCCTTTGTGATAGTTACTATCAGGCATCAGGCAATCACACCCAAGAACACCTTCTTCATACTCTCCTGTCCTTGGTTGTTGTTGTTAGGGCTGACACAGTGACTCCATCTTGATTCTGACAACGTACATGGGCTTTGTCTCAACTGTCCCACTAAAGACAGCCACTGATACCTCACACAGTCTCCATGGAGGAGAGGAGACCTGAGCTCCCCCTACCTGCCTACTTGACTCTTTCATTTGCCTATTGCAAAAGAACCTTAGCTGTATTTTAATAAAAAATATGATCATGTGAACATATTGAGATTTTCCTCTCTTCTCAAATAAAGATCTCAAAAAGTGGTCCATAATCTAAATTTGAAAAATAGCCAGATAACCCAAATGTACACCAAGTGATGAACGGGTAAATAAAGAACGAAAAAGAAGTGCTGTATGTGACACAATAAGGGTGAACTTCGGAAATACCACTTAAGTAAAGGATGCCAGATACAAAAAACCAAACATATTTTTCAATCGATTGATAGGAAATGGCTAAAAGAGGCAAATATTCATAGAGATAGAAAGTTGATTAGTGGTTGCTAATGACTAGAAGGAGTAGGAGATGGGAAGTGACTGCTAAAGGGTTTGGGGTTTCTTTTGAGGGTGATAAAAATGTTCTGGAATTAGTGGTGATGTTTGACCTTGTGAGTACATTAAAATTCACTGAACAGTACACTTTAAAATCGTAACTTTTATGGAATATGACTTATGACTCAGAAAAAAGAGGAAGACACAAGCGAAATGGGTCTGCTGTGGACAGCTCATGTCCTTGCAGGGCTTGCTCGGCAGTGACTTTCCAGCAGAGGGCACAGTCCTCCCAAGGGCCCCACTCTCCTACCTTGGAAGAGAAGAAATGGAGGATGCCTTTTGGCTCGATGATGTTCTCCTCCAAATAGAAACACTCCAAGGGGATCCCTGAGCAAGAGTGACTGGCTGGGAGAGGAGGAAACTGTCCGCTGACCTCCTCCAACACTACTGGAGCAGTGGGGAGGGGAGAAACTCCCTTAGGAGGAAGGATAGTGGCTGCCCAGTGGAGGAGCAGAGGCTGCCTCTGGAAGTCTGGCTTCCGGTGGAATGAATATAATTTGTCCCTGGAGACTTCCATGAGCCCCACCCCTGACATCGAAGGAAAATCTTGTGAAGTCTTTAGCTGTTTGTCAGCAGAATACAAGGCCAAGCTATATAAGAGACTACAAGAGACTGGAAGAGCAGCTAGGAATTGAGGCCTTGTCTTGGGGCCTGGGAAATATATTCTATTCTATTCTATACATCCAATAGCAGTGAGTACCTAATCCCTGGCCATCACAGGGAGACATCTGCTCTTCAGCCCTTTCACCCCAACCCATCCCTCAACTATAGGGCAGAAGGGGATAAGTAGCTAATCATGGTTCTTCTCCTAAACCTGGCTGAGCTTGGGGCTCTGGTACCTTAAAAGTTTCCACTTAAGTCTGAGACTGACCTTCAAAAAATGGACAGGACCAAGTCTATTATTGATATGAGGTTGTTTAAATGGAAGTGTTAATGAGGGGATCTCTAGAAAGGACAGAAGAAGGGCTTGGGAGGCACAGTTAGGACAGAATAATGGAAGACCATATCCTATTTTCCCTCACAATTTGGCTTCTCAGTTAAATCACACAACAGCCTTCACTGAAGGTTTGGGGAAAATAAGGGCATTAGAGCAGGGGGAATAATCACCCTGCCTCCCTCTGCAGGTATTCTCCACCCCCAACCACGTGGAAGTTTGTGGGTATCTCCAGGGGACCCTTGGATGGATCAAAATGATGAAGGTGGTTGGTTTTTAATTCTCTCTTTCCATGAAGGTGTAAGCTGTCCCCCTGAGTTTTGAATTCCCAGACTGAGCCCTTCTTAAGGTGAGGGAGAGTGGGACCCTCTACCTGCTGTACAGGCTGTGAACTGCTCTTTGGCTTCAGGGAGGGAGCTATACAGTATTTCTGTACCACACATTCTCTGCTTCTGACTTGTCCATCCTCCGCTCATATTACAGTTTGGACACTGTTAACCCAGGTGGGACTGAGCTAAACTCAGTCTGATTTCTTTTCAGGCTCTTCTCATCATTATGCTTTAAAAGATCTTGGTGTTCATTCTCTGCTAAGGCCTCCTTGTTTCAGGAGGCAGCATCATGCCCATTTTACACATAAGAAAACTGAAGTTCTGAGGAGTTGAGAGATCTGGCCAAGACCACACTTCAGTAAGTGCTGGAAGTTTCTTCTACTCCTGTAAGCTCAAAAGGCTCCAGACCACGGCACCCAACTCCTGAACTAGGGCAAGAGCCACTGCACCCCTGTCTGTGTCAGCAATGACTCCCATTGTCCTTCAGTCTCATAATGAGTACTTACTCTTAGCTGAGGGAATCCTCAGCTAAACCTCTAATTGTTCTCTCAGTACCAAGTAGCATACATAAATTATACTTAATATCATTGACCTACTTTGTAGCACATTTCTGAAAGTGGGGAATATTGTCCATAGAGACTAACTCCATTGAAAAGATTTTAAAGGAAATGGCACTAAATGAAAGATGATAGTTCAAAAATAGTTCAGAAAATACACAAAATTAAAAAGATACACTGTCCCCATGAAGAAGGGGTGGGGATGAAGAAGAAATAAGGTTTGGAAGTATTTGTTGTGCATAAGCCTTAGTAATAGCAATTATTTTACATTTTGACAGATCACCAATGCAATTGTCATAAAACACCCCCCAAAGCAAAATGGCGATCTCAATACAGCTGTTGAAATGTATTAATTTATATTAGGAATTCATCAGTAATTGGAGGGTGACATAGGCAAATGGAATTGAGTTGGGGTAGAAAAAGTAGCCCAAGTGAGCACTGGGGGACTTGCTCTGATTTAGTGCTAGTTTACTCTGAGCCTGGGGTTACAGATGGACACTTGATTAATGGGACAGGACAACACGCTTGTCTTTGATATCTTTCCTTCATAGGACTCAGTATAGAGCACATAATAGGTGCACAAGGAATGCTTATTACTTGATTGAACAGCAAAGTGGGTAAAGGGAGCTTATTTCAATTATCAACAGAAACTAGTATTTCTGCCCTCTTCTTCAAGCTGAGATCAATGAGTATTAATACCCAGTAATGGGGGGGGGAGAGAAAGAGAGAAAATAAACATAAATATGATGAGTTGGGGAATATCTTAGATTTCATTTTCTTTCTTTAATTATGTATTCTTGTGGTATGTATAATTCATTTCTCTACAGTGAGAGGAGGAAAGGCCAAATAGAAAAGAATATAAATGAGAAATAAGGAAAGTTCCTGGGAGTGACCTTATTGCAACTCCTCAGAACATTTTCAGCAAGAAGGACCTGGGTGGGATCATTGCAGAGCATCAGGAGTGGGGATGTAAGTGGGGTGGTGGTCTCACCTTTATTCCCAGGAGGGTCTCAGATATCTCACCAGCTCTAAGAGACACAGATACTACCTCAGTGGGATTAATAATATTATGCCCCAGTTCCATCCACCCAAGGCTAAAGGCAGGTCCAGGAGAGTGAGGTGGTGACCAACTTCAAATATGATGACTGATTGATGCCATCACTCACCGGAGTGGGAGACTCGGAAGTAGGAAACTAAGTCTTGCCCATCACCTTGCTTAGAGCCTGGGGTAACACAAGAAACCCAGGAATATTTATCGAATAGATTAATGAACATGGGCTAAATGAACAAACTATTTGTTCAGTTTATGGCAATGGTTGAAAGAAACCCCCCCTTTTGCTTTGGGAATTAGTCATTTTGTTTCTTTGAATAATGTGTTTTTTAACAATGCAATGTACAACTGTCCTTACATATTATACTCCCATGTAGCCTGAAATCCTTGTTATGCAAAAATACAAAAACACTATTAAAAACACACAAACACTAAGCTAATTGAAGTCCATCCATGTGCACGCCCTACTGAGGTCCCAAGTCCCGTGGAACACGCCTTATCAGCCCATGGCCCGGCAACAATCCACTGGATCCACCCCCCCACCCTGCCCCACTCCTCTGTACAGCCACCTGGTTACACACTACAAAGCCACAGAAGACACTGGACCACCAGACCATGGTACTGAGTCCCGCTGCTTCCGGCCCAGAGGTAGGGGCTTCTGAGCCACCGTCCCACTGCATCCAGCCCAGAGGAAAGGGCTTTTGGGCCACCTCCTGTCCTGCTGCTCCTGGCCCAGAGGAAGGGGCTTCTGGGCCACCATCCCTCCCACTTCTCCCAGCCCAGAGGTAAGGGCTTCTGAGCCACCATCCCACTGCTCCTGGACCAGAGGAAGGGGCTTCCTGGCCACCATCCCTCCTGCTGCTCCCAGCCCACAGGAAAGGGTTTTTGGGCCACCATCCCTACTGCTATTCCCAGCCCCTGTCCCACCTCTCCCAGCTCAGAGGAGGTAATCCGTGCAGGCACCAACAGCCGCCACCCACTCCCCGCCCCGTCAAAATGAGAAAACACGTAAATAAGTCTCAAAACCAGACTTCCAGATCACCTACAGCAACCCCAAAGGGAAATGAGATGGAACACTCTGATACTCAATCACCTGGACCCACTGAACTGGCAACAGAAGGGGATCTGGAAAAAATGAAAACAGAAATAATTTCTCATATAACAGGAGAAATTCTGCCCCTAGTGCAAGACATGATTAATAAATCTAGAGAGGAGCTCAGGAACGTGATGGAGTCCCAACATAGGAAACAAATGGAATCCATAAAACAGATGCAAATAGATTTCCAGGACATGAAAAACTCCATTGAAAGTTACATAGCAGAATGAGCCAATGTGAGGATAGAATTTCACATATAGAAGATAAGATTGCAATTAGTGACCAGGAAAAGAAAAATTACTTCAAAATTATAAGGGAATATAAGAAATCAATCCAGCAGCTGCTAGATGATGCAAAGAAGAATAACATAAGACTGATTGGGCTCAATGAAGAAACAGGAGAGAGTGCAGATGACATAAAAAATCTCTTCACAGAAATAATGGCAGAAAACTTCCCAAGCAGGGGACAAGAGCTTGACATACAGATAAGTGAGGCATACAGGACACCAAATAGCCTTGATCAAAAAAAAAATCTACACATAGGCATATAATTGTTAAGATTCCAGAAACTTAACAGAAGGACAAAGTTCTACAAGCAGTTAGAGAAAAGAAACAAATCACATACAAAGGAAAGCCCATCAGAATCACAGCAGACTTCTCAACACAAACCATCAAGGCAAGAAGAGCTTGGAGGGACATATTCCAAGCCCTAAAAGAAAACAGCCTCCAACCCAGACTGATATACCCTGAAAAAATATCTTTCAAAATGGATGGAGAAATAAGATACTTTCATGACAAAGAGCACCTTAGGAACTTCGTGAATACCAAACCAGCACTCCAAAGAATTTTACACAATATCCTAGGAACAGACATTGAGGATCACAACCCCAGGAAGCAAAGCAGAATGAACCCATCTGGCATGACAAGAAATTAAATGTAAAGGGGGAGAACCCATCAAAAAGAAAAGGTCATGGCAATGACAAGTCAATGTATTTCAGTTATAACCATCAACGTTAATGGTCTCAATTCACCAATCAAAAGAAATAGACTGGCAGAATGGGTCAGGAAGCAAAATCCAACAATATGCTGCATACAAGAAACACACTTAATTCAAAAGGAAACTCATAGACTGAAAGTTAAAGGGTGGAAAACAACACTCCATGTGACAGGAACCTGAAAAAAAGCAGGAGTAGCTATCCTCTTTGCAGATCAAGTAGATTTCAAACCAACACTGATTAAGAGAGACAAAGAAGGACACTACATCCTTGTAAAGGGAACAACCCGAGAGGAAGAGATGACAATCATAAATATCTATGCACCAAACACTAGTGCACCCAACTATATAAAACAAATACTAATGGACATGAAAAGTCATATATGCACTAATACAATTGTAGTGGGGGACCTCAACACTACACTGTCACAAATAGATAGGTCAACTAGACAAAATTAAGTAATGAAATACTAGAACTCAGTTGAACTCTTGAACAGATGAACTTAACAGATGTTTACAGAGTGTTCCACCCCACAAAATCAGAATAAACATTCTTCTCAGCTGCACATGGGTCATTCTCCAAGATAGACCACATACTCACACATAGGACATGTTTAAGTAAGTGCAAAGGAATTGAAGTTATCCCCTGTATATTATCAGACCATAGTGGATGAAATTGGAGATCCATAGCAAAAGAAACTCAAAAAATTTCATAAACACATGGAAATTGAACAACGCACTTCTGAATAACCAATGGGTCACAGAGGAAATTAAAGAAGAAATCAGACAGTTTCTTCAATTAAATGACAATGACAATACAACATATCAGAATTTATGCGACACAATGAAAGCAGTTTTATGAGGGAAATTCATAGCAGTGAATACGCATATTAGGAAAACAGAATGAGCCCAATTAAACAACCTGATGCTGCACCTCAAGCTTCTGAAAAAGAAGAACAGGACAACCCCAGAGCTCATACAAGGGAGGAAATTATAAAGATCAGAGGAGAAATCAGTGCAATGGAGATTAAGAGAACGATACAAAAAATCAATGAAGCCAAGAGTTGGTTCTTTGAAAGAATCAACAAAATTGACAAACCTTTAGCCAACCTTATCAGAAAAAGGAAAGAAAAGGTCTAAATCCATGCAATTAGGAATGAAAAGGGTGAAATTACAACAGACCCAGGAGAAATCCAGAGGATCATCAATACCTACTTTCAGAACCTATACGCCAATAAGATGGACAACACAGAAGAAATGGACAGATTCCTAGATACATATGAATTACCAAAGTTGAACGAAGAAGAACTAAAAATTCTGAACAACCCAATATCAACCAATGAAATTGAAAATGTAATTAAAAATTTATCAACTAAGAAAAGCCCGGGCCCTGATGGCTTCACTGCTGAATTCTACAAGACATTTAGAGAGGAACTGCTGCCACTACTGTTTAAACTCTTCAGTGAAATTGAAAGGGAAGCAATACTCCTGAATTCATTCCTGGAAACAAGCATCACCTTGATCCCCAAAGCAGAGAAAGACCCAACCGAAAAGGAGAACTATAGGCCAATCTCACTAATGAACATAGATGCAAAAATCCTTAATAAGATAATGGCAAACAGAATGCAGAAGATCCTCAAGAAGATCATACACCCTAATCAAGTGGGATTCATCCCAGGGATGCAGGGATGGTTCAATATACGGAAATCAATCAATGTAATACACTATATCAATAGAGCCAAGGACAAAAACCATATGATTATCTCCATAGATGCAGAAAAAGCATTTGACAAAATCCAACATGCATTTATGATAAAAGCCCTACGAAAAATTGGAATAGATGAAGTCCGTCCATCATGGTACAACTGGAATATATGTGGAAGGGCATGATGCTCATGCACCTGCAACATAATAGTTCAAAGCCTATTTATTGTTGAGAGTGTTTTTGGCTGTCAGGATACTTTCATCCACAGAAATTCCCTCTTCACATGTGAGGAAGCTTGTTGTGTGGATCACAAAACACCACTGAACCAAAGCAATAGTTTGCAACTCTGGCCCTGCCCAGCTTTATGGATGTGACAACCTGAGAGTCAGTTCACAGGTGACATAATAAAAGGTGCAACTAGAAAGACACAGTGTTTCAATCATGGTTCACGGAGCTGTGCGTGTGACAAAGCCATCAAGAGGGCATGCTAGGGGTGCTGGGGATGTAAGATCGCCTTTGAGGCCAGAATCCCAGGTACAGGCCAGCCTTAGCCTCACTAAACAGTGTCAGAATTGGAGGGAAATAATTTCTCCAGTTGTCTCTTGATGGTTCCCCTTGCATCACCAGTTTAGTTTACTTGCTGGCAAGGAAGCTGGCCAGATTTTACTTGCTAAATAAACTGGCCTGATGTCACAGAACAATGACCATATGCTGGAAAGCTCTTCTAGATTTTTGTGTGGATTCATATATTAGCTCATTAGTCCAATGGGCTTCATCCTATCATTATTCTCATGTTGCCAGGCAGGACAGGGAGACTTGGAGCTCTGTGGCTTGTAGGTAGCAGGGTCAGAAGGAGAAGAGTTAGTCTAATGGCAAGGTCAAAGTGCTTCTTGTCATTGGACTGACTCTGTTGTTTTTCCAGCTATGGCCTTCAGGCACAAGACCACAACTTTCTGATATCCATTAGTTCTGTTAAATGGGGCATAATTAGATAATAATACCTACTCCATTAGGTTGTGCTGAAGATTAAAATTAATAGCATCTAGTGATGCTTGATCCATACCATCTACTTGATAAATGAAGTCATTATAATTAGGCTTATGGTTGGAAAGGGGGGACACCTGAGTCCAACTTCTATTGTTTATTTTCTTTGCATACAAATACAGGTTAGACTAATTCAATGTATAAATGTACTTATATATTGATTTTTCTGTAAAATGCTTTTTATAAGGTAAGCATCACAGGGCTACTTTCTGAGACACAGTTCCCAGAACAGCTCTGGGTTCCAGTAATTATTAATCTAATGTGTCAATACTCATACATCTATCCCAAAGTAACAGAAAGGTTGGTACTAAACTTGGTAGTCAAGTCATTTTGGACCTCTGTTTGTTTTACAGTGAAAAATAATCAAATTAATTCCACCTTCTTCATTAGAGGCATTCTGTTTATTAATCATCTCATGTATCAGATCAGTTCTATATATGCAGCGTTTCATGTGCTCCCCGTTCCTGCAGCTTTGTGGTGCTTATTAACCCTGCTTCACAGAAGAGGAGACTGAGAGTTTCTGCCCCTTGTTCATGGTCCCACTGCCTAAACAATAATATTGTAGGCCCATTTGTGCTCTAGTTCCAAAGCCTGCACTTACTCCAACATATCCTCTGCAGTTGGCCAGCCTTAGGGACCTTCAGGCCTCAAAAACTTACAAAAATTTTAACCATTTCTTGAACAAAGGACTTGGGCAATTAAAAATCACACACTTTCCCTGACAGTAAACTAGTCAGGCATTAATCATTCTCCTTTATTGAGGTCATCATTAAGAAAATTCTTCAGTGTCTTTCACCATAAAGGGGTGGGGGAAATTCTTCATGTACAATATTCCCATTGCTAACACTTTGAATATTTTTGCCTGCCTATTACCATTTTTCTTAATTATTAAAAGGTAAATTACAGACATTATATCATCCCTAAAAATTTCAGTATGTTCCTCTAAAATCTAAGGACATATTCGTAGCTAACCATATCACCATCATCACACCTAATAAAATCAATGACATCTAATCATCTATATCCAAATGTCTTCAGTTGTTCCAAAAGTGTCATTTATAGTTGGTCAAATTATCTTTTGAAATTCTTGCCCATGGAGGAAAAGAGCTGATCTGCCTGAAAGTGGCACTTGGCTATATGTCCTCATGAAGGTAATCGAAAGAAAGTTGGG
Organism: Heterocephalus glaber; assembly: GCF_053883595.1. NCBI lineage: Eukaryota > Metazoa > Chordata > Mammalia > Rodentia > Bathyergidae > Heterocephalus > Heterocephalus glaber. The sequence continues at coordinate 63,705,920 of NW_028258320.1, forward strand.
TGGCCACAATATCAACTCATTGCCAAAACACAACAAAACCAAAAGTCAGTGCCATATCTGACATATCTGCAATTTGGTAGTGGGATTTGCAGGTAGGATGTCAAATCAGTCAAATTTAATATTTAAGTCTGGGTGGTGGATATTCCCCTGAGCTTATTACCTGTTGTGGTTGGTGCTGACATATCTATAGTACCTGCTTTTAACTGCTGTAGACATGGCTCATTTTGGGTAGATGCACAAGGTCATAGTGAAGAGTTGACCAGGAAAGTAGATGGCTTCCTGTCAGCTCTGACTGCCTATTTGAAGAAGTTTGAGGGCTCCCAATTTTGAATTTCAGTGCTCTAGGTAGGAGGCACAGATGCTACCAAAAACTTCCCCGGTTGGTTAACTATCACGGTTTGCCTGGAACCTTTGGCTTTAAAACCAGGAGAAGTTGGTTACTCTGCTCCCCTGGGGTCCTCTACTAGTCCAGCAGATGAAGGTCTTCCTTCTCATTTGAGCTGACACGTCTATAAACCAGCAGCACATATCGAGTCCCTATTACTTTTTTAGCCCAACAGTAGCATCTGTACAAAGAAGGAGGATGGGAACTGACATTTGATCTACTGAGTGGGCATTGCTTCACAGAACCAACTGGTTCTCTCCTCAGATGTCACAATCATGGGTGGTGGTAGTGGAGGAGGTTTCTCTCTGTGTTGGAACCAATTGGGAAGCTTTTAAAACATAGAACTCTAACACCCCTCCAAGAGTTTCTGATTCAGTCAGTCTGCAGGTGAGGGCCTAAGTGCTCTTATTTTTTTTTAAAGTGCTTCTAAGTAATTCTGGATCACCCTTTCCAGTGGAACCCAGACTGCAAATCTCTCAATGGGAATCTCTAGGCAGCCAGTCTTGGCAGCATGTAAGAGAAAATTGATTTGTCTACCTGAGATCAAATGTGTTTCCAGGATGTTCAACCTCTTACCCACTCTTGGAGATAAAGGGAGCCATGGTTTACCGGGTCCTCATCAGCTTTGTTCAGACAAACTTGCTTGCTGCCCTATAGTGACCAGAATGTAACCTCTTTAAAATAAATAAAAGTCACCAAAGGTAAATTCCTGGAGCACCTGCCACATAATAACAACATCCATGTCTCAAAGAACAGTTCAGTCACTTTATTTGCAGGTGTCGCATTTTAAGATCACTGATATCTCCAGTGAATATAGATTAGAAGAGCACCAACTTCAGAAATGAGATACCTATCCACATTGGTTTCTGGTTATGCAACTGTGGGCAAGATAGATCTTTTTCTGTAAAGTTGGATCAACAATAACATCTGCCTAAAATGACTGTAATGATGCTGATGGGATAACATACAAAGTGTGTGCTACAGTGTAGAAACCAGCCTATAAGCTTGAACCTGACAAAGGGCTGACGAGGATGAAAAATAAAGAGACACAGAAACAGGTTAAAATCTGGAGGCAAGGGGGCTCATGTCGTCCCTTGACATAGAGCCCCAGATGACTGCTGCACCTTTGTTTTATTGACTCAGACATGGGCACAAGCAATTAGAGTTCCACAGGACTCATTTGTCTCCCATCCTCCATGGTACTTCTCTGGGTAAACAAGTAAACCTCAGATGTTTTTACTTTTTCCTGCAGCATCTTAGTGCAATTGTATGCCCTTTGCTTTCTCCATATTCCCTGAAGAGGCAAATTCGGCCTCAGTCTTCCCATCAGGTCTTCCACACCGTAGAGCCGGACACATAATAACTTCCAATAAATCCTGGTGATGATTGCTTTCCTTCCTAATTAAAGGTATGATCAGTTATTATAATCACATGGTCAGGTATTATCTAAGCAGTGAATTAGTAAGGGAAGTTCTGGGTGAAATCATCACTCACAGAAGATGCTTCTCCTTCACTGGGGTGGAGGTATAGGTAGGTAGCACTGAAGCTAGTAGGTAGCACTGAAGCTTCACCTTTGAAGCTCATTAAGTTTTGAAAATCACCAGTTTAATTCTAGATCTGTCTGTGCCCATCAGAAAAATAAGCTAATGTCTTAGTTTTCTATTATGGCAATAAAGTGTTACAGACTGGGTAACTTAACAGAAATGTGTTCTCTCACTGATCTGAAGGCTGAAGTCAAGATCAAGGTGTTAGCAATTTTGGTTTCTCCTAAGACCTCTCTCATTAGCCTGCAGATGGCTGCTTTCTTACCACGTCCTCATGTTTGTCCCTCTGGGTAGGCACATCCTAGTGTCCCTCTTTGTGCCCAAATTTTCCTCATCTTAGAAGGACATCTGTTAGATTGGAACAGAGCCCACCCTAATAACCTCATTTTAATTTAATCGCCTTTTAAAAGAGCTTATCCCCAGATATACTTACAGGAGGTGAGGTACTAAGGGTAGGGGTTTCAACATATGATTTCGTGGAGATACAGCTCAGGCCATAATAGCTGAGTCCTACTTTTCACTTTACTTCTGATAGTACAGAGCTGAGGAAATTTCCCTTGGCTTTGTTGTCTGCATAGCAAGAAAACCTGGAGTCCTTCAAACATAAGTAACAAGTAGTCAGTGTGCCAGCTCAGCCAAGTGATGCTGTGTGAAATATGTAGAAGTACAATGATCAACAGCTTTCAGCACAAACAAAACAATTATTTCCTAAGTGCTTATGAGAGGCAAAAATTAGTTGTAAAATATAAATCATTTGTTGAACACAACCATTCATATTTTTAGCCACTATTTCTCACTAATGGATGAGCTAGAAAATGAGTTTATAGCCAATCTCTTATAATGAAATATGTGTGCTCTTTATAATTACTAGTGATTTCAAAAAGATTGTTTCCTCACTTAGTAAATGGGGTATTCACATCTTTTATCTTAAGTTAAATAATTGATGAGATTCAACCAAAAGAAAAGGCAAAATAAAATAGGAAATTTTTTAATTTTAAGGTTTTGGGTACACATATATTTTAAACATGGTTTATCAATTATTATAATACTGACAATCTAGGAGGTTTACAATAAAATCTGGGCTTGTAGCATACAAATGCAGAAGGGATAGAAATTCCTAGTCAATGGAAAATTGGGTCAAAAAATAAGGTTCAACCATGTGTTGCCTACAAGAGATATATATCTTCCATAAAGAAACACATAGTCAGAAAACAAAAGGAAGAAGAATGATATTCCATGAAACTGAAGCCCAGAAGCAAGCAGGAATAGCTATCTTATTTTCAGACACAGAAGACTTCAAGCCAAAATTAATCAGAAGAGACAAAGATGCCCACTGTGCACTGGTAAAGGGAATAAATTAACAGGAAGAGACAACAATTGTAAATATATATACATTTTGATGTACCAAAGCTCATAAAACAAAAACTACTTGACTTAAAAGGACATATAGACATCAGTACAATCAGCAGAGATATACGATATCCCACTCTTTCAAAAAGACAGGCCAACCAAACCAAAAAATAAAAACATCAACAAAGAAATGTCAGAGTAAAACCATACCATTAAACAAATGGACTTAACAGATATCTACAGAGTGTTCCATTTAACAACAGAATACACATTTTTTTTTCTCAGCAGCACGCAGAACTTTTTCTAAAATATACCATATGTTAGGCTATAAAGCATGCTTAAATAAATACAAAATAATTAAAATGATCCCCTACATACTATGGGTTCATAGAATAAAATGAGAAATCAACAGCAAAACAATCCACAGAAATGACACAAACACATAGAGATTAAATAATACATTGTTGAATAATCAGGAGAAATTTCTGAATAGAACCCCAATTGCATAAAGCATAACACCAAGAATCAACAAATGGAATTATATCAAATTAAAAGCCTGCGCAGCAAAGGAAACAACTAACAGAGTGAAGATACAATCTACAGAACAGGAAAGCTTTTTGCTTACTACTTTGATAAGAAGACTATTTAGCAGAATCCACCAAAAAATATATATCAAGAAAAGAAAAATGTATAAATACTTTAACACTAAATTTATTGAAACATCATGAGTTTAATACAACTTATCTTTGGCCTCTACAATCAAAAGAGGTGCTCAAAGTGGTGGCCATTAGCTTGCAGACATTTATTAGTGCAGCAAACTGATGAAGTGTGTATACATTTTTTTTGGTCCACTATGTATGAAGAACTCAAAAAATTTACTCCCAAAATAAAAGACCTGGTGAAAAAAATAAGCAATTGAAATGAACAGACACTTCTCAGAAGAAGAAGTACAAATTGCCAGTAAGTACATGAAAAAAATGTTCAACATCTTTGGCCATTAAAGAAATGAAAATTAGTACTGAGATTCTATCTTACTTCAGAAAGAATGGTTGTCATCAAGAACTCACAAAACAACAAATATTAGTGGGGTTGTAAGGAAATAAGAAACCTTCTACACTGTTGGTGGAAATATAAACTAGTACAACCATTATGGAAATTTGACCCAGCATATATCTTCTGAGTGCATTCTGAAAGAGTTAAGGACATCACATTACAGTGATACATGCACACCCATGTTTATAGCAGCATAACTCAAAATGGCTAAATCTTGAAAGCATCCTATAGGCCCTTGAACACATGAGTGGATAAAGAAAAAAAATACATAAAATTTAACCATAAAGAAGGGTAAGTTTGAGTAGGAAATTTGTAGGAAAAACGATGCTGCTTGAGACAATAGTGGTAGATGAAATAAATCAGACACAGACTGTTTAATATTGTGTGGTTCTTATGTGAATATAAATAATTTAAAGAACAAAATAAAAGACAGATGATAGGAATGAGGGAGATAGACTTTGTGGAGATGGAATGGAATATGGGGATGGAAGAGACAAGAGGCTGAGGAGAGGATGTAAAAATGATTAAGATGTGCTATGTATATGTACCCATTTTCCAAGATGAATGTAATTATTATGTGTCATAATATATACTAATAAAAAAGAAATTCCTAATGAAATTATTGCATTACCAATGTCTGGTACCATAAGCTCTTTAAAAATTATAGTGTCTTTTTAAGTAAGTGCTTAGATCTTCAAAATGTTTACTTGGCTTTTTTTGAGGGAGCTCATGAAATAAAATTAAATTCATTTCACTGTTCAACTTGGGTAATTCATACGTGTCTAGGAATCTGTCCATTTCTTCTGTGTTTTCCATCTTATTGGCATATAGGTTCTGGAAGTAGGTATTGATGATCCTCTGGATTTCTGCTGGGTCTGTTGCAATTTCACCCTTTTCATTCCTAATTGCGCGGATTTGGGCCTTTTCTTTCCTTTTTTTGATAAGGTTGGCTAAGGGTTTGTCAATTTTGTTTATTCTTTTGAAGAACCAACTCTTTCCTTCATTGATTTTTTTGTATCATTCTCTTAGTTTTCATTGCGTTGATTTCTGCCCTGATCTTTATAATTTCCTCTCTTGTATGAGCTCTGGGGTTGTCCTGTTCTTCTTTTTCTAGAAGCTTGAGGTGCAGCATCAGGTTGTTTAATTGGGCTCATTCTGATTTCCTAATATGCATATTCACTGCTATGAATTTCCCTTGTAAGACTGCTTTCATTGTGTCGCATAGATTCCGATATGTTGTATTGTCATTGTCATTTAATTGAAGGAACTGTCTGATTTCTTCTTCAATTTCCTCTGTGATCCATTGTTTATTCAGAAGTGTGTTGTTCAGTTTCCATGTGCTCATGAAATTCTTGCAGTTTCTTTTGCTCTTGATTTCCAATTTCATCACACTATAGTCTGATAATATACAGTGGATAATTTCAATTCTTTTGCACTTACTTAAACATGTTCTATGAGTGAGTATGTGGTCTATTTTGGAGAACAACCCACGTGCAACTGAAAAGAATGTTTATTCTGATTTTGTGGGGTGGAACACTCTGTAAACATCTGTCATGCTCATTTGTTCAAGAGTTCAATTGAGTTCTAGTATTTCATTACTTATTTTTTGTCTAGTTGATCTATCTATTTGTGACAGTGGGGTATTGAGGTCCCCCACTACAATGGTATTAGTGGTTATTTCATTTTCCATGTCCATTAGTATTTGTTATATACAGTTGGAAGCATTAGTGTTTGGTGCATATATATTTATGATTGTCACGTCTTCCTGTTGGATTGTTCCCTTTACAAGGATGTAGTGTCCTTCTCTGTCTCTCTTAATCCATGTTGGTTTGAAATCCACTTGATCTGCAAAGAGGATAGCTACTCCTGCTTTTTTTCGGGTTCCTGTGACATGGGGTATTGTTTTCCACCCTTTAACTTTCAGTCTATGAGTTTCCTTTTGAATTAAGTGTGTTTCTAGTATGCAGCATATTGTCGGATCTTGATTCTTGACTCATTCTGCCAGTCTATTTCTTTTAATTGGTGAATTGAGACCTTTAACATTGATGGCTATAACTTATATGTATTGGCTTATCCTTGTCATGACTTTTTCATTTTGTTGGATTCTCCCCCTTTGCATTTAATTTCTTGTCATGCCCAATGGATTCATTCTGCTTTGCTTCCTGGGGTTGAGATCCTCATTGTCTGTTCCTAGGATATTGTCTAAAATTTTTGGGAATGCTCGTTTGGTGTTCATGAAGTTCCTAAGGTGCTCTTTGTCCTAAAAGTATCTTATTTCTCCATCAATTTTGAAAGATAGTTTTGCAGGGTACATCAATCTGGATTGGAGGCTGTTTTCCTTTAGGGCTTGGAATATGTCACTCCAAGCTCTTCTTGCCTTGAGGGTTTGCATTGAGAAGTCTGCTGTGATTCTGATGGGCTTTCCTTTGTATGTGATTTGTTTCTTTTCTCTCACTACTTGTAGAATTTTGTTCTTCTGTTGGGTTTCTGGAATCTTAACTATTATATGCCTATGTGTAGGTTATTTTTGATCAAGGCTACTTGAAGTCCTATATGCCTCACTTATCTGTATGCCAAGTTCTTTTCCCCTGTTTGGGAAGTTTTCTGCCATCACTTCTTTGAACAGGTTTTTTTTTTTAATGTCATCTTAACTCTCACCTGTTTCTTCATTGACTCCAATCATTCTTATGCTTTTCTTCTTTGTATTGTCTAGCAGCTGCTGGATTGATTTCTCATGCTCCCTTAATATTTTAAAGAAAATTTTCTTTTCCTGGTCACTAATTGCAATCTTATCTTCTATATCTGAAAGTCTGTCCTTACATTGGCTCATTCTGCTGTGTAAACTTTCAATGGAGTTTTTAATCTGGAAATCTGTTTGCCTCTTTTATGGATTCCATTTGTTTCCTATGTTGGGATTCCAACATGTTCCTCAGCTCCTCTATTTTTTTATCTGTGTCTGCTCTGGATTCATTAATCATGTCTTGTACTATGAGCACACTGTCTGTTGTTACCTTTTTAAAAATTTTTTTCATTTTTTTTGTTGTTGTTACCTTTGAAATTATTTTTGATTTCAGTTTTTCCAGATCCTCTTTCATTGTCAGTTTAGGGAGTCCAGGTGGTTGAGTATCAGGTTTTTCCCTCCCTTTTCCCTTTGGGGTTGCCTTAGGTGATCTGGAAGTCTGGTTTTGAGACTTGTGTACATGTCTTCTCATTTCAACAGTTCCAGCCTTCTGCACCATTATTGAGGCAACTTTTTGCTCACTCAGTGGTCTTCAATTCTCAGCAAGCTATTGAGCAGCCTTTACCCTGCTCCTCACCAGTGCACCAATTTCTGGGTTCAGAATGGTTGCCTTTTGGATCCCTGAGCTGACCTGTTTTCTGGGTGGGCCTCTGGCTGGGGCCTGTGGACACTTGGCATGGTATCTAGGCATGCCTCTGGCTAGGACCTGCCCCTCTACATAGCTATTATCTGGGAGGGCCTTTGGCTGGGGGTGTGCACACCAGTCCCTGGTGTCTGAGCAGGCTTCTGGCTAGGTTCTCATTTCGACTGGGGGGGTGGGGGGGGATGCTGTCGGCGCCCACGCAGCTCACCTCCTCTGAGCTGGGAGAGGTGGGACAGGGGCCGGGAGCAGCTGTAGGGATGGTGGCCCGGAAGCCCCTTCCTCTGGGCTGGAAGCGGCGGTGGCTAGGGTCTCTGTGCACTTACTGATAGTATTAGGGTGAGCCTCTGGCTGTTGCTTGTGTGCCTGTGCAGCTCCTTTCCTGGTGGGCCTTTGGCTTGGACTTGTGTGCCCAAGTGGCTGGGGTTGGGGTGGGGCCCTGGCTGAATCTGCCTGCAGCCACACTGCTCTGGTCCACACCACTGCTCAGCGGATCTGTCATTTCAAAATTCTCTTGATATTAATATTTCAGCTTCATGAATATACTCAATGCATGTGGTGCACACACATAAACTTACACATGCACACACTTCTTAAAAATAGTTCAAGCCTAGAAAGTTAAGTTTGATTGCAAGATTATTTTGGAAATTCTCTCATGTTCATTCTCTAGCTTGAAATGCCAGTTCCAACAAAAACTAATACAGGAGTGTATATTAGATCTTTGAGTACCTTGTTTTACTTATAAAATATTAACTATTGATTTTTTAATTCTTGTATCCAATTTTTCTTTCTAGGAATGTCTCTAACTTGGGTTTTAAGTGTCTCATTAACTGGAATTCAGTTCTGCTATTTATAGCCAGCCATAAGGATTGATATCAGAAATGTTTCATTTATGTAACCTTATTGACTTCAAAGTTATGGATTAGACCTCAGAGCACAGTTCTCCCAGTGGTGGGATGGCCAGAAAGAATTATGTGTTCAGAAAGTAGTGACACTCTCTTTCTTCTCTTTTGTATTTCTATAACATCACTGAATATACATACACACACATCAAAATGTTGTTGGGAAAATAGCTTAGGACTCTGCCTCTTGTACTGGCAAGTATACTTCCAGTCTGCTTTGTACTATAGGATGAGGGAGCACTGAGAAGCAGCATAGCTGTCCACTGCTGGGGAGATGCTTTGAAGTTTAGTGATTGTTAGTATCCTTTGAGAGAGCCCAGCTTCTATGAACTTGCTGGATTTTAATGGGTCTGTGTTTTCCCTTTCAAGTCACCTAAATACTAATGAAGTCTATCATCAAGGGATGTAACAGTGGTATTATTTAGAGATCACAGTATAGCACTGTTACCTGAAAACCAGGTCTTGGAACATGATATATCCACATTTGAGTCCTGGATCTGTCACTTAAGAGTTTGAAGGAATTGAGTAACTTGTCCAAAGCCATGCAGGTAGTAAGTGCCTATTGCACAAGATAGCAAGGTGCCATTTATGGCACCAAACAGGCACACACTGTCTAGTACATTCTGTAATGTGGAAATGGAATAATGTTACCATAGTTACTGTCATAATTGTTCTTGGGCACACCTCTGTGGACACTTACCCAGGGTTTGAGATTAGTGATATTATATTAGGGTTTCACTAGAGGAACAAATTTAATATGAAATATATATATGGTTATACAAAGGATTTACTAGGTAGGCTTGTGGAATCAGACACAGAAGAATCTTAATGGCCTTGTATCAGATCAGGGGTGGAAAAATGCAAAAAGGCTGTCTGTGTGCTGGAAAGCTGCAGGATCCACTTGAAAGTTGAAGCCCTAGAGCTTTCTTCAGAATCCGATAGTGTCTATTGGAATGCTGAAGGGTCTACATTGGAAGGCTGGAGTCTGCACTTGGAAGCCTGAAGAAACCGAAAACAAATTTTAAAGACAATGATGAAGACTGGAGCTCCTCTGAAGAAAAAGAGAAGACATCCCTCCTTCCCTTTTTATTCTGCCCAGACTACAAGCCTATTGGTTCATGCCATCCACATCCATGGTGTGTCTTCACTCACAGTATGTGGACTACATGTTAATCACTCACAGACACACCCCAAGCTTTACCAATGTGTTAGGTGGTTCTTATTCAGGTCAAGTTGAAATATCACAATTAATAATCACAGACATTATTAGACAATTTAGTGAAAAAAATAGGGTGTGATAAATTTGACTTTGCCAGATTTCTTTCTTTGTGCTGTGTAGATACACATAAGCACAAAGAATTGGCAAAGCTGTAATTCATTAAAGGCCCGAAAACCATACCAACCTTTCAGAAAACTTGTGATTGCCAGTGTTTGTAAATAAGGCATATGTTCTGCAGCCTATAATTTGAAGAGCTTCACTTTCTGGCAAAAGTAGTCAGTCAGTGATTTTCCTGAATGGTCACAAATTGATGATCACTGCAGGCTGAAGCATCTTTACCCAGGCAGCGTATGAAGGCTGTAATGGAATTTTGGTCTTTTGCAGTCAGAGCAACTTTGAATTTGGGAGTCTCACTTCTTTCGCTCTCTTAAGGTGAGAAAGTTATCTTCTTTCCACAGCAATAAGCAAATAAAACAGAGAAACAAATTCCTCCTCTTCTACAGATATCACTGGATAAGAGTAGAGAGGGCTGGGGACCTTTGAATTTCAGTGTTCCTCAAGTGACAACTCAGCAGTTATGTATAGCTCAGTCCTTTGTGGAACCTGGGCCAATGTCTTAGTGGGGCCCTCCTGAGCACCATCCATCAAAGCAAAGGCAGCAGGGGTGGTGCCCTGCAGATTCTGTCATTCCTCTGCAGTCACCAAGAATAGCACTGGGCAGTAGCTGTGGATGGTATTTCTCTCCGCTACTACCTCCCAGGGTTCCGACAATTGACAAACTCAGCCTAACTCCATAAAGGTCATCTCTAGAATTGGAGGAGCTGTAGCTCCCAACTCTTGTTTCCTGCAGAGAGGCAAGAGGCAAATTTTTTGCCTCCCAAGGAATAGGCACAGTTAGGATACAAGGGAGTAGCGCATCAAGGGGATGGAGAAAAAGTCAATTTTTAAATCATATTTCTGGCAATATGCATGCTAGAGATTTCACCAGGACAAGGGCAATAAGCAGAAAGGCTCAGAGCAAGGGCTGAATGATGAGAGAGATACTAACAGGGGATGTTTCAGATGCAAGATTATCTAAAAGCAGGCTCAAAGGAGTTTTAAAAATCAGTGCTACTTTTTGTTTATTAATAGGAAGTTCAAAAAGAGCTGCTTATTTGGGTTTGCTCTAAACACTTAGCTGGGTCTACAGACTGGCATGGTGCCGCCCCTATTTTCTGAGTTTTCCAAAAGCAAGGTAGGGTGGGGCTTCAGCCTGTATCACTCTAGGAGAAAAATCCTTCCATGAGGACTCCAGTATATTTCCACAAATGTTTCTGGGTGAAATTAGCACCTATGGCTGCCAGTGAGTCAACTTTGGGTGGAAAGTGAAGTGTAAGTGGGGGTGGCATGCAGACACCTGGGGATGGACACTATCATTTATGAAGGCCCAAGCGGCAGTGTTACTGGTTTTTCATTCCTCCTCATCTTCCTATATACTCTAAAAAATGTTTTACAAATGTACATATTTTCTTCTTATCATAACAGTACCCAGAAATTATTCACCACAGTCTAACATGGACATGTATGAGAACTTGGTGTCAAAAGTGGGCAATCTATGTCTAAAAGAATTAGTTTCATTTTCTTGGAAATAAGATAACTGTAGAAATAGCTGGTGGTAGAATATAAATGCCTTTATCCCTTTATGATAAAGAGGATTAGGGTCTTGAATCTGCTTTTAATTTAAATAAATTAGCAAATTATTAACCACAGCAGTGAGAAACTCCAGCCCCTCTTCCTAATTCCTTTCATCAATAAGCAAGCAGCCCAGTTTAAGATGAAGATGAATTGATATCATGGCCACCAGACACTGTTTTAAAAGAAATGGGGTATAGGTATATAAAAAATATACAGTATGTTTTCCAGATTTATAAACTATGCCACAGAATTAAAGACAACCAAGGTTATTGAAATAAGAACAAAGAAATATACTACACATCAATTTTAGAGATGAAGTAACTGTAGCAGCAGAGCTAGCAAGTTGGTCTGTCTTGCCCCAAATATTGTGCTTTTTTCACTATGACACCCAACAAAATTCCAACATTCTAAAGACTAATATAGATTTTCTTTAAATTCTTCCTTTTCAATATATACTGTGGGTTATACTTCATGTGTATTACACCCAGTAACAACTGCCATTCATGAATTTTTTTCATTAATTTTGTATGTGAGATGTAGTTTGATATTTAAGAAGTAAGCAAATTACAAAGGCATTTCAGTGGATGGTAACACATTTTGGTTTACATAGTGGTTTATCAAAGAGTTCAATCAGGATCCAGCATCTGCAGCCACCTTGGAACTAAAAAGCACTGTGTGTCCAGTGAATGACAGTGAGGCTGATACTGGAGAAAAGGGGAGGTTGTCCTAGAGCACACTACCTCATTTGAAAGGTGCCGTTTTTCACTGGGTAAACTGGACATAAATGTGGTGCAGAATAGTACACATCCTTTCATGGCCAAAGTCATAACATGATAGCTCTTCTATTAGTCAAAAAATATCCAAGACTCAAAACACCTATCTGTCATTCTTTTATTTGTTATTCCTCAGGCAGAATGCATGTAGTCATTAAAATGTGCAGGTTTTCTGTGTGAAAAATCATCAGACTGTTAAGATAAAAGCTTTGCTGAATGGGTGGAAATCTATTACTTGTGAAATTTTCACATACTAGAAAAATAAGTCTGTTCTGGGAAAGGCCCCCTATATCACACCTATTTGAGTTCCCTGCTTTGAAGACCCAGAAACTGAGGAAGTGAAACATGAAATAATTGGCAGAAAGGCCCACACAAAGCTATGGACTAAACTGTGCTAAATAGTATCTCAACATAGCTGTTTATTTTTAAGATGATGTTATTTTGTTATTACAGAATATCTTGTTACACAGAAAGAAAAATAAACTCCCCTCTAGTGCGTTCATACTTAAATATTTTTTTCTATCTATATTGCCAGAGTTTCTAAGATCCCAATTCCTAGATATATTCTTACTTAGATGCCACACTTAAATGGAAGGATATTTAACATAGCTACTACAAAATACTACACATGGGATGATTATGATTGGAATAATACTGCCTTTCTAAGGATCTCTGTCCACTCAGTGTAGGCAATCTTTTTGTTTTTTTACCTTAGATTCTTTTTTTGTACATTTTAGGTATACAACACATTTACATTTATCATTGGGTACTTGTACCTTTACATGATATATCTTGGTTCTTATTTTTTCCCCATTTCCTGTCCTCCCTTAACCCCCTAGGCTGACCCTCCCTATTTACAAAGACTTTGCTTCCATTTTTTCCTTTTCTCATAATTTTTCCTTTCCCTTCTTTCCTTTCCCCTACCCCTCCCACTTCACTTACCCCTTTGAACCTTCTCTTCCCATTTCTCATTATCAATTATTCATTTTAATCATTATTTACACTTTCAGTCTCTCACACCAGAGAAACTATTTGGTATTTACACATATGTGTCCTATTTATTTCATTTAAGAGTATGGCCTCAATATGCATCCGTTTATCTATAAATGTCTCTAGTTTCTCATTCTTTATGGCTGAATAGTACTCCATTTTACAAAAAAAACACATCTTCTTTATCCAGTTTCTAGTTAATGGGCACTAGGGCTGTTTCCAAGCTTTTCCTATTACAAACTGTGCAGCTATAAACATGGGTGCACATATATCGCTGTGGTATGAGTCTTTTAATTCTGTGGGGAAGATACCAAGCAGGGGGAATAGCTGGGTCAAATGGGACCACTAGTCCTACTTTTTTGAGATATCTCCATACTGATTTCCACAGTGGTTGGAACAGTCTGCAACCCCACCAGCAATGGAGAAGGGTTCCTTTCTCTCTACAACCCCACCAACATTTGTTATTGGTTGGTTTCTTGATAGCAGCCATTCTTTCTGGGGTGAGGTGGAATCTCAGTGTTGTTTTCATCTACATCTCCTGAATGACCAGTGATGTTGAACATTTTTTCATACGTTTATTTGCTGCTTTTACTTCTTTGTCTGAGAAATGTCTGTTCATTTAAGATGCCCATTTTTGAATTGGGTCTTTGAATTTGGGGATGTCTGCTTTTTTCAGTTCTTTATATATTCTAGATAGTAGTCCTTTGTCTGAGGTACAGCTGCCAAAATTTTTTTTCCCACATTGTAGGTTGTCTCTTAGCTCTGTTGGTGGTTTCTCTTGCAGTGCAGAAGCTTTTTAATAAGATGAGATCCCAGTTGTTGATTCTTTGTGCTAGTTCCTGGGCTACTGAGGTTTTGTTCATAAAGTCTTTTCCTATGTCAATGTCTTCAAGAGTTCTACCTAACTTATCTTCCAGGAAGTTTAGTGTTTCTTCTTTAATATTTAGATCTTTAATCCACTTCGACCTTCATTTAGTGCATGGTGATAGACATGGGTCTACTTTTAATCTTTGGCAGGTTGAAATCCAGTTTTTCCAACACCATTTATTAAAGAAGCTATTTTTCTTCCAGTGAGGATGATTGGCTCCTTTGTCAAAGATGAGGTGGCTGAGTATGTCTGGAGTTATTTCTGGATCTTCTAATCTATTCCACTGATCCTCAGGTCTGTTTCTTTGCCAGTACCATTCTGTTTTTATCACAGTAGCTTTGTAGTATAGCTTCAAGTTGGGTATTGTGATACCCCCAGCCACGTGTCTGCTGCCTAGAATTGCTTTTGCTATTCTGGGTCCCTTCTGGTCCCAAATGAATTTTTGGGTTGTTTTCTCTAGTTCCGTGAAATATATTGTTGGAATTTCAATTGGCATTGCATTAAATCTATATAGCAGTTTTGGAAGTATAGCCATTTTTACTATATTGGTTCTTCCTACCCAGGAGCAAGGGATGTCTTTCCATTTTCTTATACCCTCTTTGATCTCTTTTTTCAGAGTGCTGTAGTTTTCAGTGCAGAGGTCTTTTGCTTTCTTTGTTAGATTGATTCCTAGATATTTCATTTTTTTTTGGATCCTGTCATGAAGGGAATTGTATCCTAACTTCTCTCTAGGTGAGTCTGTCATTTTTTGTGTGTGTACAAGAACGCTATTGTTTTTTGAGTGTTAAGCTTGTATCTGGCTACTCTACTGAACCTGTCAATTAAGTCTAGAAGTCTTTTGGCAGAGTTTTTTAGGTCTACTATGTAGAGTATCATATTGTCAGCAAGTAATGACAGTTTTACTTCTTCCTTTCCTATCTTTACTCCTTTTATTTCTTTCTCTTGCCTACTTGCTGTGCCTAAAGTTTCCAGAACTATACTGAATAGGAGTGGTGATGGTGGACATCCTTGTCTTGTTCCTGATTTTAATGCGAAAGTTTTCAGTTTTTGACCATTTAGTATGATGTTGGCAGTTGGTTTTTCATAGATAGCCTTAATCAGGTTGAGATAAAGACCTTCTATACCAATTTTCTGTAGGATTTTTATCATGAATGGTGTTGCATTTTATTGAATGCTTTTTCTGCATCTATTGAGATGATCATATGATTTTTGTCCTTGGCTCTGTTAATAAAGTGTGTTACATTTATTGCTTTATGTGTGTTGAAACATCCTTGCATCCCTGGGATGAATTTGACTTGGTCAGGGTGTATGATCTTCTTGATGACCCTCTGTATTCTGTTTGCCAGTGTCTTGTTGAGGATTTTTGCATCTATGTTCATTAGGGAGATTGGTCTGCAGTTCTCTTTTGTGGTTAGATCTTTTCCTGGTTTTGGAATCAAAGTAACACTTGCTTCCAGGAATGAATTTGGAAGTATTGCTTTCCTTTCAGTTTCACTGAAGAGTTTAAGAGTAATGGTGATGGTTCTTCTCTAAATGTGTTGTAGAATTCAGCAGTGAATCCATCAGGACCTGGGCTTTTGTTGTTGGCAAATTTTTAATTATGTTTTCAATCTCATTGATTGTAATTGGAGTGTTTAGAATTTTTATATCTTCTTCTTTCAACTTTGGCAATTCATACGTATCTAGGAATATGTCCATTTCTTCTGTGTTTTCCATTTTATTAGAGTATAGGTCCTCAAAGTAGGTATTGAAGATCCTCTGGATTTCTGCTGTATCTGTTGTGACTTCACCTTTTTCATTCTTGTTGTATTTATTTATTTATTTTTTTTGGTACCAGGGATCAAACTCAGGACCTTGCGCTTGGGAGGCAGGCACCAGAACCACTGAGCTAAATCCCCGGCCCTACCTTTTTCATTCTTATTTGCATGAATTTGAGCCTTTCCTTTCCTGTTTTTGATAAGGTTGACTAAGGGTTTATCGATTCTATTTATTCTTTTGAAAAACCAACTCTTTGATTCATTGATTTGTTGTTTCATTCTCTTAGTCTCCATTGCATTGATTTCTGCTCTGATCTTTATAATTTCATCTCCTGTATGATCTTTGGGTTTGTCATGTTCTTCTTTTTCTAGGACCTTGAGGTTCAGCATTAGATTGTTTATTTGAGCTCTCTCTGTTTTCCTAATATGCGCATTCACTGCTATGAATTTCCCTCCTAGAACTGTTTTCATTGTGTCCCATAGATTCCTGTATGTTGTACTGGCATTGTCATTTACTTGTAGAAACTGTCTACTTTCTTCTTTAATTTCCTATGTGACTCATTGGTTGTTCAGGAGAGTGTTATTCAATTTCCATGTGTTTGTGGGGGTTTTGAGGTTTCTTATGTTATTGATCTCCAATTTTATTGCACTATGGTCCAATAATATACAGGGGTAACTTCAATTCTTTTACATTTACTTAGACATATCCTGTGAGCTAGCATGTGGTCTATTTTGGAGAATGACCCATGTGCAGCTGAAAAGAATGTGCATTCTGATTTTGTGGGGTGGAACACTCTGTAAACATCTATTAAATCCATTTGTTCAATAGGTTGATTCAGTTCTAGAATTTCATTATTGATTTTTTGTCTAGATGATCTGTCTATTTGTGATAGTGGGGCATTGAGTCCTCCACTACAATTGTATTATGCTTATTTGGTTTTTCACTCCATTAATATTTATTTTGTATAGTTGGGGGCATTCATATTTGGTGCATAAATGTTTATGATTGTCATCTCTTCCTCTTGGCTTGTTCCCTTCACAAGGATGTAGTGACCATCTTTGTCTCTCTTAATTAGTTTTGGTTTGAAATCTACTTTGTGTGCAAATAAGATTCCTACCCCTGCTTTTTTCTGGATTCCTGTGGCATGGAGAACTGTTTTCCATGCTGTTACTTTCAGTGTATGAATTTCTTTTTGAGTTAGGTGTGTTTCTTGTATATAGCATATTGTTGGATTTTGCTTCTTAATCCATTCTGCCAGTCTATTTCTTTTGATTTGTGAATTGAGGCCATTAACATTGATGGTTATAATTGACAAATATTGACTAATCCTTGTCATGATGTTTTACTGTTGTTGGCTCTTTTATTTTTTTATTTTCCCCACTTTCCCTTTAGTTTCTTGACTCGCCTGGTGGCTTCACTCTGTTGGGCCTCATGGAGTTGTGACCTTCATTGTCTTTTTCTAGGATAATGTTTAGAAGATTTTGGAGTGATGGTTTGGTGTTCATGAAATTTCTCAGGTGTTTTTTGTCATGCTAGTATCTAATTTCCCCATGGATTTTGAAAGATAATTTTGCAGGATACAACAGTCTAGTTTGGAAGTTATTTTCTTTTAGGGCTTGAAATACTTCACTCCAGGCTCTCCTTGATTTGAGGGTTTGTGTTGAAAAATCTGCCGTGATTCTGATGGGCTTTCCTTTGTAGGTGATTTGGTTTTTTTCTCTAACTGCTTTTAGGATTTTCTTCTTCTATTGCATTTCTGGGATCTTGACTATTACATGTCTAGGTGTAGATTTTTTTTTTGATCATGGCTAGTTGGAGTTCTATACGCCTCACTTATCTGTACGTCCAATTCTCTACCTCTGGGAAGTTTTCTACTATTACTTCTGTGAACAGTTTTTTTTTATGTCAATTGTAGTTTTTCCTGCTTTTTTGTGGACTCCTATCAGTCTTATTTTATTCTTCTTTGCATCAGCTAGCAGCTGCTGGATTGATTTCTTTTGGTTCCTTAATATTTTGAAGAAATCTCTGTTTTCATGGTCACTAACTGAAATCCTGTCTTCTATATCTGATATTCTATCTTCACATTTGCTCAATCTGCTGTGAATACTTTCAATGGAGTTTTTATTCTCCTGGATATCTGTTTGACTCTGTTTCATGGATTCCATTTCTTTCCTATGTTGGGTGATCATGGTTTTCATTTCTTTCATTTGCTGGGCATTCATGGCTTCCAGCATGGTTCTGAGCTCATCTATTTTTTTTTTTTATCTGTTTCTGTTCTAGAGCCTCTAATCATGTCTTTCACTCTGCTTACCATCTCTGTAGTTGTCTGGGAAATTATTTCTGTTTTGATTTTTTCTCAAGCCTCATTCATCTGTTGTGTTACTTCCTGTGCTATCAGTTCAGGGTGTCCAGGTGGTTGATTATCAGATTTTTCCACCTCGTTTCCCCCAGAATTTGCCTTTGGTGAGCTGGAAGTCTGTGTTTGTGTCTTGCCAAGGTGCTTGTCATTTTTAATTCTATTGTTCATGCTGATTTTTGCTTTAATTCCTGGGTTGATATTGCTTCTCAGAGACATCTTCCAGGTATAGCTGGACTTTTTAGGCTTTGAATCTCAAATGACTCTTAGGCAATCTTGTTTTCAGTATACCAGGAAGGATTACTGATTAGATCAATCACAACACCTTAGCCCAATTGACACAATCAACATCAAACACAGCTTAGAAAATGACATCTTTAACCTGTCATCTTTAACCACAAGAGCTAGATCAAAATCTAGGGCTGGCCCAAAATAAGTTTGTAGTAAGTAAACCCTTCAATATGGCAAATTTATCCTTTGGGATAAGGATTTAGCAGGGGTTGGGGAGGGAGAGGTAGAGAGATAAAGGGCAAGGGAAAGGTTACAGATGTGGCTAGAGGACACAGGAAGATCCACAACTTGTGGGGATCTGTTTAAGACAGGAGAAGACAGAGCGAAAGAACAGACAAGTACAGAACAAACTGACAACAATAGGGAAGCTAGAAATTGTATTCACCTTCTTATAAAAGTGATAGTAGAGATGGCAGAGAGAAAAAATTCAGAATGTAAAAGGAACAGGAACAAAAAGGGAGAGAAATATAGAGCCAAAGGGATAGAGAAAAAGAAAAGCAATATATATATATAGAAAAGAAATATATATATAGAAAAGAAATATATATATATATATATATATATATATATATATATATATAAAACAAAACAAACAAACAAAAAAGGTCTCCCTCAGCATATGTCTCTGCTGTCCTGGTAGGCAATGTGGGCAGCAGTGTGCAGGTCCAAGTCAATTAGTCTCAGCAAGCCAGCTGTAGTCTACTGAGATTCAGGCAGATTTCTGGCTGCAAGGTCCAAGTTGAGGTCTCTGACCTCCTGCAGGATTAAACTCTGCAAGGTTCTAATCCAGGTTCCAGTTGTCCTCCCCTGTATTCCAGTCTGGGTTTCTATGGGAGGTGCTGATCCCACTAACTTACCAACCATGATGGTCCAGTGTGCTTTTATTGAAAAGTTTTTCTTCACTTTCCCAGTGGGCTTCAATTTTCATTGAGGAGTGTCGGAAAGGCCCTCTCTGTCATTCACTTCTGCTCTATCTTCTGGGGCTCATAACCATGGCCTTTGTGTTCCCCTGGGCGCCTCTGCTGTGCAGATTCAGATGCTGTGTGCATTGTCCGGCCCCACGTGGTTTCTGGCAGGGGACAGGGGCTGCTGGCGTCCATGACCTGGTGGTCTCCGGCAGCCTAGGCAGTCTTTTGAAAATGCTTCCCAATATGTGTTAACCATAGTTGGGTATTAGCACGTCACCAGAACTTACTTTAAAACCCAAACCCCACCAGACAGTTTACTTTGTGTGTGTGTCCACACTGGACTTTCCTGACCCAAATGGATATTTATTCAGTGCAGACTCAGTCCAGGGCACTGAGCCACAAAGCTACATGCATCATAATTAGAATCTGTACTGCTTTTCTGGAGCAATCCAATTCATTGCATTGTTTTGTCCTCTCACTGACACTCTGAGAGAGATACCATTGTGACCCTCTTCCAGATAAGGCACCTGAGACTTAGGGGGCAAGAACTCCACTACGAAAATGCCTGGAAACCACCCTTTCTGACTCTGGCAATAAGTTGAACCTGAGGTCTATGTGATCAGAGCCCTACAAAGAGATGCTAGGTTAACAGGCAGGAGCAAGTGTCCTGAATTAAATGGGAAATAATAATGGATTATCTCTAATGTGCCTTCATCCTCTTAAAGCCAACAATTCTACAGTCTCATTCAAATCAGCCCTGGTGCAGGGATGGTAGATGGACACAGAGTGCCTAACAATCAAGATATTTCACTCACAAACCTAGGACCATGTGGCCAAGGACAGAGAAGTATCATGTTTGAAAAACTGCAATCCATGTAGAGAGTTTACTTTTTGTTTAAGCTTCTCTCAACTGTTCATTAGACCCCAAGGGCAAAGTCTACAATAACTCCTCTTTTCTGCCACCCCCCGAGCTCTGGACTTTCTTACTCTGTTAGGGTCTAGGCACCCACCCTCTTTCTCATCCTTACAGTCATGCACCAGGCACCTTAGTGTCTTATCCCCCATCACAAGCCACTTGACCAGTTCCATCTTTCCTTCCCTATGAATCTACTTAGGTGGATGTTCCTCTGTCTGATTTCTTTTCAGAGAAGGCTTTACATAACTTTTGCTCTTTTTGCACTCAGAAATCAAGGACAGAGTATGGAAGTCAGAGAAAGCAAAGTTGGCCATTCTGAAATTGTTATCTTCAGGCAGAGGATAATGTCTGAAAATCCCTATACTTTAAAAATGTTTTCTTTCACAGAGGGAATCCTCTGATACTCTGTGTGATGCATGAGCTGTCTAGCATCCCAAGTGCCCTTGGTGCCCAAGTATTATTAATCTGCCATCATTAACACAGTGAGTCCTTTCTGAATGGACTGCAGTGATCTCATAAATGAGAGGTAATGGGGGAGAGAAACCCACCTGGCTGTCGTGAAAGTGGCCCTGCCCCTACAGGGTGGTAGAGGCAGGCCAGTCAACGGCTGGCCCTGAGTAGACTTTGACGTGAGGGAGAGAATCATGTCTGCAGTGAAACTGCTTCTGCATCCATGGGGTGGAGGATGGAATCTGCTCAGCTCCTGGAGTTGCATGAATGGGATCTAAAAATCTTCATTAACTGATGCATTAAGATAATGGAAAAATAATGACACACACAGGACAATTGCTTCATTATAATGTGGAAATTAAATCAGAAGATCTTTTCTTCTCACCCCACTCCGTGAAGTTCAGAGACGAGTCTTAGTGGTTTTAAATATTCTCTCAGATGGGGGAAATTTAAATAAATGTTATGACTTTAGTTCACTATCTCCCAATGCCTAGAAATTTTTACATGTGGCAGGATGGGTTTGTTTTCCTTTTCTCCTCCTTTCTCCCTATCTCTTCAGGCAGAGATCCTGGGAGTCTTTAGCAAGATTCATAAAAATGATGGAAAAAACTGAAGGAGAGGTGCCACAGAACACACCTGAGTAAAATCTGGCACATTTAGCTAAAGAAGGGTTAATTTGTCCTCTAATGGCTCAAGTCTGAAAAATTCAAAGGGGTCATGGCTTCCTTTATCTCGGTGCCCACCACTTCTTCTTCCAGATGGAGCTTAGGTGATGCTGAGGACCCAATTTATACTTCTGGGATTCAGTGAGAAGCCTGAGGATGAGACAGGCACCCTGAAGACCATGGTAGTAAGGCAGGAGAAGAGACTGGAATGAAAGTCAGTAGCCAGGGGGATGCCCCGGGTAGAGCAGGGGAAACTATTACAAGTTTGGACTATTCTTTGGACTCTGAGTAGTGAGTCACTGTAAGCCTTCTTTTCAGGAAATGCACCATGTCTAGTCTCCTGAATGCAGTATAAATGATTTACAAGTGCTCAGTTGCATAAATATTTACTGCATCAAAACATTAAACTAGAAGTGTAATAATTTCTCTTAAAAGGATCAGGGGAAATGGATTAATATTATAAAAGTCATCTTGATGGTGATGGTTCATTTGTGCTTCTGTTGACTGAGTCAGGACTCTGTGGCAGCCATGGTTCTTCATTAGGTGTCTGTATGGCCTGTGTGGATTAAATTGTGTCCCTCAGATGTACTCATGTCCAAATTTCAGGTCCTCTGAATGTGACCTTGTTTGGAAATAAGGTCTTTGTAGATGTAATCAAGTTAACATGATGTCACAATGGATTATTGTGGTCTCTAAATCCAATATGGCTGGTCTTCCTATTAAGAGGGAAATTTGAAGATGATACATACAGGGCATAAGGTCATGTAGTGATGGATACAGAGATTAATGAAATGCAGGCCAAAGATTTCTGGGAACCACCAGAAGCCAGAAGAAGCAAGGAAGGATCCATTTTTGGAGCCTTCAGAGGGAATGTGGTAGTCCAGCTAACACTACAATGTGAGACTTCTGGCTTCCTGAACTGTGAGAGAAAGAATTTCCGTTGTTTAAGCCATTCAACTTGTGGAAATTTGTTATGGAAGCTCTGGGAAACTATTATATGATCTACAAATCACTTATATTTTCTACACCCACTTCCCTAGGTCTTTTCTAGATGGCTCCCTATATGAATTTCCTCTGAAATCCTGTTCAGCAACCTATCTGCTCATAAACACTGCTCTCTCCAAAATCAGTCAACAGTTCTGTGAAACCTGGACTAATGTATTGATCTTGTTCATTTCTCCCTATCTGTGGTTGTAAATATGAGGGGAGGTATATATTAATAGTAATGAATAAGAGCCTGGTGTAATAATGGTAACAGAATATGGCTGGCCAGGAACCACTTAATAAGTAAGGCTAAGCTTGAATATTGGACCATTTCTTTTCCAGTGAAAATAGTTTTAATAATATATTTTATCTAACTCAATATATCCAAAATATTTTTACTCCATATGATCTATATATATCTTTCATGAGATCATTTTTACTGTTTTTGAAAAGCCATTGACTAGTGGCATGTATTTTACTTACAGTACTTCTCAGTGCAAGCTATCTACATTTCAGTTGCTTAACCATAAGAGGTTGGTGGCTAACGACTTGTGAGGAGCAGTCTAAATTTCCACTCTCTAGAGCACTTGCCTAGGTGTATGAGGACCTGGGTTCAATCCCTAGTACCACAAAATATAAAAATAAAAAATTAAAAAAATGAACACTAAGTAAATAATAACAAAAAATGACCACTTTCATTAATATGTTCTTTATTTCAAAAAGTTTGAAAACAACTCATTGGGTTTCAGTAGTTTTCCCATTTTGTTGAGATGGACACAATTTATTCTATCCCTAGTACTAGAGCAATAAAACAATAAAATCAAGGGGAATGAAAATGATCAAGATGTGGTATGTATATTTATCAATCCCCCAGGCTGACTGTAATCACTATGCATGACAAACACGTATGATAAAAAACCCCACAAAACAAAAATCTGAAAAAGGGTGGAAAAGAGAGAGAGAGAGAAAGAGAACAAGGGAGAAGTTCTGCCTTCCTGATGTCAATAACAAATGAAAATAATTTCTAACTTTTAAACAGACTCAACTTAAAAAAACCTAATGATTCCATTAATTTTTTTTTTTTTTTGGTACTTGGGATTGAACTCAGGTCCTTGTGCTTGAGAGGCAGGTGCCAGAACCACTGAGCTAAATCCCTGGCCCAGATTCCATTAATTTTAAATTAATGAATTAATGAAATTTTCTTAAGTGGTATACATGTATATAATTTCTAGACTTAAAAATATTATTAATTGGGCTGGGAATTTAGCTCAGTGGCACCATGCCTGTCTGGCAAGCTCAAGGTCCTGAGTTTGATACCCAGTACCCCCCCCAAAATTGTTAATCATGGTGACACATTCCTGTAATCCTAGAACTCTGAAAAGCTGAGGCCAGAGGATCACAAGTTCCAGCTCAGACTGGGTGACTCAGCAACTTAACTGGACACTATCTCAAAACAACAACAATAACAACAACAACAACAACAACAAAGACTTAAATCACATGTGGTGATGCTTGAAGGACCCTAGTTAGCAAGACAGACTCCATGTTGCTACTGAATGACCCACCTGCCTGCCCTTTAGATGAACTCAAAAGGAGGAAGCTTAGAAACCTCCTCCCCTTAGAGAGTCTCTTAGAAACAACAATTAATCAACTATTGTTTTACAAATGTTCCAACAGCAGGACGTTCCGCTTCTGTACCTTTCCCTTGCTTTGCTAGTTCTATCCCATAGGGAGGCCTAGAAACTGTTGGCCTCAAAGGCGTATAAAATATGTTAATCTCCCCCGAGTAGGGGCTCCAGTCTGATACTTGGCTAGGTCTGGCCCGTAATAAACTCCTGTGTGGATTTAATATCGGTCTCTGGTTGGTTCTTTCTCACTGGGTGTAACAAAGCACACTTGTAATGTGAGCAGCTCAGTAAGCCAAGGAAGAGGGTGGCAAGTTTGAATCCAGCCTGGGAAATTCAGCAAGACTTTGTTTAAAAATGGAATAAAGGGCAAGGGATGTAGTTTAGTGGTACAGCACTTATGTAGCATGGGTTCAATCTCTAGCACTGAAAAAAAAATGCTAGCATGAGTTGAGCCATTTCTTAAGCCTGCATGAAGGTCAAAACAGAGGAGGAGGGCAGTGAGAGTTGGTCAGTAGGATGTGGATGGACGAGTGAAGTGCCAGGCTAAAGACTGAGAACATCCAGTGAGCCCATGAAGGAGCTATGAATCGTCAGCCCAGTCTTAGGTCAACAAAGCTGGAAGTTGCTACGGTGTCTTAACAAAACTACCCACCATCCCAGACCTTTAGTTCATGAACTCGCTGATGAGTTTTAGGAAAGTGCCATATGAACATCATTGATTAGAGGACTTTCACTTCCAGAGGAAATCTTTCTGAAACTATCATACAGCAGCTTGGCCACCAGCTATTCTTGGAAGGACGTAGAGAACTATGAGACCAACAGTAGTTGAGTTAAGGCTCTTGGATATTATTCAAAGACCCAGAAGCTAGAGAATGGTCCATCTTGAACAGTCTACCCTGTTCATGGACTATGCAAGAGAAAGACAAGAGAGAGAGAGAGAGAGAGAGAGAGAAAGAGAGAGGGAGGGAGGGAGAGAGGGAAGGGGAGAGAAAGAGAGAGAGAGGGATTAAGATTTAGAATGAGGTTTCAAGAAGAACCTGCTTATTAAACTTCAACTGCGTGCTTCCAAGTACTTTGCTCCAAGCCTTTCTCCTTCAACTTGTATTGATAGAAGTTTCTTCATTCTATTTTACAACACTAGGAGGAGAATCTGTACACAAAATCCATTCTCATAGCTATCATATTATTGAAACCTGGTTCTGGCAAGAGAATATTTTTAGTTTCTGCAATGAAGTGTTAGTATTATTATGTGTTGTTATAAAGGAAGGGCATATGAAAATTCTATTTTTTTTTCTTTTTGGCCACACTAGAGATTGGATCCAGTGGCACTCTACCACTCAGCTATACCTTCAGGCCTTCTTTCTAAACTTTTGTGGCAGGGTCTTACTAAATTGCCTAGGCTGGCCCTGAACTTTTGATCATCCTTCCTCAGCCTTCCAAGTATCTGTGATTATAGGCATGTGCCTATAATTTCCTGGCTGTAAAGTTTTTTTTCTTTTTCTTTTTAATACTGGGATCTCAACCTTAGACACTCACACTGAGCAACAACCCCAGCTCTTCCCCTACCTTAAAAATTTTTTTTTATAAATTCCTCAGGCTGACCTCAAACTTGCAGTCCTCCTATCTCAGCCTCCTACCTCAGCCTCCCAGAGTGCTGGGACTATAGGTATGCATCACTTTGCCCTACTGTAAAGGGTTTTTTTTACAGTTTACAAAGTGTATCTTAGCAAATTCATTTGATGCTTACAATATGTGGACTTGTATTATTAGTATCTACTAGTACTGTTTCAACTCCATTTCACAGGTTTGGAATTGTAAAGCTAATAAATTATTTATTCCAGGATTTATAACTCCAAATCTATCATTATCACCCCTAATCCCCTTTGAAATATCACTACAACAACTAATGGCTAATCTGCTACTTCTACTAAAGTATTAGTTTTAGTTCAATTCCTCCAAAAGCAGATGCCAAAATGGGATTAGCTGTGCAAGACTCTTCTAGGGAACGTATCTGTGTGTGTGTGTGTGTGTGTGTGTGTGTGTGTGTGTGTGTGTTCATGGGGAGTATCTGAGAGAGCTAGCAAAAGGCAGTGCAATGCTGATACTGGAGGAGGGCAGGCCACCTTGTGTTCCCAGCTCTCTGTAAGGTACTTCTGCAACTGCTGCTTCTCTCTCTTCTTCTTCTACTAATATCTCCACAGATGGTTTTTCAGTTAGCATTCTGCTTCTTGATAGCTCCCTCTGCCTCCCCCAGAGGCTCTTTTCTGCTCTTTTTCATCCCCCAGATACAGAGAGTTTCAAAGCTCTGTCCTCAGCATTGAGTGTGTAATCGAAGTTAGCCCTTATGACTGTTCTTTAAAAATCAAGATCTCAAGAGGATTAAAGATAGTAGAGTAAAGACTGGCAGCAATACAGTCTTTTGAGGACCCAGTATCAGGACACTTGAAAAACAACAACTTGGTGAAATCCAATATGGTGCCTGTTATATTTGAGAGTGTTTGATCAGGAGCTGTTTGGAAAGGGCTTAATTGTTTAAAACTGAAGTACACAGCAACTACAGAACAATTACACTTTGAGGCTTCTGGGGTCACTCTACCCCAGTGACTGAGTGGAGCACAGCCACAAAAGATAGTTGTGGGGAGGGCACAGTCTAGATAGACCCCCTGAGAAGTTTAAGGTCGGGCCAGGAAGGACATGGGGGACTTGCTTTCTTAGTTGAGAATCCAGGTTGGCTGTGTGTGGCTGTCAGAGGGGACTGGGCCTGAAAAAAATGCTGTCATTAAGTCCATCACTCTGCTTGACCCTTCTGCCTCACTGCCTGTATCCAATACAGAGTGCAGTGCTGTTTGCTTTCCCCATTTGCCAACAAGATCAAGGATACACCTCAGCTTGGCTGGTTGTCACAGCCTGTCTATGGACAGAAGCAATTGTGGAGCATGAAGAGCACCTCAGGAATCCCCGGACCATAAAGCTAGTTGGAAAAAATCATGACTTGGGGGAGACAGAAGGACACAAAAATGGTGAGTGGCCAGAGCAAATACAGCTGATGTCATTGACTGACCAAACCCAGCAGGAAAGATGCGGTAGGATTCAGCATTCACACACAAAAATGCGAGTGTAGAAACAAAATGGGTCTTAGTGATTCACTATCCCTCTTCCATATCTGGTGGATTCTAATATTCCAGACCCTGAAAAGAAACTACTCATTCAAAAGCATGGAGAAAAATTTTTTGGATTAATTTCTCTTATTCTTCATTGTTTCTGGAGGACTTGAGGGCTTCTCATTTCTTTTTATTGTTTTATTTCACTCTTTGTTTTTTGTTTTTTCTTCTTGTTATTTTCTGTTACTTTTATTTACTTTTGTTAATTTTCTTTTACATCTCAATAGAATGCTTACTTCTCTTTTCTATCTTATTTTCCTTTTCTTTATTTTTCAAATTTTACTTTTTCCTCTTCCACATTCTCCATCTTTACTAGTATTACTATTATGTTTTATTAACCTTTAGATATTTATTTGGTCCTATGCTATTACTGTTGAATTTTTTTAATATAAATGGTGGTATAGTAGGTGCATTTAGTAGGTATTTGCTATATGTCAATATTGGTTTATCTTTGTGTCTGTGTTATTATTACAGATCTCTTTTCAATTGTTAAGGTTGGTACAATGGTACCTTTTATTGGTTCTTATAGTATATCAACATCTACTTTATCTTTGACTCTATTATTGTTGCTGGTTTCATCACTATTGCTGCAGGAGCATGGGAATTGCTATTATTTGATTTTTATTGTATTCTAATATCTGGTTTGTCTTTTTGATATCAACAATACTGTGGTTGACTTCAGAGGACTTAGTGCTAGGCCAATTATACTGCATCCTTCCCTCCCCAAATTAAGAGATGATCAAGTCTTAGAAAAAAAACAAAGGCCTATAATTAGCCATGCCCACAGTGGATCTCTGAAAAGGAAAAACTAAAGAGATATCCACAGTAGCAGCAAAGTCTTTCTGCTATAATCAATTCACACCCCTCAGCACACAAACACACACATGGAAAATGATGAAATAATGCAACGAAATGACTCTAACAATGAGAAAATCTCTCAAAGGTGATCCAAGTGTCATCAGTGTGGAGGAAATCAAAGGTTAAACAGCTCACTTATATGAAATGATAAGAGAGTAAACAAAAACAGATTAAAAAGGTGCTCAGTGAGCTCAAAGATGATATAACTAAACAGATAGTGGACTTAATAAATAAAATGGTCAATGAGCTTACAGATGACACTAACAAAAAGCTAACTGAGCTAAACAAAACATCAAAAAGCATGAATGACCAGTTGGGTAAAGAATTAGAGTTAATGAAAAGATACTAAACATATCCAGAAGATAAAAAATTTCTTTGAAAGTATGGGCAGCAGAAGTAACCAATATAAGGACAGTGTCAGAACTAAAAGACAGGGCTGATTTGATTGATCATATACTCAGAGATACCTTTTTTAAAAAACAAAGGAACAGACATGAAAAATGGATCCAGAATCTGCTGTATGATGCAAAGAAGACTAATTGGAAAATCAGAAAACAGTATGAATGGCATAAAAAAGCTGTTTACAGAAAAAAAGCAAAAAAAATTCAAACATGGGAAAAGAATTTTAACATACAGGTTAGCAAGGTATATACAACTCCAAATAACCACAAACAGAAAGAAACTTCTCCTCAACACATCATAGTGAAAACTAGAAGACTAACATAAGAATGGAATCTTAAAAGCTGTTAGAGAAAAGCAACAAATCATATACAAAGGCAAAACCATTAGAATTACAGAAAACTTCTCAACATAAACCTTAAGGGTCAGAAGAATAAGAAATGAAGTGTTTAAAGTCATAAAAGAAAACTACCCAAGACTAATATATACTGCAAAACTGTCTTTCAAATTTGAAGAAGAAATGAGGTGTTTCCATGATAAAGAACACCTTAAGAAATTCAAGGCCACAAAGCCAGGACACCACAAAATAATCAAGGATAGACTAGGAAGAGACAGTGAAGTCAACCATGACAAAAAGTTTAATGGAATGAATATGCCAGGTAGGGTAGAACATTTAGCATAAGGGAAGAAAATGAATTAACCCTAGTAAAACAGGAATAAGTCAAAACCTTTCAGTAGTAATTCTTAATGTGAATGGTCCCAACTCCCCTATCAAAAGAGGACAGATTAACAGATTAGATCAAAACACAAAATGTAATAATATTCTGTGTACAAGAAACACATTTAATCTAAAAAATGCATAGACTAAAAATTAAAGGATGGAAAGCAATATTCCTTGCATTGTGATCCCCCCAAAATCAGGAGTAGCTATACTATTTTCAGCCAACACAGATTTCAAGCAAAACTAATTAGAAGGGGCAGAGAAAGTCATTGTGTATTGGTTAAGGGAACAATTAAACAGGAAAAGAAAAGAATTATAAACATACATGCCCCCAACACTGGTGTACCCAACTTCAAAAACAAGCACTACTGGAAATAAAAGATCAGATAAACATCAACACAGTTATAGTGGAGGACTTTAATACCCCATTATCACAAATAGACAGATAAACTAGACAAAAAAATCAATAAGAAATATCAGAGTTGAATGAAACCTTCAAAAAAATGAACTTGCTAGATGCCTACAGAATATTTCATTCAACAACCATAGAAGGCATATTATTCTCAGCAGCACATGGAACTTCCCCCCCAAAAGACAACATGCTAGCCCATAAAGAAAGCTTATGTAAATGAAAAAGAATTAAAATTATATTATGCATATTATCAGATCATAGCGCAAAGAAACTAGAAATTAATGGAAGAAGCTAAAACAATTATACAAATGTATGGAAACTAAACAATACTGTCTAAAATCAATAAGTCACAGAAGAAATCAAGGAAGAAATGAGGCAGTTCATAGAATCAAATGATAGTGACAGTACGACATACCAGAACCTATGGTACACAGAGAAAGCAGAACTAAGGGGGAAGTTTATGCCTGTGAATGTCCCACATCAGAAAAACAGAGCAAGTCCAAATAAATAATCTCTTGATGCACCTCAATATCTTAGAAAAACATGAATAATCCAAACCAAAGGTAGTACAAGGAAGGAAATTATAAAGATCAAAGCAGAAATTAATGAAAGTAAGACTAAAGCAACAATACAAAGAATCAATGAATCAAAGAGCTGGTTCTTGGAAAGAATAAGAAAATAGACAAACCACTGCCAAAAAAATGGGGAAAAAAATCTCATATCAATGTGATTAGAAATGAAAAATAAAAAATCGAAATGGACATTGCTGTTGAAAACCTGTACTTCAGGGGTCGGGGATTTAGCTCAGTGGTTTTGCCACCTGCTCCACAAGAACATGGACTCAAATTCGATCCCCGGTACCAAAAAACAAAAACAAAAACAAAAAAACCTGTACTTCAATAAATAGGAGAATCTAGAAGAACTAGTTACATTTCTGGGTACATATGAATTACCAAAACTGAGCCAAGGAGATATAAAAACCTCAAATAATCTGAAAATTGGCAATGAAATTGAGGTAGAACAAATCAAACAACTAAGAAAAGCCTAGGACAAAAATGGATTATTTACTGAAATATACAAGAACTCCAGGGAAGATCTACTGCCAATACTCCTCGAACTCTTTAATGAAATTGAAAGGTAAAGAGTACTGCCCAACTCATTCCTGGAAGCTAGTTTACCTTGATTCCAAAACCAGACAAGGACCCAACTACAAAAGAACACAGCAGGTGATTCTCTTTCATGAATACCAGTCCAAAGATCCTCAGGAAGATACTGACAAACGAAATGCAATGAATCATTAAAAAGTTCATACAACATGACGAAATAGGCTCCATCCCAGGTATGTAAAGATGATTCAACATCTGCAAATCAATAAATACAAATAGAAGCAAGGTCAGATACCACATGATCATCTCAATAGATGAAGCCTTTAACAAAATCTATCATCCATTCATGATAAAAACCATGAAAAAATAGGTATAGAAGGACCTTGTCTCAATTTGATAAAAGCCATTTATGACAAAACTACTGACAATAACTTATTAAATGGGAAGAAATTGAAAGCTTTTACCCTAAAAACAGGAACAAGTCAAAGATGTTCACTATCACCACTACTATACTTGATCTTAGCCAAAAGGCCAAGAAGCTATACTATCACCACTTATTTTCACTATACTACTCAAACCTTTAACCAGAGCATTCAGGCAAGAGAAATAAATAAAAGGGATACAGTAAAGGAAGTATAGTAAAGGAGGAAGTCAAAGTATCCTCATTTGGAGATTACATGATTCTTTACATAGAAGGCCCAAAAAATTCCATTAGAAGACTCTTATAACTAATAAACAAATTCAGCAAGTTACCAGGATACATAGTCAACACACAAAAACCAATAGTAGTCCTGTAAACCTATAACAAACTCACTGAGAAAGAAGTTAGAAAAATAATACTATTTTCAATAACTTCAAGAAAAATTAAATACATAGGAATTAATATAACCAAGAAAGTGAAAGACCTCTATAATGAAAACTATGAAAACTGAAAAAGGAAATTGAAGAAGATGTAAGAGAATGGAAAGATATCACCTATTCCTAAATAGGTAGAGCCAATGATGTCAAAATGGCCATATTTCCAAAACTGATACACAGATTTAATGCAATCTCAATTAAAATATTAATAGTATTCTTCATAGAACTATAGAAAACTATTCTAAAATTTATAAGGAACCAGAAAAGACCCACAGTGGCCAAAGCAGTCCTGAGCAACAAATAGCAAAGCAGGAAGCATCACAGTCTGGATTTCAAGGTATATCACAAAGGTACAGTAATAAAAGCAGCATGGTACTGACACAAAAACAGCCATATAAGTCAGTGAAACAGAAGAGGATGCAGAAACAACACCAGATGTCTTCAGCCATCTGATCTTTAGACAAAGGGTCCAAAAACATATACTGGAGGAAAGATAGTTTCTTTAACAAGTGAAGTTGGAAAAACTGACTATACATGTGCAGATTGAATCTAGACCCATATCTTTTACCATGCACTAAACTAAAATCAACATGGATGAAAGTTTTAAATATTAAAACAGAAACAATCCCCTGGAAGATAAAATAGGTAAAACTCTTGAAGACATATAATAGGCAAGGACTTTTGGAACAGAACCTCAGTTGGCACCAATAATCAATAAATGCAATTATATCAAAATAAAAATGTTCTGCACAGCAAAGGAAACAACCAATAGAATGAAGAGACAACTCACAGAATTTGAAAAATTTTGTTAGCTACTCCTTAGATAGAGGACTAATATGTAGTATATAGAGAGAACTAAAAATAAGAATTAAGATGTATTATATACATGTACCAAAACAAATTAGACTCCCAAAATGAAAGACCCAATCAAAAATGTGCAACTGAGATGAATAGGCAATTTTCAAAAGAAGAGATAAAATGACTAATATATACATGGAAAAACAATGACCAAGATCTCTAGCCACTAGAAAAATGCATATGAAAACATTAGTGAGAGTCTATCTTACTCCAGAAATAATTGGTATCAAGAACTCAAGAAACAACATATATTGGTGAGGCTGTGGGGAAATATGAACAATTCTACATTATTGTTAGGAATGTATATTACCACAACCATTATGGGAATCATGGAGATTCCTCAGAAAACTAAAGCTAAAAATTCCATTTGATCAAGCTATTGCTCTTCTATATATCTTTCTGAAAGAGTTAAAGACATCATATTTCAATGATACATGCATACCTGAATTTATAGTAGTACAACTCATAATAGCTAAATTCTGGAAGCAGCCTATATGTTTATCAACAGATGAATAAATAAAGAAAATGTGAAATTTATACACAATGGAGTACTACTCTACTATAAAAGGATAATCTTGACTTATTTGTAGGAATACGAATTCACCTGGAGATCATAATGTTAAATAAAATAAGTTAGGCACGTATGCTTAAATATTATATGGTTTCTCTCATGTGAGAAACTCAAAGCATAAATAAAAGAGCAAAATTAAAAATAAATAACAGGAAACAGGGAGTTAAATCTCTTGCAAATGGGAAGGTATCCAAGAGATGGAGGGAGGGGGAAGGAGTGGAGGAAAAGGAGATGTAAAAGAATTAAGATGTGTTATATACATGTACCAACTCCTCACAATGAATGTAATCATTATGTACTGCAAATATACACTATAAAAAATAGAAAACTTCAAGAGCCCAGAGATTTCTTTGAACTTAAGTGTTAGTACATGAGATAAGGCTGCACATGTCCATACCTGGCTGAGCTGTGTTTAAGGACAACCTTTTTAGAGCAGAACTACTTCATTTTGTCATGGGTCCCACCAGCTGCTTCGCTCACCTGTGTGCCTACATTATCCCTCTTGGCATCACATTTCTAATCATGAGCTTTGGATAATATTTGGTTTTTTCATCTTCCTACATCTCATCTCTCCCTGAGACCCATGAGGATTCTTCTGCATCCTGATCACATCCTTCTGCAGGAGGGAAGGAAGGGGCTGCTAACTCTTCTCTACAGTTTCCCTTTGGTGGTTCTGTGCCTTTGTCCTCAAGGCACTTCCAGAAGTCCCTTCCCTTTTGATCAGGACTGAGGTTTCCTTCTTTCTTTTGAAGCTTTAGTAGCTCAATTTTAGAATTTTAGCACCAGCTGTGAAGGACACTGAGCATTAATACAGGGACTCCTATCCCTTTCACACAGATGAAAACAGAAAGGAAGAAGAGGGAAAGAAACTATAACAGTTCAGATCTAAAATGTCCTCAAAGGTCAGCTGAATGGGCCTTGGGGAGGTGACTGGATCATGAAGGTGTGAACCTCATCAGTGAATTAATCCACTGCATATGTTTTGCAAACTTATGAGCAGGGGAAGGATGTCCAGTTTGCATTTTCTTAATTCTGTACAAAATACAGTACTTGGTTTATTTTTAATGGTGTTGATCTCTTCTACAACCATACCTCATTGGCCAAATCTTTGCACAGGGTTTCTTTTGAACCAATATTTAATTATTTTCAAATTTTTCTGCTCTGTTTTTTGCCTCTATTCTCATTATAAATCTGACTAAAAGCAGCCAACACTACCCATGCCACAGACTAACCACTAGGCTGCTGTGAAATTTCCTCTACCAGATCATTAATCCATCATCATTAATCTCAGCCTCCTGCAAATTCTCAGGACATAAACAAATAATAGAAAAATTTTTCCCAGAGTGTAACACACATGTACTTTAGGCCAATAGAAAATTAAGTTCTTGTTCCCAACAATAAAATTCTGAGCCTAGCCTTTACTGTCTCCATTCTTATCAGCATTTTGCTCTTCTGAATTCCAACCAGAATTACCCATCGAGCCTTGCTTACAGCATTCTAGGGCTTTTCTTCCTTACACCTCCAAACATTTCCAAACTCCTCTCACAATCAGTTCCAAAGGCTTGTGAACCAAATGATCAGGTATAGTTGTGGCAACAATCCTAATCTCAGTACCAATTTTCTATATTAGTCAGCTTCTTGTGACTAGGATGTAATACCCAACACACACAACTTAAAGGAGGAGAAGTTTAATTTGGTTCCCAGTTTAAGGAAATTTGGTCCATGATTGGCTC
Organism: Heterocephalus glaber; assembly: GCF_053883595.1. Classification (NCBI taxonomy): domain Eukaryota; kingdom Metazoa; phylum Chordata; class Mammalia; order Rodentia; family Bathyergidae; genus Heterocephalus; species Heterocephalus glaber. The sequence continues at coordinate 63,740,691 of NW_028258320.1, forward strand.
AGTCAAAGGGAGAAATATCTTTATGGAAGGGTGTAGCAGAGAAAAAATGCTTAATTCAATGGTGGTTAGAAAGCAGAGCAGGAGAGCAGTACCAGAAAAGAAGAGGTATAGACCTTTTCCTGAGCCCTGCTCAGGAAAGGCCTCCTAGACAATTGGTTTCTTATGATTCATTTCACTGTGATCAGTCAGCCAGGCACTCAGAGAGCTGCAGCAGCTATGCTTCAAAGGGCCTTGTCTACTGCTCCCACTGATGTCAGACCTTGACGTTGTCCACATGATGCTGGGGTTTTTTTTGTTTTTGTTTTTTTGCTTAAATTCTTTTATTGGTACATTTTAGGTATACAATACATTTACATTTATCATTGGGAACTTGTACCTTTACATGATGTATCTTGGTTCTTATCTTTTTCCCATTCCCCTGCCCTCCCTTCACCCCCGCCACCCTTCCCTATTTTACAAAGACTTTGTTTCTATTTTTTCCTTTTCTCATAGTTTTTCTTTTCCCTTCTTTCCTTTCCCCTTTCCCTCCCACTAGCCCTACCCCTTTGAACCTTTTTGAACCTTTTCTTCCTATTTCAAATTATCAATTATTCATTTTAATAATTTTAATCCTTATTTACAAATGATGCTGGTTTTACTGCATATGGAATACAGGAACTGTGGAGTCAAGAACATTTCCAAACAGATTTCAAAGGAAGATCTGGGAGGTCAGGCAAGGAGCCCCTAAGAGGGCAGTGCATGAAGCAGATCCCAGGAAACTGGAGATGCCAGACAAGTGAACCATCTGCTGAAGAAGGCTGCAAGGAGTTATAGACAAAGGAGATAGACAAAGGAGGCTTTATGCCCTGAAACAAGCAAAACTAGTGGTGCTCAAATTCCTTGGAACTCATATCTTACCACCATACTGAGTTACTGGAGAGAAGATATAATCTTCATTCTGCTGGGTTTAGCTCTTGTTTTGGTTCTATTCTTTTCTGTAACATATTCTTCCCTTTTGGAATTGGAATGTTTACCCTGTGCCACTGTACCTCGGGATTATGTAATTTTATTTTTTATTTCTACAGAGATTCATAGCTAAAAGTTTGCCTTGAGTTTCAGAAGAGACTTTAACTTGGATTTTTTAGCAATGTCATAATTATTGAGACTTTGAGGGAAGGGATTATTGCATTTCAATTATATGATAGTAGTATCTTGTTAGGCAGAATTATGACCTTGTATTTCTTTGGAGATTAAGTGTGGTTCAAGGAAATGTGTTCAGGTTTCAAGTTGACAAGGATGTGAAATGTGACAATTAAGCTTGATTGTCAACTTGATTAACTTGGGAGTAGTCCACATACTAAAGCACACTTCTGAGTGTATCTGGGTGGGTCACAAATCAATGACATTAGTTTATATTTGATCCCTCATCCTTTCCTCTTTGGCACTATTTCCTTGCTATGCTTTCTGGCTGCCATGAACTAATCATCTTTGTTCTACCATGCCCTTCTACCATTATGTTTTTACCTTGGAGCTAGCCAACCATGGACTGAATCCCCTGAAACTATGAGCCAAAGTGAAACTCTTCTCCTTTAATTGTGTTGGGTATTATATCTCAATAATGGGAAAGTAATACAACTTATCTTTTAGGAATAGAGAAATACTATCAATATATTATCTTCTCTTTTGTACAAAATCAAAGATATTATTCAGATGCTAATAGTTTCCATCTTGTCTCAATTGTAATGCATTTCAAAAAACAATAATTCTTACCATTAATATCAGATGTTTAGATTTTTATTTCTACTAATTTATATAACAGATTTAAAATGCAATAAATTGCATAAGTACAGACTGATGTTAAAAGATGGCATCTAAATCCAACTGATGGCTGGCAAGAAGTTCCACCATTAAATTACCCAGAATGTTTCTTCACTAGTTAATGTACAAAAATACTAAAATGAGCATTAATATACTGATGATTAGCCAAGAAAATGGGCAACCAACACAGTCAGCTGCTGCTTCTAAACTCCAAATCCATCAGCTGGCATGATGAACATTAGTGAACATTAAGGACCTTGAGGTGTGAAAGTGAACCACAATTTTGTCCTATTCTTTGCATCTGCATTTTCTGGGATGATTCTGCAGACATCAATGAGTGTGAGGGGCTGTGGTAGCATCAGAGCCCTGGGCCTGACCCCTGTCTAATCTTGATTTTTCCACCTATTCTGCCTTTTCCTGTCCATGTGACCTGTGGCAGGGTCTCCATCAGCTCCTCTGTGAAGGAGGGCCAGCTCATTTCCCACAGTCTGAATGTGGAGAGACTATGAGTCTGCAGTTGGCTCACTAAGCTCCCTGCTAGGCATATGGCAGAAAAAAATTCTCATATTGTGTTGACTTCTTCTGGAGTTGGTTTACTTGCTTGTTTAACTAAGTGTCCACTGCCTCTGGAAAGACATAAGCATCCTCCTTAGATTAGCTGACACTTTTTCAGAAGTGTTAAGTATTCAATAAAAACTTGATTATAAACCAGTACATATAATACAACTTCACTTAATTATATAAGATATATAAATTAGCTAATATTCAAAGAAGACTATTAAATATAAGGAACTGACTTAAGATTTTACACAGATTACCTAAATTTGTTCTACTCAAAACACTGTAAGGAAGGTGCTGTTTTAAGTCCCAATTACTCAAATGAGAAAATTGAATCAAATAAAGTTTAAGTGAATTCCCCAGATCCCAGAGTCAATAAATGTTGGAACCAGTTTATAAATCCAATTACTCTGACTTTAAAGCAAAATATTGACAATGGTTATTTCTTGAAATAGGTCATTTTCTCCTTTTAGATTATCTGTAATATAAACATTATAAAATAATATGTATACAGAATATATTTATACAATAAATCCCTTGCATTAGAAAGTAACCAATTCAAGATAATTAGAAAATATCACAATTCGAAAAAATTTTTTGCAAATCTTTATTTCCATTGATTGAGATCTCAAATGCATTTTAAGGGCCACTTTGCAGTACTGTTCATCTGCATATAATTGTTTTTAATACTCCAAGGTTTAATTGTTTAGTTGCCTAATAAAACTGATTTCCTTTGAAATTCTGTAGCAAGCTTAATAATGCCTTTCAAAAAGAGCTAAGTATCCAGTTAAATGGAATTATATAGTCATGACTATTTACGGTTACAAGTCAATTGTGATATTCTCAGACTTCATAACTGGTTGTGTTTTTTTCTGACTCTGGAGCAAATGAACACTGCATACCACTCAGTTTGTCAGCATAAAAGAAAATCATTGTAAGGCTTTGCTTTCGGATATGCATTTCATTGTGAAATGTTGGGAAACACACTTTTAAATGCTGAACCAACACTTTTTACAAAAGGTCATACTGACCATTGGAAAAGGAGTGGGTGTATATAACTCTATTCATTTTAGCAATTCAATTAATCTTTCTGTTTCAGGGCATTGAGGTGGAGGGAGCAAGATCAATAGGATGCCTGGAACAAGGGCTCTGAATGCAAAGTAGCGTAGGTGTCCTTACGGATCAGATGAAAATGACTGGCAAATATGCTAGTGCTACGACTTCACAGAACATTATCACTTGGAGATATTTCCAATTCCCAGGGCTATTATATGACAGCAATTCTCCTGTATTTGGGCTCATAACTTAGATCTAGGAGTCATGGTTTCATCCTTGGAATGCCACAGTATAAAACAGAGCTTTCTCCTTCCTTGATTCAAAGCTTTAACTCATTTATCTCCAGAGTTTATTTTCAGATAAGAAGAACACTTACATTTTCTTTTCTTCCTCTTCCTTTTTTTTTTGGTACCGGGGATTGAACACAGTACCTTACATTTTCAAGGCAGGCACGGCACCACTGAGCTAAATCCCCGACCCACATTTTCTTAAATACGATGTTGAACATAAAAATAAGAGGATTTCAGTGTTGCTGCTCTCTGGCACAGCAACTGCCTTTTGAGTGTGGTAGAGAACTGGGCTCACCAGGGAGAAGCCCGCTGGTACCATAGATTCTCATTTACCACCCATGTACCTGCAGCAGTCCTGCCACCCTGCCTTGTATTGGCCAGGTACAGTATATGCATAAACCAGAGATTTAAGAACCACAATACAACAACTTTAATGAATCCTGATACCTGCCATACGTAATAAGCTTTTGACATACATTTTAAAAATAAATCAAATCTGCTCTATTATCCTATGGGGTAGGTTCCTTTCTTATCCCCATTGGCTCATGAGGCAGTAGAGGTTCTGAGAGGCAAAGCTACCTGATCAGGGCTGTGAAAGCTGCCCCAGAGGACAGAGCTGTGGCTCATCACCTTGTTTGCCCAACCACAGAGGGCCTGTGGTTAAATCTCAATGCCATAGTGTCCCTGAACAGCATAATTTTTAAAGAGGATAGTACCTGTATGGCTGACTAGCATGGCTGGTGAGGGTCCGGGTGTGAAGAAGGGCTCATCAGTGCAGCAAACCCAACAAGTTTATTTATAAAGTATTGTTTTCCTCCCATCCACCAACCCAAAACATGCTAGTAGAAGCCATAGGTATATTGTCACCTTCCACATTGACAGAAAAGACCTACTGCCGTCTATCAGAGAGGAACCCTTAGCAAAACAATCATCATGTCAAATTCTACAATAGATGCCATTGCATTGTTGCAAAAGATGATGTTTCTTCTCTAGATAGCCTGGAGACTTCAAATAGATGATGACTCTACTCAGTTGACCTGTAGTAGCCTCCTAGTCTCCCAGTGAATTCTGAAAGCTATAGTCAGACCAGGGTTTGGTTAGAGAAGAATGAGACCAGTTGGAGGACCTGGTCAGGCTGGAAGGATGAAAGGAGTGAGACTAAATGGGCTAAGCTGAAGACATGCCTGGGTATGGGCTCTTGAGAGAAAGAAGTGGCAAGAGAGGTCCTGGGCCTGCTGTATTCCTCCCAGGACAATACCCTCCCTCCTTACAAGAGCTTCCAGGAGACACAGCCAGACCCCAGCTCTACCAATGAAAGACTCAGGATTCAGGCTGAGGAGTCTCTGATACTGATTATATTTTTTTCCTTATTTCCTTTGACCATGGTCACTCCAGCATCCACCATTATATCTGACTATCCAGGTCCATAGATTCAGTATGTTTTGAATCCACCTTGTGATTCACTGGATTTGAATTTCCAAACATTTGATTATGATTTCCTATGTGTTAGGTTTTGTGCTATATCCTGTGCAGGATCAAAGTTCTTGAATCCTATTCTGTTACTTACAAGCTAAAGAACTCTGGAAAAGGTCCCTAATACTTTCCTCTGTTGTCATAAAACTGGAACACAGGTGGTCCTTGATTTACAGTGATTTCTCTTAATTAAAAAATTTTTAAAAATGCATGCAGTACATGCATTTTATAGTCATCTTGGGGAATTGGTACATGTACATAATACAGCTTGCTTCTTTTTTAACCCCCTTCTTTCCCCCTCCTCCTTCCCTCCTCCTTTAATTCCCCTTTCTCCCTTTTCATTCATGTTGATATTGTTAATCTTAGCATATGTTTATGGCATATAATGTCCACATTCATTGAAGTTGTTAGGACCTTGTACCTGGCATATCTTCACTCTACCTATTTCACCATTCCTTCCCCCTTGGTTTGTTGGATCCTTTCCCATCTGAAAGAGATCCATCCACTTGACTCATTTTATCTTTTCTTTATTTTTCTCTTAGTTTGTACTTGGCCTTACTCAGATGAGATATACCATACAATATTTAAGCTTGCGTGGTTGATTTATTTCACTCAACACTATTTTTTTGAGGTGAATCCATTTTCCTACAAATTGTCCTCCTGTATAGCTGAGCAGAATTCCATTATATATAGCTATCACATTTTCTTTATCCAATCATCTGTTGATGGGTATACAGCCTGTTTCTAGGATTTAGCTATTATGAATTGTGCTTCTATAAACATTGGTATGCATGTATCACTCTAGTATGATGTCTTAAGCTCTTTGGGGAAAATATCTGGAAGGGGGGATAGCGGAATCATATGGAATTACTAATTTTTGTTCTTTGAGAAATCTCCGGACTGATTTCCATAACAATTGTACTAGTTTACTTCCCACCAAAAATGTAAAAGAGTTCTTTTTCACCACTGCTATGCCAGCATTTGTTATTTTGTGATTTCTTTATGATAGACATTTTTTCTGGAAAAGATGGAATCTTAGCATTGTTTAAATTTGCATTTCTCTAATGGTCAGAGATATTTAATATTTTTTCATATATTTGTTGACCGTTTGTACTTCTTTCTCCGTAAAATGTCTGTTCATTTTATTTGCCCATTTCTCCACTTAGTTTTTAAATCTAGATGGTCTAACTTTTTTTGAGTTCTTTGTATGTTCTAGATATTAGTCCTCTGTCTGAGGAGCAGATGGAAAATTTTTTTCCCATTCTATAGGTCATCTCTTCACTCTATTAATGATTCTTTTGCTGTATAGAAGTTTTTTAGTCTGATATAATCCCATTTCTTTATTTTTGCGGTTATTTCTTGTGCAATTGATGTTCTGTTTAGAAAATCCTTTCCTACAACTTCAAGTGTCTTACCTATTTTATCTCCAAGTTTAATGTTTCTGTTTAACATGAATCTCTGACCCATTTGAATTTTAGTTTAGCATACAGTGAGAGATATGGGTCTAGTTTCAATCTTCTACAAAAAGATAACTAGTTTTCCTGCACCGCTCTTTGCTATCTTTCCTCCAATGTATGCTTTTGACCCCTTTGTCAAAGATCAAATAGCTGAATGTGTCTAGAGATGCATCTATCGATCCATGTGTACATTTTGTTTCAGTACCCTATCATTTTAATCACTATTGTTTTGTAGTATAGCTTGAAATCTGGTGTTGTAAGGCCTCCTGCTTTGCTCTTGTTGCCCCAAATTGATTTTTATATTCTGAATCTCTTCTGGTTCCATGTAAATTTTAGTTTTGTTTTCTCTAGATCTGTTAAGTATGCTGTTGGTATTTTGATTGGGACTTCATTGCATCTCTATAACAGTTTTAGGAGTGTGGTCATTTTGACAGTATTGTGCCTATCCAGGAACAGGGGACACCTTTCCATTTTCTGATGTGCTCTTCAATCCTTTTTCAGAGTAATGTAGTTGCTTAGAGAGCTCCTTCATTTTCATGGTTGGGTTAATTCCTAGGTATTTCTTTCTTTTTTTTTTTTTTTTTGAGTAGGAAAAATTTACTGACAGAAAGAAAGCTTCTAAGAGAGACAGAAGAGGGACCAGAAAGTGGATTGCCCCTAGGTATTTCATTCTTTGAAGCTACTGTCAATGGTATTGTTTTCATAATTTCCTTCTCATAAAGTTCATTATTCGTGTCCACAAATGCTAACGATTTTTGTATGTTGATCCTGTTACTCTTACTTTTAAGGGTTTTTTTGGTGGAGTTCCTCGAGTCTTTTATTTTTGTAAAGTATCATGTCATCTAAAAATATCATAACTTGAGTTCTTCCTTTCCTATATGTATCCCTTTTATTGCTTTCTCTTGCCTGACTGCTTTGGCTAATGTTTCAAGTTGAATAGAGGTGGTGATAGTGGGCATCCTTGTCTTATTTCTGATTTTTAGGGAGAATGCTTTTAGTTTTACCCCATTTAACATGATGCGGTCTGTTGATTTGTCATAAATAACTTTTATCAAATTCAGGTATGGTCTTTTTACACCTGTTTTCTTAGGAGGTTTTATCATAAAGTAGTGTTGGATGATAAAGCCTTTTCGGCATTTATTGATATGATCATGTGGTTTTTCATTTTGCTTCTGTTTATGTGTATAATACACTTATTGACTTATGTATGTTGAACCATCCTTGCAATTGTTGGATGAAACCTACTTGGTCATGATGTATGATCTTTTTGATGATGTGCTGCATTCTATTTGCTAATATCTTTTTTCCCCATTAAGTTTATTGGTACATTTTAGGTATAAAATACAGTTACATTCATCATTGGGATCTTGTACCATTACATGAGTATCTTGGTTCCTATTGTTTTCCTCTTCCCTTGCCCTCCCTTCAACCCCTCTACCCTTCCCTATTTGCAAAGATTTTGTTTCCATTTTTTCCTTTTCTCATATTTTTTCTTTTCCCTTTTTCCTTTCACTTTCCCTGCTCCTTTAGACCTTTTCTTCCTATTACACAATATCAATTATACATTTTTAAAATTACTATATCAAGATCTAGGAGACATTACCACAGATTTTACAGAATTTAAAAGGATATAGAAAGCATATTACAAAAATCTTTTTTGAAATAAATTTGACAACTTCTAAGAAGTGTCTTGGAAGACAAATTAATGAAACTAACTCTGGAGGAAATATAACATTTGAATAGCACCTATTAAAGAAAGTATATTCCTAGCTTGAAAACCTACCTAGATGACGACAGCAGGCTCATATACATTTTAACTGATAAATTATATCAAACATTTAAAGCAGAAAAAAGAAGGAACACTTCTCCCCTCATTTTAGGAACTCAACATTGTGCTAATCCTAAAACTGGATAAAGATAATAGAAGAAAAATGTATGAACATAGATAGAAATTTGTTTAACAAAACAAACTATTAGAAGTCAGATCTGGCAGTATGTAGAAAGTGATTTTGCTATATGGATAGCAGTGTTGGTTCAGCAATGGAAGATCCACCCCCAAAAGTCATCGTTTTAACAGAGGAAAGGAAAAAGCCATATGATCCTGTCACTAGTTGGAGAAAGAGTATTGGACTAAATTCTACAGCTGTTCATGGTAAAAGCTATCAGGAGACTAGAAGTAGAATAGAACCTTCTCAACAGATTAAAGACATGTACTCCATACTTCCAGTGAGAATGCCTTATATGAATGGAGAAGATACAATGCTTTCTCTTTAAGATGGGGAACAAGGGCAGATATGCTTACTCTTTGTCTGTCCATTAAACTTTGAAACCTAGGCCCAAACCAAAATAGTCTGGCAATAAAATGACACAATTAGGATAGGATTGGCAATGTAGAAGAAAAATCTTTATATGTACATGAAATGATCATCTACAGAGAAAATACTGAGAAATCTCTAGGAGCCCCTAGAACTTGTATTTGAATTTAGCAGGATTAGAAAACACAAAGTATATATAAAAATTCAGGTCTGTGTATACTTGCTATAAATGAAGAATTGGATGTTGAAATTTCAAAGTTATGTAGGAGTACAAAGAACCTAGAAAAGTTAAAAAAAACAGTGTTGGAAGACGTTTACTACCTAATTTTAAGACTTCTTCTGAAGGTACAGTAATCAAGGCAGTGTTGGTGTAAGGAAAGACATATAGATCATTGGAATAAAACAGAGAATCTAGAAATAGTACCACGCATATATGGTCCACTGAGTTTTGAAAGATTATTTAACGTTAGCATTTTATAGAATATAAACTAAATTCAAGAGCTGAGGAAGAGACAGTGCTTTCAGCAAATGGCACCTGATATCCATATATAAAAAATTAACCTCAACCCTTTATTTCCATACATGAAAATAACTTGAAGGGATCTATGAACCTAAATATGAAAGCCTAAAAGTGTAAAACTTTAAGAAGAAATTATAAGGGAAAATGTTTATGAACTCAGGGTAGGCAAGAACTACCTAGGATACAAAAACCATGATGTATAAAAGAAAATAAATTGATAAATGAGATTCCATCAAAATTTAGAACTTTAAATGATATCATTAAAATGAAAAGTAGTCCTTAAACAGACCATACTTACAATACATATAACCTATGACAAGAATATATAAAGAACTCTTACAGCTCATTAATAGACAACCCAATTAAAAAGTAGCCATAAGAAGATGATAAATAGCCAGTATAGCACAAGGAAAGGTGTGCAACTCTAGAATCAGAAAAATCTACTCAGTACAATAAGAAGACTGAATTATACAGTCATTAGGGAGATGAAGTTAGAAGTTTTAAAAGCCTTGTCATGACTTTCTTTTTGTTGGATTCTTCCCCTTTGCATTTAATTTGTCATGTCCAATGGATTCATTATTCTGGATTTCCTGGGGTTGTGATCCTCTTTGTCTTTTCCTAGGATATTGTCTAAAATTTTTTGGAGTGCTGATTTTGTACTCATGAAGTTTCTGAGGTGTTCTTTATCATGAATGTATCTTATTTCTCCATCAATTTTGAAAGATAGTTTTGCAGGGTACATCCATCTGGGTTGGAGCCTGTTTCCCTTTAGGGCTTGAAATACATCACTCCAAGCTCTTCTTTCCTTGAGGGTTTGCATTGAGAAATCTGCTGTGATTCTGATGGGCTTTCCATTGTACGTGATTTGTTTCTTTTCTCTAATTGCTTGTAGAATTTTGTTCTTCTGTTGGATTTCTGGAATCCTAACTATTATATGCCTATGTGTAGATTTTTTTAGATTAAGGCTAGCTGGAGTCCTATATGCCTCACTTATCTGTATGTCAAGTTCTTTTCCCCTCCTTGGGAAGTTTTCTGCCATCACTTCTGTGAAGAGATTTTTTTATGTCATCTGCACTCTCTCCTGTTTCTTCATTGACTCCAATCAGTCTTATGTTATTCTTCTTTGGATCATCTAGCAGCTGCTGGATTGATTTTTCATGTTCCCTTACAATTTTAAAACAATTTTTCTTTTCCTCCTCACTAATTGCAATCTTTTCTTCTGTATCTGAAATTCTGTCCTCACATTGGTTCATTGTGCTGCGCAAACTTTCGATGGAGTTTTTAATAGCCTGGAAATCTTTTTGCATCTGTTTTATGGATTCCATTTGTTTCCTACATTGGGATTCCATCATATTCCTCAGATCCTCTATTTTTTTATCTGTGTCCTCTCTAGATTTATTAATCATGTCTTGCACTATGAACACAATCTTTGCTGTTATCTGAGTAATTATTTCTGATTTCGTATTTCTCAGATCCTCTTTTGTTGCCAGTTCAGAGAGTCCAGGTAGTTGAGTATCAGATTGTTCCATCTCATTTCCCTTTGGGGTTGCTGTAGGTGATCCAGAAGTCTGTTTTTGAAGGTTGTTTACATGTCTTCTCATTTCCACTGGGGGGAGGTGCTTCTGGCACCCACTCGGCTCACCTCTGCCCTAGGAGTGTGGGATGGTGGTTGGGGAGCTTCCTTCCGGGTGCTGGGACCAGCTCAGCTTCTCTGCCCTAGGAGAGTGGGATGGCGGTGGGGGAGCTCTTGCTAATATCTTATTGAAGATGTTTGCATCAGTATTCATCAAGGAGATTGGCCTATAGTTTTCTTTTTTGGTTGGGTTTTATTCAATTTTTGAATCAAGGTGAAACTGGCTTCCATAATTTGAGAGCACTCCATCCATTTCAATTTCTTTGAAGACTTTGAGGAGTATTGGTCATATAACATCCTTGAAGGTTTTGTAAAATTCAGCAGTGAATACATCACATCTTGGGTTTGTTTTTTTGGTAGATTCTTTATTATTGTGTCAATTTCATTGCTCATTATTGAGTTATTAAGCATATTTATGTCTTCTTGGGTTAACTTTGGAATTTGTATGAGTCTAAGAATCTGTTTGTTTCTTCAAAATTTGATCATTTGTTAGAATGCAACATTTCAAAGTAGTTACTATTTCTAGATCTCGACTGTCGTGAATTCACCTTTAAGTGCATCAATGTGAGTCTTTTCTCTTTTTCTATTGGTAAATCTGGCCAAGGGCTTATCTATTTTATTTGTTCTTTCAAAGAACCAGCTTTTCTTTTTCTTTTTCTTTTTTTTTGGTACTGGGGATTGAACTCGGGTCTTTGCATTTGCGTGGCAGGCAGCGAAACCACTGAGCTAAATCCCCGGCCCCAGCTAAATCCCCGGCCCCAGAACCAGCTTTTCAATTCATTAATATTTTGTACTTTTTTTGTCATAATTTCACTGATTTTTCTCTCTCATCTTTATAATTTCCCTCCTTAATTTTGGTTTGGGCCTGATTCTTATTGTTTCATGAATATCTTAAGATTTCTCATAAGGTTATTTATTTGGGCTTGCTCTGTTTTCCTATGTCCTAATATTTTTACAAGGGTGTACAAGGGTGTACAATTGTATACATTCAGTAGAAACTGTATTTCAACTTTTGAATTTGGATCTTTTCACAGGATAGCAATATGCAATACAGTCCTTTCTCATGATCCTTCACAGTGGCCACAGTGCCTGGGAAGCCCTGCACTCATGAAGAAAACAACCAAGATTCTGCAGTACATTGTTTTGCTAAGATAGCATGTTTGGTAGGTTAGTTAAACTGAATGCATTATTGACCTGCAATGCATTTATCAGGACAGAATCCTATCATAAGTTGAGGAACACATGTAATATTACTCATAATCCTAGACTCTCACCCTGTTATGATTATTAACATGTTAAGGCACCAAGTGAAACTGAACATGTAGCTGCGCCTTTCTGCAGTAGTATAAGACAGGAAAATGGACTCTAAATATTCACCTTTTGTTAGTTACAGTTGCTGGCATGTGAGGCCTGTGTCCAGAAAATGTGCAACAGCAGGTGGCAGTGTGTGGAAAGAGGTTGTGGAGATAGTGAGAGAGAAGATGGCAAGGAATAGGGAAGTGGTTCTACCATGGTGCCCTGGCAACTTTGGATCATCCATATAGGCCATTGTGATGTTGTAGTCATCTGAATCTCAACAGAATACCTGTGACACTCAATAGCAGGAGTGGAGGGGGAGGGTTTTGGGGGTTGCAATATCTCATCTCGTTCTCACCTCCCTCACACTGGGATGCCCACACACATCAGTTTCTCATGCTTTCTTTGACCTTATGAGGTCTAGAGCTTTCTTCCCTGTTTTCCCACTCCCAAATCAGAGCTGCAGAATATAAAACTGCAGAGCTAAAGTCTATGCAAGAGTGTTCCATAGCTCAGGCGGCAGTCATCCAACTTTTTTTTTTCAGTGTCAACCATTTTGGTGATGGGGTATATCACAGGAGTTGTCTCTCCTTTTCATTATCTATATAAACTATCTAAATATAAAAGATGCTCATTGATCAAAACATGACTATTTAAATTTAAAAATGTTTATTACAGTAAGAGACACATTGTCATTAATCCCCTTCAAATTATTCCCCCTTGCTTCAAACACACATCTTATTTTTCCCGCTACTTTCTGAAACACTTCTGGAGGTTCTCTTTCATGATTGTCTTTAAGAGGTGTGAATTAAAAAGGTTGAATGCTGCTGATTGCCATTCAAAGGAAAGGCAAGCTCTTAAAAATATTGTATGTCTTCACTTTATTCATGAGCTCTGGTTCCATAAGACTTCTGATTTTGCTGTAAAGTCAAAATAAGCATGAAAGGCAAACATTTGAATTTGTTCAGAACACTGAAGCAGTCCCGACAGGGGAACCAAAGACACTCAGGAAAGAGAACTTCCAGATCGCCCCGCCCCGCCTAGAGAGGAGGAGCTGGAGGAGAGGAAGATGGCGGCGGCCGGCAGCACCCGCGGGGCCGCGGGGACCCTCTGAGGAGCCTAAGAGACCCACGGAGGCTTCACGGGAAGACGCGGCGGCGGAGGATGAGCCTGCAGAGCGCGCAGTATCTCCGGCAGGCAGAAGTCCTGAAGGCTGACACGACAGATTCTAAGCTGGGTCCAGCTGAGATCTGGACATCCAGGCAGGCTTTGCAGGACCTGTACCAGAAAATGCTAGTTACTGATTTGGAATACGCTTTAGACAAGAAAGTAGAACAAGATCTCTGGAATCATGCCTTTAAGAATCAGATCACAACACTACAAGGCAAAGTAAAGAATCGAGCAAACCCGAATCGGAGTGAAGTTCAGGCAAACCTTTCTCTGTTCCTAGAAGCAGCTAGTAGCTTCTATACTCAGTTATTACAAGAACTGTGTACAGTGTTTAATGTAGATTTACCATGCCGTGTGAAGTCTTCCCAGTTGGGAATTATCAGCAATAAACAGAGGCATGCCAGCGCCATAGTGAAGCCACAGTCTAGCTCCTGTTCCTATATTTGCCAGCGGTGCCTCATACACCTTGGAGACATTGCTCGATACAGAAACCAGACCAGCCAGGCAGAGTCCTACTATAGGCATGCAGCTCAGCTTGTCCCCTCCAATGGTCAGCCTTACAATCAGTTGGCTATCTTAGCTTCTTCCAAAGGAGACCATCTGACCACAATTTTCTACTACTGCAGAAGCATCGCTGTGAAGTTCCCTTTCCCAGCTGCCTCCACTAATCTACAAAAAGCACTTTCTAAAGCACTGGAAAGCCGAGATGAGGTGAAAACCAAATGAAGTGTTTCTGACTTTATCAAGGCCTTTATTAAATTCCATGGCCATGTGTACCTGGGTAAGAGTTTGGAAAAGTTGAGGCCTCTTCGAGAGAAATTGGAAGAACAGTTTAAGAGGCTGTTATTCCAAAAAGCTTTCAACTCTCAGCAGTTAGTTCACGTCACTGTTATTAACCTGTTTCAACCTCATCACCTCCGTGACTTTAGCAATGAAACGGAGCAGCATAGTTATAGTCAAGATGAGCAGCTGTGTTGGACACAGTTGTTGGCCCTCTTTATGTCTTTTCTTGGCAACCTGTGCAAGTGTCCTCTTCAAAATGAGTCTCAGGAGGAGACGTACAATGCCTATCCTCTTCCTGCGGTCAAGGTCTCCATGGACTGGCTGAGACTCAGACCCAGAGTCTTTCAGGAGGCAGTGGTGGATGAAAGACAGTACATTTGGCCCTGGCTCATTTCTCTTCTAAATAGTTTCCATCCCCATGAAGAAGATCTCTCAAGTACTAATGCTACAGCACTTCCAGAGGAGTTTGAGTTACAAGGCTTCTTGGCTTTGAGACCTTCTTTAGGAACTTGGATTTTTCCAAAGGCCATCAGGGTATTACAGGAGACAAAGGGGGTCAGCAACAACGAATACGACAGCAGCGCTTGATCTCTGTAGGCAAATGGATTGCTGATAATCAGCCAAGGTTGATTCAGTGTGAAAATGAGGTAGGGAAATTGTTGTTTATCACAGAAATTCCAGAATTAATACTGGAAGACCCCAGTGAAGCCAAAGAGAACCTTGTTCTTCAAGAACCATCAGTGATAGAGTCGCTGGCTGCTGATGGGACCCCAGGACTGAAATCAGTGCTGTCTACAGGCCGAAATCTAAGCAACAACTATGACACCGGAGAGAAACCAGTGGTTACCTTCAAAGAGAACATTAAGCCATGAGAAGTGAACAGAGACCAAGGAAGAAGTTTTCCTCCCAAAGAGGTAAAATCCCAGACAGAACTAAGAAAAACTCCAGTGTCCGAAGCCAGGAAAACACCTGTAACCCAAACCCCAAGTCAAGCAAATAACTCCCAGTTCATCCCCATTCATCATCCTGGAGCCTTCCCTCCTCTTCCCAGCCGTCCAGGGTTCCCGCCCCCAACATATGTTATCCCCCCTCCTGTGGCATTTTCTATGGGCTCAGGTTACACCTTCCCAGCTGGTGTTTCTGTCCCAGGAACCTTTCTTCAGTCTGCAGCTCACTCTCCAGCAGCAAACCAGGTGCAAGCTGGGAAACAGTCCCACATTCCTTACAGCCAGCAACGGCCCTCTGGACCAGGGCCAATGAACCAGGGACCTCAACAATCACTGCCACCTTCCCAGCAACCCCTTACACCTTTACCAGCTCAGCCAACAGCACAGTCTTCAAGCCAGTTGCAGGTTCAAGCTCTAGCTCAGCAGCAACAATCCCCTACAAAAGCTGTGCCAGCTTTGGGGAAAAGCCCACCTCACCACTCTGGATCCCAGCAGTATCAACAGGCAGATGCCTCCAAACAGCTGTGGAATCCCCCTCAGGTTCAAGGCCCACTAGCGAAAATCATGCCTATGAAACAGCCCTACTACCTTCAGACTCAAGACCCCATAAAACTGTTTGAGCCGTCATTGCAACCTCCTGTAATGCAGCAGCAGCCTCTAGAGAAAAAAATGAAGCCTTTTCCCATGGAACCATATAACCATAATCCCTCAGAATTCAAGGTCCCAGAATTCTACTGGGATTCTTCCTACACCATAGCTGATAACAGAGCTGTAATGGCACAGCAAGCAAACATGGACCACAGGGGCAAATGGTCAACAGGAGTCTTCCGTCCAGAGCAGGATCCTGTCCCCAGGATGCCATTCGAGGACCCCAAGGGCTCCCCTTTGCTTCCTCCGGACCTGTTAAAGAGCCTGGCTGCCTTGGAGGAAGAGGAAGAGCTGATTTATTCTAACTCTCCTGATCTTTACCCAGCTCTGCTGGGGCCTCTCACCTCTCCTCCTGGAAGAAGCCTCTTTAAATCCTTGTTGGAGAAGCCTTCAGAGCTCATGTCACATTCATCCTCTTTCCTGTCCCTCACCGGGTTCTCTCTTAATCAGGAAAGATACCCAAATAACGGCATGTTCAATGAGGTATATGGAAAGAACCTGATAGCCAGTTCCAAAGCAGAGCTTAATCCCTCGATGCCCTCCCAGGAAACATCACTGTATTCATTCCCTTTTTGAAGGGACTCCATGGTCCCCATCACTTCCTGCCAGTTCAGATCATTCAACACCAGCCAGCCAGTCTCCTCTTTCCTCCAACCCAAGCAGCCTGCCCAGCTCTCCTCCAACACACAACCATAATTCTGTTCCATTCTCCAATTTTGGACCCATTGGGACTCCAGATAACAGGGATAGAAGAAATGCACATCAGTGGAAAACTGATAAACCAGCCATGGGTGGGTTTGGTGTTGATTATCTCTCAGCAACATCATCCTCTGAGAGCAGTTGGCATCAGGCCAGCACTCCAATTGGCACCTGGACAGGCCATGGCCCTTCCATGGAGGATTCCTCTGCTGTCCTCATGGAAAGCCTAAAGTCTATCTGGTCCAGTTCCATGATGCATTCTGGACCCTCCACTCTGGAGCAGTTGTTAATGCAGCAGAAGCAGAAACAGCAGCGGGGACAAAGCACCATGAACCCTCCACACTGAGGCCAAAGTGACAACCCTGGGAATGAAGGTTCCATAAACCATGGCATGTTAGGTTTGCAGGATTGGCCTACACAGTCCCATGCAGGTGGCAGCCCTCTTGTCTGTTCCTTGCTATCAAGAGGATGTAAGTGTTCCACCAGCCTGCTGAGTGTGCGCAATATGTCTGCAGTGCAACGAAAAGAAAAACCCATCAGGAGCTCTCGGTCCCTCCAGGTCCTTCTGGAGGGAGAGAGGAACTGCTGTTTGTCTCACTCAGTTACCTGATATCACCACCTCTCACCTTCTCCATCGTGCATGTCCCCAGACACATGGGAAGTGAAAGCTGAGAAGGGAAGGCAGGTAGGAGAAGCCAATGGGAACTTCTCAGTCCTTTTTTCCCTCTTTGGGGAATAAAGTAGGAATCCATTAATGATTGCTTTGCTGACTGAGAATGTAGTTGAAATTATTCCTAAACATCTTTTATTATTGTTATTACTCTCAGTAGTAAAGTATCACACTGAATTCTTCCATACAAGGTGTTCTTCTAGTCAGTGTGTAGCAAAGACAGCCCCATTCACTGCTCCTGTGAGAGGTTGGTGGTGACAGGATAGGGAACCGACCTCCTCAGCCAGTGGAAGTGTTCTGTTGGGAGAATACAGGGCCTCACAGAAGATTCTGGCAGGCCCTTCTCTGGCCTGGAGATTCCAGCAGTAAATGCCCTTCACTCTGTAGGTGCTCGAGCCCTCGAGGATGCAGTGTGGGTATTGGTGCTGGGCTAGACTAGCAGCTGACTGCTGTAGGGTTTCAAATTAATGTTTTTGATTTCTGTACTTTTTGCAGTAGCATAGCAAGCAGTCTCACAGAAGGCAGGCTAGTTCATTCATGGCCTGACACATTTTATTAGGTAGAAGCTTTCAGTGTGGTTTTTTTTTGTTTGGTTGGTTTTGTGCCCTTATCCTACTTACCAGCCTCCTGCACCTGTGTCCATCCCTTCTGCTAGTAATTGTTTTTATTCCTGATGTGTACAACATTTCGCCAAGAAGCAACAGCATGGGGTCCAGCAGTTGGGGCCCAAAGGACAGTCTGAAGAGGAGGGAAGCAGTACCACCTGCATAGCCAGAGAGGCCAGGCCCCTGCCCAGCCGCAGTCTCCCAGCCTCCACTTCAACAGTGAGATTCAAGGCACCATGGACACATGTACGTCGTGAAGAGAAGAAAACATAACGAAGGCCATTTTGGAAAAGGCGAGAGAAAAGAAAATAAACTTTTTATTTGATATTTATTAGGAGGAAAGAGGACTGAAGATGTTCTTGTGTAGAAACGGACAACATTTCTGTTAGTCACTTCCTGGAAAAGTAATATTTTAAGGGAAAATTATGGAAATAATCTAAATGTCCAATTGCTGTGCTAGTGGTAGGGATTTTCTGGGAGGTGTGTGTGTGTGTGTGTGTGTGTGCGTGTGTGTACCCACACATGCCCATCTGCTCCACCAAAGGGAAGGGGTTGTGTGTATGAGTGTATGGAGTTGGTATGAAACTTAGCTGGGAAACAGCTGCAGAGCAAAGCACATCAAGGAGCCCCAGTTGTCACTGGAGTCTGGCAACCCCAGCAATTAAAAGGGATGAGATAATGCTCATTGCTCTTCAGAAAGAGTGGTTGAAGCCCCCATATGCTTACATTATTGCTCTTTTAGTTTGATATGGTATTTGGGTTTTTTGTTTTTGTTTTGTTTGTTTTGAAAAGTCTGAAAGGGTAAAGCCCCTCCATCTAATGGCAATATGAAAAACCCTTTGTGCTTCTCTCCATCCCCTTCCCTGTGTCTACCCCCCACCCCTTTCCCTACTGCCTTTACCCGGTTTGTGTGTTTGAGCTCTGCATTCAGGCAGCTGCAACATTCCAGTGTTTGAACTGTCACTGACCCTTGCACCCTAGACAAGCTAACCAGGTTTACCATCTCCCTCCCAGTAGTGCCCAGTTCCCATCTACAGCCCCATTCTGCATGAGAATTTGGTGTGTGGAATGTTTTCTGACTCTTGGAGTGGGGTTCCTCGCCTTATCATCCTCACTGCAGGAGTAATGAGGAGGGGAAGGAGAATCTTCATCAAAAACTGGTTTTGTGTAGTAAACTTACTTTTGTGGGGGTTTTTGTTTGTTATTGGGGGGGGTCTTTTCTTTTTCTTGTCTGTCTGTACAAGACCTGCAGCTGCTGAAATCAGCTTTGCCTTTAATTAAACCATGTTCTCTCCAACCAAAAAAAAGAAAGAGAACTTCCAGAACTGCTTCAGAGAGTGACAAGAATGAGGAGATAACTGTGTTAGAAGTGAGGGAGAATATTTTCAGGGGGATTTATGCCCATGTCTTTTATGTTATATTCAAACATTCACCCTAATTTTTTCTCACATTTTGTATATTTACCAGACAAATCATCTAGGCCTTGGTCTTGGCACCACTTTTTCTTATGTGTATGGGAGCTTCACAGCAAGTGTGAGTCCTATAATAGAGGGAATATTAAGATGGGAACTTATTTTTGAGGTTTGTGAGTCACATCATCATTTCCTTATTTTCACAGTGAAGCCCACAGTGGCTGGATTCTGCCATCTGGCCCCATCCCAGTAGCTGCTCTTGGCTGATCCATCCTCCCCTGGTGAGCCTGACAGATAAGATGTTGGTAAAAGTTTATGTCCAAAAAACTTAAAAGTTTATGTCCAGAAAGTCTAAAACATTATTGTATCTGTAGTCCATCAAAAGTAAAAGTTTTCTGAATTTTTATCTAAAAACTGTCATTTATAAGCAGTAAAGGTATAAATATGTTGTATACAAGTGTTATATTCAAGGTTAAGACCATTTAAGTGGAAACTTTAAGATTCCAAAAATAGAGAACTGGATAAAGACAGCATGGTGCACCTGTTAAAATGCAGCTATCAAAAATTATAATATTGAGCAATGGTTTCAGGATATGATTGTTATGAACCGTGAAGAGTCTCAGATTTTACCCCACTTTTAAGTAGCAAGTCTACCACAGTTGAATGAATGCTGGTAGAAGACACCGACTCAGGTCAGGGACAAGAACAATTTCATACCAATGGCAGTAGCCAGAACATCAGGATTTTTTTTCTATCAGTTTCCCAAGCCCTATTTCCCACAGGGTGACCAAAGAGAGCCAGGTGACATTTTCCCTCCCATCAATAGTGGATTGCACTACAGGAGAGGAACTCTGAGCTTAGAAAACACACTTTAAATATACAATTTACAATCAAAATACTGTGATTTTCTCAGGAGGGGGATACAATCAGTAGATTAGTCCACTGATGATTCCATAGCTGACTGTGATGTTCCGTGGTGGAGCCTGTTCAGAAGAGGTGGGTCATGGGGGTGAGCCCAGAAGGATGTATTCTTGTCCCTAATTCCTCCCTGCTCTGTCTCTGCTTAGAGGCAGCCATGAAGTGAGCAGCTTTTCTCTCCCAGGCTCCTCCGCTATGCTGTTTCTTCCTTGGAGGCTGTTGACTATGGATTGAAACTGAGAGTCAAAATAAATCTCTCCTCCTTTAAGATGTGGGTGTTGGCTATTTTGTCTCAGTGATAGGAAAGGTGACTAATATACCCACATCTTGCTGTCAAAGGAAAGACCGTGTCTGTTCTCCAAGACTTTTCACTATATAGATATCGGTAAAAAGATAGACCAGGACCAAGGCAGGAAGGCCTCTTTTGCAGGATGTGCAGGAACATCGGAGATTCATGCAGAATTGCTTTTCCATCATAACAAAATACTTGTAATATCTTGTTGCATAAAATGAAGCAAATGATGGAACAGAATGACCTCATTTTTATAAATATGTAAATTTGTGTATGTAGATATTGAAAAAGTATTGAAGACCATCCACCCTTATATCAATAGGAGAGGTTTGTATAGTTATTTTTTGTTAGTTATATCTCCATGATTTTCAAGTAAATAAAGATGGATGGTGAAATTAAAAATGATAAAAAAAAGAATTACTCCAAAATGGCAATTTAGTAACTTGGCGGGGGGTGTGGGGTGGGTAGAATACCCCTATTCACTTCTACATGGACACATAAAACAGTTTCTGCTCACATTTTTATAAAAGACCTTCCCTCTGACACTAAGATGTGGAGTTATTGACAAGCAAAAGCATACTTCCTTGAACAATGCAGATAATCTCTTCACATCAAAGACACCTGCAAAGTTTTATTTCCTGTGGTACCATGGTACCTCCTGCCTGCTTCAGTAGCAAAAATGACCCAAATGGCTCTCTCATTCTCATTTTTGCCAAATAAAACACAGGTGTTTAGAATCTTTTTCATACTTATGCTACACAGATAAATATGAACAGGTTACCCAAAGTAAGCTTTCTTTTTAGCATGCTTTTGTTCCAAATGCTTATAAATATTATGTATCACTTTATAGTAACCACTATTCCATATGTTTTTATGGTTAGTTCACACTATAAACTTCTGTTTAGTTCAATGGTTCAGTGGTTTGGATAGACACACTCATGTGCAGCATGCACACACAGTTTCTCATCTTTAAGCAGGAATAATAATTACCCTACAAATTTTGGTTAGGATCAAGTAAAATATAAACAAGGTCCTCTAGCATAAAGCTTGGTGCCTAACTGTTAGGCAATGCCAAATTTTCTGAAATGAGTAAATAATATATTAACATTAATGAAAATAAAAAATCTTTAATTTTTTTGCATTCTACAATTAATAATCCAATTAATTTTCTAGATAGTAGTGTCTATCTATATGTATCCAAACACATACATAATTTAAAGTGTAAAGAGCTTATATATTTTCTAATAGCTGCTATTTAAGAGCTCTCAAAATTACTGAGATCACTATTTTATACATATTTAAACTTATGATAGTTACCTATACCAAGTGATCGATCATTTAGTTAATTAATCAATCACTCTACCATAGACAGCATGGGGAATATTAGAGGCTGTGTTGAGAGAGTATTTATCATTCGTCAAGTGTTCCTTCACAGTTTAGATAGTTTAGCTGTAAATATCAGAAGTTCCCTTTAAATTAGTGGAAATATTCTGATCCAGTAACTTACAAAGTCAAAGATAAAGCCAAATGACCAGTGTTTGGGAAGAGAGGAACACAGTTGAAGTTTCTGTGGTCTGAATTTTTAGACTTTTTTTTCTAGATCCTTCCCACAGTACTCAGCAATCTTTTCCTACTTCTTTTGTCTCTTGGTTTGATTTCCAAAAAGGGAAAGAGAAGAGCTAAGTGATCCAGCTTGGCTCACAGCTATTCCAGTCACTGATGGATGGAAGAGCAGGGTCACATTATAGACACACAGCTACTGTGTGTGTGTGTGTATGTGTGTGTGTGTGTGTCTGTGTATATGTGGGTGGCAGGGGTGCAAGGCCCCCAGACCTTGGCCTATGTTTACTGCTAATGAAAATTTGCTGAAATAGTGTCAACTGTCAGAACTTTTATTTCCTGACCTGTAAACTAGGATCAGAACGCCCATGTTACCCAAGGATTTGAGAAAAGGCAAATGGAATAATGTGTGTGAATGTACTTTGGATGCAGTAGAGTTCTATGCAAATGTTAACTATATTCTCCATTTTTAAATTTGCTAACTCTATTCTCCTGGGCATGTTAAATTACATGTATCACACTTTTATTCAACCAGAGATTCCACTTTCTCTGGGCCATGTGGCAGGAACAAAATCTGTAATTACTTTGTTTGAACTACTTCTTTCATTTTAGGTCCTGCAAAATCTTCAGAGAAAATATTCAGTGATATTCACACATATTCCTATGAGAGTAATTAGGAGAATCTCATAGACAAAATTACATACAAAATATCCCTAGGAGATTCATTTTTCTATTGAACCATTAGATAAAGATGAGAACAATCTCCCCTTACCTCCTACCCCCTTATTCCCTCAAGACCCAAAATATTTGTAGTATTATCAGAGTTACTTATATTTTGTTGTAAGTATTAATATTATTTAGTTATCTAGGCTCTTAATATTTAAGTTATACAAACAGAGTCATTGCAAATGATTAGATATCATTTAAAAAGGTAAAGCCACACAAGAAATGCAAATATTATTTATTGCAAAAATTTACAGAAAAGTCAAAAAGAAAGGAAGAGGATCAAGAGATGGATGGAAGAGGGAGGGAGAGAGGGAAAGGGAATTAAAAAAAGGAATTAAGATGTATTATGTACATATCCCAGTTCCCCACAAGGAATGTAAACATTGTGTAATGCAAATATTTGTATTATGTAATACAAATGCTATATTATGTAATACAAATACAAATAAAAGTGAAAAAAAGGTAATTTCTTTTGCTCAAAAAATAGCCTTAAATCTATAAAAGATCCTTCCAAGGATCTTTGGAAGATGTTTGAAGATCTTTGAAAAATCTTTAGATCTTTGGAGATCTCTGAAGACAATGCATGCCTATTGACCCTTAAAAGAAATGAAAATGTATGGCCATTAAGACAGTGCCATCAGGGCTGAGGATTTAGCTCAGTGGTTCTGGAGCTTGCCTCGCAAGAGCAAGGTCCCGAGTTTGATTCCCAGTACCAAAAAAAAAAAAAAAAAAAAAAAAAAGACAGTGCCATCAACCAGCATATTACTATGACTGAGCAAGCGAGGCTATTCATTTAGCCATGTTGGGAGGCAGCTGAAAGGGCAAAGATAGGATTATCAAAAACAACAGTGCTATAAGGGGTCAAGGAGAAGGATCACAAAGGCCACTTATTTAGAGAGAAGGTGGCCACTGGTGAAATTGGAGAAGTCACTCTTGAGTGGGTAGAATGGCAGCAAGCAGAAGTGAGAACACAAAAATTTAAGGCAGGTTTGGATGTTGGGGAAACAGACGCATAGATACCCATCTGTTGGACAGTTACATTAGCAGTGAAAGAAAGGAGAGCAATAGAACAATGTCTCTGAGGAGGTGATGCATTTGTTTTTGTTATATAACCAAACATGGCCATGTCTCACGGCCAAGGGTAAAGATCTAATAAGATCCATCATTTATAAGCTATGTAACCTTGGACAAGTTACTTGACTTCTCTGATCCTTAAAAGAATCTTCTGTAAAAGTGGGACACTGATACTCTATATTTCAGTGGGATTTTTTGACTATTAAATGAGGTGACTCATAACATGTTTAGCTTCATATAGTGCTTGCCATCCATTTAATGATAAATAAACAAAATACTGGTTAACTGAGGGAAGTAAGAAGAGGAAGAAGATAAAGCAGCCAAAACAGCAACAGAAAGAGGAAGAGAGGGAGGCAAAGAAATGGTATCAAAGAAGCTAGAAATGTAATGGGAGGAGACAGGATGAATGGACGTGTGCAAAGAGAGATGCTCTCCAGAAGTAAGGAGGTAAGGAGAAAGCTAGTTGACATTTCCAAATTCCTCAACAAAACGCATGGTTTTCAGTGAAATAATATCAGAAAGTGGGAGCAGGAGAGAGGGCTCAGAAATGCCATGAAAACATAGACTAAGACTTCACAGAGCAGATGAGAGATTATAGAGCATTTACCGGTGCTCATTTGAAGTAAAAAGGGAAATGAGTTCAGGGACTAGGGTGCAGTGCCAAAGTGGAGGTGAAGACAGAGCAGATTCCCACAGTAAGAGGAGGAGGAAGTGGAGGACAAGGAGGCAAGGACTTTCTGCTATGTCCTTCCCTTTCCTGTCATTCCTATTCTTCTATCCCTCACTCCTCCCTCCTCTTTTTATTTTCTTATTACTTTAAAGGGTAATAAACACTAGAAAGAGTTATAAATTTCTTCCGTGTTTTCTACCTTCTTATGGAACTGCAGTAATTGATGTTTATTTTGTGGGCTCTTGGAAAAACACTGAGCTCTTCTGAAATGGAAGCTAGATACATGAAAATAACAGCACTAATAATTGTTGAAACCTTACAGTATTAACATAAGGATATGTAGCCTGGATGTGGCTCTCAGAGCCAGGGAAGCTGAAAATCAGAAAGAAAAATGTAAATTTAATTAGAAATTTCTCTCAGCCTTGTATCTGTGCAGGATTAACTCTGATTGGGAGCTTTCCTTATGATTAGATCATTAAAATGCCATTATTGCACAAGGGCCTGAGTTTAATCCCCGGTACAAAACAAAAACCAAAACAAAACAAAAATGCCATTATTCTGCATTTTCAGACCCCCTGAAGCAATATTATTTTCCACAAACAAGGTACAAAGATAAAAGTTAAAATAAAGACTATGACTTTACATATCATCTAAAACATCTTTGAGTGAATGTATCAATTTACTGAGTCCATGCTTCCTGCATCTGATGAGGATATAAGCCTCATGGTTCCCATTATCATTAATAAATACAATCTTTTTTTTTTGTACTGAGAATCATGTTCAGAGCCTTTATACTGACCTACATCCCCAGTCCTTTTAAATTTAAAAAAAAATTTTGAGATAGAGTTTTGCTAAGTTGCTAATTTGCCTAGGCTGGGCTAAAACTATGATCCTACTGCTTTGGCCTACGAGATTACTGGGATTATAAGGATGTGCCACCACATCTGGCTAACACCCAGAACCTTTAGAAGGAATTTCAATTCTGGATCATGTGAGAAGTCAACATAAGTCACTGTGTCCCTTCCTAAAGCTCACCTTGAGAGATTTTAGAGAAAGAAACAAAAGACATGTGAATTCCAGCATTAACATCAAAACCATGAAGAACCCATGGGAACATAATGAAAGAGTAGAGAACTTCTAAAACAAGCTTTAAATTATGTATTGATTTATATGAATGTTGATAGTTGTTCTGTCCTTGCAGTGCAGTGCTAGAGTTTGTACCTAACATAGTGCTAAAATAATGAACTTAAATCTTTCCACAATTCTGATCACAAACTGAATTGGATGAGAGCCAAATCAAATTTCCCCATAGGGTCAACATTTCTTTCCCAGTAGATGTGTTTTAATTTTTATGTCAAGTTGAGTTCCACCACTCCCAGCCAAGAGGAAGGGGCTTCTGGGCTGCCATTCTACTGCTCCAAGCCCAGAGGAAAGGGCTTCTGGGCTGCTGTTCCACCACTCCCAGCCCAGAGGTAGGGGCTTGCAGGCCACCATTCTACCACTCCCAGCACAGAGGAGGTGAGCTGCGTGGGTGCCACCAGCATCCCACCCCCACCCCGTTGAAATGAGAAGACATGTAAACAAGTCTCAAAACCAGACTTCCAGGTCACCTAACCCCAATGGGAAAGGAGATGGAACACTCTGACACTCAAACACCGGGACTCCCTAAACTGGCAACAAAAGAGGATCTGGAAAAAATGAAATCAGAAATAATTTCTCAGACAACAGCAGAGACTGTGCATATAAAGCAAGACATAATTAATAAATTTAGAGAGAACACAGATAAAGAAATAGATGAGCTGAGGAATATGATGGAATCCTCTTTTTTTTTATTAAATTCTTTTATTGGTACATTGTAGGTATACAACACAATTACCTTTCTCATTGGGAATTGTACCTTTACATGATGCATCTTGGTTCTTATTTTTTCCCCATTCTCAGCCCTCG
Source organism: Heterocephalus glaber (assembly GCF_053883595.1). Classification (NCBI taxonomy): domain Eukaryota; kingdom Metazoa; phylum Chordata; class Mammalia; order Rodentia; family Bathyergidae; genus Heterocephalus; species Heterocephalus glaber. The sequence goes on from NW_028258320.1 coordinate 63,767,207, forward strand.
CTTCATCCCCTAGACCCTTCCCTATTTACAAAGACTTTATTTCCATTTTTCCCATTGCTCAGCATTTTTCCTTTCCCTTCTTTCCTTTCCCCTGCTCCTCCCACTACCCCTACCCCTTTGGACCTTTTCTTCCTATTTTACATTATCGATTATTCATTCTAATCATTGGTACATTTTAGGTATACAATATAATGACATTCATCATTGGAAATTTGCACCTTTACATAGTCTCTCTTGGTTCTTATTTTTCACCCTTGCCCAGCCCTCCCTTCAACCCCTCCATTCCTCCCTATTTACAAAGATTTTGTTCCTATTTTTCCATTTTCTCATATTAATCCCATTCCCTTCTATCCTTTCCCCTAGCCCTCCCACTTCCTTCCCCTTTGCCCCTTTTCTTCCTATTTCACATTACCTATTATACATTTAGTCCTTATTTACACTTTCAGTTTCTCACACCAGAGAAACTATTTGGTATTTATACATGTGTGTCCTATTTATTTCACTTAAGAGTATTGCCTCAATGTGCATCCACTTAGCTATAAATGTCTCTAATTTATCATTTTTTATAGCTGAGTAGTACTCCATTTTATAAAAAAAAAAACACATTTTCTTTATCCAGTCTCCAGTTGATGGGCATTTGGGCTGCTTCCAAGTTTTGGCTATTACAAACTGTGCTGCTATGAACATGGGCACACATATATCACTGTGGTATGATTCTTTTAATTCTTTGGGGAAGATCCCCAGCAGTGGAATAGTGGGGTCAAATGGGATTTCCAGTCCTAGTTCTTTGAGGTATCTTCATACTGATTTCCACAGTGCTTGCACCAGTCTACACTGCCACCAGCAGTGGAGAAGGGTTCCTCTTTCCCCACAGCCCCGCCAGCATTTATTATTGGTTGATTTAATGATAGCAGCCATTCTTTCTGGAGTGAAGTGGAATCTCAGCATTGTTTTCATTTGCATCTCTTGAATGACCAGTGATGTTGAACATTTTTTCATGTATTTATTTGCTATTTCTACTTCTTTGTCTGAGAAATGTCTGTTCATTTCAGATGCCCATTTTTGGATTGGGTCTTTAAATTTGGGAGGTCTGATCTTTTTAAGTTCTTTATAGATTCGAGATAGTAGACCTTTATCTGAGGAAGAGCAGGTGAAGATTTTTTCCCACATTGGGTTGTCTCTTCACACTGCTGGTGGTTTCTCTTGCTGTGCAGAAGCCTTTTAATAAGAAGAGATCCCATTTGTTGATTGTGTGTGCTAGTTCACGGGCAACTGAGGCTTTGTTCATAAAATCTTTTCCTACACCGATGTCTTCAAGGGTTCTACCTAACCTCTGTTCCAACTGGTTCAGAGTTTCTATTTTAATATTTAGATCTTTAATCCATTTTGATTTTAGTTTAGTGCATGGTGAGAGACACAGGTCAAGTTTTAATCTTTGGCAAGTTGAAGCCCAATTTTTCCAGCACCATTTATTAAAGAGGCTATCTTTCCTCCAGTGAGGGTGTTTGGCTCCTTTATTGAAGATGAAATGGCCGAGTGTGTCTGGCATTGTTTTTGCATCTTGTAATCTGTTCCACTGGTCCTCAGATCTTTGCCAGTACCATGCTGTTTTTATCACAGTAGCTTTGTAGTATAGTTGCAGGTTGGGGATTGTGATACCCCCTGCCATGTCTCTCTTACCTAGAATTGCCTTTGCTATTCTGGGTCTCTGCTTGTTCCAAATGAATTTTTGGATTGTTTTCTCGAGGTCTGTGAAGTATGCTGCTGGGACCTCAATTGGAATTGCATTAAATCTCTATAGCAGTTTTGGAAGTATGGCCATTTTCACTAAATTAATCCTTCCCACCCAGGAGCAGGGGATGTCTGTCCATGTTCTGATATTATCTTCAATCTCTCTTTTCAGAGTGTCATAGTTTTCAGAGAAGAGATCTTTGATTTATTTTGTTAGGATGATTCCTAGGTATTTCAGTTTTTTGGATGCTATTGTGGAAGGAATTATTTTCCCTATTTCTCTCTCAATGAGTCTGTCATTGGTGTAGAGGAAAGCTATTGATTTTTGTGTGTTGACCTTGTAACCAGCTCCTTGAATGAATTTGGTTATTAAGTCTAGAAGACTTTTGGTGGAATTCTTGGGGTCTTCTATATAGAGTACCATGTCATCTGCAAATAATGACAATTTGACTTCTTTATTCCCTATCTTTATTCCTTTTATTTCTTTCTCTTGTTTCATTGGCGTGGCTAATGTTTCCAGAACTATACTGAACAAGAGTGGTGATAGTGAACATCCTTGTCTTGTTCATAGTTTTAGTGTGAAGGATTTCAGTTTTTGACCATTTAGTAGGATATTGGCCGTTGGTTTTTCATAGATGGCTTCTATCAGTTTGAGGTAGAGACCATCTATTCCAATTGTTTGTAGCATTTTTTATCATAAATGCATGTTGGATTTTGTGAAATGCTTTTTCTGCATCTATGGAGATAATCATATGGTTTTTGTCCTTGGCTCTATTGATATAGTGTATTACATTGATCGATTGGCGTATATTGAACCATCCCTGCATCCCTGGGATGAATCCCACTTGATCAGGGTGTATGATCTTCTTGATGATCTTCTGCATTCTGTTTGCCAGTATCTTAGTAAGGAGTTTTGCATCTATGTTCATTAGTGATACTGGCCTATAGTTCTCCTTTTCGGTTGGGTCTTTCTCTACTTTGGGGATCAAGGTGATGCTTGCTTCCAGGAATGAATTTGGGAGTATTGCTTCCCTTTCAATTTCATTGAAGAGGTTAAACAGTAGTGGCAGCAGTTCCTCTCTAAATGTCTTGTAGAATTCAGCAGTGAAGCCATCAGGGCCCGGGCTTTTCTTAGTTGATAAATTTTTAATTACACTTTCAATTTCCTTGGTTGATATTGGGTTGTTCAGAATTTGTAATTCTTCTTCGTTCAACTTTGGTAATTCATATGTATCTAGGAATCTGTCCATTTCTTCTGTGTTGTCCATCTTATTGGTATATAGGTTGTGGAAGTAGGTATTGATGATCCTCTGGATTTCTGCTGGGTCTGTTGTAATTTTAGCCTTTTCATTTTTGCATGGATTTGGGCCTTTTCTTTCCTTTTTCTGACAAGGTTGGCTAAGGGTTTGTCAATTTTGTTTATTCTTTCAAAGAACCAACTCTTGGCTTCATTGATTTCTTTGTATCATTTTCTTAGCCTCCATTGCATTGATTTCTCCTCTGATCTTTATAATTTCCTCCCTTGTTTGAGCTTTGGGGTTGTCCTGCTCTTCTTTTTCTAGAAGCTTGAGGTTCAGCATGAGTACGTTTAATTGGGCTCATTCTGTTTTCCTAATATGCATATTCAGTGCTATGAATTTCCCTCGTAAGACTGCTTTCATTGTGTCCCATAGATTCTGTTATGTTGTATTGTCATTGTCATTTAATTGAAGGAACTGTCTGATTTCTTCTTTAATTTCCTCTGTGACTCACTGGTTATTCAGAAGTGTGTTCTTCAATTTCCACATGTTTATGAAATTTTTTTGAGTTTTGTTTGCTATGGATCTCTACTTTCATCACACTATGGTCTGATAATATACAGGGGATAACTTCAATTCCTTTGCACCTACTTAAACATGTTCTATGTGTGAGTATGTGTTCTATTTTTGAGAATGACCCATGTGTAGCTGAGAAGAATGTGTATTCTGATTTTGTGGTGTGGAACACTCTGTAAGCATTTGTTAAGTTCATTTGTTCAAGAGTTCAATTGAGTTCTAGTATTTCATTACTTATTTTTAGTCTAGTTGATCTATCTATTTGTGACAGTGGGGTGTTGAGTTCCCCCACTACAATTGTATTAGTGCATATATGACTTTTCACGTCTGTTAGTATTTGTTTTATATAGTTGGGTGCACTAGTGGTTGGTGCATAGATATTTATGATTGTCATGTCTTCCTCTTGGATTGTTCCCTTTACAAGAATGTTGTGTCCTTCTTTGTCTCTCTTAATCAGTGTTGGTTTGAAATCTACTTGATCTGCAAAGAGGATAGCTACTCCTGCTTTTTTTCGGGTTCCTGTCACATGGAGTGTTGTTTTCCACCCTTTAACTTTCAGTCTATGTGTTTCCTTTTGAATTAAGTGTGCTTCTTGTATGCAGCATATTGTTGGATTTTGCTTCTTGACCCATTCTGCCAGTCTATTTCTTTTGATTGGTGAATTGAGACCATTAACGTTGATGGTTATAATTGAAACGTATTGACTTGTCATTGCCATGACTTTTTCTTTTTGTTGGGTTCTCCCCCTTTACATTTAATTTCTTGTCATGCCAGATGGATTCATTCTGCTTTGCTTCCTGGGGTTGTGATCCTCAATGTCTGTTCCTAGGATATCGTGTAAAATTCTTTGGAGAGCTGGTTTGGTATTCATGAAGTTCCTAAGGTGCTCTTTGTCATGAAAGTATCTTATTTCTCCATCCATTTTGAAAGATATTTTTGCAGGGTACATCAATCTGGGTTGGAGGCTGTTTTCTTTTAGGGCTTGGAATATGTCCCTCCAAGCTCTTCTTGCCTTGATGGTTTGTGTTGAGAAGTCTGCTGTGATTCTGATGGGCTTTCCTTTGTATGTGATTTGTTTCTTTTCTCTAACTGCTTGTAGAACTTTGTTCTTCTGTTGAGTTTCTGGAATCTTAACAATTATATGCCTATGTGTAGATTTTTTTTGATCAAGGCTATCTGGCGTCCTGTATGCCTCACTTATCTGTATGTCAAGTTCTTTTCCCCTGCTTGGGAAGTTTTCTGCCATTATTTGTGTGAAGAGATTTTTTTTATGTCATCTCCACTCTCTCCTGTTTCTTCATTGACTCCAATCAGTCTTATGTTATTCCTCTTTGCATCATCTAGCAGCTGCTGGATTGATTTCTCATGTTTCATTATAATTTTGAAGCAATTTTTCTTTTCCTGGTCATTAATTGTAATCTTATCTTCTGTATCTGAAATTCTGTCCTCACATTGGCTCATTCTGCTGTGTAGACTTTCAATGGAGTTTTTCATGTCCTGGAAATCTATTTGCATCTGTTTTATGGATTCCATTTGTTTCTTATGTTGGGATTCCATCATGTTCCTGAGCTCTTCTCTAGATTTATTAATCATGTCTTGCACTAGGGGCACAATTTCTCCTGTTATGTGAGAAATTATTTCTGATTTTATTATTTCCAGATCCCCTTTTGTTGCCAGTTCAGTGGGTCCAGGTGATTGAGTATCAGAGTGTTCCATCTCATTTCCCTTTGAGGTTGCTGTAGGTGATCTGGAAGTCTGGTTTTGAGACTTATTTCCAGGTTTTCTCATTTCGACTGGGGCGGGGGGCTGTTAGCACCTGCACGGATTACCTCCTCTGAGCTGGGAGAGGTGAGACAGGGGCCAGGAGCAGCGGTAGGGATGGTGACCCAAAAGCCCTTTCCTGTGGGCTGGGAGCAGTAGGAGGGATGGTGGCCAGGAAGCCCCTTCCTCTGGATCAGGAGCAGTGGATCAGAAGGTGGCCCAAAAGCCTTTTCCTCTGGGCTGGGAGCAGTGGGATGGCAGCTCAGAAGCCCCTACCTCTCTGCTGGGAGCAGCAGGACTCAGTACCTTGGTCTGGTGGTCTGGTGTCCTGTGTGTCTTTGTAGTGTGGAACCAGGTGGCTGCCTGTCTGCAGCGGGGTGATTCGGCATCTTCCCCATGACTCGGGACTTTGGTAGGGCATGCACAGACCTGCCTGTGTGCAGCAGGCTGATTTGGTGTGTTCCTCAGGACTGGGGACCTTGGTAGGGCATGGGCAGACCTGCCTGTCTGTAGCAGTGTGATTCAGCATGTTCAGCAGGACTGGGGACCTTGGTAGGGCATGGGCAGACCTGCCTATCTGCAGCAGGGTGATTCAGCATCTTCTGAGCAACTCGGGACCTCTGTAGGGTGTGCACAGACCTGCCTGTCTGCAGCGGGCTGATTCGGCATGTTCTGCAGGACTGGGGACCTTGGTATGGCATGGGCAGACCTGCCTGTCTGCAGCAGGGTGATTCAGCGTGTTCTGTGCAACTCAGGACCTCAGTAGGGCATGGGCAGACTTGCCTGTCTGCAGCAGGGTGATTTGGCATCTTCCGAGTGACTTGGGACCTCGGTATGGCGTGCACAGACCTGCCTGTCTGCAGAAGACTGATTCAGCATGTTTTGTGTGACTCAGGACCTCGGTAGGGTGTGGGCAGATCTGCCTGTCTGCAGCGGGGTGATTCAGCACTTCCGTGTGACTCGAAGATGGAATCCTAACATAAGAAAAAAATGGAATCCATAAAACAGACACAAAAAGATTTCCTGGAGATTAAAGACTCCATTGAAAGTCTACACAGCAGAATGAGCCAATGTGAGGACAGAATTTCAGATATAGAAGATAAGATTTGCAATTAGTGAGCAGAAAAAGAAAAATTGCTCCAAAATTGTAAGGGACCATGAGAAAGCAATCCAGCAGCTGTTAGATGATGTAAAGAAGAATAACATAAGACTGATTGGAATCAATGAAGAAACAGGAGAGAGTACAGACAACATAAAAAAATTGTTCACAAAGTTATGGCAGAAAGCTTCCCAAGCAGGGGAAAAGAACTTGACATACAGATAAGTGAGGCATATAGGACACCAAATAGCCTTCATTAAAAAAATCTAAACATAGGCATATAATTGTTAAGATTCCAGAAATCCAACAGAAGAACAAAGTTCTAGAAGAAGTTAGAGAAAAGAAATAAATCACATACAAAGGAAAGCCCATCAGAATCGTAGCAGACTGCTCAACGCAAATCCTCAAGGCAAGAAGAGTGTGGAGTGATGCATTCCAAGCCCTAAAGCAAAACAGATTCCAACCCAGATTGATGTACCCTGAAAAATTACCTTTCAAAGTTGATGGAGAAATAAGATACTTTCATGACAAAGAGCACCTTAGGAACTTCATGAATGCCAAATGAGCACTCCAAAAAATTTTAGATAATATCCGAGGAACAGACAATGAGGAATACAACCCCAGGAAGCCCAGCAGAATGAATCCATCGGGCATGGCAAGAAATTAAATGTAAAGGGGGAGATTCCAACAAAAAGAAAAAGTCATGACAATGATAACTGTATCAGTTATAACCATCAATGTTAATGGCCTCAATTCACCAATCAAAAGAAATAGACTGGCAGAATGGGTCAAGAAGCAAAATCCAACCATATGCTGCATACAAGAAACATACTTAGTTCAAAAACAAACCCATAGATTGAAAGTTAAAGGGTGGAAAATAATACTCCATGCCACAGGAACCCCCCAAAAAGCAGGAGTAGCTATCCTCTTTGCAGATCAAGTGGATTTCAAACCAACACTCTTTAAGAGAGACAAAGAAGGACACTACATCCTTGTAAAGGGAATAATCCAACAGGAGGCAATCACAATCATAAATATCTATGCACCAAACACTAGTGCACCCAACTGTATAAACAAATACTAACGGACATGAAAAGTCATATATGCACTAATACAATGTTAGTCGGGCACTTCAATACCCCCTGTCACAAATAGATTGATCAACTAGACAAAAATAAATAACAAAATACTAGAACTCAATCAAACTCTTGAACATATGAACTTAACAGATGTTTACAGAGTCTTCCACCCGACAAAATCAGAATACATATTCTTTTCAGCTGCACATGGGTCATTCTCAAAAGTAGACCACATACTCACTCATAGAACATGTTTAAGTAAGTAGAAAGGTATTGAAGTTATCCTCTGTATATTATCAGACCATAGTGTGATGAAATTGGAGATCAATACCAAACAAAACTGCAAAAATTACATAAACACATGAAAACTGAACAACACACTTCTGAATAACCAATTGGTCACAGAGGAAATTAAAGAAGAAATCAGACAGTTCCTTCAATTAAATGACAATGACAATACAACGTATCAGAATCTATGGGACACAATGAAAGCAGTTTTACAAGGGAAATTCATAGCAGTGAATGCACATATTAGGAAAACAGAATGAGCCCAATTAAACATACTCATGGTGAACCTCTAACTTCTAGAAAAAGAAGAGCAGGACAAACCCAAAACTCATACAAGGGAGGAAATTATAAAGATCAGAGCAAAAAAATCAATTCAATAGAGACTAAGAGAACAATACAAAAAATTAATGAAGCCAAGAGTAGATGCTTTGAAAGAATAAACAAAATTGACAAACCCTTAGCCATCCTTATCAGAAAAAGGAAAGAAAAGGCCCAAATCCATGCATTTGGGAATGAAAAGGGTGAAATTACAACAGACCAAGCAGAAACCCAGAGGATCTTCAATACCTACTTTGAGAACCTATATGCCAATAAGATGGAAAGCACAGAAGAAATGGACAGATTTCTAGATATGTACAAATACCAAAGTTGAATGAAGAAGACCTAAGAATTCTAAACAACCCTATATCAACTAATAAAATTGAAAATATAATTAAAAACTTACCAACTAAGAAAAACCCAAGTCCTGATGGCTTCACTGCTGAATTCTACAAGACATTTACAGTGGAACTACTGCCACTACTGTTTAAACTCTTCAGTGAAATTGAAAGAGAAGCAATACTCCAGAATTCATTCCTGGAAGCAAGCATCACCTTGGTCCCCAAAGAAGAGAAAGACCCAAATGAAAAAGAGGACTATAGGCCAATCTCACTAATGAAAATAGATGCAAAAATCCTTAATAAGATAATGGCAAATAGAATGCAGAAGATCACCAAGAAGATCATACACTCTGACCATGTGGGATTCATCCCAGAGATGCAGGGATGGTTTAACATATGCCAATCAATCAATGTAATACACTATATCAATAGAGCCAGGGACAAAATCCTTATGATTATCTCCATAGATGTAGAAAAAGCATTTGACAAAGTCCAACATCCATTTATGATAAAAACCCTACAAAAAACTGGAATAGATGGTCTCTACCTCAATCTGATAGAAGCCATCTGTGAAAAACCAACAGCCAATATCATACTAAATGGTCAAAAACTGAAATCCTTCACACTAAAATCAGGAACAAGACAAGGATGTCCACTATCACCACTCTTGTTCAATATAGTTCTGGAAACATTAGCCACAGCAATTAGACAAGAGAAAGAAATAAAAGGAATAAAGATAGGGAATAAAGAAGTCAAATTGTCATTATTTGCAGGTGACATGATACTCTATATAGAAGACCCCAAGAACTCCACCAAAAGTCTTCTAGACTTAATAATCAAATTCAGTAGAACAGCTGGATACAAGGTCAACACACAAAAATTAATAGCTTTTCTCTACATGAACAATAGACTTATTGAGACAGAAATAAGGCAAACAATTCCTTCCACAATAGTATCCAAAAACCTGAAATACCTAGGAATCAATCTAACAAAAGAAATAAAAACCTCTTCTCTGAAAACTATAGCACTCTGAAAAGAGAGATTGAAGATGATATCAGAAATGGACAGATATCCCCTGTTCCTGTGCAGAAAGGGCCAATATAGTGAAAATGGCCATACTTCCAAAATTTCTATATAGATTCAATGCAATCCCAATTGAAATCCCAGCAGCATAATTCACATACCTTGAGAAAACAATCCAAAAATTCATTTGGAACAAGAAGAGATCCAGAATAGCAAAAGCAATTCTAGGTAAGAGAGACATGGCAGGGGGTATCACAATCCCCAACTTGAAACTATACTACAAAGCTACTGTGATAAAAACAGCATGGTACTGGCAAAGAAACAGATCTGAGGACCAGTGGAATGGATTAGAATATGCAGAAACAACTCCAGACACACAGTCATCTCATCTTCGATAAAGGAGCCAAACACCCTCACTGGAAGAAAGATAGCCTCTTTAATAAATGGTACTAGAGGGCCGGGGATTTAGCTCAGTGGTTCTGCCACCTGCCTTGCAAAGCCCATGGTCCCAAGTTCAATCCCCGGTACCAAAACAAAAAACAAAACAAAACAAAAAAAAACAAACGAAAAACCCAAAATAAATGGTGCTGGAAAAACTGGGTTTCAACTTGCCAAAGATTAAAACTAGATCTATATCTGTCACCATTCAATAAACTAAAATTAAGGATTTAAATATTAAAATAGAAATGCTGAATTGGCTGGAACAGAGGTTAGGTAGAACTCTTGAAGACATTGGTGGAGGGAAAGATTTTATGAACAAAACCTCAGTTGCCCGTGAACTAGCACAATCCACAAGTGGGATTTCTTTTTACTAAAAAGCTTCTCCAAAGCAAGAGAAACCACCAACAGTGTGAAGAGATAACCTACAATGTGGGAAAAACTCTCCACCTGCTGTTCCTCAGACAAAGGTCTACCACCTTGAATCTATAAAGAACTTAAAGAAAATGAGACCTCCCAAATTTAAAGACCCTATCTGAAAATGGGCATCTGAAATGAACACACATTTCTCAGACAAAGAAGTAGAAATAGCAAATAAACACAAGAAAAAATGTTCAACATCACTGGTCATTCGAGAGAAAACAATGCTGAGATTCCACCTCACTCCAGAAAGAATGGCTGCTATCATGAAATCAACCAATAACAGATGCTGGCGGGGCTGTGGGGAAAGAGGAACCCTTCTCCACTGCTGGTGGGAGTGTAGACTGGTGCAAGCACTATGGTAATGAGTATGGAGATACCTCAAAGAACTAGGACTGGAAGTCCCATTTGAACCAGCTATTCCCCTGTTGGGTATCTTCCCAAAGAATTAAAAGAATCATACCACAGTGATATATGCGCATCCATGTTCATAGCAGCACAGTTTGTAATAGCCAAAACTTGGAAGCAGCCCAAATGCCCATCAACTGGAGACTGGATTAAAAAATGTGTGTTTTTAAAAAATAAAATAGAGTACTACTCAGCCATAAAAAATGAGAAATTAGACCTATTTATAGCTAAGTGGATGCACATTGAGGCCATACTCTTAAGTGAAATAAGCAGGACAGACATGTGAAAATACCAAATAGTTTCTTTAGTGTGAGAAACTGAAAGTGTGAATAAGGACTAAAAGGTATAATAGATAATGTGAAATAGGAAGAAAATGGGTAAAGTGGAAGGGGAAGTAGGAGGGGTAAGGGAAAAGAAAGAAGCAAATGGAATTAATATGAGAAAATGAAAAAATGGAAACAAAATCTTTGTAAATGGGGGGGGATGGAGGATTTGAAGGGAGGGCAGGGGAAGGGGGAAAAATAAGAACCAAGAGAGATTGCGTAAAGGTGCAAATTTCCAATGATGAATGTCATTATATTGTATACCTAAATTGTACCAATAAAATAAAATTTAAAAAAAATTTACATCAAGGTATTCGATAAAATAGTTGCACAGTTTAGAGTAGAGGAATAGTCAGTGAAAGTGTTTAGTGAAGGGACACAGAAAACAATTTTATTAGACATTAAAGAATCTAAACATAGTAAAGTCCAATTTTTGCCCATGCGTTCCTCCTTTTGAAGGTATATACTCTAGATGAGCAGTGTTCTCTCTAACCAACTGCACATATATCACCTTCCATGTATGAATCTGGAAAGTACTCATTTTCTAAATAGTGATTACAAGGGGTCTAGGAGATGGAGGGATGGAGGGAGGGAGAGAGGGGAAGAAGATGTAAAAGGAACCAAGATGTGTTATGTACATGTATTAATCTCCCACAATGAATGTAATCATTTTGAACAGGAAACATATACTAATAAAAATAACAGTAAAAATAGTGATTTCACTTTTCAAATAAAAAGAAAGAGCTTAGATCTGGGTGACAGCCTATAGAAGGAGAAGATAGGGCCTGGCAGAAGGACAAAATGGCTCGGAGCACTGTATGAAGGCTCTTTTATAAAGTCCTCAATGCCATTCTCAAGGGAAAAGTCCTCATGGCCAGTCACCTCTTAAAGGTCCTGCCTTTCAGCATTACTGTCTTGTAAACTAAGTTTCAATTATGAATTCTGGAGGGAGACAGACATTCAAACTCCAGCAGAAGTGTAATGATCAGAAGGTGTGTGGGTGTTAAGAGGATAATAAATAATACCATCTTTATGTCACATGAAGTCAGAACAAATTAAGAAGGAAGGTAAAAACATTGCCTTATCACTGATAAAGATGATATAGAAGAATGGGCTTGTATGAGCCAGGGAAGTGCATTTGCTGATAACTTACCTCTGGATTACACAGATTAGCCACTATCCAGCTGATGACCCTCTATAGCTGAAGCCAGAAGGTTGGAAGTTCTGCTTCCTGGGGAAAGACAGGTTCCCAAAGAAGCTGCACAGAAAGGACTGGGTGACACACATTTAGTTTCTTCTAAATTCATTAGTCCATTAAATCATCTTTCCAAAATGAGGAGCAAATAAGGATGTGGAAAGAGGCCAGGAATAAAAAAAAAAAGAAGATCATTATTTACAGATGACTTCCTCATCCACAAAGAAATCCTATCTGGATCGAAGAGTAAACCCTGATAGCTAATGAGGCCATTTAGCAGAGTTTCCAAGTAAAAATATCAACACACATAAATCAATAATATTCGGCTAAATCAGCAGTCACCAATTAGAAAATATAACAGAAAATGAGACATCACCATAGCTCCAATGCCAAAGTTTCTAGCAATTAGTAGAGGACCCACGAGGTCTTTAATGGGAAAAGTACAGAATTCTTTTAAGGTATACTTAAAAACTTAAGTAAGGTGGAACATATATATCCATCAGGAATGAGAAACCTACCATAAAATCTTCAGTTCCTTCCAAGTGGACCTGTGAATTCAGTACAATTCCAAGTGAAATGTTAGTAGTTATTTTATCATTGGATGGAGGTCCATAGTGGCCCCTCAAAGAGGAGATGTGGACCTCAATTCACCTACTGTCACAGGGTAGGTTGTAGGTTTGCTGATTCACATCACAAAAAAATTGCAGGAGGTATCAGTAAGAGGTACAGAAATATGTATTAGGCAGAGTTAAAAAGTTCACATTCAGAATAGAATACAGGCCTTCAAAGAAAGAGGTGCATTAAGGTAGGGCTTGGGGATTTTTATATGGTCTTGAGGATGTCTGTAGGGTAAGTGATCTAGGATATGAACAAGGTATGATAGAAAACTGTGTGAGCTTTTAAAAAATATATTCATTACAATAAAATGCACATTTCCATTAATTCTCCCCAGGATACTTCCCCTCACTTTAAATACATTTATCCCAATTTTCTTTCCACTTTCTGAAGCAGTTCTGGAAGTCCTCTTTCTTGAGTGTCTTTAGTTGCACTGTTGTGCCTGCCTTGATGGCCTGAATTGATTCAAAACGTTATGTTTCATTGCTTTTTTGACTTTGGGGAAGAGCCAGAATTTGCATGGCGCCAGATTCAGTGAAGACAGTTGATGAGTACATATAGTAATGTTTTTTATGAGCTGGCTTTTCTGTTGGATGACACTCAGCAGCAGATTTCACTTTGTTTTTTAACCATGCCTTGCAAAGACAGGAAGAGAACTTCCAGAACTGCTTCAGAAAGTAAACAAGAACAGTGGGACAAGCGTGTTCACAGTGAAGGGGAGTATTTTAAGGAGGATTAGTTTTTTACCGTAATAAGAAATTAGAAATTCACTGCATTTTTCTATGTGTGGGGAAAAAGTATAGGCTTAATTTACAGGTGAAAATCATCAGCCCATGGGCCAGGGATTTAGCTCAGTGGTTCTGGTGCCTGCCTTGTAAGCTTAAGGTCCAGAGTTTGATCCCCAGTACAAAAAAAAAGTCATCAGCCCAATTTTCAGGCTTAGGAATTTTTTGTTGTTGCTTTACAGTGAGTCTCCTGGCAGGGAAAAAGGCATTTTAACCTTGGATAACTTTGTGCCCTGAAGCTGCAGCTTTTCTTAAAAGTACAACCTTAAAATTACAATTTTATTTATCACCTTTCTACCTATTCTTCCATTGTACAAGTGGATGGAACCTGATAAATTGGTGCCAAAAGTTGAACTGAGAAATAAAACATCACAAATGGACAAGACCTTTCTGAAGCAGAAAAACAAAGAAGTAGGAAGAATTGCCTTCCCAACTATCAAGACATATTGCAATGTGAAGGTAATAAAGACTGAGGACTAACAGCACACTGGTAGTGACAGGATCACCTGGAGGGAAATCCATGAATCCATGCAGGCTGGGTGAATTATTTAGCAAATTATGTTGGAAAAATGGTTCGCAGAATGGTAAACAAAACAAAACAAAACAAAAAAACCAAGTTGTATCCCTACCTTTCACTATATAAAAAATAAATTCAGGGCCAGGGATTTAGCTCAGTGGTTTCACCACCTGCTGTGCAAGTGCAATGACCCGAGTTCGAGCCCTGGTACCAAAAAAAAAAATTCAAATGGATTGTAAAAGGTAAAAAGCCACAAAGCTAACAGAAGAAAAGAGAGCATCTTTGTAACTCTGCTCTTAAACAAAATCATGAAACAAAGGCCATAATAACAGCAATGATGGGCAGCATATCAAATTTAAAGACTTCTGCTCATCAAGGGGCATTGGGCAAAGTTAAAAGGTGGTGATAGACAAGAGGAAGATGTTGTTCATGCCTAAAATTTTTAAGAATATACTAGATATTCCTGCAACTGAGCAAATAAAAAGCCATAGAATAGAAGCTGATGCAGCAACAGAAATAATGAACTACATTATATAACTGCAGGACTCAAAAAGCAATGTCAAAATAAAAATCTCAAAAACAGTGTTGAATGAAAAAAAGGAGAAACAAGAATTATAACACCCTATATGTAATTTAAATTGCAGTGCAGGCAATAGACCTGCACTCCGCTTTATGGAGATACAGATATCTAAATAAGCAGAGAGAAAGTGGATTGAAGAACACAAATTCAATCCAGTGGAGTGAGCCACTATGTAGGGAAGGCAGTGTGAGTATGTGGTTTAACAAGGTAAACTACAACAATGCAGGAAGGACTTTGCATCATTTGATTATGATTACATATTGTGAACTATGATGCACATGGAAATTCTTATGTGAATCTATAATTGAAACAGACAAGGAGAAAGAGGAAGGCACAAAGAGAGAAAGGGCCCACGGTGGGAGAGAGAGAGAAACACAGATGTCCAGGGCTCCTCAATGTCTCTGCCCGCTTGGATTTTCTCCTCCTTTGGTCCTATTGGTGCATAAAGAGAGTGGTTTCAGTAGGAGAATATATATTTTGACAGTGAGAGAAGGGATATAATGGGATGTTGCCTTCCTAATATTTGAAATAAAAAATATATTCTTCAATATATAAATATTCCACAAAATGTATACAATTCACATGACATCTTTTTGGATCAACTGAATCCCCTCTGGGACATAATTTCTGAAATTCTTGTTCAGTTTAAAATCTGCTTTCCAATTGCTCCCAAAGAAAATCTGACTATGTTGTATTCAATTTATACTTTATGGGTCAGGAAATACAAAATGTGGAGGCATTTGGGGGATGTAGTTTCCAGTCCCCCTCCTCCCCCTGCCTCCTAGAAAATAGATTTTGGATTACAAACCACCCCAGGGAGGTTTCCACAACTTTCGGTATTTGAGCCTGGCTCTTTAAATGGTCAGATGATCTATCACCTAGAATGTGTAACTTCCACCCTCCCCTACCAGTTCCTCCTAGCTCTTCAGTTACCTGCCCCTTTCTGCACAATGGCTTCTATATGCAGCTTCTTACCTGAATTCAACTCATTGGCCTTCCTCTAATTAGCCAAAAGTATCTCATTATCAGTTCATGCCCTGTCAATTATCTGATTACCCACAGTACCTATCAATCCATAAGATATCGCCTGTGATTTAATTTGTATGTTCACAGCACTGAGACATCATGGGATCCTTTTTTGTCACAAAGATTTATTAAGGAGAGAGGATTTATTAAGGAGAGAGGATTAATTGCCTGTACAGTGGATATTTCCCTCATTAGAGCTGGTTACACCTGTGCTGCCTCCTGCAATCTGAACTTCTACTCAGAAAGGTATTCTGCATCCCAGGGTGCTCAGTGGCACCACTAACTTCTAAACACTAAATCAGTAAGGAGTCACACAGGAAAGTGCTTGTGATAACAGACTGGGGAAAGGTGAGGGAGGCTTTCAAACCCTTCTATATTTTTGTTTAACAATATTTAATAACGTGTTTAAAAGGATCATAATTAGCCTTAGAAATAATAGTTTTTTACAGAAATGAATTAGCGAAGTTTCTTGAGACCTAAAACATATTTTTGTAGGGGCAGTAAAAGGATGGGATTGAGTGTTAAAGAACAGGATTTTTAACAAACTGTGTTTCTAGACATCTAAATTTTATTGTGCATCTGTTATACCCAAGGTCTGTGGTAGGTCTTGTGGGTACAGGGTGAAGGAGAGACAATGAGTAGATAAATACTGCTCAGTTTCTTTACCCGAACAAATGATAATATCATTTCTAGCACTCTTCTAACATGATCTTTGGTTTTGATCATGCTTTGTGAAAAGGGTCAAAGCAAACCTATTCCATTTCTTTTCCCAAACAGGCAGAATGCTGGATTTCTCAGGATGTGTTTCTTGCTTATCTTACCATATTACAACTAGAGAATAGTAACAGGTATTCAATTTAGGCCCTGAATAGAAAATATTGTTGAACCCTCATTTTCTCAGCAGAGGTTCAGGGAGTAAATCAGCCAACTCTGAGAAAGAAACCATGGTATTATTTCAGGTATTCTATTTTCTATTTATTGTTTTATGACAAGTGGACTTCTGTATGAACAACTTCAGAAAGGAAAGTGTTTATATGATAGCTACTAAATTGTCTTCCTAAATTAGATAAGCGATACATTCACTAACAAATTGTGTGGTGCTCTTCCATCCTGTGAAGGGGAAAACATTAAAATCTAAAAGTGAGAGAAATTGCCACATTTCTGGGTATGAGACAATCTCCAGAGACTAGTCAAAGCTCCTTGTTTGCAAACAATGGGGGTTATCTTGGGGCCCTTAAATATTCCACTTACTGTGCAACTGTGAACAGACATACCCACTTTGGAAAAGTTTGGTGTTTCTATTAAATTTGAAGATAGACTTTCCTAATAATCCAGAAAGATAAACATTAGAGACACTCTTGCAGCAGCATCCCAGCATATAGGAAAAAGAATGATTCTAACAGAAAATGCAAACCTCCTTGAACCCATGGATAACAGAAAGGATAAAGTATCATAGTTACATAATGGGGCATTACAGCAATCAAAGGAGAAACTACAGTTGTACACAACTACATGAATGAATTCTACAGATATTATGTTAAGTCAAACTTGCACATCAAAAAAGAACATGCACAGCAGGAATGTGTTCATCTCAAGTTCTAAGATGAACCAGCTAAGCCATATGGTTTAGACATTCATAGGGAGGTATTAAAACTATAAAGAATATCACAAAGGTGATTAGGTTTAGACATTCATGGGGAGGTATTAAAACTATAAAGAATATCACAAAGGTGATTACTATGAAAAGCATCATACTGAATATGACTAGGGAAAAACGTGTTTTGGAGGAGAGCGGGCAGTATTCTTTTTGGGAGAGCACGACCGGCAATATCAGCCTGGGAGATACTTACCACTTCATTTGTGACTATTGAACTCTACATGAGTTTTTATGCACTTTTCTGTATGTTTGTTGTATTTTTTTTTCAGTACCGGGAATTGAACTTAGGATCATGCTCTTGTGAGGCAGCCATAGCACCACTGAGCTAAATCCCCAGCCTATTATCTGTTGTATTTCAAATAAAGAAAAAGTAATCTCCTTTTCTTGGAAATATCTTCCAGTGCTTTTGAGTCATGCCTGTCAGGACCACTCTAGACAGGCTTCTCTGTAGCACAGATGTCTGGTTATCTCCCCACTGTCATTCAGGATCTGTTGCTGCATTTATTCTTGCCTAGAAGATAAATAATTAGCTGATGATGCTCTCCCTGCTGTCAGGAGAGCACATGCTTTTCTCATGTCAGCCCCTGTCAGCTATACTTAAATGATCAGGATGTTTTTGGGGGATGACTCTGTAAGCACAGATCTTAGCCCGCTGACAGGTTCCAGGGCTGCTGACAAGGGCCGGAGTGAAGCTCAGAGCTGCACTTCCATGACAACGTATGTTGGAAATGGTGGTAAGATTTATATTAAACCCTAGACTCTGATTTCAAAACTGTGAAGCATAGAGACAGGGTAGGGAGGTGGGGTGTGATCAAAAGGTAGGAGAGACTAGGGAGGAGGCTTTTCATCTGAGGGGAAACACTTCCTCCCATTAAGCATTTTTTCCATCTGTCTGACCTGCACATTGCCAGCTGCTCCGGGGCGAAGGAATGTGTCAGAACGAACATGTTGGTGGGGTTGAGTCAATTGAATTCACTCATCATTCCACAAGCATGATTGACTGACTTCTGGTGCTCAGAAAAGACTTATCTATATGGGTGAAGAGGTTTAAGCAGACAGATCATATCCTGGGGAACTCAAAGACAAAATACAGAGAGCTATGCGGTAATTGAACTATGAGTGCACAGAGGAGAGGATCTCTAACAACAAAAGAAAGGAGAAAGTAGAAGCATAGCTGCATGATTGGTCCACAAACACTGAACTTACTGTGGCCAAACCTAAAATCACCATCATCTTTCCCCAAACCCTTCCTTCTCCTATATTCTCAATCTAGGATAATGCCTCTCCATCTTTCCTCATAGGAACCAGGGGTGGGAAGAATCCAAGCAATAACTGGGAGTTCTATTTAGGTCTGCTATCACCCTCAGCACCTCCCTCATTCATTGCCAACGTTGGGCTACTCCACATCTACCATTTACTAGCACTCATTTGCTTGTAAACCAAGCAATAAAGAGTAGCAGATGACACCAGAATGTGTCATTCCAGGCAGAGGCTCAATAGAAGACATGGCTTTGTACGTGTGGGCCAAATGGACTTGCAAACCTTGTGCCTCACAATTTGTTAGGGTGACTTTCTTGGTCATAGCAGCAGAGATGGAATCCACATGGATTCCCATTCCAGGTAAGATTTAAGGCACAGTGAAGCAAAGGAGAACTCGTGTTCTCACAAATAGGCTCACTGGAGGGCAAAGGGCTGACCTGAGCTGAACTGAGCATGCTCAGTTATTCATCCCAAATTCACTAATTAAATGCCACTCTATCTCCCTCAAGAACGGAGAGGAAGAAAAGAGTACAAGTCCAGCAGTGTTCTTAGGGGGAAAAAAATCTTTCCTCTGGTAAACCCAAAGCATAAAACACCTCAGTCTTTTTATTCAGTGAATAGCTCATGACCTTGTTCTTCTTCACACCCACTGCATGACTACATCTTTGTGCAGACTTTGTTTAGTTATTTGCCTGACTTACTCATTCTTTCCAAGTTGTTTCCTAGGGATCTATGTTGTGGGCTGAGTAATCGTTACGAAAGCTAATATATCCTCATCCTTTCCACATTAATATACCTGCTTGGGTTACCTGTTTCCATGATCAAACTCAGAGTCATTTGCATGAGACACAGTATCTTCAACTAATTACATTTTAAAAGGAAATTCTTGTTTTATTTCTTTCTACAGTACAAGCCTTTATTCTTCTCATTTTTCTTTTATTTTTGAGACAGAGTCTTGCTATATAGTTTAGGGTGGCCCTGAACTGACTATGTGGCCCAGACTGACCTTGAACTTGTGGCAATCCTCCTGCCTCCACCTCCTGAGTGCTGGGGTTACAGGTGGGCAATTTGTGCATTTGCCAACCAGTCCAATCATCTTTTGGCCACTTTGCCTATGTGTATCCTTTATTTCAGCGAGTCCTCAGATAGACTGTGTCCTTCTGCGCCTTCCTCCTTCCTCATCCTGTAATGTCATCTTCTTTATCTGCCTGGGTAACTCTTAACTTAGCCTTAAAACAAAGTTACTCTCATTGGCTGTCACCAGAGCCCTGTATCTGAATAAAATAGCCTTTTCCTATGTTTCCAGAGCGCTTATCTATATGTCTAGCAGAGCAGATGTCCCACTGTCTTCCAATTTTCATTTGTTATTCTCTGTCATGACACTGAATTCCTTGAGGGCAATGACACTTATTTCTTATCTACTGGTACTGAGCTCTAAGTCAAACACAGAACGGACATACAGAAAATGTATAATGAACAAGTGAATGAACAGATAATCTCTACAAGTCATTCATGTTTTGATATTTCATGATTTAAATGAACCTAAGGCATCACAGTAAAAAGAATATAGCCAGCTGGAAAAAAAATAATTGGTGCCTGTACATTCTTTTATCTTTTTATTTCCTCCCTTGGTTGTTCCCTTTAGATAACCTTGGCCTTCAATCTGAGACACAGATGACAATGCCACCAATGGGCTCAGCTCCTCCATTTCCCAGTGAAGGCTCCCTCCCTTCAATGATAGCAGGAGATGAAACAAGGTGTCTTCATGAGCAGAGGTGTCGCCTACCATGGACATTACATGACAGCAGGCCCTGCCCAAAATACTCTCTCCATTTGGTCTGAGGATGTCCTTTCATTAGCAGTAACACTGTCCCCATGTGCTCCCAGCAACGACTTTTACTCATCCCTCTCAGTGTTCAGCCACCTTTTTCTCACCATGAAACACTTACAACCACATGATGCTCAGATTCTGATTATTAGGTCCTTAGTTTTTGGCTTATTTGGCTTTTCCCCTCTTAATTACTTTGCTAACATTGGAAGGAGAACACAGGGAAACCACAAGTGCAGCTGAGAAGTTGGATTTTAGTGGGGCCTTCTGCTCCACACATGCTTTCATTTCTGTAATCATCCCCTGACTCTGCCTCCTTATCGAATCTGAGTCTTTGAATGTCATGCTGACTGTCACCCATTTCTTTAGACATTTTATTTCCACCAGTGAAACATGAAGCATCTCTAATGTTTACCCTAGAATATCTCTTATTAAATGGATTATAGAAACTGCCCCCATCCATGGTTTTACTTCCCATGATTTCAATTACCTATGGTCAACTGAGGTTCTGTGACTATAAAGTAGGAAGTTCTAGAAATAAAGTCTCCTAAGTTTTTAATTGCATGCAGTTCTGTGTGAAATCTTGAGCCATCCTTCTCTGTTCCAATCAGGAAATGAATTATCCCTTTGTCGTATGTATTCCCTTTGTATAAACAATACCTTCCTGTTAGTCACATCTGAGTTCCCAGATCCATTGTTGCAGAATTGGAGTATTTTTAAGTAAACTTTACCTTACTTAATAATGGCCCCAAAGAGGAAGAATAGTGATGCTGGAAATTTTATTATAGTATGTTGTTAGAATTGTTCTGCCTTATTGATATTTGTTGCTGTTAATCTACTATGATGCCTGGTTTATAAATTAAATTTGAACATGTGTATGTATGAAATGTAATAAAAATATAGTGAATTTTTAAATTTTTTAAATTATTACAGTAAAGAACACATTGCCATTAATCTCCCCAAGATATCCCCTTGCTTCAAATACACTTACCTCTAATTCATGCTACTTTCTGAAGCAGTGCTGGAAGTCCTGCTTCATGTCTTCAGTTGTACTGTGGTGGCTGTCTCAATTTCCTGAATCAATTCAAAACATTTACTTTTCACGGTCAGTGTGACATTGGGGAGGAGTCAGAAGTCGAGTGGTGCTAGATCCAGTGAATAAGGTGGATGAGGACACACAGTGATGTTCTTGAGCCTACCTTTTCATTGGATGGCACTGGGTAGCAACATTCACTGTATTTTTGATCACACCTCGTAAAGACACTCACTAAAGAAGACTTCCAGAGCTGCTGCAGAAAGTGTTAAGAATGATGGGATAAATGTGCTTGAAGCCTGGGGAAGTATTTTGGAGGGGAGTTAATGGCAATGTGTCTTTTGCTGTAATTTTTAAAAATTAAACATTCACTATGTATTTTGATCATATATCATAGGTATAGGAAAATCATAGTATATAAGGTTTGATGCTATTCAAGATTTCAGGCAATCCACTTGGAATGTATCCCCCATGGTTAAGAGGGGACAATTATTTGTATACTTAGTGCCTATTGCATAAATCCCAATATTTAAATGCAATAAATTCTCAGTAATATTATGTATAATTTTTGTACACACTATCTAGTACCTCATTTTATCTGCTTAAGAAAACCCATTGATCTTACTATCATTCTATCTATAAATTTAAAAAAAATTCAAGCTTGATTGAGTAATGGCTTTGCTGAAAGATTCCATAATGGTGAAGGATCAAAATAAAACTAAAACAACAACAAAAGCAACAACTATTTATTTCATGCTTCCTATGGGCTAAACATTGTTCTAGGCACTTGAGATAAAAACAAAACAAAAATGCATAATATTGGTGAGAAGAAAATTTATTGCATTAAAATATTAGATGTTGTAGGTTAAGAATTACACATATATGTAATATGGATTGGTGGATTGGGTAAGACATTTTATGCATCCCATTGTTCAGGGAGAAACAGACAAGATACATAAGGAAATTACATAGTCATTTCAAAGGTAATAAGTAGCACATGGTGAAGGGGGGTCGGAAGATGGAAGGCAGAGGCAGGTTAATTATGATGGTCAGGTGCCAGTCACTGAAGGTAATACTGGGGGAAAATCTGGGACAGCCGAAGGAAGCACGTTTTAGGCAAAGGGGGCAGCTGGGAAAGTACTGTGAGCAAGGCAGAGGGTGTAGGAAATGAAGATGCATAAGCAAGACTGGGTAACTTTCACGTAGTGCTCCAGTCCCAGCCTTCTAAGTCCAGGGTTATGTCTACCAAAGAAATCAGAACTGTGCAGCAAGCAATAGCTATTAGAGCTCAATGTAAAAACAAAATCCACTGTGTATTCTGGGCCATCTATTCCTCGGCATGAGAAAGTCCTGATAACATTTCAAACTGAATCATTTCCCCATCACACCAGGTGAAAGTGAGCTGCGCTCTGTGGGTAAAGCAGGAGACACCTCTGAACAACTGTCAGTGAGCATTACCAGTATTTTCCCCTATAGTGAAAATTCAGCTTGAATTTTTCAGGAAAAATTAGGAAATATTTTTGAAATTGCTTCATTATTGAGACCTGCAGCTCACGTGTGTGTGTGTGTAACTCAGTCCTCACACCTGCTACTCGGGTAATCTGTTGAGCTGTACTCAAGTCCCTGGATCTTCACTTTCTACTCTTGTCTGAACCAGTTCCTTCCATCCTGCGGAAGGTAGAAGGGTGCCTTATCAGGAGCTAGAAATTGTGGTATCTGTGACCTTCATTTGAATTTCCTTTCCTCTAGGGAGAGATTTTGGAGGCATAAAACTTGTTTTATGATGATGGTAACAAATTGGCAGGCACTGTAGCTCAGAATGACAGTTGGAACAGAATGACATACACGTGTTTGCTGGAGGAGAGACCAGCATGCAAATTCATGCAGAGCCGCTACTTGGCTCAAGTGGCCACCTCTGCTACTTCACTTTGTGGCTTGAGCAATCTTAGTGCCATTCCCAGTAGGAACTCCTTAAATAAGCACTGGCAAACAGGTTGCCTTCGGAATCCACTTGGAAGCTCATGAAAGTCCCAAATGCTCATCACAGCACACAGACTGAAAGTTACTCTGCTGCAAAGCAAAGATGTTAGAACACACAGCAACAGGATGTGAATATTTTTTAAAAATATCCTTTTAGTTACAGTTAATTTATATAAACTTCATCACATATAAAATTATAATCTTTTCTTTGAGGCTATGAGTTTAGAAGTTAGACTGAATTTCAAATCCAGCTTTTATCTTTATTAGCTTGTGAGATTGAGTACATCTTCTCACCTTCACCTTGCAGGACTTTTGTGCAAATTAAGAGAGAGTAACGTACGCAATGTGCCTAGCCAGCTGTTTGGTACAGAGAAGGGGACCAGTGGCTCTTGTTATCCCGAGTCACTTAAAATCAGTTATATTAAAATGGGTGACTTGAAGAATTTCTTGGTCCAGAAGAAGTAATTATAAAAAAGATAAATTTCTCCCTAAAGTTTCCCTTCCTACTTGTCAAAATCTAAACCATAGCATCACAAAGAAATTATATTTATAAGGCACACCGAGTGTCTTTTATTATGTAAAAATCTTAATATGAACCACATGCCCTTATATTCCTACAAAAGGGCAAACTTCTCCTTCACAATCCAGAGTGAGAATTTAGCATTTGGTAATGAGAGGCCACATTCTACTTCTGCACATGGCAGTTTGCATTATAAACAGGTTCTAATTTCCCCATGGGGATAAAAATAGCAAGAAAGTTTGAGCAATTTTCAATTTTAAATAATATTTCTAAGGTAATGGGATTTTTCAAGAATCTATAAAGCATTTCCAAGGATTAATAAAAAAAGTACAAATAACCCAATTAAACATTGAGCAAAATCCTTTAAGCATTTCACATAAAAGGATGTCAGATGGTTAGTAAGCATATGAAAAGGCTCTACATATCTCTAGTAGGAAAAACAAATTAAATTCTTATCAAGACAGCACAACATATCCATTTAGTGAAAAAGACAGCACCAAGTGTTGACAAGGATGTGGAGGAACTGTAACATCACCATATATTGGTGTTGAAAGTGAGATTTAGAAAAATTATTACCTAGGTATTCTCCTCCCAGGGATGTGCCTGAAAATTGAGCCCAGATGATAACAGACAATGCACAACAATAGGGATTTATCCCCAGACTGGGAAAAAATTCAGAAGTGCATCAACAGGACAATGGGTAAGTAAGTGGTGGTAGGTACATACCCAGTGAGAACTCAGAATAGTGGTGACCTCTCAAATGTGATGAGGACTGGCAAGGAGCCCAAGGCAGTGATAGGAATGTCCAATGTGGTGAGGGGCCATAGGTGCATGTGCTCATGCACCTGTTACAGCTCATTGGGTTGTACACTGAATAACTGTGACTTAATTTATCTATGTTATAATTCAATTAAAAGAGAAAGAAAGGAAGGAAGGAGAAGAATAAGGAAAGAAACGGAGTGACTTTCCCAGAACTCAAAGTGTCCAGGCAGAGTATGTGTGGGTATACCATCAAGAGTGGTATAAAGGAGATATATTTGCATTAGGATTTAAGAACGCACATTGGATTGTTCACCTTGGTAAAGCGTGTATGAATCTTTGGGATTAGAGCACTACCTCAGATAAAGCTGTGTCACGCAGGGTGCTTGGAATACAGGACTCTAAAGCGAGGTAAACTGAATTGGAGGTTGCTGCAATGGTTGTGAATAGGACTTAACTTTAGCACTGTTGCCATTTTCGGCCAGAAAGCTCTGTGATGTGGGACTGTCTGGGCTTTCTAAGATAATTATCAGCACCTCTGGTTTCTCCCCTTTAGTTACCAGAATCAACTCTGCAGTCATGACAGCCAGGAAGTCACTGCCAATGGCTTCCCAGGGTAGGGGCCGGCGTAGGGTGGGGCGGAAAACTCCCTTTAGTTGAGACCCACTCATCTAGAATATCAGTTGCTGGGATCAGTTGGTAAAAGCACACCTGAGTCAACAAGATGCTAATATTTTGGTGTGATTAGAATAAGTGACAGCCACTGCCAATCCATAGACTTTTTGAAATGTGCACAAGCCAAGACTGTCGTGGTTACATAGTTGCATAAGTTAGACAAACCATAGATGTGTACAACTATTGTATATAAATGGTACTCCTACAGCCCAGCTTTGCTGCATGCCCCACTTCTTCCAAGCTGTCACTGATCGAGGCTACCTCCAAAGACTGGGGTATTCCTCCTGGGATGTCCACCTAAATGATAAACTGTGTCACCCCCATGTCACTGGACGCTACCTGATCTTCAACATTCCCTATGCCACTGTGGCACTGTCTGTCAGGTAAGAAACTGACAAGGAGGTGGCACCTTCTGTGAAAGAGGCCAAAGGGAGGATCTTGGGAGAGTCGGCCACCTGTTAAAACTCTGCATAGTCAGGTGTCCTGTCACATGCCTGTAATCTCAGCACTCTGGGGGGCTGAGGCAAATTTAAGCCCAGACTGAGCAGTTTAGTGATCTAGAAGGACCCTGTCATTAAAAAATTTTTTTTAAGGGCTTGGAATGTAGTTCAGTGTGAAGGCCTTAGGTTCAATCCCCAAGATCGGGGTGGGAGGGGGGGTGTAAGACATAGGAAAAGCACAAAACATGACTTAATTTCTGAGTTTGGTGAGACCTGGAGCAGCTCACTAGTTTGTCTGAAACTTTCCTTCCAATGAGTTATTTAGGGTACACACTAAACTTGAGATATGCTCAAACGTTGAGTGCTGATGGATGGATGGATGGATAGTATTCACTTAGTTCCAAACTATCTTTCACAACATGTTTCTTGATTGAGCATTAGGGCACACCTACCATGTGCAAGCTTTGGCACTAGGGATGGAAGAGGTTAGAGTATCTGTCTGATTGTTATGCTTCTAACCAAGTCACTATATTCTACAGTCTAGAGAGTACACACATAGAACACTTGTGAATAATGAGTCTGTTTAATATATATTCAATCTTCTTGACCACATGCTTATTTCACAAAACAGTCGAATTCAAATTAAGGGAACAAACTTACCAAAGATGTAGGGAAAGTCCACAAATGTAATATCCTTGGTCTCAGTATATTTAACAATGTAATATGTCCCAAAGCAAGATCCTCATACTATTCTTCTGTTCTTCTACATCCCTGTTTCGACACATCCCAAAAGCTCACTTTTGCTAGTCAGGTTCATTCAAACAGTACATGATGCCAAATAATCACTCTAACACCATACTTCATGTTTTATCTCTTACTTGATTTGTAACATCATGATCATTCTTATCCTTTTAACTCTGAAAATTGTACTCTATACCTCAGAGTATTGTGCCCCCAGAGACGTACTGGAATTATCCAGTGTCTACAGAATGGTGGCTCCCAGAAGCTTCTGGGCCTCAGGGAGGACCCTGTAAATGTCCTTTCTGGCCTGGCTGGCCCATCTCCTGCAGAATTCCCTATGTGCTGGCCACAGTGCTGGGGTCAGACAACATAGCAGAGTCAGTAACCATGTGGAGTGATGGCCAGTTCCAGGCCACTCTAAGGAAACACTGTCATGGAAAGGACCTGAGTCTGATTTCAGAGTCAGTAAGTGAGCAACCTCCTAGGTCCTGAGGACATAGATCCTTGCCCTGTGGCTCTTACATTCAAGCAAAGGGAGACGAGACAGGTACTGGAAAAGCACACAAATGAGAGTCTTTTTATGGTGAAGAAGATAAAGATAGCAAAACAGGAAGGTTTTGGAAGATGGAAGGGAAGCTAAAGGAACTGCAACTGAATGATGGGTGGAAGCAGCTAGGAAAGGGGCAGGAGGAGCATGCCAGGCAGGCCCCAGGCTAGTGCAGGATCCTGGGGCAGCAGAAAGCTGGAGGGTTTGAGAAAGAGACTGGGGCCCAACAAGTTCAGTGTCAGAACGGAAGTGAGTGGGTCAAATGGCCATGGGGTTTGTGCATTCTCAAGCAGGGCAATATTATCCTCACGGAGGAAGAGAGATATATACTTGTTCTTAGGGGCCAAAACAATAAAATCTTTCTTTATGGATAAAGCACAAGTATATATACAGTACACAGACAATTTGTTGAGTTAAAATTTCATACCGGGTACCAGCGAGAGGACAGGTGGAGTAGGAAAGAAATATCTGCAAAGTTCCTTCTGAGAGCCACAATGGGGAAAGGATGGAAAAACACTGGTCTATCTGACAGATGGGGCAGTCCTTGGAGAGTTATGAGGCAGAAAGTCACAGCATCTGAGTCACAAAAGCTGCAGCTTCCTTGAGCAAAGCCCTCTGGGTAAACTGAGCCTTTGAGTGTCCACACTGGGCACAGGAAGGAGGCACGGAGAGGTAGTGGCTCCTGCGCATCTCAGCCCCTGAAAGTTATGTTGGCATTGCAGGAGCAAGACTGGGAGCCGAAGACAGCAGGGAAAGGCCTTCAGCTCAGCTGGAGCAAGAACTAGCTGGAGTCAATGGCAAGAAGGAGATGAGAGCCACGGTGCTGGGGGCGTGGCCTGAGGGTGGCTAAAATAATGGGATCTATGGGGAAATGTAAAAGACAGAGCTTCAGGCAGCGTAACTATGGAGTCTGCCACACAGCTCAGGACCGCATAGCGTGGCTTTCACGGGAGGGAAGGAAGGACCCCCATCGATTGGGAGGGGGCTCCCTGCATGCTCCCATACATCATATCATCCTTTCATGAAATTAAGCACCACAGAGGTCTGGCAGGGGCTCCTGCTCTTCAGTATTTGGACAAGCTGATGCTGGGCAGCAGTAGAAAGGAAAGGGATCTTCTCTAGAAATCAAGTGCTTGTCAAGGAACCAGGAGTACTGGCCACCAGCTGTCCTCTCATCCTCACAGAGACACCATGGCTCCCTCAGCTACTCCAACTCCATCAGAGGCCACATACGGGGTCACCCTGGCAGAGTCATTGTGCTGCACAAGGTGCCCCAGGTGAAGTTCACCTGCACAGTGGACAGCCCGTCTGCAGTCGAAGTGGTTCATGAGGGTGATGGCACCCAGACAGAGGACACCAGCTATGATGTGTCCATTATATTTCATCAGTCACCTGCATCCCAGCATAATGGGCACATGGCACTGTATGGCAGCCAGGAGGAAGAGGTATTCCTCCAGGCCACCCTCCATAGCCCCAATCCCAATGTGAGGCTCTTTGTGGATACCTGTGTGGCTTCTCCAAATCCCAGTGATTTTACCACCATTGCACACGATTTGATCAGGCAAGGGTAAGGAAAACAGAAGGTCTTCTCTGATTGGCTGTTATAAGCATATGGCATTCCTTTAGGGAACCTGTATCTTCTGAACCAGTTAGGTTTGAATTGGAATGTTGTGTAAGAGTTTTCACCATGCCCCAAGAGACCAAGTGAGGCCCCTCTTCAGCCCTCTCAGCCCAGTCAGGGATATAGTTAAGGGCTGCCTGGACAACCTCCCTTGATTCCCCTGAGAGTCCTGGACAGGGTCCTTGCTGCCTAGAAGTCTGATGCCCTGCTCCGCCTTTCATGCCCATGCCTCCTTTCCTTTCTAGTGTGAGAACTTTAGTAGACTCCCCATTCATGGTGCAAGTCTTTAGAGCATTTGACATTGAAGGGCTGGTGGCATTTCCCAAGCTGAGCTCTTAGTCATTGTAGTAAGATCTCTTGTGGCTCCTTTGGTTGTCAAATGATTTGCCAAGTTAGAACTGAGGCAAGCTATTTACCATCTTTGTGCTGTAGCAGAGGTAAAATATTTATAAGTAAGAAACCAGTTCAGCTGGGGATTTAGCTCAGTGGTTTCACTGCCTGCTGCACAAGTGCAAGGACCCGAGTTCGATCCCTGGTACCAAAAAAAAAAAAAAAAAAAAGGGAGGAAACCAGTTCAAAAACAACAAAACCTCATCACTTACTCCACAGCAGCTTTATTTATGAATGAGAAACCAGTTCAAAAACAACAAAATCTCACTACTTACTCCACGGCAGCTCATCACTTTACTCCACAGCAGCATGCTGAGAGCATGCTGACAACACAGTGAAGCTCTTGGGAGGCACTGTTGCACCTGTTTCTAAGGCCAGGGGAGGAGCAAGACAGCACTTGCCACAGGTGGTGTGAGCCATGACATGAAAGGTGCACAGGGGCTGGGGATTTAGCTCAGTGGTTTCGGCCCCTGCTGTGCAAGCATAAGGACCGGAGTTCAATCCCTGGTACCAAAAAAAAAGGTGCACAGAAGTAGCACTAAACTGCCACATATAGTCCCCATGGCCCTCTTCCTCTGAATAGGCTGCACCTCCTAATAGCACATACAGCTAAAACTCCTCAATGGGTTCACTCAGTGATGAAGTTAGTGCTCTTGAAACTCACTTACCTCTGGAAGTCTCTTAATCCAGTCAAGTTGACAATCAAGATTAACTGCCACAGGGCTGGGGATTTAGCTCAGTGGTTCTGGCGCCTGCCTTGCAAGCAAAAGGCTCCAAGTTTGATCCCCGACACACACAAAAAAAAAAAAGAAAAAAAGAAAAGATTAACTGCCACATATGGTTACTATTTACCTGTGCTCTGTAGCCAGGCAGCTATAGACAGTGTATTTAGTTGTGTTTCAGAGTTTCTCTATAGGCACTAAAGTTGGGATTTCACATTATTTTTGCATGCCATGAAATAGTAATCTACTATATCTTTGTTAGTGATTTAAAAGCCTATAAAATGCATTCTGAGCTCAATGTCTGTACAAAAAGCCTGAGGCAGAGTGGATTTGCCCGGTGAACTTTGTTGGCCTGGCAATGATCTAGACTCCATTGTGACCTTATGATCAGGATGCTTTCAGGATCATAGAAACACACTGTGTTCATATTTTCTTAAACTCTTTTTGCTAACATTTTTTCTTAATGAGAACATCTTCTGTTCTCTCCTCTTTTGTTTTTTCATACATTTTTATTAGCGTAAGTTTGAACTATGTAATGAATACATTCATTGTGGGGAATTGGCAAATGTGCGTACTGCATCTTAGTCCTTTTACTTCCCCTTTGCCTCCCCTCCTTCCCCTTTCCATTCATTCCTTGATCCCCTATTCTTCTGCAAAAGATTTACTTCCCTGTTTCCCATCGTCTGACATCTATGTGTTATTTTGCTATTTAAATTTATATTTTATGCTCTTTCTTTCTCCACAACTTTGCTAGAATTTATTATTTTTTGAGTTTGTGATGATAGCCATTTACTGCATTATTTTTCCAATGCTGATTCCTTTTTAATTTTTTTTCCACTTGTTCAACTACTCTCCCAATTAGATATATGCTTTCCTTTGGGCTCCTTGGTGCTAGTGGGCTCCTTGCCTCTGACTAGGATTCCTTTAAGTATTTTCTAGAATGCTGATTTAGAAATCACATATTTCTTTAGGATTTCTTTGTCATGGAAAGTCTTTACTTTTCCATCAGTTTTCAAAGCTAATTTTGCAGGATATAGAAGCATAGGTTGACAGGATTTTTTTTCCTTAGGGTTTAAAAAACTACTCTTACCTCTCCTGGCCTTTAATATTTGTGCTGAAAATCCACTGTAACTCTGATAGGCTTCCTTTGTAAGTAACTTGCTGCTTTTCTCTAACTGTTTTTAGTATTCCCTCCGGTTGTTGAATTTCTGGAATTTTAATTATGCCATGTCATGGAGTAGCTCTTTTCTAATCATGGCTATTTGGAATTCTTTATTCCTTTATGCTTGAATATTGAATGCTTTCCCTAGATTTGGAAAGTTTTCTGCTATGATTTCAGTGAGTAAAATTTTTATACCTTTTGAGTTGTTTGCTAATTTTCCTTTATTCCTATAATTCTGATTTTTTTTTTTTTTAGTCATTTAGCAGCTGTTGGATCCAGGTTGGATGGTGTCTTGTGTTTTTAGGATATCATTGAGCTTATGATCTGCTACATCATTTTGTCTTCAGGGGCTGACAGTCTGTCCTCATATTTGGTCAAATCTGCTAGCCATCCTTTCTACTGAATTTTTCATATCTTGTATTTCTTCTTGTTTTCTTTTCATAATTTCCAATTCCTTCCCAAGCTGGTGATTCATATCCTATATTGTCTTATTTAACTCAGTTAGTTTATTGTTTGTTTCTTTAAATTCATCAAACATTGCATTAATAAACTCATATATGTTTAATAAAATCCTCTTTAAGATCATTATACATTTTATATAATTGCTTAAGTGTTTCTTCTTTGAGCTCTTTAAACATTGTGACCATTCATTTTGTTTTTTGAGTTCTCTATTTCAGTGTCTGTGAGATTAACTTTGGAGGGCTAAGGCCAAGTGTTTATAGGCATCTTATTGCCTTGCTTTCTCTTTCTCATATTTCTACTTTTTTTTCCCTGTAGTTTCCAAAACATTAGGGTCGAAAAACTCTGCCCCTACTGTGTAGATCTCTTTAGTTAGAATCTGTCTCCCTCTAATTTGCCCTTGTATTTGACTATGTCTGCTGTATATACCCCTCTTCAACCTACTCAGTACAGTATTTGAGAGTCCAACCTTCTTCTTGGGGCTTGTGTTTGAGGGAGTAGGTCCCCCTCCCTGGGACCCAGGGTTAACATTCTAGACTGCTTTGGTATTTTCTCTGCATTGTCTTTAGTTTCTCTGTGACTTCTAATTTTTCTGCCAGCTCTTTCTTGATTCTCAGAGTCTTCTTCCTTTTCTCTTTGTTAATTTGCTGTTCTCCAGGTGTCTGGATTCCAGGTCCTGCAAAGGTTGTGGTATGCTGCCAGCCTTTACCTCACCATGTTCCCTCTCCCCAATCCATGGGTTCCTTAAAACTATGTTGTTTCCTTTCCAAATATTTGGGAATTTTTCAACAATTATATTTCTGTTCTTGATTTCTAGTTTAATCCCATAGTTACCTGAGAATTCATTTTGTGCGGCTTCTATTCTTTTACATTTATTAAGGTATCTCTTATGGCCCAGAGTGGATTCTATCTTTTTTTTAATGGTACCAGGGATCAAACTCAGGACCTTGCTCTTGCAAGGCAGGTGGCAGAAACACTGAGCTAAATCCCCAGCCCAGTGAGTTCTATCTTGATGATGCTCCCATGTGGGCTTGAGAAGAATATGTATTCTGCTGTCATTGGATGGAGTGTTATATATATATTCTAATTAGATCCAGTGAATTCATAGTGTTCTTTGGGTCACCTGTATTATGACTGATTTTATGCTTGCTGGGCCTGTCAGTTACTGACTGTTTTTGTAACTTTTTTGTTGCAGGGACAAAATACCCAACACCCACAAGTTAACAAAAGAAAGGTTTATTTGGGCTCACAGTGTGTAAAGGTTTCAGTTTATAGTCAGCTGGCTCCAAGGTGGGGTGACAGGCAGATGGACATGGCAGAGAAGAAACAATTCATGGCATGGAAGGCAGAAGGTAGCCAAGCAGTGAACCAAAGCAACCTGCCTTTCCTCTATCACTTTATAGTCCATCCAGGCTATAAGCCTATTGATTGGTGCCACCCACACCCAGGTTGAGGCTTCCATTATCCACACCCAGAACTTTACTAAAACTCATTTAGTTATCACACACCCTTTATCCCAGAATCACACATCCTAGCCACTTCCAAAAATCCTGTTATGAATGCATGAGACTTTAGGGAGACATCTAGATACAAACCATAACATTTCCCCTGGCCTCCAAAAGACTCATATGTATCCCTTTATGCAAAAGGCATTTAGTCCATCTCGAAGAGTTGCCAAAGTCCTACTAGTTTCAGCATTGCTGAAAAGTCCAAGTCTAAAGTCTCCTATGAGATTAAGGCAAACTCTTAGCTCCAAATCCCTGTACAAATGAAAACAAAGTTAAACACTTCCAACATACAATGGCACAATATAAACATTGCCATTCCAAAAGGTAGAAATAGAAGGATACAAAGGAGTGAGACCAAAGCAAGTCCAAAATCCAGCAGGGCAAACATTAAGTCCTGTAGATCCATATCCAGTATCTGGGACAATCTGGGGCAATCTGGGGCAAGATGTGAACTCCAAAGAGCTTTGGTGGCTCTGCCCCTATGGCACCATCAGTGGTTACAGCTCTCATGGCTTCTCTCCTGGGCAGGCTTTGGTCATCCCTTGCAGCTCTCCTCACACAATCAACATTCCTGGCTTCTCCAGCCTTCTGGGTTCTCCACTGCACCTTCAGCTTCACACTCACAGATTCACACACTGCCCTCTCAGGGGCACACTTCCTGGCCTCCCAGGCCTTCTTCTGCAATCTAGGTGGAAGCCCTGACCCCATAGTTCTTGCATTCTGCATGCACCTAAAACCAGTACTGTGTGAATGACACCAAGGTCTGCCACCAGTTGGAGTGGTAGCTAGACTTCCTTCTCTCTTGGTTGTGGGGGTCAAGTGCCTGAGTTGCTGAATGCTATGCACCCATTCCTGAGGAACAAATTCCCTACACCACTGCCATTCTGGGATCTGGTGATTTGGGGCTCTCTTCTCAAAGCAAAGTTTTTCACCTTTACAATTTTGAGGCTGCAGAGGAAGGAGTCCTTCTGGTTCTTGTGATGTCCTCAGGCCATCTTTTCTATTGTCCTGTTCCTTTCCAGCAACCAAGTTTTCCTCTGCTCTATCTATTCAGTCCACAACTTTACTAGAACTTCCTTTCTAGCCAAACTTAAAGCATTTAAAATCATTCTTTTCAACTCTTTGCTTTGGCTTTTCAACATAAGTCTGGCTAAAAGTCCCCAACAGTAGCCATGGCACTGCCTCAACATTAGAGGGTCTTGAAATTTCTTCCACCAGATTAATTAGTCTACCACCCTTAATCTCAGTCATAGGGAGCATCTCTGAACAAGAAAAAAAAAAAGCAGACACATTTTCTGCCAAAGGATAACACATGTGGTCTGGAGTCCAATAGCCAATGCAGTCCTTGCTTCTAACTGAAACCTCCTGAGCCTGGTCTTCACCAGTTACATTTCTGTCAGCATTCTGGTCTTCTGAGCTCTGATCAGAATCTCCCATCAAGTTCATTTTACAGCATTCTAGGGCTGCTTCTTCAACTAGCACCTCCAAACCTTTCCAAATTCTTCCTGCAAGACAGTTCCAAAGACTCTTGAACCACATGTCCAGGTAGTATCACAGCAACAGCCCCAGTCCCAGTACCAAAATTTGTCTTACTTATTTTTCTCATTGCTGAGATAAATTACCCAACACCTACAAGTTAAAGGAGAAAAGATTCATATCAACTTATAGTTTTTAGAAGTTTCAGTCCATAGTCAGCTGATTCCAAGGCAGGGTAGCCCAGCAGATGGACATCACAGAAGAGAAACAGTTCATGGTGTGACAGGCAGAAGGCAGAAAGCAGCAAGCAGTGAAGCAAGTTTCTTTTTCCCTTTTATCTCATCCAAGCTACAAGCCTTTTGGGTGGTACCACTCATACTCAAGGTAGGCCTTCCCATCATCCACACCCAGAACTATACTAATTTCAATCACTGAACTAAATTAGTACCACAAATTCTTAATCTCAGTATTACATGCCTTAGATCCACCCAGCTCCCAAAAGCCCTACCTATGAGTACATAGTAGAAGTAGGAATAGGAGTGGTAGTGGTTTCTTTATAAAAGAAAGAGCGTATAGTAGGAAGAGCTCCATTTGGAATTCAGAAATCTGGGGTCAAACCTGGTTACTTGGGTTAGAGTAAATTCACATCATACCTTAAGTTAATCTTTTTGGCCTGGATTTTTTTTCCCCTATCAGGTGTATCAAAGACAGTACGTATGTCAGCCTCCGTTTTTCACAGAAGAATGTGGCCCAGTTCAAGTTCAATGCCTTCAGTATTCTTGATAGCTATGATGTGGTCTACCTGCAATGTAAGATCGCCGTGTGCAGGGAAAGGGACTACTCCTCTCACTGCTCCCAGGGCTGTGTGGAGCGTAAAAGGAAAAATGCAGATCCCCTGGAGCCCAAGGAAGAGCAGACTGAGCATTTCCCGATAGTGGGACCACTGGAGATCAACAAAGCGACCGGTCAGAGCAAGACCTGAGTGTGATTTCTCCAACTTGTATGTGAATATATTAGAAATTAGGAGCAGTCTACTTCTTGCAGTGAAGCAATGCTTGGCAAATCAGAAGTGATCCTTACAGAGATAGGCAGGAAAAACAGAAGTACTGCTTCTCTGAGGTTTGTTACTAAATAAATCTCTAACTACTGCACTGCTAAGGCAGTTTACCCTTCTAGGCTAAAAATGCTGATTTTCTCATTCTTCCCTATCAAGATGTTGATCATTGTGTTAAAGCGTACAAAATGTTATTAAAAACAGGGTTGTTTCCTTCTACCTCATGGCCATTTTAAAGACTTTAAAAGTCGAGCCCCGCCCCGCCCCCCCGCAGCCCCGCCCCCCCCGCAGCCCCGCCCCGCCCCGCCGCGCCCTGCCCCCGTGCGCCCTGCTTACCGTGCGGGCCGCGATGCGGCGCTGAGGGTCTCCGGAGCGCGCGGCCCGGCATGACGCTCTGACGGACGCTCTAACGGCCCCTCTGCCGCCCCGGGCCGGCCGCCCGGCCTGCTCTGCCAAGGCGAGTGACAGCGGCGGGCTCAGCGGGCCAAGCGCCAGCGAGCGCAAGCGCCAGTACTACGAGCTGTGCGGGAAGATAGAGAACCTGCTGTGCTGCGGCCGCTGCCGGAGCTCTTTCTACTGCTCCAAGGAGCACCAGCGCCGGGACTGGAAGAAGCACAAGCTCGTGTGCCAGAGCGGCGAGGCCAGGCCCAAAGGGGCTCCTGGGGTTGGGGGAGCGGCCCGGACAACGGCGGGACTGCGCGGGGACGGCGCCGATCCCATGTCAGTGTCCGTCCCCGGGGACGCCGCTGGGGGCCCCAGCAGAGGCCGCCGCGACCTCGAGGCTCCCCCACCCGGTGTTCGCCGGGCGCACCCTGCTGAGCCCCGGGGAGGCGCTGAACCCTGGCGGCGGCACCAGGGGACCGCGGCCCAACGGGCAGACGAAGCCGCTGACCGCGCTGAAGCTGGCGCTCCAGTACATCGTGCCGTGCATGAACAAGCACGGCATCTGCGTGACAGACGACTTCCTGGGCCGCGAGACGCGCGCTGCACGACACCGGCAAGTTCACGGACGGGCAGCTGGTCAGCCAGAAGAGCGACTCGTCCAAGGACATCCGGGGCGACCAGATCACCTGGGTGGAGGGCAAGGAGCCTGGCTGCGAAACCCTCGGGCTGCTCATGAGCAGCATGGACGACCTCATCCGCCACTGCAATGGGCAGCTGGGCAGCTACAAGATCAATAGGCGCACGAAACCCCAAGGACTAGAAGAAGGATGGCTTGAAGGTGAAGTGAAATCCTGTATCCCTCCCCATGCCTGAGGCCAGCAGTGGGTTACAGATTGTCCCGAGTCCCAAGGGAAGAAGCCTGCTTGTTTTACCTCTCACCCGCCCCAACCAGAGAAGCCCCAGGACATACATGCATATCACTTGAACAAGCAGCAGAGAGAGTTGATGTTGAAAATAAACTCTTACTTATCTGCCCTCCTCAGTGACCTGGAAGAGAAAGGCTTGTAGCCAGCAACCAGGCACAAGGTTAACATCAATCCCACATGACTGATGTGTAAAGCAAAACTTTAAAAGGGAAAAATTTAAACTTTTAAAGTTACTTTGGTTTACTATTATTTATTCAGAACTCCGGGTATGTTACAGGAAGTTTTACAGTTATGATTTTTAAAGAGGGTGTAGTTTAGACAAGATGAGAAATGCTTCTTTCATGATCAGAAAACCTTCTGGCTTGAACCACATTTCTAGATTCAGACACTGAATCCGCTTGGCGAATAGGTGGCATCACCGTGTGAAAGGAAGGCAGCAGCAGAGTACAGACCACAGGACCCTGCCCAAGTAAAGGTCATTTCAGCTTGACCTTGCATGGGTTTAGACATTTTCATCCTTTAAAAAAATATTTTGCTCTCCAGTTTTTCGTAATTCTACTTAATTCGGACACTTGAAATATGTGTTCATTCTCTTGAGTTCAGAGTTGCTAAGGAATGTAGCCTAAGAGTGAATCATTACCACAGATAATTTATGTGCATTTATTGCTTGTTTGGGATAGTTACAACCCAGAGTGTTTTCAAATAAAATGTCTTAAATAAAGATATTTTCAGCTTGAAAAAAAAAGTCGATGACTTATTATTCAGATACTAATAGGTGGATCTCTGTCACTCTGGTGATGTGAGAATTTTCAGAACTTACGCAGAGTCTTATGAAAAGTAAACTGTCAGGAAGCCAATGCTCATTTTTCTTTAAACTCTAGTAATGTGACAGTTGAATCATACATGTCATTGACTCGTCAAAACAAGCTTTAATTGTTTTGTTTCACGGCGAACAGATTAGAGCCCAGCTTTGTGGGGTTGGGATTTTAAGTACCTGCTTTCTGACCTGCCAGCTGCTCATGTGGTAGTGTTCTCAGTCTGTTTCTCAGATCGTGCATCATCCAGGAAACTTGAGAAGTACACAAACAGACAAGGAAAAATCCACATATTCTAATGTGTGTCTGTTAAAGGAGGACAGCACTTGCTTTTTCTATTTCCTGTGACAGGAAGACACCAATGCTAGCCTTGCTACTCTCAGGATATCCTGTAAATACACAGACTTGAACATTAGTGGTTTTGTTGTTTGTTTTTGCTTGCTAAGAAATATTTATTAGCAATATTTAATATACAAATTCCCAGCTCCAAGAAATTATTCCAGTTTTTAACAATAAATACCAGTATAAGAGATGAAACTACAGTGTTATGAAGTCCCACAAAGCAATGGACACTGTCTGGTGCATCCTGGGAGCAACCCCTCAGGTCCTAAAAGATAAAAATCTGACACGTGACCCAAAGAGCTGTTGCCTCCAATAGGAACATCTCAGTTCTATTAACTACATGTCCTTCATCAATAACTATGTTAGTAAAAATGTGATGCTGATATTTATTTTTGATGAAGTTTCCTCATAAACAGAAATTGATAAAATGTGGCCTGTGGCCAATATGGTGAACAAGATATCTTTAAATCAAGGTTAATCACATTTAAACAATGATTTTAGCATCAGATATCTATTGCATGCAAATGCTTCAAAGGGATAAAGGGTTTTTTCCAAATAACCAGGGTGCTAGAGTTTCCACTTTCCAAGTTTCAATGTCCCATTAACCGCGCCTATCCATAATGTGTTGAAGTAGTTAGAGGCTTAACAGCTGCCAAAACCTAGCTTGCAGGGCTGGGAATGTAGCTCAGTGATAGAGAGCTTGGCTAGCATGTGTTAGGCTCTAGGTTCAATCCCCAGTATTGAAAAAAAAAACCTGCCAAAAAGAAAAGAACCAGCTAGTACTTTATGACTTTCAACCAATCTCTACTGTGAAAAGTACTGACAATGAAAGGACTAGTATTTAAATCAGTCACTCAATCAATCCCAATGAACTTCCAGATCAGCTTCACTTGGTGTGGTTCAAGGGACCAGATCTAGGAAGTAGCCCTCTAAAAATACTCCAGGCGATTCTTAGGCACAATGAAGCTGTAAAGCCAGGCTAACTTTGTTCAATATTCCATCCTCCATGGATCAAAATGCACTTCTCTTCAAGGAGAATCCTGTTGTTGAGGAACACGAAGTATGATACTAAAACAGCCCCAAGAAAAGCCTATGCTCTCTACCGAAAGGAACAGAAAAGAGACAACCCAGCAACACAGGAAAGTTTTAGACAAAAACTGTCCTCCTCCAACCAAACACCAGGAAAACCCAGAGCCCCACCCCACCACCCCAGCCCGCAAAGGTGGAGTGCAGAGCCTAGTCCCCCATGCTCCCCAGTGCCCCTTCCCTCCTTCCTCCCCTCACCAGAGTGAGGTCAAAAGGCAAGGTAGGGATGTGGATGCACACCACCTCCAGACAGTAGTGGGACCCTCAACTGCACAGCCCCTATCAGATGCAGACCAAGTGGGAAGAGTGGACTTCTACTCCACTCCTATGGGGAAAGGATGAGGAACACCTTTCACCCTGTGCTGGTGAGATGTGGCCTAGGATGGGGATGAAGGAGTAGAGGCAGGTCTTTCCCTCCTGCTTGACAGTAGCAAGATGACCCCAGCCCTTAGGGCAGCAGAGGCCAAGTGGACAGCCTGGGTTCCAACCCCTGGGCCCTCTGGTTTGCATGAGCCTGGTATTCTATTGCCTGTCCCTTTGCTTTTAGCCTTTCTGAAATACCTTAAGGAAGTCTCTTGACTACAGTATAGAGGTAAATTTGCCTTGGAGACATTCTGAAATCCTGTTTAGTAAGCTGTTTATTAGCTGTTTTAGGAAATGAGTGTAGTGGCTCCTCAGGAGTGACACCCAGATGCCACTTCAGTCTGTCATCCATTCTCCGGGCTGCTAGGGAACATTGATGGCTGATGGTTCTCAGTGCCACTGCTCCCCCTGACTTTCCCTCAACTTGAGACATCTGTCTAGTCCAAGTTTACAGCCAGCCACAACTTGAGCCAAAAGAGGTATATAAGTCTCAGCACTGGGCCCCAGGGACATCTGAAGGGCCAACCTGTCCCCCAGACTGCCCAGGGAATTGGCTGGGCCCTTTCACTGCAACTGCTTCCTAGGTTGTCAGCTCCCAATCCTGCCTCCCTCACCCTCACAGAGGTGATCCTGCGCACCTTCCTAGGAAACTTCTGGGTCACGGTATATTTTCCTAAATCCCCACCCATGGTAGGGAGTACTACTGTGGCCTAAGGAAGCAAGTTCTAAAGTGGATTCTGGCACTCGCACTGAGAATTCTTCAGTGATCGGGAATGGAACATGGATGCCCCAGCTGCTCAGATATTCTCTCTTTTGGTCCCCACCATACCCAGGAGGACAGGGGTGGTAGCTACTACCATCCCTATTTTACATTCTGGAGACCTAGTTGAAAGTGACCTGGACAGCACACCCAACCAGGTAAGTGGGAGGACCTAGGGCCAGGCCACCAACTCCAGACCCAGGGCTTCACTATAGTTCTTCCTAAAGAAAAAAAATATTTTTTAAATGGTGGTGTACAAATTGACAATGAATTGGTATAGCTCGATATCTCCATTACAAAGGATTTTGGGGGGATCACAGTAATACAAGTTTCTACTCTAGTGAGTCACAATATTTAATAATTTTCCTAGAATTATACTTTCATGCCAGATTCGCCTTCTGCCTACCTTCCCCGTTGACAAGCTCTGCTGGCCAGCAGAGAATATGCAGTCATTTGCAGATGGAGAGACAGCTGAAGTGCAGCCACCAAACTAGGCTTTTGTGCTGTTTCAAATATTTAATGTTATTTCCCCATTCTAATTAAATTTCAGGTGTTTTCATTTGTTAGGTTAAAAAAGAAGCTTGCAATAGTTCGATTTAAGTTATATGGATGAACATATAGGAGACTCACTGCATGGCCACTTGGAAAAGTATTTAGAAGATCTACATGGAGATATTAAAAAATAGAGAGGCCAGGCATTTAGCTTAGTGGTTCTGCTGCCTGCCTCGCAAGCTCAAGGTCCCAAGTTCGATACCCAGTACCCCCCCCCAAAAAAAAGGAGAAAATTTGGTTTGATTTGAAGCTGGAAAATCTCCAGACCCTCGAGGACTTTCTCTGGGAGAGTAGTTTCTGTCATATCCATTGTATTCCCTCCAGCAACCTGTGTTTGTGATACGTGTTTATAGATGTAAAGAGCATGTCTTTGTGCATCCAGGAATGTGGTTACCCATTTGGATTTATACTAGAACCTGAAACTGTGTGTTGCTAGGTGATGAGGAAGTAATGTATTATTCATCTAATATAATTAGCTTCAACATTTTAATATTTGTTCACTTACTGTAGAGGGGAACTTGTATATCACAACTGGTCACTCCTTGCTAGTGTGATTAAACTTTGGCTTTGATATTTGATGATACATAGGAGGAAAAATGGTATTATTTCATTAATCCAGCATCTGTATAAGGTCTCTCA
Source organism: Heterocephalus glaber (assembly GCF_053883595.1). Lineage (NCBI taxonomy): Eukaryota > Metazoa > Chordata > Mammalia > Rodentia > Bathyergidae > Heterocephalus > Heterocephalus glaber. Next base: position 63,808,667 of record NW_028258320.1, read on the forward strand.
TTTTATAGTCAGGTTCTTCACTTTTTCTGTGCTGCTTAAGGTGAGAAAACACTAAGACTGTATTTCAGCAGTGAAACATGGGAAGCAAAGCAACTGCACTGCACTCTTTTACATTTCAGATTCAGATATAACTTTTGATGTTTCTAAGGTAGCACATTTGCCATTTATTGTTTGCATTTTACATTTGCGTTGTTTACTTAACACTTGAAAATAAAAGCATCAAACTTTGAAGACTACTTTTCTTAACCAAAAATAACCTTTTTCTGTTCATCTGGTGTTTGGTTAAGATGTTTCGTGTTTACAAAAAGAGATGCTTGTAATTTATGTAATGACTTCAGTTCCTAAAATGAGAGTTAATGGACATAATATTTGTTCAATTCAGTCATCTTTTAATGAAATACACTGACACAGTGACATAAAAGTCTGTGTATCATTTTTCAGGGCCTTCCTATTTTATTCATATCCTGGGTAGCCATGAGGTACCATTTCTTTCAGCATGTGGGAGCATGTGTCTTGCTTAGGGCTACATCAATTAGTTAATAGCCCTGCAGCCTCTGGTATTTGTAGCCTGTCCGTTGATTTGCAAAATGCCTCACTGTGATTGTGGTCACAATCACTGCATTCAGAGGAAGGACCATGAATGAAAACAGATGTAGACTGTTGAAAGGCTGGCTCTGAGTTTCTTCTGCAGGTGTCTGATGCAGAAGTCCTATAACTGGAAACAAATTTTTAAAAAATATATTAGCAGTACAAAATGTTCATAACATTTATAATATGTCTACATACCCTTTGAATCTTACGCATGAATTAATGCATGACTCCAAAACAATATTGAGGAACCATTATCAAATATTTTATTAACTTGTGTTTGTGTTAAATTTTGTTTCAAATGGTTTAGTTCCTTGATATAACACAAAAATGTGAAATTCAAGCATAATAATCAAATAGAAATGCAGATTCATTTATTAATGGTCACTCTTTTCCATAGTTGTCAAAATACATTTGGCCAACAAGAAACAATTTTATTTTACTCCTTTGAAACAGGAAAAGGATAATTATCTAATATATAGGACATTTCCATAATGACTCTGATTCACAAATTTTCAACTAATTTCAAAAACTTCTATAGAAACTATGCTTGCTATATACTATACTATAAATGCTATAATACCATAAATTCACCGTGAATGCTTTTTAGTTAATGGTTATTAAAGTTACTGAATTTAATTTTTGTTGGTGCTCTGTAGTTTTTGCCAAAGGAATGTTTTGCTGCAAGCCAGAATCACTCCTTTATAATCCATACTACTAATAATAAATAAAGAGATATCTTATAGAACTCTTTAATGCCATAATCACACCTAAGATAAAGTCTTAAAAAGACTTTTTATTTTGTTGGCTTATCTTATCCTGAAGATAGTGGGGATGATCTTAAGTCTTTCAGAAGTTTAAATTGATAGGTCTCCCACTACCTCAGCAGCTATTATGTATAGTAGCTGCCCTCTTCCTATTGTGTCTTGCCCCCTCCCCTGTGTGACATCATGCCAAGATGGTTGCTCCCACCAAAGAATAAACCCTTCTTCCCAACATGTCCCTGTTCCTGCCTAGAAAGTAACCTAATACTTTTTTTTTGTATTAAATTCTTTTATGGGTACATTGTAGGTATACAACACAATTACATTTCTCATTGGGAACTGTACCTTTATATACTGCATCTTGGTTCTTATTTTTTCCCCATTCCTAGCCCTCCCTTCACGCCCTCCACCCTTCCCTATTTACAAAGACTTTATTTCCACTTTTTCCATTTCTCATCATTTTTTCCTTTCCCTTCTTTCCTTTCCCCTGTGCCTCCCACTACCCCTACCCCTTTGGACCTTTTATTCCTATTTTACATTATCGATTATTCATTCTAATAATTGGCACATTTTAGGTATACAATATAACCTAATACTCGCTCACCTCCTACCACTAGTGACATCACCAGCTCCTCCATTCCCTAGTCACTACCTCACTCAACCCCACCTCAGTCCCTACAAACCCCCACCCCAGTCTCTATAAAAGACTCTCCCTGCCCCGGCCATATTGCTTTCGTCTCTCCTTTGTTCAGAGCCAGCCTGGCAGATCTGTTCCCCTAATAAAGGCTTGTTGTGGCCTTGTCTGGTCTTGGTTTTTGGCCGTTTTACCTGACATAAATAAAAACAGGTGTGCCACTGTTGTATAAATCATCATGCCAATATGAGTAATTGACTCTGCTCTGTGAATCCACTTTGCCAGTGATTCTTCTCCTGCCTCAAGTATCTTCTGCCTACAGGCTGGATCCAGAGGGAAGATGTGAGAGTGAAAACATTAAAGTCTTTGATGGGAGCTCTACCAATGGGCTTCTGCAAGGGGAAAACTGCAGTAAAAATGACTTTGTTCCTGTCTTTGAGTCATCATCCAATAAATACACTGACATTTCAAATCATCACAGACTCTGCAAGTATCCAAAGAAGTGTCTTTATCTTCTATTACTACTTCTAGAGCTCAGAACCACAGAGTTGGCACCCTGTGGCCTAGATGCAGCGGTGGCTTCTTTGATTTCCTATTCTTCTGTTCCTTTGTTATCTCTGTTTAGTAGGTGATCTCCTGTAACTAGCTAATGGTTCTTTAGATGAAGCATATCTGTGATCTTCATCAGTGAGGGTTTTGTTAAAAAGGAAGTATACCATGATTACAGGTGGAACATCTGCACTTAAGAGGCCTTAGGGCAGTGATGGCGAACCTTTTAGAGATTGAATGCCAAACTGCAACCCAAAACCCAATTATTAATTGCAAAATGCCAGCACTGCAATTAAACCTGAATACTGAAGTTTTCATTTAGGAAAAATAACTCTACATTACCATCTTTTGTTTTAAAAGGAAAACACAATACTACATGTACCATAGGTTTGCCACTGCTGTTCTAGGGGCTCAGCAGAAGGAGAAGTGATGGAGGCACATTCCTGTACTTTGGTAAAGGGAGTCTAGGCTTTGGCCTTGGGCTAGAGTTTCCTGCTACAGTTGAGAACACTGAGGGCTGAATCAGCACTTCAATGTGCAAGTGATCTCAGGATGAGGGCACTTGCCTCTGAACATGGGCGAAGCCAGCTAGGGGACTCTCAGGTTTTCTACTTGTCCTTCTGAGGCCTCTAAGCTCCATCCCATAATTACACGGGTCAGACAACTTATACCCAGAGATGTCCCACCTAGCTGTCCTCACTGTCCTGATGACTAGTGTCCTAGTCAGGATATATGACATCACTGACCCTAGCACAGGAAATGGATGAGATGGGAAACCTTTAGGATTGCTGAGCACACTCCTCCAGTGTGGCACCTTTAGCAGATGCTGAACTTGAAAATGCCATGAGGTCAATGTGTGGTTTCTTTCTGGGGTTGGAAGCGTGCTGGCTACTCTTATTTTCTACCATATTTCTTTAGCTTCTATTGCCATAAAATATTACAAGCTATTTCCCAAAGTCTCAAAGTAGCCATATCATACATATATATGATATGTATAACTAAGAAAAAATACTAAAGAGAGGATCATTTTTGATGTTACATATTTATTCACAAGTATATAAAGTAACATTTTTCTGAATATAGTATACAGTAACATTATGGAACTCAATTTGAATAACAGCCTTCAAACAAAAGTATTGCTCATGAAGATTTTTGTGTTCACCATGGCCACATCAGAGTCCCTCATTTATGTCACAGAAGCAAGGTGGCAGGGGATCATAATCTGCATACATTTTGCATTCATCACAAAATTGAAAGGTGGGACAAGAGTCCACAGCAGAGGTTTCAGCCAGGATGACCTTGTCCTTGGTGTTTTTGGCTGAGTTAGCCTCAGGATCACATTCCTTTGAAGCCCTTAAAAAAAGACATATACAAAGCACAGGCTTAGAAGTACTCTTTTCAGTGCATTTCTTAGAATTCTTGGGGCTCTCTGGGAAGTTCAGGGCTGCAGCCAACCACACATATGACACCAGCCTTGGATTATAGCTCTCTGCCCCTGTGCCGAGTTCCTCTCTCATCCCTTCCTCTCCTACAGCTGCTGTACATGTAAACTCAGGCTACAAAAGTAAGGGAGAATGACTAGCAAGTGGGCAACACCCATCTAGTTGCTGCAGGCCTTGAAGAAGCAGGAGGAAGGAGGAAGGGGCTGAAGCTATGTCCTGAGCTCCAGGCCCCACCGTCTAGCTCCCTGGAATGGGGACACCACTGCTGTGCTGCTGACAACCAGTCTGTCCCATCTTTTGGATCATCTCCCCAAAAAACCACCACTTGCTGTCACACACTCCCTCCATGTTAAGAACATTCTACTTACTAGCTTACAACCCCAAGAACAAACCCAAGATCCTGTAGCCACCCAACTTTGCCTGTACAAATCTGCCTGTGGTTCTTGACCTCACCTAGGGTGTGATACTAGTAGAAAAGACTAGACCCTACCTAAGCAGACAGCCCCAGGTGTCTCATTTCAGGGGGGTGTTGTTCACCCTTATCCCAGGACTCACTTCAGTGCCTTGGACAGGTCAACATGAAGATAGACGACAACACCTGATAGCACGAACATGGCCACCAGGGTCCCACAATAAATGGTAAGTAGTATCATTGTCCAGAGGTCAAAAGTTCCAGACATACTTGTGCAAAGAAGCATAGATAAGCAGTGAAGGTTACTTCCCTCCCCTCACAGGAATGAGTACCCTAAAAAAGGAATAGAGCCCAAACACAGATCTTTATATGTATAGGCCTCCAGAGAATCTTCTCAGGGAGAACTTAGAGCCCTTGTGTAGGTAAGATGGTTTATTTCTGTATGAAAGAAACTAAGATGCCCTAATGAACATGCAAACATCCTCAACAAGATACTGGCAAACAGTGCACCCTTTGATAGCTCAGCTGGTAGAGCGGAGGATTGTGGACCTGACAAAGATACTGGCAAACAAAATACAGAGGCTCATCAAGAAGATCATACACCCTGACCAAGTCGGATTTATCTGAGAGATGCAAGGATGGTTCAACATTCATAAATCAATAAATGTAATACACTATATTGAGTCAAGGACAAAAATCATATGATCATCTCAATAGATGCAGAAAAGGCATTTGACAAAATCCAACACCTATTCATGCTAAAAATCCTACAGAAAATTGGAATAGAAGGTCTTTATCTCAAGCTGATTAAGGCTATGAAAAACCAACAGCCAACATCATACTAAATGGTCAAAAACTGAAAACTTTGACGCTAAAATCAGGAACAAGACAAGAATGCCCACTATCACCACTCCTGTTCGATATAGTTCTGGAAACATTAGCCACTGTGATTAGAAAAGAGAAAGAAATAAAAGGAATAAAGATAGGAAAGGAAGAAGTTAAACTACCATTATTTGCTGATGATATGATACTTTACATAGAAAACCCAAAAAACTCCACCAAAAGACTTCTAGACTTAATTGACAGATTCAGTAGAGTAGCTGGATACAAGGTCAACACTCAGAAAACAATAGCCTTCTTGTACTCAAATAACAGACTCACTGAGAGAGAAATTAGGGAAACAATTCCTTTTACAATGGCATCTAAAAAAATGAAGTATCTAGGAACCAACCTAACAAAGGAAGCAAAAGACCTCTACGCTGAAAACTACTGCACTCTGAAAAAAGAGATCGAAGAGGATACAAGAAAATGGAAAGACATCCCTTGTTCCTGGGCAGGAAGAACCAATATAGTGAAAATGGCCATACTTCCAAAACTACTATATAGATTTAATGCAATCCTGATTGAAATTCCAACAATATACTTCACAGAACTAGAGAAAACAATCTAAAAATTCATTTGGAACCAGAAGAGACCTAAAATAGCAAAAGCAATTCTAAGCAACAGAGACATGGCTGGGGTATCACAGTCCCCAACTTGAAACTATACTGCAAAGCTACTGTGATAAAAACAGCATGATACTGGCAAAGAAACAGACCTGAGGATCAGTAGAATAGATTAGAAGATGCAGAAACAACTCCAGACATACTCAGCCACCTCATCTTTGACAAGGGAGCCAACCACCATCATTGGAGGAAAGATAGCCTATTTAATAAATGGTATTGGAAAAACTGGGTTTCAACCTGCCAAAGATTAAAACTAGAACCATACCTATCACCACACACTAAGCTAAGATCGAAGTGGATTAAAGATCTAAATATTAAAGCAGAAACACTAAACTTGCTGGAAGATAAGTTAGGTAGAACTCTTGAAGATATTGGCATAGGAAAAGACTTTATGAACAAATCCTCAGTAGCATGGGAAGTAGCACAAAGAATCAACCACTGGGATCTCATCTTATTAAAAAGCTTCTGCACTGCAAAAGAAACCACCAACAGAGCTAACAGACAATCTACAATGTGGGAAAAAATTTGTAGCAGCTGTACCTCAGACAAAGGACTACTATCTAGAGTATCTAAAGAACTGAAAAAATCAGACACCCCCAAATTCAAAGACCCAATTCAAAAACGGGCAACTGAAATGAACAGACATTTCTCAGACAAAGAAGTAAAAGCAGCAAATAAACATATGAAAAATTGTTCAACATCATTGGTCATTTGAGAGATGCAGATGAAAACAACACTGAGATTCCATCTCACCCCAGAAAGAATGGCTGCTATCAAGAAATCAACCAAGAGCCAGGGATTTAGCTCAGTGGTTCCGCTGCCTGCCTCACAAGCAGAAGCACCAGAGTTTGATCCCTGGTAGCAAAAAAAAAAAAAAAATCCACCAATAACAAATGCTGGCAGGGGTGTGGGGAGAAAGGAACCCTTCTCCATTGCTGGTGGGAGTGCAGGCTGGTGAAACCACTGTGGAAATCAATATGGAGGTACCTCAAAGATCTAGGACTAGAGGTCCCATTTGACCCAGCTATTTCCCTGCTGGGTATCTTCCCCAAAGAATTAAAAGAATCATACCACAGTGATATATGTGCACCCATGTTCATAGTGGCACAGTTTGTAATAGCTAAAGATTGGAAGCAGCCCAAGTGCCCATGAACTGGAAACTGGATAAAGAAGATGTGGGTTTTTTAATAAAATGGAGCACTACTCAGCCATAAAGAATGAGGAACTAGAGTCATTTATAGCTAAATGGATGCATATTGAGGCCATACTCTTAAGTGAAATAAATAGGACACACATGTGTAAATACCAAATAGTTTCTCTAGTGTGAGAAACTGAAAGTGTAAATAAGGGTTAAACTGATTAAAATGAATAATTGATAATTTGAAATAGGAAAAAAGGTCCAAAGAGGTAGGTGTGAAGGGAGGGGAAGGGTAAAGTAAAGAAGGGAAAGAAAAAATTGTGAGAAAAGAAAGAAAATGGAAATGATGTCTATGTAAATAGGGAAGGGTGGAGGGGGTGAAGGGCACACAGGTAATGGGGAAAAAATAAAAACCAAGATACATCATGTACAGGTACAAGCATCCAATGATAAATGTAAACCTATTGTATACCTAAAATGTACCAATAAAAGAATTTAAGAATAAAAAAAAAGAAACTAAGATTCAAAATTCATAGAGAAGAAGAACAGAATGACAGACAGTGGAAAGGATCTTTACCTTTCATGGGCAATGATGTGACTTTATGTAATAAAAAGGCTTACAGTACAGGGTCCTGAGTTCAATTCCCAGTACCAAAACAACAACAACAACAAAAAGGCTTACACAGGAGCTTGTGGTTTTACTCTCAGACACCTGGACCACCCAAACTATGTTCACAGTCAGAAGTAACTGCTCGCTGTACATCAGGCTCAGGGTCTCCTATGGGGACAATTGCTCCAAAATGTTATTGTTTTGACAATCTCCAAATCCACTTTGTAAATTTTGCATGTTTTATAAGGGAAAATTTTTGAATTTTTCTACTAAAAACTGTTGTTATGCTTCTAAATCCTAAATCTTAAGCTCTCCCAGGAAATTTAATTTTTAATAATCACTTTGCTTAGTCTAACTCTCTTAAACTGGGAAAATGTGAATAAGGGAAGGAGAAAAAACAATCTGACTGCCAAGGTACACTTACTACCTTCTAACTGTTCATAGCTGGATGAAGACCAAGTTTTAAAAATATATACAATTAAAATACACTTTAGGAAAACGGAACATCTTACCAGAAATTTCTCATACTTTAATGTGAAAAGGAGAAGTCCAATTACTAAGAATTGAAGAAATTACTCACTTTCAGAAACTCATTCTTCTATCAGTGTAGGCAGAATAGAAAGCCACTGTTAACTCCAATGCCTACCTCAGTCAGTACCCAGGCTTTGTGACATCACTATAGCATCTCCCTTTCATGGAGTTTTGAATTCTAGTCCATCCTCAGATATATTTCAGCACCAATGGAAATAGAAATGCCTGAACATTACCTTAAATCATTACCTTTTTAAGTTTTCTTTCCTTCAGAGAAACTTATGGTATGACTACTAATTGAAAGCAGATGTGAGCTGGGTATGGTGGCACAAGCCTATAGTCTCAGCACTCAGGAGGCTGAGGCAGGAGGAGTGCCACAAATTGGAGGCCAGCCTGAACTACATAGTGAGTTCAAGGCCGGCCTGAGCTATGTAGCGAGAACTTATCTCAAAAAACAAAAACAAAACAAAACAACAACAAAACCAAATATGGGATTTCAATCAGTTAAAAAAGACAATAATGGCCAGAGATTTAGCTCAGTGGTGTGGCCCCCTGCCTTGCAAAAGCAAGGTCCTGAGTTTGATCCCCAGTAGGAAAAAAAAAAAAGACAATAATGTGGGGAAGCAGATATGTAAAAACACTCATAAATTTAAAAGGTCAATGAAAAAAGACTAGTTAGACTTTGTATCTTACCCACAGAGTGAAATAATATGTAGCCATTTAAGAGTATTCAAATATAGGTTCATGGGCATCATATCATACATTAAGATGAGAAAACTCAAAAAAGTTACTGGATTAGGGTATGCATTTTATCCAGGTCTCTATGATTTCCAGGTAGTTTGACCAAGCAAAGCCAACTCAATTAAATGAGGGACTTACTTTAACTACCACAGGTAATTCCATGCTGCTCTGGCAAAAACATGAATGAGGTCATGAACAGCAGAAAAGATTTCAAGAAAATGGTAACACAAGAATCTATGAAAATTTCCTCCACAAAACAATGAAAAATCTAGCAAAACTTTTTCAGAGTCAGTTTTTTCAGAACTCTAAAAAACAATGAAAGTCTTGCAGCATCCCACAAAGCATTTATTCAAGAGAACCAACCAAAGCTCAGTATAAACAGTAAAGTTTGTGACACTGTCCAATAACTCACCCTTTAGCTTCATGGTAGCCTTGAAAATAACCCACATTTTGAGGCAGCCCCCAGAGGGACATAAAAAAGGTAGAGCTCAAGCCTCACCGTCAGGGAAATGTCTTTTTTTTTTGTACTGGGGATGGAACTCGAGACCTTGTGTTTTCAGGGCAGGTAGCAGAACCACTGAGCTAAATCCCTGGCCCCAAACTGTCATTATTTGACCCATCTGCTGGTTACCTGGAAGACTTCACTTGCAAGGCTGTATTTGACCTGACTTAGAGACCACCCAGTGCAGTAATCCTCCCTAGAAAGTTTTGGCAAAAACACTTGAGATCAGTTGATTTAATTTCCTGGCTGCATATGGTGGTGGATAACATTTGGGACAAATGACTAGGCCAAATTTGTAAAGGATAAGCTAGGGAATGAGATATCCCCAATCCCAAAGCAATAGTGATTTTGAAAGTTTCTGGCATATTCCAGGCAGTCTACAAAACCATGCTTCCTGTTTAGTCATTGCTTCTACTAATAAGACAGGGATGCTAACAGTATTACCTATAGCATAGCCTTTCTGTAAGGACTAAAATCTGTCAGAGCTAGTACTGGACAACCCGGTCATCACTAAATAAATATCAGCTATTATCACCATCATAGTGATGTGGTGGTTGTTCCTACCACCTATAAGAACAGCTGGATTCTTTTCATAAAGATTCCCCAACATTAGCAGAACTCACCTTTTCTCTTTAGGTGAAAGCCTCTATTTACTAAAGTTGAAAGTTAATTCTGATTATTTTATTTTCCGTTCTTTTTATTGCCCAATCCTCACTGGAACTGAGTTGCAGGATTAGGGCATTATAGGCCTCTCCCCACAAACACCTCCCAGGATGGTCCTGTAGCTTCATTTACCTACTAGAGACCACTGTTGGCACTGACAAGTAGCTCCCCAACCCTAGTGAGTGGGGCTGCACTTCCCACATGAATGCCTGCATACAACCAGTTGGCCAATCACAAACTGTACTTACACAGCATAAAGTAAGCCATGGCAAATGAGTTCTCCTTGGAGCCTTGAGGAGACACATATTTATGATTTCTCTACAGAGTTCATAACGGAAAAATGTATTAGTCACTGTCTCATCCCTAGGTCACAATACCCAATACCATCAACTTAAAGGATAAGAAGCTTATTTTGGCTCATGATTTAGTCCACAGTTGGCTAGCTCCAAGGCAAAAACAGCATGGTGGAAGGACATGGCAGAGGAAAGCTCTTCAACCAAGGGCAGCTAAAAAGGAGGAGGGGTTGGGGGAGAGGGCCAGGGAAGCATATATACTCTCCAAAGGCGCACCCCCAGAGATACGACTCCCAACTAGGCTAAACATCCTCACATTACATTTAGCTATGAACTCATCAACAGATCAATCCATAACAAGAAGATAACATATTAGGGACTAAAGATAGCACGTGCCTGTAATCCCAGACCTCAGGAGACTGAAGCAGGAAAATCATGAGTTCAAGGTCAGTTTGAGCTACATAGCCAGTTCCAGGCCACCATGGATTACATAGTGAGACCCCATTTAAAGGGAGGGGGGATGCTGAAAACAGATAAGTTTAGTAAAACAATCTTTAATTGAATTTAAAAAAAAACATTTGATAATGAAACAATGTCTTAGTTACTGTCTCCTTGCTGAGACACAATACCCAACATCCACAAGTTAAAGGAGGAAAGGTTTATTTTGGCTCACAGTTTGTAGAGGTTTCAGGCCATGGTTGGCAGCTCCAGGCAGGGTAGCATGTCAGAGGGGCATGGCAGCAGGAAGCAGAGAGAGAGAGAGAGAGAAGGGTGAGGGGAGAAGGTACATCCTTCCAAGCCATGCCCGCGTTGACTCATCTCCTCCAACCTCCCAAATCACATTTAGGTATAAACTCATTAGTGAACTAATCCACTGATGAGTATCAAGCCCCTATGATCTAGTCACATCCCCAAAAACCCACCTATGAGCATATGAGGCTTTGAGGGGACATTAGATATAAATTGTAACCCCTGACTTGTGATTTGTAATCACCATGTATAAAGGAAAAATCATTTTATTTTTGTCTCTTATTTTTGGCTGAGGAGTAATTCCCTAAATAAAGAAAAGGGCCTTAATCATTTATCTGCTTACTTTAAAATAACTCATTATAAGAGCAATATATGTTACAGAAAAACAGAAAGCAAAGATAATTCCAAAAAGTTTTATATACACCCATCCACTCACAGACACTATTAATAATTTCACATATAAACATTTTTCTCCACTATCTTTCTCCTTTTAGATTTTCCAAATATTTGCATATACTTTATAGATTTAAGTAGGGTCATACTTTGTATCTTTTGAATAGATTTTCTTCATATATACATCATAGGTATCTTTCCTACAGATATGCCTCATTTGAAAAAGTAACTATATATATGGTAGTTCTTTACATGGGTTTACCATAATATATATAATCTGTAAAATGTGTGTTCTAGTATCTATTATAAGCATATCATAAGTTGTGAAAATGTATGTCTTCTTTAATATCTTATTATTATAAGCATATCATAATTAACACATACATGTTTATACATCTTATTAAGATTAAGTCTCAGTATAGAATTATCACTCAAATTTAAATTACCAGGCCAAATTCCATATATTTATATATTGTCTAGCTATCCTAAAGACATGTGGTACTTGTATTATGTCACCTTCCACCAACAGTATATAAAAGCAAGTGTTTCCCATATTGTTCTGGAAATTGCGGAAAGAAATATATGGAGACACAGAATTCGGGTAAAATAATAAAATTTTACTTGCAAGCAGGCAAGACTGGCAGAAACTGGTCTGGTCATTGTCAGTGCTGTTCACTGTTAGTCTCTTCTTTTTATACCTTTGTTAGTCATTATCGCATCCCTAGTGGTCTTTGATGTGCAAAAACAATTCCCATTTCTATTTACAAGTCACAGACACAAGATAAGCACATATACATTGTAAATTCACCCAGGCATTTGCAACTTTGTTAGGTTAAAAGGTTATCTATAATGAAGTTACTGGTTAAAGAATCAGATAACTGTCACCTTAAACAAGAGTTACGGGAAAAGCAAATCTTAAAGGAATACATTACTTATTTTGCTTCTACACCTACCTTAATATTCAATCTACTAAGTTATCTAAAACTTTTCCCTATCAATATTATGTTCAACACTGGTTTGTGGGTGTGTGTGAATGTGTGAGAGTGTGTGTTTGTGGTGACTGGTTGTTTTTATCCTGTGAGGGACTGACCCATGGGCCTTGCCCATGCTAGACCAGCACTTCTACCACTGACTACACCCCAGCCCTAAAATGTTACCCACTTTTTCATGCAGTGTTGTGATTGAAGCCAGGACCTTACATGATAAACAGGCATTCAACTGCCAGCCCGTTTGGGTTTTTTTTTAAGTATTTGAAAGGACTTAACTAATCTCATTAAAAACTTGTGTTTACTTTGTCCCTTCATCATTGATCCAATTTATTTGCAGAGCATGGTAAAATTAAAGGGCACAAAGGGACAGGACTTTTGATAGCCTCTCTCTTAGAAAATGGTAGGTCGGTTTTGAAGACTGCCTGTTTGACCTCTCATAATCATCTTGTGAATAAGTATCCTGCTGGCCTACATTGAAGTGTATCAATTTGATCTACACATAGACCTGTGTGAGAACATAGTGGCTGTGCAGTTTATTATCAGTAATCCCAAAACAGTGAGTGCTTCCTTTACTCCACTCTCACAACAGAAGGTTAACAGATAGTATCATAACTAAAGCTCTTCTGAGGCATCAACATCTAAACATGGTTGACACTAAGTCACTGCTTGTGAAATTTATAACAGCAGCCTTTGTCCTGCTATTTATTCATAGTATAAATAAGGTACCATTACTGGCTTTTTAAAACCACTCTGCCCTTCTCCAAGAATGTATATATAAGAAGATATGTGTATATAAGAGCTTGCGGGCCAAAAGGCTGACCTGGATGAAGGTGAGTAGCATAGCTCTATCAAGTGCACATAAATCTGCCTGATTCTACTGGTTAAAATACAATCAGTAGATGCAGGCAGTTTATTACTTAAACAGTGAAGAAGAGATTAGTCACATGTGACAAAGTCATTGCCCCAGACTCAAAAAAAAAAAAAACCAAAAAACCTGAAATGACTGAAAGGTGAGGTGTGGAACATTTTGTTGCGAAGGAGCCATTGTGAGGGAGGCAGGGCAGAAAGCCTCAAATTTCATCCTAACCAATGAAGCCATTAGAAACTGACTTATGATATGAAAGCCTCCATTAATAAAATTTATCAATTTATATTATCAGAATTGTGACCATAGAGTTGTAAATGACATTTCTTTATTTTCTTGTAATATTTATGGGATGAGTACAGGCTTCCTTTCCATGTATGTTTAGGATATATATGTTTTAATTTGCCTTGATTTTTAAAATGACCCTGATTATTCAATTTCCATGGGTTTATAGTTTCTCTAGCCACTCATATCTAGTTTCATGTCATGACTTGATAAGATTTTATCTAAAATGTAGTACAATCCTGACTTTTTTTGTTGATTTTTTTTCTCTAGATTATCTATTGGTGAGAGCTGGGTGTTGAAATCACCTGTTACTGCTTCTTTAGGGCTTATCTCTCCTTTTCATCTAGTATTGTCTATTTTATAAAATTGGTTGCACTGCATTCAGGGTGTTGTATGTGCATGCATGCATGTATAAAGTCATTGGCTTTCTCATGAATTGTTTTCTTTGTATATAGTGAACTTCTCTGTCCCTTTGACCTTAAGTTTGTTCTACTCAATATGAGTATAGCTTCTCTTGCTTGCTTTCATATTCCATTTGCTTAGAATATCATTTTCTATTCTTTCACTTTCAACCTCAGCATGTCTTGCCCATGAGATGAGTTTCTCAAAGGCAGCAATTTATTTTTATTTTTCAATTTTTGTTAAATTCTTTTATTGGTATATTTCAGGTATACAACAAAACTACATTTCTCATTGGGAATTGTACCTTTACATAATGCATCTTGGTTCTTATTTTTTCCTCATTCCTAGCCCTACCTTCACCCCCTCCACCCTTCCCTATTTACAAAGACTTTATTTCCATTTTTTCCATTGCTCAGCATTTTTCCTTTCCCTTCTTTCCTTTCCCCTGCCCCTCCCACTACCCCTACCCCTTTGGACCTTTTCTTCCTATTTTGCATTATCGATTATTCATTCTAATCATTGGTACATTTTAGGTATTCAATATAATGACATTCATCATTGCAAATGTGCACCTTTACATGATCTCTCTTGGTTCTTATTTTTCACCCTTGCCCAGCCCTCCCTTCAACCCCTCCATTCCTCACTATTTACAAAGATTTTGTTCCTGTTTTTCTCTTTTCTCATATTAATCCCATTCGCTTCTATCCTTTTCCCTAGCCTCCCACTTCCTTCCCCTTTGTCCCTTTTCTTCCTATTTCACATTACCTATTATGCATTTTAGTCCTCATTTACACTTTCAGTTTCTCTCACCAGAGAAACTATTCAGTATTTATACATGTGTTCCTATTTATATCACTTAAGAGTATCGCCTCAATGTGCATCCACTTAGCTATAAATGTCTCTAGTGTCTCATTTTTTATGGCTGAGTACTACTCCATTTTATTAAAAAAAAAACACATTTTCTTTATCCAGTCTCCAGTTGATGGGCATTTGGGCTGTTTCCAAGTTTTAGCTATCACAAACCGTGCTGCTATGAACATGGGTGCACATATATCACTGTGGTATAATTCCTTTAATTCTTTGGGGGAAGATCCCCACCAGTGGAATAGCGGGGTCAAATGGGACTTCCAGTCCTAGTTCTTCGAGGTATCTCCATACTGATTTCCAGAGTGGTTGCACCAGTCTACACTCCCAGCAGCAATGGAGCAGGATTCCTCTTTCTCCACAGCCCTGCCAGCATTGGTTATTGGTTGATTTCATGATAGCAGCCATTCTTTCTGGAGTGAAATGGAATCTCAGCTTTGTTTTCATTTGCATCTCTCGAATGACCGGTGATGTTGAACATTTTTTCTTATGTTTATTTGCTATTTCTGCTTCTTTGTGTGAGAAATATCTGTTCATTTCAGATGCCCATTTTCAGATTGGGTCTTTAAATTTGGGAGGTCTGATCTTTTTAAGTTCTTTATAGATTTGAGATAGTAGACCTTTGTCTGAGGAAGAGCAGGTGAAGATTTTTTCCCACATTGTGGGTTGTCTCTTCACACGCTGGTGGCTTCTCTTGCTGTGCAGAAGCCGTTTAATAAGAAGAGATCCCACTTGTTAATTGTTTATGTCACTTCATGGGCAACTGAGGTTTTGTTCATACAATCTTTTCCTACACCGATGTCTTCAAGGGTTCTACCTAACCTCTGTTCCAACTGGTTCGGAGTTTCTATTTTAATATTTAGATCTTTAATCCATTTTGATTTTAGTTTAGTGCACGGTGAGAGACATAGGTCTAGTTTTAATCTTTGGCAAGTTGAATCCCAATTTTTCCAGCACCATTTATTAAAGAGGCTATCTTTCCTCCAGGGAGGGTGTTTGGCTCCTTTATCGAAGATGAGATGGCTGAGTGTGTCTGGCGTTGTTTCTGCATCTTCTAATCTGTCCACTGGTCCTCAGGTCTGTTTCTTTGCCAGTATCATGCTGTTTTTATCACAGTAGCTTTGTAGTATAGTTGCAGGTTGGGGATTGCGATACCCCCTGCCAAGTCTCTGTTACCTAGAATTGCTTTTGATATTTTGGCAATCTTCTTATTCCAAATGAATTTTTGGATTGTTTTCTCAAGATCCATGAAGTAAGCTGCTGGGATCTCAATTGGAATTGCATTAAATCTATATAGGAGTTTTGGAAGTATGGCCATTTTTACTATATTAATCCTTCCTACCCAGGAGCAGGGGATGTCTGTCCATTTTCTGATGTCATCTTCAATCTCTCTTTTCAGAGTGCCATAGTTTTCAGAGAAGAGGTCTTTAATTTCTTCCATTGGGTTGATTCCTAGGTATTTCAGTTTTTTGGATGCTATTGTGAAAGGAATTATTTGCCCTATTTCTCTCTCAGTGAGTCTGTCATTTGTGTAAAGGAAAGCTATTGATTTTTGTGTGTTGACCTTGTAACCAGCTACTTGACTGAATTTGGTTATTAAGTCTAGAAGACTTTTGATGGAGTTCTTGGGGTCTTCTATATAGAGCATCATGTCATCTGCAAATAATGACAATTTGACTTCTTCATTTCCTATCTTTATTCCTTTTATTTCTTTCTCTTGTCTAATTGCCAGGCTAATGTTGCCAGAGCTATATTGAACAAGAGTGGTGATAGTAGACATCCTTGTCTTGTTCCTGATTTGAGTAGGAAGGATTTCAGTTTCTGACCATTTAGTATGATATTGGCTGTTGGTTTTTCATAGATGGCTTCTATCAGTTTGAGGTAGAGACCATCTATTCCAATTTTTTGTAGGGCTTTATCATAAATGGGTGTTGGATTTTGTCAAATGCTTTCTCTGCGTCTATGGAGATAATCATATGGTTTTTGTCCTTGGCTCTATTGATATAGTGTATTACATTGATTGATTTTTGTATATTGAACCATCCCTGCATCCCTGGGATGAATCCCACTTGATTAGGGTGTATGATCTTCTTGAGGATCTTCTGCACTCTGTTTGCCAGTATCTTAGTAAGGATTTTTGCATCTATGTTCATTAGTGAGATTGGCCTATAGTTCTCCTTTTTGGTTGGGTCTTTCTCTGCTTTGGGGATCAAGGTGATGCTTGCTTCCAGGAATGAATTTGGGAGTATTGCTTCCCTTTCCATTTCATTGAAGAGTTTAAACAGTAGTGGCAGTAGTTCCTCTCTAAATGTCTTGTAGAATACAGCAGTGAAGCCATCAGGGCCTGGGGTTTTCCCAGTTGATAAGTTTTTAACTATATTTTCAATTTCTTTGGTTGATATTGGGTTGTTTAGAATTTTTAGGTCTTCTTTGTTCAACTTTGGTAATTCATAGGTATCTAGGAATCTGTCCATTTCTTCTGTGTTGTCCATCTTATTGGTATATAGGTTGTGGAAGTAGGTATTGATGATCCTCTGGATTTCTCCTGAGTCTGTTGTAATTTCACTCTTTTCATTCCTAATTGCATGGATTTGGGCCTTTTCTTTCCTTTTTCTGATAAGGATGGCTAAAGGTTTGTCAATTTTGTTGATTCTTTTGAAGAACCAACTCTTGGCATCATTGATTTTTTGTATAGTTCTCTTAGTCTCCATTGCATTGATTTCTCCTCTGATCTTTATAATTTCCTCCCTTGTATGAGCTTTGGGGTTGTCCTGCTCTTCTTTTTCTAGAAGCTTGAGGTTCAGCATCAGATTGTTTAATTGGGCTCATTCTGTTTTCCTAATATGCGTATTCACTGCTATGAATTTCCCTCATAAGACTGCTTTCATTGTGTCCCATAGATTCTGATATGTTGTACTGTCATTGTCATTTAATTGAAGGAACTGTCTGATTTCTTCTTCAATTTCCTTTGTGACCCATTGGTTATTCAGAAGTGTGTTGTTCAATTTCTATGTGTTATGAAATTTTTTGAGTTTCTTTTGCTATGGATCTCCAATTTCATCACATTATTGTCTGATAATATACAGGGGATAACTTCAATTCCTTTGCACTTACTTAAACATATTCTATGTGTGAGCATGTGGTCTGTTTTGGAGAATGACCCATGTGCAGCTGAGAAGAATGTGTATTCTGATTTTGTGGGGTGGAACACTCTGTAAACATCTGTTAAGTTCATTTGTTCAAGAGTTTGATTGAGTTATAGTATTTCATTACTTATTTTTGTCTAGTTGATCTATCTATTTGTGTCAGTGGAGTGTTGAGGCCCCTCACTAGCATTCTGTTAGTGCATATATGACTTTTCATGTCCATTAGTTTTTTTTATATAGTTGGGTGCACTAGTGTTTGGTGCATAGATATTTATGATTGTCATCTCTTCCTCTTGGATTCTTCCCCTTACAAGGATATAGTGTCCTTCTTCATCTCTCTTAATCAGTGTTGGTTTGAAATCTACTTGATCTGCCAAGAGGATAGCTACTCCTGCTTTTTTTTTGGTTCCCATTTCAAGGGGTATAGTTTTCCACCCTTTAACTTTCAGTCTATGAGTTTCCTTTTGAATTAAGTGTGTTTCTTGTATGCAGCATATTGTTGGATTTTGTTTCTTGACCCATTCTGCCAGTCTATTTCTTCTGATTGGTGAATTGAGACCATTAACGTTGATGGTTATAACTGAAACGCATTGACTTGTCATTGCCATGACTTTTTTTTTTGTTGGGTTCTCCCCCTTTACATTTAATTTCTTGTCATGCCAGATGGGTTCATTCTGTTTTGCTTCCTGGGGTTGTGATCCTCAATGTGTGTTTCTAGGATATTGTGTAAAATTCTTTGGAGTGCTGGTTTGGTATTCATGAAGTTCCTAAGGTGCTCTTTGTCATAAAAGTATCTTATTTCTCCATCCATTTTGAAAGATAGGTTTGCAGGGTACATCAATCTGGGTTGGAGGCTGTTTTCTTTTAGGGCTTGGAATATGTCCCTCCAAGCTCTTCTTGCCTTGATGGTTTGTGTTGAGAAGTCTGCTGTGATTCTGATGGGCTTTCCTTTGTATGTGATTTGTTTCTTTTCTCTAACTGCTTGTAGAACTTTGTTCTTCTGTTGAGTTTCTGGAATCTTAACAATTATATGCCTATGTGTAGATGTTTTTTTGATCAAGGCTATTTGGAGTCCTATATGCCTCACTTATCTGTATGTCAAGCTCTTTTCCTCTGCTTGGGAAGTTTTCTGCCATTATTTCTGTGAAGAGATTTTTTATGTCATCTGCACTCTCTCCTGTTTCTTCATTGAGCCCAATCAGTCTTATGTTATTCTTCTTTGCATCATCTAGCAGCTGCTGGATTGATTTCTCATGTTCCCTTATCATTTTGAAACAATGTTTCTTTTCCTGGTCATTAATTGTAATCTTATCTTCTATATCTGAAATTCTGTCCTCACATTGGCTCATTCTGCTATGTAGACTTTCAATGGAGTTTTTCATGTCCTGGAAATCTATTTGCATCTGTTTTATGGATTCCATTTGTTTCCTCTGTTGGGATTCCATCATGTTCCTGAGCTCTTCTCTAGATTTATTAATCATGTCTTCCACTAGGAGCACAATTTCTCCTGTTATGTGAGAAATTATTTCTGATTTCATTATTTCCAGATCCCCTTTTGTTGCCAGTTCAGTGGGTCCAGGTGATTGAGTATCAGAGTGTTCCATATCATTTCCCTTTGGGGTTGCCGTAGGTGATCTGGAAGTCTAGTTTTCAGGCTTGTTTATGTGTTTTCTCATTTCGACTTGTGGCGGGGCGGTGGGGGTTCTTTTGGTTCCTGCACGTATTATCTCCTCTGAAGTGGGAGAGGTGGGACAGGGGCTGGGAGCAGCAGTAGCAATGGTGGCCCAAGAGCCCTTTCCTCTCAGCTGGGAGCAGTGGGAGGGATGGTGGCTGGGAAGCCCCTTCCTCTGGGCCAGGAGCGGTGGGACAGAAGCTGGCCCAGAAGCCCTTTCCTCTGGGCTGGGAGCAGCAGGAGGGATGGTGGCCAGGAAGCCCCTTCCTCTGGACCAGGAGCAGTGGGACAGCAGCTCAGAAGTCCCTACCTCTGGGCTGGGAGTGGCGGTACTCAGTATCATGGTCTGGTGGTCCGGTGTCCTTTCTGTCTTTCTAGTGTGGAACCAGGTGGCTGTTCAGAGGAGCGGGGTGGTGGCAAGGGATTGTTGCTAGGGTGTAAACTGATTTGGCAGGTTCTGTGCAACTCATGACCTCGGTAGGGCATCCACAGACTTAAAGGCAGCAATTTATTATGTCATGCTTTCTAATCCAATTCGCCAGGTCTTTTA
The DNA here is from genome assembly GCF_053883595.1 of Heterocephalus glaber. Taxonomy (NCBI): domain Eukaryota; kingdom Metazoa; phylum Chordata; class Mammalia; order Rodentia; family Bathyergidae; genus Heterocephalus; species Heterocephalus glaber. Next base: position 63,828,955 of record NW_028258320.1, read on the forward strand.
ATTAAAGATTCAAACCATATACAGTCAGTGTTATTACAGAAAGGAATGTACTAGTTCCTGGCATTCTATTGTTTTTCTCCTGGTTCTTTTGAAAAATATTTCTTTATTCATATTTGAGGTTTGATAGTTTATTCAACAAATGACATGTGATATTTTCCTCATTCTCATTTATTTATCCATTCTTCTAGTGAATGGATTTCATGCTCTCATGTCTGATTTTTATCTTGCTTTTTCTTCTGTGAATAAGTTCCCTTTATTTTCCATAGTGCTCCTTCAGTTGTCATAAATTCATTTAATTTATATTCATCTTGGGAGGTTCTTATTTCTCCTTTGAGTTTGGACAACAATTTTCCTAATACTGCAATTTTGGCTGCCAGTTTTAAAATTTATCATTCTGTGTTCTCCTAGCCCTTAGAGTTTCTGCTAAGAAATTTGTTATTTTGATGAGTTTCACTTCATATGTGACTTGGTGTTTTGTTCCAAAAGCTTTCTTTTTCTGGTTAATACATAATAATTGCAATCATTGTAGGGAGTTGGTTCATGCATATGACACAACTTAATTCTTTTCATTTACCTTTCCTTTTTCTTCCACCTATCCCTTCACCTATTGGTTCTGTTTCATTTGCAAAAGATCTATCTCCCTGTTTCCTATTATCTATATTTCATTTTGCTCTTTATTTATGTTTTGGACTTCTCACATAAGAGAAACCATGCATTATTTTAGCTTATGTGTCTGATTTATTTCACTTAGCATTACTGTCTCAAAGTACATCAATTTTCCTTTAAATGTTTATCCTTGTTTATAGCATAGTGCCCCATTGTGTATAAATATAATTTTCTTTATCCATTCATCTATTAATAGACATACAGATCACTTCCAAAATTAAGCTTTTGTTGTGCAGCTATAAATAAGGGTATACATGAATCACTGTAATATGTCTTCAACTGTTACTGGAATACTCAGTGTTTCATATGTATCTAGAAATCTATCCATTTCTTCTAAATTCTTCAATTTATCAGAGTCCAGGTTTTCAAAGTAGTTACTAATAGTATTTTGGATTTCAGTGGTGTCAATTGACACTTTACCCTTTGCATTTCTAATTGCACTGATATGTATTTTTTTTCTTGTTTTCTTTTTTTTTTGGTAATACTGATTAAGTGTTCGTCTATTTATTCTTTTTGTTTTCTTTTGATGGAGCAGTTCTTCAATTCATTCTTTGTACTTTTTGTCTCAATTTCATTAATTTCTGCTGAGATCTTTATAATTTCCTTTCTTGTACTACTTTTGGGTTTGGACTGTACTTATTTTTTGACCACCTTTAGGTGCATCATTAGGTGATTTGGGCTGCTTTTCTGATATGGGCATTCACAGGTATGATCTCCCCTCGTAAAACTGCTTTCATTATGTTTCATGGGTTTTGGTATGTTTTCTGGCATTACTTTTTGACTCAAGGAACTGCCTAATTTCTTCCTTCATTTCTTCTCTGACCCATTGATCATTCAAGCGTGTGTTGCTTAATCTCCATGTGTTAGCTTAATTTCTGTGCTTTCTTGTGCTATTGATTTCTAGTAATGATAATCTGCATGGTATAATTTCAATTCTTTTAAAGCATGTTTTCTGGGTTAGCACATGGTCTATTTTGGAGAAATTTCTGTGTGCTACTGAGAAGAATGTGCATTCTGTTGTTGAGTGGAATACTGTAGATATATATATATATATATATATATATATATATATATATATACATGTCCATTTTTTGAAGGTGTGGTTCAAAAATGATATATATTTTTTTGTCTAGTTGATCCATTTGTGATAATAGGATACTGAGGTCTCCCACTACAATTCTGTTGATTTTTTTCTCATCTTTGAGTGTTGTTTCATGAAATTGGGTGCTCTACTGTTCTGTGTATACATGTTTATAATTATATTTTCCTATTGAATTATTCCCTTAGCCAGTATGTAGTAAACTTCTTTGCTTTCTGATCAGTGTTGGCCTTAAGTCCACTTTGTCTAAAAATAAGATTATCTACTCCTTGCTTTCATGCTCCTAACACATGGAACCTTGTTTTCTATCCTGTGACTTTAATCTATGTTTATTTTTTTCTGGATGTACCATGCCATTGGGTTCCAGTCTGCCAATCTGTGTTTCTTTTTTATTGGTGCATGTTTGTAGCACAGTATAATTACATTCATCATGGGGAGTTGGTACATGTACATGAAATTTCTCAATTCCTTTTTTTTTAACCTGCTCCCCTTCCCTCCCCATTCCTGGACCTCTTGGACTCTTTCATAGATACTGACATAGAGATAGAGATTAGATAAATAGAAAGATAAATATAGATAGATATGTTTGTAGTACATGATAATGACATTCCTTGTAGGAACTTGGTGCATGTACACAGCACTTCACAATCCCTATTTTTTATCTATTAATCTATTTTCCTTACCCGCCCTCCCTTCACCCCCATCTTTTGGTAACTTTCCCATATGCCAAAGATGCATCTATTTCTTACTGTGTATTCTTTATTTTGCACTTTAGTTATATATTATGGTTTTCATATAAAAGAAACCACATGATTGATATTTAAGCTTGTGTATCTGGCTTATGTCACTTAAATTTATGATCTCAAGGTTCATCCATTTTCATACAAATGACTCAAGTTTATCCTTCTTTATGGCACAGTAGTACTCCATTTTGTAAAAATATCACATGTTCTTTATCCACTCATCTGTGAATGGACATTTAGGCTGTTTCCAAGATTCAGCTATTATGAATTGTGCTGCTATCAACATGGCTATGCATTCATCATCATAATATGAGGTCTTTAACTCTTTCTGAAATACATGTAGTAGAGGAATAGCTGCATCAGGCAGAATTTCTATTTTTAGGGTTTTGTTCCTACATGTAGCTATTTTATATTTGTAAATTATTTCACAGATCCTTATCTGTAAGAGAATAGTTCTTCAACCATTAACAAAATATTGCAATCGAACTAAGGCATTCTATATACTATTATACATTATCAATACACTGAAATATCATGAAAACTGTATTGAATGAGAAAAATATATGATGTTTTTATTTTGATAATTCATAGCAATTTAACCAGTAAATAAGAATTTCTAAAATTAGAAATGTACTTCTATATATCTGCCCTAATTATTTAAGAAACCATTGTCAGTTTTGAAACAACTGCCTAAGTCAAATTGTATTCCATACCTAAACTGTTTGCTTATTTTCAAGTTTCTTTCCCATATCAAATTCAGTTCATGTTTGACAAAGTTAACATTTATTAAGTATTCTTCACATTTAATTAACATTACAACTTTTAAACTTTCAAGTAAATAGCTGTATCAGATGATTATCTTTTTTAGCAAATCTTTGAGAATATTATTCACATTTACAAAAGTTTTCCCAGTTTAAAAACAAATGGAAGTTACTGCCAATGACAGGTCTTTCTCTGTGGGACCTCTCACTGGGGTGTATTTTACATGTACCCACAAAAAGCTCCATGTGTCTTCTGGCTCACTGGAAACTGGAAAATCTGCAATGGAGACTTTTCTGTCAATACATCAGAAACACTCTCATTAAGAGAGATCCACTAGAGAAATACATAGAGAATCATATACTGATTATAATTATGCAAATAAAAATGTTTGATAGAAAAATGTTGATAGGTGTTTATAATTTTCATAGATCCCAACACATGTTAACAATCTTCATAAGCTATTTTCTGCCTCTGAAAGATAAGTTCATTGGTTTTATCATCTTTCCATTTCTAATGTCACTATTTCTGCTTCAACAGAGGGCGCTGACACTGTGATGTAAATGTTACAATAAATATCTTCTATGATGTATCTGGTCACTTCCTAGGATAAAGGACAAAAGGAAAAGGCTCTGTCCTCCCTGACTTTCCAATCTGCCATGTAGAAGGCTAGGAGCTAGGAGAGGAAGAGCCCTTAGAGCTGACTGTGGGGGAGGGGGGCTCAGGTCATCTAGTTATATACTGAGTTCCCTTTTTACTCAAATATCACATCCCTGTCTCATCTGTGGCATACATAAAACACAGGTTATGTCATGATTAGTTCAGGTTAAAAGAGGATAGCCTAGGAGAAACTGTGGGGGACAAGGATAAAATTTAGATGTAGCAGCCACACTTCAGTGGTATCTTCCATTGACCATGACTAAGCACAGAGCCTTTATTTCTCATTACGGCAGGATTTCCTGAAGAGTGGTACTTCTACCACATCCCTAAGAATCACTTAACATTTCAAACACAGTATTTGGGAACCATTCCAGATACAGTGAATCAGAATGTTTGTGGGTAGGTAGAAAGAATAGGTATTTTTTAAGTTTCCCAAGTGATTCTTACACTAAGTAAGGCTTAAGCATCACTGTGAACCATTCACTGCTTTACAGGGTAAGGGCCTGTAAAGCAGGTCCCTGAGACTCATTCAGGGGATCTGTGATGTCAAAACCACTTTCACAGTGATACTAAGTGTTAACATGTTCTTTTTCATTCTCTCTTCAATGTAGTTTAATGGTGTCTTCCAGGGACTACATGACATATGACATTGCAACACAATGAATGAAGTAGAAGGTAAAAATTCCAGTTGTATTCTAAATCAGTAAAGATATCTGCAGAAAAAAAACCACAATGCCACTTTTCTTACTCAACTTTTTAATGTTTTGAAAGTATTATTATTAAGAAACAGGGTCATGGTGTGTTGCTCAAACTGGCGCTGAATTTCTAGGTTCAAGTGATCCTCCTATCAGCCTTTCCAGGTAGCTGGGATACAGAAGCATGCTACCATGTCTGGCTTGGAAGTGACTATTTCAGCTGTGTGTGTGTGTGTGTGTGTGTGTGTGTGTGTGTGTGTGTGTGTGTGTGTGTGAAAGGGTCTTGCTGTGTACCCCAGGCTGGCCTCAAACTAGTGGTGATCCTCCTGCCTCAGCCTCTCAAGTGTTGGGATTACAGGTGTGTGCACCACCATGCCCGGCTTCAATAGTCTTTGTTTTAGAAACAATTTTTGGTGTGGCACTTCCTAGACTGTGACCCTGCCTCAAAAGAGTTGAAATTCAGGCTTCCTATACATACATACTTCATTTGTCTTTTCTTCAGCTGTAACATTCATCTCCTCCATACTTTCCATAGTGGTTGTACCAGTTTACACTCCCACCAACTATGAAGAAGTGTTCCTTTTCCCCCCTGCAGCCTCTCCAATTTGTTATTATCTGAATTTTTAAAAAAATTCTTGTACATTACCATTCTTTCTGGAGATAACAATCTCAGTGTTAATTTGTATTTCTCAAGTGACCAGCAATGTTGAACTTTTTGTTCATGTCCATTTGTACTTCTTCATCTGAGAAGTGTCTATTCATTTCAGATGCCCTTTTTTTTAATTGGATCTCTAGATTTAGGGGGGGTGTCTAAATTTTTTAGTTGTTTATATATTCTAGATATTAGGATAGACTTTCCTTCAAAGTTTCCTACATCTTCACCCTTTCATCAAAAGAATCATTGAAATGAGCCATGTTATAGATAGGAATATGTTCTATGTTTCAGGAAGGAGAAAAGTTTGGTTTGGTTTGGAGAATCCTAATTCTAGCTGCAACCAGATTGGCCATGGTATTAAATTTAGTAATGATGATGATGGTGATGATGATGATGATATCATCAATGTCTGAGTTTGACACCTTATAAATTAATTCAGTACCATGTGGGTAACATTCCACTTTGACTGTGTTCAGCATCTATGAGTTGCATCTTTCTGTCCAGATGCACAAGGGCAAAGAAGGGAAGTGGGGTGAGGAACAGCTCCTGTGACAAGCTGAGGCCTGTTTCCTGTGTCTCTGTGCTGCTCCAGCTGCCACCTCCCCTGTGCTTTCTGCGTACTGTGCCATTCCATGCCCCTTGACATCAGGGCTCCTTGGCGCCTTTCACCCTTCCCATTCTTCTTCATCCTCTGCAGGGCAGGATACAGAATCTCTGTAAGACTAAGTGCTCAGTGACCAGCTGCTACATTTTGGAGCTGTCTTTACAACCACTTCTCTTATGGTAATAAAAGGTGCTTAAAGGAGCCTCTTGGCACCAGCAAGATTCCTTCTTTTTGTATCCCAGCCGAGATGGACTGACATTGCAGAAGAATATGGCAGGATAGCTGCAGATCCTGATTCAAGCAGGAGTGTGGAGGTGAGAGAGAATGAGACTGAAGGGTGAATCCTTGTTCTTTATCTTGAAACAACCTACTCAACACTTCTAAGACTCATGTGGCAAATGTGAATAAGGCATTCCATGAAATAATGCAGGTCTGGACCAGGAGCATTGTTAAGTACCTAGGACTGATGTACTAAGCAAGTCATAGTAAGCACCAAGGGCTAAAATTTTGTTCTTGGGGATAAAAATCTTACAAGTTACAGAAGTTTGTGATGCCCCCACAAAAGGCCAATTGCATGGGCAGCCTATGATGTATCTGTGGCATTTCAAGGAGGGGTGGTTAAGAAAACAATTCTCACTGGGGAGCTGATAATGGGATTAAAAAATTGAGCAACCCTGGATCAAAGCGTCTCTGCAGATGTGGTGCTTGATTTCTCTGTCCTCAATTCAGAGCGTTCATCCTGTTCCCACTCCTCCTGCAGGCAGTGTGCAGGTAAAAAGTTTGCTGGGTCAGATCCCAGGCTTCATATCTGTCTTTGTGTCTTGTTTCTTGAAGCACTGGCCCATGAACCAGTAGAAAAAGCACTTACTTCAAACTTGATGAATTCGGGCTTTTCTAGGATTTCTTTCCAGTCTTCCCTCACATTCTTTACTTTGTCTTGTATTAAGTTATTTATCTTATAACTTTCTAGTGGGAGATTTTTCCCCTCCTAAAAATTGTTTTGAATCTTCTTAAAACTGATTTAAAAAAAACCCCCAAAGTTTTAGTCCTCTGGTTGGGGAGTGGTCCCCAGAGCTCTGTGACATTCAGAAGATTCCTCAACTCTTATTTCTCCAGGATGCTGTAAGAATCAGCAAGAAGATATCCAGTGAATTAAGGTGCATTGGTTTTTCCCAAAGCATGGCCAGTGGAAAACTGCAGTGAGTCAGAAAAATGAAAAGCGAAACGACACACTGGAAGTCATGATGGAGAAACATCATAACCTTGTCCTTTCTTTAGTGGCACTAGATAGAAGGAGTTCAAAATTTCAACCCTGTGCATCCAACAGAGAGCTCAGGAGTGTGGCTTGCAATTTTCATGCCAATGTGCAGCCTCGCTGACCCATTTATTGCTTTTCTTAATGATTTTTTCCTGCTCACTTAATAAATCACATTTTTCTAAACACCTTATTATCTCTCAGGCCCTGACTCATCTCTGTTTGGAAGATGCTAGCTTGCTCCCACGCTGGTATTTTTGAACCCAGAATTAATTACAGTAATGCCCACTCATCATCCCTACAGGCACTTGCAGAAAAAAATGAAGTAGTTTGTTCTTTTCCTCTATGTAGAGCCTAAAGTTTGTTAATTAACTACAAAATTAGTCATGATTGGATTTTATTTATTTATTTATTTTTGGTTTTGTAGAATTACCTCAGTGCAAAAATATCTGGCTATTAAATGAAAGGAGCAGATAAAATTTAGCATGCCTAAATATTCAAAATGAGAATGTTCTACCAGTAATTTCCAAGAGGAACACTACAAAGAGGAAGAAAGTGGTAGAACCATCACCACTAGCTCCATCCCAGTTCTAGAGACTCAAGTGGCAGAGGAAATGTTACATTCTGGCAAGATTCAGGATGTCTTTATTCTTCAGAAGTCATGTATGGAATGTTCTGGAAGGATACTCATTCTGGAAAAAAATAACAGCGACTATCAAATTAGCACTAGCATTGTGCTAGATTCTCTGTTGAGACTTTTGTATGAATTACTGTGCTGAATATCTGCACACTGTATGATAGATAGAGTCTGTTCTCATCTCCACTTTACAGATGAAGCTGCTGAGGTTTGGGAAGGTGAAAGACAGCCTCACAGACAGCTGAAGTGGACAAGTTCTTTACCACAGAGCTGTCAAAGAGCTGGACAGCAGTACGTGCTTGGTTATCACAGGACAGTGCTGATGGTGGTGACAGTGAAATCCCTCCCCGGGCCTTGTGCAAACCTCATTCTTTCCCTCCGTTGTCTTGAAGCCCTGCTGAACACATGCCCACATTGCTACATAGGTTTCAGCCTGAACAGAGCTTCAGTACACTTGAGATGCTCTCACTTCTCAAATTCCCTCCCTTTCTCTCCCCAACCCCTAACCACAGGCCACTCTCCTCTCCCCCTACTCTTCTTCATCTTAGGCAGATGATTCTTTTCCCACTAAGAAAACAAGAGATAATCAGATAGGAAGTTCTGTTGGCTGCTCTTCACTTGGCAACATGTCAATGTGGCTGCTACATGCAAGGTGCTGAGACACAGGAGTGACAAGACTCACCTGGGAGCCATGTTCCACATTTTATTGGTCATCTCAGGCTACAGGTTCCATCTCAGAAGTCCTTGCTGCAGACCCTGTCCCATCCCATCACCACTGCAGGGTCTGATTAAAGCCCATGTCTCTATTTTATTTTGTTCCCAATGGTTCTTTGATGCCAAGCCTCAAACATTTCAGCAGGGATAGCAATCTGAAAATATCTCCATTGTCCACTAGATGGCAAAAGTAAACTCACCAGACAAAGCACTTAAAACTTGTATTATTAGATAATTTATAATGGTTACAGGACAAGACCTCACACCACCTATTACAATGCAAATACTAATCAAGGCTATTCAGGGTATAAATTCACTTATGTTATCAATTTCAAGGATCTTGAGGCATCTACAAGATTAATCTTAAGCCCTGAACCTGAAATTAAGTCTCCTCACCCCATCTAACCCACTCCATCACCTTTGGGCTTCAGAGATACATTTATGTAGTCATATAAGCAAGTAGCTCTTAGTCTGAAAAGTTCAAAATTCAACACACTCTAAAATTTTTTTATTATTACATGTTTGCAGTGCATAGTGATTGCATTTCTTGTTGGGTTCTAAGAAGCAAGAAGATGGAAAATGGATCCAGCTCTGGCCAAGCCATCTATAGAGTATACGATGTGACCATGATGCTCTTGTCTCTTCTCTAATCCTGTCCTTCCCCTTATTCTATCCTAATTAATACTCCAAGGTCTTTGCTTTTAGGAAATTTAATAAACTATGTAACTGGTATGAGCACAATTATTTTTACTGCATGTTAAAAGGTATTTATGGAGTGAGCAGATGATGAGGACCTCAGCTGTGTGGAGCGGGGATCTGTCCCACTCCCACCCCAACCCCCAGTGGCCTGCTTACTCAACCCCTCCTCCTGGCTGTGCTAGTACCTGGTTCTACTTCCACACTACAAAGGCATGGGGGGGGGTGTCATAAAGGCCATTATTCTGAGGTACAGAAGATAGAGCAGAAGTGAACAGCAGAAAGGAGGCTTCTCAGGCTCCTTGAGGAAAATTGAAGCCCACTGGAAAAGTGAAGAGAATCTCTGCAATAAAGGCTCACCAGACCACCACAGTTGCTAAGTTGGAGGGATCATCACCTCCCATCAGAACCTGGACTATCTTCAGGAGAAGGGCAGCTAGAACCTGCAGTAGAACCTTGCAGAGTTCAACCCTGCAGGAGGACAGGGAGCTCAACTTGGGACTTGCAGCCAGAATCTCAGAAGTCTAGTACTGGCTTGCTGAAACTAATTGACTTATAACTGGACACTACTGCCCACATTGTCTATTGTGACAGCAGAGACATACCCTGAAGGAGGTCCTTCATTTTTATTTGTTATTTGTTATTTTTTTATTAAATTCTTTTATTTGTACATTTTACGTGTACAACACAATTGCATTTCTCACTGGGAGTTGTACCTTTACATGATACATCTTGGTTCTTATTTTTTCCCCATTCCTAGCCCTCCCTTCACCCCCTCCACCCTTCCCTATTTACAAAGACTTTATTTCCATTTTTTCCATTCCTCAGCATTTTTCCTTTCCCTTCTTTCCTTTCCCCTGACCCTCCCACTACCCCTACCCCTTTGGACCTTTTCTTCCTATTTTGCATTATCGATTATTCATTCTAATCATTGGTACATTTTAGGTATACAATATAATGACATTCATCAATGGAAATGTGCACCTTTACATAATCTCTCTTGGTTCTTATTTTTCACCCTTTCCCAGCCCTCCCTTCAACCCCTCCAGCCCTCCCTATTTACAAAGATTTTGTTCCTATTTTTCCATTTTCTCATATTAATCCCATTCCCTTCTATCCTTTCCCCTAGCCTCCCACTTCCTTCCCCTTTGCCCCTTTTCTTCCTATTTCACATTACCTATTATACATTTTAGTCCTTATTTACACTTTCCGTTTCTCACACCAGAGAAACTATTCAGTATTTATACATGTGTGTCCTATTTATTTCACTTAAGAGTATCGCCTCAATGTGCATCCACTTAGCTATAAATGTCTCTAATTTCTCATTTTTTATGGCTGAGTACTACTCCATTTTATTAAAAAACCACATTTTCTTTATCCAGTCTCCAGTTGATGGGCATTTGGGCTGTTTCCAAGTTTTAGCTATCACAAACTGTGCTGCTATGGACATGGGGACACATATATCACTGTGGTATGATTCTTTTAATTCTTTGGGGAAGATACCCCAGCAGTGGAATAGCGGGGTCAAATGGGACTTCCAGTCCTAGTTCTTTGAGGTATCTCCATACTGATTTCCAGAGTGGTTGCACCAGTCTACACTCCCAGCAACAGTGGAGCAGGGTTCCTCTTTCTCCACAGCCCTGCCAGCATTTGTTATTGGTTGATTTCATGATAGCAGCCATTCTTTCTGGAGTGAAGTGGAATCTCAGTGTTGTTTTCATTTGCATCTCTCGAATGACCAGTGATGTTGAATATTTTTTCTTATGTTTATTTGCTATTTCTACTTCTTTGCCTGAGAAATGTCTGTTTATTTCAGATGCCCATTTTCGGATTGGGTCTTTAAATTTGGGAGGTCTGATCTTTTTAAGTTCTTTATAGATTTGAGATAGTAGACCTTTGTCTGAGGAAGAGCAGGTGAAGATTTTTTCCCACATTGTGGGTTGACTCTTCACACTGCTGGTGGTTTCTCTTGCTGTGCAGAAGCCTTTTAATAAGAAGAGATCCCACTGTTGATTGTTTGTGCTAGTTCATGGGCAACTGAGGTTTTGTTCATACAATCTTTTCCTACACCGATGTCTTCAAGGGTTCTACCTAACCTCTGTTCCAACTGGTTCGGAGTTTCTATTTTAATATTTAGATCTTTAATCCATTTTGATTTTAGTTTAGTGCATGGTGAGAGATATAGGTCTAGTTTTAATCTTTGGCAAGTTGAAGCCCAATTTCCCCAGCATGATTTATTAAAGAGGCTATCTTTCCTCCAGGGAGGGTGTTTGGCTCCTTTATCAAAGATGAGATGGTTGAGTGTGTCTGGCGTTGTTTCTGCATCTTCTAATCTGTTCCACTGGTCCTCAAGTCTGTTTCTTTGCCAGTACCATGCTGTTTTTATCACAGTAGCTTTGTAGTATAGTTGCAGGTTGGGGATTGTGATACCCCCTGCCATGTCTCTGTTACCTAGAATTGCTTTTGCTATTCTAGCTCTCTTCTTGTTCCACATGAATTTTTGGATAGTTTTCTCAAGGTCCATGAAGTATGCTGCTGGGATCTCAATTGGAGTTGCATTAAATCTATATAGCAGTTTTGGAAGTATGACCATGTTCACTATATTAATCCTTCCTACCCATGAGCAGGGGATGTCTGTCCATTTTCTGATGTCATCTTCAATCTCTCTTTTCAGAGTGCCATAGTTTTCAGAGAAGAGGTCTTTAATTTCTTCCATTAGGTTGATTCCTAGGTATTTCAGTTTTTTGGATGCTATTGTGAAAGGAATTATTTGCCCTATTTCTCTCTCAGTGAGTCTGTCATTGGTGTAGAGGAAAGCTATTGATTTTTGTGTGTTGACCTTGTAACCAGCTACTTGACTGAATTTGGTTATTAAGTCTAGAAGACTTTTGGTGGAGTTCTTGGGGTCTTCTATATAGAGTATCATGTCATCTGCAAATAATGACAATTTGACTTCTTCATTTCCTATCTTTATTCCTTTTATTTCTTTCTCTTGTCTAATTGCCTTGGCTAATGTTTCCAGAACTATATTGAACAAGAGTGGTGATAGTGGACATCCTTGTCATGTTCCTGATTTGAATGTGAAGGATTTCAGTTTTTGATCATTTAGTGTGATATTGGCTGTTGGTTTTTCATAGATGGCTTCTATCAGTTTGAGGTAGAGACCATCTATTCCAATTTTGTGTAGGGTTTTTATCATAAATGCATGTTAGATTTTGTGAAATGCTTTTTCTGCATCTATGGAGATAATCATATGGTTTTTGTCCTTGGCTCTATTGATATAGTGTATTACATTGATTGATTTTCATATATTGAACCATCCCTGCATCCCTGGGATGAATCCCACTTGATCAGGGTGTATGATCTTCTTGAGGATCTTCTGCATTCTATTTGCCAGTATCTTAGTAAGGATTTTTGCATCTATGTTCATTAGTGAGATTGGCCTATAGTTCTCCTTTTTGGTTGGGTCTTTCTCTGCTTTGGGGATCAAGGTGATGCTTGCTTCCAGGAATGAATTTGGGAGTATTGCTTCCCTTTCCATTTCATTGAAGAGTTTAAACAGTAGTGGCAGTAGTTCCTCTCTAAATGTCTTGTAGAATACAGCAGTGAAGCCATCAGGGCCCGGGCTTTTCCCAGTTGATAAATTTTTAATTACATTTTCCATTTCTTTGGTTGATATTGGGTTGTTTAGAATTTTTAGGTTTTCTTCGTTCAACTTTGGTAATTCGTATGTATCTAGGGATCTGTTCATTTCTTCTGTGTTGTCCATCTTATTGGTATATAGGTTGTGGAAGTAGGTATTGATGATCCTCTGGATTTCTCCTGGGTCTGTTGTAATTTCACCCTTTTCATTCTTAGTTGCATGGATTTGGGCCTTTTCTTTCCTTTTTCTGATGAGGTTGGCTAAGGGTTTATCAATTTTGTTGATTCTTTCAAAGAACCAACTCTTGGCTTCATTGATTTTTGGTATCATTCTCTTAGTCTCCATTGCATTGATTTCTCCTCTGATCTTTATAATTTCCTCCCTTGTATGAGCTCTGGGGTTGTCCTGTTCTTCCTTTTCTAGAAGCTTGAGGTGCAGCATCAGGTTGTTTAATTGGGCTCGTTCTGCTTTCCTAATATGCATATTAACTGCTATGAATTTCCCTCGTTAGACTGCTTTCATTGTGTCCCATAGATTCTGATATGTTGTATTGTCATTGTCATTTAATTGAAGGAACTGTCTGATTTCTTCTTCAATTTCCTCTGTGACCCATTGGTTATTCAAAAATGTGTTGTTCAATTTCCACGTGTTTATGAAATTTTTTGAGTTTCTTTTGCTATGGATCTCCAATTTCATCGCACTATGGTCTGATAATATACAGGGGATAACTTCAATTCCTTTGCACTTACTTAAACATATTCTATGTGTGAGTAAGTGGTCTATTTTGGAGAATGACCCATGTGCAGCTGAAAAGAATGTGTATTCTGATCTTGTGGGGTGGAAGACTCTGTAAACATCTGTTAAGTTCATTTGTTCAAGAGTTCAATTGAGTTCCAGTATTTCATTACTTATTTTTGTCTAGTTGATCTATCTATTTGTGTCAGTGGAGTGTTGAGGCCCCTCACTAGCATTCTGTTAGTGCATATATGACTTTTCATGTCCATTAGTTTTTTTTATATAGTTGGGTGCACTAGTGTTTGGTGCATAGATATTTATGATTGTCATCTCTTCCTCTTGGATTCTTCCCCTTACAAGGATATAGTGTCCTTCTTCATCTCTCTTAATCAGTGTTGGTTTGAAATCTACTTGATCTGCCAAGAGGATAGCTACTCCTGCTTTTTTTTTGGTTCCCATTTCAAGGAGTATAGTTTTCCACCCTTTAACTTTCAGTCTATGAGTTTCCTTTTGAATTAAGTGTGTTTCTTGTATGCAGCATATTGTTGGATTTTGCTTCTTGACCCATTCTGCCAGTCTATTTCTTCTGATTGGTGAATTGAGACCATTAACGTTGATGGTTATAACTGAAACGCATTGACTTGTCATTGCCATGACTTTTTTTTTTGTTGGGTTCTCCCCCTTTACATTTAATTTCTTGTCATGCCAGATGGGTTCATTCTGTTTTGCTTCCTGGGGTTGTGATCCTCAATGTGTGTTTCTAGGATATTGTGTAAAATTCTTTGGAGTGCTGGTTTGGTATTCATGAAGTTCCTAAGGTGCTCTTTGTCATGAAAGTATCTTATTTCTCCATCCATTTTGAAAGATAGTTTTGCAGGGTACATCAATCTGGGTTGGAGGCTGTTTTCTTTTAGGGCTTGGAATATGTCACTGCAAGCTCTTCTTGCCTTGATGGTTTGTGTTGAGAAGTCTGCTGTGATTCTGATGGGCTTTCCTTTGTATGTGATTTGTTTCTTTTCTCTAACTGCTTGTAGAACTTTGTTCTTCTGTTGAGTTTCTGGAATCTTAACAATTATATGCCTTTGTGTAGATGTTTTTTTGATCAAGGCTATTTGGAGTCCTATATGCCTCACTTATCTGTATGTCAAGCTGTTTTCCCCTGCTTGGGAAGTTTTCTACCATTATTTCTGTGAAGAGATTTTTTTATGTCATCTGCACTCTCTCCTGTTTCTTCATTGACTCCAGTCAGTCTTATGTTATTCTTCTTTGCATCATCTAGCAGCTGCTGGATTGATTTCTCATGTTTCATTATAATTTTGAAGCAATTTTTCTTTTCCTGGTCATTAATTGTAATCTTATCTTCTATATCTGAAATTCTGTCCTCACATTGGCTCATTCTGCTGTGTAGACTTTCAATGGAGTTTTTCATGTCCTGGAAATCTATTTGCATCTGTTTTATGGATTCCATTTGTTTCTTATGTTGGGATTCCATCATGTTCCTAAGCTCCTCTCTAGATTTATTAATCATGTCTTGCACTAGGGGCACAATTTCCCCTGTTATGTGAGAAATTATTTCTGATTTCATTATTTCCAGATCCCCTTTTGTTGCCAGTTCAGTGGGTCCAGGTGGTTGAGTATCAGAGTGTTCCATCTCATTTCCCTTTGAGGTTGCTGTAGGTGATCTGGAAGTCTTGTTTTGAGACTTATTTCCATGTTTTCTCATTTCAACTGGCCTGGGGGCTGTTGGCACGTGTACAGATTACCTCCTCCAAGCTGGGAGAGGTGGGATGGGGCCGGGAGCAGCGGTAGGGATGGTGGCCCAAAAGCCCTTTCCTGTGGGCTGGGAGCAGCAGGAGGGATGGTGGCCAGGAAGCCCCTTCCTCTGGGCCAGGAGCGGTGGGACAGAAGGTGGCCCAAAAGCCCTATCCTCTGGGCTGGTAGCAGCGGGAGGGATGGTGGCTGGGAAGCCCCTTCCTCTGGATCAGGAGCAGTGGGGTGGCAGGTCAGAAGCCCCTACCTCTGGGCTGGGAGCAGCAGGACTCAGTACTGTGGTCTGGTGGTCCGGTGTGTTGTCCTCTGCGTCTTTGTAGTGTGGAACCAGGTGGCTGTACAGAGAAGTGGGGGTGGGGACCCAGTGGATTGTTGCCAGGGCGTGGGCTGATTCAGCATGTTCCGCATGACTCAGACCTCAGTAGGGCACGTGCAGACTTGCCTGTCTGCAGCAGGCTGATTCGACATCTTCAGTGTGACTTGGGATCTCCATAGGGCATGCACAGACCCACCTGTCTGCAGTGGGCTGATTCGGTGTGTTCTGCATGACTCGGGACCTTGGTAGGGCATGCACAGACCTGCCTGTCTGCAGGGGGCTGATTCAGTGTCTTCCACCTGACTCCTGTTATTTGTTATTTTTAAAATTATATTTTGCTCTTATTTTTAATTTTTATTTTTCTCTAATCTTTTCAAATTTTTCTTTTTTCTACGTTTTTTCTCTTTTCTTTCTCTCTCTCTTTCTCTCTCTCTCTCTCTCACCGTCCCACATTGTTCTTCATCTCCTTTTTTATTCCTGTTCTGACCCTAATTCAGATTTCTTCTTTATTTTTCTTTTCTTCTCTTTTTCCTTCTCTCCATTGACATTAGTTTTAAAGGAAAGTAAATACAGTTTCTAGCTTCCCTGTTTCTGTTAGGTTGTTCTGTTCTCATCTTTGTTCTTTCATTCTGTCTTTTCCTCTTGTCTTCAGCAGTTTCTTAGAGTTTGCATGATCTTCCTGTGTCCTCTGGCCTCACTGCTAACCTTACCCTATCCTTCTACCTATCCCTCCCTCCCCAACTCCTTCAAACTCCCAATTTCAAAGGGTAAAGTTACTATATTGAAGAGTTTATTCACTATAACCATATGTTGGCCTGGTCCTTGATTTTGATTTTATTCACACAGTTAAAGGTGATAGGTTGATAATTGCCACAAATTGTCATTTTCTAAACTGTGCTTGATGCTATGGTATTGCTGATTGTATCACTTGGGCTAAGGTGTTGTGATTGATCTAATCAGTTGACCTTTCTGATATAATGAAAATGAGATAGCTTCAGAGTCATTAGAGACTCAAAGCCTAAAGACCAGCTGTATCTGAAAGACACCTCTGAAAAGCAATCATTCCACAAGGGTTCTAAATACAAGCAACAAAGATATTTACAATAAGTAATTTTGAAGTAGCAACCCAGGAATTAAACCAAGGATGATTCCAAAAACAAAAATGAGAAAACAGTGAAGCCAGGTGCAAACCCAGACTTCCACCCCACCAAAGGCAAATTCTGGGGGAAATGAGGCAGGAAAGTCTGATGATCAACCACCTGGACACCCTGAACTGATAGCACAGGAAGTAACAAAACAGATGAATGAGGCTTGAGAAAAATTCAAAACAGAAATAATTTCCCAGATAACTACAGGGATAGTGATCAGAGTGAAAGACATGATTAGAGGCTCTAGAACAGAAATAGATAAAAAAAAAAAATAGATGAGCTCAGAACCATGCTGGAAGCCATGAATGCCCAGCATAAGAAAGAAATGGAAACTATGATTGCCCAACATAGGAAAGAAATGGAATACATGAAACAGAGTCAAACAGATATCCAGGAGAATAAAAACTCCATTGAAAGTGTTCACAGCAGATTGACCGTATGTGAAGATAGAATATCAGATATAGAAGACAGGATTGCGGCAAAGGACCATGAAAACAGAGATTTCTTCAAAATAGTAAGGAACCATGAGAAATCAATCCAGTAGCTGCTAGCTGATCCAAAGAAGAATAATGTAAGACTGATAGGAGTCCATGAAAATGCAGAAGAAAGTACAATTGACATAAAAATACTGTTCACAGAAGTAATAGAAAACTTCCCAGACAGAGGTAGAGAATTGAACATACAGATAAGTGAGGCTTATAGAACTTATAGCCATGATCAAAAACAACTACACCTAGACATATAACAGTTAAGATCCCAGAAATGCAACAGAAGAAGAAAATCCTACAAGCAGTTAGAGAAAAGAAACAAATCACATACAAAGGAAAGTCCATCAGAATCACAGCAGACTTCTCAACACAAACCCTCAAATCAAGGAGAGCCTGGAGTGAAGTATTTCAAGCCCCAAAAGAAAATAACTTCCAACTTAGACTGTTGTAGCCTGCAAAATTATCTTTCAAAATCAATGGGGAAATTAGATACTTCCATGACAAAGAACACCTGAAAAATTCCATGAACACCAAACCAGCACTCCAAACAATTCTAAACAATATCCTAGGAAAAGGAAATGAAGGTCACAACTCCATGAGGCCCAACAGAATGAAGCCAACAGCCAAGGCAAGAAACTAAAGGGAAAGGGGGAAAAATAAGAAATAAAAGAAATAAAATAAAAATAAGAAATAAAAAGAAATAAAAGAAATTTTAAAAAGAAATAAAAATAAGAAATAAAAATAAAAGAAATAAAATAAAATAAGAAATAAAAGAAATAAAAAATAAGAATTAAAAGAAATAAAAGAAAGCAAAAGAAATATTGACAAGGATGAGTCAATATCTATCAATTATAACCCTCAATGTTAATGGCGTCAATTCACCAATCAAAATAAATAGACTGTCAGAATGAATTAAGAAGCAAAATCCAACAATATGCTGTACACAAGAAATACAGCTAACTCAAAAAGAAATTTATAGAGTGAAAGTAAAAGGGTGGAAAACAGTTCTCCATGCTACAGGAATCCAGAAAAAAGCAGGGATAGCAATCTTATTTGCAGACATACTAGATTTCAAACCAAAACTATTTAAGAGAGACAAAGATGATCACTACATCCTTGTAAAGGGAACAGTCCAAGAGGAAGAGATGATAATCCTAGATATATATGCACTAAATAAGAATGCCCCCAACTATACAAACCAAATATTAATGGACATGAAAAACCAAATAAGCACAAACACAATTGGGGGGGGGGACCTCAATACCCCATTATCACAAATAGACTGATCATCTAGACAAAAAAATCAACAACAAAATTCTAGAACTGAATGAAGCTACTGAACAAATGGACTTAATAGATGTTTACAAAGTGTTCCACCCCACAAATTTAGAATATACATTCTTTTCAGCTGCACAAGGGTCATTTTCCAAAATAGACCACATGCTAGCTCATAGGACATGTTTAAGTAAATGTAAAATAATTGAAGTTACCCCCATGTATTATCAGACTATAGTGCCATAAAATTGGAGCTCAATAGCATAAGAGACAGCAAAGCCCCCACAAACACATGGAAATTGAATAAAACTCTCCTGAACAAACAATGGGTCACAGAGGAAATTAAAGAAGAAATTAGACAATTTCTACAAGTAAATGATAATTTCAGTACAATATACAAGAATCTGTGGGACACAATGAAACAAGTT
Source organism: Heterocephalus glaber (assembly GCF_053883595.1). Lineage (NCBI taxonomy): Eukaryota > Metazoa > Chordata > Mammalia > Rodentia > Bathyergidae > Heterocephalus > Heterocephalus glaber. Next base: position 63,847,941 of record NW_028258320.1, read on the forward strand.
CTAGTTGGGAAATTCATAGCAGTGAATGGCCACATTAGGAAAACAGAGAGAGCTCAAATAAATAACCTAATGCTGAACCTCAATCTCCTAGAAAAAAAGAAGAGCATGAAAAACCCAAAGCTCATACAAGAGAGGAAATTGTAAAGATCAGAGCTGAAATGAATGCAATAGAGAATAAGTGAACTATACCAAAAAAAATCAATGAATCAAAGAGTTGGTTTTTCAAAAGAGTAAATAAAATTGATAAACCTTTAGCCAACCTTATCACAAAAAGGAAAGAAAAGGCTGAAATCCATGGAATTAAGAACCAAAAAGGCAACATCACAACAGATCCAGCAGAAATCCAGAGGTTCATCAACACCTCTCTCAAGAACCTATGCTCTAATAAAATGGAAAACACAGAAGAAACGGACAGATTCCTCGATACATATGAATTGCCAAGGTTAAACGAAGAAGGTATAAAAATTCTAAACATCCCAATTACAATGAGTGAAATTGAAAACATAATTAAAAATTTACCATCAAAGAAAAGCCCAGGTCCTGATGACTTCAGTGCTGAATTCTACAAGACATTTAGAGAAGAACTATCGCCATTACTCTTTAAACTCATCAATGAAATAGAAAGGGAAGCAATACTTCCAAATTCATTCCTGGAAGCAAGTGTTACTTTGATTCCAAAACCAGGGAAAGATCCAACCCAAAAAGGGAAGTACAGGCCAATCTCCTTAATGAACATAGATGCAAAAATCCTCAACAAGATACTGGCAAACAGAATACAGAGGGTCATCAAGAAGATCATACACACTGACCAAGTCAGATTTATCCCAAGGATGCAAGGATGGTTCAACATACATAAATCAGTAAATGTAATACATTATATTAAAAGAGTCAAGGACAAAAGTCATATGATCATCTCAATTGATGCAGGAAAAGCATTTGACAAAATCCAACACCTATTTATGATAAAAATGCTACAGAAAATTTGAATAAAAGATCTTTATCTCAACCTGATTAAGGGTATCTATGAAAAACCAACAGCCAACATCACACTAAATGGTCAAAAACTGAAAATTTTCAGGCTAAAATCAGGAAAAAGACAAGGATGCTCACTATCACCACTCCTGTTCAATACAGCTCTGGAAACATTAGCCACAGCAATTAGAAAAGAGAAAGAAATAAAAGGAATAAAGATAGGAAAGGAAGAAGCTAAAATGTCATTATTTGCTGATGATATGATATTTTACATAGAAGACCCAAAAAACTATACCAAAAAACTTCTAGACTTAATTGACAGATTCAGTAGAGTAGCTGGATACAAGGTCAACACTCAAAAAACAATAGCCTTCTTGTACACAAATAGCAGACTTGCTGAGAGAGAAATTAGGAAAAAAATTCCTTTTATAGTAGCATCCAAAAAAATGAAATATCTAGGAACCAATCTAAAAAAGGAAGCAAAAGATCTCTACACTGAAAACTACAGCACCCTGAAAAAGGAGATCAAGGAGGATATAAGAAAATGGAAAGACATCCCTTGTTCCTAGGGAGGAAGAACCAATATAGTGAAAATGGCCATACTTCCAAAACTGCTATACAGATTAAATGCAACGCCTGTTGAAATTCCAACAATATATTTCACAGAACTAGAGAAAACAATCTAAATTTCATTTGGAACCAGAAGAGACCTAGAATAGCAAAAGCAATTCTAGGCAACAGAGACATGGCAGGGGGTATCACAATCCCCAACTTGAAACTACACTACAAAGCTATTGCAATAAAAGCAGCATGGCAAAAAGACAGACCTGAGGATCAGTGGAATAGATTAGCAGATCTAGAAACAACTCCAGACATACTAAGCCACTTCATCTTTAACAACGAAGCCAACCACCCTCACTGGAGGAAAGATAGCCTCTGTAATAAACGGTGTCAGAAAAACTGGATTTCATCCTGCCAAAGATTAAAACTAGACCCATATCTATAACATGTACTAAAGTAAGATCAAAGTGGATTAAAGATCTAAATACTAAAACAGAAACTCTAAACTTGCTTGAAGATAAGGTAGGTAGAACCCTTGAAGACATTGACATAGGAAAACACTTTATGAACAAAACCTCAGTACCATGGGAACAAGCACAAAGAATTAACAACTGGGATCTCATCTTATTCAAAAGCTGCTGCAATGCAAAAGAAACCACCACCAAGAGAGCAAAGAGACAACCTACAGTGTGGGAAAAACATTTTACCAGCTAGCTGTATCTCAGACAAAAGACCACTATTTGGAATGTATAAAGAACTTAAAAAAATCAGACCTGTCAAATTTAAAAACTCAATCCAAAAATGGGCATCTGAAATGAACAGACATTTCTCAGACAAATAAGTAAAAGCAGCAAATAAACTTATGAAAAAACATTCAACATCAGTGGTCATTTTAGAGATGCAGATGAAAACAACACCGAGATTCCACCTCACCCCAGAAAGAATGGCTGCCATCAAGAAATCAACCAATAACAAATGTTGCCGGGGTTGTGGGGAGAAAGGAACCCTTCTTCATTGTTGGTGGGAGTGCAGACTGGTACAATCACTGTGGAAATCAGTATGGAGATACCTCAAAGAACTAGGACTAGAGGTCCCATTTGACCCAGCTATTCCTCTCCTGGGTATCTTCCCATAAGAATTGAAAGAATCATACCACAGTGATATATGTGCTCCCATGTTTATAGCTGCACAGTTTGTAATAGCTAAAGCTTGGAAACAGCCCAAGTACCCATCAACTGGAAACTGGATAAAGAACATGTGTTTGTTTTGTTTTTTTTTTTTAATAAAATGGAGTACTACTCAGCCATAAAGAACAAGAAACTAGAGATATTTATAGCTAAATGGATGCACATTGAGGCGATACTCTTAGTGAAATAAATAGGACACACATGTGTAAATACTGAATAGTTTCTCTGGTGTAAGAAACTGAAAGTGAAAATAAGGATTAAAATGATTAAAATGAATAATTGATCATTTGAAATAGAAAGAAAAGGCCCAAAGATTTAGGGGAAGTGGGAGGGGAAGGGGAAAGGAAAGAAGGGAAAGGAAAAATTATGAGAAAAGGAAAAAATGGAAACAAAGTCCTTGTAAATAGGGAAGGGTGGAGGCTGTAAAGGGAGGGCAGGGAATGGGCAAAAAATAAGAGCCAAGATCCATCATGTACAGGTACAAGCACCCAATGATAAATGTAAATGTACTGTATGCCTAAAATGTACCAATAAAAGAATTTAAGCAAAAAAAATAATAAAAGAAAGACAAAATCAGTTAGAATCATGTAAAACAGAGATTTCCAGATTCCTAGAGAGTCAAAATGTCTGCCTAGATCTCTCTTTATCAGTTTTAATAAATAACAAGGGACCTTTAGGATCACTGTGAAAACAAATGGTGGGAAATTCATCAGAATGTGTGAATCGCTTTCCCATAGTACACAGTGCAATGTTATGAAGAAACTTCTAAGTTACTTAGATATAGAAAAGTGGAACTTGGGTAGAATTGCACTTTAGTCAGCCAGAATAACATGAGCACAGGTCTATAGCCAGGAAATTTTAGGGCTTAATGAGGAATGGCAAGTTGTCAGTGCTATTTAGAGAGGAGGATGAATACAGACATTTCAGGGTAATTTGTGATTACAGACTTAGATGGACCCTGGGCTATTAGATTGAGGTCTGGAGCTTTATTTGGCAGGTGGCTGGGAACTCTGGACAGTTTCTATGCATAGTGGACAGAATAAAGATTGTTTTAAGAAGAAATATTAGGAAGTATATGTTTGGTAGGCTGGCGAGAGACAACTAAGGAGAAAAAATTTTCAGAGGCTTTTCCTAGATGATATTTTCTTTTCCTACTGGAAGCATACATAAATTAAAATGTTATTTGACACATAAGAGTAAAAAACCAGAAAGCAGACGAATTTATACATATATATGTTCATATATTCAGAGATAACATTTCCTGTTTGGATTTAGAGACTGAAGAATTTGACAGTATGTCACTCTAATAATTTAAATGTAAATATAATCATTGAAATATAAATATAAACTTGAAAATGTTTTTGTTTCATTAGATCATATGACTCAAAGTCCTGTTCACAACATCAATTTTAAATTTCAATTGATTTTGTTTAGGATCAACTTCAATTATAAGGTACTGAAAGCAATCAATTAAGAATGACAGCATTATGGGACTATGTCAACTGTGCTGTCAATCCTCAGAAGAAAGGATTTGCACATGAATTGTGGGAAACTTACAACAAGCAACAGGAAAGGTTTAGTCCACCTTGAATTGTCAACTCTACCATGTAAACGATGGTAATATTTAAGTATTTTGTAGAAAGCTTAATACTCATTACAGACAATTATTTTTAGGTCTTTGTATCATCAAGGCATAGAACACAGAACTGAGCACATAGGAAACTGTTTCTTATTAAACTCTTATTGAATCACTAGTACATTCTGGTCCCTTGTTGGATATAACATGTAATAGAAATGTTGCCAAGAGGAATGCTGAAGAGTTAGAATGCTGTCTTGTTAGATTTATTAGGTTAATTTTTAAAACTGTGCCAACGTATTTATCAATTACTATATACTTCTTTCCTTGCTTTTTATTTAAAAACAGTACACTATTTTTGGTATGCATGGGGAATGCAGCTCATCTAAATTGCCCTTATACAGACTTTTAAAATTTGAAATTCTGCCATTGTAGTAAATATATATGGAAATTTACCATTTAATTATTTTTAAGTGTGCAATACATTGGCATCCAGTACATTCACAATATTGTGTAATCATCACCAGTATATATCTCCAGAACTTTTCAACTTCCTTACATGAAATTTACAGCCATTAACTCATAATTCCCCATTCCTGCCAGAGAGCCACCATTTTATTATCTAACTGTGTAACGGACTACTCCAGGTACTTCACTAGAACCATACAGTATTTTTTTTTTCTCTTGTGATTGGTTTATTTCACTTAACTTAATGTCTCTAAAGTTTATCAATGTTGTAATGTGTCAGAATTTTCTTCCTTTTTAAGGCTCAGGGATACTCAATTGTGTGTGCATATATATATATATATATATATATATATATATATATATATATAGGTATTTATGGTACAATTCACATATGATGTTCCCATTCAAAAATCATTTAAAATAATAGCAAGACAATTTCTTGTAGGTAGCAATGTGTATTTGACTCACTCCCATGAGTTCTGCTCTTGTTTTATTTCCTTCATTCTGTGTTAGTACCTGGAAGAGTTCCACCTGAGTTCACTCTTACTCATCCTGAGCCTGAGCTGCACTATATAAATGAGAGCGCTTCTTTATAGTCATTTCAGAAGAGGAAAATGTCCTATTCCCACTAAAGGAAAAATGGTCTATTGTGGAAGCATCACATATTAAATAAGTCAGGTTTACAAATGTGCACTTATACTCTACCAACAGAGAAGCCCTGTGCATATGCAAGAGTACTGAAGGACATTTCCAACCAGTTTTCTTCATCTCATCAGTTTTCATTCATTCTCATTCATCAATTTTCTTCATTCTCATCAGTTTTCTTCAGTTATTTCAGGCCTTCAGTTTATAGAGAAGGCAGTCCATCAACTAAGCATTGCTATCTGCCCCTGGAGAGACACAAAAAATAGCTGTATCTTTGACTACTTCAAACTTTATTTTTTTTAATTTTAAAACAGCTTAGATGTCATTTCTTGGAAGGCTCCTGTGAGTTCCCTTCACAGATCAATGTCTCCTCGGCACAATCCAGTTCCCTAGCATGTGCTTAGTAAAGCAGATTATGATAATTTGCTTGTGTGGTTGGTTAATCTCACAAGGGCAAAGATTGTGCACTGTTCATTGTGTTAGCCAGCAAAATGCCTGACATGCAGAAGGGAGAAAAATGAATGAACGGAGGAATTAATCAATGGGTGAAAAGCAAACTGAACATCTCCAGAGGAGAGGGCCAGGGTCTCCATAAATAAACTGAGACTTTTCCCTGCTCTTTGTCAGAGCTGATTTGTGTGTTTATAGGTGGAAGAAGCTCTTGGGTAAGAGTCCACATATATGGCAATGACCAAGTACTTCAGTCATTTTGGTTAGCAACCATGCTTTAAAACAGTAAAAATAGTTATGTAAAATCTCAAAAGTGAATGGAATTTAAATTATTAATCAAATTAAGCCAAAGAATTGGCTCATCCCACCAGTTAAGGTGTCAGCCCCAGAAAAACACTTCTTCTCTAGGCTTAGCCATTTACCAGCTGTGTGACCCTGAGGAAGTCACAGAAATTTTGTCTAATCCTTCAGTCTTCTGAAGTTGAGATTTAAAAGAAAATTAATCAGAGTAAATATGTTTCTTAACTCTCAGGTGGTTAGAGAGTTCATCATCTTCCTTTTCTACCTCACTGTAACAGGAATGGTAACTACCCTTTATTCTGTTCCATTCCGTCATTCTTAGGATTTAACTTTAAGAAGTCATTTTATCTTCACAGCAACTAAAGTAGGCACCATCGTGGTTTTCATTTTACAGATGCAGAAGCTGAGGCACAACATGGTTAAGTAACTCAGACACAAGTGAACATCTAGTAAGGGGGTCATCAGATTAAGGTGGTTTTGTTTGCTTCAGAGTATGTGCACTGTGGCACAGAAAGCAATTAGCCCAAAGCCTGGAACAGCAGTTCCAATAAGCATAATGACTCTCCATTCCACTACTAAATGCAGCCTGACCAGTTTTTTGAGGAGAGGGCCTATGCCATTCTCATGCTTACTGCAAAGGGGGCATCAAGTTTACCTACCCAGAAATACAAAAACTAGAAGTTTCCTGAGCAATGAGCCCCCACTCAAGTATGCCCAAGCCAGCAGCCTAAGTGCACATTTTATGTAATAATTCCTGCCAGCATTTGCAAAGCCATGAAAGCAATTAGTTCAGATCAAGCTGTTATTAAGAAGTTATTTTTATAACAAAAATACTGTCTTCCTTTAATTTCTATGCAAATAAAAGGAAGCCAACACAAGTATGGTTTATTTAAAGATGTTCCTGTAAGAATTTAATTTATCTTGTTGAAGAAGCTAATGAGGAAAAGAACAGACACAAGCCAGACAATTGGGAAGTGTTCTAGGCTTCTGCTAGGGAGAGGGCAGCTTCGATCTTCCCAGGAACTCAACACCAACCCTCTTCTCACCTTGTCCTGGGACAGAGCACACAAATCTGCAGTGGTCAGTGAACCTTGGAAGTAGTATCACAGGAAATTGTCTGCATGACCACAGGGAAAACCTCAGCACGTGATTGGTTGTCTTAAATAGTGGAAGAGGGACTATAAAGAACAGTGTTCAGTGCTTGGCAGTGTTCTCAGAGTGCCCTGGAGTGGGTCTTGTTAAAAGAGATAAAGAAAAACCCAAGGACAATATGGGAGAAGCAACGTAGCATAGAATAAAAAACATTGAGCATGCAAAGGCAGAAAACTTCAGGCTGAGTCCAGCCCTGCACTGACAGTTTTCCTCACCTGGACAAGTTATTAACTTTTGTGAGCATCAGCTTCTCCTAGAAAATGTTAATAGCCTTAATATACCTTACAGCAATTATTCATTTTGAAAGACATGAAACAAACATGAAAGCACTTAGAAAATTCTAAAATTTGAATTGCAAGACATTTTAAATTTACTCTTAATAAAAATGAAAGCCTCCTAATATGAAATATCCAAACACCAGGAGGGATCAGTATAGTAATAATTATATAAATCCTTCTGTCCTTTAGGAGGCAGGTATGATCTGGTTCTTATTATATTTGTTTTACCAAATATTTGAAATTACATTCACATTATGATATGCTAATTATAGTCAGGATGAATGTGTTGAGCAGGAAACTATGTGATTCAGTATTTACTGGGTAAGAGATTTAAATTGGCATCAAAGACAAGGGGCTGATTTAGGCTATTATTAGATACTAATGAAAAACTATTGAATTCCATTGTGGTTTTAGAAGAAAATGAAAATATTCTGAGGGTGGGAGAAGAGTTTTATAATAGCATTTTATTAAGGTCTGATCATTATTCACTGACTTGTATGACAATTGTCTGCTTAAAGGCCAAACTTGATTATGTATCACCTTTATAATAATTTCTTACATGGGAAGCTATTCAGAATTAGGAGCTCTTTGTGTTCTTTTTTGAAAACTGAAGGCATCTTTATTCATCAGGAGCAGTTAGGCACAGGATACTACTGATTCCTTCTCATGCACCAGCATAATTTTTGTGAGAGATCAATACTCAAAAATGTAACCTTATTTGGAAATAGAGCTGTTGTGGATTTAAGTAACTAAGATGAGTTTGTATTGAAGTAAGGTAGACTCTTACTATGACTGGTATCCTTTCAAAAGGGGAAAATTCAGACAGAGACACTGGAATGACACATTAGGGTGATCTGTCAAGAAGCCAAGGATCCGCCAAAATGGCCAGCAACCCATCCAAGGCTGGGAGAGAGGCATGAAACAGATCCTCCCTCAGAAGGATCAACTCCGTTGACATCTTGATCTTGGACTTTTAGCCTCTAAGACTGAGAATTAAGCTACTTAATATGTGGTGTTTTGTTATGGCAGCCCTAGGAAACTAAGACAGATGATAACTTTTAGTAAGCTCCAAACTAATATTGCCGTATAAGGGAAGCGGGTGTGCTCCTGCCAACTTTCTAAGAGAAGTCAGAAATATGGATTTTGTTCCATATAAGACATTCCAATTTTCAAATTCTGGCAACAAATACAGGAGACCTAATATAATATGAAAGCAAAATATATCTGACTCACCACTTTATCACTTAAACCTCTGCTTTAAGGATTTCTGAATATATCCAAATTATCTTCTTAAAGATATTTAAAGAATTATCTTGACATTCTCATGCATCTCTGCTTTGGGTGAAAACCTAGGAAGTTTCCTGACATAATGCTCATGGGCTCTTTAGTATACTAGTACATGGAACCAATGTTTTTCCCTTTGGTTCCAGTTAGTTGTCTAGTGCATTCATTCATTCATTCATTTTCAAATTTAAGAGCATAGAAATCACATTTTTAAAATTAGTCTTATGAAGTTCAAAAATAGAAATGGAGTTTTAATAGTATGTATTAATTTATGGATTTAAGCTAACAACTATGTATTATAATGGTGATCAATGAAAACAAAAAGATAACAAAATATCTGACATTAAGATTTATATAATACTGTCATCCAATTTAATTTTTTTGGAATTTTTTTGTTTATGGTTTTGGAAAATACTTAGTTCATATACATTAAGTAGTAGTAAAAGATAAGAAAAATTCTAATAAAACTTTACTTAAAATGTTTGGATTTAATTTACCTTTTATCCATCATGAAATATATTATTCTTAGAGGTCATATCAAAATAGATGATGAGTTTAATTTGTCCTGTGCTCTGTAGTTTGCAGGCTACTACTCCAGGATAGCTACTAAAATAATTGTGTAAAAACATGTAATTTGCAAGCTAAAAAGGGAAATTTCTACTTAATCTGAAGAAAGTTAAGAATAGAAAAGCAACATAGAACTTATGGGTCCACTAGCTTTGAGTAAGATGATATACTTAAACCCAAATACTTTAACAAATGCATTAAACATTAATGGATAAATAACCTGATTAAAAGAAAGACATTGTAAGATTAGGAATGAAGAAAATCCCAATGATGACTGACACAAAATAAACAATATGAAAATAAACAATACACCGTTCAAATCCTACAAAATGAAAACTATACTCATATCAGATAAGGAATACTTCAAGGCAAAAAATCATTACAAATGATAAAGGGAGATATTTTGCAAAATTCTGTTTTAATTCACCAAGAACATGTAATTATGCACAACTTGCATTCGGCTTAATAACGGAGACTCAAACTATAAGGTTAAACTTGACCCAGCCACAGAGAGACAACCCCACAGCCCCAAAGGAGAAATTGGCATAACTCTCCATTGGTTATATTTCTTAACCAATAGATTAAGAAGTAAAAATTTAGAAGATTTCAATAACATCTTTAGAAAACAAGATTAATGGGTGCATGTAGAACATTGCATCAAAGACCCACAGAATACATACTCCTTTTAAACACAAAATGAAACATTTGAAAAAACTGATGAGAAGCTGTACCACTGAGAAAATATTCCTCAAGTTCAAATGACTGCAATAATTATGTTCTCTGATTATAATACAATTAAGTTATAAAGCTATAAATCGATCATAAAATAGTTAACTATAACATCTGTGGCAATTTAAAAGCTTTAAAATGGACAAAATAGCCCACGGATATAAGAAGAAATCATAATTATAAAATACTTTGGATTGTATAAAATATAAACATCCATACAAATTTGTAGGAAAGCCTAATACCGTGCTTAAAGAAAATTTCGTGGTCCTTAACAGAGATTTTTTTTTTTAAGTTTGAAAATCAATAAATTAAACATCCATCTCAAAACGTTATTTTTCAAAACAAACTGAGCAAGTATTACATATATAAATATAAATGTGTATGGATGAATTACATTATGCTCTTTAAGTTGACAGAGCCTAGAAGCAAGGATACCTCAGCACAAGCGTACTTACCTTGTCTCCCAGAGCTTGATTTCCAACACCATCGATCCTCCATAAAAAGGAACCAGAGCTTGAAGAAATGGTGAGTCTAGGAATAAATATACAGAAAAAAACAAGAAAAAAGAAATGGTAGTAGAGTGTAGTCCAAAATATAAAATAACCATGAGTCCAAACTTATATAAATCAATAATTGAATAAATAAATAATCAAGGCAAAGTAGACAAATCTCCTATGCAGAAGATCTCCAAGTAATTTCTGTGTTTACTCCCATCTTTTGAGGAGTATAATGTCTGAATCCTTGAATGTTGGCTGTACACAGCAGCTTCCTTCCAAAGCACTGAGAATATAACATTAATAACGATATCATGTTTATAGTTTGTGCCTGTTATGGTTTAGTTCAAGAATGTCAATTAAAGATCTCATGCAGTCATGGGGGAGCTTTTGTAATGGAATTGGATCACAAAGGTACTATAGCTGACATGGTGTTAGGAGGTAGGGCTTGGTCAGAAGAGCACAGTCACAGGAGGGTGACCCAGAAGGATGCATCTCCCTGCCTTCTCTTTCCTCCCCCTCTGCTTTCCAGCCACCATTGTGTAAGAGCTTTCCTCCACCCAGGCCCTTCCTCCACATCATTTTGTCTTGAAGTCAACTGGACAGTGGTTATAACTGTGAGCCAAAATAAATTTTGCTTCTTTATGTTGTGGTGTTGGTAGCTATAATGTAAAGAAAGTGGCACTGTACCTCTTTAGTTTTCTTTTTTTTGGTACGGGGGATCAGACTCGGGTCCTTGCACTTGTGCAGCAGGTGGCGAAACCACTGAGCTAAATCCCCAGCCCCCTCTTTAGTTTTCATCTGTGCAGAACTTCCACAGCATCCACGGAAGAAAGTGTGTGGAAACTCTTCTGTGCTCCTCATTGTCTCAGACCAGAAGTGACACTTGTCATTTCCTCTTAGGGCCCTTTGACCAAAACTGGTCACATGGTCCCAAACTAACCACACAGGAAAGGGGAAGTACTGGGGAGCTCATGGAGAATCTGATCAATAATATGCTTCTGTTGCCTTTGGATGCTGGAAGCAGAAGGCAATGTGACCATAACTATCTTATACAATTGGTATATTTAAATCAAATACAATGAGCTTAAATATTTAGGGCTTCAGGTCTTTCTTGGGCATAACACTACATCAGTCTGATAGATTTCTTTAATCTACTGGGCTGCAAAAATCTGTGCCTCTTCTTCACTTCATAAGGTCCTGGCAGTGATATGTTTTGCCACCAAGTAATGGTAGCCTCAGGGGTATATTACTAATAATGTAGATTGGAGCTTAAATTTGTATTAAATTCTTACATATTTATGGTCTGGCATTTTCCAGAGAGATGCTGATAATTTTGAAATAGGATTTTTTTAAAAAAGCAACTCAAATTTTAAAACTGACTGAAATCTGACTGCAAAATAACCAATGTCTATTGTCAGTGAGCAGATAGCAAACATTCACTATCACATTTCTGTGAGTTGCATTTAAAAAATGTTTGTGAGTCATATACAGTTGAATTTCTACCGCTTTCTGCACCTTTGTGAAAAGACTGAACTTTTTTTCCTTTTTTTCTACATCCCTTGCTTCCAGAATAATTCGGTCCAAAAGCCAATACGATCAGAGGCTCCCATAAAAAATATGCACCTGGACAGCATGGCGGTTTTCCAGTGAAGGATTGGGGACCAAGTGAAGAGGATGAGTTGAGAAAAGGGAGTGGCTTCCTGGAGGAAAGAAAGTAGGTCTTGTATGGAGGACCTGAGATCAAGAACTCCAGGTACATGGTCATGGACAAGACAATGTCAATGTCCCAACCAACTTCACGGTCAAGGACACGAAACTTTTCTGTCTCAACTTCCTTGTTAATAAATAAGTGACTGGTCCAGATCAGCAATTTCATACTGTGGTTGTACCTCAGGAGCCATAGATGATATCAGAGGGCAGACAAGGGCAAAGTTTCAACTTTGTCCCTACAAAGAATCTCTACTGCCATATGTTGTGGGATCCAGATGGATTATGATCCAGATTATGGTATTGTTAGTCAGAAATTTCCTTTGTTAAAAAATACATGAAATGAAAGAAAATTTTAAAAACTATTTGGCTCTTTCATATTACTACCCAAGCTTTTGCTTTGAACGCTGAAATGCATGTAGACACTTAATGAACATGACTGGGCTTAAACAAAAAAAGTAGAAATGTTTCAGACACCAAAGAGGGCATCTCTTTGCTCACTGGGAAATCACGGAGAAGCCCCTACAAATCCACTCCACACCCATATCAGCAAACACTGTGCATGGCCATCAGGGAGGGAATCCAGAAAAAGCAAATCAACATAACTGAAGCCCTAGGCAGAAAGAAAGAAACTCAAAGGCTTTGTCTAGAACATCATGAATACTCCAGGTATCACATAAAGATACACACACATGGGGCGGGGGATTTAGCTCAGTGGTTCCAGTGCCTGCCTTGCAAGCACAAGGACCCAAGTTTGATCCCCGGGACCAAAAAATAAAAAAAAAGATACACACACACACACATACACATGCTCACACCAGCATACACAGAACACACAGCAGCAAAGCTTATTGATATTAGCCTAGGTAACAAATTCAGATCAAAGTTTAGAGTTGGTGATTGAAAAAATTCAATCAATCACAAAGGCACAGCTGCTAGAACTAAAACAAAAGACCCAAGATTCCTTTAAGGTATTATTTCTGCTGAGGCTCAGGAAGTCAAAGTTTGGCCAGGAAAGTGTGCCTGCCCTAGCCTAAGCAGGTCCATGGGGTAAGACCACAGGTTTATTTCAGGGACCCAGGAGTGGAAAGATGTGCTGGCTTAATACTTCAAAGCCATTCCGCAAACAATAACCTACCACATGATTCTCTTTGTTTCTCTTACTGCCAAATATAAATCAAATTCAGGCTTGAGTAAAGAGAGATGCTATCCAAAAGGGTTAGAGCAAAAGATGGGGGCTACAACAGTAGGAGGAGGGTTACTTTTGCAATAGGGACAATGCTCTGATCATGAAATCTACAAGCATCTCTCATTCCAGCCAGAAAAGAGCTGTACAGGGAGAAGCAAGGAAGTTTCGGGTGTGGGGAAGAGGGATGTGAGTGAGAGGGTGGTAACTGGTCAGAAGATCAGAAATGCTTTGCTCTGAGGTCAGCCTGTGTGTTGCGAGGAGCCATGGAGATGGGGTTGTTTGCTGACTTAGGCTGAGGGGCAATCAAAATTCCGAAATGGGAGGGGTGGATCTCAACCAGAACTTGGTTAACAAGAAGTTTACCTTGGATTGGTCCCAGATAGTTTAGCTGATCATGTAGAAATAAAGAATGGAAGGTCTCTGTCCTTGTCATAGATGAACAAAGAAGCATCTGTGAGATTCCCTTATAGTAAGCTGGTTCGAGAGAACAAAGGGATGGAGGAGGCATCTAAACAGTCACCCACCCAGGATCCCAGGGCTCAGTTCAGCATTGTTCATGCAAATGAGGTACCCAGTGTTAGCATTTCTAAAGCCAACCCCTCATTTCCCACCCCACGACACTCTATAAAAAATGCTTTATTTTAAAAAGAGAAATTTATTTTCCAAGACTTGTATTATTGAACCAACTCTACAGGTTGACCATATGGCTGCAATTTCCCTCCTGATTACTGAGACAGGATATTGATTTCAAAATAGCATGCTGCCTACTACTTCTTTCAGTTAACTATTTCAATAGACAATTTTTTTCAGGGTGCTCCTTTTCTGACCTATGAATAAAAGACTCCTTTGTGGTAATGCTCAAGGCATTGTCTCCAAGACCCTAAAAGGCTAATTCTGTGGGACCTTAGTACCCATTACCCAGACATCAGCTGATACCTTGCACCTCTCCAGTATTTCATTTACTTGCTTTAAATAAGTGAGCCCTGCTACTTCTTCTGTCTTCATTTGTGAAAATGCTCAGACTTCGGTCTTACAGACATTTGTGCCTCCCTATGCCAACCTGGCCTCCAAGCTCTGTGTTTTCATGGCTTCTGTACAAGACTGATGTGCATGGTACACTGGGCCAGGCTAGTAATTTGAGTTTATATTCAGGGGTACAACATGTATCAAGCAGCCTTCTCACAACTATTTTTTTACTCCAGAGAAACAGTTTGTCCTGCACCCAGATTTCTCTTTATTTCTTACTTTTCACCTATAAGCACTTGGAATTGTTTTCCAAATAATTCATGGGCATCTCGGCTTCTATGGGGGTTATACTAAGCATGGCCAAATAATTGCATAGATATCCATATACTATATGGACTGATGTTTTGCTCCTCAGGATTCTCCAGGCAGTGAAGTCATCATCACCTAGTCTTGTAGCAGTGCAGATTCTCAGCTACACCCCAGACCTTCTAAATCAAGATCTGCATGTTAACAACATCTATGTGCAGCTTTAAGTTTGAGAAATGCTGCTGTAGAGTATCAAGAAGCTTGGATCAGTTCCCTCTCCTCATGCTCCAAATTCATGTCCACTTGGACCTTCAGAATGTGACTTTATTTGAAATAAAGGTCTTTGCAGATATAATTAATGATTTTAAGATTAAATCATTGAGATTTAGGGTGGACTCTAATTCCAATGACTGATATCCTCATAAGAGACAGGAGAGGGAGATTTGAGATAAAGGGGAGAGGGCTTTATGAAGACAAAAGCAGAGATTCGAGTGATGCATCGACAAACCAAGACTGCCAATGATTGCTGACAGTCACCCAAAACTTAGAGGGAGGTGTAGAATGGATTCTCTTTCTAAAAGAAACCAAACCTACCAACATCTTGATTGGGATTTCTGGCCTCTAGAGCTGTGAAAGAATACATTTCCATTGTCTTAAGCCAGTTTGTGGTTGTTACAGTGAGGGTTGTCTTCCTAAGGGATCTTATCAGTCCTTCATTTCTCTCATCAATCCTGAGCTGGTGCAAGCTTTAGGGTCTCTTGTGTGTTCACACTGTTGACACTCTCCTGCCTTTGATAACTACTGGCCTTTCTCTCTTAGAACTTTTTCAGCTTTCTGACACTTTCACTTCCTGGACTTCCTTCTCAGCTCTGGAGTTCCATTTCTCTCCACTTCTGTATTCCCTACCACTGAACTCTCACTTGTTCAACCCTTCTGTGTGTATCTGTTAGAATCTGCTCCCAGGCTGCCATTTTCTACAATAGCTACATTGGAATCTGTGGTTACTGTTGTTATAAATGTTCCTTAATAAAAGAAAATGTCCATCAATCCTCTAGAAAGTCTTTTTTTTTTCTTTTTTTTTGGTCCCAGGGATCCAATTTGGGACCTTGCACTTGTGAGGCAGGCGGCAGAACCACTGAGCTAAGTCCCTGGCCATCCAGAAAGTCTTTTCGATTGGGTTGGAAAAAAACACTGGATCTAGGACAATTCCTTGGGAAGCATTACACTTTTTCTAACATTCCATATTTCAGTTAGGTTGAGAAAATCCTTTCTTTCTGGTATTTTCTGCTTTTTTAAATACCTCTAGACTATTGGGGGGTGGGTTTCTGCCCTTCTTCATAAACAGTAAATCCAAAATCTTCCTTCAAAGTCCTCTTTCATTTTAAAATTCTTATTTCCCAATGATATGGGTCATATTTAGAGTAGAATAAGTTTAGATTGATTTTATCTAATTGGTATTAGTTTAAAGAAAGACTGTTTGTATTAACAATACAATACATTATCTGGTCATATAAGAATTGGCAACAATGCAAATTCATATTTAAAATTAAGTAATTGAATGTGGGTTTAACCTGTTTCCTGTGCTTATAAGTGCTTTTTGCTTTGGAGTTTATTGAAGTGTTCCTACTCAGTTAATTCCCTTCACTTAGAGTTTCTATTTGATCTTGGAGAACTGATCCTCTTATCAGTGAAGAATGTTCCTCTTCATGTCTCAATCTATTTGGCAATCTCTCTCTCTCTTTTTTGGTACCTGGGATTGAACTCAGGACATTGTACTTGCAAGGCAGGTGGTGGAACCACTGAGCTAAATCCCTGGCCCTGACAATCTTTCTTTTAATAAAAGTGTTTAATTCATTAGTATTTAATGTAATTATCAATATGGTTGCATTTAGGACTTTTGATATTTGTTGTTATACAAATGTAATTTGTTTGTAGATGGAATTTTATAAAGTATTCACTTTAACTAAACATTAATGTAAACTTCACATTTATCATCAAGTCTTAGAGAACCATAAGACCTCAGAGTTACGAGAGACCTTAAAGGCCATCTAACATTATTCCAGTGTGATAGTCTCACAGGATATATTAAAATATACAACTGAAATAAATCATCACCTGACCAACTGTTAGCCAAAATCATGAAAATTCACTCAACTTTTCTCTTTTAGCCCTTCCCAGAGACAGAATCCTCTCTATATAAAA
This sequence comes from Heterocephalus glaber, assembly GCF_053883595.1. Lineage (NCBI taxonomy): Eukaryota > Metazoa > Chordata > Mammalia > Rodentia > Bathyergidae > Heterocephalus > Heterocephalus glaber. Next base: position 63,864,977 of record NW_028258320.1, read on the forward strand.
ACATTCCTCTTTTTACTACATCACTAATTTGAGTAAGAGATGATCTACTCCACAGGCTTCCATCCTTTCCCCTCAAATTCTCTATTATTAAAAAAACCTGCCCTTGAGGAGCCTCCTGGGCCACCATAGAACCACTCCCAGCACAGAGGAGGTGAGCCAATCCCAGTGCCCAGGAGAAGTCTCCCAGGATAGCACTGCTCCCAGTTCAGAGGAGGTGAACTGCACAGGCGCCAGCAGCATCCCCACCCTCCTCCACCCCCCGTCAAAATGAAAAGACATGGAAACAAGTCTCAAAACCAGACTTCCAGATGACCTACAGCAAACCCAAAGGGAAATGAGATGGAAAAATCTGATATTCAACCACCTGGACTCCCTGAACTGGCAACAAAAGAGGATCTGGAAAAAATGAAATCAGAAATAATTTCTCAGATAACAGCAGAGATTGTGCCCATAGTGCAAGACATGATTAATAAATTTAGAGAGGACACAGATAAAAAAATAGAGAAGCTGAGGAACATGATGGAATTCCAACATAGGAAACAAATGGAATCCATAAAACAGATGCAAACAGATTTCCAGGAGATTAAAAACTCCATTCAAAGTTTATGCAGCAGAATGAGCCAATGGGAGCATTCAATTTCAGGTATAGAAGATAGGATTGCAATTGGTGACCAAGAAAAGAAAAATTTCTTTAAAACAGTAAGGGACCATGAGAAATCAATCCAGCAGCTGCTAGATAATGCAAAGAAGAATAACATAGGACTAATTGGAGTCAATGAAGAAAGAGGAGAGAGTGCAGATGACATAAAAAAAAAAGTGTTCACAGAAGTAAAGGCAGAAAACTTCCCAAATAGGGGAAAAGAACTTGACATACAGATAAGTGAGGCATATAGGACTCCAACTACCTATGATCAAAAAAAATCTACATATAGGCATATAATAGTTAAGATTCCAGAAACCCCACAGAAGAAAACATTCTACAAGCAGTGAGAGAAAAGAAACAAATCACATACAAAGGAAAGCCCATCAGAATCACAGCAGACTTCTCAATGCAAACCCTCAAGGCAAGAAGAGCTTGGAGTGATGTATTTCAAGCCCTAAAGGAAAACAGCCTCCAACCCAGATTGATGTATCCTGAAAAACTATCTTTCAAAATTGATGGAGAAATAAGATACTTTCATGACAAAGAGCACCTTAGGAACTTCATGAATACCAAACCAGCACTACAAAAAATTTTAGACAATATCCTAGGAAAAGACAATGAGGATCACAACCCCAGGAAGCCCAACAGAATGGATCCATCAGGCATGACAAGAGATTAAATGCAAAGGGGGAGAATCCAACAAAAAGAAAAAGTCAAGACAAGGATAAGTCAATATGTATCAGTTATAACCATCAATGTTAATGATCTTAATTCACCAATCAAAAGAAATAGACTGGCAGAATGGGTCTAGAAGCAAGATCCAACAATATGCTGCATACAAGAAACACAATTAATTCAAAAAGAAACTCATAGACTGAAAGTTAAAGGGTGGAAAACAATATTCCATGTGACAGGAACCTGAAAAAAAGCAGGAGTAGCTATCCTCTTTGCAGATCAATTGAATTTTAAGCCAAAATCTGAAACACTTCTGGTCCCATGAATTTCAGATAAAGGTTAGGCAACTTGTATGTACAAATCTATTGTGAACATGTGCTTTCATTCCTCTTAAGTAAAAACTTAAGAACAGAACTGTTGGTTATTAACAGTAATACAAGTAATTTCTATATTGTTTTCCAAAATGATTTTATCATTTTACATTCACATAAGCAATATTCAAAAGTTCTAACTGGTTCACACCTAAACTGGCATCTGTTCTTTTAAAACTTTTAACTTCATCTCCCTAATGAGTGTATAATACAATCTTACTACTGTACTGATTAGTATTTTTCTGATTCTAGTGTTGCACACCTTTCCTTCTGCTGTACTGGCTATTTATCATCTTCTGGTGTCTATTTTTTAATTGAGTTGTCTATTAATGAAGTGTAAGAGTTCTTTATATATTCTGGCCATAGGTTATATGTATTATAAATATGGTCTGTTTAAGAACCACTTTTCATTTTCATAATGATGTCATTTAAAGTTCTAAATTTTGATGGAATCTCATTTATCAATTTTTTTCTTTTATACACCATGGTTTTGGTATCCTAGGAAATTGTTGCCTACCCTAAATTCATGAGCGTTTTCCCTTATAATGTCTTCTTAAAGTTTTAATCTTTCATATTTAGGTTCATAGATCCTTTCAAGTTATCTTTATGTACGGAAAAAAAGGTTTGAGGTTAATTTTTTACATACAGATAACAGGTGTTCTAGTACCATTTGCTGAAAACACTATCTTTCCTCTGCTTGTGAGTTGAATTTATGTTTTATAAAATGTTAAGGTTAAATAATCTTTCAAAACTCAATGGACCATATGTGTGTGGTTTTATTTCCAGATTTTCTGTTTTATTCCAATAATCTATATGTCTTTCATTACACCAACACTGCCTTGATTACTGTAGCTTTAGAGGAAGTCTTAAAATTAGGTAATAAGTACTGGAAATTTAGCTCACCGCCTGCCTCACTTTTGCAAGGTCCTGAGTTTGATCCCCGGTCCCAAAATAAATAAATAAATAAATAAATAATAGGTGTCTTCCAACAATTCTTTTTTCTTTTTACTTTTTTAGATCCTTTGTACTCCTACATAACTTCTAAATTTCAATATCCAATTCTTCATTTATAGCAAGTATACATAGACCTGAATTTTTGTATATACCTTGTGTTTTCTAATCCTGATAAATTCAAATATAAGTTCTACGGGCTCCTAGAGATTTCTTAGTATTTTCTCTGTAGATGATCATTTCATCTACATATAAAGATTTTTACTTTTATCTTGCCAATCCTATGCTAATTGTTTCTTTTTATTGCCAGACTACTTTGATTTGGGCCTATGTTTCAAAGTTTAGTGGACAGATGAAGAGTACACATATCTGCCCTTGTTCCCCATCTTAGGGAGAAAGCATTGTATCTTTTCCATTCATATAACGCATTGTTGCTGAAGTATGGAGTACATGTCTTTAATCTGTTGAGAAGGTTCTGTTCTACTTCTAGTCTCCTGAGAGCTTTTACCATGAACAACTGTAGAATTTAATCCAATACTTTTTCTGCAACCGCTGACAGGGTCATACGGCTTTTTCCTTTCCTCTGTTAAAATGATGACTTTTGAGGGTGAATCTTCCAATGCTGAACCAACACTGCCATCCCTATAACAAAACCACTTTCTACATACTACCAGATCTGACTTCTAATAGTTTGTTTTGTTAAACAAATTTTTATCTATGTTCATACTTTTTCTTCTATTATCTTTATCCAGCTGTAGGATTAGCACAAGCTTGATTTCCTAAAATGAGGGGAGAAGTGGTCCTTCTTTTTTCTGCTTTAAATGTTTAATATATTTCATCAGTTAAAATGTGTACGAGCCTGTTGTCATATCGGTAGGTTTTCAAGCTAGGAATATACATTTTTAATAGGTGCTATTCAAATTTTATAATTTCCTCCAGAGTCAGTTTCATTAATTTGTCTTCCAAGGTACTTCTTAGAAGTTGTCAAATTTATTTCAAAAAGGATTTTTGTAATGTGCTTTCTATATCCTTTTAAATTCTGTAAAATCTGTGGTAATGTCCTCTAAATTTTGATACTGTAATTTTAAAAATGTATAATTGATATTGTGTCTAAAGGGGTAGGGGAAGTGGGAGGGGTAGGAGAAAGGAAAGAAGGGAAAAGAAAAAATATGAGAAAAGGAAAAAAATGGAAACAAAGTCTTTGCAAATAAGGGAGGGTGGAGAGGGTGAAGAGAGGGCAGGGGAAGGGGAAAAAAATAAAAACCAAGATACATCATGTAAAGGTACAAGATCCCAATGATGAATGTAATTGTATTTTATATCTAAAATGTATCAATAAACTTAATGGAAAAAAAACTGCCCGTAATGCATGCTGTACCTTCCATGTGCAGATGCTGTGAAAGGGCAAAGGAGTGGAGATTCAAAGGTGCTGGGGCACTGATCCAGGACTTCGGAAACTCCAGCCCAACAGAGTCCTGACTTTTTATCTAACTATGTCAGGCACGAGACGAAGTCAGGGCTGACTTCTTTCTCTGCTGTCCATATTTTATGTCTGTTGAGATAAGCAAAGGAGAAAGATTTCTGTGACACCACAGAATCATCTAAGATGAATCTACTACCCCTCTTTTCTTGATAAAAACAATATAATGCAACTTCTAGAGATACTCACACAAGCTCCAGACTTTTGAGGTGAAGTGAATTTTTTTCACATAGCCCAGCTGAATTGAGCTTATTCATGTTGTTTGGGGACTGGAGAGCAGGTTGGGTGCTACTAAATACAGCACAAATGGCAGCTCCAGGGCCTCATATTGAGGCAGTGAAGGAACAGGAGTTGCTCTGTCTTTCCCAATAGACAGCCCACATAGTGGGGTCAAAGATTTCATACAGGAACTTTGCAAGCATCATATGTTCTGTTTACTGCAATAATGAAAAATTTATACTTCAAAGAAAGTTCCCAGTGGGACTCACATGAGAACTATTCCATGGTCACAATTCACTGTTTTAGTTTTTTAATTCATTAAAAAAGTAAAATTTACCAATTTTATTGTGAGTCTTAGGGAAGCCCTAATCAGGATTGAGTGCAGGGTTTTTGGGCTACTTGCAGTTCACTTTCATTTTAACATAAATGAGAACTGCCTTTTTTTTGTTTCTCTTCTCTCTCCTCTCCTCTCCTCTCCTCTCCTGTCCTCTCCTCTCCTCTCCTCTCCTCCCTTCCCTTCCCTTCCCTTCCCTTCCCTTCCCTTCCCTTCTCTTTCCTCTCCTTTTCCCTCACTTTGTCTCTGTCTCTCTCTCTTCTCTCTCTGTCTCTCTCTTTTCCCTTCCACTTTCCTTCTTTCTCCATTTTTTGTTTTTTATTCTTTTTGCAGTAGTGAGGATTGAATCGAGGACCTTCACACTGTACTATGTTTCTAGCCCTTTTTGAATTTTATTTTTACTTGGGGGTAGAATCTACCAAGTAGCCCAGGCTGGACTCAAAATTGTGGTGCTCCTGCTTCAGTCTTCCAGAGTGTTGAGATTACAAGCATGCATCACTATGTTCAGTCTTATTTTGCTCTTATAATAAAGAGCCATTTCCCCTTTCATTGAGTTTGGCTTTCATCTTTGGGTGTAGTTGAAGTTTACAGATTTCGCAGCTCAAACGGCAAAAGTCAACGTGATAATCATAAATCTATCCATCTACCTCCACAGGTAGTTGTAGTTTTGGATCAAGAACCTGATCCCATGTGGTAATTGCCCAGATTTTCTGGTGCTGGTGGGAACATTTCACAGAAGGGATGTTAGGGTTCAGAGTCTTGAATGTCTGAGTTACTGGCCAAGGGATCACTGCACATCATCTTGCCCATTCCTCATGCATTGATAATGGCCTGTGCCTTTGTTTTCTGTTGCTGGACATTTTTCATCTCACTCTTGTTACTGTTGGATTTGGATTGCCATTCTTCCTTTTTGCAAGGTTCAATTTCAAAATTCTTAAAGATTAAATATATCATCTGAGTAATTCTAAATTGCTTAGAGTGTTTTAAAATGGAATCATAAATGATGTTTTCCTTTCCAGGGACTTTCAATAGATGGGAACTTCAAGATCATGTGAAATGCAAAGAGGATCTTCTTGTGTTTGCATCCTTCATAGTCCCTCTTGTATAAGGTTAGTGCTCACAACAAGCTTTCTGAATCAAAGCTTTCAAGAGTCTCCACTTTATAAATGAAGATACTGGGGCTCAAAAGATTGGCCAACTTTCTTCAGCAAATGAGTGCTAGAAGATCTTATTCAATGCCCTTGTCCCCTCTGGCTCAAGACTCTGTGGAAGTTCCATAGTTTAATAGTCCATAGCCTGCAGCTACTTCAAGTCTCCAGCTTCTTCCTTGGGATTAACTTTGCGGCTTTTCCTAGAAGGAATGTTTTCAATCCCAAAATGTAGAATTGACTAATCTGACATGTTATTCTTTTGAAATAGTCTTTTCTCTTTCCTGCTAATTCAGCAAATACGTCATTAAAAGAGAATATCAACTCTTTGCACCAATGTTGGTTTTTTAATACATCACCTTCCATGGTATACCACATGCTGGCAATCATCCCCCTAGTCAGAGAATGCCACCTCTGCCACCTCATAGGGCAGGTACCTGCTGCTTATTCAGATCTGTTATCCCAGGGCTGGAATCTCTCTTAAGCAATCTCTGTGTCTCTTGGCTCCCTGATGGCCAGCTTGTCACACCTGTCAGTGGAAAGGCTAGTATTGATCTTTGTGTTTGTTTTCCTCAAACATCATTCTTTGTTTTTACACTGTCACAGTACAGCCATCCAGGCTGATTCCACATGTATCAGCTCATCGTGATGTGGATCCTCCAGGATCCTAAAGGATCAATTATTATTATTAATTCTTTGTTAAAAATCGTCTTCTGGAAACTGAATTCAATGAATTTTAAAAACTTCTGCACTGAGTTTATTATTTTTGCTAAAAAAATTAAGGGTATATATATATATATATATTTTCTTTGGTCATAAGCTATGCAAAACAAATAATTTCACGGAAAAACTCTAGCAGATTATATTGTAATTCTTTCTCACTCACCTTCTTTTTTATTGCTCCAAATAGAAAAATTCAATTGCTTCTTAGAGATGAAGAAAAAAGTCCTTTTAATAAAGTATGACTGGAAAGTGGCTTTTGCTCCTGAATGCCTTTTGTTAATCAGTGTACAAACCTCCAGGGTCCTTGGGCAGCCATATTTCCAACAATCCCTTCTCCTCTTCCTAGGTTTCTTGACCTTCCAAGCTCATTCCTGAACACCACTAGGCTCAAGTGAATTTCTAAGCGTGTTGTAATGTGTTGCTCTCTTCCTCACTGCTTTATCCTACTTAATCAGACTAAGCAATAAACCTGATTTGAGTCTTCTCAACCACAAAAAAGAGTTTATCACAACCATCTGCATTCTGAAATGGTTTTCTCTTTGACCCAATAGGCTGATCTGTCACCTACAACTCATGGCTTGAGAGGCTGGCAACATCATTCCCAGGCTGCTCAGTGTCACTGAGTTCCCTCTGATTGTAGGATGTGTGCTTGGTGGAAATGGCTTGATCTACAACCTGAATTGGTGTGGCCACAAGAGGAATCCAACAGAGCTCTATTAGATTCAAAAATATACCTGGTAAATATCACATTGGTTCATTATGTAATTTGGAAGAGCATACACTGAACACCTGTACTTTGAGCCTGTGAACCAACTTGGGCAAGTAGGTACAGACACAAGGACACTCAGGGGAAGATGCTAAGGGCATGATTGGAAGTGGGAAGAAGCCCATTTTCTTGACACTGCAGGCACCCAGGTGCTTTACCTATACTGCTAGAGGCAGTGGGACTGCAATGACAGTGTGGTCTGTGGACTCTCAGTTCATACCCACAGATTCTAGCTGCTCCAAGAAGTCCTGTCAACAACTGGTGGAGGAGAAGATCACATCCCTTCCACTCCACAAAGGTACAGACATCATGGTCACCCAAGCTGAGCTCAAAAGCGTGTAAAGCAAAGTTCATGATATAACTCCCAGAACCTACTTTGGGAATGTGCAGATAGTTTCAATTGTAGACATTCCAGAAATAATTTTCAAAGCCCTGGATGACTGAGGAATCTGTTATGGATCCATTCATTTCTATTTAGGAAAGCAAATTTGCTGAAGCCAGCTCTCCTACTGTGGAGTTAATTTTCACTTCCTTTATTGCATTCTCAGTAAAGTGGCTTGAGGAGACTCAGAATATGGGGCAATTCAGGCCATTCCTTAAGATGGTCTGAAATTTGCAGTGACTGCAGACTCCAAGGCACTGCTGTGATATGTGGCCAATCATACCAAGGCTATCAAGTTGGATTTCTGATTGAAATTGACTGGTCAAGAAGACAGAGCTTAAGGTGGAAGAAAATCAATGTTGAGAGATCACAAAGATGCTAAACTATAAAAGTTGGCAAATAAGCTGCAGCTTTCATTATAGTTTAATCCAAGAGAGGGACGAGGGGTCCTGGTGTTTTTTGAAATTACTTCCCATCCAGATTTCCCTTATTCATGCACTTGTAGTCAGTGACCAGGCTGCCGTGGAGGAGCACAACATTGTGCTGGAAGAGGAAAATTTACAGCTTGGGAATGAGCCCTCTTAGCTACAGATGCCAACCCCAATTTTCTCTCACATTTATAAACCCTGTTCATTTTGCACGCAGTGTTCTGGAGCACTCCATCATTGGAAATGTAATCTGGGGAGCTGAGTTTGATGGAGCCTCAGGTAAATTGATGGACATCCAAAGAATGGGAATATGTGGGCTTTGTCTCTGTGGAGAGGTGGCATAGACAGGTAGGGCTCTTGGAAGGTGGGTGGATTAGACTCATTAGCAGCTCCTGCTCCAAGATGCAGGGTAAGAATCATTTGCCTGTTTTCCATCACTCTCCTTCTTCCATCATTCTCCTTTCCATCACTCTCCTGCTTTGCTTTTAGCCAAGAAAGGGTGCTAAGAGTGCAGGAGCCAGGATTTCACTTCATGGCTTTCTGAGATTACCAGGGAGGTTGAGAACCAGCTGCATAGCAGGTGCCTGCTCTCAGCCCAGCAATCTCACTGCCCTGGAGGACACGGGTGCCTGGAAGCTGATTCTAAACACATTTGGAGCCAAAGGCAGACCATGTATTTAGTTCTACAATCCAGCTGACTCAGCACTTGAGTCCTCACCACCAAGGGTGAAAAAACCCACTCCCCACCCCACGTCTCCTGGCATGTGCCCCTGGAAGAGCACACTACCGAGCCTAGGAGAGGGGTGATCATCCTTTCCAAAGCAGGCAGAACACCGTAGACCTGGGCAATTTGGTGGCTCCCTTTTTCAACAATCAGAGATAGAGCCTCCAAAGGGCAGGGCATGGATCAACTGGGACAGCCTCTCTTCAGGTCCAGCCTAGCTTCCTGAATTTCCTTCTAATGACTGGGGGCTGGGAGCAGAATAAAGACACTAGGTGTGATACAACCACTGTTTTTTCTTCTTTCTCTAATATATATGTTTAGCTACTTTCAAAATTCTGTTTGTTCACACAACCAAATAAAGCTCATGATGGAGATTTTAAAAACAGTACAGACAAACTAAATGGGAAGAAGAAATTTCTATCCTACTACCTGTAGGAAACACAAGTGCCTTTCCTTCCTGTCTTTTCTCTGAATATATACTTGTATACTTCAGAAATGCGCTCACAGTATACATACTCACTTGACCCAGCTCTTCGTAGTTTATAATCTTGACCATATCCTAATGTTATTAATTTTAATGACTGTTTGGTACTATGTATAACATAATGTTACACATAAAGCTGGATGATTCTTTGGAGAGATTAATTTATGTTTCCTCTCATTTTATTTACTCTTTGTTTCCTCTCTCCCTTTCTTTGCTCCTTTTTAGCAGACAGTAAATTTTGTGTTTCTTTTTCCCAGCAAGGAGATATATATATATATATATACACACACACACATATATTATTTACACACATATAAATATTTATATATATATTATTTACACACATATACATATATTTTTAAAGATAACAAACGAGAGTTTTCTAAAATTGATTGAAAGTATGAACCAATTATTTTGAGAAGTTCAGCAAATCTAAGAAGGGTAAATATAAACCAAAGCACACTTTTATGGTTAAAGACACATTATGGTCAAACTGCTGAAAACCAAGATAAAAAGAAAGTTAAGAGTAACTAGACAAAAACAGGATATATTACACACAGGGCAACAACAATACTAATGAAGGCTGCATTGTTTCTGCTTTTTCATTAGAAATAAAGGTCAAAACATAGAATGACATCTTTGAAGTTCTGCTTTCAAAAGGCCAAAGGGAAAAAAACAACAAAATAATATTGTCAACCTCGAATTCTTATTCTCCAAAACCCCATCAAGAGTAAACACAAAAAGGATGTAGCTGCAGATGTAGCTCAGTGGTAGGTCACTTGATTAGCATGTGTGAGGCCATGGGTTTAACCCCTAGCACTGGGAAAGGAAAAAAAAATGTGAAGATGAAAGGAAGAGATTTTTCAACCAAGTGAAGTTAGGAGACCCTCAACAGACTTAAATTACATGAAATGCTAAGGGAATTTCTTCAACCTAGTGGAAAATAGTATTAATGGATACTCATCTCAGTAGATAGAATTGAAGACCCTCAGAGAAGATAAAAATCTGGTACTTTAAAAGATTTATCTTAAGATAAACACATTTATTTAAAAGACTATTAACATTAAGACAAAATAATACTAGATGATGGGAGTGATAACAGAAATGGAAGGAAAATATATGACAAGAAAACATATAGCACAAGAAAGCATAAGTGAAATGATATTGTTATAAATTTCTTACATTGCTTGTGAAGGTGTATATTATTATTTGAAGGAAGGTTGTCATTAGAGATACACATTGAAGAAGACCATATAGAGAAGTCAGCAAAGGGGAGTGGAAAAAAAGAGAAATATTTTATTAGCTCAAAAGGAAGCAAAAAAAGAATAAAGAAAAAATGAGTAAGAATAGATCAGTCCACTAGAATGACTTATGGGAGAAAGTTTGTTTATACCATGGATATAAAACAACAGAAGCATACATTCCTGATGGACATATAAAATAATATGTGGTTATTATGGTTTAGATCCAGAATGTCCTCCAAACTCTCATTTACTCAGAAGCGAGGCTTTTGGAGAATGATTGGATGCTCTACTCATCAGTGGATTCATCCAAAGATTTCAGCAGCTGAGTGTGCTGCTAGGAGGTGGGGGTTGGTTAGAGGCAAGTTGCTAGGGGCAACTGGAAGGGGATGGCTCCCTCCCTGGTGCCTCCCTTCAAGCTTTGCTTCCTGGTCACCTGAAGGCTTTTCTCCACTATGTCCCTTTGCCATTCTGCTTCTGTCAGGAACCTGCTGACTGTGAACTGTAAACATGAAATAAAATAAATGTCTTCTTTAACTTGCAAGGGTTGGGCCTGGGATTTAGCTCAGTGGTTCTGCCACCTGCCTCGCAAGTGCAAGGACCCGAGTTAGATCCCTGGTAACAAAAAAAAAAAACAAAAAAAAACCCCACAAATAAATTGCAAGGGTTGGGTATTTTGGTGCCAGTGAGGAGGAAAGTAATTAAGACAATGCTCTTTGAAGAATTATGTTTTAGGATACTATTTACTAAAGTTAAATATACTTCTACTAGTGACTCATAAGCTATACTCTTGGGTGTTTACCTAAGAGAAATGAAAACACTTGAACACATTGGGACTTATATAAAAATGTTCATTTAGCCCAAATCTGGAAACAACCCTAATGTGCATCCAATTCAATGAACAGATTGTTTCATATTCCCTACAATTGAACAAAACTCAGCAATGGAAAAGGAGTGAGCCCCTGACAAAACCAGGACATAGATTAATCTTAAACACACATCACAGGAAGCAAGTTGGGAAACAAAAGAGTATATATTAGGTAACTCTATTTGTATGAAGTTCTAGAAAAGTCAAAACTACTCAATGATGATACAAATCAGTAATGAGTTACTTGGGGGGGGCAATTAACTGGAAAGACATGAGCGAACTGTTTAGGAAGACAGAAACGTTCTCTTATTTTGGTTGAATTATGGTTAGACACATTTATAAACTGTCACCAGTTATTGAACTGAATATCTACTGTTGGTACATTTTATTATACATATCCTGTTGTAAAAAGATAAATCTGTTCAGGAAGCTATAATACTATTAATTCTGATTTCTACTGACAAAGTGGTTTGCGGTACTGTAGAGCAGAGTTAAAAGATTTGAAAGCAAGAGTATAAGATGTTTTTAACTTCCCTAATGTGACACTGGAAATGTATATAGGAGCTGGAAAATCACCATTAATACTGTCCTGTTGGTGCAAATTGGATGAAATCTCTCAGGGCATGCATCAGGCTGAATCATCATGTAGTTCATATGGTGTGATCCAGTAACACTGATTATAATGATAGGTAACATTATCTACCATTTCTACAAGCCCAGAATTTCAGAAGTATTATCTCATTCCCTCCTCACTAGCAGCCTCTCAAGTGACTGCAGTTTTGCTACCATTTTCGCAATGAGAAGCCTGAAGCCCAGCCAGGTTGTTTTATTTGCCTGAGGAAAAGAACAGCGCTAGGATTCAAATCCATCTCTGTGTCTAGAGCTCAAGGTCCTGACCACTATGCAGCACTGAAATAAAAAGCACCTGAAGTTTTATTTTAAAAGCAACTGAGTTACATGAAGGAGGGGTCTGTAACATATTTTTTTTTGTGGTGTAGGGTATTTTATTTATTTATTTATTTATTTTGGTACCAGGGATCGAACTCGGGACCTTTAGCTTGCAAAGCAGGCGGTGGAACCAATGTAACATTTAAAGAAATGAAGTGAACAGTATCTTGGGTAAAATGAGACATTTTGTATTGTGATGAATCAGATTATCTGCTACATAAATTAATATTTTTCTGTTTTCTCATGGAACATGCCTACTCAGCCTAGGCACTGAGGGAGAAATAGCATCTGTCCTTGCCCGGAGACCTTTCCTCAATAAGGCTGAGATATAACTATTCAAGTGAGCCAGGGCTCCTTTTTTCAAGAAATTTTGCTAGAAAAATCTATCCAACAACTTCTATTTATATCTCATTGGTGAGAACTGTGGCATGTAGTAAGGAAAGTAGCAAAATGTCCCTTTAGGGGACATTTCACTCCAATTTAAAACAAAGCAGTTACTGGGGCTCACTGCAGCGAGAGAATGAATGAGGATATATAGGGACTGGAGACCAGGCTCAGTAAAAAACTCAATGAATGTCAAGAAGGGGATCTGGGTGTCAAGGCAGGAAGAAAGAGCCCCTTATCCATGTCACCTGGCACCAGTGTGGGAATGGAGGCCCTGGGTGGTTCTGCTGCTCCATGCCCAGCTTAGCTCAAGATGCGGAAGCCTGGAGAAAGGAGATGACCAGGTGGCCATGTTTGGATGGAGAGGCTGCTCTAGGCTTACAAAGATGGCACTTTGATGCCCCTACCAAAGTAGCCATGCAAGTATGGAGGAGAAAGCTGCCCCAGATCTCCAAATGCAGGATGCTGTCAGGAAAAAGGAGAATGATATTGTATAGCCACGAGTGACAAATATTCACACCTGTTGCACACCTGTGGGTTGGAATGTGTGTGCATGGGCCATCACTTACTGCGTGAGTAAATACATTGGATGGAGCAGAAGAGAACAGGAGCCTTCTTATTTTGGGAGGTAAATAGGGAGTAGCCCCCAGAAAATGTGGATTTAACTGAGTGGAATAAGATTAAATTAAATTGTGGAGCATTGATTTCAAAAAGAAGCAAACAAATTCACTTTGCCATTTATTAAAGTGTAGTCAGTGGACAAATTACATCAGCATCACCTGGAAGGCTTGTTTAAAAACAGACATTTATTTATTCATTGAACAAATAGTATATTGATTCCCTCTGTGTAGCAGGCATACTTCAAGAATCCAAAAACAAAACAGTAAATAAGGAAGACATCATCCTCAACATCTTGGAATTCTCAATTTAGTGAAGAAAAAAGTCAAAAATTAGAATTATAATAATAAAAAGGTAAACAAAACAATCACATTGAAATGTTGTTGTGAATGAAGCAATTCAGTTACTAAGGAAGAAATGAACGGCTGGGGTGTGTGGGGAGGACTCAGTTGAAATGGGGGGCCCAAGGAACATTAAAATTCCCTCAGGAGACATTAAAATTCCTTAGCTTTGCTCCAGATCCACAGAATTGAGCAAGAAGAAATAGTAGAAAGAGACACTTCTTTTCCTAAACATTCGTATAGGTTAAATAGCTCTCTTGAAAAAAATCTTTGCTCTTGAGGGGATTATCATTTCACTAGATCAACCACCTCAAAACTAGGGGAACTGCTTTGTTATGGCTTGTGTCTAGAGGTCCCCCAAACCCTATACAGCCACAAGTGGGCCTTTTCAGAGGTGACTGGACCTGGTTGCTGCTCCACTACTTTGCTGGTTTGCTGCCTTCTCTGAGATGCCAATCTGCCATGCCACCTGCCTTGGAGCCAGCCAACTATGAACTGAAACCTCTGCAAACTGAGAGCTACAATAAACCCTTCTTCCCTTAACTTTGGGTATCAGGCATTTTGTCTCAGCAGTGAGAAAAGTAACTAAGACATGTTCTGATCAGAAGACCACACTACATTTGAGTCCTCTAGGGCTCACCTTGGCCAAGGTGACTGTGCCTCTCCCATCTGGACATAGGTAGGAGGGATATGCTGTTCAAGACAGGCCAGCGGACTGGTGTTAGGCAGTGAGCTGTGTTGAGAAGTCATATGTGAGATCTCTGAGGCCTCATCCTTCCCCAGAGACCCTGAAAACTACCGTGAGCTGGTCGCCAGTGTGATTGTCCATGTAGATATTTTGGCCTGAAGGATATTTTATGTAATTTCAACATATCTTCTGTTTTCAGAACTGAGATAACCAATTTCACATCTCCCATTTTTTTAGCAAAGTGAAAGAAGCTCCTGATGGAATTGAAATGAATGTTTAGTCCAAGCAAATCTGTAGTTACTTTGTTAGAAATACCCCCATCCAGAAAGATGAATCCATGTAACTCATAGTGGTGGTGTCTTCTTGAACAAAATACATTTGGAAGTAGGGACAACAGAGGTTACAAGTGCTGAAATTAAAATGCAGAGATATATTTGTATCAAAATAATTTTCTCTCCATTCCTGTAAAATGAGAAGCTGCTGTTCAGAGAACACCAGAGAGACTTTACCTTCAGAAGGTGATGCTAATAGAAAACTATAACACTCTGCATTGATATTCTACTGCTGCCAACTCCTTTTAAAGGAGGAGGATGATCCACATTACATTTTAGACTTCCTTGCAAGAGGATTGCTCCATATTATCATTTTATTATTATATCTTTTGGGTCTTAGTGGTAACTTACAACTACTTTCCCCACTGGGGAAAGGACATCATTAACTAAAAGTTCTAGTAAACTACTCTAAACTGGAATTAAAATAAAAATTTTAAATGTAGTTAGGATTATTTTATGAAATGAAATGAAAATAAACCTAAAGATAAGCTAAAAGTGTCATGAAAATAATAATTGAAAAACACTTGGGAGGATGCTTCTCACAGGTGGATGAAATTCATCCTCTGCCTAGTTGGAATGTCTCACAGGAACTTGGTGAAAATACAAATAAAACACTTTTGATTGTCGTTACTGTATTTTAAGTAGAGTAAATCAAATTACTGAATTTTTATTGGTGTAATTTAAGAGATCTTTGCTAGCTGACAAGTACTACATCCAAAAGAGGAAATCTCAGTTTTGTTAAAATTTGTATTGATGTTTGCTGTTGAAAATATTGCCTTTGAATTGTACTGTGTCAAAGCTGAATAAAGACCTCCACCAGTATTTCAGAGAAGCACGTCGTTGATAGCTTTCCTTCTTGGACTCTTGCCTCTGAGCTCCAGAAGGGACACTGCTCACCTCCCGTAGTGAAACAAGGGGAGGTTGGCCTCACTAGCCTCACAAATTCTGGTGTCCAAGTACAAACTACCCTGTGGCTTATGCTGGGGAAAAGTGTGCCACTTGCCAGGGCACACAGGTACTGGGGTCCCAGGATGAGGCAACGATCTTCAAAGGAAGCAGTGATTCAGACATGGGGCTGGTGATGGTGACTCTCTACCTTAGCCATTGTGGTCTTCCTGGTGACCTCTAGCCCAGGCTAAGAAGATGCTTCCCCTCTCCACCCAACCCTGTGTTCCGATACTTCCTCACCATCTGCCCTCTCTAAAGCCTGTGGTCCAGAGCACTCACTTTGTGCTTAAATTCCTGACTTCTCTCCACTTCAACTGTTGCCAGCTGTTTGCCCAAGCAAGTGACATTAGCCCCCTTGGCCACTCCTTTCTAATCAGTACAGCAGAGAAGATGATGCTAAAGCCCACTGCATGTGGTGAGGATGAAAAGCAAGGTGATGGTGTGCTTCGAATCCACACAGCACACAGTCATTCATTGTCGGCTTATATGTTGATGCTTTATATATTCACTGACCTCCTATTGTGTGGTGGCCCTGGGGGACAGAGACATGAATCAGATACAGGTGTCTTTTCAGGAAGACTACAGTTACCAAGCGAGGACCTCTCTCTGGGAGCAAGACACTGGGCCCCACCTCAGCACAAGGATAAGGGTTTCTTCCCTTGAGGCTCTCTCATTACAAAGGTAAAAGATGAAAGGGAAACAAAATAATAGGGATCCACTTCAATGAGTGCTTGGCCAATGCTCACTGATTGTATTTAATAAATAACACTTCCAAGAGAAGTTTTTCTTCTAACTAAGACTCTCAGTCCATGACAAAACTGACCAGGAATCAGTGATATCATCAGTGGTCAAGCAGCAAGTGGCTATGTAGCCCGTCTATGCCCAAGGCTAAAGGCATAAAAGATGACCCTGAGCATGACTTCAGGTGAGTGAGAGCAGAGAGCAACCATACATCTTGGAGATTTTCCTGCTGGTGACAACTGATTGAATCAATCCCAGCTTTTAGAGCTGGAAGTCTTTAAGGTCCTCATTATTTTATACTGCAAAAATATGTGTGTACAGAACAAGAAGAGGTGGGCTGGAATGTGAGTGTGGAGGTAAATAAAGTAGCCAATATCATTTCCCCAGTGAGGGACAAATGTACTTACAATTGAGACACATATTGTCCAGCACAAAGGGGCAGATGTACACATTAGACTGAAAAAAACTTTCTTCAGCCTTTGCAAGTTCCTTGGGGTCCAGGACACCACACAATGGCTTTTTGTACTGATCTTCATCCTCAATGATTCTACCAGGAACCATCTTCTCAAAAGACATTATCGAGGGCTCTCAACAAGTCTGCAGGGAGTCAGCTGCCCCATTATGCATGCTGAGGTTTGCCTGATTACAATTTTCATCTTTTTTTTTTTTGTAAAAGAAACTCTATCCATTGGTATCCAAGAGAGAAAATGAGCATACAAGGGCCATTAAAACATAGAAATCTTTTAACTTTATTAGAGTATTTTACAAACTTATTTTATTTTTTTAATTCATTAAGTTTATCAGTACATTTTAGGTATACAGTACTATGACATTGACATTCATCATTCAGAATTTGTACCTTTTCATGATGTATCTTGGTTCTTATTTTTCCATATTCCCCTGCCCTCCCTTCAAGCCCTCCACCCCTCCCTATTTACAAAGACTTTGTTTCCATTTTTTCCTTTCCCTTCTTTCCTTCCCCCTACCCCTCCCAGTTCCCCTTTCCCTTTAGACCTTTTCTTCCTATTTCACATTATCTATTATACATTTTGATCCTTATTTACACTTTCAGTTTCTCACACTAGAGAAACTATTCGGTATTTACACATGTGTGTTCTATTTATTTCACTTAAGAGTATGGCCTCAATATGGATCCATTTAGCTATAAATGACTCTGGTTTCTCATTCTTTATGGTTGAGTAGTACACCATTTTATATTTAAAAACTTCTTATATCCTCTTTAATTTCTTTTTTCAGACTGCTGTAGTTTTCAAGTTAGAGGACTTTTACTTTCTTTATTAGATTGATTTATATATATTTCATTTTTTTGGATGATATTAGGAAAGGAATTGTTTCCCTAATTTCTCTCTTAGTGAGTCTGTTATTTGTGTACAAGAAGGCTATTGATTTTTGAGTGTTAACTTTGTATCCAGCTATATTCTATTGAATCTGTCAAGTCTAATTCCAAACTTATTTGAACACAAAATTTTGTGTATATGTGTGTGAAGTACATGAACAAAACACCCCCAGAACACACTTGGGAAAGAAATCCTGGCCAGGTTGTCAGTAATTTCAGGATTTCTGTGATGTTGAGTCAGAGCAGGGAGGACAAGGAGCTGTCCATGGTCCCCAAACCTGTGGGTTTAAACTTGTTTTTGTTGGTCTGCAAGACATTTACCTGTCTAACCCACCCAATGCCTGCTCCCCACATGTCATTTTGAGCATCTCTAACAGCATGACAGCAGAATCCCATACAATGTGCAACTCTAGCCCTGAAGAAATCCTGAAATTTGGAAACAAGGTAGAAAAACACTAGGAAAAGGGAAGGAAGTTGGTGACTAAGATAGAAATCAATCAAAACTGGATTTCTTGATGCCCATTTCAGCGTTATACTGACTATTCTACTACTTCTCTCATCTATTATCCCTTTCTTGTCCTCCTTCTTGAGGAAACTAGAAGTCCCAGGTCACCCGATACTGGCAAATTTGATCTAATATGTGTACAATGTGGGCCCTGTCATTTTTCCTCTGAAGCCAGCCAACTTTGCATCCCACTCCTGGATTCACTTCCCAGTGGACAGCACCACCATTGTTCCCAGTACCTACATTTGGCACCTAAGAGCTCTCTGGACCCTTTCATCCTTAATCTCCACATAATGACCCCTTCGCTGGCATGTAAATGTCAGTTGCCAAGTACCTCACATAACAGGTCTCTCAGGTGCTGGGAATGCATGGAGCTTTCAGCCTGACTGAGGACACAGGCTGCCCCCTTCCTCAGGTTTGCACATCCAGTCCACCACCAGGTCCTGCTGATGCCTCCTATGGAACCTGACTCCTACATGCACCCTTCTTCCTTCTCCTGTCACTAGACAGGGACCTCCTCACAGCCAATCCACACCACTGGGAGGGAAATGTAACATCATTCTGCCCCCAGCTCTAAGCCACCATGCACACTTGCACCAAAAGAATATTGCTAAGCCGTTTGTACGATGTCCTCACCTGTGCTCCTTAAGTATGTACTGTGCACCAGTCAATCTGATCTTCTCCTGCTCCCTAACTCTGCATCTTAGTTTATGCCTTACCCTCTCTTTTCCTCTCATATTCATGATAAAAACATTTCAGATCTCAGATCTAATCTTGTCCTCTTAATGAGGTCCTCAGTGCTGGTCCTCAGGCCGAAGTCCCCTCAGAATTTCTAGATCTTTTATGGAAATGTACTTCACTTGAGTCCATAAAATCCCTTAGTTTCTAAGTACTTAAAACTGGTTCCTGGGGATTTAGCTCAGTGGTTCTGCTGCCTGCCTTGCAAGTACAAGGTTCCAGGTTGAATCCCCAGTACCAAAAGACCCCCAAAAGACAAAAAACAAAAAAATCAGTTCCTTCACCTATGTAATTTTAATCTCCTGTTAATCTGGATTCTATTTTAGGCTTATTGAAACAGAATATTCAGGACATGTTCTGGGTATTCAGTTTTTATAAAGCTTCACAGATAATTCTAGTGAATGGCCCATGGATGCACTTTGGGAAGAACGTAGCCCCTGATCCTGAGATGTATGTTAAATTTTATTTGTTTACATTTCTGTGTGGAAAAGTTTCATAGATTCACCAGATCTCAAATGTTAAAATCCCCAAGAGGTTGGAAATAATGTTTTTGCTGTGTTGTTATGGGTATGTGGAGGGGGGTGGGGGGAGAGGAGAGGAAAGAAGGAAAGGGAAGGAAGGGAAGAGTAGGGAAGAAGAGAGGACAGGAAAGAGCAGAAAAGGAGAGGAGAGGAGACAGGGCAGGATGGGATGAGACAGGGCACGGTTACCATTTCCACTGACTGTTTCCTAGTGCATTACACCCAGCAGGTGCTCAATTCATAGCCATTGAACACACATGAGATGCACAGATCCATGCGACACCAAGGTGGATGCTGTTGCCTTAGGAGAACCAGCAGTGCCTGTGCTAGACATTATTCCCCTCAAGTATTCTGGTCACAAGCTGACAGAACTTTTTTAACATTAAAAATCAATTGAAATCCTAGTAAAACCGTATTATTCTCTTATTAAATATGTGATTGATTCCAACTGAATGATGTGCACCACTACCAATTTTTTCCTTCATTCTTGTGTATTTTTGCACTGGAAGAATCTCCAATATCCTTCAAATTCCTGTAAATATTCTAGAAGCATAAATGGGAATTTTTCTCTCCAGGAATAAAAGCAAAATAGGAGTTTCAATCCCTCAAATGTCTGAAATATACCCTTGGGAGGAACTAGTGAAATGTTGAATGAGGTACCCATTCTTAGGTATGCATAGAATACTTAGGGAGTTTAGATGGAGGAGGCTGAGGAAGAGGATGAGGTTTGTGTTGTCTGTATTCTCTCCACCTCTTCTCCTAACACATCGTACATTTTAGAACTGTATTATACACTTGGACATAGTGTGACACATTGATTTATGCTAGTAGAACCAGTTCCCAGTTTAGGCTTTGCCACTCATAAATATCCAACCTCAGAAATGAAGCCTCAGTTTCTTCAACTGACCTGAGACTACTATCTGCCTCCTGTGGCTATGGTGAAAGTTAACTTACACCTTAAAGAGCTTAACACAGGGCCAGGCACATACGAGTACATGTTCAATAAATACTAGTTATTTTTTATTTTTCTCTAATGGATTTCTGGTGGAGGAATCAGTTTTTCTCTGTTCCTGTACTGCCTGAAATGATGATAAACCTAGTCACATACCTCTCATATTTCTCATGGCAGTGGCCATGGCAGGGAACCTGAATAGATGTCCAAATACCCACCCTGCAATTGATGTGAGACTCTGATACTGACAAGATGTAGAAATATACAAAGGTGAAAATATTACAATAGCAAGGCTCAACTTCAAGTACAAGGAACAGCATTTGCAGCAGTCTTCTAAGTGAGGAACATGACACCCTTAAGAAACAACTGTAAGCACAACCTTGTATACTCAAAAATGATTAATTGGGATTAGTTCATCATTGTTGATGCATTCCTTGAGCTGGAGAGATAATTCATGACTAATTACACCTCTTATGAATTGGTCTCCCGACTTCAATGCTGTCTACAGTATTTCTGGCATCCTTCTTTCACCTGGGGAACAACATGCAGCTGAGGTAGAAAAATACATGCCAGCCCATTCCTTAAGTATCTGACCCAAGAGAATCTTGGCTTCTAGAGATAGCTCTTTCTCTTCCAAGTTATGTGACATTCAGCAAGATTTCAGACTTCCTGGTTATCAGTCAAGAGGCTACAAATTATAATGTCTGCTTGTCTACCTCATGGAGCTGTTTTTTGACACATTCATGTATTCATTCATGCATCCACTTAGTGAATAAGTTATATTGAGCATTGACTCACTACCTGTGATACAAAGATGAGTAAAAGTAGGTGGGACTTTCAACTTGCTGGGAGGAAAGAGAAATTGTCAAGGAAGCACATTGGGGAAACATTCAATATTGACTCTGTAGAGGAAACCACATCAAGCTGAGATCTGAAAGATGAATACAGTGTGTGTGTGTGTGTGCACGCACACACATAGGGGGTGGTTAGACAGTGACTTCCATGCAGAGGTAGTGTGGTGCAGAAGATTCAGAGGAGAGAGGGAGAAAACAGAGCCATCCAAGTAGCAGAAGTTCAGTGCGCTGGAGAGTGGGTAGAGACAGTGGCTGGGGAGTGGTACAGGTTATACATGGTGCAGACTCTACTGGAAATGGGATGAGGAGGACATGAGGAGATTGGTGTGTTGTAGGATTGCTCTGGCTGCAAGGAGAAAAATCTGAAGATAAGCAGGTGGCAGCAAGACCAGATGGAGAGAAATGGAGTTGTCATAGGGAGAGAGGGGCAAGAGTCATGGGGTGGAAACAGAGGGCTAAGAAAGTGGGCAGCAGTACACATGCTTAGAGCAGCAGCTCAGAGAATGAGCTTGCCAATGTTTTGGTAGCTAAAAGCCACAGGACAGCCTTGCTGTGCTTTTAAGGTAAAGAAGGTTCAAGTAAACACTGTTCCCTCAGCTCCTATTAGGACAGATATCAACAGATTCAGGATCCTAACTAGAAAAATCGCTACACAAATCATGTGGTTAGAAAAGACCAGCAAAGTGTCGATGAAAGAGGCTTCATCTTCCCAGTCTTTTAATTATATTTAGCTTTAGTTTCTTATGTTTTTATCTGCAGCTTGCTATTAAGTCTCTAAATCCATAAAGTTTTTGTAGAAGTGTAGAACATTACCTCAAGTATGGATACTGCTGTTGCCTGTAATATGAGAGGAATTGAATTTACATTCAATCGTGTTCTCAGCCATTCCAGAACCCAAAAGGAGGAAAACAAGCCAGGTCTGTGTGTGGCTGAAAACCCCTATTGGCAGCAGGAGGAAAGTTTGTCCTTAGTACGGAAGAGCTGGAATCTGTGTGATTGTCACAAGCTAATGGTTGAATCCACTTCCGTGAATCAGGCCTAGAGTTTTTGGGTCAGACAAGTGAAAGAAGATGTCAATGGGAGAAACGCAGAAGGATCTGGGGGGCTCCAGGTAGGCAGGTGAGTGTGCAGGGCTGCCCAGTGGAAGCAGAAAGACATGTACCGGTTCACAGGCAGGGGCAAGGCCTCTGCAGTGTCCATAGTTTACTTTGGGCCTCACTCTTGGTGTTATACATTGTGTGAATTTGAACATGTGTGTCATGACATGTACTCACCATTGTAGTATCATGCAGAGTAGTTTCAATTGCCCTAAAAATCCTCCATGCCCTGCCTATTCATCTTTCCCTCTCTCTACCTTCTCATAACCACTGATCTTTTTGTTGCCTCTATGTTTGGCCTTTTCCAGAAGCTCCTAGAGTTGGAATCATACAGAATCCAGCTTTTATAGATTGGCTTCTTTCACTTAGCAGTGTGCATTTAAGGTTTCTCTATGGCTTTTCATGGTTTTGTAGCTCGTTTCTTTATAATGCTTGAATAATCCAGTGTCTAGACATACCAGTTCATTTATCACTTGTTGAAGGGCATCTTGACTATTTCCAAATTTCAGCTATTATGTATACTGCTGCTATAAACATCCATGTGCAGCCTTTTTGTGTAGATGTACATTTTCAACTCCTTTGGGTAAATATTAGGCAGCATGATTGATGGAATGTATGGTAAGTGTGTGTCTAGTTTTGTAAGAAACCACTGAACTATTTTTCAAAGTGGCTGTGCCATTTTGCATCCCCACCAGGAATGAATGAGAGCTCCTGTTACTCCACATGTGATTTTGTTGGTGTTCTAGAATTTGGCTGTTCTAAAAGGTGTGGAGCAGTAGGGAATATCTTGATGGTTGTGTGGGGAGAGGATATTCCAGGCCAAGGAAACAGGTGGAAGGTCTCTTCTGATTCCACTCACAGTGGAAATTGGAAAGTATGATTGTGCTTACCCGCTCAGTTTTGCTGAGATTGAAAGTTTAAAAGAGGATGGACAATTAAAATCGATATGGATATGAGGGGGCACTAAGAATCAAGGTCTGGGTAGGCCCTGAGAGCAGATCCTGGCACCCAGATGCATTTACTCCTCTCTGAACTTAAGTGTAGCTGCTGGTCTCTGAGAGATCTGTGTCTGAACGTTGAACAGACCTGGGAGCTGACCAGTCTCCACTTAGCTCAGTGCTGGATGTCTCACATCTTAGCCAGAATCAAAACCCAAAGTAGTTTTCCAAGCCCGGCTGGAGACTCTCCCACTCCCAATATGCCACTTAGAGCTCTGAGTGATCATTCATTTGAGCCCATCAGGAAGCCCGCCCAAGTATCTGCAGACTTGATCTCTCATCAAAGAAAAACAGAACACTTGAACTCAAAAGTGTAAGAAGATGACTATAAAACTATGTCCCATAGTGATATCTACTAGTTTCTCTTTTGGTCTCATGGATTGTGTGACTTCCAGCATCCTGAGATACCTTGTAGTAGGGGAGCTGTTCCTGGTTTTCTTTTTGACATATGAGGAATCTGTCTTTAGAGCAAAGCTGTGTTAAAGAACCCTGTTATTAGTTGAAACAGAATGCCAAACTGGCTGTGGGATTTGGAGCAAGGGAAACTGTAGAACCACAGTATAAGATGTTCCAGCTGCCAGAGATGCCTGCTGCAGACCATGGTCCTCTGGATCAGGCATCTTTCCACGTGATCAATGTGCCTTCCTCTCCCACAGAGGGTCTGGAGACCTCCTGAAGGACATTTAAGGAGTCATTTAGGAGCAGGTGCGAGCACACACAGGCCTCTCCCTGTGAACAGGATTCTGCCAAGTCCTTTACTTTTTGAAACAAATCTTTAAAACTTCTGTAACAACTATTACCACACAAGTCCCTCGGGGCACACATGGCTTCTACTCCTTCTGGGCTTTCTGCTCAGGGCTCTGATGGCTTTCTTCCTCCTCACAAACAACCAGCTGCCTCCAGGGTGATTATTGTTTTGCAACCTGCCTCAGGCCCTGGTCACAGAGAGCTTGTGTATGAGATTGTACTGGTGTTAAGCCCACCCTGCAGCCCATGTGAATGTCTGAGGCCAAGTCGAAGGCCTGGAATGGAATGGCCGTCCAGGGAACAAAGTAGAGCAGATGCTTGTGAAGACAAGCAGCCTGAACTTTTTTGAGATTCATTAATAATTCATGGAAATTGTTAATAGAAAGTGTCAGAAAGCAAATGTGAGGAAGGGAGAGGAAAAGTCACCACCTTCTCTGTTCTTTCTGAGCCATCAGCAGAGAAATATTTAGATTCTAACCCAAACAATGAAACTCCCTTCTTTAAATAAAAAACAGTTACACAAGAATTTTTAAAAGCTTACATCCAAAATGAAGAGTTACTATTCTCTTATCCAATCATTCATTTGTTGGATAATTATTGTGCAGCTGCTATGTGACAATGTCTATCTGCTTGGATATTGAGTGAGTGGGCAAGAGAGATTTCTCTCTCCTTTACTGAGACTTAAAGGCTTACTTTACTCAAAGAGAAGAAAGTGTGGGACAGAACTAGAAATAAAGCCACAGACATAAAGTAATGCACAATCCAACACTCATGTAATGTTGGCTCTATTCCTGACTGCTTGGTCTTCTAAAATACAGCAAAACTTCAGGTGAGTAAAAAGAAGATTTTTAGAGAGTGGAAAGAGCAGTTGTCACCAAATCCAAGTATTTACTTTGTGTGATTATGGAGTCACTCACAAATTCTCCACTGATTGGAAATTGAATTAAGGCTTTTGCTAACATCTCCACTGCTGTCAGCCTGGTCTAAGTCACCAATATTAACTTTGTGCTATGATTTGGGTCTCAAATCCCCCTCAAAGGCCCATGTTTTATAGACTTGTTCCCCAGACCAAGCAAGGCACTGTTGGGAGGTGGTAGGACCTTGGAGAGGTGGAGCCCAATAAGAAGTCTTCAGGTCACAGGGGATGTGTTCTTAAGATGAGAGTGAGCTCAGTCCCTTTTCTTCTGCTTTCTAACCATGAAGTGAGTGGTTTTGCTCCACCGTGCACTCCCTGTTATGATGTGCTGTCATGCCACAAGCCCAAAAGCAACAGGCAAATAGATCATGGGCTAAAACCTCCAAAACTATGAGCCAAAATAAACCCTTTCTCTTTATAAACTTGTTTATCTCAAGTATTTGTTATAGTTATGGAAAGCTGGCTAACACACCCTGATTGTTGTATTTGTCTCTGAGATGGTCTCCCTGTCCTTGGACTTTCATGCATTCTGTCTTAACTTGACATCACAGTGATCCGATTAAAAGCAATAGGAATGGGCTGCGGATGGTAGGACTATGGCAACACACCACAGAGGCCAAGCCCTTGCTCTTGCAGTATTATACAGGCAAGTAGAGAAGAGACAAAGAACTGCGTGTGACAGGAAGTGTTACTAAATGACATGTAGAAAAATAAGGCTAGGCGAGCAGGGGGAGGTTGTCATTTCTATATGGTAGTATAATTTTGTGTAAGGTAATATAATTTTATGTAAAGTAGTAATAAATTGATGGCTCTTCACCTTATAAAAGAAGTAAACGTCTTTTTATGTTGCTCACAAGACCCTACAAGATTAAATCCTCATCACCTTTTGGGTCTCTTCCTCTCTCCCTTTCCTCATTGTCCCCCAGGCAGAGTTATCCCTCATTCCTTAAGCACACTTAACACATTTGCACCTCGGAGACTTTGCATGAGCCATTCCCTCTGCCAGGGGAACTTTTCCCCCAAGTACCAGATGTCAATTTGTTACCTTATCATTGAGGCCTTCTCCATCTTACATAAAACATCAACCTTCCCTACTCCTGGCCTTATTTTTTTCTGCATGTATTTTACTACTATCAACCACCACATACATTTGTTTATTTGTCTTTTCCTTGCTTGCCCTTTTGACATTATAAGACAAAGGTTTTGCCTGTTTTATACATTACCATATTGCTAATGTCTGGAAGATAGCGAGTATTCATTAAATTTGTTGAATAATGCTCCATAAAACATTCTTGTACAGTGTGTATTTCCTGTGTGTGTCGGTCAAGGTCTCTCTGAGTATAAAGCTGTAAGCAAATTGCTAAGCAAAGAGTTTGCTTAAGTAGAACTGTAGCTATGGTCTGCAAGTTGTTTTCCAAAATGGTTGTATTAATTTTCTTTCTACCTACTTTATTTCTAAATTCCCATATTTTTAGCAATCCTTGGTATTATGAATCTTTCTCATTTTCACCAATAATAGTAACAATTTTCAGCCATGTAGAAATGATGATCTATAAGCTTAGAAGATATATATTATGTAATACTGGAAGAAAATGGATCAAAATATTGATACACTATTAATGTCTAGGCAACACTATAGGTGGTAATGGCTAGTGCAGCAGGCTTGTACCTCAGGTGTGTCTTTCCCTGTTCTTACATTTTGTCCTTCTTTCTTATCCTAATGGTACCACAGGACTGTTTTTCCTTCTACCAACCCTTACAAATGAGGAGCAAAGTCCCAAAAAGGTCTCTTAGTAAGCATGTGACCAAGAGAGACAGGGTCAGCTTGCAGAGGCTTTCTGCCCTCAAAGATTAGCAATCCTGAGGCTTGAGGAGGGAAAGATGTGGCAGGAGGAGGAGTTGAGGCAGCAGAGTCCAGCAAGGCAACACCAAGGAGATGAGCTTTGTTCCTTGAAAATTTAGGAACTGAATAGAAAGAATTTGGTGGCAAACTATTGAAGAATATGGGCAACTCTCCTGCTGACTCTTCTTGCAGGATCCATCCACTGATTTACGATTTTTGGTAAGAATGGGTCCAGGAAGAAAAGTCCTTGCCCTATCAAGATAGAATGGCCAAAAATTATAGAAAATTTCCCAATGAGCCAGAGAAATGGCTGACATGCAGCCATTTATTATTTTAGTTTTCAAATTTCTACTACCTGCATTCAATTTTAAGAAAACTACTTCATGTCTGGCCTTTCTTTTAATACTCTGTCTAGGCAGATATTCCCAGTGCAGCCTCTCTCTACTTCTTACCAGAAGATTATTGAAAACACAGCTGAAAAATGAAAACTCATAGCACACATTAAAACAACGAACTGGCAATCAATTTATTGTAGGGATCTTGGAGAATTTTCTGAGCTCTACAAGACCTATAAATATGAATGGTTACCATGAAATGAGCCAACACGTGCTTTGTTACATAAATCAGAACATCCATCAACCTTAAACATATATTTCAATAGATGCTTCATTCTTTACTGCCTGTGTGTCCTACCTTTTCCCTTCAGAGTCAAGTTCTGGCACTGTCCACTAGAGCCCTCTATGATGATTGGAATGTTTTAGAACATGCGCTGTCCAACTCAATAGCCAGTATATGGATATTGGACATTGGAAATATGGTTAGTAAATTCAAGGGACAGAATTTTTAAAACTTCAAAACATCCTTTAAGAATCATTTTCTAATTCATCTTTCCAAGTCCTATGTATATAGCGGGCTCTGTGCCTGATTGAGAAACCTATGGAATATACCTTGAATAATTAACTTGAAGGTGCTCATTTTGGTCCAATATTCAATTCACTGCAAGAACAGTGTAAATAACTCATCTTTAAAGAATCACATTCTGATTCATGATTTCCAGACCTCCACGTGTAGTGAGTACATCTAAAGGCCCAATATGCACCCCATTAAGAAAGCTTTGAAACTCCCTTTGGTAAATGAACAGACCTAAAGGTTCTCAGTTTGTTATCATGTTCAACTAATTTACTGAGAGAACATTGCAGAGAACTCATCTTTTAAGAATTAAGAATTAAGTTGATCCTTGTTTTCTAGAACTCTGTGTATACCGCACCTACTTTAAATGTAATTCATGTGTATTTAATTTGTATCACCACATGTGGCTTGTTGGGCAAAAAAGAGCTACACCAATCAGAAAGTTGGGCAGCCTTCCCTGTGCTGTTCAGGCATTACATCCTCTGCCCTATCAACATTCTTTTTCATGAATCAAAGGAATCAAGAAAATTTCAGGTACAAAGCACTGGAGACAGGCAAAAAAAGCAGGCAATGAGAATTACTCTGTATCCCAAAGAAAGCGCTGATTAGGAGGCTTAGACAGAGACCTGGCAGCATAGTATAGGGGGCATTAGAATTCTTTTACACAGTTCCTTCAAAGGGGCAGAAAGCAAGTAAGAGAGATAGCTGATACTATTCAACTCAGCAGGACAGATGCAGATGGAAGCCAAGTAAACCCTGGATTGAGTCGGGAGTCTGAACTTTGTCTGAAGTCCTGAGACAGAGATTCTGTTGAACCACAAGCAGATAGATGGTGAAGGCAAAGAAAGGAAGGTCAGCAAGCACAACAGGCCTTGTCTGTAGAATACCAGCTCTGGAAAGCCCTGCCCTGCTTTATGACAAATAAAGAGAAATAAGAAAACACAAAAATGCTTTAAAACTACAGATGAATAAGAAGGAAAATCATTGTGAAAACCCAAAAAGCATAGCTAATTCACTCCAGGTATCAAAAGCAATTTTTAGAAATTTATTAAACATGTTTAATAATTTACAAAAATACTTGGCATTTTGAAGCAAAAATAGAATACCCCAGGAGAGGATAAGCTGGGGTAGAAAGGAAATCAGATAAGCAATGAAAGAAATATAGGATCTAATCAAAACCTGCATTGGAGGCAAAAAAGAGTAAAATGTACACAAAAACTGAATCAAGGGTATTTAGGGGGAAAATGAGTTGTTCTTCTAGAAAGCAGAGAAAATTAATTAATGAAAGAAAATATACAAGATATAGAAGATAAAGAATAAAGATCAAGCTAAAGAAATACAAGCTTTCCTAAGAAAGAAAAAAAGCTAAAACTAAAATAGGAAAGATAAGAAAAAATAAGTTTTCCAGTGGTGCAAGACAATATATACTTATATACAAATTTACCATGTCACAATATTAATATTAATGAAAACCAAAAAAAACACATCTAAGCTATTCTGGCAATTTTTGAATTCCAAGGATAAATTTAAGACTCCTTAAACACTTAAAACAAATCAAATCAGAAAGTAAAACAAAAATATAGATTTTTCTATGAAGGCTTTAAACTGCTGATGTGAATTTTGTCCTCTATAATATTAAAGACCAAAGGAGAATACAGTAGCAACTATAGAGAAGGGAGCACAAAACATAGATTGCCAAGGATATTCTAGGCCTGAGTTGTTGTTTGTGTGCAAAACTAAGAGAAAGACATTATCACAAAGGCAAGAACTCAGAAAAAACTCTCTACCTTTTTGAGAATAAAAAGAACACTTGAAGATATGTGTCAATTTTAAGAAATATAAGAATGAAAATTAAGTATAGATGCTCTCGATTTACGGCAGAGCTAAAGTCCCAGTAGATCCACCATGAGTTGGAAAGATCATTAAGTTGAAAATGCATTTGTTTTGAACATCTACCCTGCACAGGACAGCTCAGCAGCACCTCACACTGTAGGATATCTGTTGTTCACTCTCTAGAGCACATGGCTGCCTGGGACCTCTCTGCCAATACTCTGTAGCATCACCAGAGGGGATCACATCTATTGCTAGCCCTGGAAAAGATTCAAATCTGGAATTCCAAGTACAATTTCTCCTAGATTTATATTGCCTTTGCATCATTGTGAAGTCAAAAAATCCGAAATTTGACCACTGTAAGTTAGACTATCCATATTTAATATGGGGGAAATTATGGTATAAAAATGTCCACAGTGAGTTAGTTTAAAAGTTAAATCCAAAAGAAAATCCTATAAAAATAGAAGTTCCAACTATGTTTACTGAAAAGAAATACAAAGCAATAATTTTATGACATAATCCAGGTATTCAGTCACAGCCTATTTTAACAGAGGATGGGAAGCAGAAAGGAGGGAGCATCTCATGCAGGAGGGAGCAAAAGATATCACTTCCACCTGGTCTTCCATTGTTAAAGGATCATAATTTTTTTAAAATTTTATTTTATTGGCACATTTTAGGTATACAATATAATGACATTCATCATTGGAAATTTGCACCTTTACGTAATCTCTCTTGGTTCTTATTTTTTCCCCTTTCCCCTTCCCTCCCTTCAACCCCTCCACCCTTCCCTATTTACAAAGACTTTGTTTCTATTTTTTCATTTTCTCATATTAATTCCATTCCCTTCTTTCCCTTCCCCTACCCCTCCCACTTCCCCTTCCCCTTTGCCCCTTTTCTTCCTATTTCACATTATCTACTTGTGCAACCACTGTGGAAATCAGTATGGAGATACCTCAAAGAACTAGGACTAGAGGTCCCATTTGACCCAGCTATCCCCCTACTGCATATCTTCCCCAAAGAATTAAAAGAATCATACCACAGTGATATATATGCACCCATGTTCATGGCAACACAATTTGTAATAGCTAAAACTTGGAAACAGCCCAGTTGCCCATTAACTGGAGACTGGATAAAGAAAATGTGATTTTTTAATAAAATGGAGTACTACTCAGCCATAAAAAATGAGAAATTAGAGACATTTATAGCTAAATGGATGCACACTGAGGCCATACTCTTAAGTGAAATAAATAGGACACGCATGTGTAAATACCAAATAGTTTCTCTGGTGTGAGAAACTGAAAGTGTAAAAAAGGACTGTAATTTAAAGTACATCTTTTTAAAACTGGAAAGCAGTAACAAATATAATTAAAATTAGGATCAATATCTAGCAGATATCTACAGCTGATAAAGGAAATGCATTTCCATTCTCTCTCCCCTTACCTTGCTCCCTTCCTCCATTACAATGTGAGATCCTCCGGAAGAGTGAGTTTGTTTTATTCACCATTCATTCATGCTATCTACACAAACAGTGTGTGTGGGTGTGGGTGTATTTGTTTTATGTTATATCTTTTTATGTAGACAAATGTATCATTTCCTTTTTAATTTTTCTGTATTTTAATCCTTAGTCTTTAAACCCTGAAAACCATTAATCATCTAAGGGTTTTTTTCCAAATATTTTTAAGGTTTCAATTTTTAATGACCTAATTCATTACACCATATAGAATTTAATTCTGATCATACAGTATAAGGTTAGGATTTTCCAGTGCAACTTGTGAAATAATATTCCCTCTTCACTGGTTTGGGATGCATTTTTTGTCATCTAACACATCATGTGTTAGGATCTGGATCTTTTCCCTGGCTGTCTTTTCTAGTTCATTGCTCTGTCGATTGATTTTTGCATCATAAACCACACTGTTTTTATCCTTATGTATTTAAAATATACATTGCTATTAGAAAAGATAAGACTGAATCTGTTTAATTTTTAAAATTATAATATTGAATGATACGTAGCAGTATTTATTTGTGGTAAAGACAAAACATAAAAGAATTTAAATGATCAAAAATAGAGATATAATACTGACAATAGAAAATACATCCATACAATAAATACTTATACATCAAATAAATAACAGCTAATGGCTACAGCTGAAGTAACACCTGTCTACATGAATGTACTTAAAATAAACATCATTTCCCTGGTTTGAAAATAGAATTGCCCAAAGAACAATGTTCTCATATTCCACACTGACTGCTGCCATGAGGGAGCCCTGTGATATATTAAAAATCTCATTTCTAAAGAATGATTAATGATTTGAAAGACCATTTATGGCAATGTGACAAGTATAAAATCAGGATAGAAAACTGAAAATGCGATGTGAGTCCAATGTTGATTTAAAATCTCTGCCTACTTTAAAGGCTAAGTAGACAACAGAACAAAATGCTAAATGTTTACAATGTGATGTGAAGGATTTTTCTTTTTACTTTTTTGTAGTTCCCAATTTTTCCATGAATTATACTTTCATGTTTATAACTTTTAACCCCTTCATATTAAAGCATCACATGGACAAGAGACCAAACCGTTTATTTTGAGATGTTTAACAAGGAAGGCCATCACCAGAGTTCAGGGCCGCTTGGCCTGGGCCCTGCCAACCTCACACTGGGTTGTCCCAAGCGGATGTCATTGGTTTCTGCTGACTGAAGACTCCTGAGTCACTGGGCCTGCCCATACCCTTGCTTCTAGGCTCAGCCATAGTCCCCTCCCAGCCTCTGGTCTGCGGCCTTAACCCAACAGCGTGCAGAATGTGCAGCCCTGTGAGGAGAGTCGGAGGGAAAGTTGTAGTGGTTCTTTCACTTCCCTGCTATCCCTACCACTCCCATAAAACTAAGCCACAGCTTGCCTATGAATATTTGACCATGAACGCTCTGTTACATAGCCTTTTAAATCCGTAAATCCCACCATATTTGGAAGAGACGTACAAAGAAAGAGGATATTCCAGGTTCGAGGTCCAGTTGTTTGCTGCGATCTGGGAAATAACTAGGTAACTAATCTCAAATTCATAGCATCCTTTCTGACTACTGTTTGCCCTGCTTTACTTCATGGGGCATTCCTCTGCTTTTTAAATAAACATTGTGCTTGACAAGTTCTCTTGTCTTTGCAGAGGCTGTCAATCTGCATCCTTGATGTATGCCAACTATGGGCTACTTGCTTTGGGGACAAATGCTGGCTGGCCACCTGGGAACATCCCCATCTGTGGATGGAGGCAAGGCAAGGGACTGGTGGTATGTAAGAACTGGCTTATCTGTCACAGGTGTAGGACACCACACAATGTGTCATGGTGGGATTTCATCAGACTCTCACAAAGACCCTTGAAACATCATTATCTCCATTTCAAAAACAAGGAAAATAAGGGCCAAAGAAATTTGAATTTTCTCATAGCTACAGGATGGTAAATGACAGAGATGGCCCCAAGTCTTCTGGATCACCTTTTGACTATTAGGTTATGATTTTAGCATTGTATAGCTATCTCTGGATTAAATTTCTTTATAAAAGGCCACAAAGATCCTAAAATAAATATTCTCTCAAGGAGATTGATCAATATTTTCAAGGCCCTGGTATGTGATTTGTCCAGGAAGAAGTTATAAAGCTGCTCATCAGAGCCTAGGCAGAAAGAAAGGAAATCCAAATTGGCAGAATCTGGAGAAATCAGCCCAAATTTGTAGTTCACTCCCAGGGGCCATTTCCTAAAATCAAACAAAATTATGGGTAGATTTTATCTATAGAGTTATATAAACCACAAAAACTAGAGGCCAGTATGAACCCAAACTAAATGAGGACACAAAACATATATGACTTATTATTAAAATGAGAATTTAAAAGGAGGAAAATAAATCAACATTCAGCATCCTCATAGAAAGCAAAGCTTGGGAAGATGTTGGCAGTGGGATCCTAAGCAGCATAACAGCATTTTAAATTTCCTACCAATCCTGATATATGTATGTATATATAAATAATACATTTGCAGCTCTTAAAATTTGGCATTCACAGTTACTCATTAATAGCAAACACATTAAAGAGTCAAACCGTACTTAATTTTATACTGTGTCGTGTTTGTTCAGGTTTATTTAACATCAAACAAATCAGAGCTAATAGCTATAGCTAAGTTAACACCAATGCACATGAATGTGCTTAAAATGAACACCACTTCCCTGTTCAAAAGTATCTATGCCCACAGAATGATGCTGTCATAGCCCACTTGGGTGCCAAGATGAGAGTCTCCTGCAAAGCTGCAGTGTCTGGCAACCAAGTGTTCAGCCTCAGACATGCCCCTTAGCCGTTCTGTTGCATCAGGAGAATGGGGAGTTCTATGGTCTTCCTATAGGTCTCACTGTTTCTGGGGGAAAAGTTCTGTGGCATCAGGGACCATGTCTACGTGTTTGCCACTCTGTACTCAGCATATCATGGTGTTCTAGAAACATCCCTCAATAATCACTAGAGATAATGTTCATAAAGCTCTTAATATATGTAATGATTAATCTTGATTGAGAATGCAATTGACTTGAGAGACACCTAGGAGATTAATAAAGCATAATTCTAGGTATGTCTTGCTGGGTCATGGGGATGTGACCCGGGGGACTATATGCAGTTCCTAGACCCTTCTTCTCTGGCTTCTCCCCATGTGCTCTGCTTCTTGACTCCCATGTGTGAGCAGCTTTCCTCTACCATGCTCTTTTGCCATGATGCTTTTTCCTTGGACCTAGCTGACCATGGACTGAATCCTCTAAAACTATGAGTCAAAATAAACTTTTTAAAAAATTTAGGTTTTGTATCTCAGGTGCTTTGTCCTAGCAAAGGAAATATGAATAGTATAATACATAATAAAACATGGTTTAGAAACTTGGTCTGTCAGCAATAGCTATAATCTATATGAATGCAACTATAGACCAGGAATTAAAGGATTTACACATATGTTATGGCTTGTGTTTAGATGTCCCCTGAAAACCTCATGCTGGCATAGATGGGGCTTTTACTGAGGTGGCTGGATCAAGAGTGTGTGATATTGGAATTGATTCATGGTGCAATGCTAGGCTCAAGGGCACTAGGATTAAGGGTGTGAGTGCTACCTATCCTAAATAGTCTGGATAAGATAAAAGGGGCAGAAAGACTCTGTGAAGGCCTCTTGTTGCTTTTGCTACCTTCCACCCACCATGAACTGTTGCTCCTGTGCCATGTGCCACTCTGCCTTGGACCCAGTCTACCAGAGGTTTCTACTGAAACCTCTACAAACTGTGAGCTAAAAACCTTTCCTCCTTTATTTTTGAGTGTCGGGTATTTTGTCTCAGCCACAAGAGAAAAGTAGCTAACACAACACATTATCTTATTTGCCACTCACAACAATCGTCTGAGCCAGGTATTATGTTATTACCTGTGTTCTTCAGATGAGGAGACTGACATTGCCCATGGCTGCTGGCAAGTGACAGAGCCAACCCTTGATGTTAGAAGTGTGTGATCCCTGTGCCTGTGAACCATGCCTTCCTCTTCTCCGCCCTTAGCTTTTCACAAGCTTTTCTAAGGTGTATGTATCATTTCTTCCAGAATAACTTGCTTTTCTGCATTCGTTCATTTGTACATTAATTCAAGATTGCAGGTGGAGAAAGCAATGTGCTAGGCATCATGAGAAAGTAAAGACTCAAGAAACCACAGTTATTCCCAAAGGAACATGTAGTCTAGGTGGAGAAAAAAGCCACACCGAGATAATATATCAGTTGGGGTTCACTAGAGGAATGGATTTTAAATATACTGGGATTTGTAGGTTTGTAATGGCTGCCTATAGAATCAAGGATAGAAGAATGGAAAGGGGCCTTCTGTACACTGGAGAGCTGGAGGATCCAGTCAGAAGTCAGAGGCCTGAAGCTCACTGTGGAGTTCAGTGTGAGTCCATGTTGGAGAGCCAGAGTTTGTTCTGGAAGGCTGAAGTCTATGCTGGATGCCAACTGGAGGTACATGTCCAAAGGCAATGGTGAAGACTGGAGCTCTCCTCAAGAAGCAAAAGGCAGGTCTTCTTTAATTCTTTCCTTTGTTATTCCATCCAAGCTACAAGCCTATTGGTTAATGCCACCCACATCCAGGGTAGATCTTCCCTCCTCAGTCTACAGGCACACCTAGAACTATGTTCTACTAATCCAACAGATGTTTCTTAATCTATTCGAGTTGGCAGAAAAATTAACTATCACAGATAAGGAATTTATTTAGTAGTTAAAACTGTGAGTGGAGATACCATAGGCCCCATCATAAATGTCTCCTCAGTTATAAACAGGTGTTATGACATCCAGAGGAGAGTGTGGTCATCGTGGCTGGGTCATCTAGGAAAGTTTCAGAAAGGAAAGTGGATCTGGCCTGACCTTTATTCTTTAATCAGAAGATAAACTTGCTCTTAAAGACATAGGTCAAAGGGGTGCTATGCTCCACTGGAGAAATAGACACCAGTGGTCCCATTGGTATGACCTTGGGCAAGCTCTTTAACTCATCTGTCTTCTTCATTTATAGAATGAAGATAGTGACTACGCTTCTTTCTTGAGTTATAGTGGGGATTAAATAAGATAAGTGACGTGCGAACTGATGAGCTTTGTGACAGACACTGTAACTGCTCAGTAAACAGTGCTGATGCTGACTTATGTTGCTTTTCCCCACCTAGAGGCAGAGAAAGACTGTCTTTTTTATAATTTCTCGAGTTGAGGAATTGGAAATTTTGAGAAAAAAAGAAGAGAGTTTCCCTTGAGGCTTCCACTTCCTTGCTAAAAAGAAGTTATATTAATTACACATTCAGAACAAATAGGAAAGTTAAGCTTTCAATGCTGACTTCAACTCTTTTCAAGGCCAAGAGTAAAACTTTAAGTGCCTTTTTTGAATATATCATTTAACTATCATTAGTTATAGAAAGCACATGGGTAATCATTCGAAATCAAAACTATGTTCTTTTCACAACATTTTCTCTTAGTATTTTTTCTTAGGAACTAAAATATCTTACTAAAATGAAATAGAAAAAGAAACCATTAGAAGCAAAAACATAATATATTTTAGGAGGATGTGCTAGTGACAAGTTAGGATATACAGTATTCAGCAGAAGAGTCTAGAACCCGTGGCATGAGAAAATGTTTATAAACCCCAAATGTCTAGTGTTAAGAATACAGATGTGGCTGTTGGGTACCACAATCCTCCTCCTGCTCTGTAGACAACCTGTCACGGGGAAGAGGAAGAAGGCTTGTTCTGCCTTGTGCCAATGGCAAAAATTGGGCCAGTTTCCTTAAGTTTCTTTGCTTTTAAGAAAGCAAATTAGACTTAATATTTCTTTTAAAAAAAGAGAAAATCAGAAGCAAAATTATCCCTCCCAACTTTCTAACAGTTACAAACTTCCAGCTGCCAGGAAAGAGGATGAAATGCCACTGCAGGGCCTGGTAAGCTGGCTGCTGGGACACTGATCATCTGCTCACTGGGGTCCCCTCCACAGCTGCCCCATCCTATCCCTCCTTTCTCCACATGGCTGAGCTTCCAAAATGAAAATCAGCTGATATGTATGCACCTAAACGATTTTAATCCATTGGTCCTCCTGTGTCTTTACACAAAAATCACTTAAACATCTAAAATCCTATTTCCAGACAGCACTCAAGGCCAGTTAAAAGCAGATCACTGGAGACAAGTCCCAGGACTCCGTGCTTTAAAGCTTGCCAGGTGACACCAAGGTGCACCCAGATCACAACTGATGGTTTAATCCAATGACCCAGGTCCTGGCAGGGTTACTAGGCCCTCAGAGGACAGCCCCCACCTGCCTTCCAGCTCCTCTCCACCTCCACTCCTCCCTTCCCTCTGCCTGACTTCCAACTACACCAGCTGCAGCTCTGTTTCTCGCTTGCTGGCATCTTTCTCATCATGGCACATGGGCACATGCAGCAGAGTCCTTTTCTCTCCACCTAAGCAGGCCAGCTCTCAGCCTCTGCCCACCTTCTGATCTTATTATAGGGCAGTCTTTGCGCTAGAGTGGGTCCTCCCACCCCCGTCTCCTTACATGACTCTGAGAAAGTCCAGAAAAACTTGACATCAGAGCACAGGTCATGGTTCTTAACATGAACTTTATTTGAGTGATTACTTGATCAATGATGCATTCTCAAATGATAGGCAAGCTTCAAGGGATGGTGAGGGCAGCTATGTCCTCTTTGTTTACACTGTGTCTACATCACCTGGCCTATGACAGACTGGATAAATGCAAGAATGAATGGACAGGTACTATTGATGTAATTTCTGCATAGTTTAACATGGCATATTTTTATCAATAAATGCTACATGAATGAACCTTCAATTCTGCCCCTACATCATATAGGACAGTTCCACCAGCTCTCTGAACTCGTCCTGTGTATAGATTTCAAAATACCAAAGGGATTTTGAGTTCAGCCTTTGAAGCCAAACCTGCCTGGCTTTCAGTCAGGACTTGATTACTTCTTAGCTGTGATCTTAGGCCAGCTGCTTACCTTGTCTGAAATTATTTCTTCATATGTAGAACAAGAAAAGTAATATTTGTTTCGCAGAAGTTTTAAAGAATTAGTTAATATATTTTTTATTTTGCAGTACAAAGAAATAAACCCAAGACCTTCATACTGAGCTACATTCCCCAGTCCTTTATTTTATTTTGTTTTATGACAGGATCTCTCTTAGTTGCCAAAATTTGAGCTTAAACTTGAAATTCTCCTGTCTCAGCCTCCCATAGTGCTAGGATTACAGACTTGTCCTCCATGCCCAGCTACACAGAGGTATTATAAGACTTAACTGAATTTCTTAGTGTAGCACTTAGCATGTGATAGAACTAAATAGTAATAGTAATACTGAAAATCACTATTAATTTGTGTTCTTTCCTTACTAGAAATTCTTCAAAGGGTCTCCTCCTCCATACTAGATGAAAACAACCCTAACTCAGTTATAGGAACTGCTCAACCATTATCTTACTGCTTTCACTTTGCAGTTTACATTCAAACATGCAGAACCAGAGGGAGAGATGTTTCCTATGCTTTCAAACCTTTGCCAAGGATGATCTTTCCTTCTGGGGCACCTGTCTGCCTTTGTACAAAATCCCTTACTTTTACACCTCTACTCAAAGTCAAGTGTGAATTGGCCCTCTATGGTTTCCCTCAAAAGAAACTTCATCCAGGGCCGGGGATTTAGCTCAGTGGTTCCAGCGCCTGCCTCGCAAGCAGAAGGACCCGAGTTCGATCCCCGGTACCAAAAAAAAAAGAAACTTCATCCTATATTCTTTCTGAATGAAGGCACATGCCATCACTAAGCATGCGCTCCCCGTTTCCAGCATCTGTCTACACTTGTCTGCAAGATGCCTGCAGTGAGGGAACATCTCTGTTCATCTTTGTACCCATAGACCCTAGCGCAGTCTTAGCATTCTACCCATTTGGGGCCCTGTGTCAGGTACCAAAAAGTAAAGATATGGATGTTTCTAGAAAAAGTCATCTCCTGCTCCTATCCATGATCTTTTCTGTAAGGGACACTCAGGACCTTTCCAGACTATTAAAGTCATTATCAAAAAATGGAACTTGGGAGCCATGGTTAGGGCAGGAGATCTATGACTTAGAAGAGTTCCTGTCATGTGATGGATGAATGCTGGTCTCTTGGACTTGGAGGAGCAGCACAAAGCCTGTGGTCTCCTGGTGCACAGTCAACAGAGGATCTCTAATCCTCGCTAACCAATCACAACAGAATGCCAAGGCCACCCTGGAGGGACCAATTATGTACTTTCTCTGACATCACTTTAAAAATCTCTCCCTTTACAAATAATCGAATGGAATGAAGTTTTCCAGTTTTAGTGCCAAATATTCCAAAAGCAATTCCAGACTTCCAACAGCAACATTCAGACTTTTCTATTTAACACACTCCTAGATGAAGGCTGTAGAAAACCAGACCCAGCATTTGCAAAGAAAGAAATGCCCCCTTCTTGACCCAGACCAAAAAGCCTGGAGGTGGGGCAGTGCTATCACTGAGTTTCCCTCCCAAGTGGTTCAGACAAGGTGGTGCTCTCAGAACACAGATGAGCACAGACTTTTGTTTATTCTTGTTGTTATTATTGTTGAGTTTTTCAACTCGGATGATTTCCACGTATTAAATCTACACATAAATTTCAGTGATGTGGTCATTAAGATTCCTTATGGTTCAGTAATGGAACCAGCTTAGAGTTGAAAATATGCCTGCTCTAAAGCAATCATCATCTCTGTATATTACATTATCAGGGCAGAGAGCCCTACTAGGTTGTCATACTTTGAAAAATAGCTCAAACCTATATTTGCATTCCTTGTGGTACTCACTGACCTGTGAAGGCAGGCCGGGGACCTCCCTATACAAATGAATTCAATCTAAATGCATGACCACTTCTGGTACTTCTTCCAGCCTGCTTTTCTTCTTGCACTGACAAACTAGAGAAGGCTCTGGGGTAGCTCAGTAGTTTTCACACAAGAGCTTGCCTCAGAATCCCAGGGAAGGCTTTCTACAATACAGATTGTTGGATTCCACTTTTTGAGTTTCTGATCAGTAGTCGATGGAATGGGGTCTGTATTTCTAGCAAGTTTTCAGGTGAGGAAATGAGTTTCTTCCAGTCTCCGCAGCTGATTCTGAGGCCTCTGACCCAGCACTAAAAATGACCATGCAGCTAGTATCTCTTAACCATGGCTGTGCATTAGGATCTCCTGGGGATCCCGCAGGACATGTAAATCTGAGCTGGGTCAAATTTGATTGGAGCTAAAGGAGACAGAGCACCCTGTCCTGACATCAGCTAAACCAGTCACTCTGAAATAAACTATCTCAACAATTTTTTTTAAATAAAAAGATTCGGAGAAATACACAAATATATAGCTCAATGAATTATTGTAAAGCAAGTATCTTGGCTACATCAGGCCACATCAGCTTGCTCCCTGGGCCCTTTCCAGCAGCCTCTCCTTCCTGGTTATTACAGCAGTCGCTTGTAGGTTCTTTTTTAAGTCTTTCGCCCCAGTCTTTATTCCTGGACACTAATTTTATCTTGCCATTTAAAAATATCTTTTAATATTCAAGATTACTTCTTTCTTATCCTTTGTGTGTTGAAAAACCCAGGCCTTTTGATCAATGATTTCCAACGGACTAAATTTTGTTGATGTATACTCATTGTACACCTCAGAATGCCTCTTTTTTTTTAGGTGTTTCCTGCACATTGTAGCTGGATCCAAAAACTTGATCAGATTCAAATTTTATTCCATTGGCAAAGCCATAGGTGTGTTGTGTTCTTTCATCAGGAGGCAGACAGTGCCTAGGTGTCTCTGTGATGTTGTCAGCTATTAATCCACTATACTTCAGCCTGTTAATTGAGTGGAAGCTTCAAAATGGTGATATTCTAATTCCAGAAATTCCTACTTTCTTTTAATTGGAATGCTTTTATACAGAAATGTTTTTCCTTATCTATGTTTTGGTTGCCCATTGGTACAGTTCTTATGGGAAAAGAAAAAAACTACATCATTCTTTGCCTTTATTTATTAGTATGAAAGGTAATGAAAGCCTATTAAGATTACCAATTATTATTTTAACTATTACTATGAATTCAGGCACTCAGATATGGTCCTTTATTTTAGGATACTGGAATGATTATCCTTATTGAGGCAAAAATTGTGCTATCTCTGGCAAGTGGGAGTCCATTTAAATTAACTGATAAATCCTTCAACATGACCCTAGTGGTCTTTGAAAATGTTCACTTCATCTGGTATGACAAGATGTTCCAGGCTTATTTGTCATTGTTTTCTGCCCTAGACTTGAAATCAGCCATGATTTCTTCTAATAGGAAATGTTATTTCAAGACCTCAGGGTATAGGTCATTGTTTCTATGCTTTTAAGTATAAATAGCTTATTTTTCCTATGTTCCTGTTTAAGTGTTCATACTTAAAACATATATTACCTCGTGAGTTGATATTTCTAATTTAAATGCATGAGTATATGGCCCTCTTATATTTTACATTTGTATCTCCTTCCACTTGAGAATCCTGATGAAATCCTCAAAATCAGGAGATCACTTATTGTTTTATTTTACAACATACACCACACAGCTTCTGAATAACAACCATCCAAATGTTATAATTAACATATGATTATTTTAAAAAGTTAAATAATTTCTTCCATATGCTGCCTCCATACTCACCCTTTCGAAATAGTTATACTATACCTAAGTGTTACAGTATCTCATGACTACACCTACTATACTCTCTCCTTTCTAACCTCATTGAATTTTAGTTCTACATATAACTATATATTTAGTGTTCACAACCATATTTTAGATAAAAATCTCTGTAGTTCTGATGATCTGGAGCTCATACCCTACTGTAGTTTTCAGAAAGGATTTTGTAAGCAATTTTCACTGAGCTCTTGCTGAGAGTAAGTTGTACCTTTTGGGGGCTATCTTATCACCTAGTATGTTTGTACAGACTGACCATGAATTGCTGGTTTAGTATCTAGTTTCTTTAATCTATTTTCATGTGGAGACTCAGGAAGGAAGATCCAAGGACCACCTCACATGTTGCTGCTGTCCTTCAGTACAGCCACCTTCTTCCTTATATTCTCAAATACCTCTTCACCATATGCTGAGGGACAGTGAGATTACATTCTCACAGAAATTCATAGTTCATGATGAATTTGCTTGAAGGCAACAGCATAGGGAAGAAAAATATTTTCATATTCTACAGCTCTGTCCAAGAGAAATTTTATGTTGAAGAAATCTTTGTATCATACATTGAAGACTTGAGTATGGCAAGTGCAAAATAGAAAATGAATTTCAAATTGTGTTTAACTAATTTAAATCCAAATTTAACTACACACTGACTTATGGCTACCACAGCAACAGTACAGTCCTAAGAAAACCTTGGTGCTGTTATTCATGGATTGTTTATCAGTGGGTTGACCTGTGATTACAAGAGGAATACAGATCAAGCACAATGAATGTCCTACTCTCAACTAGATTATGCTGTTTAATGGGAGCCTATAGAAAGATAGTAAATCCCTGCATTTTACAGGCTGAGAAATAATTTGCAGCCTTGAGTCAATTACTCCTCAATTATTGGTGACAGCAGTAACTCCAGAGAACTGTTCATGGTCAAGGATCTTGGAATCATTGCTTGGGACATAATTAAATATAAGCTCTCCTTTCTCTCAAGCTTGAATATTTCCTTGTTTTTTATTTTCCCAGATATTTTCTCCTCATAACCCATAATAAGT
Organism: Heterocephalus glaber; assembly: GCF_053883595.1. Classification (NCBI taxonomy): domain Eukaryota; kingdom Metazoa; phylum Chordata; class Mammalia; order Rodentia; family Bathyergidae; genus Heterocephalus; species Heterocephalus glaber. The sequence goes on from NW_028258320.1 coordinate 63,907,957, forward strand.
ATTGTGTCTGTTTTGTTCAGTGTAGATAATAGATGCTCAAAAATATTTATTGACTCAATGAATCAGTACGAATCAAGAAATTATGATCCTTGGGCCAAATCTGGCCTAATTTGTGTTTGTATAGAATCTCAGCAAATGATGGTGGTTACCTTGTTAAATGGTTGGAAAAAAATCAAAATAGTAATATTATTTCATGACATTAAATTCAAAGGTAAATGTGCATAAATAAAATTTTATTGGAATACAGCTATACTCAGTATTGCAGGGATCCTCATTTAGTATCGTCTACAAGTGTTTCCACATTATGTGGGTGGAATTGAGACTGATATCAGAGACTCTTAGTATGGCCTCTGAAATGAGAATATTTGCTATCTATCCCTTTACAGAAAACGTCTGCAGACCCTTGAGCAAGTCAATAGATGCTCACTATTTCCCCCAAAGAAACTTGATTTTGTTTCACATTTTAGAAAAACTTGGATGTTTTAAGAAGCTTCCTCCTAGCTGTGGCCAGAGAAAATTACATTCCACACCCAAATATTCCACAGCTGGGGATCAGTGAAAAAAGCAAGAGCCTTAATGAAGTTATTAAAGTTGCAGCACAAGAAATAAAATTCTCCATAAAAATTCTCTTAAACTCATGAAACTTGAGGGAAACAAAGAATTTAAGACCTTGTTTAATATCTGATTTCACATACAAAAGAAACCCTGGTATGAAAGGAACTATCCATTCTAAATGCATCAGCAGAAAAAATATTCAATTACTCCTCCCAGATTTGGGGGAGAAAAAAGGGACAGTAGTCAGAAGTACCATAAATCTTTGAGAAATGGCATTTTAGGATTTAACAGAAGCTGAACATTAGCCCTTAAGGGACCAAGAGATGGAGGGAGGGGGGAGAGGGGCAGGCAAAAGGATGGAAAAAACATTGAGCAGTGTTATGTACATGCACCAGCTCCCCATGATGAACGCAAACATTACGCACTGCAAACATGTACTAGCAAAAATTTAAAAAGAAACAAATTGAGAGGAGCTTCTCTTTTGTGAGTCTTGGATTCCATTTGAAGTCTTCTTTGCAGGAGGGAAAGAAACATCATTTTTAAAAATATCAGTCAAGATTTTAATTGCATGCCTGACCCTTGCACACTTTTCCCCAGGAACAAAATCTAAAGCATCATGGTTGGATATTGATAGCTTACTCAGGACTATTCCTCATAATATAAAATGAAGACATATATATTTACATATGCCAAGTAATCAAATTCTCTCTTTGGAGGGAGAATAAGTCATAGAGAATAACAAGCTGGGTCCCTAAAATGACACTAAAACTTTTAAAGATGTATTAGTAAAGATGACGGTAAATAATTGAACAGAGTCATTTACAACCCAAATCAAGATAGAAATGGGAGTTTTGACATTTAATATTTTTAAAAGAAATCACAGCATAATGAAGACACTGTAATATTCCAAGTTGACTCTACATCCAGAAACTGCTTCAGAAATTGCTCATGATGACATTCACTTTGAATTCGTGTTTCATATAGGTTATTATCAGAGGATCAGACAGCAACTTTGGCTTCTTTTATTTCTGTTTCTTTTGGACCTTAGGAAAAGACTATCAAGTGATCTGCAAATCTTTCTAAGAGTACAGTGATGGTCCAGGGACAACAGTGCTTATAGTAAAGGAGCAAGAACTAGAGAAGTCATTTGAGGGCATCACATGTGATCTATTTGCTGCAAATGATATTCACAGCCAGATGGAGAAAGCCATTTGGCTTATTAGGAGGTGAAGGATCCATAAAGGAGTCACTCTTAAAGGAGAAACTATAAGAGCTGCCATAGTATGCTGTTTATGCTTTAAAGCAAGTTGGATTTGGAGTAGAATTTTGATCTACCTGTTACTGGCTATGACATCTTGGGCAAGTGTTATGATTTGAATCTAGATGTTTTCCAAAAGCTTCATGTGCTCAAGGGAAAGCTTTTCAGAGCTGACTGAATCTAGGGCATGTGGTACCAGGATTAAGGATGTATGGTACAATATGGAACATTATCAAAGACCCCTGCAGTGGGTCTTCATTTCCTGTGAGATAATATGATGCAAGCTGACAAGACAGAAGTCAGAATCAAGACTAGAGAGAAAGCTGGGTCTTGGGCTGACCTAAGCTGTTGTGGGCAATAAATAAAAAGGCACTAATTACATCCAGTGTTTATTCATAACAAGTGTGGTAAGGAGGGGAGCAGGGTAGGCCTCAGGACACCTGGCAATAGTGGGTATCATAGGCAGGACTGTAAAAGGAAGGCGCTAGCATATCTTTGCTGAAGAGAGCAAGCAGTTCATTTGGAGGGAAAGAATTCAGTTGGAGTCAAAGAATTTAGTTGGCTAGAAATGAGCTCAGCAAGGCCCTGATACTTCACAGACTAGGATTTAAGTCTCAGTAGTAGCCATTAGTGGAGTAGCCATACTCACCCAACTGTGCTATCTGACATGCCCATTTTAGTCATGTAAAACTTCAGTCAGACTCCTAATATAATAGAGCTGAATTATAGAGGGGTAAGAAGCTTGTGCCACTTATAGCTTGATAATACTGGGCAGAGATGTCTGCAACATAGTAATAATTAGTCCACTGATTGGAATTAGCATAGTTTTGGGTGGCACCACCCGAAAGGCTGGTAGCCTGAATGTGATAAAAGGGAAACACAGGCTGACTGCTGTTGCTTGATGCTCACTGCCTTCTGCCTAACACACCATGAACTCTTTCTCCTTTGTAATGCACCTTTGCCATGCCACCCTGGCTTGGAGCCAACTGACTACGAACTGAAACCTCTACAAACTAAGAGCTGAAATGAACCTTTCTTCCTTTAACTTGTGGGTGTTGGGTACTTTGTCTCAGTAATGAGAAAAGAAATAACACAGCAAGTAATGTAACCTCCCTATGATATTGAGATAATGACAGTATTTAGTTTTTAGGGTTGTGTAAGAACTGAAAAAGTTGATGCTCACCAGCAATTGCCATGTAAAAATAATTTAGATTTATAACCTTAAAATAAATGTAAAAATAAATACTTATAGTAGTGAAATATTTTTAGGCATGAGAAATTGCAACTTCAAAGCAATGTAAAAAGGGTCCTAAATCTACATATACCTAGTGTCACATAGGTTTTCGGGGGGGGGGGTGTCAAGAGATAAGACTAGCTGAGAAGAAAAAAAAAGACTAGCTGATAAGAGCAGAGAAGGCATAATGCAATGCATTGTCAAATCTAAACTGTTGTACAGAAAAAAAGGCAAGAGGTGGATGCTCTACAGAGAAGTGTCTTAATTTACCTGCTTCTTCATGCGGTAGCTGGGAATTGGTTCCAGGAATTCCTAATGTCTTTACTTTTTTTGCAAACATTTCTAAAAGATATTCACTAATTTTTGTTCTCTCTCTCTCTCTCACTCTCTCTCTCTTTCTCTCTCTTCTCCTTCTCCTTTTTCTTCTTCTTCCTCCTCCTTCTTTTTAGTGACTCTCTTTCTCCCCCACCCCATCAGACCACAAGTAGAGACTTTTTTTCAATATTTGAACAAATGAGAAATTAAATTTTCATTTTGACCAAGGGTTAACAAGCTGTAGAAATTAAATTGAAACCAAAAAAAAAAACAGTGAAGTTTCAGCCTTCTACTATGATGACTTTCTCCTCCCCTTTCTTCTTCTTAGTGACTACAGAAACTCACAAGAGAAACAAGGAAAGCCTCCAGAAGTGAAACAATCTGAGTCCTTGTCTCTGAGACTCAAGCCAGCCCTTTGTGTCCTGCTCTTTCCTATAAGTGAACAACAAGGTCAGGTCTTCATACAGAGGAGCCACACACTTTGTGATGCAGCAGCATAAGCCTGAACGCTTCTGGCAGGATGCAATATCTCTGTGTTCTGGTCTTTCCCTGAGGTATGAATCACTTTTATATTTTTCACTCACTTCAGCTCTCTCTTTGAGCCAGTGACCTTGTTATGTGATCAAAGGTAAAATATAAAGGCAGCAGATTTCATTCTGGTTCTTGCGCAAGTTGATAAAAAGGCTCTGAGTTTCCCACTTGGCAAGGAATTTCATTCCTTAGAAACGAAGACATGAGTGGAATGTGAGGGGTAGAATTGGGGTTGGGAAAGCTTAGCTATTCACTAAGTACTCATAAATTCACTGAGCTGGAAATGGCCTAATTTAGAGAAATATTCAAGCATACCCATATGCAAATAACAATCACTAGACTATATTTACAAACCTGAGAGTAGCCAAACATCAAATTATTCCCAACCATCAAATTTATCCAAAGACCAAATCCACTTCAAAGTTCTAGATGGAGTTTTAGGAATTGTGTGATAATGAGCCTTACAAAGAAAAGACAACACAGTTTCCAACAAGGGTCTTACGACCACAATTAAATTGATAGTTGTGTTTACTAGTCATTAGGGAAACGCAAATTGAAACCATAATGAGATTTTTGTGTGTGTCTTACCTACAAGAGTGGCTAAAATTAATAGACTGACCATATCAAATGTCAAGGAGGAACTGGAACTCTCCTACACTGATTTTAAGGGTGCAAAACAGTACAACAGCTTTGTACTTTAAAAGTTAAACACATGCATAGCATGTAATCCAGGCATTGTATTAGGAGGTATTTGCCCAATGGAAATTAAAGCCTTAATCTATACAGAGACTTGTACATGATGTTCACTGTAGCTTTATTTAGAATAGCCAAACCTGGAAATAACCAAAATGACCACCAAATGTGAAAGAATAAACAAATTGTAACATATCCATCTATTGAAATACTATTCAGTGGTAAAAATTATGCATTCAGCAATACTGATGAAACTTAAAATAAGTAAGTAAAAGAAACTATGGTATATACTGTCTGATTCTATTTATTTAAAAATCCTAAAGAAATACAAACTTATCTATAGGGATAGCAGATCTGTTGTTACTTGGGATGGTGAACTGAGCAGGGGCAGGCAGAAGGGATTACAGAGTGTCTTAGTTACTTTTCTTGTTGCCGAGACAATATACCTGATACCCACAAGTTAAAGGAGGAAAGCTTTATTTAGCTCATGGTTTGTAGAGGTTTCACTCCATAGTCAGCTAGCTCTAAGGCAGGGTGGCATGCAGAGGGGCATCACAGACATGAAACAGTCCATTGCAGGGCAGTCAGGCAACAGCAAGCAACAGCAGCACCCTTCTTTCTATCCTATCCAGGTTACTCACCCTTAGGGTGGGTAGCACTCATATCTGTCATGGCAATGACAAGTCAATACGTTTCAGTTATAACCATCAATGTTAATGGTCTCAATTCACCAATCAAAAGAAATAGACTGGCAGAATGGGTCAAGAAGCAAAATCCAAAAATATGCTGCATACAAGAAACACACTTCATTCAACAGGAAACTCATAGACTGAAAGTTAAAGGGTGGAAAACAATATTCCATGCGATGGAAACACGAAAACAAGCAGGAGTAGCTATCCTCTTGGCAGATCAAGTAGATTTCAAACCAACACTGATTAAGAGAGATGAAGAAGGACACTACATCCTTGTAAAGGGAAGAATCCAAGAGGAAGAGATGACAATCATAAATATCTATGCACCAAACACTAGTGCACCCAACTATATAAAACAAATACTAATGGACATGAAAAGTCATATATGCACTAATACAATTGTAGTGGGGGACCTCAACACCCCACTGTCACAAATAGATAGATCAACTAGACTAAAAATAAGTAATGAAATACTAGGACTCAATCGAATTCTTGAACAAATGAACTTAACAGATGTTTACAGAGTCTTCCACCCCACAAAATCAGAATACACATTCTTCTCAGCTGCACATGGGTCATTCTCAAAATTGAACCACATACTCACACATAGAACATGTTTAAGTAAGTGCAAAGGAATTGAAGTTGTCCCCTGTATATTATCAGACCATAGTGCGATGAAATTGGAGATCCATAGCAAAAGAAACTCAAAAAATGTCATAAACACGTGGAAATTGAACAACACACTTCTGAATAACCAATGGGTCACAGAGGAAATTAAAGAAGAAATCAGACAGTTCCTTCAATTAAATGACAATGACAATACAATATATTGGGACACAATGAAAGCAGTCTTATGAGGGAAATTCATAGCAGTGAACACTCATATTAGGAAAACAGAACAAGCTCAATTAAACAACCTGATGCTGAACCTCAAGCTTCTAGAAAAAGAAGAGCAGGACAACCTCAAAGCTCAAACAAGGGAGGAAATTATAAAGATCAGAGGAGAAATCAATGCAATGGAGACCAAGAGAACAATACAAAAATATCAATGAAGCCAAGAGTTGGTTCTTTGAAAGAATCAACAAAATTGACAAACCTTTAGCCAACCTTGTCAGAAAAAGGACAGAAAAGGCCCAAATCCGTGCAATTAGGAATGAAAACGGTGAAATTACAACAGACCCAGCAGAAATCCAGAGGATCATCAATACCTACTTCCAGAACCTATATGCCAATAAGATGGACAACACAGAAGAAATGGACAGATTCCTAGATACCTATGAATTACCAAAGTTGAATGAAGAAGACCTAAAAATTCTGAACAACCCAATATCAACCAAGGAAATTGAAAAGGTAATTAAAAACTTATCAACTGGGAAAAGCCCAGGCCCTGATGGCTTTACTGCTGAATTCTACAAGACATTTAGAGAGGAACTACTGCCACTACTGTTTAAACTCTTCAATGAAATGGAAAGGGAAGCAATACTCCCAAATTCATTCCTGGAAGCAAGCATCACCTTGATCCCCAAAGCAGAGAAAGACCCAACTGAAAAAGAGAACTATAGGCCAATCTCACTAATGAACATAGATGCAAAAATCCTTACTAAGATACTGGCAAACAGAATGCAGAAGATCATCAAGAAGATCATACACCCTGATCAAGTGGGATTCATCCCAGGGATGCAGGGATGGTTCAATATACGAAAATCAATCAATGTAATACACTATATCGATAGAGCCAAGGACAAAAACCATATGATTATCTCCATAGATGCAGAAAAAGCATTTCACAAAATCCAACATGCATTTAGGATAAAAACCCTATCAAAAATTGGAATAGATGGTCTCTACCTCAAACTGATAGAAGCCATCTATGAAAAACCAACAGCCAATATCATACTAAATGGTCAAAAACTGAAATCCTTCACACTAAAATCAGGAACAAGACAAGGATGTCCACTATCACCACTCTTGTTCAATATAGTTCTGGAAACATTAGCCATGGCAATTAGACAAGAGAAAGAAATAAAAAGAATAAAGATAGGTAATGAAGTCAAATTGTCATTATTTGCAGATGACATGATACTCTATGTAGAAGACCCCAAGAACTCCACCAAAAGTCTTCTAGACTTAATAACCAAATTCAGTCAAGTAGCTGGTTACAAGGTCAACACACAAAAACAATAGCTTTCCTCTACACCAGTGACAGACTCACTGAGAGAGAAATAGGGCAAATAATTCCTTTCACAAAAGCATCCAAAAAACTGAAATACCTAGGAATCAACCTAATGAAAGAAATCAAAGACCTCTTCTCTGAAAACTATGGTACTCTGAAAAGAGAGATTGAAGATGATATCAGAAAATGGACAGACATCCCCTGCTCCTGGGTAGGAAGGATTAATACAGTGAAAATGGCCATACTTCCAAAACTGCTATATATATTTAATGCAATTCCAATTGAGATCCCAGAAGCATACTTCATAGACCTTGAGAAAACAATCCAAAAATTCATTTGGAATAAGAAGAGACCCAGAATAGCAAAAGCAATTCTAGGTAACAGAGACATGGCAGGGGGTATCACAATCCTCAACCTGCAACTTTACTACAAAGCTACTGTGATAAAAACAGCATGGTACTGGCAAAGAAACAGACTTGAGGACCAGTGGAACAGATTAGAAGATGCAGAAACAACGCCAGACACACTCAGCCATCTCATCTTCGATAAAGGAGCCAAACACCCTCACTGGAGGAAAGATAGCCTCTTTAATAAATGGTGCTGGAAAAATTGGGCTTCAACTTGCCAAAGATTAAAACTAGACCTGTATCTCTCACCATGCACTAAACTAAAATCAAAATGGATTAAAGATCTAAATATTAAAATAGAAACTCTGAACTAGTTGGAACAGAGGTTAGGTAGAACCCTTGAAGACATCAGTGTAGGAAAAGATTGTATGAACAAAACCTCAGTTGCCTGTGAACTAGCACAATCAACAGTGGGATCTCTTCTTATTAAAAGCCTTCTGCACAGCAAGAGAAACCACCAGCAGTGTGAAGAGACAACCCACAATGTGGGAAAAAATCTTCACCTGCTCTTCCTCAGACAAAGGTCTATTATCTTGATTCTATAAAGAACTTAAAAAGATCAGACCTCCCAAATTTAAAGACCCAATCCAAAAATGGGCATCTGAAATGGACAGACATTTCTCAGACAATGAAGTAGAAATAGCAAATAAATACATGAAAAAATGTTCAACATCACTGGTCATTCGAGAGATGCAAATGAAAACAATGCTGAGATTCCACTTCACTCCAGAAAGAGTGGCTGCTATCATTAAATCAACCAATAACAAATGCTGGCGGGGCTGTGGGGGAAAGAGGAACCCTACTCCACTGCTGGTGGGAGTGTAGACTGGTACAAGCACTGTGGAAATCGGTATGGAGATACCTCAAAGAACTAGGACTGGAAGTCCCATTTGACCCTGCTATTCCACTGCTGGGGATCTTCTCCAAAGAATTAAAAGAATCATACCACAGTGATATATGTGTGCCCATGTTCATAGCAGCACAGTTTGTAATAGCTAAAACTTGGAAACAGCCCAAATGCCCATCAACTGGAGACTGGATAAAGAAAATGTGGTTTTTTTTATAGAATGGAGTAGTACTCAGCCATAAAAAATGAGAAATTAGAGACATTTATAGCTAAGTGGATGCACATTGAGGCAATACTCTTAAGTGAAATAAATAGGACACACATGAATAAATACCAAATAGTTTCTCTGGTATGAGAAACTGAAAGTGTAGAAAAGGACTAAATGTATAATAGGTAATGTGAAATAGGAAGAAAAGGGGCAAAGGGGAAGGAAGTGGGAGGGCTAGAGGAAAGGATAGAAGGGAATGGGATTAATATGAGAAAATGGAAAACTAGGAACAAAATCTTTGTAAATAGGAGGAATGGAGGGGTTGAAGGGAGGGCTGGGCAAGGGTGAAAAATAAGAACCAAGAGAGACTATGTAAAGGTGCAAATTTCCAATGATGAATGTCATTATATTGTATACCTAAAATGTACCAATGATTAGAATGAATAATCGATAATGCAAAATAGGAAGAAAAGGTCCAAAGGTGTAGGGGTAGTGGGAGGGGCAGGGGAAAGGAAAGAAGGGAAAGGAAAAATGCTGAGAAATGGAAAAAATGGAAATAAAGTCTTCGTAAATAGGGAAGGGTGGAGGGCGTGAAGGGAGTTCTAGGAATGGGGAAAAAATAAGAACCAAGATGCATTATGTAAAGGTACAATTCCCAATGAGAAATGTAATTGTGTTGTATACCTACAATGTACCACTAAAAGAATTTAATGAAAAAAAAAAAAAAAGAAAAGGTTACTTTTCTTCCATCCCCTGGTTTCTTTGTTGGTGTTTTCTCTTCTGACTTGAGTACTGGTTTGGTGGGCTGACCTTGAGGAACTTTGAAACCAAGGATCTCCAGCATGACTCCAGCTGCACTGTGTTTGGCTACCGTCTTGTTGGTGCCCATGCCTTCTGCAATGTGGTTTCTGACCTTGACATGCATCATAAACTCCCTGTGGCTCAGGAGGCCTCCCTCTGTGAGGAGAATGTAGTCTTGTTCCTTCTCCTTTTGGGCTTGCTGGATCTGGGCCAGTCTGCTAATCAGATTCATTAGCCATATTCTGGACTTGTCTATAACATGCCTGTAGGTTTGGTTTTCTTTTTTTTTCATGGCTTCACTTGCTCAACTTCAGGCAAAGATGGCAGCTTCTTCAACTCCTCAAGAACACCAGTAGCAGTGTTCTTCTTGAAAAATCTCTTTGCTCTTCCCTTCACCTTCCCCTACAAACTCCCCAACCAAACCCTGGTCACAAAGTTCTTCGTGTGGGTTGGACCACTGTCCCAGGCCACCTTGGAATTCACAGGCAAGTTTCGCTTAAGTGCAATTTCAAACACTTGACTTATTTCAGATTTATCGAGATTTTCTTCTTCTGATTCTCTTCCATTCATTTCCAGCCTCTCCAGTGGGGCTCATTCTGCAGGATCCTCAAAGCTTCAGCAGGAGCATCATGTTTCCAAGCCTATCTCCTTTTTATTTTCCCATTAAATTGCTGTCCTCCCACAGAAAGTTCAAAAGTAAAGGTGGAACTGGAAATGGGTAAAAATACCTCAGGGGATAAGCACCTCCTCTCACACTATAGTTGTAGGTGGACTGCATCCAAGATTAGGGATCAATAAGCTTATACTCTTGGTATTTTTCCGAGTTGCATGCACAATGCATTTAGCTCAATGGTAGGAGTTATGCTTTCTTAAAGAGAAAGTTTTCCAGAAACAGTGTTGGTTTCACTTAGTTCTGAGAGGTTATGTGGTTAGGAAACTCCTGGCTGCTGCCTCTAGCGCATCCCCCTGCCCCTCAGCTGGCCAGCTGTCCTGGGTGGTGGTGAGGACAGGAAGGAGGGAGGAAGAAGGGAGAGGAGGAAGGGACAAGGGCTGGATGGAGGGTAGAGGCAGAGTGGGCCCTGGAGGAGGCCCTCCAGGCCCCAGGGTCAAAGAAGGAGGGAGGGAGCCAAGAGAGGCTTATTTTTATTTCTAATTATAATATGTTTAAAATAGAGAATTTGGGAATACAAAATAATAGAGAAACATTTTTTGTACCAATGCGTCCTTATTTTCTTGTAAATATCTTCTCTGTAACAATGATGGAAGTCCCTATTGTAAACAGTTTACCTGTTCACACGTTTGGCTGTGATGCAGATCTCATCCTGGCATTTAGGTAACCAGAGCCTTTGGCCATCCTTCATACAGCAGGAGGGGCTTTCTCAGCAAGAGCTGTGCTTATTCTGCACACATATCATATGGACACTTAGCTGCCTTGTTTAGACTAGAAAGATCCAAGGTACTAATGGATCTCATAAAAGGAGAGAAACCATTTTGGTTTGTTTTATGATTTCTAAACTTTCATAGAACAAGAAGAGTGAAAGTGTACACTTAGGAAGAGTCTCGTGACTGTGCCAGTAAGAACTTGTAAGTCCCTATTGCCTCAAAGATATATTTTATTCTAAGAGGCCAGGGAAGTATAAAATAGCCATAAAGCACAACGGGCTAATGCCTTATGGGAAATTAAAGGCAGGTAGCCCTTCCTAGATCCTGAAGGCTGTAGCCTTTGACACTTCACTGGATAAGGCTGCCACATGCAGAATATTTATACTGTAGCTTTTTCTCCTATCTCAACCTAACAGCTACTTATTGAATATTCTTTCTGTTAAGGCCCTGTGTTAGACGCTTCAGGGGACACATGGGGCAAGAACGTATTTCTCTTCCCAAACAGCTCGCCATTGAGTGGGACACAAAATAAGCTAATGGCATCACTTGCTATCAGAGAATAGCAGGAATTCTAACTCTTAGTAAGTTGGTTCTTTCTGGTCTAATATAATCTAATAAAGATTCTCAACTGCAGGGTGTCAGAATAACCCAAAGCTCTTTAAAAAATATTCAGATGTGTAGGGCTCATCTAAACTTACTGGGTCTTAATTTTTGATAAAAGTTACCAATATACAACTCTTGATGTACTCAGAAAAAAATAAGGTAAATAAATATAACAAAATTCACCAGGCATTATTCCTAGACATTTTTAATTGTGGTAAAATTCATATAATATAAAATGTACCATCTTAACCTTCCTTAAGTGTTCAGTTCGGTTGTGTTAAGTTCACTCACATGATTGTGCAGCACCATCCCCCATCAGTTCTCAGAACTCTCCTAGCAAAATTGAAGCCATACCCATTCAAACTCCCCTTCGCATGGCAACCCCATTCTACTTTCTGTCCCTGTGAATTTGACTACAGATTTCACAAAAGCTGAACCTCATAATTTTAAGTGTCATATTTATTGTGACTCCACTTTTTAAGATTTCTTTAAAAAGCAGAACAGTGCATATCTCTTGAGGATATCACAGACACGCATTATAGGATGGGTGAAGAAAACCACCATCCTGATACTGTGCCAGAGATTTGAGGACCAAGGGATGGATTACTAGGGACCCAGATTGGAAGAGGGCTTTATCTCAGGGAACTTGGTAGGAGCAAAGATGATGAACTTTGGAAAATGCAACCAAGAGACTCATGTAATTATGAAGATAATATTTCTCAGAGAATGAATTTGAGGAATTTGAATGTATTTTTAAGTGAAAATGCTCATCTCTCAGTTACATTCCCCAAACCTGAATAGAGTGAGTAAAAGCACAATTAATTTTTCTTTTCATATTTAATGAAGTCAAGATGCATGATTTCACTCTTCGATGATTTCACAAACTGTAGTTTAAATAATCTTTAAAACAATTAGAAGCATGGTTATGATTTTTCATTCAGCCTAGAAAATAAATAAAAACAAACTAGGCCAATATTCATGTTGGAGAAGATAAAACTGAGGCAATAGCAAGAAAGTAAAACCCAACCTACCCACTCTCCATCTCAAAACATCCCCAAAAGTGGAAAATGAGAGTAGACAGGATTATGACCATGTATACAAAAATTATTTCAGTAATCATAATTTTTTAAAAAATGAGAATGATGAGAAATTAAGCTTGGGCACATATGCCTCTCCTGCCTCTTCTGGTTTCCCAAATGACAATACATAGGAGAGTAAAATTTGGAGGCTCCAGGGTGTGCTTCATACAAGGAAACAGAGAAGGCAGGAAATTGCCAGGGGCTTCCTTGCCTATAGAACCCCGAGAATGCCCAGAGAAATTCTATACAGTGCAGGAAGAATGAAGTCCTTCTAGCACCCCATAAATGCTGGCTACAGTAAATTAAGTTTTTATAAAAAAACAAAACAATAGTCCCATGATGGGATTGCAGGAACAGATTGGAAACATGGAAAGAGAATATTTAGTCACCTCAGCCAGATGTTTTTCAAATGAGCATTGGATGAACAGACATACCGATAAATTTAACATCTAATGGGAATATAAACAAATGTATGACTACAGATCACAAATAATACCTTTTGAACAAAACCAAAAGTTACTCAGTTCACAATCCCCTTAACCAGATGCCAAATATCCCACAGTCTTGCTAATATCAAATCAAGAAGAATGAAGCACAGTGGATGAAAGCTGGAATGGAGAGACAGTTGTGGTGACTTTTAATCATGACTATCAACTTGACTGGCTAAGAGACTCTTAGAGAGGTGGCTGGATCATGGGGCGCTATACTCATCAGTGGATTAGTCCACCGATGTTCACAGCTGAACATGCTGTTAGGAGGTGTGGTTCAGTTGAAGGAGGTAAGTCACTAAATGTGTGCTTTTACAGGTCACATCTCCAGGTAGTGCTCTTCCTTGTCTTCTGCCACCATGAAGTGAGCAGTGTTGCTCCACGATGCCCTTCTCTTATGATGTTCCTATTTTAGAGCCAGCTGCCTGTGAACTGAAACCTCTGCAGCTATGAGCCAAAATAAACCTCTCCTCCTTCAAGCTGCTGGTGTCAGATATTTTCACAAAAAGCTGACCAAAGCAATGGTCTTAACTGATTGCAGATAAAATATCTTACTTTTGCAAATTTTATAAAAATATATGACCACATAAACACATTCCAGAATTTTGAAGTACCATATGCAAAAACAAGACCCTGAGGCATACACTTTGTTAGCTTCATGTTGAATCTAATTCTGCCTCTGGTACATGGCTTACCCACTTAGTTACCTAATATATAAAATGCAGAAAAATATCTACCCAAGAAGGTCTTATTTAAAGAATAAGTGCAACAGCACATATAAAGAGCTGAATCTTTTTTTAAAATTAATTTTATTAGAACATTTAAAGTATACAATAAAATGATGTTCATCATTGGAAATTTGCACCTTTACACAATCCATCTTTGTTCTTATTTTTCCCCCTTCCCCTGCCCCTTCAACCCCTCCAAACCTCCCTATGTGTAAAGACTTTGTTTCCATTTTTTCTTTTTCTTATACTAATTCCATTCGCTTCTTTCCTTTTCCCTACCCCTACCACTTCGCCTTGCCCTTTGCAATTTTTCTTCCTATTTCACATTATCTATTATATCTTTTAGCCCTTATTTTCACTTTCAGTTTCTCACATTAGAGAAACTATTTGGTATTTACACATGTGTGTCCTATTTATTTCACTTAAGAGTATCGCCTCAATATGCATCCATTTAGCTATAAATGTCTCTAGTTTCTCATTCTTTATGGCTCACTAATGCTCCGTTTTATAAAAAAAAAAAACAAAAAAAAAAACCACACACACACACATTTTTTTATCCAGTCTCCAGTTGATGGGCAATTGGGTTGCTTCCAAGTTTTAGCTATCACGAATTGTGCTGCTATGAACATGGGTGCACATATATCACTGTGGTATGATTCTTTTAATTCTTTGGGGAAGACACCCAGCAGGGGAATAGCGGGGTCAAATGGGACTTCCAGTCCTAGTTCTTCGAGGTATCTCCATACTGATTTCCACAGTGGTTGCACCAGTCTACACTCCCAGCAGCAATGGAGCAGGGTTCCTCTTTGCCCACAGCCCCGCCAGCATTTGTTATTGGTTGATTTCATGATAGCAGCCATTCTTTCTGGAGTGAGGTGGAATCTCAGTGTTGTTTTCATTTGCATCTCTCAAATGACCAGAGATGTTGAACATTTTTTCATGTATTTATTTTCTATTTCTACTTCATTGTCTGAGAAATGTCTGTTCATTTCAGATGCCCATTTTTGCATTGAGTCTTTAAGTTTGGGAGGTCTGATTTTTTTAAGTTCTTTATATATTCTAGATAGTAGAACTTGGTCTGAGGGAAAGGTGGTGAAAATTTTTTTCCACATTGTGGGTTAACTCTTCACACCGTTGGTGGTTTCTCTTGCTGTGCAGAAGCTTTTTAGTAAGAAGAGATCTCACATTTTGTTTGTGCTAGTTCATGGGCAACTGAAGTTTTGTTCATAAAATCTTTTCCTACACCAGTGACTTCAAGAGTTCTACCTAACCTCTGTTCTAGCCAGTTCAGCGTTTCTGTTTTAATATTTAGATCTTTAATCCATTTTGATTTCAGTTTAGTGCATGGTGAGAGATATAGGTCTAGTTTGAATCTTTGGCAAGTTGAAACCCAATTTTTCCAGCACCGTTTATTAAAGAGGCTATCTTTCCTCCAGTGAGGGTGTTTGTTGAAGATGAGGTGGCTGAGTGTGTCTGGAGTTGTTTCTGAATCTTCTAATCTATTCCACTGGTCCTCGGATCTGTTTCTTTGCCAGTACCATGCTGTATTGATCACAGTAGCTTTGTAGTATAGTTTCAAGTTGGGGATTGTGATACCCCTTACCTTGCTTTTTGCTCAGTATTGCTTTTGCTATTCTATTTCTCTTCTTGTTCCAAATGAATTTTTGGATTTTTTTCTCCAGATCTGTGAAGTATGCTGCTGGAATTTCAATTGGGATTGCATTGAATCTATATAGCAGTTTTGGAAGTATGGCCATTTTCATTATGCTGATCCTTCCTACCCAGTAGCAAGGGATATCTTTCCATTATCTGATATAGCCTTCAATCTCTTTTTTCAGAGTGCTAAAGTTTTCAGAGTAGAGGTTTGATTTCTTCTGTTAGGTTGATTGCTAGGTATTTCATTTTTTTGGGTGCTATTGTGAAAGGAATTGATTGCCCCATTTCACTCTCAGTGAGTCTTTTTTTCATGTACAGAAAACCTATTGATTTTTGTGCTTTGACCTTGTATCCAGCTACTCTACTGAATTTGGTTATTATGTCTAGAAGACTTTTGGTGGAGTTCTTGGGGTTTTCTATATAGAGTATCATGTCATCTGCAAATAATGACATTTAACTTCTTTGTTTCCCATCTTTACTCCTTTTATTTCTGTCTGGTCTAATTGCTGTGGCTAATGATTAGAAAACTATTTTGAACAGGGGTGGTTATAGTGGAAATTCTTGTCTTGTTTCTGATTTTAGTGTGAAGGATTTCAGTTTTTGACCATTTAGTATGATATTGGCTGTTGGTTTTTCACAGATGGCTTTTATCAGTTTGAGGTAGAGACCATCTATTCCATGCTTTTGTAGGGTTTTTATCATAAATGCATGTTGAATTTTATTGAATGCTTTTTCTGCATCTATGGAGGTGATCATATGGTTTTTGTCCTTGGCAATATTGATATAGTGTTACATTTATTGATGTGCATATGTTGAACCATCCCTGCATCCCTGGGATGAATCCCACTTGGTCAGGGTGTATGATCTTCTTGATGATCTTCTGCATTCTATTTGCCATTATCTTATTAAGGATTTTTGCATCTATGTTCATTAGTGAGATTGGCCTATAGTTCTCTTTTTCAGTTGGTTCTTTCTCTGCTTTGGGGATCAAGGTGATGCTTGCTTCCAGGAATGAATTTGGGAGTATTGCTTCCCTTTCAATTTCACTGAAGAGTTTAAACAGTAGTGGCAGCAGTTCCTCTCTAAATGTCTTGTAGAATTTGGCAGTGAAGCCATCAGGACCCAGGCTTTTCTTAGTTGGTAAGTTTTTAATTATGTTTTCAATTTCATTGATTGATATTGGGTTGTTCAGAATTTTTAGGTCTTCTTCGTTCAACTTCGGTAATTCATATGTATCTAGGAATCTGTCCATTTCTTCTGTGTTGTCCATCTTATTGGCATATAGGTTCTGGAAGCAGGTATTGATGATCCTCTGGATTTCTGCTGGTTCCATTGTAATTTCATCCTTTTCATTCCTAATTGCATAGAGTTGGGCCTTTTTTTCATGAGCTCAGCTAAGGGTTTGTCAATTTTGTTTATTCTTTTGAAGAACCAACTCTTGACTTCGTTGATTTTTTTTGTATTATTCTCTTGGTCTCCATTGCATTGATTTCTGCCCTGATCTTTATAATTTCTTCCTTTGTATGAGTTTTGGGTTTGGCCTGCTCTTCTTTTTCTAGAAGCTTGAGGTTCAACATCAGGCTGTTTAATTGGGCTCACTCTGTTTTCCTGGTATGAGTGTTCACTGCCATGAATTTCCCTTATAAGACTGCTTTCATTGTGTCCCATAGATTCTGATATGTTGTATTGTCATTGTCATGTAATTGTAGGAGCTGTTTGATTTCTTCTTTAATTTCCTCTGTGACCCATTGGTTATTCAAAAGTGTGTTGTTCAATTTCCACTTCTTTATGAAATTCTTGCAGTTTCTTTTGCTCTTGATCTCCAATTTCATTGCATTATGATATGATAATATATAGGGGATAACTTCAATTCCTTTGCTCTTACTTAAATGTGTTCTGTGAGTATGTGGTCCATTTTAGAGAACGACCTGTGTGCAATTAAAAAAAATTTGTATTCTGATTTCATGGGGTAGAACTCTCTGTAAACATCTGTTAAGTTAATTTGTTCAAGAGTTTGATTGAGTTCTAGTATTTTGTTGCTTATTTTTTGTCTAGTTGATCTATCTATTTGCGACAGTGGGGTGTTGTGTTCCCCCACAACTCTTGTATTAGTGGTTGTTTGATTTTTCATGTCCATTAGTTTTTGTTTTATATAGTTGGGTGCACTAGTGTTTGGTGCATAGATATTTATGATTGTCATCTCTTCCTGTTGGATTGTTCCCTTTACAAGGATGTAGTGTCCCTTTTTGTCTCTCTAAATCAGTGTTGGTTTGAAATCCACTTGATCTGCAAAGAAGAGGGCTACTTCTGCTTTTTTTTCCTCAGGTTCCTGTCACATGGAGTATTGTTTTCCACTCTTTAATTTTCAGTCTATGAATTTCTTTTTGAATTAAGTGTGTTTCTTGTATGCAGCATATTGTTGGATGTTGCTTCTTGACCCATTGTGCCAGTCTATTTCTTTTGATTGGTGAGTTGAGACCATTAACATTGATGGTTATAACTGATACATATTGACTTATCATTGTTATGACTTTTTCTTTTTGTTGGATTCTCCCCCTTTGCACTTAATTTCTTGTTGTACCCAATGCATTCATTCTGCTGGGCTTCCTGGGGTTGTGATCTTCATTGTCTTTTCCTAGAATATTCTGCAAAATTTTTGGACTGCTGTTTTGGTATTCATGAAGTTTCTGAGGTGCTCTTTGTCATGAAAGTATTTTATTTTTCCATCAATTTTGAAAGATAATTTTGCAGGGTACATCAGTCTGGGTTGGAGGCTGTTTTCTTTTAGGGCTTGAAATACATCACTCCAAGCTCTTCTTGCCTTGAGGGTTTCATTGAGAAGTCTGCTGTGATTCTGATAGGCTTTCCTTTGTATGTAATTTGTTTCTTTTCTCTCACTGCTTGTAGAACGTTTTCTTCTGTGGGGTTTCTGGAATCTTAACTATTATATACCTATATGTAGATTTTTTTTGATCATGGGTAGTTGGAGTCCTATATGCCTCACTTATCTGTATGTCAATTTCTTTTCCCCTATTTGGGAAGTTTTCTGCCTTTACTTCTGTGAACACTTTTTTAATGTCATCTGCACTCTCTCCTGTTTTTCCATTGACCCCGATTAGTCTTATGTTATTCTTCTTTGCATTATCTAGCAGCTGCTGGATTGATTTCTCATGGTTCCTTACTGTTTTAAAGAAATTTTTCTTTTCCTGGTCACTAATTGCAATCCTATCTTCTATACCTGAAATTGGATCCTCCCATTGGCTCATTCTGCTGCATAAACTTTCGATGGAGTTTTTAATCTCTTTGAAATCTGTTTGCATCTGTTTTATGGATTCCATTTGTTTCTTATGTTGGGATTCCATCATGTTCCTCAGCTCCTCTATATTTTTATCTGTGTCCTCTCTAGATTTATTAATCATGTCTTGCACTATGGGCACAATCTCTGCTGTTATCTGATAAATTATTTCTGATTTTGTTTTTTCCAGGTCCTCTTTTTTTGCCAGTTCAGGGAGTCCAGATATTTGAGTATCAGATTGTTCCATCTTGTTGCTCTTTGGGGTTGTCTTAGGTCATCTGGAAGTCTGCTTTTGATACTTATTTATGTGTCTTCTAATTTCAACAGACGAAGACTGCTGTACCTTTGTTGAGGTGACTTTTTGCTCACCCAGTTGTCTTGTATTCTCAGCAAGCCACCAAGCAGCCTTTACTCTGCTGCTCACCAGTACACTTATTCCTGGGTTCAGAGTGGTGGCCTTCTGGATCCCTGAACTGATCTGTTGTCAGGGCAGGCTTCTGGCTGGGACCTGTCCACACTTGTGATGGTATCTAGGTATGCCTCTTGCTGGCACCCTTATGTAGCTGTTGCCTGGGAGGACCTTTGGATGGGAACTGTACACCCCAGTTCCTGTTGTCTGTGCAGGCTTTGGCTAGGGTCCCCATGCACTTACCAATGGTATTGGGACGAACCTCTGGGTATTGCTTGTGCACCTGTGTAGCTCTTTTCCAGGTGGGTCCTTGGCTGTAGCTGATGGTATGCTGGGCCTTTGCCTTAAGCTTGTGCACCTGTACAGCTTTTTGCTGGGTGGGCCTTTGGCTTGAGTGGGTGTGCAGGAGCCTCTGGGGTCAGAGCAGAGCCCTGGCTGTGATCCATCTGCAGCCACACTGGTCTGGGCATCACAGCTGCTCCCTGGGATCTGGAAGCACTTACCTGTGGAATGGCAGGCCTCTGGCTGAAGCTTGTCCACCTGTGCAGCTCTTTTCTGGGGCAGGCTTTGGTTTGGGTGGGTGTCCAGGAGCCTCTGGGGTCTGGAAGGAGCCCTGGCTGGGATCTGCCTGCAGCTGCACAGGTCTGGGCCACCCAGCTGATAAAGAGCTGAATCTTGTAACATTAACTTCAAACAGAAAATAAACTCTCATGTTTTAACATCTTGACAGAGAATATATAAAGCTTACTTCTCACATGGGAACATATGGTCCCCAAGTGGCACTGCTTTGTGTGGCTCTTAGGCACCTAGGCTCTTTCAGTGCTCTGATGTTCTGTTCCTTGGGTGTGTGTGTGGGGGGGGGGTCTTTATCTGAAACTATATAAGGAGACAGAAATGGTAAAAAAAAAAACCCAAATAATCCTTTGGTCCTGAAGGTTGCACATTATAGCACACTCATTGAATGATTGATAATACTGTTAAGACCACCTTGTGTGGAAGGGAAGCTGGAAAATGGAGCCCTAAGCAAGGCCACTGCCTCTCAGCCAGGAAGGGCATGTGCACTTTTGATAGACAGCTAGTTGTCTCTGCCACAGTACTTACCACAAGGTAGGAACTGAGTGACCTGAAAGATAAAAGGGACCTCTGGCCACCCAAAAGTCCATCCCTCTGATCTGAGGGTGACAAACTCAGATGCCTATAGGAATAAATTTAATGGCAGAAATGAGTGAGGAAGTTCAGGAACAAATGAAAGAAGCGCCTTAGAAGAAAGGGATGTAACTGCAACCAGAAGGGCAGGTGGCAAGTGACACTGAAGAGACCACAGAAGGGTGTTTCTGGGCCTCCATGGCCTCAGGTCTAGGAAATTGCAGTTCTGTGGAAATAGAGGTCCATTTGGCCACTGTGTCTGAATTTTTGCTGAAAATCTGGCCTTTTAGATATAGTTTTCCAATTGATAAATGGAATTGGTTATCTATTGCTGAATAAAACAAAGTAAAATAAAAGTGGTATCCAGCACTCATACCATTGCTCATCATTCCATGTGTAAAGAACTTGAGTAGAGGTACTGGGGCTGGCCTGTTGGTGCCTCTTCTCTTCCTTCATAGTATTTCACCCTCAAGGACACAGTAGCCAGCCTATAGAAGCCAGCTGCTTTTGTAAATAAAGTTTTATGAGAACATAGCCACGCTTACCTGTTTATATATTGTCTGGGGCCGCTTTCAGTACAAGCGCAGAATTAAGCAGTCATGACAGAGGCAGTATTGTCTCTGAAATCTATAATGCTTATTATCTGGCCCTTTACAGAAAAAATTTGTTGACCCACTCTCATTAAATTACAACAAGAGGTACTGATGATTGAGCATGACTTCTATGCCTGATGTAATATCCATCATCTCATTTAATACAACACAGCAAGAGATACATATGGCTCTCGCTTTGTAGAGAACAAAAGTGAGATGGATGACGGGTCAGGATGGGTCAGTGACAGTGGAGATTACACGGGCAGTGAGTAGATTTCATGAACACACTCTGGTGACCTCTCCATCAGTACACACTGCCTCATCGTTGGGTTTGGGACCATGGTTGCGAGGGGTGGGAAGAAGGAAAGGTCTCCCAATTTCAGTGTGGCCTTCTGTGTAGACGCCTCCTCTCTCACAGCCTGACAGGAATGGAAAGCTGGAGCTGGGCAGGCGTGGCCTCCCCTGGATGAGTTGCCAGCTTCCCATCAGCAGGTTTCTTCATCCCAAATTGTTTTATCTATTGTAAAGTTTCAACCTGGGTCCAGGCAGGAATCCACTATTCACATATAAAGAGTTTGATTAGAAGTGTCTCTTGCACTATTCAAGTATTTAAGCATTTGTTTAGTTGTAGGAGTTTATTTTGCAGAAAACAAAAGTAGGGGTTTTTTTTTTGCTTTTGGGGTTCGTTCATTTGTTTGCAACAATAGAAATCGAACTCAGGGACTTGCATACACCAGGAAAATCTGTTTCTTTTGTAAGCCAGGACTCTTTGAAGTCCCCAAGAGGAAAAAAAAAAGAGGGCATGAAAAGGAACCACACTGGGGTGACCAGAACTGGCAGTTACCATAAGCAGCTCTCAATGCATGGCTCCCAAGGCCTGTCCCACTCTGAGCACTAAGCTAACTCTGTGCAGCCCAAGCCCACAGGAGTCCAGGGGCCCCTCAGCTCTCCAACAACTGTATTGTCCATGGATTCCCAGGCCCTAAGTCTGTGACTTTTCCCTCCTTCTCCTGCTTCCAACATTCTGTGGCCAGCACAGAGATCCAGTGTATCTGCAGTCAGCAGCGGGAGTGGTCCTCTTCTCTCCTCATCACCAGGCAGCCCTTCTCTCTCATCAGATCTGATTTTCTTTTCTGGGGAGTCACTGAAGGTAACAGTAAGCCATTGGCTGAGGGAATGTGGAAAGAATCCACATTTTCTTACTACTGGTGAGCAGCGAGCCTACCTCACACTACCTCTTAGCTATGGGTGACTGAGGGAGAGCAGCCCAAATGGACCTTCTGAAGGGCACTTGGGCCTTGGGAGTTCTCTCTTTCTTTCCTCCTTTCTTTTTTCTTTCTTTCTTTGCTTTCTTAATTTGGTAAGATTTTATTCTTTTTTTAATAAAACAGATTCTTTCTCATGAGTTGGGAGGTGACCAATGACATCTTTGTTGTGAAAATGAACCCACCTGGTCTTTGTCAGTGGTATGTACTTTAAGACATAAAAATCTTGGATATTTTACTTCGTGCTCATTTCCTATGCCATTTAACAAAATAGAAGTAAAGTAGACAAGAGGTAACCATGGTAGAAGAAAGCCTAGTAACCAGATTTGCCCAGTTTGACTACAGGGCCCTAGAATCACAATACTCTCCCCTGGGAATTTAGTGGCTAGGGGAAGGAATGGGAATGAGACCTTGCTGGGGTGGTGATTGCTTCTGGAGTGAAGTTTCTGGTGCCCCCATGGTTCTGGGGAACATAAAAGAGGACTTGTCCTTTTCTTCTTCCTTTGTCCCCAGTTCCCACAAATGAGTTCCCACTGAGCCGTGGCCACTAAACAGGCCCAAGACATTGCAGCAAGGTCTATTCCCTGCCCCCTTTTTTGTAGGACCCAAACAGAGACTGCAGGAACTGCTTCTCTTCTTTCAGTGTGACAAAACAATACACTGGCCCAGGACAGACCTTACCTGTCTCTGTGGTGATGCCCAGCACAGTAGCTTACTCCAGCAGCTCTCTACTTACCCCCTTACTGGCTAGATTTAAACACCACACATGGCTCCAAATGTATTGCTGAAATTCAGAGCAAATAGAAAATGCATTGCTGAAATTTCAGACTGCCGGGGCTGAAGTGATTTTCATCCCACACTGCCATTTAGGGTGCGGGTTTGTTCCAAAATGAATTGCCCTAATAGTGTTGTTAACTTTCCTATTGTAATTCATAACCCAGTCTAATTTTATAACACTATCCTCCCTCCCATTCTGTCTTCCTCTGTCCCACTCTTTTGGATTCCTGGTTCTTTATCAGTATTTTTTCATGGAATGACACCGAGGCAATATCAGATTGCCCTATGGCCTTCCTTCTAAACAGACCACTAAAGGGTGCTGGGCAGGTGTCAGGAACCTTAATTCTCAGCCTTGTGACCTGGAGCAATTCATTTAACCTCTCAGGAACTCAATTTTCTTGCAATAATAAAGAAGTAGATTGTTTCTGGGATTCTTTACAGCCTCCCAAATCTATGACTCTAACTAGGAGAGTAAGAAATGCCTTCAAATAACAATGATTGGAAAAGCTGAAAATCTATTAATGTGTAAGAATGGAATGAAGCATTCAGGCATCAAGGATCATGAAGAAGGAAATATTTGCCCACTGGAACATCTCATGAGCTACATTAATTATAGATTGATGATCTTCATTGGCAAATTTACATCACCATTCACCACCAGCACAATTATATCAGTTTAGGAATATACAAAACTGCCTGATAAGCTCGAACAATAGAGAACAAATAGAGAACAAAATGTAAGCTGCTACATGCTCTCCACCCTGGAGAAACAGATCCTGTTGTGAACGAATCTATTACTGGGGGGAGTAGTTGGTGAAGAAGCTTTCTCTCCTGATGTTACAACATTGCTTCACTCCCTGATACAGATATTCACAAGAACCACATTAGTTCAGAGCCATTTCTCCAAAGCTATGGATACTTGGCTTCATTTTGCCTCAGTGTCTTTTCTAAGAGATTGAGCTGAGGCTGTGGTATCCACAGGTTTATGAAGAAGAGTGACACTAAGCCATATGCTCATGGACCATCAGAACAGGAAGACATCAGCTGTTCTCACTGACACATGGTGAGCTGCAGGGATTTAAATCAAGTTTTTACTATGATCGAGGGTTATTATTCTAGAATCAAATGTCACAATAGATGTTAAAGAACTTTGCTTCCTAAAGTCTCATAGAGATGTTATTCATTATTTGGGGTCATCCAAGTAAAACCTCTCCTTGTATAGAGGAAGAAAGTAAAACTCGGGGCAGGGAGTATGTGGGCTTGAAGTTCCTGAAGCCACCAGCAGGAGCAGGGCAGAGCCACACCTAGGATCTTGTCCATTGGAGTGTTCAGCCCTCAGATCACAACCACGGGAGGACAATTGATCTATTTAGTAGCTTAAACATTTTCACTGAGAAGAGTCTTAAAATGCTTTATTTGTGATCCTGAGTGTATTTTGTGTGGAAACAATGGGAATTAAGTTTAAAATATAAAGTCCTGGCTGGCCTGAAATCATATGGAACAGGAAATTTGGTTTAATTGAAGTTTACAGTGATTTTTATCTTGTCACCAAAATCTACCTTTTGGAGTACCTCCTTCATGCCAAGCACTAGAGCAGACATTGTACCTGCACTTAATTCTCAGAATCCTCACACAAGTCCTCCATCCAGTTAGCATTTGCATCTTTAGGGAGGAATCTACATACAACTACTCCAAGAATGAGTACAGATCTGGGTTCTGTACCCAGGCTTCCCAGACTACAGCATCCTCCTCCTCCAACCTCTCCTCTGCCACCAGGTCTTCATCTGGACAAGGCCTCTGGCATGATCTGAAGACCCAGACAGCTGCAGTGGCCTCTTCTCTGGCTCTGGGGAGGAGCACCTGACCTGAGCCATGCCATCAGCTTTCTGTTCTGACTCTGGAGAAAATGCCACAAGGAGGAAGACTGCTGGAGCCAAGTCCTTTTGAGGGCAAGACCCCAACAAAGATGGACCAAGGCCTCTGGAGGTGTTCTGTGGCCTTGATTGCTCCCAAAGCTGTTTGTTCCACTGTCCTTCAATGGCTCTAGAGTATATGAACTCTTAATCCATCCCCTCCTGTGTTCAGTTACTCAATAGTTCTCTCTGTGCTGAGTGTTGATCCCATGGCCTAACTCAGTATCTCATGTCACAGTAGCCTCCTAACTGGTCTCGCTGTTTTCCTAACTGTAGGGAACAGGGAAAGGGGACGTTACCAGAACCTCTACAGTAAGTCCTAGTCTCCTTCGAGCCATGACAGCACAAGGCAAATTACAGGAAAGGTAGAAAAATGAGACTGAGAAGAAACTGAGCTTTGGGTCTGATCAGTGCTGCTCTGGGCAGGAAAGACAAAAGCCTCCTAGCTTACCACACGTTTTATTCAGTACATCGGGAGAAACAAATGTAACAAATGACTTGCAGAGAGTTCAGCACATCCTGCGTAAATAAAATGTAAAAATCCAAGAAAAACGAGGAACTGAGTAGATGTTTGTTCCTCCCAGGATGTTCTCAGCTGGTGTAATCTTGTCCTGGAGAATCACAGCATCACCGGATCATTGAGGTCTCAGTTGTGACCGGAGGCCAAAATGGAATTATGTCTCAGAATTCCATAGCTGGGCTGTAGGCAGGAGAATTAGGCTAACCAAATGATTTTTCCCTAAAATTATGTAGCATTGCTCCTGACACCTAACCCTCTGGACATTTCTCCAGATTAGCATTCCCAAATTCTGTGTTCACTCCTCACTTCTCTAACCTAATCAGAAGTGCTCATTATTGTTCACTGTTTTGAAACCTTGATACATAGGGTCCTTCATGCTCATGCCCTAAACATCCTATCCAGTCTCACCTCCACTGCTATACCTGTGTGTTGTCTACACCACTCAGTTGGCCTTAGATGGAATTCTTTGAAACTTAGTGATTTTTTTCACATGTTGTAGTCTTATCTTCCCAGCCAATTTGTAAGCTTCCTTATAATCCCTATAGCAACTCAGCCTTTGCTTCCCAAATCCAAGCCTTGTGCAGAGTGGGAACTCAGAGGAGACTGGTTGATTTCAGAGATAAAACAGATATAAGAAAAACTCAGGATAGGAATCGGACTGTGCATATTTCAGGAATGGCACTTCCTTGGGGTATTTTTAAAGCATTTTCCTTTAGAAAAATTGGATATTTTCTACAGCACCAGTGTCTCATATTAGGTGTTAAACACATTAAGCTTACCTTAGGATTTACTTCACTGTTACTAATATACAGAAGAAAGAAAATTAGAGAGTCTATTAAATTATTAAATTTTAAATTTTAGCCATGAAAGTAGGTCATCTAGCAATGAAAGTAGGAAATTGGTTTTAACTTTCCTTATTTAAATCATCTCATTTCAGCAATACCTTCACTGATTTGGTAGTAATGAAAGGCTCACAAAGTAACTCTTTTGTAATTGTGCCTTAGGTCAAAACAAAGGTAGTATTAATTTTTTCTCATTGAAATACATTCATTTTGGGTTTCATAAAAAGTTGGACCTGAGTTTGATTCTGAAGCCCAGATTTGACTGTATCTATACACTCTCCCTGGCTCCAAGTCTGTTAGCAAGCCCGGCGCATTCCCTGATGCCTACAGCATCTACTGACAAGTATAGCTTCTTGGGTCCCATCCCAGACCTGCGGTTTAAACTGTCTCGGGTGAAGCCAGGAATACTTGTGTTGAAAATGCTCCCCTGGTGTTTCTGATGAGGCAGCAGCTTTGGGCAGCCCTGGTCTGACTTCAGCCCACTAAGATAGCTTCATTTTATACTATTTTTACCTCTCTCTAAACATGTATGTGCACAAATGTGTATGTGTGTGTGTGTGTACACTGCCTCCTGACACTCCCATACCTTCACACAGCTGCTCCACTTGCCTGGGTATGGTCCTCCCTCCTCATCCCCCCTCCCCAGAGACCCCTTCTCTGCAAAGCCTCCCTTGCTGCCCTCAGGCACATCTGAGCTCCCTTTTCTGTCTGGTTTCCCCAATGCATCTCTTTATATGGACATCCTTCCTTCAAGCATTCGATGAGCCCCAATGGGGCACCACTGTGTGCCAGGCTCTCTGTCGGTGGGGGCTGGGCACCTAGAGCCGAACTGGCATGGTCTTTGGGTCCCTTGGATGGAAGAACTACCAGTCTACCAGGGGAGACCAACCAGGAACCCTAACAGGAGGTTACCAGTCCCTTTCAATGTCCTTCACAGAGCAAGGCAGTATATAATTCAGACTTTGGCACCCAGCTTTCAGAAAGCTGGCTTTTTGCTGAGGCTCTGCTTTGTATTGTATTTGTTTGTTTTCACAGACGCAAACACTCACATAGTAGAGCATCATCTGTTTTTAAGACTTATGATAGAAAGCCTTCAATCCATCCCTCTCTCTCCCCCTACCATTTCTGCTGATCATAAGGCAGGCTCGTTTACCCCAATGGACTGAATGTTTTCATTTTCACCTTCATGTCTTTAAATAGCAAGCTCAAACTGCTGTGTCTTGATTTTTCAGTTTTAAGCACTTTTTATTGACTTCACACTAGAGAAGATAAACCTTCAGCCCCTGCCCAAGAGCACCCTTTTATCTCTCCCTCCCCGTAGAGTTTTACTGGGGTTTGATTGCATCATTACCCATTGTTTATAATACTGACATAGCTAAGTTGTTTTTCCCTGGAGCTGATAATTACCTATTTTCTTTCTTAAAATATTCATAGTACACTATGTGCTTATCACTAATTTAAAATCAAACTCATAAGCATTTATCTGAACATCTTCCCAGATGCATCCACTCCTCTTTCAAATTCATCTTTCAGGTTCATCCTAAGGAAGGAAGCTCTCTCCCAGAGTCTTCAGCTGTGATCCAAGCTATACTAGTGGCCCTGCGCACTCAGGTGGAGTCTTGGGATCTCCTCCACCCCTCTTCTGCATTGAATGCTGGTTCACATATTTATGTCTGGCTGTTTTTTGATTTATGGTCTAATTTGCATAAAGTGCACTCTCCAGTATCTTCCTAAAAATGATGGCCAGAGATAAAAATTTTGAGACTTTGTATGTCTGGAAATGTCTTTGTTGTAACCCGACACTTGATTGCTTGGCAGATGTATTCATTTGGGTTTTCCCAAAAGCAAACGCAGAGACAAAGAAGTGAGTGCTAGGAGTTTATTAGCATGTTCATCTTATGAGACATCAATAGGGTTATAAGGAATTAAGACAGAGACAGGTGGGATACCTATGAAGTGGTAATAATGAACAAAATTACCACTAATGGCAATGGGCCTCAGTTCTGGAGGGACCTTTGGGAAGCTGGATTCAGAACACCTCAGAGTGTCTCACCTGAAGGGCAAGAATTTAAGTTGATCCTGGGACAGTAACTCCTTTCTGGAGAGTTCCAAGAAAGCCTTCAGCCAAAGTTACAGATACAGTCACTTGCACAGATCCAGGCCCTGGGACAGAAGAAGCAGTGGTGATATAGGTGGAAACTGACAACATATGCTACAGAGACCATTCCCCTCTGGAATTTAAGTATCTTTCCATTACTTTCTAACTTCCAGTAATGTTTTAGAGAGACAACTTATTCTGACTCCCGCTGCTTCATGTGTGACTGGATTTTTACTCCTTGGAAGTTGTGAGTACTCTGCGTTCCCACTGTTGGGAAATTTTCACCACCATGTACAGTATCGAGGCTCTCCTTTCATCCATGGTGCTGAAACTCAGTTGGTCCCTTTGAATTCCACTAAGATTCCTTGAATAATTTCATAAAAAGATATTTTTCCTTCTGTTTTTTTCTTCCTCCCTTTTTTAGACATCCCATTATTTAGATGTTGCACCTCTAGACTGGTGCTCTTAGTTCTTTTCTTTCATATTTTTGTTTGGCTTTTTATACTCTACTTTTTGGATTTTGTTTATATTTTCTAAATACTATAGTACCTTTTCATCTTTCTTTTTTAATTGCTAATGGTTTTGTTGTTGACAGACCATCCCTTCTAATGACATCTTGTTCTTGTTTCATTTTTCCTGTCCTTTCTCTTACATCCCAAAGGATAATAAACATAGATTTTTTTCTAAAGTTTCTTATTGCCCAAGCATAGTTTATTACCCAAGTTGGTTTTTCATTTGTTTTGTTTGTGACTCTGTCTTCAACAATGGAGGCTCTTTTCAGATTTCTGCTCGTATGAAAAAACAGGGGACTGGAAGCTCTGCCCATGTGTATGGGGACAGTTAGTTGTGAATTTCATCAAAGTTGTGAGCTGGTGACATCTTTTATTGGAGAAGCTCTACTGAAAAGAAATGCAGGTCTTTTCTCATCTTCTGCTTTGTATGCATGAAAGAAGCAGGCTACTAGCCATCAGCATTCTGGGAGTCAAGTTAGGAAAATAGAACTAGGCCTTGGCTTTTAGTATTCAATGTTTATTTTCTGTGTTTTGAGGGGGTGCCTCTGTCCCAAACCAGGTATGAAGTCCTGTTTTATCCCCTCCAGGATGGAGGGAAACTAATCTCCCAGATGAGGGATGAGAGGCCTGAGGATTAACTGCTTATTCTGTTACTTGTCCCCCATTCTTGTTTTAATTCCTTTCCCTTATCTTCCACTTAAAAGAAGACTGATACAGCAATTCCAGAATATTTGGAGGGTTTTGTAAAGGAAGTTAGCTTTAGCCTTAAGACTGCAGGTTTAAGATTCAGACTAGGTTTTTACTCTTGTTGATGTGCTTCCAACCTTTCAACTTTTTATTGCTATTCTCCATGTCTTTGGGGGTTTATGCTTTTAAAACAAATTCTTTGACTTTCATTTTAATGAAACAACATGGAAGTAGATGCATGCTTAAAATCCACCAAATTTATCCAAAGGTTTAATCTGAAATAGAGCATTAGCTGTTAGGAGGCATCATATTCATTTTTGTTCCCAGCTCCTCTGTTAGATGCTCTCATAATAATGCTTGTGTATGGGGTAAATGACTGAGCAAATGAATAAATGTGGTATCTTAGTCCATTTTCTTTTGCTACAGCTCTATACTAGAGATTTGTGATTTATAAAGAATAAAAGCTTCTCAGCTCGCAAGTGGGTGAGCAGAGGCTGGGAAGTCCAAAGCCTAAGGGCTACATGCAATGAAGCCCTTCTTGCTGGTGGTTTGCTTTGCAAAGTTCCAAGGCAGAATGCATCAAGACAGAAATTTGCTAAATTAGGTCTCTCCTCTGTTTTTATAAAGCTATTAATATGATCATCAGGACCCTGCCTTCATGGCCTCATCTAATCCTAATTACTTCCTCCAAATCCTACTTCCAACTACCATAAACATATGACTTTGAGGATTAAGTTTCAACATGAGCTTTGGAGGGGATCATCACCCAGGCTGTGGCATGCGGCATGCATTAAGTGTTTCCTTGTGCCACAGATCTTGGGGTCCCTTAGAGACTCCCCACCCCGCTGATGGAAGCTCTGAGAGCAGGGACCATGGAGTGCCCATTTCATGCCTCGTCTAGATGTTGGCTGAATGAACATTGATGTCTTCACCTTGATGTTTTATCATTATTTGTTGAAAGATCTGCCAAATGGCTCAAATGTTTCTGGGACATTAACTTAAAGAAGAAAAGAAAGGAGTTATTCTATAACATGAAAAGGAAAAAACTTTCTGTTGTAAATGTCCTTGCCTTGCTCTGGCTGGACAGGACCAGCTAAGTTCATGGGAACAATCAATAAGTGATTGTCAGGGATGCCACCACAGTATGATTTGTTGGTTTTGCCACAACCAACAAAGTGGCTTTGTTGGAAGCCACTTCTGGATCATTACAGAAGGCTTCTGTGACCAAGGAGTGATGTCGTCTCCTGTGGGATGACCCATTAAGAAACTAGCCTCCACCAACACTGCAACACAACCTGTCTTACCTCCACACCTGCAGATACAGGTGTCTTACACCAGCTCAGTATGCTCAAAATGGAATCTGCAGGCTGGTAGCATCAGCATCAGGTGGGGAGTTATTAGGAATATTAAATATCAGATCCCACTTCATATTTATTGATTCAACAGTTCTGGAGGTAGGGCAGGTCCAGCAGTCTGTGTTTTAACTGCAAGGTGTTCTAATGCTGGTGTAAGTGTGAGAATCATTAATCCCTGCAAGGTGCCCCATTTTATATTTCTTTTTGACCTTCAATATGCCTAGCACTTTTGTTGATCTTACGTTTGCACGATTAAATTTCATGAATTTAACAGATTAAATATTAATCAAATGGAACCCTCAGAGAGTGAATCAAAAAAACCCATGTAACTGTTGGTATATGCAAAGCAGGGGAATGATAGCTGAAGCATATTTGTCAGAAAGAGATGTAGGGGTGGGCAGTGGAAATGGAAAAAGAGGTTGACATTGCAAAGAATAAGCTTAGCTTGCTAATTTTGCTTAAGATGTCCCAGAATACCTGTTTGATTTTGCTTTGACCTTGTTAATAAAGTATCACACAGATGGAGAGAAGAGAAAAAATTATTCAACACACATTTCCTGTTTTCTCCTTCCTATTTTAGGAAGAAAAGAAATACACTCATTTGTGCTCTAACAAGTGCACAAAGGTGAGGCGCTCACCTGAGCTGCCCAACAATTGCTGCCTGTGGAGTTGACCCCATTTCTTGCCAGGTTGTGGATGGACTAGGGTGAACTCTGCACCCAGCCTTTGATACAGTCTACACTCAGGTGCCAGTGGGGTCCCAATCCATCACCACTTGTCATCAATGTTCTTCAGCTGTCTGCAGGGAGATTAGTGATGATGGTTCTGGGCAGGCAGCAGAGCGTTCAGAAAGGGAGCAGTGGAGACAAAGTTTCTAAAGAAGCATGCAGACTTGAAGAGGGAATAATGAAATATTAGAAGTGATTATGTGCCTCCTATAGTAATCAGAGGGGTGATTATAAATTGGCTTCTTTGAAGTCTGTTTCAATCCCCACTTAGCAGACCTGCATTTGAAAGCTGGGAACACACAACACCTTACTCCTTCACTATCCACAGAGAGAATATGTAATGCTGCAAAACAAGAAGAATTGGCAGTTTGGACCTAATAGCACTGATAATTATACTAATAGCTAAGATTCCACGAGCATCTTCTAAGAACCAGGCACAGGAGCTTTATAAAATCTTCCCCAATTCACCTTCAGGTTATCACAAGATTGCCTTCAGTGGAGGACCTTTGAGAAGGTCACTGGGTAGAAAGTGGGAACAATCCCTAGATTTGATGACGGAGGTACAGCAACCATTTCCTAAGTACTTATTCCTATTTGGAAAGAACTCAGATGGTAAAGAGAATGGGGTGGTGAAGAGCTTGGGCTCTAGAGCTTGGGTCCAAATTCTGGCTCTGCCTTTTAATCCTTCTGTTCTATGGTTTTTTAATGGGTAAAGTGAGAATCATAAGTACATGTTTCATGCAGAAACTGTGATGATTAGGGGACAAATATGAAGCACCTATGAAGCCCTCAGTAAATAGTAGCTGCTGTTATGTGAACTGATATCTTGCGTTCGCTATCTTTTTAATCTTGACAATAACAGAATGAGATAGGTAATTTATTCTCCCCATTCTTCTGATAAAGAAACTGAAGTTTTTCTAGGGAGCAAGGCTAATCATTTTATCAAGATCACACAGCTGAGAAGTGGCAGGGTGGCACTGTGAACACAAGCTCTCTTTGAATTGTTATGGCTTGTATCTAGACGTCCTTCAAAGCCTCATGCACTCATAGGTGAAGCTTTGGGGAGGTGGCTGTATTGTGGGTGTGTGATACTAGATTATGAATGTGATAACTGGATTAGTCCACTGATTAGTTTGGCATGGTTATAGATGATGGAATTACGGGAGAGGAAAGCTCCACTCTGCTTGTGAGTGGCACTAACAGTAGGGCTGTAGCCTACTTCAGGCCTGCCATGCCGTGGACTATTTTTCCTGCACCATGCTACCTTGCTTTGGAACCAGCCTACTATGGGCTGAAACCTCTAAAAACTGTGAGCTGAAATAATTATCTTGTGGGTGCTGGGTATTTTGTCTCAGCAATGAGAAAGTAACTAAAAACCCTTAAACCCAAGCTCCACATTAGGCTTGTCCCACCTTACCTCACTAACTTTTCATACAAATAACTTTATCCACAAACAGCACAAACAGAACTACCTTCAGAAATCTTATTGTGTTTGGAGAGGCAGACACCAAGATGGGATTTGATGTATATGAGATTTGGTGAGGAAGTAGGGAGGGATCTGGTGGAGGTTGGGATAGCCTACAAATGAAAGCACATGTCTGATTTATATGGAGCAGATGAAAGGAAGGAGGAAGGAGTAGAGTACAGAGTCACTCTGAGACACTGGCAAGGTCAATAGGGGGTTCCTTGTCAGAAGATTCCTTTCTTTTAGAATTCCTCCCATCCTGTAATGGGCCAAGAGCAGTGTGTGTGTGAAGCATGATGCAATGGGGGATGGGATGACCTTCTGCTGGGACTATCACTGGCTCTGTCCCTGGCAGTTAGAGATCTGAGAGGAGCATTTTTATGGCTGATATGATTGTCACCTGCAAAGAGGAATACCTGGTAAAATGCTCTGTGGGGAGGGAATGTACTCGACCCTACTGACAAGGGTTTTAATGCCATACCTTATAAATTAAGACGTCAGCTCCCTCATCAAAGGAAAGCTGTGTGCAACAGATACCACTTACTCCAGGCTGTGGTCCCAAGAAACAGAAGTGGAAGCAGATGCATCTGAGTTCCCCACATCTGGCCTGCCTCTGGCTCTTCCCTGTAATTCCTCATTTCAGCCTATGCCAGCCTCAGCCCTTTCTACAACTTCAAGAACTCCCATGTCCTCTTTCTCTGAACTCCTTTTGAACTTATGACTATTTCAGATGTGTTTTAAATGACTAAGAAAGATGTCTTGGGGTGACCTAAAGATCTGCAGGAGCTGGGTTCCTTGAGGGTATTCACTGGGGATGTTAAATATTAGGTGCTTTGTGAAGTTACTGAATATTTTATTTTCAAATGTGTGTGAGCACATTATTTCTAAGTCCATCCATTTCTCCCATTTTCTCCTGCCAAATTACACCTTTCTCTTTACCCTCAGGCAGTGCAGTTGTTCCAAAGTGCAGTCAGGGAACTGAGAGTGAAAAGTCTAATGAACATCTCTGTGTGGGAGATTGAATCCATTTTTTTTCTGTCCTAGGTTGATGAAAGGAAGATGTAAAATAGATGCTTAAATCATATTGCCATGCCATAATCTCTAATCCAACTCAAGCTTCTCACGTTAATTTTTACTTAAAAATTATTATCTTGGAAGTCTTTAGCCTGATTGTGGCTGCAAAATAATATAAGTTACACTTTATTACCATTTGTCATTTTTGTCATTGATTCACTTTATGTTCTGGTAATACAAGTATTTCAGATTACATAGAAGAAACAAGTCTCTGCTCTCGATCACTGAACTTCTACTTGCTGACTTCTGAAGACTGTAATAGGTCCCCTTGTCCACAATGTAGGTCACTTAGCATCAGGATCAGCTGATAGTGTTTTAATAAATCTTTGTTGAAATTAAACCATATACCTCTTTAGGCACTGAAGAAAATGAAACTCATGCTTTTAAGCAAGCCATAGCCTCATCGTGAAGTCAACCATTTACTGGACAAAGAGAGGCCATAATCTAATATTTTTAATTAAAATAGTAAATATAACCCTTATACCCATGGGGTGTACAATGGAGTGGGGGATTTCAGAGGGGTGTCCAGGAGTGGACTGCCCTGTGCTAACCACAAATGACAGGCAGATGAAAGGATTTCCTTCTGTTGCACTGGCCTCTAGTAAGCATCTGGGGACCATTTTGAGCTACACAAATAACTCTCCTTTCTCATCCGTTCTTTTTCTTTAATCTAGTTAATGAGCTTGCAGAACGCAAAGACTCCAGATTTCAGGGAAAAAAAAGACAAAAAACTATGTTTAGGAAGTAGTTCCTAACAGCATTATAATTGCAAAATCTTGGGACAATCAGATATCCTTTAATAGGGAACTCTTTCATAAAGAAAAAAAATGACAGGCCCATTAAATAATCCAGTTAGTCATTTTTCCAACATACACTTACACACTTACCATGGATCGCGCACTGCACTAAGTGATAAAGGTACATTGGACAAAGCAGGAGTTCCTATACTCAGGGGCCCATACTCTAGTTCAGGAAAGATATACAACTAAACAGGTTTATGAAGGAACATCAGTTAGTGGGATGAAGAAAGATAAATCAGGATAAAATAGTGTCACCTACCATAAAGCCTTCAGTAGCTCCCTATTCCTTATCACTCAAGTTTGTCCTTTGGGGTTTGACCTCATCTTGGCCCCTCTCCACTCTGACAGCCTGACCTCCCAGCATATATCGAATTGGGCTTTGATCAGCCTCCACTCCTACTTATTTTGTGAAAACACCAAGTTCTTCCCCTTCTCCCCTTATCTTATTCTCCAGAAAGCTCTCTTACCTCTCATCTAGCCAATCCCACTCATCTGTTAGCACCCAACTATTGTCTCATTTTATTACTATTACTATGTAATAATAATATAATAACTTTCAATGTGTCAGCCACTGCACTGTGCCCTCCATGCATTATATCATTCGATTCTAACAACAGCATCATTGTTTTCCCCATATTTCAGATGATAAAATTGAGGTTCAGATTGATCACATAAATTTCCTTAGGTCAGGCAGCCAGTCAATCATGGAAGTGGGACTTGAACCAGAGTCTGACTCTCAGATGCCCTCATCCCTCCAGCTCCACCCTCTCTTGGAAGAACTTCAGCAATGCTTCTGCTCTCGCTAATGTCTCTCCTTCCTAAGCAGTTAGAGTCTTCACAGTCTGAAGGCAGAATTAAGTATTTTACATTTGATAATGTTATTCGCTACTGCTTAAAATTTTATATCCCTAGAGGAGTCGCATACTCATATACATTGCTGTGAGGATGTAAATTGGTACCACTACTTTCATAAACATTTTGGCAGCATCTCCACACCTTATGGCTCAGCACTTCAGATGACTTAAACAGGAGAATGGAATACTATACCAACAATGAGAACAAATAAACTACAACTACACATAATATGGATGAAACTTACAAACATACATTGAGCAAAAGGAGCCATACAGAAAATAGTGTCAGTGTACTTTTTCATTTTTATATGAACAAAATAGGCAAAAGTATCCCTGGGAGAGGTAGGAAACTGAACGTGGGATAAGGAAGGATTAAGATGAGCTGGTAAGGTGATTGATTCTTGATCTTGAAACTCATTGCCAACATATTTTTAGTTTGAAAGTTATGTATGCTGTACAGTTAGATTATGTGTACTTTCCTGTATATAACATACAGGTTAATAAACGGTAGAGCAGAATGGCTGGGACCATAGCTCACACCTTCTGTGCTTCCCTCTACTGAATGCATATGTTACAGGTGTTTTTATATTTGGCATAATCTATTGTTCACAAAATTAGAGGGAGCTAGCTTTGTGGAAATGATTTCTTATTTTAAAGTTTGATGAAGCCTATGTTCAAAGGTAGTTTTGTCCTCCTGGTAGAACCACAGAGATAACTAATTACATTCTGTTTGAGATATAACAGATTCTGAGCGCTCTGAGATTTTGTCTCAGTTCTTTAACTTTCTTATCACCCAGTTAAATTAGGGATGCTTCCTCTGATTTTTCAACCTACAAATGACAGAGAAAGACTCCTTCAAGATAATGGGTTTGTTCTGAAATAAGCAGTAGCATTGCAATGCAGAATGTGTGTGCCATGGTGAACCATGGGCATATCCAGGGAGACTGAGGCAAGGGAAATGATTTAA
Organism: Heterocephalus glaber; assembly: GCF_053883595.1. NCBI lineage: Eukaryota > Metazoa > Chordata > Mammalia > Rodentia > Bathyergidae > Heterocephalus > Heterocephalus glaber. Next base: position 63,944,908 of record NW_028258320.1, read on the forward strand.
AGGCAAAAGAGGGAAGAATTTCTTATTTGTTTTGAAAGAAAGAGAAATTTGGTTATTGGGGATTATTATAAAAGTTGATGTCAGCTCATTAACAAAGACAGTATATCAGACGAGTGTTCTCATACTCCTAGTCCTTATGTGGATAGGGAAAGATACAGTTTGAAAAGTCTTTGGGGAAATTCCTGTGACAGACATGTGTTCATAAGAGCAAGTCAGGGAGTCCTTGTAATGATTTTTATCATAGATATGTGTGCATAAGGACCCTCTCTTATTAGCCTCTTGACTCTGTGTATTTTTGGTTAGGGCTGACACCAGTGACTCCATTTTGATTCTGACAATTTTCACAGATTGCTCTATTGGGACCTTAACTTGTATCAAAGTTTATTTAGAACTATAACTACCTTTGATATCCTAAGCTTTTAGAGATACATAAGTATTTCTAGGTTACCTGCATTTTAAGATCTCAAAATACTTGTAATAGTGCTTATTTCATACAGTTGTGCTAAGTTCCAATTCCCTTAAAGATGATATATACAGATGTCCTTCTGGAAGATGCTCTTCATCTTTCATAAAATGCTTTTCTTCCTAGAACTTCTACTTAACTTCTTCTTTCAGTTTCAATTGCTTTGCTGAAAGTCTAACATCTATTCCTTCATGTTGTCTACCTTTTCTATATATGCTTAGTATATTAATCACTATAATTTTAAAAATCTCTGTCTGAAAAATTTCAACAATTGGGTCATCCCTGAGTTTGTCTCTGTGCATTTACTTTATCTTATGACTATACTTTCGCCCGTTTTGTGGGTGTGTATTATAATTTGTGAATATAAAGAATACCAGAGACGGAGATAAATAGTACTTATGCATAAGATGGACCTCCCTCTTCTTTTGCTAGGGCATTAGTGTCAGTGGTTGAGTCTGTCTGGTCAGTAGTACAGCTGGGTTTGGGTGCTGTCATTGCCATGGTTACCTTCAGGGGTTCACAGATTTCAGGATATTTTATCTTGGTTTTTTTTTAAATATTTTAATTTTTTGATTTCAGGATATTTTTGAAATGAGAACTGTGAAATTTTGTGCTTAGAGTGCAGCCTGCAGTGACAGTGTCTTTCCCAGGTTTCCTGCTTGTCTAGCCATCCTGGCACACCTGTGCTACGGAGGGGTCTCTGTTCATGTTCTCATCTTCCCTAGCCCAGGAGCCAACTGCTTGAACAGTTATCCAGTGTTGAGCTCATTCTGGGGGTGCAGGGGTAAAGGAAAAGAGGTGGTTTTTGGTATGTGAGGTATGGCATATAGAAGGCCAGTACTATGGGCAGTAAAAAAATTTAGTAATAGTCAAGGAACATAGAAAAAGTAAGAATTAATTGATACACTGAAAGAGACCAGCAAACAAGTTCTAAGAAAAGACTACACCATTGGGGTTTTTATAAAGGTTTGAGAATGTGAGAGGGCTGTGAATGAACAGAACAGGCATCCCAGGAATGCTTTCTTTAAGACAGCTTGCACTGTTTATCTCACAGAAGAAGCGATATATGTCAAGAGTTATGTACTTATGTATTATGTCATCATTGGTACTTTGGTGGACTGCAACCTGGCACAGACAAAAGGCACAAGTATATTAAATAAAAAGTATACCTGTAAGAAGTTGATTTTTTTTTACTTGTATCCCTGTTAGATCACACTTAAATTGACCCAGGATAGATAAACTGAAGATTTTGGCAGAGTCCTTTGTGATTGTTATCATCATGTATTTATGTGTATGAACCCTTTGGTTTTTATGTGTAAGAACCTCTTGGTTCTTTTTGTCTTTTGGGAAGGCTGACACAAGTGACTCCATGATGATTTTGGTAGATCTCATGCTTTCTTTATATTCCCTCTTGACTTTATGAGATTCTCTGTGAAAGCATCACTCGATCATTGTGATGATAAAGAATACCACTGTCACTGGACAGTTGTTGGTCTTATCTGATCCCATGTTGGAGGGGAAGTGATTGACAACTTAGAGTCAGTGTTATATCCTCTCTTTAGTTACAGTTGAGCAATTTAGAAAGAATTGTTTTTAGGCTAAGTTTACCTGGAGCTCATTATTAAGTTTAATTTTATCTGTTTTGAAGATGACAGCTGTCTTAGTTACTTTTCTCTCATTACTGAGACAAAGTACCCAACACCTAAAGTTAGAGGGAGAAGGTTTATTTTGGCTCACAGTTTGTAGAAGTTTCAGTCCACAATCAGCTGACTCCAAGGCAGGGTGGCAGGGCATCGCAGGGGAGAAACAGTTCATGGCAAACAGAAGGCAGCAACGGCAACCAAGGGGCAAGTCCCTTATATTGTATCCAGGCTATGGGGATTTGGGTGGTGTCAAACCAATCAGTGGACTGATTTAGTAACCACGCACCCTTAATTCCAGCATCACACACTCTAGATTCAGCCACCTCTGAAAAATCCTCACCTGTGACTGCACAAGGCTTTGAGGGGACTTCTAGACCCAAGTCATAATAATGGTTAACACCTGAAAACACTGGATCAGATCTCGTTGTTAAGAGTTGTACTTTTATAGAATAGGAAGAGACCATAGTTACAAAGTTAAAAGGACAATATAAAACAAAACTAACCCAGAGCAAAACAAATTTAGTTTGTATAACAATTTTGAACCAAGAAACAATTTTTGTTATATCGTTTTGCCAAAAATGATCAAAGAAAGAAGTAATTTATCTGTAGTACTTGTTAGAGTCTTTTCCAACAATCTGATTTTAAATGGTTTAGAGAAGAAACAGACTGTGGATGACAAAAGATTTAGAGCAGCCATGCTTAGACTTCTGATGAATTTAGCACTTGACAATAATTTAGCATTTGATAATTTATTTATTTATTTTATATAGTATTTAAGATTACAATCACTACTGATTAATATTATTTTAAGATAATCACAACTGACAACAATTACATAAGGACCAATGGGCTCTTTTTTGTCTGCTGATGTTTTTCTTAGATGATTAATATACAATCCTTTTGATTATCAGATTGGCACTATTTTTAAAAATTTTATGTAGATTAATATCTCTGACAAGAAACAAAAGATAGCCTTAGACTTCTTACAAGTTTAGAAAATCACATTAATGACCCCCAATAGACTCATTACCTGATACATGAGTACCATAGACCATCATTCCTGATCCAAGAATTCATACTGGAGTCAGGCAGTATTGTACAAGGAAATGAGGTACTCCTTTTTGAGAGTTTCAGAATCAAATTTAGGTAAAATTTTAAGAATGCAGTCCAAGGATGTGTCAGAAAGGGCAAAGGATTGAAGACCCATCATTGGGTCCTGCCAAGGTTTAGTGTCTACCTAAATAAAAGGTTTCCTGAGAGGGTGACAGACTTACCACCATTTGCAGAGGGAGCCGAAGTGTGCTACAATCTGGAGTATCTTCCAAGAAAGAAAGCTTTCCTCTTATGAAAGTGAAACCTGATTGACAAGAACTGTGGCTCTTGGGCCAATGATCAAAGAACCAAGGGCACTAGTTTCGCTTTGGAGTAAACTGTAGCATTGGGACCACCTTCCATGGCTCTAAAGCCACCATTTCTGGTTGGTCAGACTAGACCAACTGACCAAGCTGAAAGAAAAGATTCACAAACTAAACTTGGGCTCCTAGCAGTTGTATCATTACCCTAAAGAGATGGAAAACTTGGGCTTTCTGGATCAGGAAGTTCAGCAGAGTGAGGGCAAAGGCAGAGGCCAGCAGCAGTGAAGGATCAGCAAAAGATACTGCAACAGCTAATGATGACTCCTCACAATATGCACAGATTTGCCTTGGTTGAGCTTCTGCTGCCAGCTCTGCCATGTGTTGAGTGAGGGAGTCCTGAAGAAAGAAAAGTGGCCCCTTATCCCTACAGACTAGAGCAGGTTGTCTTCCTTTTCTACTGCCTTCAGGTCCCATGGGACCCTTGGCCAGTTTCCATTGGTTGCAAACAGGAAGTAAGACTTTCCACAAGGGGCCAAAAGGAACTCTTTAGCTCAAACCCTGATGAGCCACAGCTCAGAAGTTCTTCTAGGGAACTGCCCCAGCCATGGACCGTCAGTTTCCCACAGGCCAATCTGCCAACCATGCAAAAGCAAGAGAAAGAATCCCATCCTCACACACACACAAGGCACCAAATGCTGTGCGAGGCTCTGCACAGGGAAGGGCAATACTATGAGTGGTAAAAGAATCTGCCGATAATCAAGAAATATAGAACAATTAAGAGTTTATTGATACACTGCAAACAAGCTTAAGCAAGTTCCAAGAGATACTGCACCATCAGCAGGAAAGACTGGGGTTTTTACAAGGATTTAAAACGTGAGAGGGTTGTGGGGCAATCAGAGCAAGTTGGAAGGCTTTTCTTAAGGTCAGCTTACATGCTGTTTATCTCACAAGAGTAGCTGTATTATGTCAAGGACTACATGTTAAGGGAGGAAATTGGACATGGCCACTACTCTAGTCCTCTTAGAAGGTCTTTAATGTTCAAGATAAAGATACTTCTGCATCAACCCTGAGAAACTGATTATGGACCATTGGGAAAAATATATGTGCTTTACATCAAAAGCATATTCACATTCACTTTTATGGGTAGCTTTGCTGTGTGGCCACTTAGTTTATGCCGGGTGAAATGAGCTGAATGTAGCAAGAGCTTTGATCTTAAAAGTTGGAAGTTAACTCATTCTCTTCTGGCACTTAAATCTCCACAGATCCCAGTTCTTTTGGGGTAGCCTCAGTCTTAGGCAAGCACAGTGTGCCTGGGCCTGGGGGCTTAGCTTTCTCAGCATTCCACCCCTTCTTTCTGTACATGTAGTTCAAAAAGTCACAGAGAGACACAAGTTCCAAAACATGATTTCCAAATTCAGTGATATTTAGGTTGTCGAACTCAGTTCACTCTAAATTCATGTCTGAACACCAGAAAGTTCAAGAATTGAATATATTTTCCCATAAGAAATAGTGGAAAACCAAATAACTGGTTAGACAGGCTCAAAATTATACTTATGCATTCATTTTTCCAGGACTTTAACAAATTTTGCAATAACTTCTTTCTTTAACTCTATCATGGTTCTCACAGTTTTCCTCTTAGTTTTACTGCTGGTATCTGTCTTTGGAGCCATGGTTATGATATTTTACACAAACAGTGCAAAAACGAAGCATAGGGAGGAATGTTTTCATGCACTAACACAAGCACTATATGTTGTCTGGGTGAGAGCAGCACTTAGACTGAAGCATCAACCCTCTGTGTCTGCAGTGAGATTCAGAACATGGGTCACTCTTGAACCATACAGGTCTTTTCAAGTCAGATTTTTCGGTTTTACTTTCTAGGAAAGTTTAAAAAAACAGTGAGCAGATTTCTGTTGAACTTTGTTCAGTTCGTAATGGAAAGTTTGAGCTTGGAGCTGTTCAACAACCAAAGTGTCACTGTAGCTGCCTTCTATACATGGGTGGACCCCATGTGATAGGTCACTGGGCCCTACACAGCTTCCTCCCCTCCACGGGGAACAAAGACTTTTGCTTTAACCCCACCCCCACCCTCGCCCCCCAATATAGCTGGTATTTGCCTGTGTCGTGGGAGAAAGAGAGTCTGCTGAGCCATCTCCCACCCTCAGGAGTTGAAAGCTTTTGTTTCCTACAGTCTTGGATTCTCTCCTCCACACTTTCCACCAAGGGAGGCTCCATCTAGGGTCCCAACTTACCCTGAATTTCTCAACTGCACTTGGCAGAAGCCAGTGAAGGAGAACTTGTTTCTGTATGTGACCTTCTTTTGTGTATGGGCCCCTGATTATCCCAAATTGACACTCTAGTCCATACTTGAGCTTTAATAATATTTATTTGATTCTTCTTAGACATTTCTATTGCAGCTACTGCTCTGTTTTGTAAGGTGAAAGTGAGTGTGTCCTTTCTCCCTTTCCTGGGACATGTCATTCTTTTTGGAATTTGGTTTGCTTGATTTTCTTGACTTCAGCTTTCTGTGGGTTCCAGAAACTTGTAATTTTGTAGCTTTGTCTGCCTTTTTTCACTGTTGGGTATATCTTTCTACATCCTAGATGGAAGCTGATTTTTGAGTCTCTTTTAAATCAAGACCAACTGGGACAAAGCAAGTGATAGCTCTGCCTTCCACTAGATCAGGTCCAAAGAGGTTCCTCAAAAAAGAAATGGGGACCTCAACTTACCATCTCCTACCACAGGGTAGGTTGTAGGTTCCCTGACTTATGTCACAGAAAAGAATTGCAGGACTTACCAGGGAGAGGCATTAGAAAGGTTTATTAGGCAGAATTAAAGAATAGGATGCAGTCCCTTGAGAACAGAGCATCATGGTCTGGGTTTGGAGGGTTGTAATGTGTTCTTTGGTATGGCCTCAAGATGAGTGATCTAAGTCAGGCTACCCCTACCTGTCTGGAGGGCTAAATTAGAATGCAGACCATTTGCATGGGTTTGAAGCTTAGAGATCTGCTGTCCACTTAACAGGGTGCTTCCTTGAGGATGGAGGTCTGTGGGAGGAAGAACAATTTTACAAGTGAAAAGTAGGGGCCTGATTTACGGGCTTGTTATATTTTAAAGACTCTTAAGGTTTTTTTGTTTTTTGAAGTGAGTTTCCTGGAGAGGAAAAAAAAGCCAGGTAACCTTGGGTAACTTTGTGTCCCAAAGCTGAAGTTTTTCTTAAAAGTACAATTTAAAAATTATAATTGTCCTTGTCTTCTTTTTACCTATCTTTATTTTTATTTTACCATTGAATTTGTACTGAGTCCACATTTCCATTTATGTGAACATGTAATTCCAATAATAAAATATCAAATACTGCTATTCTCCAGTATCTCTTGAAGGTCAATAACCTTTCAAACACTGCTGAAAGCTAAATACTTAATAAAGCTTTAAACTAATGTTTTACTAGTGCTTTTTTGTAGAGTTTATATTCAAATTGTAGAGTCAGTTGTAGGTTAATTTGTAGTTGAGCTCTCAGTCTACCACTTAAGTATTAATTTAAATTTTTCTTTGTAATTTTAATCTGTAATTTAGCGAGGAGTTTCTATAAGCTTGGAAACGTACAAGACAGAAAGAATGGAAGGAACCACCTTAGAGACCATATGCTTCAGGCTTTTACTTTGGTTTCCCAAATGAGATTTCAGTCTTCTTGTCAGACATGAAATTACTGTAGTAAGTAAACAGGTAGTTGAGAGAGACAGGTGCTGAAATACTGTTCAGAAATGTCTATTACAATTACTCCTAATATAAATCGAGAGAGAGAGAGAGAGATTAGGAATTGAACCTAAGGCCTTTACACTGAGCAACATCTCCAGCCCTTTTGTATTTTTGTTTTGAGACAGTCTTGCTAAGTTACTAAGCTGCCCAGGTTGGGCTGGATCCTTCTAACTTGGCCTCCCAGAGTGCTGGGATTTCGGGTATCCAGTATCACACTCAGCCTTTGACTAAGTTCTGTCATATTTGGTCCTAAACTACCTACGTATGAATTTAAAGTTTGGCCTAAAAGGTTCTCTGTACATAAAGGAAATAAGAATATTGCTTAATCCGTGCTAAACATGAGTGACCATGGCCTGGGTTATGCTGAATAACATGCTTCCCTGTGTACAAAGTTCCATGAACCTGGATAGTCACAGAACAAAAGAAAGGCATAAATTCTTACAGTTACCCAGCACATTGGTGGAGACATCATGTAAGTGGACCACAGCAAGGTATGGAAATCTCTTCTATAGGCTACAGATTCTCCCTTGTAGCATTCTTAGCTTTAAGTTTGGTGGGGGCTAGAGGTGTGCTAAGCTTAGTAATACCCTCCTGAGAAGTTTGCAAAGGAGTCATCAGAATCTTAGCCACAGATAGTTTTTGGCTTTTTCTCCACAGTCACAATCATGATGTTGGACTCAGTCAAGGTGTGAAGACCAGACAGTGTTCCACTCTGAGTCATTCTGTGTGGAACAGATCAGCAGCTTTCAAACCATGCCTGTCCTAAGTTACTTCATTTTATAAAGCAGTAGTTTGACCTGAGTTACTCCATTTTGAGTACAAGTGCCAAGGCAGAATGACTATACCTTGTTTGTACGAGTAAACAACCACCATCTGTCCAGCATCACCATAGGGCACAAACTGATAAATAACTTATTGGTAAGTTACTAAAAAATTAACTTACCAAATTAAACCAGAAGCACATGGATATGGGCATATCAAGCCATATCTGAAAAAAAACAGACAAATGAATTTATCAACCACATCAGGTCAACCCTGCACCTGCAACTTATAAAAAGAGGAGAACCCCAAAACTATCATAGTAGAATCACTAAGATGACCCTGTCATCCTGGCCATCTATTTGCCAAGAGCCTTGTCCAGGAAAAATGCCAGGCAAAGAACTTCTGTCTGTCCCTGAGTCTCCAACTGAGCAGTTTCTCCTGCTCACAGCGTATGCATAGAGAACTTCAGGCTGATGCTCTGAAAATTGCCTTCCCTTCAAATTTGGACCAAGACCGAACTTCCCAGTTTACTGTCCCTACCACCACAGCTCAGCTGCTAGGTTCTGGGCTGTAAATACCTCCTCGTCTGTGTTTGGGTATCAGCTCTCCACCTTTACTCTTTCTGTAGGCCTCTTTAAACCCAGTGGCCATTTTAACCCTTTTTTAGCCCTCTATAAGCTAAGTGTTGTTGTGTGAAGTGTAGTACATGAATTGACTCATAAATTTTAGTAACTAAGATTGGGATGGAACAAAGGAACAGGTGATTGGCTCAGTCCCAATATCAAGAGAAGTTTAGAGTACTCAGCAAGTTAAAGATGACAAAACAGCTCATTAGTCTATTATTATTCAATAAACTCTAACATTGCAGAGGGACAATTATTAAGTCTATTTTAATGGCATACCTCACTCAAGCAGCCTTTGGGAAATTTAGTGTAGATACAGTTTCTTCAGAGAACTTCAATTCAGAGTTGTAACCTAACTTGATAAATAAACAGATTGTGACCTTCTCTTCTAACAAGTAGCTAAATCTTGATCACAAGTGGCCAGCTTGCGATTCACAGTGTCCAAATAAGCCAGAGCTACAAGCAAATGGGTTGTCTCTTTACCTCGCTTCCATTTTCTGTGTCATTCCTTTTTCTCTGGCTATAAATATGATCTACTCATGTGGTGGAGTAGGAGAATTCTGAACTATTTTTGATCTGGATTGATGCTCAATTCTAGCACTGCAAATAAAGACAATTAAAATCTGTAAAACTAGGTTGGTTATAACTCTATCCTTTACTAGAACCTATTTTTATTTATGCATTGTAATTATTCCTGTGTTTTACCTAAAGTTTCTTAATCTCAGCACTAGTGATATTTGAGATTAGGCAATTCTTTGTTGTGAGGAGCTATTCTGTGGATCTTCTACCCAATGGATGCCACTAGCATTCCAATACCCTTCCATTCCACTCTTTTGATAACCAAAATATCTTCAGATGTTGTCCAATATCTCTTGGAAGAAGGGATCAAAATCACTTCTGGTAGAGAACATTTGTCCTGAACAAACACTATGACCACTGTCTACTTGTTCTTTGCAACTTCATATCCTGATGGTATTTGAGAAACAAAGCTCTCATACACAGTTGGACAAGTTATGCTTCACAAGGTGTGTGGCCCAAAGAGTAAGGATGGGCTGAAGTCCAGCCCTTACTCTGCTTATCAAGGCATGTGCCTTGGAAGGGACTCTCCTAGAAGAAGACGCATAATTAGAACCTTATAAAAGATACTTTGTGGACTAGCGTCTGCTAGCAAGGTTAAAAAGGTAATAATAATCCTAGAAGGTCAGATCCAAGTTTTATCTAAACTAATTCCTTTGGTTTTATAGATTTGAAACCAATGTCTAGGGAACACTAGAAAGGTAACTATGAAGGGTTCGACATATAATTTACACAGAAAACATGAGATTGGAAAGGAAAATTTATTACACTTCAGGGAGAAGTTGACCATTCAACAGGAACTAAATTTGAGGGCATACTTGAGAGAGGGGCTCTTCCATGAGCAGTCGAAGGAGGTATGGCCCAGCATGCAAGCAATTTCAAGACGGAGAAAAGATAAACCATCGAAGGAAATAGTATCTGGGCAAGAGGAACGGGTGCCCCAGACTACACAGGGGATCACCCTGGAGAAAAACATGCAGATGCCTCAATGGTTCTGGGATTGGTTCAAAATTAAAGGCAGTGTCCATTCATCTTTTCAGCCCGTAAGCATTTGCTAAATAGAAGCAAATCAAAGCTCAACTCTGGGCAAAATGGTGTTGATTGTGGAGACTAGAGACCAAATGAGCAGAAAGAAGAAGCCCCTTTGATAGAATAAGTAGGCTGCCTAAGGAAAGAACATTCCCACAAGCTGCTATTTTAGCCACACTACCCGCTCAGAAATTCTCCTGTCCATAGAAAAGCATGCCTGAAAAACGACATCTGCCCTCTTCTGGATGGCCCACACACCACATTGAGGGTGGTGTCATGGTTTATATCTAGATATCCCCCCAAAATCTTATTCACTCATAGGTGGAGCTTTTGGAAGGGGACTGGATCATGGGTGTGTGATATTCACAGTTGGATCAGTCTACTGATGGGTTCGTAGCTGGGTGTGATGTTGGGAGGTGAAGACTGGTGGGAAAAGGTGGATCACTGTGGACATGGCCTGAAAGGGTATATATATCCTTCCATCTCCCTTCATCCCTTTATGCTTTCTGCATGCCATGTCATGAGCTGTTTCTCCTATGCCATGCCCATCTGCCATGCTGCCCTGCCTTGGAGCAAGCTGACTATAGACTGAAACCTCTGCAAACAGTGAGCCACCTTTAACTTGTGGGTGTCGAGTATTTTGTTCCAGCAATGAAAAAGTAACTAAGACAGCTGGTAAGCACAAGATGTGCTTTGCCACAGTTCCCCCTGAATAGCTGGAACACATCCCTCCCCAGGAAACCAGTGCTGCAGGTCTCTGAGCCCACTGACATCCAGGCACCTCAGCACTTGGGCATCGTCCCAAGCAAATGTTGTTACCTTCCTTCCCCTATAGGCTGACTTTGCGTTGGCCAATAGCTCAACCTGTCAGACACTCCACCCCAAGGATCCTGACTCAGCAGCCTAGATTTAATGGCACACAAGCTCAAACAGAACTCCTGACATTTTTCTTCCACTGGTGGTGGCTTCCACCTGCAAGACCCAGCTAGTTCTGCTTCTCCCTTCCTGCCCAGAAAACACAGAGTATCATTGGCTCCTATTTTTCCCCTTCCACAGGGGTAATATGAAATTATTAAGATGCAACTTCAGTGCACCAAGTAATTATAATAGTTGCCACCAGAGCAGCTAAGCAGGGTCCTGGAGCCCCCTGTAAGAGCAGGTGTTAACTTACTGGTGGTTGGACGACCTGCAGGTGGTGTCCCTGGGACTGCTTAGCACTGGTACAGGAATATTCAATGTTTTAACACTGGGAGGGTGACTGGTGGGGATCAATGCCAACTCCCTCCTTCTTGGGAGTGGAATTGGCTTTGCATGGCCCCTGAACACCCAGGGATTCCTATGGCCTTCACCAGGTACCCTACAAGCTACACAGAGCCACCCTCCATGGTGATGGAGAGGTTAAAAATAACCCCACAACAATATTCTCTGACAGTTTTCCATCCCACAGAGTGCAAACCACAATACCTTTTTGGGAAAAGCCTCATGACACAGCCAAGCCATGGACCTTTCTGTTCTGCTGCTCTATATAACAGACATTTCTGGAGGTTGGACTTTGTAACAATCTGTGAAGCACTGGCTCCAGCCATTATCACACTTTGAGAATCAATCTGGCAGCAGCACGCAGCTGGCAGGAGATTTATTTCCTACAACATCCCCAGTGGACCATAAGCCTCCTCTGGCTGCCATGGCATGTGGCAGAGGCATTCTGTCACAGCATGGACACCAGAATGTACCTCTTGCTGTTACTCCTATGACAAGGATGTGAGAATTAGTCATTGGAGCAGCAGTGTTAATGGCAGGAAAAGTAGTACCAAAGTTAAAAGTGGTTAGAAACAGACATCTCAGGCTGGAATTCCAAGAGGTCAGTGGTGAGAGTGTCAGATTTGGTGGGAGGGAGGGGTCAAACGGAGTTGGGTGTGCCATTGTGCAGAGAGGAGAGGAGCCAGGAGCCTGGAGGGTGATGGGAGAGAGGGAGGGAAGTCTAAGGAGGGCTAAGGAGGAGTCTTACACTTAACACTTCAGACAAGGGGCCCATCTGCCCTTGTGAGGAAAGATTGATAGATTGTCACCTAGACTAATTAAACCTAAGGGACATTTAAAATGTGTGTGTGTGTGTGTGTGCGCAAGCGCACATGTGCATGTGTGTAGGCTGTTCTGTAATGTGAATTTCATTTTCAATGACAGTTGTCCTCATAAAATTTTAAAATTAAAAGGAATCTCCTTGGATCTCATTAAGAGGAGGTGAGAAAATGGATTTGCATCTAGCACAAACACTGGCCTGGGCTGAAACAGTCACTGACCACACATCTTGTGCTGATTCCTTTTATGTGGTGTACTGGCTCCATCCCCTTCCCCCAAGGGACATCTCTCCCTAGATCCAAGGAATGTGGCCTTATTTGGGAAAAGTGCCTTTCAGGTGGGATTTCAGATTTCGAGATGAGATCATCCTGCATTAGGATGGGCCTTAAATCACTGTATCCTTAGAGAGAAAGGAGGAGAAAAACCAGAGAGGCAGAGGAGGTTAGATGGAGTAGACAAGCCAAGGGTCCCCAAGGATGGGCAACGGCCACAATAAGTCAAGAGAGAGGCATGGAATGAATTCTTTCTCAGAACCAGTTCTACTGACATTTTGATTTCAGACTTCTGGACTTCAGAACTGAAGGAGCATAAATTTCTGTCATTTCAAGCCATTCGGTTTGTGGGAATTTGTTATGAAAATCCTAGGAAACTTAGACACATGGTAATCAATGACACAGTACAGGGGTGGTATAAAATGCTCTCTTGGGGATCAAAGATTGAAATCATGTTTCTGCCATTTCCTACTTGTACAATTTAGACAGGTTGTTTCTCAATGTCCTCTTCTGCACAGTAGGGACAGTAAATAATATTTATTCCATGAGGTTGTGGAAATGAAATGAGACATGCCTTCAGAGTGCCTGTAGTAGGTATTACCTACTACATACCACATAGTAGGTACTAGATTCCAGAGTTGCCTGGCGCCTAAGTCGAGGATGAGTTAGGGGAAGATAGCAAAGGACATGGATCACTTTTGAACTTGATATTCCAAAAAGAGACAATGATTCCTCTTCTGAAAAGTAGGGACAGAGGCCATTTGGAAGAAAAACTGAAAAAACTGTATTGGCTCTAGTTAAAAAGAAAAGATAGGAACAAAGTCTTTGTAAATAGGGAAGGAGCACAGGGAATGGGGAAAAAATAAGAACCAAGATACATCATGCACAGGTACAAGTTCCCAATGATAAATGTAAACGTACTGTATACCTAAAATGTATCAATAAAAGAATTTAAGCAAAAAACAAAAAAAAGAAGAAGAAGAAGAAGAAGAGATAGGAAGACAAAAATTCAGAAGGGGTAGGCAGGGAAACATGGGGGGGAGACTTCTTTTTTAAACTAACAAGTATTTCTATTTTGGAAAATGAATGGAAAGTGCTGCTCTGGATTTGGGAAGAGGATAGAAATGGGAAACCAGTATTTTGGAGGATAGAAGGAGAGAGGCTTTAAATATGAAGGAAGTAGATGTATCCCTCCTGCTGGGTGCTCAAATGAACATGTTTTGGGGAGGGAGTGAAAGCTGAGGCCCAGGAAATGGTTAATTTCCTAATGAGCATGCCTCTAAGAGAATGACCATCTGCCCATCTCCAGGACTGGAAGTAACAGCAGTTCACAGAGAAATTCCTGGGCAATGGGTCAGCATGAAGGAAAGAGCATGGCCTAAGAGATAAGTCTAGCAGAAAACTTAAAACACACAAAAATGTATACCAAAAGTGTCCATTAGGCCTCATAGGATTGAGCTAGTCCTTGAGCTGTGATTCTGACAGCTGAGAGGATGAAGGGTGTTCTGGAGAAAAAGCATCTTGGGCAGAGATGGTGGGTACATCCCAAATGAAGGGAGGAGGGAAGGGTACAGACGTGTATATGGAAACAGGTGAGAGAGTCAGGGAAGTAAGACATATCTGAGCAGTGCTCAGAGAGGGCAGCTAGGCAACTCTGCATGGAATGAGCAAGGCAGGGAGGAGAGGGGAGGCAAAGAGACCATGGAGAAGCACGAAACCTAGCTGCAAAGGAGGGCTGAGGGAAGGCAGGGCAGAAGGTAGATGTGGACAATGACCCTGTGGAACAGAATGGGCAAACATGGTGACAAATTAAACCTGGGCTGCTGAGTTAAGGGGCTGGCACTGGGAGTAAGAGATAAGCAAAGCCTAAGTAGTTCCCAGTTCTCAACCAGAAAGGCTTGGGGTATGAGCCACCACAAAACAAGACACTGGGGAGGGGTGGTGAGAAGTTCTTTGAGGTTCAGTTTGGAGGTCTCTGGTGACCTCTAAAGGTCCTTCTATAGCTACAACCTACAATTATTGTCAGTCAGCCTCTTGTCACATAGAATGTGGCCCTGCACTGCACCCAGCAACCTCAGCTGGGAATATATTAGAAATCAGACTCTCAGATTCCTTCCCAGACCCATTGATTTGAAACTTGCATTTTAATGAGATCCCCTAGGAGCTGTGTGTATGTGAAATCTGGAGAAGCACTGATCTAGTCTGTTCTTTTCCTGCTTTTGAGCCTTTTTTTTTAAGGGAAAGAAAATAGCTATCTTCTCTATTTCAAATGCAGTTGGCAATTCACCATCATATTCCATGACAGTATTTCCCTGTGGACAGGGAATAGCTGGTCATCATCTGCGGAGTTCTCTGCTCACCCCCGCTGGAAGGGGGTGGGGGTGGGGGTAACTGCTGTTACCTTGCCTTGCTCACCTGGCAACGATGCTTCCATCCGAAGATCTCTCCAAGGTAAATATACTCCCAGCCTGTTGCTGCCCTCACAGTGCTTCAGTGTCATCACTCACAGAGACTTGGAAGATAAGAAAAGCACTTTTGTCTGGTTATTGAAATATCCTCAGAGGATATACTGGCTATGAACTCAAGATTATAGACTGCCTTTCATAAATACAAGCCAGTCCACATTAGGTTTTATGCAGTCCTCAGACTGTTTTCTTTACAGGTTTAAATGAACGTCATTGCTTAAGAACTGAGAGAATTTACTTAAAAGCCAGATTACTGGCATCTCTTCAAAAATCAGAAGGTGTGAAAATGCTTAGTGGCTTTATTGTGTGTGTGTGTGTGTATTGTTGTTTCTCTGGTATGTGTTATACAACCTTCTCTCTAATGTATATAATTATTATTTAAATAAAAAGTAACTTAATTGGTCATACATTTAAATACAAAAGCTAAAACTAAAACCTATAAGGAAAAATAAGAGAAAAATCTCTGTCAACTTGGAGAAAACAAAGAGAATTTCTATAGTTCAATAATAAGGAAAAAAGAACATAATTTTAAATGGGCAAAATATTGAAAACACACACACATGAATGGCCACTATGTTTATGAGAAGGTGTTCAATATCCTTAGTCATCAGAGGAGACAACACCACCATGAAGTACCAATACCCAGTAGTAGTGCTAAAACTTAGAGATTATCAACGCCAATGGTGCCCAGAAGTGGAACAACTGGAATTCTTATACACTGCTAGTACGAGTGTATAACAATACAATTGGTTTGCAAACTATTCAGAAGTCAAACTTATACATATTTTATGATCCAACAATTCTCCTCTACCCAAGAGAAACAAAACATATTTTTTCATTTTTTTCAGGTTTTTTTTAGTACATATTAGAAGTGCATTATGATTACATGCCTCATGGGGAGCTGTACATGTACACAACACATCTTAATTCTTGTTTTTAACCCCTTCCCATCTCTTCTCCCCTCCCTCTGTCGCTTGATCTTCTTCTCTTCTGGAAAATCTCTATCTCCCTTTTTTCCAATTATCTATCTTTTATTGCACTCTTTATTTATATTTTGGATTTCTCATATAGGAGAAATCATGTGATATGGAAGCTATGTGTCTGATTTTTTTCTTAACAATATGGTCTCTAGGTGCACCCATTATCCTTCTTTATGGCTGTGTAGTACTCTATTGTGTGTTAATACCACATTTTCTTTATCCATACCTCGGTTCACAGATATATAGGTCACATTCAAGATTAAGATATTATGAGTTGTGCTGCAATAAACATGGATATGCAAGTATCACTGTAATATGATGTCTTTAACTCATATTAGAAGGGGACTATTTGGGTAAAATGGAATTTCTAGTTTTAGTTTTTTGAGAAATCACCATACTGATTTCCATAATGGTTGTATTAGTTTACATTTCCACCAACAATGTATAAGTGTTCCTTTTTCCCCACAGCCTCACCAACATTTGTTACTATTTGATTTCTTGATGATAGCAATTCTTTCTGGAGTGAGGTAGGATCTCAGGGTTGTTTTAATTTGCATTTTCTAATGGCCAGAAATGTTGAACATTTTTTCATGTTTTTATTGGTCATTTGTACTGTGTCAACAAAAATCTTACAAACAAATGTCCATAGCAACTTCGTTATAGTAGCCCCAAACTAAAAACTTCTCAATGTTCTTAAACAGGTGAATTAAAAATCATAATGTATTCATGCAAGGGAATGCACTCAGCCATAAAAGAATGACAACAATACAAGAACTGATGATATACATAAGCACTGTCCAAGGCAAAAGAAGTCTGAGATAGAAATGCATTTTAGTAACTGAACTGATATGAAATTTTAGAACCAGAAAAACCTGAGAACAGCAATAGAAATTGGATCACTGTAGCCTGAAGAATAGGGATGAACTCTGAAGGGGTGTCCATGACTTTCTGGGGAGATTAACATGTTCTATATTGGGGCGGCAGTTAGACAGATGTATATATTTGTCAAAATTCATCAAACTGTGCACTTAAAAACTGTGAATTTTATTGCTGTAAATTATATTTCGATAAAATTGATTTAATAAACTTTCCCACTGGAAGAGCCTACAGCAAGAATATAGCTGCCAAAGAAAAGAAGATGCAAATGAGCATGCTGGAAAAGCTGTCAGCAGCAGCCACCTCCACCAGCCCTTGCAACAAGCAGCTAGCATCCTGCAGGGCATACTGGAACAGGATAACATTTTCAAAGACATGAAGTGACTGACAAATGCATGCCATTAGAGGATGTACTTTGACCAATAAAGCAACTACGCAGGTGACATCCCAGCCCTCAGTCACAAGGACCTGGTGAGGAGGAGGATATTTTCCACATTTGGAGAGGTCATGATGGTCTAGAGTACACAAAGGTCTCCACTGTTCCAGGGAAAACGAGAGCACAACCAGACCAAACTTCTTCTTTAGGTCCAAAAGCTGAGAATCTGTTGTGGTTATTGTTGGTGGTGGTGTGGGGGGTGCACATGTGCATTTTAACGGGCTTCTCATGGAGGCATAGCTTCTCATGGAGTCAGGAGTCAGTGCACATAAGCCTTCATACTCAGTTAACCTGAATCTCTTCCTCCTTCAAGGGAACACGTCCAGACAGTCTCCTGGTGTCTTCAGTAAAGAGTCGAGTAGGTAGAACCAGTACCCAGGAGGCTTATTAAACCAAGATTCTGAAAGTCTGTTTCTAAAGCCAAATTAATTACTGTGAATTCTATCTTAACAAATCTTCCTCCTGGATGGGATTCAAAACATAAAGCAAAATTCTAGGATCTTTTCTGTTTGCTGTGTGGTTTCAAACTCAGGGTAGATATAGTCCATGTTAGTGAGGTCTCACACCTGTAGTCAATACAGTCATCAACCCCATTCCCAGGGAAAGGTTTGGCCAGCTCTCTTCATCTGAGGATGATAAAACATGCTTCAACCAGTTTTAAGAATTGCAAATGCAGCCAGAAGATGGAATCAGATTTTACTTTCCTTAAAGAGATCAAGTTTCAGCACTCACAGCTGAAACTGCAAACAACTAATAATCATCATATAATTCTGAGACAGATGCAAAGCACCTGACTCCCATTTTCTCCTGTGCCAGCTGGAAAGAGGACATGGCTTGGCTGATGGCCAGTGTCCCCCTCTTCCTTGCCTTCCTTTGCTCTACTTCATCCACTCCCAATGGATAGGGACAATCTGCTTTAGTGTCCTCCCTGGCTGTCTAGCAGTGTCTTTCCTGGGTATCAACCCACCCTTCTGCACTCCAACATGAGTGCAGCCAGACAATGAAGCTGGTGTCCCTCCCCGACTCCTGCCACTTCTGACAATATTATTGCCTTTTTGAAGAAAGGTGGGGTACCCTGGAGTGACTAAGATCAGGAAAGGAGGACTCTGGGCCCCTTATTTGCATACTCAACATTCACAGCAAGCTTTCAGCCCTGCTTCTCATGGAAACAGGCCTGCAGCTGCTAGATAAGCTGTATTCTCCAACCACTTCTTGGGTTTCAGTCTAGGAGAGCTCCTTCCTGTGTACTGATGCCTTCTCTGCTGTAGCTCAGGTCTTCCTAGATGCTTGTTTTGGTGTTCCTGTAAATCTGCTTGTGATTTATTTCTCTGGTAGTGTGGGCTCCAAAATCTATATGGGATTTTTTTCCTCTGAGTAATATGGACACAGCAGTCATTTCATGAGAAAGAGCAATAGTTCACGGGGAACTGAGGTTTTGTTCATAAAATCTTTTCCTACATCAATATCTTCAAGAGTTCTACTTAACCTCTGTTCCAGCCGGTTCACCATTTCTGTTTTAATATTTAGATCTTTAATCCATTTTGATTTTAGTTTAGTGCATGGTGAGAGATGTAAGTCTAGTTTGAATCTTTGAAATCCAATTTTTCCAGCACCATTTATTAAAAAGGCTATCTTTCCTCCAGTGAGGGTGTTTGGCTCCTTTGTCAAAGATGAGGTGACTGAGTGTGTCTGGAGTTGTTTCTGAATCTTCTAATCTATTCCACTGGTCCTCAGGTCTGTTTCTTTGCCAGTACAATGCTGGGGTTTTTTTATCACAGTAGCTTTGTAGTATAGTTTCAAGTTGGGGATTGTGATACCCCCTACCTTGTCTTTATTGCCCAGCAGTGCTTTTGCTATTCTAGGTCTCTTCTTATTCCAAAAGAATTTTTGGACTGTTTTCTCAAGGTCCGTGAAGTATGCTGCTGGGATTTCAATTGGGATTGCATTCAATCTATATAGCAGTTTTGGAAGTATGGCCATTTTTACTATGTTGATCCTTTCTACCCAGTAGCAAGGGAAGTCTTTCCATTTTCTTATATCCTCTTCAATCTCTCTTTTCAGAGTGCTATAGTTTTCAGAGAAGAGGTCTTTGATTTCTTTTGTTAGGTTGATTCCTAGGTATTTCAGTTTTTTGGATGCTATTGTGAAAGGAATTGTTTGCCCTATTTATCTCTCACTGAGTCTGTTTTTCATGTACAGAAAACCTATTGATTTTTGTGTGTTGACCTTGTATCCAGCTACTTTACTGAATTTGGTTATTAAGTCTAGAAGACTTTTGGTGGAGTTCTTGGGGTCTTCTATATAGGGTATCATGTCATCTGCAAATAATGACAATTTGACTTCTTCATTTCCTATCTTTATTCCTTTTATTTCTTTCTCTTGTCTACTTGCTGTGGAAAATGTTTCCAGCACTATGTTGAACAGGAGTGGTGATAGTGGACATCCTTGTCTTGTTCCTGATTTTACTGTGAAGGATTTCAGTTTTTGACCATTTAGTATGATATTGGCTGTTGGTTTTTCATAGATAGCCTTAATCAGTTTGAGATAAAGACCTTCTATTCCAGTGTGCTGTAGGGTTTTTATCAAGAATGGGTGTTAGATTTTGTTGAATGCTTTTTCTGCATCTATTGAGATGATCATATGGTTTCTGTCCTTGGCTCTATTGATATAGTGTATTACATTGATTGATTTGCATATGTTGAACCATCCCTGCATCCCTGGGATGATTATCACTTGGTCAGGTTGTAGGAAAAGAATTTATGAACAAAACCTCAGTTTACCATGAACTAGCACAAACAACCAAAAATAGGATCTCTTCTTATTAAAAAGCTTCTGCACAGCAAGAGAAACCATGAATAGTGTGAATAGACAACATACAATCTGGAAAAAATTTTCACCTGCTGTGCCTCAGACAAAGGTCTACTATCTAGAATATATAAAGAACTTTAAAAAAATCAGACCTCCCAAATTTAAAGACCAGTCCAAAAATGGGCATCTGAAATGACAGACATTTCTCAGACAAAGAAGTAGAAATAGCAAATAAGCATATGAAAAAATGTTCAACATCTCTGGTCATTTGAGAGATGCAAATGATAACAACACTGAGATTCCATCTCACCCAGAAAGAATGGCTGCTATCATGAAATCAACCAATAACAAATGCTGGAGGGGCTGTGGGCAAAGAGGAACCGTGGTCCACTGCTGGTGGGAGTGTAGACTGGTGCAACCACTGTGGAAATCAGTATGGAAATACCTCAAAGAACTAGGACTGGAAGTCCCATTTGACCGAGCTATTCCCCTGCTGGGTATTTTCGCCAAAGAATTAAAAGAATTATACCACAGTGATATATGTGCACCCATGTTCATAGCAGCACAATTTGCAATAGCTACAACTTGGAAGCAGCCCAATTACCCATCAACTGGAGACTGGGTAAAGAAAATGTGGTCGCTTTTATAAAATGGAGTACTACCCAGCCATAAAAAATGAGAAATTAGAGACATTTATAGTTAAATGGATACACATTGAGGCGATACTCTCAAGTGAAATAAATAAGACACACATGTGTAAATACCGAATAGTTTCTCTGGTGTGAGAAACTGAAAGTATAAAGAAGGACTAAAAGGTATAATAGATAATGTGAAATAGGAAGAAAAGGGGCAAAGGGGAAGCGAAAGTGGGAGAGGTAGGGGAAAGGAAAGAAGGGGATGGAATTAATATGAGAAAATGAAAAAATGGAAACAAAGTCTTTGTAAATAGGGAAGCATGGAGTGGTTGAAGGGAGGTCAAGAGAAGGGGAAAAAATAAGAACCAAGATGGATTACGTAAAGGTGCAAATTTCCAATGATGAATGTCATTATATTGTATAACTAAAAATGTACCAATAAAATTAATTTAAAAATTTTTAAAAAAGAAGAATGAGCAACAAACACTAAAAAGTGAAGAACAATGAATACTGAGAGCTGTTAGCACTAAAGAGCTCCTGAGATCAGCAGCCAACTAATACCAGTACCTGGTAGTTGACCTACAGTGTCCAGCACAAGCTGGCATGGGAAGACAGCAGCCAACAGCAGCAGAGACCAGCACCCAGTAGAGTCAACCTATGGTGTCTGGCACAAGCCAGAATTGGACAGTGATTGCCAGCAGCAACAGTGGGCAGAAGTTGGCTGTGTGAACTGTTTACATCCAGCACTACGTGGTGTCATCTGAGGACATCGGGACTGCTAGTACTGATTCATGATTTCCATCTGGATGGAGCAAAAGAACCCTACATTGATTGGCAATGATTCCATTTGACTATAATTAATATGGATTTATTGTTTTTACTGCCTTGTGGCATTTTCTCAGCCTTGAGGAAACTTCTTTCTATTCTCCATCAAAAAACTTTGAAGTTTCTGCCCATGCTGTGAAAGACAGTGACACTCCAGTGGGTCCATCGTTTAATTTGGAAGAAGCTCCAGAAACAAAATCAATGCTGACCAGAAACCATAAACCCAAGAAAGAATCCTGACCTACACAATACAACAAGCCCACAGGGCATAAGATGGAACTGAGCTCGAAGGCAAGGCAGATAGGCAGAAAGGACAGGTGGGGTTTTTTTCTGGTAGAAAATTGAAGAAACAGTGTAGCTATGAAAAGCAATAGAGCTGGAGCTGAGGTTGTCCACTCTCAGAGACAATGACTTCTTGCTTGCCTCATTTGAGAAGTCCCCTTTAATATCAGTCATCTCATTGGCCTTTCCAGCCACACAAAGTCACCATTATTCATGAGTATCTTCTGTGGGCAAGGGGCTCAGGACCTTGGAGGGGAAAATACATAGTCCATGTTGGTTTATTAGATCAACATTAGAATCTGTTTTCACCTTTCAGTAGAACATGACCGAGACAGATGGGTCTGTACTGATAATGACTAGGGGAAGAAGTTTTTAAACCAGACTGAAGAGGTCTCATATTGGGGGTCCTGGATGGGGATGATCAGGATATACACAGCCTATGTGTATCCACTGCTGTCCCTCACGAGAGACTTATTTCTCTAACCACCTTCCTGTGGTGTTGTGCTCTTCTCCCAACCCCAACCTCCAGGTCCTGTTTTCTACTTGACTGTGTATTCTCTGATGAAACCACTGTTAGCAGAAGCAGTACCACAAATACATCCAGAAACTAAGAAACAGAATTTCCATTTCTGGCTATGACAAAGTAACCAGTACCATTATTTACCCACCTAAGCTACAAGAAAACCAAACAGAATATATGAAACAAGTGTTTTCAGACATTGAAAGAGGCATCATATGACCATGATTCATGACAGAAAAGAAATAACAAGGTCAGCTGTTCAATCACCCCAACTTTCTGCCTCAAAACACTTTTCAGATCTCAGTGTCAGGAAAGGGATTCCTTGCAGAACAATGCAGTCCTGGTGAACTGAGGCAGAGATTGTGGTTTAGAGAAACTGAGGTAGTTCTGTAGGGTAGAGTACTGGAGAGGAAGGAGCTACTGAAACAGAGAGCTCCAGATATCTGCATAGGTATTGCTTTGAGTCTCTGGATAAGGATTCAGCTATGCATTTGTAGATCAAAACTCCATAGGACTACGGGGTGACACCTCAGTGCCTTAACCATTTGATTTGAAAGAAGCTCCAGGAACAAACTGTGAGGGACTGGAGAAAGAGCAGCTACTTGTGAGCTGTAAGCTGCACAATTCTTGGAGCTCACACAGGACTGGGAGACGTTTTACCTTTAACCAGCCATACCACGTTAAATGGGCATTTACTAAAGGGCATTCAGTAAAGACGTCATGGGCACCATACTATTGTACAACAGGTAGTGGAAATTCATATATAATATTTAAATTTTTAAAAGTCATTATTGCAAAAGACACTTCGCCTTTAATGTCCTTCAAAATACTTTCCTATCTTTGAACACACTTATCTCATTGTTTTGCCACTTTCTGAAGCAGTTCCTGAAGTTCTTTTTCTTGAGACTTTTTACAAGGTGTGATCAAAAATACAGTGAATGCTGCTGTTGAGTGCCATCCAACAGAAAGCCAGGATCGTAAAAATATCACAGTGTGTCCTCATCTACCTTATTCATCAGATTTGGTCGAATGTGACCTCTAGGTCTTCACCAAAGTCAAAATGATCGTGAAAGGTCTATTTTTTTTTAATATTGACAAACACTGGAGTTGAGTTTAATAATGCACTATTTTGCATAATTCTTTTACATGGTTGTATTTTTTTTTTTTTTTGCTTTTTTCCACCCCCCATCAAGTTTATTGGTTCATTTTAGGTTTAAATACAGTTACATTCATCATTGGGATCTGGTACCATTACATGAGTATCTTGGTTCTTATTTTTTTTCCCCTTCTCCTGCCTCCCCTTCACCCCCTCCACCCTTCCCTATTTGCAAAGACTTTGTTTCCATTTTTTTCCTTTTCTCATATTTTTTCTTTCCCTTTTTTCCTTTCCCCTACCCCTCCCACTTCCCCTGCTCCTTTAGACCTTTACTTCCTGTTACACAATATCAATTATACATTTTTTAAATTACAATATCAATATCCAGGAGACATTATCACAGATTTTACAAATTTAAAAGGATATCGAAAGCATATTTCAAAAATCTTTTTTGAAATAAATTTGACAAATTCTAAGAAGTACCTTGCAAGACAAATTAATGAAACTAACTCTGGAAGAAATATAAAATTTGAATAGCACCTATTAAAGAAAGTATATTCCTAGCTTGAAAACCTACCTATGTGACAACAGCAGGCTCATATACATTTTAACTGATAAATTATATCAAACATTTAAAGCAGGAAAAAGAAGAAACACTTCTCCCCTCATTTTAGGAAATCAACATTGTGCTAACCCTAAAACTAGATAAAGATAATAGAAGAAAAAAGTATGAACATAGATAGAAATTTGTTTAACAGAACAAACTATTAGAAGTCAGATCTGGCAGTATGTAGAAAGTGGTTTTGTTATAGGGATGGCAGTGTTGGTTCAGCATTGGAAGATCCACCCCCAAAAGTCATCATTTTAACAGAGGAAGGGAAAAAGCCATATGATCCTGTCACTAGTTGGAGAAAAAGTACTGGACTAAATTCTACAGTTGTTCATGGTAAAAGCTATCAGGAGACCAGAAGTAGAACTGAACCTTCTCAACAGATTATAAAGACATGTACTCCATATTTTCAGTGAGAATGCCTTATACGAATGGAGAGGATACAATGCTTTTTCCTTAAGGTGGGGAACAAGGGCAGATTTGCTTACTCTTTATCTGTCCATTAAACTTTGAAACCTAGGCCCAACCAAAATAATCTGGCAATAAAATGACACAATTAGGATAGGATTGGCAAGGCAGAAGCAACATCTTTGTATGTAGATGAAATGATCATCTACAGAGAAAATACTAAGACATCTTTAGGAGCCCCTAGAACTTGTATTTGAATTTAGCAGGATTAGAAAACACAAGGTATATATAAAAATTCAGGTCTGTGTATACTTGCTATAAATGAAGAATTGGATATTGAAACTTAAAAGTTATGTAGGAGTACAAAGGACCTAGAAGTTAAACAAAAAACAACAAACAAAAAACAAACAAATCAACAAAAAACAGTGTTGGAAGACGTTTAGTACCTAATTTTAAGACTTCTTCTAAAGCTACAGTAATCAAGGCAGTGTTAGTGTAAGGAAAGACATATAGATCATTTGACTAAAAGACAATCTCGAAATAGAACCACACATATATGGTCCACTGAGTTTTGAAAGATTATTTAACATTAGCATTTTATAGAATATAAACTTAATTCAAGAGCTGAGGAAGAGATAGTGTTTTCAGCAAACGGCACTAGAACACCTGGTATCCATATATAAAAAATTAACCTCAACCCTTTATTTCCATACATGAAAATAACTTGAAGGGATCTATGAACCTAAATATGAAAGCCTAAAAGTATAAAATTTTAAGAAGAAATTATAAGGGAAAATGTTTATGAATTCAGGGTAGGCAAGAACTACCTAGGATACAAAAAACATGATGTATAAAAGAAAAAAAATTGATAAATGGGATTCCATCAAAATTTAGAACGTTAAATGACATCATTAAAATGAAAAGTAGTCCTTAAACAGACCATATTTACAATGCATATAACCTATGACCAGAATATATAAAGAACTCTTACAGCTCATTAATAGACAACCCAATTAAAAAGTAGACATAAGAAGATGATAAATAGCCAGTATAGCACAAGGAAAGGTTTGCAACTATAGAATCAGAAAAATACTAATCAGTACAGTAACGAGATTGAATTATACACTCATTAGGGAGATGAAGTTAAAAGTTTTAAAAGGCTTGTCATGACTTTTCCTTTTTGTTGGATTCTCCCCCTTTGTGTTTAATTTGTCACACCCAGTGGATTCATTCTGCTGAGTTTCCTGGGGTTGGGATCTTCATTGTCTTTTCCTAGGGTATTGTCTAAAATTTTTTGGAGTGCCTGTTTGATATTCATGAAGTTCCTGAGGTGCTCTTTATCATGAAAGTATCTTATTTCTCCATCAATTTTGAAAGATAGTTTTACAGGGTACATCCATCTGGGTTGGAGGCTGTTTTCCTTTAGGGCTTGAAATACATCACTCCAAGCTCTTCTTGCCTTGAGGGTTTGCATTGAGAAGTCTGCTGTGATTCTGATGGGCTTTCCTTTGTATGTGATTTGTTTCTTTTCTCTCACTGCTTGTAGAGTTTTGTTCTTCTGTTGGATTTCTGGAATCCTAACTATTATATGCCTATGTGTAGATTTTTTTTGATCAAGGCTCTTTGGAGCTCTATATGCCTCAGTTATCTCTATGTCAAGTTCTTTTCCCCTGCTTGGGAAGTTTTCTGCCATCACTTCTGTGAAGAGATTTTTTATGTCATCTGCACTCTCTCCTCTTTCTTCATTGACTCCAATCAGCCTTATGTTATTCTTCTTTGCATCGTCTAGCAGCTGCTGGATTGATTTCCCTTACAATTTTAAAGCAATTTTTCTTTTCCTGGTCACTAACTGCAATCTTATCTTCTGTATCTGAAATTCTATCCTCACATTGGTTCATTCTGCTGCGCAGACTTTCGATGAAGTTTTTAATGTCCTGGAAATCTATTTGCATCTGTTTTATGGATTCCATTTGTTTCCTGTGTTGGGATTCCATCATGTTCCTCAAATCCTCTATTATTTGTGTCCTCTCTAGATTTATTAATCATGTCTTGCAAGCAATTATTTCTGATTTCATTTTTCCCAGATCCTCTTTTGTTGGCAGTTCAGAGAGTCCAGCTAGTTGAGTATCAGATTATTCCATCTCGTTTCCCTTTGGGGTTGCTGTAAGTGATCCAGAAATCTGTTTTAGAGACTTGTTTACGTGTCTTCTCATTTCTACGGTGTGGGGGGGGGGGTGCTTCTGGCGCCCACGCGGCTCACCTTCTCTGCCCTAGGAGCTTGGAATGGCAGCAGGGGAGCTTCCTTCCGGGTGCTGGGACCAGCTCACCTTCTCTGCCCCTTTTGTTTGCTAAAGTCACCTGCTTAGGACTGGTAGAGCAGATGGTAGAACCCAGCCAGTGTGACTGTACTGGCATGCGTAGCCCTTTTCTGTTTTGGAGCTGTTCATGAGGAAATTCTCTGGCTGCTTGATAGGAGGTCAAAGACTTGTCATTCCCAAGGAGCCATCTTCCCTACCCTTCCCTAGGAAATGAGTGGCCACCTGCAGACGGATGAGGAAGAGTGCAGGGTGTCCATCTGCACACTGGAGACCGCCCATGCAAGCTCCTATCAGGAGATGGAAGTATCTGCACCGGAAGCTGCAGTCGGGACCCGGACACCAGGTGGGTGAGGGCAGGAGGACGTGAGGGCTACAGTCAACGCGACACGGGCGACACGGACGCTTTTCCTTCGGTTAAAAGGGCGCCAAAGTTGCAACGGGGGTGCTGCCACGCCTCCTCACGGATCTGAGCCCATGGCAGTAGCTCTATCTGGGCGGGCAGATTTGTCCGCGGCTTTTGGAGTAGGCACTGCAGCTCCCGAGCGCCCACTCAAGGTCTCAGCACCCGGCCCCTCCCCTTTCCATCCTCACTCTCCTGCCAGGCCGCTCTTGGGCAGCGACAAACGTGGAGACAGAAAAGTTTACCTCATACACCAGAGGGAGCGCGGGATTAAGATGGCTGCCAGCCCGCGCACGCGCGCACGTGCGTGCTCACACACACACACACACACACACACACACACACACACACACACCCCGCGCATGCATAGAAGCACAAAAGGTCTATGTTTTTAATTGATTAAGAACATTGAGGCAGCCAGAAGACTGCAACTAAGGACATTCTCATGGAAGAGGAGTTCTAAAACTGCCCCAGAAAGTGGCAGGAATAAGGGGATAAGTGTTTTTGAAGTGAGGGGATATCTTGAGGAGGATTAATGGCCATGTGTCTTTCATTTTAATACTTTTAAAATTTAATCATTCAGCAGATATTTTGGTTATACCTTATAGCAGGATTAAATGAGTCCCTGAATAAAGGCAATTTAAGGACTACTTTAGGATTGCTTGAAAAAAAGCCTCAACACACTCAGCTGGATCCTCAAATAATTCAACCACCAACCAGAGCAAAGTACAATTCTCTTTAAAGGAAGGTAACAAAATCCAGATGCTCAACAAAGTAAAAGTGACAGTG
This sequence comes from Heterocephalus glaber, assembly GCF_053883595.1. NCBI lineage: Eukaryota > Metazoa > Chordata > Mammalia > Rodentia > Bathyergidae > Heterocephalus > Heterocephalus glaber. The sequence continues at coordinate 63,972,911 of NW_028258320.1, forward strand.
TCCAGTACCCAATTAAAAATTACTATAGTAGCAAGATACAAGAAACAGTGGCCTACAACCAGGAGAAAAATTAGTCCATAGAAACAGAGACAAAGAACCTAAATCCCTATGTATGTCTTTGTCTCTTATCCAAATGTCTCTTTTCATAATTACCTATTGGTTTTACCTTTGTCAGACTCTCTGAATATAAAGTCACTTATGTTTATTTTCCACCTGATGTTCTTGACATCTAATTAACTAAAGATTTACTAAACTCCTTAGATGTCTGCCGACAGCCTCTACCTTGGAAGAGCTAAGAGTTTGGGCTTGGAGGAAATGAAGAAAAGCTGCTCACTATGGCACAGAAGAATGATAAATACTAGATGAATTCCTTCCGGGGAGTTCATGTGCCCATTTGCTTTTCTGATCCTCTAAGCTTTGTAAAAGTGTCTCCAAGCCCTACTTCCCCATCTTAGCCTACCCCTATAATGATTTCAGAGCAGAAGAATGAGAAAAATACATAGCAAATATTGACAAGGTCCCAGACAATGAAAATGGGGAAATGCAGAAATGAACTCTATTTGGATAGTGCTTTTGTTTTCTCTCTTATACATGAGGAATTCTGACAAATTATTTCCTTTTCTTTAATGAGCACATTAGAAAGTATCCTAACATTTATTTAATAACCATGATTTTACAAACACTTTACCTAGTACAGCCTGAAGAATGTAGCAGTCACCACCATGAAATAGAGCATGACAAGAACATGTAGGAAAAGGAGTTGTTTTTTTTAAGTGAGAATTTCTAAGTGGTAGTTTAGGAATTTATACTTTGCCTACTTTTATTAAAAAGTCAATTCAAGTGTAAGCTTTTTGCTTTTAGATGTCTTCACTTCCTACCCATGCACATACATGCACATGCATGGGCATCCTCGTGCATACATATGCACTGCTTTTTACATGTGAAGCTGGGTACCAAAGCAAGTTTCTACCCATAAGGAAGATATTGAGGATCACCGACTGCAGGACCACGCAGTAGCTCCTAGTGTTATTATGCTGCATGTTCTGGGGTTGAACAGTTTCTGGAGCATTCTTACATCACTGTGTGTTTGGCTATGTTCTGACCCACAATAGCCATGCACAATTTCTGGGACCAGGCAACTTCTCTAACATCTCACTAGGTAGAGAGTTAACCAGACCTGATAGTACAGGGCTGCTCACAAATGCTAATTAGAAGGGCAGCTCAAGTTTTTCTTAGATAATGAGGGGACATGCTAGTGATTTAACTTTTACTTCCTATTGTTCCTGGGGAGAGGGGGGTTGGAGAGAAGTAATCACCTCATTACAGCAAAGCATTAACTTGGTGCACATTTTGTTATTGCTGCATTTTCCCCTTCTCTGAACTATCCATAATTCTAAGAGTTATTTTTCCCTAAATGGCTTCAGCTTCTTTTAGGTACTTTATTAAGCTCACTGCTCAGTCTCCAAGAGACAATAGCATCTCAGTATATAATAGTCCCCAGTGTTTGCCATCCTTCATCAATATGCCCTCTACATGCTTGTCTCTGCTAGCAGGTCTCTGGACAGAGAGCTCACTCGCCCACTGGGAAGTCCATTTGTCTATTAAGAAGGTTCTTAAAGTGGAAGTCTCTTTCCAACTTACTGATTCAAAGTCTTCTTTTTGTCCTGTAAGAAACAAGTCTACCAATCGTTTTCTACTTTTTGTTTTCCTTCCTTCCTTCCTTTTCTTTCCTTCCTTTCTTCATTCCTTCCTCCCCCTTTCCTTCCTCCTTTCCTTCTTTTCTTCCTTTTTATCCAAAATGCATACAATTTGGAAACGTTCAAAAACACCAAAACATGCCTCCATAATTCTTTATGATTTCTTGGGAAGTTCTTTGATTCAAATCTGCTCCTAGAAAACAGTTGAGTTTTGCTCCGTAAATATGGAATATTAGGTCCTGTTTACATAAAGAATTATCATTTAAAGAAAAGAGCGCTTTGGAGTCTTATTTATTTCCAGAATGTTGATATTTACTGAAACCAGACCTCAACTTTCCATTTCAGGGCACATCTGCTTTCTTCTGGGCACAAAATTGAACTGAAACTCAAAACAACTCTTTGGTTCAATTCAGATGACAAACTGTTCGTCAGAAGCTGATAGAAGAAACAGTATTTCATCATCTCAAAGTGCTCTGAAAAGTGTCCAGGGCCATAGGATTGTTACATGCCAGGCAGACCTGGCCTTTGAGTGGACACCATAATAAGTGGGCTCTCTGCCCACCTACTTGTGGTGCTTCTCTTTTCATAAACAGAAATTGGGATCCTAAAATCTTCCCAGTTGCCTGTAAGTGGATATGTCATTTAAGAGAGGAGGTAGAGCCAGGGATTTAGCTCAGTGGTTCCGCCGCCTGCTGCACAAGCACAAGGTCCTGAGTTCGATCCCCGGTACCAAAAAAAAGAGAGAGGAGGTAATAATTACCCCATGAAAAACTGACATTGTAATTATATAAAAATAATTTACAAACGGCATTGAAAGCATTTCATACTGCTTGTGTTACTGATGCTGTACTAATCTCCTCTCTTTTTGTTTCTATAGGAAGCAAGCCACAAGGACCGCACAAAGTTCACATCAAAGTAAGAGCAGATGTAAGTGTACATTTATTTATTTATATGACAGATATTTGGAGAAATTGGACAGCTATACCCTACATTTTCCAAAATGACATAATGGGCATCAGTGATGGCAAATCACGGCTCTGCTCCACAAGGCAGAAATCGCAGTTGCAGCCCAGCTGTGTGTATACAGGCACTCAGGCCACTGAAGGCCAGCTGTGGAATGCAAACCAGCATGCTATGGCACTTTGCATGCAGCCTGTGTCACCCAAGAGAGAAAGACAATGTGCTAGTGAATACCATAAAGTTCTACTTTACAGGTTACAAACACGAGCAGATGAAGGGCCACAGCTGGCTGGAGGCTGGAAGGCAAGCAAGGGAAGAGACCAGAGGCAATTGGAACAGTCATGAAGAAAGGCAGGCACAGCTAGGTGCGGCTCCACCAGAAGGAGACCAGTGAGAAGAGCAGAGGTGGTCTTCACTTCTATTCTAGGAGTGCAACATCCTGTTACTGGGCCTTACTGAAAGGAGTAACCATTTATTCACTCACGTAGGCTGCAAGATCTAATTAAATCTTACTGAAGAAGGAAGGGAATACATTGGCTAAAGGGAATACACTGAAAAACTGAGGACAGTGCTGGTTTTGGGCACAGCTGCGTCCAGAACCTAAACGGTATCATCAGTTCATCCTTCCATATTTTGACCCTCATTTCCTCTTTCTAAGATCCATCCAGAAGCAGAGGCACAGTTCTGCTAGTAAGATGGTGGCAGCTTTTCTGAGTTTCAGTCCCACTCTCACAATAACCACAGCCAAAAGGCAAAAAAAAAAAAAAAAAAAAGGCTTCCCTTCATTAAGTGGTTCCAACAAAAGTTCTAGAATGAGTCTCGGTAGCTCTAATCGGTTTGCTATAAACCATATGTTCATCTCCTAATCAATTACTAAGGTCTGGGAGAATGTGATATTCTGATTGGCCAGGCTAGGTCATATGCTCACTTCTGAAGCCAAGATAGGTTCAGCCCCAAATTTAACTTTTGGGTAGAGAGAGAATGAGTAGTTTCTAAAAAGAAAAAAATTGAATCCTTCCAATGGGAAAAGAATACAGGACAACAAAAATAGGTAACCACCTCAGGTGAATTGATTGAAAGGAGAGGGCGGAGTTTATGAATGGCAAGGGACTTCTATATGCAACAGTAAATGGTGGCTTCATTTGTCACCATCCCACATGAATCTGCCGTCTAAGGATTCTGTAACATTTGACCATGGCCATTGTCAAGAACAATTAGAAATGAATTTGTCCTTATCTGTATCAGACAGATGTTCTGTACACTAGTAATACATACTTAAGTTACAACAAATAGAGATGACTTTTCTTTATTTGGGGCAGTTTTTAAGTTTTCACATTTTCTTTACAGACTTGTAATGGTGAAACTACTGTTAAGACTCATTATTTATGAGGCAAGTTCGCAGTGTGAACATGTAAAATTGTAGACATTTCTCTGTTATTTTTGATTTTATATAAGTGTCAAGGGGTCATCATTTCCAAGTTTCTTAATTACGTTGATGCCTAACCCAAGTGTTCTATTACTCTTAATGTCAGAAATTTGGGAGGAATTATTTTAAAAATCATAGAGGGCAGACAAGAGCCTTTTAGCTGGTGAATTCATTTCAGACATCATAAAATGGCAGCGTTCTCTCTGGATTCTGTTAGTCATTCCTACTGACTCACAGCGATTCCCTCTCTGAGCAGAAGTTCCTTTCAGGCGAGATCCCACCACATGGCAATTTCAACTGGTGGGAGAACTTGGATGATGTTTACAAAGGAAACAGGTCTTATGACACCCAGGCAGCAGGCCAGTATCAAGTGGAAGAGACGAGCCCTGCTGGCATTCCTAAAGGTACTGTTTCAACCTCTAGACCTGCTTCAGGACCACCCACTGCACTTCTAACCCAGCTGTTCTTGTGTTCATGCACAGACACAGGGCGTAAGTGATGAGAGAGGACACAATGTCCATCCCATTAGTCCACATACAGCTGGTCACATTCCAGGCTTTTACATGCGCAGATGCCTATGATCCTGAAGCCACCCTGTGAGTTGGGCAGGACAGGCATGATTGTTATTTTACAGATGACCAGTGAGTCTTGTGCAGGGTCACACAGCCATTTGGACTCACTGCCCCGCAGATCTCAGTCAGTCAAGACTGCGCCATAAGAACACTACCCCTCCTACCCTGCTGCCACTTCACATACCTTAATCTCAAACTCTAGGCCTCTTTGGAGCTACTCCCCTCCTCTCTCTCAAGTAGTCAAAAGGTAAGGTAGCCAGAGGGCCCTTGAAAATACTCAACCCAACAGGAATCCAAAGTTCATGCAAGTGGAAAGTTAAGACACCAGCCATTCTCTAGAAAATTCTTTTCTGTGAGTCACGTGAGCCAATTTCTTTATTTCAATATCCTCTCCATGCTCCTACTTCTTTTGTTTATCAAATTAGTAACTTGCTGTTTGGGGTGAGTTACATTCCTTCCTGGAGCCCTAGTGATTCAAAACATGAGAGTGTGTTTGCCCACTGTGACAAGAATGCTGGGATGTACAGAACCCAAAGCTTGCCCTATCTTTTCACTGACATAGGACTCAGATTATTGATAGATCTTGTGAATCCCAGATCTTTAAAGTGTTAAGCCACTATATTGTTGATCCAATGTCTAATCATGGCTTTCCCCATTGTTATTTAAAAGTAATGCATTGGAGAGATTAAGGCCCTCTCAGATAACTATGTCCATAAATTTAAAGAAGAGAAATTTAGAAGCCTCTAGTTCAAAGACTCATGGTGGGCGCTGCGGTTCGTGTGTGGACCGTGTCCCCCCTTGTGATTGAAGGCTTGGTGGGCAGGATGGCGCTGTTGGGAGTGTGTGGTGCCATGGGAGGCTGTGTCTGAGCTAAGGTCTGAGTGATTCCAGATCTGTCACTCTTACGTAATGAGCTGTACTTTTTCAGTCAAAACATAGGACTGAGCTAATACATATGTGCACACACACACACACACGTGCGTGCACACACACATATATGTATGTATATATAGTGATGTAATAGTAGTAGTACTGGTAGGAGGAGGAGAAGGAAGGAGCAGTATTGCAAAGATCAAAAGAAAGTCACCTATAAAATGCCACTGAGCACATCTTCCTTCCTAGTCTGGGTGATGCTACAATTACAAATTTAATTGTGTAAAACGTGTCATGTTACTTTCTTTTCTTTAAATTTGATTAACTGTTACTTTTAGTCCCCACTGCAACACCATGCACCTGGGAAGAATTTAAACGCAGTGAACTGGGGAGCTAGCCTTACCTCTCACAAGAGAAAGGCTCTAAGGTCTTAAGAAGAAAACATCTGGGGATTTTCCATAACTTCCAGTCTTCACCAAGTAACTCACCACCCAAACCTGGGGCTGAGATTTTGCTGCTTTCTTGCCACTTTGCACCCATCAGTCTTTGCTGAGCATGGGACCCCCTCCTCTCTGGGCAGACCACACAGTCAAAGCTTCACCCCTCTCACAATGCCCTGGAAACCCTCTTCCCCTCAAGGAAACCATTAAGTTCTCTGTGTCCCTCTCATTGTGAGGCCACCTCCCTTCACTGGTGTCTCCTGTGCTGAGCCACAGCCTGACGCAGACCAGCTGCCGCTGCCCCTCCCCTCACAAAGGCCCTCCCGGGCCTCTGGAACACTCAGCATCAATCCCCCCAGTGACCTCAGGCCATCAAGAGAAGCAGCTCTGCCAGTCACTTCCTCTCCCAGGCAGGGCCAAGAGACTCAGGGCCTGGAGAAGGAGGGACCCAGGGAGCAGGACAGCAGAATCTCTCATGCTTTCCATCCTCCTTCAGCAGCAAAGTCAGAGCCCAGCTAATATCTTAATAAACCCTTCTGACCTCATGCATCAGCTAATGACTGCTCAGCACTCTTTACCTGTCTTTTAGCTGTCAGTAGGGAAAAAAACGTAAGTGTAAAGATAATTATAAACATTTCAAAGGTCTTTCTCACTGAAATGACAAAATTTGAGAGGTTCTTCCCACCAGCCCCAGGATAATGGGATGGCGTTCACACACTTCAAGGGGATTTTTTCTCTCCCTAGTGCTCTTTGTTCCAAAGAGTTCAGCTTTCAGTGTGAGGGAGGCCCATGACGCTCCAGGGCAGCCCACAAAGTAGCACCCTTCAGCACAGGTGCCACATCAGGGAGGCAGAGAGACACACACACACACAGACAGGAACGCTGAGAGACAGGGACACTCTGGCAGGAGAGCAATGAACACACAACAATGTCTAAGAAAGAAAACCCCAAAACACAAAGACAGAAGTAGAATGCACCATGCCAAACATAAATTAAATGTTCTGCCTTTCATGCCCCAAACTTAACTAATTTTAAATTAAAGTACAAGCTGCACTGTGTAGGCCCCTTGGAGAAAAGGCAATTTCACTGAGTGGGCTGTAATATTGTAAACCTGCTTCAAGGCCTCTGGCCACTCAAAGTAATATATTTTCTATCTATTGTCATCCTGAATCCCCAGACTTTTCTCCACGGGCACGTGGTGTTTTGAATTTGCTATCTCATAGCCTTTCCAGTGTAGGTCTCAGAGCTCCCTGGCCTCTCTTTTTCTGGTCATTCCCTCAACATCCCTTAGTTTGCAAGTGTGTTGTAACTGACAGGCCTGTGGTCCTAAATGTGCAATTGGCAGCTTCTTGGGAGATTTTTCTAAAACAAATTGTCATAAACTATGTCATGGAAGAATGGATTGGGGTGTCTGCCTTATAAATGAATGATGACAAATACATAGATTAAGAAAAGAAGGTTTTGTCTGGTTGACTAGCTTGCTTTGCTTAATGTAAATGAATAACCTTCATGGTTTCTGGTTTTGGTTGATTTGTTGTTGTTCCTTTTTCTTCTCTTCCTACAACCCAAGTGAGATTTTTGAATTTCCTCAAACACTTTCAAGAGAACAAGTATCCCATATTCCATGAGAAAAAAAAGGCAGTACATTTTATTTCCAGATTCTATTTTATTCAAGAAGCCCCTCAGGGAAGTCTGGCATAATTAGAATGACAGGGCACCAGAAATCAGGAGCTCTTCTCTTTTAAATACCACCTTGGGTAGGAACCCCAACTTGATGAGCCAAACTTAAGACAGTAATGGTGAGAACTGTGTCTATTTACTAATCCAGTGATATATGAGGAACAGAGCTTGGGGACAAGGCTGTGATGTGACACAGGGACTCACCACAGGCTGAAGCTCCAATTTACCTCCCACCTTCCCTGGATCTCTGCTCCAACAGAGTAAAGCCCTCCACTGCCCATGAGGACTAAGAAAATTGGAGAGGCCACAACCACAGAAGAGAGGCTGAGTTCAGTCCTGTTTGGGGAAAAACTTCAGCTTTCATTTTCTTCTCTTGCAAGTACCTGCATGGGGAGAAGTGACAAGAAGGATGCAGGGGCCTGAGACCTGGACTTAGACTGCAGAATTGCTTGGAAATGGAGACCTGGGCAGAGCAAAGGACAAGCAGATTAGCTGCGGGCCAGAACTGTGTGCAGTGGTTAACTATAGAGGTTTGGGGTGAAGACTTCTGGGTTCAAATCCCTGACCTTGGCCTCCATGCTCTGTTACAAGTCAAGTTTGAACCTCTGCACAGTTTTCTGCTCACCTGGACTTGGAAGGCAACAGCAGTGCCTTTCTCACCAGGCTGCACTGAGTCTGACTGAGGTCACTCTGCGAGGCCCTGGGATAGCCTCCCAGTGTGTGGCACCTGCTAGCTTTGTTATTCTCTTCTCCCTGGGCTCACAGGGCTTCAAGAGCAGCCAACTCCACACCTTGTCCCTGGACTGGAGGACTAGATTGGTCCTAATGCCATCACCACACAATGACATTTGTGGCACCATGCCAGCTTCAGAAGAGCCACAAGCAGCATAGGCTCTGCTGTCCTGAAGGACTGAGTGCTGCTGTCTTGCTCTCACAAGCTGTGTGACTTTGGGAGGGTGACTTCACTTCTCTGATCCCACATCTGTTCAGCTATAAAGTGGTGGAAATGATATGGAAAACCCTGTTACTACCTTTCCCCAGGAAATCAAGTGCTGCTGGAAATCCCGACACAGAGTTCTTAGGAAGAAGCCTCTAGGCAGGGAGGGACCAGGGTGTGCAGAATTCATATATGAAAAAATTTTAAGCAAAAGGGCCAACATGCAAGAAAGTATCAGATGCACTCACATAGAACAGCTCATGATCCACAATACTGTGATAGGTCCACCCAAACTACAGCAACAGCCAACAGGTATTGAGAACTTCACACATGTGAAGCTCTGGGCAAAGCACTTTCTGTACACACCTTCTTTATTTCATCTTTACAAAAGCCCTAGCTTATGCAGAGGACACTGAGTCTTTAAAAGCTTTGTAACTTGTTCAAGGAGGTTTGTGCACATGCATACTTCTAGGACTGGGCTCTTCCTCAGTTCAAGCCCCAGAGGCACCCCCTGCTTGGGCTGCGGTTTCCCCTGAGCCAGCAGCTGTTTGCTACGAGTGACCTCCAGGATCTTTCCTGAGGTTGAAGGTGAAGCTAAAAGGCTTCCAGTGGGCTAAGACTGCCTGTGGAATGTCACAGTGCTCTGAAAAGGCTGCTTCAGGCAGAGAGGCCCAGGTTCGCCAGTCCCAGGCATTTTCACCCACATGCGGCACCTGACTCCCCTTTCCAAGTGAAGCTGGGCCACCACTTCCTGAAACCCCTCCACTGAAACCTGCCCTGCCTGTCTGTATGAGCATCACCTCTCTGGCTCTGACAGTGCTCTGCTACAAGCCCTCATTCTCCCGCATTGGTTCAGCATGAACCAGAATGTTCTGTGATCCTTAAAAGACTCACAAGCCTTTGAGTCTTTTCACAGGGTTTTCTAATTTTCTGCTCTTCCCAAGTAATGCAAGCATCGGTTCACTTTCTTCCTAAGGTTGCCAAGCTTCCTCCTTCCATGTTCCTGCTCATTCTCCTCCTGAGAGGCCCCACACGGAGTGACCCTTCTGTGTGAGCCTCTTGCTCCATGGAACCCCAGTCCCCTGGGCCTGCTATGCCCTCACTGTGGTGTTCCTTCTCTCCCACATAGTTACAGCGACCTCTGGCTTATGCTAAGCCTCTCAGAGATCTTAAGTTGTATTAAACCAACACAGTTATTTTATGGTGCAATTACGTTAATCTTCTCATATTGGGAACCTGGATTCACTGAGAGGATAAATCACACCATTGCCCACTGGTGACAGTGACAATCAGAGGAGGCATTACAGTGCAGCCAGGGCTCTAGTACTTGGTGACCACCACAGTATTGCCTTGCTTGAATTAGTGGTTCTCTTCAGGGCTGCTCTAGACCAGTGATAGTGAACCTTTTAGAGCTTTCACCACATGCGCCATAGGTTCACCACAACTGCTCTATAATCAATGCCTCCCCATTCATAGTTGAAACTCTAGCCCCTGACATGATATTATTAGGAGGCAGGGCTTTTAGAAGGTGATTAGGTCATTAGGATGGAGCCCTCATGAATGGGATCAGTGCCTTTATCAAAGGAACCCTGGAGAGCTAATATGATGACATAGGTCTATGAAGTGAAAAGACCATGGTCTATGAAGTAGACCATGAAATAGGTTCTCAGAAGACACTAAATTTGAAGATGCTTTCATCTGGGACTTCCAGGCTCCAGAATTCTGAGAAATAAATGTTTGTTGTTTGCAAACCACCCAATCTGTGGGATTCTGTTATGGCAGCCCATGTGGATGAAGACAAGGAAGTTGCTATAGCTCTATCTTAGATGCCCCAGGATTTTTGCAATAGTTACAGCTGTCGTGGCCTGATATTTTATATTCTTGATCAATAAACTGTCCAACAAAGTCTCATAAGATTGATGTTCCCATTTTGCAGATGTAGACACTGAGGCATATTGGTATAGAGCTCAAGATGAAGTGGCAGAGCTATTTGCAGGGTTGCCAGCTTCTTTACTACAAGGCTTTTCAGAGCCTTTGCTATGTTGTTAAGTGTTTTGAATCTCTAAGAGGAGATTTAGAATATGTTAATCATACTTGTAATATATTTTTGCAAAGGCAGACCAGTTCTCTGAAGCTCTCATGAGAAACACTGGTTTAAAGCCATTTTCTTTTCCTTTCCCCTCCACAAATCTGCCTCTGAAGTGCCAGTTCTAATTTCCTCTCCTTCCCAGATGGCAGCATTGGTGCAAACTACAATGAACTGTTGAACCTGAGTGGACTTTTTGTATGAGGATGATTATAGCTATGAGCCATCAAGGCCATTTTTAATATGTTAATAGTTCTGCTTAACAAAAGCAGGTAGTCGGTATCCCCAAGTAAGAGGCACCATGAGCAGAGATGCCCCTGCACACCTGAGTCCAGGGCAGAAACACTCCCCAGAGAGGCACTCTCTCATTAAAAGTCATGGTACATCTCACACTTTTAAAATCTTTGGAAAGTATTTTTTGCTTCAGTTTTTGTTTCAAAACTAGTGACAGAGAACAAGATCAAATCTACACATCAGGCCAGCCTCCTTTTAGCTGTCAAGTGAGTGTTTTGATTTGTGAGTATGCTGGAGTGGGGGTTATCACTGAATGCAAGACCTGGGGAGCATTCCAGTTGTGATTCCAGCCTGTCAAGGGTCCCTGAACCTGATAAAGAGAGACCCACAGTAGAGCTATCTTGTCATGTGACTCTCTTTCTCTCTCTTTCTCTTTCTCTCTCTCTCTCAGAGATAGTCTTACTCTTTTATGGGGGTTGGTCTTGAACTCATGAACTTAAACAATTCTCCCATGTCAGCCATTGGAGTAGCTGGGACTATGGGTGCCTGACACCCTGCCTGACATCTCTCACCCTATGAGCATGATTGGACAAGGACATGATTCATGAGGATGCTGCAGTCATTTTGAGACCATGAGGAGAGTCTCATTGGTCTACTAAAGACGGTAGAGCAAGAGGATGGAAAGGGCTGGGGGTCTTTGAGATCATTTACTCTCTACTTTTTATTATTTATAATATTAATAAACTCTGCTGATCAGTTAGTTGCTTTCAGTTGGGTGCTTTGTTAGCTGCATCCTAAAGCACCGCAATGGAAATAGTTGCCCAAAGTAAAAATCAAACAATTTTACATAAAAATGAAGACTTCTCATTTCTTAAAAAAAAAAACAAGAATATCTCAAAAACCCTAGGTTTGCCTTCCTACCAGGCAAACAGAATCAACACGAGCTAAAGAGACCCAGCACCATTTCCCTGAGGTGTGTGGCCTTGGTTTTCCAAAGTCTCTACTCTTCCCTGATGTCCCTGGCCTGCATCTTTCACTGCATCCCCTCCCAGTCCCTAGAAGTACAGGTGTTTTTGACCCTGTGACTGCCAATCGCCAGTTAGGACTCTGAGCAGGTTTACTCAGTAAGGGAGGAAAAGTCTTGCAGCCCACAGCTTGTGTGCAACCTGTCTTGCCAAAGAGATGGAATTGGTAGCCCTTCATATCCAGGAAAGATCAGGGGCCAAGGGACAAGTGGCCTCATCGTAGTCATTTTATTTGTTCATAATGATGTTACATTTCCCTCACATTAATGGAGCATGAAATTAAAACATATGGACCCACAAAAACACCTGTCTTTTGTGCACTGCCTTTCGCTATTAATTATGACTCCTAAGGATCCTGCCATTTGCTTCATGTTATTGTGTCCTTTGTAATTTTAATTACATTTTAATCAAGGCTTTTACACAGCCTGTTCTAGGGCTTTCAGTCTAATTATCAGCATTAACAATATTCTGTTCTTTGTTACTTTGTAGAGTCCTGGCCATGTTAGGCATTTATCTTAAATGTACACCACATGGTCCAGAATTTTAAGTGATCGTTAACTGAAGTGTAATTCTTTCCCTTTCCTTCTACCTGCTAAAGCAGAATTTGGGCAAAAATAGAATTAAGTAACTATGTGGACCCTATCAGGCTTTCTAACAGTTCTTCCTTTCCCCAAATGTTTGTTTTTTGCTTTATTTTTGACAATTGTGGAATTTTTATTGAATCTGAAAATTAATCTTTTAATTTGCTATGAATTTAGCTTTGGATTTAAAATTATGTTTTATAAAGTAGTATAATTTAACTTTTAAAGTATCTCTCATTCATTTTCAAAGTTGTTTGCAAGTGTAGCTCTGTGATTTTATAAAATCAGTGGTTTGACTTTGGACGAAAGTCAATTCAGGGCTTCTCCTCCCTCGCCCCACCCAGGGGACAATCACAGGGCTCTGTACAAAAACCAGTTTGGAAGAACCTCAGCTTTGGAGACTGCACTGGGGCTCACCAACCAGCTTTTTATGTGGTGGTACCTGTATGCCAGGGTTAAGCCTCTAGCAGAGTTGACTAATCAAAGGCACACCCAACCCAGAACCATACATTTATACAGCACTCAAGTGTTTCAAAATGCAGACTTCTACACTAACTCCTGGGAATCGACTCTCTCTGGAAACTAAAGATGCATCAGCTTGGAGTATCCAGGCCCAGGAACCTGGTGAGCCATGGGGATGCATCTGAGCAGAGGTGAACAAGGAATGCTCTCAGCTTTGAAAAGAACAGGCTGGCCAAAGAGCAGAGTGCTCTGTATGCAGGCTGAAAAGATTAATGTTGACTGGCTGCATTCAACAATGCAAAGAGCTGAGCCAGAAACAGTGTCCTCCCCATTTTGTTCTTGTGCCTTCTGCCAGAGACCTATCACAATGATGTTTCCTGCCAGAGTGGAGCAGGACAGTGCCATCACCCCCAAACACATTAGTGCAGAGCTCTACCAAACACAGATTCTAATGGGAACAACTCTCAATCCAAAACTACTTATCTCCAATGGTCACTCAGCCACTCCCTTGACGTAAGCCCATAGCAGTGGTTGTCCGATTTGTGACATTAGTCACACCACTTCCTAGTGTGCTACAGAATTTTCTGTAAGAGGTTGAGCTACAGACACACTGACTCCCACACCTAGACCGGAAGGCTGGAAGAATATTGGACCTGGAAACCCAGAGACACCTGCAGTGACCTTTACAGTGAACTTCTCCCCAACATGAGTCCTCTGCGTCTTTATTTCCTTTGTACTTTGTAGAGGTCTATGTATGGAGTTATTTATCTCATACCCTTCTGAATCAGTGCTTCAAAAAGCCCTGGAAATGTCACAGCTACACCTCTAATTTTAAAACCCATTTGAGAGACATGTGCTATGAGAAGATGACAGCTCAGATGTGAGCTTTTTGTTCCAACCTCAGCTCCTGGAATGACCTATGGGCAGAGCTGGCTTTGAGCGTCTGCTGCGAAACCTCAGGCAGTACTGGATGATTTTTTGTCACAGTGTACAGCCAACACCACGTCTTCCAGGTATGAGGTTTATTATGTTTGACAACCATGAGAACAGAGGAAAGTGGTTACAGCAAACATTTCAGGTGGAGGAATCAGCCGAGCTACACCCACCCCATCTCTGCAGCCTTCTTCCCCCACATCTCTCAGATTGTTCCTGCTGTCCTAACCTTATAACTTCAAAAACGCTGATAGGGAACACTGAGAGTGGCAAGAACGCCATTGGCAAAATGGAACGAGAAGAAGGGAAACTCTGAGAGACAACTGATGAGAAACACACTACAGAAAACCATTTTCCACTGTGTTGTGAAGTCAGGGTGGAAGAATGGGCCGGGGGCTCAGGGTCCATGCGCCCAGGATTCTCATCATACAGGGCCTTCAGTGATCCCCTCCAGAGGCAAGGTGGGCGCATTGTCAGCTGTGGGCATCTCCTCCTTCTTCATTGAGGTCAGCATTCGAAGACTGACATATGGTTTATGACAAGCTGTGTTGGCCAGCGGAGGGTAGTGCTGTCTGTAGCAGATGTACGCAAAAATGAGGCCGATCACTCCACCAACAAAAGAATCTAGGGAGCAAGGAGCAAAATGGGAGAAATGTGTTACTCTTCATTCACATGCGGCCGGTTAAGTTTTCCGGAAAGCACTTTTCCCACCTGCTCCAGGAATTGGCTTGCTTACAGGACACCCTGGAAAACTAAAGGAAAGAAACCACACTGGAAGTGTAAATATCAGTATGTTCTGCAAGCATCCTCCTTTCTAGCACTTAAAAAAAAAAGAGCACTTGGTTCTTCCCTTCATTTCTTTAACTCACATCTGAACATAGCATAAACTATTATTTTCCTGATTTTTAAATTAATTTTATTGGTACATTTTAGGTATACATGTACCATCATTGGAAATTTGCACCTTTACATAATCTCTCTTGGTTCTTGTTTCCCCATTCCTCTGCCCTCCCTTCAACCTCTCATTCCTCCCTAATTTTCCTGATTTTTAAAGTCAATTCTAAACTCTTAAAGAATTCCAGCCACCTCTCTAGCATGCAAATATTCTCAGGGGGTGTGATTTTTGTCTTCCCTAAGCAGTTCCCCACTAGAGTCTTCAGATCTTGTTGGTGGGCCACAAAAACCCAGCGGGTACACTGGTCTCTGCCTGGGGTAAGCAGATTCCTTCAGACAAAGTGAATAAAATATCTGACAGGGTTGGCACATTCAGCAAACTTCTGCAGGGAGATGTCTGATCTCTCCACTAAGATCCAAATATCACAAAGTTGAAGAAGCCACAATAGGCAGATGAGGCAGGAAAGCATGTGTGCAGGCAAGACAGGCCCTCCGACATGGGTCAGCCCCTCACCAAAGAGGGTGTTCGGCTCTTGTGAAGAGACCCCACACAAGTAGCCCACCACAATAGCTCTCGCTGTGTGGGCACTGCCTCTATGGATCATTCTTGCCAAAATATCCTAACACAGTAGAGAAACACCCTTAACCAAAAATCTCTCATTAAGGTTGCTGCTAGGCTAAATTGACATTCTTTGGGGGATTTCTACTAACACATTTATTATCTTGTTGAATCACACAGATTTCATACGGACAAGTAGCATCTGCCCTACTTTCCCCAGTATTGGGCTTTAATCCATGTCCTGATTCTGTAGACTGTGCTGGTCCAGGGTACTATGCTAGGCCATGACAGGTTCATTCCAGGTTTGATGACAGGTGACTCTCAGAGGTCCCAGCTTTGGCAAAGCAGCAGGCCCATGGCTGATGAGTGTGTCCACCTGGGCTCAGGTGAGAGGCAATGGTTTTCCCTAATCGCCAGTGCTCAGGGACCAGCCCATAAAATATGCTAGAGCTTTTTATAGATCAAGGCCTTAGAGTGGCATTATTGTATTGTTTTGTTTTCTTCTCCAACCCCAGGGAACAGCCTCCCAGGGCATTATTTTTATTAGCATCTAAAATGATCTACAATATCTGCATTTAAGCTATTGGCTATCAAACAGACCAAAGAGCAAAGCGTATACCTCACACCACAGGTTACATGAATTCATTCTTTATTTGAGCAGCCACATCATTTAATCATGTTAGCTATGGTTTGAGTCTCTGCTTAAGAACTCATAGAACATAGTGCTTTATATTTTCTTGGGTGAGAAATGTTTTTTTTTAAAGTTCATCAGAAGTTTATTTAAAACACTATGAAAATATGGCCATGCTGAAGAGGTTAGAAATTTAGATGGATGAGTTGAGAAATAGGATGAGGAAGGATCAAAATGCCCCTGGAGTTCTGGAACAGGATGAGAGGGGAACAGTATAACAGTGATGGATACTGCTTTTTAAGTTTTATTTCGACATGCTCTATGGCATAACCTTTAGAAGTAATATATTGTTAAACTGCTATGCCAACTCAATGAGGTGGATATTGAGGACTCCACTTGAAAGCTAAGGAAACTGAAAGTCAGAGAGGTGAAGTGATTCCCCTGACAGGGGCTGAAGCACCTTAGCCTGAGAACACCCCAGCAGGGAAGATCGTGGTTTGGGGGTGAGGATCACCTCAAATACGGTAGCAGGTGACTAGAGGGTTCAAAGGGCAATGAATGGATCTCAGTGTCCATGGAATCCAGATGGTGCTGTCTCCTTACTTAGCACTGGGGTCATTGTTCCAATAGACATGTGTATTGCATGTGGCAGGCATGATGGCCAGGTCTAGGGCACAAAAATGAATGAAGCATACAAGTCCTTTCCTTCCCAGAGTTTACTGACCAGGGTGGGGGGGGGGGCAAGATGGATCCAAATCATAACAGCTTCACAGACAGCTGCAGCTGGGATAGCACCAGGGTGTATGGAGAGCTGGGAGCTGGCCCAGCAGAGTGGCCTGGGCTAATCTGGAGCAGGCACTTCTGCTACGGATGCAACCCACAGGCCAAGACCTGAAGGATGAGGAACCATTAACCAGGGAAAGTAGGGAGGTGGAGCCATGGAGGAATATGCAGTTTTCTAGGCAGTGGGAGGAAAGGGCTTGGCCCATTTGAGAAACTGAAGGTGCCCATCCTTTAATAGAGGGGTGATGTCTCCATTGGACTGAGGGACATAAGGTGACCAGTTGTCTGATGTGGGATGGGGAAGAACATTTCTCACATCCCTCTGTAGCTCTGTTGACCCTCAGCATGGCCCAGACATACACCTGACAGTCTCACTTCTACCCCCTCAATGTTGCACCCCATTTCCAAGCCTGTCTCCCCACACATGGTGTTGTCTAGGTCCCCAGACTGCCTAATTCATATTTGTTTATCCAAATCTCCAAAGAGCTTTTATTCAGTAAGTGTTTGGTGAACTGAGATGAACTGAACGACATTTTTTTTTTTTTGCTTCAATTCTTTTATTGGTACATTTTAGGTATACAATACGTTGACATTTATCATTGGGTGCTTGTACCTGTGCATGATGTATCTTGGTTATTTTTTCCCCATTCCCTGTGAACCCTCCACCCCCTCCACCCTTCCCTATTTACAAAGACTTTGTTTCCATTTTTTTCTTTTCTCATAATTTTTCCTTTCCCTTTTTTCCTTTCCCCTTCCCCTCCCACTTCCCCTACCCCTTTGGAACTTTTCTTCCTATTTCAAATTATTAATTATTCATTTTAATCATTTTAATCCTTATTTACACTTTCAGTTTCTCATATTAGAGGAACTATTCAGTATTTACACGTGTGTCCTATTTATTTCACTTGAGTATCGCCTCAATGTCCATCCATTTAGCTATAAATGTCTCTAATTTCTCATTCTTTGTGGCCGAATAGTACTCCATTTTATTAAAAAAAAAAAACCCTGTATCTTCTTTATCCAGTTTCCAGTTGATGGGCACTTGGGCTATTTCCAAGCTTTAGCTATTACAAACTGTGCCACTGTAAACATGGGTGCACATATATCGCTGTGGTATGATTCTTTTAATTCTTTTGGGAAGATCCCCAGCAGGGGAATAGCTGGGTCAGATGGGACCTCTAGCCCTAGATCTTTGAGGTATCTCCATACTGACTTCCACAGTGGTTGCACCAGCCTGCACTCCCACCAACAATGGAGAAGGGTTCCTTTCTCCCCACACCCCCACCAGCATTTGCTATTGGTTGATTTCTTGATAGCAGCCATTCTTTCTGGGGTGAGGTGGAATCTCAGTGTTTGAACAACATTTACAAGATGCACTACAGAGTCAGTGTCACCGGGCACAAAAGGCCACATATGGCATGGTTCCAATTACATGGAACGTCCTGAGCATGTGTGTGCACATGTGCACACACACACACACACACAGACATAAAGTAGACTAGTAACCAGGAGCTGGGGGATGGGGGAATGTGGAGTGATGCTAATAGGTTTGGGATTCTGGGGAATTGATAAAAATGTTCTGGAATTAGAGAGTGCTGATGCCTGCACAACTCTAAATATATAATAAATTAACTGTATAATTTAAAAGGGACCACAATGAATATAATTAGTGTGTAAATAGCTACTGATATACTACTAACACTGCAAATATCTACTAAGAAAAGCTTTTAAAATGTTCTAAAAATTAAAAAATAAAAAGGGAGAGTTTTATGTTTACAAATTATATTTCAAGGTCAAGGAGGGATGGGAAAAAAAGAAGCAAGATATATCATGCACAGGCACAAATTCCCTATGATGAGTGTTATCATTATGTATATCTAAAATGTACCAATAAATGTTTTGCTTCAAAAGGAAATAAAGCACATGCACACAAAAAAGGCAAACTATACTTCAACGAAGCTGTTCTTTATTTGAAAAAAAAAGAGAAACCAACAACAGACGGACTCCAATGATAGTGGGAAAAGTAACTTTGAATCAGGAAACCTGGTAATTGAATCGTCATGTATAAAGTGGTCACAAACTTTTCCCCTTCTCATGAGGTCTAAGTACCAGAAAAGACCTCACAAGGCTGAGCATACCAAGATGCCAGGCTATGTTCACCAGCTTGAGCCCAAACAAGGAGAAAGGCTTCTGAAGATATGCTGTCATTTTCCCGAGAGGAGTACATCCCTTACTGTCACCATGGCAACATCCGACATCACTAAGCTGCCTTGACAGGAGATCTTGTATGCTTTGGGCTCCATAACCCAAGATACAAGGGCAAAATTCAGCTCTGGAAAACTCAATGATTCCAATGATTTTTGTTGCTGTTGCTATTTTTATTCTTTCTAGTGATTCTACTACTAGTGAGGTTTTCCTGTTTTTGTGACTGAGTTTCTACAGAAGAACTCATGTAGCCTGGAAAATGCATGACCTACCTGGTATACTGTAGGCGGAAGGGCAGGAGCCATGACTGTATTACTCAGTAAGACAGCTTTGCACACACAAAGAGGCATGAAGGAACAAATGAGTAAATGAATATTTAAAGTGTATTTTAAAAATTTACTTTAAATGGAAAGAACTTTCAAAGAATAATGCTTATTATATTGAAACCATTGTAAATAAAAATAAAACTAGTAAAAAAGAAACATAATTTAGTCAAAATCATCCATCCATTCACTCATTCATTCAGCACATATTTATTGAGCACTGTGATGAGTTGAATTGTTTCCTTTCAAAAGGAATACTGCAATTCTAATCCCTTGTAATTCAGAATGTGGCCTCAGTAGGAAATAAGGTCATTTCAGAAGTAATCTATTTAAAATAAGCTCATTAGTTTGGGCCCTGATCCAATATGACTGTATCTTTAAAAAAAGGCAAATCTGGACCCAGAGCAGACACACACAAGAGAGAAGATGATGTGAAGAGACATGGAGAAGACCATGCAGGGCAGAGGCAGAGACTCGGTCTATGCTGCGAAAGCCAACAATATCCGGGGCTACCAAGAGCTGCAAGAACTCAGGAAGGCTTCTTCCCCTACAGGTTTCATAGAGAGGATGGCCCTGAAGGTTTTTGATATACCATGTGCCATGCCAGCAAAAGACACCCAAATCTCTGCCTAAGTGGAGAGCATATTCTTAGGGGACAGAAAATGATGCAAAACTATTTGTTTACTTATTTAGCTGCTTCCATGTACTACTGGAGACAAATGAAGTAATTGAGCACCTAAGATATTTACTATCTGATCCTTTGCAAAGTCTGCCTACCCACATCCCTGTCCTGGACTTTAGGAAAGGACAGTAATCCATGCATACTCATTGCTTAGTTTGTCAGAAGGTGGTATGAGCAAGGGGAGAGAGTTCAGATGTGAAGGATGAGCTGCAATTTAAATCAAGTGATCATCAAAAGACCCAGGTGAACTGTAAGCCAAGATTAGGAGAGGGAAAGGGAAGAAGCCACACTCACATCTGGCAAAAGGGCATCCCAGGCACAAGAATGAGACAGTGTAAAGGGCCTGGACTGTTCAAGAAGTAGCAAGAAACCTAGAGGTTGGGGACACACAAGCAGGGAGGGCAGAGGGGCAAGCTCTCGCAGGCCACTGCAGGACATGGGCTGTGGTGGTAAATGAACAGAGCCACACCAGAAGATTCTGGCAAGGGTCACACATGCAAACTCAATCCTAAAGGCTCACTCTGGGTGCAGTGTAAGGGACAGCGAGGAAGGAGGGAGACCGGCTGGAAGGCAGCTGCACTACTCCTGTCAATGGAACAGGATCATCATACGAGGGAGGGATGTGAAGTTGGATTCTGGAAATATTTCAAATAGGAAAAGAAAAAGAAAACTACAGGCAGCAAAGAAGAGATTCCTCAAGTAAAGTGAAGCCTGGTTGTCCGTGAGACAAGCCCAACCAAGGTCTTTCTTCCCAGGAAAATAAGCAGCAAGCTAATCTGGTAGGAGGAGGCAGAAGTCCTGACTGAGAAAGGCCCTCCTGAGGCCCAAGTTCCCCTCTAGGGTGCTCTGATCAGGCAGAGGTGACCAGGGGCTCCAGGCTACTCACATCACCCTGAGGAGAGCCGTGGATACTGATGCAGAAGTGGGTGGACTCCATGGGCAGACAAGGCTTAGAGGTTTCCAGAGAGGAGTCAGGCAGCCGACGACAAAAATGATTGCAGGTCCTCACCATAAACTTGGAACCAAGGAGAGGAAGGGAGGGAGATGCATGGTGGTTTTGCTCTACCCAAGGCTGGTGGGTTTTTGATGGAAACCATAATACAGTTCCAAGAGCTCCTTTTCAAGTCAAATCAGAGTAAACCTCGAGATTGCTTCCAACAACTGACAACTCGGGGAAGGCCTGATTAAGAGAGTGCCCCTCAGCTCGGGGCAGGGGTGGGGGTGGGAGGGAGAGGTGGGCACTGCAGAATGCCATCAGGCTTTGATGAAAGGGTCTTTCCATAGGGAAAGAGCCTCTGCCTGGCTGTTTTGAAGCTGGGAGTCTTGCGGCACATACCGACAGTCCAACACAGTGTCTGCCTCTCCAAACACATCTGCAGGGTTGAAAATCAACTGAAGTCTGGTAACTACATGTAAGTTTATTTTTATTTCAAGTCATGCCTCACAGCCCAGTCAGAGAAGCCAGGTAAACCCAAAGGTGGGCATTTTGAAAATCACTCAGACAAACAGCACCGTCTGAGGCTGACTTGAAAGGTTTCCAAGTTCAGTCTGAGTGGGAATGAATGAATGTTTCTTCCCTCTGACTTGTTTTTCTGGATTACGTTCAGAGGAACATGCTCTTTCTCATAATGAAACACCCCACAGGCACCTAGGCTGCTCAAAATGACCTATGATTACCGAAATTTGTGTTGCTTAAATGGTTCCATCTAAACCTGAATTCCCACAAGAGGAGCAAGGATCTAGGAGCAAAGACCTGGGGTGAGGTCTCAATATATGACCAGCAGTGAAGCAAAAATGTTCCTGCCTCTCCAAGCTGTGATCCTCCCCTGGCCATAAACCATAAACACACACACAGACACAGACACACATACACACACACACACACACACACACACGTGAAAACACACTGGTTTAACGATATTGTCTGCACTCTCTCTACATTTACATTCTTTAACACAGGAATTCCACAAGTCTTAGCTCTCAAGACATCCCGTTAATCACGAAGATGAGCCCCTTTGCAAGGCACAAGGCTTTGAGCTAGCATCCCCTATGAAGCTCTCCAGTTTCCAGTTGACCAAAAAGTCAAGGTGTTACAGACTTGGAGAACATCAGCCACACAGAGATTTAGTCTTGATCTACCCATTCTGTTTCTGAGGAAATGTTGCTAAAATGCTTCCCTCCCTACACTTGTGCCCCTCTATTTTTCTCCCATAAAACAGCAGACTTGTATATTTGGAGTGGACTGGAAAGATAGAAACAACAGAAATAACCAAAGACTGACACAGCAAGCCATTTGAGATTACGGACTATTTATTAGATATGAATATGTAATAGAGTAATCAGAGGCATTTCCACATTAGGCAGTTGCTTAAATTAAAATTGAAATGGAGTTATAAAATCTCATAATACTAACGCTGTTAACAAAGTCTATAACAAGAGAGACTAAGGTTTTGTTGACATCTGTGGTGCTCCATGTGGATTTTCATCAGGATTGATGATCCCTGCCCACCGTCAGTAGGCAGCTCAGTCCACTGATGAAAAACCATAATCTCAATCAGGTGCCCTGCCTCAGACCTCCACCTACACAGTTGTTGAAAATCTTGCTGTCCATTCCATTGCTGAGCTGGAAACACTGAAGACCTCTTTGATCTCTCCCATAATAACACCAGGTTGAATTAATAAAATTTCCTATCTTCAAAACATTGTTGCTTCTTAAAAAGTAACAAAGGATAGAAAGATGGAACTGAAGTATGATGTAGATCAGGGTCTCTCAATCTTGGGAGTACTGACATTGGGGCTGGATAACTCTGTCAGAGGAGAGATTGACTTGTGTATTGTAGGGTATCTGGTCCCTTAGCCTCCAGCCCTCTACCCATTAAATGCCAGTAGCACCATCCCCCAAAAGATGTCTCTAGACATTGCTAAATGTCCCTCGGAGTACAGTGAAACTCTTCACTCCTCAGTTGAGGACAACTGGAGAAGGCAGCAATAGTGATGAAGGGGAACTTAGAAAGAATGAACCTGATGCAGAGCCCATTAAAAAATCCAAGGAAAGGCATGTTCCTCACCTGGCTGATTTCAGGGATACAAGTCAAAAAGATATGGCAGAATTGAGCTGATGTCTGAGCCCTAGCAATGACCTGTACTGTCTGATCCATGTTTAGTTTGGGCTACAGAAGTCTCCCATGACACAGTTTGGGCTTCTCCTCCAAACATGGCCCTTAGCATCACTGGACATCCTTCTCTCACTTTGCTTTTCCCACCGAATATTTATAGTCTCTCTCTGCTGCTCAGTCTATTTCTGTGCCTGCCAGATAGAAAGGTTGTGAGGTCTTATTGTCATGGGCCTTGGGTTCACCAGCTGCATTATGAATCTACCAGTTCCTAAAGCCAAGAGCTGGAATTCTGCATTCTTTCACCATGGCCACATTCCTCCGCCACAGAGGCAATGAATGACAAATAGTCCAGGGGTAGAGGAAGTTCAGAAGAGGCCAACCTTATGTCTTAGATTTTTAGTGCAAAGTCACTATGCAAAAGCTTTTACCTACCTGTGAGATAAAGGGAAAAAAATCTATTCAATTCTGAAACTTTTAATCGCTCCCCAAATCCAAAGTGGTTGAATAAAACTGAAAACCCACTATTCACAGCTTACAAACAGATCATGTTGCAAAAATATATCTGCTACCAACTCCGTTATTTGAGAAATACAACTTGTCCTTCCTTAGAGACAATGTGCTAAGCAACAGTGATGCCAATTTGCATTTATACAGGCATGTTTAATTACAAAATACATTTGGGTCCATTATTTCAATCAGCCTATGAAACTGTTCCATGAAATATTCAGGGATTATGGTTCCTGTGCTCAAAGAAGAAAATGTTGTTCACAGGAATACATGGGAAAAAATTCATACAAGACCGTTTGGCCCCTACTATTCTTCATGGGGAAATGTCCTGAACATATGGGCAACAATGAGCCTGTGGGAAAATATTCCCGGTTTCAAAGGTGCAGTGGGTATAGGCCCTTGTTGCTGTTGGCTCAGTGACTCCCTCCCTCTCTCTTCCCTCACCCCTACAATGTGGCTCCATAGCATCTAAAACTTCATCTGAGTCATTGGGAAAACTAAAGAACAACGAAGGGCTCAGGCCACATCCCTGTGGTCCACTCCTGACCATCCAGCAGGCCTCAGTTCTTGATCAGCACTTGATGGCTGTTGCATCCACTCACCCAAACCGTTTCAGCATCTCTTCCCCACACCCTGCAGCAAAGCTGCGCTGGAGACACCTGATATCTAGGGCAGGAGCCCCAGGAGGGTGGAGAGCACACCCAATGCTGAGAAGGATTAAGAGAACCTGGAGCCGTGGTGGGAGAAACATGAATCCCCCAGAGAAGACAGGGGGGAAGGTGGCCCCCACTTGGTGTTCCCTTCACCCTTAATCTTAGTTTCCTGCCTCCCTACCACTGAATGAGCCCCCAGAGCAGGTGAGAAGGGGGCAGTCCAAGGCAGCTCACTGCAGAGACAGGAAAAGCCAGGAGGGAAACAACACCTGGAGGAAGCAGGACAAAAGGTAAAGGAGGAAGAGGCTTGGGCCACACACTGATTGTGGAAGGCCATTTATCCAAGCAAACAAATGCTCATTCATTTGTTCAAAGTAAACACTCACAGAGGAGCTCTTTACCTATGCTTCTCAGACTGCAACGGAAAGGTTATGCTTGCTTGTTAAAAAGTAAAGTGGGAAGCTCTCCTGCAACCATCCCATAGTCCTAGGGCAGAGAAGCTGAGCCAGTCCCAGCACCCAGAAGGAAGCTCCCCCACCGCCATCCCAAGTTCCTAGGGCAGGGAAGCTGAGCCACGTGGGCACCAGAAGCACACACCCCCCCACCCATGGAAATGAGAAGACATGTAAATAAGCCTCAAAAACAGACTTCTGGATCACCTACAGCAACCCCAAAGGGAAACCAGATGGAACAATCTGATACTCAACCACCTGGACTCTCTGAACTGGCAACAAAAGAGGATCTGGGAAAAATGAAATCAGAAATAATTACTCAGATAACAGCAAAGATTGTGCTCATGGTGCAAGACATGATTAATAAATCTAGAGAGGACACAGATAAAAAAAAGAGGATCTGAGAAGCATGATGGAATCCCAACATAGGAAACAAATGGAATCCATAAAACAGATACAAACAGATTTCCAAGAGATTAAAAACTCCATCAAAAGTCTGCACAGCAGAATGAACCAATGTGAGGATAGAATTTCAGATACAGAAGATAAGATTGCAGTTAGTGACCAGGAAAAGAAAAATTGCTTTAAAATTGTAAGGGAAATCAATCCAGCAGCTGCTAGACGATGCAAAGAAGAATAACATAAGGCTGATTGGAGTCAATGAAGAAAGAGGAGAGAGTGCAGATGACATAAAAAATCTCTTCACAGAAGTGATGGCAGAAAACTTCCCAAGCAGGGGAAAAGAACTTGACATAGAGATAACTGAGGCATATAGAGCTCCAAAGAGCCTTGATCAAAAAAAATCTACACATAGGCATATAATAGTTAGGATTCCAGAAATCCAACAGAAGAACAAAACTCTACAAGCAGTGAGAGAAAAGAAACAAATCACATACAAAGGAAAGCCCATCAGAATCACAGCAGACTTCTCAATGCAAACCCTCAAGGCAAGAAGAGCTTGGAGTGATGTATTTCAAGCCCTAAAGGAAAACAGCCTCCAACCCAGATGGATGTACCCTGCAAAACTATCTTTCAAAATTGATGGAGAAATAAGATACTTTCATGATAAAGAGCACCTCAGGAACTTCATGAATATCAAACTGGCACTCCAAAAAATTTTAGACAATACCCTAGGAAAAGACAATGAGGATCCCAACCCCAGGAAACTCAGCAGAATGAATCCACTGGGTGTGACAAATTAAACACAAAGGGGGAGAATCCAACAAAAAGGAAAAGTCATGACAAGCCTTTTAAAACTTTTAACTTCATCTCCCTAATGAGTGTATAATTCAATCTCGTTACTGTACTGATTAGTATTTTTCTGATTCTATAGTTGCAAACCTTTCCTTGTGCTATACTGGCTATTTATCATCTTCTTATGTCTACTTTTTAATTGGGTTGTCTATTAATGAGCTGTAAGAGTTCTTTATATATTCTGGTCATAGGTTATATGCATTGTAAATATGGTCTGTTTAAGGACTACTTTTCATTTTAATGATGTCATTTAACGTTCTAAATTTTGATGGAATCCCATTTATCAATTTTTTTTCTTTTATACATCATGTTTTTTGTATCCTAGGTAGTTCTTGCCTACCCTGAATTCATAAACATTTTCCCTTATAATTTCTTCTTAAAATTTTATACTTTTAGGCTTTCATATTTAGGTTCATAGATCCCTTCAAGTTATTTTCATGTATGGAAATAAAGGGTTGAGGTTAATTTTTTATATATGGATACCAGGTGTTCTAGTGCCGTTTGCTGAAAACACTATCTCTTCCTCGGCTCTTGAATTAAGTTTATATTCTATAAAATGCTAATGTTAAATAATCTTTCAAAACTCAGTGGACCATATATGTGTGGTTCTATTTCGAGATTGTCTTTTAGTCAAATGATCTATATGTCTTCCCTTACACTAACACTGCCTTGATTACTGTAGCTTTAGAAGAAGTCTTAAAATTAGGTACTAAACGTCTTCCAACACTGTTTTTTTATTTGTTTGTTTTTTGTTTGTTGTTTTTTGTTTAACTTCTAGGTCCTTTGTACTCCTACATAACTTTTAAGTTTCAATATCCAATTCTTCATTTATAGCAAGTATACATAGACCTGAATGTTTATATATACCTTGTGTTTTCTAATCCTGCTAAATTCAAATACAAGTTCTAGGGGCTCCTAGAGATTTCTTAGTATTTTCTCTGTAGATGATCATTTCATCTACATATAAAGATGTTGCTTCTACCTTGCCAATCCTATCCTAATTGTGTCATTTTATTGCCAGACTATTTTGGTTAGGCCTAGGTTTCAAAGTTTAATGGACAGATAAAGAGTAAGCATATCTGCCCTTGTTCCCCACCTTAAGGAGAAAGCACTGTATCCTCTCTGTTCATATAAGGTGTTCTCACTGGAAGTATGTAGTACATGTCTTTAATCTGTTGAGAAGGTTCTGTTCTACATCTAGTCTCCTAATAGCTTTTACCATGAATAACTGTGGAATTTAGTCCAATACTTTTTCTCCAACTAGTGACAGGATCATATGGCTTTTTCCTTTCCTCTGTTAAAATGATGTCTTTTGGGGGTGGATCTTCCAATGCTGAACCAACACTGCCATCCCTATAACAAAACCACTTTCTACATACTGCCAGATCTGACTTCTTTGTTTTTGTTTTTTTCGGTACTGGGAATGGAACTTGGGTCCTTGTGCTTGCACAGCAGGCGGCGAAACCACTGAGCTAAATCCCCGGCCCTGCCAGATCTGACTTCTAATAGTTTGTTTTGTTAAACAAATTTCTATCTATGTTCATACTTTTTTCTTCTATTATCTTTATCCAGTTTTAGGATTAGCACAATGTTGAGTTCCTAAAATGAAGGGAGAAGTGTTCCTTCTTTTTTCTGCTTTGTTTGATATAATTTATCAGTTAAAATGTATATGAGCCTGCTGTTGTCACATATGTCGTTTTTCAAGCTAGGAATGTACTTTCTTTAATAGGTGCTATTCAAATTTTATATTTCCTTCAGAGTTAGTTTCATTAATTTGTCTTCCAAGGTACTTCTTAGAAGGTGTCAAATTTATTTCAAAAAAGATTTTTGTAATATGCTTTCTATATCCTTTTAAATTCTGTAAAATCTGTGGTACTGTCTCCTGGATATTGATATTGTAATTTAAAAAATGTATAACTGATATTGTGTAATAGGAAGAAAGGTCTAAAGGAGCAGGGGAAGTGGGAGGGGCAGGGGAAAGGAAAAAAGGGAAAAGAAAAAATATGAGAAAAGGAAAAAAATGGAAACAAAGTCTTTGCAAATAGGGAAGGGTGGAGGGGGTGAAGGGAGGGCAGGGGAATGGGGAAAATAATAAGAACCAAGATACTCATGTAATGGTACAAGATCCCAATGATGAATATAACTGTATTTTATACCTAAAATGTACCAATAAACTTAATGGGGACCAAAAAAAAGAGTAAAGTGGGCCAGAGATTTAGCTCAGTGGTTCCACCGCCTGCCTCCTCGAACATGCAAGGTCCGGCATTCCATCCCTGGTGCCAATAAATAAATAAATAAATAAATAAATAATTTAAAAAGTAAAGTTGCCACATTCCCCCATCTGAGAGTCCAATTCCTAACTCAGGATGACCTGATCAAGATGATCTGAAGATTGCCCTTTGGAAATACTGTCCTAGATCCTGCTTCCCTGGAGGGCACATTTCCTGTGGGCGGCACCTCTGTCTGTTCCCTGTTTTCTGTGGTAGGTGGTGGTTGTCTTCCAGGCAGACTGTAAGCTGCAGTTTATCTGCAGAGGGACACGGCAGGCTTTAGTTAACATTCCAGGAACAAGTCCCTCGTTTGTTTTGTGTGATTTAGATTTCTAACAAACATCACTGGACTGATAGCTAGAGGTAAGCCTCGTTCCAACCTTGTAGCTACCACTTAAAACATTGCTGGAATCAGTCCCTGGCTGGGCACATGCTTGACCTTGTACATTCGATTTGATATGAAAAAATAGCCCAAAAAACCCCCCAAAACACTTAGCACCAAGTCTAAAGATTGAAGTAAGTGATCCAGGAGGAAAATTACATTTGGGTCTGAGGCCCTGGGTAATTTTACACAGAAGGCCTTACATCCTGGCAGGACTCAAGCAAAATCTCCTTGAGCACACAAGAAGAGAAGGAAGAGCTCCAACTCTTTCCCAGGAAGGGCAGCAGGCAAGCTAGAACTCACTGGGGCAGGAATGTGTGCTTCAAACCTTATCTGTTCAATGTTCTGCCAATGGGAACTCAGTCCTCCCCATCTTGGTGCATGTCTACATCTAACCCTGGAGAGGAGGGCTGACCATAGTAAGGACTGGGCAGGCCCTGGGCAGGGACTCACCTTGCCAGTGGTGCTTGTAGTCACACATGCGGGACAGGGCGATCATCATGGCGCAGTACAGGGGCAAGATGGCAGCACAGAGCCGCCAGCTCTTCCCACGCCCACTCTCCGTGAAGCAGTGCAGCTTCCCCGCCAAGTAGAATGTCGTAAAACCGAGTCCCGAAAAGGCAACTGCCGAAGAGAAACAGCAGGCATTACTCTAGCTGTTGGTAAGTGGCAGGCGAGGCAGGAGGTAGTGTGGGAGATATCCTGGTTTTAGGCTTACAACAGACAGGATGCCTCTGGCTCTTCTAGACTACAAGAACATCCTGGTCTCACTGGATTTCTTCAATACCCTGACATGAGCCTTAAAAATATGCTCCTGCCCTTATCACATTTCTTTGACAGCTGACATGAGCCCAAAGGGCATGTGCTCTAACTGCTTTAGAGTAAAAGGGGGTAACCCCACAGCCATTATAATACTATCGTATTGCAGTTCTGATTTCTCTGGTGGGCTTTGGCAACCCTACTGATTCTGTCTAGGTCCAGATAAAGTCAAAATCTCTCCCTCCCAATGTGAAAGTATAGACTTTCAGTTAATTGGACCAAACATATTAGTGTCCACCCCTGACCACTTCCCAAATTCTAGAAAAACAAAAGACAAGCCAACACTAAAGCTCACTGGAGTTGCCATCTCTGGATCTGTCCACCCTTTTCTCTGGAGGGAGATCTTTTCTTACTGACAGTTGTCACGCCTCAGCTCTGCCTGTATAAAACTCCCAAGTGTGCTTTAATCTCCCATCTAAAACAGATGGGGTACTCTGAGTCAAATTCACTCCCACTCCCACTCCCACTCTGAGGAGTACACCTTCCTTTAATAAATCTCTACCTTTCTTACTTCTTGTATGTGTGTCCTGCTCAATTCTTTGGGATACTATGTATCATATTATATAGACAAGTAAGCCACAATAAGCTTTCGATCCAGTCATTTGTGGCAACATAAATGAAACTTGAGGACACCATATTATGTGAAATAAGCATGACACAGAAAGACAAATGCTGTGTATTCTCACTCATATGTAGAAGCTAAAAGGTGATCTCAAAGAAGAGAGTAGAATAGTGATCAGCAGAAGCTAGGAAGAGTGGGGAGAGGGGACAGAGAAAGCTCTGATGACAGCACTAAATTACAGTTAGCTAGGAGGAACTAATTCTAATGTTCTATAGCACTACAGTAGACTATAATTACATAGTCTGAAACAATTTATTATATATTTCAAATGAACCTGAGGTACCCAGTTTCCCAAGATAAAGAAATGATAAATGTTTGAAGAGATAGAAATGTAAATTACCCTGATTTGACCATTACATATTGTATACAGCTATTAAGTTGCCATACTGTACCCAATAAATATATAAAACATACATGACAACTAAAAATGAATTAACACAAAAAAAACCCCACAGTTGTAGCTCAGTGAGATGAAAGGTGGGTCTCTGAAGGCTTAGAACAATGGTCCTCCATCCTGGTTAGACATAGAGCCACCTTCAGTACTTGGCAAGCTTTAAAAGTCACTGGTAGCCACATCCCATTGCCAGACATTGTGTCTGTCATGGTTGGGAGTAATCCCTGGCATCATACACATGCCCATAGATCCATGTGGTTGGTGCATGGGTACTGCAAGTCCCCAAGTAATTCTAAGGCTGCCATGAGTAAGCTTAGAGAGTCTTTTGAAGTGAAGTGCTATAAGTCCTTACTTTCTCTGGATGCCATGCTGATCAAAACTTTCCTCTTGACCAGAAAATACTACTGTGGGAGCAGTGCTCCTAGGTAACCCACCCCAACAGTGACTTGGTAAAATAGGTCTTCCATATACTCTGTCAGAACACCAACCACTGTTAACAGACTGCCTAAATCCTGAGCCCCAGCCTGAGCATCCTGCAGGAGCTCGGTACAAAGGCAGACTCTCAGGGCCACTGCAGACCTACTAATTAGATACTTCACAATATCCCACAAGGAATCAGTGTGCACACTGCAGTCTTATAAGCCCTGTCCTAAAAGCATTCGTTATCTTTATAAGAGATCTCTAAAAGTCCATCTTAAGGAAATAATATAAACTATGGTGGAAATTTGGAAATTCTTCTGCTTAAAGTTCTTTATAAATATGGAAAACTGAAAGTGATCAGTACAGAGGCATAAATAAGCTAACTGTAACATTCCCTTTCAATGGGCTGTGATGCAACCATAAAAATTCAGATTACACAAAAATATCCCCAATATTTAAGAAACGATGTTCAATGAAAGAAGCAGGCCTCTATAGTATAGACCACTTGTAGGCAATCTATGGCATGCATGCTGTGGTGGGCTAATGGTTATCAGTGAAAGCTCTACAAGTTTTGCTATCACTTGTATAAACCATAGGTTCAAAATATTCACGGTTATGACACATAATAATGAATAACCTGCAGATTTTTCAAATTATGTCTGAAAATAATATATTTTCTTAATGAGATCTTGGTTATGAACATAAGCATACCAAAGTAGAACATTTTTAGCAACCGAAGTAAACAAGATTACACTGGAGTCCTCCCTTTTTAAATAAAATATTAAACCAGGGCTTCCCAGGTATAAAAAAGAAGCAAAAATAAGGAAGTGCAAATAGGAGTGTTTGATTAGCACTTTAATAACAAACCAGTGCAGACATATATTTATTGAGTATGTATTGTGCTTAAAGTAAGAGCATGTGAATCCTTGCGTTGCTCAACTCTGTTCTAAAACAGAGGGTATTAAGTGATTTACATGGTTTTCCAAAGTGACCCCATTTGGCCACCATCCTAGCAAGTGCAATGGTTTCATAATACTCATCCACATCCACTTTTCTTTGTTCCTTCAGTTCATTTATATTCTCCAGTGAGATATTAGAGTGGGAGAGGCAGGCTGGACAGTTGGCTTTGATTTCTGCTGACCTCATCCTAAGCTCTTACAGGAGGAGTAATAGGCTTTATTCAAATCATATGGCTTAGCAAGTCTACTTGCCTAATTCCACTAAGTGTGGGAGCAGAAAAGAACTGCCCTGGGGCTTTGATGGGTTATGGATAAAAGTCTCCAAGATTGGAATCAGAAGAGAGGCAGCCAGCCCTGGGTGTTGCCAATTTGGCATCTCTCAGAAAAACAAACAGACTTTTTTTAAAAAGGCAATAAATTAAGTGGTTGTTGAGTAAGAATTTGTATGTGCTCCCATAGAAAAAGAACCTAGGGACTTTAAGACAGACAAGCCATCAACTCAAGCTAACTATACCACCTGTACCTCTGGGACCTTCAGGAAAAATGGGGACGAGCAAGGGATGCCTGGCTCAGGTGAACACCCCAGCCTCCGCCTGACCCTGGATGCCCCAGCAACTCCATCTGGACAGCTCCTGGACCACAGGCTTTGCCTCATTCTTTGGAGTATGAGTAAAAGATCTTTCCCACTGTGGGAGCCAGTACTGCACCACAGCCCCTCCAGAGTGTTGACTTAGCCTTGATTTCGCAAAGGAAGGATTTGCAGGCATTTTTAAAGGCTGAGGGCAACAGCCTAGAGCCTGCAGGCATCCACACCACAGCCAGTCTGACACCTGCTACTGGGTCTTCGGACAATATTTCTAAGCATCACTGCATGCCCTTACTTTTCTAGGTGACAGGATGAACTTCCAATTTCATGCTAACCCTTATGCTTGTCACTTTTTCTCTGACACTTATACAGTTATTGAACTGTATTAATGTCCTTTGACAAAGGACTTCTGAGGCAATTCCTTCTGGCCTGGGAGGCACGCCTGAGCTACAAGGAGCTCTGCTCCTTTGCATTCCTGTTTTTGCAGTAACCACCAGAGTCACAACTAGAGTCTACCAAGCCAAACTGATTTAACATGATTCTTTCTGTAGATAAGGGTTTGTAACCAGGTCCACCACACACCCCACTCTGAGATGCTGGGACTCTC
Source organism: Heterocephalus glaber (assembly GCF_053883595.1). NCBI lineage: Eukaryota > Metazoa > Chordata > Mammalia > Rodentia > Bathyergidae > Heterocephalus > Heterocephalus glaber. Next base: position 64,005,935 of record NW_028258320.1, read on the forward strand.
AACCATGAAGGCTTAGATTCAAATTCAACTAGGAGAACAAGAAAAAGGAAGGTAATCAAACCCAACTTTTCCAATTTGAACTACCCAACATCTCATTCTCTTCTCAAAGAACATGTGGATTTGAGAAACTGAGGTGAGAAGTGGAGCTATGAAGTCTTTTATCCTAGCATGGAACAAATTAGATATCCATTCCAAGTGAGTGTCTATCCCTCCCTTTATATGCAGGCCTATCTTCTGGAAAGACAAAGAAGCAAAACTGAGAATTCAGATAGGTCACTGCACATTTTGGAAAACAGCGATTACAAGATAGGGAAAATGTATTCATATCTTGATAACATTACCAACAAAAGAAATAAGAGCAGAAAACTCCCAAGCCAGAGGAGTGAGAGATACCAAGAATCTGCTTGTTCTAGGAAGCAAACTTGTTCACTGGTGTTCCAGAGTTTGCAATACACATGTGCACACATCCCCACACTCATTGCAAGAAGGAAGACGAGCCCTTTTGCTAGTAATGGGAGGGACGCAGCCACAGTGATCTGTGGGAAAAACACATGCAGTTGCTTTCAGAGACTGTTGTGAGTTTTCTTGGCTGGAAGCAGCTGATTGTAAATATTTATATGTGGATCTCACAATGCAAAGCAAAGATTCTCTCAATTAGGAAGAACATTAAAGGTAATAGTTTCCCACCCTGATCTGGCAGTTGAAATGCTCACTTGCTCTTTTCAGTGAGAGCAGATAAGCAGAGGACCACGGTCCACGGAGCTGGCCCAGGAGCTGATGTCCAGTGTGTCTGTGAATAGGACTACTCACTCTGGTGACACTGAGAAGCAATCACTGGTTCACTTTTCTCAGCCACCAAATGAATTAGCCCTGATATTCATTCTCTCTCTCTCTCTCTCTCTCTCTCTCTCTCTCTCTCTCTCTCTGTCTGTCTCTTCCTGAGTTCTTCCTACAGGAATGATCTCAGAATCTTCCTCAGTTTCTGAATAAACAGGACCCCTGCTGTTCATTAGGGACCGAAAGCTACCTCTCAGACTACAAACTAGACCTAGACACAAGCAACAAGACAAGTTGCTCTGAGTTCTTAGATAAATTAAAGTTTTAAGAAGAGAAGTAACACGAAACTCTAAGAGACTAAGGGATGGAGATGGAGCAGTGCTTCAATGAATGAGAAAGGAAAGAAAGAGGAAACTGTGCCCAGTTCAGCAGGCACCAGGGACACTCTATCAGCAGGAGGACAGCCAGGCCATCCGATGCTAGGTGCCTTCCATCTGTCAGTGCTGCACTTGCAGCTCTCTTGATCTTGTCTCTGCATCCTCAGAACAACACTATGACACAGTCACAGGTCATTAATGAGAAACAGAAGCTCGGAAAGCACTAATTATTTATCTAATTTTAATGCTGCTCTTCAGAAACCATGAATCATTATTAAAAGTAAAAATCATGTGTTCTTATATCATTGCACTTGCAGCACTCCTAAACACCTATTTGCTTTGATGTCCAGGAAATGTGTGCCTATCAGGGTCACCAATGAAGTCCTAGGACCCAAGACCCTGGCAAAAGAAGGCATCCAAACATGGTACCCAAATGAATATATAGGTGGCAGAGACTATTCATTCTACATACATAGTTGAGCCCTATTAAGTACTCTAGCAACAAGCTAAGGTCCTTGGGGACAGAAGGACATATATAATCCTGAAAGGTCATATCTTTTGCCCTCCCTTTTTGAGCAGGGTAATATCTGAACAGGCTGAGCCAGCTAAAATTTGCATCTCATGCAATTGGTTGCACAGCCTTATTTAAGAATGAGCAATGGGGAAAAGGAAAAGGAACCAAACAGCTCATAATTAGTCTGAAAGCAAATGTCAGAGGCAGGAAATACAGAGAAAAGCAGACTGTAGACTCCTTGTGGAACCTCAGTTTGCATCTTCAAAGAGGGTTTTGTTCTGGAAAAAAAAACCCAACTCAACTGCAAAGCATAAAGAATCAAAAGAAAAACAAGAGGGAGGAAGCTGACTGGGGTAAGAAAGTGGCCATACTTTTGTCAACTCTGGAGGCTCAGATCTTGGGTTACAGGCAGGGACAAGGAGGGGCAGTGTCAGCAGAGGAGAATTAAGGATTTTTAAATGACAGCAGCCACCGTGGCTTCTCCGATCCACCCCACATTGCTTGATCAAAAACACTTATCAGGAATGATAAATGTTTCTCCTCCTAGAGAGAGCTAGGAACAATTACAAAGATGGGAAGTGGTTTTGCATCTCAGAGCATCCTAATCTACAGAAGGTCTAATCCTCAGGACAACTTCCCCTTTTTTCCAGGCTTGATGATATGCCACAATGAACTGAAACATAAATATAAAAACAAGCCTTTAAAAGGGAGAAATTACCTTTTTCCATAAGGCCCTAAAGGGAGATGGTAAAAGCCTGGGCAGGAGTCCAATAAAGATAATATTTTAATGAAAAATGATTTTATTTTACCTCCAAAGACCTTAGCATAACATAAATTTGATGGTAAGATTTGAATAGGAATGTGAATATTTGAAGAACAACCAAAAAACCAGTAGTCACAGACTTGCCAATGAGCTCATCCAATTTTCTTCTACTCGGGAGGGAGGGCATGGTTTTCTGGAGAAGCTCTTTGGCTCATGGAATCATGACTGCTCATGCCTGCTATCTTCTTAAGAGGTAGCTTACACTCCTGTCTTTTATCAAATGTTGTAGCACCTGCTGTATGTTTGCTAGAGAAAAACAACTTTTCAAACTCACTCATAGCAGTCTTGATTAGAGATCTAAGCCTACACAGGAAGGAGACCCAAATGGGCTTTGCATTAAGATCTGCTTCCCCTGGGGTGTGTAACCAACCAGTTCATGGAGGGTGCTAAGCACACAGCCCAATCAGAGTATGGCACAGTCAAAAGGAGGGGCTGTCTTAAGCTATACTAGGCCATTGATTTAATTCCTGAAGAAAACTGTAGCAAATTCTAATCTCAAAAACCCCAAGTGACTGTGTATCTGATGAAGTGGAATCCAAAACTTCTCTTATGTTCCGTACTTTCTGAAAATAACATTCCTATGATCAAAGATTACCTATGTTCATCTTGTACACTTTAAGGGAAACTGAGTATAAATAGGCCAAGGTGCCTCATTTATCTTACAGATACAAACACTGTCTCCTCTTGTTACTTATGCCATCTAAATTCAAATAAATTCATTTTAGCTTTTATATGAGAATTGTAGATTTTGTTTTTTAAGTTTGTAGGGCTACTTTAAATTTGGGAAACCAAATGTGTTGCATTTTCACTTCTGTAATAACAGATGCTACTAACTGGTCAAGGGCTTTTCTCCAGAAAGCCAGGTTCAGGCTCACAATTTCTCTCAAGATAGTGTCTGATCGATGACCTGCCCCAGGCAGTAAACTAAAATTCACTTCCTGGCTTTTCTTAAATCATTTAATCCAAGCAAGACTGTCACAAAAGCACAACTCCTGAGGAGTTGAGTCTAAATCAGAGCGATGTTTCTCTCAATGGTTTCATCTATTCACCAAATGGGAATAACAACATCTGCCTCAGCCACTTTCAAAAGACCTGATATCTGTGAAACCACTTTGTAAATAGAAATTCAATGTATAAGTGTAGCTGTTGATATTAATAAAGCTGATCAAATGGGCATCTATAAACACTGAATGTAGAATCGGGTGCAAACTCAGACCTATTTACCTCTAAGCTCAATTTAGTCCCCTCCTCCAAACACAGAAATGTCTAACAATTTGCATGGGGCAGACTGTACATCTTTCTTGAAATAATTATATGTAGGATGAAATACAAAACAGAAAATTTTAAGTGCATCATGGCACAGACATGAATTAATATAAGTGAAATTCCTCAAAAACAAGCACAGCAAAAATTTGAGTGTTGTGGTTTAGATTTAGAATGTCCCTCAAAAGTCTTGTGTGACAGGAAAGTGACTAACACGGAAAACTGGTACCAGACATGTGGGGCCATTGCTGTGATTATACTTGGCCATGTGTTTCAGAAGCCTTTGGTGCTGGTTTGTGAGAGGAGTTTGGAAAGGATTGGAGAAGGCTTAGAATGCTGTAAGCAGAGCATTCAGAGATGGCTGATTCTAGCTGGAGCTAAGGCCAGAATGCTGATCGGGATGCTGACAGTGAAAACCAAGCTCAAAAGGTTTCAGCTGGGAATAAGCATTCCATTGGCATTTGGGTTAAAGGCCATTGTGTTACCTCTGGCAGAAAATTTGTTCACATTTTGCCCACATTCTGAGATTTTGCAGGGGTAGAGATTAAAGGCAGTAGACTAATTAATCTGACAGAGGACATTTCAAGAGAGCCCAACACTCAGGTCGTGGCATGAGTACTGCCAACTACTTTTAGCTGGATTTATGAGAATCAAGGACAAAAGCCAGAGCAGAAAAAAAAAAAAAAAGAAATACTTAAATTTTGCCCCAGAAAGAAGCTCATATGAAGTTAGAGCTAAAAGAGGTGTGGTCACTAAAGAGATTAGTGACATTAAAAAGGAACAAATACTTTGCACAGAAACAAGAAAGATACCTTGAGGGCACCTCAGAAATCAGAAAGACTCCACATGTCACAAGCTCAAGGGTATAAAATAGTAAACCTTTCATTTGAGGAGAGTTCCTGAGATGCCTGCTTGAGAAGGGCCTCCTAGGAAATTGGTTCCCCAAGATTCATTTCACTGTGCACAACCATTTCAATCCTCAGAGGCTATTGTAGCCAGGGATCAAGGAACCCTGCTACTACTACTCAAGCTGGCAGCTGATATTAGTGTTGTCCATGTGGTGCTGGTCTTAGTGCATGCAAAATGCAGTTGTGGGGTCAGAAAGGCTTTCACCCAGATTTCAAAGGAAGATTGGGAGGCCAGGCAAGGTATCCCTGAAAGGGCAGTGAACAAAGCTGTGGAAATGAAACCAAAGGTGCAGTGGAGACTCCAGGAAGATGAGGGTATGAGTTGTCTGCTAGGAAAAGCTGCAGGTAATAAGCAGAGCAAGCCCAAGAGAGAGTCCATTTGTGATGTAACCAGGCCTGGAGTTGCCCAAACCCTTTGGAACATACATCAGGCCACAACCTACCCTTGACGCTGGACATGGAGCTACAGAATGCACTGATTGTCCTGCTGGTTTTTGGTCTTGCTTTAGTCTGATTCCTTCCCATCTTCCCTTTCTTCCTTTTAAAATGGAAGTGTTTACCCTATGCTAATTATATTGGAAATATTTAACTTTTTAAAATTTTTATAGGGGCTTACTCCCATGAGTTTTAGAGGAGACTTTAAAGTTGGAATGCTGAAGCTGTTAAGATTTTGGTGACTCTTAGAGATGTACTAAATATATTTTACATAATGAGATGGATATAAACTTTTTGGGGCCAGGAATGGAATGTTGCAGTTTAGAACTAGAATGTCCCCCCAAATTCTCATGTGTTCAGAGGTAGGGATTTTGGAAGGTGATTGGGTCGTGGGGACACTCTACTCGTCAGAGGAGTGATCCACTGATGAGTTCCTATTTAAATGTGGTATTAAGAGGGCCCTGCTTGGAAGATGTGCCACTGAGCCTTTCCCTCCTTCCTGGGTGCCATGAGCTGAAGAGCTTTCCTCCATTTTGCCTTTCTGCCATGCTGTTGCTGCTTTGGAGCTTGCTGACCATGAACTAAAACCTCTGAAACCATGAACAAATTAACTTCTCCTCCTTCATGTCATGAGTGTTGGGCATCACGTCTCAGTGATGGGAAAGTGACTACTACATTTAGGCAGAAGAAAAAAAAACAGGACCAGGTTGGGGGCTGAATGCATCTGTGGAGACCTTAGACCTTGTGTTCCTGCTTTGGTGTCTTTATGGAGCACAGGGTAAATAGATAAAGTCCAGGGCCCATTCTAGGTAGAACATAACAAAATACTCTGGATATATCTCAGGCCCTGTAGACTATGACACCAGCTTGGTCAAGGGGAAATAAAATAAGAGGCACACCTTCCAGAAGGACGTAACACAGAAACTCGCCAACCTCCATCTTTGGCCTGTGTGGAGAGATTTTCTAACTATGATCTGTTTGTCACAGGTTTTTGCTTTCCAATTTGTTTATTCTCATGTGGTCTCCAAAAATCTTTAAGTAGAGAATTAATTCTGAGTGGCCCTGCATTAAGGAATGCTCCCAGGCAATAAACAGAATTTCTCTCCAGAGAATTCAACTTCTCATCAGATATCAAAATGTTCTCCAAAAAGAGAGTTATAAGGAAAATAAAAAGCACAAAGTAAAAAATCTAAACACAAAATATCTTAAGAGCTCATGAGAACATATAGGACAAACCAACTCATAACATATTTTGATGTCATAATTAGAAGGTATAGAATGTAACATAGCTATTTTATTTATTTTTATTCATTAAACTTATTGGTACAATTTAGGTATACAATATGATGACATTTATCATTGGAAATTTGTACCTGTACATAATATATCTTGGTTCTTATTTTTTCCCCATTCCCCCACCCTCCCTTCAACCCCTCCACCCCTCCCTATTTACAAAGACTTTGTCTCCATTTTTTCATTTTCTCATATTAATTTAATTCCCTTCCTTCCTTTCCCCTACCCTTCCCATGTACTCTTCCCCTTTAGAACTTTTCTTCCTGTTTCACATTATTTATTATACATTTTGATCCTTATTTACACTTTGTTTCTCACACCAGAGAAACTATTTGGTATTTATGCATGTCTGTCCTATTTATTTCACTTAAGAGTATGGCCTCAACGTGCATCCATTTAGTAAAATAGCTATTTTAATATGATTCAAGAAATTATAAACATAAAAAATAAGGGCAGACATTATAAATAAAATAAAGTCAATTTTAGAAGACCAAATAGAATTTCTATAAATGAAAAATACAGTAAATTTAAAAACTCAATAGATAGATTAAACAACATGAGAGACAAAGCTGAATAGAGAATAAGTAAATTAGAAGATAATGTAGATTCAAATTTTGTCCAAATTAAATTAAAAGAAAAGGAAAACAGGAAAGGAAAAGGAGAGGGAGAGATAAAGACAAGGAAGGACAGCAGAAGCTGTGGATTGTCTCTGTCACCCTAGAACACAGAGAGCTCAACCCTGAGTCCCTCAGTATCCCCTGAGTGGAACCCTGGCCTGAGCTCCTCTCCCATTCCTGCAGCCAGAAAGGGCCCTGGCCTGGCCCTGGCAGGGTTCTCTCCTCTTCAGGGCCATATCCACCTGGCCTCTTGGGTCAGCCTGGCCACCAGCTTCTCTCTTCTGTTTTGTTGTGTGTGTGTTGTGGGCAGGGAGAGGCCGCCTGCCTTACCTACTGTGAGTGCCTTTAGAGAGACACATTTTACTAGGATGTTCTGTGCACCTGTTGTATGTGGTCCTGTAGGCTCACTGCTTTGTACATGAGAATAAATCTCTTTCTACAAAAAAAAAAAACCTATGAAGGCAAAGTTAAGAGATAGGGATAACAGAATGAGAAGGTCTAAAAAATGTCTAACTGAATATAGAGAATGAAGAAGTAATATTCAAACAGATAACAGATGAAGATATCTCAGAATGTTAAAAGACATAAACCAGAGACTTATAAAGCCCTATGAATCTCCAGCAAGATGTGTAAAAGAAAATCCACACCCAGAAACAACTTTATGACACACAAGAAAAAAATCAAGATATTAAAAACATTCAGAAAGGAAGCAATATTTACAAAAGAGCAGGAGTAAGATTGATAGCTGACTTCAAAAGATGCCCAAATGGAAGCTAGTCTACAATAAAATAAAATAAAGTATCTTCAAAGTCCAAAGAGAGAAAACATAAACTAGAGTTATGGATTGTATAAAGTTTTATCATCCAAGAATGAAATCAAACAAAGAAATTTTAGGAAATTAAAAATATAGAGCATTTATCATACAAACTTTTAAAATAAAATGTTGGAGTTATATTTTAAGTAGAAGCTAAAAGGCTGAGATAGAAAAGAAATGAGAAGCAAAGATGCTGGCATATATGTAAATTAAACTGTTCGCAAATACCTATTTGTGGTGGTTTGTTGGGAAAAAAAGAGAAAGAATCAGGCTAGAATTAAAACACCAGACAAAATTATATAATAAGTTAGAATGCACTGATCAGACGTAAAGCATTTAATGCCCTTACATTGCTCAGAAGGAAGAAAGTTAATAACTTCAGGCTTTATTAACTATGTGCATTAAATCATGTTTACCAAACTTTCAAAGAGGAAAAACATGAAATCATACATAAAAATAATACAAGTAGAAAAAAGCATATAAAATGATATAAATAAGTTCAAATATTTGAGTAATGATGAGAAATGTAATTGCAATTAGCAACCCAAATAACTTTTTAAACTGCATACATAAAACATACACTACACTCATAGGATAGAAAATTTTGTGAGGCAAACATTAAGCAGTAGAAAGCTAAATCAGTATTAATGATGACTTAATTGGAAAGATAGTAAAAAGTATAATAGAAAGCACAACAATTTGAAGCATTGTTCACATGTCATTCCAAAATCCATGAGTCAAAAATAGACAAAATGAAAGTACTATGGAATTATAACACTTATCATAATAGTGGGAAAATTTAATGCATATCTTTATAATTGGTAAATTATGAATAAACAAAATTTAGGTAGGATACATATAAATTTGAGCAGAATAATTAATAATCTAACTCTAATGGATATCTAACACATTGAGTCCAATGATTTTAACATTCACATTTTTTAAAAGCCATATGAAATTTTTTTTCCAATGTCAGATGCCATTTATTATTTCATTGATTGTTGATTCAACAATTTGGGAAATATCAACATGTAGCACAGATTCTTGCCCTCAAAGAAATAATTATAGGACTATTATGGGATCGACAACTCACTAAATACTTTTCTTGCCTTATGAAATGTAACTACAGCAACACTGAGAGGAAAATTCATAGCCCAAATTGCTTAAGTTAGAAAAGGAATAAAGTCTAGCCTTATTCAGCTGAATGTAAGTTAATTTAATAAATTAAAAAAGAACAGCAGAATTAATTAAAAAATTAAGACAAGAAAAAATATAACAGCAAAATAATGAAAGTAAGACTAATATACAGTAAAAAGGGCAAAAGTTAGCTCTTTCAAAAGGCTAAAAAAATAGATTTGTATCTGGAAAGACTAAACAAAGAACTCTCTGAGAGAGATAGTGTACACAAAGCAATATAGAAATGGGTAACAATAATATTAAATTAGAAACAAATACTTTATGTCAATGCCATATAGAAATGAATAGCAGATATTAATTGTAAACAAGTGGTATTATGAGCTATATAACCTTAGATAAACTGACTTAGTATTTTAAATCTAAGGCCAAATGTTTTATGGAATATTGGCCTGAGACCTCCATCCCCCAATAATCTGCTATGGACTTTTTACAATGATTTTCAAATGAAAGGACATTCATTTTATGAAGCTTGTTAATTGTGCTGGGCATGTCTTACACATTTTCCCCTGTATGACTGATCTCTAGTCACTAAAATATTTATTTAGGTGTTCAACAATTTTTGTGGATTTTTTTAGGTCTTTACTTCATTTTCATACTTTTGTCTCGTTTTAGTAACAGTCATTCCAAAAACCTTGCAAGTATGGTACAAAAAATAAGAATTACCGACCAATCACAAATGTGATCAAAAAAGCCGTAGCTGATGTAAAAAAAAATAAAGGTCATGCTTAATATAAAATGTAAAGGATTCCTTAAAGATCAGGAACAAGACATGGAGACATGCTGTCCTCATCTCTAGAACACTGTACAGGAGGTCCTAGCTGTAGAAGTAAAGCAAGAGAACCGAATAAAAGATTTGAAAATTGGAAATAAAAAATAAAACTGCCATTATTTTCAAGAGGTGTGCCAGATTGTGTAGGAAATTTGAAATGGATAATTACAATTATCAGAGAGCTTAGAAAAATGTCTGCATAAAATCAATAGACCAACATCAGCTGCATATTTAGACACTAGAAAACTATGACCTACAAAATGTAACTTAAAAATAAAATTTACAATAGTAATAAGAATATTAAAGTAATTAAGTGTGCAAGTACTTTAGAGAGAAAAGTATAAAACTACTACAAGGTATTGGGACCTAAATACATAGAGAAATCCATCATATACATTGATAGAAAGATGTCATTTCTTTCTAAATTGAACCATAGATTCAAAATAAAATTTCAATAAAAAATCTTAATGAGAGTTTTCATGGAACTTGACTAGCTGAATCTAAAAGATTGAGAATAGCTAAGACAGTACTGAATAGCAAGAAGGCAAGATATGTGATAGATAATCCCCTACTTTCATTTATACAAGGATATACTTCCCATATAGCCTTGTAATTAGGTGGGCTCGTGTGACAACTTCTGACAATGAAATATGAGCATCACTGACAGGTGTCACATTGGAGAAGGTGTAACGAGCTAATATGTGATTCTCCATGCCCTCTAGACATAGACCAGCACATCCCAAGCACTTGTGATGACAAAAAGCCTCTGTTTGCCTGAACCCCTGGGTGTCCACAATTGTACATGTGGCATCAATAAAAATAAACACTTTTAGTTTTAAACTAATGAGATTTACACTCTAACGCAGCCCAACCCGTCTTGAGTAATGTGAGGATTTGTTCTGCTCAAAACTTATCATAGGGGCCAGGGATTTAGCTCAGTGTTTCCACCGCCTGCCTCGAAAGCACAAGGTCCTGAGTCAGATCCCCGGTACCAAAACAAAACTTATCATAAAATTTATCTCCAAACTTATCATAAAGATATAATGACTAGGACATTGTAGCCTTAGTACAGGAACAAGCAAACAGGTTTGTGGATCAGAATGGAGACAGCCCAGAAAGAGACCTAGCTTTACAAGGACAGGAGAGAGGACAGAAGTCATGCTGTAGAACAATAAGTAGTGCAGGGAAAGATCGGTTTCCACATGGAAAACATAAAACTGGACTACTACTGTACCCCAAACCCAGAAATCAATTGCAGCTGAATTATGAGCTGAAAGAAGAAAGCAAGACTAAGAGTTTGTAGAAGATAAAACAATCTTGCACATGGGAAACATATTATTAGAAAGACCAAAAGTATTCACCATAAGGAAAGGATTGATAAAAATGATAGCATTTAATATTAGAAACTTTATTAGAAACTTGGTTCATCCAAATACATAGGAAGACTTGGATTTGATGCTGCTTTTCCCACAGCTGTGAAGGATTGATGGTCACTTGCAGAAATGTGAAGATGGTTTCAGCGTGTCATGAGATGAAAATTTACTCAAATACAAAGTTGTAAGTTGTCTGAAATTAATTTTTATTACACACACACACAACCTAGAATATATACAAGGTGCAAATTCTAGTGACTTCTGAAATGTAGCAAAGGAAATTTCTTATTTTAAAAAAGGAAAATTTGCTTGTCTGTGTATCCTAATTTTCTACAGGGTGAATGTACTTTTTTAAATAATAAAAGGCTCATTAACCTAAATGAATAAATAAATGAAAAAAACTATGCAAATTGTGGAAGGAAATAAAACTATGAAAATGAAAAAGACAGAAGAGGATGTTTGCCATAAATATAACCAAAAAAGAAATATGTTCAGAATAATTTTGAAATCTCTAATAATTAATGAGAAAAAAAGCAGAAAATTTAACTTAAAAATAGGCAGAAGACATGAACAAGTGTCCCATATAAAGAGGAAATATAAATTCTGTTAAACTTATGAAAAATAGTGCAACTCATTAGCTATCAGGAAAGTACCTATCACAACCACTTGGAGTTACCATTACATCCTGTAGACTGGAAAAGACTAAATTTTGACAGTGTCAAGTTCAGACATGGTACAGCAATGGTAATTCTCATAACTTGATGAAAGAGTAAAAATCATTTGCATTATTTATTAAAGTTGAAGAGAAGTAAACAGCTGAAAAAAATCTTACTACAAGCAATACAGATAAGAACTACCTTTGCAGTGAATGTGTCAGGGATTCATAGCAACACTGTTCACAACAGGCCTCAACTGGAGATGACCCAAATTTCCATTAATATAAGAATGATTTTTAAAATGTACAGTAATGCCTTAGAATATCACCCAGCAATGAAAATAAATTAACTTCTGCTATATACAACACTAAATAGATCAATCTCCAAAAAATGGTGTGCAAAAATAACAAATTAAAATATACATACCATATGACTACTTTCATGTAAAGATGAAAACAAGAAAAACAAAGCTATATATTGCTTTGGGAATGCATATGCTTATGTGTGATGCGATATTTGTGTGTGTGTGTATGTCTGTGCGCGTGTTTGTAACACTGTCTACAAAAGCAAATAAATTAATTTTGAAATAAAGTAATGGCTACCATGGGAGGGGGAAGGATCAGCCCCCAGAGTTTTAAGGCTATAGTTTAATTCTACTTCTTAATCCACCTGGTGGATACATGAGGGCCTGCTTTCTATCATTATTTGATATGTGTTAACATTATCATTTAACAGTAATATGGTGTTATTTAAACCATACTTGGATATTTTATATATTATTTTGTAATACATTTCACCATTGACTATGTCTGTTAAACCACAGAATGCCAAGAAAACTACATAGTTCAGGAGCAAATGCATAATTAGAGACAGTCATCAAACAGTTTGTTAAATAACTTGGACTTGCAGCCACTCATTTGGTCACCAGGCAGGCCAGACCACTTTAAAAATGAACCACAATTTCAAGCTCCCAGCCCGATCTCCTTTCTTTGTGAAAGCCTCTCTGTAGAAGCTCCTGGACCCTCCCAGGCCCTGCACACCAGGACTCTGTGTGCCGGGCAGCGTGACTCACCAATGACCATCAAACACTGGCTTTGGTTTTCAAAGACAAATAAGTATTATAATTATGGAGCCTTTACATTGTATTTCTACAATGGTGCTGATTTGGATAACTGGAAAACAGAAGCAGTGTACCTCAAGAAAAAACAACCAAGGAAGCCTAACCAAACATCACCCCGTTATTCAAGTGCAATGAGCTCAAACTGATGCTTAATTACAACAGGCAGTTGGAGGATCAGAGGAGAGCAAGACAGGGCATTCTCCTGAGGCACTTGATTGATTTCTCAGATTACAAAACTCAAGCCACTGAGAATTCTGAAAACATTCATTAAGCAAGAGAGAACCCAGAGAGCACTCAAAGCTTGTAATGGGAACAAATACTGAAAAAATGAAACTGGCCAAGCTGCCTGGTTCAGATCTTATACCAGAACATATTTCAAGCTTCACTGCTATTTTATTTTTCTAATGTAGTTATTTCTTAAGGCTGAAAAGATAGACTTTATTCCTTTTACTCTTCTTCATTACAACACACACCTGCGACTCTACCATTTGTTTCAATGTTTTATAGGATTTGCATAGGCTCAGAAAAACACTACACCAGGACTTAGATTATTTTTTTCTTTGAAAATGATTAGCAAAGAGACATGCCCTACGGACATGAGATAAAATACAACAAATTTATTGCAAAGTGTTTGAGAAAGAAAACAGCTGTATGAATTTATCAGTAGGAGATGGCTTCACTGACTATACTATGTGGACTTAAATTCAGTTGACCGTAGTAAACACAGGTATTGTATCCATGGATTCAACCTACTGTCGATAAAACACATCTGAGAAAAAATTGTGTTTATAGTGAACATGTACAAACATTTTTCTTGTTCTTATTTTCTAAAAAATACAGCAAACAACTACTTACATAGCATTTATATTGTACAAGTTATTGTAAGTAATCTGAGATGATTTAAAGTATACAGGTGGATATGCATAAATATTATGCCATTTTATATTAGGTACTTGAACACCCAAAGATTTTTAATATCCGCAGGAGGTACTGGAACAACTGCATGGTAAATATTTATACAAAATAGCGTCTGAGCATGGGGACCCTAGCATCACTACTTCCTAGCTGTGTGACTTTGAGAAAGATATTTCACCCCTGCTCCTCATCTGCAGAATGAGATTAATAAGAACTTCTAGCCAGAGGACGTGGTGCATGCCTCTAATCCCAGCTACTTTGAAGGCTGATGCAGGAGGATCGATCAAAAGTTTGAGTCCAGCCTGGGCAGTTTAGTGAGAACCTGTTTCAAAATAAAAGAAAAAGGCCTAGACCTTGCCTAGCATGAAAAGAGCCCTGGATTCAGCCTCCAATCTGAGCGAAGAGGTATCTATCTCATAGGATTTTCCTGAGGATTAAATAAGACAATGTATATAGGACATCTACTGTGTGTCTAGTATACAATAAATGCTAAATAAATGTTATCATAGAGGGCTGATATATAATCTGTAAAAAGCCTGTATGCTTAGTTTAATATACTCAGGAGACTACTTTTTTTGCATCCCTTTTACGGCAAGCTTAAATTTGATGCTCAGGTTCACCATTTGACATCTTGCCCATGAAATGTGAACAAACTCTGCATCCACAAACAGACACTTGGGCCAGGAAAAGTTTAAGTAAATATAATTATTCCATTCCCAGTGTGATTTCTAATATAAGAAAGAGAAGAACAAGCATCAGAAAAATCAAGAATGATGTCAGCCAACTATTAGCTGTAAGCCATCAGCAGGGCTAGAGGGATTACTTCCCAGGACACTAAAGAGACTGTCATCATGTGACCAAAGTTGCTTCCAGGAATCTTTGCAAAACAGGCAACAAGAAAGATGCTTCGTGATGGGACTTGTTTTAAAAAATAATTTAAAGAAAAGAATTGGAAACTCTAGAAGTGAACTGCTGATATGAGCCTCTGGCAATACTCACAGAGTGGTGTGTGATTTGACAGCCCTTACTCTTCCCTAAGGCAGAGAGAGGGGATGGAAGTCTTGCAAGCCACAAGCCACCAGGCAGAGAAAACAATAGATCAGGGTGTCATGCCTGTGTCTAGTCCCCTGGAAGGCAGAATCAGTTGGTCTCTGTGAAGAGTCCTTCTTTCATTGTCCTTCTGTCCTTCCCAGATTGAAGTTCCTGCAGAATACAGGTCAACTTATTCACCTCTGTATCTTCAGCACTTAGCTAAGTGCCTGGTACCCAAGAGGCAATCAATGAAATCAATGAATTTCTGCTGGGTGAATGAATGGGATGTCATGCAATCTGTTTCAGGTCATGTAAGTCACAAGACTCAAAATTACCTTCACTCATCCATTCATTCAAACACACAGGCACTAAGGTAGGCAGACTCCAAATGCTGGACTCTCTCTGTACCCACTGAGTCCTGATTTACTAGGTATTTGCCAAAACTCCTCCTGAGAAGCTTAAGGGGCTGAGCAGCACAGGGTTCTTTTGGAGATTTGGTAGCTGAATGAACAACTAAGCTAAGAAAGTCCTGATGGCAACTTTCACAGAGTCCCTGTTCTTATTTCTCCTTAAAGTATCTCTAAATGACTAGAAAGGGATTGAAGAGCAAGGTGCCAATAAAGTCTCTGTGATATGGACAAGAAATCACAGTATTTCTTATTCAAGCTGCTTCACATGCCCTGAGTACAACTCAGAGAAAATATAAAATGTGATTCCAATGTACAGAAAAAAAAAACCCTGCTGGCTCCAGCCCTTCATTTGAAAGCTCCTATATTATGCAGGTCAACCATAGGTAGTATAAGGTAAAAATATTGTTTATTCTACCTCATGGAAGTAAAAGTTTGGGGAAGCCAGATTATTTTTTTTCTTCAGAGGCTTTGCTATTTATAATCTGCTTGGTCTTGGTGTTTTCAGTTTATTTCTTCTTTCCTGGTATTTTCACTACTCCCAACCTCACTCCCCAAATTTGCCATTTTGAGCAGCAGCCTCTGGCAAATTATCAGTTTTTACAAAACTTTTCAAAAGTAAGTCTGGAGCTGGCAAGATGTAGACACAAGGAGCTTCCCAAAGCAAGCAAACAGACCAGTTGTCCTTCATCAGAATCTGGAATACTTTCAGGAACTATGACCAGCTCCCCGTAGAGCATGGAAGGAAAAGAGGAGGCCTTGGGAGTCAGAAGAAAACCTGGTGCTATGATCTAAATATGTCCTCTACAATTTATGTGGTTCTCTGTCATATCTCATAATCCTTTGCTATTTAAATCCATCCCACCTGAAGCAACACTGCTGACTTCATCCAAGAGGCTCTGCCCCTCTGCAGTTGATAACTGGTTTAACTGCCAGATCCTCACTTGTCACTCATTTGCACCCACTGTAAACCAGCAGTTCTACACTATTGTTTTCCTCTACTTCATGAAATTCTGCAACTTTCTCAAGATACTGTTTTCCTTTGTCACTAACTTGTAATGCGCTTGCAAAGACTGTCTGCTCTCTTAATCTGCTGAGCCTGCTGTAACAAAATATGCTGTAACATGGTCCAAGTGACTTCAAAACAATACAAATTTATTTCTCACAGCTCTGGGGGTGACAAGTCCAAGATCAATGCAGATTCAATGTCTGGAGACTGGTTTCCTGGTTCATAGATGGATCCTGCTTGCTATGTCCTCACCAGGAGAACGGCGGCTCTCTGGGGTTTCTTTTAAAAGGGCACTAATCCCATTCATGAGTGCTCCTCCAAGTGACCTTATCACCTCCCTAAAACCATGATTCTGGAGATTAGGTTTTAGCACATAAACTTAGGGGGGTCATATTCAGAGTATAGCAACTATAGTCATATTAAAATATCCAATAATGGAGTACTGAGCAAAAATGAGAGGCTCTCATCAGGATTTGGAAGGAATAGATGTTAGAGAGCAGGTTGAATTACAGATGGTCAGCTTATTGCTGCATATTTTCTTTCATGGCAAGCTGACTTTGGCTTCCCCTGTAATCTTCTAACTGCAAGGAATCAGAATAACCATTAGATAATAATAACTTGGAGGTTAAGAATCCTATTGTTCGTGCCTTTCTCAAATGCAGGTTAGGCTCTGTCTGCATTGGATCAGTCAGCAGGAGAAGAGACTCTAGCTGAGGGATAGCTCCCTGCATCGCATGCTTCCTTCCAAGACCTCTCCCTACATCAGTTTCATCAGCTGCTGTCTCGCCACTCAGCCCTTTCAGAGATGTGGAAATGAGCAGAACCGACACAGCTTTCCAGTCACTGATGCAAGGCTAGTTTTGCAGAAACAAAGCTAAGGGCTGAAAGTGGGTCTGCGTTCTGCAGTGCCAAAGTAGGTCACAGATTCGGCAAAGTTCAGTTTAAAAAAAGCAGTTAAGCTATTTGTCAAGTCAGTCAAAATGGTCTATCTGGTCCACCAGCCAGACTGCTTTCCTGGGAATGAGCACAGACTTATGTGCGTGTGGGGCACAGAGAACACACGCACTGCATTTCAATGATGAAGTTCCCGAGACTCCCCAAGACACTTTTTGGTGGCCAACAATGAGGATGGATAGTGTGAAAGTCTTGAAAGAAAGTCAGATTCCACATCCCTACCCAGAGAAAGACTGACGATTTATTGCCCCAATTTCAGCCTCACTGTTTCATCCATTAGATAAAGAAGCCATAATTCAGGGAAAGGTCATCTAACTATTCACAGCCAAACACCTGAGTTTAGAGAGAGATGCTTTAGTCCCTACAATAATGCAAGATTTTGTCACTGAATAAAAACATGGCCCATTAGATTTTGGAAAAATCTGTGGACTTAGCCTCTCTCTCTCTCTCTCTCTCTCCCTCTCTCTTACTCAGCACAATCACAACATCATCACCTGGAGCTATGAGGTTGAGTGTTTTATTAAGAAGCCATTTACTCAAGAAACATTTATTCAGTTCTGCTGTGTGCCTGGTCAGATATTATAAATTCTGGGGGTCCAACTTGAGACTTGCTTTCTAGCCTTATAGAATTTAGAAACAGAAATCACTATAAACTATAACGTTAGGAAAGGAAAAAACGTGTTCTGGGAGGAGAGGGCAGTTGGTGGGAGCACAGGAGACCCTGTTTTTTGTACATCTGAGAGATGAGAAGCCAGACAGGCAAAGGACATTAGAAGGAGTTACCAAGGGAGGGTTCAGCAGTGGAGCTGTGAAGAAGGTGAGCTGGATACAACAAAGCCAGTGCTGGGGCGATCTGCAGGGTAAGTCAGCAGTGGAGGATGGGTGTGCTTAGCAAAAGTGAGGCCCCAGGTTCAAGCCCCAGGGCCGAAAAACACAAAAAACAGAAAGGGCAAAACAGAAGGAGCACAGCCTGAGATGAAGTGAAGAGTTGGACTTTTACAGCGCCTTTTGGAACACACTAAGTCACTGGAATTTTATTCCAAGTCTGATTTTCATCCTAAATTTTAAAGAGTAGCAAGAAATCAATTGGTTGCTGTGTGAATGACTTAGAGGTGAGCAATGTAGAAGCCGGATGCCTGGATAAGAGCCCACCCATCTGCCTCAGTGCCAATGGTCAACAACCAACCTTGAGTCACCCTGATATTTCACAACGTCATTGCAAATGCCAATTAAATGTAATCACAGTTCACCACCTGCTTACTTTCCAGTTAAAATAAACATTATGTGAAAGGCTTCATCTATTACCAAACTATTCTTATACATCCTTCAGATTTCTAAACATGAAGATAGTATATCTGGAGTGGCCAAAGATTTTTGCTTTAGATAGTTATTTTTTAATTTAGAAAAAATTTATATGCAGTGAGATGCATAAGATCACAAGTTCAGGAAAAAGTAGACATTTGTGACAGTTCTCAGGCTTCACATAAACAGAACACTACTCTTTTATGTCTGGCTTTTTTATTTCTCTGAGGTAAATACCTAGGAATAGACTCACTGGGTAGAAGGATAAACATATGTTTGGTTTTTATAAGAAACTGACGATTTATAAAGTGGTTATACCAATTTATACTTCTGCCAGCAATACATGAGAGTTCAGGTTGACTCTCCATCCATGTTGTTCACCTTTTTAAATTTAGCTATGTAGTTTTTATAGTTTTAATTTGTATTTCCAGAATGGGTCATAATGAAGCAGCTTTTCATGTATTTACTGATCATACATATGTATTCTTTTATACAGTCTCTGTTCAAGACTTTTATCTACTTTTTTGTGGTACGAAGGATTGAAGTCAGGCCCCTGCACTGAGCTACATCTCCAGACCCTTTTTAAATTTTGAGACAGGGTCTAAGTTACTAAGTTGTCTAGACTGGGCTTGAACTTGTGATCTTCCTGCCTCAGCATTCCAGAGCGCTGGAATTATAGAAGTGCACCACTCCATCTGGTTTCATATGTCTTTTAATGCATAGGACATTTTAACTTTGATAAAATTCAATTTATTATTTTATTTTTATTGTTGGTACTGTGTGTTCTAAGAAACCTTTGCCCATCCTAAAGTACTATTGCCAATCACTTAAATTATCTTCTAGAATCATCTACAGATTTGATTTTTAGTGTATGATCAATTTTGAATCAAATTTTATGTATGGCATGAGGTAGACATCAAGGTTAATTTTTTTTCATACTTTTATTCAGGTTTTCTAATGCCAACTATTTAGTTTTTCCTTTTACCACTAAATTATCTTGGAAGCTTTGATAAGAATAAGCTAATCATATATCTAGGTCTGTTTCTTGATACTATTCTGTTCCATTACCTATTTATCTAGCCTTAAGGCACACTGAATCAATTACTGCAGCTTTATAAGCATTTTAAAATTAGGTACTTAAATTTAGTTCTCTTTCTAAAAATTGTTTGACTATTCTGGGTCGTTTGAACTTGCATAAAATTCTATAATCAGCTTTTAAATTTCTACAAAAAGATTTCAAAATAGAATTATGCTAAATCTATAGTTCAATATAGGGAGAATTGCTACCTTAGCAATATTGAAATACCCAGTCCATGAACATGGTATATATGTTTACTCATTTACATGTTCTTTCAGCAGTGTTTTATACATTCAATACGACACATTTTGATTTTCTTAACTTTATCCCAATAAAATTCCTAAATTGATGCTATCATATATGATACCAATTGCCTCTTTGTACTATAAATATACAACTGATTTCTCCTATCGACATTGTATCTTGCGATCTTACAAAATTAATTTACTAGTCCTAGTATGCAAATTTCTTCAGATTTTTCTAAATAAATAATGTTATCTACATATAAAAAATAAGTTTACCTCTCCTTTGTCCTTTATTTATTTATTTGTATCGAACTGCACTGGGACCATATCTTAGTCACTTTCCCATTGCTGGGACAAAATACTTGACACCCACAACTTAGAAGAGGAGAGGTTCATTTTGGCTCATGGTTTCAGTCCATGGCCAGCTCTTTCCAAGGCAGAAACAGCACCATGGAAAAGTCTGGGGGAGGAAAGCTGTCCATCCCATGGCAGCCAGGAAGCAGGGAGGGAAGGGAAGAGCTGGGAGGGAGCTATCACTTCCATATCATATACCCTTCCAGTGACCCACCTACTCTAACCAGGCCAACCTCCTCACAGAACCTCAGCCATGAACTCATCAGTAGATTAATTGACTGATGAACGAAGCACCTTCACGATCCGACTACCTCCCCAAAGTCCCACCTCTGAACACAGGAGACTTGTAGGACATTCTAGATCTAAACCATAACAGAACACCATAAAAGTATTGAATAGAAAGACTGAAAACAGACATTGACTCATAATGTTCCTAATCTAAAAGGAAAGGCAGTCAGTCCTTAGCCATTAAGTATGAAGTCAGCGGTAAGTACTTCACAGATGCTCTTTATCAGAGAGAGGATGTGCTACTGTATTCTAGTGTAATAAGCAACTGGATCATTGAGATGCCCATGTGAATTTTCTGCTTTCTTTTGTTTATATGGCTAGTTGCCATGATTTTCAGTTTTTAAAACCACTTTGTAATTCTGGGATACATTCTAGTTCTTGTTTTGTGTATTGATGCACTCAATTTGCTAATTTAATTAAGAATTTTATCCCCATGTTTGAGAAATATTGGCCTATAATTTTGTTCCATGCAGTGTTTTTGCCAGCACTTATTATCAGGATTATTTTATAACCTTATTTGTATAGTCTCATAGAACCAATTAAGAAGTATTCTTTCCTCCTCTTTTTCAGTTTTTAAAAATTTTGTGTAAGATTGATATTACTTCTTCCTGAAAAGATTGACACATGTTACCAATGAAGCCATTTGAGCCTGGAGCTTACTTTCTGCAAAGATTTTTAATTTCAAGTTAAATTTCTACATTATCTTTTATCTATCTTTTTTTTTTGTACCAGGGATCAAACTCAGGACCTTGCACTTGGGAGGCAGGTGCAGTGCCATTGGGCTAAATCCCTGGCCCTCTTATATCTGTCTTAATGAACATATATTACAGTGATAAACACATACATGTTTATAATAGTGCAGTTCACTATGGCCAAGCTCTGCAAAAAGTCTAGATGCCCATCAACATATTAATGGATAAAGAAAATATAGTATATGTATACAATGGAATACTACTCAGCCATAAAGAAAAAAGAAATCATGTCATTTGCAGGAAAACACATGGAGCTTGAGACCGTAATGTTAAGGGAAATAAATCAGATATAGAAAGTTAGACATTAGATGGTTTCTCTTACATGAAAAATCTAAATCATAAAAAAAGAATAAAATAAAGGATAGATGATAGAAAAAAAAAAGCACACTTTTTGGAAACAGAAGGGAAATCAGGAGGAAAAGGAGAGTAGGAAGGGAGGAGTAAAGGGGTCAAAAATGATCAAGATATATTATATACATGAACCAATCCCCCCAAATGAATCTAACTATTATATAATGCAAATGTACACTAATGATTAAAAATAGTTACAAACATCAAAAAATAAACTGAGAAAAAAGAAATTTGGTAGTACATGACCAAAACAAATAAATGAGCATATTTAAAAGCTCAGTGATATCCTTACAATAATATGAAATACTACTATACCAATTTCAAAGATGAAAAAATCTAGTTTATTTAACTTTACACTATGGTCTAAAGGTGTATCCATTTTCCTACAAATTACTTAAGCCCATCCTTCTTCATGGCAGAGTAATACTCCATTGTATATAAATACATTTTCAACCCATTCATCTTTTGATGAACATATAGATCATTTCCAGGACTTAGCTTCTATGAATTGTGCCACTATAAACATGGGTATGCATGTATTAGTGTAATATGGCATCTTTAACTCTTTCAGGAAGATACCTAGAAGAGGCATAGCTAGATAAAATGGAATTTTTAGCTTTAGTATTTTGAAGGCTCTCCATACTGATTTCCATAGTGGTCTTATGTGAGAAACTCAAAATATAAAGAGGAAAGTAAAATACAGGTAATAGGAAGTATGGAGGTAGATCTTTTTCAAATGGGAAGAGGATCAAGAGATGGAAGTAGAGGAGAGGGAGAGGAGATGAAAAAAGCAATTAAGACATGTTATGTACATGTACCAACTCCTCACAAAGAAAGTAATCATTATTTAATGTAAACATGTACTAATAAAAAATTAAAATTTAAAGGAAAAATTTTAAAAGGATGAGAAAATCAAAGCTTGGAGAAAGCAAGGGATCGTCAAAGTTTAAAAATTATCTTGGATCCACATTCATGTCTTTCATATTCCAATGCCTATCAACTTTCCCCTCAACCATGAAAATAAGTATACAATTAAGGACCTATCACCAGCACCTGAGCAGCCTGCCTTTGGAAATGTACTGTACCTCATGAAACTGGGCTAAATGCAAGTAGAAGAAGGAACATATGATAAGAAATTATGTCCTTCATCTGTTTACATGTGTCAAGGAGGGTCACCTTGTGCTAAGCAAAATGCTACTGTTGATGGAAACTTCAGAAAGCAACTCTGTGCATGTTTAGATGAATGTGGCTTTTTGTTTAGTGACTGGTAATCCATCACTATCTACTGGAATTCTCTTTCAAATTACCAGTTGTTTATATAAAAAGTACACTTGCCAACTTTCACTTTAAAAATGTGATTGATGAGGATGAGAAAGGTCACTGAAAACTTGTGATAAGCTATATTTGATCAAGATTGTGGTATTTCTATTAATATTGGGTTCCTATAGAGTTACGCTTTGACCTCTATTTTCAATACATTTCTCTGAAAGGTACTTATTTTGCCTTTGTAAGAAATATTAAATACTAAACATTAAATACTAAATATTTGTTCCATCACCTGTTCTTACTGAGTACCTTCTTTCAGAAAATGAATACAAATAATTTTTCTATCTATTATCTGTGCTTATCATTTTTAAAGATATTTAATAAGAGGCAACTATTCCAGAAACATCTATTGGAGGAAAAATAACATGCTGTTCAGTGTCCCTGACTTGTAGTGGGATACTGGGCAAACACGTTAAACCATTCTTTTGTGCACTTTCTTGTTCGTGCCACCTGGTAATTAATGCATATAATAATTTATTCTGTGCTAAAAACAATCATAAACTTGTGCTTTTTATTCTTTATATTCAAATTTACAGTGAGTGACAGTTCCTCTTGTGTTCTCCAGTCTTATCCTTACAGTCACTCCACAAGGGAAGCAAAAGAGATGATACAGAAAAGCAAATGTGGACCTCAACACTCACAGAAGGTTCTGGAAAACCTGGGAATGTGAGTAGACAGATGGGAATGTAAAACAAGGATTCATTTTGTCAAGTTTCTGTTCCAGGAAAGCTGGACTGCTGAGAAGAGCCAGGAGGGCGCTGCTCAGGGGAACAAACTTGAGCCATCCTGGGGCAGGGAATGTGAAGACCCAGGGCTGGGTAGTTTGAGGGTGATATCCTGGACAGCAGAGGCCATACTCTCTTCAGAGACTGCAGAAAAGGAAACTCAAATTGGTTCAAGCAGGATTTGGAAAAATTCCCATATTAAAGAAATCAGTGAGTAATTGTGAATGAGACAGATACCTAAATACTTGAGGCTGAAGCCTAAGAGGAGAGCTTAGGGCTTCTGGTGCCATCACAGGTGAGAACTGAAGAGGGAAGACTGCATAGTGGGTGTAGCAGAGAGAGGAAGTGCCTAATCCTGGTCAATGTTTCATGTAAGAAAAATTTAAATGAAAACTTGAAGGACAGCCAAGCCTTCCTTCAAACCTCCTTTAAACTGCATTGCCACTTCTAGGGCAGAATGAGGAACAAAAAAAATGTCCCAAACTCACTTCTGTTCAGTACAGAGAGCAGGAGGAGACAGGTAAGGTCAGCAGTTTTACCATCCTGGGCTTCCCAGATGCTAGAAGGGAACATAAGAAAGGAGCAGGGGTGAGGTCTGCTTCCAGGCCTGGGATCAGAGGTAAAAATGAACACAGGCCAGAAGGATATAGGGCAATCTGAGAGGAGACAATGCCCAGGAGGAAAGGCAGGGCATCTTCCCCCCAAGGCATTGAGTTTGAGTGGCCATCCCGAGCTCACAAAGGTATAAGGCCGAGGAAAGATACAGATTAGTAATGAGCAGACATTATTCTTACAGGATTAAATTGTTTTCCTATTGAAGAGGAAGCTTGGGCCACCATTCAAGGCTTTTTGGAGAATTTGGAAAGCATAGAAGCACATGGGTTTGGAACTGGGCATGTGACAGGTGTTGGCTAAGTGGCAAGTTCTACAGCTTGTCCTTCTGTTTCTGCCAGAGTATTGTGAAGGCAAGCTGGCAGCCCTCAAGGTGTCCTTACCTCCAGTGAGCTGTGGAAGGTCCCCAGAAATCTAATAAGCAATGCCTTTTTAACAGAGGAATGTAGTCAGCAACCCAGCATCTGCCACTTCTCAGCCCAAGAACAGATGCACAGGGAGAATTCTTGTCCCTGGCAATGACCTTCCTACTGGGGAGTGGACTTTTCTAGCAACTATCTGAGCAGACATGGTTTTGGTACAATCCTATTCCCTGGTGAACACTCTGGCCTCCTGACTGTGCTCAGTGGGCAACTCAAGGCCCAAACCAATGGGTCTTCTGTTAGTCCTCATCTGGACATTTCCCAACTTGGCTGGGTTCTAAGCACAAGTCCAATAATCCAGCTTGTCTGGTGTTCACTGGCCCCCTATGTGTACAGATTGCTGGGCCAGGCCTGGAGGCATTGGGAGAATGCACAGACATGCCTGGTCTCCAGGAGCTGTACCCTAGAGGGGAGGGAGACAGGCCCACACTCCCACCTTGACTATGCTGGAGTGGTTGGCAGAGTGAGGCGAGAGGCGTCCTGCCTGTGCCCAGGGAGGAAAGGTGCAGGCAGGGGCTTGAGTGAGAGCCTTGCCTGGGCCCCAAAGGGTGGGGAGATTAGGAGCATGAAGGGCAGTTTGCTCACAGAGGATGGGAAGGATGCAGAAACAGGACTACAAAATCTTTATTTTCCTCCAACTCAAGACTCCTGAGGAGAGAAAATGATACATCCCCTGAGGGCTCTATCAAAATCTCAGGAAACGCACTATTTAAAGAAAAACAGAAACAGACAATAAAACCCAGAAAATAACACATTTTGATGAGGATGTTAGATGTGCACTATGGTGGGAATGTAAAATAGTATACCTGCTGTAGAACACAGTATGGTGCTTCTTCAAAAAAGTTAAAAGTAGAATTACCATATGATCCAGCTATTCCACAAATGGGAATATACATACCCAAGAGAAGGGAAAGCAAGGCTTTGAAGAGACACCTGCTCCCCGTGTTCACAGCCGACAGAGCACCGAAGCTACAACGTGGGAGCCACCCAAGTGTGCACTGATGGGTGAACCGAGAAGCAGAAGTGATATACATGTAGAATGGGATCTGACTGGGCCTGAAAAATCTCACACATGCAACAACAGAGCAGAACCCTGAGGGCATTTATACTGAGTGAAGTAAGACTGCCACAGAAAAGACAAATACTGCATGGCTCCATTTGTATGCAGCACCTGAGCAGAGGAAGTCACAGTGACAGACAGCAAAATGGTGACTGCTGGCGCGGTGTGGAGAGGGATGGGAGTGACTGTGCCATGGATGTGGGGTGTCAGCTGGGGGAGATGAAGGGTGCTGGAGATGGAAGATGGTGAGGGCTGCACAATGCGGATGTACTTAATGCCTCTGAACTGTCCACTTAAAAGTAACGTGGATGGCAATCTAGGCGAAATATATGTTGGGAAATTTCCCTCCCCTTTTCTACCATGACAAAGGCCACAGAGACTGGTTGGGACCAAGTGACAAGCTAGTGTAGTCTTGTCACATCCAGGATCAGCTAATGGATGTCTAGAGGTTGAGGATCCCCTATTCTCATGTAGGTCTCATGGGCCTCTTCGGCTCCAGTTCTTTCCACCATGGAAGTCAGCGAGGCAACCATGAGGTGTCCTGGGTCACAGCTAGACATGGTCCTCTCTGGACAACACGGACAACAAAAAGGACCAGAAAGGTGTTGGTGCTAAAGATACTGACTCTAGTTCTCCGGGTGTTCTAGAGACTTCCTGGTTTTAGGCCCGATATTTCTCCCTCAGCTGGTACAGGTAGATGTCAGATGCTGTTAGGATCTCAGGTGCTCCTCCTCACAGCTCATCCCCACAAGGTGGCCATTCCTGCCACTCATACCTGCCTAGCATCCTGGCCATGGGTATAGAGGCCCCACATTCTTCCTAATCTCCTACTGCGCATGTGATCCCTGGGACAGACATTCCTTATAGCCATATCTCTTAAGAATAAAGTGGGCATAACACCTCTAGAAAAACAAAGAGCCCATCCAAGAAAGTGTTGCAAATCCATGGAAGAATTTGTGACATTTTGAAAGATAAAGTCATCTTTTATCAACAGGCAGGGTTCTAACTGTTCCCAATGCCCAGAATAAGGTGATAAGGACAGTCATTCTGAAGCATGCTTTGTGCTGTTGCTACCACATGAAAACCTCTTAGACTAATTACTCAACAGCTTTTGCAGAATTGAGAGAAGGGTCTGGGTACAAGAAAAAGACCAAGTTACTGCTGTAAAGTGACTTTTGCTGAGGCTTGTGTAGTTGCCTTGTCCTCCCCTAGCACCTTTCCAGGGGAGGCAGCCAGTCCCTCCATGCTGAGCTCAC
Source organism: Heterocephalus glaber (assembly GCF_053883595.1). Lineage (NCBI taxonomy): Eukaryota > Metazoa > Chordata > Mammalia > Rodentia > Bathyergidae > Heterocephalus > Heterocephalus glaber. The sequence goes on from NW_028258320.1 coordinate 64,032,959, forward strand.
AGGATAGAGCCTCTGCCATTTCATGTCCCATCTCTCCTGATGGATTGGAGTAGGAGGCCCAGTGAGCAGTGATTTGTGTCTCTAACTTTGTAGGAGAAGTATCCAGAGACTTCCATACATCTCCAGTGCTTGCCTCCATAGATTATGTTCCTTAGGGAATGGACTGTAGGTTCTGATCTTCAGTGTTCATAACCATTCAATGAACAATACATACAGGAAACAGCAGGCTGACTTTCATCCCCCATGGAGACAGGTCAGGCTGTGACTGGTCGTTTGTGTCTGGTCCGTGCTGGTTGATTCACTCCTATCCTCACCTCTATGACTTTTGCAGGGATGAGAGTGACCACTGCCCTGTGTTCCTGCACACCGAATCTCCGCCAGGCTTCCCACTTCTGCCTGAGGCTGGCCAGCGAGCCTGCCATACTGCACTCATTAGTCTTGGTGCTTCTACAAGCACAGCTCAAAGGAGGGTTCTCTGAAGTTCCCACTGGTTTTGATCTAGATGTCGCTCTGCTTCATAAATACACAGCACACCACGATCAGAGAGATGTTTCTCAGTATATTATTTTTGCTTTGAAAAGTTGCAAGATACTGAGTTTTAGGAGCATATGGAGTCTTACTTAGAATGAAATTAATACCACAGGTATGGGACATAAGGCCCACTCCAAAAGAATGTGCTGACTAAATGCATCCCTTGTTCAAAGAGAAAAAAGAAATAGCCTGGGCTCAGGAGTCCCCGCCTGTTTGAGCCCTGAATTAGAAATGAGGACATCTCAGGACCTATCTGTTGGGACTGTCTTGACCTCTCACTGACGGCACTGGGGACAAGACTAGAACTTTCTCGTTTCCCCAGAGTCAAAGTTTCTGATATTCCTCCATATTAGAATGGGAATGATACTGAATTATTCCATTTACTCTTCCATCATCTGTCGAAAGGCAGAGATGGGAACTCCTCTTTTATAACAGGTAAAGTGAGGCACAGAGTCACTGAAGTGACTTGCTCAAGACTGCATCATTACCAAGTCAGAACTGGGTCAAACTCGATCTGAGTCTGAAAAGAATTCCTTTCTCTTCATCATAATCAATTCAGAAACATGTTTGAATACAAGATGATTTACCTACGTAGAGCAATGCAATGATCATAAAATTATAATCATTATAATTATCCTTTTATAATCACTACATAGTAATGATTATAAAAGCAAATATTGTACATTAGTATTGGCCCCAGACTACGTCTTTCAAAGCATGATTTTTGACATTCAACAATATATGTCTATGAACACAGAGAGAAAGAAGAAAAATGAATGCTCTTAAAATTTAGGCCGGAAATGGTAAAGTCTTAAAGTGATCTCCGTGCCCTGCCCTCATTCTCCATCACCAGATTAACCCACGTCCCTCCCCTCCACGTGCACCACCATGAGCGGTGCACTGAGGTTCTTGAACTCAGATACATTTCTTCCTCCTCTTCACCTGGTCTCACCTCAATTTGTTTTCAGAACCAACTGTCCCAGATTCCTCTATGTCAGAGACATCCTTTAATTAGTAAGCATTATATATTTTTCTATTAATATATATCAGAATTATAATGAAATGGCTATTTGTGCAATTATTTGTTTAAAGTCCACTGATGTCCATCTGGATTGTCAGGAATGATTGCTCAGGAGGCCCAAAGGTGCCCAGTAGAGTACGGAAGGCTGCTCTCTGTTCATTTTGTCCTGTGCCTTGGGTGTATCTGCAGGGACCAGGATGACTTTTCCTAACTGACACAAGACCTCATATGGACTCTCAGTGGTTCTGCCTTGTCAACTCTGGGAAGACAGGGATTTTGCTTTTGTTATTCATCACTATCTCCTTCCATACAAAATACAGGCCTACCATAAGTACGTAGCTAATAAACATGTAGAATAAATGACTACAGGACTAAATATACAAGTGGATGGATGCTTTAAAACCAAAGAGTTCGCAAAGTACTGGGAGTTTTGCCGAAGGTACTATGACAAAGGCCAAATTTTGAAATACCTGGTGGTAACACTGTCTCACTTGTCCTAGAAGCTGAAGCCTTCATACTAGGAGGACCCAAGCCCTCAGCCTGTTGGTCACAGCCAGGGAGAGAGGACCTATGCTCACCAGGCTCTTTGCTCTAGTCACAGTCCACAAATGCCAGTCATGTTTCTTCTTTGTCATCATCTTCTTTTTTTTGGAAAGGAATAATTGTGAAAGAAAATAATTGGAATCTTGCTCATTTCTGAGGTATGGTAAATAATATCCAGGCCAAAATATTTGAATATTGGACCCAAAGACCATCATAGGAAAGGGAAAGACTATAAGCATTATTTTTTACAAGGCCCCTGATCACCCAGGAACAGGGAGGAGCCTCTGCTGGGGACACTCATGGCTGCCAAGTGCTCCCACTGGGGTAAATCAACTGGAAGAGCCAGGCCCTTTCTCACTCTTTCTTTCATTCTCTTCCTTTTTTCTTTAATGGAAAAACTATAGAGTTCCTCATGACCTAGAAACCTGAGGTAGATAATCCCTCAGGAGAAGATGACTCAGGGCCTGAAATTGAATCCATTTATTGGTGGAAAGAAGCACAAAGAGGCTCTCAAAGAACATTTAACTTCCGAACATGTCTGCTTATTAAATCTGCTTATTTGAGGAAGGTCCAGGCTGTGAAGCGAAAAACTGGTTTGTCCCTACTCTCCCCAGTCCCCATGCTCTCACCCCGAGTTCCTAGGCAGAAAGTCCCCTAACTCACAGGTGCTCATCTTGCCCTCTCCACAAGGGGACACTGAGTGGCCAAGCAAGCACAGGGTCCCTCTTGTAGTGCCCACTCTTCACCCTGTCAAGACTCACGACTGTGTTGGGCGGGCATCCAGGAGCTTTCCTTACAGCTGATGCAACTGAGGCCAAGGAAGACCACAGAATCTCACCATACCCCAATCTGTCCACCTTCTGAGAGGAGAGGAAGGAATGCAGGGAAAAGGGCCACATTTGTTTACACTGAGAACCAGCAGGAGCGATGGCTGAGTTAGCCTCACAGCTCAGGTCTCTCTCCTACTCTACACAAAGACAGGCAGGAGTGTTCTGAGAACCTGACATCAGTGGCGAATTATAGAATACATGCAGATTTAGTTAAGCCTTTGTTCAAGTGAGCCAACAAATCAAGCTATTCAATAAATATTTGGGAGCCCTATGGTGGGACATGCCTGTAATCTCAGCTACTTGGGCAGCTAAGGCAGGATTACAAGTTCACATCCTACTTGGGCAACTTAGCAAGACGCTTTCTCTCAAAAGCAAAATAAAATAAAATAAAAATTAAAAACGTCCAGAAGTGACACTCAGAACCCCTTGGGTTCAGTTGCCAGTACTGCAAAAATTAAAAAATAAGAGGGGATCTATTTATGGACCATTCCTTGTGCCAAACACTGCAACACTTCAGCACTGGAGACAGTCGAGGTCCCTGCCCTTGTGCAGCTGAAGGCTAATGGTAGAAGCAGACAAAAAAAATTAATAAATAATGAAGAAAATGTCAGACTTAACTGTTACAACAAAGAATGGAAGGTACAGTCAGGGCACTCGGGGTTGAGGCTAAAACTCAAGAACAAGCATGAGTCAGCCATAGGGTTATGTCAGTTCGGGCTCCCTAAAGAGGAGACCCTGAGCTGGATTCAAGTGCCAGCATTTCATTAGGAAGATGTTCTGAGGAGCCCCAGGGATAAAGTCAGATGGAATGAGAAAGAAGCAATAAGAGCATGCTGTGGAGCTAATTACTACCATGGGTAGCTACAGCTCAGTCTCGCTGGAGACTGGATAAAATACACAGCTCAGACTGCCCTATCTCACCGGAAGGGGCTGGAGCATTTATTCATAGACCTCCATGAATCACTGGTTGAGGGTGGCTCTGGGGACAGGCTGGGCATCTGTTCCCCACATACCCAGTCTGCCATGAGGACAGCCAGTGGGTCTGCAGGCAGTAGAAGCTGTCTGTGAGAAGGATACAGGTGTTCATAGCTGGAAATCAGATGGTGTGCAGGGACAAAGAAGGGCTGAAGGAATAAACACAGGCGGGCTCTGGCAGCACAGCAGAAGTAGGGGAGGATGGCGAGGCCAAGGAAGGAAGGAGTATGACTACTTCTTGTTGAGGCTCTGCAGTGGAGCTGGGCTCTGCAGTGGACTTTGTGTTCTGCAGTCAGGGTACAAATGCCAGCTCTGCAACACACTGGCTGGGTGACGTGAGGAGTTAGTACAGCCGGTTTTCTCGTCTGCACAACAAGACTAATAAATGTGCTGACCTCAAAGACTTTTTGTGAGAATTAAATGAGAGAAGACCTTTAAGGTCCTCAACACAATGCCAGACAATTTGATGTGTTGAATGAGTGATAGCCATTTGCATCTTCATCAAGAAGATAATGTGGCAGGAATGCAGGAAACAAAGGGACAAAAATAGGACATGAAGTTGACAGGGTGGCAGAGCCATATCCTGTAGGGGTTTGACCATTGTGTTAAAAGTCTGAATCTTCTTTTTGGTGCACTGGGAGCCACTGAAGAATGAGAGGTCAGGAGCAGCCTGACACGATCATTCCAGAATGTCAAGGTTTCCAAAAGCACAAAACACCTTTTCTGCTTCCATATCCCAGTGTTAGGACAGTGACCAGGACTGGAGGAGGGTGCCGTTTGGCACCAATTAGTCTGACTCCAAAAGCTGAAGAAATGAAAGAAGCATTGGTTTGAATCATCCAAAGCAGTCACAGCCTTGGCTGCAAAGATCTGTTCCCTTTCCTTCTGCAGACATAATTCCTTAACCACACTGGTTCAGCTGACACCCAAATGAGCTTACATTTTCCAACTAGATGCGTGAGAAATGGGCCCAGGCCCACTGGGAGGCATAAGGAAGTAGGCCTGGAGTGAAATGCTTGCTGTGGATGTCTCCCATGGGACACCATGTGTGCTTATGAGTCCTTCCCCAGAGGGGAAAAAAATACACTGTTCTGAAGAGATGCCCACTAGATATGAATCTGGGGGAAAACACACCAGAAAAAGGCCTGGTTGTTCTTATCCTAAAATGTGTCCTATCAAAGACACATCCCTAAATGTGTCCATATCAAAGTCCTGGCTGAAGATGAGCACTTGTCTCAGAATGAGGACAGTGTTCAGAGAAGGGCATTGTAGAACAGTGTCAGTTTGCCATATCCACCATTTTTTCAGCTTTATTGAGATATAGAAAAACATTGTATATATTCAGGGTGTAGAGTACAATATAATATTTTGATATGTGCATGTATTATGAAGTGACTGTCACAATTACATTAGCATATCTACCACTTCATAGTTACTCTTGACGGGGGATAATACTTAAAATCTACTCTCATCCTGGTGCTGTAGCACAGGCTGGCAGTCCCACCATTTGAGGGACTGAAGCAGGAGGATTGCTTGACCCCAGGAGTTTGAAACCAGTCAACACAGTAAGACCTCAACTCACTACAATAAAGTTAAAGGTACTCTTAGTAAGTTTCAAGTATACAATACATTATTGATAACTACAGTCTCCCTGCTGTACATTGTCTCCAAAACATTTTTATCTTATAATTGCAAGTTTGTACTCTTTGACCAACATTTCCCATTTTCCCCATCCCCAGGCAATCACTGTTCTACTCTCCACTTCTATGAGCAGGACTATTTTTAGATGTCATGCATTAAGTGAGTTCATGCAATATTTGTCTTTCTGTGCCTGACTTATTTCCTTTAGCATAATGTCCCCCATGTTCATCCATGCTGTCTCAAATGGCAGAACTGCCTTCTTTTTGGAAGTTGAATAATATATCTTATTTATCCATTCATCCACTAACAATTCTTTTTGAGTTAAATGAATTCCTTAAATATCTGGGATATTAGCCTCTTATCAAATATATAGTTTACAAATATTTTATCCTATTCTATATATTGCTTTCTCATTTTGTTGATTTCTTCCTTTGCTGTGCAGAAGCTTTTCATTTTTTTGTAGTTCCACTTGTTTATTTTCCTTTTGAAACCTGTCCTTTGGTGTTATATCCAAAATATTGCCAAGACACATGTCAAGGAGCTTTTCTTCTATATTTTCTTTTAAGAATTTTATGGTTTTGGGTCTTACATTTTAGTCTTCAATTTATTTTGAGTCAATTTTTGTGTATGGCATTAGAATCTAAATTCATTTTTTATATGTAGATATCCAGTTTTCCCAACACCATTAGATCCATTGTAAAACATTAGTTGACTGAATATGCACAAATTTATTTCTAGGCTTTCTATTCTGTTCCACTGGTCTATATGTCTATTTTTATATCAGTACCATACTGTTCTATTACAGCTTTGTAATATAGTCACAAAAAATGTGATGCCACTTTTTTTTCTTCTTGCTCAAAATTGCTTTAGCTATCTGAGGTCTTTTGTATTCCCATACAAAGATTAGGATTGTTTTACTATTTCTATGAAAAATGGCACTGAAATTTTGATAGAAATTGCACTGAATCTCTAAAGTGTTTTGGGTACTATGGACATTCTGACAATATTGATTCTTCAATTCCATGAGTATGAATATCTTTCCTTTTATTTATCTCTTTAATTTCTTTAATTGATGTTTTATGGTTTTCAATGTACAGATCTTACAGCTTCTTATATCTATCTATCTATCTATCTATCATCTATCTATTCATCCACCTATCTCCCCAAAACATCCAATACAAAGGACATGGTAATTTTAAGCTTCTATTTTTTTAACATATCCTAACATTGTGAATGATCTTTAGGCCCAAATTTGGATGGCTGTGCTAAAAGCTAATGGCTCGAAACATTGATAAAAAGGAAACCACATATAATAGTAATTGCACACATAGTAACCACTTCTTTACAATTCAAGTCTACTCCACCTGCCAGGGTCAAGAACAAGATTTATGTTCTGAAAAAGCGTTACAATTTATGGACCCAGGGGCTTTGCATCTATATGAATTCATATGAAACAGGAAGACATAAAATGAGACAAATGACATTTAATAGTGATACAAGAATCAGAAGATCAAGAAGAAAAAACAATCATAAATGTGGATGTGTCTATAAAAAAAGGTCCAAAATATAGGAAGCAAAATCTGGCAGAAGTAAAAGGACAAATTGATAAATCTACAATCATAGTTGAAGATTATCAAAAACTCTATTCTCTGTAACAGATGGAATAACGAGACCAAAAACAAAAGAAAAGAAAAGAAAAAAAAAAGAAAGAGAAAAAGAAAAAAAGGTAAAGCATCTTTGAACAATACTATCTTAAATTAATTGGCACATGGAATTCTAGAACCAACTAGCACAGAATGCATTTTCAGGTGTACATGAAACATCCACCAAAATAAGCTACATCCTAAGCAATAAAGAAAATCTCAGTAAATGTCAGAAGATGAAAATTTTGTACACTGTTTTATATTCACAGTAAAATTATATTAAGAATTTATAACACTGAGATAACTATAAGACACTTAAGTACTTGAAAATAATACACTGCTAAATAACCCATAGATCAAAGACAGTACCACAAGGAACAAAGAAAATACTTTGATATAATAGTAATAAAAATGCAATGTATCAGCTTTTGAGGGGCACAGCTAACACAAGACTTACATTAAAAAGAAAGATTATAAAATTATTGGTAAAGCAGAGAGTCAACATGGCTGAATAGAGGAGGAGTCACATTGGAGATACTCAGAGAAAATCAACAAAAACACAGGTAATTGGAAGAAAGGGAGGGACATACATCCTGATGCCAAAATCAATCTGAAATTAGAAACTTGTAGATCAAACAAAACATAGGCACAGGAGCTTATAGAAAGACTAAGTAGTCCATGGGGCTCCCTGCAGGACCTCTGCCTGCTAGCAGAATAGGAACCACCATCCTGGGAAATTCCCAAAAGCTGATTGAACCGCAATATCATAGCACAATAAAGCCACACAGGATAGATTTGGGGTAAACGGCTCCTTGTTTCTTTTGGTCTCCTCCAAACAGAGGATGTTGCAGCCTGGTGCCATATTTTGCTGGCACACACAGGGCCCAGTGACCAGGAAGCTGCTCCCTCCCAAACTGTTCACCAGTTTGTTCTCAGATTACAAGAGGATAAAAAGCAACCTCTGACTGAGTTGAGAACCATAAATATTAGACCCACACACCCAGCTCACATGTGATAGAGGAGCATGGAACCTACAGGGCTCACCAAGAAATGCAATTGTGTAATTACAAAAGGGTATGCATGCATATTTTTCCTTTCTTAACTTACTTAAAAAGAAATTGTTAATCACTATATGTATCTAATTGCATTGCTGGACCTATAATATATAAAAATATAATATACTTGCTAATAGCACAAAGGAAGTAAGTAGAAGCAAAGCTGTATTGGACTAAGGAAATGACACCAGATAACGCAAATGTACAGGAACAAAGGAACCAGATATGGTAAATAAGAAAGTAATCATAACAAACTCTATGACTATATATCTACTTTCCTTTTCTCTCAGCTTCTTTAAAAGACATAAAATTATATAAATAACAATATATTATTGTTGTTATATAATAATTATCATCATATAGTAATTATATAATATATAATATATTATTATATAATTAAATACATAATAATATATAACAATTAAATATAATATAACATAATTAAATATAATAGAATATATTAATAATATAATATGTGTAATATAATCAAATAATATAATCAATAATGTAATAATCATAATATATGATATATGATATTGTTAAATAATATAATATATTATATATTATATCATAAAATTATATATTATATATTATTTATAATATAGTATATATAATATAATAATATATTATTACCTATTGTTAGTATTGTAACAATATATTATTGGGTTTGTTATGTACAAAGATATGATATATTAATAATAATAGCATCAAACAGAAAGAGGAAGAAAGCTATATAGAAACAACGTGACTTAGGAAACTGTTTCTTAGATATAATGTGTGAAGCATAAGAAACATGGAAAAGAAGATAAATTTGCCTATGTTAAAATTTAAATCTCCACTGCTGTAAACAATACCACCAAGACGGTACAAATACAAACCATGGAGTAGGATAAAATATTTGCAAATCTTGGGTCTGTGATAAAGGACTTGTATCTATAATATGAACACACTCTTAAAGCTCAATAATAAAAAGCCCAGCTTTAAAATGAGCAAAGGATTTGCATAAAAACTTCTCCAAAGCAGACATACAAATTTCCAATAAGTACCTTGAAAAGATTTTCAACATTAGTCATTAGGAAAGTGCAAATCAAAACCATACTCAGAAAACATTTTATACTCACTGGTAAAACTATAAGCAAAAGGACGTAATATAACAAGGGCCAGTAAGAATGTAGAAATATTGTACTCTTCATACTCTGCTGATGGGAATATAAAATAAGGCAGTTTGTATTGGAAATAGTTGGGCAGTTTCTCAAAGTTAAACACAAAGTTGCAGTATGATCCACCACTTTATCCCTAGATGTGTACCCAGAAGAAATGAAAATATACCTTCACACAAAAATTTGTACACAGATACTTATAGAAACATTATTCCTCACAGTCAAAACTGGAAACAACACAAATATCCATTTATTTATTTATTTATTTATTTATGGTACCAGGGATTGAACTCAGGACCTTGTGCTTTTGAGGCAGGCAGCAGCACCACTGAGCTAAATCCCTGGCCACCCAAAACGTCCATTTATTAATAGATAAATAAAATGTGGCACATATCCATACAATAGAATGTTACTGATCAGTAAAAATAAATGAGTTACTGGTGCATGCTACGATATAAGTGAACATTGAAGACTTTATGCTAAATGAAGTAAGATAGTTTTGTGCTACATACTGTATGATTCTTTAATATAAAGTGTTCAGAATAGGCAGATCTATAGATTAAAAAGTTCATCAGTGGTTGCTTAGGGGTGGGGAGTGAGAGCTAATGGATTTAGGCTTTTGTTCCTAGGCTTTCTTTTTTGAGATTTGCACTTTTCTTTTTTGGGAGAGTTTCTTTCTGTTCTAAAATCAGATTGTGAAACTCCTGTGAATATACTCTAAACCACAGGCTATAAATATATACCATAAATTACTTTAAATGGATGGTGTCATGTGAATTTTATTTCAATAAACCTGTTAAAAGAGATGTCTTTTAATGTTCAAGTTTTTTGCACCAAAAATTACAAAAATGTTGCTAAGAAAAATTAAAGAACTAAATAAATGGAGGAATATACTATGTTCATGGATTTGAACACTGGATAATGATATCAATTCTCCCTCAGAGAAAGCTATTGATTCTGTGTAACATCCATCTTCATCCCAACAGGCTTTCTTACAGAATGAGTAAACTAATTCCAAATCTGAATGGAAAAACAAGGGATCTAAAATTGTCAAAAACAATTGACAGAAAAGAACAGAGATGAAGGACTAAACTTGCCTGGTGTACTATATGGCTACAATAATCGGTATAGTATGGTCTGGCATAGGGAGAGGAACACAGATTAATGGACAGTATACGAAGTCCAGAAAGAGATCTACAATTGCATATTCTATTAACTTTTGAAAAGCCATTAAACAACTCTATGATGAAAATTTTTTCAACAAAGATTGCTGAAAAACTGTGTATTGATACAGAAAAATATGAACTTAAAACCTCACATTACAAATAAAAATTATTTTGAGAAAAGCCTAAATGCAAAACCTCAAATCATAAAGTTTTTTCAAAAAACTGCAAAAGAAAAAAGTGGTAAATTAGATTTAATCACAACTAAAAATGACTACTCACTGGAAGACACAATTAAGAGAGTGAATAGATAAGTCTCTCCTTACCATGACAAAAGGAAATGTTCATAAAACATCTATCAGATAAAAACCTCATTTCATGAGTGGGGAAACTCCACCAATCAGCCACAAGTGAACACAAAAGAATTTAAGAAAGAAAGGACTTGAATGGATAGTATGCAAATAGAAAGATGTGTGAACATCCAATATAGAAAAGACAGAGAATATATCATTAGTCATCGGGGTAACATAAACTAAAACCACAATGAGATACCACTATCCACCTTCCAAGATGACTAAAATTTAAAAAGCTGATAGCACCAAATATAGTGAAAATACCAAGAACCTGGAATACTTTGCCAGTGGTAATGTAAATCGAACAAGCATTTTGTAAGGTCTGGCAGTTTCTTCTAATTTTAGACATGAAGATAACTTTTAACCCAGCAATACCACTCACAGATTTTTAAGCAACATAAAATGGTAACACACATCCTCTGAAATAAATACAGACAAGTGCACAACTGAAAAAAAATTTTAAAACCAGATGTTTATCAAAGAGAGAATGAATAAACAACTTGTGTGATATTCATTCCAATGACCTACTTCTTAGCAATAAAAAGGAATAGATTGTTGATATCTGTAACAACATGGGTGAATTTGAAGACATTACATTAAGCAAAAGCTCCGAGACCCAAAAGAGCATACACTGTAGGATTATATTTATATGAGGTTTTAAATAGGCAAAGCTAATGTAAAATTAAAAAGGAAAGGAGCCAGGCATGGTGGCGCACTCCTGTAATCCCGGCACTGGAGAGGCTGAGGCAGGAGGATCATTGCAAGTTTGAGGCCAGCCTGCCTGAACTACAAAAGGAGACCCTGCCTCAAAAAGCAAAGCAAAACAAAACAAACAAGAAACCCTGCAACGTGGCTGCCTCCCTCAAGGGCATGAAGTTAGAGTGCAAGTAAACAAAAGGAACTTTCTGGGTTATGGAAATGCTGTACACATTGTGAAGAGAAAGTGGGCCTCACAGTGTATTCATCTCTCAGATTGACTGGCTGTGATTTATGCACTTCAGAGTAATTTTACTGTAACATGCTAAAATTCTAAATATATATATACATACATATATATATGTATATATACACACATATATGTATGTATATATGTGTGTATATATATATATGAGTGGTGATAGAAAATGTATAGAAAAAAGTAGGAAAAAAGAAGGGCAGAATGGTGTACCTGGGGATGTAGATTCATTAAGTATTCTATTTTGATTTATATGTTTGAAATTTTTATAATGAAAAGTTGGAGAGAGGAAAGGAATGAAGGAAAGATGGGAATGGAGATAGGAGGAAGGAAGGAAGGAAGGAAGGAAGGAAGGAAGGAGGAAAAGAGGCAGCCAGGTGAGCACTAGGCTTTAATTATAACCTTTAAACTGACTTCAATTTTTTTTCGTAGAAATCAAACAGTGAACCAATCCTTCGAGGAACAATATTTTGAATTAATTAAACACCACTTATTTCCAAAAGTATTCTCTTTATTCAGACCAGGAACTTGAAGATTAGATGAATTTAACATATGAATGATCAGTTTTTTCCATATACTGGTTACTTGCTCCCTAGAGCAAGGTTTCTCAGCCTGGACTCTACTGAAATTTTGAACTGCACGACTCTTTGTTGCTGTCCTATGCACTGCAGGATGCTCAGCAGCATTCTTGGCTTCTATGTACTAGCCACCAGTAGATTGCCCCTCACACACATGCACACATGCAAACACATTTGTGAGAACCTAAACTGTCTCCAGACACTACCAAATGTCCCCTAGGGACAAAACAGCCCAGTTGAAAGTCACTGTTTTAGAATATGCATGTTCAACCATCTTGATGTCACCCCTGGGAGAATGAAAATGGCTCTTAGGGAGATAAATAAATTGTAGCTTTTACAATGACTTGGGGGAAAAAAAACTGTCATTAGGAAAAGAACTACAAGGGGTTCTTGCCAAATTTGCTGACACCCCTTTACACAAATGTGAACATGGGAGCTTTTACTTTTAAGTGCAGTAACAGTTTATACAACAAATTTGTGGTATTAAAATTTCATCATGGGAATTAGGGAGAAAAGTCTAAAAGGCTCCATGAGGAGGAGGGCTGATAATGAAAACTGGGCTGAGAAACAACACTGCCCCACAAATAGATGCAACCCTGCTTTAAGGACTCAGCCCCTCCAGGAGTCTGGCATCCCCAAAGCAAGCCCTCCAGCATGAAGGGAATCTTCACTTCAGTAGAAAGGTGCAGCAAAATAAGGACAGTTGCTTCCTAAAATCTCTGCGATTGTCTTGGAAGCTAGAGATACAGAATAATAAAAATTTTAAGGAAAAAAAAAAAACCTATGAAAGGCTCTTGCCAAGTTTGCTGATGCTCCTCAACAGGACAATGAACCTGGAAGCTTTCCTTTTAAGTTACAAAGGAATCCACACAGGTGGGCTCACCTCAGGCAAATGCCTACCAATATATCCTGGTTGAACCCATGATTTGTGCAGCCTGTGCCATTTTATACAATGCTTAAAAGAGGAAAGAAGAAGAAAGGAACAGTTCCCAAGCATCCCACCTAGCAGCAAAACCCCTGGACAGCAATTTCACTTTATAAAATGACACCAAATGAATGAGTCTGGCAATTTTCTCTACTCTCCTGTTTCCTGTTTCTTTATGCAAAAGCCTATCCAGCCACTCTAAGAAGCAGATGGTTTATAATATTGAATATTCATGCTCCATGGAGTTAAACCTGGCACAGATGATATCTTGTCATAATTTCCCAATTCCTACTTAAAACCTATTTAGATTCCTTCACCGGAAGCAAATTCACAAATACTCACCCCGCAAAGGCTGTAGCATGTGTGCCCCACTCTCAAGGACTCTGCCATCAAAAGCAAGAGGCTGAACAAGAACATAAGAGCAATTGGTTCCTCAGGAACAGAAAGGCACCTGAACCTCATGATGGTTTACTTGACCTTAAAATGCCAGAGGAAGGAAGGAGCAACAGTGTGATGGCCAACTTTATATGTCAACTTGGCTACATCATGGTGGCCAGTTGTTTTGTCAAAGACCAGTCTAGATGCTGTGAAGTTATTTTTAGAAGTGACGAACATTTACAGTCAGTTGACTTTGAGCAAGCAAATGACTCTCCATAATGTGAGTGGGCCCCACCCAATCAGTCAAAGACCTTAAAGATTGAGTTGTCCCAAATATGAAGGAATACTGCCTCAAGACTGCTGAATAGAAACTGTACCTGAGACCCAGCCTATAAGCCTGCCCTGCAGATTTCAGGGTCAAAACATCAGGTCTCGCATGAATTACCAACCTTGCACCCACCCTACAGATTTCAGGCTTGCCAGCCCTCACAACCTCATGAGCCAATTCTTTAAAATAAATCTCTTGATTGATGGGGGTATAGATACAGAAATACACACTCTGTTGGTTCTGGAGAACCTCAAATTTACATAAATAGGAACCAAGATTCCATCTGGCAGCACCTGAACTCGACACCACTAGGTGAAGATGGAAAGCAGGTGTCAGGGCAGCTACTGGCTTGGAGAGCAGAAGACAGATTGACCTTTATGCCTGTAGAGGCCAGTGATGAGGAGCAGCCTTCACTCAGCAGGGCCCTACAAAGCTTTGGAGCCAGAGGCATGGGTACATGGAAGGCAGGGATGAGGTATGAGGTTAGAAATGGGAAGGAGAAAATCCCTAAAAATAGAAGCTGGACACTCCAGGTGCCCCCTCTCTCCAGCAAAGCCTGGAAGCTACCCATCCCCAGTTCAGAAGTTAAAAAATCTGTGGCTTTGGGCTTGGGAAAAAGAAGCAAGGAGAAGGTGTGACTGTATAACCAGACTGCAAGCAGGAAGATTAAGCGACAGTCTGGAAAGTGACCCAAGAATACACAGGACTCCTTCACAGGGCCTAACATGCCAGGCTTGTGCACACATACAGGAGGCCAGGAGACTCTTCTGGGGTTCACAGAGCCTCCAGGTGAAGACCAGACCTAACTCTCAAGGTCAACCAATGATCCAAGCGCATTCCGAGCCACCTCTCACCAACGCCCAATCAATAAACCCTACCCAGTTAGCCGTAGAGAGTCAACCTTCAGTAAGGACGCTGAGCCCAAGACACCAGATATTTCATGAAAGCTAGGTACAAAAACACACAAAGAGAACCAGGTGAAACCTGCAAACAAAAAGAGCAAGATATTAATATTTTAAATCGGAGTGAAAGAAAGTGATCTTGGAGATTAAAAATATGAAGGCCATAATGACACTTCTGTAGAAGGGTTAGTGGACATTTATTTTAAAATCTCCAAAAGATGAACAAACAGGACAAAGAGATAATGGGAAAGAGAAGAAAATAAAAGATTAGATCAGTCCAGGAGACTCAAGTTTCTACAGATGAAACAGGGAATACAGAGGCGAGGTAACAAAGCCCCAGGTTAAAAATGACCTACCAAATAACCAGAACAAGAAATACAAACAAAGAAGCCCAGAAAGCTACTCCTTTGTAAAACTTCAGGTGGCCTAGAGGTCTCAAAGGACGAAAGAGAAAAAGCAAAGAAAAGCAACACTCGCACACCTCTCTCAGGTGCACTGTAAACTGGAGTTGTGCAAGAAAACGATTTTCAACCTGGAATTCTACATGTGCCAGAAGAATAGAACTAAGGCACTTCAAACATAAAAATCTCAAAACACATCACTTCTATGGCGTCTTTGGTGGGCATCTGTGGGAGAAAGTCCTTTTTCATCCCTGGCAGCTGTCCCTGTGTCCTAATGGGCATTCCCAGCATCTTCATCCCAGAACCTGGTGCTCTAGTGCTTAGTGTTTGCCCTCAGCCTCACAAAAGATATGAACCATGACACTCCTTTGTTCTCTTCCCACATGGCTAGACAAGGACCTACTAAACAGTAAGGGCTCCAGGAGAATCTACTGAATCTCCATCAATCAGGCATACCTTTCAGACCTTCTCTGCCATTTACATAGTGACTACCACAAGCAACAGCTGCCCCTTTTATGCTATAATGGAGTTGTTTAAAAATGAAGCAACCACATGCCCAGTGTTGTACACTGGTTTGGTTTTGATCATGCCTTTTAATTCTACTGGTTTGCAGTATGGCAGGTGGCAGCGTTTCTCTGTAAAGACTCAGATAAAAAAAATTATTTTCAGTTTTGTAGGCCATATGTCACCCTTGCAAGGACTCAGTTCTGTCACTGTAAAGTGAAAACAACCACAGACAACATGTAAATGAAAAGGAATCTCTGCATTCCAGGAAAACTTAATTTACAGAAACACACAGCCCCTGGATGTGGGCCTCGTGCTGTCACGTGATGACACCTAGACAGCCCATTGCTTTCTTCACTTCCAACATTTTTACAGCACAGGCCTTTCCCTATAGCTTGACTTGACAGTAATTTGTTTTCTTCTACTTTTCTTTCTTAAATCTATCTTCTTCCTGGAAGCTGAATCAATACCCAGTCAGAAGTTGATATTATACTATAACAGACAACGCCCTTTGCAGAAAAATCCCTGCATTCAGGCCCTGGGGGAAGACACACTTCCTATCTCCTCTTTAAATCCCAGGCTTCTCCCAATTTGGAAGGAAACCCCTTGCTCTTAGAAACTGGCCTCTGGCCTTCTAGTCAAAGAGGTCTTCCACTGCCTCATACAGTAAGTTCTGAAAATGCTGCTGTGTTCACCCTATTTGCAGAGAACTGGCCTTATAAGTACTCCAGCTAGAGTTGTTTGGCTGCTTATCATAGAATAAGAACAAGATCCTTTGTTTCCTAAATAAATCAATATTTGTTCTTAAAGTCCCCCCAAAAAAACTGTTCTCCAGATAGTGTGAAGACATGGACTATCTTCCTGGATCCAATTATCTGTGAGCAGAGAGAAACAAAACCCATGTCTCCATAGCCTGGGAAATAAATCCCTTTGTACAGAAACCTCTGACACTCACTCAAGTGCGGCCTAGAAAATTGATTTTTTAAAGGAAGATGAAATATTTGTAACAAAATGAGCATTCACCAAGGTCACTTCCTCTGAGGAACAACAAGTTATAGGAACCACAAGGCTTCCTGTAATCTACAATAAGAAATCCACAAAACAGAACTGATGGTTTTTCTAACTGGATATGGCAGCTCACTTCAAGCCAATCGCTGCCCTATCATAAACAGAAGAAAGAGCGTAGATGAAAATACCACTGTAAATGCCTAGAAGCTGGGTAGGATTCAGTATTTGCCAACTAGTAAAAATCCATACTGTTTTAAGTAGCATCTGAAAAGAAATATAGTCATTGCCTCTCCCAAAAAGGCTGCCAGCCCAGATCAACATCAGCTACACATTCAACAGGGCAGTCAATGGGTAGCTCTGAGAGAAAAAGGTTTTTGATGATTGGAAGGGAGAATGTGCATCTAAAACAAACATTTTTGTGATGGCTGGCCACTAATCCCTGAGATCCAGCCGTCTTTCCGCATGAGATATTCACAGGAGAGCTATTTCTTCCCAAGATCAAATTCAACAGCAGACTCTAAAGAGACAGTCCTCCGTTAACCATTTCAAAAGCCAGGATTTGGCTTTTCTTGTCATAGGAAAATTGACTTCAGTTTCTCAGTGCTTTTAATTTTTGAAGCCCCTTGAAACTGTCTTAAATCTTTAGGAGGACAGAATATACCCTAACAAACAACTCAGAGCAATAACAAAAACAAAGGACTTGAGTAAATCTAAAGGATAGACATGGGGACCAGATTGGAGCTGAACTAAGGTGAAGATTATTCCAGGCTCCTGGAAACAGTGGCAGTCTGGGAATCCCTGAATAAAGAAACAGTAAATCAAAACAACACCCCAGCTGGTACAGCACCTACTATCCCTCCAAAGCAGGGAGAACTGTGATTTCATAGGGAAAAATAGTGAGTTTGAAAGGAAGCCATTCCAGATGGATGTGTGGCCCCAAGTGACAGGAAGGACACTAGAAGAAACCTGTGCCCCACATCTTCATACACTGTCATGTCCCCTGCCACAGAGCTCAGTGGCTACTTCAAAGCAGCATATACACACGGACATGTTTTCCCTCAATCTATTTCATGAATCTAAAGTCAAATCCTTCCCACAGCTTATTAAGTATTCAATCTGAATCTCTGTATTTGTTTCCTAGGGCTGCTGCTGAAAAAAAGTTCTACAAAGTAGGTGGTTTAAAGCAACAGCATCATTCGTTCACAGCTCTAGAGACCAGGGTCCAAAACCAGGGCTTCAGCCAGGCCATGTTCCCTCTCAGTGCTCTGGGCAACATTGGTTCCTGCCTCTTCCGGTTCTGTGGCCACGGGAGTCACTTGGCTCACGGCCACACCACTCTAACCTGCCTGTGTCTTCACTTGGCCTTCTCCAGGTGTTCCTGTCTCACATCTCCCCCAACCCTTCTCTAACATCCACAGCTGGCATCGGGTTTAGGGCCCAACCTAAATCCAAAATGACCTCAAGATCCTTAGTTACATTTGCAGAGACCCTGGTTTTTCCTTTCTTTCTTTTCTTTTCTGCAATGGAAATGTAAAATGGTGGTTTTTTGTGGTACCAAGGATTGAACACAGGGCCTTTGGACAGAGACACATCGCCAGTCCTTTTTTAAGTTTTTTCTTTTTTTTTGAGATAGGATCTCATGAAATACTAAGTGGCTCTAACTTGTGATTCTCTTCCTTCAGCCTCCCAGATAAAAGTGTTTTATAAAAAAATAAAAATACACATAGTGAAATGATTATTACAGTCAAACAAGCTGACATACCTACCTCGATCGTCATGTACTTTGTGTGTGGGTGGGTGTGGCATAGTGTGAGAGCCTCAAAGTACTCTCATCAAATTCCCAGTACATAACACATTATCTTAACTAAGATTCTTTTTTTTCCATAATAAAGTCATTCACAGTTCCAGAGGCTAGGACTTAGACATATCTTTTGGGGGGAGCCAGGATGTAACCTACTATAGGATCTAAAACCCAGAAGAGAAAATGAGTTATTTATTTAAACTAACATAAACAGTGAATACTTCATCGAAAGGCACGAGTCACTATCGTGTCAGAGGCTGGACAAGTTATGAAGGCTGTCTGAGCTCCAGGGTCTTTGTGGGTTGAAGAGCAATGAGAGGTCATTGTGCAGGTTGATGGTGATTGCTTTAGAGCACCTGACACCTGAGCATCAGTTTCCAGTGGCTCTGGGAAAAATGTCCATAGCAACTCCATAGGAAAAAGCATTCTGTCATTTCCCAGACCAATCACTAGCATAATGCATCTTGGGTGTGGTGTTGAGGGGGGGATAAAAGGAAAGATTAAGATAGAAGACCTGTCCCAGGTAAGTAGTGATCACAGTTGTGGGGAATCAAGGACTCCATATCCTGAGAAAGCCTTCCCATCCCAAGCAGTCAGCCACAGTCTCTAAATGTCCCAAGATTCACCAACTTGTGAGATCCTCAAAGTGTGAGCTGCATCTGATTTATTTTTGTGACCCTAATGCCTGGCACAGTGTCTGACACCTAAATAATTTAATAAATATTGATAAAATGAATGCAGACATAAGTCAGGATATTCTGGAAATGTCAGCTCTGGCAGTTAATAATAATAGGGATAGCTACTCTTTATCTGAAATTATGATTCTAAGAGCTTTATGTGGGCTAAAGGGCTTTATGTGTGGCTTATTGTGTGGGTTAAATAAGAGTATTCACCTGTACCATTACCATTCTCCAGTAGCATTTGACCATGGCAGGAGGCCCAGAGGTGTTAGTGATCATCACCACTTATTGCAATCCTCACTCCAATCAGCAATGGAGATAATCTTATTCCCAATTCACACAGCAGGAACTGAGGCTCTGAGAGGTTAGATCACAGAGCTAAGTAAGATCAGATAGAGTTGGGATTTGCCACAAATCAAAGACCTGTGCTCTTTCTAGTACACTGCACTGCCCCTCGTTCAAATTATTCAGTCGTGCTCTAAGGCCAGTCCCAGCTCACACATCTATAGTCTAACTATATATTAGTGTGTGTGTGTGTGTGTGCGCGCGCGCGCGTGCGCGCATCTGTGTGCCAGTATCTGTTTAGGCATTATGAATATATGTATACATATATATGCTATGTATTTGTATACATAAAATGCACAGAACTGAAGAAATAAACTAGACAACACTGAATTGAACACTGTCAGAGAACATGGCAAAATCCCTGGCACTGTCAAGTTCCTGAGTCTCACTATCCAGGGGTAAAGTGTCACATGTTATACCTTGTCCAGCTCATAAAAGCAACACTCGCGGTATTCTGTAAACTCTTGAGCATCATCTGCAACTTATTAACTTCCTGTTGAACATCTTGTTTCTAAGCCAAACCCCCCTACAGTGAAGAAAACTGAACTGTGCTTAGCATTCATGTACCAATGTTTTTCTCTCCCTCTCAACCCCTGCAGACAGCGATCTGGAAACGTGAGCAGAGACACTAAAGAGTGCCCCAGCCATGAACTTACAGGAGGAATGTATGCTGGGGAAGCTTTTGCGGCCCTCGGACACCAGGTCAGGGTCACCTGTGCAGTGCATTTCTGAGTTCATCACTCCATCTGGAAAGCAGCGGTAAAAGAAATCGGGGCGAGGTCTACAAAAGACACCATGGACATTTTCAATATAACATGCTTCCATCACAAAAGAGCCCCAAGCTGACCCCACCTCCCATGGGCCCAACCCCTCCTCAAGCCCACTCTGCTATTGACACTGAGCTCTCCGCAGAGCACTCAGGACATGGTGGCTGGGGTAAAGCTCAGGCTTTGGAGTCAGAAAAAACTGAATTGGCATTCTTGCTCACCACTTTCTCATTTTGTGACCTGAGGAAAGTCACTTAGCCTCTCTCAACCTCAGTTTCCACCTCTGGAAAAGGCAGAAATTGGTCAATATCTATCCACAGGTAAAGGGCTGAGTATTAAGTGACATGACACAGGAAGGACCTGAACCCAATGTCAAGGGAATAAAAGGTACTTCCTGTCTCAAGCTACTAACTACCCCACC
The DNA here is from genome assembly GCF_053883595.1 of Heterocephalus glaber. Taxonomy (NCBI): domain Eukaryota; kingdom Metazoa; phylum Chordata; class Mammalia; order Rodentia; family Bathyergidae; genus Heterocephalus; species Heterocephalus glaber. Next base: position 64,053,867 of record NW_028258320.1, read on the forward strand.
AATCCAGAGATTGCTTCTAGGATCCAAGATGCCAGGTGTTCGTGACTCTGTGTCCTTCATTTCAGTGATCAACAGCAGGTCTCAGTTAACCTCACTGAGAGGACTTGGAATCTCAGCTGCATGACACAGAGAACTCAGTGACTAAGGTTGGCCACTCTGCTCTAGGGCATTGGAGAGAGACCTCCAGAAAGGTATCCCTGACTGAGAAGCTGAGACTTTGCAGCAACCACAGCTAACACCTCTAAGTACTTGTGAGGCTCTACACACAGCGAGAGGCACCGTGAGTTCATCATACCATGTGACTCTTATGAGAATCCTGAGTCTGATCCCAGAAATTTCTTCATTTTACAGGCGCAAAAACTTAAGGCTTAGGAAGATGAAACTCCTGGCCACTGTCACACACAACCATTAAGTGGCAAAGCTCTGAGCCCCAGCAATTGGCTGCTATGCCTAAACACTTCACCTCATTCTCATATGAGGATATGTGATGGCCCAGTGCTTTACAGTTATCCAACTAAGATTTCCTAAGCACCTATCATGGGGGAGGCTTTGCTAATGCCACAAATATAGCATTCCTTCTCTGTGCACACCAGGTTATGGGTCACATACACTGACTTGCTGCCCCACCCCACAGCTCTGGGATCTCAGTAGCTGATCAGAGCTCCTGGTGTACTGTCTTTCCCCAACTCAGCCAGTGTTTCTCCAGTGTGGCTATCCACCTACTGACCCAGAACCTCACAGGGGCAAGGCCTTGAAACCAGCATTTTGTCAACACCGCAATGTAACTCTAAGCACACAGAGTTGACAAAACACTAGGTTGGGTCCTGACTTACACATCTTCCACCCCCTCGGTGCTGGGTCAGTACCCTCCCCCAAGCCAATAATCACTTAACATTGAGGTTGTAAGAGGGAAACTTCACTTGTCATGTGCATCAGTAACTAGTCAGTGTCCAAGTCAGGTCTTGAATTCAGGCTTTAGGACTTCTAATCTCTACAGGTACAAACTCTCTACTAGTAGTTATAGCAAAAAGAAAGATAAATTGACAACAGAAATTATTTCTTAGGAGTGGTGAGGAAAATGTGCTGTAAGTCAAATCTCAAATGCCAATCTATACATCTCAACCCAAACAGAACAATAAATAAATAACTTTATTTATTTATTGGAAGCAAAGCTGGAAAGTGAGTGGGTATTTGGTGTACCCCTCATGTAGCAGTGAGTAGCCCTGGAAATGCCCATGGCAGGCACTGGCCCATAAAAATGTACAATTAAAGGACATTTTCTTACTATTGATCTCTTGCTCTCTAAAACAGTTCATAATTCAAAGGAGAAAAAAGATCTGTGATGAAGACAAAAACCCTAGAAGGAAACAATTTAAAGACAAACTAAAAGAGCTCCAGTTTGTCCTATGCAATGTCCTCAAACTATGGTTCCTATATAGATGACTTTGATAATCTAAGTCACCATTTATTTCTTTTTGGAACTTACCTTCCCACTATTAACTTAATAGTGTTTGTGCAGACTCCATTCAAGGCAAGAGCCAAGGATACAGCTACAAGACAAAACCAACAGAAAAATAACCAGCAGGCTCTCAAATCAAAATCATCGTCATCACTATTACCATCATCACCATCACCACCATCATTACCATCACCACCAGCACTGTTACCATCATCATCCCCATGATACCCATCGTCATCCCCATGATACCCATCGTCATCACCATCATCATCATCATCATCATCATCATCATCATCATCATCGTTTCACTGTAATACTTTTAAATTTATTACCATAGAGATATGAACCACTACCATAAAAACAGATGAAACTTAGTTGTTAGAGCCAAATATAATCAGGGCAGAACTTTAGAGAGTGATTCATAAAATCCCAGGCCCCTGTGACATGGAATTTTTCTCCCTTACATCACAGAGTAGCCCATCTGTCACTTTCTGGCCAGATGTGAACAGATTTAATACTGCAGCATATAGAATTTCTTTTACTGGTAGCAAAAACAACTATTTTTATTTCCTCCTGACAACTTCCTCAGATATAACTTTAATCAGAGCAGCTGCTGGAGTCCTATGGCGAAACAGGACATCCCCACCAGGCCACTATCTCATTGTTGACCCATCACCTGCTGACAGCTGTCCATTTGTTATCAAATAAATCACTGTTTTTGAAAAGGGGAAAAGTCCATATGCCTCCTGGGGTTTTGAGGAGGTTTGCCACGGTGGTGCTTTTTGTCATTTAAAGCAGCAAGTACTTCTGGAACACATTATTTAAAAATCCACAGCACAGAGATCTTCTCCAAGCCACTTGGACAGATTTGACCAGATGAAGTCCAGTTCATCAAATGGGGCAGGTGATATGAATCCCAGAGCTTTCCCTGGAAAAGCTGTTTGCCCCTCTCCAGTGGTTTATCAAGAGTGTGCCAAGGCACAGCCATCACCATCAGTGTGATGGAGGTCAAATGCCTTACATAAGCAATAAAAACTTTTTGATGCCCTGTTCCATTGCTTTGGTGAATAATAAAGCATGTGAGCTACCATTTCCCCTTGGCAAATATTAACTGTTTAATACTAGCTCCGATTTATGTAAGAAGACAGCAATGGCGGGGCATTTTGGGAAGGAGCTGCCTGGAGCAATTCATGGCCATCAGGGGAGACAAATGTGTTATTCTATCAAGAGAAAAGTACTATGGAATGGCCAACACAGTCACCAAGGACTCAGACTACTGAAACTGGGACAAAACTACCTGCTGTCAACAAGATGACAAAATGTGAGGGACAAATTGAAACAACATCTTTGTCAAAAGGACATTAATCATCTAAGTGGGGACAGGGAGCCACTAGCCATATCCAAGTAGGGTGGCAAAGGAAGGACAGGTGACAATTGGCAAGCAGATCATGAGTCAGCACCCGTACACTGCCATGGAATCACAGAGCATGCAATTAGGGTCCATAAGCTGGAAGCAAGTGTTGGGGACTAAGGAAGATCCGCTACTTGTGTTCTTCACACACAAAACCTTCCTTCCTAAAACACAAGCTTCCTCCTCTCTCTCAAACTCAGAGCACATTTGAGAGCTGTGAGGCCACAAGGAAATGATCGTGGTCTTTTACCTGCTAGGGCTCTCATGGCAGGCTCCCTACTGTGTTTTCCCAGTGGGGTTGGGCTCATTCTTATCCTGATTAGAGTATGACCTTTGGACAGATAAACTTGAGAACAAGCATCAGTAGCAGATCTCCTATGTCTCAATAAATCTTGGTGAACTTTATACATAGCTCCATCAACCCAGAATGCTATATTCTCCTCCAACCTCTGAATCTGGTGGGCTGTCTCAACACAGAGCAGTTTTTCAGAAAGTCTGAAGTACATGAGCTAAAATATTTGTGGATGTGATTTAAACAAACCTTTGATGCAAATACCATAAGGAGACAGAGAAAGATGGGAAACTGGAGTGATGATATTTAGTGTGGAGGTTATCTTAGCATTCTGCAAGTACAATGAGCTGATTGATATTTTCATCTGAGTAGTACAACCCCCAGGGGAACAACACAGGGGCCCCTCATCATATCAGAGAGCAGGCTATGCTCAGTTCAGACTACTGTTGGGCTGGACAAGAAGTGAAATAAATGGCTCCAATCAGAGGTGACCCAACAGACCTGGCTCGTAGGCTGTTTTACTGAATCCCACAGCATTGTTTGAAAGAAGAGCCAGGAAGACAAACTAGACTATGTCTGATAAAGAGATTCAAAGCAACAACTCCTTTGAGTTGGCTTGCAAGGGGCTCACACTGAGGGCACTACTGGTTAGAAGCATTCCACAAGATCAGAGGGCTTTTCTTGCTGGTTTTATTATGGGAAATTCAGTGTCACAGCGCTCCAGTAACAGGGTTCTCTTTATACAGACCTGGGTGTTCTTCGGCACGAATTCCTAAAAACCCCATGCTAAATGGGGCAAACCTCACTCTCCACACCCAGTTCTAAATCCATGCATGTGGCCTCTGTGCCTGTACAGACAAGGGGAGCAACATGCACCCATGTTTGGAAGCCTGAGTTAAAGTGTATTTACCTAGGTAAAGAGGGGACCCAAGTCATACTGAGAAAGTCCTGAATTCCAAACATCACCAAACACCTAGTTTTCTGTCCTAGCATTTAAAGGTCAATCCCTCATCCCCTACTTCCAAGCCTTCCCAAAAGCAGTGATTGTTTTAAAACTCTCCGCACAATGGGCTCTTCATCATTTTTACAGGGGAGCCTCTCATTTATTTAGGCAAACAGAACATTCAATAATTCCACCTTCTTGGTTACCATGTAGGAGGCAGAGGATGATGTTCAATTTTGAAATATCACCCTAAGGGAGATTTAGCTGAGAATGAAAATGTCCAGAAAAGGTAACTGTGAGCTACTTCCTGACATCACAACAGCCCAACTCCAAAAGCCAGCAGTAAATGATAAAAACAACTACAAAAGATAGTTCTTTATTTATCTTCAGACTTTGTGCCTGGGAGAAACTAGAATCAAAAGTACAGCGTGGGATTTCCAGGCCAACTGGGAGGGCTCCAAAAGGATGCCTGGGTATCACAGTGATATCCATCCATATATACCAGGCCACTTCAGCCATGTGTAGGAGTGCACCTGTGCCCTTTATGAAGAAAAATGGCCTTTCTGCTACCTCAGTTGAAGAGGTCAAGACCGTATGATCAAGCCCCAACCTACCCGTCCTGAGAGAGGGCAACCCCAGGCTGGCCAAAGACTCATGACTTTGTGTTCTGACTGCAAAATAAAGTAAGCCAAAGTCTGACTAGGGATCTGGACCAAGAAATACAGTGGACATCAGTGGTAGACACTGGAGCTGCACAAACAGACAGATGAGGCAGAAGCGACCATCACTGCAAGCCCAAGCCTCGCATAAACCAAAGGTATGGGGCAGCAGAGATGAAGCAAGTGCAGGCAGGAGAGTGAGGCTGGGACTGGGAGGGGAAGGTGCAGGGATATTCCAGGCAGAGGTGATCATGAGCTAGAGCAGTCTCTTGTCTTGATGGCCCAGCTCCACCTCAGTCACCATAAGGCTCCTCCATATTTTCTTCTCCCCTTCTTCTATTTCTGAGGTTGCTTATTTTAACCCTATATTTAACTCTTTATTTGTTTGAGCTAATTTGGGAGGGATACTGTTATCCTGTTCTTTTCAACTACATAGGATCTAAATCCTGGTTGTGTAAAAAATGTCTGTGTTGTTGAGGGCAGAGTCCCTGACTGTTCTATATACCCTAGACCAAAGCCTAATCCTCATGGCCTTATCCAGAAGTGGAATGACCGTATTTCAGCACGATTAAAAACACACCCTTTGGTGAGGAATCTCATTTTTCTAGATTTACTACCTAGCTGGTTGTTAAGTCCATACAATACACAAAACACAAATTTGGGGGGTATTTAGATAGCTTTTATGTGAGGTATCAAAAAAATCAACCTAATTCAATTTTCTTCAGCATCAAAAAGCTAAAGGTCTAGCCACAGATTGTTTATTTTGGTTGTTAAACAGGCTAACTTCTGTTGACTATCTCTTAAACTTACATTTTGTCAGCATTTGATTGATATGCAGACCAGAAAAAACCTAAAATATGTCACTGTTGTCATATGCAGACAAGGTTCAGCTTGGGAACAATCTATAACAGTAGTGCTATGATCAGTGACAAAGACTGACACACTCTTCACCTCATGACAATTGTTTAGCTTCCAAAATGTTCCCAAACTGAAGATGACTTAGGAAATTTGTTTCTAATTTAATTTACAACCGTTTTTACCCATTTTTGCCTCCAGCACATAGTGCTTTCTGAAATGCCCATAATATGGTGCCACTGGGAGATTGGACAATCAGTGGTGACTGTTTCAGATCTGCTCTGTCTAAGCCAATTGCTACCCTGCCACGATGCCTGAACAGGCGCATTTCTGATAAGGATAATGCACAACGGTCAGCACCACGGACAGCTGCAACAGGCACCCTCTGAAACCCCTTTCTTATAAACTGTCCATTGACTTTCTTTGGCCTTGGAGTTTATCTTGTTTCGTTTTTCCTGATCTTAATTTGAGCAAAGGAAAAGTCATTTGGATGCAACTGAAATTTTTTAAAATGTGATGATCTAATTAAGTTCAGTTCCATCCCTTGAAGTAGGAACTGTGAATACTCTACCTAAGAAGGCTTCCTTAATTTCAGTCTTGTCTGTTCGCCGGATAATTTTCACCACACAAATAACAGCCAAGGGTGTGAGGAAAGAAATTGCCTGGAAGACATAACAAATAATTCCTTATGAGAATATCAGTTTGCTTTCAGAAGGACTGATGGATAATTACTCCCACTTAGGTTCATTTCAACCTGCTAGCTGAATGACCTCGCTGACCTCCTGGCCTCAAAGAAGGATGATTTATGTCTTCATTTAGAGAATACACAGACTTAAAAACACCAAAGGTCTGTTTGCAGGTTATAATTGATTTGTAATGGCGAGGAGCTATGTTTCAAGTGGTGGCTTTTTAAACAGAAAAGAATAGTCTATAATTACGATGACTCATGGCTGCCAGGAACTCCCCCATGTCCTCCTCTGTGGAAGGGTGTGAGAACTACTGGACTCTCATTCCCTTCTCTCTGGCAACATGAGAGTGTGGGGCTTGCTTACAGTTACTCAATTCATTCCCTTGGGGTGTTCTTTTGTTGAATATTCATGTCTTCTGCAGATTGGAGTTAAGTCTTTTGCATACAGTCCCTCCTCTTTCCTTCCTCCACAAAGATATTTAGTATTTACTTAATGAATTAAACTGCTGGGGTCCAGATGCAACTACAAAGCATCCGTTCAAGGTGCTGTGAAGTCCAGAAGTCTCTTAAGTACTCATGATGGCACTGTGCTGTCTGCTCTGGGTTCAAGGACTGATGTGCCTGGGGACAAGCAGCTGGTGAGTGACAAGGCCAGACTTGGAGACCAGGTTTTCTGCCTCCCATATGGAGTCTTTAATCCAGCTTTCCATAATTACTAAGTTGTTTTTAAACATTCTGACAACCAAGAAAAAGGTATTTGTGTTTCTCATATGATAGCTCTCAAGATAACAATATCAGGAGGGATAAACATTTCAAAAATATCCACAGATATCTAGCAGTCAGCAGGGGGAGGGAGCAGTAACTACTGACCAATGCTGTTCACTCTTTGGAAATCGTCATCTGCATTCTCATGAGATATCACTTTTTGGAGAGGTGGTTCCTGATGGGACAGTCAGGGCTGGAACATGATTTCTTTTATCCAAACAGAATTCATCCAAATGAACATGATCTTTCAAAACAATTAGAGATGCTCTGCAGACTTAACCACAACAAGACTGCAAGAGCTCAGATCATCACAGAGATTCTTCTTCAATACCCATCTTCAGAGACATTTTATGAAACACCAGAAAACTCTTTGTCTTACTTGCTCCCCTGTCCTTGTGACCATAAATGGTAGTAACTAGTTTGAAGATCCTCCTTATCAGTTATGACTCTAAATGACACAGGCTGTTTAACAGTCCAATAAGCCTTGTCAATATGAAGGCATGCAGAGGCGTGTGCCACATGTGTTGAGGGCAGATGCATGACAGGAGATTCGGATCTGAAGCGGAGATAGCAGAGAATTTCCCTAGGGCTGCATGGAAGGAAGTGCTCATGTGTGAGTTAGTGGTTCCATGAGTCTACAGAAGTTGCCACAAGTTCCTGGGTAGTTTATACTAAATAACTTCAGGGCTTGGTAACATGCTGATTTCCTCAAATGCCCTTATATGACCAGTGTGGGGATTCCATGTGTGTGCATGTGTGTGTGTGTGCATGCATGTAGGTGCTGGGATCAAACCTAGGGCTTTGTGCAGGATTGTATTTTTTAATAAACACCTCAAATGGTCCTCATGCATTTCCTGAGAGGCAGTGGGCTTGAGCTCTTATTTTAGGGACCGAAGAGTGATGACTGGCGGATTACCTACTCATATTCAGGGTTACAACCCAAGTTGGAGAAGTGTTGTGATACCAAACACAAACATTAAACCTACCAGGCTAGCTTCCTGTTTCCCACTCCTTTAAATCCCACATATAGATCAGGCCACATGCTCCCAAATAGGTGAAAGTAACTCACCAAATAGTGAATGACCCCATAATGATCCCACCAAGTCAAGCCTCATACAGGAGAACAACATAGAGTGGAAAAAGAAATTACGAGAATTCTAGCTGATAGACTCAGATTTACTTCTAGACAGAAATGAAACCTCTGCTCCCAAAAGCTGTCAAAAGAAATCCCAGAGCAGGAAAACCCCACCCAACAGGAGATAGCACCATGTGGGAGACCTGTGAGTGTGCAGCCAGCTGAAGGAGCTTCGGAAGTCATTAGAGCCTCCCAGCAAACTCCCAGCTGGGGAAGGGGGTCATGGCTGGGGAATCTGACACTGCTCCCTGCCTCCGCCCGCCTGCTCTGATTAGGACACTCCCCCCACTCCCCTAGTGGGACTGGACTTAACCCACTGTACAACTTTCCCAGGTAGATGCCTTTTAGTATCTCTTCTAGAACTACTGACTGACCGCTTCCTGAGCCAGTCCTAAGCACCCAGGATCACTGAACGGTGCCCACTCAAGACTTCCCAGGACAAGGAGATACAGCCTTCAGACAGAGTGCTGAGCTCCACCCCAGGGTGCTGCAACAGGAACTTCTGTGTGTGGTTATATGATGCATCTCTCCACTATCTCATCCTAGCAGCACTTGGGCCCCATCTCACTTCTTCTTCCTGAATACAAATCTGCCATATTCCTGGGTAGCAAAGAGCCCAAATCAGGACAGACAGATATATTTACATTGATCACTTGCTCTGTTTTTGACAAGTACTTTTTTCTTTTTTGGTCAAGTATTTTTTAACTAGGAGTTGGAACTAAGATTAACCCCCAGAAGCCAGCATGTTAGGCAAACAGCTCTCTTCTTGGGAACAGGTAGCTTGGAACTGAGTGAAAGTGGAACAGAGAACACCAGCTCCTGCCAGAGCATCAAGCACCCTAGGGAGAATCCCGGGTCTGAATTCCTTCCACTTCTCTAACCGTGAGTAGGCCTCATGAAGCTACTGTCCTGCTGCCCAAGCCTAGGGGATAATGTGAACACAGGGTGGGGAAAGGTCATGTCTACCATCCCACAGGGTAGGCATAGTGACAAAAATGGCCAGGCGAAATTTCTGGGCAGGATTGTTTTCCCTTCTGTTAGTGTTTTTGTAGCTATAAAAAAGTGAAATTCCTAGGCTGAGCCCAGGTTAGGAAGACAGGGAGTGGTTGGTGCTTATGAAATGGACCCCAGAGAGAACAATGAACTCAGCCAAACATTGCTTCAGAATGAAGGGCACATCCTGAACCCTCCCAGGTTTCAGTTTGCTCACTTGTCACTGGCTGCTGAAGGGCCACTACTAGTTTAGAATAACAGAGGCCAACACGGGCCAAGGACTTACTAAGGACCAAGGTCTGTTCTAGGCACTTCATGCAAATTGACTCATACAATCCTTACAGCAACCCTATGAAGGTAGTGCTCACTTGTGAGTCAGTGGTTCCAGGGAGTCTGTGGAAGTTTCCACAGATAGGAATCTACAGAACAGGGAGGTGAAGCAACTTGCTGAAAGTCACATAGTTGGTAAGTGCTAACATGTGAATATGCACTCAGGCTTTTTAAATCAAGCTCTACACTTTTAACTGCAATGTTACAACAGTTCTCAGCTTAGAAAGTAAGAAGCATTAAGTAGAACTCAGAGAATGCCTTTTGTCCTGACTGAAGAAGAAAGATAAGAAGGTTTGTTTCCAGGACATGAATATGAAATAGAAATGTTAGTGACAGCTGTCATGGATTGAGCACCCACTATACCATAGGGGCCTTCCTCATATGTGTCTAATCTTCTAATTCTCTGTTGAGGAGACATTGTCTTCGCTGTGCAGGTAACAAGTCCAAAGCTCACAGAGGTAAGCAAATGCACACAACTAGTGATACCAGGACCCCTGAGACTGGGCTGCCATGTTCCTGGGTTGGTGTCCTCAATCTCGGTGATCAATGGTTTCATTTTACAGATGGGGAAACTGAAGGTGCACTAAATAATGGTTTGTAAGTGACTGTCCTATGCAACATCCACTAAAAGAGATGCTACATATAAATCACTAAGTAGTATCCAGCACCTGGATGGTTCTGTATGGTGCTTATTCCATAGGCTGGAAACCAAGTTCTGTAGAAGAAAATATGTTGGACAGATTGAAAGAGAGCTAGGTTTAAGCCCTAGCTCTGACACATGTCCTTGAGCAAATCACTTACCCTTCTAACTTTTCATTCTCCATTTCCTTATCTATAAAATGAGTGTAATAATAACATCTATAGAAAAATATTATCACTAGGATTCAATTCATTAACAGTTACTGACTGCTTATTATATGTGCCCCACACTAAGTGCAGGGTCAAAGGTCTGTCATCCCACGTGATTCTCTCCATACCCAGGAGCCACGTGGTGCTAAAGCCCACCTTGCACAGATAAGGAAAGTGAGGCCCTCTCCCAAAGGGAGGTTCCAAACTTACAAAATCAGTAAGTGGAAAACTGGGAGGCAGCCACTCTGGAGCCCAGCCTGGCCTAACAGAGAGCAGGCATCCTGCAAAAGCTAGTTGTTGGCTACTATTTCACTCCTTTCCCCAAAACAGTGTTAACAAATGACCCAAACCACACCAAAAAAGGGAACCAGGATTGTGTTCCCAGGTGTGTGGTATTAAAGCATTTCGGCTTCAGCCCACCTGTACCCATAGGTCTGAGTAATGAATGCCTTCAAGTTCAGGAAGGAGGCAGAGACAGGAAATAGTTGAATTCACCAGGAACTCTGCTCAACCTTAAATTATCAGTCTCCAATCATGTGTGTCTACCAACAAAAACAACACAGGAAGTGCTTTCACCTCCCAGCTTCTGCTCCTCCCAGAAACTGGGTCAGCTCTGGTGCTGATGAAAGGCACCACGCTGTCCAGGATGCTCTGAGAAAGGACAGACCTTGTGACTGGGAAAGAACATGAGGATGGTAAGAAAGGGTCAAAGCCAGTGGAGCCCCAGTGCCAGGGTGTGGGCCACAGAAGAGCCTGTCACTGAGGTGCATTCACATCAGACAGAACAATGGGCCTGAAGTACCTTCACTTCTGGCACCTGGTAGAAAGGTGTGCTGCAAAGTGACACACCGACACCTACTGTGGGAAAACAATTACATCTTGACACAAAGAAAAGAGCTGTCAAAGACTTTTTAAAGGAGCCTACCAATTAAACTGTCTATCATGAGACAGCTTTGTCTCTTCCTTCCAACCTCCTCCCCCCAAAAAAGATTTTATTTTTGTCTCCCTTAAAGCCATCCTACTCCAAAATGGGGGAAACCTTGCAATCAAATCAACACAGTGTCAGTAAGATTCTAAGAGAGTAAAGCTGGCATGTTTTGGCTGGCCCAAAAGAGACAAGGGTAAAGTGCAGGTGTTCGGTAGGGTTTTTTTTCTAAAGCCAAGGAAAGACACTTATGAACACCTATCACTGTTTAAATCTCCTACCTGAAACTCATCTGTTCTTCAAAGGTTTTCCAGTGATGTCAAACCATCCAACTTGCATTCATGCCTGGTCCCACTAAACTAGAAGCCATATCTTATTCAGCTTTGTACTCCTACTGCCTGGCAGATGCTTCCTAACCATTAAGTAATAACCAACCAGAAGCTATCCAATCCGATGCTACCCCTGCCTCCTTTGCAGCTTCACCCTACAAATACTCCCAATAAACTATTCCTGGTGCCCCCCATTCTCCCATGTATGTGCCCTTACACACCTGCTCTTCTGTGTGTGATGTGTCACTTGCCACCTTTCTACTTCATCCCAGTCCCCAAGCAGAAATCACAGAATGGCTCCAGGTGAGGGCCTGTGCTCTGGTGGCCAAGTTACTGACCATTATGGATAATACCTTGGAAAAGCTGTTTATTTTCATCCTGAAATTATGGGGTCAACGAAAGTGCTGACCTCAGTGGATTCTGAGACAAATCAACTGAGGTGCTGCTTGTAGAGTGATGAGCACAGTTCCTGTCTTCAAGGAATGCTGGCTGCTATGGAAGTTCATGATGAAGATGATGATGATGATGATGATGATGATGATGATGATGATGATGACGACGACGACGACGACAATGACGACGACGACGGAACTCCCTAGTGTAGCAAAAGGTGACTTCTAGGCAGAGAAAAGATAGGCTTTATTAAAAATTAATAGGGAAACTTTAAAAGTAGCTTCTGCTTCTACAGGTATACCCTATAGTTAGAGCAATTAGAAGGACAAAGGAGAGAAACTAGACTGAGAGAGGCACCAGGTAACATAATTACCATAAGAATTTATCAAGAAGAGTTAACAAAACCCGAGGGAGCCAGAAGCATAAAAGACCAGGGAAGCAACCCCCCTCATCTACCTGATAAAGGAGATAAGGGGCAGCCACCTAAGGACTCTTATTTAGTATGTAAAACCCATGCATACACGCGTGCACACACACACACACACACACACACGGACATATCCACGTGTATGTATGTATATTCTCACTTTAACATCATTATATTATTGCATCAGATACACACATAACCCCTTTACTTACTCATTAAGTCTAACTACCTTCCTATAAATCTCTCCCCCACCTCCACACACACACACATTTAACCATCACAAAGGGACAGGAAGAAATCATACAGCCAGAAAGAATGTAGGCAGACATGACCAGGTTAGGACCAAAAATAGCCAGATAGCCAATCAGATGGTGATAACTTCCAGGTGCCCATGTGGGGCATGGGAAAATCACTAGTTCTAAATAAAAAGAGCCAGGGACAAGAGCTCCGGGGTATTCACTTCTAATGCCCCCTACTCCTCAGGGTAGCTGTCTATCTTCTTTTCCATCTTTTTCCAAATAAACCATCTTCTTTTATTTTAAACTCTGGCTCTTTAATGCATTACTGAAGCTGAGAGTTTATGATCCTGCCAGTTGGGTGTTCCAGAGAGGAGTGGTGTGCACTTCCCCCACCTTGCAACAATACTAGAACAACTCCTAAGCCTCCCCTCTGGCCTCTCCAGATTCTCTTCTCCATTAGAGTGCCATCTCTCCAAAGGTCCTGCGGGGTTCCTGAGGATATATCACATATTTGATTTGACTTCCCACCCACTATGGCCCCTCTGGTTTCCTTACCCACTGCAGGCTCCATGAAAGCCTGAATATACAGAGATGGCTACTACAGACAATAACAAAGGGTGTACTAAAATCAACAACTAATACCACTTAGACTGTCCCACACTGAAAGGCAGGTGTTTAGCATGCTCTGATAAACCCCACACACTCAACAAGGAATCATGACCTCTTGTGAATAAGAGAGCCACCTTATGTAAATACTTTTTGGAAATATCTGTGGCTGGCTGCTTGGAAATACCCAGGAAATGGTAAGTCCAGCTGCAGTGCATCTGAAAAGAATTCTCAGCCTGTCCCTCTGGTCATCACTGAGTCATCAAGGGCAACGAGCTCTTGGAAGGAAACAGTTCCAACCACATTCATGTTCACAGATGTGTTGCCTGAGCTGAAGACACCACATACAGAGAAAAGGAAAGTTAAGGAACTTCCTGGTGATGCTATTACCATTTGCTCTGCACTTAACTCAATCTCCTAACCATTATTCTGTTAATTTTCTTGTTACATCTGACCAACTGGCTTCTTTAAAACACATACACATACATACACCCACACATAATCATGACTGTGGAGGCAATTATCCTATAGAGAAACATCTGGGTCAATACCAGCAGCCTTTAAAACATCTTGGTTAGACAGCTCACCTTTAGATGAAAACATTCTCACAAAAGTGAAGAGACCTGAGATTTTGTTTATGTATTAAATAATGAAATTTGAGCTTTCAAAAGAAATCAAGGTATTTTAAATATCAGTGAAAATATATGCTCCATTAAACATTGTTCTACAAACATCCAAAGTTTTTAAAAGATCAAAAGCTGACAAATGATATCTTATATTAAACTCTTAATAAAATTCCAGAGAACAAATCTAATTTATGAGATGACAGAATTTTTCATCTTTGTGTTGCAGGTATTATAAATGTATCTACTGACTTCTTTGTTTTATTATGGAATTACACTAAATCTTAAGACCAAATGCATGAAATTCATCAATCTCTATTAACAAAATAAAAGGTTGAGCTTATTTCATTAGGAGATTAAAGAGTGGGAATCAGTACATGTGGCTGAATACTCTTCTATTCTCTGAGATTCACAGCACTGAATAACTTCTCTTCTGCCTCAATCCTTCTGCTGCCAACATGCAAATTGCTCCATGCTATTTGTGTCTGTAGCCAGAATATATGTGGTATTTGTGTCTAGTCTTCAAAACAATCCATTGTTAATAAATCTAGGACACAGCCACAAAATTCTCACAATATCATCTCCAAACTGTGTTTTACAGCATATGAAATGTAAAAATCTTAAGAAGAGTGATAAATGGAAGCTTCCCCCTATTAAAGCCATAAGCTCATTAGACACAAACTGATCCCTTCATTTCTAGGATTTATAGAAGAGTTGAGTTAGAGCAGAAATGAAAAAAGTCTGTAATACTCAGTTATGCCCTACTCCCAACCACCCTAATTTTTCAATTTCCCTGAGATTTACAAAAGTCTATTGATTTTCCAGCAGAAAAGTAATTATGAAAACACAGTTGTAACAATACTTTCATGTGCTTGTGGTGTTACAGGTATTTTGGAGCACTTACAAAAATCTTTCCACTCATCGTTAGTTAACAAGACTTCCTCCATAAAACCAGAGTGATTTCTTTCAAAATGAGAAGTGGCCCCCATGTGTTCCGTGAGGGTTCTGGAACAGCCCCCTCAGTTCTCTGAGATGCAGACACAGTGGTAGGTCCACAGGAAGAACCTTCAAGGAACCAGTCTGACCATCTAAAGGTTACTGCTGTCTTCCCATAACAAGGGAGAGATTCACTATTCCTTCTTCTATAGGAAGATCGAAGGCAGTTCTCCAGGGGTTAATTAGCATCAGCAGGGAGTCCTGGGTACTCTGTTCCAAGCTTACCAGACAGCTTTGAGGCAGAGGGCTGAGCTCCAGAGCTGGCTTCTTGGACCTGGCCTTGTCACTCACTAACTTTGTGACTTCAGGCAAGTTCCTTCGCTCTCTGGGATGTAGTTCTCCATTTATAACATGTGGCGGACAAGATGATACCTCTCTCTCCAGGATAGGGCAAAACCAAATGCAATGAATCTTTCTGAAGCTCCCAGAAAAGCGCCTGCCATGAAGAAAGTGGAGTGGACAAGGCTGCAATTGCCATGCAGCAGGGGCAAGAGGTAAAAATAATCCCAGTGTACCCACTGGATATCTGGATCCTTGTCCATTTACTGTAGAAGGGAGAGACACAGGACAGTATGCAGGGTTTAAGGCACAAGGAAGTTTTATGACTAGTTAACAAGTGACCAGCTAAAACCAGAAAAAGTGTTTACCAGAGATCCATGGTGCCCGAGTTTGGCAAAATCAAAGCTTCCCCTGGAAGGAGAGGGGACAGGTTGTTCTTGTCATTTGTCTTCCTTTAATACATATTTTGAAACAGCTCAGCATAGCCCATGTAATTGAGTCCCTTCTCTTTTCAAAACATTGGGCAATTATGACTTCTCATATGACCAAGCAGTGCCTGTCATAATCTGGAACTAAATTTTAATTTGATAGGTTGCTCTCCTCTCCTCCTCTTTATCCTGAGCTGCCCACTGTCTTCAGCAGGGGCTAGAATAGCTAAGATGAAAGCCCATTTGGTTCATACTTGGAAGAGTGGTCAAATCAGCCATGAAATGACGGTACTTACAAACATGAGGCGGGTAGGTATGTTGTCTGATTGCACCAAAGGATTTTTATAGAGCCAGATCTCTTCCGGCTGGATGACTCTCTGGAATGGATCCAAAAACTCTGTAAAACTGAAACAAAACAAAGAAAAGTGTGTGAACGATGAGCATTCTTCCGCTGCCAGAAGTCCCAAGGGGGCCACCACTGCTCTCTGCCTTCCAAAAAGGGCAGAAATGAGCAGCCTCTGCTGATGGTTCTCAGCCAGTTCCAAGTAGGGAAACACAAAAAGTCACTGTCACCACCTGCAAGAAGAACCAATGAGGTGCAGAAGAAAATGACTGTGAGATTGCCTCACAAAGACTCTAAGAACTTGGGGCTCCAAAGTGAGCTGGAAACTGAACTGCAGCACAGTGGCTCAGACAGGAGCAAGACCAGGCCACCAGCACAGTCTCTGGGAACAGGAAAGGTGTGAGGTAGAAAAAAAGTGAGGGAGCAACTGGCCCCACCAGTAGTGGAACTGTCCAGTTTTGTCCCCCATGTCACTCAGATGGTACAATGCTGACACTACTACCTCCACTAGGGGTAGAGTGAGAATGAAAAGCTTCCAAGAGAAGATGGAAGATTGGGACCAGAGAGGAAATTAGTGAAGAGGAAAGAAGGGAGGTAAAGGGAAACGAAGCATATTCTGGGTCAGCTGATGTAACAGCTGTAGGCATTCTACTTCCTGATCTCTTCTCCCCCCCACACACCATTCACCCCAAGAAACCGCAACACTCCTGTCCATGTTGAGTCTTAACTGATTGGCAGCAAATATCACCAAGGGAAGAACTGCGAGTAACAGTGAGGAAGGAATGCCCGAGTTTGTATTTCCAGCCATCAGTCTTGTCCCAGGACTCTGGCCCAATTCTATATGGTGATTTTGTTCAGCACAGCTTCCAACATGGTGAAAGGGTAAGGAGTTCCTAGGCTTTGAGTGCTAGGCCAAGGAATTCTGATTTTGAGCCAATGAGAGATTCAGCAGATTAGATGGAAATCCAATACAAGTCATGGCCCTGGCAGAGGAGAGGATGGGACTCAGAGCAGAGCAGAGAAAGGAAAACAGGATGGTTGGGAAGTTGTAATAGCTGTCCTGGCAAGGGATGGTGGCAGAGTGGACAAGGGCAGCAGGGAAGGACATACAGGTGGACAGATGAGAGTGAGCAAAGCCTATTCTAAGGTTTCTGCTTTGGGCTTCCAGGAAAAGGATAACATGGACCAAGAGAGGAGGTAGTCAGCTCCTTTTCCTCTGGGAATCATGTAGGGTGGTCAATGGTCCTGGTTTACCCAGAAATGAAAATCCTAGATCCCAGGAAACCCCTCAATCTGGAGCAAACCTGAACAAAGAGTCATCCTTAAAGCTGTCTCGATGGCTAACCAGAATTCAGGACCTCACAGCCATGGTTTCTATCCCAGACTCCATATGTGGTGTGATTATGATTCCTCTGTATCTTCTGCCACACTGTGAAGATATGCAAGGCAGGGACTACTTCAGGCCTATAAGCTCAGAGCCCACTAGGATGAGCTGGCCCCTGGAGGACTCAGACACCACAGCACTTAATGTCTGCATGAGACTCTGAATACCTTTGCAGTAATATTCTTAATTTGATCAGCCCCATATGAAATTCTCTTGTGTATGCAAAAGAAGCCTAAAATTTCATGTTATCTTTCTCTCTACATGTTGCATACTCCCTCCTTCCCTCCCTCTCTCTTGACTCCCTCCATTAGCTGTGAGGCTTTAAGTCCTAAAAATCTGTATTGATGGAATTTCAAAAATAAAGGAGTGCTATGACAGTTCTACTCAGCATTGTGCCCTGGCACATGGAAGTCACTTTTTAAATACTTGCCAGATGACAGAATGGGCCCATGCAGAGCATCATCACATGTCCCAGCCAACAATTCAGCTACCTGAACCAGGAACATCTTTACTGCAGAATCTGATCATATGTGCACTGAGATCACTTTATCTGTACACAAGAACTTCCACTTCCTCCCAGTGAGTCATGGAGGAGAACCTGATTCAGACTCTGGCAAACATGCTCGCAGCTGCTCTGGGCTGTGGGAACAAGCCACTTCTCCTGGGGCCTCATGGTGATCACTTGCATCAGGGAAGGGTGGACTAAATTAGGGTGTCCACTGCAGAATGTAAGAACCTTAGGGAGACTACCCCAACCCAGGCCTACAGAGAGTATGGACATGGCTTGGTAATGAATATTTAAAAGACTCCCCTAGGTTCCTTGATGGGCCCTAAGTCTCCATCACTAAACTAAATGATGCCTTAGGGCCCCACACCCTGTCTCTAAGGGTAATCGACTTTGGTGACTTAATTCTCCTCCTTGACAACTCTTGCATCTGCTGCAAGAAGGCTCTGGAGTCAAACCATCAGCTTTCAAACTGCAGCTCTGGCTGTGTAGATCCTGGCTAGTCCTTCCCTTAATATCTCTGCACCTCAATTTCCCCTTCTATAAAATGAACACACTTTAAAGAGCTGGAATGAAAGTTAAATGAAAGAATATACATGGAATGCCTAACAGAACATGAACAGAAGCTAGTATCTTATTGCTATAATCATTTTACTGTAGTCTAAAAGCTGCATATTGTTAACTAGACAGTTTTCAAGGTTTTGTTTGTTTGAGTTTGTGGCAGCCTGTTCCTGGATCCTAAGCGTTGTTTTGAAACATTTAAAATGAAATGAAACAGAATGAATTTTATTTGAAATATCATTTTAAGAGCATGTTACCTACTTGTGATAACTCAGGCTTCCAGAATACTCCAGTTATGTTCACAGAAAATGACACTGATCTAGGCCACAGTCCCTGGGGGATGGGCTGTGCTGCCTATCAAGATGGCTGCCCATGTAGCCAGCCATGGACGCTGGTTGTCAGCTGGAAGCCCAGCTGGAGCTGCCACCCAGGACAACTACACATACCTCTCCAGCTGTCTCAAGGCCATCAGAATTCTGCAGGGCCACTGGCTCTACCTAGAACAGGCATTCTAAGAGAAGCAGGAAAAAGCTGAGTGGCTTTCTCTAACCTCACCTCCAGAGAAGCAGAGTATCATTTCTAGCACATTCTTCATTAGGAGTGAGTCTTAAAGTCAGCCATATTCAATGGAGAAGTAACCTCATCTCTTGACTGGGGTGTAGCAAGATCCCACTACAAAAAATAGGTAGATGCAGGATATGGCTGCGGCTACCTCTAGAACACGATCTGCCACCCATAGAATGTTACTATCCATAACAATCATACACTCTCAGAGCCCCCAAGCCTTGATTCCCCACATAGTAAGCCACAGGTCCAGGAACCAGATAACCCACTGAGCAGTTCCTTTCCTCATTTTGTCTCAGATTTTACCTGCCTTGTGGTAATTTTTCTAAACCTGGTGCACTCAGCCTTTTGCACAATCCCTCACCCTGTCCCAAGTAGCTGCAGCCAGAACACATCTATCAGACAAATTATACCCTCTGGAAGCAGCAGTACCAAAAAGATAGATGTCCCTTCTCCAGCCATGCTCCAGCCACCAGCATCTGCCTCACAGAATTCAGACAGCGAGACAGCTACTCAGAAGACCTAGGGCTTAAAAATGTAAATAGGGGTAGAGGAGGGCATGCAGAGGAATGGACAGACCTACAGATAGTGAAAGTATTTCCATAGAGGGCTGCTCAGATCTGGAAGCATCCTTTGGCATGCTCTTTGGAAGTGGGTAGGAAACCAAGAAATAAAAGCCTTGCTTCTAGGTGAGGACTGGATGTGTGGTGTTCAGTTGCCTCTTTGCAAGGGCTCCCTATGCAATGAAGACCCCCAATAGTATGCTAGGTTAGTGTGTCCCACATTTTAATGTTGCCTGGAAACATCTGGGGTTCTTGTGACTACAGATCCAGATACAGGGAAGGCTGGGAGCTGGCATTTCCAGCAGGCTTCCTGTGATGCAATGAAACAGTGCTGCTGATGTGTGGGTCAAAACTTGAGATGTGAAGGCTATCAGCACACCCTGGCCCCACACCAGACCTATGGAATCAGAGCCTACTCCAGGCATGACCCTCTGGGGCTTCATGTGTGTTCTGTGAAACTCCTCACTCCCAGGAAAAATCAGGGTTTTTTCCCCACACTGGGCCATTTGAGAATCAGGTTGCCCAGTTTTACCTTATCCTTCCTCTATGTGTACTGTTATTCTTCTTTAGATGAACTCCCTCTGTAAACTAAATTGGTTTATTTTAGAAGAAATTTCACGCCACTCCTTAGTTATAAAATCAGCAGCCTCTCCATCAACAGTTGGTAGGCTACATCCAAGCCCAATCCAACTCACCTCACAAAGCCTCTAAGGTCATTCAAGCCCTACTTGTGTCAGGGGAGGAGAAAATATATAAACAGCAAAAGCAAAAATGTAAAAGCATGGCCATCCATCAAGTCCACTCAGTGTAGAAGAAAATGGCCCTGCCAGCATTAGCGACTGCTGTGTGCGTGCGTCAGCATCTTCTTGGCCATGGTGGTGACCAGTGTCCTTGAATTTCTAAGGAAAGGCTGAAGAAAGTACAGCAATTCTAGTAAATACAGTGCAAATTACAACATGGTAATGGCCAAAAGGCTCTGGAAGATCTACTGACATGGAGAGTCCCTGGGGCTGCAATGGGATCTGTTCTCCTCGAAGAGTGGTACTTCCCATCTCTGCAGAGAAGAACTAGGGCAACTATGTACAAAATGCAGGACCTGCTATACTTAAAATGCAGGGATCACTGCCCCTGTTAGCTACTGTATGTCACAGCATCTTTAAGAGTGGGATAAGACTCTAATATTTCATCAGATTTGACAGCCAACAATAAACAGGAGGAGTCCTATGCCAGAAGGAGGCCTGGATATCTAACGTATCACACAGTGCCATTTATTAATCATTTCAAAAAAAAAGGACTATTTAATGAGACTGCTCAGGTACGAAACCAATATATTCTTAATTATCAATAAACTCAGCTTCACCACAAAGCACCAGTCCAATCCCCAAACAACTGACTTCTTCCTTCAACATAAGCATTCATAAATGTCAACAACTGTCAACATCATTTCTCTTTCTAGAAATTCAACTAACAATAAAATTTCTAAACTGTGGAGGTCAAATATTTCTATGCCAAAGCCATGAGGTTACTAGTAAACCAAAACATATCATTGTCTTTTATGAAAATTATGACTTTCCAAAGTCAAGTACCTTGTTGGATTTTAATAGAATGCACGCTTCTGTTTCTTTGCTGTCTTAGTCAGACAATCACCTTAATCTATGCATATCTTAACTTTTCACTGACAAAGTAGACTGTCGTACCATTTTCTCCTTAGTTCTTTCATGATAAGGTTGCAAGAATTTGGAAATCATACATGATAAATATCCAGATGTAATGCTAACTTTCTGCCAAGCAATTCTCTCCGAGCAACTCAGGCATAGTTCACGCAGAGTGTGAATGCTTCAATTCTCCTTAGCTACATATCTGATACATGCACACAACATGCACAAACATACACACACACACACACACACACACACACATCAAATCAAATTTAAATGAGTAGAAGGCAACCAAAGGCATCCAATTTTTTAAGTTGCAGGGAGAATCCATTAAAATTAACTGAAATGGAAAAGAGGCTCTGATGCCGAAAAAGAAAAAGAAGCAGGCAGAACACTAAAGTAGGAATGAAGTAAAAGCAAAACAAGAGACAATCAAAGGTGTTTTCCCTTGCAGGCAGGTCACTCTCATGCTACATCCACAAGATCACCACCTTCTTCCCTTCCTTTGGTCACCTGTATCTTCACCTACAAACAGCAGGTGCATAGCACCACTGGGAATGCTCTAGCCTTTTTACTACCTGGCCACAAATAACACAGCTCCTCCCCTGGAAGATCGCAGGCTATGACCAACTGGGACAGCATCAGACTAGAGTCAGATGACACATACACTCTATGCTCCTTATGGCTAGTTCTGTTTGTGTGGCTCAACCTGACTTCGGGGCACAGTAGGGGACAGACAGTAGACTATCATCTTTGACAACTGTTTATTCATTCAACAAATATTTACTGATGATGTGCCAGGTACCATCTTATAACACTGGTGAATAAAACTATAGTCCCCACTCTGTGAAGACTACAGTCCAAGAATCCGGAGTCACAATCAATTTGAGTCTGAGATATTAAGGTCTTTTGTTAGAGGCTTCAAAACAACGTCTACACATGAGCTTGCCATCCTACTCTGCTTTGAGGAGACATCTAGTTTGGAGGACTTTTGTAGTTGGACTTATGAAATGACATTCAAAGCTACTAGGAGGACCCTGGTCCTCTAGGGATGTTACAGAGTGTGTATCGATCACTGTCCCCATTCTGAATATGGCAACACATTTTGCTTAAAGTAGAACCAACCAGAAGATTGGCCAAGCTCGACATCACACTAGCAGGGTAGCAAATTCCTGGCCAAGGGACAGTGATACCACTGTCACCTTGAGCTTCCTCTAAACCAAAGCCCCAGTCTCCTCATTATTCTCTAAAAAATTCAATGGATTTTGTAATGTACGCCTTGACAATAAACTTCTTTCTAAATTGGATAGGGGGCTTGAAAATTGCATGTTAGACAGCATCCAAACACACAGGTTAAACAGAAATATGAGCTTAACCAGATAACTAGACTTGGTTCAAATCCCTGCTTCAGCATTTGCCAGTTGGGTAGCCTGAAAGAAGTCACTTAACCTCTTTAAGACTTTATATCCCTTCTTACCCACCAGGGCTGCCACAACCACCACCCATCGCCTGGCTAATCTATGGGCAAACAATAGCCCAGAAAATCACTTTCAACTCTTGTTATCTAAGGAGAAAAACACATGGCTTGTGCTATTAAAAAAAAAAAGCTTTCTAGGTGAGAGGCAGTAAAGCATGTTTTCTAATTGCGTTATTGACTTTCCCTCTTTATCTGGCTTCTCCTTTGAAAGAGGCAAGTCTCAGAAATGGGCAATGAATGCAGTGAGCAGAACAGAGCAGCTGCTCCATGCTTGGCAGGGGGAAGAGGTATCGGGTTTTTCATTAGTCCTGGAAACAGGGGTGGGATGTGGTTATCAAGAGAAGATGTTGATGGATTATTTTGGTGAACCGGTGAACCAGAAAACTGCATCCAGACAGGTCTTGCTCTGAGTTGGAGTAATTTGCTATCCCTAAACACAGAAGTAACAATTCGAATAATAAGCATAACTAGTTGGTGTTTGGATCATCCTGTGCCAAGCCTTTCACTTCATGCTTTCCAAAAAAAACTCATGTGGCAGGAATTACTATTCTTCCCATTTTAAGAAATGAAGGGCACTGAGGCTATGAGACTTAGGGGACCTTGTCCAAGTTCACATAGCTCTGTGTGCCATAGTGTCCACTCTTCAAAATGCACACTAGAATTTTAAGGATCTCTTTCTCTCCCCAGCTCAACTGCATCTCCAACTATTTTAATAAGAGACACAGTGATGTGGCCTCCCCCTTGGGAAACACACACTTTGATCTCTAGTCTCAGTGTGAATGACTGAGATCATTTTTTTTTTTTTTTTTTTTTGGTACTGGGGATTGAACTCGGGTCCTTGCGCCTGTGCAGCAGGCGGCGAAACCACTGAGATAAATCCCCAGCCCAACTGAGATCATATTCCTGGAGAAGGAAGTTTAATGCAGGTTGGCAAGGAAGGAGGAAGAGAAAAATGTGCAGGGATAGAGATAGGGAAGAAGATGGAAAAAAGAAAAGGAAGACCCCAAGAAGTGGCTCCCACCAACTCCCTCCCACCTGTCACTCAAGAGGGAGCTTCCCTTGGTGAGTCTGATTCAATCAGACAACCCACTCCCTACCAGGATAGGGGAGAACTGCATCCAGTAGACCAGCCCTGGGGCAGACAAGGAACAATTCTAGGAGTCTTACTCTGAGATGAGCCCCCAACAAAAGCAAAGGCTGAAGCTTTGCAAGTCCAAGTGCCCACCTGAGGCAAAACCACAATGCACATCCCACCCCTTACTCTAAATCCATCCCTCTTTCAGCTCTGGGCCCACAGACTGAGTTTCCATTCATCCCTTACCAGCCATGTGACTCTGAACAAGTACTTCACCTCTCAGGCCTTAGTTTTCTCATCTGTGAAGTGCTGCTGATAACAGCACCCAGACCAGAAGTGAGTTAACTTCCCAGCGACTTAAGTGAGTTAACCCATGAGCAGTGCCCAGAGGGTGCCAGTGTCTTATAAAAGGATGTCAAATTTGGGCAGTGTAAAGCCTAAAACTAAGTCCTGATGTTATATTATGTCTCTATATATGAAATGAGAAGGGATTCCAATGTCCTAACCACAAGTTCCCCTTCCCACTCTGCTTCTGGACAGAACATCCCCTGGTTAAACAACCCTTCTTATAGTAGGGACCAGGTACACTTCCTGCATATCCCTGAAGAGTGAACTAAGTTCCCTGCCAGCCCACAGAATCATTCAAACAAGCCAGTCACACTCTCCAGTGGGAACCAGGGGACATCCAACCCTGTTGATCCTACGAAGCCCGTTTCCCAGAGCTCTGCTTGTCCACTCTGTTCCAGTGTTGCACTGCCTGGCATGCAATGTCCTCCTCCAGGCTGTGAGCATATATGATGAATAAAATATTGTTGATCTCATCTGTCCAGTGTTGGGTGTTGTTCATGGCCATCTCCAAAACCAGAGGACAGGAGCTCCTCTTTTGACACCAGTGTGAAAAGTTAAGACATGTACCTCCCTGCTATACTCCCTGAGACTGCTGGGGTGGGACAGAATGAGTGCCAGAGAGAGGTGGGATGTGTGGACCAAGCCTGGAGACGTTCATCTGCCCAGCTGGAAGGTAGAAGGACCCACAGAGCGATCAGGAACCAGCTTCCTAGATGTGGCCAAACTACCAACTCAAGATACATCAGCTCATCCCAACCTTCTCTTCAGATCTTAGAAAGAGGACACAAGCTCTCATTCCCTACCTGTGGTCCCTAAATCTGGGCCCCTGGCCCTTTCTTCTGCACCTGGCACCCTAATAAGCCATGAAGTCCAATACATGCATCCTTATGAAGCATTCTTCCCCAGTATGTAAGTCCAAAGTCTATCAGGACTTTGGACCCTGCAGGAACATGGGAACAAATCAAACACTTCCAGGAGCAACCCAGAAAGAAAGTTAGAAGGACTGTTGCATATTACAGGAACCCAAAGAAACAAAACCACCAAATGGAACATATGTGCTTTGGCTGGATTGTAGGTCGAAAAATAAATAAACAAAAGCTATTTTAAACAAACTACAAGAACTTTGAGGATGACTGGGGAAAACTGTGGAGCAGAAGAATGAATTGGGTATTGGGAAGAACTCGTTCCCTTTGTGCAGCAAGGGCATGGATATGCAGAAGAATGCCTTCTTTTTAAAGGTAGAAGCATTTATGAGGTTAGGATCAGGATGTGTCAGCACTTACTTTCAGGTAATGCAGAAAGATGGATGTGTGAACATAAACAAATGGGCATGTTAAACAAATAGGATAAAATGTTAACAACTGTGAAATCTTGGTAGAGTCCATGGAGGCTTATTCTACCGTTTTAACTGTTCTGCATAGTTGACATTTCCCAGGGTAAATGTTACTGCAGACAGGTCCAGAAAGGGGACCTCAAAGGGACAGCAGTACAGAGCACAGAGGTGGCTTCACCATGAAAGATGAACAGTTGGCAGCCAAAGTCCTGGGGCTAAAAAGTTCACATTCCGCTCTTGCCACTTACTGGCTGCATGAGCTTGGGAGAGGTATGACCCTGTGTGAGCGCTGACTGCCACCTCTGTAAATGCAAGGGGGAGCATCACCTACCTCTGGGAATGGGGATGAGGAATGAAGTGAGGAAGTGCAGAATGAACTTAGTCATCGAGAGCCAGGCTGCTCTGGGCTGTGTATATGATTCCATCCCACAGGATTTTGTCTCTAGCAGGGACGGCATATTCACAGCCATTTCTGCTTTGCAAAAAAGCAGAGCACATTCAAATGTGCCCACAGTGGAGCCCAGTTATGACTGTCAGCAGACTTTGCACAAACACAACACACAGAAAGTATGCGTCACCCGGAGTACAAGTGAGCAGAGCTGCTTTTTCCAACTGTTTGAAACTTTTCCACAGAAGGTAGCTTCCCCTTGGAAGGGAACAACTGAGGACTGGAAATGGGTGCATGGCCTGAATGCAAAAAGAAAGTCCTGGTCTATGCAAGCCTAGGCAGCACAGCCTGACCCTGAAGGGCCTTCCTGGCTGGGAACATGCTGTGAAATACCCCTCCTCATCTGCAAAGCGGGTGGAACAACACATGTGGTGAGGACTTAACATCATTCTCAGGGCCCCGAAGAGGCACTTAGCAACTAGCATTAACACCACTGGTCACTGAGAAGTTGTAAATTAAAGAAATATGTGTACACCAAATAAGGTATGGACTTTATTTGGATTCTAATTCAAAGAAATGATTGTTAATACCATCAGGTGTCAGAAAGAGGGAGTTGTTTTGGGTTTCTGTTTTTATCTGGTCGCCTGGCCTTGCTTTCTAAGTTCTCACTCATTAAAGTTACACACTAAAGTATTTATCCATGAAAATGATGCTAGGAGAACTCAGCCTCCAATTGCTATTTTACTGGACAGTGTCCAGTAAAATGTTCATTCCTGGATTAAATAGGAGACGTGAGGAATTTAGCCAGAACTTAAAACAGTGTAGAATATTCTTCATACACTCCTGGTCCAGGCCAGGACAGCCAGATCCCAGGACATAGCCCTGAGCAGAGATTGGAGACTCTGGGCAGAAGAGAACACCAATCAATACAGTGAAGGGGAACTTAATTGGAAGGGGTTTCAAAACATTGTTTTAACGGAAACACACCAGCCAGAGAGCACTGGCTCCTCTCCAGGGGCCTGGCAGTGTCCTGAGATTTCCCTCCCATTAAACCTCCTCTGAATTCCCCTAGGGACACCGGGCAGCAGCACTGGTAACCCCAGGCCTTTTGCTGTTCCCTCAAGGTCTCACCTTTGGGACCCAGAAATGGGCCCTGTCCTGACCTGAGCCCTGACCATCGCTCTATGACCTATTCCCCCCCCATGGAAGGGTAAGGCTATGTTCCTCCTAGCTGGCAAGTAAGAGGAACAGCCGCAGTCAGAGGGGGACTGACAGGTGACAGCCCATGATCAGATGTGAGACTGAGGACAGGGGCCCAAGTCAAGGGTGAGAATGCATGTGTGTAAGAGGAGCCATCTCCCTGGAATAATCAGCCTGCTCAGCAGCTGAGCTCTGGGCAAGCTGGGAGCTCCCCTGTGCCTCACGGAATGCCGAGGCTTAGAGTTTTTAAGCAGCTAAAGGACCCTCATTTTTGCCCCAGAAGTTGTTCTGCTGGTGAGCATCACTAGGTGTTTGCATGGCCACCTTCACTGTAAACTCTTAGCTTCCTAATGCAAGGTCAAATGAAAACATAGGTCTATGGACCTGGGCTTGACCTTGGACCTGGAGACAACCCCTTAAGTGTCCGTGGTTCCATCAGCAGCCAGCATCCTCATGGAGGACAAGCGATAGCTGCCTGTTGGTACAGCTAGGGTTGATGGCTGAGTTGAGCTGCTCACTTGAAATCTCCCCAAGAAGAAGATGAGGAAAAATTGGTTCCTCATCACTGCTGTGAAGATTCAGTGGCTCCAGACAGAACATGAGGGTCATGGCAGAATGTCAGCTCCAAAAGGGCAACAGGGATTTTTATCTGCTTCTGATTAAAGCTGCATTGTGAGCACTTAGCACAGTGTCTAGCGTGTAGTAGATGCTCAATAAATATGCACTGAATCAATGCCAAAGAAATAAATCCGTGACAGCTGCCTCCATAAATACGCAGTCCTCTGCCACATGGAACCTTTAGTTAAGAGGCTGGCGGCTGGCACCCCTTGGACTGAATGCAGCCTGCTGCTGTGTTTGGTTTGGGCTGCTCAGTGTTGTAAAAAATATAACTCATGGCCAATATTTAAAAACCAGGAGTTTTTATGTCAAAATTGAAATTTCAGGCTTCAGTTGAAGAATTCAGTCTTGTCACCTTGGGTCTGCTTCTCTCTGTTGCAACAGTTGGTTAGAGGTGCTAGAAAGCAGCTGCCCACTTTGGAAAAGGCAAATGCCCTTCCCACAATTGTATCTGTAATTCGCTCCCATCTTGACAGTGCAGTGTGGTACCTATGCTCCCTTCTCATGGCTACTGAGACTGGTTGCTAGTTTGGTGCAGGCAGGGCTTTTAACTGTCTCCAGGACCTTATGGACCCACTTTATGAAGTTGGTTCCCCTGTGGACAATGGCACCTGCTGTTCCCTGAGGGTTTTATTAAGACTAAGTGACTCACGGCAGTTGTGTGTCTAACTACATCCCCACCACCATCACTACCAATTCTCCAATGAGGGCTCAGCTTGCAGACTTGATCTCTTCTCATCTGTCCCAAGCGTTGGAACACTGGCCCGACAGCACTCGCTGAGAACCAGCCCGGATACAGCAGAGACTGCTGCGTGATCCCTTTTTCAGGCATTCAGTGCAATGCATCTAAAGAGGCATCTAGGAGAAAGGGAGGGGGGGAAGGAAGGATGGAGGCAGGATCAGCTGATCATCTGCTGAGTGTTTTCCACCTGCCACCAACCTGCCAGATGCCTCTTATATTATGTCTCAATAACTCCTCACAAGTGAAAGGTAGGCACTATTTTCTCTATTTTCCAGAGAGGGAAACTGAGGTTCAGAGTGATTTCCCGACTTGCCAAAGGCCATTCAGGTAACATGAGCAAAGGTAGGATTCAAACTTCTAACCATATTCCTGGGTCTTTCCGCTGTGCCCATTCTTTGAAACAGGAGATGGAGGAGGGGCAATGGAAAGGCTGAAGACAAGTGCTTGATGCAAAGTGAGCACAGTGGGAGGAGCCAGGGCCTGCCCAGGCAGTATGGGGCTGTAGGCCAGTGCTGCTTAGCAATGCTCAACTAAGGACCAAAAGAGCTAACTTGCCATGACTCAAGCAGTGGCTACTTTGTAACCGTAGGAAAATCACCCACCCTTCAATGATTCAAGCTCTCTCCTGGTGAAATGGACATTCTTACTTGTTCATTCATTGGCAGTTAGGCAAGGTAGTTACATGAAAAGCACAGGTTCTGAAATCTACTTTCTTGGGTTTGAGCTTGGCCAAATCACTCAACTTCTGTGTGCCTCAGCTTCTTCACCTGCACAAGAATTCTAAATAAGATGTCTGGCACATAATGAACAGACCCGATAAACATCAGCTTTTACTCGTTATTCATTTATTCACTCATGTATTCAGCGTAGAGTGACATCCCACCCATGTGGCAGAACTGTTTTGAGACTCAAATATGATAATAAACTTGGAAGTGTTTTATAACCTGTGGCCCTACTCAAAGAGGGCTGGCACTGATGCTGGGGCCCTTGAGCACTGCCTTTCTCTTCTTTGATCGCTCTCCCTGTTCACTTCCCCTTGCCCTTCATGAATAATGTTGCCCCACAAGCCTACCTTGGGACTTGGTCCTTCCCAGAGGTGACCACATCTGCCCCTGGGCACTCTTGATTTCTGGGGCCTGACTGCAGCCATGTCTTCATCCCGATTTCCACTCCCCTCCTGTCTTGGCTTTCCACCTGCCCTTGGGCAGGCAGCAACAGGTCTCCTCTTAACACAAAAAACAAATCAAGTCCCAAGTGAGAACCTGATCCTCACCAACACTGAGAGCCAGGACATCTGTGCTTTGTACCTGGCTCAGCTGCTAAAGCAACTTGAACAGTTCATTCAATCTTCTCTTCTGCATTTTTCTCATTAAGCAGCTGAGCTGGATAATTTTATTTTTCTTTCAGTGTGAATTCTGTGACCCTCACCTCCCAATACTGGAGAATCCAACAGTCCTGGAAGCTTTCTATATTCCAGGTGCTGAATTATGTACTTAACTTATTGTTTTATTTGGATTTTAGCACAAGCCTTTAGGGTGTATATTATTTTTCCTACTAAAAAACTGTGTTTAAAGGTCAAGTAATTCTGGTATAGGGAGTGAGTAGTAAGCTGTGAAATAAACCAACTGTTGCTTCTCCTTTTTAAATGAGTTCTCAAAGTCCTTTAACTTGTTATTTTATAAGAAGCATCACAGCATCCTGAAATCAATCAGGATTCCATGAAACTGGGACTACCAATCAGAATGACCTTGCTGTAAAACACCATTGGTGCATCCAAACCACTATAGACTAAATCCATGGAAAAGTCACCTTCTCACCTGGACATACAACTGCTTTGTTTGAAAATATAACAGTAAAACATCCTGGCTCTCTCTGAAATCTGAAAAATCAGAAGAGTTTTCTCCCCATTCCCAACCTGTTGCCCAACCTGCAAGACTTATGGAAGAGACTTCCCCAGAATCTGCAGTCTTTACTGGAAGGTCTTAATTGGCTTTTGAGATTTTGCACAGCATTGCAAATCTGGATAATCAAGTTTGGGAAAGAGTGTAATTAAGCTGATTTATCCACAATTATCTCCCCCTATTATCCTCCTTGTTACCCCATCCTGCAATTACTTGTGTGGAAAAGTTTTATGTAATGGAAACAGTGAAGGAGAAGGCCACAGATCCCTTCTGAATCCTACAATGATCAAAGGCTCAGCTCTGCGCCTATGCCTGGGTGCCTTGCAGGGGACAATGGGACAGGCTATCCTCCAGGCAGGTAGGCAGTACCCAGTGAGCCCCTGCTCTGGAGTTAAAAGCTCTTTGCACTGCACTTACTTGGAAAACCACTATTGCTTGTCCTGAGAGAGGACTTACCCCATCTGGCCAAGGGCGGGACACCAGGACTACCAGCAGGTGTGTTCCAAAGGAAGCTGAAAAGCAATAGTAAAAGTTGCACCCCTCAATGCTTGCTACTGGCTCTGACACTTAAAATGCCATTTACTGGTATCAAAAATAATTTAAAGCAACATTACTTATATCAGCTGGCATTTATATGCCACACACTGTTCTGAGTATTTTATATGTCTTTTTTACCCCACAACCACATGAACTATATAGCTGCATGAAACCCATTTTACAGAGAGTCAAACTGAGGCTCTCAGAGGCCATACAGGATGCATGCAGGCAGATCCCACAGCCACACTGGGATCCAGAGATTATACTGACTCATTGATACTGCCACCTTGAAGGGAAAGGGGAGACCGAGCAGATCCATACTACACAGCAAAGTTGACCTTTTAAAGGAGCATCAGGAAAACAGCTTAAAATACATAAAAAGAAGCCACACCCCATGGAAGTTAGTGGGGCTGGCCTGATTTAAAGCTGCTGGCAGCACCAGTGAGACCCACAGTAGGTGTATAAATCCATAGGAAGAGCCCCTGGTCTCAATCCAGCCACCAATTGAAGCGTGACCTTGAGGATGGCACCTGCATCTCCAAACCTCAGCTCCTCCATTTATGAATGAGGGCTGCCTGGGTGGTCTCTGAACAACACCATTTAATGAGTCTCTAGACACGAGAGCTTCTAATGAGAGAAGCAAGCCGAGCGGGGACACCTGGAGTGCTGCTTCTCCAGCCTGGGCGCTTATTAGAATTTGTCGTCATACTTTTAAAAATATCGCTGGCCTTGCCTCACCCCAGACCAATTAAATCAGAATTTCAGGGCAGCTGGGATGGGGCACCCTGCTCTGGTGCTGCCTTACAAAAAGACAGGGAGACTGCAACTCGGCAGGTCGCCAGGACACATCTCTTTATTCTGTGCACTGGTCTTCTTTCCTTTTATTGGAATTTCCTCTTAGATTTTTGTCATTGCTTCATTTATTTCCTTTCTGAGTAAATCAATAATAGACCTTTCAAAAATGTATAAGAAATCCACAGTATCTGGCATCAAAAACCATTTGCATGCTTTGAGTGCCACCTGTGAATCTATGTAGTGGGGACTCCCCCTCCTGAGGCCTTGTCAGTTTGAGCTAAGCCGGCAGGCAGTGTTCTCTCGGTCTGTGCCATGTGTCCTTGCTGTAGACCAGCCTGAGCTGGAAGTAGGACCCCAGCCCTTGGAGGCCACTCCCTGTGGGCCTCATCAGGACTAAGGTTTGGTCTTCAGGAGGAAGGACCAAGGGGCCCTTGTCCAGTCCAAACTCAGAGGCTCAACTCCTGGGCAGGTTCAAGGAGTTTAGCAAGTGTTTGGTGAGCAGCAAGGCCACAGCAGGTGTTGGGATCCAGAGTGAATGAGGCACAGGCCCTGTCCACAGGGAGCTCCCCGTCTTGGAAGAAGGCACAAGTTTAAAAACTGA
Source organism: Heterocephalus glaber (assembly GCF_053883595.1). Lineage (NCBI taxonomy): Eukaryota > Metazoa > Chordata > Mammalia > Rodentia > Bathyergidae > Heterocephalus > Heterocephalus glaber. Next base: position 64,086,084 of record NW_028258320.1, read on the forward strand.
CAGCATGAGGTTAGTACTGCTGCTGTAACAAATCACTACAAACTTATTAGCTTTGAATAACATGAATTCTGGACGTCAAAAGTTTTAACGTAGGACTCATCAGGCTAAAATCAAAGTGCTAATGGGCTGTGCTCCTCTCCGGAAGCTTTAGGGGAAAATCCACTGTCTGGTCTTTGCAGCTTCTACAAGACACCTTCATTCCTTAGCTTGTGGCCCTGACACTGTCAGTCAACCCATCCATGTTGCATCTCTCCGACCTTCTCTTATGCCGCTTGTTCATCTACTTTTAAGGGTACACATGATTAGATTGAGCCCAGAGGCCACCCAGGATAATCTCTCTATCTCAAGGTAAACTGATAGGCAACCTTAACTACATTTTCAAGCTTAATCCCCTTTGCCATGTCAGGCAAAATACTCACAGGCTCAATGATGAGGGCATAAATGTATCTGGAGGAACGTGATTCTGCCGCACACTGACCATGTACAACAATTATTTGCAATGCTACAGTGATGTGACAGGCAAAAATAGCAGATCCTATGCTCTGTCATGAAAATATGAATAGGAAAAAAAAGAGCCAATAAAGAGATTCCTAAAATGGTACCAGGGGTAATATCTGCTCCATCACTATCACATCACATTTAAGTCTCCCGGGTGGCACTTGGTTCCATGCAGATATCACTCATTGCTAGTTGGCCCCACCAGACCGTAACTCCATAACCACAGAGCTCGTCTGTCTTTCCCTCTCTATCCCAGAGCTCCAACCCTGGAAAGCTACCAAGCCCGTGGTGGTGACAGTGGACAATAACCAGACTCTAAGTGTACCTGTCACCTTCTAACTGCTTTTATGCGCATTAACTCACTCAGCCTCCTGAGGGTGGCACTATTGTGCACCACTGTTTGCACATGAACAGACTACACCAGCACCTCTCTCTCAGAGCTACCCTCAGGACCCTCCGAAGGGTCACCTGGCATGCTTACCTGCCTTGTTTAGTGCTAGGCTAGGTGGAGTGTACAGAACTAGGAGAGTGATTCCTTTGAGAGGTCAGTGGGGGTCTCCAGCAGCCCAGCACTGGGAAGGTGCGAGGCCTTCAGAGCCTTCTGAGTCTGGATTGGAATCCTGGCTCTGCCACTGGAGCTTTGATCCTGGGTATTTACTTGCCCATCCCAAGTCCCAATTGGGACCACGATCTCTACCTCCCAGGACCAAATAGTAGGGATTAGAGAGGATGCGTGAGACAGCAGGGCCCAGGGCCGGAATCTCCTGTCCAGTTACTTGAGGTTGCAAAAGTCATCCTTATACCTTCTCACTCCACTCCAGTCACACCAGCCTACCTGGGGGTCCTCAAATCTGCCCAGCAGTTCCCTTGTCAGGAATTTTGTCCTTGTTTTTCCCTATCCCTGGAATCCTCCTCCCCAGACCACATGGCTTGCTCTTCACTTCCTTCAGATCTTTGATCAAACAGCATCTTATCTGCAGGTTTGCTGTGATATTACTGTATAAAATAGCAACACCTTTACCCAAACTAGCCCTCCCTTCCTGCCTCAAATTTAATTTTTCCCTATTGTTCATAACCATTTAACACACTGTTTTTCTTTACTTGTGCACTCATTTATAGTTTTGCTCACCAGATTAGAATATAAGTTCCTTGAGGCAAGGCTCTTCATTATTTTGTTCACTACTACACAGCCAGGGTCTGGAATTCCAACTGACGTCAAGTAAGTGATCAAAAGAATTTTCTGAGTGAATGAATAATCCCTCCCTGCAATTTCAAAGAGAAAAAAACTCAAATACACTTATTGAGCTCCTCATCCCTCCTAGATGGTCTGTAATCATATATTTATGGCTACAGAAAAGAACTGCAGAAAATTTATTATACCCTGCAAGGCTAAACACACACACACACACACACACACACACACACACACTACAGCTTCCACAACAGCTGGAAAACTCAGCATGGGCCAAATGACAGAGTGCAAGAACCCTCAGGACAGTATGCATCTAGGAGAGTTCAATTTCACCCCTCCCTTCTTTGTTCTAATGTCTCACTACATAGCAAATTATGCACACTATGCGGAAATAACAAATCAGTTAGGATTTTTGTGGAACTACTCAGTTTATCTGGACATCCGATTCTGAACAACTCTGACCACAAGCAACACAGCTGAGAGCCTAAATGCAGATGGGAATACAATCCATCTTTTGTCAAAGCAGGTCCTCTGCCAAGTGCTTCATAAAACTGGATACTAACTCTACATTTTATAGCTGAGGTCAGAAAGGTTAAGTGATTGGACCGTGGCCACAAAGACAGTAAGTGGCAGCAGGGACTCACACCCAGAGCTGTCTGACTTGTAGTCTGTGAGGTCCTTCCATCACTGCAGTGCTTCAGGGGTGCAGAAAAGGAATGCCCGTGAGTGGACAATGCAGACCAGCTCGGGTGCTTGCTGTCCCTGTGGTGGCAGGACAGAGTAGTTCAGGATGGGTCACACACTGAGCCAGGGACGAGTCAGCTGCTGACCCAGATGCACGGACAGAGAAACAGGAAAGGACTCCACTAACAGATGCAAAGTCGGTGCCACAAACAAAAAAACTTGTACTCAAGTACTGGAAGAAGTGCTGTATGCCACCAGATAGCAGGATCTCAATGGGCACAAACTTCACCTGTCAGGTCCCTATTAGGTCTTCATAGGCATCCACAGCTGTCCCACGCAGGTCACAAGAGCACCAAGCCTCACAGAAAGTTATGCGGACTCAGGAAAATAAAGCACTTGGTGCTGGAGAGAGCCCAGGAAGGTTACCTGGTCATCCGGGGGTGGTTATATCATTACCTTTGACTCCACTTCTAACTTCAAAATTTTCTCTATAATTTGGCATGGGCATTTCACATGTGACTCCCACTAAGCAAGTAGTCCACGTGTGGTTGGACTAATGGTTTGAAGGCTCTTAAATTCAAGGAATGAGTCGTCCCTTCCTCCTGGGGTACCCTGAGCTGCCCAAGAACCCTTCAGAAGAGTCCACACCACCTCCCTTGGCAGCCTGTACATGCCACAGTCCTTGCCCACACCATATAACATCCTGATTAAGCATCCACAACTCTAACACCTGTTTCCCACAGGACAAAAAATGCAAAGCTGTCACTTTGGACACTTTGGGTGGTCCATGTGGGTACAAGATGCACTGGTGTGAGATTTGGGCCCTAGTACATTTTGGGAATGGACATGCCACAAGCCCGGGTGTCCCTCGAGTATCTGTTCTGTGCCAATCAAGGTGTCACTGTTTGGGGTGGAGCATGTGACAAGGCAGACACAGTCCCACCTGCAAGGAGCCCTGCGTGCAGAGGAGAGATGAACCACAGAGCCTGGACACCTAGTTTGGGGACCACTAGGATGGGGATGAGGGGACTACCCAAGCTTTTGGAGAGACAGCAGAAATCAATGTGCCTTGAGGGCTCAAGGAAGCTCCCAGAGAGAGTAAGACCCCAATTGGTGCCTAAAAGCCTTATGGGTTGGGTGAGGAGGGTGTGGGAGAGAGAAACAAGTAGGAAGTGCGCTGTCCTGGCCATAAGAGAAAAACTTGTGGTGGGCATGGGGACAGGAGTGGTGTGGGGGCCAGTTCAGCAGCCTTTAGAGCTGAGCATCCCGCTGCTGTACAGAGAAGGTGTAAGGCATAACTAATTTAAAGGTTAGCACCTGGGAAACCCACAGGCCTTCCCAGGTCCCTAGTGCTGTAAGCCAGGCCTCTCCTGTGGTGAGCCAATGCTGCTGGCGCTACTGAAGGGCACCACAGGCTCCACGCGTAATCCTGTTAGGGCTACCTCGTTAGTCGCAGACCCATCATTCCTGTCAAGATTTTTATACATCTTGATTCTATTAACTGACACATTAGCCTTCTATCTTGGTTTTGTGTCACTCGCAAATCTGATAAGCCCGCCTTCTGTGTCTTTATCCAAGTGGCTGATAAAATTCTTGGATAAGGGAGGTCAGATTTAGAGTCCCAAGGGAGGGCCCTGGGCAGTGTCCTCCAGCTGTGCTCAGACACAATCTCAGCCAGGGCTCCCCAAATACACTCCATCTGTACTTTAACTACTGGATTAGCCAGAAGACCTCAGCTATTGGACTCTATGGGCCAACACACATAGGAACAAGACTATGGAATTTCTCTCACATGCACCTCAGCCACCAAAACCATCCCTCTGTAAGAATCAGCCTCAGACGAGCCTCTGGGCAGGCAGAAGGCTCAAGCACTCAGCACTGGAGAACTGTTCAAATGCCCAGGCAGATTAGCAGCTGACAAGGGGAAACATACCCTGGTTTAGGCACCATACATCTTTAACCTTTCAAGAATAGAGAAGATATTTCAAACACAAGAAAGAAAATACAAGGATTACAACCCACAGCTAGTGCACAGGAAAGGGGTCTCACACCTCAGTAGACCAGAAGAATCACATGACTACCTGAGGGTTATTCATCATTTTGTGGTCAGCCATACGTTAAATTATGATTGACTTTTTTTTGTTGTTTTAAAAAAGTAATGACTTTTTATCCATAATGAGTGTCATGGATGGTGTGAGTAAACATTTAGTCATTCAGCAAACATGTCCTGGGCCCTGAGATATGCAAGGCCATTGGGAATTATGGAAAGGTGCCACAGGACAGCAGGGATCCCAACAGGCAAGATCCCTATGCTCATAAAGTGTACAACTTGCTGAGCAGAGAGAGAGATGATAAACAGGGACACCACTAGATAACAGACAACATTGATTTAAATTATAATATATGCTGTAATAAATAAAAATTAATGTGACAGAGTAGGGTACAGGGTATTGAACAGAATGTTCTGTGAAGGGATCTCCAGCGAGGGACATATGAGCAGGACTTACAAAGAGAGCCAGCCAGCTCAGGCACTGCTAGAAGCAACAGGAATTGGCACAAACTTTCTAGTGGGAAATATGGTAAAAGTGGAGAGGAAAATCCCTTGACATAGAAATTCCTAATCTAATAATTAAGCCTGAGAACATAATTAGGAATGTGCACGGTGACATAGGTACCAAGATGTGCATCATAGTGTCGTCTGCATCCACAGAACACTGCGGATAGCTACTCATGGCCCACACAGGAGGAATGACTGTGTTTAATTATTTGCCTTCATCTAATGGACTTTGTTGGAGCTTTTCAACAAACAAGTTCAGAAAGAATATTTATTAGCATAGGAGAATGTCAAGGGCACAATGTCAAGTGAAAAAGCAGGCCACAAGATTCTATTTCAGCTGAGGCATATCTTTTGTGCAGAAAAAGTAGTATGTATTATGAAATGTGTGTTGGAAGAGAGACTAAAAAACACAACCCAAAATATTAGTTGGTTTTCTCTAGGTAATAAGATCATAAATAATTTCATTTTCTTTCCATTTTTCTCTCTATGTTATATAAGTTTCCTGCATCAAGCCAATAACTGTTTCATAACAAAAGCTTTTATTTGAAATAAAAGAAAAGAATTCTACTAGAAAGACAACTTGTCTCAAAGCTGTGGTTAGGGAGGAAGGATACTACCACTACGAGGATAAGGCAGCCACACTAAGATCCTCTCATTGGGAATAAGTGGCAGGTAACTGAGTGTAAGATCTACACCTGGGGAAATGGGCCAGACTCCAAAAGGGACCCTTCAGCAGAAGGGACTGTCAGCTGTGGACAGAGGCCTGACAGGAAACAGATCTGATATGACAGGCAATCTTGATTGCTAACTTGATTGGATTAATAGAAGCATGAAGAGGTGACTGGATTGTGGTGGCAGGAACCTCACCAACATTAACCTACTGCTAAGTTCATAGCTGCATGGGCTATTAGGAGGTGGATCTGCCTGGAAGAATCTGGTTACTGGTAGCAAGCCTTTGAAGGTTATTTTTTACCTCAGGCTTTTGCTCCCACACTGTCTCTCTCTGCTTCGCAGCTGCTGTGAGGTAAGCAGCTTCCCTCTACCATGGCTTTTCTTCATGATGCTTCTGCGTTGACACAGACCTAAAGTCATGGAGCCAGTTGGCCATGGACTGAAACCTCTGAAACCATAGGCCAATATAAATTTTTCCTTTTGTAAGTCATTTGTCTAAGGTATTTGGTCACTGTGATAAAGAGCTAAATAACACCATAGTATAGGTCTGGACGTTTCATTCAATGCACACATGCTCACTCAGGCACACCCTCACCTTTGCCATCTTCCTACTTAGTCCTCCTGCACAGCCTGTACATGTCAAAGTACAGTTGGGACAAACTAAGGGTCACCCACCCAGGGGACTGACAGAGTGACAAAACCATAGGGCATCTCAATGCCACCCCTGGACTTTTTCTCAGTGTGTTTCGTCCTAAGGAAAAAGACTCTCCCCTTACCTTAGTCACTTTCTCATCGCTGAGACATAATAGCTGACAGCATAACTTGAAGGAGGAGAGTTTTATTTTTGCTCACACTGGCACAAGTTTCTCAGTCCACTGTAGGCATGATCAAATGCAGAGACAGCATGGTAGAAGGGCTTGTCATGAAGGAAAGATGTTCATGTCATGGCAGCCAGGAAACAGAGAGAGAAGGGAGAGTCCGGGAGGAAGGTTGCCCTTAGAAGTCATGCCCTCAGTGACCCACTTCTCACCAGGCCCCACCTCCTAACAGTACCCTTGGATGCTGAAGTCACCAGTGGACGAATCCAGTGATGAACCCCCATGATCCAATCACCTTCCAAATACCTTAAAAGGCTCACGTGTATCTCTTGAAGCTAAATGCATTTGGTCCACCTGTAAGAGTCACTGAAGTTTTAACAGTTCCAGTGCAGCTGAAAAGGCCAAGTCCAAAGTCTCCTCTGAGACTCAACTCTTAGCTATGAGCTCTTGTAAAAATCATAAAGAAAGTTAAACACTGTTGACATACATCAAAACAGGGTAAACATTCCCATTCCAGGGCCAGGGGTGGTGGCACACGCCTGTGATCCCAGGACTCGGGAGGCTGAGGCAGGAGGATCACGATGAGTTTGAGGCCAGCCTGGGCTACACAAGTGAGCTCAAGACCAGCCTGAATTACAAAGCAAGGCTCTGCCCCAAAACAGTAAGTAAGTAAATAAATAAATAGCATTCCCATTCCAAAGGGGAGAAATTAGGGGATAGAAAGGAATGGGACCAAAGCAAAACCAAAACCCAGCGGGGTAAACATTGACTCCTATAGCTCTGTTTTGGGCATCTGGAGCAAGACATGGTGAGATGTGAGCTCCCAGAGACAGTGAGCGGCCCCACCCCTGTGGCACTGCTAGCTGCAGACCTCACGGTCTCTCTTGAGTTGCCTCTGCTCACTGTCAGTGGATTTCCTCAGACATTCCAGGTTCCTGGCATCTCCAACTTTCTGGGGTCTCCACTGCACTTATGGCTTCATTCTCACAGGTTCATACATTGCCCTCTTAGGGGCACACGGACTGCTTAGCCTTGTAGACCTTCCTCTGAAATCTGGGTGGAAGCCTCCATGACCCCACAACTCTTGCATTCTGCACACCTGTAAAACCAGCATCGTGTCGATGATACAAAGATTTGCTGCCAGTTTGAGTAGCACCAAGGCCCTCCTGTATCATAGCTGTAGAGCTGCCTTACGACTGAATGGCTAAGCACTACAAAACAAATCCTGGGCAACCAATTCCCTACGTGGACCTTCTCAGGCAGAGTGCCCCGGGCTCTCATCTCAAAGCAAAGCCTTTTACTTTGCACCTTTGAGCCTGCAAAGGGTAGAGTCTTGCTGATTCCTGAGACATCTCAGGGCATCTTTCCTATTGTACTGATGCAAAGTATTTAGCTTCTTTCTAATGCTAATTTTTCAGCACCCATACTCTCCTGTGTTCCAATTTTACAAGTCTCTCCTTTCTTTCATACTGAAATGGGCATTTCAAATGGGCATTATGGTCCTTTTCTTTTACCATTTACTATTTCCCGAGCATCTATGATAGATCAGGCATTCACCAGATGGAGAAACAGAAGTGGTGAGCATAGGTGACCTCTCCTGAGGGCTCACATCTGGCAGGGCAAATGCTGTCATAACCCAAGGCCACACAGAGAATGAAATACAGACTTGTCACATCTAACATTGGTCTGCACTAGGACCTGACTCTGTCCAGCGTGAAACTGAACCCACCTGGATCACAGCAAAACTTGCCTCTGACTTTCCACTGGAGGTAAGATCACCTGGGATTTCCAGCTGGTTCCAAAGTGCCTTGCTCAAAAATAAAAACATTAGTGATGGGATGGGGGCCCTTCTTTCCAAAGCACATTCCACAACCAGTTCTTTTTATATTTAAATTAGAGATAATTCCATTTAATTCAAAACCTACTTGACATCTTTAGATTCTCAGAAGGAAAGAGAAAACCCTCAGGCAGTAATTCCAAGTGCTGAGGCAGCAGTAAGATTTTTAAAAAGAAGAAAACCACTGTTTCTCCTGGATTAATTCAAACCGGGCAGCTCACATTCTTGAGAGGAAAGTGAAATTATGATTCACTATTTAGGTACAAAGTACACAGATAATTAATCAAGGCTCATCTTGATGATCTTTATATTAGCTATTTGAAGGCAGATGTTTTCCAACAATGTCTGCTGACTTCCAAGGAGATTTGACTTGTTAAAGAAAGAAACCACAATTGTGATAAACTAAAAGAAAATCCTTATGAACAAATGGCTCTTGAAGATTAGATTCAGTCAGAGTGACAAGAGGACCATTGGGAGAAGGACCCAGAAAAAAATCTTGGTCTGAAATAGGGACAAGAAAAGGGCAAGGGAGTTTTGAGATGAGTACTCAAAAAATAGAGCAATAATGGTGACACATATAGTGTGGCACCTGCTAGAATTTATTGTCTGACAACTTTATCTGGTACGTGGTATTGTATTTTTATTCCTACTCTTCAGATTAGTAAACTGAGGAAAGAGAGACTAAAGTAACCCAAGGAGAAATGCATTTGATCTCTGACACTCTGGCTGTAGATACTGGGATCATCACCATGAGACTTGTCTGCATTTAAATACAGATTTGTAGGACCAAGATGAGACTCAAGACACAGCACCCTCACCCACCTGCAGCAACAGAACAATAGCAACAGAAGTTTCTAAGTCAGGGAGGACTAGATTCCAATTCCACCTCTGCCACTCACTGGCAAATAACCACAAATGACTCCTATCTCTGAGCTTCACCTGCCCATCTGTAATGTGAGAAAAAAGAGAACCTCTACATTTCTACTTTGTGGTGGTAGTGTAAAGTTTAGGTGATTTAACTGCACATAAAGCATAAGAACCTCATCTCATTCAGTGAGTGAAGTAGGGAGGAGGGGGAAGAAAAGGAAGAGAAGGAGGAAGAAGAGGAGCTGCCTTTCCAGCAGTTGCTATTACTCCCACAACAACAGTCTGAAGTTCAGGCCTCAAAGCTGGAGAACTAGTAGCTAAGTCTACACAAGGGAGGGCACCAAGCTTTGTTTCTGGTGCCTTCCACTCCCTTCATACTCCCAACACTGAGCACTAGTATTTTTCCTACCCAAGTCCCCAGCTCCACTGTAGCTCATAACTGCTCCTGGCATGTCTACCCACATTGGCAATTTGTCAGGATAGTAAGCTCAATTGCATCCTGGTCTCCAAGGGCCTGGATGTCCACCTCTAGTGCAACCTGGCGCAATCCAGGCAGACAGGTAGCATTATTCACCTGGGTTCCCAGAGCCTGACACAGTACCCAGCACAGAGGGGTTTGGTGTGTATGTCTGAGGCTGCAGGAGTGAAAGGAGTGTGGTCATTCTGCCTCTTATGCTATCCCAAGGCTAAAAAAAAAAACAAAAAAATGATGTCTCACCATCCACAGATACCTTGCCCAAAGTACAGCTACTGCCAGTGTGATGAGAGGGGCCATCTGGATATTCAAGCTGATCTTTGTAGAAAAAACACCTCCAGAAATACCCACCCTGAACTTAGATTTCACCTCCTGATACTTAGAACAAGATGCATAGGAAACCTCAAGCAAGGGAGCCCCTGAGAAGGAGATACTGTCTTCAGGTGTGGCTGGTTTGTCATCCCTGCCAGTTCTCAGGGTCTGTGAATGCCTCTTTTATGTGGACCACACAAGCACAATGAAAACAATGAAGTGAACTGTCAGGACTTCCTTTAGGACAAGTATTGGTTTTAATAAGAAGCATCTCTCACCACTCTCACAAAGGCTGTCTAGAGACTTGGCTGCATTCAAATAATCGCAAAAGGACAGGAAAAGACAAGCCCAAACATGCAGAGCCATGCATTTTTAGAAAGCCACATGCTACAGTCTGACCTTTGAGGGCCAAAAAGCCAAGAGACGGAGATATTAGGCTCAGCTCTGCCATTGAACCACAGGAGGTTCTGATAAGGCTCTCAGTTAAGAAAAAAAGAAAACAAATTTACAGGAAGTAGATGCACAAGACAAGAGTCCCTAAGGGCTCTTCCAAATCAGACACCAGGGATGATATAATTCACTCTCTGGTGCCATCTGGGGAATGTCACAGTTCTGTTTGCTCAATATGTGTTGATCCCTCACATGGCCATCATTTTACTAAGGTTGTCAGGGTCGTTTAATTATCATAAAGCCTCACAACCAGTCCCTTCTCTTTCTTTTTGCACCCAAACCAGATTTAAATTGTCCCAACACATAAAACTCTCATTTTAAAACTTTCCTGCAAAGCACTGACATCTCATTTATTAACAGCATGACCCTGGGCAAGTTCTTTAACCTCTCTAAGCCTTGGATTTCACATTCAGAAAAATGAAAGAATTATAAAATTCCTACTTCATGAAGCTGTTTGAGGATTTGAGTGGGTCTGTGTAAGCATGTGAGCACTGCCTTGCCACACTGCCTAGCATACAGTAAGTACTCAGTATGTCTGAATTATTACTATTATCTCCTCTTCCTCGCTCTCCTCATCATCCTCATTTCTAGAGGAAAAAGTACCCCAGATTGGTACTTTTAACAAACAGTAAATGGATCTTTTTGTCAAGAAAAAGTCAAAACAAACCATCTCTGTTTCCTGAGTTTTCATAAATTAGATACTAATATTGAAAAGTTCAATTTAATATGTTCTTATTACATGACTGAAAATCCTTTCATTTGTTTACCAGACTGAATTAAGCATAATAAAGCCTGGAGAAAAGTATTTCTATCATCAAAAGAAGGATAAACATGATACTTCTGTAAAGCTGTTATCCATGTTATACCCACTGGTTTCAGGGCTGATATGGTCAGACCAAACATCATAGAAAAGTAAAATCAGAGCTGAGTTTCTGAAACTAAGTAGGATTTCAACAGCAATGTGAAGCCATTTAAAAAAATAACTCAGAAAATCATAAAAGTATTCATAGTGAAAGTAAAAATTGATTGATTTTTGAAATGTAATATTTATATGAAAAATGAAAACCCTACATCAAAAAATTTTGGAAATCTTTTTAGAGACATACTGTTCAAGATAGCTGATTGAACCTAATGTCTCTCCTCCCTTTCAAAACTGAAAAGAATAAAACGTAAATATAAATCCCTCTCCAGACAGAAGAGCCTCAAACAGTTCCAATCAGTAAAGCAGAATAAGAAAGAGAATTATGAAAAAGATTAAGCCAATAGGAATAAAATAATGTACAAAATAACAAAGAAACTTCCCCATAAAGGTTGGCCATAGAGAGAAAATATAAAATTCCGTGTAAAAAAATACTTCAAATCATTGGCCAGAAATTGCAAGGAGCAGGGCAAGACTCTAGGGAACCCAATGGAAGTAACAGCTGCAGTATGAAGAGTCAAGCAGAGATGTCTGCAGCTCGCTAGTGCTAGTAGAACAAGTTTGGAGCTGAAATTTCCCAACTTAAATTTTCCACTGAAACCTCTATAGGGTCAAATCAGAGGATTAAAAACCATATCCCAGGATGAAGGGATACAACTACGATCAAGGACAAATCCAAAACACACTCACCCAAACACAGCCTCAAATGAAGGGTCCAAGGATTAATGACTTCCGACAAATTCAATGCATATAAGAACAAAATCCAATCCTTGTAGGGAAAAAAAACAATCCAGAATCTCTACAATATACAACTCACAATGTCCATAAAATAAATTATTAAACATGAAAGAAAATAGGAAAATGTTACCCATAACCAGAAAAAAATCAGAACATAGATGACCTTGATGTTGGAATTAGAAGAAAAAAATTTCTATTTTGTTTGTTTGTTTGTTTTTTCTGGTACCGGGGCTCAAACTCAGGACCTTGTGCTTGCCAGGCAGGTGTGGTGCCACTGAGCTAAATCTGCGGCCCAGAATTTTCTATTTTAAATACATTAAAAGATGAACGCAATGGGCAAATATATGAAAAACTTCAATAGAGAAACCCAAATTCTAAAAACAACCAAATAGAAATTCTAGAACTTAAAAATGTAAACATGTGCCAGGGATTTAGCTCAGTGGTTTCGCCACCTGCTGCACAAGTGCAAGGACCTGAGTTCAATCCCTGGTACCAAAAAATAAAAAAAAAATGTGAATACATGAAATAAAACATTTATTTTACAGACTTACTCACAGAATAGGCACAGAAGAATAAAAAATTACCAAATCTGACGACAAGCTAATAGAAATTATCTTAAATTGAGCTATAGGGAGGAAAAAATTAAAACATAAATAAAACATAACAGAACATCTAAGACCCATGGAACAATAGCAAACTGTCCAATATATGTGGACAATATATGTGGAAAAGAGAGAAATAAAAGAATGAGGTAAAAAGAATATTTGAAAAAATCTTAAGAATACTTTATTAATAAAGACATCAAGCCATAGTCCAAGAATCTCAATGAAGCCAAGAAAGAAAAATACAAATGAGACTGACTCAGACATATTACAATTAAACTGCTGAACCCAAAACATAAAGAGAAAGTCTTAAGAGCTATCTTAATGGAAATAACGCGTTACATTTGGAAAGCAGTGATACCAGTAACAGATGACTTCTCTTCAGAAACAATGGAATCCACAAGACAATATAAAGATAGCTTTCAGGTGCTGAAACAAAGCTGCTAACCTAGATTTCTATACTTAACGAAGAACAAGAACAAATATAAAATAAAGACAATTCCAAGAAAATAAAAGCCAAGAAATTTCACTTGCAGTAAACTTCACAAGAAATGCTAAAGGAAGTTCTTCAGGCTTAAGAGATAAAACTCCAAATGGAAAAACAAATCTAAAAGAGGTAATAAAGAGCATCAGAAATGTTAAATATGTAGACAAGTGTATTTAAGAGCCTTTTTATAAAAGTATATTGTTTAGACCAAACAATAATTTAAATGTTTTATTGGATTTATACTTACAAGCAAAATCTAAAAATGGAACAAAGGCATGTAGAAAAAAAACCAATGTATGCTATCATAAATAAGATATTTACACTGTACATGAAATAGAGTAATATTGATTTAAGAGAGATAGTGATGAGTAAAATTGCATATTGTAATCTTTAGAGAAACTATTAAAATGTTTAAAGAATTATATTAAAAATTCAGGAAAGGAAATAAAATGGAATATTGACAAGTATTTGACTAATCTAAGAGAAGGGATAAAAACAGTAGAAAATAGATGAGACAACTGGAAAACAAATAAAAGGGTGATAAATTTAAACCCAATCATATCAATAATTGCATTAACTATAAGTGGTTTAACCATCAATTAAATGGCATCAATTAAATGGCAAAAACTGATCAGATTGATAAAATTAAAAGATATAACTAAATGCTGCTTGCAAGAGACATACTTTAAACATAAAAACACAGTTTGAAAATAAAATGAAAAAAGATATCCCAACGCAGACTTTAATCTCAAGGAAGATAACAGAAATATATTAATGTTAGGTAGAGTCCAACAGAAGGAATTGCACAAAGAATTTTGTGAAGATAAGGTTCAATTCATCAGAAGGTAATGAAAAGGTAAGAGCATTAACTAGAAATATATAAATAGATGTAGAATTAATGACACCCAAGTAACTAAAGGACAAAAAGGAGGGTAGCGAAAAAAAAAATAGAAAAAATTATGAGCTATTTGGCTTAAATTTAACAAGAAATATTGGAGAAAAGTTCTTAATATATTTTGCACTGTTATAATGTAATATAAGACCTTGAGTAATTTATAAAGAGTGAGATTTATTTCTTACAGTTCTGGAGGCAGAGAAGTCCAAGACCTACATGTGGTGGAGGCCTTCATGCTACATCATCCCATAGAAGAAGGGAGAAGGGCAAGAGGAAGCAAGGGAGAGCCAGGGGCCATATGCACAGTGTCAAGCTCTTTTATAATCTACATCAATCAATCCATGCTCCAGGCAGAGCCCTCATGATCTAAACACCTCCCCTTAGGTCTCCATGTACAACTTCACTGGAGATTAAGTTTCCAACATGTTTTTAGGGAGACATATTCAAACCATAGCAAGTGGAGAAACAAAAATAAAGCATCACAAAAAGAAAACACAATAAGTTGGCAGCAATAAGACAAAATATTAATTATCTCATCATCAACGATGACAACACAACGTGAAGACTTTAATTATCTTAGTTTGATGTAAACAGCATATCTTCATATTTAAAAGACCAACTTTAGAAGGACACACTTAAGACCGTGATTATAGTGGATCTGAGTAGCACAGTTAACTTTCCCTAATATATTTAGAATTTTGTAATCACCAAAGAGAACATATTCATTATGCTCCAGCTATGTAAATTTACAAAAGAAATAAGTGGGTGTGTGGCCACACCTATTTAATTATAATCAACTATAAAACACTGAAATCACACAAGCCATAGCTTTGATTTCAATACAATAAAACTATTTCAGGACTATCATCTTCATACTAAAGACTGGGAAACTGAAATAAAGAGAGACAAAGCAACCTACCCAAGCTCATACAGCTAGTAAATAGCAGACTAGTGTTCAGAACCCAGTCATTCTTGCTTTGCGTCCAGTCGTGGCAGGGGTGGAGGCCTGGGGAGATTTCCCCTCTACATATCTAAGTATACAATGAAACTTCAATAATTAAAATGTTAATTGAGTCAAACCAATTGGGTCAGTTGCAATATCACGGACATTTGCATCGGATAAAAGTATCATCAGAAAACAATGGTTTATTTCATAATTGATAAATCATTTGATAGAAAAAAATAAACCCCCCACCTCACCACATAACAAAAAATAGCCAATATATTAGAGAATTAAAATTAAAGAACAAAAGTATAAAATACTAAGAAATGCAAAAGAAGATTTCTGTTTTTGATGGAAATGACTTTCTAAGTAGGACTATAGTGAAACTCTGAAACCATAAAAGAAAAGAATGACAGATTTTAAATACTTAAAAATTAAAACTTGTACACAGTAACAGAAATCACAAAGAAATTTAAAAGCCAACTATAAATGTGGAGAAAATATTTTCACTATGTGAAAGAAATGATTAATATCTATAATCACCTCTATATATCAGTAAGATCAACTCAGGGGTCCAGCAGCAGCACGAGCAAAAGGAAAAGACAAGTATTTTACTGAAGAAATAAAAATGGCCAAGGCACATGTGAAAAGGTACTCAACATTAAATAGGCAAAAAGGAAAAGGAAAGCAAATGTTACATCTTTCTAGGGCAAAAATATAAAGCGTTGACACCCAGCACTGCAAAACAGACACCTTCATGTATTGTTACGTGAAAGGTAAATATGAGCAGTATGGCCCGCTGAACAAACAAGTGAGCAGTGCCTGATATGTTAACTTCACTGGATTAAGAAACAGCTAGCAGATTAGTAAAGCGCACTTGTGAGTGTTTCTGGGTGGATCCTGAAGGCATGGCCTTGGGTACCATATAGAGTCCCCCACTCATTCCTCTCTGGAACTGTTCCCCTGCTCTGCTCTGCTTTCCAGCAGTCATGAACTAAGCAGCTTTGCTCTGCCACATCCTTCCATCGTGGTGTTTTTGCCTTGGAGCCTGCCAACCATATACTGAATCTTCTAAAACTCCTTTAGGTTGTGGGTGTCAGATACTATGTCTCAGCAATGAGAAAGCTAATACATATGTGAATTTTGACCTGGAAAACTCATTGTAAAAGTTTATTGGGAAGCAGTAATTAAACAGTTTATGTACAATTGAAATGGTGTTTGTCATAACAAAAATGAAAATGTCCTAAAATTTCTGGAATTGTATAACATAATGGAAAACCACACAGCCAGTAAAAAGGAATCAGTTAGATCTATATAGATAGGAAATAACTCCAACACATACTAAGAAAGTTTATACATAAAATCTATTCTTCATTCTTTCAATTATATAAAAATGTGTACTAAAAAGTTCAACAAGTGAAAGGAATGGATTTGGTAGAGAAAGGTGAAGGGATTCAAGAAGTTTTACACTTTTGGTATTTCTTTAATTTTTACAAATATTTTACAATCTTTTAAATTTTTTCTTTATATAAAGAGAAATATTCATTCTCATCACATTCACCTTGATGTAATTCTTTCTAATATTTACTCAAATCAGACATACTTCAGGCAGTTGTAATTCTGAGATACATTTTTGTATAATGCTTTTTTTCATATTTTATCATAAAATTTCACCATGTTTCTTCATTTTCAGAATGATTCCTTCAATGGTTATGACATGACTCGTGTCTATAATTCGCCAAACCACCTTGAAATACTGACCATATGAGTTTTAATTAATTTATCTTTATTCCATAAACATACAATTTGTAAGGAAATACAGCAATGAAAATGTTTAGAAATAAGGATGTTTTATCTCTTACTTTAGTGCCTCAACATATTTTTTCCAGAACTCTAAGTCAAAGAAGGAACAATTTTATGGCTGCTTATGCACTGCAATATTGCTCTTCCAAAGGGCTATGCCCATTCACAATTCCATCAGCAGTATCTGATTACCACTTGCACATTCTGAGTGGTAATCTTTACTTTGTGATTTCTCTTAAATATTTTAGTTGATGTAAAATATAAAAATGTTGATTTTTGACACTTTACTGCCTTAAATATTCCTGAAGCAAGAAGAAAAGAATCATCCATTGCCCCATCCAAAGATACTTCATTCACGTCTCTTTTTTTCTGTAACAGTAACTATCCATAATGATTTATCCTGATTATGTGTAAAAATAAGAAAAGTTTGATATAAAACAATAACCACCATGAAGAAGAAAAAAACAAATACATATTATATGATACCATCAGCATGGAAAAAATACCTTAAGATTTTGTTGTGGCTCTTTATAGACACTTTTTCTTACAGATATAAGGACAAATTGAATACATTACATCGGCACATCACATGTGCACTTATGTAACCATTGCATCACCTAGCAACAGTTGATAAATGTCTTCTCAAGTCAACTGATAGTTAACTACATAACTAATTTTAATGACTGCACACACTTTTATCAGAGCACATAAAATAATTGTGCTAATGTACATTCAGTGCTATGTTATTTTTTTCAGGGACATATCTTGCATTTCCACGGAAAACACATATTTAAAATTGTATTCATTATTTGTGTTTTTATTAGTTCCTTATTCATATCCATTGCCTATTTTTCTACTGAAGTTCTCTTGCCATTTCTTATTAGTAAGAACTCTTCAAATATGAGGCATAACTCTGTGTAAAGGAGAACAACAATATCACTTCCTGATGGAGCTGTAGAGATTCAATCATCCTAAATCATCCTAGTTCAAAGGCGGCACATGGAAGGTGTGAAAGATTTCCACTTTCACCTTCTACCCTTCCTATAACCAAGGTGGAGATACAAATCAATTAAAAGACATATATACACACACACACACACACACACACACACACACACACACAAATTGCATCTATATATGCAATTTATCAATGATTTCTTGAACAACTGTTCAGAATGCCCTTTCCAAAGTTTCTAGATCCCAGTCTATGATTCGGCTCTATCCTGTGGTCCTGAGAAGGGCCTTTTTCCTATTATAATTACATTGGGATACTCTATATCTTTTAATTAACTGATGTTCCCACCTCAGTCATAGAAAGAAAAGGAGGTGGAAGAATGAAAAGAAACTGGCTCGAACATGCTATTTACCATCTTTATATGAGACATTCATCACACATTACAGCACTTCATCTTTATCCCCTGTTAGGAGGTGAGATTGTGTCCCCATTTTATAAACAAAGAAGCTAGAGTGCATCTGTATATCCCCTGAGTTCAGGATTCAACTCCTTGTCCACAATGCCATATTTCCTACCCTTCACTTCTATAAGACAGTGACCCACTTTAGGCTTCTTTGTGTCACCTGCCAGGCCCCTGACATGCTTTATGCAAGATAGCTGCTCAAGAGATGGCGATTCATGCAATGTGAAGACTAGATATTCCTTTCAGCCAAATGTTTCTTTAAAAGTCTCTCGCAAATAATCCAGTATTTCCACTCCATTTCCACAAAAATTACAAATATGTTCACCAAAAAACAGTAGCAGCATTACATTTAATCACCAAAAACAATAAATAATCCAGATATCCACAGACACAAAGTGGGTAGATAAATAGGGATGCAGTCATGCCATGGAAGGAATGCTCTGTAACAGTGAGAATGAACAAGCTATAACTGGCCATGACAACACGGATGAACCCCCAAAACGGACTGAGACAAAAAGGTCACACAAAAGCACACACATATTATGATTCCATTTTATATAGAGTTCAACATAGTGTGTGAAGTTGGGGTAGCGGTGACCTTCAGGTGGTGGAGGTAGGCTTGACAGATGGGCGCTGTCCTGGGCAGCAGCACAATTATGAACAGAGCACTTTGTGTATGTCATTTTTAGGTGAAGCTAAATGAAATTTCCAGTTCTGTAGACCAAAATAGTCAAACATCAGCAATTTCATATGATTCAAATTAATAACGCAACAAAAATATGTTTCTTTAAAAAACTCTTTGGTAAGGCAGAAAGAAATATCCACCACTGACTGGCAGATTGCTAGATTTCTGGAAACCAACCTAAATGCTCCTGCAGCGTCTCTGACCCTCTTCTTTGCTCCTCTGTCTTTAGCAGAGACAGAACAGCAGCTAGGCCCTGGCTTCTGTGGGACAATTTGTGATGAACCTGTCCCTGAACCCCCTTGTGCCAGCTCCTCTCTCCTGCCTCTCACTCGTCCCAGGCATCTCAGAGCTCCCTAACACCTGCCTAGCTCCTGGTTAACACAGCAGGACATGCTGACAGGCAGCAGTCTTGTCTGAATTAGCTTCCTCACTGCAAACCAGTGATTCTAATTCATCCACACAGAACATCAAGATGACATTTTTAAAAGAAGCAATATTACTACGATAATTTTCATATTTATAAACACTATCACAGGAAAATAGAAGTACTGAGCTTTTACAAGCCTTGTGTGACTCATAAAATGCATAATCTTTACAACTAATTGAGATAACTGTAGCCACAAGTTCTGAAACTAATGATCTCCTTTTCTTGTGCTATAAGCATTTATCTCCCTGTGGAAAAATATCATCAATTCTCAGAATTCTAGGTACAGCAACTCATTTTACAGTGGCAAATAATATCTCAAACAGAAGGATGTTCTATTTATCAGACAAACAGGCAAATGTTTTCCCAGGGAGGGGAGAAAAAGAGCTCAGCAACACTTGACTCTCCATGCCTGGATCTGATGAAAAGATCTCCCTTCAAACCAAATTCTGTGGGAAGAAAACTGACTCTAAAGTCTACAAGAGGGACAGAGCATTTTCTTTATATATTGCCTAACCCAGCTGTGCTGATAATGCTTTTGATTCACTGTCCTGCAATCACTGTTGTAAAAGGGGAGAAATGTAAGTTATCATTAAATCCTGACAACCTGGAGCCAAAGGCCCTGATCCTAACCACTGTGCTACAGTGCTATTCATGGACACCACAGATGTGTGACAAGGACCAACAAGAGCAGGAAGAAGACACCTAATTGTGTATACTGTGCCACTAATAGCACCTTATCTAATAAAATTCTGTGAGGTGAGTATTATCTTAATTTCCCATATAAAGAAACTGGGCTTGAGAGATTTTAAGCAACTTGCTGATTAGTGACAAAGCCAAAATTCAAACATGGACCTGGCTAGCTTTAAAGCTCATGGCCTTTTATTATGCTACTTTGCTTCAAACAATTCATTTGATAATTGCTACTAGAAAGTAGGCAAAATTATTATAGGCATATTAGTTACAATAGACTCATGCTATAGTGACCAACTAACCCTACGTCTCAGTTAACAGAGTTCCCTTCTTCATGCCCCACCAGCTGCATGACCATGCAAGGACACCATCCTGACCCCTCCCTTCTGGAGCTCCACTGTGCCAGCATGGCACTCCATGCTGTAATAAAGGAGATTTATGCTGCCTTGACTCAGTGATGTTACCAGTCATTCCAGCCATGTTCCACTGACCAGAGCTCATTGCCTAGCCTCACTTAATTCCACAGCAGGAACTGGGGAGGTCAGGAAGTTCTGCTGCATGGTCAGGAAGGTTCTTCTGAACCAGAGGAAACCCTCAAATGACTGTAGCCTGTGTATTAGTAATTTCCAAACCTGATGGATGGAAGGATTGCCTAATAAAATGCAGATTCCAGGGCTCTTTTCTTAATTTGATTCAGTTGAATATCAACATAACATCCAGATCAGGGCCCAGGTAATTCTGATGCAAGCAGTCAGCAGACCACCCTTTAAGTAGCTTTGTTCTGGATTGATGCAGAAGTCTCAGAGTTTGGGGTCGGGATGTAGCTAAGTGGCGCTGTGCCTGCCTGGCAAGTGCAAGGCCCTGAGTTCCATTCCCAGTAGCAGCAGAAAAAAAAAAGAAAAACAGGAGGGAAACAATCATCAGAAATCAGGTCAGTGTAGCAAGGCCCAGTGTGGAATAAGGGAAAGCAAAGAATGTAAAGCTACATCCTAGTCCGCAGAGTGCAGCTGACAGTCCAGTGAAGTGAATTCGAATGACCACAATGCACAACAGAATAAAAGACAAGCTCTCAGAGAGTGGTGAAGCAGAGTAATGGCACCAGAGCTTCACAATGTCACTCACAAAAGTGAACAAGCCTCGCATGGCCAATGGAATGGTTCCTTTCCACCCCTGGGCAAATGTATCAGACCATAGTGCTCTGTTTAAAATCTCCAGGGCTTCCCAGATATGGTATGACCCAGCAGGGCACTGGGGCCTCTCACATTCTTATCTGAGACTGTTCCTAGTATACCCACACCAAAACCAGTCTGAAACCACAGCTAGTGGGGTTGATCCCTATTCAAAATGTGCCTCCATGCCTCCGGGTCTTTAGGCTGTAGGAAAGTCCTAGATCTCAGGCCATGTACACCTGGCACTTGATGGTCAAGACTCAGGTGAGACATTAGCTCTGTGCAGCCTTCCCTAGCACCTGCCTCATCTTTCTCATCCATTCCAGGGTTAATTATCCTTCCTTTTCAGTAATACTGAGTACTTTATTCCAACTAACACAACTGTCTCAGCCTGGAGTACTAGATTGAACTATTTGGAGCAACAATGACAGGGCTGTTGGTGTCAATATTTCAGACATCAACCAACCTCTAGTGCCCTCAAGCAAAGCATATGGACCAGTTAAGGAATCAAGTTTCCCTGTGTCTTGATAGAATTACACCAATCAAAGTTTTCTAATGAAGAGGAAAGAGAATAATACTGCATATGCAGGTCCTTGAAAGGTGTGAAACAAAGATCTGGCAAATGGATGAATGATAAAAGAGAAATGTTGGAAGGTAAAAGTTTCAAATTCAGTGATTGCATTAGGGGGAAAAGTACACAGTGGCCCACTCTGCACTTGTTCAACTGGACAATAAGCTCATTGGAGGCCTCTCTTCTCTCATCCCCAGTACCTGTCACAGACTTCCTGTATAGCCAAGAAAAGATGCAGGACTAATCTGAGGTGAGGCAGTACCACTACCTGAGCATCCCAGAATCCAAAGCAGAATCACACTCGGTGGAATACTGCAGACAGGGAGCATCAGGAGCCATAGGGAGGAAAGAAAGGAAGGACCCTAGAGACAGAGGGATAGAGGAGCGCAAGAAACTCAGGCTGACAAGTAGCAGGCAGACACACGTTCACCCCAGCCCAACATTCCAGATGGCTGTTATCTTTCCAGGTCCTTTCTGCAGTGCTGTGAAGACAGGACTTTCTGAACTAACTGATGTCCTGTGGCCATCTAACTTCTTTCCAGCAATATACTCACGAACTACATCCTACCTTCCAATCTGTAGCATGTCCAAGTCCCATCTTCCAGGGAGTTTGAACCATCCCTGATCTCCCTCCACTTTAGAAGTGTCATCCTGAGATTTAATTTTAGAGCTAGAATATTTGTTCACATGTATATAGGCTACATCCATGTGCTCGCCTGAAAGTAACAGGTGACAAAAATGACTTGCTCATAGAATGAGTTCACTTTTGTAAAGCACAATGGTGGACACCTTCTATCTCAGTGGCTCATGGCTTTGGGACAGAGGATCTACCGCCAGTTTACATCCACATGAGACCTCTACCTAGCTGACCAAGCAGGCAGGTCACTCACCCTTTTTGAAACTCAGCTTCTTTACCTGTAAAGTGGGGGAAAAGCAGCATTCACCTCAGAATGAGGTGAGGCTTCAAAGAGAAATCATGTGGCACGCCCTGTGCACACAGTAAGCCCTCAACTGACCAACGCTGGCTGCACTTTTCCTGAAGCAAGGTGATGAGATTCAGACTATTTACCTTCAGTATCTGAATTTAAATCTCAGAACTGCTTCTTAGCTCTGTAATTTGGCCAGCTTCTTAATCTGATTGTGCTTCAGTTGCTTCAACCTATGACAAAGATATATCAATATACTCCCTCATCAGGTAAATGGATATGTGACAGTTTTCATTACTGCCTGATGTGCAGTAAGCCCTCAACAAACAAGAGGTGCTTTACAAGCGATAGCAATAAAGGTAAATGGTATACTCAAAATAGTACCCCACCAGGCTGTGGACTAGCAGCTACATGCTGCAGACCATGATCCAGCTCCAGCTTTGACATCTGTGAGACCACTCACCAAACCCCTGCTGGGGTCTTAGGTGGCAGCAAACAGAAGGAGCCCCCTAGATACTGCTCTTCCCTGTTTTGCCCAGTCCCTGAGTCAGAGCAACAGGGCCACAAACCCACAAACTTCAGAACCCTAAATTAGCCCCCAAGCTACACATTGTACTTTTATTTTTCCTGAACACTGGGCAAACTTCTCAGGGTAAACTTTGCATGCCAAGCCTGGTTTGCATTATTGTTTGCTAATTTTCTTCTTTTTTGAAGATCTTAGTCTGGGCTGTGTAAAAGGCTCTGAACCATCTGTGAAAATTATCCAGAGAGTTTCCTCTTGGGATCTTCATTGCACAAAACATCAGCTCCACATCTGATCTGCTAACAGAAAACATTTCCTTAAAAAACAAAACAAAACAAAATTACTTAGGTGCCTGCTACCTATGGGTCCAAAATACATTTCATTAGATCTAATTTGGAATCTATAGGGAGCATGTGGGCTTGGTGCAGTGGGATCCCTGCTCCCCAGTAGGGCAAATTTAGTCAGAAACCAAGCACGTCTACAGGTGAAGTTTCTTCAGAGCATGAATTTGCAGAAGTGAAATACACTTCCCTCTCAGAAAACTAGTCTCTCATCCTGGGAAATATGGTCACCCTACCAAGCCAAAATGGGTGATCGATTATATCAGCTAACCTGGACCCTGCAGCAGGGAAATAAGATTTGCCTGTCCCAAAAGTTCTTCACAATCCTTCCCTAGCTGGGAAGACCATCATTCTCATGGGCAGAGTTGCTCAGTACCCACCAAACTCTGCCATCCCTCCAGCCCTGACAAAAGAAAGAATGAAACATTTCCCCAAAGCCAGCCTCTGTCAAGGCACCAAAAGCCTATCTGGGAAAACAAGGGGTCAGCTGTGTCTGTTCTTTGGGTCTTCTGGAAGTCACATCTGCCTGATAAGAGTATCAGAGCATCCAAGCCCTGCCCCATCGGGGCTTGCATCAGTGTCAAAGCCAATCTTTGCAAAACAGAGACCCACAAGTTAACATTTCCAATTTGATATGAAACCTTTCATCATACCCACATGCCTTCAATACCCATTTGTGTAGCACTGAGGGAGATGCTAGCAGATCCCACATTAAGAAATACAAAGAGGAACTTTGGAACACAAAGAATGTAAAATGATTTTACATAACATCCTTAGTAGAAGCCAGTAGCACAAAAACAATAATCACCAAGTTTTCAAATTCACTGCACAGGCCACTGTATATTTGTAAATGTCTCATAAATGTTTGGGGGAATATTTGAAGGGAAAGTTGAAAACAATATAAATATTTTACATTTCACTGGACCATTTTTAAAATAAGAATTCCCTGCAGCAATCAAAGCAGGTAGACTAAGAGCCAATCTCACCTTATTTCAGCATTTTTCACACAAGTATTCACCCAGCAAATGTTAATTCTACCATGCACTGAAGATGATTTTATCATTTCTATCACATAATAATTTAATGGGACTTTAGCTTATCTGCCAACTGAACACTCTCCCCATCTGATCACACAGCAATCGCTAGTTTTAATATTTACTCCAAAGATAGAAAGACAGAGTAAGAGGAGGGGAGAGCGCTTTGTTTTCCAAAGGCATGGGGACCCAGCTGAAGTTCTCAGTCCTTTCTAGTGAATAACACTAGTGTTCAGTCAGAAGGCTGCAGAGGGGGGCTTGCCTGCATCTGGGGGAGCTCATGGCCTTTTCTGATGGTGTGAACAAACACTCTGGATGAATCTAATCCCTAGTAAAGAAACACATGCCAAAAAGGGGCATTTTTTCCCGTGTGTACACCCTGGGCTGCAAGAACAGAAGTCATCTTTGACATGGCACACCTGCCATGGATGAATCGGTTTGGGGCAGAAATCCAGAGAGGGGCCTCCTGTTTATCTTGGTGGAGTTTTTACCAAAAAGTGGCAACCAGAAAGTTCATGCAACTGTAATATTTAAAATGTGTCAGAAAAGATTCATGGGCAGAGGGATGGAGAGAATTTGGCCTGCTAATAGAGGGACAAGTGCAGATGTGGGGGCTCAGGTGACAGGAGGGTGCAGGGTGAGCTGGAGCCTGGGCTCAGTTCTTAAACAGAGATGTGACACCCCCTTGCCTCTTGGGCCCTGGGGGCGGGTGGCAGTCTGGGGGTACCCAAGGAAAGGAAAACATCTCCCAAGAATCTGCAGCACAAGTGCCCCCTCCCTTTCCGAAACTGCTGTTCCCAGGTGCCAGCAGCTCAGAGACCCCAGGGCACTTCGCTGCCTCCCGGGAGGGCTTCTCCGCACACCTGAACCAGATATCCGCTCTCAAAGGAGCTTTTCAGCCCACACCCAGGCTGAGGCACCTGAGTGGCCGAGCCTCCGCGGCAACAGTTTTCCAGCGGGAGAAGTACTGCAAACGCCTCCTGCGGAAACACTGAGCAAACCGCGGGCACAGGAGCCAGCGACCCAGCCTGGCCCTGGACGAGGCGGAGGGTGTGCGGGGAGAATGGATGGGACCAAGAGCAAAGACCTCCAGCGTCGGCCCGGGAAGATCACACCGAGGGAGAAACTTCCGGAGGGCGCGTGCCGGTCAGGGCGCCGTCCTAAGGCAGGGGAGCAGCCTAAAACCCCCCGAACAGGACGGGGGTGTGGGGCCGGAGAGAGGCGCCTGCGGGGAGCTCAGAACTGCAGCCCTTCAGCACAGCGCGGCTGGGCTGGGGCCGAGAAGGTCCAGCGGGGTGCGTGAGGGTCTCTCTGCGTCGAGGGTCCCAGGAATGGGGGTCTCTCTGGGGCTCCTAGGACACCTTCTAGCCATCAGGCGAGGAGGGGACCTCCCATCCAGGCCCCGGAGGGATGCGGCGGCGCAAACAAAGTTGGGGCGCAGAGAGGCTCGGGCGGTGCGCCCCGCCCGCCGCGCGCCACTACTTACACGAAGACCCCGAAGAGCAGGGCTCGCACAGCGATCTCGATGGCCAGCTCTCGCATGGTGCGGCCGGACTGGCTCCCGCGGCGGCGGCTGGTGCTCTCCGCGGCTTCCGAAGCTCCGCCAGCGCGGCTGCCAGACCCTGGGCGGCGGGGGAGGTGCGCTCCAGGCCGCGGGCGGGGGCGAGGGGCGGGCGCCGCGGGAGCGGGCTGGGCGGGGAGGGCTCAGCCCACACCTCGCGCCCTGGGCCCCAGGGCTCCGCGGTGCTGCTCTCGCCGCTCCTGGCGCTTCGGGCCCCGCGTCCGCCGAGGAAGCCGGGGCGTCTCGGGGACTCCCGGACCCCTTGCGCTCGGGCGCCACCTCTGCGCTTTGGACCCGCGCCGGACGCCTGCGACGCGGAGAGAGGAAGCCCGGGAAAGCCCTGCCGCCGCCTCCGCTCCGAGGCTCCCCCGCCAGTGGGCGGCCGCTGGTCTGCGCTCCCGGGCAGCGCGCTCGCTGGGGCTCTGCCTGCGGTCCCTCTGCGTCTCTTGGTTCTGCCTCCGACTCCCACTCTCTGGCCTCTGCTCCCCTGGTACACGCACGCACGTGGGCATGTAGTGTACAGGCGCTTTGAGGATTCTCTCGGACTGGGGCAGCGTTAGCACCCTTTGTCCCTGCCCAGGAGCGCTCCTTCCTTCCAGCTTTCTGCCTCTCTACACCTTTCCAACCGACACGCCTACACAACACACACACACACACACACACACACACACACACACACGCACACACACACACGCACGCACGCACACGAAGTTTCCCAAGATCACTCTCTGCTTCGCTTTGCTCTGTGGAGGTATCAGTCAGGAGCCAGAGCCCTGGCCCAGACTGAGCGCAAAACGTGACCCTGGCTCCCACCATGCTACGAGTCAGTGCTAAGTGGTCCATGGGGACCGGATCCTGCCTCCCCCACCCCAGCAGCTTTGGGCTGCTGCGCTGTGAAATGTGAAAAAGAAAAGAGCCTGAGCCTGACACATCCCTTTGTGCACGGCAGGCAGGCAGGGTCGCTCTTCGCTGGCACAGCGTTCAGGCAGCTGGGCAGCAGGTAGAACTAGGAGCCGCATCCTCAGACTTCAGAGCCAAAAATTCACCCTTCCCAGGGAGTGGTGACCTCAAGAGTCTTGGCTTTTCTTTGCAGTCATCTGTCAGGGTCATGCATACTTTTCTTAGAATTTGAACTGGGCTTTACTAATTAAACCCAAATGCATATTTAAAATGTAAAACTCACAATCATTGTGCACATTAAATTGTTCCTGGGGAGCCCAGGCCTGGATTTTAGATCCAGGATTTTAGATCCACAGCCAGGATTCTGTGATCGAGGCACAGATTAAGATTAGGAGCTGTATCCTCTAGGGTAAAAGGAGGAGCAGGTAGAAGACCTGAAGACAAGGGCTGTGGCATCAGCAAAGGACAAACAGACCTGACCCCAAAGGGAACCCAGGGCAGGCCCTGGGTACGAGCCAAGGCATCTCAGGAGAGAGTAGCAGGGCAGTGCAGGCTGGGTGGAAGGGGGCCTTAGTGGAAGCCCACAGACAGGGACTGTGCTCAGCACTGTACAACCGGAGCCTGCCACACCATGGGTTCTTGATGAGAGTTTGCTGAATGAACAAATGTATGCATGACTTTGTATCTCATCAGGCACGTGCAGTGTCAGGTGCAGGCAGAATAGCAAAGACTTGAAAGAGATGGCCTGGTTCTGTCTCTTCCTCTTGGGCCCAGCAGCTGCTCTCAGCACAGTTGGATTCCCATGGGCTGGAAAAGTGGTATAGGAGAGCCTATCATCAACCCAGGGAATCCTAATCACCACATCTGACATTGCCAAGTAGCTGTGCTTCAGATGGGGATCCTAACTAGAGCCCCATATGCTGAGACATCACTTGCCTGTAAGCACCAACTGAGCGCACCCTGAACAAAGCTGTGTGCTGGGTCCTAGCACCCATAATCCATCTTTGCCCTGGAGAAAATGGGAGCTGAGGAATCATGCAGTGATTTGAGCCCAGGTTAGGTTAGCGATAGAGGCAGTTCTTCCCCCCCAGGGCTGTCATTGGGAGCACAGAATAACAATGCCTGAGCCACATTTTCTTTCTCATTTCTTGTTTATGTTAGAGATACTTGGAGAGGGAATTTGAAAGGGCATGTAACTCTATTCCTGTGGTCTCTAAGAAATGACTTTAAAAACACATAGATTTAAAGAGTGCTCAACTCACCGCCCCCCAACACACACACACTTGATGCTTGAATGTATTTATTCTATAGCGGCCTCTCCAAGAGACCATTCTGTGCAGATTGCAAATCCTGCCAAAGAAAAGACATTCACCCTTGAGGGAGCTAGTACTCTCCTCATACTCTTGAAATCTCTTCCTTGTGGAGTACTGCAGCTCATCACCCTGCAACTTCTGTCAATAGTCCTGCCCTACCTGCCCCTGCCCTTGTCTGCCAGCTACATGAAACTGGAATCATAACATAGTCATAGCTTCTGTGATGACAAACAGATGCTTCAAACTAAACTAAAACCAAAAGAGAAAGAAGAAGAAGAATTAAAAAGTCCAATGGAAAACCAGGTTTCGGGACCTGCTGAATTCAGAGTACAAGCAATGTCATTGAGACAGTTCTTTCTAGCTCTCTGCTCTGTCTGCCCTGTATTGGCTTCAGTCTCAGGTTCCTGGTAGTTTCCATATGACTGGGAGAAATCCAGCTTTATGTCCTCTGAGGTTCAATCTTACAACAAAGACCTCTGCCTTAGTCCTAGCAAAAATATCATTGAATGTCACTGTTGCTGCTAACCCTAAACCAATCACTGAGCATAGAAAATCATGATGGATTGACTGTCCAAGCTTAAGTCAGATGCTTTATCCCCATCCAAAGTCCCTGGCCAAGAGTGGAAGAAGGTGAACCCACAAACAGAGGGCTGATACTTTGGGGTATGGAAATGTTTGATGGGAAGATAACCATCAGTGGTGTAGCCCTGCAGATTGAATCTGGAGATCTTTAACTAATAAAAGAGAATGCTCTGTGATAATGGCTGCCCATTTCTTCCTTCATCAATATAGACTTGTAAGACTGACTTGAAACAAAGCTGTGATGTCATTCCCAGCGCCTGTCTTCAGCTGCTCAGTCTCCTCCCCAGTCCCTTTGGCACCATGTCATCTGCCCTAATGATCTCTTTTTCCACTTACCAAAGTCTGCTGTCCAGAGAAGCCTCTGGTCTCATTCATTATATAAACCTGAATCACGATTTCTCACGTGCACTTTCTCTGACAGAATGTATTATTTAAGCAGGTCCCTCTTGAGAGGAGACAGGCTCTGCCCCTTCTAAAAAAGGATTGCAGATGGCCCTCAGTGCTCCAGATTACACAAAGCAGGCAGCCACCCCAGGTGTTTGGACGTGGCTGGCTCCAGCAGCTGTCCAGCTGTGAGCATGTGCTATGCAGGTAGTGACCTCCAGAAAGACCATGCTGCTGAGCCAGCAGATAAATAAATCCACCAGAGAGTGAAGAGCCAAAGGCAGGGTAGTGCAGCTGGAGTACACAGAGGCCAGGCCTGACAGCCTTACTGGGTCTTTTTAAGATTTCCATGGAATGTGATCCGTTCTCTAGTGGGGGAAGCCTGGACTGGATCTTCTAGCAGCCTTAGAAATGCTCTATCAAAAGAAATAAACAATCTCTCACCTAGACATGGCTGTATGAGACTAATCTTTGAAAATCATTCCAGAATTAGAAACTCATTGAGTGCAGCTCCCTCCAATGTCTTCATAACTGGACACATTTTCAAAGTGACACTTTGAAGAACTCTTTCCTATTTCATTTTGAGTTTATGGACATGCCAAGAAAATCAGCTTCAGTCCTCTATGGTGATGCCTGTACTATGTTTATTTTTTAACTTGCCTAGCAGCATTGTCCAGCACGATGATTCCAGATGGACCACTTTGAACTATTTCCAAAACCAAAGTCACCTTCAGATAAGCCAAACATACAACTTCTTATGATCTCATTTCCTAACATTACAGTTTGTATATAAGTGGCAGCTACCCAGCCGCTCTAAGAGTATGCCCTCGTGTTTTCTTTCTTACTCATGCCATAAGTAAGAACCAGCACAGTGACCCTTACCTATGGGAACCCTTACATCCCACCTTTCTATTATAGATGCCTGATATCAAATATCTACTTTTTCTACAGTATATCCCTTTGATTACAGTTACAAAGATGGATAGAGATAGATAAATATGGGTGGGGGCAGGGTGAGGGAGAAAGAGAGAGAACTAGAAAGAAAAAGATTTCTTTTTTCCAAACTAAATACAGTGGTGCTTCGGTTTATGAACTTAATTTATTTTACAATTTTGGGGAAGATGGTGTGTTCTCGTTTGTGTGAGGAAGATGGTCATGTTTGTCACCCCATGCAGAGCTTGCGAACAGAAGCAAAATTTTGCCCAGTGCTTTTGTTGGGAACTGAATTGTTTGCAATCAGAAGCATTGTGAACCGAGGCATTGAGTATTTTCAGTTCTTTCACCTACTTTCCAGATGTAATATTTAGAAGAACTTATTAGAGTCGACACTGAAGTGCATAAGACCAAATTGCACATGATAGAAAGTAATTTTTCTCCTTCTGGGAATGAGGTAAGACAAAATGAAGTTGAATTAACCCTTTCATATAGTTACAGTAGATGTTATGCTACCAAAGGAGAAAATCCATAAATTAAGAAAGTATTCAAGGAAAACTTTATTTCTTAGAAAAGTTGAAATTATGGACCTTCTTTCCTCCTAAGAGTTTTTCTATTATTTTCAAATTAGTCAGGTGAAATGTCATGGTATTACTTCCCTTAGTTCATAAATGTTTGTATGGGAGCCACAAAAAAAGACTCTCATTGCAATAGATGCTATGACACAAATGAGAATCCTGTTGTGTAGTACAAGAAAAAAATAAGAAACAAATTTTTGTATTTAGTGCACAAGGAGCCAGAGCAGGACCAGCACTTGGGCCCCTCAGTCCCATCCATGGCCTCTTTCATGGTGCCACTGCGTCTTGAGAGATGTCTCACTGTGATTGTGATTTGTGCTTCCCTGGTGGCTAATGATGTTGAGCATTTTTTCATGTGCATTTTCATCATTCTTCCATCTTTGTTTCATGAAGTACGTATTCATGTCTTTCACCTGCTTTTAAAATAGGATTATTGCTTTTTTATTATTGAAAAATGTCATAATATATTCTGAATACTAATCCTTTGTTAGTTACACAAATTACTTATATTTTCTTTCCATCTGATACTTAACTTTTCATTTTCTTAACATCACCTTTCAAAGAGCACATTTTTAGTTCTGATGAAGTCTGATTTAAAATTTTCCTGCTTTATGGTTGTTCCTTTTGTCTCCTAAGCAATCATTGCCTTCTCTACATTTGTAAAGATTTTTCTATTTTCTTCTAGAAGCATTTCATATTTAAGTCTATATTATATCTCGATTGAATTTTGCCTGTGGCATGGAATAGTGACTGAGGTTCTATTTTTCATATGGATATCCAGTTATTCCAGTATCTCTGGTTTAAGACTATCTTTTCACATTGAATTTCCTTGACATCTTGGTGAAAACTAACGATTTATGTGGGTCCACTTGATTCTTTTAGTTTTTCTACCCAACTCTTTTAGGGTCTGCTCTGTGATAGCCAACACCATGGAACTTGTACAAAATCCACATAATATCTTTATAACATCTTTATAACCAAAAACTGGAAACAACTGAAATGCTCATTAGCAATGAATAAATAGTGGCACATTCAAACAATTGTACACAGGTCAATAATAAAGAGAAGATGTATGGATACATGCAAAAACATAAGTAAATCTCAAAAGCATTATGTTAAACAAAGTAATCACACAAAAGAGAATATGCCATTTGCTCCATTTAGATGACATTCTATGAGTATGATAGCAAGCAAAATGACTGTTACCCCTGGGTACAGACAACAAAGCTGAATGAGGGAAAAATGAAGTACTAAAAATACTCTACGGTACTTAATTGAGATGTTCATTACATTCATGCAGGTATTTGTTAACATTTATCCAACTCTATACTTAAAATCTGTGATTTTATTGTGTGCACATTTTGTCTCAATTTTTTAAAAACAGGACGATAAAAGAAAACATAGGTCACTAGAGGAAATTTTAAACATGATTCCCCCTAGTCAGTTCGTTAATTTGTCCATGTATTCTACCAGCAGGGGTTAGATGTACTCAGCAAAAAAGTGCTCTGGTTGTCTCCAAAGACCAAATTAAAGGTTGTTTTCAAGAAATATTCGGAAGCTGTTGAAATGCTCCTTACAAGGAGACAATCTGATAGCAGTATAAGTCATTTCCCCTGAAATGTACATACTCTGATAGATAAGCTTTCTCCAAAAGAATAATCAAAATGTTGTATTCTATTTCATGCCACAACTGGTTCAAGGTGTCCAAAGTTACAATAGAATCTGAGTTACTCTTCTCACTGCACACAACCTACACACTGAAGATATCTGGAATCTCTGAGCATTTCCATATAGTTAGCATCTCTGAGTTAGACATAACTCTGATACAATCCATCAAATCTCCTTCCCACTAGAGTCCCAGCATTCTAGCCAGATACGAATCTGGCCACTGATCTGATCCAACCAATGAGCTCAGTACTTTTGGACCTGCCCGTTCTTTTGAGGTAGGTTTTCATTTGTTTTCAAATTCTTAGCTTTCATGCCATCAGTATTCTTTCTGGTATATTTCATGTGTTGGTCACTTTCTTTCCTTCAGAAGAAGTAAAGGACAGCTTCTTACTTACGTCCTTCTGTTGGCTGGGAAAGACAAGCTGTTCATTTGATCCTTTAGCCTCCACACCACTTCTTGCCTTGTAAGTGCTGAAAATATCTACCATGAATAGAAAGTGTTCTGTTTTATGACCCAGGAACCTCAAGGTCCTAGCTACTCTTCTGGGAATGCAATAGCTGCAGAACCTGGCAGGGAAGTGCCTACACCAGAGGACTGGAGGGTTGGGGAGAAATTCCTAACTCAAAATACCAGCCTAATTCAAGATCATTGTTTCTCCACTGTAGCTTCACTCATGTAGAAAATGAAGGGGCTTCCTGCTTCCAAGATCCCCCTTAAAGTGTCGAACTTTCCAAGAAAAGTCACACCTTCATTTTTTTATTAACAACATCTCATTTTTCACATATAAACTTGCTGTTTACAGCATATTTTTTATCTGTTTCTTTGATCCTCTCTAGGAGCTCGTGTGAAAGAGAATTTATTGTTGCTTGTGTTGTTTTGTTTTGTTGCTATCTGCTTCCATCTTTCTTTCTGGAAGATAAATACCAAGCAATATTCTATGGCTTTCCCAGACCACCAAGATGGGAAATGCCAAGCTAGAAGAACTTCCTTCTATAAGAGGCTCAGTGCTTTCCTGCTATGCCAAAGGATCTGGCCCTCACTCTTCAAGTGAAGATTGATTGAGTGCTGGGAGAGTAGAAATGGAACAGTGCCTGGAAGAGAAGAATGCACAGGACAGGGTATTGAGGGTGAAGAAAAGGGCTTGTGATAGGAAGAAAGGACTGGCCCTTTTCACCTTGCTCCACAATTTGGCCAGGCATACCTGTCCTCAGGTATAACCCTGTACACACCAAGCATTCACAACATGCTGTGTCTGAAACTATGTCACCAAGTCTTCCAGGCCAGCAAGTGAATCAACTATGATTTTTCAACTCAAATTGTCCTGGGCACTAATGTCCAGAGAGATACTCTGTTCATGCTGAGATTTATCCAGGGCTTAAAAATGTCATGAAGCCCTCGTGTCTTTAGTGATGCCACTCAGTATCACTTCTGGTATTCTGTATCTTGGAGCACAATTTCTAAAAAGGTCTTTTCCATGCTTAAATCCCTCAAAGATACTAAGCTGAGTCAATTGCAGAAGACAATGTATTCAGAGAAGCCAAGGAGGGTTACATGTACACCTTGACCCAGGAGCTCAAATAGCACTGCTAATGACCAATAGCACAGGCTTCCTGAATTTCCAAAACTATTATGCTGTAGACATGCAGTCTTTACAGACCAGAAACAGCACTGCCTCCCTCCTGGGAAAAAAGAAAGTGTGCCTTATCTGACTTGTACTAACCAGCTTCTCCAAATATGACTCTCAAAGGTGTGGAGTTCTGGAATCATGGTGTATGTTTAATGCTGAGATTTTAGGAACTATGTGAAAATCCCAGAAGTGGTTTGTAGTTTGGGATGTGTGTTTATTTTGTTGATAAGTATATAGTGCTTAGCTCAATTCCCTGGAAGCTTTATAGAGAAAAAGTAAAGAATCTCAGCTTTAGTAATTATCAGATCAAATTACTTATGATCTCAATAAGCTTTGATCAGCAACAATTCTAGCATTGAATCCTAGATGTATTAATGGCACTTTTTTTTAATGGTTCCAACTGATGTATGCAAGGTTATTCAATTGTAACTATTTAAAAAGTGTCATTTGGTACATCCTGCCGTGATTAGATCTAGAATCAGGCCTAGTAGGGCATCCAGCCTAGTCCACCAAAGGTCTCAACTTGATGAGGATCCTTGCACCTGATGAAAAATGAATGAGTGACCTACAGAAAGGCAGCAAGCCTGTCCAGGGTGCCCTGAGGCTGATACTTCAAAATACTGCCTATACTTTGAGGTCTCTTCCCCAAAGAAGTGACCCTCCACTCCAAATCATGGGTCCACAGGACTTCATTTTGTGCCATCCATATTTACTTGTTTCTCTCCTTCATTATGACCATAGTCACATTTATTTGAGATTACCAAAACAGGTCAGCATCAAGATGACCAGTCCAGATAAACAGAATTAGCATTTGATGGCCAACTACCAGTCACCACTTTCTTGAAGTCTCTTGAGGCAGGGACAGTGGGCTTTTTCAGTCCAGCATCAATTGCTCTTTTATGTTAATAGTCTCTTACTTTCTTCTGGGGGCCATGTGAGGCCTAAAACTAAAGTGCAACTTTAGGTGCTACCTTGAGAGCAGGTAAAACCAGGAGGGCCTCAAAAAATCTGGCTGTTGGTCTTCATCTTCCTTCTGTTCCTGTGGCTAAGGTCTTTTGGGAAAGGGCCCTCCTGAGAAAGATCAGACACAGTTCCTGCTTTTCCTGACTAGTGGGTTCAGGGTCACTGCCAGCCCACAGAATTATTCAAAGAGGCTAACCTTATTCTCCCACCAAAAACCAGGCTTCACCCCACCTCTTTGTACTACAAAGCAGGTCTCCAACAGCCACTGGCTGTTCATTCTGTTTCCAAGTTCAGCCTCCATGTGGCCCTGAAAACCATGCAGTGTCTCGCCCCCAGGCTATGAGTGTATGTGGCTAATAGTGTTGATCTCATCTGCCCAGTGTCAGAAGTCATGGATCTGCCATCCCAGCAACCCTAGGACAGCAGTCTCCCTCACCAGTGGGATGATAGGAGGTGATTAAGAAAATTACCCCTCCCCGGTCGTCAGACATTGTGTTTTCAGAGAAGCTGACCTCCTTCTGGCCACAGGGATGTATACTCTATTTGACTTAGGCCTGGCCAATAGAGTACACATTATTTCAGCCACAGTGGTAGGTCCAGGAATAGACACATGACCTGGGGAGAGCCAATGAGATGCAATGCAACTTTTGCCAAGAAAGGCCCACTTTCTTCTCATTTGAACTTAGACTTAAAAGATGTAGGATTGGAGCAGGCATCTGTCTAGTCACCAGATAAATCCTGAAAATTTATATGAAGAGAGAAAATATTTGGTGAGATCAGGCCCTACTGACACCTTTTGAGACCCTGAGGCAACCTATGCCTAAAGCCACTAATATTTGAACTTGGCAATTATAAAAGACACTACTTCCTGGTTTTAAGACAGTTTCATTTGAATTTTTTTCTGTCACTGAGATATGCGTGAATCTTTAAAATTCACAGTATCAATCACAGGACATTTGCCAAATATCTACCAAGTGGCAAGCATGGTACTATGCTGAAGGGTACTTGGGAGAGACAGAAAGCATAGAAGCTACAAGGGTTTGTTAGGACAGTAAGATCAACACCTAGGAAGCAAGAAGCTACTGACTAAATACTACTTAATGTCACAGATGCTGAAGAGGAGAGTTCGAGTGGCTATTCTGTCCATCCATTCCAACATGACTCACCCTTCTCATCCTCTGGTGACCTGTGCATGTGGTTAAGATTTTTCAGTGGAGGACAGTGGAGGAGAATAGTGTCATGGGGACAAAGCTGGTTGCCTCCCACCTTACCTAAAGTTTATCTCTTTATCTAATTCACAGGTCTGTTTTATAACTTTCCAGGACACGAGATGCTCTGACACTTGGGTAATAAGTGATATTCACAAGATGTTTTCCCCCTTTCCATGCGAAAGGTGCTAATGAGAATGGGTACGTGTCTCCCCTCATACCAACCTTTGTCAAAGGAAAATAACAGTCCTCCCCGCCTTCCATATTACCATTAGCTCTAAACACCAAAAACATCTTTAATCTATGCAGGGAAAAGCAAAACAGAGATATGGTAAACTCTGTCTATGCCAAGATTTTCTTTGGTTACGGCCTGTTGAGTTACAGCAGAAGGTTAGTAAATAAGCCAGGGTCCCAGTTAGCTCACTGGGAAGGTAGGTTTCCTTATAATCACTAACAGCCAACTCCAAAGCAAGTGCCCCTAGGGTGGGGGCAGGTGAGTGCATTGGCTCTTGGTCACTAAAAGAAACACAGGTGAGGAGCACATCCCACAGGGGATGGGTCTGCACATGGGGATGGAACCTGTGGAAGTTCCAAACATCTAAATCTGACTTTTCCTGGCTTTTTATTTTAAAGTATTTTAAATTTACAGAACACCACAATAAAAATCCATATAGCCTCACCTAGTTTATCAAGTATTGATATTTTTATTACTCCCCCAAGATGTTAGGTAGGTAGAGAGTGAAAAGTCATTGTACATGAGCATACACGTAAGTCTACGTCTATGTCGATATAGATTTCTTTCATTTGGAAATATGTTGATAACATTATAACACTTTACCCCTAAAAACTTCACTTCAGCATGGATCTTTTCAAATGTAGCCACAATATCATTGTGGCACCTAAAAACATTAACAATATTTCTATAGCATTATCCAATATCCAGTCCACATTCAAACAGTTCCAGAATATATTTTATAATTTATATAGGGTATTATGACGCACATTGCATTTAGTTACTCTTAGCCCCTTTTAATCCCCTCTCCCTTTTTCCATGACATTGAAATCTTGAAGGACATAGACCATTTATCTTAGAAAATGCCAATACCCAATACCATCAAATAAGCATTCTGGGTTTGTCTGATTGTTTCCTCCTGGTGTCATTGAACTTATTCCTCTACCACCATCTGCTGGGTTATTCCAACAAACCAGGACTTGTGTTTGCTTAAGCATTATGGACAGAAATCATCACAAAGGGATCTGAGCACTTCATACTATCTCTTCTTAGGAGTCCATAATGCCTATCTGTCCCATCGGTCCCTTTATTGAAAATGCCAGATTTGATTACATGGTTAAAGTGGTGACCACCAGATCCCTCCAATATTTTCTTTTGTAGTTAGTGAATAGATAGCATTGTTTTTCCTGTCAGCCTGTCATCTGGGTACTCCTCAGTTTCAGCTGCCAAAGACCTTCAGCCTACAAACTCAGCCATGTCCATGAATCAGTATTAATAAAGCCAATCAGTCACACAGAAGCTTTAATCCCAGCTTCCATGATGAAGGAAAAATGAGATAGGGAGGTGTTGCAGTTTATCTAGATGTCCACCTAAAGCCTCATGTGCTCATAAGTGGGATTTATGTGAGGTGACTGGATCATGAGAAGCATGATACTTAACAGTGGATTAGTCTACTGATGGGTTTATAGCTAGATGTGATTTGGGAGGAGAAGCTGGGTTAGAAAAAGTGGGTCCCTGGGGCCAAGGCCTGGAAGGGTCTATCTCCTCCCTGCCTCCCTTGACTGTCTCTGCTTCTTGCTGCCATGTCATGAGCTGATTCTCCTCTGCCATCCCCCTCTGCCATGTTGCCCTGCCTTGGAGCCAGCCAACTTTGAACTGAAATGTTTACAAACTGTGAGCCAAAATAGACCTTTCTTCCTTAGAGCTGTGGGTGTCCAGTACTGTCTCAGCAATGAGAAAGTAACTGAGACAGGAAGAATTAATTTTACAGACATAAGCCTAATGGAGTGGAAGCTGGTGTGAGCTCCAAGCCCCTGTGTACAACCCAAACTGGAGTCTTGAGCCCAACTTTCACCGTGTGTGCTTGATCCACTCTTCTAGCTTCAGGACAGCACCCCACCTTCCCTGCTATCACCTGTGCCCTTCCCTTGACTTGACATACTGGAGCAGCACCTGAAAGCCCAACCCCTGTCACTCACTCTTCCTAGGGACTGGGGGTAGAGGCAAGGAACAATCACCAGGACATAGAAAATATGGTCAAAGGCTGGGGGAGTAGATTGCTTACCATGCTTAATAGTAGAATCAGCTCTGCTCCTGGGTGAGGCCCCAGCCACCACTTGCAAACATACTTAAACCCTAACACCAACTCCTTGTCATCCATGGGCTGGTCAGAATTGGCATTGCCCAGGATTCTTGCCCAAGAGATTCTCTTGGCCCATGAGCCACCCACTTACCACTGACTTGTTCCCCTCCCCTCTCTATGACAGCCATATGCATCACCCAGGGTCCTGTAGCTCAAGATTCTGCTGACCCGAGTTCAATCCCCATTCTCCCACCATGGGGACCTCAGGTAGCTGGCTCAAACTTTCTGACCTTCAATTTTTCTACTTAGCATCTCATAGTTATTTTGGTCTTGGTTTCAAATTCATAAATTGAGGTGTCTTTCTATTCTAGGAAACCAACTATGGGAGAGAGAGACAGACGAGAGAGAGAGAGAGAGAGAGAGAGAGAGAGAGATTGGTCTGGGCAAGTACAGAAAAAAGAATCACCAACTAACTAGCTTGCAGATCTCATTAAACACCATTCCTTCACCACCAGCTTATTTTTGTGGTTTATACTGTAAACACAGTTCCAAAGAATTATTGGTAAAGAGAAAATTTGGAAGAAGTTGGACTTCTATGAGAGATAGATGCTGAATATTTGGCATGTCAAATGGCTTGTTAAAAAAATAAGGAGCACGCTGGTATACACCTCTTCACCATTTTCATTGAGTTCTATGAGCATCATATAGACAAAAAAAGACGCTCTGTTCCCACAGGGGAAAATCTTGCGTTCTCAGCCTCTCCTTGGCTGTGCCATTGGAAACAGCTGATGAATTAGTGGGGTGAAGAAGGGAGAATGACTCATGCTTTGCTCATCATTAGGCCCACCAGGGATGTGGTCTTGATGTGGCCTTTGAGGTCAACAAACATGGGTTCAAACTCCATCTCTGCCCCTTTTCTATCATGTGACCTTGGACAAGTGACCTAACCTATTTGAGCTTCAGTTTCTACCAAATGGTGACAGTAATGGTACCTGCCTTGCAGAGTATTTAGGGTACCCAGTGAGATGAAGTATGTAGGTACTGGGCCAGGATACATGGCACCTGGCCAGGGCTCAGGAAACAGAGCAGCAGGTATTAGCGTGGCAATAATTGTATTTCTGGGAGCAGGGTAAGCTGATTGGAAGGTTCATTCCAGTAAGTCACCTTGGTGATGCTATTCTGCAGTTTGACTTTGGCTCTGTGTCTATCTGCATCCCCTGGAGCAGGTAGACTGAAGGAAGAAGCAGACTTTCTGCAAGCAGCCTTTTAGAATGTCATGGTTTCAAACCCAGTTTTAGATTCTCAACTCAAGCAAATGCTGGAAAATGTACTGTAGCCACTTCAAAAACCATACTTAGAAAGGGCATGTACCTTCCTGGGTAGTATACAAAATCTTAACACACCAGAGATCCCCAGCGCATGAATTGCTGTGGCCACATAAGCTCATTTTTATGCAAACGTTGGGAAAAAACCTTTCATCTCTGAATAGAATGGACGTTGCATAAAGGTGACAAAGATTAGGAGTACTATACTCTATGCTGACCATTTTTAAATTCCTTGCATCAAATGCATACCTGAGGACAGCACTGTCTGCCCAGTGCATGCCCTTGTCACTTTGAGGTTGTCAGCTGTACAATGACGGGTGAATGTATGGACATTTGTGCCATGTAAAATATATAGCTATCTTATCGTAGTAATACTGTACATGAGAGGCAGGTTTCTCAAAAGGTTCTGCTTCTTCATGCTTGACTAAAATTTGTGGAATGGCAGTGGTTAATGGCTTTATTAACGATTCAATTCAGAAAATAATTACTATGTCTCTCATGTTTCTGGAATAGTTTAAAGAATATACATTATAATTGCAAAACAAGATATTAAAAATTCATTGTTAGTATTTGCGACTACACACCTGTGTGAAAACAGATTTTTTTCTCTTCCATACTTTATGGGTCAGCTTTGTATTACTTAAACAAAATATCTGAGGCAAGTAATTTTATAAAG
Source organism: Heterocephalus glaber (assembly GCF_053883595.1). Lineage (NCBI taxonomy): Eukaryota > Metazoa > Chordata > Mammalia > Rodentia > Bathyergidae > Heterocephalus > Heterocephalus glaber. Next base: position 64,126,651 of record NW_028258320.1, read on the forward strand.
AGAAAAGGTTTGTGTGGACCACAGTTTTGGAGATTCCAAGTCCATTATCACGTGGCTTCATTGGTTTGGCCTCTGGTAAGAGTGGTGGATGTCAGCAAATCATGGGAGGAGCACATGTAGTAGCAAACAGTCACATCTGGAACTGGAGGAGAGAGAGACTAGGTCCTGGAGGGCATGGCCCCAAATGGCCTAAGGACCTCCACTTGGCCCCACGTAGCAAAGGCTCAGTCACTTTCCTGCACCACTGAGGGGACCAAGCCTTCAGTCACACTGTGTCCTTGGGGGACATTTAACCCACAACCAAACCATGCACACATAATCCAAACAGCATATAAAGGTAAAAGGGATGCTGAGAATGAAATAAGGCAGTGTCCAACAGTCACAACAATGTCTTCCTTTGGATTCTTCCAGAAGGGCTCCTGTACAAGTGTGTGTAGCTTATTTGGGAAGTGATCCTAGGCAGCCCAGTAGGAGTGTGAGGAGATGAGACAGATACAGGAGGAAAGTCAGCCTAAGGTGTACCATCAAGCCGGTGACCCTTGTGGGCAGGTGAGACTCGATGCCCCTGGAAACATGCAGCACACAGAGTCTCTGAGAAAACTGCCCTCCGGGCTCCTCTTGCACTCAGAGATTTTTATCCACAGACATCTGTTACTCATAGAAAGTCACTCCTGGAAAACCAAGGAGATAATCCCCGGGAACACCTGGCCTTGCATGAGCTCTGGCCAAGCAGATGACAACAGGCAGAGAAAGCCCCTCAGCAAAGAGTTACAGGCACTTGCAGCTGGCAGCTGAGAGACAGACACAAAGATGGTGGGTGCTGAGAGAGGGGAGTGGGGCGCAGAGCAGGGCATGAGCAGTATTTCCTATACTGTCCTCTCTCCAAATGCTGACCACTTCATGTGGCAGCACCTTCCTACAACACCTTAGATAATCCTCACACCAATTGTGCAAGACAATACCACTCCAGTCCTCATTTTACAGAAGAGGAAATTGAGGCTTAGGGAAGCTAAATAGCTAAGCCATTATTTCATGCAATAAACTCTAAATTTATCACTTAGATCTATAGTTCTCTGACTTCAAAGCATTAGCCCTTTATGACTCCACCAAAATTCAGTCTCATTAGTTCTCATGTATAATGTTAACTAATCAATTACTTCCCTTTTCTACCCCACAGCATATTAGAAACAAAAAACCATAGAGAGACATGCATCTCAGCAGGCAGGGGTGACAGAAGCAACTTAACTGAGCCCCTGAACAGCCTAATGACAGGCACTCAATACAAGTGATGGTGCAGAGGTTAAATTATACACAGCATCTCCTCTTTGAAGAGTACTTTTAGAGTGCAATGTGGCTCCTGAAAGACTCTCAACAAAATTCACACAGGCATTCAGGGTTGTGTGCTTCAGAAGGGAATAGTGCCATGATCTGGATCATCTGTTCCCTGGCTGAGCTGAATAAATGAGATGTGTGTTCCTCATTACAAATGCTCTAAGCCAGGAAGATTTGTTTCAGAACCAGATGAAAGAAATGGCCAAGGGTGGAGGAGACAGACTGGGGAGGAAAGATGTGCAGCCTCATGGTGGATCAGCAAATCCCACTGAACAAGAAGGTGGGCAGAGGTGGTAGCTCCTCAGCTTCTCAGCCCTGCACCTCCTAGAACCACCTAGGGAAAGGGCCAGTTGGCTTTAGGAAGAGGCAGCAAGATAAGATTAAATTAAGGAGGGAAACAGTGTGAAGAGAAGATACCTCCTTTTATCCTCAAAGCTCTTTTCAAAAGCTAAATTCTGAACCAGCCCAGCCTCCTGGGAAGCGCTGCATGGGAGGGCTTCTGCTGGCCACCGTTAAAGATGGAAGTGAGGCCTAGGCACCTGCAGGAGCCGGAACCAGAAAGAAAGCATTTCTTCTGAAGCATGTGCTCTGGTCAGACCACCTGCCACCAATCCAGAGACTTCTACAATTTTGAAAACCCATCCTTCAAAAGAATCAGTTAACAATGATTCCCTTCAGACACTGCCTGGAAAATAGGAGGCATCCGATAATCCCACTCTCATCTGTTGTTTTTTTCTTTTTCTACAGATGAATTGGCAATTGGTGGTGGGGACTGGTGGAAGGATTCCTACAAATTACACAGAAGAAGCCCTGCCCCTATGGTGCTGGTCATCACTGCCTAGCAACTTTCATATCTCCAACTTATTAACTTGCCAAACAATTATCAAGCAGTATATGGCTCCTCTCTGAATATCAAGCAAAATTCACCAGGAGGTCACCCCCACTCCACTGTGGTTTAACTAACCCTACAACTACACATGGTAAACAAAGCAGTGTCTGCAGCTCAGACGGGGATCTGCATTAAATGCAAGAGCCTGAAGCTGACAATAATATCCTCTCTGTCTCTGTCACATCACTGTCAACATTATTTTCTGTGGTTTCAAATCATCCAGTGGAATTTTTAGGTTTTATAATATTTTAAAAATCTACAGGACATGTTAAGTGCTATCTTGGTGGAGGAAGGGGGTAGGGAATGTGAGGACTTCTAAATTGATGAGCTTTATAAGAAAATTCTGCTTCTAGGGAAATTGTTAAGAACTTGGCCAGTAATTCTAGGAGTGTGGCCATTACTTAGTACTTCTCCTGTGGAGTGAGACAAAAATCACTTATCTTACTCTGGAACATTGGACCAGACTGTCAGAGAATGTGGGAAAGGGGCCATTGATTTGTACTAGCAAAACCCCCTCCTGGGGACACGTACAGTCATGTTCACAGCAACTTTACTCACAGTAACTGAAAGGTAGACACAACTCAGTATTTGATGGATGAATGGGTAAACAAAATGATACATAGATATATGATGGAATAGAATTCAGCCTTTAAAAAGAAGGAAATTCTGATACATGCAATGACACGGATGAACCTTGAGGGCATTATGCTAAGTTAATTTAGCCTGTCAAATCATAACACAAATGCTTATGATTCCATTTCTATGATGTACCTACAATTATCAAATTTGTAGAGAGAGTAGAATAGTGATTGCCAGGGGTTGGAGGTTGGCGTATGGAGAGTTAGTGTTAAATGGGTATGGAATTCAAAGTGGGAACATGAAATTCTGGGATGAATGGTGAATGATAGTTATACAGCACTGTGAATGTAGTTACTACCACAGAACTGTACACTTAAAAATGTTTCTCATGGTAGGCTTTGTGTGTTGTACATTTTACCACAATTTAAAAAAATCCTTTGTTGGAAGAATTTCCATCCTGATGTCTTTGTATAAGCCAAAATCAAGCACAGCGGTGATCCAAACATCTTTCAAAGTTCATATTGTTGACCATTTAATGATTTCCAGCCTTCTTGAACTTTTGTTGCCTTGTTCCCAGTGGCTGACAGGGTGTTATTCATTGGCAACTAGTCAGTCAGGTCCACCCTGCAGCCTGCACGTGCCTGGCTTGCCTGGCCACAGTGAGTGAAGAGGAATTGTCTTGGGGTGCAGATGAAGTATTTAATATGGTTAATGTACATAAGTAACAAAACTTTCCTTTTCGTATTTTTTATTACAACACAGGCATGGTTGAAAGCCCCATGCAATAGACTTTGCATGGATGGAAGAAGTAGGGGGGGAAAATGAAGACAAAGACTGAGTTACAATAGCAGAACACTTCAGGCTTCTCGTTTCAAAGATCTGGCAAAGTGGCTCACATTGGGTTTAATTCTTTTAATGCAGAAAAATAAAAGTTCTGTTTTGTTTATTTTTTTCAGTTGAAGATTTTAGGCACACACAACTTTCTGCTAAGAGCAATTTATATAATTTTTATGATATGCAAAGAATAAAATGCCAAATGGGGAAAGTAACCTCATGTCTCCGAAGCTTTCCACACATAAAGTCATTCTTGGTTGGAATACACCACACATACCCAGTACTTTGTACTCTCCTCCTTTCAAGTGGGACTTTTGGGACAACGAGGAATGAGGCACATGAGGCTGAAACAGTACAGACAATGGCACATCCCCTTTTAAAAAGAGACAAAAGCAGGATTTATGAAAGGGTGTTTCATCAATTCTGCCACAAAATCGCTACTGTCCTTATTAAAAATGCAGATGTCCCACTTAATCAGAGTTTCTGGGAATGCAGGCTCTGGATCTGCTTTTCATTAAGTAAGGTCCCAGAGTTGGGTATGGTAGCACACTCCTGTAATCCCAACTACTCGGGAGGGTGAAATAGGAGGATCCAAGTTCAAGGCCAGCCTGGGAAACTTGGCTGGCCCTGTCTCAAAATAAAATTTAAAAAAAGAAAGGGTAAAGATAGACCTCAGTGTTCCTTGTGTTTAATTCCCAAGTACAGCAAAAAAAACCCCACTAAACAAAAAGTGGATAAGATGAAGTTCATTTCTGGGTAGTAGGGTCTGTGTCAAAGGGCTGCCTCTTTGAACCAGAAACGTTGGCCTAAGGCCCATCTCACCTGGTGCCCCCTCATCTTGCCTCCAGGCCCCAATGCATCCTTAAACCCTCTGCACCCCACTGACCAGCTTTGAGGATGACAGGGGACCAGAGAATGAGGACCACAGGTCATGGCCAATCCGGTGCTGGAACCTCACCTGTCCCCTTCGGCTTTCCTGCCTGCCCAGAGCTGCTGCCAGCCCAGCCTTCACTCAAGCACAGGCCCTGTGCCAGCTCCACTGGGGAGGCTAGATCAAGTATAGCAAGTCAGTCTTGGACTAGAGTGCTGACTCCACCACTGCTCGTGGACATCGTGACGTGGGCCAGAGGAAAGCTGAGCCAGGACCATGCCTGCATGGATTAAAGGGTCTGACGTGGGCTGGGACAGGAAAGAACAGCCTCCAGAGACCAGGATACCATCTCTACCCTTTAATTGCTTTAAGATAGTATCGTCCATACATCGTTGAATTATTTACTCATGTATTTATTTACAAGTAGTTATGTAGCACTTTGTATGTCCCAGATAATCTTCTAAGGTATTTGTCAATACTAATTTATTTTGTATTTATAACAATATTGATAGAGACACTATTTTTATCCTCATTTAAAATGAGACAACAGAAGCACAGAGAGGTTCAGAACTTTGCCCACAGTTGCACACCTGGAAATGGCACTGCGGAGACAAGCTGAGGCAGTCTGCCTTCATCACTTGTGCCAAGGCGTCTATATAGGGTATATATAAGTGAACAACAAAATAAAGCACATCAATGAAAACCAACAGTATTTTACATTCTGGTTTCCATTGCCTGTCCTGAGGCTCTTTCTCTTTGTTGAAAGGAGAGACTAAGGAACTGTTTTTAGTGGTATTTGAAGGAAATGGCACAAAATCAGAACTTTCTTATTGACTCTACTGAAACTGAAAGAGAAGTGTAAAATGAGTAGCTTTCTTGCTTTGTGGATCAGAGTTATTTACTGCCACAACAAAGCACAATTCATGGTACCTCTTAGGGAAACAATGCTTTTGCACCTGTGAGTGTCAGAGGGCCCTCTGCTCGCTCACAGTTTGGTTTTCTCTTGAACCTATGTACTGCTAAGTCACTGAAAAGATACCTTATTTTCTGTTAACTGACATCTTAGCCCTTGTCATATGACCAGAAAATCCCTACAAGTTAGGTCTAAATTAATCTAGCCTGTATGGTTGAACATTTCCAATCAATACACAATCATCAGTTAATAATGCATAGTAGTTCTCAGCATGTGGCCTTAATCAGCAGGATCCTGTCACCTGAGAACTTGTTAGAAATAAAAATTCAGTGAGCCACCCTGGACCTACTGAACCAGAAACTGTGGATTCAGGCCCAGAAATCTGCATTTTTATAAACCCTCCAAGTATAGGAAAACAGGTCTAAAAAAAATTATCAAGTCTAGTGTAAACACCATAGTAAAAAAGTTTTATATCGATTCCTTACCATGAGCAAGCTTTTTAAGGGCACATCTGGATCAAAACTTGGCTCTACAATTTATTGCCTACATGATCTTACACAAGTCATCTAACCTCTAAGTCTGCTTCTTTATCTGCAATAGGAGGACAACAATACCTGAGCTATAGGGTATCACCTCAATTAAATAAGACCATGGATGCAGAATGCTAACAGTACATGGGATACAATGAATGATAAGGAAATGTTTGTCATCGGTATTACTACTATCCTCATTATTGTGCAATAGCATTTGAGGAGAAATATTTTTAAAAGGAAAAGATTGTCTGCGAGTCACAGGTGGGAATTCTAAGGCAGAAACAGGGATTCCAATTCAGCACTTAGAAGGTATCCAGGCCAGGGTTGCAGCCTGAATCCATATGCCAGGTGTAGTAGTGCAGACCTGTAATCCCAGCACTCAGGAGGCTGAGGCAGAAGGACCACTGCAAGTTTGAGACCAGCCTGGGCTACATAGTGAGTTCAAGGCCACCATGAACTACATAATGAGACTCTGTGTCAAAAAAAAAAAAATGTGGCTGCCTGCCCAACTCTTCCTCCAAGTAGCTTGCTGTTGAATCCTAGAACCTCCATATTCCTCACTCTAAAGATCCCTGGAATGTAAAGATAATGCTTCCAGCCAGATTCTTCTCCAACCAAGGAAAGATTGTCAGAGTATAAGTGGACCAGGGCCATGGGGTAACAAAGAGAACACGCTGGACAGGCACAGGGTGAGGGAGGAGGGTGGGCCCCTTCCTAGGCCCGCTCTGCTCTCCTCTCTCCCCATCCTCTTTCATGGGCCCCACATCCTCTGCAGCCACTGTGGCCTCCTTCATATCATCTGCTCTCTTATCCTTGGACACACATCCTTCCTTCACATTGTCACATACAGCTCGGAATTTTCCAACACAAACTATGCTAAAACCAAAGGAGAAAGAAAATAAAGGAATCAAAGAAACAAATAGAAAACCCAGAACACCAGTGGTGCTCACTGAAGATTTGGGTTTTTATCCCACTGCAGCAACTCAGCTTGGATCTGCACATTGATTTTCTCCATTCACCTGGAATCAGAGGGCCACCCAAGGAGAAATGCCATCATCCCAGGGAGCCCAGAGAATGGGCAGGGTCCTTTATCTTTCTCCTCTGAATTTCTAACTTAGGCTTACACACTTCTGCATTCTTTGGCCTACTTATTGCTGTGGACCAAGAGAGCTTGGCAGCAAAAAATGTCAAGACGCTTTGCACACAGGCAACTTGAGCAGGTATGAAGGATGAAAGAGTCTATCTGGTAGAGATGATTATAATTAACTACCATCAAGTACCTTCTATGTGCCAGGACACCCATCATCTCATCTAATATGCATAACAAACTGGCCAGACCCTAATAAAAATGGCTATTGTTACTGAGTACTCACTGTGTGCCAAGTGCTAATCTAGGCAGGCACTTTATAGGACTCAAAGAATTTAATCCTATTATAACTTTATGAACCACTTACTATTATAATACCCTTTTTTTCAGATAAGAAATTTGAGACACAAAGAAATGAAGACTTGATCCAAAGTCAAACAGAAGTCAATAGCAGAACCTCAAGTTGAACTCAAAGACTCTGACTTGAAAATCCATTGTTATGGTTTATATCTAGGTGTCCTCCTAAAGCCTCGTACAGACATAGGTGTGGCTTTTGGGAGATGATTGGATCATGGGGATGTGATACTTTCAGTAGATTAGTCCACAGACGAGTTTATCGGTAAATGTGATTTGGGAGGTAAAGCCTACTTGGAGGAGGTGGGTCACAGGAACGTGGCCTGGAAGAATATATCTCCCTTCCCCACTCCTTCCTTCATAGTCTCTGCTTCCCTGTCACCATACTGATTTAGGCAGCTCTCAGCTCTCCTCCACCATGCACCTCTGCCATGCTCTCCTGCCTTGGAGCCAGTCAACTATGGACTGAAACATGAGCCACAATGAACCTCTCATTCCTTCAGGTTTTACATCTTGGTACTGTGTTTCAGTGAAGAAAGTGAGACATCCACCCTCCTAATTATGTGCTTCTAGGAAGAGAAGGCAGAAAGATGGAGCCCTGAGGATGAGCAGGTGCCCAGGGAGAGCCAGGTAGGGGTGTTGCTAGAAGATTTGGGAAATACTGGGAAAATGTTGTGCTTGCAGGTCCAGAAGACAATTTTCATGAGATTAACAGAGTAGAGCTAGCCCTGGGACCCCAAGCAGGTGCAGAAAAAGAAAGTGTAATCACTATGGGAAGAAAGAACTAAGCAGTGAAGAACATAAGTCAGTTGCTCTGTCAGTAACTACATCCAGAGTCATGGTAGCAAAGAACAGAAACTACATCTAGCTCTTTTAAAGAGACAAAAAATTCTTTGGGTAGATTTTATACCATTGATAGAAAAGCGGGCCAGGGATTTAGCTCAGTAGTTCTGCCGCCTGCCTTGCAAGGGCAAGGACCTGAGTTCCATCACTGGTACCAAAAAAAAAAAAAAAAAAAAAAAAAAAAAATTGATAGAAAAGAAAAAAACAAAAGCAGGCAAGAATAAGCAAGGTGCAAAATGCAGAAGATACACTGTGGTTACATCCAGAGAACAATCTGATTGGATGCTGAATTGCCCCTCGTCCTAGATTCTGCTACCATGGCTATGAGTTACCAAGGGGTATCAGATCAGCTGAGTTTAGGGGAAGGACAAGGCCCCATTTAGCTTCTAGTACCTCTGACAGTGTCCTCTCTGCTACCAAGATTCACAGTACAGGACTCTTCCCCTTCTCCCAATCCTATCAGTCGATAGCACTCTCCAGGAGTGACTTGAACCAAGACACCCTTGGGCCTAAGGACTGACAAGCTTGTATGTGGAAGAATAGAAAGAGCTGGCCAGGTATTCAAGATAGAGAGGAACAAACAGACTTCTCATTTCATTAGATATTCTAGCTTTAATGACGTCTGCTTTCAAAGTCTATTTCCATGGGGAGGGGGTTAGTGTCTCCAGCCTTGTGAAAGGGCCCTCTCACTCCGGAGAACCCTTGAGTCCTGATGCCATCAGATGACAAGACTCTTCCTGCATGATGGGTGAGCAGTGGCCCATGAGGATGACCAAACGCTGCCAGCTCAATGGCTAGAACCACCTCTGCCCAGTGACCACCATGAGCACACTGCTGTTTTGAGTGATAGATCACTGAAAGACAGTAGCAAAAAAGTGTGCTCCAGATGAGGGGACGTGCCTGCCTGTTTTCTGTCCTCTTACCAGCAGAAGGAGTCACTGTGACCATGGGATGTGTTTTCCATTGGAGCAAAGGCTCGTTATGCATGTTTATGCATCCAAATCTCCTTGCCTATCCCCTGCTGACCTGAAGGTTGTGGAGTAATTCCCACACCCAACAATCCACATTGCCAAGTTCCCAACACTCCCCTGTGATTATAGCTTCATCTTTTTGCTTATTTCCAGTTTGACCCTGAAGGGTCAGACAGTAAATCAGTAAGCAGGACATTATGCACATACTAGGTAATGAACAAATCTGGCAGATGAAACCAAGACAGAAATGGGTATACTTCGAGGACAGGTTCATATTACCATGAATATGAACCCAACGGCTGATTGAGGGTGGCAACAAAGGGAAACTTTTAATGGGGAAATTTAATTTTGAAGGCAAAAATCCTTCAGAAAATTATGAACTCAATAATTTTATTTAATCATTTGCATTTGAATTGCTCTGCATGAGCAACACACTTAAACATTTATAAAATTAAGATGCTGAAATTAATGTTTAACTATTATAGAAGTGCTTATAATTGTCCGACGATAGTGCATAATTAAATAGCAATTTCAAACATTACAGGATGGGACTCCATTCAATGCAACCGTGTCAAGCTCAAACATCGAAGATTTATTGGACCTGAAGTCTGTGAGCTGTGAGCCCTCTAGTGGCCGCAGTCCATAGTGCAGCCAGAACTCACTGCTACCCTTGAGTCCCAGAGGAGGCCTCAAGAGTGGGTGGGTGAGGCCTGACTTTATCTACAGGCCGGTACCCTTGGCTCCAAGAGAACTGTCATATATTAAGACAATTCCTGTGGAACACACCTGTAATTCTAGCACTTGGGAGGCTGAGGCAGGAGGATCGTCACAAGTTCAAGGTCAGCCTGGACTACATGGTGAGTTCAAGGCCAGCCTAAACTATATAAGGAGACCCTGTCTCAAAAAACTAAAAAGAAGAAGGAGAAAGAGAAGCAGAAAGAGAAGGAGAAGGGGGAGAAAAGGAAGGAAAGAAAGGAAAAGATAAGAAAAGAAAAGAGAAGCTTTCTCTCCATCTGGCAGCCTGGGGGACACCAGAATAGAGCTGAGCCCTTCCAAGCCTCCAGGGAAGTGGTGGTACTCATAGCAACACCTTAGTTACCCTGACAGACAGTGGCATCTGGTCTGTAAGAAAAGTGCCTTCTGCATATGCTAAACTGGAGGCTCCAAGATACTGCAACTGACCCAAGGTCTTTCAGCCTTCTGATCTGATTTCTCAGAGAGTCCTTTCCTGGCCACGCTATGTAAAGTTACACAACCACCTGGCCACCTTCACAAAGCCCTGCTGAATATTCTCCCACCTCTTTTGACCTACTCCATACAGACCATGTTAGTCATATGCCTCCTATGCTGAATGGAAACTCCAGCTCCTGCACTAAGGTGCTTAGCTAATATCTGAGGAGCCAGGGATGATGAAATAAGCAAGGTCTGTCACTGAAGCTCAGGCTCATGCTGGCTGACTCCAGACTCACTGCAGAAGCACATTGTCTTTTGGGGCTCAGCTGGTTGCAAGCTCCTATACATCCACTTTAGAGAGCCCCCAGCCCTTCACTCTGTGTTCAAAGCTGGACTCTGCATATTGCCCCATAAATTCCTTCCTCCTTCTGTTAGTCAGGGTCTTGGAATGGAGGTATCATTCTCCAGTCAGTTGCACAAGCCAGAAATTGTGGTGTATCTTGACTCCTCTGTATTCAAAGAACTCTGTCTTTCTGTAGCTAATGAGCACCGAGTCCTGCTAATTCCACCTCCTGAGGAGCACATGAGTGTGCCATCTGCTCTTCATCCCACCCACGGTTTCCATGCACAGGTCATGTTCATGATTCATTTCTGTCATGGCCAAAACTTGCTGGCTGTCTTTCCTACTTCCAGGCTGCAGCCTGACTGTGCTGCCCCAAAAATGCAGATTCCCACTGTTCCTCTGTCATTTAGACCCTTCCCTGTTGGGCTCCCTATTGCTTTTAGGGGAAAGTCCTAAGTAGCGAACTTAACCCTGATGCCTGCCTGACCCCTTATACTGTTCTGTCCACCCCTATATCCATGATTTAATGCAGCCTACACGCCTTGCAGGGAGCTCCTTCATACCAGCCACTCTGAACCCCTTTCATGAATGTTACCTCTTTAAAGTCCCACAAATCTTCAAGGCAGATATTAGGAATCTCATTCCCAAAGTGAAGCAAGAGGGAAAAGTGATTAGCCTGGGGTGCCAGAGTCTTTTGCTTTAAAACTTACTGCTCCTTCTACCTCATCTTGCTGCTCCCCACTTTCATTATTAGCATTTACAATTTTTTCAGCACCCACTGTGTGCAGAATACTGTGCAATATAGATCCAGGCTTCTCTCTTCTTCCATCAGGAATACCACTGGGAAAGCTATAAAACACTCTTACTCACACATCAGTTATCAAGGTACTAACCACAGAACACCCAAACCCAGAGCCTAAGTTCCCTGCATCTAGAACAAAAAAATTGTTTCTAGACCCATAGAGGCCTGAAGAGCCATAAAAGGATACCAGACTAACAGTTTCTTATGCTTTACCTTCCACAAGATAGACGGCACTAGCAAGGCTACAGATAAGTGTTCTTCCTCAAAGGTGAGAGTAAGGAAGAAAAAGATAATACACTACAGGCCATTCCTTGTTCTGGTTCACTTCGAGGGTTTTTTTAAAAAAAATAATTTCATTGGTACATTTTAGGTATACAATATAATGACATTTATCATTGGAAATTTGCACCTTTACATAATCCATCTTGGTTCTTCTTTTTTCCCCATTCCTCTGCCCTCCCTTCAACCCCTCCATCCCTCCCTATTTACAAAGACTTTGTTTCCATTTTTTCATTTTCTCATAATTCCATTCCCTTCTTTCCTTTTCCCTACCCCTCCCACTTCTTCCCCTTTGCCCCTTTTTCTTCCTATTTCACATTATACCTTTTAGTCCTTATGTACACTTTCAGTTTCTCACACTAGAGTGAGAAACTATTCAGAAACTATTCACTGAAAACTATTCAGTATTTACACATGTGTGTCCTATTTATTTCACTTAAGAGTCTTGCCTCAATGTGCATCCATTTAGATATAAATATCTTTCTGGAGTGAGGTGAAATCTCAGTGTTGTTTTCATCTGCATCTCTCGAATGACCAGTGATGCTGAATGTTTTTTCTTATGTTTATTTGCTACTTTTATTCTTTGTCTGAGAAAAGTCTGTTCATTTCAGATGCCCATTTGTGAATTGGGTCTTTAAATTTGGGAGGTCTGATTTTTTTAAGTTCTTTATAGATTCAAGATAGTAGTCCTTTGTCTGAGGTACAACTGCTAAAATATTTTTTCCCACATTGCAGGTTGTCTCTTAGCTCTGTTGGTGGTTTCTCTTGCAGTGCACAAGCTTTTTAGTAAGATGAGATCCCAGTGGTTGATTCTTTGTGTTAGTTCACGTGCTACTCAGGATTTGTTCATAAAGTCTTTTCCTATGCCAATGTCTTCAAGAGTTCTACCTAACTTATCTTCCAGCAAGTTTAGGTGTTTCTGTTTTAATATTTAGATCTTTAATCCACTTCAATCTTAGTTTAGTGCATTGTGATAGATAGGGGTCTATTTTTAATCTTTGGCAGGTTGAAATCCAGTTTTTCCAATACCATTGATTAAAGAGGCTATCTTTCTTCCAGTGAGGATGGTTGGCTCCTTTGTCAAAGATGAGGTGGCTGAGTACGTCTGGAGTTGTTTCTGCATCTTCTAATCTATTCCACTGATCCTCAGGTCTGTTTCTTTGACAGTACCATGCTATTTTTATCACAGCAGCTTTGTAGTATAGTTTCAAGTTGGGGATTGTGATACTCCCTGCCATGTCTCTGTTGCCTAGAATTGCTTTTGCTATTCTAGGTCTCTTCTGTTTCCAAATGAATTTTTGGATTGTTTTCTCTAGTTCTGTGAAATATATTGTTGAAATTTCAATTGGCATTGCATTAAATCTATATAGTAGTTTTGGAAGTATGGCCATTTTCACTATTTTGGTTCTTCCTACCCAGGAACAGGGGATGTCTTTCCATTTTCTTATATCCTCTTTGATCTCTTTTTTCAGAGTGCTGTAGTTTTCAGTGTAGAGGTCTTTTGGTTCCTTTGTTAGATTGATTCTTAGGTATTTCATTTTTTTGGATGCTATTGAGAAAGGGATTGTTTCCCTAATTTCTCTCTCAGTGAGTGTGTTTTTTGTGTACAAGAAAGCTATTGATTTTTGAGTATTGACCTTGAATCTAGCTACTCTACTGAATCTGTGAATTAAATCTAGAAATCTTTTGGGAGTGTTTTTTGGGTCTTCTATGTACAGTATCATATTGTCAGCAAATAATGACAATTTAACTTCTTCCTTTCCTATCATTATTCCTTTTATTTCTTTCTCTTTTCTAATTTCTGAAGGTAATGTTTCCAGAGCTATACTGAACAGGAGTGGTGATAGTGGGCATCCTTGTCTTGTTCCTGATTTTAACGTGAAAGTTTTCAGTTTTTGACCATTTAGTATGATGTTGGCTGTTGGTTTTTCATAGATAGCCTTAATCAGGTTGAAATAAAGACCTTCTATTCCAATTCTACATAGGGTTTTTATCATGAATGGGTGTTGGATTTTGTCAAATGCCTTTTCTACATCTGTTGAGATGGTCATGTGGTTTTTGTCTGTCCTTGCCTCTGTTAATATAGTGTATTACATTTATTGATTTACATATGTTGAACCATCCTTGCATCCCTGGGATAAATCTGACTTGGTCAGAGTGTACAATCTTCTTTATGATCCTGTGTATTTTGTTTGCCAGTATCTTGTTAAGGATTTTTGCATCTATGTTCATTAGGGAGATTGGCCTGTAGTTTTTTTTTTTTTTTTTTTTGGTTGGATCTTTCTCTGGTTTTGCAATCAAAGTAACATTTGCTTCCAAGAATGAATTCGGAAGTATTGCTTCCCTTTCTATTTCATTGAAGAGTTTAAAGAGTAATGGCAATAGTTCTTCTCTAAGTGTCTTGTAGAAATCAGCAGTGAAGCCATCAGGACCTGGGCTTTTCTTTGTTGGTAGATTTTTAATCACGTTTTCAATTTCACTCATTGTAATTGGGATGTTTAGAATTTTTACGTCTTCTTCGTTCAACTTTGGTAATTCATGTGTATCTAGAAATCTGTCCATTTCTTCTGTGTTTTCCATTTTATTAGAGTACAGGTTCTCAAAGTATGTATTGATGAACCTCTGGATTTCTGCTGTATCTGTTGTGACTTCACCTTTTTCATTCTTAATTGCATGTATTTGACCCTTTTCTTTCCTTCTTTTGATAAGGTTGGCTAAAGGTTTATCAATTTTATTTTTTCTTTTGAAAAACAACTCTTTGATTCATTTATTTTTAGTATCATTCTCTTAGTCTCCATTGCATTGATTTCCACTCCGATCTTTATAATTTTCTCTCTTGTACGAGCTTTGGGTTTATCATGCTCTTCTTTCTTTAGGATCTTGAGGTTCAGCATTAGGTTGTTTATTTGAGCTCTCTTTGTTTTCCTAATATGGGCATTCACAGCTATGAATTTCCCTCATAGTACTGCTTTCATTGTGTCCCACAGATTCCTGTATATTGTATTGGGATTATCATTTAATTATAGAAACTATCTAATTTTTTCTTTAATTTCCTCTGTGATCCATTAGTTGTTCAGGAGAGAGTTATTCAATTTTGATGTGTTTTTGTGGATTTTGAGGTTTCCTATCCTACTGATCTCCAATTTTATTGCACTATGGTCTGTTAATATCCTGGAGGTAACTTTGAATCCTTCGCATTTACTTAAACATGTCCTATGAGCTAGCATGTGGTCTATTTTGGAAAACGACCCATGTGCAACTGAAAAGAATGTATATTCTGATTTTGTGGGGTGGAACACTCTGTAAACATCTATTAAGTCCATTTGTTCAAAAGCTTGGTTCAGTTCTAGAATTTTGTTGTTGATTTTTTGTCTAGATTATCTGTCTATTTGTAACAATGGGGTATTGAGGTCCCCCAGTACAATTGCATTAGTGCTTGTCTGGTTTTTCATGTCCATTAATATTTGTTTTGTATAGTTGGGGGCACGCATATTTGGTGCATATATATTTATGATTGTCATCTCTTCCTCTTGGATTGTTCACAAGGATGTAGTGACCATCTTTGTCTCTCTTAATTAGTTTTGATTTGAAATCTACTTTGTCTGCAAATAAGATTGCTACCCTTGCTTTTTTCCAGGTTTCTTTGACATGGAGAACTATTTTCCATCCTTTTACTTTCAGTCTATGAGTTTCTTTTTTAATTAAGTTTGTTTCTTGTATACAGCATATTGTTGGATTTTGCTTCTAAATCCATTCTGCCAGTCTATTTCTTTTGACTGGTGAATTGAGACCATTAACATTCATGGTTATAATTGATAGATATTGACTCATCCTTGTCATGATGTCGTTGGCTCTTTTATTTTTTATTTTTCCCCCTTTGCCTTTAGTTTCTTGCCTTGCCTAGTGGCTTCTCTCTGTTGGGCCTCATGGAGTTGTGACCTTTATTGTCTTTTTCTAGAATATTGTTTAGAATCATTTGGAGTGCTGATTTGGTGTTCATGAAATTTCTCAGGTATTCTTTTGTAGTGGAAGTATCTAATTTCCCCACTGATTTTGAAAGATAATTTTTCAGGATACAACAGTCTAGGTTGGAAGTTATTTTCTTTTAGGGCTTGAAATACTTCACTCCAGTCTCTTCTTGAGGATTTGTGTTAAGAATTCTACTGAAATTCGGATGAGCTTTCCTTTTTATCTGATTTGTTTATTTTCTCTAACTGTTTGTAGTATTTTGTTCTTCTGTTAAGTTTCTAAGACCTTTTTTTTCTTTTTTAAATTAATTTTATTGGAACATTTTAGGTATAAAATATAATGACATTCATCATTGGAGATTTGTACCTTACATAATCTATCTTGATTCTTATTTTTTTCCCCCTTCCCCTGGCCTCCCTTCACCCCCTCCACCCCTCCCTATTTACAAAGACTTTATTTCCATTTTTTCATTTTCTCATATTAGTCCCATTCCCCTCTTTTCTTTTCCCTAGCCCTCCTAGTTCCCCTTCCCCTTTGCACCTTTTATTCTTATTTCACATTATCTATTATACATTTTCATCCTTCTTTACATTTTCAGTATTTCACACTAGAGATACTGTTCAGTATTTACACATGTATGTCCTATTTATTTCACTTAAGATATCGCCTCAACGTGCAACCATTAAGCTCTAAATGCCTCTAATTTCTCATTCTTTATGGCTGAGTAGCACTCCATTTTATTTAAAAATCCCATATTTTCTTTATCCAGTCTCCAGTTGATGGGCAATTCGGTTGTTTCCATGTTTTAGCTATTACAAATTGTGCCACTATGAACATGGGTGCACATATATCACTGTGGTATGATTCTTTTAATTCTTTTGGGAAGATACCCAGCAGGGAAATAACTGGGTAAATTGGGACCTCTAGTCCTAGTTCTTTGAGGTATCTCCATACAGATTTCTGTAGTGGTTGTACCAGTCCGCACTCCCACCAATAGTGGAGAAAGGTTCCTTTTTTCCTACAACCCGACCAGCATTTATTATTGGTTGATTTCATGATAGCAGCCATTCTTTCTGGGGTGAGGTGGAATGTCAGCATTGTTTTCATTTGGATCTCTTGAATGACCAGTGACATTAAACATTTTTTTATATGTTTATTTGTCATTTCTACTTCTTTAGAACTTCACTATTATATAACTAGGTGTAGATTTTTTGTGTGTGTGTGGCTAGTTGGAGTTCTATATGCCTCACTTATTTGTATGTCAAATTCTTTACCTCTGTTTGAGAAGTTTTCTACTATTATTTTTGTGAACAGTTTTTTATGTCCTTTGTACTTTCTCCTGCTTTTTCATGGACTCCTATCAGTCTTATGTTGTTCTTCATTGCATCATGTAGCAGCTGCTGGATTGACTTCTTGTGGTCCCTTACTATTTTGGAGAAATCTTTGTTTTCATGGTCAGTAACCACAATCCTGTCTTCTATATCTGATAGTCTATCTTCACATCCCCTCAGTCTGCTGTGAATACTTTCAATGGAGGTTTTTATCTCCTGAATATCTGTTTGAATCTGTTTCATGGATTCCATTTCTTTCCTATACTGGGAGTTCATGGTTTCCATTTCTTTCCTATGTGGACATTCATAGCTTCCAGCATGGTCCTGGGCTCATCTATTTAATTTATCTGTTTCTGTTCTAGAGTCTCTAATCATGTCTTTCATTCTGCTTAACATCTCTGTAGTTATCTGGGAAATTATTTCTGTTTTGAATTTTTCTAGAGCCTTATTCATCTGTTTTGTTACTTCCTGTGCTATCATTCAGGGTGTCCAGGTTGTTGATTATCATATTTTTCCACCTCATTTCCCCCAGAATTTGCCTTTAGTGAGCTGGAAGTCTGGGTTTGTGTCTTCCTAATGTGTCTTCTCATTTTTAATTTTGTTGTTGGTGCTGTTTTTTGCTTTAATTCCTGGGCTGATGCTTCAATATTGCTTATTGTGAGTATCTTTATGACTTGTGTTTAGAGCCCTTATGGAGTGATTGTTTCTTAGAGATATCTTGCAGGTATAGCTGGACTTTTTAGGCTTCGAGTCTTTAATGACTCTTAGACAGTCTTGTTTTCAGTATACCCAGGAGTTCAACTGATTAGATCAATCATGACACCTTAGCCCAATTGACACAATCAGCATCAACAATAGCATCAAACACAGCTCAGAAAATGACAATTTGTGGTAGCAGTTAATCTGTCACCTTTAACCATGAGAGTTAGATCAAAATCTAGGGTAAGTCCAAAATATTTTTGTAGTAAATAAACCCTTCAATATGACAAATTTACCCTTTGGGATAAGGATTTAGAAGGGGTTCAGGAGGGAGGGATAGAGAGATAGAAGAGGAGGGAGAGGTTAGTTGTGAGGTTAGAGGACACAGGAAGATCACACAAATTGTGGGAATCTGTTGAAGACAGGAGAAAAAGACCGAGCAAAAGAACAGAGACAAGTACAGAACAAACTGACAACAATAGGGAAGTTAGAAATTGTATTCACCTTCCTATAATAGTGACAGTCAAAAATACAGAGAGAGAGAGAAACAATTCAAAATGGGACAGGAATAGGAAGGGGGAGAGAAATACAGAGCCAGAAGGGAGACAGGAGAGAGAAAAAGAAAAAAATATATATATGTATATATCTATAAAAAAAGGTCTCCCTCAGGATATGTCTCTGTTGTCCTGGTAGACAATGTGGGCAGCAGTGTGCAGGTCTAAATAGATTAGTCTCAGCAAGCCCGCTGTCTACTGAGATTCAGGCTGATATCCGGCTGCAAGGCCCAAGTTGAGGTCCCTGACCTCCTGCAGGGTTAAACTCTGCAAGGTTCTACTGTAGGTTCCAGCTGTCTTCTCTACTAAGCAAGCCTGGGTTTCTATGAGTGGTGCTGATCCCACCAACTTACCAATCATGATGGTGCAGTATGCCTTTATTGAAGATATTTTCTTCAGTTTCCCAGTGGGCTCCTATTTTCATTGAGGAGCCTCAGAGAGGCCCTCTCTGTTCACTTCTGCTCTATCTTCTGGGGCTTATAACCATGGCCTTTATGGCCCCTTCTCCATGGTGCCTCTGCTGTGCGGATTCAGATACTGTGTGGCATGGTCAGGCGGGGGACTACCCACGCAGTGTGGCCTGGTGGGCGGGGCTGCTGGCGAGTTCTATTATAAGCTATAATCAGACTTTGACCTAAGGTTGCAAAATGACGGAGGCTTCCAATCTGACCTGTACTGGAGTTGGAACATATACCTGAGATCTTATAAAATCCCACTATGGCAATAGCTGCTGGAGTGCAGAGGCATCCCTCCGGTGAGAGGACCATTCCAGGAAGCTGCTCGCCCCCTCAAGGAAATTGCCTGTTTACATAAGCTGCCATGGCAATCTTACCCTTCAAATTGAGAAAGTCTCATGAACAACATCACCCTGATATTAGAGATTTCATGAGAAAAAGGCCGACTCAGACCCAAGGGTGAGGGAGAGTGCAATTTCTTTGGAAGCCTTCACACATAAAGTCAGCCATGAGATAAAAAGTCTGAAGGCTAGTAAATATGAGCTGGAAAACCAAAGTGTTACTTAATTTGCATCTAACTCCGGCTTTGTGAAAATCAGAAATGATTTTTTTCCCATTTTCCCTGATACACAGTTGCTTCAAAAGTATTATTTTGAACAAATAATAAAAAATTTATTTTTATAAAATTGACTTCTCTTCTGGATATATATAGAGAAAAATACATTTAATTGTTCCATAACACTGCCAAGAAAACTAAAGAAGATCTGAAGGCCGTTTTCCTAACACATTTTGATTTATAATTGGAATATTAATGTTCTTGCTTATTTCTTTGTCTAAAGCCTCTTCCCCCAACGTTTCATGGAGCCTGTACCTTTCCCACCTACCTGCTTTTGCTCACAGGACTACTCAGCAGGGAAGCCTTCCCTGACCACATTATCTAAAGAGCAGGTTCCCCTCACTACACCCTGCATTTCTTTCCTTATGGCTGATGTGAAATCATTCTTTTTATTTTTATTTTTCAGCTCTTTGTTTATCTTCTTCCTTACTGGACTCCCAAGACTCACACACTGCCTGGTACATAACAAGACATAATATGCACAATTTATTTAGCACTTAGTATATGCCAGTTGCCATTTAATGTATTTTGTGTGTACTCTACCATTTAGCCATCCCTACAAGCCAATGAGACAGGCGTTCTCAGAGAAGGCAGTGGCCTATGAGAAGCTCACATGATTAATACCGAATGAAACTGGGCTTAGAACCAAGGATCTTTCCAGTGTGTGGCCTCCTAACCCAGTACTCAATTGGTCAGTCTTTGAATGAATGAGTGAATGAATGAAGGAATGATTAGAAAAAAATGAAATAATGTGTGGAGCTTAAAAGTTTCAGGTAAAAACAAACATTAAGCAGATAATTATTCATCTGATGGAGAGCTCAAACCTAATTACAAGCATCAGAAAACTGATGCGAGTGACATCTATGTAAGTGACAGCATGCAGTGTGGATGGGAGTTAGTGGGAGAAGAAGGCCATTCCCAGATGACCTGTTGGTAATGCTGGAAACCTAAGACAGTCTGAACCCAACAGTCAAAGCTCAGATTCAGAATAAAGTCTCCTGTGGATGATATGGAGAGCCAGGTAGTTTTCTACTCCTTGTCACAGACTGCTTACTTCTTCCCCAAGAGTAGGACAACATGTGCTCCTCATTCTTTAGTCTTACAGCTCAAGAAAAAACAAACTCAGCATCTCTATTGTTGAGTTAAGGACAAATTTCATGGTATTGCCTGATGACAAGATTAAGAGTAAACTTCCTATTGGAATTTTTTCTTTCTCTCCTATGGATACTGAATCATTCAGGTGGTATTGGTTACTTTCCAAGATTTTTAAATAGATGAGCTCCAAATATGGGAAGGCTAAGTCATTTTTGCCAACTGAATTTTTGTTGCATCAATACAACAATGTCTTTATTAACTCAGGTGCTTGGGCACAGCCCTGACTACTCCTCAGATTCATCTCCCTCTGGGTGGCCTCCTCCCTGAACTGTTCCTGCTTCCCTCACCTGTCCCAGCAGCACCGTGAATTTCTGGTGCCAGCTCATATGGTCAGCAAAGAGAGAGGAAGAGAGCCCAGAACATGGGATTGATAAGGGAAAACATATCTCATTTCAGTGCAATAAGCATTTTGAGCCCCTAAGGACAATCAAACATTACCTGAAGGCCTTGGAAGTTGAAGGCCAGTGAGAGAAAGACCTTGCCTTTTTAAAGCTTCTAGTTTACATATAATGGCAATGTCATCTGCTGGGTGATAAAGATAGCAATATACACAAGGAGTTGAAAACAAAATTTAGAGTTCCTTAACTTAGCTGGAAGACTCTGGGAGAGCTTCGTGGAGGAGAGAGATGACAGCTAGGGTATTTAGGAAAAGAAAAATGATGAAGTCATTCCAAGCAAAGGTGAAGGTGTGAGTGAATGGTGGAGATGTAACATAAGCAGACTGGCCTTGCTCAAGCATGAAGCACTACCAATGTGGGCAGCGCAGATGATACAGGAAGACAGCGAGGGCTGGGCAACAGGAGCCTCAAAAGCCAACTTACACCATCTCCATTGTATCAGAACACACACTTGGGATTTCAGTACTGACTCCATAGTATTGACCTTTACTGTACAGAAATGTTAACATTCTCATATTATACTCCTAAAGTATTTATGTGGGCTGGGGAGATAGGTCATGTTGTTAAATATTTATCTCAACCCTCGTTGATATTCTTTACTAAAGGAAAGTGGTTGTCCATTTTTAGAAAATTCTAGATGGTGAACACCAGAATGGATCTTTTTCAGGGAAGTAGTGACAGAGATTGGCAGATGGCATAAGTCCCAAGATGTGCCCTGATGTGTCTTCCTTGAAACACTTGAAATGTGTTTGTGTGGAGGTGAAATATCTTTCTTTCCAAATGAGAGAAAAGCCAACTGTGCCTTGGAGTTAAGATTTTTCAGTACAGTCTGAGTTTTGGCATTGAAACATTCTAATGAAAACTGATATAATGGATGATCTTCCAACTTACGTTAATTTCAAATGCTACACCACCTACAACATTTGAAAACCAGATGATTCACCATACCACTGAATTCACAAAGGCATTTTAAATAACATTCACTCGTGAACTTTATAATACGAAGAAGAACATGATAAATATCCCAGTATCATGTTGCCAAAAAACCACCAACTTAATCTACTTTACTTTGTAAGAGTTCAGATTTTTGAGATTTTATTTGGATACAGTAAAAATTCACACTTTTGGGATATTCAGTTCACTGAGTTTTGATATGGTTATGTAGCCAATACAATAAGTAAGATATAAAACATCTCATTAACTCAGAAAGTTCCCCTTTACCTTTTCCTTCTTCCTTTCCTTCTTCTACCCTTTGTCCTGGCAATCACTCATTTGACTTCTATCCTGATAGTCTGGCCTTAATTCTTAAAAATTAATACAAGAATCAAGTAAGAAATTTCAAATATTACAGAAATATATGAGGGGAGAAATAAAAACTGATCTTTTTCTTGTTCTTTTGTCTTTGTTGTACAATATAGTGGTTAGAAAATGTACTTGTACACTTTTGGCCTCATGGAGTTTATTGTGATTTTTGTGGATTTTATTGTGATCATATATTATAATTTATTTTATGGTCAATTTTTATAATGCAAGGTGTTGGCAGGGATGCATTTTTCCTACTTAAAAATAAGAGACAGCCCCCATCAGCTGTATCTACTAGATTGAATGCATTAATTATAGTTTAAGGTTCTTTAAATCCTTACATGTATTTTTTTCAATTTCACCTCGTCATTAGGATAAACTAAATAACTATATCAAAAAGACCCCAAAATATCCAATGGTTCAAATGCAATAGAAATTTATTTTCGTGCACTCATAAAATACCCTGGACAGAAGGTACCAATTACTCAAGGACTCAGCATTTTCCACCTGAGCATCACCCATTCCACAAGGCCCAAAATTGAAGTTCAGTATTATATGCTGCCTTGACATCTAGGGTAAAAAGGAAGAGTGAGATTCTTAAAGCTGTGACCCAGAGATGTCTAACATCACTTTGGAACCAAGTCACATGGCCACATCCAGCTACAGAGGAAGTTAGGAAATGTAGTCAAGTTATGTGATTGGGAAGAAGAGAACACAGATTTTGATGGGTAGCTAGTGATTCCACTTTTGCTAATGTCAGTGAGTTAATGTCTGTTTTATGTTCCTGTGTTTTTCTCACAGTATACTCCACCCTTTACCCTTTATTTATATAATTTCATGCTTTGTTATTTGGTATGTATATTAGTTTCCTCCTGTTGCTATAAAAATTATCAAAAACTTAGTTGCTTGAAGAATTCATATGTATTATCTTGTGGTTCTGGAAGCCAGAAGTTTCATTAGACTAAAATCAAGGTGTTCACAGGAACATATTCTTTCTGGAGACTTCCACAGAGAATTTATTTCCTTGCATTTCTTGCTCCTAGAGGTTGCCCACAGTCCTTGGCCTGTAGCTCTCTCCCATCCCCACAGCCAGAAATTGCACCATTGTGATCTCAGCTTTCAACATCATGTCTTCTTCTCTGACTCCCCTGTCTCCTTTCACTGATGAGGACCCTGTGATTACATTGGGCCCACCTTGATAATCCAGTATAAGCTTCTCTTCTCAAGATTCTTAATGCAAATGCATCTACAAACTCCCTTTTGCCATATAAGGTCAATATGTTCACAGGTTCTATGAATTGTACAAAGACAGCATCGGAAGGGCCACTGTTCTTTATTACTATGGTCTCATTGAGGATATCATCCTTTATCATTGTAAAAGGCTGTTCTTCTCTTATTTTAATTCTTGGCCTGGAATTCAGCTTGGTATGATGATAGTATTATTCATTAATATTTGCTTAATACATCTTTGTCTAGCCCTTTGATACTAACCTTTGTGACTCAAACCTTTTAAAAGGGTTTCATTCAAAACTTGGATTCTTAAGAAAATGGGCCTAAAGTTTTCCTGTGCTAGTGAAAGAGTTGACCAGTTCATAGTTCTTAGCTTTATCTTTTGCCTCATTCTGTCATTATTATCCCTTATATGTAGATGCTCCCCCAAACCCTCATGCACGCAAAGGTGGATAGTTTTAAAGGTGCCTGGATTAGAGTGTGTGAATGTGGATTAAGGGTGTAATACTGGAATTAAGGATGAGGATAATGGAAGCCCCATCTTGGATATGGGTGGCCCTAATCAATCACACTGTAGTCTGGATGAAATATAAAGGGGCAGAAAGAAGGCAGGCTGCTGCTGCTGCTGCTGCTGCTTGCTGCCTTCTGCCTGCTCCACCAAGCTGTAGACTGTTTCTTTTCTGTGATACCCCTCTGCCATGCCACCCTGCTTTGGAATCAGCTGACTATGGACTGAAACCTCTACAAACTGTGAACTGAAATAAACTTTTCTTCCATTAACTTTGGGTATTGGCTATTTGTCTCAGTGATGAGGAAAGCAACTAAGACAGTCATTGCATTTGGTGTGTGTATACTTTTAAAGTTTTCAGTGCTATCTAGGTAATATTTTCTCAATTTTATTTAGAGAACACTGCTTTTCTTTCTGACATCTTTAAAGCTTCCTTTACCTGCTTTTAGTTCTTTGAGTGTTTCCATTGATATATTCATCAACATGCTTGAAACTCTCTAACAAAATTTGATTTGTCTCTTGAATTCACTTTCTGAATGAAAACATTCGTTCATCATTCCTCTCATCTCCCCATATATATACAGCCCTGATTTTCCTGTCATATTGTTACTGTCATGATATTATACATTTTAAAGCTTCGTTACAGTTTAGATCTCTTGAGTCTCCTCAGCTTATTTCAATGTGGGTGAACCCCCCAGCTTCTGCTTCTAGCAGCTGGTGGCAGATATCCCTCCATGTGCCCCATGGTGCTGCTGACCAACTGATCACACCTGCTTCCATCTATGGGATGAGGGACTCCTGTGGCTTCACCTCATTTCCTGCATATAAAGGAGAGACATGAGTATTCTCCACAAAGATGCAAGAGCAAATAGTTTAAAATGTACACCAGCTATGTCACTCTCTCACTTAGAGCCCTCAAGTGGCACCTCCTATCACATGTTGACTAAAATTCAAAGGACTTACTGTGGCTCAATGCCTCCAAGGTTTAACCTCTGCCACCTGCCTCCCCATCGCCTGAGCCTCTTGCTGAGTGTCACAATGTGCCTTCTCATATAGAAGGATTATTTTAAGCTGAAAGCACAAAGGAGTCCCCAGATTTCTTTCATCTTCCCTTTTTGCCTAAAAGCAAGACCCACATTTTCCTTTGTGGAGATGATGCCCTTATACACACACACAGAAAAGGAGAGTGAATGTTACCACCAAAGATGGAGAGTCCGCACCTAGATAAGTCTACATAAACCAACCTTACTAAAATAACCTTTATCTTCTGATAGTTTCCCCTCATAATTTCTACTCACTTTACCACATTCTATGGTCCCTTGAGACTCAAACCTTCTTTTCTTTGTTAAGATAGTAGGTAAGCTCCCAAGTCTAACTGCTTCTTTTCTATAAATGTCCATCTGCATAAAATATTAACTGGATGTGGATTTCTTTTCTGCTATTAATCTGTCTTGTTTTCCATTAGGTTCACAGTCCCCTGCCTCTGAACCTAAATGGGTAGGGGGAAGCTTTTCCCCCGACACTCTGTCCTCCTTACTGCTCTAATCTAGCCATACCAGCTTGCTTCCCCACCTCCTGCAAAGCACTGAGCACTTCCAGGTTCCTGCATAAGTTCTTTAATCCACCAGGCATATCCACCCATTCCCATCTCTGCCCATCTTATCTCTAGGTTATTGCTTAACCACAAGGAGGACCCATCTCCTGATCTCTGTGGTAGCACCGTTTGTTCCCTCAGAACATTTCAGTAAATACAACTCTCAGCCATTATCCCTTTAGAAGGTCCCATAGGGCTGAGAACAAGCCTGACATTCTAACTACATCACCAGCATTCAGCACAGCATCCAATACACAGTTGGTGCTCAGAAACAGTTGTTGATGATGAAGGTAGCTCAGAAACTGCATGCCCTCTCCAGGATTCCTTGATGA
This sequence comes from Heterocephalus glaber, assembly GCF_053883595.1. Taxonomy (NCBI): domain Eukaryota; kingdom Metazoa; phylum Chordata; class Mammalia; order Rodentia; family Bathyergidae; genus Heterocephalus; species Heterocephalus glaber. Next base: position 64,152,597 of record NW_028258320.1, read on the forward strand.
TTCTTCCTTTTTCTACCAAAGCTCCCAGGCTTCTAAGACCAAGCTTACAGTTTCATAGAATCAAAAATGCTTCGCCAGTCTGGGAAGGGGTAGATGTCTCCCAGGAAAAAGAGATGAGGGCAATCAGCTCCTTCTTCTTCAACCTAGCCTCCTCCGTAGCTAAGGATTGTCCACACAGTCCAAGACAATTTGCACTTCTACATGATGAAGCTAAATGTTTTAGATCTTTGCCATTCAGAAGCCCTTCTTCATGTAACTTTCCCAAGAAACTCACAAACAAATGTTGCAACATTTTTAAGAGATTTGGTATTTGCTGCCACATGAGGATACACAAAGTGAATTAATTATTTAGCTATTTTCTGTAAAGCTGCTGAGAAATACCTTTGAGGGATCTGTGCTTAAGTCTGCTAAAGGATTAGCAGTCAGCCTAATTTCTCCTTTTCATATTTTACTTTTTTCCCTATATTTATTCCATTAAAGTCTATAACTGCATAAAGGATGAAAGAATGCATTTAATTGTTTTAAAATGCTAAATTCACCAAGCCTATGGTGGCTGTTCAAGGTGATTTCTCCTTCACTGAGGAAATAACTTGGTAAACTTCTGACTCCCAAAGTGAGTGTTTAGTTCACAGCTTTGAAAATTTATGTGTTAATTTGATCAAAAGTAGTTTGTATTGCAAGCCTGCAAAACTTCTTTTACCTTCACTAATGGCAACATAAGGATTCAGTCTAATCTATGTAAGCCCAGCACTCACTCATCCCAAAAGTTAGAGAGCAGTGACCACAACGTAGTGGAAACCACAAATTTGGAACAATTCCACAGGCACAGAAGCTAAGAAGGAGTAGAAATAATAGGAAGGAAAGAAATTCATGGGAGTGCACAGCAAAAACACGCAGAATACATGGTTTCCTGGATGGCTGAGGGTAGAACAGGGAGAACGAATGGCTACCAGAGTGGAAGACAAAATAATGTGATCTCAAGAATGGAAGTAGAACCCAAATGGCTTCCTGGTCCCCCTCAAAGCCCCACTTTGCCACTGATCTCTGTCTTCCTGATTTGGGAAGTAAGAATCATCCCATTATTGGAGTAAGCTGAATGGGTCCTGGCAACCAAACCCCAGCCAATATCATTTGTCCAGGGTGGGTATGGCCAGCTCAGTGCAAGGATGCCAATATTGGGGAAAAAAACTCACGGGCAGTGAGGAGGGACTGTGATGAGTCTCTATAGGTGAAGCAAATGTGGGAAGTCACGATAGAGAACATTCTTCACCATGCATACTACTAGTAGAAGTACTAGTGATCCCAACAGTGGCCCTATCCTCATGGAGCTAAATTCTAACAGGCAAGCAAACAAATAAATCATAAATGTTACTCATCAGACTGTGACCAGCACTTGAGAGAAGATAGCTTAAATTAATGCTCATGGAGAGTATACTAGTTTCCTATTGCTGCTGTAACAAATTGCCACAAGTTTAGTGGTTTAATTAAAATAAATTTATTCTCTTACATTTTTGGAAAGTAGATGTCTCAAAATATAGATAAAGGCAGGGCTGTTATCCTTTCAGAAGCTTTAGAAAGAATCCATTTTTTTTTTTCTTTTCTAACTTTTACAGGCAAACTCTATTCCTTGGCTCATGATCCCTTTCTCATTTTCAAAGCCAGCAGTATACCATCTTCCAATATCTCCTTTTCCTTCTTTGTAGTGACACATTGCCTTTGTTCATTCTGGCCCTTTCACCTCCCTCACATAAGGACCATTGTGACTACCTTGGACCATCAAAATAATCTAAAATAATCTCCCCATCTTAAATCATTAATTTAATCACAAATGTCCCTATAATTGAATCATATTGTATTAATTAGCTTTCTTGTTGGGACAAAATACCTAATACCTGCAACTTAAAGAGATTTATTTTGGCTCACAGTTTCAGTGGGTTTGGTCCAGAACCAGCAGACTCCATGGTAGAAATAACATGGTGAAAGGTCAAGGCAGTGGAAAGCTGCTTAAGCCATGGCACAAAGAAAATAGAGAAAGAAAGGAGGAGTCAGGAACAAGAATTCACCCTTTCAGGTCATGCCAGCCCATGGTGACTTTTATTTTCTGAACACATGACTGTGGTGGGAAATTTCAGAAATAAGTCATAGCAAATACAAAGTCCCTTTTTGCCAGGTAAGGTAAATAGTATGGCTTGTATCTAGATGCCTCATCAAAGCCTCATGCAGTCATAGGTGGGGCTTTTTGGAGGTGCCTGGATCTAGGGTGTATGATGCTTGGATTAAGGGTGAGTGATTACTAAATTGTAGTCCATTGATTGGTTTAACATAGTTCTGGGTATGGAAAATGAGAAGGGACACCTTGGGTGTGAGTAGCATCATGCAAAAGGCAGGTACCCTGAAAGGGATAAAAAGGAGTGGTAGGCTGCTTCTCTTGTTGCTTGCTGCTTGTTGCTTCCTGCCTGCCACGCCATGAACTGTTTTTCCTCTATGATGCCCTCTGCCATGCCAACCTGACTTGGAGCCAGCCAACTATGGACTGAAATCTCTACAAACTGGGAACCAAAAACCTTTTCCTCCTTTAACGTTTGGTGTTGGGTATTTTGTCTCAGCAAAAAGAAAAGTAACTAAAACCATAAATATAGGTTCTAGATGTTAGAACTGCACAAATATGCCTCCTACCACAGAGGGCTAGCGATAATTATAGGAAAGCATAGAAGAAGGGGATTCAAAGCAGAGGGTGTGAGACAGGAGAAGGCTCAGCATATTTAAGGAACAAATAATCCTGTGAATGGAGCTTAGATGAGGGAAAGCAGGCATGAGATATGGCGCGAGAGTGAAAAGAGCCTAGGTAAACTGAATTTTACTCTACATTTTATAGAGGTTACTGAAGGATTTTAAAGAAGAGTGACATGATTTGACATTTGCACTTCAAAGATTAAGATCTCTGGTGGCTCTGGATAGATTGGATTGCTTGAGGACAAAAGCAGAGGCAAAGAGGAAGTGAGAGGCTCTCACAGAATTGAGGCGTGAGGTGAAGGTGTTTACTCTGCAGCAATTGTGGGGAGAGTGCTAGAACCTGCTGGGTTTGGGATGCAATTTGAAGGTTGAGAAGACCTCAAACAAAGATTTGGCAGAAGTAGTTTACTTGGGAGGTAGGTCCTAAGCCGCCAGGAAGGACATGGGAAGTGAGACAGGGAAGGGTGAGTCAATAGAGGGTGCAGTAACATCTGTGGACAATGGGGCTCAGGCCAGCTGGACAGTCTTAGAGCCAGAACCACGCTTCAGCAGGCAGGGCACAGTAGTGCACTAAATACCATGCCCAGCTGACTGAGAGTTGCTCTAGGCTGTAAATTTCAAGGCCCTTCCAGATGATCCCAACCACCATGGCCAAAGAGCACCCTTGGGCAACACACCAGGAAGCAGTTGGTGTATGAGAGAACTTAGTCCCTGGCATCCAGGGTGGGCTAAGGGGAATGGACAGGGAACTCACACCATCTATTAATCTCAGATCTATGCATCTTCATGAAGGTGTCCAAGTGGAAAGGCTACCTCAAAGAGCAACAGGCACAGTGCCATGTGACTGAGGGGTGGTGATGGAAGAGCAGAAAGGAGTGTTCTCTATAAAACAAAATGAATATAATTATTATTCACCAAAAAATGTATACACACTTCAGGAAAAGAAAAACTTGTATAAATACTTTAACACTTAATTTACTGACATGTCATGAGATTAATACAAGTTACCTTTGGCCTGTACAATTATAAGAGGTCCTCAAAGTAGTGGCCATTATCTTCCAGACTTTTATTAGTACAGTGAACTACTGCTTGGGTAACCTTGGTCACTGAAGTTGCTGCGCATGAATTTTCAATTTCTTCTCTTAGGGCCGGCAATGTAGTGGGTTTTCTATGGTATACAGCATTCTCTATGGTCCCCCCAGATGCAGGTAACACCATCTGTTGAAAAATCATCATACTATTTTTCTTTTCCTGAAGTGTGTATACTTTTGGGGGGGAATTCTGTATATCACAAACATATATAAATAAAAATTAAATAAGAGAGTATAAAGGAAGCAAAACACTCAGGGCACAGCTGAATTTCTGCTAGAGAGAGTACCTGAGAGAGACATTCATAGAGGAGGCTATGTGATTGCCCTTCCTCCATCTTTTTGTTCTGTTTAGCTTCTTAAATAGAATGATGGAACAGATGATGCCTACTCATTGGGGAGAATAGATTTTCTTTACTCACTCTGCTGACCAAATGCTAATCTCTTCTGAAACACTTCCACATTCCAAAATGATTTACCAAGCAATCCTTTCATCTACCTATATACCCCTCTATTTATCCACTCCCCAACTATCCCTCCATCCCTCCATCTACTCACATACAAATCCATCCACCCATCTATGCATCTAACTGTCCATCCGTCCACCTGCTGGTCCATCTTTCCAACTACCACTCATCCATCTATTCATCCATGAAATCATTAGGATACATCTGATGAGTACAAAACATGGTTATTGTTTCATTTTCATGTTTATTGTTTATTGTTTCAAACGTTTTCATTTCCAATCACATTTTCTCAATTTCTCTCTAAAAGGATGAATTTTATGCAAATAAATCCCTTGTCTCATTTATAATTTCATCTTCCAGACAGCAAGTCAAGCCATTTTTCTCCTTATAGAGGCCTCCTCCTCCACACTATTTGCATTACTTGTGCATGACTAATTAACTTCTCTAATCACAATAAACCTCTTTTCAGCACTATCAGTGTTAGGCAAGAATGCATTATAAGAATTGTGATGCCATTTCCTAAAATGTAAGAAGGAAACAGTAACAGGGTTTATAACTTTATCAACAGTATAGATTTTTACTGAGGGAAGGATGGGTACACAAAATCCAGTTCAGTTGCTAGTAGGGAAAAAACCATCACAAATGCATAAATTGAGGAAAGGATTGTCAAAAAAAAACGTGCTGAGTCTGTGTAGACTATCTTCAGAATTGTGTTTTGAAGGATAGTAATAACTAACATTTAGGAAGGTCTTGCTAAGTGCTGGGTTCCTTGCATGAATTATTGTATTTAATTATCACTGCACTAAAAGATAACTGTAGCATTTATTCCATTTTGAAGGTATGGAAATGGAGGCATTTTCAACGTTGCAGCCAAACATAGGTGGTGAAGCTGGGATGTAGGCAGCCTGATTCCAGGGTCCAAGCTCTATCCTCCACTGTCCACCACTTTGTATATGGGGGAGACACTGATCACTGAAGCTTACTAGGGCCCAGGTGTAACATAGAAATAGCAAGCCCTGGAAGATGCAGGACCTAGTTGCTAGGCTAAACTCTGCTGTTGCCTGATGTGTGGCCATGGGTAAGTCACCTTACCCCTGTGGTCCTCATATAATGAGAAGGCTGGACAGAGTGACCTCCTACATGGAATAGCCATTTAACTACATTGCTGTCTCTGGGGTTCTTTAAGATATTAACCCAAAGTGACTGCAAAGTCATCCAAGCAGAGTAAGTCAGAGCAAAGGTGGCAGGTGGAGATAGCAAGACATCGCAATGAGAGCCTAGGCAATTCTGTGCCTGGTAAACATACTAAATAACATCCCAGCAGTCAGAAACTGTGACATAAGAGCCCCTTGACACCCTAATCAGGAGGACCTGTAAAGCCCAGTGCATCCTATATAAGTAACAACTAATGAGGAAGCTTTAATGAGTAATCAAGACAAACAAAATGTTTGAGTCATTGATTCCTCCACTCAGCAAACGTGCTATTTCTACCACATGCCCAGAAAGGAACCAAGTGCTAGAGATGCCAGGAGATGAGGATGGAAAGAGAGAAATCCAAACACCCAACATAGGGAAAAAAGACATTTTCCTGTATTAGAAGTGTGTACAAAGTATTTTGAGGATGCAGACTAGGATTCCCGCCCTTAATCCATGCACTCTCCTGTCCTGTAGGCCTCCTCTGGTTTCTTGAACCTATTGAGCTCCTTCCTTCTGCTTTCCCAGAGTCTAAAGTGACCTTACTTTTACAGGGATAGACAGCTCCTAATTCTCCAAGGGTCAGACTGCATGTTCCACCTCAGAGAGACCCCTCTGAACCATGAGATATTCTATCACTGTCCAACTTAGTATTGGTATCTTTATACTGCAACCACTATATAAAATTGTTCATGTTTTATTTACTTTTTGTTGTACACCTTCATTAAACTCTAAGTTCCAGGAGGACAGACATTAATTCTGCTATATTCACCATAGTGTTTTTATTAACTGGCCTAGAAAGTACCTATTACCAGTATATAATTTCAAACACTTTCTGAATTAATAGATTACTGGGGAGGGCAGGGAAGCCTGCACTGAGGAGACATCTAGAAAAAAAGCAGGATTCCCCAGGTATGCGCTGTGAGGACTGGGCTGTCTAGGAAACCAGCATGTGCAAAGGTACTGGGGTAACACTGAGAAGGGTGATCCCAAGAAGCTGCCTGTGGAGGAAGGACTTGTTCCCCTCTCAGTGCTTAAGGGCCTAACCTTCAAAGTGTCTGCCCCTCTACCTTTCTACTCTGGGAAATAGGTCATGGAACAAGTGAAACTGCTCAGTCTAAAAAAAAACAAGGATAACAAAACAAGGAAAATGATGCAGATAATGGTTTATTGGATGCATAAGGGGGAAAAAACCTCATTGTTGATGAAATTTCACAAGAAAATGGTTTCCAGATTGTTCTACTAAAGAGTATATTCAATGTTTATCTCTGTATGATTTCCTAAAAGGACTTATAGACAGTCATTATCATATTAGTTTAGTTTACACTTGCTAATTGGCCCACTGTGTCATTCTCTGCACCAGCTGAGATCAACCACAGAGTACAGCGCTAGTAGGAAAAGCCAGGTGAGGCTGGTTAGCAGGCACTGCTATCTGCCTACACATGCCCCGAGTGTCGAGTTCTTCCTATCTTCCTGTCTTTGTTCCAGAGGATGCAAACATGCAGTTCTGAGGCTGCACGCAGGGGTTCCTCTGAGTTGCAGGACATCATAGAAATTTGGTTTGTGGAATCTTCCAGTACCTGTTCAAAAGCCAATGCCAAGTCTGCCCCTCCATGTTATGCAGTTGCACAGAAAGTGTACTTTGCGGGGTCTAGCTTTGAGAGAGGAAATTGTAAAATGCTAAATGGCACACATTACATTCAGATTAATTCTAAACATGTGCGCCATGGCTCTAGTGTCACAGTGCACACACCAAGAACTTCCTTGTTGAATGGAATTGGAGAGGTGGTAATTACTAAGAGTTTATGCTTCCCCAAACAATACAAGTGAGCACAGCCTTCCTGATAAAAAGAGTCTTCAATCTAAGCATTAGCCACTCCCTGGATTTTCAGTGGATCTCAGGACTACTCTTAAAGGAAGTATTTCATGGAACCAAGGCTTGATCTTACTAGAATAACTTTATGATAGAAAGCTATGGCATTGATTTCCTGAGTTATAAAACACGGGCAAAATTATGCTTTGAAATACCCACTGATTGAATGCAATGTGCCATTGCTATTATGTCTTAGTTCAGGCTGCTATGCCAAAATATATAGCTTGAAAAACCACAAGCAATTATTTCCTACAGTTCTGGAGCCTGGGAGTCCAAGATCAAGGTGTCAGAGTCCGTGTCTGATTCAGATGGACACATTCCTCACATAGCAGAGAGAGAGGATGCTCTGATCTCTTTTTCTCTCCTTGTAATGGCAGTAATGAAGGCTGCACTCCTGACTTCATCTATGTCTAACTGCCTCCCAAAGGCCCCCACATCCATATACTATCATATTAAGGATTAGGGCTCCCACACACGACTGGGGAGGAAGACATAATCAGTTCACAGCAATAAAATTTTTTGTTCCCCTTATCAAACTCAGATTTAAAATCTGCAGAACTGGGTATCACTCCACACAAATAACACTTTAATATTTAAAATGATCAGTACTTCTCCAAAGGGAAGCTAAACTTTTGAATCAACTAGAAACTTCTTAGTAATCAGGCCTTTAACCACTTACCAGTCCAATTATTTAAATACAGGATAATCAAAAATTGCTTTTTTCATTAATTTTTATAAGATAATATAATGGGAAATATAAAAATGACAATTTTATCAAATTTATTCAGTACAAGAATAGACTGGTTGAAATGACGCCTGCCTGAATGAGGCTTTCTGAGTGATGCTCGGGGTAAACTGTTAAGTAGTTAATGCCCAGTTCTGCAGTTTTGAAATATCATCTGTTGTATGTCCCCCAGTGTAACTTGATAGTGTGAAATGCTTAAAAATCTCCTGGAGACAGTCCTTTCACTCTAACCATGTTCCTTAGATTTCCAGGAAAAATGTGGGGGTTTTGGTATACATTTAGCCCACAACACCCTGAACCAAATAGCTGAGAACCAAGGAATTCCTTGATTTCTACCAGGCAGGTAGTTAGAGGACATCAGGACCCAGCTCTATTGTCAGAATTGTCACAGGTTAGATAAAATGAAGACTGTACTTCAAAGCAATGCTAATGCAGACAGGTCCATAGAATCTCTGCAAACTCCAAAGCACAAGGAGAAGTGAAATCATTTTCCTTCAACCTCAGTGATGTGCAGCCATTAAACATATAGGAAAAAATTACTCCAAGATGCAGCTGTTCTCTCTACTTAGCCCCTCTCTCTGGCAAATAGTTCGGTATGCATGGTGCCCTTTCTATCTGCTATGAAAATGACTACATAAAAGAAGGTGAATAAATGTATAATTTGGCCTATAAAAATGAAATGGACCGAATCGTCCCTAAACTAGAGCCTGGGGCTAACACGATTTGCTCATTCTGGGTTGTAACTGTCTCCTTCAGCCGGCCCAGGTCATGTGCTACTGTGAAGGGCTCCTCCAGCTGGACTGGTTCCCACATGGGCTCCAGACTGCTCCTCGGAGGACCAGGCTGCAAGGGCAAGAAAGTGTGCACAAGGGAACATCCACCAGCTGCCTTCCAGACACTATCTTAATGTTTTAATAAAGGCAATGCATGCAAAGGGAGGAAAAAGAGAACCTTATACTCGACAGGGAAATGTTTGAAATAAAAAAGAACCATTTGCTCTCTCCCTACTTCCAGTCCTTTGCAAAGACAACTACAATCCACACTTCCTACACATCCTTCCAGTGAAATATTAAAGACTGTGACAGCATATATTACACAAGCTTTAAAAATAGTCAATTAGGTTCTATCTGTCAATATAAACACATCCACATTATTGATTTTCTCTTCATATATGGCAATCATTTCATATGATATACATCTCTTATTTATATTTTATTTAATTTTTATTGTAATAAAATACACATAACATAAAATTTAACATCTAACTTTTAAGCACATAACTCAGTGGTATTAAGTGCATTCTCACTGTGGTATAACCATCAGCAGTATCCACTTCCAGAACCTTATCACCACCCCAAGCATATACTCTATACCTCTACAGAACAGTAATTCCCCCTTTCCCCTCCCTACAAACCCTGACAACCCTGACAACCTCCTTCTACTATCTGTCTCCATGAATTTTCCTATCTCAGATACCTGATATGAGTGAAACCATATAATATACATCCTATTTGTGTCTGGCTTATTTCACTTGGCATAATGTTTCTGTTTTTGTTATTAACATGCATTAATTGTAGAAGTTCATAGATTTTGTTGTGAGATTTCCATACATGTATATATCATGCTCTAGTCATGTCCCTCCTCCCTTCTCACCATTCTCACCCTCCTCTATATATCTTTCATAGTCCCCTTCCCAGGCCTTAGTAGTCTCTTTCACTTACAGGATTGATTGATTGATTGACTGATTGATTGATTTTGGTTTCTGCCTATGAGACAAAATGTACCATACTTATCTTTGTGTGTCTGACTTTTTTTGCTCAACATGATGATTTCAGTTTCATCCATTTCCTGAAAATGTCAGAATTTCACTCCTTCTGGCTGAACAGTACTCCACTGAATAGATAGGTAGATAGATAGATGATAGATAGATAGATAGATAGATAGATAGACAGACAGACAGACAGATAGACAGATAGATAGATACAATATTTTCTTTATTCATTCATGTACTGACAGGCATCTAGGGCAGTGGTGCTGAACCTATGCCATACATGCTGCAGTAGGCTGTTTGTTGTCACTGAAAGCTCTAAAAGATTAGCCATCATTGAGCTAGGCTACTTCCATACATTGGCTATTATATTGAATACTGCCTCAATAAACATGAGCGTGTAGATAGTTCTTTTGTGTGCTAACTTCATTTCTTTCAGCTATATCACCAGAGTGATACAGCTGGGTCACATGGTAGTTCTATTTTTAGTTTTTTGAGGAATCTTAATACACTGATTTTCCTAGTGGCTGTACTAGTTCATACTCCTGGAAAAACATAGGAGGATTCCTTTTTTCTCCATAACCCTGCCAACATTTGTAATTTCGTTTCTTGTTTTTGCCGTTCTGACTGGAACAAGATGGAATCTCAATGTAGTTTGATTTACATTTTCCCAATAGCTAAAGATGCTAGCATTTTTTCATACACATATTGGCCATGTGTACTTTTCTTGAGAAGTGTATGTTTGCATCATTTGCTCATGTTTTATTGGATTACTTGTTTTCTTGTTATTTTTTGAATTCTTTATATGCTCTGGATATTAATCCTATCAGATGAATAGCTGGCAAAGATGTTCTCCCATTCTGTTGGTTGTCTCTTTGCTCTATTGATTGCTTCCTTAGCTGTGCAAAAGCTCTTTAATTTGATGTAATCCCATTTGTTAATTCTTGTTTTTATTTCCCGAGTCACTGGAGTCTTATCCAGGATCATTACTTGTGCCAATATCTTAAAGTATTTTCCTTCTGCTTCTTTCTAGTAGTTTCAGTTTCAGGCCTTACATTTTAGGTTTTTGACACATTTCCAGTTAATTTTAGGACAAGGTGAGAGACAGAGGTCTAGTTTCAATCTTCTGCATAAGGGTATCCAATTTCCCCTGCACCATTGTTAAAGAGGCTATCCTTTTTTCAATGTGTGTTTCTATCACCTTTGTTGAGAATCAGTTGGCTGAAAATGTGTGGATTTATTTCTGGGCCTTGTATTCTGTTCCATTGGTCTGTGTATCTATATTTATGGCATGATGTTTTCAAGGTTCATCCATATCACTGTTCCAGAACAATCTGTTCCTACTGTATAACTGACCCCAAGATATCATGAGCCTGAAGAAAAACAGGCAGACAGATATATGATTGTGCAGAGCACAAGTTATTGGAGGTCTTAGTGATGGATGGCAGTTAAGACCAGATGGATCTCTCAAGTTGGATTATGAATATAAACATAAATTAGCACAAAAGTTACTTCATGTTCACCTTCCTTTCTGCCATCTCTACTTATACCATCATACTTTAATAAGTATGATGTATTATATCACTCTGCTTTTGACTTGCATTTCTCTAACGATCGATGATGTGGGGCACCTTTTTATGTGTTTATTAGCTTATCAGTTCATTTGTTTACTTTCTTCAGAGAAATATTTCTTCAAGTCTTTTGCCTATTTTTGGATTGGGTTGTTTGTTCTTTATGTAGTTCAGTTGTAACAATTTATTATTAGGTAAACTTTTTCATTGAAATAGTTCATGAAGTGTTAAAATCACCAGTAGAGAACTTGAAGAAATTTCACAATGAACACATTCAAATAATCACTGCCTATATCAACGAACAGAATTTTATTTAGCATGCCCAAAGGCTCCATCACAGTCATTACCTCCAACAAAGATTGTTCCTCCCCTCACTACTATCACTCTTATTTAGTTTTGCCTGTTTTGGGGTTTTTGACACGTGGAATGATACAGTATCCTATGTAATTTATGTTTTCTTTTTTAAACCTCTTTTATTCAACCTTATGTTCACAGGATTTATCTCCATTTTTGCACAAAGCAGTAGTTTGTTCACTTTCAGTGTTGCATGATATTCTAAATCATGCACTTATTCCACAATGAATTGATCCAATATGATTTTTGAATATGTGAGCTGTTTCCAGCCTGGGATAATATAAATAGAGCAGTTAGAACAACCTTATCATGTCTTTTGTGGGTAATTTGTGTGCATATCAGTGGGATTTACACACAAGAGTGGGCCTGCTGGGTTAGATGGTAGACATTTGTTCACTTTGAGCAGACGTCAATAGTTTTCCAAAGTAGTTTTGCAGATTTACACTTCAACTGGTAATATAATTGTCTTGAATAAATATTATAGTTCATTTTAACAATCCATTGTATAGATGTATGTAATTAAACTCTACAGTCTTCTACTGAAAAACACTTAGGTTGCTTGCAGCTTTTATATTTTGCTATTTTAAACAGTGCTGCAATAAGTATCCTTGTACATTATTAGCAAAGCTTATTATATTGCACATTATTTAGTAAATCCTAAATTAGAAAATCTAAATTAAAATAAAACCCTTCAATTAAAATTATTGCACATTATTAGCAGCTTTACAAGCATAACTACAGGGTAAATTCCTAGCAAGGTAACTTTTGTTCATGTGCATGTGCACTAAATATTTTGATAGATACTACCAAATTATCTTCCTAGCAGTAACAACATTTCTACTCCCACTAACATTATGAGCTTGCCTGTCAAACACTGCCTCCCTCCTCCATCCCCAACAACACTGAATTTAATTTTTTCCTATTTGATAGGTGAACAATGGCATTGCTTTGTTGCTCTGATTTGCACTCTTTAATTATGGAGTGGGGTTCTCACTTTCATTTTTAACCTGTCACTCTTCAGTAACAGGAGGAGGCAGCAGTTTAACCCAAAGGGACAAAGAGAAGCTTCCTTCTCACCTTACCAGCAACCTCTCCATGCAAGGCAAATGGGAAATTGGTCTCCAGTTTAATTGTCAGGCTACAAAGCTCCCAGAAACATCCACAGTATTCCATGACTTTGCTATTTCCATTATAATTCTTCTCAGTGGTCCAGGTGCAGGTGGGTTTTCATTGAGTAGTATGGCTGTCTCACAGTTGGCTGCTACTTGTTTCCTGGTTTTTGTTCTAAAAGCAGCTTGCTTCTGTAGGTGATCACAGCTCCAGCACCAGGAGTGTTGCTTGTGAGGTTCTGTCAGGCTATTGAAGGTTCTCACAATTTCCTCTGACTGAGAAAGTTTAAATTTAAGTTTTGGGCTTCTGCCTATGGCTGGAGAGCACAGCTCTGTGAAGACTCTTGAGTGCAGTTTCCTGGTTTTTAGGAAACCACAAAGTTTGTAATATTAGTTCTATACAGGAGCTGTAACAAATTGCTATGAAATCAACGGCTTTAAAAATCAGAAATGTATTCTCTCACATTTCTGGAGGCCAAAAGTCCAAAATCAAGGTGTCAATGGGACTATATTCTCTCAAAGGCCTCGGGGAGAATCTGTTCCATGCCTCTCTCCCACCTTCAGTGTCATTGGCAATCCTGAACATTGGCTGGCAACTGCGTCTCCTCAACTTCTGCATCTGTAATCATCACATGGCATTATCCCTGTCTGTATCTATGTCAAAATTCCCTCTTCTATAAGGACACCAGGCAGACTGGATTAGGGCCCACCCCAATGACCCCCTCTTAACCTGATTGCACCTATAAAGATTTTAGAACCAGGCAAGAGTGTGTGGAAGCTCAGTGTTGGAGCTTGCCTAGAATGCATGAGGTCCTGGAGATTATATATAATTTTTTAAAGATCTTATCACCAGACAAGGTCACACTCAGATATTAGATGTTGAGCCTTTTAGAGAAATAAGCTAACCCACAAGAGTTGCCAGAATCTGGAAATGTGCCTCTAAGATCTCATCTTTCCCACGTATTTTTCACCTTGTCACCAAATGACCTGAGTTACTTTCCTAAATTATGGAAACTGACTAGCTGCTGTCTTCTTCGGAAATTGTCACAGCTCTAGCCATCTACAGAAACAATCCAAACTCCTTAGCACATCTGACCCTGTCTCATTTCTGCCTCTTCTCTCATTGCCTTTCCAACCACCTTCATCCCCCAAACAAGTGCCACCTCTTCCATGAAGCCTGCTCCAATTGTCTCTGTGTGACACTCCCTCTCCCTCTGTGATCCATAACCCTCTTCTTGTATGACTTCCTTCTGTGACCTACATGAGACACATAGATGATCATTTAAGGACAGTGGTGTGAGTCTCTGATTGGTTGCAGCAGAGTATACTTAGCACATCCCTCTGTCAGATGACCATCAAAAACAGTAGGGATCCACTTCAAGCCAACTCCCCTTCCTGTGGAGGAAACAAAGGCCCCTTGCTCCTACTCATAGCACAATGACCAAAGACACACTGGCCCATTTGTCCCATTGAGAGAATAGATCCATGCTCTATTTGTCCTTATTTCCCAAGGACCTAGCACAGCACAGCAGACCCCTGGTCAGAGTATCTGATTCACCAGTTAACCCTTAACCACTGAGCCAGAACTTGGGCTTCTACTTGCTGGTTGGTAACTGGACTGGAAACCAAGCCTAGACAGAGATGCAAACGTTAAGCACTCAGCAGAGTGGTCCTCAGGGATGGTGGCTATTGATACTTCTATTTATTACTAAAAGGAGAGTGAACTTGACTCAGACTTGATCTATATGGAACTGCATTTCGTTCAGAAGTTGAATTACATTCCTTGAGGAGTTGTCAAAATGTCCCAATTTGGTGGTGTTGAGAAAAAAAAGTAAGTTTGTTCCTGAGGATGCTGGTGGCACAGAATCAGAAGCAGCTTCCCCTTTAGCTTTGCATGGTCACAGGGCATGGATGGCAGGCCCAGAGAGGGCAGCAAGAAACAGTTCAGGGCTCTCCAGGCCCCACCTCCACCAGGCTCCAGGCTCCCCTGACTGCTTGGCTCTTCCCCAGTGCTGCCCTCTCAGCAAATGGCTCCACGGTCCATGCAGGACATTTCAGGAACTGAAATGTCACCACACACACACACACACACACACACACACACACACACACACACTTAGCTTCCACTACTTCCATGTCTGAATCCAAAACTATGTCTTGGAATTTTATCCCTTGGATTGCTTTCAAAGATCCAATTATCTCCACCACCATCTCCATCCAATTTTTCGCCATCTCTCCAGTTTCCTAACTGCTTCCCTATTACCATTCCTACTGCCTCCTGCACCACTGCCAGAGAGGTCCTTTAAAAATGGAAACCAGTTTTGTTTGACACACACATCAAATACTTCTTAAATTCCTCCAACAGTTTGCCATTGGTATTGGCATCCAACACCGAAATTCCTGGCCAGTCTAACAGACCTTGCTTAGCCTCGGTACCAATGTCTTCAGACCCACCTTGACTGTTTACCCCTCACTTCCTGCCACATTAGCCTTCTCTAGGTTCCTGAGTCATGCACAGTCCTTCTCACCTCAGGCTCTTTGTAAGAATCACTACATCTTTCTGGAATGTCCTTCTTTTATTTTGAACCAGGTAAACCATCATCATCTTTCAGATCTCTTTTCAAACACCACCCCAGGAAAGCTTTTATTTCTTTCTTATTCCTCCTCTTATACACTGTCCAGCTCTACATGCCTCTCTTCTTTTCCATTTAGTGTTGCACTGTATGATTATTTGATGAACGTTTTTAACTTACCACATATAGGCCCTATTGAGAAGGCTCTTTGAGTCTTCCTCATTATTGTTCTGTCCTACCCTAGATCAGTGCCAGGCAGGTAACAGATGCATATTTCTTGAATGAACACATGATGAATCTTGGATCATAAAGGCATCCCTTTGTAGTTGCCCCTGTGCCCATTGATTGAGATTCCAGGATCTTGCACCACAGAACAGGCATAGATGATTTGTTTTAGGGTACTTACAAAAATGTTACTGATCACTTGACTAAATAATCTCAGTAGCACAACCATTTCAGCTACCAGGATGGTGAGTGAAACCACACGGGCTGCCACAAAGTTGACACTAATTGAAAATGCTCTCCAGAGCACAGAGGAGGCTTCTGGGCCAATGTGCCAAAGCTCCCAGCCCACAGGAGGCTTCCAGGTCAGCATACAACAGCTCCCAGTGCAGAGGAGGAGGCTTCCAGGCAACCTTCCACCACTCCCAGGACAGAGGAGGTGAGCCGCAGGGGCGCCAGCAGCACCCCATCCCCTCGTCTAAATGAGAAGACATGTAAATAAATCTCAGAACCAGACTTCCAGATCACCTAGAGCAACCCCAAAGGGAAATGAGATGGAACACTCTTATACTTAAACCACCTGGACTCCCTGGACTAGCAATGAAGGAGGATCTGGAAAAAATGAAATCAGAAATAATTTCTCACAAAACAGCAAAGATTGTGCCCATAGTGCAAGACATGATTAATAAATCTAGAGAAGACACAGATAAAAAAATAGAGGAGCTGAGGAACATGATGGAATCCCAACATAGGAAACAAATGGAATCCATAAACAGATGCAAACAGATTTCCAGGAGATTAAAAACTCCACTGAAAGTCTATGCAGCAGAATGAACCAATATGAGGACAGAATTTCAGATATAGAAGATAAGATTGCAATTAGTGACCAGAAAAAGAAAAAGTTCTTTAAAATTGTAAGGTAACACAAGAAATCAATCCAGCAGTTGCTAGACAATGCAAAGAAGAGTAACATAAGACTGATTGGAGTCAATGAAGAAACAGGAGAGAGTGCAGATGACATAAAAAAAACTTTTCAAAGAAGTGATGCCAGAAAATTTCCCAAGCAGAGAAAAAGAACTTGATGTACAGATAAGTGAGGCATATAGGACTCCAAATAGCCTTGATCAAAAAAATGTACACAAAGGCATATAATTGTTAAGATTCCAGAAACCCAACAGAAGAACAAAGTTCTACAAGCTGTTAGAGAAAAGAAACAAGTCACATACAAAGAAAAGCCCATCAGAATCACAGTAGACTTCTCAATGCAACCCCTCAAGGCAAGAAGAGCTTGGAGGTATGTATTTCAAGCCCTAAAGGAAAACAACTTCCAACCCAGATTGATGTACCCTGCAACACTATCTTTCAAAATGTATGGTGAAATAAGATACTTTCATGACAAAGAGCACCTTAAGAGCTTCATGAGTACCAAACCAGCACTCCAAAAAATTTTAGACAAAATCCTAGGAAAAGACAACAAGGATCACAATCCCAGGAAACCCAGCAGAATGAATTCACCAGGCATGACAAGAAATTAAAAGCAAAGGGGGAGAATCCAACAAAAAGAAAAAGTCATGACAATGATAACTCAATACATATCAGTTATAACCATCAATGTTAATGGTCTCAACTCACCAATCAAAAGAAATAGACTGGCAGAATGGGTCCAGAAGCAAGAGCCAACAATATGCTGCATACAAGAAACACACTTAATTCTAAAAGAAACTCATAGACTGAAAGTTAAAGAATGGAAAACAATACTCGATGTGACAGAAACTCAAAAAAAAAAAAAGCAGGAGTATCTATCCTCTTTGCAGACCAAGTGGATTTCAAACCCACACTGATTAAGAGAGACAAAGAAAGACACTACATCTCTGTAAAGGGAACAATCCAACAGGAAGAGATGATGATGATAAGCATATATGCACCAAATATTAGTGCACCGAACTACATAAAACAAATGCTAACGGACATGAAAAATCAAATAAGCACTAATACGATAGTAATGGGGGACCTCAATACCGCACTGTCACAAATAGATAGATCAACTAGACAAAACACAAGCAATGAAATACTAGAACTCAATCAAGCTCTTGAACAAATGAGCTAAACAGATGTTTACAGAGTGTTCCACCCCACAAAATCAGAATACACATTCTTTTCAGCTCCACATGGGTTGTTTTCCAAAATAAACCACATACTCAATCATAGAACATATTTAGGAAAGTGCAAAGGAATTGAAGTTATCCCCTGTATATTATCAGACCATAGTGCAATGAAATTGGAGATCACTAGTAAAAGAAATCGCAAACATTTCATAAACACATGGAAATTGAACAACACACTTCTGAATAACCAATGGGTCACAGAGGAAATTAAGGAAGAAATCAGACAGTTCCTTCAATTAAATAACAATGACAATACAACATATCGGAATCTATGGAACACAATGAAAGCAGTCTTATAAGGAAATTCATAGCAGTGAATACACATATTAGGAAAACAGAGGGAGCCCAATTAAACAACCTGATGCTGAACCTCAAGCTTCTAGAAAAAGAAGAGCAGGACATACCCAAAGCCCATAGAAAGGGGGAAATTATAAAGATCAAGGCAGAAATCAATCCAATTGAGAGTAAGAGAATAATACAAAAAAAATCAATGTAGCCAAGAGTTGATTCTTTGAAAGAATCAACAAAATTGACAAACCCTTAGCCAACCTTATCAGAAAAAGGAAAGAAAAGGCCTAAATCCATGCAATGAGAAATGAAAAGGATGAAATTACAATGGACCAAGCAGAAATCCAGAGGATCGTCAATACCTACTTCAAAAACCTATATTCCAGTAAGATGGAAAACACTGAAGAAATGGAAAGATTCCTAAATACGTATGAATTACCAAAGTTGAACGAAGACGACCTAAAAATTCTAAACAACCCAATATCAATCAATGAAATTGAAGACATAATTAGAAACTTACCAACTAAGAAAAGCCCAGGTCCTGATGGCTTCACTGCTGAATTCTACAAGACATTTAGAGAGGAACAGCTGCCACTACTGTTTAAACTCTTCAATGAAATGGAAAGGGAAGCAATACTCCCAAATTCATTCCTGGAAGCAAGCATCACCTTGATCCCCAAAGCAGAGAAAGATCCAACTGAAAAAGAGAACTATAGGCCAATCTCACTAATGAACATAGATGCAAAAATCCTTAGTAAGATACTGGCAAATAGAATGCAGAAGATCATCAAGAAGATCATACACCCTGACCAAGTGGGATTCATCCCAGGGATGCAGGGATGGTTTAACATACACAAATCAATCAGTGTTATACACTACATCAATAAAGCCAAGGACAAAAACCATATGATCATCTCAATAGATTCAGAAAAAGCATCTGACAAAATCCAACATGTATTTATGATAAAAAAAAAAACCTACAAAAATTGGAAAAGATGGTCTCTACCTCAATCTGATAAAAGCTATCTATGAAAAACCAACAGCCAATATCATACTAAATGGTAAAAAATGGAAATCCTTCACACTAAAAGGAGGAACAAGACAAGGATGTCCACTATCACCACTCCTTTTCAATGCAGTTTTGGAATCACTAGCCACGGCAATTAGACAAGAGAAAGAAATAAAAGGAATAAAGATAGGAAATGACGAAGTCAAAATGTCATTATTTGCCGATGACATAGAAGACCCCAAGAACTCCACAAAAAGTCTTCTAGACTTAATAACCAAATTCAGTAAAGTAGCTGGATTCAAGGTCAACACACAAAAATCAATAGCTTTCCTCTACATGAACAAGGGACTCACTGAGAGAGAAACAGGGCAAACAATTCCTTTCACGATAGGATGCAAAAAACTAAATACCTAGGAATCAACCTAACAAAAGAAATCAAAGACCTCTTCTCTGAAAACTATGGCACTCTTATAAAAGAGATTGTAGATAATATCAGAAAATGGAAAGACATCACTTGCTCCTAGGTAGGAAGGATGAACATAGTGAAAATGGCCATACTTCCAAAACTGCTACATAGATTCAATCCAATCTTAATTGAAATTCCAGCAACATACTTCATGGACCTTGAGAAAACAATCCAAAAATTCATTTGGAACAAGAAGAGACCCAAAATAGCAAAAGCAATTCTACGTATCAGAGACACGGCAGGGGGTATTACAACCCCCAACATGAAACTATACTACAACTCCAGACACACTCAGCCACCTCATCTTTGACAAAGGAGCCAAACACTCGCACTGGAGGAAAGATAGCCTCTTTAATAAATGGTGCTGGAGAAATTAGGTTTCAACTTGCCAAAGACTAAAACTAGACTTATATCTCTCACCATGCACTAAACTAAAATTGAAATGGATTAAAGACCTAAATATTAAAACAGAAATACTGAATTGGCTGGAACAGAGGTTAGAACTCTTGAAGACATTTGTGTAGGAAAAGATTTTATGAACAAAACCTCAGTTGTCCATGAACTAGCACAAACAATCAACAACTGGGATCTCTTAATACTAAAAAGCTTCAGCATAGCAAGAGAAACCACCAGCAGTGTGAAGAGACAACATGCAATGTGGGAAAAATTTTTCACCACCTGTCCCTCAGACAAAGGTCTACTATCTCAAATTTATAAAGAACTTAAAAAGATCAGACCTCCCAAATTTAAAGACCCAGTCCAAAAATGGGCATCTGAAATGAACAGACATTTCTCACACAAAGAAGTAGAAATGGCAAATAAACATATGAAAAAATGTTCAACATCACTGATCATTTGAGAGATGCAAATGAAAATAGTGCTGAGATTCCACCTCACCCCAAAAAGAATGGCTGCTATCAAGAAATCAACCAATAACAAATGATGGCGGGGCTGTGGAGAAAGAGGAACACTGTTCTCCTACTAGTGGGAGTGTAGACTGGTACAGCCAGTGGAAATCAGTATGGAAATACCTCAAAGAACTAGGACTGGAAGTCCCATTTGACCCAGCTATTCTCCTGCTGGGTACCTTCCCCAAATACTTAAAAGAATCATACCACAGTGATATATGCACACCCATGTTCATAGCAGCACAGTTTGTAATAGCTAAAACTTGGTAACAGCCCAAATGCCCATCAACTGGAGACTGGATAAAGAAAATGTGGTTGTTTTTATACAATGGAGTACTACTCAGCCATAAAAAATGAGAAATTAGAGACATTTATTACTAAATGGATGCACATTGAGGCAATACTCTTAAGTGAAATAAATAGGACATACCTGTAAATACCGAATAGTTTCTCTAGTTTGAGAAACTGAAATTGTACATAAGGACTAAAAGGTACAATAGATAATGTGAAATAGGAAGAAAAGGGTCAAAGGGGAAGGGGAAGTGGGAGGGGGAGGGGTAGGGGAAAGGAAAGAAGAGAATGGAATTAATATGAGAAAATTAAAAAAAGGAAACAAAGTTTCTGTAAATAGGGAAGGATGGAGGGGTTGAAGGGAGGTCAGGGGAAGGGGGAAAATTAAGAATCAAGAGAGATTATATAAAGGTGCAAATTTCCAGTGATGAATGTCATTATATTGTATACCTAAAATGTACCAATAAAAGGATATACAGTAAAAAAAAGAAAAGAAAATGCTTCTGAAATAATTAACATAAAACTGTTTGGTAAGGTTGTTTGTGTTGATTTGTCCTGGAACACTGAGAGATATTTGGCAAGAATAATGATTTCCATTTCAGTACAGGTAGTTCCTCTTCTGAGAAAATTACTCAACTAGGTTGGCTGCCTCTCTATGCACCTGTTTGAAAATAGAGAAATGATGTCAACAAAATAGAAAAGAGGCCTCTCCCCCCATTTACTATGCCAAATGGGCCTGCACCCATTCAACTAACCCCAATCAAGTACTTCAGACAGAAGTAAATGGAAGAGGTATGTGGCAGTAGTGAGATGAACAATGCTCAGGTAACACCTGCCAATTATTGAACTGGCATTAATTGCCAGGCACAGGGCAAACTTCCTCCATCCCAGGTATTCTCCCAGTTAACTCTCAAAATGCCTTCCAGATGGGGTAACCTTACTATTTCATTTTGACTGACTAAAGAATAAGTGCCTCAAAGAAGTTAAAGGATCCAGCAAGAGTCCACAGCAAGGAAATTATGCATCCCAGAGCCTCAGACCTGGGTCTGTGTGACTGCTGCAGTGTGTTTCTTTGTAGTTATAAACCAGGTAAATTCCTTCTCACTGCCCAGCTTCCTATTGTGTGGCCCCATTAGTCTTGCTGCAGTGAAACATAAAAACCCAAGCCACTTCTGAATGCCATCCGTGGTAGGAATTTCAGATACTCTTACAATGGCCCTGTGCAGTAGAGAATTATCATCCAAGTTTATAGGTAGGAAAACTGAGGCTTGAGGATGTTAAGAGTGTGCCTATAGATACATCATATTTCCATGATTCTGGGGAAGATGACCACAGCCTTGTTCATCACCTAATGCAGAGTTTGAGAACAGAAGTAAAATTTTGCTTAACAATTCTGTTTGCCAACCAAATTATTCTCAAACAGAAGCATCCATGAACCAAGGTATTACTGTTATTTACCTAAAAGAATAGAACATAATATAGGTTACCTGTTAGGCAAGCTTTGAGATAAAGTCCTGGGGTAGGGGAAACCACCAATAGTCCACGATATATATATATCCCCACTGAGTAGGGGGTTCCAATATTCCAATAAACATCTAAGTGTTTATTCACTTGGGAGGTCAGAGGTAGCAAACTGACCCTGGCTGGACCTATGAAGGCATCAGAGGCAGTAACTAGTGGCTTTGCAGGCTATCTAACACCTCCCTCTTCCTCTTCTTTTTAATTTCCTAAACCTCCTAACAAGCTTTCTTCCTTCCCCCAGTTCCCAAGGACTGATCCTACTGTGTACTTTCTTCAATTCCCTGCTCCAATTCTGTCTCTTAGACTTCCTCCCATCCCAAGCTTGGCCCTTGAATAACATGCAGTTCCTTACCTCTCAGCTCCTTAACGTAAGTGCTACAGGTGTCCTTTTTTATTTAAATAAAGGTTTATTGTCAATTTTAAGGGACAAATAAGTGATTATAAAATCTATGCACTGGAAAGATTTACAAACCTATTAAGCAGTGGTTCCAACTTTGATGCTCATTGGAAAAACCCATCCCTAGAGACTCCTATGGTTGATACATGCCTAGATAAAATTTTTCATGTATATTTACATTTTTTTCACGTGATTTAGATTAGTGAGATCACTAGATATCCTAAATTCACTGAACTGGAAAGCTGAACAATACTGACAGACTAATTAGTCATGTTCTGGTAATAGCGTAAGAACCAAAAAAGAGCAGCAAATGAGTGAAAGCCACAATGGGGAAAAAAAGTCATATTTGTATGCCTAAAATTCAGTTAAAATGTTATAAAGAAGATTCCAGAAAATATTACAATTAAATATTAATTTCACAGTCTTAGTGTATATTGGAGAGGTAGATCATTAACTGCTTCTTAGAAATTCATAATTCAGTCTTTAATATTTAGAAATAACAATGACAGTAAGATTCTTCTATTCTGTCTTCACATAAAACTGGAACATGAAAGACATTAACAAACAGGTCAATTGGCAGACAAGTGAAAAAAATGCTAGCGATAGCAGGTAGAAGAACCTAATGGAAAAACAGCCTGGGCTGGCTTCTAGGTGTCACAGGTAGAGAGCTGCCCCAAAACCCTTCCTGTCCACACTCCCTACAAGCATCTTCTGCAGTACAGGTTGAGCTGGCCAGGAGGAAAAGCAGAGAGCTGCTGACTCAAGTCGAAGGATATAAAAGCAGATGGGCTCTATCTTCCCATATGGCCACTTGCCTAGGAGGAGGTTCTTGGAACCAGGGACACTTAGAATCCCAGCTGGGAAGGGGAACCGAAAGCTTTTGTTGGCCTCTTTCCTCACCAAAGTGCTAACATTTCTTTGATTTGCAAGGGATATAAAAATTCTAGGAAATAGCACTATGAGAGAAGATGAAAGAAAATTCTTGAGAGGGTCCTAGAGTATCTCATGGACAGAAGAATCCAGCCAGTTGTAGAGCTGGAGGAGCTGGAGACCTGCCCTTTAAATGTCTGTCATAAAGATAACTTGGTTCCTGCAATACTGCAGTGCAATTCTGTTGCTAACCATTCAGAGTCAGGAGAGGGTCCATGAGACAAGTCCTTTAGTCCTAGACAAGACTGCCTCACTTCAAATGGTAGTCACAAAATCAGGTGTTACAGGCCACCTGTACTTCTGACCAATTTACTAATTGGTAGTGCATGATGACCTCAGGTTCAGTAAGCCACTAGAATAATTCATAGAACTTTGGAAAGCACTCTACTTACAATTGAAGTGCTAGTACAAACCAGACAAATTAGGCCCAGTCAAATAAGGAACTCTATAAGGTAAGGCCTGGAAGGTCTCAAATGCAGAGCTCTGTGTCCTCATGGAATCAAAACTTCTCACTCTTTCGTCATATCAATGTGCTCACCTAACCATAAAAGCCACTCAAACCCAAGTTTTTATTGGACTTCCATCTTATAGCTAAAATTACTGAACCATTGCCCACGTGATGGAACTCAATCTCCATTCCCTATCCCTTCCCTAGAAGTCAGGCTTATATCACCTGGTTCAAAGCCCCAGTGAGCCACGCTGGCCCTGCTCTAGTCACATGGCTGGCCTTGCTGCCAAATCTAGTCCCCATTCTGAATCATCTTAGGAGAGACTCAGGAGAACTCCAGGAGCTCATTATGAATAACAGAAACATTCCTATTGCTGGACAAGCCATGTCCCACTTCTCACTCTCTACTTGTTTCCTCAAGAAAACAAATTTAATTGTTCTAGCTTGGATCCAGAATCCACTCTTGGTTTAATAAACCAGAGGCGTAAAGGACAGAATTAGAATTCCTAGGGTAAGCCATTAAAGGGAATATTTTGTAAAGGAGAGGCAGGGAAACTCCCCACCTCCCCATAGATGTCTACAAGGCCCTGATTAGGACCCCAAATACCTGAGTTCTAACCCTAATTATTTCCTCAAAAAAGGGCAACTTACATATTGCTAATAGAAGAATTAAATATATCTTTGTAATACTGTCAGAGTTGAAACAAGCATTCTGTGTCAGAAATGTGATAAAGAAGCCTATGGAGGTTGGAACTTTGTATGAGACAACATATTTCATTAAAATTACACCGTCCTTTCAAGTAATTGAACCCTTCTTCAATCTTGCCAAAGCAATACCAAGAATGTATTGACTATGTGAAGTTCAGATATTCAGCTTCATAAAATAGCTGAGGAAAATTTATATTAAGAAAACATCCATCACTCTGAGAACTCTAAATTAAAAATAGCCGAGTATGCAAGGAAAAAAAAATTGGGTATGTTTCAAATAGTGAAATAAATTGTATGTGATTTCATAATAAAAAGAAAGCTGAATATATGAGATGGCATTGTCCTACCTGAACATACAGAAGCAAATTAATTTACAAAAATGGAGAAATCCCACCAAATTGTTGATACTGGGGACACAAAATCCTTAATGCTTTTGACTCATGTTAATCATTCATTCTATAAAAATTGCTATTCATGATCAATTTGTAAAGTGAGTTGATGAGGAATTGTTTAGAAACAATTGGACAAAAAGCATTTGAAGGTTCAGAATCTAGTTATGATTCCATAACTTCCCTATGTTTCCACATTTTCCCTTCTCCAAATTGTCAAGTCCAACTGGAAAGAAAAGAATGATGCCCACAAACTACCCCAGGGAGCTCCCAGAATTCACATTGGCTTGTCTAATCTTGACTTTTTTGACCTTATCAGGTTTAGTAAGCAAATTAAATTGGCTTTGGGAAGCTTCTTTTTCAAAGACATATTTATGTAAGACTGTATGCATTTCCCCGATTATAGTAATTTTGAGGAACAACATTATATTTCTCTTCTTACAACTTCAATGGTTTATTGGTCATGAGGTTAGACAGGTGGAAAAGTCAAGGAGTGAGGAGCACAGCACAGCAGAGTCTCCCAGTGTAATATGGGGGGACCAAAGCCCTGTTTCAGCTTGGTTTCAAGCAGCATCACACAATAGGTAAAATTTATCTTCAAACAATACAACCACTATCCCCTTTCTCCTTTTTGCACACAGGCTGGCTCTAAGTTGTATGCATATGTACAAAGTAAATATATGAAGGGAAGAATACAGCAAGTGCAGAGAGCTAGGATATTGGTGGATTCCACTACTGATGAGCTTCTCAACAGTGCTGACCTTGACCATGCCATCTAATTAGATGGGTAGTAGCCCAGTGACTGGCAATCTATGGACCAGAGACCTGAGTGGACAAAGGAGTAATTTCAAAGCATCTATGAGCAAACGCAACAAGCACTGCCGTTTTTATCTTTATCTAGTTCCCATAAAAATTAAAATGATCCTAAATTTATGCCTGTAGGAGTTAAGATTAATATTTTGTCTAAAAACCTACTGTAAAAGTATTCCTTATTACTTATGATGTTTTGTTATTTATATTTGTTCTCAACAGATACCAAAAGTGAAGCTACCACAGAGTGAAGCTCTATTGGCTCTTTTGACATTAAAGTAAGGTGTTCTTCAATTCCCTCAAAGCGTATATGTGCAGGTACACAGAAATGAACCTTTACTCCAAAACCTAACTTACATAAATCAATCAGCAAACAGAGATTTGGACATAGTGAACCAGTTTGGAAAAGGCCTGGAGAGTCATGTTCCATGCTTACTGGGTTACAGAAAAAATAAACATAATCAGAAAAGATTCCTATAGACTCTCAAGCCAATTTTAAACAGGAACAGCTTGGAAAACAGTAACAAAAACCTCTTTGTGAAGCCAATTTTTCTGAGCAAAACGTCCACAGTGGCTCAGCAGGAAGAATTCAGAGGTTAGTTGTTCATTTGTTCAGGAAATGTACATGGTGCCTCCCCTGGTGCTTCTACACTGCACTGTAGAAATAAGATTGCTGAGTTAGGTTCTGTCCTCCAGGATTTCCATCTAGTGGGAAGTGAAGAACACAACTGAAGAGTTTCCATTGTCTGCTCCAACTAAGCATGTAATTAGCAGTTATTCAAATGAGAAAGTGATAGACCCCAATGACTGAAGTATGGATGTTGTGTCTTGGTGAACCAGAAGATTAGTAGCTACTGGAGATCAGTTTGGTGGTGGTTAGACAAGAATATTTCATATTGCTGCTGGTGGAGAAAAGCATCAAATCTTAGAAAAACTGTGGCAATGACATTTGAGAACCATGTGCACTCTATAAAGCATGGGCTTATTGGAGCCAAAAGACAGTGTAAATGTTAACAGTTTCTTTGGTTTTCTCCTTAGTCACTATGGGCCATGTCCACTCAAGAGGTGATATGGGAATCAAGGCTAGATCAACATGTTACCAAGAACTCCATGGACTCACCATGGGCTACAGTGACAACCACAGGAAGGACATCAGCTCAGGTGTCCCTAGTTCTTTACCTACGTGTCCTCCAGCCCTCAGAGAATGTGTGCGTATGTATACCAAGATGGGCACACCTCCACATATCCCTATTGAAGACTCACCAGAGAACCCTTACATTGGCTTGCAATATTACTTGCTCACTCTCCTGTCCTGCAATTCCAGACCACTGTCCACAGTGTTGATGTCAATGTTCAAAGGGGCAGCCCCTCCATTTCCCAATGCTACCATCCTTTGCCAACCAGCAGGGCTGTTTTTGCACTTACGAACTGCGCCATTCTCATACAGATACCAGATATCCTTTCTTCCTGACATATTTTTACAGCTCTCACCAAAACCAGGCCATCACTGTCCCTCTTCGCTCAGTAACCTCTCTCCAAATTAGGACTGCTGTCAGATGAATAGTCATGGGGGAGTTGTTTCCAGGTTCTTTGCATCCCAAATAAAAAAAACAAGCAGGACATTCAGAAGGAGTAACACAAGTAAGACTTACTAAAGAGTGAAAATACACTCCACATGGTAGGAACAGGCCAGTGAGAACTCATGGCACAGATAGGGGTCTTTTAAGGTCCTGCTGTTATAGAAGGATTTTAGAAGGATCCAGAGTTGGGAAATGACAGGAATCATGGCACAGTGGGTTTACCTGACTTGGCCAACTCCCAGGGAGAGGGAGTTTTTGTTATCAGAGGAAGTGTCATGGTGTATAAAGCCTTGGAGAGAGGGAATCAAAACCACAATGCAGATGAGGATGGATGCAGGCTAGGGTCATGTACTTTAGATTTGCACATGGCTGGGGGTCGTGGAGGGACAGAATGATCTTTACCTCTTGGTTTCTTGATGTTTTGACATAGTTGTCCTTGCTCTGTCTGGTTTCTCAATTCTGCCCTCGTGCTTCTTACTGTTTACTTGTCTTTGCTCTACCTCCTGTCTCACAACCACCATGTCTGAAATTCACCCCATCCCAATTCTTTTTTCTTCATATATCACCACCCCTCAGCTAAATACTAAGGCATATGGCCTCCTGGAAGTGGGTCATTTGAAGGTGAATTACTGAGAAACAATTCAGAGAGGCCCTAGATTTGAGAGAAAAGAGTACAAGACACCCCTTCCCCCTTCTCAGTCCAGGTCAATCATGACTTGGTCCCCAGAAATTCTCCTTTAATAAGTTTGAGGAGGTGTCCAATCACTGATTTCTATCAATAAGGTTTTAGATGATGCAACTGAGGCCAAGGACCTCCATTTAGGCACACCCTACTTCTAAGAGGAAGTCAATCTGTATAACCATCTCAAGTCCTCTTGGAAGAAGAGAAAATATCACTAATACTAAGGATTTCTTTAAAATAAAAATAACCAGGCATTGTGTTAAAGTATTAAGCTTAGGCTCAAGACCTGGCAGAGTTTGAGTCCTGATAACACCAATCTTTAGATGTTTCTGAACCAAACAGAGGAATTAAAGAATCTGCAATTAACCCAGGGTGCAGGCCTTGGTACCTGCATTGCCTTTACCCACATAAGATTCAGGAGAAAGGCACTCCCTATCGAGGTCACGAGTCACATGGAACATGCCCAATCAGCCCGCACCCTGACAACAATCCACTGGACACCCGCCACCCCCGCTCCTCTGTACAGCCACCTGGTTCCACACTACAAAGATGCAGAGGACACCCAACCACCAGACCATGGTACTGAGTCCCGCTACTCCTGGCCCAGAGGTAGGGGCTTCTGAGCTTCTGTCCCACTGCTCCTGGTCCAGAGGAAGGGGCTTCCTGGCCACCATCCCTCCCGCTACTCCCAGCCCAGAGGAAAGGCCTCTTGGGCCACCATCCCTACCGCTGCTCCCGGCCCCTGTCCCACCTCTCCCAGCTCAGAGGACATAATGCGTGCAGGTGCCAACAGCTGCCCCCCCAGTCGAAATGAGAAAACACATAAATAAGTCTCAAAACCTGTCTTCCAGATCACCTACAGCAACTCCAAAGGAAAATGAGATGGAACACTCTGATACTCAACCACCTGGACTCACTGAACTGGCAACAAAAGGGGATCTGGAAAAAATGAAATCAGAAATAATTTCTCAGATAACAGGAGAAATTGTGCTCCTAGTGCAAGACATGATTAATAAATCTAGAGAGGAGCTGAGGAACATGATGGAATCCCAACATAGGAAACAAATGGAATCCATAAAACAGATGCAAACAGATTTCCAGGACATGAAAAACTCCATTGAAAGTCTACACAGCAGAATGAGCCAATGTGAGGACAGAATTTCAGATATAGAAGATAAGATTGCAATTAGTGACCAGGAAAAGAAAAATTGCTTCAAAATTATAAGGGAACATGAGAAATCAATCCAGCAGCTGCTAGATGATGCAAAGAAGAATAACACAAGACTGATTGGAGTCAATGAAGAAACAGGAGAGAGTGCAGATGACATAAAAAAAATCTCTTCACAGAAATAATGTCAGAAAACTTCCCAAGCAGGGGAAAAGAGCTTGACATACAGATAAGTGAGGCATATAGAACTCCAAATAGCCTTGATCAAAAAAAATCTACACATAGGCATATAATTCTTGAACAAATGAACTCAACAGATGTTTACAGAGTGTTCCACCCCACAAAATCAGAATACACATTCTTCTCAGCTGCACATGGGTCATTCTCCAAAATAGACCACATACTCACACATAGAACATGTTTAAGTAAGTGCAAAGGAATTGAAGTTATCCCCTGTATATTATCAGACCATAGTGTGATGAAATTGGAGATCTATAGCAAAAGAAACCGGAAAAATTTCATAAACATGTGGAAATTGAACAACACACTTCTGAATAACCAATGGGTCACAGAGGAAATTAAAGAAGAAATCAGACAGTTCCTTCAATTAAATGACAATGACAATACGACATATCGGAATCTATGGGACACAATGAAAGCTGTCTTACGAGGGAAATTCATAGCAGTGAATACACATATTAGGAAAACAGAACAAGCCCAATTAAACAACCTGATGCTGAACCTCAAGCTTCTAGAAAAAGCAGAGCAGGACAACCCCAGAGCTCATACAAGGGAGGAAATTGTAAAGATCAGAGGAGAAATCAATTCAATGGAGACGAAGAGAACGATACAAAAAATCAATGAAGCCAAGAGTTGGTTCATTGAAAGAATTAACAAAATTGACAAACCCTTAGCCAACCTTATCAGAAAAAGGAAAGAAAGGCCCAAATCCATGCAATTAGGAATGAAAAGGGTGAAGTTACAACAGACCCAGCAGAAATCCAGAGGATCATCAATACCTACTTCCACAACCTATATGCCAATAAGATGGACAACACAGAAGAAATGAACAGATTCCTAGATACATATGAATTACCAAAGTTGAACGAAGAAGACCTAAAAATTCTGAACAACCCAATATCAACCAATTAAATTGAAAATGTAATTAAAAACTTACCAACTAAGAAAAGCCTCGGCCCTGATGGCTTCACTGCTGAATTCTACAAGACATTTAGAGAGGAACGGCTGCCACTACTGTTTAAAATCTTCAATGAAATGGAAAGGGAAGCAATACTCCCAAATTCATTCCTGGAAGCAAGCATCACCTTGATCCCCAAAGCAGAGAAAGACCCAACTGAAAAAGAGAACTATAGGGCAATCTCACTAATGAACATAGATGCAAAAATCCTTAATAAGATACTGGCAAACAGAATGCAGAAGATCATCAAGAAGATCATACACCCTGATCAAGTGGAATTCATCCCAGGGATGCAGGGATGGTTCAATATACAAAAATCAATTAATGTAATACACTATATCAATAAAGCCAAGGACAAAAACCATATGATTATCTCCATAGACGCAGAAAAAGCATTTGACAAAATCCAACATGCATTTATGATAAAAACCCTACAAAAAATTGGAATAGATGGTCTCTACCTCAAACTGATAGAAGCCATCTATGAAAAACCAACAGTCAATATCATACTAAATGGTCAAAAACTGAAATCCTTCTCAATAAATTCAGGAACAAGACAAGGATGTCCACTATCACCACTCTTGTTCAATATAGTTCTGGAAACATTAGCCACGGCAATTAGACAAGAGAAAGAAATAAAAGGAATAAAGATAGGAAATGAAGAAGTCAAATTGTCATTATTTGCAGATGACATGATACTCTATATAGAAGAACCCAAGAACTCCACCAAAAGTCTTCTAGACTTAATAACCAAATTCAGTCAAATAGCTGGTTACAAGGTCAACACACAAAAATCAATAGCTTTCCTCTACACAAATGACAGACACACTGAGAGAGAAATAGGGCAAATAATTCCTTTCACTATAGCATCCAAAAAACTGAAATACCTAGGAATCATCCTAACAAAAGAAATCAAAGACCTCTTCTCTGAAAACTATGGCACTCTGAAAAGAGAGATTGAAGAGGATATCAGAAAATGGACAGACATCCCCTGCTCCTGGGTAGGAAGGATTAATATAGTGAAAATGGCCATACTTCCAAAACTGCTATATAGATTTAATGCAATTCCAATTGAGATCCCAGCAGCATACTTCACAGACCTCAAGAAAACAATCCAAAAATTCATTTGGAAGAAGAGACCCAGAATACCAAAGGCAATTCTAGGTAACAGAGACATGGCAGGGGGTTTCTCAATCCCCAACCTGCAACCCTACTACAAAGCTACTGTGATAAAAACAGCATGATACTGGCAAAGAAACAGGATTGAGGACCAGTGGAACAGATTAGAAGATGCAAAAGCAACGCCAGACACACTCAGCCATCTCATCTTTGATAAAGGAGCCAAACACCCTCCCTGGAGGAAAGATAGCCTCTTTAATAAATGGTGCTGGAAAAATTGGGCTTCAACTTGCCAAAGATTAAAACTTGACCTGTGTCTCTCACCATGCACTAAACTAAAATCAAAATGGATTAAAGATCGAAATATTAAAATAGAAACTCTGAACCAGTTGGAACAGAGGTTAGGTAGAACCCTTGAAAACATCGGTGGAGGAAAAGATTTTATGAACAAAGCCTCAGTTGCCCGTGAACTAGCACAAACAGTCAACAAATGGGATCTCTTCTTATTAAAAGGCTTCTGCACAGCAAGAAAAACCACCAGCAGTGTGAAGAGACAATCCACAATTTGGGAAAAAATCTTCACCTGCTCTTCCTCAGATAAAGGTCTACTATCTCGAATCTATAAAGAACTTAAAAAGATCAGACCTCCCAAATTTAAAGACCCAGTCCAAAAATGGGCATCTGAAATGAACAGACATTTCTCAAACAAAGAAGTAGAAATAGCAAATAAATACATGAAAAAATGTTCAACATCACTGGTCATTCGAGAGATGCAAATGAAAACAATGCTGAGATTCCACTTCACTCCAGAAAGAATGGGTCCTATCATGAAATCAACCAATAATAAATGCTGGCAGGGCCCTGGGGAAAGAGGAACCCTGCTCCACTGCTGGTGGGAGTGTAGACTGGCACAACCACTGTGGAAATCAGTATGAAGATACATCAAAGAACTAGGACTGGAAATCCCATTTGACCCCGCTATTCCACTGCTGTGGATCTTCCCCAAAGAATTAAAAGAATCATACCACAGTGATATATGTGTGTCCATGTTCATAGCAGCACAGTTTGTAATAGCTAAAACTTAGAAACAGCCCAAATGCCCATCACCTGGAGACTGGATAAAGTAAATGTGGTTTTTTTATACAATGGAGTACTACTCAGCTATAAAAAATGAGAAATTAGAGACATTTATAGCTAAGTGGATGCACATTGAGGCAATACTCTTAAGTGAAATAAATAGGACACACATGTGTAAATACCGAATAGTTTCTCTGGTGTGAGAAACTGAAAGTGTAAATAAGGACTAAATGTATAATAGGCCATGTGAAATAGGAAGAAAAGGGGCAAAGGGGAAGGAAGTGGGAGGGCTAGGGGAAAGGATAGAAGGGAATGGGATTAATATGAGAAAATGGAAAAATAGGAACAAAATCTTTGTAAATAGAGAAGAATGGAGGGGTTGAAGGGAGGGCTGGGCAAGGGTGCAAAATAAGAACCAAGAGAGACTATGTAAAGGTGCAAATTTCCAATGATGAATGTCATTATGTTGTATACCTAAAATGTACCAATGATTAGAATGAATAATCGATAATGTAAAATAGGAAGAAAAGGTCCAAAGGGGTAGGGGTAGTGGGATGGGCAGAGGAAAGGAAAGAAGGGAAAGGAAAAATACTGAGCAATGGAAAAAATGGAAATAAAGTCTTTGTAAATAGGGAAGGGTGGAGGGGGTGAAGGAAGGGCTAGGAATGGGGAAAAAAATAAGAACCAAGATGCATTATGTAAAGGTACAATTCCCAGTGAGAAATGTAATTGTGTTGTATACCTACAATGTACCAATAAAAGAATTTAACAACAACAAAAAAGATTCAGGAGGAAAAAACCAAAAATGCAGATTCATCACAACCGAGTTCAGCTCAGGGAATAGCACTGACACCAGGCACACAATAAAGACTGAATTAAACTGAGAACCAGCAGAAGATTGAAGCTACATTGTATCCACAGGGCAAAATCTTCTCTCTAAATGATTCATATTCCAGCGAGTGACCCATCCATCTTCACAGGACATTCACACAGCCATACCCACACAGCTTCTGTGCACATGGCTTCCAATCAACTTAAAGTATCCATCCAGCTCAAGAAGGGCAGAGGACAGTTTTCCTGACATAATCTGTCAGGACCCCAAGCAGATATTCCTCACCATTTATACTTCACAGACTCCTTGTCATCTTCAGAATGGAAGAGAGAAAAATAAGTTTTATCTGGCTACTTTGAATTTTTACATTTTGAAATGATATTTGATGAGATGTGGCATTTTAAAATAGCACACAGAAATCAGTATTTTTAAATGTGATGGCATTATTCAAATTTTTAAAAATATGTCCATAAAGCTTTACCCTACTCCAAGTGACTCAGAGAGCTATTAGAAGGATATCTTGTTCTTTTAATCTTCTTATAATTACATTCTTATTATTGCTCAAATCTCTGTTAATATCATAATGGCTCTATACTGCCAGGTAAAGCGATGTATCATAAAGCTGAAGAACTGAGTAATTTTCAAATTATGAGACTCAAATCTATTTTTGATGGGCACCTAAAGTTGTATTTATATATTACCTTACAATAAATCACAAAAATGACCCAGAAGTTTTAAGTACGTATTGGAAAACTCCTAATAGCTTGAGAAACTCCAACAAATCTGATTCCACAAATTAATATGTGATTCATTTGACTAACCAAGGAAAAGGAACCAAAAAATACATCTGTGTATGTCACCTTTGAATTCATTTGTCAAAAGGAGAAAGGGAAAAATAATGTGTCATATTACTGAAAAGTCTGTTGATTGATTTAACTCCATTTCTCAAAAATGGGCTATTTTATACAAAAAGAGGAGATAGTGCTTTGAGGACAAGAAAAATCAAGATAATGTAAATTAAATCTTTATGCATTTGAGATTATTAGGTCCAGGCTGAGGTAACACAGTACAGTTACATCAGTTGTCTTTGTAGTGTCTTGTTAGTCTCTGCTCAAGCACTCAGGCAACTCTCAGCACAACCGATTATGGCCACAGATTTGGGTGTTCTCTTAACACTCTGTCCAAAAAGATCCTGATTGCTTTTTTTCCTATAAAAAGAGCAAACCTAATTATGCTGATTGGAAACCAAAAATTGTTCTGTAATGAATTTCCATTTATTAGTGGCACACGAAGACTTTTCAGTGGCCTGGACTCAACTGTCCACTCCGGCTGGTCCAGAGACAGCCAGGACCATAGCAAGGCAAGCCCTCTTCACTCCACATTCACACCAGAAGACCTTTAGCTTCTAGTTTGAGTACTTTCTGTGGACCCTCCAGATCTGCACTGTGCCCTGTTCTACTCTGTGCTGCTCCTAGGAGAATCTGAAATGAACAGCACCACTGGACATCCACCAGAGATCAGCTGGGAAACAGAGGGAACGAGGAGGTGAAGCTGGGGTAACTAGGTCCCTTGGCTTATTCTTGGTCTCTGCAGTTTGGCTGGGCTCTTTTCACCGAGGCCGCATTCCAAGGGGAAGTCCTCTCCTCCAGCTTTAGCTCTTCCCTCGTGGTTCCAATAACTACTCCCTCCCCTTGACCCCTCAAGACAAGGGCTGGTGGAAACAACCCTAGGGTCTGGTACTATTCTTGGTATTTTCTCTTAACCAAGCCCATACCTTTATAAATAGCTTATTTAGTTATGCTCCTCAATTGTTCTCTTTAAGTGCACTTTTTGAGTTCCAGCTGGCTGCCAGCCATTGCATTCCATGAACTATTTCCTTTGCAAACACACCTATGTGGCCACCACCAAATCTCTCCAGATAGTATTGTTTCCTTTTTGACAAAGGGGAGGGGAAATGCAGTGCAGATGTTGGGAGATACACAGGTGCCCTAAACAAACAGTAATCAAGGCCTGAGGTGATAAAGACAGAAATCAAGCTAGGGGTCTAGGGAGGGGAGGGCAATCGGGGGTGAGAGAATAGCTCAGTGAAGGGGAAGAAATGCACTAACCCTTGGAAATTCTATGAATTCTGGAGTGAATTATGAATTACACAAATAAGTCTTGATATCCGCTATGGCTTAAATATGTCCTCCAAAATTTCATGTGCTAGAAACCTAATCCTAAAGCCATATGTTAATGGTATTTGCAAGTGGGGCAATTAAGATTAGAGGCAGTCATCAGAGGTGAGTCCATGATGGCATTAGTGGATTTATAGGAGAGAGACCTGAGCTGGCATGCCTGCTCTGTCTCCCAATGTGATACCCTCTACTGTGTTAAACTACAGCAAGAAGGCCATCACGAGATGCCAAGTAGATGTGGCTTTTAGACTTCCCCACCCCCAGAGCCATGAACTGCATCAACCTCTATTTTTCATAAATTATCCAATCCCTGATATGCAGTTATAGCAACAGAAAATAGATGAACAGAGTAGCAGTAAGAAAATGTTATTTGAAAATCTCAAAAATTTCCCCATCAAGGCAATAAAAGGAAATAATAAAAACTATGGGCATTTTGGTAGAAGATAACTGACCACTGACCACCAGTCACATCAGTTCTATCCAACTGGGTTGAATCTCCCCAAATATATGTCTCCCCAGAAGCTCAAAGTGTGACCTCATTTGAAAACAAGATCTTTGCAGGTGTGATTAGTAATAAGATGGGATCGTGCCGGATTAGGGTAAGAGCATCATTTGCAGGTTGGCTGCTCTCTGTCAAGCTTTTCCACCAAGTAGTTTCAAACATCATCTTTTACTCCCATCTTTTACTCAGAGCAAACCATTGTATTTATTACCCCCAAAAGATAGCCATAATATCAAATGTTTTTAGAGACATGGGATATCTGTTAAAATTGGGCCCTTGTAGCTAGATCCACTTGGACCCAGGAAGGACCAGAACAGTTAGAGGCATCAAGGACCCCTACTTCCCCAAGCATAGCACAAAAAAACCTCTGGGCCTGGACTCCGGGACAGAAACAGATGAAGGTAGCGATTTCTCTCCCGTTGCTGATCAGTAATGACCCTCCACACAGCAGAACTCAAAAAGGACTAAAAGGGTTTTTTTCCCAACCTAGAGTTAAAACTTAGGTTCATATTAAGAAATAAAGTGGTATTTCTTACATACCTGAGTTTATGCCCTGTGCTTCACTCACTCTCCCTTTTCATTTTGATAAGAACTGAAATGGCTGAAGAATGGGTAAAATGTACAAATAAGGTAATAAGAAGCCAGAATTTCTTCTTCTAAATGTACAATTGATAGAAATGTGGGCATATGTTCAATAGAAGGTATGCTCCTGAAGGTTCCTAGGAGCACTCCTCATATTGGCTCAAGACTGAAAACTTCCCAATGCCCATTATCAATAGAACGGATAAATAAACTGTGGCACAGATATATAATGACATAGTGTCCAAGATCGAGAATGAGAAATTGACAACTATCCACAATTTGGATAAATCACAAAACAACATGTTGAGCAAACAAAGCCACAGGATCCCATGCAGATAAACTGCAAAAATAGGCAAATGAATCTGTGCTGTCAGAAGTTAGGAAAGTGGCTGTCGTGGGGAGAGACAGTGATTAGAAGGAAATGAAAAAGGCATGGAGGATGCTGATCAGAATTCATGAGAATTACCCTTTAATTTTGCACTTTTCCATATGCATATTATCTTTCAATATAAAAAGTTTAGAGGTAAGGACAGAGTTTTAGAGATAGTGAACTAGACATATGGGAACAGATGGAGGCAGACAGGAAAAACAAGGCCTAGCTTTGAATTTGGTTTTTTGTTTGTTTGGTTGGATTTTTGCTTTTGTTTTTGTTTCTGTTTGTTGGTCAGGTAGGGTTTGTCGGCAAAACTGAGAATTAAACCCAGGGTCTGGTGCATGCTAAGCAAGTGCAACTAACACTAAGCTATACCCTGAAACCCCAAGGGCCCAATTTTAACAGACACCCCCATGTCTCTAAAAACATTTGATAGTATGGCTATCTTGGAGGTAATAAATACAATGGCTTGAGCTGAGCAATGGGAGTAAAAGATGATGTTTGAAAGTACTTGGTGGAAAAGTTTGACAGTTAGCAGCCAATCCACAAATGTTGCTCTCAGCCTTCCTTTTCCCCTCACCTGTTGACTATGAACAACTGTGCTGAAGTTCTGAGCGTTATAATGAGCACAGCTGCACAAACTCTCATAAATACCTAGAATATGAGAAAAGAATTTCCATAGCCAGAGATACACATTTGCATTGGTTTGTTCCTGAGTGGTAAAATATATAATTTGCAATGTTTCTTAGGGAAAATGCTGCTCACTCATAAGTCATAGCAATTTAATGACCATTATAAATTGCTATACAGTTTTTTCCAAAAACCGTAATACTGCTGGAATCATGTAGGGGCATATAAAACTGTTTTCAGGAGAATTCCATTTTGGAAAGCCAGGTTATTATGCATCCTCCCTCCTACTCCTGATGAACTAATCAGCATCCCAGTGAACCCTATGTGTGGCACAATTAGACTTCTTCACTGAGGCTCACCATAGGTTTTTCCAAAGGCCTGAGAAACCCTATGTGTGGCACAATTAGACTTCTTCACTGAGGCTCACCATAGGTTTTTCCAAAGGCCTGAGAAATGTAATTTTTGCAGGGGACCCATGATTCTCTGGAGGACAGGGCCATGAATTATTAATTGCTGGTATTAATTCACACCAAAAAAGCATATATTTGGACATGACCCTCATTACTTCTCAAGCATTTTTCCACTTGATTTATTATTCTCCCTCACATGAATGCATGTTCATAATCTGCATTACCAGTCCTCTAATGGTGGCATGTCAGATCCAAATGTCACCTCATTATTTCTGACACTCACAGAACCTACAACAGTAAAAGCCAATTATAGACTAGAGAAATCCCAGGAGACTTTACTTGCTACAACAGTAATAAGCCTCATCATTATTATCCTCAGAGATGTTGGCTCCACACAATGGACGACTGTGCACATCTATGCAGGGAGTGGGCCCCTGTTCACCTGGGTAAAGAGATCTAGCTTGGGATAGCTGGCTGTTAAAAACCATTCTGAATTCCCTTACCAAATGCCATGGGATTCATTAGCAGCTCAATGGCTAACATGCCCGATTTCATTTCAACAGGCCTAAGGCATAGGTTTCAGATAGTGGTTCACTGACTGAGTCAACTTGGCTGAGCAAGACTACATTTCCTAGAATGCCTTTTCTGTGGATGGATCCATAATAGAGTTGGCTAGAGGAGAAATATGCCTGGATCTGGAAGGCAGAAATACAGTGGCAGCTATTGTTTTCAGGAAGTCTCCATGGATAGCAGGGGAGAAATGGATGCTGAAGCATGGGCAGATTCCAATTTGCTCTGGTTCTCCCTCAACATCTGTCTAGCTCTTCTTCCCAAATGCCAGCCTGCTGGCCAACAGCACAGCCAGACCCACCTTAGAAAGAGAGAGAGAGAGGAACAGCCTTTTCCAGACTCTGTCCTCCAGCCCCGACTGGTCCCTCTCTAGGAATTAGGCAGTGGCTTCCCAGATTTGTCTGCATTGTCTGCCTTTCCACCTAGGTTGGTGATTCAGAGACTACTTAATGGCTTTTCTCTGATTCTCCAACTTGTCTTTCCAGTTTGAAAAGCTTATGTGATCTTGATGGATTCCTGGTCAGTGGGAACAGTGGAAGCAGCAGGAACCTTCCCTCTTCACCAAATATTTACTGAGAATTTTCAGGAGGCAAGCTCTGACTTTGGAACATAGCAGAGAGAAAGGACAACCAGTATCCTGTCACACTGAGCCTGCACACCTAGTACAGAGATATAAATTGTCATTTACTGCACCTCATAGCATAGTGGTTGCTGCATTGAGTGCTTTACAGAAACAATTCATTTAATCCTCAGAAGCACAATTTTGTGATGTTGGTACTATTATAACCTCCATTTGCAG
Source organism: Heterocephalus glaber (assembly GCF_053883595.1). Lineage (NCBI taxonomy): Eukaryota > Metazoa > Chordata > Mammalia > Rodentia > Bathyergidae > Heterocephalus > Heterocephalus glaber. Next base: position 64,192,323 of record NW_028258320.1, read on the forward strand.
ATGTGAAACTGGTAAGTTTGGCCTAAGTATGTTTTCATATTTAGTGATAAAATTTAACCCAAATTGTCTTTATATGTATATACAGCAAACTGCAACCTACCTTAGTATGTAAACAAACTTCAGTCTAATTCAGGAGCATATTTCTGTAGTATGGCAGGATCCTTTATCAAGGAGTGTGGCCAGGCCCCTCCCAAAGGAATGAGGTGGAGGGTGGAGCCTTCTCAGAATCAAGAAAGACAGTTATTTCCTAGATATGCATGTGTAGTTCTAGCACAACTCTGTAACATAGACTGTACCTAATCAAGCTATAGTATGTTAGTGTGTTGTTACCTTTTACAGAGGGAGATAAAGACAAAAATTGTAGAAAAGGCAAAATCCCACCATGGCTCAGCCTTTTGAGTATTAACCCACTGAGCCCCCGGCAGGCACAAATACATGCTACTTCCTGGAAAAATCCTCTGTGTCCAGCCTCTCTCTGTGAGAATCCTGCTACAGTAGCAAATACCTGGATCTCAGCCAATCACAACAGTGGAGCTTCAGCCAATCACTAGCTGGGAAATGACCACACCGTGCCCACGTAAGGCAAATGTTGACTATAGCTCACCTGATGGCTTCTGCATGTCATTTCCTTTTCTCTGGTTATAAATATAACCTGTACAAATAGTGAGGTAGGGCATTCTGAACTAACTCTGATCTAGAATACAGACCAGTTCTGGAACATTTTTTTTGCTCAAGTAAACTGTGGTAATTTAACTAATCTCAGATTTTTCTTTTCTTTTCTTCTTTTTTTAAATTTATATATTAACTGGTACATTTTAGGTTTTTCTTAAACACAGATAAGGAAACAAGGATAAGAAAGTTTGACATCAACAACTCTAGAATGCAAATATTGATCTTTTCCACTATTAGGTCTCCCTGAGCAGAAAGACAAAACCCTGGCCCAGAACACAGATAGCAAGAACCAGCTGGCTCTGGAGTGAGCTCCTTTGTTTCATGACCAGAATCTTTAAATTACTCCACCGGAGAATAACACTAACCCTGAATGATATTTGTGTGTCATCTGAGAAAGGCCTGACTGAAGGACAGTAGATATAGGCCAGCTGCTGGCCACAAACACAGCTGAACAGGCAGGCAGGCCAAGCCCATGTGGATTGGTTTTGTTTTGTTTTAATGCATAGAGAAATTGAGTCATCAGTCAAACTGACACGATATTGCTCGATCTTTTTTCTGTTAATAAATAAATAGTAGTAGTATGAGGCCAGAAAATCATGTCCAAGAATACTCACATCTTCATGGTGGATTTATCTGAAATGTCAAAGAATGATGGTGATTCTAAAGAATTCTCATTTTCCAAGTCAGACATTTTATAGTTTGTGAATTTTAAAGAGTGTGGATATATGTTTTTGCAAGCAGAAAAGCAAATGAAGCTGTTAATAAGGATGAGAGCTTATGTTGTGGTATTGATTCAATTAGAAAACATGCTCACAACAAGCATCTTTTGTGCACAGGTAGCTGGCTTGTTCAGACCTCTCCTTCCTGCCACTCTGCCCCCTTCCTGTACCTTAATATGAATTGGAGAACAACACTGAATTTAGTGATGGCTCCACGGTAAGGTAATGAAGTCCAAGTTCACCTGTAATTGATCTCGCCTTATAACTTTTTCCCAATTCAAATCAAAGCCAGACCATTAATCATGCTAGCAGGACCAAGAAAAATTGCACACACCAATATTTTGAATGTTATCACCTGCTACTCAGGAAATACTAAACCAAAACACTTGACTGATTTTATTATAATTTTAAAATATCATTTATAACTTTTTGTGGTCCTGTCAGAAAACGATCAATAAATATGCATTCCTCAAACTGTGGTACTAATAAAAAAAGGACAGACAAGTTTGTCAATATTCTTCTAGGATTGATTTTACCTTTATTTTTCCATTTCTCATATTTAATCCTTTTCCTTCTTTCCTTTCCCCAACCCTTGCAACTTCCCTTCCCCTTTGGACTTTTTATCCCTATTTTACACTGACTATTATACACTTTGATCCTCATTTCTACTTTCAGTTTCTCACACCAGAGAAACTATTCGGTATTTACACATGTATGTCCTATTTCTTTCACTTAAGAGTATGGCCTCAATGTGCATCCATTTAGCTACAAATGTCTCTAGTTTCTCATTCTTTATGGCTGAGTAGTATTCCATTTTATATAAAAAACACATTTTCTTTCTTTCTTTTTATTAATTTTATTATTATATGTTAGGTATACAATACAGTTATATTCATCATTGGAAATTTGCAAATTTACATAATCTCTCTTGGTTCTTATTTTTTCCCCATTCCCCTGCCCTCCCTTCAACCTCTCCATGCCTCCCTATTTACAAAGATTTTGTTTCCATTTTTTCATTTTCTCATATTAATTCCATTCCCTTCTTTCCTTTTCCCTACCCCTTCCACTTCCCCTTCCCCTTTGCCCCTTTTCTTCCTGTGTCACATTATCTATTATACCTTTTAGTGCTTATGTACAATTTCAGTTTCTCACACTGGAGAAACTATTTGGTATTTACACGGGTGTCCTATTTATTTCACTTAAGAGTGTCACCTCAATGTGCATCCATTTAGCTGTAAATGTCTCTAATTTCTCATTTTTTATAGCGGAGTAGTAGTACTCCATTGTATACAAAAACCACATTTTCTTTATCAAGTCTGCATTTGATGGACAATTGGGCTCCTTCCAAGTTTTAGCTATTACAAAACTGTGCTGCTATGAACATGGGTGCACATATATCACTGTGGTATGATTCTTTTAATTCTTTGGGGAAGATACCCACCAGGGGAATAGCTGGGTCAAATGGGACTTCCAGTCCTAGTTCTTTGAGGCATCTCCATACCGATTTCTACAGTGGTTGCACCAGTCTACACTCCCACCAGCAGTGGAGCAGGGTTCCTCTTTCCCCACAGCCCTGCCAGCATTTGTTATTGGTTGGTTTCATGATAGCAGCTATTCTTTCTGGGCTGAGGAGGAATCTAAGTGTTGTTTTCAATTGCACCTCTCAAACAACCAGTGATGTTGAACATTTTTTCATGTGCTTATTTACTATTTCTACTTCTTTGTCTGAAAAATGTCTGTTCATTTCAGATGCCCATTTTTGGATTGGGTCTTTAAATTTGGGAAGTCGGATTTTTTTAAGTTTTTATAGATTCTAGATAGTAGACATTTCTCTGAGGAACATCATATGAAAATTTTTTTCCACATTGTACTTTCTCTTGCTGTGCAGAAACTTTTTAATAAGAAGAGATCTGATTTGTTGATTGTTTGTGCTAGTTCATAGGCAACTGAGGTTTTGCAGGTTTTGTTCATAAAATAATTTCCTACACGAATGTCTTCAAGAGTTCTACTGAACCACTCTTCCAGCTGGTTCAGCATTTCTCTTTTAATGTTTAGATCTTTAATCTATATCGATTTTAGTTTACTGTATGGTGAGAGATAAAAGTCTACTTTTAATCTTTGGCAAGTTGAAACCCAATTTTTCCAGCACCATTTGTTAAAGAGGCTATCTTTCCTCCAATGAAGGTATTTGTCTCCTTTGTCAAAGATGAGGCAGCTGAGTGTGTGTGGAGTTGTTTCAGCAAAATCTAATCTGTTCCAGTGGTCCTCAGGTCTGTTTCTTTGCCAGTACCATGCTGTTTTTATCACAGTAGCTTTGTAGCATAGTTTCAAGTTGGGGATTGTGATACTCCCTGCCATGTCTCTATTGTCCAGAATTGCTTTTGCTATTCTAGGTCTCTTCTTGTTCCAAATGAATTTTTAAATTGTTTTCTCCAGGTCTGCAAAGTCTGCTGTTGGGATTTCAATTGGGATTGAATTGGATCTATATAGGAGTTTTGGAAGTATGGCCATTTTCACTATGTTGATTCTTCCTTCCCAGGAGAAAGGGATGTCTTTCCATTTTCTGATATCATCTTCAATCTCTCTTTTCAGAGTGCTATAGTTTTCAGACTAGAGGTCTGATTTCTTTTGTTAGGTTGATTGCTAGGTATTACAATGTTTTGGATGCTATTGTGAAAGGAATTCATTGCCCCATTTCTCTCTCAGTGAGTCTGTTTTTAATATACAGAAAAGCTATTGATTTTTGCATGTTGACCTTGTATCCAGCTACTTTACTGAATTTGGTTATTAAGTCTAGAAGACTTTTGGTGGAGTTCTTGAGTTCTTCTATATAGAGTAACATGTCATCTGCAAACAATGACAATTTGACTTCATTTCCTATCTTTATTCCTTTTATTTCTTTCTCTTGTCTAATTGCTGTGGCTAATGTTTCCAAAACTATATTGAACAGGAGTGGTGATTTTGGGCATCCTTGTCTTGTTCCTGATTTTAGTGTGAAGGATTTCAATTTTTGACCACTTAGCATGATATTGGCTGTTGGTTTTCCATAAATAGCCTTAATCAGGTTTAGATAAAGACCTTCTATGCCAATTATCTGTAGGGTTTTTGTCATGAATGCGTGCTGGATTTTGTCAAATGCTTTTTCTGCATCTATTGAGATGATCATATGGTTTTTGTCTGTCCTTGGCTCTGTTAATATAGTGTATTACATTTATTCATTTAATTATGTTGAACCAACCTTGCATCCCTGGGATAAATCTGACTTGGTCAGGGTGTATGATCTTCTTGATGACCCTCTGTATTCTGTTTATCAGTATCTTGTTGAGGATTTTTGCATTTATATATATTAGGGAGATTGACCTGTAGTTCTCTTTTTGGTTCGAGTCTTTCCCTGGTTTCAGAATCAAAGTAACACTTGCTTCCATGAATGAATTTGGAAGTATTGCTTCCCGTTCAATTTCCTTGATGGTTTTAAAGAGTAATGGCAATAGTTCTTCTTTAAATGTCTTATAGAATTCAGCAGTGAAGCCATCAGGACCTGGGCTTCTCTTTGTTGGTAAATTTTTAATTATGTTTTCAATTTCACTCATTGTAATTGGGATGTTTAAAATTTCTGTATCTTCTTCATTTAACTTAGGAAATTCATATGTGTCTAGGAATTGTCCATTTCTTTTGTGTTTTCCATTTTATTACAGTACAAGTCCTTAAAGTAGATGTTGATGATCCTCTGGATTTCTGCTGGATCTGTTGTGACTTCACGTTTTTCATTCTTAATTGCATGGAGTTAAGCCTTTTCTTTCCTTTTCTTGGTAAGGTTGGCTAAAGCTTTATCAATTTTACTTATTCTTTTGAAAAACCAACTCTTTGATCATTGATTTTTTTGTATCATTCTCTTAGTCTCCATTGCTTTGATTTCTGCTCTGATCTTTATAATTTCCTCTCTTGTATGAGCTTTGGGTTTATCATGCTCCTCTTTTTCTAGGAGCTTGAGGTTCAGCATTAGGTTGTTTATTTGAGCTCTCTCTGTTTTCTTAATATGGACATTTACTATTATGAATTTCCCATGTAGAACTGCTTTCATTATGTCCGTCTATGTTGTACTGGCATTATTTACTTGTAGAAACTGTCTAATCTATTCTTTAATTTCTTCTGTGACCCATTTGTTGTTTAGGAGAGTGTTATTCAATTTCCATGTGTTTGTGGGGGTTTTGTGGTTTCTTATGCTATTGATCTCCAATATTATTGTACTATGGTTTGATAATATACTGGAGGTAACTTCAATTCTTTTACATTGACTTAGACATGTCCTATGAGCTAGCATGTGTTCTATTTTGGAGAATGACCCATGTGCAGCTGAAAAGAATGTGCATTTTGATTTTGTGGAGTGGAACACTCTGTAAACATCTATTAGGTCCATTTGTTCAATAGCTTGGTTCAGTTCTAGAAATTCGTTGATTTTTTTGTCTAGATGATCTGTCTATTTGTGATAGTGGGGTATTGAGGTCCCCTACAACAATTGTATTACTGTTTATTTGGTTTTTCATGTCCACTAATATTTGTTTTGTATAGTTGGAGGCATTCGTATTTGGTGCATATATATTTAGGATTGTCATCTCTTCCTCTTGGAATGTTTCCTTCACAAGGATGTAGTGACCATCTTTGTCTCTCTTAATTAGTTTTGGTTTGAAATCTACTTCGTCTGCCAATAAGATTGCTACCCCTGCTTTTTTCCAGGTTCCTGTTGCATGGAGAGCTGTTTTCCATCCTTTTACTTTCAGTTTTTCTTTCTGAGTCAGGTGTGTGTTTTTTTTGTTTTGGTTTGGTTTTTTGTTTGTACCGGGGATTGAACTTGGGACCTTGTGCTTGTGAGGCAGGTGCCAGAACCACTGAGCTAAATCCCTGGCCCAGGTGTGTTTTTTGTATACAGCATATTGTTCGATTTTGCTTCTTAATCCACTCTGCAAGTCCATTTCTTTTAATTGAATTGAGGCCATTAACGTTGACAGTTATAATTGATAGATATTGACTCATCCTTGTCATGATGCTTTACTGTTGTTGGCTTTCCCCCCCAACCCTTTCCCTTTAGTTTCTAGACTTGCTTGGTGGCTTCCTTCCGTTGTGCCTCATGAAGTTGTGACCTTCATTGTCTTTTTCTAGGATATTGTTTAGAAATGTCTGGAGTGTTGGTTTAGTGTTCATGAAATTTCTCAGGTGTTCTTTTTTGTGGAAGTATCTAATTTCCCCATGGATTATGAAAGATAATTTTGCAGGATACAATAGTCTAGGTTGGAAGTTATTTTCTGTTAGGGCTTGAAATACTTCACTCCAAGCTCTCCTTGACTTGAGGGTTTGTGTTGAGAAGTCTGATGTGATTCTGATGGGCTTTCCTTTGTAGGTGATTTGTTTCTTTTCTCTAATTGCTTGTAGGATTTTGTTCTTCTGTTGGGTTTCTGGGATCTTGACTATTATTTTCCTAAGTGTAGATTTTTTTTGATTGTGGATAGTTGGAGTCCTGTATGCCTCACTTATCTGTATGTACAATTCTCTACCTCTGTCTGGGAAGTTTTCTACTATTATTTTTGTGAACAGTATTTTTTATGTCAATTGTACTTTCTCCTGTTTTTTTGTGTACTCCTATCAGTCTTATGTTATTCTACTTTGCATTGTCTAGCAGCTGCTGGATTGATTTCTTGTGGTCTCTTACTATTTTTAAGAAATCTCTGATTTCATGGTCACTAACCACAATGCTGTCTTCTACATCTGATACTCTATCTTCACATTCCCTTAATCTACTCTGAATGCTTTCAATGGAGTTTTTAATCTCCTGGATATCTATTTGAATCTGTTTCATAGATCCCATTTCTTTCTAATGTTGGGTGAACATGATTTCCATTTCTTTCTTATGCTGGGTTTTCATGGCTTCCAGCATGGTTCTGAGCTCATCTATTTTTTTTATCTGTTTCTGTTCTAGAGCCTCTAATCATGTCTTTCACTCTCCTCACCATCTCTGTAGTTATCTGGGAAATTATTTCTGTTTTGGATTTTTCTAGAGCCTCATTCATCTGTTTTGTTACATCCTGTGCTATCAGTTCAGGGTGTCCAGGTGGTTGATTATCATATTTTTCCACCTCAGTTCCCCTGATTTGCCTTTGGTGGGGTGGAAGCCTTAGTTTGTGCCTTGCTTAAATGTCTTCTCACTTTTTTCTTACTGTCCTCGGTTTAATTCCTGGGTTGATACTTTGAAATTATTCATTGTAAGTGTCTTTGTTGCTTATGTTTAGAACCCTTGTGGAATGACTGTTTTCAGAGGTGTCTTCCAGATATATCTGGTCTTTAGGTTTTGAGTCTCTAATGACTCTGAGGCTATCTCATTTTCATTATACCAGGAAGGCAATCACAACATCTTAGCCCAAAGGATACAATCAGCAACACCATACCATCAAGCACAGCTTAGAAAATGACAATTTGTGGTAGTTACTAATCTATCACCTTTAACTGTGTGAATTATATCAAAATTGAGGACTAGCCCAACATACGTTTACAGTGGATAAACTCTTCAATATAGCAACTTTATCCTTTGGGATGGGGAGTTAGAAGGAGGTGGGAAGGGAGGGACAGATAGGTAGAAGGATCAGGAAAGGTTAGCAGTGAGGCCAGAAGACACAGGAAGATAAGGCAAACCGTTTCTAACAAACTGGTGAAGACAAGAGGAAAAGGCAGAATGAAAGAACAAAGACAAAAACAGAACCACCTAACAGCAATAGGGAGGCTAGATACTGTATTTACTTTCCTTTAAAACTAATGATAACTGAGAGAAGGAAAAAGAAAAATAAAGAAGAAATCTGAATTAGGTCAATAAAGGAACAAAAAAGGAGATGAACAATGTGGCACAGTGAGAGAATGAGAGAGAGAGAGAGAGAGAGAGAGAGAGAAAAGAAAGAAAAAAATAAAAATTTGAAAAGAGTAGAAAAATAAAAATTAAGAATTAAAACTAAGAGAAAATATTTTTTTGCAAATAACAAAAAATAAAAATGAAAGGCCTCCTTCAGGGTGTGTCTTTGCTGTCACAATAGACAACGTGGGCAGCAGTGTGCAGATATAAGTCAATGAGTCTCAGCAAGCCAGTAGCAGACCTATGAGATTCAGGCAGATTTCTGGCTGCTAGTCCCAAGTTGAGCTCCCTGTCCTCCTGCAGGGATGAACTCTGCAAAGTTCTAATGCAGGTTCCAGCTGCCCTTCCCCTGAAGATAGTCCAGGTTCTGATGGGAGGTGATGATCCCTCCAACTTATCATGTACGGTGGTCTTGTGTGCCTTTATTGCAGAGATTCTCTTCACTTTTCCACTGGGCTTCAGTTTTCATCCAGGAGCCTGAGAGAGGCCCTCTTTCTGTCACAGCCACGAGGCCAGAGGCAGGAGGTGGGGCGTGGGAGGACCAGGCTCTGCAGGGCCCCACACGGCTAAGCTGGTCATGCTGTGCGGAGCGTAGGCTCCAAGCCACGCCAGAGTCCATATCGTGTGCCTTCTCTGCTGTGTAAACTTTCAATGGAGTTTTTAATCTCCTGGAAATCTGTTCACATCTGTTTTATGGATTCCATTTGTTTCTTATGTTGGGATTCCATCATGTTCCTCAGCTCCTCTATTATTTTATGTGTCCTCTCTAGATTTACTATAATCATATCTTTCACTATGGGCACAATCTCTGCTGTTATCTGAGAAATTATTTCTGATTTCACTTTTTCAAGATCCTCTTTTGTTGCCAGTTCACAGAGTCCAGGTGGTTGAGTATCAGATTCTTCCATCTCATTTCCCTTTGGTGTTGCTTTAGGTGATGTGTAAGTCCAGTTTTGAGACTTGTTTACGTGTCTTCTCATTTCAATGGGGGTGGGGGGCCATGCTGTTGGCACCCGCATGGCTCACCTCTTTGGCACTGGGGGGGGGGGGGCGGTCTCTGCTCCTCTGCACTGGAGGTGGTGGTACAATGGCCTGGAAGGCTCACCTTCTCAGCACAGGGGGCAGCTCTGCTCCTTGGAGCTTGGGGTGGTGGTATGGTGGCCTGAAAGGCTCACCTCCTTGCCTCTGGGGGTGGGGGGCTCTTCTCCTCTGAGCTGGCGGGGGTAGTACAGCGGCCTAAAAGGCTTAGCTACTCAGTGCTGGGGGAATCTGGTCCTCTGCTCAGGCATGTATTCTTGAAGATCTCCCTCTCTCAGAGACAGCAGGAAAGGCAGCGCTTCCCTCCACACCCACTTCCAGCCCCACATTTTCTTTATCCAGTCATCAGTTAATGGGCAATTGGGCTGTTGCCAAGTTTTAGCTATTACAAACTGTGCTGCTAAAAACATGGGTGTGCATATATTGCTGTGGTATTATCTTTTTATGTCAAAGAAAATAATGCAAAACTGAGCTGAAACTTTACAACAGAAAAGTTTTCCTCATTGGCACCATCTATAAGAACCAGGAGTCTAACTACCCAGGTTGGTCCCATGAGAATATTTTTTAGGTCAACAGGAATTCCAGTTTTTAGGAATTTCCAATTCCATTATATAGTTTGGAATGACAAAACAATAAATATAGATTTCACTAATAACTTCATCTCTTGGAAAATTAAAATATTCAAAAGACACAAAAATTGTGGATTAAGAACAATGATGGAAATGTATGTTTTTATAGCCATTGTGAGAAAAGTATGAAGTTTCCTTAAAAATTAAAAATAGAAATAAGGGGCTGGGGATTTAGCTCAATGATTCTGGCACCTGCCTTACAAGTGTGTGGTCCTGAGTTCAATCCCCGGTACCAAAAAAGAATAACAACAACAAAATAGAAATACCACATGATCAAAGAATCCCATTATTATGTATACATCCAAAGGAGATGAAATCAATATATTCAAGAGCCATCTGTACTTCCATGTTTATTGCAGCCCTACTCACAATAGCCAAGAATAAGAAACAATTTAAATATAAACTTAATGGAAAAAAAGAAACAATTTAAATGTCTATCAACTGATGAGTGAATACAGAGAATGTGGTACATGTGTACAACAGAATACTATTCTATCATAAAGATAATAAAATGCAGTCCTTTGCATAGATGGATCCAAGGGTTATTATGTTAAGTGAAAAAAAAACAGGCACAGAAAGACAACTGCCACATTATCTCATTCACATGTAGGATACAAAAAAGTTGATCTCACAGAATTTAGAAACAGAACTGTGGTTACCAGAGGGGAAGGATGGGAAAGGGTTATAATATTTATGTTTTCATGTATCAGGTTAAAATTTTAATAATAAAGCTTTGAACTGTGAAAAAAAGGCATAAAAACAGTCACAGTATGCTGTTGGTATTATCCAACACACTGGTCATTTGCTCCTCCCATCCTTTGCCCTCTGTCTTCCAACTCTCCAATCTCTCCCAGTCTCTCCTCATTAATACCACTCAGCTCTGGGGAACATTAGCACTCTGAGGAGCGGTATAGGACTGTGATGGTTAATCCTGTCCAGTTGATTGGCTTGAAAGACATGTAAAGGCTTAGTAAAGTACACTGCTGGTGTGTCTGGGTCATGGGGGCAGGACTTTGGGGACTATATCTGGCCCCTGGCCTTTTGCTCTTGGGTGCTGGCTTCCTTGCTCTGCTTCTTGGCTGCCATAAGGCTAGCAGTTTTCCTCTGCTCTGCCCTTGCACCATGATGTGCTTTGGAGCCAGCTCACCAAGGACTAAAACCTCTGAAACTGTGAGCCAAAATAATCTCTTCCTTCCTTAAATTGTGCATGTCATTTATTTTGTCCCAGCAATAGAAAGGTGGCCAAATACAAGGACATTTTGCTCCCCAATCCCAACAGTCTCATATAGTTTGTACCAATGATAGCAAACCTTTTAGAGTTTTCAATGGGAACAACTGTCTGCAGCAAGCACACCATAAGTTCACCATCACTGGTCTATATGAACTTCCCCTATTATTGAGAGCTTCTACTGCCCTTGTTCTTAGCACTCAACTCAGTGCATGCATTCAGTACTTGACACTAACGAATAGAATGATGTCCTAAATTCAATTTCCAGCCTTGCCACTACCAGCTGCTTTGTGCTGAAGAATTCATCAGCCTCTCTGAACTATTGTTTCCTCATCTGTAACACGAAGAGGAAAAACAATCCTGAGTTATAACTATAGAACAATCCAAGGGCACAATGGATGGAAAAGCAATCTGAAAGGCATAAACTATTCATATATTATGGGTCTATTCAATGCTCAGTTCAGAGCAAGTCTGAACTCAATTTAAAAGAGAGAAAAACCATGATTTCTCGATCTTAATTCTAAATTCGTTCCAATTTATTTCATCCCAAATAAAGATCCACTTTAATTTATAAATACATTTCATATGTAAATTTAAAATCTTAATAGATTATCTGTAAGCTCCTGTCTTAGCATATAAATTTTCCCAGTTAGTACCTCAGTGTGTATATGTAAAATTATATATAAAAATATGTGTTATATGACTATATATAATATCATTAAATATAGCATCTTATTCAATAAATGAGAAGAAAATCAGAAATTACATTTTCTTCAACAAGATTCTTTTTTCATACTGATGCAGTGTTTTCCATTATCTTATTTAGAGGTTGCTTGGGGGAACTCTACCTTAATATCCCTACAGAATTTTTAACACATCTACTTTGAGTTAATTTTCTAGGACACTTGCACTTCATTTTCCTGTTTTTTCCTCTCCTTAGTCGTTTCGAACAAAAAACAACAAACATGCATTGTATAGACTTAATTATCCCTGAAGTTAAAATTAATCCAAGCACATTTCCAATGCAAAGGCTAAAATTCCAAAAGCAACTAGGAGTAAGGAGATGGGCTGCTTATGGGTAAACATGAAGGAAAATTATATACCTTCTCCAGGCAAAATAACTTCAGGTTCTTTACCACATTATTAAAGTTATAAATTAATCCACCTTGAGGGGTTGACAAAGAAATAACAACTACAGAGAAAGAAGGAGAGATTAGAAAATTAAATGAGAAGAACTGTGCTGTTAGCAGAGGTGCTCATATCAGGCATCTGGCATGGCCTCAGCTACAGCTTCCTGCCACCTCCAGTAGAGATAACTCTACTGCATTTATTCTAATCCTTGCTCCTGATATCTGCTCATGATCAGGAGTAAACAAAGCAGCATTCAGTGTAAGAACTGAAAGACCAGGGGACTGCATTAAGAATGAAAAGTTCATCTACGGATCTCTTGATTCCTATGTTGTACTTGTCCATTGTGCCATTTGGACATAGCACAGCATCCTTTTTGGTGAATGGTGTTAATAAATGCAACTCCCAATGTGAGAATTGTAGGTGCACTGGGAATAAGTGTACTCATTGGAGCCTGTTAAAACATCAAACTGGCGTAAAGGATGAGGGCTCAACAAAGTAATACTTTATATATTTTTATTTGCAAATGCCAGATACTTGTATATTTGAAAATTACACTATCTTGTTCTCCTTTTTTTCAGTTAAATACCCATAAATTCACAACCACAAATTGTGGACAGTGCAGACTCTACTCAGCTGTTAATAATTCTTAGAAGTTAATTAATAGGTCATCAACTTTTGTACTATTTAACCATGGGTGTACTAGTTGGTTTTCTATTGGTATAACAAAATATCCGAGGCTGAGTATTTTATAGAGAAAGTAAAAGGTTTATTTAGCTCACATTTTGGAGATTCAAAGTCAAGATTGAGCATCCCCATTGATTTGGACCCCTCACTACATCACATCATGGTAATGGGATTGAGGCAGAAACCAAGTGAGAAAAAGAGGTTACATAATAAGACAGGAAGCTAGAGAGTAGGGAGGGGCTAGTCTTGCTCTTTTCTAGCAATCTGCTCTTTGAAAAACAATTAACTCACTCCAAGAGACCAGTGTGACTCCCCTCTGAAAGCAATGTCATCAGTGTCCTAAAAACCTCCCACTAGGCCCCTTCTCTTAAAGATCCAACCATCCCCCAACCTCACCACACTGAGGACCAAGCTTCCAACATGTGAACCTGTGAGAACCTGATTCAAACCACTTTCAAACTGTAGCAATAACTATTTACATACTCAGCTCTTCACAGTTTCTATAACACTTAAGAAATTCTCAGGTATAGAAGAAAAAAAAACTAGCCCACAAAATTTATGTTTTAGCTATTAAAATTTATGGTCCAATCCCAAGCATTCTAGATCATATTCTTAAAACCTGATCATTTACTATCCTAAGCAAACTTCACAGGCTTAGAGCTAGGTGCTTGGATTTCCACATCTTAGCCCTATGCTTGAGAAAGTGACTCTCTTCCTTCAGCATCCATGTCTCCCTAAGTGAAATCCGGTTAGTTAGATCTAGAGTATAAAGAGCCTTCACTCTAAATGAAACAAAATTCAGCACCTTTGGCATTATATTGAAAAGGATTCTGAGGCTACATTTAAGCTTGATGGAAAAAATGTGAAGTTCAATTAGCAAGCTGTAAAATCAATGACAAAGCTTAAATGTGCAAAAGCACTTTCCCGGCAATGATGGCTAAAATCTTCCCAAGGTCTGAAGTTTGTGTGCCATATGAGCTCTGGAAGGTACTCAGTGTCTCTGAACTAAGCATCTTTACCTAAGCTGTTAGTCACCTTCCCATTGAGGGGACAAAATACATGACATACTCATAGACAACTTAGAAAAGGCCAGGGACTCCCAAGGTCAGGCCCTCTTGGCCCACCAAGACACCCAGAAATGTGCTTTACTGATCTTCTCTGCATCTCTCAAGCCAATCAAGTTGAGAGTCAAGATTAGCCACCTCACTTCAGCTGCCTCAGAAACCCAATCTAAGTACAACTCCTCATGGGCAAGGAGATGGGGTAGGGGATACTCATCCCAGAGAAGAGACGATGTTATAACTAGTCATAGAAAGGTCTGGGAGAGAAAATCCAGAAATTGCAAAAAGGAAGGGAGGTAGATTAAAGGCTCCAGTAGGAGATCACCTACAAACATATCACTCCAAACATCATTTTGATGTACAGATTATTTTTAGCTGAAGACATAGAAGAAACAGAAGACATCAAAACTCTGGATTCTTATCAGCCCAGGGATGGCACCAAGAGGAGTCTACATAACAAATCTCATTTAAATAACCTTCACTTTCCATTAGTGTCCCTCATGTTTACCTTCCCAGTTTGCCACACTTGGAAGCCTATACCTCTTTTCCTTTGCTACTTTGATGTAAACTTATTATTCGTTGTTGGATGTCATATAAACCTCAAGTTCTAACCACCCCTTGGAGTCACTTAATCACTGAATTTCTCCTGAGTACATGCACAGTGCATGTGGTAATAGGCTCTGTTTGTTTTTCTCTTGTTAATTTGTCTTTTGCCAGTTTAATTTCCAGAGTTCCAAATGAGAGAACCTAAGGGGGTGGAGAAAAAACATTTTCTCCTTCTCTAAATCCCTCAATAAAGAGCTATCCTATCCAGGAACAAGTACTCTGTTCTCTTCAACAAAAGTTGCATATCCACCTGACACCTGGAGCCAGCTTTTTATCCTTCAGGCAACTGAGCACATGGGGCTGAAACTACCCTGAATTCAAGGCAACCTAGGTTTAAATGAAACACAGTAAAGTGCTGTACATGTGAGAACATGATACATCCTCTTGATGACCTCCAGCAGAACTCCAGAAAGATGTGTAAACACACACTGGGCTGGGGCAATAGGGAAAGAGGTGGAGCCATCCCTAGAGTTTGACTGGGCCTCTGCTACCTTGATACTCCAAAGGTGACCTACTGAAGGTAGCCTGGGTGGCACTCGGGAGCTTTTCAGAACTACAAAAACTTGGGCCCCTCCCAAAATTGCTGAATCAGACTCTGGGGACGAGGTTTATTATCTGTGGTTAAACAGGCTCCCCAGGGGGTTCTGATCCACCCACAGATCTGAGACGTGCCACTCTAATCAATGCCAGCTTTTTGACTGCTTCCCCTTGATTCAATGGGGTGAATCCTGTGATAGAGCAAAGTTCTAATCTTTGGGCTCTCACCAAATACAAAATCAACACTGAACAGAACTTACCCACTCCTACTTGCCATCAAATTCATACAAACTCTTCTCTGATCATCCTCATTCTTGATTTTGCAATTGCCTGGTTGTTCATCCAGCAAAGCAACTCCTTGATGAGGCACACAACTCTCAGCGACCAGAAAACCCCTTCTTGCTTTGTGCCACACTGTGAAAGAGCCACAGGAGCAGAATTATGGAAACTTTAGGACAAACATCAGTGGACATAAGGATGAAGAAGTTTGTTTTAAAATGTAGATTCCTCCACCCCATCCTCAAACAGTGTGCTTCAGCCTGTCTGAGTGAGTCCCAGGAATCTGGCTATCTACACTTTAAGCCAATCCTTCAGGGACCTGGGGAGCAGGTGGTATGGGATGCCACGTTTGGAGAAACTCATCATTAGATGATCCATCATGTGGAAATGCTCAAGCAACATGTCCCCATCCTCCCTGAAAGGAAGGAGAGCTCTTTCTGATTTGTGTTTCATGATATCCATCAAACAAGTTAACGTCAACCATCCATTAAT
This sequence comes from Heterocephalus glaber, assembly GCF_053883595.1. Lineage (NCBI taxonomy): Eukaryota > Metazoa > Chordata > Mammalia > Rodentia > Bathyergidae > Heterocephalus > Heterocephalus glaber. The sequence continues at coordinate 64,208,291 of NW_028258320.1, forward strand.
GACTTTTAAGCAATTTGTGTAGGTGGCTGCCCACGTAATCAACCTTAATTCACAAACACTGCTGAGTGCCCACACAAAGGTAATAATGTGCCCAACCTCACACATAAATCTTTCAAATGGAAATTAAGCAGGTAGATGTTACAATCCACTGGGCATTACTCAACATCCCAAGAGACAGCATTAGGTTAACAGGATTGAAGCTGAAAATCAACTGGACAACCAGGAGAGTGTTGCCTGTCCTGCCATATTAAAGCCATAGCTAATTTCAGAGCCAGTGCCAGGACTCAAGGTGGGAAACCACCTCCTGTGTGGGGCAGGTATACTGTGGAATTGGAGCCCCTGGTGAGAGCTGAAATTGCTTAGGAAAGGACAGTTGTGGAATCAGAAGGATGTCCATGCCTACAGTTTAGCCAAAGTGCTCACATCTTATCTCAGATATCTGAGGGATCTGTTATTTGGAAAGATAGAAACCAGATAGTTCAGAAGTCATGGGTCATCTACCTAACATACTTTTTTTCTGGGAGAATGTCATTTCTCTCCTGTCACATGGTTATACTGCCTCACTTTCTTCCGATGTTAGTGGGTGGGACCTATATCTACCCATCTGCAGGATGGTCATGTGGCCCCAGCAGAACCAGTCAGAGTCTTCCTGTGATATTTTATACTGGATGCTTGGAATTGAGAGCAGTGAGGACAATGTAAGTTCAGCATTGGCATTGCCCACTTTAGCTGCCACATAGAAAGAGCCCACCAAAGAATAAAAAAACACAGAAAAGGTAGAGCTGGGAGCCCAGCTCTATATGTTACACAAGCCAATGTATGCATTTCTAAGTCAAATAAGTTTTAATTGGGCTCCTAGTGGGTTTCTTGCAACCCATAGATTTTTAACTACAAGGACCACATTGTTGACATGTTTGAGCACACCTGGTCCTGGCAAAGGCAAACACCTGAAATGTACACGGCACAGTTCAAGAAAATCACAAAGACATCAAGCCAGTCCCAGTGAGTGCATGCCACTGTGATTTCTGGGTTGCAGACATGGATTTTTATGTAGTTTGCTATTGTTTGGTTCTGTTGCAACCAGAGACCACCCCTGGGTTGTGTGGTTTGCATGTCTTTGTGTTAATGCTCCTCATACCCTCAAAGGAAGTAGGGTATGGGCAGGGACACTTGATCACAAAAGAATAAGCACATAGCTTCCAGAAAGAGAAAGGTACTCTGACCAACAGGTGACCTTCCAGAATCCAGCAACTACTTATAGAAGCTATGGGTATCATCACCATTTATAACTAAATGGAGATATACATTGTGAGCACATGAAACTCTTTATGCCCCTAGCTATAGAAGAAAAGGACTTTACTTCTGCAGCACCTGGGCACTTTCTGCCCTGCTGGCTTCAGCACAATTCATGGAGTATTTGAACCCCATGAATTTTAGATAATTAGTCTGGTTTGGGGCATTGAGAAGGTCTAACTGGAGTGTGATTAAAGTGAGTCTAGGGCATTGCTTTTCCTGCCCCCTTTCCCAGCACTTAGAGTTGGTGGGCAGTGTACTAGCTGCTGATGGCAATGAGAAAGAAGGCTGAGACCAGCTGGCTCAGGGTTTCTTAACACACTTAATGGTGCTCTTTCCAACCACAGGCTCTAGGCACTAAGACATAGTCTCCGCTGTCTTCAGACATAAAAACTAAAATCCATAACAGAAAAGACAGACTGGCATCTTTCCTGCATACAGTGCTTTCCATACAGATCCTTCTTTCTGTCCATTTGCTTTATGAACAACTGGTTCCCTCTGGGTCTGCAGCAATGACACTGGCCCCAAGCAGGCTCCCTACTCCTCTGTGAGTGAATCATTTCTCCATTTGCATTGACTTCACACAGTATTTGGTTGCACCATAAATAGCTGTTCAATGTTGTCTCTCCTGATCAGCTGACAGCTCCTAGACAGCAGAGTCCTCATTTATGTTACCATCACATCTGTTCCTCCTCCTTCTCCCAGAGTCTAGCACAGTGCTTACACATAGTAGGGACGACACCTATGTGCCCATTTCATTCAAATCATGGAAATAAATGAACTTGGGAATCACAATCTGCAGGTTGCAGGCATTTTTATGTTGAGCAGGCACAAACTAGGGAGCTCTGTGTAAGTAGGAAAAGGAGCTTCCATAAAGAAAAGCCCTCATATCAGCCCACAAGGCGAGGAAAGGAAGCATTCACTCTCTCACTCAAAGGCATCTGTTTCCAGCAGATCTAAGGACTGCAAAGAGAGCTGAGTGCAGAGGGAGGAGGGAGTTTCCCTCACTGTCTCTCGCTCTCACTCACATCCATCTCGGCAGAGAGAATAGGAGGCTGACTTTTAGATAATTACATGAACTCAGATCATTCACTTGGCTCTACAAAAGTGGATTTAGAAGGGGGAAAGCTTAAAGCAAATTATTAAGCATAGATATCCTAGGAAAATTACCCTAAAATAATATATTTCAGGCCAGCCAGAGAGAGATCTGCTAGATGGTACAACCTCAAGCCCTTTACTGATTCAGGAGGGAAAGTAATTCTCACCCTCCTGGATCTCTGCAGCATCTCAGAGTTTGCCCAGAATACAGCTATTTTTATTTGGACTATGAGGGCCCAGGGACATGAATTGTAATAGGCTCCCTGTGGTTCTGATGCAGGTTGCTGGAAGCATAGCTGCAGGTCAATACCATATCTCTGTAGGGTTCCCGTCAGCAATAGCACAACTCTCCACCAGTCACTGCTGCACTGTGGTCTGAACCACACCAAAGTAGGCAAAAAAGACGCTCATCTTCCGTAGGAAGCCTGTGAACACCTGATCAGGCAGAAATGTACCTGCTATGCCATTCACCTCCAACAAAGGTGAGGAGGGTGGAATACTAGGCCAAATCAGGACTGTGCCCGGCAACACTGCAACAAATTTTATGTGTCAGTGTGACTAGGAGATACCCCCAAGTTATTCAAACAATGCTCCATGTGAGGTATTTTGTAGGGGTGTTTAGCATCCATCTCCATTGAATTAAGTAAAGATTATCCTGGATAATGAGAATGGGTTCATTCAATCAGTTGAAAGGCCTTAAGCAGGAAACACAGAGATTACAATGAAGAGAAAATCTACTTTAAAACTGCAGCACCAGCTCCTGCTTGAGAGGTGCCAGCCTGCCCTGTGGGTTGCCAAATCCATAGGCATGCTTTGAAGAGTGTGTGTGTGTGTGTGTGTGTGTGTGTGTGTGTGTGTGTAAATCTGTTTTGTGCTGCTATAAGAGAATACTTGAGACTGGATAATTTAACAGAGATTTATTTCTTACAGTTCATGAGCTGGATGTCAAAGACAAAAGGACCCATCTATGAAAAAGGCTTTGGTGCTGTGTCATCCCACAGTAGGATGGCTCCTGCTATCTCTCATGATCATGATCACAGCCTTAATCCATTCTTGAGGACAGAAGCCCTCGTCACTTAACCATCTCTCAGAGGTCTCACCTCTCATTACTGTTGCACTGGGGATTAAGTTTCAAACACATTCAAACCATGCATAAACCTGCGCGTGCATACACACACACACACACACACACACACGCACACACACACACGCACACACACTATTTGCTCTGCTCCCTGGAGAACTGATTGATATAGGCATTTTATTCTTTCCCAAACCAAAGGTATAGTAACAAAAATCTCCAAGATTCAGGAAGCAAAAAATAAAAATGTAAATAAGTCCCTTGAAGGGATCAGCCCAGAGAGATGCAGGATTCAGTGCCATTCCTTCATTCAAAAGCAGCAGAAGTTGGGCAGAGGAAGGGGTAGCTCCACATTTAGCCTCCAATGGCTATTCCTAGGTGACAACTCTATGTATCTCAGTTGCTTCTCAGTCCTCTTGGACCAGCTGCCAACCTGTCACACATGGCTCCCCAAAGCCCAGCCCTCCAGGAACTGCCACCACCTGCTGTAGCAATGACCCATCGTTCCTTGAACCACAGGCTCACTTCTAGTCCCATGGTCACACAGCTCAGAGCATAGGCGTGTGGTAGACCACACTATGTTGAGCTTTTGTGTCAAGGTTTTTTGACTTTTGGAGTAGCTCTAGAGGCCCGAGTTAAGTGCTAACTTGGAACGTGTTTGAGGTCCAAAAAGGAAAAAACTTTTTTTGGTGGCATAAGGGGTTAAACCTAGTAGCTTTGCGCTGAATGCTATAGCCTATTTAAATTTTTTTTAAATAGGGTCTCCCTGAGTTACTAAGTCCCCCTGGCTGGGCTCAAACTTGTGAACTTCCTGCCTCAGCATCCCAGAGTGCAGGGATAACAGGCATGCCCCACCGTCCTTGGCTGAGGTCCAAATCTGAACCAAATTCTGGAAGTAGATGTGGTGCCATGAGGCACTCCACTTGCTCAAGCAATATGATTGCCCCATATTTCTCTTGAATGTCATGTGCAGAGAGCCCAAGAACTGCTCAGACCTCAAAACCACGGGGGCTGCTCTGCATTTCCGTGTCAGAAAGCATAACTCCAGGGAAGATGGCCTGGCTTTGGACTTCTGAAGAAAAAAGCACAACATGGAATGTCACTTTGTCACCTCAGCTGCTTTCTCCCTGATAAAGCCTTTCATCAGAATTTTGGGCACATGTTCATTTTAATTAATATTCATTTGAAATAATTTAAATATTAATCAGATGAGGTTATGGAAATATCATATTCAAATCAGAAAATGTACAAGGAAGATTGAAGGTACCCAATAAATCTGTATCAATGTGCTAGCTTCTCACTGCTGTGGCCAAATACTGAGCAAAACAACTTAAGGGAAGAAAGATCTATTTGGACTCACAGTTTCAGACCATGACTGACTGGCTGCAAGGCAGAAACATGATGGTGGAAAGGTATGATGGAGGAAAGCGGCTCACCTGTGGCATCTAGGAGTCAGACAGAAAGAGAAAGAGTCAGAGAACTAAGGGCTGGGGACAGGACAGGACTTCAAAGGCATGCTCACAGGGCCCTGTTTCCTCCTCCCCCTAACAGACCATTCAGCTATAAATGCTTTAGTGACCTCTTTACCAGTCACCTCTCCAGGCCCCACCTCTGGACACTGCTCCCTTGGGATCAAGCCCTCGATGCATGAGTCTTTGAGAGATATTTCATATTTACTTCCTAACAGTCAGGATTTTCTAGAAAAGTAAAACTCAGCAGGATGGTTACAAATATGTATATCATTCAAAGAGATTTCTTTTAAGGAATCGGCTCGGGTGAGTGTGTGCCTGGCAAGAGCGTAAGTAGGAAGAGCAGTAGACAGGAAACCCAGGCAGGAGTAGGCATTGCAGTCTTGAAGCAGAATTCCTTTCCCTCTGGGAAATCTGATTTTGCTCTTCACACCTTCTACTGATTGGATGAAGCCACCCCATTGCACACTCTCAAGGTGACCTTCTGACCTCAGGTGTGGATGTTACATACATCTACAAAGTAGCTTCCCAGCAACACCCAGATTACAGTTTGGGCATATAACTGGGAATATGGCCTGAACAGGTTGCCGTGGAGATGTCACAGAACCCAGGATCCATCTCAAACTTTTCTTCATGCCTTAATCTAGCCAAAGGAATTACTTGGCAAGCTTCATAGATCATAAAAATTGGATTAACCACATCTTCCATTTCATTTATTTTACCAGTATACTTGGAATTTAACATGTATATGTGTGTGTCTGTATACACACATAAGTATGTATATATACATATATGCATATGCATATGATATAGGCACACAATTATAAACATATACTACAGAGTCTGATACAACATTACTTTCAAATGTTTTCCAAATGAGCTCAAGTAGATATTCCAAAACATTGTTCCTGTTCATTTCCCACCAAACTGGCTATACTCTAAGAGAACACTTTAAATTACTCTTTCTATAGATGAGGATTATGGGTTCGTTACATCTCCCTCGTCTTGTCATAATGATATTTAACTTGTATCTTCATTGTAACCCATTATGTTGTTACTGTTTAGAGCCTGGAAAGTAATCTGCTCTCTGCCTACCCCTCAGATATCCATGGTTTTGCCATATTAAAATGCAAAAGGAGAGAGAAAATGTGCTATTTCACCTCTATGCTGGGACTAGCATGTAACAATAACCTCTTGTTTAATTACTTGCAAATGTGATTTTTGAAAAGCAGACAAGGAAATCAGTTCCTGCTCTTTCACAATGATCATGGGTGAAACTGCTATTATACAGCACTACTAGGAGATAAGCACAGGAGGATGCAAGAACTTCTAGTATTTTCTGAAAGTTGTTTGTAAAACTAAAAAAAAAAAAGAACCAGTGGATTTCTTTGCTTAACCAATCCTCATCTTTTTGTGTTCTCCAGACTTTGTGATGATCATTTTGTTAGAAAACAGCCTGGACAGGCTATAATTCAGAGTGATTTAATTAGCTTTAATAATAACACTTACCCTGTTTCATCCCACTGAAGATTCATTGCAACACGAGGGCATAAATTGGCAATGGCAACAATAGGGAATGCCTGTTATAACTCTCACTTCTGGACTCTCATAAAAGTCAAAGTAACAGCAGCACTCTCCTCTGTCTTCAATTTCCAATGGATTAATCTCCCTCAACCTCCCACCAGGTGATGAATGACAGTCCATTTGGGTCCAGCTGATACTCAATATTCTGACATTGTTTCAGAAACAAACTACTTTTCTCCTTTCCCCCAACATGTTTCTCTCTTTTGAATTGGTATTTATGTGGGCCCTTTTCATCAGTACAGAAAATTGGCTGGTACAGAACCCATATAAATCTATGCCAGCCTGTGATTTGCCCCGAAGGAAACTTAAGTTGGCTTACCTCAGCTCCAATTAACTTGGAATGTTTTCTGCTTTGTCAGGAACATTTTCAGATAATTGGAGTTTTGTTATTGTTGTTTGGTTTTAAATAATTTGAAGTCATTTTTACTTAATTATTTCTACTTAATCTGAAAAAACAAATAATGAAAGCTTCTATAACAAAGCAATATTTTGTATATGTGCTGCCGAAGCGAGCACAACAAAACAATATTTTGAAAGATTTATTGATTTGTCTACAGTTTTAAGAAATTAAATGATTGGAAAATAAGTTTAGAATAATTCCAGAGATGCTTATAATACAATCTTAACTCTGAAGAGCTGCTTCCCTTATTTTTAAATAATCCTCGAGTGATATATAACAATCAATAGAAATAAAATATTCAGTAACTAAGTCTCATGAGAGACTCAAAGATAACATAATTTCTACATATAGTTTCACAAACCTTTAAATTTTTCTCAAGCTGGTCAGAGCTTGCACTCAAACTCTGCTCTTTATGTCACTTTAGTAGCTAAGGAATTATCCACACTCCTGGAAACCATCAAAAGGCAAAGTAAGTTCTTCATATGTAAGTATCAGTACATCAGAATATAGTTCATATGAGCAATGACCGACTCTCTTAGACTTCTCACTACTGGGACAAAATATCTGACACCCACAAGTTAAAGGAGGAGTTATTTTAGCTCCTCCTAAAATACGAGGACCTTATAGAGGTTTCAGTCCATAGTCAGCTGGCTCCAAGGCAGGCGGCATGGCAGAGGAGAAACAGTTCATGGTGTGACAAGCAAGAAGCAAAACTATCATGGGAGGAGGGAGGATATATTTATACACTCTCCCATGTCATACTCACAGTGGCCAACCAGGCTTCACCTCCCAACATCACACCCAGCTATAAACCCATCAGTGGAATAACCCAGTATCACACATCCATGATCCAGTCACCTCCCAAAAACCTCACCTATGAGCAATTGAGGCACCGGGGAAATATCCAGATATAACCTATAACATCTACGCTTTCTAGAATCATCTTATCTTTAGTACTTGGGAATAAGGCATAGAGATTCTGTTTTTAACACCATTTGGACATAAACTGCTGGATTTCAACCTTTGGATTAAAAAAATATGACTAAACATGAATATTGAGTATCAACACAATGATTTACCTAAAGGACTGGCCATAAAACATGGCTGGGAAGGAAGGAAGGCACTCATACAATGTTGAGTATTTTCGACAGGTCTTCCCTTTACAGGGACACATAGAATTCCTTAAAATCAGTCCATCACCTCCTCAGACAGAAAAATAAAAGATCAGAGAGAAAGCTGAATAAACAGCCTCAGAAACGAAGCCAGGGAGACAGGATAGCAGGGAAAGAGAAGAGCGGACTTATATTTTGCATTCTCACAGGAGAAAATCCAATTTACATTTCACAATTTTGAAAGCAAAATCAAAGATAACGTTAAGAAAGTAAAAACACTTTTTAATAAAAGAAAATAAAAATAAAAATCCTTTGCCCACCTCAGCTTAAACAATTGTTCCTTCTAATCTTAAGCTTTCAGCTAGAACCCTGCTGTCTCCAAGTTAGGAAAATAGAGGCAAAAGTAAGAAGATGAAAATTTAATGGATCCAGGAAATGACAGGTCTGCTCCACAAGAATCAAATCAAATCAAAGAAAATCTGAAAGTTTCAAGATGCCAGTTTAAAGTTTCTACCTAAAATAAACTAAGATTAGGACTAAGTGCTGATTTCCATTGAGTTTATCTGATATACTTGATAGCATATTAAAAAGTAGTAAAATGGGTATTTAGTAATAACAAAAGGAAGAGAAAAGGAAAGATTTGCTTGGCTGAATTATATTTTGAAATTTTTAATGGGTTTAGGAGTCCATTCATTCCATTCACTACCCTAACCATTTTCCTTGTTACATCTGGCTGTAATGCAAATCCTTTGTTTTGCCTCTTCTCTTGAGTTCATAGATTCATGCTACCAACAGAAAAGAGCTCCTACAGGCCGGGGATTTAGCTCAGTGGTTTCGCTGCCTGCTGCACAAGCGCAAGGATCCAAGTTTGATCCCTGGTACCAAAAAAAAAGAAAAAAAGGAAAAAAAAAAAAGAAAAGAAAACAGTTCCTACAATAAGAATCAGGCTGGATTTTGAAATTTTTACTGACATACTATGCACTGCCTAGTTCCAATCACACATTATGGATGTCTTCCAGATATAGAAAATTAGAATCACATAAGTCAACTTCCCCCATGAGGAATGGCTGATCACTAGCTGAGCTGTGTACTTTTTGTTGACCAAAGCAAAACAGGAAATAGGATGAGGACACAATTTTCATCTGATCATTCATCAAATTCAAAAAGAAAGCTCACACATCATTCTAGATTAGTGGTGGCAAACCTATGGCATGGGTGTTGTTTTTCTTTTAAGACAAAAGATGTGACTATATGAGTCATTTTTTTTCTAAACTAAAGCCTTGGTATTGAGGTTTAATTGCAATGTTGGCACTTTGTGATAAATAAGTGGGTTTTGGGTAGCAGTGTGGGTACTCACCTCTAAAAGGTTCATCATCATTATCCAAGATTATTCCTTGTCCTTTGTTCATGACAAATTACTTAAGTGATGCCAGTCAATTCCATCTCCCTCTGTCCAGCACACCTCCCCGGTATCCCCTCACTTCAGCTTTGTACCAGCACAACCCATTTTTCTCCATCATTATTGTACTTACTGAGTTTCCTGCCTTCTGCAGAATAAACATAGAATGTTTTCCTGAAGCTACAGTTGTACTCAAAGATTTTCATGGGAAAATATTTTATTTGATGTGTAATGTGACATGAAGTCTTTTTCAAAGGTTATTAAAAATCTTTGAGTTTAAACCCAAGACTTTAAAATAATGTTGTGCATGGATGGCAACTTTGGACTCAGGTCTCAGAATCTATTAATTATTCTATACTATGAGGATATGGGGGAAAGTTTGGATATGACAAAACATCTGGATTCTTTGTTTTTGCCCTGAAAGATACTAACTCGCTTTTAGAAATCTATCCTATAGAAATGAACCATTATGAACCATCTTGTCACAAAGAGATATGCAGAAGATGATTCATCACAGCACTATGTATAATGGGGAAAAGGTTGTAATAATTTGAGTGACCATTGCCCATTTTGGACCATACAAATAATGAATACTTTGTGTCATTTTATAAAGTGGACCAGAAATATATTATTGGCATGAAATATGTTTGGGATATTTTAAGGGCAAAGGCTAATTGCAAGGAGTACCTTAAGATAGGAAGGTTGCAAGTTTTAGCTGAGACTTACAGGGACTTAGTGAGACCCTGTCTCAAAATTTTAAAGAGGAGGTGGGGCTAGGGATGTAGCTCAGTCTAAAGGCCCTCTGTTCAATCCTTAGCAAGATAGATAGATAGATAGATAGATAGATAGATAGATAGACAGAAAAAAATGTATTATTCAAACTCTGAAAACAAAGATAAAGGTATAAGATTGATTGTACAGCCAGGAATGGTAGCCCACAACTATAATCTTGCACTTTAAGAGGTAAAGGCAGAAGGATCACAAGTTCAAACACAGCTTGCACAATTTAGCAACTTTGCAATACCTTGTCTCAAAATAAAAAATAAGAAAAGAGCTGGCAATGGCCTTAGGTTCAATCTCCAGTACTACCAAAAAAAAAAAAAATGATTGCAGTTGGATAGAAGGGATTGCTGGAAATTTTTGTTATTTTTTTTGTTGATGGTTGCTAAAATGAACAGGCTTGGTTTTTATAATAGAAACAAAGAGAGCACTGCTCCCAGCAGAGAGTAGGTGAGCCAATCCCAGTGGCCAGGAGGAGGCTCCCAGGCCACCAGAGCACCATTCCCAGTGCAGAGGAGGTGAGCCATGGGGGTGCTAACAGTCCCCCCTGACCCCCACTGAAGTGAAAAGACACATAAACAAGCCTGAAAACTAGACTTCCAGATCACCTACAGCAACTCCAAAGGGAAATGAGATGGATCAATCTGATACTCAACCACCTGGACTCCCTGAACTGGCAACAAAAGAGGATCTGGAAAAAATGAAATCAGAAATAATTTCTCAGATAACAGCAGAGATTGTGCCCATAGTGCAAGACATGATTAATATATCTAGAGAAGACACAGATGAAAAATAGAGGAGCTGAGGAACATGATGGAATACCAACATAGAAAACAAATGGAATCCATAAAACAGATACAAACAGATTTCCAGGAGATTAAAAACTTCATTGAAAGTTTACACAGTAGAATGAGCCAATGTGAGGAACAGAATTTCAGATATAGAAGATAAGATTGCAAATAGTGACAGGGAAAAGAAAAATTTCTTTAAAATTGTAAGGAACCATGAGAAATCAAGCCAGCAGCTGCTAGATGATGCAAAGAAGAATAACATAAGACTGACTGAAGTCAATGAAGAAACAGGAGAGAGTGCAGGTGACATTAAAAAAAAAGGTTCACAGAAGTAATGGCAGAAAACTTCCCAAGCAGGTAAGTGAGGCATATAGGACTCCAACTAGCCTTGATCAAAAAAAAAAAAAATCTACACATAGGCATATAATAGTTAGGATTCCAGAAACCCATCAGGAGGACAAAATTCTGCAAGCAGTTAGAAAAAAGGAACAAATCACATACAAAAGAAAGCCCATCAGTCACAGCAGACTTCTCCATGCAAACCCTCAAGGCAAGAAGAGTTTGGAGTGATGTATTTCAAGCCCTAAAAGAAAACAGCCTCCAACCCAGATTGATGTACCCTGCAAAACTATCTTTCAAAATTGATGGAGAAATAAGATATTTTCATGACAAAGAGCACCTTAGGAACTTCATGGATACCAAACCAGCACTCCAAAAAATTTTAGGCAATATCCTAGGAAAACACAACGAGGATCACAACCCCAGGAAACCCAGCAGAATGAATCCATTGGGCGTGACAAGAAATTAAAAGCAAAGGGGGAGAATTCAACAAAAAGAAAAAGTCACGACAATGATAAGTCAATAATATCAGTTATACCCATCAATGTTAATGGTCTCAATTCACCATTCAAAAGACATAGACTGGCAGAATGGGTCAAGAAGCAAGATCCAACAATATGCTGCATACAAGAAACACACTTAATTCAAAAAGAAACTCATAGACTGAAAGTTAAAGGGTGGAAAACAATACTCCATGCGACACCAACCCCAAAAAAGCAGTAGTAGTTATCCTCTTTGCAGATCAAGTGAATTTCAAACCAAAATCTGAAATACTTCTGGTCCCAAGAATTTCAGATAAGGGATAGTTAACTTGTATGTACAAATCTATTGTGAGCATGTGTTTTCATTCCTCTTAAGTAAAAACTTAAGAACAGAACTGTTAGTTCATAACAGTAATACAAGTAATTTCTATATTGTTTTCCAATATCATTTTACATTCACATTAGCAGTATTTGAAAGTTCTAACTGGTTCACACCTAAGCTGACATCTGTTCTTTTAAAACTTTTAACTTCATCTCCCCAATGAGTGTATAATACAATTTGTTATTGTACTGATTAGTATTTTTCTCAATTTAGTGTTGCACACCTCTCCTTGTGCTGTCCTGGTTATTTATCATCTTCTTGTGTCTACTTTTTAATTGGGTTGTCTATTAATGAGCTGTAAGAGTTCCTTACATATTCTGGCCATAGGTTATATGTATTACAAATACGGTCTGTTTAAGGACTACTTTTCATTTTCTTAATGATGTCATTTAAAGTTCTAAATTTTGATGGAATCTCATTTATCAATTTTTTTTCTTTTATACATCATGTGTTTTGTATCCTAGGAAATTCTTGCCTACCCTAAATTCATGAACATTTTTCCTTATAATTTCTTCTTAAAGTTTTATACTTTTAGTCTTTCATATTTAGGTTCATAGATCCTTTCAAGTTATCTTTATGTATGGAAATAAAGGGTTGAGGTTAATTTTTCACATACAGATAACAATTTGCTCAAAACACTATCTTTCCCCTGCTCTTCAGTTGAGTTTATAGTCTATAAAATGTTAATGTTAAATAATCTTTCAAAACTCAGTGGACCACATATGTGTGGTTCTATTTCCAGATTTTCTGTTTTATTCCAATGATTTATAAGCCTTTCCTTATGCCAACACTGCTTTCATCACTGTAGCTTTAGAGGAAGTCTTAAAATTAGGTAATAAGGGTCGGGGATTTAGCTCAGTGATTCTGGTACCTGCCTTGCAAGCTCAAGGTCCCAAGTTTGATCCCCAGTACCAAAAAAATGTATAATTGATATTGTGTAACAGGAAGAAAAGGTCTAAAGGAGTAGGGGAAGTGGGAGGGGTAGGGGAAAGGAAAGAAGGGAAAAGAAAAAAATGTGAGAAAAGGGAAAAAATGGAAACAAAGTCTTTGCAAATAGAGAAGGGTGGAGGGGGTGAAGGGAGGGCAAGGGAAGGGGAAAAAATAAGAACCAAGATACTCATGTAAAGGTAAAAGATCCCAATGACGAATGTAACTGTATTTTATATCTAATATGTATCAATAAATTTAATGAAAAAAAAAAGAAACAGATTTATTTCTGTAGAGTGAAGGTGGAATAGAGAAGGCAGTCCACCCTTTTGCACATGATGAACATCATTAATGATCTGCCACCTGCCCACCTTCCCTCATTCCATTTTCGGCTACTCCCACCCTGGTCTTTAATCTACCAAGAATCCTACTATAACTGAAGCTTTCAAACCAGAGATACTATGTCACTTTTGTGCTTTAAAGATGCTTTTCTGCTAGCCTGACATATTCTTCTTTAGCTTTCTTAACCTGGAAAAGTTCTTCTGAAGACAATTTGGCCTCATATTGGCCTTCACCTATGGAGAAAACATTCTAGTCAACACATGTAATTGCCTGATCCTTCGTGACAGTACTATTCTTCAGTGTAAGTTAAGATCAACTGTGCTCTTATGAATCAGCCTTTGTGTGCTTGGTCAACATGAGTCCCCTGGCAGAGCCACTGAAGGAAAATGAATCCACTAGGGCAGTTGGTTCACACAAAGGTTGCCATGGTGAAAGCAGTAGATGCAGATCCTGTGAACATCCTTGAAGCAGACAGCCAATGAGCCTCCATCCTTGGGCAACCAGCTACCCAAGAGCATTCTTTTGACCAAGATGGAGCCCCAATTCTCCACTATCATCATGAAAAAAATTCTCTATTACTTACTTTAATGGTCAAAGAGCTTTACTTTAATTGTGCCCCAAACAGATCTTTATCATACTACAATCAGCAAGAGAATGGCATTACCCACATAAAAGTGCATGTACTTTTTTCCCTGAAGAGTTTTGAACACTGAATGTGTTCTAGGCAGTGTGTGAGAGAGACAGATTTATAAAGACACCAAATTTATATTCCACATTGCAGCTTTTTCAGCCTGACATGTTGGCCTGTCCAATGGAAAACCATACTCCGTAGACAATTGTATACTCACTTAGCTGCCTCAGTTACAAAGATAAATGGGGAGATCAACAATAACAATAGCAACATGAGCAAACTTTGAGCAAGAAGCTTGACAATTCTTAGATTTAGGGAGCTGGAAGAAATAGCACCTGACTCTAGGACCAATTCACCTTAATCTGAAATATTTCCTAAATCTCCATCACTCCAATATAGGATGCTAGGTAAAGTTGAATGCAAACAGACTGATGCAAGTAATTTTCTTAACCTAGATATGCATCTGGTCCTTAGTCATATGCTGCCTTTGGCTTGAGGAAGCCATGACAGGTCTAATGATTCCCCATTGCTTTCGGAATGCATGTCTACAAAGGAAACCTGAGTCAGCACAGTTTGCACTCTTGACCACCTTAGGAAAGACAGCCTGGGCAGCCACAGAAGCACATTTCTCCAGCAAAAAATTTTTAAAAATCCACAAGTGTCAGTTATCAGACAGATTTGAAGCCCTTGGCCCCAAAATAGCTTCCACCATGTGCCACGGTGTCCCCAAGCTTCCATAGGAGTAAACAGCCTAAGCCACATGATTTCAGTCCCACCCAAGCAAGCAAAAGCAATGAGTAGTGATTATCTGGAAGCATTAGGCTTATAGCCCAGACTTGGCATCCACACTTCATCTGCTTCCAGAATGGGTATTTAAAAACCTTCAGTCTCACTTGTGATCATGGAAATGTAGATGCACTCCAAGAGATGTTTTCCACCTATCCGACCAGAAAAGATCTTTAAAATACTATTCTCTGGTGTTGACAAGGGTGTAGGAAAACAGCAGCCTAATGCTCTGCCAGAAGGTGTATGCATTAGTACAGCATTTTGGAAAACAATATGTCAACATACATTATAAACCATAAAATTTTTTTATACAATAGAGCTTGGCCTTTGTTTCCAGCTAAGAAAACAGAAAACCTACTTCCTAATAACTTGATCAATAAGGAAACTTATTATCTCATAATACAAATGCAGCTATAAAAACTCCAAGGCTGGTCAATTCTGAAACTCAATGACATTATCAAAGGCTTCAGTCTGCTCTGCCAACATTAGATTGTTGGCTCACTCTTCTCCTGGAAACATATTTGCATACATTAATCCCCAAAAGCAAGCAAACAAACAAATAAGTCCTTGCTCTTTTTTTTATATCTTTAAGATAAAGAAAGTCTTTTCAAAAAAAAAAAAAAAAGAAAGTCTTTTCCAGAAGACCCTATGAAAATGGTCCCCTCTACCATTTCACTGGGCTAAACCAATGGTTTTCAAAATCTGTTCCATGGACCAATAGCAGAGTCTGCGAACATATTAGCATGTTAGAAGAACAAATTCCTGGCTCACCCTGAACCTGCTGATCCAAAACCACTGAGGCAGGGGCTTATTCTGGTGTTCAAATCCAAGACTAACTATCCTAAACCAACTAATTGACAAGAGGAATGGATACCATTGTCACCTTTAGAATAATCACAATCCTTTCCCTTAAGCTGAGGTCACCTCCGCTGAGCATAAGGCTTTTGCCTCTACGCCTCTCAGCCTACCTGTCCACCCCAACAGGCTGCATTCTCAAGTAGTTAAACTTTTTTCAGCTATGGGAACAGAAACTTAATTCAAAAATGTCTTTAACAATAAAGAGACTTATTGACTCATTATAAGTATGAAGATTGTTCAAGGATTAATTAATTCTGGTATTTACCGCTCACTTCAAACTCTAAGTACATTTCTTATGTCTCTGTTTCTCTTCCTTTCTCTTTGAATGTGTGTGTGTGTGTGTGTGTGTGTGTGTGTGTGTGTGTGTTGTCTTTCTAAGGGCTGAAGAAGATGTAAGTTATTTACTGGTTTTAAAATATGTCCACATAGTCTTTAATCATCTTCCCCTCAAAGAATGTAGGCCACTTCCCCTGTCCTTGAGTATGGACTGTTCTTAGTAACTTGCTTCTAACAGAATGTAGCAAAATTGACGGTGTGTGTCTTTTAGGACTACATCATTAAACACACTGTGAGTTCCTGTTTGCTCATCTCTCTCTCTCTCTCCCTCGCCCCCTCATCTCCTTTCTCTGGGGAAAGCCAGCTGCCTGGTTGTCAGTACTCAAGCAACCTTTGGGTGAATTGCATTTGGACAGAACTGAGGCTTCCTGCCTACATCCATGTCAGTGCACCATCTTGGAAGCAGATCCACCAGCCTCAGTCAAAGGTTCAGATGATACAGCCCAGGCTTGACTTGAACTTTTGACTCAGAGACAACCTGAGCCAGAACCACCCACCTAACATGCTTAAGGATTCCTGACATACGGAAACAATATTTGCTGTATTATTAGGACAATAAATTTGGAGGTGATTATCAAATAGCATTGGTTCTCTATAATAAAACTATAGAGACCCCAGGTAGAATTACTTGGCTCCCAGAGATACACAGATTTCAGTTTTACTTTATAAACTTTTCTCATTCCTAAGACATATATGATTCCCCAACTGGGGTGTGCTGAATGTAACTTACCTTCCATTTTCTTTCTACATGTAGGTCCATTGCTGATTCCAGCCTATTGTGCAATAAGCCACTTCCTCCCTTAATGATTACTTTTCTTTTAGACATCCTAGCATGTCTTCCAGCATCTGATTTCTGTGGGTCTACTTGTTCTCTGCTACTTTGCTGTTCTGCATTTTAATAGGGATCCACAGAGAAGACATTCCATCTCATCCTACAGCAGTGACTCCAGTTGTAGAAATATCTGCCACACCTCAAGGGTGAGGGAAAATTTAGGTAGACTTGTTAACAAGGCACAAGCTTGTTAGTAAACTTCAAATCCCAGGTCAAAGGGGGATACCTACTGAGACATCAGCATTTGCTGGAATCTTAAAGCAAATTGCCACCTTCTTTCCTACAGATTACTCAATTCCCCTGACTTAGCCAAGGCTGTGCTTCTACATTTTGCCTGCAGTAGAGGCATCGGGTGACTCTCAACCTGAGTCTAGAATGTGCTCATGGAAGCTTCCAGGTAGATGGGGGCCAGAAAGCCAGTGGGAAAATTTAATCTGCCCCTCCTCCTCCATGCTCACACATTTCTCTGAAGCCTGTGAACTGCAGGAACCATACCTGGATGTTCAGGCTGGAACTTAGAACATGAGTCAGTGTTTCCAGTAGGAATATTAAAGAACCAATTAGAAGTACCTGGCAAAAATACAGCTTCCTCGACCCATCTATAGCCCACTAACTGAATTTCTGGGGTTAAAACTCTGCATTATTAGGAAGCATCTGGACAATTCTCATGCACTCCTATTTTGAGAACTATAGTTATTTTTAAAATTGAGATATTATATCCATATAATAAAATGTACAGATCTTTTGTGGTTTATATATGGTATTTGGCAATTGCATACACCTATGAAACTACCACCCAAACCAAGATGTACAATATTTCTATCACCCTAGAAAATTCTTTTTTGCCTCTTTCTAATCAACCTCCATCTTTAGAAGTCATGACTTTATTAGAGTTTCTATCATTATAGAGAATTCTGCCCAGAACTGTTGCTTTTTGAAACATCGAAGCTATACAGGTAAGTCGGTCATTTGAGAATTCAAAGAATATCATTTCTGTTTGGCAAGAGGGAAAGATTTCAATATTCCATCTGAGGGGACTGTTCCATCTTTCTGGGAAAAGTAGCCTAGTAGGCATTTTGGCAATGGAGATACAGAGCCTTGTGAACTGGCCATGTGATTCAGGAGAGCTTAAGCCACACTGAGAGGGAGAATGTTAATGGTCTACACGTTGGAAGCAGGGCTGTGGCTCTTAAGTGTTGGAGGAAAAAAGTATGTTAAGAGCATTGGTTATTCTGAGTTCTTTCCTCAGGCTCTGGCACAGGGCTGGGCAGCTCCCAGCCAAAAGCAAATCAGATTGTTTTCATGATTCAGATGAGGAAACCCGTCATCCCCAGCCAGGATGGCAACTCTCAATGACATTTTCTCTATCATCCATTCTAATTAATGGATTGCTTATATTTGGTTTCTATCTGGCCACCTCACCACTTGATTAAATGAAATATGTTCTTTCTAATAGCTTTAAGTTAATTCATGGGGGCTTGCTAGATACATAATCTGAAAATAAGGTCACTTTCATTTTTTCCTTTCCAGTTGTTATGATTTTTACTTTTTGTTCTCAGTTTCAGGCCTTATTGCTTTGGCCATTTTTAAATTATCCTAAAGTTTAGTAGGATAAAGATACTGACATTGAATTTTTGACAAGCCTGAAAATTATAGATTTGGGGATGCAGCAACAACAATCAGAGTAAACAGCAAAGATGCCATGCAGTGGTTTGTGGTGCACTAAGGGCCAGAGATTTTGAGTCATCTCTGAGTCCTTCACCACTTACAAATCTTAAGAGAGGTGAGATGGAGGAAATTAAGTATGCATCTTAGTTCATGACAGACTTTTGGCCAAAATCAAAACAAATTACTGCACAGCTTTGTTTCTACTGTGCGTCCATGATGTGATCTTCCATATGTCAATATGAAAAACACATTTTAATCATTAACACTGGATGTTGATTATTCCAGCTCACAGAGCAAACTTTCTTTCCTTCTGAAATCTCAGAATTGGAGTGCTATGGTTAATCTAAGCACCTCAAGTCAGTCCACAGCATACCAGTGTCAAGAGTTCACAAACAGGCCATTTTTATCTTCATTGTCCCCTCATTCAATCCTTAATCTCATTCCCATTCCACTATATATATGTAGTCTCCTGTGTTTAACATATTGGTATCCTATATGGCTTTATTTACACATAGGGGCATCCTTAACAATCCTTTATTAGTGTGAAGATTTTTCCAGAAACCGGATTGTTCTGGGTGTCTCCTTTGACTTTTTATTTTTTTCGTTCAATATTACATGCTTAGGATTCCTCTTTGTTGGTTTATATAGAGAGTTCTGAGGTTAGCAATAACATGGTAGCCCCTCCACCTGCTGTCAGGTTCTCAGTACCACAGAATCCCCAGAAGCCTCACTTGATCCCACCAACCTTCCTCCCTACTTCCCCCGGGGGTAGATAACCAGCATCCCAATGTTTTGCTCATTATATCCTTACCTTTCCACATTTTACTTATTCCTTTATTTTATCATATATTTCATATGTTCACAAGTAATATATCATTAAGTTTTACATACTTTTAAACTTTACATGAATGAGGTTATATGTATTTTTATGCAACTTTTAAAAATCCAACATTATGTATGCGAGTCATTCCAATAGATGCTTGTAGCTGTTGTGTATTCATTTTCATAATTATATTTCATTGTGTATCCATTCCTCATCTTCAGACATTTGGGTTATTTCTGGGTTTGGTTTTGTTTTTTTCTATCACACACAACGCTGCTGTTGTTGTTTAACATTCTTAAACATGCACACAGGAGCGTCTCTATGCCTCAAAGAGGAATTGCTGGATTTGGAAGTTCATACATGTTCAACTTCACTAAATAATGCCAGATTGTTTTCCAAAGTTTCCATAGCAATTTGTTGTCCCATCAACAGAGGACAAGTATTCCAGTGGCCTCAACTTTCCCCAAGCTTCTCTATCAGGCTTAAACTTACTATAAACATACTATAACTAAAATATGGCTTTAATTTGGATTTCTTTGATAATCAATGAACTTGGTCACCTTTCTGTATGTTTGTTCTTCATTTGACAAAGAAACTATTCAAGTCTTTGTCCTTTTTGTCTGTTGGAGCTTTTTATCCTTTGCTTAATTAATAATAGATAAGTATATTTAACTGCTATATGGCATTCTGTTTTATACACTTCTGTTTAACAAGTCTTTATACTGCTCTGGACATTTAGCTTATTTCCAATCCTTTGTTATTACAAACAATGCTATGGTAAAAATCCTTGTACAGTCTTTTTGAGTATGTGAGAAATTTCCTTTGAAATGGGATTGATGGGTCTGAATATGTGTATATGCAGTTTCTCCTGAAGACAGACAAATTGCTTTCCAAACTAGATGCACCAATTTACTATCTCCTAGAAACTGATCGAGTTTCCCATTTATTCTGCCACACATTTGCCAGCACTTGATATCATCCCCAAAACAAATTTATGTATACAGTGTACTGTCGCATTGGTCTGTAAATAATCTTGGAAGGTAGAAAATTAAAAAGAACCAACATTTTTCTAGTATTTCACAATTTGCAAAGCACTTTCATTTGCATTCTCTACCTCATTTGATGCTCAAATCCTGTCACTCATTTCCCTGCAAGTCACACTCAGCTGAAAACCAATATTGTTCATTTTCCTAAATTCAATTGCTTCTTTGTGTGTAAACACTGTATAGGTATTCTGTCTACTCTGAGCACCCTGAAAAATATTTCCCTGATCTTGTTTATTTATGAACTGGTCTTTATCCCACATCCTAGGGAAAGGTATGAAGCCAGAGAACATTCTCTAGCTCTGTCATTAGAGAGCTAAGAGGAAGGGGTTCGCTCTGTCATCCCTTCCTAGGTGACTCTACAGCCACCCCAGCCACCAAAGGTAGGGGACTCCTAAACATAGAAAGGAGCTTGAGTGCTGGTCTACCAAAGACAATGACAAGGCATCCGGCACAGAGATTATAAATAACAGGTCAGATAAGGGTACGGTGCTTCTGTTTTTTCCCCTAAATGTAACCTTTCCCTTTCTTATTTTACCCAGCCAATGTCTGTTGATAAGTTGGGGATAAAGAATGAGCCATAATATAATAATCACTCTACTATTCCTATCGGTGGAGGCTCACTCTTAACTGTTTTTCTCGAGTTTTGTGACTGTGCTCCTTATGTTGGCAATATATCATCCTAATGATCTCATTTTCATGGTAATGAATGATGATTCCATTCTGCAGCAAGGCATATGGCATCCCTTTGCAATCCCAAGTGAATAGGAGGTGTAATGAATCCCAACTTCATCCAAAGCACTAGAAAATGTAAAATGGTGTTCTCCAGTCAACATCATTTCATTCTTAATCTTTATGCTCCATCATTTTGACTAGTATTTTCCATATTTAGCTTCCTTTTTATTTACAAGATGCATGTGTACGTCTGCCTGAAATATAACTTCTAGATTTCTTTCTCACTAACAAAGTTTTAGTGCCTTTGTTGGGCCTTGTTCACATAATAAACCTATTGTTTATCATGGAGACAACCTGGGCTCAGAAAAATGAAGTAAATTGGTAAAGGTCACAGAGATGAAGCTAGGATTTTAACCTTGGACTTAGAAGTCAAAGGCCAGTGCTTTCTCTACTATGCCATATCACGCCTGTGCTGCAGAGTTTTGCTATTGTTTAAATTTCAGACATGAAATTTTTGAGTCTTTATTTAACCTTTTTTATAACCCCAAGGAAATTTGGATGGTATTACTTCAGCTATGATATTTGAGCCCCCAGGGAGTGAAAGGTCAAGGCATGATTTCATGCAGCAGCCTGTCACACGACTGAGAGGCAGAGCAGCAGTCACCAGGCTCGGCCTGGCCTCCATTCTCTACATCACAGTTGAGGCTGCAGAAGTCTCTGCCACCCATCTACCTGCACAAACACTTTCATTCACCTCCCCTGTGAGACAGAATTAGTAGCGATATATCGGAGTCTCTGGATTTCCAGCTTCATAGCTTTAGCTTTATAGATTTATGCTGTTGACTATCTTAGGAATCTGTTGGGAATTGGTGAGAATACCTTACATTTTTAGGTCCCAAATTTCAAACTTCTGATAGGAATTTGGTTGTCAGAGCAACATAAGAAACCAAAGTAATTTTGACTCAGATTTCCCAATGCTTACCAAACATCAGACTTTATAAGAATATGAAACATTTACGATAAAGTCCGAGAACAGGCATACTGAGATACCACAAAATTGTCATAACAAGCATGCTGTCTTCCAGGGGCCTGTGCCTTTATAATTACTTTCACCACTACCTAGAAAGCAGCCTAATTCCCTTCCCTCCTTACCCTCCATCTAAAACTCCTAACCCAGAAGTCAAGTCCTCGTAATCAAAACCTTTCACAAGTCTACTCGAGCCCCTTATGATAATTACTGCCCACTCCCTGCTCCCTCAGCAACATGTACCTTCATGCATCCATTCATGCCTGCATTCTTCATTCATCCTTCAGAAGTTCACTGAGGACTGCCATGTGCCTGGCACCACTCTAGGCACTGAGACATACCCGTGGACAAGAGACAAAACCTCCACAATGTAGAGGTGACATTTTAACTGGGCACATCAGTCAGCAAGCTAACATGTAAATGGAACACAGTCCTCTAACCAGTGAGCAATTCTGTGAGAGAAAACAGGGCAGGGAAAGGTGGATCTGAAGCATAAGGTGAGGAAGAGCCTTCTTATTTAAAACAGGGGTCAGGCAAACCTCTCCGAGAAGGTGCCATGGGAACACAAAATCAAAAGAGGAGAGAGAGTTACCCATGTAGCAAAGGAATATTCTTACTGAGAAACAGATAGTAACAAGGCTGGAGGCAGGAGCCAGGTTGACTTGGGCAGAAAGAGTGAATAGGAGGAGCAGAGAGACCCCAGGGACCTGCTGCGGGCAGCCTGACTGGCCATTCTGAGGATGTCACAGTTTTGCAATAGGCAAAATAGGGAGACAACAGAGAGTTTTGAGCAGAGGAGTCTGATTTAGAAAACTTTAGAAACCAAAAGGATAGATTATGAATATGAGAGAAAGCAAGGAGTAAAAGATGGCTCTAAGATTCAGGGTACTACTAGTCAGTGCTATTCTTTGTATTTTTCATATTAAAAATCCAGCAGGAAGCCATTTTAATTTCAGCATGCCCATAAGTTTTTGTGTCATTTTCACAAATAAACTATTGCATGGCTTCATATTGGCCTTATTCTGAAATCCACATGCCAGAGGATATAGCAAGTTTATGTGTATGAAAAGTCTCTAATTTAGGCCCAACTACAAACCAAGAGGCTGCTCAAAGCTGTATGATGGATGCAAGAAACAAAACCTTTTCATGTCATTCTAAGGGCGAGCTCCCTTCACAGAAGTTCTGTAAGTTTCCAAAGATCAAGGAGTGTTTAGGGCTCATCAGCTCTGGAAAGCAGGTATGTGGTCAGTTGAAAAGCAACTCTGCCTGCTTCTTAGGAGTGTCTAGCTAGACAAGCTACTGTCATACATGGCAAACTGTGCAGGGATGCAAGCCTACATCCCTAGGTTACAAACCCAGTCTCTTTATCATGGACCAGACAACCACTGGCACAAAGAGGAAGGTATTCTCTTCCGTATGTGAATAACCACCTGGTAGTATTTATATCTTTCCTGTCTTCTTCGACACTTGCTCTATTGCATAATATTTATTTATGCTTTGTGAAGAGAGATGGAAAATATGTAGCACTGTACCACCTTTCTCCCCCATCCATCCATGACAGATATTGTATTTGATTACAGTGTTTTGTTCTACTGATCCCCAAAGAAGTTTTAACATTTTCTCCACATCACACTCCA
This sequence comes from Heterocephalus glaber, assembly GCF_053883595.1. Taxonomy (NCBI): domain Eukaryota; kingdom Metazoa; phylum Chordata; class Mammalia; order Rodentia; family Bathyergidae; genus Heterocephalus; species Heterocephalus glaber. Next base: position 64,232,086 of record NW_028258320.1, read on the forward strand.
GGTAGCCACAATCAACTGGTCAATGAAATAGCAGGGGCATGCAACATGAAGCCTGCCTCTTGTCCTTTTCCTGGAGGATCACTTATTTAAAAAGCATGAACCACATCTTCTGTATCTTTGTATCAAATGAAGTACCAGCTTCCATCTCAGAAGCAGAAGGCAATCTAGATTCATTGCACATTCCAGAACTTTAGTACAGAACCAAATCAGATATGGCCGACAATTTCCAGAAGCTTTGAGTCATTCAACAAACATTTATGAGGCCAATTCTGATGAGCATATCTATCATACCATTGATCTCAAAGAAATTATGTATGGATCACTTAGAAGGCCAATGAGATGACTCTAGAAATTAGGTTAGTTAAGTGCAAGTTGCTATTTTAAACAAATGGCAATTAAAATGTCACTGGCTTCTTGAAGAATTACCTTCCAAAAGCAATGCTGCCGGACTCTCAGACATCCTGGCACTCTGTGATACAATGGCTTCAAGATGATGTATCATACTGACGCAGCCCTTTCACATTTATTTTCCTCATTACCATCATTAAGAAACTGAATGCAGAGGGCTCCTGTGACTGAGAAAATACCTTTTGCATCCTTTACACCAGTTATAAGAAGTCACCCAGACTGACAACTGGACTTGTTTCATTTCTCCTTTAATCTGCCCAAAGAAGAAGTAAGTAGCAATTTTTAAAAGTGCCTTAAAACTTGTGACTCTCGTTCACAACAGGGATGAGCAGCATATTTGAGTTTGCATCCTGTTATTCTCCTGAGGCAGAAGCCATAACTGTCTTGACACCCAATTCTGTGGGCTAATGAGCCCTATCACTCAGCCCTCCTACCATGGGAAATGCCAGGGAAGGGTTTGCTGACCTTTGGAGTGGGCAGCAGAGTCATGTGATGCATTTCAGAGCGCTAACAAAGCATGTTGTGATTAGGGTCTTCTCTTACCTTTTTCTAATGCTGTTTTATTGTCTCTTTTCCCATTTTTTTGAGCAGGGCAATGACAACTGAGGACAAATAGCCTGAACTTGATCCTGCTGGAAAAGCTAAGTTGTCTAAATTTTGTTACCACTGATGATCAAGTAAGTTAACGTGTAGGAGAGGGCTTTGTATGGCAAATCACACAGAGCAGATAGTGATCAGTAAATTGTGGTCACTCAGCCAGCAGGCCCCATGAGGCTCCAGTGAGCACCTGGTCAGATTCCAGCTCACTATGCTGGCAGCTCAGAGATGCCCAAGCTCCCAGGCTCTTCTCCTCTGGATGAGACTTTCTGGGGTGTCCATCGGTTGCACTCTGGCAAGTCAGTGGGGAATACATTTAAGGAGTAAATAGATATCTACATTCCTGTGGCCCTGGGCAAGTTATTTTATCTCTCCAAATGTGGGTGCTTTGATCTATAAAATGGAGATAACTAAGTACCAGACTCAGAGGGCAGGTGGGATGTGTGGAAAGCCTTCAGCAGGATGCTTGGAATGGAATAGGATATCAACAAATTGGGCCCCTATTATTGTATTAAATATTGTTCTTAACCCGAGCACTTGTGAAATATAAATGAATTCTGCTCAGCCTGTTAATGAACAAAATCTTTTTGTCATCTTGGGATAAAGTAATACCTCTTGCTTGGGTGGATGGAACTGAGAGGATGGGACAAACCAACTCCTGAGCTTCTTGTTCATTCTGCAGGCAAGGAGGGGACTGGGTGAGACAGGCAACAGCAGCTCCTCCCAGAATGCTTTGTGGGGCTTGGGACCATTTTTATGCAAAGGATAATCATCTGAAACTTTGAAAAAATACTCATCCTGATCCTGCATAAGAAGTAGAAGGGACTGTCTTACTTTTCAAAAAGAAAAAAGGTGAGGATAACTTTTCTGACCAAAATTATGCAAGCAACAAAGAACCATGCCAGATTTCCTGACTCCTTGCCCATGTCGTCTCCTCAACACCTCAGATGCTTCTTTTTGAGGAGCTCTGGGCTTATTCAAAGACATTTCAAGAGGCAACAAGGACTGCAAAACCAGGAGTATTTTAAAGCAGGTATTTTCTGTAACAGGGACCAGTCTGGCACTGTCTGGTAAGCCCTTTACCTTCTCAACCATTCAGAAACCTACCACCAGCATTATTGTCATGGACCTGTGGGTAAACTGTAGGTAAACTGACCCCAGCAAGGTCAAGCATTTAACAGGTAAGTTTCCATACCTTCTACAAACAAACCTTGCCAGGCAGCAGGAAATAGGGAAGGCTGCTCATTTTATGAGATTTTGAAATCAAAAGTGGGCAAGAAATAAACAATAATCTAATTTCATTTATGAACTCAGATGTAAAAATGTTAAATATAAGGAAATTGCATTTGACTCCATCACATATACATCAGGGACAACTGGGATTTATTCTGAGTATAAGGATAGTTCAACATTAGAATATCTATAAATATAATCTACAATACTGAAAGAATTAAAGAGAAAATGGTAAGATCATTGCAATTATAGTGGGCTACATGGTGGCCCCAAAAGATATGTCTTCATCCTGATCCCTCAATCTGTGAATGTTACCTTACTTGGAAAAAGTGCTCTTAGATATTATAATTAAGGCTCTTAATATAAGGAAATCACTCTGGATTATCCAAATGGATTCTAAAATTAATGACACACCTTGTAAAAGGTATGGGTAGAAGACCAAGCAGAAGAGAATGTAATGCACAGGTAGATTCAGTGACAGAAGTGATGCAGCTACAAGACAAGGAATACCACGAATACCAGAAAACATCAGAAGCTAAGAGAGAGAAAAGCATGGAATTGCTTTTCCTCAGAGCCTCCAGAAGAAATCAACCCGGTTGACACCATGATTTCAGACTTCTGGCTTTCTGAACTAGAGAGAATAAATTTCTGTTATTTTTCACTTTCCAATTTGCGATAATTTATTACAGAAGCTACAAAAGATTAACACATCATAAAGAAAAAGACTTCAGGGCCAGGGACTTAGCTCAGTGGCACCATACCTGCCTCACTAGTGCAAGATCGTGAGTTCAATCCCTCATACCGAAAAAGAAAGGAAAAGAAAAGAAAAAGCCTTCAAAAATTGAGCAGTTATTCATAGAAAATAATTTTTAATAAACAAGGAATAGAAGGGAAAGGATATTTGTAGATGGGAAGAAGATATTTGTAATATATAGATCCAACAAAGGATTTAACATTCACAATATGGACAGATTTGCAAATCTAACAAGAAGACAAAATTTTTGACGGAAAAATGGCCTTTAGGTATGAACAGGCAATTCACAGAAGGGGAAATCCACTCAGTCTCATTTGAAATCAAGGACATGCAAATAACAAATGATATTATCTCACACTCATCAACTCGGCTAAATTTAAGTTGAAAATATCAAATTGATAAAAATGCAGAAAAATGAATTCAGTAGACCTGATTGCTCAGATTGTGTATATCCTCATGAGGGCCTGTTCATGTGGCAGCCCTGACTTGGTCCTGGAGACTGAGCTATTGGATATTCCCTATGCTACTAACTGATAAGGCCTATGCACCCGAGGCCTCTACCTATGCTGTACCAGCTTGTCTGGATAATTTGTGCAAACCTTGTGATTTCTGGTAAACATCTGCTTTCCTTTTGAAAATCCAGGGTTGCAGTGCCTTCAGCTACTCACAGAGGTAGCATGTGTTTGCATACCAGCTTCCATTAAAAACTCCATAATTTTGGGTTTAAGCAAAAAAACTGCAAGTAGTGGTTGCTGCAGTGTGTTGTTAGAGGAGTAAGCATGCCCTGTATAGTCCATTGGGAGAGATTTCTGGAAGCTAGTTTCCCCAGACATGGCCTGGTGTGCCTTTTCCTTTATTGTGCCTGCTTTGAATTCTTTTAGTATAATGAACAGTATTTGTGAGTAATCACTGGTGTTTCTGAGTCCTGTGAGTCCTTCCAGAAAATTGCTGGGCTGAGGAGAGGTCTTGGGAACCACTCAAACAGCAAGGATGTTGAGAAACAGCACTTTCCCACATGGCTGCTATGCTGAGCATTTTGGAGAGCAATGTGGTAAGAGTTAAGTCAGTAAAGTTAAAGAAAGACACACATGGACTAAATCCCAGCAAGTCCTCATGTTTCTAAACTAGAAAACCTCTAGTTCAAAGCCATGCACAAAAAATTCACTATAGTATTGTTCCAATTGGATATAATTTTTAAATTTGTTGATAGAAAAAAATTAACTGTCATATATTTGTATAACAGAAAAATGGCAAAGCATTTCAAATGAATAAGAACTACAGGAACATGGTCAAATACCGAAAATGTGCAAAATTATATGCAGTGTAGGATACTATTTATACAAAGTTCAAAAACATATAGTTAATTATTTAGAGTATAAGGATGACACACACCAAGTTTATGACAGAAGTTATTTCAGAAAGAGGAAAGGAATAGGATAAAAGTGAGGAGGCAGCAAAGGTAGGATTTACAAAGATCTGCAGAAAAAAAAACATAGCAAATATAGCAAAATGTTAAAACCTGTCAAAGCTCGATGGCAAATTTGTTATTCTGTACATTTGAAGCATCCACAATTTTTTAAAAAGACAGGGAAACAAGAGTCAAGTAAATTGCCCAAGATCACAGGTTAAATCCCACTGTATCTGAGCTCCAGTTCCCAAGCCTGGCCACAAATTTCACCATACATTCTCCTATGTCAGGGGCCTGTGGATTAAATTCCAGGTAAATTAACTTAACCTCACTCACAGTATGTTCAAAGAGACCTCTGAACTAAATTTAAGCAAAATGCTCATTTTACTTTGAAACTTTAGTTGCTATTCACAATATTTAATTATATTCTGTGTTCTCAAAAATCTCTTAATATGGAAGTTCTCACATTAATGACAAAGGTCTTATAAATAAATTTCAGGAGGTAATAAAAACTCTAGAGATGAAATAGTTATTAAATTTTCAGTTACAGAGCACTTTCTAATTTAAAATGTTGAAAAATAAAATTAGAATCAATATGAAGGTCTTAAGACATACAACTTGGTCAAATGAATATCAATTAAGGGCAATTCTTGATTAACTAATCTGTATATACTGATGGGTTTATTTCATCTCATGAGAGACATAGATGCTTCTCCCTTTGCATTAAAATGTATATCTCAAATCAGATTTTTTCTATTGAAAGACAAAAAACTCAGAAAAGGACAAAAATCAAACCCTTGAGTTCTCAGAAGAAAAAAACAGGTGATATAAGGCCTAAGTGCTGATGCTGTTATATAATTTCAGTTTTAAAAAGGGAGTTGACTACTTTTACTTACTATTTTAATGTTTCCCTAATTACAAGGCATTGCTTTCTCACTTTTTGTCAATTCGCTTTCAATTCAATTTCACAAATGTTTCATAAGAAATTATTTTTAAAAGAAGCATTACTTTAAGTTCTGTGGAGGTAAGAAATCCCTTCAGTGTGATAACAATAATCAAAACCACTGCTGCTATTCTGATTCTATTGGATGCCTTTCATGTACCAGCATCTCTTCTAGAAGAGTTTCATAAAGAGGAGGAAATGAAATATGTGTGTTTGGAAGCAGAGACTGAAGAACATAAATACTTAGCAACTTGTTAAGACCAAAGAGCAGAAATGAAGAGATGTGTTTGGAGAAGGGAATTTTTTAATTTTTAATTTTTTAAATTTATTTTCTTACAGTTCTGTAGATCAGAAATCACCTATGGTTCTTACAGGACTAAAGTCAGGGAGTAGAGTTGTGTTCCTTCTGGAAGCTTCAGGGGAAAATCTGTTTCCTTCCCTTTTCCAGCTTCCATAGTCTGCCTGCATTCCTTGTAATCTTTACTTTATCCTCAAGTCACCTATAAGAGTCAAGGCCTACTCAACGTGACATCACTCTGACCCTGTTTGCTGCCTCCCTCTTCCATTTTTAAAAAGAGATGTTTATGGGCAGGGGATTTGGCTGAGTGGCACTGCCCCTGCCTTGCAAATGCAACATCCTGAGTTTGATCCCCGGTACCAAAAAAGGAAGAAGAAAAAAAAGAGAGATGATTATGATTACACTGATATACTTGGATTTTCCAGGGTAATATTCCTGTCTTAAAATCAACTAGCACCAGACATGGTGGCATATGCTTGTAGTCCCAGAATTTAGGAGGCTGAGGTAGGAGGATCACTGTGAGTTCAATGCCAGCCTGGGCTACATAGTGAGTTCAAGGTCAGTTTGAACATAGTAAGACCCTGTCTCAAAAAAAAATCAACAAAAAATCAACTAATTAGCAAGCTTAATTCCATCTGCTGACGTAATTGTCCTTTGCTATGAATTGTAGCATGTTCATAGACAACAGGGATTAGGATATGGATATCTTAGGTAGAGGAATTTTTTGCCTGCCTTACATCTTAATTCTTACATTTCAGGCAATAAAAAAGGGAACTTGATTTCCCTTCCATCTCTTGCAATTCCAATTTGTCAAAGAAGATACGTTTTGGTCCATCTTGATCCAAGATCCTATATCAGCTGCCATACTGGGTCTGGTAGCATATGCCTGTAATCTCAACTACTTAGGAGGCTGGGACAGGAAAATTACAAGTTCAAGACTAGCCTGATCAACTCAGTGAGACCCTATCCCAAATTGTTAAAAAAAATTTAAAAAGGGATGGGGATGTAACTTAATGTGAGACCGTGGTTCAACCCATATGGACTCAACATGATCCCCCACAGCAGCAGAGCTCAGTGAGGTTGACATGCAAGGTGGGCAGAGGGAGTAGCCAGTGATGATGATGGAGAGGAAGGGTGGGAAACATACTCCTTCATCTTTACTACTACTTCATCTTTTGGGAGAACTGCTCTTCTCACTCCTATTTTTATGTGTACCCCATTGTTATGGTTCCATGTGGTAGCTTTTTTAGGGGGGGGGGGCACTGAGGATTGCAGGATGAGTTTGGAAAGATTTGGAGATGTGGGCTTGAGAAGCCCTAAAATGCTGTGAACAGAGCTTGATGGGTCTGGTTGAACACGGGCCAAACTACTGATAGGAATGCAGACTGTAAAGACCAGAATTAGGAGGTCGCAGATGGGAAGAAGGACTCCATTGGCAGTTGGACTAAGGGCATTTGTATTCAACTCTGACAGAAAATTTGTCTACATTTTGTCCACATCCTGAAACCTTGCAGACTTTAAGGGTGGTGGACTAATTAATTTGGTGGAACAAATTCTAAGGCAGCCAATCATTCAGGCTGCAGCATGGGCACTGCTGATTGCTTTGAGCCAGATGTATGGTGAGACTCGGGGGCAAAAGGCAGAGAAGAAAAATTTGAAAAATGTAAAATTTGGCCCAGAAGGAAGTATGTAAAGTTGGAGAAAAAGAGGTGTGGCTGCAGCAGAGATTAGTGCCATTTAAAAAGTCCAAGTACTTTGTACAGGGACAAGAAGAAAGATGTCTCAAGAAATCTCAGAAATCAGAAACCCTCTACCCATCACATCCTCAAGAGTGCAAAACTATAAAGCTTTCATTTGAAAAGAGAATTCTGGGATGACTGTTCAAGAAGGGTCTCCTAGGGAATTGGTTTTCCAAGATTCATTTCATTGTGCTCAGCCATCCAGGCACTCAGAGGCTGCTGCAGCCATGGTCACAGGGGGCTTGGTTAATGCTCAAGCTGTCAGCCAACCTCAAAGTAACTTTGCTTCTCCACATTCTCCCTCCCTCATGTTTCTGCTTTGGAGCCAGCCAATCATAGACTGAAAATGTGAGCCAATTAAGCCTTTTCTTCTTTTAATTCATGTGTGTCAGGTACTGTGTCCAGGAACAGGAAAGCTGAGTAGTCTGCAGAGTGTACCAACTACTGTGGTATAAACACCCTACCACGGTCAATGTCCAACAACAAACCTGAAATCACTAAATATAAATTTGGGAAATCAACTAGCATAAGCCAGTTCCAGTACCCTTTTTATTCTTTATGATGATGCTCCTTTTAAACTACTGTGTCTCATCCAACAGAAGACCAGGTCTCTAGACCAAGGCTTCTGCACAGGGCTCTGAAGGAACCTTTTACTCATGGACCTCTCCTGTCCAACCTTCTCCCACCCTCCTTAGCACCCGAGCATCCAACCACAACACATGGGAGAGAAAAGAACACAGTGGAATTTGCTAATACTTGGCCAAATTTTGACAAGAGCAGCTAGTCAATGGGTGAATAGTGACTACTACAGATAAAAGGAGATGTATGAGTGGAGTACTATGGATAATAATAAGCCAGACCACTTGGGTTTCAATTCAGTTACTCCATTTATTAGCTCTGTCACATGGGCATGGTTACCTAACCACTCTGTGCCTCTGATCATGAGCTGAAAAATGGAAATTTTCTAAGATGTTAATGACATTTGTGTCAGCCACAAAATGGAAATTTCCTAAAAGTTACCAGTGTTATCAATCTACAACAAGAGGTACCACAAACATATTTATTTCCAAAAAGCAAAAGCAAATTCTTTTCCAAAATGTTAAATGGCAGCTAATATGTTTTCTCTACTTTCACAAAAAAATAATCAAATGTCAGCCTTGTAAATATTTATGATCCTAAGCAGATGGTTCATATTTGAACATCAATTGTTTAAAGATGATTTGAGTGCTTTTTGACAGAAATCTTATATCTTCTACATTCCCTGTACACAATACTTAGAAAACATGCCTTTATAATGTTTTCCAGGATAAGGTCAGAAAAGCCTTGAGCCTTAAGTCACTAAATGTGATTGTACAAGCCTATCCAGGGTTTCATTTATCCTGCCCAGAGCATTTGTAAAGGTTACAGGCAAAGAACTTCCACTGGCAGGAGGCCACTGTGACTCTTCTTATTTATAATTAAATGTTATTTAAGTTATAATGTTTTCACTTCTCAGATGAATTTCTTGGTACAACACAACTGTGAAATGAGAAAAAGGGCAAAGAAGTTATCACAACTATAGCGTTTACTATGTTTTCTCCAACAAGGAAAAGAGATATGGAAATGAACTTCAGTTAAGTTCATAGTCATCTTCCAGAAATTACTTATGACTTTAAATAAGCCATCTAGGCTTTGGTTTCCTTTTTCATAAGAAAAAAATATTAAAGACTATCAATACTTATCATTGCTTATGTACTATTAATCACTCATTTAAAATGTGAAATTATGTCTGAATTTCTGATGTATCATCCTGCCCTAAAATGCAGTGATCCAATGAACTAAGCAGGGGAGACCTAGGAATCACAGGGAAATGGACAAATTTACTTAACTGCTAAAGAATAAGCCCAAAACCTTCTTAAACCAAGAGTCTCAAGTGTACCATCCCATCAATATTCTGGCCAGAATAAAAAATGTCTGGGAATTATTTAAATTTCAGTGCTTATCTACTTGTTCCTCCTCTGCCAGGAAAAAGCAAGAGAAAATGGAAATATTGAAAGGTCCTAGAAACAATCCACTTATGTCTGCTTAAGAATCAACCAGACTATGTAAATTGGTCAGAGACCAAAAATCTGTGACCACCTACCAGAATTGCTTTGGTATGATGAGCCAATTGGAAGAGCAAGTTATTCACTTTCAAGAATACATAATTGGTACATAATTGTAAGAGGATGAGGAACTCTGGGTAAGTGAATATTCCATAAAACTGACATATAAAGCTTTGTTTCTAAGCTTGAAAGATAGAAAAACTTCTAAAATATAATGCTTACTTTCTGGCTCCTTATACTTAGAATAAGGAGCTCAATTAAACCTTTCTAGAAATTTAGGTTTGGTGAGGTTGAACATTTATGATTGTTTAATATGGTGCAGTGTGTTACTTTTCTTGTTACTGTGACAAAATACACAAAGTTGACAAATTAAGAGAGGAAAGGTTTATTTAGCTCACAGTCTGTAGAAGTTTTAGTCCATAATTGGCTGGCTCCAAGGCAGGGTGACATGGCAGAGGACATCACAGAGGAGAAACACTTTCATGGCAGGCAGAAGGTAGCAAAGCAACAAGGGACAGCCACAGCCCTTTCTATCCCTTATACTTTATCCAGGCTACTTAGAGCAGGTAGCACTCACAGCCTTAATCCTAGTGCCCTTGATCCTAGCATTGTACCATGAATCGATCCCAGCAGCACACATTCTAGATCCAGCCACCTCTGAAAAAGCCCCACCTATGACTGCATGAGGCTTTGGGGAGACCTCTAAACACAAACTTGGCTTGTAGAATTCAAGGGGTTTTTTACTTAGCATCTTCAAATCTTTCCAAACTCCTCCCATGAATCAGTTCCAAAGGCTTCTGACCCATATGGTCGGTTACAATCACAGAGATGATTCCTCTTCTCTGGTAGCAAAATCTGTCTTAGTCATTCTCCTCATTGCTGAGATACAATACCCAACACTCATAACTAATGGAGGAGAGGTTTATTTTGGGCCACAGTTTCAAAAGTTTCAATCCTATTTGGCAGGCTTAAACACAGAAATGACATTCAGAGGGACATAGTAGAGGAAAGCTGCTTGTGTGACCAGGAAGCCGAGAAAGAAAAGGGATCGAGGATTTAACTCAGTGGTTCTGCCACCTGCCTCACAAGCACAAGGTCCCAAGTTCGATCCCAGGTACCAAAAAGAAAGAAAAAGCCTGGGGAGGAAGATAATAACCTTCAAGTTCAAGCTCCCAGCAACCTGCCTCTCCCAACCAGGCCCTGCCTCCTAACAGCAAGTCAGCTACAGCACTCCCAAGTTCCAAAAGTCCCACCTATGAGCACATAAGTTATTGGTGGATGTCTAGCTATAAACCATAATACCTTCTAAGACTGTAACCCTGTGAGGTGATATTCAAGAAGGCCTTTCAATGGGCAGGAAAAAATGAAAGAGTTTGTTTGTGGATGTGTGTGCTTGGGACCATGGGTTGCAAAGACTACGGATGGAAGGGAGGGAGGGGAAGATAATGGTGGTTTGGCAATCAAATGACAAGATGTGCCATAACCTCTAGCTGTGAAGGGTAGGTCTCTCAGTGCTGTCCAGTCTCAGCTCCGTCACATACCAAGACACAACAGTGTTCATCTCACCGGGCTTCTGGCAGGATTTGTATGTCCTTGGTGTCTGATGTCATTGATTATTAGATACATCTCAATTTTAGAGACTGTAACATGTAAGGAGTGGTGAAACTTGGTGAGTTTTTCTACATAAGGTATTCAGAATGGTGTCTGGCACAGAGAAAAGGCCAAGCAAATTCTCACTGTAATTATGACTTAAATTAAGGGCTTTGGGGGACATAGCAAGGCGTGGATCCTCAAGGCTCAGTGATCTGTCTGACATTAAGAGAGAGCACTCTGACACAGTGCCCGGCAACCTCAACACCACTCCAGGTGTGAGAGGCTCTGGGCTGGCTGGCAGGAGTAATGTTGTGTGAGCCAGATAAGGACAAAAGCAGGAGGTCCGAGACGCTGCTACTTGGGCAGCTGCATTTGTGTGCACAGGTTGATACAGCCGGGACACTGCCCATGTGTAAGACCTGTGTTTGCACTGGGCCATTAAGGGGCTTCTTTGTCCCGACAGGAAATTTCCCAGATCACTCTACATGGTGGTACTACGGTGGCACTTTTTCACCGTTCTCAGATTCCTCCCTCACCAATAGGTTCTATTTTCTCACTACTAAAAGCACCTCTTCTTCTAATTGCCTTATTTTAATCTTCCACAGGCTACACCAGATAACCAAATGTCATCAACTTATCTGAGGGACTCTTGTGTGAATTAGAAAGAAAATAGGTAGTTGCTTCATCCTCCATCCCATCACTCAACAGACACTTTTGAGGACCTACTATTGGCAGTCACTGTTCAGGCACCGGGGACACAAAGGGACCGTATGGTCATACTCTGAATGGATTCACATTTCAGTGGGGTCCAGAGATAGACAGAAACATCTAACTAAAACAAATAAACAGAGTGACCCAGGCAAGTATAATAATCATTCAGAAAGGCAAACTTTGGGATGGATTGAGAGGAACAGGATGGGGAATGGAAGGATAGGATCAAATCTTAGATAGGGAGACCAGAGCTGACCTACTGAGGCTGGCTGCAATGGGACATGAGAGATATTTACAGAAATCTATCAGAGGGTTATTTCTGTTGGTTGTTATGATTTGGTTTTTGGACCCCGGAAAGAAGCACTGTGATATATATTTCAGATAGATCTCTCTGGCTGTAGGGTAGAAAGTGACTGTAAGAGGAAGGAAGGGAAGCAGGGAGAGCCCTGAGAAGGCCTGAAGCCACCCAGAAGAGGAAAAGTGATGGTCAGGACTGGGGTGGTCACACTAGAGAAGGTGGGAAGTGTGAGATGATACATTCTGGAAAGATGAGGTTGGTCACAGGTTGTGCCCTCCAAAAATATGTACCCAAGTGCTAACCTACAAAATCAGTGAATATTACCTTAACTGGGAAATAAGCTCCTTTCAGATGTAATCAATTAATGTTGAGGTCATACTAGAGCAGGGTGGTCTCTAAACCCAATGACTGGTCCTCTCACAGAGAGAGAGAGAGAGAGAGAGAGAGAGAGAGAGAGAGAGAGAAAGAGAGAGACAGAGAGAGACAGAGACAGAGAGAGACAGAGAGGTGAAGATGGAGACACACACGGGATGAGACTAGAATAATGCAACCACAAGACAAAGGATGCCAGGGACTGTTAGCAATCACCAGACTTTGGAAGAAGCAAAGGATTCTCCCCTAGAGACTTTGGAGCGCACTCAGACCCGTGACATCTTAATTTCAGATCTTGCACCTCTAGAATAGTGTGTGAGTAGATTTCTATTGTTTAACACCACTCGATTTGTAGTAATTTGTTCCAGAAGCCCTAAGAAAGGAATACAAGGTTGTAAGAGAGAATAGCATGTCAAGAGAGTGGCCAAGAGACATGTGGAACTGGAGAAAAAGGGACACATATTTTAACGATAGGATGAGCTTCCTGTGGAGCTTCCATAAATCCCATACTCCTCTGTGGACATCTATTTCTTTGTTGGAGTACCAATGATACAAATGGAAATCACTGGGGGCACTAACTGTGTGACCAAGTTCATTGCACATGGCCAAGTGTGTCTCACACCACACACTCACTCCTTTCTCCCATTAGGTACCTCTCTGCTTGCTTCTAGGAGCTATCCCTCTATAGAGGACCTTGAGTTATGACCAGCCTGACATACAGACAACTTAGGTTACGACTGGAAGTTTAGTTTTAACTTGTGACCAAAATCTTGTGCTTCCAGATAGTCAGATACAGATTAAACCCTTAAAGAGTTCTGGAAGAAACATTACAATATCCTTTCTTGTGTGGGGTTAATTGATAAATCCTGGGCCAATGTCTCTCTGAGGACACTGAGATCTGCCTGTATACAGGAGAGAGATTTTGAAGGCTGTGTGGAGGAGCCTAAACGTTCAATTGACCAACTTGAGTTACAACCAGCCTTTGAGAACAAATTGAGTTCATAAGTTAAGGGTTCACTGTAACAAATTTTTGCCACTAGAAATGGTGTTAATTAATCCATCCTGGACCATGATCTGCAGAGGCTTATCGGAGCTTTGAAAAATTGAGGCAAAAGATCATTAGACTCAGTTAAGGAGCAAATTTAAATCAGTGTTTCACAATAAGCTGACTGTTGAGGTGAGATCTTCATGAAACTGTGAAACAAGACCAATTTCTTAGAATTATATGGGGTAGGACTTTTGGAGAGCCACTCCCTTGTCAGCACCTGCTTCTCCCTGCCTCTCACTGTGGGGGGCTGTTTGTCTCTGCTCAGCCAGTGGTCAGCTCCACGAAGACAGGGATCTGGTTTGGTTTAAACGTGGTTTCTTTTAAGCCCAGTACATTCACTTTTTCAGTTAATATTTAAGAGCACTCTGTTAAGCTGGACATCTTAATATCTACTGAATTAAATTATGCAATATTTCCTGGTGGAAATAAAATATTATAAACAGAGATGAAGGGAGGGAGGGAAGAGGGAAGGAAGGAAGGATGGAAGGAAGGAAGGAAGGGAGGGAGAAAAGACTTCCTCACATGTTAAAATAAAGAGAAAGAAACAATGATAGAAAATGCTTGTGGGAAAATTGCAGGATCTCTATATCTGAAGAAATCATTGACTTTGACCATTGGCTATAGTGAAAGCAGTTAACTGAGAAATTCACCTCATAAGATGCATGGAGCAGGCCTGGGACATCTCAAAGAAACATCCAGGGACTATGCTGTACCACTAAGGAAGGAGGGACATAAAGGTAAGGCATTTAAGCACAATGAACTCAGAGACCAAATGGAGATAGAAGATCTCAGAGTTCAGACACCTATATGCTGTTGTAGCCTTTTACCATTCTTCATAGCACCTTGCCTGTTTCCTACTAAGCAATTATCCCATTTTGGAATTGTATGTTTATCTTGCTATTTGATTATTATCTGTGTGCTCCACTTGAGTACAGGCTCCACACAGTGTGACTGCTCACCCCACTGCACTACACCAGGCACATGCACAGGAGAAATATACATTTGTCAATTAAATGAACAAATAAATTTTCTTAAGTTATTTATCTCAAAAAGCTTCAGCTTTCTCATTAGTAAAATCAGATTTACAGCTATATTTATCTAGTAAGGCTGATACAAAGACAAAAGGAGATAAAGTATTTCAAATGTTTTACTTCTAAGAGGAGTTTAGTAGATGATACTATCAGGTAACAACTAATATTATTATCATGGCCATTACTATGAATGTAAAAGTGAATATTTTACCTCAATTATTAAAATAAAAGCACACTTTGAAAGGTAAGTTGCATATTAGAGACATTTTTTAAAAACATTGAATAGGACGATATACCCATCAAAATAAAATAAAGATAGACGTAGATTGGATAAATGGATTTCCCATCAGAGAAAAGAAGAGTCTGGGAGAGCTAACTGGTTGCCAGAAAGAAGTGACTAAGACAACTTCCTCTTGGGCACCTTGCTTCCTTTGACAACATAAGCAGCAGTAGCTATACTTTGTCACAGAAACCAAGACAGCCTCTCCCTGCCAACCCCAAGAGGGGTTTATTCCTTAGTACTTGAAAGAAAATGAAAACATCAAAATCCTTTTCTGAACTCTGCAGTTTGACACGTAAAGCTATATCTTCATTACTTGTCCCAGGCATATTTTCTTTTTTACTTTTGGTCAGAGTTTAACGTGGAACCACTCAACAGTTTCAGAAAAGCCTAAGAGGAAATTTTTCAACCAGAGCATTCAGTGCCACAAATAACCTACACCCAGATCCTGACTGTAATTTACACTCCCTGGTAGTTTATTTATTTCTTGCCAGACTATTTGAACTACAGCTCAGGCTTGAGAACAACTGATGGAGCCGATCATCTAGATGGGCCCTCACTTGCTGATACTCCTTGAAAGAAGTCTAGGACCAGCTTCTGGCAGGAAGTTGAGCCATTGGGTCTCTAAATAGTTCCTTCTCGCAGATCCTCACATCATTCATCTTTAATTTTAAGGCCATTCAGAACATCACTATGTGACCTACAGAGGTACAAACTGTTGTCTTATCTCTTTACTCCAGGAATCAATAAATTTTCTGTAAAAGGCCAGACAGTAAATATTTTAGGCTTTGTGAGCCTTATGGTATTTGTTATAACAGCTGTACTCAACTTGGCTGTTGTCATGTAAAAGTGGCCATAGACAGTATGTAAATGAATGAACATGGTTGTGTTCCAATAAAATTTTACAGACATAGCAGGCAGCTACTGCATTTAGTCCCAGGGTCAGTGGTGAATTTACTTGAGATTCAGAGAGCCAGAAAATCAATTGATACATTTGTCCTGAGAACTAAAAGGAAACCCTTTCCAAAGGTTAACAAAACGACTAGCTCATTTACTGCCAAATAAAGTGCAATTGTCCAAAATATTGCCCCACAATTTGTAGGTCTCTTTCATTGCGTGTCTTCATCATTTCTTCTCAGTGCCAGTTACACGGGACCACAAAATAGCAAGAAGAACCACTTTTTCAAAAGCCTCTCTGACACAGAACCCTTACATAAAGCTATGAGAAGGGATCCTGGGGTTCTCCAAGTGGTCCGTGTCTTCACTGATTTGGATAAATTCTTGAGTACTTGGAGGGTGTCACTGGCCCAGTTTAACACGCACTGGTGAAGGGTATGGGAAATGGGATCAGAGGCGGAGACTTTGAATTTTAGACCAGACTATGTCCAGCATCATTGGATACTACAGAGACGACAGCAAACAAAAAGCAGAGTCTCCAGGAGATGCAGAGGGTATTTTGGCCCCAACCTGCTACTTCCTGGATTGGGCCCTTAGAGATACTCGGCTGGCCTTCAGTGGTCTCTGTCCAGTTTTCTCCCAATAAATCTCATTTTGTTTTCAGTTTATGTTAGCTTGGCTATGTTTCGTTCTTTATGACCAAACACTCCCTAAACAAATCAGCCACAGAATTAGGTTTAATGGCATGTCAATCCTACCTAGCCTATGCTGCAAGAGACATCAAATGCACCATATGAATCCTGGGGTATAATTTTTATCTTCAAATGGACAAATTAATAAAATATTTTTCATAAGACAAGATTCCAATATGTGGAAAAGAAAAGACTTACACTTTTATATATTTCTCTACAGTTATTTGAAGGTTAAATTCTACCATCAGAATAAAGGTGAATAAGAAAATATTCAGTGTAAGGTTAAGCTAGTGAATCAAAGTCAAAGGTATGTAATTCATGAGCTGAGATTAAAATAATGCTACAATAAAACTAAATAAAAATTAAAGGTGTAGAGATAAATGACTATCTATATAGGGCCAACAACTAATAATAAGGTTTTAGAGCTGGTGGTGAAATATGATAGATAAGAAGAGCGCAGTAAGGCCCAGAAAACTGTTCTAACTATTGCTAATTCCATTAGAAAGCGCAATTATTTCTCTCTGGGGATTTGCAGAATTATCTTCAGAATTCACTGCTAGTTTTTGAAGCTGACCTAGATCAGTAGGTACAAGATGCGTGTTTTGTGAGACTTAATTGTCAATTGCTAAAAAGAGTGGGCCTTTGAGGCTTGGGTCTCCCTAGGAGACTGCAGTGTGACCTGACATAGCCCTGTATTCAATATATGGCACCTATGTGGGAATAGAACCTAATGTACCCAGTTGATAGTGCAGAACATAAGTTCTAAAGCACTCATTCCTAATGACAGATTGTATGTGCTAGAGAAAGGAGGGCCTATTTAACTCCTCTGAACAAATCCAGTGGAGCGGAGCATGCCATAGTGAAAATGGAATTGATTGGGATTCAGGTTCTGAGATCCAAACTCAAGACTTCCAGTTACTAGCTATGAAGCCACAGGCATCATTTGACTTTCAGTTTCCTCACCAAAAGCATAGGACTGAACCAGAGCTCAGAAAACCAGGACCCACAGTCTAAATCCAACTTCCACCTGCTTTTGAAAATAAAGTTTCATAGGAACACATCCTGTTATGATCTTTATCTAGATATTCCTCTAAACCCTCATGCCACTTATAGTTGGGGCTTTCCAGAGCTGGTTGTATCTAGGGCAAGTGGTATGGGGATTAAGGGTGTGGGGGGCTGAATTAGTCCACTGATTAGAATTAGCATAGTTCTGGGTTTGGAAAACAGAAGTCCCACTCTGAATGTGGGTGGCACTAATCAATAGGCTTATTTCCTGGATGGAATATAAAGGGAGAGAAAGAAAGAAGGCTCATTGCTGCTACTGCCTCCTACCTGCTCTGCTATGGACTGTTTCTCCTCTGTGATGCCCCTCTGCCATGCACCCTGCCTCAGAGCCAGCTGACTATGGATTGATACTTCTACAAACTGTGAGCCAAAATAAACTTTTCCTCCCTTAACTTGTGAGTGTTGGGTATTTTGTCTCAGCAAGAGAAAAGTAACTGAGACACATCCTTTATTGACTAAAGCCACTTTTGTGCTACAATGGCAAAGTTGAGTAATTGCAAATATCTGCACATCTTAAAAACCCCTAAATTATTATTATCTGGCCTTTTACAAAAAAGCTGTCCAACTCTCATAATGATCCTTTATGACACCTTCCAAATTCTCTGACTTGTCCCATGATTCTATAAACTAGAAAATGCTTCCGGTGTGTCTGTACATAGGTGTGCTTGTATGTGTAAGAAAAGGACCAACTTTTCTCATTCATAACAATTATTTATAAGTGATGGGTTTAGGGTGAACCCCGGGATTTCCCACAGGAGGGCTCAGCCAACCAAGAGGAGAAAATGAATCTGTGGCTTTCCTCCCATAATACATACTCTTTCTGATGTTATCTAACAAGGTTTACATTTCCTCAGTTATCAAAACTCTCAGGCCATGGTCATTTATGTCCCTACACAAATTGAAAACTGAATCCAGACTATAGGCCGTCTCTCACTCTGTTTTGCCCAGTAATAGGTATAGCCAATCCTGCACTTATAAGACGGTTTCCATTCTGGCCACTCAGAAATTGGAGATTTCTATTTTCTTACAAATGAATCCAATTTATAAAGAACTCAACCATAGGAAGGGTAGCCAATTTCCATTACACTTTGTCAATTGTTTAGGAGAATTGCTTCATGTTACAGTTTTCCTTATACATAGGATATAAGGGGATGCTTTTCCACAAAGAAATGCAATTCTGGGAGGGAAGAAGAGACAGCAGTCACTGCTATTGCCACCCTTTATAGTGGTGGTGAAATTATGGGCTGTTGGTCTCTGCCAGCTGGTACTTTTCTGATATGGGTCATTTGTCATTTTGACAGGACTGGAAAGGAATTGATTGATAGCTTTAATCCATGAGACAGAAAGCATTCTTACATCAAAAATAAGTGTAATTATGAAGTCATTAGAAAATCATTAATCCCTAAAACCTTCCATCTGTCATGAAACAGGGCTCATTTGAATATTCAACACAATTACAAAAATGGATTCTGATGCCACTGTTCACATTTTGCTGATGGCATTCTTTACCTCTGCTGTATTCAGCCAGCAACTCAATACAGTAAACTTCAATGGAAAATAGAATTCTCTCTCTCCCCATGACATCTCTATCTCCATACCAAAGACGACTCTGAGTGGTCCTCTTGGGTCTTATTCACACCTTCAGCCAACTCTTGCCATGAAGAAGAGAATACCTAATTGGCCAGTGTGGGTCACACACCTTCCTGTGATAGGGGTGGTTTAAAGGCTCATGATTGATACCCTACTAGGAATGTAAGGAGTGAGACAGGGTTCCCAAAGAAGAGAAAGACCCTTTAAATAGCCAAAGCTGTCACCGCCATGACCATAATGCCAACTTTCAACCATAGTGTTTCCAAGGGTATCATAGGTATGGGAAGAGGAGTCAATATTTTTCCAGTAAAAACTGGGGAACGGGGACAGTTTACCATGCTAGCATCAGAAAGTCACCTCATAGATGATAAAAGTGTTATGGTGATGTTGTGCCATGCCAGCAGCTGGTGATATTGTCACATGTGTTATGATAGTCCCCTGCAAAGTGGAGATTTGGGGTTTTCTTTTGGACTACGTTCACTGGTTTGCCTGGATTCTCTGTTCTTTCTTCTCCTTTCTCCCGCCACCTTGCTGACTCACTTTCCTCCTTAAAATACAAGCAGTTATCAAGTAGCTTCACTGTATACAAATGCCCAAGAAATAGTAGGTCATTATTTCTGGATTTAAGCCATTAGAAAGGTGATTCTTTGCTGGTGGTCAACATTCACTTTGTAAAGAACTAATGCATAACAGGGTATATGTTTCCCTGATGTCTCCTTATGGGTTGTCAGTAGGAACTGGGGGATAGTATCCCAGGCATCAAGAAATGTAAGGAAACTCAAGGTGAAGGTATGACTTTGGCCTTCGCTTTCCCCCAGAGAGGAAGCTGGCACACAGCCTTGTGCAGCTAACTCTCACCATGCCCCAGGGACCTCATGCCTCATCAGAGTGAGCACTTTTAGAATGGGAATTACTTCCCCAGAGCAATGAATGCTCAGAGCTTTCTAACAGCTTTTCTCTGACACAAACTTGTTAATAATCTCTGATCTTTGTTCCTTGACCAGGCATTCATTCCCTCACAACAAGATTTAAAGACTCCATTTAAGTCCAACTCCTTCAAAGTGGTAATAATACATTTTCTCGACTGATTTTATTTGACTATGCCTTGTGCTTTTTTATTCTCTTCTTTACTTTATTATCCTAAATATATTATTTTAGCATTAAGTCCACCAGTAACTTGGGGAAACATAATGTTCAAATGTAAAGATCTCAGCAGGATTGAGACTTTGTGGCTTGGAAGAAAAGTATTCTCATTCCAAAATGATTTGAAAACTCAAAGGTTTTGTGATAAGCACATGTGGAGATTTGCTTTCTAAAATCCTAAAATATTTTCTGCTATTCAAAAAGTTCCCAAATCCACATGAATAAAATATATTGATCGTCTATAGGAACTGTGCTCAAATGTCCAGGCAAACAGTCATTTGGAAGTCTCTGAGGTTATGTAAGCCCACAGAGTCCCAGGCCAGCAAACTCTGCAGGACCTTTCAGAAGATTCTGGTTGTTTCCTCAATTCCCAATTTTAAGGGCATTTGATACCTATTGCTGGGGTGGGGGCTACAATGAGAAATAAAATCTCTGCCTTTGATTTGTGTCATTAGGAGCAAACAAAATACTACAAATTCATTACATATTTCTTTCCATGATGTTTTTATTATGTGAGCTTAGACCTTTGCATTTTATTTTAGGATTTTTCCATAGTTAGATTTTAGAGTTTCTCAAGCACGCTGTTCATCGAACCCCATTGCCTTGGGGAGGCTTTACAAGGCTACACTGTCTGACCACCTTCCTCAGTCTCTCCACAGAAGAACATTACTAGCACCTTCTGGACACCCAGAACTGATAATTCCTCTGGTTTGGTGCTACTCCATTGCCTATAGAATGAGATTTAAATTTTGCAGGATAGAAGTTGCATTTCTGGCCAAAATGGAATAACAGGGTGATTTACCATGCCACCTACACCAACTATAAAGTGGACAAAATATAGGAAATAACAGTCTTCAGGACACTGGACACCAGGCAATGAAAGGTGGTTGTCTCTTAGAGAAAGGAAATGGGATGAGGCCTAAATTGCTCCAAGTGACTGCTTTAAGAGGGTTTCCAGAATACAGCACAGGGTAAGGGTACCAGATAGAGCCTGGAAGACTCACTAACTTGAGAAGACAAAGCTGAGCTTCCAGAGAAACCAAGGCACTTGGAGTTTATAGAATGAGATACCTGAAAGGAGAGAGTTTCCCAAAGAGAATTATGGATATTTCAATGCTCCCTTCATGTGGCCAGCTGCATACTGATAAGCAGTTATGTGTATAAAAGTATCCTGAAGCTGGGAAGGAGTCACCTGAGAGGGTTAGAGGTAGAGATGCCTAACACCCACATAGGACTGAGACTGTCTGTCCCTTGTCATCAGACTGCAAACTGCCAGATTTACAGCACACTGAGCAGAATACCCAAAATGGCTTATCTTGGGGAGAAATAATTAACTCTAGACATAGCTCTGGTCTCACTGAAAGCACTTCAAAGGTAACATCCGAAAGAATCAAACGGTTTCTTGGTACCCTACCTTTGTCATAGAAGCTCAGTTAAATGTACAGAAATATATTTTTTCTAACATTTAGGATATAATAATAAATTATGAGGCATGCATAAAGCAGAAAAATATTTCCCCTAAGGAAGAAAAGAATTCACCAAAACTGACCTACAACTGAAACAGATGTTAGATTTAGCAAAGAAACAAACAGTTGCTGCAACAATAATTCACATGTTCAAATGTTGCATGGAATTGTAGAACAATTTTTTTAAAAATCATAATTGAGCTTTTAGAGATGAAAACTACAATATCTGAAATAAACACATACTGGATGAAATTTATAGCAGATTTAAGATTTTGAAAAAATTAGTGAACTTGAAGGTATTATGGTAGAAACTATACAAAATAAAAGGCAGAACAAAGAATTTTAAAATTTAACAAAGGATCAGAACAGAGGGAAAAGTTCAGGTGGCCTAATTTATGTATAACTGGAGGTCAGGAAAGAGAGAAAAGGAAATAGAAGTATTTGAAAAAATAATGATTAAAAGTTTTCAAATGATGCAAACTATAACCCATAGATCTAAGAATCTCAATAAACCTCAACTATAAAAGCTGTGAGAAAAACCACCCCAAGTATGTCATAATCCTAAAATCAGTGATAAAGATAAAATCTGAAAAGCAGGCAGCACATAAAAAGATAAGTTAATGTGAAAGACCAAAGATTCGAAAGTACAAGGGATTTCTTTTAAGAAACAGTGCAAGCAAACAGTTCACAGTAGAGCAACATATTTAAAAAACTAAAATAAAAAATGTCATCTCACACAAAGTCCTTCATAAGCAAAGGTGAAACAATTTTAAGACATGGAAAGGATGGACAAATATTTAACCAAAAAAGCCATCCTACGAGAAATGCTAAAAGAGGATAGAAAATTATACCAGTTAGAAATATGGATTTACACTAAAGAATGATGAGCAATAGAAATGGAAACTTCCTGGGAATAAATGCAAGATATTTTTCTTGTTTTACTTTACAACAATTGACAGCTTAAACAAAATAATAATGTAGTGTGGTGCTTATAACATATGGAAAACGAAAATATAGAACAAAGTAGCAAAAACTCGGGAAGGGAAAAATAGAAGCAAACTATTTCCACCCTCTCAAACTATATGTAAAGTAACATAATATCACTTGATTACAAACTATAAGTTAAATTGTATAGAACTACCAAGAAAACAAAATAAATAATTAAGCTAATAAGACAAGAGAAAAGATAGATCAGTAAAATAATTATATATATATATAATATATATATATATATATAAAATAACTAAGTCAAAAGAAGTCAGGAAAAGAAGGAAAAAAAGAACAGAAAACAGCTAAAACTAATAGAGGAAAAAAGACAGAAAAGTGATAAATTTAAACTCAATTACATTAAATGTAAATAGCCTATATGCTTCAATTAGAAAATAACAATTATCACATTAGACTTTAAAAATGAAGAAACAAATATATACTGTGTATAAAGAAACAAAATGCTTTAAATATTCACATACCAAGACATTAAAAATAAAAAACAGAGAAAAAGCTATACTATGCTCACATTAATCAAAAGAAAGTTGGAATGGCATTATTAACATCAGAGTAAATTTACAGAGAAGATGATTACCAAGGATGGAGAAAATAATTTCTTCATGATAGAGGGATCAATTCATTAAGAGAATGTACCATTCTTATATATGTATGCTTCTAATAACTAGGATTCAAAACGTAAGAAGCAAAACTTAACAGAACTTCAAGGAGTGATAATGTAGACAAAATCCACAAAAATTAACAGAAAATCAAGGATATAGAAGATCTGAACAACACTATCAACTCAAGTCAACTTGAGTAAGAAATGCCCAGCTAAATTGCATTAGCATAGTTTTGGGTGTGGAAGACCCACCCTAGAAAGGGCTATTTCCAAAATGGCATAAAAGGGAAACGAAGAAGGAAGACTCACTTCTGTTTCTTTGGAGGAGCTCCAGACTTCCCCCTCACCTTGGATGTCGTCTTCTGGCTTCCAGCACAGACCCTTCAGCCTCCTGATATGGACTCCCACAGGACACTACAGTGAGCTCCAGGCTTCTACTGGATCTTTCAGATCTCCGGGGCACAGACAGACCTTTTGTACTCTTCCACATCTGACTGTGATTGGCTACTATTAGTCAGTCTTGTAAATTCTTATATATTTGTGTACCTTGCATTAAATCTGTTTCTCTAGGAAGCACTGACTGATACATGGCTCTGTAAAGTAGGTGGTCTTATTTCCATTTCACAGGTAAAGAATAAGAGCCATAGAGCAATAAAGGATCTGACTAAGGTCACAGAACTAGGGAGGGTCAGCTGATCTCACTGGGGCAGTCTGGGCCCACAGTCTCTGTCTTGGGTATTCTCCTCCTGCCTCTCAATCCCATCTGACCACTGGCTGTTTCAGAGACAGGGCATGCTCCCCGCCCTGTGGGTCTTTGTTCAAGCTCTTTCCTCCTTCAGGTGTGTAGATGTGCATTCCCCACTTCCCCATAGCATTCCAACAAGGGCTCTTCTTGCCTCCTCTTTTTGGGCATACCTAAGTACTCAGTTCAAAATTTCACCTCAATTTAATTCTACAAGAGGTTTTGCTCCTCGTAGAAGTAGGAATGAGATAATTTATTCTCTGAAACATTTGTAATGATAGCCAACTTTATTTTTTACTACTGAGAATTGCATGCAGAGCCTTTGCACTAGGCAATATCCCCAGCTCTATTTTATTTTTTATTTTGAGACAAGGTCTCACTAAGTTGCCCAGGCTGGGCTCAAATTTTTAATCTCCTGCCTCAGTCTCCCAGAGTGCTGGAAATACATGCTGTGCACCACTCCTGGCCTATTTGGCATTTTCTGTGGTAAAACAAGAGAATTGGACCCAAGATAGGAAAAGAGTCCGTCAGAAGAGAAACAGAGGAAGTATAGGCCCTGGCTTCTCTAAGACAAAATCAAAATGGAGGGGTTGACAAAACTAGTGTTTGTTTCTTTTCTGTTCTTTTCTGTTTTATTTTCAACTAGCACGTAATAATTCCCCATATTTATGGAGTACTCTGTGATATTTCCATACATGCATACCTTGAGCAGTGATCAAGTCAGGATAATTAACACATCTATCACCTCTAAAATTTATCATTTGTGGCAAGAATATTCAATGTCCTCTGTTATAGCTACATTACAATTTATAATATATTGATATTATACAATAATATATACCATTATAGTCACTCTACTGTGCAACAGAACACTGGAACTTATTCCTCTAATCCAACTTTAATTTTGACCCATTAAACAAACTCTTTTTGTCATTCTTTCCCCTGGATCCTCCTTGACCTCTCGTACCCACCATTCTATTCTGTAGTTCTATGAGATCAGCTCTTTTAGATTCCACAAATGAGTGAGATGATGCAGTACTTGTCCTGTGGGTCTGGCTTATTTCACTGAATGCAATGTCCTCCAGGTTCATGCATATGCTGCAAATGATGAGATTTCATTCTCTTTATGGCTAAACAGTATTTTATTGTGTACATATTCCATATTTTCTTTATCCATTCATCTGTTAATGAACATTTAAGTTGATTCCACTATTGCCAGTAGTGCAGCACAGTTGTTTCAATAAATGGTGGTGGGAAGATTGGCTATCCACTTGCAGAAGAGACAAACTAGACTCCTGTCATCAAATACAGTGTGCCTACTTACTCCCTTTTCCCACCAGGTGAAGCTATTCCCTAGTTTCACTCATGGTTACTTCCTGGGCAGGTATGCCTGAGAAAGCCATGGCTGGACTCACCATGTACTCAGAAATAGGTTCACTTCAAGCCTCACCCTGTTGGTGCTCATGAGTCCAAACTAAGCCGAGACTGCCTACTGTTCCTAGACTCTCTTTTGTTTTCCTGGATTCCTGACAGGCCAACCCATTCCCACATAACCTCCATTTCCAGCCAGTCCACTGCGGCACTCAACATGTCACAAAGTGATCTTGGCATCATGAAAACCTCATCATTTCACTTCCTGCTTAATACTCTGTGATACAATAAAAAACAAAACACTGCCCTTGACCTATCTGGCAGTGTATGTCCTGACCCTAGCTGTCTCTCAGCTCCTCTCACAGCATGATCAGCAACCTCTGAATCCCAGACAGGCCTCTCTCTACCCCACCTGCAAACCCCTCACCTGGTTAATTCCCACATTACCTGTAGATTTCTGTTAAATTCTCTCTTTCTCATGGAAGCCACCCCAACCTGCTCAATGAGTCAATTCCCCATCACAATCTCTACCCGTCAAAATTAGTTTGGGGTTTTTTGCTTGTTTCTTTTTTATTAGTGTTGATAATGCTTTACTGGACCCTAAACTTCTTGAAGGCAGACCCCTAGCATACTTCCATATCCCAGCACTTCATTAACAATTGATCCTCAAAAGACATTCATGCAGTGAGTGACCAAGTGGGCTTGGTAATCTTGATATGAAACGAATAATACAGACTATGTGATGAATTTTCATCTTTCACTGGGCAGTTTCTTCTCTTTCTCAAGACAACATTGCCTAGGTCCTACGAATTGAAAGCTGAAGAGTGCATCTTCTTATCTCAGTTCTTGGAGAGACCCAGTCCCTAATGTGTTTTTATCATGATTTGTTTTAACAATTGTTCTTTACTCCATGATAAATTGGTCAGATACCCATTGTGGGATGTCTGCTGCTGTTTCACTGACAGTGTTACAGTGATGGTCTCATGTTTTCCTCTGCAGCTAACTGGATTTTGCATAGCTCATCCTCCCTTCAGTTCAGGGTTTATGTACATGAAACTGGATTGATGGAATTACTGGTGAGTGACAGAACACAATCGAATCAAAGTGGGCATTTCAAACAAATGTAAATACAGTTAGGATTTGGAAAAAGCTGATGTTAGCTTGATTTATGTCTCCTACCTCCAAGAAAATAGGGACTTTCATTTGATTAATTTTATCACTATAAGAAATAATAGATCTTGAGCCAAGTAGATGTCAGGTGAACATTCTCTACTCTGATTCATAATCAGACTCTGTGGAGGACACGGTCTTCTAATCCTACAAACTTCTCTACCTTGATGTCTGGTCATATGTGTTCCTCTAGTTCCAGTAGCTCTCAGGGTTTGGAGTGGGTTTAAATTAGCTTCCTTCCATTTTCTTTTTTGTTTTTATTTATTCCTCTTTTGTCCCAAGGAATTAGATTATGTGCTTCTCAGAATCTCTTATTTTAAGGTAACATTGTTTGCATAATTCATAGGAAGAAAAGAAAAGAAGCAGAACAAGGAGGGTAGTAGTTTTCCAAACAGGAGAGGACCAAACTGCTTTGCATGGTCAGAGCTCCTCACAGACTGGTCCTCTGATCTGATGTTGGAACCCTGAAGAGAAGAAGGCAGATATGAGCTTCTTGTGCTCCTCACTACTCCTAGGAATCCACTGAAGATCCTAACGTCTCACAAAACTCCATCTAGAACCAGTACTTCATAACCATTTCCAGTGCCTGGAACCAACCACTGGAATGAGAAAGTTCTAGCATGCTGAGTGTCCTGCTTTATTGTACGGCAGCCTCCGTGTTTATCACAAGTCCCTGGGTCACACTCATTTCTTGCACCTCAAAGTTTCTTTTCAATATTTACTGCTTTCCTATTCATTTCATTTAATCCCCAAGATACAGTCAAAGTCAAGGCCATGTAGTGGACATCTGCTCTTCCTGTTTGTCCAAACTCCCTTCATCTCTTCTGATACTGTTATCTCCTTTCCCTAAGGAAGCATCTCCTCCAACATTCATTTGGTTGCATCCATTTGATACTGCTACCACCACCTCCTTAAGCTGAAAAAGAGAGCTCTAAGAAAACCAATCTCTCTCTGTGACCCAGGAATATAAGTCAAGCAGTGAACACCAAGGCAGAAGGCTGTTGGAACCAAGGAATAGCCCACAGAATCTGTACTCATAGCCTTCAAACAAATCCATTTTTTGCTTAAATTAAACACAATTAGTTTATATTGTTTTCAAACAAAGAACCTAGCAATAGTTTTTATGATTTGCCCAAGCTCAGTCTTGAACACTGGTGCTTTGACTTAATCTACTGTTTATGCTATGCCTTAGGGTAGGACCCAAGTAATATTAATATCTTACCAAGCACAGAAGATCATAGGAATCACACAATGAATACAAAGCTCACTCATTAACTAGGAGACATCATCATCTCAGCACATGATTTCTGGTGGCTCAGCCAGGGTAGAGGAGAACTGAAGGATTGACCTTTTTTTTTCTTATGACTTTTATTATTAGTACATGCTTGCAGTACATCACGAATACATTCATTGTGAGTAGTTGGCATGTACATGACATATCTTATTTCTTTTTACATACAGTTCCCCTCTTCCTCTCCCATTTCCTAGGCCCCTTCCTATTTGCCAAAGATCTGTCTCATTTTCTATTTTCTTTTTACTTTGCTCTTTAATTTATTTATACTTTGGCTTTCTCATATAAAAGAAACCATATTATTTTTTATTTGAAAAGCTCCTGAAATGACTCATGTTAGGTGTCACTCTGACCTATCAGGAAGCCAAGAAACATAGGGCTTGGAGTGGCAGGGGCCAATGCAATAAACATGGAAGAGTAAATGCCACATCTCTTATCAAGTCCATCACTGCTGCATTTCATGAGATAGAAATTTACCTGCACACAGCAAAGGAAACAACCAACAGAGTAGAGACAATCTACAGAATGTTTTAAAAATGTCACCAGCTATTCCTCGGACAGAAGACTAACATCTAGAACATATAAAGAACTCAAAAAATTATACCCCCCAAAATAAAACAATCAAAAAATGGTCAACTGAAATGAATAGACACTTCTCAGAAGAGAAAGTACAAATGGCCAATAAATACATTAAAAATGTTCAACATCGCTGCCCAGCAGAGAAATACAAATTAAAGCAACACTGAGATTCCATCTTGTTCCAGACAGAATGGCTATCATCAAGAAATCCAGCCATAACAAATGCCGGGGAAAGGACCCTCCTACATTGTTGGTAGGAATGTAACTAGTACAACCACTATGGAAATCAATATGGAGAGTCCTCAAAAAATTAAAAACAGAAATTCCATTTGACCCAGCTATTTCCCTTCTAGGTATTTTTCCAAAAGAGTTACAATCATCATATTATAGTGATGCATGCAGTCCCATGTTTATAGCAGCACAATTTATATTACTAAATCATGAAAAAAGCCTATATGCCCATCAACAGATGAATGGATAAAGAAAATGTATTTCTGCTATAAAGAAAGATAATGTTGAGACATTTATGGTAAAATGGATGAATCTTGAGATCATAATATTAAGTGAAATAGACACACAAGCTTAAATACTACATGGTTTCTTGCATAACAGCTAAATACCAGAATCAGCCAGTGTATGTTTTATTCAATCATCAACAAATGATTGAATAAAGAAAATGTAATACCTATATATAATGGAATACTACTTGGCTATAAAGAATGACAAAGTTGAGACATTTGTAGGAAAATGGATGCATCTGAAGAATATAATCTTGAGTGAAATAAATCAGACACAAAACTTGAATATTGTATGGTATCTCTCA
Source organism: Heterocephalus glaber (assembly GCF_053883595.1). NCBI lineage: Eukaryota > Metazoa > Chordata > Mammalia > Rodentia > Bathyergidae > Heterocephalus > Heterocephalus glaber. Next base: position 64,261,318 of record NW_028258320.1, read on the forward strand.
TCTGAGTAAGACAAAGCACAAACTAAGAGAAAAAATAAAGGAAGGATAGAAGGAAACAAGGGTGTGGGTCTCTTGAAGATGGGAAGGGATCCAGGGAACAAGGGTGAGAGGTGAAGGGGATGGGATGGGAAATGGGTTGAGTGAAGCTATGTCATGTGCAGAGTCCTAATGGCCTCAACAAATGTGGACACTCTAGGACACAAACATGAATTAAGATTAATAATATTGACAAGAATAAAAAGGGGGAAAGGGAAACTAGAAGAGGAAGGAGGGAGGGAGGAAGCAGGAAGGGGATTGAAGCAGGAAGGGGATTAAAAAAGCAAGCTGTATTATGAACATGTACCTACTCTGAAAAAGGATAAAATCCATGTACTGTACTGTAAACATGTACTAATATATAATAATACATGTAGAGAGAGGCAGCAAAATAAAGGATAGATAATAGCAGGTAGGGAGATCCTTTTTAAATTGGAAGGGGAATAAGAAATGGGAGATATGTTTCAAAGTCTAATGGACAGATGAAGAGTAGGCATATCTGCCCTTGTTCCCCACCTTAAGGAGAAAGCATTGTATCTTCTCCATTCATAGAAGGCGTTCTTGCTGGAAGTATGGAGTACATGTCTTTGATCTGTTGAGAAGGTTCTGTTCTACTTCTAGTCTCCTGATAGCTTTTACCATGAACAGCTGTAGAATTTGGTCCAATGCTCTTTCTCCAACTAGTGACAGGATCACATGGCTTTCTCCTTTCCTCTGTTAAAATGATGACTTTTGGGGGTGGATCTTCCAAAGCTGAACCAACACTGCCATCCCTATAATAAAACCACTTTCTACATCCTGCCAGATCTGACTTCTAAGAGTTTGTTTTGTTAAACAAATTTCTATCTATGTTCATACTTTTTTCTTCTATTATCTTTATCCAGTTTTAGGATTAGCACAATGTTGAGTTTCTAAAATGAGGGGAGAAGTGTTCCTTCTTTTTTCTGCTTTAATTGTTCGATATAATTTATCAGTTAAAATATTTAGGAGCCTGCTGTTGTCATATAGGTAGGTTTTCAAGCTAGGAATATACTTTCTTTAATAGGTGCTATTCAAATTTTATATTTCCTCCAGAGTTAGTTTCATTCATTTGTTTTCTAAGTTACTTCTTAGAAGTTGTCAAATTTATTTCAAAAAAGAGTTTTGTAATATGCTTTCTATATCCTTTTAAATTCTGTAAAATCTGTGGTAATGTCTCCTAGATCTTAATATTGTAATTTAAAAAATGTATAACTGATATTGTGTAACAGGAAGAAAAGGTCTAAAAGAGTAGGGGAATTGGGAGGGGGAGGGGAAGGGAAAAAAGGGAAAGGAAAAAATATGAGAAGAGGAAAAAAATGGAAACAAGGTCTTTGCAAATAGGGAAGGGTGGAGGGGGTGAAGGGAGGGCAAGGGAAGGGGAAAAAAAATAAGAACCAAGAGAGTCATGTAATGGTACAAGATCCCAATGATGAATGTAACTGTATTTTATACCTAAAATGTACCAATAAAGTTAATGGGGAAAAAATTAAAAAAAAAAAAAAAGAAAGAAAGAAATGGGAGGAGAGCCAGCAGACGGTGCACCCCGCTCCACCCCACCCTCGCCCCTACCCACAACAACCAGTTTAGCCACGTGCCGCCCCCTCCCCCCTTCCTGGCTGCAAAGCTACCTGGTTCCACACTACAGAGGCACAGGAGGTCATAACCAACAGAGCTAAGAGACAACCCACAATGTGGGAAAAATCTTCACCTGCTGTTCGTCAGACAAAGGCCTACTATCCAGAATCTATAAAGAACTGAAAAAGATCAGACCCCCAAATTTAAAGACCCAATCCAAAAATGGGCATCTGAAATGAACAGACATTTCTCACACAAAGAAGTAGAAATAGAAAATTAACATGTGAAAAAATCTTCATCACTGGTCATTCGAGAGATGCAGATGAAAACAACACTGAGATTCCACCTCACCCCAGAAAGAGTGGCTGCTATCAAGAAATCAACTAATAACAAATGCTGGCAGGGCTGTGGGGAGAAAGGAACCCTTCTCCATTGCTGGTGGGAGTGCAGACTGGTACAACCACTGTGGAAATCAATATGGAGATACCTCAAAGAACTAGGACTACAGGTCCCATTTGACCCAGTTATCCCCCTGCTGAGTATCTTCCCAAAAGAATTAAGAGTCATACCACAGCGATATATGTGCACCTATGTTTACAGCGGCACAGTCTCTAATAGCTAAAGCTTGGAAACAGCCCAAGTGCCCATCAACTGGAAACTGGATAAAGAAGATGTGGTGTTTTGTTTTGTTTTGTTTTTTTATAAAATGGAGTACTACTCAGCTGTAAAGAATGAGAAACTAGAGACATTTGTAGTTAAATGGATGCATATTGAGGCCATACTCCTAAGTGAAATAAATAGGACACATGTGTAAATACCAAATAGTTTCTCTGGTGTGAGAAACTAAAAGTGTAAATAAGGATTAAAATGAATAATTGATAATTTGACAGTAGGAAGAAAAGGTCCAAAGGGGTAGGGGAAATGGGAGGGGAAGGGGAAAAGAAAGAAGGGAAAGGAAAAATTATGAGAAAAGGAAAAAATGGAAACAAAGTCTTTGTAAATAGGGAAGGGTGGAGGGGGTGAAGGGAGCACAGGGAATGGGGATAAAATAAGAACCAAGACATATCATGTACAGGTACAAGTACTCAATAATAAATGAAAACGCATTGTACACCTAAAATGTACCAATAAAAGAATTTAAGCAAAAAAATAAAAGAAATGGAAGGAACAGGAGAGAGAAGAGGGAAAGGGGATAGAAAAAAAGAATTGAATGGAAAAAAATGACAATAGAGCTTTTGCAAATGGGAAAGGGAACCTGAGTTTTTGTTTGTTTTGTTTTGTTTTTACTTTTCTATACTAAAGAATTAATTTGCTGTAGCATCCCTTACTGCAGCAAATAATTCTTTTCTGTAAATAAGCTTCATTAAGGCCTGTTTTGCTTTGTGGTGACTGGGCCATGAACTTCAATGGTCAGGCCATAGCCAGGCTGAACTCTGTTAATTCAAAAAGCATTTCCTTCCAAGAAGGACAGAAACACGTAAATGAGATTATTTCTATACTTGATGCAGAGAAATTTGTATGTTTTTACTGAGAATAATTAGTTGGACTCAGCATACACAGAAATGCCATATTTCAGCTAGGAATCTTTAAATATCCATGAGGTAGAATTTCTCAAAAACTGTGGGCAGTGTTGCTACACCATGGCACAGAGTCACTCCAACAGCCTTTTCCAATATAAATGTCCCTCCAAATTTTGATCCTCCAAATGTCTAATTCAATAGAGGTATCCTCATTAAGATTTTGTGGTTGCAAATAAAACGTCTGATTCTGGCTGACTTGATAAATAAAAGGGTCAGGGTTCCTAGCAGGTACTAGAGAGCCTACAGAATCAAAGGTGGACAGAGCTGCTGGGGCTTGGGAAGGGTGAGCCGGGGTGTTCCAGTAAAGGCAGCAGCTGGGGTTCAGTGACTTCCTCCTGTGGCCTTTCTGAGAGTGTTGGGGTGCCTCAGCCCCACCACCTTTGTGTGTCTATAAATCTCCAAGAAGTTTCACTCTCCAGGAGTTGCTGGATTGGACATTCTGAGAAGGGCATCTCTGTCTCTCTGGGCACGGATCAGCTATGAGGGTGTGACTTTCATTGGTCTCTGTAACCCTGGGCAAGTTGCTTGACTTCTTTTTGCCTCAACACACTCCCGATCATGATCAAATGAGTACCTGCTCCTGGAGGAATTATTATGAGGGGGATCCTCAACTTCCACCTGGTATTTAATACTGTTTGGGTCTAGAATATGTATAATTTGGAGACTATCTCTAGGTCCTTCTAATCAGTGAATTTATGCCATTTAATCCTCAAAATAAACTAAAAGGCAGGTAACTATAGCACCTGATACTTTCCCTGGTACTCTTTGGTGTCGAATGAATGAATGATTGAATGAATGATTGAATGAATGAATGAATGAGAGATGGGTGGGTGAATGATAGAGCTACTGCCAACCACATCAGCTAAGAATTCAGGTGGTTATCTGCACAGCTGCTGGCCTGCACAGATCCCACCCCCAGGCCAATGTTCCACTGGAGACTGCAGACTCTGTACATACCTAGCACCTGCTGGTCATGGAAGTGTAACTGGCTTTTCTCAGGGAGCCACAGTTTAGTGAACCTTGTGAGGACTAATGGCCCCTCTCTTTCAACATGTGTTCCCATTCTACAAGAATGTACTACATATGAAAGTATGGGAGTGTCAGGGGTTTGTTTTTAGTTTTGTGCAGAATTATGTATGTGGCTCAGACTCCAAAAGTGAGAAGTTCTGGCTCCAACTGTTATTTTTCACATTTCCAATCTCCATAACTTCGGGAAAATTGTGATCTTTCTCAGAGCCTCAATCTTACAATCTGCAAAACTTGTATAAAGATGGTAAGTAGCCAAGCAGTTATAGTGTGGTAATGTGAGCATGGAAAACAACACAATACTTAGCACATGGTAGAAATCTAATCAATACTGGCCAAAATACAATAGGAAATAAAATACTGGCTAAATAATAATAGTATTTAATAATCATTTCTGATGATATCATACCTGGTAAAAGGAAATAGATGAGGTGAACTAACCTCAAAGCAGTAACTTATTTTGAAAGTATATCTGTTTTCTTGATGTGTCATTTCTTTAGATTTGTTCCTTTCCCTCATCAACAGAACATAAATTTTGGAATCAAACTGCATTAGTTTGAATCTGGATTCTTTTCAAACTAACTAGTGGTTTGGCCTTGGCCAAGTTTAACCTCTCTGTAGTAAGCCTCCTGTTTTCTCATCTGCAAAGTACAATCAATCAGTACTTAACCCAACGGTTTAATAAGGATTAAATGAACTAGTATTAGTAAAACAGAATAAGTACTATTAGTTAAATAAAGTACTATTTGTTAAATAAAATAGAATGCAAAAAAATTTTGGTCAGTAAATATAGTTAGTTGAGTTCCAGATACCATGTTTTCATAAGGTTTCCATTCAGACAAGGTTTACTCCATACTACTTGTGGATTTAACTCTTGATCATTTTTAAAATATGGGTTCATCATCTTGGTCTACTCAGCTTGATGGAACGTGATTCTTAGGATCTTGTATGAATCAAAATATCTTGAAATTCTTTGATCACTGGGAACTACTAGGGCCCAGCTGTCCTGGCCCTAGTACAAAGAAATGATATCTACCTGCAGTTGGCTTTGAGACTGTTAAAGTCTTGATGCACAGATGGCAAAAGGGCTTTGGGAGCCACCAGGTGGTACCTGATAAACAAGTCCGTCAAGAGGAGCAACAGCTGCAGGAGAAAGGGGACAAGCCCCTAAGCAAGCTGTTTTGCATATGAATTGCTGAAGTTCTGATTAAGTTTCCCTGAGGCTTACCAGAAGGATTATAGCAAGCTTTCTCTACAGAAGATACTATAAAGAGGGAAAATGTCTAGCAAACACTGTCACCTTCTTTTTGACATTTCATGCTGAAGGGAAGGAATCAGGAGGGTTGGAAGCTCTCTGTGTAGACCTCAGAAGGCCCAAGCAGCTAAGAAAGACAGGCATTAATTTCACACCTCTCACTATGAGCCCTATCTCATAGTCACTGCTGGTCTTGTGCTTTAGTCCCTCCCCCAACTTGGCTGCCAATCCCCAGATATTCACCTGTCCTCAGTTCAGCCTTCTGACCAGGAAGAAACAAGTTGGCTTCATTTGTTTTCCAAGACTTCGAGAAAATCTTTCAATCCACAACCCAGTGAAGTCAATTTCCTTTGCCAAAACTCAAGTGACAAAGTTTCTTTTTTCTGAGTAATTAGAATTAAGATTTTCCTTTCCTAATACATGGTGGACCTCAGCAAATATTTTGATATGTTCTTTGAAAAGTTTCATTTTATTTGTTCATTTAAATTCTGTCTCCTTCCAAAAACTATCTGCAGTAGCTTAATATTTAATAATTTCATCTCCTTTTTTTTTTTTTTGGTACCAGGGATCAAACTCGGGATCTTGTGCTTGCAAGGCAGGTGGCAGCACCACTGAGCTAAATCCCTGGCCCTCATCTCCATTTCTTAAAAGAGGACAAATAGTTTTAGCTAAGATAGGCTGAAAGAGTTTAAAGCTACTACAGTCCACCCCTTGTCAAATTAATATCCTTACATATCTCTTTTAATGATAGTTAACTTCCAAATAAAGATAATAGCAAAACCATGCTTCCATCTCACACATAGGGCTGAAAATACACTTCCTAGAAGGAAGTACAGAGTCCTTTCTTCCATCTTTGGGTCACATTCTCTCCCCTTCTAGATGAATCACACTTCCCATTTGAATATCAGTATCTTCAATACTGAGATGTAAAGTTAAATACTATTAACACATCTTATAAGTTAATAGTAGATGGTAGGGGAATGGGAAGAGGGTAGAAAACAGTTAATTCATGCAAACATATAAGCCTGTCACAACTATTACAGTTTCTACAACTGATCACAGAGTTGAGGTGCTATAACTTTCTTCTTTCACTACTCACCCCATATGCCTTTTTGCCTGCAGCATGTACATCAACTAGTCTTCATTTCTTGCTGTTGAAATTACCCAAACTTTCAGTTCTAAAGGGTCTGGACTATTTGGAAGTCCTGGATGAACTGTATCATTGTGGTTCTCCACTAATTTTTGACACAGGACATGGGAGTGCTAAGAAGTACTTGTCCTTATCCTCATTGGGTAGAAGCAGCTATTGATAGGATCAGTCAGCCCAACCAAATAGAAATTCTCCCTTATTTTCCTATTCACTAGTGTGAGGAATCCAAGGTAGCTGGCTGGTAACATCAACTTCCAATTCAATGAAGCCATTGCTGTGTTCTCTGCTAGAAATTGTTATCCCCTGGGAACTAAGACCTCTAGATCAGCAGACCCAAAGTCTCACAGATAGAAAACAAAATCTCATCATTGGATTTCTAGGTTTAGTAGTGAGAAGAGCCACTCCCATGTTCACTCCCTGACTCCCAGACCCACCAACCTTCTGGGGAAAATAGCACCATATGTTGATGACTAATATAGCACATATGACCCAATTATCACTGGTAGTGATATTTCCATCCAATTGCCACTATAATTAGATCTTGAAAAAAGTAATTCAGTGTCTATCAGGTCAGCTGTTTCAGGGTTACAGGGACAAAATAAATAAGTAAATCCCATGAGCAAGAATCTATTGATATACTTTATTTTTTCCAGACCAAAATTATATATACTACTTTTGCTTTATGGTGAAATCCTGTTAGGCACACCCAAACTAATGCCTGCATGGATCACATTATATTAACTTCATGATAGGTAGCTCATGTCACTTTGTCCATTGGTGGCCTGTAGTCAAGCATTTGGTGATGGCCAGTAGCAACTGTAAATATCTTTAAGAAAGAACCATTTCTACCAAGTTCTCCAGTGAACTTAGAAACAACTGGCCAACCCATTATACTCCTTGTTTTCACCAGAAATATTCTGTGGCACTAGTTTCTTGGTCAGCTACAAAGCTGTGGAAGCAGGTGAAAAAAGTCTTCAGAAGGGGATGGATCTGAAGGCACTAGGGGTTCGGTGATGGAAGTCCGGTAAGAAAAGAAGGACATGAAGATGGAGACAAGTACAAGACAAAACAGGCAAAAACCAACTTAGTACACACAGGACAAACTAGAATGTGTGTCTGTCTCTCATCAGAGTAACCAGGTGATATGGTCACTTGAAGAATATAGTGTCCCATGCTACTGGAATTTCACATGCATCTGCTGAGGACCTATAAAAGCTACCAGAAGAGGTCTGGTGGCATCTGGTGGAGCTGTAGGCTTGTTTGCTCCCCAATGAGCCAGCAACCAGAGGAAGCACGGCAAGCCACCTCTGCACTGACCTTCAGAGGTCAAGGGTGCTGCTCCATTTCACCTTCTAAATCTTGTACAAATACCTCTTATGGCCAGCTCTAACCCAGAGCCAGACACTGTGAGGAATCCTGGGAAACATGGTTCTATCTAAGTCAACAAAATATAAAGCCAACACAAGGGCAAAAATCATTTCTTAGATTGTTGGAAATCCCTGGGGAAATTTTTCAGTTCCCTACTCAATGGTACTTTTCAAAAATACTCGCTAATTTGACTGCAATCATTACGTTTTATTATTATGATAATCAGGTGATATTTACTATACTTTTACTATGTGACAGATATTAGCTACTTTGCATCCTTAATTCCTTTATTTCTCACAATCATCCTACAAGGTAGATCCCACTATTTCCCTATTTCACAGGTGAGGAAGCTCAGGGAGCAATTAAATATCTTTCCAAGACTGCACAGGTACTAAGAGGTTGAGCAAGCATCTGAACAGTCTGATGTCAGTGTCCTTTTTCATAAGCACCAATCTGTAATATGCCTAACTTCAAACAAGACCCACATATTTATAAAGATCGTGACTACTCAAAAATGAAAATCATAGAATATTAATTTAGTTTTGAAGAAAAAGGAATTTGTGAAGAATATTTGTAATCATAAATATCTAAATTTACAAGTCACTTATTCTGAACTTAGGGGCACCATAAGTTGGTTCAAATTTGCAGAAGAGCAAAATATTTAACATTAGCTTTAAAAAATCATTAAGACATAAAATAATTTATATTTAGTTCATACAGAATATGAGAGTAATGCAAAAATAAAACAGATGAGCTAGGTATTTTTTTCTTTCTCATGCTTTATTTTTCCTCACTATATTTCTCATTAATCAGGGTGATAACTTTTCTAAGGATCTCATTAGGGGAATAGACCATAAAAGACTGAATTTGGGAGATATATAAAGTTTAAGAATCTTTGCTATTGCTTTCAGTATTTTATTTTTTCAAATTGTTACTAGTAAGTATTTGAAGTACATAGGGAGGAACTGGCACTTGTATAGCACACATCTTAATTCTTTTTTCATCTCCTTTCTCCCCCTCCATCCCCACCCTCCATCTTTTGGTCTCTGTCCCTTTTGCAAAAGATCAAAATCAGGCAGGAATAATGTACACCCACACATTTTTCCAATCGTTCCTTTAGCTAATATTTAAGAGCACTGGATAGGGAAGTAGCTGTGGAGTATGAGAAAAATCCAAGCTCTCAAGGAGTTGAGTTGATCAGGGAAGGCAAAGCATCAGAAGAGGGGCACGGCATTTCCTACTAGAAACCAGAATGCAACACAGGCCTGGTATATAAGAGAGAGATCAAGGGAAAAGTTTAAACTCCCTTTCTTCACTTTTGGCATCTATAAAATTCAAAACATGAGGAAACTCAAAATGATTTTTGTTTAGAACAAAGAGCCTTAAATTTCATAAAAAACAATGACAAAGGGAGTCATGAGACCCATGCTCCATTTTTCTGTTTCTTCCACTAATTCTCTGGTGATCTTAGAAAGGTTACCTCCTGTCTTCTCAAAGTCTCAATTATATTATCTGCAAAATGGTCAGAAGCCTCTGAGGACAACAGATTTTCTTTCTTTTCCTAATAATCTTGCATTCTATGACACTAGACTTTTTCCTATAAAGGAGAACAAACAATTCTCTGCTCAGAAGACACACTATTGATGCCCAATTGTGCTATTGTGGATGCTCCCACTGTTCTGTTCTGCATGACTTTTGTTCTGTCACTTCTTTTCTGTCATTTGGGGGGCAGTGGTCGATTTACCCAGGTCTACCATTAACCTTCCATTTTCCCTTAAGGCCACCAAGAAAAGCTGGCCTGAACTTAAATAAACCCGTTACCTGTCCTGGGAACAAGCATCATCCCTAAGGGAGCTGGTAGCCCCAGCCATGAGGGGGCACTTTCTCTTTATACCTGAGCAAGATAGAGTTTTTTAATTAATGTTATTGGTATAATTTAAATATACATAATGACCACATTCGTCATAGGAAATTTGTACTTGAACACTGTGTATCTTGATTCCTATACATTCCCCAATCCTCTCCCTTCCCTTCAACCCCTCTTCACCTCCTTATTTACACAATTTTGTTTTCATGTTTTTCCTTTCCTCATTTTTTCTTTTCCCTTCCTTCTTTTCCTCATCCCCCTCCCTAGTTCTCCTTTCCTTTTGAACAATTTCTTCCGATTTACATTGTCTATTATACATTCTGGTCCTTATTAACACTTTCAGATTCTCATTCCAGAGAGACAATGCAATATTTACACATATGTGTCTAATTTATTTCACTTAAGAGTACAGTCTACAGGTGCATCCATTTAGCTATAAATGTTTCCAGTTTATCCTTCTTCGGAGCTGAGTAGTACTCCATTTAATTTTTTTAAAAACCTACATCTTTTTTATCCATTCATCGGTTGATTGGCATTTGGGTTGTGTTCAAGATTTAGCTATTATAAAGTGTCGATATACACATTGGCAGACAAATAACATTGTGGCATGATGCTTTTAATTGTTTCAGGAAGATACCCAGCAGGGGGATAGCTGAATCAAATGGGACCTCTAATCCTAGATTTTTGAAGAATCTCCACACTGATTTCCATAGTGGTTGGACCAGTCTATACTCCCACCAGCAGTGGAGAAGAATTCCTTTTGCCCTACAGCCCTGCCAGCATTTCTTGTTGGTTGATTTCTATTTCTTTTTTCTTGGTTAAATTTTTTTATTGGTACATTTTAGGTATACAACACAATTACATTTCTCATTGGGAATTGTACCTTTACATAATGCATCTTGGTTCTTATTTTCTCCCCATTCCTAGCCCTCCCTTCACACCCTCCACCCTTTCCTATTTACAAAGACTTTATTTCCATTTTTCCCATTTCTCATCATTTTTACCTTTCCCTTCTTTCCTTTCCCCTGCCCCTCCCACTACCCCTACCCCTTTGGACCTTTTCTTCCTATTTTACATTATCGATTATTCATTCTAATCATTGGTACATTTTAGGTATACAACGTAATGACATTCATCATTGGAAATTTGCACCTTTACATAGTCTCTCTTGGTTCTTATTTTTCACCCTTGCCCAGCCCTCCCTTCAACCCCTCCAGTCCTCCCTATTTACAAAGATTTGGTTCCTATTTTTCCATTTTCTCATATTAATTCCATACCCTTCTTTCCTTTCCCCTACCCCTCCCACTTCCTACCCCTTTGCCCCTTTTCTTCCTATTTCACATTACCTATTATACATTTTAGTCCTTATTTACGCTTTCAGTTTCTCACACCAGAGAAACTATTTGGTATTTATACATGTGTGTCCTATTTATTTCACTTAAGAGTATTGCCTCAATGTGCATCCACTTAGCTATAAATGTCTCTAATTTCTCATTTTTTATGGCTGAGTAGTACTCCATTTTATAAAAAAACCACAATTTCTTTATCCAGTCTCCAGGTGATGGGCATTTGGGCTGTTTCCAAGTTTTAGCTATTACAAACTGTGCTGCTCTGAACATGAGCACACATATATCACTGTGGTATGATTCTTTTAATTCTTTGGGGAAGATACCCAGCAGGGGAATAGCTGGGTCAAATGGGACTTCCAGTCCTAGTTCTTTGAGGTATCTCCATACTGATTTCCACAGTGGTTGCACCAGTCTACACTCCCACCAGCAGTGGAGCAGGGTTCCTCTTTCCCCACAGCCCTGCCAGCATTTGTTATTGGTTGATATCATGATAGCAGCCATTCTTTCTGGAGTGAAGTGGAATCTCGGCATTGTTTTCATTTGCATCTCTCGAATGACCAGTGATGTTGAACATTTTTTCTTATGTTTATTTGCTATTTCTACTTCTTTGTGTGAGAAATGTCTGTTCATTTCAGATGCCCATTTTTGGATTGGGTCTTTAAATTTGGGAGGTCTGATCTTTTTAAGTTCTTTATAGAATCAAGATAGTAGACCTTTGTCTCAGGAAGAGCAGGTGAAGATTTTTTCCCACATTGTGGGTTGTCTCTTCACACTGCTGGTGGTTTCTCTTGCTGTGCAGAAGCCTTTTAATAAGAAGAGATCCCACTTGTTGATTGTGTGTGCTAGTTCACGGACAACTGAGGCTTTGTTCATAAATCTTTTCCTACACCGATGTCTTCAAGAGTTCTACCTAACCTCTGTTCCAGCTGGTTCAGAGTTTCTATTTTAATATTTAGATCTTTAATCCATTTTGATTTTAGTTTAGTGCATGGTGAGAGATATAGGTCTAGTTTTAGTCTTTGATAAGTTGAAGCCCAATTTTTCCAGCACCATTTATTAAAGAGGCTATCTTTCCTCCAGTGAGGGTGTTTGGCTCCTTTATTGAAGATGAGATGGCTGAGTGTGTCCGGCATTGTTTCTGCATCTTCTAATCTGTTCCACTGGTCCTCAGGTCTGTTTCTTTGCCAGTACCATGCTGTTTTTATCACAGTAGCTTTGTAGTAGAGTTGCAGGTTGGGGATTGTGATACCCCCAGCCATGTCTCTGTTGACTAGAATTGCTTTTGCTATTCTGGGTCTCTTCTTGTTCCAAATGAATTTTTGGATTGTTTTCTCAAGGTCCGTGAAGTATGCTGCTGGGATCTCAACTGGAATTGCATTAAATCTATATAGCAGTTTTGGAAGTATGACCATGTTCACTATATTAATCCTTCCTACCCAGGAGCAGGGGATGTCTGTCCATTTTCTGATATCATCTTCAATCTCTCTTTTCAGAGTGCCATAGTTTTCAGAGAAGAGGTCTTTGATTTCTTTCGTTAGGATGATTCCTAGGTATTTCAGGTTTTTGGATGCTATTGTGAAAGGAATTATTTGCCCTATTTCTCTCTCAGTGAGTCTGTCATTGGTGTAGAGGAAAGCTATTGATTTTTGTGTGTTCACCTTGTAACCAGCTACTTGACTGAATTTGGTTATTAAGTCTAGAAGACTTTTGGTGGAGTTCTTGGGGTCTTCTATATAGAGTATCATGTCATCTCTAAATAATGACAGTTTGACTTCTTCATTTCCTATCTTTATTCCTTTTATTTCTTTCTCTTATCTAATTGCCGTGGCTAATGTTTCCAGAACTATATTGAACAAGAGTGGTGGACATCCTTGTCTTGTTCCTGATTTTAGTGTGAAGGATTTCAGTTTTTGACCATTTAGCATGATATTGGCTGTTGGTTTTTCATAGATGGCTTTTATCAGTTTGAGGTAGAGACCATCTATTCCAATTTTTGGTAGGGTTTTTATCATAAATGCATGTTGGATTTTGTCAAATGCTTTTTCTGCATCTATGGAGATAATCATATGGTTTTTGTCCTTGGCTCTATTGATATAGTGTATTACATTGATTGATTTGTGTATATTGAACCATCCCTGCATCCCTGGGATGAATCCCACTTGATCAGGGTGTATGATCTTCTTAATGATCTTCTGCATTCTATTTCCCATTATCTTACTAAGGATTTTTGCATCTATGTTCATTAGTGAGATTGGCCTATAGTTTTCTTTTTCAGCTGGGTCTTTCTCTGCTTTGAAGATCAAGGTGATGCTTGCTTCCAGGAATGAATTTGGGAGTATTGCTTCCCTTTCCATTTCATTGAAGAGGTTAAACAGTAGTGGCAGCAGTTCCTCTCTAAATGTCTTGTAGAATTCAGCAGTGAAGCCATCAGGGCCCGGGCTTTTCTTAGTTGATAAGTTTTTAATTACATTTTCAATTTAATTGGTTGATATTGGGTTGTTCAGAATTTTTAGGTCTTCTTCGTTCAACTTTGGTAATTCATATGTATCTAGGAATCTGTTCATTTCTTCTGTGTTATCCATCTTATTGGCATATAGGTTCTGGAAGTAGGTATTGATGATCCTCTGGATTTCTGCTGGGTCTGTTGTCATTTCACCCTTTTCATTCCTAAATGCATGGATTTGGGCCTTTTCTTTCCTTTTTCTGATAAGGTTGGCTAAGGGTTTGTCAATTTTGTTAATTCTTTCGAAGAACCAACTCTTGGCTTCATTGATTTTTTGTATCGTTCTCTTCGTCTCCATTGAATTGATTTCTGCTCTGATCTTTATAATTTCCTCCCTTGTATGAGCTCTGGGGTTGTCCTGCTCTTCTTTTTCTAGAAGCTTGAGGTTCAGCATCAGGCTGTGTAATTGAGCTCACTCTGTTTTCCTAATTTGAGTATTCACCACTATGAATTTCCCTCATAAGACTGCTTTCATTGTGTCCCATAGATTCTGATACGTTGTATTGTCATTGTCATTTGATTAAAGGAAATGTCTGATTTCTTCTTTAATTTCCTCTGTGACCCATTGGTTATTCAGAAGTGTGTTCTTTAATTTCCATGTGTTTATGAAATTTTTTGAGTTTCTTTTGCTATGGATGTCCAATTTCATCACACTGTGGCCTGATAATATACAGGGGATAACTTCAATTCCTTTGCACTTACTTAAACATGTTCTATGTGTGAGTATGTGGTCTATTTTGGAGAATGACCCATATGCAACTGAGAAGAATGTGTATTCTGATTTTGTGGGGTGGAACACTCTGTAAACATCTGTTAAGTTCATTTGTTCAAGAGTTTGACTGAGCTCTAGTATTTCATTACTTATTTTTTGTCTAGTTGATCTATCTATTTGTGACAGTGGGGTGTTAAGGTCTCCCACTACATTTGTATTAGTGAATATTTGACTTTTCATGTCCGTTAGTATTTGTTTTATATAGCTGGGCACACTAGTGTCTGGTGCATAGATATTTATGATTGTCATCTCTTCCTCTTGGATTCTTCCCTTTACAAGGATGTAGTGTCCTTCTTCATCTCTCTTAATCAGTGTTGGTTTGAAATCTACTTGATCTGCCAAGAGGATAGCTACTCCTGCTTTTTTTCAGGTTCCTGTCACATGCAGTATTGTTTTCCACCCTTTAACTTTCAGTCTATGAGTTTCCTTTTGAATTAAGTGTGTTTCTTGTATGTAGCATATTGTTGGATTTTGCTTCTTGACCCATTCTGCCAGTCTATTTCTTTTGATTGGTGAATTGGGACCATTAACGTTGATGGTTATATCTGAAATGTACTGACTTATCATTGCCATGAGTTTTTCTTTTTGTTGGTTCTCCCCCTTTACATTTAATTTCTTGTCATGCCAGATGGGTTCATTCTGCTTTGCTTCCTGGGGTTGTGATCCTCAATGTCTGCATGTACAATATTGTGTAAAATTCTTTGGAGTGCTGGTTTGGTATTCATGAAGTTCCTAAGGTGCTCTTTGTCATGAAAGTATCTTATTTCTCCATCCATTTTGAAAGATAGTTTTGCAGGGTACATCAATCTGGGTTGGAGGCTGTTTTCTTTTAGGGCTTGGAATGTGTCACTCCAAGCTCATCTTGCCTTGATGGTTTGTGTTGAGAAGTCTGCTGTGACTCTGATGGGCTTTCCTTTGTATGTGATTTGTTTCTTTTCTCTAACTGCTTGTAGAATTTTGTTCTTCTGTTGAGTTTCTGGAATCTTAACAATTATATGCCTATGTGTAGATTTCTTTGATCAAGGCTATTTGGAGTTCTATATGCCTCACTTATCTGTATGTCAAGCTCTTTTCCCCTGTTTGGGAAGTTTTCTCCCATTATTTCTGTGAAGAGATTTTTTATGTCATCTCCACTCTCTCCTGTTTCTTCATTGAGCCCAATCAGTCTTATGTTATTCTTCTTTGCATCATCTAGCAGCTGCTGGATTGATTTCTCATGTTCCCTTATAATTTTGAAGCAATTTTTCTTTTTCTGGTCATTAATTGTAATTTTATCTTCTATATCTGAAATTCTGTCCTCACATTGGCTCATTCTGCTGTGTAGACTTTCAATGGAGTTTTTCATCTCCTGGAAATCTATTTGCATCTGTTTTATGGATTCCATTTGTTTCCTATGTTGGGATTCCATCATGTTCCTCAGCTCCTCTCTAGATTTATTAATCATGTCTTGCACTAGGGGCACAATTTCTCCTGTTATCTGAGAAATTATTTCTGATTTCATTTTTTCCAGATCCCCTTTTGTTGCCAGTTCAGTGAGTCCAGGTGGTTGAGTATCAGAGTGTTCCATCTCATTTCCCTTTGGGGTTGCTGTAGGTGATCTGGAAGTCTGGTTTTGAGACTTATTTATGTGTTTTCTCATTTTGACTGGGGAGGGGGGGCTGTTGGCGCCAGCATGGATTACCTCCTCTGAGCTGGGTGAGGTGGGACAGGGGCCAGGAGCAGCGGTAGGGATGGTGGCCCAAAAGGCCTTTCCTCTGGGCTGGGAGCAGCGGGAGGGATGGTGGCTGGGAACCCCCTTCCTCTGGACCAGGAGCAGTGGGATGGCGGTTCAGAAGCCCCTACCTCTGGGCCAGGAGTGGCAGGAGGGATGGTGCCCCAGAAGCCCCTTCCTCTGGGCCAGGAGCAGTGGAACAGTGGCTCAGAAGCCCCTACCTCTGGGCCGGGAGCAACGTGATCTGGTGGTCTGGTGTCCTACCTCGGTAGGGCATGCACAGACCTGCCTGTCTGCAGCGGGCTGATTCCTGTTGGTTGATTTCTTGATACTACCCATTCTTGCTGTACTGAGATGGAATTTCAGCATTGTTTTAATTTTTATCTCTCAAATGACCAATGATGTTGAAGATTTTTTCATATATTTACTTCTAATTTGTAATTCTTTGTTTTGCTTAAATTCTTTTATTGGTACATTTTAAGTATACAATGTTTATATTTATCATTGGGTGCTTGTACCTGTACATGATATATCTTGGTTCTTATTTTTTCCCCATTACCTGTGCACCCTCCACCCCTTCCACCCTTCCCTATTTACATAGACTTTATTTCCATTTTTTCCTTTTCTCATAATTTTTCCTTTCCCTTCTTTCCTTTCCCCTTCCCCTCCCACTTTCCCTACCCCTTTAAAGCTTTTCTTCTTATTTCAAGTTATCAATTATTCTTTTTAATCATTTTAATCCTTATTTACACTTTCAGTTTCTCATACCAGAGAAACTATTTGATATTTACACATGTGTGTCCTAAATTTATTTCACTTAAGAGTATGGCCTCAATATGCATCCATTTAGCTATAAATGTCTCTAGTTTCTCTTTCTTTACAGCTGAGTAGTATTCCATTTTATAAAAAAAACAAAAACCCATATCTTCTTTATCCAGTTTCCAGTTGACGGGCACTTGGGCTATTTCCAAGCTTTAGCTATTACAAACTGTGCCACTATAAACATGGGTGAACATATATCACTGTGCTATGATTCTTTTAATTCTTTGGGGAAGATACCCAGCAGGGGAATACCTGGGTCAAATGGGACTTCCAATCTTAGTTCTTTGAGGTATCTCCATACTGATTTGCAACAGTGGTTGCACCAGTCTACACTCGCACCAGCAGTGGAGCAGGGTTCCTCTTTCCCCACAGGCCCACCAGCATTTGTATTGGTTGATTTCATGATAGCAGCCATTCTTTCTCAAATGAGGTGGAATCTCACCTGCATCTCTTGAATGACCAGTGATGTTGAACATTTTTTCGTATGTTTATTTGCTTTTTCTACTTCTTTGTCTGAGAAATGTCTGTTCATTTCAGATGCCCATTTTTGAACTGGATCTTTAAATTTGGGGAATGTGATTTTTTTAAAGTTCTTTATATATTCTAGATAGTAGTCCTTTCTCTGAGGTATAGCTCCTAAAAATTATTTCCCATATTGTAGGTTGTCTCTTAGCTCTGTTGGTGGTTTCTGTTGCAGTGCAGAAGCTTTTCAATAAGATGAAATCCCAGTTGTTGATTCTTTCTGCTAGTTCCCGTGCTACTGAGGTTTTGTTCATAAAGTCTTTTCCTATGTCAGTGTCTTCAAGAGTTCTACCTAACTTATCTTGCAGCAAATTTAGTGTTTCTGTCTTAATATTTAGATCTTTAATCCACTTCGATCTTAGTTTAGTGCATGGTGATAAGTAAGGGTCTAGTTTTAATCTTTGGCAGGTTGAAATCCAGTTTTTCCAACACCAGTTATTAAAGAGGCTATCTTTCCTCCAATGAGGGTAATTGGCTCCTCTGTCAAAGATGAGATGGCTGAGTATGTCTGAAGTTGTTTCTGCACCTTCTAATCTATTCCACTGATCCTCAGGCCTATTTCTTTGCCAGTTCCATGCTGTTTTTATCACAGCAGCTTTGTAGTATAGTTTCAAGTTGGGGATTGTGATACCCCCAGCCATGTCTCTGTTGCCTAGAATTGCTTTTGCTATTCTAAGTCCCTTCTGGTTTCAAATGAATATTTGGATTGTTTTCTCTAGTTCTGTGAAATATATTGTCAGAATTTCAATCAGCATTGCATTAAATCTATATAGCAGCTTTGGAAGTATGGCCATATTCACTATCTTGGTTCTTCCTACTCAGGAAAAAGGGATGTCTTTCCATTTTCTTATATCCTCTTCAATCTCTTTTTTCAGAGTGCTGTAGTTTCCAGTGTAGAGGTCTTTCACTTCCTTTGTTAGACTGTTTCCTAGATATTTATTTGTTTTGGATCCTATTGTAAAAGGAGTTGTTTACCTACTTTCTCTCTCAGAGAGTCTGTTATTTGTGTCCAAGAAGGTTATAATTTTTGAGTGTTGCCCTTGTATCCAGCTAGTCTACTGAATCTGTCAATTAACTCTAGAAGTCTTCTGGTGGGATTTTTTGGGTCTTGTATATAAAGAATCATATCGCCAGCAAATAATGACAGTTTAACTTCTTCCTTTCCTATCTTTATTCCTTCTATTTCTTTCTTTTTTCTAATTGCCGTGGCTAATGTTTCCAGAACAATATTAAATAGGAGTGGTGATAGTGAGCATCCTTGTCTTATTCCTGATTTTATTATGAAAGTTTTCAGTTTTTGACCATTTAGTATGATATTGGCTGTTGGTTTTTCATAAACAGCCTTAATTAAGTTGAGATAAGGCCTTCTATTCCAATTTTCCATAGGGTTTTTATCATGAATGGGTGTTGGATTTTGTCGAATGCCTTTTCTACATCTATTGAGATGATCATATGGTTTTTGTCCTTGACTCTTTTAATATAGTGTATTACATTTATTGATTTATATATGTTGAACCATCGTTGCATCCCTGGGATAAATCCAATTTGGTCATGGTGTATGATCCTCTTCATGACCCTTTGTATTCTGTTTTCCAGTATCTGGTTGAAGATTTTTGCATCTATGTTCATTAGGGAAATTGGTCTGTAGTTCCCTTTTTGGGTTGGGTCTTTCCCTGGTTTTGGAATCAAAGTAACACTTGCTTCCAGGAATAAATTTGAAAGTATTGCTTCCCTTTCAATTTCATTGTTGAGTTTAAGGTGTAATCATAATCTTTCTTCTTTAAATGTCTTGTAGAATTCAGCAGTGAAGCCACCAGTACATGGGCTTTCTTTGTTGGTAAATTTTTTATAACATTTTCAATTTCACTCATTGTAATTGGGGTGTTTAGAATTTCTATATCATCTTCATTTAACTTTGGCAATTTGTATGTATTTAGAAATCTGTCCATTTCTCCTGTGTTTTCCATTTTATTAGAGTACAGGTTCTAGAAGTAGGTACTGATGATCCTCTGGATTCCTGCTGGATCTCTTGTGGCTTCACCTTTTTTGCTCTTAATTCCATGGATTTGAGCCTTTTCTTTTTCTTTTTTTTTTTGAAAAAAGGTTTTTTTGATAAAGGTTGGCTAAAGGTTTATTGCCAACTCTTTGATTTATTCATTTTTTGTATCATTATCTTAATCTCCATTCCATTGATTTCTACTCTGATCTTTATAATTTCCTCTCTTGTATGAGCTTTGGGTTTGTTATGCTCTCCTTTTTTCTAGGAGCTTGAAGTTCTGTATTAGGTTATTTATTTGAGTTATCTCTGTTTTCCTCATATGGGCATTCACTGCTACAAATTTCCCTCATCCATGAAGAATGTCTCCTCGGGGTCTTTTAGGGGCACATCCTGCAAATCAGATCTGGTCATGGTTATGTCCTGGAGGGTCTCCTGGCAGTCATGTAGAGGGGTCATCAGATCTGAGGCAGGCAGCAGGGTCACAGGGTTTAAGGTAGTGGCCTCTGTGAACTTGATCCAGGGCTGGTCAGTCAGGAGCACCTGATATTGGGTCAGTCTGGTGTTTGACATCCATCACTCAGAGCCTCCTCGCAGCATGGAGGAGACTGCATGTGGCATGCTGATTGTGAGCCCCTGACCCAAGCTTAGTTTGTCCGCCTCCTTCACGAGGAGGGCTTTTGCTGCAATGGCTCTGAGGCAGGATGGCCAGCCAGTGGCCACAGGATCAAGCCTTTTGGACAAATATGCCATGGGTCTTTTCCAGGGTCCTAAGGTTTGAGTAAGGACCCCTTTTGCCACTCCATTTTTCTCAGCCGAGAACAATTGGAAAGGTTTTCCAATGTCTGGGAGGGCCAAAACTGGTGCCTGAACAAGGACTTGTTTCAGAGTCTCAAACGTCCTCTGTTCAGTCTCTGTCCACACTAAGGGTGTGTTTCCTCCAGCTGTGGCTGCATATAGGGGCTTTGCGATCTCTGCAAACCCTATAATCCAGAGTCAGCAGTAACCAGCAGTTCCCAAAATCTCTCACACCTGTCTCTTTGTGGTGGGTGTTGGGATCTGTAATATAGCTTATTTCCACCTCTGAGACAGTCGTCGGGTGCCCCCATCAATCTCATACCCAAGGTAAGTGACCCGGGAGGCACAGATCTGGGCCTTTTTGGCTGACACTCGATATCCCAATTTTTATAACAATCCCAGCAAGTCCTTAGTACCTGCCATACAGGTGTCCTGATCATCAGCCGCTACTAGGAGGTCATCTACATACTGGAGAAGGGTCACTTCAGGATGAGACACTCTGAACAGAGCCAAGTCCTTATTTAGAGCCTCATCAAACAGGGTGGGAGCATTTTTGAATCCTTGTGGCAATCTCGCCCAGGTCAGCTGTCCTGAGTACCCTCCTTCAGGATCCACCCATTCAAAGGCAAAAAGGGGCTGACTCACCTTGGCCAATGGCAGACTGAAGAAGGCATCTTTGAGGTCCAGCACAGTATAGACTTGTTGTTGTGGGGGCAGGAGGCTCAGCAGGGTGTAGGGATTTGGCACAGTGGGGTGTACAGTCTCAGTTCTTTTGCTTACCTCTTGGAGGTCTTGGACAGGCCTGTAGTCGGAAGTACCAGGCTTTTGGACAGGCAGGAGTGGGGTGTTCCAAGGCGACTGACATGCCTTTAAGATTCCAGCATCTAGGAGTCAGTTGACGTGTGTCCAAATCTTTTCTCTTGCCACCTTTCTAGTGGGATACTGTTGGAGAGAAACAGGCTGGGCATTGGACTTTAGATTTACCACTATAGGAACTTTATGGCCAGCTAACCCAGGGGGATTAGTCTCAGCCCACACAAGTGGAAACTACATTTGTAGGTCACCAATCAGCCCAGCTGACTCATCCTCTGACTCCGAGAGCATCAGGTATTTGGAGGCCAATGGGCAAGTCACCATAACTTTGACAATCCCCTGTGGGATGCCTAGTCTCAGGTCTGCCTTTTCCTCTGTAAAGGTAATTGTTGCACCCAATTTCCTTAGCAGGTCCCTACCAAGCAAGGGGTATGGACACTCTGGAATCACCAGAAAGGAATGGGTCACTTGCCTGTGACCCAAGTCTACCATTTGTGCAGTTGTCCATTTATAACCTTGACCACCCTTGCCAGTAGCCCCCTGTACCATAGTCTCTCGTGTCGTCACTTTTCCCAAAGGTTTAGTCAGTACCAAATCGGCCACCCCAGTATCTACCAGGAAGTTGGTTGGTGTGCCCCCAATTTTTAATTTTACCATGGGTTCGTGGGGGCTCAGTTTGAATGAGCCCTGACTTTCCTATTCCATATCTTCGAAGGTCAGGACCTCCTGTGTCTTTTTCTGGTCCTGTCCCTCTTTTTCCTTCTTGAGGGGGCACTCATTTTTCCAATGTCCAGTCTGTTTGCAATAGGCACATTGGTCCCTTTCAAGCTTAGGCCGTGGGGGGTCTCTCCGGCTTAGGTCTCCTGGTCTGCTTACTTGTCTCATAGTTTTTGAGGGTGGCAATAGTAATTTTTCCTAGTCGCTTGGTGACTGTCTCTTCCAGGGAGTCCCGGTTGTCAAAAACCTTTTGTGCTATACTCAGGAGCTCGGACCTATTCTTTATCTCAAACCCTTCCAATCTCTGAAGTTTCTTTCTAATATCTGGGGCCAACTGTGACACAAAAGCCAGATTTATAGCGGCTGCGTTTTCTGGAGCATCAGGATTAGTGGGTGTATAGACCCAATACATGTCTAGAAGGTGTTCCAGGAAAGCCGTGGGGGACTCCATCTTACTCTGTTTTACCTCACTCACCTTAGTCAGATTAGTCGGCTTCTTGGCCACTTGCCGGAGTCCCTGGAAAAGGTGTTGGTGGTAAATGGCCAGGTCTCTCCTACCTGCATCGGTGTTGGGGTCCCAATCGGGTCACTGGGTCAGCACTTCAGCCTCTGCTCTCTGCAGATAAGCCAGAGTACCAGGGCCAGGATCAGGGTTGGGACCTAGGGCCACCTTGACAGCCTCCTGAAAAATTTGGTCCCGTTCCTCCGTGGTGAAGAGGGTATGGAGGAGTTGTTGACAGTTGTCCCAGGTGGGCTGATGAGTATGGAAGACAGACTCTAGAAGATTAATTAAAGCCTGGAGTTTTTCTGAAAAAGGAGCAACTTGATTTTTCCAATTATAAAGGTCAGTAGTAGTGAAAGGAACATAAATGAATCTTCCATCTGGTTCAACCTGTTCCAAAGGAAGGACAGTGGACATTACCTGGCTGGTTGCCCCTTGAGACTCGTAGGACTGTCCTGACTGGGTGTGAGGAGGGAATAGGGAATCAGGTGGCAAAGAGGGGACAGAGGAATCACAGGGGGCAGAATCAGAGGGAGAGTCGGGGTCTTCTTCAGGCCCTTCCCCATGAGCCCAAAAAGGGGGTGGGCAAGGCCAGAAGTCATCCTCATCCTGCAGAGCCTGAAACACCTTACACTTTGGGAGGGGCTTGGTGACAAGAACTACTGATTGTCCTCGCCTGTTGTGAATCTTATCTTCCACAAACCTCCTGTGTCTCAATTCTGGGCAATCAAGGGAGGGAGGAGGGTCCTCTATGAGGTCCATCCATACATCAATATAGGGAAAATGGTTGGGATGATGAGGCCCTCCCTTCCCTGTGACCCTGTTCCAAACCTGCTGGGTAGTCCAAATATCGAAACTTCCCACATCTGGCCATCCCACCCCGAATGATGGCCATTCTAGTTGACATAGGGCCCAGAGTCTTCCTTTTGTGAATTTGATG
The DNA here is from genome assembly GCF_053883595.1 of Heterocephalus glaber. Taxonomy (NCBI): domain Eukaryota; kingdom Metazoa; phylum Chordata; class Mammalia; order Rodentia; family Bathyergidae; genus Heterocephalus; species Heterocephalus glaber. The sequence goes on from NW_028258320.1 coordinate 64,284,641, forward strand.
CCATGTTCATCTGCTTTCTGTGGGGTATAAATTTGTGAGAAATGTTGTAAAACACACTTAAGGGGGGTTGATGGGGTAGACAATCTGGATCCCATGGCTCACTGTAGAACAAAACTGAAAGTAAAAGGCACACAGAGCAAGCTGACAGACAACAGACAACAGATACACAGAAATTTAGACAGACTATATCCCTGGGCACTGAAGGGGTAAACTGACCAGACCAGAAGGCTTCCCACCATTGTGATGAAGCCCTAGGTGGGGGAATTCCTGTCATGTCCAACTTCTCTTTCACCCTCTTTTGAATCCACTGACTGATGACTGAGAATCATAAGATTCTTACCTAACTTCCAGAGGTTTTCCAGATAAACTCCCCTCAGCCGGACTGACCTGAATTCGCCGCTCGAGACCTGACCCCCCAGGGCCCTGATCAAATAGTCAGGGTGGACTCCCCAGGGCTCCCGGACTGCTGCAGCCTGAGACAGGGGCCATCTGCCAGACAGAAGTCACTGAGTGATGGTGATCTCACTGGGGCCTCCAAAATTGTTGTGCCAAGCGAGCCAGTAGATCACCAAACACTGGGACAAATGACATAGTTAAAACTGAAAGGAGTTTATTCATGCGTGTGGACTCCACTCCCTAAGCAAAGAGAAGCCCTGAGTCCAGGAACAGTACAGTTTTTATAGGGTGTTATAACAGCATAGCTTTTATAGGTGTTATTTAAAGAAGGGAAGTTCAAGGGGAGGTTAACATAGTTGCTCACCACTCAGCTATCTTATCTTGCTGCCTTGTCAGATTAGGATGTTTTGTGGTTAAAAGGAGGCACCAGGCACCAACCATTTCTGAGAAGTGATGAAGCAACTTTACAGAAGCAGAAGGAGCGGTTACAAAAACATCTACTTTATAAGGGGAGGGGTATGAGGGGAGTTCATCTACAGGCCAAGATGGCATTTCTTAGGTTCATCTTGGTCTCACACTGTCACTCCTGTGTCCCAGCACCTTGCATGTAGCAGCCATATTGACATGTTGCCAATTGAAGAGCAGCCAACAGAACTTCTTATCTGATTAGCTCTTGTTTTCTTAGTGGGAAAAGAATCATCTGCCTAAGATGAAGAGGAGTAGGGGGAGAGGAGAGTGGCCTGTGGTTAGGGGTTGGGGAGAGAAAGGGAGGGAATTTGAGAAGTGAGAGCATCTCAAGTGTACTGAAGCTCTGTTCAGGCTGAAACCTATGTAGCAATGTGGGCATGTGTTCAGCAGAGCTTCAGGACAAAGGAGGGAAAGAGTGAGGTTTGCACAAGGCCCAGGGTGGGGGGGGGTCACTGTCACCACCATCAGCCCTGTCCTGTGATAACCAAGCACATACTGAAGTCCAGCTCTTTGACAGCTCTGTGGTTAAGAACTTGTCCACTTCAGCTGTCTGTGAGGCTGTCTTTCACCTCCCCAAACCTCAGTAGCTTCATCTATAAAGTGGAGATGAGAACAGACTCTATCTATCATACAGTGTGCAGATATTCAGCACAGTAATTCATACAAAAGTCTCAACAGAGAATCTAGCACATTGCTAGTGCTAATTTGATAGTCACTGGATTTTTTTCCAGAATGAGTATCCTTCCAGAACATTCCATACATGACTTCTGAAGAACAAAGACATCCTGAATCTTGCCAGAATGTAAAATTTCCTCTGCCACTTGAGTCTCTAGACCTGGGATGGAGCTGATGGTGATGATTCTACCACTTTCTTCCTCTTTGTAGTGTTCCTCTTGGACAATTACTAGTAGAACATTCTCATTCTGAATACTTAGTCATGCTGCATTTAATTTTATCTGCTCTTTTCATTTAACAGCCAGATATTTTTGCACTGAGGTAATTCCACAAAACCAAAAATAAATAAATAAAATAAAATCCAATAATGACTAATTTTGTAGTTAATTAACAAACTTTAGTCTCTACATAGAGGAAAAGAACAAACTACTTCATTTTTTTCTGCAAGTGCCTGTAGGGATGACAAAAGGGCATTACTGTAATTAATGCTGGGTTTTAAAATACCAGCATGGGAGCAAGCTACCATCTTCCAAACAGAGATGAGTCAGGGCCTGAGAGATGATAAGGTGTTTAGAAAAATGTGATTTATTAAGTGAGCAGGAAAAAAAATTAAGAAAAGCAATAAATGGGTCAGTGAGGCTGCACATTGGCATAAAAATTGCAAGCCACACCCTGAGCACTCTGTTGGATGCACAGGGTTGAAATTTTGAACTCATTCTACCTAGTGCCACTAAAGAAAGGACAAGGTTATAATGTTTCTCCATCATGACTTCTGGTGTGCCATTTGGCTTTTCATTTTTCTGACTCACTGCAGTTTTCCATTGGCTGTGCTTTGGGAAAAACCAGTGCACCTTAATTCCCTGGATCTCTTCTTCCTGACTCTTACAGCATCCTGGAGAAATAAGAGATGAGGAATCTTCTGAATGCCGCAGAGCTCTGGGGAGCACTCCCTAACCAGAGGACTAACTCTGGGGTTTTTTTTAAGATCAGTATTAAGAGGATTCAAAACAAGTTTCAGGAGGGGAAAAAATCTCCCACTAGAAAGTTTTAAGATAAATAACTTAATACAAGACAAAGTAAAGAATGTGAGGGAAGACTGGAAAGAAATTCGAGAAAAGCCCGAATTCATCAAGTTTGAAGTAAGTGCTTTTTCTACTGGTTCATGGGCCAGTGCTTCATGGAACAAGACACAAAGACAGATATGAAGCCTGGGATCTGACCCAGCAAACTTTTTACCTGCACACTGCCTGCAGGAGGAGTGGGAACAGGATGAAAGCTCTGAATTGAGGACAGAGAAATCAGGCACCACATCTGCAGAGAGGCTTTGATCCAGGGTTGCTCAATTTTTTATCCCATTATCAGCTCCCCAGTGAGAATTGTTTTCTTAACCACCCCTCCTTGAAATGCCACAGATACATCATAGGTTGCCCATGCAATTGGCCTTTTGTGGGGGCATCACAAACTTCTGTAACTTGTAAGATTTTTATCCCCAAGAACAAAATTTTAGCCCTTGGTGCTTACTATGACTTGCTTAGTACATCAGTCCTAGGTACTTAACAATGCTCCTGGTCCAGACCTGCATTATTTCATGGAATGCCTTATTCACATTTGCCACATGAGTCTTAGAAGTGTTGAGTAGGTTGTTTCAAGATAAAGAACAAGGATTCACCCTTCAGTCTCATTCTCTCTCACCTCCACACTCCTGCTTGAATCAGGATCTGCAGCTATCCTGCCATATTCTTCTGCAATGTCAGTCCATCTCGGCTGGGATACAAAAAGAAGGAATCTTGCTGGTGCCAAGAGGCTCCTTTAAGCACCTTTTATTACCATAAGAGAAGTGGTTGTAAAGACAGCTCCAAAATGTAGCAGCTGGTCACTGAGCACTTAGTCTTACAGAGATTCTGTATCCTGCCCTGCAGAGGATGAAGAAGAATGGGAAGGGTGAAAGGCGCCAAGGAGCCCTGATGTCAAGGGGCATGGAATGGCACAGTACGCAGAAAGCACAGGGGAGGTGGCAGCTGGAGCAGCACGGAGACACAGGAAACAGGCCTCAGCTTGTCACAGGAGCTGTTCCTCACCCCACTTCCCTTCTTTGCCTTTGTGCATCTAGACAGAAAGATGCAACTCATAGATGCTGGACACAGTCAAAGTGGAATGTTACCCACATGGCACTGAATTAATTTATAAGGTGTCGAACTCAGACATTGATAATATCATCATCATCATCACCATCATCATCATCATCATCATCATCATCAATTTTAATTCCATGGCCAATCCGGTTGCAGCTAGAATTAGGATTCTCCAAATCAAACCAAACTTTTCTCCTTCCTGAAACATAGGACATATTCCTATCTATAATATGGTTCATTTCAAAGATTCTTTTGATGAAAGGGTGAAGATGTAGGAAACTTTGAAGGAAAGTCTATCCTAATATCTAGAATATATAAACAACTAAAAAATTTAGAACCCCCCAAATCTAGAGACCCAATCAAAAAAAAGGCATCTGAAATGAATAGACACTTCTCAGATGAAGAAGTACAAATGGACATGAACAAAAAGTTCAACATTGCTGGCCACTTGAGAAATACAAATTAACACTGAGATTGTTATCTCCAGAAAGAATGGTAATGTACAAGAATTTTTTTTAAAAAAATCAGATAATAACAAATTGGAGAGGCTGCAGGGGGGAAAAGGAACACTTCTTCATAGTTGGTGGGAGTGTAAACTGGTACAACCACTATGGAAAGTATGGAGGAGATGAATGTTACAGCTGAAGAAAAGACAAATGAAGTATGTATGTATAGGAAGCCTGAATTTCAACTCTTCTGAGGCAGGGTCACAGTCTAGGAAGTGCCACACCAAAAACTGTTTCTAAAACAAAGACTATTGAAGCCGGGCGTGGTGGCTCACACACCTGTAATCCCAGCACTTGAGAGGCTGAGGCAGGAGGATCACCACTAGTTTGAGGCCAGCCTAGGGTACACAGCAAGACCCTTACACACACACACACACACACACACACACACACACGCACACACACAGCTGAAACAGTCACTTCCAAGCCAGACATGGTAGCATGTTCCTGTAGTCCCAGCTACGTGGAAAGGCTGATAGGAGGATCACTTGAACCTAGAAATTCAGGGCCAGTTTGAGCAACACACCATGACCCTGTTTCTTAATAATAATACTTTCAAAACATTAAAAAGTTGAGTAAGAAAAGTGGCATTTTTTTTCCTGCAGATATCTTAACTGATTTAAAGTACAGCTGGAATTTTTACCTTCTACTTCATTCATTGTGTTGCAATGTCATATGTCATGTAGTCCTTAGAAGACCCCATTAAACTACATTGAAGAGAGAATAAAAAAAACATGTTAACACTTAGTATCACTGTGAAAATAGTTTTGACATCACAGATCCCCTGAATGAGTCTCAGGGACCTGCTTTACAGGACCTTACCCTGTAAAGCAGTGAATGGTTCGCAGTGATGCTTAAGCCTTCCTTAGTGTAAGAATCACTTGGGAAACTTAAAAAATACCTACTCTTTCCACCAACCCACAAACATTCTGATTCACTGTATCTGGACTGGGTCCCAAATACTGTGTTTGAAATGTTAAGTGATTCTTAGGGATGTGGCAGAAGTACCACTCTTCAGGAAATCCTGCCATAATGAGAAATAAAGGCTGTGTGCTTAGTCATGGTCAATGGAAGATACCACTGAAGTGTGGCTGCTACATCTAAATTTTATCCTTATCCCCCACAGTTTCTCCTAGGCTATCCTCTTTTAACCTGAACTAATCATGACATAACCTGTGTTTTATGTATGCCACAGATGAGACAGGGATGTGATATTTGAGAAAAAAGGGAACTTGGTATATAACTAGATGACCTGAGCCCCCCTCCCCCACAGTCAGCTTTAAGGGCTCTTCCTTTCCTAGCTCCTAGCCTTCTACATGGCAGATTGGAAAGACAGGGAGGACAGAGCCTTTTCCTTTTGTCCTTTATCCTAGGAAGTGACCAGATACATCATAGAAGATATTTATTGTAACACTGACATCACAGTGTCAGCGCCCTCTGTTGAAGCAGAAATAGTGACATTAGAAATGGGAAGATGATAAAACCAATGAACTTATCTTTCAGAGGCAGAAAATAGCTTATGATGATTGTTAACATGTGTTCAGGGATCTATGAAAATTATAAACACCTATCAACTTTTTTTATTTTTCTATCAAACATTTTTATTTGCATAATTATAATCACTATATGATTCTCCATGTATTTCTCTAGTGGATCTCTCTTAATGAGAGTGTTTCTGATGTATTGACATAAAAGTCTCCATTGCAGATTTTCCAGTTTCCAGTGAACCAGAAGACACATGGAGCTTTTTGTGGGTACATGTAAAATACACCCCAGTGAGAGGTCCCACAGAGAAAGACCTGTCATTGGCAATAACTTTCTTTTGTTTTTAAACTGGGAAAACTTTTGTAAATGTGAATAATATTCTCAAAGATTTGCTAAAAAAGATAATCATCTGATAAAAGCTATTTACTTGAAAGTTTAAAAGTTGTAATGTTAATTAAATGTGAAGAGCACTTAATAAATGTTGGCTTCGGCAAACATGAACTGAATTTGCTACAGGAAAGAAATTTGAAAATAAGCAAACAGTTTAGGTGTGGAATACAATTTGACTTAGGCAGTTGTTTCAAAACTGACATAGGTTTCTTAAATAATTAGGGCAGATATATAGAAGTACATTTCTAATTTTAGAAATTCTAATTTACTGGTTAAATTGCTATGAATTATCAAAGTAAAAAAGTCATATATTTTTCTCATTCAGTACAGTTTTCATGATATTTCAGTGTATTGATAATGTAGAATAGTATACAGATTTATTTCAGTGCCTTAGTTTGATTGCAATATTTTGTTAATGGTTGAAGAACTACTCTCTTACAGATAAGGATCTGTAAAACAATTTACAAATATAAAATAGCTACATGTAGGAAAAAAAACCCTAAAAATAGAAATTCTGCCTGATTCAGCTATTCCTCTACTAGATGTATTTCTGAAAGAGTTAAAGACATCATATTATGATGATGCATGCATAGCCATGTTGATAGCAGCACAATTCATAATAGCTAAATCTTGGAAACAGCCTAAATGTCCATTCACAGATGAGTGGATAAAGAACATGTGATATTTTTACAAAATGGAGTACTACTGTGCCATAAAGAAGGGTAAACTTGAGTCATTTGTAGGAAAATGGATGAACCTTGAGACCATAAATTTAAGTGACATAAGTCAGACACACAAGCTTAAATATCAATCACATGGTTTCTTTTATGTGAAAACCATAATATATAGCTAAAGTGCAAAATAAAGAATACACAGTAAGAAATAGCTGCATCTTTGGCATATGGGAAAGTTTCCAAAAGATAGGGTGAAGGGAGGGAGGGTAAGGAAAAGAGATTAATAGATAAAAAATAGGGATCATGAAGTGCTGTGTACATGCACCAAGTTCCTACAAGGAATGTCAGTATCATGTACTACAAACATATCTATCTATATTTATCTTTCCATATATCTAATCTCTATCTCTATGTCAGTATCTATGAACGAGTCCAAGAGGTGCAGGAATGGGGAGGGGAAAAAAGGAATTGAGAAATTTCATGTACATGTACCAACTCCCTATGATGAATGTAATTATACTGTGCTGCAAACATGCACCAATAAAAAAGAAAGACACAGACTGGCAGACTGGAACCCAATGGTATGGTACATCCAGAAAAATAAAAACAAACATAGATTAAAGTCACAGGATAGAAAACAAGGTTTGATCAAATGGGAGCATGAAAGCAAGGAGTAGATAATCTTATTTTTAGACAAAGTGGACTTAAGGTCAACACTGGTCAGAAGGCAAAGAAGTTTACTACATACTGGTTAAGGGAATAATACAATAGGAAGATATAATTATAAACATCTATACACAGAACAGCAGAGCACCCAACTTCATAAAACAACACTCAAAGATCAGATAAAAATCAACAGAATTGTAGTAGGAGACCTCAGTATCTTATTATCACAAATGCATCAACTAGACAAAAAAAATTTATCATTTTTGAACCACACCTTCAAAAATATGGACATATATATATATATATATATATATATATATCTACAGTGTTCCACTCAACAACAGAATGCACATTCTTCTCAGCAGCACATAGAAATTTCTTCAAAATAGACCATGTGCTAACCCAGAACACATGCTTAAAAAGAACTGAAATTATACCATGCAGATTATCATTACTAGAAATCAACGGCACAAGAAAGCACAGAAATTAAGCTAACACATGGAGATTAAGCAACACACGCTTGAATGATCAATGGGCCAGGGAAGAAATAAAGGAAGAAATTAGGCAGTTCCTTGAGTCAAAAAGTAATGCCAGAAAACATACCAAAACCCATGAAACATAAAGAAAGCAGTTTTACGAGGGGAGATCATACCTGTGAATGCCCATACCAGAAAAACAGCCCAAATCACCTAATGATGCACCTCAAGGTGGACAAAAATCAAGTACAGTCCAAACCCAAAAGTAGTACAAGAAAGGAAATTATAAAGATCTCAGCAGAAATTAATGAAATTGAGACAAAAAGTACAAAGAATGAATTGAAGAACTGATCCCTCAAAAGCAAAATAGAATAAATAGAGAAACCCTTAACCAGTCTTACCAAAAAAGAAAGAAAAAAGAAATAAAAGACATATCAGTGCAATTAGAAATGCAAAGGGTAAAGTGACAATGGACACCACTGAAATCCAGAAGACTATTAGTAGCTCCTTTGAAAACCTGGACTCTAATAAATTGAAGAATTTAGAAGAAATGGATAGATTTCTAGATACATATGAAACACTGAGTATTCCAGTAACAGTTGAAGACATATAACAGTGATTCATGCATACCCCTATTTATAGCTGCACAACAAAAGCTTAATTTTGGAAGTGGTCTGTATGTTTATCAACAGATGAATGGATAAAGAAAATTATATTTATACACAATGGAACACTATGCTATAAACAAGGATAAATATTTATAGGAAAATTGATGTACTTTGAGATAGTAATGCTAAATGAAATAAATCAGACACATAAGCTAAAATAATGCATGGTTTCTCTTATGTGAGAAGCCCAAAACATAAAAAAAGAGCAAAATAAAATATAGATAATAGGAAACAGGGAGACAGATCTTTTTCAAATGGAACAGAACAAACAGGTGAAGGGATGAGGTGGGAGAAAAAGGAAAGGTAAGCAAAAAGAATTAAGTTGTGTCATATGCATGAACCAACTCCCTACAATGATTGAAATTATTACGTATTAACCAGAAAAAAAAAAAGCTTTTGGAACAAAATACCAAGTCACATATGAAGTGAAACTCATCAAAATAACAAATTTCTTAGCAGGAACTCTAAGGGCTAGGAGAACACAGAATGATAAATTTTAAAACTGGCAGCCTAACTGCAGTATCAGGAAAATTATTGCCCAAAATCAAAGGAGAAATAAGAACATCCCAAGATGAATATAAATTAAAAGAATTTATGACAACTGAAGGAGCACTATGGAAAATAACTAAAGGGAACTTATACACAGAAGAAAAAGCAAGATAAAAATCAGACATGAGAGCATGAAATCCATTCACTAGAAGAATGAATAAATGAGAATGAGGAAAATATCAATGTCATTTGTTCAATCAACTATCAAACCTCTACTACGAATAAAGAAATATTTTTCAAAAGAACCAGGAGAAAAACAATAGAATGCCAGGAACTAGTACCTTCTTATCAGTAATAACACTGACTATATATGGTTTGAATCATTAATTAAAAGACCTGGCAAATTGGATTAGAAAGCATGACATAATAAATTGCTGCCTTTGATAAACTCATCTCACAGGCAAGACGTGCTGAGGTTGAAAGTGAAAGAATGGAAAATGATATTCTAAGCAAATGGAATGTGAAAGCAAGCAAGAGAAGCTATACTCATATTGAGTAGAACAAACTTAAGGTCAAAGGGACAGCGAAGTTCACTAAATACAAAGAAAACAATTCATGAGAAAGCCGATGACATTATATATGCATACATGCACATACAACGCCCTGAATACAGTGCACCCAATTTTATAAAACAGACAATACTAGATGAAAAGGAGAGATAAGCCCTAAAGAAGCAATAATAGGTGATTTCAACACCCAGCTCTCACCAATAGATAATCTAGAGAAAAAAGTCAACATAGAAAAGTCAGGCTTGTACTACATTTTAGATAACATCTTATCAAATCATGACATGAAACTAGATATGAGTAGCTAGAGAAACTATAAACATATGGAAATTGAATAATCGGGGTCATTTTAAAAATCAAGGCAAATTAAAACATATATATCCTAAACATATATGGAAAGGAAGCCAGTACTCATCCCATAAATATTACAAGAAAATAAAGAAGGGTCATTTACAACTGTATGGCAACAATTCTGATAATATAAATTGATAAATTTTATTAATGGAAGCTTTCATATGTCAGTTTTTAATGGCTTTGTTGCTTAGGATGAAATTTGAGGCTTTCTGCCCTGCCACCCTCACAATGGCTCCTTAGCTACAAAGTGTTCCGCACCTCACCTTTCAGTCATTTTGGGTTGTTTTTTTTTTGAGTCTGGGGCAATGACTTTGTCACGTGACTAATCTCTTCTTCACTGTTTAAGTAATAAACTGCCTGCATCTACTGATTGTATTTTAACCAGTAGAATCAGGCAGATCTATGTGCACTTGATAGAGCTATGCTACTCACCTTCACCCAGGTCAGCCTTTTGACCTGCAAGCTCTTATATACACATATCTTCTTACGTATGCATTCTTGGAGAAGGGCAGAGAAGTTTTAAAAAGCCAGTAATGGTACCTTATTTATACAATGAATAAATAGCAGGACAAAGCCTGCTGTTATAAATTTCACAAGTAGTGACTTAGTGTCAACCACGTTTAGATGTTGATGCCCCAGAAGAGCTTTAGTTGTGATACTATCTGTTAACCTTCTGTTGAGAGAGTGGAGTAAAGGAAGCACTCACTGTTTTGGGATTACTGATAACAAACTACACAGCCACTGTGTTCTCACACAAGTCTATGTGTGGATCGAATTGATACACTTCCATGGAGGCCAGCAGGAAACTTATTCACAAGATGATTATGAGATGTGAGACAGGTAGTCTTCAAAACCGACCTGCCATTTTCTAAAAGACAGGCTATCAAAAGTCCTGTCCCTTTGTGCCCTTTAATTTTACCATGTTCTGCAGAAAATTTCATCAAGGATGAAGGGACAAAGGAAACACAAGTTTTTAATGAGATTAGTTATGTCCTTTCAAAGACTTAAAACAAAACCAAATGGGCTGGTGGTTGAATGCCTGTTTATCGTGTAAGGTCCTGGGTTCAAGCTCAACACTACATAAAAAAGTGGGTAACATTTTAGGGCTGGGCTGTAGTTCTGTGGTAGAAGTGCTGGTCTAGAACGCAGAAGGCCCTCAGGTTAGTCCCTCACAGCACAAAAACAACCAGTCACCACAAACTCACACATTCACACACACCCACAAACCAGTGTTGAATATAATATTGATGGGGAAAAGTTTTAGATAACTTAGTAGATTGAATATTAAGGTAGTTGTAGAAGCAAAATAAGTAAGGTATTCCTTTAAGATTTGCTTTTCCCGTAACTCTTGTTGTTTAAGGTGATGGTTATCTGCGTCTTTAACCAGTAATTTCATTTTAGGTAACATTTTAACCTAACAAAGTTGCAAATGCCTGGGTGAATTTACAATGTATATGTGCTTATCTTGTGTCTGTGACTTGTATTTACACATCAAAGACCACTAGGGATGAGATAATGACTAACAAAGGTATACAAAGAAGAGACTAACAGAGAACAGCACTGACAATGACCAGACCAGTTTCTGCCAGTCTTGCCTGCTTGCAAGTAAACTTTTATTATTTTACCTGAATTCTGTGTTGCCATGTATTTCTTTCTGCAATTTCCAGAACAATATGGGAAACACTCGCTTTCATATACTCTTAGTGGAAGGTGACATAATACAAGTACCACATGTCTTTAGGATAGCTAGACAATATACAAATGTATGGAATTTGGCCTGGTAATTTAAATTTGAGTGGTAATTCTACACAGAGAATGAATCTTAATAAGATGTATAAACATGTATAAGTGTTAATTATGATATGCTTATAATAGTAAGATATTGAAGACATACACTTTCACAGCTTATGTAAATTTATGGTATGATATGCTTATAATAGATACTAGAACACACATTTTACAGATTATATATACTGTGGTAAACCCATGTAAAGAACTACCATATATATAGTTACTTTTTCAAATGAGGCATACCTGTAGGAAAGATACCTATGATGTATATATGAAGAAAATCTATTCAAAGGATGCAAAGTATGACCCTACTTAAATGTATAAAGTATATGCAAATATTTGGAAAATCTAAAAGGAGGAAGATAGTGGAGAAAATGTTTATATGTGAAATTATTAATAGTGTCTGTGAGTGGATGGGTGTATATAAAATTTTTTGGAATTATCTTTGCTTTCTGTTTTTCTGTAACATATATTGCTCTTATAATGAGTTATTTTAAAGTAAGCAGATAAATGATTAAGGCCCTTTTCTTTATTTAGGGAATTACTCCTCAGCCAAAAATAAGAGACAAAAATAAAATGATTGTTCCTTTATACATGGTGATTACAAATCACAAGTCAGGGGTTACAATTTATATCTAATGTCCCCTCAAAGCCTCATATGCTCACAGGTGGGTTTTGGGGGACGTGACTAGATCATAGGGGCTTGATACTCATCAGTGGATTAGTTCACTAATGAGTTTATACCTAAATGTGATTTGGGAGGTTGGAGGAGATGAGTCAACGGGGGCATGGCTTGGAAGGATGTACCTTCTCCCCTCACCCATCTCCCTCTCTCTGCTTCCTGCTGCCATGCCCCTCGGGCATGCTACCCTGCCTGGAGCCACCGACCATGGCCTGAAGCCTCTACAAATTGTGAGCCAAAATAAACCTTTCCTCCTTTAATTTGTAGATGTTGGGTATTGTGTCTCAGAAAGGAGACAGTAACTAAGACATCAAGTTTCATTATCAAGTGTTTTTTTAAAAATTCAATTAAAGATTCTTTTACTAAACTTAGCTTTTTTCAGCATTCACCCCCCCCCTTTAAATAGGGTCTCACTATGTAATCCACAGTGGCATGGAACTGGCTATGTACCTCAAACTGACCTTGAACTCATGATTTTCCTGCTTCAGTCTCCTGAGGTCTGGGATTACAGGCATGTGCTATCTTTAGTCCCTAATATATTACCTTCTTGTTATGGATTGATCCATTGATGAGTTCATAGGTAAATGCAATGTGAGGAAGTTGGGCCTAGTTGGGAGTTGTATCTCTGGGGGTATGCCTTTGGAGAGTATATCTGCTTCCCTGGCCCTCTCCACCAACCCCCGCCTCCTGCTTAGCTGCCCTTGGTAGAAGAGCTTTCCTCTGCCATGTCCTTCCACCATGCTGTTTTTGCCTTGGAGCTAGCCAACTGTGGACTAAATCATGAGCCAAAGCAAGCTTCTTAAGTTGATGGTGTTGGGTATTGTGTCCTAGTGACGGCAAAGTGACTAATACATTTTTCCTTTATAAACTCTGTAGAGAAATCATAAATATGTGTCTCCTCAAAGCTCCAAGGAGAACTCGTTTTTCCATGGCTTACTTTATGCTGTGTAAGTACAGTTCGTGATTGGCCAACTGGCTGTATGCAGGCATTGACGTGGGAGGTGCAGCCCCACTCATTAGGGTTGGGGAGCTAATTGTCAGTGCCAATGGTGGTCTCTAGTAGGCAAATGAAGCTGCAGGACCATCCTGGGAGGTGTTTGTGGGGAGAGGCCTACAATGCCTTAATCCTGCAACTCAGTTCCAGTGAGGATTGTGCAATAGAAAGAACAGAAAATAAAATAATCAGAATTAACTTTCAACTTTACTAAATAGAGGCATTCACCTAATGAGAAAAGGTGAGCTCTTCTAATGTTGGGAAATCTCTATGAAACGAATCCAGCTGTTATAGGTGGTAGGAACAACAGCCATATCACCATGATGGTGATAATAGCTGATATTTATTTAGTGATGACCAGGGTGTCCAGCACGGACTCTGACAGATTTTAGTCCTTACAGAAAGGCTATGATATAGATAATACTGTTAGCATCCCTGTCTTATTAGTAGAAGCAATGACTAAACAGGAAGCATGGTTTTGTGGACTACCTGGAATATGCCACAACCTTTCAAATTCACTATCGCTTTGGGATTGGGGATATCTCATTCCCTAGCTAATCCTTTAAAATTCTGGCCTAGTCATTTGTCCCAAATGTTATCCACCACCATATGCAGCCAGGAAATTAAATCAACTGATCTCAAATGTTTTTGCCAAAACTCTCTAGCGAGGATTACTGCACTGGGTGGTCTCTAAGTCAGGTCAAATACAGCCATGCAAGTGAAGTCTTCCAGGTAACCAGCACATGGGTCAAATAATGACAGTTTGGGGCTGGGGATTTAGCTCAGTGGTTCCGCTGCCTGGCCTGCAACCACAAGGTCCTGAGTTCAATCCCAGTACCAAAGAAAGGACAGTTCCCTGACAGTGAGACTTGAGCTCTACCTTTTTTATGTCCCTCTGGGGGCTGCCTCAAAATGTGGGTTATTTTCAAGGCTACCATGAAGCTAGAGGGTGAGTTATTAGACAGTGTCACAAACTTTATTGTTTATACTGAGCTTTGGTTGGTTCTCTTGAATAAATGCTTTACGGGATGCTGCAAGACTTTTGTTGTTTTTCAGAGTTCTAAAAAAGCTGACTCTGAAAAAGTTTTGCTAGATTTTTCATTGTTTTGTGGAGGAAATTTTCACAGATTCTTGTGTCACCATTTCCTTGAAATCTTTTCTACTGTTCATGACCTCATTCATGTTTTTGCCAGAGCAGCATGGAATTACCTGTGGTAGTTAAAATAAGTCCCTCATTTAATTGAGTTGGCTTTGCTTGGTCAAACTACCTGGAAATCATAGAGACCTGGCTAAAACGCATATCCTAATCCAGTGACTTTTTTGAGTTTTCTCGTCTTAATATACGATATGATGCCCATGAACCTATATTTGAATACTCTTAAATGGCTACATATTATTTCACTTTGTAAGATATAAAGTCTAACTAGTCTTGTTTCACTGACCTTTTAGATATACGAGTGTTTTTACATATCTGCCTCCCCACATTATTGTCCTTTTTTTTTTTCCTACTGGGGATCAAACTCAGGACCTTGCGCTCCCAAGGCAGGGGGCGGCACCACTGAGCTAAATCTCTGGCCATTTTTGTCTTTATAAACGGACTGAAATCCCATATTTGGTTTTGTTGTTTTGTTTTGTTTTCTTTTTGTTTTTTGAGACAAGGTCTCGCTACGTAGCTCAGGCCAGCCTTGAACTCACTACGTAGTTCAGGTGGGCCTCCAATTTGTGGCACTCCTCCTGCCTCAGCCTCCCAAGTGCTGAAACTACAGGCTTGTGCCACCATACCCAGCTCACATCTGCTTTCAATTAGTAGTCATACCATAAGTTTCTCTGAAGGAAAGAAAATCTAAAAAGGTAATGATTTAAAGTAATATTCAGGTGTTTCTATTTCCATTGGTGCTGAAATATATCTGAGCATGGACTAGAATTCAGAACTCCGTGAAAGGGAGCTGCTACAGAGAGAGGTGATGTCACAAAGCCTGGGTACTGACTCAGGTAGGCACTGGCGTTAACAGTGGCTTTCTAGTCTACCTACTCTGGTGGAAGACTGAGCTTCTGAAAGTGAGTGATTTCTTCAACTTGAATCTTACTAATTGGAATTCTCCTTTTCAAATTAAAGGTATGAGAAACTTCTGGTGAGATGCTCTGTTTTCCTAAAGTGTATTTTAATTGTATTTGTTTTTAAAACTTGGCCTTCATCCAGCCATGAACGGTTACAAGGTAGTAAGTCTGCTTGGCAGTCAGACTGTGTTTCCTACTCCCCTTATTCACATTTTCCCAGTTTAAGAGAGTTAGACTAAGCAAAGTGATAACTAAAAATTAAACTTCCCGGGAGGGTTTAAGATTTAGGATTTAGAAGCATAACAACAGTTTTTAGTAGAAAAATTCAAAGTTTTTCCCTCCTAAAAAATGTAAAATTTACAAAATGGATTTGGAGATTGTCAGAACAATAACATTTTGGAGCCATCAACCCCATGGAAGACCCTGAGCCTGATGTACAGCGAGTGGTTACTTCGGACTGTGAACATAGTTTGGGAGGTCCAGGTGTCTGTGAGTAAAACCACTAGCTCCTGTGTAAGCCTTTTTTTTTTTTTTGGTACTGGGGATTGAACTCAGGATCTTACACTGTAAGCCTTTTAATTATATAAAGTCATATCACTGCCTGTGAAAGGTAAAGATTCTTTCCATTGCCTGTCATTCTGTTCTTCTTCTCTATGAATTTTGCATCTTAGTTTCTTTCATGTGGAAATAAACCATCTTATCCACACGTGGTCCAAGTTCTCCCTGAGAAGATTCTCTGTTGGCTTACACATATATAGATCTGTGTTTGGGCTCTATTCCTTTTCTAGGCTACTCATTCCTGTGAGAGGAGGGAGGTAACCTTCACTGATTGTCTGTCCTTCTTTGCCTAGGTATGTCTGCGACTTTTGACCTCCGGAAAATACTACTTATCGTTAGTGGTGGGACCATGGTGGCCATACTCGTGCTAACAGTTGTTGTCATCTATCTTTACATCAAACTGTCCAAGGCAATGAAGTGAGTCCTGGGGATAAGAGTGAACAACACCCCCCTGAAATGGGACACCTGGGGCTGTCTGCCTAGTAGGGTCTACGCCTCACTACTGGTGTCACGCCCTAGGTGAGGTCAAGAACCACAGGCAGATTTGTACAGGCGAAGCTGGGTGGCTACAGGATCTTGGGTTTGTTCTTGGGGTTGTAAGCTAGTAAGTAGAGAATGTTCTTAACAGAGAGGGAGTGTGTGACAGCAAGTGGTGCCTTTTTGGGGAGAGGATCCAAAAGATGGGACAGACTGGTTGTCAGCAGCGCAGCAGTGGTGTCCCCATTCTAGGCAGCTAGATGGTGGGCCCTGGAGCTCAGGACATAGCTTCAGCCCCTTCCTCCTTCCTCCTGCTTCTTCAAGGCCTGCAGCAACTAGCTGGGTGTTGCCCACTTGCTCGTCACTCTCCCTTACTTTTGTAGCCTGAGTTTACACGTACAGCAGCTGTAGGAGAGGAAGGGGCGGGAGAGGCACTCGGCACAGGGGCAGGGAACTATAATCCAGGGCTGGTGTCATATGTGTGGTTGGCTGCAGCCCTGAACTTCCCAGAGAGCCCCGAGAATTCTAAGAAATGCACTGAAAAGAGAACGTCTAAGCCTGTGCTTTGTATATGTCCTTTTTTAAGGGCTTCAAAGGAATGTGATCCTGAGGCTAACTCAGCCACCAACACCAAGGACAAGGTCATCTTGGCTGAAACCGCTGCCGTGGACTCTTGTCCCACCTCTGAACTTTGTGATGAATGCAAAATGTATGCAGATTATGATGCCCTGCCACCTTGCTTTTGTGACAAAAATGAAGTACCCTGATGTGGCCATGGGGGACACAGAAATAAATCTTCATGAGGACTATTTCTCTTAAAATTCTGTTATTCAAATTGAGTTCCATAACGTTACTCTATACTATATTCAGCAAAATGTTACTTTATATACTTGTGAATAAATATGTAACATCAAAAATGATCCTCTCTTTAGTATTTTTTCTTAGTTATACATATCATATATATGTAGGATATGGCTACTTTGAGGCTTGGGGAAATAGCTTGGAATATTTTATGGCAATAGAAGCTAAAGAAATAAGGTAGAAAATAAGAGTGGCCAGCACTTTTCCAACCCCAGAAAGAAACCATACATTGACCTCAGGGCGTTTTCAAGTTCAGCATCTGCTAAAGGTGCCACACTGGAGGAGTGTGCTCAGCAATCCTAAAGGGTTCCTACCTCACCCATTTCCTGTATTAGAGTCAGTGATGTCATATATCCTGACTAGGACACTATTCATCAGGACAGTGAGGACAGCTAGGTGGGACATCTCTGGGTATAAGTTGTCTGACCCGTGTAATTATGGGATGGAGCTTAGAGGCCTCAGAAGGACAAGTAGAAAACCTGAGAGTCGCCTAGCTGGCTTCGCCCATGTTCAGAGGCAAGTGCCCTCATCCTGAGATCACTTGCACAATGAAGTGCTGATTCAGCCCTCAGTGTTCTCAACTGTAGCAGGAAACTCTAGCCCAAGGCCAAAGCCTAGACTCCCTTACCAAAGCACAGGAATGTGCTTCCATCACTTCTCCTTCTGCTGAGCCCCTAGAACAGCAGTGGCAAACCTATGGCACATGTAGTAATGTGTTTTCTTTTTAAAATAAAAGATGTTAATGTAGAGCTATTTTTTCTCAATGAAAACTTCAGTATTCAGGTTTAATTGCAGCACTGGCATTATGCAATTAATAAGTGGGTTTTGGGTTGCAGTTTGGCATTCAATCTCTAAAAGGTTCACCCTCGCTGCCCTAGGGCCTCTTAAGAGCACATGTTCCACCTGTAATCACAGTATACTTCCTCTGTAACAAAACCCTCACTGATGAGGATCACAGATATGCTTCATCTAAAGAACCATTAGCTTGTTACAGGAGATCACCTACTAAACAGGGATAACAAAGGAACAGAAGAATAGGAAATGAAACAAGCCACCACTGCATCTAGGCCACAGGGTGCCAACTCTGTGGCACTGAGCTCGAGAAGAGGGCTTTGGGGTGGCTGAGTTCAGTTTAGTCCAGTGGGTCAGGATGTCAGGGTTCGATAAAAGTGGGTGGGGCCTCACTGCCCTGCAGGATCCATCCTTGGATAGCTGAGCAGCTCCCTGGAGGCTGACACCCCCAGCCCCAGCAGGCTTTGGAAGCTAAATCAGGACTCTTCCCTAGAGGCTACTCTGAAACTCTAGCTGAAAATGGCGTGTCCCTTTTCAGTTTCCAGCTGACTGTCCCCATTCCTCACCTGGCTTTGTTTTTCTCTTGTCACCACAAACTCTAAGCAGAGGGAGCATGAGGTCCCTCCTGACCTCATACAGTGGGCACTTGAATGTTAGCTCAGTCCCAGGAAGCCAGTAGCGGTGTGGTCCTGCATAGGCCTGGTCCAGGAATTGCAGGGAAAATGAGGCAGGTGGAACGAGAGGTCTCTGGGACACCCTTTGGTGGGCAGGAAGCCAGAGCCCCCGCAGCAGCTTTCGAGCCCCATGCATGCAGTTCACCTGCCAACGCTGCCTTCACTCAAGGGAGTTCCTTGACCTCGCACAGCCTCCTTCATTTTTAGGTATGTGAGGGCTTGCACAAGTAACTGAGAGGATCAACTAGAGGAGGTCTGGCTACCTGATAGGACTCGATAATTTGTGACCACTGGCCTAAAACTGACTTTTTTCCTTTCTAGATCCCATGCTTGCTTCCTTTTTTGCCAGGCAGCCTCCAGGAGTGACCACAAGATTCTCATATGTTGTCATTAACTGTGATATGTCAACTTGAGTAAGAACTGCGTAGCAGATTTGTAAAGGTTTGTGTGTGTTTGTGGATGACTGACATGTAGACCATCAAACTAAGGCGGAGAGACTCATCCTGGAAAGAAGAGAAAGTCTGCCCTTTTTTCTTCAGAGGAGTTCCGGTCACCATTGCCTTTGAACGTTGATCTCTAGTTCCCTCAGGCTTCCAGAGCAGACTCTCCAGCCTTCCTACACAGACCCTCAGATTTCTGACTTAGAATCTTCCTGGACTCAGTAATGACCTTCAGGCCTTTGACCTTCAACTGAGTCCCTGGCCTTTCAGCAGGCACATGGCCATTTTGTCATTCTTACACTTCTGATTTGCCAGATGGCCACTGGGAATCTTTGACTTCTTTTTTTCTTTTTGAGTGTTAATTAACTTTATTCACTTTTTTCCAAACATATACAATATTAAATATAAGCTAAAAACAATACATAGTTCTTAGAAAATACTACCCAATGCCCCCATTGTCTGAGGTTTGTGATTATAATGTGCTCAGCCTTTGTTCTTCCAGAATGTTAGTGAATGTGTTGCTCAAAACAAGCACAGAGTAAGAGGAAACCTCCCCTAAATAAATTTTGTTATTATAAAACAAATCCAAAGAGAGGCCTCTAATGTCTTCATTCGGGTATCTGGAATTTCAAAATGGAAATAATTACTGAAGGAGCAAGCAGTTCTGTCCTATCTAACACTAGCAAGGAAAGGCAAATTTGGGCTGAAACTCTAAACACAGCCCCATGTAAGGGCTTGTTATCAAGCACACTTGCCCTGAATAATTCCCATTCATTTTGTTGTACAAAGACCCACTTCAAGAGCAAGTATTTTTAAACAACCAAGTCACAATTTCAGGATCACCTTTTTTTAATAGGAACTGATCATAGAGCTCACAGGAAGGACCTTCTATGGGTCAGGCATTGGCAGAATGAAACAGCACCAGCTTCACCCAGTTAAATGTACAACACATGAACTACTCATCCCCAAAGCAGTCAACTCACCCAGAAGTTTGGCTTCACTTCCAAAATGTGCTTTGCTTCTCACCCTCTTTGCCAGTAACACTTTAGGATACTGTAAGCACCAAGAACTCTAACATTCCATTTACAAAGTTTATGCCCACTACAGCAGTCAGTTTAAAGGGATAGGGAAAGATGCTACAGGTTTTTTCTTGGGAAAATTATACAGGATTCTTTATTTGAAGTTAAGGCTACCAATATCCCAACAACCACTTTGCTTGCTCTCTTCTTGCAACTTTAGTTCAGGTCCCACAACCTAAGCATACAGTCCTTTTGAGTTGCCAGCAACTGACGATGAAACACAAAGATACTAAATATGAAATGAACATGTGCACTGTGTGCAAGTCAGATAACCTACAACCAATTATACCTTCAGCTCACTTTAAAAAAGAATAAAAGCTGGACATGGTGGTACAGGCCTGTAATCCCAGCTACTATAGCGCCTCAGGCAGGAGGCTCCTGAGTTCAATGCTAGCTCCAACTTAGTAAGACCCTATCTCAAATAAAAAATATGAAAGGCTGACGATATATCTTAGTTGTAGACTGCTTGACTAGCATATCCAAGGCCCTTGGTTCAATCCCAGGCACCATCACAAAAAAAAAAAAAAAAGAAGGCATGAAAGTACTCAGGAATTTTATGGGGTAAGTGAGCAAACCACCAGGAGACCAGGAGTGACATTTTCAGACACCTTCTGAACAAGAATAGTTAGAAGAATAGATTCATATTTTCTTCTTAATCCCTCAGGTCCTATAGAGTGCTAGACATTATTACTTTAATATTCTATTACTAATTTTCAGGTAAAAGTAACATCAAAACACCAAAAATATGTTTAGGACAAACTGTTGTAATTAAAAACTTAAAATTTTAAAAAGATTTATGTAACATTTTTAAAATTTCACTTGATTCTCAAACATTTTTTGAGATTTTCCAACATGAAAGGTAATTTTGAACCATCTCACTGTGTTGCATTTTGTCCCAGGAATTAGAAACATGATTAAAACCACAGCAGTTCTTAGAATAAAAAGGTATGACCATAAAATTCTTAGAACTTTAAAAATTTCATAAATAATTTCAAGTATCAAAAGATAATTGCCCATCTTTTTTAAAAAGGGGAAAAGAAATCTTAACCATAGGAGGGGGATTCATAACTAATGCATACTTATTTGTTTTGGGGTGCATTAAAAATTTTTCAAAAATTGCGTTCATTTTTCCTCTACTTAAAAAAAAGGGAGGGTGGTGCACAATATTCTCTTCTAGATCCATCTCCTCTGTTTGGAGTTTTCAGTGTTAAGCACAAACGCAAGTCTGTTTTCTAAGCTAGTAAGAAAGTCCAACTGTTCACAATCTGGTAGGCATGGGTGGCCCACCTGTGAGGGCTTCGGCACTCCCAACCCCTCAGACACTGTCACATGTGACTCATCCACAATGGATGGTAAGATGACCTGCGAGACATGGCTTTACAGGAAGTTTTCACAAAACAGCCTCACCGTCGTCACAGGTGCCACACTCACATGATCTTCGCGTACCTGCGGTGTGCAGACTTACGAGGGTTAGCACCACAATCCACCACAATTATGAGCAAGGTCGTACTGGACAGCATGTAGAATTTTCTCATTAAATCTACATCTCAATGACTAGAACTCTCTACACGAAGGGACTATGCAAAAATTCACAAATATTTTAAAGGGTTTTTTTCTTAAACCCTCACAATCCTTCAGTATTAAGTATTAATTAAAGAAGAAATCAGACAGTTGCTTCAATTAAATGACAATGACAATACAACAAATCAGAATCTATGGGACACAATGAAAGCAGTCTTACGAGGGAAATTCATAGCAGTGACTACGCATATTAGGAAAACTGAACAAGCCCAATTAAACAACCTGATGCTGCACCTCAAGCTTCTACAAAAAGAAGAGCAGGACAAACCCAAAGCTCATACAAGGGAGGAAATTATAAAGATCAGAGCAGAAATCAATGCAGTGGAGACTAAGAGAATGATACAAAAAAGATCAATGAAGCCAAGAGCTGGTTCTTTGAAAGAATCAACAAAATTGATAAACCCTTAGCCAACCTTATCAGAAAAAGGAAAGAAAAGGCCCAAATCCATGCAATTAGGAATGAAAAGGGTGAAATTACAACAGACCCAGCAGAAAGCCAGAGGATCATCAATACCTACTTCCAGAACCTATACGCCAATAAGATGGACAGCACAGAAGAAATGGACAGATTCCTAGATACATATGAATTACCAAAGTTGAACGAAGAAAACCTAAAAATTCTAAACAACCCAATATCAACCAAGGAAATTGAAAATGTAATTAAAACCTTAACAACAAAGAAAAGCCCGGGCCCTGATGGCTTCACTGCTGAATTCCACAAGACATTTAGAGAGGGACTACTGCCAATACTGTTTAAACTCTTCAATGAAATTGAAAGGGAAGCAATACTCCCAAATTCATTCCTGGAAGCAAGCATCACCTTGATCCCCAAAGCAGAGAAAGACCCAACCGAAAAGGAGAACTATAGGCCAATCTCACTAATGAACATAGATGCAAAAATCCTTAGTAAGATAATGGCAAACAGAATGCAGATCATCAAGAAGATCATACACCTGATCAAGTGGGATTCATCCCAGGGATGCAGGGATGGTTCAATATACACAAATCAATCAATGTAATACATTATATCAATAGAGCCAAGTACAAAAACCATATGATTATCTCCATAGATGCAGAAAAAGCATTTGACAAAATCCAACATGCATTTATGATAAAAACCCTACCAAAAATTGGAATAGGTGGTCTCTACCTCAAACTGATAAAAGCCATCTATGAAAAACCAACAGCCAATATCATGCTAAATGGTCAAAAACTGAAATCCTTCACACTAAAATCAGGAACAAGACAAGGATGTCCACTATCACTACTCTTGTTCAATAGAGTTTTGGAAACATTAGCCACTGTAATTAGACAAGAGAAAGTAATAAAAGGAATAAAGATAGGAAATGAAGAAGTCAAATTGTCATTATTTGCAGATGACATGATACTCTATATAGAAGACCCCAAGAACTCCACCAAAAGTCTTCTAGACTTAATAACCAAATTCAGTCAAGTAGCTGGTTACAAGGTCAACACACAAAAATCAATAGCTTTCCTCTACACCAATGACAGACTCACTGAGAGAGAAATAGGGCAAATAATTCCTTTCACAATAGCATCCAAAAACCTGAAATACCTAGGAATCATCCTAATGAAAGAAATCAAAGACCTCTTCTCTGAAAACTATAGCACTCTCAAAAGAGAGATTGAAGATGATATCAGAAAATGGAAATACATGCCCTGTTCCTGGGTAGGAAGGATTAATACAGTGAAAATGGCCATACTTCCAAAACTGCTATATAGATTTAATGCAATTCCAATTGAGATCCCAGCAGCATACTTCACGGACCTTGAGAAAACAATCCAAAAATTCATTTGGAACAAGAAGAGACCCAGAATAGCAAAAGCAATTCTAGTCAACAGAGACATGGCAGGGGGTATCACAATCCCCAACCTGCAACTATACTACAAAGCTACTGTGATAAAAACAGCATGGTGCTTGCCAAAACCAGACCTGAAGACCAGTGGAACAGATTAGAAGATGCAGAAACAACGCCAGACACACTCAGCCATCTCATCTTCGATAAAGGAGCCAAACACCCTCACTGGAGGAAAGATAGCCTCTTTAATAAATGGTGCTGGAAAAATTGGGCTTCAACTTGCCAAAGATTCAAACTAGACCTATATCTCTCACCATGCACTAAACTAAAATCAAAATGGATTAAAGATCGAAATATTAAAATAGAAACTCTGAACCAGTTGCAACAGAGGTTAGGTAGAACCCTTGAAGACATCGGTGTAGGAAAAGATTTTATGAACAAAATCTCAGTTGCCCATCAACTAGCACAAACAATCAACAAATGGGATCTCTTCTTATTAAAAGGCTTCTGCACAGCAAGAGAAACCACCAGCAGTGTGAAGAGACAACCCAATGTGGGAAAAAATCTTCACCTGCTCTTCCTCAGACAAAGGTCTACTATCTCGAATCTATAGAGAACTTAAAAAGATCAGACTTCCCAAATTTAAAGACCCAATCCAAAAATGGGCATCTAAAATGAACAGACATTTCTCAGACAAAGAAGTAGAAATAGCAAATAAATACATGAAAAAATGTTCAACATCACTGGTCATTCGAGAGATGCAAATGAAAACAACGCTGAGATTCCACTTCACTCCAGAAAGAATGGCTGCTATCATTAAATCAACCAATAACCAATGCTGGCAGGGCTGTGGGGAAAGTGGAACCTTGCTCCACTGCTGGTGGGAGTGTAGACTGGTGCAAACACTGTGGAAATCAGTATGGAGATACTTCAAAGAACTAGGACTGGAAGTCCCATTTGACCCAGCTATTCCCCTGCTGGCTATCTTCCCCAAAGAATTAAAAGAATCATACCACAGTGATATATGTGCACCCATGTTCATAGCAGCACAGTTTGTAATAGCTAAAACTTGGAAACAGCCCAAATGCCCATCACCTGGAGACTGGATAAAGAAAATGTGGGTTTTTTATAAAATGGAGTACTACTCAGCCATAAAAAATGAGAAATTAGAGACATTTATAGCTAAGTGGATGCACATTGAGGGGATACTCTTAAGTGAAATAAATAGGACAGAGATGTGTAAATACCAATAGTTTCTCTGGTGTGAGAAACTGAAAGTGTAAATAAGGACTAAATGTATAATAGGTAATGTGAAATAGGAAGAAAAGGGGCAAAGGGGAAGGAAGTGGGAGGGATAGGGGAAAGGATAGAAGGGAATGGGATTAATATGAGAAAATGGAAAAATAGGAACCAAATCTTTGTAAATAGCGAGGACTGGAGGGGTTGAAGGGAGGGCTGGGCAAGGGTGAAAAATAAGAACCAAGAGAGACTATGTAAAGGCACAAATTTCCAATGATGAATGTCATTATGTTGTATACCTAAAATGTACCAATTATTAGAATGAATAATCGATAATGTAAAATAGGAAGAAAAGGTCCAAAGGGGTAGGGGTAGGGGTAGTGGGAGGGGCAGGGGAAAGGAAAGAAGGGAAAGGAAAAAATGATGAGAAATGGAAAAAATGGAAATAAAGTCTTTGTAAATAGGGAAGGGTGGAGGGTGTGAAGGGAGGGCTAAGAATGGGGAGAAAATAAGAACCAAGATGCATTATGTAAAGGTACAATTCCCAATTAGAAATGTAATTGTGTTGTATACCTACAATGTACCAATAAAAGAATTTAATACAAAAAAAATTAACCTCAACCCTTTATTTCCATACATAAAAATAACTTGAAAGGATCTATGAACCTAAATATGAAAGCCTAAAAATATAAAACTTTAAGAAGAAATTATAAGGGAAAATGTTTGTGAATTTAGAGTAGGCAAGAATTTCCTAGGATATAAAAAACATGATGTATAAAAGAAAAAAATTGATAAATGAGATTCTATCAAAATTTAGAACTTTAAATGACATCGTTAAGAAAATGAAAAGTGGTCCTTAAACAGACCATATTTATAATGCATATAACCTATGACCAGAACATATAAAGAACTCTTACTGCTCATTAATAGACAACCAATTAAAAAGTAGACACAAGAAGATGATAAATAGCCAGTACAGCAGAAGGAAAGGTGTGCAACACTAGAATCAGAAAAATACTAATCAGTACAATAACAAGATTGAATTATACACTCATTAGGGAGATGAAGTTAAAAGTTTTAAAAGAACAAATGTCAGCTTAGGTGTGAACCAGTTAGAGCTAATACTGCTAATGTGAATGTAAAATGATAAAACCATTTTTATAAAACAATATAGAAATTACTTGTATTACTGTTCAGAACCAACAGTCCTGTTCTTAAGTTTTTACTTGAGAGGAATGAAAACACATGTTCACAATTGAGCCGGGGATTTAGCTCAGTGGTTTCGCGCCTGCTGCTCAAAGCACAAGGACCCGAGTTCGATCCCCGGTACCAAAAAAAAAAAAGGAAAAGAAAACACATGTTCACAATAGATTTGTACATACAAGGTGACTATGCCTTATCTGAAATTCTTGGGACCAGAGTGTTTCAGATTTTTGTTTGAAATCCACTTGATCTGCAGAGGATAGCTATTCCTTTTTTTTTTTTTCAGGTTCCTGTCACATGGAGTATTGTTTTGCACCCTTTAACTTTCAGACTATGAGTTTCTTTTTTAATTAAATATGTTTCTTATATGCAGCATATTGTTGGATCTTGCTTCTTGACCCATTCTACCAGTCTATTTCTTTTGACTGGTGAATTGAGACCATTAACATTGAAGGTTATAACACATACATATTGACTTATCATTGTCATGACTTCTCCTGTTTGTTGGATTCTCTCCCTTTGCATTTAATTTATCACGCCTGACAGATTCATTCTGCTGGGCTTCCTGGGGTTGTGATCCTCATTGTCTTTTCCTAAGATATTGTCTAAATTTTTTTGGAGTGCTCTTTTGGTATTCATGAAGTTCCTCAGGTGCTCTTTGTCATGAAAGTATCTTATTTCTCCAACAATTTTGAAAGATAGTTTTGCAGGGTACATCAACCTGGGTTGGAGGCTGTTTTCCTTTAGGGTTTGGAATACATCACTCCAAGCTCTTCTTGCCTTGAGGGTTTGCATTGAGAAGTCTGCTGTGATTCTGATGGGCTTTCCTTTGTATGTGATTTATTTCTTTTCTCTTACTACTTACAGAATTTGGTTCTTCTTTTGGGTTTCTGGAATCTTAACTATTATATGCCTATGTGTAGATTTCTTTTGATCAAGGCTAGTTGGAGTCCTATATGCCTCACTTATCTGTATGTCATGTTCTTTTCCCCTGCTTGGGAAGTTTTCTGCCATCACTTCTGTGAAGAGTTTTTTTATGTCATCTGCACTCTCTCCTCTTTCTTCATTGACTCTGATTAGTCTTATGTTATTCCTCTTTACATCGTCTAGCAGCTGATGGATTGATTTCTTGTGTTCCCTTACAATTTTAAAGAACTTTTTCTTTTCCTGGTCACTAATTGCAATCTTTTCTTCTATATCTGAAATTCTATCCTCACACTGGTTCATTCTGCTGCATAAACTTTCAATGGAGTTTTTAATCTCCTGGAAATCTGTTTGCATCTGTTTTATGGATTCCATTTGTTTCCTATGTTGGGATTCCATCACGTTCCTCAACTCCTCTTTTTTCTGTGTCCTCTCTAGATTTATTAATCATGGCTTGCACTATGGCACAATCTCTGCTGTTATCTGAGAAATTATTTCTGATTTCATTTTTTCTAGATCCTCTTTTGTTGCCAGTTCAGAGAGTCCAGGTGGTTGAGTATCACAGTGCTCCATCTTGTTTCCCTTTGGGGTTGTTTTAGGTGATCTGGGAGTCTGGTTTTGAAACTTGATACATGTCTTCTCATTTCAACGGGGGAGGGAGGGCTGCTGCTGGCACCTGCATGCCTTACCTCCTCTGTGCTGATGGGGGTGGTATGGTGGCCTGCAAGCCTCTTCTTGTGCACTGGGAGCAGCTCACCTCCTCTGTGCTGCAGGGCTTGGTAAGACAGCCTAGAAGCCTCCTCCTGTGTGCTAGAAGCGGCTCACCTCCTCCGTGCTGGCAGGTATGTTATGGTGGCCCAGAAGCCTCCTCTTGTGCACTGGGAGTGGCTCACCTTCCCTGTGCTGGAGGGCTTGGTAAGGCAGCCTGGAAGCTTCCTCTTATGCACTGGGAACAGCTTACCTCCTCTTTGCTGGTGGGGTTGGTAAGGCAGCCCAGAAGCCTCCTCTTGTGCACTGGGAGCGGCTCACCTCCTCTGTGCCAAGCTTCTGCTGGTGACACTTCACCCAGCCGACCTTGTCACACAGAGCGCCTGCCGACCCCCAGGTCACCCAGGGCATTCTCTCTGATGATGTAGAGTCTAGCCAGCGAGGAGCTGGTGTTGAGGGCCATGGCAAGGTCCTCATAGCACACAGTCATGAGGCAGCAGCTCACCAGCCGGAGATGGGCGAGGTGGCACAGCAGGTGCACCAGACCCTGGCACAGCAGGGCATCATCGCTCAGGTCCAGCTTCACCAGCTTCACCAGCTTCCGGCTGCTGCTCAGGATGGAGGCGAGGTCAGAGCAGCACTGGCACGAGAGGCCGCAGTGCCCCAAACTGCAGGCAGAGCAGTGCTGGGGACATGGGCTCCCCCCATCCTGAGCCTTTCTAAATGATTTGGGATCTGCCTGTAGAGAGCCAACATATCTAGCTGAAGAGTTTAAACTTGCATGTTTGTGCCATGTGCAGATTGTCCTTAGTCAGGCGAAACAAGTGCTAGGATCTGGGTTATAAGTACAGGCTGAGATCTAGATTACAAAGAGAAGTACTCAATAACATTGTGTTGAGTAAATACCACACACCAGAACCCAGAAACACAGAAATGCCAACATCATAAAACATCAACAACAACAAGGCTATCACTACCACACAATAGAGATAAGTGTGAAAACTTTAGGGTGACCTGTGATAGTGTGTTAGTTGTGGTCAAAGTGAAGCTCAAAGCAGAGCAGGAAGTGAGACAATGGGGAGGAAGGGAATGTGTTTGAGATAAAACCTCAGGAAATAAAGACAGCTCTGAGGGTACCAGAGTCCACTGCCCCTGTCACCTATGAGTCTATGTTAGGAATGCTCCGCTTCTCTTTAATAAGCAGAATGGACACACAGTCTGCCCCTTGGCAGTGTGATTGGAATTAGAAATGCTGAGGTGAGGCACCTGTGGCCTTGCTGATCCATGAAATGAATCAAGCATGGCTAACAGCTTTCCCATCACCCTGCTGGGAATCAAAAAACACTCAAGCCCAGAACATGTGGGCAGTCATAAATTATTCTTTGAGAGTTGAGAAGAATGGGGTCAGTGAGCATTTAACATTCTATTAAAAATTATATGATATCCACTGAATATGTGGAGCCCAGAAGAAGCTTCCTGTTCTAGCCATGGCTGCTCAAATAAAAAAGGAAGAATAAAGAAACTTCAAAGTGAGTCAGCAGGGAATTGAAGTCACTACTGGAACTAAAGAATCCT
Source organism: Heterocephalus glaber (assembly GCF_053883595.1). Classification (NCBI taxonomy): domain Eukaryota; kingdom Metazoa; phylum Chordata; class Mammalia; order Rodentia; family Bathyergidae; genus Heterocephalus; species Heterocephalus glaber. The sequence goes on from NW_028258320.1 coordinate 64,314,042, forward strand.
GCATGGTTCTCCCTCATGGCCCTGCTCTTCTCACATTTGTATAAAGTCTTATAGCAATGGTTTTGCAAATCTGGAATTAAACTTAAAGATAACAAATTGTAACAATTAAAATGAAGATTTTAAATTGGCTTCAAATTCATAATTTATAGTCTGGATCAGTACTTTTGTGACAGTTTATCAAGTTAATATAGTCTTCTTATAATTCTCCATCCTCTTCTTCATCTTTGTTTTATTCTTTTAATCACATCTCCATATCCTTTGCAAATTCTCCAGGCAACTTCCCACTCTATCAAGTGAGTCATCTTTGTGGCTTTTGACATATTTTCTCTCTTTCTTCAAAGTCTTTATATATAAGAAAGTATGGTATTTAGTCATGGTCAACCAAGCAAAAAGCTTGGAAGCTTAATACTTAACAAGTTCACAATTATGATTTTCTGTTTATTCCACCTCTCTGATAGCCATCCTATCCTTCCCTCAGTGGTCATATCATTTTGTTCCATAAATATCTGTTATCCAATTTTTGAAAAGCAAATCACACCTTAAATTAGAGATGGAGATTTTTCCTCTTGGGGAAAACACTTGGTAGAATATGTTATAAAGTAAACGTAAGTTTCTACAAATATTTGCACCCTTTCTACAAATATTTCCACTTATAAATCACACTTTAAGTGTGTTTAAAAAAAGGGATACTATTCTCCATAAATGTTTAACCTTTTGTATATATATTTATTGGTAATTATTAAAATTAAACTGGAAGAAACCACATCCCATCACAATTATTCCTCTTTAGGAAAACATCAGCTTCCAAAACTTCATAGGAAATGGAAAATGAAGACAAAAGAATATGAACTCATGAGGATTTCCCTGCTCACTGAAATAAGCTGGTGGTAGAAAGAAAATTAAGCCAATTAAAATGTTACCGACCTTGGAGGTAATTTTGTGATGTTGCTACATTTTCAAATGAAGCTCAGTTTCCAAGACTTCTCGCTGAAAAAAATCTAAAGAGAAAAAAAGAGGCCACCTGCAAAGATGAATTGTTCCCAGTGCTGCTTCCACACCATTCTGCGAATCACATAAAATGTTCAGAGAAAGAAACCGGAGATATGCCTGCCACTTGGGACTCATCCTGGCACCATTAATCTCAGGTCTGGGCAAGTGAGTGGGTGGTTGTCCCACTAGGACATAGCCCAGAGTCAGAGATAAGAGGAGTCAGCTTACCCCACCTCCATCCCAGGCTCCTAGGGCAGTGAAACTCAGCCAGCCCCAGCACCCAGAAGGAAGCTCCCTGCCTCCATCCCAGGCTCCTAGGGCAGAGAAGCTCAGCAGGTCCCAGCACCCAGAAGGAAGCTCCTCACCTCCATCCCAGGCTCCTAGGGCAGTGAAGCTGATCTGGTCCAAGCACCCAGAAGGAAGCTCCCCCACCGCCATCCCAAGCTCCTAGGACAGAGAAGCTGAGCCATTCCCAGCACCAGGAAGGAAGCTCCCCCACTCCCATCCCAAGCTCCTAGGGCAGAGAAGGTGAGCCGCATGGGCGCCAGAAGCACACTCCCCCCGCCCCGCACCGTGGAAATGAGAAGACACATAAACAAGCCTCAAAAACGGAAAAAAGAAAAAAAAAACAGACTTCCAGATCACCTACAGCAACCCCAAAGGGAAATGAGATGGAACACTCTGATACTCAACCACCTGGACTCTCTGAACTGGCAACAAAAGAGGATCTGGGAAAAATGAAATCAGAAATAATTACTCAGATAACAGCAAAGATTGTGCTCATGGTGCAAGACATGATAAATAAATCTAGAGAGGACACAGATAAAAAAATAGAGGAGGTGAGGAACATGATAGAATCCCAACTTAGGAAACAAATGGAATCCATAAAACAGATACAAACAGATTTCCAAGAGATTAAAAACTCCATCGGAAGTCTGCGCAGCAGAATGAACCAATGTGAGGATAGAATTTCACATACAGAAGATAAGATTGCAATTAGTGACCAGGAAAAGAAAAATTGCTTTAAAATTGTAAGGGAACATGAGAAATCAATCCAGCGGCTGCTAGACGATGCAAAGAAGAGTAACTTAAGACTGATTGGAGTCAATGAAGAAAGAGGAGAGAGTGCAGATGACATAAAAAACTCTTCACAGAAGTGATGGCAGAAAATTTCCCAAGGAGGGGAAAAGAACTTGACATACAGATAAGTGAGGCATATAGGACTCCAGCTAGCCTTAATCAAAAAAAAATCTACACATAGGCATATAATAGTTAGGATTCCAGAAATTCAACAGAAGAATAAAATTCTACAAGCAGTGAGAGAAAAGAAACAAATCACACACAAAGGAAAGCCCATCAGAATCACAGCACACTTCTCAATGCAAACCCTCAAGGCAACAAGAGCTTGGAGTGATGTATTTCAAGCCCTAAAGGAAAACAGCCTCCAACCCAGGTTGATGTACCCTGCAAAACTATCTTTCAAAATTGTTGGAGAAATAAGATACTTTCATGATAAAGAGCACCTCAGGAACTTCATGAATACCAAACAGGCACTCCAAAAAATTTTAGACAATACCCTAGGAAAAGACAATGAGGATCTCAATCCCAGGAAACCCAGCAGAATGAATCCATTGGGCGTGACAAATTAAATGCAAAGGGGGAGAATCCAACCAAAAAAAAAAAAAAGAAAGAAAGAAAAAGTCATGACAAGGCTTTTAAAACGTTTGACTTCATCTCCCTAATGAGTGTATAATTCAATCTTATTATTGTACTGATTAGTATTTTTCTGATTCTAGAATTGCACACCATTCCTTGTGCTATACTGGCTATTTATCATCTTCTTATGTCTACATTTTAATTGGGCTGTCTATTAATGAGCTCTAAGAATTCTTTATATATTCTGCTCATAGGTTATATGCATTGTAAATATGGTCTGTTTAAGGACTACTTTTCATTTTAATGATGTCATTTAAAGTTCTAAATTTTGATAATCTCATTCATCAATTTTTCTTCTTTTATACATCATGTTTTTTGTATCCTAGGTAGTTCTTACCTACCCTGAATTCATAAATATTTTCCCTTATAATTTCTTCTTAAAGTTTTATTCTTTTAGGCTTTCTTATTTAGGTTCATAGATCCCTTCAAGTTATTTTCATGTATGGAAAAAATGGGTTGAGGTTAATTTTTTATATACGGATACCAGATGTTCTAGTGCCGTTTGCTAAAGACACTATCTCTTCCTCGGCTCTTGAATCGAGTTTATATTTTATAAAATGCTAATGTTAAATAATCTTTCAAAACTCAGTGGACCATATATGTGTGGTTCTATCTCTAGATTCTCTGTTTTATTCCAATGATCTATATGTCTTTCCTTACACCAACACTGCCCTGATTACTGTAGCTTTAGAAGAAGTCTGAAAATTAGGTACTAAACATCTTCCAACACTGTTTTTGTTTTTGTTTTTGGCTTTTCTGGGTCCTTTGTACTCCTACATAACTTTTAAATTTCAATATCCAATTCTTCATTTATAGCAAGTATACACAGACCTGAATTTTTATATATACCTTGTGTTTTCTAATCCTACTAAATTCAAATACAAGTTCTAGGGGCTCCTAGAGATTTCTTAGTATTTTCTCTGTAGATGATCATTTCATCTACATATAAGGATTTTGCTTCTGCCGTGCCAATCCTATCCTAGTTGTGTCATTTTATTGCCAGACTATTTTGGGTTAGACCTATGTTTCAAAGTCTAATGGACAGATGAAGAGTAGGCATATCTGCCCTTGTTCCCCACCTTAAGGAGAAAGCATTGTACTTCTCCATTCATACAAGGTGTTCTCACTGGAAGTATGGAGTACATGTCTTTGATCTGTTGAGAAGTTTCTGTTCTACTTCTAGTCTCCTGATAGCTTTTACCATGAACAGCTGTAGAATTTAGTCCAATACTCTTTCTCCAACTAGTGACAGGATCATGTGGCTTTCTCCTTTCCTATGTTAAAATGATTACTTTTTGGGGTGGATCTTCCAAAGCTGAACCAACACTGCCATCCCTATAATAAAACCACTTTCTACATACTGCCAGATCTGACTTCTAAGAGTTTGTTTTGTTAAACAAATTTCTATCTATGTTCATAATTTTTTCTTCTATTATCTTTATCCAGTTTTAGGATTAGCACAATGTTGATTTCCTAAAATGAGGGAAGAAGTGTTCCTTCTTTTTTCTGCTTTAAATGTTTGATATAATTTATCAGTTAAAATGTTTATGAGCCTGCTGTTGTCATAGAGGTAGGTTTTCAAACTAGGAATATACTTTCTTTAATAGGTGCTATTCAAATGTTATATTTCCTCCAGAGTTAGTTTCATTAATTTGTCTTCCAAGGCACTTCTTAGAAGTTGTCAAATTTATTTCAAAAAAGAGTTTTGTAATATGCTTTCTATATCCTTTTAAATTCTGTAAAATCTGTGGTAATGTCTCATAGATCTTAATATTGTAATTTAAAAAATGTGTAACTGATATTGTGTAAAAGGGAGAAAAGGTATAAAAGAGCAGGGGAATTGGGAGGGGTAGGGTAAGGGAAAAAAGGGAAAGGAAAAAACATGAGAAGAGGAAAAAAATGGAACCAAGGTCTTTGCAAATAGGGAAGGGTGGAGGGGGTGAAGGGGGGGCAAGGGAAGGGGAAAAAAATAAGAACCAAGAGAGTCATGTAAAGGTACAAGATCCCAATGATGAATGTAACTGTATTTTATACCTAAAATGTACCAATGAAGTTAATGGGGAAAACAAAAGAGGAGTGAGCTTCTAGGTTTGTGGGAGCTACAGGAGCCAGGAACCAAATTGAAACTTGGAGGGTTGTGGTGGGACCAGAAGTGGTGACTGCCAATAGCAGAGTGAGATGAACCAGACAATCCATACTGGGGCTTGCATCTCCCTGGCACTGGGCCCAGAGGGAACCACATGTCAGACAGAGTCTCAGGGGAGGCAGTGAGAGAGAGGAGCAGTGAGAGATGCACCTGATATTCTTGGCTCCAGATTCTAAGTGGGAGGCAAGTACCAGAGAGAAACTCAGAGATGTGGGGAGGCTGGGACCCACAGACACCTTGGGTAGAGAAAAAGAGCCTGCATTAGCTGAAATGACCTCTTCCCTACACAGGCACCACTGAAGTCATGAGGGTCTGGGCATGCAGAGACATAGGAGCTGGGAATTCCAAAGCTAGAGAGGACAGACTGGAGATTCTTCTGAGGCTTTGGCTTGATGGAAACCCAGGGTTGAGACCCACTGGAGGGAAAACCCCAAATCCCCCACCATTGACCCTGAGAACATTAAAGGCTCCCAAGCATGGGGTCTGAAGGCAGAGGCAGTGAAAAACTGGAAGATGAAAGAATAAAGCAGCAGAAATGCATCAAACACCAGAAGAACAACAAAATGATAGAAATTGATACACGTCTTTCAATAATAACACTTAATGGAAATAGTCTCAACTCTTCAATTAAAGGCACAGATTGGCAGACTGAATCAAAAAGTGAGGCCCATCTATATGCCATCTGCAAAAATATAGCTCATCTGAAAAGAAATACAGTCTGAAATTTAAAGAATGGAAAATAATACTCCAGGCAGCTGCAGCCAGAAAGCAATCACTAAAGCTAACTGTGAGCACATGCAATTTCATAAAACATATACTATTTGACAAAAGGAAAAATAGTCCTGAATACAAGTATAGTGGGGGACTTCAACACCTCGTTATCACAAATAGATAGGTCAACTAGAGAGAAAATCAGTAAAGAAATATCAGAATTGGCACTACAGATTAAATAATATCTATAGTCTGTTTTATCCAACATATGCAGAATACATTTTCTTTCCAGCATCCTTGAAACTTTCTCCAAAATAGGCCATAAAACAAGTCTTAATAAACACAAAAAAAAGAAATAATCTCACCCATCCTAGCAGATCACAATAGAATGAAACTTTAAACAGCAAATCAAAACACAAAAAAAACCCCACAAATAAAAACAGAAACTGTATGAATATATGAATTTTGAATGATATACTCTTAAATCTATCAATGGGTCCTGGAAGAAATCAGAGGAGAAAGTTTTTAAAAATTCCTAAAGTTAAATGATAATGGAAATGCTACATATCAGAATCCGTGGCTCACAATAAAAGGAGTTCTAAGAGAAACTTTACAGCTATGAGTGCCTACTCTAGAAAAATAGCCCAAATCAATAGCCTAACAATATATCTCAAGATCCTAGGAAAACAAGAGTGAACCAAACCCAAAACCAGTAACAGAAAAGAAATAATAAAGATTGTAGCAGAAATTAATGAAATTAAGACTAAAAATAAAATGAGTATAAGATTAAAAAATAAAACAAGAATTAAAGCATAAAATGATCAATGAATCAGAGTTGGTTCTCTGAAAAGATAAACAACATTGGTAAGTTCTTAGCCAAACTTAGCCAGAGTAAGAGAGCAAAGACCCAAATTAATAAAATTGGATATAAAATTACAACAGACAGAACTGGAGAATTATCAGACTTACTTTCAAATTTTTTATTCTAACAAACTGGAGTCTCTAAAATAAATGGGTAAATTCCTAGAAACACATGACCAACCTAAATTGAACTAAGAAGAAATATAAAATCCAAACAGATCAATAACAAGCCTGAGATTAGAGCAGTAATTAAAATTCTTCCAACTAGGAAAAACCCAGGATCAGATGGATTTACTGCTGAAATCTACCAGACCTCTAGAGAAGAACTAATACCATTGCTTCTCAAACTTTTCCATGTAATAGAAAGGGAAGGTATCCTTGAAATTCATCCTATGAAGCCAGCATTACCCTAATACCAAAGTCAGGTAATGATTCAACAATAAAGGAAAACAGTACACTAACATCCTTGGTGAACACAGATAGAAAAATCCTCAATAAGATCCTTTCAAACAGAATTCAACAGCATATTAAGAAGATCATACACTGTGACCAAGTTGAAAAAAGCCCAGGGATGAATACAGCCTAGGGATGTATGGCTGGTTCAGTATACATAAACAATAAATGTAATAAATAGAATCAAGGATAAAAATCACATGATCATCTGATAAAGGCTTTGACAAAATCCAACACCACTGCATGATTTTAAAATAGCCTGATAAAAATAAGTATGGAACCACAGAGCTATATGTACACCCATGTTTATAGCGGCACAGTCTGTAATAGCTAAAGCTTGGAAACAGCCCAAGTGCCCATCAACTGAAAACTGGATAAAGATGTGTTTTTTTTAATAAAATGGAGTACTACTCAGCTATAAAGAATGAGAAACTAGAGTCATTTATAACTAAATGGATGCATATTGAGGCCATACTCTTAAGTGAAATAAATAGGACACACATGTGTAAATACTGAGCAGTTTCTCTAGTGTGAGAAACTGAGAGTATAAATAAGGAATAAAAGGATTAATGACTAATAATTGACACTCTGAAATAGGAAAAGGTCCAAAGGGGTAGGGGTGGCGTGAGGAGATGGGGAAAGGAAAGAATGGAACGGAAAAATTATGAGAAAAGAAAAAAAATGGAAACAAAGTCTATGTAAATAGGGAAGGGTGGAGAGGTAAAGAGTGCACAGGAAATGGGGAAAAAATGAAAACCAAGATCCATCATGTACAGGTACAAGCACCCAGTGATAAATGTAAATGTACTGTATACCTAAAATGTACCAATAAAAGAATTTAAGCAAAAAAAAAAAGTATGGAAAGTCCTTACCTCAAAATTATAAAAACTATATATGACAAATACATACCCAATATTATATTGAAAAGGGAAAACTGAAAGAATTCCCTCTGAAGTCAGGAAGGAGACAAGGGTGTTCATGCTCACTACACCTGTTCAATACAGTATTTGAAACTTTATCCAGAGCAGTCAGGCAAGAAAAAGAAATAAAAGGTATATGAATAGGAAAGAAAACCGTCAAATTATTCCTAGTTACAGATGACAGGATACTTTAAGAAGACCCAAAAAAACTCTACCAGACAACTTTTAGAACTGATAAACAAATTCAGCAAAGTGGCAGGATACAAAATAAACAAATGTGTTTTTTTATAAGATGGAGTATTACTCAGCCATAAAGAATGAGAAACTATAGAGACATAGCTAAATGGATGCACATTGAGGCGATGATCTTAAGTGAAATAAATAGGACACACATGTATAAATACCAAATAGTTTCTCTAGTGTGAGAAACTGAAAGTGTAAATAAGGACTAAGAGGTATAATAAATAATGTGAAATAGGAAGAAAAGGGGCAAAGGGGAAGGGGAAAAGAAAGAAGGGAATGGAATTAATATGGGAAAAAGAAAAAATGGAGACAAAGACTTTGCAGATAGGGAGGGGTGGAAGGGTTGAAGGGAGGACAGGGGAATGTGGGAAAAATAAGAACCAAGATGGATTATGTAAAGGTGCAAATTTCCAATGATGAATGTCATTATATTGTATACCATAATGTACCAATATAATTAAATTTAAAAAATTGATTCCTATAGGAAAAAAAAATCAATGTCATTCCTGTACACTAATAATGAACCCACTGAGAAAGAAATTAAGAAATCAATTCCATTCAAAATAGCTTTCAAAAATTTTAAATATTTAAGAATCAACATTAACGTAACCAAGGAGGTGAAAGACCTCTGTAATGAAAATTATAGAAACTCGAAAAAAGATTGTTGAAGACTTTAGAAAATGGAAAGGCATTCCTTATTCATGGATCAGAAGAACTAATATTGTGAAAATGGCCATATTACCAAAAGTAATCAACAGATGGAGTGTAATGCCTATTAAAATACCAACAATATTCTTCACAGAACTAAAGATAATCTAAATTCAATGTGGAATCAGAAAAGACCCAGAATAGCCAATGCAATTCTCAGGCAAAAGAACAATGCTGGCAGCATCACTATTCCAGACTTCAAGTTATACTATAAAGCCATGGTACTGGTGCAAAAAAACAGAAATGTAGACCATTGGAATAGAATAAAGGACAGAGAAACAAACTCATGAACCTACAACCAAAAGCATGGTAAAAAGCAGATAGTCTCTTTTAACAAACAGTTCTGGAAAAATTACATGCACAAAATTGAAACTAGATTCTTAGCTCTCACCTTATTCTAAAATCAAATCAAAATAGATTAAATACCTAGATTTTAAAAACCAGAAACATTGAAACTGCTGAAAGACAACATAGGGGAAACACTTGAAGCCAGAGGCACAAGCAAAGACTTCCTGAATAGGACTCCAAAAGCACCAGAGTCAATATCCAAAAGTCATAAAACATGACTGTATCAAATTAAAAAGCTTCCACACAGCAAAGAAATCAACAGAATGAAGAGATAATCCACTGAATGGGAGAAAATATTTGCTACTCTTCTGATAGAACTTAATATCTTGAATATATAAAGAAAAAATAATCCCCCCATAAAACAATAAACCCAATTTTTAAAAGTTGGTAAATAGACTGAATAAGATATTTTTCAAAAGAAGTTCAAATATCCTAAAAGTATTTGAAAAAGTTCGATATCTCTAGTCATCAGAGAAATGCAAATTAAAACTGCAATGAGATTGCATCTTACACTAGTCAGAATAACTATCATTAAGAATACATTAAACAATTAATTCTAGTGAGAATGCAGGAAAAAGGGGAAACTTCTTACATTGTTGGTGAAAATGTAAATTAGTACAGCCATTATGCAAATCAGTATGGAGATTCTTCAAAAGAATAAATGTAAAAATTCCATTTGACCCAGCATTCTACTCCTGGGCATATTACTGAAAGAATTAAAAACTATATACTACGGTGATACATTCATGTCCATATTTACAGCAGTGCAATTCACAATAGCTAAACTGTGGAAATAATCTATGTCCCTATCAACAGATAAATGGTTAAAGAGAATTATATATATATATGAATATGACTATTACTAAGTCATAAAGAAGAATGAAATCTTGTCATTTGCAGGAAAATGGATGTAACTGGAAACTACCATGTTAACTGAAATTAACCAGACTCAGAATGTTAAATATTGCATATTTTCTATCATATGAGAAACCTAACAAAAAACAAATACATACATATGCACATATATATATATACACACACATACATACATACATAAAGAAGAGATGATAGGAGGTAGATTTTTGGAGATGGGGAAGAGGCTTAGCAGGAGGGGAGAGAAAAGGAAAATGGGGAGTAATGGGGCTGACGTTAAGATATGTTGATGTATGTGCCAACTTCTTGAAACAAACCCCTCCATTATTATGTAATATTAACATGCACTGATGAAATATAATAAAAAAGAAATGCAAATTCCCAAACTCCACCTCAACTTCCCTAAGTCAGAATCAGGAGCTCGTGAGAATTAATTCCACCAGTGGAGATAGGATGAGCCTGGTGAGATCTGTGACCTCTTTCCACCCAAAGGACCTCTGCCCACTAACTGTAAGCCAGTTATTGAAGTATACAGTACAAAATGGAAAACCTGGCAAATGGCCTGACATCTTACTAATTTCCTTGAACTATGGACATGATGATTCAAAATTAATGACTCAAGAGTTTTTGAAGACGGACATTATGCTTCTCTTAATTTTCTGGGTCTCCAGAGACTCTAATTGGGGCCCATAAATTGGAAGAAATTATGTAAAGTTGATTAATGTTCTGAGAAAGGAGGACCCAACATGGACACTTCCTGCTGATTTCTGCAAAGAGGATTTAATTAAGATCAATTGCTTAACTCTTACTGTAAACAAGCTGAATCAATCCATGCTGCAGGCGATCACCTCAGTGTGTGAGAATAAGAAAATTAGCCCAAAGTCAGCTGGCACTCAGAGAGATTCCGTATTTGTCCCCTTCTGGAATGTACACGTACAGAAGGAAAAAAATCAAACATTAATTTCAGCCAAGAATAGATTTTTCTTCCTGTGGGGAAGGGAAACACCCAGGCCCTTGTCATGCAGAGTTAAATAAATTAGTCTCCTGGGTTAAGCTGCTGTCAATCTGCACCTCATAACAGGAATGTTTGCTGTAGCTTTTCACAATTTGCCTAAGGGCAGTGTGGTTCTGGGTGAACAGATGGTGGCTGGCACTGCCCACGCAGAGCTGGCACTGCCCACGCAGAGCTGGCACAGTGACAGCCTTGATACTCAGCTGTGTACTTTCAACATCACAAGTTACCCAGGAACAAGTCTATACCCCACACTGCCACTCCCCACCACCACCCTCTCCAGCCATCTCTCCAACAGGATAGGGTAACACCTTCAATGAGTCCTGTCCTGCCCTCCTACCTTTCCCATAAAAGCCCGGAAATCCCACTCCCTGCTTCCACACAGGCCTGCCTCTTTCCTCCAAACTCAGAGTCCTTTTCAAGGGAGCCACACTCCCCCCACTTCAACTACTGCTCCACCTCAGAGAATTCTCTTGCCAGGTGAAGAAAATGCTATACATCTGAAAAGCAAAGATTCTGAGAGCCCAGATTCTTCTGAGGAGCAGAGAATAAACAACAGGGAAGCTAGTATGCCTTAATATGGACAGCAAATAAAGGCCCCAAGGACATCCATCCCCTAATCTGGGAATCTGGGAATACAGTGGACCCTTGAATTACAACTGGCCTGACATATGAACCACTCGGATTATGACTAGAATTTTAGTTTTAACTTAAGACCAAAGTCTTCAGTTATAAATACTGGCTGATTGTGCTCCAGATGGTCACAGACACAGATTTAACCCTTAAAGAGTTCTGGAAGGAGCGTTACAACATCCTTTCCTGCATGGAGTTGAGAAATCCTGGGGCAATGTTTCTCTAAGAATACTGAGATCTGCCTGTATACAGGAGAGAGACTTTGAAGGCTGTGTAGAGGAGCTGAGGCCTTCAATTGACCAACCTGAGTTACAACCAGCCCTTAAGAATGAACCGAGTTCATAAATCAAGGGTCCACTGTATGTTGCTTTATATGGCAAATGATTAATTAGTGGTCAATTGAAGTTGCAAGTAGAATTAAGGTTCCTGATCAGCTGACCTTAAGAGGGGAAGCGTATCTTGAATTACCCAGCAGGGCTCAATCTAATCACATGATTTTCTAATCTTAGAAACAGAAGAAGATTCAGGACAGAGAGATCCAAAGGGGAAAGCATTCAAACCAACTCTGCTGGCTTTGAAGCTGGAAGAAGGTGACCAAGGTAACCGTGTGAGATACAGGCAGCTGACAGAAGATGGAAAAGGCAGGAAATGGTTTCTACCCTAGAGTCTCTGGAAAGGAACCAGCCCGGCCAACAGATAATTTTATTGCTGTGGGACTTCAGTGGGACTTCTCACCTACAGCTCTGTAACATACTAAATTCGTGTTGCTTTAAGCTCCTCTGTTTGTGGTCATCTGTTGCAGCAAGGGCCAAGGGGTCACACCTCTTGGAGGAAGAGCCATGGGTGGCCTTGGCAGGATCTGTTCCAGCCCATGACTCTGGTGGGACAGGTTGCCTGGCTGAGTAGAAAATGTATGGAGAAGCAAAGAGAAAAAAAGATATTTTGTTTCTATCATTAAATCATCCTAGAAATTTCACAAATGCTTAAGTGGTAGGAATTCAAAGAAATAAGGTCATAATCTTTATTACTGATTGTATAAAACAAATTTGGTTTACAGCTTTTAGAAATGTAAGCTGTATACTTCTGTCTATTTAAAACAATCTTGACAAAACAATTTCAGATAATATCTCAAAAAAACTATGAAATTGTTTTTAATGTACTTAAAAGGGAAACAGAACCTAGTTTTAGTACTTTACAACTCCTTATTTTGTTAGAAACATTTTGATTTCGATAGCTAATTATGTCATAACAATATCTAAAATATACAGTATTCAAATGGTGTGTGGTTTTTCTGTTTTGTTTTAGATTTGTGTGAGTTCAGAGTTAGGTACCTTCCTGCATGTTAGAGGTAATAAAGATACTTTTAAAAGATTTTTACTAAAATATACAAATGACCTAGGTGGACGATTTTACTACTGGAAGAACTCAAGGGTTCTCAGTCACACTCCAATACTGTCTGCCCTGGTACAGAGGAGACCTTACAAGGTCAGTGGCTGGGTCAGGCTGGTACCTGCTCACTGGTGATTCTCAGGGCAGGAGGGCATTCATCTCACTCCTGGAAGATAGTTTTCTGTGTCCATTCTGCAACACCCCCCCATGTCAGCCCTCGGTGAGTAACCAAACAAGGCTCTCTTTTATCATTTCATTCTGTCTGTTCACAAATCCACCTTCCCTCTACACACACCAGTATGCGGGGCATGTCCAGCCCTTGGGATTTAGGAGACAAAGGTCTTATGTGTGTCAAAACCAGAATCACTTCTGACTCATAGCTAGTTATGCTTGTGGCCATGGAGACTCTTAAGTAATGTCAAACCACTATGAGGACCATCATAAGACCCCCAGCTTTTTCACCAAAAGTGTGAGCCAGGGTGTAAGATCAGACCGAGACACGATTGAGACCACCGAGGCAGGCAAAGTCTAAGCAACATGCAATGAGTTTACTGCCGTCTGGATGCAGATAGGCCAGGGGCAAGAAGGCCACTGGCATGGAGAGGAGGGAGTTCATGGTTATAAGGGGCAGTTTAGGTAGGGCAAGGGGTACTGCTCAAGAGAGTGAAAACTTTTAGGGTCTCATGGGTGATGGGCCTGGGGCTGGCTGATAAACAGGGTGCTGGTGAGAGCAGTAGGGAGGCTGCTGGCTTCTTTTTATCTCTGCTCCTGTGGATGTGAGTAGCAGGTCTGCTTGGGCAGGGGTCCAACATGGGGGACCTGTCACAAAGTACTTGGACCTGAGTGGGCTATTTATGCATGGGAAGTTTTTACCAGCACTTTTTTCCATTTTGGCTGTTTTCTATTGAGCTCGTGAAATAATGATTCCAATTCCACTGACTTCTTTTCAGGCACAAAGCCCAACATGGCATGAAGGGCAATGCACAGAAACACTAAGCTGCCAGGCACTAAGGAGTGGTGTTTCTTTCTCCTTTGTCCCCTACGATAGATATGTCAGCTGGAATGAGATCGAGGCTACTGACTCAGCCTGAGCTTTTGAATGTGCATGCATTGGAAAAACCACAGCTTTCAAAATGAAAACCTAGACTTCAGTAAGTAACAGTATGTATGACTAATATATTTTAAGGTTGCACAGTATAATTCAGAGATGTGGCATATCTATCAGATGATGCATACTTGCACATTAATTTTTCAAAATTTTTAGACAGTTTGTGGGGAAGTACAGGTTGGAGAGCCACTTCATAACACATTTTGTAACAGCTCAGAAATGTGTGTGTGTGTGCGCGCACGTGCACGCACGTGCACAGGAAGCATTACCCCTTCCCATGCCTAAAATTCTGACCCTTTTACTAGAGAGTTTACCTAAATGTTTGACTACACCTTTTCCAAAGGCTTTTGCTCCCCAAAAAGACATAATCAAGGTAATTTGATCTGCAGAACTGAAATGATCCATGTCTCACCAAGCCCATGGCAGACTTCTGCTGAATTTTAACAGATGCAGGCATTTATTATCATTGATTATTTGTCTTTTAATTTGACATTTAATACAGCTCCATGTCTCTGAGGCCTTGAAGACATACATACATTTCCTTTTCACATGAAGTTAACATCACCTTTTTCCCCAGATCATCATCCTTCATCTTTAAACACTTCCTCCAAATGAACAGCCTTCTTTAGCCTTTCTTCCTAAAGGCCATTTATAACAATCACAGGTTGCAGTGAGTTTGAACTTCAATACTCAACCATATCAGTCTCAGTGATGCTTGCTGTTCTTGGGGCCGGAAACCTCATCTTTTTATACATTCTGAAGAGCATCTTGTGAACTTATAGCCTTCAATAAATTACACACTGCAGCAGGGGTGATCACTTTCCATTTCCCCCCTTGGGATTGTGATCATCTATATTTTATGGCTATCTGTGTTAACTAAGTCCATTCACTTTGCAGTAAGCACTCCAAGTGCAGATTAGCTCCTGTATCACATAATTTGCCGACTGGACTTTTTGGGCTGAGGGATCCAATTCACAAGTAAGGACTGTGATTTGTTGTTTTTGTGCACCAGCTACTGATCATTTTCTACACACATGCAACCTTGACATGGACTGTACCAAACTCAGGGCCCCACGGCTCTGAGTCTGGGTCTGGGAGACAGAACTCATCTAGTCTAATTTAATGGATTTTCTAACAGATCTGCTGTAGGCCACCTTCCTGTGGGAAGCATGGACAGAGCCCACCTACCTGAACACATTTACCCCCACAACACTTTAGCCTGGGCAAATACTGTACAGCTAGTCATTGGTGGAGACAGAGCAAAGAATGGTGTGGGTCACAGCAGGGAGCTCTGGACCTAGATCCTGGTTCTTAGATATGGAAGGACTAGCCTCAGGTTCGGGGCCAGGGTTCTCTTTGTCTGGGCATTTAGGGCAAACTTTCTAACCTAAAACTGGTTTGTGTCTCCAAATGCAACAGCACCTTCTCATTAGCCAGGCAGCTTATAGTGTCTCCATGAGCCTCCATTTACAGTCTACTCTATGAAGATAACAATTCCCACTTCATAATATAGTTATAAACATTTAATGATAATATCCAAACAGCATATAGCACAGAAAGCACTCAAAACACATTAGCCTTTGATATTTATCATCATTCTTGCTTCTGGGCCAGAATCTGTCTCCTCTTGCTTGAATTTTCAAAGGCCCATTAGATTATATTCCTGTGAAATACATACAGCTGCGCCTGGCCAGAAATCTCATTAGCAATTCTTGGAACTGAGATGTCACTTGCTCTACAAAGCCTCCCTCAGGTAGTGACATGGACTAAATGTGTGCCCCCAAAATTCATATGATTAAGCCCAAACCCCCAAAGTGACAGAAATTGGTGGTGGAGCCTTTAGGGGGTTGTAATTTCAGATGAGGTGATAAGGGTAGAGCTTCCTGATGAGACTAGTGTCCTGATTAGCAAGCATACCAGAGGGCTTACTCCTCCACTCTGGCACACGGGCACAAGGCAAATCCATGATAGGACATGTGAAAAAGGTACTGCAGTCTATAATCCAGGAAGAGACCCCCACCAGAAACAGCTATAATGGCACCCTGATCCAGATCTTCCCGCTCCAGAATTGTGAAAAATAAGTTTCGGTTGTTTACACCACCCAGTCCATGGTACAGTATTTTGCTATGGCAAAATGGAGGAGATTAACATAGTCAGTGCTCTTCCCTCTTGGCACCTTGGCACCTCCCTCTTGGCAAAACTAAGTTTTGCAGCCCCCTAAAGACCCGTTTCTTTTCATGGCCCAGTAATCCTAACTTAGGCTCCTAGCCTTTTCCTAAGTGTTCCCAAGAATGCTTTGGAAATAGATCCATGGTTCCATCATGGACAGCTACCCTGGCTTCTCACCCATCATGCTCGGTCACCTCTTGCCTGCTCTGGACTTCATTCTAGCTTTCTAGAGCTACCTGGCCTTTGATCTTGAAATCCAGAAACTGCAAATGCAGACCTGTTACAAATTTAAGGAGTACATAATAGAATTCAACCTGGGGACTAGGGATAGGAGATCAGGTATCAGAGCCCCATAGAGTTCTTCATGGGCCCTCTTTCTCTAAGGCCAAGACAGCAGCCAGGTGGCTGGGGTTTACTTATCATCTCCAACACAAAACTTCCATGGTCATACCCTCATTCTCTGAGGCCAAATCTATTCCTGAGGTAAACTCTCTGCAAAGCCACTGCTCTCCATAGAGTTGCTGTCGTTGTACAGAAGATGCCTCATTGCTCATTCCATTCTTAGACTGTAATTTCATCTTTTGCACAGCCAGATACATCAAAGTAATTTCCCTTAAAGTAAGGAGCCCTGAGCCCCAAAGACAGTTCAAGACCCCATCTCTGGCAACACAGGAATGGGAAAGCTTTCAATATTTTTTCTTCAAAACTTATTAGGATTTCAAGTTCAATATCTAACAAGGGTGCCCTCAGTAGCACAAAGGTATATTCTGTATATCTATATGCATGTCTGAAGCACCTCATCACTGCACTCCCTCAGAAGAAGGAGAGCATTTTCCTCCTGAGGATTGATTTGTTTCTATTATAGAGTATGGTATTGTGGTTTGCAAAGTAGCATATTTATCCTTGTCCCACATCCACATTGATCTCCTTATCTGTTCTCATGTTCTGCTTCCCTTCCATACAGGATTTTGACATATGTTATAAACTCTGATGTTTATATGCTTTTGCATGGAATTTACAACCCAAGTATTGCAGAACTACATTTTACAAAGACTGAATTTAAAATGGGCATTTTAAAATTATTTTAAGTACATACTCCTCCTCCTCCAGAGATTTCCATTAGCCTGCCTGGCTTATTTCATCCTACAGACTGAACATCATCTATCTGAGACTCTGAACTCCTTGAAGGTGGGATCTTATCTTCCCCTGATCTTATGGACCCCATCTCCAATCAATCCCCAAGAGTAGTGGCCTCCACACTCTCTTTTTTATTAATTTTTTGGGTACATTATAGGTATACAATACAGTTACATTCATCATTGGAAATCTGCAACCTTACATAATCTCTCTTGGTTCTTATTTTTCACCCATTCACCTGCCCTCCCTTCAACTCCTTCACCACTCCCGATTTACAAAGACTTTGTTTCCATTTTTTCATTTTCTCATATTGATTCCACTCCCATCTTTCCTTTCCCCTACCCCTCCCACTTCCCCTTCACCTTTGCCCCTTTTCTTCCAATTTCACATTATCTATTATACCTTTTAGTCCTTATATACACTTTCAGTTTCTCATACTAGAGAAACTATTTGGTATTTACACGTGTGTCCCATTTATTTTACTTAAGAGTATTGCCTCAATGTGCATCCATTTAGCTATAAATGTCTCCAATTTCTCGTTTTTTATGGCTGAGTAGTACTCCATTTCATTACACACACACACACACACACACACACACACACACATTTTCTTCATGCAGTCTCCACTTCATGGGCAATTATGCTGCTTCCAAGTTTTGGCCATTACAAATTATGCTGCTATGAGCATGGGTGCACATTTATCACTGTGGTATGATCCCTTTAATTCTCTGGGGAAGACAGGAGGGGAATAGCTGGGTCAAATGGGACTTCCAGTCCTAGTTCTTTGAGGTATCTCCATACTGATTTCCACAATGGTTGCACCAGTCTACACTCCCACCAGCAGTGGAGCAGGGTTCCTCTTTTCCCACAGCCCTGTCAGCACTGGTTATTGGTTGATTTAATGATACCAGCCATTCTTTCTGGAGTGAGGTGGAATCTCAGTGTTGTTTTCATTTGCATCTCTCAAATGACCAGTGATGTTGGACATTTTTTCATACATTTATTTGCCATGTCTACTTCTTTGTGTGAAAAATGTCTGTTCATTTCAGATGCCCATTTTTGGACTGGGTCTTTAAATTTGGGAGGTCTGGTTTTTTTAAGTTCTTTATAGATTTCAGATAGTAGACCTTTGTCTGAGGGACCACTGGTGAAAATTTTTTCTCACATTGTGGGTTGTCTCTTCACACTACTGGTGGTTTCTCTTGCTGTGCAGAAGTTTTTTAGTAAAAAGAGATCCTACTTGTTGATTGTTTGTGTTAGTTCACGGGCAACTGAGGTTCTGTTCATAAAGTCTTTTCCTACCCCCAACATCTTCAAGAGTTCTACCTAACCTCTGTTCCAGCCGGTTCAGTGTTTCTGTTTTTAATATTTAGATCTTTAATCCATTTCGATTTTAGTTTAGTGCATGGTGAGAGATATAGGTCTAGTTTTAGTCTTTGGCAAGTTGAAGCCCAATTTTTCCAGTACCATTTATTAAAGAGACTATCTTTCCTCCAGAGAGGGTGTTTGGCTCCTTTGTCAAAGATGAGGTGGCTGAGTGTGTCTGGAGTTGTTTCTGCATCTTCTAATCTGTTCCACTGGTCCTCAGGTGTGTTTCTTTGCCAATACCATGCTGTTTTATCACAGTAGCTTTGTAGTATAGTTGCAAGTTGGGGGTTGTAATACCCCCTGCCATGTCTCTCTTCCCTAGAATTGCTTTTGCTATTCTGGGTCTCTTCTTGTTCCAAATGAATCTTTAGATTGTTTTCTCAAGATCTATGAAGTATGCTGCTGGGATTTCAATTGGGATTGCACTGAATCTATACAGCAATTTTGGAAGTATAGCTATTTTCACTATGTCGATCCTTCCTACCCAGGAGCAAGGGATGTCTTTCCATTTTCTGATATCATCTTCAATCTCTCTTTTCAAAGTGCTATAGTTTTCAGAGAAGAGATCTTTGAAGAAATACATTTTCTAACAGTGCTGGAGGACAGAAGTACAAGATCAAGTTGTGGACAGGTCTGATCTCTCCTGAGCCTTCTCTCCTGTCTTTCAGATGGCCCACATTCTTGCCATGTGTTCTTTCCTCTGTGTTTGTGCCTGCGTCCTAATCTCCCCTTTTTAAGGAAAGTGATTAGGTCATGAAGCCATAGCCCTAATTAAAGGATTAGTGGCCTTAGAAAGGAAATCCCAGAGAGCTAGCTCATCCTTTCCACTCTATGAGGTTACAATGAGAAGCTGGCAGTCCGCAACCTAAAGAGGGCATTTAACAGAACCAGACCATGTGGCCACCTTAATCTTAAAACTCTCAGCCTTGAGAACTGTGAGAAATTTCTGTTTATAAGCCACCCAGTTTATGGTATTTTGTTACGACAGTCCAAATGGACTATGACACACATAATATAGTAATTTCTGTCTGGCTTCTATCACTCAGCATAATTAATAGTCATCCATATTGTTGTATATATCAATAATTCATTTTGTGCATTATGAGTATCCTTCCATTACATGAATATATCATAATTTTGTTTATCCATTTGCGTGTTCATGGTCACTGATGTGTTATTACAAGTAAAGTTCCTGAGAGTGTTTGTATAAAAGTCTTCGTATGAACACAGGCTTTCTATGGACATTTTTCTCAGCTAAATGCCTGGATTACAAGTGCTTGGTTAACTTGGAAAGAAACTACCAGAATACTTTCTAAAGTGGATAGATCATTTCACATTCATGCTAATAGCGTATCAGATCTCCTGTTGTTCTA
Organism: Heterocephalus glaber; assembly: GCF_053883595.1. Classification (NCBI taxonomy): domain Eukaryota; kingdom Metazoa; phylum Chordata; class Mammalia; order Rodentia; family Bathyergidae; genus Heterocephalus; species Heterocephalus glaber. The sequence goes on from NW_028258320.1 coordinate 64,334,200, forward strand.
TATCCTTGTCAACACTTGATAAAGTCAGTCTTTTTAAAATCTGGGCATTTTATGCAGTAGCATAGCTTTTAAATAATGGTAAATGATATTCATATGTTAATTGGCACTATATATTTTCTTTATTAAATTGTCTGTTCAAATCTTGTATCCATTTTAATTAGGTTATTCGTTTTATTGTTACTGAGTTTTTTGAGTTTTTAGTATATGTGCTGCTGAAGCGAGCACTTGTGAGTTTTTGAAATATATCCTGAGTATAAGTATTTTATCAGATATGTTGATTTGCAAATATTTTCTCTCAGTCAGAAGCTTATATTCTCAGTCTGTCAGTTTTATTTCATTTCTGGGTGTCTGGAGACTTTCCTGGTACCTTTCTATAAATATCTTCTAGTGTAATTCCATAGCAATTAAAAAACATACATTTTATGAATTCTTTAAAATTCATTCAGACTTATTTTGTGGCCCAGAATACGGTGCTTTTTGACAAATGTTCTATATATACTTGACAAGAATTTTTATTTTAATTTTGTGACATGCAGTAGTGTATAGATGTCAATTAAGCTTCGCTGATTAATAATGTTGTTCATGTCATTCATATTCCAACTGGTTTTCTGTCTGCTTATTCTACCAGTTAGAGAGAAGCGGTTTGAAATCTCCAATTATACCTATAAATATATTTGTTTTGGGCTGGGGATTTAGCTCAGTAGCACCGTGCCTGCCTTGCAAGCACAAGGTCTTGAATTCGATCCCTGGTACCCACCCCCCAACAAAAAAAAAGAAAAAAATATGTCTGTTTTCCCTCATAGTTTTTTCAGATTTTATCTTACACATTTTATCTTACACATCTTTATATCTTAATAATTTATGATTATTATGTTCTCTCAATACATTAATCCTAACATCATTATGAAGCGGTCCTCTTCATCCTTGGTAATATTCTTTGCTATACAATCTATTTTATGTAATATTAATAATTCTAGTTTTCTTTCGATGAATGTTTACATTGTATGTCTTCCTTTTTTTACTTTTAACACACTCATTCTTATAAAGAGAGTTTCTTATGTAATTCAATCTTCTTTTCTATGCAGTGTGACAGTCTCTGACTTTTATTATATATATATCGCTTGGTTTAAATCTATTATTTTGCCATTTGTTTTCAGTATCATCTGTTCTTTGTTCCTGTTTCCTTTTAACAATCAAAAGCTAGGAACACATCAGTGAACCAAAAGAGTACATTTATGGATTTGTTTTATCTCTTTTGTTGGCTTTTCAGATGCAGCAGGGCATTCATTATCTTAGGAGTTATCATGGGGTTTAGAATATGCATTTTTGACTTGTCACAGTCTATGTTTAAGTGATATCATACTACTTCGTGTACAGCATAAGAATCTTACAACAATATATTTCCATTCTCTCCTTGGGGCATTTGTAACACTCACAATATGTAACCATTGCTTTTGGCTTTAAACAGTCAATTAACTTTTAGCAAGATTTAGTAATTACTTTTTTAAAGTCTTCTGTGCTTATTCATTAGTTATCACTGTAAGTGTTCTTTATTCTTTTGTGCAGACCCAGATCTCTGATTACATTTTCTTCTTCCTCCAGATCTTCCTGCAGTATTCCTCATAGTGCAGCTCTGCTGCTGATGAATTCTTTCAGCTTTTGTATGTCTGCGAAAGTCCTTATTTCATTGCCATTTTTGAAGAATGATTCCATTGGGTATAGAATGCTGGTGGTTTTTCTTTCAATACTTTTTATATATTGTTCCATTGTCTTCTACTTTGTATCATTTCCAACAAGCAATTTATTATCACATTGAACTTTGTCCCTCTCTCCGTGATAAGTGCTCCTCCACAGGAATAATTTTAAAACACAATTTAAATCCAAGAAATATTTTCTCCTATTATATTTACAAAGATTTGCACTATTGACAACATCTAGATGTGAGAACACTTGACACTTTGGTGGAAGAATAAATTGGTGCACTTTAAAACAGTAAGTTGGTATAATCTGTTAAAACTAAAAATACATGAATCCTTGTTCTGCTAGGATTTTTCTCTAGAGATCTCTTCAACCACTATGAAAGTATGAAAGAATGCTCTTGCAGCAGTCTAAAGTCAAAACTTCAAATACAATTATAAGTAGATTTATGTAAAAGTATATATGAGTTCATATGTGAATAAAATATTATCTATCCACCCCATTAAAAATATGTATGCATTAACATAGAAATGTGTATAACTAAAGTTACTTTTATATATAAGTGATAAGAAACACAATTCATACTAGGCCAAGGGAAACAAAGAAAACCTGTTGGCTTCTAAAGTTCAAGGAATGGGAGTGTGACTGAGCAACCAAACTGCAGGGAATGAACAGCGAGATCCAGGGACCAGGATCCTATGGGGACTTCTTCTTTCCATTTCTCTCTCTGTGCTTCTACCTCCTCTCTCAATATGTTGGCTTTATACAGATGCTCCTGAACTTACAGTAGGGTTGGGTCAGGATAAACATTGTAAGTCAAAAACACATTTAATATGTCTCACTTGCCAGGCATTAGAGCTTAGCAACACAGTACACTGTAGAGTATCACTTGTTTACCGATATGATCATGTGGTTGATGGGAACCTGCAGCTCCTTATCATGGCCCAGCATTGCAAGAGAAGTTTGAACCACATATTATTATTCCCAGCAAAGATCAAACTTCATAATTTGAAGTACAGGCTCTACTGAATGCATGTCAATTTTGTACCATCATAAAGCCAAACAATTTGTTAAGTGAAACCACTGTAAACAAAAGACTGCATTGACTTTTTCCATTCTGAAAGCACATAAGCTAGATATCCTCGTGTTATCTCCACAGAGAGAATAATACAGGCCACTCTCAATTTCACTTTGAAAAATTCCAGGGAGAGACACTGACTCACACAGTTTGAATCAATTAACTCTTTCTCAGGACATACAATATAAAAACATGAGGAGCCACTGTTTAATAATGTGAGTTGATGAAGAAGAGTGGATAGGAGAGAGAGGGGAGGTTAAGGGGATGAATAAAGGAATGAAGATGTGTTATGTTCATGCATCAATTTCACAGTTGTACACACTGTGCAGTGCAAACAGACACTAATAAAAAATCAAACAGACGCTGGGCCTCCGAGTGAGGAGTGGATCCTCAGGGGTGCCTACAGTAAGTACTCCCACTGCCTCTGGCCTCTGGGCTGTGCCAGAACTTGGATACACACTGCAGAGGCACAGGGGTAATAAAGACCACTGTTCAGAGCTCCAGAAGATGGAGCAGAAGTGAACAACAGAGAGAGGACCTCTCACAAGCTCCTTGATGAAAATTGAAGCCCACTGGAAAAGTGAAGAGAATCTCTGTGATAAAGGCACACTAGACTACCGTACTTGGTAAGTTGGAGGGATCATCACTTGCAACTGGAACCTGGACTATCTTCAGGGGAAGGGCAGCTGGAACCTGCAGTAGAGCCTTGCAAAGTTCAACCCAGCAGGAGGACAGGGAGCTCAACTTGGGACTTTCAGCCAGAAATCTGCCTGAATTTTATGGGTCTGCTACTGGCTTGCTGACACTCATTGACTTATAATTGCACAACACTGCCCACATTGTCTATTGTGACAGTAGAGATATACCCTGAAGGAGGGCCTTTATTTCTATTTGTCAATTTTTTTGCTCTTATTTATAATTTTTAATTTTTTCTACTCTCTTCAAATTTTTCTCTTTTCTTCTTTCTTTTTTCTTTCTGCACTCTCTCTCTCTCACTCTTTTTCTCACTGTATCACATTGTACGTCATCTCCATTTTTGTTCCTCTTCTGGCCTTAATTCAGATTTCCTCTTTAATTTTCTTTTCTTCTCCTTTTCCTTCTCTCCATTATCATGAGTTTTAAAGGAAAGTAAATACAGTGTGTAGCCTCCCTATTGCTGTTAGGTTGTTCTGTTCTCATCTTTGTTATTTCATTCTGTCTTTTCCTCTTGTTTTCAACAGTTTCTTAGAGTTTGTGTGATCTTCCTATGTCCTCTGGCTTCACTGCTAACCTTTCCCTATCCTTCTACCTATCTACACCTCCCTGGCCAACTCCTTCTAATTCCCCATCCCAAAGGGTAAAGTTGCTATATTGAAGAGTTTATTCACTATAAACATATGTTGGGCTGGTCCTCGATTTTGATTTAATTCACACAGTTAAAGGTGATAGATTAATAACTACCACAAATTGTCATTTTCTAAGCTGTGCTTGATGCTATGGTGTTGCTGATTGTATCAATTGGGCTAAGATGTTGTGATTGATAGAATCAGTTGTCCTTCCTGGTATAATGAAAATGAGACAGCCTCAGAATCATTAGAGACTCAAAACCTAAAGATCAGATATATCTGGAAGACACCTCTGAGAAGCAACCGTACCATAAGCCTTCTAAATACAAGCAATAAAGATACTTACAATGAGCAATTTTGAAGTATCAACCCAGGAACTAACCAAGGACAAAACCAAAAACAAAAATGAGAAAACATTGGAGTAAGGCACAAAACCAGACTTCCACCCCAACAAAGGCAAATTCTGGGGGAAATGAGGTGGAAAAGTCTGATAATCAACAACCTGGACACCATGAACTAATAGCACAGGAAGTAAAAAAACAGATAAATGAGGCTCTAGAAAAATTCAAAACAGAAATAATTTCCCATATAGCTACGGAGATGGTGAGCAGAGTGAAATAAATGATTAGTTTCTAGAAAAGAAACATAAAAAGGTAGATGATCTCAGAACCATGCTAGAAGCCATGCATGCCCAGCATAAGAAAGAAATGGAAACCATGATCACCCAACAAGGAAAGACATGGAATTCATGAAACACATTCAACAGATATCCAAGAGATTAAAAACTCCATTGAAAGTATTCACAGGAGATTGAGGGAATGCGAAGATACAATATCAAATATAGAAGACAGGATTTTGGTTAATGACCATGAAAACAGAGATTTCTTCAAAATAGTAAGGGACCACAAGAAATCAATCCAGCAACTGCTAGCTGATGGAAGGAAGAATAATATAAGACTGATAGAAGTCCACAGAAAACCAAGACAAAGTACAAATGACATAAAAAGCTGTTCACAGTAGTAATAGTAGAAAACTTCCCAAACAGAGGTAAAGAATTGGACATACAGATAAGTGAGGCATATAAAACTCCAACTAGCCACGATCAAAAAAAATCTATACCTAGACATATAATATCCAAGATCCCAGAAACACAACAGAAAAACAAAATCCTACAAGCAGTTAGAGAAAAATAACAAATCACATACAAAGGAAAGCCCATCAGAATCACAGCAGACTTCTCAACACAAACCCTCAAGTTGAGGAGAGCCTGGAGTGAAGTATTTCAAGCCCTAAAAGAAAATAATTTCCAACCTAGGCTGTAGTATCCTGCAAAATTATCTTTCAAAATTGAAGGGGAAATTAGATACTTCCACAACAAAGAACACCTGAGAAATTTCATGAACACCAAAATAGCACTCTAAACAATTCTAAACAATATCCTAGAAAAAGACAATGATGGCAGAGGATTTAGCTCAGTGGTTTTGCCACCTGCTGCACAAGCGCAAGGACTCGAGTTTGATCCCTGGTACCAAAAGAGAAAAGAAAAAGACAATGAAAGTCACAACTCCACGAGGCCCAACAGAGTGAAGCCACCAGGCATGGCAAGAAACTAAAGGGAAAAGGGGAAAAATAAAACATAAAAGAGCCACAACACTAAAACATCATGACAAAGATGAGTCAATATCTAACAATTATAACCATCAACGTTAATGGCCTCAATTCACCAATCTAAAGAGAGAGACTGGCAGAACAGATTAAGAAGCAAAATCCAACAATATGCTGTATACAAGAAACACACCTAACTCAAAAAGAAATTCATACACTGAAAGTAACAGCATGGAAAACAGTTCTCCACGTGACAGGAACCTGGAAAAAAGCAGGGGTAACAATCTTATTTGCAGACAAAGTAGATTTCAAACCAAAACTAATTAAGAGAGACAAAGATGGTCACTACATCCTTGAGAAGAATCAAAGAGGAAGAGATGACAATCATAAATATATATGCACCAAATATGAATGGCCCCAACTATACAAAACAAATATTAATGACCATGAAAAACCAAATAAGCACTAATGCAATTGTAGTGGGGGACCTCAATACCCCACTAGCACAAATAGACAGATCATCGAGACAAAAAAATCAACAATGAAATTCTAGAACTGAACCAAGCTATTGAACAAATGGCCTTAATAGATGTTTTCAGAGTGTTCCACCCCACAAAATCAGAATGCACATTCTTTTCAGCTGCACATGGATCATTATCCAAAACAGACCACATGCTGGCTCATAGGACACGTTTAAGTAAATGCAAAAGAACTGAAGTTACCCCCTGTATATTATCAGACCGAAGAGCAATAAAATTGGAGGTCAATAGCATAAGAAACCACAAAACCCCCACAAACACATGGAAATTGAATAACACTCCCCTGAACAACCAATGGGTCACAGAGGAAATTAAAGATGAAATTAGAGTTTCTACAAGTAAATGATAATGCCAGTACAACATACAGGAATCGATGGGACACAATGAAAGTAGTTCTACCCAGGAAATTCATAGCAGTGAATGCCCATAATAGCAAAACAAAGAGAGCTCAAATAAACAACCGAATGCTGAACCTCAAGCTCCTGGAAAAGAAGAGCATGACAAACCAAAAGCTCATACAAGAGAGGAAATTATAAAAATCAGAGCAGAAATCTATGCAATGGAGTCTAAGGGAATGATATAAAAAAAATCAATGAAACAAAGAGTTGATTTTTTGAAAGAATGAATAAAATTGATAAACTCTTAGCCAACCCTATCAAAAAAGGAAAGAAAAGGCTCAAATCCATGCAATTAAGAATGAAGAAGGTGAAGTCACAACAGATCCAGCAGAAATCCAGAAGATCATCAATACCTACTTCGAGAACCTGTACTCTAATACAATGCAAAACACAGAAGAAATGGACAGATTCCTAGATACATATGAACTGCCAAAGTTAAAAGAAGAAGATATAAAAATTCTAAACACCCCAATAACAATGAGTGATATTGAAAAAATAATTTTAAAATTACCAACAAAGAACAGGCCAGGTCCTGACGGCTTCACTGCTGAATTTTACAAGACATTTAAAGAAGAACTATCACCATTACTCTTTAAGTTCATCAATTAAATTGAAAGGGGAACAATAGTTCCAAATTCATTCCTGGAAGCAAGTGTTACTTTGATTTTAAAATCAGGGAAAGACACAACCCAAAAAGAGAACTACAGGCCAATCTCCCTAACAAACATAGATGCAAATATCCTCAACAAGATTCTGGCAAACAGAATACAGAGTGTCATCAAGAAGATCATACACCCTGACCAAGTCGGATTTATCCCATGGATGCAAGCATGGCTCAATATTCATAAATCAATAAATGTAATACACTATATTAACAGAGTCAAGGACAAAAACCATAGGATCATCTCAATAGATGCAGAAAAAGCATTCAACAAAATCCAACACCCATTCATGATACAAACCCTACAGAAAATTGGAATAGAAGGTCTTTATCTCAACCTGATTAAGGCTATCTATGAAAAACCAACAGCCAATATCATATTAAATGGTCAGAAACTGAAAACTTTCACACTAAAATCAGGAACATGACAAGAATGTCCACTATCAACACTTCTGTTCAATATTGTTCTGGAAACATTAGCCACAGCAATTAGAAAAGAGAAAGAAATAAAAGGAATAAAGATAGGAAAGGAAGAAGTAAAACTGTCATTATTTGATGATGAAATACTTTACATAGAAGGTCCAAAAAACTCTGCCAAAAGACTTCTAGACTTAATTGACAGATTCAGTAGAGTAGCTGAATACAAGGGCAACACTCAAAAAACTATAACCTTCTTGTATACAAATAACAGACTCACTGAGAGAGAAATTAGGGAAACAATTCCTTTTGCAATAGCATCAAAAAAATAAAATATATAGGAATCAATCTAAAAAAGGAAGCAAAAGACCTCTACACTGAAACCAATAGCACTCTGATAAAAGATATCAAAGAGGATATAAGAAAATGGAAAGACATCCCTTCCTCCTGGGTAGGAAGAACCAATATAGTGAAAATGGCCATACTTCCAAAAATGCTATATAGATTTAATGCAATGCCAATTGAAATTCCAACAATGTATTTCACAGAACTAAAGAAAGCAATCCAAAGTTCATTTGGAACCAGAAGAGACCTAGAATACCAGGAGAAATTCTAGGCAACAGAGACATGGCAGGGGGTATCACAATCCCCAACATGAAACTATACTACAAAGCTACTGTGATAAAAACAGTATGGTACTGGGGCCGGGGATTTAGCTCAGTGGTTCCACTGCCTGCCTTGCAAGCACAAGGACCCCAGTTCAATCCCTGGTACAAAAAAAAAAACAGCAAGGTACTCACAAAGAAACAGACCCAAGCATCAGTGGAATAGATTAGAAGATCCAGAAGCAACTCCAGACATACTCAGCTACCTCATCTTTGACAAAGGAGCCAAGCACTCTCACTGGAGGAAAGATAGCCTATTTAATAAATGGTGTTGGAAAAACTGGATTTCAGCCTGTCAAAGATTAAAACTAGACCCATATCTATCACCATGCATTAAACTAAGATTGAAGTGGATTAAAGATCTAAATACTAAAACAGAAACACTAAACTTGCTGGAAGATAAGTTAGGTAGAACACTCGAAGACATTGGCATAGGAAAATACTTTATAAACAAAACCTCAGTAGCATGGGAACCAGCACAAAGAATCAAGAACTTGGATCTCATCTTACTAAATAGCTTCTGCACTGCAAGAGAAACCACCAACAGAGCTAAGAGACAACCTACAATGTGGGAAAAAATTTTTAGCGGCTATACCTCAGACCAAGAACTACTATTTAGAATATATAAAGAACTTTTAAAAAATCAGATTCCCCAAATTTAAAGATCCAATTCAAAAATGGGCATTGGAAATGAACAGACATTTCTCAGACAAAGAAGTAGAAATAGCAAATAAACATATGAAAAAATGTTCAACATCACTAGTCTTTCAAGGAATGCAGATGAAAACAACACTGAGATTCCACCTCACCCCAGAAAGAATGGCTGCTATCAAGAAATCAACCAATAACAAATGCTGGCGGGGGTGTGGAGAGAAAGGAACCCTTCTCCATTGCTGTTGGGAGTGCAGACTGGGTGCAACCACTGTCAAAATCAGTATGGAGATTCCTCAAAGAACTAGAACTAGAGGTCCCATTTGACCCAGCTATTCCCCAGCTGAGTATCTTCCCAAAAGAATTAAAAGAATCACACCACAGCAATATATGTGCACACATGTTTATAGTGGAACAGTTTTTAGTAGCTAAAGCTTGGAAACAGCCCAAGTGCCTATCAACTGGAAACTGGATAAAGATGATGTCATTTTTTAATAAAATCGAGTACTACTCAGCCATAAAGAATGAGAAACTAGAGACATTTATAGCTGAATGGATGCATATTGAGGCCATACTCTTAAGTGAAATAAATAGGACACACGTGTAAATACCAAATAGTTTCTCTGGTATGAGAAACTTAAAGTGTAAATAAGGATTAAAATGATTAAAATGAATAATTGATAATTTGAAATAGGAAGAAAAGGTTCAAAGGGTTAGAGGAAGTGGGAGGGGAAGGGGAAAGGAAAGAAGGGAAAGGAAAAATAAGAAAAGGAAAAAATGGAAACAAAGTGTTTGTAAATATGGAAGCATGGATGGGGTGAAGGGAGGACAGGGAATAGGGAAAAAATAAGAACCAAGATACATCATGTACAGGTACAAGTACCCAATGATAAATGTAAATGTATTGTATACCTAAGATGTACCAATAAAAGAATTTAAGGCGGAAAAAAGACCCAATTCTCCTTTTATTCAAAGTATTTTAAAGCATGGGTATTTACCAAAGAGCCTCTAGGAAATTTAAACCCAAAATGCCCATCCTCCTGATCTGAAAGCCTTGGTATCACTTTATAAATGACAGGAGTCATATGTGCCCCCTTGACTTCCTGTACTCACCCCACATGGCCAGGAAATTTTGAGAACCAAATAAGTAATAAAACGGGTCCTACTGTAGGCTCCAGCTAGCAACACAGTACGAGACCAGAGCATGCAACTCCTGGCACAGAGGTGTAAAGAGGCCATCCTACATGTTCCATCGTGGGAGAAATGAACCAAATTTTTTAAATTTTTAAATTATACCACATGGCCAGAACAGAATAAAATGGGTACAGTTTCTTAACTTTACTGAATTGAATATGTTAATAGCGATCTCCAAGATTTCTGGATTTTATTTGTTACTTTCTTTGATTTTTAAGTTTTTATCCACTCTTCCAATGTTCCTAGTCATCATTCACCCTATTAAGTCCACAAAACTGAGTCTGATGATAGAGGATAGAGGGCACTGGGGAAAACATCAATTAAAGTAAAACTCCTAGCCTCTTCCTGTCCTGTACTTTTTTTGTTCTCATGGGAGAAGGAAAGACTTCATTGACTGGTGGGAATGTGATAAAGAGTTAGGCTTCTTGGATTACATTTTGCTTTCCCTTGGCATCTGCCTTCCTGTGGAGTATAGGTGTTTTGATTTCCATGGACAAAGCTGTAAACTTGGCAGTAGGTGCTCTGCTTTTAAATAGCATGTCTACAGTTTTCCAGAATGACCTAGACCAAGTGGTTAAGTCTACTTACCTTAGGCAAATAGAATCAGAAAGAGAATAATAATAAATAATAAAACTGACCTTTTCCTGTCCATCTGATGAACTTCATTTCGAAATGAATTAGAATTCAAGTGGGTAATCTTTCACCCAGAAATCCTACTTCTAGAATTTACTCTGGGAAGCCACCTCTAAAGCACTATAATTCATTGCCATGTAGTTTGTTTTTAGAGTGAAAATTGCAATAAATCTGGCTTTGCAGATCTTTATTTTATGGGCTCTTATTTGTAATTCTACAATTGGGCAACAGTGAGACCAAAAATGATCCCAAATATTCCATAACATGGGCAGGTTATATTTACAGCCAGACAAAAAGAAATGATATACAGAAAATGAAAGTGACAGGATGACTGGTTACACTTCATCCCTGTCTTATTTGAACATAGTTTGAACAGTTGGTCACATGTAATTGGCTGAGACCCAGTTATTTGCTACAAGAGTAGGTTACAGTCCATTTAGAAATCAAGTTAGGTTATAGTTTCCTATGTAGAGAGAAACCCCTAGGCCAAACTTAAAATATGTAGGAGGCAGCTTTAGGCCAAATTTCATTCAATTTAACACTCGAAATAGCAAACATTAGAGACAGCTCAAATAATCATCCATAGAAAATGAGTTGCATAAACTTATAGTACATCCACTTGGTAGAGTAATATGAAGCCATTTTTTAAATGAGCAAATCTCTATAAAATGATGTGGAATAGCTTCCAGTATGCAGTAAATTGTTTAAAAAATTATTTTTCATGCTATTTTTGCATGAGAATGAAGGGGAGAGTAGAAATGGAGGTTAGAAAGAATAAAACTAGCACAGCAACTTTTCTGAGTACACCATTTGTGAAGTTTTCTTTTGAACCACAAGGTTGTTTTTCATTTTCAAAATTAATATCAAACCAACTGGATGGAAAATAAATCCTAAAAGTGAATAAAATCAGAAACAAATTTAAAATGTTTACCAAATTGATAACAATGCCACACAAAAACAATAAAGAATTATTCGAGCAATTTTTAGGTCCAATCTTCTGATAACATATACTTAGTGTGACATATTCTAAGAACAAAAAGACTTGCCCCTAAAAGCTTGGAAAGTTTTTTTTTCAGTACCTGGGAACAAACTGAGGACCTTGCAGTTTCAAGGCAGACATGGTGCCACTGAGGTAAATCCCCAGCCCATTTGGAAAGTTTTTTTATTGGTAGTAATATTAGTATTATAATTCTGAAACCATCTTGTGTGTTTTTAAAGACAGAATGAACTCATAAATGCATTGATGTATCAAAAATGTGAAGGGAGATACAAATTTAGGATGGGAGCAAGTGAGGAAGAAGCTTATGGTATTCTATTTCATTTAGAAGCATTGATATAAATTCATGATTTAAAATATGCACGCTTTCCTAGCTCTGTCCACTGAAAGGGCCCAGGGTCAAAGACATCTTAGTAGCAACAAGCACAATTTTTATGGTTTAGATCTAAAAATGTCCCCCAAAATTTTCATGTGTGTAGATGACTGGAGCTTGGGGGTGCCATACTCAACAGTGGATTTATACACTAATAATTTTGATCTCAAATGTGCTATTAGGAGGTGTGGCCTAGATGGAGGTGGTCACTGGAGGCTTGACCTGGACAGGTATATTCTTATCCCTAGCCCCTCCTTTCTCTCTCTATTTCCTGAATGCTGTGGATGAGCAATTCTGCCCCTGCATGGCCTTCCTCCATCCTATTCTTGCCTTGGAGCCTGCTATGTTCTGAAACTGTAAACCAAAATAAATCTCCCCTCATTTAAGTTGTAGGTGTCAGGTATTTTGTCCCAGCAATAGGAAGTGAATAAAACAAACATCTAATGTCCAGATCTTGATCTCCAATAAAAAGAAATAGAACTCCTTGGAGAATTGGCTGATTCCAGGCCTGGGGCAAGGAACATATAAATTGACCCTGGATTATCTTGCTGAGCAAAAAAGTAATGAGGTACTTAAAGAACGAAGGAGGAAAAACACAAAGGTCAGTTTTCAGGGGCTTCAAGAAGAAAACTGTCCTTCAGGGATCCGGCGAGGGGACTGGTTTGTCTGCCTTGCTTCCCCAACCTAAAAATCTGACTGTGAAAGAGACTAATAGGTGCTCCTGCCCCATGCCTTCTCCCGGAGACGCTCAGATGGCTCCTCTGATGCCAAGCCCTCCAGACTGGCTTCTAAGACCAAGCCCTCCTCTCTTGCACCTGTCGTGGGCACCACAACCACCACTCCATCGCCCTCTGCCGTAAAGGCTGCCTCCAAGAGCGCTGTCACGCAGGAAGAGGACGACAGTGATGAGGAAGTGGCCCCTGAGAACTTTTTCTCCCTCCCTGAGAAGGCCGAGGCACCTGGGGTTGAGCCATACCTTTACCCTGTCCCCACTGTCCCTGAAGAGCTGCCTCCAGGCAGGGAGCCAGAGCTGGCATTCCAGGACAATGTGGCCAACGACCCCCCTTGAGTTTAAGATGGCAGCAGGCTCCAGTGGGGCCCCTTGGATGGCTAAGCCTGGGGATGACGACAGCTACAATCAGTTCTCTGCATATGGCGATGCCAATGCTGCTGGTGCTCATTATCAGGATTATTACAGTGGTGGCTACTATCCTGTGCAGGACTCGGCTCTGGCCTCCTCCCAGGAAATCGCCCCAGATGCCTCCTTCATCGATGATGAAGCATTTAAGCGGCTACAAGGCAAAAAGAACCGAGGGCGAAAGGAAATCACCTTCATGGAGATCAAAGGTGATGACCAGCTCAGTGGGGCCCAGCAGTGGATGACCAAGTCGCTGACAGAAGAGAAGACCATAAAGTCATTCAGCAAAAAGAAAGGTGAGCAGCCAACAGGCGAGCAGTGGCGGAAACACCAAGATCACATATCTGATTCATCAGACTAAAGAGTGGGAGCTGGAAATGAAGAACACCTGGTCGGGAGAACAAACTCAGCCGCCGCCAGACCCAAGCCAAATATGGATTCTAGGGCTCTGGAACCCACTGCTCCCAGGATCTCCTACAGCCCAGGTGGCCTGGCCCCAGCTTCGAATAAAACAAAAAGAACATAAAAAAAAAAAGAGAAAAAGATACATTAATTTTAAAATAGACTCATTAACTCATAATAATATTTTAAAGTAAATGAAGGGCTCTTCTAATAATATTTTAAAGTAAATGAAGAGCCACTTCTTACCACCATTGATGCAGCAACAATTTATTTAGGCAATGATCATATATGCATGCTAAAATCACTGGATAAAACCCTATTGAAGACAAGATATTTGCAATCTCAAAGCATCACCCCAGAGATCATTAATTACACAGGGGAAATGGTATTTTTATGATGAAGTCATTTGGTAAGTCACATAAAACCAAGGAGTTAGATTTATCATTACTAACAATGGGAAAAACAGACACCAACACTATTGATGTGATGCAACAAAAGGACACAGCAGCGCCTATATCATATTTCTGCGAAATAGATTTAATCACAAGGAAATATATAAATTTAGATCATACAGTATTCTACAACTCTCCAAGCATCAATGCCATGAAAGACAGAACTGGTTTTAGAGTAAATGAAGTTATAGGGACATAATAAATAAATGAAATATATTTTTAAACTTCTGAAGAGCATTATTGAGCTATCTAAGAAAATTAAAATTAAAACAGTTGGTATATTCTAGATAATTTTGTATCAGTTTTGCATTTCTTGAGTATAGTAATTGTCCTGTGATCATATATAAATTTGTTCTTCTTAGATACATCTTAAAATTTTTTTCAAAATATGACAAAGGGAAAGAGGACCTTTGTCTCCCTAAAATTCCAACAGAAAACATCTTCCCTAAACATACTACTAATTTATTTTGAACTAACCAAAAACTAGAATAGACCCTCGAGTTACAACTGGCCTCATATACATACAACTTGCATTACGAATTTTAAACTTAAGACCACAGTCATCGCTTCTCGGCCTTTTCGCTAAGATCAAGTGAAGACCATAGTCTTCAGTTACAACCCAAATTCGAGGAGTGGTTTCACAATTTTAAAGTGAGAACGTGTTTATAGTGTAACTAGGCATGATGAAGCAGCCAGTGCTGATTAAAGGGCTGCTGAAAATTACATACACCACTTCTAAATAATGACACAGAGAAATGGCTTTTACTCTCATCAAGCTTTGAACTGTGATGAAATTGGCCTTTTCTGGAAGAAAATGTCCAGGAGAACATACATTACCCAGGAAGAGAATAAAATGCCAGACCACAAGCCTATGAAGGATAGGCCAACCTTGCTGCTATGTTTCAATGCAAGTGGTGACCTCAAGATAAAGCCTGTCTTGGTTTATCATTCTGAGACCCCTAGAGAATTAATAAAACATAACATCATGAAGAATAGGCTAGGGGTCATGTGGAGATCTAATGCAAAAGCCTCGGAAACAAGAGTACTTTTTCTTGAGTGGACCAGGGAGGTTTTCTGTCCTACTGTTAAGAAGTATCTGGAAAACAAAGGTTTACCACTCAAGGCTCTCTGCATCATGGACAATGCTCCTGCTCACCCACAAGATTTGAAAGAAGAATTTGCTAAAAAAATCCCATGGCTCTCAGTCAAGTTTCTGCCACTTAATGGAACTCCTCTACTAAACCCTATGGACCAGCAGGTTATAGCTAACTTTAAGAAGCTATATACCAAGGAACTGTTCCTGAAGTGCTTCCAGAGGGCCTCAGATACAGATTTAACACTTAAAGAGTTCTAGAAGGAACACTACAATGTCCTTTACTGTGTGGGTTTAATTAAGAAATCCTGGGCCAATTTCTCTCTAAGGACACTGAGATATGACAGGAAGAAAAAGTGGCCTAAAATTATACAAGAGACAGACTTTGAAGGCTGTGTAGAAGAGTCTGACCATTAAATTGACCCTGTGGTTGATGACACTGTCACTATAGCAGAGTCTACAGGTTTGCAGGTAGACAGTGGTGATGTCGAGGAACTGGGGGAGGAACACTCAGAGGAACTGTCTACAGAGGAACCTCAGCAACTTCTGATTGAGCAACAGAGAATGGCAGTTGAGGAGCTTTTGAAGTGGAGAGGAAGTATCAACAATCAGTGCAGCAAAATTCTTCTGAAATAAAGGGAATCCTGAAAAAAATGGACAGAGCTACAAACATTTGTAGAGAAGACCCACCCAGACAGAAAAGGCCAATTTTTGCTTAATCACTGTGCCATGTCATACTACAGAACAGTGTTAAAGAAAATACAGAAACAATAATCCTTAGACCATTTTTAGTTCTAAAAGGATTGAGACCTAGTGACCCAGAAGCAGGTCCTAGTGGGCTACAGACTCTCCTATGGAGAGAAAGGACACCAGAGAGCCAGATTCCTATGTTCTTATGGAAGGGGACTCTCCTTCCAAACAATAACCACCTTCCATTTCATCCTCCTTCCTTGCAAGCCAAAGATGTCAACTTTAATGGTGAGTACAGTATGAAATTATTGTTTCTGGTAAACTAGGCACATTTTATAACTTTTTAGTGAATACACTAGGAAAACTATTGATGTTTCTGGTAAATTATGCATATTATACAACCCCTTTTTTATCATGAAAAAGTTAGTTAAGGGGTGCTTTGAGAGGTTTGGAAAGCATTATGGCTATTACCATTATTTCTTACGGGAAAATAGTCTTGACTTACAATTAACTTGAGTTACAACCAGCCCTCATGAATGAATTGAGTTCATAAGTCAAGGGTCCACTGTACTGTCAACTTTTAGTTTGTCTAAATCTTTTCATAACATCCCCATGTGGCATCACATCTCATTAAAATACTCTACTTGATTCCTACCTTGTCTCTCTTGTTCTTGTGGGGCAGGGAATTGGTATTCCCTTTTGCTGCCTTCCCAATACTATCCCTAACTAGCTCAAAACACTTAAAATTCTTTCAAAATGAACAAGTGATTAGTAAAATTTGTATATTTTCCTGAGTAATTTGTTGGCACTCATTCTACCACCTAACCGAGGTATCTCTAGATGTTTGGGCATCATATCTATCTCTCTGTCTTAGTCACTTTCTCATCACAGGGACAAAATATCCAATACCCACAATTTAAAGGAAGAGAGGTTTACTTTGGCTCATGATAACAGTCATTAGTTGGCTGCCTCCATGGCAGAAATGGGATGGTGGAAGGGCTTAGGTAGAGGAAAGATGTTCACATCATGGTGATCAGGAAGTAGAAAGACAAGGGAGAACCTAATGAGGGAGATATATCCTTCCAGGTTAGCGCCCCCCCCCCCAGTGACCTATCTCCAACCAGTTCACACCTCCTAATAACAATTCACCTATACAGTTCCCATAATCCAATCACCTCCCAAACACATGAGGCTTTGGGAGGACACCTTAGGTCTAAACCATAACACTCTTTCATTAGGACCTAAGATCAACACTTAACTCATCTATTCAAGGCCACCAATTATGGACAAAGTATGCTGAGGAAAGATAGGCAAATAAGATAGAATCCCTATTCTCAAGGCTCAACATAGCTGAAGAGACAAATATGTAGGTCATTGCTACATAAAATGAGGTGTGGCACAATAAGAAAAAATACAGATACTAAGAGCCATATAACCCATAGCTGAGGGAGACTGCATCAATTTCTGAAAGAATTATAATACAATGACCATTGTCAACTACAAGACAGACCCTATCTAACCAAGACTGCCTAAATTAACTAACACTGTGCTTATAAACTTCCTCTGTCTAGGAAATATTTGACTAGAGCAAAGACTTCCATGAAAAAGGTGACCTGAGGTTTTGTTTATCTCCCCAAACATCCAGTTCCTTCTCACTCCTGATTCCCAAAGGCGTTTCAGTCAAGGATCTTCAATGCGTATGTGTATATTGATCGGTTTCCTTGAAAAAACCTGTGCATACCATCTGTGATGAAAGGGTCCCCTGAGCACAGATCAGGCCCCATTTATCATTTTCTCTCTACTATCAAAATAACTGCACAGTGCGGAGACTTGTTATTAAGAACTGGGCACTGCCGTGGAAAACATGTTATTGGAAAACACCTGCCTTGGCAAAAGCAAAGATGCGCTGACCCAATTATTTCCTCCATCTCTAATTTGTGATGGGATATTAAGAGAAATTGAAAAGAACACATTGGAAAGAAATGAAGTTCATTCTGTGACGGGGGAAAAAATACTCCCATTGAGCTCAACTGAGCAAAACTCTGAAGTATCATTTAATTATACTTTTCCATACTCCTTCCGTCTCTCATGAAAAATGTTAGGGCTGAAAACATGTCATCTAGAGATTTTTACTCACTAATAATTTCCCCCACATATCAATTTAAATTTTTAAAATTCCAACCTAGAGCTCTTTGAAAAGTAGTGATGAGAATGAGACCCTGCCAGACACAGAATGAGATGTGGTGCACTATGACTGGAACAGATGGCTCGGACAGAAGCCACCAATTCAGCCTGACAGCTGGAGATTAAACTGCTCCCTTGAAGCCTTTAGCAGTTTGGTGCCCCAATCTTTTCTAGTTTCTCCAGAAACATGAAGCTTGGATCTACATACGCTCCTTCAAGGTGTTTTTCAAACTGAGTAAAATTTGAACTGGAAGCGATACAAAGTCAGTTGACCTGCTCATTCCCAAATCTTGTGGCAGCAAAGAATCACTCTAGAGCTTTGGAATATCACTGAGATATTTCAAAGATGCAGATATACAAGAGATTAAAACACCCAAGTGTGGGGCACAGACCATTCATGAATTTTGTTATTTTTCCATGTTTCTGCTGGAATTTTTACATAAAAAACTATTACAATACACTTCAAGTATGCTTGCATCTCTCCCACTCTTAACTCCTGTTTTTTTCTCAAAGACAGCCATTATCTTGAAAATGCCTTGTTCCATTGCCATAGTTTTACATTTTCAGAATATATTTATATGTCCATAAACAATATAGTCAATTGTTTTGTGTATTTTTAAATATAAATAAATGATAAAATACTGTACAAATCATTTTGTAAATGATATCATTTAATTCTAGATTAAGTCATATCAATAAATAAAGATGTATTTTATTCATTTCAATTGCAGGGGTCATTATAATTTTGACATGTTTGGTATGTTCCTTTTAAACTAATATATAAATATTAAAATAAATATTAATACTAAAATTTTAAACTAATATATATATCAGTGTCTTTTTAGTCTTTGCCTGTGAATAGGGAATTTTAGTCTATTTACATTTGTCATAAACACTAATATAATTAATTTGTTTTCATAAACTGATTTTGTGATTTCTAATTATTATGATGTTTTTCTTTGCTGCGTTTCTCTTTTTCTGACTTCTATGGTTTTCACTGGGGTTTTATTTCTTCTTTATTCCACATACTGGTTTAGAAGTCATGCCTTCTATTTTAACTCTCTCAGTGGTTACCCTTAAACTTTTAATATACATAATCAAATATATCTAAAACAAATCAGTATCAGAATCCTCCTCACAAACAATATGATAGAGAATTGTAATTTCCAACTCCCAAACCCCTCCTATTAGTTAAAAGAAAAATTAAATGTTTATGGAGCAGCTACCACATGGCCATGACGTTATCAGCATTAGAGATATGGTGGTGAGGACCTAGGCATCCTGCCAGAGACACATAGTGTCTGGTTGGGCAGAAAGACAACTGAGTTACCACATAAATACATAGGTAAATATATAATGTGGAAAGACAACAAACAAAAACAGCTGCGTATAAAACAAAAGAATCACGTTTATTCTAGAAAGTTTTAGAAGGCTTCCCTTAGCAGTATTTGAGCTGAAGGAGAAATTAGGCAAGGGGAAAGAGAAGGGAGTTCATTGGAAGGAATAACCAACTCAAAGTTCTCAAGGTAGGAAGGAGCATTTAAGAGGGAAAACACACACACACACACACACACACACACACACACAAAAGAGGGAAAACACAGATCAGAGCTGCTGGATGCGCAGACAGGGAGCAAAGGAGGCTGACAAAAGGCAAAAGCAGGAGTAGCAGGAGATTTTAAGCCCAGAGCAAGTCACAGGTGAAGGGAGATAATATGTATATCCCAGCCCTTGGCATGGTGTCTGAGAAATGATGTCACAATGAATGTTTGCAAAAGGATTAATAATCCCTGAATAAATACAAAAATGACCTTGAGTTCATGGCCATGCAAGGCTGAATTATAATTTTAGTTTGAGACAAATCAATTCTCAAAAACAAACACAGGAACACATTTATAAACTCACAAATATTTGCAAGGTCTATGCTTTAGACAAAACACTGCAGGGCATCTCAGAAAGTTCTCAGAGTCTAGACAACAGCACAGAAACATTTTTCTGAAATCCAACAGTCCTTTTCATTTTATTTCACTTTTTTAGGTAAATTTAAGTAACATGAAATTTAATAGCTTTGTTAATAAAAAACAAAGGTATACCTTAGTCACATTTTCTCCAAAACATTTTTGTCCTTCTTCAATTGTTTTTTGTGTGTACAAGATATTAATGAAAGTTATTTCTGGGTTGTGAAATTTTTTAGTGATTTGTCAACTTTTATCTTTGTATTTCTAATTTTGCATGATTTTTAGATATAGTCAGCTCATATAATTTTTACAAGCACAATAAAGCCATGATATTTTTAAACTACTGAAGGAAAAAGGATTCATTTTGATCCTATCTAATGTAGCCATATAAATTTATGCCCCTCATTGAACTTGAGAAAAAATTTCAGTTCAGACAGGTCAGATGACTAAACCCCAGTGTTAAACAGAATATCTAGGACAGTCCTTGAAAGGAATTTTGCCCATTCCTAAAATGCAGAAGTCTATAACCTTGCTATTGAAAGGGAGAGCCTACTTTCTCCCTATTGCTACCAAAACTCCTATTACAGAGACAGGTACTTCGCATAGCAATCCAACACTCTTGTGGCAACTGCCACATTCTTGGGCATTTCTGTTTAGGGAGCAAGATTTTTGACTCATGCTAAATCTGAACCAGTGATAGTCACATCCTTGTATTACACAGAAACAGAGAAATAGGTCAACCTCTGATTAACTTTCTCTTACCATTCTCTTCTTTGCCAAAAAATTTAAGAGACATGCCTTTGAAGAAGAGGTAGGAAGAAGGGACAAGGAACTTCATGTAACATGCCTCACATTTTCTACCACCAATTCCACCATGTTGCAGATAAAATAAAATTTCCATGTTTATAACATTTATTTTCCATCTCTCCGGTTATCTTTCAAAAAGTTATTTTTCCTGTAACATCAATAATGTAACAAGATTTTTTCATTTATTCAATATCAGTTGTGTGCCTGAAGAATTCCAGAAATAGGAGGAAATTAAAGGTAAAGAGAGTATTATCTCTGTCTCCAAAAGTTTAGAGTCAGGAGCCAAATTTCCTACCATTTTAAAGTCATTAAGCATGTACTACTATGCTACTTATTAAAGATCAGGAAATTCTAGACACTGTTGCAACTATCAACTTAATTATAATTTGTCTGTAAATAAGGGCCCAGAAGAAAGAGTTTAGTCTTAAAGGGGGAGGGGGATCCCTAATGTGAGAGTTTACCAAAAAAACCACAATATTTCAGGATAGATGGAAATCAAAAAGACTCATTTGGAGACTACATCCCTGCAAACACATTGGCCACCTGACAGAGGAGAGAGTTGTTCTCTGTTAAAATCTACTCTTTGGGTCACTGTTTTTGGCATATGGGGAACATATTTGCCAATAGAAACTATTCCTCTCTGAGTCTAAGGTTTTGGGGGAATTCAAGGAGCCAATATGCTTCAGTCATAAAATGAAATAAAATCAGCCCTGTCTACTGCTGGCAAGACACTAATTCACTGTCAAACATACACTCAAGACGTATATGTTTGGTGGTTATGTCTGCCCACTTAGAAACAATTATCAAATCCCCTAAAAGAAATAAAAGAAAAATTTATAGAAAATAGGTGATGGACAACGTTACAAACCAAATTGGGTCCATCCAGACCTAAGTCATTTAGCTGCAAATGGGCCCAAGGAGAGCTTGGAGATGGATAGGCACCCTAAATATAGTCTTTCTATACCTAGTAGAGATTTTTAATGATGTTGCCTCAGGAGACCTATCAATACAACTTGTATGTGGTCCTGCTCTACCAACCTCTGCAATATGCTTTGTGAAATCAATCAGTGTCTTTATGCAGAAAAGGAAATTGTAGTAGTACTGGAGAACTATACTAAGTTTTAAAATTTGAAACACCACAAAATTATTCTTTAAAATCTTAAAAACAGATTATTTACTTAAAACTTGTCTCAACTACTTCTTCTCAATACCCTTTTATTATTAGAATTAGGATCTATTAAGGCTGTTAGAATAATTGGCTTTCTGCAAACACACCCTACAGATTCAAGAGGATAAACATTCTTACATCTCTGTTCATGTTTATTCATAGTTTCTGATAATTTTGTAAAGTGAATAATCAACACAGTAAGAAAATATTCTTTACCATGTCAAAACCATAATTTCTAAGGGCTTCCTGCACAAAGAAAGAATCAACTTCTTTCAATAAAATTTGAACACAAAGTAATTTGTCTCTCAGATACAGTAAATAATAATGTTCCTTGTCCCTGTTTCAACTACTTCTTTAAAAAAATAACGAAATCATCCCAATAAATCTTGCAATTAAAAGAAAACTATTTCTTTGATTTAGAGGACTTAATTTGAGACATATGGAATATTCAACTAGGTTTTCCAGGCAAGGGCCCCAAAGTCAGCAAGTCCATGACTGAAGAACCACAGGACACAGCTGAGTGTCCTGCAGACAGAGGTGAGGAAATTAAGTGATCCCAGAAATTCTCTGCTAACATACTTTAGTCTTTTCTCCATCCAAAGTCAAGCCCTTTTTTACAAGCTCTATAGTCCTTCTCTCAGGAGTTCTGGAAGTCTGATGACAGGAAAACACTTAAACTTTTTCTTGAATGGCATGATAAGAAACTGTATTTGTATTCCACACCCAACTTCCAAAGACCAAAAGAAAAGAGGAGCCTTTGACCCATTTACTAAAAACACATTTAAGGGACTGACCTTGAAAATACTCAAGTGGAGGAAAAGGCATCTGATGTTATCCAAAATAGGCCTTTAGAACTCCTCCTCCCCATAGTCCATCAGAAGAGGAAAAAGGGAACTGGGCCAGTTACTTACAAGGAAAAGGAGACATTAATCACCTAAAGAGGGAAATTGGGGATTCTGAATAGATATTCAATTTCTCCATGGGTAGAAATGAATTTAAACCCACTCAAGCAGTCATTAATCCATTCATTCACTGAACATTTCTCAACATCTACTGTGTGTCAGTCACCATGCTGGGGCCTCCCAAGTTGTGAGACACCTGGCCTTCGAAGACCCCTCTGGAAGGGGTCCAGACTACTGCAGATTACAGGACAATTTCATGTGTACCTAAGAACAAAAAGCAGCATCCCAGAATTGGGGGTGTCTATATTGAGATACAGGAAGGAGGCAATTTGTGAACTGAGATATGAAAAAAGGAAAAATGTTCATGGGGTGAAGTGGAGAAATAGTGTTTTCATGGAGGGGGAGGAGGAACAGTTCCTGCAAACAAACCAGGTCATGAAACAGGCAGTGCCTGGACAGAACAACCAGAAGCCCAACAAGGAGAAGAATGCAGGTTCTGAAAGCCATCCTACCTCCATCCCCAGTTTATGACCTCGGAGAAATCACCAAACTCATTGGACCACCCTACCTGCCTGTTAACATCACTCCAGGAGATTAAAAAATGCAAATGCTTGGGTTCTAACCAAATCAATAATATCAGGATTCACTACTACTTTTAAAAGCATTCCAAGTGATTCCAATATGGAACAAGCCTCAGGGCTTCCTATAGAAGAGGTTAATAGAAGAACCCAGCTCCACGAGTTGTCATGAGGGTTACATGAAATATAATGAATACAGAACACTAAGAGTGTTAATATAGAAAATGATGGGTTGTATGGGAGGGATCACAGAAGGAAATGAGACTGGAAGACAGCCAGGAGCCAGATAATCATCCCAGCTGCATCTTTCTGTGCCTTTCCTGCATGGCAGCCACTGCTGTAAGCTCTTCCCTGAATTTACTCAGGCAGCCTGGCTCTGTCCACCAGGCACTGCAACCCCATCACTATCCTGGGAGAGATGAGAGTCCTTGATTTGGACATGTGGGCTTTCGAGCTTATTGTGTGGGCACAGGTGAACTACATGATCAAAGAGTGTGTGATCAGAACTGTACTATGTAGTCATTCTGACTTTATTGTGTGTGATGGGTTAAGAAAGGAAGAAACTGAGGCAAAGCAATGATTCTACTTACAGTCATAAACGGGAGACTGAATGGGTCTATCCATAGAAGAAGAAAATCAGCTCTTATAACCCCAGAGTACGGGGAAATAAACAAAAACAAAGCAAAAAACAATCAATAGGAGTAATGGTTTTCTCACGCTACCTGAAAGTATTGATTATGACATGAATATATGATGATATGCAAGTATGTTCCATTCTACATCAACCACCTCTTAACTTCATGTCAGCTTCAAGTCTCAGCATTAATATCATTTGAAAAATTTTAAATCATGTCCTGAGAAGAGTCTATGAATAAACTTAGCATGCTTCCATTACCTTTTAAGAATCTCGTTTATTCAAAGGATAGTTTTTAAATGCTCTTTATTACCATCATGAGTTGAGGGAATTTGATTTAAATTATTTCCTCTACAGTAAAGTTTCTTTAATTGGAAATTCTGATTTAAACTGTATTTTTCCATTAATGACATATTAATGATACCACTGGCATGGAGAATACGGTGAACCTCAGCACTTAAGAAAAAAAAAAAGATTAAAATTTCTTGAATTCTGAAGGTGGGAAAATGAGGCAGTGACTGTGAAGCTCTGTGACATGCATTTGGCTTCTGCTGTTTCCATCCACTTTAATACTGACAGTGACTACCTGAAAAGAGGACAAGTCTGTTTTCTATCCAAGATCAAACAGCTAAAATACTCTTGTGGCCCCAGAGGCTATACTCTCACTACTTTGTGGCTCCTCCATTTTGTTCCATGAACCATTTGGGGGCACAAGGCCTTTTACACAAAGGTGTTTGGTCGGTTGGTTGGTCGAGTTGTTTTATTGGGAGTCGCAAGTATTTTATCTGGGTGATTACCATTAGCATTAGTGGTCATGAAATAGGAATAAGTATCCAATATTGACTTTCTGCTGTGGTCAGACTGAACATATTAAGTATTCTAAACTACAAGTAGGGACCAGCTTTTCTATTTTACAGATGACAACTACACTAGTTCCCTCTAGAGAGATCATGATTACAGAAGGAATAAATAACTTGAGTACCAATTATTTGCATGCATCATTAGCACTTCAAAATTATCACTTGACTCCAGAAAAATAAATATGACAATGAAGTCTTTTCCAGTCACTAAATTCAGCCTTCTTATGTACTATGTATTAGTCAATGCTTAAAAGAGCTTGCAGGGCTGGGACAAGACTGCACATGCTCCAAGTCAGATTTAATGCAGGACACAGAAATTTACAAGATTGACCTACAATGGCCACCCACAGAGTCAAATATAGAAGAATGCAAAAGATCTGTCCATGAACTAGAGACCCGAAGGATCTAGCCAAAGGACTGGAGCCCACAGCAATATCCCCTACGAGTCCACATCAGGAGGCCAAGGACCCTCAAAGGAACACCAGGAGGTCTGCACTGGGAGGTCAAAAGGTCAGCTCCAGAAGCTAAAGAGTCTGCATCAGCAGGCCCAAGGCCAGTGCTGGAAGCTGAAGAATCTGCACCAAAAGCCAAGAGACGACACCAAAGGCAAAGGAGAAGACCAAAGCTCCTCCAAAGAGAACAGCCAAAGCTACTCAGAGGAAAACCAGCCCCCGTGAAGCTGAGCTCCTTCCCTTCCATTCTCTTTTTATACCGTTCCAACAACAATCCTCCATAAAGCAGGTCTTCTACTCCCACAACCATGCTGACTCAATTCAGCCAGGTGTTCCCCACTCGAGTTGACAATCAATTAACCACCACACACTAGTTGCAATCTTGTGATTTAGAATAAGAAATATGTATTTTGGCTTTCATCCCCAGTTCCTAACACCAGCTTCTAAAGCCCATGTAATTTCCTGAGCAACTGAAATGCTAGGAGACTCTTGCTAAAATACTTGGTCTTCGAGCCCAGTTCCTGACACAGAGCTTCTAATCCCTTAGAACTTCCTGGGTGATAGGAACATCTTTTATTCTAATAGGGTGACACTTTGGTGGGGGGACTGGTCACCAGAAAGACCAAGCCATAATTACAGCTTGGAACTTTCAGCCTTACCTACCCCATTCTCCAGAAAGATGCTGGAGATTGCATTAATAATCATGTGCATGTGATGGGGCTTCCATAAAGGTCTCTGAACTACATGGTTTGGAGAGCTTCTGGTTTGCTAAGGAGGGTACTCCCCACCCACAAGAATGCATGGAAGCTCCACACTCCTCCCATACCTTCCCCCACACATCTCTCCATCTGGCTGTTCCTGAATTTTATCACTTTATAATTAATAGCCAAACCTAAGTAAGGTGTCTCCAAGTTCTATGAGCCATTCTAACAAATAACCCAACCTAAGGGACTGTAAGCCAATCAGTCAGAAGCATAGATGACAACCTGGACTTGGGATTGGCATCTGCAGTGGGGGACAGTCTCAGGGGACTGAGCCCTCTGCTATGAAATTGATGCTATCTCTAAGTAGTAGTGTCAGAATTTAGTTGAATTGTAGGACACAACAGCTGGTGTCAAAGAATGAGTTGGTGTGGGAAAAAATTCATGCATGCTGGTGGCCAGAACTGTTGAGTGCCAAACATGAGTACAATTGTCCTTCAGTATCTGCAAGAGATTTTTTCCAGAACCCTCCAAGGATACCAAGGTTCATAGATGATCAAATCCCTTATATAAAATGGTATAATATTTGCTTAAAGCCTATGTTCATCAGTCCATATACTTTAAATCATCTCTAGATGATTTATAATACAGTACTTAATACAGTGTAAATAGTTCTTAAAATGAATTGCTTAGGAAGTAATGACAAGGAATATCTTACATGCTTAGTATAGACACTGTTTGTTTCCAAATAGATTGGTTGAATTCAAGGCTGTGGAACCCATGAATATGGAGGACTAACCATACAGAAGAGAAGAGCAATTTGTGTGAGGTTTTTTGTTTGTTTTACGATACTAGGCAAAATAGCTAATCAATTCCTAAGAAATAGGGCTATTTTAGTTTAAGTTGTTCCTTGTATATAGAAATATTACTATGTATTTAGAATATTACTATGTTGTTAGAAATTAAATATGGTATATGATGTTCTTGTAGGTCAAAAATGGACAAATACTGGCAATTTTATGTGAGTAAATGTAATATGTTACTAGTATAACATCATTCAGAATATTCAGTAATTTGGACTGAGTTTACTTTAATTCTTTCCTGCATTTGCTAGGTTCTATCCAGCAGAACAAGGTGGATCTTGGAAACAGCACCTAAGACTCTGGTCACAAGGAATGGTAAATGCAGCTCTACAGTAAGAATTTAAGAAACACAAAGTTAACCTCAGTTGGCCTCTGGATGAACTAAACCTCATATGTCTTTATACTCCCCAAGGACAGTGTGCCCTCCTCCTTGGCTCTTGCTAAACCCAACCAGCCTTTGCCTGCTTTATGGTGGCTCCTACTTCTCACTGCCTAATCTATGGCCATCTAGGCCCTTGGGTGGCTGTACATCTTTCTCATGCAAGGTTCCTAACAAGGCAACTTTGATAACATTGTCACTATGAGTAGATAAATGTTCAATAATTCTGAAATAGAATTTTCATTACTATGTGTTTCTTCAACAAATGTGCTATAATTTAAATCCTGCACTGATAACTTGACTCCCAGCCTGGAGGAAGCCAAGTATTGGGAGGTAGTGGAACCTTAGAAAACAGTGCCTAGTAGAAGGAAGTTAGGTCTTCGGGAAAATGCCTTTGAAGAGGATATTGGGACCCCGTATCCTTCCTGTTTCTCCTTTTGCTTCCCAGATGCCATAACATGAAGGAGCCTTTGGCACCATGCTCTTCCACCAGATGTACTATAATACCACAGGCAGAAAGCAATAGGACCAACCAACCATGCACTGAAAGATTTGATAACGAATGCTAAAATAACCCTTTTCTTTTTAAGCTTATTATCTCATGTATTTTCTCACAATGATGAAAAGCTGCCTAACATATTAAAAAAAATTAAGAATCAATAGTGACAAAGGACATGTCAAATTATTGCAATACATGGATCTTCTTAGATCCTAACTTGAATGAAAGTTTTAAGAAAGTATGAAACAATGAGGAATGTTCACAATTGATTTGATGATAAGAAATTACTATTAATTTGGGGAAATATGATGAAGATATTAGGGATATGTTCTTTAAAGGTTTTTACAGGCGGCACTGAAATATTTACAAATGAACTTGTATTGGCTTTCAAACTAATCCAGTGGCAGATATAGACAAAATAACTCATAGTCACTATTGCTGAACATTAGGGTTCCGTATACTCTATTCTCTACTTCCACGAATATTTGAACCCTTCTACAATATAAATTTACAAAATGCTTTTTTAAAACAAATATACCTAACTTGCCACCTTCCCCGTCATGTCATTTGAAATGCTACATAAATTCTATAACCCTCAGCCTCCTTTTCTGAAAAATCAGAATAATACAACCTGGTCCAGAGCAAACTTTCAAGAAGCTTTGACCTCCATTGCTCCACAGAACATGCCCATACCAAGGTTCAGGTTGTTCTTATATAGCTATATATAATTACTTGTTATCTTTCCTTGGAAGTCCAGAGTAAACTCAAACCCAGTATGTCTCAGATTGAATCCATTCGGTTGGATGAATGAATAAAGAATGAGTAAATGAATGAATGAATGAATGACTCACTGTTTCTGGAGTTTCAGTCCATGGTTGGCAAGTTCAAGTGCAGAAATGGCATGGTGGAGGGGCCTGGGCAGAGGAATGCTGTGCACATCATGGTGGCCAGGAAGCAGAGAGAGGAGGAAGGAGCTAGGGAGAAAGATATACCCTTCCATGTCAGGCTTTTTTGCCAGGTTTATACTGAAAATTAAGAGAAAAAAAAAATTTTGTGTCCAATTTTGCAAAAAAGAAAATGCCTTCAAAGATGGAGGACAGAACTTGATTTCTGAAATGATTCATATTAAAAAGAATCCAAGTACTTTGAAACAAGACAATAGGAAAAATGGATTGAGAGCATGTCAGAAAATAGCAAGGCCCCACCCTTCATCCTGCAAAAGTGAAAAATTTTACTTTGACAAGAGAGCCCCAAAGCATTCTGTCGGACAAGAGTGACCTGAGAAATCGGTTTCCCATGACTAAGTTCAATATACTCAGCTATCCAGGTACTTGAGGGTCTCTGCAGCCATGATAAAAAAGGGCCTGACTACTGCCTCAGCTGGCAGCAGACACTGGTATCATCTATATGGTGCTGGCTTTATGTGCATGCAAAATCCAAGAGTTACAGGATCAGGGAGGCTTCCACTCAGATTTCTGGAGAAGGACTAAGAGGCCAGGAAGTGTGCCCCTGAGAAGGCAGTGCATGAAGCTATGAAAGTGAAGCTAAAAGTGTAGTAGAGACCACAGGAAGCTGGAGAAGCCAGGAACATGGAATGGCTGAGGAAATCGACAGGCAGTGATCAAAGCCAGATCAAGAGAGAGGCTATAAGGGATACAATCACCAGCAATGTCATAGGGGCAGGGTTGCCAAGACCTTTGGAGTTCACATCTCTTTACCACAACTTGCCCCAGGTACTGGACATGGAACTACAAGATTTAACATTTGTCCTGCTGGGTTTCAGTCTTGATTTGGTCCCATGCTTTCTGTTCCCCTATTTCTCTCTTTTTGGAATTAGAATACTTATATTGTGCTGTTGTATGTCAGCAGTGTTTAACCTTCTTTTTTACTTTTACAGGGGCTCACAGCTAAGAGTTTCCCTTAAGTGTCAGAGGAGAACTGTGACTTGGACTTTTCAGCAATCCTGAAACTGTTAGGACTCTGGCAACTCTTAGAGATGGACTAAATGCCTTTTGCATAAAGGGATATACATGAGGAATTTGGGGGCCAGGGGTGAAATGTTATGATTTGTATCTAGATGCCCCCAAAAGCCTCGTGCACTCATAGATGGGGCTTTTGGGAAATGGTTGAATTATGGGAGCTTATAGCTGACTTGCTGTTAGGAACTGGGGTCTGGCTAAAAGAGGCAGGTCACCAGGGATACAGCCTGGAAGGGTTTTTCTCTCTCCCCAGCTCCTCCTTTCACCCTCTCTGCTTCCTGTCCACCATATTGTGAGAAGTTCTCCTCTGTCATGCCTCTGTACCATGCTGTCTTGCCTTGGATCCAGCCAACTATGGAATGAAACGTGAACTAAAATAAACCTCTCCAGTTGTGAGTGTCAGGCATTCTGTTCCAGCAATGAGGGAAGTAACTAAGATAGGTCTCTTTACCTTTACAATGTGACTCTGATGCCTTTAGATTATGATCTAATGAAAAGAAATTGTTTCCTGATCTTTAAAAAGCAGAGACATTTTTCCCTGATTATTCAGTTGCCAGATAATGATTTATGAGCACACATTAAGCACTCAGTTTCAAAGACCCATACCAATAATCCATTTACAACCAGGGAGAGGCTCCCTGTGGAGAAAGTTCCTAGCTTCAGCCCCTACCTCTAGAGGATCTGTTCTAACCCTACTAAACTCTTTCAAAAAATGCATGTGAAATTCTAAAAACAGCAAGAAGTCCCAAAGGATGCAAACCATAAGACTGTGAAGTACCAAGGGATACTTACTCTAAAATTGCAAATACAAGAAAGCTTTGAACACCTCACCTTTTCATGTATTTAAAATTTCTACTTCAACGTGGATGTGAGGTACTTCCAATGGTCAGTGTGTCTATTCCTTTGATTAAAATCAATCTCTCTGATATCATTTGCAACCAATAAGCTATCAGTTGCATCTAAAATTAAAGGGTATAGCTTCCTCATCATCTTCTCTCTCTAAAAACTGTCCTTAGTTACATTTTTTGATGGAACATCTGCCCACCAGAGCCCATACTTGAAACTTCAGGTTTGGAGGAGGGAGGTCCTACCCTATCCTCGCATCAGACACAGATGTCTTGTGTGCACCCCAGGTGAGGAGAGAGGCCCCATCCTTTCCTGTCCCTATTGGAGACACCAGGGTATCATGCACCTGAGGAGAAGAAGAGATGCCTTGCCCAGTCCCCACTACAGACTCTAGCATGCTTTGGGCTCTGAGGGAGAGTAGCAAGGCCTGCCCCTGCCCCCACCATGACCCCAGTGCCAGGTGTGCCCCCATAGCACAAGTGAGCAGAGATAACAATGAAAAGACTGACCAGATTAAGGAGGAGACCAATGGACAGGAGGAGAGTTTTGCTCCAGGACTGAAGTATTACCCTACCTCAGAGGCTGGGTGAGAAACTGAATTGGGAGACATGCTTAGACAGGGTGACAGCTAAAAATAGAATCCCTGAGATCCATCTGGAGGCTTATGCTCAGGCTAGGAAGATCATGGGGCCTGTATACTGTACTAGGAGGCCAGGTTTAGTAGGTATAATCTCCAGAGGGGGTGGACCTGAAGGAGATGGTATTCAGTCCAGTAGTATGCTTGAGCTCCTGCACCACTGCCTACATCTAGCAGAAATTAGTGGTCTGAATTATTATAGGTCAATATCTGGGTGGCCCGAGTGTCTTCACTAAAATCATAGATCTCTTTGTTCTGGTTAAGGGCAGTGGTCCTTAGGGTCTGCCTGTATCCAGCTGATATTTGACACCATTGTTTTCACTGACTTTACTTACTACCATAGCGAAGGTGACACAGTTGTTGCTGTCAATTGGTTTTCTCTGTACGCCGGTATGTGGATTTCCTAGGGGGTCATAAACAACATTGGGACTCACTCCCAAAGAACCAGACTGGGCAAAAAAACCCACAAACCCCAGCCCCCAAAAATTAAACAAACAAAACAGAAACAAGAAAAGACAGGCAACAAAATGCCTCCAGAAACTCCCAACTCCCCCAAAACCACTTTAGAGGGGATTGCGGGGAAGGAAATCATAAGTCATGCAGCAGAAAGGTCTGAAAGGGTATGAATGAAGGTGAAACAGTTCAATAAGGTGTTTGGTGAATTTAAAGAAGATATAAATAATCAGACAATGACTCTAATGTAACAATTAGTGAGTCTAGAGAAGACATCAACAAAAAGCTAGTGGAGCTAAAAAGAGATGTAAAACATAAATGCCCAGCATAAACAAGAATGGGAATCCATAAAAAAGTTCCAAGTAGAAATCCAGGATGTCAAATATATGATTGAAAGTTAGGGTATCAGAAGTGATCAATGTGAAGACAGAGTGTCAGATATAGATGACAAGGGTGTAGTCAATGATCAATTTGATGAGAGATACCTTAAAAATAATAAGAGAACATGAAAACTTGATCCAACACTTGCTAGATGACTCAAAGAAGACTAATAAAACAGTAAGTAGAATTAATTTAAAAAATTATAAGACAGAACAAAAGCCATAAGTAAACCTGTTTACAGAAATAATAGCAGAAAACTTTGCAGACATGGAAAAAGAATTTAACATACAGACAAGTAAGGCATCTAAAACACTCCATGCCACAAAATAATTAAAATATCAGAAATCCAACCCAAGAACAGAATTCTAAGGGCTTCTAGGAAAAAGCAACCAGTCACCTATAAAGGAAAATCCATCAGAATTACAACAGATTTCTTAACACTAACCTTAAAGGCAGGGAGAGCTTGGAATGAAGTATTTCCAGTTCTAAAAGAAAACAACTTCCAACCTAGACTTTTATATCCTGCAAAATTGATGGAGAAATAAGATATTTCCATGATAAAGAGAACCTAAAGAAATTCATGACATCCAAACTAACACTCCACAATATTCTAAAGAATATCCTACAAGGAGACAATGAAGCTAACAATGTCAAAAGGTCCAATAAAATGAATGTACTACATAGGGCTAGCTATTAAGTAGAAGGGATAGAAACCAAAACAGCAACAGGAAAATAATACAATTACAGGAATAAGTCAATATCTATCAATTATATTATTTAAATGGGCTCATTTTGTCAATCAAAAGACATAGATTAGCAGAATGTATTTAAATAATCCAACAGTATGTTTTACATAAGAAACACATTTAACCCTAAAAGAAATTCACAAACTAAAAATCAAAGAGTGGAAAACAATATTCCATGCACTAGAACCTGAAAAACAACCAGGAGTGGCTATACTATTTTCAAACAAAGTGGACTTCAAACCAAAGCTGATCAAAAGAGGCAAAGAAAAACAAACAAAGAAAAGCAAATGGAATTAATATGAGAAAATGAAAAAATGCAAACAAAGTCTCTGTAAATAGGGAGGGGCTGAGAGGTTGAAGAAATGGCAGAGGAATGGGGAAAAAATAAGAATCAAGCTAGATTACGTAAAGGTACAAATTTCCAATGATGATTGTCATTATATTGTATACCTAAAATGTACCAATAAAATTAATTTTAAAAGGCAAAGAAGGACCATTACATATTGATTAGCAGAACTACTCAACAGGAAGAAATAACAATTATAAACGTATTTACACCAAACCACAGTATACCCAACATTATAAAATAAACACTAATAGACACAAAAGATCATTCAAAATCAATACAATTATAGTAGGAGACCTCAATATTCCATCACAAATAGATCAACTAAAGAAAAAAGGCCACAAAGAAATATCAGAGTTGAACCAAAACTTTGAACAAATTAACTTAATAGACATACAGTGGTACGTCAGTTCACTAACAATTCATTCCATGATTCTGGGGAAAATGGTCACATTCATGTTTATTCAAAAAAGATGACTACAGTTGTGTTTGTCACCCAATGCAGCGTTTGCAAATAAAAACAAATTATTGCCAAATGCTCCTGTTTGTGAACCAAATTGTTCACAACAAAAGCATTCATGAACAGAGGTACCATTATTTACAAAATGTTCTACCCAACAACAGAATACACATTCTTTTTGGTAGCACATGGAACTTTCCCCCAAAATAGACAACATACTAGCTGCCTAAATGAATGTAAAAGAATCAAAATTTTACCATGCATATTATCAGGTCAAAGTCCAGTGAAACTAGATATCAATAGCAAAAGACACCACAGAAACTATTCAAACATATGGAAATTAACACATTCATGCTACAGCCATAATTTGCATGTCTTGCTGGCAAGCTCCTCTGATTTGAATTCACTATCCCATGGAACAGCTTGAGCTACCAGTGGTGCATGCATGACTATTCCACCAGGTGGCTTGCATTGATTTAGCAGAACAAATGTAATCATATTATAGTTTCTTAAGGAAAACATTAAAATAGTATAAAAAATTGTAATGCAGCTAATTTGTGATACACCATCTGTAAATGTATATTATATACACCAGCAATGAGGTACTTATAAGATTTCCATGTTAAAATTTAAGAGAATTAATTATTGATAAACTGTTAATCTGTGAAAAACTGCCACAAACACAAACTACTCAAAAAATTCACTTTATAAAAGCTTATTTAGATTGAAGAAATGTGGAGAATGTTATTGAAGATTATCTGAAAAAATGAGTGCTGCTGTGGCCACAGAAAAGGTCAAATGTGTTATGACATTTTATGCACTCTGCACAAATCAGCCACCTTTATGTATAAAATGTTTCAAAGAGATTCATGAATTTAAATAAATTTCTTTTAATTTAATAAAATAAATGTGTTGATTATTGTAATAATTTTAATTGGCATGAATAGTGATAGTTAATATGCATATTTGGGTAGTACTTATTAAAATTCAAGCAACAAACAACTAATTATATTTGGTTCATTTATAGATTTTTTATTAATTTTGTTAGTAAAAAGACCAATAAAAGTTATTAGATCCATTTGTACCACCAGTGATACAAGCTGCCTGATGGAACAGTCATGCATGTACCACTGGTGGTTCAAGCTGGTGGGAGCAAGTTAAACAACACACTCTTAAATAATCAATGAGTCACAGAGGAAATTAAGGAAGAAATAAGACAGTTCCTAAAGTTAAATGATAGCACCAGTTCAACATGCCCAAACTTATAGGACACAATGAAAGCAGTCCTATGAGAGAAATATAGCAATGAATACCCATATCAGAAAAACAGAAATCCAAATATATAACCTAATGATGCATCTCAAGATCCTAGAAAAACATAAACAATCCAAATCCGAAGTTTATATAAGGGAGAAAATCATAAGCATGAGAACAAAAATCAATAAAATGAAGACTAAAAAAAAAATACAAGAAATTGATAAATTGAAGAAGCAGTTCTTTGAAAGGATAAATAAATAAATAAACAAACCCTTAATGAATCTGACTAAAAGAAGGAGAGAAAAGAAAAGACACAAATCAGTGCAATTAGAAATTTTAAAAAGTGAAATCACAATAAACACCACCAAAATACAGAAAATTATTAGCAACTACTTCCCAAACATATATGCCCAAAAGGTGGAGAAGACAGAAAAAATGGAGATTCCTAGATACATATGAATTACCAAAACTTAACCGAGAAGACTTAAAAATCTTGAATAATCCCATAAAAAGCAATGAAATTGAAGCAATAATAAAAATACTACCAAGATAGCCCAAGGCCTGATGGAGTCACAACCAAATTCTACAAGAACTTCAGGAAAGATCTAACACCAATACTCCTCAAATTTTATAATGAAATTGAGAGATAACGAGTACTTTTAAAATCATTCTCAGAAGCTAACATTATCCTGATCCCTAAACCAGGCAAAGATCCACCCAAAAAAGAGTACTAGAAGCCAATCTCTCTAATGAATATAGATGCAAAAAAATCCTTATCAAGATAATGTTAAACACAATGCAACAAATCATTGAAAAGATGATACGCCACAAATAAGTAGGCTTCATCCCAGGGATGCAAGTATGGTTCAACATATACAAATCAATAAATGTAATTCATTAAAAATAGAACCAGGGACAAAAAACATATGATCATCTCAATAGACACAGAAAAAGCCTTTGACAAAA
Organism: Heterocephalus glaber; assembly: GCF_053883595.1. Lineage (NCBI taxonomy): Eukaryota > Metazoa > Chordata > Mammalia > Rodentia > Bathyergidae > Heterocephalus > Heterocephalus glaber. Next base: position 64,370,265 of record NW_028258320.1, read on the forward strand.
ATCTAACTCACATTCATGGTAAAAACTCTGAAGAACATAGGTAGAAGTATCTTATCTCAACATAATGAAAGCCATTTATGACCAACCTACTGCCAACATCCTATTAAATAGGGGAAAACTGAAAGCTTTCCCTTTAAAATCAGAAATAAGAAAAGGATGCCCATTATCACCACTCCTTTTCAGCATAGTCCTCAAAACATTAGCAAGAGAAATTGGGCAACAGAAAGAAAGAAAAGAGATACATATAGGAAGGGACAAAGTCAAAGTATCATTATTGGAAGATGACATGAGCTTTTACTTACAAGATCCCAAAACTCCACCAAAAGACTCCTAGAATTAATAACCAGATTCAGCAACGTAGCAAGACACAAAATAAATACACAAAAACCAATAGCATTCCTATACACTAATAATTAACTGAAAAAATTAGGAAAACAATATCATTCATAATGTATCAAAAAATTAAATATTTAATCAACTTGATCAAGGAAGTGAAAAACCTCTACAATGAAAATTACATTACTCTGTAAAAAGAAATCAAGGAGGACATAAGAAAATGGAAAGATAATTCCCTTCTTAGATAGGCAGGACCAATATAATCAAAATGGCTATACTTCCAAAACTGATATACAGATTTAATACAATTCCAATTAAAATACCAATGGCATTTCTCATAGATCTACAGAAAAGAATCCTAAAATTCATATGGAGCAAGAAGAGCCTAGATTAGGAAAAGCAATCCTGGGTAACAATCCCAGACTAAAATGTATAATAGGTAATGTGAAATAGGAATAAAAGGGGCAAAGGGGAAGGAAGTGGGAGGGATAGGGGAAAGGATAGAAGGGAATGGGATTAATATGAGAAAATGGAAAAATAGGAACAAAATCTTTGTAAATAGGGAGGAATGGAGGGGTTGAAGGGAGGGCTGGGCAAGGGTGAAAAATAAGAACCAAGAGAGACTATGTAAAGGTGCAAATTTCCAATGATGAATGTCATTATGTTGTATACCTAAAATGTACCAATGATTAGAATGAAGAATCGTTAATGCAAAATAGGAAGAAAAGGTCCAAAGGGGTAGGGGTAGTGGGAGGGGCAGAGGAAAGGAAAGAAGGGAAAGGAAAAATACTGAGCAATGGAAAAAATGGAAATAAAGTCTTTGTAAATAGGGAAGGGTGGAGGGGGTGAAGGGAGGGCTAGGAATGGGGAAAAAATAAGAACCAAGATGCATTATGTAAAGGTACAGTTCCCAATGAGAAATGTAATTGTGTTGTATACCTACAATGTACCAATAAAAGAATTTTAAAAATATTTTTAAAAAAAGAAAAGAAATAATACTGATAACAAATGGGATCATATCAAATTAAAGAGCTTCTGTACAGTAAACAAAACAACAGAATGAAAAGTCAACCTACAGAATGGGAAAAAAATCTTGCCAACTATCCTCAAGGACTAACATCTAGAATATATAAAGAACTCAAAAAAAAAATAGACTCCACAAAATAAAGACCCAATCAAAACACAGACAACCAAAGTGAATAGACACTTCTCAGAAGGAAAAGTACAAATGGCCAGTAAACACATGAAAAAAATGTTCAACATTGTCAGTCATTGGAGAAATGCAAATTAAAACTGCACTGAGATACCATCCTACCCCAGAAAGAATGGCTGTCATAAAAAAAATTAATAATAAAATATGAGAAAAGAAAAACATGGAAACAAAGTCTTTGTAAATAAGGAAGATGGGAGGGGGTGAAGGGAGGGAAGGGAAATGGGGAAAAAATAAGAACCAAGTTACATCATGTAAAGGTACAAGATCCCAATGATAAATGTAGCTGTATTGCATATCTAAAGTGTACCAATAAACTTAATGGAAAAAATTAATAACAAATGCTGGTGAGAATGTGAGGGAAAAGGAAATCTTCTACATTGTTAGTGGGGTATGTAAACTAGTACCACCACTATGGAAATCAGTGTGGAGATTCCTCATAAAGCTAAAAATAGAAATTCCATTTGACCTAGCTATTCTCCTTCTAGGTATTTTCCCAAAAGAGTTAAAATAACCATATTACAGGAATACATGGATACTCGTATTTGTAGCAGCATAATTCATAATAGCCAGATCTTGGAAACTGAATATATGTCCATCAACAGAGGAATATATATCCTTCAACAGATAAGAAAAAAGTATTTACACACAATGTAGTAGAACTACTCTGCCATAAAGTGAAACTTAAGGTATTTATAGGTAAATAGATGCACCTTGAGAACATAATATTAAGTGAAATGTCATGCGTACAAGATTAAATATTGCATGGTTTCTCTTATATGAGAAACTCATATATATGCATATAGATCCATAAATATATATGCATACACAAATAAAGGTAGATAAATAAGAAGTAGGGAAAAGTTCAAATAATTCCCCAAATTACCTATTCCACTGTTTGAAAAATACTTTAATATACATGCAAATTTGTTTCATTTATACTACTAGTTTTTCTCAGTTCATTGAAAAGAAAGTTTTGTGGTATTTTTTGTTTTCTTCTTCATTGTAAGAGAGAATCATTTTTGTCTATGTCTTACACTCAGAGTAACTACTTTGAAGACAATGATACACAGTGTATTAACTATTGTTATTCTTATTATTTTGTTATAAAAATTTGTTTTGTTTTTTCATAAAATATTTAAAAAGAAACTTCAGCTTTGTCTTCCACTTCACACTCATGTCCAGCCCAGACATTATGCTCATAAAAAAATATCTCTTGATTCTCATAGTAGAGATCTGTTGGTTGTGATCGAACCCTCTCCACTGCTTCTTTGCAAAGAACTCTTCATGCACTGAGCCCCAAACCAAACTTCACTTCTGGTTCACTTCTTGTGCTATGGCCCATGGTGTTTTCATCCTAGTTAGAATTTGGTCGATGCAAGAAGCAAATATCCCCTTAAGCCAGTTTAGGTAAAGGGAAGGTACATGGAAGGGACATTGGGAAGTCTCACCAGCATCTAAGGAGAGAAAGCAATGGACAGCTGAATCACACAGGGTCCTAATCCACCAAGCAGAAATTCAAGGCCTGTGGTCCCCGCAAGGTTTCTAGACTCAGCTCTCACTCTCTCTTTCTTCTCTCTTCCATTCACCTGTTTCTCTCCACAGATTGTCATGTTTGTCAAGGGTCCAGCTGTCTGTCCACATTCCACCCACCCTAGCCTCTGGCCTTTCTGTGGTATCTGCTCCGGATCCCACTCTGGCACCTCACTCTGACTCTGGTCACTTCTTCACATTTCTAGAGAATCTCATTTTCTCAACTCAGCAATGTTGCTTCTTCCTCAGTCAGGTGTACACTTGGCCCAGTCAACTATGGCTATGGGGTGACATCCCAGCAGTCTAGGACTACCTTTCAGCAGAGGCTGTGGGCATCCCACTCCATGTCCTACTTATTCCCCTTGGCCACACCAATCTAGTGGCGGGCTAAAGCCAACACTAGGGCTTTTTCCTGAGGGCTGTCTCTGGCTCCTGGGAAATTGCACCCTTTCCCACTAATGTCCCAAACCAATGACTCATGGGAGTTGATAAATAACCAGACTAGAGCACTGTTGAGATAGCAAAGCAGTATGGCATCTTCTTTCAGAAAGGGGTCTGGAGGGCAAAGATCTGAAATTTCTAGGACGCCACCACTACTGCACTCTGTTTTACTTTATATCACCTTTGATTGTTTACAAACCTGTCTCCTCTAATTGACTGTAAGCTCCTGAAAGGAAGGTATTGTTTCTTCTTTATCTTTTAGACTACAGGGTTCCCAACATGGGGCTTTCATACAGCAAGCCTTCAAGTCTTCGTTGACCAATAACTTAGATTGAATCTGCCAAACAGATTCCCCCAAATACATCCTTATAACTAGATCAGACACTTCTTTAACTGGGCCATACCATCATAAGATTCTTCTATGACTAAGGGGCCTTTTGAAAACACTGATTATACAAGTTTCATTTGCAAATAACATCTACAATATTGTGGGGCAAAAACAATTACAGAATACCACAACTTGTTTAATCTTTTAAATTTTTAAGAGAAAATGGCCTTAATTCTGCTTCGATGGCATCATGGAAAGTGTGAGTTTTTCCTGGCTCCTGAAATCTCCTCAGTGACCTGGCTATTAAACAGGCAGCACTGAAATATTTGCATTCTTTCTCATAAATTGTATTATCTGTGTTTCTCATAACTGTATTATCTCATAAACTGTAATTATCTTTTCACTTCCTGGCTCAAAACACCATAAGACACATTTTCCAAGAGGTTCAGAGTTCAGGTAGCAGTATCCTTTCACCCATGCGTTGCAGAGTAATGATATTGGTATGGTAATTAAATGTCCTCATCCTAGAGTATATAAGCAAAAAACTGGATGGCAGTTGTAAAAGAAAACAAACTGGTACTGGAAAATAAAAGCTATGATGGGCTCACAGTACAGGTTTAATTCTTTATTTCAAATAATGGGTATAACCTGAATGAATTAGTAAATTAAAATAAACTTACTCTGAGTTCTAATTCATCTTCACATAGGTATATATAAGAACACTGGAAGGGCAATATAAGGAGGGAAACCCAGAGGCACAGATATATCCTGGACTCTTTTAAGGAATTTGGCCTTTTTAGGCACATTGGCCTCTAGTCTGACACCAGAGCACTTAGAAACTGTCTCTTAGCCAAAACTTCCCATGTCCCCAAGATCAACATTTGCAGCCTGACAAACAACACAGAAGTTGCTCCAATAATTCCATCAAGGGTCAGTGACTTACCAGGCATGAGGCACATAAAGGTTGTCTTCTATTCAAAGATACAGAATCTGTAGATACAGAAAGCCCACAGTATAGTTATTTTTATAGTTTTAATAAATACATGTTTCTCTACATATGTTTTTATATAAAATTGTTTATAGCCTCAGGAAAGCAATCTTAAAAGTCTTCCAATGGTGCTAGAAAAATATTTTGGGCAACAGGCAATTTTTAATTGCCTTCTAATACTTCCTAATACTATACCTAATATTATGGTACTGGGTTACTTCTTCAATGATTACATTTATTTAAATGATCACATAGAGTTCTGTGAAAAATATGTTGAAGCTTGACATTTTCCCTTTCTAAATCTTATGGCCCTATAATTTTCCTGGAGTTGAGTCTAAATCCTACAGTGTCCCAAAGTTGTCAATGTTCAGTCTCCATCTACTGAGACCAATGTGAGGGTCAATCTCCCTGACAGATGAAAAATTCCTTTAAACTGCAGGAGCTAGGGGCTGGATGAAACCCTGGGACAGTGGTGGCACACCTATGGCACACATGCCTCAGTGGGCTGTTTATATCATTGAAAGCTTTAGAAGGCTCACCATCACTGCCCTAGGGTTATCTCTTCCAAGCTCCCTTCCTCTGGAGGTCCCTAGTGATGACAGATATATATTCATCCTTTGGTCTCAGGCCCCACCAGAGATGCTCAGGTGCTCTAGTCCCTTATATAAAATAACATAATGGTCAGGGATTTAGCTCAGTGGTTCCACCGCCTGCTTTGCAAGCTCAAGATCCCGAGTTCGATCCTCAGTACCAGAAAAATAAAATAACATAATATTTGCACATAACCCACACACGTCCTCCCATATACTTTACACGATCTCTAGATTATTTAAAACACATAATAAAGTGTAAATGCTACGAAAATACTTGTTATGCTGTATTACTTATGGAATAATGACAAGAAAAAAATATGTGCATGCTCAGTACAGCTGCAATTTTTTTCAAAACATATTCTGTCTGTGGTGGTTTGAATCCAGGGATCAGGCGATGACAGAAAGGTCATGGAATGGAGCCTTGACCACCCTCCAGCCCTAGTCCCAGCTGGTCTCCATTGCCCTTCAGTATTTCCAATCACAGACCTTATCCTGCTGCCTTCAGGCCTTTCTTCTCCACACTCAGATTCCACATTTCCATTGTCCATTTCTTAAATGGCTCTTCATAATACTATTTATGCTCTGTGAGAAGGATCCAAATCCTCTCCATCCCTCTGAGGAATGTGTGGCTGAAAAATGAACAAATAATTCAAACTGAATGAAGTAGAACTATCACCTCCCTTGTCACACTTTCTTTCATTTATACAACCTGAAATAGGCCAATAATAGTTCCCAAAGATGTGTCCAAATCCTATTCTCTGGAATTTACGAGTGTTAACTTATTTGCAAAAGAGTCCGAGTCAATGTGATTAAATTAAGGAATTAATGATTTCAAAATGAAGAAATTATCCAGTACTGTGTGGGCCCTAAAACCATCATAAATGTCCTTATAAGAGAGAGGCAGAGGAAGATTAGGTGCACAGAAGAGGAGAGGATGACGTGAAGACAGAGTCGGAGACTAGAATGGTGTGGCTACAAGCCAAAGAACACCTGGGCCACCAGAAGCTAGATGGATTCCCCCCTCGAGTCTCAAGAAGTAACCAATACTTTAAGTCCAGCAATATTGATTTTGGATTTCTGGCTTCCAAAACCATGAGAGAATAAGTTTCTATTGGTTCATTCTGCCACATTTGTGGTAAATTGTTACAGCACCAATAGGAAACTAATTTTTAGCTCCAGATGGCATGCTTTTTCCTGTTTTCTCTCCATGATGCTGACTTATTGAATGTAACTGAGTCTTTCTTTTTTTTTCACTTTTTAATTCAGTTTTATTTATGACTGTCAACATTCCAAAGTAAATCAGCTAACATTCTTAGCGTTACAAGCATCACTGACAAAACTGAACAAAAAAAATGGCAAAGTCAGTCAATATTTGATTGATTACAAATACTGTATAATAATTTATTACTCAACTCTGTGAGCTGGTAGATGTGCAGAAAGTTACATTGATACAGAAGTTAACATTGATACAGAAGTGTAGCAACTGTTGCCTATTCTGTTGCACTGTCAGATGTGTTGGCCCATATTTGTTGGACTAGGCTCCAGGTCCAATTTTAAATGAGAAATCACTAATCTGTTATTGTTATTGAACTGACTCACACATTCCCAAAATTAATCATCGTTAACATCAGAAGATAGAATGCTTCTAATCCAATCTCTTTCTAATCTAAAGATTCTTACTGAACACCCATTCAGCCTTTCTAATTCTAATGCAGTCAAAATACAATCCAAGAAATTTTTAATAAACCCGCCATTGCAACAGCTGTCAGTAAAGGATTTCTTGTGGTAATAGTAATCTAGAAAACTAAGAAAACGTTCCAATGTTTCAAGCCAAAAATTATTTTCTTTTTCATTTTCTGGATAGTTCATTTAATAAAGATTTTCCTGGTACTTATTACTGTCTTCATTTATCTTTTTCTTTTTTTTATATATATATTGGTACATTTTAGGTATAAAATACATTTACATTTATCATTGGGTGTTTGTACCAGAACATGATGTATCTTAGTTATTTTCTCTCCCATTACGTGTGCAAGCTTCATCCCCTCCACCCTTCCCTATTTACACAGAGTTTGATTCCATTTTTTTTCTCATAATTTTTCCTTTCCCTTCTTCCCTTTCCCATTTCCCTTCCACCATCCCCAAACACTTGGACCCTTTCTTATTTCAAATTATCTATTATTCATTTTAATCATTTTCATCCATATTTATACTTTCAATTTCTCACATTAGAGAAACTATTCGGTATTTACATATGTGTCCTATTTATTTCACTTAAGAGCATGGCCTCAATATGCATCCATTTAGCTGTAAATGTCTCTAGCTTCTCATTCTTTATGGCTGAGTAGTACTCCATTTTATAAAAAAAAACCACATCTTCTTTATCCAGTTTCCAGTCAATGGGCACTTGGGCTGTTTCCAAGCTTTAGCTATTACAAACTGTGCCACTATAAACATAGGTACACATATATCGCTGTGGTATGATTCTTTTAATTCTTTGGGGAAAATACCCAGCAGGGAAATAGCTGGGTTAAATGGGACCTCTAGTTCTAGTTCTTTGAGGTATCTCCATACTGATTTCCACAGTGTTTGCACCAATCTACATTCCTACCAACAATGGAGAAGGGTTCCTTTCTCTCCACACCCCCACCAGCATTTGTTATTGGATGATTTCTTGATAGCAGACATTCTTTCTGGGGTGAGGTGGAATCTCAGTGTTGTTTTTATCTGCATCTCTCGAATGATCAGTGATGTTGAACATTTTTTCAAATATTTATTTGCTGTTTTTACTTCTTTGTCTGAGAAATGTCTGTTCATTTCAGATGCCCATTTTTGAATTGGGTCTTTGAATTTGGGGGGTCTGATTTTTTTCAGTTCTTTATATATTCTTGATAGTAGACCTTTGTTTGAGCTACAGCTGCTAAATATTTCTTCCCACATTGTAAGTTGTCTCTTAGCTCTGTTGGTAGTTTCTCTTGCAGTGCAGAAGTTTTTTAATATGATGAGATCCCAGTTGTTGGTTCTTTGTGCTAGCTCCCATGCTACTGAAGATTTGTTCATAAAGTCTTTTCCTATGCCAATGTCATCAAGAGTTCTACCTAACTTATCTTCCAGCAAGTTTAGTGTTTCTGACTTAATATTTAGATCTACAATCCACTTCGATCTTAGTTTAGTGCGCAGTGATAAGTACGGGTCTAGTTTTAATCTCTAACAGGTTTAAATCCAGTTTTTCCAACACCATTTATTAAATAGGCTATCTTTCCTCCAATGAGGGTGGTTGGCTCCTTTATCAACGATGAGGTGGCTGAGTATGTCTGGAGTTGTTTCAGCATCTTCTAATCTATTCCACTGATCTTCAGGTCTATTTCTTTGCCAGTACCATGCTGTTTTTATCACAGTAGCTCTGTAGTATAATTTCAAGTAGGGGATTGTGATGCCACCAGCCATGTCTCTGTTGCCTAGAATTGCTTTGGCTATTCTAGGTTTCTTCTGTTTCCAAATGAATTTTTGGATTGTTTTCTCTAGTTCTGTGAAGTATATTGTTGGAATTTCAATCGGCATTGCATTGAATCTATATGGTAGTTTTGGAAGTTTGGCCGTTTTCACTATATTGGTTCTTCCTACCCAGGAACAAGGGATATCTTTCCATTTTCTTATATCCTCTTTGGTCTCCTTCTTCAGGGTACTATAGTTTTCAGTGTAGAGGTCTTTTGCTTCCTTTGTTAGGTTGATTCTTAGATATTTCATTTTTTTAGATGCTATTGTAAAAGGAATTATTTCCCAAATTTCTCTCTCAATGGGTCTGCTATTTGCATATAAAAAGGCTATTGTTTTTTGAACATTGACCTTGTATCCAGGTACTCTACTGAATCTGTCAATTAGGTCTAGAAGACTTTTGACTGAGTTTTTTGGGTCTTCTATGTAAAGTATCATATCGTCAGCAAATAATGACAGTTTCACTTCTTCCTTTCCTATCTTTATTCCTTTTATTTCTTTCTCTTTTCTAATTGCTATGGCTAATGTTTCCAGAACAATATTGAACAGGAGTGGTGATCATGGGCATCCTTGTCTTGTTCCTGATTTTAGCGTGAAAGTTTACAGGTTTTGACCATTTAGTATGATGTTAGCTGTTGGTTTTTCATAGATAGGCTTAATCAGGTTGAGATAGAGACCTCCTATTCCAATTTTCTGTAGCGTTTTTATCATGAATGGGTGTTGGATTTTGTCGAATGCTTTTTCTGCATCTACTGAGATGATCATGTGGGTTTTGTCCTTGACTCTGTTAATATAGTGTATTACATTTATTGATTTACGGATGTTAAACCATCCTTGCATCCCTGGGATAAATCCGACTTGGTCAGGGTGTATGATCTTCTTGATGACACTCTGTATTCTGTTTGCCAGTATCTTGTTGAGAATTTTTGCATCTATGTTCATTAAGGAGATTGGCCTGTAGTTCTCTTTTTGGGTTGGGTCTTTCCCTGGTTTTGGAATCAAAGTAATACTTGCTTCCAGGAATGAACTTGGAAGCCTTGCTTCCCTTTCAATTTCCTTGATGAGTTTAAAGAGTAATGGTGATAGTTCTTCTTTAAATGTCTTGTAGAATTCAGCAGTGAAGCCATCAGGACCTGGGCTTTTCTTTGCTGGTAAATTTTTTACTACATTTTTAATTTCACTCATTGTTATTGGGGTGTTTAGAATTTCTATATCTTCTTCATTTAATTTTGTCAATTCGTATGTATCTAGGAATCTGTCCATTTCTTCTGTGTTTTCCATTTTATTAGAGTACAGGTTCTCAAAGTAGATATTGATGATTCTCTGGATTTCTGCTGGATTTGTTGTGGCTTCACCTTTTTCATTCCTAATTGCATGGATTTGAGCCTTTTTTTTCCTTTTTTTGATAAGGTTGGCTAAAGGCTTATCGATTTTATTTATTCTTTCAAAAATCCAACTCTTTGATTCATTGATTTTTTTTTGTATCATTCTCTTAGTCTCCATTGCATCGATTTCTGCTCAGATCTTTATAATTTCCTTTCTTGTATGAGCTTTGGGTTTGTTATTCTCTTCTTTTTCTAGGAGCTTGAGGTTCTGCATTAAGTTATTTAACTGAGTTCTCTCTGTCATCCTAATATGGGCATTCACTGCTATGAATTTCCCACGTAGAACTACTTTCATTGTGTCCCATAGATTCCTGTATGTTGTACTGGCATTATCATTTCCTTGTAGAAACTGTCTAATTTCTTCTTTAATTTCCTCTGTCAACCATTGGTTGTTCAGGAGGGTGTTGTTCAATTTCCATGTGTATGTGGGAGTCTTGCAGTTTCTTATGTTATTGATCTCCAATTGTATTGCACTATGGTCTGATAATATACAGGGGATAACTTCGATTCTTTTACATTTACTTAGATATGTCCTATGAGCTAGCATGTGATCTATTTTGGAGAATGACCTGTGTGCAGCTGAAAAGAATGTGCATTCTGATTTTGTGGGGTGGAACACTCTGTAAACATCTATTAAGTCCATTTGTTCAATAGCTTCATTTAGTTCTAGAATTTCATTGTTAATTTTTTTTCTAGTTGATCTGTCTGTCTGTGATAGAGGGGTGTTGAGGTCCCCCACTACAATTGTATTAGTGCTTATTTGGTTTTTCATGTCCATTAATATTTGTTTTGTATAGCTGGAGGCATTCGTATTTGCTGCATATATATTTAGGATTGTCATCTCTTCCTCTTGGATTGTTCCTTTCACAAGGATGTAGTGACCATCTTTGTCTCTCTTAATTAGTTTTGGTTTGAAATCTATTTTGTCTAAAAATAAGATTGCTATGCCTGCTTTTTTCTGGGTTCCTGTCATATGGAGAACTGTTTTCCATTCTTTTACTTTCAGCCTATGGATTTCCTTTTGAGTTAGGTGTGTTTCTTGTATACAGCATATTGCTGGGTTTTGCTTCTTAATCCATTCTGTCAGTCTACTTCTTTTGATTGGTGAATTGAGGCCATTAACATTGATAGTTATAATTGACAGATATTGACTCATTCTTGTCATGATGTTTTACTCTTGTTGGCTCTTTTATTTCTTATTTTCCCCCCTTTCACTTTAGTGTCTTACCTTGCCTGGTGGCTTCCTTCTGTTGGGTCTCATGGAGTTGTGACCTTCATTGTCTTTTTCTAGGATATTGCTTAGAATTGTTTGGAGTGCTGGTTTGGTGTTCATGAAATTTCTCAGGTGTTCTCTGTCATGGAAGTATCTAATTTCCCCATCGATTTTGAAAGATAATTTTGCAGGAAACAACAGTATAGGTTGGGAGTTATTTTCTTTTAGGGCTTGAAATACTTCACTCCAGGCTCTCCTTGATTTGAGGGTTTGTGTTAAGAAATCTGCCATGATTCTGATGGGCTTTCCTTTGTAGGTGATTTGTTTCTTTCCTCTAACTGCCTGTAGAATTTTGTTCTTCTGTTGGGTTTCTGGGATCTTGACTATTATATGTCTAGGTGTAGAATTTTTTTGGTCATGGCTGGTTGGAGTTCTATATGCCTCACTTATCTGTACGTCCAATTCTCTACCTCTGCCTGGGAAGTTATCTACTATTACTTCTGTGATCAGTTTTTTTATGTCCGTTTTACTTTCTCCTGTTTTTTCACAGACTCCTATGAGTCTTATGTTATTCTTCTTTGCATCATCTAGCAGCTGTTGGACCGATTTCTCATGGTCCCTTACTATCTTTAAGAAATCTGTGTTTTCATGTTCCTTAACCGCAATCCTGTCTTCTACATCTGATATTGTCTTCAGATTCTCTTAGTCTCCTCTGCATGCTTTCAATGGAGTTTTTAATCTCCTGAATATCTGTTTGAATCTGTTTCACGGATTCCATTTCTTTATGTTGGGTGATCATGGTTTCCATTTCTTTCTTATGCTGAGCATTCCTGGCTTCCAGGATGTTTCTGATCTCATCTATTTTCTTATCTGTTTCTGCTCTAGAGCTTCTAATCATGTCTTTCACTCTGCTCATCATGTCTGTATTTATCTGGGAGATTATTTCTGTTTTGAAATTTTCTAGAGCCTCATGCATCTGCTTTGTTACTTCCTGTGCTATCAGTTCAGGGTGTCCAAGTGGTTGCTTATCAGACTTTTCCACCTCATTTCCTCAAGAATTTCCTTTTTGTGGCATGGAAGCCTGCGTTTGTGCCTTGCTTAAGTGTCTTCTCATTTTTGTCTTTGGTACTGTCCTTGATTTAATTCCTGGGTTGATATTTCAAGATTGCTTAATGTAGGTATCTTTGTTGCTTGTGTTTAAACCCCTTGTGGAATGACTGCTTTTCAGAGGTGTCTTCCAGATACAGTTTGTGTTTGGGTTTTGAGACTCTAATGACTCTGAAGCTATTATATTTTTCTTGTACCAGGAAGGAAAACTAATTAGATCAATCACAACATGTTAGCCCAAATGACATAGTCAGCAATACCATAGCATCAAGCACAGCTTAGAAAATGACAATTTGTGGTAGTTATTAATCTATCACTTTTAACTATGTGAGTTAAATTAAAACTGAGGACCAACCCAACATAAGTTTATAATGAATATACTCTTCAATATAGCATCTTTCCCCTTCGGGGTGGGGAGTTAAAAGGAGTTGAGGAAGGAGGGACAGGTAGAAAGAACAGGTAAGATTAGCAGTGAGGCCAGAAGACACAGAAAGATCACACATCTAAGAAGTTGTTAAAGGCAAGAAAAAATGGCAGAATGAAAGAACAAAGATGTAAATAGAATCACCTAACAGCAACAGGGAGGCTAGATACCAAATTTACTTTCCGTTAAACCTAATGATAATCAAGAGAAGGGAAAAGAGAAGAAAAAAACAATAAGAGAGAAATCCGAATTCAGTGCAGAAAGGAACAAATGGGGAGATGAGGAGCAATGTGGGAGAGTGAGAGAATGAGTGAGAGAGAGAAGGAAAAGATAAAATAAAGAAAAGAAAGAAAAGCAAAACTTTTAAGAGTAGAAAAAAAGTAAAACTTAAGAATTAAAAATAAGAGAAAAAAAATTTTTTTCTGTTTTGCAAATAGCAATAGAAATTATGGGCCTCCTTCAGGATATGTCTCTGCTGTCACAGTAGGCAACGTAGGAATTCCTGTGCGTATACAAGTCAATGAGTCTCACCAAGACAGCAGCAGACCAAGTACAGTGGTCTGATGTGCCTTTATTGCAGAGATTCTCTTTACTTTTCTGCTGAGCTTGTTTTCTTCGAGGAGCCTGAGAAGCCCTCTTTCTGTTGCTAACTTCTGCTCTATCTTGTGGCGCTCAGGACAAGGGTCTTTATAATCTCCTGTGCCTCTGTAGTGTGGGACCAGGTAGCAGAAAAGCCAGAAGGTAGGAGGCGCACGGGGGGGGGGGGGGGGGGGGACACGGGGACTGAGCGTTGGAGGCGCCCGCGGGGCTAAGAGGACCTTACCGTGCGGTGGGGACGGCCGCAGGAGTTTCCAGCTGCTTGTCTCACCGGGTCGGTCGCGGCAGTTTAGAGAGCGTCGAGTGGGGGTGGGGGTAGGGGTGGGGCTGCAAGACGCCTTTGCGCCTCACCGTGCCGTGGACGTGGCCCGGGAGGGCCGCAGGAGCTTCAAGCTGCTTGTCTCACCGGGTCAGTCGCGACAGTTTAGAGAGCGTCGAGTGGGGGTGGGGGTAGGGGTGGGGGTAGGGGTGGGGCTGCAAGACGCCTCTGCGCCTCACCGTGCCGTGGACGTGGCCCGGGACGGCCGCAGGAGCTTCCAGCTGCTTGTCTCACCGGGTCGGTCGCGGCAGTTTAGAGAGCGTCGAGTGGGGGTGGGGGTAGGGGTGGGGCTGCAAGACGCCTTTGCGCCTCACCGTGCCGTGGACGTGGCCCGGGAGGGCCGCAGGAGCTTCAAGCTGTTTGTCTCACCGGGCCGCTTGCGGCAGTTTAGAGAGCGTCGGATAGGGGTGGGGCTGCAAGACCACTGAGTCTTTCTTTCTATAAGAATATACTTAGTAAATAATGAAGCGAATCAGTTGAAAGGAAAATTCTTATCTTTTTATTACTAAGCACAAAATGTGGAGAGATGTGCTATAGTAGGATCTTGAGATGGTTTGGCTGTGACCTTGTGCCTTAGTTACTTTCTCATCACTGGAGCAAAACACCTGACACCCACAATTTAAAGGAGAGGTTTATTCTGGTTCATATATTTTAGGGAATTCAGTCCATATTCAGCTGGCTCCCAGGCAGGAAAGGCATGGTGGAAGGATCTGGCACAGAAAGCCACTCTTGTCATGGTAGCCAGGAAGCAGAGAGTGAAGGGAGGAGCTGGGGAGGAAGATAAATCCTTCCAAGTCTTGCCTCTGGTAACCTGGCTCTTCTGACCAGCAACACATTCAGCTCTGAACTCTGCGGTTATGAAGTGTTCAGTATCATGCCCTCACGCTGCAGCTTCCTAAAGCCCAGTCTCTGAATGCATAAGCCTTTTGGGGGACTCTAGATCTAAACCATAACTCATTGGATATGTCATTCTTTTTGAGTCAATGTTCACATTTGTAAAATGAAAGAGTAACCTGCAAAATCTTCTCAGATGATTCTATAAATCTACATGGGTTTTTATTCAATTATCAACTAATTTCATAGAGCTTCCAGGCAAGCACTGACTTAATGTCACCTTCTTAAGCGTCGCCACTTCTGAGAAGTCTTCTCTACTTCACCCCCATTCTCTCTAGTGGCTCTTGGTGCATGTCTCCATGTCAACACTTACTGCACTGTGCTGTAGTGACTTGTTTCCATACCCATCTAACCCCTAGACATAAGTCTCTGGAGGAGAATCTAGAACCTCCATATTGCTATCCTCTTTCTCCAGTGCCCAGCTCAGCAAAGAATGAAGAAATGAATGAATTGCTATGTAGTAGTGGCTCTCTTGTCTTACACAGTTGACTGATGGAAATGTAGGAAGGAGCTAAAAGCCAGAGTCTGAAGCTCAAACTCCTACTTCCTCAAAGGCAGGAAAGCCTTTGTCAATTAGGCCTGACATACAGACTGCATGTTATAAACAATTTCTAGGTTTTCATCAATGACTTGTTTTATCTATTTAATAAGCTGAAACCATAATTCAAAAGCCAAATTTGACTTCTTGTATGCTTGAAATTCATTCTGAGGACCAAAATATAGATACTTGAAAAAATCAAATTCATGCTGCAGA
Organism: Heterocephalus glaber; assembly: GCF_053883595.1. Lineage (NCBI taxonomy): Eukaryota > Metazoa > Chordata > Mammalia > Rodentia > Bathyergidae > Heterocephalus > Heterocephalus glaber. The sequence continues at coordinate 64,385,882 of NW_028258320.1, forward strand.
TGTCTTATTCTCTATGGTGATCAAAGTTCAGAAAGGCTTCCTTAAAATATCTTGACATTTGTGCTCATAATTCTAATTCCACAGCCATAAAGTCTAAAGGCAATGCATGAAGCACTGCATATGAAATAATGTGGCCCTAAGCCTGGCTTTTCTCTCCACTAAATTTGGCCTATTTCTCTGGAAGCACTGGATTTGGTCTATTCCTCTGGAGACACTGAGGAGCTCTTCATCATAATAGATGCTCCAGCTGCTCCACATGCCAAGGACACTGACTTTAGTCCAGGAAATAAATGCAACCTGCCAGGATTTTGACTGGAGTAACCTGAATCCCTGCAAAATTTAAAGATCTTTCAAAAGTCAGTTGCCAGCATTATGGTTGGAACTGAGTAGAGAAGTCATTTATAATGGAAATTAGGAAACTTGATTTGGATTTTTAAGATAATCACTAAATCTAGACCTCTCTATGAAAACCTATAATCTTCCATTAAAATCTCATCTGGAATTTATCTGGTGTTATTTGATTAACCAAAACCATCATGGTACCTGCCTGCCCTATAGGAAGATGACATTAGCATGGTCAAATAGGACTAAGAATAGATTCAAGGGCCTGAGAGGGAAGGGATTATCCAAGATATATCCATTCTAAAACAATAACCAGGAGAATTTGTAAGTGGGATGCATTCACAGCCAGAAGAAACTCATCACTGCTCCTGTCCACAGTAACATTACTTAAGATGCCAGCCTTTCTAATTGGCTTCTCATAATCATTTTACAATAACTTTCATATTTATGAATGGTAACTTTCTAGATGTAAAATGGAAAGATGGAAATGGATTCTTGGATACAAATATAAACCTCTCTAGATGTAATTTTCTTAGTGTCTCTTTAGAAATTTGAGGATCTTTCTGACACATGTCCAAAATTCTCATAATTTCAAATTTTCCCTATAATTATTGATCTCTTATTTTTAAAAAACTGTACCTGTTCAAGTGTCTCAAATTTTGCCTTTTAAAGAACAGATTCAGGTGTGATGCTTTTAATATTAGTTAATGTTTCATAAATCACATGCAGGAAAACAGAAACAGATGCAGTACATATTCCCAGTTTTCCATTATTTTCCCCCCAAAATTTCTATAAATGCTATTACTTGAAGAATAACAGATGAAAGTATTGAATTACTAATAAAAAAAAACTCTAGGGGGAAATTCTTCACTTCAATTAAATAATTAAATCAATATGATGTAGAAAAAATTTTTAATTCAATATAATTTGTTATGCCATACCTCAAATGGGTGAAGCACTGTACAAGAGATATACCACACACACACACACACACACAAAGTTGGATAACTGTTTCTGCTGTCAGAGGCCTGCCAATCTTTTTTTTTTTCCTTAAATTCTTTTATTGGTACATTTTAGGTATACAATACATTTACATTTATCACTGGGTGCTTGTACCTGTACATGATGTATCTTGGTCTTCATTTTTTCCCCCCATTACCTGTGCGCCCCTCACCCCCTCCACCTTTCCCTATTTACATAGACTTGATATCCACTTTTTTTCTTTTCTCATAATTTTTCCTTTCCCTTCTTCCGTTTCCCCTTCCCCTCCCACCACCCCTACATCTTTGGACCTTTTCCTATTTCAAATTACCAATTATTCATTATTAATCCTTTTAATCCTTATTTACACTTTCAGTTTCTCACACTAGGGAAACTATTCAGTATTTACACGTGTGTCCTATTTATTTTACTTAAGAGGATGGCCTCAGTATGCATCCATTTAGCTATAAATGACTCTAGTTGCTTGTTCTTTATGGCTGAGTAGTACTCCATTTTATTAAAGAAACCACATCTTCTTTATCCAGTTTCCAGTTGATAGGCACTTGGAATGTTTCCAAGCTTTAATTATTGCAAACTGGGCCGCTATAAACATGGGTCCACATATATCTCTGTGATATGATTCTTTTAATTCTTTTGGGAAAATACCCAGCAGGGGAATAGCTGAATCAGATGGGACCTCCAGCCCTAGTTCTATGAGGTATCTCCACACTAATTTCTATAGTGGTCACACCAGTCTGCACTCCCACCAACAATAGAGAAGGGTTCCTTTCTCCCCACAGCCCTGCCAGCATTTGTTATTGGTTGATTTCTTGATAGCAGCCACTCTTTCTGGGGTGAGGTGGAATCTCAGTGTTGTTTTCATCTGCATCTCTCAAATGACCAGTGATGTTGAACATTTTTTAATATATTTATTTTCTGCTTTTACTTCTTTGCCTGAGAAATATCTGTTCATTTCAGATGCCCATTTTTGAACTGGGTCTTTGAATTTGGAGGGTCTGATTTTTTTTCAGTTCTTTATATAATCTAGATAGTAGCCCTTTGTCTGAGGTACAACTGCTAAAAAAATTTTCCCACATTGTAGGTTGTCTGTTAGCTCTGTTGGTGATTTCTCTTGCAGTGCAGAAGCTTTTTAATACGATGAAATCCCAGTTGTTGATTCTTTGTGCTAGTTTCCGTGCTACTGAGGTTTTGTTCATAAAGTCTTTTCCTATGCCAATGTCATCAAGAGTTCTACCTAACTTATCTTCCAGCAAGTTTAGTGTTTCTGTCTTAATATTTAGATCTTTAAACCACTTCAATCTTAGTTTAGTGTGTGGTGATAGATATGGGTCTAGTTTTAATCTCTGGCAGGTTGAAATCCAGTTTTCCCAACATCATTTATTAAATAGGCTATCTTTCCTCCAATGAGGGTGGTTGGCTCCTCTGTCAAAGATGAGGTGGCTGAGTATGTCTGGAGTTGTGTCTGAATCTTCTACTCTATTCCACTGATCCTCAAGTCTGTTTCTTTGCCAGTACCATGCTGTTTTTATCAGAGTAGCTTTGAAGTATAGCTTCAAGTTGGGTATTGTGATACCCCCAGCCATGTCTCTGTTGCCTAGAATTGATTTTGCTATTCTAGGTCTTGTCTGGTTTCAAATGAATTTTTGAATTGTTTCCTCTAGTTCTGTGAAGTATATTGTTGGAATTTCAATCAGCATTCCATTAAATCTATATAGTAGTTTTGGAAGTTTGGCCATTTTCACTACATTGGCTCTTCCTAACCAGCAACAAGGGATGTCCTTCCATTTTCTTATATCCTCCTTGATCTCCTTTTTCAGGGTCCTGTAGTTTTCAGTGTAGAAGTCTTTTGCTTCCTTTGTTAGATTGATTCCCAGATATGTCATTTTTTTGGATGCTAGTGTAAAAGGAATTGTTTCCCTAATTTCTCTCTCAGTGAGTCTGCTATTTGTGTATAAGAAGGCTATTGTCTTTTGAGTGTTGACCTTGTATCCAGCTACTCTACTGAATCTGTCAATTAAGTCCAGAAGTCTTTTGGTGGAGTTTTTTGGATCTTCTATGTAAAGTATCATATCGTCAGGATATAATGACAGTTTCACTTCTTCCTTTCCTATCTTTATTCCTTTTATTTCTTTCTCTTTTCTAATTGCTATGGCTAATGTTTCCAGAACTGTATCAAACAGGAGTCATGATAATGAGCATCCTTGTCTTGTTCCTGATTTTACCTTGAAAGTTTATAGTTTTTGACCATTTAGTATGATGCTGGCTGTTGGTTTTTCATAGATACCCTTAATCAGGTTGAGATAAAGACCTTCCATGCCAATTTTCCATAGGGTTTTTATATGAATGGGTGTTGGATTTTGTCGAATGCCCTTTCTGCATCTATTGAGATGATCATATGGTTTCTGTCCTTGACTCTGTTAATATAGTGTATTACATTTATTGATTTATGAATATTGAACCATCCTTGCATACCTGGGATAAATCCAACTTGGTCAGGGTGTATGATCTTCTTGATGACACTCTGTATTCTGTTTGCCAGTATCTTGTTAAGGATTTTTGCATCTATGTTCATCAGGGAGATTGGCCTGTAGTTCTCTTTTTGGGTTGGGTCTTTCCCTGGTTTTGGAATCAAAGTAATACTTGCTTCCAGGAATGAATCTGGAAGCCTTGCTTCCCTTTCAATTTCCTTGATGAGTTTAAAGAGCAATGGTGATAGTTCTTCTTTAAATGTCTTGTAGAATTCAGCAGTGAAGCCATCAGGACCTGGGCTTTTCTTTGCTGGTAAATTTTTTATTACATTTTCAATTTCATTGTAAATTGGGGTGTTTAGAATTTCTATATCTTCTTCATTTAACTTTGTCAATTCATATGTATCTAGGAATCTGTCCATTTCTTCTATGTTTTCCATTTTATTAGAGTACAGTTTCTCAAAGTAGGTATTGATGATGCTCTGGATTTCTGCTGGGTCTGTTGTGACTTCACCTTTTTCATTCCTAATTGCATGGATTTGAGCCTTTTCTTTCCTTTTTTTGATAAGGTTGGCTAAAGGTTTATTGATTTTATTTATTCTTTCAAAAAACCAACTCTTTGATTCGTTAATTTTTTTGTGTCATTCTCTTAGTCTCCATTGCATTGATTTCTGCTCTGATCTTTATAATTTCCTCTCTTGTGTGAGCTTTGGGTTTGTTATTCTCTTCTTTTTCTAGGTGCTTGAGGTTCTGCATTAGGTTATTTATCTGAGTGCTCTCTGTTTTCCTAATATGGGCATTCACTGCTATGAATTTCCCACGTAGAACTGCTTTCATTGTGTCCCATAGATTCCTGTATGTTGTACTGGCATTATCATTTCCTTGTAGAAACTGTCTAATTTCTTCTTTAATTTCCTCTGTGAGCCACTGGTTGTTCAGGAGGGTGTTATTCAATTTCCATGTGTTTGTGGGGGTTTTGCAGTTTCTTATGTTATTGATTTCTAATTTTATGGCACTATGGTCTGATAATATACAGGGGGTAATTTCAATTCTTTTACATTTACTTAGACATGTCCTGTGAGCTAGCTTGTGGTCTATTTTGGAGAATGACCCATGTGCAGCCAAAAAGAATGTGTATTCTGATTTTGTGGGGTGGAACACTCTGTAAATATCTATTAAGTCCATTTTTTCAATAGCTTGGTTCAGTTCTAGAATTTCTTTGGGTTTTTTTGTGTAGATGATCTATTTCTGATACTGGCATATTTATTTTTCCCCTTTTCCCTTTAGTTTCTTGCCATGCCTGATGGCTTCACTCTGTTGGGCCTCATGGAGTTGTGACTTTCATTGTCTTTTTCTTTTCTCTTTTGGTACCAAGGATTGAACTCGGGTCCTTGCGCTTGTGCAGCAGGTGGCAAAACCACTGAGCTAAATCCCCTGCCATCATTATCTTTTTCTAGGATATTGCTTAGAATTGTTTGGAGTGCTGTTTTGGTGTTCACGAAATTTCTCAGGTGTTCTTTGTCATGGAAGTATCTAATTTCTCCATCGGTTTTGAAAGATAATTTTGCCAGATGCAACAGTCTAGGTTGGAAGTTATTTTCTTTTAGGGCTTGAAATACTTCACTCCAGGCTCTCCTTGATTTGAGGGTTTGTGTTGCCAAGTCTGCCATGATTCTGATGGGCTTTCCTTTATAGGGGATTTGTTTCTTTTCTCTAACTGCCTGTAGGATTTTGTTCTTCTGTTGGGTTTCTGGGATCTTGACTATTATATGTCTAGGCATAGATTTTTTTTTATCGTGTCTAGGTGGAGTTCTATATGCCTCACATATCTGTATGTCCAATTCTCCACCTCTGTCTAGGAACTTTCCTACTATTACTTCTGTGAACAGTTTTTTATGTCAATTGTACTTTCTCCTGTTTTTTTGTGGACTCCTATCAGTCTTATGTTGTTCTTCTTTGCATTATCTAACAGGTGCTGGATTGATTTCTCATGGACCCTTACTATTTTTAAGAAATCTCTGTTTTCATGGTCCTTCACTGCAATCCTGTCTTCTATATCTGATATTCTATCTTCAGATTCTCTTAATCTGCTCTGCATGCTTTCAATGGAGTTTTTAATCTCCTGAATATCTGTTTGAATCTGTTTCATGGATTCCATTTCTTTCTTATGTTGGGCAATCATGGTTTCCATTTCTTTCTGCTGGGCATTCATGGCTTCCAGCATGTTTCTGAGCTCATTTATTTTTTTTTTATCTGTTTCTTTTCTAGAGCCTCTAATCATGTCTTTCACTCTGCTCACGATCTCTGTATTTATCTGGGAGATTATTTCTGCTTTGAATTTTTCTAGAGCCTCGTTCATCTGTTTTGTTACTTCCTGTGCTATCAGTTCAGGGTGTCCAGGTGGTTGATTATCAGACTTTTCCACCTCATTTCCCTCAGACTTTGCCTTTTGTGGGGTGAAAGTCTGAGTTTGTGACTTGCTTAAATGTGTTCTCATTTTTTGTTTTGGTACTGTCTTTGGTTTAGCTCCTGGGTTGATATTTTGAAGTTGCTTATTGTAAGTATCTTTGTTGATGTATTTAGAAGCCTTATGGAATGATTGCTTCTCAGAGGCGTCTTCCAGATATAGCTGGTCTTTAGGTTTTGAGTCTCTAATGGCTCTGAGGCTATCTCATTTTCATTATACCAGGAAGGACAACTGATTAGATCAATCACAACACCTTAGCCCAAGTGATATAATCAGCAACACCATAGCATCAAGTACATCTTAGAAAATGATAATTTGTGGTAGTTATTAATCTATCACCTTTAACTGTGTGAATTAAATCAAAATCATGGAACAACCCAACATATGCTTTTATTGGATAAACTCTTCAATATAGGAACTTTACCCTTCAGGATGGGGAGTTAGAAGGAGTTTGGGAGGGAGGAATAGGTAGGTAGAAGGATAGAGGAAGGTTAGCAGTTATTCCAGAGAGCACAGGCAAGAGAAGGAAAGAGAAGAAAAGACAAATAAAGAAGAAATACAAATTAGGGCCAGAACAGGAACACAAAGGGGAGATGAAGAACAATGTGGGAAAGCAAGGGAGCAAGGCAGAGAGAGAGAGAAAGAAAATAGAAGAGAAAGAAAAAAAGAGAAAAATGAAAGTTTTCAAAGAGTAGAAAAGAAGAAAAAAATAATATTAAAAATAAGAGGAAAAAAATGTGGTAATTTTGAAAATAACAAATAAAAGATGCATATGAAGGGCCTCCTTCAGGGTATGTCTCTGCTATCACAATAGACAAAGTGGGCAGCAGTGTGCAGTTATAACTCAATGAGTCTCAGTAAGCTAGTCTGAGACCCATGAGATTCAGGCAGATTTCTGGCTGCAAGTCCCAAGTTGAGCTCCCTGTCCTGCAGGGTTGCACTCTGCAAGGTTCTACTGCAGGTTCCAGCTGCCTTTCCCCTGAAGGAAGTCCAGGTTCCGAAAGGAGGTGATGATCCCTCCAACTTACCAAGTAGGGTGGTCTGGTGTGCCTTTACTGCAGAGATTCTCTTCACTTTTCCAGTGGGTTTGTTTTCATCAGGGAGCCTGAGAGAGGCCCTCTCTCTGTTTTTCACTTATGCAGCTCAGGACAATGGCTTTTATGTCCCACTGTGCCTCTGTAGTGTGGATCCAGGTCTGCCAAAAGGCCAGAGGCGGAAGGGGGGTCGGGGCCTGTTGTTGGAGGTGCTTGCGCACAGCCAAGCTGGCAGCTGGTGGGCGTGCGGGGGAGGGGGTGGTCCTCCTCACCCTGTCTTGGTGGCAAGCTGGTGGAGCAAGCCGGAGGAAGCAAGTCCCAGTCAGCCTTGCTGATCTTTATTGAAAACTTATCGAAACTTGTCAGGAAAACAGGGCAACTATGTACAAAGGTGCCAGAAATCAGCTCATTGGATAATGGATCTTTCCCTTGTGGAAGGTCCAAAGAGTGATGGGCTGCAGCTAAAGGTGGCAGAATGGTCAGGTCTAGGCCAGAGAAGTTGAGAGAGAGGACTGTCCAGCCTGGAGAAAAGAGAGAAAATAACCTGAGAGAAAGAGAGCACTGTGCCTGCATGGAAAAAGCAAAAACAGGACTTTTAGCTGGAATAGAGGATTCAGGCAGAGACATAATTAGAGGTTCAAGTTGGTACCAGAAAATGAAGGAATTTGCTTACTAAGCTAAAAATGTCTGGATGATTTCCTTTAGACTATTGAAAGGCAATGGAGATAGCTGGGTGAGGAAGTGGCATAATGCAGAAAGATTAATGCCCTCACATTGTGCAAAATTCAGGGGTGGGGGACAGTGAGTTGCAACACAGGTAACCAATATTTAAGTGTACTGAAGTCAACCAGGCATAAGCCAGGTGAGTAAAGAAAGACATAAAGAGGAAGGAGATGAGTAAAAGATGCTGAAAAGAAAGAATGACCCGGCTTGGAGGCTAATTGGATTGGGGGAAAGGAGGCACTATATTTTTAGACCCAAATGACTAAGGTTATCAAAAACAATAGCAAATTCAAGATGAGAAAATACGTTGATTGCAAATGTTAGATGTGTTGAATAGAAGGTAAAATATAGTAAAATATCCAAGAAAGGTGTTAATAATAAAACAGTCACATTTATTCAGAGCTCATCATCAGGGAAAAAAACATTCTAAATCACTTATGCATGTTAGTTTATATCATCTCGGTGACACTCAATAAGATAGACACATTATCCTGCTTTTACAGAGCAGAGACCTAAAGTCAAGGTCATGAAGGAAGTAAGTGGTAAAATTGAAGTTTGACAATTTATTACAGTAAAAAACACACTGCTATTGATCTCCTTCAAAATACTTCTCTCCCTTTCAACACACTTACTCCATCATTCTTGACAATGTGCCTGTTACTGTAATTTTTTTCAATTTAAACATTCACTGAATTTTTTGAACACCCTTTATATTTGAGATGAGGCTTGAGTCTTTTTTGCACAAGCTTTGCATCATTGTCATCTAAAAAGATGATACAAATTGAAAATCTTTTAAAATCCTAACAAATACATTGACTTAATGAAAAAGCTGCTTAAAATGTATAAAAAACCTAATATATATACACATAAATGTATATATAATAAATATATATATTTAACATACTGATAAAATATAAATAAATATGGTGGAATTGAAGTAAAAAAAATTAAAGTTTGAACCCAGACCACGGTTTTGCATTCCACTTTCAAGTTTCTAAGAGAAAACTGGTGATATGTGGCTGAGACCTAGAAAATAATCAGAGCTAGAACCAGAAATTTAGAAATAATAATGGCAACCTGGTTGGGGATAACAGTACTGAGGGCAGAATCTAAAGACAGATTTTTTTGGCTGGCCCTTTGTATTCTAATTGCACACCTGAGTTTAATAAAAGTGACTAACAGCATTCTGTGATGAAAGACCTAGATGCAAATCAGTGACCTTCCTAAGAAATTAAGAGGCTAATTTTCTGTTTTCCTCCCATTCCATGCTCTTGTAATTTTTCTCATCAAATTTCCTTTTCAGATTCCCATGGATCCAATTAATCCAGAGATTAATTGTCTAATGGGAGACTTCCAAATCAATCTGAGTAGTCAGGAGAAAGAATCACACAGAAATTTGAACAGTAAAAGGTCAATATAAAGAAATATTAACTATAAAAGAGGATTGTATTTACAAAGGATTAGCTAATTAAATGAAAAGAACTTTAAGGAATATAAATATAGGAGAAGAAGGAGAAGCCTCTACTGTTACAGCTGAGATCCCTGCCTCACCCAGGCTGAGATATGACTAATAAAAAAGGCACAGTTGTGGATCATTTGATGAAAGAGAAGACATTGGCAGGTATCTTCTAAGGTGCTGGGAAACTTGTTTGGGGAGAGGTATGTTAGTCAGCTTTCTGAGATACTTTATTGAGATACTTAACTTTAAAAGAGGGAAGGTTTTCTTTGGCTTTTGGTTTCATCAGACAGATCTTTGGCTGAGTCCGTGTTCTCCTGGCCTCATGGCTTTGGTCCTGTGGTGAGGTAGCATATCATAGTAGGAGTGCAGTGTTGAGCAAGCTGCTCAGCTCATGGCAACCAGGAAACAAAAAGAGATAGTGAAGAGACTGGCATCTCACAATCCCCTTCAAGAGCACACCCCCAGTGACTTAACTTTCTCCTATTAGACTCCACCTTCCAATACAACCAAGCTGTAGACCAAGCTCTTTAACACATGGACCTCTGGAGGACATTCCAGCTGCAAACTATAGCAGCAAGTATCTCACCAGGGGTACTCTTGCCTGAGGAAGGTGTGCTGGGAGGTTTCCAGCTGCTGACTACCACTAGCCACAACCCTGTAGAAGCTAGAGATATTCTGCTACAAAGTCACCCAAGAAGATGTGTGGGAAGCTGCTGGCCACTGTACACCCAGAGCTAAGCTTACTGCTTAGCTACAAACAAAGCTAGAATTGGATAAAGCTGGAGAAAGCCGTTGGTGCTTCAGGAGTTTGTGAAGCAAGCATCACCAGCTCATGCAATGTCTCCCTAGCACCCTCTAGTGGCAGAATTTCAGTGGGAAACTATTTAAAGAGCCCAGATCCTTTCTTATAGAGCAGGCAAAAGGGATGAAGTGGGACTAAGAAACGATAAGTCAATAATCACCATTTCTTACTCAAAGAGGTTCAGTTCACTGCTAATACTTTAAGAGACATTTCATTTCATCTGTTTTGGTAACGTTGGGAGTCAGGGATGGGGAGTTGATGTTGGCATTTTAAGAAAAGTCAGATTTTTTAAAAACCAAGAGCTTTCCCATTTCCTTCCAAACCTAAAATCCAATCATAAGCAACTGCCATGATGTTCTAAAAATAGAATTAAGAACTCTGCAGATCAGGGAAAGACCCTTCAAACTTGATGTGTTCTGTGAAAAGGCCTTTGTGTTCCACCAACATTTATACTGCTCCCTAACAATGAGATTTCCAGATTTCCAAATGAGATTCACAATGAGGCAATATTACAGAATCTTGTTTTCTTTTGTTAACAAAGAAGATAAAACAAACAAGCCGTCACTATTACTAGTAGAGAGAGGGGACAAGTTTTTAGCAAATAGGTCCTGGGTAAAGCAATTTGCAAAATTCACTCTGTATGAACCTGCTCAAAGGAAAAATAAAAGAATAACAACTTCATACCCTCAAATGAGATGACATCTTAATTCCTTACACTTATCATTGATGCTCTACCACTTTAAAAAGAGTTTAAAATATTAAGACCAACCTAAGAGGAACAATTATTGAACAGGAAAAATAAAAATTTTTTGCAGAAATTGTGATTGTTTCTTTAGAAAACCCAAGAAGCCATTTGGAAAACTATGGCAATACCAAAATTCTAAAACCAACTGGATGGAAATTATTTAAAATATGCTGGCTGTCCTACACAGAGCACTAAACATATGCTATCACATAAACTACTATTTCACTAGAAAAAAATCTGAAAGACTACACAACTCATAAAATGCTGGATTAGATGAGATCCAGCTGGCAGAAGCAAAATATCTAAGCAAAAGTTTACTTCTAACCTTTCTTAAAATTACACTGTAGAGACAGAAGGGACCCCTGGGGAGAGTTAAAAGATCTAAGCCCTTTTTCAAGGGTAGAAAAAAACTTCTGTGTGGCTTTGAGCAGCAAGCAGTTTTCAAGCAGCTCTATGGTTTGAAGCAGACAGGTTGCGACTTTGACTCCCACTTCTGTGTGGGCAGCATGGTCCCTCCTAGTGCAGATCGCCATGCCCACCAAAATTTCCCTATTAGCTCATAAGACCAAATCCCCAGCAACAAGCCCAATATCAGTCAATCAAGTGTCGACCCTCAGGGGTGTGGAGATGAGACCCCCTACTCTCAAAAAACAGGACTGCTGCCTCAGATTCAGTGGTGCTCCAGCTCTGGGCCCTGCCGCTCCTGTGGCTTTTTACTACATCTTCTTGCGATGCCTATGATAAAGTTACTTTTGCTTTGCACTGGACTTCTGTTCTGACTCCTCTTCCTCTTTCTAATTCGGAGAGAGAGACAGGCCCAGCCAGGGTGAGTTTGGGGACCCCAGCCCCAAGACTCACTAGTCATAACAACATAAATCTGTTTTCAAAAGAATATCTCCATAAAAGCAGAGATGGAAAAGAGCATAGGAAGATATCCATCAGAGAATATGAAAGTGTGATAAACTTGGAAGACAGAAAGCATGTAGAAACAAACAGACCAAAAAACATGAGCAGAAAAAGGAAAATCCACTTGGCAAGACTGAGGTGCACCAGCTTCTGGGCAGCAGCAGATGCACTTGGCAAGGCCAGCCCTACCGGCACAGGCTCCAGGGACAGGAGATGCCCACCACTGCCAGGCACATTTAAGAAATGATCTGAGTCACCCTCAAGAGGCTGACCTACCAACAGCTGACAGAAACTGAGAATAATTCTGAAGGAAGGGAATTACCTGCCTTGAGTATTTCTAAAGGGGCTGGGTGTTGGAGTGGATTTGGTAGTAACTCAGTATGAACACAAAGGCACTGATGAGACAGTGAAGAGAGACAGCTCTGTGTAAGGAGAAATGCTCCAGCACCCACCTCTAGCACCAAACTCCCACCTCTGTGCAAAACTCCACCCTAGCACCACTCCTACCACAAATTCACTACCGAGCACCAAACTCCCACCCTCAGCAAAATGTCCCCTCATCCCCAGCACACAGGCCTTCGGACTTTGGTAATTGTAGACTACCTCTCCTGCCCATCTACTTCACAACCAGGCACCTCAAAATGCAGTACTCCAGACAATAATTAGTGAACCCCACCAAATATGTAAAAGCTACAATCAACCCCAGCACACACACACACACACACACACACACACACACACACACATTCAGAGAAAGGTCTGATGGGGAAACTGAACAAGAGAGCCAGAAAAGCAAGTAGAGCCATGCTCAGAACTCCACCAGGTAACTCCATATGTATAAGAAAACCAGCAGAGGGGATCTTCCCCAAAGAATTAAAAGAATCATACCACAGTGATATATGTGCACCCATGTCCATAGCAGCACAGTTTGTAATAGCTAAAACTTGGAAACAGCCCAAATGCCCATCAACTGGAGACTGGATAAAGAAAATGTGGTTTTTTTATAAAATGGAGTACTACTCAGCCATAAAAAATGAGAAATTAGAGACATTTATAGCTAAGTGGATGCACATTGAGGCAATACTCCTAAGTGAAATAAATAGGACACACATGAATAAATACCGAATAGTTTCTCTGGTGTGAGAAACTGAAAGTGTAAATAAGGACTAAATGTATAATAGGTAATGTGAAATAGGAAGAAAAGGGGCAAAGGGGAAGGAAGTGGGAGGGCTAAGGGAAAGGATAGAAGGGAATGGGATTAATATGAGAAAATGGAAAAATAGGAACAAAATCTTTGTAAATAGGGAGGAATGGAGGGGTTGAAGGGGGAGCTGGGCAACGGTGAAAAATAAGAACCAAATTTCCAATGATGAATGTCATTATATTGTATACCTAAAATGTACCAATGATTAGAATGAATAATCGATAATGTAAAATAGGCAGAAAAGGTCCAAAGGGGTAGGGGTAGTGGGAGGGGCAGGGGAAAGGAAAAACGGGAAAGGAAAAAATGATGAGAAATGGAAAAAATGGAAATAAAGTCTTTGTAAATAGGGAAGGGTGGAGGGCGTGAAGGGAGGGCTAGGAATGGGGAAAAAATAAGAACCAAGATGCATTATATAAAGGTACAATTCCCAATGAGAAATGTAATTGTGTTGTATACCTACAATGTATCAATAAAAGAATTTAATTTAAAAAAAAGAAAAAAGAAAACCAGCAGAATGAAAGAGGAAAAGGAGGGTAAGATAGCAGAACAAGAGGGACAAGACAGGACAGAAGCACTTTAAGCAAAATTCTAATTTATATCTTCTGAAAGATCTGAGCAGCTATTACATTCATATAATAAGACAAAGTTGCCAAAGAAAAAGCAGGCAGAGAACAGGGAACTCACACAGAGCAGAAATCACTCTATCACTGGGTCAAACTCCATGTAAAATGACCAATTCTCCAGTTCCAAATAACAAAAGCCAACTTTCTACATTTTGTAGGACCACATACAATTTTTAAGTGACCAGAAGAAATCAAACACAGAACTTAATCCCACAATCACTCATCTGGCAAATACGAAAACAGGTGTGACAATATGAATGTTATGCAAAATACATAAAGCTAAAGCATTATGCCAAAGTATGGTATACTGTATGGCTGAAGATATAACCCAACTATGAATGTAATATTTGAGAATCTTTCTGCCTCCAGAAAAAAGTTGTCAGTTCCCTACTCCACATTTATTTCTCTTTGCTTAGAAATAAAACTCCAATTTTATTCAGAGCACCATTAAAATCTACTTTCTGACTCCCATGTGGCTAAAGTGGTCATTTAAATGGAAGCTGCTAGGTGAAGTTAGTATGCATTATTTTATTCTTCATCCTTTTCCTTATTCCTGAATAATAGTTAGATATAATGGGTGGCGCCCTGGAAACCATCTTATATTCACAAGGATGAAGGCAGGGAGGAAGGAAGCTATAAGTAATGTAAGTGCCTGGTAACTCTGTGGCATTGCCATATCAAGCCTGAGCGACCAGCTTCAAATGTCTTTCATGTAAAGAAAAATAAACGCTTACCCTATTTAAGCCTCTCCTTTTTAGGTCTCTGTAACCTACAGCCAACTGCATTTTCAAACTCAAAAGGCATACAACTACTTAGCTTTGACATTTGTAAAGGAAAATTTATCAAAGAAAAAAATAAATTAATGAATCAACAATCAATACATCTGTCTCTAAAATCAACTGATCCTAAACATTACAGTTGAAAAATAGACATTAGCAGACTGGATTAAAATAAAAGTGAGGCCCAACTTCATGCTGCTAAGGATAGAATGGCAATTTTGGAAATCCAGGCAGGTAAAAAAGAAGCTTGAAAAAGATGTGCTATGCAAATACTAAGCATAAGAATCCATCGAAGTAAGCAAGAAATAATGGAGAGAAAATGAGAATCACTCCACAATGATAAGGTGGCCAATTCATCAAGATGATTCCAAGTGTGTCAAACCTAATAACAGAGCTTCAAAACGCACGAGAAAAACTAACAAAACTTAAGGGAGAAATAGACAAATCCATAATCAAGGCTGGAGATTTCAACATTGTTTTCTCAGTAACTGAAGGAAAAAGTGGACAGAATATCAGTAATGATATAGAAGATGAATAACAGTAGTTAAAAACACAGCCTCACTGATGTTTACAGATCACCCTCCCCACATCTGCAGTGTGCATGTGTTTCAATGCACACAGAACAGTCATCAGATTGACTTTATCACTGCCTAAAATCAACTGAAAGCAAGCAAAGATGAGAAATGATTTTGAGGTCTTCATGCAATTAACAAGTTACATTCAATGGATTTCCATAGAAGACATCTCAATAAAGAGACAAATATTCCTTTCAGGTCAAATGAACCAGTATCAAAAATTAATCATGTATCTGACTTTGGGAGGTCGCCTCCAAAATGTTGCCAGGGCCCTGTCCTCCTGGTCACCACAGTCTTGTATAGTCCCCTCCCATTGAGTGTGGATTGGACCTAGTGACTCCCTTCTAGGTCCCTCTCTGCACTCCTAGAAGAAATCACTGCATATGTGCCCATGTGGTGAGGAACTAATGCCTGTAGCAGCCATGTGAGTTACTTCTCCTGACAGCTGCCCTCTAGCCCCTGTCAATTGTCACCCATCTAGAATCCTCCTGACAGCATGTGGAAACCTTATGTGGCACCCTGAGCCAGAACCACCCAGCTAAGCTGCTACTAGATTCCAGACCCTCAGAAACTGTGAGATAGTAAATTTTGTCTTCAGCTACTAAGTCTTGAGGTAATTTATAACACAATAGATACCTAATAGATATCCATTTTTTTAAAACTCAATAAATTCAACAAGCTTAAATTTATACTGTCTATTTTGTCAAACCACAAGGCAATATAATTAGATATTAATTGCCAAAGCAACAGAAAGAAATCTTTTTTGGAATTTTTAAATCCTTTTAAATAACTCTTGGTTAAAGAGGCAATCAAAGCTCAAATTACAAATTATTTATAAATGAATAAAAAATGAAAACACAACACTGAAATCTATGAGATGTAGCCAAATACATTAAGAAAAGTTTCTAGTTTAAAAATCTGGTATGTATTAGAAACATAAAACTCTAGGTTTTACCTCTTAGCCTTCAAAGCCTAAAATATTTGCTACCTGGCCCATTACAGATAAAAGTTTGTTCACCCTTCATTTAACCCACTACAGTTTATTCCTTACTAATGCTACATGCCCACTGCTGGTTGCCATGAGACTGTGCTCACTGTTAGTTACACCAGGGCCCAAACTGGCCTTGAATGTAGCTGGTCCCTGAATCAAAGGGAGGAAATTCTATCCTGGTGTCCTGAGTGGAAATAAAATGCATGACTCAGAAGAGTGACATTATTTTAACTTCCAATTCATTGACCAAAACTACTAACATGGGTCAACCTGAGGGGTCTAAGCAATACAGTCCCACCACATGCTCAGAAGCTGGTGCAGTAACATTACACTGTTGTGGTTTGAATGGTGGCCTCAAAAACATACCATGTCCTAATTCTCTGAACTTGTGAATGAAATCTTATCTGGCATCAGAATCACTTGTGAGGGCAGCCCTTGGAAACTAACACACCACCCAAAAATGGATATAGATGAAACAATCCTAAATTAAATTCTGGCAAATCAATTCCAAAAGTGTATTGAATATCAGTCCTAAATGGCCAATAAGGTCTTGTTTAAGAAATAATAGAGTGATTCAACATTAAGTTGATGTTGAATTGATATAGCATCATATTAATGAGGTGAAAAAGATTTCAAAGATCACCAATAAATGATAAAAAAATACTTAATAAAATTCAATGCATTTTCTCAATGAAACTATTAATGAAGTTGAATTCAAAAGGTTTTATAGCTTTATAAAGATTATCGAGAAGAAACCTACTATTAAAACCATACTTAATGAACAAATATTAGAGAAGAGCTAATTAAATCAGGAATAAGGTGAAGATGCCCACTGCCAGTGCTGCTATCCAGGGTTGTGCCGGAAGTCTTTGCCAATGCGATAAGAATAGAAAAAATCTATAAATCTTGGGAAAAGCGACAAGGTGCCATCATTTTAAGATACTGTGTCTATTGATTTAGAAAATCCAAGGGAATGAACTAATATTCAAACATGTAAGAATTGCTAGAACAAAGGAGACTTCAGGAAGGTGGGCATGGACAAGGTCAATCTGCTAGGAAAGCGATTAGAAAATGTCACAGCAAAGATTCTACCCTCAGGAGCAACCCAATTCTCAGACACCTAGAAACAAATTTATCAGGAAATATAAAGGTAAAATTAAAAAGTAGGAATTTTTCCT
Source organism: Heterocephalus glaber (assembly GCF_053883595.1). Lineage (NCBI taxonomy): Eukaryota > Metazoa > Chordata > Mammalia > Rodentia > Bathyergidae > Heterocephalus > Heterocephalus glaber. Next base: position 64,403,180 of record NW_028258320.1, read on the forward strand.
ATAAGAGAGAACCACAATGATCCTAAATGAAAAAATCTGACACTGTTAAGATTTACATCTTCCACAAATTTATCCATAAGCAATGCAATTCCATCAAAGTCCCAAGGGTTTTTTTTTACTAATTATGTCAAGCTAATACTAAAACTCATGTAGAAAATGCCCAAGAGTTTCTAAGAGAACTATTTTTAAAACAATGAAGGGCAATTTCTGTAGAAAATGTGCTAATAAATTCAAAGAACATACAATAGAGTGCCTCTAGGACTGCTATAAACAGGCCAAAGTCAGGAACAGACCCAAATATTAGTAGGAATTTCATGTGACATGTAGGTGGCACTTCAGATCACTATTACTAGATAAATCAAATAGCCATTTGAGAAAAAATAAAAATATAACTATTTTATGTCACCAGAGAACAAAATCCAGATGGATTACAATAATCGTAGCAGAAGCTATAGGCCAAAACAGTGTAGTCTGACAAAATAAACTACAAAACCCAGAAAAGCATATAGATTTAGAATTGACCACAAAGACTTAGAATTTCCTGACAAGAAATTATTCTATAAGCAACATAAAAACATTTGAGGATCAAGAGAAAATAACAGCAAAGAATTAAAATGTATACCACATAAACATAATATATTCAATTTAGAACACATAAAGTATTCCTCTAAATCAAAAGAGAAACTAATAGAAAAATGAGCAGAGACTATAAATAAGACACTAAGAAATAAAAATATCTTTAAAACTTTTGAAATAATGTCATCGTAGTAGTCGTAATAAAATAAATGCACATTAAGGCTACAAAAATCAGTTTTATCACCCAAACTGGCAACTGTTTGTGGTGGTAGTAGGATGTTACAAGGATGTTTTGTGTACTACATTTAGAAGGAAAAGATACTTTAGCTCTAAAATCCATCATAGTGAAATATTTCTATATCACTATAATGACTTACATTAAAATAATTTTCATCAAAACTTTACTTAAAATGATGAAAATAGTAAAATAATTAACTATAACAAATATACCACCATCAAAAAGTTTTAAATAGGAGGAAATGAATGTAACAAATGAAAAACACATAAAAGTACATAATCATAGCCATAGTAATGGTCCAAGCAGTGTTAACATCGGCTGAAGATTTACTCTAAGCCAAAGACTTACTAAACCCTTTCTATGTATTGACCAAATTTACATAGCTATATTGTGAAGTAACAACTACTTGAATGCTCATTTTAAAGTAAGCTGATGTCCTGAAGATTTGGGGGATTTATCTATGCTAGAGAACAACACCCATGTGTATGAAGTAACTAGGTGGCACTTGCCCTGTCCCTGTAACTAGAGAGATACCGTGTGTTCTGAGTCAGTTAATGAAGGTTTGCAAGCTGAGACTGTAATGTTGTCATCTCACCCACCCACTACCAACAATGGACAGAAATCCCAGAGAGGTCCAACTTCTGCCTACATTCCTGCAGGAAAATGAGGTCTGTTGCCTGGTACCCTGGGGAGTTTAGGTAGCAATTCAATTGCACCCTTTACTCCTTGTGCTGAGTGAAAGACACAAAAGTCATCACAAGGCTGAAATGGATACTTGATCTTCTGAGTGGGTTGGCACAAGGCCAGATACCTGAATTCTTATCCCTAAAGAGCACCGGCCTACTTTGACGTCACAGTCAGACTGAGCCTACCTGAGAAAAGCTGTAAAACAGCCCCTATCCCCTTCTCCTCCCATAGTCCCAAGCATAGGCTACATCATTAAGTACTGCTTTCACTTGCCCAAATTATTCAAAAAGTAAGCCTAGAATTTTGAAACTTTTTCATCTTTCAAGAAAACATTTGCATGGAAATGAAGTCTTTGTAAATAGGGAAGGGTAGAGGGCGCGAAGGGAGGGCTAGGAATGGGGAAAAAATAAGAACCAAGATGCATCATGTAAAGGTACAATTCCCAATGAGAAATGTAATTGTGTTGTATACCTACAATGTACCAATAAAAGAATTTAATACAAAAAAAAGCAAAAAAAAAGAAAACATTTGCAGAAGATAGGAAAGAAAAGTCTGAAGCACACCATGCATCATGCAAGGGGGTTGTGGGCCAATTGTAGCCTGTGAGGCCTGAGCAGGTGAATGCCTGCGAAGGTCTTTCCAGCCCCTCCTGTCCACTGGTGCTTGCTGATGCAGCCCATCCTGATGGCAAACAGCTCAGTTCGCGGTCAGCTCTATCTTTGCACCTCAGGAAAAGGTAACCTGATTTTCCTGCAAGTGTAATATGTTTGATCATTGAAAACTCTCTGAGAGCTTCCTTGGAATAATTAAAAGGTATGAAAATAGAAATATGAACTATCAAGGTGGATAGCAGTGGGCCAGCCCCATAAAACACATGCAGGGAAGGCATCAATGTAATTGATGCAAATTTCAGACACTTCAGAACTTTCTAACGATACAGGTCAAAGGCTAACACTCTCTTTGGGCTCATAAGGGGGGGCAATTTGAAGCTTCCTTTAGAGTTTCATTAGGGCACAGTGTGCTCTGCGACTCTTACTGATTTATGACTTGGCAGTCTGACATTGTGACATCTGAGACATCCCAGGCAATCTCTCAGGTACCAATCTGGGACATGAATGGCTGAAGGACACTGAGCTCATTAACTACAACTACAAAGCAGCTTTTACTTCGACAGTAAAAATGGCACTTGATGTTAAAGCCAAAGATATCCTAGCAGGAGCATTACTGAGACTGATAAAAGGATGATCCCAATGATGATGAGCAGAGTCACTGGTTCCAGAACCAAGGGCTTTGTGTGGGCAAGAGCAAAGATTTAATGCTGGTCAGAGCAAGCAAGGGTGGGTCCCACATTTCCTCATGCCTAGATAAGGAGTACCAGTTCACTACACAATTGCACTGTTACACTTCATCTCGGGCAATGTGCACACAGTAACATACCAGATAGTGTGCTGAGAACTGAGGGTTTGGGATGAACAGAGCACATGTGGTCTCAACATTATGGTCTTACAGCCTAGAGCAAACTTTTTCTGTAGAAAGTCAGGAAATAAGTAATTTAGGTTCTGCAGGCCATATGGTCATAACTACTCCACTCTGCCATGGTAGCACAAAAGTGCCATAAATGATATGTATGAGGTGTGGCTGAAATATACAGTGAGTGTTAAACTTTTTAAAAAGTTATTACAGTTCAAAGCACACTGTTATTAATACCTCTCAAAATGCCCTCCTTTGCTATGAACACATTTATCCCTTCATTCTTGCCACTTTCTGAAGCAGTTCTGAAAGTCTTCTTTCAGGTCTTTACAAAGTGTTATTAAAAAATATAGTGAGCACTGCTGCTGAGTGCCATCCAACAGAAAAGCAGACTCATGAAAACATTATAGTGTTCTCATTCATCTTATTCACCATATCTGGCATCTTATGACTTTTGGTCTTCTCTAAAGTCAAAATGTCCATGAAAAATAAACTTTTTGAACTGATTCTGGACATCAAGGCAACAATGACTATACAACTAAAGATACTCATAAAAGAGGACTTCCAGAACTGCTTCAGAAAGTGGCAAGAATGATGGGATAAATATATTCAAAGTGAGGGGGATTTTTGAGGGGGGTTAATGGCAAAGTGTTGTTTGTTGTAATCTTTTAAATTTCAACTTTCACCTGTGGTGGCTAGATTTCACCCAATGGTGTTAGTTTGCTGACCCCAGGCCTAGAAAACTATTAAACAAATACGTAGTTAATAACTACAAGTATTGGAGCCTGCTGTGTCAAGTACTATTCTAAATGCTTTATAGAACTTACTCATTTGACCCCTCTGAACTAGAATAATTATGCCCCCTTTACAGATCAGAAAACTAAGGCACAAAAAGGCTCATAACTTACACAAAATCATACAAGTATCAAACAGGATGAGGTAGGTCTTGAACCCTGCATCTCCAACTCATGCATACATGAGAACTGAACCATATTTCAAAAAGTCCATAAGGCCAAGTGTGATGACTGCTAGGGAGAAAAAGAATATGGCCTGAGAGAGAATAGCAGTGGCCTACTTCAGATGTGCTAAGAAGTAATGGGTAAGCCTGAGAGGAGAGTGGACCATAGAGGAAAACAGGGGCGTTCCAGGCTATATTAGTTTTCTATTGCTTCCAAATCACTGCAAATGGCTGCTCCAAAACAACATAAATATGTTTTCTCACAGTTCTATAGGTCAGAATCCAGGGAGCTCTGATCTAGGTTTTATAAGGCCCATATCAAGGTGTAAGCTGCTTGGCCTCTTATGTGAAGCCTCTGGGGAGAACTAGCTTCCAAGCTTGTGCAGGATGTTGGCAGAATTTAGTTTCTTGTGGCTGTGGGATGGAGCTCCCACTTCCTTGCTGGTTCAGCCAGGAGGCTCTCTCAGCCCCTGAGGTCCCAACCTCAGGTCTAGAAATCTATTAAACAAATATATAGTTAATAACTACAAGTAATAACTACATTCCTCATCATGTAGTCTCCTCCATCTTAAATCAGCAATGGAGATTGAGTTCTGCTCTATCTTCACATCTCCCTATTTTCTACTACTCTTTCACCTGGAGAAAGTTGTCTGCTATTAAGGGTTTAAGGATTTGGGCCTATCTGGATAAGAAGCTGGTTCCCTACTTTAAGGTCTATAGCATTAGTGACATCTGCAATGTCCTGTTAGTCATGCAACATAACATACCACAGGCTATGGAGGTCAGGATGTGACTATCTCTGGGGGCCTTGAAGGAACAGCATATGCACAGTATATGAATTGAAATAAGGCAGAGGATGGAGAGATGGGAGAGCAAGGAAAGAGCTAGGCAGGGCCAGGCTAGAGAGGTCTCAGGGACTGGATGCTGCTGCTGGGATAAGAAGTTGAGGTCCTGTTTAGCTGCTGAGTGATGGGTGGGCAGGAGTGAGAGATAATTGGGAGACCAAGTAGGTAACCACAGCAGTGGTCCAGGTGCAAGATGGTGATGACCTGAGATAGTGGAGTTTAAGAAAAGGAGAAGATTAGGGATATGTTTTCAGAGATAACTTATTGATAAAGCAAGTGCAGGTGACTAAGAAGGGAGAAGGGTTAAGTAAGAAGAAAAGAAGGCTGTGTGAAGAATAGCCTTCAGGTTGAAGATCAAGTTGAGCACTGAAAATGCACTGCTGATATGCTATTAGATATTAATTTGCAGTGCTGTCAAGTAGACAGATAGATGACTTGAGAGGTAAGCAGATCCCACAGGGTTCTGCCCACCCCAAAAGTGTTTGTCCAGGAGTTGTCATGGTTTGAAATTCTCATCATTGTCTCATTTCAAGAAAATAAGGTTTTGAGTATCCAGGAGAATGGTCTTGAATGGCCTACAACATTACATACACTGTATTAGTCAGCTTTCCAGTACTATAACAAACACCTGAGATAACCAATTTCTGAGGAGAAAGGTTTATTGTGGCTCCCAGATTTAGAGGGTTCAGTCCATGATCGGTCAGCACATTATGGCAGAAACATGTAGCAGAGCAAAACCTTCTCATCTCACAGCCCAGAAAGAAAGAAGAGAGCAAGAGGTAGGGCTGGGACAAACATCCCTTTCAAGGATATGCCCCCAATGATATGAAGACCTTCCAGGAGGCTGTACCTACTAAAGGCTCAACCGCATCCCAGTAATGCCACTCTGGAGAATAAATCTTTACCATATAAGCCTCTGGAGACATAGAATATCCAGATGATTCCACTTACACAATATAACAGCAAGATGGTTGGATAAACAGGCTCTCTCCTTGGAAGCTGACACTCGAAAACACAGAATGGAACATTCTTTATGAGACACAAGTCCAGGGAAGGCCCTGGGAGGTGGGCCCAAGTAGGAGGCATCTCAGGAAGATACTATAAATTAGTATCAATAGCCTGAATGATATGAACCTCATGCCCTCATTCAGCCCAAATCCCTAACTATGGAGACAATAACCTCAATTAAAGAGATGCTCCTTAAGTTTCTGTGAGGTGACTGTCGCCAACAGAGGGATAGAATACTGGCTCAAGCAGAATCAATTTCCACTGTCTCTGTAAAATTTGCATGCATTGGCCCCTTTGAGGATGCCCTGAAACTGATCCCAGAAAGTCAGCATGATGCCCATGGATAGTGCCATGTAGAAGTGCCAAGGTGGGCACTACAGTTTTTATTATAGTCTCTAAGAATTATCTAGTCTCCATTCTCTCCTGACTTAAAGATGTGGTTGTTCCATCCCCTACAAAACCTTGCTTCTTTTTAACCCAGTCCTAACTCAGGAATCAGACCACACTGCTTGATATCCCAACTTTTCCATGTATTGTGTAACCTTAGACAAGTCACTTAACCTCTCTGTACCTCAGATTTCTCATCTTTAAAACAAAGTCAGAAAGATGAGGCCTGGAGAGTTCCAGTTCTAGGATGGCCATGGGAAGTGTTCTATAGACCCACTCTTCAATGAAACAAGCACAAGTGCTGACAACTATTCAGAATAAGCCACTATTTAAAATCTCTGAAAATGGTCCTAAGGGCACATAGTAAATGAAAAAACGTTCATTCAAGAACATCTAAAACTCAGTAAAAACTTTTAGATTCTATGCACTTGAGCCATAACTCCCTCCCATACTCTTTGGGAAGCTGCAACAAAGATGAGATTCCTTTTCCTCCTGGTTCTTAAGCAAAGGGACCGGCTCACTGGAGAGAGTGAGCTTCCAGTGTTTCTCATCCCCACAAACTCCATTTGGAGAGGCTGAGTTCCTTGTGAGGGTAGTAGTAAGTCACAGGCTCCTTTCCCTGGCCCTCTCTTAGGGCACCTCAACAACCCACATGGCACAAATCTAGTTAGGGAATAACAATGAGTCAGGGTACACTCAGATACAACCACTAAAAGCCTCTGTTGTGAATACAACCCTGAGGCAAACAACATACCACTGACTAGACCCACCAACAGGACAAGTGGGGCCGGTCAGCATTCACATAGCAACAGCCTGGTAAGTAGGTGTAGAAGCACAACAGGATGCAGTTGTTACTCATTATCTTTCCCTGTACTTGGTGCTTTACAATATTACAGGTGCTAGAAACAAAATTTACCCATCCAAATATCTCAAGACAGAGGAATTTTTTGACTCATTCTTTTATTTTTCTTTGTCTTTGAGTGGTTTTTTTATCTTCTTTCCTTTTTTCTTATCTTTTTCTTATTTTCCTTCCCTTTCCCTTGTTTATTGTTTGTTCAGTTACATATTTACTTTTCTTATTCCTTAACTGGATTTTTTTTATTTTGCCTCTTTTTCTTCTTTCTCATTCTATATTAGTCTTTTTTCTTCATTTTTTTTCTATTCCTGTACCTATTTTTTTCAGTTTTTATTAGTACATGTTTGCCATACATAATGATTACATTCCTTTTAGGGGATTGGTACATGCATGTGACACATCTTAATTCTTTTTTTCATTCCATTTCCTTCCTCTCCCCATCCACTCTCCATCTCTTAGTCCTCCTCCTTTTTGCAAAAGATCTACCTCCATATTTCTTATCTATTATTTTGCTCTTTATTTATGTTTTAGATTTCTCATATAAGAGAAACCATGCAATATTTAGCTTGTGTGTCTGATTTATTTCACTTAACATTATGGTTTCAAGTGTATCCATTTTCCTCCAGATGGCTCAAGTTTATCTTTATTTATGCTAGAGTAGTATTCCATTGTGTATAAATATGACATTTTCTTTATTCATCTGTTGATGGACATATAGGTTACTTCTAAGATTTAGCTATTATGAATTGTGCTAGTATGAATATGGGTATGCATGTATCACTGTTACATGATGTCTTTAATTCTTTCAGGAAGAAATTTAGGAGAACAGCTGGGGAAAATGGAATTTTTATTTTTACTTTTTGTAGGAATCTCTATATTTATTTCCATAGTTTACATTCCCACCACTAATGTAGAAGGGTTTCTTTTTCTGCTTAGCCTTGCCAGAATTTGTTATTGATTTCTTGATGTTAGTTATCCTTTCTTGAGTAAGATGAACTCTCAATGTTTTTAAATTTGCATTTATCTAGTGGCCAAAGATGTTATACATTTTTAAATGTATTTATTAGGCCATTTGTTCTGAGAAGTGTGTATTTGCTGTAGTTGCCCAGGTTTTTATTGGTCTTTTATTTTGGAGATCCAATTTTTTGAGTTATTTATATATTCTAAATATTAGTCCTTTGTCCAAGGAATAGCTGGAAAGAAATTTTCCCATTCTTCATGTTGTCTCTTTACTCTGTTGGTTGTTTCATTTGCTGTCCAATCTTCTTTTTATTAAATTGTACTTTTTCTATTTTTCCTTTTGCAATCCCTCAATTTTTTATTATTTTTAACTTTTATTAATTTTTTGGCTTTTAGTTTACTTTACATTATTATTTTTGTTATTTTCTACTATTAATTGTGGCATAGTCAGTGATTTCAATTGGTCTTTACTGTTTATTCATGTCTGGTTTGTCTTTGTATTGTTATCATTACTTAAGTTTCTTTTTCCCTCTCTGATAAAAGGATTAAGCCCTCAGAAGGAGGTTACACACTAAGAAGAACTTCACATAAAGTGGAAGATATATCCAACCAAACAGATGAACAAATCTCAAGATAGGAACACAGTATGCAAAAGGTAAGGTAACATGACTCCTCCTAAGATCCATAATTCATCAGTAACTGATTAAAAGTTAATGAAATACCAAATAATTCAAAACATTGACTTTTAAAATAATCAATGACTTCAAAAAGAATATAAATAAGCAAGTGAATGAATTAAGGAAGAAAACGCAAGATACAAAAAGCCAATTTAGTAAAGAGGCAGAGATTCAAAAACAAAAGAGGTACAGATTCTGAAGAAAAAATGAAATAAAAACCATGGAAATGAAAAGTACATAAGTCATATCAAAAACTCAGTAGAAAGCTTCATTGATAAGATCAAGAAGAAGACAGAATTTTAGGGTCAGTAGATGGGGTTGATGAATTAACATACTCAGATATGAGTAATGGAAAAATAGGAACAACACATCCAAGAACAAATTTTTGTGTAAAAGATGACACAAGGTTCAGCTTAATGAACCTCAGTTCAATTTAATAAACTAATAACCAAAAACTTCCCAAATCATGGGAAAGATATGGACATCCAGGTACATAAGGCACTGAAAATCCTAAACAGGCATGACCATAAAAGGACCTCCTATGTCACATTATACTTAAAATGTCAAGAGAGAATCAACATGTCACTTATAAAGGCAAACCATGAGAATAACTGCAGACTTCTCTGCAGAAACTCTAAATGTCAGGAGGACATGGAATGATGTATTTCAATCCCTGAAAGAAAATTACAGCCAATCTAGACTACTATATCCAGCAAAATTATTCTACAAAATCAAAGAAGAAATAAAGACCTTTTTACATAAACTGAAGAAATTCATGATCACTGAGTCAGCACTGCAGAAAATATTTATAAGAATCATACACAGAGATGAAGAAGAGTAAATATGCTATGGAGAATTATGAAAGAATCAAACATTATAAAAACAATAAAATGACAGGAATTAATATATATCTTTACATAATAACTCTGAATATAAATGGTCCTAAGTCTCCAATTAAAAGATAAAGACTGGGAGATCATAAAACAAGACCCAACTCTTTGCTATCTGCAAGAAACACATCTCACTAGCAGACTGAAACTAAAAGGATACAAATAACACTCTGTGCAAATAAAATACAAAAGCAAGCAAGAGTATATTCACATCCAACAAAGCAGATTTCAAGAAAAAATTAGAAGAGACAAAGAAGGCCACTACATATGGGTAAAAGGACCAATCCACCAAGAAACATATAACAATTGTAAATATATACACATTGAATCTTGGTGCATACAATTTCATCAAACAAACACAGTTCAACATAAAGACACACATAGGTCCCAATAAAATAATAATGGGTGACTTCAGTACTACACTTTCACCAGTAGATACATAATCCAGACAAAAAAATCAATAAAGAAACATCAGAGTTAAACTACACTGAAGATAAAATGGACTTAACAGATGTCTGCAGAATATTCGGTCCAACAACTACAAAATATATACTCTTTGGCAGCTCGTGGAACATTCTCCAAAATTGATAATATTTTAAGAAATAAAACAAGCCTTAGCAAATACAAAAAATTAAAATAATTTCTTGCATCTTGTTAGATCATAATGGAATGAAACTAGAAACCAACAGTAAGAGAAACTATACAAAAACATGGAGAATGAACAATTCACTTTTGAACAATCAGTGGGTCACTGAAGACATCACTAGGAAAATTTTTAAATTTCAAGAATCAAAGGAAAATGGAAACACATCATACCAGATCCTCTAGAACTCACCTTAGGCTGTTCTAGGAAAGAAATATAAAACTGCATCAAAAATCAGAGAGATCTCCTCCCCTGCTGCCATCCTAGGCTCCTAGGGCAGAGAAGGTGAGCCAGTCCCAGCACCTGGAAGGAAGCTCCCTGCCTCCATCCCAGGCTCCTAGGGCAGAGAAGCTCAGCCAGTCCCAGCACCTGGAAGGAAGCTCCCCCTCTGCCATCCCAGGCTCCTAGGGCAGAGAAGGTGAGCTGCGTGGGTGGCAGAAGCACCCCCTCCCATGGAAATGAGAAGACATGTAAACAAGTCTCAAAAACAGACTTCTGGATCACCTACAGCAACCCCAAAGGGAAATGAGATGGAACACTCTGATACTCAACCACCTGGACTCTCTGAACTGGCAACAAAAGATGATCTGGGAAAAATGAAATCAAAAATAATTACTCAGATAACAGCAAAGATTTTGCTCATGGTGCAAGACATGATTAATAAATCTAGAGAGGACACAGATAAAAAAAAATAGAGGATCTGAGGAACATGATGGAATCCCAACATAGGAAACAAATGGAATCCATAAGACAGATACAAACAGATTTCCAAGAGATTAAAAACTCCATTGAAAGTCTGCGCAGCAGAATGAACCAATGTGAGGATAGAATTTCACATATAGAAGAGAAGATTGCAATTAGTGACCAGGAAAAGAACAATTGCTTTAAAATTGTAAGAGAACACAAGAAATCAATCCAGTAGCTGCTAGACGATGCAAAGACGAGTAATATAAGACTGATTGGAGTCAATGAAGAAAGAGGAGAGAGTGCAGATGACATAAAGAAAACTCTTCACAGAAGTGATGGCAGAAAATTTCCCAAGGAGGGGAAAAGAACTTGACATACAGATAAGTGAGGCATATAGGACTCCAGCTAGCCTTAATCAAAAAAAATCTACACATAGGCATATAATAGTTAGGATTCCAGAAATTCAACAGAAGAATAAAACTCTACAAGCAGTGAGAGAAAAGAGACAAATCACATACAAAGGAAAGCCCATCAGAATCACAGCACACTTCTCATTGCAAACCCTCAAGGCAAGAAGAGCTTGGAGTGATGTATTTCAAGCCCTAAAGGAAAACAGCCTCCAACCCAGATGGATGTACCCTGCAAAACTATCTTTCAAAATGGATGGAGAAATAAGATACTTTCATGACAAAGAGCACCTCAGGAACTTCATGAATACCAAACAGGCACTCCAAAAAATTTTAGACAATACCCTAAGAAAAGAAATGAGGATCTCAACCCCAGGAAACCCAGCAGAATGAATCCATTGGGCGTGACAAATTAAATGCAAAGGGGGAGAATCCAACAAAAAGAAAAAGTCATGACAAGGCTTGTAAAACTTTTAACTTCATCTCCCTAATGAGTGTATAATTCAATCTTATTGTTGTACTGATTAGTATTTTTCTGATTCTAGAGTTGCACACCATTCCTTGTGCTATACCAGCTATTTATCATCTTCTTACGTCTACATTTTATTTGGATTGTCTATTAATGAGCTCTAAGAATTCTTTATATATTCTGGTCATAGGTTATATGAATTGTAAATATGATCAGTTTAAGGACTACTTTTCATTTTAATGATGTCATTTAAAGTTCTAAATTTTGATGGAATCCCATTTATCAATTTTTTTCTTTGATACATCATGTTTTTTATATCCTAGGTAGTTCTTGCCTACCCTGAATTCATAAATATTTTCCCTTATAATTTCTTCTTAAAGTTTTATACTTTTAGGCTTTCTTATTTAGGTTCATAGATCCCTTCAAGTTATTTTCATGTATGGAAAAAAAGGGTTGAGGTTAATTTTTTATATACTGATACCAGGTGTTCTAGTGCCATTTGCTGCAAACACTATCTCTTCCTCGGCTCTTGAATTAAGTTTATATTCTATAAAATGCTATTGTTAAATAATCTTTCAAAACTCAGTGGACCATATATGTGTGGTTCTATTTCTAGATTCTTTTATTCCAATGATCCATATGTCTTTCCTTACACCAACACTGCCTTGGTTACTGTAGCTTTAGAAGAAGTCTTAAAATTAGGTACTAAACATCTTCCAACACTGTTTTTGTTTTCGTTTTTAACTTTTCTAGGTCCTTTGTACTTCTACATAACTTTTAAATTTCAATATCCAATTCTTCATTTATAGCAAGTATACACAGACCTGAATTTTTATATATACCTTGTGTTTTCTAATCCTGCTAAATTCAAGTACAAGTTCTAGGGGCTCCTAGAGATTTCTTAGTATTTTCTCTGTAGATGATCATTTCATCTACATATAAAGATTTTGCTTCTGCCATGCCAATCCTATCCTAGTTGTGTCATTTTATTGCCAGACTATTTTGGTTGGGCCTAGGTTTCAAAGTTTAATGGACAGATAAAGAGTAAGCATATCTGCCCTTGTTCCCCACCTTAAGGAGAAAGCATTGTATCTTCTCCATTTATATAAGGCATTCTTGCTGGAAGTATGGAGTACATATCTTTAATCTGTTGAGAAGTTTCTGTTCTACTTCTAGTCTCCTGATAGCTTTTACCATGAACAGCTGTAGAATTTAGTCCAATACCTTTTCTCCAACTAGTGACAGGATCATATGGCTTTTTCCTTTCCTCTATTAAAATGATGACATTTGGGGGTGGATCTTCCAACGCTGAACCAACACTGCCATCCCTATAACAAAACCACTTTCTACATCCTGCCAGATCTGACTTCAAAGAGTTTGTTTTGTTAAACAAATTTCTATCTATATTCATACTTTTTTCTTCTATTATCTTTATCCTGTTTTAGGATTAGCACAATGTTGAGTTCCTAAAATGAGTGGAGAAGTGTTGCTTCTTTTTTCCGCTTTAATTGTTTGTTATAATTTATCAGTTAAAATGTTTATGAGCCTGCTGTTGTCATAGAGGTAGGTTTTCAAGCTAGGAATATACTTTCTTTAATAGGTGCTATTCAAATTTTATATTTCCTCCAGAGTTAGTTTCATTAATTTGTCTTCCAAGGTACTTCTTAGAAGTTGTCAAATTTATTTCAAAACAGATTTTTGTAATATGCTTTCTATATCCTTTTAAATTCTGTAAATTCTGTGGTAATGTCTCCTAGATCTTAATATTGTAATTTTAAAAATGTATAACTGATATTGTGTAAAAGGAAGAAAAGGTCTAAAAGAGCAGGGGTATTGGGAGGGGTAGGGGAAGGGAAAAAAGGGAAAGGAAAAAAATATGAAAAGAGGAAATAAATGGAAACAAGGTCTTTGCAAATAGGGAAGGGTGGAGGGGGTAAAGGGAGGGCAAGGGAAGGGGAAAAAAATAAGAACTAAGATACTCATGTAAAGGTACAAGATCCCAATGATGAATATAACTGTATTTTATACCTAAAATGTACCAATAAACTTAATGAAAAAAAAATCAGAGAGATCTCAAGTAAATAACATAATTGTGTCTCAAGTTGCTGGAAAACAAGAACAAAACAAATCTGACAGAATGAAAGAAAAATGAGAGCTGAAATTAATAAGATAGAAAAATGAACTTAGTAAGATAAAAGAATACACAGGATCAATGAAATAAAGAGTTGATTCTCTGAAAAGATAAACAAGATTGATAAAGTCTCAGCCATACTAACAAAAAGAATGAGAGAAAAACTCAAAATCAACACAATTAAAGATGAAATGGGGAGCTAGGCCTTGAGGTCAGAACGGTCACAGGTGGCTGCGCCCTCCTCCTTCCAGCTTGCCCCGCCCACTTGCATCCCCAAGACTGTGAGGACTCCCCCCGGGCACACCCACCAGCTGGCAGTTTAGCCACGCAGGCACCTGTAGCAATAGGCCCCCGCCCCAGCCTCTGTCCTCTTGACTGTGAAGCTACCTGGTTCCACACTACAGAGGCACAGGGGACATAAAGGCCATTGTCCTGAGCTGCAGAAGTGAAAAACAGAGAGAGGGCCTCTCTCAGGCTCCCTGATGAAAACTGAAGCCCACTGGAAAAGTGAAGAGAATCTCTGTGATAAAGCCACACCAGACCACCGTACTTGATAAGTTGGAGGGATCATCACCTCCCATCGGAACCTGGACTATCTTCAGGGGAAAGCCAGCTGGAACCTACACTGGGATCTTGCAAGGTTTAACCCTGCAGCAGGACAGGGAGCTCAACTAGGGACTTGCAGCCAGAAATCTGCCTGAATCTCATGGGTCTGCACCTGGCTTACTGAGACTCATTGCCTTGTAACTGCACACTGCTGCCCACATTGTTTATTGTGAAAACAGAGATATATCCTGAAGGAGCCCCTTCATTTGTACCTTTAATTTGTTATTTTCAAAATTACCACTATTTTTTTGCTCTTGTTTTTCTCTTCTTTTTCTACTCTTAAAAATTTTTCTTTTTCTCTTTTTTCTTTTCCTCTTTTCTTTCTCGCTTTCTCTCTCCCTCACTCCCTTGCTGTCCCACATTGTTCTTCACCTCCCTTTGTGTTCCTGTTCTGGTGCTAATTCATATTTCTTCTTTATTTTTCTTTCTTCTCTCCCCTTCTCTCTCCTGTGCTCTCTGGCCTCACTGCTAACCTTCCTCTATCTCTCTATCTACCTATTCCTCCCTCCCCAACTCCTTCTAACTCACTATCCTGAAGGGTAAAGTTGCTATATTAAAGAGTTTATTCACTATGAACATCCAAAACCCATTCATGATAAAAAAAAACCCTACAGAAAATTGGAATACAAGGTCTTTATCTCACCCTGATTAAGGCTATCTATGAAAAACCAACAGCCAACATCATACTAAATGGTCAGAAACTGAAAACTTTCACACTAAAATCAGGAACAAGACAAGGATGCTGACTATCATGACTCCTGTTCGATATAGTGCTGGAAACATTAGCCACGGCAATTAGAAAAGAGAAAGAAATAAAAGGAATAAAGATAGGAAAGGAAGAAGTGAAACTGTCATTATTTGCTGACAATATGATACTTTACATAGAAGAACCAAAAAACTCCACCAAAAGACTTCTAGACTTGACTGACAGATTCAGTAGAGTAGCTGGATATAAGGTCAATACTCAAAAGACAATAGCTTTCTTATACACAAACAGCAGACTCACTGAGAGAGAAATTAGGGAAACAATTCCTTTTACACTAGCATCCAAAAAAATGAAATATCTAGGAATCAATCTAACAAAGGAAGCAAAAGACTTCTACACTGAAAACTACAGCACCCT
The DNA here is from genome assembly GCF_053883595.1 of Heterocephalus glaber. Classification (NCBI taxonomy): domain Eukaryota; kingdom Metazoa; phylum Chordata; class Mammalia; order Rodentia; family Bathyergidae; genus Heterocephalus; species Heterocephalus glaber. The sequence goes on from NW_028258320.1 coordinate 64,418,798, forward strand.
GGAAAAGGAGATTGAGGAGGATATAAGAAAATGGAAAGACATCCCTTGTTCCTGGGTAGGAAGAGCCAATGTAGTGAAAATGGCCATACTTCCAAAACTACTATATAGATTTAATGGAATGCTGATTGAAATTCCAACAATATACTTCACAGAACTAGAGAAAACAATCCAAAAATTCATTTGGAACCAGAAGTGACCTAGAATAGCAAAAGCAATTCTAGGCAACAGAGACATGGCTGGGGGTATCACAATACCCAACTTGAAGCTATACTTCAAAGCTACTCTGAAAAACACAGCATGGTACTGGCAAAGAAACAGACCTGAGGATCAGTGGAATAGAGTAGAAGATGAAACTTCTTTCAGTAGAACTGAAAAAAATCAGACCCCTCAAATTCAAAGACCCAATTCAAAAATGGGCATCTGAAATGGACAGACATTTCTCAAGCAAAGAAGTAAAAGCAGCAAATAAACCTATGAAAAAATGTTCAACATCACTGGTCATTTGAGAGATGCAGATGAAAACAACACTGAGATTCCACCTCACCCCAGAAAGAATAGCTGCTATCAAGAAATCAACTAATAACAAATGCTGGCAGGGCTGTGGGTAGAAAGGAACCCTTCTCCATTGCTGGTGGGAGTGCAGACTGGTGCAACCACTGTGGAAATCAATATGGAGATACCTCAAAGAACTAGGACTAGAGGTCCCATTTGACCCAGTTATCTCCCTGCTGAGTATCTTCCCAAAAGAATTAAGAGTCATACCACAGTGATATATGTGCACCTATGTTTATAGTGGCACAGTTTGTAATAGCTAAAGCTTGGAAACAGCCCAAGTGCCCATCAACTGGAAACTGGATAAAGAAGATGTGGTGTTTTGTTTTGTTTTGTTTTGTTTATAAAATGGAGTACTACTCAGCTGTAAAGAACGAGAAACTAGAGACATTTATAGTTAAATGGATGCATATTGAGGCCATACTCCTAAGTGAAATAAATAGGACACACATGTAAATACCAAATAGTTTCTCTGGTGTGAGAAACTAAAAGTGTAAATAAGGATTAAAATGAATAATTGACAATTTGATAGTAGGAAGAAAAGATCCAAAGGGGTAGGGGAAATGGGAGGAGAAGGGGAAAGGAAAGAAGGGAAAGGAAAAATTATGAGAAAAGGAAAAAATGGAAACAAAGTCTTTGTAAATAGGGAAGGGAGCACAGGGAATGGGGAAAAAATAAGAACTAAGACATATCATGTGCAGGTACAAGTACCCAATAATAAATGAAAACGCATTGTACACCTAAAATGTACCAATAAAAGAATTTAAGCAAAAAATAAATAAAATAAAATAAAATGGGCATATTACTAAAAGTGATCTACAAAGTAACTGCAGTTCCCATCAAAATACTAATGACACCCTTCACAGAACCAGAAAAAACAATCTTAAAACTCATATGGAAACACAAAGGACTCAGAATAGCTAAAGTAATCCTAAGCAATAAGAGCAAGCCTGGAGACATTACACAATACCCAATTTTAAATTATACTACAAAGCCATAGTAACAAAAGCAACATGGTACTAACACAAAGGTAGAATAGAATAAAAGACACAAAGACAAACCTAGCAAGCATAGACACCCAACTCTGAACAAAGGAGCCAAAAATAACATGTTGATGCAAAAAGAAAGAAAGAAAGAAAGAAAGAAAGAAAGAAAGAAAGAAAGAAAGAAAGAAAGAAAGAAGGAAAGGCTTAACAAATGATGCTGGAAAACTGGATATCTACTTGCAGAAGACTGAAACTAGATCCCTCTCTCACGCCCTGTATAAAAATCAATTCAAAATATAACAAAGACCTAGATATGAGACCTGAAACTTTGCTAAAGGAAAACATTTAAAACCATTGACACAGGTAAAGACTTCCTGAATAAAACTCCAATAGCAAGGATCAACATGTGCAACTACACCAAACAAAAGAGTTTCTGCACACGAAGTGTAACAACCAAAGGAATGAAGAGACTGCCTAGATAATGAAAGAAAATCTTTACCAGCTACTCCTCTGACAGAGTATTAAAATCAAGAATATATAAAGAATTCAAAAAAACTTAACACCAAAAAAATCAAATAACTCAATAAATGGGCAAATAATTGAATGTTCTTCTCAAAAGACTAATGACTAATAAGTATATGAATCATTGTTCAACATTGTTAGTCATTAGGAAAATGTAAATCAAAACTACACTGAGATCTTATCTCACCACAGAATTGATATCATCAAGAATATAACAAATTGGGGCTGGGGATTTAGCCCAGTAGTTTTGCTGCCTGCTGTGCAAGCACAAGGACCCAAGTTCAATCCCTGGTACCAAAAAAAAAGAAAAAAAAGAATATAACAAATAATAAATATTGGTAAAGATTCAGAGAAAAGGAACCCTTCCATACTGTTAGTGAGCATGTAAATTAGGACAAGCATTATGCAAATCAGTATAAACGTGCCTCAAAAAACTAAAATTAAGAGTATGATATGACCTGTGTATGTCATTCCTTGGTATACATCCAAAGGAATTAGCATACTATAAGGATACCTGCATAGCCATATTTATTGCAGCACAATTCACAGTAGTAGTCAAGATACAGAGCCAGGCTATGCTTGGCATCCCTCAACAGATGAATAGAGAAAAAAACTGGTATATACACACAACTGAGTCTTACTCAGCCATAAGGAGGAACAAAATTATGTCATTTGCAGGAAAACAGATGGAACTGGACATCATCATGTTATACGAAATAAGCTGGACTCATAAAGTTAAGTATTTCATGTTTTCCCTAATATTTGCAGTCTGAAAAGGATGAGTAGAAGGGAACCTATTATTAGAGAAGAGCAAGGAAAGGGGAAGTGGGAGGACAGTGTAAAGGAGGGTATTAGAGAAATAAATATGATCAGAATATATCCATATGTGAAAAACCACATTCATACCCATGTAATGTAAAGTTAATAAGCACTAATGAAAATAAGTTTAAAAATAAATAATTACTGTGAGGACTAATGATAATTCTATATCACCATATTCATAGAATTATGCTTAAAGTACATGTTTGGCAAAACACTTCTCAAACTATAAAGTACATTATATATCTTAGTATCATTACTACTTACAGGTAGCCAATATAAAGTACTAGTTAAAAGTATAAATTCTAGCATAAGGCACTTGAGTCAAAGCTCAAGTCCACTATTTCCTGGATTTAAAGGTTGCCTAACCTCACTGAAACTCAATTATCTCATTTGTGAAATGACATGTATCTCTTCCGGAGAAAATATTTATGAAGTTCTAACACACTGCTGAACATCCTTTCAGTGGTACTTTGTGATAATTGTAGCAGAATATAAAGTAGCACTTATATCCAACCGAATCACTGCAGAAGTAGAATTTACTGAGACTCCAAAACCAAATCTGAAAATAGAACATTGATATTAATTCATTGACTTGTCAGAAGCAAGTAAGATCTAAGGAAAAATGTACCTGCCACTTTTAAAAATTCACCCATTGATCTGTCAGATGTTGCTGGTACTTTTGCATTTTCCCAAGGTTTTCCTTTGGAAAGATAGTTCTAGGGTGTACCCAAAGGGGGTTTGCTGGTGCTGTGCAGGCATGAATATTGTAGTGCTTTTGATTGACATTAAATTTTCAACAGTTTCTCAAAGCCACCAAAGGATTATTCTTTTCTCCTTCAACTTCTCTTTAATAGAGATCATGCAAACGTTATTTAGAGCAATTTTGCTTCTGGCAGATACACTGAGTGCCCTTTTTGAGTTTATATCTTAGCTTGGTCCCTGTCTGGCCACTTTATTCTCTAGATGAAAAGGTGACTCAATTTTCATAAATGAAATGGTTTGATGGTTTCAGTCAATTCAAGAGGAAAGCAACACAGCTTTGTTACATCAGTATGCCTTTTTAAGCAAGCTGCCCTGCAAATTTTCTCTGACTGTAGTCTCTAAAATGGATTTTATGTGTAAAGCATTGACCTTTACTAGATATCTTGTAGATAATAAATCATCCCCCCAAACACCCATACTTACTGAGATACACCACACACTGTCTGCATTAATTCTTTAAGCCACAATTTTCTTAACTTCACACCTAAAATACCCCAAGTAAAATAATGCAGCATCCTTTTTTGTACCCCCAATCAGTATACAGTGTGCAAATAAATTCTTATGCTCACAATAGGGATGAGATGGATATGACTTTTGTCTTGAAATAGTTTTTTTCAGTTCTTGTTAAATAGTTTTGCCCAAGAAATGACTAGAATATAGAATACACTCATTCCCTTATGATTTAGATCTTTTAAGCATGCATATCACTTTCCTATGCTGTTCTAGCTAAAAGTTATGTCCTGGAGTCACTGCTGTGGTTCAAGCCTGCCATTTGGGAACCTCTCTCCGTCTTCATTTCCATGCTTAAGTTAATGTCTCAGCCGTGTCTCACCTGGACTAATGTAGTTTTGTTCTTGAGGTTATTTAGTACATCTATGGTGTTATATCTGTATGGAGAAAATAATGGTGTGCTATTGTATACCTTTTCCCAACTCCATCTTCAAAAATATCATGTTGGCAGCTTGAAATCAGCCACGATCAGTATAGAAGTCAGCAGGTAACACCAACGAGGACCTCTTATCCTTTCCACCCAAATGAGTTGTTAAACATTTCTGAGCACCTCTCCAATTCTAAACACCCCTCCCCATGGGCACAATTTTTTAATTGTCAAGCAGGAGGTCCTGCCCCTATACTATAGGGAAGGTAGCTTCTAGAAAGATGATTAGCTCAGAAAGTTTGATATGATCCAAATAGGGTCAAGGAGAGCTCTTTGGAGAGGGAGAAAATGGGGGTGCTATAGAGGAAGAGTCTTTCTCCCTTTGAGATTGCAAGCTTGAAATTGCAAGACCATCTAGAGGTGCTGAACATCTTCATGTGGAGGGAGAATGTCAGAAACCAGCAAAGATGAAACAAGTGGTGGGAGCGGAGTTTATGATGTCAATTGTTCTCTTTGTTCAGCTGTATCTAAAATTAGACATATTCCTGGAGTTTTCAGGTACTTAAGTGAAAACACTCCATAGGACTGAGAATTGTTAAGTCAAGAGCAAGCCCTTGTAACCAAGAAAGTTCTGATCTACATGCCATTCTCAGTAGTAATAAGTAGAGCCTTAGGCTCTGATTTAGATTTTGTCCTTTAGAAAAAATAAAGTTAGCTGCTGCCAAGGGGAAATACAAAGAAACACAACAGATAACAGAGATAGCTTCTTGACAACCACATATACCCTAATGGCATATCTATTAATGAAGAGACTCCAAGTGTTCCTCAAGGGAGCCTCCACTTTCAGTACCTAATCACACAAAGAACAAAACATCCAACACACTAAGCACTAAGAACATTGGGTCCTAACCCCACCCTTAAGAGGTGGACATCAACAAAAAATTGTTTCTTCTTAGTTCAAACTTTTTGAAATGTATTTAAGATAATAAATCATCCCCCAGTGTGTGTGGTTTAGACCACATTTGAAAACTGTTATTTGTACATTAGAAAGGTGAATATAGAGGTTTAAGACAAAATTTTGTGAGTAGGGAGGACAGTCTTTCAGGATCCTATTCTCTCTCCTCTGCAAACAGTGCCAATACACAGATTGGGATCTCAAGAGCTAAATTTATGCCATTTGACTCTGCCCATGATATAAAGTTGATCAAATTTGGGCCAGTAGAATAGTTTTCCCAAAGTTAAAAGTTAGAAGAGAAAGAGACAGAGACAAGATGTCATTGCACCTGAGTTGCAAAGGTAACGATCTAGAAAGTTGATTGAGAACTCCTGCTGCCCAAGTGTCCACGTGTGTCAAGAATAGAAATTCCAGAGTCACCCTGCTCAGAATCTAACCTTTCTGACCCAAGTTACTCATTAGCAAATTGGAGGTGATAATTATGTCAATGACTTCCTGGGGCTGCTGTGAAAATTCCATCAGATGACATTTTTGGCCCAGAGCCTGGCATGTAACAAGTGCCCAGTAAATGCTAGCTACTATTCCCCTGATTATTGTCATCAATTCCATCCTGGCGCTGTCCTGACTCCTGTCTCTCCCTCAACTCTGTGTTAGCCTTACAATATATTCCCTTTTCTCAGGGTATCCAGAGTGGAGTCCTGTGGTTTGCAATCAAAAGAACTTAACTAAAATACACTCCTGTAGAAAAACTGCCAACATTGCCACAGTATCTTGGGCCACCCAGAAAGCCACTTAACCTGGCTGATACAGCCTGCTCTTCAATCCACAGCATTTATTAGATAGCTCTTACGTTATGGGCATTGCACCACCCCACATGGAAACAACACAGTCCTGGAACTTAGGTTTCTAGCCTCAGAAGAAATCAAGGCTTGCATACACTGGACTGAGATGCAAGGCAGCAACCAGAGTCATCCATTAGAAAAGCAGATAATAAAGAGGCAGAGTTATTACTACCACTGTGAGATATTGGAGCTTAATCCTGTATAGGGAAACCTGGGTAATGAGAACAAAACTCAGAGATTCAGAGATTCCCAACTGAGAAGCCAAGGAGCCAGGACATGGATACACTAATACCCATCAGTTGTTGGTTGAGGGGTGCTGCCAAGAGGCTTTATTGTAGCACTTGCTGCTTATGCTACTGGGGCAGACCATGCACCAGGGGCAGGAGAAAACCCTTAGGCCAAGAAACCCAGGTGCTGACAGTCAGAAGTCAGGCCTTGTGCATGAAAGTGATTCAGGCTGGGCATGGACAGCACCTGCTGCAGCATAGTACTGTATTTAGAGACATGGAGACAAGCAGAACTGCTCCTGTAGTTGCTAAAGGTAGTTGTTGGGGGATAAACTGAGAGACTCCAAGGGGACACTGCTAGTTCTCACTGTAAGCCTATTGAGCTATTGAGGATGATTAAAGTGTAAGGAGCACAGATGGTTAGGAGAAATAACTTCCAATGTTCTATAGCATAGTAAGGAAACTGTGGTTGACAATATTTAATTTTAAATTTTAAAATAGCTAGTAGAAAATATGTTGACTGTTCCCAACATAGAGATGATAAATGTTTGAGGTGATAATTACGCTCATCACTATAAAGAAAAAAGGCCAATTCGCACAGGATAAAGGAGCCCACTACTCCTCCCAGGCCACCTGGTCAGGTAATTCAGCATTTCCTGGGTGAATGTGATACACAGTACTGGTGGTCCCTAAACAGATGGCAGGAGCAAAGGATGAAATTTTATTAATAGCAATAGTTCAAAATTTATGTTACTGTGCATCAGGGAAAAAACATAACAGACACTTAAAATGTATGAGTGCATACTTATCACTCAGGTTGAAGCTAAGCATTTTTAAATAAATAATAATGCAGGTGATACAACAAACTTTCTGGAAGTGGTGTTCAGAAGACTAGAGCCTAAGAGAATGTTGGCTTAGCTAATAATCCTGCCAGAGTTATTACTTTCAAGTGGGAAAAGTTCAGTGAAAACATTTAAGAAACAGGCATTTCAATCTCAAACTATTTAAAGGAGTGGGCATTTATCTGAAGTACAGGGGACATCTGGATGTCTTCAGTTGGCTTTGGCACTCCATCCTCCACTTGAGTCACATTTCTCCACCTTCCCATCTTGCCTTCAAAATTCCAAACACCTGTAACAGTTAGATATATGGGTAAGGGGCACTGCACGGAAAGAGGTGGCTATTTGAAGGAGGGGACTACTCGTTGATGACCACTCTGTGGTGACCTGGTCATAGCCACCCTCTGGAGAACTTCAAGAGGCCAATGATATGGGGTGAGGGGCATTGTCTTAGTCACTCTTCCGGTTGCTAACACACAATACCTGACACTCACAACTTAAAGAAGGAGAGTTTTATTTTGACTCACAGGTTTGTAGATGTTTCAGTCCATAGTTGGATGGCTCCAGAGCAGGATGGAATGGCACAGGGCAAGGCACACAGGGAGCAGAGGGCCCCAAGAGAAGGTGGAGAAGAGACATACCCTTCCAGGCCATGCCCTAGTGACCCACCTCCTCCAACAAGGCTCTGCCTCTCAACATCACATTTAGCTATTAACTCATCAGTGGACTAATCCATTGATGAATATGATCCCCTCATGATCTATTCATCCCCCAAAAGCTCCACCTATGAGCACATGAAGCTTTGGGGAGACATCTAGATAGAAACCGTAACAGGCATGGGCTTGCGGACAAGGAAAAGTCTGGGGCAAATGGGCACCATTTCCTCCAGGAGGTTTGGAATGATGGTTGTCTCACTTTGAACCTCAGTTTCCCCATCAGCAAAAAGTTGCACATTTGATATGAGATGGTGAGAGCCATGCTTTATCTCTGTGGTCCTCCTTCAAAACCTCATAACCCCAGACTTACCATGAGTAAAACATCCAGAAATTACTGTCCCCTAAGAAGGGAAATTCTATAGACACCTAACCAATACTCGTCAAAGCCGCCACCAAGGTCATCAAAAACAAGAAGAGTCTGGAAAAGTGTCACAGCCAAGAGGAGCCTAAGGAGACATGATGACTAATGTGATGTGGGATCCTGGATGGAAACTTGGAACAGAAAAAAGACATTAGGATACAAACCAATGAAATTTGAATAAACTAGGAATGTCAGTTAATAATAAAGTGCTGATATTAATTCATTCTTTGTGAAAATGTGCCATACTGATGTAGGATGTTAAACATAAAGGAACCTGGAGCTCTGTACTGCCTTTGCAATTTTTCTACAAACCTAAAACTACTCTAAAATCAAAAGTTTGTCTAAAATAGAGACACACCCTCTCCTTTATGGGCTGTAAGAGGGCTCAACAGGATGTTGTACCAGAAGTAACATATGAAAGACTGGAAAAATGATAGGGTAGTGTGTGTGTGTTCACATTTTGAAAGAAAAATCAAATTACAAGGTGTCACTGTGCATCTCATTCCATATCCCAGTGTCCAAACTGGACGATCTCATTCCGTAACACCCCAGGGTAGCTCCTAGACACGGGAAGAGAGCCACCCAAATACCCGAGACCGGGGAGGTAGCGAACCAAAGCTATGCATGACTCAAAAGGAAAATGAGCTTCTCAGTTTCCTAAGTGTAATGGTCAGAGGAGACCCAACACTCTGAGAATTTGATTGCTGAGCTGTAACACCTTTATCTTGGCCTCTTCTGGGCCTGCTAGGACAAGCCAGCTGGTCAAAAATGACATATTTGTCTTCACAAAGGTCTACCACCTGTCAGGGAGAAAGCACAGCAAAGCCCCTCCCCATTACACCTCATAAGGTGCAGGCAGCAGGACTGCCTCTGAAGAACAAGAAGAGTGCCAGCCAACCCCATCCCCCTCCCACCACTGGCACAAAGCTTTAATTAGAAGCTATAGGCTTCTCTATTGAGTTTTTCGGGCCCAGAGCCACTTAGGAGAAAAGGAGAAATCATCAGCTGATTACATAAATGGATTTTTCAGGATTGCCTTGGAAATTCATATTGTCAGTATAGATTCTTCGGTTGCTTTTTAGAAAGGCTTTTTTCCCAAGGACATTTTGATTTGTCTTACTTATTAATTTTAAAAAGTGAAGTGAGCCTTTTCTTTTATTGGTTGAAAACTCAGAAGCCCTAAAATGGCAACTTTTGACCCAAGACTATACCTTTCCCTGCATGCTGAAGTGGACTAGAGTCACAGGCCAGTCAAGCATGGATCTGAATTCCAATACTGGCAATAGCCAGAGGTCTAATGCTGGGAACAAGGAAAAGGGACAAAAGCAGGGGAGATGCAAACATGGGGAGCTGCTTAGGAGCTCAGGCTCCTCTTTCACAGAGCTCTGCACTGTGGTTAGAAAGCTGAAGTCCTGCCACTTCTGCAGGTCCTGGAGCTCTGAAGACAGCATGGGGCTCCAGACCTGTCTTAAACCATGGCAATGAGTCCTCAGTTCCTTGGCTGGCCAGAAGATGAACATGCCATATAATAATAAGACATTTCCACTACCAACTGCAGCACCACTCAGAGCAATCTGGCACTTTAGTGATTTGTCCCAGTGGAAAAGACCAGTCCATGGACTGACTTCTGTTCTTGTTTCCTGTAATTAAAGCAATGCAGAGACAAGCCATGAAAGGAAAGATTGATCCAGCTAGATACTTTAAAGATCTTTGTAGAAAATGATACTGAAAATAAATTTAGAAAGGAAGCCACAGCTGAAGATATTTGCAACTTACAGCACTGAGGAATAATCAATGTCTATCATGTAGCACATAAAGAATTCTTTATCTTTAAAAGCCAACCAGGAAAAAAAGACAACCCACATAGGACACCTGAATTAACAAAAATCATGTAAAATGATGCTCAACTCAACTCCTGGGAGATCTGCAAATGGCATCTGGGCAGCAGAGGTTGGGTGAAAATGGGAGTAGGGGAGATGGGGAGGTGGCTGAGCCCTGGAAACAACAGTGATAGAGTGAACAAGAGAAAAACTGTGCCATGGTTATGAATAACCTCAGGGAATGAGCCAAAGATTGAGTGGAGGAGAGAGGCCTGGCCCAGCTCTCCTCCAGGGATCTTGCAAGGAATACTTTGAGGTTTTCTTTCTAAAAGAAAGAAAAAATCTAAAGCAATCATGATACAATATAATATTTGAGAAAGTCATGTGATGGGCACATGAGTGTTATTTTCTTGTTTTCTATATGCTTGAAGTACTTCACAATTTCTCTGAAGCTAATCAATAATGACAAATGAGTGAAACTATGACATTAAAAACAAGGACAGAGTCAGAATGGGACCCAAAGATGCAGAAGGAATTCCCTTGCTCCGGGTACAGACTTGGGTGGGGGCAGGGCAGATCTCCCTTCCGCACATCAATGCCATGCACCTTGGTTTATTCCTAGGGGTGGGTGGCGGTTGGGTGGGCTGGTTCCCAGCCTACATTCCAATCATCATACTGACCTTGATAACAGGCCACAAAAACTGAAGTTTACATTTTTGGTGTTAAGAAAGTATATAAGTTTATTAGCTATATTTTCCATCCACTTTTGGTACCATTAAAAGCTAGTGTATATTTCACACTCAGAGCATAGCCTCTTTGGAAGAACCACATATCAAGCCCTTGATAGCCACATGCAGTTAGTGGCTGCCATACTGGACAGTGAAATTGCACAGCAATAAAACAAAACCAAAAATGTGGCTATTCTCTAGAAGGTGAAGGGATAGAGAAAATTCCCATTTCATCTTTCCTCTAGCTGAGAAACAAGACAGAAATTTGAGTTAAGTAAAAGTATATTAACACAAAAAAAAGAAAGTATGGAACTTCAAATAAACCAAGTACTGGTATTAATAACAATATTATTATTCATTATAAATATGAACACTGGGAAAGGCCATAACCTATGTTGTCTATTACAGATTGTGTTTTAATAACAGGACTTACATTTAAATTTCCTTACATTTGAATTTGTCTTTGGTTCTCTCTCTTTCTCTCTCTCTTTTTTAATTCACTGTGAAAGAAAATCAGTGCAGGTTGAGGTGAAGAGAATTATACTACCTTCAAAATGTCAAGGATTAGTGCTTTTGTGTTCCATGAGATATCTGATCACAGCAATCCCTGCTTCTTGGTGATAGCAATTAAGTTAAAGTTACAAGAACCTATAATTTAAGCTTGACATTGACTCAGATGGGTGAGAAATATTTATTTTTCCTTTGCTTTTTCTATGGGCTCATATAATAAATTAAATGCAGGGCTCTCTCTCTTGATTATTGCTTTAGAAAGAAATTGTCATGCCTCGTTATTCATTTTCAAAAAGAGATAATAGCACACTTTATTACAGGATTTCTATCTATTGCTAATGTCTAGAAAACGTGGCAGATTAATTCTCTCTATACAAGGTGAAATTGATTGAGCCAATGGGACGTCTATAACAACCTGTCGATTGTGACCTGAAAACTTTATAAGAGAAGCACAGAAGGGCTCAATGGGAAAAGTATAAATCTACCTTCAGAAATATAAAATTACACCCAGAGGTTTATCTAAGATTGATCTAAGGACTATGGTGTTCAATAGGTAATTTTTTAATGCTAAGTAGTATAAACTGCCTGTGGGATGGAATACATGTGGAAAACAACTACAAATGTGCTCTGAAATGAAGAAGGAATGTCTGAATTAAAGCAGCTAGATTATTTACAGGCATTTAAAAGCCAGGCATAGGTTTGAAAGAGTCTCTGATAAGATAGGACACTAGTGGTCATAGGACAAATTCTGGGCCTCTGGAGATTGTGTAGTGGGAGAACTTTGGGCTTGATGTCCAGGGATGTTGAAATATCTCCTGTACCAGGCAGTGGAGATACCCACAGTGTTTGTGTGCCTAGCATGCCTTTCTAACCCTTCCAGGGGATTTGAATGAGAACCTCTTTGGTTCTTATATTTGGCCCTACAAATCCAAGATACTTCTGCCCACCCTTCTCTGGACCTGGGCACCTCTCAAATCTGGCCCATGTAGACAGTTCCAGGTACCTTGACTTCCAGCTCGGCTTACCTGATGGGAATCCACAGCAGGAGAACCAAAGGCAGGAGGAGAGTAGGTGATTGCATTTGTTCCTCTGCTCCTCCCCTGTAGGTTTTTTTTATTAATTTTATTGGTACATTTTAGGTATACACTATAATGACATTCATCATTGGAAATTTGCACCTTTACGTAATCTCTTTTGGTTCTTACTTTTTCCCCATTCCCCTGCCCTCCCTTTAACTCCTTCACCCCTCCTATTTACATAGACTTTGTTTCCATTTTTTCATTTTCTCATATTAATTCCATTCCCTTCTTTCCTTTCCCCTATCCCTCCTACTTCCCCTTCCTCTTTGCCCTTTTTCTTCCCATTTCACATTATCTATTATACCTTTTGGTCCTTATTTACACTTTCAGTTTCTAACACCAGAGAAACTATTCGGTATTTACCCATGTGTGTCCTATTTATTTCACTTAAGAGTATCGCCTCAATGTGCATCATTTAGCTATAAATGTCTTTAATTTCTCATTCTTTATGGCTGAATAGTACTCCATTTTATAAAAATTTTCTTTATCTAGTCTCCAGTTGATGGGAATTGAGCTGTTTACAAGTTTTAGCTATTACAAACTGTGCCACTATGAACATGGGTGCACATATATCACTGTGGTATGATTCTTTTAATTCTTTTGGGAAGGTACCCAGCAGTGGAATAGCTGGGTCAAATGGGACCTCCAACCTTAATTCTTTGAGATTTCTCCACATTGATTTCCACAGTGGTTGCACCAGTCTGCACCCCCACCAACAGTGGAGAAGAGTTTCTTTTGCCCCACATCCCTGCCAGCATTTGTTATTAGTTGATTTCGTGATAGCAGTCATTCTTTCTGGGGTGAGGTGGAATCTCAGCATTATTTTTATTTTCATCTCTTGAATGACCAGTGATGTTGAATGTTTTTTCATATGTTTATTTGCCATGTCTACTTATTTGTGTGAGAAATGTCTCTTCATTTCAGATGCTCATTTTTGGAGTAGGTCTTTAAATTTGAGAGGTCTGATTTTTAAAATTCTTTATAGATTCTAGATAGTAGACCTTTGTCTAAGGAACAGCAGGTAAAAATTTTTTCCCCACATTGTGGGTTGACTCTTCATGCTGTTAGTGGTTTCTCTTGTTGTGCAGAAGCTTTTTAAAAAGAAGAGATCCCACTTGTTGATTCTCTGTGCTATTCACATGCCACTGAGGTTTTGCTCATGAAATCTACACCAATGTCTTCAAGAGATCTACCTAACCTCTCTTCCAGCTGGTTTAGTGTTTCTGTTTTAATATTTAGATTTTTAAACCAAGGCTCTTCTTAGGAGGCACTCCTCTGTCCAGTCCTTGTCCCATTCTGAGGCATCAGAAATCCTAGGAGAGGTACAAGAAGCCAGGTGTGCTCTTTCCTGTTTCCTCTGGGTAGCTGGAAGAAGCACAAAGCAGGTTTAGATCTCCATTTGGAAAGAAAACTCCCTCAGTAAAGAAAAATTATCATGGGCTGGAGATGTAGCTCAGTGGGAGAGTGTTTGCCTAGCAAGAATGAGGTCCTAGGTTCCACCCCCAGAATTGCCAGAGAAAGATTAGATTAGGAAGAAAGCAAGCCTAGAGGCCTGGAATACCAGCTTTTTCTTTTTTTTTTTTTTTTTTAAATGCCTATTGTCTGCCAGTACACTGTATTGTGCTAGCTCCTGGGAATGCAAACATGAACAAAACAGTAGTGCATACAGGTTCAAGAACTTGCTAAATCTGACATATTTTTATCACTTTGAACTGAGCGGGACCTCATTTGGGACACTGACACTATTTGCAAAGTCACCCTAGAGTTAAATGTTCCATTCAGAAGTTCCTGGTTTATTTTCCTAAAATCATACAGTAAGTCCCCAACTTATAAATGAGTTCCATTTGGGGAGAATGTTCGTAAGTCAGATTGGTTAAGTCCAGCAAAGTGAGTCTTATATACTTTTGATGCAAATACACAATGCAAAGCATAAAAAAACCAAACACACACAAAAATACTGTAAATAAACTATTTTTACTTTTATAGTTACCTTAAAATGATGGTACAGTACTGTATAACAACCATAAATAAAATATTTTTAGCACTGCTTTTCCTCTTGTTTCCAGACCTCCTGGGCTCTGATTGAGCACTGTGCTAGTGTACACTATTGCACTGTACAGTGACTACACAGCACCACAGCTGTGACAACGTCGGGTAGACTCGTGAGCTACTTCTGTGATTTGTTCACATCTACAAATGTTCGTAATGTGAGGTCCATTCATACCTGTGAAAGTTTGCAATTTGAATGCTTGTAAGTCAGGGACTTAATTTATTTAGATAGAATACTCCAATCTGGAGATGCAGTCCTTCTAGCTGTTTCAGTCACTCTGGGAACATTGTCTAATCTGATCTCCCCCACAACTAGAGAAGGAAGGTAGTCATGATCTCAGTTTTACAGAAAAGCAAACTAAGGCCCAAGCTTATATAATGACCAAGTGGTAGGGCCATGATTCCAACCCAGTCAATTCTGATTTTTACAGCCTTGACCTTGACCTCTACTCTATACTACTTCTCTAATCTTGTTGAAGGACTTACTAAAAATCCTGTAGGAAAGATTCTGTATGAAAATGAGAAATCCGCACAATATTCATGCCTCAGAAAATATCAAAATTAACAGGCACATTTTCAACATTAACATATAATAAACCCAAGTTAGTATTCCCACCATTCCAGGAATAATATGTCTCAAAAAATGAGTTTTCTTAGAATGAAGCCCTAGCACTCTTTGGTGAGAATCTATTTTTGTTTTCTGGGTTTTGTTTTGTTTTGTTTTGTTTCATTTTGTTTTGTTTTTGGTACCAGGGATGGAACTCAGGTCCTTGCACTTGCGAGGCAGGCGGTGGAACCACTGAGCTAAATCCCCAGCCCAAGAATCTATTTTTTACTGTATCCAGAATGTTCCAGCAACAGCTGGAGGCCCTCTGGTTCAAGCAGGTATTAGCACTTGGTGTTAAGTGCTTCATTATCTTCAGTCACAACTGAGCTACAACACACTTTTAAAGAAGTTCTCATAATATTCTCTTTATCATTTGCATTTGCTGTCCAACCATGGAATTGTCTGCCCAGCATGATCAAGTTTGGTGAGACATGGACATTTAACATCAGTTAGAATGCCAACGTGGCACCTGCTTCTCATCGGACAGGACGGGCACTGACTGTGCACTGGAAATTGAGGTATGGCATTCAATAAACTCGTGGTAAAACTCATGCTTTGCCTGGAGTGACTCACTTGGTTCCCATGTTCAGAGGGTATGAGTTAAGATATAAGTGCTAGGGTTAGAGAAGGAAATAGATCCAGTTAGAAAAAGTGAAAAAGATAGCACAGAGTACTTTGAAAGGACTGGCATATAAAAGATGTCATAACCTCACACAGTGGTACTGCTCATCAGTACCATCATCTGTGCTGGAATCATGAGGTGCCTTGGAGGCACAAAAATAGAGAATCAGAAAATATGAAAGGAGTAATGTTCAGATTGAGTTGGTAGATCAGAAAACAGACTGAGAATAAGAGATCCTCATGGATGTGCACATGTTCACATATGCACACACATGATCCTCGGAGATCTCCCTGTGAGACTAAACCAATATCCAGGTAGACACACTGCAGCTGGCCACCCATCCAGGACAGGAGGTATCTTAGTCAGTTTCCTCACCACTGACACAAAATACCCAATACCCACAACTTAAAGGAGAGGTTTATTTTGACTCACATTTTTAGATTATCATTGACTGGCTACAAGGCAGAAAGACACAGTAGAAGGGCCTGGCAGAGGAAAGCTGGTCACTTTAGTATGGCCAGAAAGCACAGGGAAGGGAGGAGCCAAAAAAGAGAGATAGACCCTTCCAAGTCGTACCCCCAGTAACCTGCCTCTTCTGACCATACCCTGCCTTCTAATAGCAAGTCAGCTATAACATTCCCATAATCCAATCACCTCACAAAAGACCCTATTTATGAGTACAGGAGGCTCTTGTGGGACATCTAGATATAAACCATAATATTCTTCCTCTGACCCCCAAAAGGCTTATGCACAGCTCTCTATGCAAAATGCATGTAATCCATTTCTAAAAGTTGCCAAAGTCTTGACAATTTCAGCATTGCTGAAAAGTCCACATCCAAAATCTCCTCTGAGACAAACAAAATGCTTATCTGTGAGCTGCTGCAAAAATGAAAAAGAAAGTTTAAAAATTCCAACCTCCAATATCTAGCACAGGCTAGATATTCCCATTCCAAATGGGAGCACCAAGGGGTAGTGAGGAATGGAACGAAAGCAAGACCAAAACCCAGGAAGCAATTAAATCCTGTAGTTCTGTGTCCAACAGCTGGAGAAGTTATGGCGGCAAGATGTAAACTCCAAAGGGCTTGGGGGGCTGCACCCCTGCAGCTTTGCTGATTGCGCCCCACATGGCTTCTCTCTTGGGATGGCTCCACTCACTGCTTTTGGGCTTCCTCAGTTGATATTTCACATTCCTGGCATCACCAACTCCCCGGAGTCTCTACTACATGTTAGGCTTCATTTCACTGCTTCATGCCCTGGCTTTTCAGGCCTTCTTCTGAAATCTGGTTGGAATCCTCCCTGACCTATGTTATGGTTCATATCTAGACATTGCCCCACAAAGCCTCATATGCTTGTAGGTGGGGCTTTGGGGAAATGATTGGATCATGGGGGCATGAGACTCATCAGTGGATTAGTCCCCTGATGAATTTACAATTAAATGTAATATTGGGAAGCAAAGTATGGTCAGAGGAGGTGGGTCATTAGAGGTGTGGCCTGAAAGGGTTTATCTCCCTCCCTCTCTCTCTTTCTCTCTGCTTCCTCCTACCATGTCATGACCTGTTTCTCCTCTGGCATGCCACCTTACCTTGAAGCCAGCCAACTATGACCTGAAACCTGTACAAACTGTGAGCCATAATAAACCTTTCCTCCTTAGAGTTGTGGGTGTTGGCTATTGTGTCTCAGTGATAAGTAACTAAGATGCCCCACAACTCTGTCCATATCCATCAATTCCCTAGTATTATTATCCATAATGGCGATGTCTGGTGAATGAATGACCTGGATATCTACTCAATTCTCTACTGCTCTATGTGCCAGGTCCACTCAGCCTAGAACCAATCCACTTTCAACCTGAGATGAGGCAAGTTTTCCATCTGAAATAACTAACAAGCACTCACCAGTCACCATGACAGAGAAATTTAACACTTAGATGCTGGCAGTGGGTTATTGAAAAAAAAAAAAAAACTTCCCTTGAAAAATAAATAAATGAAATCAAAACACTACCTTAGGTCATCAAAATAATGGGAGATTCTGGTTAGAACTCAGAAGTCCAGAATGTGGTAGAAATGCAGACAGTAAAGACCAGGATCAAAAGATTTTAGTTGGGAAAAAGAACTTCATAGGCAGTTGCACTCCAAAAAAGTCAAATTCTATATATTTCAATCAATCATTGTCAAAGCCATGGCTATATTTTTTACTCCAGGGTTTTTATGGGAACATCTTCAACTTGAAGAGAGATAAACAACTGCGGTCACTCAATTCTTAACGTAGTCACTGGAATAAAAATGAGGTAAGTTTTGTCTATTATAGTATCTACATTTTTCCATATGACCATTGTGTTTTAGCTGCCAACATCACTATTCCTTGTTAACCCCAAATCAGATTCCAGGTCTAAATGCCTTTGGGCAGTACACAACAGAGAGAGACTGTCAGCAGCTAGGTAAGCTGAAGAAATGATGAAAATTACTGATTTCATAGATGTAAATATTAGGAATCTTTTTAAAACACACTTATCCCTAATGTTGAGGGAGGGAATTTTGTTTAGTTTTGTTTTCTTTGGAGATAGGGGATTTTTAATTAAATGATTGCATTCAACTTTATTATATAAGGTAGAAAAAACATGACCAATACATAGTGAAATCAATAGATAATTCCAATACACATTAAGTTCTAGATTGCATTGAGATTATTTTTCAAATCAGATTTCCATTGCTAAAATACCTGCTAAGAGAAACATTAGGGGAATCTATTTTAAAAACTATTAAATTGCAAGGTGACAATAACTGCCTGAGTTAATGCAAAGCCACAGATGTAATTCCAAGCTTAACACAGTAATAAAATCTTAAATACCATGAAGCAAAATGACTGCTGGCGTCCCATGGACTTTTTCAGGACATGTTTGTTTGTCTCCAACCCTCCTTTCAGCCCCAACATCTGATTCCTTGGCCATCTGTTTCCAGCATCCAAAATAATCACCAGAAAAAACATAGGATCAGAGCCAGCAAAATCCACAACTATCATCAAATTCCTAGTGCAACAACTTACCTGAAAGACATGCAGGACTCCAAGGATCTTTCCTAGGAGTGGAGAATATAAGAGTGAGGAGGATCCTTTTTAAAAATTTAGCTCTGAGATCTGACTTAAATCTACCCCTGGCTTAGTTATAAACTATGAAAAATTGTACTGTCTTCAAGCATTCAGGGACATAGAAACTTCATTTTAAAGAAAGATCTGTTCAGAAGTCAAGTGCAGTATAAATCTCCTTAAACTCATAGCACTCACTCCAGAATTTAAATTATTATAAATAATCCGTGGAAGCCTGTCACACATGCTCAAGTGACATGATTTGAATATCTTTGCCATTGTAATTCAAGGAGGTCCTCAATGTAGTCATATAAAATATGCAACTCAGAAACATGAGTATTAAGTCTGGCAGCTCTAGAAGATCAAAAGAACAGAGCATGGATTTATAGAAGGTGGGTCGACATGTTCCTTGTGGAAAGTTTGGGTAGAAGGACCCAGCTAGACCCTAGGAGAAGCTGTGAAGTGAGTCGCTTAGAAAGGAACCCCAGCAACTTCTGATACTCCAAGAAAACATCACTGGCCCTCTTAACATATACAATGGCTGCTGCTCTTTCACGTTGAACAACCTAGAGTCTGTTTCTCTTCTTTCCATAATGCAATTTAGGCTGGCCATACTTTATGTTCCTACTCTACAATAAAAAATATCCTGTAGCCATTTAATGAGGAGATCCTACTGGGTCCATTCTCTGTGCTGAGAGAGATATTATAGATTCAGATATTTTTGGAGTAATAATGTTATATCAAATTTGGTAGGCACATAGTATTTTTGGTTGATGCAGCTCCAAATTCTGCTCTGTAATTTGCTTGACCCAACAATTTAACAGTTGGCTCTTCTTCCAAATGCAAACATTCAGTGCTGCTCACCTCAGGGTTCTATAAATGCTTAGGATATACCTCGGTAATTTTAAGCATCTGCCTTACCTTCTGGTGTAGAAAAACTCATAAACTGACCAATAGCTCTAAACAGCCCTAGGGTTTCTGTGCCATCTACACCATTGTAGAACAGCCTCCCTCCACTCCATTTCAGTCCAAGCAATGGCACATCTGCTCCGGGACTCATATCCCCCACTTCACACACACAGCCTGCAAAACAGCAAGCTGAGCTAAACATTTAAAGGTTTTAACTGACTTACTTACTTTCACCCTTTTAGAGAAATGATTCAGTGTTTTGCTTATGAGCCAACCGCATCCCAAGAAACTGATATATTTTTTCCATTTGAATGTGATGTAGGTCTCTCTTGGATTCCCTTTGAATTTATACTATTATCAGTAGGATACTAACCAAGTTTGGTCAGAATATTTAAAAGCCATATGGACAGCATCCAGAATAAAGTAATGAAAATAAATAATAGGATGCCAGAATGAAGTTTATAAAAGGATAAATGAATTGAGGCAAAAAACCTAGGAAGGGAGTCCTCACTAGTGCAAAAATATCAGGCCTTTAAAGCATTCATTTACATGTGCTCACTTTGGCAGCACATATACTAAAGCATTCATTTATGTAAGTCATTTAGTTTTTATTCAGAAAACTTTCCAATCCAGGTCTACAACAGCACTGCTATTGATTTCGAAGATGTATTGAATTCCTCTGAGTTTATAAAAGCCTACCAATTATCTTAGAGGTTTTAGGGCAATGTGATTATTACCCTAAGAGTCCCAAAATTTTAAAGTTTTCTCACATATGAGCAAGTAAAAACAAAATATCAAACTATGAGTGGTGAGTAAAGATCTCAGGAACAATAGAGAAAATATATCAACTTTTATGCTTCAAAATAGTTAATCCTATTCACGTGATTATTAAAGTCCTCTTCTTCTGAGGGCAGCTTTTGGTGAATCTTTACATGGGACACAAATATTTCACATCCTTCTCCAATATAGAGAGGTCTCTCCATGTACCTTGTCCCCAAATGTCTTTGTCATCAATTTTCCAGTCATGTTCTTTCCAAGTCCCTGACCACCCAGTCATACCATTAGCTACAGCCCATGAATTGGTACATAGTCACACATCTGACCATTTTTTCTTCTGATCAAAATGTACAACATGTGCAACCAGGTGGCAGAGCTCAGAAAAGAAATGAGAAAGAACTCTTCATGGAGCCCTTCCTGAGAGCTGTAGTGGAAACCATGAAAGAAAGCAGGTGTAACTGAGAACACAATCATATAGAACACATCTAAAAGTTCCATTTTTACAAAAAGAACAAGGTTTTAAAGGTTATTAGAGAAAAGAGGATAGAAAGGACAAATGTTCAAAACATACCAGTAAATGAACCACCTTACTGACTGCCAAAAAAAGCAAAAAGATTTGAAAAGAAAAAATTTTAAATTTCCTAATATGTACTAATTTAAATTTTTTAAAATACTAATATTTTGAATCCTGAAATTTAAAAAGATTAAACTTTGAAAGCCAAAAGGTCAATAAATACTTTTCAGAATGAAATAAAGTGGATATTTTTGCGCAGAAAGAAATGAAGCATGCCAGCAAAGGCAAATGTGTGAATAAAAAGACTATGTTTTCTTTTCTTGATTCCTTAAAACCCCTAAAAAGATGGTTTAAGGCAAAAAATAAATAAAATTGTAAATTGTGGATTATAATTATGAAGAAATGAAATATTTGACAACAATACCACAAAAGGGGAGATTGTAGATAAATGTAACTAAACTATCTTAAAGTTCCTAATATTTTTAGGTGAAAAGAGTAAATAGGAAGCAGATAATGTTTGGTGCAAAATGTGCAAATTGAAGTATAAAGTGGAACTTTAATAACTCTAAGACTTTGATGAGTTATGAATGCATATTATTGGCCTCAGAGAAACCACTAAAGATACAGGAATAAAAGATGTAGCTAAGGAGCCAATAGAGGAAGTTAAACAGAATACTAATATATATTTGATTAATCAAAAAAGGAGGAAAGGAGTCACTAGGGAACAAAAAACTTTTTTAAAAAACAAGGGACAAATAGTAAACACTTAGCAAAGTGATAAATTTAAGCCTAACATTATCTATTATGAATTTAAGGATAAAGATACAAATTGACATTATAAGAAAGGAAAGAGATATATCATGCAAACACTAATAATAAAAAAACAAGGGTACCTATACTACTACCAAACAATACAAATGTCAAAAAAAGAAATATTTTCAGAGATTAAAGAGGGATATTTCACTATGATAAAAGAATCATTGCATATGAAAAGACCTAAAAATCCTAAATATATATGCACCAAGTAACAGCTTCATAACATTTGCAGCAAAAACTGACAGAAATAAAGAGAGGAAAGACAAATCCACATCCACAGTTGGAGAGTTTGTTATATACCTCTCAGTAATTGGTAGATCAAACAATCAAAAAATTCTCTAAGAAGATCTGATTACTATAAACCAGTTTAACTAAATTGATATTTATAAAACACTAAAACCAACAACTTCAAATGCATATTCTTTACAACTCCACACAGAATGTCACCAAGATAAACTATATGCTAGATCATAAAGTGAGTTTCAATAAATTTCAAAAGATTGAAATCTCAAAGTTTGCCATCCATAATAAATTAAATTTTAAAAGTAAATTAATAAAATAATATATCAAGGAAAAAAGATACTTTAAAAAGAGCGTACTCCTACATAATCAATGGATCAAAGAAGTCAAAAATAAATTACAATTTATTTATACTGAATAATAATGAAAATACAATATATCAAAATTTGTGGAAGGCAGTTAAGGTTAGCTCAGGGGGGAAACTATTACTTTAAATGCATATACTAGAAAAAGAAAAAATTATAAAACCACTAACTGTGTAACTGAAGTTCCCACCTTTAAAAGTTAGGTAAAGATGAATTAATTAAATATCAACTAAAAATAAAGGTAAAAACTGAAAACAATGACAGAAAACAGACTAAAACAGAGTATTGACAAAGTCAAAAGCTGGCTTTTGAGGGAAAAAAAACAACGTATTTGATAAATCCTTAACAAGACTAATAAGTTTTTAAAAAGCACAAATTACTATTATGAAGAATTACTATTATGTAATATACCTACAAATACTAAAAGAATATTAGGGCTAGGTGTGGTAGTACACACCTATAATCCCAGCTACTCAGGATGCTGAGGCAGGAGTATCAAAAGTTCTAGGCCATCCTAGGCAATGTAGGGACATCCTGTCTCAAAATAAAACAAAAATGGATTGGTGTTACAGCTCAGTGGTAGGGTATTTCTGGGTTCAATCCCCAGTACCACAAAAGAAGGAAAGGAAGAGGAGGAGGCAGAGGAGGAGGAGGAGAAGAAAGAAAACAAATGGAAATGAAATCTATGTAAATAGGGAAGGGCGGAGGGGGTGAAGGGCACACAGGTAATGGGGAAAAAAATAAGAACCAAGATATATCATGTATAGGTACAAACACCCAATGATAAATGTAAATGAATTGTATAAAAAAAAGGGGGGGAGAAGAGGAAGAGGGGGCAGAGGAGGAAGAGATGAAAAAATAAAAAGAAAGCCATGTGAGGAGAAAATATGCAAAACTTGACACCGTACCATCTTTTAATCATAATAGTAAATATTATACAATACTCCATGTGACAGGAACCCGAAAAAAAGCAGGAGTAGCTATCCTCTTGGCAGATCAAGTAGATTTCAAACCAACACTGATTAAGAGAGACAAAGAAGGACACTACATCCTTGTAAAGGGAACAATCCAAGAGGAAAAGATGACAATCATGAATATCTATGCACCAAACACTAGTGCACCCAACTATATAAAACAAATACTAATGGACATGAAAAGTCATATATGCACTAATACAATTGTAGTGGGGGACCTCAACACCCCACTGTCACAAATAGATAGATCAACTAGACAAAAATTAAGTAATGAAATACTAGAACTCAATTGAACTCTTGAACAAATGAACTTAACAGATGTTTACAGAGTCTTCCACCCCACAAAATCAGAATACACATTCTTCTCAGCTGCACGTGGGTCATTCTCAAAATTGAACCACATACTCACACGTAGAACATGTTTAAGTAAGTGCAAAGGAATTGAAGTTATCCCCTGTATATTATCAGACCATAGTGTGATGAAATTGGAGATCCATAGCAAAAGAAACTCAAAAAGCTTCATAAACACGTGGAAATTGAACAACACACTTCTGAATAACCAATGGGTCACAGAGGAAATTAAAGAAGAAATCAGACAGTTCCTTCAATTAAATGACAATGACAGTACAACATATCGGAATCTATGGGACACAATGAAAGCAGTCTTACGAGGGAAATTCATAGCAGTGAATACGCATATTAGGAAAACAGAATGAGCCCAATTAAACAACCTGATGCTGAACCTCAAGCTTCTAGAAAAAGAAGAACAGGACAACCCCAAAGCTCATACAAGGGAGGAAATTATAAAGATCAGAGCAGAAATAAATTCAATGGAGACGAAGAGAACGATACAAAAAATTAATGAAGCCAAGAGTTGGTTCTTTGAAAGAAAAAAATTGACAAACCCTTAGCCAACCTTGTCAGAAAAAGGAAAGAAAAGGCCCAAATCCATGCAATTAGGAATGAAAAGGGTGAAATTACAACAGACCCAGCAGAAAGCCAGAGGATCATCAATACCTACTTCCACAACCTATATGCCAATAAGATGGAAAACACAGAAGAAATGGACAGATTCCTAGATACATATGGATTGCCAAAGTTGAATGAAGAAGACCTAAAAATTCTGAACAACCCAATATCAACCAATAAAATTGAAAATGTAATTAAAAACTTATCAACTCAGAAAAGCCCAGGCCCTGATGGCTTCACTGCTGAATTCTACAAGACATTTAGAAAGGAACTGCTGCCACTACTGTTTAAACTCTTCAATGAACTGGAAAGGAAAGCAATACTTACAAATTCATTCCTGGAAGCAAGCATCACCTTGATCCCCAAAGCAGAGAAAGACCCAACCAAAAAAGAGAACTATAGGCCAATCTCACTAATGAACATAGATGCAAAAATCCTTAATAAGATAATGGCAAACAGAATGCAGAAGATCATCAAGAAGATCATACACCCTGAGCAAGTGGGATTCATCCCAGGGATGTAGGGATGGTTCAATATACGAAAATCAATCAGTGTAATACACTATATCAATAGAGCCAAGGACAAAAACCATATAATTATCTCCATAGACGCAGAAAAAGCATTTGACAAAATCCAACATGCATTTATGATAAAAACCCTACAAAAAATTGGAATAGATGGTCTCTACCTCAAACTGATAGAAGCCATCTATGAAAAACCAACAGCCAATATCATACTAAATGGTCACAAACTGAAATCCTTCACACTAAAATCAGGAACAAGACAAGGATGTCCACCACTCTTGTTCAATATAGTTCTGGAAACATTAGCCATGGCAATTAGACAAGAGAAAGAAATAAAAGGAATAAAGATAGGTAATGAAGAAGTCGAATTGTCATTATTTAGAGATGACATGATACTCTATATAGAAGACCCCAAGAACTCCACCAAAAGTCTTCTAGACTTAATAAGCAAATTCAGTCAAGTAGCTGGTTACAAGGTCAACACACAAAAATCAATAGCTTTCCTCTACACAAATGACTGAAAGAGAAATAGGGCAAATAATTCCTTTCACAATAGCATCCAAAAAACTGAAATACCTAGGAATCATCCTAATGAAAGAAATCAAAGACCTCTTCTCTGAAAACTATGGCACTCTGAAAAGAGAGATTGAAGATGATATCAGAAAATGGAAAGACATCCCCTGCTCCTGGGTAGGAAGGATTAATATAGTGAAAATGGCCACACTTCCAAAACTGCTATATAGATTTAATGCAATTCCAATTGAGATCCCAGCAGCATACTTCATGGACCTTGAGAAAACAATCCAAAAATTCATTTGGAAGAAGAGACCCAGAATACCAAAAGCAATTCTAGGTAACAGAGACATGGCAGGGGGTATCACAATCCCCAACCTGCAACTTTACTACAAAGCTACTGTGATAAAAACAGCATGGTACTGGCAAAGAAACAGACCTGAGGACCAGCAGAACAGATTAGAAGATGCAGAAACCATGCCAGACACACTCAGCCATCTCATCTTCGACAAAGGAGCCAAACATCTTCACTAGAGGAAAGATAGCCTCTTTAATAAATGGTGCTGGAAAAATTGGGCTTCAACTTGCCAAAGATTCAAACTAGACCTATATCTCTCACCATGCACTAAACTAAAATCAAAATGGATTAAAGATCGAAATATTAAAATAGAAACTCTGAACCAGTTGGAACAGAGGTTAGGTAGAACCCTTGAAGATATCAGTGGAGGAAAAGATTTTATGAACAAAACCTCAGTTGCCCGTGAACTAGCACAAACAATCAACAAGTGGGATCTCTTCTTATTAAAAGGCTTCTGCACAGCAAGAGAAACCACCAGCAGTGTGAAGAGACAACCCACAATGTGGGAAAAAATCTTCACCTGCTCTTCCTCAGATAAAGGTCTACTATCTCGAATCTATAAAGAACTTAAAAAGATCAGACCTCCCAAATTCAAAGACCCAATCCGAAAATGGGCATCTGAAATGAACAGACATTTCTCAGACAAAGAAGTAGAAATAGCAAATAAATACATGAAAAAATGTTCAACATCACTGGTCATTCGAGAGATGCAAATGAAAACAATGCTGAGATTCCACTTCACTCCAGAAAGAATGGCTGCTATCATGAAATCAACCAATAACAAATGCTGGCAGGGCTGTGGGGAAAGAGGAACCCTGCTCCACTGCTGGTGGGAGTGTAGACTGGTGCAACCACTGCGGAAATCTGTATGGAGCTACCTCAAAGAACTAGGCCTGGAAGTCCCATTTGACCCCACTATTCCACTGCTGGGGCTTTTCCCCAAAGAATTAAAAGAATCATACCACAGTGATATATGTGTGCCCATGTTCATAGCAGCACAGTTTGTAATAGCTAAAACTTGGAAACAGCCCAAATGCCCGTCAACTGGAGACTGGATAAAGAAAATGTGGTTTTTTTATAAGATGGAGTACTACTCAGCCATAAAAAATGAGAAATTAGAGACATTTATAGCTAAGTGGATGCACATTGAGGCGATACTCTTAAGTGAAATAAATAGGACACACATGTGTAAATACTGAATAGTTTCTCTGGTGTGAGAAACTGAAAGTGTAAATAAGGACTAAATGTATAATAGGTAATGTGAAATAGGAAGAAAAGGGGCAAAGGGGAAGGAAGTGGGAGGGCTAGGGGAAAGGATAGAAGGGAATGGGATTAATATGAGAAAATGGAAAAATAGGAACAAAATCTTTGTAAATAGGGAGGACTGGAGGGGTTGAAGGGAGGGCTGGGCAAGGGTGAAAAATAAGAACCAAGAGAGACTATGTAAAGGTGCAAATTTCCAATGATGAATGTCATTATATTGTATTCCTAAAATGTACCAATGATTAGAATGAATAATCGATAATGTAAAATAGGAAGAAAAGGTCCAAAGGGGTAGGGGTAGTGGGAGGCACAGGGGAAAGGAAAGAAGGGAAAGGAAAAATGACGAGAAATGGAAAAAATGGAAATAAAGTCTTTGTAAACAGGGAAGGGTGGAGGGCGTGAAGGGAGGGCTAGGAATGGGGAAAAAATAAGAACCAAGATGCATTATGTAAAGGTACAATTCCCAATGAGAAATTTAATTGTGTTGTATACCTACAATGTACCAATAAAAGAATTTAATAAATAAAACACACACAAAAAAGAAAAAGAAGACCTCACTGTTTGCTGTCTGCAACAAATACACCTCACTGGCAAAGACATACATAGATTGAAAGAAAAAGCATGGAAAATGATATTCCATGCAAATGATACCCGAAAGCAAGCAGAAATATCTATACTCCTATACAACAAAGCACATCTCAAGCCAAAATTAGAAGAGATAAAGAAGGTCACCAAATATTGGTAAAGCAGAGAACTTACCAATCCACATTTGCACATACAATTTCATGAAATAAACCCTACTCAACATAAAGGTACTAATATAGTAAAACATAAAGGTATTAATATAGTAATAGTGGGTGATTTCAATACTCCACTCTCACCAATAGATAGGTCATCCAGACAAAAAACTCAAAAGAAACATCAGAGTTGAACTATACCATAGATCAAATGGCCTTTACAGACATCTACAGAATATTCCATCCAACTACTGTGGATTGTACATTTGCTTCAGCAGGTCAAGGAAATGTCTCCAAAACAGACCATATTTTAGCCATAAATCAAGCCTAACAAATCATTGAAAAAAATATTGCATCTTATCAGATCATAATGGAATAAAACTAAAAATCAACATCAACAGAAACTATACCAACAAGTGCAGATTGAATAATCAGAGGGTCATTGGAGAAATTGAGGGTGGATTTAAAAATGCCTAGAATCAAATGAAAATGGAAACACACATACCTGAAACTGTGACATACAAGCATAGGGGAGACTGAGGTGAGAGACTTGATGCCAACTAAGAAAGGATCAGGAAAACAATCTCATTCAAATAGTTTTTAAAAATAAAATAACCTAAGAATAAAAGTAATTAAGGAAATGAAAGATGAGAAAATTTCAGAACACTGAGAAAAGAAAGTGAAAAAGACACTAGAAAATGGAAATACTTCCCATGTTCATAGATCTACAGAATTAATATTGTTTGAATGGTCATATTACTGAAAGCAATCTACAGGTCCCATGTAATCCCTATTAAAATATCAGTGGTATTCTTCACAGAACTAGAAAAAAAAAACCTAAAATCCATATGGAAACACAAAAGACCCAGAACAGTCAAAACAATCCTGAGAAGGAAAAAAAAAAGAAATTCTGGAGTTATCACAATACTGATTTCAAAATATACTATGTAGATATAGTAACAAAATTGGCATGGGACTGACATAAAAACAGAGTTAGACCAATGGAATTGAATACAGGATACAGGAATAATCTACGCATTCACAGTCATCTTATTTTTGGCAAAGATGCCAAAAACTTACATTGGAGACAAAAACAGCCTCTTTAACAAATAGTGCTGAAAAAACTGGATATCCATATATAGAAGACTGAAATTACATCCTTATCTTTCACCCTATAAAAAAATCAACTCAAAATGGATCAAAGATCTGAATGTAAGACCTGAGACTTTGAAACATGTCAAGATATAGGCATAGGTAATAATTGCCTTGGTAGGACTCCAATAGCTTCAAGATGTAGGAACAGGTATAAACTTCCTAAACTGAACTCCAATAGTTCAGTAAATAATAGTAAAAAGAGGGTTGCATCAAATAAAAAAGTTTCTGTGCAGCAAATAAAATAATTAACAGACTGGGAAAAATATCTTTGCAAGCTACACTTCCAACAGAGGATTAATATCCAAAATATATAAAGAACTCAAAAAGCTTACCAATAAAATAGCAAATAATTCAATTTATTTTTTAATTATTCAATTTTAAAAAGGCAAAGGAACCAAACAAACACTTCTCAAAGGAAGAAATACAAAGAGCCAATTAATATATGAAAAAATGTTCAACATTTTTAGCTATCAGAGAAATGTGAATCAAAAACTACTTGAAATTTCATCTCATCCCAATCAGAATGGCTATCAAGAATACAAAAATTATAAATGCTGGTGAACATTTCTACACAATTGGTGGGAATGTAAACTAGCAAAACCCTTAAGGAATTCAATATGGAGATTCCTCAAGAAACTAAAAATAGAATGACCATATGATTGAGTTATATCACTCCTTGGTAACCCAACTTATAAGTCTCCAATAAAGTTACTGCTCAAGATATAAAAATTTCCCTCAAGATAAATGTCACTCAGGGCTACCCTTAAGGAAAACTGAATGCTTTCGATAGCATTACAGTTTGATACAAACATTCGTCACGGACCTAAGCTAACCATCCCCATAATAATTCTCCTCTCTGGTCATCTAATTCAATGTATTATTGGTAAATTGATACATCAGGTGTTTGGATGCAAGTAGGAGTGAAATCTTAATACATATTTATATTTTTAAAAAAGAAAATAAAGAGAAAGGCAAGAGGGGCTAAATGTCAAAGAACAATACAGGAAATGATATGTTTTATTTAGAAATATTTTAAAAGCCAAATTAATGTTTGGGGATGTATCTTTTGTTTGTTGTTTTTATTGAGAAAGGATCATTTGTGTTAGTCTGAATTCTGTGACTTAGCAGATTAGAGGATGATAGGTACTGATGGTAGAGCCATGGGAACAGGGATATATAACAGAAGCGAGACTTGTAGTCAGTCAACCCCTTTATTCCTCCATGTGTTTTGGCTTTTCTAGCCCACGCACACTTTCTTTTTCTTATTTGCAATGTGACTATTCATTTTCCTGTATCCCAGATAGAGAACTTTCTAGACCACTCAATGTAGCAGAACTTTCTAGACCACTCATAGTAGTTAGAAATATGAGCCCTGGAGACAGAAACTTGTGACTAAGTCTAGAAACTGCCACTTGCTGGCTATGTGACCATGCAGGATTCACTTAACTACCTCATTTGTAAGCTGGAAAAATCATGGTGTCTCCATAAGAAGAGGGAAATGCAACAATGCATGTAAAGAACTGAGCAGAGCAACAGCCTGGAAGCAATAGCACAATAAATGGTAGCTATTATATTTATTATTCCAAGTGCTATACTTATTCCATAGTGTCACAAGGCCTCTTTTGCAGCTGACAGATGGTAATGAATAATGCTGGAAAGCAATCAGAGATACTATGCTCTCTGAAGCTGTTACTCTGATCCCACAGGAATAAATGATAGACCATATTAACATTTCAGTGCAATTGCTTCCAACATACCCCTAACTGTAATTCTCAGATTTTATTGCTTTCAAGTCTTCACCTGGCATATCTACACCAAAGTTTTCTTTCCACATATACTTAATGATAGCCAACTCAATTCATCTGAATAAAATCAATGAATTTGTATCAGGTATAAACTTCACCAACCAGGCCTCCATTGAATATTATGAAAAGGGATTGCCCACGCAAAATTACAGAGCAGAGAAACTTTGGTTTCAAATGCCTACATACACTACCTTCAGGAGTCTCCCCAGAACTATATACACAGATCCCCTGACAAGGTAGTAATTCATAGATGTGTAAGAAGCTGGGCTTCCTGAGAATATCAAACAGAGCATTCTTAAGAGCAAAACAACAACAAACTTATATTTAAAGGAAGGAATATAGACTATTGCTTGAGGAAAAACACAGGGCAACAAAACTTTATTGGTATTTGTCACATTCCATCAACATTATGGATTGTCTAAGGTCAAACTGTTAAACTTCACCAAAATACCTTAAAAGCAGAGCTAGTATGACTACATTCACAGAAATTCCATTCTAGAATCATAACAGTGAAAATCTTCCCAAGATGTAGTCCAATTAGTTCTCAAATTTTGACCAAAATTTCTCCTAAGAGCCATACCTATGAGGCTAGTGAGCTGATTCCAGAAGGTCTGTAGATAGTTAATTAAGCATACAGGTGTTTCCAGTATATCTGGGGACCAGAAGAGCAATTAGAAGAGCAGAAGTAGTACATGTGTTTAACTTTATTATCGCTGGTGCTCAGCCAAAAAGAGGGTTACCATACGGAATATTGGTGAAAAGTAGTTCCAGATTGGAAAACTGCAAATGTTTCAGCTGCTGATTTTTTTTTTTAGGTCAACCACCCAGCAAAGTGAAATATCAAATCCTTCTCTGCCACTTCCAAGTGGCCCAGTTTGCCAGGCTAACCAATTGAAACTTAGAGCCATGTTTTACTATCTACTGCCTTATGCATTAACAGAAGCAGGGCCACTATAATTCAAAATAATTACAGAAGTGAGAGGTAGTAATTAGCAGTACAAATTAGCTATTAAATGATTCAGAAATTTCAAATTGAGAAGATGACCTTTTTGCCTCTTATCTGGCAGTGAAAAATTAGGTTCTGATTTGAGTGAAAAATAAGGTGTACTAGTACATCACAGATTTCTTTCTTTTTGTATTAGGAACTGGGCCAAGTTAATTAGAAATATGATAGAAAGTGTGAATTTTAGGGTGTTCTTTGGTAGCTTTCTTACCTGCCTACCTTGACAGGTCACCTTCCTCTCTAGCAGTCCTTGATGCCTTCTCTTGTAGTTAGGAAGAGGAAAGATGAGCAAATCCTACTGCATAATATTTTATTTAATTAATTGGTATTATCCTAACAAAAGTTTTTTAGATAATTTCCCACTCCAGTTAAAAATTACTATCTAAATATATCCATAAACTGGATGTTTCCTGACTCCTCTAACCAATAATCTCACTTCACAATAAATGTGGCATTGTAGTTTTACTCTTGTATATTTTCCCTCTGAAAATGTCACCAGGTTATTACTAACATTTCTCCTGCTGAGCAAAATTACATACAGATTCTACTCACTTTTATAGATACATTAACTTCAAACCGTGCTAAAACTGCCTTCAATTGCTCTGTCTCTTGGAAAAGGCACCCTTGCCTCTAGGATTGCATGTTTTATCTACAATAAATCTTATTTGTCACCTTGATCTTCACACAATTGCAATCTAGGATATTTCTTGTCAAGTTATGATTTAAAGGGCTTTTTCACTTTATTTTAAGGCTCAACATCTTGACAAGAGAAGACAGTGCCGTGGGGCTGACAAGGAGAGAAAGGTGCTTAACTCTTTAGCACAGAGCATCAGTGATTTGCATGGTACCCATTCTGCTTCTACAAGAGAGCAGAGCTCAGAATCACTAAACTTTAGTGAGGGCAAAAATGATGTTAGATATAAGTCAAGCCCCTTGTTCATAAATGAAGAGAAAAAGCCCAGTTGCCCATTATCGCACAATTGCTCAGGTGCCGACAAGTCCACATCCCCAGGTCAGCACCTGGCTCTGAATCTAGTGCTCTCTTAATCTCACTGCTCTTCTAAGGGTCCTTCTATCTCTTGTCCTTGGACCAGAGTCACACAGTCAACCGTTGTCATTTGTGGATTCCATACTTGCAAATTCATCATCTCACTAAGGTGTTTTCCTGGTCATTCACAGAGAGGCACAGACCAATCAAAATGTGAGCCACCCCACCTAAGATCATAAGAGGCAGCACTCAGACTTCTTGTTCCAGGTCTCCTACTGTAAATGAGCACTCTTCATGGTCTACTTAATGCCATACTTTTTACATTGCTGTGGGGGTTTTTATGACAATTTCACTATTAAAATGACATGGAAAAGGATATAGGCAGGGGGTGCAAAAATAATTAAATAAATAAATGAAGTGGCATAATTCTGAAGTGCTATCCGGGGTTCCTAAGGAAAAGAAGGTTGGAAAATACATGTGTCAGATAAGCTTCATGAGTGGGGGATTTAGCTCAGTGGTTTCGCTGCTTGCTGCGCAAGCGCAAGGACCCGAGTTCAATCCCCATTACCAAAAATAAAATAAAATAAAATAAAATAAAATAAAATAAAATAAAATAACGGTAAGATAAGCTTCACACAGGTATAGGCTGTAGTGCTGCTGACAATGTGCTCAATGTTAATGAGCTGACAATATGTAATAAATGAGATGCCTTTGAAACAGAAATGCACTTTTTTAAAGTTATATATTGATTGATTAAAAGCTTATGATCAGAGGTGATAGGAACGTAACCCTGTATTCACTTTTTGCTAATTCAATGTTCACTGTGACTTTATAGAAGAGCATTAACTGCTGTGGATAATGAGAATTACCTACATATCTGAGTAGTCCATCAATACAAACCACAGAACAAAAACATATTCTAGATGCCCCCTAAAGCCTCAGAGGAACATAGGCAGGACTTTTGGTTGGTAAGGTGGAGGCTTATACCTGACTTGCTGTTAGTTAGGTCTGGTCAAAAGAGGTAGGTCACTGGGAGTACAACCTGGGAGGGTTTATCTCCTTCCCCAGATCCTCCCTTCACTTTCTGCTTCATGTCTACCATGCTGTGAGCAACCGTCCTCTACTTCCCTTCTGCCATGCTATCCTACCTTGGAGCCACTGGACTCTTCCTTTAAGTTGTGGATGTTCGGTATTATTATTATTATTATTATTGTTATTATTATTATTCCCATCTTAGGGATGGGACAGTGACTTAAGACAGTAGGCAGCAACATCAAGGTCACAGGAACATGCATCTGAGGGGTGAGGCAGAGGGTCTTAGTTTCTAACTACTCATTGGGTGGAGACAGGTCCCTCAATTGGGCATCCTGTAAGTATACCATATGCCTATTTCTTAGCACATGGCAGGTGAGCATTAAAAAATGTATTATCTCCAGCTACAGTACTCCTTTGTATGTCCCTGAGAGAACTAAAGCTATGCTAATTGCAGCACAATTCACAATAGCTAAGCTATGGGAACACCCTAGGTGCCTGTCAACTGATGGATGGATAAAGAAAATGTGAAATACATATAGTATGGAATATTATTCAGCCAAAAAGAGGAATGAAATACTATTTATAGGAAAATGGATGAAACTGGAGACCATCATGTTCATGTTGAGCAAACAAAGCTAGACTCAGAGAGTCAATTATTGCATATTTTCTCTCATATGAAGAATCTAGAGAAATAAATATTAAAATTTTTTTTAAAGAGATGGCATGAAAGTAGAAGGGAGATATTAGAGAAAAGGAAAGGGGTTAGGGAGTGGAGAAACAGGGAAAATAATCAAAATATGTTACATGCATGTACAAATATTCTGAAATGAAATCCACTATTCTGCATAATATGAACTAATAAAAAATCTTTTCAAGAAGGAAAATGTATCATCATCAGATTGATGATGATTTCCGAAAGCAAACAGAATTTTCAAAACAGCAGAACTACAGCTGCTGCTCATATTGGCCTTTCCCCCTCAGAGTCTCTCTCCAGAGACTTCTGCTTTCTTTTGGCTCAATCTCCTGCACCACTGTCTCTGGCACTTGTCTTTGATCCTCACAAGAGGATCATTCCAAATCCTATTCCCTGGGAGGTAAAGGTGAAAAAAGTTGTTAAGAATATCAATGCTCTGAACATATGTATATGTTTTTAAAAATTTAATAAACATGCAAACAATTTGGAGGAACAAGCATGTACAGCAACTGTCAGCAGTGGTTTTATATGGAGGATGAAGTCAAACGGGATTTCACTCCCAACATGATTTAGTTCTGCAATATTTGATTTTTATAGAAGGTGTTATTACCTTTTAATCAAAGAGAAAAAATACATTTAAAAAATAAACACTCCCATATTCAGGGCTATGACAGACATGCTCAGTGTAAACCAGTATGTAGCTCTTTCTTTGTATTTAGCCAACCATGCGACACAAATGGACTATTTGAAAAGTATCATTAAGCCTTGAAAAGTAACACCTGCACAGAAGATAATAGCCTCTATATTTGATGATTTTTGTTTTTGCTTGACATTCTCCTGTGGCAGATTTTTATGAAAATTAGGACCAAACATATAAGCAAGTTAATGGCCAACAACTCACACAGTTTTGTGTACTCTGTCACCCTTTAAAACAGCTCATGGGCAGAATTTCAGCTCTGCCCTCATCCACTCTAGAAGCCTTCCTGGAAAATAGGCATTATCAGCTGCTCTCCTCTTCCAACCCACACAGGTGGCATCTAAGTGAGGCCTGGGGCTTCAAAATTAGGTGATAAATGCATGGTTTCCCAAAGAAAACCAATACATACTGCCATTTAGGGAGGGGGGAGGAAGGGAGGGAAAGAGAGAGAGAGAGACAGGGAGAGAGAAAGAGACAGCAAGAGAGTCAGAGTCAGACAGACAGAAAGGAAAGGATGGGAGGGAGAGGAAAATAACAAATGTTGATGAGGATGGAGAAGTTGGAACTCCTGGATTTTTGGTAAAAATGTAAAGTAGTGCAACCATCACAGAATCCAATATAACATTTCTCAAGAAAATTAAAAATAGTACTACTGTATGATCCAAAAATTCCACTTGTGAGTCTGTGTCCAAAAGAACAGGGTCTTAAAGAGATATTTATACACCCAGGTTCAAGCTATGTTGTTCACAGTACCCAAGAGGTAGAAGGAACTCACGGCCTTTCAGATGGATGGGTATTATTCATATTGTGTATACATCCAATAGTATATTATTCACCCTTAAAGGAAATTTGGACATATACTACAAGATGGATTCAACTGAAAGACATTATGCAAAAGAAAATAAGCCAGGCCCAAAAATAACTCCACTTACATAAGGTATCTAGTGTAGTCAGATTTGTAAGACAGAAAGCAGAGTGGTGGATACCAGGGCCAAGGAGAAAAGAAAAATGAAGAGTTGTTGTTTAATGGGTGTAGAGGTTTGGTCGTTCAAAATAGAAAGCTCTGGAAATGGATGGTAATAATGGTTGTGCAACATTGTGAATATATTTAACCCCACTGTTCTATATACTTACAATAGTTAAGATAGTAAAGTGTATGTTATATATTATTATGGTTTTGATTGTGAATATCTTCGAAGGCCTCATGCACTTATAGGTGGGGCCTTTGGAAGGTGATTGAATCATGGGGCGACATAGCTTCCTTGCTGTTGGGAGATGGGGTTTGGTCAGAAGAGGCTGAGCACTGGGAGCATGACCTGGAAGGTTATATCTCCTTTCCCAGATTGTCCCTTCTTTCTCTGCTTCCTGGCCACCATGATGCATGCACCTTTACTCCACCATGCCCCTTTGCCATGCCATTTCGCTTTGGAACAAGCCAACCATGGATTGAAAACGTGAGCCAAAATGAACTTCTCCATTAAGTTGTGGATCTTGGATATTGTGTCTCAGTGACAAGAAAGTGACTAAGACATGTATATTTTACAAAATTATTTTTGTAAAATAGCCAATGGAAACTCTGTAGGAGTTGGAACTAATACAATCAAGAGAAGGAAATTTCAACTGTATATTTCATAGATTGAATTATGTGTTGTACATGGTATTCTTATAGCTATTTATATCAAAATAAGAGCTAACATTTGTTCAGCATTTGCTGTGTGGCAGGCACTGGACTTGACTGTTCACACATAATGTTTCATGTCATCCTTACTGTGACCTACCACATGGGAAATTGGATACTTTGGTACCTATTTTACACATGGCAAGACTGAGTCTTAGAGGTTACTCAGCTACCCAAAGGCTACCCAAAGTCACCTAGCAAGGAAGCAGTGGTAGCAGCGCCAAAGCTGGCATGTCTATCTGCCTCTGAAACCCAGCAAAAGCAATGCCTCACTTCCTAGGTGAGCAGAGGTCTTGGTTCCTGTCCATAGGATTTCCCCAAGACTGCAGCATCAGCCCATGAGTGGCAGATTGGCTGTCCCACTGTATTTGGATGTGCCCCCAGCTGATTTCTGTCTTGGTTATCTGCATTATCTGGGTCGTGGGGCTGACCTGCACTCACATCCTAGTGTTGTCATTAGAAATCAGCCTACTGATGTCCTGAAGGAGTGGGATGGAGGGAGTGACTGTTGGGGCATTTGAGAGTTATTGGAGAAATAATGTCCTCATTGAGTATTAACATGCCAGTTATGCATGTATGTTCATTTTGTGACAATTCACTAACCTGTGCTTTTGGGATATGTGTGTATAGTGCATCCCAATAAAGTTATTTTTTCCAAATTCCCTAATGAATGCGAGACTTCAAACAATAGCCACAGTGAATCAATTGACCAGAACTCCTGTAAGGCTGAGAGACAACGTAGAACATAGGCTTCTGGGAGATTTGATCATTGCCATAGTTTCAAGTACTAGACATAGATGCTATAGATCTGTGGACCTGGATATAATATCCTCAACCAGATGTTCTCAGCCATGCATACATGGAAATCACCTGTGAGCTTTAAAAGCCTGGTGTCTGGGCCTCTGGAGGAACTGGCCGGGGAGCAGCCTTGACTTTGGGATTGTCAGATGCTTCCAGATAGTCTAATGAGCTTCCAAAGCAGCGAACGGCAGCCCTGGGAACCAGGTTAAACACTTTACATCCCTTTCACTGATCCCTAACACAATTACAAATGAGGGAAATGTGCCTGTGAAAGACTTATTTTCTAAGATCCCAGAGCTAATCAGTGGTCAAGGTGGGGAAGCTCAGATCTATCTGGAAAGACTGCTACATACACAAAGTTATCTACAAGTTGTTCATATCCATGGATTTTTCTTATAATTGATGTGTGTTTTTATCCAGTTCTCAGCTCTCCCCTGCCAGCTTCCTCATATTACCTCTTTGTTTAAATGTTGTCACCCACCAGTTTCTCTCTGATGTTTGCATCTTACTCCCCCTCTCCTCTACACTCTTCCCCCACCCTCACCCCCGTTACCATGTCCATCACTGTTGAAAATGGACCAGTAACTTGTTTCTTACCTTCATGTGTGTGTTTCTTTCTTTCTTCCTTTCTTTCTTTCCTTTTTTTTGTTTTTGTTTGCTTGTTTGTTTTTGCCTGGTTTCTTTATTAAGCAGTTACTTAGAAGGCCAGGAGATGCAACTGCCTCATTCCCTAGTGAATTCTCAACATGCAGCACAGTTCCTGACATTTGAAAAGGACTCAAAACTTGCTGTTAGAAAATAAATAAATGGGTCACTCAATAAAAATAGTTGTCTTTGAAAGTATGCACTCTCTGCAAGAGTCCTGAGTATCAATCAAAGCCTGTAGAATGAGGCACGCCTCTTCTGGACACTGCCGTCAACCCTAAAACATTGTCATCTAAGCCTGAGGGACTGTAATCCTGGTAGTAGAGATTTCTGGCTCCAAAATGACTTCTGACAATGTGAAATCTTACACTGAGAAGTTTATCATGTTCCCTAACCAAAACCCTCAGCCAACTTTCCCAGCCTGGAATGTGAAATCAGAACTCCTGGGTACTGTATACAATTGACCTTGACATTACATCTCTCATCAGCTTAATCCTGTTATTGAAGCACAAAATAACACTAGCAAGACCTTTCTCAGGAAAGTATCCCAAACACACACACCAGGGGTCTAAGCATATTATTTTAATACCCTGGATTACTTCATTTCTGGCACTTTGCTGAGGAATATCTGTCCTCAGACCCAGGGCACAGCTAAGTGAGGTCAGTTAATAAACTATGAGTTTACAGAAGGCTTCAAACACAGCCTACAATTACTAGGTCACAAAAGTAGCGTCCTTCCTATTTTTGAACTTAGAGAAGCAGGTTGTGAAAAAGTGCAGGTTTTTTAAATGTTTAAAACACTTTATGAAATGGCTTGCATTTTAAGATTCAGAGAACTTTGCAGGAGTTTGGTTTCCTATAAAAGTTCTTTCACTTTTAAATCATATTAACCACTATCCAGGTGAGCACTGGTTTTCATTGTTGTGATTTACTGGAAACAAATATGGCACTGAGGTAACCATGGCTTTCTCTGCCCACAACAAGCTTTACAAACCTGTCACAACTCAGTTTTATAACTGAGCTCACCGTGTATCTACCTCTAAAAAACAGCAATTTTTTTAAAGAATATAAACTCTTGGCCTTCCCAAAAGACGCATGCAGAGATCCTCTGAAATGCCCACACCCATTTTTGACTACCACTGAAGCATATGAATTCCCTATCCGTAAAAGGGAGGTGACGCTCACCAACAGAACTGCTGCAAAGATGAATGTCAGTCTGGATTAGATATCTCTACCTTCCAATGTGCTCTTGCACACTGCTCTTTCAGCCCAATCTCTCAACATCTATCACCTTACATAACTGAAAATTCTTCCCTACCATGAAAACTTGAGGCAAGTCCTGAGTGGTTAACACCGATGTCTTCACTACATGTGCCAGGCCTGTCAATATTAATGTTTCTCCTCTATAGATGGGCTGCAGCAGATACTCCCAACCCTCCACTGGTCTTGGGTAAAGAACCAAGGTTGTTTTGGCTTCCCTACAGGGCAACTGAAATGAATACAAACCTCCACACAGACACTCTAAAGGACTCAAGGTTATCCACAGCGAATCCTGAGGAAACAAGAAAACTGAAAGGCAGAGACAAAAATCTAGCAGGGGAGGCAGAATCACATTACAGTATCAAATCATAGAACCAGCTATCATCAACCCCGTATCTCACTGGCCCACCTGAGCTCACCTGTGATGTGGAAGACCATTTCCAGCGTGCAGACCATTCTCCACTGCAAGTATCTCTTGGCATCTGGTACCACAAATGGGGGCCAGTGCACTGCAAATAGGTTCAACCCAGAAGAGTGAAGGACTTAACAGTACCACCTCTCCCCGGGACAACCCTCCATCAAAGTCAGGTAGGGTCAGAGGACCAATGCCCCAGCCTCCCCATCTTCTGCTGGCGTGACCTTGCACAGATTGAGCCCTTTGTCCACAAAGATACCTGCTTATTTGTACATTCTATGAGCCCATCTTCCTTTCCTGCCTCACTGTCCCTATTTCTACACTTGTATCTCCTTATTCTAACTCAAAAATAAACCCCCCACACTCAAATGCTTGTTTCAGGTTCTGCTTTACAGTGAATTCAAATTCCACTGTAGAGCAGGTTGTCATTTCCACTGAGCACATAAATAAGGGAAGGCAGGAAGAAATAGGACCTTGCTCAAGATGAATTTGTTTTCTTTGGACTTTGCACAAATACAGGGAATATCAGAGTGACTGGAGATCACTCCCACAGAATTCCATGGGCTACTTCAGGGCAGTTTTAACTCACAGGAGGTGGGAAGTCCCTGACCCTTGGGCCAGTTGCCAGCGTGGACACACCTTAAGTGCTAATGGAGTTTTGTATTCGTTGGGTCTTAATCTACACCCAGCAGGCAGTTGCACAAACTATCATTCACATGTGCAACTGGACAGCAACTCATCCTGGTTGCACACAAGTGGCCAGGTGTTGAGGGGCTCCTGCCTTCTCAACAGGTAGCTGCAGCTCCCGGGGTACACCATGCCTTCTCTCTGATAAGGCCAGATCTGGGCACAAATGCAGGAGACCTCCTTGCAAGGGAATTCTCTGTCCTCCTAAGCATATCTGAGTTAACTGGGTTAAACAAAAATAAACAAATAAACAAACAAACCTGTATCCTGAAGTCCTTAGGGATTCCAGTTTAGTCCAAAGTAGAAATGTCCTCCTCCATTCAGAGTGTAAATATGCCCTAGAGTGTATCTGTTCCGTGAATATTTGGTTGTTTGCTTCTTTGGGGCAGGAAGAATATTATAAAATGAAGTTTTCCATGAAAATAGGAAAATCAAAAACAATTTGGCCACCCTGAGCTTGCCCTTCCACCTGGCAAGCATTGGTCAGAACAAAACAGTGGCTGACTTCTCTAACCAGGTCATGGGCCTTCTGTTTTACCTCACTTCCTACCCCTCCCTATTGTCTTACACCACCATCTCTCTCACTGTTGTTATCTGCCTCTCTCCTACAGACGTATCAGTTTGAAAATTGTATCTTAATTTTTGGTACGTATCACATTTAAATGTGAACACTGTTTCACCTGCATCATTTGGAAAAAGATACTTTAAAAATAATATTCAGATCAAACATTTATTTAATCCATCCTGGAACTTTGAAAAATCTTTGCACTGTATTATCTTTAAGGCCTTTTCCAGTTCCAGAATTCTACAAATTTAAGGTGCAGCCTGCATCACGTGCTATTGCTGTTAGCTTTGGAGGCTCTCTTGTACCTCTCAGTAAAGACTGGGCTTCTCTTTAAGGCAGAGACCAGACTCTGTCTCATCCTTGATCTTAGCATGAAAGGACAGAGAGATGTGCAAAGTTATTACTTAGGGAGATGGATAAGAAAAACAGAGAAAATGCTATGGATTTCTATGCTGCAAAATAAGTTAGATGTGCATTCGGTACCAGGATAGATTGGAAAGGAAGAAAGAGAAAGAAAGAAAGAAAGAAAGAAAGAAAGAAAGAAAGAAAGAAAGAAAGAAAGAAAGAAAGAAATTAATTCATGGCTCAATAGCATTTAAGTAAATCCAAATGCATTTAAAACATAAACATTTCCAGGGATATATATAAATTTAAGGACATACAGAAATCCCTAGAGTCAGTGCCTATCGGGGAGGAAAAGAGGGACGCAAGATGAAGAAGGAAAGGAGAACAAAGCAGGCAAGCCCTGCCCAGACTGACAATGACAACGTCCTACCACAGCAACACTGAAGAATGTAACTCACATTGGCACCTGAGGCCCAGAAAGGAAAACAATAACAACAACAACACTGCAGCTGGCAGCTCAGAAAGTTCCACTTCTACAAAACACTTGAAGGAAAAGAAAAAGGAAGAGAATTTTCTCCTTTCATGTCTTTTTCATTTGTGAATAAAGGTCATTGCAAAAAAACCTAAATATCAAGATCTGAGCAGACCCTGATCTGAGCAGAGTCCTTGACAGTACTTAGATGATTAAAAAAATACAATCACTACTTAAAATTTTGAACGTATTATAGTAAAAGACACATTGCCATTAATCTCCTTCAAAATACTCTCCCTTTTCTTGAACACATTTATCTGCATCATTTTTACCACTTTCTGAGGCAGTTCTGAGTATCTTTAGTCACACTGTCAGGACTGGCTCAATGTCCTGAATCAATTCAAAACATTTACCTTTCATGGGAATTTTGACATTAGGAAATAGCCAGAAGTCATACGATGTCAGATCTAGTGAATAAGGTGATGAGAATCCCCTGTAATGTTTTCACAAGCCTGCTTCTCCACTGGGTGGATGACACTGGGCAGCGGCATCCACCATATTTTTTATCGCACATCATAAAGATCATCATGAGAGATGACTTCCAGAAACTGCTTCAGAAAACGGAGAACAGTGGGATAAGTGTGTTTGAAGCAAGGGGGAACATTTTGAGATGGATGAGTAGCAATGTGTCTTACTAAGTTTA
This sequence comes from Heterocephalus glaber, assembly GCF_053883595.1. Taxonomy (NCBI): domain Eukaryota; kingdom Metazoa; phylum Chordata; class Mammalia; order Rodentia; family Bathyergidae; genus Heterocephalus; species Heterocephalus glaber. The sequence goes on from NW_028258320.1 coordinate 64,461,659, forward strand.
AAATTTTAAATATTCACCATATATTTTGGTCACCCCTTGTATCACCTCAATGTTACAGCACTGGACCACTAATCTGGTATGAATCCCTCAATAAAAAGCAAACATGGGCAATCATGACAGCTCTTCTTCACCCATGTCCCATGCATCCCCGATGGCACTGCTTGACCATCAATTTTTGGCCCATCAATATCATTATTTCCTTTTGTCCCAAGATACTACTTTTTGAACTTAAATACTGACTTTAGCCATGTCCTAAGTAATACCATGCATGCAATCATAGTGTTTGTGTGCTAGTTGTATCTGCTTACTAAACACTGAAATAAACTTCAAGCTATTAAAATTTCTAAATGCCACTTAAGCCCACATCTATCTCAAATTGTCTAACACATTTGTTATGCTAATGCTCACTACTGAAACAAATATATTAAAAATATATAACGGCTCAAATACAATTGGCATTTACTTCTTGTTCATGTGACAGTCTGAAGCTGGTAAGCGGGGCGGTAGGGCCTATAACTTCCTCCACACAGCCTGGCCATGGCACAGGCTGCCTAGAGGACCCTGGGGGAAGGGAGGGGGAGAGAACAGGGAGACCAAGCTGGGGTTGTCGTGTACAGGACTGCAGGGGAACACTCATCATGTCTATTCAAATTCCTTGGCTACAATTCAGCCACATGGTCACCCCTGCCTCCTAGGGCAATCGCACATATAGGTCACTTTCCCATCACCAGGACAAAATATCTGATAATCTCACCTTTGAAGGAGAGGCTTATTTGGCCTTGGGGTTTAGCTCATGGTCAGCTGGCTCCAAGGTAAAATCAGATTGATAGAAGGAGAAAGAAAGCTGTGGCAGCCAGGGTCCAGAGAGAAGTAGGAGCCCAGAACAAGAACACACCCCTCCATGTCACACCCCAGTGACCCACTTCTTCCATAAAACCCACCACCTATCAGACATTTAACTATGAACTCAACGAATCAGTCCACTGATGAATATGGCAGCCCCATGATCCAATCACCTGCCAGAATTTCCACCTCTGAACACATGAGATTTTGGAGGGACATTTAGGATCTAAATCATAACACTGGGGAATGTGGTATAGCTACCTACCAGGAAAATCCATATTATGTCCTGTTATACTCATAAATCTATTGCTCTCTAGTATCCAGGCATTTTTAAGGCAGAGAGTAACTTTCTGTTTGTTATCTTGCAGGTACATAACTATGTGGCAGTCAGTATTCATTGAATGGCTGGTGGATCCATCTGGATATGTGCCCTTTCACATCCACATTCCAGTACACAGCAGAGATTTGTCCCACCTATCTTCTGTGATATAAAAGTCAGTTTAGTGGGCTGGGGATTTAGCTCAGTGGTTCCGCCCCCCGCCTTGCAAGCGGGAGGATCCAAGTTCGATCCCCCCCAGTACCGAAAAAAAAAAAAAAAAAAGAGTCAGTTTAGTGGAGATCCATTAACATCTAGAGACCTCCAGGGAAGATCAGATTTTATCCCCTGGAGAACAAGTGTCTCCCTTAAACCAAGCACAGTTAAGAAACATAGTGACAGATACACTGCAAAAATACACCAGAGATAAACTAGTGATTTTCTGCTGCATGAAAGAAAAGGTTAGGCAAACCTCTGAAAGGATAAAGCGAAATGTTTCTGTGTGGCAACAGGGAGCAAAGCAAAGACAAATAGATTTCAAATACAAAAGACAGCTCTGAAATCCAACAAACTCTATTTTGCACAATTAAAACTCAGAATGGAAATGAAACAGAAAGGGAAAGGCCATTTTCTTAGAAATAGCTAAATCTAGAAAGAGGTAAAATTATACTACAGCATTTCAAATGGTGTCCTAGGGAGAGGAAAGTGCAAATAATTTATGAAATGGAAATTGAGGAGAGAAAAAGAGAAATGAATGCCTAAAAGCAGACACGGCGTCTGCAGAGCTGTCTGGAAGCATTGACGGAGTCAATAATTATTTACAGGGCAGAAGGTGTATGAGGCTAAATGCCTTACAAACACACTGGTGTTTGTAATAGGAGCATATATTGTCAAATCATTCCTAACATAGATGTGTGGCGGAAAGGAAACGTATCCCTTCAGCCCATGGTAAGAACACAGCCTCTGCACTGGCTGAGTGGGAGACTATATTGATTTTTTATTCCTGCCACAACAAATTACCACACATGTAGCAACTTTTAAAATGCCAATTTATTATTGTATAATCTTTTATATCAGAAATCCAACACGGGTCTCCCAGGGCTAAGCTCAGCAAGGTGCAGTCCTGTCTGAAGGATGCAGGGGAGAATTCATTTCTTTGTCTTCTCCAGTTTGTAGAGAAACTTCTCTCTTCTACATTAGGAAGGTCTGTATGATTGCATTGGGCCACTGAAATAATCTAGGAGCATCTCTTTAAATTAACTTCAGCTGATTAGCAGCCGTAATTCCATTGTCACCTTCATTCCCCTTGCCATTAAATGCAGCATATTCACAGGTTCTGGCAACTGAAAAGTGAGGTGGGTGGTGGAGGGCATTATTCTGCCCTGCTCAGATAATCATTCTATGGATGGATTTTGGATTTTCTTAAAATTATTAACAATGTGTTCAGCACGTTTCACTTCTATCAGTAGACATTTGAAGAAATCATTGCAACCTGTCCTTGGAAGACCCATATAGTATGAGGGTGCCTATGTGATCATTCCAATTTCTATGTGGCTCACCTAAGGTTCTGTTCCCCCCTGTTGTCCACACGGCTCCCAGAGAGCCAATAAGGTAGACTGAGAATGTGAGTTCTGGTGGGATAATGGGATTTCTATGCTAGTACACTATGCACCAATTTCCCAATAAAAGTGTTTTTAAAGAACAAGATCATAAAGTTCAAAAGGGAAGATGTCAGTCTGGCATTGATTGACTTGCGAACTATTCTCTCTTACCTTGAATTTAACAAGAATAAAAATTGTATACCAAGTGCAAGATTTTGTATTTGTATTCCTTTGGGTTCTTTACAAGATGTCCTTCATTTACACTAGCAATAAGAACATATGTTCTAAATAATTCCCACGTGGACTACTGATCAGAAACAGCTAACCAGCATAATCATATGACAGTATCTTCAAAATACATTGACATAGGGAAAAGACTTCAAGGGAAAATATAACTTTCAAAGGAAATTCCATTATATATTCAAGCAAGAGGAAATATTTATGAATTCAAGCCTGTGCATTTATCAGATGACTTGTATGCCTTCAAAGTGAACTAGCTCATTACCACCTCATCTTACAAAATTAATATGAAGTCTTCTGATGACCAACATGTCCAGGATGAAGAAATATTCATTCATTATGAGCCCAGCAAACACCTGACACAATACCTACTCTGCTTAACAATCTACTCAGATTATTATCTATGAAAATGTTCCCAGATGGGATTAATATAATCAGAAATCACTGGCCTCAATGTAGGTGGGCATCACCCAATCCTTTGAGGGCCTAAGCAGAACAAAAAGCAGAGAAAGGGGGAATTCGCAGCTTTTGCTTTCTGCCTGTCTTCTTAAGCTGGGACATTGGTCTTCCGTCTCAGACTGGAATTTATACCACCAGCTCCCCTGGTTCTTAGGCCTTTGGACTTGGACACCAACTGTGCTGGGACCTCAGCTTGCAGATGGAAGATCATGGGACTTCTCAGCCTCCACATTGCAACCTACTCATTTCAACCAATCCCTATAATAAATATATCCAATTCCTATAATAAATCCTGTTCAGTCTGTGCTTCTCAAGAATCCTAATACAAACAAGATTTCCCAAAGATTAACATGGCTTCCTGGGAAGTGAAGAGTTTTCTCTCACTGGACATGTCTGGGCTTAAGAATTATTGAAAACTTACAGAGAAGCTGAAACATTTAACTTTAAAGATGGTTGTATCATAGACCCTCTCTGATGCTAAGGAGAAAGGGATCCACAATTATTTTGACCTATTTTGTGAAGGAATCCATGACCCTCTAGAAATCTAGGGTTGTCATAAAAGGGAATGTAGTCGTGCATCCAACAATATGTATGGAAAATCTACTACAGGCATTTATTTTATTATTGATTCAAAAAAATATGTATTGAAGGCCTATTATGTGCTGGGCATTGTGATTGGCAGTGGCAAAAGAGGGGTGATCTTACAGGGTCCCTGTTAATGGACTCAATGGTGTTCTCATTGGGTTAATAGGATCAGAATAGGAGGAGAAATCACTGCAGAGGCAAATACATGAATAGGATAAACCTATAGAGTGATAAGTATTATATATCACTAAGATAGGGTGATGGGAGGGCCAGTAACTAACGACCTCCTTTGGATCAAGAATAGGCCTCCCTGGAGGTGGTGACATTAGAGCTGAGAAATGAAATATGAGAAAGAGTATCCAGAGGCTAGAAGCCAGAAAAGAAAGAGAAAGTTCAAAGCTCCACAGTGAAAACAAGATGGGAGCATTTATAAGAAGGTCAGGGTGGCCAGTGTGTGGAAGGAATAAGGTGAGGCCTAAGAGGGACAGCCCCACATCTAGAGGAGCTTGTAGGGCAAGGTGAGGAATTCATATTTTATTCTAAGACAGATGGGCAGCCAGAAGAAGATTCTAAGTACAGGATCCCAGTAGCCTCTTTACTCGGCATTTCATTGGTGGGGAGGGCACTATACAGAGACGCCTTGAACCTGAAAATAAGGAAGAGAAGAATATGCAGAAATAGAGTAGAAGGGTTAGGTCATCTCAACATCAAGCAAGGGGAAATGGAAAGGAAGTCTTAGGAAGAGGTTGGGAGAAAACAGGAGAGCCAGTGCCTGTTCAGAAAAGAATAAGTCCACAGATCAAAGTTCCATCCACTTTCAGAGATAGTTCCACAGCAGATTAAAATATTGGACAAGGAGAGTTGGAAATGTAGCTCAGTGGCACAGTGCATGCTTAGTAGGGTGAGGCCTTGTGTTCGATGTCCAGCACATAACAATAATAATAATAATAATAATAAATATGTGGCAAGTAAGGAAGGGCTGAGCCAGTTACTCAGAGAAGCCCCAAGTGCAAAATTAGAGAAGATGATTTGGTAGGAGGGGTACATCTCCGAGGCAGCTACTCTGGGTGCCATTTTGCATCCTTTCAATAACAATCTAATTGAAAAAGGCTGTGACTCAAATGCTTTGAATTTTAACCCCATCAGTTCTAAAGTTACAGAATCCCTGTGGCATGTGTGTGGGGAGGTCTCTGTTAATGGGGTCAGAATAGGAGGAGAAAATACTCAGAAGGAAGTCCAAAGACATCTCAACTCACCCCAGTAGCTTGGCCACCAAAACTGTTTTCTCCAAAATGAAGAAAATAATGACTGTGCTAGAAACCATTTGCTCCTCATTTATTATCACAAAGGAATATATCTACACACCTGTACAAGAACTTCCGAATAACAATACTATAGTTAGTCTGCAGTCACAGACAGTAGTGCTTGTCCTTCCATATGCCATGAAATTCTTGCAGACATGCAACAGCAGAAGGAAGGTGCATTCAGACAGGCCTGGTTTGAACACTAAGCTTTAACATTATTTGACCTTGCCTTTGACACTGCCTGAGCTTTGGTTTCTGCTTCTGTAATACCCAGTTCCAAATTGGCATGTGGATTGGATGGCTCGTGTAAACGTCCAGCACAATGATAGGCACGGGATAGCAAGGGAATAGGCTTCGCTTATTCCCTTGTAGGGTCATTGGCTCTTCTTTGATGTCAACTTGTTCTTTCACACTTTCTGGAAACATTCTGAGTTCAGTGAGGTAAAAAGAGATGCTGCTACAGAAAACAAGGTTGGAAATCACTTACTCAAAGAGTAAGGCATGTCCAGCATCTGGCTAATGGTAACTTTCTCCTTGTTACTACTGGTGCTGGTGCAGAAGTGTCAACAATACCCCACTGTCACAAATACATAGATCAACTAGACAAAAAATAAGTAATTAAATATTAGAACTCAATCAAACTCTTGAACAAATGAATGTAACAGATGTTTGCAGAGTGTTCCACCCCACAAAATCAAAATACACATTCTTTTCAGCTGCACATGGGTCATTCTCCAAAATAGACCACATACTAGCTCATACAACATGTTTAAGTAAGTGCAAAGGAATTGAAGTTATCCCCTGTATATTATCAGACCATAGTGCAATGAAATTGGAGATCAATAGCAAAAGAAACTGCAAGAATTTCATAAACACATGGAAACTGCATGATACACTTCTGAATAATCAATGGGTCTCAGAGGAAATCAAAGAAGAAATCAGACAGTTCCTACAATTAAATGACAATGCCAATATAACATATCAGAATCTATGGGGCACAATGAAAGCAGTCTTATGAGGAAAATTCATAGTGGTGAATACTCAAATTAGGAAAACAGAGCAAGCTCAATTACACAACCTGACGCTGAACCTCAAGCTTCTAGAAAGAGAAGAGCAGGACAAACCCAAAGCCCATAGAAGGGAGGAAATTATAAAGATCAGGATAGAAATCAAAGCAATGGAGACTAACAGAACAATACAAGAAATCAATGAAGCCAAGAGTTGGTTTTTCAAAAGAATTAACAAAATTGACAAACCCTTAGCCAAACTTACCAGAAAAAGGAAAGAAAAAGCCCAAATCCATGCAATTAGGAATGAAAAGGGTGAAATTACAACAGACCAAGCGGAAATCCAGAGGATCATCAATACCTACTTTGAGAACCTATACACCAATAAGATGGAAAATAAACAAGAAATGGACAGAAATTCTAGATATGTATGAATTACCAAAGTTGAATGAAGAAGACCTAAAAATTCTAAACAACCCAATATCAATCAATGAAATTGAAAATGTAATTAAAAACTTATCAACTAAGAAAAGCCCCGGTCCTGATGGCTTCACTGCTGAATTCTACAAGGCATTTAGAGAGGAACTACTGCCACTACTGTTCAAACTCTTAAATGAAATTAAAAAGGAAGCAGTACTCCCAAATTCATTCCTGGGAGCAACCATCGCCTTGTTCCCCAAAGCAGAGAAAGACCCAACTGAAAAGGAGAACTATAGGCCAATCTCACTAACGAACATAGATGCAAAAGTACGTAATAAGATACTGGCAAATAGAATGCAGAAGATCATCAAGATCATACACCCTGACCAAGCAGAATTCATCCAGAGATGCATGGATCATTCAACATATGCAAATCAATAAATTTGGGCCCGGGGATTTAGCCCAGTGGTTCCATCGCCTGCCTCACAAAAGCAAGGACCCGATCCCTGGTACCAAAAAAATAAATAAAAAAAAAATACATGTAATACACTGTATCAATAGAGCCAAGGATAAAAACCATATGATCATCTCAATAGATACAGAAAAAGCATTCAACAAAATACAACACACATTCATGATAAAAAAAAAAAAACCTACAAAAAATTGGAATACATGGATTCTACCTCAATCTTAGAGAAGCAATCTTTGAAAAACCAACAGCCAATATCATTCTTAATGGTCAAAAACTGAAATCCTTCACACTAAAATCAGGAACAAGACAAGGATGTCCACTATCACCATCCCTGTTCAACATAGTTTTGGAAACACTAGCCACAGCAATTAGACAAGAGAAAGAAATAAAAGGAATAAAGATAGGAAACGAAGATGTCAAATTGTCATTATTTGCAGATGACATGATACTCTATAGAGAAGACCTCAAGAACACCACAAAAAGTCTTCTAGACTTAATAACTAAATTCAGTAAAGTAGCTGGATACAAGGTCAACACACAAAAATCAATAGCTTTCCTCTACATGAACAACAGAATCACTGAGAGAGAAATAGGGCAATCAATTCCTTTCACAATAGCATCCAAAAAATTGAAATACCTAGGAATCAATCTGACAAAAGAAATCAAAGACCTCTACTCTGAAAACTACAGCCCTCTGAAAAAAGAGATCAAAGAGGATATCAGAAAATGAAAAGACATCCCTTGCTCCTGGGTAGTAAGAATCAACATAGTGAAAATGGCCATACTTCCAAAACTGCTATATACATTCATTGCAGTCCCAATTGAAATCCCAGCAGCATACTTCACAGATCTGGAGAAAACAATCCAAAAATTCATTTGGAACAAGAAGAGACCTAGAATAGCAAAAGCAATACTAGGCAATAAAGACAAGGTAGGAGGTATCACAATCTCCAACTTGAAACTATACTACAAAGCTACTGTGATTAAAAACAGCATGATACTGGCAAAGAAACAGACCTGAGGACCAGTGGAACAGATTAGAAGATGCAGAAACAACTGCAGACACATTCAGCCACCTCATCTTCAACAAAGGAGCCAAACACCCTCACTGGAGGAAAGACAGCCTCTTTAAAAAATGGTGCTTGGAAAAACTGGGTTTCAATTTGCCAAAAATTAAAACTAGACCTATATCTCTTACCATGCACTAAGCTAAAATTGAAATGGATTAAAGATCTAAATATTAAAACAGAAACACTAAACCAGCTGAAGAGAATTTAGGAAGGACTCTTGAAGACATTGGTGTAGGAAAAGGTTTTATGAACAAAACCTCAGTTGCCCGTGAACTAGCACAAACAATCAACAAGTGGATCTCTTCTTACTAAAAAGCTTCTGCACAGCAAGAGAAACCACCAACAGTGTGAAGAGACATCCCTCAATGTGGGAAAAAGTTTTCACCTGTTGTTGCTCAGACAAAGGTCTACTATCCCTAATCTATAAAGAACTTAAAAAATCAGACCTCCCAAATTTAAAGACCCAATCCAAAAATGGGCATCTGAAGTGAACAGACATTTCTCAGATGAAGAAGTAGAAATAGTATATAAACATATGAAAAAATGTTCAACATCACTGGTCATTGGAGAGATGCAAATGAAAGCAACACTGAGATTCCACCTCACCCCAGAAAGAATATCGGCTATCACAAAATCAACCAATAACAAATGCTGGTGGGGTTGTGGGGAAAGAAGAACCATACTCCACTGCTGGTAGGAGTGTAGACTGGCGCAACCACTGTGGAAATCAGTATGGAGATACCTCAAAGAACTAGGACTGGAAGTCCTATTTGACCCCGCTCTTCCACTGCTGGGGATCTTCCCTAAAGAATTAAAAGAATCATACCACAGTGATACATGTGCACCCATGTTCATAGCAGCACAGTTTGTAATAGCTAAAACTTGGAAACAACCCAATTGCCCATCAACTGGAGATTGGATAAAGAAAATGTGTTTTTTTATAAAATGGAGTACTACTCAGCTGTAAAGAATGAGAAACTAGAGCCATTTATAGCTAAATGGATGCCCATTGAGGCAATACTCTTAAGTGAAATAAATGGTACATACATGTGTTAATACCGAATAGTTTCTCTACTGTGAGAAACTGAAAGTGTAAATAAGGACTAAAAGGTGTACTAGATAATGTGAAATAGGAACAAAAAGGGGCAAAGGGGAAGGGGAAATGGGAGGGGTAAGGGAAAAGAAAGACGGGAATAGAATTAATATGAGAAAAAGAAAAAAATGGAAACAAAGTCTTTGTAGATAGCTAGGGATGGAGGGGTTGAAGGGAGGGCAGGGGACTGGGGGGAAAATAAGAACCCAGATGGATTATGTAAAGACGCAAATTTCCAATGATGAATGCCATTATATTGTATACCTTAAATGTACCAATATAATTAATAAAAAAAAAGAAAAGGTCCTATAGGAGCAGCAATTAGAATTCTTCTGCCCCAAGAAGCTCACCAATTCTCTCCATGATCTCAGGAGAATAAAACACCAGGCCAGTTCATTGATCAGGTAGGGCAAATGTGTAGGTGTGCACTGGCAGTCAGGTGGAGCCCAGTGGCAAAGATGCCGGCATTGAGCAGAATCCCACAGTTAGCATCGATCTAGAAGCAGAAACTTAAGTATTCTCAGTATCTGCAATTGAGAGTTGTTGTCCCTGAAAGGAAAGATGGAGGAAACTACAACCTCAGAAAATAGCATGCTGAAGTCAAAGACCCTGGCCTTAGGTCTCACCTCTGATGTTTTAAACTGTGTGACTTTAGAAAGTGGATGTTCTAGGTCTATGTCCTCTCTTCTACAATTTAGGTATGTTAATAGTTATTATAGTCGAGACATACACCTAAATTTAATTCTATATTTTCTAAAGTGTGGCCTAGTTATCTGTTTATACATCTGTCTCCCAAACTCTGCCCCTTAAGATCATGAATGGTTGTACTCATATCTTTATTCTTCTTCCTTAACATAGTACCTGAAACACAAAATTAAGAGAGAGAACTTCCAGGCACAAAGCAAGATCAGACACCTGAACATAATGGGACAAGAGTGAAACCAAGCTCAAGTTCCAGGATTTGAATATACTAGAATGGATCACATGGAGGAAAATAACAATCCTGGACCCTATGCAGAGTGTCCTGATGCTGACTTCCCAGAAATGGGAATCAAAGCCTTCCTGAACCAGGGCCATATAGATCTTGTACTTTAGAGGGAACCTTATTTAACTGACCTTCTTTGGAGGGATATCAGGGGTATAGAGAGTGGGCAAGAACTTCATTACAATAATGACCATAATTGCTGAGTGGCCATTGGAAGGCAACAGCTACTGAAAGTACCTGAGACTAGATTACAATAGATTACAGACCAGACATCTCTACTATCCCAGCATTTTTCAGAAGCGCTTTTTTTTTTTTTTGGTACCAGGGATTGAACTCGGGTCCTTGCGCTTGCACAGCAGGCAGCGAAACCACTGAGCTAAATCCCCAGCTATCCTAGCATTTTTCATCATGAAAGGAAATAGAGATCTGTTTCCATCAGGAAATGTGAAGTTCATATACTCTTTATTAGGGAGAGTTAATTAGAATCTTCCTCCAAGAATCTCTAAAGTGTTGAGCTGAGAAGTTGCTGATAGACGCTTAAATCAATGACAGCAATAACATGACCTTAGATTCTCAGCTCGGGGAAGAGAATCGGAACACATGGAAACCCTGACCACATACCTGCCTGCCACTTAAGCTTCACTTTCTTGCTTTAGTAATATAAATTCAAAATTGTATGCTTCCTAAGTTTAAAAATTATATTTCATGAAATGTTTGAGTGTTTTGTGCTCTTACACCTAAATTAAGTATAACAAAATTATGTCCATTCCAAATACTTAGTACAGAGTTTTAATATCTTGATGGATTTTTCTCATAGTTCTATTACTCATAATTCTATTATTTTCCTCTAGTTCTATTACACATTAAATTTCATGGCTATAGGATTGTGTTAAGTGTTCTGAACAGAATCAAATCTCAGAAAAGATGGCTGCCCTTGGTTTTTTTCATTGTATTCATTTAATGCTATATTCATAAACCACAGGTGGAAAAAATATGATTATCTTAGGACAAATAATGTATTCCCTGCTGCTTCTTTACAGAGTTTGGTTCATTCTCTAAAGAATATCCCCAGATTATACCTAACTGACCATGAACACTTCGGTAATGAATGTCATGGCAGTTTAGATTTTAAAATGCTATTGCTTTTAGCCAAAGGCTATGACAAAAGTTAAATAAAGCACAGATAGTAAACAAAATCTATAAAATTAGAAATATAAAAATAAAGGAATATTGAGTTTCTGTGTATAAAAAGAGGCTATATTGTCCAAAGTTGATTACAAGAAACATTTGGGGCAGATCCACCACCACCACCATGCCACCTCATGCACCCTGGCACTCCTCAGTCACAGAGGCAACTACCAAAAGACAAACCTGATTGAGGACAAGGCCAATTCCCTGGAGAAGAGGGAAGCCTGGAGGTGTCAGGGGCTTCAGGGAGAAATAAAAGATGGGTCAGCAGAGCCTGCCCCAAGAGAAGCCCATGGCTCTTGTAAATTGCAAACGGTGTGAGGTTTTACCCCAAGAATGATTTCTTCACGGCAGGACAGAGTTGGAAAACAAATCCAGTGCAGAACTGCCGGATTTCCAGAGAAAGTTTAATCAAGTGCCATTTTGGGAAGGGGCCAATTGTGTAAGACTGAGCCACAGAACATCTATACTACACTTTCTCTCCAGGACTGAAGTATTACCCTACCACAAAGACTGGGTGAAAGACAGTATGGCAGACAGACACAGAGAGGGTAAGGATGAGACACAGATCCCCTGAGATCCTCTGAGAAGTTCAAGCCCAAGCCAGGAAGAGCACAGGGCCTGTGTTCCAAGATGGGAGTCCAGGTACGGCAGATGCGGCTTTCAGAGGTGGCTGGATCTGAAGGTGATGGCATTGAGTCCAGCAGTCTGCTTGGGCCCCCATCCTGCTGCCTACATCCAGCGGAGACCAGTGGTCTGATTGCTTCTCCATGCATCAATGTGAGCAGGGTCATGACTGAGCCCGGACTGTCTGGGGTTTACAGACTGGGGACCTCCTGAGCAAGGGCGTCACCTCACAAACCCAAAGACTATGCTGAGGGACAGACAGGACTGTGAGTTGCTGGATTCCAAAGACTGCAGATCCTGAAAGGAAACCATTCAGTTGGAAATAAGTAGGAAAATTTTTTTTACTAATTTTTTTTTCCTCTATTGGTTTTTGTGCAGAGTTTGGAGTTTTATTTCCTGTTTTCTTTTTCCTTTACTATTATTGTTATTTGTTTGTTTGTTTTAGACTTCTTTCTTCTCTCTCTCTTCTTTTCACACACTTTTATTTTGTTCCCCTATTTTTTTCCTTTAGTGTACTCACTATTTCTTCCCTTTTTTATCTTATTAGTACATGTTTCAGTACATGAATTTTACAATCATCTTGGTGAGTTGGTACATGTACATAATACAGCTTGTTTCTTTTTTTTAATCCCCTTTCTTCTCTCTCACTCCCTCCTTCTCTACTTTCCCTTTCCCCCTTTTCATTGTTGTTGGTATTAATCTTAGTTCATGTTTATGGCATATAATGTCTACATTCACTGAAGATGATAGGACCTTTCACTCTACCTATTTCCCCATCCCCTATCATTTCTTATTTCTCTTTTTTCTTTTTTGTTTTTTCTGTTACTTAATTCTAATACAATTAATTTCCTTTTACTCCTTAATAGGATCCTTTATTTCAATTTTATCACCTTCTTCTCATCTTCCATAACTTAATTTTTCAAATTTTGCTTTTTTCATGCTTCTCTTCCTCACACTCTCTATCCTTACTAGCATAACCATTAAGTTTTATGAATCTGTATATAGTTAACTATATCACATTACTGTTGAATATTTTTCTGTTGTTAGTGGAGGTAAAGTTGTTCTGGTAGATATCTACTGCTGGTCAATTTCTGGTTTTTCTCAGTGGTTTTACTATAATCATAGATCCCTCTTCTATGGTAAAGGGTGGTATGTTATTGGTTCTTATAGTTTATCAATATCTAGTTTGCATTAGACACTATCGTTGTTGCTGACTTTACTACTACTGTTTAGCCAAAGTTACAGCATTGTTGCTATCCATTGGTTTTCTCTGTATATCAATTTCTGGATTGTAAACAATACTGCAGCCCATTCCCAGAGAACTGGATACTGGGCCAAATAAGTTGAAACCTCCCCTCCCAAATAAAGAGAGGTGGTTGGGTCCTGTGACAGAGGCAGAGGCCAATACTTAGCCATGGCCAGAGGATGTCTCTGAAAAGCAGATATTAACTAAAGAGGTCTTCATACCAGCAATAAAGTTATCCACTATAATAATCCCACAAACATCAGCAGAAAAAAAAAAGAAGGGAGGAAAAGAAATATGAGAAGACAGACAAAATGTCTTCAGACATGTACTAATTAAAAACAAACAAAAAAGAAATCTTTGGCAGCCAAGAAAGAAAATATATAAGGAAAAATATGACAAAAACAAATTTATGTGGAAGTCAATTTCAACTCTCAAGAAAATAAAAATTTCTGTGATCTGTTTTTCAAAATAATTGACCAAATGCTATAAAACTTTTATAAATAGTTATTTTCTTTAGCCTCACCTTTTCTTTTTTTAATCTGTAAAATGGTGAAGAACATCAATCTTTCCCCAGTCTATTTTGAAAGACTTACAAAGATTATAAAATTAAGATACACAGAAAGGTGACTAAAATGATCCTGGTGGTATGTAAATAAAATGATATAGAAACAGTGATCCTTGTGAGTTATGTTTGGAGATATCAGTATGAATTTGTTTTAGTGTAATATGGATACAGATAGATACATTTATAAATATTTAGACATATAGGCTAAAGTACACAAAATCATCTCCTTGTTAAGTGAGCTGAAAGCACCTGGAAGCCATTAGAGTCCAGCAGCTGTGAGCACAATTAGTCCCTGAATCTCTATTTCTAATGCTGTCCTCCAAACAAAGAGCCAGGACTCCCAATGGCTGTTACTAAAATTAGGACAATAATATACAAGATAGGTCTAGGACATTTTGCAGTGTCAGAAAAGTAAAGAAGTGCTAAAAAATCTATTTTAAATTACAATAATATTGTTATGTCTCAGGGACACAGATGCTAACTAAAAAGGAGGACAAGAAGTAGCTTCACAATGGAGACACAACCCTACTTCAGCCAGATTATCAAGGTTAACAGCAACAGTGAGGCCATGTTGATAGTTTGTGCACTTGCTTTGACACAATTAAGATGGCTCTTCATTTCTCTAGTGCAACCCACCACTACCACCATTAAAAAAATAAAAACACAGCTTCAGTTTGGTCACGAGGAAAACATCAGAACAATCCCAATTGAGAGACCTTGTACAAAAATACCACTAGGGCCCCCGGCGGAGTGGCAGCGCCTCTTGCTGTCGGTTGGTCGGGGGCCGACTCGGCGCTCCTGGGCTGCGGGCAGGAGGATGGCGCAACTCCCAAGTGTGTAATATCTGAAGAGATTTGCTGGATGTGAAAAATAACTTTCCCAAACCACCTTGGTGTTGTGCTGTGTTTGTTGGGACGATGTTTGGAAGATTGAGTCTTCCGCGGCTGCTTTTTGCTGGCATCGTGGGAATTGCTGGAGGAATATATATTTATCAACCAATATTTGAACAATATTCCAAAGATCAAAAGACGTTAAAAAAGAAGGTAGAATTAACAGAAGAATCAAAAGAGAAGACAAGTTAATGCTACATGGAGTTGAATTGTAATAACTGCATAAAGTTTGATTGGACTTAACATTCACAATAAGGAACCTAGTAAAAACTTAGATATGTATTTTAAATATAAATAGATCATATATAATGAAAAAAATACCACTTGGACTCTTCAAAACTGTCAAGGTCATCAAAAACAATGAGAATCTGAGAAATTACACACAACCAAGGAGAATCTATGAAGACACAACTAACAGCCCTAATATGGTGTCCTGTGCAGGACATTAGGCATTAGGTTAAAACTAAAGAAATCTGAATAAAACATGGATTTACTATTTAGTTCATTAATTGTAAAGAATGCCCCACACCAATGTATGACATTAATCATAGAGGAGACTGGTATGAAGATAAACTCTGCTCTGTCTTCACAATCTTTCTGTAATTCTAAAATTAAAAATCTATTTCAAAAATTAAAGTAAAAAATGTAAAATATTTTTACATTTTAGAATTTCTTTCTAACATTTTTGGAGATTTTTCTTCCCATGCCAGTGGGAAGTCCATGCTTTTATTTTCTATATTGGATTTACAGGTAACCATGATTATTTCCAGGTATTCTTTTTATATTTCATTCCTCTCTTTTCCTGACCTGCATTTCTTTTACTTTTCTGATTCCACATAAGCCCCCACATCTTCCTCTTTAGCAGATTTCAAGCTACACTTGTAACGCTATTCTCGCTCCTTTTTCTCGGTCATTTTCAACTTCATTTTTTCTCTTTCCCAGATTTCTAATTTTAGTTTTGATACCTATATTACTTAGTACCATAGACAAAGTAGATCATCTTATTTGTTCATCCTTCACCCTCAAACTCAATGTCTAACATGCAAGTAATCATCTTTCCCTGCACTGTCTTTTCTGTGCTTCTCATATTGCAAAGAATGTAATTTCTCATCAGTATCCATCACTGGGCTCACAATTTCAGAATTACCAATGATTCCTTCCTTTCTCACATTTCAGGCAATTGTCAAATTCTGTCTACATCTCTTTGTCATTGTTTCTTGAATCAGAGCCTGTCTTTCTGTTATAATGCTCTACTATCACAAACCTGGGTTATCTCTCAGTATCCTGCTCCTCACATCCAGCTAAAGCTTGTTCAAGGTGTGATTCAAAAACCCCTTTTTCAGAATCACCTGGGAGTGAGTTAAATGTGGAGATGCCTTGGGTCTTTGCAAATCTATTGACTCTTGACTCTTTGGTAGGTTTTTTGGAAAAATCTCCTTTTTTTTTTTTTTTTTCAGTTCTGGGATCAAACCCAAAGGCACTCTACCACTGAGCTACATCCCCAATTGTCTTCATTTTGTTTTGTTTATTTTGAGGCAGAGTCTCATTAAATTTCCCAGGCTGACTCCTCAAACTTGTGATCTTTCTGGCTTAATCTCCCATCAAACCTGGGATTACAAACATGTGCACCACTCTGCCTGACTGGAGTGGAGGCCAAGTAATACTTTTGTTTTGTTTTTAATTCCATTAATTACTCTATTGTGCAGCTGTTATTCAGATGAAGGGTCTTGGGGAATTGTTTCAAGGTTCTTGTTATCTGGAACAAATCAAGCAGGACACTCAGAAGGAGTTACAAGAGTAAAATTTATTAAAAGTGAAAGAAGCCAAAGTACATTCCACAGGGTAGGAGCTGGCCAGAGCAAAGAGCTCAGGCCCCAGGACGGGCAGGCACTGGGTTTCTTAAATTCCTGGGATTATGGGAGGATCCACATGGGGATTGACAGCTGTCATGGACCAACAGGGTACTTGACTCAGCCCACCCATTGGGAAGGGGAGTTTTTGTTGACCACACAAGGTTTTTAGAGAAAGTATCAAGGTGTCCAAAGGCCCTGATGTAGAGATAAAATCTTCAATCAGAAAGATGTTGGACACAGTCCAGGGTCATGTATTTTTGGTTTTGTGCATTCCTGGAGATCATAGGGAAAGGGTCACTTTTTCTGTTGGTTTCACAATGTTTTGACATAGTCATCCTTGCTTGTGTGGTTTCTCAACTCTTGCCCTACAGTTTTCTGTTATTTACTTATCCTTGCTCTCCCTCTTACCTCACAGCCAAGAAGAGGACCACTGGAGTAGATGGCTCTGCCCTCAAGGTTCCATCCCGTTCTCAAGTTCGGCCATTTTAACTTTTCCTTCAGTAGAAACCTTCAAGCCAAAATGTTTAGTAGGAAACTGTCTCACCAAAGTGACATTTACATACTTGTATTTTTAATCTATTGTTGCATAACAAATTTCCCCCAAACCAAAAAGCTTAAAACTACAAGCATCTATTACCTCATAGGTTCTGTGGATCAGGAGTCTAGGCTTAAGTGGGAGACCCTGGCTCCCAGTATCTCACAAAGCAATCAAGATGGCCTGAGCTGGAGCCAGGTTCAGGCTCAAGTGGGAGAGATCCAGCATTGGCTCATTAATTGTACTGTACTGCAAGATCACTCAGATGCCTACTGGCAAATCTCAGGAGTTCAACTTCCACACACACTCACCTTGGACAGACCTAGGCCCTGGCTGGGTGCTGATCAGACTAGTTCCTGACCATGTAGACCCTTCCAGAAATCAATTTACAATAAGGCCATTTGCTCCCCTATAGTGAAGGCTCAGAGGAAGACAGTCACTGTCTTTTTGTGATCTTATTTCAGAAGAAACATCCCATCACTCTTGACATATTCTATTCATTTGAAGTCTGTCTAGTCCAACCCATATACAAAAGATGATACCAGAATGTGAGGATCATAAGAAGTCATATTAGAGGCTGCCTAATCCAATGTTCCTGTATTAATTAGACAACTAGTTGCTGTATCAGAAAACCTCTGTCATTAAAAACCATCCAAGTCTAATTCTTGCTGGCCTAAAAATTAATGTTGTTTATCAGTAAAGAGCTCTCCTCCAAGTCACAATTCAGAGATGGTTGGAGCCACAGAGGTGCCCTGCTCCAATACTCCAAGGGAAAAAAAAACTGCCCTGAGGACTGGACCTAACTGCCAGCTACATTTGATGCACTTATGGGATTTGACATAGCATTCGCACCAAGGCCACAATCCCCTGGAGATGTTTGCAGCCAAGAACTGAGCATGGTAGGGATTCTAGAGCTAGACTGACTTGCCTAGGACAGGATTCTCTATGAGCAATCTTTGTCCCAGGGCTTCCCTTATGGACATTGTTTTGATTTGTATCTAGATGTCCCTTCACATCCACATAGGTGAGGCTTTGGAAGGTGGTTGGATCATAAGTGTGTAATACTTATTAGTGGATTACTCCCCTGATAAGTTTATAGCTAAATGTGATATTGGCAGATGGAGCCTGATCAGAGGAGATGGGTCACTAGGGGGATCATCTGGAAGGATTCATCTCCCTCCCCAGCTCCTCCCTTATTTCGCTCTGCTTGCTGTCTGCCATGCCATAAACAGCTCTTCCCTGCCATGCCATCCTTCCTTGGAGCCAAGCAACTATGGACTGTGACCATGAGCCAAAGTAAACCCCTCTTCCTTTAAGTTGCAGGTGTCAGGTATTGTGTCTCAGTGACAAGAAAAGTGACTGAGACAGACATGCTATCAGAACTGCACTGCACTGTGAAGATGAACCTGCGAAATCCTCCTTTCTTCCCTTTCTCCCTTCATAGGTTTCCAAATAGCACATTATATGAAGGTTCTTGCACATCCTCTCCACTTTCCCCTTTATCCTCCACAAGCACTTCCTTCAACAAATCTCCTGCACTTCTAATTCTGTCCTGGCCTAACAGCAATACAAGGACTGACTCAAGAAAAAATAATTATATGGGATTTGAGAACCAATTCATTCAACTGGAGCATCTTCCCAGGGTTCCACTGATGCAATCTTCAAAAATTGGGCCACCACCTCTGCTGAGGGTTGTCTGGGCCCCACATTCCACTTGGCTTTGAATCTTCCTTTAAATTGGAAGAAAAGGCTTTTCTGGCTCAATCCTCCTTCCATAGAACCCTCTCCCTTCATAGGTGTCAGACCTCAGCACCATCTGAAGTTTCTCCTACCTACTTCTGCCCCCTCTCCCTTCCATCTTCCACCGGCATTTCTCAAAAAAATCTCCTAAACTTTTAGTCCCTTTTTTATCATCTGCCTCCTGAAGGACTTGAACTGACCCGGGACTTTGGCTCTTTTCATCTCATGGATCTCCCAGATGCAGGTCACTGTACCACCCACATCAAAGGAAGAAGCATGGCCATGAAGGTTCCTGAGTACAACAGGACCAAAAGTGATACACATTGCTTCGATTTATATTCCAACTTTTCACCAACAGCTAGATATGTATTTATCCTCTTATTTTTAGTATAGTAATACCTCAAACAATCAGTTTGCAAACAGAAGTGTTTGACAAAATTTTGCTTCTGTTTGCAAACTCTGCATCAGGGCCTGAACACAACCAAGACCATCTTCCTCTAATGAACATAAATGTGGCCATCTTCTCCAGAATCAGTTGCAAACCGAGGTTCCACTGTAATTTAACATGTCCTAGAGAAGCCCAGAACTTCAGCCATTCTAGCCAATTTAGCTCCTGGTAAGGCATTGGATTTTACAGTAATCTAGAGTACTTATTACGTACTGCAGTCTTTTTTTTTTTCAATTCCCTTTGTTTTAAGATAAAATCCATTAACAAATAGCATTAGTCAGAAGTCGGCACTGAAGTGTCCCAAAGATCTCTTCTGGGCATGAACACTTCCCATACACAATCAGTTGATTTTCCTTTGTAGGTTAAGGGTAATAAGTTGCTGAATGACAACATAAAGAAGAGAAAGTAACATTTTATAGTTAGTTGTGTAACAGAAATTAATGTTCCCAGTGAGTAATAGGGATGGTTCCATCAGATCTGAAAGTGATCTTTGTCCAAGATTTAAAGATGCCTTGATTAATCTAGCCCAGCTTGCAATTGCTCTGTGGCAAGAACGATAAGCCTTGGCCACTAGACCAAAAGCTCTATCATAGGGGCCGGGGATTTAGCTCAGTGGTTTCGCTGCCTGCTACGCAAGTGTGAGGACCCAAGTTCGATCCCCAGTACCAAAAAAAAAAGCTCTATCATAATAGGAGGTAATGGTTTTCTACATATTATTGAGCTCATACTCCCATAGTATAGCTGCACATTTCATATACATCCAAAAAGGAAGATTTATAATGATATGAGAAAAATCAGTCTGATTATTGAGACTTTGTTCAATTTTCTGCCTATATCACAGACTGGTGCCACTGGAATTAGGTAATTCTTTAGTTATTTCTTAGATCAAAAATATACATCATCTATAACCTAATCATATGTATGAAAGTTTTAAGGACCTCCTAAAAATATGCTTCCTTCAGTACATTATATCTGTCATTTTATGTATGAGGTAGATCCCTTATTAAATTTATAAAGGTTATGTCACAGAGAAGAAAGAATGTGTCCTCTGATCCCAAAGTAACAGGTGACACACAAGACAGAACTGAAGACTGTTAGAAATTTCTATTGCTTAGGTGGTTTCAGTAAACCAAGGCAAATAAAGTTTACTTCCTGTCTTTCTACAACTGACTGCTTACCCTTTGAAATATATTCATATTCGCTACAGGTTGTTTTACTTTAATATAAAACTACTCCCTTTTCCCACTTTTTGTACTCACTATCCATTGATTTGCATGTCCTCTTGTGTTTCAGACCACTGCAACATTTCACTACAGGGGTTATGTTCTCAGCCAGTGGACTTCATAGCGGGTATGGTTAGTTATACATATATTAGCAAGAAAACTGCATTTTTATCCCTGGTATTTCTACATAACTCTGCTTGGAAGTTTAGAAGAGGGAAACGTTTTAGTGCGCCAATGTTTCCCTCCAGTGAGACGACTGGAGGTCAGGTTTAGGATGTCTTCATTTTTGTTTCCTTGCTAATATGGAACAGTAGTTCTTCTAATGGTCCTTCCACTTGCAAATGTCTACAGATTTCTTTATTCAGAGATATTTTTACTGCCCTTGTCCTTTTTCATTTCAAGGGTCAATTGTTATTTCTAGAAGCTTGATTTCACTTCTAGCTTATTTACTTTCTAAGATATTCAGCCATATATAGGAGATCTTTTAAATTGGCAATTTTCCATTCCACTTTATTTACTTATGACTAAATCTTCTATTTCAGGTCTAAACTCATTTACAAAAAGAGAAAGCAAAAATCTCATTACTTGGGCTCCTAGATCTAACCCAAATACTTCTTGAAAGATTCCTAGAATCTATTCTTTTTTAACTTTGTCTTTTAATTAACACATAATATTTGTATTTATTTACAAGATACAGTGTGGTATTTTGATTCATGTATAATTGGATAATGATCAAATCTGAGAAATAAGCATATCCAACACCTTAAACCTTTATCATTTCTTTGTGGTAAGCACATTCAAAATCCTCTCTCGCAACTATTTTGTGATATACAATGCATTATTTTTAAGTAACTATGCTTGAATCTGTGTTTTAAGTCACCCATTAATTCATCTTTATTTGTTTGAAATTTTAGATCTTTACTCAATTCTCTCTATGGTAAAGGCTTCTACAATGGTCTAATGTGACAGACTACCTATTTTTCTTGCCCTCTGATGGCCATTATTAAATTGCAACATTATTAAATGCAACGCTGTGTTATTTAAATTCTCTTTGTCTTTCCCATCCTGTGCTTTTAGTCATTTTCCACATCTGAGAAAACTAAAAGTCAAATGGAATATTTGATATAGATTTCATGGTCCAGAAGAGTAAATATCTAATAAAATGTCAAATTTTTCAGATTTCCATCTTGCTGAGGTTTAAAGATCCTTAATTGTATCCCTTAACTTAGCTCTAGACCATTACTTAAATTCGGCTTCTGTACTTCAGTCTTTAGGTCTGGCAGTTTTATAATGTGATTGTTCTTTTCTTGAGAAAATTGAAGAAAAGAACATTCACTTGAGAGGCCCAGAAAGAGGAAAGAAGAGAAGAACTGTGGATTAGATGGTGACAGTGACACAGAGAGGGACACGCAAGGAGGGAGAGTTCAGACAGTGTGAATGGGAAGAAACCAGAGCTTTGTTGCAAAAGAACAACCTTGGACTCAGCATTTTGTCTTCAGGGCTTTATGACTTATCAATGTCAAAGAAGGTGCCATTAAACTTTGAATATTATTAATTTTTCCTAATATTCCTAGAGTCCTGCTTATCTGCATTAATTTTGACATGTCAAAAGTATACCCAAGAAAAAGAAACCCTTTTACGCTGTTGGTAAGAATGTAAATTAGTACAGTCACTATAGAAACCAATATGGAGGTTCCTCAAAAAACTAAAAATAGGGCTACTATATAACCCAGCAATGCCACTTCTCAGTTTATACCCAAAGAAATAAAAATCAGCATACTATAAAAATACCTACATACCCATGCTTATTGTAGCACAATTCATAATAGCCAAGTTATAGAACCAGCCTAGGTGCCCATCAATGGATGAACAGCTAAAGAAAGCATGCTAATATATACACAATGGAGTATTTTTCAGCCATAAAGAACAAAATCATTTGCAGGAAAGTGGATGAAGATCATCATGTAAAGCAATGAAAACTATACTCAGAAAGTCAAATATCACTTTTTTTCCTCACATGATGACTCTAGGGGAGGAAAACTTAACATAGGTCTAATTACCTTATATAAATCTTATGATATAAATTATAGAATATCAAAATAAATGCAGCAACCAAAGTTCACTGAAATAAGTTAAAAAACTGATGACAACAGATAAAACAAATTCAGCAACAAGAGCTCACTGAAGTCAGAGCATAAATTGTTTTCGAGACAGACTTACCTGGCTTCAAGAACAAGGGAAAAGGAAAAGTTAGGCTCAAGTGAAAAGTAAAATACAGGCTCCATAAGCATATCTGTTACCCCAAAACCAGAATGTTTCCATGCGAGGATCTTTGGAATGGTTTTCATGGAATCTTAAAGGTCGTCAAACCATGAGACCATCACTTAAATTCAACACCTGAAATGCTAAACACATTACCTAATTAAGTAAGAGAGAGCTGTGGGGGTAATAGGAGACATGACTGAGCCAAAAAAAATAAATAAAATAAAAAGTAAGATTCCAGAGAACAGAGATACTCACTGATTTTCAACTGTTTGGGGCAAGAGGCTGGTGTGGAAAAACATCAGCCTCATAAATGTGTATTTTGCTGGTTTAGGCACTGGAATGGATTGGTGCCAGCTTAGGAACATGCTCACCAGAGTAAGTGCACTGCCACTTGCCTGACTCTCACAATGTAAGGTTGTCTCTGATTGGTTGGCTTTGGAGATATGCTTACTAAAGCAAATTATTGTTGTTTGACTTAAAGCCTGTTCTGGTGTCACTGGATACCAGGGCTATGAAACTGTCATTCTGTTCTTCAGTGTATGGAGACTTCTAATTCTCAATCTCTTGATTAAAACAAAGAGTCAAAGTGTAAATGATTACTAACTCAAAACAGATTACATTCATTTCTTCCCATTGTCTCTGTGACTACATGCTACTTTCAAAAGAAATGAAATAGACCAAGCCAGACTTGCTTTGCACAGAACCATGTTGCTTGCTTTATTATTTCCTCTGATCTCCAGGTGATTACAGATTGATTAATAACGTCTTTCTGCCTTTGACTACCAGCCCAGCTGCAACTGATGATAAAACAGGTAGTTTCTGTTTTTCAGATTTTTCCTTTTGCTTTCCTTGTTCAAAGGAAAAGTTCTTAACTTCCCCTGTCCTCTTAGACTTCTGCTGCTGTTCTTAGCTTCCAAGTAGTGGTTAGTGCCTCTGTATTTTGAGGCCAAATTGATGTAAATTGCATGGCAACAAATTCTGCTACGGTGTATATGTTTAAGTTTTCAAAATGGCGTCCGACTAGATAGGAGACAGGACATATCCAAGCAAAATAACTAAAAATCCACAGCTACATGTTTTCAATGCCAAGGGTGTTATAGAAGCTTTAAGCACTTAGAGTTCAGGGGTGAGATTGACACTGTGCCCTAGGTGATGTCAGCAAAGAGATTTGATCCCATTTTACAATTCCATTAATATGTACCTTAATAGCTAGATGGAAGGAAGAATTAAACACAGAGGACAGAACTTTATACCAAATCAAAGTGGGAATTTACTTGGTATTTTTAAAGAAAATGAGGAGTTCTGCTCGAGCTTTCTATGTAAAAAGGTGCAAGAAATCAATACACTTTTCGAACAACCAAAAAATATTTATAAACCATCATCACACAACGACATGAACTTTCAAACAACTATGATACAAATGCTAGAGAACCTAATGGGAAAGATAGACATTTTGAGGAAGGGGAATTTCAGCAGATTCATGGGTACTACCAGAACCATGCAGAGACCAATCAATTGAAACAGATAAGACCCATTCTCAAAGTTTTCATCTATTGTGATTGGGTTTTTCCCCTTTTTAATTTAGGTCACCTTCTAAAATGCATTTTACATATTTGAAGAGTAATTTCAAAAAGCAAACATTTTTAACAAGCAAAGGAAAGCTATGTGGACTAGATCTGAATTTTCATGGAATATAAGATGTCACATGACTACAAAGAATCAACAACTGGGACCTCATCTTATTAAAAAGCTTTTGCACAGCAAAAGAAACCACCAGCAGAGTGAAAAGACAACCCACAGAGTGGGCAAAAATTTTATCCAGCAGTTCCTCTACAAAGGACTAATATCCAGAACATATAAAGAATTGAAAAAAATCATCCCACCCAATTTAAAGACCCAATCCAAAAATGGGCATCTGAGATGAATACACATTTCTCAGATGAAGAAGTAAAAATAGCAAATAAATATATGAAAAAAAAATGTTCAACATTACTGGTTATTTAAGAGATGCAAATTAAAACAATGCTGAGATTCCATCTCATTCCAGAAAGAATGGCTATTATCAAGAAATCAACCAAAAACAAATGCTGGCAGGGCTGTGGCAGGAAAGGAACCCTTCTCAACTGCTGGTGGGAGTATAGACTAGTACAGCCACTGTGGAAATCAATGTGGAGACTCTTCCAAAAACTAGGATTAGAGGTCCCATTTGGCCCAGCTATTTCCCTGCTGGGTATCTTCCCAAAAGAATTAAAAGCATCATACCATAGTGATATATGTGCACCCAAGTTTACAGCAGCACAGTTTGTAATAGCTAAATCTTGGAAACAACCCAAATACCCACCAACTGATGAATGGATAAAAAAGATGTGGTTTTTTTTTATATAATAGAGTACTATTGAGCCATAAAGAAGGATAAACTTCAGACATTTCTAGGTAAATGGATGCAGCTTGAGAACATGCTCTTAAGTGAAACAAATTGAACACAAATGTGTAAATATCACATTGTCTCTCTGGCACGAGAAACTGAAAGTGAACATAAGAACCAAAAAGAATAATAAATATGAGAAATAGGAAGAAGTTGTTCAAAATTATACAGAATGTGAGATACTTATAGTGTTATTAGAAAATGAACTGAGAGATAGATTAGCAAATGAAAATATATTCTTTTAAGATTATGATACAGTGTATTCACCATGATCATCCCCTAATAATTTTGTTATGAAAAATTATTTTTCACAGAATGGCTTTTACATTTTCTTTATTAATATCTATTTTTAATACATTAAAATAAAAAAATTTTAAACATCACATGATCTCACTCATATATGCAGTTTTAAAGAGTTGATTTTGTAGAAGTTGAGAGTAAAATAGTTGTTACCAGAGGCTAAGGAGGATAGAGGAGATGGAATGATACAAAGAAGCTAGTCAATGAGTACTAAGTTGAACTTAGTGGGAGGAATTAATTCTGGAGTTCTATTACACATTAGAGTGACTACATCTAATAGTAACGTAGTATGCATATCAAAAAAGCTAGAAGGAAGGATTTTTAACATGGTCACCACAAAGAAATGGTCACTGTTTAAGATGATGAATATTCTAATTACCGTGATTTGATTATTACACTATATATATATCAAAATAATATGTTGAACCCCATAAATATACACAATCATTGTCAGTGAAAAATAATTTTTAAATGTCCACTGTAACTTTTAAAGTAAACTTTTAATTTTAAAGTAAAAACATTTGCTTTTATGCATCTCTATCTGAGCTGCATGAAACAAAGATATGCCCAGCACATAATCTCTGTAGATCTTTTTATTTATTCTAACTTACCTCCATTTATAAGGAGTTAATGGCCCAACTCATCACATAAAGTATATCGTAAGCTTATTAATTCTTTAAACGATGCATTGGCAGTTACAAATTGTCAATCTAAGCTGTCAAACCAACTTTTTAACGCTTAAGTTTATTGTGTGTATTAATGGCTAATAGCTTTTTTTAAAATACTTTCCACTGTATTTTACTTTTATGTAAATTAAAGAGCAAGCTGATCAACCTTTATCTGGGTTTTTACAGAAGAAAATCATGACTTTGCAGTAAATTCACTAAGCATACCAAAGATTAATTAGTACCATCAAGTGAAGCCTGTGTTTTACTTCATTAAACTCCAAACTTACTGATGAAAATACTATTCCAGATCCATAAATCTCATTTCTTCCTGGCCTAAAGGCCTTTGGAAGTTTTATGACATATCAACCCCATGGTAATGGGTCATATTTTCTTTCTAGAATCCACAAAGATGTTTTTTACCTTTCACTGTCTACATTGTCTTTGCAAGTGTTATTTCTAACAGGAATTATTATTCACCCTAAAACAAATCTGATGAAAAGTGTGAAATAAGCACACACCCCAAAAAATGCAAAACCTTTCTAAGAAACCAAACTAAACTTAATATTTTATTAACTATTGTACAGACACAATTTCCCCCACTATGTTGACAGTTATACTCACAAGGAAATAGATGGAAGATGCTTATCTCAAAAACTAAGTGTTAGAGTTTGGATTTTAAATGTCCCCCAAAAGGCCTGTGTTAAAGGATCAGTGCCACCCTGTAACACGACTGGGAGGTGGAGGAACCTTAAGAGGTAGAGCCTAGTTGGAGAAAGATCACTGGAGGCATGCGCTTAAAGGGGATATTGGGACACCAGCCCCTTCTCATCTCTCTTTTTGCTTTCCAGCCACCATGCAGTGAGCAGTTCCCTCTACCAGGCACTCCCACTGTGGCATGCTACCTCACAACAGACTCAAAAGTAATAGAGCCAGTTAACCAGGGACAGAAACCTTGGAGAGTGTAAGCAGAAGTAAACCTTATCTCTTTTTCAACTTGATTTATCTCATGTGTTTGTTTAGGCAACATAAAGCTAACATAGTAAGCTGTCAAAAGAATGAGCAGACTTTTCCCCTTTATCAATGGAGGAGGCATTCCAAGACTGCCACTGATCGCCTGAAACCAGTAGTATCAAACCTTGTAAATTACTGTATTATTTCCTATATTTTCATACCTATGGTAAAGTTTAATTTATAAAATAGGCATAGTAAGAGATTAACAATGTTAACTAATAATAACATAAGGTAATCATAACAATATATAATAAATGTTATATGACTGTGACCTCTCTCAAAATGTTTTATAATACTGTATTCACATTTTCAGTGATGACATGAGATGATACAATGACCCCATGGTCAGATGAAATGTAGGGAATGACATAGGCATTATAGAGCAGTATCACACTACTATATTGCGGTGGGTTGAACAAAAGCCCTGTGATACCAACGGGATGACAGTCTATCTGATAACCAAGACAGCTATTTAAGTGAATAATGGATGGGTAGCATATACAGTGTGGATACACAGGACAAAAAGAATGATTCATATGGTGGCAGGATGACAGCAGGAGATTTCATCATGAGTCTCAGGATGACATACAATTTAAAACTCATCAGTTGTTTATTTCAGAGATTTTCTGTTTAATATTTTTGGACCATGACTGATCTAGTAGGTAACTGTTGTGGCTTGTGTCTAGATGAGTCCTTTCAAAGTCCCATGTGCTCATAGGTGGGGCTTTTTGGAGGTAGCTAAATCTACAGTGTGAAATAAGTAAATTAGTCCACTGATTGGCTTAGCATAGTTCTGGAAATGAATAATGGGAAAGTCCATCCTGGGTGTGGGTGGGAGCAACCAATGGCTTGTAGCCTAGATGGAATATAAAGGGAGAGAGGGAAGGCAGGCTCTCTGCCTTCTGCCTGCCACGTCATAAACTGTTTCTCTTCTGTGATACCCATGATGCCCTGCTGACTATGGGCTGAAACCTCTACAAATTGTAAGCTAAAATAAACCTTTCCTTTTTTAACTTTGAGTGTTGGGTATTTTGTCTCAGAAATGCAAAAAGTTGCTAAGATAGTAACTAAAACCTAAGTTTCAGAAAATGAAACCACAGAAAAGAAAGGACTGCTATATATAATCAGAATAGTTTTTCCAATCATTCTCCAGGCTCATTACTGTCATAAAATGTCTTTTGTTCCCCTTATTTCATGTCCTAAATCAGACCTCTCCTTTCATTCTACTTCATGTATCCACCTCCCCGCTAGCTAATCAGAGTAGCTGTTTGCTTAGGAAGCACTGAGCAGCTGGAGACATAGATCAGTGGTTCAGCACTTACTCACCATGCCTGAGGCCCTGGGTTTGATCTCCACCTTAGAAGGGAGGATCTCTGGCTGGAGGTGTTCGTTCCAACAGCTTCCACTGGGTAACTTTTAGCATCGTCTAGTAAGAGAATTTGAATAAGTAGGCAACTATCTCCAAGCCCTTTCTTTCCCTACTGCATTCTTTTTTTTTTTTTTTTAGTGTGATGACCTTTTTAAATTTTTATTTATTTTTGTGGTACCGGAGATCGAACTCGGGACCCTGCACTTTCAAGGCAGGCGGTGGAACCACTGAGCTAAATCCCCGGCATTACTTTTGTTTAAACTTGTGATTTGTACTCTGGAAGGCAGAACAAAGGAATAACCCTCACTAGCAAGTCTCACACTGGTTCAACTCAGGATACATAGGACAGCTTAAAATACAAGCCACCACAGAAGCTGGCACCAAACATATCATGTTTACATTTCTGAGTATTAAATGAAGATAATGTTGGTTAAAACAAAAGCACCTAATAAATATTTGTTGCTTCTCACACTGAGCCAAGTAAAAATGACAAATACATCCACATGTAACTATAAATTATCCCACAGATCCTTTTGACGAGTATGTCATCCTTGAGAGCAGTTAATTAGCAAAATATTGCATTTAAATAAGGCACTGAAATAAATGCGTATCACACCACATTATCGATACACTGAAACAGCGTGAGACGTACAGAGAATGACCTTTTTTTTAAATGAGGAAATCCTACTGCATTGTTTTTTGGGCTACCGCTTCCCAAGAATATCCTGCATTCCATGCAGTGAAAGCTAAATTGTCTAAGGCTTCATAGGAGCCAACGCGAATCCCAGAGGTACTCTAGAAATGGCTCCATATAGGAGGAGCATGAGAGAGGGAAGACAGGCTACAGAGAAAAAGGCTAACGACTGAAACAGAGAGAGCCAGAAAGTACAAGAAAGAGAATGGTGTGCTCATTAAAATCAGACCAAAAATATCTTTGAAATCTAGAGTATCATGTTACCGAGAAAGAGGCTGGGATCTGTATATTATTCAACTGAAACATGTTTACTTATTGTCTGTGTTATTCATGGAAACAGTAACCGCACCACAATTTTTATGAGAGGAGTGAGCCAAATTATTTGCTACCAAATGTCACAAGGTTCCCTCTCCTCCTCTCAACCCAACATTCACAAATATTTCAGTTTTGTTTTTTCTGAGAGACAAGGGGAGGACAACTTACAGTAACAGTCTAAGACTGGGCCTGATGTTTGAGCCAAGTACAGAACCTACCTTCATATCACTTTTGGCGGTAAGGGTGGGAGAACCAGCAGGCTGAGTGTAGCCTTAGAACATGGGCAGATAATCTCAGTCACCTTCCAACTCCAACATGTCAACCTCCTAAGATGCCATCCTCTGCATGGCCCGGCCCAAAGTTTGACATTCACTGTAAGGACACCAGATTTAGCCAACTAAAATGGAGAATGCCCCATCAAATTAGTGAACAGTTTTTGGTAATGTCCCATGTGCTAGCTGGAACATTTTATAGAGTCAGCCTTCCATATCCATGTCCACAAATTCCACATCCAAGAATTTAACCAAGTGCAAATATTGAAAATATTGGGAGAAGAGGTGTTCCAGAAAATTCAAAAACAATACCTGAATTTACCATGCACTGAGCACTACGTGGACTTCACATGAAGGGAGTGATGTGTGGCCCACCCCAAGGTGGCCTCCCACCATTTCACAGATCCTCAGCCTCTCTCCAGCACTCTGCTGAGCCTTGTTCATCTCACTTCCCATACCTGTTGTCGGGCCTCCTACGGTTGTGAACTATTGACCACATACAGACTTGTTTTTCTTGTCCCTAAACAAGATAGCATAACAACTACTTACATACCATTGTAAATAGGTATTATAAGTACACTACTGGTGACTCAAAGTATATGGCAGATGTATGCAGGTTACATGCAAATACTATGCTACCATATATAAGAGACTTGAGTATCTGCATTTTGGTATCCTCAGGGGTTCCTTAAACCAATCTACTGTACATACCAAGAGAGACTATGCTTTTAAAAAAACATTCATTGTTCATCTGAAATTTTAACTGGATGTCCTATACTTTATCTGGAAATTCTAAGTTACTGAATACTTCATAAATAATTACTAATATTAATCACCACTTACTGAGCACTGATTGTGACTGAGCCCTAGGATTTACAAGAATCCTCTCATTTGGAGCCAAAAGCCTTCTGAGGGAGGAAAAAACAATGCTTCTAGGAGCTTGGTGCTAAGAGCAAAACACAAATCCTGGCTCAGCCAGCTGCCTGCTATCTACAGGTGATCATTTAGAAAGTGTTGCAGCACTGAAAAATGCTTACATTAAATATCTTTGGAACAAAATGCATGCAACTCTGCATTTGGAGGGGAAAAATAGAAATGAGAGATGAGAAAATTATTTGTCATCATGTATGTCTCATCTGTGCTCTTTGGATTTTTTAAGCAATGTGCATGTATAGCTATGCAATTTTTTAATTAAAATAAAACTAACCTCAAAATAAAGACTTGCAATATGCAAATTTAGTAAATAGATTTTATCTTACTTTATTGTTTTTTGTTGTAGATGTATTTCCTCTTCAGAGTAAGTCTCCAGTCCCTCATAGACTGTTAATGAATAGGCTCACTTTCTCCACTAAGTAGTCTAACCAGTTAATTAAGGAGAAAATGCCCCAGTCCCTCAGATGCTGGGTTTTCCATGAACTCTGCCTCCTATGTTTTTCCCTGAGGCAGTGAGCAGCTTTTACTTGGATGAATAACTTATCCCAGTGAGTGCTCAGGTCCCTGACTACCTTAGAGGCAAAAGCGGAAAGCCTCTACATGTGACCTCAGACCCACAGGACAGAGTCTTTGATCGGAACCTGCAAATCCGAGGTGGTCTCATTAGTGGTTCCAAATGTCAGATGTCACCTTCCCCCAGTCCTAAAGGCCATAGTACAAGACAAAGACCAAGAGGATTCAAGTCAAAATTTTTCAGGGTGAAAGACATTTTCATGAACACAGCATGCTATGAGGACAAATTTATTTTCTGATGAGTAGACTTCAACCCTTCCATTTCTAGTTATCTCAGACACCTACTTCTGCACAGAGAAGAAATATTGGCAATTTTGGTTTTTTTGTTTGTTAACTCTGCATATTTTTTGCAAATTCCCACTCGGGTTCTCAAAAGTGCAAGGGAAGATAAACCAAAGGAAACAAGCATCCCTTGAAGCATTAGGTGGCTACTTTTTGGAACCAAGTGGGCAATGAATCTGCATGCACAGTACACAATTAATTAGCAGAGCCTCCTCCAGCATCAGAGAATCCTTTGGGCACTGGCAAATGCCATCCTCAGATGGTCCCACCAGCCAGCTTCTTCCACAGTTGATTGACAGAAATTAAATCCCTCAGGTAAAAAAGAATAGTCAGTGGCCACAAAAACACCAAAGGGTAAAATAACAGTGAGCTTCTCACATATACTATAGTTTGGAATGTCTACATAATTTAGAATGCAGTATGCAAGAAAGAGAAAGGAAGAAGAAAGGTAATGCCTTCTCTAGAGACACTGAAATTGTGCTTTACATTAGCAACAAGCAATCTCATGATGTCAGGGGCACCATTTGGTAACCAAGAGCCCTGGCTTCCTGCCTAGCTCTATCACTTCTCTGGGAAGTTCTGGAATCTAAGATGTTGTAGGAGAAAGGAAGCTTCTTCATATGTAAAATCACAAGTCTCCTAAGTTCTCTGTCCTCACTGTGCTTCATGGTCTTTATACTCTTATAATCACCCAACATATCATAAATTCACTTGTCCCGGCCTGTATCTCCCAGTACAGCAAGTTCCCAACTCCTAAAGCTGAGTCTTGCATGTAGTTGATCAGCAAATGTGTGTTGACTGGATGGATACAACCTTTTATTCCTTGAGCACTCACCAGGCACATGTGATGTTACCAAGTGATGTGCCTAGAAGGGATGAATTGGATAAACACAATGTGATCTATCTATGCAATGGAATATCCTTTGGCCATAAAAAGGAGGTTCTGATGCATGCTACAGTATTGGGTTCAGAGCCACCAGTGAGCTGGTATCCTCAGAATCTCCCGTCATTTTCATCTCCAGGGTGGGGACTAACCTCACAAATAGAAAGATGACTTATTAACACTTGACTGTCACATAAGACAACGTGGCATATAAGTGTGAGATGTACTCTCCTAGAAATTGAAAATTCCCTGGTCAGGGGAAGAGTTCTCATTTTAGCAAGTAGGAAGTCTGATTTCTAACCCATTTGGAGACCAAGTGATGAAATGTCTCCAATTGCCATGTTGCCAGATAATTTTCCAAAAGAAATAAAACCACTTCATCTATTTTTCACAAATGTGCAGGATGATATCTATACCTAAAACCCTGCTGGATATTCCTATTCTCTGCACTCTTCAATTCCACCCCTCCATAACATTCTTAATATCTAGCCTAGTTCCTCACAATCTGGAACAACATCTTGCATCTTCCCTTTGTCAGCCTTCCGTGGTCCCAATCTACAGACTCTGGCTGCACTCATCTCTCCCAGAAGGGACAAGTACCTCTCAGAGTCCCAAGCACTCTGCAATTTCAGAAAAAAAAATCTCTGGATCAGAAAGCAAAGAGCTATATTTTCATATCTTATTGAACTATATTTTCTGGCAGTCTTCTAGGAACTGCAGAGGAAGAAAGTAGTTGCACAATGGAAATTGAGATTTCTGCAACAAGATCACTTGGCTTCAGTGACCTGCAGATAGTCATTGTCTTCAGTACTAAAAGAAAAAAAAATGCTTTTGTTTTCCTCTATCTTTGAAGAAAACTATAGCTCATTTACAGTTTCTTTTTTTTTTCCTATTAAGTTTATTGGTACATTTTTGGTATAAAATACAGTTACATTCATCATTGGGATCTTGTACCTTTACATGAATATCTTGGTTCTTATTTTTTTTCCCCTTCCCTTGCCCTCCCTTCACCCCCTCCACCCTTCCCTATTTGCAAAGACCTTGTTTCCATTTTTTTTCCTCTTCTCATATTTTTTCCTTTCTCTTTTTTTCCCTTCCCCTACCCCTCCCAATTCCCCTGCTCTTTTAGACCGTTTCTTCCTGTTACACAATATCAGTTATACATTTTTTAAATTACAATATCAAGATCTAGGAGACATTACCACAGATTTTACAGAATTTAAAAGGATATAGAAAGCGTATTACAAAAATCCTTTTTGAAATAAATTTGACAAATCCTAAGAAGTAACTTGGAAGACAAATTAATGAAACTAACTCTGGAGGAAATATAAACTTTGAATAGCACCTATTAAAGAAAGTATATTCCTAGCTTGAAAATTTACCTATATGACAACAGCAGGCTCATAAACATTTTAACTGATAAATTATACCAAACAATTAAAGCAGAAAAAAGAAGGAACACTTCTCCCCTCATTTTAGAAACTCAACATTGTGCTAATCCTAAAACTGGATAAAGATAATAGAAGAAAAAAGTATGAACATAGATAGAAATTTGTTTAACAAAACAAACTCTTAGAAGTCAGATCTGGCAGGATGTAGAAAGTGGTTTTGTTATAGGGATGGCAGTGTTGGTTCAGCATTGGACTATCCACCCCCAAAAGTCATCATTTTAACAGAGGAAAGGAAAAAGCCATATGATCCTGTCACTAGTTGGAGAAAAAGTATTGGACTAAATTCTACAGCTGTTCATGGTAAAAGCTATCAGGAGACTAGAAGTAGAACAGAACCTTCTCAACAGATCAAAGACATGTACTCCATACTTCCAGCGAGAATGCCTTCTATAAATGGAGAAGATACAATGCTTTCTCCTTAAGGTGGGGAACAAGGGCAGATATGCTTACTCTTTATCTGTCCATTAAACTTTGAAACCTAGGCCCCACCAAAATAGTCTGGCAATAAAATGACACAACTAGGATAGGATTGGCATGGCAGAAGCAAAATCTTTATATGTAGATGAAATGATCATCTACAGAGAAAGTACTAAGAAATCTCTAGGAGCCCCTAGAACTTGTACTTGAATTTAGCAGGATTAGAAAACACAAGGTATATATAAAAATTCAGGTCTGTGTATACTTGCTATAAATGAAGAACTGGATATTGACATTTAAAAGTTATGTAGGAGTACAAAGGACCCAGAAAAGCCAAAAACAAAAACAAAAACAGTGTTGGAAGATGTTTAGGACCCAATTTTAAGACTTCTTCTAAAGCTACAGTAATCAAGGCAGTGTTGGTGTAAGGAAAGACATATAGATCATTTGAATAAAACAGAGAATCTAGAAATAGAACCACACATATATGGTCCACTGAGTTTTGAAAGATTATTTAACATTAGCATTTTATAGAATATAAACTCGATTCAAGAGCCGAGGAAGAGACAGTGTCTTCAGCAAATGGCACTAGAACACCTGGTATCCGTATATAAAAAATTAACCTCAACCCTAATTTTCCATACATGAAAATAACTTGAAGGGATCTATGAACCTAAATAAGAAAGCCTAAAAGTATAAAACTTTAAGAAGAAATTATAAGGGAAAATATTTATGAATTCAGGGTAGGCAAGAACTACCTAGGATATAAAAAACATGATGTATCAAAGAAAAAAATTGATAAATGGGATTCCATCAAAATTTAGAACTTTAAATGACATCATTAAAATGAAAAGTAGTCCTTAAACTGATCATATTTACAATTCATATAACCTATGACCAGAATATATAAAGAATTCTTAGAGCTCATTAATAGACAACCCAAATAAAATGTAGACGTAAGAAGATGATAAATAGCTGGTATAGCACAAGGAATGGTGTGCAACTCTAGAATCAGAAAAATACTAATCAGTACAACAATAAGATTGAATTATACACTCATTAGGGAGATGAAGTTAAAAGTTTTACAAGCCTTGTCATGACTTTTTCTTTTTGTTGGATTCTCCCCCTTTGCATTTAATTTGTCACGCCCAATGGATTCATTCTGCTGGGTTTCCTGGGGTTGAGATCCTCATTTCTTTTCTTAGGGTATTGTCTAAAAATTTTTGGAGTGCCTGTTTGGTATTCATGAAGTTCCTGAGGTGCTCTTTGTCATGAAAGTATCTTATTTCTCCATCCATTTTGAAAGATAGTTTTGCAGGGTACATCCATCTGGGTTGGAGGCTGTTTTCCTTTAGGGCTTGAAATACATCACTCCAAGCTCTTCTTGCCTTGAGGGTTTGCATTGGGAAGTGTGCTGTGATTCTGATGGGCTTTCCTTTGTATGTGATTTGTTTCTTTTCTCTCACTGCTTGTAGAGTTTTATTCTTCTGTTGAATTTCTGGAATCCTAACTATTATATGCCTATGTGTAGATTTTTTTTGATTAAGGCTAGCTGGAGTCCTATATGCCTCACTTATCTGTATGTCAAGTTCTTTTCCCCTCCTTGGGAAATTTTCTGCCATCACTTCTGTGAAGAGTTTTCTTTATGTCATCTGCACTCTCTCCTCTTTCTTCATTGACTCCAATCAGTCTTATATTACTCGTCTTTGCATCGTCTAGCAGCTACTGGATTGATTTCTTGTGTTCTCTTACAATTTTAAAGCAATTGTTCTTTTCCTGGTCACTAATTGCAATCTTATCTTCTATATGTGAAATTCTATCCTCACATTGGTTCATTCTGCTGTGCAGACTTTTGATGGAGTTTTTAATCTCTTGGAAATCTGTTTGTATCTGTTTTATGGATTCCATTTGTTTCCTATGTTGGGATTCCATCATGTTCCTCAGATCCTCTATTTTTTTATCGGTGTCCTCTCTAGATTTATTAATCATGTCTTGCACCATGAGCAAAATCTTTGCTGTTATCTGAGTAATTACTTCTGATTTCATTTTTCCCAGATCCTCTTTTGTTGCCAGTTCAGAGAGTCCAGGTGGTTGAGTATCAGATTGTTCCATCTCATTTCCCTTTGGGGTTGCTGTACGTGATCCAGAAGTCTGTTTTTGAGACTTGTTTACATGTCTTCTCATTTCCATGGGAGGGGGTGCTTCTGGCACCCACGTGGCTCACCTTCTCTGCCCTAGGAGCTTGGGATGGCAGAGGGGGAGCTTCCTTCCAGGTTCTGGGACCGGCTCAGCTTCTCTGCCCTAGAAGCCTGGGATGGCGGTGGGGGAGCTTCCTTCCGGGTGCTGGGACCGGCTGAGCTTCTCTGCTCTAGGAGCCTGGGATGGAGGTGGGGAGCTTCCTTCCTTATTTACAGTTTCTATAGACATGGACAGTAGTGAACAATGAAAGAGTTGGAAAAGCCGTCAGCCCAATGTGCTGCCCATTGCTCACCTGGCAGGATCAATAACCCAGCTCTGGTTGCACATGTGTCTGTGGTTTGCAGAGGCTATGTCTTCTCTAGCAGAAGCGTCCCTAGGACTCAGCTCTATACTGGGTACTGGAGACACCAAGGGGTTGGAACTTGCTACATTATGTTTGTGAAAATACAAAACTGTGGCTTGTGATGCATTTATGATACAGCGTAAGAGCACAGTTTCTCAACTCTATTGAGAATAGTGCAGTTTCTCTGCACTATTGACACTTGAGGATGGATAATTCTCTATGATGGGATTGTCCAGTGCTCTATAGGGTGTGATGCTGCATCCCTGCCTCCAGTCTCTAGACACCAGCAGCACCTCCCAGAGCACCAAAAGTGTCTCTATCCTCGGGGACAGGGATGGAGGTCAAAATTAAGTGTAATGTTCTGGAAAGATTGGGAGGTGCTAACTTCAGAATATGGGGAGCAACATAGTTTCCTGGAGATTTGCTCAATGACTCCCAGAGGACACAGAATGGGGCACAGTAAAAGTTACTTCCTTCTAATTCAGATAGAAACTGCAAACAGAAGATGAGGATTGTACCAAAAAGCTACAGAATCACAGAGGAATTTGAACATGCTGCTAAGTGTGATTATGACAGAAAAGGTCGTATCATTCAGAATGTTGAAGTTGTGCTAAATCTGTGCACTGGTGGGGGCTCACCTACCAGGTGAGCCAGGGACACTGGGGTCACTCCCCAAGACAAGAGATTGGGTAGGAAACTACTAAACTTACTTTTAATGCCAGTTTATAAGGTGAGATCTTCCACCTCTCCCAACCAAACATTCATTCTACTTCTGGCCAAGAGGAGCCAGGCTCCAGGTACAGAGCATCTCTGCCCATTTGGAAAGAGTGAGCACCAAGTAGAGTGAATAGCAGAGGATTTCGCAAAATGCTTGTGTTCGGGAGCTACCCTAATCTTCCTATGGCTGGTGCCTAGCACCTCACAGCAACCAAAAGCAGCCCAGCTATCAGAAGAAGAAATGACAAAGTTCTGTGCTCCACTTTACATTCAATGCCTTGAGTCTTCTCCTCAAGGCAGGAATGAAACGAAATGAAATGAAATGGAGGAGGTGAGGCCATGCATTAATCTTCAACTCACAAAGGAAACACATGAAGAGCCAGGTAAAAGCCTGCTCCCCTTACAGAATGCCCCCCCTGGGGCCCAGCGGGAGCAGCTGAATAAAGTTTGGTACACAAAGCCTCCTGTTAGTTGAGAAGGACAGCTTAATTCATTCTTAGAAACATGCAGGAGATCCACATCCAGTGAAGAGAAATGAGGTGATGAATGCTAAGAGCATAACTTAACCAGATCAGGGAATGAATAGTCAGTGCAAATGAAGCAATAACACTTGATAATTAAATTAATTTGTCTCATAGATGTGATTCACCAACCCTCCACTGACAAAGTTACCTTCCTAGATTGGACTTCTACTTTTGGATCTTCTTTGGATGTTGAAATCACTGGTACTTTTTTGCTTCCTATTCTCAAAGGGTTCATTTAGAAAAGGCAGGAAGGCCAAAAGACAAACACTGCGCCCTCCCCCTTGCCATGCTGCAGTAACCCAGAATCTATGGGCAGGACATGAGGCCACTGCAATCTCATTTCTTCACCCATTCCCAGGAACTCTTACATTTTCTTCTCTGTGTTTTTGAGCTAAAATTGTAGTGGTTTAAGGTTTGGGAGGGAGGAGAGAGGAGAGAAGGAACAAGAATGAAGGTTGCTTTCAGAAACTAGACTTTCAATATTATTAATATGTGAATGTGGTCATAATCTTCCAAAATCTACATTATATAGAAGTCAGGACAAAAATAGAAGGAAGAAAGTTGTTCTCTTTAGATAATGACTTTTTTCCCCTTAAGACTAGAGGCTCAAGAAAGCCATAGTTGGATTTTTTCTTACCTATTATTTGGAAAGAAAGATACATTCAATAACCACAAAGCCACTGCTGCTGACTGCCAGACCGACAATTATATGACACAGAGGGCTTCTGGTGGGTGAGCCCCAGGATCCTTGAGTCTGCTCACTGATGCTACCCTACATCAAAATCACTTTCTCACAACAAGGCACTCAGTATCTTTTATCAAACTAATGATCATTTATAAGCTATGATAGATTTTTGAATCTATAGAGAGAGATTTGGCCTGAGAATTTCGGACTTGCAAATTGCTAATCAAATAGACAGACATTATGAACAATAGCATCTTGTCAGCTCATGTATCCTAAGGTTTCAAAAGCAGTTGGCCTTTACTTTACTATGCAGAAAGGAATAATGCATTCTAGGGATACAATAACCTATTTTGAGAACTTCTTTGGAGGTTCTAGCAGGGGAGCGCTTGACTCATATACCCTTGACTGAGGAAACAGTCCTCCTCTATTGGAAATGGTTGTCCTCTTTGACGGAATGCATTAGCTTCAAGAGGGACACAAATGTAGTGGTGAGGGAGGAAACCTCCCAGGCACCAGTCCAGGAGCCCCTCCATCATCATCCTCTGAGTTTCCCAACAGCATCTGAGTGAAAAGCCCCACACTCTTTATGGAAACGGTCTCCCTCTCTGCTTTTCATAGCGTCAGTCTCTGCTGGCTGACTTTCTACCTCTCTATATACTCTGTTTCTCCTTCCTGTTATTATTTTCCCTGTTCTGCTGTCTTAGTCCATTCTCTGTTGCTAACAACACAGTTCCATAAAGTGGGTAAGTTACAAAGAAAAGAGTTGGGGTTTTTTGGTTTTTGTTTGTTTTCTCATGGTTCTGGGCCATGGTCAAGGTCCTGCATCTGCTGATGGCCTTCTTGCTGGCAGAGTCCTAAGGAAGCACAAGGCATCACATGGCACTCTTGGGCCTGGCTTTCCCTTTAGGTCCCTTTCCCATTGCACCTTCTCCTGATCCATCATTGCTGTTCCCACTGCCCTGCCCTGGTTTGAGCTGCTTTGACCCATACCCTGTCTGCTTTTTATAAACTGGCCTCCCCATCATTCTCTTAACCCACCTTTGAATGGCCACACTTGAGCCTTAAAAGCCCGGCTGGAGGATTAAACCCAGAGGGCCACCTGTGGTGTGCAGGGGGCTGCTGAGCACCCTTTGATTGTCCTCCATAAGCATCCAAGTCTACTGAATTAACTCTGCCCCCTTTTCCCCATGATTCAAGAACCTTCAAAATGAAGTTAATCTCCCTTCCCATCTTATCTCACACTATTTCTTTATTTTAACATTCTACACTAGATCACTACCAAAAAAATACAATAATCTGCACTAGAATACATTATATAAGTGGCAGTTTGATGTCTGTTTCCTTTTCTCTTATTGTGCCTCCTAGGTTTTCCCTCACAAGCACTGTCTCATCCAGGCTAGTGTCACTGCCCCACACCCACTGCCATCTTGAAATGCACACAACACCAAGGGCACTGTTCCCTGCAGCTGTCCCTGGTCCTGCATCACCTTGTGAGCCCTACTTCCCCTGGATCCCACAGGCTTTCAGTCTCTGAATACGAGGGGTGTGTTTCTTTCTCTCTTGGCCCCTACCGGTAGTAACCTCCTGGAGGAAAGGACACTGTCTTGGCCATGTCACTTCCTCAAGCTGGGTACAAGGAGGTAATCAAGAAGCACTTTTCCACAAAGTAGGGCCCATTCTCAGGGACTTTTCAGAAACATTCCATGTTATGGTTTGTGTCTAGATGCCCCCCCCTCCCCACAAAGCTTCATGTGGTCTTAGGCTATTTTGGCGGTGGATGAATCTAGAGTGATTGATTCATGTTGCAATGCTAGGCCTGAGGGCACTAGGATGAAGGCTGTGAAGGCTACTTGCCCTAAGTAGTCTGGATAAGATAAAAGGGCCAGGGAGACTGTTAAGGTCCCTTGTTGCTTTTCTTGTCTTCCACACCATGAACTGTTGCCCCTCTCCCACCCTGCCTCGGAGCCAGTTGTTTATGGACTGAAACCTCTACAAACTTTAAGCCAAATAAACCTTTCCCCCTTTAACTTTGGGTGTCAGATGTCCCATATTTTGTCTCAGAAACAAGAGAAAAGTAACTAACACATTCCAGTTATGCAAATTCTTGGGCCAAACATTCTTGGAAGAGGGTCCAAAGTGAAGACCAGCCTGGAGACCAACATAAATCCAGGCTTTAGCATAGGCTGAAGTAACATCCAGTGCATTTCTTGTTTGATCTGTGACCCTCCTCTGCCTGGCCTCATGAGGGGCTCTGCTCTTTGCCCAGTGCAGTCACATCTGTACCTCTGAATTCTGAGAGTTGGGCACCTTTCTTAACTTTTTTTAAAAGTCTGTTTTACTTAACATTGATATTTACTTGATATTAGTCAGGCAACTGTTTTCTGCTGTAATGAGCAGAATTAATCAATTTACCTATTTTTATGGGTGGTTTTTATTGCTTTTCAGATATGCATGGTATGTATGCAAAAAAGAGTAAGAAAGAAAAATTGGACAGAAAAGAAAGCACAAGAACTCTCCCAAAAGTTATAGATTTTTAGTTGTGACACAGCCTTACTTCTCAGTAAGAAACAGTTAGTTTTTCAGGTAAAAGAAAACCTTGTCAAGAAACCTTATGAAAAAGAAATACGAATAAGAGAAGTAAGAAAGAATGGCAAATGCTTCATCTAAATTATAATCCAGTTAGTCATGGTTACAACTCTTTATCCTATCTCCTATTCTACTTAAAAAGTGCCATGAAATGGCAGAGAACAGATTAATTTATGCTGAGTCCCTGAAACCTAGAGTCCCTCCTAGTCCCTTACGGTTGAATCCTTCACCCACCCTCTTGTTCATAAGGACAAAGAGCAAATGTCCTGGAAAAGAAGGAGAAAAGCAATCTGGAAAATTATTTCTTGACTTTTCTTGTGTCTGAGAGGTTTGGATCAATTTCCTATACCACTGCTTAGTGCTGTGGTCATTTCTAGGGTCTAACAGTTTACCCTAAGTAATACCTCCCTCTCTCCCTCTCTCTCTCTCTCTCTCTCTCTCTCCCTCCCTCCCTCCTTCTTTCTCTGGATCTTCCCAGAGCTCATCAAATATATATCCTCAAGGAAATTAGGAATTAGGGTAGAGAGACAGTTGAAGCCAACTAAAGTTCACATAAAGATTCTGGAAAGAAAATGATTGCCTACTCTCATAGCTAGAATAAACTACAAAAAGGGTAAACCATGGAGCTTAACCTGTAAATTTTTTTATATTATTAATTTTATTGGTACATTTTAGGTATACAATATAATGACATTCATCATTGGAAATTTGCACCTTTACATGATCCCTCTTGGTTCTTATTTTTTACCCATTCCCCTGCCCTCCCTTCAACCCCTCCACCCCTCCCTATTCACAAAGACTTTGTTTCTATTTTTTCATTTTCTCACATTAATTCCATTCCCTTCTTTCCTTCCCTACCCTCCCACTTTCCCTTTCTCTTTGCCCCTTTTCTTACTATTTCACATCATTTATTTGACCTTTTAGTCCTTATTTACACTTTCAGTGTCTCATACCAGAGAAACTATTTGGTATTTACACATGTATGTCCTATTTATTTCACTTAAGAGTATGGCATCAATATGCATCCACTTAGCTATAAATGTCTCTAATTTCTCATTCTTTGTGTCTGAGTAGTACTTCATTTTACAGAAAATTCACATTTTCTTTATCCAGTCTCCAGTGGATGGGCAATTAGGTTATTTCCAAGTTTTAGCTATCACAAACTATACTGCTATGAACACGGGTGCACATATATCACTGTGATATGATTCTTTTAATTCTTTGGGGAAGATACCCAGCAGGGAAACAGCTGGGTCAAATGGGACTTCCAGTCCTAGTTCTTTGAGGTATCTCCACACTGATTTCCACCGTGGTTACACCAGTCTACACTCCCACCAGCAGTGGAGCATTAACCTGTAAATTTGACACCCACACCACCATCTTCCCCCACTAGGACAGAGGTAGCATTTCCTTTGAGCCTACACTGACCTGGAGAGAGTCTGAGGAAGAGTGAAGTCAGTACCCCCTGGTGCACACAGAGCCCAAGTGGGGAAATGGCAGAGGGTCTGGAGGACACTCAGGTGATCCTGACAGACCTGAAAACCTAGCGTAAAAGGCATCCAGGAACAATTACAGAGTGGTAGGTTAGGGACAGAGATGCAGAAATTACTTATTCTGTTATGTGCTGTAATATCTTCCCTTTGCTCCCCCAAACCTCCAATAAGAGCTTTTAACTCTAGCTCTGAGCAAAAGGGCATGGTTCCTGCCTCAGGAGGATAGGAAGTGGTCTGGGCAGCAAACTGCTAGTTGATATGACCAAAGAAAGACCCAGAAGAAGCAGTGTAAAGAAAGAGACCATTCTCAGGTCAAGGCAGTGCCTGCAGGACTCTTTTGGCAGATGCAGAGCCCCCATCACATCCAGACCCCCAGAAGTGTGTGAGATGAAATGCAGCTGCAGCACCTACTTCTGCACTCGGTTCTCCTTCAAGGTAAGGCCACCAGTCTCCTCCAGAACAATCTACAACATTCTGTTGCCATAGTGGAACAACCTTCTTCCAAAATGACTTTATCAAAATCATTATCAGGGTCGAGATGTAGTTCAGTGGCATCATGCCTGCTTGGCAAGCGCAAGGTTCTGAGTTCGATCCCTGGTACCAAAACAAAAATTGTTATGACACTCACCTACCCAAATCACGCCCCCATCTAAACTCTTTGGCATTCCCGCCTTCCATCCAGATCACTGCACCCCAACAAGGCTGCCTCTCAGACCATCTTGCCCTTGGCAGGTCCCAAAGTCAAAGCTACTTCAAAGTCAGTCAGATTCCAAAAGCTCCATGGTCTCAAACTCTTTTCTAAAAGAAATCCAAAGGACAAAGAAAGGGAAAGAGAAGAAAAGAAAACTAGTAGATTTTTTAATTCATCTGATTTTAATTCTACAAGGAAACTTGTAAGTCCAGAATCACCAACCCTCAATCAAACAAAACAGGTTAACACACACAGGACATGTATAGCATGTTAAATTGTATTTCCTGAATAACTGTCAGAAATCCAGAACTTTGTAGCATGTACCACATGCTACAAAGCATGCATTAAACATATTCCTCATAC
The DNA here is from genome assembly GCF_053883595.1 of Heterocephalus glaber. NCBI lineage: Eukaryota > Metazoa > Chordata > Mammalia > Rodentia > Bathyergidae > Heterocephalus > Heterocephalus glaber. Next base: position 64,505,828 of record NW_028258320.1, read on the forward strand.
CATGCCCTGTGACCTTACTTGTAGAATGAATTAAAAAAACAAACAAACAAAAAGTCACCCTACTGAGGTCCGAATCAGCCCTCTGCAGACAGGCAGGTCTGTGCACGCCCTACCGAGGTCCTGAGTCGCGCGGAAGACACCGAATCACCCCCCTGCAGACAGGCAGCCACCTGATTCCACACTACAAAGACGCAGAGGACACCAGACCACCAGACCAAGGTACTGAGTCCCACTGTTCCCGGCCCAGAGGTAGGGGCTTCTGAGCAGTGGTCCCACTGCTCCTGGTCCAGAGGAAGGGGCTTTCCAGGCACCATCCCTCCTGCTGCTCCCAGCCCAGAGGAAAGGGCTTTTGGGCCACCTTCTGTCCTGCTGCTCCTGGCCCAGAGGGAGGGGCTTCTGGGCCACCATCCCTCCCATCGCTCCTGGCCCAGAGGGAGGGGCTTCTGAGACACCATCCCACTGCCCCTGGTCCAGAGGAAGGGGTTTCCCGGCCACCATCCCTCCAGCTGCTCCCAGCCCACAGGAAAGGGCTTTTGGGTCACCATCCCTACCACTGCTCCCAGCTCCCATCCCACCTCACCCAGCTCACAGGAGGCAATCCATGCAGGTGCTAACAGCCCCCCACCCCAGTCAAAATGAGAAAACACGTAAATAAGTCTCAAAACCAGACTTCCAGATCACCTACAGCAACCCCAAAGGGAAATGAGATGGAACACTCTGATACTCAACCACCTGGACGCACTGAACTGGCAACAAAAGGGGATCTGGAAACAATGAAATCAGAATTAATTTCTCAGATAACAGGAGAAAGTGTACTCCTAGTGCAAGACATGATTAATAAATCTAGAGAGGAGCTCAGGAACATGATGGAATCCCAACATAGGAAACAAATGGAATCCATAAAACAGATGCAAATAGATTTCCAGGACATGAAAAACTCCACTGAAAGTCTGCACAGCAGAATGAGCCAATGTGAGGACAGAATTTCAGATATAGAATATAAGATTGCAATTAGTGACCAGGAAAAGAAAAATTACTTCAAAATTATAAGGGAACATGAGAAATCAAGACAGCAGCTGCTAGATGATGCAAAAAAGAATAACATAAGACTGATGGGAGTCAATGAAGAAACAAGAGAGAGTGCAGATGACATAAAAAAAAAATCTCTTCACAGAAATAATGGCAGAAAACTTCCCAAGCAGGGGAAAAGAGCTTGACATACAGATAAGTGAGGCATATAGGACTCCAAATAGGCTTGATCAAAACAAATCTACACATAGGCATATAATTGCTAAGATTCCAGAAACACAACAGAAGAACAAAGTTCTCCAAGCAATCAGAGAAAAGAAACAAATCATATACAAAGGAAAGTCCATCAGAATCACAGCAGACTTCTCAACACAAACCATCAAGGCAAGAAGAGCTTGCAGTGACATATTCCTAGCCCTATAAGAAAACAGCCTCCAACCCAGATTGATGTACCCTGCAAAACTATCTTTCAAAATGGATGGAGAAATAAGATACTTTAATGACAAAGAGCACCTTAGGAATTTCGTGAATACCAAAACAGCACTCCAAAGAATTTTACACAATAGCCTAGGACAGACATTGAGGATCACAACCCCAGGAAGCAAAGCAGAATGAACCCATCTGGCATGACAAGAAATTAAATGTAAAGGGGGAGAACCCAACAAAATGAAAAAGTCATGGCAATGACAAGTCAATACATTTCAGTTATAACCATCAATGTTAATGGTCTCAATTCACCAATCAAAAGAAATAGACTGGCAGAATGGGTCAAGAAGCAAAATCCAACAATATGCTGCATACAAGAAACACACTTAATTCAAAAGGAAACTCATAGACTGAAAGTTAAAGGGTGGAAAACAATACTCCATGTGATAGGAACCTGAAAAAAGGCAGGAGTAGCTATCCTCTTGGCAGATCAAGTAGATTTCAAACCAACACTGATTAAGAGAGATGAAGAAGGACACTACATCCTTGTAAAGGGAACAATCCAAGAGGAAGAAATAACAATCATAAATATCTATGCACCAAACACGAGTGCACCCAACTATATAAAACAAATACTAACGCACATGAAAAGTCATATATGCACTAATACAATTGTAGTGGGGGACCTCAACACCCCACTGTCACAAATAGATAGATCAACTAGACTAAAAATAAGTAATGAAATACTAGAACTCAATCAAACTCTTGAACAAATGAACTTAACAGATGTTTACAGAGTCTTCCACCCCACAAAATCAGAATACACATTCTTCTCAGCTGCACATGGGTCATTCTCCACAATAGACCACATACTCACACATAGAACATGTTTAAGTAAGTGCAAAGGAATTGAAGTTATCCCCTGTATATCATCAGACCATAGTGTGATGAAATTGGAGATCTATAGCAAAAGAAAATTTCATAAACACATGGAAATTGAACAACACACTTCTGAATAACCAATGGGTCACAGAGGAAACTAAAGAAGAAATCAGACAGTTCCTTCAATTAAATGACAATGACAATACAACATATCGGAATCTATGGGAAACAATGAAAGCAGTCTTATGAGGGAAATTCATAGCAGTGAATACACATATTAGGAAAACGGAACGAGCCCAATTAAACCACCTGATGCCGAACCTCAAGCTTCTAGAAAAAGCAGAGCAGGACAACCCCAAAGCTCATACAAGGGAGGAAATTATAAAGATCAGAGGAGAAATCAATTCAATGGAGACTAAGAGAACGATACAAAAAATCAATGAAGCCAAGAGTTGGTTCTTTGAAAGAATCAACAACATTGACAAACCCTTAGCCAACCTTATCAGAAAAAGGAAAGAAAAGGCCCAAATCCATGCATTTAGAAATGAAAAGGGTGAAATTACAACAGACCCAGCAGAAATCCAGAGGATCATCAATACCTACTTCCACAACCTATACGCCAATAAGATGGACAACACAGAAGAAATGGACAGATTCCTGGATACATACGAATTACCAAAGTTGAACGAAGAAGACCTAAAACTTCTGAACAACCCAATATCAACCAATGAAATTGAAAACGTAATTAAAAACTTATCAACTAAGAAAAGCCCGGACCCTGATGGCTTCACTGCTGAATTCTACAAGACATTTAGAGAGGAATGGCTGCCACTACTGTTTAAACTCTTCAATGAAATGGAAAGGGAAGCAATACTCCCAAATTCATTCCTGGAAGCAAGCATCACCTTGATCCCCAAAGCAGAGAAAGACCCAACTGAAAAAGAGAACTATAGGGCAATCTCACTAATGAACATAGATGCAAAAATCCTTAATAAGATACTGGCAAACAGAATGCAGAAGATCATCAAGAAGGTCATACACCCTGATCAAGTGGGATTCATCCCAGGGATGCAGGGATGGTTCAATATACGAAAATCAATTAATGTAATACACTATATCAATAAAGCCAAGGACAAAAACCATATGATTATCTCCATAGACACAGAAAAAGCATCTGACAAAATCCAACATGCATTTATGATAAAAACCCTACAAAAAATTGGAATAGATGGTCTCTACCTCAAACTGATAGAAGCCATCTATGAAAAAACCAACAGCCAATATCATACTAAATGGTCAAAAACTGAAATCCTTCACACTAAAATCAGGAACAAGACAAGGATGTCCACTATCACCACTCTTGTTCAATATAGTTCTGGAAACATTAGCCACGGCAATTAGACAAGAGAAAGAAATAAAAGGAATAAAGATAGGAAATGAAGAAGTCAAATTGTCATTATTTGCAGATGACATGATACTCTATATAGAAGACCTCAAGAACTCCACCAAAAGTCTTCTAGACTTAATAACCAAATTCAGTCAAGTAGCTGGTTACAAGGTCAACACACAAAAATCAATAGCTTTCCTCTACACAAATGACAGACTCACTGAGAGAGAAATAGGGCAAATAATTCCTTTCACAATAGCATCCAAAAAACTGAAATACCTAGGAATCATCCTAATGAAAGAAATCAAAGACCTCTTCTCTGAAAACTATAGCACTCTGAAAAGAGAGATTGAAGATGATATCAGAAAATGGAAAGACATCCCCTGCTCCTGGGTAGGAAGGATTAATATAGTGAAAATGGCCATACTTCCAAAACTGCTACATAGATTTAATGTAATTCCAATTGAGATCCCAGCAGCATACTTCATAGACCTCGAGAAAACAATCCAAAAATTCATTTGGAGTAAGAAGAGAGCCAGAATAGCAAAAGCAATTCTAGGTAACAGAGACATGGCAGGGGGTATCACAATCCCCAACCTGCAACTTTACTACAAAGCTACTGTGATAAAAACAGCATGGTACTGGCAAAGAAACAGACTTGAGGACCAGTGGAACAGATTAGAAGATGCAGAAACAATGCCAGACACACTCAGCCATCTCATCTTCGACAAAGGAGCCAAACACCCTCACTGGAGGAAAGATAGCCTCTTTAGTAAATGGTGCTGGAAAAATTGGGCTTCAACTTGCCAAAGATTCAACCTAGACCTATATCTCTCACCATGCACTAAACTAAAATCAAAATGGATTAAAGATCTAAATATTAAAATAGAAACTCTGAACCAGTTGCAACAGAGGTTAGGTAGAACCGTTGAAGACATTGGTGTAGGAAAAGATTTTATGAACAAAACCTCAGTTGTCCGTGAACTAGCACAAACGGTCAACAAATGGGATCTCTTCTTATTAAAAAGCTTCTGCACAGCAAGAGAAACCACCAGCAGTGTGAAGAGACAACCCACAATGTGGGAAAAAAATCTTCACCTGCTCTTCCTCAGACAAAGGTCTACTATCTCGAATCTATAAAGAACTTAAAAAGATCCCAAATTTGAAGACCCAATCCAAAAATGAGCATCTGAAATGAACAGACATTTCTCAGACAAAGAAGTAGAAATAGCAAATAAATACATGAAAAAACGTTCAACATCACTGGTCATTCAAGAGATGCAAATGAAAACAACGCTGAGATTCCACTTCACTCCAGAAAGAATGGCTGCTATCATGAAATCAACCAATAACTAATGCTGGCAGGGCTGTGGGGAAAGAGGAACCCTGCTCCACTGCTGGTGGGAGTGTAGACTGGTGCAACCACTGTGGAAATCAGTATGGAGATACCTCAAAGAACTAGGACTGGAAGTCCCATTTGACCCAGCTATTCCACTGCTGAGGATCTTCCCCAAAGAATTAAAAGAATCATACCACAGTGATATACATGCACCCATGTTCATAGCAGCACAGTTTGTAATAGCCAAAACTTGGAAACAGCCCAAATGCCCATCAACTGAAGACTGGATAAAGAAAATGTGGGTTTTTTATAAAATGGAGTACTACTCAGCCATTAAAAATGAGAAATTAGAGACATTTATAGCTAAGTGGATGCACATTGAGGCGATACTCTTAAGTGACATAAATAGGGCACACATGTATAAATACCGAATAGTTTCTCTGGTGTGAGAAACTGAAAGTGTAACTAAGGACTAAATGTAAAATAGGTAATGTGAAATAGGAAGAAAAGGGGCAAAGGGGAAGGAAGTGGGAGGGCTAGGGGAAAGGACAGAAGGGAATGGGATTAATATGAGAAAATGGAAAAATAGGAACAAAATCTTTGTAAATAGGGAGGACTGGAGGGGTTAAAGGGAGGGCTGGGCAAGGGTGAAAAATAAGAACCAAGAGAGATTATGTAAAGGTACAAATTTCCAAAGATGAATGTCATTATATTGTATACCTAAAATATGCCAATGGTTAGAATGAATAATCGATAATGCAAAATAGGAAGAAAAGGTCCAAAGGGGTAGGGGTAGTGGGAGGGGCAGGGGAAAGGAAAGAAGGGAAAGGAAAAATAATGAGAAATAGAAAAAATGGAAATAAAGTCTTTGTAAATAGGGAAGGGTAGAGGGGGTGAAAGGAGGGCTAGGAATGAGGAAAAAATAAGAACCAAGATGCATTATGTAAAGGTACAATTCCCAATGAGAAATGTAATTGTGTTGTATACCTATAATGTACCAATAAAAGAATTTAACAAAAAAGAAAAAAAGAAAGCAAGTGACCAGCGGCAACAACAGCAGCTCTTTTTCTGCCCCTTATATCTTATCCAGGGCACCCATCTGTAGGGCAGGTGGCACCCATACCCTTACTCCGAGCATCGCACCTTGAATCAATCCCAGCATCACATCCTAGATCCCAGTAGCACATACCCTTGATTCAGCCACCTCCTAAAAGCCCCATCCATGACCACATAGGACCTTGGGGGACACTTAGACACAAACCATACCCCTGTGACACCATCATTAAACAATGCATGACTGTACTTGGGACCAGTTAAGGGATTCAATGAACTTCTGTCTTAATATAACAAACTTTGCTTAAAATATCCAAACAGACATGTATGAACATGTATGTGTGGACATGCACACAACACATACATTTTAATACCAGCAGGCAGTATCTAAATCAACCAGTTTTCATTTCCAGTGACTCTGCGTGCCTGCCCTTCCATTAAAGTACAAGGGTCAAGAACTTGGCTATTTCATACTTATCTAGATGCTTTTATCTTGGAATTTGAAAGAAATTTGATTATATTAATTAGGCTTCACAACAGCACTGACCTATCTTCTGAATTTTCTGAAAACCAAATAAATGAAGGGTTTACTCCACGACAAGGGACAGGGGTTCCCTGAGCAAACTGATTTTATTTAAAATTTAAACTACAGTAGAAGAATAGCCCAAAAAGACTGTATAGACCCAAAGAAACTGAAAAGGTATACAAAGGAAGAGAAGTACCATAAAAGAAAAAAAATAAAAGTTGCCCTTCAAAGTCCTATTTCCAAATATGAAACATTTGGGGGCAGGGTGGGGGGTGATATTGCTTGCTTTGAGGGAATCTAGTTTAAAATAGTTGTGAGAAACTGAAAGTATAAATAAGGATTAAAATGAATAATTGATTATTTGAAATAGGAAGAAAAAGTTCAAAGGAGTAGGGGTGGTAGGAGGGGAAGGAGAACGGAAAGAAGGGAAAGGAAAAATTATGAGAAAGGAAAAAATATATTGTATACCTAAAATGTACCAGTAAAAGAATTTAAGGAAATAAATATTTATCTGTATTCCTGGATGAAAACAAGTTCTTTAGAAGTTGACAGTAAAAGTTCTGCTTATGAATTCAAGATACAACCAAAGTCACATTGCTTTTCTGATTTAAACATGAAAGTAGTTTGATATCTACTCTGAATGCATTCTAACTGTGCAGTGAGAAGAATCCTCCTAGATTCAAAGATTTCCCAAGCAAATACAACCCCATCATATTACCTTAAAAGACACAGAGTTTTTGTCTCCACTTTTTAGTTTCTTGCATTTTATACCCTGACTCTCAGGGCAATGCCCATAGAAAGAACGAATGGCTTGGAATTCATCCACATGGTATCTTTCTCCTATTATAAAAACTTGTGGGGGGGGGGGGTTCTTCTAATAACATGACACACTAACTCCTGGCTCTAGGCATATTTAGTTTGCAACATGCTTAATCAAGTGGTGTATGACTACTATCCAAAATTTAACTGTAAACTTGAAAAGGTCTCTCCAAGTGCCTACTAGTATCTATTAGGAAACATTTCATACCTTCACCAGGGGCCTCTGTCTTGCCTTTCCAGCAGCAGGCTCTGTTGGGTTTATCTACTGGCCTTTGGCTTAGACCCAAGCTGGGCAAATTCTGTGTGCTTCTCAGGTGGTACGTGCCAGGGAAATGCAAAGGGAACAGCCTCCCTTTCTGGAACTTGCCCCACTTAGAATATTGCTTCCCAATTTTTCCAATAAGCTAAAACCCTAGAGGCACTTAACAATTAAAAGAAGGGACTAGAGGTACTCAGTTGGAACACATACATAGCATATAAAATCTAATTTTTCTTTTTCAGGGTTTCCATATTGCTAACATTGCTCAAGTAGAAATGGGAATTGCACCAAAATTTAATCTTCACAGGATTCTTATCTTTATACAACTAGAAGAGAATAAACTAAGAAGGTTTTACCCCAATCCCCCCATCAAAAGATGTAAAAACTTTAAAGCCACTGTGAGATATCAAGTTCCTGTTGAATTCCTCAGGGCTAGGAGATCAGGCACTCACATACTTTTTACAGGGGTATTCAGGCAGGATCAAATTAGGTTGTCTGGTTTTCATGGCCCCCACAGGGTGTTCTTCTCTTTAGTGTCATTAGGCACTTGAAACTTCATATGACTTGGAAAGTTCAGTCTATTTCCAAAATATTATACCCTTGAGGTGTAAATACTGACTAAGCAAGTTCACCATCATATTAGCCCAGGCACAAGTCAGCTGCCTATCTTACTCCACCACTAACCCCACACATTCCTTTTTAAAAACCCTAGCTCTACGTACTGGATGGATACATACTAGATGAGTTCCACTTCACTTTGGCAGGCCAGAAAATCCCTAAATTTGTAGGTTGCCTCAATAGTAAAATTAAGTATGGTACCTATTTAAATAATTACTATGTGTACTTTATAGGCATCCTCGTATTTTCTCTTCACAACAACCCCCCAGAGCTAAAGCTATGGTTAGTGCTATTTAACCAGAGAGGTTAAATAAGTTACTCATGATCATACAGCGAGTAAATAAGACTCAAATTCAGACCTCTTGAACCCAAGGCCTTGCACTTAGCCTCTGCTCTGCCTCCTGTGGTTCCTGATGTACCCCATCCCTCGGGTTCCCTGGCTCTTCTTATGCTATTTCACTGGCTTCCAACCTTCATGGCCTCTGCAGGTCCTTGTATAGCTTCTTGGCCTTCCCTGGAAGTGACCTAGGAGCTCCCCAACTGCAGCCAGAGTCCATAGCTCAGATGGGTTATTATGCACTCCAGTCTGGCCCGGGCCCCAGAATGTCCCCTCCTGTCTGCCTGCAGATAACAGTCCCTGCCAGCCATAGAGGACCCTGGCACATCATTGCCTCATTGAGTCCCTCACATCCTGAAAAGAGCACAGGTTTGTTCCTGTTTAACTGTACCTTCAGGATAAAGGAGTGACTTCCACAAATCAGTTCGTTTAGTGGCAGTTCCTGGATTTGACCCCAGGGGGTGTCATTGTAAAGCTTTATTCTCCTGTTTTAGGTAGAAATTAAATTATCAGCAACTACATGCTTCCACCCAGAAGTGAGGCACATGAACTTTTGCCCACAGCCTCTTTGCCACGGCAAGCCACAGAGCATGCCCATCTGCAAGAGACAGAGAAATGCAACCTTCGATCTCTCCAGAGGGGAGGAAAACCAAATGTCAGGAAGTGGTGATATCTACTACCTCCAGTGAAAAAGAGATTTGAAAGGCAACATCTGAGGCAAAAGAATATATAGCTAAAAAGTGTCAGTCAGGACCCAATCCAGGTTTATCTACCTCTAAAAGCTGCCATCTCCTGCTGCAATGTCCTGCAGCACCCCATAATTCTCGAAAGAGTTGTATCCATATTAGCTGCCATGATAATCTCCATAAACAACAGGCATTTCCTGCTCATTGCCCAGCAGGTCTGGGGCTCTTGACTGACTCTGCCCACTTGTCTTTGGGTTGGCCAGCTGAGAGCAGGTCTAACTGGCCTTGGTTGGGTGGGGTGACACAGATGATATGCATGTGCTGTACAATTCCCTCATCCTCCAAGATGCCAGCCTGGGCATTTTTCATGGCAATGCCAGAGGCACAGGGCAAGCAGATCCAAAGTAAGTCATACAGCAAAGCCCAGAGTTGCAGGTGGGGTGTGGGAGGATGGATTAGTGCAGTATTACATAAAGGGAAGGAGAATTCATCTGGGTATATGCAAGCTTTTCCTATGAAAGGCCACATAGTAAATACTTGGGACACTGTGGACCATGCCATTTCTACCACCACTACCCAACTCTAATTCTAGGTTGAAAACAGCCATAGATAATAGGTAAAATGATGTGTGTGTCTGCATTCTAATAAAACTTTATTTAGAAAAAGAGACTGTAGCCCAGCTTTTCCTTGAGGGCTACATTCTGTCAACTCTTGGATTAGGATCATCGTTGCAATCTTCCACAGAGACCTCTAGTCCCATTTCTGGAACTATCCAATTATACATTCTTCACAAAAACACGTTTCTTCTCACCTGACCTTAATTTTTTTCATTTACAAAGTGAGGGTGCTGGAGTTGTTCTTTAAAACCATAACATCATTACATTCACAGTCCAAGTTATATTATCATAAAAAATGGAAACAAAGTCTTAAATAGGGAGGGATGGAGGGGTTGAAGGGAGGGCAGGGGAAGGGGGAAAAAATAAGAACCAAGAGAGTATGTAAAGGTGCATATCTCCAGTGATGAATGTCATTATATTGTGCACCTAAAATGTACCAATAAAAGGATACACCAAAAAAATATATTATCATATAAACCAAAAGATATATTCTTGGGTCTAGTTTAAGAGATTATTCTCAGCCAGTAATAGAATATTGTGTTTGTCTTCAGTATTATTGCTCACTTGCATAGACTAAAATTCTATGATTTTATTTCAACAAGATTTGCCATGCAAAAGACACTGTTCAGTGGCAATATAATTTTAGCTCCATCAAAGTCAAATAGATTTCTCCCTCTATCCAAGCAGGAAGCCAACCAGATATATGGAATGAAAAATAAACTGACACTTTTAATGACAAATGACTACCAAAGCTTTATTGATCATGAGAATTTTAAAAAGTGAAACACTAGGTAATAAACATTGGATGATATCAGTGAAGGTTAAAAAGAAACATACAATTAACTGATCCAGAAAGACAGACAATGATTGAGGGATGCTATAAACAGGAAGCAAACATCCTCAGGGAACACAGCATTTAGGTGAAGGTTGCTCCATTTATTGTCTCTTTTATATGCAGTGCAATATCACAAGAAGATATTTTTGCTTTTTTCCCCCTCAATTAATCTTTCCTGCCAGGCTGTTGCCAGAATTATAAATAAGAATATTTATGTTAATAGCTACTGCAAAGAGACAGCACATATGAAGTGCTCTGCAATAATTCATAAAGCCTGGTCAGCATGCAGACGTTTGCAGACATCTGAATTTTTGAAGCTTTATATCAGCAGTTCTCAATGGGTGGGAGCAACTTTTGCCCCCCAGGAGCCACTGGGCAAAGATTTTTGATTGTCATAAGTAGGGACTGTTACTGTCATTTAGTTGGCCAGGGTTGGTGTTCAACATCCCACCATGCACAGGACAACTATACACAATAGAATAATTATGTGGTCTTGGTGTCAATAATATTGAGGTTGAGAAACCTGCTTTTCATAGACAAAAGCTACTGAGATTGACAGAAATTTTTCAATCACTGGAAACTCCACAAATAATCATGTATCATACAAAAGGAGTATGTCTTTTAGACCACCCCTGAGTAACTTTGCCTTGTAGCCTAGCAATTTTCAAGCCAGGTTTGTGATATAAAAAGATTGTGCAAGAAGAGTGCTAGAGGAAGCCCATTCCAAAAAGTCAGGACACAAGGTCTAAAACCCGTACCAGAAATTATAAATGGCTCAAAATACTGGATAACTCATTAGGATTAATACATTACTTTGAAGCATATTGAGTAATAAAATGTCTTTATTACCATGAGTACAGAATATACTTTTTAAGCCTACATATTTTCTAAATCAAAGGAGAACATATGTGGTGAAAGTCTTTATCTCATTTGAATTGTGTCTTGACAATCATTTGCAAAAACAGCTTTTACTCTAACTCGTTGTGCTGTATCTCCAACAGGATATAATTTATCAGCAGGTCAAGGAGCTGGAAAATTATTATCTGTTTAGCTAAACACATCACATCTGCTAGCAAACTTATCCAAATAATTTGGCATCATTGCTTACAATGTATGTAGACATACAGACCATTTATCACTTGGGTTATTTCTAGAACCCACAAACTTGTTTTCTATGCAGTGCATAGAAACCTGTGTGTACTTGCACATACACACTCCATGCAAACCATTTGGAATGCTTTTACATATTGTATTTTAAAAAATAAGTAGAGGAAGCACAGAATCACTTTGGCAACTTTCCTTGAATTCTCTCTCTTCATTGCATTATCCTTCTACTTCAATAGTACTTGGTGTCCATTCTACCACAGTTCATGCTTAAACTGCCTCACATAGTAGGTTTTCAGCCAATACACAGAAGAATGTTTAGGATTAAGTTCCAGGGCCCGGTCAGAGTTCCCACAGATAAAACCTAGCCCATCAATAACTGCAAAAGTGTTCTCCACTCCTCCTGCAGAGGCTCCTGGGCAAAAGTGTGTATCTTGCTGGTGATACGCTTAAGCTGCAGAGTCATGTGAACCCAGGTTCAAGACTCACCTGGCCCCGTGCTGGTGCCACAGACAGTTCACTTGAGAAAGATACATTGTCCCCTCAGGTTGTTCACCCCAGTCACCAAGGAAATGAATCTGGCATGGACAAAACCACAGGAGATCAAGGCAGGAATGCTAAATTTCATAGCCTTGACCCATGATGTTAGAGATCAGAGATAAGGGAGACCAGATATAAATTTCAAGAATGTTAATGCATCAGAAGCTCTAGGCTCAGACCCTCGGCCAGAACAAGTACACAGGTGTGTTGGCCATTGTTATGATCATTCCCATCCAGTAGAAAGGGTATCAGGACAAGATCCTCTTCTATCACTAGGATTACCCTTGGCTGGACTTGGTTCCCACACCCAATTCTTATTTAAGGCTAAGGGTTCCTGTTCTCATTGTTTGCCAGGAACTATTACCTTTCCTGTTGCCTGCTTTCCTGAAGTCTTTTTCATTATCATTTGTTTTCTTTCACTATGTTGCTTGCTCTTTTCTGAGCCCTTGGCTCAGTTTGGGAGTCATTCAATTTGTTATCTGCTAAACAGGCAAGTCCTTTCTTTGCTACATTTTATAATTTTATAAGTGTTGTGACAGTGACCACAGATACTATAAGCCATCTCCATGAAAGTTTTTAAATCTATTCAGATTGTTTCTGAAATATATATATATATATATATATATATCACCTTAAACACATACACAGGTTTCTTTAATGTTTTATTCTTTTATTTACACTTACTTATTTCTTTTTTTGGTTGGTTGGTTTTGGTTTTTTAACAAAAATCTTACTATTAAAAGAAATAATGCTGCCAGCACATAGTTTGTTCTTGTGATAGTTACTCCTGATTGTCAGCCTGACTAACTGATTAGTAAAGCACGCATCTGTGTATGTTTCAGTCGGTCACAGCGCTGTACCCTTGGAGACTGCATCTGGTCCCTGCCCTTCCCTCTCTGGTACCCTTTCCCTGTGCCCTGCTTCCCAATCCCCACGAAGTAAGCAGCCTTGCTCCACCATGCTCTTCCACCATGATGTTTCTGTCTTAGAGCGAGCCAACAACCATGGACTGAAACCTCTGAAACTGTGAAGCAAAATAAGCATGTCCTCCTTTAAGTTGTGTATGTCAGGTATTTTGTCCCAGAGATAAGAAGCTAATCAATACAATTCTCTAGGCATTGGGGCTCCCTTATTTAATTCAGAAAACAGCAACTATTGTCCTATTTTCTCAAGTTGGACTAAAAATTATTCCATGGTTATACACCAACCTTGCCTATTGACAAAGAATCAATGTTAGATCAGCTTGGGTCACATGGTTGGCCTGAGAATTCTGAAAGCATAGAATAAAAACCTGGAAATAAGCCAGATATGTTGGCACACACCTGTAATCCCAGCACTCTAGGAGGCTGAGGCAGGAGCATCGCAAGTTCAAGCCCCAACTGGGCAACTTAGCAAGACCTTGTCTTAAAATAAAAATAAAAAGAGGGTGGGGATGTAGTTCAACGTGAAGGCTCTGATTTCAATCCTCAGTACCTTAAAAAGCTGTAAATAAACATAAGGATGACCCTGTTCGACCAATATTTAATTTAGTGGAACTGAGGCCTGGAAAGAGGAAGTGACCTGGGCTGGGGATTTAACTCAGTGCTTCCGCCGCCTGCCTCACAAGCTCAAGGACCCGAGTTCGATCCCTGGTACCAAAAAGAAAGAAAAGAGAGAGAGAGAGAGAGAGAGAGAGAGAGAAAGAGAGACAGAGAGAGAGAGAGACAGAGAGAGACAGAGAGAGAGAAAGAAAGAAAGAGAGAAAGAGAGAAAGAAAGAGGAAGTGACCTAAAAAACACTGATATCAATTCTTTGCTACATCTTTCTGTTCTTTGCTGACCAATACAGCACTGCCTAGATACCTTGAAAAAAAGTCAATTCTTCTCCATTTATAGTTTCCATATTCCCAGAGCTTGCCCCTGAGAAACAAATTTCTTCTCATATAGCCATTTATCTGCAACTTGAGTTGAAGGTTCTTTAAAAACAAAATCCATTTAGCAAAAGCTTGCCTTTTCCTTCTACCAAAGCATGAAATGCTAGAAAGTTCAACTACAAAATGTTTATCATGTCCTAAGCCTTACTAACCAAGAGCTCCCCACCTCAACCCCTCTTGGGCACTCCAAATAGGTCCTTGGATCCAAATTTCACATAGTTTTAATTCTAGCAAGCACAATGTGAACCTTTTCTTGCACCTGCCAGGAGAGGGGGCAGATTGGAACTGACTACAGTCTTTGGGGGTCACTGTGCATGTGACTCAGTTTATATGCCACCCTGGCCTTTCCAATCTCTGCCTTTGCCACCCACCTCCTCACCTCTGTCTTCTCAAGCCATCCTAGAAAGGGCCATGCCAACCTCTGAGCTAGAGAGCCCCCTACTGCCTCCACAACTTTCACTGCCACAAGTGCTGGGGCCCCACATGTGGTACTGACTGATGAGGTGTGCTCAGCTTGGATACTGAGGAGACTGGACGCATAGAAGCTCTGTCTTCCCCAGCACCTCCTGGGACCAAGTTGCATAAACCAGAAATTTTCACACTCTCCAGGTAGTCACTGCCTAATGGAGCCAAGAGACAGGAAGGAGCCACTGATAAACCACTCACCCTTCTTCCCCATTTTGGATACTGTCAGGTGCCCAGATTCTATGCCTCTGCCCCAGCAATGTCCCCCATGGCAATGTTTTTTCCAATCCTGGCCAAATTTGAAATGTACCACCTTGTAGTTCCTTTCCTTTCTTCCTTCTCAAGTTTCATTTTCCTCCACATTTGTTCCTTGAGATCTCATCCTCATTAAACCTTTCATACAGGGGTGGGCAGGCCTTCTCTCTAAAGGGACAGATAGTAAATATTTCAAGGCTTTGTTGGTTATACAGTATCTGCCCCAACTATCCCTACAGCTCTGACTCTGTAGCACAAAAGCAGCAATGGACACAATTTGTAAATGATCAGACATAGCTATTTTCCAGTAAGACTGTATTAATGGACATTGACATTTAAAATTCATACAAGGGCCAGGGATTTAGCTCAGTGGTTCCGCCTCCTGCCTTGCAAATGCAAGGTCCCAAGGTCAATCCCCGGCACCAAATAAATAAATACATAAATATATAAAATTCATACAATAGTCACATGTCACAAAACACTTCCTTTGATGTTTTTCTATCCACTTAAAATTGGAGAAACCATTATTAGCTCATGAATCATACAAAACAGGCAGTGGAATGGGTTTGACCAGAGGGTAGAGTAGTTTGATCATCCTTAACTTAAATAACTGAGTTGTTTGGTTTTTCAGCTCGTAAACACATGACACTCACAAAAGCTTGCCAACCCTGGCTTTAAAATGCAAGCTTTGCTTCAGGTCTGTTTTCTAGAAATCTCATGCTAAGATTTATCAGTCATAATCAATTAATGAATTTTTTAAATAATAGTAAATGAGGCCCAGCCAGCCCGCTGCAGACAGGCAGGTCTGTGCACGCCCTGCCAAGGTCCTCAGTCAAGCGGAAGATGCCTAATCACCCCGCTGCAGACAGGCAGGTCTGCCCGTGCCCTGCCAGGGTCCTGAGTCACACAGAGCACGCCGAATCAGCCCGCTGCACACAGGCAGGTCTGTGCATACCCTACCGAGGTCCTGGGTCATGTGGAGGATGCCAAGTCACCCCACTGCAGACAGGCAGCCACCTGATTCCACACTACAAAGACACAGAGGACACCAGACCACCAGACCATGGTACTGAGTCCCACTGTTCCCGGCCCAGAGGTAGGGGCTTCTGAGCCATCATCCCACTGCTCCTGGTCCAGAGGAAGGGGTTTCCCGGCCACCATCCCTCCAGCTGCTCCCAGCCCACAGGAGAGGGCTTTTGGGTCACCATCCCTACCACTGCTCCCAACCCCCATCCCACCTCACTCAGCTCAGAGGAGGTAATCCATGCAGGCGCTAACAGCCCCCCGCCCCAGTCAAAATGAGAAAACATGTACATAAGTCTCAAAACCAGACTTCCAGATCACCTACAGCAACCCCAAAGGGAAATGAGATGGAACACTCTGATACTCAACCACCTGGACTCACTGAACAGGCAACAGAAGGGGATCTGGAAAAAATGAAATCAGAAATAATTTTTAACAGGAGAAATTGTACTCCTAGTGCAAGACATGATTAATAAATCTAGAGAGGAGCTCAGGAACATGATGGAATCTCAACATAAGAAACAAATGGAATCCATAAAACAGATGCAAATAGATTTCCAGGACATGAAAAACTCCATTGAAAGTCTACACAGCAGAATGAGCCAATGTGAAGACAGAATTTCAGATATAGAAGATAAGATTGCAATTAGTGACCAGGAAAAGAAAAATTGCTTCAAAATTATAAGGGAACATGGGAAATCAATCCAGCAGCTGCTAGGTGATGCAAAAAAGAATAACGTAAGATGGATTGGGCTCAATGAAGAAACAGCAGAGAGTGCAGATGACATAAAAAATCTCTTTACAGAAATAATGGCAGAAAACTTCCCAAGCAGGGGAAAAGAGCTTGACATACAGATAAGTGAGGCATGTAGGACTCCAAATAGGCTTGATCAAAACAAATCTACACATAGGCATATAATTGCTAAGATTCCAGAAACACAACAGAAGAACAAAGTTCTCCAAGCAGTGAGAGAAAAGAAACAAATCACATACAAAGGAAAGCCAATTAGAATCACAGCAGACTTCTCAACACAAACCATCAAGGCAAGAAGAGCTTGCAGCGACATATTCTAAGCCCTATAAGAAAACAGCCTCCAACCAAGATTGATGTACCCTGCAAAACTATCTTTCAAAATGGATGGAGAAATAAGATACTTTAATGACAAAGAGCACCTTAGGAACTTCGTGAATACCAAAACAGCACTCCAAAGAATTTTACACAATAGCCTAGGACAAACATTGAGGATCACAACCCCAGGAAGCAAAGCAGAATGAACCCATCTGGCATGACAAGAAATTAAATGTAAAAGGGGAGAACCCAACAAAAAGAAAAAGTCATGGCAATGACAAGTCAATACGTTTCAGTTATAACCATCAATGTTAATGGTCTCAATTCACCAATCAAAAGAAATAGACTGGCAGAATGGGTCAAGAAGCAAAATCCAACAATATGCTGCATACAAGAAACACACTTCATTCAAAAGGAAACTCATAGACTGAAAGTTAAAGAGTGGAAAACAATACTGCATGAGACAGGAACCCGAAAAAAAGCAGGAGTAGCTATCCTCTTGGCAGACCAAGTAGATTTCAAACCAACACTGATTAAGAGAGATGAAGAAGGACATTACATCCTTGTAAAGGGAAGAATTCAAGAGGAAGAGATGACAATCATAAATATCTATGCACCAAACACTAGTGCACCCAACTATATAAAACAAATACTAACGCACATGAAAAGTCATATATGCACTAATACAATTGTAGTGGGGGACCTCAACACCCCACTGTCACAAATAGATAGATCAACTAGACTAAAAATAAGTAACGAAATACTAGAACTCAATCGAACTCTTGAACAAATGAACTTAACAGATGTTTACAGAGTCTTCCACCCCTCAAAATCAGAATACACATTCTTCTCAGCTGCACGTGGGTCATTCTCAAAAATAGACCACATACTCACACACAGAACATGTTTAAGAAAGTGCAAAGGAATTGAAGTTATCCCCTGTATATTATCAGACCATAGTGCAATGAAATTGGAGATCCATAGCAAAAGAAACTCAAAAAGTTTCATAAACATGTGGAAATTGAACAACACATTTCTGAATAACCAATGGGTCATAGAGGAAATTAAAGAAGAAATCAGACAGTTCCTTCAATTAAATGACAATTACAGTACAACATATCGGAATCTATGGGAAACAATGAAAGCAGTCTTATGAGGGAAATTCATAGCAGTGAATATGCATATTAAGAAAACAGAACGAGCCCAATTAAACAACCTGATGCTGAACCTCAAGCTTTTAGAAAAAGAAGAGCAGGACAACCCCAAAGCTCATACAAGGGAGGAAATTATAAAGATCAGAGGAAAAATCAATGCAATAGAGACTAAGAGAACGATACAAAAAAATCAATGAAGCCAAGAGTTGGTTCTTCGAAAGAATCAACAAAATTGACAAACCTTTAGCCAACCTTGTCAGAAAAAGGAAAGAAAAGGCCCAAATCCATGCAATTAGGAATGAAAAGGGTGAAATGACAACAGACACAGCAGAAATCCAGAGGATCATCAATACCTACTTCCACAACCTATACGCCAATAAGATGGACAACACAGAAGAAATGGACAGATTCCTAGATACATATGAATTACCAAAGTTGAACGAAGAAGACCTAAAAATTCTGAACAACCCAATATCAACCAATGAAATTGAAAACGTAATTAAAAACTTATCAACTAAGAAAAGCCCGGACCCTGATGGCTTCACTGCTGAATTCTACAAGACATTTAGAGAGGAATGGCTGCCACTACTGTTTAAACTCTTCAATGAAATGGAAAGGGAAGCAATACTCCCAAATTCATTCCTGGAAGCAAGCATCACCTTGATCCCCAAAGCTGAGAAAGACCCAACTGAAAAAGAGAACTATAGGGCAATCTCACTAATGAACATAGATGCAAAAATCCTTAATAAGATACTGGCAAACAGAATGCAGAAGATCATCAAGAAGGTCATACACCCCGATCAAGTGGGATTCATCCCAGGGATGCAGGGATGGTTCAATATATGAAAATCAATTAACGTAATACACTATATCAATAAAGCCAAGGACAAAAACCATATGATTATCTCCATAGATGCAGAAAAAGCATTTGACAAAATCCAACATGCATTTATGATAAAAACCCTACAAAAAATTGGAATAGATGGTCTCTACCTCAAACTGATAGAAGCCATCTATGAAAAACCAACAGCCAATATCATACTAAATGGTCAAAAACTGAAATCCTTCACACTAAAATCAGGAACAAGACAAGGATGTCCACTATCACCACTCTTGTTCAATATAGTTCTGGAAACATTAGCCATGGCAATTAGACAAGAGAAAGAAATAAAAGGAATAAAGATAGGTAATGAAGAAGTCAAATCATCATGATTTGCAGATGACATGATACTCTATATAGAAGACCTCAAGAACTCCACCAAAAGTCTTCTAGACTTAATAACCAAATTCAGTCAAGTAGCTGGTTACAAGGTCAACACACAAAAATCAATAGCTTTCCTCTACACAAATGACAGACTCACTGAGAGAGAAATAGGGCAAATAATTCCTTTCACAATAGCATCCAAAAAACTGAAATACCTAGGAATCATCCTAATGAAAGAAATCAAAGACCTCTTCTCTGAAAACTATGGCACTCTGAAAAGAGAGATTGAAGATGATATCAGAAAATGGACAGACATCCCCTGCTCCTGGGTAGGAAGGATTAATATAGTGAAAATGGCCATACTTCCAAAACTGCTATATAGATTTAATGCAATTCCAATTGAGATTCCAGCAGCATATTTCATAGACCTCAAGAAAACAATCCAAAAATTCATTTGGAGCAAGAAGAGAGCCAGAATAGCAAAAGCAATTCTAGCTAACAGAGATATGGCAGGGGGTATCACAATCCCCAACCTGCAACTTTACTATAAAGCTACTGTGATAAAAACAGCATGGTACTGGCAAAGAAACAGACTTGAGGACCAGTGGAACAGATTAGAAGATGCAGAAACAATGCCAGACACACTCAGCCATCTCATCTTCGACAAAGGAGCCAAACACCCTCACTGGAGGAAAGATAGCCTCTTTAGTAAATGGTGCTGGAAAAATTGGGCTTCAACTTGCCAAAGATTCAACCTAGACCTGCATCTCTCACAATGCACTAAACTAAAATCAAAATGGATTAAAGATCTAAATATTAAAATAGAAACTCTGAACCAGCTGGAACAGAGGTTAGGTAGAACTTTTGAAGACATCGGTGTAGGAAATGATTTTATGAACAAAACCTTAGTTGCCCGTGAACTAGCACAAACAGTCAATAAATGGGATCTCTTCTTATTAAAAAGCTTCTGCACAGCAAGAGAAACCACCAGCAGTGTGAAAAGACAACCCACAATGTGGGAAAAAATCTTCACCTGCTCTTCCTCAGATAAAGGTCTACTATCTCGAATCTATAAAGAACTTAAAAAGATCCCAAATTTGAAGACCCAATCCAAAAATGAGCATCTGAAATGAACAGACATTTCTCAGACAAAGAAGTAGAAATAGCAAATAAATACATGAAAAAACGTTCAACATCACTGGTCATTCAAGAGATGCAAATGAAAACAACGCTGAGATTCCACTTCACTCCAGAAAGAATGGCTGCTATCATGAAATCAACCAATAACTAATGCTGGCAGGGCTGTGGGGAAAGAGGAACCCTGCTCCACTGCTGGTGGGAGTGTAGACTGGTGCAACCACTGTGGAAATCAGTATGGAGATACCTCAAAGAACTAGGACTGGAAGTCCCATTTGACCCAGCTATTCCACTGCTGAGGATCTTCCCCAAAGAATTAAAAGAATCATACCACAGTGATATGTGTGCACCCATGTTCATAGCAGCACAGTTTGTAATAGCTAAAACTTGGAAACAGCCCAAATGCCCATCAACTGGAGACTGGATAAAGAAAATGTGGGTTTTTTATAAAATGGAGTACTACTCAGCCATTAAAAAATGAGAAATTAGAGACATTTATAGCTAAGTGGATGCACATTGAGGCGATACTCTTAAGTGACATAAATAGGACACACATGTATAAATACCGAATAGTTACTCTGGTGTGAGAAATTGAAAGTGTAACTAAGGACTAAATGTATAATAGGTAATGTGAAATAGGAAGAAAAGGGGCAAAGGGGAAGGAAGTGGGAGGGCTAGGGGAAAGGATAGAAGGGAATGGGATTAATATGAGAAAATGGAAAAGTAGGAACAAAATCTTTGTAAATAGGGAGGACTGGAGGGGTTAAAGGGAGGGCTGGGCAAGGGTGAAAAATAAGAACCAAGAGAGACTATGTAAAGGTGCAAATTTCCAATGATGAATGTCATTATATTGTATACCTAAAATGTAGTGATGATTAGAATGAACAATCGATAATGTAAAATAGAAAGAAAAGGTCCAAAGGGGTAGGGGTAGTGGGAGGGGCAGGGGAAAGGAAAGAAGGGAAAGGAAAAACTGATGAGAAATGGAAAAAATGGAAATAAAGTCTTTGTAAATAGGGAAGGGTGGAGGGCATGAAGGGAGGGCTAGGAATGGGGAAAAAATAAGAACTAAGATGCATTATATAAAGGTACAATTTCCAATGAGAAAGGTAATCGTGTTGTATACCTACAATGTACCAATAAAAGAATTTAATACAAAAAATAAAATTAAATTAAACAAATAAATAAATAATAGTAAATGAGAAAAACAAGTTTTCTTAATACCTGGATTACTGAGTCACTGGATATACAGATCACACAAAGCCAACTTCCTAACTTCCTCCAGGCAGTGCTTATAATCCCCAAAGCCCAGAGATGCAGGAGATTGGTCCCTCTGCTCTTCTTATGTCAAACACTACCTTCCATTCCTAAGTATCTTTCCACAGGCATAATTTTTCATTCCACTTTAAGGTCAAGGAACATAGGTTAAACTCCTTTGTATATTCTACTTTCTGCACAGTGGATATTCCTCAAGAAACATGTCCTGATTCTTCAGAGTAAGACAAGAAGACAGATTTCACAATGGAGTTGAATTTTCTTTATTGGAGCTCCCTAGAGAGGGAATAGGTTGCCTTGAGGATATGGGAATCTGCATTGTAGTACACAGTCAGGAGAATCTATGGAACACCTAGCAAGGGTGCTAAAGAGTTGAGAATTCACCGCACAGGTGGAGAGTTAGCACCTGGAGTCAGTAACTCCTCAGATTAGGTAAAGGCTAGAGTCATTCAGTAGTCGAGGTGCAGGAGGTGAGAACACTGCTGAATGCCCACAATGCACCAGACACTGAACTTAATACCTCATAAATTAATAACAGCAATCAATATGTATCAAGCCTACAATATGTGCCAAGTACTATGCAATGCACGTTTACAATCCAGCCCAAGGACACACAGCTGGGAAGCAAAACAAGAACCAAACTTCAGTCCATCTGACCTCACAGGCCATGAGTTAGTCCACGTCCTCCTTTGTCCTTGGTTGGGGTTGGGGTCAAGCCAGAAAGTCCTCCCATGTCTTGATGGGACCATATTATCTGATTACTATAAAGTGATATTAATGATCCTGTCTTTTCTTGAATAAAATGAGGTTCATTATCATGTTTCTGCTCTTAAGAAAATACATTTCAGAGACTGAAACTACTTCTCAACTTAAAAAAAACTAGAGGTTCGCAAGTGTTATGGACCATGAACTCACCCGAGGCAGTGGGAACGGCTCATAACCAACTGCATCACAGCACACCACTAATTAAGAATGCTTAGATGGCAGAGTGTGTCTCAGGGGGGCTGCTATAGCCAAGAACCATGGCATTCCATGGAGCCTGGAAACAAGTACTTTGTCATTAACCTGATATATAATTTATGTGGGCAAAACTGTGTCTCCTCTGTTTCCAGAAAGTCAAGAGTCAGTGTGAACCTAGATGTGCACCCCAGGCCTTCCACAGAGAATGCAATTCCTGTAATGGTCTAACTTTTGTTTTCACCCAGAGCCCATTTTCAAACACTATTCTGAAATTGGATGAGCTCCCCAGACCTCCTGCCAACAGCAAACGTGGGGCAGTCTGAGAAAAGAGCTATTATTTCTGCAGTTGCTCAGATGCAGATGCATTTTAACCAGCCACATTCACCCAGTGGGTTTGTATGAGTCTTATGGTTTGCTCACCTGGAGAAGAAGCCAGGTGCCAAGACACAGAAACAGGCCAAGTCTTCAGCCACAGGCATTTGGTTTCCTGAGGTCCCAAGAATCTTCCTACATTCATAGGCTCATAGTCTGCTTGCAGTTTGGGCATCACCATTTGCTGTTATCTTGGAGTGGCCTAAAACAGAAGTCCTAGGAGCCTCTCTCAGCATTCCCAGGTCTGCAGTGAGACCACATCAAAGGAAACATTATAATAAGGCAGCTTCTCCTCTACATTAGCTCAAGTCACTGTGGTGATTCAGGAACAGCTCTGGCAGCCCATCCATCTTGTCCCCTCCACAGAAGCCAACATCTGCTGTCTCTCCCCAGGGCTCCACTACACTCATCTCTCATCCCACAACTACTTCCTTTTATGCCACTTTCCATGGCTCATATTACAAACTCCTTGAAAAAGGGATTCAGTATGTCAGTGAGTCATCTTCCAAAAAAGCAGCACCCTACTGGCCATAGCTCTTGAGCCAGGCCACTGTAAAGGCCACTGCTTACCTTCATACTGGTTCTTCTTTTAGCTCCAAATCACACCATTTCTCTTCTCCCCACTACCCACAAGCACTCTAAAGTGCTTAATGTACATCTTTTTATTTGTGTTCTTAAAAACGGATATTATATGCATATCTTCATATAAGTACATGTTATAGGTCTCATTCTGTCTCCTCAAATCCTAGTTCTTATTTTGGGGGGCCAAGTCCTACCTCCTTTATATTATAATAGCTATGGATATACTTATGAAAAATATATGACAGAAGGGAGAAAATTTTACACATAATCTTATGGTGCTTGCATATGTATGCTAAAAGCCACTGGAGAACCCCTGAGGGTCAGAGAGGTAGAACCGACCCTTGTCAGGAATACTGACCTTTGGTCAGGGCATAAAGCCTCATCTGGTGATAACCAGGGAAAGGGAGTCATGTGACACAAAGAGGAAAACCTAGGCATAGAGAACTTACTGCAACCCATCTTCTTGAAGGGACAATGGCCATGATGGCCATTTGGAATCCAATGAAGTCCCTTCAGTTTGTTCCCCAAATGAATGAACCCAATATCACAATAGTCCACATTTTTTCCCTAAAATGCCTAAAATGCCCCCTTGGCTTCCTCCTTTTATTCATACCCATTACCTCCTTTAAAATTCAGCATCTTCCCAGGGAGATCTCTCCTCATTTTTATATCTTCTCCATACTTACTTTAAATGTGATTTTGAATTTCTTATCATAATGCTTCAAAACAGTTTTGAATTATTTCCTTAAGTTTACACCTACCATTAGGCTGGAACTCACTGAAGAAAGGAACCAGTCTTTTATACGTGCATAAAGAACTAGAGAATGTTAGTCATCTGAGTTCACAAATTTGTTAACATGTGCATTACACTTATACATAGGTGTACTCAAAAGAGGAGTAACTCAAATAGGTGGTTAGAACCTGAGCTTATAGTGCATTTCTGCAATGAACAATAAATGTTTATCAACAAGTGACAGGACAAAGAAAAGGACTTTGAGTTTCTACAAGTGGAAAGTTGAGAGAAGGTAAATATAAAAGGAAATCTAAGATAAGAGCTTCTGAGTTACGTTTGTTATATCAATTCCTCTGGTTCTGTCTTCAGGCTGATAAGGGTTCAGCACTGTCTCTGGTGATCAACTTTTGTCCTTCTCAGGAGACAGGAGAGGAGGGACAGCTTGGCAAATTTATGCCCTACTTTTACAAAAATCAAGGGAGGCCAGAGAGCTTTTTTTGTGTGTCTTCTACTTCTCAATTGCCTTCAGCTCAAAATAATCCTCATGCCAAAAGGGTGTAAATTGGGGTGGCACATTTTGCTACCCTTTAGGAGCACAGAGAGAAGGAGGACAAGGAGGGTTTTCAGGAAGCATCATCTGGTATAAGTGAAACACTAAGTAAAACAGATATCCTTAAAGGATTTTTTTTTCTGGTACCGGGGAACAAACTCAGGACCTTGTGCTTGCAAGGCAGCCACAGTGCCACTGAACTAAATCCCCGGCCCTCTTTAAAGGATTTTTAAACCCAGGACTGCAAAGAAAAGATTTTAAAGAAATTTTACAATTTCTCAAGAAATGTCAAAGGAAAGATTTGAAGCACTCCCATTTCTGTTTTTCACTAGGTTGTTATTTCTTTGCATGTGAGTTTCTACCACCCAAGATCACAGTTTCCTAGTTTTTATTCAAGTTACATCCTGTCAACACTCTTCCTAAACCTAGAACAGGTCTCTGCCTACAGCATATGATCAACAAATAATGACCAGTTCAAAGGCATTTACAAGTCTGGTTTGGGAGGTGACACATTTGATTGCTGAGACAGGATTCCTTTTAAATAGGAGATGTGCACACATTTTTTAAAAAATACCAACAGAATGTTTTAATTTTCCCTGGCTTAAATAAGTTTAAAAACATGTATTGTTGAATATTTATAGTTTGGGTATCATCAAAGTCATTGTTTGGCTAACTGCCTTTGTGAGAAAGTTTTGCTAGAAGTTTTGGGCTGGCAGTCTTCAGAAAGCCAAAGACTCAGGAGTTGTAGGCAGTGTTGCCAGATTTAGATTGCAAAAATATCACCCAGGATAAACTCTTCTAGCTCAAAAAATTCTTAGACTAGCAGGCCCCAACTTTTTGGCACCAGGAATTGGTTTCAAGGAAGATGATTTTTCTACAGATGGATGGGGGAGGGGGAATTTGTGATCATTCAAAAGAGCACGCCACCTAAATCCATCCTGTGCAGTTCACAGTAGGTGTCGAGTTCCTATGAGAATCTAATGCCAAAGCCGATCTGATAGGAGACAGAACTCAGGTGCCATTAGGGCTATAAATACAGTTAAAGCTTCACTTATTTCCCCACTGCTCACATCCTGCCATGTGGCTGGGTTCCTAGCAGGCCAAGAACAGGTACTAGTCCATGTCCTGGGTATTGGTGACCAGGGCTTTAGAGGATGTTAGGGCCTCTGGGTGACCTTGGGGACTTTATGGCTGCAGACTTTCCAGCTTTTGATGACTTAGATGGTCAGAGAAATCAAAGACTCAGGTCACTCAGATGTGATTAGACTCCAGCAGGTAAAACGAATCACCATGAGAGAGTTTGAGTGGACACTTTCTTTTTCAATGTGTGTTGATGTAATCTTGGTAGAAAAGATTTGGAACTGACCTCAAATGAGAGCACTCTCTTCATTATCAGCAAATCCCATCTCTTATGTTTTTAGCTAACATTTATTGTCAGCCAAATGTGTTGTACAACAGACATACGTAATCTCATTTCTTCCCAACAGCCCAATAAAGTTGCTACCAATGAAAATAAAATGTATTGGGCCGAAAACTATATGAGGGTCAGTAAAATATTCTTTAAAAGATTGTCCTTCAGAAGTATAAAGCTTTACATGTTGTCTGTATTTTGTAAATGATACAAATGAAATAAGCCCACAAATACAGTTGAAATTTAAACATGTAGAATCAACAGCTTGATGAAAATGGCTACATACATTTAAATTTGTTGATCCATTGTGTGGAAACAATTCTGAACAACTTAGGAATGTGTATGTTCTTCTCTCTACAATCCTAAAATCAGGGTTTAATAGAAACCCCTACATGTGTTAATATCACTGTAATGAAACAGCTCCAGATAAATCAATTAAATGTGGACTAAAGGTATTACAAATGGCAGAGTAGAGACCAGGAACTAAATACAGTATAGCCTCTCCAGGACCTGAAATGGAGACACCTGGAAAACAACAACTTGGTGAAAAGAAAAAGGAAGTAGATTTCCAGGAATCAGGAGGGACCTGACAGGAAAACTAGAAACTATAGAGAAGCTGGAGAAACAGCACAATGCAGAGAAAGAATGAAGCAGTCTGGAAGGTTCACTCCAGCTCCTAGGTAGTAAGACCTGTCTCTGCTGACACAAGGTAAGACCAGAGAGGGTAGGCAGGCCCAGGGAGAAAAACAGACCAAGCCAGCAGCGCTTGCCCCAAAAAGAGTCCATGGCTATGGTAAACAGCAAAAACAGTGTGTGTTTTTCTATGAAAGTGACTCTTTCTACAAGGCAGGCTAGAGTTGGAGAAGAAATCCAGTGCAGCACCTTCCATAGTTGAGAGAAGGTTTAATGTAGAGCCATTTTGGAAGGGGTTCATCAAGACTGAGTTACATAACAACCACACTTAAAGGGATTCTAATGTCACTCTACCACAATGACTGGGTGGAAGATGACCACAAGAGACAGGTGCAAAGAGGGCATGGGCCAGAAATAGACCCCTCTGAGAAGTCTTGACTCAGGCCAGAGAGAACACGAAGGCCCTGCTCCCCATGATGAGAAGCCAAATCAGTTCTATGTGGCTTTCAAAGGGAGATGAGTCTGAAATTACTGGCATTAAGTCCAGCAGTTTGTTTGAACCCCTGCCCCACTGCCTACATCACAGAACTCAGTGGTGTGTTTGCTCTCCCCACTTACCAATGTGAGCAGTGATATGCCTCAACTTGGTACGTTACCATAGCCTGGAATGTACGTCCAGATAGTCTTCTGGAGAAGAGGGCACCTCACAAAACTACCAGCCATGAGCTGGCCTTAGAAAGCTGTGACCTGGGCAGCACAGAGTATCATGAAAACTGGGAGCTATTGGAGTGACTACAGACTTAACGTGGAAACCACTGACCAACTGTGCCCAGCAGGAAAGGCAGGGCAGGATTCAACTTTCACACAAAAGTGAAAATAAGGAAACAAAATAGTGATGTACTATCCACCCCTACTTTTCACCATCTACTAAACTGAAACAAAAATGAATCAAAAACCTAAATATTAAAATAGAAACAATCATCTGAAGATAAAATAGGTAAAACTCTTGAAGACATAGGCGTAGGCCATGACTTCCTGAACAGAACTCCAGCTGCACAAGAAATAACAACAGGAATAAATAGTGGGATCATATTAAATTGAAAAGCTTCTGCACAGCAAAGGGAATAAAGAGTGAAGAGGCAACCTACAAAATGGGGGAAAAAATTTTCCAGCTATACCTCAATAGAGGATGCCTATCTAGAATATATAAAGAATCCAAAAAAGTAGACTCCCCAAAATGAAAGACCCAATCAAAAAAATGTGCAATTGAAATGAATGAACACCTCTCAAAAGAAGTACAAATGGTCAATAAATATACAAAAACATGTTCAATATCTCTGGCCATGAGAGAAATACAAATTAAAGCACCACTGAGATTCCATCTTTCTCCAGAAAGACTTGCTATCATCAAGAAATAAAATAATGGCAAATAGTGTTGAGACTGCTGGGGGAAAAGGAACATTTCTACGTTGTTGGCAGAAATGTAAAGTAGTATAAATACTATGGAAATCACTATAGAGATTCCTCAGAAAACTAACAGTAGACATTCCATTCAACCCAACTATTCCTCTTCCCAAAAGAGCTAAAGTCATCATATTACAGTGATACATGCATACCCACATTTATAAC
Organism: Heterocephalus glaber; assembly: GCF_053883595.1. Taxonomy (NCBI): domain Eukaryota; kingdom Metazoa; phylum Chordata; class Mammalia; order Rodentia; family Bathyergidae; genus Heterocephalus; species Heterocephalus glaber. The sequence goes on from NW_028258320.1 coordinate 64,534,649, forward strand.
AGCACAACTTATAATAGCTAAATCATGGAAGCAGCTATATGTCCATCAACAGATGAATGGTAAAGAAAATGTGATATTTATATATGATAGGATACAACTCTACCATAAAGAAGGATAAACTTGAGTCATTTGGAGGAAAATAGATCCACCTTGAGTCCATAATCTCAAGGGGAATAATCAGACACACAAGTTTAAGTATCATATGCTTTCTCTTCTATAAGAAATCTAAATTTTAAATAAAGAGCAAGATAAAATATAGATAATAGGGAGATAGATCTTTTATGAAAGGAAAGAGGACCAAGAGTTGGAAGGAGGAGAGATGAGGGGAAGCAGATGAAGAAAGAATTAAGACATGTTATGTACTTATACCAGCTCCTCGCAAGGAAGATAATAATTATGTACTGCAAATATGTGCTAATAAAAATTAAAATAGAACAAAGTAATGTGTACTAAGATACTACCTCACACTCACTAAATGGCTAAAATCAAAAAGACAAACAATAAGAAGTATTGGCCTAACATGGTGAAATCGAAACTCTTATACATCACTGGTGAGGTTGTAAATGGAGCAGCCACTTTGGGAAACAATCTGGCAGTTCTTCCAATGATGAACAATATGGTTACTATATGACCAATGATTCTATTCCTAGGTATATACCCAAGAGAAATTAAAATATGTGTATGTGACTGTTCATAGCAATATTATTTATAATGGCCCAAAAGTAGGAACAATCCAAATATTCACCAGTTGATTAATGGATGACAAAAAATGTGGCATATCCATATACCAGAATATTATTCATCCATAAAAAAAGAATTAAGTGCTGATGTATGCCCTAATTAGTTGAACCTTAAAATTTAAAGCGAAGAGAAGGAAATCTGTCCCAAAGGACTACATATTGTGTAACTCCATCCACATAAATGTTCAAAAAAGAACTCATCAAAACATAAGTAGATTAGTGATTTCCGGAGATGAAAGAGAAATATTAAGTAACCCTAGTGACATAGCTGAAGTTCCTGCTGCTTGGAGTGGTGCTTCAATTTGCCACCCTACAATTTATCTGAATATGTTAACCCATTTAAATACCATCCAAAAAATGTGCCATAGGCATGCAGACCACCCCCTCTACCCCATCCCTTGTTCAAAAATCATGGGAATGTGCCATTACAGATTCTAAAATGATCAATAACAAGAAATGAAATTGAGGCAGTAATAAAAATTTTATCAACCAAGAAAAGCCCAGGACCAAATGGATTTACTTCTAAATTTTACCAGAATGTTAGAGAAAAACTAATACCAATACTTCTCAAATGTTTATATGTAATTGAAAAGGAAGGAATGCTTCCAAATTCAGTTGCTAAAGCCAGCATTACCTTGAGGCCAAAATGAAATAAAGACTCAATGAAAAAGGAAAATCTCAGGTCAATATCCTTGATGAACACAGATACAAAACTCCTCAATCTGCAAACGGAATTCAGCAATTTATTACAAAGATAATTTATCATGACCAAGTCAACTTCATCCCAAGAATACAAGGATGGTTCAACCTATACAAATCAGTAAGTTTCCAGGACACAACAGACACCCTGTAAGTAGAATTGAAGGTAAAAATCATATGATAATCTCAATAGATATAGGAAATAAACCTTCAACAAAATCCAATATCCCTTCATAATTTTAAAAAAAAAAACTGCTAAAAATAAATAGAGAAAAACCTTACCTCAAAATGATAAAGCCATATATGATAAAGCCACAGCCAACATCATACTGAATGGGGGAAAACTGACAGAATTTCTTCTAAAATCAGGAATGAGACAAGGTAATCCACTCTTACCACTCCTACTCAACATAGGACTCAAAACTATAGCCAGAGCAATCAGCCAAGAAAAAGAAATAAAGGGATACAAGTAGAAAAGGAAGAAGTCAAATTGTCCCTATTTGCAGATGATATGATCCTGCATATAAAAGACCCAAAAACTTCCACTTGTAGATCTGATAATCAAATTCAGCAAAGTAGTAGGATATAAGAATCAACACACAAAAATCAATAATGTTCCTATGCATCAATAATGAACCTACAAAGAAAGAAATCAGGAAAAACAATTCCATTCACACAATAGCTTCAAAAGAAATTAAATACCTAGAATCAACCTAACCATGGAGGTAAAAGATATCTATAATGAAAATTACAAAACCCTGAAGAAAAAAAGAAATTGGAAGGAACATTAAAAAATGGAAAAACATCCTTTATTCTTGGATCAGTAAAATGAACATTGTTTTAATGGTTATATTACCAAAAATGATCTGCAAATTTAATATCATTCCTATTAAATTTCCAACAACATTCTTCATAAAACTAGAAAAATAATCCTAAAGTTAACATGGACCAAGAAAAGTCCCAGAATAGCCAAAGCAACTTGAACAAAAAGAGCAAAGTAGAAAGCATCACAATACTGGATTTCAAGTTATATTACAAAGTTATAGTAACAAAAATAGCATGGTTCCAGCACACAAATAGGTAGATCAAAGCAACAGAACAGAAAACACAGAAATAAACCCATGAACCAACAACTATCTGATTTTTGGCAAGGGAACCAAAAACATACACTGGAGAAAAAATAGCGTCTGTAGCAAATGATGATAGAAAAATGGTGCAGAAGCTTGAAACCTGATCCCCAGGTTTCACCCTGTACTAAAATCAAATCAAAATGAATCAATGACTTAGGTATAAAAACAGAAACTTTCAAATTACTGGAAAATAACATAAGGGAAACACTTGAAGCCATAGGCACAGAAATACTTTATGAACAGAACCCACTAGCACAGGAAAAAAACATCAAAAATCAACAGGATTATATCTAAAACCTTCTGCACAGGAAAGGAAACAATCAACAGAGTGAGAAGACAACCCACACAATGGGGAAAAAATTACCAGCTATTCTCAGATAGAGGACTAATATAAAGAACTCAAAAGCATCAACTGGAAACTGGATAAAGAAGATGTGATTTTTTTATAAAATGGAGCACTACTCAGCCATAAAGAATGAGAAACTAGAGGCATTTATAGCTAAATGGATGCATATTGAGGCCATACTCTTAAGTGAAATAAATAGGACACACTTGTAAATACCAAATAGTTTCTCTAATGTGAGAAGCTGAAAGTGTAAGTAAGGATTAAAAGGATTAATAATGAATAATTGATACTTTGAAATAGGAAAAGATCTAAAGGGGTGGGGGTGGTGGGAGAGGAAGGGGAAAGGAAAGAAGGGAAAGGAAAAATTATGAGAAAAGAAAAAAAATGGAAACGAAGTCTATGTAAATAGGGAAGGGTGGAGGGGGTGAAGGGTGCACAGGTAATGGGGAAAAAAATAAGAACCAAGATACATCATGTACAGGTACAAACACCCAATGATAAATGTAAACATATTGTATACCTAAAATGTACCAATAAAAGAATTTAAGGAGGGAAAAAGAAATGAAATTCCACGAGAAATGCAACCAATAAATGGGCAAACAAAATAAATAGACATTTCTCAAAAGAAATAAAATGGCCAGTAAGTACATGAAAAAATTTTCAACATCTTTAGCCATTAGAGAAATGAAAATCAAAGCAACTATGAGATTCCATCTCACCCCTCATCAGAATGGCTATCATCAGGTACATAAAAAGCAGCAAATACTGGTGAGGATGGAGGAGGGAGTATACACCCTCTTCATTGTTGGTGAAAATGTACACTGGTACAACCACTATGAAAATAACTATAGAGATTCCTTTAAAAAAAAACACTAAAAATAGAAATCTCATTTGACCCAACTATACCTCTATTTTCCAAAAAATTTAAAGATACCATACTATAATGATAGATATATTTTGTGTATCATTTCTCTCATGTCTATGCTCCAATATCTTATCAGACTTAACTTATAAAACACAGATTCAAAGATAAAATTATTACAAATTTTAAGATGGCACTAGCAGTACCCAAGGCCATGTTAACTGTACTATCACACACCCATGAGGCCAGTCCTGCTGGGCCTATCAGCACCCTGTCTTTCACGCCAAGTTCCTAACACTGAGGGACCTTACACTCATCCAGGATGAGCTGGAGAAAGAGTACGAGAGGAAGGGATTTTGCCCTTCTTGTTAAGAACCATATCCCTGGTACCTGTACACAGTGAACATTCGCTGAATGAATGAACAAGAAAGTAAGGACCCCACCACTAGACCTCTCCCTTTCCAGGATGATTCTCCCTCTAGCCAGGGTAAGCAAGAAGCCAACAGTAGGCACAAATTCTGGCATAAAAAAATAGTTGGACAAATAAAAGTGCTTTAGCAATAACGATGATTACTGACTCTATCCTGCAGCTCTTTAACCCAGTTCAGCACCTGTGTGGTACTGGCCATCATTGCTCCCAACATTTCACCATGCACACACATACACACACTCACTCATTCACTCACTTCCTTGTGACTGTTGCTGACTGGCTTCCTGCTAATGCAGGAACCCCCCGCCCCCCCAAAAAAGTGCCCTACTCCAGCTCCCGCACTTTCACTAGCCTGGAAACTGCCACAACACTCATTCTTCCACTACCAGCCAGTCTTCTGTCCCTGAAGCCTCGGGGCTTCCCCTCCAAGTAGCAGCTATACAGCCAGTTTTGGAAGATCCTGAATAATATGGGTCCCAAAGAACTTGATTTGCATTTATTCATCTACAGGTCTCTCTGCAGAAGAATTTATGACCACTTCCCTGGGTGTAGGCTGGGAACAAGAGGTAGGAAGCAATCTCTTTTTTAAGTTTCTTAAAGTCCTTCATTGCCATGATCCTTTCTCTATGAAGAGGCCACACAACACAATTTCCCCCTCACAAAGCTAAGTTTCCTGCCTTCTCCAGATACCTGCCCAGAGGTGGAGGACACTTTGGATCTTCCCTTTGCACTCAACTTTACCCTTGACCCTGAACTTTCCAACACCAGCCACTTCTAACATCAGCCAGTGCCATGGTGATGAAGATGTGCTTAAACCACCACTCTCCTGAGGTCCAGAGAAGCAGAAATGAACTCACTCGTGCTAGAGAACAATTTGGCAACAGTTCTTAAACATACTTCTAAATTCCACCTCTGGGAATTTTTCCTAAGAAAATTACTTCTAAGTGAACAAATGCTATTGGCCCAAAGATGTCATTGAGAATAGCAATGCAAAGAGAATAATCTGGATGTCCAAAATAGATAAATAATAAAATAAACTATTATAGCCAATCCAATGTTTAAATGTCACTTTAAATGGTTATCAAAGTAACATAATAATGTGAGGGAAACTGCAATCTTATAATATCATATCATAATAATAAGGAATGGGGTGATATAAAATTGCACGTATAGCCTAGAACCAAATTTGGGTTTAATCCTTTGCATAAAGAAAAAAAAAGACCAGAAAGAAATACACCAAAATGTTAAAAAGCACTTGTGTCAAGATAAGTTTATGTAAATTTTCCCTATAAATTTGATAATGAAAATAAGGTTGACAAATGATCTTCCCTACTCCTGGTCTTAGCTCATAGAATTAATAGTCCTAAATATTAACAAACCAGCTATCTCCTTAGAGAGGGGTACTATGGTATTTAAATGTAAAATATCATTGTAATTTCCTTTTTGAAGCTCTTGTAGCATGCCATCTGTTTACACATAGCAATAGTCAAAGGAAGACGGATCCAGTTCAATATTTTTGCTTCTGAAATCACAGTGTGTTCTATCAGGCTTTCCCTCCATGATAGGAACCTCCATCCAGTGTCTTCTGAACATATGATTAGAGTCAGAACTTCCCCTCCCAACTGCTGAGCACTCACCCATAGCTGGAAATAAAAATGACTCAATGAGAGAAACACAAAAGTGCCATAAGTTGTGGGAGGTGTGTGTGACTGTAATAGTCTGGCTGAGGCAGGCAGAGCTAAGCAAACGGGAGCATGCCTCCTAGTCAGGAGGAAAATGCACTTACAGCTGCTGATCAGCAACTTGTCACTTGAGCATATGATGTGGTTTGGATGTCAAGTGTCCCCTCAGTGTGTACAAGGGTGGGTCCCTAGCATGATGAAACCTTCTAGGGGTGGGGCTTCATGGGAGTTCTTTGAGTCCTTAGCACCCACAGGAGAGAGTGAAATATTGGCCCTTCTTCTTTCTCTTTTGCTTCCTGGCCTGATGTGAGTGATTTTGCTCTACCACATGCCTCCCTGCCATGATGTGTTGCCTTACTGTTAATCCCCAAAGAAATAGGGCAACCAATCATGGACTCTGACTTAGCTTCTTTCTCATTTCTGGGGAAAAAAATACCTGACACCCAAAGTTAAAGGAGAAAAGGTTTATTTTAGCTCATAGTTTGTAGAGGTTTCAGTCCATAGTTGGCTGGCTCCAAGGCAGGTAGCATGACAGAGGTGCTTGGCAGAGGAGAAACAATCCATGGTATGGCAGGAAGGAAGCACCAAAGAAGCAGCCTCCCTATCCCTTTAATTCCATCCAGGCTACAAACCTGTTGGTTGGTGCCACCCACACCCAGGGTGGGGCTTCGGTCATCACAAATCCATTCAGCCACATCCAAAACTATGCTAAACCAATTAGTGGGTTAATCCAGTACCATACACCCTTAATCACGTATAGATACAACTCATAAGAGACTCAAACCTCCAAACCTGTGAGTCAAAATAAGCTTCTCTCTCTTCCTCTCTCTCTCTCTCTCTCTCTCTCTCTCTCTCTCTCCCCCTTCCTCTCTCTCCCTCTCTCCCCCCCTCTCTTTGGCAGCACTGGGGATTGAAACCCAGGAAATCTGCACTAAGTTCCTTTTTCTAATTTTTTTTGTTTTGAGACAGGATCTCATTAAGTTGACAAGATGCCTGGACTGGGCTTAAACTTGCCATCCTCCTGCTTCAGCCTTCCAGCGTGCTGGGTTTACAGGTAAGCACCACCAGGCCTGGCTAACCTTTACTCTTTATAAATTTATTGTCTCAGGTATTTTGTTATAGTGATGAAAGCTGACTCACACAGCACACACCCCAGAAATACCATACCTATTCCAAAGTTCTTTCCTCTGGACTTTTCTTTTTTCAGTATTGAGGATTAAGCCCAGGCCCTCACACATACTAGGCAAGTGCTTTATCACTGAGCTACATTCCCAGCCCTTTTTATTTTATTTCTAGACAAAATGTCACTAAGTTGCCCAAGCTGGCCTCAAATTTGCAATTCTCCAGCCTCATCCTCCCAAATACCTAGGATTATAGGTATATGCCACCATGCCTACCTCCTCCATACATTTTTATGTGAGAGAAAAATCAGCCTTAGTCATGTTTAATCCTATTATACTCTATCTTAATTTTTATTTGTTTTGCTTTGGTTAATTTTCTCAAGTTTTTTTAATTGAAGACAAAAAGATCTGACAGTTTGTCTTAAAAGACAACTTTCATCACGAAAACTATAGTCAGTCATGGGGATGAAGAAAAGGAGAAGCCTTAGGCAGACAACCTGGACCTGAAGAATAATTCCAGAAATCACAAAGACTCATTGTTTTTGCTTCCAAGTTTTCTAGAGCACAGGAAGTTGAATTAAGTTTTGTAAATATCAAATGTTAGTCCTAACCCACCAGCAATGGTGTGTTCTGACACACAAGTGTAGATTACGGTACTTCCATTTGTACAATTTATAGCAAACATAGCTTAAGAAAGCTCCTAGAGAGACAGGATAGCAAAAATAAAGATAAGTAGAAAGGAGACAAGGAAAATCATAACTAAAAATTGAACTTTTAAAAAGACTACCACTTCTGAGACCCAGTTAGAATTATCCAAGGCTCTCCAGATCAGCCTTCCCTTGGTTCATTTAGGCTCCTTTCCCTCCAGACCCACCACAACCAGAATTCCTTAGAGAACTGAAAGTCCTTAAATTGGCTTAGTTTTTAAAAGGTAAAGAGGGCCGGGGATTTAGCTCAGTGGCACCACACCTGCCTCACAAGCACAAGGTCCTGAGTTCAATCCCTGGTACCAAAAAAAAAGGTAAAGAGTGGGAACATGATCCTAAAATAAAGGAACAAGTTGAAAGAAATCAAAGAATGCTGAAATTATTTGTGTAAAATGGATGGTACCCTTCTGAGGGGTAGTCTCTCTCTCTCTCTCTCTCTCTCTCTCTCTCTCATACTCTCTTGTAATTTCTCCCAATAAATCCCTTTATGCTCTATATTAAGGCATTCTGAAAATTCTTTTTCTGAGACAGGAGTCAGCGAACCTGCAAACTTATTCTGTGGGTACAGCCAGTTTGTGTTCCTTATCTACTCATTGAGAACCTCCTCAGACCCTACCCAGTGAACTGCTGCAAAGACCAGAGCTATGCAAAACACAAGATTGGTTTCAGAGATTCACACCTAAAACAGACTCCTTGGTCTTAAAAGTCAGTTGGGCAAAGTGCACAGCTGAGAAATGTAAACTCGTTAAAGATAAATGAAGCCAGCTGCTGAGATAGGACCATAAAGAATTAAACTCAATCCTGTTTTCAATCTCAGAGGCTCTCCTGCCCCTGCCCGGGCTGGCAAAACAGCAGCCTGCTCAGGCTCAAATACACAACCATCGCCTAGAGGGAGTGGGCTGGGCAGGGAATGCCCACTTCTCCACAAGCTCTTTGCAGGCTCAACAGAAGGCCCTCTCAGCCTTCTTGAAGAGCTCATCTACTTAGTGAAATCCTATAACCAAGAGAGAGAAAATGACCCTTCATTCTATCATGCTAGGGTCTTTGCCTACTCTACATGTGTATACCATGCCCTACATTCCACTTTAGGTCAAATGGTTTTTTAACCATGTTGAATGAGCTTGAAGCAGACAGGAACGGATGGGGTGGGCATTTGCAGCTGGTCCCTCTGGTGCCCACCCAGGTCCACTTGGATCTCCTTCCTGGTGCTAGGTATCCATGCTGGCTCCTGCTGACAGCTTATAACTATGATCTGCTCAGAGTAATTCCCCAAGCTCCTGGAGCCACCTCTTCCCCAAGAGTGGAAATGTCTTGGGCATCTGTGTCCCTCAGTGGCTTGTGCCCTTGGCTGACAAGTGCTGGGGCCCAGGTCTTTCTCCTCTGAGAGACAAAGCCTGAGCTCCAGAGGTTTGCTCCAGGTCAAACTGAGACAGGAAGGTAGGATGTAGCTAAAACTGCCTGGGAAAGGGGGAGTGACAAGATTCTGGAACACATGCGCAGAACAGTTCCCAAAGTCCTGCATGTGGACCTCTTGGCAAAACTCGAACAGGTTTTGCACAGGAAAGCCTAGACCACATGTCAGCCTGAGGAGTGAATGATACAAAAAGGACAGTCCACACTGAGCTTTTAGCCACTGTGTTCTCTCTTGCATGAATGGCCACCCTCACACTACAGGGTACACTTCTTTTTCCTTTTAGTTGGCCCAAACTCACTCTGCAGAGCCTATTTCTTTTCCTGCCTTTAAGAAAACTTTGCTACTGTTTGCACTTATCTTGACTAATTCTTTGCTAAGGACAGAAAGACCTAGAAGCCACCTCCAGATTGAGACTCCAGCACCCCAGTAACAAAAGCTAGTAACAAAACCAAAGCTAGGTCTTCACCCAAAATCAAACTTGTGCTCAGTCCCTTTCCGGACCTTTCCTGCCTCCCTCAGCCTCCTCCTGTCTTCTGCCTGGAACATAGCCATCATAAAGCACTTGCCTCTGAATTCTTGGCTCAGGGTCATCTTCTGAGACACCAACCCAAGGCACAGCACTTTGAAGAAAGGTGTGTCCATAAGTCCTACCGGAATTACCTTCAGGCTTGACTCCAGTCTACTCTGGGAATGCTGCTCTCCTAACATTTTTATTAGTTAATGTTTCCTTCCACAATAAGAATTCAGGAAACAGAAACCAGCACAGACTTAATTAAATGAGGCTCAGAGCTGTACCAGCCACAGTAAACACTGACACCTGGATCACACACACTCAGCTCAATTCTGTATACACAGAGGGACCTGTGCTGGGAAAAGGGCAAATCCACCTTGCACATAGCAGCTGAGGCAGCAGCTGCTGACAGAATAAAAGCTGAAAGGCTCCTCTTTCCCAAATGCACCCCCACCAAAGCCTGAGTCTGTTTTTTGTGTTGTTGTTGGGGCTTTTTGTTTGTTTGTTCTTGTTTTGGCAGTACTAGGGATTGCAGGAACACAGGGCCTTTGCACTGAACTATATCCCCCTCCCCTTTTTTTATTGTTTTGAGACAAAATCTCACTAAGTCACTAAGTTGCCCAGGCTGGGCTCAAACTTGTGGTTCTCCTGCCTCAGCCTCCAGAGTGCTGGATTACAGGCATGCACCACACCCAGTTTAGACCTTTTCCTTTAAGAGTAAAAAACAAATGTGCAGCTGTTAACAGATATTACCTCTTCATGGGATTGATCTTATCAGAAGGTTGATTAAAGGTTGCCATAGTAACTGTAGCTATGAGTAAAGATAAATGTTTAATGGGAGCTATTCTGGGTATGGGACAGTTGGGGATGGGAGAGTGAATCATACTGGGAAAGGAGAAAGAGGAGCTGTGAAGCAAAAAGTGACTGAAGCTCTCCACAATTGTTACTCCTAAAACCACAGAACTTTTATTCCACAAGAAACCTAGATGTCATATAGTGCAGTGTTTTTCTCACTCAGGCCGACAATTTGATTTTCACATAAATGTTCCTGGAAGAAGGTTGCTCTAGTAGTGTACAGAAGGACATATGGAGCTCTGCCCACCAGGGTTCCCTCCACATCCCCTCTTTGGACAGCACCATGGGGTCTCCAACAACCTCAAAAGTTGTGACATCCAAATGGTGCTTATTAATACGAATCACTTAATATAACAGTATCAGCCACCACACAATGAGCAATTAATACTCAAGTCTCAGCACAGTCGTAATAAATACTTTATAGGAGTTCTCTCATTTAATTCCCATAAGAATTCAGTGTGGTTTCTGTCATTATTATTCCTAGCTTTCCCACTAAGAGCCACACAGAGTAAATAACAGCTAATAAAGGCTGGAGATAGGATTTGAACCCAGGCTCTCTGACTCCAAAATAGCCATCATGTTCCATCCAATTCATCCTCCCTGTTCTACAGATCTAGAAACTAAGGTTGAGCACAGGAAAGTGGGCCATGTGCATCAGAGGGTTGATGTTTGGACCCAGAATCAGGCTGCCAGCTCACAGTCCAGGGTGACTGTATTAGCTACTTTCCCATCATTGGACAAAATACCCAATACCCACAACATAGAGGAAGAAAGGTTTATTTGGTCATAGTTTCAGTCCATGCACAGTCAGTCTCCAAGCAGAAATGGCATGGTGGAAGGACCTGGGGGAGGAAAGCTGCTTATCTCATGTGAACCAGAAAACAGAAAAAGAAGGCAGGAGCCAAGGACAAGAATATACCCTTCCAAGTCATGGCCCCAGTGACTGGCCTCTTCCAACTAGGCCCCACCGTGTAACAGCATTCAGCTATGCACTCATCAATGGATTAATCCCTCATGATCCAATCATCTTTCAAACCCCTACCTCTGAACACATGAGATTTTTGGGGCACATATTTGATCTAAATCATAACAGTTCCATAGCCATTCCTTCCCCTGGGTGATGCAGTCAGAAGCTTTGGGGAGGAATCCCCATATCTTTAACATGGATCCTCAACCCTTGGGGTCCAGACCCTGCCAGCACCCCCAGTCCCACCTTCAGCCCCACTTGAGCATCCCTACATGCATAGCCCTCTTCATTGTACCATCATGTCCCCAAAATGTCACGCTTCCAACTTCCCTCCCATCCACACATTATCCCCACGTAAGGGACCCCAGGAAAAGTCCTTCCCCTGTCTGTCTGATTAACTGCTAATCAGCCTTCAGTGACTCATTAGAGTGTCACTGCATACAACCTCACTATGCTTTCCCTGATATCCTATCTGCAGCCCTACACTCATTCTTGCCCATCTTACCACCCTTCCTTCTTGCTCCCCCCCGCCCTGCCATGCACACACTGTTCTTCTGTGTCCAAGCGTCTTTACCCTGGTCCACACTGCTTCTACCTCTCACTGCCAGCTTCCAGAGTGAGTTTCTCGTGTTACTCACCTATGGACCCTGACCCTATTGCAGGGCTGGCACTTAAGTGTGCTCCATAGAGAAGGAATGAATAAGCAAATCCCCAATAAGGTAAGTGTATTTTGTGCCCAACCCCCATTTTTTTCTCTAAGTAAAAGTTTCAGTCAAAAATCAATTGTTGTGAAAGAAAATAACCTCTAGGGGCCAGAGTTTTAGCTCAGTGGCTCCACCACCTGCCTGGCAAGCTCAAGGTCCTGAGTTCAATCCCAGGTTCCACAAAAGGAAGAAAGAAGGGGGGGGGGGGAGAAAAAAAGAAAGAAAGAAAGAAAGAAAAAGAAAGAAAAGAAAATAAAAATCAAAACTGCAATGAGTTAGTACTTCATCTGTTAGAATGGCTGAAAAGACAAGTATTGACAAATGTGTGGAGAAAAAAATGTTGGTGAATGTGAAATGGTGTAGCAATTATGGAAACACAGTGTGGAGCTTTCTTAATAAGTTACAAATAGAATTACTGTATGATCCAGCAATCACACTTGTGGACATATATACAAAAGAATTCAAATCAAAATCTCAAAGAGACATCTGCCCTCTACATTCATTGCAGCATTATTCAAGATAGTCATGATAGGATAATAATCCATTCATCCATTGAGAGATGAGTGGGTAAAGAAGATATGGTATATACATTGTATATACATCGTATATACATAAATGCAATGTCAATTCAGCCTTAGGAAAGAAGTCTTGTCATGTGCAATAATGTGGGCAAACCCAGAGAACATTATGCCAAGTGAAAAAAGCCAGTCACAACAAAACAAATATAATATGATTTCACTTACATGAGGTATCTATAAGAGTAAAGAAACAGAGAATGTAACAGTGGTTTCCAGAGTCTTGGAGAAATGGGGAGCTGTCACTCTACAGGATGGATAAATGAATTCCAGAGGCCTGCTATACAGCATAGTGCTTATAGTTAACAACATGGTATTGTGCACTTCAAAACTGGTTAAGAGAATAGTTCTCACATTAACTGTTTTTACATAATTAAATAAGCAAAGGGACACAAGGAAAATTTGGGGAGATGTTGGTTGCATCTATTACCTTGACGACTGTGGCATGCCATTATAGACAGACAAATATCCCATACACTCAGCTCGAGGACACCTCCCAGCATCCCTCGCAGGTCAGGGTGGCCACAGGACTCTGTCTGAGCAAACACCATGTGAACAGAAGTTGAGGTATGTAAGCAGCAGGTGTGACCTCAGGATAAACAAACAACTCAAAACAATTATTTCCCTTTATGGAAGACTCTGGAGGATAAGGCTCTACATATAATTATCAGTTTAGAGGTAATACAGAGGAATTAATTTGACTATACACTGAAGATACAAGAACCAAAATATTTGTACAAACTGAGGAACTCTACAGAACAAATGACTTAGTAACAAGTTACAAAGGGCAAAAGTGGGATGGGAAGGACAGTAGAGGGGGTAACATGGACTAAGCAAGATTAATTCCTCACTGAAACAAATGCGAGTGTGTACATATTAGCCAATTGCAATGTGTCCTTCTTTCTTTGAATCATGATTCAAACAAACTGTTCAGAGGAAGACAGAGAATATGATTCAGGGAAATTTAAACACTGATAATATACTTGATGACATTAAGAAACTATTGTCGGCACGCCCTACCGAGGTCCTGAGTCCCGCAGAAGACACCGAATCACCCCGCTGCAGACAGGCAGGTCTGTGCACGCCCTACCGAGGTCCTGAGTCGCGCGGAAGACGCCGAGTCACACCGCTGCAGACAGCCAGGTCTGCCCACACCCTACCGAGGTCCCCAGTGGCGCGGAACACACGCCGAATCAGTCCGCTGCAGACAGGCAAGTCTGTGCACGTTCTACTAAGGTCCTGGGTCGCGGGGGAGACGCCAAGTCTCCCCGCTGCAGACAGGCAGCCATCTGATTCCAGACTACAAAGACGCAGAGGACACCAGACCACCAGACCAAGGTACTGAGTCCCACTGCTCCTGGTCCAGCGGAAGGGGCTTCCCGGTCACCATCCCTCCCGCTGCTCCCAGCCCAGAGGAAAGGGCTTTGGGGCCACCTTCTGTCCCGCTGCTCCTGGCCCAGAGGAAGGGGCTTCTGAGACACCATCCCACTGCTCCTGGTCCAGAGGAAGGGGTTTCCCGGCCACCATCTCTCCGGCTGCTCCTAGCCCACAGGAAAGGGCTTTTGGGTCACCATCCCTACCGCTGCTCCCAGCCCCTGTCCCACCTCACCCAGCTCAGAGGAGGTAATCCGTGCAGGTGCTAACAGCCCCCCTCCCCAGTCGAAATGAGAAAACACGTAAATAAGTCTCAAAACCAGACTTCCAGATCACCTACAGCAACCCCAAAGGGAAATGAGATGGAACACTCTGATACTCAACCACCCGGACCCACTGAACTGGCAACAAAAGGGGATCTGGAAAAAATGAAATCAGAAATAATTTCTCAGATAACAGGAGAAATTGTGCTCCTAGTGCAAGACATGATTAATAAATCCAGAGAGGAGCTCAGGAACATGATGGAATCCCAACATAAGAAACAAATGGAATCCATAAAACAGATGCAAATAGATTTCCAGGACATGAAAAACTCCATTGAAAGCTACACAGCAGAATGAGCCAATGTGAGGACAGAATTTCAGATATAGAAGATAAGATTGCAATTAGTGACCAGGAAAAGAAAAAATGCTTCAAAATTATAAAGGAACATGAGAAATCAATCCAGCAGCTCTGCTAGATGATGCAAAAAAGAATAACATAAGACTGATTGGGCTCAATGAAGAAACAGCAGAGAGTGCAGATGACATAAAAAATCTCTTCACAGAAATAATGGCAGAAAACTTCCCAAGCAGGGGAAAAGAGCTTGACATACAGATAAGCGAGGCATATAGGACTCCAAATAGCCTTGATCAAAATAAAATCTACACATAGGCATATAATTGTTAAGATTCCAGAAACCCAACAGAAGAACAAAGTTCTACAAGCAGTTAGAGAAAAGAAACAAATCACCTACAAAGGAAAGTCCATCAGAATCACAGCAGACTTCTCAATGAAAACCCTCAAGGCAAAAAGAGCTTGGAGTGATGTATTCCAAGTCCAAAAGGAAAACCAACCCAGATTGATGTACCCTGCAAAACTATCTTTCAAAATGGATGGAGAAATTAAATATTTTCATGACAAAGAGCACCTTAGGAACTTCGTGAATACCAAAACAGCACTCCAAAGAATTTTACACAATAGCCTAGGACAGACATTGAGGATCACAACCCCAGGAAGCAAAGCAGAATGAACCCATCTGGCATGACAAGAAATTAAATGTAAAGGGGGAGAACCCAACAAAAAGAAAAAGTCATGGCAATGACAAGTCAGTACGTTTCAGTTATAACCATCAACGTTAATGGTCTCAATTCAAAAATCAAAAGAAATAGACTGGCAGAATGGGTCAAGAAGCAAAATCCAACAATATGCTGCATACAAGAAACACTTAATTCAAAAGGAAACTCATAGACTGAAAGTTAAAGAGTGGAAAACAATACTGCATGAGACAGGAACCCGAAAAAAAGCAGGAGTAGCTATCCTCTTGGCAGATCAAGTAGATTTCAAACCAACACTGATTAAGAGAGATGAAGAAGGACATTACATCCTTGTAAAGGGAACAATCCAAGAGGAAGAAATAACAATCATAAATATCTATGCACCAAACACGAGTGCACCCAACTATATAAAACAAATACTAACGCACATGAAAAGTCATATATGCACTAATACAATTGTAGTGGGGGACCTCAACACCCCACTGTCACAAATAGATAGATCAACTAGACTAAAAATAAGTAATGAAATACTAGAACTCAATCGAACTCTTGAACAAATGAACTTAACAGATGTTTACAGAGTCTTCCACCCCACAAAATCAGAATACACATTCTTCTCAGCTGCACATGGGTCATTCTCAAAAATAGACCACATACTCACACATAGAACATGTTTAAGAAAGTGCAAAGGAATTGAAGTTATCCCCTGTATATTATCAGACCATAGTGCGATGAAATTGGAGATCCATAGCAAAAGAAACTCAAAAAATTTCATAAACATGTGGAAATTGAACAACACATTTCTGAATAACCAATGGGTCATAGAGGAAATTAAAGAAGAAATCAGACAGTTCCTTCAATTAAATGACAATTACAGTACAACATATCGGAATCTATGGGACACAATGAAAGCAGCCTTACGAGGGAAATTCATAGCAGTGAATATGCATATTACGAAAACAGAACGAGCCCAATTAAACAACCTGATGCTGAACCTCAAGCTTTTAGAAAAAGAAGAGCAGGACAACCCCAAAGCTCATACAAGGGAGGAAATTATAAAGATCAGAGGAGAAATCAATGCAATAGGGACTAAGAGAACGATACAAAAAAATCAATGAAGCCAAGAGCTGGTTCTTCGAAAGAATCAACAAAATTGACAAACCTTTAGCCAACCTTGTCAGAAAAAGGAAAGAAAAGGCCCAAATCCATGCAATTAGGAATGAAAAGGGTGAAATGACAACAGACACAGCAGAAATCCAGAGGATCATCAATACCTACTTCCACAACCTATACGCCAATAAGATGGACAACACAGAAGAAATGGACAGATTCCTAGATACATATGAATTACCAAAGTTGAACGAAGAAGACCTAAAAATTCTGAACAACCCAATATCAACCAATGAAATTGAAAATGTAATTAAAAACTTATCAACTAAGAAAAGCCCGGACCCTGATGGCTTCACTGCTGAATTCTACAAGACATTTAGAGAGGAACGGCTGCCACTACTGTTTAAACTCTTCAATGAAATGGAAAGGGAAGCAATACTCCCAAATTCATTCCTGGAAGCAAGCATCACCTTGATCCCCAAAGCAGAGAAAGACCCAACCAAAAAAGAGAACTATAGGGCAATCTCACTAATGAACATAGATGCAAAAATCCTTAATAAGATACTGGCAAACAGAATGCAGAAGATCATCAAGAAGATCATACACCCCGATCAAGTGGGATTCATCCCAGGGATGCAGGGATGGTTCAATGTACGAAAATCAATTAATGTAATACACTATATCAATAAAGCCAAGGACAAAAACCATATGATTATCTCCATAGATGCAGAAAAAGCATTTGACAAAATCCAACATGCATTTATGATAAAAACCCTACAAAAAATTGGAATAGATGGTCTCTACCTCAAACTGATAGAAGCCATCTATGAAAAACCAACAGCCAATATCATACTAAATGGTCAAAAACTGAAATCCTTCACACTAAAATCAGGAACAAGACAAGGATGTCCACTATCACCACTCTTGTTCAATATAGTTCTGGAAACATTAGCCATGGCAATTAGACAAGAGAAAGAAATAAAAGGAATAAAGATAGGTAATGAAGAAGTCAAATCGTCATTATTTGCAGATAACATGATACTCTATATAGAAGACCCCAACAGATGCCAACAAAAAGTCTTCTAGACTTAATAACCAAATTCAGTCAAGTAGCTGGTTACAAGGTCAACACACAAAAATCAATAGCTTTCCTCTACACAAATGACAGACTCACTGAGAGAGAAATAGGGCAAATAATTCCTTTCACAATAGCATCCAAAAAACTGAAATACCTAGGAATCATCCTAATGAAAGAAATCAAAGACCTCTTCTCTGAAAACTATAGCACTCTGAAAAGAGAGATTGAAGATGATATCAGAAAATGGAAAGACATCCCCTGCTCCTGGGTAGGAAGGATTAATATAGTGAAAATGGCCATACTTCCAAAACTGCTACATAGATTTAATGTAATTCCAATTGAGATCCCAGCAGCATACTTCATAGACCTCGAGAAAACAATCCAAAAATTCATTTGGAGTAAGAAGAGAGCCAGAATAGCAAAAGCAATTCTAGGTAACAGAGACATGGCAGGGGGTATCACAATCCCCAACCTGCAACTTTACTACAAAGCTACTGTGATAAAAACAGCATGGTACTGGCAAAGAAACAGACTTGAGGACCAGTGGAACAGATTAGAAGATGCAGAAACAATGCCAGACACACTCAGCCATCTCATCTTCGACAAAGGAGCCAAACACCCTCACTGGAGGAAAGATAGCCTCTTTAATAAATGGTGCTGGAAAAATTGGGCTTCAACTTGCCAAAGATTCAAACTAGACCTATATCTCTCACCATGCACTAAACTAAAATCAAAATGGATTAAAGATCTAAATATTAAAATAGAAACTCTGAACCAGTTGCAACAGAGGTTAGGTAGAACCGTTGAAGACATTGGTGTAGGAAAAGATTTTATGAACAAAACCTCAGTTGTCCGTGAACTAGCACAAACGGTCAACAAATGGGATCTCTTCTTATTAAAAAGCTTCTGCACAGCAAGAGAAACCACCAGCAGTGTGAAGAGACAACCCACAATGTGGGGAAAAAATCTTCACCTGCTCTTCCTCAGACAAAGGTCTATTATCTCGAATCTATAAAGAACTTAAAAAGATCCCAAATTTGAAGACCCAATCCAAAAATGAGCATCTGAAATGAACAGACATTTCTCAGACAAAGAAGTAGAAATAGCAAATAAATACATGAAAAAACGTTCAACATCACTGGTCATTCAAGAGATGCAAATGAAAACAACGCTGAGATTCCACTTCACTCCAGAAAGAATGGCTGCTATCATGAAATCAACCAATAACAAATGCTGGCAGGGCTGTGGGGAAAGAGGAACCCTGCTCCACTGCTGGTGGGAGTGTAGACTGGTGCAACCACTGTGGAAATCAGTATGGAGATACCTCAAAGAACTAGGACTGGAAGTCCCATTTGACCCTGCTATTCCACTGCTGGGGATCTTCCCCAAAGAATTAAAAGAATCATACCACAGTGATATATGTGCACCCATGTTCATAGCAGCGCAGTTTGTAATAGCTAAAACTTGGAAACAGCCCAAATGCCCATCAACTGGAGACTGGATCAAGAAAATGTGGGTTTTTTTATAAAATGGAGTACTACTCAGCCATAAAAAATGAGAAATTAGAGACATTTATAGCTAAGTGGATGCACATTGATGTAATACTCTTAAGTGAAATAAATAGGACACACATGTATAAATACCGAATAGTTTCTCTGGTGTGAGAAACTGAAAATGTAACTAAGGACTAAATGTATAATAGGTAATGTGAAATAGGAAGAAAAGGGGCAAAGGGGAAGGAAGTGGGAGGGCTAGGGGAAAGGATAGAAGGGAATAGGATTAATATGAGAAAATGGAAAAATAGGAACAAAATCTTCACTTATTTTATCCTCACTTGCATGGTCCTAAAATAATTTTTCCCACCAGTCCTAAAAAAATGTTTTTTTTATATATATTTAGCACTAGTCCTAGATTCATTCTTAAAGGCTTCTTTCCTTTAAACATGAGCAAGTTCCCTTTCTATAGCCATGATTTCTAACCCTCAAAATAAAATGGTATTGTTCATTGTAAGCCTGTAGGAAAAAATTCAGATAATTCAACAAAGCTAAGAAACACTTTATCCTTTTAGGTTCTGTGGCTGAACCTGAAAATTAAAATGAAATAAGAGAGATTAACAGGGAAAATGCAGATGAATTTTATCTCATTTTTTTACAAGTGCATGGGAACCTTCACAGGAAAAATGAAGACCTTAAGAAGTTCTAAGAATGGAGAGAATATTCATTTTCTTAATGAAAGGACAATAAATTTGTGAAGGTGTGACAAGAAGGAATGGGATTTAGATTCTAGGCATGGCAAATGGCCCTGAAATCAGACTTTCTAGATTTGAAATGTGACTCAGGTATTTCCCAGCCAGGTACCTTTGCTTAATAATCTCTCTGACTCTGTTTCCCAATCTTTAGAATGCACCCAAAAATAAAACTTAACACCTATAGGAGTTGTAGGGACTAGACATTATAACCCAGTGAGCACCTAGCACAGAAGAGCTCCATGAATGTGACTGTCATTGCAGATTCAGGGTTATCTGGAGCCTGTCCACTGATTGGCAAGAAATAACAAATTCACACTTCTCTGGAACTGTCCACTTCAGTAGTAAGTCATGTTGGGCCTCAGGAAATGATACCCCAAATGTGTTGCTTTGACATGCAAAGCTGAAGAAACAGGCTCAGAACTAACCTCTCCGACCTTCCCTTTTTTCTCCTCCTAGTGCAGAGAGAGCCTTTCTCAGAAGGGCTCTTGTATGGCTGAGAAACTCTCTTCCAAAAAAAAAGGCAACTATCTTAAACTTCCTCCCTAGGTATCTCATCCAATCAGCAGGAAAGATTAACCACCAAAGGAGAGAGGAGAATGCAAATCATCATCACACCTAGACACTTCATCGACTCTTCTTAAGGTAGCTCTGAGATTACCTGGGAGACTTGGTCGGAATGAAGTCCCTCCCCTCATCTTCCTTTAACTTGTCACTACCTCTCCCATCTCCCTCTCCATAAAGAAGGGTATGAAATTATTGCCTTCTAGCATGGGTCCTTACTTTTAGTAATAACAGAAATTAAAACTTAAGCACAGGCTTACAAGAGAAAGCTTTAATTAGAAAGTAAAAGAAAATGGTTGAGAGACATTAGCTTAAAGGGCTGACAAGCCAGCCCTTAGCAAAGGTGAGCAAGAAAAATAAGACTTCGGCTTGAGCAGCTGGAGGGGGCACACTCTGATAAGGGGGATCAAACTGGCCCGAGAGTAAAGGCAGGAGGCCAGAATTTAAGGATTAGCTGGTGGGCTGGGATCCAGCAGATCATTATTTCAGTGCTGCTTTGTAATTCTGGAATTCTCATGATTTGAGGGCCAGTTCTGTTCCCATAAACATATTGTGGTTTCAATGATGTGGAACTCTGCTCTCTTGGAATCCAGGTGATCACAGATTTGAGACAAAGGCTGGAAATTTCTGAGTGTAGTTGAATGGCCCTGTAAATCCCTTATCCTAGTGTTCTCAGTCTTGAAGTGGTGTGATATCATGTAAGGTCCAAGTTAATCAATATTGTTTTGCCAACTTTTAGACAGACACTTCCTAAATGATTAACATACATATATACAGAGCCAAGAAATGATAAGGCCTGAGATTTATACTAGTTACAAAGGATATAAAATGAAGGTTGAGCTTTGTTCTGCTTTTAGCTACCTATTGGGCATCTGTAGTCCTAAGTGAAGAGTTACAATTTTTAGCAAAAATGGCTTGAAAGTCACTGACTGTCCCAGAAGAACATATAAATCATGCTTTTAATGTATAGTAGATAAGGGCCCAGGATTCTGCCTATCCTCCATCCCTATGGTGGTCTCTGACTATGAGCCTCCTTGGGTTGTTGGATAATCCCCTGTCATTTCTCCCATGCTTGTGCACTTTAATAAATTTCTCTTCACTCTGGATTATTCTGTCAGTTTGTTTCAGTTAACCTTCAAAGGGCAAAGGGGAAGCTTTCCCTTGCTGCTGTAATTACTATTAGTGACTTATCAGGCTTACTCCTTCCTTTTTTTCCTGTATTCAGATGAACCTAATTCCAACCTAAAAGTTAGTGAAGTCAGCAATTGGAACCTAAAAGATCTAATGCAAGTACCAACTAAACGGAACTTCAAGAGAAAACAGTCAATTCAATGAGCTCTTAGAAAGTAACTCTTCTGGATCTGTCATTTGCACTCTTTCTAACCATCTTCTTAACTCCTGCAAAGTGGAGTCTTGCAGCTTTTTAATCAAAATGTAATTAGCACCTTCCACACAATAAGTACTCTATGATTAGGAGTGTCAGTGAAAAAATTATATGTCTAGTCACCCAGTTATCAGCAGAGCAATTCCTTGTAACTCTTGCTCATTAAAGCCAACTTCTCTAAGCTCTTGCCCAAGAGCCACACAGCAAAGGTTTCCCAGGCTTCAGTTGTACTTCTTCTCTTTTTCTTATTTCACTTTTTCTCTTCTCTTCTTCTTTTTCACTTAATCTCCCTTTTCCCAGTCCCCTATCCATAATTGTTTCCATCTCCTCTAAAAGACCCCCGTTGTAGAAAAGAATTACTTTTTAACAAGTAGGCTTTTGTCAATTTTGAGTAATTATTTCTGCCCTCTCCCACATTAGGATGTGGCCTGTTGGACTCATACCAGGCATTGTTCCTACAAGTCCAAATCACAGTCCTTGCCTTACAATCTCATAAAACTCTCATTTCCTATGAGCTCCAGGCTTACTAAATAATTTAAAAGTTGCTTTCTTACCAAAAGCAGCATTCTCTTCAAACATGCCTTGAGCAAGAAAATCCAAGGCCTTCACAGTTTACACCTGCAAATATTAGAAAGGGCTCGAGTGTCTAAATCCCAGAGATCTGTGGTGCTGTTAAAGAATTCCATTGTCATGGGCCGGGGATCTAGCTCAGTGGTTCCGGCGCCTGCCTTGCAAGCGCAGGGTCCTGAGTTCAATTCCCGGTAACCAAAAAAAAAGAATTCCACTGCCACAACAAGTCTAATATGTGAAAACTCAAGTGCATTATGTTGTCTGTCTGGCTTCTTTAATAGCATAGTTTGACTTTCTGATATAGAGAATCAACAAAAAACAAAAAGAAGTTAAATTCAGTACCAAGCTGTGGCAGCAAAATTACTTTAGAAACAATAAATAAGGACAGTCAGGGAATGTCAAGTTTCCAAAAAAAAATTCAGAGTTGCACTATGAAATCACCACCTGACCAATCAAGAATAGATATCTAAATATTAACTGATAGAGAGACTGTCTTCCAGGGCCAAGAGGGAGAAGACCCAAGAAAAGTCTAGGGTTCATTTATCTGTCATAGAGTAAATGGGTTAAGCATTCTAAGGAGTGAAGAATTCAGAATAGGAATGGACATTTACTAATTTAGCAAATATCTATCAAACCTCTAGCTAGGATGTGCCAAGCACTACTCCTAAATGGTGGTAAATAAGAAAGATGCATTTCATGTTTCATGGAGCTTATATTCCATTAGAAAAATACTTGTCATTCCATCAAAACCTCACACTCCGGATTCTCATATGATGAGCAGGGATTTATGACCCTGTATTAAAAAGGAGTAAATTAGGCAGCATAATACAAACAAAATTAGTAACAAAAAGAAAGAGCAGGGCTGGGGATTTAGTTCAGTGGTGAAATGCCTGCCTTGCAAGCACAAGGTCCTGAGTTCAATCCCCGGTACCAAAAATTAGAAAGAGCAATGTGCACAAAGTACTCTCCGTGAGCACAGAGCAGTACAATTTACACACTTTCAGTTGTCTGCCTAGCGCTGGTGTATGCTCATGTCAGGTGCAGATGCTAAAGGATGCTGTTAAACATCCAGCTTTCACCCCTTTCTTCAATTCAATCCCTGGAAAATAACATCTTTGTCATAACCTGGCTTACCAGATTTGGTAAGATCATTATTTACCTTTTTAATGCTTATTTTCTTTTCCTATTAAAAAAGAAACTCTATTCCTCTGCCTTCTATGCTCTATACGTAAGACCTGTGAACTAAACTAACAAAAGAGAAATTTAGAAGGAGAAAAGCCATGCAATTTTTATTAATGTTTACATGCACAGAAAGTCACAGAAAAGAAGTAAAAATCAAAGAAGGACTAGGTGTATAGATCATGGTAGCATTTATGATGTCCTGGGTTCAATCTTCAGCAGGAATAGGAGGAGGGAAAAAAGGAGGAAGAAGAGGGGGAGGAGAAAGTAGAGGAGGAGGAGGAAGAGGGGATTCGTGCCCCACTTTTAGGCAGATAAAGAGAAAACCAAGAGCTCTCTCTACATCTATTGATTCTCAATTGCCTTTAGATCCCCAAAAATGGCATAGATTGGGCTGGCATATTCTGATTCCTTCATTTCTTAATAAACATACAGCTGAAAGTGTAGCCACCTAGAATAACTACATCTCCTCTCCTAGGTGCTCTTGCAGTCTGGTTTATCCATGTGACTTAACTCTGGTCAATGGGCTATGAGAAGTGTGATATGCAACCTCTGTGTGGGGCTTTTGGAGGAAATTCATCTGCCCGCTCCCTTCCCACAGGCTGGAAAGCAGACATGGTGTGGGTATTCTTAGACCACATGGATGAGACCACACATCAGAGATAAGGAAAAAATAAATGGAAGAAGACTGGGCCTTTAGGGAGATTAGACTTTTATGTGAAAGAAACTAGATTTTTGTTGTATTTGAGCTGCTATGAAATATGGATTTCAAGGACTTCCAGAAAGATGGTACAGTGGTGAGCAGCACAGAAACAGCCTCTCTGAGATTTGGAGTACTTTCATTGAAATACAACAATGTGAGGAAGAGAAGAAGGAGGGAAGTGGGCCCCCGAACCTAGCAAGGATCTAAAGCAAGAACTGGAGCCCATGGGGAGAGCAAAGAGAGGGACCTCAATGCAGAAGAGGGAGGTGGCAAGCAGCACTTTCTCCCTGAGCAACAGCTCATGGTGTGGGACAGGCAGCTCAAACCTGCAGATGCATGATGACTCCTGGTGACCCCAGGAACCTTCACAAAGAAACATATCAATGGAACAGAGCAGTAAACACTGGGGACTAGGTTCCATTCCAGCCCAGTTCAGGCGTCCCCAGGAAAGCATGACTGTCCAGTCGCCATTTTGGAAAGGGGCCAACTGAACTCAGAACTCAGAACAGCTGTGGGTTGGCTCTATCTAGTAGCTCAAAGTGTGAAGGTGAGGCACAGACCTAGGAGACACCTAAGGTCAAGGAGCTGAGTTCCAGCTGGCAGGAGACACCTGAAGTGCTGTGGGCTGAACAACTTAGGTCTCAGCCTCACAGCCAGAAACCAGAACCACCCTGAACTTCAGTGGTGCTGAAGGTACAGGCTTGCTGGGATCATCCACCACTCCACTATAATCCTACTGTTGGCTTGCTGGGATCAGTCAACATGGATCTGGACTCTGTCTGCCCCCTTTGTCTACCAATGACAATAGAGACATGTCTTGAAGTGAACAGGTTTTTTTTTCTTCCTTTGTTCTTTTTCTTATCTTTTTCTTGATTGTTTGTGTTCGTTTTTATAGGAGTGTTAGCATTGTTTCTTGTTTTTTGTTGTTATTTTGTTCTGTTTCTTCCTTCTTTCTTTCCTTCCAGTCATCTTCACCAGCTTCCCAAAGCTTGCTTAGTCTTCCTTTGTCCTCCAGCCTTGCTTCTAATCTCTTTCTCTTCTTGTACTTCTCTATTTTTCCCCTAACCTTTTAAGTTTTCTCCCATGAGGGTAAAATTACCATATTGATGGGATACTTACTGTCTACAATTTCCTGGTTTGTTTAGACTTTATTATATACAAATCACATTCATACCATTAGGTGGCAAATTAATAGTTACAACCGTTTGTCATTTTCTGGGCTGTGCTTGATGCTCTTATTGTATTACTTGATGCTCTGATTGTATTACTTGATGCTCTGATTGTATTACCTCAGCCAAGGTGATACAGTTGCTCAAATCAGTTGTTCTTCCTTGTATATCAAGACTGAGATTGCCTGAGGGTCAAAAACAATACTATAGGCTAGTGCCAAAGAACCAGTGGCTAGGCAATCATAAATATATATGAACCAAATACAGCACATCCAACCATATAAAACAAATATTAATGAACATGAAACATCAAATAATCACTAATATAATTGTAATGGGGGACTTCAATACCTCACTATCTCACAAATAGATCAATTAGACAAAAGTCAACACAGAAATTTCAAAACTGAGCTAAACTTTTGAACAAATCGACTTAGTGGATGTCTACAAAGTGTTCCACCTCACAACATCAGAATACACATTTTCCTCAGCTGCACATGGAACATTCTCCAAAATAGACTATATACTAGCTCCTAGAACATGTTAAAGTAAATCCAAAGGAATTGAAATTATCCCATGCATCTTATCAGACCATAGGGCAATGAAATTAGAAATCAATGGCAAAAGAAACCACAAAAAATTCATAAACACACGAAAATTAAATACCACCCTTCTGAACAACCAATGGGTCCCAGATGAAGTTAAAGAAATTAGACAGTTTCTACAACTAAATGATAATGCTAATAAAACATACCAGAACTTATGGGACACAATGAAAACTGTCCTAAGGGGGAAATTTATAGAGGTTAATTGCCATATCAAAAAAACAGAATGAACTCAAATAAACACCCTGATGTTGAACCTCAAGAGTCTAGAAAAAGAAAAGCAAGTCAAGCCCAAAGCTCATACAAGGGAGGAAATTATACAGAGCAGAGCAGAAATTAATGCAGTTGAGACTAGGAAAACAATACAAAAAATGAATGGATGGAAGAGTTTGTTCTTTGAAAGATTAAAGAAAATAGGCAAAAACTTAGCCACTTCAACAGCAATTTTACTGTCAAAAAAAACAGACCCAAGGATCAGTGGAACAGATTAGAAGATGCAGAAATAACTCCAAACACACTCTGCCTGCTTATCTTGAGAAAGGGGCCAAACACTTGGTTAGAAGAAAAATAGCCTCTAATGAATGGTGCTGTTGGGCCAGGGATTTAGCTCAGTGGCACCACTCCTGCCTTGCAAGCTCAAGGTCCTGAGTTCAATCCCTGGTACCAGAAATAAATAAATAAATAAATGGTGCTGTAAAAACTGGCTTTCCACATGACAAAGATTAAAACTAGACTGATGTCACTCACTATGCACTAAACTAAAATCTAAATGGATCAAAGATCTAAATATAAAACAGAAACACTAAATCTGCTGGAAGAGAGACTAGGTTGAGCTCTTGAGGACACAGGTGTAGGCAAAGACTTTATGAATCAACCTCTGATCACACAGAAAATACTACCAAGAATCAACAACTGGGATCTCATCTTATTAAAAAGCTTTTACAAAAAAAGAGACAAAATAAATACTGGTGAACACGTGGAGAAATTAGAAACGTTATAAACTCTTGGTGGGACTGCAAAGTATTGCAAATGTTATTGAAAGCAATATAAAATTTCCTCAAAAAATTAAAAATAGAATGTGATACAAGAAACCTCTCTACTGATTATATAACCAGAAAATAGAAAGCAGGATATGAATGATATATTTGCATATATATGATTATAACAAAATTATTCTCAATAGCAAGGAAAGAATCAACATATATAATTCACTGTACTAATAAATGTCTGGAAGCTAATGGGCACCACTTTGAGCATCTCTTGTAATTGTAAAGGACAAAGGCAACTTGTATTAATCTCCTGATGTCTCAATAAATTGAGTATTAAAGTATTTTTTTCAAAAGCTTTTGCACAGCAATAGAAATCACCAACAGAGTGAACCAACAACCCTCAGAGTGGGGAAAAAATTGCCAGCTGTTTCTCAGACAAAGGACTAATATCTAGCATATATAAAGAACTCAAAAAAATCAGGTTCCCCAAATTTAAAGACCTAATCCAAAAAATTGGCATCTGAAATGAATACACATTTCTCAGATGAAGAAGTAAAAACAGCAAACAAACATATGAAAAAATGTTCAACATCGCTGGTCATTCAAGAGATGCAAATGAAAACAACAGCGAGATTCTACTTCACTCCAGAAAGAATAACTATTATCAAGAAATCAATAACAAATGCTGATGGGGCTGTGGAAAAAAAAAGAACACTTCCCCATTATTGGTGGGAGTATAGAGAGGTGCAGCCACTGTGGAAATCAGTGTGGAGAGTCCTCAAAAAACTAAAACTAGAGATTTCATTGGACCCAGCTCTTCCCCTTCTTGGTATCTTCCCAAAAGAATTGAAAGCATCATACCACAATGATGTATGCACACCCATGTTTATAGCAGCACAGTTTGTAATAGCTAAACCTTGGAAATAGTCCAAATGCCCATCAACTGATTAATGGATAAAGAAGATATGGGGGTTTTTATACATTGGAGTACTACTCTGCCAGAAAGAAGGATAAACTTGAGACATTTCTAGGTGAATGAATGCACCTTGAGACCATATTTGTAAGTGAAATAAATCAGACACACATGTTTAAATATCTTATTGTTTCTCTAGTGTGAGAAAACAAAAGGGCAAATAAGAACCAAAATGTATAATAGATATTGTGAAATAGGAAGAAAATATTCAAATGGGAGGGGAGACAAAGGAGGGGGAAGGAGGAAAGGAAGGAAGAGACAAGAAAAAAGAGAATGGAAGGCAAAATAGAAACAACGCTTTTGTAAATAAGGAAGGGAAGAGGAGTTGAAGGGGGGAAGAGGGAATTGGAGAAAAAAGAATCAAGATATACCATGTACAGCTACAAATTCCATTTGATGAATGTTATCATTATGTATATCTATAATGTACCAATAAAATTAACTTTAAAAAATGAAACATAGATTTCTGTCTCACTCAGTAGAATCCATATCCTAATATATTATGTAAATTTCCCCTTTCAGGGATCACAGGCAGAATGTGTCCCTTTGCCATATTACGAATTAATACACCAGCACTGGAGCAGAGAGCAGGCATCGGCCTTCCACAGCCACTCTGCCAGGCAGGGCCTCCAGAGTTTTCCCAGAGTCCAACCCCCTGGAAAGGCCTCTAGCCTTACAGCAGTACAAGTGGCTCACATGGCAAAGAAGATATGAAATCTCACCATAACATAAACAATGGTGGTGCAGCCAGTACTTTCTCTGGGGTCTGAATAACCAGAGCTGCACTCTCACCATGAACAAAGACCCAAGCAGTCATCTGTTCACTTTTTCTTTTTTGTTATGTAGTCCAGGTTGTTCTCAAACTTGCAATCCTCCTGCTTCAGCCTCCCAACTGCTGGGATTACAGAAAACTGCCACCACATACAACTCTTTCTCCTTCTAATAATTGGTATCTTAGGAACTTGGCCAGGATGTTAATAGAAAGGGTATTGTTCTCAAGAATCTGTTGTTTAAAAAAATTTTAGACAAAATAAATGGGACAGATTACATGAAAGGATTTATGATTGGAGAAGCACTTTCAGAGACTTTCAGAGATCTTTGCTCCACAGTATGAGTAGCAAGCTTTCACAGGCTGACTCAGGAGTAAAGCTAAAAACTTATTTGACAGGTTATAGCCAGGCATTTGACTGGTTATAGCTAGGGTATGATCCAGTAGCTAATACCAAGTTAGAGGTTAGTTGGTGGTTTCTGATTGATTAAGCTTAAATTTTGTTTTACAATTAACAATGAATTGAGTTTTGATTTGCTTATGTAGGACCCTGATCATAGAGACAATCTTGGTCTAATCATCTCCTTCTTATTTGCTTTCACAGCATGATGCTGAAATGATCAACTTGTCCAAGTTTTCTGTAACATTCCTGATATTAGCACTAAATATCCTGCATCCTGAAAATTATTCAATTACAAGCACAGGAACAGATGGTTACCTGGTGTGATGCATACCAGAGCATAGACAAAAGATCCCATTTCATAAAAAAACCACATCTTCTTTATCCATTTTCCAGTTGATGGGCACTTGGGCTGTTTCCAAGCTTTTATAAAATGGGGTATTACTCAGCCATAAAGAACGAGAAACTAGAGACATTTATAGCTAAATGGATGCATACTGAGGCCATTCTCTTAAGTGAAATAAATAGGACACACTCGTGTAAATACCGAATAGTTTCTCTAGTGTGAGAAACTGAAAGTATAATTAAGGATTAAAGTGATTAAAATGAATAATTGATAATTTGAAATAGGAAGAAAAGGTCCAAAGGGCTAAGGGTGCCAGAAGGGGAAGGGGAGAGATCAAAGTTACAGGCCGGAATCTGGAAAGAATCCATATATAGATTGTGTTTAAAACTGTAGGAAGAGATGTAGATAGAGAGTAGGCTGGCGCTCATCAGTGGGTTGGGAAGGAAGAGTCACTGAGATCAAAGGAGAGAAGGGTGTGTTTCCAGAAGAAGCACATACAACTATGTACAGTACACAGTACTCAATAGCACGATAAAAAACTGTTACTGTTTTAGGTACTTATCATAACATGCTGTGCTTTTCATCCTTTAGAGCATAATCCTACTTATATAAAAGAGTTTACTGTAAAACAGTGTGCTGCTATGCCAGTGGTAGCCTCTTGTATCTCGTGTTTCACTGCATATTTG
This sequence comes from Heterocephalus glaber, assembly GCF_053883595.1. NCBI lineage: Eukaryota > Metazoa > Chordata > Mammalia > Rodentia > Bathyergidae > Heterocephalus > Heterocephalus glaber. Next base: position 64,564,852 of record NW_028258320.1, read on the forward strand.
GATAATATCAAGGGGCCATCACAGATGATTGATGTGTACCTTCTCAGTTTGCACTTAGAAGTTGGCACTCTGTGTGGTACTTTGTGATACACACGGATGAAATTGCCTAATAACATTTCTCAGATTATATTTTTATCACGTGTCACATGACTGTATTGAAATTAAAATTTTAAAAATTTGGCCTATGTGGAGTCTATTAGCTAATTAGAATTTTTTTCCTGACCACTATTTGTTCAATATTAGTTTTGAAAATCTTTCTAAAAAAAAATCACATCCTTTGATGTCTTGTTAATATTTGAGATGTTTTTTAAATTATATGGAAAAATGTTTAAATATTTTTCAGTTTTGCTTTGGTTGAGTTCTACTATATTTGAATATTATTATAGTTTTTTCCCTTGCATTGTTTTTCTTTGAATAATTTTAATTTTTGTATATGTGTGTTTAGTGAATGATTATAAAATTACACATTTTTATTAAAAAAATAAATTTTAAAAAGGTCCCATCATGTCCTACTCTGAATTCCTGCACCTCTCTATGTGTTTTCTTGATGCTTAACTTGTCTCGTTATCACAATACACTATGACCATAACTGAGAGCTCCTCCCCAAAATCTGTCACAGTGCCTGACGCTCTCTAGAATACCTGAGGGCTTCTTGAACTAGATTATATTTTTGTGGGTGCTTGTGTATTTTGCATTCTTTTTTTAAGGTAGGGAGGTGTTACATTTATTAAAGGTAGGAAAAGAGCCTAGTACAGCATAAGAGCAGATTACTGTGAAAGACAGAACACAGTATCAGAGTGCTCAATGACAACTGTCCTTTTGTATCTCCCACTCCTCAAACTGATGTCAAGTTTAGGCCATCTTTTCAAAAACTTGGGAGTTTTCATGAGAATTGAAGCCAACATTTTCTGACTGGTTCCACGGCACGCTTTGGAAACTTTCTGCACACTTATCCTGGGACTTTGTAATTAACAGGGCATACCTACTTCTCCAGCCAGTCTGCTACACCCTAATTTCCTGCCTCATTTTCCTCTGAGAGACACATATCCCCATAATTCTTTATGTGGTGCTGAGAGAGTGGAGGTCTCTGTCTTCATATAGTTACTTCCTGCTGAAAGGGGCTGTAGCCCCTACCTCCTTGGAATTATGTGCTCTCCAACTACCTTGAGGTGTTGTGGCTCACTGGCTGGTTGAAAGAAAAAACTGTCAGAAGACAATAAGAAAAGAGTTAATGACTATTGACCTGCCTGTTTGATAAGAAAAAGGTTGGTAAATTTGTCAGGAGGCAATGATGAATGTAACTGTATTGTATACCTAAAATGTACCAATAAACTTAATGAAAAAACAAATAAATAAATGCTGACCAAAAAAAATTGTCAGGAGGGTAACTTTACTATTAAATTGGGGGTGTAGACGAATGACAGACTCACTGAGAGAGAAATAGGGCAAATAATTCCTTTCACAATAGCATCCAAAAAACTGAAATACCTAGGAATCATCCTAACAAAAGAAATCAAAGACCTCTTCTCTGAAAACTATGGCACTCTGAAAAGAGAGATTGAAGATGATATCAGAAAATGGAAAGACATCCCCTGCTCCTGGGTAGGAAGGATTAATATAGTGAAAATGGCCATACCTCCAAAACTGTTATATAGATTTAATGCAATTCCAATTGAGATCCCAGCAGCATACTTCATAGACCTCGAGAAAACAATCCAAAAATTCATTTGGAATAAGAAGAGACCCAGAATAGCAAAAGCAATTCTAGGTAACAGAGACATGGCAGGGGGTATCACAATCCCCAACCTGCAACTATACTACAAAGCTACTGTGATAAAAACAGCCTGGTACTGGCAAAGAAACAGACTGGAGGACCAGTGGAACAGATTAGAAGATGCAGAAACAACGCCAGACACACTCAGCCATCTCATCTTCGACAAAGGAGCCAAACACCCTCACTGGAGGAAAGATAGCCTCTTTAATAAATGGTACTGGAAAAATTGGGCTTCAACTTGCCAAAGATTCAACCTAGACCTATATCTCTCACCATGCACTAAACTAAAATCAAAATGTATTAAAGATCTAAATATTAAAATAGAAACTCTGAACCAGTTGCAACAGAGGTTAGGTAGAACCCTTGAAGACATCAGTGGAGGAAAAGATTTTATGAACAAAACCTCAGTTGTCCGTGAACTAGCACAAACAATCAACAAATGGGATCTCTTCTTATTAAAAAGCTTCTGCACAGCAAGAGAAACCACCAACAGTGTGAAGAGACAACCCACAATAAGGGAAAAAATCTTCACCTGCTCTTCCTCAGACAAAGGTCTACTATCTCGAATCTATAAAGAATTTAAAAAGATCAGACCTCCCAAATTTAAAGACCCAATCCAAAAATGGGCATCTGAAATGAACAGACATTTTTCAAACAAAGAAGTAGAAATAGCAAATAAATACATGAAAAAATGTTCAACGTCACTGGTCATTCGAGAGATGCAAATGAAAACAACACTGCGATTCCACTTCACTCCAGAAAGAATGGCTGCTATCATGAAATCAACCAATAACAAATGCTGGCAGGGCTGTGGGGAAAGAGGAACCCTGCTCCACTGCTGGTGGGAGTGTAGACTGGTGCAACCACTGTGGAAATCAGTATGGAGATACCTCAAAGAACTAGGACTGGAAATCCCATTTGACCCCACTATTCCACTGCTGGGGATCTTCCCCAAAGAATTAAAAGAATCATACCACAGTGATATGTGTGCACCCATGTTCATAGCAGCACAGTTTGTAATAGCTAAAACTTGGAAACAGCCCAAATGCCCATCAACTGGAGACTGGATAAAGAAAATGTGGGTTTTTTATAAAATGGAGTACTACTCAGCCATAAAAAATGAGAAATTAGAGACATTTATAGCTAAGTGGATGCACATTGAGGCAATACTCTTAAGTGAAATAAATAGGACACAGATGTGTAAATACTGAGTAGTTTCTCTGGTGTGAGAAACTGAAAGTGTAAATAAGGACTAAATGTATAATAGGTCATGTGAAATAGAAGAAAAGGGGCAAAGGGGAAGGAAGTGGGAGGGCTAAGGGAAAGGATAGAAGGGAATGGGATTAATATGAGAAAATGGAAAAATAGGAACAAAATCTTTGTAAATACGGAGGGCTGGAGGAGTTGAAGGGAGGGCTGGGCAAAGGTGAAAAACAAGAACCAAGAGAGACTATGTAAAGGTGCAAATTTCCAATGATGAATGTCATTATATTGTATACCTAAAATGTACCAATTATTAGAATGAATAACCGATAATGTAAAATAGGAAGAAAAGGTCCAAAGGGGTAGGGGTAGTGGGAGGCACAGGGGAAAAGAAAGAAGGGAAAGGAAAAAATGATGAGAAATGGAAAAAATGGAAATAAAGTCTTTGTAAATAGGGAAGGGTGGAGGGCGTGAAGGGAGGGCTAGGAATGGGGAAAAAATAAGAACCAAGATGGATTATATAAAGGTACAGTTCCCAGTGAGAAATGTAATTGTGTTGTATACCTACAATGTACCAATAAAATAATTTAATACAAAAAAAAAAACTGGGGGTGTAGAGCCACAATAGAAGGAGCAGATCAAATTTCAACATTTCCTGTAGAGGAGAAAGTATGGTAAAGAGGGATGGATGCTAGATAAATTATCAAGAATCAGAGCCATGGCCTTAGCAAAATCACCCACCATATGGATCTAATTAAAAACAGGAGTCTCAATACAGCCCTTTTAAGCTGTGGTGAGTTAGGGTGACTCTACTTATCTGTACCCAGAGCAATACTGGAGCCTTTTTGAAAAGGAGCCTCAAGTCTTCCAGAGGTTCACAGGAGTAGCCCACATGACCAACTAAAACAGCTGACAAACATGGCAAAATCTATGTGGCTGGCCCACAGGATGAACCAAAATGGCCCACCTCTGTGATTAACTCACATGATGAACCAAAATATGGTGAAAAGACAGACTAGGATAAAACAAAGCCCTGAGAAAGTGAGATAAAAGGTCATCTAAGGGAAAAGCACAGATAAAACTTTAAGCACAAAAAGGGGTAAACTGGGGTAGGTGGCTACTTAAGCAGGAGACCCAGTTACCAATAGCTATTTTTCCCAAAAGAGTGAGAACGCTGAGTAAAGTATTATAGAGAACAGAAATATGGGGAGAAAAGGGAGTATTGAACTCTAGGTAGCACACATGTAACCTGAACATCTGTTCTGCAACTGGGTTAATAACAGACTCCCTCGCAGCTCTTAACTGATTTGTACGTGTAATGAGTGACCCAACCAGGAAAGTGAAAAAAAGAGGGAAATAAACTTGAGACAGACCGATGGGCCCCTTATCCCCTGAGAAAATATAAGCCATGCACTTCTCCTGCCCTCTCCCACGTGGTGGGACACACTAAGAAACTGTTTATGCTACCATGAGAAAGCTTCCTGAGCCCTAGCTTCCATTAATTTCTACCAAACTCTAGTTTCCTAGCTCTCACCAATAACCAAAAAGGATTCAAGCTCTCCAAAGATAAAGGCCCACCCTGGGAGAGAAGGAATGAGAATGGGATTGGAGATTTTCTAGGGAAAAGAATAAAAAAAGAAAAAACTAAACCAGTCCATTTTGGCTTGAGTTCACATATTTCAGAGAGGAACAAAGAAACATGCCCAAAAGGCCCTTACCTCCTGGCTGGCTCTGCTAAACATGTGACCAGGTTTTGGGGCGCTAGAGTCTCCGTCTAGAAGTGGTTTCTGGGTTCTTTCTGTCCTAAGGAAAGAATCAGTCAAGACAAACACAAAAGGTAGTGAGATTTTACATATGTAAAATGTGTTAAAAATCTGTTAAAAGAAACAGGTTCTGCAGAATGAGTTTGGGCCAAGTAAAAGTACGAAAAAAGTACACTCTACAACATGAGAATGGACTACTGTGAAAGAGAGAACATAGTAGCTTTTTCACTTTTTTTAGCTCTTGAAAAGTCATAATTGGTTGGGGACAAAAAGAAAAATGACATTAGAGTGGGAAGAGAAAGGACTAACATATTTAGTGAACCACATATTCAAGTTGGGAAACAATGAGCATCTCAGAAAGAAATGAAAAGTTTAGATAGTGGCTTTTCAAACCCTACCATTTTGCAAAGCTTGAAGGGTTATTTTGATTACTGACAGTTCCTGCTGTAAAACTTAGTAGCAAGACTGTAAGGCAAATTATGATTAGGCATGCTTCAAAAGCCAGAGAGGCAAAGGCTGAATAAGATCATTTCTAACTAGGAATGGCTCTGGACTTCCCCCTTTCAGTGAAGCCTAAATGAAGTGCTGATTGTTGTCTCTAAAATTTGTCCAGATTGCTGCACTTAGCACACCCATTGAGATGCCTAGAACTGCTGCTGTCTGTCTACCCACCTGCCACCCTAGAGGACCTGGGCGGGGGGGGCAGAAATGACCAGCCCTGAGCTGAGCATACGGCTGACAATGCAGTGAGGATCCAGGGGTGTCATTAAAGGATTTCCAATCTCAGAAAATGATTTTCTGGGTGGCTAGCATACTGCAAGGATACAAGTTGAGGATTCAGCCAGACTACTTTGAGTGCTTCAGTTTCCTGATCCATACAATGGAAAGTGTGAAGATTAAAGGAGTCATGTGCAAAATCTTTGGAGTCTTGTGTGGCACAAAGTAAGTTCTATACAGTGTTTCTCCTTCTGGCTTTGGCAGTGGGTGAAATTTTGAACAGCCTGAAAGTTTGTTTACTAAAACATTATGAAAAAGTAAATTACAGAAGAGTGTGCTTTGGAACAATCCAATTTATGTAAGAAAAAAAAAAGTGAGTATTCATTAAAGACACCTAGAACCAGATCTCCAGAAAGGAGAGCAGAGGAGACCAGGAGGTAGAGGGTAAAATGAGAGAAGGCATTAACTACAACAGCTGAATTTCTTCTCTTCCCTCCTATGTTATTTAAATCTGTTTTCACATAGAATATAATCACGTCTTATTGTGAACTTTTTAATCAGCTCCACCACATGCCTTGCAAGCGCAAGGTCCTGAGATTGATCCCCAGCACCAAAAAAATAAAAAATAAAAATAAAAATACAAAAAACTTACAAAACTTGACCCCTCCCCCCACAAACTCATGCTAACTAGGTTTCCCTACCCAAAACTCTTGACCATATCAATATCCAATCATCCAGCCACCATCTCTAGAATGACTGTCACATGCTGGACCTCCCTGAGGCCCCGAGCTCCTCATCTTCTGCACTTAACAATACTGGGGCTAAATAGTCTTGGCTGTAGGGCAGTCCTGTGCACTATAGGATGTTTAGAAGCTTCCCTGGCCTCTACCCCACTACATGTCAGTATCACCATTCCCATTATGACAACCAAAAATGACTGTAGGTGTTACTAAATGTTGTAGGGTGCAGTTTGGTAAAAACAGTCTGATTATGAAATAATGTTCTGTATGCTTTGTGAAAAGAAACAAGTGCCACCTCTTTTCTTAGGGACTGCCACCATTCTGGCCCTTGCTCCTCTGTAAAGCCCAACACTAGCCTAGGATAGGAGGAAAGGCGTCAGTAGGGCTAAGCTAGACCACAGGCTACATCTGTTTATTCTTCACAGTGATAGAAGACATGGCACAAGGATCATTATCCATTCTCCCTCAATAAACATTCTGTCCCTCTGAAGAATGTAAAAAGCACTCCCCAACATTTGGTTTGCAAAGCAACTCTTCCCTGCACCTGCCTCTGCTTCTCTTCAGTCTCACAAGAAAATGTCATCCCCTTCCCGTAGGCCCAAGGCAATGATGATGACAGTTTACATTTCTATTGTCTGCTCTGCCTGGGAAAGATGTGAAGAGCTGAACTGCACAGGGAACTTTTAAGAAACTATCAGCCATCAGGAGCACCAAAAGACTACATCTCCAGATCAGTTTGAGCAGCTAAGAGTAACCTGAGTACAAAAGTTTCGGTCATTTGAGAAGTTAAGAGTGGGCATTCTCTCCTCCTCTCCTCCCTTTCTTCTCCTTTCCATAATAGAAATGGAGCTAAGTTGGGGACCTTGGACTGGAAGGACTTCCAGGCAGAGATCTCCAGCCTGAGTTTTGGTTCCTAGGAAGACTAATCTGCCCTAGTCTGATTCAATTCTGCTCAGGGGTGACCTTGGTAAAACTATCAGCCTTCCTGGGCCTCAGTTTCTCCAATTGTTAAATGGAGATTACCCTCTACTTGTTCTATTGATCCATGCAGTTACTCTAAGAAGTCACTGAGGCATTGTTTATGTTGGACTTTGAAAATTGCACAGAATTATACAAACTTCTATGGCCCCAGGATTCATCCAATAGCCACGAGCCTACCAACCCCAGAGGCTGAAAATAAAAAGACATGACAATTAATCTTGATTGTCAACTTGACTAGATTGAGAGGTGCTTAGGAGATTAGTAAAGCACCAGTCTGGGTGAGTTTGTTGGGAGATAATTCCAGAGATAATTAGTGTGTAGGCCAGAAAACTAAGAGGGGAAAATTCACCCTGTTTATAGGTGGCATCCCCCAGAAGGTTTACAGTCTGGATGGAATGAAAAGGGGAAGCAGGAAGAAGTTAGCTTGTACTTGCAAGCTCGATTTTGCTTGAACAGGTGTGTCCTTTGCTGCTACCAGCTAACCATAGACTGAAACCATAAGTCAAAATAAACCTCTCCTCTTAAGTTTAGGGATTTTGGTCACAGTGATGGAAAGCTGACCAATACAGTACATGAGGTGATAGAGGAAAAGAAACCTGAAAATATTCTCTTGGCCATGTGGGATGTCCCATGAAATCAAAGATTTCTAAATCCCAGCATTTGACCATATTTCCAAGACCTGTCCCAACTTGTCTGCCTTCAGATGTAGCACAGAAATCATTCAATGGGAATGAGAAGGAAAGGGAGAGTGGGAAATCTTTCAGGAGACAGAAGTTGGCTGGCACTGCTTCCTTCCATCTTCAGGAGCCCAGGGGCCTGTGGCCTCCTTTGACAATCCAGAGAGTTTCCTTGACAAACCTCTAAAAGTCCTAAATTCAGAATCCATGTAGGGGAAGTACATACCATATCAGTCACCTTTCCCCCATACAGCCTTACTGTCAGGTGTTACTGTGGCATTCAAGATGCAGAAACAAGATAGCCTAACAGAGTTAGGCTAACTTGACGAGCTGGCTGGGTAGAGAAGGTTCTATGCTCTGGCTGGATGTCCAAGGCTTCCATGTGCTAGCAGGGGCTGGGAAAATGACTCGTGCTGCTAGAAGAAAAATATTTCTAGATCCAAATAGCTTCAAAAGGACAAAACCTTACCTTTTATGAATGTGAAACTGAGGCTCTTGGCTTGGACTAGATACTAAACTACTAACAACTACCACTATTGTTACCACCTACTGAGGTTATCATCCACCAGTCATTCAGGTAGATGTTATTCACATCTTCTTTCATTTACTCACCTCTAAACAAACAAACAGATGAGGACCAGTAGCAAAGAGACTGACCCAAAGTAATGCCATTTGTGAGTGGCAGAGACAGAATTCAAGCACAACTTTCCCTAATCCTAAATATTTAATTTTAGGGAGGGATGGAGGGGTTGAAGGGAGGGCAGGGGAAGGGGGAAATAAATAAGAACCAAGAGAGTATGTGAAGGTGCATTTCTCCAATGATGAATGTCATTATATTGTACACCTAAAATGTACCAATAAAAGGATATTTAAAAATTTAATTTTAACTACAATACGCACTGCTTTGAAGATGCCAAGCAGTGTCTCTCCAGCAATTAGTTCTAGACTATTCATTATTCAATGCTATGTGATAATAAAGTCACAAATCCCACCCTCCAAGTTATCAACAGTCCAGCTAAAGTTAATTTCCCTGTCCTAATACCTTGTCCTCCTCCTCTTCTAAACTCTATGTAAGAGGTAAAGATGGAGGTGCTGGACAACAACAAACTAACACTTTGGAATATCCTGAATTTGGTGAACCAAATAAATAATTAACTCAAAAGTTTTCCTGTTTAAAATCTAAACATGTTATAATGAAAACCAAAAGTAGGGTTGTAGAAAGTTGAATGAAAAGGACAAACTCATAGCAAAACAATTCCTAAAACAGAGAGAGGGAACAAAGCAGAAGAGTAATAAATCAGAAATAAGACTAAGGAAAATGTATTCTTTATACACAATGGAGTACCACACTGCTATAAAGAAAATACTTAAGGCATCCATAGGTAAATGGATGCAACTTGAGAACATAAAGTTAGTTCAAATAAGTCAGACATACAAGCTTAAATATCACATGGTTTTATGTAGATATATAGATATAGATAGAGAGAGAGAGGGTCCACCAAAAAATGTATATAAATGTATATACACTTTAGGAAAAGAAAAATAGTATGACTTTTTTTCAACAGATGGTGTTACCCCCATATGGGGGTCCCTAGAGGATGTCGTACATCACAGAAAACCCACTACACTGCTGACCCTTAGAGAAGAAATTGAAAATGTATGTGCAGCAGTCTCAAAGATCAAGGTTATCCAAGTAGAAGTTTGTCATACTAATAATGTCTGAAAATTAACGGCCACCACTTTGAGCACCTCTTATAATTGTAGAGGCCAAAGATAACTTGTATTAATCTCATGATGTCTCAAAAAATTTAGTATTAAAATATTATACAAATTTTTCTTTTCCTGAAATGTGTATACACTTTTTGGCTCGCTCTCTCTCTCTCTCTCTCTCTCTCTCTCTCTCTCTCTCTCCTTCCTCCTTCTCTCCCTCTCTAGAGATATATAGATACACACACACACACACACACATGCACGCACACACACACACACAAAGAGCAAAATAAAAGAGTGATAAATGGGAAGTATGAGAAGTTCAAATACTTCCAAAAGTATTTCAAAAATATTTTAATACATATGTTAATATGTCTCATTTATACTACTAGTTTATCTTAGCTCATTGAAAAGAAAGTTTTGTGTTACTGTTTGTTTCTTTTCCCATCTGCACCAGATTCTGGAAGAACCAGATTTAGAAAAATGTAAAGAATATGCTTCAAAGACAAACTAAGCTCCTCCCAACTGCACTGCAGATACTTGGAGCCACAGATTGGAGGAGGCAGGAGAATTTAAATCAACTATACATTACAGTTCCTATGTGGAAAGTAGGAGAAATTTTAAGAAATTGTCCAAGACTTTTTTAAGGGACAAGAAAGAGGAAATTGACAAAGTATGACTAGAGGCAATGGCTGAAAGAAATAAAAACTATTTCTTGTTTATATCCCTACTAAGTTGGACAGGCCATAGTTTGTTTGTTTGTTTTTTTAAACAATAGCACAAGAAAACAAGAAAGGTCATCAAAAGGCTGAAACTTTTTTTAGCTCTCTGGAAAATAGCAAATGGAGCTAGATTACTGGAAAAATTAGAACTGAGAACATTCCACCCAGAAGACCTGAGACAAGTGAAGCTATTCGTGAGAGCCCAAGACAGCTCCAAAGTGGCAGAAAAGAAAAACCAAATACAGAGATTAGCTGGGGGTAGTGGGGAGGATGAGCATCAGGAAGATTTATCACAGACTTGCATTCTAAATCACGCTGACTGAGCTAATCAGAGGGTGCCTGGAGCTGGTGAGGGAGGTGAAAATGGATTTCAAAGAGGCATAAGGGAACTTTTGGGACTGATGGAAATAGTCTCTATGTTCATTAGGATGGTGGTTATACAGCATAAAGACTCTAGCCCTAAAATTGGTGTATTAGTTGTATTTAAATTGTGCCTCAATGTCTTCGTCACTTTCTCGTCCATTGGACAAAATATGCAACACCCAACAATTAAACAAGGCAAGATTTATTTTGACTCATAGTTTCAGTCCATAGTTGATAGGCTGATAGCAGAGAAACACTGTTCACATCCTGACAGACAGGAAGTAGAGAGAGTAAAGGAAGAAAAGCTGGGGACAGGGATATCCCCAGAGCACGAGTGACTCGCCTCTTCTGATGAAGTCTCACATCTTAAGAACAGATTCAGTTGTGAACTCTTCAATGGATTAATCTACTGAAGAGAATAGCACCCCTATGATCTAATCACCTTCTCAAAATCCCAACTCTGAACACATAAGACTTTAGGGGGAGGTTCTCAATCTGAATTGTAACAACACACCATGAACCCCAAAAGACTCATCTCCACCTCTTTATACAAAATTCACTTGGTGCATCTCTAAAGGTCACCAGAGTGTAACCAGTTCTAGCCCACTAGTAAAGTTCAAGTCCAGTGTCTCCTCAGAGATTCAAGGCAAACTCTTAGCGATGAGTCTCTGTGAAAATCAGAAAGAAAGTTAAACACTGCCATCATACAGTGGAACCAGGTAAACATTCCCATTCCAAACAGAAAGATAGAAGGCTATATATCTGATGAAAGTAAGACTGCAGCCCAACAAGATAAACATTAAATCTTGTAGCTTTGCATCCAGCACCTAGGACAACTTGTGGCTACCAGAAGCGAACTCAATATGATTTGAGTGGCTCCACCCCGTGACATTGCCAGTTTCAGTTTTCATGGCTTCTCCCTTGGGGTGACTCTGCTCACTGTTTGTGGCCTAGCTTGGTAGACATAATATTTTCCTGGCTTCTTTAACTTCCTGGAATCTCCAGTGCACTTTTGGCTTCATTCTCAGTTTCACCCTCTCAAGAGCTTGCTTCCTGGCCTCCCAGAACTTCCTTTGAAATCTGAGTAGAAACCTCCTGATCCAACAACCCTGCCTTCCACATGCCTATAAAACCAGCATCATGCTGATGATGCCAAAGTATGCCACAAGCTGTAGCCAGGGCCCTTGATCATGGCTGCAGAAGCCTCTGAGTGGCTGAATGACTGAGCACTGTGAAATGAACCTAGGAGGATCAATGCCCTAGGGAGCCTGGGGCTCTCTTCTCAGATTAAACCTTTACAGTTGTGTACCACTGAGTCTTTGAAAGGTGTGATCTTGCTGATTTCTAAGATGGCCTCAAGGCATCTTTAATGTTGTCCTGATGCAAAGTACTTGGATTCTTTTTCATGCTAATCTTTTCAGCAACCTTGCTGAAACCTCTTTTGCCCCAACATTGCAGGTGCTTCCTTTCTAATGAAACTGATAACTTTTTAAACTGGGCTTTTGCTTATGATTATCACTCTAAATCTGGCTGGAAGCAGAGAGAAGTGGCCATGCCTCAGCCTGAACATTGGGCTGCCTTGAAATTTCTTCTGGCAGCAGATCAGTTAGTCTGTCACCTTTAATCTCAGTCTTCTGTAAAGTCTCAAGACACGGGGAAATTGCAGACAAATTTTCTGCTAGAGTGTAACACACATGACCGCTATTCAAATTGTCAGTGCAGTCCTTGTTCCCAGTTTCAACCACCTGAGCATGGTCTTTTCTGTCTGCATTTCTGTTAGCATTCTGGTCTGTACTCCAGCCACATTCTTCCATCAAGCTTGGCTTACAGCCTTCTAGACCTTCTGTATCTGGTATCTCCAAGCCTTTCCAACTCCCATGAACTGCTTAGTCCAGTATAGTCATAACAATGACCCTGCTTCTCTGGTACCAAAATCTGGTTTAGTCATTTTTCCATTATCAGGACAAAATGCTTGACACCCACAACTTAAAGAAACAGGCTTATTTTGCTCACAGTTTCAATCTATGGTCAGTCTGCTCCACAACAAAAGTGGCATGGCACAGGGGTATCATGGAGAAAAGGTTCTCATATCATAGCATCCAGTAGGCAGGAAGAGAGAGAAAGGAAAGTAAATTAATCTACTAATGAGTATAGTGCCCCCACAATCCAGTCACCTTCTCAAAGCCCTACCTCTGAACACATGAGTCTTTTTGGAGAGACAGTCTAGATAGAAACCATAACATTTAGTAAAGCTGACTTTTTTTTTTTTTTTTTTTTTTTGGTACCGGGGATCGAACTTGGGACCTTGCGCTTGCAAGGCAGGCGCTGGAACCATTGAGCTAAATCCCCGGCCCAAGCTGACTTTTGATAAAGAGATTTAATAGACATTAATCAGTTGAAAGGCATGAACATTATTTGGATACTGATTCATATAATTTAGGAAAAAGAATTTGTAGATCAAGTTGAAAATGTGAACATTATCTGGACATTTATGGCTTTCAGGCATTATTAATTTGGGATGGGGTGATGATGGCATTGTGGTATATTTAGAAGGGAAGTCAGTCCTAGTCTCTTAGAGATTTATACTAAAATGTTTACAAATGAAAGTATACAATGTCTGAAATTAGATTCTAAATAATTCAGGAGGTGGATGTAATGAAGGAAAGTATAAAGGAAACAAAATTGGCTACAAGTTAATAATTGAGTGATACATGAGGCTCATTATACCCTACCCTTTACTTTTTCATATGTTTGGAATTTTCCCTATTAAAAACATAAAAGCAATTATATGCACATCCAAGACAAAAAATATTCAAGAACACATTTAATTGGTGGTAGTTTATAGAATTAGTTAATTTCCATTTTTCCTTCCATAATTATCTATATTATTGAAATTGTTTCTGGAAAATAAAAACATTATGTCTTTTAATGTTTTAATCTCACCCATTGAGAGGTAACTCAATCCTCTCCTCTAAGAGTTTTCCCTGATCCTCCCTTCCTCGTTTGGCTTCCTCCACTGAGCACCTATGAAACTCACCACTTCCTCTTCTTAGCATTCAGCATGTATTATCTTTGATAATTTATTGTTACACAGAATGATTATTGCACTTTAGGAGGCCCCCAAGACCACTCTCAGGTTTAATTTTTTTGCTAGAAGTATTCACAGAACTCAGAAAGTTATTGTACTTGTACTTATAGCTTATTAAAGTGAAAGGGTGCAGATATAAATCAGCAGTTATAAGATATATACAACAGTTTCTAGTGAGACTAGGCATGAGCTTCTAGCTGCCCTCTCCCTGTAGGGTCTTGAGCATAGCACATACTTCTCTAAGCAGCAATATGTGGCAACTTACACAGGGCATAGGCAACCAAGGGAGCTCATCTGAGTTTTGTCTGGGGTTTTTGTTGGAATTCAATCATGTAGACATAACTGACCACGTGTGTGGCTGACCTCACTACTCCCCAGTGGCAACTGTCAGCCAAGTTATTCAAGTTGCATTAAAAGTGCTTCCCTGGTTATTTATCCCATCATCAACACTGCCGATTGGCAGAGTCGATGCTAGAGCAGCTAGGTCTTACGGTTGGTCTGTGCGTTCTGGTAGCATAGAAAAAGAAGCTGGAAATAAGCATAAAGATGATGCTGTTCAACTCACTTTTAACCTAGAGGAAACTGAGGCCTATGAAGAGGAAACAACCTAAAAAGGGGGACATTTCATCCCTTCTTCCATGTAAAAACTCAAAGAAAGGGGGCCATCTACAAAGCAAAGATCTCTCAACAGGTATTGAATAAACCAGTGCCTTGATCTTGTACTTCCCAGCCTCTAGAACTATGGCCAATAAATTTCTGTTATTTATAATGTATCCAGTGTCAGATATTTTGTTATAGCTCCCCAAAGGAACAAAGACACACTGTTTGCATAGATTATCTGGTATGACCTAGGTAACCCAGGTAAACAAATGAAGATATAGACCATGTAGGATATTCCAGGGGCTTAGAAGTTACCTCCCAGAAGCAGGACAAGGGCTGAACATTTCTTAGAGCAAGGGTAACCCTTTACTATATAAATGTCTCCTCATTTAGATTTCAAACCTTTGAGAGCAGAAGAAGCATACATTTCACTGTTTCTACTATTTGGCATGTGTCTCATACAGAGAAGGGAAACACTCACCACTGAGGCTCTGCCCTATAGTCACTTTCTGAGAGAAGGTCCAGTCTATTGGAATGGAAAGAAATAGTGGTTAGGATTTCCACCATGAGAGGTGGACAAAACCTATGAAAATGGAAGAAAGACAATTCAGAGAACTGAGGTTTGGAAAATAATTTGGAAGGCAGGTAGAATAATGTCACTTGAAGTGAGGTCTGTAGACCAGAGCATCAGCATTCCCTGGTTGCTTGTTAGAGATATAAATTCCAGGGCCCCATCCCAGATGACTGATTCTGAATTGGTGGGGTCAAACCAGGAATTTGTGATTTAACAAGCTCCAGGTGACTGGAGTCCACACAAAAATTTGAAAAGTATTAGCATTGAGAACATTCATGTATTCTGGAATTGTCCTCAGGAAGGAAAAGAGGGACACACTTAGGGAAATGGGATGGGGCAATGGGGAAGATCCAGGATGAATTATGTTCGTTTTTTACTCATAACACTTCTGACACCAAATGTATCAGGGTTTTCCTGATCAATTCTCCAACACTCCAGACATCAAGAAGAGATGCTAAAAATAAATTCTAACATTACCCAGAGTTAGCACCAGAATCTGCAGGTTTAGCTGAGTTCCATAATACTGCCCTCATATTAGATGCCATTTGCAAGTACTGGGTCTCTAGGTTAACCACATTTCTGTACAATTTGGCTACAAATTGAGGATTCTCATAAGCCTCTTCTCAGGCTAAATAATTTCCTAGACTAGCTTACAGAACTCAAAATACATTCTACTTGCTCTTGCTAGTTTGTTATAAAAGATACAATTCAGGAACAACCAAATGGAAGGAGTGCATATGGTAAGGTATTGGGGAAAGGATAAGAAGCATTTTTGCCCCTTCTAGGCACAGTACCTTCTTAGCACGTTGATGTGTAAACTCCATTGTTTAGTTCCCGTGGAAGTCTCATTAGGTAAGCACGACTCATTAAAGCATTGGTGATTTGAGTCAGCCTCTAGCTCCTCTTTCCTCCCCCAAAAAAGTATGGTGGGGTTTTCCTCAGATAAGCTCCAAGGAGGTAACCTTAGAAAAAGTGTAGGTGCTTGACTCTCATCACAGAAAAGCACTTCAGGATGTATCCATGAGGGGTTTAGGTTTATTAGGCAGAGTTAAAAAGTAAGAGATAATGGAAATGTATTTTAGCATGAAGAGCTAAAGGACATCCTTCTCAGATGGAAAAGATCAGACTGGCCTGTTAACAGAACAACAGGACCAATTTTTAAGGAGTTGGGGTGGGCTAGAGTCTAGTTAATCATTATCGTGGTTCTGAATTTGGAAGGTGGCTCCAGAGAAGTCCTTCTTTAATCTGGTCTCCATGTGATAACTGACTCTTCTTTGGACAGTCTCAATTTTGTAGAGGCTGTGCTGGAATCCAAGGTGATGTAGTTGGGGGTAATGATTAGAGACTTCTAGGTGCTCACTGGTAGTTGAATGTTATTGTAGATCTTGTATTTGGTGCCTTCAGTCTTGAAGGGAAATGAGGTATGTCATATAAATTTAGAGCTAATTTACTTTGTTTTTCCAGTTTTTAGACAGATACTTGCTAAATAATTAACATCCATATATGCAGAGATGGGATGGGATCAGACCCAAAGTTTTAAGGTACAAAGTTGAGATCAAAGTTTGTTCTGCTTTTAGTTACCTACTGGGCATCTGTAGGCCCAAATGAAGAGTCATTGTTGTTTTAAAGCAAAAAATAACTTTCAAGTTCCTGACTGCCTCAGAAGAAAACAGATTATGCTTTAAAGAGTAACAGATTAAATGCCTAGAATTGTCGTCTGTCCCTATGGTTATTTCTGCCTCAGGGTAGGGATGAGAGCAAGGTTTCTGAAAGTCTGAACTTTCTACTCATGCCTTGATCATTCTGGTAGTCAGCCTTCATCCTAAGGCTTTCTATGGGCCCCTAGCCTCAAGTCATCTCATTAGGACTCTGCTATGCTTTAGATCGAGAATCTCCCAAAAGCCTCATATGTTCAGAAGTAGAGCTGTGGGAAGGTGATTGGATCATTTGGAAAGGTTTTAGGGTGTCAACTAGTTAACTTGATTGTAGGAGATCATGTAGGGTCAGAGGAGGTGGGTCACTGCGGACATAACTTAGAATGATGTATCTCCCTCCCTGTCTTCTCCTTTCTCTGCTTCCTGGTACTATAACATAAACAGCTTTCCTCTGACAGTCTCTATGCCATGTGGTTTCTGCCTTGGAGCCAGCAAATTATGGCCTGAATCTTCTAGAAACATGAGTCAAAATAAGCCTCTCTTCCTTAAAGTTATGACTGCCAGGTATTGTGTCTCAGTGACAAAGAAAGTGACTAAGACAGATTTTAGTGCCACAGAACTGTGGTCATTGCAAAAGCCTTCAAAATTGGCTTGTAGAAGGAATTTAGAAAGGTTTTGAGATGCTAACTAGAGAAGCCCTAGAATACAATGTACTGAGCTTGATGGAGGAATCCGGCTGGAGCTGGATTCAAAAGAACAGAATGCTGATAGAAATCCATACAGTAAAGACCATGCTCAGGTGGTTGTAACTGGAAACAAGGACTGCACTGACAATTTGAATAGCGGTCATGTGTGTTACACTCTAGCAGAAAATTTGTCTGCATTTTCCCCGTGTCTTGAGACTTTACAGAAGACTGAGATTAAAGGTGACAGACTAACTGATCTGCTGCCAGAAGAAATTTCAAGGCAGCCCAATGTTCAGGCTGAGGCATGGCCACTTCTCTCTGCTTCCAGCCAGATTTAGAGTGATAATCATAAGCAAAAGCCCAGTTTAAAAAGGTATCAGGTTCATTAGAAAGGAAGCATCTGCAAAGTTGGGGCAAAAGAGGTTTCAGCATGGTTGCTGAAAAGATTAGCATGAAAAAGAATCCAAGTACTTTGCATCAGGACAACATTAAAGATGCCTTGAGGCCATCTTAGAAATCAGCAAGATCACACCTTTCAAAGACTCAGTGGTACACAACTATAGAGGTTTAATCTGAGAAGAGAGCCCCAGGCTCTCTGCTTGAGAAGGGCTCCCTAGGGCATTGATCCTCCTAGGTTCATTTCACAGTGCTCAGCCATCCAACCACTCAGAGGCTTCTGCAGCCATGATCAAGGGCCCTGGCTACAGCTTGTGGCATACCTTGGCATCATCAGCATGATGCTGGTTTTATAGGCATGTGGAAGGAAGGTCTGGGAGGCCAGGAAGTATGTTCTTGAAAGGGTGCTGCATGAAGACATGAAAATGAAGCTAAAAGTGCACTGGAGATTCCAGGAAGTTAAAGAAGCCAGGAAAATGTTATGTCTAGCAAGGTAGGCCACAAGCAGAGAACAGAATCACCCCAAGAGAGAAGCCTGAAGGCCACCCAAATCATATTGAGTTCACTTCTGTTAGCCACAAGTTGTCCCAGGTGCTGGATGCAAAGCTACACGACTTAATGTTTGTCCTTCTGGTATTCAGTCTTGCTTTGGTCAGATATATAGCTTCCTATTTTTTGTGTTTGGAATGGGAATGTTTACCTCATGCCATTATATATGATGGCAGTGTTTAACTTTCATTTTGATTTTCATGGGAGCTCACAGCCTTGAATCTCTGAGGAGTCATTGGCCTTAAACTTTTCTGGCAGTCTGAAACTGGTTAAACTCTGGTGACTTTCAGAGATGCACTAAATGCATTTTGTATAAAAAGATGGGGATGATTTTTTGAGGGTCATGGTGGATTGTTACAGTTCAGATCCAAAACTTCCCCAAAAAGCCTTATATGCTCTGAGGTGGTGCTTTTTGGAAGGTGATTGGATCATGGGTGCACTACAGCTGACTTGTTTTTAATAGATAGGACTTGATCCAAAGAGGTAAGTCATTGGGAACATGACCTGGAAGAATAAATCTCCCTCTCTGTCTCCTGTCTGCTCTCTCTGCTTCCTGGCCACCATGACACCAGCTTTCCTCAGCTCTGACATCTGCCTTTCAGTTTCTGCATTGGAGTCAGCTAACTATAGACTGAATCCTCTAAAAACTGTGAGCCAAAATAAACCTCTTCTCCTTTAAATTATAGGTGTCAAGTATTGTGACCTGGTGACAAGAAAGGTGACTATGACAGAAACAGGTGATGATTATCACTTAGTCTATTCTAAGGATTTTAGGAGCTGTGTCACTAACTAGGGACAAAAGGCACACTTTGGAAATATATACTTCTCATTATGTCAGAGGGATCCATAGTAGGGCTGGTTGTAGATTGGACACTGGGCACAACAGCCTCTGGAGCAAAGAGGCATCCACGAGTGTCACACCCCAAGACTATTTGTAGCCCACATAGTCAGCAAAGCTGCCAACCAGAAACATTGCACTCCTGTGAAAGATCAGGGTGCGGTGACTTATTAACAAGAACAGAGGCTATCAAGGTATTTTAGCCTTCAGAATGAATTATGTTGTCCAGTACCACCAAGGAGCCCCCTGCTATCTCATAGGGTCCAAACTCAGCTCCTACCAAATATAGCACTCTGATATATCAAACCAACAGAACAGAAATCAAGGTTATATCAATTTAGCAATATTTATGAAAAATTAAAGTGCAATGTTTCATCAGTGGTAAGCCACTATTTAGCCTGAAGTTATGGCTTAGCTTCAGGGCTGATTTTTCTCTCTCCTCAGGCTCTCATTTGCACCAAGTTTCCTAGGAAAATAGAACCAGGGCAATTTCCATAACAATGATCTTCTCCCCTGCTGAAGACACTCTTAATCAATAAGTTGACAAAATAATGGTCTGCTCCTTAGATCCTTCAAGAATAATAAGCACCAGCCAAGTGAAGGAGCCATGCCTGTGCCTGAAATCACATAGACCACAGAGGAAAATATGAGAAAAGCCCAGAGCCTGTGGTCCATTTTCTGATAAAAGAGCTGTCTAGAAGATGTACGTGGCATTTTGCAGATTATCACCAACTTGGCAAGTGAAACAGGTTTCACTTGTGATTTTTTATTCAAAGAAAAATGAATAATGGATTTGGTGTTTTGATTAGGCAGCCCAAAATCATAAATTCAAATTACAATATTTAAAGAGGAAGTATCAGTAAATTATTGCTGAGTAAACAAACCTCCCAAAACTGAGTGGCTTAAAACTAAAAATCAGTTATTATTTTTCATGCATCTGAGGGTAAAGGGATGATTATTCTTGTTCAGGCTTTGCTGGGATGGCTCTGTTCCAAATGTCTCTCATCCTCCTGGACCAGTGGACCAGCTTAGACACAGTCTTCTCATGGTGATGGCTGAGGCATAAGAGATCAAGTAAAAGCCCACAAAGTCACTTAGCCTAGACTTACACTTGCCACTGTCACTTCTGCCTCATTCTTATGCCAAAGGCAAAGCATATCAATAGGCTCAAAGCCAAGGTAGAAGGAAATGTGTTCCACCTTTTATGAAGGAAATCCAAAGTCACATGATGATGTGTGTAGATATAGTAGGAGATAAAACTAGGAGCTAATAATGCAATCTATAACAGAGAGAAGCACATTTGCCCATAGTTAATATTAAGTGAAAATTGCTGTGTTTGAACACCGTTCTTTGATTTTATTTTTTTTTATTTTTGTCAATAGTAGAACTATTTCCCTAATGTGAAAGGAACACATTTGCTCTAAACTACCTGAAAAGCTTCATCTCTATTAATGCCCTGGCTTGCAAAATCTTCCCCCTGGAACCCAAATGGCTAAATGACTAATTTCCAATATATCCTGTAATACTACACCTTGCCTTTACTGAAAGCAGTCATTCTCAAAGGGTGGTTCCTAGACTTCAGTACTGGCATTGCCTAGAAACTTAGAAATGCAAATTTGAAGTCCATATCAAGACTTACTGGATCAGACTCTATGGGAGTGGGGTCCAACATGTGTTTTCATAAGTTCTCCAGGGGATTCTGATGCTTATTTAAGTATGGAAAGCACTGGTTTAGAGTATCTTTTCCCTACCTCCTGCCTTTGTCCTCCTTGAGAAGGATATTTGAGTTTGTTCCTATTATTACAGGACCCAGTAGGGATGATTCATGTCACCACCAAGCCTATTTCCCCACTTCTAAACTCTCATAACATTTATTATCTATTCAGTTAATTTCTTTTTTAGATTATTGCATCTTAACTCCACAGGTCAGCTATAAATACTGATCAGCAGGTCATTTACCATGGAATTTAGAGTCAGAGGGACCTAGGTTCCAACTCAGCTTTACACTTTACTAAGAGTATAGCCTTAGACAGGTGACTGAACCTCCCTGAGCCTCAGTTTCCTCTTACGCACATAGGACTCATAATGCCCACTCACTCGGAAACAGCCAGACAGGCAGGCAAGCACAGTCCTGGGCCTTAGCCTGTTGGACATCAAAAGTTTGATTTGTGTTTTCTTCTGAGGCAGTCAAGGACTTAAAAGCTATTTTTACTTTTTAAAGAAAATGACACTTCACTTGGGCCTACAGATACCAAATGGGTAACTAAAAGCAGAGTGAAGCCTGACCTTATTTTGTATCTGTCTCCTTTCTTATCATAAAACTTTGGATCAGATTCCTGCCCAGTTTTGCATATAGGCACGTGAATCATTTAGGGAGTGTCTAAGAGCTGACAATACCAAGTTGATTAGCCCTAAATTGACATAGCCTATCTCATCCTCCATCAAGACTGAGGACAGTAAGATAAGAGGTTTACAGGGACATTCAACTATGAGTGGGCACCCAGAAGTCTCCAGTCATTGCCCTAAATCTATGTCATCTTGGGTTTCAGCAGAGCCTCTATAAAACCAAGACTGCTCCAAGCAAGAACAATAATCTCATGGAGACCAAATTGCCCCTTCCTCCAAGCAATAAAGACTTCTTCAGAGCCACCTTGCAAAACTAGAACTGAGATATGGTTAACCAGACCGTAGCTCACCTTAGCCACTCCATAAGAACTGGCTTCGTTCCTTCCTTAATGGGCCAGTCTGATCTCCATCAAAGTTGTGCCCCTTCAGCTTCTCAAGCTAAAGTTCCTCACCTGGTTTCTCTTACTTTCCAACTCTACCTAATAAATATGCCTATGCCTTTCACTGATGCATCCTGAAATACTTTCTTGCTATGAGAGTTAAGAACCTGCCCAGGCAGAGCTGAGGTCCCTATCTTCTCTTTTGGGAGACTACGCTGGACCCTGGCTGGTGACAACTCTATGGCATTGAGGCAAAAATAAAAATAAGCAAATAGATATAAAGTATGTTGCATAATGCCTGCCCAAGCACTTTTAGCACAGTATTCAAAAGAGACCAGAATATCACCTAAAATATACCACTTTGACATAGGATTATTTTGAGCTGAAGGCAACTGAGAAGTAGATATCAAAAAAGCTCTCTGCCCCTCCTCTTATTTGCCTAAGCATAGGACGGAAATTTCCAATGTTGTCCCTCCTTCCTTCTACCAGGAATGACAAAGGTTAATCACCAAAGATAACTTTAGAACCTTATCAACTTGGAAATGGTATCAGAGAAATATACATAACAATGATGACTACTCAGCCCTTGTCTACTATTAGTTTCTCTCTATTTGAGTCCCCACAATTTGCTGTCCCTGGAAACTCAATATCTTTTTCCTTTGCCTTGAGACTTCTCAAAAAATTTATTGTTTTTTGTTGAAAATTCTATTTAAGCCAGTATGCTAAGGCAACTCATTGATATTTACACATTTTTCCCTGAGTATCTCCCACATATACATGTAAGACTGAGGGCCTTACCAACCCGGGAAGGAACACACCGGACAAGTTGGAAAGTAAAACTGACCTTAGTCTGGCCAGACGGCACTCCCAAAGCAAAGTAGCTTAGAGAGGCGACTAGCCCAGAGTCCGAGGCTCTTTTTATAGGGGGTTGCAGGGGAAGTTAACAGGCAAAATTTACAGAAGAGGAACAAAGGTTAGTGGTCAGCTGACACGTACTGATAGTCAGCAGATGTTTGTAGATTGTTCTATAGATAGCGGTGTTCAGAACATCAGTTTCGAACAAAGAGTTGAGTAATTTACTTTGGGACCTTATGGCTGATACAGATCTTATCTAGTGTCCTAGCATCTTTATCTATTTACTCACATTCACAGTTGGGGCTATGGGAGTTTTATGATTACAGAGTTATGCAGTCCCACATACATGAAATATACACATTTATAAACATATGTGTCTTTCTCATGTTAACCTATGTTGGATACCAGAATCCATCTCAGCTAAGAACTTAAAAAGGCACAAGGAATATTGCTTTTCTGCTTCTACACCACTAGGGTTTGGGCCACTTCATCTTTGTTACATCATCTGAATCAGTGGGAGTGAACACATTAAACCACCCATTAAACATTTCCCCTGTTTTTAATATAAATGAAATACATTCCCTGAATACTCATTCCCCTTGTTATCATGGCTGATGGGGTCCCAGGTAGGTTTCTAGGTTCTAGTGTATGATGAACAAAGAACTAGATGTGGCATGTGATAGTAAAGAAAAAGTAGCAAAGTTTAATTTAGGCAACAGTATGCTCAGAATGAGCAGGCTCACCCAAGTGTAAAGAAAAATGGCATGAGTGCTTGGAAGTGTTAGGTTTAAGAATTTAAAATGTTACACCCAGTCTAGAGTGCTTCTCATTGTATCTTTCAGAGCATGATTGACAATGTGATTGACAGGGTGCTGAGTCATGTCAGCTGTACTAGCACCCATGTCCTTTTCTATAATTCACTCTGTTATAATTGGATACATGAGATGTAGTCCATATGCATGAATCTTCAAAGAACTCCAAGTGAAGAAATGTTACTATAGGTCAAGTGGGAGGATCTAGCATGTATTTGTCTTATCTCTACCTCTGGGTAGTAGGCCTTAGGACAAGGAAGGGGAGGTTGGCCCTGGGGAATTGCCCAAGTTCAGGTGAGTGGAAAATTGTTCCACAGCCTCACTTGTACTATCTATATTATTCTCCCTTGAGAGACTTGGTCCCCCCAAAATCTCTAAGGGGTGCTAAGGATGAACTCTCCGTCTTCTACAGCTGCCTCTTGCTGAACAAGTGTGGCTGGCCCTACCTATGTGAAGACTGTGGAACTCTCACCCACCTGGTCTAGGGGCTAAGGGAGCTGTACTTCTCCTCCAAGGATTTGTTGATAAGATCTAGATAGGGAGGTGAGTTTTGGTTCTTGGCTTGGATCACCCTCTGTACTTTACTGTTAAACAAGAAGAAACTAATTTGACTAAGATATTAAATATGCATGGTCCAAATAGTAAAGCTATGAGAAGCATTAATAAAGGCCCTATCAAGGGAAATAACAAGGATGTCTAATTCCAGATTTTTACCTGGATCCCCATTGCTTAGATAGTTCTGGAAGAACCTAGAAGTGTGGTCTACTAGTTTTCATGCAGTATATATCACCATTCTAGTCTAATTGACATAGAAGCAACATTCTTCTTCTAGAAACAAACATAATCCCCCTTTTCAGTAGTTAGGTCTAGACCCCTCCAGTTTTGTAGGGATACCATGGCCAGTGTATCTGTTTGATTCTGGAGGATGACAATGCTCTGGGCAATGTCATCTAGAATGTCTGTCAGGTCCTTAGGTAACTGTTGGTAATAGGAGAGCAATGTGGTTAGATTTAAGGTTCTGTATAAGTGGTCACTGCCTATTATCTCTTCTAGACACAGTTTTTCAGCCACCAAAGAGGATTCCAAGAAAAATAAGAACAAGCCAAAAGAGGTCATTTTATAATTTGGGGCAATGATCCCAAGAGTGAGTAGCAGCAAGCAAGAGAGTAACAAAACTAGCTACACAAGACATGCCAGGAAAGACCCTATTTCCAGGACAGGGCTGACTTCCCCTTTTATTTAAAGGGAGCAAAATGGTTTACTTCTCTGATTCAGCAGGTTGGTCAATGTTTTCTGAAAGGAAACTTGAAGGCATCTACTGGTTCTCAGGTGTATGAGGTTTGTGGTCTTTCTTCTTCATTTTCACATGCCTCGGGCAGCTTGGGTTTTATCCTGGAGAGGTAAATCTAACAAGTTTTGGGACCTAGGGTCCATAGAAATAAAAAAGAAAGCATCCTTGAGAACAAGGACAGAGAATTAGTTAGTGTCAGCCATGATCTCTGCAAGGAGGGTGTATGGGTCTGCTACTAGGGATGAATAGGTACCACTGCCTCATTGATGATTCTGAAATCTTTTACTAGGCAACATCTCCTGATAGCTTGACTACCTGTGAAATGGATGTGTTCCATGGGGAATGGCATTGCACCAGCAACTCTGTAGCCAAAAATTTATCAATAATGGATTTTATTCCCTGCCTAGCCTCTCTTTTAAAGGGATACTGCCTTCTTTTAGTGTATATATTAGCGCCCTTGAGCTGAATGATTACCAGGGTGGCCTTGACAGCCCACTGTGGGTTGCCATTATATTACACTTGAGGATCAACTCCTAGAAGAGGAGTCAGGCCTGATGGAGCCAGTTTCCTGACTAGGACATTGATTGCCAGAGATTTGAATGACAGGTTGGCCTTGAGTAGGAAAAGTATATATATCTTTGGATATTTCAGTATTATCATGAAGGCAGCTTGGAAAAACAAATCTCCCAACCAGAGATTTCAGAGTTCAGAGTTGGGTAAAGAAAACTGACGAGTTAATTCTTCAAGGCCCGCAACAACTGAGGAAGTTAGACTAGCATAAGATGCCCCAATATTGAGAAGGCTTACCCATGACATCCAGAGTTATCCAAGGGTCCTGCAAGATGATGAGGATGTCCTCGCACAGACTGCCTCAGCACTGTCAGTCACTGTCTGGGCATTTGTCCCATGCTACCATGGTGGTGGATGACCTCATTCCCTCCTGGGCACAAGGACAGTCCCTCCTACATTGTCAAGGGTTGTTATCCATATTCAGACAGGCCTCACAAGGACTGGCAGCTTCTGAGGGCATTTCTTTGCCCAGTGTCCAGATTGCTTGTACTTGAAGCACCCAGATTTGCCTCTATCACCCTTTGGATTACCTCAGTTTCCCTTGGTGCCACAGGCTTTATCATGAGCCTTATCCATTAGGGCCAGCATGGCTGTAGCCAGCCTTTCATCCTTACTCAACTTCCATTTGTCCTCCTGCTCATCATAGTTGTTAAAGATTATAAGCCACACGGAACTATTAACTTAGCCCAGCTAATGGGCCCTGTTGTAGGTTTTGGAGCTTCCTCCTGAAGTGTGGAACTGACTGGCTAATAAAATAGTGTCCCAGGATAATTTGGCACTCTCTAGATTCCAGGTTTAAGTTAGTGTATTTACAGAATGCCTCTAAGCTGGTTCTGGAAAGCTGCTGGATTTTCATCAGAGCCCTGATTGATAGTCCTGAGCTTATCATGATTTACAGGTTTGGGCATGCCCTTATGAATACCCACTAAGATGGCCTGGAGGTATAATCTCCATTTGATCTCTCCATCCTTGGTGTTATAATACCAGTGGGCCCTTCTTGAAGCCCAAATAATGCATCAGCTGGCTGATTACCATCAGATGCAGCTGTAAAGACCTCATCATTGGCCTGTCTTACAGATCTTAAAATCCTGTCTTTCTACTGCTGTGCAGAAAGAAACCAGGATGAACTGGACATCTTGCCTGGTCAGATCAAAAACTTGTCAGGGTATGGAATCTGTCAGCAAACTTCTTAGGGTCCCCAAAAACTTTACCCAGTTTCTCTTTGCATTGTTGGATATACATGACTGAAAAGAGGGCCTGAATTCAAACAGTACCATCTGTACATGCCACTTCTTAGGGGGGTAGAATGGTGGCAGGCTTAGATGTCAAGTTCTCTAAATCCAAGCCCTTATGTTAGGCACACTCAGACCTAGGATGAGGTGGATTCAGAAAGGTCTTTATCTCCTGAGGCATGGATGGCATAGAACATGGCCTGTGAAGGGTTAAATTTATCCCAGTGTCTGAGAAGGCAGGAAGTCAGGTGGAATGAATATACCTCATGATGGGTCTGTAGGCAGCAGTAAGGTGGCCCTGGTAAAGGCAAACTCCCCGGGATTCAGATGTCTGACATCTCTGGCCTTATGTGGGCACTGGTGATACTTCCTTTGGACCTTTGGGTGTCCCCTTTTAGCTACGACTCATCTCCCAGACAGAAGGGATCCAGAGCTGAGGTGCCCTACTGGCTGGACACCTCTAGCCAATTATAGAATCACCTAACATCATGGTGTGCCTGTTTAGGGATGGATAGTAGGCACTTCCCCCTGATAAACTTCAATAAACCCTGATAAATTTTTCTGCATAGGTGTCTCTTGGGGACCCTGGCTGACAGAGGTGAATAATTTGACATATGGTCTTTAGCCATGACCCACTATCCGGGGAAGTGGGGCCTCCTGGTCCCTGTAAGTTTTTCCTTAAGTGTTACAAGTAATGCAGGTGGACCTCGCTTTGTTCACTTACAAAGATCTGAGGAAAGTCTAATGGATGAGGAGCCTGGAAGGTGGCAATCTAAGAACTGATGGTAGGACAAGTCCCTAGGAAAAGAGAAAAACAAATTGAGATGGCCATCTAAGAGAAGAAATATAAAATCTCAAAAGGGGGTCTTACCCACTGGCTGGCTCACCAAGATGTTACCATGGGTGATGGGGTCCTGAAAGGGTTTCTAGGTTCTTGTCCATGACAAACAAAGAATTGGATATTGCATTCAATGGTAAGGGGAAAGCAGCAGAGTTAATTTAGGCACCAGTACACTCAGTGAGTGGGCTCATGCCCATGGAAAGGAAAATGGCACAAGTGCTTGAAGGCATTAGGTCTAAGAGTGTAAAATGCTGTCCTAGGTCTAGAGGACCTCCCATTATGTCTTCCAGAGCATGATTGACAACATGATTGTGTTAGTGATTTTTCTCTCACTGCTGAGACAAGATACCCAACACCCAAAGTTGGAGGGGAAGAAGTTTATTTGGCCTACAGTTTGTGGAGGTATCAGTCCATAATTGGCCAACTCCAAGGCAGAGATGACAAACAGGTGTCACAGAGGAGAAACAACATGGCACCAACAAGGTAGCAAAGGTAACAAGAGTTTAACAGCATCTTTCTGCCCCTTTTATCTTATTCAGACTACCATGATAAGGATGGTGCCAAACTAATCACTCACATGTAGTGGTTTAGTAATCACATGCCCTTAACCCCAGCATCACACATTCCAGATTCAACTACCTCTGAAAAAGAAAGTCCCACCTCATCTGCATGAGGCTTTGGGGGGACATCTAAACACAAACCATCACAATGATTGGCATGGTGCTAAGTCATGTCAGTTGTATCTAGCACATATGTCCTTTCCCATAATTCACTCTGTTATAATTGGACATATGAGATACAGTCCATATGGATGAACTGCACATGAGCTCTGAGTAAAGAAAGGTTACTAGGGGCAGAGAAGCTCAGCCGGTCCCAGCACCAGGAAGGAAGCTCCCCCGCTGCCATCCCAAGCTCCTAGGGCAGAGAAGGTGAGCTGCGTGGGCGCCAGAAGCACCCCTCTCCCCCGTGGAAATGAGAAGACACATAAACAAGCCTCAAAAACAGACTTCCAAATCACCTACAGCAACCCCAAAGGGAAACCAGATGGTACAATCTGATACTCAACCACCTGGACTCTCTGAACTGGCAACAAAAGAGGATCTGGGAAAAATGAAATCAGAAGTAATTACTCAGATAACAGCAAAGATTTTGCTCATGGTGCAAGACATGATTAATAAATCTAGAGAGGACACAGATTAAAAAAAATAGAGGATCTGAGGAACATGATGGAATCCCAACATAGGAAATAAATGGAATCCATAAAACAGATACAAACAGATTTCCAAGAGATTAAAAACTCCATCGAAAGTCTGTGCAGCAGAATGAACCAATGTGAGGATAGAATTTCACATATAGAAGAGAAGATTGCAATTAGTGAGGAGGAAAAGAACAATTGCTTTAAAATTGTAAGGGAACATGAGAAATCAATCCAGCGGCTGCTAGACGATGCAAAGAAGAATAACATAAGACTGATTGGAGTCAATAAAGAAAGAGGAGAGAGTGCAGATGACATAAAAAAACTCTTCACAGAAGTGATGGCAGAAAATTTCCCAAGGAGGGGAAAAGAACTTGACATACAGATAAGTGAGGCATATAGGACTCCAGCTAGCCTTAATCAAAAAAAATCTACACATAGGCATATAATAGTTAGGATTCCAGAAATCCAACAGAAGAATAAAATTCTACAAGCAGTGAGAGAAAAGAAACAAATCACATACAAAGGAAAGTCCATCAGAATCACAGCACACTTCTCAATGCAAACCCTCAAGGCAAGAAGAGCTTGGAGTGATGTATTTCAAGCCCTAAAGGAAAACAGCCTCCAACCTGGACTGATGTACCCTGCAAAACTATCTTTCAAAATTGATGGAGAAATAATATACTTTCATGATAAAGAGCACCTCAGGAACTTCATGAATACCAAACCGGCACTCCAAAAAATTCTGGACAATACCCTAGGAAAAGACAAGGAGGATCACAACCCCAGGAAACCCAGCAGAATGAATCCATTGAACGTGACAAATTAAATGCAAAGGGGGAGAATCCAACAAAAAGAAAAAGTCATGACAAGGCTTTTAAAACTTTTGACTTCATCTCCCTAATAGTGTATAATTCAATCTTATTATTGTACTGATTAGTATTTTTTTGATTCTAGAGTTACACACCATTCCTTGTGCTATACTGGCTATTTATCATCTTCTTATGTCTACATTTTAATTGGGTTGTCTATTAATGAGCTCTAAGAATTCTTTATATATTCTGCTCATAGGTTATATGCATTGTAAATATGGTCTGTTTAAGGACTACTTTTCATTTTAATGATGTCATTTAAAGTTCTAAATTTTGATGGAATCTCATTTATCAATTTTTTTCTTTGATACATCATGTTTTTTATATCCTAGGTAATTCTTGCCTACCCTGAATTCATAAATATTTTCCCTTATAATTTCTTCTTAAAGTTTTATACTTTTAGGCTTTCTTATTTAGGTTCATAGATCCCTTCAAGTTATTTTCATGTATGGAAAAAAAAAGGGTTGAGGTTAATTTTTTATATACGGATACCAGGTGTTCTAGTGCCATTTGCTGAAGACACTGTCTCTTCCTCGGCTCTTGAATCGAGTTTATATTCTATAAAATGCTAATGTTAAATAATCTTTCAAAACTCAGTGGACCATATATGTGTGGTTCTATTTCTAGATTCTCTGTTTTATTCAAATGATCTATATGTCTTTCCTTACACCAACACTGCCTTGATTACTGTAGCTTTAGAAGAAGTCTTAAAATTGGGTCCTAAACATCTTCCAACACTGTTTTTGTTTTTGTTTTTGGCTTTTCTGGGTCCTTTGTACTCCTACATAACTTTTAAATGTCAATATACAGTTCTTCATTTATAGCAAGTATGCACAGACCTGAATTTTTATATATACCT
Source organism: Heterocephalus glaber (assembly GCF_053883595.1). Classification (NCBI taxonomy): domain Eukaryota; kingdom Metazoa; phylum Chordata; class Mammalia; order Rodentia; family Bathyergidae; genus Heterocephalus; species Heterocephalus glaber. Next base: position 64,595,141 of record NW_028258320.1, read on the forward strand.
TGTGTTTTCTAATCCTGCTAAATTCAAGTACAAGTTCTAGGGGCTCCTAGAGATTTCTTAGTACTTTCTCTGTAGATGATCATTTCATCTACATATAAAGATTTTGCTTCTGCCATGCCAATCCTATCCTAGTTGTGTCATTTTATTGCCAGACTATTTTGGTGGGGCCTAGGTTTCAAAGTGTAATGGACAGATAAAGAGTAAGCATATCTGCCCTTGTTCCCCACCTTAAGGAGAAAGCATTGTATCTTCTCCATTCATACAAGGTGTTCTCACTGAAAGTATGGAGTACATGTCTTTAACTTGTTGAGAAGTTTCTGTTCTACTTCTAGTCTCCTGATAGCTTTTACCATGAACAGCTGTAGAATTTGGTCCAATACTTTCTCTCCAACTAGTGACAGAATCATATGGCTTTCTCCTTTCCTCTATTAAAATGATGACTTTTGGGGGTGGATCTTCCAATGCTGAACCAACACTGCCATCCCTATAACAAAACCACTTTCTACATCCTGCCAGATCTGACTTCTAAGAGTTTGTTTTGTTAAACAAATTTCTATCTATGTTCATACATTTTTCTTCTATTATCTTTATCCAATTTTAGGATTAGCACAATGTTGAGTTCCTAAAATGAGGGGAGAAGTGTTCCTTCTTTTTTCTGCTTTAATTGTTTGGTATAATTTATCAGTTAAAATGTTTATGAGCCTGCTGTTGTCATATAGGTAAATTTTCAAGCTAGGAATATACTTTCTTTAACAGGTGCTATTCAAAGTTTATATTTCCTCCAGAATTAGTTTCATTAATTTGTCTTCCAAGTTACTTCTTAGAAGTTGTCAAATTTATTTCAAAAAAGATTTTTGTAATATGCTTTCTATATCCTTTTAAATTCTGTAAAATCTGTGGTAATGTCTCCTAGATCTTAATATTGTAATTTAAAAAATGTATAAATGATATTGTGTAACAGGAAGAAAAGGTCTAAAAGAGCAGGGGAATTGGGAGGGGTAGGGAGAAAAAAGAGAAAGGAAAAAATATGAGAAGAGGAAAAAAATGAAAACAAGATTTTTGCAAATAGGGAAGGGTGGAGGGGGTGAAGGGAGGGCAAAGGAAGGAGAAAAAAAGTAAGAACCAAGAAATTCATGTAAAGGTACAAGATCTCAATGATGAATGTAACTGTATTGTATACCTAAAATGTACCAATAAAGTTAATGGGAAAAAAAAAAAAGAAAAAAGAAAATCCCCTTAAGCCAATGGGCAGCTGAACTGACCTTGTCAAGCAGTCTTTGGTTCACTATGAGTTTTTATCAGGAACAAGTGTTGGATTTCCTCAAATGCTTCTTTCAACACATGACTTTTCTCCTTTAATCTGTTATTGCAATCATGTACATTAATTGATTTCATAATCTTAAACCTAACATGTTCATGATGTACATATTTAATTAAGACAGGGTTTGGCTTGCTAATATTTTCTGTAGGATTTTAGTAATTACTTGTAACTGATTTTCCTTTGCCATTCGATCCTTGTCAGAGTGTGAAACCAACATTATCCAGCTCTCAAGAAATGAGTTGAGGATTAGTCCCTCTATTTCAATATTCTGGAATAATTTAGATAAAATTGGGATTTTAAAAAATTTCTTAGATGCCATTACAAATTCCCAGTAAAAACCATCTGGGTATACTGATGTACTATATTACATGTTAATATAGAGTATTAAATATTTAACACTATCAACTTCCTTCTAAGAAATAGCCTTCACATTTTAACATTTTTATCAGTACTTCATATACCACTGACCAGGAGGAACTGTGGGCAACTCAGAGCTGGGTAAGGCTGACAACAGGGCCTCTACAGTTTCTATCAGTGCCCCCCCCCAAGTACCATGACAGACCCTAGTGCTTACCTTTCCCTTCTTTGCTTTTCTATTTCCCAGTTTTGTTCAGGAATTGAGTGTCTTTTACTTCACAGGCCTCCCAAAGCTATCCTGCAACTCCTAGGAGATATGTTACAACAAATTGAGAACAACAAAGCCAAAAGTTCAAAAGCAACAAGGAACTGATGATGTTACACCCTGCATCTGCATTGCGTCAGATGAGAAACCCCTTACTGTTGAGCCTCCTTTTGCAGATGTTATTTATAGCTGACAATGTGCTGCAGGTGCTGCAGGCCAGCCTCTCCCCTACCGACTGGAATTTGATATCAGAGTTTCTCTGTGGCTTTGCAATATGACCTCCAAATGCTTGGGATGGATCAGTCTGCAGTGATGCTTATGTCGTCTTAGGAAGACCACATTATTCTGTTACATAGCTTTGAAATAATTCAAAATATTGACATAGTTTGTACGTGTTTCTGAGTTTGTGTTATTGCTTGGTTTTGATGTTTTAAGAGTGCAACATCTCATGTGAGTACTTGAGAGTGAACTGGCCTGCTCTTCGGAAATGTGAAGTCATACCTTAGCATACGGAAGTTGCTGATCTCAATTACTGGACTTTACAATATATATCAACTCAAGGGGTTGGAAGACACTTTGAGAGCTTAGGCTATGACAGGCCACACTCTGTCAGCTGTTTCTCTGAATGCAGGTGACACCCTGTTAGATGTGGCGCTAATCTCCAAAGCCTCCCGGCCACCATCAGCAGACCACCATCAGCAGCATTCCCTAGCATTGAAAGACCCCATGTCTTGTCCCAGATCTTCTCTGTGGTGCTCAAGCCAGCTTGTCCCAAGAAGCCCTCATATGAAGGCACCCCTTGACCTTTAATTAGACTTTCCTTTCCACAGAGGGTGGCTTCCATCCTAATTGAGCAATTAAATTTTAATAATTTTAGAACTCAGTCACTATGTGGTTAATACTCTTGCTCTATAGAGTGTCTTTCCTGAGTGTTTTCATTTAAGCAATACCAGGGATTGAATCCAAGGCTTCATGCATGCTAGGCAAGTGCTCTCTCACTGAGCTACAACCCCAGCCCTTTGTTTTATTTAACTGTGTTGTATTGTACTATATTGTACTATGTTGTACTTTCGACAAGGTCTTGCTAAATTGTCCAAGCTGACTTTAAATTTGCAATCATCCTGCCTCAACCTCCCTAGTAGCTGGGATTATAAATGTGTGCCACAATACCCAACTCTTCTCCCCCTGTTGAAGCATTGTGAACCTGAGAAAACTCTGTTGTATGGCAACAAACTGGCATTCATGAAATCATACTTTGTTTACCTTATTTCTACCACATGCAGCATTCTACATTATTCTTTTTTTCTTAGGAACTCAAAAAAAGTTTCTTTAGTAAATTCATGCCAAAATGGTAGATGGTCACAATAAGCCTGTAAGAGAAGAAGCAAAATGAATAAAGTGAGGCGAGAGCTTGTGCCTACCTCGGTGATGATCCAGAGTAATCTCCTGGAAAGCCACATGGCAGGCAAGCAACTTACACAATGTAGGAGCTGAAAACCTTCCCGCCACAGGCACCACAACCAGCCATACAGGCACATTGGCATGGTCTTAGCTAAACACCTGCTTTTCTGGAAGACAACATTTCTATTTCATGACCTTTTCTCACTAAATCTTTAGACACTATCTTTAATTTGCATTATTCAATATCCTGAGGTTGCAAATAACTGAAACATTATCTCAGACTAGTTCAAAAAGGCAGAAAGAAGGTGCACAAATTTAATGGCTCACATGAGCAAATTAAGGAAAGGGCGTGTGGCTGTGAGGATTTAGACACCACTGGGATTGTGTCTTCTCCTCTCTGCTTGTCTTTGCATATCTACTCCATTCTTCCAGGCAAGTTTCTTCCTGAAAACAGAACTGGATGGCCAACATCCCAGAAGTGATCACACAAACACTCAGGAGGAAGGGCAAGGGGTCCCCCACCAGCTCCAATGTGAAACTCCAAGTGGGAAACTGGCTGCCCCCACTAAGGTAACATGCTCATTAGTGGATGGTTAAAAAAAAAAAGAGGGTGCTGTGGGTTGAACTATGTCCCTCAAAAAGGTATATTCAAGTCCTAACTTCAGGTATGAGCAGAAATAGAATCTTTTCAGAGTGATCAAGTCAAGATGAGGTTATACTCTACTGGGGTAGGACCTAATCCAATGACTGTTGTCCTTATAAGAACAGGGCAGAGTGAACAAGGATACAAACACAGGGAGACACCATATGATGACAAAAGCAGAGACTGGAGTGATGGAGTCATAGGCCAAGGATCACCAAGGGCTGCCAGCAACTACAAGAAGCTAAGAGAAAAGCATGAAACAGATTCTCCTTCAGTGCTTCCAAAAGGAACCAACCTCCCCAACACCTTGATTTCAAACCTTTAGCCTAAAAATTGTGATAGAATAAAATTCTATTGTAGTAAGCTACCCAGTATGTGGTACAGTATTTTGTTACAGAGGCCTTGGGAAACTCAGATAGAGAGATAGGACACCAGGTTGTTCAGGTGCCACTGCACCAGCTAGGGAAGTGCAATACTATGAATGGCAGCCAGCAATACCCATTGGAGAAGAAAGAGCTGTACCCCAAAGAACAGTAGCTCCATTACTAGAAGAAAGGGGTAGATTGTGCTGGTCAGGCAAGTGCAGAAGCCACTAATATCAATATACACCGTCACCATCTTTGACTAGATTTTTTATTTGTAGAAAGAAAGGAATGTTTTTGCCTTGCAGAAAATATTTATTCCTTCTTGCAAAGATAGTACGCATTCCTTCATCCAAATTTAGGATTGTACAAGTCACTACAATTTGAACAGTTTTATTCTTTAAATAAAGATTAAAGTAGCTTGATTTGCTTTGACACTCAGGAGGCTCGTGGGCTTCATTCGGTGGTGCAGTTCAGCTGTAAGAAATGTTTTATTAATTATAACAAGATATATAAAAAATTAAAAGTAAAGTTCCTGTGAAGCGCATATTGTATATCAGTTACGTATCAGATTTAACCTTTTATCTTAGCAATAAATTCAAATTATGCATCAAATATAATAAAGATCTATTCTAATGAATTGAAATTAGTTGCCATTTTAATGTGCTTTTAAATTATTTTTAATTGCTAACATACTCATGTTAAATAGCCAGTTCAAAGATGGAAAAGAGTTACTCATAAAGAGCAATCTTCAAGCAGACACCATCAGATGGCCTTGTGCTTAAAGATTCTATTTCAAGGCGAGCCCCACTGCAGTTAGAATTGTAATGAGCCACACAGACAGAATTCTTTAACAGCCTGGGCAGAACCCTCTCCACAACCATATTCACTTTTGAAATTCAGACCTTGCAATTGAAAGGTAAAGGTAAAGAGATTAAGCTTATGAATATGCATTCAGAACAGCCAGCCAGCAAAGCACTTCTGGATGTTTCTCATAATAGCCAAAGTGCTGCTTTATGCACTCCATGTATACCAACTAAGTTAATTTTTTAAATACCCCATGGGGTGGTTATACTTAACCCTGATTTTCAGAAGTAAACTGAGAAACAGAAATGATGATGCTTGCCCAGATTCTTAGCTAAGTAGGTGACAAAGTGCAAGGATTCTAACCCAGGCCTTCTACTTCAAGAGCCCAGGCTCCTAACCTGCCTAAGGTAGACATAAAGACCTGAAGCATCCCCTCTTTGATGAGATAAAAACTTTTCCACATGAAATGATACCCAGCAGGGTTTGGTGTCATACGGTGAAATGATTAGTACAGAAATCAACCTAGCAATCAGCAAGGTGTTGGATGCCTACCATAATGTCAGGGAGCATAGTAGAGGAGGTGAGGGGGTCACCCTGGAAGAATAGACAGGGATTGGGTTAGAATGAGCAGAGTCCACATGCTTGCAACCCAGAGAGTCACACTGTCTTCTTTGACACAGAATAGAGTCATCTGTTTCCTTTCACATAGGTTGGAAAGAACCCACAGGTCCCCAGGACATAGGCGACCAAAACCATGAGGATGAAGAACTGTAAACTAGGGTGGCCAACTCAGCCTGGTCTTTTCAAGTTTCAGCACCAAAACCTGAGTCTGGGAACCCTTTGAATCCTGGGCAAAAGAGGAAAGTGAAACAGCCTACTTGTTAAATTCTAATAGGAGAGGGAAATTTTGTTTTTTTGGTTTAAAATTGTTTTTGTTAATATACTGTCTTAGTCACTTTCTCATCGCTGAGCCACAATCCCCAACACCCTTACCTTAAAGAAGGAGAGGTTTATTTTGTGTCACATTTCAGACCATAGCTGGCTGGCTCCAAAGCAGTACCTACTGCGTGCCAGAGAGGAGCAGCAGACAGGAAGCAGGGAGTGAGGGGAGGAGCTGGGAAGGGAGGTGAACCCTCCAGGCCACACACCCATTGACCCACCTATTCCACCTCCTAACAGCAAGTCAGCTATAAATCCCCATAATCTGGTCACCTTCCAAAAGCCACCTATGAGCATGTGAGGCTCTGGGGGACATCTAAATATAAACCATAACATGCATGTTAATATTACATAATATTGGAGTTTATTATGGGAGTTGGTACATGTATTTAACATGTCTTAATTTCAATCCCCCTTCCCCATATGCTCTGCCCTCAACAAAATTATACAGATCCAAGAACAAGAGATGTCTTTCCAAGAAAGGAAGAAAAAAACTGAAAAGAAAGACAAAATAAAGCTTATGCATATAGGGAGAGGTGGAGGGATTGAAGGGAAGGCGGAGAAATGGGAAAAAAATAAGAACCAAGATATATCATGTACAGGTACAAATTCCCAATGATGAATGTGATTATAATGAATACCTAAATTGTACCAGTAAACTCAATAAGTATTAAAAAAAAGAGATGTCTTTCCATTTTCTAATGTCCTCTTTAATTTCTTTCCTCAGAGTTCTGTGATTATCATTACTGAGGTCTTTCACTTCCTTGGTTAGGTTAATTCCTGTGTATTTAATTTTTTAAGCTATTGTGGATGGAATTGTTTTTCTAATTTCTTTCTCAGTGGATTCATTATTGGTGTTCAGAAAAATGTTTGATATTTTTATGTATAAATCTGTTTTATTGGTACATATTAGATGTAATGATAACATAATGATAACATTCATCATAAGGAATTTGTACCTATACATAATATATCTTGCTCCTTATTTCTTTCCCATTCCCATCCCTTCCCCTCAATCCCTCCACCCTCCTTATTTACAAAAGCTTTGTTTCCATTTTTTTCCTTGTATTCTCTTTTTTTTTCTTGTCCCTTCTTTCTTTTCCCCAGGAGAGGGAAATCTCTTTCGAAACATCTTAAAACCTATGCGATGCAAATTTAGACTATATAAAGTGACCCCTTATGATGGTTAATTTTATATATCAATTTGACTGGGCTAGGGGATGCCCAGAGAACTGGTATAACATTTTTAAGTGTGTCTGTGAGGTGTTTCCAGAAGAGACAGTTGAATACTCAGTAGACTGAGTAAAGAAGACCTTCACCACCAAGTGGCTGACATCATCCAATCTACTGAAGGCCCTAACAGAGCCCAAAGATAGAGGAAGTTGAATATCCTCTTTGTAGCTAGAACATCCAGCTTCTAGTGTCTTTGGATATCAGGTTCCTGATTCTTAGACCTTCAGACTTGGACTTGGACGTATACCACTGGTTCCCCTAGTTTTCAAGGCTTTAGACTCAGACCAGATTTTCTGGTTTTCCAGCTCACAAATTATGGGACTTCTTGAGATCTACAATTGCATGAGCCAGTTCTTGTAATATATTATCTCCTATTCATTCTGTTTCTCTGGAGGATCTGACTAACACATCCCTCAAAAGACTATAATCACTGCAACCACTGAACCTGAGTATCTCTGGCACTGCCACATAGAAGCTGTAAGATCTGGAGGAATCACCTCATCACTCTGAATCCACTTTCCCTACCTTAAAATTAAAGGTTTTAAGTTAAACTTGAGTACACTGCTCATCACCGACATATTATTTGCAAGTTAACATCAATGTTAGAGAAGAGCCACTGATCCTATACACACACACACACACACACACACACACACACACACACACCTATGCACACCTATACAAATTTTTCTTATTTAGGGGGAAAATTCATGTTAAACATTATTTTTCCTTTAAGATATGAATTAATTTGAGCTACACTGTAAGATCAATGTAATCCTTGAGGGTATTTTTTACCATGATTCTTCTAGATTTTTTTTATTCACATATGTTTGGAGTACATGATGCTTACATTCATCTTAAGGAATAGGTAAATGTACTGAATATAACTTGATTCTTTTTATTTCCTTCCCCTCCTCACCCACTTCCCTCCCTCTATCTCTAGATCCCCTTTCCTCTTTTTTATTTTTTTTTTTTTTTTGGTACCAGGGATCAAACTTGGGTCCTTGCACTTGTGAGGCCGGCATGTTATTTTTATTTACAAAGATTACATTCATTAAGGCAGGTTGATACATGTCTTAAATCTTTTGCTTTCCCCTACACACACTCAGTTTCCTAGTCCCCTTCCCATTAACATGTTTCCTAATTTTACTGTAGTCAGTCTTAATCAATTTCACTAGCAATGGTAGGAAATGCCTTCAGAATAAATGGGAATCCATAAACATCAAAGGATATTTCTCATAAGCAGTAGCCTGGGGCCTTGGGAGGGCTAACTAGTGAAGTCAGTACAGCAGCCACAACCACGAGCTCTCTGCTCCGAATAACAAGGTCCCCTGTGGACCATGCTACCACAATACTATGTGAAGACCAGGGTAGAATTTATGTAGGGTATTGATAATTAAAAGAATCCAGTAGAGAATGATGCAAGTCAACAAAAATTTATTGACCATGTAGGCCCCAGGGAGCCATGGCTCAACAATTCTAATTCAACTCAACTTTAATAAGTAAAACAAAGGGGCCAGGGATTTATCTCAGTGGTTTCGCCGCCTACTGCGCAAGCTCAAGGATCCAAGTTCGATCCCCGGTACCAAAAAAACAATGATAAGTGAAACAAAAATGGTTGTGAACTCTCCATTCTCCATTCTGAGACAGGGATAGGCAGCCTAGGATCAAAGGATTTGCTGAATAGTATATCATGTGGCCCACTCACCTTTCCCCTCTGCCCTGCTATAGACAACTCTCTTGATCTGTGATTCCAAAGGAACACAAAGTCAGTTTTGTTAATCGTCTTTATTTCCTGAAGTAAACCAAATGCTCTAGGAATAGATTGAAACTGTGAACACAGATGCCCTTCTGATCTGACTCAGCATTGCACTTAGCTCCTAAGTTCAACTCCCTTACATGGAAGGCAAGTAGCAAATAAAAGCACAATTATGTTGTGTATCTACTGAGACTAAGATGAATTGCAGTAAGGGATTCACAGCAAAGGTCACACTGTCAACCAAAAACAGAAAAATTAGATCCTAGACACATGGCAAGTAAAGCAGTATTTTTCCTCCCATCCTTTCTCATCTTCCTGCCCTCCCACACAGTGCTAAGAATCAAACCCAGGGCCCTGTGCATGCTAGACAAGTGCTTTGCCCCTGAGCCTCATCTTCAACCTGAGCAATATTTTTATTTTTTGTATCAGCAAGAGCAGTACCTCATCCTTCTTGACTTAATAAGAAACGCTTCTGCAGAGAGAGTGCAAATTAACCCCTATCATGCCATCTCTGGTGGGCAGCAAAAACTAACTTCATGTCATTTCATATCTTCAGGTTCAGTGTAAATGTCCAAGACGTGGCTTATTTTAGGTATCCTTAAATACAGACATATCCCTGAGTTTGGAGGTCACACAGCATTCTAGAAGCAACTTTACAGAGAAAATTAAAGATTTAATCTCACAAAAGAAATTCTCTTCACTGCACGTGGAATTGTCAGTGTGATTTGGGGTACTCTAAATATACAACTACCACTAATGATTCTTTCATTAGGCCTGAGGCTTTTTATTCTCTTGTACCTTTATAAACTTTAGTCATTAAAGATAGTGTAACATGAAGCCAGGCATGCTGGTGTATACTTGTAATCTCAGCACTCTAGGGGGCTGAGACAGGAGAATCACAAGTTCAAGCCCAGCCTAGGCAACTAGAAAATTACCAAGACCTTGTCTCAAAATTATTTTTAAAATAGCTGGGGATATAACTCAATGTGAAGGCCCTGGGTTCAATTCCCCTCACCAAAAAAAAAGATGTCATCTATAGAAATAAGAGAAATAGAATATTATACAGAATTATATATACACATATATGATCAGTCATATTTCAACAAAGATGCCAAGGTAATCCAATGGGCAAAAAGCAATCTTTTGAACAAATGATATAGAAACAACTGGTCATCCAAATGCAAAACAAAATAAAACACATACACACAAATAAACCTCGAACTTTATGTCACACCCAGCAGAAAAAAATAACTGAAAATGGATCATAAACCTAAATATGAGGGCTAAAACTATAAATTTTCTAAAAGAACACACAGGATAAAAATCTTAATAACTTCAACTTAGCCAAAGATATCTTAACTAAGACACAAAGGCAAAATCTATTTCTAGAAGTTTATAAATTAAACCACATCAAAATACAAATCTTTTTTTTGATTCCCAGTACCAAAAATATAGATATAGATATAGATAGATATAGATAGATATAGATATATAGATATATATAGATATCTTTTTAAAAGCACTTTTAAGCCAAGCTTCAGACTGAGAGAAATATTTGTCAAGTTCATATCTATCTAAAATATTTAAAATCTCTCACAACTCAGTAATAAGATAAATGGGGGAAGATACTTCACCAAAAAAGATAAGTGGATGACCAGTGCATATGATTAGTCATTAGGGAAAGAGAAATTAAAACCACAATAGGACACCACTACACACCCACTAGAATGGCTAAAATGAAAAAGACTGACAATAATAAATGTTGGCAAAGATGTGGATCAATCTTTGCTGATGTGATTATAAAATGATATACTTTGGAAAATTGGGCAGTTTCTTATAAATTTAACATATAATTACTAGAAGGACAAGTAATTCCACTCCAAGTTTTGTTTTTTGGTGGGTTTTTTTTGGTATCAGGGATCCAACTCAGGTCCTTGCACTTGCAAGGCAAGCGACGGAACCACTGAGCTAAATCCCTGGCCCTCCACTCCAAGTTATTCACTCAAAAAAATGAAGGGCTGGGGATTTAGCTCAGTGGTGACATGCCTGCCTCACAAGCACAAGTTTCTGAGTTCAATCCCTGGTACCAAAAAAAAAATGAAAACAAATATTGACATGAAACTTCCGTGCAAATGTTCCATACCTTTATTTGCAGTAGGCTAAAATTGTAAATCATCCAAATGATTGTCGATAGAGAAATGGCATACCCATACAAAGGAATTATTTGGCAATAAAAACAAACTACCAATATACATAATGCAGATGGCATTTCAAAAACATGAACAATGAAAAAAGCCAGGCATGAAATACATACGTCTTGGGCAATTCCATATATTTAAAATTCTAGAAAATGCAATCTAATCTATATGACAACAGAAGATCAGTGTTGGTTTGGAGCCCAAACAGAAAGAAGCAGAAAGCACTTGAATCTGATAGAAATGTGAATCTTGGTCATGGTGCTGGTTACATGTATCAGAATTAAAAAGTGGCCCACTTTATTCTGTGCAAATTTACCTCAAAAAGCTTGATTTAGAGAGAGAGAGAGAGAGGAGCTGATTGTGCTGGCACACACCTATAATCCCAGCACTCAGAAGGCTGAAACAGAAGGATGGCAAGTTTAAAGCCAACATGGGCTACATAGTAATTTCAGAGTCTGCCTGAACTACATAGTGGGACTCTTTGTCTCTAACAACAAAAAAATTTTTTTAAAGGAATATACCGAAAAACAAACACTGAAATGCATACTGTCAATACATTGAACCCCCACCCCAGATAATCTTAAGATTAAAATACTTTTACTAAAGAAGTGGAGCCGGGGATTTAGCTCAGTGGTTCCCATGCCAGCCTCACAAGCACAAGGTCCCGAGTTTGATCCCCGGTGCCAAAAAAAAAAAAGTAAAAGGAGTAATTTTCACTCTGTGAATTAATGTTTCTAATTTCTAGAATCAACTGGGAGGACACTGAGAACCACTGACATCAGTCAGAATAACTTCTCCAGAAAAGGTACTCTTTTTCCTATCTCTTAATCACACCTTTGAGTAGGGTTTTAAGCATCAAAGAATAGTTTCTCAGGAATTAATTTTCCAGCCTTTTGAGAGGGCAGAACTTACAGAAATGGAAGAGAAGAGTGGGGAAAGACTGGTTTAGGAACATACCCCAGGAGCCGTGTAGAGGAGGCAGGTGAAGAAGCCAAGGAAAGACAGAGAGAGAGAAACCAGCAGGCCCCTCGTCTTCACTACTCAGCTTCTCAGTCTGGATCTCTCTGGTTTCCATAAGGAACACATCTTGGGCACAGGTGAGGGTACAGCTGAACTCAGCAAATGAACAGTCCAGAATAAGCAGCTGTGGCTGCTGAAGTTGACACTGGCCCTATAAAGTGCATTTATTCTCAGGCCCAACCTAAGACATACAGGTTCCAGGTTAAAAGTCCTAGTGTAGGCAAATGAGCTTTATGACTACATACTTCACATTCTAAACCAGGACATCAAACTGCTAAATGCAATGTATTTTATCCTCCTAAGGACAATAGTTAAAGTTTTTCTGAAGCTAGGTTTTTGTTTTGTTTGTTTGGGGGGGTTGTTTTGTTGAGATAGGGTCTTGCTATGTAGTCCAGGCTGGCCTTGAACTCACTACATGGCCCATGTTAGCCTTGAACTCCTGGCAATCCTCTTGCTTCAACCTCCCAAGTTCTGGGATTACAGGTGTACTCCACCACTCCCAGCTTCAAAGCTAGGTTTTTATGTAACTGAAAGTTGACAAACTGTCAAAGCACAACTGGATTGATTATTCTTCATTTCTAAGGGTCCTATTAATGAGCTAGTGGCATTTGGTAAGTAATAAAAGTATACATCATTCATAATTATATTTATTTCATAGATACTATTCTTCCTGATGTCATTTCATTAAAATACTTTTACAGTCAAGACTGTCACATAATTTGTATTATATTGGTAGTAGTCTAAATAATTAAACAATAAATATCTAATACTCAAAATGTACAAAACTAAAGTGAATTTTTATCAAAAATGTAAATTAAAATAAGATGTTTGATTTTGAACATTAAAATTATTTTATGCTTCTAAAATAGGTTATTTTTCTGAAACGTTCCAAAGTGTGTATGTATACAAAACATAAATTTTAATTAATGAATATCAAAATTTTAAATCAAGAGTTTCGGGGGGGGGCGGTGGTAGTGGGAAATGAACTCAGGGCCTTCTCACTGAACAATATCCCCAGCCCTTTTTAATTTTTTTTATTTTGAGACAAGGTTTCACTAAATCCCTAAATTGCCAGCCTGGACTCAAACTTGCAATCCTCTAGCCCAGCCTCCCAGAGTGCTAGAATTGCAGACCTGCACCATCATGCCCAGCTACATCAACAATCTTTTTTCCCCCCATTAGGTTTATTGGTACACTTTAGGCATACAGTATAGTTACATTCATCATTGGGAACTTGTACCTTTACATGATATATCTTTGTTCTTATTTTTTTCCCATTCCCCTGCCCTCCCTTCAATCCCTCCATCCTTCCCTATTTACAAGGACTTTGTTTCCATTTTTTCCTTTTCTCATATTTTTTCCTTTCCTTTCTTTCCTTTCCCCTACCCTTCCCACTTCCCCTACCCCTTTAGACCTTATCTTCCTATTTCACATTACCATAAACCAAGTGTCTTTAAAACTAGAATTCTACATAATTTTTTGAAAATATAATCAAAGCTTATTAAATATATTTTATTGCAGTAAAACTATTCCTAGTGCTTAGCAGTCAATTTCTACCTAGTTGCCTATATAAAGAATAGGTACCACACTTTAGTTAAATTATATCTAGACCTACTTAATTACAAATTTAAGAATGATATGCACAGTTTTAATATTACAAATAATCCCTAAGCTTCCATGTGTAACTACTACAAATATTTTGTTAATTTATGAGGACCTCTGGAACCAGGAAATGGAAGCAAGAAAATGAACATTTGGCACTGCTAAGAAACAATAACTCTGTATGCAAAAATCTATCTCAAGTTAATTAAAGATTAAATTAACTAAATTGATTTTTCTTTAACTCTGCTGTCTGCTGCTCAAATCAACCCTACATTCCCAAGCTGGTCCAACACAGGCAGCAGCACAGTCCTCCAGTTCGTGGCCTTCACATAGAGTTCCCTTTGTTTCAAGGACATAGGGCCACAGACATGGAGGGAAAAACACCTGAATAATCCAATGACAGGCAATGAAACTGAAGCAATAATTTTTTTAAAATCTACTGACTAAGAAAAGCCCAGGACCTGATGGATTCACTCCTGAATTCCACAAGAACATCAAGGAGGATATGATGTCAATATTCCTTTAATGAAATTGAAAGGGAAAAAGTGCTTCCAAACTTATTCCTGGAAGCTAGCATTAACCTGATTCCAAAACCAGACAAGGACCTAACAACAACAACAACAAAACCTACTGTAGGCCAATCTCTTTAATGAACACAGATGCAAAATCCTCAACAAGAAACTGGGAAACAGAATGCAAGAAATCTTCAAAAAGTTCATTCATCATGACCAAGCAGGCTTCATCCCAAGGATACAAGGGTGATGTAATATATACAAATCAATAAATACAATGCATCACATAAACAGAAGCAAAAGCAAAATCACAAGACCATCTCAAAAGATGCAGAAAAACCTTTTCTCAAAAATCCAACATCCATTCCTGAAAACCTTAAAGAACATATGTATAGAAGAATCTTACCTCAACCTGATTAAAAAAAAAACATTTATGATAAACCTACTGCCAACACTATATTAAATGGGGAAATGCTTTCCTGCTAAAATCAGGAAAAAGACAAAGAGGTCCACTATCGCCACTCCTGTTCAATGTAGTATTCAAAACATTAGCCAGAACAATCAAGCAAAAGAAAGAAATAAAAAAGTATATGGATAGGGAAGGAAGAAGTCAAATAATCATTATTTTAAGGTGATCCTTTACATAGAAGACCAAAATTAAAATTTATGTTTTATATGCATACATACTTTGGAACATTTCAGAAAAATAACCTATTTTAGAAGCATAAAATAATTTTAATGTTCAAAATCAAACATCTTATTTTAATTTACATTTTTGATAAAAATTCACTTTAGTTTTGTACATTTTGAGTATTAGATATTTATTATTTAATTATTTAGACTACTACCAATATAATACAAATTATATGAAAGTCTTGACATAAATTTTAATTAATGAATATCAAAGTTTTAAATCAAGAGTTTCTGGACAGGGGACATTGTGGTAGTGGGAAATGAACTCAGGGCCTTCTCACTGAACAATATCCCCAGCCCTTTTTAATTTTTTTGAGACAAGATTTCACTAAATCCCTAAGTTGCCAGCCTGGACTCAAACTTGATGTTGAACATTTTTTTCATATGTTTATTTGCTATTTCTACTTCTTTGTCTGAGAAATGCCTGTTCATTTCAGATGCCCATTTTTGGATTGGGTTTTTAAATATGGGAGGTCTGATTTGTTTAAGGTCTTTATAGATTCGAGATAGTAGGAACAGCAGGTGAAGATTTTTTCCCACATTGTGGGTTGTCTCTTCACACTGCTGGTGGTTTCTCTTGCTGTGCAGAAGCTTTTTAATAAGAAGAGACCCCACTTGTTGACTGTTCGTGCTAGTTCATGGGCAACTGAGATTTTGTTCATAAAACCTTTTCCTACACCAATGTTTTCAAGAGTTCTACCTAATCTCTGTTCCAGCCAATTCAGCATTTCTATTTTAATATTTAGATCTTTAACCCATTTCAATTTTAGTTTAGTGCATGGTGAGAGATATAGGTCTAGTTTTAATCTTTGACAAGTTGAAACCCAATTTTTCCAGCACCATTTATTAAAGAGGCTATATTTATTTTCTCCAGTGAGGGTGTTTGGCTCCTTTGTCGAAGATGAGGTGGCTGAGTGTGTCTGGAGTTGATTCTGCATCTTCTAATCTGTTCCACTGGTCCTCAGGTCTGTTTCTTTGCCAGTACCATGCTGTTTTATCACAGTAGCTTTGTAGTATAGTTTCAAGTTGGGGGTTGTGATACCCCCTGCCATGTCTCTGTTACCTAGAATTGTTTTTACTATTCTGGGTCTCTTCTTGTTCCAAATGAAGTTTTTTATTGTTTTCTCAAGGTCCATGAAGTACAGTCCTGGGATTTCAACTGGGATTGCATTGAATCTATATAGCAGTTTTGGAAGTATAGCCATTTTCACTATGTTGATCCTTCCTACCCAGGAGCAGGGGATGTCTTTCCATTTTCTGATATCATCTTCAATCTCTCTTCCACAGTGCCATAGTTTTCAGAGAAGAAGTCTTTGATTTCTTTTGTTGGGTTGATTGCTAGGTATTTCAGTTTCTTGGATGCTATTGTGAAAGGAATTGTTTGCCCTATTTCTGTCTCAATGAGTCTATTGTTTGTGTAGAGTAAAGCTATTGATTTTTGTGTGTTGACCTTGTAACCAGCTACTTGACTGAATTTGGTTATTAAGTCTAGAAGACTTTTTGTTGGGATCTGTTGGGGTCTTCTATGTAGAGTATCATGTCATCTGCAAATAATGACAATTTGACTTCTTCATTTCCTATCTTTATTCCTTTTATTTCTTTCTCTTGTCTAATTGCCGTGGCTAATGTTTCCAAAACTATACTGAACAGGAGTGGCGATAGTAGACATCCTTGTCTTGTTCCTGATTTTACTGTGAAGGATTTCAGTTTTTGACCATTTAGCATGATATTGGCTGTTGGTTTTTCATAGATGGCTTTTATCAGATTGAGGTAGAGACCGACTATTCCAATTTTTTGTAGGGTTTTTATCACAAATGCATGTTGGATTTCGTCAAATGCTTTTTCTGCATCTATTGAGATGATCACATGGTTTTTGTCCTTAGCTCTATTGATATAGTGTATTACATTGATTGATTTGCGTATGCTGGACCATCCCTGCATCCCTGGGATGAATCCTACTTGGTCAGGGTGTATGATCTTCTTGATGATCTTCTGCATTCTATTTGCCAGTATCTTATTAAGGATTTTTCCATCTATATTCATTAGTGCTTGCTTCCAGGAATGAATTTGGGAGTATTGCTTCCATTTCCATTTCACTGAAGAGTTTAAACAGTACAGGCAGTAGTTCCTCTCTAAATGTCTTGTAGAATTCAGCAGTGAAGCCATCAGGGTCCGGGCTTTTCTTAGTTGGTAAGATTTTAATTATGTTTTCAATTTCATTGATTGATATTGGGTCGTTTAGAATTTTTAGGTCTTCTTCATTAAACTTTGGTAATTCATACATATCTAGGAATCTGTCCATTTCTTCTGTGTTTTTCATCTTATTGGCATATAGATTCTTGAAGTAGGTATTGATGATCCTCTGGATTTCTGCTGGGTCTGTTGTCATTTCACCCTTTTCATTCCTAATTGCATGGATTTGGGCCTTTTCTTTCCTTTTTCTGATAAGGTTGGCTAAAGGTTTGTCAATTTTGTTGATTCTTTCAAAGAATCACTCTTGGCTTCATTGAATTTTTGTATCATTCTCTTAGTCTCCATTGCATTGATTTCTGCTCTGGTCTTTATAATTTCCTCCCTTGTTTGAGCTTTGGGGTTGTCCTGCTCTTCTTTTTCTAGAAGCTTGAGGTTCAGCATCAGGTTGTTTAATTGGGCTCGTTCTGTTTTCCTAATATGTGTATTCACTGCTATGAATTTCCCTCGTAAGACTGCTTTCATTGTGTCCCATAGATTCCAATATGTTGTATTGTCATTGTCATTTAATTGAAGGAACTGTCTGATTTCTTCTTTAATTTCCTCTATGACCCATTGGTTATTCAGAAATGTGTTGTTCAATTTCCACATGTTTATGAAATTTTTTGAGTTTCTTTTGCTATGGATCTCCAATTTCATCGCACTATGGTCTGATGATATACAGGGGATAACTTCAATTCCTTTGCACTTTCTTAAACATGTTCTATGTGTGAGTATGTGGTCTATTTTTGAGAATGACCCATGTGCAACTGAGAAGAATGTGTATTCTGATTTTGTGGGGTGGAAGACTCTGTAAACATCTGTTAAGTTCATTTGTTCAAGAGTTTGATTGAGTTCTAGTATTTCATTACTTATTTTTAGTCTAGTTGATCTATCTATTTGTGACAGTGGGGTGTTGAGGTCCCCCACTACTATTGTATTAGTGAATATGTGACTTTTTATGTCCATTAGTATTTGTTTTATATAGTTTGGCGCACTAGCATTTGGTGCATAGATATTTATGACTGTCATCTCTTCTTTTTGGATTGTTCCCTTTATAAGGATGTAGTGTCCTTCTTCGTCTCTCTTAATCAGTGTTGGTTTGAAATCCACTTGATCTGCAAAGAGGATAGCTACTCCTGCTTTTTGGGAGGTTCCCACTGCATGGAGTATTGTTTTCCACCCTTTAACTTTCAGTCTATGAGTTTCATTTTGAATCAAGTGTGTTTCCTGTATGCAGCATATTGTTGGATTTTGCTTCTTGACCCATTCTGCCAGTCTATTTCTTCTGATTGGTGAGTTGAGACCATTAACATTGATGGTTATAGCTGATGCATATTGACTTATCATTGCCATGACTTTTTCTTTTTGTTAGATTCTCCCACTTTACATTTAATTTCTTGTCACGCCCAATGGATTTATTCTGCTGTGCTTCTTGAGTTGTGATCCTCACGGTCTTTTCCTAGGATATTTTCTAAAATTTTTTAGAGTGCTGGTTTGATATTCATGAAGTTTCTAAAGTGCTGTTTGTCATGAAAGTATCTAATTTCTCCATCAATTTTGAAAGATAGTTTTGCAGGGTACATCAATCTGGGTTGGAGGCTGTTTTCCTTTTGGACTTGGAATACATCACTCCAAGCTCTTTTTGCCTTGAGGGTTTGCATTGAGAAATCTGCTGTGATTCTGATGGACTTTCCTTTGTATTTGATTTGTTTCTTTTCTCTAACTGCTTGTAGAACTTTGTTCTTCTGTTGGGTTTCTGGAATCTTAACAATTATATGCCTATGCGTAGATTTTATTTTGATCAAGGCTATTTGGAGTCCTATATGCCTCACTTATCTGTATGTCAAGTTCTTTTCCCCTCCTTGGGAAGTTTTCTGCCTTCACTTCTGTGAACAGTTTTTTTATGTCATCTGCACTCTCTCCTGTTTCTTCATTGACTCCAATCAGTCTTATGTTATTCTTCTTTGCATTATCTAGTAGCTGGTAGATTGATATCTCATGGTCCCTTACAATTTTGAAGCAATTTTTCTTTTCCTGGTCACTAATTGCAATCTTGTCTTCTATATCTGAAATTCTGTCCTCACATTGGTTCATTCTGCTGGATAGACTTTCAATGGAGTTTTTAATCTCCTGGAAATCTGTTTGCATCTGTTTTACGGATTCCATTTATTTTGTATGTTGGGATTCCATCATGTTCATCAGCTCCTCTCTAAATTTATCAATCATGTCTTGCACTATGAGCACAATCTCTACTGTTATCTGAGAAATTCTTTCTGATTTCATTTTTTCCAGATCCTCTTTTGTTGCCAGTTGGGGGAGTTCAGGTGGTTGAGTATCAGAGTGTTCCATCTCCTTTCCCTGTGGGGTTGCTCTAGGTAATCTGGAAGTCTGGTTTTGAGACTTATTTATGTATCTTCTTATTTTGATGGTGGGGGATTGCTATTGGCACCCATGCAGCTCACCTCCTCTGTGCTGGGAGTGGTGGAACAGTGGCCCAGAGGCCCTTACCTCTGTTCTGGGAGTGGTGGAATGGTGACAGGGAGGCCCCTTCCTCTGCACTGGGAGTGGTGGAATGGCTGAGGTTCCATTTTCTGAATTCACAGTTAAGTGGTGGAGTCAAGCAGAGGCAGTCTGACCCTGGGGCCTACACTAGTATGTAATAAGAAGTTTTCTTCAAGAATGGGGCCTAATGAGCAGCTGAGAATAAGAGGGAAAACTAAAGTCTATAGCTGATTTGGCATGCTTTTCAGGAGCCTCAAGAAGTTAAATAATTGAGATCAACTATGTTGACCTTTGAGATCCAACTAATCATAGGCCCAATGAAATTTTAAAGTTAAAAAATAGTATTACTCCAACAGAACCAAATAAACTTGATGTGTCATCCAAATTATTATTTACTTAATACTTTCAGGGAATATAAATCAAATGCAAGAACAAGTTCAACTCAACCATCTATGACTTTGAACCCAAATCAATTACCAGGAAGAACCACAAAGAAGTATAGCCACAAGAAACTTTTAATAACTCTCAATATACAATCTATTTTCACATTAAGTGTAATATAGAACTTCAGAATGGGAAAAAATTTTCCCAGCTGACCCATATCTTTCACCATGTACTGAAAACCCCTGAAATGTTACCAGAAACCTCTGTAGTAGGCTCCAGTCTCCTACTCAGTGTACCATGATGCAAGCCTGAGAAAAAAGCTAAAAGACAGAACTAAGAGAGACAGAAAGCAGGGAGCCAGGACAGTGAATGCTACTTAACCAAAAAGCACTGGTCCATCTAAGCCACTGATTTTTATTAGTAGTCAATTGGGATAAAGGTCAAGTGGATGTGAGGGCAGAACTATATTCAAGGTTGCACAGTCCTGTGGTTTCTATGGAAACTAATGTAAGCAAGACTCGTAAAGGACAAGACAAAGCATTTTCCCAATTAGGAACAAAATAGACAAAATATATAGTTGTAATTAGAACATTGTCCTTCTAGTTGAGAAAGTTTTAATTGTGGGAACAAAATTTGGGTGCAAGTTACTCTGACCTCAGCATGTAGGCTTCAGCCATACTTACTTCTATATACAAGCCAACTGAGGGGATAACTCTTTATAGCCTGTACTGCTTATAGTCTGCTTTGGGCATAATCACTATTGCAGTCCCCTGCAACCATGCATTACCCTAAAATTGAAATGGATCAAAGATCTAAATTTTTTTTAAAATAAGAACCAAGATATATATGTGAAGGTACAAATTCCCAGTGATGAATGTCATCATACTGTATGCCTAAAATGTACCAATAAACTTAATTTTAAAATAAATAAATTTTAAAACAAACACTAAATCTGCTAGAAGAGAGAATAGACAGAATGCTTGAGGACATAGGAGTACACAAAGACTTCATGAATGAAACCCAGACCACATGAGAAATACTACAAAGAATCAACAAATGGGACCTCATCTTATTAAAAAGGTTTTGCACAGCAAGAGAATCCACCATCAGAGTGAAGAGACAACCCACAGCGTGGGAAAAAGTTTTACCAGCTATTCATCAGACAAAGGACTATTATCTAGAATATATAAAGAACTCAAAAAAATCAGACCCCCTGCCCAAATTAAAGACCCAATCCAAAAATGGGCATCGGGAATGAAAAGACACTTCTCATATGAAAAGTAAAGACACCAAATAAATAAATGAGAAAATGTTCAGCATCACTGGTCATCCATGAAATGCAAATTAAAACAATGCTGAGATTCCATCTCACTCCAGAAAGAATGGCTGGTTGAAGAAACCAACCAATGACAAATGCTGGAGGGGCTGTGGGGAAGAAGGAACCCTTATCTACTGCTGGTGGGAGTGTAGACTGGTGCAACCACTGTGTAAATCAATGTGGAGATTTCTCAAAAAACTAAAACTAGACTTTCCATTTGACCCAGTTATTCCCCCTTCTTGGTATCTTCCTGAAAGAATTTAAAGCATAATACCACAGCGATACACGCACACTCATGTTCATAGCGGCACAGTTTGTAATAGACAAATCTTGGAAACAGCCCAAATGCCCATCAACTGACAAATGAATAAAGAAAATATGGATTTTTTTCTTATATGCAATGGAGTGCTACCCTGCCATAAAGAAGGATGAGCTTCCGATAGTTATAGCTAAATGGATGTACCTGGAGACCATTCTCTTAAGTGAAATAAATCAGACACACATGTTTAAATACCTCATTGTTTCTCTGGTGTGAAAAATTGAAAGTAGAAATAAGGACCAAAACATATAATAAATATTGGGAAATGGGAAGAAAATGTTCAAATGAGAAGGGGACCAGGAGTCCAAGGTCTAGGAGGGAGAGAGGGAGAGGGGAATGGAAAGTAAGAATATTAATGCTATGCCATGCACAGGTACCAAATACCCCCAATGAATGTAAACATTATATGTCATAAACATGAGCTAAGAAGAATAATAATAGCAAGAAGAATAAAAATGGGAAAAAGGGATTTAAAGATTCAGGGAGGGAAATGGGTGGGAAAGAAAAAGGGATTAAAAAGGGAACCAAGATGTAATATGTTCATGTACCTACTCCCTGAGATGATTGTAAGCTTCATGTACTGCAAATATGTACTAATAAAACAAAAATTAATTTTTTTTTTTTTGGTACTAGGGATCGAACTCGGGTTCTTGTGCTTGCAAGGCAAGCGACGGAACCACTGAGCTAAATCCCCGGCCCAAAAATTAAATTTTTAAAGATAAATATAGTGCAGCATATCATTAGAATTGGATCTTGTTATACTCTATTGTCTTCTAAAGATTTGAATTCTTCCCAGTGGTATGATATTTGAGTGAGAGGGGAATCTTCACTCTACTCAAAGGACTTTAAGGTCTCCACTAGGCTAGGAACTACATCTCTGTCACTTGGAGCTACAAGACACTGATGAAAAGAAATTTCCATTTTTTAAAAAACCCCAGAAAAACTGGCTTTATCATAGTGTGCCACCTGGATGACTAGAACATAAGGGAGCAAAGGCAGCAACTATGGCCAAATTCCATTTACTCATTTTTCTTACCATCTGTATAGAATCAGACTTTTTCATAGTTCTTACAGTCCTGAGATCTGGTCAATCCCGCAAAACAAAATAGTGATGAGCCAGAAAATGAATGAATCAACAGTTAGTGCTGACAGCCACAATACATTTCCTGCTGACCTCATAAACGGTCTTAGAATGTACTGAGGAAGCCAAGGAAAGATAGGGATTAGAAGATGAGGGAAGGGAATGCAGGGAAAGTATATGATCTCATCTTTTTCTCCAGAACTGTCATCTTTCATTTCATAAACAAAGAGCAGTGGACTCTAATAATGGAGAAAAGAGCTCCCTGACCTTCTAGTTCTATGACTTATGCTACCATTTTACTCTTCTCATAGAAATGAATGACATCAGAGTACTCAAATCAACTTAGGCTTCTATTAGTGTTGGGAAGGTAAACATGACCACTGATATTTCCATAATAAATTTAATTTTCATTCAGCTTCTTTACAATATCATCAAATCCATTCCTTAACCAAAGTCTCATTAGCATATGTTAATTATACATCCAGAAGAACAGACAATTTTTTGTTCTAAGGGTCTTAAAGTTAACATATCAGTCCTGATAGTCCTGTTAGAGGGTGGGCTAAGGGGAGTTTAACATAAGAACTCTTCTGATTGGCCCATAAATCATAAATGCAACAAAAAAAAATCACAAATGGAAACAAAATAGAGGCTTTGGTATTTCAATGATAGATTTTTTTTTAATCTATGAAAAGACTATGTAACATGAAGAGCAGTTAGAATCTTGCCCTTATTTACAGGACTTGGACACAAGTACAACTCATAGATTTGGGTTTTTCCTACCACCATGATGTTTTGAAAATTGACTGAACTGCATGCATTTTATTTTTTGTACTAGGGATCAAACTCAGGTCCTTGCGTTTGCGAGGCAGGCAGCAGAACCACTGTGCTAAATCCTCTGCCCCGCCTGCATTTTTAAAAGTTGGAGGATTTCACATTTTAAAGCGTGTGACACTCTACACTGAAAACAATTCTGGCAACACTAAGTCCACTCTCCAGCATGTCAGCAATAGGTAGAGCTGCCCCCATGAGAGCTTCATTTGCCCACTTCGCTGATTGAGTCATGATCCCAGTCCTGCAAGTATTTGAATTTGCACCCCCTGTTTCCGGGAATTCAGGAGAGAGAGGGGGGGGGGGAGAGGGAGAGGGAGGGAGGGAGAGAGAGAGAGAGAGAGAGAGAGAGAGAGAGAGAGAGAGAGACAAGCCCAAAGCCTAGCTGGTGACAAAATTAAGAATTCATCACAGGTTCTTCTGTTAGTGGTGAAGCCAGGGTTAACACCTGCCTCCATTCCTTTCAGGAGGCAAGTTGCATTTGCAAACAATGTTAAAATTAGATTGTCTAGCTCTTCCACGCTTTGAGGCACAGCTAAAAGTTTTCAAACAAATAAGAAGCCAACTCAAAACTGTGTTTCCAGAGTGCCTGAGAGGCTGTCCGAGTGCGAGTTTGGAAAACGTACGAATTGCAACTACAAATGTTGAGCTGTAAGACATATTACGTCTTTGATTTCTTTAAATCAACTTAAATGCAGGTGGCACTTGCTAAACAGGCCACAGTCACCACACACATTATCACATGGTATCAACCCTCAGGGAGGATACCAAAGGCCAACCTTTCTCCCCTGAGTGCTCTCCAGACAATTGCAAAAGGTCTCTCTCCCAGAAAAAAAGTGGTCTTTTGCTGTCACCTTCTGTCCTGGTAACCGCCCCACACCACCTTGCACAATGACAAGGGTGCTACCTGGGGATTCAACCAGTGGCCTTGGGCTGTTTGGCACTCTGAGCTCATTAATTTAGCTGATTGGGCAAAAGCAGAGAGAACAGATAGAAGATATTGGAATTTATGGCCTAGTGGATGTGGGAAAGAAAAGTTAAATGAAAAGACAATTTGCAGATGGTATATGTGTGAAAAAGATGTCCAGGAAGATGTAATCAACACTGACCCTCTGGGAGGTAAGCAGGAAACCCTATGGATGAAAGACCATTGGCTCACACTCTGCTCTGCTTGAGTTTTCTGAAGCAATCAGGAGTTGTTTTCATAATTATTAAAACAGCTAAAGTGGAATATAAAGTATTAAATACAAAACATTCTTATAAAATATATGTTATATAGGAAGGCATTTCTGCATAGAAGATTATTTCAGGGTGGTAGAATTATAAGTAGTTATTTTCTTCAAAATTATATATTCTAAATTTTCTACTTTTATAATCTGAGAAAAATAATAACAATTAACAGGAAATTTTAAGATGATCTTATGGTATCTTGAATCATATTTCATCTTTTCCTTTCACTTCTAAATATTTTAACTGAAAAAAACGTAACTTTTTATTTCTCTCTTCCCCTCTGAGTTTTCATAGTCTATGCCTCCCTACTACATTTAATCACTCACAGCTAGCTATCTGTCTTGTGACAACATCTGTTGTAGTGACCAGTAAGTGACAGCATATGAAACAGAGGCATCTGGTTCTGAATGTAATGTTTATGAAGTTTTCTTTGTGCCTTAAATATTCATACTCACGTGTTCAAAAGACCTACAAGTGAAAAAATGTCCTTCTGAAGATGACTACACATAAATCAGGTAAAACTCCCAAAGAAGTTTATATTGTGACATCCCCCAGTCTGCACTGTCAGAATATCAAATGTCTTTATATTCTGAGTCAAGAGCATAGAGTGGCTGGAGGTATGGCTCAGTAATAGAACACTTGCACAGCATGTGCAGGGACAGTGCCCTTAAGATGATGTCATTAAGAACCAGAGGATGAGATCAGGCACTATGGGAATGAGGGAACCTGGGGCAGGAGACCAAGGGATATGGTTTAAATCAAGAATTTCCCCAAAGGTCTCATCCACATATAGGGAGGGATTTGGGAAGGTGATTGGAATCACGCAAATAATATAGCTGACTTGCTATTAGAAGGTGGGGATAGTCGGAAGAGGCAGATCATGTGGTGTGTGACATGAAAGAATGTATCTCCCTTCCTGGCTCATTTCTCTGCTCCCTGGCTGCCAAGATGGGGGCAGATTTTCCTCCACTATGCCTCTCTGCCATGCCATTTTCTGCCTTGGAGTCAACTGACCATGGAATGTAACTGTGAGCCAAAGTAAACCTCTCCTCCCTTAAGAGGTGGTTATGGGGTATTTTGTCCCAGCAATGAGGAAAGTGACTAAGACAGATTTTGAACCAGAAGTGAGACTGTTGCTGTTACTACCTGACCACACCATTAAGAAGCTTTTGGAACACTTTTCAGGAGTTTTGAAAGATTTGGAAATGCCAGCTAGAGAAACCCCAGAATCCTGTAAACTGAGTTTGATGGGCAATATTGGTCAGAGCTCCAACACCAGAATGCTGATCGAAATGCAGACAGTAAAGACTAGGCTCAGGATGTTTTCAGTTGGGAAGAGAAACTCCATTGGCAGCTGAATTCAAGACCACTCTGGCAAAAAAAAATTTGTCTACATTTTGTTCATGTCCTGAGACTTTGTGGAACACTGAGATTAAGGGGAGAAGATTAATTAATCTGGTCAAGGAAATTTCAAGGCAGATCGACAATCAGCCTGTGACATGGGTACTGCTTGCTCCTTTTAGTGAGATTTACACTGAGAAACAGGACAGAAAACTCCATTTCAAAGTTCTCAGTTTTTACAGAAAGGAAGTACCTGCAAAGTTTAAGCAGAGGAGAGATTGGTTGCTAAAAAGATTACCATTAAAAAGAAGCCAAGTACTTTGCATCAGGACAAGAGGAAAGACACCTAGAGGGCATCATCAAGACCCAGTCCTTAGCAGGGTCAAGGATGCAAAAGAGAAACATGTTACTTTAAGAACTCCAGGGCAGCCTTCTCCAGGAAGGCTACCTAGGGAACTGGGATTCAGTTCACAGTGCTTGGTAATCCAGACCCTCAGAGGCCTCTGCAACCATAATCCAAGGGACCTAGCTACTGATGTAGCTTATAGCAGACCTTGGTATTATCCACATGGTGCTGATTTTACAGGCATGCAGAATCCAACAGCTGTAGGGTCAGGGAGCCTTCACAGATTTCAAAAGAAGGCCTGGGAGGCCAGGCAGTGTTCCCCTGAGGGTAGTGTGTGAAGCTGTAATAGTGAAACCACAGGTGCAGCAGAGACATCAGAAGTTAGAGAAGCCAGTAATGTGGAACATCTTCTGAGCAAAGTCACAAGCAGAAGCAAAGTTACTCCAAGAAAGAGGCCAAGTAGACAAGCAGCAAAGCTGTAAGGGCAGGATACCCAAACCCTTTGGAGTTCATATCTATTGTCGCAACTTGCCCCTGTTTAGCTGGACACAAAGCTACAGTATTTAATCTTTTCCCTGCTAGATTTCAGTCTTGTTTTGGTCAGATTTCTTTCTATCCCCCAATTCTTCTATTTTAGAATAGTAATGTTTACCCTATACTTTGTCTATCAGCAGTGTTTAACTTTTTATTACACCGGATCACAGGTAAGAGTTTGCCTTGAGTCCCAGAGATTTTGGACTTGGACTTTTCACTAATGCTGAAACTGTTAAGATTTTTGTGTCTCTTAGAGATGATCTAAATGCATTTTGCATAAAGAGATGTATATGAGTCTTTTAGGGGGCAGGAGCAGAATGTTACAGCTTAAATTAAAAATGTCCCCCAAAGGCCATATGCAATCATAGGTGGAACTTTTGAAAAGGGATTGAATCATGGGAGCCATTTAGCTAATTTGCTATTAGGAACTGGAGTGTGGTCAGAAAAGGTAGGTCACTGGGGGCATGAACTGGAAGGGTATTATCTCCCTTCCTGCATGCTCTCTTCTCTCTATGATCCTGGCCACCGTAATGTGAGCAGATTTTCCTTTATTATGCCTCTCTGACATATCATCTCTGCCTTGGAACCAGCTGACCAAAGACTATAACCATGAGCCAAAATAAACCTCTTCTCCTTTAAGTTGTATGTGCTGGGTACTTTGTTCTAGTGATGAAGAAAATGAATAAATCACCAAGGTAGGACCAAAATCAGTGGATTTCCAGTGATGGCTGCCCTGATGATTTTATAAAATCCCCCACTCCAGTCCAGCAGGGACTGGACAAGAGAGGAGCAAGGGGAACAACCTGAAATTCATTTCCAAATGAAGTCACTGGTTTTGACTTAATGTAGTTGGAAGTGACCAGACTCCATTTTCTTGCATCACACAAATGAAGACTTGTGATCAGATATAAAATAATAGAAAATAAAGAAATCTGTATTCCTCATATGTCCAAGTCTATGAAAATTTGTACCACTCTAGATAGAATAGATTTTGAGAAAATATCTTCCCCTTGTGATTAAAAATAACCAAGCCCTACTTTAAGTGAAAGCCACTGTGAAATGGGTCCTAAGGGTTCCCATCAGTTACCAAGTTACTAAAAGTACCTGCTGTGGCTTGCTGGTACCACCACATAGTCCATGGACCTGCGAGTCCCTCCTTTAGCACTCTGACAGGGGCACTGTGTTCTCCATTAAGTTTGTGGCACCTTAATTTGTTTTTTTGATCGCATGGTGCTTCATTGGTTTCCATCCCATGGGCAGAACATGCTGCAGCAGTTCAATCTGTCCCTTATTTAGAACAGGACAAGGTGACTGGGATAGGAGCAAGTTAGATCCTGCAGGGACCACTGAACTGGCAAAAGTAGAAATGATTGGATCCAAGTCATCCTTCCTAGTCAAGATTGGGCAGGGACCTTGTCCTATTCTTTAGGGTCCACTCCTTCAGCCTATTCCCTCAGAGGACGTTGGTTCTCTTCCCTACACCCCTCCTATCTTTTCTTAACAAAACTGGGAGGCTGCTACTGCAGCTAATACCTGACTCCGCTTAGTACCACCTAGTTCTCATTGGGGTGAGGCTTGTTGGTTGACACATCTCCCAGCCTTCCCTGCAGCCAGCCCCAGGTGCTCTCTTGCTGTCTCTGAAACCCCTTAACCTCTTAACTTTCAGAACAACCCTAGGAAACTAGTGTGGGCCAGCTGAGAAACAGCCTAAGTTAGATTAATATTCCAAGAGCTCCTAAAATGCATGGTGTAACTTAGAGGCCTCTCCCCTATATTGTCAGTGCTCTCCAGTGACACCACATGGCTGGGTGCCCTCATGCCAGGAGACTCCTCTTAGGAGTTTTTCCACTCTAGGGCCATGGATTTAGCTCAGTGGTCCTGTGCCTGCCTTGCAAGTGCAAGGTCATAAATTCAATCCCCGGTACCAAAAAAAAAAAATTTCTTCCACTCTAGCTGAAGAAGGGAATGATATGATTGTCCCCAGAAAGGCATGGAGACTCCAATGGGCATAGTCCCTGAGGTACCACCATGGATCCAAGGTTCTTTCAGTCGGGTTCTTTTTTGAACGATTGGAACAGGAGCAAGGGTCTGGCTAATACTTCTTGTGGACATGGTCCTTTAAGGAAGATATTCTGAGCTCACCCTTCAACATTCCTGCTGGGCTCCTGCCCTGGCTACTGGCATGTGAGCCAGCAGAGGATTCCTAGTAAGTCTCCCACCTTCCAGGCCTAGCTGGGTGACCATGGACCTGACACAGACAGAGACCACCACAGGGACAAAGACCAGAAAAACCTCAGTGCCCTTAATCTGTTACTCATTAAAAATACAATTTGTGAGGTTTTGTTCTGAGGTAGTTAAAATCTATTTTTGCTATCAAAAAAGAAACCAAAAACAATGACTCTTCATTTGAGCCTGTAGATGCCCCATAGTTAACTAAAAACAAAACAAAACAAAGTTTGATCTTCATTTTGTGCACTTTATTTACATTAAAACTTTGAATCACATCTTTGCTCAATTCTGCATATAAGCATATTAATCATTTAGGAATTGTCAGTCTAAAAGCTGATAGGACTATGTTGATTAGCCTTAAATTTATAAAACCTATCTCATCCCCCTTCAAGAATGAGGATAAGAAATTTACAGGAGCATTAAACTACCAGTAGGCATGCAGATGTCTCCAGTCATTGATCAAAATCTTTGGTCAGCTTGTATCCAAGCAGAATATCTACACAACTGAGACTGTCCCAAGCACAGTCGACTCATGGAGACTGAATTGTCCCCCGGAGACATAAGGACTTCTCCAAAGCCACCTTACAAAACTAGAACTGAGCCAGGCAGACAAATAAGATGGGCAATTAGGATTCTTTGAGTAATAATATACATACCTAGAAGAGTCCAGAGTCATATGGCTCTCAAAATGCAGACATTTTGGGTTCTAAAGCACACCTAATTTGCTCGCCCAGTGAATGTGATCTCTTGCTCCTTCAAACCCTGAGGGCAATTATTGTTCTCCTTCATGGAATTTCTCATATTTTAACTTATATCGTGGTTATAGAGAGACCCCTTCTAGAGCTAAGTGCCTTGAGAATCATATGGTTCAAAGATAGATTTGCCCACTTTACAAGAGGCACCTCCAAGTGACAATGGCTTAAAGGAAATGGAAATTTGTATCTCTCTTACATACATAATGATAGAGTTGCAGAGTGAGGGCCTGGAGGGAAGCTGTGCTCCACGTGTCAGGCAGGGTTCTAACCATCTTCTGTCTGTGACTCAACATCTTGACTACACTCCAGCCATAGAAAGAGGAAATGTGGCAGGGAGAGGGAGAGGGCAAAGGTAGAACGAAGTTAAAAATTCTATTACTATTGAGACATACAAATGGTCAACAATATCACTAATCAACAGGGAAATATAAATCAAAACCACAATGAGATAGCGCCTCACTCCAGTAAGAATGGCTATTGCCAAAAAAAAAAAGACAAAAGATGGCAACTACTGGGAAGGATGTGGAGAAGAAGGAACCCTTGCAATCTGTTGGTGGAAATGTAAATTAACCTCACCACTATGGAAAACAGTGTAGAAGTCTCTCAAAAGTTTGAAAGTAGAATAGGCTCAAGTCAGTATGTCAAAGAGACATCTCTACTCTCATGTTTATTGCAGCACTATTCACAATAGCCAAGAAATAGAAATACGTGTTCATTAGCTTATGAATAAGAAAAATGTGGTAGCTGGGCATGATGGCACACACCTGTAATCCCTGCACTCAGGAAACTGAAGCAGGAGGATCAACATGAGATCGAGGCCAGACTGGGCTACATGGTGAGACCCTGTCTCAAAAAAGCCAACAAAACAAAGAACAGAAAATGTGGTACACATACACAGTGGACTACTACTCAGCCTTAAAAGAATGAAATCTTGTCATCTGTGACAACGTGGATGGAGCAGGAGATCATTATGTTAAGTGAAACAAGCCAGGCACCAAAAGACAAGTACCTCATAATCTCACTGATATGTGAAATCTAAAATTGTGGACTTTATAGAATTTAGAATAGAATAGTGACTATCAGTGGCTGGAGAGAGTAGGGAAAAGGGAGGAAAGAGGGAAAATAAAGGAATAAAAATTTTATGAATAAAATTCATGAAAGGGGAAACATAATAAAAAATATTAGCCATGTCTTAGGAAATGCATTCAAAGCATTGTTATGTGCATGCAATACAATATTTCTTCTTTCAACAAATATATATAGATATAAATTTAGATATGTCATCACCATATGTCAGATACTGAGCTAATCATTAAGAATCCAATACAAGATTTCCATAAACAATGAGTGAATACATGAATGAGCCCTTTTTATGAAATAGCAATCTAGAAGTAAAGCAATGAAAATTTGAGGAAACCAAATAATTTAAATATGGACACAAGTAATTTCTTCCATAGAAGGTCATAGATTTTAAAAAACAGACATTTAAAGCTGAATTTTCTACAGCTAGCTAAAAAAATATGGAAAATAAATTATAAAGTTGATGAACAGCCCCGGTTTATTAGGCTATATTGTCACTAGCAAAATATATTACAGAGGCTCATTCCTAAGTTTTTACTGTAATGACTTTCTGGTATTTTACTCTGAAACACATTTTTATTTTTTCCCTACACAAAACAAAACAAAAGAAGTCACTTACTGCATTTAGATATATGGGACTAAAAATTGGATTCTTTTTGTGTCTTCTAAAGGATAAACATTCAAGGGATTTAATCCAGGAGAAGAGCCAAAAGTCCAAATCCAATTTACTGTTATTTCTAAATTATATATAAACCACCACATAAAACCTTTAATAATCACACCCTTTGAGCTGCCCCAGAATGAATCATTGTTTCAGCCATAGACAGCAGCTCAGCCTTTCTCATTTCCCAAATTCCATTAAGATTTATTTCCACTATCTTCCCAGATGTGTTATCACTGCCTCTGCCTCTCCCTGCCATAAAAAAGTCCAACACATGATTTGCACTTAGCCTTCTAAGTAAAATGCCAATAGTAATATGAAGAGTAGTGTTAAAGAGTGAAAATTTTAAATTCAAATGTTAAGAGATGGTGAGAGTTTTACCCTGCATTAAAATGAGGTTGTATTTAATTAGAATAAAGTTTTCAGAACTTAGGCTTCAGGTTTCGAAGAGGCAGGGATGAGTAAGAAATTGGTATTTTCTCCTCCCATTTGTTAACTTGCGTAGTTTTGCTCTGCATACATTGCTCCTGAAAACCCTGTATTGATTTTTGCTTTCTCTCCCTGGCACACAGACACACTGTACTTTCACCATGTGCTGTTTCTAGAACCCCAGCTCTACCCATTTGGGCAGGTTTTTTCTCTTCAACTTCACTGGGCTTAACTAAAAGGAATAATTAATTCCCAGGAACCAAATAAGACTTGTCCACCTAGAGGAGAATGAGTCCTTTGGAAAAAATTTCACAACCTTTATTTTATGTAACAGAATTGAACACACATTTATTTGGCTAATGTGAGTAAAATATAATGTGTCTGGCACCTAGCAAAGAGTTACTATTTATTTAAGACTTACTGTGATGCAGGCACAATTCTAAATCCTCTGAATACTGCAGCTTATTGTTTCATTAAAAATCATTTGGTGAACATGATGGCACATGCCTGTAATCCCACCTACTCCAGAGACTGAGGCAGGAGGATTGCATGTTCAAGGCAGTGTGGGCAACTCAGCAAGACCCTGTCTCAAAATTTTAAAAAATTTTAAAGATCTGGGGAAGTAGCTCAGTGGTAGAACACCCCTAGGTTCAATTCCCAGTACCACAAACAAAAAATCCTTTGGATCATTAACTATATATTCATTCGTTCTACATGTATTTATGGAAAAACTACTATGTCTCAGTAATCTTGCAAACTTCGCAAAAGCAAACATGGTCCCTATCTTAATGACTCTTACAGGCTACTGGGGAGTGCTGACAACCAAATACTTGCACAAATTATTGTAAAACCAACTGTAACCTGTATAATCCCTGAGTCTCTGTACTTCACTCTCCTAGATCTGTCACAAAGAAATAGAATCCAACAAATAAAAGTAATTTCAATATAGCTAAGATACCTGTTAAAGTCATGAAAAACAAGAAAAAACTGAGAAATTGTCATGGTCTAGGAGACTAGAAAAATATGAAAACTAAATCCAATGGGGTGCCCTGGGTTGAGTACTAGAAGAGAAAGAGGATATTAATGGAAAAACTAAAAAATTCAAATGAAGTCTTGAGTTTGGTTAACGGACCAGAAAGTTTGGTTTATGAAACTACACCATGTCAGCTTCCTAGTTTTGACAAATATCCAGGGTTATGTGAGATGTTAACAATGACAGAAGCAGGATGAGGGGTGTTTGGAAACCCTCTCTACAATCTTACAGTCTTTTAAATCTTTATATATATCTAATATTATTCCAAAATAAAGAGAGAGAGGAAGGGAGGCAGAGAGAGAGTTACTGGGAATTAAACCAAGGACCTTCATATGGAGCCACATCCCCATCTCTTTTTTATTTTGAGACAGGATCTTGCTAAATTCCCCAGCCAGGACTCAACCTTTTGATCCTCCTGCTTCTGCCTCCCAGGGTGCTGGGATTACAGGCATGTGCCTCCATGCCTAGCAAGAGTCTATTTTTTTCATATCATTATTTGAATTTTCAAAAACTCACAATGGTATCTAAGTACAGTCCATAGTAGCATAAAAGTCTCTATTTGTAGCTTACTTCTTCAATTAGTTATTTGTTGCTGAACAGCAAACTAACCCAAAATTTAGCAGCTGAAAATATTACCTCACACAGTTTCCAAAGGTCTGGAGCCGCTGAACTGACTGACCCAGTCTTGGGATCTCTGGAGGTCACAGTCAAGTTGTCAGCCAAGGATGTAAGCAATTTACCTCCTCTCAAAACAACTTATTTTATTCGTAATGTGCTTCCTGCTCTTTTCCATGCTGACTTTTAGATGTTTTTCTCTACATTCTACAAACTAATTTTTTTTCAGTCATAGATGTTAAAAATGCATCTTTCCAGCTGATACTTATTTACTCTGATGATAGTGTTCACCTTTCAACAGCTGCCTCCCAGAAAAACACTTTTTAATGTATTAAAATCTATTTTTCCCGTCAGTGCATATACTTTGAGGCTTCCATTGTGTTTGTCAGTTTTGTGTCACTTGACAAAATACCTGAGATAACCAATTTAATAAGGGAAAATACTTATTTTTGGCTTACACTTTCAGAGGCCTCAGTTAATAGTTACTGGGCCCTGTTATTTTGGGCCTGTGGCAGCACAATGGTGGGAGCATGTGGTACAGGAGTCCTGTTTACCTCACGGCAGCCAGAAAGCAGAGAAAGCAGCAAGGACCCAATATCCCCTTCAAGGGCACATCCACAGTAGCCCAACTTCCTTCCTAAAGGTTTCATCAACTACCCATAGTGTTGCAGGGTGGGAACCAAGCCTTTAACACATCAGCCTTTGTGGGATATTTAAAATCCAACACAGCGGACAGTGTGGCTTGGTGATAGAGCACTTTCCAAGCAAGTGTGAGGCCTGGGTTTGATCCTCAGCACCACAAACAAAAAAAGCCCAAACCTTAGCACCTATTAAGAAATACTTCCCCACTCAAGATCATAAAGAATAATCTACACTTTTTTCTATTAGCATTGTGCTTTATCTTTAAAGTTATGTTTTATAGTTTGTGTCTAGATGTCCCCCCAAAGCCTCATGTGGTCATAGACTATTTTAGAGGTGGCTGAATTTAGAGTGTGTGATTGATTCATGATGGGGCTAGGCCCTCGGGCACTAGGATTAAAGGCATGAGTGCTACCTGCCCTAGGTAGTCTGAATAAGATAAAAGGGGCAGAAGGACGCTATTAAGCTCTCTTGTTGCTTTGCTACTGTCTGTCCTCCATGAACTGTTGCCGCTCTGCCACTCTGCCTTGGAGCTAGCCAATTATGGACTGAAACCTCTATGAACTATATGCTAAATAAAACATTCCCCATTTAACTTTGGGTGTTGGGTATTTTGTCTCAGCAATGAGAGAAAAGTAACTAACACAAAGTAACTAGGTCTTTGATTCACCAGGATATGGAATAGGGATCTAACTTTATTTTTCTCCAGATAGGGGCTCCGTTTTCACATGATTATTTACCAAATATGCCACCTTTTCCCTAACTCTATGAAAGATTGACTTCCCATATATAGAGAGTCCATTTCCTGAGCTCCTTCTACTCCATTTGATCAGTTTTTGTGCTGGATTTATGATATAGGTCAATATCTGGTATGTGAATCTTCTTTGTTCCAAAAAGTTCTAGTTATTCATGGAACTTTATTCATTTGTCTAATTTGTAGAAATCATTTATTAAGTCCACTAAAAATACACCAAAATTTTTAATTGGGGTTGCATTGAATTTACAGATTAATTAGGTGAGAATCAACAGTGTTATAATATTTTCATCTTATCCATAACTCTATATATTTACACCTTATTTTATATCATTTAATACAGTTTCAAATTTTTCTTCACAAACATCTTGAGGTTTTTATTATGCTAATTCCTAGAAAAATTTATGTGTTGTGGAGTCTGGGAGGTTTTTAGCTATTTTAATTGCTACCTTATTTTCTTTTACATCTTATAATGAGTTATTTCCAGAGTAGAAGATACAATTCAGATTGATTTTATACCCCCAAACCTTGCTGAACTTTAAATTCTCTTATTAGTTCTAATACTTTACTTTCTTAGGTTTACTATATAAATCCTCATATCATCTAAAAAGTAATGACCTTTTTCTCTTCAGTTCTGTATTTGTTATAATATAGAATTTACCTGCGTGTAACAGAGGCCCAAAATAACCATGGCTTTAAAAACTTAGAAATTCATTTTTTTCTTGGGTAAATGGTAGGATATATGGATTTCAGGTCTGACACAATAGCTCTGCAGTGTCTAGGACCCCAGCAAGTCCTCCAGCCTTGGGACGCACCCCTCACCTTGTGTTACAAGATGTCACACCTGACATCAAGTCCATGTTCCCCATGGCAGGACAAAGAAAAGAGCTGAGTAACTGAATACACAGCCCCTATTTACAACCCAGGAGCCAAAACCTGAATGATGAAAAACCATCTATCATTTATTTATTTCACTACTTCATGAATTTCTGCTTTTACCATTATTTCATTTCTTTCAAATTTACTCTAATTTCCATTGTTCCTATTTGCTTAAATTGAAAGCTAAGCCAGAAAAAGAGGAACCAAGCTATAACATGTATAGGTACAAACTTCCTTTGATGAATGCAATCATTATATATATATTTAATTTGTACCAATAAAATTAATTAATAAAAAAGAGGCTGGAGATGTAGCTCATTGTAGGAGGTTCAATCTCCAGTATCAGAAAAACAAAACAAAATGTGTGCTCATGTTTGAAAATTCAAACAGCAGATAGACATGCAATAAAATTAAACTCTCTCCTTAATAAAAAAAAAAGCTAAGCCAATTTATTTTCTATCTTTCTTCTTTCTAATTGCATTCAAAACTATGAATCTCCCTCTTAGTATAGTTTTAGTTGCCTCACATACATATTACCATGTCCCACTTTGTCACGAACCCTAAGAATTTTGTATTTGCCCCTTGTGACAGGCAGCTTCTAACTTGGCTCCAAAGATATCTGCCTCCTGGGACTCCTGCCTTTATGGGATCCCTGTCCTTGAGTCCTGGAGACTTGCTCCTAGAATAGGACAAAAGTGATAGGATATCACTTCCGAGATTAGGGTACAAAAGTTTATTCGGTTCCTCTTGCCAGCAGCAGTCCCTCTCTTGCTCTCTTTGATGGAGCAAGCTGTCATATTGAAGATATCCACAGGGATTGCAAGGAATTGGCAGCCTCTGGCCAGCAGCCTGCAAGGATTCGAATCCCACCAACAACCCATAAGCAAACACAGAGAAAGAATCTTCCCCAGTTAAGTTTTAAGATGACCACAGCCTCAGCCACCACCATGACCTTGAACCTGAGCACACAACTAAGCCATACCTGAACTCCTAACCTGCTGAAGCTGCAAAGTAAATGCATGTATTGTCTTATGCCACTAAATTTAAGGATAATGTGTTACTTGTAGCAGTATTGTTACTTGTAGCAGTATGATTAGTATAATCCCTTATATCTTCCTTAATTCGGTAATTATTTAGTGATATGGAAGTCTTTAGTCTCTTCTGCGGTCAGTTTTTCCTCTTGCTTCTGTAACAAATTACCACAAGCCTAGTGCTTTAAAACAATTACTACAAGCCTAGTAGCTTTATTCTCACAATCTTGGAGGTCAGAAGTCAGAAACAGGTGTCAGTTGGGTTAAGTCCAAGTGTCAGCAGGACAGGAGGCAGTAGGGGGTAATCCATGTCCGTGCACATTCAGGTTGCCGGTAGAATTCAGCTCCTTGTTAGAACAGAGAGCCCTGTTTCCTTCCGGCTCTCAGCTGAGGATTATTCCCAGTTTCTAGAACCCACCGACCATCTTTGGCTTATGGCCCCTGCTTCCTCCAGTTGCAAGGTCAGCAATGCCAGGTTGAGTCTTTCTCACATGACAACTCCCTGACCCTGCCTCTTTCTACCTGTGGTTGGGAGAGGGTCTCCTCTTTTAAGGACCCATGTGATTTAAGTGGATCCACTGGGGTAATCCAGGCAACTCTCGCCAGCTCAGGGCCCTTAACCTTATTCACATCTGTACAGTCACTCTTGCCACATAAGGTAATGTATTCACAGATTCGGGAATTTAAGCATGAACACTTTGCAAGGCCATTATTCTTCCTTCTACATCCTCTGATATTGATTTATGATTTTATTGTATTTCCAGCACAACATACAGTTTGCATAAAGTCAATTCTTTTTCTTTTTATACAGTCATTTCTGTCTAATTCATTGAGACTATCTTTGTGGTGTCATACATGAATAGTTTTTGGTTTTGGTTTTTGTTTTTTTTGGTACTGGGGATCGAACTTGGGTCCTTATGCTTGCACAGCAGGCGGTGAAACCACTGAGCTAAATCCCCAGCCCTATACATGAATAGTTTTGTACATGTACTTGGTGTGCTCAAAAGAATATATTCCATGTCTTGAATATAAAGTTAAATTTATCTGATAATTTGAATTAAATAATCATGTTATTAAACTCCTCTGAATCCTTGTGGTTTTTCTGCTTGATTTATCAGCTTTTGAATATATGTTAAAATCTCCAACTCCAATTCTTGATTTCTCTTTCCCTCATCTTAATTCTACCACAAGTAGCTTTATGTATGTCAAGGGTACGATGTTAGGGGCCTATTTTTATGACACTTAAATCTTCTTGGTTTGTTGTTTCTTTTTTTTTTTTTTTTTTGGTACCAGGGACCGAACTCGGGTCCTTGCGCTTACAAGGCAAGCGGTGGAACCACTGAGCTAAATCTCCGGCACAGTTTATTGTTTCTTTTGTCAACATGGAATAACTTTCTTTGTCTTTGGTTTTGTAGTTTTGCTGTAAATGTTTTGTCTGAAACTAAGCTAGCGAGATTTGGGGGTTTATATTTGCTGGGTGTAACTCTTTTCATTTTCATTTTGCCTTCTGTTTTAAGTGTAACTCGGTAGATAATATATTTCTGGGTCTCAAGATTTACTGTTTAGTCTGTCAAAGGGTCTCTGACATTTGACAGTCATCTGGCATGGAATCCCTGTTGCTCTGATGTCTAATTGTTCCTGAGTTCACCTTGATTCTAAGGCCAACTATTCCTTGGCTTGTGGTGGCTCTAGGAAAGTGATGGCAAACCTTTTAGAGACCAAGTGCCCAAACTGTAACCTAAGACCCACTTATTTATTGCAAAGTTGCCAACACTGCAATGAAACTGAGGTTTTAATACTGAAGTTCTAGTTTAGAAAAAACAACTCATATATGAACATCTTTTGTCTAAAAAAACACAATAATGCAGCTTTCAATGATATAAACAGCTTTTTATTGAAAGGTAAAAGTTTGCATTTGGCATACTTTTGCACAATTAATGTGATCTTTGCTGCTGTGTGCATGCTGATAGTTTGTCAAACCTTGGCTCTTACTTCCTTAGTTTGAGAGCAACACATGCAGCACTCAGGTCATGTCTGTTTCTTGTATCAGATTTGATATAATTCAAAGCTGAAAACAGATGCTCACAAGCATAAAATGATCCAAACAAAGTAAGAAAAGCAATCCCAAGTGCTTTCACTGACTTAAAATTATTTGGCAGAGAATTCCACACTGTAAGGATTTCATTTTCAGAACTACTGTGTTGTCCTTTGTCATCTTCATACTCTATTGTCTCTATATTCTCTGGTGTAGTACACAGGTCACAGAATTTATTTTTCCAGATAGAGTTTTCTTGAAATTCCAATAGCTCCATTTCCAGATTTCCAAAATTTAACCAGTATAAGCAGGAAAGGTCAATTTCTTCAAATTTGGCTTTATCTGGAGAAGTAAGAAAGCACAGAGTTGTCTCCATCTTATGGAACTGTAAAATTCTGTTAGTAAAATTATCCTTTGCTGCTGCTACAATACTAGAAAATTCCTTGAAGATTTCCCGATGGCTTGTAGGACTGTCTGAAAATGTTGAAGAATTTTCTAAATGCATTATTAGATTTGAAAAATATTTCAGCTGCCCACTTTCAAGATCTGGAACAGGGCCGGGGATTTAGCTCAGTGGTTCCGGAGCCTGCCTCGAAAGCACAAGGTCCTGAGTTCGATCCCCGGTACCAAAAAAAAAAAAGACCTGGAACAACTTGACTTGAATGCTGACAGAGAGGGCTCTATGTGCTCGCTGCAGCATATGCACCATAGGTTCACTACCACTGCTCTGGGGTAAAGAGGAACGAGCCTAGATTCTACCCTGTGCTTCTCTGGGTGAGTTCAGGTTAGAGACCGATTCTCTACCTAGGCTTTCTGGGGTCAAGTGCAGCCTGCCTGGGGACCCTCAAGAGTGGCAGTGATGAAAGTTCTGACCTTGTGGAGACGGGCATTCAGTCAATGTGTATTTGCTGGTCTGCCGGTCTACCTGCTGGTTTATGAGCCACTGCAGACTTTAAGGTCTTGAGCAAGTGAAGTTCTGGGACAACCACACAAGCTAAGGTTGGTTTTAGCACTGGGGAGCACCTTCTGCCTGCCACCTCCACACCGAGAGCAATGTACAGGAGGGACAGAGACCTGAGTGAAACCCAGTCCTAGTCCATCCTGGCTTTAGTTTCCTCCTCTGCCCAACTTCAGTCCCCCTGCTCTGGACCCAACACTCCCTTCTCAAAGAGCTGATGATCAGTTGCTGAGTTGGACTTTGGGCACCATCACCTCCCTATTCTTCTCTAGGATCTACAGTGTTGGTGTCTTACATTTCTCATCACTGGGACACAGTCCTGACACCCCCAATTTAAAGAAGGGAAGTTTTATTTTGGCTCTTGGTTAATCCAGCCGGCTGGCTCCACGGCAGGACCACATGGCAGAGGGGCATGGCAGGAGGAGGAGCTGCTCAGGTCTGCTCAGGGAAGCAAGAAAACTGAGAGAGTGAAGGGAGGAACCAGGAGGGAGATAAACCCTTCTAGGCTATGTCCCCGTGACCCACCTCTTCTGACCAGACCCCCACTTCCCAATAGCAAGTTAGCTGTAAGCCCCCATAAGCCAATCACCTTCCAAAAGCCCCACCTATGAGCACATGAAGTTCTGGGGCTTATGTTAGATGAACAGTTGAGATCAGAAGAAGTTTTTTTACTCTCTGCATCAAAAGATAAATTCTGAATACCCTATAATGAACATTTGTTTTTCTTACAAGAAATTGTTTGTGCCTATGAATCAACTTAATTTAAATTTTGAGCCTCACCTATGGTCAGGCTTGTGAAAAAATTGAACTCTTTTCTTTCTTCTCAATGAGTGATATATCCACATGGCTTGAAAAATTAAAAATATATATTTTATAAAAAGATACTATGGGCTGGGGATTTAGCTCAGTGGTTTCACCACCTGCTGCACAAATGCAAGGACCCGAGTTCGATCCCCGGTACCAAAAAAATTTAAAAAATTAAAAATAAATAAAAATAAAAAGATACTGTGAAATCTCTCCCCTATCTTCATGTATAACCACTTATTCATCTTTCCAGAGTTTCATTAGACATAAGAATGCACTATGGATGCACATATGTGAACACACATGTGCTCATGTTCACTTTTTTCCATAAGGGACAGCTTACTGTACAATCTACTCAGCATTTTGCCTTTGCTACTTCACTTTAAATGTCTGGTTGATCTTTCTCAACAAAGAGGTTGAACATTCTTTTTTACAGCTGTATGGGATTGCACAGGAATAGAGGACTATAATTTATCTAATCTTCTCCCTCTGATAGACATTGAGGTTGTTTATAGTCTTCTACAATGCAAACAATGCTGCATTGAATAATATAGAGAATTTAAACAGAGGGAAGGGTGGGATACAAAAACTAGCCAAGATATTTCATTATGGGAGCGTTTCCCAGTCATTTCTTTCCCATGCTGCTATTTCTTCCTACTGCATTTTTATTTCCTGGAAGCTAAATGTTTATGGTTTATTGCAGTTTGCACATTGCTCAGGGTCATTTTAGTAGTTGAAATTACACAATAAAATAGAAAAATGTATGTTTGTGGAAGTCCTGAAAGTTAACAGTAACAACAAATCTCCCATTTGCTCAGTGCCTTCTGTGGCCCCACGTGCTGACACAGCAGGCTAAAGGAGTTCTGCAAACTCAATACGCAGTGATGGTGGCACATGCCTGTAATCCAGCACTCGGGAGGCTGAGACAGGAGGATTGCCGCAAGTTTAAGACCAGCCTGGAATACATAGCAAAACCTTGCTCCCCCCCCCAAAAAAAAACAGTACACTGTGAGACACTCAGACACAAGCACCTCCTTTCTGTCACAGCAGCCTAAGTGGCACAAAGTGGGCCAGCCAGGCCACTCTCCCCAGGGCTCCTGCTACCACAAAAAGACACAGGAATTTTTTCCTCACCCAAAAGAATTAAAAGCAGGGACTCCAAGAGATCTTTGTGTACCCATGTTCATAAGAGCATTGCTCACATTACTCAAGGAATGAAAACAACCCATTGTTTATTGACCAGTGATACATTAACAAACTGTTACTGTTATTGAGCCTTATTGAGCAAATGCTCTGCACTCTTATAAGCTACCATTTACATGAAGTACCTTCCTACACTAACAGATTCAGAGAGACAGAGGTTAGGATGGTGGTTGCCAGAGTCTAGGGGCAGAGGGAGCAAAATGAGAAGTTTCACTTTTGAAAGACAAAAAGTGTTCTGGAGATGGATAGTGGTGGTGGACCACAACTATTTGCATGTGCTTGAGAGCTTTTTTGGAGGTTGTAGCAGGGGAATGCAGCCCTCATATACCTTTGGCCAAAAAACAGTCCCTTTTTATCAGGGAAGGTCATTGTTTTGGCCCCCCAAAGTCTCCTGCACTCACAGGTGGGGCTTTTCAGAGGTGGCTGGACCATGGGTGTATAATACTGGGATTAAAGGTGTGTGATAACTAGATGGGTTTAGCATAGCTCTGGGTGTGGATAAAGGAAGCCCCATCCTGGATGTGGGTGGCACCAACCAATAGGCTTATAGCCTAGATGGGATAAGGGAGAGAGAGAAAGCAGAACTGCCCCTCTCCTCTTGTTGCTTCCTGCCTTCCCTACCATGGACTGTTTCTCCTGTGCCGTGTCCCTCTGCCATGCTGCCCTGCCATGGAGTCAGCTGACTATGGACTGAAACCTCTACAAACTGAATAAATCTTTCCTCCTTTCCCTGGTGGGTGTCGGGTATTTTGTCCCAACAACTAGAAAGAAACTAAGACAGCGTCCTCTTTGACAGAGCACATATCTTGAGAGGGGACACATACGGAGCACTGAGGGAGGGAGC
The DNA here is from genome assembly GCF_053883595.1 of Heterocephalus glaber. Taxonomy (NCBI): domain Eukaryota; kingdom Metazoa; phylum Chordata; class Mammalia; order Rodentia; family Bathyergidae; genus Heterocephalus; species Heterocephalus glaber. Next base: position 64,638,317 of record NW_028258320.1, read on the forward strand.
GGACACCTGCCTGGGCAGCCAAATCGACGAGATCAACCCTAGAGATCATGGGTGACAGATGTTGCAGCCAGATCACACTTACATCTTAGCATGTACTTAAGGCCACTCTGCTGGACACTTAAAAATAGTTAAGATTGGCCAGGGATTTAGCTGAGTGGTTTCGCTGCCTGCTGCGCAAGCACAAGGACCCAAGTTCGATCCCCAGTACCAAAAAAAAAAAAAAATAGTTAAGATGGTAAATTTTATGTCATTTCACTCTTTCTGTTTAACCAGAGCCTTTCAGACCAAATTATTTTTTTCAATGATCCATTTTTTTATAATCAGTGAAGAGAGTTACTTGCACAGGAAAGATCTCATCACAAGGCTGATATCAGTGAAAATGCAAGTTAATATTCAATTCCACTGAGAGCTGGGCACGGTGGCACAAGCTTGGAGGCTGAGGCAGGACGATCGCCATGAATTTAAAGCCAGCCTGGACTATACAGTGAGATCCTGTCTCAAAACAACAACAGGGCCAGGGATTCAGCTCAGTGGTTTCGCCACCTGCTGCGCAAGCGCATTCAACCACACTGAGTAAGGTGAAGCAAGGTGCCTTTCTTTATCTCACTGGATCCTTACTGATGCTCCGCAAGGTAGATATTATCTGCATCTTACAGTTAAGAAAACTGATGTTCAACAAACCCAAGAAAAATAGCTGAAAACTACAGCCACCATACGGAGGAAGAAGGCAGATGGATGTACCTAAGGGGAAGTAATCCATATTTTTCTAGGTACTAACAATAACCATTTCTTTAAAGAATTTCACAAGTGAAGCTACAAAATACTGGGGGGAAAGGCTGCAAAAATCTCCTGAACAGCTATAAATAAGAGAGCAATGAGGATGAAAGTGAGTGAGAAGATTCACCTTTTATCTAGTATATCCCTATATATAATGAATTTTTACAAAAATCATTTTTATATCAATAACAAAAATTTAATGTAAAAGTGAGGTTTAAAAAACTGTCCAGAGACAAGATTTGACAGCAAATCAGACTGAATCCAAAGGCCTTTCCTTTATGATCTACCATGCTAGGATGCACCCAGACAGCCACCAGCTGAGGACATGTTTTAGCCTCAGAAGACAGATGCAATGGAAGGACCTTCACGCATTATCAAGCCAACAGGAAAAGTCTTGATTGTAGCCTCAGTAGAGAGACACTGGGGTGTGGGGTTCTGTTGGTTTTTGTTGGGGGAATTGGTTTTTTTTTAACTTCATGTGTGTTTGTTTTTGGGTTTTTTTTGGTACCGGGGATCGAACTCAGGTCCTTGCACTTGCGCAGCAGGCGGCAAAACCACTGAGCTAAATCCCCGGCCCATGTGTGTTTGTTTTTCAAAAAGCAACATTAAAATGAAAATTAAAAAGCCCAAAATTCCCTCGGGGCTCAGTGTCCACCAGCATGCAGCATTCCTACTCCAGGGAACACTGTTGCTACAGGTTTCCCTGACAGGCACTTTCCGCCAGGCCACCATACTGCCCCTCAGGAGTGAGGCTGGCAGGTTTGCATTCTGGGTGAGTGGTGCCCCCTGGGCCACAACTTAACACACAGCTGTCCTTCCGGTTTTCCCTGTGTCTTGCTTCATGTTGTTGTCCCCAAGTACTGATCTTTTGACTGGAACTGTTCAGTTATACTGTAGACCGCCACCCTTGGGGATGAACCTCTGCTTCCTTCCCTTATTGAGCCCTGGTGCTTTGGACCTTCCCAGTGACCAGCCTCCTCCTGGCCAGGATCAGGGCTTTGGGCCTTCATTCTCTCAAGAGAAGGCTCCAGTTCCTCCGTACAATCATTTATAACAAACATTTGCCATCAGCCCTGCACATATTGCTTCACTAGGTCCTCTCAGAAAAAGCAGATATGAAGGGCCAGGGATTTAGCTCAGTGGTTTTGCCGCCTGCTGCACAAGTGCAAGGACCCAAGTTCAATCCCTGGTACCAAAAAAAAGGAAGAGAGAAAAAGCAGATATGAGATTTGCTCAGATGGCCATTTGCACAGTAGTAGTAATAATAATGCCTAGCATTCTCAAGTGCTGTGTTCAAGATAACCTGCACCTTATTAAATCATCAAACCACCCTCTGAGGTTACTATCCTCTTCATTTTACAAATGAAGATGCTGCTGCTTAACTTCCCTAAGGTCACACAGCTAGGATGGGACACAGCTGGGATTCAAAACTCTTCAAGGTTGCCTTACACAGTGGCTCAGATGGACATGGTGGTGATGGTAATACAAACGACAATGCATGATGAAGAGGGAAATAGAAAAACCATAAAAAAACAAAAATGAACTCAAAAACACATGAGTCTGAGCAAATGACCCTACAGTCCTCTCTACAACTGCCAATGTCCCCATATTACACTGATTCATTCCATCTATGGAGCGTCTCCTCTGTGCCCTTCTTGAGGTCTTTGTGTATAATTTTTCTTACTAAAAAGTCCCCTCACATTCCCTATTCCCAATTTTTTCTTGTGAAATGAGACAACAATGCCTAGATATGGGACTGTTATTAGAAGTAAGTGAGGTGGAGATGAAAGAAGATGGCAGAGTGGGGACTGGAAGTAAAATTCAGCCTCTCCAAGATCCAAAATCCAGATACTAGAAAATAACACCTTGTGGAAGGAAAAAGGAAAAGCAGATCTCTGGGAATCAGGAAGAAATTGAAAGAAAATTTAGAAACTACAAAGAAGTTAGAAAGATGGTCCACAATGGAGAGGAAAAGAAGGAAAACATGTGGACACTCTCTGGCAGTCATGGCTCACTTCGAGGAGAACAGGGCTCCCCAGAAGCAAGGTAAGTACCCAGGCTGGGAATCCCTGGGAAGAACAGCAAAGCCCACATCCTCAGTGACTTGAAATAATCAGCGTGGGGTTTTGCTCCAAGGGGACTCCTTCTGTTGTAGGTAGCTATGTTAGATAGAAATTAATATACAATCAGAGAGGGGCTGAGCTCTCAAGGAAGTCAGCAGAAAAAATAAAGACATCTGAATTGTGGCTGGAGGCATATCTGAAGAAGACCAGGCCTCAAGATAAAAATGCAATGGCCAGGTCTACATGCCTCCATAAGGGTTAAGCAGTAACTCATAACTCAGAACTATACTATAATTACTACTACCTGGTCCAGGAAGTCCAGCAAGGCATCAGTCACCTAGGTGGGTGACCAGAGCATCCCAACCCATTCCATCCCAAAAAAGTCCTTGTCCTTTCCATGTACCCTTGCTGTGTGACCCGCTTCCCTATTGGACCAACATTAGCTAAGCAGCCATACTTTTACTCCTACAGGTTGATGGTAGTTGGGGCCAGTTGTACCCACATTGTGACTGCTATATAAATTACCCCTGACAAAGGACCTCAGTGGCAACCCATTTCAGGGACCCCTCTTGTCTCTCAGAAGCTATTCCCGTTCCCCAATAAACCTCTCCACTCAATCTCCATTGTCCTTTGGAATTCATTCTTCAATTCAGGGAAGAACTTGGCATATCTGACATCTGCAGGTTGGGAGTAACACTTTCTCCTATATCACTGCCACACAGCAGGCAACAGCCGAAGAGGGATTCAGTTTGCCACATCACCAGAGAGTGCTTGATCAAGTGCTATTGCGGGAAAGGGTGGATTATTTAAATCAGAACAACTAAAACACAACTTCACTTCAGAGCTCCCAGTTTACTCCTACACACTGTGACTGGGCGAGACACAGCCACAGGAGAGCTGGGAGCTGGGAGTAGGTTAGAAAGAGATTTGGAGAAGTTTAAACTCAGTCTGGGAAGAACATGGGCTGCACCCTCCTGAGAAGCCAGGCACAGCCCTCAGGAACAGCTGAAAATTGCCTGCTGGCACTAAATGCTTGAACCCTTGCCCTGCTGTCTGCACCTCGCACAGATCTGAGGTCTGACTGGCTTCCCTGCCCACCAGTGTAAATAAGGACACTGCCCACCCCGGGGTAATCACGGGACCTCTGCAGTAGGGGGCGCAGCTCACAAACCCACAGGCCATCACTCTAAGTGGAGAAAACTGAGACTTGCTTGACTCCAAGATTGCGGATCCTAAAAGGAAACTACTTTTTTTTAAATGCAGATTAGGGCCAGGGATTTAGTTCAGTGGCACCAGGCCTGCCTCGAAAGCACAAGGTCCTGAGTTCAATCCCCAGGGCTGCAAAAATAAAATATAATAAAATACAGATTAAAATTTGTTTTCTCTATTTTTAGACTCATTTTCTTTCTTCTATCTTGTTTTTATTACTCCTTTTTTCTTTTAATTTTTCTATTTTTATTCTCCATCTATTTCCTTCTTCCTTTTTTTCTTTTATCTTCTGTTTCTCATTTTTTTCTGTTACCTTTATCTAATTATATAAATATATTTCTATACTATAAAAGGATCCTTTGCTTCACTTTTCTCTCTTCCTTCTCATCTCCCATTGTTTATTTTTCAAATTTTTCTTTTTGCATCCTCCCATTCCCAACCCACTGTATCTGTAATAATATAACTGTTAAGCTTCATTAATCTTTAGATAGTTACCTATGTTACTGCTGTGGAATTCTTTTCTATTGTCAATGAAAGTATAGTTATTGCATTTAGTAGATATTTGCTGTATGTCACTATTCTGTTTGTCTTAGCTTTATATTGTAATTGTAGATTTCTTTTCTAAGGTTAAGGGTGGTACATTATTAGTTCTTATGATATATCAATACCCAGTTTGTCCTGAAAGGACAACATCAGAATTCTCTATGCCAGCCTGGGGAAGAGGCATAAGTCTATAAGTCCTCCATAATAACTTTTATACCACAACATCAGTATATTTGAGGTCATCTATCTTAGAATAGAAGTCTACCTTATCAGTGAAGATTGCCATTTATTTCAGTCCCCAAATTTACCCACATATTAAAGTATAATTCTGGTCAAATGTGGGGGTGCACAAATGTAATCCTAGCTACTCAGGAGGCTGAGGCAGGATGATCAAAAGTTTGAGGATTGGTTTATTCTTTGATAGTAGGTGAAATTTATTGTATTTTCCAATTTTCTACAATGTAGTCACCTTATAATTACAATTTAAACTGTATAAATATGTTTACTTAAGGAAAAGAAGAATATACTAAGAGTAAAATAAATTAGAGTAAAATACCTAGCATGAGTAAATGTAAATAATTATAAAGATATATGGCTTATATATGTAAAAATTTATATGAACATATGCAAAATTTCATTGACAAAGAAGTAACAGTCAGGGTAATGGGCAATTGAATCAGTAATATAATATTCAATTAATGGAAATTGTTCTGAAAGAATTTTCTGATAGGGAAAATGGAGAATTTTATGCATCGACTCCAAGTAGTTAACTTTTACTGTAAGAAGAAAAAAATTCTTTAACCATCCAGGTGGTCTATTTGATCCTTTTTCTCTAGCTTTTTGGGAACTTTTCAAACTTCATATTTACTTCTTCCTTTGAAGGGTGAAGTTTGCCAACCCTTGTACACACCTAAAGAGATTAATTTTTAAGCTTTTTCCTCTGACACAAAACGTATACATCTCTCTTCTTTCATATCCAGTTCCCACTGGAGCAAACTAGGCACAGAAAACATTTGGAGAAAACTCCACTATTATTAAGGAAGAAATTTATGGCTGCTGATCTGCCTGAAGAAATATGTCAAGACGATTTAAAAATAAACCCACCATTAACTTCTAAATGTTAAACACTACACCTGCGACCTCGTTTAAGTCTCCTAACTACCTAAAGAGTAAGTAGCAGTTAACATCCTTCCTGTACAGCTTCTGGCAGTGGAGCTTCACACAGAGAAGGAGCCAGTCCTAAATGGCGTGAGGAGAGAGAGATGGGACAAGCACTGGAGTAAACACGGACGGCCTGTGTCATCACCACCCACAGCGCAGCAGAGCCTCCTGACAACAGGAGATGCGCCGGGGCGGGGCGGATGAGGCAGCCCTGGGTGTTTCTCTCCTGGGGTTACAGACAAAGGTCCACGGAGACTGCTAGCTCTGGGTGCACAACCCCCTTACGGAGGGCAAAGGCCAGCACCGGGTAAACTGTATCACAAAGGCTACTCTTTGGTGTGCTGCCCCGCCCCCAGGCGAGACTGGGAAGAACTGCAAAGGCAAAGCTATGGAAGCTGTTATGGACATTCATAGCCATGGTGCCAGCTGCCCATTGTGTTAGTCTTCCTTCTTCTGTTGCCAATAACACGATACCACAGACTGGGTGAGTTATTTTAAAAAGGGTTTGACTCTCGGTTCTGGCTCAAGGTCAAGGGCTCACATCTGGTAATGGTCTTTCTGGAAGTGTTCCAAGATGGTGCAGGGCATCACATGACAGGAGACCAGGAGATGGGGTCTCTCTCCCTCTCTCTCTCTCTCTCCCCCCCTCCCCCCCCTTCCTCTTTGAGACAGAGTCTTACTCTGCAGTTCAGGTTGGCCTTGAACTCACTATGTAGCCCAGGCTGCCTGAGAACTCACTGATTCTCCTGCCTCAGCCTCCTGAGTGCTGGTATTACAGACGTGTGCCACCACACCTGGCTCTCTCTCTTCTTATAAAGCCACCAAGATTCCGTGCTGAAGTTCCCACCCCATGACCTTATCTAACCCTAATTACTTTCCAAAGGCCACATCTCTAAACACCATCGTGGATTAGGTGTTTAGAAGTGCTGGCAATGTAGCTCAGTGGTAGAGTCCTTGCCCACCATGTGCAAGATGTGTAAAGCCCTCTTAATACCTCACAATAGGAATTAAATTTCAACACATGAACCCCTGGGGGACATTCAATCCATTTCGGTCAGTGGTGGCAAACCTATTGCACATGTGCCACTGTGGGTTATTTATTATCACTGAAAGCTCTAAAGGGTTCGCCATCACTGATTTAGGTGAACGTTTGTTAACAGAAAATATTATTGTCAAGTAATGAATTAATTGGTAATTTTACCAGCATTTTACTATCATGGGCCTTAGTGTGTGGTGTTTGTGCATTTATCTTACACAGCTGCTTCTTGAAACCACTTGTGAGTTTTGGACAGTCCCGATTAGCCCTCTTTTTGAATACTGCTCCTGCCCTACTCTCCATCCTTCTTGTCTCCAAGGGCTCCAATTTCATGACTGTTACTATATTCCATGTCTCTTGTACTCTTTCTTCTCTATTATTTAATGCTTTATTATTTTATTTATTTTATTATTTACTCTATTATTTAATTCTTTTCTTCTCCATGCTTCAGTCCATTTTTTTCTGCCATACCTTCCAAATCACTATTTCTCTCTTTGACTATGCCTTTTCTGTTGTGAAACCCACTGTTGAATTCTTATGCTATTAAATTTTTCAATTCTAGAACTTCCATCTAGTTCTTTTTATATCTTCAGTTCTTTATAAATCTTTAAACTGTCATCTAATCTCTTGATGATACTAATCAGTTACAAAGTCTTTACCACCTTTATTTTAAAAGTCTAATACCTGCAAGGTAGGTCTGGGTTTGCTGTATTTTTCTGTTTTAGTTTTCAGTCAGGTAGACCAGACATTATGTATGAAAAACTATGGAGATAATTTGAAGTTCTGGCTGATATAATCTTCCTCCCAAAAGTATTCGTCGTGCTTCCTGTAGGTGGTTTGAACAGGAGTAGGTTTCTTTATTACAACCAAAGATTAAGCAGAGTTAAGTCTAGGCCCTATCTTTGGGGGGGGCCTCTGGCTACTACTTCCGGCTCCTGCCCTTCAGAAGAACAGACTGTGAGAACTCCAAACTGGAGAATGTTAGGGTATTTACCAAAGTCTTTCCTCCTTGGTGGGACCTAAAATATAATTTGTGTCCCCTCAGCCCCATAAGAGCCAGAAATTGTCCTGTCACATTTTCAGCCTCAGCTGCCATTTTCTGCCTCGGCAGCTACTTCACAAGAAGTGGCAGCGATGCCAGACCTAACTTTGCCAGGCCCCCTTTTTTCCACAGGGATTTTGGTGGCCCCTCATAGTTTCAGCTGCCGGAGGCAGGGAGAGGACATTCAGATTTTTTCTATATATATATATACTTTCTAGTTGTTTTTAATGGGAGGGCTAGTGTACAATAAGTTAGTTCACCCTTACTGAAAGTGGAAATTCTGCCCATGGCATTGTAATGGGAAAATGTGGAGAGTGGGTACTGAATTAGATGGGAAAAGCCACCCAGGGAATATGTATAACCTAGATGACAAGATTTCTTCACAAGAAGAAACAGTGGAGGGGCTGTTCTGATCTCTCCCTTCTCTCACACACATAATTTGGATTTAAGAGATTCTAGAAGGTAAATTAGAGGATCAGAATAGGTTTATGGAGAAATAATACCTACAGCCAATAATTAGATTTAATGGAAGTAAATTTTTCTATTCAAGGGAAATTTTCTTTATAAAATAAGAGTAAATAAATGAAACAAAAGGAATTTAAAACATTGATAACATTAGCTACATGAATCAGACCAAATACTAAAGTGAGAGACAGCCGAGTGTGGTGGCACCTGCCTGTAACCCCAGCACTTAGAAGGCCAAGGCAGGAGGATTGCTATGAGTTTGAGGCCAGCCTAGACTACACAGTAAGTTCAAGACCAGCCTGAACTACACGTGAGACTCTGTCTCAAAATAAATAAATAAATAATAAAGTAAGACTATGCATCTGAATAAAAACAAATAAATATAATACAAATCACACACAAGACATAAACAAGATAATTCAAAACTTTCCAAACATAACTCTCCCCAGAAGCTTCAAATGGTTCAGAAACTGGACCATTAGGGTTACATGACCATATGCATGAGCCACTTACAACTCACCCACTGATCAATCCAGTTTGTGGATTTGGACACAAGGTTGTACTCTTGTCAACAACCCCAGTAAGTATATTAAATAGCCACCGCGTACTAATACTGAATTTCCTTATAGAAATCAAATTTCCCATAACTAACTGTTCCTTCTTTTTTTAAAATTAAAAAAAAAAGTTTGTCCTTTAGGATTAATTTCTGGCTGAAAAATAGAAACCAACTTTATACTGCCTAGCTAGGTAGCCAAAGTCTAAATCCACATTTAGCATAGTTTTGGTGACACCAGCACCACCATTCAGGGCACAGACCTTGGGTCTGGGCAAAGCCTCAAGAGAAATCCAGCAGAGGAAGCCTCGTTCCCTTAGCAACTTCCCATTTCCTTAAACCTCAGAGAAACCTCAGAGCGCTCAGCCGCTGAATTCAAAACTTGATTCAAATGTTCACAGAGCTTTCAACAGAAGTTTATCAAAAGGTAGATCTAGATTTGGAGATCCAGCCCTCTTCAGACAGGCACCCCTCCAGACGCAGTTGGAGGGTCCCGGCTCGGGCGAAACTTGCAGATCGAGCCTGTGCCCTGGCAGCAATCCACTGGATCCGCACCCCACTCCGTTTCTCTGGCCTCTTGGGTGTACTGACATCTGGTTCCACACTTCAAAGACACAGAGGAAACCGGACCACCAGACCACTGTATTGGGTAAGTGGAGCGATCATCACCTCCCATCGGAATCGGGACTATCTTCAGGGGAAGGGCAGCTGGAACCTGCAGTACAACCCTGCAGAGTTCAACCCTACAGGAGGGCAGGGAGCTCAACTTGGGACTTGCAGCCAGAAATCCACCCAAATCTCACAGGTCTACGACTGGCTTACTGAGACTCATTGACTTATATCTGCACACTGTTACCCACATTGTCTATTGTGACAATAGAGACATACCCTGAAAGAGGTCCTTTTTATTTTTATTTGTTATTTCCAAAATCAGTATTATTGGTTTGTTTCTTTTTCCTATTTTCTTTTATTTTTTTCCTCTTATCTTTAATTTTTTTCTTTTCTCCTACTCCTTGCAAAAAATTTTTCTCTCCTTTTTTTTCCCTTCTTTCTCCTCTCTTTTCTTACTCTATCTCTTACACTCACTCTCTTCCTCTCCCACATTGTTCATCTCCCTTTCTGTCCCTGTTCTGGCCCTCATTCAGAGTTCTTTATTTTCTATTATTCTCTTTTTCCTTCTTGCCTGTGTCCTCTGGCCTCACTGCTAACCGTCCCCTATCCTTCTACACATCTGTCCCTCCCTCCTCAACTCCTTCTAACTCTCCATCCTGAAGGGTAAAGTGTTATATTGAAGAGTTTACTCACTATAAACATATGTTGGGTTAGTCCTCGACCTTGATTTAATTCACATAGTTAAAGGTGATAGCTGAATAACTACCACAAACTGTTACTTTCTAAGATGTATGTGATGCAATGGTGTTGCTGATTGTATCACTTGGGCTAAGGTGTTGTTATTGATTTAGTCAGTGATCCTCCTAATATAATGATAATGAGAGCCTCAGAGTCATTAGAGACTCAAACACCAGCTATATCTGGAAGTCACCTCTGAGAAATCATTCCATAAGGGTTCTAATTACAAGCAAAAAAGATACTTACAATAAGCAATTTCAAAGTATCAACCCAGGAACCAGGAGTTAAACCAAGGAGAGTACCAAAAACAAAAAAGAGAAAACATTTAAGCAAGGCACAAACTCAGACTTCCACCCCACCAAGGGTCCCTGGGGGAAATGAGGTGGAAAAGCCCGATAACCAACCACCTGGAACCCTAAACTGATAGCACAGGAAGTAACAAAACAGATGAATGAGGCTCTAGAAAAATTCAAAGCAGAAATAATTTACCATATATCGGCAGAGATGGTGAGCAGAGTGAAAGACATAATTAGAAGCTCTAGAACAGAAACAGATAAAAAAAAATAGATGAGCTCAGAAACATGCTGGAAGCCATGAATACCCAGCATAAGAAATGGAAACCATGATCGCCCAACATAAGAAAGAAATGGAATCCATGAAACAGATTCAAACAGATATTCAGGAGATTAAAATCTCTATTGAAAGTATCCACAGCAGATTAAGGGAATCTGAAGATAGAATATCAGATATAGAAGACAGGATCGCAGTTAAAGATCAAAAAAACAGAAATTTCGTAAAAATAGTAAGGGACCACGAGAAATCAATCCAGCAGCTCCTAGATGATGCAAAGAATAACATAAGACTGATACAAGTCTATGAAAAAACTGGAGAAAGTACAATTGGCATAAAAAAAACTGTTCACAGAAGTAATAGTGGAAAACTTCCCAGACCGAAGTAGAGAATTGGACTTACAGATAAGTGAGGCATACAGAACTCCAGCTAGCCATGATCAAAAAAAAATCTACATCTAGACATATAATAGTCAAGATTCCAGAAACCCAACAGAAGAACAAAATACTACAAGCAGTTAGAGAAAAGAAACAAATCACCTACAAAGGAAAGCTGATCAGAATCATAGCAGACTTCTCAACACAAACCCTCAAGTCAAGGAGAGGCTGGAGTGAAGTATTTCAAGCCCTAAAAGAAAATAACTTCCAACCGAGACTGTTGTATCCTGCAAAATTCTCTTTCAAAATTGATGAGGAAATTAGATACTTCCACTACAAAGAACACCTGAGAAATTTCATGAACACCAAACCAGCACTACAAGCAATTCTAAACAACCTAGAAAAAAGACAATGAGGGTCGCAACTCCATGAGCCCCAACAGAGGGAAACCACCAGGCAAGGTAAGACACTAAAGGGAAAGGGGAGGGAAAAAAAGAAAGAAAAGAGCCATCAAAAGTAAAACATCATGACAAGGATGAATCAATATCTATCAATTATAACCATCAATGTTAATGGCCTCAATTCACCAATCAAAAGAAATAGACTGACAGAATGGATTAAGAAGCAAAATCCAACAATATGCTGTATACAAGAAACACACCTAACTCAAAAAGAAACTCATAGACTGAAAGTAAAAGGATGGAAAATAGTTCTCCATGCCACGGGAACCCAGAAGAAAGCAGGGGTAGCAATCTTGTTTGCAGACAAAGTAGATTTCAAACCAAAATTAATTAAGAGAGACAAAGATGGCCACCACATCCTTGTGAAGGGAACAATCCAAGAGGAAGAGATGACAATCCTAAATATATATGCACCAAATATGAATGCCCCCAACTATACAAAACAAATATTAACAGACATGAAAAACCAAATAAACACTAACACAATTGTAGTGGGAGACCTCAACACCCCTCTATCACAAATAGAAAGATCATCTAGATAAAAAGTTAACAAGGAAATTCTAGAACTGAACCAAGTTATTGAACAAATGGACTTAACAGATGGTTACAGAGTGTTCCACCCCACAAAATCGGAATACACAATCTTTTTGGCTGCACACGGGTCATTCTCCAGAATAGACCACATGCTAGCTCATACAACATGTCTAAGTAAATGTAAAAGAATTGAAGTTATCCCCTGTACATTATCAGACCAAAGTGCCATAAAATTGGAGATCAATAACATAAGAAACCGCAAAACTCCTACAAACACATGGAAACTGAATAACACCCTCTTGAACAACCAATGGGTCACAAAAGAAATAAAAGAAAAAATTAAACAGTTTGTACAAATAAATGAAAATGCCACTACAACATACAGGAATCTATGGGACACAATGAAAGCAGTTCTATGTGGGAAATTCATAGCAGAGCAAGCCCATATTAGGAAAACAGAGAAAACTCAGATAAATGCAGAACCTCAAGCTGCTAGAAAAAGAAGAGTATAACAAATCCAAAGCTCGTAGAAGAGAGGAAATTAGAAAGATCAGAGCAGAAATCAATGCAATGGAGACTAAGAGAACAATACAAAAAAATCAATGAATCAAAGAGTTGGTTTTTTGAAAGAATAAATAAAATCGATAAACCTTTAGCCAACCTTATCAAAAAAAAAGGAAAGAAAAGGTGGAAATACATGCAATTAAGAATGAAAAAGGTGAAGTCACAACAGATCCAATGCAAATCCAGAGGATCATCAATACCTACTTCAAGAACCTGTACTCCAATAAGATGGAAAATGCAGAAGAAAGGACAGATTCCTGGATACATATGAATTGCCAAAGTTAAATGAAGAAGATATAGAAATTCTAAACACCCCAATTACAATGAGTGAAATTAAAAACGTAATAAAAAATTTACCAACAAAGAAAAGCCCAGGTCCTGATGGCTTCACTGCTGAATTCTACAAGACATTTAAAGAAGAACTAAAGATAAGAACTATTGCCATTACTCTTCAAACTCACCAAGGAAACTGAAAGGGAAGCAATACTTCCAAATTCATTCCTGGAAGCAAGTGTTACTTTGATTCCAAAACCAGGGAAAGATACAACCCAAAAAGAGAACTACAAGCCAATCTCCCTAATGAACATAGATGCAAAAATCCTCAACAAGATACTGGCAAACAGAATACAGAGAGTCATCAAGAAGATCATACACCCTGACCAAGTTGGATTTATCCCAGGGATGCAAGGCTGGTACAACATTCATAAATCAATAAATGTAATACACTATATTAACAGAGTCAAGGACAAAAACCATAGGATCATCTCAATAGATGTAGAAAAGGCATTTGACAAAATCCAACACCTATTCATGATAAAAACCCTACAGAAAATTGGAATAGAAGGTCTTTATCTCAACCTGATTAAGGCTATCTATGAAAAACCAACAGCCAACATCATACTAAATGGTAAAAAAATTGAAAACTTTCACACTAAAATCAGGAACAAGACAAGGATGCCCACTATCACCACTCCTGTTCAATATAGTTCTGGAAACATTAGCCACAGCAATCAGAAAAGAGAAAGAAATAAAAGGAATAAAGATAGGAAAGGAAGAAGTTAAACTGTCATTATTTGCTGACAATATGATACTTTACATACAAGACCCAATAAACTCTACGAAAAGACTTCTAGACTTCATTGACAGATTCAGTAGAGTAGCTGGATACAAGGTCAACACTAAAAAAACAATAGCCTTCTTGTACACAAATAGCAGACTCACTGAGAGGGAAATTAGGGAAACAATTATTTTTACAATAGCATCCAAAAAAATGAAATATCTAGGAATCAATCTAACAAAGAAAGCAAAAGACCTCTACACTGAAAACTACAGCACTCTGAAAAAGGAGATCGAGGAGGATATAAGAAAATGGAAAGACATCCCTTTTTCCTGGGTAGGAAGAACCAATATAGTGAAAATGACCATACTTCCAAAACTACTATATAGATTTAATGCAATTCCGATTGAAATTCCAACAATATACTTCACAGAACTAGAGAAAACAACACAAAAATTCATTTGGAACCAGAGGAGACCTAGAATAGCAAAAGCAATTCTAAGCAACAGAGACATGGCTGGGAGTATCACAATCCCCAACTTGAAACTATACTACAAAGCTACTGTGATAAAAACAGCATGGTACTGGCAAAAGAATAGACCTGAGGATCAGTGGAATAGATTAGAAGATACAGAAGCAACTCCACACATACTCAGCCACCTCATCTTTGACAAAGGAGCCAAACACCATCATTGGAGGAAAGATAGCCTATTTAATAAATGGTGTTGGAAAAACTGGATTTCAACCTGCCAAAGATTAAAACTAGACCCATACTTATCACCATGCACTAAACTAAGATCAAAGTGGATTAAAGATCTAAATATTAAGACAGAAACACTAAATTTGCTGCAAGATAAGTTAGGTGGAACTCTTGAAGACATTGGCATAGGAAAAGACTTCATGAACAAAACCTCAGTAGCACGGGAACTAGCAGAAAGAATCAACAACTGGGATTTCATCTTATTGAAAAGCTTCTGCACTGCAACAGAAACCACCAACAGAGCTAAGAGACAACCTACAATGTGGGAAAAAAATTTTAGCAGCTGTTCCTCAGACAAAGGTCTACTCTTTAGAATATACAAAGAACTGGAAAAAATCAGACCCCCCAAATTCAAAGACCCAATTCAAAAATGGGCATCTGAAATGAACAGACATTTCTCAGACAAAGAAGCAAAAGCAGCAAACAAATATATGAAAAAATGTTCAATATCACTGGTCATTCGAGAGATGCAGATGAAAACAACACTGAGATTCCACCTCACCCCAGAAAGAATGGGTGCTATCAAGAAATCAACCAATAACAAATGCAGGCGGGGATGTGGCAAGAAAGGAACCCTTCTCCATTGCTGGTAGGAGTGCAGACTGGTGCAACCACTGTGGAAATCAGTATGGAGATACCTCAAAGAACTAGGACTACAGGTCCCATTTGACCCAGCTATTCCCCTGCTGGGTATTTTCCCCAAAGAGTTAAAAGAATCATACCACAGCGATATATGTGCACCCATGTTCATAGCGGCATAGTTTGAAATATCTAAAGCTTGGAAGCAGTCCAAGTGCCCATCAGTTGGAAACTGGATAAAGAAGATGTGGTTTTTTTATAAAATGGAGTACTACTCAGCCATAAAGAATGAAAAACTAGTCATTTATAGCTAAATGGATGCATATAGAGCCCATACTCTTAAGTGAAATAAATAGGACACACATGTGTAAATACCGAATAGTTTCACTAGTGTGAGAAACTGATAGTGTAAACAAGGGTTAAAATAATTAAAATGAATAATTGATAATTTGAAATAGGAAAAAAGGTCCAAAGATAAAGGGGTGAAGGGAGTGGAAGGGGAAAGGAAAGGAAGGAAAGAAAAACTATGAGAAAAGAAAAAAAAAATGGAAATGATGTCTATGTAAATAGGGAAGGGTGGAGGGGGTGAAGGGTGCACAGGTAATGAGGAATAAAATAAGAACCAAGATGCATCATGTACAGGTACAAGCACCCAATGATAAATGTAAACGAATTATATACCTAAAAGCAATGGAGTGCCCCAGAGAGAGGACTCCACCTAGAGTAGAAAGACTGGAATTTAATTCCCGGCTTCACACTTTCTGAGTCACACTGGACAAGTCACACTCCTTCTGGGGACCTCAGTCCTCTTATTTATAAGATAGAGGCTGTCTGTCCCAGGATGTAAGGTGACACATAAATTAGCTTGATTTGACCAATCTACAGTAGATGCAGATTTCAAAATGTCATGCTGCACATATTCAACTTTTGTCAGTTTAAAAAACTAAAAGGTCCCCAGTAGTTCACCGTGCATGGTGGTGCACACTTGCAATCCAAGGACTCAGGAGGCTGAGGCAGGATTGCTGCAAATTCAAGGGCAGCCTGGGCTAATAGTGAGATCCTGTCTCAAAAATAAAATCAAATTAAATTTTAAAATAATAGCCGGGGATTTAGTTCAGTGGTTCCAGCACCTGCCTCACAAGCACAAGGTCCTGAATTCGATCCCCGGTACCAAAAAAAATTTTTTTAAATAATAATAAAAGATAAAATATGAAAAAACATTTAAAAAAAGGAGGGATCATCTCTGTCCTGTTTTCCTTCCTTAATGACTATAAAAAGCAAATGAAATAAAATCCGTAAAACCCGTCTGCAAAGAGGAAGTGCAACAAAAAGGAATAATCAGTAGTTATTAAAGATTTTTTGTTTTGTTTTGTTGGGTTTTTTGATTTGCTTGTTTTGGCTTTTGGGGGGTGAGTTTTGGCAGTACTGGGGACAGAACACAGGGCCTTTGCACTGAACTACGTCCCCAGGCCTTTTTTTATTTTATACAATGGGCCTTCAAGTTACAACCAGCCTGACACACAACTTGGGTTAATTAGGTTAGTGGAAGATTCATCTGCCTCCTGTTATCTATAGCGTGTACCCAGGTAAACATCCAGATCTCAGCTGTATCGACTTACAATCAACTTGATTACAACTAGTCCTTGGGAACGGATTGATTTCGTAAGTCAAAGGTCCACTGTATTTTGAGACAGTATCTCACTAAATTGCCAGGCTAGGCTTGAACTTGTGATCTTCCTATCTCAGCTTCTCAGAGTTAAAGATGTTCTTTAAGTTCTTCTGCAGCTATGACTTCAATTTCTAAAAGGAAAGACTCTGTCTTTTATATCAGATAAAACATGTCCTCAACCTGTACCAGCTTCCCAGATTTGAGCATGGTGGATCCCTGCAGAGAGAACACCAGCAGGAGACAGGAAGGCAGAATTAATCTTTCTCAGATGGGCAGGGGATCAAGAGATGGAGGGAGGAGAGAAGGTGGGAGTGAAAGGGGATAAACAAAGGAATTGAGGTGTGTTATGTGCTGGAGTGGTCGTGCACACCTGTGATCCCAGCACTCAGGAGGCTGAGGCAGGATGATCACCCTGAGCTCAAGGCCAGCCTGGGCTACAAAAAAAAAAAAAAGAAGTGTTATGTACTTGTACCAACTCCCCACAATGAGTGTGATCAATTATGTACTGCAAAATGTACTAATAAAAAATTTAAGTACATAAATAAAACTAAATTTTAAAAATCTTTGTTAAAAAGAGCAACACATTTATGAAAACCACAGCAGTACAGGATATAAAATCAAAACACAAAAATCAACAGTGTTCCAGTATACCAATTATGAACTCACCAAGAAAGAAATTAAGAAAACAATAAAATTCACAATAGCATCGAGAAAAGTTAAATACTTAGGAATTAACCTAATCAAGCACATGAAAGGTCTCTACAACAAAAACTATAGTACTCTGAAAAAGAAGATTTAAAAAGAATCAAAAAGTAGAAAGATATCCCCTGTTCCTGGATAGGCAGAGCCAATATTGTTAAAACAGCCATACTCCCAAAACTGATATATTTAATGTAATCCCCATAAAATACCAACAGCGTTCTTCACAGAACTAGAAGAAACAATCCTAAAATTCATGTGGAGCCAAAAGAGACCCAGAATAGCAAAAGCAATGCTGGGCAACAAGAGCAAAGCAGGAGGCATCACAATCCCCAACTTCAAGTTATATTACAAAGCTATATTGATGGTGCCAGCATGGTACTGGCACAAAAACAGAGGGACCAGTGGGACAGATTATAAGATGAAGAAACAACTCCAGCAACGTTAAGTCATCTGATATTTGACAGAGTAGCCAAAAACATACAATGGGAAAAAGAGAGCCTCTTTAGCAAATGATGCTGCGAAGACTGGTTATACACATGCAGAAGATTGACTCTAAACCCCTAACTCTCACCATGGACTAAAATAAAATCAAAATGGATCAAACAGATAAAATAGGTAAAACTCTTGAAGAAATAGGCATAAGCAAGGACTTTCTGAACCAAACCCCAATTGCACAAGTAACAACATCAAGAATCAACAAATGGGATCACATCAAATTAAAATCTTCTGCACAGCAAAGGAATCAACCAACAGAGTGAAGAGACAATCTATAAAATGGGAAAAAAATTTTTGCTAGCCATTCCTCAGACAGAGGACTAACATCTACAATATATAAAGAACCAAAAAAAAATTAGACTCCACCAATGTAAAAGACCCAATCAAAAAATGGGCAACTGAAATGAACAGACTTCTCATAAGATGTACAAATGGCCAATAAATACATGAAAAAATGTTCAACATCTCTGGCCACTAGAGAAATGGAAATTAAAGCAATAGTAAGATTCCATCTTACTCCAGAAAGAATGGTTACCTACAAGAAATCAAATAATAACCAATGCTGGTGAGGCTGCAGGGAAGAAAGGAACCCTTCTGCATTGGTGGTAGGAGTGTAAACTGGTACAACAACTATGGAAATCAGTATGGAGATTCCTCAAAAAACTAAAACTAGAAATTCCATCCAACTCAGCTATTCCCCTCCTAGGTATCTTCCCCAAAGAGTTAAAGTCAACATATTATAGCGATACATGCATACACATGTTTATAGCAGCACAATTCATAACAGCCAAATCTTGGAAGCAGCCTATATCTCCATCAACAGATAATTGGATAAAGAAGAGTATTACTCTGCCATAAGGCAGGATAAATTTGAGCCATTTATAGAAAAATGGATGTACCTTGAGCCCATCACGTTAGGTGAAGTAAATCAAACACACAAGCTTAAATGTCATGTGGTTTTTCTTATATGGAAAAAAAACCCCTAAAGCATAAAAAAATTAGAGCCCAAAATAAAAGACAGATAATAGGAAACAGGGAGATAGATCATTTGCAAATGGGAAGGGGGCTGAGAGATGGTGGGAGCAGGAAGAAAGGGGAAAAAGAGATGTAAAAAGAATGAAGACGGAACATGTACCAATGCCCCATGATGAATGTAATCACTATGTACTGTGAACATATACTAATAAAAGCTAAAAACACACTACAGTGAAGAAACAGCTACCCCAAGTCCTGCTGGCACATTATCCACATTGACATGAGGCAGTAAAAGGCAAAGAACACTGTACAAGACACATTCAGATAGGAAGGATGGGATCATCTTTTTACAATGTCCACATACTCCTTTCCAAATCCACTAAAAACAAACTCGATCAAGACGCTGTGAGATTTTGTCCAAATATTGGGAAAGCATAAGCTCTAAGTAAGAATTTGAATTTGAATCTTACTTTAAAATTTTTGCTTTCTCTTCTCTGTCCACAATTTCACCACTTAATCATTAAGTGGTCATGGATAAGTCACTCCACTTTCCGACCTGCTTCCTCAACCTTAGAATGTGCCACAATGTCAAAGTGAAGTATGAAGCTGCTAATCAACTTTGGACTTGAGGCTGACAGGAATGAAGAGAGCTGCACTCAGCCCACAGTCACTTTAGGCCTGGGTTTGTGTTACGTAAGACTGTGACCACACCCGCTCCCCTCTCAGATTCCCAGGGCTGGTTAAGAGAATTCCTGAGCCCCACCCTAGCAGGGTTCACACTGGGCATGTCTGTAGTTCTCTCAGTCTGCTGTCTTTATGTACAAGTGACCGCCTATTATTTCAGGTGACACCCTGCCCTATGATGACCTGTCCATAGGTTTTTATTGTCTGATAAAACACTTGTGATGAAGACCAGAAATTTGACGAGCCAGGGATTTAGCTCAGTGGTTCCCCCACCTGTCTCATAAGCGTAAGGTCCC
This sequence comes from Heterocephalus glaber, assembly GCF_053883595.1. Classification (NCBI taxonomy): domain Eukaryota; kingdom Metazoa; phylum Chordata; class Mammalia; order Rodentia; family Bathyergidae; genus Heterocephalus; species Heterocephalus glaber. The sequence continues at coordinate 64,658,239 of NW_028258320.1, forward strand.
AAGTTCAATCCCCAGTACCAAAAAAAAAAAAAAAGACAAGGTATTTGAGACACTCTTCCATTCTTCTCCTCCTTCTTCTAATTTCTTCCCAAACTGACCATCTTATTTTGTTTAACCACTGAACATTTGTTTCCAGGTTTCCACTCCTTAGGATAAATAATATTAATCTCTATCCATTTTTAAGACTTTCTTTTTTGGTGGTGGTACTGGGGACTGATCCCAGGGACTTACCCACTCTAGGCAAGTGCTCTATTTCCAAGATATGTTCCCAACCCTTTTTATTTTATTTTTTTGAGACAGGTCTCCCTAAGTTGCCCAGGCTGGCCTCACACTTGTGACCCTCCTGACTCAGCATCACACGTAGCTGAGGTTACAGATGTGTGCTGCCACACCTGGCAAGACTATTTCTAAACATGTGATGACTGCGCTAAAAGGTACAGATCATTTTATGGCTCTTGACACGTTATCACACCAAACTGTTTTCTGGAAAAGATATACCAATTAATTCCCCTACTAGCCACTGTTTTTTATTCACCAGTAAGAGCAGTTAACCCAGCATGGTGACACACGCCTACAGTCTCACACTTGAGAGATGAGGAAGGAGATTGCTTGGGCCCAGGAGTTTTAGACCAGCCGAGGCAACATAGCGATATCACAAGAAGAGAGGGGGGGAAAAAAGACTAAGGAAAAGACTTTTTAAAAAATATTAATTTATATTTTAAGGTAAGTAATGAGAATGAACATTTTCTTTCAGGTTTACTAGGCTTTTTAACCAAATTGTTGTTCATATTCTTTTCATATTTCTTAAGTTGTTAAAAGTTCACTATAGACCAGGGATTTAGCTCAGTGGTTTTGCCGCCTACCTCGCAAGCGCAAGGTCCTGAGTTTGATCCCCAGTACCAAAAAAAAAAAAAAAAAGTTCACTATAAGAAAATCTGTGAAGGACATTTCACCAGCTTTGGAATCAAGTTGGACATAAATGGACTTGAACTTCCAAGCAATTTCTTCCAGACATAAAAGTAAAAAGTGACCACTTTCAAGCTGTTTTGGATTTGTACTATGCAAATCTAAACAGCATCTATAAAACTTTTAAAAAATGTTAAATATTCCTTCTCTTTGAGTCTTGCCAAATGGGAATTTAGTTCCTGCTTACTGCACATGATCACTCTTGCAATTCAAGAGAGTTTTCCAGAACTTTCGGAGATGCCAGTGAGTAGAATGTTGATGTTTTCCTCTCAGTGCTAAAGAAAGCAATGACAGATCAGGCTCTGAAATCCAGCTGGCAGACAGCTTAATTCTCTGTACACAAACAACAGCATGTATTCAACTAAAGAGATGCCTAAACACTCAAAAACCTTAGCTTTAACATGCTTCTTCTGAGATTTATATTTTTTGAGTCTCAAAACTCATCACATTTGACAACAGTTGAGATTAACAGATTTATTTTAGTTAGCAAAATTGTGGTGCGCTGGGGTAGAGCATTTGCCTAACACATCCAAGGCCCTGGGTTCCATCCCCAGTACCACCAGGCAAAAAAAAAGTTAAAATATTGTCATTATACACAGGATAAAACTCTGTTAGAGCCACACAACAGAAACAGAGGGATATGGTTAGATACAGTCATCTAAAGTCACAGATGCAGTACCCTTAGAAGATGAAAAAACTGATTTGGAAAAGGGGGAAATGCAGGGATATCTAGGGCTTGATTCTAAAATTTGCTGGAAAATGAAAAGTGGCATCAGAAAATAAATTTTGAAAAGAGTTATACAAAATAAGTTCAGAATAAAAAGAAATGTGGCATCAAGTCAGGCCTGGTGGCACAGGCCTGGAATCCCAACCCTCTGAGGGGCTGGGGCTAGAGAATTGAAAGATCAAGCTCAATTTGGACAACTCAGTGATTTAGGAAGACTGAAAAGAAAAAACCAAAAAATGGGCTGAGGATGCACCTCAGTGCAAATGCCCTGAGTTCAAGTGCAGAAAAAATTAGAGGTTGGTGGGGAGAGGAAGGAAGGAAAGGAAGGAAGACCGCACTACAACTGTGTGCTGCAGACCTAAGACTCTGCCCCAAGACTGAACGAAACAAACCCTTTCCCCCTTTCTCCCTCTTTCCCATACACAGAACAAAACAAGCTGACAGGGGCCTGGGGTGTGGCGTGGCGGTAGAATGCTTGCCTGGCACGTACAAAGCCCTGAGTCTGATCACCAGCACCAATACCACAACAAGAAGCTGGAAGGACAAAGCAGAGCCAGACCTGACTGCAGAAGTTCTACTGTGGATGACAGAAAAGGGACACTGTTACTGGGTTTTGGGGTGCTAGAGTCTCCTTCTGGAAGTGGTTTCTAGGTTCTTTCCATCTCGAACATAGAACTGAACGAAGAGGGCAAAAATGGTGGCAGTTTCACATTTATTAGAGGTAGGAAAAATTAAAAATGAAGGGTAAGGGAGAAACTGGCTCTGGAGAGCAAGTTTGGGCCATGTGAAAAGGGAGAGAATAATAAAATAAAAAAGGAAAAATAAAAATACACCACAGGATATGGGGCGGGCTACCGTGAGGTGGCTCTTCCTGGCGGCTGTGTCCTCTTCTTTCATATTTCCCAGGCTGACGTCACACACACAGGCTATCCTATAAAAAACCTGCCAGGGTTCTCCCTAGAAGTCCACAGTACCTGGGCTTTGGGAACTGTTCTGCACATGCTCCTGGGATTTTGTAATTAGGCCACGCCTACTGCCCCAGCCAGCTTTGCCACGCCCTACCTTCCCGTCTCAACACTTCACCAGAACAGGCAAATTAAGGATTCTGGGTGCTATCCAGAAAGTCTTTGCAGTGAAATTATCAAACGCGTTAATTTTAAAGAAACTGAAGGAAATCTTTTTTTTTTTTTTTTTTTTTGTACCAGGGATCGAACTCAGGACCTTCTGCTTTTGAGGTAGGCAGCGGAACCACTAAGCTAAATCCCCAGCCCTGAAGGAAATCTTTCGACACAAGATACTAATTTGAAAAGGCTTAAATCTTTCCAGGAAAAATTTCTGTAATAGTTTTTTTTTCCCCAGGGGAACAAAAATAAAAGCACTAAATCCAAAATTCTTAAGCAAACTGTTACTTCTCGCCTAACGACCATCTCACCAGGCGATGGCATCTTCTAGAACAGGGCATCTCCTTTCATTATCAGCTTTCACTAATGGCATAGCACAGATGCTGGAGAGCAGAAGGGGAAGATGTCATTATACTCTCGCAGCTTAATAAGTTCATGTGGGCCCTGATGTCACTGTGACAAACGCACACTACCATTCACATCTTGATAGAGGAAGAAGGCGCCAGGTTGAGGGGAGCCAGGCAGAACTAAACTGCAGGCACCTGGGAGGAAAGGAAGGGGTCTTAATAAGTCTTCTGTAGAAGCTCTGGGTTTATTTCCTCTTTTTTAAAAAATAACTTTATTATCAAACACACACACATACAAAAATTAAAACCATTCAAAGAAGAACAATGCAAGGGGGAAAAAACTACAATAATATTCAAATACAGTAGAACTCAACCAAAACAAAACTGAAAAGCACCTAAACATTTTTCCATGTAACTTAAAAAAGCATCTCAAGCAGCAACAAGACACCAGAGGATGTGATTTGTTTCAGAAAGATTCCCAAAACCGACACTGAACAAATAGTGGTCTGGAAAAAAACTCAGACTCCACACAAGCCAAGCTTCTCCCTAATTTAAATTTTGATACAGTCATATCACACGTGATGGAAACACAATCTGAGAAATATGTTATTAGGCAATTTCATCCATGTGTATCCTTAATTACACTATCAGTTTCTCACACCAGAGAAACTATTCGGTATTTATACGTGTGTCCTATTTATTTCACTTAAGAGGATGGCCTCAATATGCATCCATTTAGCTATAAATGTCTCTAGTTTCTCATTCTTTATGACTGAGTAGTACTCCATTTTATAAAAAACCACATCTTCTTTAACCAGTTTCCAGTCGATGGGCACTTGGGCTGTTTCCAGTACGAACTGTGCCACTATAAACATGGGTGCACATATATCACTGTGGTATGATTCTTTTAATTCTTTTGGGAAGATACCCAGCAGGGGGATAACTGGGTCAAATGGGACCTCTAAGCCTAATTCTTTGAGGAATCTCCATACTGATTTTCACAGTGGTTGCACCAGTCTGCACTCCCACCAACAATGGAGCAGGGTTCCTTTCTCCCCACACCCCCAACAGCATTTGTTGGTTGATCTCTTAAGAGCAGCCATTCTTTCTGGGGTGAGGTGGAATCTCAGTGTTGTCTTCATCTGCATCTCTCAAATAACCAGTGATGTTGAACATTTTTTCATATATTTATTTGCTGCTTTTACTTCTTTGTCTGAGAAATGTCTGTTCATTTCAGATGCCCATTTTTGAATTGGGTCTTTGAATTTGGGAGGTCTGATTTTTTTTCAGTTCTTTATATATTCTAGATAGTAGTCCTTTGTCTGAGGTACAGTTGCTGAAATTTTTTTCCCACATTGTAGGTTGTCTCTTAGCTCTGTTGGTGGTTTCTTTTGCAGTGCAGAAGATTTTTAATAAGATAAGATCCCAGTTGTTGATTCTTTGTGCAAGTTCCCATGCTACTGAGGTTTTGTTCATAAAGTCTTTTCCTATACCAGTGTCTTCAACAGTTCTACCTACCTTATCTTGCAGCAAGTTTAGTGTTTGTCTTAATATTTAAATCTTTAATCCACTTCGATCTTAATTTAGTGCATGGTGATAGGTATGGGTCTAGTTTTAATCTTTGGCAGGTTGAAATCCAGTTTTTCCAACACCATTTATTAAATAAGCTATCGGGTTTATCTCCTCTTAATGTCCTTTGAGGGCAAAGAATGAAATAATGTAGCTTAGTTTGTACAGAGGGAGTAGAAAGCAAGGCCAGGGGCCAGGCTGGGGAGACAGGAAGGACAGGAATTTCAGGACCAAAGACATCAGCTCTTCCCACCCTGCAGTACAGGGGAGAAGGGCAAGGCCTCTGAAGGAAAGCTAGGAGGGCATCAGGGATGGCACCCCAGCTGCCCAGGCTGAAGAGGCCAGAGCAATGGAAGTGAGAACGGACAACGGGGCCCTGGCAGTGACTACTAAGAGATTCAGGGGTAGGGTCCCCGCCTGAGGATTTTTCTACACTCTTTAGGATGAATAGAATAGCTCACATTTATCCTTCCCTTTCAGTTTAAAGAGAAGTTATAAAAACATTTGGATTCCATTTAGAACAATATTTGGGAATCTTCATTAGCACGAGGTTCCCACACACACATTTTTTAAAAATACTTTAACCAAGAGCATTCCATTATAATCTATACCTCATAACCTTTTCTCCCAGTTATTCTTTGAAAAGATTTTTGCTTGTGAAAAGAAAGGAAAATAAGAAAGGAAATGGGTCTTGACTGCCAAGATATTTGCCAAAAAAAAAAAAAAAGCTGACAATTTGCAAGTATTTGAAAAACATCTTTAGGGAACAGGCTTCCCTTTATTCTGATTTTTGAGGCTCACCACACACTTTCTTCTGCCCTACAAAGATGTAGCCCTGGACAAGACAGCTGGCATCTGTGAGCCTCAGCTTTTTCATTTGGAATGTGGGAAAGATGTTACCTACATCACAGGCTTCTGTAAACATTACAGGAAGGAGGCTGAGCTTGCAGTAAAAAACTGAACACCCCAAAAACCCCAAACAGTCCCTTCCCACCTCTATTCCAGTAAACAACACTCAGAGATCAGCAGCAGCCTTGTTCTCCTGATGTTGCTCCAGGAGTCAGAAGTGTTCTTCAGAACAATTTTGCAACTTTGGACTGGTAAGTCTACCCTGAAAAGAAAAGTGGGGAGGAAAACAGCTGAGGTGTAGGGTTTGAGAAACAGAAAAGCAGGGCATCCTGGCTGGCAGCAGGCACCTGCCAGTATTCCCAATAGTGCTCCTTGAAACAAGAGTAAATGCATGGACCAGGGATTTATTTAGCTCAGTGGCACCACACCTGCTTCGAAAGCACAAGGTCCAGAGTTCAATCCCCCGTAACAAACAAACAAAAAAAGAATAAATGCTGTTGTTACATGATCACAAAAAGCACCACTAGAAATGTTCTTAAATCACTTAATGAAAAGCACATTTAACATATTCCATATGGTTCTTGTTATGGTTTATATCTAGATTTCCCCTCAAAGCTTCACACACTCATAGGTGGTACTTTTGGGAGTGGCTGAATCATGGGTATGTGATACTAGATTAGTCCACTGATTGCTTTAGCATAGTTCTGGGTGTGGATGATGGACTTCCTGGAGAGAGAAGACCCACCCTGGGTGTGGATGACACCAACCAATAGGCTTATAGCCTGGGTGGAATAAGAAGGTTAGGAAGGAAGGCCCACTGCTTCCTGCCTGCCATGCCCCTCTGCCAATGCTGCCTGCCTTGGAGCCAGCCAATTATGACTTTAGTCTCTGCAAACTGAGGTAAAATAGAACTTTCTTCACTTGTGGATGTCAGGTATTTTATCCTCACAATGAAGAAGGTAATTAAGACAGTTCCCTTTGCATTTCATGCATAACTTCATTTCCTAAGTCAACCAATATGCGAAACTCTCCCCCACCTCACATCTTTCTACAAGCCATAAATGCACTTTCACCCCCTTTTACTGGCCACCTTATTTACCTGGTTTTTTGTTTTTAGGTATCAGACACTATCACTGAAGCTGGGAGGATACATGAGAATCCATTGTACCATCCTCCATTCTTTCAAGTATGTGCAAAAGTTCCATAATAAAGTCTTTAACTCACTCTTTGGAGTCAAGTGTAGCAGTGCACACCTGTAATCTCACCACTCTGGGCGGCTGAGGAAGGAGGATCCCAAGTTGAAGCCCATCGGGGCAACTTAGCAAGACATTGCCTCAAAATAAAAAGGGCTGGGGATGTTGCTCAGTGCAAAAAATCAAGGTTCGATTCCCAGTACTGCAAAAAAGAAAAAGAAAAAAGGAGAAAAAGAAAAAGGTCACTGGGGGGCGGCAAGGCAGGAGGATCACAAGTCTGAGGCCAGGCCAAGCAACTTACTAAGGACCTGTCTCAAAATAAAGAGCTGAAGAAGTAGATTACCATTTCCTGGGTTCATTCTCCAGTACAAAAAAAAAGTTATTCTTTAATACAAGAAATCAAAGAGGCCGAGGATTTAGCTTAGTGGTTCCACCACCTGCCTTTTAAGTGCAAGGTCCCGAATTTAATTCCCAGTACCAAAAAAAAAAAAAAGAAAGAAAACCATGGTAGATCATCCCAAGTGGACCAATTCCCACCTGTCCATAAACCTGAACTGCAACTCCTCATTAATGAATATGCATTATTTGCCTACTACCTCATGGCTATGTTGATTATCACTAAATTATTTTATGTCATATATTGAGGATATGCTGTGATCATTTAATATGTACTATATTTAATTATATCATTTAATATTACACATGTATGCTGCCCAAATTCATTACACTAGATCTGAAGAATGAAAACACAAGAGACAGAATATCTTCATGGGAATGTCAGGGACTCCACCGAACTGACTTAACTCCATTTTATTGAGAAACAATAAAACAATAAACAATTGAGAAACACCCGCTCTTTTGAACAGGGGTGCATATTTTATATTAGAAAGGCATGATGACAATTATGTGAATTGTTAGCTTTATCAAATTGTTCCCAGGATGTTGCTCTTTGTTTCGCCAGCAAGGCTTGCCTCTGCCGGAGCTGGCACACCTTATCTTCAAGAAGTTCCAAAACCTCAGGGCCAGCAGTGTTCTGCACCACGTCCACTTGAGCAGATATACACCTATTGGGTGCCAAAAGGAACTCCACATAAAGCATAAAGAAGCAAGTATTAAACCAAGATCCTATATTTTTTCATGAGCTCTAATGCTAACAATATAAAATTATTTTCAAAGTGTTGTGTGGGGCACATATGTTTGGGCCCCTGCAATAAAGCTGAGGTTTTAAAACAGAAATGAGTATCAGGAAGAAAAGCGTTTTCTTGATCCTTATCCCAAAATGGGTGTAGAGAACCAGGCACACTGATACTCTCCACAGGTCCTGCCTATGTAAGAGCCCCACAGACCTGCAGCAAGACTGGCAAATAGCCATCAGCAGTGCTCACCTCCTGCCACCCACCCCACCTCCTCCTCATGACTCTACCTCTCCAGGACTACACACCCCACACACCTGCAGACCTTCAGCCCATGTTCCTCACAGGTCTCTGAACAGACCAAGCTTCTCTCTGGCAGCACCCAACTACCAGAAACCTTGCCAAAGCACTACCCAGAGAGGACAGGAAGTGGCTGTGACTTGGCAATGAAGATCTAGGTCTTCCTAGCATCTGGGTGCTAATGGCAAAAGAAAAATAACATAGCAATACATAGCTAATGTTTCGCGTGCTCACTGCATGTGAGGACCATTAGATGTGTTTCCCTCTATGAAGCGGAGGAATTTCATGACATCGAAAAATGATCAAAACAAAAATAACAAAAACACTTTGCTGAGAGGTTAGGGGGAAAAATCATGTACAAAGACTCACAGCTAAGAGGCAGAGCTTGCAACAAATAAGGGCAGGTAGATACCAGATGTCTTTACGATGCTATGAAGTTTTGGTTAAGCTCAATTTACAAGACAAATACCAGGACATGAGTGATAACCTGGTGAAAGTAGCATAGAAACATCGAGGACACAGTCAGTTGACAATTCAGTGTGTGCTGCAGGGAGATGGCCAATAGTAGGAAAAAAATGTCAGCAACCTTGGTGACTTGTTCTCAGCCAGAATGCTAACTTTAGTAACAATGAGAACCATAACTTGGAAGAAAATCAGAGTCTGTAGCTCAATTCACCCTCCTCCCAAGTGGCAAAATTTAAAAGGGCCAACCAGGTTTCCACCAGACAAGCGCTTGGAGAACACTAAGGCACAATCCTAGAGTACAGGGTTTACGTCAGATGCCTGAAATGGTAATATGACTGCAAACACCAACCAACTCTGATTTTTCTGGGACAATCCCGATCTCTGGTACTCTTCTTATAATCAAACCAGGTTACAATTTCAAATATATGATCACCTTGCTGGGTTAGTACTGTCCATCCATTCTCTAGTGTTATTAGAGTCCATGTGGATCACATCTTTCAAGTAACATACTTACCTCAAAAATTACTACACGGTACTCTAATCAGTGTTGTTTCATTTTCTCTTAATTATATTCTGGTTTTAATCATCACTCTACCTTCAAGTTCAGAAGCTGATTTTTTTTTTTCTTTTGGTACCGGGGATCAAACTCAGGCCTTTGCGCTTGCGCAGCAGGCGGCGAAACCACTGAGCTAAATCCCCGGCACCTATGAAGCTGATTTTTTTAAGTCCCAAACTCCACACGTGAAACACTTCCAGAACAACTAGAGTTTGGACTTTCCTCACTGGGGAAGATGAGGGCACTAATCCAGAGTAGGTGGTGGGGTGGAAGGTCTCCAGGAGGAGATGAGCTATTCCTGAGGAAAAGACGCAAGCTTTACTCAGTAGCTGCACTCTCATTTATGGACTGAAATGTGAAAATAACTGCATTTGAGAAAGGGTTCTGCTACTTTCTAAGAATTGGCAAACCACTAATCAACACAGTTCTCGGAGGTTTCTTCCCAGTGTTAAATTATGGTTTTAACATTTTAAAAATAATTTTAGTGTATGCTGGCAGTATGGTTTTAACTTTTTAAACTTCCTTATTCAACAAATATTTGGAAAGTGACTTACTCTGTGGCAAGACTCTGTGCTAGTCATGGGAGTAACAGCAGTGAACAGGATGTCAATACAGACTGCCCTCAGGGGACACATGGGGGGAAATTGTTTGGTTTTGGTTTTGTTGTTGTTTGCAACACAGAGAATTGAACCCACAACCTCTGGTCTGAACTACATCCCCAGCCGTTTTAATTTTGAGACAGGATCTCCCTAAATAAGAGTCTGCCTAAGTAGCCCAGATATTCAAGAGGCTGAGACAGGAGAATTCCAAGTTTGAGGCCAGTCTGGGCAACTTAGCAAGACCCTTCTCATAATAAAAAATGAAAAGGGCTGGGCATGTAGCCTGGGTTCAATTCCTAGTACTGCAAGAAAAAAAAAGAACACGATAGTGATGGAAAAATATGTTCAAAGGCAGTAACCAAACAATTCTATTTTATGTTTCCTCAAGTATTAAAATGAAATGGCAAGAATCTAGACATTTAGCTGTTATATATTTCTTCATGGACACTGGTCCAAGCATCCCTTCTCTATTGCCCCTTACTCAGAAGACACAGGTAGAACCATATAAACAAAACTCATTGTAAGTTGAAAAATCAAACTAGATTTTATTAAAATATACATAAGTAACCATCATTTTTTATCATTTCATTAGAATTGAGAAGTAAAAATTGTCCTGGTATAGAGAAATGAAGGCCAAAAGACTCAAGAAAACCATCTTCCAGACAGATCTACCACTTACCAGTCTGGAAAAGGCCTTTTGTATTGTGTCCGTGGTTCAAAATATATGTTGTCTGGGATCAATCGCAGTTCTAAAATCTTACTGTTTTATAATGCTGACATTATGTATTAAGTACATGGCAGCTACTATGAAAAGAGAATGAACACTGAATTCACGGAAATACTTTTAAGGAAGACATGAGTAATAAAGAAGTTTGTTACTTCCAAAATGCATTGATTTACTGTTTTATTCACACCAACTAGAATATATATATATATATATATATATATATATATATACACACACACACGAAAAATGTGTATCATGTTGCTTTCAAAAAATTCCATGTTCCATGAGAACTATATAAACAATGTAAAATATTTCTGCTACGTAACAAAAGAAAATCAGAATTCCCGTACAGTATTAGGAAAATATTTAGATAATTTGAATTTATAGTAAAACAAAGTGAAACATTGCAGAGCATCTTTTCATGAAGTAGTTTTATATCCTAGAAGCAGTACATTTTGTACTTTCAAGCACTTTGGTATAAATGAAATCAATGCAAGCCAAAAAATAAAATCTCTATTTTGGTTCTCACATGAACTGGAACATCAGCAACGGGGCAACTGTACAACTACCATTGGTGACAAAATGTAAACTCATAATGTGCTCCTTCCTTCTACTGGGGGTGGTGGACAGGCCAGGAGAGCTCTTCAGGGTTCTGGAAAGGAAGGAACACAGCTGGGCTGTTGGCAATGCTGCTGAGGCTTTGTAAACCCTCATATCCAGCTCGGTGCATCAGTGATCTTGGCCCCTTCCTCTTCACAAACAGAAATGACCCTGCATCAAGGCAGCTCAGAACTACAATTCCCATTTAAAGTACAACATAAGTTCTAAAAATCACGTTATTAATAGCGTCTCAAGAAATCAGTAAAGAACATACTGCATTAATAAAAGAAAAATCTAAGTTTAATTGTCCACTGACAATAGTTCTTAAACAAAACTATTTGCATGCTACAAATATTTCTTCATTGAGGTCACACTTAACTTTGACAGCTATACAACCAAACAAATCTGAGGAATTTTTCATTGCATTATTTTTATAATTGCGTCTTTTCATCTATACTGTCCAAATGTGGTACTGATTTTTTTCATTATCTTTTTGCACTGTATATTTTCTTTTAAATGATTCCCTACATCTGAGATTTGTATCTGAGCAACTGTTGATGAATTGCTTTTCTGTCATTCATCACAGGAGAAAACTGGAAACATCCTTTGAGGAATCTCAGTGATGTAATTTATAGTGAGACTTTCTGTGAAGACAAATCTTAAAAAGAAAAAAAAATTCTCAGTAAATTTTATGAACTTAGAGTAGTAAGATAATACTGCACTGCTGTTTCAGCAAAAGAACATAGAGTCAAGTGCCCAACGTTACAGACAAGTACTGCAGTGTGTGAGCCAAAGCCTTGTGGAATAAGAGTATACCAGGTACAGTCAATATAATTAAAGAGCCCAACAATCTTTGTAACAAAGCAAGTATGGAAAATAAAAGATAAAATTTTAAGTTGATTATCTGCCAGGTTAATTTTTAAAGAATAATTCTAAAAAGTATAGTAGTATAATTTAGCCAAGCTCATCTATGAATGAACCAAGTATATTTTAATTATTTTGTCGTATTAGTATTACATTAGAAGATTAAATTCTAGTCAAAATTTTAAAGATAAAAATAAGAGAAAATAAAATATTATGTTGAACAAATCACATGTGAAAGTTTTCATATTAGGTAACATCAAAATCCTAGGATTGGGCTGGGGATCTAGCTCAGTGGTTCCGCCACCTGCCTTGCAAGGGCAAGGACCCAAGTTCGATCCCCAGTACCAAAAAACAAACAAAATCCTAGAACTGCCATTATTTGGGTTTTGTTTTGTGGGGGGACAGTCACAGGAACTTACATCATTTCAAAATTAACTTGAGATAATGGTCAAAACTATTGTATACTAAGAACTTGTACTGCCAGATATGAAAAAACATAAAGCTAAAATTATTAAAACACCACAGGACATCCCACTGTTTTATGTAAAGAAAGATGCTCAGAAAAAAAAAAAGAAAGATGCTCAGAAAAGGGATCACAAAAAGAGTCAAAGGCCCTCCTCAAAGAGGGGACATCAAAATGGCTACAGCCTTAATGAGGGGTAGAGGGAAAAACCCTACACGCAGAAAGGAGGTGAAGAAGCCTGCAAAGGGAAGAGGGAAAAAAATTCTCTAACCAAATGGTAACTAAGCCCGCTCAGCCTGTGCATTTTGTGGTCTGAGTTCACACTCCTAGCATGTCCAAGAACATTCCAGCAGAGAAATCAGCTTAAGTAGACACAACCAGGTAGTGCCCCCCAGTGGCTGACAGAAGACAATGCCAGTTCTCTGGAACTTAACTTCCCCCTCAACACCTGATGCAAAGAGCTTTCTAAACTTAGGCTAAAGTGTGAAAAATACATGACTTGAAATGAAATATATTAGAAAGTTGATAGAAGAGATCAGAAAGCCCAAAAAAACAGGATGGAGTCTAGTTCAATGATACAGTGAACTGTTCCACATGCATGTGGTCCTGGAGCTGATCCTTAGCAGGACAAGAAAAAAGAAAGGTAAACCCAGAAAACAAATACTGATCATAAGATAGAAACATCAAATCACTGGCAAAAGGGTACATTAATTAATATATGGCACAGGCAAAAATGATTAACTCTTGCGCCGCCTGCCTTGCAAGCACAAAGTCCTGAGTTCGATCCCCAGTACAAAAAAAAAATGGTTAAACCTTTCTCAAGACCACTGTCTTAATTTTTTTGTGTGGGGGTGCCAGGATCAAACTCAGGACCTTGCCCTAACTAAGCAGGTGCTGTGCCACTAAGCTATATCCTCAACCCCATACTCTTTTAAACTATAAAGTAAATGAAAAAGTCATTTAGAAATAAAACAAAAGAGGGCTAGGGATTTAGCTCAGTGGTTTCACTGCCTGCTACACAAACGCAAGGACCCGAGTTTGATCCCTGGTACCCAAAAAACAAACAAAAAAGAAATAAAACAAGGTCATTTAGAAATATAACAAATATAAATATCTAAATACTTAAAATTTAAAGTATACTGGGCCGGGGATTTAGCTCAGTGGTTCTAGCACCTGCCTTGCAAGTGCAAGGTCCTGAGTTCAATCCCCAGTACCAAAAAAAAAAAAAATTAAAAGTACATATATTATTTATTTTAAGACAAGCTACCCACCATACCCACCTATCCCAAATAAGCATTTAAAGCATAAACAAAAATAAAAGGCAAGTATCCACTGGAAAACGAATCTGCAAGGACTGAAAGTTAGTATCCTTAAAAATCGTAATTATAAATCTTTGAGAAACACGAGGACCCCACCTCACACCTCCAGAAAACTGCACAAAGGTCAAGAACAGGCAAGAAGAAGAAATATAAGGAGGCAGTTAAATACACCAAAAATGTTCCACTTCACTAGTGATGGAAAGGTAAATAAAAATTATATAATAATTTCTGACTATGAAACAGGCAACATTACAAAAAATACAGTAGCAATGCTCAGTGTTGGCAAGGGTGTAGAAAACAGGCATATTGACCACAGATACGAAAATTCAACAACTTTTCTAGAACGCAATTTAGCAATAAGTATGCATCAAAAAACTTTTCAAAGTATGTAATGTTCTGCCAGGCACAGAGGTACTGCTGTAATCTCAGCACTGTGGAGGCTATGGCAAGATCATTAGTTCAAGGCCAGCTTGCATTACATAATGAGACCATCTCGAAAAACAAGAGTAAGGGCCGGGGATTTAGCTCAGTGGCACAGCGCCTGCCTGGTAAGCACACGGTCCTGAGGTTGATCCTGGGTACCAAAAAAAAAAAAAGTGAGCTTAAGTGAAATAAATAGAACACACATGTGTAAATACCAAATAATTTCTCTGGTGTGAGAAAGTGTAAATGAGGACCAAAATGTATAATAATGTGAAATAGGAAGAAAAGGTCCAAAAAGAAAGGGGAAGGGGAAAGGGGAGGAAAGAAGGGAAAGGACAAAATACGAGAAAAGGAAAAAACGAAACAAAGTCTTTGTAAATAGGGAGGGGGGGAGGGGTTAAAGGGAGGGCAGGGGAACAGGGGAAAAATAGAATCAAGATATATCACGTATTGATGAATATCATCATACTGTATACCTAAAATGTACCGATAAACTTAATGAATAAAATAAAAAAAACAGTAAGTACAATACGTTTAGATCTAAAAATGCTACCTCTAGGAGTTCGTCCCAAACAAACAGAAATGCAAGTAGTATGCAAAACTATATGTCAGAATTATGGTATGATAATGAAAATCTGGAAAATCACCTAACACCAAACAATAAGGGATAAATAGTATAACTATAAAATGCAATGTAATGCAACTATTCAAATATATCATGGAAGTATTATTTGTACTAATAAAAGATTAGAATAACCTAAATTCTAATAGGGGACTATTTAAACAAATTAAGAGTGCAACAATCAAAGGAGTACACTAAAAAGAATGAGGCAGCTCTCATGTTCTGATATATATCCTCTCTACCTGAAAAGATATTCACGACTCACTTGCTGAAGTGGCACCTTACCAGAGACAGTGTTGCCCAATGCAACTGGTTTTTTTACTTTCTGTCTTCCCTAGAGAAAGTAGGACCCTTAAGGGTAGAGATTTTTGGTCCACTGCTGTGAACCCCAGCACCTAGAACAGCACCTAGCACTTAATAAGACCCTCAAAAAAATACTGGATGGACGGATGGATGGATGCATGGATGGAAAGATGGAAGCATGGATGGATGGATGGATATGAGACAATCTCCAAGACACAAAGGTAAGAACAGTTCGTTAATTCTTATATCACTTGTCTTTTAGAAATGAAAAAATTGTGTGTGTGTGCCTGTATGTACGTGTAAACACATGTCTGGAAGCATACAAAAAACTTGGATCATTGGTTACCTCTGAGTAGGGAAGCTGAGGAAGAGGTATGGGTGGTATTTTTCACTCTACCACTTTAAAAGTTGAATCAAGTATTATGTATAACCCATTCATAAAAACAAACAAGAACTGTCAATACCCTCACACACACATACACGGTGTAGGCTGATATGGGAAAATTATATCATAAATTAAGGGGAAAAAATAGGCTACAAAATAGCAACCAAGCTGGGTGTGAAGGCACATGTCTATAATCTCAACATTCTGAGTTGTTTTTTTTTTATTTTAATTTTAATTTATTTATTTTTGGTACTGGGCATCAAACTTGGGACCTTGAGCTTGCAAGGCAGGTGGCAGAACCACTGAGCTAAATCCGCAGCCCCTAGCATTCTGAGAGTTTAAAGCAGGAGGATCACAATTCAAGCCCAGCTTGAGCAACTCAGTGACTTAACAAGCAAAGCTTCTTCTCCAGTGATCACTCACTTCCCCTCAACCAGTCTGACCGCCCCCACCCCTCTGTGACATTAAAACAGCTTCGGTCAAGGTCACCAGTGATGTCCCCTGTATGACTATTTGCTTGAATATCCATAGAAAAACTGCTCTCAGGGAACACCACTTGTTTCTCTAAAATGAGACAGTGTAAGTTGAAGGGAATCTTCACTTACCATTAACCATAAGAAAACCAAAATGTGCTAGGAACTTTTATTTTGCAATTTATAACTCAGTACTTTGTATTTCACTTTTTTGAAGGCTTTAAAATTTCTAATTTAAAAAATACATATTGCAAATTTTTTTTTTTTGGTACTGGGGATCGAACTCAGGACCTTGCACTTGCGCGGCAGGCAGCGGAACTACTGAGCTAAATCCCCAGCCATACTGCAAATTTTTAAAAGTAATACATAATGTACTGAGGAAAAACAGGTATCTACTATCTTAGGAGGAGAGTTAGAATACACAGCATGCCCCATTTGCAGGTTGGCTAACTGATCACAGACTTAACCCCTTTCTCTTCCTTCCCTCTATGAGGATTGGGAATACTGACAATATCAACATCACAATCCCTCATACAGACTCCCGGGGAAGGGAACCTAGGCCTACTCAATAGATATGAGTGCACTTCTGGGCATACTTTTGCTTTTCTGCCCTTTCCCACACCTTATTCATGCTGTGAATAAAGACATGATGTCTGGAACTACAGAAGAATCTTGTAACCATGAGGCAGTAAGAGCCAACATAGAGGCAGAAAGGTATCAGCAGTCTGGGTGTTTGGTGGCATTATTCAACAGAGAAACCCTAAGGGCCGGGAATTTAGCTCACTTGTACTGTGCCTGCCTTGCAAGTGCAAGGTTCTGAGTTCAATCCCCACTACCACACAAACAGAGAAACCCTTTCCTATTACAGAAGAAAAATGAGTCTCTATTTGTTTAAGGTATTATGAAATGGGTTCTGGGATCTACAGCCCAATGAATTCCTAACTGGTATTCCTGGGAATACCTATTTTTTTTAAGAGAAACTAAAAATGAAGGAACTCAATTTCTATACAGATTTGAAAACAAGGTAATAAGTCAGAAATATATATTGCAAACCAATTCCCTTTCTTATGGTCTCTATTCAGAATTTAAACATCAACTACAAAAAATACCTCAGAGGAAACAGAAAAATTGCAGTCAACATCAACTCCATACAAATGACTTCAGAATGCAAACAATGAGAATTTATACATATAATAAGAATAAACTCACACAGTAAAAGGGAATTCTGATCAATGCTGGGGCTGCTCTGGACTAATGTTCATCGTTCGATAAATTTCTTTAAGTAGTAATAGGGCAGTATCTTCAGATTCCCTATTAAAAAGAAAAGCACATTTATTTAAGAGGCATTTAGTAGAAATTAACCTCTATGCACAAAAATAGTGAATGCAACTTTGTTGTTCTATTCAATTCTAAGAATACCAAACTGTGGCAGAGTACTGTGATCTCAGAGCTGCCCTTAAAATATGCACAAACACAAACTGATAAACTGAAAAATAGTACTGCAATTCTTGGTGACAAGGACATAAAGAAGAATGGCTTTTCAAAGTCCCTACCACTTCCAATGTGAAAGACATGCCTACAAAAGCAGTGTGCAAGTACCAACGGTCTTGGTCAAAGGCAGATGACATATTGCCACCTTGTGGAAAATTCAAATTACATGCAGACCTACAAAGATTACAACAAGTCAGAAATATGTATCACAAACTAATTTCCTTCCTATCTCTATTCTGAATTTTTTTTTTTTTTTTTTTTGGTACCAGGGATCAAGCTCGGGTCCTTGCGCTTGCGCGGCAGGCGGCAAAACCAGCGAGCTAAATCCCCGGCCCTATTCTGAATTTTTTAGAAAGCTAAGGGAAAATGATATTTTAATATATGGGAGTTCAAATTATTAATAATCCCTATCAAATGATGAATCATTAAAACTTGAATGTTGTATGTACTCACACCCAAAGCCCACTCAAATATTATCAAAGTGAAGAATACTTACCAATAGCATAAGTGACTCTGAAGAGCGAAAAGATATTCATTAAAACTCTCTATTGGCTTTTCTTGAAGAACGTAATCAATTCGGCGGCCTCCATTTAACATTCCAACCTTTCCTAAGTAGTCCTCATCCTTGGAAAAATCTGGACTTTCAACAATCTTTTCTGCTAGAATTTAAACCATTTCAATATCAAAGTCAATCATTTAATTATTATCCTTTGACTTTAGCTGACTTTCTGGGCTCAATCAGAATATTGCTTGACACACGTAGCAAGTGGTGAGATACCAGGCTCACTCCCCATTCCTCCAAAGAACAGGGGAAGAGGGACTGGTTCTCTGAGAGAGAGGAGAAAGAGCCAATAGCTGACAGAAGTTGTGAAGATTAGGGGTGAGACAGCATTGCAGAAAGAAAGGAAATAGAATTAGAATTTGAAAGTCAAAAAATTATGGCATACGAAGTCTACAAGGACACAGATAAACGGTAACAGGACAGTAACTTCTCATAGTAAGTCTTTAAAATGCCTGAATACAAACACAGTTCTCAATATTTCATTCATGTCTTAAGAATCACAATGAAATTTTAAAATAGCAGGGTAAAAAGTTCAGTAACTGTCAGGGAAAAAAACCTAGTTAACAAAGGATGACATCGATTTTTTGAAGTGTATCTAAAATTATAATCTATCATAACAGATTCTTCTTTATAGGCAGAACTTACACAATTTCACAAAAAAAGACTAGAAAAGAAAAGCATCCTTAAATAATTTACATTTGCTATGTTCATATATAACATTTGTCCTGGAAAATTCCTCAAATGTCAAATTTACCTTCAACTACTTGCTTTTCTTCTTCCTCTTTGATTTGATTGGCAACTTTCTCCAATTCTTCTTGCAACTGAGTCGAAGAGGTATGAGCGCGGGCAAACTCATTCAGTGTCTGCCAAGCACTTTTCAGAGAGCTAATAAAACCCTGCTTCAAATCAGATCCCATACGAGAGAGACTTTCTTTCAGCTCTAAAGAGATTAAGATGACACACCAAATTAGTCACTGGTAAAATTCTGCACCACAGAAATAAAAAGTTAACTTTCTTCTCAGACAGGTTAGGATCTCTTCCCCCAAATGCCAAATATTTAGAGTGTCTCAGCCAAGAGCCTTCAACATGGTAAAATGCCATGGACCATTTTATTCTGTTTTTTTTTAAATGACTAATATGATCCAGTTTAAACCTACACATTCCCTCTCTCAGAAAAAAGTTTAAATACCATAAAAACATAAACACATTCATATACTTTTTTACTAGAAGTTTAAAAAATGGGTGCACAAAACTAAAAATCACTGCTTTTCTAATCTGTTATAGGGAAATAGCTTTGAGAATTTAAGATTCTGATATAACCACAATTTAAACCTCCGACTTAGAAAGAAGGAAAGCCCCATTCTTTGACTACTTCTCTTGTATAATAATCACATTTGAATTCAAGGTCTCTGGGTTACTAAATTTCTTCTTTTTGTTTGTGGGGTGTTTTTTTTTCATTTGTTTGTTTTGTTTTTTGAGACAGGATCTTGCCATGTGGTTCAGGCTGGCCTTGAACTCACTATGTAGCCCAGGCTGGCCTCCAGGCTCAGCCTCCCAAGTGCTGAGATTATAGGCGTGTGCCACTACATCCTGCTTGTTTTGTTTTCTGAGATAAGGTCTAGCTATGTTGCCCAAACTGGCCTTGATCTAGCTTGCAGTCCTGACTAAGCCTCCAGAATGCTAGAACTACAGGCATATACATTAACACAACTGACTCTCAAATTTCTCATTTTAACTTTCAAAGAGTTAAATATTTTGTAGCAAAACAAATAAAAAACATACTTTTAAATAAGAAGACATAAACCGGGCATAGTGGCACACGCCTGTAATCCCAGCACTCGGGAGGCTGAGGCAGGAGGACCACTTTGAGTTCAGGCCAACCTGGGCTATATAGAGGGTTCAAGGCCAGCCTGAACTAAACCCTGTCTCAAAATACAAACAAAACAAACAAGAAGACATGATTATTTGTTCTCTTTATAGACTCAACCCTTCCACCCAAACCTTTAAACCTAAGGATAAGTACTATATGCCATTAACAGACAAAATCAAAATCTAAACCCCACTTGAAATTATCAATCCATTATGTTTAATGATTTTTTATTTTTGGTGGTGCTGGGGAATCAAATCCAGAGCTTAAGCATATTCTACCACTGAGCTACATTGCCAGCCCCACTTGATGTATTTTTTTAATAGGAAAAGTTTATCTACTTAGCAAGAAAATAAAACTCATTTGATTTAGACAACATCAAATCTATTTCTTGATGGTTTGGTCATTAATTGAAATGTTACTTTCTTCCCAATTTCAAGAATTATAACCAAACTATCAAAATCTAATTATAAATCTTATCACCTTATTACCAACCTCCCCACCCCATTTCTAATTACCTTGACAATTACAATCCCATCAAAGAAACAATTCATTTATAACTTTATAGCTCCTCCAAATCCTTACTAAAAGTTCTGAATACAGTAGGCACTTAATTAACATTCATTCTATAAGAATAAATAAATTTTCATAATTCATTACATATTATAATATGACAGGAAGGAAACAAGTTTTTATATTCATTTCTTACCTAAATGAAGTCTTTTTCTGCCTTTGTGATGTGGAATAAGAACTGCTTTTAGGTCCAAATCTGGAACAATCATAGGTTCTAATCTATATGCCACTGGGTCGAGCTGTGAATAGAGAATTGGAAACTGATGCAAAGCTGCTTTGAGTTATATGCCTCAGCTGGTTAAGAAAAGAGATAACCGGTAAACCAGAGAGTTTGGCCTTTTTTCTATTATTCAAATATTGGCAATTGTAGATTTCTAGATTTGTGGTAAAATTACTTTTCAAACAAAGCAAGAGAACTATTTGAACAACAGCTTTCTGAAGAAAAGTTTACTGGAAAGTATGAGACCATATCTCTTGGGAAGAGAGCTGAGCCTTAAAAAATCAGGATCAATATTAATTCCCAAGATATACGAATCTGAGAATCTATTCAGATAAAAATGACAGGTTCTTCATCTTCTTCAAAACAGAAAGTCAATTTAATTCACTCACCGGATGATATATATTGAAGAATCCTTTACATGTAGGGAGCTTATAGTTCTCATCAATCCTATCCACTCCTCGAATAGTGAGAAACATACCAATTGGAGATCCCAAAGCAAAGAAAATCTCTGGTTCAAAGTCTAATGAGTTGTGAACAACAGAAACCTAAAAGAACCAAATACCAATAAAAGATGATCATTCCGACAGCATAAAGTACAATATTCTTCTGAATTTTCAAGTTTTTTTGTTTGTTGGTTGGTTTTTTGGTGTTTTGTAGTTGTTGTTGGGGGGTGAAGGGAGATATTTGGGATTGAACCCACAGGCACTCTACCACTGAGCTACCTCTCTACTCTTTCTTATTGTTTCTTTTGAGAAAGGATCTTGCTAAGTTGTCCAGGCTGAACTCAAACTTACGATCTTCTTGCCTCAGCCTCTGAGTATCAAGGATAACAAGTGTGTCACGGGAACCAGTGTCTTCAAATATTGTTGGACCTACATTTACAAGCATTCAAACACAGATGATGCCCCTCAAAGATAGTTGTTATTAGCTTAAAGGACTAAAAAGATTTCTCTTTAAAAATTTACAGTTTGGTACATCCTGACTATATTTTAATTTACTGCCTAGTATAACACAGTATGTAAATACTGTTATATTTATACAGTTATAATTGTGATCAGAACTGCAGAACCTGGAGTCATTTTGCCTGAGTTTGAATCTCCCTCATATTCACTGTGTGTCCTTGGGTAACCTCTCTCACCTCTGCCTCAGTTTCTTCGTCTATAGGATTCTTTTTTTTTTTTTGGTACCAGGGATCAAATTCGGAACCATCCACTTGCGAAGCAGGCAACAGCACCACTGAGCTTTCCTCTTCTATAAAGTGGGGATTATAATAATATCAAACCCAACATAGAGGAAAAAATTAACCAAATCCACATAAGGGCTTAGCAAAGAGCCTGGCAGACCTTAAGCATTCCATATGTGATATTTTTATTATAACTTTCATCTTCTCTAGCTAATGCAAGTTTCCTTCCATCCATAAAATGATCTGTCCCAAAAGAGCTCACTCTGAATAGCCTGACCACTTGCATAGTACTCTAAACTTGCAAATCTCATTTTTTCCACAGTGACAGGAAAATGTCTGTCATTTTAGAATCTTGAGAGCAAAGAAGTGAGTGGCATAATCCACATGCTCAGCAGGTCTACCGAAAGAGAGAGAGAAGGCAAAACTCACCACGCCCACTTCTCAGATGAAGATGGTAAAGCTCAGAGGGGTAACATGACTTACCTAAAGGAACGTGGCCAGTGAAAGAATGAGGACTTAGACCCAACACTTCTAATTCCAAATCCAACATTTTTTCTACTATACTAACTGGGCAGCCTTCTAACAGAAAAGACTTCACATCCCTAGGTTGGCCATTATGTTTGCAAATTTGATAGTTTTGCTCCACCATAAAAAAAAGGAGGGGAAAAAAGGAAAAATTACAAACAGGAAAAAAATATCTGCAATATATATGACAAGGGATAAAGACTACTAACATATAAAGATGTATGAATCAGTAAGAGCAATAACAAATGTAATTCATTACATAAATACAAGCAATGAAAAAAATCACATGATCATCTCAATAGACACAGAAAAAGCTTTTGACATAATCTAACACCCATTTATGATAAAAAAAAAAATCCCTGAAGAAAATAGGAATAGATCTCTATCTCAATCTGATAAAAACCATCTATAACAAACCACCAGCCAACATCATACTAAATAAGAGAGTGAAAGCTTTCCCTTTCTCTAAAGTCAGGAACAAGAGGAGGATATCTGTTATCACCACTTCTGTTCAATATAGTTCTCAAACATTAGCTAGAACAATTAGACAAGAGAAAGAAATAAAAGGGATATAGATAGGCAAGGAAATGGTTAAATTATCATTATTTGCAAATGATATGATCCTTTGCATAGAAGGCCCAAAAAACTCCACCAAAAGACTCCTAGAACTAATAAACAAATTCAGTTATATAGCAGGATACAAAGTCAACACTCAACAATCAATAGTGTTCCTGTACACCAACAACAAACTCACCAAGAGGGAAATTTGAGGAAACAATACCTTTCACAATAGCATCAAGCAAAATGGAATACTTAAGAATTAACCTGTCGTAGTTACTTTCCTAGTTGCTGAGACAAAATACCCAACACCCACAAGTTAAGGGAGGAAAGGTTTATTTAGGTCACAGTTTGTAGGTTTCAGTCCATAATCAGCTGGCTGCAAGGCAGGGTGTCATGGAAGGCAGAAGACAGAAGGCAGGAGGCACCAAACTACAAGTGACAACAGTAGCTTCTTTCTGTCCCTTTTATATTCTATCTAGGCTAGCCAGCTTAGGGTGGGTGTCAAACCAATCAGTGGACTGATTTTTTTCAATACCCTTAATCCCAGCATCATACACTCTAGATCCAGCCACCTCTGCAAAAGCCCCAACTATGACTACATGAGGCTTTCAGGGGGACATCTAGACACTAGCTATAACATAACCTAATGAAGTGATAGACCTCTACATCAAAGACTATAGCACTCTGAAAAGGAGACTGAAGAAGGTATCAGAAAATGGAAAGATAGCTCCTATTCCTGGATAGGTAGAATCAATATAGCCAAAAATGATCATACTTCCAAAACTGTCATATAGATTTAATGCAATTCCAATCAAAATATCAATACCATTCCTTACAGAACTGGAGAAAACAATCCTAAAACTCCCTGACAAGTTGTATTACAAAGCTACAGTGAAAAAAACAGCACAGTATTGGCCAAAACAACAGACTTGTGAATCAATGGAAGAGAATAGAAGATACAGAAACAACTCCAGGGACACTTATGCTATCTTTGACAAAGAATCAGTTAAAGAGGAAAGAGAGCCTCTTTAACAAATGGTGCTGAGAAAACTGGCTTTCCATATGCCAAAGGCTGAACCTAGACCCCTATCTCTCACCAGGCACTAAACTAAAATCTAAATGGATCAAAGATCTAAACATCAGAACAGAAACATGTAATCTGCTAGAAAACAAAATAGGTAAAACTCTCAAAGACATAGGCGGAGGCAAAGACTTTCTGAACAAAAACCCAGTT
The DNA here is from genome assembly GCF_053883595.1 of Heterocephalus glaber. NCBI lineage: Eukaryota > Metazoa > Chordata > Mammalia > Rodentia > Bathyergidae > Heterocephalus > Heterocephalus glaber. Next base: position 64,682,459 of record NW_028258320.1, read on the forward strand.
GCGTAAGAAACAATATCAAAAATCAACAAATGGAATCACATCAAGTTAAAAAGCTTTTACACAGTAAAGGAAACCACCAACCAAGTGAAGAAATAGGGCCAGGGATTTAGCTCAGTGGTTTCGCCGCCTGCTGTGCAAGCGCAAGGACCCGAGTTCAATCCCCACTACCAAAAAAAAACAAAACAAACAAACAAAAAAACAAAGTGAAGAAACAACCTACAGAATGGGAAAACATTTTTGCTAGTTATGCCTCAAACAAAAGACTAACCTCTACAATATAGAAAGAACTCAAAAAAATTAGACACCCAAATGTAAAAACCCAATTGGAAAATGAGCATCTGAAGTAAATATACATTTCAGATGAAGAAATACAGCCAAGAAATCCATGAAAAAATGTTCAACATCACTGACCATTCAAGAAATGCAAATTAAAACAACATTAAGATGCCATCTCACCTCAGAAAGAATGGCTACCACCAAGAAATCAACCAGTAACAGATGCTGGCAAGGTTGTGGGGGAAAAGGAATCCTTCTCTTCATTGTTGGTGAGAGTGTAAACTGATAGGACCACTGTGCATATCAGTATGGAGATTCCTTAAAAAACTAAAAGTAGATGGCCAGGGATTTAGCTCAGTGGTTCCACCGCCTGCCTCACTAGTGCAAGGTCCCCAGTTCAATCCCCCGTACCAAAAAAAAAAAAAAAAAACTAAACTAAAAGTAGAAATTCCATATGATCCAGGTATTCCCCTTCTAGGTATCTTCCCAAAAGAGTTAAAGACATTATACCACAGTGAAGTATACATACCTATGTTTATAGCAGCACAATTCTTAATAGCTAAATCTTGGAAACAGCCTTTATGTCCATCAATAGATGAATAGATAAAGAAAATGTGATATTTATACACAATGGAGTACTACTCTGCTATAAAGAAGGATAAACTTGAGGCATTTGTAGGAAAACAGATGCACCTTGAGACCACAATATTAAGTGAAGTAAGTCAGACACACAAGCTTAAATATTGCATGGTTTCTCTTCTATAAAAAACTTAATATATGAGTAAAGGACAAAATAAAAGACAGATAACAGGAAAAAAAGAGAAAGTTATTGTATTCTAGGTATGTGTCTGCTGTTGTTTTCTGGTTTCACTCCAACATGGTGTGAGAGCTTACTTTGCAGGATTTCCATTTTTTGGATATGTTAAGGTCTTTATTATGGCTATGAATGTCTATTTGGGTATTTCTCTTGATTTTGAGAGGACTGAGTACTCTGCAGTTTCTGCATACAGTATAATGCTCCACTTGAGGCATGGTGTTGATTTTAACTGTTCCATTACAGATTTTTCTTTCTTTAGCTGTCAATTACTGAAGGAGGTATTTTGAAATTTTCAATAATATTTGTGGATCTATGATTTTCCCTTCAGTTTCATGTCTTTGCCTTACGCAGTTGGGTGCTTTATTATTTATTTAGTGAAATATGCATTGAGAACTATTAGTTATTGTTACAGAACTGCCTTTTACATCATTATATGATCAGTGTAACCCTTGTTTACTCTGAAGTACAAATTGAACAGTGTCAAATTACTTATAGCTTCAGCATGTTTTGTTGAGTCAATGCCAGACTAGTGTATCTGTCTGCATAATTTTCTATTTGATCTGTTTTTATGTTTACCTTCTATTTGTTACATTTTTTAAAATATCTCTATACTTTCCAATAGGTAAATAAAAAGTAAAAAAAAAAAAATCAGTAAAAGCAGAAATTCAATAGAAACTGGCAAATTTAGCACTTCATGAGAGAGACAATATCTAACATCTTAAATGTTCAAAGAAATACAGTGTGAGCCAGGCATGGTGATACATGCCAGTAATTCCAGCTGCTTGAAAGACTGAGGCAGGAGGATCCCAAGTTTGAGGCAGCCTGGGCAATGTAGGGAGACCCTGTCACTAAAAATAATAAAAGGGGGAGAGGGGATTGGGGATGCAGCTCTGTGGCAGAGTAAGTGTAAAGCCCTGGGTTCAATCTCCAGTAGAAGGAAGGGAGAAAGAAAGGAAGGGAAGGAGAAAGGGAAGGAGGGAAGGAGGGAGGGAGGGAAAAAGAGAAAAAAAAGGGAAAACAAGAAATAAAACGTGATACCAATTTTCTTATAAGGTTAACAGAAACATAAATGAAATATTAAAAGAGCATTAAAAATCTATTTTCACGTAAAAATTTTTTTCTTTAGAACAAAGTGTAAGACCGAGACTACTATGTATTTTTAAAGGACATTAAGGGCCGGAGGTGTAGTTCAGTAGTACAGTATTTGCCCAGCACGTGTGAGGCATGGGATAGATCTCCAGCACTGAAAAAAAGTTTTGTTTTTTTTTAAAAGGACAATGATAGAATGACAACACCCGTACTGACAAGGAACAGGTGAGAGGGGTAACCTTTGCCAGTGTAGGTTGGAGCCTCTTAAACAGCTGGTGGGAGACAAATCGATACCTTTCAGGAATAAGTAGCAGTAACTATGAGAATTTAAAAAAAAAAAAAAAAAAAAAATTTTTCATGTGTATATCCTCTGGCCCAGCTACCCTATTTTTCCCAATTTAACGAAAGAAATAAAGAAAATGCACAGAAAATTGTTTTCAAAATGTTTACCAATGGATTGCTTAAAAGAATGAAAACCTGCCAGGCATGGTGGCATATGCCTAGAGTCCCAGCACTTGGGAGACTGATGCATAGGATCGCTGAGAGTTTCAGGAGGAGCCCAGCCTGGGCTACGTAGTTCAAAAGCCAGCCTGACTACACAGCGAGACCATCTCAAAAAAACAAACAAAAAAGAATGAACTACTACAAATTATCTACATGTTCAATGTTAGGGGCTGAATTATGCCTCCTCCAAAAAGATACATTAAAGTCTTAACTACCAGTACCTCAGAATGTAACTTTATTTGGAAATAGAATCAATCAATCAATCTTTCTGTTTGCTTTTTGTTGTTGTGTTTGTTTGTTACTGGGAATTGAATCCAAGGCCTCTGATTGAGTTATATCCTCAGTCCTTTTCCATTTTTTAATTCTGAGACAGGGTCTCCCTGAGTTGCCCAGGCTGGGCTCCAACTTGTGATCCTCCCACCTCTGCCTCCCAGAGAGCTAGGATACAAGTATACACCACCCTACCCAGCGGCTATTGTTTGGAGTGCCAGCAACTCTTTGGATAATAGATCCTGTCTGCCTGCCTTGACTCACCTACCTTAGAGGTGGCAAGTGACTTAGACTCGGTCAATCAACCTGTGGCCCATTATCAAGGCCACAAATTGGTCCAGAATGGACTCAAACCAGGTCAAGTAAAATCACTCCTTAAAATTTTCCTAACCGGACTCAACAGGATAGACTCAGTTTTCTGCGTGGTCCTAACACTGAAAGGAAATGACCCAGAGTTCATAGAGAAGGCTCCATCTAAGAAAGGGGTGGGCAGTGAGTGTCATAGCAGCTCATAACCCTTTTATACACTCAGCCTTTGCAGAGAGACAATGAAACATCTGCCTTTTATTTGCTAGTCTGCAGAAATTTGCTCATGTTTGAAAAAGACATTTTTAAAATGCAATCATTAAGAGTCAATTTGGGGGGCCAGGGATTTAGCTCAGTTTGTTCCACCGCCTGCCTCGCAAGCACAAGGTCCTGAGTTCGATCTCCAGCACCCAAAAAAAAAAAAATCAAATATCAAGTTCCATTTTGAGCCTCCATGAATCTTCTTTATGGTGATGAATCTTTATACTGCATGTAAAATTGGAAATAGGCTGAAAGTAACATAGTTTAAAAGGACTGTAATATTTCTTTTTTCTTTCTTTTTTCATTTTTTTGACACTATGTATTTCAGGCTGGCCTTGAACTCACTCTGCAATAGTCTAGGTTGGCCTGGAACTCTCAGTGATCCTCCTGCCTTCGCCTTCTAAGTGGTGGGATTACAGACCTGCACCACCACACTGGGCTGATATTGATGCAGAGGGAACAGATGTAACTCCCAAACCTGCTAGATATCTGAAACATGAATTCGTGTTCTCTATTATCAAAGAATGAATTCTAGGAATCACGGAGGTTAAGAGAAGGAAAAATTTATTGAGAGAAAGATAGCTTCTGTTTATGAGAGACAGAAGGGGGACCTGAAAATGGGTTGCCCCAGGAACATAATATTTTAAGCCACTGAGATACAAGTACATTAAAGTATATTGTTAAATGTAGTATTATCAACTACCTGGTTAATTTTTATAGGAATTGTTCCCCAAGGCAAGAATTGTGAATACTAGAAAACTCAAGTGAGTACAGCAAATTTCTCACACAAGAATTTAGTTACATTCTGAATATAATTTTCTAACTGTAGACAATTCTATTGTTAATGGTTCTAAGACTAATGCTGCAAAATTATGAATTGTGGAAAAACCAAAATAAAAACAACTTCAAAAGCTAAATGTCCTCTATATGTCCAATCTCTTATTCTGAAGATTATAAAAAGCATACAATTTTTACTGAAAGAAAATCAATTTTCTCTGCTTAGCCACAAATAAATGTTATTAAGTACTTAAAGAATATAGTCAAGTCAATGGGGAAAAAATAAGAACCAAGATGAATTATATAAAGGTACAATTCCCAATGAGAAATGTAATTGTGTTGTATACCTACAATGTATCAATAAAAGAATTTAATACAAAAAAAAAAAGAATATAGTCAAGTCAAATACAAAGCCAAGTCAATGTAAAGATATATAATTCCAACAGAAAACATGCAGCCCTAGTCTATGTAACTTACCTGTCCCGTGCCAACTTCAAAGGACTCATAATCAACATGTACAGAAGATACGTAAGCACCAACTGGAAGTTTCCTCTTTGACTCATTGGTTTCTGAGGGGAGAGAAGCCACTGCTTTAGCTTTTGGAATGTTCTCCTCCTGTCCTTTCACTGGAGAGGCCATAACTGCCTTCTTTTCTGATGCTGCTCTCTCCTGTTCCTGCGAAATACCAAAATTTCTTAACTGAATCTTGAGAAAAAGTTTAAAACTCAATTATCACTACAAAACACGCTATCTCAGATGTGTTGTGTACATGTGCCAATTCCCCATGATGAATGTAATCATTATGTACTAGGGGCAGGGATTTAGCTTAGTGGTTTCACCACCTGCTGTGCAAGCACCAAGGACCCGACTTCGATCCTCCATACCAAAAAAAAAAAAAAAAAAGTGACAAAACAAATGTCCTGCTAAGAGATGCTAAACATTTAAGGAAAAATGTCATAATGTCTATAATTTACTTTAAAATTCTTAACTGAAAAAAATGACCAAAGAAAAAATAGAACAAAACAGCTATAATTAAATCTAAATAGACCAGGTTTGAAACTCACAACCTTTGTTCAGGGAGCTCGCTCAGTCCCAGGAAAACCTGGATGATCAGTCAGCCTAATCTTGATTTAAAACCAGTTCTGACAGATTTGAGAGCCTGGGCTTCCATCAGCTTCATTACTGTGCCCTACGCAGGAGCACACAAGCTTGCCTAATCACAGGCAGTATTAAAAATTTCTAAAATAAAAATGAGTTGGTCACACAACGAGTGTTGGGCTTTCTTGAGCACAGACATGAACTTTACCAGTTTGGCTGCTTTCAGTTTTACAAAGTTGGCTATCTTCTTTCTTGGTCCAAGAGGTATCCCCATTTCCTTCAGGTCATCAACTGTACACATAAGCTTTAAAACAAACAAGCACATCAATTAATCTAGAGATAGATGAACAGATTAAATGTAAAAATTATAAAAAACCATCTAAAACAACTTAAGAGCCAGTCAACTTTTAAGAAGCTAATTTTTTAGTTTTTAAATAAAAGATTCACTTAAGCTACAAATCTTAGGCCTCTACACCTGACACATTCTGAAATTTTTTTTAACAGAGAACATATGCATAGCATATGAATTCCAAAGCTACAGTCAAGCCTAAGATGAAGTCTCTCCTATCCATTCCTGTCCCAACCACCCAATTCTCCTCTCAGCAAGAACTGCTAATTTCCTCTCCTTGCAGAGGTGTCTTATGCGTACACAGCACCTATGAGTTTTTGTGTATGTAGTCTACATACACACAGTGTGAACTTCACTCTTTTCACATGATGTATCTCCGATCAGTTTCTCTGATAGGTTTTTACTCATTCAACAGCTGCAGGTACCCTACTGTGTGCATGCACCATAGTGATTTAACTAATGTCCTACTAGTGGATGCTGAAAGTGTCCGAAGGTTTCACTGTGTAATAAACAGTGCCTCAGTCATCCTTGTAGATTTCTTGTGAATATTTTTCTATGGAAAATATTCCTGGTAGTAAAACTGGTAGGGCAAGGGTATGTAATTTTTATATTTTAAAAGATATTACAAAACTATCTATAGAGGTTTTATATCAACTATAAAAAGAAAATCAACTTACATTCCAATTTAAATTACCAATTTATATTCTCACCAACAACATATAATAGTGCCTACTTCTCTTCATCCTGCTCACAGAGTATATTACCAAATGTATTTTTCTCAAGCTGATAGGTCAAAAAAAAGCTACTGCACTTCTAATCTGCATTTCTCTTATGAGTTTTCATATGATAAGAAGCCACTTATTTCCTTTTCTAGAATTCGTCTTTTTATAGTCTTTTCCTGTTTACCTATTACTTTCTTACCAATAGCTTTGTATAAGCTTTGACTATTAAGGAAATATGCCCTCTGTCTGCAACATGTGTTCCAAATATTTTTCTTAATCTATTACTGGCCTTTAGATGTTGCTTATCATGTCTACTGCTTTGTATTTCTTTGTCTTTTATGGATTCTGGGTTTTGTGTCATACTTACCAAAGCTTTCACATTTTCTAAAAATAATTCCATTTTGCTCAAATTCTTAAACAACTAAGTCCTTCCCTTATTTGATCTGTTTAAGCCATTCCGTTTGTTGGTTTTTTTTAGTACCAGGGATTGAACTCAGGTCCTTGAGCTTGCGAGGCAGGCAGCGGAACCACTGAGCTAAATCCCTGGCCCCAGTTTAAGCCACTCTTAATTCTGAATCTTATAGGAAAAATTTTAACCAAAAAAATGAATCAAATTATCAATACCAGAGATTCCGTATCAATCTTTTCCTTTTCAAAAGTGCTAACATATTCAGAGAGGCTAAGCGCTTCCAGAGTTGCTTGCAAAGTTAGAACTTCTTCATTTTCAACATCAAGGTCACATGATTCATCGAAAGTCAGCTTTGACTCTTCAGTTATCTTAATAGGAAAACAAAAGGAACATTACAAAGCTCAGAAAAATTCCCATAGAATGTCTCCTGATCTATAGGATACTTTAAACAATTTTGCCCTATAGATAAAATCATAATTTTAGGTACTGTGCATTCAGTGTTTGAATATTCTGAAACACGTAAGTTTAATAATTCACTCATGTTCTTACCTCTTACGGTAATTTATTTCACATTTTAAAAAATAATGAACTTTCACATTTACAGTTATAATCCATAAGGAAAAAGAAACACACAATGAGCTGTGTGAATTCATTATACTTGTGAACCTCAATGTATTTTAATACATAAAAACTGTTTCCAAATAAAAAAAAAAATTTTATCAATAAATTTTATTTTACTTTATCCCATTCCCCTTCCCTTTTCTCCCTATGTACAAAAGCTTTGTGTCCAAAAAATAAATAATTTTTAAAAATAGAAAGTTTCAGAAAATAGTTCAGGTTTTAGAAAATAGTTCAGCTCCATCTCTATAACTACTGGCAGTTTTTTTGGTACCAGGGATCGATCTCAGGACCTTGAGCTTGTGAGCCAGGCACAGCACCACTAAGCTACATCCCCACCCCCTCCATCTCTATATCTAAATGTTAAAAGGGATGAGTGCAGACAAACCTGCTTCTCCTGAAACTGAGGCTGCTTCACAACTCCATTAGCAACAGCAAGAGGCCCAGGAGACTTCGAAAAATTCAAATCTTTTTGATTAGACAGGATGTCAAACAGTATTAAAGAACCTAAGAAAGAGAAATATTTTGTTTTTTAATGTACTTACTAGGTGCTTTTACAACACAAAGTGAATTCTCCTACTTTGTAAAAAAGCCCCTAAGGAGAAATCATAACAAAAATAAGATGTCTGGCATGGTGGCATATACCTGTAATCCCAGCACTCTGGGAGGCTAAGGCAAAAGGATTGAAAGCTCAAGCCCATCCTGAGCAACTTGGCACCTTAGCAAGACCCTATCTCAAAATTAAAAATTAAAAAAAAAAAGGATGGGGATGTAGCTCAGTGCAAAGTACCTGAGCTCAATCCCTAGCACTGCCAAAAAAAAAAAAAAAAGTTAAGACCTGATAACCAATAATCATGTTTTGTCAAACAGCAAAATCAAATATATAGTATTTCCATGTAATCCTAATGTAAAGGGCAAAGGCACAATCTAAATTCAAAGCAATCATTTCTGCCCTTTACAAAACTTAACATTTGTAATTCCAAATTATGTATATCAAGATTACTTAAACTAAAGGCAGTGATAACAAAGGTTTCCTTCAAATGTGCCAAGTGTGGTGGTGCATGCCTGTAATCCCAGCACTCCAGAGCCTGAGGCTAGAGGATCACTGTGAGCTCATAGCCAGCCTGGTACATATAGGCACTTAAAGGCCAGCCTGGACTACACAGTGAGTCCCTGTCTCTAAAAGAGAAACCAAAGAAAAGTAAAGTTAAAAAACAAAATCAAATGTGTTGTATTTGACAGTTTTACCTAAACTGTGACCAGCAACAGAGACCCTTCCCTTGAAGTCTGGGTTCCGACTCAAAAAGAGTGCATGTAGACGGTTCATCTCTAGTCCCACTTTCTCCACAATTGCCTGACAGTAGGTGGGGCTATTATAAAATAAAATATCTAGCAAAGTTTCATTGGTAAAGTGACGAAACCGACCAATACTTGGCAAAGTGATTTTCTTAATATTCCTGTTAAAAAGGGGAAAAAAAAGATCTTCAGTCAGTATCTATCGTCGATCTGTGGATTTTTATAAAAGTTTGGATTTTTATTTCTGAAAATGTATACAGTAAATGTATAAACTAAGTACATATATCTAAATCAATTAGCTGATCAACATACAAATATCACAGAGTAATTATATGTTGATTCAGTAGGCAGAGCTATTATAAAATAAACCAAGTCAAGGAAAAAAGTTATTTCTACCCATAACTGTATTATAAATTCTGGGATTCTCTGAAGAGTTGCTATGTGAAATATGTCATAGGCAAAGACTTTAATTTCATTTTTAAGGAGAAAAGTCTACTCATCCATTTTTCTCCCAATTAAACAGAAATCTGGATACCTGATAAAAATTATGGAAGGAACGGACAGAAGAGAGTAAGAAAGAAATTACACTGAATGAAAACTTTTCTTGACTCGAAAATGATCAAAGTGAAGTTCATGAATACCTACTAAGAGAAATATCCTTGTAACAGAGCCTAACATAAATAGAATGCTGTTTGTAGGATTAAGTTTTATTAAACTATGTGCCTGAAACATTATGATGTTCACTAAAATCCAGACATGTTATTAGCCTGTGTGCCAGCACAAATGTTATTTGTATTTGTAGTTCTCAAATGGGAGTAATTCAAAATTGAGTGCGATATTTTATTTGTGAGCACTGCTACCATTTAATGGCATTTAGACCAAGGTTGCTAAATGGCTGTAACATAACAGTTTTGTGCAATAAAGAATTGTGCTGTCATATGGGTTTTCCACTTAAAAACAGAAAATCCAAATCAGTGTTTTCTCGACCAGGAGTGATTTTAATTCCAAGGGACATCTGGAAATTTCTGGAAACATTTTTGATCAACAATGGTAAGAGATGAGCATGTTGCTGTTATCTAGCCAGGATGCTGCTTAGCATCCTAAAATATAAAGGACAGCCCTGTAGTAAAACTGCTGGGGTAGAGTGTATGTCATACATTAGAGCAGTTTTTTAAAGCAAGCTTAGGGGCTCAGGGTGTATTCCAGTGGTAGAATTGTGCTTAGCATTCTTAAAGACCTAGGTTCAATCTCCAGCACCAAAATTAATTAATAAAGCCAATTAAAATTTCTTAAACTCTTTTAAGTATTTACAATAGGAATAAATACACACACAAAGAGAAACACAGCATGTAAAAGGTACAATCCATATTTAATCATGTCAGAGCAAGTATATAATTTTTTTTAAATATTTGCTGAAGTCATAATGACTACTTCATAGCATGGTTCAAATTCTGAATTTAAATTTAACTAATCTGAAAAACAAACTATCACAATCTACAAACCTGTCAACACCGGTGGCACCCCCACCCAAGGCACTGTGCCAGGGGACAGGAAGGAACTCGGCTCTGCTTATTTTCCCATCCTCTAAAGACTTCTTGAAATGTGTCTGCAGCAATTTGAGAGAAACCGCCCTAAAATCATCCACTTAAAAAAAAAAATCAAGGAAGATAAATTAAATTGGTTAAACTGTCCCAGTTTGACAGCTAGTTAGCAATTACCTTAAATATGCTAGTATTTTTTATAATATATAGTTTCTAATATTGATAAAAAATTAGTAAAAATAAATAAACCTTTAAGAAGCTCTTTTTAGCTTTTCACTATTTTAGAGGAATGTACAAATTCCTGGAAAAATGAGTTCAACTACCATCACCAAGAGAGACATGGCACAATGACTGGGTAAGACCAGAAAACCAGAATCAAACTATCTGCTGTAATATCCTGGCTTCAGTACCTACTAACTATGAAGGGGTTCACCACAGGCCTCAGTTCTTCACCTAACTGGAAGTAACAGGGACAGCACTTACATACCAAAGGTATGTGTGTAATACACACACACACATACATACATATATATATACGTATATACATACATATATATATATATACACACATACATATATATATATGTATGTATGTATTCATGGAGTTTTTGTTTTTTGAGACTAGGTCTCACTATGTAGTTCAGGCTATCTTTGAACTCGCCATTTAGCCCAGGCTGGCCTCAAACTCATAATGATCCTCCTGCCTCAGCCTCCCAAGCGCTGAAATTACAGGCATGCATCACCATGCCCCACCCTCCAAAGGTGTATTTAGGAGGGCTAAATGATACAATACATGCAAGGTCTTTGGCACATACCAAGTATTTAGTAAACATGAACTATTACTATACAGATATAAAAATAAAACTTCAAAAACAGAAGTTAACCAGGCAGATTCATGAGTCTATTAAATAATTCATCACAAGTCTCTCGCTATAAATCAACTCATTGCACTGGTGCTCTGGGCTCCTGGAAGCACAGGCTATCTATAAGAAAGGCTAAATTATTTTCAAGATCCCTTCTCATTCTTTAGTCTAAGATTTTATGAGTTATTAATGTCATAACAATAAATTAAATACAAATTAGTATTTCCAACTAATCGCATAAATCTCTTCTTACAGGCCCCAGCAAGTTGTATACAATTGGGAACTGTCCTAAAAATGAATACTTAAGAGCCATAAATTCTTACATCATTTAATGAAATAAAATATGGCTAACAGAGCTAGATGCAGTGTTACACACCAGTAATCCTAGCTCTCCTGGACGATGAGACAGAAGGATCAAAAGTTTGAGTACCATCTGGGCAACTTAGTGCTTAGTGAGATCTTGTCTCTAAATAAAAAAATAAAAATATTGTACTGTACCTGGGGATATAGCTCTGTATGAAGGCCCTGGGTTCAATCCCCAGTACAGAAAAAAAAAAAGACTAACACTTACCACATTCAATAATGCTTCTAAAGCGCAAGTCACACACCGGCCCAATGCCATGTACCATGAACACCAGATGGTCAATCTGAGGCATTTCTCCTATTAAAAAAAAAAAAATACACTATGTATACATACAACATAGCAACTTATTTGAAGTTTTTTGGTGGGGAGAGGGGTATAGTAGTAGGGATCAAACCCAAGGGCATGCACTCTACCACTTACCTACATTCCCCAGTCATTTTTTTAAAAGAATTTTTGAGACACAGTCTTGCTAAACTGGCCAGCTGAGACTCCAACTTGTGATCTTTCTGCCCCAACCAAAGTCAGCCCTGGGATTATAGGTGTGTACCACCACACTCAAGCAGATTTTCTTAATTAAAAAGAAAAATTCTTAAAATCCCTTTTGTTATCACAAACTGGCCAAAGAAATTCATGACCCTCCAGAGCTAGTAAATTTTACTATTCTTTACCAAATTAGAACAATTTGTCTCTCTAGGCCAGTAACAACAACTAGACCAAGATGTGGAGGAAGTCTGTTCCCAAAGGCTGCCATCATGATAACCAGCAGTTTTGTGCCTATGGAGGCTCCATAATGTGATCTTTTCAGGGCAGGGACTGGGGTATAGCTCAGTAGTACAGGATGTGCTCAGCATGTGAGACGCCCTGGGTTCAAACCCTGCACCAATAAATAAATTAAATAAATAAAATCTCCCCAAAGCACTAATTGCTTCTCCACATGGAGAAGCAAACTGCCAATATAAAACTTTAAAATCTTTCCCCAAAACCCTTCCCTTTGATTCACAAATACTACAGAAACATCTCTAAATTAAATCTATTTTTTACAGTACTTCATTCAAACTTTACAATGCCTATATACTTTATAATTTTATTAGACAAACATGAATTATAAGTAATTGTTAAAATAAAATCCAATCGGGCCAGGGATTTAGCTCAGTGGTTCTGCTGCCTGCCCAGCAAGCCCAAGGTCCTCAGTTCAATCCCTCGGTACCAAAAAAAAAAAAAAAAGGAATTTTGGGCCAGGAGTTTAGCTCAGTGGTTCTGGCACCTGCCTCCCAAGTGCAAAGTCCCAAGTTTGATCCCTGGTACCCAAAAATAAATAAATAGATAGATAGATAGATAGATAGATAAACAAATAAAATCCATTCTTAAATGAAATGGATTTTACAGGGGAAAGCCTAAGCACATACACTACAACAGGGGCTGGCAAACTGTATCCAGTTACTTGCTTGTATGACTACAGTTTTACTGGAACACAGCTATACCCATTTGTCTACAGTCTACAGCTGTTCTCACACTACAATGGCAAAGCTCAGTAGCTGCAACACACTCCACATGCCTGCAAAGCCTAAAATGCTTGATGTCTGGCTCTTCACAGAGAGTCTGCCAATCCTTTTACTAGAATATAGTATATTCTATACTACTCTATAGTGAGGCATGAAAACCCCAAAAGCTTAGTTTCAACCAGTAAAGTGTTTCTCCACAATTCATATTTTAGAATCTATATTATGTGGTTTGTATATCTTTAAAAAAATTCCAAATTTAAAAACAAAGATATGAAAGTAATAAAATCAAATAGAAAGATACGGGACTAAGGATGTCGTTCAGCAATAGAGCACTTGCCTAGAATTTGCAAAGACCTGACTTTGATCCCTAGTATCACCAAAAAAAAAAAAAGGAAGAAAGAAATGAAAGAAATAAAGACATGTGCTAGCAGGGCATAGTGGTGTACACCTATAATCTCAGTACTGAGGGAGACTGAGGTGGGAAGATTCCAAGTTCAAAATCCACCTGGGCAATTTAGTGAGACTATGTCTCAAAAAAGGCTGGGGATGTAGCTCAGTGTCAGAGCACCCATGGGTCTGACACACAGTTCAGAAAGAGAAAGAAACAGAGGAAGGGGAAGGGGAAGGGAGGGGAGGGGAGGAGTGCAGGCAGGCAGGCAGCCAGGCAGAAGCAAGCCAAGCTGCCTGATTTCTGCACGGTATGACAACGTAATCCTAATAACTGTGTTTCTCTTTTCATCATTCTAAAGGACAATGCTAAAATAGTGAAGAAAACTTCACTCCTAAACAAACTATACACACCATCGGGAATTTCATCAAGGCTGTCATCAACCCCACGCTTTACAACCCTGGGCCTTGTCTGTCCATCCTGTGTGGTTCCCCACTCATCGGGCACTGAGGAAGGCTGGAACTGAACAATAACCTTCAAGACACAACAGGATTATGACAGTTTGTTAGCAAATTATTTTCCACAATAGCTAAGTACTGTATTTTAATACATAATAAACTCTGCTTCATTGTACAGTTTATAAATCAAGTAACAGTACTGTTCCTCCAAACCAATTTCATAAGAGTACAGCTAGTACTGACCATCAAACTTAAAGAAATCAATACCATCATTTCCAATATCTAGGGTGGAAAATTATACAAATAAACCAGAAGTTTTTGAAAATTAACATAAAACTCCAGGTTTACACATTAGAAATCAAGGACTAGCTTGGTACAGCGGCACATGCCTGTAATCCCAGCTACACAGGAGGCTGAGGCAGAAGGGTTGAAAACTCAAAGCCAGGCTAGGTAACTTAGCCAGACCCTATCTCAAAATTTAATTTAATTCTTCAAAGGGCTGGAGAAGTAGCTCAGTGGTAAAGCACTTCCCTAGCATGCTTGAGGCCCTGAGTTCAATTCTCTGTACCACCAAAAAAAAAAGAAAAAGAAAAAAAGGGCAAGTTGTTCGTAGTTGAGGAATCTTTGTCTTACAGTCAAATAGAAGACAAAATTCTTTAAATGGCAAAATTCCCAATTAATTTACAAATTCAGTGTTTCTTTTAGCCTTTTTTCCCCAGTATTGAGGACTGAACCCAAGGAACACTGAGTTACATCCCGCATACCCTCCATTTTTTGTTTTTAATTTTGAAATAGAGTCTCAATAAGTTCATCAGGCTACTCTTGAGTTTTGGATTCTCCTATCTCAGCCTGCCAAACACCCAGGATTATAGGTGTGCACCATCATACCCAGCTACAAATTCAGTCACAATGACAAAAATCGAATGCCAAAACCTGCCACTTGCTTTTTGGGAAGGTATCTATTCAGTTAAAACAACTGATTACATTTATCCCTACGTCACACAGAAGATTTTCTTTAAAAAGAAATTAATATAAACATGATGGTATGCAAAATGTTTGTATTTTTTTTTTTAAAGTTAAGGGTGTGGTCATGGATGGAGAATACAAAGTAGGAAGCTTTTATTTTTTCATTTCATGTCTTTTTATACTGTTTAAATTTTATTGGCATTTTTATTCCCGTATCATTAAAAATAGAGAAATGTTAGACTGGGTAACTTTTGTATTCTTTTGTATTTTTCTGTAAAATAAAAGCCTATGTTCTGAGGAACTACTATGCCAAGGCCTATAATAGATAAATTACTTCACCTAAAATATGACTCTGGGAGGTAAATATTACTACAGGTGAGAACCTAGAACTCAGAGAAAATATGTATAGTAAATGAATAAATTAAAATATCACTAATAGATTAAAAGAAAGCCAAGTATGACGGCGCACACCTGCAGTCCCAGCTACTCAGGAGGCTGAAGCAGGAAGATCACAAGTTCGAGGCCAGCCTGGGCAACTTGGCAAACCCTGCTCCAAAATAAAGCAGAAAGTGCCCAGGATGTAGCTTGGAGCTCCCTGGATTCAATCCCCAGTACCATAAGAGGAGGGAAAGGAAAACGAAGAGAGAAGGGGAGGAGGGGTAGGGAATGGTTTAAAGTAAAAAGAAAAAGGATAAACTGTATTGAAAGGTTAAAACAGCCATCATCAAGGGCAGGTCAGCAAATTATGACCTGCAGGACAAATCTGGCCCACTACTGCCCGTTTTTATAAAGTTTTATTGACCACATCACAGTTCCTGGTTTACATATTCTCTTCTGGCTGCTTTCACAATACAGTGGCAGAGTTGGTGGCTGCAAAAGACCACATGGCTGCCCATGCCTTAAATTATTTACTCTCTGGTCCTTTACAGAGAAAGCTGGGTGACTTCTAATCAAGTAAAAAAATGTATCAAGCTACTTCTATGGTGCAGACCAAGCTTCAGTTAACACATTCCCAAATCAGAAACTTCACTAGAACAATTTAAATTTTGTTTCTGTGTAGTGGCTAAGTTTAACTGTGTCAACTTGATTGGCCTGGGAGCCTAGGGGATTAGTAAAGCACACTTCAGGTTGTGTCTGGGTGGCTCATGGAGGTGTGACTGTGGGTATATGTGCTCTCCGGCCCCCTCCTCTCTGGTACCATTTCCCTCCTCTGCTTCCCAGCCACCACAAACAGGCATCTTTGCTCCACCACCATGCATCTGTGTTGGCGCCAGCTGATCAGACTATGTACCCTGAATCTGTGAGCTAAACTAAACCTCTCTTCCCTTAAATTGTGGGTGTCAGGCACTGTATTCTGGTGACAAGAAAGCAGACTGATGTGTTGTTTCCATGATCGATAATTACGGTAAACTATTTTAAAAGCAATGCTCTTATTATATATCCCAACTGTAGAAATTATTAAAAATGAATGTTTATCAAACACAGCAAAGTAACTCTTAAAATGTACTTAACACTTTAAAATCTTCAAATGTACCATTACCTTTGGATTGTGCATAACAATAGTCTCTCCACTTGGAAACTCTAATCTTCGGTGCCACTGATTTGTGGTTACAGCTTTTTTATATTCAACCTACAACAAAGGAAACAACATATAATGCAGTTTGACAAATCTATATTACATCAAGAAAACGTATAGAGAAAAATGAAAACCAGGGCCAGGGATTTAGCTCAGTGGTTTTGCCGCCTGCTGCACAAGCGCAAGGACCTGAGTTCGATCCCTAGTACCAAAAAGAAAAAAAAGAAAAAGAAAAATGAAAACTATGATGGCGATAAAACCAATAGTAATAGCAGCTCTAATTTACTGATAACCATACTTTTTATTAGCTTATATACATTACCTCATTTAAGTAATTATTCTCAATCACTCCTAAATAATCCTATCCCCATTACAGAGAGAAGAAAGCCAAGGTTCAGAGTATTGGTTTTGTAGGACTGATGTCACTAAGTACCACGAACTGAGTAACTTACAGTTCTGGAGGCAAGAAGTCCAAAATAAGGAGTCGGTAGGGCAATGGTCCCTCTGATGCCTGAAAGGAAACCCTCCTTGCCTCTTTCTACCCTCTGGTGTTGCCCTTAACCTTTGGCATTCCTTCACTTGCAGGATGACTCCAACCCTTGCCTCCACTGTCACATGGCATTCTCCCTACTGGTCTTAATATGGCTATCTTCTTACAAGGTCGTCAGCCACATTTAAGCAGTGATAGTGAACCTTTTAGAGCTTTCAATGTTACAAATAGCCCACTGCAGCACGTGTGCCATAGGTTTGCCACCACTGGATTGGAGTCTACCTACTCAAGTATGACCTCACCTTAGGTAACTAAACCTGCAATGACTCTATTTCCAAAGAAGGTCACATTCTGAGGTACTAGGAGTTAGTACTTCAACACATTATGGGCAGAGTGGGGATAGGGACATGGTTCAACCCATAACAAACATTTTAAGCACTGTACACAGTTACAGAAGATTACACAACTGGTGTGAAGCAACGGCAGAACTGTGGTTCACTCCCACCTGGGACTTTATGCCTCCAAAATCTTTACTGTCCCACCATTTTCTTACTTTTTCTCTTTTTTCAGCTACACCATTCTGCTTTCTGTAAAGTAGAAGTCTGATGAGAGCCTCTTAGGAAGAGATTCAATAGGAAGCTAGGGAAACCAATGACACAACCATTATACATACCCACTTGTTTTTTGCTAATTGACAAGTATAAATTGTTACAAAGTCTTTTTAAAAAATTAGTAACAGGGCTGACATTTCTTCTTATTCTGTTTTAAATTTATTTTCACAAGTCAGAGGTTACTTCAACCACTTGCTAAGGGCCGGGGATTTAGCTCAGTGGTTCAGCCGCCTGCCTTGCAAGCGGAAGATCCCGAGTTCAATCCCTGGTACCAAAAAAAAAAAAAAAAAATATGAATCAACCTCTTGCTAAAATTAACTTGAAAGGGCCGGGAATTTAGCTCAGTGGTTTCACTGCCTGCCTTGCAAGCACAAGGTCCCGAGTTCGATCTCCGGTACCAAAAAAAAAAAAAAATTAATTTGAAAATGTCTATATGCTTGGCGTATACTGTCAACATCAAATCTAAAAATCTAAATTCTTTTGAAAGTTCTATGCAAAGACTTTATCAGGTCTATGATGTGTCCCTGAAAAGCACATTCTGTCTTTAGATACAGAGACTATGATCAGCATTTTGTGAATCCTGGCACCACTTAAAAAGCAATCTTCTTGACAAGTGCAATAGTGCACTTCTGTAATTCCAGCACCTAAGAGGCTGAGGCAGGAGGATCACAAGTTCAAGGCCAACCTGGGCTATACTATGAGACTCTATCTCAAAAAAAAGTAATCTTTGGGAAGAGCATGACAACAAGCTGTCTTGTAAATAAAGTCAGCTCCAACAGTGTATGGCATCATATAAAACTCCAATCCATACTAGACCTACATTTTTAAAAGAAAGGGATAAATAAATGAGGCATTCATACCTCTAGTTTTTCACTGAAGTCCTCTGTGTAGGGAATGAATCTGCTGTCTGTGTCCCCCTTGTAAAACCAAGTACAGCGCCTCACTTCAGCTGGCTCCTCTTCCCAGTACACTGCTTTCCTCACTCGGTCATAGAGGTAGACATCATATCGCCCTCCATCTGTGCTGAGAACCACACTCTCTGGGTCTGGCTGGACTAGAAAACAAAGACCACATTTCCCCAACCAATGTAAGACCTATTTAAAAATGACAAATAAGAATACTGTGACTAATCAATACTTAATGACTAACAACCAGGCTCACTTGTATTTAAAAACAGAAGTTTAAGATTAACCTATGCTATTCAAAATCATAACTTTTTTTTCAGTACTAGGGATTGAACCCAGGACCTTTCCACTGAGCTACATCCCCAGCCCTTTTTAATTATGAAAGAAGTTCTTACTAAGCTGCGTGTGTTGATGTGAGTAGTAATCACAGCACTCAGAGGAGGCTGAGGCAGGATTGTCACAAGTTTGAGGCCAGCCTGAGTTACAGAGTGAGTTCAAGGCCAGCCTCAACTACATCATAACACCCTGTCTCAAAAAAAAAAAAAGGAAAAGTGTGTCACTAAACTGCTCGGGCCAGGCTCAAATCTGCAACCCTCCTGCCTCAGCCTCCCAGAATGTGGGGATTACAGGCATATGCCACCACCACATCAAGCTGACTCTTGAGAAAAAGCAATAGCCAGAGCAAATTTTAGAGCCGTGATCATAATACAATTCAAAAAACTCATGGGCTGGGGATTTAGTTCAGTGGTTCTGCCACCTGCCTCGCAAGTGCAAGGACCTGAGTTCGATCCCCAGTACCAAAAAAACAAAACAAAAACTCATGAATATTTTAAAATTATAGTAGTAATATCCACATACAGCAATGTTCCATGAAGAATGTTGCTAGAGAATACTGACAGATTTTAAGTCCAATGATCAAATACTATTAAGACAAAGAAACAAATGTATTTCTATAGTACAAGACTTCTCAGAACCTTAACACACCATCTCTCTCAAGAAATGGGGGGCCGGGGATTTAGCTCAGTGGTTCCGGCTCCTGCTGTGCAAGTGCAAGGACCTGAGTTCGATCCCCGGTACCAAAAAAAAAAAAAAAAGAAAGAAATGGAAATAAGCCAGGTGTGGGGGCACACATCTTTAATCCCAGGACTCTGGGAGGCTGAGGCAAGAGGATCACAAATTTTGCACCCAGGCTGGGCAACTTAGCAATTTAGCGAGACCTTGTTCTCAAAATTTAAAAAGGGATCGGGATATAGCTCAGTGTAAAGGCCCTGGGTTCAATCCCTGGTGACATACCCAAATATGCTTATTCATGACTGCAGAATATTTTTTCATAAAACATCTCCAGAATCCAGAGTTCCACAGAAAATGTTGTAAATGCCTCCATAACTACAAAACTACAAATGAATACAATTGGAACTTGGAGTATAGGAACTACTCTACTGCTCTGATTTAAAACACGGGAAATGACTAAACCATTTCTGCAAACCCCTTGTTCAGATAACTCAGGATTTCCATTAGTACCACCATCTCTTTTTTTTGGTACCAGGGATCGAACTCAGGACCTTGCACTTGTGAGGCACCACTGAGCTAAATCCCCAGCCCTACCATCTTGTTTTAAAGAGTACAGAATCCAGGCATTTAGCTCAGTGGTTCTGCTGCCTGCCTCAGAAATGCAAGGTCCCAAGTTCAATTCCTAGTACCTAAATACATAAATAAAATAAATACACAGTACAGAATCTGATGGGTTCTACAAATTTTAAAGAATTGAAATTTACAAAAGTAAGCCATAAATACTCATCACTCCTTCTCTTCGTAAAATCAGATGTGAATGAAAACGTGATCAGCACTAACCGGAATTATAGACTTCTTCAAGATTCAAAGAGTCCAGTGCACTGAAAGGCATCCATACTTGTTTGTATTCTACCTCCTTGCAGTAAAACCAGTGGGGCTGGACAGGTTCATACTGATTTTGAAGTACAAAAGGAGGTGGCCCCTGCACAGAGGGACCTGCAGGTTTAGCAAGTGCTTGCTGTTGTGTTGGTGGCTGTACTGAAGGAGGAATCTGAAAAAGACAACAAAGATTGTCACGTTTGTCCAAAAGAATAATTTAGAATTAAATGGACACTGCCAGGTTCCAGTGGTTTCAGTGTTTCCACCACCTGCCTCAAAAGCACAGGTCCTGAGTTTGATCCCCGGTACCAAAAACAAAACAAAACCAGAATTAAATGGACATTAATAAAAACTACAGGGGGCCGGGGATCTAGCTCAGTGGTTTCGTCACCTGCTGCGCAAGCGCAAGGACCCGAGTTCGATCCCCAGTACCAAAAAACAAAAAACAAAACAAATAAAAACTATAGGGCTGGGGATTTAGCTCAGTGGTTCCGGCGCCTGCCTCACTAAGCATAAGGTCCCGAGTTCGATCCCCAGTACCAAAAGAATAAAAAATAAATAAAAAAATAAAAACTATATTAATGGGTATAACTACTTAGTATAATAACTAGACCCCAAAGCTATTAAATTTTTTTTAAATATAATAAAACCCCAAATCAGTTGAAAAGTAAACTAGATTTCTATACAATGATGGCAAAGTAAACTAACACATTCATTAAATCAACAGCATATGTCTTCTATTATTTATTTAACTTTTTTTAAAGGTTTCTGTCTTGTTTTTTTGTTTTGTTTTGAGATAGCGTCTTGCTGTGTAGTTCAGGCTGGCCTTGAGCTCACTATGTAGCCCAGGCTGGCCTGGAACTGGCAGCAATCCTCCCACTCAGCTCCTGAGTGCTGGGACTGCAGTCATGCAGCACCATACTCAGCATTCTTTAACTTTTTAAAGTATGCATGTTCCTCAACCCAACCATTCCATTTCTAAAACTTTATCCTAAATGTGTAACTACAGAAACAAAAATTTACCCAAAAGGATGTCACTAAATGGTTATTTATAAAGGAAAACCATTGGAAAAAAATCTCAGTATCTAACAGGAACCTAATTAAATTACAGTAAATACAGTAAAGTAGGCCAGGTATGATGGCACACAGACGACTGAGAAAAGAGGATCACAAGTTTGAGGCCAGCTTGGTCCACTTGGCCAGATCGTGTCTCAAAACTTTTAATTAAAGGGCTGAAGATGTAGCTTGGCAGTCCCTGAGTTCAATCAACAGTACCAAAAACAAAACAAAAAGATTTTATTTCCATTCAAATGCGACAACTCTCTAAGGCCATTAAAAATGTTTTAGAAAAAATTTTACAGTACCTAAAATACATTTACAAAAACAAAAATTATAAAAGTCATAGGTACTATAAGATATTTGCCTAGAAAAAAGATATATATATATAAAAAAAGATAGACAACAAAGTGAAATCAAGCCAGGTACAATGGCATACAGGTGCCTACAGTCCCAGCTACTTGGAAGGCTGAAGCAGAAGGATCCCTTGTACCCAGGAGTTCAAGATCAGCCTGGACAACATAACAAAACCCCATCTCAAAAACCAGAAAGAAAAGAAAAGAATGGTTGGATATCTATGGATAATTTTTTTCAGTGCTAGGGACTGAACCTCAGGCCTCATGCATGCTAGGCAAGTACTCTACCAATAAGCAACATCCTTAGCCCTTTTTCTTTTGAGAAAGAGTCTTGCTAAGTTACCCAAGCGACACTGAACTTGTGATCCTCCTGCCTTAGCCACTGAAGTAGCATGGATTACAAGCATGAACTCCTTCACCCAGCTTCCCTTTTTTCTTTTTTTAATCAGTTGATTTCCCTTTGGAAGTCAGCTGAACAAGCAGCTAAGAAAAAAACCATAAAGGAAGTTCATAAACTTTACACAATATAAATGTTATTCCATCATCCCCCTTTGAGACATAATTTTACTGCCTCGATCCAAATTACATAAATATAATTAAATTACTGAAGAAGGTGAGCATGGCGGCACACACCTGTAATCCCAGCACTTGGGAGGCTGAGGCAGGTGGATCGCCATGAGTTCGAAGCCAGCCTACATAGGAAGACCATGTCTTTTTTTTTTTTTTTGGTATCGGGGATCGAACTCGGGTCCTTGCGTTTGTGAGGCAGGTGGCGGAACCACTGAGCTAAATCCCCGGCCCTTAAGACCCTGTCTTAAAAAGCAAAAAAAAGAAT
This sequence comes from Heterocephalus glaber, assembly GCF_053883595.1. Classification (NCBI taxonomy): domain Eukaryota; kingdom Metazoa; phylum Chordata; class Mammalia; order Rodentia; family Bathyergidae; genus Heterocephalus; species Heterocephalus glaber. The sequence goes on from NW_028258320.1 coordinate 64,705,052, forward strand.
AAGTAAATTACTGGAGAAATCAATTTGAGCCCTTGTAATTGAGTGTTCTGATTGAATAGTATAATTAAACAATGAGCCACACCTGTAATCTCAGCAGTCTAGGAGGCTGAGGCAGGAAGATCTCAAGATGGAGACTAGCCTGGGTAACTTACCAATTTAACAAGACCTTGTCTCAAAATAAAAAAATGTTAGAGCCTGGGGATGTAATTCAGTGCAAAGACCCCTAATGCAAATTCCCGGGGGGGGGGGGGGGGGCAGGAATCTATTAAAACAATAAAACAGTAACTATCTTAACTTTCTCATAACCTACACGGCATTTATTATTGATAATTTACACTAAAACCTGGTAATATTGGTGTGTGGCTAACGCATTAAAGTAAATTATTACTTCAGTAAATAGGTAATATAAACTAAAATATGTGCCCTCAATGAGCTACCTTTACAACAATGCTTACTTCAAAGCATGAGCTTTTGAAAATTAGCCCCTAACAATAATGTGGCCTCATATAAATTATAAAATACACAAAAATTTCTTTTAAAACACTGGCTAAGGATAGCAAGAAAGAGAGAAAATCATACAACCAGGACATAAGATCTATCCACATACCGGCAGCAAAGATGCTGGAGGCGTCTGGTACATCTGTACTGGAGGTCCAGAGGTTGGAGGGTGAGTGAGATGGCCTGGTGGTTGGCACTGTTGCAGCTGTGGAGGTGTGATGTAGGGATTAGCCCTGCTGCTGACAGGGGTATGGCGATATGGATTATATCCTTGTTGAGAGGTTCCTTGCGGTGGGCTCCCAAAATTTGAAGGAGGGAAACCACTTGGCTGAGAAGGCAAATAAGGATTTATTCCCATCTGTGAGGAAGGTGGAGTACCATACTGAGCTTTTGAAACAGATGGTGGAAATGTAGTCAACCCATCGTGGGATTCAGTTGTAAAAGGGAGAGCAGTTGGCGGGTTGGAGAATGCTGATTGTCCAACCAATGTTGCTGCAGTTGTTAAGGGTGACTGTCCAATATTCCCAAAAGGATCACTATTGCTCGATACCTGAGAGAAGTAACTAAATGTCTGTGGGGTGGATGTGGGAACAGAAGTCTGACCAAGGAAGCTGTCCTCCTCACCAACATCTGTGGAATCCTCTGAAACACAACAATACAGCAAATGCTTTAAAGGGTGCATTATCATTCCATTAGATTCTGTAAGGACGAGCTGTCAATTATACCTCTTAATTTATTATTCTACCATATTTCTGCAGGAAAAAAAAATACAACCAAAGAGCCAGATGTGGTGGACATGCCTGTAAAACTAGCTCTTAAGAGGTTGAGGAAGGAGGATCGCCATGAGTTCAAGGCCAGTCTGGGCTACACAGTGAGTTTAAGGTCAGCCTGAACTACATAGTACACCCTGTCCTAAAAAACAAAAAAACAAATGATAATAAAACTTGTTTCTCCTTGCAAACTTTTCCTTCAAAGTGAAAATCTAGAAAACATGAATAAGAAAAATCTACCCTGCCATGGTGGTGCACACTTGTAATCCCAGCCACTAAGGGGAATGAAGTAGGAGGATCACAAATCCAAGGCCAGCTAGCTGAGTATGATGGCTCACACCTGTAATCCCAGCACTTGGGATGCTGAGGCAGGTAGATCATTCCAAGTTTGGGGCCAGCCTGGACCACATAGTGAGTTTAAAGCCAGGCTGAACTACACAGCAAGACCTGGTCTCAAAAAAACAAAAACAAAAAACACAACAAAACAAAAAAATTCCAACACTAGTTTAGACAACTAAGCTAAACACTGTCCCAAAAGAAAAAGAAAAAAAGGGCTGAGGAGATAGCTCAGGATTAAAGTGCTTGCCTAGTATACACGAGGCCCTGAGAGCAGTCCCAGTACAAAAAGAAAGAAAGAAACACCAAAAGAAAAAGGCAAAGTAGAGAAAAATTATAATTCATTCATCATCCCACCTCCCAGAGACAATGCCTGCTAATACTGTTAACATTTCGGTACAGCACCCCCCATACTTTTTAAATAAATGTAGTTACCATTTATTTTGTAAATACATATGTATACAGGAGCTCTTAAGAACAGAAACAAAATCTATACCTAGTATTCTCACTTATTAATTTGAATCTTTTTTTCTTCCCCAGTAAAATATAACTCAAACATTGCCTCATTACCTAAATACATGTAATTTTATTTCTACAGTACAGATATTCTGTTAACAAGAATGGGTGGGTCCGGGCTCTTACTTCCAAAGCAAACGCACAAACGAGCCTGTAGTATTTGTATTTCCAAGGTAAAGTAGGCCAACCATTAATTACCATCCTTAAAATCATGCAGCGTCACAACCAGTAATTAATCACTATAGAACACCAAATCACTAGAAAAGAAGTTTTTCTAACTAGGAGAAGTTCTCAATTCCCTTTGCCCAACTTAATCTTCATTATGAGTAATAGCAAGTCAAATAATTTCACTGCTGTCCTGCTAACAAGTTGTAAAATAAAACCATTTCCCTCTATGTGACCACAAAAGCCCACCCAACTCTGCCTTACTGAACTTTAATGAGCCCTGCACTTGCAGCTTTCATCTTCCTCCTCCAAGTCTTTCCCCTTCCTACTCATTCGCTCTTATCTTCTACTTCTGGAGGTGAGTCTATCAGAGAGGTGGACCCAGGCCCAGCACAGAGGCACATTACAGCCCCTGCCTGTACTGATGCACCAAAGCTCCAGCTTCTCCTTGACTTTCTCTGAAGGAGGCCACTGGGCTCAGACTTTCCTCCCTGAGCTCCTAGGCTGATCCCACTGTATTTTATACACAAACCACAATACTCCACTATTTCAGTTTGGGCCACAGTCCAAAAGACAGTTCTAAATATCACAACCCAGATTATAACATCCGGGATTGTGTCTTTTGGAATTATGATCAGTACTCTATGGAAAGATTCCCCTATCACTTGTTTCTTTGTAACTACAAATAAAACCCCTCCTGCACAAAGCCCTTCTTCTGTTTGCATCATTCTACTTTCTGATGTAATTCTAGTTCCCACCCCTCTTCCCAGTCCTGTGATTGTCACCTGGCCTCATCCTCTGTAGTTCTTAGTTCATCCCCCAACAATGAAAAACATGGGACAAACACCTGTGCTATCTTTTTCACCTTTTTTGGGGGGGAGGTGGTTCTTTTTGGAAAAGGTCTCCCTATGTCATCCAAGACAGTTTGAAACTTGCTATGTTGCCGAGGTTGGCCTCAAACTCACAATCCTCCCACCTCAGTCTCCCAAGTGTTGTGATTACAGGTGTGTGCCACTACCCCCCGCTTCTTTCACCCTTCAAGAGAACTTGAAGTTGACCTAGACCAAGAAACACTTTTCTAATTAGCATCAATTATAAATGAAATCGTGATCTCAGCATATTGCTAGACTCATCTCAGGGCATTTTCTAACTTCACATGGACACATATCCATCTAGATCCACGACCTCAGTGAGCACTGGTACACCTGCAACACTCCCAACTTTGTCTCAAACCCAGACTCTCCTTATGTGTTCCAGAAGCTATTGTCCAACTTCTTCCTCAAAACTTCCAACAGATTCAGCCACATATACTTCAAACTTACTATCTTAAATTCAGCACACTTTAATGAGAGTCTGCCTCTATGCTGGGCCTGGGTCCACCTCTCTGATGGACCCCTCACCTCTACCAGCAGAAGTTAAGAGGGAATAAATACGAAAAGGAAAGACTAGGAGGAGGAAGATGAAAGCTGCAAGTGCAGGGCTCATGTGCCCCTGTGCACTTTTGCCAGATCTCACTATCTCAACAGAACACTCAATAACATCCATCCAGATTCCAGCCAGAAACCTCAAGCCTCTCAGACCATTCCTCTCTCTGGTATCCTTCAGAGCAGAAATACTAGACAAGCACAGTGTCACAGGCCTGCAGTCTCAGCGTACTGGGAGCCTAAGGCAGGGAGGGAGGATCACAAGTTTGAGCCCACATAGGGCAATTTAGAAACTTAATAAGACTGTCTCAAAATGAAAAAAATTTAAAAATAAAGGGCTGGGAATGCAGCTCAGTGCAAAGGCCCCAGTAATTGGAGGGAGGGAGGGAGGAAGGGAGGAAAAGAAAATATGTATGCCCAATGTGGGGAGCTTACCTGTAATCTCAGGCACTCTGGGAGGCTGAGGCAGGAGGATTGCCTCAAGTTTGAGGCCACCCTAGACTACATAGTGAGTTCAAGATGAGCCTTAACTACAGAGCAAGACCCTATCTAAAAAAAATAATAATCTTCACTTCTAGGAATTACAAAAAAACAAGTTGTCTCCAAGAAACAAGAATTTTAAAGACAATGTACTTGACAATGAAATTGTCCAGTGCTGACTGACAGTGCCCAAATACACAAAGCAAATACAACAAGAAAGATAGACATGGTTGGGCATAGTGGGCATAGTGGTGCAAACCTGTAATCCCAGCACTCAGGACACTGAGGTAGGAGGATCACAAGTCCCAGACCAGGCTGAGCTACATGCTGAGTTCAAGCCCAGCTTAAGCTACATAGCAAAACCCTGTCTCAAAAACCACTCCCCCCCAAAAAAGAAAGAAAGAAATCAAGTAACACTCATGAAGCAGAGGATGATATAGAAGCCTCGGGTATAGCCTTCCAAAGCATTCAGCTCCAGTCATGCCAGCTTCTCACCAAAGACAGCAATGTCTACGCTTTCAAGCACACTGCCTGAATGAGACATCGTATTCCTGATGCCCATCCTCTCATTCATTCAATAAACATCTACTGAACATTTTCCATTCCAAGGACTGCACATACACTAGCGAGTAAGTCCTTGTTTTCATGGGGTTTACATTTGTGGGGAGGGTGTTAGAATAAACAAACATGTACATGTCGGGTAATGACAAGCACCAAGAAGTCTAACACAAGGGAAGGGGAACCTTTAGGTATAGACGCTTCCAATAATCCCTTTCTTCACTTCCCAAGAAGCTTTCCTTAGTCCTCCAAAGAGGAACAAATTATTCACTGGAAACAATCCAGCCAGTTGTGGTAGTGCAAGCCTGTAGTCCCAGCACTTGGGAGGCTGAGGCACTGAGGATCACCCCAAGTTCAAGGCTACATGGTGAGTTCAAGGCCAGCCTGAACTGCATAGTGAGACCCTGTCTCAAGAAAAAAAAAAAAAATTCAACATGTAATGAAGATCCTTGTGCTAGGCACTAAACAAGATCCTGGAAATAAGATAATTAAGTCATAGCTGAAACTTTAAGAAGCCCACAGTTCCAACAGAAAAACATGTTTAGTTTAACATTTACATAACAGTGTGTCAAGCACTATACTCAGTGCTTTGCAAAAATTAACCTTTCACAACAAGCATATATATGGAAACTGGAGCACAAAGAGGTAAAGTAACATGCCTGTGCTCCCACACCAAGTTACTGACAGAGTCAGGACCCTAACAGTCTGTGCTCCTAAACACGATGGTCTGGGTTATACCACAAAATCATCAAAAACGCCATCTCCCAGCTGGGTGTGGTGGCACACACCTGAAATGCCAGCACTCTGCAAAGGGGTGGGGGGGAGTGCTGACGAGGGTCACAAGTCCGAGCCCAGCCTGGGCAACTCTGTGAATGAGCAGAACCGTGTCTCAAAATTAAAAAGAAAAGAATTTCCCAAAGCAATTAGTACAGAAATAAACAAAAAGCTAGAGGTGCTCGTAGGAGTGGGAACCTAAGAGAGCAATAAAACACTTCTGAGAGGAAAAGCATGCCGAATCGGCACACTGTAAATATTACACATCTTTTCTAGGAGGGGGCACCGTCTATCCTAGGAGATATCCTCTTGTACACCGGACTCTAAAGACAGCCTACTGTATCTTTGAAGAGGCTTACCTAGGGGACGGCTACTGTCTATCTTCATTCCCTGCCAGCACCCAGAACATCAGTGGGTGTTCAACAACTTGTGGAATGCCAGTTAACTAGTGTCCTATTCAAATTCGGAACAGGAGATTCTTCGAGCAACAGCAACCTTCATCACCTGGGCCCCGCCTCCAAGATCCCAAGCCCCCGAACCTCTCCAACCTGGCCACTGCTAGCCCAGCAAACGACCCTCTGGGTGGGTCGAGTCAAAAGCAGAACTTCTCGTTGGACACTCGTCCGACTGCGACCCCTGCCCGCCTCCTCATACACACTTGCCCCGCGGAACCGCCCTCGGATTACTACCTCCGGGCAAGAGAAGAGAGGCCGAGGCAGGGGCGGCTTGCGTGACTGGGATGAAGGGCACGTTGAAGCTGAACCCCGTGGCCGAGGAGGAGAAGAGTAAGTTAGTACACGATAAAGAGGTGGAAGCGCCGCCACTGCCACCATTAAGTTTCCTCTCGGTCATGGCTGCGGGCCACCGTCCGTTACACGTCTACTGGAAGCCGGTGCAGTACCACAGACCGGAAACCAGTCACCTCTGGGTCAGCGCACTTCCGCACTTGCGCACAGGGGCCGGAACTCCCAGGTGGACGGTACAGAGCCATCATTTTCCCTAATCGGCTATGCCCGAAATAAACATGGCGGATCTGGCTTCACACCCGAATCTAGCACTTGACATCCTCAACAACCGCGCAGCCCGATTTGAGACAGGACCGAAACTAGGCGAACATGGGGGCGTGGCTGCTGCTCTTCCTGGATTGAAGCACAACTTCATGCTCAAAGTCACGGATTGAGTGGGGTAAAGACTTCCTAAAAGTAGGGACAAGAAAGTTTAACTGTCAGATTTTGGAGGTACAGCTGAAGCCCACAGGAGCAGGTAAAGGAAGAAAGGAATGAAAAAAAAGTGGAGGCAATAGCAGCCGGGGCGAAGCCAAATTCACCTATTCTAGCACCTGCATTCCTTTCTGGACAGAACAGAACTTTTGTCGGTGGCCCAGGTATAGAAATAGTAAAAGTTTTGAAGTTTTTAAGCCCATGAGGAGAAAAAAATTTTAACCCAGGAGATTGAAATTTAAGGATGTGACATTTAGTCACATTGGTGCAAGCCTGTAATCCCAGCTACTCTGGAGGCTGAGGCAAGAGGGTAGCAAGTTCCAGACCAGCCTGGACTGCAAGACTCTGGGGGGCGTTGGGGGGACTCAGCGCTCCCTAGGTTCAATCCCAAGTCTTCCCCTCACCCCAAAAAAGATGTGGCATTTTAAAATAGCTTTGTATATGCCCACAGTCCCACAGTAGTCTGACTAGTTTCATCCATAAACTGGATATAACTGACATCTTCCATAATTTAACATTTGAAAGAAAAAAAGCAGCTGTGTGTAGTGGGGCACACCTGTAATGCCAGCTACTCCAGAGGCTTAGGTAAGAGGATGGAGAATTGGAAGCCAGCCTAGGAAATTTAGCCTGCTCTCAAAAACAAACAAAAATAGCATAAGGAGTTTTCAGTTTCTTGGTAGGAGAGACAGGAGACCCCCCCCCAAATATGTCTTGAAATAATTAAACAATATTTCCTCAGAGATTACAGCTATATAGAATGCAAGTTTATTAATTAATGAAATAGCTGTTTAATGTATTTAAGTCAGATTTTAAAAGCCAAAAACTAGTTAAACCATTAAGATAGATTTTATTTACAAGAATTATTGGGGGGAAAAATGAAAGTCTATCAAACTAAACCACATTTTTCTGAACAAAAGGTTACAGACTTTCTAATCTTGTCACTCAGAAGGCTAGGGCAATCCCAGCACTCTCAGGAAGACTGCAAATTTGAGCCACCCTGAGCTATATTTGAGAGTTCAAAATCAGCATGATCCATATAATGAGACCTTTTTTATTTTTTTTGAGACCCTTTTTTTTGGCGGGGGTGGTACTGGGGATTGAACTCAGGACCTTGAGCTTGTGAGGCAGGCAGCTGAGCCATTGTGCTAAATCCCTGGCCCTTGAGACCCTTTTTTAAAAAGAAGACCCAATTGGGAAAAAAGGAGGAATGGAAAATATAACAACCACTATTCCACAGAAATGATTGAGTTCTGTGAGGCATAAATTGAAAATGCTCCCTGCTGACAATGGAGAATTTTCATGGCTAGTCCAGGCTGTTTCTGGTTCAGCCCTCTGGAAAAATGACTCCCCAACTCCACATTCTTCCTCGGCCCTGGCTTTGTCTTCTGAGCGATTTCTTCTTGGCCATGGTCTTCCTTGGCCATATCTGAAGTGGCATTGGGAAATGTTTCCTCTGTGGGATCTGTACAGCTTTGGCAGCTAATTTCCAGCTGGCTCAAGTTTAAGATCCAAGACTTACCTCAGTCTTTTAAAACTGTTTATAGTATATTTTGCTGTACATAATAATTACATTCATCATGGAGAGTTGGTACATGTACATAATACATCTTAATTTTTTTTACAACTACCTTACCCACCTCCTCAAGACTTGAACAGTTGCTGGCTTTTCAGGCCAAGCTGTTGGTATTTCATTTCCAGCCAGTTCCATGGTCTTCATTTCCTCTTCTGACCCATTTTATTTTGCTTAGTATAATGGGGTTAACTTGAGGCTACTTGAAACAGTAGGCTCAAATAGGAGACCCTTGATCTGGTCTTTGCCAAAAGGCTGAATTCTCTGGTTTCCCTGAAAAGTCTCAAAGGACCTTTGAAGATACCTTTGAGGCTGGGCATGGTGGCACGTCCTAGCTATTCAGTAGGCTGAGATGGGAGGATCAGAGGTTGAGGCCACCCTGCACTTACCTCCTAGGAATGAATATTAAATTGATTGACTTTTCTAATTCTTTAAAGCCCCAGTTTTTCCTGTTCTGTCCAATCTGGCAGCCATGTGGCTATTGAGCCCTAGAAATGATAACTATCTGAACTGATAGGTACTATAAATGTAAAATTCATAAGATTTCAAAGACTCAGTATAAAAAATACAGTATCCCATTAATAAATTTCATATTGATTATTTTAAAATTAAAATATTTTTGATACATTGGGTTAAGTATATTATTAAAATTAGGACATGCCTGTAATCCCTGAGTCAGGAAGATCACAAATTCAAGGCCAACCAGAGCTACTTAGCCAGACACTGTTTAAAAAAAAACTAGGGATGTAACTGAGTATTAAGAGTACTTATCTAGCATGCATGAGGCTCTAGATTCTATCCCCAGCACCACACACATAAAAACAAAACAAAACACTACCATTAAAAACTGTGAAGTACTTCTTCGGGTCTTTACTTCCTTATGAAAGATCCAGTGTTGCATAAAATATATACCATGGCTGGACTCAGTGGCACACACCTGTAATCCTAGCTGCTCCACAGGCTGAGGCAGGAGGATTGCCATTTGGAGACCAGCCAGAGGCAACTTGGAGAGACTCTTGTCTCAAACATACATGACTGGGGATGTAGCTCAGTGGCAGAGCACCCCTGAGTTCATTTACCAGTAATGAGGGGGGAGCTATACTGTGAACTCAAAAAGGAATTTTTCCTTTCCCACACTTGCCACTGCTGAGTTGATACCAAGCTGAAATTTAGATAAAGCAAATCTGAAATTTAATGATTTAAAATCAGACATTTTGGTGCCATAACTTTGATTTGCATATCAACGGACACAAAGCTAAAACACTGAATTTCCACCATTCAGTAACTCTTCTGAATGAAGGAATGAATGCATGCAGTAGTGGTAATGTCAGACTCTTCCCAACTCACAAGAACTCACAAGACCGTCCCAAGTTCAATCCCCGGTACCAAAAAAAAAAAAGAACTCACAAGACCTGGGCCAGGGATTTAGCTCAGTGGTTTCAACGCCTGCTACATAAGCCCAAGGACCTGAGTTCGATCCCCAGTACCAAAAAAAAAAAAGAACTCACAAGAACCAGATGTAAGACCCAGTATGCCAATTAATTCATTCACAATGAGAAATCCAAATTACCTCTTTTATCCTGAAATAAACCAGAATGGTACCCCAAACAAGCCATTTTGGCATAAAGATTACCTTGAACTGAAAGCAACTGAAAAGATAAAAGTTTAAGATGTGTTATGTACATGAACCAGCTCCTGATGATGAATGCAATCATTACTTACTGCTCACATGTTCTAACAAAAAATTTTAAATTAATTTTAAAAAAGAGAAAAGATACAAGAAATGCTTCCCGCACTCCCACAGTTTGCCTAAAAGCAGGATATAAAATTTCAAAGGTGTCTCTCCTCACCTCTCTGCAGGAAGGATAAAAGCTTATGATCAGAGACAACTTTAGAAGCTTATCAAACCAGAGATGGCAAGAGAATTTATATAACAAATATACTAACCAAACTGTGTCTACAGTTAGTTTCCCAGGTCAGGGATATAGCTCAGTGGTGCAGTGCCTGCCTGGCAAGTGAGAGGCCCTGAGTTCAAGTTCTGGTACCAAAAATAAATAAATAAATACAATTAGTTTCCCTTGTCTTTACCTTCCTATGGTTTGCCAGCTTTGAAAGCTGTTATGAATTTTACCTATACATCCTCCCAAAGCCTCCTGCTATCTCGAAGTTAGGGGTTTTGAGAGGTGGCTGATGGTGGAGGATGGTGATGCTGGGATTAAGGGTGTGATACTGGGATTAAGGGTGTGATACTAGGATTAATGGTGTAATGCTGGGATAAAAGGTGCCCCACCCTAGGTGCAGGTGGCACCAATCAGCAGGTTTACAGCCTGGATAGAATATAAAGGACAGAAAGAAGGCGACAGCTGCTGCTGCTTTGCTCTCTTCTGACTGCCCTTCCACACCATGGACTGTTTCTCCTTTGCAATGCCCCTCTACCTTGCCAGGCTATTTTGGAGCCGTCAGACTAGGGACTGAAACCTCTACAACTTTGAGCTAAATAAACCTTTCTTTCCTTAACTTGTGGGTGTCTGGTATTTGGTGTCTGCAACAAGAAAACTAAGACGCCTACTTCTTTCTTTTTTCTCATCGTTTCTCGATAAATTTATTATTTGTTGAAGATGTTCTATAAGTTCAAATTCCAAATCACTTTGAGTTACTCTCCTCCGAGATTCTCTCATGAACATCACAGTACGTTCAAATACTTGTTTGCTTTCCTTTTGTTAACGTGTGCTTTGTTACAAAGGTCCCATTGGAGAACTGAGAAACATAGAGGGAAAGGTTTTTCCCCTCCACAGCAGTCCTAAGGTGGGGTTTTGGAGGGCAATCTGAGTCCACTTTTCTGCAATGCTGGAGTTTGAGGATGGCAGGCACGCATGCTAGGCAAAGGCTCTACCACTGAGCTACACCAATCCTACGGGCACAGTTCTTGCTCTTCAGCTCCCCACTTTGGAGATTCTGATCATCTCACCCATTTTCCATTCCATGACCCTGGGGTTTTCTGAGATACATTCCAGGGCCAGGGAAACTGTTTCAATACTGAATATTTTCTAAACTTCCTTAGGAAAAGGTTGCTATAGAGTCTTGCCCATCTTTCTTCTCACAGTATCCAGAACCGAATGGTGTAGAGACTTCACTACTGCTACCCAACAGATGCAGCTTTGAGGCAAAAGCAGACCAGGCTGAGCAGGGTGTGGTTGTGTACACCAGTAATCCCAGCACTCCGTGAGACGACCACAAGTTCAAACTCAGCCTGGGCAATTTAGAGACCTTACCTCCAAATAAAAAGGGGTGGGGATGTAACCCAGTGAGAAAGCCCTGGTTTCTATCCCCAGTACTAGGAGGCGGGGCAGAACAGGCTGGTATCCCAGTCCTGAGCCAAGGACTGGGGCAGGGGCCTTTGCCTCTCCCATCAGGAACAACCGGTCCTTCTGCCATAAGGCCTGGGGTGACAGCACAGGGTAGTTGGGAGCTTTAAAAATGCCCTTCATCTAAATGCACAGCAACCTCAGGGAGATTTTTTTTTTTTTTTTTTTTGGCACCGGGGATCAAACTCGGGACCTTGTGCTTGCAAGGCAGGCGCCGGAACCACTGAGCTAAATCCCCAGCCCCTCAGGGAGATTTTATAAACTGAGGGAAAGTCCTTAGGTAGGATTTCAACAGATTTTACATTACATTGGGGTTTCAGGAAGCACCCCAGAACCGCCACCGCCCCCCCCGAAAAGAAGCACTTATAGGAGGTGGGCGGAAGCCAAATTCTGATACACCCACTAATTTCGCCCAGAGCTGATTCTGAGTTCCCTCTGAGCTCGCACTTTTTAGCCCTTGAGCAAGGTAGGACTCCCAAAATCCAGGACTCCACGAGTTCCACCTCCGCGCTCGCAAGGGTGACACACAACAGCTCGCCGCACTGCACCGGGCGCGCCTCCCGGCTGCCCTTCCTTTGCCCGTCTCCAAGATGGCGGCCACCGCCCACGTCCCAGCCCCGCCCGCCGCCCCGCCCCCGGAAGAACCGCCCCGCCCCCTTCTGCTCAGGGACGCGCCGCACGCTCCCGCCACCCCTCCCGCCCGAGCTCCACCCAGGTCGCAGGCAGCTCTGTCGGCGGAGGCTGTTTCCCGCCATTGTGCGAAGTGGAGGCTGGGGCCCGCACGCTCTGCCCGCCCGTCGCCTGCAGCCCTTTGGTGTTCACCGCCACAGCAGCTGCTCCCGGAGGCGAGGGGAGACCGGACGGCCCGCGCTCCGCCGTGCGTGGGAGGGCGCGGGCGAGGAGCGGCCGAGCTCCTGAGGAGGAGCCGGGCTCCGGCAGCGCTCGGCCCTTGGAGAGCCGCCACCCGCACCTCGGCGAGATGCCCTGCGGGGAGGACTGGCTCAGCCACCCGCTCGGGATCGTGCAGGGCTTCTTCGGTGAGTGGCGGGGCGGGCGGGTCGCCGAGTTCCCCGGGGCCGGCCTGCCGCGCGGCTCGCACGAGGGATCATGACGGGCTTGCGAGGCCGGGGCTGTCCTGGGCCTGGCCCGAGCGAGGCGGGACCGCCCTGCCCGCGCCGCGGCTGCAGGTGCCTCCCACCTGCCCGGCTGCGGGCGGCCGAGGCGCAGCCGCCAGCACTCAACGTGATTGACGGCCTGGCTCGCGCGGTGGCCCAGCCAGGGGCCCCTCGGCGACTGCTGCAGACCCAGAGAAGTGCTCGAGCCCCGGGAGGGCCGAGGGACCTGTGGCGAAGGGAGCCACTCTGCCTGTGGGAGCCTGCGGGATATTTCAAAACTTCCGGTGTGTGGGGCAGTGCTGGCACCTTCACACCGAAGTTGACTAACCCCTCTGTTGCACACATCTTCTCCTTTACAGATTTTAATGTGGCTCGGATGACTTTAGGACCCTTGCAATCATGTACCGTCCCGTACCAGAGCTAGCAAGAAATGTTGAGCTACTTAAAAGTTTCTACCTAGACCGAATGTTGCAGGCAAACTTAGTAAATTTTAGTTGCAGTTGCTGTTGCTAATTTTCTGCGAAGGAGACACGAAGAGAAATGTAGACTTATTTCTCGTTAACTGGGCCTTTTGATCCCCAGCCCTTGCTGCAGTGTCTTTACCTTCAGGACGGTGGAGTCAGGTAACCAGAAATCACTGTGTCGGACCGCAACACTTAATTTGCAGTTGTGGAGTGAGTGCTCTTAGTACTTTTAAAACTTAGCACGGGGTGGATAGCTTGGAGATGGAGCATGTGCTTAGCTTGTGGCAGCCCTGAGTTCTTTGCCTAGAAAATAGTATGTGTATGTCGTGGGATACAGAGAGGAAAACTAGTAAGAACTCTATGCAAGGAATGTAAACTTTATGTACTGCAAACGTATACTAATAAAAATTTTTTTTGAAAAGCTAAATAGTCCTCAGCATCCAAAACCAATGGCATAAAATGTGTGTTTCTTGTAGGAGGGCCTCTGCACAAACAGCACTCTTATTTTACCTGTAATTCTTGTTTAGTTATGTGGTTTCCCAGGCTGAAACTAAAGACAGCAAGTTAGAAAAGGCCTGGATAAGCATCTAGATTGTAGTGAACATTGACAACCTGATAAAGAAGTAAAATATAAATATATATGTATATCAAAAAACAAATGGTCTGGGGGAGTAACGTAGTGATAAAGTGCATGCCTGACATACAGGAGACCCTGGTTTCAATTTCCACCACAGAAGGAAAAATAAAAGGCAGATTCACTGTATATAGCTGCCCAGGGCACTTTGGAAAACGGGCCTATTTTATCTACTAACTCCTAGTAATTGATGTTTGCAATAATGAATACTGGGGCCGATAAGTGATGTTCAAAGTAATGCCCCCAGAATGTCAAGTGAGGATTAAATTGCAGTGTTGATTTAAGAGGGTGCAGATACATAAATATATTGTAGGAAAAACCTTCCAAAGTAAAAAGGATACTTAAAGGATTAAGTTCCAATTACTGATACTAGAAAATTCATTTATGAGAAATACCCCATACTTTGGTCTTCCTGGATAAATGAGATGGTTTTATGTGTTTTGTTTGGGTACTGGGGATTCAACCCAGGACCTCACATGTGTGAGGCAAGCACTCTATCACTGAGTTACATCCCCAGCCCTATTTCTATTTTGAGAGTCTCAAAGTGACCCAGGCTGGCCTCAAACTTTAGATCCTCCTGCCTCAGTCTTCCAAGTAGGAATTACATAAAGATATGTTACACCATGCCTGGTGAGATAGTTTTAAATTTGGTACAGATACATATGTATTTGTGTCAGATTTTGTTCTCTTAAGTTCCTTAAGTACGTGCTTCTGAGGGGAACATCTCATCATAGTACAAGAAAGAATATAATTTGGTTATGAAATACTGGCTTTACAATATCTTCTTGGTCTTGAGGACTATTGTGGGAACTTGAGCCTTGTTATATTTACCTGCAGAATGTCTCCTTCCTATATAGAATGGTAAAGAAAGTGTTTTATAGAATCTGTCATTAAGTTATTTTTTGCTGTATTTCCCTACCACTGTGGCTATATTGAGAACCTTTATAATAACTGCACTACAGGTATGTTACTATGAGAAATAAGTAAAAGTTGTAGATTCTTTTTGGTTTAGTAGGAAATTGCTTTTTTGTTGTTTTTTGGTGCTGGAAATTGAACCCAACACAGGCTAAGCACATCCTCTATGCAGACATCTAACCCTAAGAAATTGTTTTAACTTGTTTTTCACCAGATAGAAAGGTAATGCATGTTGATTGTTTTAAAACAAAAAGTTAAAGCCAGTAACAGACAGAATATGAAAGACTTCTCTAATTCTTCATCTTCAAGATAACCTGTTCGTGATTGTGCAGCTTATTATTTGTTTATTATTTGCCATGCTGGGGATCAAACCTAAGGCCTCACACGTTCTAAGTTCAATCAGTGAGCTACATCCCCAGCCCTCAGTTTATTTTCTTTGCACATGTTTGC
Organism: Heterocephalus glaber; assembly: GCF_053883595.1. Lineage (NCBI taxonomy): Eukaryota > Metazoa > Chordata > Mammalia > Rodentia > Bathyergidae > Heterocephalus > Heterocephalus glaber. The sequence continues at coordinate 64,720,306 of NW_028258320.1, forward strand.
ACTGTTTCTTAAAACTGAGAAATGTAAGTTTGCTGTGCTCATTATTTTGAAATGTGGGGGGTTTTTTGTTCTTGGTTTTTTATTATGTGTGCTGCCAGAGAGAGCACCATTTTTGTTTTGGTTTTTTTTTGGTACCGGGGATCGAACTCAGGTCCTTGCACTTGCGAGGCAGGCGGCAGAACCACTGAGCTAAATCCCCGGCCCATGGGAGCACCATTTTTGGTTTTTTGAGGTAGGGTCTCACTGTGTAGTCCAAGGCAGCCTTGAACTTGCTGTGTAGCTGGCCTTAAGCTCTAGACCCTCCTTCCTCAGCTTCCCAAGTGCTGGAATTACAGGTGTGCACCATCACATTTGGTTGAAATATGTATTTTTTTCTCCCTGCTACTGGGGATTGAACCCAGAGCCTTGACACTGATCTGTAACCCAAGCCCTTTTAAATATTTACTTATTGCACTACTGGGGATTGAACCCAGGGCCTTTGCACTGAGCTATACCCTGAGCCCTTTTTAAAAAAAATTTTATTTTGAGACAGATTCTCGCTAAGTTGTTGAATTGCCCAGGCAGGGCTGAAACTTGTCATCCTCCTGCCTCAGCCTCCTAGAGCACTGAGATATTTCTTAATATATCTTGGACATCTTTCCAACTAAACTTAAAGGATTTATTTTCCCATTCCGAGAACATAAACAACACTCATATTTTAAGTTAGTTGACTAATCTAGAGTTGTGTTGTCCGACGCAATAACTACTTGTAGCTATTTAAATTAGTTAAAATTACGCAAAAGTTTAGTTCCTCAGTGTCGCTAACCATATTTCAACTGCTCAGTAGCTGCACATCAACAGGGATGCTGTATTAGGCAGCACGAGTACTGTAGGTTATTGCTACTGTCTCAGAAAAGTCAGGTGCACAGTGCAGATCTGGAAGACTCACCTTTTAGTATGTAATGCTCCTTTTGATAATCAGCTACTTCCTGAGTCTCTTTTAGGGTCTGAATTCTGTCAATACATTTCATCTGCTCTAATTCTTAAGTATCTTTTTAGTCTTTCTAGAGATCTTCGTTGCCAAGACTACTGTCACAATTCAGATCACTGTTTCTTTCTTGGATGACCATGGCCTCTTGCTGGTTTCTTGCTCCAGTCCAGCTTCTTTTTCATTCTCTACACTGGGACCAAGTCTGTCGGTGACTTCCTGTTGCTCTTAATATCTGATACAGACTTTTTTTTCCTTGTGGTACTGGGATTAAACCCAGGGCCTTCACCATGAGCTACATCCCCAGCACTTCATTTTTTTTTTTTTTTTTGGTACCGGGAGTTAAACTTGGGACCTTGTACTTTCGAGGCAGACAGCAGAACCACTGAGCTAAATCCTGGGCTTTTTTTTTTTTTTTTTTTTTTTTTAAATCCAGACCTTTCAAAGTAGTTTATAAGACCCTTGTTGGATTCACCCCTACCTAGCTGGTGGACTTGATCACTGTGTTCTCTTTCATACTCTCTATCCTGGCCAGACTGAATCCTCTTTCAGTACTGTGATTTTGAGCCCTACGTCTTGGCCTCCTGCATCCGCTGTTTACTTTGTCTGGTGCCCCTTTCCCATCCTAAGTTCACTTTGCTGGTTAAATCTTACTTTTTCTTTGGGAACCAAGTTAAGTTAGATACCCCTGTTCCATGATACTTGAGTCCCATGCATCCCTGGAAATCAGCATGTAAAGCCCATTGTTGAAATTGCTTGTTTCTTGTGTTCCTTCACTAGATTTTTTTTTTTTTTTTTTGTACTGGGGATTGAACGTGGGTCCTTGCGCTTTCGCAGCAGGCGGTGAAACCGCTGAGCTAAATCCCCGGCCCTCCTTCACTAGATTTTTACTGACAATTCAAGGCCTGTGTCTACAGAGTTCACAGTTATAGCTTGAAAAAATTTTTTTCTTGGAGGCAGACTCACTGTGCAGTTCAGGTTGTAACTCACTATGTACCCCAGACTGGCCTTGAACTTGCAGAGATCCTTCTGCCTCGGCCTTCCAAGTGCTGGAATTATAGGCATGTGCCACCACACCCAGCTCCTCAGACACTTATTAAAAGCAGTGTTGGCTGATAATGGTGTAAGTTGGGATGGTTACTGTGGCCACACATAGCATGTTTAGGACAGTTCTGATGAGCCTTGTACTGTTCCTGAGACTAGATCATATGTGTTCTGCATTTTTCACATGCAGATCCTGATTCTTCTTGGTTTAGATAAGAAACTTTGAAATTCTGTGGGTCTCCAATCATACCTATGCAAATCATAATTTATCTTTTTGAGCCAGTCTGTGTTTTATAGGTATTCTTATGTAAATGTTTCCCTGGGAGCATTTACAAAATGCTGCTAGTGTTTCTAGTTTCTAATTGATTTTTATACAGGACATGGAGATCCAAGGCTTAAGACTTAGGAATATAGTTGAACAGTTTTTTGTTGTTGTTGTTGTTGTTGTTGTTTTTGCTACTGAGGATTGAACCCAGGACCTTACACTGTGCTGCACCACCAGCTTTTTTTAGTTTTTGAGACAGTCTTGATGAGTGGCTAAATATCATGATTGAGTTTGAATTTGAGATCCTCTAGCCTCAGCCTCCCTGTTGAAATTACAAGTGTATACCACCACACCTAACTTCAGCAGATCTTTTTGGGGCTCTGTTATGGTATAGTGCTGGTGGCTTAGTCTCCATGGTGATTCTTCAATAGTGACCCATGTCAAATTGCTTCCCTTAGAGGCAAGAACTTTTAATAAAAAAAAAATCATACCCTACTTTTTTTTTAATCATCTTTTTTTCATTTAAAGAACAAAAGTTTCTTGGTTTGAATTAATAACTGCTTTTCCTTCCCCCTTCTTTGGAATGAGGTCTCATTATGTTGCCCAGGCTGGCCTCAAACTCCTGGGCTCCAGTGATCCTTCTGTCTCAGCCTCCTGAATAGATGGGACTATAGGTCCTTGCCAGTGTCCTCAGCCATAGCTACTTTTATTCATTAATTTTGAAATACTGAGGATTGAACCCTGAGCCTTCACACTGAGCTACACCCCCCAGGCCTTTGTTTTGTTTGTGTATCTTTTTGGGGGGGGGGCACCGGGGATCGAACTCGGGTCCTTGCACTTGAACAGCAGGTGGCGAAACCACTGAGCTAAATCCCCGGCCCATGTTTGTTTGTGTTTTGGAACAGGCTTGCTGTGTAGTGCAGGCCAGCCTTGAATTCACTGTGTAGCCCGGGCTGGCCTTGAACTCACCACAGTCCTCTCTCCCCAGCCTCCGGGGTGCTGGTGTTGCAGGTGTGCGCCACTGTGCCCAGCTGGTCTCCCTCAGTCATTACATTACCCAGGCTGTGCTTGCACTTGTGATCCTCCTCTCCTGCCTCAGGCTCCCAGGGTGGTGGGATTACAGGGATGTTATCACCACACCTGGCCATAACTGCTTTTAATTTCATAAGTCGGAGTACTTATCAACTCTGTATCTTTTACTGTTTTTGCTTGAAGATTTTAGTTGGACCAGATGATTTTTGGTTATATTTAAGAAATTTTGGTTGAATATAACAGAACTAGACAGGGTCATGTGAAAAAGAGTAGTAGTGTGTATAGGAGAGCAGGTTGAAGTATTTCATCACTAGCCTTGTAGAGACTGTAAAGCAATAATAAAATCTAGTGGTGGCACAGGCCTGTAATCCTAGCTACTTGAAAAAGCTGCGGTAGGAGGATTGAAAGTTCAGGGCCAGCCTGGGCAATTTAGCAAAATCTTATCTCAAAAGCTAAAAGGGCGTGATGTAGTACACATCTACAATCCCAGCACTTGAGAGGCTGAGACAGGAGCATAACCAATTCAGGTTGCACTTGGCAACATAAAATTTATAAAGGTGGAGGCTGGGGATGTTTCTCACTTGGAAGGAGTATACCCTCAGGATATACTTGGATTGCTGGGTCCTGTGGTAATTGTAACTATTTAATTATTTGGATTTTTGAGACAGGGTCTCACTGTAGCCCAGGCTTGCCTCTAACTGGTGGCAAGCCAAGTGCTGGGATGATAGGCATGTGCCACAACATCTGGCTTATTTATGTTTTTGTTACAGGGTTTTGCTGTGTTGCTCATGCTGGCCTGGAACTCCTGGGCTCAGGTGATTCTCCTGCCAAGTATCTTCCCTCTGGAAATACATGTGCTTGCCACCTTGCCTGCCTTTAATGTTAAATGTTTGTTTCAGTAGTGGAGATTGAACCCAGGGCCTTTGCACTGAGCTATATTCCTAATTTTGAGACAGGGTCTTCCTAACTAAATGGCCTAGGTTGTGCTTCAACTGGCAATTCTCCTGCCTTAGCCTCTCAGAGTCCTGGGTGCAGGCATGCATCACTACAACCTGGCCTGAGTTTTTAATTTTTATGAAGTCTAGTGTATAGTTCTTAGCTCTTCTTCTGTTTACCTAACATGTTTAAATATTTGATCCATTCTTATTTTTTGCATACGGTATGAAGTAGGGGACCAAATTTAATTTTTTGTTTGTGGATAATCCAGTTGTCCCATTTAATTTTTTATTTATTTGTTTGTTTGCTTGCTTATTTCTTTATTTATTTTTGGTACCAGGGATCGAACTCGGGTCCTTGCGCTTGCACAGCAGGCAGCAAAACCATTGAGCTAAATCCCTGGCCCTCAGTTGTCCCATTTTAAATTTAAAGGTGTATTCTAAAACATCTCCCACTCCAGCAACTTTAGGTGGTATTTCAGGGCTTCTACTTTATAACATGAGGAAATTAGTGTCAGTATACTGCTTTCTTTTGCCTCTAATTCTATGCATTACCAAAGTTTGTAATATTTATAATCTGTAATTAAATTCCTTTGTATTTTAAAAGTGACTGGGGCGGGGATGTGGCTCAGTTGTGCTGCCCCTGCCTGGCAAGTGCAAGTTCCTGAGTTCGATTCTGGTACCAAAAAAAAAAGTCTGATAATATTATAGAGGTTAAAAGCCAGCCAGGATCTGTGTCGCATGGCTATAATCTCAGCTGCTTGGGAAGCTGAGGCACAAAGATCACAAGTTCAAAACCAGTTTGGGCAATTTAGAAAGAACCTTTCTCAGAATAGAAAAACTAAGGATGTGGTTTGGATCTAGGGGTATAACTCAGTGGTAGAATGCTTGCCTAGCTTATGCAAGGCCCTGGGTTCAATCTCCAGTGCTGCCAAAAAAATAAAAAATAAAATAAAAAGCCAGTGGTATTTGGTATATGATTGTATAATCCCCGTGTCCCCCCCCCCCCACAGGACTTACTAGAATATTTGAGCTAATAGGGAAAGAAATATAAATCCTGTCATTAAATTGTGTTAGTCACTATTTCAAGAATCAAAGTCAAATGATTTGTTTCTCTTATACCCCCAACTTTACAATCAAGCCATAATTAATAATCTTTCTTTCCTTTTCTTTCTTTTCTTTCTTTCTTTCCTTCCTTTCTTCCATCCCTTCCTTCATCCCTCCCTCCCTCCCTCCCTTCCTGTACCAGGGATCAAACTCAGGACTTCGCACTTGTGAGGCAGGTGCGCACACGATGCCACTGAGCTAAATCCCCGGCCCTTTTCATTATTAAGTAGGTTTTGAACTTTCTCAAAGGCTTTGTTCAGATTGCTGAAATGATCATTTTTTCTTTAATCATTTAACATATTGGATAATATAAATAGATCTTTTTCTGATAATGAGCTACTCTTATGTTTTTTGGCATAAGTACCAGTTGGTCATAATTTCTTTTTTCTTTTTTTTTTTTTTTCATAATTTCTTCACTGTATTAGACAACTGATTTTAAAATTTGATTGATTGGTTGAGAGCAGTTCATGCTATATTACCTAGGTTGGCCTCAAACTCCTGGGCTCCGGGGATCCCCTGTCTCAGGCTGTGGCATGGTTGGGACTAGACACAGGCACCACTGTGCCTCACTTAACTAAAATTCTATATAGGATTTTTTTTTTTCGATGCTAGTGACTGAACCCAGGGTCTTGAACTGAGCTACATTCTCAGTCCTGTTTTTATTTTTTATTTTGGGGCAGAGTCTTAGTAAGTCACCAGGTTGCCTAGACTAGGCTCCAACTTGAGATTCTTCTGCCTCAGCCTCCCTGAGTGTTGGGACTACAGGCGTACATGACCATGCCTGGCTTTGGCCTGAAATTTAGTAAAACTATGTAGACATAGGACTTCATGGGCATGAGAGAAATGATTAGCTGCTGTTTCTTTTATTTCTCATATTGGTATTACATACACTGTTCTTGGACAAAATAACTTAGTCTACTAATCCTATGGCACTGTTGACAATACATATTCTTTTCAGAATTTATATATTTTGTCTGAGCTTTTAGCTTATTCATGTTTTATAATCATGTAACAGTATTTCTTTTATCTATAGCATTTTCTCCTTTTTCATTCTGTTATTTAGCCTATTTATAGTTAGTCTTCCTCTTGATATGATGCTTTCTCTTTTGTCTTATTTACATATATGATTTTGTTCTTTGTATATATTGTCTTTCTTTTCCTCCTAAAGAGATTTGGAAGAAAATCTGTGGGGTTTTTTTTTATTTTTTTTGGTACCAGGGATCAAACTCAGGACCTTGTGCTTGTGAGGCAGGTGTGGTGCCACTGAGCTAAATCCCTGTCTCTGTCTGTCTTAATCATAATCATTTGTATTGTTATTGTTGTCCGTTTCCTTTTTTGTTTGTTTGCAGTACTGAGCATTGAACTCAGGGCCTTCTCACTGAGCTACATCTCCATCCCACCTGCGTCTCCCTCCCCCTTTTTGAGATAGCATCTTATTAAGTCACTAAATTTCCCTGAATAGATTTGAACTTTTGATCCTCCTGCCTCAGCCTACCAGGGCGCTGGGATCCAAGATGTGTGTCACCAGGGCCAGGGATTTAGCTCAGTGGTTCCGCCGCCTGCCTTGCAAGCGGAAGGACCCGAGTTCGATCCCCTGTACCAAAAAAAAAAAAGATGTGTGCCACCACACTTGGCTGTCCATTTCCTTGATGTCTGCCCTTACCTTTATTATTTTATTTTTTTATTCTATGAGTTTATTGCTTTTTCAGCTATGTGAGCTGGATATTAATAAGCTCATCGGTTTCTGTTCTTTCTTGGTATTTGGAAAACATATTAAAAGCCATAACTTTTCCTATGAACATCACCTTAGTATCCCACAAATATTAACTTGTATAAATTCCTTTCTCATCCATCCAAGAGTATTTTATAATTACCCTCACAAATTCCTCTCAAATTGGGGACTTTTAGTAGTACTTTTTTTTTGACAAGGTCTCACTATGTAATTCAGGCTGGTCTTGAAACTCACTGTGAGGCCCAGGGTGGCCTCAAACTCATTACATCCTCCTGCCTCAGCCTCACAAGTGCTAGGATTACAGGCATGTGCCACCTTGCCTGGCTGTCTGCTTTTATAGGCATGAAAGTGTTGATGTTCTAGGCTTCGCCTTCATTACTGACTTCTTATTTTGCCACATTTTGGTCAGCAAATGTCATACATCTGATCTCCATTTAAGCTTCCTAAATGACTAGAAGATAGAACTCTGAAAGTGTCTTGTGTGCTAAACAAATTGCAGTTTGAATTGGGTGAGATGGTGAATGCCTGCAGTCCCAGTTACCCTGAAAGCTGAGGCCGGGAGGATCACAGGTTTCAGGCCAGCCTGGGCAACTTGGTGAGAACCTGTTTCAAAATAAAAAAGGAATCGGAATGTAGCTTGGTGGAGCACGCACAGAAGGCCCTGATGTAGTACTGTGGTGAGATGCTATTTGAGAACTTACATCTTTTTCATGCTTGCTGTTACATTTTGTGCTGGGATTTATGTTTCTGGCATGCCTACTAATTTAGTCCTTAATTGTGTTTGCTGATTTTTCTCTTCAGTTTTGTGAGTTGTTTTATGTATTTTGAGGCTGTGTTAGGTTCATTATATGTTGTGTTTTAATGAGGAGTGGTAATTTAATTATATTTATGTTGCATTTCTTTTTATTTAACATCATCATTCTTACTAAACTTCTCCAGAATTTCATTCATTTTTTTTTTTTTTTTGGTACCGGGGATCGAACTCGTGTCCTTGTGCTTGCGCAGCAGGTGGCGAAACCACTGAGCTAAATCCCTGGCCTTCATTCATATTAATTATTTACTCAAACCTGTTTTTGGGGATTGTTTATTTTGTTTTGGTTTTTGGTGAATGTTTTTAGTGAGCCCTATGAATTAGCTCCCTAATTTGTATCGGTTGCTTTTAAGGTTTTTTGCATAATTCTTACAGTGGGATTTTTTTTTTCCCCCTCATTGTGTTCATGAGCTAATTCTCTTATTTCTTGGATCACATAGTTTCCTCTTTATTGCGTCTTTCTCGCTCTCTCTTTTTTTTTTCCAGTTCTGGGGAATGAACCCAGGACCTTCCCACCGAGCTACATCCCCAGCCAATTTTTTATTTTGAGACTAAGTTGCTAAGTTACCCAAGTTGTGCTTGACCTTGCAATCCTCTTGCCTCAGCCTCCCAGGGTGCTGCAATTAGAAGTGTGTGTCACCACACCTGTCTGGGTTCTTTTTAAATTTTAAAATATTTTTTAAGGTGGCATGAGATGTGAACAAAAGATACATTGCATAATGATAAACGGTTCACCAAGAAGACATAAGCTTATGTGTACCACACTAAAGAGCCAGAGGCAGCACTGAAAGGACAACAGTCCTACAGTTGGAGTTGGAGGTTTTAACTACCCCTCTCTCAGTTCTTGGAAAAAAATCAACAACCCATCAACCAAGCAGACCTGATTGACGTTTGTTCACCTAATATCAGAGTCCACATTCTGTTGTATGCATATGTAGAGTATTCAGCAAGATAAATCGTATCTTCAGTCATAACCAAACACCAGCAAAGTTCAAGTTGGTGAACTTATCACGGAGTGTCACCTGATCATCATGAAAGCAGACTGGGAGTCAGTGACACAGATGACAGGAAAATTCGGAAGTGTAGAATGAACACTTCTAAACAGTCCCATGATTTAAAAAGAAGTCTCTTGGGAAATTTTTAAATGTAATAAACTTTTTAAAAAATGAAAACAATAAATCAGTATATCTAAGCACAGAAAAAGATGTTCAGAGGCATTACATGCATTTATTAGAAGAAAAGATCTCATTCCGATCAATAATTTAAGCTTCCACATATGAATCCAGAAATAAACTCAGCTAAACACAAGAAAGGGTATACTGTAAAGAGCAGAAATCAAGAATTGAAAAAAGGAAAAAGAAAAATTGACAAAACCTAAAGTCTGTTCTCCTCTCTCTCCTTGCCTTGCTTCCCTCCTCCCTGCCTCTTTTCCTTCAGTGTTGGGAGTGGAACCTAAGGCCTCATGCATGCTGGGCATAAACTGTACCACTGATCTATATCCCTCCACCCCTTATATCAATAAAACTGATGAGCCCTCTAGTCAGGCTGGCAAAGAGAAAGAAGGCAAAGTAACAATATTAGGAATGAGAAGAATGATACCACTATTAGCTGTATGGACATGAAAAGGATAATCCGAATAGCTGTATGGATGTAAATTCAGTAATTAGACGGAATGGGTTGGTTCTTTAAAAATCACTATGTTAGCTTTCAGTGTCTGCTTTAACAAATTACGACAGATTTAATGGCTTAAATGAATGTGAATTTGTCATTAACAGTTCTGGAGACTAGATGTTTGACATGAGTCTCACTGGGATAAAATCAGGTTGTCAGTGGGGCTTGCATTCCTGTGTGGAAGCTGTAGGGGAGAATTTGTTTCTAACTTTCATAGTCTCCCTAAATTTCATGGATTATGGCTCCGGTCTGTTCTCAAAGCCAGCAAGTCAAGTTTTTCAACATCTTTCCACTTTAACTTCTAACTTCCTCTTGTTTCTTTCTACATTTAAAGACTTTTGTAATTATATTTAACCCACCCAGATAACCTCCCTGTTATGAGGTACTTGATTATTGACCTTAATTCCATCTGGTATATTAATTCCCTTTGCCATGTAACATATATTCCCAGTTTTTCTGGGATTGGGATGTGAACATATCTGGAGGAGCCATTATTCTGTCTGCCGTGCCACAGGCAATCCAAACTCACCCCAAGATGAAGTGCATATCCATCCCCTCAGCCCTTGCCTCTAGTCTGCCCTTGAATCTCTGCTGTGCTTTTTGTCTCTGAATTTGCCTATTCTAGTTACCTCATATAAGTGGAATCATGTTAATATTTGTATTATGTTTTTTGAGATAGAGTCTCATTATGTAATTTAGGCTGGCCTCGTACTCATGAGGGATACTCCTTTCTCAGCCTCGTGAGTTCTGGGATTACAGGCATGTGCCACCACACCTGGCAATATTTGTATTTTTGTGTCAGGTTTATCTTGCTTTGCAAAAGATTCACTTGTCAAGATTCATCTATGTTCTGTTTTGTTTTTCTTCTTTTTGGTACTGGGGATTGAACTCACGACCTTGAGTTTTCAAGGCCGGCGGCAGAACCACTGAGCTAACTCCGCAGCCCTGATCAGTTTTTTTTTTTTGGTCAGGATCGAACTCAGATCCTTGCGCTTGCGAGGCAGGTGGCAGAACCACTGAGCTAAATCCCTGGCCCCTGATCAGTTTTTAATACACGACATCAAAGGAACAGTACATAAAACAACATTTGATGAATTTGGCTCATTAAAAGTAAAAAATTTTCCTCTGCAAAATAATACTATTAGGGAATGAAAAGACAAGCTATAGATGGGAGAGTATATTTGAAAATCACATGTTGGAAAAAGTTTTTATATCCAGAAAAAGAAAATAGTAGTAATTAACCTAGTTTTAAAAGGACCAAAAGATAAGAGTAAAATAGACATTTCACCAGAGAGGATGTAAAGATGATAAATACTCAAACTGAAAAGAGTTAAGTATCATTAGCTACTCAAGAAATATAAATGTAGGCTGGGGATTTAGCTCAGTGGATTCGGGGCTTCCTGTGTAAGTGCAAGGACCCGAGTTCGATCCCCAGCACCAAAAAAAAAAAAAAGAAATGTAAATGTAACCCATGATGAGTTGTTATCTATTAGAACAGCTAAAATTAAAAATAAAACTGACAATACCAAGTATTTGTAAGGATGCAAACAACTAATCTATTATATGTGGTTGGTAAGAATTCAGAATGGTGGAGCCACTCTCGAAAACAGGCAAAATCTTTATATATTTAATCAGATGCTGGACATGATGATGCATGCCTGTAATCCCAGCACTGGGGGGGCTGAGGCAGGAGGATTGCCATGAGTTTGAGGCCAGCCTGGGCTACATAGTGAGTTCAAGGCCAGGCTGAACCATATAGCGAGACCCTGTCTCAAAAAACAAAACAAAACAAAACAAAAAGGGAATTACATTTAACCAGATACTTAACTGTACCATCTCTGGATGTTTACCAAAACTTGTACACAAATGTTTATAGTTAGAGAAGGTGAGCGGGTCCCAACACCCAGAAGGAAGCTCCCCTGCCGCGGGCACCAGAAGCACACAACACCCCCCATACCCCACCCCCTCATGGAAATGAGAAGACATGTAAATAAGCCTCAAAAACAGACTTCCGGATCACCTACAGCAACCCCAAAGGGAAACGAGATGGAACAATCTGATACTCAACCACCTGGACTCTCTGAACTGGCAACAAAAGAGGATCTGGGAAAAATGAAATCAGAAATAATTACTCAGACAACAGCAAAGATTGTGCTCATGGTGCAAGACATGATTAATAAATCTAGAGAAGACACAGATTAAAAAAATAGAGGATCTGAGGAGCATGATGGAATCCCAACAACAATGGAATCCATAAAACAGATGCAAACATTTCCAGGAGATTAAAAACTCCATCAAAAGTCTGCGCAGCAGAATGAACCAATGTGAGGATAGAATTTCAGATACAAAAGATAAGATTGCAATTAGTGACCAGGAAAAGAAAAATTGCTTTAAAATTGTAAAGGAACACAAGAAATCAATCCAGCAGCTGCTAGATGATGCAAAAAAGAATAACATAAGACTGACTGAAGTCAATGAAGAAAGAGGAGAGAGTGCAGCTGACATAAAAAAACTCTTCACAGAAGTGATGGCAGAAAAATTCCCAAGGAGGGGAAAAGAACTTGACATACAGATAAGTGAGGCATATAGGACTCCAGCTAGCCTTAATCAAAAAAAATCTACACATAGGCATATAATAGTTAGGATTCCAGAAATCCAACAGAATAAAATTCTACAAGCAGTAAGAGAAAAGAAACAAATCACCTACAAAGGAAAGCCCATCAGAATCACAGCAGACTTCTCAACACAAACCCTCAAGGCAAGAAGAGCTTGGAGTGACATATTCCAAGCCCTAAAAGAAAACAGCCTCCAGCCTAGATTGATGTACCCTGCAAAACTAGCCTTCAAAATTGATGGAGAAATGAGATACTTTCATGACAAAGAGCACCTTAGGAACTTCATGAATACCAAACCAGCACTCCAAAGAATTTTACACAATATCCTAGGAACAGACAATGAGGATCACAACCCCAGGAAACACAGCAGAATGAACCCATCTGGCATGACAAGAAATTAAATGTAAAGGGGGAGAACCCAACAAAAAGAAAAAGTCATGGCAATGATAAGTCAATATGTTTCAGTTATAACCATCAACGTTAATGGTCTCAATTCACCAATCAAAAGAAACAGACTGGCAGAATGTGTCAAGAAGCAAAATCCAACAATATGCTGCATACAAGAAGCACACTTAATTCAAAAGGAAACTCATAGACTGAAAGTTAAAGGGTGGAAAACAATACTCCATGCTATAGGAACCCAAAAAAAAGCAGGAGTAGCTATCCTCTTGGCAGATCAAGTAGATTTCAAACCAACACTGATTAAGAGAGACGAAGAAGGACACTACATCCTTGTAAAGGGAAAAATCCAAGAGGAAGAGATGACAATCATAATATCTGTGGGACCCCAATCATAAGCCATGGTACCCCATTGAGCATGGAGCTTGGAGTTCAGAGGAATTTCATTCAGGAGGGGATGCAGGTGGAATGCAGACCTGACTAAATTTGGGGTGAGAACCTTTTCCCGGAGCATGAAAAGTACCTTGCCTGTGAGGATCAGGAGTCCTTCTGAGTCTCTATTAGTAGTTGGAGTCTAAGTTTGTAGAGAATCAGAGAAGAATTCAACACAGCTTATTCATGGCACCTGTGTATGTCTTTGCTCATTTACTCCCTGTGTTAACTGACATCATACTATGTTCCAGGGACATCAGACATCTTATTATATAACTATCAGATGCCAGGTGTAAGGCAGATGTGGATCTTGCCTTGATGGGAAAAAAGAAGTGGTAAAAGACATGAAACACAGAACTCAGTACACATATAACAGTGGGTGATTAGTGGCTCTGAAGAAAAAGGTGCTGCAATTGTATGAGGCCCATTGTTAGCTAGGAGTCTCATATTGGTCAGCCACAGAAACCCAACTCAAAGTAGCCCAGGCAGAAGAGATGACTTGGTGCAGGTGACTGGGGAGCACTGTGGGGTCCTGGGGGCCCCTTTGTCTCACTACCTTCTCTCTGTTAGCCCTCTTCTCTCGAGCATTGCCTCATGACAAGGCTATGTCCTTAGAGCCTATGGTCCAAAGAGAAGTGGAAGACTTAGTTCTCTGTCCTTTGTAAAAATCCCAAGGGAAGACTTTGGCGATTCAGTAGACACTCGCACAATTCTGTGACCAGGGTGTTGGAGGAAAGTGGAACTGTGTCCCAAAACCCCACCACGACCACAGGGAATGGGAAAGGGAGGGTTCCCCAAAGGTATGGGTGTAAGGTGGGGGATGAGGATGCTACAGACAAAGGTGATGTCTAACACAGAGGAATCTCATTTGAGTTTGCTTTGTGGGGTTGGGAAAGGCCTTTCTTATAAGTGCTATTCAGACCAATATTCCTTACCTGTTTCTGTGGAGGTAGAGGTAGAGATGCATTAGAAGAGTGAACAAGAGAAGTGATGGTTTAGCTGAATAATTATTCTATCTATCTATCTATCTATCTGTCATCAATCATGGGGGATTGAATTTAGGCCTTTTCCCAGAGCTATGTCCCCAGTCCTTTTCAAAATTTTTATTTTGAGACACCTTAGGATCCTCCTGCCTCAGCCTTTGAGAGTGCTGGGATTCCAGGCATACACCACTGTGCCAGCTGTACAGTCCTTTATATGCATATCTTCTAGGGAAGGATGAATACCATGTTGAACCACCCACGAGGCCTCCTGCTTGGAATGGAAGACGTGGCCTCCTTCCCCAGAGAGGTGTGTGTTGGCTGTGACTGCCCTTAGTGACAGCAACTTCACTGCCGTGGGCACTAGGGCTGATGTTGCCTCCCCCTTGGGTTGGTATCTGTTCTTTTAAAAGTATTTTTAAATCTCTCTTTTTATTATAAAACTTAAAAGATACATACAGTATATAATGCCTATTTCAGAAATAAATTAGATAAGCAAAAATCAGATAAGCAAAAACAAAAAGTTGCCATAGAACTCATTTTCTACTGGCAGTATTTTAACATAGTCTTCCATTTCTCTCTTCTCTTCTTTCCCCTCCCTCACCTGCCTCCCTTCTTTTCTCTGTTCTCTCTCTTCATCTCCACATATGTACATACACATTTCTACACATATGTGTTTATATACATACATACATATAAAATAGACTCATAAACTGTTCTACAACCTGAATAAACTTTCAGATAAATAAGTACACCATTATGTCACCCTTCTAAATGTCTCCGTAGGCTTACGAACATTGGCATGCAGTTTTATTTCTTATAGTATCTTTGTCATGTTTTTCTATTACAGTTACACCAGCATCACAAAATGAGTTGGGATGTAGCATTTCCATCTCCATTTTTTGAAAAAGTTTGTACAGGAATGGTATAATTTCTTCCTTAAAAGTTTGATAAAAATTAATGAAGTTATCTGGGCATGGAGTTTTCTTTGTGGTAAAGTTTTAAAAATTCAGTTTCTTTGTTAGACATAAAATTACCCAGATTTTCCATTTTTTGAGTTTTGATTAATTTCTATTTTTGCAAGGAATCTGACACATTTTCTCTCTTCTTTAAAATTTATTAGCATAAAATTGTCCATAATAATCTCTTTATCCTTTTACTTTTGGTAGGATCTATAGTGGTGTCTGCTCTGTCATGCTTGACTGGCAAGATCTAGTTCTACCCCCACCTCCATCCTGGCTAAAGATTTATCAATTTTATTGTCTTTTCAAATTACTGACTGTTGGTTTCATTGATTTTAAATCTTTATTTCCTACTATAAACATTTAAATCTAAATTTCCTTCTAAGCACTACTTTAGCTGTATCACTCAAGGTTTGACATATTTCTATTATAATTTAGCTCAAATACATTTTCTTTTTTTTGAGTTTAATTCATTTTGTTTTGCTTTATCATTTTATTTAGTGACATTACATTTGTATAGAAAGCAATGTTGACCTATGTCAATAGTGATGGCATGGGCCGGGGATTTAGCTCAGTGGTTTTGCTGCCTGCTGCGCAAGTGCAAGGACCCGAGTTCAATCCCCAGTACCAAAAAAAAAAAATAGTGATGGCAAACATTTTAGAGCTTTCAATGATAAAAACGCCCCGCTGCAGCACATGCGCCGAAGGTTCCCCATCTCTGGCTCGTAGTTTTATCCTTGTGTGCCATGATTGTATCATATGAGTAATCTTCCATAATTTTAAAGCTCTGAAAGAGTTTAAAGCATAAGCAATTATCTATTTCTTAAAGTTTGGTAGAGTATATTTAATACTCTCTGTGTCTAATGTTTTATATAAAAACAACTTTGACACTTTTTGTTATTTTTATCATTATTGGTCTCTTAGAATTTTCTAACATCTATTATACCTAAATTTGCAAATTTATGGAAATGATTCTATATATTCCCTAAGAATCTCTTTTATTTATTTATTTATATATTAATTGGTACATTTTAGGTATATAATACATTTACATTTATCATTCGGTGTTTGTACCTAAACATGATGTATCTTAGTTCTTAATTTTTTCCCCATTACCTATGTGCCCTTCACCCCCACCACCCCTCCCTATTTACATAGATTGTTTCAAATGCTGGCGGGTGTGTGGGGAGAAGGGAACCCTTCTCCATTGTTGATGGGAGTGCAGATGGGTGCAACCACTGTGGAAATCAGTATGGAAATACCTCAAAGAACTAGGGCTAGAGGTCCCATTTGACCCAGCTATTCCCCTACTGGGTATCTTCCCCAAAGAATTAAAAGAATCATACCACAGCGATATATGTGCACCCATGTTTACAGCGGCACAGTTTGTAATAGCTAAGGTTTGGAAACAGCCCAAGTGCCCATCAACTGGAAACTGGATAAAGAAGATGTGGTTTTTTAATAAAATGGAGTACTACTCAGCCATAAAGAACGAGAAACTAGAGTCATTTATAGCTAAATGGTTGCATATTGAGGCCATACTCTTAAGTGAAATAAATAGGACACACATGTGTAAATACCGAATAGTTTCTCTAGTGTGAGAAACTGAAAGTGTAAATAAGGATGAAAATGATTAAAACAAATAATTGATAATTTGAAATAGGAAAAGGTCCAAAGGTGGAGGGGTGGTGGGAGGGGAAGGGGAAAGGGAAGAAGGGAAAGGAAAAAGTATGAGAAAGAAAAAAAAATGGAATCAAATACATTTTCTAATTTCCCTTCTGATTTTTAAAATTTGACTCACAGGTTATTTAGAAGTATGTTGTTTCCAAACATTTGGGTGCTTTCCAAATCCTTATTGGTTAATCATTTGTAATTGAATTCCATATGATTAGAGTACCAATCCAATGTGATTTCAATTCACTTAAATTTGTGGATGCATTTTTAATGGCCCAGCATATGATCTCTCTTGATAAATGTCTGAAATAATGTAACATTGTATTCTGCTGATATTGGTTGTGGGTTCTATAAATGTCAGCCAGTCAAGTTGGTTGAGAGTGTTTTCAAGTATCTTTACAGATTTTCTGTATTATTCTATCAATTACTGAGTTAAAATTTCTGAGTGCAATTGTAGACTTTTTTCTTCATTCATTAGTGTCAGTGTTTGTTTCATGTATTTTGCAATTCTGATGCCAGATGGATCTGCATTTAGGACAGTTACGTATTGGGAGGATTCATTGTTAGGGTTGTGAGGGAATGTTTTAAGGAGATGAAAATGTTCTTTACCTGAGTTGGTGTGGTTATGTACATATACACAGGTGCATGTGTGTGTTAGCACTCAGAACCCACAGGGCTCAGATGGATGCAATAGCAGGAGGAAGACTTTTGAGATCTGGGGCGGGGGAGACGGGGTGGGGGCGGGAGGGAGAGAGAGCACCTGAGATGACAGAATGCAGTGTTCAGATCCTCTAGTGGTGTTAGGGGGAAACTCTGGAGGGATATTAAGCAGGACATTGAGATTTCTGATAGACTAGATGGATTATTGTTTTTTTCAGCTTCCTCCAGTAACCTCTTTTTTGTGAAATTCTTACCAACTGGTTATGCCAACACAGTACCTTAAAAATGCGCCACTAACAGAGGATGTTCCTAGGGAACAGCCTTTCTGTAATTTCCCCCTCTCCCCTTCCCACTCCATGCCCAGAGGCAGGACTGTGAGCTACGTCTAGGATGCATAGGCTTAGTCATCAGTTGCTCATTGAGCCTCCTCTCTGTGCAGCACTGTGCTGGAGGCTGTGGTCATCCAAGAATGGATGTTGAGGGCTCTGTCACTTTCTAGAAGGATCTGGTCTAGTCACAGAATTAAGGATTGCCTGAAATAATTAGCAAGTGGTGAAAGGCAAGGTCAAAGTTTAACATTAGATTGGTGGCTAACACATAGTCAAGGGTCACAGGAATTCAGAGATTCCATGACAGGGCAAAGTTGGGTGTGGGAGTCCAGCAGAGACCTTGATAGATGATGCCCAAAGCAACTCTAGTCCTGCTGATCCTGCTGGGAGAAAACAGCCTTGTTGGAATAATCCAGGGTGACAGGAGCTATCTTACTCAGAGCAGCCCCCCTCCCAACCTGTCTTCTTAATATCTGTGATCCTGGCAGCAGTGATAAGTTCATAGCTGAACATTACTACCCTGACCTTTAAATGTCTGCAGGTAAATAGCAACGAGCTGGGTGTGAGAGAGGGAACCCTTAGCCAGAGTTGTACAGTCCTTGAGGACTGTCCCAGCAAGTCACACTACTGGCCTGATTTGAGCCCATTCAGAAAATTCTTGTCTTAGTTACTTTTCTGGTTGCTGAGACAAAATACCTGAGATCCAAAGTTAAAGGAGGAAAGATTTATTTTGGCTTATAATTTATAGAGGTTTTAATCCACAATCAGCTGGCCCCAAGGAAGGGTGGCCTGGCAGAGGGGCATTGCAGAAGACAAAAAACAGTTCATGGTGGAAGGCAGTAGGCAGCAAAAGCAGAGAAGTAGCGAGGAAGCAAATGACAACAGCAGCCTTCTTTCTGTCCCTTATATCCTATCCAGGCTACCCACCCTTGTGGGGGGGTAACACACCCAGGGTGGGGCACCCTTCATGCTAGCATTGTGCCATGAATAGATCCCAGCATCACATTCTTTATCTAGCCTCACACATCCTAGATCCAGCCACCTTGAAACAGCCCTACTGATGGATGACCTCATGAAGCTTTGGGGGGACATCTAGAAACAAGCTGTAACAGTCCTCCTCCAAAGTAAGCAATCAGCCAATTAGCAGCCAACACTTACTGAGCATCTGCTGTCTGCTTGGAAATACTGGCATGATGTGGGTCTTCAGAGAACTCAGAGTCACCCAGGAAAGGCAGAGTGAATGTGAAACAGTGACCAAGTGACAGCAGAGTGGGAAAGAGCATGACTCTGGATCCAGGAAGCCCTGAATCAGACTTCCAGCTTCACCATTTACTTCTGAGCAATAGAAACCAGAAAAAGAGCTTGTCCTCTCTGTGTTTCAGTTTCTTATCTGTAAAAACAAGCATAATCATAAAATCCTTTTAAGTTGACGTGAAAGAAGCAGAGGTTCTGGCAAATAGTACGGACTCAACAAATGTTAGTCTTTTTAAAAATAGAATTGCTCAGGAACTGTTAGCCACATTATCATACTTATTTACATTAGCAATAATAACTGTGTGACTCACACTTGCTTCTGCAGGGGACTCTGTGACAGAAGCTGAGTGTGGAATATGATAACCCTTCCTGTCCCTGGGCAAGGTGGTAGCTACCCAGAGAGATCAGAAAAAAACCCCAGGGTCTGGGGGGAAGTGTTCAAATAGAGTAGATGGCTACCAGGTTGCTTGGCATCAAAGTGGAGTAGAGGTAGCCAACAACAGTCTACTTTCAGTTCTGAGTGAGTTTTGACGTTTACGTTTTGGAACTTGTTTTTGCAATGGTTGCCATAATTCAGGACCTGCATTTCACATAAAAGTGTAGGTTTACAGCTTTCTTTGAAAAATCAGAAAACTTGGTGACGTTCTCTGATCATTGCAACGTGGCAAGGTCTTGTCATAAGAATGAGTAACCACCATAGTCAGGTTATGTGGGGGGATTGTAGAGAGGGGCCGTTTCCAAAGGTTTGGATTTAGAGTTGGAGGAAGCAATAAAGGATGGTGTAGCATCCCAAGAAAGAAACAGTGGGAAGCCAATAGCAGCCCTACTCCTGAGGAGACGAAGGAGGGGAATAGGGTTGTTGGACAGGGTTTCTGATATGAGATGTGGCCTCAGCAGAGTCACAGCCAGCTCCAGGCATCTGGAGGAAAGAAGCTGGGAGGATAAAGAGCTTGACTTCCTTTCTTCCCACCCCCACATAACCCAGACACTTGTGACACTTGTGTACTGTTGAGTACTTGAAAGGTGAGTAGTGACTGAAGAACAAAATTTTTTTTTTTTGGTGCCGGGGATTGAACTCAGGACCTTGTGCTTGTGAGGTAGGCAGCAGCACCACTGAGCTAAATCCCTGGCCCTAAAGAACAAAAATTTTAATTTTATTTTTTAAGTAATTTAAAAAGTAAATAACTACATTTGGTTCATGGTTGCCATTTTGTACAGCTCAGGCAAAGGATCTGATGGCCAGAGGCCAGGGGCACCCTAGATGCGGCCAACAAAAAATTAACAGATCCTGCCTTAGGCTCAGGAGGAAACAGCTTGATGACGCTTTGAATTTGGAAGTGGTGCTTTGAGTTTGGAAGTCTAGCCTCCAAAACTGTAATGCAATCAATTTCTGTAATTTAAGCCACCCAGCCCATGGTCCTCTGTTACAGAAGACTTAGCAAACAGAAATTTTATAGAAGTCTTTCTGAAACCCTGGGGACTTTGGGATTCTGTCTCCTAATTCCCCTGGAGTGAGGTAGGATGCACCCTCAAGACTCTGGGGAAAACGAGGTTTGAAGTCCCTTGGGGCACCGCACACAAGGCCACCCGAACTCAGAAAGGCACCGAGAGCCATGGGACAGTTCTGTGTCGTGCTTTCAGGGCACAAAGTGACCCCACTGCTCACTCATCATTGCCATGGAGCCTTTCTCCTCATACCTTGTTCAGAGCCACAGAGCTTTATGAAAGGCCCAGGCAGTTAAATGCAGCTGTGTCGGCTATATGGGGCTTTCAGGACCAACAGGGTCCTGGGGGCTGCCTCAGCTCATCCTGGTTATTGTGGTGTCGCTTTCTTAGGGTCTGACAGGTCCCCTCTACATGGGCACTTTTAAACACACAGCCTGTCTGTCTGGATTAATTGGTTGATAGCTAGGAGCCAGACAGGCCTAGTTCTACTGCAAGGCTTACACCAAATCAGCATTGGAAAATTTACCACAATAGCAGCCACAACCACAAAACATCAGAGGCTGAGCATACATTTTTGAGTCAACCTTGAAGCTGTCTTTCCCTGTGCAGAGGAAAGTTCTCTTGCACCATCACGATGATATTTAGTTCCTGACAGAGATCTGGAGGTGCTCTTAACCCACATCGTCTCTCTGGGGTTCCTAAGAGAGGGCATAATACACACAAGGGACAATTGCTGAATTCAAGCCACAGCCTCAATTTATTAAGAGCTAAGGCAACATTTAAAGCAGAACTTTGTTTTATTTTTAAATTGAGAAATAATAATTGTGTATATTTATGGGGCACAATGTGATGTTTTGATAATACATGCATTGTGGAATGATTAAATTAATCTAATTAACATAGCTGTCACCTCACCTGCTGGTCATTTTTTTGGTAGCGAGAATATTTAAATCTACTTTTTTTTTTTTAGCAACTTTGAAATAAACAATACATTATTATTAACAGTTGACATCACGTTATAGAGTAGATCTCAAAAACTCATTCCTCCTGAAACTTGGTACCCCTTACCAACATCTCCCCTTTCCCCACACCCCAACCTCACCTCTGCTTCTAGTAACCCCTTTCTACTCTCTGCTTCTTAAGAACTTGCCTGTTTTGATTCCATATATTCATAACATCAAGCAATGTTTGTCTTTCTGTGCCTGGTCTATTTCATGTAACATAATCATGTAATATAATGTTGTCCAGGTTCACCTACATTGTTGCAAATGACAGGATTTCCTTCTTTATAAGGTTTAGTAATATTCCACTGTGTGTATCCTCCAGATTTCCTATCCGTGCATCTGCTGGCAGACACTAGCTGTGAAGGAAACCCTCTGTCACTTAGATTGTCTTTTAGTCCTGCAGGGTCTCTAGAGCTCCTACCATCACAGCCACATTCTGGCCAGGAAGCCGAAGGGTGGAGCATCCAATGGCACACATCACTGTCATCTTCTTAAGGGGTGTGTCCTATGTCCTACTGACACATCTGCTTATAGCCACTGGCCCCTTTGCTGGGCACACTTACTCCATAATACAATTGGAGTCTGCTGGAGAGAAGGGAGAGCAGAGACTAGGAGACAACTGGGTGACTCTGCACAACCCAGACCAGCCTCTGCCCAGGTCAGCCCAGCACGTGTAGGCAAGAGTGTAGCACAGAAGGAGGACTGGCCCTGTGCAGGGAGACTGAGCACACAGTGACACTAAGGGCAAGGAAAAGCTTCAGATGCTGGTGACCTGTGAATGCACATGGCTTCTCTGGGTTGGACTCTCACTGCACCTCTGCCCACAACTTTGATAAACTTGAAAGCATGGCCCAGTGCTTCATTGTTGTTTTTTTTCTTTTTGCTTAAATTCTCTTATTGGTACACTTTAGGTATACAATTCATTTACATTTATCATTGGGTGCTTGTACCTGTACATGATGTATCTTGGTTCTTATTTTTTCATCATTACCTGTGCGCCCCTCACCCCTTCCACACTTCCCTATTTGCATAGACTTTGTTTCCATTTTTTTCTTTTCTCATAATTTTTCCTTTCCCTTCTTTCCTTTCCCCATCTCCTCCCAACATCCCTACCCCTTTGGACCTTTTCCTATTTCATAATATCAATTATTAGTTATTAATTCTTTTAATCCTTATTTACACTCTCAGTTTCTCACACTAGAGAAACTATTCGGCATTTACACATGTGTCTCCTATTTCACTTAGGATCGCCTCAATATGCATCCATTTAGCTATAAATGACTCTAGTTTCTCGTTCTTTATGGCTGAGTAGTACTCCATTTTATAGAAAAACCACATCTTCTTTATCCAGTTTCCAGTCAATGGGCACTTGGGCTGTTTCCAAGCTTTAGCTATTACAAACTATGCTGCTATAAACATAGGTGCACATATATCACTGTGGTATGATTCTTTTAATTCTTTGGGGAAGATTCCCAGTGGGGGAATAGCTGGGAATAAAAAATGAAAGAATAAAATGATCAAATGAACTCCTTTAACAGGTGATATGCATTTCTAAATGGCTCAAAGCATGGCCATTTGCTAGAAATTGTATTAGTGTTGCTCTCTAAGGAGCATAACTCTGTGGTCATGATTTATTCCTTCTTTCAACCAATGTTCATTGAGCACCGCGATGTGCTGCCTCTACAGTGGGAACCCTGCAAGGGAAGGCATCTCAGGAGCAGTTAGAGCCAGACAGACATGACCAGGAAGGTCCACCGCCTTGATTCTTAACCAGCCCCGAAGAGTTGTCATTCATCCTAATAATTCTTTTAAGTAGGGACCCTCAAGTCATTGCCCCAGCCCAAGCAGCCCTTCTGGCCACTGTTTGTTCATTGGGCAATGACTTCATTTCACATGTTTTACTAAATGGGTTGACTGCCCCTCCCACCTCTCTCTCTGGTCACAATTCTTTCTGTTCCTATTTCCATCAGAGACAGGTGCCCTCCAAACCACACTGCCTACATTTATCAAAGCTAAATAGCTTTCTGCTGCCTTCCCCCATATTTCTAAAAGCAAGCTCCTCTTGCCTTACATGGAGAATTGAACTTGAATGGGAAACGTGTTTAATACACAATTTTTCTCTTCTCTCTGGTTATTTGTGTCTCAGTCAAAATTTGTAGTTGCCAGCAAGGAATGGATGCTGGCCATCCTAAGCATAAGGAATTTTATTGGCAGGACATGAAGGTTCTCAGAATTGGTGGGTGGCTTGAAGATGGGTGAAAACCAAGGGCTTTCTCTAGTGCCAGGCACTAGGTCCCTCTGTGACTACTGTGATAAAGCACCTGCAGCTGTCCTGGGAAGTAATGTCTGGTTGCTTTGGCCAGCGTCAATCCTGAGCTCAGACTCCATGGATAGGAAGAGAGAAAAGCTGGCTGGCTTTGTTTAAAAATAATAATAAAAGGACCGGGGATTTAGCTCAGTGGTTTTGCCGCCTACTGCGCAAGAGCAAGGACCCGAGTTCAATCCCTGGTACCAAAAAACCCCCAAAACAACAACAAAAAAACCCAAATATTTTTCACATTTGTGAATATGCTGAGTGGCTTTATTGTTTTGCCATCATGCCGTTCAAACTGCACCTTTGCATGACTCAGTGAGGAGACAATGACTTCCAGTCCTCAGGACCTACCAGTGCCTTGTATTTTCCGTAACAAGCCCCCTAAGTTGGCAGACACACACAAGAAGTGCTTTCACTGCATATTCTGTTAATTTACCAATAATCATCTTCAAATGCCATTTATTACAGAAAATTAGACAAATTTAGTGCAAGGAGAAAAATACTGACTGCCACCATTTGAATTTTTTTAAATTTAATTTCTATTTATTATAATAGTAAAACAAAAAGCTCCAAAAACCCAAAAGGAACAAGAGCCTCAACAGTATCCCCATATCACCTACAGATGTTGTCATATTCCCCTTCTCCCCCTCTGTGATTCCCTTGCTTTACTTCGTTTTGTTCCTTAGTTTGGCAAATGGAAGACTAAGGCATGAAGCACCACCCTCAACCCCATCCTTCAGGTGTTTCTTAAGCATCCGCATATTGGGGAAGACCTGGTAGCAACCCATGCACCTGAAGCCACTATACAGGTCCTCCAGCACCGAATCCCGGGCCAGATTCTCAGGTGGCTTCTCAGCCCCTTCCCTCTCCTCTTGGCCTTCCCCATGCAAGCCATTTCCAATGTCAGTTAGGATGTCTCTTAGGCACACAGAAGAGAAGCTGGCTTTTGAAAGGATCTTTTCAGGAAAGGTAATTTTTTCTCTTCTTGTCCTCTTTGCGAGTGGCTCCAAATCTTCTTCTGTATCCCCCAAGGAAGCCATGCCCCTTTTTGTTGGGACAGGCTTATAGTAAACATTCAGGACTCCTTTCTTTTCAGTAGATGTTGCAGACTCTGAGGGGTTATTGGCCAAGGAGAAAGGTAAATGGGAATGTTCCATGAAGGAGAAATTCTCCCTCTCCATCAAATCTTGATTTAAAAGCCTCTTGGAGGATCCAGGACCATCCTGGTCCATAGGAATGCACTTGCTTGAAGAAGAGATGCACAGCAAACGTTCTGAGCTGGAGAAATTCTCTCCTGCGTTCACATTTGAACTTGGGACCATCTCATGTGTCTCAGCGGTATCCTCTGGAGAGTTGTGCAGTTCTGCATCCAAGAATTTGTCTTCATAGGAGAAGTCCCCTGAGATTGAGGAAGAACTGTCCACCACTTTGTGGCCTTGAGTATGGGCTAGTACCTTGGCTGTACCCTGCAGAACATCTTGTAAATCCAGCTTTCCTCTTGTACCCTTTGACTTCTTCACAGGTCGTTTTAAGAGTTTCTTGTGGTGTTTTTTCTTCTCTTTACGTATCATGGTTCAGCTCTTTGCAGAATTGCTCATATCAAGTAAGAGTCTGAGACTGTTCTCAGAGAATTATTAGTAATGATAAGAAATTAAATGTATACACCCAAAATAAAGCAAATAAGACACTATCTGTTCACCAGATCACTGTCCTTCGCAACACTCAGTGTGATACCCTGGTTGATATGATACCAGTTATCACTAAGGCCTCAGCAGGGTTCTATGACCTACTGATGACAGCCATGGTGTTCCGGGACCCCACCCGTATTCACAGCACTGCAGGATTGCTTAATCTATTGCCAAGTTCATCTGTCAGTGACTTGAACTTTCATACCCAAAGTGTAATAGATGATATTGATTCAACAAAGGAAATCCTTTGATGTGTCTAGGGATACTGTACTTCTGAATCTTCCCAACCCCAAGGATATGGCAGGACCAGAGAGGATTAGGCTTAGAACCATATACTTCTATCATGGAAATTAGTAAATATTACTTCATAGCATTACTATTCAAGTTATCTGGAAATACACATCAGATACATATTATAATAGAGGTGCATATTTGAGAGTACCTCATAAATCCAAACAATTCCAGCACTTATTAAATTTCTCCTGCTACTGTGTACATTCTCATGTGTCTTCCCAATCCAACCTGTCTCCTTTGCCACTCTTCTTCATCACTTCCCTGATAGCTGGGAGAGACTCCATTTATTTATTTATTTATATATATATTTATTGGTACATTTTAGGTATAACATACATGTACATTTATCATTGGGTGTTTGTACCAGAACATGATGTATCTTAGGTTTTATTTTTTCTCCCATTACCTGTGCACCCTTTACCCCCTCCACCCTTCCCTATTTACACAGAGTTCGATTCCATTTTTTTTCTTTCTCATAATTTTTCCTTTCCCTTCTTCCCTTTCCCCTTCCCCTCCCACCATCCCCTAACCCTTGGACCTTTTCTTATTTCAAATTATCAGTTATTCATTTTAATCATTTTCATCCTTATTTACACTTTCAGTTTCTCACACTAGAGAAATTATTCGGTATTTACACATGTGGGTCCTGTTTATTTCATTTAAGAGGATGGCCTCAATATGCATCCATTTAGCTATAAATGTCTCTATTTTCTCATTCTTTATCGCTGAGTAGTACTCCATTTTATAGAAAAACCACATCTTCTTTATCCAGTTTCCAGTCAATGGGCACTTGGGTTGTTTCCAAGCTTTAGCTATTACAAACTGTGCCTCTATAAACATAGGTGCACATATATCACTGTGGTATTATTCTTTTAATTCTTTGGGGAAGATTCCCAGCAGGGGAATAGCTGGGTCAAATGGGACCTCCAGCCCTAGTTCTTTGAGGTATCTCCATACTGATTTCCACAGTGGTTGCACCAATCTGTATTCCCACCAACAATGGAGAAGGGTTCCTTTCTTTCCACACCCCCGCCAGCATTTGTTATTGGTTGATTTCTTGATAGCAGCCAATCTTTCTGGGGTGAGGTGGAATCTCAGTGTTGTTTTCATCTGCATCTCTCGAATGACCAGTGATGTTGAACATTTTTTCATGTATTTAATTGCTGTTTTTACTTCTTTGTCTGAGAAATGTCTGTTCATTTCGGATGCCCATTTTTGAATTGGGTCTTTGAATTTGGGAGGTCTGATTTTTTTCAATTCCTTATATATTCTAGATAGTAGCCCTTTGTCAGAGGTTACAGCTGCTAAAAAATTTTTCCCACACTGTAAGTTGTCTCTTAGCTCCGTTTCTGGTTTCTCTTGCAGTGCAGAAGCTTTTTAATAAGATGAGATCCCAGTTGTTGATTCTTTGTGCTGGTTCCTGTGCTACTGAGGTTTTGTTCATAAAGTCTTTTCCTATGTCAGTGTCTTTGAAAGTTCTACCTAACTTATCTTGCAGCAAGTTTAGTGTTTCTGTCTTAATATTTAGATCTTTAATCCACTTCAGTCTTAGTTTCGTGCATGGTGATAAGTATGGCTCTAGCTTTAATCTATGGCGGGTTGAAATCCAGTTTTTCCAACACCATTTATTAAAGAGGCTGTCTTTCCTCCAGTGAGGGTGGTTGGCTCCTTTGTCAAAGATGAGGTGGCTGAGTATGTCTGGAGTTGTTCCTGCATCTTCTAATCTATTCCACTGATCCTCAGGTCTGTTTCTTTGCCAGTACCATGCTGTTTTTATCACAGTAGCTTTGTAGTATAGTTTCAAGTTGGGGATTGTGATACCACCAGCCATGTCTCTGTTGCCCAGAATTGCTTTTGCTATTCTAGGTCTCTTCTGTTTCCAAATGAATTTTTGTGTTGTTTTCTCTAGTTCCATGAAGTATATTGTTGGAATTTCAGTCGGAATTGCATTAAATCTATATAGTAGTTTTGGAAGTATGACCATTTTTCGCTATATTGGTTCTTCCTACCCAGGAACAAGGGATGTCTTTCCATTTTCTTATATCCTCCTCAATCTCCTTTTTCAGAGTGCTGTAGTTTTCAGTGTAGAGGTCTTTTGCTTTCTTTGTTAGATTGATTCCTAGATATTTCATTTTTTTGGATGCTATTGTAAAAGGAATTGTTTCCTGAATTTCTCTCTCAGTGAGTCTGCTATTTGTGTATAAGAGAGCTATTGTTTTTTGAGTGTTGACCTTATATCCAGCTACTCTACTGAATCTATCAATTAAGTCTAGAAGACTTTCGGCCGAGTTTCTTTGGTCTTCTATGTAAAGTATCATATCATCAGCAAATAATGACAGTTTAACTTCTACTTTTCCTATCTTTATTCCTTTTATTTCTTTCTCTTTTCTAGTTGCTGTGGCTAATGTTTCCAGAACTATATTGAACAGGAGTGGTGATAGTGGGCATCCTTGACTTGTTCCTGATTTTAGTGGGAAATTTTTCAGTTTTTGACCATTTAGTATGATGTTGGCTGTTGGTTTTTCATAGATAGCCTTAATCAGGTTGAGATAAAGACCTTCTATTCCAATTTTCTGTAGGGTTTTTATCATGAATGGGTGTTGGATTTTGTCAAATGCCTTTTCTGCATCTATTGAGATGATCCTATGGTTTTTGTCCTTGACTCTGTTAATATAGTGTATTACATTTATTGATTTATGGATGTGGAACCATCCTTGCATCCCTGGGATAAATCCAACTTGGTTAGGGTTTATGATCTTCTTGATGACACTCTGTATTCTGTTTGCCAGTATCTTGTTAAGGATTTTTGCATCTATGTTCATTAGGGAGATTGGCCTGTAGTTCTCTTTTTGGTTTGGGTCTTTCCCTGGTTTTGGAATCAAAGTAACACTTGCTTCCAGGAATGAATTTGGAAGCCTTGCTTCCCTTTCAATTTCCTTCATGAGTTTAAAGAGTAATAGCGTTAGCTCTTCTTTAAATGTCTTGTAGAATTCAGCAGTGAAGCCATCAGGACCTGGGCTTTTCTTTGTTGGTAAATTTTTTATTACAGTTTCAGTTTCACTCATTGTAATTGAGGTGTTTAGAATTTCTATATCTTCTTCATTTAACTTTGGCAATTCATATGTATCCAGGAATCTGTCCTTTCTTCTGCGTTTTCCATCTTATTGGAGTACAGGTTCTCGAAGTAGGTGTTGATGATCCTCTGGATTTCTGCTGGTTCTGTTGTGACTTCCCCTTTTTCATTAATTGCATGGGTTTGAGTCTTTTCTTTCCTTTTTTTGATAAGGTTGGCTAAAAGGTTTATCGATTTTATTTATTCTTTCAAAAAACCAACTCTTTGACTCATTAATTTTTTTGTATCATTCTCTTAGTCTCCATTGCATTGATTTCTGTTCTGAACTTTATAATTTCCTCTCTTGTGCGGGCTTTGGCTTTGTTATTCTCTTCTTTTTCTAGGAGTTTGAGGTTCTGCATTAGATTATTTATTTGAGTTCTCTCTGTTTTCCTAATATGGGTATTCACTGATATGAATTGCCCACATAGAACTGCTTTCATTGTGTCCCATAGATTCCTAAATGTTGTACTGGTATCATTATTTACTTATAGAAACTGTCTAATTTCTTCTTTAGTTTCCTCTGTGACCCATTGGTTGTTCAGGAGGGTGTTATTCAATTTTCATGTGTTTGTGGGAGTTTTGCAGTTTCTCATGTTATTGATCTCCAATTTTATTGCACTGTGGTCTGGTAATATACTAGGGGTAATTTCAGTTCTTTTACATTGACTTAGACATGTCCTGGGAGCTAGCATGTGGTCTATTTTTGGAGAATGACCCGTGTGTGGCTGAAAAGAATGTGTATTCTGATTTTGTAGGGTGGAACACTCTGTAAATATCTGTTAAGTCCATTTGTTCAATAGCTTGGTTCAGTTCTAGAATTTCGTTGTTAATTCTTTGTCTAGATGATCTGTCTAATTGTGATAATGGGGTATTGAGATTCCCCCACTACAACTATATTAGTGCTTATTTGGTTTTTCATGTCCATTAATATTTGTTTTGTGTAGTTGAGGGCATTCATATTTGGTGCATGTATATTTAGGATTGTCATCTCTTCCTCTTGGATTGTTCCCTTCACAAGAATGTAGTGACCGTCTTTGTCTCTCTTAATTAGTTTTGGTTTGAAATCTACTTTGTCTGCAAATAAGATTGCTACCCGTTTTTTTCTGGGTTCCTGTCGCATGGAGAGCCGTTTTCCATCCTTTTACTTTCAGTCTGTGAATTTCTTTTTGAATTAGGTGTGTTTCTTGTACACAGCATATTGCTGGATTTTGCTTCTTAATCCATTCTGTCAGTCTACTTCTTTTAATTAGTGAATTGAGCCCATTAACATTGATAGTTATAATTGATAGATATTGACTCATCCTTGTCATGATGTTTTACTGTTGTTGGCTTTTATTTCTTTTTCCCCCTTTCCCTTTAGTTTCTTAGCTTGCCTGGTGGCTCCCCTCTGTTGAGCGTCATGGAGTTGTCACCTTCGTTGCCATGTAACTGTATTTTATACCTAAAATGTACCAATAAACTTAATGGGAAAAAAACACAAATGTTATAGTTGTTTTGTTCTTAGTATTCAAAGCCTGGAGACAGTCTGAATGTTCTTCAGCAGATGAATAGATAAGTGGATGAACAAATTGTGGTTCAGCTGTATAGTGGGATAGTTCAAGGTCATCCTGATCTCTAGTGAGATCTTGTCTCAAAAAAAAAAAAAAAAGTGTGAGGGGATGGCTGGGGATGTAGCTCAGTGTGAAGGCCTTGGATTCAATCCCCTATACCACAAAAACCAAACAGAAAACAAAGTACGGGCTTGGAGATGTGGCTGAGTGGTAAAGTACTTTTGGTTCAATCCCCAGTACTAGGGCTGAAAAAAGGGACAAATGGGTGTTAGTTTTGCAGAACTACATATTTTCTCTACACTGTACTTAGTATCATTTCCTTGAACTTCCACCATTTGTATTTATCACACAGAAGCTGTAGAAATGTGGAATAAAGGAATTTTGTCTATACTTGTTACGGAGCTAATTATGAGAAATAATCCGGGTAACACCATGTTTACCAGGGTTTCCAAGCACTTTTACTTAACGAGGCTAAGACCCCCTTTGAAAAAGAAGCTAAAGGTCAGGAACTCCTTAGGTGATTTTGAATTTCCTGAGCTTGATAACAAAATTAAAGTTATAACATGAGATAATCTCCTTTGGAAGCACACCCTGAAATATTAGTAGTAAAAATACTGATTTGTGCAACTTCATGGGTCAGAAAAATCTATGAGAAAACAGGTGTTAAAGGGGGCAAAGGATACAGGTGTTCTTTGTACTACTCACGTAATTTATAACCTCGAAGTTATTCCCAACTAAAAAGTTACAAAACCAAACTGAAACATCCTCTGCTCCTCATTTCAGGGTAACTGTAATTTTTTTAATGTGTTAAAATGTCTTGAAGAACCTTGCTTGAGTAAGCACAGCTCCCGCTGCCTGGCTGGGTCGGCCTCATCTCACCGTGAAGGTGTTGGCGGTGAGGCTGTTGGCTAGGTCTGCAGGAGACTTTCGGTGCTCAGCCCTTCCTCCCAGGATGGGCATCTTGAGAGCCTTGTGAGTGCAGCAGGCATCTTTAGCACATTTAGTTCCATTCTAACTGAGGGAGCGAAGGTATGACTCACCTGAACATAGTCTGTCGTTGTATATTGTATCTTTAGCTTTGAAAACTACATTTCTCTTTCAGCCCAAAATGGAGTTAATCCTGACTGGGAGAAGAAAGTTATTGAATATTTTAAGGAAAAGCTGAAGGAAAATAATGCTCCTAAATGGGTAAGTTTATTGGTATTTTAGGGGGAGAGGGTTGAGCAGGCTACAGTTCCTTTCAGTAGAGTAGTAACCCACATGTAATTTAAAAATACATAGATAGCTGGGTGTAGTAGCTGTAATCCCAGCACTCTGGAAGCTGAGGCAGGAGGATCGCTGCAAGTTCCAAGCTAGCCTGGACTACGTACTGAGTTCAAGGCCAGACTCACTACATAGTGAGGCCCTGTCTCAAAACAACAACAAAATGTAGGTTACTGTCTACATCTGCTCTAAATTTATATGTAGTATTAAAAGATTTTGGTTTCTTTGGCAACATAAATTCAAGCAATTAAATGTTTCCATTTTGTACCTCTAGGTGGCAGTAACTGACTGTTACTTCCTGTGACAAACTGGTTGTAAGAGTGTCTCTTGCCCTTAGTTTTATTGAAATGTTAGGAAGAAAAAACATCCTAAATTTTATGTTCAGTCCAGTATTTTCACAGAAACTTGCAAGAACTCAAAGTTCTTTTGTCCAGTAGTTATGTTGTATTGAATATTGTGATCATTTGGCTTCCTGATAGGGGTGGGTGGGTGTATAGATAGGATATTGTGTTGACTTGATTATTTTCTTTTAAGGTGCCATCACTGAATGAAGTTCCCCTTCATTATTTGAAACCTAACAGCTTTGTGAAATTTCGTTGCATGATTCAGGATATGTTTGACCCTGAGTTTTACATGGGAGTTTATGAAACGGTTAACCAAAACACAAAAGCTCGTGTATGTATTGCTTTTTTTGTGAAACTTTCTGCTGGTAATTTTGTGTTATTATGTTGATGTAATAATGTTATCTTTTGTTTTGTGTCATAGGTTCTTCATTTTGGAAAATACAGAGATGTAGCAGAGTGTGGGGTATGTGTCTTTAAGATATATAAAATTTCTTTCATAAGAATTTTTTTCCTCAGCAGAGAATTTATTATTCTTTTGGTTCTGCTTCAGTTTATCTTGTGGGTAACAAGTTCTAAAATATCATGTGCAGTATTTCTTTATTTGATTTTATTTGACTTTTTCTGATAATGGTTTTCTTATTATGCTTTTGTCTTTTAAAGAACTCTTAGAAAGTAGACTATCGTAAATGATGATTCCTTTCTTTTCCCAATATCTGTATACTTTGTTTTAAATACGTGTAACTTCTTTTTAAATGAAAGTGAAAGGTTGACTTAGGTTGAGCACTTGCTCAGTTAACTGTAATTAAGTCACATCTTCCTGGAAGATCTTTTTTGTTGGGTTGGTTTTTTTGAGCCAGCCTCTTGCTATGTAATTCAGGCTGGCCTTGAATTCACAGCGATCTTTCTGCCTTAGCCTCTCAAGTGCTGGGATTACAGGCGTGTGCCACTATGCCCTGCTTTTTTTTAATGCTGGAGATTTAACCCATGGCCTCATACATGCTATCCAAATACACATTCTACCATTGAGCTGTACTCCCAGCGTCAAAGCATATATACACATTTTAGATCAATTTTTCATTGGTTAAAAAAAGTAAGACATTCTCTTGCATTTCAATACAGCACTAGCGGAGGGAAAAGCAGAATTTTGGATGTAATTGGAGCCATGAAAGGGAATAGAAATTTACTAAAGAAGCAGTTGTAGAGGAACCATGAGAAATCTGCATTTTATTTGTTTCTTAGCATTGCTTTTCTCATAATAGCGGAACAACATGTAGAATTAAATTGAATTTCATCCTGACACCTGTTCAACATGCCTGGCACCTAAAGTTTATTTCTTATAGTAGAAATGATTAATTAGCATGTCAAAATAAATGAGTTAGCCAAAAATGTCTCCACAGTTCACTGTATTTCTCGTGTGTTTCTGCTGAACCCACACCCTAGTTGTCAGCTGTTGGGAAGAAAGCAGGGTCGTAGGTGGGAACGGACTGGGCAGCTGCTTGGGCAGGGCCTCTGTAAAAGGTGAGACTTCCATGGAGTTAGCTACATTCTGCGTCTCATTCTTTGCTGGTAGATATAGAACCTTAGTTTTATCAGGTTATGTAGAGCTGTTTACATTCTGGAACTCTGACTTTTACTTACCCAAACCTCAAGTGATTGAGGTAGCTGGACATGTTGTCACATACCTACAATCCCAGCGCTCAGGAAGCTGAGGCTGGAAGGTTTCAAGTTTTAAGACCAGCCTGGGCAGCACAGCAAGTTCAAAGCCAGCTTGACTACATAGTAAGATGCTGTCAGAAAGAGAGAGACTAATTTATAAACCCTAATACCAGCCTGTTAATTTTCAGGAGAAGTTATAACTGATTGAATAAAATATTCTAGTTTAGTGGCCAAAACAGCCTTCATTTGGAAATACAGTTTCAAAAATTTTATTAAGCAAAGCTGTAACTTCTAACAATTATTTAGAGTAGTAAGCGTATTTGAAAGATGGGTTGTTTAATCTCACAGGTGATAAACTTTAAGTCTCCTAGTGTCTTTCTCTTTTAGAGTGTTTCCGTAAGGTAAATGTTGTGCCTAATCTAATAGATCAACTTTATCAATGCTTAGCTCAGATTCTTTGTTTAAGGAGTGCTAACCTGTTAGACTGATACAGTGACGTGTGTGATGTAGCTCAGTGATCTCGGCATCTGGAAACGGGCTAAAAGATAGGTGAGGCTGTCCATCTGTAACACTGCCACAGGCGCAGAAGGTTTGTATGTACTGTACATTGCTAAAGAGACTGGAGACAAAAGCCCCATTCCTGGGAAGGAGGACCTTGGACCTAGAAAGAGAGAGGCAAACAAAAAACCTGACTAGTGTGTATTATCTCATGCTCCAGTTTGCTGTCTCTTTGGTCCTTGCTACCTCTTAAGCTGAAGTATGTTTGAAATGGAGAATATAGTTCTCCAAGGGAGTAATGTCAGAATGTAAATCTCATCTCAGCTACCTGTTGATGAGTATTAAATGCCTGTATCATAAGGTGATTCTGCTAGTTTTCTGTGAAAGAGACTGTGGGATTGCCATATGCTTTGTCTTCTTTTCTGGTGTTGAAGATGGAACCTGCACTTCAGCTTTGTCTTTGAGAAAGCTGAAAAGGATTTAAAGTACTCTGAGAGACTGCGGCAGGAAGATTGAAAGTTCTAGCCCTGTCTCAAAATAAAAGATAAAAAAGGGCCAGGGTTGTAGCTCAGTGTGAAGGTCCTGGGTTCAATCCTCAGTACTGCCCCCCAAAAAAATGAAGAAAGAAAAAAAATTTCCATTTGTTACCTAGGGTACTGTGTATTATGGATCTGAAGGGGAGGTAGTGTTTTATTTCATTTGAAATTATTTTATCAGTTTCTTTTAAAAATGGTAAGAACTAGTTGCTTGTTAATTAACTTTTGAGGTAACATGTATACTATGGTTTTATAAATATGGAAATATATTTGTTAATTTTTAAATTTTTTATTTTAATTTTTTAAAATATATTTGTGTGTATCAGCCTCAACAAGAACTTGATTTAAACTCTCCACGATCTACCACCTTGGAAAGACAGACTTTCTATTGTGTTCCAGTGCCCGGGGAATCTATGTGGGTAAAAGAAATATCCTTTATCTGAAATGTGTGCTGAATCATTCCTAACTGTTTTTTAATGAAAAAGACCACAATTCAGATTTCAAGTTTCTAGTTGTCTTAATGCCAGTAAAGCTAGCTGGAAAAAAATTATTCTTCATTTACAAAGCTTCATTTTATTTTTTGTTTCTTTGGTGTTCTTTTTTTTGGTACTGGGGATCGAACTCAGGTCCTTGTGCTTGCACGGCAGGCGGCAAAACCACTGAGCTAAATCCCCGGCCCTACTCATTTTATTTTAACAAAATATAAAACAACCTATGTACTCATCAAGAAATGCTCAAATTCTTGGTACAGTTTTATAGTTTAAGTGCTGTGGAAAAGATTGGGTCACCCGGGTGTGGCAGTACATGCTTACAATCTCAGCTACTTAGGA
Source organism: Heterocephalus glaber (assembly GCF_053883595.1). Lineage (NCBI taxonomy): Eukaryota > Metazoa > Chordata > Mammalia > Rodentia > Bathyergidae > Heterocephalus > Heterocephalus glaber. The sequence continues at coordinate 64,755,713 of NW_028258320.1, forward strand.
AGCTGAGGTAGGAGAATCATAAATATGTGGCCAGCCTGGGAAACTCAGTGAGACCCTGTCTCAAAGTAAAGAAAGATGCCCCGGTACCAAAAAAAAAAAAAAAAAAAAAAAACTGGGGGCGGGGGATTTAGCTCAGTGGTTCCAACACCTGCCTCGAAAGGAAAGCACAAGGTCCTTAGTTTGATCCCCAGTACCAAAAACAAACAAATAAATAAAAAATAAGGATGGGGATGTAGCTCAATGTGAGGCCCTGGGTTCAATCTCCAGTACCACAATCAGTCAGTCAATCAAAAGATTTGGATAGATTTGTAGATATTAAAATAATATCATGATAATTAGGTTAAAATATAGTTTTTAAATTAGAATTCATTTTCGTTTTATTTTTTTTGGTACTGGGCACTGTGCTGCTGAGCTACATCCCAGGCCCTCATTTTCATTTTCTTAAGGAAAACATGTTGCTGCTTTTGTTTAGTCACTTGGCATATAATTTTTTAGTCATGGCTACATACACTGAAATGCACAGATTTGTGGGGAATTTTGTTTGGTTGGTTTGGTATGGTTATTTTTTTTCCTGTTTTTTGGGTCTTGCTTTTAGTTCAGGTTGGCCTTGAACTTGCTACACAGCCTAGGTTGGCCTGGACCTCACAGTAATCCACCTGCCTCAGCCTCCCTAGTGCTGGGATCACAGGTGTGGACCTCCACACCCAGTCCCCTTCCCCGTGTTTTAATGATATTATACCTTTGTCCTTTGGCCACTGTTATTTCTTGATAAAAGGCTAGCTAGCCATCATTTTTATTGCTCCCCTGCATAAGGTCTTTTGTTTCCTTTGGCTACTTTTAATATCTCTCTTTGACTTGTAGCCTTGTGTTCAAATTCACTGGCTTTTTTCTCCTAACTTCATTTTGCCATCAATCCCATTCAGTTTTTCTTTTTCATTTCAGATATTTTCAGATTAAAATTTTTCATTGTGATTTTTCATTGTTAGCATTTCTCTGCTAATTTTCCTATTTGTTTACTCATTATATGTCTTTTCTCTAGGAGTTGTGAATTATTGTGTTTTCATGTCCTGTCTGCTAATTTTGATGTGCAGGCCATCACTGGGTTTTTACTGATTGATTCTAATCTTTCTTCTCATAACTACTAATGATGTATCGTATGCTAGTAAACAATATTGTGGAGAGTTTAGCTTTCTGTCTCTTCAAGAATGTTGGGCTGGTTGCAGTGGTGTAGGCCTGTACTCCCAGCACAGGAGGCTGAAGCAGGAAAATTACTGCAAGTTCAAGGCCAGTCTGCACTACAAAGACCAAAGACAAAAAAAAAATGTTGAATGCCTGTAGTCCTAGCTATGTGGGAGGCTAAAGTGGGTAGAATCACTTGAGCCCAGGAGTTAAAGGCCAGCTTAAGCAACATAGGAGACCCTCACTCAAAAAAAGAATGTTGTATTTGTTTCTGACAGGTAATTTACTGGAGCGTTTGATCCTGTGAAGTCATGGTTTGGGGATTTGTTAAAGTAGATATGTAGCTAGCCCTTGGCTGTATAAGACAGTCCTTATAAAATGTACTATTCAGGTCTTACCTAAATGCCTGGGAGATTCAGCAGGTCCAGTTGTAGTATTCCTGCGGCTTCATTTAATCCTTGGCTCAACAGCAGCTGTTCTGTTTTTTTTTTCTTAGCTGTTCTCTGTTAAGCCTCAAGGAATCATTTGGCCAAAAATACACGTGGAACCTGCACAGATTTCTAGGTCTTCTGTCTTCTTCATCTGCCTTTTACTTTTCTGCAAATTGTGGTTGCTTCAGTAACCCTGAACTCTGCATGCTATATTTTGACCACCCAGCAAGAGTGAGTTGCTGCACTTTGGGAAGTGCTTCTCCTGGAGAGTTGGGAAGGGTACAGACTTTCCCTGGTGTGCGTCTCCTCGTTCACTGATTGGCCCCTTCCGCTCCTGTTGTCCAGTCCCTGAAAGCATATGCTTACTTACTTTATCGAGTTTTATGCTTGTTTACAGTGATCATAAGAGTGATAGCTGTTACTTTTCATGACCAAATCTGGGGATCTGACCTCCTTTAAGAAATACTTTATTTTTAATAAATTGCCAAACTAGTAATCCTTTATTAGGCATATAATTAGCATAATTTAGGATATTCCTCAAGTTCATGGTAGTTTTTTCTTAACCTTTTATTTAACGCCTATGTTAATGCAAACCAAGCTCGAGTCAGTCCCTCGACATCCTACACTCCCAGTCGTCACAAGAGGAGTTATGAAGATGATGAAGATATGGACCTACAGCCCCATAAACAGAAAGACCAACACACAGGTGCCAGACAAGCAGGTAGTGTGTACCAGCAGGCTTCCTCTAGATGTTTCCTGTCTTGCTGTAATAGATTTGCTTACAGAGTTAATTGTTTAAGAGCTGGGTGTGGTGGTGCAGCCTGTAATCCTAACACTGGAGAGGCTGAGACAGAAAGATTGCTGCAAGTTCAAGGTCAGCCTGCACTACACAGTGAGACCCTGTCTTAAAAAAAAAAAAAAGAAATATATATATATATATATATGTATCGGTATTTCTGGATTTAGGAACTGGTAGCGATATGGCAGCCTTCTGGCTTCTGGTTTATCAGAATTGTAGGTAATTTGGAGTCTGGGGGATGTAACTAGTGGTCGAGTGCTTGCCTGGAAGGTGCAAGGCCATGGGTTTAATCCTCAGTCTCTCACACACACACATTGCAGATAGTAGTTTGGAGAGTTTTTACAGTACTCTTTGGTCAGACTATGCTTTGTAATTAGCAGTTTGGCATCACTTACAAGAATAGCTGCTCTAATGTACATTTTTTTGAGTCTCAGGTGGTAAGCTGCAAAAGATCTTTTCTATCTTCATATTCATTTAATTATTTATTTGGTACTGGGGATCGAACTCGGGACTATGTTATATAAATGGAATCATACATTATATAACCTTTGGGGACTGGCTTTTTCTACTCATATAATTTACTCATATAATTTCTAATGTAATTTACTTGAGAGCCATCCAAATATTTGTATGTATCAATAGTTTCCTCCTTTGTATTATTACTGAATAGTGTATGGTAGGCTATATTTTTATTCTAATCAGCTTTCAGCCCTAAATTGGAACTGCTACAGGAGTAAGGGCTATCTTTTAATGATCTATATATGCCCATTTATCTGATTCATGGTAGATGGTGGATATTAATGAATATTTGTTAGATAACTTTATTGTTGTCTGGCTTTATTCTGCCTAATAAGAAATGTGTCTGATGGGCCGGGAATTTAGCTCAGTGGTTCCACCACCTGCCTCTAAAACGCAGGGTCCTGAGTTTGATCCCCGGTACCAAGAAAAGGAAATATGTCCTACCAAGGTATTTTGTAGTAAGTACAGCATGTATTTTTGTAAATCAGAGATACTCAAGTAACCATATTGAATATTCATTTTTTAAAAGTACTTACATGATTTTGATAGTAATTTGTTGCTATTTTGTAGTAGGAAAAGAATTAAAATTTTCTGATTCATACTTTTCTCTCTTGTAGGTCAAAGGGTTTTGCTAGTATGTGTTATTAAAATTATAACAGTGTGATCTTTTCAAACTCAGAAGCATCATTTATATCAAACTTGAGAAATGCTTTTGGAATGTTCTTTTTCTTCAGGGTGCCTTAGAAATGACTCAGTGCAATGCTGTCCTTTGAATTTAGGAAGTGTCAGTGGTCTTCAGTGGCGTGGCGAGCCAAAACGTTTAGAAACGGAAGCTTCCACAGGGCAGCAGCTGAACTCCCTAAACCTCTCTTCTCCTTTCGATCTGAATTTCCCTTTGCCTGGAGAGAAGGGCCCTGCCTGCCTTGTAAAGGTAATGTAATAAAACTTTTCTTATCCCTGACATTGATAGATGTGTTACTTGTCTAGGAAATTGACATGGAGAACTCTTAGCATTAGTATCAGGGTTTTTTGGTGATGGAACTAATCGGTACCAATTTAGAGACCTCCAGCAACAAAAAATTTATTATTTTACAGGCTTTGGGTTAGGAATACAGTGTGGATTTCACTGTGGTAAAATCAAGTTGCCAAGAAGTCTTCATTCTTTACCATAGGTTTTAGAGGAGAATCTGGGTTTTTCTGTTTGTTTTTTTCTCTGCCTTATCCAGCTTCTAGAGCTGGCCCACATTCCCTTGCCTTGGCCCTGCCCTACCACCTTTAAGGCCAGCCACATTACATCTGTCTGACTATTTTTCTTCCTTCCTTTTTTTTTGTCTGACCATTTTTCAGTGACATCTCCATCTGACTGTGGAAGAAAGGTTCCCCTTAAAAAATAAAGAAAGAAAGAAAAAGAAAAAGAAAGGTTCCTCTTTCTGTGGATCTGTGTGATTACACTGGGCCCACCATGATAATCCAGGATGATTTCCCCATCACACCTGCAAACCTTTCTTGCATAAAAAGTAACATGCTTACAAGTTCCAAGGGTTGTGAACATCTTCCCAGGGTCCTTATTCTGGCTGTTGCAGCATTCTTAAAAAATCAAAGAGGCTGGGGATTTAGCTCAGTGGCACCGTGCCTGCCTTGCAAGTGCAAGGCCCTGAGTTTGATCCCTGGTGCCAAAAAATAAATAAATAAAATTCTTAGAAGTACAAGAATCAAAGAGTATGTCAAACATGGAAATGGAACAACTTTTTAACTCATGTCCACTACCTTCCTGTACCATTTCTAATTTTATAGTATCTATTTTTGCCATTCTTCCTTGCTTTACCAAAACTCCTTTCTCAAACCAGGTGTGATGGCACATGCCTGTAATCCCAGGGGGTACTGAAGCAGGAGGATTGCAAGGTTGGGCCCAGCCTAGGCAGTTTAGCAGTTTAGCAAGACCTTCTCCCAAAATAAAATAATACAAAAGGGCTGGGGTTGGAGCTCAGTGTATAGGCCCTGGGTTCAATTCTCAGTACTGGAAAAAATAAAAATAATAATAACTTACTTGAATTTAAGATAAAATAGAAGAAAAAAAATCTATTGAAAGGCTATTCTATCTTGCTTACTCTGGTTTTGTTCCTTTTTTTGTTGTTTTTGGTTTTTTCTGGTTTTGTTTTTGTTTTTGATCCTTGTAACTCAGTAAGTGAGAGGAGGTTCAGAAATGATTGCCAGGAATTTCCATTCTTACTCTGCAGTTTAAACTGTGTACTTTTCCCCCTCCCATCAGTTCTCACCAGGAAGAGGCTTTGACAGTTTTCTAAAATCCATCTGGACAATTTTGAAAGTTTCTTTTTTTATTATGAAAAGTCTTGTGGCCATTGTAAATTTTGTGTTAAACCCCTGATGTTGTGAAGTTTGTAAGTCTAAAATTAATCATGCTGGCTAATTTCGTTTTTGGTTTCCTTCTCAGTATGGTTAATAGATTTTTAAATAATGTATGTTTCTAAATTTTGACCATCAGCCTTTGAGAAAAACCTTTTTTTTTTGTAGTGTGACATATTTGAAATAAACATTGGTCTGGTAGTCGGGATCTGTGTTTGGTTTTTGCCCCACTTGCTGACTAGCAGAATGGCTTTAGGCAATTCCCTTATCTCTCTGGGTGTCAGTTTATGAAATACAGGGGTTACTTTAAGGTCCATTTTTTTTAACCTAAATTCTAAGATATTACTACTTTAAGACTAATTTCTTAGACTTTTTGAGTCACTTAGTGCTAGCATGATTTCATGTGGTTACTTGTCAGGTCTATGAAGACTGCGATTGTTTCAAAGTAAACGATGTTCTTGAGTTTTACGGCATCCTGTCTGTGGATCCTGTGCTGAGTATACTGAGTAGTGACGAAAGGTGAGTCCATTTGCTTCTTTTTTGTCTTGTTTACTTTTTTTTTCCTTAAATTCTTCTATGGGTACATTTTAGGTATACAATATGTTTGCATTTATCATTAGGTGCTTGTACCTGTACATGATGTATCTTGGTTCTTATTTTTTCCCCATTCCCTGTCCTCCCTTCACCCCCTCCACTCTTCCCTATTTACATAGACTTTGTTTCCATTTTTTTTCTTTTCTCATAATTTTTCCTTTCCCTCCTTTTGTCTTGTTTACTTTTTTGACATAATTTCATACTTATGGGAAAAGTGGCAGATAGTTAGAAAGAACTCCCTTTCCCTCTTTACTAAGATTTACCAGGTATCAACACCTGTGCCCCATGTTACTTTGTCATTCATTTGAGCTGTTTATGTTCACAATTTTTTTGAAACACTGAAGATTAAGCTGCATACATTAAACCCTCTACCTCTAAATACGTGAGTCAGTATTTCCTAACCACAAAGACTTCATGTGTAATCAGAGCACAGGTATCAAAATTAGGAAATTGCCATGAATATGTAACACGAATCCAGTCCATACCCACATTTACCAGCTGTCTCAGTCCTCACCTCACTCTTGGTCTAGGACCCATAGGATTGCTGATTACATTAATCCAGAACAGTTCACAGCCTTTCATTGTCCTGCATGACCTTGACATTTTTTGGTTTTGGGGGGGGTTTTTGGCTTAAACAAAGGAAAACTTAGAAGTATAGAAGTTGGGAAGGCCAACATCAGGTGTCTAGTGAAGGACCTCTCCTGGTTAGCAGATGGCCGTCTTCTCACATGGCAGAGAGCAGAGGGCCTGTGTGTGTGTGTGTGTGTGTGTGTGTGTGTGTGTGTGTGTGTTTTGAGGCAGGGTCTCACTATGTAGTTCAGGCTGGCTTTGAACTCACTATGGAGACTAGACTGGCCTTAAACTCACAGCAGTCCTCCTGCCTCAGCTTCTGGAGTGCTGAGATTACAGGCGTGCACCGCCACGCCCAGCCAAGGCAATTATTTAGCTGACTGCCTCTTTTGACAGGAAACTTCAGAAGTGATAAATCATTCTCAGTGCATTATAACAGGAGACACATGTCAGTTTGTCTTATTACTAGTGGTGGTTATCCACCAGCTCTCCTATACAGTGACAGTTTTTCACTTTGTCATTAACAAGTAACACAGAAGATAACTTTAAGACTATGTAGATATCCAGCTTTTCATTAACCTTGCACTGACTCAGTTTGCATCCATTGATGATTCAGTTGTGAACTCAATCACTAACTCACTCTGCATTTTTTAGGTATTCAACTGAGATTTTTCTCTTCCATTTATTTAACGAATTATCAGACTGAGAGATTCATTTGTTAGTAAATGATAGTATCATTATTTTCAGACTCAGATTTTCCTAGATTTAGCTCCTTGGAGTCACTTTGGGGTTCTGTTTAAGATGACCTTATCCTGTTTTGTTTTGTTTCGTTTTAATTTGTTTTGGTACTGGAGATTGAACCCAGGGCCTTTGTACTGAGCTATATCCCCAGCCCTTTTTTATTTTGATACAGGACCTCACCAAGTTGCTAAGTTACCCGGGCTAGGCTAGAACTTTCAGTCTTCCTGCCTGAGCCCTCCCAGAGTGCAGGAATTACAGGTGTGTGTCACCATGCCTGGCAGACCTTACCATTAACATTGATTTTCTGGCACACTAAGTTGTACTTACACTTTCCATGCTCTAATCTGAGTATCAGCTAGTTTTTCAAGGGCCATGGTTTCTTTTAGTGAGGAATTACATTTAAAATCAAGACCAGCCAGACAGTTGTGGTGCACACCTATAATCTCAGGAGTCAGGAGGCAGAGAGGCAGGTTCAAGGCCAGCCTGGGCTACAAAGTAAGTTCAACACCAGCCTAAAATAAATACCAAGACCCTGTCTGTCTCTCAAAAAAAAAATCAAGGTCAGAGTACTAGGTGTATTTTTGTTGTTGTGGTGATGGTTTTTTGTGTTTTGTTGGGTTTTTTGAGACAAGGTCTCTCTATGTAGTTCAGGCTGGCCTCAAAGTGATCTTGCTTCAGCCTCCCAAGTACTTGGATTATAGGCGTGCACCACCACACCTGGCTCGGTGTACTTTTTGGTACTGGGTTTGCTTTCCTTCTCAGCCTTTTTAGTGGACAGAGTATTGTATCAGTCAACTTTCTGTCATAACAAATACCTGAGATAATCTGTTTACAAAAAGTTTATAATTTATAAAACTTAACTTTTGTAAGTTTATCCTTTCTGTTTCTCTTTTGCAAAAATAGCTATTATAAGTTTATAAACGTATGTAATCAACCTGTAAGCGTTTATAAAGAGAAAAGATTTATTTTGGCTCACAGTTTGGGACGTTCCAGTCCCTGTTCTGTTGGCCTCATTGTTCTGGGCTCACATCAGGCTGGGCAGTGCGTGGAGGCGCAAAACCAAACCCAGGCACCCCAGTGAGCTAAAGACCTCCCTCCCACAACCCCAGCCGTGTAGTTTCCACCACCTTCCAGCAGCACCAGTTGGCAACCAGTCTTTGCACACAGAGGATACTCTGGATCCAGACTGTAGCTCCCGTGTGTGTACACAAGTTCACTGTTTCCGACCCAGCTCAGCACCACAGGTAGTGTTCTTGTTCTCCTTCCCATATTGATAGCTCCCTTTTCTGTAGCAAGAAACTTGACTCCCATTCTCAATACATCATCAGCTCAGTTCTACAATATACTAGGGAATTGGTAACACATAGCATTACAAGAAACAACCGAGGACTTACAGTTCAATATTTGTTTCTAGTTCTTTTTTTTTTTAGAAGAAACTATATAGTCAGAGTATTGTATTTCAAAGTTACTCAGGTAACTTTTTAACCTTTTAATAGGATTCCATCATTGATGTCACATTGGTTTGTTTGTATCTGATTGTTTTACTTGAAGGTTTTTTCATCACCTCTTTAATTTTGATTAAAGAAAAAGAGAACATTAACATGGTTGACAAATCATAACTACACAGAAAAGATTCAGGAGAGTCATTGCTGTCATCTCATCCCTGCTTGCCTGGTCCCACCCAGCTGCCTAGGGAAACATCTCCCTAGTTTCTGGTCTATCCTTCCCTGTATTCTCTTTTGCAAAAATAATTAGATGCATGTGTATTCTATTTCCCATTGTTTCTTCTATAAAAGGTGGTGTATATCTGTATTCTTTTATGTTTTCACTTAATATGTTAAATTTTCTTCATTTTTCTTTTTAGATTGCCAAAGGGGAGTACTGATATACAGCTGCATTATCTTATTGTATACCAAATGTTCATCATGCTTTCTGCATAGGAAGAACTTACATTTTTCCACACTAAAAAAATGTTGCAAAACAAATTTTAAACAGCTTTAAATAAGCTTAATAATCTCTTAGTTAACAGTGCTTAAAATTCTGTCTGTGATGACGTTCCTCCTTAGTTACTATTACTAAGACTGCTTAGTTCAGACTTGGAATTCTGATTTGGCCTCTTGAGTGGCTGTTTGACCTTGGACTTCTTTTCCTCTCTGTAAATAGTGGTAGTTGTGGGATTTTAATGAATATGTGTGTGGGAAGTATTGAACACTGAATTACCTGATACAGTGCTTGTTCTCACTATTCAGGGAAGATTTCATGTAAGAATAAAATTCAGGAAAGAGAATTAGGTAGAGATGATTGATTCTCCATTTGCTGAATAATAGATCCTGGATGGCTTTGGAGAAGATCCAAGGTTTGGAATGTGCAGAGGGTGCAGAGGTATTTGATATCTCAGCTGAGAATTGAAGAATAAGTATTTGTTTTTAAATAATCTTATGAGTGACATTCTATTAGGCCATTTATGGCAGTGATAGCATATTGAGTGAAAAATATTGTTGAGCTTGAAGGGTGGAATAAATCCATTCTATTGTACTGTGGCCAAATTATCCTAAAATCTATGTGACAGTAAAACATTTTAGAATGAGAAGCCACTTTCTGCTCTTGAAGATGTGCATGTGGAAGGGTTGTTGGCTTGGATTCTAACTTTGTCTCAGATACACATTGTTTTTACATGTTTGCAATTAGTGTCTCTAAACTGGAGCTTCGTGTCTCTGCAGGGATGCCTCTGCACTGCTGGACCCCATGGAGTGCACAGATACAGCAGAGGAGCAGCGGGTACACAGTCCTCCTGCCTCATTAGTGCCAAGAATTCATGTGGTTTTGGCCCAGAAGTTGCAGCACATCAATCCATTGTTACCTGCCTGTCTGAACAAAGAGGAGAGCAGAACCTGTAAGTGTAAGTGTTAAAGCACAGTGAACCACAGATTCTGTTTCCCCTCCATCTGTGTCCACAGCTGCCTGTGACTTGTGCTCTTAATGGAATTGAAAGGGCCTCATTTATCTTCAGTAGTGTATTGCTTTGCCCCGTTTGCCCCTTCCTTTCATTGAAACGAGACCCAAAAAAAGAACAGTATATAAAGCCACCTTAGTTTTAAGATTGGCATAACTATTGGTCAGTATTCTACGTTCACACCAGCCATCTACTGAATTGAAGTGCTTTCTTCACCAAGTCAGCTTTGCTCTGAGCCTGGAGAGGAGCTGGCATGTGCATTCTGGACCTGTCTTCCTTCCTTTTGCAGTTGTGTCAAGTTTCCTGTCCGAATTATCTCCAGTCAGAGCAGAACTGCTAGGGTTCCTCACTCATGCCCTTTTGGGAGACAGTTTGGCAGCTGAGTACCTTATATTACATCTCATCTCTACAGTGTAAGTGCTGTCTGTAGTTCTGGTGAGAATTAAGGGAATAATTGGGTGTGGTTCAGAAGTATGGAAAAGAGCAGGATGATTTCTGATGTAATTTGTGTTTTTCAATTCAGGCTTCGTAAAGTGCTTTTTGTTCTGTGTAGTAAGTGTTATACCAGATCACAAACAATCCTTTTGTTACCTTTTTTCGGGTTCACATTTAGCATTTTGATTATGTTCCCTTAGATATTAGAACCAAAGTCAGATAAAAGACTTGGCTGATAAGTAAAATGTAAGCTACTTTATCCTTTATCCTTTCTTTTTTAAAAAATTTGCGGTGCTGGGCTCAAACCCAGGGCCTTGGGCATGCTAGGCAAGTATGCTACCACTGATCCACGTCCCGAGCATCCTTTTTGTGTTCTGAGTCCTGTTTATTCAGAGCAAGTCTCTGCTTCTAAAAACAGTCAACAAGGTACGTCGTGTGCACGTTTAATCTATACGTTGACATTAGCACCTCACCCTTTGACTCCATTGTTGTTTTTCCTGATTTCAACAGTAATGTTTTGCTTCAGCAAGTTCTAAGAACACAAAAAAAGAAAATAGCATTCATCTGTAATCTCACCAGAGAGATAATCTCAGTTATTTATGATTTTTTTGTTTATAAATTTGTGCTGTATATACCTATACATTTAAACTCCCAAATACAAATCTATATCTTGCTTTCAGTACTTGTTTATAAAACATTTTTCTAATAAAAAAATTTTTGCTGTAATTCTCTGTGAATTTTTCAGTGGCTGCATATTATTTCATTAAACAGCTGTCTCATGTTGTACCCATGTCCCTCAGTGGTAGGTTTTCGTAGTTTTTCTCTATAATAAATAGCATTGCAGTGAACACCTTTTTCCTATGAATCTTTCCTTGGCTGGGATCTGAGACAATAAGTACATAATGGTTGATTTTCAGATCCTTTCTCTGTTGCCTTATGGCTAGATGAGTGTGTTGCAGGTTGAACGTACCTAATCCCAAAACCTGAAATGCTCCAGTCTATAAAATATTTTGAGAGCTGATATTGTGGAGCATTCAGGTGCTCAACCAGTAAAGCATATGTAAATACTCCAGAATCTGAACCACTTCTGGTCTCAGGCATTTTGGATAAGGGATAGTAACCTATACTCTGATCCTCATATTTCTTATCTGTAAAACGAATATTTCCTAGTTCAGTCTGTTTGGAAATTAGATGAAAATGCGGAGCTAGGAATGTAGCTCCGTGGTAGAGTGCTTGCCTAGTGTGGACAAGGCACTGGGGTTGATCCCCGGTACTGCAGGAAATCAAGGGAGGGAAGAAAGTGGGGGGGATGAGCGTTCAGTCATCCCTGGTATGTGATTAGCACTTGATATACAAGTATTGGCTATTATTTTAACTGTTGTTCTAATACATAAAACAGCTATTTAGAGTATTCTATATTTTAATGGAAATATTAAAGTGGATTTTTATTTAACATTTTGTGGAAATCATTTCAATATCTTATTTATTGATTTTTTTTTTTCCTTAGATACACAAGAAGAGATGTTCTTCCACTGGGAAAATTTACTGTGAACCTGAGTGGTTGCCCACGGAATAGTACCTTCACAGAACATTTATATCGAATTATTCAACATCTTGTTCCAGCAGTAAGATCAATATAGATAGGAATTATAAACTGAAGCATACATCAAATCCACCTAATTGCCTTTTATTCAACCCAAATATTTAACATTGAGGTTTTTTTTTTTTTGGTACCGGGAATCAAACTCGGGTCCTTGTGCTTGCAAGGCAGGGAGCGGAACCACTGAGCTAAATCACCCAGCCCAACATTGAGATTTTAATAGATCTTACTGGATGGGAAACAAAGCTTGCCAAGTTACATAATTTAAAATGTATGGTTTCCTAAATGTTTCACATATATTCCTTGGTACAAATTTTTGTGAGTCTAACAACACAATTAGAGTAACTTATTTAAAATTGTACTCTGTGTTGATGCCAAGTTGTGCAATTTAATATCCTTTGTAATGCATTAGTCTTAAATCTAAATAAGCTCTAAATTTTAGGAGCCTAATTCTTTCAGCTGAGGTTAATAAAGATCTCTATCCTCATTGCTCCAGTTTTAATTCCTGTTTGGAAAGTTGAGCTGCCTTTATTTCCCGGGACATCTGAGTGTAGTGTTTGTGTATGGCAGGGTCTTGGGAACAGGGGAACTGCTTCTGATTAGTCGTGTGACTGAAAATACTAGTCACCTCTCACTTTGAGCGGTCCAGAAGTTGAGCCAGGTCACCCACTCATCCAGTGTGGAGTGCCAGCACTCCTAGGCCCTCCAAGAGCAACAGTGGGCGGAACAGACAGGTAGTTCTCCTCCTGACCAGAGGACTCAAATTGCTGTGGGGTCTACTTTTGAATTCCCAAATTAGAAATTAAAATTGGAGGGCTGGGGGTGTAGCTCAGTGGCACCTGCCCCTGCCTCACAAGTGCAAGATCCTGAGTTTGATCCCCAGTACAAAAAAGGAGAGAGAAATTAAAATTGATTCTTTCTCTTTTTTTTTTTGGTACCAGGGATCAAACTTAGGACCTTGCATTTGCGAGGCAGGCACAGTGCCACTGAGCTAGATCCCTGGCCCTAAAATTGAAAATAGGTTAAAATACTAATTCATTAGAAATAATTACATAGAAACATAAGTATTTTAATAAAAACATCCCAAACCAAAATTATTAGTAATAAGTCACATTTTTTACATTTTTACAAATCTCTTTAATATCTGGGTTAATAGACCACTAAGTTTTTATGTCTATTTTCTGTTATAACACAATGTTTTTATTGAAGTATATTTTCTTTAATGGTAGTTGAAGTGTGTGGTCTGAAAACCTATCATTGAAATTTTCATGTTCTGTTGTTATAAAATTCATTGGTCTGTCTTGCACACTGAAAGAATCTAAATTAAATCCTGATTTTTATCCCATGAACCACATAAAACGGTCTCAGCAATTCCCTAGGCCCTGTAGCACTTTTTGAGAGTTAAATTAATCCACGGTAGGTCATTGAAGTGCCCTGCAGAACTGTGAGACCTTCAGGAGGTGAAGATGGATAGCACTAGCAGTGGACAGGGAGGAGCTACTGGTGCCTAGGGACAGGGAAGGCCTAGCTCAGAGGTGGTGTTCAGGAGACAGCACCAAGCCTGGAGGCTGCTCAGGGGAAGTTTCCATTCTGTGGCGAGAACAGTGCCAGGGGCTGAAGAGCTGTGTGTTTGCCAGCATGAGGCTTGAGGGCATGTCTCCCAACACCATTTTCATAGAATCATTGAGCCATAGTACAAAACTCCTCTGAATTTTGATTCTGTGTTTTACCTTTTCCTCAACAAGCTTCCCCCCACCCCGCATACTTCCATTCCAGCTTGTGTGGTAGGAGAGCAGAGGGGTCTAGAGCAGAGTGAGGGACATTATGAGGATGGGCATGGCAGTGGAGGCAGTGTCACTGACTTAGCAGATTCCAGTGCATTGGCACTGTCAGTTGAGAGATCTGCAGCAGCGAGCCATGGCTTAGTGTGCTCTCTTCCTAGATACTAGGCTATGACAAATGAATATGGTTCTCCCTGTGTTTTGGGGTTAGGACCCCCCTGGGATTTGAATCCAGGGCCTTGTGCCGACTAGGCCAGTGCTCTGTTACTGAGTTATTTTTTATTTTGAGGCAAGGTCTCACTAAGTTGCCCGGTCTGGCCTTGAACTTGCCATCCTCCTGCTTTAGCCTAGCAAGTAGTTAGAATTATGGGCATGCACTACTGCACTATGCCTTTCTTCTTGACTTGGAAAAAATTTATTTTCTGTTTTCCTAGCTTATGCTCGGTTAAAGAAGTTCAGCCTCTGGATATTTGATATATGTATGTCTGTTTTCTACCATTTGTAGAAATTGGCAAAATCAAATTATTCTTCAAGATTATTGAACAGGACATTTGAGAATAAAGCAGCTCATTGAATGAAATTCTAATGCATGATATAGACAATATTTTTCCTTCTAAGAGTTCCAGAAAGCACATCACTCTACCCCTAGATATTTATAAGATCATTGTATTTGTCTTTTCTTTGGTTTTAGGGGGGTTTTTTGGTACCAGGGATCGAACTCGGGATCTTGCGCTTGCAAGGCAGTGGTGGCACCACCGAGCTAAACCCCCAGCCCATAGGTCATTGTATTTGAAACATAGTGTTTTAATTCCCAGCATACATATATATATTATTAAAACAGAGAAACAGATCCTTGCTCATTAAAAAATCTCTTGCAGTCTTTTCGTCTACAGATGACTATAGAGAACATGAACCATTTGAAATTCATTCCCCATAAAGACTACACAGCCAATCGCTTGGTCAGTGGACTCCTCCAGCTGCCCAACAACACTTCCCTGGTCATTGATGAAACTCTGCTGGAGCAAGGGCAGTTGGACACCCCAGGTACATACACGGATATTTCCCCTCCTTTTCTGACTTCCCTCTGTTAAAGTCAGATCTGTTAATGACTTTTTTTTAAAAGGCTGTCTGTGGAAAAAGACATTCAACAGATATTTAAGGGAAAGACATGTGCACTTGATTAAAGCATATGCTATAAATTAATTGTGCTTACCAGCTTTTCTATTACGATATTCTGAAAATAGTATAGGAGTAAAATACTAATTTAAGTGCTTACATGGGAAGAAGTTTTCCCTTAATTATGTTACCTCAAAAGAGAATTATAAAAAAATCTAATAACATTCATGTTGCCTTTTTTTTTTTTTTTTTGAGACGGGGTCTCGCTGGCCTTGAACTATCTAGCACAGGCTGGCTTCAAACTAGCGGCAATCCTGTCTCAGCCTCTCACGTGCTGGGATTACAGGTGTGCGCCACCACACCCAGCTCATGTGAACTTTTGAAAACATTTTTAGGGTTCGGAATGCAGTTCAGTGGTGGGGTACTTGCCTTGCATGTGGGAGGCCCTGGCTCCAGTCCCCAGCACTACAAAAATAAATAAATCACCATTTTTCAGAGCATCTCTGGAAAAATATTTAGTAGATCAGATTATTTGAACTAACCTCAGTTGTGGAATATGTTTTCAAATCATAAAGTACCAGGCATGGCGGTGTATGTCTGTAATCCCAGCTACTCAAGAGATGGAAGCAGGGCTGGGGATTTAGCTCAGTGGTTCTGCCACCTGCTTCACAAGTGCAAGGACCAGAGTTCAATCCCTGGTACCAAAAAAAAAAAAAAAAAAAGGTGGAAGCAAAAGGATTGCAAGTTCCAGACCAGGCTGTGAAACTTATTGAGTCTCTGTCTGAAAATAAAAACAGTGTTTTTAAAACACTGGGGATATAGCTCAGTGGTGATATGCATGCCTAGCATGCATGAGGCCCTGGGTTCATTCTCAGAGCACACACGCACACAGAACAAGAAAGAGTGCTTAGATAAAGAGACTACAAGTGACACTTTGTTGGTGAGAAGTTCAGGAAGTAAAGATAGAAGGAAAAATGTAGATGGGGAACATTAAAGGAAGAAGTGGTACAAAATCATCAAAATTCAGTACCCTTACCTACATACAGAAATAATTACAGTCCCACCATGTAACTTCAGCCCTATGACTGTACCACCTAGGAAGTAATCTTGCTTGCTGAGAGCCCATTGTTGTCTGGTAGTGTATTAGACACTAGGCATTAGATTTGCTTAGTGACATTCAGCTTAGTATAATCAGTGCCTCATATCCGTTCTATAAGCCCTAGAAACTTCATGTCTTGTAATTATTGTCAGCTAAGCCAAACTAATCTGTGTAGGTGATTAAAATCAAGTAATTGAAAGTTTGTTCTTGCTCTTGTAGGTGTTCATAATGTGACTGCCCTGAGCAACCTGATAACCTGGCAGAAGGTGGATTATGACTTCAGTTACCACCAGATGGAATTCCCCTGCAGCATCAATGTTCTTATCACCTCAGAGGGGCGGTCACTCCTCCCTGTACCATGAGTCTTTTTTTTTTTTTCCCCCTCCCCCCCACCCCAGTACTGGGGCTCGAACTCGGGTCCTTGCACTTTCGGGGCAGGCAGCGGAACCACCACGAGTCATTTTTAAGCGGAGAGGGGGTTACATTTGGAAAAGATAGCTACATTTTTGTTGTTTCTTGGGGATGCTTATTAATAGTTACATTTGTCTTAAGAAATTGTAATTGCAGATTATTAATAAGGGAAGCAATTATTTTGTTCTGACTTGGGGTGAAAACTTAAATTTATGAAGAACCCAGCCAGCAGGGTCAGGGATTTAGCTGAGTGGTGCTGCTGCCTGTCGATAGCCGCAAATCTCATGATAACCAAGGCTGTTGGCAGCAAAAACTTCTACATGTAGGCATAAAAAGTAGATGTTATCTGTAAATTGCCTGATTTACTTCCAGGCTACTGTTCTTGCTGTCTCTGTCCCATTGTTTTCTGCTTGTCTTAGGTGAAAATATTCTAGAGTTCCTTCTAAAATATCCCTAATCGCTTGGTAATGAGTTTTTTTGCTTTATGGTGAAATTCTCTGTTCATCAGAATGTCTTATCAGAGCTTTTAATTCTGAGGATGATGAGAAATACTCTCAGGCATTTAAAAGGTGTGCAGTTTGTATAATACAGTGTTTACCTGTGATTGATGAGAAACACCCTTTGACTAAAATAATTTTCTGTGGAAAACTATTAGAGCTTGCCTATCTTTTCATATGCTTATACCATTTAGGAAACATAACCAAGAAAAAGCTAACTATTGTTTTGGTAGTTACAATGAGTGTAAATATTGAAAGCTGATTCCTGATCCTCCGCCAGTAGTATTTAGTGATGTCCTTAGGAGCTGATAGTCTGCATCCTCCTTAAAGTGTAATTTAACCTAGGAAATTTTGTGTGCAATTTTTCTTTTCAGGCAGACTGCCAGATCCACTTACAACCCCAGCTAATGCCACCCAATATGGAGGAGTACATGAACAGCCTTCTCTCCACAGTGCTGCCTTCTGTATTGAACAAGTTCCGCATCTTCCTGACCCTTTTGAGATTCCTGGATTACAGCATATCTGATGAAATAACCAAGGTACTTTCAGGGTTAAATCAAGGATTTCCCTGTGTTGAATTGTAGTGTTTAACTCAATTCACATTTGCTGTAGTTATCAGTAAGGTAAATTTGCTATTTGTGTACTATCTCTTTCCTCCTCCTTCCTCTAGTCTTCCATTATTCCTTTCTCTTGCTTGAAGTAGGTTGGTTTGGGGTTTTTTTTGGTACTGGGGATTGAACTTGGGACCTTGCACTTGTGAGGCAGGTGGCAGCACCACTGAACTAAACCCCCGGCCCTGGTTTGGTTTTTTTAGACAAGGTGTCCGTATGTATTCCATGCTGACCTTAAACTTAAAATCCTCTTCAACTCTCCTGAGTACTGGGATTACAGGTGTGCACCACCATTCCTGAAATTTCATCACTTTTTCCTCTCCTCTCTCTGGTACTCTCATTATGAGTATGTCAGTGCACTGAATGGTATCCCACAGGTCTTTGAAGTTCTGTTCATTTTTCATTGTTCTCTTTTCTTTCTGTCTCACAGAATGGATAATTTCAGCCTATCTTCTGGTTTGCAGGTTCTTTTCTTGTACCTGCCTAAATCTGCTGAGCACCTCTAGTGAATTGTTTTTTTAATTTCTATTTGCTTATTCTATTTGGTGAGACATTGTTCTCATGTTTTCCTTTAGTTATTTAGTTTAGGGGAAACAATAGTTTCCCCTTATTCAAGAATGATACATCCAAAGATCCCTAGTGGGTCCCTGAAACCAAAGATAGCACTGGTCCCTACCTATGTTGCTTTTCCTATGTGTACCTAACTATGACAATCATTTTTTTGGTACCAGGGATCGAACTCAGGACCTTGTGTTTGCAAGGAGGCATGGTGCCATTGAGCTAAACCCTAAGTTGTCATAGTTAGACAATTTAATTTGTGTGTTCGACACAAAGATAACAACAACTGCTAATAAAATAGAGCCATTATAACAACGTATTATAATGAAAGTTATGATGGCTGTGGTCTGTCAGCTGCCATGGGGCAGTTAGCATACCCAGTGTTACTGTGCTAGACACAGCGATGGTCCGTGTTCCAGGCAGAGCAGAGCAGGCCAGGGTGAGAGCAGGTCATCATGCCGCCACTCATGAGAATGGCACACAAGTGGGTGGGGGCTGGGGCAGTCGAGTGTGACAGTTCTTTCCCCAGAGCTTTTGTCAGAAACCAGCAGACGCAAATGTTAATCATCTTGGCTACCTGAGACACTATATAATGGTAGCAGCAAATAAAAGGCTAACCAAAAGCCTTAAATGGAAAGAAAAGCTGGGGTCCTTTGTGTTAAGCTACAGGCCAGCCCTTTTTTTATTTTTTAGTTTGAGACATGTTAAGTTGCCTGGGACGGGGTCAAACTTGCAATCCTTGTGGTTCAGCCCCACACAGTGCTGGGATTACAGGCATGCACCACTACACCCAGCAGCACAATTTAAAGCTTATGTTTGCCAGCCTAAAATCCCAGCATTTGGGAGGCTGAGGCAGGAGGATCGCTGTGAGTCTGAGGCTAGCCTGGGTACAGAGTGAGACCCCTGTCTCAAACCCCCTCAGTCCAAAAAAAAAAAAAATCGATCAGTAAAGCTTATGTATATTTCTTGACTTTTCCATCAATATTTTTAGACTGCAACTGACTGCAGGAAACTGAAACATCTTAAAGCAAAACGGTAAATTGGGGTGGGTTGCTATACATGGTTTCCTTTATGACTTTGATGATATTGAGAAAGTCCTAGTAAATTCTGTTTGGGTTTTCTCATGGACAGTTTCTTTTGACTCCTTTTTTTCACAATGTGGGCTGTACCTTCTTATTTCTTTGCATGTCTCCTAATTTTTTTGTTGATGACTGGACATTTAAAATAAAGTAG
This sequence comes from Heterocephalus glaber, assembly GCF_053883595.1. Taxonomy (NCBI): domain Eukaryota; kingdom Metazoa; phylum Chordata; class Mammalia; order Rodentia; family Bathyergidae; genus Heterocephalus; species Heterocephalus glaber. The sequence goes on from NW_028258320.1 coordinate 64,775,204, forward strand.
TAACTTCAGGAAGCCAGATTCTGGGGATGAAACCTCACTAGAGTTTGTTGTGATTGGCTATTTAGTGACTCTGTAAAATCTTATTTTTGGAGGGGGGGGTTGTTTGTGATTGAACCCAGGGCCACCTATCCAAGTGCTGTGTCACTGAGGGCCTCTCCCCGACCCCTGGTATCTATTTCATCCCCCAACTTTTTTTTCTATTTAAAGCTTTTAGTTAGCCTGGGTCCCCCCCGACCTTGGTACCAGGAATCAAACTCAGGACCTTGCATTTGCCAGACAGGTGTGGCACTGCAAAGCTACATCCCCGGCCCTGTTAGCCTGTTACTTGCTGTAGCCATTATACAGTGTCTCAGGCAGCTAAGATGATGAACACTTGCATCTAATAGTTTCTGACAAAAGCTCTGGGGAAAGAGACTGTCAACTGACCATCCTCTAAGTCAGGAGGATAAAGACAGCCTTGCACATGGGCTCCTCCAGGAAGTCAGCACAAGGTCAGATGGATAGTGACAGTTGGTGCATTGAAGGAACCACGGCCCGGGGCTACTGGTTTTCACAGCTGTCACCTGGCATGCAGGGAGAGGTGGGCTATGGGAACAGAGCAAAGTCAAATTACTACAAAGCTCAACATTCTTACCAAGAATCACTTGGTGTTCTCGTATAAATGTTCCTGAGATTGCAGTGTCTAGTTTATTTCCGGATTTTGAAAAGGCTGGAGGCATCATTCTTTGAAACTACTACTCTTCCCTGTTTAAAGGCATCATGTTTATTACTTGAGTTGCATAGCCTTCTCAAGTGGATTCAAATTTTTAGAATATTAGCATCTGTATATATATTTTCAAATATAGTATTTGTTCTCTTTCTTTTCACCCATGTGCCTCATTTGTCTATGGCAGACACTGTCATTTTTACATCAACACTTGGTGCTTCTTATTCCTTATAAAAATAAGGAAATGGTCTTAAAGTATATTTGAAGTTTTAAAGGAGTACCCTAACCCTAAAGGACATGTGCTCTTTTGATAAAGGCAGTTGAAGATGACTTCGTGGAGATGCGTAAGAATGACCCCCAGAGCATCACTGCGGATGATCTCCACCAGCTGCTGGTGGTAGCTCGGTGAGTAGTCCAAGCTCCTAATTGCTTTTTCTGAAGGCCGTGCGGTAAGTCTCCTGATTTATGCAGCAATAGCTGAGGCAGACTTCAAAAACTAGAAAGGAGCTTTCCTTTCAAAGATGCCTTATGAAAGGACTCACTGTGGAGTGGGTTGGTCAGTGGTCACCTCGGGGCAGCAGGCCTGCCACATGTCCTCTAAGCTTCTTGAAGTTCTGACTCTTCAGGGATTCCCTTAGAGAAGTCTTAAGTTGGCTCTTGACTTGTGTATAGTTGCCAGACAGTGTTGCCTCCCAATTTGGGCTGTGTCTTTAGAAAATATTCCTAGCCAGGTGTGGTGGTATACACCTATAATCTCAGCACTCAGGAGGCTGAGGCAGAGGATCACCACAAGTTTGAGAACAACCTGGGCTACATAGTGAGTTTAAGGCCAGCCTGAACTACACAGCAAGACTCTGTCTCAAAAAAGAAAAAAAAAAAGTATTCCTAGGTCTTAAAACTTTTACTTAGCATCCTAGCTCTAGACTTAAATTTGTTTGTTTCAAACCAGGTTTCTGTCTCTGAGTGCTGGTCAGACAACGCTGTCACGAGAACGGTGGCTAAGAGCCAAGCAGCTAGAGTCTTTAAGAAGAAACAGGCTTCAGCAGCAAAAATGTGTGAATGGAAATGAACTTTAAAGTTCTGATACCCATGAAGATTGATGGGCAAACGGTAGCCACGTTATTGTAAAATTCAAATGTCATTTGTACCACATTGTTTTATAGATAATTTGTATCAAAAACCAATGACTTTTCCTGAAGTCAGGCCTGGTAACATCTGAAGTTTATATGATACCTCAGTAAGGGCTTTTACCTTGCTGATTTTATGGAGCTTTTGGAGTTTGTTTTATAATTATATAAATCAGTTACAATGTACAAAAATATTTGATATTAAAGTTTAATAATGATGATGTTGCTGGTTATACCATTTCCTTAGCTACAGCAAAGTCATAGGCCAGACTCTGTTGAAATGCTGTTAACTTCATTTGAAGAAAACTATTGCAATTTCAAAGGTGAAGGAATTTTGCACTTCAGATTTCTGTCTTTCCATTTAATAGTGGGTCTGAGTCTGTTCAGTAGTCAGGTTTGGGGAATGGGGCAAACCTGCCATAGATTCATATATGGGACACCAAGACAACTGGCAGCTGACAGAAACCTTCCACTTAACAGTTAGCCTACAAAACTAGTCATTTACATGGAAGTGGTTCCCAAACTTTTTAATTTTATGAACCAGCAGTATTTTTTTTTTTAAATTGGGGATAATGTTGCCAATTTTCTTGACATGTAATCTGAAAGCAATCTCTTTATTACCATAAAAGGATAAACAGCCTAGTGTGATGGCACATGCCTGTAATCCCAGCATTCTGAAAGTCTGGGGCAAGGGGCTGGAGTTTGAGACCACACTGGGCAACTTGGTGGCTTTCTCAACAGGAAAAAATTTAAAAAGGGATAGGAGTGTAGCTCAGTGTGAAGGCCCTAGGTTCAATCCCCACTACCTCGCCAAAAAGGTTTTGTGGGGTTTTTTTCCAGAACAAAAGATAGTACCTTAAATGGAATAAATGTAACTTTTGGAGAATACTACATTGTCTTCATTTCTCATTATATCCCAGCACATTCAAAAACCACAGCTTTATGGGATTCATTTAAAGGAACACTGCTCTATGAAGCTTCACCTAAATATGAGAAAAAAAAATAGTAAATTTAAAAACTAATGCCCTCTTTAGAAAGCTTGGTTTTTGACAATGTTGGGGATCAAACCCATACCCTCTCTCGTGTGCTAGGCAAAGCCTATACAAGCGGGGGTGAACCTATGGCATGCATGCCTCAGCTGGCTGTTTGTTACCATTGAAAGCTCTAAAAGGTTTGCCATCACTTGCCCTATGCCAGTGAGCTACATCTCCAGCCCAGAAAAAGACTCCTGATGTCATTCAGTTGCTTTGAGGATATTAGATTTTGAGTTTTATGTAAGTTTACCAGTTCCCATTATATTAGATCAAATTATCTGCCAGTCCAGTAAAGGCCTGAAACAATTATAGGTAAGCTTTCCCTGACCCCATTAGTTTTGATAAATACAGTTTTTTAAGGAACAAAAATACTACCCACAGAGAACAAATTAACATACCATAGTATAAAATTGTGGCAACAAGAATCTTCAGAAAGGTTCGAATATTACTTTTTAAAGACATCGATGTGTATAAAGATTAAATTTTTTCCGTCAGTAACTTACCTAGTTGGAAACAAATCAAATGATTCCTTAAACTTTTTTCCTATAAGGAAGACTTACATTGACGTTGTTAACCAAGGAAACAGGGTCAGCCTTGAAAAATCAAGGAATTCATTATGCTTAGTGAAGGGAAATAAAAATTAGCTGGTGGTTCAATATTCTTTTCCTAAATTCAAATCTATTTTTATAAACTAATGTAAATAATGTTTATATTAGAATTCTAACTGGTTTTCATTTTTATAACTGGTAGACTAGACCTTCCTTAAAACTTTTAGAAATAAAATGAAGGTTCAACTGGATTTGTGAGTAAAATAATTTTCTTTATCCTTGAACAAAGTAGATTAGTTACCATTGTGTCTAATTGTGCCAATGTAAAATGTAATCTACCAAAGAGAAATCCTAATTTTGCTTGGTCTTGCAGAAAAGTTCAGTGAAAGAACCCTCTTTCCAGTAAATAAACTTTCCCAAATTACCAGTTCCTCGGGCTGTTTTTTATGAATTCTAAGATTCACCAACCTACTTAATGTTCTATGTGGGAAAGCCTCATGTTCTTAGAAAAACATTTCAAGGGTAAATTGAAGGATAGGTTCTACCCAAGTCACTTTTCTCCCTTGCCCACACACATGGATATTCTAGTTTGTTGCTCTAATTTAAGGCAAGCTGTTTAATCCTGTTTGGGTTTTCTTTGGTACCGGGGATCAAACTCCAGTCCTTGCGCTTTCAAGAAAAGCTTCGGAACCACTGAGTTAAATCCCCGGCCCTGTTAATCCTGTTTGAATGACAAAGAAATTGAACAGATACTATACAGTATATCCCTGCTTGGAACTAAACTGCCGTAAGGTAACTAGTATTCAGAAATCTCTTTGGAATTCATCCTTTGGAACATGAACATGCATATTTTCTCACCTTGGCTTGTATTTTCTCTGGTGTTGTGAAGCAATTTTCAAGACCCAGAAGTTGGTAAGAACAGAATAAAGCATTCACTTTTGAATATATGAAATTGAAAATGTTTTGTGATTCAATTTCTCATTTTTGAAATCATAAGAGACTTCAGAATAAGATAACTGGAAAAGTTCACAAGTGTTCAGTTATCAGGTTACCTTATATTTTTTTGTTTGTTTGGTTTTTTGGTACTGGGGATTGAACTGGGGACCTTGCGCTTGGGAGGCCGAGGCAGGCGGCAGAACCACTGAGCTAAATCCCCAGCCTGATACCTTACTCTTATCTAAAATCAAACCGTTAAAATGTTATGCAAGGAATTCTCATACACATTGTCACTTTACTGGTACTTTTTAATAGTCACAAGATTTGACACATCAAAAAAATACCACTAATAAATAACAAAAACGGAATGTTTATCAAAGTTACGACATACTGTTCAGCTAAGAATCACTTCAATAGAGTAAGGCTCTAAAGATAGCAGAGAAACCAATACTTGCTGGACTGTGCTGTGCAGCTTTCTTCCTGTGTGGGTTGGTTATACAGGTGGCTCTGGCTCTCCATGGTCAGGATTATCATCATAAAACCAGTTTTCACACAACAGTGTTTCAAACCAAATTTTCACAAGTTGGAGTAGTGTGTACCAGATGTTGAGGAATGTCCTGGAAAAGTTAAAACTTGAAGACTTTCAGAATTTCTGATAGCCAATACATTCTTTAAAGAGAGCAAGATAAAATGGGTACCACCAGATACATTTGATGCACTGGGTTTACTTTACAACAGGCAAGTCAGCGTGTCTCAATTTGAAGACCACAGGTGACAGAATAATTCAAGTTAGAATATAAGGTGTGTACTTTTTTTTTTCTTGGTACCATTGATCGAACTCGGGTCCTTGTACTTATGAGGCAGGCGGCAGAACCACTGAGCTAAATCCCCGGCCCTTGAATATGGGGAAAGTTAGGATCAAATGAGTTTTTAACTACAGCATTAGTAATCCTCAACTCTTCACAGGGAATGGTTAAGTCATAAAAATTTTTTATAGTCATGCTTCTCCATTCTAAATTCACTAAACTAAATGGTACCTTGTAGAGGTAATAAACAGGAATGAACTGACAAAAATGCTACTCTCAAATGGGCCCATGTCCATTCCTTGTGTCTACTTCCTATACTTCATCCCCCCCTTCACCCAAAAAATACCCACTTCAGGTTCTATACCAAACTGACCTGTTCCTGAATTACTTTCAAATGAATAAACTGCTCTGTAGTTTTGTAGTGTATATGCTACTCAGGTCTACACAATGTAGGATGACACAGCCTAGTCTTGGCTCTCAAATCTGGAAATCTCAAGTTCAACCTCCTCTGAAGACCCTTCCCAATAACCAGAATTGGTGATCCCTAGATTCAAACAATACAAGTTAAAATAGCCTAATATGTGAAAACATTTTTAAATAAAACACGATTCTTTGTGGCTAAAATCTAAATCTGGATTATTCTTGTCTGGCATTGTGTAAACATATTTTTAAGTTCATTTTGTTGGACTTCATTAACTACTTCAGGTTCTGCAGGACTCTTCTGAACTTTGGCTACTGCCAGGTTTATCCCATGGGTGAACCCAGCTTGGGTAATACTAGCAACCTGGACCATGGAGCTGCGAATCTTTGCAAAGGGAGAGACTGCTCTGCTGCTACTGTTCTCAGAAGGAGAAGGAGTTACACGATGCCCTGCCTCAAGTTCCATGCTGAGACCAGAGCTGGGAGTCTTTTGAGATACAACTGAATGAACTGGTTCAACTGACAAAAATTGGGGGCCTGTCCCAGAAGACACATCTAAATGAGATGGCCGAGAAGGTGTCTGTTCCGTTGATTCTGATTGAGTTTCTTCATTAGAAACTTGATTGGTCATTTGATTTCCTTCCTCACTAGCTTGCTGAGACACAGACTTGGTCTCTGACGGCTCAGTCATTTTGTTTTGTGCATCTTGGACAAATCTGTGGCAGTAAATATCCACAGGCTTAGCAAAGCCAGTCAATATGTGTATGTTGTCAGAAGGGCTCTTGTTCAAAGGAGACTCCTGGCCTTTTCCAAGCCCACTTCCATGAGCAACAGTGACCTCTGAAGGAGCATGAATACTAATATCAGTGCTGCTAATAGACTGAGATCGACTGCCTAATCGAGGTGCTGAAGCAATAATACCACAACTAGGAAGAACATAATCGATCAGCCCTACATTCTCTAAAGAATTAGCCAGCTGCTTGTCTTCATCCGCCTTGGAATTGGTAAGGAATTCATCAGAGTGGTATGAGTCATCTGAAGACATGTCCTCATCAGACTCTGCCTGGACCTTATTATCCATCACTCCCGAGTTTTCTATAGTCTCAAGACTACTATCTGATTTCCAAAGGTTGACTTTTAAGTTTGGTTTTAGAAAATTAACTTTCATTTCACGTTTTGTAAAGTTTCCTAATTTTCGTAGGTTGCCAATATTTACATTGGATTTGGTCTGTTTCACTTTTTGATTTAGAGAGGAAAATTTGCTCATTAAAAAATTCTTCCCCTGGGCCAAAGAGCCTTGGTTTTGAGATCTGATACCAATGATTCCTTCATGAGGTTTACTGCTCTTCCTGTAAATTAGAAGAAAAAAATGTTAGTAGCCCATGGACTCATATACCTGTTTTAATTAATATGAAAATGCTTTGCTTATTTAAACTGGTCCCAGTTTTCTTGAAAACAGTGCGTTGCTAACATAATCCACCCCTTTGAGTTTGTTTTGGATTGTAACTAGATGTCCCCCAAAGCCTCATGGAGTCATAGGTGGGGCTTTTTGGAGATGGCTGGATCTAGGGTGTGTGACATGGATAAGGGGTGTGATACTGGGATTTTTTTTTTTTTGATACTGGGATTAAGAGTGGTTTATTACAGTGCTGGGTGTGGTAATGGGAAGCCCCACCCTGGGAGTAGGTAGCACCACTCAAAAGGCTTATAGCCTGGATGGGATAAAGGGGAAGGGAGGCTGGATGCTTGCTGCCTCCTGCCTGCTCTGCCATGGACTATTTATCCTCTGTGATGCCCTCTCCCATGCCACCCTGCCCTGAAACCAGCTGACTATGAACTGAAACCCCTACAAACTGAGCTAAAATAAACCTTTCCTCCTTTAACTTTGGGTTTCAGGTATTTTTTCTCAGCAATGAGAAAAGTAAAACACCTCACACTAAAACACCAGCATACATATGAACTATAGACGTAATTTTAAATTTTCTAGCAGCCATGTTAAAAAGAAACGGGTGAGGCCGAGGATTTAGCTCAGTGGTTTTGCCACCTGCTGCACAAGCGCAAGGACCCGAGTTCAATCCCCTGTACCAAAAGAAATGGGTGAATTAACTGTAATAACATTTAACCCAATATATACAAAATACTATTTCCATATGTAATCAATATTAAAAGATGATTAATACTCTTTTTTTACACCAAGTCTTTAAAACAGCCAGTGTGGTGTAGTACATATAATTACAGCACAGCTGAATTCAGACTAGTCACATTTCACAAGCTTCACAGTGGCATGTGGTGACTGGCTACCATTCTGGGCAGTGCAAGTAGCATCTTAGTACCTTAACTGGAGCATCAAGCTCCCCAGACACGTTCCAGGTTGACCAAATTTACGAAGACAAGGGAAAGATGATGGAAGATTTCCATTTCCTTATGTTACTATGTGCTACCTGAATTAATTAGGATATTTAATATAACTAATCTTAAGTGTTTTTTCTCCTTTGTCACCCTTGTGATAGATACAAAGTAAGAATAAAGTTCTGGGTGGCATAAGCCACAAATTTCTGTTGTGTACACTCATGGTCATGCAGGATCCCATATTATGGGAATATTACAGAAAAAATAGGTTAAAGACCTAGTAAACATTTCTCCACACACTAAAGACTGAGCAGTTTTCCTCCAGGGACCATATGGCCATCCTCCCTACTAGACTGGGAACCATGAAGCCTCACTGCTGTTCACTAGGAGTGAAAAATCCACAATTCTTAAAATGTAATCAGCTCACAGGCATTCTTTTCCCAAAATGCTAGTGTATAAAGCACTGTTTTCTCTAGAGTACTTACATTTGAATGTTCCCTGTAGTCAGTTTAAGAGTTAAAAATGTGTCACTTGGGGCCACAAATCATATCAAGGACAGTAAAGCAGCTATCAGGATTCCCTCTCAGAGGGGTTCTTTCAGCCATAAATTATGATTCTTTGTAAAATATCACTTAGCTAAGTACTTGTGGAGAACGTATTACCTGGTACATTAAATTTTAAGCAAATCCAGATGGATATCCTGAATGTATTTTAAATGCTGTATCACTTAAAGAACAAGAAAAGCTAGCTCTTTGGAATTTTTCTAAAACTCATGATAATCTCTAAGGAGGTATACAGGGTTAAATGAGTAGTAAGCAATTTGGCAGTTAAGAGGAAGGAAAGTATTCATACTTTTTAATGTGAATTTCTAATTTGGGGATATTATTCTAAGGAAATTATCCTTGCCATGCAAAAATAATACATGACAAAGATATCATGGAAGGAGCCGGGGATTGAGCTCAGTGGTTCCACCAGCTTCCTCGAAAGCACAAGGTCCCGAGTTCAATCCCCGAAACAAACAAAAAAACAAAAATATTATGAATTTTTGGAAAAGAGAAAGGCAGCCACATTCTTAGCAATTGGGTTTAATGCTGTATACAAGTATTATTCTAAGTGCATTAACATTCCATTCATGCAACTACTCTGACATTTCATTATCTCATTGTACAGGTAACAAAACTGAAAGACTATTATGTACATCTCTCCCAAGGTTGGAGGGTAAGCGACACATTCAGGGATCAAGAAAGTTGGGCTGATTTGATCATTACGCGGAGTATAATGTACTGAAATATCACTGTACCCTGCAAATATATCCAATTATCATGTCAATTTAAAAATTGTTTAAAATGTCTGACTGACCAGAGTCCATGTTCTGAAACTATCCAATACATTTGCAAACATCAAGTCCAGTCAAAATTACTCTTCAAAACTTCTTAAATACTATATACATGCTATTTGTACTGTATAGTTTATTAGGTCTAACACAGCCAATTTTTACTCCAAAATTAGAAGAGATAATTTTGTTGCAATATTAGATATAAGTTTATATTTACAGGCTTTGTTATTTAAAAAACAGAAGAGCCAAGATGCATATATATTTTTATGTATGACTACATAATAGTGGCGGGATTATAATGATTTGTGTGACTGGTCTATGGTTCAAATTTTTTCAGAAATATAGTTCTTTAACTGAGTATGGTGATATGCCCATAATCCCAGCATTCTGGGAGGCTAAGGCAGAAAGATCACAAGTTCAAGCCCAGCCAGGGCAACTGAGACCCTGTTTCAAAATAAGAAAGGCTGGTGATGTAGCTCAGTACAAAAGCCCTGGGTTCAATTCCCAGTGCCACAAAAATATATATAAATTTTTTTCTTTAAAATTACACATAAAGTAGGGCCGGGGATTTAGCTCAGTGGTTTCGCTGCCTGCTGCGCAAGCACAAGGACCCGAGTTCGATCCCTGGTACCAAAAATAAATAAATAAATAATAAATAAAAAATAAATAAAATAAAATTACACATAAAGAACTGGCCATGATCAATTTTTATACAGGCCAATTTTACTGAAGAAATGAGTTATTCAAAAGTATGTAGCCAACAGGAACCCAAAAAAAAGAAAAAATTTCTCTTCTTCCAAGGGAGTGACACATATAAGATAGTTCTACAATTAAGCATCTTAAAGTTTTCGGTCTATTGATTCAGAATTCCCTTTCAGAAGTATTTCCAACTTATTATCCTGATGTCATTCAGTTGCTTTGAAGATATTAGATTTTGAGTTTTTGATTTTTCTTTCTTTTTCTTTTCTTTTGGTACCGGGAATCAAACTTGGGTCCTTGTGCTTGCACAGCAGGCGGCAACACCACTGAGCTAAATCCCCGGCCCTTTTGATTTTTTTTTTTTTTTGGTACCAGGGATCGAACTCAGGACCTTGCACTTGCAAGCCAGGCGGCGGCACCACTGAGCTAAATCCCAGGCCCTTAGATTTTGAGTTTTATGCAAGTTTACCAGTTCCCAGTATGTTAGGTCAAATTAATTATCTGCCAGTCCACTAAAGGCCTGAGACAATTACAGGTAAGGTTTCCCAGGACTCCATTAGTTTTGATATACAGGCTTTTTTTGGGTTTATTTGGTACCGGGGATCAAACTCGGGCAGGCGACATAACCACTGAGCTAAATCCCCAGCCCTATATACAGGTTTTTTAAGGAACACAAATACTACCCACAGAGAGCAAATTAATGTACCATAGTGGGTATATTAAACAATGAATTGTGCAACTTTTTTTGTTTGTTTGTTTTTGAGACAGGGTTTCACTATGTAGTTCAGGCTGGCCTTGAACTGTGTAGCCCAGGCTGGCCTCGAACTCATGGTGATCCTTGTGTCGAAGCCTCCTGAGTGCTAAGATTACAGGTGTGCACCACCATGCCTAGAAAGCAACTCTTGAAGTCTGAAAGTTATCTGAGAAGTTATATAGCAATACAGCATTAATTTTGGTCCACAGAAATTCAATACTTACCCCTCTACCTACCAACATATTAATGTCTTCCTCACTTCTTCCTTTGAAAATACTCTTGGTGAGGGGCCAGTACTAGGGATTGAACCCAAGGCACTGAGCTACATTCAGCCTTTAAAAAAAACACTTTTGATTCTGCTGCCTGCCTCGAAAGCGCAAGGACTGGAGTTCAATCCCCGGTACCAAAACAAAACAAAAAACTTTTAATTAAGTCAGTAAACTGCCCAAGCTGGGCTTGAACTTGCAATCTTCCTGCCTCAGACACCCAGAGTGATGATATCACAGGTGTCCACCACTATTCGTGGCTTAAGTCTTTATTATTGGGAAGAAAAATCCCAAGGAAATCTTAACAGGAGCAGTGCACTTACCTCTCGAGTTTTCTCTCGACTATGGGCACATCCAGACCTACAGCTTGCTTGGTGATCTGCAACATCTCTGCAATGCACTGAAGGGTGTCTGAAACCCAAATGTACCTGCTTGTTAGTGTCTCCAAAAACACACAAAATACAGCTGTACTAATTTACACATTCTTGTTTTTTTGTTTGTTTTTTGGTTTTTTGGTACTGGGATCGAACTCGGGTCCTTGCGAGGCAGGCGGCAGAACCACTGAGCTAAATCGCCAGCCCCTAATTTACACTTTCTTGGGCCAGAGACTTAGCTCAGTGGTTCTGCCGCCTGCTTCCCAAGTGCAAGGTCCCGAGTTCGATCCCCAGTAGCAAAAAAACCCCAACTAATTTATACATTCTTGACTAGTATCTGTGGTCTTGTACTTAAATACAAGTTTATTTGCTGCAACTTACAGAAAACTGCTACCCCCCCACCACTGAATCAAAATATTCTACAGCAAATCTTTCACAGGAGAGTAAAGCACAAGAACAAAAGAACAAACAACTGGAGTTAAAAGTTTGTTGTGATTCATGTTTGTCCAAGCACTGCGCCAGATGCTGAGGCAACAGCTGTGGATGAGATTAGTGGGTGGCAGCTCCTAAGAGAGGGATAAGTGGGAAAGCCTTAGCATCCACAGGCTTTGTACAGAGGCACACACATTGAGAATTGCCGCTAGAGTCCCTTGCCCCAATCTCTCTAGTATATCCAAATTAGCTCCCTGTGATCCTGGGAATAGAACTGCTCAGATCACAGAGCTGTTCCCACATCAGTTCTCATGCCACTCACTATAGTGTGTAATGTCCCAATTCTATTTGAACTTACAAGAGCAGACATAAAGTTATCAGGTACTTTCCTTTTCTTTACCTTTTCCATCTTCTTCTGGATTACGTGGTACAGCTCTCAGTGTGTGGAAATAACCACTTGCTTCTTTATATCTGTAGTACAGTCGCATGCAGGAAAACTTCGGCTTACCAAAAAGAGTGGGTTCAGGACCTCGAAGGCCAAACAAATACAAGTAAAGTTTACATAATGTCCATTTTCTTCTATAACCTCAAAAGACCAACATTCATCAATTAAGCATATAGCACATTTTTCTTCATAATCTAAATGACAACATACAATACAAAACACAATCTTATCACATCTATCTGATCTGTTTGTTTTTTGAGACAGGGTCTTGCTATATAGTCCAGGGTAGCCTTGAGCTCACTATGTAGCTCAGGCTGGCCTTGAACTCTTGGTGATTCTCCTGCCTCAGCCTCCTGAGTACTGGGATTATGGGTGTGGACCACCAGTCTGGCTATATCTATCTGATCTGATGAAGCTATAAAAACTCTTCCGTAGGGCCGGGGATTTAGCTCAGTGATTCCACCGCTTGCCTTGCAAGCTCAAGGACCCAAGTTCCATCCCCGGTACCAAAAAAAAAAACTCTTCTTCAGTTTCATTTTAAATTTTGATTGCTGGGGCTATCTTAACATGGCAAAAAATGAAAAGAACACAGTATTATTAGACCATCCACTAATCTCTAAAAAATAGAAAGGAAGTCTGAAGACACAGACTACTCAGAATATCCCTTTCTAGTTTCTAACAGATGGTATACCAGTTGCTTAAATAATTTGACCTATACTTGGCACGCAAGAATTCTACCACTGACCCACCAATGCAAGCAACTTGACCTATTCTAGGAAGCAACAGCATTTGATTTCTTTGAGTTGGTTAGTATGTTAAATTTACCTATTTCTATTTTTTCCAGGTTTTCTAGACTTAGTCGTTGATACTGGTTTACTTTATCCACTTCATCATCATAACTAGACAAAGAGTAAAAAGAGAATTAAAATAAAAAACATATTTGGCTTGTCAGCTGAGGTATAACAAAAGTAAAGAAGTACATGCAGTTAAAATAAATCTTTCCCAGCTCAATACATTTGGAGTAAAGATTTAAACAAAAATATTCTCAAAACTACATTAAATAAAAATAATATAGTTTCACAGCTAAAAGAAAACTGGTTTATAGATCTTACACTAGAAAACAATTACAACACAAAAATAATGTTTTATAAATACTTTCATAAAAAAAATCTAAAATGAAGGCAAAACACACACACATATTGAAACTATCTAGAAATAATATAGCAGATAAAGTTGATATCCAAAATCAAGAATGGAAACTCCATATGATCTATGCCAACAGGTATCTGGATTGATGTCTAAAAAATGACACTTTCAGAGGTCCAGGGATTCCTGAGTTCAATCCTTGGTACCAAAAATAAACATGACAGTTCAGGGCTGGGGTGTATCTTAGTGGTGCCGTGTCTGCCTGGCAAGCGCGAGGTCCTGAGTTTTGTCCCAGGCAAAAAAAAAAAAAAGAAAAAAGAAAAAAAAAATGACAGTTCAAACAAAGCCAAAAATAAGGTGAATGCTTACTTAGAATAAATTAAAATTCAATTTTGGTGAAGTATGTGGAAACAAGTATTCTGCTAGTGACACTGTTAATTGGTAATCTTTCTGGAGACAGATCTGAAAACAAACCATAAAAGTCACATAATTCCATATCCTTGCAACCAAAGAGAAGCTGGTGTGTGTGTGTATGTGTGTGTACAGATAGCTGTGGCATTCATAAAAGCAAAAAACTGCAGGTAATTTTATGCCTAACCATGGGCAAACATTTAAATATGGTATGAGTAAAATAAAAAATGGCATATGGCCATTCATGTTAAAAATATACAGAGTACATCAAAACCAGGCAGATACATAGGTAATTATGCTAAGCTAAAAGAACACACAATATTATATAAACATACTGTTAATAACTCACCAATAAAAATTTCAAACTGATAAAGATTAGTAGCCCATATCAGGTTAAAGGGTTCAATTCATGAATATATAATAAAACCAGATTCTTAAATTTTAAAAATGTAAAATTAAAAGCTTTAAATCAATAAGCAACTTACTAGGCCACGTAGTAGGCAGAGTTAGAAAGCAATAACAGCACATCCACATCTCTATGAGTAGCATCAATGAGGCTAAACAAACATGACACAGGGAATTAGGTATTTTCATTTTCATCTGTATTCTCTACCAAACACATTCACACAGCATAGCCACTTATGAAAAAAGATTGACCAGTGGAAAAAGAAGAAAATAAAATAACCAATGAATTATACATACTTCTGTAGTTAATATAATCTATCTTTTTAAAATTTTAAAAATAATAAGAATCAGATTTGGGAAATGGGGGAGGTGGATGGAAGAACTGGAGCTGAGGGGGGGTCCCTTTGCAGAGAGGTAGCCAGGAATGGGGAGTCTTCAGGGAAATGGGTTAACTAGAGAGTGGGGATTGGAGGATGGTAGAGAAGTGGTTCCTGAGAAGAAAAAAAGGAAAACCTGAGACTGAGAAGGGAGAAATGGTAGATTATCTCACATTATCTAACCTCCAAATAACACACTGCACATTTAGGGTATGTTTACATTCATGTATAAGAAATCTTTTTAAAAGAATTTTACATAAATATAACATTTATGTGCAAAAATGAAACATTTATGTGCACATAAATATGACATTTATGTGCAAAAGTTCAAGCTATATTCCATTATTCTCACTATATATTTATTTACAGCTTTCAAGTAAATTACACTGAAGACCTGGAATGGGAAACTGACTGGGCTTGGAAGCTGGGGTAAGGGGAGCCAAAAAAGGGTGGGTCACTATTACCTTGGAAACAAAAAAAAAGGTAAACATTTCCTTAAGGCTGTCATATTTATACCCACTCTAAAATCAAATCTATCAAAATAAAGGTTAGAAACCAGATTTGATAATCATTAAACCAAACCTTCAGTAAAATATACATCCCTGTAATATTACTTGTAGGTAGTCAACAAATAACAGGCAGAATCTGAACTCAAATGAAACTTTTAATCTAATATTAATCTAACATTAATAACTTTTCCACCAAAAGGTGATTTTTTTTAAAAGGTGGAGATTAATCTGCATACTTAAAACTGGTCTCAAAATTTCACTGTAAGAAAATTTCACCTTAGGATTTCACTAGACCTTATCAAAATGCTATTGTAAAACAAATAGTAAAAAATATCACTTGTAGATGGAACACTTCTTACTCCGCAAAAGAATGAGGTCATTGTTTAATAGATACTGCAGGGAAGGACAGATTTACTAAAATCTTAAACTGCAGGTTTTTACATCAGCAGCACTTTGTTGCAGTGTAACTCTAACAGTCTTATCTAAAATTAACAAATTCACTTCAATTTTCCCCTAATATACTGAAAAACAAATGAACAAGGTAAAATGCTACAATCCAATAAAGTATTGATTCTAAGAGGAAAACCTGAGCATTAAGCAAGTAATTGATGGTGAAAAAAAATCAATGATCCTGGCAGCTTCTCTGAGAATACTGAACGAGGTAAAACGTAGTTTAGTTTTGTGCATTGATAGTTACCTGCATTCTGAAAATTGTTGCTTGAGCCAAGTCATAAAAATGAAAACACGACACATATTGATATGAAGTAAATTCTACTAATTACAGTGTTACTTTCATCCTAGCATCCTATTTCGGCATAAATATTTACATCAGTCAAACACTATCCTGTCAAAAACATTATGTTCTTAAGAAAAAGCACTTGGCACGTAACAGGCGGTCAAAAATGTCAGCCCTCCCCCCCACCCCATTTTTACTGGTCTTAGCTGCCGTAAATAATTGAATTCCCTACCCCTCTAAAGAAAAAGAAAAGCACGTTTAAAACGAACAAGAAAGAAAGAAAACAAACCCTGTAGGTACTTCCCTACCCCCCAGCGTTTGCAGCTCTTGAAGCTGCTCTATTCGTTTTTGTTTTCCCGCCACTGAGGCAAACCCTCTTTCCACACTATGAGGACAAAAATTGCCACCACCACATGAAGCCCGACCACTGCGACAATGGTAGCGTAAAAGGCGCTGTCTTCAGGGGACATTAACAACAGACTTTGGAAAAGAAGTAATTTACAAGAAAAATATAGCCCGACAGGTACTTTAACCATGAGTCCTGCAAAAAGGAGAAAAATCTTGAAAGTCATAGCCACAACACCATCAGACTTGGGCTCAACGGCATTGGCGGCGGGAGCCCGCTGAGCAGGTGGTGGAGGCCTGTGGGAGCGCGGCATGGTCGGTCTGTGCGTCCGTCCGTCCGTGGATCCCTCGCAGCTCAGTCAAGACCACCCTGTACCGATATTGAGCCTGCAGCAAATGTGACGAACGCTGCAAACGCTCTGCGGCCGCGCCAAGTACCGCCCACTACAAAGGTCTAGCTTCCACCCGCCCACTTCCGGTCCAGGCTGGCAGCCAGTGCGCAGGCGCGCTCCGTCCGGCGCCTCTCGAGCCCTCCCTGTTGGGCTCCGACCCAGGCCAGCAAAGGAGAGGTTCTGGGCGTCTGGCTCCCGCAAGGGCTGTCTTGCGCCTTTCTCATGGTCTGTGCCCACGGTCACCAGAGGGATGCAATGGGCAGGGTACCACCGTCGCCTCTGTCCGGGGCACGGTCATGTGCCTGACAATCAGTGGCTACCACCCCCTAAGCACTCTAGAAACCAGGCATAAGGGCTGTTGAGTTCGGGGTATGGAGAGCGAGCTGGGCCGAGATGGCACAGAGAGTTGGTTTTGTCAAGATGCTAAAGGGCAGATCTGCACCACTCCTGTTTGTTTTCTATTTTAGACACCTCTTTCCCACTGTCGCCCAAGTCAGATTGTTTTGGGACAAGAGGAGGGCTCGGGGTTATTAGGGGAGAGGTTGGAGAGGACACAGAAGGCCAAAGAGGACACAGGACGCCCGAGAGGCCTGGCCCACATCTCTGCCGGGGCTGTGCGAAGAGAAACACTCGCAGAGCACGGCGCCACGCTGGACAGCTCCCACCACAGTCGTGCTGAGGATCCGGTTTGCGTACCGCTGGCGGGAGCTTTCAACACCGCCAGGCCTACAGTGAGGGGCAGTGAGACACTGTCTCTGGCACAGAATTTAAGAGGGTGCCGAGGCAGTCATCAGGACAACTTAGAGCATTATTCTGGGTTTTGTGGTTTTGTTTTGGAGACAGGATCTCACTATATAGTTCAGGCTAGCCTTGAACTCACTATAGAGCCCAGGATGGCCTGGAACTCGTGGTGATCCTCCTATCTCAGCCTCCCGAGCACTGGGATTACAGGCATGTGCCACCACGCCTGGCTGGAGCAAGATAGATAGATAGATAGATAGATAGATAGATAGATAAAAATATTTCTTTTGTACCAGGGATCGAACTCGGGACCTTGCCCTTGGCAAGGCAGGCGGCAGAACCACTGAGCTAAATCCCCAGCCTTGGAGCGATATTTTTTTAAAAAATCAAAGTAGACTCAAAAGTATGATGAAGAAAATGTCAAAAAAGTAAGTAAACATAGGATCTGCTCTTAAATTTGTACAATCCTGCCTTGTGTGACTGACCCCAATCCTAGCCCTGATCTTGGAAAAACTTTATTTACAACTCAACAACAAAAATAAATCCAATTTAAAACAGGAAAAATATTTGAGTAGACTTTTTTCCAAATGAAGTTACAAAAAGGGCCAACAAGAAAAGAATCCTCAACATCATTTGTGATTAAATGCAAATAAGAACCACAATAAGATATCACTCCACACCCACTAGGATTATAATAATTTATCCCCTGTAGCGGGGACTGAACCAAGCCTTCCCACTCAGCTAGATCCCTAGCCCTCTTAAATTTTGAGACAAGGACCCACTAAGTCATTTTCCCAGGATGGGCTTGAACTTCTGATCCTACCTCAGTCTCCTAGAATGCTGGGATTACAGGCATGCACCACCATGCCTCAATGGCAACTTTTTTTTAAGAGGAAAATAAGTGTTGGAGAATCAGAACCTTCATATTTTGCTGGTGCACATTTAAAATGGTATGGCTATGGTGGGACACAGTTTGGCAGTTTCCCAAAAAAGAGTATTACCAAGTCATCTGGCAATGTCTAATCCTAAGTATATACTGGAAAGAATTGAAAATAGGCATTCAACAAAACTTGTACACAAATGTTCTTAACATCACTATTTATAATGGACAAAATGTGAAAATAACTCAAAACTCTGTCCACAAATGAATAAACAAAATGTGGTATATCCACACAACAGAATACTACTGGAATGAGATTCTGGTTCATGCCACAATGTGGAAGATCATGAAAAATATTCGAAGTGAAGTCACCCAGTCACATAAACCCATATATTGTATTCTCCACTTATACAAAGTGTGCAGAATAGGCAGACAAACCCCATAAGATAGAAGTAAATTAGTGGTTGCTTAGGGCTGGGAGTATATGTGGCACAGGGTGTGATAACTACAGTGTACAGGGCCTTCATGAGATGATGAAAATTAAATGTGTGTGTTCAGCTTAACTTGCAATGGAGGAAAAGCGGGCTCTACTTTTTTCAGGAAGTACTCCAGATCAGTACATCCCAAATACAGTCAGCAAAGGGAAGGATGTTCTGACCTTTGCTTTCTAACACATGTTATTAATGCTGTTATTCTTCATCAGGAGTTTTAACCAAAGATGATGGTTAAAAGACAATCACTGGCTCTCTGTTATCAGAAAACCAAGTTTTATTGCAAGATTAAAGGGAAATAGGAAATGCAATTGCCAGACATTGGAGAGGGGTGGAAATCAAAAATCAAGGGAAAAGAACTGTTTCATCATGTTAATGAAGAAAAGAGAAAAACAAAATAATTACATTTCTGAGGTAAGCATTTAGTAGCTGAGAATTTGAGATTTAAGACTACTCAACAGTAATTTCTTTTTTTTTTTTTCCCTTTTTTTTTTTTTGGTACCAGGGATTGAACTTGGGTCCTTGCACTTGCGTAGCAGGCGGCGAAACCACTGAGCTAAATCCCCGGCCCACAACAGTAATTTCTTAAAGACCTGATCCTAGAAGACTATTCTTGTTTCATCATTATTTTCGTGAATCCAGTTGCCAGAAATAAGTATGACTTTTCATGAATCTTTGTAAGAGGTTTCTAATGATACTTACCAAAGCATCCTTACCCAAACTTTGTTGCAAGCTTTAATAGCAATAACACACACTTTATATATCTTTTTATACCTCTCACTCAGGGTATTAATTTCTATTAATAATTACAGGATTTGAGTGGGAGAATGTAGTTCAGTGGTACAGTGTTTAGTATGTGCAAGGCCCTGAGTTCAACCCTAGTACCACCTACATGAACGAATGAATCACAGGCTTGTAAATCAAATCAGGAGCAGTGTGATCCTACCAAATGGTAGCCAGCATTAGAAATAAACCTTTTGAGCTGGGGATGTAGCTCTGTGGTAGAGTGCTAGCCTCCATGCATGATTGGTGTGGGGGACACAAAGAAGAAATAAACCTTTTGGTTTTCCCACTTTCATTTACTCCAAAGTAGAAACAAAAAAACTTGGTTTAAATAAGATTTTTAAAAATTGAGATACAGGGCTGGGGATGTAGCTCAGTGATATAGTGCTTGCCTAGCATGTTGTAAGGCCCTAGGTTCAATCCCCAGTACCAAAATAAATAAAAATTGAGGTGAGGCCAAGGATTTAGTTCAGTGGTGCCATGCCTGCCTCAAAAGTGCAAGGTCCTGAGTTTGATCCCCGGTACAGAAAAAAAAAAAAAAAAAAAAAAATTTTGAAGTCCAAAATTAACACTCAAGCAAAATGTAGGTTTTACTTGCAATTATTTCTGAAGAGTAATTTAAAAATACTACTTCTGTTTTTTTTTTTTTTGGTACCAAGGATCAAACTCGGGACCTTGCGCTTGCAATGCAGGCGGCAGGACCACTGAGCTATAAATCCCCAGCCCAAAAATATTACTCCTTAAGGTTGGAGATGTAGCTCAGTGCAAAGGTCTTGCGTTCAATCCCCAGTACCAAAAAATCACACACACAACAAATGAACAAAAAACAAAACAAAACAAAAAAACCTAAAACCTACCCTTTTTTGGTGCTGCATTAAGTTGAATTGCTTCTATTTATAAAAATTACTGAAGCACATGAATCAAAATGTTTTACCAAGTGACCTAATAGAAATTCTGCACTAAGGTGTATGATGAAAACTTCATTTTGGGGCCGGGGATTTAGCTCAGTGGTTTCGCTGCCTGCTACACAAGCGCAAGGACCCGAGTTCGATCCCCGGTACCAAAAAAAAACAAAAAACAAAAAAACCCAAAAAAACTTCATTTCATTCTAAAAGTCTGCAAATCCCATTTATAATACTGTATTTACCATCAAAGCAAAATCATCCATGAGGTTATAAGCATGGAAGGTTTCCCTACGAAACTAAAGTCAATGCCTTTTATTCATTTTAATATATATATAAAATATATATATTTTATATATATATAAATACTATTGCATTTGATTTTACTTTCAAGCTTAATTTAGGCCCCTTTTATTAAAAATAGATGAAATATATGTAAGTATAAAATTAAATATAATGCTTTATTCTCAGAGGTTACAATTTCCTGAAATGTTTCTTTATAATATTAAAAATTATCAGATTTCAGCCCTAAAAGTAAGCATTGAATCTGGTAGATAAATTTAGATCCTGTTGTCCACTGATATTTTCAAGACTCACTTCAAACTGGATGCTTTCTGTTTAAAAAAAAAAATGTCAAGTATTAGTTGGTCCATTTGTTTTATGAAAGGCCAGGACCACTTTGTAACCAATAAAAATAACAAGCACTGCTGTACCTCTTATTACACTCACTTATGTGCATCAGTACAAAAAAACTAGACTGGTGAGGGAGTTAGAGGGAAGACCCATGCAGCCATCCACAGACAGGAATTGACCAACTTGAAAGTTTAGAAATTCAGGGCTGGGGATTTAGCTCAGTGATTCCACCGCCTGCCTCGCAAGAGGAATATCCAGAGTTCCATCCCCAGTACCAAAAAAAAAAAAAAAAGAAAGAAAGTTTAGAAATTCAAACATTGAGCCAGAGTGCTTGCTTTGGCAGCACATATACCAACATTGAGCCAGAGGTAGTAGCACAGGCCTGTAATTTTAGCACTCTGGGAGGCTGAGGCAGAAGGATCACACTTCAACATAGTCTGGGCAACTTAAGTGACTTAGAAAGACCCTGTGGGAAGGGGGGTGGGGCTGGGGATGTAGCTCAGCAGGAAGGCCCTGGGTTCAAACCCCCAGCACTACACACACATACACAAAAAACAAATACTGTACTAAAATACTTCATTACTGAGTTTTTAGCACCCTCTTAATTTTCCACCCATGCAAGTGCCTTAGCTGCCTTAGCATAAGCCCTGCACTATACTGAAAACTGCCATTCACCATGCATCCATGCCCACAGTTTTACGGATAGCTTAGCAACACGGGAAGGCTAAGCAGGTCAGTCACCAGGGCACCACTCCCACTCACCTGGGATCACAATCAATAAGGGCCCAGCCCCCATGGAACTTTTCATCATCAGGCAGCAGTAATTTCATGTAGCTTTGTAAAAGCTGACTAATCAGTTCTTGGTGGCTTCTCTGGCTTTCCTTATGCAAAGCTTCATGCTCTTTCTCCTTGGTAAATATGGAATAAAGATCTTCTGTCACTGGAATGCCTTGCATCAAATCTAGGACAGAAATATTCATATCTATCATCATCTGAGTTTACTAACATATTTTTTAAAAACTAAGAGAATGTAAGACCTAAAGCTAAAAACTCTTAGAAGAAACTTAAGCACAAATCTTTATGATTCTGGATTGGTCATTTTGTTTTTTGAGACAATGTCTCTGTAGTTCAGACTCAAACTTGGAATGATCCTCTTGCCTCAGCCTCCCTCAGCCTCCCAAGTGCTGCAATTACAATTTTTTTTTCAAACTGGAGATTGATCCCAGGACCCTGCAAGGCTGGGCAAACACACCACTCCTGGGCAACATCCACAACCCTGGGAATAGTTTCTAGATATGATTCCAAAAGGGTAACCAACAAGAGTGAAACAGAAAACTGAACATCAAAAAAACTAAAAACTGGCCAGGGATTTAGCTCAGTGGTTCTGCCGCCTGCCTTGCAAGCGCAAGGTCCCAAGTTCGATCCCCGGTACCAAAAAAAGAAACCAAAAAAAACTAAAAAACTTCTATGATACAAAGGACATCATCATGACAGTGAAAGATAAACCACAAAACTATGAAACTATTTACAACTCATTTATTTGGCAAGGGACTTTTATACCCAATATGTAAAGACCTACCACAACTCAAAAATAAAAAGACACACCAATTTTAAAATGGGCAAAAGATTTGAGGCAGGTGCAGCACCACTGAGCTAAATCCCTGACCCTATGGGCAAAAGATCTGAATAAACAAGCTAACTTCCTCTTAATGGGGCATATAGCTACAGCTTTAATAAACATTAAAATCCAGCAATGAGACCACAGGCAGCTTCTAGGAAAGACAATCCCTCAAACACTGGTCATACAAAGGAAAGCAATAAGCCCAGACTGCTGTTGGCCTCTCTCTCTCTCTCCACCTGGAAGACAGCCAGCTTCAGGATCAGGATGAAGCTAATGGGATGGACAGCTGACCTAATGGGATAGAACCTGGGTCTTGAATGAAACAACTGAGTTGCTAGACCAACCAATGGAGGCTGAGGTAGGCTGAGGTAGGAGGATCACAAGTTCGAGACCAGCCTAGGTACCTCAGAGAATCAGTAAGACCCTGTCCCAATATAAAAAATAAAAGGGTGGGGAATGTAGCTCAGTGCAAAGGGCTCAATCCTCAGTACCATAACCATACATGTAAGTGGCACCCTACAAAAAACACAGAGAAAATCATATGAAGTCTTTAGTCATTGAGGTTTTAGGGCACCTTATTCCACACTCCAGAAGTTTCAACTCAGCCGTTCTGTAAGTCGCAAACTAATAATAGATACTTCCATATCTATTTGGTTGTGCTAATCAAAAATATTATTCAAATTCTAAATTTTTTGTTGTTTGTTTTTTTGAGATTTTTTTTGAGGTCTTGCTATGTATTTCAGGCTGACCTCAAACTTGTGACAATCCGCCTCTCTCAGCCTCTCAAGTGCTGAGATTATAGGTATGCACCACCACATCTGGATACATCAGATCCTAATTCTTTAAAAATTTGAATTTGACTGGGTAAGATG
The DNA here is from genome assembly GCF_053883595.1 of Heterocephalus glaber. Classification (NCBI taxonomy): domain Eukaryota; kingdom Metazoa; phylum Chordata; class Mammalia; order Rodentia; family Bathyergidae; genus Heterocephalus; species Heterocephalus glaber. The sequence continues at coordinate 64,798,680 of NW_028258320.1, forward strand.
TGCAATATAGAAACACAAATATAGGGCTGAGGATTTAGCTCAGTGGTTCCACTGCCTGCCCCACAAGTGCAAGGTCCCAATTTCAATCCCCAGTACCAAAAGAAAAAAAAAAAAAAAATATATATATATATATATATATATATTACAAAGCTTGAGTTATGTTAATGAAGTTAGCCTCTGAAAATGTTAGTCAGAGAAGGAATAATACATTTGAAAGAAAAGTCCTTACCTATAACGGCTTGCCTATAAGCATCCTTAAACTGATTGAGGTAATACCTATTCGCTGAGTTGACACCATCTTTCATAACTCCTGCTAACTTCCTTTCACCTGTCCTTGTAAAGTCACCCTGTCAAAGAAAGTCATTTTGGAAATTTATTCAAAGACAAGAATGTTCTCAAAATCAATTTTGGGCTTTCAGTTCAAGACTAGAATTCTATAGCTTTCTATAATTTCCAAACTTTAACTTTAATAATCTCCAAATAGAATAAATTAAAGTATCTACCAGTATTTGACTCTGATCCAAATATGTCAACAATTACACATATTATTTGTGGCATCAAGTCTTCACAGTTTGATGGTGTTTTAGGGGGGTGAAGCCATTCTTGGCAATTTGTAGAATTTCTAGAATTTACAAGCCAAAATGAAACACATAACACTACCCTAACAAAAAAGATTTCCAGGCCTCAAACTGGTATAATATTCAAAAACCAAATTTCTGCCACATTTGGTAGCACATGCCTATAATCCCAGCTACTTGGGAGGTTAAGGCAAGAGGATCACAAGTTCAAGACCAGCCTGGGCAAGGCAACTAAAAGAGACCATGTTGCTAAATAAAAAAAGGTCTGGAGATGTAGATCCTAGCATGTACAAGGCTCTAGGTTCAATCCCTAGTACAAACAACAAACCCCATTAAATTTCTGATGTGGGAAAATGTAGACAGTTCCCTATTAAAATGAAATTCCGCCTATGTGTGCGTAAGTGTACAGCTGAGGTTTCCATACCTCACTGCACATTAAAATCACTTATATAATAATCCAACAAAGATTAATAAACAAAACAAAATAGTTTTTGTTTCTCTTGCTTTGTTGTTTTCCTGGGTGGGGTGTGTTTTTGGTTGTATGTTTTTTGTTTTATTTTTGTTTTTGAGACCGGGTTTTGCTATGTAGCACAAGCTGACCTTAAAATCACTATGTAGCCCAGGCTGGCCTCTAACTCTCAGCAATCCTCCTGCGTGCTGGGATTCCAGGTATGCACCACCACACCTGGCTGTTTCTCTTGCTTTTATTTTGGGTTTTTTTTGGGTTTTTTGGTACCGGGGATCAAACTCGGGTCCTCCCGCTTGCACAGCAGGTGGTGAAACCACTGAGCTAAATCCCCCGCCCTCTCTTGCTTTTATAACAAAGATGACAGAGGAAGTCTGTAGAGTGGTAGTAACTTAAACTTAAGACATGGAAGGTATAGTCAGTCTAATAATGGCAAACCTTTACAGCTTTCAATGATAACAAACAGCAGGTTGTGGCATGCCCACCATAGGTTCACCACTACTAGTATAGTCTCTAGTTTCCTTAATTATTAAAAGGTTTTGCCCAGGGATTTAGCTCAGTGGTTCTGCCACATGCCTCACAAGCGCAAGGTCCCAAGTTCGATTCCCTGGTACCAAAAAAGTTTTTGATATTTATCACTCACCCAAAAATACAGAAAGATCTGATGCCTGTTGAGCCCTTGGTGGTACAATTTAAGAAATAGCATAAGATGAGCCTTGACAGAAAATTAAATAATTAAACTAACAGAATCAATTCCTATTGTTCACAGAAGGCAATGAGATTTAATATATAACAATAAATAATAAAACATTTCTCCAAGGGCTGGGGATTTAGCTCAGTAGCACCGCCCCTGCCTTGTAAGCAAAAGGTAATGAGTTTGATCCCTGGTACCTAAAACAAACAAACAAACAAAAAACAAAACATTTCTCCAGCATTTACTATGGGTCAAGGAATGTTCTAAGTCCTAACACACATTTGCTCATCTAATTCTGTGAGAATTTTTTGCAGTAGGCCTAGTATCATTCCCATTAGACAAATGAGACAAAGCATTTAAGTGATTTGCCCAGGATAACAGCTAATAAGAAGCAAGCTTAGGAGTCAAAAACAAAGAACATAAAGCATTATACTAGCACCAAGTCCTGCTGGTAGACACATTTTGTTGTACATAGTTTTAAAATCCATTCACATAAAATTCCCAATTTCTAGACACACTTGATAAGACTTCCTTGAAAAAGGAGGATCTGACAACACAGAACCTAAGGAAACAGCAGATTGGCCCTCTCCAGATACAGTGTACGCTCCTCCTTGGTGGCCTGCTTGAATCACATTACCTGGCTTCTGCAGGAATCGTTTTATCTTTTCTTTTTTTTCCCTTGGGGTTGAACACCGGTCCTCGTGCATGCTAGCCAAGAACTATACCACTGAGCTACATCTCACAGGAATTTAAATGGGTGACCCCGGACGTAACCAAACATTCCCCAAAGAAGTCAACAGCATACACCTACCACCTGCAACTCAGATAACTGTCTGTCAAAAACAAAGTTGGTTTTAAACCACACCCTAGCCTGCATCCCACAGAAGGACCTATAAATGCTTGCTACACATATTTACCTTCAGAGCAGCTGTCCCAGCATACTGTCTGCTAATGGAGTCACCATTGTTTGCCCACATTATCTGGTAGATCCGATTACATTTCACAGGCAGTGGCTGCTCTGGGGGCATCACACCTAATTTTTTCAGCTAAAATGAACACATTGGTAGATTAAACCACAAAACCATAGGATAAAATATATACTCCAGAAAAAAGAAACATACTGATGTACACTTAAGAGAAATAGTGTTTTCAGATTTTTTTTTAAATAAAGCACTATTAAAAGACAGCTTTATGAATTAGCACAGCTGAATATAATGAAATATTGTTTTGGTATAATTTTTAATATATAGGCTCATACTCTTACATTTTGTCTTTGTTTTCAATTTGCCTATGAAGTAAAACTAATATTAGAAAAACACAAAGAAACAATAAGAATATTAATAGTAGCAGATTAGTAAATACCCAGTAAATGCTAACTCTATGCCAGGGCTAGGGTTCTAAGAGCTGTTTTACATGAATTATCTCCTTGTCATAACAATCCTAGCAAACCATACTCTTATTACCCCCATTTTAGAAATGATGAGACTTAGGTTTAGAGAAGTTAAGTTCTGGGTAGAGCCAAGACCTAGCATGTGGTAGAGCCCAGGGCTTAAATTCAAAAGCCTGGCTGCTTAAATATTACATTAGAGGAATAGACTCAGGTCCTGAAAGAATAGTCATAAGGTTCTATCACAAAAAATAAAAACCCAGAAACTATGCTAGGTATTTTCACTTTGGTGATTTAATACAGGTACCTTTAATTTAGGCATGAGAGGGCTGAAAGATCTTAAATAGGGCACCAAGGTAAAAGAGATGATATAAGACAACAAAGCAGCTGCCAGTCACAGGGCTGGGGCACAAAGGGAGGAGGTGGTTCCGTGTTGTCAAAGGAACCAACAAGATCCAGAGAACCATCCACTGGCAGGAACATGGGTGAAGGGACTCGACCCTTTTTCCTCCTCCTGCCTCATGGTTTCCTTTAGGCCACTCACACCCATACTGGCAGAGCCAGCTGGGCAAGGAAAATAGGGTATGCAGATTCCCATCCCAAATTACAGAAGGATGGATCTGGAGTTGAGAAAAAAAAGATAACTGACTACACCATGCCACCCCATAGATTTTAAAATGTTAGTTCCTCCATTTTCTAAATGAGAACTTAAGAAAATGTCACTTTATTCAACTTATTTCTAGTGAATTTTGTGCCTTCCAGGTTTTAATGCAAGGATGTTTGTATGCTATAAATGTATTCGATATTTGAAAAAAGACTTTGGCTTTTATTTACATGAGAACAAACCTTTAAAAGTGAGTATTCAGAATCAAATGGACTCCAAATTACCTGCTGTTCCATGACCACTCTTGCAATGGCAGCTTGGACCACGTTTGTGCGATCCAGGCAGTCCATGCAATTAACTCGAAAAATCCCTTCTTGTTTACATATCACTCCAGCTTGATCAACCCTTTTGAGAAACAGTATGGGACTATTTTAGAATCTGAAATACTTTAACAGGTTTTAAAAAAAATGATTCCTTGTAACAGTAACAACAGAAGCATTAGCTAACAATTTGCTTGGAATATCATGTGCCAGGCATTACTGAATTATTTATAGATGATACTGTTGTATTACCCAATAACTTGATAACAAACATATTATCCTAATTTTAAAAAACAAAATAAAACTGAGGTACAGAAAAAGAGTGATCTGCCCCAAGTCATATAATTACAAAGCACAGCTGACAACCCGTGTCATCCTTTTCTATATGCTCCTAAACCAGAGGGTACTTAACAACCACTTTGTTCCTTCCTTTCTGACTCAAAGCAAAAATGAATGTAAACTACCTGAAACAGGGTAATCTACTTTACCACCCCGTGAGCAGTCATGCAGCACAGCTTGTTCCTCTAATTTCTCTGGCCATCCGTGTACTCTTGAAACCTAATCCAATGTTCTCTCCTGTCCTTACGCCAATTTTCTTTTCTTCCTATATCTACCACCTGTAGTCTGAGAATCATTTTCCTTCTCTATTATTGTGAAATGCCTGAAAACTGAGTACCTCTAAGCCTTCTTTCTCATGTTAGGGATGATGAGAAAGAGGAGAAAGAGAAAACAGACCACGGAGCATGAGAAAGAATCAATTTATATCTTTAAAAAGCAGTTACAGAGCATTTCACTTTATTGTGCCCACCCATCTTGGACCTCTTCCCTGTTCAAAGCTAACACTGACTAATGATCAACAACACTCTCCCGAAGAGGAGAAAAGAAATTAGGAAGCAAAGCAACAATAAATGTTTTCTCAGAATGCTGCTATTATTTTAATGCTTGTTGGAGTAGACAAATACATGTGATTTCACAGACCAAGAGTCTATCAAAATGCCTTCTTATACCTACCAACACCACTTCATGTCAAGAATAATGTCATAGATGGCATCTGTTAGGGTTTGAACATTCTCAAACTTTCTTCCTCGGCTAAAATTCATGACAAAAGAAAGAAACATACATTTAATATTATAATAGAATTTCTTGCCTAGCATGCACAAGGCCCTGGGATGATCCCCAGCACCGCCAAAACAAAACAAACCAAAATGTACTAAAGATATGATACTCAAGGTAGCTTGGAAACATTAAAAAGAACTGCGACTATTAATATTATTAAATATAACATAAGCAATTCTGTAATTGTTTATAACCAATTTACACTGTGAAAAAATACACACTTAAGAATATATTAAACATATCAGAAGCTTCTGTTCCCACCAAATCTCCAACATATAGGTAAATTAACCTATAATAGAGCCAGGATTGTAGCAAAAGAAACTTGCTTTCAGAATACACATAAATTAAAAGTACATCAACATTATTCACTGATTGTTGTTTTTCCAGAGCAAACTCTAGAATTTACTCCATAGAGACAGAAGTATTATTAATAAAGAACGAAGAAGAGGCAGCAGGATGATTCTTAAGTAAAGAAATTCTATTACTTCTACTAAGACTCAGACTCAAGCAGAAAGAAAATGCTCTGGAAGTTCTTCAACTGGTGTGACCAAAACAAAAATGGAACTCTTTAGTATCCAAGTCATTTTGGAACAGAAAGACTAAGTATTATGGGAACAATTACCTTAAGATTTTAGCCAAAATAAAGCCCATATGAAAACTAAAACTAAGTAAACAAACAATATTCTTTCCTTTTCTAAGAGAGGAGAATTCTATTTTTCCCAGCAGACAAGAAACTAAGGTCCCTGTGGCAGCATCTACCACAAACATTGTGCTATAATGTGAACTAAAATGTCCTCCAAAGGCCAGCGATGGGAGTTTGTGAGGTAACTGGATCGTAAGACATTAATCCCATGATGAGTTCATAGCTATCAGAAAGTAGGGCCTGGTTGAAGGCAGCACATAATGAGGGCACTGCCTTGGGGACTATTTCTTGTATTTAGCTCCTGCCCGTTGGCTCTCTACTCCCCTTATTACTTCCCAGCTGCCACAAGGTGAGCAGCCTTGCTCAAAAACACCCTTTCACCATGATATTCTGCCTTACTTCAGACCCACAGCAATGGAAAGAGCCAGCCAAACTTAACCATATAAAATACAATGCCAAAACAAACCCTTCTGCCTTTAAGTTATTTTTCCTCAGCTCTTTTATCCCAGCAACAAAAAGCTAACTAACACACATCGCAGCTGTCCAGAAATCATTTCAGAAGGCCACCTTACCAGTGCTCATGGAAGTCAAAGGAAACATAAGTGAGATGAGAGTTGTTAAAAAGCAGCACTTGTTTCAGGTAAGCATCACCAATAATTTTCTCTCTTCCTGTCTGGTTTACTAAGTTAATAATAACCTGGGAGAGTGAAGAAAAATAAAAAATTAAGATTAATTAGATGTTAGAATCATAATGTGACATTTAGGGATTTATTTGTAATTTTGTTTTAGAAATATTTTATAGCCATGCTTAGAAATTAATGCACTTAAGCATCAATTTTTCTATAACATTAAAATTTTATTTGTCAAATAAATTTAGGCTGAGAATTATTTACATCAATGGTATTAATAGCTCTTCTATACATTTGCAATAACCAATTAGAATATACATGAAAATATGGTCCTCTATAGCAGCAAATATTTTAAGTATCTAAAATAATTTAAAAACATAAAATCTACATACTAAACACTACAAAACTGCTCAAATACATAGAAGAAACCTGAATAAATGGAGACTCATACCATGTTGTTGAATGGGAAGATTCAATATCATAAAGATGTCAGGTCTCCCCAAATTAATCTATACATTCAACAATTCCAATCAAAATTTAACCAGGATCTTTATAGACCTGACAAGTTAATTCTAAAGTTCATCTGGAAGAGCAAATATGTGGAAAAAATTTAGAAACTAATACTAAGGGGGAACTTACACCATTGGAGAGCAAAACATATTCCAAATAGCTGATTCAGCCTATGTTCACTGAGGATTCTAAGATATGTTAACTACACCACTGTGGGCAAATATGGACCATTCCATCAATGGTACAGAACTGGGATAATTGTCCAGCTATATGGGGAGATTTATAATTGCTCCCTACATCTCACTAATTCTACACAAAATAAATTCTAGATACATTAACAATCTAAATATTTTTTCTTCAATTATAAAAAAGATGAGGGCAATGTTCCCATAATTGAAGACTGGGACATGACTTTTTAAGCCTAACATAAAAACCAGAAGGCACAAAGGAAAAGATTGACAGATGTAACAACACAAAAATTTCCAACCTGTATACCAGTGATAGTATAATAAAAGGTAAAAAGACAAAACAAAGAACTACCCAGGAGAGGGCTAGGGATTTAGCTCAGTGGTGCCATGCCTGCCTCGCAAGAGACAGGTCCTGAGTTTGATCCCCAGTATTGAAAAAAAAAAAAAAAGACTATCCAAGAGAATATACCTACAACATGAAAACTAATAATATATAGAGTACTATAAATCCAATAAGGAAAAAAGGATAAATTCACAATAGAGTACTATAAATCCAATAAGGAAAAAAAGGATAAATTCACAAGAGAAAATGCATAAACAGCCAACAAACATGAGCCTAGCTTTGTTAATAAAGAAACACAATTTTTTTTTTTTTGGTACCGGGGATTGAACTCAGGACCTTGCGCTTGCAAGGCAGGTGCAGTGCCACTGAGGTAAATCCCAGTCACAAGAAACACAGATTTTAAAGTAGAAAGCTGGTTTTCACCTATGAACAGGTAAATATGAATATAAATATAAGTAGCAGTGACTATGAGGAAATAGGCACTGGCTCCCAAAGTTCCTGGAAGTGTGAATGCTGTGGCCTTTTTGATAGCAAAAGTGGTATGGTATCAGCTTTAAGTATATACATTGTTTGATCCAGCAACTTCATTTCCAGAAATTTGTTCTATAAAATACACAAGTATACCAAAATATATAAAAGTATTTCTGGAGACTTTTTTTTTTTATAGGTTCCTGCTATATAGTCCAGGTCAGCCTTCAACTCATTATGTAGCCCAGGCTTGCCTCAAACTCATGATCCTCCTGCCTCAGCCTCCCAAGTGCTGGGATTATAGATGTGTGCCACCATATGCAGTTTAGAAACTTTTTATAATAGCAAAAATATATTATTTTATATTCTAAAAGTCCACCAATGGAAAAATGGTTAACAGTCATGAGATCTTAAGAAAAAGCAGGTACAGCACAGTATGGTACAGCTATATTTTTATTAAAGTTCTGAATTGTGAATATATATGTGTCAGGGATTTTTTGTTACAGATGACAAATCACTGACTCATATCTCAGAACAAATCTGAAAATATGGTAGCAGGGCTCCAGAATGACTGAATTCAGTGGTTTCTAATACTATCAATGACACTAATGCTGTCCACCTTTTTATTCTGTTTTTCTTTCCGTCTTTTTTATCCTACCAAGATATTGGTTGCGTCTGGCTATTTTATTCACAGTCTTGAGATAGATGCAGGACTTCCACATTAAATCCAGATACAATATTGGGCCGGGGATTTAGCTCAGTGGTTCCACACCACCTGCCTCACAAGCTAAGGACATGAGTTCAATCCCTGGTACCAAAAAAAAAAAAAAAAATCCAGATACAACAACCACAGAGGTTCCTGTATCTCTTTTTATTTTATTATTTTTTTTGGTACTGGAGATTGAACTCAGGACCTTGAGCTTGCGAGGCAGGCGCCGGAAACACTGAGCTAAATCCTCGGCCCTCTTTTCATTCTCTTAATAATGTCTTTCAATAAACAGAAGTTTTTTATTTCAACAAATTTATCAACTTTTTTCCTTACAGTTAAAGTCCTATTCAATAGTTGTAATAATATGTATACGTTAATAGTTAATAAATGATAAATGATATTTCAGTAACAATAAATGTAATGTCATTAAATTAGTAAATTTTTCATTATGAATAGTGATTTTTAAAAAAATAAACATTTCTGGGCCAAGGATTTAGTTCAGTGGTTCCGCTGCCTGCCTCATAAGCACAAGTCCTGAGTTCAATCCTTGGTACCAAATAAATAAATAAAATAAACATTTCCTAGATGGGCATTATTCCTTATTAAACAACCAATAAGATGTAATATACAATCATACATTAAAAATGCAGCAGACGTTCCTGTTTTTATAAATCCCATATATGATCCAAGGTCAACAGAAGTTCTGTATTGTCCTCTAAAAGCTTTACTGCTTAACCTTTCTTTTTTTTTTTTTTTTTGTACCAGAGATCGAACTTGGGACTTTGTGCTTGTGAGGGAGGCACTGGAACCACTGAGCTAAATCCCTGGCCCCACTTAACCTTTCACATTTACATCCATACTCTATCTCAAACTAATTCTGTGTACAGTATATATCAAAAAGTAAAGTTACTGTGTAAAAATAGGCTAAATGTTTAACTGATATATTCAAAACTGCTATACCAACTTAATGTTTCTAACATGTAAGAGTTCTTGTTTTGAAATTCAAATGTCTACTTTTATCACTTATCAAATTTCCTAATTCTTTTCAATATGAGGGTCTGCTTCCTATTTCCTCCTGAGACTTTGAGATTGCATTACATTTATATATCAAATTGGGAAGAATTGAAATCTACTGAATATTGAAACTTCATTTCCTGAAACATGGTATTTTCTCTCCATTTTAGTCAAGTTTTCTTTTATGTTCTTTGATAATTTTTTCTTCTCCACATATATGTCATCTTTTTGCATGTTTACCATACTTTAGGTGATTTTTTTCTATTATATTTATTGTAACTGTAAGAGAAATGTACCCATGGCATTATATTTAGATTGATCACTACTAATGGATAAAGAGCATTACTATTAGATGTTAATCTTGCATTGAAATTACGTACTGAATTTGTATTTCACTTAATAGTTTTCAATTGATTTCGGTTTATATGATTGCATTTCTATATGTGAATTTATGAATACAAAAGGTGGCCAGAGAAAAAGAGATACATATAGAGAGATAATCAAAGATACACAGCAAATTCTTTTCTCCAGGAGGTAGTAGGGTTTCTTACAGATGACTTTCATTTCCTAGTCTAGATATATGTTAGACTGTAATGATTAATTGTTAGACATATCTAATCTCTTATCCAAAGGCAGTCTAAAGCAGCTGACTTGATTCTTCGTAAAGAATATTCTTAGTTTCTACATTTTTAACATCATAACAAATGCTCTGTCGTTTAATCACAATGTTAGTTTCATGAAATTTAAAGAAACAGATATACAGTCATTTCTACATATGAAGGAACATTTTACACCACATATCAAAGCGCACCTGTTTTTTGTAAATTTTCAGTTGTTCTTCGAAATGGGCACAGAAATAGGCAACAGTTTCCTTTTCACCTACAAAGAAGTGATACAAAATCTATTTTTCCTTCCCATGTTTAAGACAGAAATCAGTGTCTACCTTTATTCTTATTTTTAAATAATTTATTGACAACCTAAATATGAGACTGTCTAATCATTTTAAAATAAAGTGCTAAGCCAAATATCTGCAGTTTTGTTTTCTCCAATTAGACTAATCTATAACATATCTGAAACTGCCAATTGTGAAATTATGACATTTAGTATTTATATATTCAGCCTACTCCTCAGAAAAGGTTTCATATGACTTATAACAAGAGAATAAAAATTCCTGCAAAACAATGACATTTAAAAATGAAGTTTTACTCAGTTCTCATAAGAATACAAACTAAGCCTTCAGGGAAAACTACTACAAAAATTTTTTTTAATTTTCATAATCTAATTAAATTTAAATGACTTAGCTATTCTAGGGCTAATGTTTATTAGCACTGGACGAAAAGAACTCTTCATTATTTAAAAAAGAACTTCTGAAGGAGAGTCATCTGAATAAAGTAACCTCATTAATTTTTGATAAATTCTATCTTGTTAGTAGACTTTCTATTTCTACAAATACTGGCCATAATTGCCCTTTCCCAAAGTTAAACATTCAATGAAGTATTCTTCAAAGCAACAGCAATTAAAAATCTGAGGATGGGCCGGGGATTTAGCTCAGTGGTTCCTCCAGCCTCGCACGCACAAGGTCCCAAGTTCGATCCCTGGTACCAAAAAAAAAAAAAGAAATCTATGAAATAAGCTGTTCTGCTCAACTGTTGGAGATACTTTTTTTTTTTTGTAGTGGTAGGGACTGAACCCAGACCTTCCACATGCTAGGTAAATGCTCTACCACTGAGCTACATCCCTAGCCCATGAAACTTTTAAATGTTCCATAAATAACTTACTCTACTCCTATCATTATTATATAACTTTCTGTTACATTTCACAGTAAGATTTATTGGGGGTTTTGTTGTTGTTACTATTGTTTTGCAGTGCTGGGGACTGAACCTAGGGCCTCATATATCCCAGGCAAGTCCTCTACTAATAAGCCCCATTTCTAGCCCTAAGAGGTATTGTTCTGAATGAAGAATCTGGAAAAGAAAATCCAAACCTATCAATTATCTAATTTTAAAAACATTCTCTCTGAAATCATCAATTTGCAAACCAAATAACTGACATGCTTACTTTTGTCCAGCCGAGGTCTTGGATTATATCGATACCCAACCTGGCTCCAAAAGACAGGCACAGAGCCTCGTGTCTGAATAAAGGACAGTGTATGATTATGAACATGAATTAACTGCTCAGTCTCTACATAATTTGCAACATTTCCATTTTTATCCACTCCTCTTCGTTTATAGCGCATTCCTGAAAGAAAATTAAAACAGTAACATCTTCAAAATTTATTGTCTGACTAGATTATGCTTCCTGATCAGATGTATGCCCTCCAGGAAAGCCTTAGGGATCCTGTGTGCAACTGGCAGGCAGAACAGTATCGACTTACCCAAAATCGTAACTGTACGCATCATTGTTTTTGGGGGGTTTTTTTGGTACCAGAGATCGAACTCAGGACCTTGTGCTTGTGAAGCAAGCAGCGGAACTGCTGAGCTAAATTCCCAGCCCTATTTTTTGGCTTTTTGAGACAGGGTCTCACTATATAGTTCAGGCTGGCCTCAAACTCCCGGCGATCCTTTTGCCTCAGCCTCCCAAGATCTGGGATTACAGGATGTGTATCACCACTGTCAACTTCCATTCTCATTTGGATTTGATTTACATGCTACTAGCCACTACAGGCCTCTACTCACCTGCTCTGTGTCTACTCCGGCGTGAAATAAGAGCCACTAAAAATCGTGGGTGAATGTCATCTACACAGGTGGACTCCTGAGGGGGTGTCTCTGGGCTGCTTTTCTCATCATCAGATGATTCATTATAATTAACCACAAGCTCTTCAATCTGCACAAAACCTTGGATAAGGGGAATAATCCAAAAGTCCACATCTGGTGTCTGAAAACAAAATGAACATTATGTTGTTTACACTCTGTTCAGCACTTCTACTTTCTGAAACTCAAACAACAATTAGCACATATGTGTCAGTTTATTAGGGCAGACACCTTTCATTCTTCAACCATATTTTCTGCTTATTGAACAGTAAGGGAGGAAAGGAAAGAAAAAAGAGCTTTTCCTTTTTTTGTGATGATCATTTGAAAAGCTGACTGAGAGGAAACACAGCATAGGAGCTGTATTGCCTAGGTACAAATCCAAGCTCCACCACTCACTAATTCATAGAAGGAAATCACCCTCTCCATGCCACAATGTCCTCTGTAAAACATCAACATCTCATAAGGTTGCTGTGAAAATTAAATGACTAATACATGTAAAATGTTCAGCCTGCCAGATAATACACATTTACAGGGGGAAAGCTTAAAAGTTAATTTCTTTCTTGTTTGTTTGTGGTACTGGAGATTGAACCCAGGGCCTTACACATGCTAGGCAAAGTACTCTACCACTGAGCTACATTCCCAGCCTTTCAAAGCTGATTTTCAACTCCCAATTGCATTAAGCCTTTAGTAAAATACAGTAAATCATTTTAATCATTTTATTATGAGACATGCAGGTCCACTCTACTTTCTAGTTCAGAAAAATAATTGTTCAACTAAGCTAATGTCCAAACAGTGAATGAATGACAAAAAAAGCCTTTCCATAAATATTCTATTTTAAAATGTCATCCAACATAATTAATTAGCAGAGTGCATAATCAATAGTAACTCACAAAGTTAGAGATTTCCTCATCTGTGTGTCTTTCAGACTAAGAATACTCGTATTTCTCAACTGACTGTATATGCAGAGACAGTAAAGAATAAAAATTGCTCCAGAGAGTTGTTCTTAGTCCCACTGTCGTTCTTATCTCCAAAACTAGACCCAGCCTTCATCCCTGCATCAGGTTCAAATCCACCTCTCTTTCCATCAGCATGTACTACAGGTCCATCTCACAGTTTTGCTTTATGGAGCCTGCAGAAAGGATTTTAGAGTTGGAAATAGTGAGGTGAAAGGTCTACCTGAATTCATTATTCTTGCTACCATTCTCAATATTTGTATTTTTGTTCTAGCAATAAGTGCAAGACTTCACAGGAACAGAGAAAGGTATGTTGCCAAATGTTACCTTTATTGCAGGTTGTCAGTTTTAACTGGTAATGTAAAAGTGCTTGGACAAAAACTCTGCCAAACATATTGGAATTCCATTTTGTCAGCATACAGGACAAATACTCGTTATAGCCATTAATTTGTCCTTTGTCACTGGGTTTTGGTGGTCCTAGTTTGATAAGCATCATAAATACAGGTGAGAACAAGCTTATGCCTTGTTCTCAATAGAAGCATGACAGGTATCTGGTTGAAGACACCAATAGGTAAAGTAAGTCATTTACACAAAACTTCTGAAAGGCTAAAAAAAAGATAATATATGATGATCCTATTCAGCTATTTGCCTTCTTGCTTAGTATCCAAAATGGTAAGTGGCACATAGCAGACCTTCTTATAAATAATTTTTTTCCATTAAGTTTATTGGTACATTTTAGGTACAAAATACATTTACATTCATCATTGGGATCTTGTACCATTACATGAGTATCTTGGTTCTTATTTTTTTTCCCCTTCCCCTGCCCTCCCTTCACCCCCTCCACCCTTCCCTATTTGCAAAGACTTTGTTTCCATTTTTTTCTTTTCTCATATTTTTTCTTTTCCGTTCTTTTCTTTCCCCTAACCCTCCCACTTCCCCTGCTTCTTAAACCTTTTCTTCCTATTATACAATATCAATTATACATTTTTAAAATTACAATATCAAGATCTAGGAGACATTACCACAGATTTTACAGAATTTAAAAGGATATAGAAAGCGTATTACAAAAATCCTTTTTGAAATAAATTTGACAAATCCTAAGAAGTAACTTGGAAGACAAATTAATGAAACTAACTCTGGAGGAAATATAAACTTTGAATAGCACCTATTAAAGAAAGTATATTCCTAATTTGAAAACATAGCTATATGACAACAACAGACTCATATACATTTTAATTGATAAATTATATCAAACATTTAAAGCAGAAAAAAGAAGGAACACTTCTCCCCTCACTTTAGGAACTCAACATTGTGCTAATCCTAAAACTGGATAAAGATAATAGGAGAAAAAAGTATGAACATAGATAGAAATTTGTTTAACAAAACAATTAGAAGTCAGATCTGGCAGGATGTAGAAAGTGGTTGTTATAGGGATGGCAGTGTTGGTTCAGCATTGGAAGATCCACCCCCAAAAGTCATCATTTTAACAGAGGAAAGGAAAAAGCCATATGATCCTGTCACTAGTTGGAGAAAAAGTATTGGACTAAATTCTACAGCTGTTCATGGTAAAAGCTATCAGGAGACCAGAAGTAGAACAGAACCTTCTCAACAGATTAAAGACATGTACTCCATATATCCAGCAAAACGCCTCATATGAATGGAGAAGATACAAAGCTTCCTCCCTAAGGTGGGGAACAAAGGCAGATATGCCTACTCTTCACCTGTCCATTACACTTTGAAACACAGGCCCAAACCAAAACAGTCTGGCAATAAAATGACACAATTAGGATAGAAGTAAAATCTTTATATGTAGATGAAATGATCATCTACAGAGAAAATACTAAGAAATCTCTAGGAGCCCCTAGAACTTGTATTTGAATTTAGCAGGATTACAAAACACAAGGTATATATAAAAATTCAGGTCTATGTATACTTGCTATAAATGAAGAATTGGATATTGAAATTTAAAAGTTATGCAGGAGTACAAAGGACCTAGAAAAGTAAAAAGAAAAAGAAAAAAAAAAAACAGTGTTGGAAGACTCTTAGTACCTAATTTTAAGACTTCCTCTAAAGCTACACTAATCAAGGCAGTGTTGGTGTAAGGAAAGAAATACAGATCATTTGAATAAAACAGAGAATCTAGAAATAGAACCACACATATATGGTCCACTGAGTTTTGAAAGATTATTTAATAGTAAAATTTTATAGAACATAAACTCAATTCAAGAGCAGAGGAGAAAATAGTGTTTTCAGTAAATGGCACTAGAATACCTGGTATCCATATATAAACCCTTTATTTCCATACATAAAAATAACTTGAAAGGATCTATGAACCTAAATATGAAAGACTAAAACTATAAAACTTTAAGAAGAAATTATAAGGGAAAATGTTTATGAATTTTGGGTAGGCAAGAATTTCCTAGGATATAAAAAACATGATGTATAAAAGAAAAAAATTGGGCTGGGGATTTAGCTCAGTGGTTCCATCGCCTGCCTCAAAAGCAAAAAGTCCTGAGTTCGATCCCTGGTACCAAAAAAAAAAAAAACTGATAAATGAGATTCCATCGAAGTTGAGAACTTTAAATGACATCGTTAAGAAAATGAAAAGTAGTCCTTAAACCATATTTATAATGCATATAACCTATAACCAGAATATATAAAGAACTCTTACAGCTCATTAATAGACAACCCAATTAAAAAGTAGTCACAAGAAGATGATACATAGCCAGTACAGCACAAGGAAAGGTGTACAACACTAGAATCAGAAAAATACTAATCAGCACAATAACAAGAATGAATTATACACTCACTAGAGAGATGAAGTTAAAAGTTTTAAAAGAACAAATATCAGCTTAGATGTGAAACAGTTACAATTTTCTAAAACTGCTAATGTGAATGTAAAATGATAAAACCATTTCAGAAAACAATATAGAAATTTCTTGTATTACTCTTAAGAACCAACAGTCCTGTTCTTAAGTTTTTATTTGAGAGGAATGAAAACACATGTTCACAATAGATTTGTACATACAAGTTGAGTATCTCTTATCTGAAATTCCTGGGAACAGATTTTGTTCAGATTTTTGTTTGAAATGCACTTGATCTGCAAAAAGGATAGCTACTCCTGCTTTTTTTTTTAAGGTTCCTGTCACATGGAGTATTGTTTTCCACCTTTTAACTTTCAGTCTCTGAGTTTCTTTTTGAATTAAATGTGTTTCTTGTATGTAGCATATTGCTGGATCTTGCTTCTTGACCCATTCTGGCAGTCTATTTCTTTTGATTGGTGAATTGAGACCATTAACATTGATGGTTATAACTCATACAATTGACTTATCATTGTCATGACTTTTTCTGTTTGTTGGATTCTCCCCCTTCACGTTTAATTTCTTGTCGCGCCTGACGGACTCATTCTGGTGGGCTTCCTGGTGTTATGATCCTTGTTGTCTTTCCCTAGGATATTGTCTAAAAGTTTTTGGAGTGCTGCTTTGGTATTCATGAAGTTCCTAAGGTGCTCCTCGTCATGAAAGTATCTTATTTCACCATCAATTTTGAAAGATAATTTTGCAGAGTACATCAATCTGTGTTGGTGGCTGTTTTCCTTTAGGGCTTGAAATACGTCACTCCAAGATCTTCTTGCCTTGAGGGTTTGCATTGAGAAGTCTGCTGTGATTCTGATGGGCTTTCCTTTGTAGGTGATTTGTTTCTTTTCTCTCAGTGCTTGTAGAACTTTGTTCTTCTGTTGGGTTTCTAGAATCTTAACTATTATATGCCTATGTGTAGATTTTTTTTGATCAAGGCTAATTGGAGTCTTATATGCCTCACTTATCTGTATGCCTTGGGAAGTTTTCTGCCATCACTTCTGTGAACAGTTTTTTTATGTCACCTGCACTCTCTCCTGTTTCTTCATTGACTCCGATCAGTCTTGTTATTCTTCTTTGCATCGTCTAGCAGTTGCTGGATTGATTTCTCATGGTCCCTTACAATTTTAAAGCAATCTTTCTTTTCCTGGTCACTAATTGCAATCTTATCTTCTATATCTGAAATTCTGTCCTCATATTAGCTCATTCTGCTGCGTAGACTTTCAATGGAGTTTTTAATCTCCTGGAAATCTGTTTACATCTGTTTTATGGATTCCATTTGTTTCCTATGTTGGGATTCCATTATGTTCCTGAGCTACTCTCTAGATGTATTAATCATGTCTTGCACTATGGGCACAATCTCTGCTGTTATCTGAGAAATTATTTCTGATTTCATTTTTTCCAGATCCTCTTTTGTTGCCAGTTCAGGGAGTCCAGGAGGTTGAGTATCAGAGTGTTCCATCTTGTTTCCCTTTGGGGTTGCTGTAGGTGATCTGGAAGTCTGGTTTTGAGACTTGTTTACATGTCTTCTCATTTTGACAAGGGGGGGTGGGGGGTTGCTGCTGACACCTGCACGGCACCTCCTGTGTGCTGGCTGGGGTGGTACAGCGGCCTGGAATCCTCCTCTTGTGTGCTGGGAATGGCTCACCTCCTGTGTGCTGGCAGGGGTGGTATGGTCGCCCAGAAGCCTCCTGTGTGCTGGTAGCAGCTCACCTCCTGTGTGCTAGCAGGGATGGTATGGCAGCCCTGGAAGCCTCCTCTTGTGCACTAGGAGCAGCTGACTTCCTGTGTGCTTTATAAATAATTTTTGATCAAATGAATAAACTGCCTTGGACACTCATAATTCTCTAACATGTGACAGTATAGGAAGAAAGTTATCAAACAAGAAAGAACCTCGTGCAATCTTCTCATGATAGTGTGTGTCTTTTCTGAGTCAAATACTGGAAGTAGGAGAACAACCTTAGAAATCTGTCTACTCCAAATCCCAGAGGAGAAATAGGGAAAGGAAGGTAAAGGAGTGGTATCGTTATAAGAATACTGGACTTCAAGATTCCCAATGTGTACAAACAAAATAACTCCTCACAGGAACTCAATGGACATTAACTCTTGAGCCTTAAGTTGCTACTCTCTCATGCAACCATAAACTGCCTTAAAATAAAGCTTTGATTATTTTTTCTAGCTAATTGATTACCTTCCATAAGGGAAATCATTATGGTGAGATTTGAATTTTATCTTAATGTAATTAAAAAACATTTGATTAGCAACTATAAGTAACTTAGGGTATTTTAGAAACAACTACTCACACCAATCTCAGTAAGATCTTGTATCATATATTTATTCCAAAAAAATCGATCATCAACCTAGAAAAGGCAGAGGGAAAAAAACAGTTCAGAAACACATTATTTTAGTTTTCCTATAACTGACAAAATAGGCCATCAGTTGTTTCAGAGGCAAGCCCTGCTCCAAGCTGGGAGTAGTACCTTCTGCCAGAGGGGATGGCCATCCTTCTCCCCAGTGCTCTGCCTTTGCACCGAATTGGTCAGGTCATAGGTCAAGCTATAGTAAAAGGATTCTGAGTCCATGAACATCTTCAGCAACTCCTCAAGTAATCGTCTCTCCAATTTCTCCTTTTCTTTACTTTCCTTAACCTATAAGAAATCAGCCTACTATTATTGCAGGAATTAAATGTAAAGTACATGGACAATACATGATTTCCAGTGAGAATAATCCCAAGGACATGAGAAGACAGTGTTCTGATATAACAAATGGTTGAAAATAACTTTATTGGCAGAAAAATTACTGTTCAATTTAAGACTAATCAAAGATTAATTCAAATCAGATATCAATTAGAGTCTTACTTTTTTTTTATTTGGAGCAGACGCATTGGACTTAATATTTGTAAAGGTCTTCAGTAGAAACTTTGAGTCATCAGGAGATGGTATAATCTTCTCTGGTTTGTTAATCCCAAAATGATGTTTCTTACAGAGCTAAGTTGTTAGGGAGAAAAAGAGGATTCTTTATTTAATACTTGATTTTTAAATGTTCACGTATGAATGTAGAAGTAAAGGCTATTGCTCATATATTTGGGTTAAAAGTACACCCAAAAGATAGCAAAATGACCAAACAGATTAAGTAGATAACAAGCACAACTGTAGTCTCAATAATTAGAAAGTCACAGTGGAGATGAAACAAAGAATACGCCAAAAGATATACTTTGCATACAGAGGCAGAACATTCAGGTTAGGACCATAAATATAACAAGTTTTTATATAAAATTATTTTTAATTCTTTTTTTTGGTGGGTTTTTTTTGAGACAAGGTCTCTCTTTATAGTTCAGGCTGGCCTTGAACTCACTATGCAGCCCAGGTTGGTCTCAAACAGCGATCCTCCTGCCTCAGCCTCCTGAGTACTGGGATTACAGGTGTGCGCCACCACACCTGGCTAATAAATTTTTATCTAATATAACTGAGGAATAAAATATTATAGATACACATTTGCTATATTTCAGGGTCATTACAAACACCTGCTCTAAATAACCATTCATGCTGTTTTGGTTAAGATATCTTCAGTCTGTACTACTGGGAATCTTAAAAGATGGGCATTTCAACTATTTCCTCTTCTATCCTCATACATGTGAATGAAATCAGCATGGTAACATGATTTAGGACTGGAGATTAGTTAAGTACAGAGTAGTAATCAAGGGCCCCAGGAAGGTGAGCAAGAGGATGCAAATGTGGCTGAGACAATGAAGGGCACACAGAGAAAGCTACCTGGTTAGAGTCAAGAGCTTTACATGTAATTCACATGGCTCAACATGCAAAGCAAATTTTCAGACATGTATGCAAGAATTCTATTAACAATTTGCAAACCAATTCCATTTTTTAAACATACTAGTTTTATTGCTACACTTTTAGTGCAAGACTCCTATTAAGAACTAAATTATTAAATGCTTATTATTATTAGTGTCTCACAAAATAATGATTAACAGACGATGAATGAGGAGAACAAAAGCTAATCAAACTCTGATGAGAGGGAAAAACACTACATGTATTTTATCAAATTGGGACGCAAAGACTAATAACTGGACCAAGTTTACAGTTACAATGTAATCTCCAGCTGATTCTGTGTTCTTTCAAAATTATAAAATACTATTGTTTCATAGTCTTACAGGACCCTACCTGGTTGAAGAAGAGCCACGACTATCAAATACTACTCACATGGATTTCACAACATGAATGCAACTTTAAACTGCTCATGCCCTATCACTAAAAGCAAGGGAACTGGCCAGGGGTGGCAATACATGGGTGTAATCCCAGAGAATGGGAGGCTGAGACAGGAGGACAGCAAGTTCAAGCCCAGCCTGTCCCCCTCTTTCTGCTTGTCACTACCATCAGCAGACAAGCATACTGATATTTTTCTCCCTTTAACACCTCACATGACCCCTCTTCTTCAACCAGCTAGGGTCCTATTAGTTTATGCTCTTCACTACCTCCAACCTCACTTCTCACTTTCTCTCATCAACCCACTCTAACCTGGTTTTGCCCCCTTAACACTTTCCTAAGCTGCTGTTTCAGCAATACCAATGACTTCTCTGAACCCAATGGTTGATTCTTATTTCTTTATCTCTCAGTAGCATCTGCCTTAGTTCATTACTCTTTCAACTGGCTTCCACTAATGGCTCCTGCTCTGTCTCTTTGATTCCTTTCCAACTACTTGACTTCTTAATGTCTAGGTAACCCAAGGTTCAGTCCTTGACACCTTTCCCCATCTACACTCACTCCTCAGTGATTTTTATCCAGTCACCTGGCTTCAAATTTCATCCATGTCAAACCCTCCCTCCCAAATGAACATTACAAGCCCAGTTCTCACCCAAAATGCCACCTCACTTATCTAAACATTTCCACTTGGATTTCCACTGCATATCTCAAACTCACATGTTCAAAACCAGATCCTCTGCATCCCTACACTGTCTTCACCTCCTATTACTCTTCTCCCTTGTTGATTCCACTTCATCACCTCAGCTCCTTGCTGTTCTGTAACATGTCGAGATGTTTCCACCTTTGGACCTTTGTTCTACCTCTTCTCTCTGCCCAGACACTCCTCCCCCAGATATCTTACCACAACCTCCACCCTTGGGCATGCCTACTGTACTTCACTGTGCTTAACTTTTATTTCCATTAGCATTCATTACCTAACACCCATGCAATTGTTATGGTTTAGATCTAAAATAGCCCCCCAAAAGTCTCATGTATTCAGAGGTGGGACTTTTGGAGGGTGATTGGACCATGGGGGCACCATACTCATCAGTGGATTAATCCACTGATGAATTCATAGCTAAATGTGCTGTTGGGAGGTGAGGCCTGGTGGGAGGGAGTCACCGGGAGTGTGACCTGGAAGGGTGTATTCTTGTCCCTGGCTCCGCCCTTCATCACCTTTCTTTGCTTCTTGCCTGCCATGAGTTGAGCAACTTTCCCCTACCAGGCCCTTCTTTCATGTTGTTTCTGTTTTGAAACCAACCAACCATGGACTGAACTCTCTGAAAACCATGAGCCAAAATAAACCTCTCTTCCTTTAAATTACTGATGCTAGGAGGGGAGGGAGAGAAGAGGGGAAGCAGACATAAAAAAATTAGGATGTGTTATGTAGATGTACTAACTCCCCATGATGAATGTAATCATTATGTATCAGAGACCCTTGCAGTGGATCCTGACCTCCTGCTCAGTGCTACAATGCATGGCAAGAAGAAAGACTTAGAGACAGAAAAAAAAAAAGTGACAGAGTCGGGGAACTGGGACGACTAGTGCTTAAGCAAACAAAGGTCCTAATCAGCCAGAACTACAGATATTTATCAGTAACACAATCATAGTTAAATTGGGGTGAGAGGACTACATGTGGTTGCTAGGGATACGTTGCTGATGCAGGCAAGGCTTGTAAAGGAAGAGACAAAGCATTTTTGTGTTAGGCTGGGAACAGAATTTGGGTAAGAGTCTCTCTGAACTCGGCTGCGTATTATCTCATATCCGTTGGTCAGACTCACTTCTCAAAATAAGCCAGTTTCAGGGTTAACTCTTTACAGCCTGATTTGGGCATAATCAATGGGGTGAATATAGGTACTGCATACCAATATTAATAAAAAAATTTTAAAGTTGTGACTCAAAAGACTAAGGGATATCAACTGCATTCCTAATGATATAATAAATTTTAAAGTTTCGATATTTGCAAATAAATAAATAAAATTGTAGGTACTGGGTATTTTGTCCCAGCTACAGGAAAATAATATCATGTTCACATATATTATCTGTATCACACACAAACACACTTTTTTGTGGTACTGGGGATTATACCCAGAGCCTTCACATTGAAGTATATCCCCAGTTATTTATTTATTTATTTACTTACTTACTTATTTATATTTGGGTACTGGGGATTGAACTCGGGTCCTTGCGCTTGTGAGGCAAGCGGCAGAACCACTGAGCTAAAGCCCTGGCCCCTAAGTTATTTATTTTGAGCCAAGGTCTCACTAAATTTCTAAGTTGTCCAGGCTGGGCTTGAACTTGTGATCCTCCTGTCTAAGCCTCCCAGAGAGCTAGGATCACACGCATGCACTACTATGCCCAGCTCTGTCTCTCCCTTCTATAATGTAAGCTCTATAATAAAGGAATCTTTGTTTTGTTGATTCATATCTCCAGTGCCTCAGCAGCACATGGAACTGGAGGTCTCAATAAATGTGTTAAGTGAGTGAGTGGACTCTAATGGTACAAATACAGTGGAACCCCTAGATTTACATATGAGGCATACAGGTAGTCCTGTGAAGACTACTGCCTCCCTTTTCTTTCTTGTAGTGTCACTACAGCAACAGAGATGTAGTTAAAAAAAATACTCTCCCACTCTTCCTCTGTGTCACTTTGCTCGTGAAACTAAGCAACTGTTGGTTAACAAATTTACACAGGATATTAGCAATTATCAAGTCACATTAACAATACTTTGTTTTAAAAATCTGAAAATCTGCCCCAAATCTAGCTATAGATGGTTGCACTTTTAATATTCAAAACAAGATATTAGGCATTTGTCAGACATAGCTATTCCTTAAAGAGCATCCAGGCCAAAATATTTCCCCCTAAGAACACATCAGACCTATTTATTCTAAAGATCTACTTATTCTAAAAAGTAACCTTGTGGGAGAACATGTAGCCTGCTACCACACTGTCTTCACTCTCAGGATGGGAGTCTCTACCAAGGCAAGCTTTTGGCTATGTCTCCTCTGAGATCACATCTTCCTGTCTCTTGTCCCAACCTCTCTTTCTAATAGTTACTTTCCTAACACTCACCAATATGTTCACATGTGCAAGATTTTTTTAAATATCCATTCTGCATCCCTGGAATTAGCAGAGTATATAAAGTGTCACTTCACTGGAATTTTGAGGACTCTAGTCTGACTGAGGTGGACCTAAGTGTGAAAACTCCCAAGAAACTATGCAGGCAGAGTGAGACAAGCTCCTCAACTCCAAGAAATGATAAACATGCCCTGTCTCTCAGAATGAGGCATCAAAGATGACTCCATGCTTTCTCTCCCTCTGGTGCCCCTGACACCAATCTCTGGGTCCTTCCCATGTCCTGCTGCCCCTTCTTGGTCTCCTTTGTTGGCATCTTTTTCTGTGTTTGCTTATGCTTAGCCCTATTCTCATTTTTCATGCTCTGTCTAGGAAGTGTCACTCTCCTTACTTTAACTACCATTAAGTTTAGCTTCTCTTTCACCTTAAGCTCAAGGCCCATATATATGACATCCCCCAACACTGAAACACACTCCTCTCTCAAACTCAGCATCTCTAAAACTGAACAACAGCTGTTTCCCAAATCTTGTTCCTTCTTTGGTCTATCCCAGGTAATGACTATGCCACCCACACATCATTTAAGCAAGAAATTTATGAATCATCGTCCATCATTTTCCTTCTCATTCCTAAGGTCTCTCCTGTCAACCCCACCACTTCACACTCATTGCTACTGTGTTGATTCAGATCCTTATCTTTTGTCCAGGTCCACATTTCTCAATGGAAGTAGCAGGCAAGGGATTCTTTACACAGGATTATCTCACTCAGTACAGAAAATATCATGGCCTCCTTTCACAAGCTGAAGGGTTCCACCTGAGCACTTAACTTCACATATCAAGTACAGCTGTAGGCTCCCACCTCCCATGTACCCCTTTTAGTCCTCTTTACCGTGCTGTCTGCTTCTGGATCCAGATCCAGACAACTTAAGGCTTCCGTTCAATCTAGTGTTCTATTTAAGGTCCATGAAAATCCTCCTTCTAAAGCCTGGCAATGTCATCTATATTTCTGTTATCTACTCTCATCTTGGGATTGAAACAGAATTGCTATAGGCCCATCAACCCTTAACTTCCTTATCCACAACTCTAAAATCCAAAAAAAACTCTTAAAACTGAAAAAGTTTATTTTTGAAGTCTGTTAAAAAACTCATTTAATGGCAAAACACTCCTTAGACAAATAACAGGATACTAATGATCATCATTTAGCCCCTTTAGTATGAATATTCACATGACTCTTTAAGAAATATTCATGTATGGGCCGGGGATTTAGCTCAGTGGTTTCGCCACCTGCTGCGCAAGCACAAGGACCCGAGTTTGAGCCCCAATACCAAAAAGAAAAAGAAATATTCATGTAGCCTGATGTGGTGATGAATGCCTGTAATCTCAGCACTTTGGGAAGCTAAAGTAGGAGGATCCCAAGTTCAAGTTCCACCAGGCAACTTAGTGAGATCCTGTCTCAAAATATAAAAAGGGCTGGGATGCAGATCAGTGGTAGAAATGTCCTGGATTCAATGCCCAGTAAATACCACCAAGAATGAAAAGAAATATTAATGAGTTATACTGCAGGGTAATGCTCCAAATTCACTGGGGTTGTAGATAATACATAAAATCACATTTGAAAACATCCCTCAAAAGCTGAATTCTAAAACAACTATGGTCCCAAAGCATTCACAGAAGAATTATAGATCTATGTAACAAACCACAAAGTGCAACACACTAACCAGGAGTCTTTCTCAGTCTCTTAAAACAGATTTTTTCTAAATAGAAACTGACTTGTCCACCTACTATAAATATAAATATTTCCAATATATATTTTAGAATCTTCTATGTAGTTACTCTTAGAAAAAAAAGAGTATGGACGATTATCTTTCCAAAAAGGTTAAAGTCAGTCCTGCCAAAAACTAGGAATAGAGAAAATTACTTCTTGGGATCCTTTCCAGTCCTAAGATACTTTGTTTAGGCTGAATATAGCTCTTGGGACAATAGGATCATCTTTTTTCCAGAGCTCCAGCCAATTCTGTACTGGCTGTGGTTAAACCCTTTGATATACATGGTCTCAAAAAGAACATCACCACAAACTCTAAGCACTCTTCTAGTTTTTCTATTACTTTCCCAACGTGGCATTTCACAAGCAAGATTAAGAGCTGTTACAGCGCAGCTTAAGAAAAGAAAAATAAATAATTTTACTTGAAAAGTTGGTATCTATGTCCATCTGGATATAAAATTTTAAGCAGATGTCCAAGGGGAAACTAAATATGGAAAGTGGTGTGGTTATTTATTAAGGCAATGAGATAGAGCAAACAAGATATGCAGACATGAAACATATACCTATAAAACTTTAAAGGGTATTTTTTCAAAAGAAACAACATCTATGATCTCATTTATTTGAACCCTACAAATTCTTTATATAACTTTTATATAGGTTTTTTTTTTTTTAAATGGTACACTGTTGGAAAAAAAAAAAAAAAAAGTCTGGTGGTTCTTCAAAAAGTTAAACTGTTGAACCAGGGATTTAGCTCAGTGGTTCCACTGCCTGCCTTGCGAGCACAAGGTCCCGAGTTCGATCCCCAGTACCAAAAAAAAAAAAAAAAATTAAACTGTTAACTACCATATGACTCATCAGCTCCATTCCTAGGTACACACCCAAGAGGAATGAAAACAATGTCCACCCAAAGCTTGTATGCAAAATTGTTTGTGATAGCACTGTGCATAATAGCTAAAAAGTAGAAAAAACTCAATTTTCTATCAACTAAAGATGGATTTTTTTTTAAAGCCATGGTGTACTCATACAATGAAATATTATTTGAGAATAAAAAGGATTAAAGTACTGATATATGCAATATATATACAATATATATACAATAGGAATGAACCTTGATAACACTATGCTAAGTAAAATTAACTTACAAAAGGGTATATATTGTATAATTCCATATTTATGAGATGTCCAGAAGAGACAAACTCATAGGGACAGAGAGGAAATTAATGGTTGCCTAAGGCATAGGGAGCCAGGCTTTAGAGGCAACAGCAACCATACTAAAGAGGGTGTTGTGGGAAGGAAGAAAACAGTGGATTATTCAAAGCCATACACAGGCTCCAAATTAGAATGACATGCTATACTAAGAAGACATAGAACTAGTTTTGTTTAACAAGTTAATTTGTACATGCAATATAGGTATATTCACAAATTAATAGGAATTAAGACAGGCATGGTGGTGTGCACCTGTAATCTCAGCACTGAGGAGGCTGAGGCAGGAGGATTGCTGTGGGGGTTCAAGGCCAGCTTGGGCTATGAAGTGAGTTGAAGATCAGCCTAAACTACAAAGCAAAATTCTGTCTCAAAAAACAAAACAAACTGTTAATAATAGGGGTTAAATAGAAAAATATATAAAAATGTAAAACAAAATCAATTCTGAACAATTTGAAAATCATAGTCCCCTCAAGAAGACAGGTCAAATGGAAACAACCACTAAAATTTACTAGAGTCTTAACTAAAATAGCAACAAGGATTATTTAACTAGAATATATAACTAGAATCTTTTTTTTTTGGTACCGGGGATCAAACTCAGATCCTTGCACTTGTGAGGCAGGCAGCAGAACCACTGAGCTAAACCCCCGGCCCTATAGCTAGAATCTTAACAAGGAATATTTCTAAGCGGTATTTTTTTCTTTACAATTTACTATATAATCAGAAAAATATAACTTTAAATTGAATAAGCTTCTTGGCTCTTTTTAAATAGTGTTATGGAAATTTAAATAAAAATACCCAAGATTTAAATTAGCAAGTTAGAAGATTAGCAAGAAGTTTATAATTTTCAACTTAGTGTTCTTTGCCCTTCCTATTGTTCATCATTACAAGTTCTTTTACCATAAAACAAAATGAAACAGAGAAGGTATATGGTGCAAGTGTAAAGTTCTAAAATTATAATCGTTTGAGAGAAGTGTACTATTTGCTAACATAGGATCCGGAAATACTATCTCTATAGTTACTTTTACCCTCAATTAACAAGTCTTTGCATATATTCTACTCCTGGCATGAACCATAATCTTTGATAACCCTGATAAGTGCCACAGTTTACAAAGTCTGAGAGCTGTAAAAACACTGAGCCTTGTATGTGGGAAAACCCATTTTAATTTTTATTTGAAGATGGTCTTTTCTTTAGAATATCAATAAAAAGTCTGAAGAATAAGGAAATTCTTAAAGCTTTTACACTATTCACACTTGTATTTTAAAATTCCATGTAAATGTTATTCCCTAGGGTTTTTCTTTCTCCTTATAGATAGCCAGGCATTACTTTAAAAAATGTTAGATTGGTGGCCATGAAGGACATGTGAAACATCCTTGAACAGTCCCCCCCATAAGGGTCCCAACTTTCTCTTGATGAGGTTGACATTTCATTTCCCCAGGGCTGAGAGTGCCAAATACGCAAACTGATGACCCAGCGGATGGACAGGATACAGATGAGCTGGTTCCCTGCTCTAAATCTCACTGCCAGAGACCCCAGAATTAGTGCTCAGGCCTGAGTGCCACCCCAAGGGTGCTCACCTTCAAGGGAAAGGTCAGCGACAGCAAGCTATGCCACACATACGTCAGCAAAGCCACCCAAAAGATTCTGATGACTAATGGCACAAGCCTGCAACCCACAATCTGGAAAGCTGAAGCAGGAGGATTGTCACAAATTTGAGGCCAATTTGGGCCACACAGAAAGTTTGAGGGAAAAACAACAACAACAACAAAACAAACACCACCAAATTACATAGGCTGAGGAAACAGACACAATTTTTGCTAATCTGGCTGCTCTTTGCCAAAATAAAATTTGTAGTAAGTCCACGACTTATGAAAATCAAGTTGTGAACTTTCACAGACATGAACAGACCTTGCAGTTATTGTTTTGCTTTACACTGTATATTTGTGTCAAAGGCATATAAGAACTTATGAATGAATCCAACTTATG
Source organism: Heterocephalus glaber (assembly GCF_053883595.1). Taxonomy (NCBI): domain Eukaryota; kingdom Metazoa; phylum Chordata; class Mammalia; order Rodentia; family Bathyergidae; genus Heterocephalus; species Heterocephalus glaber. Next base: position 64,827,186 of record NW_028258320.1, read on the forward strand.
AATGTTCTCCCTCTATGGAACTCGTTCATAAGTGGGAGACTTACTGTAAACAAAAATTGCACAAATCTGTCATTAATCTATTTTCCACCTAAGTTTTTGTGGGTTTTTTTGGTACCAGGGATTGAACTCTGGTCCTTGCGCTTGCGAAGCAGGAGGCGAAAACACTGAGCTAAATCCCTGGCCCTCCACCTAAGTTTTTTGAATAGAGAATCACCAAGTTTTTGAATCAGGAATAGTGAATAATGTCCTACTACTACCACCAATAAAAGGAGAGTCCAATGTGAGGTGCATGTCTGTGATCTCAGCACTCTGGGAGGCTGAGGCAGGAGATCACAAGGTTGAGAAGAGCGTGGGCAATTTAGCAACTTAGAGAAGGCTTATCTCAAAAATAAATAAATTAATTAATTAGTTAATTTTTTTTCCAATACTGGGAATTGAACTTAGGACCTTGCACTTGGAGGCAGGCATGCCGCCAATGAGCTAAATCCCCGGCCCAAGTTAATTAATTTTTAAAAAGGGAAGGGGCCTGTGGATATTACTCTGTGAAAAACCTGGGTTCCATCCCCAGTACAAAAAAATAAATAAATAAAAACAAATTACTACAAACTTTTTTGGATTCCTGGATCAGGATCCTCTTAAATTCACTTCTTTGTTTCATAAAATTAGATTATCACCTCAAAGAACTAGGACTGGAAGTCTCATTTGACTCCACTATTCCACTACTGAGGATATTCCCCAAAGAATTAAAAGAATCATACCACAGTGATATATGTGCACCCATGTTCATAGCAGCACAGTTTGTAATAGCTAAAGCTTGGAAACAGCCCAAATGCCCATCACCTGGAGACTGGATAAAGAAAATGTGGTTTTTTTTATAAAATGGAGTACTACTCAGCCATAAAAAATGAGAAATTAGAGACATTTATAGCTAAGTGGATGCACATTGAGGCAATACTCTTAAGTGAAATAAATAGGACACACATGTATAAATACCAAATAGTTTCTCTGGTGTGAGAAACTCAAAGTGTAAATAAGGACTAAAATGTATAGTAGGTACTGTGAAATAGGAAGAAAAGGGGCAAAGGGAAAGGAAGTGGGAGGGCTAGGGGAAAGGATAGAAGGGAATGGGATTAATATGAGAAAATGGAAAAATAGGAACAAAATCTTTGTAAATAGGGAGGAATGGAGGGGTTGACGGAGGGCTGGGCAAGGGTGAAAAATAAGAACCAAGAGAGACTATGTAAAGGTGCAAATTTCCAATGATGAATGTTATTACATTGTATACCTAAAATCTACCAATGATTAGAATGAATAATCGATAATGCAAAATATGCAGAAAAGGTCCAAAGGGGTAGGGGTAGTGGGAGGGGCAGGGGAAAGGAAAGAAGGGAAAGGAAAAATGATGAGAAATGGAAAAAATGGAAATAAAGTCTTTGTAAATAGGGAAGGGTGGAGGGGGTGAAGGGAGGGATAGGAATGGGGAAAAAATAAGAACCAAGATGCATTATGTAAAGGTACAATTCCCAATGAGAAATGTAATTGTGTTGTATACCTACAATGTACCAATAAAAGAATTTAATTTTTAAAAAATAAAATAAAATAAAATTAGATTACCAAAGTTCTAGTGAAATTTGAAGCATAAAAATAGCTTTATTTTTCCTTATTTTTTAAAGTAGATTAACTCTCTCCCCAAACTTTCTCCCTAAGAGCTCCAAGTTGTGGGGTGAGTATACTTTGTTATGTTAACGGCTTATTTAGGCAACTGGAAGGCAGCTCAGCAGAGGGCTACAGAACCAGGCTGCCTGAGTCCCCAGGAGGGTCCCACCTGTGCTAGCTGCATGACTTAATCTTGGCCACCCCCACCCCACCCCCACGCCTCTTTTTTTTTTTTTTTTTTTTGCAGTACCAGGGATTAAACTCAGGACCTTGAGCTAACAAGGCAGGAGCAGTGCCACTGAACTACATCCCCAGCCCCCCTCTTTTTTTTTTAACAGTACTGGGAATTGAATCCAGAGCTTTCACACTGAGCTACATCCCAAGCCTTTTTTAAATTTTTCTATTTTGAGACAGAGTCTCACTACCTTATACCCAGGTGAGGCTCAAATTTGTGACCCCCTTCCTGCCTCAGCCTTCCACCACCACACTCAAGTTGGGTTTCGTTTACATGTGACTGCCCACCATACAGGGTGATTCTAGGGACTGAATATAATAATCCATGTAACACACAACGCCAGCCCAGCATATCACATAGTAAGGGCAACCGGCCACAGTGGAGTAATGACAATCCCTATGTGTCAAATCCTCACCAATAGCAAACATGATACAAATGTTTTCACAAGATCATTCTATCAGGATCCAAGAGCACCTTCTGGTGAAAAACACAGGTCCTAGGAAGGCAATCTCATTATTTTGACCTTGAATCACACTACCTGTGGACTTCATTTTTATAGTGGTTGTGCTTCTTCCAAAAAACTTTTAATTGATTAGAAATTTTTCAAGAAATATAGCTAAATGAAGATACAGTAAAAGTTAAATCTGCCTTCTTTTTTTTTCTTGGTACCGGGGATTGAACTCAGGACCTTGTGCTTGGGAGGCAGGCGGTGGAACCACTGAGCTAAATCCGGGCCCCAAATCTCCCTTCTTGACTCCTCTATTCCCCAGAGCATTTCCTGGAAATACTGTAGAAAGTATTTAAGTGGGCAAATCCCCAAGAGTCCTCACCCCCAACACCACCTCATCCAGAGTGGCTTTGCTTCTGTGTGTCTTAAATACTGGATTCCACAGGTTTTGAAGCAAGGGTTTACTACTGAAATGAAGTTTGAGCCAAGCGTGGTGGTGCATGCCTGTAATTCCAGCACTCGGGAGGCTGAGGCAGGAGGGTCACCATGAGTTGAAGGCCAGCCTGGGATACAGTGAGTTCAAGACAAACCTGGAATACACAGTGAGACCCTGTCTCAAAAACAATCAATATGCTGGGAGTGGTGGCACACTACTGTAATCTCAGCGCCCCAGAGGATGAGGCAGGAGGACTGCTGTGAGTTTGAGGCCAGCCTGGGCTACATACTGAGTTCAAGGCCAGGCTGAACTACATAGCGAGACTGTCTCAAAAAAAAACCAGTAACAATTAATTAAAGTTTGAAAGCCACAGAACTAAATTATTATAAAGATATTATCCAGCTCTAAAACTGTATATTTCTAGTCTACTGAACAAAATTCTCATTTTTCCTATTACATTTTTATCAGTTTTCCATAAGACTTCCCTTGACTTGACTTTACCTCTAGCTCAAGATCCTGAGGTTCCATTTCAGAAAGTGATAGCACAGCAATTTTCGTAACTTTACAGACTTCATGGCCTCCTGGGAGTTTGCCCACCAAAGCTTTCTGCCGAATTAGAATAAGCCACCATGGAAGATCTAGAAGAGAAAACTCACATTAATGCCTGCTATTGAGAGTACTACTGCCTGACAAGTTGAAGGTGAACACCTAACAATACCAAAAAATGTGTGTATCAGATATGATCTTTTTTTTTCAAAGTTTACTAGTACAATTTTTATTTCCAACATTTAAATGGATATGCACACAGGCAAGACATGGGTTTGAATTCATTAAGCCCTTATACATAATTATGTCAGATACAATCTTTTAAAGTAAAACAACAAAGATACAAAATGGCCCTTAAATGTGAAATGATGTCTAATCTTACTCATAGAGAAATGTAAATGAGAAAACATTTTAGTATCATTCTTACTCATCAGATTGGGAACCATTAAACATCATGACAACACATCTGCTGGTGAGGCTGTGGGGAAACAGGTAATCTCATACAACAGTGCTGGTGGGAATGGCAGCAAACACAACTTTTCTACAGGGAAATTTAGTGATACCTTAAAACATGTGCCCTTACCTTTTAGCGGCAGCAATCCCCCTCTTGGAAATTTACCTTGAAGACCAACAAAAGCCTATAAGATCTACTCACTGCATCAGTTTGTAACTACAAAACACAGTACACACTGGAAACAATCTAAATGCCTAGACACAAGAGTGTGGTTGAGGGCCGAGGATTTAGCTCAGTGGTTTCGGCGCCAGTCTTGCAAGCGCAAGGTTCCAAGTTCAATCCCCGGTACCAAAAAAGAGAGTGGTTGAATAAACTATAATACATCCATAGAATGGAGTAGTAAAAATAGAATTAAATGTCTTCTATGAATTAATAAGGAATTATTCCTGGATGTAATATTAAGTGAATAAACTGGGTATGTTATTAATACATATAATATGGCTGTACAGTCATGTGCCATGTGATGAGTTTCAGTTAATAATGGTAGCCTCATAAAATTATAAAGGAGCTGAAAACTTTTTGTTGTTTAGTGATATCATAATATGATAGCTCAATGTGTTTCTTACAAATGTGTAAACAAACCTACTATGATGCCAGTTGTATAAAAGTATAGCACATATGCTTATATATAGTACATAATATTTGATAATAATAAATGTTACTAGTTGTTATGGCTTATATCTAGAGGTCCCCCAAAGCCTCATGTGCTCATAGTGGGGCTTTTGGGAGGTGATTTGATTATGGGTGTATGATGATGGATTAGTTCACTGATTGGTTTAGCAGAGTTCGGTTGTAGGTGGCACCAACCAATAGGCTTGTAGCCTGAACGGAATAAAAGGGGAAAGAAGGAAAAAGGCATGTTGCTTCCTGCCTGGCATGCCATGGACTATTTCTCCTCTGCCACATTCCTCTGCCATGCTCCCCTGCTTTGCAGGCAGCTGACTATGGACTGAAACTACAAACTGTGGGCTAAATAAACCTTTCCTCCTTTAGGGTATTTTTTTTTTTGGTACTGGGGATCGAACTCAGGGCCTTGCACTTTCGAGGCAGGCAGTGGAACCACTAAGCTAAATCCCTGACCCTTCCTTCTTTAACTTGTGGCTGCCAGATCTTTTGTCCCAGCAATGAGAAAGTAACTAAAATAAGCCAGGCTTGGTGGCACCTGCCTATAATCCCAGCATTTGGGAGGGTGAGGCAGGAGGATTGTCATGAGTTTGAGGCCAGCCTGGAGTACACAGTGAGTTCAAGGCTAGCATGGACTATAGTGGGACCTTGTCTCAAAAAAAAAAAAAAAAGACAGTAATTAAGACTCTGGTTAATATACATACTGTGCTGTACTTCTTATCATTATTTTATTTGATTGGGTGCATTTGGTTTTTTTCCAATGCTGTGGATTGAATCCAGAATCCCATGCATATTTAGGCAAGTTCTTTACCACCGAGCTACCTCTCCAGCCCTCATTATTCTTTTTTGTATATATTTATTATTTTTATTTACTTAAATAAAAACTATCATTTTAGTTGTATAAATTTATAGGGTATAATGCGATAATTCAGCACATGCATAGAGGTATTAGTCATTTTCCCATTACTGGGAAAAAATACGTGAAACCTGCCATTTAAATGAGAAGTTTATTTTGGCTCATGGCTTCAGAGAGTTTGATCCATGGTCACTGGGTCCAAGGCAGAAACAGCACAGTAGAAGGGCATGGCAGAGGAAAGCTGCTCAACATATGGCAGCCAAGAAGCACAGCACAGAGGGATGAAGAAGGGAGGGACCAGGAAAAGGAACATACTCTTCCAGGTGATACTTCCAGGGACCCACCTCCAATAAGACCCCACCTCCTAATAGCATATTCAGCTATTAGTTCATCAAAGAATTAATCCACTGATAAATACCATGTCCCTGTGATCCTATCACCTTCCCAAAGTTCCACCTCTGAACCATGAGACTTTGGGGCAATATTTTAGATCTAAACCATAACAAGTAACTTTTTTAACAAGTAACTTTTTTCTTTTCTGTTGTTATTGTTTCACATCTTTTTTTTTATTAGTGCATGCTGGTTATACAGATTAATGGGTTTCATGTAGGCAGAGTCATACACACCCATAACATACTTTGATCATTTCACACACCCCCAGTTTCACATTGGGAAGGAGTTTTCAAAGATATACTTTTATAACATCCATTCCCTTTGTTATCACTGTTTTAGAGTATACTCTTACTCATAAAAAAAATTTTACTGTAAAACATTACACCATGATACATTGCCAATAGTCTCATATATCATGTTTACTGCATCTCTTAATTGAATCAAGAAGCCATGTCAAGTGATTGACCTATATCACCTAGGTTTGTGTAAGTACATTCTATGATGTTCTCACAATGATGAAATCACCTAACATCCTGTTTCTCAGGATGTATCCCCTTCATTAAGCAACACAACCATATTATATTAAGATAAATTATTAAATCAAAGCATAAAAGAATACATAGAGTCATTCTCCCTTATCAGTTATTTCACTTTCTTAGTTTCAGTTACTCCAGTCAACTTTGGACCAAAAATACTAAATGGAAAATTTCAGAAATAAACTAAGTAATAAATTGCATGTCATTCTGAGCTGTGTAATGAAATTTCATGCTATCCCTCTCTGTTCCACACAGTGCATGAATCACCTCTTTGTTCAGCATATCCAAGCTGTATATGCTACCTGCCTGTTAGTCATTTAGTACCCATCTGAATTATAAGATTAAAGCAGTATCACAATGCTTGTGTCCAAGTTAACTCTTACACAGTGCCCTAAAGTATTCATTTTTGTCACAATTCCTGTATCACTCCTCTCACTTCATTTGGTCAGGAAAGCACTGTGTCATCTCTTATCATCACAAGAAAGAGGAATACATTATAATAAGATATTTTGAAGAAGGGAGAGGGAAGGAGAAAGACAGGCCACATTCACAGAACTCTTACTAAATATATTGTTGTATTTTCTCTATTTCATTATTGGTGTTCATTTCTTACTGTATCTATAAATTATAAATTAAGCTTTACCATATAGGATTATATGGTAAATTATAAATTATAAATTAAGCTTTACCAGTATAAGAACAAAACATAGTATAGCCATGTGCTGCTCAATGACACATCCTGAGAAGTGTGCTGTTAAGCAATTTCAACACTGTGTGAACATCAAAGAACGAACTTCCAGAAACTACAGTTATGATGGACCACTGAGGTGTATATATAGTGCACTGTTGACCAAAACATCATTATATACCAAATGACCATATAGATAGTGTTCAGTACTATCTGCAGTTTCAGGCATCTACTAGGGGTCTTAGAACATATCCTCTTCCAATAAGAAGGGTCTACTGTATCTACACTGTGCTACCCTTCATATAAGAAAGAAGATATGAGAAGATACACACAAACACACACAGGGCCGGGGATTTAGCTCAGTGGTGCTACCGCCTGCCATGCAAGCGCAAGGTCCTGAGTTCGATCCCCAGTACTAAACACACACACACACACACACACACACACACACACACACGAAAAAAGAGAGATAAACCAGAAGTTAATGAGATCGGTTAGTTAAAGGAGGTAAGTAGAAATGAGCTAAAAGAAGGGGAAACTGGTAATAGGACAGAAAGGATGAAAGAAAATGACTGTTCCAAGTATATCCTGAAAAATGAATGGTCACTGAGTATAGTTCTGACTCTTAGAACAATGGTAATGCTTCACATATCCCCCAGAATAAACAGTTCAAATCAACCAGAATATGAGAACTCAAAACAAACTGAAAATAAAACCACACTGTAGAAGATACAGAAGAAAAAAAATCTAACTTTAGAAAACAGTATTTTCGTGCTTGCTTCACAGCACATATAATAGAAAACAGTATTTTGTAAAGATGAACACCAAAAACCTTTATTCAGTATTTTATTCGGGTTAGTAAATTTATGTTTCCAAATGGTATGGGTTGGCAATTCCAGAACTACTTTATGTGTACACTAAGATTAAGTAGATAAGTAAACATATTGAGAAGAATGAGGCACAGGTAATGGTAAAATAAACCAATATGTGTTAATAAAAAAGATAAGGATAAAAATTTTTTTAATTGGTTCAAAACCCTTTCACGTAGGGCAGACAGAAATTAAATAACTGAAGGCATTATGTGTTCAGTGTTTCAGTTACTATTGTCTTTCAAATTATTCTAGATATTTAATGCAATTTCAATCAAAATTCTTGTGAGACTTTTTTTTTTGGTACTGGGGATCGAACTTGGGACCTTGCGCCTGCAAGGCAGGCGGCAGAACCACTGAGCTAAATCCCCGGGACCCTCTTGTGAGACTTTTAGAGAAATTTAAATCTGTTTTAAATTTCACTTGAAAGACTAAATGTATAAAAATATCCGGCAAAAAATTTTAAAAAGAGAGCAGTACATGCCTTCCCACATAGCAAAGTGTACTGTAAAACTATGATAAATAAGACTATGTGATATTGATAATGGAAAGCATAAATGAATCAGAACAGAATAGAGAAGAACAGAGTAGAATACAGTAGAACAGAATAGAGAAGCCAGACGACAGACCTATGCAAGTATAAGCATCTAATAAATGATGATGGGGGTGGGGAGAGATGATGTGTTGATAAATGGTGCTGAAGGGCCAGGGATTTATCTCAATGGTTTCGCCGCCTGCTGTGCAGGCTCAAGGACCCAAGTTCGATCCCCAGTACCAAAAAAAAAAAAAGAAAGAAAGAAAGAAAAACAAAGATAAATGGTGCTGAAATAATTAGTTCTTTATATGAAAAAAACTTCTTACTGCAAATCATACCCAACAATTAATTACAGATAGCCTAACTGCTATAAATATAAACAGCAAAACAAAAATATTAGTAGGGAATATAGAAGATTTCTTTATAACTTTATGAGGACATTTGGAAGCATGACATTTAATTCAGAAGTCATAAAATGGACAAACACAACTACATGAAAATGAAACAGAATATCTAGGAATTAATCTAATGAAGAAAGTAAAAGACTTGTACATTTAAAACTACAGTACTCTGGGGCTGGGGATTTAGCTCAGTGGTTCCAGCGCCCGCCTCGCAAGCACAAGGTCCTGAGTTCAATCCCCGGTACAAAAAAACAAAAACAAAAACAAAAAACTACAGTACTCTGAAAAAAGAGATCAAAAAGGATATCAGAAAATGGAAAGATATCACTTGTTCTTCAGCAGGAAGAATCAATATAGTGAAAATGGCTATACTTCCAAAACTGTTACACAGATTTAATGCAATTCCGATCAAAATTCCAACAACATATTTCATAGATTTAGAGAAAACAATCCTAAAATTCATTTGGAACCAGTAGAGACCTAGAATAGCAAAGGTAGTTCTAGGCAACAAAGGCAAGGCAAGGGGCATCACAATCCCTGACTTATACTACAAAGCTACTGTGATAAAAATAGCGTGGAATTAGCAACAACAACAACAACAAAAAACCCAGACCCAAGGATCAATGGAACAGACTAGAAAATGTAGACACAACTCCAGACATATTCAGCCACCTCATCTTTGACAAAGGACCCAAACACCTTCACTGGAAGAAAGCCTCTTTAATAAATGGTGCTGGGAAACTGGATCTCCACTTGCAGATTAAAATAAGACCCACATTTTTCACCATGCACTAAACTAAAACAAAAATGGATCAAAGATCTAAATAGTAAAACAGAAAAAGTAAGTCTGATGGAAGATAAAATAGGTAGAACTCTTAAAGACAGTGTTGTAGGCAAAGACTTTATGAACAAAACCCCAAATGAACAGGAACTATCACAAAAAATCAACAACTGGGACCTCATCTTATTAAAAAGCTTTTGCACGCCAAGAGAGACTACCAATGGACTGAAGAGACAACCCACTGTGCAGAAAAAAAATTTTGTCAGCTGCTCCTCAGGCAAAGGACTACTATCTAGAATGTATAAAAAACTCAAAAAAATCAGACTCCCCCCACCAAATTTAAAGACCCAATCCAAAAATGGGCATCTGAAATGAACAGCTACTTCTCAGATGAAGAAGTAGAAACAGCAAATAAATATATGAAAAAATGTTCAACATCACTGGTCATTCAAGAGATGCAAATAAAACACTGATTAAAGAAAATAAAATAAAACAACACTGAGATTCCATCTCACTCCAAAGAATGGCTGTTATCAAGAGATAAACCAAGAACAAATGCTGGAGGGGTTGTGGGGAGAAAGGAAGGAGTATAGATTAGTGCAACCACTGTGGATATCAGTGTGGAGATCCCTCACAAAACTAAAGCTAGAGGTTCCATTTGACCCAGCTATTCCCCTTCTTGGTATCTTCTCAAAAGAATTAAAAGCATCATACCACAGCGATATATGCATACCCATGTTTATAACAGCACAGTTTCTAATAGCTAAATCTTGGAAACAGCCCAATGTCCATCAACCAATAAATGAATAAAGAAGATACGGGGTTTTTTTATACCATGGAGTACTACTCGGCCATTAAGAAAGATACATGTGAGACATTTATAAGCTACATGGATGCACCTTGAGACCATACTCTTAAGTAAAATAAATCAGACACACATGTGTAAATACCGCATTGTTTCTTTGGTGTGAGAAACTGAAAAGTGTGAATGAGGACCAAAATGTATAATAGATACTGTGAAATAGTAATAAAATGTTCAAATAGGGTTAGGGGAACTAGGGAGGGGGGCTGGAGAAAGGAAAGAAGGGAAAGGGGAAAAAATGAGAAAAGAAGGAAAAAATGGAAACAAAACTTCTGGAAATAAGGAGGGGGAGACAGGTTGAAGGGTGGGGAGGGGAATGGGAAAAAATAAGAATCAAGATATATCATGTACAGGTACAAATTCCCTACGATCAATGTGATCATTATGTATACCTAAAATGTACCAATAAACTTAACTAATTTTTAAAAATGAAACATATCTAAATGCATATGATATTGTAAAAAAATAGGAAATTATTTGCAAAACATATACCATATTAAAATCAGTATCTATAAAATATAAAGAACTAAACAGGGAGGGATGGAGGGGTTGAAGGGAGGGCAGGGGAAGGGGGAAAAATAAGAACCAAGAGAGTATATAAAGGTGCATATCTCCAATGATGAATGTCATTATATGGTACACCTAAAATGTACCAATAAAAGGATATACAAAAAATATATATATATAAAGAACTATATCAGTCAATAAGATGATCTCCAATAAAGGAAAATACATGATTCTGTATGCCATAGGAATACAGACAACAAACATAAAATATATATAATTAAGTTTGGTAATAATAAGAAATACAAATTAAAATAGGAAAATCATTTTTCTCTGTTGGGTTGGCAAAGAGTGATGAGAACCATAATACTCGGTGTTAGCGAGCATCAACATCTACAGTCACTACAGGGGAGACTACTTGCCAACATGCATCGAAGTTCACACTGTCCATATTATTTATTGTCTGTTCTCCTAGAAATGTATTCTATAGAATTATTTGGAGAGGTTGGATATATAGACTTGCACTAAATAAATTTTGATATCAAATAACTAATTTTTAAAAGATATAATGGGATTAGCTAGGAGTAGTGGCACAGTCTCAGACGCTGAAGCAGGACGACTGAAAGTTCATTCCCCAACCCAAGCAATTTAGCAACTTAGTTAGACCACGTCTCCAAATAAAAAGGGTTTTAAAAAGGCTGGAGATGTAGCTCAGTGTGAAGGCCCTGAGTGCACTATCCAGTACCATTAAGAAAAAAGAAAGGAAAGGAAAGTAGGGAAGAAAAGATATAATAAGATTATAGTTGTGCTAAGAAAAATAACTTTTTATTTTTAGAGATGCATTCTGAAAAATCTGTGGATAAATATACCTGGTGTCTGCTTTGAAATAATTTAGCTGCTGGGAGTGTAGAGAACACAGATGACCATGGAGGAAAAATGACTTTTGATATTTTATTTCTAACTAGATCTACTTATACAGGTTGCACTGGGTTGGTATAGCTCCTGAGTACTTTAATCTATAGTTTCCTCCCATGTTGTTTTCATCTCACACACTGATAAAAAATTTTAAAAAACTAAAAGTAAAACCAATTAAGGAAACAGACTTCTACTAGTTATAATCAGTAATCAGTGTAATCTAACCTTAACTTCTTTCTTCTTTGGAAAATCATACATGAGTTGTAATTTTTTTATCTTTCAATTTTCCTTTAAATTTTCTTGGAAAAGAAAACATTGATACTTTTGATTATGCTAGAATCAAACACTTCAATATGGAAAAATACATCATAAAATCAAAGGCAAAGTAGGATGATTAGTTCCAACAGTCAAAGAACTAATTACCCAATTTTATCAGGTATATCTAAAAATTGAAAAAGATAAACAATGCAACAGAAAATTGAACAGAAGATACGAATACACAGCTCAGAGAAAAATAAACACAAACAGCTGTAAAAAGATGGAAAGAAACTCATGTATAACCAGTGAAATGCACATTAAAACCATGCTGCAACACCATACTTTATCCATCACTCTGAAAAAACACAAAATGTTCTGGTGCACAGTAAACAGACATTATTGGTAGGAATGTAAACTGGTAAAAATGAGGAGACAACCAATAAAAATCACAATGCTTCTGCCTTTAGAAAAATTCCAGTTATGGTCATTTATCCTAAAGATTTCAGGGAAGTTACATATGTACAAGGTTATTTCTGGTTGCATTATTTGTAATAGAATAAAATTGGAATTGTTATAAAATCCTGTAAGTTTTGAAAAAAATAAGTAAATTATGGTACTTCTGTGTAATAAAATATTATGCAGCTATTTTTTTTGACTACACTTTTTTTTTTGGTACCGGGGCTCGAACTCGGGTCCTTGCACTTGCACAGCAGGTGGCAAAGCCACTGAGCTAAATCCCCGGCCCAATGCAGCTATTTTTTTAAAAACTAAATGAGGACCGGGCCAGGGATTTAGCTCAGTGGTTTCACCACCTACTGCGCAAGCACAAGGACCCGAGTTCAAGCCCCGGTACCAAAAAAACCAAACAACTAAAAAGAAACTAAATGAAGACCCTCTGTATGTACTCTGATGGAAAGATGTCCAATATAATTTTAGGAGAAAAATGTAGGATATAAAATATTGTACATGGGCCAAGGATTTAGCTCAGTGATGCCACCGCCTGCCTTGCAAGCACAAGGTCCCAAGTTTGATGCCCGGTACCAAAAAAAAAAAAAAAGAATATATATTGTACATAATTTATTCCCTACTTTCTGCCTAAAAGCTACCAAAATATTCTTTAATGCCCTATCTTCTGCATAAAAGCACCACAATATTCTGCAATTTGATTCTCCATTTTTCATATTAAAGCTACCACAATGTTCTGTACCTTACATTTTTCTCCTAAAAGGATACCTTGGAAATCTTTCCATCATAGTACATACATTGAATTTTCATTCAGTTTTTTAAAATAACCACACAATACTTGATTGAACAGAAGTACCATAATTTACTTAACCTTTCAAAAAAAAGTGTAGAATTTTAGGATAATTCCAATTTTATTCTATTATAAACAATGCTACTGAGAATAACTTTGCACATCTGTAACTTCCTATTAATTCCTGAAATGTATGAACATTAGTGAAAAGATGTAGCTGTGTGCAGTGTTCAAAGGAATAATCAAAATTATCCTAATGACTGGACATGGTGGTGATTGTCTATCCATCTACTCAGGAAGCTGAGGCAGGCAGGAGGATTTTAGTCTGAGGCCAGCTTGGGCAACTTAGCAAGACTCTATCACTAAATTTAAAAAGAGCTGAGGATGCTGCTCAGTGGTAAGAGTATTGCTCCTGGGTTCAATCCCCAGTACCACAAAAATAAAACAAAGCAAAAACCCTAATGGAGCAAGGCTGGTAGCACATACTTGTAATTCCAACACTTGGAAAGCTGGGGCAGGAGAATCACAAGTTCAGTGCCAGCCTGAGTTATATACCAACCAACATGACTACACAATGAGGCCTCATGTGAAAAAAGAAAGAAAAGACAAGGGCCAGGGATTTAGCTCCATGGTGCCACCGCCTGTCTCCTGTCTCGCAAGCACAAGGTCCTGAGTTCGATCCCTGGTACCCAAAAAACAAAAAACAAAAAACAAAAAGAAAAGACAAGACAAGATTTGTCTTAATGGAAAGAAAAGGAAAACAGTGAATTCAACACTGAGCTATTTCCAGGCAAAACTACTCTGGAAACACAAACAAAACTCTCACAGAAAAGAATAATAATCTCTACTCTTGTAATCATTTTGCTGTAAGTGAAACATACACACCACCACCACCACTCAAAAACCTGACAATTCCAAGAGAAGAATGTGCATGTTGAGTTATAGAGGTAAAGGATCCAAATATATTTTCTAGACTTTGAGTTTTAAAAAGTGACAAATATAGGGCCAGGGATTTAACTAGGCAGCACCGTGCCTGCCTTGCAAGCACAAGGTCCTGAGTTTGATCCCTGGAACCAAAAAAAAAAAAAAGTGACAAATATAAAAGTATAGTACCACTGCTGCTTAGCAATCCCAGTATCCATCAAGGACAATTTTATAATAAAAGATTAAAAAGCACCAAAAAATTTCATATTACCCACCAGGAAAAGAAATTTGGTTCACAACACTGCCATCCCTATAACAAAACCACTTTCTACATACTGCCAGATCTGACTTCTAAGAGTTTGTTTTGTTAAACAAATTTCTATCTATGTTCATACTCTTTTCTCCTATTATCTTTATCCAGTTTTAGGATTAGCACAATGTTGAGTTCCTAAAATGAGGGGAGAAGTGTTCCTTCTTTTTTCTGCTTTGTTTGATATAATTTATCAGTGAAAGTGTTTATGAGCCTGCTCTTGTCATATAGGTAAGCTTTCAAGCTAGGAATATACTTTCTTTAATAGGTGCTATTCAAATTTTATATTTCCTCCAGAGTTAGTTTCATTAATTTGTCTTCCAAGGTACTTCTTAGAAGTTGTCAAATTTATTTCAAAAAAGATTTTTGTAATATGCTTTCTATATCCTTTTAAATTCTGTAAAATCTGTGGTAACGTCTCCTAGATCTTGATATTATAATTTTAAAAATGTATAACTGATATTGTGTAACAGGAAGAAAAGGTCTAAAAGAGCAGGGGAATTGAGAGGAGTAGGGGAAGGGAAAGAAGAGAAAGGAAAAAATATGAGAAGAGGGAAAAAATGGAAACAAGGTCTTTGCAAATAGGGAAGGGTGGAGGGGATGAAAGGAGGGCAAGGGAAGGGGGAAAAAAAATAAGAACCAAGAGACTCATGTAATGGTACAAGATCCCAATGATGAGTATAACTGTATTGTATACTGAAAATGTACCAATAAACTTAATGGGGGGGGGAAGAAATTTGGTTCAGTTAAATCTGCCATGTTGAGGTTGGCACATACAGTATAACAAAGAATCAAAAAGTAATTTAACCTAACAAGGTTGATGGCATACAGATATTTTTTTCCAACTTTTTAAATATATTACAATGAGGGGGAAAAATCAATTTTGAAACCCTGTTCCTCCAGGAAAAGAAAACAAGGAAACCTAACTTCCCCACCAAGATAAAACTGATTAGGAAGTGCTTATCTTGAAAAACACAACCAGTAGGGCAAGCTAAAACAATAGTCCTGTACAATTGCCCTGTACAATAAGAGGATAAGCAGCTGTAAGATAAAGAGTTCCATCTAATTTGGGGGGGAAATGTTTTCTTCTGTATTAGTCAACACTCTGCCAAAGAAACAAGACCAATGTTTATAGATATATGTACATAGGGAGATATTTATTATAGAAGTTACTTGTGTGATTTCAGAAGTCAAGAAGACATCTTTAAGCTGGAGAGCCAAGAAAGCCAGCAGTATAACTCACTCTGAGTCCAGGGGAGCCGTGATGTAACTCCAAGTCCAAAGCCCTAAAAACTAGGAGCTTTGCTGTCCAAGGATAAGAGAAGGATGTCCAGGCTCAGAGAGAAAAACGTCACCCTCTTCCATCTTTTTGTTCTCTTCAGGCTCTCAGCAGACTGAATGATGCCCACCCACAATGGTAAGGGCAGGTCTTCTTCATTCAGTCTGCCAATTCAAATGCTAACCTGTTCTGGAAACATACTTACCAGCTGGAGGGTGAGGGGGGAGTGTGCAGAGAATATGAGAATGTTTTACCAACTATGTGGGCATCCCTTCCCAGTCAAGTTGACACATAAATTTAATTATCACATCTTCCTACTTATGAGTTCATCTCTAAAGAGCACTACATCTACATATTTCTAGATGTGGCTATCCATCCTATATAGACAAGATATGCATTTACCCAACAAAGCATATCCAGCAATCATTTTTATCAATGTTAATTATATAAGATTTATATGAATGCATTCCATTTCTTAAGCGGAAGCATTACAGATTAAAGCTAAAGTTCTCTTTGATCACTATTCCCTACTCTCTGGAAATTCTTTAAATCTAATGTAAACCCTGCTTTGTTAGTTCTCTCATATAAAGAGAATAAGAAATGGAGAGTAAATGGTTACTATTTCTTGGCATTCACCCTTTTAATTTTACTTGAAAGATTAAAAATGACATAACCATAACTTAGTATGTAGGTTCTATTTTTCAGTGCCCTCCTGGACACTGTCTAATTTCTCTATAAAGTTTCATGTAATGAACAAAATAAATGATTGCTAATGATTCTGACATACTGAATTCCTTAACATGGCTCAATACTGTAAACTAGAATCCTGAAGACCTCTCCTAGGTCCACTCCTCCTGGAGCATGGAAACCAAGAGCACCCAGCTGCTTTAACACTTATACAGCCATGTGATTATGAATCAAAGGATCAGCACAAGAGAATTCATAATCACGTCAACATACCAATAAATGCTAACCCAAAGAAAAGGTGGATATTAGCTACTCCAAACCCTTTTGTAACACAATAGTCAAAGGTTTTTTTTTTTTTTTTTGGAGGTACAAGGGATTGAACCCAGGGACTTTACACACTGACCTAGCTCCCCAGCCCTTCTGGTTTTAGACAGGGTCTCACCAAGTCATAAAATTACAAAAGCTGGCCTCAAATATGCAACTCTTCTGCTCAGCTTCCCACAGTGCTGGGATTATATTATGTGCCACCACATCATGCTGATGGTTTAAATTCTTGAAGGGCTTCTGCAGTTTCGATTTCAAAGGGCCACAGAATAATCTCTTTACTTGCACAGGTCTATGAGAGTGTGGAGATGTGCTGGTAAAGGAGGAAAAACAATTATACACTGCTCACCTTTCTTCTCTGTCAAGTCGACAATAAGAACACTTACGTGTTTCTCTGCCATTTCAAATTGCCATCTAAACTAAAGGATGTAAGCCAAATGACTCATTGTTCTTTATGTTTTGAGATGTGTTCTGTACAAACAATTTTCTTCTTCTTTTTTGGGGGGGGGGGCAGTGCTAGGGATCAAATCCAGGGCCTTGTACATGCTACACAAGCATCTTCCAATGAGTTATACCCCGAACCCAGATACAGATTTTTAAAATGTTGTATCTTTCTGTTAACTTGAACATTCTGTTACAGATTTTTGAAATGTTTTTGCCTTAAAATCTACCTTGATATTAGCATAACTGTATCAGTTTTCATTTGGCTAATGTTTGCCCAATTTCTTTTTTCTATCCTTTTACTTTTGATCTTTCTGTATACAATTCTATGTAAGATATTTGTATTAAAAGCAGCATGACAGGTTTCATTTTTCCAGCATGAGAATCTCTGATCATTAAAATATAATGATATGATACATATCATCTTCCTTTTTGTCCCACCCATTCCATACATACCTTTTTTCCTTATTCTGAGTTAAGTTTGTTAATCATTACTCCATTTCTCCACTTTGTCAGCTTTGTATTGTGTATTGTAGGAGATGGATCCTAACTTATGAAAGCCTACAGTAAGTTGGTATTTTTACCAGTTCCTAGAGAGTAAAAGGACCTTCGGGTACCAACCACTTTTAACTCTATTAAAAGCTGTGGGGCCGGGGATTTAGCTCAGTGGTTCCGCCGCCTGCTGTGCAAGCTCAAGGACCCAAGTTCGATCCCTGGTACCAAAAAAAAAAAAAAAAAGCTGTGTTTTAATTCTAAATTAAATTTAAGCTCCCATGAAGCCAAATTCATTTCATTTACCAACTTATTTTGCTATTCTGTTGATTATTCTTTTCTATATCCCATACATTCCCACTGGGAATCATTTTCCTTTTTAGTACAAAGACTAAGGGTAACAAATTCTCTCAGTTTTTGTCTCTCTCAAAATGTCCTTATTTTCCTTAATTTTTGAAGGTAGAAAATTCTAGACACTTTTAAAATGTCATTCCATCGTCTTCTTGGCTTCCATTGTTTCAGTCAAGATTACAGGGCCGGGGACTTAGCTCAGTGGCACCCTGCCTTCCTCAAAAGTGCAAGGATCTGAGTTTGATCCCTGATACCAAAAAAAAAAAGAAAAAGGATTTATTACAGATCTTTAAGTTTAATGTGTGTTTTCCTTTGCTGCTTTTTAGGATGTTCTCCATCTTTAGTTTTCATCCATTGACCTATGAGGTACCTACATGTGCTTTTCTTTTTATTCCCCTTGGTGTTCAAAGTAGTTGGGGGCGGGGGGGTCTCTGGGGATGGAACTCAGGACCTTGCACCACTGAGGTAAACCTCTGGCCCTCAAAGTACTTTTTGAATCTGTGGCTTGTATTTACAGTGGTTCTGGAAAATTCTTGGCCATTATCTTCTCATATACTCTAGTCTGCTGCTGTCAGAAACGAAATCTCTGAACAGGGGGTGTAGTAGCTCAGTGGCAGAGCACTTGCCTAGCATGTACAAAGTCCCTGAGTTCTATGCTTAGCACAGAAGGGGGAGTGGGGAGGAGGAAGGGGAGAAGAGAAGCAAAGTTTTCTTGATCTTTTTAAAAATGTGCAAAGTTTCCTTAAGTGACCCTCTAATATGGTTAATTTTATGTGTCAACTTGAGTGGGCTTGGTATGCCCAGAGAGCTGCTAAGTATTTCTGGATGCACAAGGGTGTTTCCAGAAGAGACTAGTATTTTAACTGGTCAAAAGAATAAGGACTGGCCTCACCAATGTGAGTGAGCACCATCCACTCCACTGAGGGCTGATAAGGAGTAAAAAGGCAGGGGCCGGAGATTTAGCTCAGTGGCACCATGCCTGCCTTGCAAGCACAAGGTCCTGAGTTAGATCCCCAGTAACAAAAAAATAAATAAATAAAAAGAATAAAAAGGCAGATGAAGGCACTAATCTGGTCTCTGAGCCTGGACATCATCTTCTCTTGCCCTTGGACATTAGTATTTCTGGTTTCTGGACCTTTGAATTCAGACTAGGGCTTACATCATTGCCCCCATTCAGTGTTCAGGCCTTTGGACTTGAACTCTTTTGGCACTCCAGTTTACAGATGGTAGATCATGGGACTTCTTAGCCTTCATAATCCTGTGAGCCATCCCCCATTGAATCTCTTTATTCTCATTCATTCATTCCTCCCCCTTACCCCCAGTTCTGTTTCTCTGGAGAGTCCTGACACAGATTTTAGTACAAAAAAATGGGGGTGCTGCTAAAACAAATACCTACAAGTGTGGAGACAGGTTTGAGGCTGGGTAATGAGTAGAGCCTGGCAGAGTTTGGAGGTACCTGATAGGAAAACCCTATGTTGCAATGAATGGACCTTTAAAGGTGATTCTGATGATGGCTCAGGAAGAAAAGAACTGAAGAGAAAGTCTCAATCTCTTCAGGGAATACTTACGTAAAAATGATGGTTAAAAATAAAGACAGTAAAGACTAATCTGAGAGGTCTCAGATATAAATAAGGAACATGTTATTGGACAATGTAGAGAAAGCAAACATTATAAAATGGCAAAGAAGTTGGGTGTAGTGTGTTCATGTTCCAGTGTTTTGTACAAGCAATAAAACTGGACATTTAGCAGAAACTATTTCTAAGCAAAATGTCACAGTTTACCTCTTCCTGACATTACTGTGAAATGCGAGAAGAGAAATCTGATTTAAAGACAATTATTAAGCAAAACAGAAGCAGAACTTAAAGGATTTGAAATTTCTCAGCCTTTCCAAACAGGAAACAGAAAAATGAGAAAGGTATTCAGGAAAGAGTTCTAAGGGTATGGCCAAGCACCCTTTGATAAGGGGGTCAGTGCAGGTGTGGGCCACAGATTTGACTCAATCAATCACCCTCCCAGGAACACCGCCAATTTGAACTGAAAGGGAAGAAAGCGAGAAGGAAGGAAAAATGGCTGTCACACATTAGATTTTATGAACCACAGGGCTGTTTGGCTAAGAATGCGAACTATTCTCCAAAAGAAGAACAATCCTAAAGGAGATCCAGAGATCTTTTTTTTTGGTTTTCTGAGACAGGCCCTCACTGTGTACTTCAGGCTGGCCTTGAACTAACTATGTAGCCTAGGCTGGACTTGAACTTGTGGCGATCCTGCCTCAACCTCCTGAGTGCTGGGATCACAAATGTGTGCCACCATGTCTGGCAGATCTTGAGGCTGTGTCTGTTTCAAAAGAAAACCACTGACTCATTTTCAACAGAACAGACAGTTTGGCCTCACCTTAAACCATGGGAACAGAGTCAGCCAGTAGAGACGTGGGGCTGCAACTCTTTTTGGGTAGAAGTGTAGGGTCGGGACATCCACTTCAGTAGATCTAGAAGTTGAGATCTCTACCTTAGTAGCCTGGGGTATAGAACATTGATCCAAGAGGATTATTCTTAAGCCTTACAATTTCAAGGAAGTCAAAATAAATCTTTTCTCCTTAAAAAACAAAACAAAACAAATACTCAAGGAGTTTGCCTCATCATTTGGACTGATCTGGACTCCTTTATTCCTTTCTCCCTTCCTATTCTTCTCTTTTGGAATGGATATGCCCATCCTATGTCTGTCCCACCACTGTATTTTGGAAGTGTGTAATTTATTTGGTTTGAGGTTGGCACCTAGAGAACAATTTGCCTCAGGATGAATCATATCCTGAGTCTCACTCATATCTGATGTAGGTGATACTTAAATGAGAGTGGATTTTAGACTTTAGAGTTGATACTACAGTAAATTAAGACTTTTGGGGCTGCTGGGATGTAGTGAGTAAATTTTGCAAGTGAAAGGAATATAAATCTGGGGGAGCCCAAGGTGGAATACTATAGGCTAAGTATTTGTGTTCCTCCCAAATTAATATGCTGCAATACTAACCACTAGTATGATGACTATCAGGAGGCAGGGCCTTCAGTAGGTGATTAGATTATGAGGGCTCCATCCACACAGGACAGGATCAGTATCCTTATAAAAGAGAACCAGGAGGGCTACCTTGCCTCTTCTGTCATGTGAGGTCACAGTGAAAAGGCCAGACATTCAGTCCACTGGTGTTTTGACCTTGGACTTCCCAGCCTCCAGAGCTGTGAGAAATAAATTTCCGCTTTTTATAAGCCACCTGGTCTAGGGTAAATTGTTACAGCAGTCTAAAAAGACTATATATAACAGTATATAGAAAATTATCTACTTTCATTATTAATGTGCTATACATTCTAAGAGATGTAAAAATGGAGATATCTTAATAACTTATGCCAAGACAAATTATGTTCCAATTTGAACGATTCTACCCTTTTTACAAATCTTTGGTAAGAATCTAAGTTCAAAAAAATAAAATCTAAATTCAGTCCTAAGTGTGCATAAAGCAATTTGATTGATACTTGCTGCATAAGCTATTAATTGCCCATTTAGTATTTTTAAAGAACATGAGCACAAATCTAAAAAGTAGGTTTTATGTAAATATGCATGAATTTAAATTTCTACTGAAGATATGGATTCATGGTGTGTTTAATAACATTTTATGTTCGGGCCAGGGATTTAGCTCAGTGGTGCCGCTGCCTCCCTCGTAAGCTCAAGGTCCTGAGTTCAATCCCCGGTATGAAAAAACAAAACAAAAAAAACAACAACAATAACATTTTGTGTTCTATTTTTAAAGCCCTATTCTTTAAAACTATACTGTAAGAAATGCTTTTTCCCCCTAATGGAAATAGAGCACTATATATCCTGAACATATTTCTGGAAGCTCCATATATCAATCTAATGAAATATCAAATAATACTACCACAAAACCAGTAGTGGCTTTTACAATGCCAGGTATTTGGTAGCTAAAAGTATATCATATGCTTTCAGTAACTAAAAAGCTAATTTTATAGATTTGTTCATCTTTCAAACATAGTAACCACTCAGTGTTTCTTGAAAGGTTTTTCTGTTGCTTACAAAAATTTCCTAAGTCTGGGTTTGTAGAAAATTGATAATGACTCATGGAAAGAGATCTAGGGCAAGAGATATTTTTTAAAGGCTCTATTTCAAATGCACTAAGCAGTGCAATTAGAAGGACAGTCAAGCTTAGCTTGTGAAGCTCAGAACTAAAGTTAATGAAGAACTGATTCTCTCAGAAAAACATGCCATAAAATTAATCTGTTATACTCTATAAAAATACAAACTCATTTGAAGCTATAAAAACTCGAAAAGTCTAACTTAAACCATTGGGCAAAATGATTTTCTACATAAAAGTACATTTTCCACATAACTATAGCTTAGTTCCCTAAAATGCTAAGATGTTTTCTCAAATCTTTATTAAAACTTAATGTTGCCAGACATGGTGGTACATGCCAGTAATCGCAGCACTCGGGAGGCTGAGGCAGGAGGACCATGAGTTTGAGGCCAGCACATGCTACATAGTGAGTTTGAGGCCAGCCTGAATTACATAGTGAGACCCTGTCTCAAAAAAAAATTAATGTAGTATCTAATTTTCTATCAAACTCCAACCCAAGTTTATCATCATGAAGATCAACTTTTGCTTTGAAAAGTGGTATAAGAATGCTTCAAAATTGGAGGTGATTGGCCTCTACACAAAGGGACCTACATTGTAATAAACCTGATAACAAAGCCAATTAAATAATCTAAATTGTTTTGAAAAAGAAAAAAAAGGAAAAGAAATTATCTTCATTTTCTACTCTCAATGATTGCTACAGGTCAAGATTAAATAAATGGAAAGTTACTATATATTTTTTCTAATTGTTTTTAATGTTTCCTCAAGAACATTTTCAAGTGAAACTTAGATACATATGAGGTGTGAATGAAATATACAGTGAATGTTTAAATCTTAAAAAGAAACACTGCCATGAAACCCCCTCAAAATACTCTTCCTAACTTCAACCACACTTACTCCATCCTTCTTGCCACTTCCTGAAGCAGCTCTGGAAGTCTTCTTTCATGAATGTCTTTATGGGATATGATAAAAAAATATAATGAATGCTACTGCTACCATACATGCTATCCAACAAAAAGGCAGGCTAATAAAAACATTACAGTGTGTCCTCATCTACCAGATCTGACACCATGCAGGGTCTGGCTCTTCTCCAAAGTCAAAATAAGCATGAAAGGTAAATTTTTTGAATCAACTCGGGATATCAAGGCAGCTACAACAGCACAATAAAAAAAAAGATTTCCACAGGGGAATGGGAAAAAATAAGAACCAAGATACATCATGTAAAGGTACAAGATCCCAATGACGAATGTAACTGTATTGTATACCTAAAATGCACCAATAAACTTAATGAGAAAAAAAAAATTTCCAGAACTGCTTCAGAAAGTGACAAAAATGACAGAATAAGTGTGTTTAAAAGCAGGGCATGTGGTATTTTGAGGGAAATAAGTGGCAATGTATCTTTTACTGTAAAAAGTTTTTAAAATGTTAAACGTTTATCATTTTTTCTATCACACCTTGTATCTATACACATTATACATAGTTGACATTTATTACTCATAGATTCTTATTTGTGAATTTCCCTGTGTCCCAAAACCTATTTTGTAATTATAAAATCAACACTTGTTACATTCTGGCAGACATTAATGGACACAACAGAGCACTAAAAAATTTGAGCTACCTGATGCACATGTGACCAGATGAGGTCAAATAAGGGAAGCTATACCATCTTGCAAGCAAGTATTCATTCTGCAGTTTACTTTTGCCATGTATTTTGTATTTTCATACTTATTGTTGGTGATTTTGCTGTTTAAAGTGGCATTTAACAAAATGCTTGTACTGGTCAGCTGGAACAAAATACTTGATACCTACAACTTAAAGGAAGGTAAGTTTATTTGGCTGACAGTTTCAGAGGTTCCGATCTGTGATAGGCTGGCTCCAAGGCAGGAACATCATGGCAGAAGGGCATGCTGGAGCAAAGTTGCCCTCTTCATGGCAGGTGGGAAGCAGACCACAAGGAAAGAATACCAGCAAAATACCTACCCTTGAAAGGCAGACCCCGAGTGACCTACCTCCAACAGGCACCACTCCTAACAGCACACCTAGTTATGAACAGTACAGTGCCCCCATGATCCAACCACATTTCCAGGAGTCTCTTAATCTAGTTGAATTGACAATTAGGCTTAACTTTCATGGTGCTCAAGTGCAGCCTACTGTTTCCAAGAACAAAAAAGTTATCATGTGCCTTTACAAAGAAGATGTGTATTAGATAAGCTTAGTCCAGGTATTAGTTAGGGTTGTTGGTGATCAGTTTGGTTTAATGTTGATGAATCAATAATACATATCAAAAAAGACATCTTTAAACAGAAACACATAAAACAAGGTCAAATGTTAATTGCTTGACAAAAATGTCATTGGAGATTGGCAGGACTCAAACCCTTCATTTCTTCTAGGAACAACAGTTCAGTACTCATTAATTTGAGATTTGTAGTGACTTTATAGAATATAACTACTGCAAATAATGAGTTCTGGTTATATACATATATACACATACATGCACACATGTGTGGATAACATGTATCATAGATATTACATGTATATAATTGTGTGTATGTAATGGTAAAAGAATTTGATGATTATTAATAGCATTTAGTGCCACTACTGAGAACTCACCATATTTACCAAGATTCTTCTTTCTTAAACACAATTAGACCTGATAATAATCTGATTGGAAGTATTTCAGAATGTTCAATAAGATAAAAATTCCAAAAGTGATATAAAGAAGGAATGACTATAAAAACACAGTCATTTTTACCATAACAATTTTCTCTTCTTTCTGAGTCTAAAGACCAGACTTTACTATAAATGCCACTGAAATCACTAAGGAAAAAGATAACTAGAGTTCAAAAATAAGAATTCATGACTAGAAAAAAGAGTGATAATACAATAGCAAATGAGGTAAGCTGGCTTGCCTCAAAGGATCTGACTAAAAACACAGGACGCCACAATACCACTTAAGAAATATGTACAGAAATACAAAGCATGCTTATTTAACAAACCTCTGGGAAGCCCAGAACTATGGGTCACATTCACGTGATAAGATCAAGAATTGCTTCTATCATGAGTGGGACATCTACACCAAAGAGACTGAGGCTCAGATCACAGTCAAGGGAAATGAAGAATTCTGATGCACAAATTAATGGAACAAGCTGAAAGGAGCAAAGAGAGAAGTATGAATCATACAGCACCTAGTGTAGGTACCTGATGAGAGAATAAAAGGAACATAAGGGAAGGAAAAACAAAAGATGATGAGAAGAAACCAAAGAAAGTCATTCTCTCACTTTGCTGCCTGCTTCTGACTTCATTATTAATAGGATGGATCAGCCAAACTAAAGTTAAAGATTCTTTTAAGGGTTAACCAGAAACCTAGTCACCAATGAAAATCTCATATCTAAAACAATTCTGTGGGCTGGAATATAATTTAGTGGTAAAGCATGCACAAAGCCCTGGGTTCAATCCCTAGCAGTCAAAAAATTTTAAAAACTTTAAAAAATTAAAAATTCTGACATCCAAATGAATGAGAAAATATAAATCTGTATTTGAATTACATTACATTCTGTATTTGAATGACATTTATAGTCTTATAAAAATGTTATATTACAAATAATATTCTTGCTTTGAGGAAAATAAAGAAACTTTTGTACAGGGAAAAAAAAATCACCTATGCACCAAAACACAAATTTAGTTGGGTTGTTTTTGATTTCTGTTTTTCAGTGCTGGAGATTTGAAACCATAGGTGCACACATGCTAGACAAGCACTCTACCACTGAGCTACATCCCTAGCCCCTTGTTTTATTTTGTTTTGTTTTCATGGTACTGGGGATTGAAACCAAGGCCTTCACACTGAGCTACATCCCCAGTCTTTTTATTTTTATTTTGAGGTAGGGTCTGCTAAGCCACTAAGTTGCGCAGGTTGGGCTCAAACTTGCAATCCTCCTGCCTTAGCCTCTCAAAGTGATGGGGTTATATACGTGTGCACCACCATGCCCAGTTCCTAAGGTTTTTGTTTTGCTTTGTTTTACTTTGGTATATCCCAATACTTTTTTTATTTTATTTTGAGACAGGGTCTCACTAAATTGCCCAGGCTGGCCTTGAGCTTGTGATCCTTCTGCCTCAGCCTCCTGAGTAGCTGGGATGACAGCATATGCCACCAAGCCTAGCCCTAGTTTTCTTAACTTAAGACAAAATTATAAGTAATTACAAAAACACTATAACAAAAGCTGCTTCTGACTTAAATGTTTATAAGTATCCAAATGATTCTAATAAATTTATAGTTATGAAACCATCATCACAATCCCTGTATGTGACCTGTCAGATAAAACAACCTTCTTCCTGGGCAGGGTAGCTGTACACAAGACAATGAAACTAACATTCAAACAGAAGCAACATCTAAAGAGCCTGTACCAAGCCAGGTGTGGTGTGCACATCTATAATCTTAGCTATTCAGGAGGCTGAGGATCATGAGTTCTAAGCCAGCCTGGATATCAATGGTGAGACTCATGTGGAAAATGAAACAAAACAAAACAAAAAAACCTAAATAAATAAATAAATAAAATGGCTTGTCCCAGGAACCAGGCTGAGAGCTCTGCAAGGAGCCTACATGGCTTCTCTTTCTCTCTAATACCCTTGAAGAATGAAAGTTTTTCTAATGGTTTTATGAGCAAGTACAGCACTAAACAATGCTAGGGACACTCAATTCACTTGTCACTAAAATATATACAAAATATTTCTTATCACTATCAGAAAGTGTCCTTAGAGAGAAGACAAATCAGTTTTTAAATCATATCCACAATGCATTTTACCATCTTAATGATTGAGACATCCTCACCATTTCAAAAGTGGAAGAGGAGCAGATGGTGAATTCTATTTTAATGAATGAGATCTATGTGAGTGAATTTTTTTCTGTGACAGTTCAGTACTATGAGGAGTAATTCACTTAATTACTAAACAAAGAGACTATTGCCAAATTAATCAAGACTTGACAAGTTTTCTCTTCAAACATTCTAAATATATTTTGGGATATATATCTTTGTTAATGAGTCATACTTTTTACATTCAGATACTTCTTACCCTAACTGAGTTTATCCTCTTCTTAATCGCCAAAATAATTTTAACCTAAAGAGCTTTTATGATCCATTTAAATCTCCAGCCTAAAAAAACCGATCTTTTCATAGAGGAGGTCTATGTAAAAATATGGCTAAACTCCAAACATTGCAAAGAAAGTAAATGCTAGGAAAATATCAGTCTTGTGGGCTTTTTGCACAGCTGTTTTACTCTGCCATGCACCATCTCTCCCCTCATCCTTCCCATGGCCCCCACTGTATTCATTAGCCTAAGTCCACATACTTAGTTTTCAGGCCTCAGATTATAAAAATGTATGATCCCCTCAGGGATGCCTTCCATCCAGGACCCCAACCCTATCTATTCAGGCCCATAGCATGACATACATTTCTTCAGAAGCTTAAGTCTAATGATAAAACTGAGTGGTTGGGTAATTAACACCTGTCACTCAGATTTGAGTCTGAGTCTATGATCTTGGAAGCTCCAAATTCTATTCACCCTGCAGCTGCCAGAATTAAATGCAGGCCCACGATAGGCACTCAAGAAATAACTGTTTAATCAATAAGTACTTCCTTTTTTTAAGACAGGTTATCACTGTGTAGTCTAGGCTGGCCTTAAACTCAAGTTCCTCCTGGCTTGGCTTCCCCAGCCTCCCCTGCTGTGGGCCAGCACACAGGGACACAATAAGTGAGCAAAATAGTCTCAACTCATGCTTTTTCTGAGCTTATTCTACAGAAAGGGCATAAAACAAGGAAATAAAAAACAAAACTGATAATAATGAAACAAAAAATTAATGTGTAATTACAAATGTTATATCATTCTTACTTCTTCCTAGACCCTACAGTGAGTAAAAAATGTTTTCAATAGAGTCAGAGATACATTCAAGCTTTCTGAAATAGATGACATTGTACCTGGCTGAAAGTCTACCTGGCTGCAAATGTTTGGGGAAGACTTCTAACTCCAAAGCAGGTGAACAGTTCTAAATAGATATTTTCTAGTCACTAGGGTTAATAGAACAATTATTTGATAAGCTTCCTAAAACAGTAGTCTGTTATACATGTCCATCAACAGATGAATGGATAAAGAAAATATAGTATTTATACAGAATGAAGTATTACTCTTCCATAAAGAATAAATGTGAGTCATTTAATGGCTGCACCTTGAGACTATAATATTAAATGAAATAAAACAGACGCGCAAGCTGAAATATTGCATGGTTTCTCTTATGAGAAATCCAAAGTATAAATAATTTTAAAACCAAAATAAATGATAGATACTAGGAAAGAGGAAGATAAACCTTTTGCAGATGGAAGGGGAACCTAGAAACGTAGGGAAGGGGAGGAGGGGAGAAGAAATAAAAAGAATTAAGATGTGTTATTTACATGTACTAACTCCCCACAATAAATATAATTATTACACACAGCAAACATGTACTAATAAAAACTTTTAAAAGTGTGCAATTATTAGCAAGGATATCACACCAAAAATACCTCAAAAATTCTTTTTTTTTTTTTTTTTGGTACCAGGGATCAAACTCAGATCCTTGCGCTTGCAGGACAGGTGGTGGAACCACTGAGCTAAATCCCCAGCCCACCTCAAAAATTCTTACAAAATACATTTTAAAAGGGACATATGAATTATAAGATATAATTTTTGCTAATACTACTGTTTTTAATATTAAAAACATTACTTTTTAGAGTCTCACAATGGAGTTAGTGACTTACTAATATTACAAGTTTATACAGATGGTAACAGAAAAATTGTCCAAGTTTAAAATGTTTTTTCAAAATTGTGTATCTAGAACTTAGATGATTCTCTAATAAAACATCTGACACCTCTTGGAAACTAAGGAAGAAAAATAATAGCCAGCATATACTAAATGCTTACTGTGACCACCAACTCACAAGGTTTTATTAAATCCTGACAATAACTATATTAAAGAGGTACTATCTCTCCTTTGTCTTATAAACAGTAACTGAAGCATAGATGATGTACACTGACCAAGGACATTATGCAACTATTCAGGACTAGTCTTCCTTTGTGCCATGTAGACTACAGGAGATTCTCTTTGGGATGATTTACAATAAGCATGTCAGTGAACATAAGTTCCTATTAGGGGCCGAACCATCAAAATTAATGTTTGCAAGTCGTAACCCTCAGTCTCTCAGAATGTGGCTGTATTTGGAGATAGTCTTTAAAGGGTAATTACATTTAAATGGGTTCCTTAGAGTTGACTTTAATCCAATACGATTGGTATCATTAAAAGATGAGGAAATTTAGAGACACAGTTACAGATGGAAGACCAAAGGAAGATGGGAAAACGAAACCACCTTCAAGCCAAGGAGAGAGGCCTCTGAAGAAATCAATTCTGCCAACACGCTGACCTCCAACTTCTGACTTTTAGAATTTGAGAAAAGTTGTCTAAGTCACCCAGCCTATGGATCTGCTATGGCAGGCCTAGCAAAGTGGTACAGTTCCTAAGTCATGAGAGCCCGTTACATTTCTCAGAGCTCAGAGTTCAGTGACAATCAGGAACAGTGGCATGGTTCACTCACGCCATTTTAAGACTGTCAATGATATCTGTTCAAATAAATTTATGTTCACATCTCACTAGGCAAGAACAAAATTCATGCATTAATATGTAGAGAATCAGCAGGAGGGAAACAAGAGTGAAGAGGAGTTTAAGAACAGACATTTTATTCCCCTTATTCTTTACACCCCGAAGATAAGATGCCCCTATGGGAAAACATCTCTAAAACATTAGCTCAGTTCTATGCACACCAGGAACACAGACAGCTCTTTCTGGCCAATCTGACCCTGAGAAAGAGTTTCAAGAGGGATAGGGAGATAAGGAAATGAGGCATCCGGGAGCACAGAGGCCGAAAGGAAGATGAGAATAGAAAGATGGATGCTCAAGGGCGAGGAGCTGAGCATAGAGTAACACAGAGAGGACTGTGGAGGGAAAGCAAGAGCAACAGAGGGCCTCAGAAAGATCTTCCCTTACTTCCTTCCCCTCCCTTTCTCAGAGCCAAATCTGTTATGCATCAAAGCAAAAAAATGATTCAAGGATTACTAGATAGAGAGAAGAGACTTTTACTGCCCTTCTTTCCTTTTTTATACTTTCTCCAGTTCACTCTACTCTCCATCCCCTCCTTCTTCTAAAATATCCTGTATCACAGGTGTGCTCACTGTCTGTCAGCCTCCAGTTTAGGGGCCAAAGAAAGGCAAGTGATACAAGGAGGGAAAGGACATACAAACAGGGGCTGAACACAGAGGACCATTCCTTCACTGCACCAAAAACTTGGCAGCCATTAACTTATATTCGTGCAATGTTGATCAGAGACAACGTCTGGGTTATCTGCCAAGTCCAAACCCTCATGCTCACACTGGTCCACCTAGGGGAATGGACCTACAGAGCACTATAGATGACCAAGAGAGGCCATTGGCTAGGCTAGGCCAGTAAGTCTTTTTATAGGAACCTCAACCAGACTCACTCTTCAGTTCTTTTTGACAGCTACTCAGTCTCCATTGATTACAGGGGCTCTTAGACGTTAGTTGGTTTGACGGCTGAGTGTCATTTTAAGAACAGAAATATTTTCCTACATACAAACAAACAGAAAAAGCCAAAAAGAGAAAATTAAGGCCATGTATAGAGAGACTTGGTGGTTGGAGACCACTTGCCCCAAAAAAGTAATCTCAGATTCTATGCAACATCCACTTCTGGTTTGGATCCCTTGGGTTCCTCGTAAAAATGTCTTGCATAAGCTAATAGGTCTGTATTACTCAAAGAACTCTGATAAAGCAGATTTATAATTTAATGTAGAACCTCATTTGGGACTCACAACACTCTACAGAAGTAACAAGGACAGTTACTTTTCTCGATTTTTACAGCTTAGGAAGGTGAGGCCTTTGCACTATGGGACTTCTCTTGGCACCCAGAAGAGGTATGCAAGCTATCCAGTAGAGAAGGACACAAGAGGAGATCCATGGATTGGGAGGCTACATGAAGGCAAATCTCCCAGGCAAACGCTGCTGCATGAAGGGCCTTCTGCCAACAGAAGAGCAGAGCAGAAGGGCCACTCAGTTAATAAGGTATTATGCGCTGTTGTTGTTTTCAGCCATAAGCTTATGGGATGGCTTATTATACAGCAACAAATAAATGGAACAGACAACTTTCTCCTATATCTCAAAGGTAATAAACACAGCCTGAATCCTGGTCTCCTGACTGATTTTGATGACTTATTCACTGCTCAAGATGTGACTGAAATTAAAGAAAAATAACTCAGAAGTTTCATACATGTCATTTAAATAATAGAAAATGAATTTTAGCTCAGAACATTCAGCTGTAAAATTATCCTGTCAGCATGTAAGTGAATTAAAAATATATGTATGTAAATGTGGACAGGTAGGAGAGTGTTATTAAAATACCATAGTTATACAATGACTAAATGTTTTTTCCTCTGTGTCGAAAGAATTTTTTTAAAAAGCAACAACGGCAGACTATACAACAATGCTTACAACAGTATTATTGCTCACAAGAAAGAAAAAAAGAAAAGAATAAAGGAATAAAGCAAGAAAGAAAAAGAAAGCGAACCAATAAAAGGAAAAAGGGCAAATCATGATACATTTATATTCGTACAATAATGAAAATACGGAACTCCAGTTTCATACATCAACGTGGGTAAATCTCAAAAATATAAACAATAAAAAGAAGGGATGGGAAGGGGATTTAGCTCAGTGGTTCCAGCGCCTGCCTCAAAAGTGCAAGGTCCCAAGTTCAATCCCCAGTACAAATATATAAATAAATAAATAAATAAATAAATAAATAATAAAATAAATAAAAAGGGAAAGGGGGCCTGGGATTTAGCTCAGTGGTTCTGCCACCTGCCTCACAAGTGCAAGGACCGGAGTTCAATCCCTGGTACACCCCCCCTAAAAGAGAAGTGGAAGAATATGAGCAGCTTAATGTCATTTACATAAAATTTCCAAAGTACAACCTTTGCAACATATTGTCTAGAAAAACATATAATAAAATCAATAATGAAAAAAAAAGCAATAATGAAAATCACAAGAATGATATGAACAAAATTATAAATAGTAGGTTCTCTTGAAGGAAGTTAACAGTACACATTTGGAAAAAGGCAGAGAGGGTTCTGAAGAAATCAGTCATATTTCATTTCTTAATCTGGTTGATAGATATATGAGTATATTTTACAAAAACCTATACTACATATCTGTGATTAAAAAGCCTGTTGTATTTATAAAATATTTCATAATAAAACATCTTTGTTTTATTTGTTTGATTCTGAGACAAGTTTTTCTGTGTAATCCAGGCTGGCCTTGAATTCACTATACAGCCCAGGCTGGCCTGGAACTCAAAATGCTCTTGCCTCAGCCTCCCAAATGATAGGATTATAGGCATGCACCAGCACATTTGGCTAAAAACACATTTTAAAAAACAACCAAAGAATCTAACAAAGAAAAATTAAATTGTCTCTGGTAATATGTGCTAAATCAAAAAATTAACCTAGTCCAAAATACTCAATGATTTTATTTATTTATTTATTTATTTTTTTTTTTTTGGTACCAGGGATCAAACTTGGGACCTTGCGCTTTCAAGGCAGGCAGCGGAACCAGGCAGCTAAATCCCCAGCCGAATGGTTTTATTTTAAAAGAATAAAAACTTCCAGGTATGGTAGTACAACCTTTAATCCCAGCATTCTGGGTGGCTAAGGCAGGAGGATCACAAATTCAACCACAGTCTAGGCAATTTAGCAACTTAGTTTCTCATCATTTAAAAAGAGGTAGGGAATGTAGCTTGGTGTGAAGGCTCTGGGTTTAATCCCCAGAATTGCCAAAAGAAATACCAAGGAAAAAGAGGTATTTAAACATAGTGCTTAAAATATTTCATTTAGCCCTTTCCAATTAGCTTTGTGAGATGAAACTGTATAATACTTTTTTTTTTGAGACAGGGTCTCATTATGTAGTTCAGGCTGGCCTTGAACTCACTATGTAGCCCAGGCTGGTCTCAAACTTGCAGCAATCTTCCTGCCTCAGTGTCCCGAGTGCTGGGATTACAGCTATGTGCCACCATGTCCAGCTTACTTGTATTTTTTTTATCAAAAACAAAAAATTGGGCTGGGGATTTAGCTCAGTGGTTTTGCTGCCTGCTGCTCAAGTGCAAGGACCCAACTTCGATCCTCGGTACCAAAAAAAAAACAAAAAACAACAACAACAAAAGAGCCTGGCAAATGACCCAAACTGTCCATCTATTGCCTGCCCTGGACAGGAGTCCTTGAAAGGCCCACGTGGCTTACTAAGAGACCCATATTCTTCCTTGGTCAGAGCTGACTGTATCAGAAATGGGCAGCTGACCCAAAGCCGAGCAATCACAGGCTACCACCTGTCTACCTCTCCAGCTTTGTTCCTTCTATCTTCTGCCTTGAAGTCAATGTACTACAGTAATTATAGCTTTTCTTCACAGTATCTGTTACAATTATCAAATAATCATGTATTTATTTGATTACTCATTCATATCTGTCTTTCCTCCTAAATTGTAAGCTCCATGAGGATAAAAACGATCAGTTTTTGCTTACTACTATGTTACATTAACTAGCAAAATTTCTGATACACTTTGGGTATTCAGTAAGGTTTTTGTTTTGATTTTAACAAAGGACAAAAGGATTATAATATTATGCCTCCTTTTCTCTGAAATTTTTTTTCCTTACACAGTCTTACTAAGTTGCCCAGGGTGGCCTTAAACTTTCCATCCTCTTGCCTCAGTCACTGAAGCAGCGGGTTTATAAGTCTGTGCTATCATGCTTCACTGAAGCTTTCTCCTTATTTCATTAAACTTACATGGAAAATACCCATTTGAGCAGACCAAAAACTAAGGCAAAGGAATCTACATGTATCCTCAAAGAGGACAATGTCACAGAATGCCACATTAAATTTGACGAGTTTTAAGCAGTTTATAGAAACATACCTGAGTGAAGCTGAATCTTCCCAATAACACCTTCTACCAATCCCAAACAAATAGGATTCCAGGCAAGAAGGAGATCAGTAGCTAAAATAGAATTTAAAAAGTCATGAAAATATATTCATCAGAAAACATATTAAAACAACTACCTTTATCAATATATTAAAAAAAGATTGGGCTGGGGATTTAGCTCAGTGGCTCAGGTGCCTGCCTCCCAAGCCCAAGGTTCCGAGTTCGATCCCCAGTACCAAAAAAAAAGATTGGGCTGGGGATTTAGCTCAGTGGCAATGTGCCTGCCTCACAAGGGCAAGGTCCTGCGTTCAATCCCTGATACCGGAAAAATAAAATATAATTTAAAAAAGATCAATACCCCTAAAGAACAGATACAAACAGCCAGCACCGAAGGCTTTACCATAAAGCAATTTGTGACAAAGCATTAAGTCTGAGGCCTGAATAAGTTTCTGATACTAAGATAGTTATGGAGAGAGAACTAACTGACTTAGAAACTCAACCCACATGGGAAGCAGCATTTTGGCGCCCTACAGTGGAAAAAAGAGGCTGCTACACTCCAGGAGGGCAAAGGGGAGAAACTGCTCAAAGTCCTACAGCAGAGCCAAATCACCATACAGCTGTCCACTTACTGGATCACACTCTGCAAAATACCTTTCCCAGAGATGCTTACACTGAGCAAAGAAATCCAGAAAGCCACTGCTCTTTTATACAACTTCTAGGGCAAAAACAATAGGAAGCATTTCCACTTATTTAGTGCTCCTATATGCTGGGCATCTCAATCAGGGTTCCTTATCTGAACCACAGAACAGACCACAGTGATGGGGGTGACTGCTTTCTCTCATACAAGAAATGAAACGGCATGAATGAAACTGACACCATTCTAAATACACAGGAGAGAAACAAATCCATGACACACAAATAGATGCCTAACAACAAGGGATTCTCTTGAGGGTCCCAGGTTAATAAACGTGAAGTCTGCAATAGTTCAACAACTGAAAAGATTAGCAAGAATGAAAATAATTATTTTTCTTGGCAGAAAATTAAAGTTTCACTTTATTGCCATTTTAATTTTATTTTAGTGAAATTTATACTCAATCTATAACTCACAGAGTAATTACACACTTAATAATTTAGTTTTCAAATTCATTTGAATACTGACTATTATATCTTGGATATCTTTATTGTTTTGATATATTTGATGGGAGGAAAAAAAAGTTGACTTTGTTGGTGCTTTGCTGTTGTTTTTCGGAGCTAGAGACTAAACCCAGGACCTTGTGCATACTAGTTATATACTCAGTCTGACTGTTATGTTTTTACTCCAAGAATTAAAGTAAAATAAGAATTTATTTTTTAAAAGGCTATTATATATACTATCATTTCTAATCCTGACAACTTTGTGAGTTAGGTATTAGGAGTCTCATTTGACAGGATAAGGAAATGGATGCTTAGAAAATAACATGGTCAGGCCACAAACAGGATGGGAACAAGGGTGCAAACAAAAGCAAGATGAAGTCTGGCATGGCAGAGCACACCTGTAGTCCCAGCATTCCGGAGGCTGAGGCAGGAGGGATCACTGACAGTTCGAGGCCAGCCTGGGCTACATAGTGAGTTCAAGGCCAGCTTGAACTACATAGTGAGGCCTTGTCAAAAAAAAAGCAAAGTGGACCTGACTCAGAGCTGTCCTCCAAAAATATAGTGCCTCCCTCAGAAATATACATGGAACTAATCAGTCAGACAAGAAGTTTTAAATAGCATGCTTTATTACAAAAACAGCACAACAAAATTGGGGGAGAAATTATTTCCCATCCTACTACCCAGAGATAACATTATTTTGCTACATTTCAGGCCATATGTTTACATACCAAACTGCATCAACACAACATCACATACTAATGTTATGAGTCACATTTCATGACTACAGTATTTTCTCATTTCTTTAAAATATTCTTCAAAATTATAACTTCATGGTTGCATAATTTTCCACTTAAGGAAATATTTCCTCCCTCTTGAGCATTTAAGTATTACAAGTTTTTCCCTTGCTACAAAAAACACTGATTAAGTTGGGCCGGGGATTTAGCTCAGTAGTTTCGCTGCCTGCTTCGCAAGCTCAAGGACCTGAGTTCGATCCCCAGTACCAAAAAAAAAAAAACCAAAACAAACAAACAAAAAAACACTGATAAGTGATGAAAATCATACAAATATTTCATTTTCCTCCCTAATTAAGAAATTCAGAACTGATTCCTGGAATGAAATTATTAGGTTAAAACATTAAAAAAAATAAAGCTTTCAAGTATTACCAAATTGCTTTCCACAAAGGCTATACCTTTATAATAAGCTTTCTGCCAGAAGCATATGTAAATGCTTGTTTTAAAGTACTTTTGCTAGTATTTTTTAATTTTGCTAATTTGATAGCATCCATTGCCTAAAAGATGTTCATTTTTTTCTATTGCTGGTAAGATTAAGCATTTAATTATAAAATCAGCTGCTTATATTTCTTCTTCTACTACTATGATTTTCTGGTTAATATCTTCTAATAATTTTTCCTTATTGATGTAAGAATTTTTTGTATATTAAGGACTTCAAACCTTTGACATCTTTTTTAATTTTAATTTTCATAGAAATCTACCATTTTCATTATGTTTAGGTTTAAAAAGGTGTCCTCTGGGCCAGGGATTTAGCTCAGTGGTTTCGCCGCCTGCTGTGCATGTGCAAGGATCCGAGTTCCATCCCAGGCACCAAAAAAAAAAGGTGTCCTTTATCCAATATCAATTAAATATTTACTGCCTGCCTGCCCTGTGCTGGGGATAATATAGTTTATAAGATTAGCAAATGTTTCTTACTATGGACCTCAAACAATTAAAAACACTAACAAGTTTTAGCTGAAGATACATTATATCAAGCTTGTAAATTATTCTGTTTAATTCCTCTATGCACTTTCTGACTTTTCTGTTTAACCTATTAGTTTTTAAGTAGTTTTACTTTTTAAAGTCTCATACTTTGTGTATTTTATTCCTTAATTATCTTGCAAGACTGTCAAGTTTATAGAGATTCAGGATTATTATATCTCTTCCTGGTAAACTGCTTTGCTTATTTGGACATTATATTTTATTTATTTATTTTTTTGGTACTGGGAGATCGAACTCGGGACCTTGGGCTTGTGAGGCAGGCAGTGGAACCACTGAGCTAAATCCCCAGCCCCAAGGATTTTAATTGTTTTGTTTGAAATAGTCCTTCCCCTAAATTCATCTGCCTAACATTAACATGTAAAAAAGTAAATTAGGCATAGAGATGAATATAAACATTGCTAATCCAACTATATTATCTCTACTTCCCACAGCCTTGGGAACAAAATGGGAAGGCTTTGAAAGACCCAGCATGGGCTAGTCTGTCCACCCTCCTCCACCTCCACACTGCCAGCCTCCTGGTCTTCCTGAACTATGTACAGACTAGTGCACGATGGGTGTGGAATGTTGCTCCCTGCCCACTTCTGCCTGCTTTTCATGCCAGCCCCAGAACAAAGCTCTGTGTCTTCCTGGACACGTTCCCTACTCCACCCACCCAGTAGGGTTGACCACGCTCCCTTATGTGGCTTCCCTGAACTCTGTACAATTTCTATCTCAGCACTTTAGGTTGGTTTAGTGCACCTATGTACTAGTCTCTTTCACTGAACAAGAACTCATCAAGAACAAGAACTCGGGCCAGGGATTTAGCTCAGTGGTTCCGGCACCTCCCTCGAAAGCGCAAGGTCCTGAGTTCGATCCCTGGTACAAAAAAAAAAAGAACAAGAACCCGGGCCCTGTGGTGGTACAGCCATGTGATCCTAGCTGGTCAAGTCAGCTTTCCTGCCACTGGGACTCTATATCCACAACTTAAAAGAGGCCAGCTTTATTTTGGCTCATGGTTTCAGAGAATTCAATCCATAACTGACTGCCGCAAAGGCAAAAACATGTGTTCCAGCAACAGAAAACTAACACAAAAATTGGTATAGAAGAAGTGGGGTCACTGCTCTGACTGTACCTGACCATGCAATTTTGAAGCCTTTGGAATTGGTTTGAAGAGTTTGGGAAGGTTAGGAGATGTGGACTTAGAGAAGCCCAAGAATTGTAAGCTGCGCCTGATGAGTAATTCTGGTCAGAACTCAGAAGACCAGATTGTGACAGGAATGCAGAAAAAGGCCAGGCTCAGGAGGTCTCATTTGGAAACCAAGACTCTATTGGGAAATAGACTTAGGAGACCATGCATGTTATACTCTGGCAAAAAAATAAAATCTGCATTTTATCCATGTCCTGAGACTTTGCAGGAAGCTGAGTTTAACATGTTCCCACCAGCTTGAATGACTGATGGTACACACATGACTGTCCCATCAAGTGGCATAATGTGAAAAGTGAGGGTCTGAAACACTTGATTTCAGGGCTGGAGTTTCCATTGATATCACTATAGTTGCACCAATAGTAGTATTATATAATGAAGTATGGTAAAAGTTAATAATAGCCAAAATTGGGTTGTGGCTAACCAAGGTTCTAGTGGCATGCATGTACCACTATTGGGAACTACAGTCCCACTGTGAATGTGTCAAGGGCAGAAGACTAATTGATTTGGCGGACAAAATTTCAATGTAGCCCAATACTCAGGGATTGACATGGGTACTATCAGCTGCTTTTAGTCTAGATTTATAGTGAGAATTAGGGGCAAAAAGCAGAGCAGAAATTTTTGAAAAACAAATTTTGACCCAAAGTTGAGGCCAAAGGAGGTGTGGATGCTAAAGAGATTAGGACCATTGAAAAGAAACCAAGTACTTTTGTAAAGGGCAAGAAGAAAGACAGTCATGTGAGATGCAACAAGCAAAGCCATAGGGATGGCCCTTTGGAAGTCAGAGCTCACCACCGTATGCCTTAATCAAACTCCAGATGCTGAGCTACAGACTTAATGTTTGCCCTGCTGGGTTTTGGTCTTCCTTTGGTTCAGTTCTTTTCTATCCTTCCATTCTTTCTTTTTTGAATGACAATATTTATCCTGTGCCATTATACCTTGGGATTCTATATCTTGTTTCTGATTTTTCCAGAGGTTTATAGATAAAAGGTTGCCTTCAATCTCAGAAGAGTCTGATTTGGGATTTTTAGCAATGCTGGGACTATTGAGACTTTGGGGAAGAACTACTATGCTTCTGTTGTACACAGAACAGCTATATCATGCTAGGAAGAAATATTAACTTATTATTGGGTTTATTTGGAGCTTAAGTATGACATAAAAAGATGTGGGAGACAGGGATGTAACTCAGTGGTGTCACACCTGCCTGGCAAGCGTAAGGTCCCAAGTTTGGTACCCAGTACCGGAATAAAAAAATAAAAAGATGTGTTTCAGTGTCAACTGGACAAAGGATAGATTATGACAATCAGTCTTGATATATCAACTTGATTGGATTAAAACACGCATAGCAGATTGGTGCAGCACATTTTTTAGCCTGTCAGGGTGGGTAATAAAGCCACAACCTTGAGTATTATACATGGTCCCTGGCCGCTTTCCTTTCTGACACTGTTACCCTGCTCTGCTCCTGGCCATCATGAACTAAATATTTTGCTCCACCACATACTTCTTCATATATTTCCACCTTGAAGCCAGCTGAACATGGACTGAATCCTCTGGAACCCTGAGCCAAACTAAACTTCTCCTCCTTTAAACTGTGGGAGTTGAGTATTATGTCTTAGTGTCAGGAAAGCTGACTAACACACCAGCACCTCAAGAGGCTGAGGCAGAAGGATCAAAAGTTCAAACCCAGCCTAATCAACTTAGCAAGACCCTGTCTCAAAAATAAAACATGCAGGGGCCGGGGATTTAGCTCAGTGGTTTCGTCGCCTGCTGCGCAAGCGCAAGGACCTGAGTTCGATCCTGGGTACCAAAAAAAAATAAAATAAAATAAAAGTTAAACATGCAGCTCAGTGTGAAAGTCCTAGGTTCAATCCCCAATACTGGGTTAAAAAAAAAAAAAAAAAAACTCACAAAGACCTGTTTTATATCCATTTTATGTTCCCAGTACACATTAGGGTCTGAAATAGATGAGTGAACATAAGACACAGAAAGGAGGAGCTAAAGTCAGATCACTGCATGTAATCAGGTTGGAAAGTTCACTATTTATTGGCAAAGCTACAGCATCTGTTCTAGTTCAAGAAAAGACATCCAAACAAGCATAGTTGCACACACCTGTAATCCCAGCACTCAGGAGGCTGAGGCCAGCCTGGGCTACATAGTGAGTTCAAGGGCAGCCTGAACTATATAGTGAAACCCTGTCTCAAAAACAACAAATAAAGACATCAAGGCCAGTAAAGGTAAGGTGAATTACTAACACTACCCAGCTTGTTAACATGAGAATAGAACACATCTTTTTTTTTGGAGACAGGGTCTTACTATGTAGAGGAGGCTGGCCTCAAAATCATGGAGCTCCTTCTGCCTCAGCCTCCCATTAATAAACTGACACTCAGTTTCTTAAAAACACTTGAGTTAGGGGCCGGGGATTTAGCTCAGTGGTTCTGCCGCCTGCCTGGCAAGCACAAGGGCCCAAGTTCGATCCCCAGTACCAAAAAATAAAATAAAAATAATAATAATAATAATTCCTCGGGAAAGACATAGATACTAGTAACTTCAGTTACATGTATGAAAATAAGTAGTAGGCCTAAGTTTAGTGACACTACATAAGAATATAAATAGATGTGTGTGTGTGTATGCGTGTCAACAGATTTTTTTTTTTTGTAGTACCCAGAATTGAACCCAGGACCTTCCCACTGAGCTACATGCCCAGCCCCCCCCCCTTTTTTTTTGGTACTGGGGATCAAACTCGGGTCCTTGCGCTTGCACAACAGGCGGTGAAACCACTGAGCTAAATCTCCAGCCCTGCAGCCCCCATTTTTATTTTTTATTATGAGACAGGGTCTTGCTAAACCACTAAGTTGCCCAGGTTGGGCTCAAGTTTGTGATCCTCCTGCCTCAAACTCCTACAGTACTGGGAAACAAGCATGTACCACCCTGCCCAGCTGTCAAAAAATTTTAAATAGCCATGCCTGTCTGGCAAGCAAAAGGTCCTAAGTTTGATTCCCAGTTCCAAAGAAACTTTAGATTTTTAGTCTATATTTCTGTACTATGTCTCGCTCAGGAAATAAAACAAGTTGGCATTAACAGAATTTGTATAGTAGACAGGTGTAAATGATATTAATCTAGGCATATGCAGCAACTAAACTTAGTAGTGGACACCCAGTCAACAATATTAACAGCTACTCTGGGGACAGAAGACATTGAAATGACAGAGAAAGTAGCCAGTGGCCTTCTATCATCCTTGTACACACACACACACACACTCACACCAAGTAACTGAACTGCTCCAACAAATGTACTGTTTTCTAACCTTTCCTTCAGCAGGTATATGCTAAAGTGACATACAAATACAAAACAAAAACATTTTAAATTCACAAGTAATTTTTAAAATGTAAGATTTTTAAGGTTATCTAATAAGGAACAGAGTTACTTACGAATTACAAAAGGATAGCATTTTAGAAATAATGCCAAATTTTATTTACTGAAATAATAAAGCCACATATGTTGTGCCCAGATTGCGAAGTCCCCAAAGA
Organism: Heterocephalus glaber; assembly: GCF_053883595.1. Lineage (NCBI taxonomy): Eukaryota > Metazoa > Chordata > Mammalia > Rodentia > Bathyergidae > Heterocephalus > Heterocephalus glaber. The sequence goes on from NW_028258320.1 coordinate 64,869,100, forward strand.
CCACCAAGGAGCCGATTCCGATGCAAACACACAAGGGTCGTTTATTCAAGCTCGAGCAGGGACTCACAACCATCACCGGCGCAGCAGATCAGGATTGAGAGCCCCGAATTTTAAATCAGCAGGGTTTTTATTGTGGCTACAGCAAGGTTTGGGGATTTTCCATTTAGCAGTTACATGATTGGTTGATATTTAGCAAGTATGGGGTGTACGGGGGCGGGGGGGGGGCGGCTACATGTAGATTTTATAAAAAAGGAACAATCAACCCATTGACAGAATGTTCATGGTCAGCACATAGATAATGGGCCCGGGAGCGTCTGTTTTCTGGGCAAACAGAGGATTGAGTTAGGAGCTGTGTCCTTTTTTTTTAATCTGTTGTCCCAGAGCAAGGACATTTTATCATTACTTTATGGGCACAAAGGAGACTAGGGGAATAGTTGACTTCAGTGAAGTGGAATTTATGTCTAGACCACTTTACTGCCTTATTCTAAGATGGAGTCAAATTTTAAAATGGAGTTATTTAGGTCTCACAGGTACATCCAAAGTCATCAGTATTTGCAATAAGCACAATTGTTTGAGCCATTAGGTCAACATTTCCACTCTTATTTCAGATCCTATTTCATTTGCCCTCATCTTCTTGGTACACAAAACACAAGTGATTACATACTTCGTGCCTGCAGAGAGCATGAGTCACTCATTCCAAGATAGCGAAGTGAAGGCGCTTCCTTGCCCCAAGAACAAGCCTGGTTTTTGCACAGCTGCTGAAATTTATAGACTGTTTCACCTTTATAAAGAACCGAAGTGCCAGGATATGTACAGATAATCAGACCCAAATCTCATTTCTGCTAAACACGAAGGATATTATTACTCTGAAAAGAAAATCACCAATACCAAAGTCAAAGATATGCAGAAAAGTTTTAGAATAAGGAACTGAAATTTCCAATTTTTAGTTCATCAATGCTGTAATTCTCAGAATTTGATGAAGCAGAATAACACATGAAGGAACAATGTGATTCAGGTGCCATCTCATAAATACAAAGTTTGATACACGTTTTGTTGAACTCTCTACTGATAATCATTTCTCCAGCTACACAGCAAGCTAGAGAACTAATTTAATTTAGAAGTTCTGGTGGCTGATTTCCCGGCGTGAAATCTCAGTGGTCATCAATGCAGGCTGCTCATTATCAAGGAGCTTTCCAAATACCCACATCTGGTCTCCACCTCTCACAAGTGGACTTGGTTGGTTAGGTAGGGTCTCGACATAGTTTTGCTTTTTTTCAATTTCCCCTAGGTGATATAATGTACAGCCAAGTTGAGAATTACTGCTCTAAGTGATTATAGATCACTAGCAGGAACCTGAATTAGTTCAGCTTAGTTTTATTACATCAAGTCTGACTCAAACATGGCTGTGGCATGCATTATATGAAAGAGCTTAAAAGTGTAAAAGCATCATAAACCATCAGGATGTCATCATACGATGAGCTGGCATAAAAGCTGGTATAAGTATATTACCAGAAGGAAATACACTTCAAAAAAATAACTCCAAGAGCCAGGTGCGGTGACACACACCACACTACCCAGCAGCTGAGGATAATCCTAGCTATCCAGCAAGCTGAGCAGAAGCGTTGCAAGTTTGAGGTCATTCTAGGCCACTTAGCAAGACCCTGTCTCAAAATATAGATTTAACAGGGGCTAGGGATAGAGATCAGTGATAGAGCACCTGTCTAGCATTTGTGAGGCCTTGGTTTCAATCCTCAGTAATTAAGGGGCATAACTTTTGTTTTGTTTTGGTACCAGGGATCAAACTCGGGTCCTTGCACTTGCACAGCAGGCGGTGAAACCACTGAGCTAAATCCCCCGCCCAATCCTCAGTAATTAAAAAAGCAAAAAACAAAACTCTAAGCATTCTTCCCCGCCCCGTAACTGTTTATTAGAATGAGAATATATTTCAAATCAACAAAAAGCAAAAAAATCAAGTTACAGAGCATGCATAAAATACAAAGTAGCAATTTACAAACAGATAATAGTATCTTTATAACCAATACACTAAAACAATGAAATGGCTACACAGGAAATGACTCACTACAGCAATGCCCTCTGTGCATCCCACACATAGTGAGCACCGGCAAAACACAGATTAACTATGAAACATAGTAACCTACACAAGCCCACACATATATTTTTTTTTCAGATATCCCATCATCTTCAAGTTATCACTGCAGTTTACAGCTTTCAGAAAACTGCAGAGAAGTGCTTAATATTATCCACACAAGGAAGTAAAACTAAATATTAGTGTGCACATTTCTGAATGAGAAACTAGTTGCTCCAATGATTTCAGTAATGTAGTGGAAAAAAATTACTTCAGGTCTCTATAATGCTTAAATGCATTCTATTTAAACGCAAGGTATTATTTCATTTTACATACTAAAAGAATGAATGCATGCCTTTAAGTAGTACCACTTGAGCATAAATTAACCTCTCACTGTATCCTTTACACATACTAAAACCAAAGATTTAACTGGACTTATTCCATTATACACTGCAAAACTCAAATATAAGCATTAAAATAAAACCTTTGTTAAAATAATCACCCATGCCTGGTGGTGGATATGGTGATAAAACTAGGTTGCATTTCATGTACTGGAAGTTTTTAAAACAAAAGTAGTATTTCAAAATTTGATATTACCAGCAGTACACCAGTTATTGCCTGAGGAATAAAATGCCACATAATCTACTGCTGGGAAATGAGATCAGTTGAGCTGCCTGATCGTTGCAGTAGAGGTACTTCAGAAGGAATTCCACCAGTCTCTCTAGTTCCTAGCCTTCCAGGCAACACTGTTTAACTTATGGCCCCATAACCATAACCATAACCATAACCATAACCAAACCATAAGTCTTTTGTGTTTATTAGGATAATTCTTGTCCAGAAAAAGTGCCCTCCTTTCTAATCAACTTTGATACTTACAAAAATTAAGCCAAAATATACTAAACCACATAAACCTATTAAGGCATTTTAGAAATTGACTTCCAGAATGGAAAATTTTCACAAAATCCTATGTTTATAGGGCAACTCTTAGACTTGTCGAAATATACATTGCACTGAGAGAAGTGTACTACTTACTTCTAAGCTGCTCTGTGGCAAAATAATAGCTTATTTCTAAACTCTTCTTCATTTGATTTGATCAAGACAAATGGGTCTGAGCTTCAAGGGATCAAGTTCAACAATGACCTAAAGAGACAGGCTTCCATGATGAAAAGTAAACAATAATTGAGGAATTTGAACATTCAGTTTATTAAACTAAGGCCAGAGAAGCCATAGCATGAAAAAAGAAAAACTGCAGTCATTCGGAACAAAGTGTATGATTTTATAAAGCTAAAATCAAAAGAATTAAGACATGGAAGATGGGCCAGGGATTTAGCTCAGTGGTTTTGCCACCTGCTGTGCAAGCGCAAGGACCCGAGTTTGATCCCCAGTACCAAAAAAAAAAAAAAAGACATGGAAGAATTCATAAGCATGAGGAAGTAATAAAACACAAAAGTGACCACAGGAATTACAAATATATTTAAATCTCAGACCTGGGAAATGGACTATACACAGCCTTCTAGGGGAGAAGAAAAACACCTTAGATGTTCTGACAGCACTGCACCTTTGGCTTGTTTTCAGTGGTTGGTGGGACATGAATAGGAATCACGTTGTTGCTTGGAGATATGTTATTTTCACGTCTGTCTGACATTTGCTTCTGAGAGACAATCCAGTATATCTCTGTTAGAATTATCTGGAAAGCAGCTTCTACATTTGTCGAGTCTAAAGCAGATGTCTCAATGAATGACAAACCATTCTTTTCTGCAAAAGCTCTGGCTTCATCTGTAGGAACTGCCCTGAGATGATGTAAATCACTCTTACTGCCCACAAGCATGATAACAGTGTTACTATCAGCATGATCTCTCAGTTCTTTCAGCCATCGCTCTACATTTTCATATGTGAGATGTTTAGCAATGTCATAAACCAGTAAGGCACCTACAGCTCCACGATAGTATGCTGATGTTATAGCTCAGTATTGCTCTTGTCCTGCTGTGTCCCATATCTGTGCCTTTATTGTGTTCCCATCAACCTGGATGCTTGTTGTTGCAAACTCTACTCCAATGGTGCTCTTGCTCTCCAGAGATTAAACTCATGTCAAGTAAATCAAAACAGGAGATTACTCTTTCCAACACCAGAATCTCCAGTAAGGACAACTTTGAAGAGACAGTCGTACTCATCACGGGTGCCCATGGCGCCGCCAAAGAGCGAAGGGGCGGGAGCAGCAGTGGTAGTGGTGGGGACCAGGGGGCATCGCTGCAGGGGTAACCTGAGCTCGGAGCCTCAGCTGCTGGACCCGGTGAAGAGCCCCTCCCTGCCTCTGAGCCACTTCCGGAGGGCCCCAGCCCCTCAGGGGAAGTACTTACTCTAAGCATTCTTGAAAGAAGATAGATACAGGGCCGAGGATTTAGCTCAGTGGTTCCACCACCTGCCTCAAAAGTGCAAGGACCCAAGTTCGATCCCCGGTACCAAAAAAAAAAGAAGATAGATACCTTCCAGTTCAAATAGGCTTCTAAACTGGGCAATGTAGCACATGCCTGTAATCCAGGCACTCTGGGAGGCTGAGGTAGGAGGATGCCCAAAAGACAGCCTGGGCTACACAAAGAGTTCCAGACCAGCCTGCACTACAAAGCAAGACCCTGTCTCAAAAAACTGAAGAAAAAAAAAAAAGGCATCTAATTACAGACCAGTGAAAGGGCCACAAAATTTTGATCATTATCATGAAGGAAATTAGAAATTGCTCCTGGATGCGGTGAAGCATGCCTGCAATCCCAGCACTCAGGAGGCTGAGGCAGGAAGACCACCATGAATTTGAGGCCAGGCTGGGCTACACAGTGAGTTCAGGGCCAGCCTGAACTATACAGCGAGGCCGGGGATTTAGATCAGTAGTTCTGCTGCCTGCCTTGCATGCACAAGGTCCAGAGTTCGATCCCCGGTACCAAAAAAAAAAAAAAAAATCTTAAATGAACTATATAGCGAGATCCTGTTTCAAAAAACAAATAAACAAAAAAAGAAATTCCTTGTTAAACTCTACAATATCCAAACACAAAACTATTATGATTCTTTACACGAAGAATAAAGTCTTCACTATAGCCAGGCATGGTGGCATATGCCTATAATTTCAGCACTCTGTGAGGCTGAGACAGGAGCATCACTCAAGTTCCAGCCTCAGTGACTTAGCAAGGTCCTATCTCAATAAAAATAAATTTTTGGGCCAGGAATTTAGCTCAGTGGTTTCACTGCCTGCTGTGCAAGCGCAAGGACCCAAATTTGATCCCCGGTTTCAAAATAAAATAAAATAATAAAATAAAATTTAAAAAAATAAATTTTTAAGGGCTGAGTGTGTAGCTCAATGTGAAGGCCCTGGGCTCAATTTCCAGTACCCCCCCCCCACACACACACACACGCACATCATTATTGTCACATCTCAAGAAAAGGCCCAATGCAGGGCCGGGGATTTAGCTCAGTGGTTCTGCTGCCTGCCTGGAAAGCGCAAGGTCCCGAGTTCAATCCCAGGTACCAAAAAAAAAAAGAAAAGGCCCAGTGCAATTCAAAAAAGAACAGAGGATGACTAAAGAATATAATTTTTGCCGGTTGTGGTAGTACATTCCTATAATGCCAGCACTTGGGAGGCTGAGCCAAAAGGATTGCCACCTGGGCTACATAGAGAGTTCAAGACCAGCCTGAACTACTCAGCAAGACTCTGATTCAAAAAACAAACAAAAGGGACGGGGATTTAGCTCAGTGGTTCTGGCGCCTGCCTTGCAAACCCAAGGTCCTGAGTTTGATCCCCGGTACCAAAAACAAAAACAAACAAATAAAAATAATTATTATTACAAAATGTCAGACAATGTAATTAGGATTTTCATCCTGGAAGGGCCTCATGGAAATGTATAAAATAATGAAAGGCTGGGCTGGGGATTTAGCTCAGTGGTGCCGGCGCCTGCCTTGCAAGCGCAAGGTCCCAAGTTGATTCGCCAGTACCAAAAAAAAAAAAAAAAAAAAAAAAAATGAAAGGCGTAGACTTCATAGTGAGGTAGGATAAAAAAATAAAAGGTAAAAAGGAGACAAGAAAATCAAAACTAAAATTATACTTTGTAAAAAGACTGCAACTTGCCAGGGATGTAGCTCAGTGGCACTGCGCCTGTCTGCAATCCCAGACAGATCGAGTTCGATCCCCATACTGAAAAATAAATAAATAAATAAACAAACTGCAACTTCCAGGATTTAGCCAAAGTCACCCAAGACAGGCTCATGCCAACATTCCTTGGCCAAATTTATAATCCTTCCCTACCAGACTCATCTCTAGAAAGCCATAAACTGGCCCAATTAAGAGAGTAAACAGGGGCCGGGGATTTAGCTCAGCGGTTCCGCCTTGCAAGCAAAAGGACCCAAGTTCCATCCCAGGTACCAAAAAAAAAAAAACATTCTTAGAGCCTCACCCAAGAAGCATAGCAATTTTTTTAGGCTATGTACCTCACCTTCTACTCTCCCAAAAACTGCACTTCGATATCACTTGACTGCTAAATCAAAGCACAGTTGAGCTAAGAATTGGTATTTTCCTTTCCTCATTTTAGAACTATTAACAGAGATGCATAAAATTAGCACTTCCATCATTAAATAGATATAACCTTTCTCCCAGCTGGTTAATCACCTAGCTTTTCCTGAAAAACTTTGTTCAAAACGAACTTACTCTTTTGCATCTAGCATTACTTGAACAGTCATGCGGCCACCATTGGTCCTCACCAGCAAAGAGGTTTGCCTTTGAAGCAGAGAACGGGGCTTTGCAATTTTATTTTACCTCGAATGAAGAACTGTTTCCAGACCAAACAAGGGTTCCAGGGATGGAGAGGAAGGGAAAAAGAAAACTGTACTATATCTTTCATTTGGCCAGTTAAACACTACTCATGCCCAAAACTTTTTCCTTTTCTTCAAAGGACCCAATTAGAATGAAGGCATTGTACATACAGTACAAAGCATTCTTTCCATTAAGACAAAAGAGCTCCATAAAAGCCCAACAGTGCACAGGGCCAGGTGTCTTCCAAGGGTTTTTCACTCTTGAAGAATAACATGAGACATTACAGTTGCAAAGAACTTCCTAGAGTCAACCTGTCCATTTTCTTTATTAGTAAGAAAAAGAGATGTTCACTGTCTTAGAAAAAAAAATGAGACCTCAAACCTCAGGACCCAATTCAAATTTCCCACAGACAACACTCTATTCTCTCTAGAATCCTATGTGTCTCACCTCCACTAGACTCCAGCATCTGTTGAGGTGGTAGTGTTTTTTGTTTTGTTTTGTTTTTGTTTTGGTACCAGGGATCGAACTCAGGACCTAGCACTTGGGAGGCAGGCAGTGGCACCACTGAACTAAATCCCTGGTCCGAAGTGGTAGTGTTTTATCCAGCTTTCTACTTTGCCTAGTAGTCAGATCTCCATCAATGTTTTCTGTTGAAAAAATAAGTGACTTCACAGAATTTCAATTTTTTTGCAATTTGGAAGGAGAAATATAATATTAAATTGGTGAGATGGGGGGGTAGACAGCTGCTTCTTCAAGAAAAGGGAAGGAACCTATAACCCCAATTTATGTAAACATTATTATGCCATAACATGAGCTAAGACAAATAAGATCAACAAGAATGAAAAAAATGGGATAGGGGAACTGGAGGAGGAGGGAGGGAGCAGGAGGGAAGGGGATTAAAAAAAATAAAAAGGAATATGCTGTAATATGTACATGTAACCGCTCTCCAAGATGACTGTAAACTACATGAACTGCAATCAAGTACAAATAAAATAAAAAGGTTTTTAAAAAGGGGGGTGGTTTGAAAGGTATGAGATGGAATAAATGCCACAGCTTTCAGAACTGAATTTAGAAGGAAGACTGACAAGCTATTGCTCTACTAAACTCACAGCTGAGCCCTGGGGGAGGAGAGGAACTTTATTGTAGAAAGAAGACTGTTTACATCTCAGTAAAAGCAATGCTCAATGATACTGTGAAACATCAGTAATATTATATGAAGGACCCTAGTTAGCAAGACAGACTCCATATTGGTGCTTGACACACACACACACACACACACACACACACGTCTGTCCTTTAGATGAACTCAGAAGGAGGAAGCTTAGAAACCTCCTCCCCTTAAAAAGTCCCTTTAGAAGTAACAATTAATCAACTATTGTTTTACAAATGTTCTAAAAGCAGGACGTTCCGCTTCTGTACCTTTCCCTTGCTTTGCTAGTTCTATCCCATAGGGGGGCCTAGAAACTGTTGGCCTCAAAGGTGTATAAAACATGTTTGTCTCCCCCCAGTCGGGGCTCGAGTCCGATGCTCGGCTCAGGTCCCGGCCGGTAATAAACTCCCGTGTGGATTTAATATCGGTCTCTGGCTGGTGCTTTCTCGCTGGGTCTAACATTATACCCACAAACTACTAAAACTGAAAGTATTATGGCATATTTACAATTTCCTACAGTGAGACCCTGTCTCAAAAAACCAAAAAGAAAACAAAATAAAATTCCCTAACATTCCACTTAAAAATTTATAACTGTCTCAAATCATATATACTACTATTGTAGAAATTCTGAAATTTGAAAGTGTAATTTAAAAGAAACTAAAACAGGCATGGAGGCACATACCTGTAACCCCAGCACTCTGGACAGCTGAGGCAGGAGAATCACAAGTTCAAGCCCAATCTGAGCAACTTAGCAAGACCTTGTATCAAAATAAAAAATTCTGCAAAGAGCCTAGAGATGTACTTCAGTGCAAAGGCCCTGGGTTCAATCCCCAGTACCAAAAACAAAACCAAACCTGAAAAACTGTTTCAAAGACTAATTCATAAATAAAATTAACATGCTTTAAAAAATATCCCACTGTCAAAGAAATCTAAAGGTAAATTTGAAAAACCTTGAAATTAAATGAAGTAAAATAAAAGAAAAAAGAGGAACACGGACTTAAAATTTACCTGTATTTCACTTTAACCAGCCTTTCCCAAGATAAATGAGTGGATGGTTTTCTGTGAATGGAAAGTTTCCTAAGGGTCTCACAGCAACCACAAAATGAGTCATCCTAACAGAACATGCAATTTAATTAAGATAGTACCAGTATGTGTTGTGAGTACTAGAATGCTGAATGTGCAATGTTTATTCTCACTTTAAAAATACTATTTCTGGGCTGGGGATTTAGCTCAGTGGTTCCACCACCTGCCTCTCAAGCCCAAGGACCCAAGTTCGATCCCTGTACCAAAAAAAAAAAAAAAAAGTAAAAATACTATTTCTACATTATTACTTAATGTTATTATCAACAGCTATTACTAACTTTATAAAATTTTCCCTATTTTGTTAAACACACTGTTTCAAACATTCTTCTCAGATCCATTATGGCCAGCTGACAGATGACTTAGATCAGCTAATGAGTAATTCTTCAGTACAGGCCTGATGATATTGTTGTTACCACTCACTCAGTATTTGCAAGGCTTTTTTTTTTTTTTTGGTACCGGGGATCGAGCTCGGGTCCTTGCACTTGTGCAGCAGGCAGTGAAACCACTGAGCTAAATCCCCAGCCCATGAAAGGCTACTTTTAAAAGGTTGTTCTAAAACATCTGAACAGGGAATAGCACAGTTTACAAAAAGACCCAGAGAAATGGTAATGTGACTTCTAACGATGTAACACATTTAAAACCCCATAAAACCATGCCAAAATGAGGTTAGACTGTGATTCTGAGAATGCTCTGAATCAACAGCACAGCTGGACTGGTTTGATTTTGCAATAGTCTAGCATCTATGTACACACATACATCAGCCTGTTTCATCATAAATCACAAGGACCAAAATTAGCAACAACCTTTTTGGCATAAGAGCCAACTTGGAGGGATGGGGGTGGGGAGTGGGGATAAAGATGTCTGTATCATTTATTTTCATTCAAAATGAAAGCAGATTTATTGAATTCCATGGCCTTTAAGAGTCTCCCTCTTTACTGAATGACAATGAGAAATAAGCATGGCTTTTTTAGTGACTCAAGAGGCAGCATTCGCTTTTGTTCTTACAGTCTCCATTTAATCCTCCCAACAAGCCCTTTGCTGCTCAAAGCATTTTACAACACACCCACTGAAGACCAGGTGCTAGAGGTCCTGCAATGAGAGTCCTCTTTCTCCATTCTGGGACTGTTCTAGGCATGGCAGGTTAGAATAGGGGAAGCCCATGTTGCTGCTGGGCATCCCATAATAGCACCAACACAGCCAGTTCTCAAAAACCCACTGTCAGAGCACCCAGGGTTTTGGCACATCCAGGCTGTACCCTAGAAAGGCTGGGTGGCATGCTCTTCTGAAGCCAGCCTTTGGCAGGTCCTGGCCAGAACACAAGGATCTAGGAACCAGGGATTCTACAAAGGTTCCTCCCATCTTTGAAGGTGGTTGCTCTAAAGCTTTTTCTCCTCCTTTCCATCTCAGCTTTGTACTCTCTGAAAGGCTGCCCCTGAAATTGAATCTAGGACTCTTGCAAAGCTAGACTGAGAAAGGCTTCAGGTTGCTCATTACTCCAGGAAAACAGTTCCCATCCAGGACATATCAAAGATCTAGCCTATATCTATTCCCTTCCTAAACTGCAGATGTTGTAAAAACTTAAATGTGATAAACTGACTGTGGCTGGAAAAACTATTAACCAATCTATTACACAATGACATTCCTTGTAACTATATAAACTAATTTTGCAAGAAGAGAGGAATAGCAGGAATAGAGTCAAAAGGAAAGCAGTAGTCATGGCCATTATCAGCCCTTTCATCCTATATAAATCTTGCCTCAATGTCCTGGCTCCGATATTTGGGGATCTATTTCTTTTCTCTATATAGGCTACTCTACAATGATTGTGATAGCTAAAGATACACTTTAACAGTTACTCATAAAAATATAAATCCTGTATCTTTGTAGTCAACAGGCAGAAAGGTTTGTAAAATGCATTTGTCAACAATGAGGAAAACCTGGCTTTGGAGCCATAGTAGATTAGAAACCTGGCTCTCCTTACTCTGAGAACTTGAACAGATTATGTCTCTGTGCCTCAGTTTTCTCATTTGTAAAAGGAAGTTTAAAATGAAACCCTCCTCTTCAGTTTTTTTTTTTTTTTTTTGGTACCAGGCATTGAACTTGGGTCCTTGCTCTTGCGCAGCAGGCGGCGAAACCACTGAGCTAAATCCCCGGGCCCCTCCTCTTCAGTTTTACTGCAGTAACGAAATAACACATATAAAGGCCTTAGAACAATGTCTGGCTCAGAAAATTGCTCAACAAAGAAAAGCTGTTATTATTAGCAAGTATTTATCTTGGTTGACAATATAGATAACAAAAACATCCCTTGATTTGTAAAACCTGATTCCAAAAATTGTCAGTCACCTTAAAAAGACTCTTTTTTTTTTTAAGTCAAAGACAAGAGGGGAGCTTTGCAAAAAGTCTTTTCTACCTTAAAATAGAAAATAAATGTACCTGCTATACAATATGTACTTGCATAAAAATAAATATACAGACCTGTTCAAGCCCATTGCTGCTTATTAGTAATATAAAATATGGGGTAAAAAGTAGCACAAGATATAAAACTGGTCATAAAAAAAAACTGAAGACCAAAGACACTAGGCAAAATCCCTAATTATTCAACTAAAACAAAAACAGAAAAAAATTTAGAATATATTTAATAATTAATTTTTATGTTAAAATACCCTCAATTTGTGAATGTTTAACAAACATAATTTTTGTAAAGATCAAAACCTTTTTTAAAAGGTAAATAAACTGAACATGGTTTTATAAAACATTCCTCAAGAGATAAATATTCCAGGGCCAAGGATTTAGCTCAGTGGTTCCAGCACCTGCCTTGCAAGCGCAAGGTCCTGAGTTCAATCCCCAGTACCAAAAAAAAAAAAAAAGAGAGATAAATATTCCATGTGGATTTCAATTTCATAACTATAATTTCTTATTCAAAAAGGTTAACTTCATATGAAACAGTAAAATAATTTCATTATAACCAAAAAAAAAAAAAGAATTTCATTATTAATACTTAACTCTAAAAAGAGAAAAACTTTGTTTCTGTGAATTCTGACAGCTACTATGACCTCTACACTTGATCTTAGCCAAAAGGCCGAGAAGCAATAACTATGACCTCTAAAAAAGAGAAAAAAGAAAAAAATGTCCATTGGTATTCATTATTTCAAGCATCACTTTTCTATATATAGGTCATATGCTTATGAATGTTGTGTGCGTGACAGATGCTTTGAGATCTTTTCCGGGTCATTCGGTCTCAGAATAGAACGAGGCAATACACACAGCAGTAAATTATGTAACACTGCCCTGTCAGACAAAGCCACAAGGACTAATGGGAGAATGAAGAGATGAGACCACATCACCATTCCCCAACAGTGGACTGTTATTATATTCCTTAAATCTTTAAATTACAATTATAATTCCCAGATAGTAAACTCAACTCTCAGGAGATTACTCAGTGTTTACATAGTACTTTATCCTTTTCCTGGGAGAAAGTAAGACTACCTAAATATTTTTCTCTGATCATCACCTTATAAAAAGTAGGTATCTAAAGAATTTAACAAAAATAAAAATAAAAAATAAAAAGTAGACATCAGCAACTATCAACCTACTTACTATCAGACTACTCATTAGCCTTTATCCAAAAAAATGGAAACACTAGAAAAATAACAATAATTGTTTAGCTAGAAGAAAAAACTGAAAAAATAATTATTCAGTGTTAAAGAAGAAAACAAAGAATGCTATCACAAAACTTTTTGTTGTTGTTTGTTTTTTTTTGGTACCGGGGATCAAACTCAGGATCTTGGGCTTGCAAGGCAGGTAAGGCACCACTGAATGATCATAAAAAAAATTTTTTTTTTTTAGTTCTTTTATTTTTTGGTATCAGGGATAGAACTCGGGACCTTGAGCTTTCGAGGCAGGCAGCGGGCACCACTGAGCTAAATCCCCAGCCCTCAATTAAAAATTTTTATGATAGGGGGCCGGGGATTTAGCTCAGTGGTGCCTATGATAGGGGGCCAAGGATTTAGCTCAGTGATGCCTGCTGCCTGCCTCGAAAGCACAAGGTCCCAAGTTCGATCCCTGGTACCAAAAAATAAAAGAACTAAAAAAAAAAAAAATTTTTTTTTTAATGATTGCTACATCAAACAGAAAATTCCCTAAGTTGAAGTACTTCTTTCTTCCTATTTCCCTATCCAACTGGAAAGAGATTTTTGCATTCCAATTAAGATATATTCAAAACAGGGCCTAAAATGAAGAATAAACATAACACAGCATCTTAACTTTTTAAGACAATGATTAAACTGACAGAAAACTTGGACTTAAATTTAACTCAATTGAAAATGCCTTCTAAGCAGGCACAGTAGCACATGCCAGTAGCCCCAGCTATTTTGAACCTGAGGCAAAAAGACCACAAATTCAAGAGCTGGGGATTTAGCTCAGTGGTTTCGCCACCTGCTGTGTAAGTACAAGGACCTGAGTTCAATCCCCAGTACCAAAAAAAAAAAAGAAAAACAAATTCAAGGCCAGCCTGGGCAACTTTGTGAGACCATGTCCCAAAATAAAAAATAAAAACAGGCTGGGAATATAGCTCAGTACAAAGGCCCTAGGTTCAATTTTTAATACAAGAAACAAAAACAAGCCTTCTGTGTTATAAGCACTCTAAAGCCTACAGTCACCAAGATGAGTGAATATGGTCCTTCCCTTGGGGAATACACTGTCCACTGGAGAAGTAGCATCACTATAGATGCTGTAAGGAAGGACTATCATGTACGCTCTTTTTCATCTGAACACAATGAAGGTAGCTAAAATTCTGCCAAAGGATGAGGGTTATGTGAGCACAGGGTAGGAGTGGCCTTGGAGTTGAGTCTTTGCACAATGAACTAGGCAGAAAGGAGACTGGGGGCCGGGACGTAGCTCAGTGGCGCTGCACCTGCCTGGCAAGCACAATGTCCTGAGTTCGATCCCCAGCAACGGAAAAAAAAACAACAGAAAAGGGACTGAAGGTAACAGTCCAGGCTACAAAAATGGTCTTCATCTTAAATATCAATACTTATTCTTCTGATGTCTCTAGTAAAAAGACTCCTGCTTCAGGTTGCTCAGGAGCCTCATGTAAAAATCACAATGCCTGGGCCGGGGATTTAGCTCGGTGGTTCCAGTGCCTGCCTCACAAGCGCAAGGTCCTGAGTTCGATCCCCAGTACCAAAAAAAAAAAAAAAAATTAAAAAATTAAAACTCACAATGCCCACAAGCTTTCTAGTTTATACTACTGCCCTGTTGTAAAGAAATGGACTTGAAGCTTGATGTGGTGGTCCACACCTATAATCCCAGCACTCAGGAGGCTGAGGCAGGAGGATCTTGAGTTCAGGGCTAGTGTGGGCTACATAATGAGTTCAAGGCTGGCCTGTACTACATAGCAAAACCCTGTTTAAAAAAAAAAAAGACAAGACAAGACTTGGTCATTAATCTATTCAACTGAATAACCAATAGGAAACAAGAAAAGACTTTAAATACTGTCAGTAAAAACAATAATAAAACTATAAAAGCTGAGGGGAAAAAGCTCAACAAAATAAAGATAATTTTAAATAATTCCATATATAGAAAAAATCTGAAAAGTACTTAATTAAAAATACCATTATTGATCTGGGGATTTAGCTCAGTGGTTTTGCCGCCTCCTGCATAAGCACAAGGACCCGAGTTCCATCCCCGGTACCAAAAAAAACCCAAACCATTATTAAACAGTAATACATAGGACCTTGAGTACTGAGTAGAATAAACTATTTGGTAAAGTACAGGGATTCTTTATTCACCAGCTAACACCTAAATATCAAAACGAGTTGTTATTTCTGAAACATGTGGCCTCTTTCCTTCCTCGAGGTTGTCTACTTTTGGTCTGCGGTCAGCTGGTAATATTTTTAAAAAGTGAGATAAACTTAATAGAACAGGCTATAGTCATTTTATTCAGGAAAAAAAATTTAAATTTGCTTTCTGATACGGATTTTGGATAAGCAGTAATCCAAACCACATAGCTTAATCCAAAAATCTAGGCCCCAGTTACCCTTTATAGTTTCGGAAACTGAGGTTTGTCCTGTCAGATTAGCTGGCAATGATCTCAAGTTCCATCCAGTTCTAAAAGTCTACTCTCTTCAACTCCAAGGAGTTGGCTCTTTTGACACCCTGGAAATTTTACAACCTGCTTTACTGCAAGCTGCATGGAAACCTCACTCCAATTTTAGGGGGAATTAGCCTGTCTACAATGTCTGTCCCAAGATCATCAAAAACCTTATGTGGGGCCGGGGATTTAGCTCAGTAGTTCTGTCGCCTGCCTTGCAAACACAAGGACCTGAGTTCGATCCCTGGTACCAAAAAAAAAAACCTTTTGTGGATGCAATAGTTTCTCCTCCAATCTAAAAAGAGGAAATAAAATATAATGGCAAGAAAATATAGCAAGAGCACAGAAAACATAACTTCTCTTTCACTGGTCTAGAAAAACAACCAGCAGGCCTTCATAAGAAAGTAGCAGGCCTGCCAAAAATTGTTCTAGAGGTCATAGAACTGTCCAATTATCAGTGTCCCAATTCTATTCTCTGGACCAAACTTCTGTCTTCTGAAAAAGAAGATGTCACCACCTGCTCTGTTGTTATGGGGATTGGGAATAAAATATTAAAGGATCTGCTCTTGGAAACCATCATACAAATGGTAAACAGGCTCAAATGAAAAGCTCATTTGAATCTTTTTACACCTTTCAGTTCATACCATGTAATTATTTCTAGATGTATAAGAACTACAAGTAAACTTAAAATGCTGTGACTATTTAAAGAATTGTATTCTCAGCTGGGTGCAGTGGCAGATGTCTATTATCTCAGCTAGGCTGAGGCTGGAGAATCACAAAGTGGAGGTTAACCTGGGCTATCTGTGCAGGCCCTCTCTCAAAAAATAAAAAGGGCCAGGCATAGTAGCGCACACCTGTAATGCCAGCACTCTGGGAAGCTGAGGCAGGAGGACTGAAAGTTCAAGTCCAGCCTGAGCGATTAGCCAGACCCTGTCTCAAAATAAAAGTGCCAGGAATGTAGCTCAGTGTGAAAGCCCTGGGCTCAATCTCCAGTAGGATAAGTAAATAGGACTGGGGATGGAGCTCAATGGTGGAGGGCTTGCCTACCACGAGTGAGGTCCTAGGTTCTATTGGCATTGAAAACACACACACACACACACACACACACACACACACACACACACACACTCTCTCTCTCACTTTCTCTAAATCAAAATGATTGGGGGGGATAGTGGATTCAAACTCAGAGACTTCACATGAACTACATCAAGCTCATTTATCAGTTTTTTATTTCAAGGCAAGGTCTCATTAAATTGCGATTTAGAGGCAAGGCTTAAATTTGGATCTTGAGTGTCAGAGAAAAAGGACTGGCTAAAATGGAAGAAGTCTCCCACTGGACTGTCAGCTCCCTGAGGGCAGCAAACAATCTTCCTTGAAAAAAACTGATAGCTCTAGACTTAGGCCTCTCCTACCTGACACTCAAACACAGGCTCGCGATATATTTTATATCACACAAAGCCGAGTCACACAAAAATATTACTATTTTAGCTGAGCATGGTGGCGCACACCTGTAGGCCCAGAACTCTGAACCGCAAGTTCGAGGCCAGCCTCGGCAATTCAGTGATTTAGTGAGACTTTGTCTCACAATAAAAAGGGCTGGGGATGTGGTGTAACGCTAAGGTCCTGGATTCAATCCACAGTAATGCCAAAAAAAAAAAGTATTTTAACAATACGGTTTAGTTGTAATATTAAAATGAAAGACAAGTGCTTCAGACCGAGCGCCTATGTGATAAGCATCTCGAAGTCACACTAATAATAAGGGAGCAGGAGCCTGTGAATGTCAACAGGGATTGTCCTGAGGAAGGTTCCGCTGGACTGGATGGATTCGAACCCAGAACTTCCCGCCAAGGACGCCGAGAAGCGCCTCCAGGTGGAGCTGGCCCGCGCCCCAGGCCCCGACCCAACCGCGGGCTGGGCGCGCGCTCGCCGGCCTCTCCTCTTCGCAGGGGTCAGGCGCGGGGAGGCCGTGGCCGCCAGCTCAGGAAACACTGACAGCTCGCTCGCAGCCGCCACCCCGAAAGGACTCGGCCGCACCCCCTCCGCTCCCGCCCGGCCCAGCGCGCCCCAGCCCGCGCCGCGCCTCACCGGGTCGGAGCTGGAGGCCGCCGTCGCGGCGGCTGCACCACAGCGCGCGCTCGCCCTGCTGCAGGATGTAGTGGTCCTTGGCTTGGAAGAGCTCCATGCCGGCCCCGCGCGCCGAGGGAGGACGCGGCCCCGGGCCCGGGAGGCGGCAGGAGCCCCGGGAGCGTCTCCTCAGCAGCGGCCGCGGAGCCTGCGCCCCGGGAGTGGCCTGGGACGGACCGCGCCGGGAAGCTCGGCCGAAAAACACCTCGGGCCCCACCCGCCCGGGGAGAACGCGCCCCGCCAGCGGCCAGGGCGGTGAAGGCCTCTCCCCCAGCTCCGCCCCTTCCCGGCTCCGCCCCCTCCAGGCTCCGCCTCCAGTCCACCGGCCCCACCCCTCCTTGGCTCCTCCCCGAGTTCCTCCGGGCTCCTCCTCCGGCTCCTCCCCGACGCTCCGGCTCCGCCTCGTCCTCTTCCACTGCCCTCTTTCTGTTGCCAGCTCCTTCCCCGGGCTTTTCTTGATCCCTGTTCTTCCGACCCCGCTCCTCCCAGGCCCCGCCTCCAGCAGGGCCGCCTTCCCTCCCAAGGCGACCTCGGCGACCTCAGCCACCTGAGCGTAGCTGAGTCTGGCTGGAATATCTATCTGCCCGCCTTCCTCCACGCAGCCTTTGGGACAGACACTCAAACGGGGTCCACCCTGCTAACGCTGGCGGGTTACTCATGCCTTCCCAAAAAAAGTCAGGCTAAGTTCCTGGATCTAGCCCAACACCCGCGCCTTTCCCTGGATCATTTCCCGAGGGCCTGAGCTCACGCAGAGCCCAGCCGAGCCGGTGAGCGGAGAAGCACAGAAGCACGGCCCACCCGGCTGGCTGCGAGATCCCAGCTCCAGCCCTGCTCTCCGCGGAGCAGAGGCATCTTCTCTTTTGGCATTTCTTATTTTGACAACAGCAGTCAATCGATAAACGCAGAGGAGCATACAACAATAGAAAATACACAAGTGTTGGCACAGGGCTAAATAGTGAAGAAAAGGTGCAGGTGCCACCGTGTCCCAAGTTAAGCAGGACTGGTCTGAGAATACTCCATACAGGAAATGAAATGGAAGGGATGTAGTTTGGCGAGGGTAAGATGGCCCGGTGGTGTCTTGAACTGAATGCCTTTGGGGAGTAAGGCGTCCAGTTTCAGATCCAGCTCAGGGTCTGTCCAGCTGTGCGATCTCAGGGAAGTCTTGGTCTCAGCTGGTGGCTGTGCTTTAATTACACACCCAGGCCTCTACATCAATGTCTTTCTCCCATCTCCTGCTTTCTCCAATGCCTTATAAGGAAATTTAAAAACACAAGGGGTAGAAGATAAGAAAGGAAAGGTAATACTTTTAACCTACTTAAATAAAAAAAGAGAGGGCCCTGAAGCGGAAGGGGTTGCACATTACCAATTATTCCCGCTCACACTGATTTCATTGTTTAATTTCCATAGCACAACAAGGGCCATGACTATAAGGTCTCGGAATCCTTGTCCGTAGTATTGTGGCTGCTAGGCTGCCCAGACATCTTAACACAAATGTCAAGGTATCACCAGCCGGCAGGTCCTTACTTCCATGCTCACGGAAACGGAGGCATTCAGTGTGAATTTACAGGAAAAGCTTTAACTGGAAAGAGAGGAGATGGAGGGGAAGGGGGGAATGGCTTGACAAAGGTCAAGGGGGCACAGATCTGGAGAGATGGATCAGACAGGCTCATTCCCAAAAGAGGCCGGGTGCTTTGTGCTGAGGTGGGTTTGGGTCTGGTTAATCACTATCTTGGGCCTGGATTTGCAGCTCTCCTGTGATCATTCTGGCTCAAAGACCGTTGTGGCTTCAGTTTCCATTAGATGATTGCTCTTCCTTGGCACAGTCTCGGTCTTGGGAGGCTCTGCTGGAATCCAGGGTAACCCTAGGTTTAGGGGATTGGAGACTTTTAGGCAGAGCTGAGTATCCACATAAATCTCTTCATCCTGCTGTCTTCGCTATCCAAGGGGGAGGAGATAGCCTTGGTAAATGTAGGGCTAATAAGCTTAGTTTTGCCAACTTTTTCTAAATGATTAACACACCTATATCCAAAGGTTTAAAGTAATAAATGAAGATAAAGCTTTGTTTTTCTTTTAGTTACCTATTGGTTATCTTTAGGCCCAAGCAAAGAGTCGCTCATCTTAGCAAAAACCTTAAGTCCCTGACCACCTCAGAAGAAAATACAAATCATGCTTTTAATGAGTAACAAGCCAAGGGCCCAGGAATTTGTCCTCTGTCCCTATGGTGGGGTCTAACTATGTCAAAGAGAATTGTGATTACAATATCAAATATTTGTGATATGAGCTGTGAGTGCTGGCACATACCTGTAATCCCAGCTAATTCAGAAAGGAAGTAGGAGGCTCACAAGTTCAAGGCCAGCCTGGACTACATAGTGAGACTCTGTCTCAGTCTCCCCTACACACATATACACATACAAATCATCAGTTTCTGACTTATTGGTGATTTCAGCCATATGTTGACTTTTCTTAGTAAAAATGAGTGAGTAATGAGAAAGTCCTACAAAGACGGTATGCCCTGCAAATTATCATTCCTTTTTAATGATTCATATTGCCAGATATGAAGAAAACAATGCTGTTTAAACACTGATTAGTTGATTAGAACTTTTCCTAATGTTTAAATCAGTAGTTCGACCCTGGCTACCTATTAGAATCACCTGGGGGATTTTTCAGACATGACAGTGCTTGGGCAAGGCATGTTAATATGTGCCTGTAATTCCAGCTACCAGGAAGCTTGAAGCAGGAGGACTGCAAATTCGAGGCCAGCCTGGGCAATTAAATGAGACCCTGTCTCAAAATTTAAAAGGACTGAGGATATAGCTCAGTGGTAGAGCCCTTGCTTACATATGAGGCCCAGGCTTCAATCTCCAGTATCATAAAAAACAAACAAAAACCAGTGCTTGGACTTCTGACCAATTAAACAGAATTTCATCTGGGTAGGATGTTGGCTTTGGTATCTTTTTCTGAGAAAAATCTGCAAGGCAGCAGCTTGGGAAAAAAACGGCAGTTTTCTATGTGATGCTGGTGACCAAAATCCAGAGTTAACAAGTAGAATCCTTAGGAAAGAGGAAAATGTGGTGTGAAGATGCTCCTATTATCTGTCTGATCCAAATCCATTCTGCTGTCACTCAGGCTTCAAATGCAAGCTCAGTTTTGGGGCATGCAAAGCCCCAGCCTGGCTGAGCAGAGTGAGTGAAAAAGGAAAATGCTTGGTTCCAGGTACAGGTCACCTAACCATGCTCCTGCCACAGCAGCCTTGCCTTGCTCCTGCGTTGGACTTTTTGAACCTTGTACCCTGCAGTTTCACTTCCTGGCTGGCCTCTCCAACCTTGGCCTCTAGCCAAGTGCCCACTTTCATCAAATTCTTCCAGCTTTCTAACTCAAGGTCTCCCTCTCCTAGTGAATTGTAATGCAAAGTTTATGTGATGCTGTTCTATTTTTAAAACATGGATCACCATTGTACTTACTATTTATCTTTTATATGCATGCTATATCTATACTGATTTAAGTATGTTCACCGAGGAGTTAGGTTCTAGCCGGTTCTGTGTGACCTTGGTCAAGCCACGTAATCTCTTTTAGTCTGATTCCTTATTAAAAGAGATGACAGGGCTAGGAGTGTAACTCAGTGGCAGAGCACTTACATACCGCCCTGGAGGACCTGGGTTCAATTCCCAACACCACCAGGAAGGGCAGGGGTGGGATCCCTAAGAGTACTTTCATCACTGGTATCACTGAATGTGAGTAAATGTGTCTGCATAGTTAATGCTGTAGAAATAATCAATATCACATGTTTTGTTTTTATTTTTGAAATGCTGGGGATTAAACCCAGTGCTTCATGCATGCCAGACCGCACTACTACTTGTCGAGTAAAAGGGCCGAAGACCAAGACCAGACCAGGCCACAGCAAGCCTTTATTAGGGGAATAGATCTGCCGAGCCGTCTCTGAACAAAGGAGAGAAAAAAGCGATATGGCCGGGGCAGGGAGAGTCTTTTATAGAGACTGGGGTGGGGTTTGTAGGGGCAGAGGTGGGGTTGAGTGAGGTAGTGACTAGGGAATGGAGGAGCCGGTGATGTCACTAGGTGGTAGGAGGTGAGCGAGTATTAGGTTACTCTCTAGGCGGGAACAGGGGCACGCTGGGAAGAAAGGTTTATTCTTTGGTGGGAGCAACCATCTTGGCATGACGTCACACAGGGGAGGGGGCAAGGCACCATAGGAAGAGGGTAGCTACTATACATAATAGCTGCTGATGTGGTGGGAGACCTATCACTACTGAGCCAACCCTCTTCAATGTCAGCTTTTTGTCTCTGTGAGTCTGTGGGTTTTGTTTCGACTGGTGTCCTTTGGTGAAACGTAACATTTGATACCATCTCCCATCTTGGGTCTGCTTGTCCATAGTCTTGTGTGTTTATGTCTATGAAAACTTTTTTTTTCCAGTTCTGGATATTGAACCTAAGGATTGCTGAACTTCAACCTCAGGCATTTTATTCATTCATTCATTCAGACAGGGTCTGCTAAATTGCCCAGGCTGCTCTCATACTTGTGATCCTCCGGCCCCAGACTCCTGAGGAATAAATTTCTGTTGTTTATAAACCCCTTAGTCTATGGTATTTATTGTTAGCCTGAACAGACTAAGATACAAGTCAAATTTTTGCATTTGGCCAATTATCAACCAATTTCTCAATGGATTTGTTTGCCTCTTCACATGGCTTCCATAAGGACAGCTGCACATTGTAAAGACCATTTTGGAGCCCTTTGGCATATAAAAAATCGTTCAATTGAGAAGTACTGTAGAGCCAGGTGTGGTGGCACATGCCTATAATCCTAGCATTCTGGGAGACTGAAGCAAGAGGTCAGAAGTAGGAGCCCAGCTTGGGCAACTTAGTGACTTAGTTTTTTGTGGTTTTTTTGGTATCAGGGATCGAACTTGGGTCCTTGCGCTTGCAAGGCAAGCGACGGAACCACTGAGCTAAATCCCTGGCCCCTTAGTGACTTAGTGAGATCCTGTCTCAAAATAAAAAATCAAAAGGAGCCAGATGTGGCTTAGTGGGAAGGCCCCGGGTTCAGTCACCAGTGAGAGAGAGAGAGAGAGAGAGAGAGAGCGAGAGAGACTAAGACTATAGACCAAAAGAGGGAAAGTTCCTCCTAAAGAGACTATTATATTGGTCAAAAGAGAGAGATTGCTTTGTTTAGTGTAGAGGAGCATCTTTTCTTCACTTTTATCCCTCAGATGTTGATAAATACTATCTTTTTAATTGTATGGACTATGGACTGATAAAATTTTCAAGGACCCAAGTTATTGCTTAAAGTAGCTTGGTAATTATTGGTTGTGTGTGTGTGTGTGTGTGTGTGTGTGAGAGAGAGAGAGAGAGAGAGAGAAAGAGAGAGAGAATATCTTTTCTACATCTAAAATTTCCCCTCTCTCCTTGCAGAGGAAAGATAATTAGCCTTTTACAGTAATTACTTCATATTTCTCTAAAGCCAGATGTCTCACTTCCTTTCTGTTATGCAGTTGCAGTTACTTTTCCATTTTAAAAAAGCTAATCTTTTTTAAAAATAGGTAGTCCTAAATAAGTAAATTTTGCAAAACTGCACTATAACAAATACACTGTCAAATAAAGAGATCCCAAGTTGCAGAACAGTGTTTTGTGATCTCTTATTTAGGTTTTCAGTGGGAGAGAGAGAGGCTATATTAAACCCACAACTTTTCTGAAATAAAACACCACATATGGTCACCTCTAAAGGATCGAATGGAAAGGAGGTAACAATAAGTGGGAAACCAGAATGCAGGAAGGAAGGTAGAAGCTTCTCCTTTTCACATTATACTCCTATACACTATTTTTCTTTTGGTACCAGGGATCAAACTCAGGACCTTGTGCTTGTGAGCCAGGTGTGGTGCCACTGAGCTCCATCCCTGGCCCTACTATTTTTATGTTTGTTAAATTTTTTTTTTTTGGTACCGGGGATCGAACTCGGGTCCTTGCGCTTTCGAGGCAGGTGGTGGAACCACTGAGCTAAATCCCCGGCCCCCCCAAAAAAGAATTTGTAAGCCACCTTTGTAAGGCTGAACACTCTTTAAATGGAGTGTAAGGAGCAGAGCCTTTTCCTACCATCTTTTCTCAGCTACAACAATAGAGTGGTTTGTTCTGCCTCTGCTGATTGCAATTCTCAGGTTGATGATCTGTCAGAGACTGGCCTGTACTATCTATCACAAATCAATAACTGTCAAATGCTATCTTCTGTTAGATAATCATGCTAGAGATTTTTCAAACAACACTTTACACTGCACCAGAAAATAACGGAAGAAATTACTTGTGTAGAGGCGGTACATCCCTGGGAAAGCTACCCAGTGGATTCTGAACCTGTCCTTTTATTCTCCTGCAAAACAAAATAATAGCGTCTGACTGTATTTCGCCATTTTGTAAGAGTGGCACTTAACGACAAAGAAATATGGGGTTTTGCCTTACCTATTACTGCTCTATTCTTTTCCCTCATTTCTTTTTGACAATCCTTCAATGAACCCCAAGACGTGCAGTGAAGAGGGTGTTAGAGAGAGGGGGTGTGCTGGGGGTGGGGGTATATGGACAGCTCCAGACTGAGCAAAGGCACAGTAGGACAGGGGTGGGGTGGAGATGTAGGGCAGGGCAAGAGTGGAATGTGAATTGCTAAACTTCCAAAATGATGTTTTTAATTATAAGGGGTAACCAGGGACCAACTGCAAAAATGTGGCAAAAACATTTTCAAAATGTGGCTTTCTAAAATAGACAAACTCGGCCAAGGATTTAGCTCAGTGGTTCCTCCGCCTGCCTCACAAGCAGAAAGACCTGAGTTCAATCCCCAGTACCAAAAATAATAATAATAATAATAATAATAATAATAATAAAATAGACAAACTCTTAGCCAACCTTATCAATAAAAGGAAAGAAAAGACTTTAATCCATGCAATTAGGAATGAAAAGAGTGAAATCACAACAGATCCTACAGAAATCCAGATCATCAATACCTATTTCAAGAACCTGTACTCTAATAAGATGGACAACTCAGAAGAAAAACAGATTGTTAGGTACATATGAATTACCAGAGCTGAATAAAGAAGATACAAAAATTCTAAATAACCCAATATTAGTCAATGAAATTGAAGATGTAATTAAAAACCTACCAAAGACAAGCCTAGGTCCTGACCAATTCAATGCTGAATTCTACAAGAAATTTAGAGAAAATCTAATGCCACTACTCCTCAAATTCTTTACTGAAATTGAACAGGGAGCAATACTCTCAAACTTATTCCTGAAAGCAAGCATCACCCTGATTCCAAAAACTAGAGAAAGACCCAGCGAAGAAAGAGAACTACAGGCCAATCTCCCTAATGAACATAGACCCAAAAATCCTCAATAAGATACTGGCAAACAGAACACAGCAAATCATCAAAAAGATTATACACCAGGGCCGGGGATTTAGCTCAGTGGTTTTGCTGCCTGCTGCACAAGCGCAAGGACTGGAGTTCGATCCCCAGTACCCCCCCCCAAAAAAAGATTATACACCATGACCAAGTAGGATTCATCCCAGGGATGCAGGGATGATTCAACATATGCAAATCAATAAACGTAATACACCATATTAACAGAGTCAAGGACAAAACCATATGATCATCTCAGTGGATGCAGAAAAAGCATGTGACAAAGTACAACACCCATTCATGATAAAAACCCTACAGAAAATTGGAATAGATGGTCTTTATCTCAATCTGCCAAAAGCCATGTGTGACAAAGCAACAGCCAGCATCATACTGTGCCCCAAAACTGAAATCTTTCACTCTAAAATCAGGAATAAGACAAGGATACCCACTATCACCACTCCTGTTCAACATAGTTCTGGAAGCATTAGCCAGAGCAATTAGAGGAGAGAGAGAGAAAGAAAAGGAATAAGGATAGGAAAGGAAGTTAAATTATCATTATTTGTGGATGACATGATACTCCACATAGAAGATCCCAAAAATTCCACCAAAAGACTAATAACCAAATTCAGTAGCGTTGCAGGAATCAAAGTCAACACTCAAAAATCAATAGTATTGGGGCTGGGGATTTAGCTCAGTGGTTCTGGCACCTGCCTCGAAAGTGCAAGGTCCCAAGTTCGATCCCCGATAACCAAAAAAAAAAAGAAATCAATAGCCTTCCTGTACACAAATGACAAACTCACTGAGAGAGAAATTAAGGAAACAACACCTTTCACAATGGCATCAAGGAAAATGAAATACCTAGGAATCAATCTAATGAAGGAACTAAACAACCTTGCCAGGAGTGGTGGTACACGCCTATAATCCCAACACTTGGGAGGCTGAGACAGGAAGATCACTGGGTGTTTGAGGCAAGCCTGGGCTACATAGTGAACTCAAGGATAGCCTGAACTACATAACAAGACCTTGTCTCAAAAAGAAAGAAGAAGAACTAAACAACCTTTACATTGAAAACTACAGTACTCTTAAAAAGGAGCTCAAAGGGAACATTAGAATACAAGGTGTCCCTTGCTCTTGGATAGACAGGACCAATACAGTCAAAATGGCCATATTTCCAAAACTGTTATACAGATTTAACGCTATCCCAATCAAAATACCAATAGCTAAGCCAGGCATGGTGGTGCAGGCCTGTAATCCCAGCACTCAGGAGGCTGAGGCAAGAGAATCACCACAAGTTTGAGGCCAGCCTGGACTACACAGCAAGACCCTGTCTCAAGAAAAAAATAGCAATTTTTTTTTGGGGGGGGGGTACCAGGGATTGAACTTGGGTCCTTGCGCTTGCGCAGCAGGCAGCGAAACCAAAAAAAACCAATAGTATACCTCACAGAACTAGGAAAACAATCTTAAATTCATTTGGAACCAGAAGAGACCTAGGATAGCAAAAGCAATTCTGGGCAACAGTGGCAAGGCAGGGGAGCGTCACACACAACCCCTGACTTGAAATTATACTACAAAGCTACCATAAATTTTTTTAAAAACCATCGTACTGGCAAAAAAAAAAGCAGACCTGAGGATCAATGGAACAGATAAGAAGATGCAGAAACAACTTCAAACCTTATCTTTGAAAAAGGGGCCAAATGCCTTTCCTGAAGAAAGACAGCCTCTTTAAGAAATGGTGCTGAAAGAACTGGCTTTCCACTTCCCAAAGATTAAACCTAGACCCATATCTCTCATCATGCCCTAAACTAAAATCCAAATGGAGCAAATATCTAAATATTAAAACAGAAACACTCTGCTAGAAGATAAAATATGTAAAACTCTTGAAGACATAGGTTTAGGCAAAAACTTTATGAACAAACCCCAATCACACAGGAAATATTACAAAGAATCAACAACTGGGACCTCATCTTATTAAAAAAAACTTTTGCACAGTAAAAGAAATCACGAACAGAGTGAAAAGACAACCCACAGAATGGGAAAAAATTTTTACCAGCTATTCCTCAGACAAAGGACTAATATCTAAAATATATAAAAAACTAAAAAAAAAAAAAATTAGACCCTAAATTTAAAGACCTAGTCCAAAAATGGGCATCTGAAATGAATAGATAATTGTCAGATGAAGAAGTAAAAATGGGAAATAAATATATGAAAAAAATGTTCAACATCATTAGTCATTTCAAGAGATACAAATTAAGACAATACTGGGCTGGGGATTTAGCTCAGTGGTTCCGCTGCCTGCCGAATGCCTACCATCAAGAAATCAACCAATAACAAATGCTGGTGGTGCTGTGGAGAAAAAGGAACTCTTCTCCACTGTAGGTGGAAGTGTAAATTGGTACAATCAATATGGAAATCACTATGGAGATTCCTCAAAACACTAAAACTAAGGCCTGGGGATTTAGCTCAGTGGTTCTGCCACCTGCCCTGCAAGCTCAAGGACCAGAGTTTGATGCCCCGTACCAAAAAAAAAAAAATACTAAAACTAGAAGTTCCATTTGACCCAGCTATTCTCCTTCTAGTTATCTTCCTGAAAGAGGGAAAAGCATCATACCACAGCAAAACACCCATGTTTATAGCACCACAATTTGTAATAGATAAATCTTGGAAACAGCTCAGATGCCCATCAACAGATGAATGAATAAAGGAAATTTTTTATATACAATGGAGTACTACTCTGCCATAAAGAAGGACAAACTTGAGACATTTTTGGATAAATGAATGCACTTTGAGACTATACTTTTAAGTGAAATGAATCAGACACACACGTTTAAATATCACAATTGTTTCTCTTCTGTGAGAAACCAAAAGGGTAAACAAAGAGCAAAATAAATGTTAGATTTTGAGAAGTAGGAAGAAAATGTTCAAATGGGGAGGGGAATAAGGGAGAGGGAAGGGAAAAAGGAAGGGTGGGAATAGGGATTAAAAAAATTTAAAAGAATGGAAGGAAAACAATAGGAACAAAGTTTTGTAAAGGGAGAGGGGAAGAAGGATTGAAGGGAAGGGAGAGGAATAGGGGGAAAAAGGAATTAAGATATATTATGTATAAGCACAAATTTCCTAAGATGATTGTGCTTATGTATGTCAAAATTATACCAATAAAATTAATTTTTTTTTAAATGTGGCTTTCATACTTACTTCAGGATTAGAGCATTGCTACTTTTCAAGTATGACAAGATCCTAACGCCTATGTGCCCCTCAAAGAGCACGTGATTTCCCTTGGCTTTTCTCACTGGAGTTCTCAGTTTAATAAAGTGGGGATTCTGACTTGTAGACAGGATTATAAAGCCACAGTGCAAGGCATTCAGCCCAGGCCAGCATTGAAATTAAATAAATAAATAAATAAACAAACATAAGTAAATGCCCATTTTATATAATTAAAAATACTTTAAGCCAGGTGTGGTGATGCACACCTGTAATCCTAGCACTCTGGACAGCTAGGGCAGGAGGGTTGCAAGTTAGAGCCTGGCCTGGGCAACTTAGAGACTTAAGAGACCTTGCTTCAGTTTAATAAAAAAACTTTTGGGGGTTAGATGGGGAAGTCTGGAGACAGGTCTCACTAGGTAATCCAGGCTGGCCTTGAAATGCCCGTGATCCTCCTGCCTCAGCTTCTCAAGTGCTGAGATGACAGGCTGTACCACCACTCTCAGCTCAAAATTTTAAAAAATTTTTTTTGGTACCGGGGATGGAACTCCGGTCCTCGCGCTTGCGCAGCAGGTGGCGAAACCACTGAGTTAAATCCCCGGCCCTCAAAATAAAAAATTTTTAAAGGGCTGGAAAAGTAGCTTAGTGAGAAGGCCAAAAAATTTTTTAGAAAAAAGTGTTTTGTGTATGTTTCTCAAATACTGCAAACCCCTCTATACACTTTGGAACTTATTTCTTTTCTTCTCACCACTGCCAGCTCTAGTAGAAATACTCCCCCCGGACTCTTTTCAAAACTCCTCCAGGCTTTCTCTCCCAGGCCTCTTTTCCAGCTCTTTTTTGGAAACCTGATCAAACCACTCAGAGCTATTTCCAGGGGAGCCAAGGCCAGGCCTTTTTTGGAAGGTGAGAGGAGGTAGTAACAGTACCAGAGGACTCTGAGGGGGAAAGGGAAAGGCCGAGAACACTCAGCAGCTGAAAAAGTCTGTCCCGAGAGGTCAGTGGGAACACATCTCCCCTTTGGGATCCAGAAAGTCTCTTCATTCTGACTGAGAACAGAATGTGGCCTGTAAACAATTTCATCGGCGCCCTTACACTCAAAGGCTGCAGACTGGTCTTTGGCCTGCTTCTCCCTTGTGATTTCCCAACTGGAACTCAGGAGGACAGAAAGCTCCACGGGCGGAGAGCCGCCTGCAGAGATGGACAAACACTGCACAGAAACAATTCCCAGAGCCCCACTTACCCAAAGCTTCTTGCTGACTTGACCTATTGGGAGCAAATTAGACCTCTCTGCCTGTGGAGCTTGGAGCCTGAGGACCCAAGAGGGGTGGAAAGACAGGCAATCAGTTGTAGGGAACAGGGGAAGGGGATGTTACCAGAACCTCTGCAGTAAGTCCTAGTCTCCTGTGAGCCAAGACAGCACATGGCGAATTACAGAAAAGGTAGACAAATGAGACTGAGAAGCTGAGCTTTGGGTCTGATCAGTGCTGCTCTGGGCAGCAAAGACAAAGACTCCCTAGCTTGCAGCACCTTTCATTCAGTACGTGGGGAAGCAAATGTAACAAGGGAAAATGCAGAGTTCAGTACTTCACCTTGGGATAAACAAGGTGTAACAAAAGACTGGGGGGCAGTGGAAATCTAAGAACAAGGAGGAACCTTGCAGATGAAGATTTGGTTCCTCCCAGGGTGTCTCCTGCAGGTGTGGTCTTGTCCTGGAGCATTACAGCATGGCGGGATCATTGAAGTCTCAGTTGTGACCCGAGGCCAAAATGCAGTTATGTCTGGAATGCCATAGCTGGCCTGTAGGCAGGGGAACTAGGCCTACTCAAATGATTTTTCCCTAGAATTAAGTAGCATTGCTCCCAACAATCAGAGACCAAGACTGGCAGCTGATGTGGACCCAGACCTCTGGCCTTACCTCCTTCTCCTCCACCCACCTCCTAGCTTTCGAAGGCAGATGTATTTGCCAAATGTGTCCCCCACCCCCGACATCTATGCCCCATCAACACAGCTAGTGTCACCTAGGGTCTCTGTCTCTCATCTTAATTAGCCAGATGTCCCAACTCTCCAAGGTCAGTTACCGCTATATAAAATGTGGATAAAACATAAAATTTTTTTCACAAGATGAATGTGTTTGTGTGTTACTGGGATTAAACCCAGGGCCTTCACACAGAGCTACATCCCCAGGCCATTTCAGTATTTTTTATTTTGAGAAAAATAGGGTCTCACTAAATTGCACATGCTGGACTCAGTCTTGTAAATCTCCTCCCTCAGCCTCCCAGCGTACTGAAATACAGGTGTACACCACCATGTCCAGCTCTTCACAGGATTCTGGTTAGGATTAAATGAAGCAAGTCTTTGAAAGGGTGTCCTGACCTGTAGAGTGTGTAAAATATTATTCTATCACTTTCTTTAAAACCTACTTTATGGGGCTGGGAATATAACTCCATGGTACAGTGCTTGCCTAGCACTCATGAGGCCCTGCATTCAATCCCTAGTACCAGGAAAGAAAATCTACTTTGTGTGTAAAGGTTTTGCATGCAAATTCATTATTTCACAGATTCCTAACATTTTAATACGGAATGTTAACATATATATGTGAGGATATATATGCATATACTATATGTGATTCAGATGTCTTAGTTCTAATCGTGTCATTGGGAAATGAGAGCAAAAGACTTTAATCATTTAATTATAAGGTGGATGTTGACCTTGATTTCCAGAGACAGAAGTTATACTCTGAGGTTAATAAAGCTTAAATTTCTCTGTTTCATCCAAAGCCCCCATTCTGTATTTATTATTGTGTCAGTTACTTTTCTCATTGCTGAGACAAAATACCCAATGCCCAAAGTTAAGGGAGGAAATGTTTATTTGGCTCACAGTTTGTGGAGGTTTCAGTCCATAGTCAGCTGGCTCCAAGTCAGGGTGACATGGCAGGCAAGCATCACAGAGGAGAAAAGTTCATGGCGGGCAGAAGGTAGCAAAACAAGCAAGGGGCAAGACAAGCCTCTTTCTGTCCCTTATATTGTATCCACGCTACTGGGATTAGGGAAGTACCAAAGTAATCAGTGGACTGATTTACTAATCACCCATGCTTAGTCCTAGCATTGTACCATGAACCAATCACGAACTCTAGATTCAGCCATCTCTGCAGAAGACCCCCTGCCATGACTGCATGAGGCTTTGGGGGGACATCCAAGCACAAGCCATAACAATTATTTTGAGTTCTTTCTGAAAAGAACCTTTGGTATTTGAAAAACCTCCCAACACCAGGAACCTTGCCCCAACACCAGCACAAAAGAACTTTCTGTGCTTCTACCTCCCAGGAGGGTTTGTGCTTGCTCACTGTCTCCTCTGGATTTGTCCTGCTCTCTTTGATTATTCTCTCTCTTTTTTTTGGTACCAGGGATTGAACTCGGGTCCTTGCGCTTGCGCAGCAGGCGGCGAAACCACTGAACTAAATCCCCGGCCCTGATCATTCTCTTGTATCACTGTAGACCCTCCAAATTTTCTGAGCTCAGACTTACTTTCTGCTCCCTCCAATTTTCTAATGCACCAATAATCACGTAGCTAGATGAACACACATACACACACTTCTGTAAGGAGATAAATTTAGAGATCGGAAACTGTGGGTTCAAGGATAGCACCATTCATCCAGTGACTCAGCAGAGCTATTCTGGGTTTCTGTAGAGATCTGCTAGTGAAAATAGAGCTAGGAAGAATCTTTGATCCTTTTGACACTAGGGTTATACATTTTCTAAGAATGGATTCAAAAATGCTATTAATAGGAAAGTGCTTTCATGTGTGATATTACATTGGGTGGAAGTAGGAAGAAATTTAATATTCAGTGGCAAGGTGGGCTTGTCCTTGCGTGATTCAGGAGGAACCTGACCACAGCCATTCCACATCAAGGCACTGTCTGAAAGCAGCAAGGTACCACAGTCCTCCACCCAGCCACAGAACACAAGTTCACCATTCCCTCTAGAGTCACCAGAGCCGAAGAAGTGGAGAAACCTGAAGGGGCAGAGATTACTGGACATTTTGGGAGAGAGACAGCAGGCCCCAGTGGTGAGAAGGGGTAGAATTTTCAAGGCAGGGGGTTACAGGTGGGTAGAAGATAGACAATAAAAACTGGTGAGGCACATACTCATGTTTGGGGGAGGGGGGGAAGGCAGTGTTCCCCCCCCCCTTTTTTTTGGTACCGGGGATGGAACTCAGGTCATTGTGCTTTCGAGGCAAGTTGGCGGAACCACTGATCTAAATCCCCGGCAGCATTAATTAATATTAAGGGATATGACTACAAATTTTTTAAGCAAATACTCCATAACTAAAGCAAGTTAGATCTTATTTCTGCTACGGTTGCTGAAATGTGGCTTTGGCATTGTCGAATTTCATAAAAATTTCTGGCCAAAAGGCTTACGATTATACATCTGTCCTTTTAATCATCAAAGTTTGTATTCATTTAAAAATAAGATATTAGGGCCGGGGATTTAGCTCAGTGGTTTCGTCGCCTGCTGTGCAAGCACAAGGACCCAAGTTTGATCCCCGGTACCAAAAAAAAAAAAAAGATATTAAACAACTTTTGCTGGGATGTCAAATAGTCACAGTTCTAAGTAGTTGAACATAAAAACTGAAGCATTTGGGCCAGGGATTTAGCTCAGTGGTTTCGCTGCCTGCTGCGCAAGCCAAGGACCCAAGTTCATCCCCGGTACCCAAAACAAACAAACAAACAAACAAAAAAACCTGAAGCATTTGAAGCTATGCAAAATGAAAAGGATGAGCTGATAAACTGAGTGACTCAGGGTTTATTCTATTTGCAAATGAGAATCTCCTAAACTTGGAATGGAAACAGTGATTTTTTACATGTAGCCTGGAAAGATATCAAAGTAATTCAAATTTTTCCCCAAAAGGAAAGGAAGAGAGTGATACTGACCTTTCTAAGTCATAGGCCAAAGTCTGCTGCAGAACAAATATTGGAGAACAAAGAATTGCAAAAAAAGCCTCTTGGAACAACACTGTCAGTATTATTAACATGAAATGCCACAGGTATGAAAGTCTTGCCTTATTTCATGATTCCAAAAGGTAGCTGTGCAGATGTGGATCAACATTTGTTTGAAATAAAGTATTAATACTTTAAGGTAAAGAAAAAAAACTGGTGAGGCAGAATTGAGGAAGTAATAGTATCTATTCAGAATATTCTCTGAAAGTCTAAACCAAGAGGCCGTGCCTTACTAACCCACACCCACCTTAAGTGTTTTGCGCAAAACAGTAAATTAGATGAAGGTACAGCTTCCAGCCTTATCACTGGATGGCTTTAGGTTGTTTATCTGACATTTCAATAAGCACCTGGGCCAGGGATTTAGCTCAGTGGTTCCATTGCCTGCCTGGCAAGCGCAAGGTCCCAAGTTTGATCCCCGGTACTAAAAAAAACAAAAAAACAATAAGCATCATCTATACCCCTGTGGTCAGTTGAATAATGGCCTCAACGATGTTAGCAATCTGTGTTACCTATATGGAAAAAAGCCCATTGGAGATGTGATTACCTTTTCCTGAATCATGGAGTGAGGCTAAATGCAGTACCATTTATCCTTATGAAAGGGAAGCCAAGAGAGATCTGAAAGATGCAGAAAAGGTGAGGGGAAGACAGAGCCAGAGAGATCTGAAGATGCTAACTAGCCTTGATGACGGGGAAGGTGCTCCCACAGCCAAGAAACCTGGCAGCCACCAAGCTGGAAGAGACAAGAAACGGATTTTCCCTGAAGGCCTGGAGCAGGGCCCTGTTGACAACTTTATTTTGGCTCATGAGTCTGATTGTGGACTTTTGTGTTCCAGAACTATGTAAGAGAATAAAAATGAATTGTGTTGCACCATCAGGTTTGTTACAGAAGCCATGCGCACTAATACAGCCCCTATCAGAGTTCTGTGTGTTTTGTATGGCTTCTGATCACAGGTTTGGTAATGATTGCTTGTAGCTTACTAGGGGAGAGGCCCGTTGGTGCCAGAGCCCTCATAACCAATAAGGAACTGTATTCATTTGCTAAGGCTGACATAAAAACAAACACAAATTTGAGGGCTTAAAAAGAATTCCCTCACTGTTCTGGAGACCAGCAGGCCAAAATCAAGATGATAGCAGGGCTCCTTCTGGAGGCTCTGAGGGAATCATTTCATACCTTTCTCCTGCCTTCTGGTGGCTTCCTCAGTGTGTGGTGCCCCTTGGCTTGCAGTACCATGCCATCCTCCTTGTCTCTTTCCTGTCTCTTACAAGAACATCAGTCATTGGATTTAGGACCTGCCCTTGTCTCAAATGATCGCATCCAGAGCTCTTTAAATTAATTGCATCTGCAAAGACTATTTTCTCACATTCACAGGTACTGAGATTAGCATTTAGACATATCTTTCAGGGGGCGCTATTTTCAGCTCACTACAGAGGTCTGCATCCCTCTTTCTTACATAATGGAGGAAGGATAAAGAACTCCATCAGTCACCTGTCCAGCCTCATGGAATTTCAGCACATTGCAACAAACTGCCTACAGTCGGTCAGCACATTTGTCACATCAGGTCTTCTAGAAACCAACCTCAGAATTTCAAATCCAGCATGAGTCCCACGGTGCCACACAGCTCTTGGGTAATTTCCCAGCAAAAATGCTATCTTGCGTACAATGAGCTTCAAATGGTAATATCTCACACTGCATATGAGGACAAATTTGTTTGTTTGGTTTTTTTGGTCTGCTGCCTGGGATTGAACTCAGGACCTTGCAAGGCAGACACAGAGCCGCTGAGCTAAATCTGGGGCCCCATTCAGCTTCAAATGGATGTCTTGCTAATCTTCAGGAAACTCCTTTAGACAGAAAAGACTAGCATACTATCCACCAAATATAAAAGCCAGGACTTCACACTTCAAGTTTATCTCTGAAAGACTTAAATTAACATTGCCGTTCCAACACTTGGCTTTCTGTACTTGTTGCTAAATGATAATTCTGCCTTACAAAGGGAAAGACTTCTGAAAAGTTAGCTGAGTTATATTCCTGAGCAGCTCTTCTGATGTATAGAATCCTGTATAGAAGATTCTTTACACAAAAGGAAAAATAATCCCCTCACAGTTTGGAGCACGCTCTCTAGTTCTAAAGCTCTTTCTGTGTTATGTCTTTGTGCCAATGAATACCTCAAGAACTGTCCCCATGGGAGCTCACCTGCCTCTTCCCTTCGCTACGCAATGTGTTTGAAAGAGAAAGGATGAACTATTTCTGGAGTTCTGTGCCAGACACTTTGCCACTTGCATAATCCTCAGCACTGCCTCGAAATTTCTTATGAGGACTTGTAGCTACCGTAGGACCATCAATACTCAGGAGCCAACAAGTACTTGTTCAGCACTGTGCTCAGCCTTGCTTTGCTGACTCCCTGTATCAGTTTCCTAGGGCTTCCATATAAGGCATCATAAACTTGGATGGTTTAAAGCAACAGAAATCTATTGTTTCACAATTCTGGAGGCCAGAAGTTAAAAATCAAAGTGCTGGCAGGAGAATTGGAGACTCAGCTCAGTGATAGAGCACTTGCTTGGTATAGAGGAGGCCCTGGCTTCAATCCCCAGTACTGCTAAAAGCAAAACAAAACAAAACAAAAAACTCTTGGCAGGACCATGCTCTCTTTAAAGGCTGTGTGGAAAGTTCCTTGTTTCTTCCTAGTTTCTGGCGGCTTCTAGTGGCCCTTGGCATTTCTTGGCTTGCTGCATTTGGCATCAATCCAATCTTCGACTTCATTGTCCCATACCCCTTTTCTCTTCTTTGTCTACATGTGTCCTTTCCAGTTCTCTTCTATTAAGGACACAAACCATACTGGGTTTAGGGACTACCTCAATCTAGTAAACCTCATTTTAACCACTAATTACATCTGCAAAAAGCTCTATTTCCAAATAAGGTCATATTCACAGGCTCATGGTGGACATGAATTTGGGGGTGGGGCCCACTATTAAACCTACATCACATCCCCAAGGGAGATTTGTAGCTTTTTGGGGATGGCTTCATTTTCTTTTACTGCCCCTTTGAATACACCAATTCCTTACATCATTCAGAAATAAAAACCCAGATAGAGAGTAATGGAAGCTGTACAAATTAATTGTATTATTTCCTTCTATTTTTAGAGACTACCAGTCTATTCACTTTTAAGGCAAAGTAGAACATGGGCCACCAGGGAGCAGAGTAAGACAGCAACCAAATTACTGAAGTGTGAACATTCACAGTCATCTCCCCTCCTCAGCCAATTTTATTGTGCTTTGTGATTACTCACACTTCTCCCCTTGCTTACCTTCAAGAAGGGTTCCTTCTGTCAGCCCACCTCTATCTGATGACTTACTCAGTGCTTTCAAAGTTCTACCAAGCAAATGTCCAAACTGATGGCTCTGCCATTTGTTATCTCCCCACCCCACTCCTCAGCCCTTCAAGCTAAACTCCAAAGTAGGGAAAACCAGGTGGCTGAGACCCAGCTGTAGTAGCCTCTTGGGGCTGCCATGAAAGTATCTCAGGCTGGGAGGCTTGCCAAGAGAAATTTGTTTTCTCACAATTCTAGAGGCTGGAAGTCTGAGATCAAGATGTTGGCAGGATAGATTTCTTCTGAGACCACTCTCCCTGGCTTACAGTTGGCTGCTCTTCCTGTGTCCTCAGCAGCTTGTATCTCAGTCTACATTATGTGTGCCTTGTAAGGGCACTGGTAGTATTTAATCAGAATCCACCCCACTGGCTTCCTCTTACCTTAATCAGCTCTTCAAAGGCCCTATCTTTAAATGCCGCCAGTCTGAGATACTAGGGATTAGGACCTCAACCATATGAATTTTACATAGAAACAATCCAACCCATAATGTCAACCACAGATTCACCATCAGCTTACCTATTCTTCCTTCCTTTCCCTGTCAGCTCCTACCTCTCCTTGTGTCTGTTATGATTTATATCTGTCCCCCAAAGCCTTATGTGCTCATAGGCGGGGCTTTTGGAAGGTGGCTGGATCATGGGGGCTTGCGGGAGACTTGCTGTTAGGAGATGAGATCTGGCTAGAAGAGGGGGTTACTGGGGACATGGCCTGGAGGATTTATCTCCCTCCCCAGCTCCTCCCTTGTTCTCTCTCTGCTTCCGCTCCCCATGCCATGAGTAGCTTTCCTCTGCCATGCCCCACTGTCATGGTGTCCTACCAGGAGCCAGCAGAATACGGACTAAAGCCTCTACAAACTGTGAGCCAAAATCAACCTTTTATCCTTTAAGGTGTGGGAGTCAGGTATTGTGTTTCAGTGATGAGAAAGTGACCAAGACAGGGTCATCCAAAGTACCTTACAAAACGTAAACCCTTTCTCTATGTATGACCGAAACTACATGAAATAATGTAAACACTATCAACCAGATACTTGCTGCAATCTGCATGATTGATATACTCTGTAAAGTTCTTGGACAAATGAGAGTGCCTATTAAAATGATCTTTTTGGAGATATCTTGCAAATATTATGAGTGAGTAAATGGAGAAAAAGCATAGTTGAGAAATTGGCTTAGTTCTATTATTAACATAACTTAAAGCAACAAGCTTGCTGTGTGATAAAAATAACACTAAGACTCTTGAAAGAGTGAGAATAATCATAGGTTTTTAAAAATCATAACCTATAGGGCCGGGGATTTACCTCAGTGGTTCTGGCATCTGCCTCACAAGGTCCAGAGTTTGATCCCCGGTACCAAGTAAAAAAAAAAAAATCAAAACCTACACCTAACATGGGAAAGAACTGCCCTTTGAAAACAAAAAAGATAACAGTGGGGCGTGGTGCATGCCTGTAATCCCCGCACTCCTGAGGCTGAGGCAAGAGGATCAGCCTGAGTTCAAGGCCCGAATTACATAGAGAAACCTTGTTTCAAAAAAAACAACAACAAAGATGAGCAAATGGGCAACAACAAAAAAAATCTAAATTTTGGAGATAGAATGAGAACCAAAAGATTATATGCCCAGAGAACTAAAATCAAATCACTATTCATTTTCTTTAGAGCATGAGGAAAAAAAATTATAATGCTCCAGCAAAGGGTTAACATTAAATCCAAAAAGCAAACATACAAGTGAATCTCTAGTACCAGGACAAAGGATTCCTTTCAACAGGCAAAATAGAACTCTTTTTGGGTTAGAAATTAAGAGACTAGAGAGGTTCTCACCAATGATGGTATAATTAAGCAATAATCCCCTTTCAAATCATCAGTTTAGTGTCAGTTCCTGTTTCTGTCTGACTCATCCTAGTAGAAGGAGGTGTAAAAAGAAAAAACAACATACAAGGTCAACTTCAATTTCACATTTCAGGCAAAAAAACTCAAACAACAAAAAACCTCACAATGCTAAAGATGCATTCCATTTTCACTCCATTCCACTTACAACCTAACAAAGAATCCATTCAATGAAATAGTCCTCTCCCACTATAAGTCTCTGAAAGGATTTAAATAAATGGCTGAGTCCC
The DNA here is from genome assembly GCF_053883595.1 of Heterocephalus glaber. Classification (NCBI taxonomy): domain Eukaryota; kingdom Metazoa; phylum Chordata; class Mammalia; order Rodentia; family Bathyergidae; genus Heterocephalus; species Heterocephalus glaber. The sequence goes on from NW_028258320.1 coordinate 64,907,471, forward strand.
TGATAGAATGGAAAACAACACCTTTGTTCAGGTGTGGCATCATCTGTGACATCTGAATAAGAGTTATTGTCAGGTAACAGGGAGAAGATGTCCTGAGCAACTGATGTGATAGCAAGTTCTGAAGAAGTCCTTCAAAAGGAAGGAGGAGGAGGTGATGGAAGAAAATGCCACCTCTCACCTTACCTGGCACCCTCCATGAACTCAAAATACTAAAATGACATATTTTCATTTTCAGGTAACAGGAAGTAAACAGCAGCGGTGGTTATTGAGGATACAAGGTTAGGTAACGCCAGGCTTCTTCCTGCAGCCTCTCTGGGCTGTCCCAGCCTGTGGGATATGTTTTCTTTCTTTCCTAGGAGTTTACCAATGCAGTCACCAGACAGCTTCCCCAACTCAAATATCTATTAAAATTTAAAATAGATATATTAATAATTTTAGTAATAAGTTAAAATTTCCATCAGAAACCTCAAAACTATTGAGAGCAAGAATTAGTCCTATTCTACCAATTAAAATAAGAGAGGACAAAGAGATGTGGCCATTTGGTCAGTATACTAGATTCCTACAGATGCTGTAACAAATTAGCGTAAACTGGGTGGCTGAAAACAAAAGAAATGTCTTCTCTCACAGTTCTGTGGGGCCAGAAGTTCATAAATTAAGGCATCTACAAGGTTATGCACTCTAGGGGAGAAGGCTTCTTTGCCTCATCAGCTTCTGCTGGTCACTGGCAATCCTTGGTGTTCCTTGGCTTACAGATGCATCACTCCAATTTCTGCCTCTAGTGTCACATGGTCTTTTCCTTCGTGTCTGTGTGACTGTGTCCAACCATACATTGGATTAGGCTTCCAGTATGACCTCAGCTTAACTTTTTTAGTTTTTGTTTTTTGAGATGTGGTCTCACTGTATGTTTCAGGCTAGCTCTAAACTTGTGATCATCCTGCCCCTACCTCCTAAGGGCTGGGATAACAGGCATGCAATACCATATCCAGCTTCATCTTTTTTGTATCTGCAAAAGATCTATTTTCAAATAAGGTCACATTCATAGGTAGGCAGGCTTAGGACTTGAACATATGTTTCACAGAGACTCAATTCAACCCACATGGTTTAAAAACAATATTTTAGGTGGATTTACCTAAAATCAAAGGCCATGATCTTCAGACAACATGGTGTTTGCTGATGAACTAGTCCAGAATCTTCCAAACAAGCTCTCTAGTTCTTCTCATCTCTAAGACTCATGATTCTGTGACTTGAAATTTCCTGTGCTATGGACTCTACCTATAAAGTCTCATAGGGCTTTTTCATGACAAAGTTCTCATATTCCTATTCCTGAAATTGGTAACAGAATTTATCACAGGAAAGTTCTGAAATAGGATTTCCTTCAGGAGGAAAGGAGAGGGATCCTCATGGAGGGAAACACATATAATAAAAAAAATTCATATTTCTGAGCCTTTTGTTCTGTACAAGACTATGTGGGTGGTCACCATCATACGCTATACATGATCATTTCCAGTTAGAGATGAGGGAAATGATAGGCAGAGCACAAAAGGAACTTGCCTAGTTCTCATGGCCCCTAAAAGGGTAAAGAGCAAGCCACAGAGATGCACCCAACTTCTGACTTCAAGAGCAAGACAATCAGGACTAGTCAGAGGAATAGAAGGAAGGGAGGGAGGGATTGGCTAGGAATAGAAGCTTTCTTCCTTTTCTCTGTACTAGGCAGGGGTCTGTTAAGGAGCTACTGTTTGTGGAGTGTTGTCTCTAGCACCTCAGCAAATTTTTGACCAGCTGAATTAGAATAAGCCACTCATACACCACCCTACCACAGGGATCCATTGTCATGTAAGTCAGGTGGCCACCAGCTAAGCCTGATCTGTAGCACCCATTGTTTTGCGGTGGGATGAAATCATAAAATGTGAGCATTCTTTTGAGTCTGGAAGAAAACCAACAAAATTGAATGACCCATTCCTGAGTGACCTCAACACTGCCTTCTTAACCATTCAACATTCTTTCTCCAGCCTCTCCTTAAAAAGCACTCATTCACTCAGGAACTACTCTGTACTAGTTTTAGCAAGCTGATAACTCAAAGTACTAATAGCTATAGGCTCTCTCTCTCTCTCTTCTTCAGAATTGATCGCTAAACCCCAGAAAGGCAAGTTATAACTTGAAATTTTCATCTTATTACAAGAGAAATGCAAATAAACAGATTAATTCTTTTACTTCAGACTTAAAAATGAAATTTCCTGTCACTTACCTTTGCAATTCCAAGTAACATGTAATATTTCTTTTCCTCCTTTTTACCTCACTTTACCCCCTTGCTTTCTGCTGTTCTGAATCATTTTTTACTACCTTTTTTGTTCTTGGAAATTTCCACTCCTCACGTTTTCTTTTTTTCTCTCTCCAATTTCCTAATTGTCTCATCTGTTTAGTTTTTTCTTCCTTATGGTTTTCTCTATAATCATAAAAGCATAGAAAGGAAAGGTGAAATGGAATTTTCAGTTGGTTTAACAGCATCATTCTCCAGATAAAGGGCTATGGTTTAGGAATTTAAAGAATTTGCTCAAAATACTGCAGTTGTTTGTGGGAAGATGCAGCACTAGAACCCAAGTATATTCATGATCTTGACATAGCACCAATTCCTTTGATATACCTAATGTCACATATGTGTAAGAAATTTTTGTATCCCTACTGCACTTGCTGATCTCTTATGCTGTATAGTAATGTCAAACTGTAGGCTTTGGGTCATCAAGAATAGATTTACAGAAGTTATTCTGGTTTTTTAAATTTTTTTGAGGAATCATTTTTCTGAGTAGCTGGCAGAAGATTTCATAAAAGTTTGTGAAATGTGGCATTCTTATTATCTAACTATGAAAAAACAGAAATACAAAGAAAAGAAGAAAAGGGGAAATTTTTATACAGTACAAGTGTTGAGAAAGAAAAAGGAAGTGAAATTACACTAATCAAAAATATACTCATGGCATACTCATAGATTTCTCTCATGCATACAATCTAATAAAATATTTAGTCTTAGGCCAAACAAGTAATTCTTATCAACAGAGGATGAGAATTTTTTTTACTAAATAGAATGGGACCCAATTTTATTCCATTTCACGCACCCATGCTTCTCATAGGTTTTTTTTTTTGCGGGGGTGGGTGGGTGGGGCTTGTTTTTGTTTTTTTTGTTTTAGGGATTGAACTCAGGACCTTGCACTTTTTTTTTTTGGTACTGGGGATCAAACTCGGGTCCTTGCGCTTGCGCAGCGGGCAGCGAAACCACTGAGCTAAATCCCCGGCCCAGGACCTTGCACGTTTGAGGCAGGCAGCGGAATCACTGAGCTAAATCCCCGGCTACAGGCTTGTTTTTTATGGTGCTGGGGACTGAACCCAGGACCTTGTGCATGCTAGGAAGGCACTCTGCCACTGGGCTACACCCCCAGTCCAGCATAGTCCTTAGTGTTTCCTAAATGCTCAGTAATAAATGTTGACCATTACAGACAGGTTAAATTAGAAGATTGATTCAATCCGGATTGAGGATTCTTTTTTGGGGGTACCAGGGGTCGAACTCGGGTCCTTGCGCTTGCAAGGCAGGCAGTAGAACCACTGAGCTAAATCCCTGGCCCATGGATTGAGGATTTTTTTGACACCAATATTCTATAATTCTAATTTTTTTTTTTGGTACCGGGGATCGAACTCGGGACCTTGGACTTGTGAGGCAGGTGTCGAAACCACTGAGCTAAATCTCCGGCCCTATAATTCTAATTTTTAAAAACAGTGTAAGAATAATACCAGTGAGAGGGGCCTGGGGATGCAGCTCAGTGGTACAGTGTTTACCTACCATTTGTGAGGCCCTGGGTTCAATACCTAGCACCACACAGTCTTTATTCTGAGGGTTAATGGTCCAGCTAACATTTTGGGTCTATTAGCAAGGAAGAAGAGAAAGGAACTGGAGGACAATTAATAGTCTCTTTACCCAGAACGAAACACTAAGGGTTTTTTTCTCAACTTCCTAGCATCTTCTTGATTATACTTAACAAAAAGATCAAGAACAAACTGCTGGACGCTTCACTGTGTCTGGATATTGGATGATGGATATGGGCCAGAGAAAATCAGCAGGAAGGGCATTCCAACCCAATGTGAGCCCAAGTAAGCACACAGAGACCTAAGGTTAAATTGATCCCTCCTCCAGGAAGGCTTTCCTTGGCTCCCCAGTAAGTTACACCCCTCTGTCTCACACACTTTTTTCAGCCTGAAGTTCTCCTTTGTGGAACTCATGGCACTTGTTCAAATCTGTTGACTATCAGGCAAAGAAAAGTTCCTTGAGAACAGAGTCTATGTCTGTCTTGGTCACATGCTGTATCCTCAGTACCTGGTTTAGTACCCAGCACACAGTAGAAGCTCAAAAAAATATTTGTAACTGAGTGAATGCAGGAAATGAAGCAAGAAGAGTATGTGTTTCAGCATGATCAGTAATGCTTGGGCTGCCGAGGAGTGGGCCAGAACGAAGACTGACCACAGACTGGGCCCAGATTGCTAGGAATGGGGAACTGCTCCTTTTTAAAAGCAAGTATTTTCTCTAGCATAGTTAACATGGTAGTGACACACAGGATTTCCTTTTTTTTTTGGTACCAGGGATCAAACTCGGGTCCTTAGCTTTCAAGGCAGGTGGTGGAACCACTGAGCTAAATCCCCGGCCCCTAAGGATTTCCTTTTTTATGGAATGAAAATGGTAATAATTATTTGGCAGGGCCGTTAGGAGGATACAATAGATAATAGTGCCTGGCTTATGGAAGGTACTGTACCCAGTGGCAGCTGCTACTTTTCAAGTGTGTGGGGGGGGGCGGGGGGGTTGCATCAGTTCTTTTATTTACCCAGCAAATGTTTGAAGAGAGCACACAGAATCAAGGTTAAGGTCTAAGTAGTTGTCTTCTCCCCTTACTCTGGGATTCATACCAATACAAAGTATTTCCACGGATTTCTAGCCAAATGGGAAACTGCAAACAGATCTTAATGCAATGCTTTAGGGAAAGCTGGACTTGAATATGGCTTAAGCCTAGATCTAAAAGAGAAATAGTCTTCCTCCCTCTCCACTGAACTGAATAGGTCAGGACCTACAGAACAAGGGTCACCAGGTCTACCCATCCAGTCGTAGTGAAAAAATGGAAATAAAGAGAGTAATAGATCCTGCTTCTCTCTCTCTCACAATCTGACCCTGCCAAGAGGTACCCAGCACACAGGAGCCTCCTTTCTGAGTTCAGTAAGTGAAAGCGGAGTAGAACATGAGGCCTTGCCTTCCAGACCAGGCACTCCACCCACTGATGGGAGTGTTGCCATCAGACTGTCCCACCTTTCCCCTGGGAGAGGGCAATTAAAAGAAAAGAGGATGGGCATGTTTCCTCCAATATTTTCCCAGATGCGGAGAAAAACAGGAATCTTCTTCACTCTGTGAAAGAGGAACTAAACTTTTATGTGGTTCTCTTTAAGATGCCAAATATTTGAAAGCTGGGGAGAATGTTCCTGAATAAAGAGAATACAAAAAGACACGAAGCACAAAAGAGCCCTAGCTTCTTTTGTCTGCCACATAACCTGTGCGTCAGGGAAACAACGGGAGGGGTGTCTAGACAGGTGGGCAGACGTAAGATGGTTTTTCAAGACTGGTTAATTTGAGGAAAGGTATCTATCAGAATCTAACTGCAAACATGATATTCATCCATGAAATGCCAAAGGCATTCTCATTAAGTCAAAGAACAGGACAAGGAAGTCTGTTATCTCTGATAATATTCAACATCTTCCTAGACAATAAACACCAGAAAAAAGGATCAGAGGCATAACAATTAGAAAGATAGGACAAAATGATCTGATTGTCTACCTCTTGGTTTAATACAGAAACAGCTGGGTTGCAGATTATGTGGATCAGCTAGGGCTACCAGAGCAAAACATTTTCGGTGGCTTAATCAATGAGAATTATTTTCTCTGTTCTTGAGGCTGGAAGTCTAAGATCAAGGTGTGACAGTTTTGGTTTCACCTGAGGTCTCCGGACTTATACTTTGTGTGAGTACATCTCTGGTATCCCCTGGGGATTGAACTCAGGACCTTGTGCTTGTGAGGCAGGCGGCGGAACCACTGAGCTAAATCCCCAACCCCTCTTTCTTTCTTTTTTGAGATATACTTTATATGCCATAAAATTCACCTTTTTGAAGTGTACAATTCAATGGTTTTTAGTATATTTACAAAGTGGTGCAACCATTACCACTATCAAATTCCAGAACATTTTCATTGTCCCAGAAGGAAACCCCAGGCCCATCTATCCATTCCTCCCATTGCCCCTACTCCCAGCTCCTGGCAATCACCAATTTATTTTCTTTCTGTACGTAAATGCCTATGCTATTCTGGATATTTCATATAAATGGAATCACACAATATGTGGCTTTTGGGTCTGGCTTCTTTCATGGGCTTCTGTATTTTTAAGAAACCTTTACTTGTACAGCCAAGGCTAAGAAGCACAGTGCTGGCAGAAGCCCCTTCCTGGAAACTAGAAAACCTGCAAAGGTCATTTCTCTGAGCCTCACCTCAGCTAACAGATTCCGAGTAGCACCAGCAGAAAAGCTGACTAGGGTTCCGATTGGCCCAGAGCAGGTCACATGCTCACCCCTTGACCAATCACAGTGTTCAGGAAATAGTCGCATAATCACTCCTTTGGATTTTGGTTTAAGGAAAATGAGGGACTTGGCAAAAGATTTTAAGGGCTGAAGGGCACAATCGAATTTAGAAGCATCTGCTTGCTCAGGATGTTAAAGTGCTAAGGAAAACCAATTAACCTTAAGACAAGGCATATTATCTGTTTGCTGCCGTGATGCTGGTTTAAAAAAAAAAATCTGGGGCCAGGTATTTAGCTCAGTGGTTCTGGCGCCTGCCTCGCAAGCACAAGGACCCGAGTTCCATCCCCGGTACCAAAAAAAAAAAAAAAAAAAAAAAAAAAAAAATCTGTCACGTATAGACGATATAGAAGACTGAAGACCTAGCTAAATAATATACGATGGAAATACAATGGACAAAACCTAGTCTGTGGGAAACGGTACAGGACAGACTGCTTTTGTCTCGTTTGCTTTTCTTTCGGTAAATAAAATGCAAGGAAGGAACAATAAAAGAGGAGAAACTAAAGTACAAGACATTTAAAGATAACAACTCATCACAACTTATGGGGTTTATTTAGATCCCAAACTTAGGACATTTGCGAGGGAACTGAAAATCTGAACATTGGAGTTTAATGATATTAAGGAATTAATTCATTCCTAAGGTATAATGATAGTATCTTTAAAAACTGTCTTTTAGCCATCCTTCCTGAAGTATTTATGAATGAAATGATAGAATATATGGGATTTGCTTTAAAATATTATAAGAGAAGGGAGTCAACTGAGAGAAAATGGAACAAGTCTGGGTTGATGGCTGTTGGAGCCCCGGGGAGATAGGTATACTGTAATGTTTTTTAAATTGTTGTTATTGTTTGTTGTACTGGGAAATTGAATGCAGGACCTTCACACTGCTGCATCTTCAGCCCTTTTTATGTTTTTTATTTTGAGACAGGTTTTCACTAAGTTAATAAGTTGCCTAGGCTGGGCTCAAACTTGTGATCCTCCTGCCTCAGTCTTCCAGAGTGCTGGGATTACAGGCATGCACCACCATGCTGGGCATATTCTGTATCCTTTAATGTATATTCAAAATTCTGAATAATAAAAGCTTAAAAGTAACAAAAGTGTATTTTGAAGCAGAACTACTTTCATTTTTGTAGTGATTTGAGTCTCTCTGTATATAGAAAAGTACTAAAGCTATATTCTTGTTTTTTTTTTTTTTTTGGTACCAGGGATCAAACTTGGGTCCTTGTGCTTGCAGGGCAGGCAACAGAACCACTGAGCTAAATCCCTGGCCCTCTAAAGCTACATTTTTTTAAAAAAAGGAGGAAGGAAAAGAACACTGGGCACTGTGGAGCGACCCCATTGGGAGACTGGAAAACTAAAAGTTGGAAGTCCAAGTTAGAGACTGTGTGAATCACCCTAGCAATAAGAGAGGGAAAAAGAAAAGATATAGAAATACTTAACTACTCAAGAGGCTGAGGCAGGAGAATGGTGGGGAGGCAGGAGGATAGTGAATTTGAGGCCTGCCAAGGCAAAATAGAAACTATATCAGAGAGAGAGAGAGAGTGATTGATTGATTGATTTAGAAAGTGGAACAATGGATATTTGACATGTAAGGAATTTTTGTCAATTCTTTTGTTCTTTTGTTTAGTGTTCGGGTATGGAGAGTGAGGGAGAGATAGGCATTGAGCATGATGCCATTTCTAGCTCGAGAGAGTGGGAGGCACCATCTGTTGAAGTAGGCAACATCAGGGGGAGAGAAAGTTTGAGGGGGAAGGTGATGAGTTCAATTGAGCACACAGTGATTTCGAGGGTCCCTGTAGGGTGTCTTGGGGGAGCTGGCCAGTTGGTTAAGTGATCTGGGAGGAAATGTTGAGCAGGTATGGACAGTTGGAACCTATTAGTACAGAGCAGGTGACTGAGGCCATGTGGGAGATTGAGATGGCCTGGAAAGGGACCTGAGAGCAAGGACAGGAGAAGGAAAATCCAGATCCAGAGGACGGTCAGAAGAGAAAGGAAAGCTAGAGACCAAGAGGTGCTCACAAGACAGATTGGAAAGAAGTAGCCGAAAGTAGTATAGATAGGGCTGGGGGTGTCGCACAGTAGTAGATTGCATGCCTAGTGAGGCCCTAGATTCAGTCCCTAGCACTACAGATAATAATAATAATTTTTTTTAAATGAGAAGCAGGGATTTTTTTTTTTTTAAAGAAACAACTAAAAAAAATAAAAAATAAATTAAAAAAAAGAAACAACTAAGGATATACATTCCATGGAAATTATTGGAAAAGGGTGAACAGTTTGAAAAGCCACTGAACATTCATACACAGAAAGAAATTAATACCACCCACTGGATTCAACAACAAAGACGTTGTTGTTTATAGCCACAATCAGCTTCCGGGATGATGAACATAAGCCAGTTGCCTTGGGTGGAGGAGTGAATGAGAGACATACAAAGATACTTCTCATGGCCTGCTCTCCCCTTTGATAGCCCCTTCTAGGGGAGGCTGCCCTGTTCCCCATCCTGTGCCCATGAACAGCCCCGGCCTATACTAGGAAACCCGTGACCCTATGACTTGTCTCCTCCCTTGAAGGAATTACTGGGGTAATTAGGTTCCATCTCTTTCTTGGGCTTCAGTCTGCTCACAGTGGGAGATGAACTCAAATCCTGGGGTTGCCTGGAGCTGGAGTGGCTATTATGGGATGGTGCCAAATGGGTAAACGGGGTGGGGGTGGGGAGAATGGCAAAGATTGTCAGAGAAAAATGAGGGAGGACAGGGTAGAAGAGAGGAGAGATGAAGAGTCACTGACCCAGATGGAGTTGTAGTCCCTGTTGCAAGTTTCCGTGAGGCCAGCTGTGCTTCAGTGTCTTGTCTCTACATTTGCAGGTAACTGCCGGATTGATCCTAAAAGAAGAAACTCTCTCAAGCCAGCCAGATGGCTCTCTATGCCAAAGGAACAGGAAGTGTGGAAATTAACACAGTGGCTGTGTCAAGAAGTTGGCTTTGGCGGGGTGTGGTAGCACATGCCTGTAATCCCAGATACTCAGGTGGCTGAGGCAGGAGGATCACAAATTCAAGTCCAGCCTGGGCATTTTACCAAATTTTAAATAGGCTGGGGATATAGTTCAGTGCAAAGACCCTGGGTTCAATCCCCAGTACTGTGAAAAATAAAAAGATAAAATAAAAAGGACTAGGAATGTAGCTTAGTACTTCCTGAGTTCGATCTTCAGTACCACCAAGAAAAGAAGCTGGTTTTGCAAGAAGGGAGAGAGATGGGGCAACAGCCAAGCTGAGTGATGAGAACCACTTAAGGATATCTTAATGCAGTTGGGAATAAGTCAAAAGAGGGGGGAGGAGTTGAGCACATAAGAGAGCTGGGACACCTGATAAATCAAGGTCTCAGAAGAGCTGGATGGTGGTGTCTCACACAGAGCCCATGAACCCAGTGTATTGGGGTTTATCCAGGATGGAATAGGATTCCTCTCCTCTCAGTTGCATCTTCTGTTCATATTTCCCTCATAAGGGAAGAGCCCCAGTACTATTTTTCTGTCTTCATAGACCATGCTTTTCTTTTCTTTTTTCCCCCTGAATCAGGGATTGAACTCAGGACCTTGTGCTTGCCAGGCAGACCCCCACCCTAGACCATGCTTTTCTAATCAGGCCATTAGCAGCTTGGTTTCAATGCATGACAGACCATCTGAAATGCCTCACAGACTTACCAAGTCACCTCAGGGAGGGATTTCAACACCGTATGTGATCACTTAAGGTTGGACTTAGCAGCATCCAGCTCTACCATGGAGCTTCAAAGTTGGAGCTGGTTATGTTCATGTTATGTTTCTAGTTGTACCATTTAGTGTCTGTGCTCTCTGATACTGCTCACTTCAATAAAATAACTATTGGTTTAAAAAAATAAATCCGGGGAATAACAATTTTCATCTGCCTACATGATAGTAAACAAGGAATGAATAATTGATGTTAATGAAATTGCTATTTATCTTTATTCAGATTACAGAAGAAACCCAGTTTTCCCCAAAACTTCAAAGAATATAGAAATGTAGAAATTACAAAGTTAAAGTTTTCTGTATCTCATTTCCAGAGAAAATCTCTATGATTTGACATATTTCCCAGATCTGAGAATATTCACATATGATATATACACATATATACATGACACAAATGCTGTTAATCCTCTTCTCTTCTAAAGGTTGCCTTTTTACTCAACAATACTCAAAATTGAATATATGACTTGATAATTTTATAAAGTATCAAAGGCAAATAAAATATAATGCTAATAATGATTATTCCTGGCTATTATAGGAGAAATTTTTCCTTATGTATTTTCTTGCCTTCTTGATTTTCAGCAATGTAAGCATATTGCTTTTAAAACTATATATATATGCACATGTAAATCTATATAATCATGTGCACACATGTATACATATATATGTATAATATATCTATACATACATGTGCACATACACTTGAAAAGAGAGGCAAAAACTGAATTATCTTGGTTTCTCATTCAAATACATTGTTTCTGTTTCTACCAATGCTGATGTCACTGTAGAACTCCAAAGAGATTTGCAGTGAAATGCAGCCCAAGTGCTTCGAAACCGAGCCTCTGGTCCTTGTTGCTGAGTGATGGCTGACAGCCTCTCTCACTTTGTTGCCATAACCATCCTGCAAGAAGACTTCCCACAGCAGATGGCAATCATAAAAGGGGAGGGAGGGGGTTTGTGTCACAGACTTAAGTGACCCTGCTACATAAACCAAGGATTAACACTTGTGGGACAGAAAAGAAAGGAATGCTTGGGCTCAGTGGTTTTGCCGCCTGCTGCACAAGCACAAGGACCCCGAGTTCGATCCCCTGTACCAAAAAAAAAAAAAAAAAAAGAAAGGAATGCTTGTCAGGAATGTATTGGTTCAGACACTTACAGTTGCAAAGGGAACACAACACAAAACAAATAAGAGAATGTACAGTATATGGTTTGTCCTCCAAAAGTTCATGTACTGGAAGCTTGGTCCCCAGTGTGGCAGCTTCCAGAGGTCTTATAGAATGAGTTAGCTATCTCAAGAACAGGTTGATTTAAAGTGAGGCACCCCACATGCTTGGCCCCTTCTCCATGGGCTTATTTTCCTTTGTTTCTCCACCATATTGTGACATAGCTAAGGGCAAAACTGGTGGGACTGACAAATTTTGGACTTCCAGCCTCCAAAAAGTGAGCTAAACAAACTTCTTAACTTTATAAAGTATCCAGCCTCCTTTATTTTCTTCCTTCTAATGTTATAGCAACAGAAAAGGTCTGTCTTTCATGCCTGGTTGGATCCAAGGGTTCAAATGTTATTCTCCCCATCTGTCAGCAATGTGTTCTTCTGGTTGACTGCATTTAAAGTCAGGGCTTCTCTGCATGGCTCTTCTACCACCTGAAAAGCTCCAGAAAAACAGCTTCTCATAGCTTTAGCCAAAGCCACAGAGCTGATGTTGGGTTCTGATTAGCCATCCTACAAATGGTATAGAGTAGGAGGAGTTCAGCCCCATTTGAGCCACAAGGGCTGAAAGTGGAAAATCAGAGGCTTCCGATACAAAGCCAAGGTTCTTCAGTTAGCAGAAGGATCAATGGTGAGCAGACAACAATGTCACATGTCCGTATTAATCAGGTTTACTCTGAGATCGGTCATTACCTGTGGGGAAGTCACCTAACATCTCTGGGCACTGATGTCCACGTCTAAAAATGAAATAGCTATGCCAAATATCTCCAAAGTCCCTTCCAGCTATAAGGAGTCAATGCTAAAAAAAAAATTGTCTATAGTGATTACATTTTCTCAAAAATACAATTTAAAAGATGCCTGAAAATAGAGCCTTGCAGCCAAGGGAAACAATTTTGGAAGAAATGGCCTGAAGCATAACAGCTATGAAATTGTCCAACCATGCAGGGTATCAGCTACTGAGCCTGGCCATCTATCAGGACAGGTGTCTGTCTTCCCAGGCACTGGGAGTCAAACAAGATAGGTACTGAGGACTTTCCTGTCCCACAAGCTCCAATTCAGGTCTCAAGATCCATCCTTGGATCCTACACATACTGCTGTTCACTCCACATTGACCTCTGATTTAGTCCTAGTGAAGACAGGAGTCAAGGACAAGTAGCATCTTACTGTGTTCTTAGATGTCAAATGCTTCCTTTCTGATCAGTGGATCCCAGGAGCTCCCTGTTATCAATTACATTTGGCAAAAGGCCTCCCCTTGAGCCTTAAAGGCACAATGTGGCCCCTGTCTATATTTCCCACTATTGCTTTGCATATGCTTTATCTCTCTCCAGACAGCTCCTTGTTACTTATTAGATGCTAGACATGGATGAAAAATTATAATTTGTGAATCTGAATGATAGTAAGATTTATTTTTGCATCTGACAGACAGGATCTGACCAACACCATTAATCCAATGGTTTTCTACCAGAGATGATTTTTTTTTTGGTACTGGGGATCGAACTTGGGTCCTTGCACTTGCGCAGCAGGCAGTGAAACCACTGAGCTAAATCCCTAGCCCTATACCAAAGATGATTTTGCCCACGAGGTACTATTTAGCTGTCAGTATTTGGGGAAGGGGATGTACTATGGCATCTAGTGGCTAGAAGGCAAGGATGCTGCTGAAACACTCTGTAACGTGAATGACAGTCTGCAACAGAGAATTACCTCTCTGCAAATATCATTGTGGGTGTTAGTGGCCTTAACCTAATCAGAAATTATGCTGATTGGAATCTAGGCCTCTGTCTGTGTGAGATTTCTCTATTTTTACCCCTTCTCCTTAAGTGTGGCCCTTTGGAAGTCCCACCTGAATACCTGGGTGATTCCTTCAGCTCCTCCTCTTTGTTGGCCCCAAATTCCAATGGTTATACCTTTAGCATAAGGTTTCTGGAAGCTTCTGTGCCTCTTAAGAGGAGCAAATGCCTCAAAGTTCAAAGCTCTTCTAACCCTTCTTTCCAGGGTCTTGGCTCTCAAATCTTTACCTCTGGGTAGCTCACCTTCAAACACATCTTTCATCTGTTGTCAGCTTTTCTAGCTGTTCTTGAGAGGGAGGCTGATCTGCCAATCTGCCCTTAGGGAGGCTCACACTTCGCCAAGGAAGGAAAATGTTCCCTTGAGTCTTTCAAATGCAGGTTTTAGGCCTTATTGTAATTTGATGGAGCATCCCCTCAGCCCAGTCTTTGCCCCTCTACTGAAAGAGGGGCAGCTTGACAGGCTGGAGATTTAGCTCAGTGGTTCTGGCGCCTGCCTCACAAACGCAAGGTCCCACGTTCGATCCCTGGTACCAAAAATAAAAAATTTTTTAAAAAGGGGCAGCTTGAGGTGCAAGAAGTCGAATGGTAATGGTATGATCATTTCTGGTGTTTACTGTCAGCAGCAAGAGCTGTGTGTGGGTGTGTGTATGTCTCTAAGAAATAAACCTGTTCCTAGCTTTCCTTTCTTCTTTTTTTGGTACCGGGGATCGAACTCGGGACTTTCCGCTTGAGAGGCAGGCGGCGGCACCACTGAGCTAAATCCCCGGCCTAGCTTTCCTTTCTTATACAAAAGGGAATGTGCAGTCCTACAGCGAATCATTATTTTTCCTGTCCACATTATTTTGATCTTCCTCCTCAGGAATGAGTAAAGCTTGCGTTAAAGCCCTGAGAACATTCTCCCTTTTCCACAAAGTCTGACCTTTTTTGGCTGAAAAAAACAGCCAAGTTGTGATCGGGCCATATCTCAAGTGGGTGTGACCAGCGCCCACGATTAGAACGGAATCCTGATGAATTAGTGGATCAGATTCTGATTTACAAATCTCCCCAATTTTAGAAAATGGAGGTGTCTCATTTCCTCATATAATGAAAGAATGATGCGTGACTGAGTTCTGATCAGCTAAAATAAATCCCTGGCTGGAGGAGCACAAAACCTGTACTTGCTTTCTTTATTTGCTTCTCCAACAAGACCTCAGTCTTATTAGTGTGTCACTTGTATTATAAGAAGTACAAAATACTGAAAGAAGTAATTGTTTAAGTGATTGATTTTAAAATGGAGCCCACAAGCACAGGAAACGCTTCCGGAGAACGCAGGAAAAGATTTCAATGGCTGGTTGGAGACAGAAAACACAGTGGTGATGCGCCCCCTACTGGTCAAGGCGGTGCCTGCCCTCACCGCTGATTCTAATGACTGCAGGGAAGTCCTTCATGGGCAATCATTGAACGGAAGCGAATTGCATGAATCCGAGGGGAAGCAGTTTGCTAAAACACGCAGCGAGGTCCTGAGATGCTGGGGTGAAGAGGGCGGACAGCAGGACTCCAGGGCCTAATTTAACAACTACAGTTTATCAAGGCCCCCGGTAGCCTTAATCCGTACTCATAAATTAACCCCATGAAGATTTCAAGCCTCCAAATAGCTTTGGCAAAGCCTTAGCTATTTAAAAAAAAGATTTTGGGTTTCTCATTTCAGTGGATCACAAAAATATCACATTTATTCAAAATCAATCATTCACTTTTTTTTCTCCAAGGCTAGGAATCAAACCCAGTTCCTCATGGATGCAAGGCAAGCCCTGTACCACTGACCTACATCCCCAGCCCACCCACTTACATTTTATATTAATCAACAATATTATTTTGGAGACCCAAGTGCTCACTTGTGTGCATGTGCACTCTTTTTCTTTCTGTCATTCTAACTTGAAACTTATTAAAATCATCCATGCTGGGGCTGGGGATTTAGCTCAGTGGTAGAAGGCTTGCCTAGCAAGCATGAGGCCCTGGGTTTTGTTCTCAGCACCAAAAAAAAAAAAAAATCATCCATGAAAAGACTTTGAAATTTCATTATATATATATATATATATATATTTTTTTTTTTTTTTTTTTTTTTTTTTTTTTTTTCTTCACTCCTGGGATTGAACTACATCTACATCCCCAGCCCTTTTTGATTGTTTTTACTTTTTAATTTTGAGACAGAGTCTTGGCTAAACTGCCTGGGTGGGACCTGTAATTTTCCTGCCTCAGCCTCCCTAAATGATGGGATTACAGGTGTGTGGCACTGTGCCCGGGTCATTTAACTTTTAAGCAATGTATTTTCTTGATCATAGGGTGAAATATAGTGAAAAAAAATCTAAATTGGAATGATTACCATGTTTTTAATATTTTTAAATTCTGAGGGTTTACAATGTATATCTTTGGGACAATGATCTTTCTGTCTGAGAGAGTTTGGTAACCTGATAGTCAAAAATCTTCCCTGAATTTTTGTTTTGTTTGGTTTGGTTTGTTATTTTGAGACAAGGTCTCACTATACAGTTCAGGCTGTCCTTGAACTCATTAGCCCGGGTAAATCCTCCTACCTGGGCCTCTAGAGGGCTGGGATTACAGGCGTGCACCACCACACCTGGCTTCTCTAAAACATTTTTTTTTTCTTTTTTTTTTTGGTGCCAGGGATCAAACTCTGGTCCTTGCACTTGCAAAACAGGCGTTGGAACCACTGAGATAAATCCTTGGCCCTCTCCAAAACATTTTTAATGTTACTGAGCACCTATTGGGAGAAATTTTTAAATTGTGTCAGTTTGCTTCTATGTTAGAGGGTGGACAGAGATTCATCTTAGAACTTGCATTATTTAGGCAAAAATTGTGTGGACTCGTTTAGTTATGAAAATATCAGACAAATAAACACTTGTCCTGAGTGGAAAGTGGTAGGAAATTTTTCTAAAGGGTTGATGAGGCCTGTTCCTGTCGGAAACCTCTTGATGAGAAAGCTCGTTGGCAGGGAAATGGGTGATAAACTTGTCTCACAGTTCAGGAGCCTGGCAGAGATTCAGACAGGAAAATGCATTGGGATGGACAAAGGATCACTGACAGGAAAGAATACCAACAGCGCCATAGGAAACTGTTGAGAAGTCTGAACTGGAGACAGGGCTGTGGGGGTGTCAGGGTGGGGAGAGGATAAAGAGTTTGATGAGAATTCATGGGAGGACATACTGTACCTGGAGGTCGAAAGGTGGATGTCCACGGGTGAAAACTAGTTGACTGTATTTAGCCATGGTGGGTAAAAGTGGCTCAGGTGTGAGTACATTTAACTCAAATATGGGAAGAATGAAACAGGGAAAAATTGGAACCTACCTATACTACTGATGTGATGTAAAATAGTGCAGCCACTTTGGGAAACAGTCTGGCAGCTCCTCAAAAGGTTAAACACAGAGTTACTGTATGATCCAGCAACTCCACTCCTAGCTGCATAGCCCAGCAAAATGAAAATATGTTCACACAAAAACATGTACATGAATGTTCACAGCAGCATTATTCACAACAGCCAAAAGGCCAAAGCAATTCAAATGTCCCTCAACTGATGAATAGCTAAGTAAAATGTAGTATATCCAGATAATAGATGTTATTCAGTAATAAAAAGGAATGGGTACTATATGTGTTACAACCTACATGAACCTTAAAAATATTAGTTGAGAGACCAGTATTATATGATTCAATTTATATGAAATATCCAGAATAGGCAAATGTGTAGGGTCAAAAAGTAGATTAGTTGCTACCTAGAGGTTAGGGGTGGGGAGGGGAAGAAATGGGGAGGATATGTCAATAGATTTACTTTGGGGTGATGAAAATATTCTAATATTGTAATGGTTTCCCAATTCTGTGAGTATACTATGAACCACTGAGTCATATACTTTATTTTTTTATTTTTGGTACTGGGGATTGAAGTCTGGTCCTTGGCCCTTGCCCAGCAGGCAGGAAAACCACTGAGCTAAATCCCCGGCCTGAGTCATGTACTTTTTAAATGGATTACTTGTAGACAGGTGAATTATTTCTTAATAAGGCTGATATTTTTTTAAAAAAGATATGTAGAGGATGAAACAGTGGATAGTGAGAAAGGAAATTAAAAGATTCAGATATAAAGAGAGACCAGGGCTGAGGGTGTAGCTCAGTGGTGGACCCCTTGCTTTGCGTGTGAGGCCCCAGCAGGAGGTGGGGCTGGTCACTCTGGAGAGCCCATGCAAGCTGAAAGTCCATGGACACAGTTGCTGTATGTCTAGGGAGGGACTGGAGGAGGTAGGCAATAAGAAAGTCATCTAAAGTGCTAGGACTTCACTGCTACCAATGCTGTTACTACCATCTCTGGAGATTCTTCTATAGCCTTCTAGAACATTCTGTCACACACAGGTATAAGCAGGCCAAAGCACATCTGTGTCCTCCAGAATAGAAGAAACCAACATCAACAGCCTTCTAATTTAAGATCTAATGCCACTGTTCACTGTAGTCCCGTACTACAGTAGTGATCAAAAGCAAAGCAGCTCCTAGAATCTATAGTTCATAAAGAGCCACAGAAAAGACATTCTTGGAGCTCGCCTACTGATAATGCCCATGGGACTAATTCCAACCTAGTCCATTCTGCTGGAAGTGTGTGCAGGCATGCGTACTATCATATTGTCACATCCTGTAACAGCAGGAGAGTGAGGAAGGCACACAGGCATCTGGGGTTCTGTGAGATGGAGTACATATGCCTGAGAGCAGCAGCTGGCCGTCACATCTGTTCTGGGAGCCCAGTTTCAGCACCTCAGATTGAATTTGCTTATGTTTTATTTAGAAATATATGTAACAGAAAAAAAAAAGAAATATATGCAACGGGGCATATGTTTGTGCCTCAGTTTTGCAATTAGACTGGCTTCTCTCATTGGCACCCTTTTGTACATATGACAAAGAGGGGCCCTCAAGGGTGACAGCCATGTTAGATCAATGCATTAAGAATTAGTGCTCTTCAGCTGTAGAATTTATTCCAGTACTTTTTCTCAAACTAGTGACAGGATCATATGGCTCTTTCCTTTCCTCTGTTAAAGTGATGACTTTTGGGGGTGGATCTTCCAATGCTGAGCCAACACTGCCATCCCTATAACAAAACCACTTTCTACATCCTGCCAGATCTGACTTCTTTTGTTTGTTTGTTTGTTTTGTTGTTGTTTTGTTTTTGGTACCAGGGATCGAACTCGGGTCCTTGTGCTTGAAAGGCAAGCGATGGAACCACTGAGCTAAATCCCTGGCCCCAGATCTGACTTCTAATAGTTTGTTTTATTAAACAAATTTCTATCTATGTTCATACTTTTTTCTTCTATTATCTTTATCTTGTTTTAGTATTAGCACAATGTTGATTTCCTAAAATGAGGAGAGAAATGTTCCTTCTTTTTTCTGCTTTAAATGTTTGATATAATTTATCAGTTAAAATGTTTATGAGCCTGCTGTTGTCATATAGGTATGTTTTCAAGCTAGGAATATACTTTCTTTAATAGGTGCTATTCAAATTTTATATTTCCTCTAGAGTTAGTTTCATTAATTTGTCTTCCAAGGTACTTCTTAGAAGTTGTCAAATTTATTTCAAAAAAGATTTTTGTAATATGCTCTCTATATCCTTTTAAATTCTGTAAAATCTGTGGTAATGTCTCCTAGATCTCGATATTGTAACTTTAAAAATTTATAATTGATATTGCATATTAGGAAGAAAAGGTCTAAAGGAGCAGGGGAAGTGGGAGGGGTAGGGGAAAGGAAAGAAGGGAAAAGAAAAAATATGAGAAAAGGAAAAAAATGGAAACAAAGTCTTTGCAAATAGGGAAGGGTGGAGGGGGTGAAGGGAGGGCAGGGGAAGGGGAAAAAAAATAAGAACCAAGATACTCATGTAAAGGTACAAGATCCCAATGATGAATGTAACTATATTTTATACCTAAAAGGTACCAATAAACTTAATGGGAAAAAATAAAATAAAATAATAAAAAAATAGGGCCAGGGATTTAGCTCAGTGGTTCCACCACTTGCCTCACAAGCACAAGGACCCGAGTTTGATCCCCGGTACCAAAAATAAATAAATAAATAAATATTTAAAAATTTAAAAAAAGATACATCATGTACAAGTACAAATTCCCAATGATGAATGTCATCATATTGTATACCTAAAATGTACCAATAAACTTTTTTTTTTTTTGTACCGGATATCGAACTCTGGTCCTTGTACTTGTGCAGCAGGCAGCGAAACCACTGAGCTAAATCCCCGGCCATGTACCAATAAACTTAATGAATCAAAAAAAAAAAAAAAGAATCAGTGTTCTTTTGGTCCACATTTCCATATTTGTGTTTACCAAAAATGGGTTCCAGCTTCTGGAAGCCACACTGCTTCCTAGTCTCCCTTTTTGAGGTCAATCTCTAGTTGGAATGGCTGGTGGTTGCTGAGCTGGGTGCTTCCCTGCTGGCATCTTGTGCCCTGGTTCTCTTGTCCTAATCATCAGTGGAGGTGTGCTTGCTTTGGCAGCACATGTAATCATCATCAGTAGAGAGAGAGAAGTGGGGCATTAGGAAGAGCTGGAGGGTCAGTCCATGGCAGATCCAAGGCCTCCCTTGGGCTATGTCTCACTTATCTCCTGTCCCCTCAGGGCCTGCTTGAGTGTTTTCTGGGGTGCAGGGCCAGAGATCACTGCAATGAGCCTCCTTGCTTGAGATCCTTTAAAATTGTTTTCTTTGTCCCTGTTTCTTACAACCACAAAATCCCTGCCTGGGCCACATTGTAAAAAGACGTCATCAGACCTGAGCGGGGAGGTTGCCGAGGTGGGTAGTGATGCCATAGAGAGAAGAACAGAGTGATGTGTGATTGCCTTTCATCTGGCTCCTGCCTGGGTGACAGCTTGTTTGGAAACAGAAGGACCAACATCCGGGACTTATTTCTTCTCATGGGGAGGAGTATGAGGGAAGAGTGGTAGCAACAATACTCCCAATAATTGATTGTCTTGGGCAAATTGTTGTCTTGAGGATTAAATGTGTTACTTCATATACAGTTAAGGATGGTTATTATCAGGAATTAACTATGGGAGAAATCAAAGCCCCCAAAGGTTATTGAGGTTATTGAGTTAGGAAACGGATTGGTAATCTAGTCTCCAGAGCCAACCAAAACATCTGTGATTAACAATGCAGGCCCCTCCAGAGGAGATATGTTGTCTGAACAGAGTTCTGTTTAAATTAGGGTGTCCTGGTACTCCGGGAGGCTGAGACAGAAGGACTACAAGTTCAAGCCCAGCCTGGGAAACTTACTGACTTAGTGAGATGCTGCCTCAAAATAAAAAATAAAAGTAGGCTGGGGTTATAGCTCCACGTGAAGGCCATTAGTTCAATCCCCAGAACCACACACACACACACACACACACACACACAGAGGACTGGCGGGTCCTGGACACAGCCTACAAAACCAAGGGGCAAGGAGCAGGGACCCAGAACTCCCAACAGGGAGCTGTTGGCAACATCTGAAAGACAGAGGCAAGCCTTGGCTGGAGGTGGGGAAATAAGAAAAGGGTTCAGAAGGAAAACAGAGCAGGGAGCCACACTTCCTCTCTCTGTTGCCCTTTCTCTAGTCATTTGTCCCACTCCAAGATGAGTACGTCAGAGTCCAAGATGCCCAAGTTATAGTGGTCCTCCACTTGCCACTCACAGGGCTGGAGGGAAAAACAGGAGGGAGCAGAGACAGAATAAAGTATTTATTATGGAATTAATATGAGAAAATGAAAAACTGGAAACAAAGTCTTTGTAAATAGGGAGGGATGGAGGGGTTGAAGGGAGGGCCGGGGAATGGCGAAAAAATAAGACCCAAGAGAGAATACATGAAGGTTCAAATTTCCAATGATGAATGTCATTATATTGTATACCTAAAATAAAATTTAAAAAAGAAAAAAAGGGGCCAGGGATTTAGCTCAGTGGTTCTGCCACCTGCCTTGCAAGCGCAAGGACTCAAGTTCGATCCCCCGTACCAAACAACAACAACAAAAAAACAAAAAGAAAAGAAAAAAAATAAAGTATTTATGGAGCAGCAGGACTTGGAACTTGCTATTTGGCAGCCCCAAGGCCAAATCTGGCCTGCAGATGGGTTTTGTTGGGCCTGCCTGCTTTTAAAGACATTCTAAAATATTTTGGAATGGAGAAACTTCACAAGAACAGATTTCTGAACTTTCTTGAAAGTTGGAAATCTTTTAGAACACTGGGCCCATGTCCCCCTGGCTGTGACTGAGCCTCACCCCCGTCCTCCCCCCACGTGTGACGGGGCTCTGCCACTGCTCCACCTGGCCACCCTCTGCACCTCTGAGACTGCACTCGTGAAGGGGTGTGTGGCAGAGCTGACCCTGTACCGGTGGAGACTGAGGGAACCTGGGAATTTGAATTTGAGGTCCCTTGAAGATAATAGATAAATGCCGGCTTTTCTCTGTATCCAGTAGGAAACTGTAAGTTTGTTGATCAGGAGAAAGAGGGTACCAAAAACATAGATGCACAGGTGAGTGAGGTCTGGGAGAAGGAACTGGGTAACTGGTGAAAGGATACACAGCAAACATCAGTCAGGGTTCTCCAGAGAAACAAATCTCTGTACGTGTATTTTTTTTTCTTGGTACCAGGGATGGAACTCAGGACCTTGCACTTGCAAAACAGGCGTTGGAACCACTGAGCTAAATCCCCAGCCCTGTACATGTATTTTTTTTTTTTTTTTTTTTTTTTGAGGTAGGGTCTCCCTTTGTAGTTCAGGCTGGCCCTGCACTCCCTTATATAGCCCAGCTGGCCTGGAACTCACAGTGATCCTCCTGGCTCAACCTCCCGAGTGCTGGGATTACAAGCGTGCACCACCACACCCGGCTTGTACATGTATTTTTAAAAGAGATTTATCTTAAGGAATTGGCTCCCATGACCTTGGGGTGAGTAAGCTGCAAATCTATAGAGCAATTCAGTAGGCTAGGGGCTCAAACAGGAGATAATGCTGCAGTAGTGAAACAATTTTTTTCATGTCCAGAAAACCAGATTTTGCTTTGAAGTCTTCAACTGATTGGATAAGGACTACCAGCACATCGAGACCCCAACATTATCTCCTTTATTTAAAGCCAACAGATTATAGATGTGAACCACTTCTACAAAATACCTCAAAGCAACATCCAGTGTTTGAGGAAACAGCTGGGTCATATTGCATAGCCCAACTGACAGAAAGAAGTAACCCTCACACAGTGGTAAGAAGGAGGGCGTTTGGAAGAACTCAGTGGTTAGGTGAGGACGGGGAAGACGGTGAGTCAGAGTTCGACAGGGAGGAGGACTGCAGAAGTCACGAGATGACTGTACCACTGCCCACGAGCAGAGGTTTCTGTGGGGTGGGGGAGGGAGTAGATTGCAGGGGGCAGAGCAGGCTGTGGGAGGCCAAGCGGAGCCTTAGTTTGCTCTTTCAAGATACTTGATCATAAAGGGAGTTAAAGCGAGGAGGTAAGCCAAGGAGAAGGAAGGAGGCGGTTGAAAGAGAAAGAGGTGAAGTGAACAAAGAGAAGTGCTCCAGTAGAATTTTTCTTTAGACTACAGAAAAGAAGAAATTTTTCCTCAGCAGTGGGGCTGAGGCCAAAGCACAGCATCTACGTGGCCAGCCAGCTCAGTGGGGGAAAGCTCTCTGGCCATACAGAGGACTGGCAAGGGAATGTTCTAGAAACTTCTACAAGGGCTGGCTTTTCCAGCTCATCCTTCAGGCACATCCAGCTGCAGCTGGAACTCAGGCCCTCTTTGTTCTAGGTTCCCACATGCAAGGGCCTGTGGCTGCCTCATCTCACATGAGATGCAGGAAGAGCACTCTGCCAGCTTCTGCTGTCCTCCCCCTGGTCTCACCCCTCCTCGCCCTGCTCAGCATCCTCCCCTGGACCTGAAACAGCTCTTCTCGGTCCTCACTGATTCTTACTGGGCAGTGCTAGACGATAGCTTACAAGACCAGGAAAGCAAGGACATGCCTCAGCGCAGAACATGGCTGGAGGAATTTAATTTTTTATTATTTAAAAGGCAACAGAATATAACATGGGCAATGTAGGGCTTCTTTAGACATTTACTGAGGATTACAATTGTTTTTATTTTGAATTATGTATCGAGGGAGGAACCACAATTCTTTCCATGCATAGAGCCTCTGAGGGCTAAATCCGGCCCTGCCCTCACCCCTCTACACTCAGAGTCAGGAGGATGTGGCAGCACAGGCAGGGACAGGCAAGGAGAACAGCTCAAGAAGGGAACAGGGAATCACAAAGGGTACGTGTGCCTGCTGGCACACATGAGTGTTTTTGTGTGTGTGTGTGTGTGTGTGTGTGTGTGTGTGTGTGTGTGATGCTTGAAAGTTCAAAACATGCTGGAGCACGGAAAGAAAGGTATTTGTCCGGGTGACTAAGACATGTTCCAGCATTTTCCCACAGGCTCCTGCATGTCCCAAAATAACTGCAGCCCTGGATCCTGGCCATTGGCATATGATTACATTTGTATAAGGTTACAGAGCAGCAGTCAGGCCACACTGGCATGGGGGCTTACAAGAATCTGCAGCCCATGATGGAGCTACCCACCAGGCTTCCTGGCTGGGTGGCAAGGGGGAATACCAAGGGCAGAGACCATAGCAGTAGTACACATGGACTTACTGAATCCCCAGACCACTGGGAGATGCCTTCCTTTCACAGATGGTGGGGAAAAGGTCAAGGAGAGGAGACAACTTTCCCTAAATTACATATCTGGGGATTACAAGAGGGAGTAGGTGGGAGAGCTGGCCCTACCATCTCCTCATCCATGCATTTAGCCTTGGAACATCTTAAATTGAAGGGATTTGTGTGCACACGCATGTGTGTGTGTGTGTGTGTGTGTGTGTTATATGCATGCTAGAAATCAAACACAGGGTCTTAAACATACTAAGCATGGACTGTATCACTGAGCTACTTCCTTAGTCCCTCAGAAAGACTTTTAAGAGCCCTTCAGCCATCCAGGATACTCACATAGCCAGGTTTCGACAACACGGTGGCCCAAATTGGCTTTGGGAATTTGAGGAAAGTCTGAGAAGGCCCAAATGAGGAAATATTCAGCTTGCTCAGGGTAAGCAAGATCTGAAAAGGAGGGCACAGTGTTGTTATGGCTTGGGTCTAGATGTCCCCCCAAAGCTTCCTGTGGTCATAGGTGAATCTAGAGTCTGTGATGATAGGATTAAGGGCGTGTGATTTTTTTGTTGTTACTGGGGATTGAACTTGGGTCCTTGTGCTTGCCAGCAGGCAGCAGCAGGCAGCGAAACCACTGAGCTAAATCCCCAGCCCAAGGGCGTGTGATTATTAAACCACTACATGTGAGTGATTGGTTTGGCACTGCCCTAATCCCAGTAGTCAGAATAAGATAAAAGGGGCAGAAAGATGGTTAAACCTCCCTTGTTGCCTTTGCTACCTTGTTCGTGCCATGTTGTTTCTCCTCTGTGACCCCTGCCTCAGAGTCAGCCGATTATGGACTGAAACCTTTACAAACTGTAAGCCAAATAAATCTCTTCCCTTTTAACTTTAGGAGTCAGGTATTTTGTCCCAGCAATGAGAGAAAAGTAGCTCACACAGGAGTGCAGGCATCATAGGTGGGGATGAGCTGGAGAAGAGGGGGCACGTAGGTAAAAGGAAGAAAGAGGGGTACAACAGAAAGCCTGGCACCAAACCCGGGATCCATATGTTGAGGCTACCTGTGGCTTTCAGTGTAGACATCATCACTTACAGATTCTCAACTTACAACAGGTTACATCAATAAACTCATTGTTGAAAATATTGTAAATAAAAAATGCACTTACTGTACCTAAACTACCAAACCTCCTACCTCAGCAACACAGCACAGTGTGGGGGACCAGTTGCTTCCCTCTGGGATCACAGGGCTGTCTGGGAGCTATAGCTCACTGCCACTGTCCAGCACCACGCATGAGACTTGTACCATATATCTTCAGCCCTGGAAAAGATCAGAACTCAAAATTCTCTTTCACATAATCCTAAAGTTGAAAAATCCTAAGGTGAAAGTCGGGAACCATCTGTATTAGTTCCAAGTTACTTGCTTCATATGAAAAATTGGACAAATCCCATAGGACTTTGAAACACTATTTTTAAAATGCTCTCTGAACTTGTGAAGGCAAAAAGATTGTTCTCAAATTTCTGTGGTACTTCAATACCCTTTCCTTTTTGACCACCATGGCTTACTTGGACTATGCGTGCCTTGTGGGCCTGGATTCAAATCTTTCCTTTCTGTTCCTGGCCTTGAGAGGGAGCATGTCACTTCCTGTTTCCTCATCTGTTAAATAGGAATGTTAGGAACAGCTGATTCTTGTCATCTGCCTGTGCTACTTTCAGTTTTTTGCAAGTCTCAATCATTTTCTCACCATTCTACAAATAAGGAACCCAGGAAGGGAAAAGCCTTGTAAATTCCCATTGTCTCAAAGGTGACATGCAGGAAAGATGTGATTTGTGCCGAGGAATTCTGATGCAGTTGTCTGAGAACTCTGACTCCTGGAGGGGCCATGACAGTTAAGCTGGTAAAGGCCACACAGCCAGCTCTATGCCTGGCACCCATGCATGGCCCAGCCAAGCCCCCGACTCAGGCCACATAACCACTGTTCTGATGCCCTTATTATATCTCCCCTGTCCCGCTACTCATGTTACATCTAACTGGGATGAAGGCATTTGAGCTATGTTAAAGAGCTACTTATTGGCTAGCCTCAGTGGCACATACCTGTAATCCCAGCACTCTGGGAGGCCAAAGCTGCAGGATCCCAAACTGAACCCAGCCTGGGTAATTTAGTAACTCAGTGAGACTGTCTCAAAAAAATAAAAATGGCTAGGGATGTAGCTTGTGGTAACACCCTGGGTTCAATCTCCAGTTACACACACACACACACACACACACACACACACACACCTTATAATGTTTAGTGACAAAAATACTATCAACCCAATTCAGTATCTGCTCGTCTTAACATTATTGGAGGGCCACTGAGAATACATGTCCAAGTCCCAAAAGGAAGTGGTTATATTCTTTATCTTTGGTTCATTTTTAAAACAGTCCAGGTTTCTTTTCCCATTTACATACGAGTTTCTAGAATCAGTGGCATGTCGGCTTGTCCTCCTCAAATGAGTTCACTCAGGAATGATGCTGGCAGACTCCCATCAGAATGACTTCAACCTGTCTCAGCAAGCTAAGAGTAGCAAATACAGCAGTGTGTATTTTTGTGTGGCATCGTCAAGCACCAATATTAAACTCAATACAGTCATGAGAAATTCAGCTCGGGGACTCAGCATTTCTCACTGGGAGTTCCAAGGTTTCTTGGTTTCCTCTTTTCAACTTTATTTGGCAAACAATTACAAAACAAAATGTAGTTTATTTCCTTATTTCGGGCTGTGGTCCTTCCCAAGCTTTTTTTTTTTTTTTTTTTTTGGTATCGGGTATTGAACTCGGGTCCTTGTCCTTGCGCAGCAGGCGGCAAAACCACTGAGCTAAATCCCCGGCCCACTTCCCAAGCTTTAAGGGCACTGGCACAAAAAGAATGATCTTCTACCCAGTGGCTGCTGAGTACATCTGACCCCTAACCTCAGAGGCTTCTAGGAACCCAGTCAGGGAAGATAAACCTGGTCCCAGCCTGACTTGGTGACTCAGAGGTGCCAGATAAAGATGAGCCCAAAGCTCCTGGAGCACATTTCCAACCCTCACTGACCTGGACTTCATGAACACTTTGGCAATGGTGAGAATTGGCTTCCCTTGTACACTTGTGAACCAGCTCAGCCCTGCAGTGAGGCCTGAGGTTGGCCCCAGGCCAGGAAGGCAGAAATACTGCCAAAGTGGTAGTGTGGCTGCTGGCTGGAGCAGTCTGCAGTGGTGATGTGGTGGGCGCATTCTGTGACCTGAGTCCGTAGGCCCAGCCCGGGTTCGGGCTCTATCTGAGACTGACAAGTGACCAACTCATTCTCTCAGGAACCTGGTAGATAGAGACATTAATGTTTCCCAAAGCAGGATTGTAAATTCATCCACCATTTATTTCTAAAGCCAGGGACAATCTTGATGTCACCACTCTTTTCCAAGTTTTACAAATCACACACACACAAAATTTGAGTTACATAATTGCTTTATTTTTCCTCTTTCCAAATATAACATTAAAGTCACCCAACATACAGATAATACTATGGCTCCTTACACATCTTATTCTATCTAAATTTAGGTATTTGAACTACGAGATGAAAATCATCCCATTAAAATGTCAACATTTCTGAAAAATGCATTCATATTTATGTGATGGGAAATTGGCTCCCCATCTACCTCCCCCCAAAATTCCTTCAGTCCAGAGCTATAGGAAGACAGTTCACAATCATGGCTAACATGTGGTGCCCATGCACAGAAGGGGCCCCAAGACAATAAGCAATGGGGTTAAACTTCTGAAACAAGCAACTTCTTTATCTGTACAGAATAAGAATACAGAAGAAATGCATCATTTTCCTTTTAGTCCTTGTATTAGTATTTTGCCTTCACCCAAATTATTAGGTACCAAGTGGCTACAAATAATAAGAACCAACTGACTTAAAGTCCCTGAAATACATGCAACTTAAAATTCCCTAAAGCACACAATCAGTTCCAAGTCTGATTTCTATTGCATGTAGTCTATGGTGCAGGGTTGCCAGCTGAGTCCGTGATGCTGCTAGGGTTTGCAGCTGCTGCTTCTTTGGCTTCTGGGTGCTGGGTTTCAGTTTGGGGATCTTCGTTTCCGGCACTTTTCTTTCCTTTGTCTGCTGCTACAGCATTCATCCCTATGATTTCCTGAAGCGGCTGATCAGTTTCAAGGTTGCTTGGCTGGAGTTCATAGACCTGGACTTGACCGGGGACATCAACTGCTTTCTGTTCGAGTTTTTCCAAGATGGTCTGAACCTTTCTGACACCATCTCTCCTGGCCTGACGCACATCAGCTCGTCCTTCAGGGTCCACGGAATCGAGGGCCAGCAGCTCTTTGGTCAAATACTCTTCAATCATCAGGTATTTTTTGTCAGTTTTCTTGCCTTCGAAGTTGTCTACAGCCTGCTCCAGCCCCTGAACCTTCTCCAGGATGCCTTCCACCTTCAGTACACCTGGATGTTTTGGTGGGGCCTCAGCTTCTTCTGGTTTGGGGGCTGTAGCTTCTGTCAGAGCAGGGCTGGGGGTTGCCTTCTCTTCTGCAGCCACATTCTTTGGGGAAGAAGGCACAGCAGAAGGGGTGGGGCTGGGAGAAGGACAAGGAATTGGAGCAGAAGGGACCTTTACTTCTACCTTCTCAGAGGGAGGGGGTGGCTTCTGAGAAACAGGCTTAGAATCCACCTCCTTGCGGATCACTTGAATCGGGATGTGTCCAGGAAGGAGATCTGGCCCAGCTGGGCCTGGCTTACTTTCTGGTTTGTTTTCTGGTTTGTTTTCTGGTTGCGTAACGGGAGGAGACTCACGATGGGTCATGGGCTGCTGAAAAAAAAGAAAAATACAGAGATTTTTTTTTTAATAACTGGCTAAAAGTCACAAGCAGTTGTCTGTAGCTAGTACCAGTTGGAAAGAAAATGGGAAATATTTTTTTTTAAAGTTTACCAGTATAAAAAAATTTCAAAGTCAACCAACAACCAAATTTAAAATACGGTATTAATCATCTATATGACAACTATTTTTTAAACTTCCATTGATCACTCTGGACTATTTGTTACCTCTCACTGAATTACTCTGTAGATGGTATTCTTATGACAAGGGAGTGGGGACAATATAGTTTTCAAAAATGAAACTAGCAAAACCTCATGCTGACCGCTGAACAGGGTTTCATCACAGCAGTCCTGAGTGAATCTGACTCAGGACGCAACCATGGAGTCACTGCCACAGGTTCTCTGTCCTTACTGTGTAGAGCCTCTCCCTGTGGTGTGACCTTTTCATCTCCTGCTTCAGAAAAGAAATGATCTTTTTAAACCTGTGACAGCCTACCAGACATGGTGGCACATGCCTGTAATCCCAGCACTTGGAAGGCTGAGGCAGGAGGATCGCCAAGTTCGAGGCTATATAACGAGTTCAAAGCCAGCCTGAACTACATAATGAGACCCTGTCTCAAAAAAAACAAAAAATATGGCATTCGTGACTTCCCATGGTAGCCCACGCTACATTTCCCAGATAGAGCGTGTACTCTGAGTCTTGCTTTTATCTTCTTTTTCTCTTGTTCTGCCCAGGTTTGCTCTGCTGAGCTGGTTTCTCCCATACCCCTTCACCCCTCACTTTTCAAATAAACTTTTGGCACCATTAAAAAACAAACAAACCAGTGATGGCAAATCTATGGAATGTGTGCCGCAGCAGGCCGTTTATTATCGAAAGCCCTAAAAGGTTTGCCATCACTGGCCTGGACTAACGGTTTTTGCCCAGACTAATTTACTTTTTGAGAATAAGCAACACGATCAAAATAGTATAGTTAACCCTAGAAGAACTGAGCACATTTGGCTAGAGCCTAACACTCAGCCATGATGCAGCATCTCAAGGCTGACTTCCAACTTTGCATTCTTTCATGTGACTGGAGGCTGCAGCCATATTTTTTAAAAATGAACTATGTTGGAAACAGGAATATTGTGTTCTTATAGCATGTACGTGAATATCTCAAATCCCTTTAAAAATCTCACACACCCCAATTGCATTGATTGAGAAATAAATGTTGGGTTCTACCATTTCTGAAGTGCTCCTAATTTGAAATGTTAACTCTTGAAGGTCTCCAAAAGAGAGTTCTTTGAACAAGCTATAAAAGGGAAGTCATGATGATCAAAGTTAATGGAGGTGAAAATATGATTAGATATTATTTTACTGATTATGGAAAACATACAGGAAAGATGTGGGAAAACCTCTTTATAGATGGGGACTTCTCTTCTAGGATTACTGAGCCTAAGTATGGATATGGTGCAACACAGCTATCCAAACACCAGTAAGTTCCTTTTCCACCAAATCCCTTTTGCCAAACTTTGGCCCTTACCACTTATCAACCCACCAAACACCCACTCGGGTTTTAAAAGCAATAATGGAGTGCCGTATAAGAAGTGACTTTAGAAACAGGCAGGGAGGGTGCCCTAGGGCCCGTGGTCTCTGAAAATGTCAAGGCCATGAAAGCAAAGGCTGAGGAACTGTTCCGGAGACTGAAGAGAAGTAATATCTAAATGTAGTATTCACAGTCCTGGATTAGACTTTGGGGTGGAGAAAACTGCTATGAAGGAGACTTGGAAATGGATGTATACTGGACTGTACTGGATAATTCTGTGAGAATATTAAATTTCCTGAATCTAGTAGTAGTAGGTCCATTGTGGTTATGAATGTCTTTTTCTTTCTGTTTTTTGTTGTTTTTTTGTTTGCAACTGAGGATTGAACCCAAAGCCTTTTCATTGAGCTATGCCCCAGCCTTTTTCTTTTTCTTTTTTTTAAATTTTGAGACAAAGTTTTAAGTTGCTCAGGCTGGGCTCAAACTTGCCATCTTCCTGCCTTAGCCTCCCAGAGTGCTGGGATTACAGGTGGGTGCCACCATGCCGAGCTATGAATGCCTTTTTCTTATGAAAATATTTGCTGATGTATTTAGGGGTAAAGGGGAATGATGTTTGCACCTAACTCTAAAATAGTGATTATATGGAGGTAGGGGGATGACAATGCAAATGCAGCAAAATGTTAACAATGAATTTGGACAAAGGGCATATCAGACTTTTTTGTATAAATCTCAACTCTTTTTTAAGGATGCACTTATTTCCAAATAGAAAAGCAAAAACAACTGTAAAATAAGGGTGTTTTTTCTTTTCCAGGCCTTTGGATAGTGCCACCGTCTGTAGGAAAAAATGCCCCACACGTGTTCATGGGTCCTTTGGAGGGGAGGGAACACTAGGCTGTGCTGGTCCTTCCGGGAGGGGTTCACCCAAGCACAGGCATAGAGAAGGGATAAGCAGCACAGGCCCGCAATGGAGAAGCAGAGGCAGTGAGGACACAGGTTACCCATCACACCCCTGCCAGCAGTGGCTGGGTGCGGAGGGCCTGAAAGGATGCAGTGGGCACAGAGGAGCTGGGACCCACATGTGACAGTGACGGCAGAAGTTCTGCCCAGCTGTTTTCTCAGCCCTAAAAGCAGCCACAATGGAAAACAACCAGCTGAGCAGAAGATGCAGAGAGTACTGAGAGTCCATGGCCCTTATCCTACGTTTCTGTTGAGGACCAGCAATTTCCAGAACCTCACTTTTTCCCAATTTTATTCATGCTCACTCAGCAGAGCCGAAGCGGGTGCCCAGGGCACATGCACAGAGCTCTGCCGCTTCCACAGCAGTCTGCCAACACCTCGCCTCCCATACCTGAGGCCTGTCCACCACAGTGTGCACACGGATGGGTGACGGGGAGTGCACCGGCGTGCTGCTTCTGGCCGGGGAGCCCTCCCGGCTGGATGCGCCTCGGACCGGCGACCTAAATGGAGAGGCTGCCCGCCGGGGCTCCCAGTCTTCCCCTTGGATCTTGTGGTACACAGGCTGGTGGGTCTGGTACTCGCCCTGCTGAGCCGGGTAGTGGGTTTTCTGGGCTTGGTGGAAGGAAGGCTGGGCTGCTGGCCGGATGACATTCTGCTCATGTATCACTGGGATGGGGATGTAGCCCCGGGGCAGCTGGTGACTGCCCAGGCTGCTCCTGCCAGAGGAGGGCAGGCTGGCTGAGGAGGACGAGGATGAACAGTCAGAGGCAGCTGGAGACTGGGACCGCTGTGAGAGAGAAAGGATAGAGGACACCATCCATGAATGATCCACTCTTTCGGCAATCCAGCTTCCAATGTGTACCTGCTCATGGCACGGTGCTCCCCAACATCTCCCGCCTGGAAAATGTTCCCACTCTCAAACTCTAGTGTTAGGGGTGGGGGTGTGTTTCAGTGGTAGAGTGTACGCCTAGCATGGATGAGGCCTAGGTTCCATCCCAAGGACCACAAAAGACTATTAAGACCGAGAACTCTGGAATAAAGAAGACTGGGTTCAAATTCTTAGAGGCTCAATAGCTTTTCCTGAGCCTCATCTGAAATGTGAAAAGAGTAACACCCCCACCCATGGGCTACTGTGAATTCAGTAAAGTCACCTGTGAACATGCCTCAGCATGAGCAGTGCACACAGGAAGTGTTTGGCCATTGTGTCTGTAGTGACTGCATATCCTCTCACTCCCATCTCCTTAACCCTTCTCTAATAATCTATAGAGAACCAGCGGAGTAACTGGGATCTATGTCCCTCTGTAAAGCCCAGGGCCCCAGGCCAGGTGTCTTTCACTTGTGGATCCTCTTCTATTGTCTACAAAATGAAAAGGGTGTCTCCCCAGTTGAAGTCTAAGGATCTTGTTAGTTTAAATTTCCAAAGGCTCATGTGTCACTGATTTTTGCAGCAAAAACATCACAAATGTAGGTACTGCCTCTCCAAGAAAGGACAAAAATGCTTCCTTGTATCTCATGTTTAACTACAACGTTTCACCCCCAAGCAGGTGGTGAAGCTGAACAGATTCAGAACAGAGCTGAGAGGCAATCACGAGGCTGGGTGTAGTCAGGAAATGAAAATTTGTCCTCAAGAATAATGCCAGTGGACAGGAGGGGATGATGTACAGACAGGAAAGTGAAGACAGCTTATTGCTCAGGAATTCTATTAGATCCACTGGCCCCCAAATCCCAGCTAAGAGCCAGATTAACAACTATTCTTTAGCTATTAATGTACTCTATTAATGCAATGAATCTACCAGCATACCCTGAAGTGTTGGGCTTTGGGAATGAAACCCCTATCTTAGAACTGCTGCCTTCCTAATTCCTATTTGGGATTCCTTTTAAACTGTGGGGGATGCTTTGTTTTCATTATCAACATAGCTCTCTGAGCAGTTTGTATTTATCCATAAGTAACATGATGAACAAAATAATAATACAGCTCTCTCTGAAATGAAAAGCCCAGTGTGAGTAGGGAACACCAGAATCAGGAGCCAGGAGCCCAGGCTTCTGGTTCTAGCTCTGCTACTTCTTTATGCATCTGAACCAATCAGTTTATAGTTTACTCTCTTCGCTCCGGTTCCTTAACTACAAAAATAAGCCATGTGACTCCTGAGCAAGCTACCTGGAAAACACATCTGTGCAACACCGAGGGACAATGTGGGGCTGTCAAACTGTCTTTGTAGGGGGACCTCTGATGCTGCAGGGGAGGCCCAGACCCTGGTGTATCAACTGGTGCTTGGCCCAGGGTGACCAAGGCCTCCCTCGCCTTACCTCAGGTCCGTGGGAGGCTGGGGGTGGAGCTGCTACAGCTGCTGCCACCTGGCTGCACTGTTTATCTGACTGGGTGGCTTCTGGCACACCACGCAGAGGAGACTGGGACATCTGAGGAGCAGCTGCTGCTGCCTCAGTTCGGAATCGCTGTGTCCCAGGCTGGGGATAGGAGCGGAAAGGGTGTGGCTGCCGGTTCTCAGAGGCTTCATGGAGGACCGGAATGGGAATGTAGCCTGGCCGGAGCTGAGGGTACACAGGATGGCCTTCCCTAGTAGGCAGCAGCCTGGATCCCTCCCGTGAAGGGCCGTTGGCAGAGGATGCAGTTTCCTAAAACAAAATGTGGAGAAACACAGATTGATTAGAGACTGGAAAGAACACAACCCTGAAGAGGAAACAGTGATGCTGAGTCCTGTGATCTTCCAGAGTGACTTGGACCCCTCAACTTAGGACAGCTGAGCACGGGGAGCCCAGCTACTCCACAGCCCCTGCTTCTGCAGCACTATATGTAAGAGCTGCGGCTGTCTCAAAAATCTTCAGAGGCCTAGACCAGAAGGTGATCCTCCAGGAACAAGATTCAACTCCCAATACGAAATTACAGTAAGCTTCTCTGCTTCCCAAAAGGCCCTCAAGTTTCCCAGAGTTTGTGTCAGACCCAAACACAGAGCACAACTTGGAAACCTTTACAGAAAAGTGAAGGGTGAGGCACTGCTTCCTCAGGAATATTGTTAGGACAAGCTCCAAGGGAGGGAGCTATACAGGAATGCAGAAGTGTCACAGGAAGGGAGCGAAACACAGGAATTAATTGTGCTAGTGTTCTGACAACTGACAAGAGTCTGCCTGGCCAAACTCCGAAACTACTCAAGCTTTGCCTGGGCCCACCTGTGCACTTCCTTATAAAAGCCAGTTTTAGCAAAAGAACCCTTCTAATTATGGTGAGCCAGAACTTCCTTCCTGCCTGTGGTATCTGGTCATCCTCCGTATCTTATCAGGTTCCCTGCCTCAACTGCCTCCACCCCCAGGGGAGGTCTGAGCACCCTGGCCTGTCTGAAGCAAAAATCCTGTTAGGTCAGTTTAGCCAGAATCTCCCTTTCCCTTGATGTTTCTTTCCTTTTAGTTGTTTTCCACCCACTGACCCTCACTGCTGCTTGGCTACAAATTCCCACTTGCCATGCTGTACTGGGAGTTGAGCCCAATCTCCCTCTCACTACAAGACCCCACTGCAGTGTTTCCCACTGTGCTTCAACAAGCAGCACAGAATAATTTTTTCTTTAAAACCACAAAGCCTACTTGGGTGAGGAGCAGTTGGGGTCCCTCTCTTATGTCCTCTCATGAAGTTTTCCCTTCAGTGGCTGGCTATTTTGGGACCCTTGAGAAGGCCATGTTCCAAAATGTATCATAGGGAAAGATCTTATTTCAGATAAGGCGGGTCAGCAGCTCCCTGGGCAATGCCATCTCTCTCTCCTCACCACTTCCTCAGCATGGAGGGTCCCTCCCCAGGGGACAGGAGCTCATAGTCTGGGTCACAGGTACATATCTGAGTACGTTAGTATTAAAGGGAGTGAGCCTTCTTTAAGGAGGCATCTCTATACATGTGTAATTCTAGCACTTGGGAGGCTGAGGCAGGAGGATTGCCATGAGTTTGAGGCCAGCCTGGACTACATCAGTTTAAGCCTGGACTACATAGTGAGACCCTGTTTCAAAAAGAAAGAAAAGGGCCGGGGATTTAGCTCAGTGGTTTCGCTGCCTGCTGCGCAAGTGCAAGGACCCGAGTTCGAACCCCGGTACCAAAAAAAACACAAGACTCAAAAAGAAAGAAAAAATAAGGGGCATCTCTAGACTGAGAATCTATGAGACTGCAGAGTATAATTTTTGCTGCAAAACTGTTCAAAAGGGCAGGCACCAAAGGCTGGTTTGCATTTTGAGTGACGAGACAATTTTGCCATGTTGCTATTTATACACAGGTGGGCACCAGGTGGCTGGCTCTGGAATTTAGCTCTTTCAGGCCCATCAACTGCCTCCCTCCTGCTGAGATCAGGCCGCGGTAAAGCCTGTTAAACACAGGAAAAGCAAGGGTGTCACTGTGTCCTTGGGGACACTGCAGACAGGCACTTGGCACTCTCAGATTAGAATGCCCACGTGCTCAGGGCGGCAGCATTATTTTAGTTTGCTTAACTCTCAGGTCACTCCTCTCAGGAGCAGGAGTGGATCCAGGCCTCACATTCAGAACCCAGTTTCTACTGTGAGGCAGGCACCAAAGGGTGCCAGCCTAGGGTACTAGAGAAACCCTCTGTTGCTCAGTATTGAGCCACAACATTCCTCTGGGTGATGTGTCCATTACCTGGGGCTCCCTTCCTTCCAGCTGCAATCAGGAGCCTGCCTAAGTCGTGTAAAATCATCCGTGCTGCGGGAACTAGCAGAAAGAATCAACAACTGGGATCTCATCTTATTAAAAAGCTTCTGCACTGCAAAAGAAACCACCAACAGAGCTAAAAGACAACCTACAATATGGGAAAAAATTTTTAGCAGCTGTACCTCAGACAAAGGACTACTATCTAGAATATATAAAGAATTGAGGGCTGGGAGTTTAGCTCAGTGGTTCCGGCACCTGCCTTGCAAGCGTAAGGTCCTGAGTACAATCCCCAGTACCAAAAAAAATGTTCAACAACACTCGTCATTCGAGAGATGCAGATAAAAACAACACTGAGATTCCACCTCACCCCAGAAAGAATGGCTGCTATCAAGAAATCAAACAATAACAAATGCTGGCAGGGTTGTGGGGAGAAAGGAACCCTTCTCCATTGTTGGTGGGAGTGTAGACTGGTGCAGCCACTGTGGAAGTCAGTATGGAGATACCTCAAAGAACTAGGACTAGAGGTCCCATCTGACCCAGCTATTCCCCTGCTGGGTATCTTCCCAAAAGAATTAAAAGAATCACACCACAGTGATATATGTGTACCCATGTTCATAGTGGCACAGTTTGTAATAGTTAAAGCTTGGAAGCAGCCCAAATGCCCATCAACTGGAGACTGGATAAAGAAAATGTGGGTTTTTTTTTAATAAAATGGAGTACTACTCAGCCATAATGAATGAAAAACTAGAATCATTTATAACTAAATGGATGCATATCGAAGCCATACTCTTAAGTGAAATAAATAGGACACACATGTGACACATGTGTAAATACCGAATAGTTTCTCTAGTGTGAGAAACTGAAAGTGTAAATAAGGGTTAAAATGAATAATTGATCATTTGAAATAGGAAAAAAGGTCCAAAGACGAAGTTGTGAAGGGAGGGGAAGGGGAAAGGAAAAGAGGGAAAAGAAAAACTATGAGAAAAGAAAAAAAAATAGAAATGAAATCTATGTAAATAGAGAAAGGCGGAGGGGGTGAAGGGCGCACTGGTAATGGGGAAAAAAATAAGAACCAAGATACGTCAGGTACAGGTAAAAACACCCAATGATAAATGTAAACGAATTGTATACCTAACATGTACCAATAAAAGAACTAATAAATAAATAAATAAATAAATAAATAAAATAAGGGCCGAGGATTTAGCTCAGTGGTTCTGCCGCCTGCCCCGCAAGCACAAGAACCCAAGTTCGATCCCCAGTACCAAAAAATAAATAAATAAAATAAAATAAAATAAAATAAAATAAAATCATCCGTGCTGGCTGCCCAGGGCTCACTTTCTTCTAGCCCCATCCAAAGCCTCCATCACTGCACCCACTCAAAGCCAAGCAGCTAGCGTCTGAACTCCCCCACCCAACACCATGATCGGCCCCAGCAGGTGTGACTTTTGCACTGGGGGCCAATAGGATGGGACTACAATGCACAAAACAAACAGGAAGCAACTTACAAAGCAGCAGAGGCTCAGCTATGAGGGCAATGCAGGGCTTTTCCAGGGTGCAGGTTGGCCCCATCAGGACCCAAGTTCATTCTTGCCTCAATTTGTAACAGCCCTGCAAGCCCAGATAATCCTCTTACCTCTTTAGGCCTTCATTTCCTTTTCTAGAAACCAGAGCAGGCAATGAATGTCCACTGTGCAGAACCGTGATAGTTTTATAAGACACACTAAGAGAAACACCCAGCCCACGACAAATACGAGTTTCCTCCCTAAAGAGGCACCAGATTATGCTCTTCAGACTTCCAAGTATCAAAGAAACCAAAAGTGAAGGATAAAACTAAGTAACGCTGATAGGGATAGGTGGTGATAAATGGGTATATACCTATATAGAATTCTATCAACGCTAGACTTCCCTGCAACCCAATAGTGCCCACCCATGCTACCCACGTCTAACAGGTAAGAGCTTCCAACCCCATGTACCTTGTCCCCGGCCAGGGCCTGAGTGCCTCAGACAAGCTAGTAAGTGGCTCCCCGGGGAAAGCCCCTGGATCTGGAAGGCTATGGAGCCAGTCCATATTTTATGCAAGTCAGTGACTATATTTCACACCTCAAATGAAAGAGAAGAGGGAAGAAAGAAGGAGGAATGAAGAGAGGGAGGAAGACTCATCCTGCTCAAGGACCATGATGACAGAGGCTGTTTTCTAGAGCCAATGTCTAACTTTGGTCTTTCCAGAAGTATCGCGTGTAGGTCAGAGGAGGGAAAAGTGTGGTCACTGTGGGCAGGGTCAATGTGGTCCCTGTCAGAGCAACAGCTGCAAGGGAGACTGGACAGAAAGTACTGAGCTATAGATGAGGCTGGAGGCCCACGTCCTGTCCTGAGAGTTGCTGATCATCACAAGACAAGCCTCAGCTAGATGGAAGGAGCTGAAAAAGGAGAAACTACCGCACACCGGCAAGTGACGGAAGAAGTCGGGGAGGAATAAACAAGTGAGACCAGAGCAGGGCAGAGACACAGGAGGGAAGGGGCGGAGGGAGGGAAGAGTGGAGGGGGCTGGGAAAGTCTTCTCTGGTTGGCAGAGCAGGAGAAGAGAGAGGATGAACTTGGAACTGAATGGAAAAATCAGGCTGCCAGCAGGCACAAGCTGGATGGCTAGGAGGGGAGGGCAGCCAGAAGGCTGCTTTTCCTTACAGTCCTGAGGTCTGTGCTCCTGGGCCGGCATGAATAAAAACTGTGCGTCTTTCACATTTGAAAGGAGTCCTAGGCCCCTCTTCCACTCTGGGCTTTTTTTTGCCTTAGGTAAGTGACAGACCACACTGACTTCACAAAACAGGCAATTGACACTTGCACCTGAATAAATAATTTAAACCAAAAATGAAACTAATGAAACTTCCTCGCATAATAAGTCTGTTCTGGGAATGCTGACACTGCTAAGGCTCCTACTGCGCCATTGCTAGAGTCTTACTGTAAATGCCTGTTTCTACTAGGTAAAAAGCACTATCTGGAGAAATTATATTGCCCATTCTATCTTCTATGGTCTTTTCATAATAATCTTATTTTAAAGAAATGTTTTTAAATGAAAAAAATGTGCAATATTTATAATTCCCCTAGAACAGTGGTGGTGAACCTATGGCCAGCTGTTTGTTGTCACTGAAAGCTCTAAAAGGTTTGTCATCACTGCCCTAGAATATGACTGAAACATATTCTGAGTCCATTAAGAAGTGTTCTCAAGCGCAAGCACTCGTACAGAGACGGCTTCTTGGTTACAGGTCAGACTCTCTGCCTGCCCTATCTAGACTTCAACAGGGACTAAGGAATCACTCTGAGACCATGTGATAGGCAGTGGGGTGCAATTGCAGCCACCAAGCAAAGGACTCCCGATCCTCCCCTCCTTAAGACCAGCCAGCAGCCCAGCTCATTATCCTTGCATTTTGGTAAAGGCATCAGAAATACATTCGAAATCCAATTAGGAAATAAGAGCCCCAGGGCCTGACCTTCACTGCTTATCTCAATACTTTAATTTATAAAATATATGAGTAACCTTCCCCCTTATTTGCATATTGCATTAAAATCCTCTGAGGTATGTCTTAGGGCTCCAAACAATTCCATGTGTGAGATGGCCAGCAGAAAAAGCAGGAACAAATCACCCAAATTTGCCCTATTAAGAGTTAAGACTTTATTATTAAAGAATTCTGATTCTGAGCTTGGGCCTGCTATTGGGTTTGTCTACTTAAGACCATATCTAAGCTTCACTGCTGATCTGTAACAAGTACACAGGCATAAAGGGAACAGCTGGGAGACCTGAAAGAAACTGTACTTGGTTTTACTTTCTGCTCTGCCCCAAAATGTGGTACCTAAGCAGCTTGCATCCCTTCCCTGGACCTTAGTTTTCTCAGCTGTAAAATCCAAGGAAGGCCCAGAAATGTTCTACAGATCTGTGGTTCTCCATCTGTAGGGGGCAATGGAGCACCCAGGACAGCTCAACCTAGTCTGCTTTAATAGGTAGGTACATGAGGACCCTGAGTGATTGATTCATATTAGAAATTGCTGGAATTCAAGGCACCTGAAGTTTCATGTACCAAATGAAGAAGAGGCTGAACACCATCCTCCAGCTAGCAGTCCTTGTAGTACCCTAGAATCAGGGAGAGGAACTCTTGGGTACCCGATAGGTGTGCACCTATTGATATATATAAGCTGGGAACATTCGTGGGACAGTGTGGGAAAAAGGTTTGCCTTGGCCCATCCTCAACTGGCACCCTGTACGTTGGTGAGCCTAGGAACCCTAAAAACAGGCCGCTCCCCCCCGCCCGTCAGCCTTGAACTTTGGCTCCATTAGTACAGTGCACTTACTGCTACAGCTGGCCCCATAACACTTCTGACCTGACAGCACCGGAGCCTTAAGTAGGACACGGATTCTGTTAACTGGATTTTTAGGCCAGAAAAGCCTTCACCCAGGTCAGGTGTTGAGTTTTACTAACAACACTTCAAAATTTCTAAAACAAAGAAAAAAGACGGAGGAAACATGTAACCCTAGAACTCCCCCTGTAGCTAGGGTCTAGGTCAAAATTAAGTGGCTTGGCTCCCCTCTGTCAGGCAGGAGATAAACATGAAGCTTTCATCTAATGTATAAATAGAGTTGAGCTTCAACATCCTATCACAACTTTCTGTTTGGTACAACAGGCCATATAAATGAATTAGCATTATTAATGTCAATTTGTTATATAAATAAACAGCCATTTGTATCCCTATGGCCAAACTCACTTCTTTACATTCCCACTGGATTGTGAATTACATCTTTCCCACTACTTTCTGCACTGTTTGGGCCACACAGTAGACTGGATAAGTTCTGAATAATTCCGTCAAAGTCCATTTACAGCACTTCTGAGGAGGTCAGTTTTGTCCTGGGACTCAAAGTAAGATAGAAGGTCTATGTGGGTCACAAACTCTGTGAGCCACCATGATTGGCTGATTGAATCACAGCTGACTGGCGACTTGCTCTGATATGCCTGCTATTCAAACATAAATATTTTATCCTGGGATTAGTGAAATGGATGTTCCCATGTGTTTTTACAGGAGCAAATTTTTAGAAGATGAAACCATCATCATCTCTCTTTACAGTTGTGTCCAAATAAATAGGAATTTTCTATTCCCGCAAGCTGGTACCCCGGGCTCCAATCTCTCCCTGAATTTACCAGCCAGTGACCTCATAAAATCTTCTGTTTAAGATTCAGTTCGTCCAACTCTAAAAATCCTTATATCTTTCAGCAGTTTTTCAAAGATTTCAGAGGAATAAGGCATGAGGTCTTCCTCAACTCCATGCCACCCCCTGCCCTATAGAATCCTGTTGCTTCATTCCCTAACTAATCACTCATCGGCCAGACTTTGTCCAGCAGCAGTTGGTTGGGCCTATTGTTTATGAGGCCCAGTTCCTCAGTTGTTCTTACCAAGTTGGTAAAAGTCAGTTAGAGCTGAAAGTCTCTTTATCTTAAAGTCTTTAAAAGTCTTAAAAGCACTGATTAGCAAGGATGCCATTGTCTCTGCTGAACACTAACCTGGAAGAAACAGCCAAAAACCTACTCTAAGGACCCAAGCCCTGAGCTCTCCCCTCTCTCCAACAGGGCAGGGGCTTGCACAGACAAGCCAACACTCCACTGCACTCGCTGGAGCTTCCCTAAATGCATCCAGAGACCTAAAGGAGAGAGGGCAGGCCAGGCTGGGGCACAGGAAGGTCCACCAGGGTGTCGAACATCTGCTGGCATCTCAACACCAGGACCACAAGTGGTCCCCAAGCCAAGCATGTCCATTGGCAGCTGCTGGTTATTTCCTTGGCCGCAGGAAGAGCTACAGACTCAGAGCCAACCTTCAGCCTCCCCACTGTCCCCCACCCCTTGGAGCCTTCTTCAAGGATTTCATTTAGCAGATGTGGCAATAGGATGGGGCCCAAGGTCGCACAGGAAGCTGATACATAGGCAGGCCGAGAAGCCCAGTTGAGGGATATTCACCTCCTGAACTCACAGTTCCAGGACAATCAACACTACCTATTTCCTCTTCAGAAAAATAAAGAGAACAAGGCAACCTGCTTTAAACAAACTAAAGCCAGGAGTCACAGATGGAAAAGTGTCTGAAGCCTCTACACCAGGAAGAAATCCCTGTCTGAATTGAAAGAGACCAGGACAGGACCCCCCCTCACTTCTGGTACCTTTCCATGGCATTCTCAAAGCTGTGCCCCATACAAAGTGAGCATTCTGGTCATATGGACATTCCATCTGTTGGACAGCAAGCATATGTTAAGTGTCAGTAGACACAATATACTTTGCCAAAAGAAAAAAATCCTCCAATTCATCACCAGGTGGAGCAAGGAGAGACCTTCTGTGACCAGCAGTGAGACCCTTGGGAAACTCCTGGGGTATTCTTCTCCCCAGCCTAATCAGTTCCTCCAAGCATTCTTCCCACAACAACCACATTCGTTGGCCTGTCTCAGGCAGGAGATCCTGGT
The DNA here is from genome assembly GCF_053883595.1 of Heterocephalus glaber. Classification (NCBI taxonomy): domain Eukaryota; kingdom Metazoa; phylum Chordata; class Mammalia; order Rodentia; family Bathyergidae; genus Heterocephalus; species Heterocephalus glaber. Next base: position 64,949,990 of record NW_028258320.1, read on the forward strand.
TGAGTCAACAGGCTCATGGAGCTGAGGGCTGGTTGAGGTTCCAGAAAGTCCAACTGCCTTCCTCTCCATACTGTCCTCACAAGGGGCTCAGGAAGCCCAGGGCAACACACTAGCTGGGGAAATCAGCTAAGCTTGGTACAAGGGGAATAAGAAGAGATTTAGCTTCTGAGAAGCAAGACTCCAAGTCTATCTGAGAGCTGAAAGACCATGTCTGTCATTGGAGGTAACCAAATGCCTAACTGCAGATACCGTCCTCACCTACAGCAGAGGCTGTAAACATCTCCAGGGACTGCTCACACTCATCAGTTCAATTCAGACTAAACACCTTCCAAACAGCATCTCCCTCTGCTTTCCCAATCCTGTTAAGCAAGTACTATTGCCCACTGAACAGAACAGAAGAATGAGGCTCAGGGAGGGAGAGCAATTTACCTAAGATTTCTAGAACCCAAGTTTGTCTGATGGTAAGGCCAGGCATATGCTAATCCGTTTGCTATCCCTTCCCTGCAGTACCCATGTACTACATGATAACATTCATGTATTATTAATGTCTCCAAGCCCTTTCTCTTCCTGGGGTAAAACGAGGCAGGAGAGAAAGTATTTCATTTCGCCTGGCTGAGCTGGGCTGAGGTTCAGACTTGGAACATTCAGTTCAAGTGTGCTCTGGGTCAGGGAGCCACCACTCCGTGCTGAGTCATCGGCCCAACCATGGCAGGGCCAGTGAGAATGAAGGCACTCTGCTTAATTCTGAGTCACCATAGCACCAAGACAGCACTGGCACCCTGCATAGGGTCACCATCAGCACTGGGGCTTTTACAGAGAAAGGACTCACTTTGACCCAGCAGGAAAGCTGGCCCTGTTCTGATGCTAAGGGGGGCCTGCTGCACTGATCCAGAAGGTTCAATCAACCAGCAAACTGGCTGCCTTTTCTTCTGCATACACAGGTGCCTTCCTATCCTCCACTGTTTGGATTTTTTAAACCATTCATTCATTCGTTCATTCATCCAAGATGAATTCTGAAAATAACTAGGGGAAAAATCCACCCTTGGAATTCTACTTTAGTGGGCACTGAAGAAGTTATTTTGAAATAGGAAATGTTTGCTCTCCAACAGGATGCTGAGGACTTTTCAGTGAGAAGTCTCCCCTCAGTTCACTGGGGCACAGCTCTGTGCTGAGAGTATTGGACAGCTGAGATGTTTATAGGCTCCAGACCCAGGCAGGGAGCAATCTGTGCTTCTGGCTTTTCTGAACTAGGAGTAAATAAGAAGCTTTGTATATACATGTCTGATCTTACTGTCAGCCACAAGAACAAAACACTAGAAAGACTCATTTTCCCAGTGCCGGGACTTCTGTCTGTGCAGCTATGGATCAGTGGCGTCTGGCTGCTGTGGGCTCCCAGCCCCTCCTGCAAGCCTGCTGGAAGATGCTGTGTCACTGATGGGAACAAAGGAGAGCTTCTCCAGACCCATCAGGAGGGACTTAAATAAATCAATGCTGACATCCTCGGTGCAGAAAAAGGCATTCAGAAAGTAATCAAAAGGACAGGCCTCTGGGGACATCCGGAACCCGGGACAACGCTGTAGTGCTGAGGGACCCACAGAAGGATTCCCTTGACACAGACACCTGTCTATACTTCATAAGGGGCAGCTTTTCTTTAATCAGCCTGTACAGGCCCACACAGAGTCATGTGTTTGATTTCTACTAAGCAAGCGTACAGGCCCTCCTAGACACTGACAGCCAGAGAGATAAACAGATGGACTCTGTCTGCTCAGCTCTCAACAGGGATGTGGGCCCAAGGCCAATGAGGAAAGTGCCCACTTTCTGAAAAAAGATTTGAATTAGAGTAAGATGGAGTCCAGAGCAGGGACAGCCTGCTTCTGACAGGAGGAAGGAGGATGTACTTCATAGAAAAAGGCATCGAAATGGTAGAATAGTTCCCTCTATAGCATTTAACACTGTGACCTAAACCCAGTGGCCACTTGGTACATTTCAGATGAGATGAGTAAGTGATGACGGTTAGGATCCATCTCCTAAGTTTAGACCTAGCCTTGGGAATTGCCCAGTATTTCTGACCAACTGTAAGGATGGACTCAGGCTGTTTATCACCTGGAACTGCACCTGGGGAGACCAAGGATGAAGCGCCCTGGCTCACTAAGGGCAAGAGTGTCTGTCCCTCCTGCAGGACCCTAGACAGGGGTAAAGCCACGACAGTCATTCTTTTACACCAAGGGCCAGGCACATCCTCTCTTTGAGTCTTATTTCTCATGCATAAGGCACACTCAGTGGTTTCTATCTCAGAGAGCTATTTTGAAGATTTAAAGAGACAAGTTTTGTAAAAACACACATCCATATCTGGAACATATGTATCAATATGGTGACAGGTCAAAATAATTGCGTTCATTCCTTCCTAAAGAAATCCTGTTAAGCTTTTGCACAGTGCCTAGCTTCCTGAAAAGCTGCCAAGGCCGCCAAGATAGCTTCATAGAAATATGTGAAGACTTAATAACACCAGACATCACACAAAGTGTCACAAGTACCAGACTGAGGGATTGAGATCAACTTCGGCATCTGCAAAATGCGGGAGAGGAACTGGTGACTGGCCTCAGCAGTCTGGCTGAGTCTAAATTGTGAGGCAGAAATCGTGGCAGTGTGGAGTTGATTCATGACAGCGCAGAGCTAGGGGAGGGGAGGCTAGAAAATAACCCAGCCACATGTGATGGAGGATTCATTGATACTGGTCAATTCCACAGGGTCTCAGAGGTTCCTAATAAGCAGGGCCTTTTTCTAGCATCCATGTTAAGAGCAATATTAACACAGCAAAACTTGAAGGAGAAAGACAGGTTTGGATTATCTATGGTTTCCTACTTTGGATGGTAAACATCAGACTATCATTTTAAAATGTCAATAAAATGAAGAGTAATAAACACGTAGAATGGTTTACATAAGGCAACTGTGTGTCATTCCAGAAATGAGGACAGCACTAATCAAGCCTCACAGGTGGTATGAAGCTTTCTGACTCACCACCAGCCCCAGTAATATCCAACATTTAAGCCTTCCCAGCCCTGGCTAACGTCAAATGCTGCCACAGTTCCTGTCTATAGTCGCTACTCTTGGAAAGGGCACACTGACTCCACAAAACGGGGAACAAATTGTGTTGTCAGAAGTGCAGTCAGTTTCGTGTGAGCCAAACAGGCTGTTCTTTAGAAGAAAAATAAAGGTGTTGGATCAGCTGGGTTCCCAAGGCATGTGGCCATACTCTTTATCTGCCCCCGACTCCAGAAAACCTCTGTCCATCCAGGTGCAAAGGCATTTGCTCAGCCATGACTGCAACTTGCTGGAAATGAGGAGGATGGCACAAACAGTTTGCAATCAATCTAGAAAGTGCAAAATGATCTCATGTTTAAGAAAATTCAGGGGGTTTTGCTAAACCTGAAGCATAGCAGGTCTCTCTAATTATAACTCAAAATATTTCCAATTATCTCTGAAAGGAGGTTTCTACTTCTGACAGTACCCAAGTGTAATCTTCAAATTATGATGTCGAGGCAGCAGAGAGGGCAAGACAAGACAGAGACAAAGGCTCTGGTTCACTTCTTCCTGGGGTGCAGGAAGGAAGGTCTGACCACATTCCCATTCTTCCGTGGCCACCCTGCCAGACTCTGCCTGGGACTGTTGCCACCCTCTCCCCACAACATCTCCAGCAGAGTCACCTCCAGAAGCCAGGCACAAGGAGAGTTTCCCCAAGAAGCGAAGTGGAGGCTGGGCAAAGGTCTGCAGCTCAGATGTGAAGCAGACAGAGTTTGAGGGATTCCAGGGCCCACAAAGGCACACACTACGTCACGACTTCCCCTCTACTGAACGGGATCAGAGGCCCTTATGAATCTCACAGCAAGTCTGGCAGAATCGGCATCACCAGAAAGCTTTTTGGACTTCCAGATTTCTAGGCCTTACCCTGAGCACTCAGATTCAACATGGGGCGTGGCACGGGAGGGCAACATAACCACAGTTTTAATTATTTAAAGGAACCCCTGAAGGTGGCTAAGCTGGTGACCTCCAAGATCCACAGAGCAAGAACAGCACTGCTGAGAGAGAAGGGTCTGTCTGTCATCCCAGGGAGGTGTTGAGGGATCAGTACTGCAGAATACCAGGCCGCTATGTATTCAGGGAGGGGAACCACAGGTTGCACGGAAGTGTGCACTTCCTGATTCCACAGTGAATGCTAACATCTCCACAGGGAAAAAGCCTAGGCTGGTAAAAACTTGCCAGGAGATTAGTGGAAAGGTTAAGCCTAGGCTGGTAAAAACTTGCCAGGAGATTAGTGGAAAGGTTAAGTGTGCAGAAAATTGAAATCCAGGAAGACTGCAGGTGGGAAGGTCCAGCTGCTTAGAATGGTGTCAGATGAAGCCAATATCTTTGCCTCTGGTTGTCTCACCTCTGCAGTGATGGCAAAATACTTGCTTTCACTTGCCCCAGTGAAAATGGGGATGGAAGACCTGCTCTAACCACTTTAGGGAAATGCAGAGGATCCCCTACTAGAGGCCAGAGTTTAAGACACAAAGTGGGAGTCATTTTCTTCTTTGTATAAAAGCCATTTCTTTACCACCTTGATCAGTCTATAAACATCCTGAAGCTGAGTCCTTTCCCAAAAGAGAGCTTTCTCTCACCTTCATACTTAGGTCTTTACTGATTGATAGCATTCCCTCTCCAATGTGACGTTCGGCGGGGCCTTTTAGCTCAACTCCCTTGAAACAGCCTTTTTCTTGTTATGGATTAGGAACCAATTGCTAAATATAAAACACTGAAAACTTCCCACCGTATTTAGTCTAGAGTAAGGTATAATTCGCTTATAATTCATAAGCGAAACAGCATTAGTCATCCAGATGTTCTGTAATTATCAAAGCATGGGTTTGAAAACAATGAAGCCCAGATGTGAAGCAGGCATGGCTTAAGGGATTTGGCCCTTATCTGAATGTTAGTTTTCTCTTTATATTTTGGTACCATGTTGATAAATCTCAAATAGTTAATTTCAGAAAGAAAACTCTGCTTTTGAGTTGATCCCATCCAGTCACCAAAACCTAAGCAACCATAGCACAGAGGTCAGAGACCCAGTATTTCCACAGCAGAGAGAACACAAAGATACTCAAATAGGCTGCACAGTTTAGTGAAACTTCAAACCACTTCTAACTTTGAGCGGATACACTGCTTTTATTAGGACGTCCCACAGAGTTCTCTCCTTGTTACTGGAGCTAGCTAGTGACCTTCAGAAACACACTTGAACTCTGCATTTCTTTTTCTGTGTGTGAGTGACGGGGTCACAAAGTTGGCTGGATTGCACTTAAAACTGCAGTCTTCTTGTCTCAGCCTCCTTTATCATTTCTTTATCAGTAAAATAAAGAGGCTGAACTAAAATATCTTTAAGGATCTTTCAACCTGAAAATTCTGACTGGAATTTTCAAATCAACTCTTCCAGCCTAGAATTTCTGACTTAGTAATTTGTGTTTTGTTGGTTGAGAACAATAATAGCAACTCAACCTGTTTTCTTTCCCCTTTCAAGGGCTTATAAACCACAGTCTAACCCATCCACAGGGTGGATACACAAAGATACCAACTTGCTAGGTAAGTTTCATGTTGAAAACAAAGTACTGGCAATGTCTATGTTCAAACTTGATCTTCACTTCCAACAAAGGGTGCAAGCAGATTCAGCCTGCCTGATCTAAGAGAACAGGACCTCAAAAATATAGCTGTGTACCACACTCAAGCAGTTTGCAGTATGAGAGCTGGTTTAAAGGAATACAAGTTTCACCCAATATAGTAATAGGCTTGAAGAAACACACAAAAAGGTATATATAATTATGCCCATCCCAGCTAATTACAGCCTCTTGTACTAACTTTCAAAATAAATATACAATTAATTTCTTGTAAATGTAAACTGCTGAATATATAATGTCTCACTCTTGGGTATCAGAGGCTAATTTTTTTTTGGTACTGGGGATTGAACTCAGGTCCTTGCACTTTCGAGGCAGGTGGCAGAACCACTGAGCTAAATCCCCGGCCTTTTTTTTTTTTTTTTGGCGTGGTACTTGGGATTGAACCTAAGGCCTTCATGCTGTGCTACATTCTCAGTCAGTCTCTTAAAAATTTTATGGAGGGGTTGTTTTTGCTTTTATTTTTGTTTTGTTTTGGAGACAGGGTGTATCCCAGGCTGGCCTTGAACTCAGTGATCCTCCTGCCTCAGCTTCCCAAGTGCTGGGATTATAGACATGTGTCACCATGCCTGGCTCCAGTTTAATATTTTTAAGAAAAAAATAGTGCAGGCTCGGGATGCAGCTCAGTGGTAGAGCATTTGCTTAGCACCTGCAAGACCCTGGGTTTGATCCTTAGCACTGCCAAAAATAAAAGTGCAGAAAAATGAAGATGAATAATATAGACCTTTTTATCCCCTAAAATTACGGTTTATATGTGCATGTGGGGGAGGGTGGGGATCAAACACAGGGCCTCACACAGGCTAGGTAAGCACTCTACTACTGAGCTATATTCCCTGAAATAATGTTTATAAAGTTTTTTTTTTTTTTTTTTTTTTGGTTTGAGACAGGGTCTTGCTATGTAGGTATGTAGGTCAGGCTGGCCTTGAACTCACTATGTAGCCCAGGCTGTCCTGAAACTCTCATTGATCCTCCTGCCTTAGGCTCCTGAATGCTGGGATTACAGGTGTGTGCTACCACGCCCAGCGTATAAAGCATTTTTAATTTGGTTAGTTTTTAAATCCTCAAAATAATTTATCAAGCTGAGCATTATGGCACATGTCTGTAATTCCAGCTACCTAAGAGGCTGAGGCAGGAGGACTGATTGCAAGTTCCAGCCCAGCCTAAGCAATGTAGATGAGAACTCTTATCTCAAAAAAAAAAAAAAAAAGTCTGGATAGAGGACTGTCTTAGCTTTGGGGGGACATCTAGATACAAGCCATAACAAGTGCTGAGTGGTAGAGCGTGGCCTAGCATGTCCAAGGCCCTGGGTTCCATCCCTAGTAGCTTGCGCGCATGCACACACACACCCAGTTCTTCACTGCTTTTATTTTTGCATTTTCCAGACAGTAGTAAGCTATTCTTTTTAAAAATGTATTTATTTTTCCCAATTTTCATCTTTAAAAATACCTCGAATTTATAAAAATTAAGAAATCAATATATTAGTTAATTATACATTTTTAATTATACTTTTTAAATGAGAAGAATCCAAACTTGTATTTTCAAATTTCCATGCTCTTCATTTCTGTATCACTCCTCGATTATTTGTATGCTGGAAGCAAATCCTAAGTACGTATTTTAATACCATAACAAGGAAGGGAATGTATGTCATTAAAAATACACATCATTCTCTTTCCCTCCAGCGTGAGGCAATGTTGCAAGGCAATGGCCAACAATGACAGCCTCCAATCTCTAGTTTAGAAACTGCCTGGGAGACAAGCACCTAGTTGTTTTTAAGTCATAGTAGAATATCTTCCTAGTGAAAGCAGTTTCAAACAATAATACAATTTTAACTTCAAATACAGAAAGAGAAAATTAAAAGAATGTATTTACACCAGTCTCCTGAGTCACTCCACGCCTCAGACTGGCGAGTAGTCAAGATAACCCTCAACCCAGTTGCAGAACTGGAAGGTGGACTTCCTAACACCCCCACCCTCGGCTGCAGGCGACCCTCGAGTCAGCCGGAGCGCGCTGCGCGCAGAGATCCGGAGTCTCGGTTGCGAAGCCGGGCGCAAGGAGGCCGCGGCGGGGCCTGGCCCGGGCCTGGGGTGCTGACCAGGCCGGCCGTCTCTCCCCGGGCCCGAGAACGCAGCAACTCCAGCCGCCGGCCTCGGCCCCTCGAACTGAGCATGTGGACGGGACCCGGTGGCACCGCGCGGGTCGCACTTCCCGGGCCACCCCTCGATCGACGCCTGTCCAGGGCGGGTCTGGGGAGGGGACTCGCCGGGCGCCGCAGGACGCTCTCGGGGGCCCCTGTGCACCGCGAGGGCCGTGCGCCCGTGGCCTTCTCCGACCTCCGGCACCCTCGCGTCCCTCCGGCCCAGTCCCGCCACCAAGGCCCGGCCCGCAGGCCGTCGAGGTGGACGCGGGCCCAACTCACCTTGAGGTCCTCGGGGGGCACGCGCGGGTCGTTCCAAGTCGTGGTGCGGCTGTTGTGGTCCACGAAGAAGGGCCAGCCGGTCTGCGGGTCGATCTTGATCTCCCAGCCGGGGGGCAGGGGGTCGCGGTCGCCGGCGGCGCCGTTGCCTGACGCCATCTGCACCACGGGCGAGTGGGTGGCGGCGCTCATGCTGGGTCGGGGTCGGCCCGAGCGGCCGGGTCGCGGGGTCGCGGTGCGGGGTCGCGGGGTGCGGGAGGAGCGAGAGTCCTGCGCGCCGCCGCCGTGTCCGGGAAGCCGGCGCCGGGCACCTTTATGAATTAAAGGAGGGGGTGACGTGGCCCGAGAGGGCTGGAAGTGTCTGGAAATAGCCTCCCCGCTGCCAACCGGGAAGGAGGAGATAAAGGGAGGCAGCAACTGGCCGGCTAGAAACTTCTGGTCCCATCCATAGAAGTTGGCGGCCGCGCGGGTTGGATGCGGAGCTCCGCCCTGAGTCATCAGCTATAATCGTGGCGCGGCGGGGCGGGGAACGGGCGGGGCCTCATCCTCCCGCCCCTCTCCCGGGGTTCCTTCCCCGCCTCGGAAGTGCCCGGCGCGCCTAGCGAAGGGACCTTGCCGCCGGCGATTGGGCGCACTCACGCGCTAGGGGCGTCCTCCGTGCGTCCTGGCAGTTCTCGGCTTCCAGACTCGCTGCAGCCCTTTGGCTCTGTTCTTGGGGCAGGCAATCCCCGGGCTCCTTTGTATAAGAACGAAATTATCTTTAAGCTTGGGAAGACGCGCCCTTTCCCTTGACCCCATACACGTCTACTCCAGAACTCTGGCGTCCTTTGATTACATTTCAGTCACTTTCTCTCAGAGGCGTAAACGCTGTCCAGGAGGAGCTCTGGAGTGCTAACCTGACACCATAACAAGCCTGGGAGAAAATGGAAGCGCAGCGGAAACTCACCTGCCTGCCTTTGGGAACCTAAAAAAGAAAGGAGAGACTGCCTAAGCTGATGGTTTCGCTCTTCTTGAACCTTATATATCTCTCTAATGCAGAAATTGTCACTGCAGAAAACAACTTTAAGAAAAAATATCACACTCTTTAGGTAGAGGTTGATTCTTGCTGTCCTAAATCGAGACTCATTAGTAAAGCAAGGACCAAACCAAACTATGAAATAGTTTTGCTTGGCTGATTTAATGGTGATTGCTCTTGTAACCAACTCCAACTCCAGTGAACACCACGTTTACCTAATGCGCTTCAGAAAGAATGCCTGGGAGGCTCCAATTTAGATCCTTTTTTTTCTTTTTTTTGGTACCAGGAATCGAACTCGGGACCTTGTGCTTGCGAGGCAGGTGGCAGCATCACTGAGCTAAATCCTCAGCTCTAGATCCGTTCTTTCTTTCTGGTACCGGGGATCAAACTCTCGAGACCTTGCGCTTGTGAAGCAGGCGGTGGCACCACTGAGCTAAATCCCTGGCCTCCAGTTTAGGTCCTTAGGCATGCCAACTCATTCCTCTCCCTCGGAAACACCTTGCACTAGTATTGGGCCTGTTTCCCAACTCAGATTCAGAGGATATTCTGGGGTAAGGGACTCTGGCACACACCTGTTATCCCCACCTGTTAGGGAAGCTGAAGCAGGAGAATCTCAAGATCCAGACCAGACTGGGCAACATGCTGAGGCCCTGTCTCAAAAGCAGAAACAAAACACAAAACAAACCAGATTATTTTGGAGCCTTCAGACACCTCTATCTCTTCCTGCTCTCAAATTATTTCTTCTGAAGCAGATGCTAGAGAGGTCTACCAATCATTTCAATGGGATGATTCCCACTTATAAAGGTCTTACTGGCCTTGAGGTTCAAAAACTCAGTACTGTAAAAATACAGAGATAATTAAGCCCCAGCAACCAACTAAGGTCACCAGACACATGAGGGACTGATATATAAGCCTAAATGCCACCACATTAATTTATCATAAGTATTACTGTAAATCTTAGAGTTTGCTGGTCAGTGTCTGCCTGTGCTTCCTTATAACCAAAGCCCTAAGCACTGTCCATATTCAATAAAGTTCGATTTATTAAGGATTGAATCCAAAAGTAAATTTTTCTATCTTCTGCCTTTGCCCTATTTGCTTTCCAATCCAACTACAGTCTAAACACAGAGCATTTTTTGCTGCCCTTCCCCCACCTCACGGAGCACCTTCTAGACAGAAGCAAGGAAGCGGTTTCTTCTGGGATCCACATAGCTGCTTCTGTTAGTTGCATTGTACTCCACTGGGACTTCAAATGGGCTTCTCTGAAACAGAACCATAAGCCTTGGGGAGCTAGCTGGAAGACGCTGTGCTGAATAGTGAGTAGCATGTCTGAGCTTGATGACTTACTTTTCTGTTCGTCTTAGGCTACTTGTTCCATAGGCCTGGGGTTCACTGGCCCAGGTCAAAAGCTCAAGCACGATCTTGGATTCCTCTTCTCTCACCATCCAATTATCACCACCTCCTAAGTACTCCTTGGCTCTGTGCATTCCTGTCTGTCTGTTCAAGCCACTCTCAGCTCTTATCTGGACCTTGCCACAGTCTCCTGATGGATCTCTAGTCTTGTCTGTCTCTAATCCCTTGCCCACATGGCAGCCAAAGTGTCCCTTTTCAAGCACAAAATGAACCTTTCCCTTTCTCTGGTTAGAATCCCTTAATGTCTCCCGTTGTCCTCTCTATATCAGGTCCACACTTGTCAGCCTGGTGCACACAGACCCTTCCTCCCTCGTCTTGGTGCATGCTCCAGCTGGCCCTGTGAACTATGTCACACGTACAGTGTCACACACTGCTTCCTTGCCCAGATAGCCCTTCCTTCCCATCCGAACCACTTCCACCCCTGTGCCTGTGTCTCCTCTTCCTTGTCAGGCATTATCTCTGCCATCACTGTCCTTCATCCCAGTCTGGTGTTCCTTTAAGTACACCCTGTACACCACGTAGGTACACCCTGTCTGTCCACTGCACTGCATTGTAATTGCTTGTTTGATTGTGTGATTTGCTCATGGATTCGGTTTCTTGGGGGCAGGGGCAGAATCTTGATCTTTCGTGTGTCTCCAGTCTCCAGCACCATGTCCGATAAATAATAGTTCTTAAAGCAGCAGCAACAAGTGTAATGACTTCCATTTATTGAACAATTGCTATGTGCCAGGTACTGTGTTGAGGGGCTTATGTAGATTGTCACATTTACTCTGGTGGAAGCTGTCCCAGTCTCCTTTCAAGAGTGAGGGTCTTATTCTATCCTTGGTTGGGAATGCTGCAGGAAGAGATCAAGACCCCATCTCATTTATCTGCCCAGCAACCCTAGGAGTCATGGGCTTTTTTTTTTTTTTGGTACCGGGTATGGAACTCAGGTCCTTACGCTTGCGCAGCAGGTGGCGAAACCACTGAGCTAAATCCCCGGCCCTTCATGGGCTTTTATTAAATCCATTGTGTGTACGAGGAAGGTTTGAAGATGTTTAGTGATTTGTCAGAGTTCACACAGACCAATCTCAGTTGTCCTTTGTGGACTGGCTTGGCTGAGGAAAATTGCCTTGTTCCTTCCAGGAGTTCCCTGCTCTCAGTGGACCGAACCACTGAGGGGCACGCGAGGTCAAACCTTTTGGTGCAACTTGGATAAGACCAATGGGCCATACCAGCTCCAGAGCGCCCTCTGGGGGTGGCTTCTATTTTGTTTGCGTGCATCAAAGCACAACTACAGTTGAAGCAACTGAGGTTTAGAGATGCTGATGACTTAAGTCTTTAACTGGGGGAGTTAAGACTTGAATTTGAGCAATAACTCTAGCCTTCACACTATTAACTGCACACTCAATACATATAATAAGTGAATCAATGGTTTAGTCCCGCTAGTTGCTCAGGAAAAATGTAAAAAGCTACAATTGAGAAACAGAACTTTGAGCACATGATTTTTCTCAACGCTGAGGAAATGAGCAGCTATGGAATCTTCTAGCTGCTACACCTATCAATGGTGGATCTGAGAGAGACTGACTCATAACATAGGTCACAGATAGGAAACTCAAGCTGAGCTATGATGGTGAGTTTTAAATGAAAATGTCACATAAAAGATTTTGGTGTCTGGATGATTTAATCAATTTCTAGTGGAACATGAACTGGCATAGGAGAACAGCCAGTTCTCCCTGATCTATGCAAAACACTGATGTATGCAAAATCCAAGTCGGTTTTGTTTGTATTTGGGACATTATCAGAGATTAGCTCATGCAGCTATGTACACCTTCCCAGCCATCCTCTCCCATGGGGACTTCCAGAAGGGACAGCCCTGATGAGGGGAGGCCAGGGAGCCAGCAGGGAATGTCTGGATGGCCAGGCAGAGAGGCCACAGGCAGTAGGTGTTAGCACTGAGGGGAAGAGGAGATGTCTGCACTGGCTATGCTATGGAGACTACAATAATAAGTTCTATAAATACACCCTGGTGGAGGTGGAGGAGGCAAATCAATATGGCTTAGCTGTAGTGTTTCAGATTGCAGCAATAACCGCATCTGTTCGTCATTAAAAGTTAAAGTCTGTGTGTGCTTGAGCCCAGCTGGCCTGTGCTCTCTGACCCCATGTGGCAGGTACATCCTGTAACAAGCACCTGGACCTTTAATCATACACTATGCTGTTTTTCTCTTTAACAGCCTGTGTTCTTTCCCAAAAGGAAGGTGGGAGCCATGGAGCTGGACGCTTTAATGTTAAAAATTTCTTTTGTTGTTGTTGAGACGGGAAAGGAGAAGGGGTAGGAGTGAGGAGTTATGGAGGCCTTGAGGTGCCAGATGGGACAGGGCTGAGCAAGCGGAAGCAGGGCCAGGGGGCTGGATTGGGTGGATGTCACATCTGGTGTAGGGCTGATCTTCAGGGCATGATAGGGTGAGCACACGGGGCATGACTCTGCTGTTGGGTTGGGGTGCAGGCCTGCCTGGGTGTGGTCCACAGTCCTTGGACATGGAAGGGCTGTTCCCCTACGCCCATCCAGACACTCTCAGGATCTTTAGACAGGAGCATAAGGGCATGAGGAGGACAAGCCAGCTCGGATTTCAGAGACGTGTCATAGCTGACATAACTATGTCCCCAACTCCCAGGCTCCAGACCCAATGCATATCAATCTGTTCCTCTCACTTCCATCGTCCAACCTAAAAAAGAAGAAAAGAAAAATCAGGCACCATGCTGATTGTCAGGACCCATCTCATTTATCTGCCTGAAAGCCCTAGGAGACATGGCCATTAGTAAGCTCACTGTACAGATGAGAATCAGGCTTAGAGATCCCGAGTAACTTGACCAGCTTCACCTAGCTGACCTGCAGGTAGAGCCAGGATTTGAAAGCAAATCCATCTGACTCCAAGGCCTGTATTTAAAACTAAACAGGCCTCTGACTTTTACTGCTTCTCTTTCCTGTGTGAGTCCTAGCTGAACAGCTGCCCTGGGTTAAATAGTATACTCCCAAATTTAGGCCACATGGAATCTCAGAATATCACCCTAGCTGTAACCAAATCAAGATGATGTCATACTTAGCTGGTGTACCAGCACATGACTATAATCCCAGCACTCTGGGAGCCTGAGGCAGGAGGATAGCAAGTTCAAGTCCAGCCTGAGCAACTTAGCAAGACCTTGTCTCAAAAAAAAAAAAAAAAGAGGTCATGCTAAATTAGGGTAGGTCTTAGTCCAATGACTGATGTTCTTATGAGATGAGGGAAATGCAGATGCATGGATATGATGACACAGGGAGAAGGACATGATGCATCTAAAAGCCAAGGAACATCAAGGATATATCTTTAAAGAATCACCCACACATTGTCTCATTTGTCCCTCATCTGGCATGGCAATCCAGCAAGAAAGATTTTCTTGATTCTTCATCTCTCTTCTAGGCAAAAATTAACTGTCTTCCTGTTTAAGGAATATCTCCCTGAATTGTGCTAAACTCTTGGCTCATTTAAGGTGCTATTCTTAAATATGTTTGTAAGTAATTTCTTCCCTTCTACCTATCAGGACCCTCCACATGTTAGGATCAGGTTTCAGTTGTAACTCCAACTAAATATAAATTAATTAACAGCTTATGAAGCCCAGACCAATAAATAGTGGCAGAAATGTAGAGAGGAAGTGGAAACTGTCATGCAGACTGTAATATTGATTATGCCCAAAGCGGGCTGTGAAGAGTTAACCCCACAACTGGCTTGTTTATAAAAGTGAGTCTGGTGGAAGCCTGTGTGCTGAGGTCAGAGTAACTCGCACCCAAATTCCATTCTCACAATTAAAACCTTCTTACTAGAAGGACAATGTTCTAATTACAACCACATATTTTGTCTATTCTGTTCCTAATTCAAGCATGCTTTGTCTTGTCCTTTACAAAGCTTGCTCATATTAATTTCCATAGAAACAGCACAACTGCACCTCCTTGCATGGAGTTCTGCCCTTGCAGGTAGCTCGCCTTTACCCTAATTGATTACCAATAAAAATCAGTGGCTTGGACTGGCCAGCACCTTTGTCAGTTGTACCAGCATTGGTCATCCTGGGATCCTGCTGTCTCTCTTAGTTCTGCCCTTTTAGTGTATTTTTTTTTTCCTTAGGCCTGCATTGTACACTGGGCAGGAGACCGCAACCTAACTGCAGGGGTCTTCTAGTTACTTATTTATTTTTTCACTCCAGCAAACATTAGACACCTGGCTCTGGGACTACAATGATAATGAAATGTGAGCTCAGCCACTACCTTGTAGGAGCTAAGGATTTTCCGGAGGGGAGAACCCTGTGAGCAGTTAAGCATCACAACTGGGTCCATCATGTTACAGGGACAACTAAAGTGCTCTGGGAGCCCAAAGAACAGAACGGCCCGGTGAATCTGGGAAAGCTTCACATCCAACCAGTGCATTTTAAAATCTGAGAAGGACAAGAAGATGCTCTGGTTGCTGTTTAAGTGGCCTAGGGAGGAAGAAGTTGACACACTGGGTAGAGGTTGCTGTCTGCCTCGCAGACCCCAGAACTCACACAGTGCTATGGAGAAGAGGTTGTTCGTAATATAAACAGGTAAATAGCAATGAGAACCTGCCTGCTACAGTGGAAAATCCTTATAAAGACTCCTTTAAGAAGTATGTCTTGTGTGGGAAACGTGTGGATTATAAGAACGTGCAGCTTTGGGCCGGGGACTTAGCTCAGTGGCACCACATCTGCCTTATAAGTCCAAGGTCCTGAGTTCAATACCCAGTACCACACACACAAAAAAAAGAATGTGCAACTTTTGTCTCAGTTTATTTCTCTATATACTGGATGCATTCATGAGAAACATATAACAGGTCTTTGTAGAAAGAAATAGAAAGAAATTTCAAAAGCAATTAAGAGAGCTCAAATAGAAAAAGGGGTTGTGGGAGGAAGGCTTCTTCCTTTCCATCTGGCGGCAGCCATCAGGTAAGCCAAGATGGGTGCATACAAGTACATCCAGGAGCTATGGAGGAAGAAGCAGTCGGATGTGATGCGCTTTCTTCTAAGGGTCCGTTGCTGGCAATACCGCCAGCTCTCTGCGCTGCACAGGGCTCCCCGCCCTACCCAGCCAGATAAAGTGCTGAGACTGGGATACAAGGCCAAACAAGGTTATGTCATATACAGGATTCCAGTGCGCCATGGTGGCCGAAAACCCCCAGTTCCTAAAGGTTCGACTTATGGCAAGCCTGTCCACCATGGTATTAAACAGCCCAAACTTATTAAAGTTTGCCTGAAGCCTTCAGTCTGTTACTGAGGAGCGAACTGGACGCCACAGTGGGGGTCTGAGAGTTCTGAATTCTTACTGGGTTGGTGAAGATTCCACACACAAATTCTTTGAGGTTACCCGCATTGATCCATTCCACAAAGCCATTAGAAGAAATCCTGACACCCAATGGATCACCAAACCAGTCCATAAGCACAAGGAGATGCGTGGGCTGACATCTGCAGGCCGCAAGAGTCGTGGGCTTGGAAAGGGCCACAAGTTCCACCACACTATTGATGGTTCTCGCCGTGCAGCTTGGAGAAGGCGCAATATTCTCCAGCTCCACCGTTACTGCTAATATAAGTAATGTTTGTAAGTTCATAACCTAATAAACAATTTAGGACAGTCCCGTCTGCTTAAAGGTGTTATTTGTTAAGCAGTGTGCTGATTATTTCATGAATGCTTTGTCAAATGAAAGTTAAGATGCAATAATGTTTGAAGACTGTAAGTGATGGTGTATCTTTGTTTTAATAAGCTTTTTTGTCTTTGCTTTATCTTTTTTTTTCAGTAAGTGTATCTTTATTGGTGAAGTGACTTTCTTGTGGACAGAATATCATTGAGTCTAGTTCCTTCATCCACACAGCCAGTCTGTATGTTTTGAGAAATTTAATCCATTATATTGAAGGTTATTACTGATAAGTAAATGCAACACACCTGTCATTGTCTTTTTTCTTCTTCTCCCTGTTTTGTGTATGTATTCCTTTCTTCTTTTGTTCATCTTTGTGGTTTGATGGTTTTTCATAACAATAAAATTCAATCCTTTTTCTTTTGTATTTGCCACTGTTGATTTTTGTAGTTTTCTTTTACAAGATTCAGTTTTTAATGAGTCAACAAACTAAAAAGCATATTTCAATAAATATAACAAGAAAATAAAATTACAGAAATTGTATAAATTCCTCACTGAATGTTTACAAACAGGCAGCCTATGTAGAAAATTGCTATTTTACTCACAACTTTTCATAATTCCACAACTGTAATTAAACAAAGTCTAAAGCGATAGTAAATTCCTCACACCAAATGCTTAAATGCTACTTTGCATTACCACCATATGTGTCAATATTTAAAGTCTTTAATGTGATAAACTTGCTTCTTTCTTGTTGATTTGTCTAATTTTGGTTGGACTGATGACAAAGCTACTCTTGGGGGAATAATGTATATTTAAACGATTTCTATGTCTTGTTTTAATAACATTTAGTGAACCTCGTCACTCACAGGCCAGCTGAAGGGGGAAAAAAAGAGAAGAGATTATAAAGCAACATGAGGGAGTTTAGGATACTCATTTTTAACTTATCCAAAATAAAGAAAGGGATGCTTGATTTTCAAACTTTCTTTTTTAACCCTTCATCAGTAGCTAGATCCAATTTATCCTGTAGTGCTACAGTTAAATTCAGGTGATCTTTTGATGAAAAACAAATGGGTTCATGAATACAAAAATGGATGCAACAAATGGGTCCATAGGTTCCATGAATATACATGGAACTTCTCTTGATGGAAACTAAAATTCAAAACACTCTTAACAAATTTGTAAGATGTTCATTCATAACTTTTCACGGATGTGCAGTATCAAGATTATCTACTTCACTGACAATTGTTAAACTGTGGAACATGTCATAAGAATCTACAGAAACTCTGTTTTTCCAACCTTTTAACTTGTTTTGTTTCTTTTTAGGTTTTTAGTTTTCATTGTTGAGACAAGATCTTGTGATTTAGTTTGGGCTGGACTTAAACTCATTATGTAGCCCAGGATGGCCTCAAACTCACAGAGATCCTCCTGACTCAGCCTCCCAAGCCCTGGGATTACAGGCATGTGCCACTATGCCCGGTCTAACTTTTGTTTTATTTTTCCTTCAATTTTATCTGCCATTGAAAAACATATTGCATTGTTTCTTTTCATAAAAGCATCAGGATCATCAAAAATACTAAAGATATCAGACAAGCAAGTATGGTTATCCAATTCATATTTTTAAAAAGTTGAGGCCAAACAGGTTTCTTGTCTTACAAAACCTCTAAGATCTTGTTTTGTATTTCAAACACTCTTGACAAAATTTTTCCTGAAGACAACTTCCATATTTCAGCATGCAGTAACAGTTTCTAAGATCAACTTCCATATTATCATATAAAAGAAATAATCTTGAACTTAATACATTAGATTTTACATAACTCATAATTTTCACTGTCAGTTAGCACACCATACACTTCAGCTGATTTTTCTTTCATACCAAGACTGTTGTAAGGGATGAAGTAATGTGTTAGTTTATATTGCAGAGCAAGTTCCTTAATCTGGGTGATCATTTTTAGAATGTTTCCCTGTCATTGAAGCTGTACCACCAGAACACTCCCAACACAAAATTTAAATGCCAAGCCACAGCTATTAGCAATGTAAGCTCCATACAGTCCTGAGCTAGTTGTTTGTAGGCAAAGGGGATGGAAGAAAATTCTTCCTTTGTCATATCATCATGTTCAAACCTCACATAAACTAAAAGAATTGTCATATTAGCAGTATCTCTGTACTCATCAAGTTGCAATAAAAAAGCACTTCGAGAGTGTTATTTGTTCTGAGAGTTGGTCTTCCATGTCATTAGCCAGCCCTTGAATGTGGCGAATTATGGAGTCACTGGAAAGTGGTACTTGTGCAACCTTCTTTGATGCAGTCATTCACGACTATCTCGGCAATTGGGTATGGTGTTTTGGACTTGGCAACTGGAAGTGTTACTTTTATAGGAAGCCTGAGAAGCACTGTTTATATGAGAAACATTGAACACCTGCCTTGGTTGATTTTTTCATTCACAACTTTGTCTCAAAGAATTCTTTTGGTTTTGAACTTACTTCTTTATGTTTTCAATATAAATGTCACTTACGTTTTGATGGTTTCAATGCTTCATTAGCCAGTACATCTACACAAATAATTTACTGTGGCTCTAGCACTTCACCCATGAACTACAGCTACAAAACCCAACTCAATATATGAATGATGTTATTTCTGAGTAAAACTCTTATGAACTCTTAGCTTTTACTTCTCTAGGATGACTTTCACTGTTACCATTTCTTTTCTTACTACTGCTATATTCAGAAAAGGTGTATCTTTTCTTCACAAGAAAGTCCAGTGAAGTCTGTTTCTCCATTTTTGTTTTCCATTAGCCTCACTAAGCTTCTGAAAAACTTTTCTCTCATATTTTCTCATTCAATTTCTGCTTCATTAATATGTGAACTGAGATTATCATAATCCATGCTTTGAGACATCAGAGAAAGCCACAAAAATGACCCACTATCTTGAAGCATTGTGGTTCTGGAGAGTCATGGTCCATTCCATCTTATGCAGGCTGGAGTTGCACACCCATGTGCTCCTTTGCAGAATCTCAAGGGGTTATTTTTTCCACAGGAATTTCCTGCACCTAAGTGCCCTATGGGATCTGCTGCCCAGGTGCATCCAGCTCCAAGTCCTCCACCACAGCCACCACCTCAGCCCCACTCTCTGGTCAGTCTGCCCACCCAGGCCTGGGCTCCTTTGGGAGATGGCCAGAAACTGCTCCTTGCTGCGGGTCCAGAATGACAGCAGCTGATGGCAGAGCTTGTGAAGACAGCTCAGGGCCTTAGTAGGCCCTGGGTTCCCAGAGGCAAAAGTGCCCAAAGTGCTGGTATGCAACATGCCCCCTCAGCTGCCAGGGCACTCTGTCCCAAGCATGGTCCTTGTTTTTTACCATCACGCAGATGATAGCCTCCATCCTGCCTGGGTTGCTGTCTGTGCCCATGCTCTCAGCAAATGTGCCTGAGTTCTGGCTCTGTCTCTGGCCAGGAAGTTCTGACGATACCAGAGACTCTGTAGACTAACATGGCCACATCACAGCACACTCAGGTGCAGGTGTTCACAATACAATGCAGCCTTTGGGTCAAAACGCAGGCAATCACCATCTTTGCTTTATCTTATTGGGGAGTTATATGTCAGTGTTTAAAATATGCTGTGTGGTATATGTGATAGATGTAAAATTATTTAAAAGAGAAATGCTAAAACTAGCCCTGTAGATCTGTTTGGTGAATGCAATGAAACCTACAGCTTTATTGGAGTAATGCAATGCTCTGCTGGTTTGAAGTGGCTGGTTTTTTGGAGTTTGGCAAATACAAGTTTAAAATCAGATAACCCTGTATCATGGTCATATGTAGAAAAGATGGGAGCTCAAAAGAATAAACCTGTTGCAAGAGGTTTCTCTTGGAAATGAAATGAATTTAGCTAAGCCTAAACAAAATTGCCTGTCTCCACAGTACCGAGTAAGTTCACATAAAAAGTGTCCAAATTCCTGGTTCAGTTATTTGGCTCCATGGGATTCTGAATTTGATGCACAATAGTCAGCAATAATGTTTGCACTCGTATGTTTTGAAGCTGATGAGTATTGAATGAATATTAGGTTAATACATTTACCTTTAGGTTTGTGAACTAGTGATGAATGTAAGGGTGGAAAGCTGATAATCCAAGAGGCCATTCAGTAACTACCTTAGAATACTTTGAACCCTGTAGCTACATGGGGGAAGAGTATTGGCCATTTAAAGGTATGTTTTATGTAGCCAGTAAACTGTCTTGGGTCAACTCGATTTATCCACTTCCAGAAGAAAATTAAGTCTGTTGGTGTCACTGCAAGTTGATGGCTTTTTAATCTTGTCTGTTTTCTCATCCCTGGTCAGACTACTGTACTTTCAAAAAATTTGCTATTCTACAAAGACCACAATTCAATTCAGTTGTATATTCTAGTAGACAGGTACTATTTCCCAGGTGAAATTTGAGTGTGGAAGAAATTGCCCTTTAACTTTTTCAAATTCTGGGTTTGCTGACTTAAGAATGTGTGTGGGGGGGTCCTAGCTTCAAAGTATAATTGATGCTTTCCATGTACCGATTTTTCTTTCTATAGGGACTTCAGAAAGTTCAGTCGATTTCCAGAAAATACATGTTAACAGACAAAACCTTGAGACCTGAGCTTTCAATAAAATGAAGGGGCCATACATTTTGTGTGTAAAGGTTGTTTAAAGGAATAAATGTCTACCAAACTAAAAAAAAGAGAAAGAGCTCAAATAATGGGGTTAAAGCCAGTTATGTACAAGTATCCTGCATATCTCAAAGACCCTAAAGTTTGTAACCTCAAATATTGGGAATAAATTTTATAAAGTTATTACCAATAAACCTACTTTATAGCAAAAAAATAAAATAAAATAAAATAAAATAAAATAAAATAAAATAAAATAAAATTTTGCTAAATTCCTCTCCAAGTTGGTTAGGGAAGGTCAGCCCATCACCAATAGTGTTCAGAGTGCATGTGCCCCAGGATTTTACTAGACTGTGCTAGCTGACAGTCTGATCTTTGCCAATCTGATATCTTCCTTTTGTGCTTTTAATTTGCATTTCCATTTTTATGAGTATAATTGGACATCTTTTCATGTGCTTAAAGAGATTTGGAATTTCTTTTCTGTGAACAGTCTGTACTTATCCTTTGCCCATTTTTTCTGTTGAGACTGAGGAGGAATGAAAAGGATTTTTATAAATGGAGAAGAGAGAATAAAACAAAGCCACCAGGTAATTGTGGGGTACACAAAGACAGGGACAGGGGCACTAAAAAATAGCCTGAAGTGTTCTGCCTGTGTTCCAATTTCGGGGATTTCTCATCCAAGTCTCTCCTCCTCCTCCTGTCTAAACAACAGCCAGCTCTGAAACCAAGAGAAAAGCCTGGAGATTAAATTCTAGGTTTAGAATTGCAAATTTGAGTTTGGAATGTGAAATATCTGAGAAACCACTAGGCCCCTCTTCTGAGCCTGGTTTATCTCTAGGGGTTTGTTTTAAACGTGGTTACAGATAGAGGGAAATGAGAGTAGGAGTTTGTTGAATGCATTAGAAATAGGCTTGGGAGAAAGTTGTCAGAATGATGGTCAGCAACATGAGTTAGGGATTTCTCTCTAGGACATGACATTCTTTTGTGGTGTTCTTTTGTCTTTTCTTCTCTGGCTAGGGTTAAGTTCAAACTCAAATGGACAGGCATTTAAGTCTGAATCTGTTATTATCCTAGAAGGTAAGACCAAATATGGCCAAAGAATTGTTTTCAGGATGGAGACAGAATCAGGGTTATGTTTTGGGGGGATCACTGTTGTCAGGTGGTTTTTATGACGGGATTTAAGTAGGTATTGGCGTTGCATCCTCTATAGTTTCCAGAAAGTACACAAAGTTGTTTTCAGAGGGTCTTTCAAACCTCATTGTTCTGTTCTTCTACTCTCCAGGGCTTTATTGAACATCCCCTTGCCAATAATCCCTGAGTTAGACCCAATGGAAGGTTTCAGGACATATAAGAGCTGATCCACACATTCCAAGATGGTAGACTCTAGCTAGTGAGGTAAAACTGAAGTGATGATTAATGTTATGTGTCAATTTGGCTGTGCCAAATATTCAAATATTATTTTGGATATTTCTTTTAAGGTTATTGGGGGGGGTGAGATTAACATTTAAATTTGTGGATGTTGAGTAAAGCAGAATGCTTTCCATAATAGGGATAGGCCTCGTACAATCAGTTGAAGGGCTTTAACAGCACAGAATGACCTCTGTGCAAGAAGGAATCTGCCAGAAGACTGCCTTTGGGCTCTTCCTTGGACCTCCAGCCCCATCCTGAAGATTTTGCACTTGCACGTCTACACTTTCCTAAGTCAATTCCTCAAAATCTCTCTCTCTCAACTATATATATAATTGGTTCTGCTTCTCTGAAGAAGCAGGGTTCACAGTGACCAATGAGTTGCTTGATCTTTTTTTTTTTTTTTTTTTTTTGGTACCGGGGATCGAACTCAGGTCATTGGACTTGCGCAGCAGGTGGCGAAACCACTGAGCTAAATCCCCGGCCCCGAGGTGCTTGATCTTTAAGGTGAGATCAGGATGACAGAGATAATAGTAGGGGAGGGTGCTTGCAATCAGGGAGACTCAACAGGAAGTGGACACGAGTAGGCTTCTGAATCAAAGTCAACTTAAATAGGTAGAAAAGGGAGGAAGGGTCTTCTGGGTAGGGGAACATTTCACAAGACCAAATGTGCAAAGCCAGGACCCAGTAGGAAAGCAATTTAGGGGTCACAGTTGCTCCAAGCACTAGCGCCTCCCTTGTGGCCACTGTCACAGCTGCAAGTGGACTCTTGTTAATGGAAGTATGTGTTTAATGCCCACCTCCCTCCTTAGTACATAAGTGTGTGTCCGTTACATATGCATTCCCTGTGCCTACTTAGTTCCATTCTTAGCATAAGCTTATGTTGAATAAATACTGTGGAATTAATTCACTTTGCTCTCCTAGCAAATTCTGATCTGTAACAAAATTAGCTCACCATGTTGTTCCAAAGAGTGTCAAGAACTTGGCAGTGATGATTATGAGAACTGCTTCTTCCTAAAGGAAAGACAATTTTATTACTTTCTGTTCCAAAATACATACTTGTAAACAATTCAGACAGTGCACAAAACTATAAAATAGAACATCTGTAGTTCCACTGCCCAGAAATGAGATGTGAACAAAAATAACATTAAATCACCATTGGCTGTAAAAGGTGACACATTATTATCGCTCTGTTACTGGATCTTTCCTTGTTCTTCAACCAAGATCCTCATATTTATTGAGCACCTACTATGTGTTAGTGTATATGACCTGAAACACAAAGGGCAAGAAGACAGGCACAGGGCATCCCAGCCTTCTGGAACTGTTGCACCAATGAGTTTTCTCAAATCAAAGCTTTTATGAGCTCTGGTGCTTCTGTGCCACCTCTTTTTGGCTGTTCTGAGCGCGATCTTGTTTTTGTGCCTGAAAACACTTTTTTAAAAAAAAAACACAAAAAAACATTGTTTTTTTTTTTTCCCCTCCCCAAAAACCACTTTTCCCTCAAATTGCAACAAAGAAACTTCAGAACATTTCTCCAAAGCCATTTCCATGCATTAAGGTTTTTAAAAATTTATTTTGGTACCGGGGATCGAACTTGGGTCCTTGTGCTTGTGCAGCAGGCGGCAAAACCACTGAGTTAAATCCCTGGCCCTCCATGTATTAAGTTTTGAAAGGCCACTTTCATGACTTCCCTTAGGTCCCTCTGGAAACTCAGCCTCCTTGTTTTACTGATGTTTTTGGTTGTTGTCGTGTCTGAAGATCACGTTCATCTACTAGGGAGTAGCTATTCACTGACAAGCCTAACTGGTTTCATCTGATCACTTTTCACTAAAAAAAGAAAAAAAAGGGACTATTGTTCTTAGTACCTAGAAAGGAACATTTAGCACCTTATTTAGGTATGGATTAGGGGAGGGGTGGTACTGAGGACCTAACCCAGGGCCTCACACATGCTAGGCACCCACCTGCCACTGAGCTGCAGCTCCAGCCCTTTAAAAAATTTTTTTTCTCTTTGGTTACTGGGGATCGAACTCAGGACCTTGTGCTTGTGAGGCAGGTGGCAGAACCACTGAGCTAAATCCCTGGCCCTAAATTTTATTTTTATTTATTTATTTATTTATTTATTTATTTATTTATTTGGTACCGGGGATCGAACTTGGGAACTTGCGCTTGCGAGGCAGGCACTGAAACCACTGAACTAAATCCCCAGCTCCAAATTTTACTTTTTGATATAGGGTCTCATTAAGTTTCATAGGCTGACCTCAGAGTTGGTAATCCTCCTGCCTTAGCCTCCCAACTAGCTATTCTCAGCACGGGTTTTCATTTGTATTTGTTTATGACCTACCTAAAATTTTTTCTTATTTGGGACAAGTTCCATGAAAATAAGATTTTATTTATTTATTTATCTAGGTGGTGTTGAAGATTGAACTAAAGGCCTTGCTATATTCCCAGCCCTTTAAAAAAAAAAAAAAATAAGGGCCGGGGATTTAGCTCAGTGGTTCCGCCGCCTGCCTCGCAAGCCAAGGACCTGAATTTGATCCCTGGTACCAAAAATAAATAAATTAAAAAAACAAAATTTTTTTTTGAGACAGGTTCTCTCTAAGTCAGCCAGGCTGGGATCAAACTAGTGATCTTCCTGCCTCAACCTCCCAGAATGTTGCGATGACAGGCATTACCACACCTGGCTTTAGGGTCTTTCTTAGAGGGTCCAGACCTGGAGTTTAACCCTCTTGCACCAAGGGAAAACCTATTAGGATTTTCTAAAGTCTCTCTTTTTCGCAGATTCATTTTATTCAAAACCTATGGATTGAATGAGGTAGCGCATGCCTGTCATCCCAGCACTCTTGCGGGGGCTGAGGCAGGAAGATCCAAGTTTGAGCCCAGTCGGGGCAATTTAGCAACCTAGCAAGACCCCTTCTCAAAATAAAAATAAAAACCTTTTAAGAAAAGGGTTGGGGATGTAGCTCAAGGCAAAGGCCCTGGGTTCCATTCCCAGTAACACACACACACACACACACACGCACACACACACACACACGCACGGACACACTGTAACCTGATGAGGCAGACTGTTCCTCCTAGAACAGAACCAGTGGCTGCCTGGGGCTCCATACACTATTACAGGTGCAAGCGTTCTAGGCTGGTAAAGGAGAGAAAGGCATATACCAGTGACAACTCACCATTCGTGCAAATAGCAGACAAGTCCCACCAACAAGGCCACGCTGGTGCCTGTGCTGGGCTCAGTTGCCAGCTTAATGTGGGAGAAGAGGCCAGTAATTTGGTTCTTTCCCTTTCCCTTTCCTTTCTTTTCTACATAGACATCAGAACTAGATTTTTGAGGTTAATTTTTTAATAAAGTGTGTTGTTTTCTTTCTGATCAAAAGCAATTTATTGACAATGTAAAAGGTGGAAAATATGGAACTCACAGGAGAAAACAGAAATCTCACAAATGGGGAGAACTTGTAAGGAGACAGGCTTAAGGTCGTTATATGGAAGAACTTGTAACAGTTAAGAGAGAGCTCCTGGTCAGTGGGAGTATTTTGCTTGCATGATTTCAACAAATCTCTATGAAACCAGTACCATTATTATTGTTAACTAATAGAGCACACTGAGGCATTAAGAACACTGAAATATTAAGAAGCTTTTGATGAGTACAGAGCCAGGATTAGAGCTTGGGGGTTTACTTCCCACCTATTTTGGAGAGAACTAGATAGGACAGAGTCAAAGCACACTTCAGAGTAAGAAGCAACAGAGCTTGGTGATGGATGGGATATTTCTCCCATGAGCCCAGCTAGATAATTACTTCCATTTGCTATCACTGGGACAACTAATTCAAAGGGAAACTTTGCTGTGGTATAACTTAATGAGAGAAAAGCTGCAGATCAATTAATTGACACCAAAGTACTACTAACAATAGCAAACATGTATATGGAGCTTTCTATGTGCCATTACTCCTTATAGGACTCACTGAATCCTCACCAGAAGCCTGAGAGGGAGAAACTATGCTGGACATGGCAGTGCACACTTGTAATTTTGGTACTTTGGGAGGCTGAGGCAAGAGGATTGCAAGCTCAATTCCTGCCTGGGCAATTTAGCAAGACCCTGTCTCAAAAAATAAAAAAGACTAGGTGGGGCATGCCTGTGATCCCAGCACTGGGGAGGCTGAGGCAGGAGGATGGCCCTGAGTTTGAGGCCAGCCTGGGCTACATGCTGAGTTCTAGGCTAGCCTGGACTACATAGAGAACCTATCTCAAAAAAATAAAAAAATAAAAAGGAGTGGGATTGTAGATCACTGTGAGGTTCTACATTCAACCCCCAGTCCCACAAAAAAACAAAGCATAGTGGAGGAGCTATTGTTATCATCTCTCTTTCCCAGATAAGGAAACTGAGGTACAGAGACCTCAAGGAATTTGCATATAGTCACACAGTAGAAAGTGTCAAAGGGAGGCTATAAAGTCTGGGCAGGCTGGCAGCAGAAGGTGGGGAGTGAACCATAGTCTATGCAGCTTCGAGGGGCTTCTGCAATGTAAAAGCTCCCTACAGTACCTGAGGCCAGACCTCAGCAAAACAGCCCAATTTCCTGAAAGCCCAGGAATTTGCTTTTGCCTCTGTAAACCTGGGCAGTGAGACATAAAATTGGCCCAAGGACACTAAAATAATAAAGCCTACAGGCCAACATACTCAGAGTTCACACCCATGTGTGGGAATCCCATGTCTGCAGTAAGTGGCTTAGTGGTTTGGCCTGGATTGCAAAAGGGGATTCTTTGTCCAGACATTATTTTCTGAATTGGTTAGGAGGTTGTTTGTAGGAACTTGAGGAGTTATTTGATAAGGAGCCCACAGGGAAACTTTTTTCAGGCTCCCAGTTAAATCTTTTCATTATACAGATGTAGCTCTAGGTGTATAATAAAGCTCTGCTGAATTTGGATGCCTGTGGAATTATATTTGGAGGGATTTCTATTAACAAAAATCAGTGAAAGAGCAGTCACTTATGTCTTTTTTGTAATGGAGAATAGCTTTCCAAAAACTCCTGCTCAGCCCCTTGTGAACTGGACTTGGAAGAGGGAGGATGCTCATGTTTATCTTTGGGCCAAGGTAGCTTTGAATCCTCTCTCTTCCCACACTGCAGTTGGGGAAGAACCTGAAGCTGCCCACAGCCCTTCTTCCGGTTTCACAACCTTCAAGGGCTCCTCTCTGCTCTGGACCCTGCTTTCTAGTCCTACCTACAGCATCTCACCTCACCCCCCAAATAACGGGTCTACAGGTTCTTTCCTGCCAGAAATGTAATTCTCCATTTTTTTTTTCAGCACTAGGGAGGACTGAAAGTTTGAGCCTAGCCTGGGCAACTTAGCAATTTAACAAGACCCTGTCTCAGAATTAAAAAAAAAAAAAAAATTTAAAGGGCAGGGGATGTAGCTCAGTACCAAAAAAATCAAACACACAAACCAAAAACGAGCAAACAAAAAACTTCAAGGACAATGTCAGCTGACATTTTGAGTCCATTATGCACTGAGCCAAAATACTCAACTAAGCTGTTTCTAAAGTCTTGATCCACAGAAACTGTGTTATGGTCTGGATCTAAAATGTACCTCCAGGGCCAGGGATTTAGCTCAGTGTTTTCACTGCCTGCTACGCAAGTGCAAGGACCCAAGTTTGATCCCCGGTACCAAAAATAAAATAAAATAAATAAAATGTACCTCCACCAACAAAGCAAAGGGACAAGCCACAGAGTGGGAAAATTTTTTTACCAGCTATTCAGATAAAGGACTATGAACTAGAATATATAAAGAACTAAAAAAAATCAGACCCCCCCTAAATTTAAAGACCTAAAATGCAACAATGGGCATCTGAAATAAAGGCACTTCTCAGATGAAGAATTAGAAATGTCAAATAAATATATGAAAAAATGTTCAACATCACTGGTCATTCAAGAGATGCAAATGAGAACAACACTGAGATTCCACCTCACCCCAGAAAGAATGGCTGCTATCATGAAACCAATCAATAACAAATGCTGGTGGGGTTGTGGGGAAAGAGGAACCCTGCTCCACTGCTGGTGGGACTGTAGACTGGTGCAACCACTGTGGAAATCAGTGTGGAGATTTCTCAAAAATCTAAAACTGGGGCCAGGGATTTAGCTCAGTGGCACCACCCCAGCCTCAAAAGCACAAGGTCCTGAGTTCAGTTCCTGATACTGAAAAAAAAAAACACAACCCCCCGTAAAACTAGAGGTTCCATTTGACCCAGCTATACTTCTTGATATCTTCCCAAAAGAATTAAAAGCATCATACCATCACAGTGATATATGCACACTCATGTTTATAGCAGCACAGTTTGTAATAGCTAAATCTTGGAAACAGCCCCAAAGGCTATCAACTGACTAAAGGCTATCAAAGAAGATGTTGTTTTTTTTATACAATGGAGTACTACTCTGCCATAAAGAAAGATGAGCTTCAGACATTTATAGCTAAATAGATGGAGCTTGAGACCATACTCTTAAGTGAAATAAATTGGACATACATGTTTAAATACTGCATTCTCTGGTGTGAGAAACTGAAAGTGGAAATAAGGACTGAGATGTATAATGGATGGTGGGAAATGGGAAAAAAAAGTGTTCAAATGGGAAGGGGAACAAGGGAGAAGGAAGGGAGAAAGAAAGGAAGGGACAAGAAAAAATGAAAATAGAAGGAAAAAATGAAAACAAAGCTTTTGTACAGAGAGAGGGAAGGGCACTTGAAGCGGGGAATGGGATAGAATAATTTTTTTTTTTCATACTGGGGAGCTTGCGAAGCAGGCGGTGGAACCACTGAGCTATATCTCTGGCCCTAAAATTTATTAAAGTAAAAATAAAATAAATATAACCCCAAAAACTCATGTGTTGAAGTCTTGGCCCCCTGTATAGCAATGTTCAGGAGTGGAGATTTGAATATTGATTGCATCATGAGGCCTCTGGTCTTATCAATGGATTAATTCATTGATAGGTTCATAATTGAATGGACTATTGGGAGTTGGTGGAAATTGTAGGATAAAATAGGTCACTGGGAGTGTGTCCTCAAAGGTCATGTTGTCCCCTAGCCCCACCTTCCCCACCAGCTTTAGGCTGCCATGAGGCGAGCAGCTTTGCTCTGCCATGCCCTTCCACCATGATGTTCTGCCTCACCACAGGCCCAGAAACAATGAAACCAGCTGACCACCGACTGAAACTTCCAAAACCATGAGCCAAAATAAATCTTTCCTCTTATAAATTGTCCTCAGGTATTTTGTCACAACAATGAAAAGCTGACTAAAAGACTATGTGCAATGATAAGTGTTTGCTGTTGTTTTATGCCACTAAGTGTTGGGGGGAAATTCATGTTATGTTGTTTCTTCCCAACAACAATTCTCTGTGTCAACTTGTGTGTAATTATACTCATCCATTGCATAATGGCATTTGGGAATGCATATACAATGGTGTCAAGTGACATCACAGCTGTTTTAGTTTGTGTAGGTGCACAAATGTTTGCACAGGTTCACACAATAACAAAATCACACAGAACAGCATTTCACAGAATATTGTCTTGCCATTAAGTGGCACTAGACTGTACTTACTATTTACTCATGGCTAGCTCGTGGGGTTGGTGGGTTCTCATCTATACACTAGAATCACTTTATGCCCTGGGTTTAGCACTTGCTCCGTTAGAAGCAAGAAGAGGAAGCACCATCTCTCTCTCTGTCTCTCTCTCTCTGTCTCTGTCTCTCTCTCTCTGTCTGCAATATATATTTGACACGAATATGTAGTTCTAGATATCATATATACTTACAGCTATAAATTAACTTTACATTGAGGATTTTTGTTTTGTTATTTTTTTGTTTATTTGTTTTTGTAGTACTGGGATTGAACCCTGGGCCCTTATATTGACCTATATTCCCAGGCCTTTTGTTATGGCTTGTATCTAGGTGACCCCCTGAAAACAGTACTCATAGGTGGGGCTTATAGAGGTGGCTTGCTGCCTGCCATGTCAGCGACTGGCTGTCTTCTGCTACACTGCCCTGCCTTGGAACCAGATGAACATGGACCGAAACCTCAACAAACTGCAAGCTAAAATGAATCTTTCCTCTTTTAACTTTAGGGTCAATTATTTTGTCTCAGCAATGTGAAAGTAACTAAGACATTTTAAAATTTCTTGTTATTTTGAGACAGGATCTCACTAAATTACTAAGTTGCCCAGGCCAGGTTCAAACATGAATCTCGTGCCTCAGTTTCCCAGAGTTCTGAGATTACAGGTGTGTGCCATCACACCTGGCATCAGCCCTTTTAAAAATTTTGTTTTGAGATAGGGTCTTGTTAAGTTGCCCAGGCTGAGTTGAGATCCTTCTGCCTTAGCCTCTCAACTACCTGAAATTTTATGAAACTTTTACATGAATGTATGAAAAAAAGCACATTTTTGTAATTCTTTCTCTTATGTATGGAACCAATAGATTAATTTATTGAACATGTACTAAATTTCTGCTATATATAAGAAGTTAGAAGATATAAAAGAGAAGCAGAAACTAATCATTCCTGTTGAGAATTTATAATCTAATAGGAGTACTCAAACTTTCACATAAATAAAATACTATGCAGAAACTTCTAAACCCCTATGCATGGGACCTGGAGTGGCCTTGTCCTGAGTGTAATGTACTAAAAGCTTTAAATGGATAATCATCCCTGCTACAATGTGGTACCTATGTGTGCAGGTATTTATCCTTAACTCCAAGTCCCAGAGCTGTACATGGAAAATTTCATTACATGTGGCACAGGTATTTATTTAACAAATCTCATTGTGCCTTTACAACCTTATGAGGAAAATAGAGTGGTTAATGTCTAGGTCCTAGAAAGTCTCCTGGATTTGAATCCTGGCTCCATTACTTGCTGTGAAATGATCTTGGTGAAGTTACTGGCTGTCTGTGACTCAGTTTCCTGACATGAAAAGTGTGGTTAATAATAGTGCCTAGTAACAGTACCAAACAATAATGTCAGTAATCACGAGGATGTCATAAGGTAATTAATGTACCACATTTGGAATAGTGCCTGACATGATAAACACTAAAATGTCAACTCATTACTGTCACTACAATGATCCCCATTTTACAAAGAAATGAAGGCTTGAAGGTGTTCATTAAGCCATGTCTGGGTTTTAACTGTATCACTCTAACATCACCGGAAAAAGTGAAAAAGCAAAGCAGACCAAGATTCGTGTCAGAGCATTTTCTTGTAAGGTAAAGATAAAAAAGTGTTTACATCCAAATTACATAAAATTAGTGGAGAACCTCTTGAAAATAGTCTGTTCTAAACCAAGGTCAGCGAACCCTAGAACAACTCATTTTTACCACTTTCCTTCTTTTTTTGTTTGTTTTTTTGTACCAGGGATCAAACTCGGGACCTTGCGCGGCAGGTGCTGGAACCACTGAGCTAAACCTCCAGCCCTCCTACTTTCCTTCTTAAAGAGTCAGTTTTTTCTGTCAGAGAAGCCCCCTGGGGTGGGTAGATGGCCTGGCTGTTGGTGCAGCCGTTTTTGCACAACTCATGAGGCAGTTTATAGCACAATTTTGAAATACCAGGGATAGCAGGATTACTAATCACGCTGTCTGCTGATGTAAACTCTATTTAGATAGAGTTTTAAAAATAACCTAAAATACAATTACCACCAGGAAGACAGGGCTGGTTGAATGACTACAGAAATATCATTCAGATAATTCATTAACTAATTACAGCACTCCACAAACACATCCTCCTTCAAGGCAGTGGCTGGAGGGATGATTCACAGGGTTGGGCTCAGGGGCCAGAAGGGTGTTCAGTGCTCTCTCCTGGCACCAGCATCACAAGGTGGCACTCTTGACTAACAGAGAGAGGGTTCCTCCCTTGCTGTCTGTAGCATCTGTGGGAAAGTGCTTCGGAGGCCCAGAAATACTTCCATGGCATCAAATAACTGTACTCTTCCCCTGTTGGCTTATTGCATTTATAATTCAACACAGACTTTCAGAGAGCTTAGGCAGGACAAGCAGGTGGCTGGTCACTCTTGTAGTTGGAATCTGTTTCTTTACTGGTTGAGCAATGCATGGGAGAATTATTTACTAGGGACAGAAGGGCCCTCCTGTCCTGCTGCCTGGGCCGCACCTGCCAGAGGCGTGAGCTCTCACTAGTCCAACAGGTGGGTTGTGCAGCCACATATGGGGGTTTTTGAAAGTGTTTAAAATTGTAAAGGTGTCTGCGAACCATACAAAAGTCCCGCTGCTTTGCACAAATCATCCTTTGAATCTGCAGAAAAGTGGGTCTGTTCCTCTATTGGTAGCTACTTCAGAGATTTATTGGATCGGGTGACATAAGAAATGTAAAGGTTTTAGGTTGTTTGCCAAGAAGCCAGTAAATGTACAAGCCATTCTTCTTCTTGCCACTGAACTTGACACACTTCCACGTGGCCTCTGCAGGAGGGCAGATCCGGACTCTGCTCCTTCCTCTGCATGCAACTCAGTCAGCCTTCAGACCCTTGCTCACGTGGCCGGCCTTGTGATGGTACTGAAGACCAACTACTCAAAATTCTGAATAGGAATGAGTTCCAGACTTTTAAAATCAATGACAGTAGCACACCTGCCTGGCAAAGGTCTCCTAATAGCCCCTGTTTAGATCTGCCAGACCTCTCCTTACCTTTAAAAAACAGAACAAAATCTGCTGCCTGCCTCACAAGTGCAAGGTCCCGAGTTCAACCCCTGGTACCAAAAAAATAAAACAAAACAAATTAAAAAAAACAGAACAAAACAAATACAAACTATACATCTACCTGGCTGTCCTACCCTATTTTTCTGTTTTCCTCCAGAGTAGTGAATGTCAGGCATTTCCTGGGCCAAAGACAGGATTAACATTTCTCAGCCTAGTAAACATAGCCGTCTGGATTCAACACAGGGAGCATTAGCGTTCCAACCTTTTCCTGTAATCAGCTTGAACGATCTAGGCTGCAAGCTTGGAAATTGAATTCTAGAAGTGATTTTCCCATCCTGGAAGCTGTTTCAATTACAGCTTCTTGCAGATGAACCTCTGCTAAGCAGCAAACCTACAAACTCTGGCACTTACGTAATTAGTCTGCCCAAGGGGAACCTGGCCCTGACACACAAGGAAGATGTCACCTGCAGGCGGAGAACACAAGCATTGCGCAGAGTGATGGTCCTGCACCGCCAAGCACCTGTGGCAAAACAGACATCCAGAGATTCTGAGCAGCCAATCAGGTCTTTAAAGACTTTTGATCCAACTCGGGAGGCCAATAGGTCATTTCCATGCAATAGATAGTGCTAAACCCTATGCTGTGGAAGCAGTAGCTCAGTTTGGGATTGAGAAGATGTGACCCTGAGTTGGTGTGGTGGAGCATGCTGGTAATCTAAGCACTCAGAAGGCTGAGGCAGAAGGATCGCCACAAGTTCGAGGACAGCCTGGACTACATAGTGAGTTCAAGGCCAGTCTGAACTACATAGATAGAACCTATCTCAAAAAGACAAAAAAAAAGGAAAAAGATAAAAAGAAGATGTGACTGCAAGCTGAATCTCTGTGATTAAATAATAGATGGGAAGTAAAAATAATTAAGATGTACTATGGGGCCGGGGATTTAGCTCAGTGGCACCAAGCCTGCCTTGCAAGCTCAAGGTCCTGAGTTCGATCCCCAGTACCAAAAAAAATGCCCAGTTAATCTCATATTTCTGATAAGATATACTATGTATACTTACCAGCTCCCCATGATGAATGTAATAATTTTGTACTGCCAACATGTACTAGTAAAAATAAATAATAGTCAGCTTTGTAAAGAGAAGTGGGAAGGGTATTTCAAATAGAAGAAAGAGCAGGCAAAGGCCAAAAGCAACAGAGTACATGTGTATGTACACAAATGTGCACGTGTAACTCCAGCCAGCCCAGGATTCAGCTGCAAGGAGGGCAGTGCCAGCAGACTAGCTGGGCATGCCTTTGCCCTTCACTATCATTGTTTAACATCAGGAAGTCCTTTAGATATTGTCCCAGGATTTGGTTTTCAAGACACCAGATTCCTTGTGTATGAGAGATAGAACCCTATGGGCCCTCCCAAATATGATTTCCTTTGTATTTCCAAACTCCATCTTTAGAGTGGGCAGTGGGTCCTTGGAATTAGAATGAGGCTTCAGTGGGTGTCAGAATAGTGAGTTCACAGGGGCAGAGGAACTGATCCAGGGGAACCCTCAGGGCATGGCAATCGATCCTAGAAGGTCTTGGCTGTAGGTCACAGGAGTGATTTTCAGAGCAGTTTCAGAGATTGCTACGGAGGTGGCCCTGGTGTGAACTGGTAGGAGATAATATGTTACTGAAGATTCCTCCGGTGTGGAAATGACTTGGGAGCTGAACAGAGGCTCTTTTTAAAATTGAGTCATGAAGCAGGATCCTGAACTTGTCCCTTTTTTCTATGCTTCCCTATTTGGGTGAAGGATGCTTAAAAAGGGAAGGCTGAATGTATGAAACCTACAACATCTGGCTGCTATCAGCACACCCAGAATTAGTGTAAGTATAGGCCAGGCAGACCTGTGTTCTAGTAAGTCCTAACCTTGCAGTTGTCTGTGGGACTTAGGTTACTTAATTTCATTAAGTGTCAAGTTCTTTGCTATTAAAATGGGGGCAATCAAGCTCATAGGTTGCTGTGGATGTCAAAAGAATATTCATGTGAGATCTGGCATCACAATGAGAATTTAATAATAATGAGTTTATCCAGGCACAACTGAATAAAAGATTGCAGCTGGTGTCTACTTTTGAATTTTTCTGGCAACTGTAGCCATGGTGGCCAGTGCGGTCACACAAGTAGGAACCCAAGTCTGCCACTCCTGAAGGCCTCCCACCAGCCTTTCCTCCTCTCTGCTTCTGCTGAGCTCTGCACGTGAGCCAGCAGCTTCTAACCACCTTTTCCACACAAGGCTGTGGGATAAAGGGCACCCGGCCAAAAGATACAATCTGGGTTCTCATTCACTCTCATAATAGAAGGTGAACATTTCCATTGCTCTTCTCAGTTTTGAAATTGCAGAAATGGTGAAGATTTAGTTTGTTTTTTTTATTTTTTGAGGTTAAAAACAGATGCAGGCTGAGAACATAGCTCAGTTGTAGAGAACTTACCCACAGCTCTGGAGTTGAGCCCTATCAAACAAAAACAAAAGCAAAACAACCTTAAACACACTGTAGGACACAAGTTGAGCCTACTTTGCTTCTTTTTCTTTCTTTCTTTCTTTTTTTTTTTTTTCTTTTTGAGGCAAGGTCTCACTACGTAGTTCAGACAGATCTTGAACTCACTATGTAGCCCAGGCTGGCCTCAAACTCATGGCCATCCTCCTGCCTCAGCCTCCCAAGGGCTGGGTTTACAGGTGTGCACCTCCATAACCTGCTACTTTGCTTTTTCTGGTCTCAATTTCCTATCCTGTAAATGAGATAATAGTGATACTTTCCTCTTAGGGTTATTGTGGAGATTAAATGAAAACATATGAAACACATTGGCAGAAAACAAGCATCTGACAAGTCATAGCAGTTATCATAATAGTATTCTGCTTTCAGAGTTGACTTAGGGTTTTTTCCAGAAATATTCCATGTTACAAGAAAATACATTGACACACACCTGAGAACAGAGAGACGCTGTATTTAATGTTCTTCAACTCACTGTTTTCACTTAACAGTAATCTTGGGCATGTGTCCATATTAATGCATATTGATTCTTCCACATTCTATGTGAATGACTGAGCAGTATTTTATTGAATGGGTATACCATAATTTATATGTCCAAAGGGAAATATTTAAAAATCTATAATTACATATTTACTCAGAGATTTTATATTTGAAAATGCGTGTGAACAACCATTTGAGTAATTCAAACACATTTTCAGCATTTACAAATCCTGTAAACTTGATCCACGTTATGTACAAACAATGTTGCTGAGGCAAACTGGATCTTCAAATCAATAACAGTGTGGGCCAGAATGAATGTGCCTAAGGGGCAAGTTAAAAACTGTAAGTTACTATATTTTCTCCAGACTAATTTGGAACAGAATGGAGCATTAAATGAGGTGTGATAGTTGTTTGTTCAAGCTTTTAAGTACAATATAAAGGGACCAGTGGTTTTACTATTATATTTTCCGTTTGGCTTCCCAGAACCTCATATTCAATCCATGTCCTGTTGTTCAAAGTTATTTTGAAATGGGCCGAGTCTTAATTGAAGTGGAAGTACCTGAAACCAGAGTTAATATCAGGAGCAACAGGGAGTCAGATTCACGGAGGTAAACTGTTGCTAGTTCTGCATTTCAAGCCCTTTTGGCTCCTGGGCCAGCTGAACTTCTGGTTGTAGGCTGAGCTGGATGGAGACAGATGCAGCTCTAGTGATTCTGCTGAACTTTGGATTCCCTGGGCACATAAGAAAAGGGTTGTGCTACAGGGTCCAGGGGCCCAAGTCAGACAGTACCGGGCATGACTTCCACCAATAATTATGAAGGCTGCTGAATACACCAGCTACTGCTCTGGAAGCTAGAGACACAATGGACAATAGGATGAGACTGAGTCTGTCCTTGTGGAGCGTAAATTATTTTTTACAGGATCGATATAAATAACCAAGTAAAAAAAATACAGAGTTTCATTAACACCAATAAACAGAGTGATGAAAAGAGAGTTGCTATTAGTCCATTTGCTGTTATAATAACAAGGAACCTGAGCACAGACCCGTCCACCTCCTGACATGGGCTCCCACAGGACACTGCAGTGAGTTCCACACCTTCGACTGCATTCTTTAGCTCTTCAGTATGCAGAAAGGCCTTCTGGACCCTTCCTCACCTGACTCTGCATAAAGACAATTTTGAGGACTTCTGGGAAGATGGTAGAGTGGTGAACAACAAAGAAACAGTCTCTCCAAGACTGGGAGTCCAGACTCTGGAATACAGCAACGTGAGAAAGAGAAGGAGGGAAGTAGGTCCCCGGGACTCAGCAAGGATCTGAAGTGAGGATTGAAGGCCATGAGGAGAGTGAAAAGAGAGACCTCAGTGCAGAAGAAAGAGGTGGCAAACAGCACTTTTTCCCCGAGCCCTGTCTCACTGTGTGGGAGGGGCAGCTCAAACCTACAGATGCACAGTGATTACTGGTGACCTTAGAGGCCACCACAGAAAAATGTACCAATGGACGGAGCAGTGGACAGCAGACTACAGTGGCTGGTGAGTTTTTTTTATGTTTTTAGTGGCACAGCTTGTAATAGCTAAATCTTGGGTGACCTGGGTATGTATATATCACTGTAGTATTTTAATTCTTTTGGGAAGATAACAAGAAGGGGAATGGTTGGGTCAAATAGAACCTCTAGTTTGCTTCTCTTTCAATTTCATTAATGAGTTTGAGAGGCATTAGATCTCCTCTAAATTTCTTGTAGAATTCAGCAGTGAATCCGTCGGGACCTGGACTTTTCTTTGTTGGTAGGTTTTTAATTATATTTTCAATTTCCTTGACTAATATTAGTTTATTTAGAATTTTTATATTTCTTGATTCAGTTTGGTAATTCATATGTATCTAGGAATCTGTCCGTTTCTTCTGTGTTTTCCATTTTATCAGAATACAGGTTCTCAAAGTAGGTACTAAGATCTGGATTTCTGCAGGGTCTGTTGTGATTTCACCCATTCAGTTGCATGGATTTGAGTCTTTTCTTTCCTTTTTTTGATAAGGTTGGCATGAGTATAGTCCTCCAGCAGGTCAGAGCCCACAGGAGGCTCCAGAATACCCCACCAACTGCTTATTAGCTATCTGCCGAGCACCGGCCTAGCACAAGGACAAGCATCTGCAACAAGGGAGTTACAGGCCCCACTGAGGCACCTTCTTCACTGGGGAGACCAAAAATCCCCATGTGATGAATTAAATTCTAAGATGCCAGGCCTCAGGCAAGGATGAGTGTGGGCACCAGCCTCACAGGAAGCAGGAACAAGTTTGCTGGGGACCCAGATGCCCAGCTTTGGGACCCTAGGCAAAATCGTGAATTGCATACTTTCCTTTCTCTTGCCAGGAATGCAAGCTGACCCCATCTCCCACACTGACACCCTACCCAGACCCCTCTGGCAGCATTAGCTACCCCAACACACATCTGGTTTTTGTTTATGGCCCTGGGGATTGGCCCCGGGACCTCATGCATGCCAGGCAAGCACATCACCACTGAGCTACCCACAGTCCCACATCTGCTTTCTAAAGAAGTGCTGAAACCAAAATGGATGCTTCACTTTGGGTCTGTGTGGGAGAGATATTTAAAGCCTGGTTCTACCTGATGACCTTGGCCAGCAACCCTCTGCCACTGGTGAATAGAAGGTCACACATGTCACAGACTCCAGACTACGCAAGGGCTATATATGTTCCAAGAAGAAAATCCTCTGGACAAGACCTCCTGGAGAGGAGAGGCCTGGGGCTGAGCTTGGACAGTGTTTAGGGGCTGGATTTGAGGATGCAGGGCATCTAACACACAAGAAAAGACCTGGGAAGGGGCAGAGGATTTAGCTCAGTGGTTTCGCTGCCCGCCTCACAAGCGCAAGGGCCCGAGTTTGATCCCTGGTACCAAAAAAAAAAAAAAGACCCAGGAGTTTTCAGAACACAGTACCCGCTTAATTTGGATGGAGTGAAAGGCAAAGGGGACACAGCATTTGAGATATAGGTGGTAAGAGCCATTTACTGTTAACGGGGGTGTGGGTTTTCTTTAAGGTCTTTTAAGACCTTCTCTTTGTCTCTGGTGTTCAGTAATTTTTTTTTTTGAGACAGTCTCACCATGCTGTTTAGGCTGGCCTTGAACTCACTATGTAGCCCAGACTGGCCTCAAATTTGCAGTGATCCTCCTCCCTCAGCCTCCCAAGTGCTGGGATTACAGGCAGGTGCCACCACACCTAGCCAGTAATTTCATTGTATTGTGTAGAGGTGTAGATTTCTTTCTGTCATACCTAGTATATATTGTGATTTCTAATGAGATAGGAGACTAGGGCATAGCAAAGCTGGCTGGGGAAGGAGGCATGATTAATTACAAAGACCCTGGAATGCGTGTAGAACAGTTCCCAAAACCCCACACATGGACTTCTCCCAAGAACTCCAGTAGATTTTCCATAGGAGGCCTAGATCTGACATCAGCTTGAGGTGTGGGTTCCCAGCTCCGCCTCTCAGGACCCGTGGGTAGAAGTTCTGTGGGTTTCCTTGAGATTTGGACAGTATAAAAGGACGCAGAGGCTAAGAGCCCTCTGTTGTGGCTTTCCTCACGATAGCACTCCCTGCTTTCTCCAGGGTGTTCTTTTATTTCTTTTTCCTTTTTTCACTCGGCCCAAACTTGCTTCTCTGTTTAGTTCTTTGTTAAAGACAAGAAGAATCTGGAATCTAACTCCACAGGGAGAGGCGAACAACCTAGAACCCAATAATGTTTAGTTGGTGAACCCCTATTAGAAGCAGGCTACCTGGTAACACTACCATTACAGGCCAAACTGTGCCTCCCCACCGAGTCATACATTGCAGTCCAGTACCTCAGAATGTGGCTGTATTTGGAGAAAAGGTCTTTAAAGGGGAAATGAAGTTAAATGAGGTTAGTAGGGTGAGTCCTAGCTCAATCTGACTGGTGTTTTGGTACAAAGGGTGGATTAGGATACATATACACAGAGGGAAGACTATGCAAACACAAAAGGAGAAAAACAGCTCTCTGCAAGCCAAGGGGATGGTTAGGAGAAACCAACCTTGCTAGCCTCTAGAATTGTGAAAAAAATAAATTTTAGCTTTTTAAATCTCTTCCTCTGGGATACTTTGTTAGGGAAGTAATAGCAAACTAATACACCTTATCTCTAAAAATGTATGTCTTTCACATTTTGGAAAATTCCCAACACCTCTCTTCAGCTATACTGCCTCTTGTTCTTTTTGTTTTGTTTTGTTTTTTGGAACAGGGTTCACTGTGCAGTTCAGGCTGGGCTTGAACTCATGGTGATCCTCCTGCCTCAGCCTCCCAAGTGCTGGGATATAGGCGTGCGCCACCACACACAGCTCTCTTATTCTTTTTTGCTGTTCCCTCCTGGTCTTCAGTTTGACATGTGTTGGATTTTAATATTCCTTTGTCCATATTGCAGAACTTTCTCATATTTCCCTTCTTCTCTCCCTCTGTGTTGTAAGTGGGATTATTTCCTCAGATCTTTCAGTTCACTCATTTTCTCGATATTTTTGTCCAATTTGGGTTTAATCTGTCTTTTATTTTTCTGTTTTTATGAGCTAGGGTCTGGTTATGCAGCCCAGACCGGCCTGGAACTCTCAGCAATCCTCCTGTGCCTCAGCCTCCTGAGTGCTGGGATAACAGGTGTGCGCTACTATGCCTGGCCAATCTATCTTTTTTTTTTTTTTGGTACTGGGGATCGAACTTGGGACCTTGTGCTTGCAAGGCAGGCAGTGGAACCACTGAGCTAAATCCCCGGCCCAAGCTAATCTATCTTTTAAATTTGCTTAAACAATTATATTTTTCATTTTTACAGTTTCCTTTTCAAATCTAGTCTTTCATCTTTTGAGAAGAGTCAGATCACTTACAAGAAGATGACAAACAGGAAAATTCTCATTACACAGAATAAAACCCAGAAGAAAAAGAGTAGCCCAGGACTTTAAAATGCTGAAAGAAAATAAAGAATGAAAGTAAGATTTAAAATTAAATATTTTAGCTCAACATCGTGGCACATGCCTATATCCTAGCCACTCTGGAGGCTGAGGTAGAAGGATCACAAACTCAAGGCCAGGTGGGTGTTGAGGTGCATGTCTGTAATCCCAGTATTCTAGAGGCTGAGGCAGGAGAATCACATGAATTTGAGGTCAGCCTGAGTTACACAGGAAGACTCTGTTTCAAAAAAAAAACAAAAAAACACCCCACTCCATCCCCCCAAAAAACAAATTCAAGGCCAGCCTAGGAAACTTAGAGCCTGTATCAAAATATAAAATTTTTTGTTTGTTTGAGACAGGGTCTTGCTATGTAGTTCAGGCTGGTCTTGAACTCACTTTGTAGCCCAGATTGGCCTCAAACTTGTAGTGATCTTCCTGCCTCAGCTTCAAAACATTTTTAAGGGCTTCTTAATGTAGCTCAATGGTACTAGAGCCTGGTTGCAATGCCCTACCAAATACAAATAAATAAACTTTTGATTGCCTTATGATCACTGACTAGGAATAAAAGGATATTAAATACTGGAAAAGCAGGACAATTGGCAGAAAAAGAGAAACTTTTATAATCACTAGAGTCATGATCAATTCAGACAAGAATCATCAATAAACACTAAAGGTAGTAGAGAAATAACGTGGGGAAAAGTGTACTTCAATGAACTCTAAGAGATTACCTCGCTTCTTTTCCATTCTCTTTGGCCCTCACCCTCTGAGCTCCTCATTGCCATGCCTTGAAAAATTGAGGAAATCAAGGATTTTCTGCTCATAGCTAGGTGGAAGGACACCAAACCTGTAGAGATAAAAAAGAACAAAGATAACGTGAAGTTCAAAGTTCGTTGCACCTTGCTGATCACAGGCAAAGAGAAGGCAGAGAAACTGAAGCAGCCCCTGCCTCCAGGCTTGTTAGTAAAGGAGCTGAAATGAATCAGACAGACTGATGTGAAGTAGATTAAAAAACTTTAAAAGTCAATAAAAAAAATTACCTCACAGCTTACTTATCAATTCGAAGAATAAAACGTATCTTTCCAAAGAAGAAATCTGGTGAACATAATTTTAGCCAAGTGATCAAACTTAACATCACCAATGTTGGGACAGTTCAACTCCAGGTAGCTCCTAACATAACATACTGAGGACACAATAGCACCCACACAGTATTCCTGTGAAAAATATCACTTGAATCTGATTAGGAGGAAACAGCCAATCTAAATCCAGGGCCTGAATTTCACTCATTCATTCATTCATTCAGTACTGAGAGTGAACTCAGGGCCTCACAAATGCTAGGTAAGCTTTCTACCACTGAGCTACATCCCAGCCCAGAGGGCCTGAACTTTTAAAAAGTGCCTATATAAAATGATAAATACAATTATGATAAATTACTGTTTTATTTTATTTATTTTTTTGCAGTACTTGGGATTGAATTTAGAGCTTCACACATGCTAGGCAAATGCTTTATCACTGAGTTACATCCCCACCCCTTATTTTATTATTGCTTTTTTTTTGGAGACAGGGTTTCTGCTGTGTAGTTCAGGCTGGCCTTGAACTCAGGCTGGTCTCAAACTCGTAGTGATCCTCCTGCCTCAACCTCCCCAGTGCTGGGATTAAAAGCATGCACCACTATGCCTGATTTTATTTTTATTTTTCACCTGATTTTATTATGACTTTTAAGAGTGGCCAGGATCAACTATCACCAAATATCCAAATACCCAAAAAAATTATGCTTCTCA
Organism: Heterocephalus glaber; assembly: GCF_053883595.1. Taxonomy (NCBI): domain Eukaryota; kingdom Metazoa; phylum Chordata; class Mammalia; order Rodentia; family Bathyergidae; genus Heterocephalus; species Heterocephalus glaber. The sequence goes on from NW_028258320.1 coordinate 64,992,603, forward strand.
AATCTCTTCATGTCTGTTCCACAAGAAGAACAACTGAGTTGCCCTATGGATTCCACTCACAAGAGAAGCCCTTTTTAAAATTGTTTTTTCAGTGCCAAGGATTAAATTAGTATTTTAAATAAGAAGAGAGAAAAACCACACATTAAGTCTAGTATGTTACCTTAAGAGGGGAAAAAAATGAGAGGACACACGTAGATAGGAATCTGAGTATGGTGACATACTCGTTCTTTTTTCAAGCCGAACATTTATTGATTGGTACATTTTAGGCATGTATAATGGTAATATTCATCATAGGGAATTTGTACCTGTACATGATATATCTCGCTTCTTCTTTTCCCTTTCCTTTGTGCTCCCTTCAACTCTTCTTCCTCTCACTATTCACAAAAACGTTGTTTCCATTTTTTCCTTGTTCTTTTTTTTTCTTGTCCTTTCCTTCCTTTTTTTTTTTTTGGTACCAGGGATAGAACTCACGTCCTTGTGCTTGTGCAGCAGGGGGCGAAACCACTGAACTAAATCCCTGGCCCCTATCCTTTTCTTCCTTTCTCCCTCCCGCCTCCCTTGTCCTCCTTCTCATTTGAACATTTTCTTCCCATTTCCCAACATCCATTATACCTCTCAGTCCACATGTCTTTCCTGCTGGGTCAGCAGAAGGTTGGGGGCCCCTTAGGGACAGAGCTCCCCCTGCTGACTAACAAGAGGTTGCCTTCAGGACATCAAACGCCGGAACTGCCTTTGTAACAGTAATCTGTCATAGGTCACCAGTTGCTGCCGGTTCTTAGTGTGGATATGGAGTATGGCATGGGCTTTAGTTTTGCGGGGGTCCCTCTGCAGGGGTCTCTCTGGAGCAGTAGCCTTGGGCATGCTTCTTAATCTGAGCCACAGTTTCTCATCTTGACCGTGGCTAGAATAATGCCGTTATCAGTTGGGACCCTGTGAGGGAGACAGACATTACATTACCTGATTGAACAGAGAGAATGTGAGGAGATCTCTAAACACACACCGGAGGACTGAAAAAGCAAAAAGGGTATTTGGAGTATACAGATCTTCAAGGGCCAGGGATTTAGCTCAGTGGTTCTGCCACCTGCCTTGGAAGTGCTAGGTCCCAAGTTCGATCCCCGGTACCAAAAACAAGAAACAAAAAACCAGATCTTCTTGCAGAAGCAGCTGCCATTCCTTTGGGGGTGGGAAGAGGTTGGGATTGTCAGGGTTGGTGCCATCCTTACTGCCATGTACCATATCTGCCCCAGTTCTAGAGCCTCCCACTCTCAGGACTGGCTCCCCGGGCTTCATGCATGCTGCCCTGGTCTGTCGGAAGGTCAGCTGGGACATCTGTTTGGCTGGGCCTCTTTTTTTCTTTCATCCTGCAGGAAGCTCAATTGGCTTCCTCAGGGGGCAGACGATCTAAGAGAACATGTCCGGTGCACAGGCGCTCCGCTGGCTGCCCCATTTGCTGATGCCCCACTGACAAAGCAGAGGCTCCCCAGCTAGGTGAGTCACTGTGCAGGGGACTACAGGTGAGCATAGGCACCAGGAGGCAGGATTCACTGGAGGTCAGCAGAGGAACAATCTGTCACAATAACCTAACAGTTGTGAGGAGAGGGCTCACTGGGGCTGCTGCTGCCTCAGGAGCTTGGGGCAGGGGTCTCACGGTGCTGGGCCTCGGGTACTGAGTCCTACCAGATTGTGCTGGGATTGCAGAAAGAAGTAGGAAATTGGAACCACCTGTTGCCTCAGGAGATCAGCAAGCAAACAGAAGGGAACTAGGCCCTGCTTTTCTCTTCTGCCTTCCAAAATCCTCTTGTGGTCCCTTTTTATCCGAACTTACTAGGAAGCCTGCTGACAAAGGAGAGATGTAGTTTGCCCACTGGTGTTCGCATATTTCTTAGCCCAGATGAAATGTCAGTAATGGGCAATTGCTGGGGGTGGTGGCATACGCCTGTAATCCTGGCACTCAGGAGGTTGAGGCAGGAGGATTGCCACAAGTTCAAGGCCAGCCTGGGCTACACGGTGCATTCAAGGGCAGCCTGAAGTACATAGCCAGACCCTGTCTCAACAGCCCCCCCCATGGACATTATTTTTATTGTTATTAAAAAGTTAAGTCATGTAATCTTTCTTAAACTGAGGGGTGTGTGTCTGTGTGTGTGCCTGTGGTACTGGAGATCAAATTCAGGGGTGCTCTACCACTGAGCTACAGCCCCAATCTTTTCATTTTATTTTGAAACAGGGTCTTACTAAACTTCCCAGACTAGGCTCAAACTTGTGACCTGCAAGTAGCTGAATTTCAGGTGTGTGCCACTACAGCTGCCTGAGATTCTTTTCTAACCCAATTCAGTCAGCTCTCTGTATCCATGGGTTCCTCACAGAGCTAAGGGGCCCCTACCGGAGGCCAAAGAGAAGGTCCACCATCTTGGACTTCCAGCCATTACAACTGTGAGGAAGGCATTAGTAGTACAGCGTATGTGGGAGACATACCATAGATTTAGATGTAAACTGCTACCATAACATTTCAGTGTTTGCAGCCATTACATTACTAAGCCACTAAATTAATAGTGATGAGAGATGTAAACTGAATAAAGGCTCAGCAAAGATGTCTATGTCCTAACACCCAGAACATGTGAATATTTTTGTTATAAAAAAAGAGACTTTGTCACAATAGCATCCAAAAAAATGAAATACCTAGGAATCAATCTAACAAAAGAAATCAAAGACCTCGTCTCTGAAAACTACAGCACTCTGAAAAAAGAGATCAAAGAGGGTATCAGAAAATGGAGGGCTGGGGGTTTAGCTCAGTGGCACCGTGCCTGCCTCGCAAGCACAAGGTCCTGAGTTCAATCTCAGGTGCCAGAAAGAAAATGGAAAGACATCCCTTGCTCCTAGGTAGGAAGAACCAATATAGAAAATGGCCATACTTCCAAAACTAATATATAGTTTCAATGCAATCCCGATTGAAATTCCAACAGCATATTTCACAGAACTAGAAAAAACAATACAAAAATTCATTTGGAACCAGAATAGACCTAGAATACCAAAAGCAATTCTAAGCAACAAGGATCAAAGGTTGGGGGTATCACAATCCCCAACTTGAAACTATACTACAAAGCTACTGTGATACAAACAGCATGGTACTGGCAAAGAGACAGACCTGAGGGTCAAAGGAACAGATTAGAAGATGCAGAAACAACTCCAGACATACTCAGCCACCTCATCTTTGACAAAGGAGCAAAACACCCTCACTGGAAGAAAGACAGACTCTTTAATAAATGTTACTGGAAAAACTGGGTTTCAACCTGCCAAAGATTAAAACTAGACCTATATCTGTCACCATGAACTAAACTAAAAGCAAAGTGGATCAAAGATCTAAATATTAAAACAGAAACACTAAACCTACTGGAAGAGAGATTAGGTAGAATCCTTGAAGACATTGGTGTAGGAAAAGACTTTATGAACAAAACCTCAGTTGCCCGTGAACTAGCACAAAGAATCAACAACTGGGATCTCATCTTATTAAAAAGCTTCTGCACAACAAGAGAAACCACCAACAGATTGAAGAGACAATCCACAATGTGGGAAAAAATTTTTACCAGCTGTTCCTCAGACAAAGGTCTACTATCTAGAATATATAAAAAACTTTAAAAAATGAGACCTCCCAAATTTAAAGACCCAATCTAAAAATGGACATCTGAAATGAACAGACATTTCTCAGACAAAGAAGTAGAAATAGCAAATAAACATATGAAAAAATGTTCAACATCACTGGTCATTTGAGAGATGCAAATGAAAACAATGCTGAGATTCCACCTCACTCCAGAAAGGATGGCTGCTATCATGAAATCAACCAATAACAAATGCTGGCAGGGATGTGGGGAAAGAGGAACCCTGCTCCACTGCTGGTGGGAGTGTAGACTGGTGCAACCACTGTGGAAATCAATATGGAGATACCTCAAAGGACTAGGATTAGAGATCCCATTTGATCCAGCTATTCCCTGCTGGCTATCTTCCCAAAAGAATGTGGTGCCTGCCTCACAAGCTCAAGGTCCTGAGTTTGATCCCCAGTACCACCACCACCAACAACAAGAATTAAAAGAATCTGGCCAGGCATGTTGTCGCACACCTGTGATCCCAGCACTTGGGAGGCTGAGGTGGGAGGCTGAAGTGGGAGGATCGCTGTGAGTTTGAGGACAGCCTGAACTACATAGCAAGGCCCTGTCACACACACACACACACACACACACACACACACACACACACACACACAGAATCAAAAGAATCATACCACAGTGATATATGAGCCCCCATGTTTATAGCGGCACAGTTTCTAAAAGCTAAATCTTAGAAACAGCCTAACTGCCCATCAACTGGTGACTGGATAAAGAAGATGTTTTTTATATATAAAATAGAGTACTACTCAGCCATAAAGCATGAGAAACTACAGACATTAACAGTTAAATGGATGCACACTGAGGCCATATTCTTTTTTTTTTTTCTTTTGGGTACTGGGGATCATACTCAGGACCTTGCACTTTCAAAGCAGGCATGGTGCCACTGAGCTAAATCCCTGGCCCAAGGCCATACTCTTAAGTGAAATAAATAGGACACATGTGTGAAAATATTGAATAGTTTCTCTGGTGTGAGAAACTGAAAGTGTAAATGAGGACCAAAATTTATAATAGATAATGTGAAATAGGAAGAAAAGGTCCAAAGGGGAAAAGGAAAGGGAAGTGGGGGGGGGTAGGGGAAAAGAAAGAAGGGAAACGAAAAAAATAAAAGAAAAGGAAAAAATGGAAACAAATTCTTTGTAAATAGGGAGAGGTGGAGGGGTTGAAGGGAGGGCAGGGGAATAGGGAAAAAATAAGAACCAAGATTCATTATGTACAGGTACAAATTCCCAATGATGAATATCATCATATTGTATACCTAAAATGTACCAATAAACTTAATGAATAAAATTTTTTTTTTTTTTTTTGGTGCTGGGGATCGAACTTGGGTCCTTGTGCTTGCGCAGCAAGCGGCGAAACCACTCAGCTAAATCCCCAGCCAAAGATTTTTTTTTTAAAAAAGAGACTTTGTTGGGCCGGGGATTTAGCTCAGTGGTTCCACCGCCTGCCTCGAAAGTGCAAGGTCCTGAGTTCAACCCCTGGTACCAAAAAATAATAATAATAAAAATAAAAAATAAAGAGACTTTGTAGATGTGACTAAGGATCTTCAGACAGAGAGATTACTCTGACCCAAACTAATTTCCATTGTAAATAAAAAAGGGAGCCATGGGCCAGGGATTTAGCTCAGTGGTTCTGGTGCCTGCCTCGCAAGTGCAAGATCCCAAGTTCGATTCCCGGTACCAAAAAAAAAAACAACAACAAAAAAGGGAGCCATGAGGATCAGTCAGAAAGAGAACATGAAAGAACAGAAGCAGAGGTCAGGAGAGAAGATATGCTGCTGTCTTGTTGTTTTGCGAGGATCTCACTACATTCAGGCTAGACTTGAATTCACTACATAGCCCAGGCTGGCTTTGAACTTGTGGTGATCCTCCTGCCTCAGCCTCCCACGTGCTAGGATTACAGGCCTGCACCACCACACCCAGCTATGCTGCCATCTTTGAAAATGGAGGAAGGGGCCAATAGCTCAAGAATACAGGTAGCCTCTAGAAACTGGGGAAGATAAAGAACCACCCTTGCCAATACTTTGGTTTTAGCCAGGTTACACTGATTTTGGACTTTTGACCTTCAGAACTGTTAGATCATAAATTCACCGTTTGCCATTATTTTTTACAGCAGGAACAGGAAACTAACACATTGGACCAGGGATGGGTCAATGAATTGCAGTATCGTGATTAATCCAGTACTACACCTAGGTCCAATTAAAAAAAAACATAGATGGAATCTCTGAATGGCTCCTCACTGCAAAGCTTCAATTCTCCAGCATGGCCATATCAGTGGTGGCCAACTTACTTACGGCACATATGCCACAATGGTCTGTTTGTACCATTGAATGCTCTAAAAGGTTCTTCATCACTGCCATAGATCCTTGACTACATGGTTCTACAAGGCCCACGCCCACCTTCCTAGCTCTCAAGATGCCTATTTCTTGCTGCCGAAAGCATCCTCCCTCCCTGGCCCTAGACCTATACATTTTAGCCATGAATCCTGGCCTGGGAGCCCTTTGCTGTTCCTATAAACTAACCCCCATCCTCAAGCCCCAGGTACTGGGGATCCAACCCACGGACACTCTTACCACTGAAATATATATATATATATACTGAGCTCTTTTTAAGAGTCTTGCTAAGTCACTAAATTATGCAGCCTGGCCTCAAACCGGTGATCCTCCTCCCTCAACTTTTGGAGTACCTGAGATTACAGGTGTCCACCACGGCACCTGGCTCCCATACATTTTTATGGGGCTCAGCTCCTTTGTCAGGATCTCTGTGTATTAAGTCTTCCAGGTTAAAATCTCCTCCCCTGCAAACTGACATGTCTTGGTGTACAGCTGATTATGCCTACAGGATGAGGATTCGGTGGTACCTGCAGCACTATCACTTGCACAGATATGTCCCATTGCGTTTACAGAACCAACTCGTAAACCTGTTAACTGGGAAGGCTAAGCTCAGGCAATAGGCTAAAAGACCTTTCACCACCCCCTTCACTAAACTTCGAAAGCAGGTACAAATTCAGAAACTTTCTCCTGAAGGTGCTGAGTGGGAAAAGGCACACCGGGAACTGCTGTGCGTGTGAGACAAATTCTACAGGGTTGCTGACTAGTTTGAATATGGCTTCCCACATCATCTTCAAGCTAGGCTTCCCCACATGATGGATGTCCATAAACACCTTTAAATCTGTGCATGCCTGTTCAATTAAGTAAGGGTGTAGGAGGCAAGTCATTTAATGAAGGACTGCTCTTCTTCTCCCCTAAATCGATGAGATAGCAGATAGGGACCTTTGAAACTTGTAAAGCAATCTACAAGCAGGCTTCCTATGAACACCTATTTGCGGGAAAACGCGCCCCCAAAGATACAACTGGCTTTGGGGGAGCCCGAGGTCCGCCCCAGCCTCTCCGGGTCTCCACCAGGCCAGCCTCTCTCCAGTCCGTAGCGCGAGGCGGCTGTTGATGACTGCAGGCCCGCCGTTCTGATGAACACAGGAGAGCCTGTTAGGCCTGCTGGCTCGGACACCACGCGGAGACAGAGCGCTGCCAGACTGCAGTTGAAGAAACCGCTCTCTGGCTGGACGGAGGCGGAGCAGAAGCTCACGGTAGGCCAACAGAGGCGCCTTAGGATGCCTAGAGCAGTCTTGGGACGGCCCCCAGCGCGAGGCACTCTGGGATTTGTAGTTTACTCCCCAGACATCGCTTTTCCCACTCGGATGGGCCGCTTGTTAGCATCGCAGTTATTCCTCCCAGCAGGCCGACTTCCTGGTCGCCGCACGTCCTCACGTATGACTACACTACCCAGAAGTCTCTCCTCCGTGTCGCGGCGCGGAGTCACCTTCAGACTACAGTTCCCAGAAGTCCACTGGAGAAGTGCTTCCGTCTCTGCTTCTCAGGACCAGAATTCCCAGAGACTTCACGGCGGGTCTCTTTTTACTCGATCTCTTCTGGGGCTGGCTGCGCCGCAGCCGGCCAGCAGGGCCACGGCGACGACACAGTCCGTCGTGACCGGGCACAAGGTTTCCTCTGTGGCTTGGCTTTCTGTTTCCTCGGATCTCCGCGGGCAAGCCATCGCGGCTGGCCTGAGCGGTGACCTGGCGGGCCGCGCCTGCGCTTTGCCCTGTTTCCTGCTTGGCTGGTGGCGGCGGCCATTTTGTTCATCCTCCTCCTCCTCCTGCTCCTCCTGGTTGGAGCGCAGTGTCCGGAGCGGGCTGGGGGGAGAGAGCCCAAGAGCGGGGTTCGGTGCCTTTTCCTCTGTCCCCAGCCGGTGCCCAGAGCCCCCCTCCCCCTCCTCCCCGCCCCCTCCCCTCCCCAGCCCTGCCCTCCCCCTTGTCCCGGGATCGCTCCGTCGCACCCACCATGATGGAAGACGACGGACAGCCCCGGACTCTGTGAGTACCCGAGACCGGGGGTGCCAGGCGCCGGAGGCCCAGGCACCGCGGGACGCAAAGGGAGGGAGCTTGAGACAGAGGTCCGAAGCTGGGACTCCCGGCAGACCTCTGGCCAGGGCGGCGCGGACGCGGAGTGCTTTCCTCATCTGTCCCCCTTTCCTTGGGAAGGAAGCCCTCCCTTCCCCCGCAAAACGCTGTCACTTCCCGGGGTCTGGGGCTCTTCTCGACCTTTTCCTCCCGCGCCCTTCTTCGTACACCCTTCCTAGGCCTGGTTTTTGCACGGCTGAAGCTGTCAGGCCCGCGAGAGCGCCTGCTCCCCTCCACTTTTGGGGGACCTGGGCTGGGCCGGGAGCTGCTGGTCCCCGCGGGGGCAGGGCCTGGTGGGGCCGGGACGCCGCGGCATCCCGTCCTGGCCTGGAGGAAGGAGCCCTCGCGCCCTTCGTTTCCTCAGCTCCAGTCGATCCCAACTCTTGTTCCGAGTTAAGCTCTCCGAGGAAGCTGGACACTCTTCGGCCACTAGAGCCCCTTTTCTCCTTCTGCCCCACGTGCCCCCGCCCACGCTGTCAGAAACACCTGCCCAGCGCCCGCTACTTTTGAAGTGCAAGAGGGATGCTTCTCGCTGCCCGAGCATCTCTCCCTTCCTGGATAACAAAGTTTACGTTGAGCGCTCCCAGTGCCAAACTGACAACCAGTTGTTAAACTCCTTTGCTCTCTTGGTGTTGCTGCTTCTTAGATCTGTGCGTCCAAGCCATCAGAAGTGGATAAAATGCCTTCATTCGCTATTCGACGCGTGTTTGGGGGGCGCTTTTACTCTAGTCTTGCTGTTGCATTTTTACCTGAAGCCCAGTCTAATGAATGAATTCATCTTGCAACAGCTTAATTCGAGTTACTTCCTTTCCCAATGAAGAGTGATGACTCAGCAGTTCCATTCCTTTTGGAATAGTGTGGCACTCTTTCCTTTATTCTGTATTTTTAAGTCAGAGTAATTTCTGATTCACTGTTTAAATGGAGCACCTTCGGTTTTCCCAGTCTTCTAGGTCCAGTACTATCTGAAGTACAAGGGGTTAGATCTCAGCTTTGTTTCTCTGCCTCCACCTGTTATTGATATGATCAGAGTTCACTTGGCTGGGTTGACTGATGGAGAAAGTCCTTTTTAGGGGAATAGATAAAAGTGAATGGGCACTTAGGAAGTTTGACTAGGTTCTCAGTGCATTCCTCCTGAGAAAGTATGCTCAGCAAAGAAGGTCGATGTGTATGTTTAATCTTGATACAGATTTTTTTTTCAGACCTGTTCTTTTTCTTTTTATTTCTATTTCTTTTAACATCTCACTAAAGTATTTGCCACCCTGTTTTAGGAATTTGAAGTCAACCTAGGCTCATCATTGCCTTGAATGAAAAGGGTACTTAATGAACATATATATACAAATATATGTATATATATGTATGTTTTATATTTTCCATTTCTGCCTTCTCCCAGAAAAAAAGAATTGGAACAAATTTGAAATTTGCTCTTCAGCATTTGTTGAAGCCAAGACTTAGTATTTGTTAGCAATGTATACTTTGATGAAAGCATCTGGAAAAGCTAGATTTAGGGCCTAAGTAGCTGGTATTTAAGGAGCATAACAGTTATATTTTATCTAAAGTACTGTATTTGAAATGTCATCTTTGCATCGTAATAGCTACTGAATCATAGTTAACTCATGGCACATGTCTCATTGACTACTTATTCCTCGGAAGAAGAATTTCTGATTTTGTCCTACTACATAATATGCTCTTTCAGAGGCTGGGGCTACAGCTCAGTAGTGTAGCACTGCCTAGCATGTATGAGGCCCTGGGTTCAAGCCCCATCAAAAACAAAAGTATCCGAATGCTGTATTCATAAATCGTAATATGCTTTTTCAGTATCCTTTATTCCTAGAACTATCTTTCCATCTATTTTGTCTTCATCTGTATCATATCTTCTCCAGGAGACGAATAACCTAATTCTGTACTTATATCCTAATTCTGCCTTCTTCAATTCCTTCCCTCCAACCACGCTTAAGTTGTTTGTTAAAAATGTGACATGTGTACCTATGAGCAGATAAAAGTGCTTAAGCTCTGTCATTCCTGTATGTCAGTATATGTTTACTATTTTGTCTTCCTTTTTCCTTCTCCACTCTTCTTCATAGGAAGGGTTTTTTGTTTTTGTTTTTTTAGACAAGGACTGCTACACCTTCCTAGGTCTTATCACTCCAGCACTTAGTTCACTGCCTGGAACCTAAGAGGTACTCAATAAGTATTTTACAATGATTATACTTCTTTTATTGAATTAGTATTAAGTCCTTTTTAAAAAAATCCTGATTGATTTATAGGTAGACCTTACTGTCATACTTGGTGCAGTTTATTGGTTTTTATATATTTTTTTAAAAGACCTTCAAAGATAAAATTGTGAGAACAAAGCAATTGGGATTTTTTTTTTTTTTGCCAGAGTTTAATAAAAATAAGGCATAGTAAATTTTTAAAGTATACATTTTAGAGCTGGGCGTGGTGGTGCATGCCTGTAATCCCAGCACTTGGGAGGCTGAGGCAGGTGATGGCCTCGAGTTTGAGGCCAGCCTGAGCTGCCTAGTGAGTGAGTTCAAGGCCAGCCTGTCTCAAAAAAAAAAAAAAAAATCTACATTTTATATATTTCTCAAAGAGAAATATATAGATAAGAGTAATGTAACAACAACTTTGAACATGATTTTAAAGGTTGTTATTTAGTAGAGTTTTGTTTATGGAGAGCTTGTATTTTGCACTGTGATCTATCCATTAGGATTTCAAGTGGCTAGTATGTTTTAAAAGGTTATACTTTTTAACAAAAGCTTAACTTGTTACCTTAAAATGCCTGTGTGTTACTAGTGAGGTTTTTTTCCTGCAGACACACAAGCTAAGACATATGGTTCTATCTTCAGAAAACAATATGGTGTTAATAGCCTAGGTAGGTCTTTAAATATTCATTACTTACAATATTACTAATTTATTTGATGGTATTTAAAGTGGTATAGAATTGTTTTGATGTTGAGCCTAAAGTTCTATTTGTTATATAGTTGCTTTAAAGGTCTGATCTTCATTCTCATTTGACATTTATTTTGGGGTATTGTGTACTGGGTAATTTGTGATCCTAAAAAGAAACAAAATCATGCCGTGTAATAGTGGTGTTGAAGTGGACCACCTTGCAAGACACACATTTCAAGCTTGTGTTGTATCTTTGCAGTGCAGTGATTTGACCCATGGTTTATCTGAATCTGCAATGTGGCACTAAATCATATTAGTGTTCTGTTGTAGTTTATTTTATTCATCTCTGATCCACCAAAATCAGTAGGAATTGTGGATCTGGGATAATAATAACCATGTTATGCAATGCAATCCTTTTAAGGCTGTTCATTCTTCCTGATAGTCAAGAGGAGGAAATAAACCAGTGATTTAGAGTATAATCTGAACATTTAAGAAAAAAGCAGAACACTAAAATTTCACTGTAAAATTGAGTAGCTATATCATGGATCTGGCTATATATTATGGCTATCATCAAGCCCCTCATTCTATTTAATTATATTCTGTTTCTTTAAAATTGTGTGTGTGTGTGTGTGTGTGTGTGTGTGTGTGTATTCCTTATAGATAGTAGGTCAGTTCAATTGTTCAACTTGCATTTTTCCTCCATCCTGCCTCCTTCCTAAAAATGAAATACTGACAAATTGAAAAGGTCATTAGAGGTCTTTTGAAGGATATTGTTCCAAAATATCTTGTATAGGAACTAGTCAAGTACAAAAGCAAAAATGTTACTTTTATTGAAATTTAGCCATAGTATTTTGTATAAAACTATTGGTAATTTCAGCCTTGGTAGGGCTACTCTTTTCAGACAACTCAGTGTTGAAAACTCTCATTAGTCTTCTGCAAGGGATAATGTTCTTAATTTAAAATTCCACTCTGTTAGACATAGGAAATAGTTTGGCAATATGGACTTCTCTGCCTACTGTGATATGAAACTGCCAAATTTCTAGTCTCAAGTTGGATGTTAACTCTGATGTTAAGGATAAAGGTATCATTTTTGGTTTTTGTTTTGTTTTGTTTTTTGTTACTGGGATCGAACTCGGGACCTTGTGCTTGTGAGGCAGGCGGCAGAACCACTGAGCTAAATCCCGGCACATTTCCAGTTTTTAATGCTTCAGTTCTTATAGTTCCTGTTCTTAGAAGACAGGACTATAAAGTGTGTCTTTTATTTTTTCCTTGAGTTAAAAATCATTTTGGAGGGCCAGAGATTTAACTCAGAGGTACCACCGCCTTGTTTCATAAGCACAAGGTCCTGAGTTTGATCCCCGGTACCAAAAAAACCTCATTTTGGAATTTCCTAGGTATTTTTTCTTTTGAATTGACCTCTAACTATAAGAACTTGGGGCCGGGGATTTAGCTCAGTGGTTCTGGTGCCTGCCTCGCAAGCACAAGGACCCGAGTTCAATCCCTGGTACCAAAAAAACAAAACAAAATAACTATAAGAACTCAAGTCATTTGTCATTTTCTGTTCTTTTGTATATGCTCTTCAGATAAATTATATATTTAGAAACTTAGAACTTTAGAATATGTTGATTATTTCATAACTATAGCACAGAGTAAAGTCTAGAGATTATCATTTGAAAAGAAAAATAAGATATCATTTCAGTAAGCTACTAAAAAGATAGCTGGGACATTGTCCATTGCTGTAATCCCACCACTCTGAGAAGCCTGAGGCAGAAGGATTGAAAGTTTCAGCCTAACCTCAGTAATGTAGCAAATTAGCCAGATCCTGTCTCAATAAACAAATTAAAGTTCTGGGGATGTAGCTCATTGTGAGTTTAATTTTTGCCACCCCCCCAAAAAACAAAAACCCTATGAAAAGATGGTGTTCACTGGGTAAAGCTTTGAACTTTGCTTAAAAAACTTTTGGTAGTATTCAACTTGGGATAGATTATTTTATGACAATATAAAGGTACTTAAACATTTCAAGAGCCATACAACGTGCCTCTGTAAAGTACTGTGATCCATGCAAGAATGTGTAAATGTGTGAATTAAGAATTCTCAGTTAAAAAAAGAAATCTCAGTAAAAGAACAGACAATCTGAAATTTGGGTAAAATTTAATGCAGTTTTATAGTGAATCGTGTCCTTTTTATCATGGTAAATCAACATGTTCTATGTATTGTTGTGGAAGCCCTTTTGTGTTAATTTTTGAAACTTAATTTGCTGCTTTACCACTTAACCTCTTAGTAGAGATACTTAATAAGCAGGAAACCTTAACACTGGATTTTTCTATAAATCATTCTAGACTTACTGACATTTTGATCTTCAGCATCAGTACTAGAAATGCAGATTACATGTATATATCTATGTCTATATATCAATCTATTACTGATTGGAAATAGGTTAACCAGCAACAAATTTATTAGGTATGGAAGGTAAAGCTCACACAGTTTTTCCTGAACAGATGAAGGTTCAAACAGTAACACAGATTTAAAACTAATAAATCACCTGAGGGGCGGGGATTTAGCTCAGTGGTTCCGCCGCCTGCCTCAGAAGCGCAAGGTCCTGAGTTCGATCCCCAGTACCAAAAAAACCCCCCAAAACTAAATCATCTGAGCATGGTGGTACACACATGTAATCCTAGAACTTGAGAGGCTGAGGCAGGAGGATAACAAGTTTGAGGCCAGGCTGGGCTGTATAGCAAGACCCTGTCTCAAAAAAACCAGCAACAAAATTTAAGTCATTTCATTGTTGTTACTAGCTAGCTTCAACATGTGAAAATCAGTCTCGTCCATTCTTTTCTCTTAGAAATGAGTTTAGGTTAGATAACCATAGTGTTTAAAACATCAATATCACCTATTTTCCTTAGAGATAGGTCTCCCTTGAATAAAAATAAATTGCTGATGGTTACAAGTTCACAAATCCCTGTGATTTACAAAAGGGCCATGGGGCTGGGGATTTAGCTCAGTGGTTCTGCCGCCTGCCTCGCAAGTGCATGGTCCGAGTTCGATCCCTGGTACCAAAAAAAAAAAAAGAGAGTCAGGCAGTTAGTTGTCTGTGGCTAGCTCCTAACCCTAAAACACTTTTCCCTTCTGCTGGGAAAATAAATCATTGCTTTGGCTTACACATGGATCAGCTCCACTTTAATTATCAGGAAAATATGGCAAACTGGACCTAAACCACTTTGTCAGTTTGATCTCTTACCTTGAACTTGTATTTCACTTATATAATGTGAACAGTAAGGTTATTAGTACCCATTGCAAGGAAATTCTTAACTGGAAAATTACTAATTCTTTTTCTTTTTTTTTGTACTGGGAATGGAACTCAGGTCCTTGTGCTTACGAGGCAGGTGGCGGAACCACTGAGCTAAATCCCCAGCCCTACTACTCATTCTTAATTGGATCTTTGTGGGGTTTTTTTGTTTTGTTTTGTTTTGCTTAAATTTAGCTTGGTCTGTCCAGGGGTTTTTCTTTAGTCTGTTCCACTTTAGGTAGTTATGTATTTAATATGTAACTATGTTGCAAAGCTTGATACTAGTATAGTACTTAGTTTCTAGTTATTATGGTTAGAGAAATAAAACTTATATCCTCTTACTTTCCAGAAGAAACTGTTAAAATTTACAAGTACTGTACTGTTTAGTTTCTGAGTTATTCATGGCAGATGCAGATTTGAGGACATCTTTGCTAAGTGCCAGAAAGAGTTAAAAGTTTGGTAGTTTATTGAGCTGAGTCAAATCCATGGTGCAAGACATAAGCCAAGGTGGTTGTTTCTTGGTTGAGAAGTAGTGATTTCTCTTTTCTTTCTTTAAAACATATACAAAATACATATATTTAATTTATAACTAGGAAGAAAACCCCAAATCTGAAGTCCCTACTCAAAAGTATATCAGGATTTTTTAAAACTTTTTTTCTGAATTTTTAAAGCAGTCTTTATACTTGCTTTATTGTATACATAAAGATGTATTTTGTTGAACCTGATATACTTTTGACTAGGAAATTTTATCATTTTACTCTGTTCTCCTAAAACAAAGCAATAAAAACATATCATTGATAACAGTCTTATTTAACAAAAAATTCCTCCACCCTTTGTGTGTTTTAATATAACCTTACTCTAATTCTTTTCTTTGTTTATGTAATTGCTTTGGTTCAGAGTCTTAAGATGAACCTACTTTATGTCTAATATCCTTTTATGATCAACTACTTTAGTGACTCAGTATTTGTCATATTTGTGTGTGTTTGAATTATTTTGGATTAGAAGTTGTATTTCTTGAGACTGGTTTCAATTTTTTAGGGCTAAAATGCGAAGATGATAAACAAGGTACAGAATAAAACCTTTTGGATACCAAGGTCATATTGATTTGTTCTGTATACTGTCCTTTGAAATGGTGTTTTAGTGGCTTAAGAACAGATACTGTTTTCCTAAATAAGGGTTAATCTTACTTTCATAGGGTCAGTATTACTTGGAGTTTTATTGAAGACACAGGAAATTAAAATGAAATAAAAGGTGAATTAAATGATAATACCTTGAGCCAGAGCTAAAGAAAAATTGCTAATGTATTTTTTTTCTTGTTCAGATATGTAGGTAACCTCTCCAGAGATGTGACAGAAGTCCTTATACTTCAGTTATTCAGTCAGATTGGACCCTGTAAAAGCTGTAAAATGATAACAGAGGTAAGATCTTCCCAGTTACACATGCTGTCAGTTAGCATGCTGTCTAACATTTTGAGATACTTGGGTTGATTAGCAACATTTAAAAAAATTCTTGCTTTTTTACTTTGATTTGGTGAATAAAGTAGACTTAGAATAGAGTTACATTCAAGAGGACAAAGTTTCTGTGCTGTTATTCTCAGGCATTTTTCATGGTGTCATTGTTTTCAAAGTGATTTTGCTTGTAAACCATTTATCTAAAATGGTGAATACTTGATGGCATTTCATGTAATTCTAATAAGAATGTTAGTAATTCAGATAGTATATATTTAAAATTTAGGAATTGGTGTGTGTGAAAGAACATAAGGTTATGTGCATAGTGATGCAGCATGTGTCTTGTGCATCTTTAGTGAATACTAATGATTGAGCAGCTTTGTGTAGGTAGGCATTGAAATTGTTGCAGTACTAATTTGGGGGGGGGCTGGGGATGTAGCTCAGTGGTAGAGTACATGCTTGGCTTGAGCAAGGCCTTGGGTTCTGTTCCCAATACCAAAATAACAAAGTAATTTTGTTGTCCTTTATTCAAAGAAAACTTATACTTTCTCAGTTAAGACTCTAGTAATACCCAGTGACTCATGTTGTAGTTACTCTTTCCTTATCTTTCTATTTATTCATAAACATTCTTTTAACTACCATATTCTAGGTACTTTGGTAAGTGCAAGGGATAAAATGGTGAATAAGACCATTCCTGGCCTTGTAAGATTTTACCGTGAAGGAGGAAGGCAGAGGAGTTAGTGGGTACTTGGGATATAGAATAAAAAATGTTATGGAAACCCTTAAAATACTGTGGGAGCACATAGGGTGTCCTGTGGAGTCTTAGGTTAGGGCATACTTCTTGGAGGAGTCAGTACATGGGCTAAAACCTAAAAGAATAATAGAAACTGGCTAGAAAAGAATTTGGGGGCCAGGCATGGTGGCACATGCCTGTAATCCCAGCAGTCCAGAGATTGATACAGGAGGACCGCTATGAGTTTAAGGCCAGCCTAGTTTCCATAGTGAGTTCAAGGTCAGGCTGAACTACATAGCGAGACCTTGTCTCAGAAGAATGAAAGTAAAGAAGAAAGGACTATAGCTAGAAGAATGTTGGTCCAGGCTGGTAGACAGAGAGCTGGAAAGCGTGTGTCAGAGAGGGGAAAAATAAATAGAAAACTACTTTCTGTTAGAAACCTCTGTACACTAGTAGTGTGATTGGAGTTTGAGATAGGATTGATCATAAAAGAGATACTCAGATGAGATAGAGTATTTGGAAGGAGCCAGAAGCCGTGCTAAGGAGTTGGTGTCTTATTCTGAGATGAGGTGCTTTTAAAAGACTATAAAGTATATTGGCCATTCGGTCTTCTTTCCTAACTAATTATAGTTATCATTCTGTTCTGGTGTATTTTTCTATACTTCTTGACTTTGATTATTCATTCATCTCTTACTAATCAAATTTACTTTGCACTAGACATTTGTCAAGGCACTGAGGATATAATGAAGAGCCAGACAAATGAGGTCCCCAAGCAAATAGGGATCAGAGCCATGAAGAAAAGAAAACAGAGTTGTGTGGTGATGATTACAGGGTTGGTACTCTGTAGGCTAGGTAATGAGGAAAGATGGAATGACAAGATGGTACCATGTATGTTGAGCTGGAGGCAGAGGAAGAGCAAATACAAAGGCTTCAAGTTGGTATTGAGCTTGTTGGCTTTGTGAAACCAAAGACTAGGATAGCTAGAGCTTGGCAGATGATGGAGGGTAGTGATAGGAAATGAATGATAAACTAGGCAGGATTCAAAATCACATAGGGCAGCATGGGCCATGACAAATTTGGTTCACAGTTAGCAGGCCATTGGAGAGGTATAAGCAGTGCCCTGATTTATATTTTTAACATTGCTCTGTAAGTAGAGAATGACTGTTGTGTGAAATATTAAGAGGAGAAACCAACTGAATCTGTTTCACTCGTCTAGGTAGGAGATGATGGAATTTGTACTTTAGAGTGGTAGCTGAAGAAATAGGTATAAGTAAATTTGAAGTATATTTTGAAAATAGAACCAATAGGAATGGATTGGCAGTGGAATGTAAGCTAAAGGAAGAAATCGGGAGAGACCCTAAGATTCTTGCTGCTTGTTAGTAGAGTTGTAATTCTATTAGTAGTTGGTGATGCTATTTACTAAAATGAAGATGACTAAAGGAGGTACAGGATGGGTTGGGGGAGGGTAGAAATCAAGTGTTTTGTGATGTTAGATTTAAAATACGTATCAGATGTCTAAGTGAACCTTTTTTTGTCCCCTTTGGTTTTTTAAGACAAGGTCTTGCCATATAGTTCCGACTGGCCTGGCACTCACTGTGTAGCCCAAGCTGGCCTCAAATTTGTGGCAATCCTCCTGCCTCAGCCTCCCATGTGTTGAGATTACAGGTGTGTGCCACCATGCCTGGCCTAAGTGGACATTTTATGTAGGCAGTTGGATAAAACTAGTTTGGAACTCTGTAGAGACTAGTGCTGAAGCTTGCAGTGATATTTGAAGCCATGGAACTAAAAAGGATGGGTAGAGAAGTGATGGCAGGGAAGACTAGAGAGAATGAGGTCTGAGGCTTGGAGCCTGGAACAGCTGAGCTTTGGAATTATATCCTGAGTTTTGCTTAGGAAGAACCAAGTGTCCTGGAAGATCTCCAGTGGAGGGAGAAGCAGAAAAACCAAGAGGATGGTGGGGTCCAGCAGAGAGAATGTTTAAAGGGGGGTAGTGATCAACCGTTTTGAATTCTGGTTGGAAGCCAAGATAAGGATGAGTAGAGATGGCAGGAGGGTCACTGATGAGCACCACACGCAGTCTCAGTAGTGTGTTTGGGTGGGAAGCTGATAGTGGGTTTAGGAAAGATAGAATGTGAGAAAGAAAAAGACACGTGAAAAATTTTGAGACACATTTGACAACTATATGTTTTTAAGATTTTATAAAAAAAATTGTGTATATACAGCAATTTGAAGGACAGAGAGACTTAAAAAGAATTTTTGAAACTCATATTCTAGAACTCGTAAATTTGAGGTTGTGAAGTTATAAAATCTCGAATTTCTTTGTCTTGACATTTATGTCATCCAGCAAAAATTGATAACAGCACTAATTAAGGTAAGGACCTAATCTTTAAAGTGTAGCCTGGTGGTGGTGTAAATGGGAAGCTTCTAAAGGCATGAACCTGAGTATATCTAGGCATTTGTTTTCCTTTCATAAATTTCATCTTGGTGTATGGAAAATCCTTTTTATTCTCCTTATTTATGATTTTAAAACTTAAGATGTTGTCATAGATTCTACCTTTCCTTATATAGTAACTATATTCTTTTTTTTTTTTTTTTTTTTTTTTTTGGTACCGGAGTAAGTATATTCTTGATTCTAGGGCAAACATTAAAAATTTTTAACCTCTCATACTTGAGATTTTACTTAAAAATCAGTGGTGTCACTTTCCATACTCATAATGCTCCTGAAAATATGGTGAATGTTCCTAAAACTTTCTGTAAGAAAAAAGTGTAGCAAGCACCAACCCCACAGTGACACAGTGCAAGAAAGGCAAAAATTCTCTGTGCCCAGGGAAAGCAGCGTGGTGACAGGAAGCAGAGTGGCTGTGGTACACAGACTAAGCTGATTTTCCGGGGAAAGGCCAAAACTACAAAGAAGGGCGTGCTGAGACTGGAGTGTGTTAAACCCGGCTGCAGATCTGCGAGCATGCTGGCTATTAAGAGATGCAAGCAGTTTGGACTAGGAGGCGATTAAGAAGAGAAAGGGCTAAGTGATCCAGTTCTAATCTTTGTCTTTTGTTTTATTATGAAGACAGTAAAATCTTGAGGTTATGTTAAAAAAAAATCAGTGATGTCTTAGATGAAATGCAGTGTGATATGAATATATAAATATATCTGAAGCAGATGTTTAAATACATGTGTAGGGTCTGCCATTATCTGTGGTTTTGTTTTCCTTGTTGTCTATAACATGTGGTTGGTAAAATTCCAGAACTAAACAATTCAGAAGTTTTTTGTTCTTTGGGTTTTTTGTACCGGGGATCGAACTTAGGACCTTGCGCTTTCAAGGCAGGTGCAGTGCCACTGAGCTAAATCCCTGGCCCCAGAAGTTTTAAAGTACACCCAGTTGTGAGTAGTGTGATGAATCTTCTTGTCCTCACTGGGAAATGATCATTCCTTTGTCTAATGTATTAGAGCTGTATATGCTACCTGTCCTTTAGTCACCCTAGTTGCCCGCTGTGCTATCAGATCAGTTGTCAAGGTATTCCAGTGCTTGTATCAAGTAACTATTTTAATATCTCCAAAGTAAAAGACTAGTGAAGCTGACAATTTGTATATAACAAAGGAAAGCCATAAAATGCTTCCTTTAAAGTGAAAAGGTTGGAGCCTAGTGTGGTGGTACACATCTGTAATCCCAGCACTGGAGAGGCTGAGGCAGGAGGATCGCCATGAGTTCGAGGACAGCCTGGGCTCCATAGTTAGTTCAGGATGCCTGGACTGCATAGTGAGACCCTGTCTCAAAAAAAAGAGGGAAAAGGTATTAAACCTGTGTACATACATGTAGGAAAAACATAGTATATACAGAAGAATTTGGTGCTATCTGAAGTTTTGGGCCTCTACTGAGGCCTTGAAACATCCCCTGTGGGTAAGGGGAGACACTACACATGTCTGCATGTACTGGGATCTGGCCTACTGCTAGTTAGATAGGTAAATTTGAAATCAGTGTGTACAAATGTACTCGTATTCTTTTTTTTTTTGGTACCGGGGATCAAACTCGGGTCCTTGCGCTTGCGCAGCAGACAACGAAAATGTACTCATATTCTAAAGCCTTCGTGGTTTTCATAGCTTTACTAATGGACCCTTGTATATTCTGACATTATTATGAGTGTTTCCCTTAGAGTCTAACAGAAGACATAGGAGTAAAAGCAAAAATCAACTAACACAACGTTAGTCTTTTGCTTACTTTTAAATCCTTTTGTCACTGAATATTTCTTTTTTCGGTACCGGGGATCAAACTCGGGTCCTTGCCGCTTGCTTGCACAGCAGGCAGCGAAACCACTGAGCTAAATCCCCTGCCCTGTCACTGAATATTTCTGATAAATGTTAACTCTTTCACAAGAATAACCATCGTCCGACCCATCCAGTCGTCATCATTGTGTCCCCACCACCACCTCCACGGAGGTTGAGCCTGGGACCTTGCTCTTGCAAGGAAGGCACAGCACCACTGAGCTAAATCCCCAGCCATTGTGTATTTTTCATTTGGAGTCTTCCTCCCATTTCATTTCTCTACCTCCTTTTTTTTTTGTACCGGGGATTGAACTCGGGTCCTTGTTCTTGGGCAACAGGCGGCGAAACCACTGAGGTAAATCCTCAGCCCTATCATTTCTCTACCTCTTAAGAACAGTGTTTACTCACCAAAGTATACTGCAATAGGATTTTGTATGAGAGTTCATTGTTCTCTTGTCAGTGTTAATCATTCCACTTTTTGACTGTTAAGGAAATGCTTCTGGTTGCTTCATCACTATTGTTTAGACATCTAACTTTAGATTTTTCTTCTAAAACTTTCTGAATGAAAAACAGTGGTTGTTGCAAAGATTTTTATTTTATCTGATATTTTTGTCCCTTGCAAGACCTCCTAGAATTCTTATTGATTGATTGATTGCAGTAGTGAGGATTGAACCTTCACACTGAGCTTTATCCCCGGCCCTTTTAAATTTTGAGACAAGGTCTCCCTGAGTTGCCCAGATTGGCCTTGACCTTGTGATCTTTCTCCCTTAGTCTCTCAGAATGCTGGGATTACAGGCACATGCCATGCCCAGTTTCCACATTATAAATAAACACTGACCTTTTTAGGGCACTTTATGTTGAACAGTGATGAATTGTTTTTTGGGTTTTGGTTTTTTTGTTTTTGTTTTTTTTTGTACTGGGGATCGAACTGAAGACCTTGTGCTTGCGAGGCAGGTGCGGTACCACTGAGCTAAATCACCAACAGTGATGAATTGTTTTAACTTTACAATAAAAAATATTCCAGTAGAGTTGTATAGCTATCCATTGTAGGTTCCAGTCAATTTTGTAAAGATTTGTTTCTATTTTGGTTGTTACATAGTACTACTTTCTCATGAATACATATTTGCCACCTATTATCAATCATATATTTAATAAAGTTTCTTTATGTTAGTGTTTTTGTGAGGTAAAATTGTAGTTTTATCCCCCCACCCTCCCTTTGGTGCAGAACTAGGGATTGACTCCAGGGCCTGCCACATGCCAGGCAAGTGCACTACCAGTGAGCTATACCTCCAACCCTATCCTGGAATACTTTGTTTAGATATATTTTTAGCAATTCTTTTCTAGTTTACCTGTATATTTTTGGCCTTTGGAAGACCAAATTAAAATATATAGAATCTACAGTACAACAGACTATTTTGGAAGATAGGAAGATCATTTCAGTACCTAGTTATAAGTCTTGAATTTTTCTATTTTTCTCAATCTTTACTTGTCAGAAAAGCAATACGTATAACCTAGTCTTTGTAGCACTACAAAGTACTGTATTTGTAATACCAATAGAAGTTTTGATCAGGAGTAAAGTTTATAAAGTTGGTTCATTTCTGTATTTTTTTATAGTCCTGGGATACAGTTTATGAAGGACTGTGTTGCATTAAATAGAATATATCCTTTTACGAATAATGTTGGAAGAGAAGACCAGTGGTAAGGAGCAGTCCTCATCAAATCCGAGTTTGAGGTTTTGTTTGGCTTAATATAGCTTTCTGCTTTTTTTGTTTAAACATACTTCACCAGAATTCTGTATTCTAATACTCATGGTCATGATTCTATACAGCTTTTGTAGTTCTAGTAGTACAACAGTGTTCTGAGGTACAAAATCAGATTGGTTGTACATCTTCTTTCTTTTTTTTTTTTTTAAGTATTAGGGTTTCATAAGGTTTTGCAGTCTCACCTTGTACATTCCTAGCTATCAGTAATGTTTTTTCCTGGATTTTCTTCTCAGCAACCCGATAGCAGAAGGGTCAACTCTTCTGTTGGATTTTCTGTTTTGCAGCATACAAGCAATGACCCATATTGCTTTGTGGAATTTTATGAACACAGAGATGCAGCTGCTGCATTAGCTGCTATGAATGGGCGAAAAATTTTGGGAAAGGTAAGATAGAAAGGTGACACCTTATTAGTACATATATTTGCATGTTAAATTAGTTTATATTCTTTCTTAGCAAATTTTTAAACAGATATTCAGCTGCTGAGTGATGATTTTGCTTTATTCAGCCTACTAGTTGTGCAAAAATAACCCTGCTTAATAGATGATAATATAAGTCATAATGACATACCTAATAATCGTATTAAATATAATCTTTATTTTTAGGAGGTCAAAGTAAACTGGGCAACAACACCAAGTAGCCAGAAAAAAGATACTTCCAGTAAGTACTCCTGCTGCATTTTACTGTGGAAGAGTTCTGAAGTTTTCCTGGCAGCATTACCAGCTTAACTAGGGTTTTTTCCCTCCTTCCTATTGCCTAAAAAAGGTTTAGTAGCGAGCTTCTTAAGTATTTGATTACCAAATGCTTTGATTTCAGATCACTTCCATGTGTTTGTTGGGGATTTGAGTCCAGAAATTACAACAGAAGATATCAAATCAGCATTTGCCCCCTTTGGTAAAATATCGTAAGTATCATAATCAGTACTACACTCAATAGTGATAAAGTTGCTATGATTAACTTGTATTGAAATTAAGATTTTCTTTCTCTAGTTAGTGTATTTTTCTTTTGTTTTTTGGTCTTCTTTTCTTGATTTGTTTTTTGCGTAGATGTGGTTGCAAATGTTAATGTCATTTGAATGTTTTAGGGTCTTGTTTTCATATATAATCCTGTGTATAATATGTTTAAAAATTTAAGTGATTCTGTTTGTTATCTTTGAAGCAGATGTTTAGGTGGTAAAATTTCACTGCAATGTCCAACTTTTTGTCAAATGTTTTAAAAAATTGGTTAAAGATAATAGATTAATAAAAAGTAAATGTGGTTCATACTGAGTATTTATTGGAGGAATTAATAAATGGGGGAAGTAGCTAAATCTTTCGGTATATTGTGGTTAATTTAGAAATGTTTGTGTTTATGATGATAAATGTGTTTTGGTATTTTAACTATAAGTGAAAAGTAGTACTATTACAGTATTAAAATGTTTTGTGTCTGAATCATGAATGTGGAATTAATGAGGTTTTTTTGTTATATTTGATTCTGTTAGGAACAAATATACTTTGATTTTTAGCAAAGTTTATGCTCAAATTTCACTGTTACTTGATGAACTATATTGGGAAATTAAACATGATTACATGTTTTATGAAGTATCACATTTTACCTGATTAAAATCAGTCGGTTTCATATATTTCCTGTAGATTTAAATTTAAAATTTTAGTACTATACAAAAATGTTTCAATTAAGAACAACAACTTTTTCTCTATGTAATTTGTTGTTCTACAGATTTAATTTGAAAGATTTAATTCTTAATTTTCTGTTTTGATACTTGCTTTGCTTTTTAATGTAAATGTGGTAAGTAGTACTGTTTTAAAAATCAGTATAAAAATAATACAGGTTGCTGTTTTTCGATCTTTATATATACCTGAGACCTGCAGTTTTCTAAAGTCCAAGTCACAATTAAAAGTAATAGCATTCTGGTTATTTTGCAGAATTGCTCATAAGAATGGACAGGATCTTGAAGGCTAACTGCAAGGAACTGTGCACACTGGAACTCAGTTGTAGATTTTTTTTCTCATTTCTATTTATTCTTATTATACATTATTTATATATACATATTTTAGTATTTACATTTTAACATTCTATATTCAGTGGAGTTCTATATTTCCAATCATTTTAACTTACTCACTAAAATTTCTGTGTAAATTTGTTGTTTTCGTACTGGTGTGCTTAGCATTGTTGTTAGTTTTTTATTCTCCTTTCTTAAATTTCTGAAAATGTCAATTTTTCAAAATTTACAGCTGCCCAAACTCCAAAATGATGGTAGAGAATTGACCAAGAAAAATAAAGAAATCTGTTAACAGGCCATGTATGCCTTTTTAATTCCTATTTTTTCCTCTTTTTCAATTTTTTAATATTTCATATATTTTGTATCACTAGGCAGAAGACATTTAACTATTTAGAGATTGCATGGTAAAGTAGTTAGCATTGTTAGAGTAATTTATAGAATCAGTAAATCTTAGAGGACACTAGCAAATAGAATATAAGAGGAAATTATTGTTCCTATTAATCTTCAAATTTGAGCATTTAGTTTAGAAAGTACAGGCTATTTGATTAGGTTGCATGTTTATTACATGTTTTTGTCCTACTGCTTTTTTCTAACAGGTAAAGAAGCATTAGGGAGAGTTCAGGAATGGTTGTAGTTAATTAGGGCTAACTGGAATTTTATTTAAAAAATGCTCACAATACAGTGTGTGTGGTTCCTTTTAGTTTTTGTTTTGAGGGTGACTTTTACTTCCCTCATTTAGCTGTGCTTCTTTTCACAGGGATGCTCGGGTAGTTAAAGACATGGCAACTGGAAAATCCAAAGGCTATGGTTTTGTATCTTTTTATAACAAACTGGTATGTTCTTTCAACTCAATCCTAAATTTAGTTAGTTTTAATATACACTAATTGAAATTTGAATTATGCTTGGATGATAGCTGTATGTACAGTTTTACAATAATTTTGTGTGTTAATACAGTGTAATTCATTCTTTCATAAACTTGAAAAGATAGCTGGAAAAAGAAAGGATGATTATACTATAAAGAAGATTATCAAAGTAGCATTTGTGCATTGGTGAAGGTAAAGTATCTTAGAAGTAAAGCCCAAGACTAGGACAAGTCAGGTGATCTGAGAATTTGGATGGGAGAAGTAAGTTATGTACCTTCTTAACCATGAAAATCTGAGTTTTAATTCTGTTGTTTTTTTGTACTGGGGATTGAACTCGGGTCCTTGCCGCCTGCACAGCAGGCAGCAAAACAACTGAGCTAAATCCCCGGCCCCCGAGTTTTAATTCTTTCTTTGAAATTATCCATACTTTTATAACTGGGATGTTAATGACTACAGTAATTATGTAAGTGAAAATTTAAACAGTTTGTCTTGATTTTTGGGTAACTTCTTTTAAGAAAGTGGTAGCAAAATAAGCACTTGCATTAACAGTAATAAAGTGGGGTTTAATTTTAGAGCACTTTCAACAATTTAAATTACTTACATGTTACTGAAGTGGTAAGGTAAAAGGCTAGAGTTAAATTGTTTTAGATTATCACATACATTGATTTGGATAATCCAAACTCATTTTTTATTGACAACTTGTAACATTCTGAATCATAATTCAAAAGTCTTTTGTCTTAAAGTGAGTTTTTAATCCGTCACAGTCATAATTATTGGTGTTAATACAGCATAGATTTTTTATTTTTATTTATTTTTATTTTTTGGTACTGGGGATCGAACTCAGGTCCTTGAGCTTGTGAGGCAAGCGGCGGAACCACTGAGCAAAATCCCCGGCCCAGGCATAGATTTTTTTAGAGGTAGGAAATTTAAATTGTTAGCATTTTCACATTTTCTTCAGTAAATTTTACATTAAAAATCAACCATAGGGCTGGGGATTTAGCTCAGTTGTTTCACCACCTGCTGCGCAAGTGCGAGGACCCAAGTTCGAGCCCCGATTCCCCCTGCCCCTCAAAAAAAAATCGACCATAAAATTAAGAGATTTGAAAACTACTTTGTCTTGTGGGATTTGTTTTCCTTCTTTGTTTTTTTGGTTTTTTTTTTTTTTTGGTACCGGGGACTGAACTCGAGACCTTGCGCTTGCAAGGTAGGTGCCAGAACCACTGAGCTAAATCCCCAGCCCTGTTTTCCTTTTAATTCAACTATGTATATTTAAGAAACTAATAAAAATGCTTTGAATGATTAGTGAGATTGTGACTTTTTTTCCTTGCATATTTGAATAAGGATAAATTTCCCTTTTCTTAAATATTATGCTAGTATTTTGTAATAGAAAATAAAAATAGAAGTTCAAAATTGTTTTCTTATTGATAATAGTTTTAATTTGTTTTTTTTTAAGGATGTTTAATGAATTCATTTGCAGATGAGATTTGCTGGATTCAGCAGTGCTAACTTGTATTTCATCTTACCAAAGCTAACGTGCCGCTCTTTTCTTTGTGTTTGTTCTTTTTTTCGCCATAGGATGCAGAAAATGCAATTGTGCATATGGGAGGTCAGTGGTTGGGTGGTCGACAAATCAGAACTAATTGGGCCACACGTAAACCACCAGCACCAAAAAGTACACAAGAAAGTAAGCTATCTCTGTTATGCATGTTAAAATTACAAATTCTTCACAAATTGCATATTACTATATTATTATAGCCCCCCTCCCTTTTTTCTTATTTTGAGACAGGGTTTTACTATTTAGTTCAGACTGGCCTTGAGAACTCGTGGTGATCCTTCTACTCCAGTGCTGAGGTTATAGGCATGCACTGCCATGCCCAACTTAATTTCTTAATATTTAAAAATTTTTATTAGTAAATATTAATTTTATGAAATACTGGATTTAAGATGTGGTATTTGCATACATGCATATAACATTTTCATCGTATCCACCTTCTCTGTTATTCCTGGTATTTTTTTTTTTTTTTTTTTTTTGGTACCGGGGATCGAACTCGGGTCCCTGCGCTTGTGCAGCAGGCGGCGAAACCACTGAGCTAAATCCCTGGCCCCCTGGTATATTTTTAAAGCTGTGAATTACCTAATTTTATGGATCAAATCAAAATATTGAGAAAAAATTATAATTTCTCCTACTATTGAGACATTTTAATAGTATATAATAATTAATAAAAGATAGTGGTGCTTCATGCATTCTAGGCAAGTACTGTATTACTAAGCTATATACTTAAAGCCCAAAAGGTAATTTATAACACTTTGAGTAACAGCATTTTTACTTTTTTTCTGCATATAGATAACACTAAGCAGTTGAGATTTGAAGATGTGGTAAACCAGTCAAGTCCAAAAAATTGTACTGTGTACTGTGGAGGAATTGCTTCAGGGTTAACAGGTACAGTGTTTGGGTTTTCTGTGATGACTTTCTCTCTGGGGCTTTATTACTTCGTGATATATGATTCTTTTTTTTTTTTTAAAATCTATTGTGATGGTTAATCTCTTTTTATTTATTCTTATTTTTTTTTGGTACCGGGGATTGAACTCGGGTCCTTGCGCTTGCACAGCAGGCGGCGAAACCACTGAGCTAAATCCCCAGCCCCATGATATATGATTCTTAAATATTTTATTTATTTATTTTAATAGATCAGCTTATGAGACAAACATTCTCACCATTTGGCCAAATTATGGAAATAAGAGTTTTTCCAGAGAAGGGCTATTCATTTGTCAGGTAATATTCTACCTGTAATATTATTACTAGTCTTATATTGGATGCATTTTGCTTATGTTACTTGACCCTTCCCAGGTATCAGTTTATTATTTTAGTACTTCTATATTATTTACTATTTTAAGTTCTTAAAATACAAAAGACAAAACCTCATTATTTTCTTTTAGATTTTCTACCCATGAAAGTGCAGCCCATGCCATTGTTTCAGTGAATGGTACCACGATTGAAGGACATGTGGTTAAATGCTATTGGGGTAAAGAATCTCCTGATATGACTAAAAACTTCCAACAGGTAATTTAATTTTTCATACCACTTTTTAAGGTTTCCAACTCATATATCTACAGAAAAACTTTGGAAACTGTAAACAGTAAAACAAAATAAAGCATTTAGCTACATTCAATTGATTGTATTAATGCTATTTCAAAGTTGATTATTTTGCGGTATTAACTGAATCTTAATACTTTCTTTTCACAGGTGTCACCACCCCAATAAACTTAGACAATGATAAATAACAGAGTCCTATTCACATAAGGGTGCTTACTTAGTTTTTCTCTTCCTTGTCTCCAACTCTTTCTTCAAATACGGTGTTTCTTACTTGTTCCTGAAACATTGATTTGCTTTTTTTCTAGGTTGACTATAGTCAGTGGGGCCAGTGGGGCCAAGTGTATGGAAACCCCCAACAGTATGGACAGTATATGGCAAATGGATGGCAAGTACCGCCTTACGGAGTATATGGGCAGCCATGGAACCAACAAGGATTTGGAGTAGAGTAAGTTTGGTTTTTTAGTATAGAAATAGATACAGTTCTGACAAATGAAAGCACAGTTTCCTAGAGAAGATCTGTTTAAATTACATACATTGAGAAATTTGGATTATGAACATAGAAACAAATCTAATGAAGTATGATTTATAATGCTAAAAGTCTATCTCTTACTATCTAGGTAAGGGATTTGGGGGTAACATTTGGTATGTCCTGTTTTTGTAAGTGGCTTGTATAAGTTTTATTTTTTGCATGTATAAAATTTTTTGTCTAGACATGCGAAAATTTGTGGGGTTTTTTGTTTGTGTGTTTTGAGATAGGGACTCCCCTATCTATAGTTCAGACTGGCCTTGAATTACCTGTGCAGCCCAGGCTGGGCTCTAACTTATGGTGATCCTCCCAAAGTGCTGGCATTACAAGTATACACCACTGTGCCTGGCTAGAAATTTGTTGGTTTTATGCTTGTTTGACACACATAAGAAATCTCAGAAGTTCATTTTATAGAAAGTGGCTTGCTTTTGTTTTTGTTGATAGAATGGTTAGTTGTTTCTAATTTTTCCCTCAGGCAAACCTAGCCCTTCTATTTTCTCTAGTTCTTCTTTTGAGACTCTTTCCAACATGAACTGATGTTTTTAAAATTTCTTTTTTTTTTGGTACGGGGATTGAACTCGGGACCTTGTGCTTGTGAGACAGGCAACAGAACCACTGAGCTAAATCCCTGGCCCTTTTAAAATTTCTTTTGAAAGATCATCTATGCAGTGTATGTTGGGTAGATGGTGTGCAGAATCTTTTATTTTTTATCCTTGGTAGTGGTGCTGGGGATATAACCCAGGGACATTATACCACTGAGACCCCTTTTTTATTTTAAAACTATTTTTATTTTATTTTTAGACAGGATCTCAGTTGCCCAACTGGGACCTGAACTTATGAGCTTCCTGACTCAGCCTCCCAAAGTATGGGATTACAGGCAGTGTTTATCATTTTTAGAAAATAAATATTCAGATACTCTTCAAAAATATCATTGTGCCAAGTTGTGGTTATCTTAAAACTTAAAAGACTGACAGTGAGATGTGTATCATTTATTTCTTTGATCCATTTGTTGTAAGTTTGTTGATTTCTAATTGTTATTCTATGACTCTGCTTGATTTTGTTTGCATGATAGATGTGTTTTTTGGTTTTTTTCTTGTTGTATTTGCTGAAGATTCTTCTTTTTTCTTCCAAGTCAACCACCTTCTGCTGCTTGGATGGGTGGATTTGGTGCTCAGCCTCCTCAAGGACAAGCTCCTCCCCCTGTAATACCTCCTCCTAACCAAGCTGGATATGGTATGGCAAGTTACCAAACACAGTGAGCTGGGACTCTAAACACAATTGTAATTCATGATAGGCTTCGATTTCCTGTGACACTCTGAAGACATGAACGTAGACATCGGAAAATGAAAATATTTATTTTAAAAATTGAAATGTTTGGAACCTTTAGCACAGCTTTGCTTTGGTGAAGGACACATGTCTTCTAGTTCTGCCTTTTTAAGTTTTTGTTCATGATGGATATGAACATGATTTTTCTTTGTGTACAAAAACTAAAATAAAGTCAATAAAGACAATTCTGACTACAAATTTTGATATAATAGGAGAAATGGGTAATACATTTTGATTCTTAGATACTATTCCATTTTTATCTTGCTGTTCAGTATTTTAACTCACTGTGTTTTTAAAAGAGCAAAAAAGGGAGGATCATGAAAAACTGGGAATCACATAAGTTCGTCCTGAATCCTGATACTCCCCTTCCCTCCCCTGAGGTGGACCACATTTGAAGTCAGCAGGAAAAGTATGATATTCAGAAGAAGTGCATGATTTTGGAATCGCTTTGGAGGAAAATTTATGCCTAAAGAAACTGAAGCCTGACTGAATTTTTGCAACCCAAATAAGGAACACCGTTGTCTGAGTTACTTGAGCAAACTGTGGTCCACATTTAAGACATATTTTTAAAACTTTAAAAAGTGTTGATTATTAAAACTAGTATATTACATTTCATTGGGGGGGGGATTCCAAGTATGGTGTTTGTATTAAAGTCAGACAGTCATACTTGTGCTTTTACATGAAGTTCAAATGATATACATTGTAAATACTGAATAACTACAGTGTTTAAAAAGCATGCTTCAACATAGAAGTAGCAGCAATGTAATTATTTGAAATAACACTTAACACACTCCATTGCACTGAATGCAATGGGTTGATAAGAATGTTTAAGACTGACATTTCCAAGATTGGCTGTGTAAAATTAAAATTACACAAACCCTATACAGAAAAAGCCTTAATTTTCTTTTCATACAAATCTCTGATACATTAGTGAATTCTAAAGTGTCATTAGAATTTTTTTTTTTTTTTTGCTTTACATTATTTGGTATGTAAATACCTTGATTTAAACCGTAAGAGTTTCAAGGTTGCTATAAGTTGTATAGCACAAGTGTTTTTTAAAAATCTTGGGGTGTTTTTAAAAATTAGATATATTTTGCCCAAGAATTTTTTTAACAAGATTGCTAAAACATCTTATTTAGACAGTTTGATGTACCAATTTATAATTGGATATTTAGTTTAAATAGTACACAAAGTTGTGACTTTAATTACTTTTTTTTCCTGTGGGTAGTGTGCATGGGATGATGATCCTGAACAGAGGCTTGAGTTGTATGTGTGCAGTTTGTAAATGAATTCGTTGGGAAAATGCAGAAGATTGAGGTTTGCTTCCAAGGTATTTTTCAGCCTACATAAAGTCTGCCTCAAATTTCTATAAAACAGGAATGTAAAGTAGATAAAATCCTCTGTATTGAAATTGTGACAGCTAGGGGGTGCACATGTTTTGACAATGTATTCAGAAAGTTGGCCTGGGCACCAAAGTGAGGAAACATACTTTACAGTTGAGTAGTAAGGTGCAGCTGGGATCCTCAAATTGCCATTTTTTTAAACCTTTGAAGTCTTACAATTAACTTTAAAGTGGTGATTTTATATACTGATGATCATAGTAATTTCGGTATTACTTTTGTCTTTTCCCCATTAGAAATACAGCCAAATGTATTCAGAAAAGTTAGGTCTGAACTTTAAGCCAAATTTTTTATGGCACATTAGTTGGAACCACAGTAGTTGCACTCTTCTACCCTTTATGCCCTTGTTTCTTTTATTCAGACTATATTTGAGGAATATTTTTTGAAAAGTTACTTTATATTTTATAGGAAGAACACTCAAATTATATTGTGTCCCTGAATTAAAATTTTCATGAATATTTTTGAAACATGAACAACTACTTTTTTTTATAAAAACCTATTAAATTTTTAGTTTGCCTTTATTTGCTCTGCCAGTAAATTAAGTGGCTTAATGAGGTAACAGCAAAATACAACTGTGGTGTTTCCTAGTTGTATATTATATAATTTAATAAAACTATCCAGACTAATTATATTGCCATAGTAAATATGTGACTAAAGTATCCTTTGTCTCAATCTGGATAAGAACAAGATTTCATGATCAGTTAAAGTTATTTCATGTTAAACAGTTTCAAAATATAAAGCTCCTTATCCAAATGTACCATTTATAATATAATGACTGTCAAGCTAAAATAGACTCAGGCTATTTTACAACACAAATTGAGGTCCGTACTATCTTGATTCAATATAAGCATGAGTCGTTGCCTTTTCTTTCCCATGTTCATTAAAAACAGCAGCAGAGATGCTTTGGCATGCAAGCAAATGTTTTTTATTTAATAATTTTTTTGAGATTTATTTTGATGTGTTTCTGCCTGCCATTTTTTTTGCTCAAATCATCTCTACTAGTATTTCCCCCGTGCCATTCCCCCCTGATTTTTATGCCTGCTGGCAGTGAGAGGCCAACTAAAGCCAAAGCTGTAAACCACAGTTGAAGTAAGTCTTTCAATAAAGACTAGACTACATGATAAGTGACTTTTCTTATTGTCTTTTATTACATAACTTCTATGCTACTATGAAATAAGCACTTTGGTTTTATCTCTAAGGTCTGAGAAATACATACATACTCAGGACTTCTGTGTTCTGTGTAGTGTTAAAAGACCATTAGCCTTGTTGAGATAAAATTTAATCTCCAGATATGGAGGAATAAAAGTTTGCATCCTTCTAGAAATATATGTTGTGTTGAATATTATAGTAAAATCTCATTAATTTGGAGTCCACAGATATGGAAACTTGATGAGTAAAGATTGATAAAAGAATAGGAAAGGGCTGGATATGTAGCTCAGTGAACAAGCAAGGGCCTGGATTCAACCCCCAGTACCACCAAAAAAAGGGAAAAAAATACAATGAATATTTGACACTTTTGAGGAAGGTATGGCCAATTAAATCTTCTAACATGCGGGCTTATATTTCTATCATTTGTATATTGTAAACATTAACTTTTGTGTTTTTAATATATATTAGATGAAAATACTTGCTTTAGCCTTTTACTAGTTTTTCATTTAAATGGTCCAACTGAGCGTGTGTATCCTCGTATATTTGGTATAAGTTATCCTAGTAATTTTTGTAATAGTACAAGTTAGCCGTCTGCTTGGTTTTTAAGGAAATAATGTAAATAATTAAGACTTTAAAATTTTGTTCCAAGTTGTGGTAAGTTAGTGTGGTGTTCAAATGGCATATTGATAGGAAACCTTGGCTCCCATTTTCTACTGAAGTTGGGTTTATTTTGAGAGATGGTGTAGATAGGCTAGTTACTACAATTCATAAGGTACTTTGTGCAAATAAATACCTCTTTTAGGGCAAGAATGTGAAAAAGTTCAATTTAGGAAATAGGGGTGGGGAAATTATATATTTTACCTTAAAGGGGAAAAAAGGCACTAATAGTGACCCTCTAGTAGAACTCTAGGCTTTTATATGGGAGAGATAATCTATATAGTTTTTATGCTTTGATTTTTAAAAAATATCAGGTTAACAGTTGACAAAAGGCACATATCCAATAAATGTTCCAACTTAATCCCAATAACAAACTTTTCCAATTAGTTGCATTTCTTGGATTGTGAAACCTGATTTTGCTATGTTGCCCAGATTGGCCTTGAATGACTGGGAGGCTCAAGTGATCCTCCCTGAGTAGCTGGAGCTAACAGCATGAGCCCAGATACTTTTTTTTTAATCTGTTAACCATTGTTCGAATTTCCTCTGGAAAAATGATCCATATTTAATGTCTCTTTTTTTTTTCTTATGGTGGGGCTCACACCTAAGGCCTTGTGCATACAAAACATGCTTTGCCACTGACGTATACCTTCTCAGTACCCTCCCCCACCCCCACATATTTTTAAGAAAGTCTCACTAAATTGCCTAGACTGGCTTTGCACTCCTGGGATCCTCCTACCTCAGTCCATATTTAATGTCTTGGAGTCATCTTGCAAAGTACAAAATGAATAAACCTGATGTGCTTTTTGGATTGCTGTTAGAGGAAAGCCAGGGGGTATAAGTAATTTCTCCTGGTTAAGGTGTCCAGTTGTTGAGCTCACAACTGGGCTTGGGTTGCTTATGGACCTCTTGACGTCTTCATTCTTGTGAACTGATAAAACCTTAGTTAACAAGTGGTGCTGTAGAATTGTGGCATTTTTAAGGTAAACCATATTTTGCTATATATAACCAGTGGATAACCATAACTTTGTCGAACTGTGATTTTTTTCCCCCTGTTATCTTTCTTCCTTAGGTTTGGGTATACCACTTTTAAGAAGTCCAAAATCATCTGAGCAAGTAGGCATAAAATGTGTAACTGTAGCTTTCTGAGAATTGATGTGTACATTCCAGATTTTCATATATAGTTGAGTGGTAAGAGTTGTGAGTTGAATTTTTCCATAAATGGTTTATATGATTGGTTTTGCTCAACAAAGTAAAGCTAATGCATAGGTCTTAATATAGGTAAAAGAGTACTAAGAATCTCCATTTAATCTTTGTTTGCTTCCTTTTGAAAAGGAGTAAACTTGAAAAACATTTTAACTGATTTCCTTCGGGTAGTTATATTTTAGCATATGGCATAGCTCATGCTTTGTATCGGTTAACAAAGATTCAAATTGGGAGCAGAGTGGTGACTAGGACCTTCTCTGAAGGAGAAGAAAGCCCTGAATCAGGAGAACATGAACGTGGGCTTTGACAATCCTGGGCAGGTGTAGTAAAGCATGGATAATTGGTTTGGGTGTTGATGTGCAATATGTTAATTGGTTTAATACTGTACACATCAAAAATACTAAGACTTACTGGGTATTGAGAATAAAATATTAGAAATACTTTTGCTGAAATATGGCCCTGCTGGTTTCTTTTCAATTTCCATTAAGAAGTATTGTCATTGGGCTGGGGATTTAGCTCAGTGGTTCCATTGCCTGCCTCACAAGCACAAAGACCGGAGTTCGATCCCCAGTACCAAAAAAGCAAAAAAAAGTATTGTCATTTAATAATGTGTGTTCTGCATGTGTATTAGAATGTTGGGCAAAAGTTACTGTTTTAAAATAACTGCCTTTGAGCATTTATAGTAAAATGATTGAATTAGGAGATTCTTTAAAATTCACATTTTAGAAGGGCAATTTTATTCCCTAGTTGCTTTGCTATTTTTGTTCTTTGGTTTTGTCAGTTGGATTCTTCGACTAGAATGTAAGCTCCAAGGGAGCAGGTACCTTTTTTTTTTTTTCTGTCTTTCTAACAATATTAGGGCCTGTAATAGTGCTTGTCATGTCTTAGGTGTTTTAGTAAATGTTGATGCATGACAATGATCGAGGAAGTGAAAGTAAGCATGTATTTCAGTCACTCTTGAAACTAGAACCCCACCTGCTGTTCTGTTTGAGTAGAACTTAATCAGAATCAACTGGGCACTTACTAAAATACAGATTGTGGGACTCCAAAGTTGTGGGTGAAGGTGGCTGAAACAAAATTAGCCTGGGTTCCTCTTCCTGACTGCTAGGAAAGGAAAACACTGTTGGCCATGGTCACAAAAAACAAAACCTGCCAGGAGCGTGTGTGTGTGTGTGTGTGTGTGTGTGTGTAGATCTTTGATCACCATTGTAGGTTGCCAAACTGTTTCAAAGGTGATTAGGATGCATTCCCAGTGGGAGTACCTGGATATACCCGGTAGATGTCATAACTGCCCCTACACAACAGTTCAATGACACTGGGCCATGGAGCCAGATGGCTTGGGGCTTGGGGCTTGGGGCTTGGAGAGGGTTGCTTTTCAGGAAGAGGCTGCTGCACAGCAGAATTGAATTTCTAGACAGGAGAGATCTAACAGACAAAAATGGAACTAGCCACAGGAAGTGACAGTTCAGATTCTTAAAGTTACAATTTATATATATATATGGCACAGACATCTGAAGTCAGCATGTGCTTCAGCATTTTACTGATAAACTAGCATAGGAAGAAGTTTCTTAATTGAGAATTGAGAATGATGTTAAGAGAAGTTAGAAAAGACTTGTAGAAATCCTGGGAAACAATGGGTAATATAACAGTGTTGGTGTGCTGTTTGATACCCCTATGTGAAGGCACAATTAAAACAGCATATTATAGGGGTGGGGATTTACCTCAGTGGTTCTGCCACCTGCCTCGAAAGCTCAAGGCCCTGAGTTCGATCCCTTGTACCAAAAGTAAAGTAGCATATTATTTAAAATCTGATTTGTTCCGTCATGAAGGATAAATGTTTATTGAGAGCTTTTTAGTCTTTGAATCTAATGTGTGCTCTTGAATCTAGTTGTGCTGCCAAATAAAAAGGGATTTTTTTTCTTTTTTCATGCTGGAGATTGAACTAAGGGCTTCAGGCATGGTAGGTAAATGCTCTAATACTGACCCATAGTCCCAGCTGTCAGTATATTCTTATCTTCTTATAAAGCACTTACATGCTTTCTAAATTTAAAATATTACATAGAAAAGTTCATATTGTATGTGTACAGCCCAGAATCTTGAAAAAGTGAATGTACTGATGTAGATGTTAAATAGCTAGATCTGGAAACAACCCTGACAAGATTCCAGAAGCCTCCCTTCCCCTCTTCTAGTCTAACCTCCACTCTTCCCCTGAGATAAACCACTAGCCTGGCTTAACATGACCACAGATTAGTTTGCCTATCTTTCAACTACATACGTGGAATTAGTGTATATTCTTCAGTATCTGGCCAGTTAATACCATGAGTCTCCACCTCGTATGTAGCTGAGTTTCTCAGTGTTACAGTCTGTTATGTGAATGTGTGTAATTTATCCACTCTTTCAGTTATGTGCTTGACTTTGTTTAGAAGCTGTTATGTTTAATGCTGTTGGGAATTTTTATGTGTCTTTTGGGGAACAATGTAACATTTATGTTGAGTATATACCTGGGAGTAGAATTCTGAGTTACAAGATGTGTGCCTGGTCAGTTATAGTAGGTGCTGCCTAACAGTTTTCCAAGCTGGTTGTGTCAGTTTACACTTGTATGTGGTATGGAAAGTCTAGTCATTACCCCCTCATTGATGACACTAGATTGTAGAGGGTTGTTTTGTGTTTTGTTTTGTTTCCATTTTAATTGTCCTGGTATCTTACCTAAGGTTAAAACCTTCAGGCTTTTCCAGGTACTATTTATTTTAACAATCATACAGGTAATTCTTAAACACAATTTTAAAAGGTACTAAAAAGTAAAAATGTGTTCCTCCTGTGGCCATCTAGTTCCCCCCAAAAAGACACCAATGTTATCAGCATCCTGTATTTTTCCAAAGAGTTTTGGGTATATAAACATTTTCTCCTTGCTAGAAATGATAGCATGTTATACATGCTGTTGTGTATCTTTCTTTATTTGCTTAATAAATTTTAAAAATGATAAGCTTGTTGTAGTGTTGCATGCCTGAAATCCCAGTGCTCTTGGGAGGCTGAGGCAGGAGGATCAAACCCAGCCTGGGCAACTTACTGACTTAGCAAGACACTATCTCAAAATAAAAAAAAAAGTCTAGGGAAAAGCTCAGTGTGAAGGCCTTGGGTTCAGTCCTCAGTACTGGAAAAAACAAAACTGATACAATAGTTGCATTTTTTAATAAACACGAATCTACTAACACTTGCAACCCAAAATTGCCTCTGTGACTTGCCATTGCATAAAACCCCAATTTTCCATTTTTCAATAATTTACCTTAAACTGAAAACTGGATAGAAAATGTATGTAATTGTTTTAATCAAAATAAATATTGGCAAGAATGTGGAAAGATTGGAACTTTTTTGAACTCTTGGAAGAATGTAACATAGTGTTAACAGACAGTATGGAGGGTTTTTATAAATTAGAACTTCCAGCTGGGTGAAGTGGTCTACTGTACAAATCCCAGCTACATGGGAGGCTGAGGCAGGAGGATCAAAAGTTTGAGATTAGGTTAGGCAACTCAGCAAGACCCTGTCAAAAATTTTTAAAAGGTCTTGGGACATAACTCAGTGGTTGAAGGCTTTTCTAGCATCCACTAGCTCCTGGGTTCAATCCCCAGTGAAACTGTACGATCCAGAAACCCACTTCTGGTTATATATCCAAAAGAATTAGGGCTGGAGATGTGGCTCAGTGGTAGAGCACTTTCCTGGCATGTGTGAGTCCTGGGGTTCAATCCTCAATACCACCACCACCATGAAAAAAAAGCAGGTCTTTCAAAGAAGTAAAAGCAGTAAATATATGAAAAAATGTTCAACATCACTGGTCATTCGAGAGATGCAGATGAAAACAATGCTGAGATTCCACCTCACCCCAGAAAGAATGGCTGCTATCAAGAAATCAACCAATAACAAATGCTGGCAGGGGTGTGGGGAGAAAGGAACCCTTCTCCATTGTTGGTGTGAGTGCAGACTGGTGCACCACTGTGGAAATCAGTATGGAGATACCTCAAAGAATTAGGGCTAGAGGTCCCATTTGACCCAGCTATTCCCCTGCTGGGTATCTTTCCCAAAAAATTAAAAGAATCATACCACAGCGATATATGTGCACCCATGTTTATAGCGGCACAGTTTGTAATAGCTAAAGCTGGGAAACAGCCCAAATGCCCATCAACTGAAAACTGGATAAAGAAGATTTTTTTATAAAATGGAGTACTTGCCTGGGATTTAGCTCAGCGGTTTCGCCGCCTGCTGCGCAAGCGCAAAGACCCGAGTTCGATCCCCGATACCAAAAAAAAAAAAAAAAAGTATAAAATGAAGTACTACTCAGCCAAAAAGAATGAGAAACTAGAGACATTTATAGCTAAATGGATGCACATTGAGGCCATACTCTTACGTGGAATAAATAGGAAACACGTGTAAATACCGAATCGTTTCTCTAGTGTGAGAAACTGAAAGTGTAAATAATGATTATAAATGAATAACTGATAATTTGAAATAGGAAAAGGTCCAAAGGTGTAGGGGTGGTGGGAGGGGATGGGGAAAGGAAAGAAGGGAAAGGAAAAACAGAAAAGAAAAAAATGGAAACGAAATCTATGTAAATAGGGAAGGGTGGAGGGGGTGAAGGGTGCATAGGTAATGGGGAAAAAAATAAGAACCAAGGTACATCAAGTACAGGTACAAGCACCCAATGATAAATGTAAACATATTGTATACCTAAAATGTACCAATAAAAGAATTTAAGGGAAAAAAAGGGCAGGTATTTAAAGATATATTTATATCCTTTTGTATATAGCCACACTATTCATGATAGCCAAGAGGTGGAAACAAACCAAATGTTCATCCACATTTTATTTTATTATGAAATACTATTCAGCCTTAAAAATAAATTAAGTTCTGACACATGGTACAACATGGAAGAACCCTGAAGTTGCTACACAACATGAAATACATCACAAAAAGACAAGCATTGCGATTCTACTTACATTTACTAAAATAGTCAAATTCATAGAAACCAGGGGGTAAAGGGAAGGTGAAAAGGGGTTGTTTAATGGGTAGAGTTTCAGATTTGCAAGATGAAATTTTCTGGAGAACTATTGTACAATGTGAATATACACAAGCTACTGAATTGTACACTTCAGATAAATTTTATGTTGTTTTTTTACCACAGTAAATATGCATCATTTGTAATTTTATAGATGACACTTAAAAATAATAAACAACCATTACTATATGTGGACCTACATATTTTCCTTTCAGATATATCAGTACCTCCAAATTCTTTCTCTCTAGCAGAATTGGAGTTTCTGTAAATTTACTCAGCTCCTTCTTGTTAAGTGACTGTTCTTGGGGAATCTCTCCTCAGAACCAGTACATTTCTACATGTTTGCCTTGTCAGGTGTTCATTTTGTATGCCAGAACTTATTTTTGAAAATAGATGAGTTGAAATCTCAACTAATCATCAGTTTGCTTCAAATTGCTTTAAGGAGATTTTAACCTATTGGCCTTTTAAATCTAATGGCATAAAATATTAGCTATAAAGAAATAAAACACTTCAGCAACTTTGGTAGTATTGTTAGCTTCTAAATGCCTGTGAAATACAGTAGATGCCAGTCTATTCCTCAGCTCCCAGCCTCATATCCACGTAGCCTATAAAGTCAAGAGTGGTATGTGAACTCTTGAAAAATTTACTGCTGTTTATGTTAAGGGTGGAAAACTTTCTGGTGACCCTGACTAAAAAAAGTTGAGGATATACGTGGCTGAGAAGAGACTCAGCCTCTGCTGGAAAGATTGAGTTCATAGATAATGCCTGGCAACAGCCTTTACCTGAATCTATAAATCCCTTCAAAACATAGACAGGATCCAAAACGGCACGTGATAGCCTGTTATGTAAATCTGTGGGATTCACAAGCAAGTATTTTGGTACTTATGACTGGAAACATATAACACTAAGTACTGCTGGGCATAGTGGCACGTGCTTGGAATCCCAGACCTTGGGAGATTGAGGCAGGAGGATCACTGAGACTTTGACACCAGCCTGGACAACATAGTGAGGTTGAAGACCAGCCTAAACGACATAGCAAGCCTCAAAAACCCTGAAATACTGACTACCATTAATGGATTCTCTTGTCTTTATCAATGGAGATCATCTAATCTCTATAACCAGAAATTCGTAGTATCTTTGTCCTCATAAACAGAACTTCATTAAGGAAAGACCTTTGGGTTAAAACTGGATCTGTCCATTACCAAGTCTCTTTGTGGGATTAATACTTATTCTTTTGAGATGTAGGCTGTGCAGATGGTCTCTAAAATGCAGTTATCTAGCTGTTGTGCCAGCAAACCTCACTGCCTGTCACTTACTTGCACATCATTCAATACATGTGTATACACATGCATGTGTGTATATGTGTGCATACATACACACAAGCATTTATTTCCACTTCAGAGTATCTTCAAAATCTGAATTATGTCTTTGTACATCATTGTAACTTTTTTCTTTAAGTTGCAAAATTCTGAAGTCACTAATAACACATATGCTATTTCTTTAACACCTGATAAAAATACTAAAATTGCGATCCAAAGTATATTTCTTTTGGGTTTTTTTTGGAACCAGGGATCGAACTCGGGTCCTTGCACTTGTGCAGCAGGTGGCAAAACCACTGAGCTAAATCCCCGCCAAAAGTTTATTTCTTGAGAATGTAGGCAATATATATCAAGGAGTTAGTGATTCAGGAAAGTTTCCAGTAGGCTAAAATTTAAGCAAGAACAACATGACGTACAGTCCCTGAATTTTTATTTGATGATTTTAAGTTTACTGCCTTTTTGAGATATTTTCTGCAGCCACCTGTAAAACAGCTTTTAGTTGAAGTTTGATGGTTGATCGAAAAAGTATTTGGAAATCATATATAAGAACATTTTAATAGGTACTCTTTTTTGGAGATTGCTTTTTAACTTTCTCACATGGGTTTTA
Source organism: Heterocephalus glaber (assembly GCF_053883595.1). NCBI lineage: Eukaryota > Metazoa > Chordata > Mammalia > Rodentia > Bathyergidae > Heterocephalus > Heterocephalus glaber. The sequence goes on from NW_028258320.1 coordinate 65,034,283, forward strand.
TGATATTATAAGCATTTTAGTTTATGAGCATAGATACGGGTAACCAGAAGACTTTAATAAAAATCATCAAGCACTTTCATATTTTTCTATATCAGAGAAATGTAAATGAATGGGCTTAGGTTAAACAACTTTTAAAAAATTTTTAATTAAAAGAAGTAGTAAAGGGCTGGGGATTTAGCTCAGTGGTTTTGCTGCCTGCTGCACAAGCGCAAGGACCACAGTTCGATCCCCGGTACCAAAAAAAAAAGAAGTAGTAAACAATATTTGTAGCTATATGAGGGCTATAGACTTTTGCAATGAAATTTAAAACTTTCACAAAGTGCGTCTCTTAATTATGCCAGGAATCCAACATGGGAAAGGTGTGCTTGTCTTATGTAGTAGTCACTGTGATCCTCCTCCTCGATGCTGGGTCTTGTGCAGTCATTGTCCATTGTGGTCGAAGCTCACTGTACTGTGCACTGGCCCAGCCTAGTGGTGCTCCCACCTCTGTTACCGCCCTCCTCATGCTGCAGTTTTAACCAAATAGCTTTCGGGAGTTTCCCAAAAAATGCATTCACAAAGGGCCTAGGATTTAGCTCAGTGGTTCCATTGCCTGTCCCGCAAGCACGAGGACCCGAGTTCGATCCCCAGTACCAAAGAACAAAAACAAAACAACAACAACAAAAAAACTGCATCCACAAAATATTGTTCTAGAAATACTCCAAAGAATGTGACATTTCCAGGAGCTTTTGAGAAGCCCTATATAGTGGTCCTGCCCACGTGGTTTAGCTGAGTTGTGTCTGAGTGGTCACGTTACTGGACAGCACCTCTTTTTTGTTAGACAGGGTCTCGCGTTGTAGTTGAGGCTGGCCCTGAACTCATTGTGTAGCCCAGGCTGGCCTCGAATTGGAGGCGATCCTCCTACCTCTGCCTCCAGAGTGCTGGTATCATAGGCATGCGCCACCACGCCCGGCTATGGACAGCACTTCTGAGAGATGTTCAGAGCAAAATAGAAACCCGGGGCAGTGTTATTATGGTCACATCTGTGTGTATGTATGTGTGTTCGTGCACAACACCTTCCTTTTCTCTCTCTCTTTTTTTTTTTACTTTTCAAAGGGCATTTTAGTATCTAGATTTGAAGGAAAGACTAGATAATGATTCTTAGAAGAGTTGGGCATGGTTGGGCACGCCTGTAATCCTAGAACTTTGGAGGCTGAGGCAGGAGGATCACCATGAATTCAGGGCCTGCCTAGGCTATGTACAAGGGCAGCCTGAACTAAATAGTGAGACCTTGTCTCAAAAAACCCAAACCAAACAAAATGATTCTTAGAAATCCCAGACCTTTTTTTTCCTTTAGCATTTAAAAATGGCATAAGAGAACAATATTACAAAGTAGATATTTGAAACACGTTTTCAATATGAAGCATTCTTCTAGTCTAGGCATGTCGTTCTGTGATAGCAGCCAAGTAGCACACACCAGGCCAGGGTTCAGTTCCCAGCACCGAAATCAATTAGTCAATCAATATCTGCTCAAGAGTGTGAGGCAGTTGTGTAAAGAATTGTGTGGTTGTCACTAGGAGCCAAAGGATGTGAGTCTAGCCCTGCTTTCATACCTGTACCTATGAGGTTGAGCACTTCTCCAGATCTCTCCTTCTGTGTCTGCATCTGAGGATTCCTGTCACAAGGTCCAGGGAGAGCTGAAAGAACACATGTGAAATGTGCTTTTCAGCCCATGAGGAGCCACCATTTGACTTGCAGTTGGTTTTGGCTCCATCAGAGGCAGGGTAGGGTGGCACTCCAGGCCCTTCATAGGAGGAGGATTTAAAGTAGTACTCGAGAGCAGTGTCAATCACCTAGTAAGTACTCACTGAGATTTAGCTGTTACTATTATTGGTGATATCAACCAAGTTTTCCCTTTTTTTTTTTTTTTTTTGGTACCAGGGATTGAACTCAGGACCTTGCACTTGCAAGGCAGGCAGCAGAACCACTGAGCTAAATCTCTGGCCCCATTTTACCTCTTTTCTTATGAAATACACAAGTGATGATTGCTAGGATTTTTACTAGGACTGCTAGGACTTTCATTCTCAGTACAATGATATATACATATGTATAATAGTTTTAAAAATCAAACAAACTGCTCTGGTGCTGAATGCCTCTAATCCCAGCACTCAGGAGGCTGAGACTGGAGGATCACAAGTTCGAGGCCAGCCTGGGCTGCAGTTCAAGGCCAGGCTGGACTACATAGCACTTCCCTGCTTCAAAAACCAAACAACACCATAAAAAAAAAAAAAAATCAAAGAACACTGACAGTCTGAAAATCAGTCCTCCCTTTTGCATGCTTCCCCAGGCTTTCTCCTCGAAGGCTTTTTTTTTTTTTTAAAGCTGTTTCTTCAGAGATTTACCTCTACATATCTGAATGTTCTCTCTCCACCTACCCCAAACCCCAGACAAGGCCTCCCTGTGTAGTCCAGGCTAGCCTGGAACTCACTATATCACCTAGGCTGGTCTCTAAATCATGATCCTCCTGCCTCAGTCCGTAGAGTACTGGGATTATAGGTGTGTGCCGCTATGCTCAGCAATATACTGATGATTTTTTTTTTAATTATTGGTGATGGAACCCAGGAGCACTTAACCACTGAGCTACATCCCTAGCCCTTTTTATTATTTTGAGACAGGGTCTCACTGAGTTGCCCAAGCTGGTCTCAAACTTTTGAATCCTCCTGCTGGGATTACAGAAATGTGCCACCTGGCCTCACCTCTTTTTGTGGCTGATTTTTTTTTTCAATGCTGGTGACTGAACTTGGAGCCTTCACACTGTAATGCATCCCTAGCACTTTTAAAATTTTTAAACTTTGAGACAGAGTCTCATTAAGTTGGTAAATTGCCCAGGCTAGGCTCAAACTTGGATCCTCCTGCCTTAGTCTCCCAGCGTGCTAGAACTACAGGCATGAGCTACCATGCTACACTTGATTTTTTTTTCTATGGGACAGAGTTTTGCTGTGTTTCCCCCTCTGCTCTCAAATTCAAAATTCATAAGCTCATGGGATCCTCCTGTCTCAGCTTCCTGAAAAGCTGGGACACCAGGTGCATGCTACTAGACCCACCTGGGTAATTGCTTTTGTCTTGAGATTGGAGAAATACAAATTGATAAAATTAATCTGGGGGGGAGGTGCTGGGAATTGAACCACAGGCCTCACGAATGGTAAGCAAGCACTCTACTACTGAATTATATCCCTAGCCCGTAATCTAACTGCTTGACTAAAAGTCCTAATTAGAATTTTAAGCTTACATACAAGGTTTCCTCTTCATGTGCCTTGTCATGAACACTGCATGGCATGAGGGAGAAGGTGCTGTTGCAGAGACCCCTGCCCAGTAAGAAGTCTGGCATCACTTTAGGTAAACTAGCCACATTCAGGTGTGGCTGCTATCTGCCTCAGTTTCCTGGTCTGGAGCACAAGTTGCTGATCTCCCAGTTCCTCCAGTTGTGATATGCCAGGAATGTGTGACTAGAAATATAAGAGAGATCGGGGGCAGGGGATTTAGCTCAGTGGTTTCACCGCCTGCTGCACAAGCGCAAGGACCCAAGTTTGATCCCTGGTACCGGGAAAAAAAAAAAAAGATGGGAAAGGCAGTTGGGGTCTACTTGCCACTTCCATAGGAAATTAATAGTTTTAAAAAAGCAAAACTAACGTAAAAATGAGGGCTCACATATTTGTAGCATTAAAATCAGTGGAGACTGCCCCCAGCACTGAGGAGCAGAGCTGCCCCCGGCACCGAGGAGGTGAACCTTCTGGGCCACTGTATCACCACCCTAAGTGCTGAGGAGGTGAGCCGAACAGGCGCCAGCAGCATACACCCCCTCCTCACTGAAATGAGAAGACACTTAAACAATTCTCAAAACCAGACTCCCAGATCACCTAAAGCAACCCCAAAGGGGAACAAGATGGAACAATCTGATACTCAACCACTTGGACTCCCTGAACTGGCAAAGAAAGAGGATCTAGAAAAAATGAAATCAGAAATAATTTCTCAGATAACAGCAGAGATTGTGCCCATAGTGCAAGACATGATTAATAAATCTAGAGAGGACACAGATAAAAAAATAGAGGAGCTGAGGAACATTATGGAAGCCCAACATAGGAGAAAAATGGAATCCATAAAACAGATGCAAACAGATTTCCAGGAGATTAAAAACTCCATTGAAAGTTTACACAGCAGAATGAGCCAATGTGAGGACAGAATTTCAGATAGAGAAGGTAAGATTGCAATTAGTGACCAGGAAAAGAAAAATTTCTTTAAAATAGTAAGGGACCATGAGAAATCAATCCAGCAACTGCTAGACGATGCAAAGAAGAACATAAGACTGTTCAGAGACAATGAAGAAACAGGAGAGTACAGATGATATAAAAAAACTGTTCACAGAATTGATGGTGGAAAACTTCCCAAGGAGGGGAAAAGAACTTGACATACAGATAAGTGAGGCATATAGGACTCCAGCTAGCCCTGATTAAAAAAAAATCTACATATAGGCATATAATAGTTAAGATTCCAGAAACCCAACAGAAGCACAAAATTCTACAAGCAGTGAGAGAAAAGAAACAAATCACATACAAAGAAAAGCCCATCAGAATCACAGCAGACTTCTCAATGCAAACCCTCAAGGCAAGAAGAGCTTGGAGTGATGTATTCCAAACCCTAAAGGAAAATAGCCTCCAACCCAGGTTGATGTACCCTGCAAAACTATCTTTCAAAATTGATGGAGAAATAAGATACTTTCATGACAAAGAACACCTGAGGAACTTCATGAATACCAAACCAGTACTCCAAAAAATTTTAGACAATATCCTAGGAAGGCAACGATGATCACAACCCCAGGAAGCCCAGCAGAATGAATCCACTGGGCGCGACAAGAAGTTGAACACAAAGGGGGAGAATCCAACAGAAAGAAAAAGTCATGACAATGATAAGTCAATACGTATCAGTTATAACCATCAATGCTAATGGTCTCAATTCACCAATTAAAAGAAATAGACTGGCAGACTGGGTCAAGAAGCAAGAGCCAACAATATGCTGCATACAAGAAACACACTTAATTCAAAAAGAAACTCATAGACTGAAAGTTAAGGGTGGAAAACAATACTCCATGAGACAGGATCCCCCAAAAAAGCAGAAGTAGTTATCCTCTTTGCAGATCAAGTGGATTTCAAACCAACACTGATTAAGAGAGACAAAGAAGGACGGTACATCCTTATAAAGGGAACAATCCAACAGGAAGAGATGACAATCATAAACATATGCACCAAACACTAGTGCACCCAACTATATAAAACAAATACTAACGGACTTGAAAAATCAAATAAGCACTAATACAATAGTAGTGGGGGACCGCAATACCCCCTGTCACAAATAGATCAACTAGACAAAAAATAAGCAATGAAATACTAGAACTCAATCAAACTCTTGAACAAATGAACTTAACAGATGTTTACAGTGTTGCATCTGACAAAATCAGGATACACATTCTTTTCAGCTACACATGGGTCATTCTCCAAAATAGACCATATACTCACTCATAGAACATGTTTAAGTAAGTGCAAAGGAAATGACATTATCCCCTGTATATTATCAGACCACAGTGCAATGAAATTGGAGATCAATAGGAAAAGAAAACACAAGAATTTCATAAACACATGGAAACTGAACAACACACTTCTGAATAATCAATGGGTCACAGAGGAAATTAAAGAAGAAATCAGACAGTTCCTACAATTAAATGACAATGATGATACAACATATCAGAATCTATGGGACACAATGAAAGCAGTCTTAAGAGGGAAATCCATAGCAGTGAATACTCATATTAGGAAAACAGAGCTAGCTCAATTACACAACCTGATGCTGAACCTCAAGCTTCTAGAAAAAGAAGAGCAGGACAAACCCAAAGCTCATACAAAGGAGAAAATTATAAGGATCAGAGCAGAAATCAATGCTATGGAGACTAAGAGAATGGTACAAAAAATCAACGAAGCCAAGAGTTGGTTCTTCAAAAGAATAAACAAAATTGACAAACCCTTAACAAACCTTATCAGAAAAAGGAAAGAAAAGGCCCAAATCCATGCAATAGGAATGAAAAAGATGAAATTAGAACATATCCAGCAGAATTCCAGAGGCTCATCAATACCTACTTCAAGAAACTATATGCCAATAAGAAGGAAAACACAGAAGAAATGGACAGATTCCTAGACATGTATGAATTACCAAAGATGAAAGAAGAAGATCTAAAAATTCTAAACAACCCAATATCAATCAATGGAATTGAAAACATAATTCAAAACTTACCAACTAACAAAGGCTGAGGGGCTGGGGATTTAGCTCAGTGGTTCTGCCACCTGCCTCACAAGCACAAGGTCCCAAGTTTGATCCCTGGTACAAAAAAACAAAAACAAAAACAGAAAAGCCGGGTCTTGATGGCTTAACTGCTGAATTCTACAAGACATTTAGAGAGGAACTACTGCCACTACTGTTTAAACTCTTCAATGAAATTGAAAGGGAAGCAATACTCCCAAATTCATTCCTGGAAGCAACCATCACCTTGATCCCCAAAGCAGAGAAAGACCCAACCGAAAAAGAGAACTATAAGACAATCTCATTAATGAACATAGATGCAAAAATCCTTAATAAGATACTGGCAAATAGAATGCAGAAGATCATCAAGAAGATCATACACCCCGATCAAGTGGGATTCATCCCAGGGATGCAGGGATGGTTCAACATAAACAAATCAATCAGTGTAATACACTATATCAATAGAGCCAAGGACAAAAAACATATGATCATCTCAATAGATGCAGAAAAAGCATTTGACAAAATCCAACATGCATTTATGATAAAAACCCTACAAAAAATTGGAATAGACGGCCTCTACCTCAATCTGATAAAAGCCATCTATGAAAAACCAACAGCCAATATCATACTAAATGGTCAAAATCTGAAATCCTTTACACTAGAATTAGGAACAAGACAAGGATGCCCACTATCACCACTCCTGTTCAATATAGTTTTGGAAACATGAGCCACAGCAATCAGACAAGAGAAAGAAATAAAAGGAATGGGCTGGGGATTTAGCTCAGTAGTTCTGGTGTCTGTCTTGCAAGTGCAAGGTCCCAAGTTCGATCCCCAGTACCAAAAAAAAAAGAAAGAAAGAAAGAAAAGGAATAAAGATAGAAAATGAAGAAGTCAAATTGTCATTATTTGCAGATGACATGATACTCTATATAGAAGCTCCCAAGAACTCCACAAAAAGTCTTCTAGACTGAAAAACCAAATGCAGTAAAGTAGCTGGATACAAGGTCAACACACAAAAATCAATAGCTTTTCTGTACATGAACAACAGACTCACTGAGGAAGAAATAGGGTAAACAATTCCTTTCACAAATAGCATCCAAAAATTTGAAATACCTAGGAATCAACCTAACAAAAGAAATCAAAGACCTCTTCTCCGAAAATTATAGCACTCTGAAAAGAGAGATTGAAGATGATATCAGAAAATGGAAAGATGTGCCTTGGTCCTGGGTAGGAAGGATCAACATAGCGAAAATGGCCATACTTTCAAAACTGCTATATAGATTCACTACAATCCCAATTGAAATCCCAGCAGCACACTTCATGGACCTTAAGAAAACAATCCAAAAATTCATTTGGAACAAGAAGAGACCTAGAATAGCAAAATCAATTCTAGGCGACAGAGAAATGGCAGGGGTTATCATAACCCCCAACTTGAAACTATACTACAAAGCTACTGTGATAAGAACAGCATTGTACTGGCAAAGAAACAGACCTAAGGATCAGTGGAACAGATTAGAAGATGCAGAAACAGCTCCAGACACACTCCAGCCAGCTCATCTTCAACAAAGGATCCAAACACCCTCACTGGAGGAAAGATAGCCTCTTTAATAAATGGTGCTGGAAAAATTGGGTTTCACCTTGCTAATGATTAAAACTAGACCTATATCTCTCACCATGCACTAAACTTAAATCAAAATGGATGAAAGATCTAAATATTAAAAAAGAAACGCTGAACCGGCTGGAACAGAGGTTAGGTAGAACTCTTGAAGACATTGGTGTAGGAAATGATTTTATGAAGATAACCTCAGTTGCCCATGAACTAGCACAAACAATTAAGAAGTGGGATCTCTTCTTACTAAAAAGCTTCTGCACAGCAAGAGAAACCACCAATAGAGTGAAGAGACAACCCACAATGTGGGAAAAAATTTTCACCTGCTGTTCCTCAGACAAAGGTCTCCTATATAGAATCTATAAAGAACTTAAAAAATTAGACCTCCCAAAGTTAAAGACCCAATCCGAAAATGGGCATCTGAAATGAACACATTTCTCAGACAAAGAAATAGAAATAGCAAATAAACATATGAAAAAACGTTCAACATCAGTGGTCATTTGAGAGATGCAAATGAAAACAATACTGAGATTCCATCTCACCCCAGAAAGAATGGCTGCTATCAAGAAATCAACCAGTAACAGATGCTGGCAAGGATGTGGGGAAAGAGGAACACTGCTCCACTGCTGGTGGGAGTGTAGACTGGTGCAACCACTGTGGAAATCAGTATGGAGATACCTCAAAGAACTAGGACTGGAAGTCCCATTTGACCCAGCTATTCCCCTGCTGGGGATCTTCCCCAAAGAATTAAAAGAATCATACCACAGTGATATATGCTCACCCATGTTCATAGCAGCACAGTTTGTAATAGCTAAACCTTGGAAGCAGCCCAAATGCCCATCAACTGGAGACTGGATAAAGAAAATGTGGTTTTTTTAATACAATGGAGTACTACTCAGCCATAAAAAATGAGAAATTAGAGACATTTATAGCTAAATGGATGCACATTGAGGCGATACTCTTAAGTGAAATAAATAGGACACACGTCTAAATACCGAATAGTTTTTCTAGTGTGAGAAACTGAAAGTGTAAATAAGGACTAAAAGGTATAATAGATACTGTGAAATAGGAAGAAAAGGGGCAAAGGGGAAAGGCAATTGGGGGGGATAGGGGAAAGGAAGGAAGGGAATGGAATTAATATGAGAAAATGAAAAACTGGAAACAAAGTCTTTGTAAATAGGGAGGGATGGAGGGGTTGAAGGGAGGGCAGGGGAAGGGCGAAAAATAAGAACCAAGAGAGATGATGTAAAGGTGCAAATTTCCAATGATGAATGTCATTATATTGTATACCTAAAATGTACCAATAAAATTTTTTAAAAACTCAGTGGAAATTTCAGTTTTTCATTACTGAATACCTGCCCCCACTAAAAACCACACTATAGCTATTTTACAGAACAGGAAAGTATGCGGGGTGTGGTGATGCTCACTTTTAATCTCAGCACTCAGGAAGCTGAGGCAGGAGAACCACTGTGAGTTCCAAGTCAGCCTGGGCTACATAGTTCAAGACCAGCCTGAACTGCATAGTGAGACCCTGTCTCAAAAAAACAAAACAAAACACCTCCCCCCAAAAAGCAGGAAAATGCGATAATAAAAATTTAAATCTCCCATTATCCTGTCATTTAGAGATAAAGTCTAGTAATATTTTGCTGTAGTCAACTGCTCTCCTCCCTGCCCTCCTTTGCCCCGGTACCAGGGATTGAATTCAGGATGTGGTGCTTGTTAGGTAGGTTCGGCACCACTGAGCTATATCCCTGGCCCATGTGCTATCCTTCTATACCTAAATATACTATATTTTCTATTCTGTTTTACCCTCCACTGAAAAATATCTCGGTTGTGTTTCCTGATTTGAAAGCTTTGTCATAAGAATGCTCACACATCTCCAAATGGTTTTCACATGGTTTTTGTACTAGTAAATACTCCATCTTAGACATACGCTATCTCTTAAGAAGCCTTTTTAGCTACTAAAATAATACATAAAAAGAAGTACAGTGCTATGATACATATACGTCTTTGCATTGCTTATTCTTTTTTTGGCACAAATAACCAATTGTAGGATTATTCACTAGTCCAATGGGCATAAATATTTTGATGTCTCTTATAGATTGCTGAGTCCAAAGAGCTTATAGCAATTTACTTCCCATTTTTTTCACTGTGAACATCACACTGTTGCTGCCCTGCCAACTGCCTATAATTAAAAAAAAAATTCACTTTGGCTGTGTGTAGGTTAAAGTTTAACGTTTATCAAAACAGCCTTATAGGGGGAGTAAGAGTACTGCAGATTCCAGTAATTTTTTTGTGGGTGTACATGTGCTGGGAACTATGCCAGATACATTTTTGTTTACTGCTGTTGCACACCACACCCTTGGAATGTAGGTGTCATCCTTTCCTTGTCCTATCTCACAAGGCTGTAACTGCCTAAGGACACGCAGCTGGTCTGCAGCATGGTCAGGATTGCTACCTAGGTCTCTTCAAACACTTATGATTTACTTATTTTCCTTGCTGGGTCTGCCTCAAATCGCCCAGAATAGTCTTATTATATATATTCTGGTCATAAAAGAGACGCTAAAATATAGTCACAACATAGGCCGATTCTTTAAAGTTTCTGAGCAGAAGAAAGCATATTAACCTCCAGGGTAAACAATGCCTCTGAAATCCTGCTTTACTGGAAGTCATCCAGAGCTTCTGTTTTTTGCCTGTCTGGGAAGCTGGTAAACCAAAGGTGAGACCAGCAGCAGGAGAAAGGAGACTAAATTACCTGTCTTCTTGCCCAAATTGGCTGTCACTTGGAGGCCTGGCTGTGTGGGTGCCGAGCACCTTTGGTCTAAATGCAGAATTTAAGTGTGCAGAGCTGTGAGACTTTCTGGTTCTATACTTGGTTTTCTGCACAGTATATGAAACCGGCTTTGGGTCTTTAGATGCTTAAAACAGGTGTTTATGGCAACCTCATGAAGATGGTCTTTCAGTGTCCTGCAACAAGACATTAAGCTGTAACCATGGCTCTTTCTTTTTTTTAGTTCCAGGGATCGAACTTGGGACCTTGCGCTTGGGAGGCAGCCATTGGAACCACTGAGCTAAATCACCAGCCCTTGGCTCTTTCTTTTTGTGCTGATATGCTAACAAGACAGGAAAAGTGACTTGAAGCTGTTAAATTTTCCCTTTACTTAGCAAAGGCCTGGGATTCTAAGCTTTGAGGTACTCATAAGCATGTTGAAGGCCACACTAAGGTTGAGGACCCGGCAGGATGGATGGACAACGAAAATAGCACTTGGCTGGCTGTGCCGGGTTTCTGGCCCGCTGTGCCCATCACCTTCTTTCCTGGGGTTACTTGTGATTGGTCTCTGGGGACGTTTTCCGGGTGGGGGGTGTTGCACAAAGCTCGCTAATGTAAGATGCAGTGGTCTCATTTAGATTCAGAACTCTGCAGGGTTTTAAATCTTCTTTTTACAAAAAGCTCTGCCTATAGTTTAAGCATTATTTCAATGGATGGAAACCTATCCCCGGAGTCCACGGATAACACAAGGTCTTTGAAGCTAGCTTCTCAGCTAGGGTCTAGCCCTGCTCACCACTCCATGGTCTCTGAGTTGCAACTGAAAACCCCGGAAACCTTCAGGAGGCTGGAGAACCTCTGCTGCTAGCAGCCAGAGAGTGCTCTGAGCGAGGAAGAAGGATGGAAATAAGAAGCAACCACAAAGGACTGGAGCTAGAGTGAAACTGGACTGTGGGGTGGGCAGAGGGAGAGAGGAAAAACCAGCAGAACGAGAGGCTCAAAATAGAAGATATAAAAGAAAGTGCCAACTAGTGAAAATACTGCAAAAGAATGAGGGGGCGATTGGAAAAATAGCAATTAGTACAGCTAAAAATAAAGACCAATTTAGAGACAATGCTAGACACACAAGGAGAAAAGTAAAAATCGCCAGAAAGACAATTTCTTGGAAACCAAATGTTCAAGAAAATGTGGCTAATGACACCCTCCTTGGGCTGTTCTGTACAAGAAATGAGAAAACAGAGGAGCTTGGAGTGCGGCGCTGAGCAGGTGACTGGCAGGGGGACAGGAGAAAGGATCCGAGAGCCCTGCGGGGGAACCTCAGGGATTCTGGCCGCTGAGCGCAAAGACCACGCGTGAGGCTGCACCCGCAAGCGCTCCCAAAGTCAGAGATGGGCCCCCGGCAGGCGAGCTTACAAGGCAGAGCTGGTCCGCTCCGGTCCGCGCTTGAACCCCAGGGGTTCCTGCAGCTTTCCTCGAGGTCCGTTCCTGGATCCTCAAGGCTAAGGGCAGCAGGCGCCTGAGTTCTGGGGGCTGGGAAAAGGCGCCCACCCGTGGTGGCTCCGTTTGCTCCTGGTCCCGCGGCCCCGGCCCTGGTTACGCCCCACCCGCGCTCGCGGCGTGGAAAGGCCCAGCGCCCAGCAGGTCCTGGCGCGGCGGGCAGGTCCACGCGCGCGGGCAGCTTGGGTCCCGGTACGAGGAGGCACGGGCCGCGTACGGACTTCACAGTCGCGCGAGGCCTCGGTTTCGCGCTCTGTGATCGGGAGGTGACCACGGCCGCCAGAGTCGGCAAGCGCAGTGGGCGGTGGCGCTGAGCCAGTTTCTCCCGGCTGCGCTCAGGAGAGGGCGGGATCGGCACGGACGCAGGACTGAGAAAGCGGCGGCATGTCGGCCCGGCCGGCCGCGTGCTCCCTACCCCCGGCGCGGGCTTGGAGGGGTCATCTGGGGCCGCCCCGCCCCGGCTCTCCCTCGGGCCGGGACCTAGGGCCCCCACCGGAGCGGGCGGGCTGTGCGCACGGAGCGCGCCACGCGGCGCCTCTCGGAGAGGAGGGCGGCCGGCGGGCCCGCGCGCTGGGGCGGTGCTGAGCAGACTCCTCCTCCTCCTCCTCCTCCTCGCCTTCCTCCGGCTCAGCCGCGGGGCTGCGCCTCCTTCCTCCCCCGGGCGCCCACGGCGATGTTCAACCGTGCCGTGAGCCGGCTGAGCCGGAAGCGGCCGCCGTCAGGTAAGCGGCTTCCGAGCCCTGCGGGCGGCGGGTTGGGCTCCGGGAGAGACGCGAGGAGCCGCCCCGGCCGGCTGCCCGCTGGGCATCCTTCCCTCCCTGCTGCGCGGGCGCGGGCGCGGCTCGGCGGTGCCTCCCGGACTGGAGCCCAGGCCGCCCCGACACTTCTCCCTCCTGGTTTCGCGCCCGCGGTCCCAGCTGCGGCGGGAGCGCAGAGTTTCCAGAGACGCTCCGGGGAGGAAGTTTTGCTGAAAAGGGAACAACGACAGTTTTCTTTTTAGTGATGGTCTGGGAGAAAAAGGAGATCCAAGACACCCCCAAACTTTGGAGGTGGAGAGGGACCCAGAGTGCGAAAGCAGGACGCCGGGCTGGTTTCCTCCTCGGTGGAGGTCTGCGCCTCTGCTGCGGGCGTCGGTGGGAAGGATGCCTGCGCTCCCCAGGGCCACCGCTGGACCAGGTCATCCCCTGGGCAGCCGGCCCGGGAGCCGGGGCCTGCGGCTCTGCCTGGCGGAGAGGGAAAGTGGGGCCAAGTAGGTGGCCGATCGCTAGGACGGAGAAAATATCTGCGTGGTTCGTACCATCGAAGCTCTACATGGCAAAGGATTCACTCTGGACCAGTTTGAGCCACGGTTTGGGGCAACTTGAAAAGACAAAGAACCCCGGTGGATAGGAATCCCTTGATTCCGATCCTCTTACCCTTGTTCACAGTAGCAGCTAGGACACGCTGTGCACCTAACAGTGGGCCAGGGGGGGCCACATTCGCATCCGGGTTCTCTCTTCACCCTTAGAATAACTTTAGGCAAGTTGGCCCACATTCCACTCAGGTGACTGAGAACCAGACTCAGGTTTGTCTGACTCACGTTTAGGTTCACAGGCTTTCCAGTGTCGCCCACTCCAAGACTCACTTCTGCATAGTGCTGAGAGTCAGTACATGTTGGTTGGTTTCCTCTTTTCGCCCAGTATTATAATTATGTGTGGTTAAGAAATTGCAGCCAGGCTGTATAGGCTGTGCATCTTCTTTGTTTCAACTAAGGATCTGCAAAATGGGAATAATCATAGCTACCACTCTATTAATCATCTAATTGGAGCCTAACCTCTCCCCAACAAGTTATGCAAATCATCGCATTTAATATTGGGAACAACTCAAATAAGTCTAACTTTCTAAACTGATGGTAAAGATCTTACATTGTTGCCCAACACATGTTAAGTGCTCAGGTAATGGTCATGTAAACCTGTCCCTGCTGCATGTGGGGCAAGAGCTTCCCTTGCATTGTGGGTAGCCATTCCCTGTTGTCTGTATTGGCCCCTGGAATGGTGTCAGAGCCTGGACTCTGGAGTTAAACTCCGGGTTTGAACCCTGGTTCAACGACATTGAGCAAGTTTCTGGACCTGTCCGTCTGCAGTTTCAGTGATGTGCTGGAGCCGGCTCAGATTGGCTTGCCAGAGCCAGTTACTAAATATTCCGGAAATCTGGGAACTAAACCATGTGGTTGCTCAACCACAGGTAGCTTGAAATGAGCTATGGTGGGCTTTTTACATAATGGAAATCAGCAAATGCTCGAAATCAAGGCTTGACAGACGCCTCTGTGTCAGTTTCTCCATCTGTAAAGCGGGCTTAACTACTCTAAAACGTAGGAATCCCATAGTGTAATGTGTGGCATATAATAAATGTGGAATGGTTATTAGCATCTGTCTTTTATGTCTTTTCCTATTATAAGTAGAAGGATATTCATACACAGGTTGCTCACTGCTTTGACTCATATTTGATTTTCAGACTTCCAAATAGAACCATTGAATCACAAGAGACGCCCGACTTAGGGTGATTTTACATATGGCCAAATTGTACCCCAAAAAGACTGAGTGCAGATTTAGGAACATCAGTGGCATGTGCCTGTTTCAGAGCAACAGATTTTAAGCCCAATGCATTGGGTACTAGATGCCCAGATGCCATGGACGTTTTAGGTTTAAAGTCTGCCTCTCATGGGAAAAGACACAGCCTCCTGCCAGTTTCATCAGTGTCACCCAGTGGCAGGAGATGAAGGAGCCCAGAGAGAAAGAGAAATGAGGGCCCATCAGCAGAGGGACTGGGAAGCCACTGCCTGATCTGTACTGGACCCTGTACTGATTGAGGGATGGGATCATTTTAATTTCATTTTATTTTTTGTGGTCCTGGGGATGAAACTTAGAGCCATGCGGATGCTAGCCAAGCGCTTTACCAGTGAGCCATGTTCTCAGCTGAATTATTTCCCTTAAGGAAGTTCTCTAAATTGTATAAGCTTCAGACCACCCAAAAACTGAATCCACCCTTGGAAGCCCCCTGATTTGTTCCTAGATCTACGCCTGCCTCCCCAAGTACCTGCTGTGTTAAGACTTTTTTTGCTTTTCAGCAAAATCTCTTTGGAGATGATGTCTTTAAGCTGAGAGTTTTGAGTTCCTAACTTCCACTTCCGAGGTTTCAACTGGGATACTCTTAATCTCCCTAGGTTTCTCAAAGTATGTTCCACCATCCAGGTTGGGGTGAAGGAGGTTTGATAAAAGTCAGCTTCCCAGGGTGGGGATTTAGCTCAGTGGTTTTGCCACCTGCTGCTCAAGGGCACGGACCCAAGTTTGATCCCCGTACCAAAAAAAACCAAAACAAAACCAATCAGCTTCCCAGGGCTCACCCCAGACCCACCAATTCAGACAGGTGGGGGTGGCTGCATTTCAACCACTTGATTTTTATGTCCCTGAAAGGTGGGGGTCCCTCAAGGGATTCTGTTCACTTGCCCTGTCCCCCACAACACTTTACCTTGTTTGATGATAACTGGCATGTGCTCACCTGAAAAGCAATGTCAAAGCCACCCTCTGGCCCACAGCTGGACTGAGGTCTGGTAATGTCAGAGGAGTTCTCATTCTGCCTCCCAGGCCACCCAGGCCTGTTATACATTATTTCATTAAGCCCTTGGGAACAGTTTCGGATTTATTGCTGGGCTTAAGTTTTTATTTTTAAGATGACAGTCTACATAGCCATTTAATGTCTTTGTTTGAACAGCCCAGCATTGGACTGTCTTGGCAGCTGGGGAAATTTTCTCTGTAGAACCTCCCTGGCTGGGCCTGGGGACTTAGGGAGAGTGATGTTGAGCCTGGCCCCAGGCACAGATGCCAGGATGAGGGTGTCATTTTGTACAGGTGAGGTCCTCCCAGGAGTGGAATGAGTCTGTGGATCCCGCTCTGATTCCCAAACAAGAGGCTGGTAGGCGAGAGGCACTAATGGTGCATTATTGGCCACCAGTGATTTATATTTGATCTTCTGTCTCCTTTCCTCACTAGGAAGAAACTTGGACACCTAGGCAGGTTCCTAGGTGAATGAGCCACTTCCCCGAGTTGAGTCATCCTCTTGGCCCGCTGACACTGGCTCTGGGGACATGGTGTTTAAACAATACTAAATATACTCTCATGAGTTTCTTCTGCTTCCCCCAGATAGCTGTCCACAGTAGGCATCCCAGGATGGCTGCGGGGGCAGATGGGGCTCCGGCAGGCAACAGCAGCAGCCTCTTGATAAGAGCTGTCAGGAGATATTTGCTGGAGTGAAATAGTACCTTGCAGGCATAGAGGGACAAATTTTCCTTCCAAGCTGGTTCCCATCTCACAGGCCTGCCAAGTGCTCAGGCCAGCCTGGTGCTCAGAGACCCCTGGCATGGCCTGCCTTCTCTCCCAGTCCCATTCCCCCTGCTCCCCACTCTGCCCCGGGGGGCCAGACACCAGCAGCTCTGTGCCTTTTTTCCCCAGGGTGCCCTCTATCTGTCCCAAAGTCTGGTTCTCCCTGCTCCAGGCCCCACTGCCCCTTGGTTCTCTGCAGCTGAGTGTCCCCGAGGAGAGAACCAGCCACAAGTTCCTGCTGAGCTTTGGGGACCTCTGAGAGACAGACTTGTCCAGAGCCACCCACTCAGGAAGGGGCAGAGAACTAGCCTTGGACCCAAGTCCAGGGCCACCTGCAGACAGAATCCACTCAGTCACCTTGTTCAAGTACATTTAGAGAAGGAATATGGAGGGGACAGCTCGCTGTCTTCCTCCTTCCCATCTTGACTGTCCAGGTGTCGCCTTCCCAGTTCAGGGTAAGTTCTATGCCTAAAACTGCCCTGCCTTCATTTTTTATATCTATTACTCTGTTTTCTTCCCAGGCTCTACCTACAGCCACTCCACTGGGACAGACAGCGTCCCAGCACCTCCACTTTCTTGCTTGTTTCTTTGAAGCAGGCTATTCACCTTTCTGTGCCTCCATTTTCTCATCTATAAAGTGGGGCTACAATAGGACCAACTTCCAAGTAGTATTGTTGCCAAGCTTAGAGGGGTACAGTAAGCACTCAGTAAATATCTGTTTTTATTTGCTGTCATTTCCTTTCTGTGCTCTCTGACCCCTTGCTCAGTGACCAGCTTAACTCATTCCTCAGAAAATATTGATCACTATAAATTATATACCTGAGGCCAGACACTGGTCTGACCCTTAGGAAGACATATATCGGGCCAGGGATTTAGCTCAGTGGTTTCGCCGCCGGCTGCGCAAGCACAAGGACACGAGTTCGATTCCCGGTACCAAAAAAAAAAAAGGAAGACATGTACCCTAATCTTAAGAAATGTCTGGTCTGCCTAGCTGATATGGGAAAAAAAGTCAGTTCATTTTGAAAATATAATTTATTATTGTTATTTTCCTCTTCTGGAGATTGGAGCTAGGGCTTCACCCATGGAAGGCAAGTGCTGTACCACTGAACTACACCCCCAGCCCTAAAGTCACTTATGTTGACTTGAGGTGGGGGCAGGGAGAAGGAAGCAGAGTGGGAGGGTGAGGACACAGTGATGCTTAAAGGTCAGGCCCCAGAAGAAGTGCGGGGGCTTCTGGGAAATGAAGAAAATCAATGGCAGGGTCTTCATTTTCAGCCCAAGGATTGGGCCTCTGTGTCTTTTTTTTTCTTTTCTTCTGGGCTTCTGCCTAGAATGTGGGGATTCTTGGGAGGCTGCAAAGAACAGTTTGGCATTCTTATTTCCTTCCCCCTGGTAGATACTGGAAACTAGTGGCCATCTGTTGTTTAGTCCACTCAAAAGAGGATGTTGAGGCTTGTTTTTTCTTTGGACAAAGGATGCTCAGGAGCCCTGTAGCTCTTGTCTTTCCCCCACAAAACAACTCTGAGAAAGCAGCAGGGCTCTGGTCTGTGTGGACCTTCCTGGGTGGACCCCAGAGCATGGAAGGTAAGGAAAGCCCATCCCTTCCAAAGATGTTCTTGGTGTGCCCGTGGCTTGGGCATGGCCCAGGGAGGGCAGAGGCTGGAGGCAGTGTGCTGTGCACACTCGGAGGCACCCAGGTGACCGCTGAAGGCTGCTCTGTGCGCGGCTGACTTTCTGTGAGGCTTGGGTCCTCCTATGAGATTGCCATGATGCCCTTTCTGAACTGTGCCAACCCTCCCTGACCTGTTTTCCTGCTCCTGTCTTGCATGCTGGCTGTTAGTGTGATTATTTTCAAACTTTTTTTCACTTTTATTACTATTTTCTGCTAAACTCCAGTTCACTGAAATCTCTCCAGCCTCTGCCTTCCATGCTCACAAGGTAGTTCTCAGAAGCCAGATCCTGGAGTGATAAACACTTAAGTAATATTTAGATACAGTGTTTCCATGACCCAGTTTCTGTGGAGCCTTCAGCAGATCACCAGTTAAAACAAACTGGATTTGCTAATTCTAAATTGGGATGATTTTTTTTAATGTACTATGCTTGATGTGGTATAGATGATGTGAAGTTTTAAGTAAGTTTTGTGTGGTATGTAGTTTCCTTGAAACTTCATTGCAAAGCAGAGAGTGTATTTGGGGTGTGTGTTTCACCAAAGCATTTTGAAATTTAGGGTTAACATCCTTTCCTGGACTTGAATGTTTACATTGTTTTCTTTAATATGCTGTGTATTTGGGGGTACTTAGGTCCCCTGAGGATGTAAGTTACCTCTGCTGTTGAGAAAACTGGATATTGAGATCTTTCTACAATATGATTTGACTTGGGGAAATAGTCTATGCAGGCTCATTACATGGATCTTTCTCCAGATCAATAGCAGAAATCCAAGCTGCGGTCATTCACCTCTAAGTGTCGCAGATGCCTTCTGAGTGTGGATTTCTAGGGAATTAAATGTCTGGAGAAAGTCTTAGATATGACATCATAGCATCTATAAATAATGTGCTGCAAAGTAGGCTGCAGGCAACCAGCCCCAGCCATCTACATGGCAAAGCTGCACCTGTCTTTGAAAGAAAATGGCTTATACTGAAGCCAGAACCCTGATAGAACAGCATAAATATAAATAGAAAAGGTATGTATGTTGTGTTCCTGTGCTAGATCAATCATTCACTCAGTCTTGTGTGGACTTGGACCCAGTTTTCTCAGTCTTTTTGCCACCGTGTGATTGTTCTCAGTCTTTCTGAGGCTGTTGCAGTTTGGCCTCTCAGTGTGTAGATCAGCAGAAATAAATACATGAAAATGGCAGTGAGGCGTGTGGGAAGGAGCAGGTACCCTGGAGCCAGACTGCCTGGCTTTGGACCAGGGTTCCCCATTTCCTAGCTGGGTGACCCCTTCAAATTACTGTGCCTCCATTTTCTCATCTGTAAAGCAGGGATACTGTTAACCATGTGAGGGTGATTTGGGGAGAACTGAATGATTTTTTTTATTTTATCACATTTATTAAAGACAATTATAGCTTATAAAAATATTGCCTTGATATACACAAAAATTCCTGATAATGGTAATTAAAAACTATTCCTACCCCCCCCCCCATGTCCAATATTCAATCTAAATTGGTTTAATCTTGAAGTGTAATCCAGTAAGACTGAAGACCAAATACTTCAGATCCTAGACAAGATAATAAAATACTCTTAAGCCTTCAGGGTCCTTGGACTGATTGACATCAATAAGAGAACCAATTTTTGATGTTGTGAAAGAAATGTGTTCATCTCCAATGACGATTTCAAGCTCCTGCCGGCCTACTTGGTCAGGAGCATGCCGAGCACAGTGGTACATGCCTGTCACCCTAGCTCTCCGGAGGGAGTCTGAGGCAGGAGGATCGCCATGAGTCCCAGGCCAACCTGGGCTACATAGTGAGTTGAAGCCAACCTGAACTACACACTGAGACCCTGTCTCAAAACAAAACAAAGAAGAACAAAAAAATTTGATGATCTAAAATGTTTTAAAGAGCCCAGGAACTAAACAAGCAAACAAACAAACAACAGCAACAGAAACTTTTGTTCATTCCAAAAATACTTTTCAGTTCAACTAAAATACAATAAAAGATAAATGGAGTAGAACAGAATTGAAACAGATTCCACCACAAACAGCTCCTCGCTATAGTGGTCTTCAAGCTGATAGAAAAGCATTCCAAACCTCTTTTCTCATGTAATTCATCTAAAGTGGAAACTTTTATTAATGAAGAAGGATAAAAGACTATTGAAGCTTTGTGGATCAGAAACTGGACAGCTGTGAAATCTTGGTGTTTTTTATTCGTTAGGTTCAGAGGTGAACCTACTTGCTATTGAGAAGGGTTATTTGTTTTTCCTGTACATCCCTGGGCCAGCTGCAGCATTTAAAGTGAGCTGAAATGGTTCAGGAATCCCTTACTTGGCATGCATCGGAAAATAGCAGTCTTCTGA
Organism: Heterocephalus glaber; assembly: GCF_053883595.1. Lineage (NCBI taxonomy): Eukaryota > Metazoa > Chordata > Mammalia > Rodentia > Bathyergidae > Heterocephalus > Heterocephalus glaber. Next base: position 65,054,848 of record NW_028258320.1, read on the forward strand.
GCAGGAGACCCTGAGTCACAGCATCGTCTGGGGTCTGGGTGACCTCTACAGCACTGCCAGATGGAGTGGACTGGAGGTTGGGGGTAATGACTTGGAAAAGGAGGTGCTTTTTTGGTTGGGATATGGTTTGAAATGGTTTAAGTGTGTTCCCCAAATCCCATGTGCCAACATTTAATCCCCATTATGAGGTATTAAGAGGATGGAGACTTATTTGACTATGGTGTTTAGGAGATGATTAGGACTAGATGAGATTATCAGGGTGGACCCCACATGACTGAATCCTGGTGGCTTTCTGACAAGAGGAACAGAGACTACAGGATACATACGCCTGTCCTTCCTGTCTCTTGCTGTGTGATGCCCTGTGCCCCCTCAGGACTCTGCCAAGCAAAAAGCTATCAACCAGATAGATGCAGCGCTTTCACCTTTCACCTTGCGCCTCTAGAAACATGAGACAAAACAAACCTCTTTATAAAGTAGCGTGCCTTAGGTATTTCATTATGGTAACGAAGACCAGACTAAATACAGATGCAGTTGAGGCAGGAGGATCACTGCAAGTTCGAGGCCAGCTTGAAGTATATAGTGAGTTCTAGAGAAGCCGGAACCACATAGCAAGACCCTGTCTCAAAAGTAAATAAATAAGTGCCTGCAACTGCATAAAGTGAATTGTGACTGTAAATGCTGGTCCACCAAGATCTGCCTGTCTATACTGATATAGGTCAAGAAGGATTTTTAAAAAGGCAAGGAGAGGGCATAACCAATAGCCTAATCAAACTGGAAAGTCAATTTGAAAGTCTAGGAAAAATTCAAACTAATGTTTCTGGGGAAAGGGGAAACCCATGATAGATAACAGGTAGAAGAACCCTAGAGGCACCCGTGGGGCAGCAGGTGGGCAAAAATCAAGGACTTTCCCCTTATCCAGAGCGCCAAAGCCAGAAAAGCAGTGTGTTGTTACTGAGAGTAGCTTCATATTGCTGTGCTTTCTAAGTCATGCCTAAAAATTCCATGTTCTTCTGTAATTTCCTTACATTTGATGCAAGGGAGATGGGAGCCCAGGAGAGAACTGTGAAGGATCCATGCATTTTCTCGAGCCCTGGGGCACTACAAAAGTGGTTCTGGTGGGGACAGTTCCCTTACTGATGCTCATTCCATCCGGTGATTCCTTAGCTGGGTCATTTTCCCCTCTAGGCTTTGTTTCCCAGTCTATAACTAAGGGGGTGAGACTAGATTTATGAGTTATGAGCTATGAAACTTCTTGTTCAAATGCAAACTGACACAGGCACCTAACTGCAGAAATGATTAGAGAATGAAATGAAGGGAGGGGTAGTCAGCAGCTGTCTTCACTGTTGTTGCTCTCTTGGCTAAGTGGGAATCGAATCCACCCTGTGCATTTCCTTGTAAGACAGCATGGCAGCAAAATCCCTGATGATATGGTTTATTATTGAAAAGAATGCCAAGAGTTTTTGAATCCCTGCAGACCAAGGGTGAAAACTTATGGCCAGAATCATTTTACAGCGGTGAGAGCACCGTGCACCTCTGTGTTTATTTACTGGGGAAGTGAAATCACCTGTCAAACTGTGTTCCCCAGGCAAAGGGCAGAAGAATAAGTTAGCGGGATGCTTGGCAGAGAAAACCCTGCTACAGAAATTTCTTGTAATGATCATCTTTTAATCTGATATTTGGAAAGAAAGTCTGTGTCCATCCCAGCTGGCCATCCCAGCATTGACAGAGCAAGCAGGAACTAATTGAATCTCCAAGCTGGAGAGTCACTTTACAAAATCATCAAGTCCATTTGGTGGTGTGGTTGAGTAAGCTTGCTTCTCCATTAGAGGAATGGATTTGTCCCAAGTAATGGATTTGTCTCATGTACCCCCACAGCAATGGGTATCGAACCACAGGCTCCTCTGGCTTTCTAGCTTTGTTTTACTTTATTTAGCCTAAGTTGCTGGGAGGTGGAGTCTTTATGGATTAAGAGTTTAATGGCTATGCTTTCCATCCCAGTAAGACACCAGAGATCATAGAAGCTGTTATTATAAGTCCAGTGTGTTCTGATAGGAATTTTCTCCAGAAACATTTTTAGCTAGCTGGCCCCCTAGCTATTTGCAGCAATTAATATTTATGAGACATTTTTCATTAATCCTTTAAAAGTTATTTACTTTGCTGATTTCTTAACTAAAAGTTTATTTTCTCCTAATTCAAACTTTTCTTTATAGAAACCTGTCTCTAGCTTTGAAAAGAACATGTCAATGGAGAAAAACCATTAGCTATAAAAACAGTTCATTTGATAGTCATTATTTCAGGGAAGTCGAGACAGAACTAACATTTGTTGAGCGTCTACCGTGATCCAAGTATGCTGCTGGCTCTCTTATGTGCTGCCTCCCGACTCCCAGCCCTAACCAATTGATGTGTAATAATTGCCTCTTTCTTTCTCTTTCTCTCTCTCTCCCTCCCTCCCTTCTTTTCTTCCTCCCTCCCCAGCCCTGGGGATTGGACCTAGGGCCTTTACACGGAGCTATATCCCAGCCAGTCCCCCTCTCCCCCCGCACCTTTTTTCTTTTGGAGACAGTCTCAATAAATTGTCCAGGCTGGCCTTGAACTTGCAATCCTCCTGCCTCTGCTTCCTGAGTACCCGGGAGTACAGGTGTACACTACCTCACTTGGCCTGTGTGGCATTTTAGCACATTTATATGATGTGTAATGATCAGATCAGATCAGGGTAGTTAGTATATCACCTCAGACATGCACCTCGCGCACGTGCGCGTGTGCGTGTGTGTGTGTGTGTGTGTGTGTGTGTTTGGGGAACATTCCAGATCTTTGGTCACATCCCAGTGGTTGTTTTTCCTTGGCTCTAGGTCTGGGTCAGATCTGTACAATGAGGCATATTTGTGTTGTCACCTCCTCCTTCAGCCAACTGGCCAAAGTGCTTTGTTGGGAGATCCTGGTCCCCTTCCCTTCAGTTAAGGGGCTGGTAAGTGGCTGTGGTCAGGGAGTGAAAGGTGTGTGCACTGAGCTAGCTATGGCCCATTCCCCCAATGTGCCAGGATGTAAGGGGGTTGGAAACTCAGGCCTCCAGGCAAATGATACTAAATTCAGTATTTGAAAAGAGCAGTGTTAACACAGAAACATCCATGATGAACCCAATAGCAAAGGCTTAAAGTCTGGACAGATAACAGTGGGGACACCAACCCACATTGGAGGCAGAGATGAAAGGGGAAATCAGGAATGATGACCCTGTCTTTGTTTAAAATTTGGTATTTTAGTGCTCGCTTCAGCAGCCCATATTCTAAAATTTGGTATTTTGGCTGGGCATGGTGGTGCATGCCTGTAATGGGAGGTGGAGGAGGGAGGATCATGAGTTCAAGACCAGCTATGCTATATCCAGAGACCCTGTCTCAAAAAACAAAAAATTTAATTTTGTTCATTTTTTAATTTTGATTTTTAAAAAATATTGCATGAAGGTATTTATCTTGATGCCCGAATAGTTAGGCAACTGTTGATTTTGTGCCCTCACCCTAGTCCTGCACCATACTTTTTATGTGCCAGCTATAGATTATACAGGATGAGGACCTGTGGGAGTTCCCAGGTTTGGTGGGAGTCAGTCCCATAAACAGTGGCAGCGCAGGGCAATCATTACAAGGCAGTGCAGAAGGGGCAGGGGTGCAGAAGGGGCAGGGGCAGGAGTTGCTTTTGCATTCCACGGGCAGAGGGTTGGACTGAGACTTACGGGCTGCCTGCCAGTCGGACAGCGGACATGGTGGGAGAAGGATGTGTCCAGAAGTGCAAACCCCTCACTCCTCTGAGCCTCAGTTTTCCTGTCTGCACAGCGGAGGGAAAGGGCCTCCCTGTTATGGTGAGTGCACTGGGTAATACAGCCTGGCATGCTGGCGATGTCATATTCAGATTAACATATATTGTTATTTATATATATATATTTACATTGTATGCAGATGACAGTATTCTGGCCCCGACGCTTTTGTTTTGCAGACATCCATGACAGTGATGGTAGTTCCAGCAGCAGCCACCAGAGCCTCAAGAGCACAGCCAAGTGGGCAGCCTCCCTAGAGAATCTGCTGGAGGACCCAGAAGGCGTAAAGAGATTTAGGGTTTGTCTCTTTCATTGTTAATCCGGATGGATGCAATCATCCGGAAGTTTAGATGAGGTTAAGGGAAAACAGGCCAATCTTTAACACTCTCTGCCCCAGCTTGAGAGTAAGAACTCATCTGCTGGACCACTTGGCAGTGCTCTTACAGAAAGCCCTGAACTCTCACCAAGGGGGTGATGGTGCCGTCTGTCCCTGGTTTTCATGTAGTTGGGAAGCAAGGGGTGTAGGACTATGGGGAATGAGTACGAAAACCAGTGGTGGAGTCTACACAGAATTTCCAGTTCAGCCCAGTGTGGTAGCTCACAACTGTAATCCCAGCACTGTAGGAGGCTGAGACAGGAGGATTGCAAGTTCCAGCCCAGCCTGGGCAATTTAATGACTTGACAAGACCCTGGCTCAAAAAACAAAACAAAACAAACTGGAGGGCTGTGGGTGTAGCTCAGTGTGAAGGCCCTGAGTTCAGTCCCCAATACACACGCGCACACACACACACACACACACACACACACACACACACACACACAAAGAAATTCCAACTCTGTGTGTCTGGGACGTGAAGGTTTGTTCTCTCCTGTGTCAGATAATGTCCAGGTGCATCATCACCAGGGAGAAAGGCTGGAAGTAGCCGGTAGAGTGAAGTTGGGAAAGGGAACCTCAAGAAGAGGGCTGACAGACGAGGAAGTGTCAGTGCCACCTAGAAGTAGTATTTTTGGCCCGCAGAACCCCCAGATGCCAGGTGGAGGACCACATGCAAATTCCCAGCATGGGCCCCAGCAGTCACTGTCTTTAAGTGTTGGTGCTTCCGCCGGGGAGGGAGGCTGTGCCAGGCTCCTAGTTCTGGACACCAGGCCAGAGGGAGTGCAGTCTAGACATCCGGAGGTGTCTACACAGCAGAGCCCAACACCCCACCAGCTGCCAAAAGAAAATATACCTTTTAGTCTTCATCACGGCCTTTTAGACATGCTTAATATGTTTTCTTTTCTTTTGCTAAAAAATATGAGCCTGGTTTTGGAGGAATGTACTTTGTTTAAACAGTGTCTAGAAGGAACTAATACATCTTCTGCTTTAATTTACTTTTTGGTAATTTATTGTCAGCTTAGAAATGGGAGTAGATTCCTGCTTCATTTTGCCTTTCCTTACGATGTTAATGCCATTAAGGTCAAATGTGTCTGAAATTCTACCTTTCACATTAAACATGCTTTTTGTTCTTCAGGGTGGAGTTTTCAAAGGGAAATTGAACCAGGCTTATCTGCTGAATTTTGCCAAATCAGTTCTTAGAGGAAAGTCCATTATTTAAAAAAATATATAGAAACTATATGATTTTTTTTCTTTGTATCTATAGGAATTTTTAAAAAAGGAATTCAGTGAAGAAAATGTCCTGTTTTGGCTAGCGTGTGAAGACTTTAAGAAAATGCAAGATAAGAAGCAGGTATTTCTTCTACTTTGCAATTGCTTTCTTGTTCATTTTTTTTCTTCTCCTTATCCAGTTATAAGTGCCTGGCCCATAGGTTTTGAAAGTGCCTAAAGAAATCTGATTTATATTAGATTTGGAGGAAGATTTCAAATCAAGTATTTTATGTTGATCAGATATAAGCAATTTTTAAAAAAGGGAATGAGGCTGGGTGAGATATTAGCAATTTAAAAAAAGGGGGAATGAGGCCAGGTGAGGTAGTGCATGCCTGTAATCCCAGCACTCAGGAGGTTGAGGCAGGAGGATTGCTGTGAGTTCAAGGTCAGCCTGGGCTGGGTTCAAGGCCAGTCTGAACTAAATAATGAGACACTGTCTCAAAAAAAAAAAAGTAAATGAACCCACTTTTTTTTTTGGTACCGGGGATTGAACTCAGACCTTGGGCTTTTGAGCCAGGTGCCGGAACCACTGAGCTAAATCCCCAGCCTGAACCCACTTTTAAATGGAGCTGTTCAAATGAGTCAATGTTTAAAGTAAAATAATGATTAAAATCATTAAGAGTTTGTCATTGTGTGAACATTTTTTCTTCATGAATAGATCATGAGGATGTTTGACCTGCTGGCAGTTTTGGACATAGTAAAATGATAAGCAGATGTGTAGTGATAAAAACACAGTGTTCATCAGATGGATCGTCAGTTATTCAGAATTTTTTTATAAAGCAGGCAACTAACACGGCAAGTTTCTGACTGTTCTCCTGGCAGATGTGTGTTATTGGAGGGACCCTGTAATTCCCCCGTGCCAGCCGCATTTTTTGCCATTGAAGTTTGGCTGTAAGGGTGATGGGAGGGATTCTGGAGGAGGCCTGTGGATCAGGAGGGTTTATGAGGCTTGTGCTGGTGTATAGTGTTTCTAAAAGACCACTCAGTCATCTGAAAGGGCGAGACTGCAGGAAGTGGTGGGGCTGGAGCCAACGGAGGACAGTCTGTCCTGCCTCCAGGGCCTGTACTGTTTGTTTAGGGTCTGTGGGAGGCAGGGCTTCCCTTGTTCTGCACCCCCTACCCCAAGCCTGCTCATTCATGGAGCGCTCTGGGTCTTGGCTTCTCCACTCTTGTCCCTGGTTCCCTCTGCAGGGCCTTCCTTCCCAAGTGTCTTTTCCCATTTTCAGCCCAATGCTGCTTGGTATTTTTTTTTAGCTGGACATGTGGGTTTTTATGTGAAACTATCCAAGTTTTAAATGTTGGAACTCATTTTTAAAAAATCGTAAACCTTGCCTGCCAAACTACATCTCCACGGGCAGATATGCCTTCTGGGATGCCAGGTTCTGAGACTGTCTCCAAAAGCTGGAATCCACCCGGCCAGCAGCCATTCTTACAGACCTCAGCTTGGCAAGTGCACCTCAGTGGTTTATTCAAGGGCTCTTCCAGGCTCAGATACTTTTCCCAAGTGGCAGCAGTGTGGCCTTCCCTCTCTGCCTTCCTCTCTGGAGGTTGCAAGGGTGGATTCTAAGATGGACTGCCTTTGGCTTGTGTTTCCCAGGCTGGCCTTGGAAACCCTGACTAGGTATAACCCTTGGCTTTTGCTTCCTGCTGGCATCTTCTTCCTTCTAGGTGATTTTGGCCAGAGCATCATGGGTAGTGAAGGGTCTGGGGGTGGGGTAGTTAGAAATAGGGTGGGGAGGGCCTGCTTGGGAAAGGTAGGATTTGGGGCTGAGGTCCTCCAGGGCAGGAGTGTGTGGTTTTCCTTTGTCCCCAGCACCCAGGACAGAGCACAGAGACCACCATGGGTACTTGTTAGACTGTGACTGATGTGACCAGCCTCACTTTAAGAGCCTACCTGAGATTTAGGAGGCCAAGCAGATGTCTGTCTATTGATCTGCCTTGTTCTTTGAGTTTTAGGGGTGGGAAGGGCCCACAGGTAGCCAGCCCAGCCCTGTAGCGTAGATAGGGAAGCTCAGGTTCCCTATACCACAGCGCAGCTGGATTTGAACCAGCACTCTGAGGTCACCCCAGTGTCCCTCTGCATACCTGCTATGCGTGTAGCAGTTCAGTTGAAGTCACCAAGCCTCTAGGGAGCGGCAGGCATCATGAAAGCCCTGGAGATATCTCAGGGATGAGCCAGATGAGCTTCTTTGGAGAACAAGCTTTTATGAGTGTGATGAATGTAGAAATGGGAAGCGCAGAGCCATGGGAGCTCAGGCAGCGGGCAGCCAGAAAGGGGCCCTGGGGGATGTGACTTATAGACTAAGACCTGAAGTGGGGCCGGGGTGAGGAATAGTGTTCTGGACATGTGGGAAGACCAGCCAGGGGAGAAGAGGTGATAGAAGGGGTTCTGTTTGTGGGGGAGGCCACTGTGATATCCATGAGGCTGGGAGCAGATGTGGCCACATCAGGAACCTGAATGCCATGGCAAGGAAGGAACCTTCTGCCGAGGCCTTGGGAAGCCCCTGTAGGACTGATCACGTGTGAGGCAAGTACAGTATGGTGTTGGTGGAACCGCCCACCCGTGTCCTGCAGAGTCCCCATCCCCGTCACCCACCGTAGGGCTTCTGGAAGGTTTGTACCCAGAACATGAAGGTGATTGCTTCAATACAGAGAATCCGGCCTTCACCCGACAGCTGCCTGAGAATGCGACTGGTCCTGGGGAAGGCAGAGGTGTGGATGACACTGGGTGTCCAGGTTCAGTCTGGGTGGTCGTATTGAGCCTCATGACTGTTCCTGTTTGTGGGACTCAGGGGTGTGGCCCAAGAGGGTGTGGCCTGAGAGGTGGAGCAGCAGCTCAGCCAAGGCCAGCCCGGCTTTGCACCTGGATGCAGACCCAGGTCTGTGACCCAGCCTCACAGTCTCTTTGGGCCCTGCAGCATGGGAAGTAAAGCCTGGTCCTCGGGTTGCGTTACTGATTTTCAGAAGTGGAGGTGGCCATGGGTACTGGAGAAGTCGCCCTAACTGAACTGTGCAATCAAACTCACCCCATCTGGCCTCTCGGGGAGTCAGTGGAGGCCTTTATCTTCTCTGCAGTCCACCAGGCTACTGCAGGGCGATGCAAATCTCTCTTTGGCCTCTCCTGTTAAAGAGAACTTGTCAGTTGTTTGTTTTTCGTTCTGTGCTGGAATTATCCAGTACTCATCAACTTCTAGTATCTTGTATAATTTACTTATTTGTCTTTTTTCTTTATTAGCACATATTGGGTATACAGATGAATGGATTTCATTTTGGAAGATTCCCCCCAGCCCACCCTCACCTCCCCAATCCCTCCTCAATTCCACGTGTTTTTTGGGGGGTTCATAGTGTATATTTTAATCATTTTCATGTTCGCTATTACCCACCCCCGTATCCTACCCCTTTTTCCCTTTCTCTTGTCTAACTAATAGTCTTTCTTGCCATCTTATTAAGGTTCCACATATTCAGGAAAACATGCAAAATTTGTCTTGTGAATCTGGCTTATTTCTCTCAACATGATGATATCCAGATCCCTCCATTTTTTTCCACAAATGACAAAATTTTGTTCTTTTTCTTTTTTTTCTTTTTTTTTTAGACAGGGTCTCTCTAGGTAGCCCAGGCTAGCCTCAAACTCATGGTGATCCTCCTGCCTCAGCCTCCCAAGTGCTGTGATTTCAGGCACGTGCTACCATGCCTGGCCAAAATTTTGTTCTTTTATATGACTGAATAATAGTCCACTGTGTATATATACCGTATTTTCTTTATCCATTCATTTGTTGATGGGCACCTAGGCTAGTTCCATATCTTGGCTGTTCTAAATCATGCCACAGTAAACATGGGTATGTTCCATGTGTCCCTATAGTATGGTGACTTCAGTTTTTTGAGAAACCTCCATACTGATTCCCATAGTGGCTGTGCTGCTTTGCCTTCTTATCCTGCGTTCTTTCTTTTCTCTGTCATGGGAGCCATCCCTGTCTGCCTTCTTCCCCATGGCATCTGAATGCCTGGAACCAGGCCTTTCCCTTCTTCCTTCACCCTTGCTGGCAGTCTCTGCATCAGCCTTGGATGTGAGCGATGAATGCACATTCCCTCCTGCCAGGGCTTTGATTCTTAGAAGTGCCCAACGGTGGAACACCACTGAGTCCTCGCTGATGTCCCGCATCTGTGCTTTGCCTCCTGACAGGCAGGAAAGCCATTCCTGTAGACCGGGAGGGTCCCGGCACGCAGTGTGTATTGTGGAGATGCTGAGGACAGGAGCCTGGGCGGGTGACCTCCTATTCCTCCTTCCTTGGGGTCCCTGGGCTTATTGTTCCTTCTAGATGTTCCTATTCAGCAAACCAACTCTAAAGCAATTTTCTCTTTTGCAGTTTCTTTATGGTTTTAAAAAAAATTTAAGTGCCTCTTCTCCATAAATTAATATCTGTAGCTTTTAAACCAAACCAGCATCTATGTTGTATAGAAGACCACAGAAAAAGCTTCAAGTAGGTATTCATTCTTGGCCAGCCCTGCATTCAGCCGTCAGTCGCCACATGTGTATCTGGCTTGGTTACTACGTGGCAGGGACTGAAATGGATATGGCAGCAGGTACAGCTTTGCAAAAACCAAGAGGGCACACGGAAGTGGCGGGTCAGGCAGTCTTCTTGCTCAGCATGTGCAAGCTCCTGAATTCAATCCAGCACTGGGGAAAAATAGTACTGATATATTTCTCTTTCTTCTTTTGGGTTTTTTTTTTGTACTTTTATTAGTACATCTTTGCAGTACATATTTTTCTTTCTTCTTAAAACCCATTTTTTACAGTCAAGAAATGGAGCCCAGCACTGTTTGTTTTGTGGTACTGGGGATGGCACCTGGGGATGCTGTACCACTGAGCTACATCCAGCCCTTTTCATTTTTTAAATTTTGAGACAGAGTCTCACTAAGTTGCCCAGGTGGGACTTGAATTTGTGATCCTCCTGCGTCAGCCTCCCTCAGTTCTGGGATTACAGGCGTGTGCCACAGTCCCTAACAAGAACAATATTTTTGGTCTCAAAGGCTCTTTAAAATATGACATTTGTAAAAATGACTTTTGCCTCTTCCAATGACTTGGATTCTCCTTCTCAAGTGAGGAAAGAAAAATTGAAGGAAATTATCTAAGAGCAGCCCCAGCAACAAGAGTGGCTGATCCTCATTTATGCTTATTTTGTCCCAGGTATTGTTCTTAGTGCTTTAACATGGATTATTCTATTTAATCCTCAACAAACCTACAAACAAAGATATTAATATTGTCATGCCCACCTGATGGGTGAGAAACTTGAAACCCACTGAGGGGGAGGTTAAAACAAGCGTGTGCAGGCACCAGGGATTTAGCTCAGTGGTTCTGCCGCCTGCCTAGCAAGCACGAGGTCCCAAGTTCAATCCCCAGTACAAACAACAACAACAACAACAACAAAAAACTAGACTGTATCATTTATAAACAACAGAAATTTATTAGGGCCGGGGATTTAGATCAGTGGTTTCACCGCCTGCTGTGCATGCGCAAGGACCCGAGTTCAATCCCCGGCACCAAAAAACCCCAAATAACAAACAAAAAAACAAGCGTGTGCAGAAGCAGGGTTTGAGCCCTGTGCTGTCTTGCCTGCCAGCATGCAGCCCCTTTTACTTCCTGGTCTTTAATGGCCTATTTCTTTTCCTTTCTTTTTTCAGCAATACTGGGAATTGAACCGCAGCCCTTTGCACTGAGCTACATTCTCAGCCCTTTAAATTTTTTTTTTTTTTTTTACTTTGAGACTGAATCTCACTGAGTTTCTAAGTTGCCTAGAATGGGCTTGAAGTTGCCGTTCTCCTGCATCAGCCTCCTGGTGTGCTGGAGTTACAGGCACGGCTTTGGAGGAGATGGGTCCATTCATTGTGTGGGTACTTTTTGGAACCATGTGATCTGGAAATTTATAGTCCTGGGAGATGTTCTTATATTATTATTATTATTATTTTTTGGTACCAGGGATCGAACTCGGGACCTTGTGCTTTCCAAGGCAGGTGGCGGAACCACTGAGCTAAATCTCTGGCCCTTGTTATTATTATTATTATTTTAGTTGTTTTTTTAAAAAAACTTTTTTCCTTCCATTCTGTGTGGTCTCCTCTCCTCCCTCTCCTCCTCTACCTCCTTTTTCCTTTTTTTGAGACGAGTGTCTTACTACTTTGCTCATGGTGGCCTCAAACTCCTGTACTCAAGAGGTCCTCCTGCCTCAGCCTCTTGAGTACCTGGAATTACAGATGCAGACCATTCTTCCTGGCTTGAGTCTCTGTCAATGATAGCCCCCTAACCCTGAGGTCTTAATTTTATTTTATTTTTTCTCTCCTATCTTTTCATCTCTTTGGCTTTTTGTTCCTACTTTTATTTTGGAGATTTTAACTTTATCTTTAAATCTTTCTGTTGAACTTCCTCTGGTTTAATTTTGTTTTCTCTACACAAGGGCCCTCCAGTCTCTTGGTGGGGCACAACCTGGTGTGTTGAGAAACTACTCACCTAGGCCAGGGAAGTTTGCTGGGGTCTGAATTTGTTTTTGTTTTTTTTTTGGTACCAGGGATCGAATTTAGGTCCTTGTGTTTGCAGGGTAGGTGGCTGAACCACTGAGCTAAATCCCTGGCTTGAATTTGGAACTTCATGGAATCCAGTTCAGCAGCTCATCCCTGCCCTCCACTTACCTCTATTTTGGAGCCTCTCTCAGTCAGTTCCTTCCTTATTTCCCTCTTTGCCTCCCTCCTTTTCTCCTCCCCACCTTCTATAATTTTGTGGGGTTTTTGGTGCGGGGAATCGAACCTTGGCACTTTCGAGGCAGGTGCAGTGCCACTGAGCTAATTTTGCTTTTGTGGTGCTGGGGATTGAACCTAGGACCTTCACAAACTAATCTATATCCCCAGGCCTTTTTGTTTTTTATTTTTTTATTTTTTTGGTACTGGAGATCGAACTCGGGTCCTTGCACTTTCGAGACAGGAGGCGGAGCCACTGAGCTAAATCCCCGGCCCCCCAGGCCTTTTTTTTTTTTTCCTTGAATTCTTTTATTGGTACATTTTAGGTATACAGTTCATTTACATTTATCATTGGGTGCTTGTACCTGTACATGATGTATTTTGGTTCTTATTTTTCCCCCATTACCTGTTCTCCCTTCACCCCCTCCACCCTTCCCTATTTACTTAGACTTTGTTTCCATTTTCTTCTTTTCTCATAATTTTTCCTTTCCCTTCTTCCTTTTCCCCTTCCCCTCCCACTTCCTCTGCCCCTTTGGACCTTTTCTTCCTATTTCAAATTATCAGTTATTCATTATTAATCCTTTTAATCCTTATTTACACTTTCAGTTTCTCACACTAGAGAAACTTCGGTATTTACACGTGTGTCCTATTTATTTCACTTAAGAGTATCACCTCAATATGCATCCATTTAGCTATAAATGTCTCTAATTTCTCATTTTTTATGGCTGAGTAGTGCTCCATTTTATAAAAAACTCACATTTTCTTTATCCAGTCTCCAGTTGATGAGCACTTGGTCTGTTTCCAAGTTTTAGCTATTACAAACTGTCCCGCTACGAACATGGGTGCACATATATCTCTGTGGTATGATTCTTTTAATTCTTTTGGGAAGATTCCCAGCAGGGGAATAGCTGGGTCAAATGGGACCTCTAGTCCTAGTTCTTTGAGGTATCTCCATACTGACTTCCACAGTGGCTGCACCAGTCTGCACTCCCACCAGGCCTTTTTATGTTTTATTTTGAGACAGAGTCTCACTAAGTTGCCCAGACTGGCCTCAAACTTGTGATCCTCCTGCCTCAACTTCCTCAGTTGCTGTGATTACAGGTGTGTGCCATCACACTGGCCAGACATTTCTTAAGAAAAGAAAACTCCAGTCTGCTGGGGAGAGGGAGCAAGGAGATGCTGACCTGGCTGCTCAGGGTTAGGGGTGAGGGTGGAGGACTAACAACTTCCTGCTCTTGCCCCTCTGTGCCTGGCACCCGGGAGACCCTGTGGTATGAGCTCCTGCCCGTCTTGGATGTGTCTTGCTGCCCCTCCCCAGCCTCGAAGGTGTCTGGGTTTGTTCTTGCCCTCTGTTCATCCCTCTTCCTCCAACAGCCTTCCATTTCCTGAGCCAGTTCTCAGAAATTTTCTTGTACCATTTATTTGCTGTTTTCTTTGCCTCCTGCTCTTCCTGAAACGGATATGCAGTTAGGGGCTTGGTCCTGAAGTGCTCTGGGTGCTCTCTCCTGTGGCCACCTCTGGCGAGGGACAGGGCAGAGGGGAACTGGCTGGTCTGGTCAGAGGTGTATTTGGGAGTCGAGTGAGCAGAGCCTGCGGTGGCAGACAGGATGTGGCTACACAGGTGTCAGAGGGGCTGTAGTTTCCAGCAGGCAGCAGGCTCAAGAGTTCAGGAGGGAACTCTCTCTCTGAAAAACCCGAGGAGCCTGTGGGACGTCCGTGCCCACATCGCTGGAGATGAGGTGGCACAGAGGTCAGGAGCGTGGGGTTGTGATGGGGTGAGGTCTTGGCAGAGCAGAGACTCGGTAGCACTCAGTCACAGGCAGGACTCTGGGAGCCCTGGGATTGAGGGAGCGAGCAGAGGACCCTGGGAGCAGGGACAGGAGCCCTGCCTTCTCTCGGAGTGCTGTCACGGCTGGCCAAAGCACTGCCAGCTGGAGGGAAGGCCCAGGCGGGGACCGTCCAGCGCCTTCAGGGTGAGCTGGAGGCTGGGCATGTCCTGGCTCCTCAGGGTTCTGCTCCAGGTGAGGTGGGGCCTGTGAGGGCCCAAGAAGAGAAGCATGTGTGCTTCCAGGTCGCAGACCTGGAATAGAATAGATCCCCCTCACAGACGCCTGTTCTGTTCCTGTCCTGATAGCAGCTAGAACAGAGTTAACAAAGCTCTGGAAAACTACCAAAATAGCTCAAATGACCAGTTCTTCTTTTTTGTTCAGTGTTCTCGGTCTGGACAGCAGGTCTTCCCGTGACTAGCTTGCGGTTGGCAGTCTCAGGGTTTCCCTTTTCAGTCATGCTTCCCATCCCAGCCCAGATAAGCTCTGCTGCTCAGCCGTTTCTCAGCGCTTGCTCAGTCAGCGACAGGGCAGCATGCGCATGGCCAGCCCAGGGACCCCAGTTCTCCAACAGACACTCAGGAGTGGGGGCAGCTGGTGAGAGAGACCTGGGGTCTGTGCCCCTGCAGTCCTGGCTCAGCTTCCTGTTCCCTGGCCTGCCTGTCCTGTCCTCTTCACCTCAAGCTACTAATCACATGCTTCTTTTTCAGAACCAATGAAGATAGCCTAGTGTACGTGCGTGCGTGCGTGCGTGCGTGCGTGCGTGTGTGTGTGTGTATGAATCTTTTAGGCAAGGGGAGGCCTCAAGTGACTTCTCCCCACAGGGTTCTGCATGGCATTTGCTAATCTGACAGGCTGAAATTCTACTGTTATGAAGTAGCTTTCAAACAGGAAGTGGTTTTCCAGAAATGTTCTTTCCTGACAGAATGGGGTTGTGGAAGGGAGGCTCATGGCTTTGGGAAGCAGTTGGGTCTTTGACAGGCATGCAGTTACACAGTCCTGCTCCCTCTGGGCCTTGCTGATGGACCCCAGACCTGTCCTTGGATCAGCCATATTTATTTTAAGAGGCTCCTGTGTCCCTCAGTTTGACATCAGTGAACCGTCACATTGACAGTCAAGAAAGAGCAGATACTAGAGCTCTGGTGACACCCCACCTGGGCAGCTTCCTGCAGGCACTGGTGAGGCTGGCTTCCTCAGCTTCATGTTGCTTTTGTCATTAAGTCTGTTTTCTAGCACCAGCTATCAAAGCCTTCTGGTGATTTCCATAATGTCCAGAATGTTTTCAGAGCCTGGGTTTTCCTAAATCTAACGTGTTTGGAGCCCCAGGTGGCTCTCTGGAGAGAAAGGCAGTTTTTCAGAACTTCTAAGCCCTCTCATCTCCCCTCTGGAGTTGCAGCTGTATGGAGGCATTTTAGAGGATTTCACATCCGGCTTGCTCTGTCGGGTAAGATGGTGCCCCAGACCTGCCATTTAGAGAAATAGCCTGTCTTTGCCTCAGGTGAGGAAGGCACACAGGAAGTCTTCCCTCTCTTCAAGAAAATAGAACTCTCAGGGGAAGTCCTGGCGAGCCAGGTTCCTGTCACAAGGTAAGCTGTTTTGAAGACAAAGTACTTCCTGTGAAGCCCGCTCCCTCCCACCAAGGAGGCACTCCCTATATCTTCCTCCAGCCCTGTGGTGACCACTGATCTTTCTGTCTGGGTGGATTTGTACATTCTGGATATCTCTCACAAGTGCAGTCGTACAGTATTTGCCCTCTTGTGTCTGGTTTCTCTCATTTAATATCATGTTTCCAAGATTCATTCCATTTGCAGCATATACCAGTGCTTCATTCCCTCTTATGACTGCACAGTATCCTCATGACCCTTAATTTGGAGAATCACAGGGTGATCTTCAATGGTGCCGAGTTCACCCTGGCCAGGCCTCTTCCTTTCTCATTTCTGCATGGCTGGCATAGCAGTCTTATTATAGGAGATGTGGCCTCACATACAAGGGACGGTGGAGTGTGGGGCTGAGCGCCACCAGCAGTGTCTGGAGCTGGGCTCGGGCATGGCGTTTGGAGTCTCTGCGGCTGCAGCTCCTTCTGGGCCTGGCAGGGAGAGCTGAGCTCTGGCCGGGAAGGCCTGTGCTGGCAGATAATAAACAGGCACCTCTCTCCTCCAGATGCAGGAAAAGGCCAAGGAGATCTACATGACCTTTCTGTCCAATAAGGCCTCGTCCCAAGTCAATGTGGAGGGGCAGTCACGGCTCAATGAGAAGATCCTGGAAGAGCCACACCCACTGATGTTCCAGAAACTCCAGGACCAGGTAACCCGATTTCCCTGCCTGCACCTCGATTTGCAAACCTGAAAGTAGTCAACGAAACACCAATCTTAGGCTCCTGGAAACCGGCTCATCCAGCTGGGCAGGCCCTGGTTGCTGAAAGAGAGGAGCCTAGAACCTCAGGCTCAAGATGTGAACAATGGGTTGCTCCCTCTGGCCTGCTTACTGTTGGTCTCCACAGCGTTTTAACCAGTAGTTTCTCTGCCTCCTTGACTCAGATAGGAAGGGAGGCTGGGGCTGTTTGAGGAACTCACACTGAAGAAGCAACGTGTGACAGCTGCTGAAGGTAGGGACTGAAGAGCCTGGAAACAAACACAAGGACTTCAAGTGGCCTGAGTGGAGCTGTTTTTGTGCAAACACCTCCCCTCCTGCTGGTGGCCCAATACCATAAGGTAGTTTATAACAAGGCTACTGAGTCATAACGGCAAAGTTGTCATGTGGCAGCATATTCCACTTAATACAGGAAAAAATAGGTTTAAAAAATGGACCTATATGGGGTGAACCTTAGTTTTCTTGTGAGGAATGCCAGTGTCATTGCCAAAGGGGTGAGGGTTTTTTAGACATGAATTTACAGGTGTGACTATTCATACTGTGTTGTCCTTTTACGAAGCGTCACATCCACATTTTAGACAAGGCCACAGACACATTTCACACTTCTGCTGGCCCCGTCCTTATTGAGGAACCGAAGGCCTTACTCAGCAACCCAGGTGGAGACCAGCTTTCTGCTAAACTCAGCTAAACTTGAGGAAGCCCAGAATCACCTGGAGGGTGCTGGCCCCACTCCCAGGGCTAAGCATTCTATTCTGAGGTTCCCACATGGGCTGGCACTGCATCCCTGACAGATTCCCAGCAGTTGCTAAGGCTGCGGGGCTGGGGCTACAGCTGAGAACCATGGGCCGTGTGTGTTGGTTGCCTGTTTTGATCACCTGGTGTATTCACGGAGCCTGGAGCACATCCTAGCACCTGAGAGTCCGCATCTTTGCTCATCATCAGATAAAAAACGTGCATGGATGAAGTAATGGCAAATGATTTCCAAATGATGCAGTGGCAAGTGCAGACTCCACGAGTTGTGAATCAAATTTGGGTGGTGAAGGAGCTCCATTCTGAATGGGGCCTCCTGGAGGTGGTGGTTTTGAGCCAATAGGAATGCTGCTGTGGACATGGATTGTGGAGGGAAAGGGAGGGAATGTGTAGTGAAAAGGCAGTTATTGTGACTGTATCCACTTGGGAATAACTTTCTCACCCCAGACCTCAGTTACTGTCTCTGTCTCTGTCTCTGTCTCTGTACTGAGAATTGAACACAGAGCCTTCAAACTGAGCTGTATCCCCAGACTTTTTATTTTCTATTTTGAGACAGGGTCTCCATAAATCACTGAATTGCCCAGCCTGGTGATCTTCCTGATTCAGCCTCCTCAGAGTTTCTTAAAGGCTCCCTAGGGGACTTTACAGTACACCCAGGGTCAAAACCCCCCCGCCCCCGTATCTGCAGTGACAGTAACACCTGACCCTGGGGAGCTGCCTTTTGAGCCTGAAGGCTTACTCGGAGTATTTATGTAATCTCCAGTGAGTGTTGTTATTATTCCCATTTTGCTAATGAGAAAAGCAGGGTCCAGGGAGACTCTGTGGTTTGTGAGTACAGAGGTCCTAAAGGTGTTAGAGGCTGGATTCATGCTCCTCCACCTGCCTTCAAAGACTGTAGCCCCTCTGCGGCCTGCTCTGCCTACGTGGCTCTTCCAGCCCATGAGCAGCCTCAAGTGCTTAGGACCCCAGTGAGGAGGCTGGAAAGGCAGTGTGAACACAGCCAATCCCATGTCCACGGCTGCAGAGGCCAAGGAGGAGAGAAATGAGAATGAGGACAGGATGCTACGCGGTGACACAGCCTGGGACAGGCACTTAGTGGGGACCTCAAAGGAGAGAAGATGATTTTTTTTTTTTTTGAGTGACTATTTCAGTTTGTTTTGTTGTGGTACTGGAAGTTGAATCCAGGGAGGGCCTCATGCAGACCGGGCAGCTGCTCTGCCACTGACATATACCCCCATGCCTTCCTTTTAAAAATTTTTTATTTTGAGGCTGGGCAAGATGACATATGCCTGTAATCCCAGCAGTCAGGAGGCTGAGGCAGGAGGATCACCATGAGTTTGAGGCCAGCCTGGACTACATAGTGAGTTTAAGGCCAGTCTGAACTATGTAGCCAAAAAAAAATTTTATTTCAATAAAAAACAATTTATCTTGGTAAATAGCCCAGGCTAGGCCCGAACTTGTGATTCTCTTGCTACAGATTCTGAATAAGTGGGATCACAGGTATGTGCCACCATGGCTGAAAAAAATTTTAAATAACTTTTATCTACCTGAATATAAAGGTCAGCCATGGTCAATAAAGAAATGTGAGAACTAAGACATATTAGGAAGAAAAACCCTCATGTTTCTGTACCTGGAAATAACCACTAAGTAACATACAATCTCTAGATTTTCTTTTCTTTTCAGTAGATGCACAATGCACACATGTGTAACAAATGTGGACTAATGCATTCAGTGATGATCACATCATCCTCCTGCAGCACAGGAAAATCCTCAGTGGGGTATGTGGCCACAAGGGACCCCACATTGCTAGAAGGCAGCATTAACTTTGAGATCATCATCGTGTCCCTTGGTATCCTTGGAGACTGGTCCCAGGATCCCCCAAGGATACCAAAATCCACGTGCTGCAGCCTCTTGTATCAAGTGGCATATTTACATACGATGTATACACATCCTCCTATGTGCATTAAATTGTCCTCAGATCACATATAATAGAACATAAATGCTTTATAAATCATATATTGTAGTTTTTAGAGAATAATGACAAGAAAGAAAAGTCTTATGTGTTCAGTACATGTACAATTTTTGTTTCTCGGAATATTTTCAATCCATGTTTGGCTACCTCCGCAGATGTGGAGGCCGTGGGGCAGAGGCTGCCTGCAGGCGGAGTGTGAGCCGAGGTCACAGCGAGTCCCAGGGAAGGCCCCTGAGCTCTGTTTCCCTTTGGAAAACTCTGCCCTCAGGGCTTGGCTGGTAACTGTCAGTTGTGTAGCTGTGCTGCCTGCTATTCTTCGCTCCCAAAAGACACCCTTGGGGGCCCCCGTTTTCCTAAGTGAAGGAGATGAAAGCCTACAGGAAAGTGACTGGAAGCACAGGATTTCTCCTGGCCTTAAGGAGCCTCCTCGAAGCTTCAGCTTTGCTGAGCACCCACTCATCTCAGTGGTGGGATGGCCAGAGAGGGCTGCTTTCTGCGCACGTGTTGGGCAGCCCTGGCCAGGAGAGCTTTAGGTAGCCCCCGCACTCAGCGCGGTGTGGAAGGCAGCATTGGCTTTAGGGACCGGAAGGATGGGAAAATCCTCCCTGAGCCACAGATGAGATGACCCAACTTCCACGCATCCCGTTTAAAGGAGAGTTTCGTGGGTTTCCACTCAGGTCTTCTGGGTGTTTTTGGTACTGGGGATCGAACTCGGGACCTTGTGCTTGTGCAGCAGGCAGTGAAACCAGGTCTTCTTAACTCCTGGTTTTCTAACAGGTTCAGGCCTTCCGTGTAGAGCAGATTTGAATTACGGGTGGCGGCTGTGGAGTGATGGGTAGCAAGAAGTGATGACTAACAGCCAGGGAGGAGACAGAAAACAATAGTAAACACGAAACCACAGCACAGCAATCTGGAGCCAGAGCATGTGGGGACCCAGGTCGCTGCACACCATACTGGGCATCCCTCTCCTGCAGTGATGACATGATCCGTGAGCCTAGTACCCCGCACCAACAAATGAAATTTAAATTGTCGACAGCGTATCACATGGAGAATGTGCTACACATTTTAATAAACATTTCATCAAAAGCAACATCTTAAGAGAAGTGTGGGGGCTTAACACTGTTAGGTGGGAAATTCGTGTAAGAGGAGAGATCCTGCACAACAGGAACTGTGAGCGAAGCAAGGAAATCAGCACCTCTCCGTCCTTGAGGACAAAGACACTAAGAAGGAAATACAAGAGCTAAGAGATGGGCCACAGGTGACTGGGAATGGCTGCTCTGCATCTCCTGGTCAGCGAGGCTTCCTGGAGAGGCCACTGAGGCCTGAGGTACAGGGGAGCTGGATGAGAAGACCTGAGAAGCAGGACCTTCCAGGGAGAGGAAGTGCAAAGGCCCCGAGGCAAGAATCAGCGGGGTGTGTTGGGAAGCTCTGTGTGCCAAGTGTCTTAGTTACTTTTTCTGGCTGCTGGGACAAAATACCCAACACCCAAAGTTAAAGGAGAAAGGTTTATTTTGTTGCATAGTTTGTAGAGGTTCCAGTCTCCATTGGCTGGCTCCATGGCAGGGGCATCACAGAGGAGATTCCACAGTTTACAGCAGGCAGAAGGCAGCAAAGCAACAAGCAGCAAATGACAAATGACAACAGCAGCCCTCTTTCTGTGCCTTGTATTCTACCTAGGTTACTCACCCTTAGGGCAGTAGCACTCTCAGCCAGGGTGGGGCTTCCCATTATCCATGCTCAGAACCATGCCAAACCAATCAGTGGACTAATTCAACAACCACATGCCCTTACTCCCAGCATTACACACACTCGATCCAGCCACCCCTGAACAGCTCCACCTATGCCTGCATGAGGCTTTTTTTTTGGTGCCGGGGATCAAACTCAGGACCTTGCACTTTCGAGGCTGGTGGCGGCACCACTGAGCTAAATCCCTGGCCCTTGCCTGCATGAGGCTTTGAGGGGACATCTAGACACAAGTCATAACACTGAGCTTAGTGTTAGAAGCTGAATTGGGAGGGACTGGCTGGGGCAGGCCCTGGGGCTGTGGTATAGCGGTTATTTATATCGTGGGGCAGTTGGATGAATCAGGTTTGATCCTCTTGAAAGCTGGGCCTCTTGGCTCTGATGCCCAGCCCTGCCTGTCCTGTGCCCCACCATCTGGGCAAAAGAGCATGAATGACTTGGAGCAGAACCATTTCTGTCCTTGGGGTCCTAGCCATGTCTCCTCATTTGTGCTCAGATGGTCGGAGCCCCAGTCCTGTGCCACTCCCACCCCTACCCCACACCCATCACTTCCTGGACACTGGGCTCAGAGTCACTGTATGTGACATTGGCACTCAATGCCAGGAGAAGGAAGTGGGGGCTCAGAGTCCGGACCTGCCTCCATCTGGCCCTGGGCGGTATCTGTTTCTTCGTGTAGCTTCTGTGTCCCCGTCAGCAATCTAGGCCTTTCACCAAACACTGCTGTGGCTCTGAGCTTCGCTGCAGAACAGTCTACACTTGTTCCACACTTCAGCGTTATGCCACTGGGCTTTGGTTTTTGAGCATCATGGACTCCAGGGAAGAGTGGACAGCCTGCCCCACATGTGGCACTGGAGCTGAAATTCTGGGAGTGTAGTTAGCCTCTTGGAGAGGGTTTTTCTGACTTCACTTTTGTCCAGGCTTTTTCTAGAGTGCTGATCCCATACCCGGCTCATCATCCATCTCTGGCAGGTCTGTCTACCAGCTGGGGATGCTCTCCAGAGCGACAGCCCTTCCATGTGACTTACTCCAGTGCTTCAGGGCAAGGGCTGACCTGAGCTATCTTGTCTTCTCACCTGCTGTCTGCCCGCTGCCCTCAGACCTCCTGTGTACACTCCCTTTTTCAGAAGAGGAAGAGGTTGTCTGCATCTTGGGGTGGGCACCTCCCTGTCTCTGCATCGTCTGTGTAGCCTCCATGATGTCTCAGTCCCACAAGGGCCACAGGGAGAGAGACATCTTCTTTTCCCACTTCCTGCCTGTTCATGTGGGCAGGAAATCATGTCTGTAGTCTAGGTGTGCAGGAGAAAGGACACATTCTAAACTTCAACTAAGAGACAGCAGTGCTTGCTTGCTGCCTGACTCTCCGCAATTTTATTGTAAAAACCCAACCAAATGCTTGAAGCAAATGTAAAATCCCATTAACAAAACTTCCTGTGGAATGAAGGGTTCTTTTTTTTTTTTCTCCTCCTTTTGTATGTTGAAATAACCTGGTGGGCTATGCTGAAAAGAAAGGAAATACATGTTTTTAGATCTTCTAATGTACTTGTCTTTGGAGAGGTGTTAAAATACTTACTCGGTTTGAAATGCAACGAATCCAGGCCGTGATGAAATGTTCAGCAGTTCGTTCTCTCTGTGGACATGTGTGCTTCTGTGACACAGCCTTTCCTGGCATGTGCTCTGTGAATAGTCCAAGGCTGGAGCACTGGATGGCTAGTTATCCCTGCAGAAAGGTGAATCCTGATCAACCGCGGCACCCCTGGGCTTTCCGGCAGGCGTGGTGGTAAATGACCCGGTGTTGGAAGGTGTGATGCAGTCCCACATGTGCAGGAAGGCGACCTCTCGTTTCCCTCCTAGTCCTACCTCTGGCAGCCTTGAAGATTGGATCCCAAGGCAGCGGTGCTCAACTGTTTATAGTGCAGGCATTCAGCTCATGGGATGTGCTGGCTGCCAGAACTCGGAACCTTGCTAAGCCACAGCTGTCTTTGCCAAAATGTCAAGATACAGACTGCAACTCAGCTGCCACTTCAAGCTTCCTGCTTCATTGGCTGCCTATTGCAGACCATTTACCTGCTTTGGCTCCACTCCAATGTGGCTGCCCACCTTGAGCCTCCTCCTTGCCCCAGATTTGTCCCTGCTTTCGTTTGCTCTTCCTGCAGACAACCCAAGGATTCTGAGCATGTTGTTGGGTGGCATTCATGGTCCTTCTGGGTGAGGCCAGCTGTCCTCCTAAGAGAAACCTGGTTTTGTAACTCATTTTCACGCTTGAGGACGAGTGAATTGAAATCAGTAAGCTGACTGCTGTAGTTTCCCAGAGCTGCCATAGCTGATCACCACAACCTGAGTGGCTCAAAGCAGCAGGAACTTCTCAGAGGTCAGGAGCCTCAAAATCCAGGATCAAAGCGTCGCAGGGCTGGCTCCTTCTGAAGGCTCCAGGGAGGCACCTTCTGTGTTTCTCCCAGCTTCCGGATTTCTGTTTGCCGCTGGCTATCCCGGGTGTTCCTGGCTTGTGGCAGTGTCACTCCACTCTCTCCGCTGTCTTCATTCGCCTACTTCCCCCAGTTTGTCTCTCTGTCTCCTGTTCTCTTCCAAAAAAGACTACTCCTCCTTGAGTTGAGGCCACC
The DNA here is from genome assembly GCF_053883595.1 of Heterocephalus glaber. NCBI lineage: Eukaryota > Metazoa > Chordata > Mammalia > Rodentia > Bathyergidae > Heterocephalus > Heterocephalus glaber. The sequence goes on from NW_028258320.1 coordinate 65,078,297, forward strand.
CTGAATACAGGATGATTTCATCTTGACGTCCTTAACTGACCTTATTTCCAAATAAAATCACATTCTGAGGTTCCAGGTAGACATAAGTTTGGGGAGGGGGACACTATTCAGCCCACTGCTGACCTGTAGGGATATTCATCTCCTTCATACACTCAGATGACACCTTGGACATAGTTGGGACCATTGTTTTTAAAGTTAGTGTGTTTTTTATATGTAGTATTCAGTCGTTTAACATTCACAGATTTTCTGCGCTTGGCTCTGGACCTCATTTGTGATGACTACATGTTGTTCTGCCACATGAACAACAGTATGGCCTAGTAGTTAGGAGTGTAGACTGGAGAGTTGGGCTCCGGGGTCGGCATCCCAACATCCCTTGCTCACAGTTATGGGCTGAGTGTTACTGACTTCTAGGCTCCATAGCAGAGAGGAAGTGCGTATCTGTGGTACTTATTATCATAGCTAAAGCTGATCAGTACACACCATCAAGCAGAGCTCTGAGCCCCAGGCCCCCATTTCCTCCTCTGTAAAGTCAGGGTCCGCTGGGGCATCCTGGGGTTCCAGGAGAGAATGCTCCATTTGTGGCTGGCATGTGGTTACATCTCACCGCGTGGTCCCAGCGTGGCTCGTTTTACCAGCCCTCCGCTCTGCATGCTAGGTGGTTTCTGGTCGCTCACTGGGAAGCATTTATTTTGACCTCTCATGGCCATTTGCCCTGTGGTAAGCCAGGGAGTTGCCAGTAGCTGGGTACATTGCTTTGGAGAGATTTTCAGGCGCATTCTGCTCTGCGGTGGGACCCTCTGCTGACACATGCTCCCCAGCCAGTGCCCAGGAGTCCCTTAGTGGGTGGCAGTGGGCAGCCGGTCTCTGGACCCAGTGTAGAGCCAGCGAGCTGCTCACCGCCCAGAAACCGAGGCTGTTGGGAGCCACATCCTTTCCTTTTTCAAGTCTTCCTGGGCCTGCTGACCACAGCTGCCTCTGATGACTCTGTAGCACCCCAGGTGGTGAGGCTAGAAGCCCCAGCCTGAGGACTTCTGGGCTTTTCACACTTGCCCTGGCAGGGAGTGGCCCTTGTTAAATAGTTTGTATCTCCCTTCCACTGAGCTGGCACCAGTGGAGTGCCTTGTGGAGGAAGGAGCCTGTGGCCTCTGGGCATCTCCTGGCAACCCCAATGGCCAGAGCACTACTCTCAGCCCAAGCGGCCACCCCCCTCCCTCCCTCCTCTGGCCTTGGGTGCCTCCAGCGAAGTCCTCCTCTTCTGTGCTTTGAAGTCTGAGCTTCAGAGCCACTGCAGGCAAACAGGATGTTCCTCTCCCACACACAGACTGCAGATGAGATGCCAGACGCGGGTCGCACCGCATCCTGCTGAGTGGTGGGTCCCCTTTGCTGTGGACCTCAGGGTGGGGGTGGAGGCACAGGCTGTATGCCAGGTGGGGCCTCATGAAGCTGGGTCCGTGTGTCACACTTGGAGTGCCTGATCTGGACTTTGAACTAAGCGAGCATTTACAAGTTCTTGCAGGCGTTCTTGTGCCTGGAAGGGCTGAAAGATTCAGGTACTGAGGGACTGGGACGCCTGCTTATTATCTCTGGCCTCAGTTCTGGCTGTGGCCTTTGTATTTTTTTTTTCTTTTTTTTCCCGGTACCAGGGATCAAACTCAGGACCTTTCGCTTTTGAGGCAGGCACGGCACCACTGAGCTAAATCCCCAGCCCTGTATTTTTGTTTAAATATATAATTTCTCCAAATCTCAAATTATAATCACATCTCAGATTACAAGATTGCAGCAAAATATATAACTGCCCAAGAGAGCTTGGGCAAGTCTGGATGGACACCAGGGAAAAGGCAGGCACCAGTAAACCCAGACACCCTAAAGCTCTGGGTCTGGGCTCTGGTTAGAGCAAAATGACTTAGGGTTTGGTTCTCTTGCAGTTGCAGCTGCCTTGGGAAAACGAAGGTGTACAGGGTAAAAGTCCCAGTCGTTTCCTGAGGTTCTTCCCATCCCCCAAGCAGATGTTCTGAGGACTTAGAATCCATCAGATGTTTAATTTACAAAATAGTCTGTGTGTGTGCTGGAAGAGGATGGATTTAAAAGATGTCAGGATTTTGCCACCCACTTGACAATCCCGCCTGGCAGGGAGCGACATTCTGAGCACCTGTGGAATTTTCCACTCGGTTAAGCCTGTGTTTGTGCCACAAGGGAAGGCACCTGGTTCCTGTGTAGCACTTCAGCCTGCAGAATGTCCTGAAAGCCAGAGAGTCAGAGAGAGGGATGGAAGGTGAGGAATTTCTCAAGAAAGAGATTATTTCCCATGACAGCAGGGAAATGGGTTCCTTTTTGCTTCTCTTTTCCCTACTCATGCTGCTGGGTGAGGAAGGAGGATGATGGCACAGGATTGGGTGCGCACAAGGAGGCCCAGTGCCTGGGAACAGCCCTAGGAGCACCTGCCATGCTGGCGGGTGACTGCCCTCCAATCCTGAGGACCTAGGCATGGTTAGGGGCCTCCTCAGCCACCAATACAACTTAGAATCGTTTCTTCCTAGAGACGCTCCTTAGCTGTCTGGTTGAGCAGGGCTTTACATTCTGCTTCTAACTGATGTTTTCCCTAACTGAGACCTGTTCCTGAAGTCTTCCCTTTCGAGACCATAGTGTCACTCCCCTGCCCTCCTTTGAATAGCCTTTTTTGGTTCTTGGCATGATCGTCAGTTCATTTGAGATCTTTCTTTTTTTGGTACTGGGGCTCGAACTTGGGACCTTGTGCTTGCTAGGCAGGTGGTGGAACCACTGAGCTAAATCCCTGGCCCTCATTTGAGATCTTGAATGCCAGGCTTACTGGAAGTCTTAACAATACTGTGATCATATAATGATGAAAAGTGACTTTTTAAACTCCTTGATTCTGCAGGTAAATAGTTTCTGTTTTGCTACTTCCAGCTTAGAGAACTACATCCATGCATAATCCATTCAAATACAGCAGAGATTTTAAAGAAGCTCTTGATACAGGGCTATGAGTCAGCGCTGCATGAATCTATACTTCTGTGGAAAATAAAGATATATTTGTTCATGTGACTGTCTAAGCTGTATATTCCATTGAGATTATTACATAGTGACAAAAGCATTCAGGAAATCTGCCTTGTCTAGAGCATGCCTTACTTTAGCTTTCTTTGTGTGTTTTTTGTACATTATTTGTATTCTTTGGCATATGGTAGATATTTAATAAATATGTGATAGGATGATTCATGATCTGAACTAGCTGAGCCGGGGATTTAGCTCAGTGCTTCCGACGCCTGCCTTGCAAGCAAAAGGACCCGAGTTCGATCCCCGGTACAAAAAAAAAAAGATCTGAGCTAGCCAAAGTCTTCAGATTCTTTTTCTTTCCTCCTTAGATCTTCAATCTCATGAAGTATGACAGCTACAGCCGCTTCTTAAAGTCTGACTTGTTTTTAAAACACAAGCGAACTGAGGAGGAGGAGGAAGCGCCTGATGCTCAAACTTCAGCTAAACGAGCTTCCAGAATTTATAACACATGATCCCCCAAATGCCAGGACTGCTGCCTTCACAGAGCAAAGGGACTTATTCTCAGGACTGTGGAGGATTGTCATTGCTTTGTAATGTGCAAAGATCGAAATGTACAAAACCCTTCAGTGGGATATGTGTATTTTATTAACTGCTTGACTAGTAAGTTTTGCATGATGACTAATCTTACATAAAAAAAAATAGCTTTGAAATTTCAGTTCACTGAACAGAAATTCCTTCAACATTGGACGTTGGGAGCATTTTCCAGCATGATTAAAGTTCATGTGCAGCCACAAGGTGAAACATACAGCCACATATACCGTATACATCTTGGCTCTGGCTCTCTGGTGAAGGTGTGTGTGTGTCCCCAAATTCTTTTGGCAAATGAACTCAAACATGAGTTGATCTCCGGGAGGTTAGGGTCTCACAGTTGCCTTTTGGCTTAAATACTTATCAAGAGCGAGTTCAGTGCTGGAAAAAGAAAATGAATCACTGACACCCGCTTAAGATTTGGGGTGTTGAAGTATGAGGATCATCAAAGGGTTATTATTTATTGTGTGTGTGTGCTGGTCCTAGTATTGCCCCACAATCCATGACATTTCATACTATGCTGATAAATAGCTGATCTTGACAAAAACAAGATCTCAACCAGGAAGGAAAAAAGGTAATGAGGCATTGTTCAAGGTATCCAAGGCAGCTCCAGGTGGTGTCAGATGGGACTGTGACACAAAGTTTGTGCTAAAGATGGAGTTGGTGGGGGTTTTCCAGCATCTCACCTGACCCATCCGGGGACGAATCATAATCCTTTCTCCTTGCTCCTGGAGAGGCTGCCAACAGAGCATGCTCAGCCCATTGGTTTCAGCCAGACCAAGTAACTCCCCTTTTACAGTAGAGCCCACCAGGGGCCCAGGTCAGGCTCAGCTCCCTTCAGCTGCTCTCCCCACCATCCATAGATCTGGATGCTCCTGCCAGACCTTCCCAGCATGTTTGCTCTGCCTTAAACTTGTGATGTGTCCAAACAAAGCAACAAGCTCCTGCTGCTTGTAAGCCTCCAGGCTCAGGCTCTCCCATTCAAAGAATTCCCTGATGTTGAAGTGTCTATAATTTATCAATCAAACCTGGACACTTTCAAGAGCAAAGAGGAAGCCCAGGCATGGTGGTGCCTGCCTGAAATCACAGCACTCAGGAGGCTGAGGCAGGAGGATTGCCATGATTTCAAGGGTATCCTGAGCTACATAGTGAGTCAAGACCAACCTGGAATACACAGTGAGACCTTGGAGAGAGAGAGAGAGAGAGAGAGAGAGAGAGAGAGAGAGAGAGATCCCAATAATGATACTGGGGTAATATTTACTATAAACCCTAAACTGGCTCTGTTCTGGGTGAACCAGTTTGCGTGATCTCCTGTGAGACCTCTGGGGCTTCCCTATTCCCTAGCCTGGTTGTCCATTTGCTATAGCCCAATCTGCCTGTCCTTTCATCTTGGGCCTGGGGAAGGAATGGCCTTGGGTGAGCCATTCACTGCTGCAAACCCAGCATCAAAAAGAGCAGCCACCGGGAACAGCAAACGCAGGTGCTTCCCAGCCAGGCCTTCTGCATCTGTCTTCTCCAGGCCAAGCCCTAGGACCCAGAAGAGAGTCCGTGATGTTGAAAAGGACAGCCCAGGACCCTGTGAGCAGGGAAATACAGTCCTTGCCCAGGAGAGAAGATTGATGCATTTTAAAGAGTAAAGATGAAAAGCAACATGGCTTTCTAGCTCAACTTTCACTTGGTTGGCTGGAAGCATGCAAAGATGTAGCTGCAGGTATTTGTGGGCAACGGGCCAGCTCCCTTTTGAGAGCCCGTCCTGGGACGAGACTGAGGGGAGCTAGAGGCTTCCCTCTGACTTTTCTGCTTTCACCACTGGCTTCAGAGAACTTCCTGGATAACAGTCTCTCTATAAGGGCCCAGATGAAGGAAAGAGTTAGTTAGAAGAGTGTCTGCCGAAAGAGGACACCCCTGCCCAGCTTGCTCTTGCTGACTATGTGGTCTGCATCCACGCAAACTGCTGTACTGAGGGATACACAGAATTAAGCTCTCTAGGGCTGGGGATTTAGCTCAGTGGCTTCGCCGCCTGCTACGCAAGTGCAAGGACCTGAGTTCGATCCCCGGTACCAAAAAAAAAAAAAAAAAGAATTAAGTTCTCTGAAGCAATTGCAAAAGTGAGACTGAAGAGTAGGGGATCATGCAGCCAAATAAATGCTTCTATCCAGTCCTTCATTGACATATGTCTATCCATCTGTTCACTTATTCATCCATCCACTCATTTATTAGTATTTTAATTCTATCTGCAGTGTTCTAGGAATTGTGTGAGGTGTGCGTGTAACAGATATAATGATTCAGGCTCCAGTGTCTTAAAATTGTAGGTTTTAGGGCCGGGGATTTAGCTCAGTGGTTTTGCCACCTGCTGCGCAAGCACAAGGACCCGAGTTCAATCCCTGGTACCAAAAAAAAAAAAAATTCTAGGTTTTATTATTCTTCAAGTCTAGCAAGGCCAACAGTTTGGGGATAATTCTACTGCCCAGTTTGCTACTCACAGTTCCTAAGAAGAGGGGCACGCTATGTCGTGCAAGGCCACATGGGGATGTGCAGGAGGCAGAACAAGAGGGAAATGTGGGTAGCAGCCTTTATTGTGATTTCCTTGGGAAAGGCAACAAGGTCAGCAGGCTGAGGAATAGTTTGCAGATTTTTCTGAACTCTGGGATATAGAGTGCTCAGTGTGTGTGACTGGGCCTGGGAGTGATGAGGGCAGCACATAGTGGCTCAGAGGGTGAGATTCTGGTAAAGGAGCTACACACTGCTTATGTGCTCTGGATCGACCGGTTCCCATGTGAAGCGTACACTCCAGGTGTTTGCCATCTGGGAAAGAGCCAGCCTGGGGAGGGCAGCCCCTCCAGGATCAGCAAGGCTCCAGATGTCAAAGCATTGGAATAAAAAGGCGTGGGTATACCGCTAGGCAAGTATTCTACCACAGAGCCATGTCCCCAGCCCTAGGGAAAATGTTTTAAATCTTTGGAGGCAAATGCCTTAAGCAGAGCCTAAGTGTCATCTTCATCTCCCATTGGCCGCAGGCCCCTCCATTCCCTACTACTGGATATGCTTTTTTTTTTTTGTACCAGGGATCGAACTCGAGACCTTCCGCTTGCGAGGCAGGCACCAGAACCACTGAGCTAAATCCCCGGCCCCATTCCCTACTACTACAGGCCACTCCGTGTAGATGTTATCTGCTAGTCGGTAGTTTGCACCTGGATCTCCAGTTAGCACAGGCTGGGTGACCCATCCCTCTGACTGCAGCCACTCGCTGTCCGTCTTGGTCTGCTCCGCTGTCCTGCGCAGCTTCCCGAGAGAAACTTGTGGCCTGTTTCCTCCTCAAGGTCCCACACTATCCTGCCTTCTCTGAGGCAGAATCCCCCTCCAAGGTGTGATGGGAATCACACTGGCAGAGCACTTCCCAAGTGCTTCTTTGCCTTTGTCTCATAGACAAAGAAATTGTAGATGAGAACATCTGAGGTAAGAACACCAAAATGAGTGATGATATAAGCACATGCTTGTGGGTACCAAGAAAGGCTGAAGTCCATTCTGTCTCCTGAGTCAGTGCCTCTCTTTTTGGTCCTTCTGCTGCCCAGAGGGATCCTGGAAAGCCCAGGATGAGATGAATCTTGGTCTGGTGGCAAGCACGCTCATTTATTCACACAAGAGATAGGTAATGAACACCGACTACATCATAAGCCAACGAGTGAGTATAAGAATGTTGATGGAGAAAAGGATGAGGTATTAACTTTTCCTTCAGGGAGGAATATGTCAGGCAAGGACACAGGGTCTTCCCTAAAATCTGAAAGAAAATGACCAGCCCCTGGGAGATGGGCTCATGGGATAAGACTGGCTTGTGTTCATCTCTTATGCTCCCACACTGGCTTGTTCTGCCTTTTTCCTAAATCTCAGGATGTTAAGCTCCATGTTGACATGAGAAATTTCTTTCAAAAAACATGAGAACCAGTGCCCTGTTCTAGGGATGTTTCTGATTTCAACTGCAGGTACCTCCAGACACAAGAGAGATAGTCCATCAGCTAAGTCCTCCTCTGGCTCTGCTAACAAGGGCACACATCCTTCCATGCATTGCAGTCTGGGGCTGATTAATTGGTACCCAGCTTCCAGGCCCCAGCTCTGAATCTGAGAGGACACTTTGTTTACAAGATTTGAAAACTGCTAGGCCAGCACAGTCATGACTCACATTTTGTCATTATTTACTTTCATTTTGGCTGCGGATGTTCTGGAACTTGCATCAGTTTAAGTTCTAAATGGTCTTATATCATTAGGTTGTGGGGATTTTTTTTTTTTTTTGGGGTACCAGGGATTGAACTCGGGTCCTTGCACTTGCGTAGCAGGCGGCAAAACCACTGAGCTAAATCCCCGGCCCAAGTTGTGGGGATTTTTAAATTGCTTTGCTTCCCAAGGTGAGTTGGGTACAATTCAGTGAGTGTTGTAAAAGGCTGGTGGCCAGACAAGGAGGGAAGAAAACTCCTTGACATGTTCCCTAGCCCGTGGGCAGAGCCAGTTTGTGACGTGTCTCTCCTAGGATGAGAACTGGATCTGTTTCCTGTAGCCACACAGAGGCACTCTGGAAATATTCCTTGGGTGAGTGCAGGAATATAGAAAGGACCAGGATCTAACATTTCAGATAATCTCATTCACAGCCGGGCACCTCAGTGGTGCCCCTTGGGAAAAGCCACCCCACTTTGTTGTCATAACAAGACAGATCAGAGAATCAGAGGGTCCCGCCACTTCTGAGTGCCTCCCATGAGCTGGGCCTTGCTCATCGCAGATACCATCTCACTTGTGCAGCAGGTGTGTCGCCCACCAGGCCAGTGGGGAACCAGTCTTCAGTCACTGAATCCATCACAGGTCACAGAGACTGAGTCATTGGTGCCAGGATGGACACCTCAGTCCACCTCCTTTCACTGCACCAGGTTGGGGCAGATCAGCCAAGTCTTTGACCGTTTCATCTGGAAGATGTGAGTCTCTTAGGGAGAAGGCTGCCACCACCCTATCTTGATCCCATCTTTCTTTCTTCCACAGGACCCAAAAAGGGGGCTTGATCCTTGCCAGGGCAGTGGAGGTGATGTTCCTGGAAAAAAATCTGATTTCCTGTTTGCAACCAGCTTTTTTTTTCTTTAGTGATATATCATGAGCATCTTTCCACGCCAATAAACATAATTATACACCATCCCCCCAAAAAGTCCTGTTTTGAGATTATCTAGAAGATAAATGTTTCCCTTGTGCTAATTCCAGCACAGTTTATATATTGTTTTGCAACGTAGGCAAACTGTTTTCTTTTTATTTAAGCATTTAAACTCTGTTTTTTAAACTGTTATGGCATACTGATTGCCTCAGGGTAACAGATGTCTGCTTGATAGAGTTGTTTCCCAGGAAAAGAATTTACTGTTCTTGGTCTCCAGAGGAGGGGTGACTTTGCAAGTATGTGGCTTTTGGTCCACTTGTCACCCCACTCAACCTCTGAATAACAGGGGAACAAATTATAGGGTGGCTGGCTGCCTTGATAACCATCTATATTTACAGATCCTGGCTGATTACAGAGGCGAGAGCCTGGTCCCCCTGGAGGCTGCCCCTGCCCCTCCCGAGGAAGGTTTTCTCTGCATTTTCCTAGGTAGATGAGGTCACTTGTTATGGCCCAGAGACACAAAAACCTGTGCACGCCTTTACTAAATTTGCAGGACCCTCAAAATCTTAGCCACGGAAGAACGTCTGTCAATCGTCATCATCATTACTTTGCCATTGAAAAATAGCATGAAAAATTTGGTGACAGTCATGCCATGAACTTCTACTGCCCAAATTCTAACCCACCTCCTTCACTTACTGGCTGTACAATGGTGGGTAAGACGCACAGCTTCCCAAGCCCGGGTTTCCTCACCTTTTAGATGAGGAGAATATTGTTGCCTTTGCATTAGTCTGTTTGGACAGCTATAACAAAATACCTTAGGCTGGGTAACTTATAAACAATAGAAATGTTATTGCTCACAGTTCTAGGGATGGAGAAGTGCAAGGTCAAGGTGCCAGTGGATTTGGTGCATAGATGGTGCCTTCTCACTGTGTCTTCACATGCTGAAAGGGGCAAAAGCCTCCCTCAGGAGGCTCTTTTACAAGGGCACTTATTCCATTCTGAGATTTGGAGCCCTTGTGACCTAATCACCTCCCCAAAACCCCCATCTTTTAATATCATCACACTGGGGATTAGGTTTCAACACATGCATTTTGTAGGGACCCAAACATTCAGACCATAGCACTACATAAAGTTCAATGAGATAAACATGTAATGTGCATAGCAGGGTGTCTGGTATACTAATAAATATTAGTGATTATTATGGAGCCGCCGAGCTCCAGAGAGGTTGTGTGGTCTGCCCAAGGTCACACAGGGAAGGGCAGCAGATTGCTGCTCTAGTTCGATTGTTCTTCGGACTTTCACCTTTCCCCCTGTCCAGTACTGTTCCTCCATGTCATTGAGTGGCTACAGGAAGAGCCTCAGGGCCAGTCAGCTGCATCTGTGTGTCATGCTGACGATTACAGCCTCCTAGTTGAACGGGTCCCCAGGGCAGGAGCAGGCACACCCCAGAAGGGGAGAGGGGAGGGGCAGCCAGGGAAGTGAGAGCCAGACCAGGGTGGCAGGTGCTCCAGCAGCCAGGATATCGCTCCACTCCAGCCTGAGCCGTGTTCTTTGTCAAGCCAAGTGGCTAAGTTGAAGGCCAGGAAGTCTGAGAGAGGGTCACTGAGACAGGAGACAGGAATGTCATTCCAGGAGAAGTAGTGAGGAAGCTGGGAGCCAGGTTATCTCCTCTCCAGAGATTTTGCACCTGGAGGAAGGGGAGGGTGATAGTGGACCACTCTGATCTTTATGACTTGTAGTTGGCAGGAAGGATGGTTTTCCCAGGGAAGAGCTTGCCTGCAGCCTTCCCGAGCTTGTACGGCCCCCTTACAGTTCCCAGATCTGACTCAGGGGGGCGCTGGTGAGCTGTAGAGGGAGAGAGCCGCGGGGTTCCGCGCCCAGGAAAGTACCGACAGATAGGATGGTCCTTGGGCACCATCCTGGACTTCTTTCCCCTAGGAATGTGGCCTGGGCAGCTCCCTACAGTTGTGAAGGGTCTGGCCCTGCGCCTAGGTGCAGAGGCTGGGGGGAGGGGGGTGTTGGAGGAAGGCGAGCTACTGCCCTCTTGCTGCCTCCCAGCTCCAGAGGCACTGCCTGGATTTTTCGGAGGTTTGCTTGTCCCTCTTTACTAGTTTTTGACCCCCATGCCCTACTTTGGCCTCTGACGGCCCTTAGCCCAGCTATCCGAGAGCGCCTCAGTGGGAGACTATGTTCATTTTATTAATTTAAAGGAATCAGTGCCAATTTTTTTAATGCTTGGAAGCAATATTTTGATGTGAGTTTATTAAAGAACTGCCGGACTTTTTGTACAATAAACTACCCTGTACTAAGTTATCTTTAAAAGAGATCAGGAATGGCTAGTGTGTACCTAGAAGCTTAAAGGTTTAAAACGTTGCGGATATTAAATTTCTCTCTTGACTATTCTTGATCTTAAAAGTACGTATTCAGAACTTCATCTTTTACCGGTGTTCCTAATGAAATATAGCTGTTGTTTCCTGAAGCTTCTAATATAAAATGCTAAACAATGTCATTCTTTTCCCACCTCCTGGGATGCTGTGTGTGTGTGAAAACATTTTTAAAAAACGAAGTTATAACTAATGTTCAACAAAGCATACAGATCGTAAGTGGGCAGCTCAATAAATGTCCACATTTGTCTACACTCTTTTAGCTACCACTAGATGCGCCTGAGGAAACCCTCCAGCACCTGGGGTAAGTTTTTAAGGGTTTTTGTCTGAGTCCATTTGGGCAGCTATAAGAAAGTATCTTTCACCAGTGGGTTGTAAACACTGGAAATTATCTCTCACAGTTCTGCAGGCTGAGAAGTCATGGATCAAGGTACGGGCACGTGCGGAGTCTGGTGAGGGTCTACTTTCTTACAGACATCTCTCTGTGCCCTCCCGTGGTGGAAGGGGTAGGTATCTCCCTGGGGCCTCTTTTATAAGGGCACTAGTTTCATTTTTGAGAGGCTCAGCCTCATGCTGTAATCACTTCCTCAACCCCCTGCTAAATACTTTCCATTCTCAATACTTTTGCCTTGGTGATTAATTTCAACATGGGACCTTTAGAGGGATATAAACATTTGGACGATAGCAGGCATCTTCTTGAGACGGGCAACCCAGGGAAGCATTTGATATGAGACCCGGGGCCAGGGGTCTGTGGAGATGCTGGGGTGTGGTGTTGAGGGTCCCAGGACTCCTGCTTACCATCCTGCTGTCCATCTCTGGACTCTCAGTTCTCAGCAGATAGAGAATATTCACACCCTGTCCCCAACTTCCTGTTCAGGGTGAGGCCGCTCCTTTATGCATGGAGCAATTTGAGGTTTCCTTATGTTGTTCTGTTTTGTTTTTTCCATTAAGGAAATTGGTTCCTTCACAAACCCTTTTGCAGTGTGGTGGCATTTTGCATTTATATGACTTTATGGCAAAGCTGGGAGGGATTTCAGTGGGTTTGTCCCCATCCTTAGTTCCTACCGCTTCAGTGCTGTCAAATTGCTACATTTTATAAGGAAAAATTAAAAACTTTACAAAAAGTAAAAAAATAAGATTACAGTGAAACCGGCACTTATATTTAATGCTTGCTAATGCTTTGTCATGTTTCCCCCATATGCTCATAGTTTTTCCAAGCTATTAAAAATTAAACATGATGCTTCACCTAAAGTAAGGACATTTATTTCACCTGTTAAATTGAACAATAAATTCCCAGTATTTTCCCATACCTATCCGATATTCAAACTTCCTCATCGACAGAATGCTTTAAAATGTCCTTTTTATAAGCCAGGGTCCAATCAAAGAACTGGCATTGTGATAGCTCTCAATTTAGAGCAATTCTCCAAACTTTTTTTTCCACTTAATGACATTGACTTTTTGAAGAGACTAGGCCAAGTAAAACATAAAATACCCCTTGTTCTGTATTTGTTTTATTGTTTCTTCCTGGTGTCCTTTAGCTTGTAATTTGCTCACTTCTGAGAAGGAAATAATATTATTTATGCTGACCTTTCCCGTTAGTCTAAAGGTAATTTTCTCAGTTCACAATGCCGTCAGTGTCTCAGTAATTTTTTCCCCTGGTGTCCTTAAACAAACAAAAAATGAGCAGTGCCATTTCTTAAAAAGTTAGGTCCAAAAAACTTAATAAGTACTTGTGCCCTAACTTAGTAAGTATGTATTAGTAGCCATTTGAAAAGAATAACGTACATTAATCGAAAGAAAAAAGAACATTTCTATTTCAATCTAAAGCAGCCAGAATTCCTTACTGATGGGATGTGTGTGTCTGTGGGTATCAGCATCTCAAATGTTAGAATCAGAGTGCCATCCTCAGCCTAGTTTCCTGTCCCATGTTGATTTTTGTGTTGTACTTCCTTTTTATTACAGCAACCACTGAAAAACCTAGCTTTGCAGAGAGATTTCTTTAGAAGAAATGTAGTGTGGTCAAGCTAGCTCACATGGTGTTGGTTACCACCATGGGTCCCTTGAAGTTTTAAACCTTCCACAGCACTTTTGTGGGCTTGCTGTGGCATCCAGGTACCTCAGCACACTGGGAACCACAGCAGATAACCTGTCTGGTATCTCCAGTAGCAAGGACGACAGGTTGTCTGAGGGCAAGGTGAACAAGCAGAGATTTGTCTCAACTAAGCAAACAGAGGGCACCACCGCCCTCCCCACAGCAGTGAGTGGACTTCATGATTCTTTAGGAACACCTGGAAAGTGTGTCATGGCAAAGCCTATCTTTGAGAACCCGATGGGATAGGTTCCTGGTGTCTGTATTTAGAGAAACATTCTGATGGTTCTAAGTCATCCTAAGACCATCATGGGGGTTGAGCAAGATCACTCTCAGGTTTGATGATTTGCAAGAAGGACGCAAAGAACCCAGGAAAATTCTGAGTATTCCCAATGAAGATACAAATTCAAACTAGCAAAGGGCTAAGGTGCCAGGGCAGAGTCCAGGAAAGACCAGGCACTGTCTTCCTGTTGGCCCTTTCCAGTGGGGCCAAGCGGACAATGGTCTCTTCTCCTGGTGACAACAGGATTGCCATCCAGGGAAGTTGCCCAAGTCTTGTCCAGGGCTTCTTATTGAGGGTCAGTGACTTACGGTTGCAACTTCCATGTGGCTGCCCTTACGTACTCAGTCTCCAGCCTGCGTAGCCCAAGGCTCTGATCATAGCCACATTGTCAGAATACACTGTCTGGCATGGCCCAAGGTCCTGGGCATGCAAAGACCTTATCGTCAGGCAGAATATTCTGAGGGCCTAGAGCTTGTCTCCCAGGAGCCCACAGGGGCATGATCTTTCTTTAGGACAGGCAGGGTTTGAACACTCTAAGCCTGCCCAGTAATCCTTTCCTGTACAACCATCAACAGGCTGCACTTAATTAGGTCCTCAGCATGTACTGCTCCTGCCGTCCAGTTCTCCAGCCCCTGGAGCCTGGCTGAGCACCGTTTTCGCATCTTCCCTCAGCTGATGGCTGAAGGCCTTGTTCATGGCTTCATCAGAAACAGGTGAGTAAAGATGCCAAGGGTAAATCCTTCACTGTGTCTCATCCCGTGGGAAAAGAATATAGCTCAGCAAGTGTTTTGTTTTCTGCTTTAGCTAATAGAAAACAGAGGCCAGGGCCAGGGATTTAGCTCAGTGGCACTGAGCCTGCCTCAAAAGCACAAGGTCATGAGTTCGATCCCAGGTACCAAAAAAAAAAAAAGAAACAAGAAAACAGAGGTCAAACCACCTGCTGCTACCTGACTTGACTTGGGCGGCTTACGTCACCTGTGCCCTCTTATTCTTTTTGGCATCTCTGTTCTCTTTTGTCCATGGACATCTATGACAATTTTATAGGGAAACCCACAGGTGACCTCAAGGGTTTAAACCATCAGTTTAACAACTGTGAAGGTGGACAAGATCATTACGGGCAGCTAGGGCCCACTAGCCCTTCTGGTTTGGATTAAGATGCAGGCTGAGGGAGGACCAGGGTTGCCAGTGCCAGCTGTGGACTCCCATTCTGGTGCTCAATGCCTGTTTTGTAGCCAGGAGACTCCATCCTCAGGCCCTGGTCCCATTCTGTCCAACATACTCCACAGGAATCTTGTGGGAGAAGAGGGGTCACTGGAATTTCAGGGCAACACAAATAAGCATTAAATGAATCTCATTCTCACTGTCCCCATAATGTGTTAGGACAAGTCCTCTTAGGTCACCTTGGACAGAAAGTTCACTCTCGGAGAAGAACTTGGAAACACACAGGAAAGGAATGGCTGGAAAAAAGCCGGGTCTTGATCCAACCTACGAGTATCTCAGTGGCCTGTGAATTCCCCTAAGTAACCCCTTTTGTTGAATAATACGTGCTAGGGGAGGACGTCTCATGTGACAATAACTGAGCTCTGGACTGGGCTGTACCCAGTGTTGAATAAACCCAGCCCTGTCCTTGAGTTCCTCAGCAGCCAAGTGAAGAGCGACATTAATAAGGTAAGTCAGGAGGCTGGGGATTTAGCTCAGTGGTTCCACCACCTACCTCACAAGCACAAGGTCCCGAGTTCAATCCCCAGTACCAAAAAAAAAAAAGGTAAGTCAGGCTTGACTTGCTTTGGGTAGCTCTAACTGTGTCATTACAATTTTCCAGGGATAGTGACAGATGTCACCTTATGTCCTCCCAATCCCACCCCATGCCAAATAAGGCCATCTTATGAGAGGAGTTTCAGGACTCATTTTTAATGAAAATACCAATACTAAAATATTGGGGCCTTTCTATGGCTTCTTTCTTCATGCCTTAATAAGAATAAGGAGGGCTGGGGATTTAGCTCAGTGGTTTCGCCGCCTGCTGTGCAAGTGCAAGGACCCGAGTTCGATCCCTGGTACCAAAAAAAAAAAAAAAAAAAAAAGAATAAGGAGACCCCATGTGTTTATGAAGTTCTTTCTAGTTCCTACCATATATCTTCCCACTGAAACTAAAACCCTGGATGGCGTGCAGAGCAGCCTCGGAACAGACCTGGAAATAGTCATTGGCCGAGAGAGTGCAGAATTACTGGGTGGTACGTGGTTAACAGAGCTGTGGCTGAGCTTGGCTCTAGTCCTCAGCCCAGCATGCAGCCCAACCTGGTGGCCCTCGATGGAAGCATCTTCCCAACACCCTCCTCAAAAATAACTTCAATATTCAACCTGTGAAGAAGCCATCAGAATTCTGGTTGATCAAATTTGTCATTTTTGTTAAAGGCTTCCATCTGCTCAAACATTTGGGGCAACTTCTAGATATCAGGTGTAGTGTGGATACTTCCATGTCATCTCCTTGGTCATCCATGGCCACCATTAGGAGTTGGGGTTTGGGGTGAGAAAGGTAGGGAGCAGGGGCAGAGAAGGGGAGTGACGTTAGGGGCTGGACTACTTGGACAGAAGTCAAACATTGTCTCTCAGCCTCGGGGGACAGGAGGAGAGCCCCCTCCCTGACCCGCACATGGGGCTGGGTGACCAGCTGCCTGTGCCACAGAGGATTCAGACCTCATCTGAGATAGCATGAACCAAACCCAAACCCTCTCCTGCTCTGAGAGGTGGCTTGTATTTTGGAAGATGCTTCTCAAGGAAGACGGGAGTTCAGATCTTCATTTTCACTCCAAGGGAAAGGAGGAAATGAGTAGAGAGGGAGATATAGGAAAGAAAAAATTTCCAAAATAAGCATGATTTGTTGCAATGCTGAGACAGGCTTTTCAGTTTGGGCCCTGAAGAGCTTTGAGGACATCATCATGCAAAACAATCTCAGTGGGATAATAAATGTTAACCCAGAGGCCTTCCTCTGGTACCAGCAGCTTCCCTCTGTCCGCACTGTTAGCTCCCCATCCTCTCGCTTCGAAGGAAGGCATCTTTGTAGCCCAGAGAGACCAGGTTCAGCTCCACAGTACAGGAAGTGGGAGAAGGAGGCAGAGAGAAGCTGGAGGAAATGCCAGGATGAAGGACACAGTGGGGGAGAAACAGGGAGGCTATAAAATTCCCAGGGCTTGGTATTTGGTTCTCCTTCAGAGTTTGAGGGAAACAAAAGAAAAACATATTGAATTGTGTATCTTTGACTGCCAACTACTGAGAGTGCGCCATACAGGTTCTGGGACTTACAAGGACTTCTGGTCAACCTCTGGGCTGTGTGACTGTGGACCACTGTGGTCTGTGTGCTAGATGGCCTTCTCACCTCATTTTGCCCTAGGAATGGTGCTGCCCTGTGGCTGTAGTCCCTTGAGGCTCCCCTGGAGCAACAGCATCCACTCTATAGGGGTGCAAAGATTCCTCCTAAGAGGTCTCCTTTGAGACTCACTGCAGTTCTAGAGACAACACCCAGTTACCCCATGTCCACTAAGCAGACAGGTGGAGTAATGCAGAGCCATTAGATGACAGCTATGTAAGGAAGCCCTGGTGTTCACACTTCCTTTTTCTGACCTTGCATTTGGTGCCTGCCTGGTAAACACCAGGTTCTATTCATTTGAACTTGGACTTGAAGAGTCACCAGCTTGGTTTGGCTTCACTGTCCTCAAAGCAACTCATAAATGACTTTGGAACTCAGTCTGAATCGTCAGAATGTTTTTTTCCATGCCTTTCTTTGCTTGCTGTAGGCACTTTTCAAAGACCCATTGAATTGTTTGGGAAAATGAGTGATGGTCCAATTGCCAAAGCATTATGTGGGCGGTGGCATCCTGCTATCTATTCTGCACTCACAAAGAAATGATGCTGCTAATTACATCTGTCCCTTCTGGATGTTCCAGTCTGCCTGCCTCAGCACCATGGATGTTTACGGTGTTCTAGCTCAGACTTGAGGAGGAGTGCAAGGGAGCCAAAGGCTTTATTCTCTCCACGCTGTTCACAGTGAGCCAAGGAAGGGCGCTGGTTCGGAAGTTCTTATTTTCACTTTTTTGGAGGGTTGTTGTTGGGGGGTGCTTAGGAAGAAAGGACAGGGCTGTTTCTTGGAAGCAAATGGCGTGGCAGAAGATAGCCTAACTTGCAAGTGAGAAACGTAAACCTATGATTTAGCTTGCAGCAAGTTCAAAAGCTATACTAGGAAAAATTTCAGGTGTTGGTTCTGAGGTATTTGGTTTAGATGAAAAAGAAGAAAAAAAAACTAATCTGGAAGCTCATCTGAAAGGGAGCCTGGCTTGGAGACCATCACTTCTAACAAGAACCCCCTCTAGAGGCCCAGGGAGGCAAGGGTGAGGGGAAGAGGGGTGGGAAATGTGTGTTTGGAGAGAACTTCATCAGGAGCTCAGAGACCCAGCCTGTACCCCAGCTTTCTGTATGGACTCAGAGTGGTGTGTGTGTCTGTCTGCGTGTGTGTGTGGGGGGGTAGATCAGACATCCTTTGGAAGATGTTAAGAGCTGTAACAGACAGAAAGACTTTTCGGATGTTCCAATTTTTACTCAAGTTCAGGCTATAGAAGCCAAAGGATTTCTTAAGAAGGTCTAACCAATTCACTGGGCCATTTTATTTTCTTTAATGTAGAAAAAAGATCCCAAGATCCTGTTAAGTCTGCAAAGCCTACCTTAAGCATCACAGAGCTCTGGAGAGGGGAGGGGCAGACTGATCTCTTTATTCCTCCAGTTCAGAAGCAGAGGAGCACATGCCCAGCAATCTGCCACTCTCTCCCATCCCAACAGAGTCCTGAAGTGAACCAGGATGCCCAGTCTCACAACCCTCCTGTTGTACTCTGGGACTGTACAGATTTCAAGCCCATGCAAGGCTTCCTTGGCAGCATGATTTATTTAACTGATGTGTTTTCCTAAAATAATGAGCACCTTGGCTGCCGCTGAAGCATCCACAGCCCTTGGTATTCTCTGGCCCCTGGAGAGCCGTGGGTCTAAATTAAACTGTGTGCTCTCCAGTGGCTCCTTTCTGCCATTCGTTCTGTGTCCTGTGGAACAGTTTTGATCCATAATAGATGACAAGGGTCTACAGGGTAGAATCTGTGGCAAAGAACAAAAAGGCAGGGTGTGACATCAAAGCTTCAAAGGCAAGTTTGGCTTGGGGCACCTTTTTGAAATTGGTTAAGTAAAGAAGAGCTGGATCTGTTGTCTCATAGGGAGATATGGAAGCCCTTTGTCACTACCAAGGCTTTGTGACCATCTCCACTGTGTAGGATGCAGCCACCTTTAGGAAAGGCAACTAGAAGATTCTATAGCTGGACACTCGACATGCTTTCAGGGGATTTGAAGAGAACAAAAGGCAACAAAAGACAGCCTTGCAATGGTTGTTTGTTGGAGTGATCTGGCATACTAACCACCCTTGAGAGATATGTCTTGCATTAGCTCAGTGGGATCTGTGTGTACTGTATTCATATGGAAAATGAAGAACAGGGGTGTAAGGCTTTAACCAGTCACTACAGATATTACAGCAATAAGGATGAATATCTTGAATATGTAAGGAACTTTTAAAACTCAACAGTTATAAAAAAAAGCAATCCTGGAGATGTAACTCAGTGATAGAGTTCTTGCTTTACTTGAAAAAAGCCTTGGGAGCCAGGTGTGGTGGTACATTTCTGTAATCCTAGTATTCTGGAAAGCTAAGGCAGCAGGATCACAAGTTTGAGCCCAGCCTGGACAACTTAGTGACTTAGCAAGACCCTGTCTCAAAAGAGTAAAAAGAGATCTGGGGGGTGTAACTCAGTGTGAAGGTCCTGGGTTCAATCCCTACTACTACTACCAAAAAAGGGGGTGGCCTGGATGCAATCCTCACCAATGTAAAGAAACATATTTTAAAAACCAATACCCTCATTATAGCTTATATTTAGATGTCCTTCCAAAGCCTCATCCACTCATAGGTAGGGATTTTGGGAGGTGGCTGGATCATGAGTGTGTGATACTAGATTATGGGTGTGATAACTGGATTAGTCCACTGATTGGTTTAGCATAGGTTGGGTGTGGATAATGGGAAGCCCCACCCTGGGTGTGGGTGACACCAACCAATAGTCTTGTAGCCTGAATGGAATAAAAAGGGAAAGGAAAGTTTGCTGCTGGCTGCCTCCTGCCCACCCTGCCATGAGCTGTCTCTCCTCTTCCATGCCCCTCTGCCATGCTGACCTGCTTTGGAGCCAGATGACTATGAACTTAAACCTCTACAAACTAGCCAAATAAAATGTGATCCAAAGTAAACCCTTTCTCCTTTAACTTGTGGGTGTTGGGTATTTTTTCCCCGCAACAAAAAGTAACTAAGACTCCCTCAAACAATCCAATTAGAAAATGAGCAAAAGGAATGAACAGAAATTTCATCAAAGAAGACATACAGATGAAAAACAAGCGCAGGAAAAGATGTTCAGCATCATTAGTTATGCAATCCACAGCACTCATTAGTTGTTAGGAAAATGCAAATTAAAGCCATAATGATACATGCCTATTAGAAGTGAAAAATAATTTCAACATTTTCCAGGTGTGGTGGTGTACACCTGTAATCCTAGCACTGGGAGCTGAGGCAGCAGGATTGCCACAAGTTTGAGGCCAACCTGGACTACATAGTGAGTGTAAGACCGGCCTAAACTACAGAGTGAGACACTGTCTCAACCTCCTCCTCCCCGCAAAAATCCAACATCCAGGGCTGTTAAGGAGTAGGAGAAATTGAAAACTCAGGTGTTGCTGTTGAGAACATAAAATGGTACAGCCACTTTGGAAAACACTTTCACAGTTTCTTTTTAAAAATGAACATATAGGGCCGGGGATTTAGCTCAGTGGTTTCACTGCCTGCTGTGCAAGCGCAAGGATCTGAGTTCGATCCCCAGTACCAATAAATAAATAAATAAATAAATAAATAAATAAATAAATTTTTAAAATGAGCATATAACTACCATACCACTCAGCAATCATGATCTGAAAATTTATCCCAAAGCAATGAAGAATTGTTTTCACACAAAACCCTGCACATAAATGTTCGTAGCAGCTTTATTTGTTGTAGCCAAAAACACTGAACCCACTGAGATGTCCTTCATTAGGGGAACGGTTGAAACCTGTGGTCTATCTGCCCTGTGGGGCCACGAAAAGGAATGAGTTATTGATATACACAATGACACAGTAAACCTCCAGTGAATTATGTTGAATAAAAAGGAGACAATCTTAAAAGGTGACATACTGTATAACTCCATTTATAGACCATTCTTGAAATGACAAAAATTTTAGAGATGTAGAACAGATTAATGGTTGCCAGGGATTAAGAAGGAGAGCAGTAGGAGGGATATGTGAGTGACATTAAAACAGTGACAGGAAGTGTTATATTTTGGACCTAAAATTTGTTCAGAGGTGACTGGCTTTGAGAAAGTGATTGTATCGTGAAGGCTGTAGTGCCATCAAGTGTATTAATCCACTGATGAGTTCATTTGCCAATGGGCTGATTAGGCAGTAGTGCCTAATTGGATAAAACAAGTCACTGTGAGCATGATTTTGAAAGGTATTTTTTGTCCCCTGCCCTTTTCCTCTTAGGCTCTTTTCCTGTCTCTTTGCTTGTTAGTTGCCATGAGGTGAGAAGTATTCCTCTGCCATGCCTTTCCACCATGACATTTCTGCCTTGGAGCCAGTATACCATGGACTGAAACCTCTGAAACTGTGAGCCAAAATAAACCTCTCCTCCTTTAAGTTGTGTATGGTATTTATTTTGTCTCACCAATGGGTAGGTGACTAATGCAGGAGAGATCCTTGTGGGGACATATATGTTTCATATGTTGATAGTATCGAGGTCAATATCTTGGTTGTGGTATTGGTCTAGAGGTTTGTAAGATGTTAACATTGAGAGAAATTGGAAAAGGGTGAATAAGGTTGCTCTACTATTTCTTACCCTTCATATGTTAAGGAACAATGAACATCTAGTTCAAGGCCAGCCTTTCTGAGGGGACACCTGGCACTTTTCATCAGAGGCTTAAGTCTATACAGTGGGAAAAGGGCAAAGCCTCAGGGAGGAAGGGGTAGGGTAGGGATGCCTACCTCTGCAAATGCCCAGGACACACCCAAGAAATTACCAAGAAAGGGTACTAGCATCACTTGTCCATCCTCCTAGTGGACAAGGCCAAGATTAGCTTGATGGGGACTTTGGGTCAGCAAGGACCGAGATTAAAGCACCAGAGGTCCTGAGGTACCTCAGTCTGCTAAGTCTGCCCTCCTCCAATTCCATGGCCTCCCCTCCCCTCTCCTTGCTCCCAAATGTCCTGGTCAAGAGGCCCAGAGGTGTCCTTTCACCAGGGGGCTGACAGTCCAAAGCCTCCCATCAGGCAAATGTCTTTCTTCACCAAAGTTTCCTTAGAAACACCCCAGGGAGGAATTAGGTTGAAGACCAACATGGCCATTTTCCCTCCACTGTGGGGACAGATTCCTGGGTCTTAGTGTCAATGCCTAGGCCAATAGCTGGCCTCCATGGAGGGCCCAGGCTGGGTGAAAGTATGTATGTGTAATTATCAGAATTACAAGCAGTGGCAAGATATTTTCACCCAGGGGGCTGTGGAATTAGACAATTGGCCTCTCATGCCCAGCTTACAGGCACTGAGGAGAAATAGGCTCCCTGCCTGGGATGGTGCCTGACCACTAAAGTGGCCATTTTTCTCTCCATGTCCAGTGGATAGAGTTGCTTCTCGGCATTAAATGAGCTGGTATAACTCAGAGACCCTCCTGTAGAGCAGGGGTCTGTTTTTTGAGCCCCTACTGCCTACACAATGGCCCTCTTTTCCTCTGTGACCTCCCAGGACTCTGAGAAGACCCTCAAGCCCAGATTTGCCACCTTTTCCTTTCCTGGGTCATCCTCACAGCATCAACCACAAAATCCACATTTGTAGGATGTGACTTTCGCCTGGGGCCCCTTCCACAGCCCACCCCACCCTGGCCACTTCCGGGGCGGGGGCGGGGGGGGGGGGCTCCTGTTGCTTCAGAGGCCATAATCCATTTTCTCCCCCATGCTCCACTTTCAATTACAAGTATATATTTTCTTTTTAACATATCTGGAAAAAACCAATAAATTTATGTGGTTTGGTTTACAGCTGTTTGTTTTTTTTTTAAAAGGCATGTTATTCATGAAGATTGTTGACTCTCTTTTCTCTGTACTTCTGGAGGAGGAAGGGCAGAAGGTGGCACAGAAATGAAGGGAAAGGGGAAGGGCTGGCCAAGGGGAAAGTGCCCCACAGGGAGGAAAACCCAAAGCCCTGGGACAAGAGGGATTGGGATGTGTACTTCTGGCCTAAAAGGACACTGGCATCCACGCCATATTGGTCCCATGGGCCAGCAAGGCAGGCTTGTGAGGGTTGGTTATCATCTCTTCCCATCTTGGACATTCAGGTCCAAACACCACACTGGGAGTATGAAGTCAGCCGCGGTAGGAATATTTACAGCACAGAAATCAGCAAGAGCTAAGATCATAAGCCTGTTGTTCAACATTCCCAGCACTCCCTGCAGCTTTCCCAGGCAGAGAGGTCTCTAGTATGTCTGGAGACCATCAGAGTCCCTGGGTAAGCGAGGGGCTGAGCCCTGCATTTCTGGACTCTGGTTTCTGGTTGTTTCCTCAAGTGTGTGTTTTTAATTCACAATACTAGGAAGACTCATTCAAAGAAACTGGAAACAGATCCCCTCTTGGGCAGTGGGCAAAATCGTGAACAAAATAGGACAATCATGAGCTCAGGCCTGGGCAGTGGTTATGTGAAGAACAGGGCAAAGAAAGGACAAAGAAACACCTTGTAAGCAGATTTAGGAGAAGAGGGTGAGGATAAAAAGAGTATTTTAAAAAACCATTCTTTCTTGAGCCTGTTAGATGTTCTACAAACTGCTGTAAAAGAGGTGTGATGTCACTATGGCCAGACCCACCTGACTCTGTAAATGTCCCCAACACCCAACTTCAAGACCAGCTGCAAAGGAACAGGCCTTTTCCACAACCGAAGCCAGCACAGCAGTTGTCACCGCCGCCTGCCCTTGCTTGCTGCACTGTTTGACCAGCCAAGTCCTTGTGCATCATTTGCCACCACACGAACAAGTCTCTGAACCCTTTCAGTTTCAAACCCTCTTGTTTTTGGAACATCAGTGAGCCCTGGGCCACAGCCAAGGGCTTTGTAGCTGATCTGATCACACAGGGAAGTTAAAGATGCTTGGCTCTTGTCGTAGGGCAAGACCGGGCAATGCAAAAGGACCTCTCTGAACCCCCAAGAGCCTGGTATAAAAACCCACTGGATCCTCCACCTTTTTCTGTTTTCTTTGTTCTTGTTGTTGCTGGGCCTAGCATAGAGATGGCTTTAGAACAAGAAGCTTGATGGTGAGCAGGTTGGCTGGGAGCTCCTGGTTGGCTCTGTGCCAGCCTACTTCCAGTTAACATGGGGCCTGGACTGCTGGAGAGCTGGAACTGTGAAGAGGCCACCTGGAAACCCTTGGACAGCTGCTGAGAGGTGCTGGGGCACTGGTCCATGGGGCCAGGAGGAACAGAATGCCAAGGGTGTTGCAGGGGCATGAACACATCCCAACCCTGCCAGCTGATTCTGAGGCCAGTGGTGCTACCGCCCGGAGCAAAAAGGCCAGGGCAGGAAACACATCCTCCTCTTTTGCCCCCAGGTCCTGCCAAACTGGTAGGAGCCAAGTGTGTTTCTGCAGATGAGGAGTGTGTCCTGGGCACATGGAAGACTCCATTCTCACGGCCCTGGGCATTTTAGCCCTCCTGACACCATTTTGCTCCTATGTGTGACAAACACAGCTGCCTCCCAACCAAGGCGGCTGGGTGAGGCATGGGAAAACCCTCAGGAAGCCAGATTGCCACCCCCAGGTCTTGCTGGCTGGAATCATGCTGTGTCAACCTTCCCGGTTCTCCGGGAGATGAGATGCTAGAAGACAAAGTTCCTGGGAAGGAAGGGACCCTGGGGAAGAGGAGGAGTGTGGTTGTTTGTTACTCCATGTGGAGTGTGTTAGAAACAAATCGGCTAAATGGCCAAGTGAAGGAGTTGGAAAGCTGTGGCTTATGGGAACGTCACTGTGTGGCTGTGGTGGCCTGGCTTCTGGGTCCCCAAACAACCTTCCCAGGGATCCCCAAGAACTAGGGTTTGGCACATGGGGAGAAGATGTGAAACAGAGGCTGGGGAGACTGCTGAAGGGAATGGGCTGGAGAGAACACAGGGAAAAAGGGCAGAACCAGAGAGGCCTGAGAGCATCAGGAGACAGAATCAGAGCTGGGGAGCAATGACAGCCGAGCAACAGACAAAGAAGATCCAGGGACAGAGGAGCAGCAACTGAGATCAACAGAGAAAGAAGCAGAGAAAGTCATAGGCAGAGAGAGACATGGGCAGAGAGGCAGAGGCAGTCAGGGCAACAGGGAAGGTAGGAGTGCAAGGGAGCTGAGAAACAAACAGTGAGGGAGACGCCCAGGCTCTGCTGGTTCCCACAGTCCCTCGGGATGATGTCCCTCCCAGGAGCCACTCCGGGGGGTGGGCGCAGTGTCTCTGGAGTTAGAGTGTCCCTGAGGACTGGGCAGTTGCAGGATGGACGCTGCCCATATCAGAGAAACAAAGAGACTGCCTCCATGTACTCCACATGCCCTCATGGGCCACTAGGAGAGGCTAACGGGGTTCAGAGGCTTGGGGACGTTGGTCACCTCGGGCCCAGCCCTGTGCACCCCTCACCACAAAATGCCTGTGTGCTTCCCAGGAGGAAGCAAATCGGCTCGGGGTGATGTGTTCCTCCAGTGGACATCCTGTCCTCTTGCTGGGAAGTGGGGTGTTTGCCTTCCAGGCCCAGCCTGGCCCTGCCCATCTCCTGAATGCCCTCTAGGTGGGGGTCCCGGCAAAGGTTTCTCTGGGTGTGGGGCCATGTCAGCAGCCCAGCTGTGGCACTGCTGAGGAAGTCGAGGCCCAGCTTACCCAGCGAGACTGAGATCGCAACTTGGTTGGAGCAGAGTCCAGATGGGATCAAGCCTTTAAAACGTGAAAGTGGTTACAGCCATAGACCAACAGCAAAGGGAAAGAGGCAACGGCCGGCCGAGGTGGCCCCACCTGTGCCCCTCTGGCAGGCCCCGGCCCCTCTCACTCTCTACTCTCCCTGGGAGCTCAGAAGTCTCCCCTTTGCATAGCACTGCTTCCCTATGGGGCACAGGTGCCCTGGCCAATTCCATGCTGAGGGCTTTGTATCTGTCACATCAGCAAGAAGGGCATCTGCCATGGTTAGACCAGCTTAACAGACAAGGAGATGGACTCAGAGACATTCGGTGACTTACGCAAAGTCACACAGCTAATAAATGTCTGAGCCAGAATTCAACCCCAGGTCTGTCTGAGTCCCAACTAGGAACTCTCAATAAACACATGTGGTATACTACCTGGAAGACAAGGGGAAAAACTCAAGAAGTCGGGCATACATTAAGAAGAAATGAACAGGGCCGGGGATTTAGCTCAGTGGTGCTGCTGCCTGCCTTGCAAGTGCAAGGTCTTGAGATTGATGCCTGGTACCAAACACAAGAACAAACCCAGAGGCTTAATTGTTTGGGTTTAACTTTTTTTATTATTAATTATACTGGTACATTTGAGGTGTACAATATAATGACATTCATTGGAAATTTGCACCTTTACATAATCCATTACTTTACATAATCTATTACTTTACATAATCCATTTTGGCTTTATTTTTTTCCCCTTCCCCTGCCCTCCCTTCACCCCCTCCATCCCTCCCTATCTACAAAGACTTTGTTTCCATTTTTTCTTTTTCTCATATTAATTCCATTCTCTTCTTTCCTTTCCTCTACCCCTCCCACTTCCCCTTCCCCTTTGCCCCCTTTCTTCTTATTTCACATTATCTATTATACCCTTTTTTTTTTTTGGTAATGGGGATCGAACTCAGGTCCTTGCGCTTTTGAGGCAGGCGCCAGAACCACTGAGCTAAATCCCCAGCCCTCTATTATACCTTTTAATCCTTATTTACACTTTCAGTTTCTCACACTAGAGAAACTATTCAGTATTTACAGATGTGTGTCCTATTTATTTCACTTAAGAGTATGCCTCAATGTGCATCCATTTAGCTATAAATGTCTCTAATTTCTCATTCTTCATGGCTGAGTAATATTGGGTTTAACTTTAAGGGTGTTTTGTGCTGCTGGAAAACAGCCTTTCCTGACGTGACTGACCACGCTGAACAGCTGTCAGTGATGGAGAGGGTCCGTGCCTGTTGTTACCTTGCATCCACTCGTGGGTGATTTGTATGTTTTCTCTACGCAAATGTCTTCTCTTCCCTCCTGGATGTTAAATTCCTGGAAGATCCTGCAAAGATCCAGAACTTTCTTGTAGACAGGGTCATGTTATGTGGCCCAGGCTGGGCTCAAACTTATGATCCTTGTGCCTCAGCCCCCTGTGTAGCTGGGATAATAGCTATGCACCAACCATACCTGGGTAAAGATCCAGAACTTTCATGCCTGTAGTTCCAGCTTCTTGGGAAGCTCAGATGAGAGGATCACTTGAGCTTATGAATTTGAGGCAAACCTGGGCAACACAGTGAGACTCATTTAAAAAAAAAAATCTAGGGCAGGGGATTTAGCTCAGTGGTTCCGCCGCCTGCCTTGCAAGCACAAGGACCCAAGTTCAATACCCGGTACCAAAAAAAAAAAAAAAAAAAAAAATCTAGAACTTCTCATTCCGCAGTTTCTCAGCCAACATGTGGTGAATTAATGATTCAATGAAACAGAATTCTAAAGAGATAGAGCTAGGGAGCACTTTGAGGTTCTCAAGTTTGTGAACAAATTGCAGCCACAAATTCTCCTCCCATGTCCATGGCAGACATCACAAATCAATCAAGTTATTCTTTCCCACTGAGCCACTAGTATGCCTTGCAATCTACCTTAAGTTGGTGCCCCAGGCAGCTACTCTCACCAAGGCTAATTGCAACAAAGGTGATGTTGTTGGTGCCCTTCTCAGCTAACTTTTCCTCAGATGAGTGCCCACTCTGCTCTAGGTGTGGCAGAGCTGGGCTCCTACCAGCTCAAATCTGCCCACCTCCCTGAATGACTGCCGCAAGCAGCCTCATCCAGAGATGCCTGAGAGGCTCGGTGGCTGATGGCTGATTGATGCAGGGACACAACAGCCCAGCCCAGTGGTGATCTCTGTGCTGCAGTTGAAGTACCTGAGGTCCCTGTGGGGTCAGGCTGAGGCCAGGCTTCTTCTGAACCACACTGGTGCCAGTCTCTTCCCCCCTCCCTCAGTCAGTCACTTGCACAAGAGTCCCCATCCCAGGATCTGCTTCTAGTCAGCTCCAGTAGTACTCACATATGTTGAGTATTCACTAGGTGCTTGGTACTCTGCTAAATGTCTGCTCTCCTTTGCTGAAGCAATTTATAAAGCTGCTGTTCTTACCCCCATTTTACAGCTAGGGAAAATGAGACATAGTAAGGTGCCTATTCCTGATTGTGTGGCTGGTGTGTTCTGGAGTTAACATTCAAACTCAGATCCCTCTGCCCCCAAATCACATGTTCTTTTGCAACAAATGGAGATGAATGCAAAGTGCTATGTTCTGTTTTGTTTTGATTTTTGTTTGCAGTGCTGGGAACGGAACCCAGGGCCTTGTGTGTGTTAGGCAAGTGCTCTACCACTGAGCTACATCACCAGGCAAGTGCTGTTCTGAATGTGTCTCCTGAAGTGGAGATGTTGAAACTAAATCGACGATGTGACAGTATTAAGAGGTGGGGTTTTAGGAAGAGAGTGAGTGACCTTATGAAACAGCCAGAGAGAACTAGCTAGGCCCCTCGTGCCCTTCACTCCCTTCTGTCGTGTAAGGATGCTGTGTTCCAAGGCAGTGTTCAAGGTGCCATCTTGGAAGCAGAGACTGGCCCTCTCGCCAGATTCAGAAACCACTGGTCCCTTGATTTTGGATCTCCAGCCTCCAGATCAGTGAGAAATAAACGTCTGTTCATTATAAATCACCCGGTCTCAGGGATTCTGTCATGGCAGCATAAAGGACTGGGACATAAAAGTAGTACTCTGAAATCAGCATTTTCCTTCCTGCCTCCCTTTTAAGCTTTGCAGGAGAAGAAGGAAAATTACCAAAAGCTTTGGCTTGATTCAATTAATGCTTAATTTGGTTAGGCTGGGGTGAGGGGTGGGCTGGTTTCTGGGGATGACTTCCAATCGGCACACAGCCCGTGTTCTGTTTTTTTTCCAACTCTTTTTATTGGTACATTTTAGATCTAAATAATGATAACATTCATCGTAGGGAATTGTACAGGTACATGATACATCTTGCTTCTTTTTTTCCCGCTCCCCCAACCCCTCTTCCCCTTCTTATTTACAGAAGCTTCATTTCCATTTTTTCCTTCTATTCTTTCTTTCTTGTCCTTTCCTTCCTTTCCCCCTTTCCTTGTTCCCTTTCTCATTGGAACACTTTCTTCCCATTTCCCAACATCTATTTGATATTTTGATCCTTATTTACACTTTGAGATTCTCACACCAGAGAAAGAATGCAGTATTTACATGTGTGTCCAATTTCTTTCACTTAAGAGGATGGTCTCTTCTTAAGTGAAATAAATAGGACTCACATGTGTAAATACTGAAGCATTTCTCTGGCGTGAGAATCTCAAAGTGTAAATAAGGATCAAAATGAATAATTGATAATGTGAAATAGGAATGAAAGGTCCAATGTGGTAGGGGAAGTGGAAGGGGTAGGAGGAAGGGAGAGGAAAAAATATGAGAAAAGGAAAAAGTGGAAACAAAGTCTTTGTAAATAGAGAGGGATGGAGGGGTTGAAGGGAGGGCAGGAGAATGGGGAAAAAATAAGAACCAAGATATATCATCTACAGGTACAAGATCCCAATGATGAATGTAACTGTATTGTATACCTAAAGTGTACCAATAAACTTAATGAAAAAAAAAGAGAATAGTCTCAACATTCATCCATTTAGCTAGAAATGTCTCAAGCTTATCCTTTATGGCAGAGTAGTACTCCATTGTATAAAAAAAGAAACCCGACACCTTTCTCATCAGTTGATAGGCATTTGGGCTGTTTCCAAGATTTAGCTATTACAGTGCTGCTATAAACATGGGTACGCATATATCACTGTGGTATGATGCTTTTATTTCTTTGGGGAAGATATCAAGAAGGGGAATAGCTGGTCAAATGGAACCTCTAGTTTGTTTTGTTTTTGGTACCGGGGATTGAACTCAGGTCCTTGCACTTGTGCAGCAGGTGGCAAAACCACTGAGCTAAATCCCCAGCTGGAACCTCTACTTGTAAAATTTTTGAGGTATCTCCATACTGATTTCCACAGTGGTTGCAGCAGTCTACACTCCCACCAGCAGTGCAGAAGGGTTCCTTTTTCCCCACAGCCTCTCCAGTATTTATTTTTGGTTGATTTCTTGATAGCAGCCATCCTTTCTGGAGTGAGACGGAATCTCAGCACTGTTTTAATTTGCATTTCTTAAATGACCAGTGATGTTGAGCATTTTTTCATATATTTATTTGCTATTTCTACTTCTTCATGTAGGAAATATCTCTTCATTTCAGATGCCCATTTTTGGATTGGGTTTTTAAATTAAAGGAGTCTGATTTTTTTGAGTTCTTTATATATCCTAGATATTAGTCCTTTGCCTGAGGAATAGCTGGCAAAATAGTTTTCCCACAATGTGGGTGGTCTCTTCACTGTGTTGGCGGTGTCTCTTGCTGTGGAAAGGCTTTTTAATAAGATGAGATCTCAGTTGTTAATTCATTGTGATATTTCCTGTATGATTAGAGTTTTGTTCATAAAGTCTTTGCCTACACTAATGTCTTCAAGAGTTCTACATATTCTGTTGTCCAGAAGATTTAATGTTTCCATTTTAATATTTACATCTTTGATCCATTTTTATTTTAGTTTAGTGCATGGTGAAAGATAGGGGTCTAGTTTTAATCTTTGGTATGTAGAAAATCAGTTTTTCCAGCACCATTTGTTGAAGAGGCTCTCTTTCCTCCTGTGAAGGTGTTTGGCTCCTTTGTCAAAGATGAGGTGGCTGAGTGCGTTCAGGGTTATTTCTGAGCCTTCTAAGCTGTTCCATTGAGCCTCAGGTCTGTTTCTCCACCAGTACCATGCTGGGTTTTTTTTTTGTATGTGTAGTACCATGCTATTTTTATCACAGTAGCTTTGCAGTGTAACTTCAAACCAGAGATTGTGATGCCCCTGTCTTCTCTTTGTTGCCCAGAATTGCTTTTGCTATTCTATGTAGTTCTCTTCTAGTTCCAAATGAATTTTAGGATTATCTTCTCTAATTCTGTGATATATGCTATTGGTATTTTGATCAACATTGCATAAAATCTGTATAACAGTTTCGGAAGCATGGCTATTTTCACTATATCGGTTCTTCCTACCCAAGAACAAGGGATATCTTTCCATTTTCTGATATCCTCTTTGATCTCCTTTTTCAGAGTATGTAGTTTTCAATGTAAAAGTCTTTCCCTTCCTTCATTAGGTTGATTTCTAGGCATTTCATTTTTTAGGTGCTGTATCCCTAATTTCTCTCTCAGTGAGTTTGTTATCTGTGTACAGGAATACTATTGATTTTTGAGTGTTTATTTTGTATTAAGCTATGCTACTGAATGTGGTTATTAAATCTAGAAGTCTTTTGGTGGAGTTTCTGGGGTCCTGTATGTACAGTATCATGTCATCAGCAAATAACGATAATTTAACTTCTTCCTTTCCTATCCTTATTAATTTTCTTCCTTTTTTTCTCTTGTCTAATTGCTCTGGCTAAAGTTTCCAGAAATACATTGAATAAGAGTGGTGATAGTGGACATCCTTTCTTTTTCCTTATTTTAAAGTGAAAGCTTTCAGTTTTTGTCTATTTAGTATGCTGTTGGCCGTTGGTTTGTCATAGATGGCTTTTATCAGATTGAAATAAAAATCATCTATTCCAATTTTCTGCACAATTTTGATCATGAATAGGTGTTGGACTTTGTCAAACACTTTCTGTACATCTTTTGAGATGATCATATGGTTTTTGTCCTTGGCTCTGTTAATGTGGTATATTACATTTACTGATTTGCATATGTCGAACCATCCCTGCATCCCTGGGATGAATCCTACTTGGTCATGATTCTTCTTGATGATTTGCTGCATTCTGTTTGCTAGTATCTTCTTGAGGATTTTTGTTTCTATGTTCATTAGGGAGATTGGCCTGTAGTTGTTTTTTTTGGTTGGATCCTTCTCTGGTTTGGGTATAAGAGTAATGCTTGCTTCCAAGAATGAATTTGGGAGTATTGCTTCCTTTCAATTTCATTAAAGAACTTGAGGAGTAGCAGCATTAGTTCTTCTCTAAATTTCTTGTAGAATTCATCAGTGAATCTGTCAGGGCCTGGGCTTTTCTTTGCTGGTAGGTTTTTAATTGCATCTTCAATTTCATTGACTGATATTTGTTTATTTAGAATTTTTGTATCTTCTTAATTCAGCTTTGGTATTTCATAGGTCTCTAATAATCTGTCCATTTCTTCTGTGTTTTCCATCTTATTAGAGTACAAGTTATCACAGCAGGTACTGAGGATCTTCTGGATTTCTGTAGGATCTGTTGTGATTTTACTCTTTCCATTCCTAATGCATGAATTTGAGTTTTTCCTTTTTTTGATAAGGTTGACTAAGGGTTTGTCAATTTTATTTAATCTTTCAAAGAACCAACTCTTGGATTCATTGATTCTTTGTATTGTTTACTTAGTCCCCATTGCATTAATTTCTGCTCCAATCTTTATAATTTCTTGCCTTGGACAAGGTTTAGGCTTCACTTGTTCTTTGTCCAGAAGCTTGAGGTTTAACATTAGGTTGTTTATTTGAGCTTACTCTATTTTTCTGAGATGGGAATTCACTGTTATAAATTTCCCTTGTAGGAAGGACTGCTTTCATTGCATCCCATAAGTTTTGGTATGTTGTATTGGCATTATCATTTAATTATAAAAACAGTCTAATTTCTTCTTTAATTTCACCTGTGATCCATTCATGAGGGTGTAATTTAATTTATGTGTATTTATGAAGTTTTTGTGGTTTCTTTTGCCATTGATTTCCAATTTTATTGCACTATGGTCTGATAATATGCATGAGATAATTTCAGCCCCTTTGCATTTACTTAAGCATATTCTATGAGCTAATATGTGTTCTATTTTGGAGAACGTCTCTTGCGTAGCTGAGAAGAATGTGCATTCTAATGTGCATTCTAATGTTGCATTAGAATGTGCATTCTAATATTGTGGGATGGAACACTCTGTAGACATCTACTAAGTCCATTTGTTCAAAACTTTGGTTCAGTTTTGATATTTTTTGTTGATTTTTTTTGGTCAAGTTTATTTATTTGTGACAGTGGGTATTGAGGTCCTTCATTACAATTATATTAGTGCTTATTTGATTTTTCATGTCCATTAATATTCATTTTATATAGTTGGGTGTGCTGGTATTTGGTGCAGATATATTTATGATAACTCTTCCTCTTGGATTGTTCCTTTTACAAGGATGTAGTGACCAGTGACCTTCTTTGTCTCCCTTAGTCAGTCTTGGCTTGAAATCCACTTTGAAATCCACTTTATCTGCATATACAGTAGATACCCCTGCTTTTTTCTGGGTTCCTGTGTCATGGAGTATTGTTTTCCACCCTTTTACTTTCAGTGTATGAATTCTTTTAGAATTAAATGTGTTTCTTCTATGCAGCATATTGTTGGATCTTGCTTCTTGATCCATTCTGCCAGTCTGTTTCTTTCAGTTGGTGAATTGAGACCATTTACATTGCCTGTTATAACTGATATCTATTGACTTACACTTGTCATGTTATTTTCATGTGGTGTTTCCCCCCCCACCCCCATTTAATAGCTTGCTTTGCCTGGTGGATTCATTCTGTTGAGGTTCGTGGATTTGTAGTCCTCCTTATCTCTTTCTAGAATGTCTTTCAGAACATTTTGGAGTGCTGGTTTGGTGGTCATGAATTTCTTCAGGTGTTCTTTGTCATGGAAGTATCTTATTTCTCTATCAATTTTGAAAGAGCATTTTGTAGGGTACATCAATCTGGGTTGAAGGTTGTTTTCTTTTAGAGCTTGAAATACTTCACTCCAAGCTCTCCTTAACTTTTTTGAGAAGTCTGCTGTGATTCTGATGGGCGTTCCTTTATATGTGGTTTGTTTCTTTTCTCCAACACAGTCTAGTCAGAAGTATCCACCCAGAGTCTGGGATATTTCATTCTGCCTCAGATGGCTGAATAAATACAGCTACTACAGTTTGGTGGTCTATAGTATGTTTTAAGATCATCCAACTCACTTTTTGTCTTTTTTGTTTGTTTGTTTGTTTGTTTGTTTTTGGTACTGGGGATCGAACTCGGGTCCTTGCACTTGCACAGCAGGCGGTAAAACCACTGAGCTAAATCCCTGGCCCATTTGTTTCTTTTCTTTAACAGCTTTTAATATTATGTTCTTATGTTGAATTTCTGGACTCTTGACTATTATATGCCTCAGTGTAGATTTTTTTTTGATCATGGCTAATTGGAGTTCTATATGTCTCATTTATCTGTTTGTCAAATTCTTTGGAAATTTTCTGCCATTACTTCTGTGAACAGGTTTTTTATGTTGCTTGTGCTATCTCTTGTTTTTTCATTGACACTGATTAATCTTATGTTATTTTTGTTTGCATCATCTAGCAGCTATTGGATTGATTTTTCATGGTCAATTGCTATTTTTAAGAAATCTCCTCTTATGATCACTAACCACAATCCTGTCTTCTAGATATGATATTCTGTCCTCATATTGGCTCATTCTGCTGCATAAATACTTTCAATGAACTTTTTAATCTCCCAGATATCTGTTTGAATTTGTTTCATGGATTCCATTCCTTTCTTATGTTGGACATTCATGGTTTCCATCATTTTCCTAAGCTCCTCTATTTCTAAAAATTTATATCTGCTGTAGAGTCACTAACCATGTCTTTTATTATGGCCAGTATCTCTGTAGTTATCTGAGAGAATACTTCTGATTTGACTTTTTCTAAAGCCTCATTCATCTGCTTTGTTACTTCTGCTGTTACCACTTCAGAGTGTCCAGGTGAGTGGCCTTCAAATTTTCACATAATTGCCCTCTGGATTTGCCTTTGGTGAGCTGGAAGTCTAGGGTTACATCTTTCTTTTTTTCCTTTACAAACAAACTTTATTCCCATTCCTTCCCCATATTAGATGCAATTTTTAAAAATTAGCCTCTCAAAAAAATATCCACCACCCCTGCCCCCCAGTTCGACTTCTAACATGTTACTGTCTTCTCAAATAAAAATCCTAACAGGAGCATTGAACTTGAACAAATCATCTTTCACGCAGTGTTTCTGAAAGTGTGGTCATGAAGGAATACCGGAAGTAGACTCCATATAGGAATGCAGTTAAGATTAAAAATTCCCAGGCTAAGACTCCCACAATTGTTTATCTCAATGAAGTCCGAAGATTTGCCTTTTGAGAAAACATTGGCTACACCAAATACCCATCACCAAATGATTCTGAATGTCAAAGAATAAGTCTCAAAATGCTGAATTCACTCTATTACAAGTTTGAGAATTGAGGTTCTCAAGCCTGTTTCTTTGAAGGTGACCACTTTAGAATTAGGCCGTGTGGAAGAAGGACTTCAAAAGCCCTGAAAAAGGCTCCCTGAGACAACTTTAAAGTTGCTCTGCTGCTTCCCTTCACTTCTCACCCCAATGGTAGGCCTGCAGGGGGCCTGGGGAAGGACTGAGCCCACCACTGAGGGAGAGGGCCTTGGACCCACACCCCATCCCTGCAAGGACAGAAGGGCGGGGGCCCTCCCCCACAATGAGAGCATCCTACTCCCCTCCCTGAGCCCAGACACTGGCAGCCGACATCTTGCTTAAGTGTCTTCTCATTTTCTATGTTTTTTACCTTAATTCTTACATTGATGCATGTGAATTTCTAATGGTATTTAGCTTTATTGCTAGTATATAGAACCTTTAGGAAATGACTATTAAAGCTCAGAGAAGTCTTCCAGGTGTAGCTGGTTTTTGGCCTTTGATTTGTTGCAAGATCCTACCTCTTCAATTTATTGGGAATGAGAAGTTGTTGCTTATTTAGCCTAGCCCCTGATTCTTCGACATTGGCCTAGAGTATTGTGTATGACCCTTAGGCAATCTTAGTCTTGGTATATCAGGAAGAACAAATGATTAGAATGATTTGCACCTTGGGTAAGTAGTACAAGCAACAAAAACAGCATCAAACACAGCCTAGAAAATGGCAAAGTGTGGTAATTATTAATTTGCCACCTTTAACTATATGAACTATATTCATGGTTATATAACAAAATCTAAAAATAAACCAGAAAATTGTATACAGTAAATATGCCTTCAATATGGCAATTTTATCTTCAGAGGAGAAAATTTAAAATGGGTGAGGGGGAAAATAGAGAAATTGAAAAAGAGGAAGAGATTAGAATCAAGGATAGAGGAGAAAGGAAAAGAAAGTGAACTTTGGGAAACTGGTGAAGAAGACAAGAGGGAAAGAGAGAAGGAAGAAATAAAAACAAGAGCAGAACAAAACAATAACAAAAAATATAAACAATATTCACACTCATATAAAAACAAGAACAAACAATCAAGAAAAAAGAAAACAGGGGCTGCAGATTTAGCTCAGTGGTTTTGCCAGCTGCTGTGCAGGTGCAAGGACCCGAGTTCAATCTCCGATACCAAAAAAAGAAAAAACAAAACAAAACAAAACAAAAGAAGAAAATAAGAAAAAAGAATGTCCACTTCAGGGCCTGTCTCTGCTGTCACTGGTAGATAGAGTCGGCAGACAGAGCCCAAATTCATGTTGATTAATTGCAGCAAGCCAGCCATGGATTTATGGTGGGATAGTGGATAATCCCAGCAAGACTGTACTGTTAGTTACTGAAGCTCAGGCTGGTTTCTGGCTGTGAGGCTGGAACCCAGTTTGTTCAGCCTGTAACACTCCATGTGCCTTCTTCTGGCTTGAACTGGGCTCCTTGATCTCTTGCTGACTTAACTCAGTTCCCCCTCATACTTACAGTGGGAGCTGCTAAATGGAGCCAGCCCACATGCTGTGAATTTTAAGCTCGTTTAGCTTCTCTCTAAGATGGCTACTGGCCAATTGCTCTCTCCTGGGGGAACATCTGAACCTGAGTAATTCATCAGGCACTGCAGTCCACCGTGTGCACTGCTCCATTCCAACAGCGCCTTTCTCTGTGGAGGCCTCTGGGGTCGCTAGTAGATACTGTTTGTCTGCAGGTTTTAGCTGCTCCCCCAACAAAGTGAGTCAGGCCTCAGGGAGAAAAGCGCTGCTTCTTCTGTGTTGAGGTATCTCTCTGCTCTCCCCATGAGTTTCAGTTCTTGCTTCAGATCCTTGCTAGGTCCCAGGGACCCACTTTCTTCCTTCTCTTCTTCACATTGCTGTATTCCAGTGTCTGGATACCAAATCTCGGAGAGGCTGTTTCTCTGCTGTTCACCACTCTGCCATCTTCCCAGAAGTCTGAGTGTCTTGCTCTTCCTTCTGGTCCAGACAGCTCCCTCTTGCAGGCCTGAGGCTGCTGCCTACCAGGGCTCCCTTCTCAGAATCAGAGTTCCCTCACCTTCTGAGGGCCACTTTCCACAACAGGCAGTTGCTGGACCTGGAGACCCGTGTGCCATCTGCTCCACTGTGTCAGAGCATTAGTCTTCTGCAGAGGAAACAGTAGGAAGGAAAGTTGCCCTGGGGCTAAACTGAAAAGTGATTAGGCTCAGGCCCAGGTGGAAAGGGTCAAGCCAGACTGGCTAGGGCAGCAGCTCATGTTTGTTCCCTGTGTATGCCTTCTTCCAGGCAGGTCATACAGGTGGGAGGAGTATGAATAGTGGTGCCTGGAGGGGGCAAAAGGACTAGCTCTACTTCAGCAGCCCTCCTGTGATCCTGCAGGGCCTGCATGCCTCTTGGGGAGGGACTGAGGACCCCTGGTCCAGCCCTTCTCCAGCCGAAGTAACAGGGACTGGAGTTAGGATGAGAAGGGTTCTCAGAGACTTCTTCCTCATTCTAAAGTTGAGTTTCTAGAGAGAGGCCAAGTGACATGTTGAGAAATGCTGTAGTGGACCAGCCAGGTATGGACATGGACAGTTAGCTGTGTTTGGAGTAAAAAAAAAAAAATCTCTGAAACCCACCCAAATAATCACTTGTAGGAGACTGATTAAAGCACAGGTCTGACTACCCAGAATACTACGCAGATAAAATGTGATGAGGCAAACCTGTGTGTACTGATACAAAACTATCTTTTTTTTTTTTTTAAACTCCTTTTATTTTTTTCCAGATTTGCTCCCCACACACATTCAACTGAAGCCATCTTTCTGTCCATTTTATTTTATTTTTTTTGGTACTGGGGATCAAACTCAGGACCTCGTGCTTGTGAGGCAGGTGCCATATCCCCGGCCCCTATAAAACTATCTTTAAGACACACTGTTAAGGGATAAAAGCCGAGTGGATGGAAGGAATATGTATGGCCGCCGTTTTGAGTAAGAAAAAGGAATCTATGTGCATAGACTATCTCTGGAGGCTACACAGAGAGTGAACACTCTATTTTACTGGTGGGGGGGCCATGACGTGACTTTTTTTTCAAAAAAAGAAAGGAGAAGAAGAAGGCCTATGGAATCAGTTGGTTCTGAGTTTTGAATCCTGGTCCCATCCCTTACTGGTTGTGTGACTCAGTGGGGTACGTGATCTCTCTAAACCTCAATGTCCTCATCTGCAAAATGGGAATAACAATTTTAATAATAGTCAAACAGTCTGGGTCGTTGGAAAAATTGTGTAAGAAATTCATGTTAGGTACACGGCTCAGTTCTATTAACTGCCATTATCTTTGTTAATAAAGTCTCCGTGCTCAAGCCACTATCCCTTACAGAGCTGAAGGCAGTTGCAAATTTCCTTCTTTCCTAGGAGCATGGGGTGTTGTGGGTGTCCCCCGGTGGCCAGTGGGCAGGCTAAAGTTGCCTGTGGGTATGGGCTGTCTCACTGCCTGACATGCACACTGGTGGTCCACCTACATGCATGAGTGGACTTGGCACGTAGGGCTGGAGGAGAGGCCACCCATCTATCCTTCCCTGGGTCATGCTGGAGGAAGAAAGTGGCTTTGCCTTTTACCAACCACACAACTCGGAGCAGGCAATGGAGCCCTCCTTGCTCTGGTTTTTTACCTCTGAGATAGAAATACCTCACCCAGCCTGCCTGTCTTTTGGAGGCCAACAGTACTCAGGTAATACATTAAAAAAGCCCTGAAAACGGTAAGATGCTGTGCAAAGGAAACAATCCAGTGAGGGGAAGCACTTTCCCTGAGCTTGCACAGTAAAAATGGCAAAAGGCTGTCTGTCGTGGATGTTTGGTTGCCTCACGAAAGAGCAAAATTTCTGCTGCAAAGACCAGCTTGGGGCCCCCACACTTTGCTGTTCCACCCTTTCTCAGAACTGGCCTTTCTAGGGAGCAGATGATTAGACAAATGGGGTGCAAACCAGCTGCAGAGAGCATACGAGAAAAGGGCCTCATCTTGAACAGGAGAAATCGGCCTTTTTCAGATCAATTTCTACAAACATCCCTAGATAGGGGTCCACTGGGTTGGGAAGGCACCCAGCTCCTCCTCTGCAATTCAGAGAGCTGATGACATGAGTGTAGGCTTTACCTCAATGACCTGCAGGAGAGTTGGGCCCCTCTGTGTGTGGGCTCCAACTGGGAGGCGAGGTTGCTATGTCCTAGTGACTGGATTCAGTCAGGGTGTGCTGGAGAATGAGGACCAGTAGGAGGTAGGGTGATACAGGGAAAGAGATGTACTGCAGAGAGAGGTTCCTACTCAGCAGTGAGGGCCCATCAGTTTTACTCAGGCCACCAATTCAAATGCTAATCTCTTCTGAGAACAACCTCACACCAATCTGGGCATCCTTGAGCCCCATCAAGTTGACACGCAACAATTGCCACCATCACAACCCAGCCCAGCACCAAACCATCATCAGCCCTACTGACACCCCCTGCCACACACACTTCTCCCTGTTTGCTTTATTTGGAATCCCTGACCTTGTAACATATCATCTGGAAATACTTCAATATGCATCTGTAAAAATTATGAACTTGGAAAAATGATAACCACAGTACTATTGTCACAAACACACTATTTTTAAAGGCATTATCCAAAGTTTGCACACACACTGCCCAATAGCGCCTGTCTGTCTTTCCTGCTTTAGTTTTCAATTCCATATATATGCAAAGACAGTACTGAGGGGGTGCCAAGTGCTCCTCACCCAGTTGCCCTCAATGCTTGCATTTTACATCACTTTGTTACAACATGGAAGCTGGGAAGTTGATATCGGCCCAATGTGTGTATATATGTTTTATATCGCTTTAATAAGATGCAGATTTGTGTAACCACCACTGCAGTCAAGGTACAGAACTACTCTATGACCACAAAGAGCACTTCAGGCCATCCCTTTACTGTCATGCCGGCCCCGGTTCCTTACCCCCACCATCTCCAGGCCCTCAGAATCTCTGACTTGCTCTTTGTCTCTATAATTTTGTCATTCTGAAGACAATGCATAAGTGAAACTCTATGGCATGTGACCTTTTGATACCAATATCACTCAGCATCATTCCCTGAGGTCAATCCACGTTATGGACATCAAAAGTGTGTTCCTTTTTATTACTGAATGGCACTACATGATATGGGTGTGTCGTGGCTGATTTAGCCATTTACTCACCAAAGGACATTTATTTGTTTCCCACTGATATACGGTTATTTCCTTAGCATTTTTGACAAACATACTCTATATTTATTTACCCATCTTGTTTATTTTCCATAATGTAAGCTTCATGAGAGCAGAGACTTTTGCCTCCTTTGTACATTGTTGTGTCTTTGGGGCCAAGAACAATGCACAGCACACGGTAAAAGCTTAATAAACTATGGAGTGAATATGAATACATTTTACAGATGAGGGATTTAGACTTAGGGAATGGTCTTAGTCCATTTTGGCTAAAGAAAACAAGTTTGTTTTGGATTATAGTTTTGGAGGCTGAAAAGTCCAAATTCAAGAGGCCACATCTGGCAAGGGATTCATGCTGCGTCATAACGTGGCCAATGGGATCACTGGGCAGAAGCGTGTTTGAGAGTGAAGAGTGGTGCATGCAGAAGGGAGGTCACATGGCAACAGAGGCAGCAAGAGAGTGCGCTGAGAAAGCTGAATTTGCATAGTAACAACCCACTCTGCAGGCGATCAACAGGTCCCCTCTATGGGTGGTGCCCTCCGGGGTCTGATCACCTTCCACTGTGCCCAGCCTCTTCAATGCCATTGGGCACACTGCCTCCAGCATGTGACCCTCTGGGAGACAAACCACATCCAAGCAATAGCAGAAGTGTAAGGAACTTGGCCAAGGTCATGGAGCCAGTAGGTGGCAGAGCCTGATCTTCCAGCAGCTCTCTTCGCTCCCAGCCCCACCCTCAACCCCACATGCCACCGTCCTGATCTTTCTTCTGGCTAAGTGTGGGCAAAGCAGGCTCCCAGCTTCTGTGTTTGCTTTGGCTTGAAGTTTACTGGCAGGGATTTTCCAATGGAACTTTACTGACAGCCCACAAACCCCAAAGGGGAATAAACAAGGAAAACATGAGGACTTTGAAAATGTTGAGCTTATAAAATATGTTTTTCCCCCTTTTTTAAAGTGACATTGTATTAGTTTCCTATGGCTGCTATAACAAATTATCACTGATTCAGTGGTTTAAAGCAACCTACATTTATTCTCTTACAGTTGTAGAGGTCAGAAGTCTAAAATCAAGGTGATGGCAAGTCTGTCAGGTGAAACAGGGAGCTGGTGAGAGGAAGGTTGGAAACAGCTGTGTTCCTTGACCGGTGTTATAGCCGCATGCGTTATATTCACAGAATGATTAAAATAATGATGATGAAGCAAATAAGCTTAATTTTTTTTCCTTTGGTACCGGGGATCGAGCTCGGGACCTTGCACTTGTGAGCCAGGCGCCAGAACCACTGAGCTAAATCCCCAGCCAAATAAGCTTAATGTTAAGATAGCCCACTGGGGCTTTGCCTCCTACACATCTGTCTTCTCGGCTGCAGGCTGGCCAGTAGGAATTATGGGAACTGGTGGGTAGTGTCCAGGTGCCAGCCTTGTGAAGCTGCTCACGCCCTACTGAGGAGGACACCCGAGGAACAACACTGGGTGCCATGTGGCTCCAGTTCACTTTCCCTGCCGCTCTTGCCACTGTGGGCATCAGGATGGAGCCATAGATGGGCACCCAAGGGCCAGGTTTCCAGCCCTCTCAGATGGCCTTAGGGGAAGTTTCTGCCCCCAAAGAACCACCATGTGTTAGCGATTGTTCTTCCCCTGAAATCTCTCACTCTCTGGACTTGAGGTGGGACATGTGGAGAGCCCAGTGGTTGGCAGCAAGAGCAGAGGCTGAAAGGTCACGGTTTAGAGAGGCCACAAGAGATGGAGAGGCACGATGGCGCTCAGCTTGGAGGCAAGGAACAGCCATGTGAGGTCTAGGGCACGGTGAACAGGTGTCACAGGGAGAGAAGCGGAAGTCCAGAGAGGCGTGGGGAGGAGCTGCGGAGGGGAGGCTGAGGGTGGAGGCTGAGTGTGGCCCTCTCCACGCCTGGACCAGACTTGAGAAATCCCATCTGAGTTCCTGACTTTGAATTCCCCCAGGCTCCTGTCTCTCTGTGGTCACTTGAGCCCTCTAGCTCCCAGCACCGTGGGAGGCCACCAGAAGAGATGAATTAGTCTGACAAAGATCCCTGAGGGCAGCTGGAGTGAGAAGGGCCTGCTGCCTTCCCTGGCCAGTCTCGTCAAGGCTGATGGCAGGACAGTGAGGCTGTAGGGGGAGAACCCGAGGCAACGGTGTGATACCAGTTCTGCTCAGACGCCATGGCCAGATGGGGCTGGATTCAAATTCCAGCTCTGCCGCATCCTAGTTTTGTGGGATTGGTGAGTTATTTAAGCAAGTAAACCACAGTTGCTCATCTCTATAATGGGGTAAAATCACCCACCTCTCTGGGTAGTTAGAATAATCTCTTGAGACAGTAAGAACAATAGCCACTATTGCTTGGGCACTTGCTACGTTCAGGCCCTGGGAGAAGGGCTCCTGCCGGGCTACCCCATTAAATCCTCACACCGACCTTATGAGGT
The DNA here is from genome assembly GCF_053883595.1 of Heterocephalus glaber. NCBI lineage: Eukaryota > Metazoa > Chordata > Mammalia > Rodentia > Bathyergidae > Heterocephalus > Heterocephalus glaber. The sequence continues at coordinate 65,121,039 of NW_028258320.1, forward strand.
GAGAACTGTTAGCCCCCCAACTTCACAGCTGGAGATGCTGTGACCAAGACACCCACACCCACGCCCACACTCACCCTCAGACATGCTGATTTAATGGGTCACCAATGAAGCCACCATCACCACAGCTCTGAACACCCTTCTGACGCCTGTCATGAGTGGCAGATTGAGGCCCTGAGGTCCTCTGGCTTGGGGTCAGGGCAGCAGCCCTGTGACTTCCCCATTTGTCCCTTCCTCCCTCTCTGGCCCTTCCTGTCTTGCTCTGTCAGAGCCACTGGACGTGGATACTAGAGTCAAATTCTGCCACACGCAAGCTGGTAGCCCTGGGACCTTGTTCATGGTCTTGTTTTCCTCGGCTCTAAAGTCAGCTGTGCCAACTGCTCCTCTTCCCCAGGAGGATGTGTGTGGCAGGGCTGGTGTTTGCGAGGCACAGACCCAATGGAGGCTGTTTGACTTTGTGTCCTGACCTCTCTGCAGAAGTGAGCTGGGCTCGCGTCTCCTCCCTGCCACTCCGGAGTCCTCGGTGGCTTTTCCAGCGGCGCTCAGCCTCCTCAGCCTCTTCTGAGAGGTTCCCCGAGGTCCCGGCCGCACACCAGCAGCTCCTCATCACCTGCCCTGTTGTGCTGGGCGCAGCTGACTGCACTGGGAGGGAAGGGCCTGAGGATGTAAGCTTGGGAACTGCTTGGGTGTGGGCTGGTTGTACACGCAGAGAAGTGAGAAATTCATTCTCAGAAGATGGAGGACAAAGGAGAGGCTTATAGACAGGTCACCATCAAAGAGGAACTCAAGAGGGATCGAGAACCTGGGCCTGGATCAGTTCTTACCAACCCTGAGGGGACCACTTCCTGCCCTTCAGTTCCAGGAGATTCCTGATTTCATCCAACCCATTTCCTTTTCTTTTAAACTCATTTGCACTTATTTGAAGTGAATGGCACCTTCTGGGACTGTCTGGCAGAGAGCAGCCATGTCTGACAGACTCCCTCCGTGGAAGGAGAATGGTCTCTCAAGTCTTCCAGAGAACACTCCAGAAAGCTGAGTCAGAAAGGCCATTAAATCCCCCTCCCATCCAAGGAACAGGAGCCCCTTTCCTCCCCATCCAGGCACCAACCGGGACAATGGACCTCCCTCAGCCATCACTGGGCTCTCCTGAAGGGCCCTAGGGTGACAGTGGCCCTCAGGGGGATTTCTGCAAAGCCTCACTGGTTGACTCTGTAGGTCTGGAGGCCCTGAGTCCTGCCCCCGACAGGCCCAGGTGAGGCTGCTGGTCTGAACCCACACCCGAGTAGCATGGGATTTTGGTGTGCCCCTAAAATGGGAACCAAGGCCCAGTCCATCCACCCACTTGCTCCCCATTTTATAGAAGGCACATTCTACCCACACAGTACAGCCCAGAGAGCTGAGGTGGGCACTGAACCCACTCTGTAGGTTCTTGAGAATCTGACAGAAGCGCCTTGACATAGGAACAAGGCTTTTATTCTTATGCTGCACCACAAGGGTGACAACATGGAGGGGCTAGAAATCCCAGGCTGCCCTAAACAAAGGACAAAGGTGCACAGCAATTGTGGCATCTGTTGGGTAGGCAAGGATTCACCTTCTCAATATCATCTCACGGAGAGGAAGATGTAGCTGTTCCTGTGCAGTTTTTTATTGTGTCTCATTAACCATCTTAAGTCTCCACCTCAGGGTGTGATTTTTTTTTTTACAACGCTAATAAAGTAAAGGTAACTGTAGGTTACTTTAATGACTGGTCTACGTATGTATTTGTCCCTTATAACTTGGGATTTGTCCCTTATCATCTTACAAAAGTTCCAAACTAGGTTTTTGGTATAGGGCCTATCACTCCTGTTCCTCAGTGGGTTTTATTTTATTTTATATTCATTTTGGTCTTTTCGGATAGGGTCTATGTAGCCCAGGCTGGCTTTAAAATCTTAATGATCTTGTCTCAGCCTCCATTACAGGCATGTGCCACCATGCCTGGCTTGGGTTAGATTTAAATGACCGTTTTTTGTTTTGTTTTGTTTTTTAGCAGCTCTGTCTTCTTAGTATTGCCACTGATCACAGTCTTTGAAGACTGAGTTGACCTCCCTTCTTCCAATCTCCTAGTGTGTTGTCTTAACTTTATAGCCTTGAAGACTGGTCCACATTTTAACTCCCAATTCCCTAGTACGTTGGTAAGCCCCATGAGATCGAGCACCTAGCTGTCTCAGGTTGGTGGCTGTCTTTCCAGTCAAGGCAACCTAGAATAGAGAAAGCAGAGTCTTTGGAGCCAGCTTCAAATCCTAGCTCTGCTTCTCCATTAGTGAACTTGGACAAGACAGATCCTCTCTGAGCTTCTCTATGTGGAGAGTTGTTTGTGAAGACAGTGGGGCTTGGTAGATGACCTTACTTCTCATTTGCTAATTGCAAAAGAGGATGCTCCAGCCACACCTCGGCAGAGCACCTATGAGAGCTGGAATCTCCTGCTGTGTGATGGAAGCTATGAGTCATCTGTGCAACAAAGAGAAACATTGCAGCCAGTCTGGCAATGCTGTGGCCAGTCTTGCTGGGAAGATGGGTGTCTAGGCAGGCGGCTGGCTTCCCCAGCAGGGCACAAGCAGGGCACAAGGTGGGGCCCAACCTGCAGCCAGGAGCTAGGGCCTCCTGAAGGGATGAACCTCTGTCTTCCCAGAAGAGCTGAGGACACCCAGGCTGTTAGTTCCTTAGCTACACCTGCCCTGCTTCCTGTAGCTAATGGGGCTAACCCCTCTTGCCACCTCTTTTGAGATTGATTTCCGTAACTCCAGAAGGAAAGTATTTTTAAGGGAAGTTTTCAATGCGCAGATTCCTGAATGGCTTCCTGCTATAGGACACATTTGGCTTCTCTTAGAAAAAGCAACAAACATCCCAGATGGGTCCTCCTGAGACCTGGCAGGACCTCACAGTGTCTTGCATGATCTCAAAGGAAAGAGGAAGCTCACTCCTGAGGAAACACAGGAGGCTCGAGCGCATGCTGCTGCAGTGAACTTGGAGCCAGGGATGCCTGGGCTGAGAGCCAGGGGTGGGGCACAGCTCACTGAACACTTTCTCCTTTACAGAACAGTTCCTGTGTGGTGCCCTGGAGCTGAGTGGGGCCTGAGGACTGCTCTGGGGACTCACAGTGTTTGGGGAGCAGCAGGAGCGGAGCTGAGGCCAGGTCGTGGGGCCTGGCTGGGGCCTTCTCTCAGCAGCCATCCCCTCCCCTGAGCCAGGCCTGGGGTGCCTGCCGGTCTGCAGCAGGTCCCTGGCCTCGAACTCAGCAGTGAGCACCTCTTCTTTCTGCCCAGGGATAGTGGCAGACTCTGCCAGAGCTCTCTGGGCCCAGTGAAGATTTATTCCTAATTGGAATTCCTCTCCCCTACTCTCCAATTCACCAAAAATTATCCAGAAAGTTTAGAGAAATCTTGTCGAATCCTGAATGTCTTTACTGGATCCTTTAGGGCAGAAATGGAGTTGCCACAGGGACCAGGGGTGATTCAATCCCATGACAGCTCAGAACATCCCCTCTGTTCTCACACCCTTGCAATGGATGCTGCCACACAGAAATGTTTGGGGTCAGAGGCTGCCATATCAAGGCCAGGAGTCCTGATTGACCAGGCTCCCCCCACACCTGATACTGCAGGGCCAGTGCCACCTCTATGAACACAGGACACCAGGCTAAGGTCCGGAGCCTCTCTGAGGAAGGTCTGTTCTCTCTTCACAGCAGCATGTGCCCCACTGGGCCTGCACCTAAGGTGTGCAGCCAGGACCATGGCTGCCCAAATATCCACCCACTCACCCATCCATCCACTTACCCTTTCATGCATGCATCCATCCATGCATCCATCCACCCATCCACGTTCAGGTCCCTCCTATCTACTCACTTTTCATCTGTCCATTTGGGACTCCGAAAGCAATACCCCGAAGTGTGGTGCTTTGACATCTGATCTGGACAAATTGTCTTAGAATCAAGGTCTCTTAGACCCACCCCTCTCTTGATTTTTTTTAATCTCCGTGGGTTCAGGGAAAGGCTTTTTCTGAAGTTTCCCTTAAGGAAACTTCTTTCCAAAGAAACCAAAAGCTGTTGTCAGCTTTTCAGACAGATATGCCTTCTATTCTTCTGAGAGCTCTGACAGGTTATCTGAGAGACCTTGCTGACATCCTCCATCCGTCACCTTCCCATAGTGGGTCCACAGTGTATATTGCCCATCTCCCTGCCACCCAATTTCCAAAGAGAACCATCATGATATTAGTCACTTTTTTATAGTTGCTGAGACAAAATACCTAACACCTAAAGTTAAAGGAACAACAGTTTTTTGTAGCTCATAGTCTGTAAAAGTTTCAGTCCATAATTGGGTGGCTCCAAGGCAGGGTGGCATGGCAGAGGGCATCACAGAGGAGAAACAGGTCGTGGCAGGCAGAAGACAACAAAAGTAGCAAGTGACAAGTGATAAGAAATGACCCTCTTTCTGTCCCTTATATCTTATCCAGGCTAGCTACCTTAGGGTGGGTGGCACTCACACCCAGGGTGGGGCAGCTTTAATCTAGCATCTCACCATGAATCAAACCCAGCATCACACCCTTGATCCCAGCAGCACACACCCTAGATCCAGCCACCTCTGAAAAGCCCCACCTATGACTGGCTTTAGGGGGACATCTAGATATAAGCCATAACAATCACAAACTGATGTCTGGCCTCAGGGCCTATTAATTCCCCCCATGTCTTTGCTCCCTATGAAGAAGGGTACATAAGCATGTGAACCTCATTGGATTATTGAGAAATTATTTTTCATTCCCTGTGCATGTTAAATAAATTGGATGCTTTTCCGCCTCCTGTTAATCTGTTCATCATCAGTTCATTCCAGTTATCTTGAGTTGGTTCTATTACCCTTCTTCTCTCCCTCCCTTACTATCTCCCTTCCTCCCTATCTCCCTCCTTCATTTCCTTCCTTCCTTCCTTCCTTCCTTCCTTCCTTCCTTCTTTTCTTCCCACTCTCAGAATTGAGGGAGGAAGAAGAAACTATAAAATGTATAAAGGTTATATTTGAGAAGTACACAGTATCTGCTATCCTTTTCCTGTTGTTCTCCCATGGCAAAAGTGTAAACTCCAAAAAGTTAATTTAATGATGTCATTCAAATGTAGAATACATGTGTCAAACATTTATATATTATTAATGAGGGAAATAGAAAGGAGATAAACTGGTTCAAAGAGTAAATTTAGTACTAAAAGTCATTTATAAAAAGGTATGTCACAAGGGGAGGGAGGGAGGATCACACAGAATTTAGGGATTTGGGATACAGTGAAACTTCTGATCTCCCTGCAGTGGTGGGTACAGGTCACACAGTAGCCCTGCCCACAGAACTATGCAGCCAGAGAGTGTAGCCTAAGGCAGACTACGGACTTTGGTTAATAATCACATATCAATATTGGCTCATCAATTCTAACAAATGCACCACCTTCATTGAGGGAAGATATTAATAATAGGGGAGTCCTGTTGTGGGCAGACGTAACATAAGAAAACTCTGTTCTTTCTGCCAAATTTTCTGTGAGCTTGAAACTGTCCTTAAAAATTGCTTACTTGGGCTGGGGATTTAGCTCAGTGGTTCTGCCACCTGCCCTGAAAGTGCAAGGACCCAAGTTTGATCCCCAGTTCAAAAAAAAAAAAAAAATAGCCTCCTTATAATTTTTAAATGAACTGTCAGAATGGAAGTGGTGAATTAGATCAGAACTTGTTAATGTCCTATAGAGCAATGAAAACCTCTAGGGTTACATAGTATATGGTTTCCATCTCTGCTAGGCAAGATTTACAAGTCATTATGTAACCTCTGATAGATTTCCCTCCGATTTAGGGTGGCTGCTGTATATAATAGCTACCTTCTTCCCAACATGCCCCTATTCCCCCCAAAAGAGTAACCTAATACTTGCTCTCCTCCTAACAGCTAGTGACATCACAGGCTCCTCCAGTCCCTAGCCACTACCTCACTCAACCCCACCCCAGCTCCTATAAGAAGCGCTCCCTGCCCCAGCCATATTACTTTTGTCTCTCCTTTGTTCAGAGACAGCCCGGCAGATTGTCCCTGCGATAAAGGCTTGTTGTGGCCTGGTCTGCTCTTGGTGTTAGGCTTTTTTTTTACCTGACAACCTCAAGGAATTGCAACCCTCAATTGGGAGTAAATGGCAAAGTCAAACAAAGCCACATTCCCTTAGATAATAAAAGGCGGGCAGGAGGCAATGTGCCTGAGTTGCTGGTGGGAATGTAAAATTGTAACTCCACTTGGAAAAAGAGTTGTGCAGTTTCTGATAAAGCTAAACACCATTTACCCTTGCCATGGGATGGAACGAGTCTGTTCCTAGAGAGAAGAGAAAATCGTCCAAAGGAAGACTTTTCTGTGAAAGTTCAAGGCCAACACAAGTAATAGCTTAAGTAACCACCAACTGTGGAGATGATAAGCAGGTTGAGATGCATTTATGCAGTGGAATTTCGCTCAGTAAAAAAAGGAATGGCTACAGCAGTGGCAGTAAACCTGTGGCACACACGGTGCCTAGCAGGTTGTTTGTTATCACTGAAAGCTCTACACGGTTCCCACCACTGGGCTACAATACTGAGAGCTGGAGAAACATGCCTCTGATCTTCCACCTGTATGGTAATGAGATGGAAGGTGGCAGGGCCCTCAGGCCCAGACCTTCCCTCCTTGTCTCACCCTCTAGGAGGGGCCCTAGAGCAGCTCACCCCCCCCACCTGCTTTTTAAGCATTTAGCCAGAACCACAAATGATGGTGTTTTCCATCCAGCAGCCTTTATCCAGTATGGCAATCCTGGAACCTGGCACCTGCAGAAGGCCCTAAACCCTTCCTTAGGTTATCACCCTCCAGGGGGCTTCAGCATCAGCACCCTGGGGTTTTCATACTCCAGGAATAGCCTCCACCAGCAACCCTAAACCCCTGTCTCCAGGTTATCCCTTCAGGCTTCCAGGGATGATCGGTTGCTGCGCACCCCATCTCCCAGAGAGGAAGCCTCAGGGCCAGGAGCCCGAGGGTACACTCAGAGAAAGGGACTTTTTAAACCCCAACAGGCAGTAAGCCCTCAGAACTGGTGGGTCAGGAATATTTGAAAAAAAATTGCATTTGTACTGAATATGTATAGACTTTTTCCTTGTCATTTTCCCGAAGAAATAGAGCATAATTACTATTTACACAGCATTTACGTTATACTAAGTAGGCTAAGTAACCTAGAAGCGGTGTAAAGCACACAGGCCTCCTGTGGGCTATATGCAAATACATCACCCTTTGGTATAAAAGTGTAGGGGCTTTGGTATCTGCAGGTGCTCCTGGAGTCAAAGCCCTGAGGACAGTGAGCTGGGGCTCCATTCCTGGGCTCCTGCTCTGCACCGAGCAGCTTTCGCTTGTCCCTCCAGCTTTGAGAGGGGCCCAGAAACCAGGCACTCAGCCAGGGACAAGGCTGGCAGAGCAGCAGCACCGTGGCCGCCTGATGGCCCCTGCCATTACCGGCTCTGGCCTGAGCCTGGACATAGCAGCCATTTCTCTATTTCCTGCTGGGGAACTGGCTTGCAGTCACCCTCCCACCCCAGGCCCCTCTCTGAGTGCAGACCGTGTACAGGTGAATTAGCGTCCACTTTGGGAGCAAACCTTCAGGCGGGAGGATGAGGGAGGAAATGCTAATTTTGAGGTCACAGTTACCAGGTAGAAAGCCAGAAGGAGGCAGGAGGATTATTGGAGCTGACGGCAATGGAGCAGAAGGGGTACAAGGGGAGCTCTCTGCCCTTCCCTTATTTTCCCCAAAGAAGAACCAGATGGTAAAGGTGAGCCTGCCCCTCTCTACCTGAAGGACAGAGGATAACTTTAGGCCCAGAGGAGCCACACTAGAGGAATCCATGTAACACAAGCGAACCAGCCTTTTCCTGCGTTCGTTTTCCATGTTTGCCTTCCCACAACCTGCCACCCCTAGAAACTCCAAGCCCTTTCCCTTTGTCTTGTCTTTCTCTGCAAACGTGTTGTTCTTTGGTTAAGATGCTTGGCAAAGCCGAGTTCTGACCACCCTCTCAGTTGCATCTCCAAGGGCTCCCTCGTGTGAGGCAGCGGTGAGCTAATCCACTTCGGTGTATTCATCTCTTGCTGGTCTTTCTTCTTCAGTCTAATTCTCAGGGCCTCCCCACTGGAGAATTTCGGAGGGACAGGGAAAAATAACTGCACCCTCCCCAGCACCCAGCCCATTAGAGGAAAAAGTCTGAAATAGAAGCCTCCGCCTGCCTCTTCTGCTTCTCCTTCTTCCTCTTCTCTCTCTTTCATTCTTTTTTTCTTCTTTCTCCCCCCACCACTGGGGATTGAACCTAAGCCGCTTTTTATTGTTAATTTTGAGACAATAAAAATTTTGCTAAATTGCCAAGGCTGGGCTTGAACTCAAGACCCTCCTGCCTCAGCTTCCCAGGAGGCTGAGAGCATTATAGGTGTCTGCCACCTGACTGCCTTTTTGAGCTTGAATTTCAAGGAGGCCAGCCTGGCGTGGAAAACCTGCTGCCTCCTCCTAGCCCCTTGGTGGGAAACACAAGCAGTCTGGCACACCCAGTTTGCCTCTTGAGCTTCCATCTGGCTGAGGAGACCCCAGAGTCCTCAGCCCAGGCCTTCACAGGCCTTTGAATACCCAGAAACCTTCCAACACCTGCAGAACTGCCACCCCTATGCCCAGCTTCCTCATAACCTCGGACTTTCAGCCTCCAGGATGGTGAGAAAGTAAATTTCTGTTGTTTAACCCACCTAGATTTTAACTCACTAGGAGTGCTTCCTATCTGTCAAGCATCGATACCCACTTGTGAATCGTCTCACTGCATCATTCCTGTCACCTAGTAAGAGTGAATGACCTTACCATTTCCGTTTACCAATGAGGAGATGGAGGTTTAGAGGAGGGGAGCGATTCCACTGAGCTCTCCCAGAGACATGGCAGAGAAGCTCAGAATTGAACCCAGGCCCTAGGGCTCCAGAACTTTCCTCTTAACCACTAGAGCATACTGAGGCTGCAACAAAGAAATTGTCTACTTTTTTCAACCAATGTTTCCCACCTTTGGAGAGACAGCATTGCTCAGGCAGGAAGTACCTGAGCCCAGGGTCCACCGAGGCTTCCGGTGATGCATCCACTAATTCCAGTCGATAGAAACCTGAATGCTGTCTCAAAGCTGAGGATAAGCTTGCTCACTGGACAGTGGGTCTGTCTCACTCAGAAGACATTTTAAAAATGTGGTCTTCCCTGTTTTACCCCCATCGCTCGCTCCCATGAAACAATAACAACAGAGCCATCAAGGACACGAGCTGAGCCGGAAACCCTCATTTTGGGTTTGGGCTCACAGCTGAGCACCAGAGCAGAGCTGTTCCAGCATCATTTCCAAGTTCCTGCTAATGTGAAAGAATATTTGCCTTTGGCTTCAGCAGAACCTCATCTGAATAAACAATAGTGCTGTGTGAAAGCGGTTGGCCACCAAATTACTGGAGACAAGTGTGCGCCACATGTTGGTCCTGACACTGATGCAATACAGGGCTGAGTGCCCTCGCCTGGCCTCCAGCTGCTGTCTCTTCTGCTCTGCGTCCTCCATGGCTGCTGCAGCCCAAGTGGCAGATGTAGACTCCTGGGGCCTCTCTGGAGGTGTGGGGGGCCCTGGCATGGCTGCACTGACTTCTCCAGACCCTGGGGCCTCAGCCTTTCCCCTCCTCTACCTTTCTACTGTAGGGGCACCTAGAAGGCAGGTAATGTGGATGAATAATAATAATAATAATAATAATATTAACGATGATAACAGTAATAGCTACTGTTATTGTAGCAGACTCAGCTCAGTGAACCCACAGCTCTTAGGGCAATACTATTATTATTCCCATTTTATAGACAGAGCAAGTTGCAGACCCTGGCTCTGAAACAGTCAGCCCATGTCTTTGACACTCCCTGACATCCGCTATGGAGTTTGATTATCCAGATGTTCGCAATACCCTAGAACAGCAGGTTGCATCTGAGTGTATGTGTTCATTTGCCAGGGCTGCCATACCACGGCACCAGACTGGGGTGCAGTATAGTAAAATGTCCATGCTTCCGCATGCAGAGCCTGAAGCAAATGACACCAGGAGCAGAGGTCCTGACTTGGCTCTTGACCTTTGCCTGACATTGAGCTTGACTTTGTGAACTGAAGTTCTCTGAAGAAGCTGCATCTGTCAGTAGAGTATTGCTGGATACAAGGTCAACACTCAAAAATCAATAGCCTTCTTGATTTTTATATAATAGCAGACTCGCTGAGAGAGAAATTAGGGAAACAATCCCTTTCACAGTAGCATCCAAAAAAATGAAATATCTAGGAATCAACCTAACAAAGGAAGCAAAAGACCTCCACACTGAGAACTACAGCACTCTGAAAAAAGAGATCAAAGAGGATATAAGAAAATAGAAAGACATCCCTTGTTCCTGGGCAGGAAGAACCAGTATAGTGAAAATGGCCATACTTCCAAAGCTGCTGAACAGATTCAATGCAATCCCATTTGAAATCCCAACAATATATTTCACAGAACTAGAGAAAACAATCCAAAAATTCATTTGGAACCAGAAGAGACCTAGAATAGCAAAAGCAATTCTAGGCAACAGAGACATGGCAGGGCGTATCACAGTCCCCAACTTGAAACTATACTACAAATCCACTGTGATAAAAACAGCATGGTACTGGCAAAGAAACAGACCCGAGAATCAGTGGAATAGATTAGAAGATGCAGAAACAACTCCAGACATACTCAGCCACCTCATCTTTGACAAAGGAGCCAACCATCCTTACTGGAAGAAAGATAGCCTCTTTAATAAATGGTGTTGGAAGAACTGGATTTCAACCTGCCAAATATTAAAACTTGACCCCTATCTTTCACCATGCACTAAACTAAAACTGAAGTGGATTAAAGATCTAAAGATTAAAACAGAAACACTAAACTTGCTGGAAGATAAGCTAGGTAGAACTCTCAAAGACATTGGTATAGGAAAAGACTTTATGAACAAATCCTCAGTAGCATGGGAACCAGCACAAAGAATCAACAACTGGGATCTCATCTTATTAAAAAGCTTCAGCACTGCAAGAGAAACCACCAACAGAGCTAAGAGACAACCTACAATGTGGGAAAAAAAATTTACCAGCTGTTCCTCAGACAAAGGTCTACTATCTAGAATATATAAAAGAACTTAAAAAATCAGACCCCCCCAAATATAAAGACCCAATTCAAAAATGGGCATCTGAAATGAACAGACATTTCTCAGACAAAGAAGTAAAAGCAGAAAATAAATATATGAAAAAATGTTCAACATCACTGGTCATTCGAGAGATGCAGATGAAAACAACACTGAGATTCCACCTCACCCCAGAAAGAGTGGCTGTTATCAAGAAATCAACCAATAAAAAATGCTAGTGGAAGAGTGGAGATAAAGGAACCCTTCTCCATTGTTGGTGGGAGTGCAGACTGGTGCAACCACTGTGGAAATCAGTATGGAGATACCTCAGAGAACTAGGACTACAGGTCCCATTTGACCCAGCTATTCCCCTGCTGAGTATCTTCCCAAAAGAATTAAAAGCATCATACCACAGTGATATATGCTCACCCATGTTTATAGCAGCACAGTTTATAATAGCTAAAACTTGGAAACAGCCCAACTGCCCATCAACTGGAGACTGGATAAAGAAGATATGGGTTTTTAAAAAAAATTAAATGTAGTACTACTCAGCCATAAAGAATGAGAAACCAGAGACATTTATAGCTAAATGGATGCACATTGAGGCCAAACTCTTAAGTGAATTAAATAGGACACACATGTGTAAATACCGAATAGTTTCTCTGGTGTGAGAAACTGAAAGTGTAAATGATTAAAATGTATAATTGTTAATGTGAAATAGGAAGAAAAGGTCTAAAGGAGTAGGGAAGTGGGAGGGGTAGGGGAAAGGAAAGAAGGGGAAAATACATGAGAAAAGGAAAAAATGGAAACAAAGTCTTTGCAAATAGAGAAGGGTGGAGGGGGTGAAGGGAGGGCAGGGGAATGGGGAAAGAATAAGAACCAAGATACATCATGTAAAGGTACAAGATCCCAATGATGAATGTAACTGTACTGTATAACTAAAATGTACAATAAACTTAATGAAAAAAAAAGCTGCATCTGTATTGAAGATCCTGCTGACCAGCTGACTGAACATCATGACTGTGGAGGAGTGGAATGCTGCAGACCAAGAGCTGTAGGCCATCTTTAATCCCTTTTAAACCCACTTCCTCCCAACCTCTTATCTGACCTAACATCCTCGAGACTAGTAGGTAGAACTTCTGGGATATCCAGTTAAGCTCAGCAGAGCTCTAGCTTCCACACCCCCATGGCTAAGCTATATTTCTGAAACTTGACAGCTCTAAGACAACATCTGAAACCCGTAGAAGAGATTTCTCTGCTCTCCTGTAGCCCACCTACCTGAGGCCCCCACCAATGTCTTTGGTGAATGCATTGCTTTATGACTTTCTTCTGTTCATCATGTAACCTCTTTCACAGTGGAACATGTCCAGGGTAACTTGAACCTGTGTTCCCAGGCCGTGGTCACTCATGTGTGACTCAGAATAAGCTATTTCTTATTACCTTTGGGGTAAAATCTGTGTTTTGCAACGACAGCCTCCCTGAGGCCTCTCTCCTCAAAGTGTGGTCAGCTGGGAGGTTGCTGGAAGGGTCCTAGTACAGGCAGCACAACTGGGGCTGGGAGCCCACTGCCCCTCCATCCACCTGAATTTGGACAGCAGGACAGACCTCATCCTCCTTCCACCATCCTGAGAGAAGCAGGAATAAAAATAACAAAGACCTAGGCAATCTCTTCAGTTGCAGGCCAGAGCACTTGGCCTGAACTTCAGTAACGTTTTCCCCACTTGAACCTCATTAAAGTTTCATACATATGGACTGCATCTCATGCCTGAGATTAAATCAGCCACTTCTGGGACAGACAGGGGTATTGTGGGGCTCTGAGAAGACTCAGCACCCTGTCAGTCATTTCTGTCCATCTTATCCAGAGTTCCAGTGAAAGGCACCTGGGGTGGGGTGCATATCTTTTTAAATCCCAAAGCCTGATTTATCTTCACCTTTTTCCTGCTCCCCTGCCATCCTGACACTTTTCTGTCCATGCCACCTTTTTGTTTCTGTTGGCACGGAACTTCCCTGAGCACACCTTCCCAATATCTTCAATAAATGTAGCTACATTTTCTTTTCCCATTTGCAGTACACTTGCAATTCTTTGCTTGCTGTACACAAGAACCTGGAATCTATTTCTCGGATCCATCACTAGGTGTCAGTTCCAGACCCACTGAATTAGTCTCTTTTACCAAGATGCCCAGGTGAGTCAGTGGTGCTCTAAGCCTCCCTACCCTAGGGCATGTCCACCCTAGAACTCTGAATTCCCTCCAGCTGGCTGAGGAAGGCCTCTGTCCTGCAGTTTCCCCCAAGGCAGCTGAACCAGAGCCCTTTGGCAATTGACCCAGGCCTGGACAGTGTTTAGCTTGAGGAACTGCTGGCCAAAGTCCTACTGTGCCCTGAGTGCCTGCTCCCAAGGTCTGACTTCCTGCCTCTTCATAGTCTCTGGGGGGCCAGGTGGATCCTGGGCCCTGAGAAACCCCTCCTAGAGGGATAGCACCTGCGCTTCCTGGCACAGTGGTGCCTACTTCCAGCTGCTCCTAGAAATGGACCAGATAAAGACCCTTTTGGTGCCGTTGCCTACCAGTGCATGTCTGTTTGGAGTGCAGAGTGTGGGAGAGGTGAGGGACGGGGCTTCCTCCTTCCCGGTCTGACTTGTCTGCCTGGACAGCATGGTGAGAACGGCTCGTGGGCCGAGGCTTGGTGGGCAGTACTGTGGTACTCCTCCCTCAGGCTCCACATCTGGAGGGACAGTGGCTTCTGTCTCCTGGAGGCTGGCTGGGGCAGTGGCGGTTTCTGTAGTGGTGGCACAGCCTCCGAGAGAGTGTGGGGCCCTGCAAGGCCGGGGAAGGTCCTCTTCATTCCCGAGAGGGCCCCATTCCAAGGCTTAGAGGGTCTCTACTCCTGCGTTCTCTCCTTGGAGTCGTCTTGCGCATCGGCAAACCCTTGGCTGTGGGTTCCTCAGCTCTCCACTCAGCAGCGCCTCCACCATCCCAGGAGAGACCCTTTCCCAGCTGCAGCCACTCCCAACCTGGCCAGTGGCCAGTTCTACTTTCTGTCCAGTTCCAAAGAGGGTCCCCCAATAAGTAGCTTCTGTCCTGACTCTATCCGAGAAAGACTCCTGCTTCCAGGAGCCAAGGGGAAGAAGGTATTGCAATTTCCTGTATTCCATGGGAGAATATGGACTCTAGACCCTGTGTCAAGATTCTGGGCAGAAATGAGCCTCAAACCTCAACTCCTTGCTCAGGTGCTCCCCTTGCCTTGACCAAGTACCTGGTGAGGCAGCATGGAGCTCCTACCCTGGGCTGGGGTGTAAGTGTGGGGTCGGGCAGGGGCCTGCTCACAGATCAGAAGGGATCCAGAAGCCAGCAAGTTGGTGCACGCCTACGATCCCAGCATTCGGGAGGTGGAGGCAGTAGGACTGCAACTTAGTGAGCAGCCTAGACTACACAGTGAGACCTCGTCTTGAAAAAAAGAGGGATCCAGAAACTGCCAGAATGGCCTTGTCCTCAAGGGCATGGCCCCACGCTGGGCCTCACCCTGTTCTCACTGGTCCTCCAGTTGTCCTAGCATAATGGCTTTACCCCTTTTGACAGACAAGACAGTGAGACTCGGCATGGCCTGCTCAAGGTCACACAGGGAATGAGGGGTTTCCTGAGTCCAAAGTTCTGTTCATTCTACAACCTTTGTCTCATGCCTCGATTCCAATGCATAAGGGCCACCCTGCTCACTAGCTGCCCTGTGCAAGGCCGGGCAGCCAGGCCAGCCTCCCTGCCGAGCCTGCCTGTTCCAGATGACACACATGTGCCTCATCTGCCATGGTGGGCTTTGCTACCCGGCTCCTCCTCTCTGCCACATGGCTGGAGCCATCTGCTGGGTTCTGACTCAGAAGCTGATAGCCTGGCCACTGGTGGGAGGCTCAGGGGGTGGTCAGTGTGTGGGCCAGATCTGGGTGGGGAGGAACTGTTAACTTCGGCAAAGGATTAACCCAAAAGCCACTGCAGCAGGAAGGGGATCAGCGGGCCATTGCCACACAGGGACAGCACAGGACAAGATTTCAGCAGAAGGAAAGAAATGCAGTGTTATTTTCATTAAGGAGTTTATTTCTCTTTAAAAAGAAAAACAGTGGTTCGATCTAGGCACAGCAGCACTGTGACATGTTAGACAGAACACAAAAGATTCAGAGCAGCAGAAAGAAGCCATTAACTTCAGGAGTGATCTCCCAAATGGAGCCATTTTTATTCATCAGTGATAAAATCTCCCTGAAAAAAAACCAGTAACCTTTGGATACTAGAATGATTATTAGTATTTTAACAATGCCAATAGCCACAAAGCTCTCCTAATTGAGAACATTTGCTTTGGATCTATTATAAAGATGACTTCTTAATGAAGTAGGAAAAGACATCTAGATTCTTTTGGGAAAGTGTCCTTCCCTCCTAAGGACAGCTACTTTGTCACATGTTTTAAGTCACTGTCCCCAGCACGAGCCTTTAAGTTTTGGCCAGAGGAGATACACGGTGCCCGGGCAGGGTTGGCTCGCACATCTCTGACCTGCAGCAGCTGTGTGGCTGATTGTGCAAACAGGTGCAGAAGAGGCTAGGGGTGGGGTGAAGGTCCCCAAACTGTGGTCTGCTGTGATCGGAAGAAATGAGTTCTCTGCTGTCCATAACTCCCATGGCTATGTGGCTTTCAAATGCACAAAGACTTATTTACTATCTTTCCCTACCAAATGGCAAGAAGTTAGAAGGTCCTATCTCAGAGTATCAGGTTATGAAAACAGGAGACAACCGAAGAGGTTGTCTGGGAAGGGTGTGAGTGTTCAGTGAGAAAAGCAAGCACACAGCAGCCCCAAAGAAGGGCCAAGTGTCACTTAGGCGTTTTCTCTTCCTCTTTGGAGACTTCCGGTAGTCCAAGAAGCTAGTGTCCCGTTTGGCAAGGCCTGGGATACCAGGCTCACAAAGGATGTGGTGTCTCCTCTGTACTGAGGTCAGCAGCTCTGTGAAAAAGGTAGAAAAGTGGAACAGCAACCGCAGCCTTTCAGGACAGGATATCGTGTGGAAGAAAAGGATGGATTTCAACTGTAGTGCCAAGCTCTCTGGAGAGGCATGGCACCTTCCTGGTCTCGGTATCCTCAGCACTTGCCTGGGCTCCAGGGAAGGCAGCCACATCTCACTGTGCCTCCCAGTGCATGCACATGTGCCCCAAACTCACCACCACCATCCTAGGTCGTCGGGGTGGGGGGTATCCTGCTGCTGCCTGCCTGCCTCTCCGAGGCAGCAATGAACTTTGAGAGACCACATGTCCGCAGGCTGCTGCAAGTGAGCAACCCTGGAGCCCTAGGGTTCAGGTTCAAGCACGAGTGGGCCTGTGATGGACGCCATCCTCTGTGAAGGTGCAGACCAGGCCTGTAGGACACTCTGGGAATCTCCTACAGGACATGACAAACACTCTCAAGTCAGAGTGACCATGGCAGAGACTACCCTGTCCACCAGGGACGATGGCTTGTCTTCTAAATAGCAGAAGCAGAGATGCTTCTGGGAGACCCTGCGTCTCACCCCAAAGGCACGAAATCAGCGAACATCTGGTGAGAAAAATGTCACTCTTGGAGCAAGAAAGGCTCTTCTTCAGAAAGCTGAAATGCAGGAGAGAGTTACATCCATCCGCCATCCAAATGTGCCTCCTTCTGGACAGGTGAATGGGTGGAGGGAGGGGTTGTTTTTAATTTTAAAAATATCTTTTTAAAATGCAGCTATAGAAACCAAAGTTGGAGGGGGAGCAAAGTGGGGAAGGGTTAGGGACTCGGACTCAACGGAGAGAAGGGCTGGTTTTCAGGCACTGTTCTTGAGATCCCTTCTCTTACTGTGGAGCCATGGATGGGCCAAGGGAATAGACTGAATAGCTGTGTGACTGCCCTACCTCCCACGGGCACTGGGAGACAGGGGGCAATGTGAAGGAAGACGAGTTATCACGAGTCAGTGCCAAGGCCTGTGCCCTGGGACTGTTGGGCTTCTCATGGTAGCCAAACTTTTACTTTCTCTATCCTTGGGGATCCTTTGCTGCCAATGGACAGTGCCTTGGCTTTGGGGCATGGAGAGACCCGGCTGCCCGACACCATTCCATCCGGCAGGGGTTGACTGGCCCTGAATGGGCAAAGAGAATGAACCTGGGAAGGAGTCTGAGGGGGTGGCTTCGGCCGATGCCCTCCCCGGAGGATGATAGACCTTCTTTTCCTTAAAGAAGGAGCATCAGCAAGAGTTAAGGATCCAAGAGCATCCCACTTCTTGGCAGAACCTGAATACAGCTGTTTGTATTTGGTTCCTACACAGTGCAAGAAAGGGTACCAGCTTCCAGAGATTGTCTTGAAGATGATAATACTGCACAGTAGAAGGAGTTGAGGGAAGCCTGATTGTTTCTTCTCTCCCATTTGTTTGTAAAATGACCTCAAAATGATCAGTCCCAAAGGCCAGGGCCTTTTCTAGCAGCATGCCCCAGGACCCCTGGCAAAGTCTGGGAGCAGATCTTGAACATGTGGTCCTGAGGCTGATGTGCTCAGGATATTCCTCCCTAAAAGCTTGTGCCCCAAATCTGCTGGGTCAGCCAGAGAAACATGTTTGGGACAGTCACAACCCCAGCCCCACAAATGTCCTAAGGTGTTGGTTCTCATATTTCAGGGTCATCAAAATGATCTAAAGATGCAGGGCCAGGGATATAGCTCAGTGGTTCTGTCGCTTGCCTCGAAAGTGCAAGGTCCCGAGTTCGATCCAGGGTACAAAAAGAAAAAAGCAGATTTCCAGGCCCAGCTCAGAGATCCTCACACGACAGGTTTGGGGCCAGGCCTGGAAATCTGCATTTTAACAGCAGGAGTGGATGCAGGTGATGTCTGGCCCAACGTGCGAGAATCCCTGGCAGCTCCTGGTGGCTGAGATCAGTTCTGAGGCAGAGTTGGACACAGGAGCTCAGCCAGGCAGGGGAGATGTGAGGCCAGCCTCTCACCCTGACCTGGCTCCTTGTCCCCTCCTGAGGCAGCCAGGGTGGCCAGCAGCTCCCCGGGGCTGAAAAGCCATGCTACCAGGGTCTGGGGACACCCACAGAAGCTGTTGGTTTGGCAAAGCCACTGAGCCCTCCAGAGGCTACTTGTACCTGAAGCTTTGTATCGCCTAATTAGAACTTGCCTCTGCCCCAGCTCTCCTTGGGCAGTGACAGTGAGTATGTGTTGAGTGTCCTTGGTGGCCTGGTCTCTTCTGAGGTGTCCCAGATGAGGGAGACACGACCTCATCCATGCCACACGGGCAAGCAAAGCTCTGGGTCCCATGAAGGCATCAGGACCTGATGAACATTTCGGGAATGGGCCAAGCCCGGGGGAAACCTCTCTCCTCTGACAGGTGAGGCTGTCACTCAGGATGCCTACGGACCCTTGCTTCCATGGTCCTGAGTGTTTGGGACATTTGGGGCTCCATGAGTGATCCTTGTCATCACTTGCTTCCTTTAAAAATAATACATAAAAAATTCACAAACACAACACCAACCTCTTGAAAATGGCTGGTTTTAGCAGCCAGGCCCTGCTCAGAGTGCACTGGGTTGAGGGTGATCCATTCTGTGTATTGGCCGCCTTCCTGCAGGAAGGGGAGCCCAAGGGTGGGAGAACATGGCCCGGTGCCCCTGCAGGAGGTGTGCACGCCAGCAACCCCGGGGCCCCAGAGGAGATCCCGGCAGGGGCACGGTGGGGGGACCCCAAGTGCATTCTCGGCATTTCATTTGGATCTTTACAAGCTGGCAAGGGGGGTAACAATGTGAGGAAAGGATCAGAGAGATGGCTGTAGGTAAATGCAACCAATCCTTTAAAGGTGAAAGGTGAAAGATGTTCTACATTTAATAAAAACATTTTCTCATTTGAGGCTCTGGAAGTCTGGAGTCACATTTTTTTTTTTTTTTTGTAAATCCCTTCCTCCTAAAATGTCTTTAAAACACATGGCTTAACAGTGGCTGCACAGAAAATATACACCCTCAAAGTCTGACTTTCATTTAAATACAAATATACAAAATGTAAACTGAGACAATAGAGAAATTTACAAAACTTTTCTTTAAAAATAAGAAAGACAAAATTCAGTTCTAGTTAGGACGCTATTAAAATACGTGCAAGTTGTCGTATCTCACGGGGTTTCTATTGCAATGTTCATCGAGGGCAAATCCAATCCACCCCGGTGTGGGGCCACCTTGGAAAACAGACCTGAGTGGAAATTTCTTTGTGAAACCTCAAGGCTCGTAGAGGGGGTCAGCGGTCTCCTTCCCCAGCTCCCAGGGGTGCTGCTGGCCTCCTGGCCAGAGCGGAAGCACCGCTGGCCACAGTTCTGCTTTCCTAATAAAAGGTCTGGGCTGGTTTCGCAGTGGATGTCAAGGCCAGAGCTGAAACTAGCTGCTTCCAGTGGAGTTTGAGCTGACGTGGTTTGAATTTATGTGGTGGTTGTGACTCGGTGAACTCTTGGAATTGTTCTGATGCTGGGGTGGGAGGGAGAGAACACGATGGAGTCAAACCCTGGGCTGATACACCGTGGGGACCTGCAAGTGGGGCAGTGGGGCAGGGCTGCTCCAACACACCTCTGCTTTCTACCGCGTCTGCATTCTCTCCTGCAAACCTGGGTTCAAAGACCCAGAGAGCTTTATCTGGTGCCTGGGAAGAGCCATGGAGTTAAGAGAAGGGGAGAAGGGAGTTCCTCCTGTAACGTCTGTATAAATTAAAGCCTACAGGCCTGTTTGGGTTTGAAGCCTAAATCTGCCTCCCCCAAAGCTGAGTGACCTTGTACACCTCAGTTAACCTCTGTTTCCTGGCCTGTAATGTGTAGCAAGAGCAGCTTGTTGGGATACAAAATGAGGCTGGGTAGCCGAAGGGTCTGGACTCGTACCTGGCCCTCAGGTGACTGGCTGCTTGTCACTGCCCTGGCATCCCTGTGGGCACTGGGCCCTCAGACGGCAGGGAGGAGAGAGAGAGGCTGGGAGCATTTGTTTCATGGGTGCGGGAGCCGGGCCCTGGGCAGGGGACCAGCCTCTACCTCGAAGGCTCCTTCAGGACGCTGGGTGGTGGTGTTTCTAGCCCAAGTTTTCATGGGGGCAAACAGGACAGAGACGTTTGCTAAGTGGCCATCTAACTAAGAGGCCCAGGGCTGGATGCGAGCCTGGGTCCGTAAGACTCCACAGCAAGTTCTCTTCCCAGGACTGTGGCAGGTCCCGGGGGCTGGGACACACGGGCAAGGGGATATTTCTCTCTGGAAGTTCAGTTTCACTTGATGGAAGCATTTAAAAATAATGAGAGTGAATCCAAGGCTTCACAATGAGCTTCAGATTTTCCCCCCAATTTTATTTTAAGATGAGGTGGGTGGAGGATATTGCTAAGTTGCCCAAGCTGGCCTCAAACCTGCAGTCCTCCTGTCTCAGGGTCCCAAGTAGCTGGGATTACATGTGGGCACGACAGTGCCGAGAAAAGGTTATATTTTTATATCATATAAACATGAGTACATTATAGCACAGGGCGGGAAGCTTGCACAGAAGTTTTAGATTAAATCACAAACTCAGGGACCTCAGCCTGCACGTTCTCTTTATAAGCCTAGTGTTCGCTCCTGGTCCTGTCATCCCAGACCCTCCCTATGGCCTCACCAGATATGTGGCCCTCAGTTTCCTCATCTGTGAAACGGCAGCAGCTTATCCTTCCCCAGGAGGCCCAAGGGCAGCAGTGTACCCCATACCCTGACCTACAGCCTGGCACGCAGGAGGCGTGGAAGACTTACTGGTGGGCTGAATGAGTTGTTTACTCAAGCCTGGGGTTTGGTGGATATTAAGTTGGAGGACCCCTGGGGAACTTCCCAGCCCTGGGCCTGGTCCGCAGGGAAGCTCCATAAACACCGACCTTCATCCCTGCTACCAGAGGAGGTAGGGTTCCTGCCAGGAGGCCTCCTGGGAAAGGGGGCCACTCCCTGGGGAAGGGAGAAAGTGAGGAGAAAGGTGTGCGTGGGAGGGGCTCCCAGCCAGGGGTCTGGGGCTGTGGTCAGGCCCACCCAGGCCTCTCACCTGACGCCGGAAGAGCCTCTGGAGCAGCCCTTTCTTCGGTGGTTCAGGAGGCTGACTTCTGTTCAGGTCCGATGAGAGGCTGCCATCAGGCCCAAACACGTTCAGCTCCTTAAAGCATTCTGTCTCTATCATCTGCGGAGGCCAAGCAGCGACACTGCGTCACCTGGAGTCAGGAGCCCGGCGGGGCCATCTCTGAGCCTTGTCTTCCCTGAGCCCTGCCTGTCTCTGTGCAGGTGCCAGTGGGGACAGAAACCACCAGAGGGGGCACCCTTCTACCTCTGAGGAATCCGGGGTCTATGGCCACTAATCGGTTCCCACTTCCCTAACTCAGCTCCGCTTGTGCCTTGGGCAGCGGCCGTTTCTGACTTCCTTCCCAGCCAGACCTATTGGGAGGCTGCTCCTCACCCCTCTGGGCTTTGGCACCTTCTGACCGTCCCCGCACCATGCCCTTGCCCAGGCCCAGCGGCTGCACTCTGTCCCTGCAGCACGCCTCCACCTCCATGTCACCTGAAGCGCGGACCATCCTCCCTCTCAGATCGAAGCCAGGGCTCTCCCCACCCACCTCGTTCTGCCATGGGATGGGCACGGAGCCAGTGGAGAACTTGGAGTAGAAGTCGTCATCCGTGTGGTCCAGGTTGACGCCCTTCACGGTGGAGAACTGCTCAATGTCCAGCACGTCCTTACAATACACGGCCCGAGGCTGAGGGAGGCAGATGGCCAGGTCACTGTGGGCTCCAGTGTCCCCAAGACAGGGCTTAGGGTTCTGATGGGAAGCAGAGGGGGCATCTTCCCCTGGCCCCTCCACCAGACCTGAGCCGTCCTCTCAGACCCATTGAGGGGGTCCCTGCTGTTGTAAAATGAGAGCAGGGGGCTCCCAACTGCCCTGCCCAGGGCTCCCTCATGCCATCGCTCTTGCATACCCTACAGGTCACCCGGTGGTCTCTTTCCAGATGGGGCCTCAGGTGGAGAGATCACTTCTGTCTCTAAACTCATGCTCCTCAGCCCCTGGCACCCCACACTCCTGTCAGACGGTCCTGGTTACCGGACGCACTGGAAGGTGGGAACATTTCCAGTGCCATCTTGTTGGATGACAGGTTGTCCCAGGCCATTGTTTGAGGTCTCAGGTCAGTTCCTCCATAGAGAGAGTGAACGGTGGGGACCCAGAGCCAGAGCAACGGCCCATGAGGGACTGTGCCCTGGGGCTTCATGGGGCTGCCTGATGCAGCTCTGGCAGGAATGCCTCCTGGTCCCTTTTCATACTAGGGGCCTGTTGGTCTCTGCAGCCAGACCGATCTGAGCTGGAGTCCCAAGCATGAGCTTAGGAC
Source organism: Heterocephalus glaber (assembly GCF_053883595.1). Lineage (NCBI taxonomy): Eukaryota > Metazoa > Chordata > Mammalia > Rodentia > Bathyergidae > Heterocephalus > Heterocephalus glaber. The sequence continues at coordinate 65,143,590 of NW_028258320.1, forward strand.
TCTGGGAAAGTTACTCGTGCCTCCAAGGCCTCAGGAGCTGTGAGTACAAACAGGGATAACACAAGCTCTCCGCCACAGGGCTGAGGGGAGTGTCTGCTACCACTCCTTACGCCTGTGCATGAGCTGTTGTGTTTATGGTGGTGCAGCTTTACCTCAGTGGCCCATCAGCCATTGAGCTGGGGCCCTGCGCTAGGCCTGGGCTCACAGATATGGACCTGGTGGGGCCCTGTCCTCCAGGAGATCCAGCCTGGGGGAGACGCTTCCAGGGGCTCTGGGCACCTGAGGATGTGGAGATGACTCCAGGTTGGGTGCAGAGGACAACCCAGACCCAGCAGCACCTGCTTCTGGAGGGCAGAGGCCATCTCCTGTTCAGTGTCCTCGTGCCCTGGCCCGGGGCCCAACATAGACATCGGTTAATTTGAAGGCTGTGAATCTAGCACATAGCCTCATATGGGCTGCAGTCAGCCAGGAAGGCTAAGACTCCATACTGCTCTTGGGCCTCTGTACTTTCTGGGGCCCTCCAGTCCTGTCAGGGCACGAGCAGGAGGCTTGAGGTCACACAGACCCCAGAAGAGCAAACCACAGCTCAAGTGTCCACAGGCACTGGAAAGGTGGGGTGGGGATGTGCAGTCATGCAGCTGTGATGTGCCTTCTCCATTCCCTAAGGCCCAGCGTGCACACACTGTGGAATACAGTGTCGGCATCAGCTGCATCGTCTGCAGGCCCAGTGCAAAGTGCAAACGCAGGGTCCCCTGCTCAGAACTTATCAGAATTTCAAGGTGGCAACAGTGGGGCACAGACCCAGGTGGGGGCCAGGTGATGGTAGGCACCAAGCCCATGAAGCTGGCCTTGGGAGGAGCACGGACAGTTTTTTTTTTTTTAAAGGGCGTTAAAAAAAATCTGTACTGGCACAGAAATCTATCTAACTTGCCAAAACCTATCCTCTTGTGGCTATTCTTTCCTTGGAGATGTTTCCTTTTGGAATACATTTGCTTTGGTTTTGAAGAGTCAAGTGAAGTGAAAAAGATGAAGTCAATAATAGCACCGTGGGTTATAAATGTGGCCACAGCCTGAAAGGGGTGGGCAAAGCACCGTGCAAGGCTGGCTGGGAGGATAGGAGGGGGAGGAGGTGGTGCTGAGGGGCAAAGCCCCTGGCTCACAGGGACCCACACTCTGAGTCCTGCAAGCTCCATTCACCATCCCCTCTGCTAGCACATCCGTGGCCTCGCTGTCCAGAACAGGGGCCACAAGTGGTACCTTGGAAGTGGGGAGAGGAGCTGACTGACAGGTGAGCTGAGAGCTTCTGTAACCGACAGGCAGGGTTATACCCAGGTGACCAACCACGCCCACGTGTCTGGACACAGGACTTTCAGTGCTAAAAGCAGGACAGTCCCAGGCAAATCTGGATGGCCAGCTGCCCGGGTTATCACAGACGCATCTTCTGGGAGCCAACTCCACAGCCGAGAGGGCTCTTCTCCCAGCACTGCCTGGCCAGCTCCATGCAGAAGCCTCTGTTACTCTATTGTTTCCTCATTTTTATTTCAGGGGGTTTTGCTGACACCTCTCCTCCTCTTCAGACTGAGAGTCCCTTGATGGAAACAACCTGGTGTTGTTTACCATGGGTCCCCTGCAGCCTGGCCCAGGGCCTGGAGGATATTGGGAGGTTGGGAAATGTTTCTTGTGTCACGACTGATCTCATCCTACCACCACAGCAACAGATAGCCCAGAGGCCAGGGCATGGTTCCGAACCTTTGCCATGACCCTTGCCTGGGTCCCCACCTCATCTGTAACCCAGGATATGAAGCCGCTAACACAGCTGCCGTGTCCTTGCAATCACTTAGGTGGTTTCCAGGGATACCAAGTAGTGGCCATTGCATAGCCCTTGATGTTCAAAACAACAAACTCCACACTGGGGCCTTGGTCCAAGATGAGTATTTTTCATGTTCTCCAGGTGATTCTAAATGGGTAACTGGGGTTTAGAGCAAATGCCAAAACTGGGATGCTCTCTCCACTACCTGCTGAAATTCCACTTCGGGTGAGTTTGTAGCATTCAGGGACTTTCACTCTTTATGTTCTCAATGGCCCCCTTACCCCCTGAAAGCATTCCCTGGCCACCCCCATAATACAGATACCACAGCTGGACAGATGGGGTCAGTGGCGTTACTGTTACACACAGTGCTCAGCACCCAGCAGGGCCTGGCTTCCCGGACCTGCTGCCACCAGGATAAGAAGGGAGACCTCACCTAGAGGAGACCCAAGGACCGCCCCCCATCTGCCTCCACGCAGTGCTATGTTGGTCAGTGGTGAACAACTGGCCCGGGGGTTGGGGTAGGAAAGCTCAGATTTGTATTACTTGCCAGCTGCTGCGGTATACATATTCCCACCCTGAGCTATTGCAACCTAGCAACCTGGAGTTCCTGACCACAGAACTGGGAAGAGATGGGCAAAGCAGTCCCTCTGCACAGCAATGTTCCCATGACCTCTGCAGTCCCTGGCTTAGTTTCTCAGCCACGCCCAGATGTCAACTCCTCAGTCCATGGGGGATTTGGAGGGGCAGAGGCTAAAGCAGGCCTTTCTGGCTTCTGACTCCTTGACTGGACACACCATGGGCCCTGGAATGGCAGCCTAACGGCTGGGCTCTCTCAGTCCCTGATCACACTGAGCTGGGCTTTACAGACCACACGGGGGCTCTTCAAGGACAATCCTAACTTAACTCCCTGTAATTTGAGCTGGCTATGCCTGGCTCAGAGCCTAGTGTAAACAGTAGGTGCTCAATGCATGTTAAGTTGAACTGAATTCGGTCATCCTTTTCAAAGAACTCTCCATTCAGGTTTTGTTTTGCCCTTAAATGGCCCTGGCAGATGGGGGAGTGGGTGTCATTGGCCTCTTTGGACAGGTGAAGACACTGAAGCTTGGGAGGGCTTTGTCTGTATCCTCTGAGTCTCTGAGCAACCAGTGTGGGGCTCCCTGGCCCACAGTCATCTGTGCCTCCTGGTGCAGAGCTCATTCGTGGCATCAGCATGGGTCACCAGAGGAAGAGGTGGTGGGCACTCTGGTCCCCGCGAGGATGGTGGCCCACTCGGAGGCAATGGATGAGGCACAGCCCTGGGCCCTGCCCGGCTGGGGAGGGTGGCCAGGCAGTGGTGGTCTCAGAGGTGCCGGGGGCTGGGGGAAGCTACTTACATCAGGAACGAAGGGAGGCTCCAACATGCCGGCCTCCAAGCGCTTGAAGTTCATGCTCCTGAAGAAGGGGTGCCTTTTGACCCCGGCTGCACCCTCCACCTGGCAGCCAAGCCTCTGCTTTGCGTCCTTGGTGAGCAGCTGTAATGAAAGAGCCTCATGAGCACGCCCCTGGGCCCTTCCTCCTGCCTGGAGGCCGGAGGGCAGAGGCTTGTTGGGACATCGGTGGTCTCTGTCCTCCCCACTGTGTCCTGAGCCCTCCTGGGATCCTGGCTTCAGCCTCCTTCCTCCAGTGAAGGCCAGGTCTTGAGAGGGTCCCTGCCCCATAAGGGGACCAAGGTGGCAGCAGGACAAGCACCAGGTCCTGTCTTTGCAAGGACTAAGGCTGGCATTTAGTCACTGACACTGTCAACCTGTCGTGTCAAGCTGGTGCCCACATGGTGGCTTCTCTTCTCTCATGTAAGGAATTGGAACTCTGATCTCCCTGTTCCACGAAACCCCAAAGAAGCAGGGCTCCCTGTGTAGAGCCTGGCCCTGCTGTGATGGCCCTGAAGTTGTGCTGGCTGTCCAGACAGGAGGCAGAAATGAGGGTGAGGAGAGGGGTAGGACACAGGAATGTCAGCCAGGAGCCAGGGCTTCTGGTTTTTCAAGAGATGCCAGAGAATAGTTGAGACGTGTGACCTTCTGCACCTCAGGGGCCAGTGCTGCCTAAGTCCTCTGCCTGCCGCGATGGAACATACCTGAGACTGCTTCTTCGCTGTCTGTACAGCACCCTTCTTAGATTTGTAGGGCGAGAGCTGCCAGAGTCCAGGAAAGCCCTACGGGCCCAGGGCCTCCCTGGTTTCCCTGTGAGACCAGCCCTACAGTATCCGGAGCTGTGCCTGCTGGAGGGGACTCAGGCAGGACTGGCTTCCAGACCTAAGAGGCTACAGTTAAGGGTGAGGAGGAGGCCCAAGACTAGAGTACCAAGACACCAAGATCATTTGTAAGAGAAGAGGGTGGTTCTTTCACGGGAGAAAGACCGGGCCAGTGGTTTGACACTTTGCAGGCACAGGTCATGTTTATAGGACCAGCAGGCTTGGCCGCTGCCTTTCCACCAGTGGCCACCAGGGGGCAGCAGAGGGATAGCAGCGTCCCAGGTTGCCAGCCCAAAGCCTGGCGCTAAACCAGATTTGGGTGAGGGTGAGGGTGGGGGTGGGGGTCCTCTCTGTCTCCTGCCTGGGCCCCTCCAGTAGGCACAGCTCCGGATACTGTAGGGCTGGTCTCCCAGGGAAACCAGGGAGGCCCTGGGCCCATGGGGCTCTCCTGGACTCTGGCAGCTCCCACCCTACAAGCCTAACATACTCTCAGCTTGTCCCATGTTTCCAGACCTGCTTCTCAGAATTCCTGACGCGGAGCTGGGGCAGCCAGCAATGCTCTGATCACAGCTGACGCCCTCTCCCTCAGCCCTGTCCAGTCTGGTCACACTGGGTAGATAGCGCACCAGGGCACAGACACATGTTGCCAGCAGCCACCCTTCCCCTCCCCTGACCTCTGCTGCACGTTCCTTCTGTCCCCCTACCCCAACTTGGACTGAAACAACTCTTTGGCTCTCTTTGGGGCCTCACAGCCTGCTGTCCAACAGGCTGCACATTACACGGCTCCTCCCTCCTTGTCTATTACACGTCAGTGACAGATCTACGGCTCCGAGTTCTCCTTCCCACTGCTGTGATGTGAGAGGCGGACAGAGGATGGGTGGCTGCAGGAGGGCCCCCCCAGGGCTGGGGGAGCTGTACCCCGCAGTTTGGGGCTGCTAGCAGTGGGCCGGGGTTTCTGGAAGCAGGAGTGAAGCTGCTTTCATCAGCCTGCAGCTGCTCCTCCCTTAACCCCAGGCTAAGCTGATTTTGCGAGCTGAACTTGCCCCAGGGCCACTGTGGACTCAGAAAGGTGGGAAGCAGAGTCCCCTCTGGGGTCCAGCCTGCTCTGCTGTTCGGGGGGCAGTGTGGCTCCAGGAGGGGAGACCGTGGGCTTAGAGGTGTGCAGAGCCAGACACTCGGGCCCTTCTTGTTCTCATGGGGCTGGTGGCATCAGAGGGCAGATACCTGCGGGTGGGACTTGGGAGCCCAAGAGCCAGGCAGGAGCAGGAAGCGGCCATCTCCCCTCCAAGCCGAAGGAAGGGCGGAGGGCCAGCCATGGGGTGGGTAAGGGAGGGGCAGCGCTCCGGGTGGGCCCCACTTCCGAAGGCTTCCCTCACGCCTTCCTCCCCGTGGCTGCCAGCCCACAGCCCTGGCCTGTCCACCCGGCCTGTCCGACCAGTAGTCCTACATGTGTCCTGTGCACAGATGGGGCAGCAGTCACAATCCACAGATGCTGTCCCATGGAAACTTAGTTGCTGTGACCAGCACTCTGCTCAGTGGGTGAAGACCTGCTCATCACTTTCCCTCTGCAGCCCTTAGTCTCAAGCCGGGGCCTTGAGGCCCAGAGCTGCAGAGAGCAGGAGGCCCAAGGTCAGCAGCCCTCAGGGTCCCTCTGTGCCTCACGGACTAGCTTGGGCCATCTTTCTCTGCCCTGTGTTGACTTCCTCGTGGGGACACGAGAGTGTCAGCCCCAGCGTCCCCCTTCCCCTGCGTTGTGGGGCACCCCGCCCCCAGCTCCAGGATTCTCCGGAGGCCTTTGCTGATCACCCCAGTCCCCAGCAGGGAGCACTAGCACCTCTGGCTTGCCGGGTTGCACCGCCCACATCCAGCCTGTCCTGAGCCTGAGCCTGCAGTCTGCTTGGTGCTCTGAGGATGGGCCGGGGCTGCCGGGGGGCTGGCACTGGATGGCAGCTGGAGGGCGGCGCCCAGCTCACCAGGAACTCACCATCCTGCAGATGGACTTGGCCTCCTCGGAGAACTTGTGGGAGTACACCTCCTCGGTCTCCAGGACCCGACGGTCCACCTCCTCCCGCTTCACCTTCTCCTTGCGGCCGCGGAACGGTGACTGGCCCTCGATCATCTCGTAGATGAGGCAGCCCAGGCCCCAGTAGTCGGGGCTCAGGCCGTATCGTTGGTTGTTCAGGACCTCTGGAGCTGGGGGTGAGGACAGCGACAAGGCAGGTGAAGGCCTGCTGGCTGCAGCCTGAGCACACGGGCCAGCCCTGCCTGCTCCTTACCCCGGCTGGGCCTTGGGTGTCCTGTACCCAAGTGACGGGCTTTCATGGCTGGGGTCTGTGTGCACCAACTGCCACCCACCAGCTGCGGTAGGTGCCACCTCCTCCAGGGTGCTGCTCTCATGGTGCTTCTCTATAGCCCAATGGGCTCTGAAGGTGGCCTCAGTACTTTGACCACAGTGGATGGATGTGTCTTCCCTCCCTGATGTCTCCCCGACTTAAACCTGTGCTGCCCTTTTCACTGCCCTGTCCCAGTGACAGGAATGACACCTAGCACATGGCAGGTGCTGTACACATCCGATTCTCAGCAAATAAGGGTGTGTCTACTCAAAGTAAAGATGATTTTAAATGTATCTGGAATTCAGACAACCTCTCACTATGTCTTCCCTACTGCTCTGATAAAATGAATTATAGATTCACCATAGAAGCATAAAAAACGACAGCTCCGTGTCATCGGCAGCCAGAGGCAGCTGCATCGGCACACTCCCTGCTCTGCACACGACACAGGCCGAGCTGACAACGGATGCCACTCTGCGCAGGAGGCGGGCACAGATACACATGCAGGCGCGCAGACCGTTCCTACTGTCCTCCCACCCACTCCTCACCTATGCGTGCGTCTCTGTACTTCCAGCAATGACACAGGCGAGTACACTCACGCGCACACAGACCCTAAAGCCTGCCACATGGCACACAGTCTGAGAAGAGCCCTCCCTGACCAGAGACAAGTCCTGAAACCCACACACGTGCTGCAGGTGCAAGCCTGGGCGGAAGGCAAGAAGGTGCATGGTCCTGGGTTCCTGGCCCTCTCTGCCTCCCAGGGGAAGTCGGGCACGTGTGTGAGGTGTGTAGGAGGAAGCCCAGGGGATGTCCCCTGTTGGAAGGGGATTCTTGGGTCCCCAGATTTAGCTGTGGGGCCTCTCTTTGAAGCTCCTGGGATGTTGGTCTTGGAACAGGCTGAGGGGAATCATGCTTGGTGGCACGGCAGGTCCACCCAGTGTGGAGCCTTCCTTAGTGAGCTCCTCCTCTCAGGGTCTCCCAGAAGAGCTATTTCCCTGCCACACACGCAGACTGCTACTTCAGCAAGGCCTCGCCTGGGACAGCTCCGTGCCAGGCTCTGGCCACCAACCTCTCCACCGCCCAGTGACTCAGCTTTGAGACAGCAGGAGTCGCGCAGGGCTGTGCAGAGCTCGGTTTAGTTAGGTCACATCCTGGGTCACGTCCTGGGTCCCAGTCGCTAGCCCCCTGGCTAAGGCGTCCCCCCAAGCAGCCCCGTGGGTGACCACACTTCCACTTCTGACCAGGGGGGGACTTGGGGAGGCTGAAAGTGTCACACTCACCCATGTAGCCCACGGTGCCCACCCGGCCTCGGATCAGGTCTCCCTCAGGAATCTTCACGGCCAGCCCCAGGTCCGAGATCCTGATGTGGCCTGTGGAGGACAGAGGGGTCAGCAGGTCCCGGGACAGCACGTAGACACCTGGCTTGTACTGAGCAGGGCTGAAGACCGGCAAGGCACACGAGCCCTCGGCGTTTCCATCCATCTATGGAAGATGTGACCCTGATCTGGCCCCTCAGGGCGACCACAAGAGAGTCCAGGTGTGACGTGACGTGTTTAGTTACACTTTTTAGGAATAAAATATAAAGATGCAGAAAGGTGCCTGGATTGGGCTGGACACTGGCCAACCCTGCCCATAAAATGCTCTCCTGGGCTTCTTGGAAGGCTGAGGTTGCCTCCTGGCCTGACTCTGGGATTGCTGCATGGGAAAACTATGAGATTCTCCTGACATTTTGCAACAATTTGCTTAAGGGGAAAAAATTATAAGGCAATTTGGAAAGCAACTCTTTGCCCTGCTGTGTTGGCCTTTAGAGGCGGTTTGGTTTGGTTCCCTGGAGAAACTGAAAGGGCAAATGCTGGCCCCGGCATCTTGGGGCACGGACACAGAACCATCGGGGTGCAGAAGCCCAAGTCCCAGTCTGGGCCCCAAGGCCAGGGAGCACCACACCGAGTGCCTGCTCTTCCTTCAGTGGGGCGTGGCTACCTGGTGCCCCCAGAGGAGGAGCATGTCCCTGCCCATTAGATGTGGATGCCAGGCCCCTGGGAGGCACAGTCCAGAGGCCCCTGCCAGGCCGGAGCTTCGTGGGTTCCCCTGAACCCTGCAGAGCCTGACAGTCAGTGAAGGGGAAGAGCATGTGGGGTCAGCAGTCAGCGTGGGCCTCAGTGTGGGCAGCCCCATACCATGAGGGGGGCAGGCCCTGGGCTCCCTGCTTCTTCACGTGCAGCATCCCACATAGACCTTTCTCCCTTTCCTCTGCTGGGTGCTGAGGGGGCTGGGACATGCAGGAGACCCAGTTTCTGCTCTGGCTCCCCGCTGGTACCGCCAGGTGACCTTGGCAGGCTGGCTCCTGAGCCTGCCTCAGTCTTGTTATCTGTAAAATGGGCCCTGGATGCCACCCTGCCGCTTTCCTGGAGACAGGACAATCTAGTGAGGCAGAAGATGTGAAAACTGATTTCCAGTGTGAGGCTAAATTGTGATGGCATCACTGCTGCTACCACGTGCTCGCACACAGGAGAAAGCAATGGTACACACAAACGATCATGCTGACACACGCTGGCCAGTGCCTGGGAAATGCCAGCCCCCTGCCCACCACTGTCTCCTTCTCTCGGCTTGGTCACAGCGCTTCTTCACCGCACAACAGCTTTATTCACAGCACTGCTCCCCTGGGGCTTGGGCCTGAGGAGCGGGAACGGGGCCTCAGTGGCTCTCAGCCTGGCCTCCCCACCCCTCTCCGCCAGTCCCTGGAGGCTCCGCTCTGGGTGGTTCCTGACGCTCACCTCCACTACCACATCAGAAAGGCTCCCCGAGCCACTCCCTGACTTACCGTAATCGTCTAGCAGGATGTTTTCAGGTTTCAGGTCTCTGGAAGGGAAAGACAACAGACATCTGAGTGCGGCGTTTCTGGGGAGCAAGGACACAGGAGCATCTGGGCTGGCCGCCTTGAGCCACAGGAGCCTTTGTCCCACAGGGCATCTCCTTTCCACTTGGGGCCTGGGCCATCTGGTCTCTCTGGGTCAAGACCATTTTGAGCTTACTTCTTTCCTTCCAGTAATTTAAAACAAATGGTGCCATCTGCTGTGGGGAGCTCCTCGACATGGGAATGTGATTGGGAAGGTTAGGAAAGGCTTGCCCGGGTACCTGTCCAGACACTGACGGCTCCAGGGCCGAGGTCCTGAAGGAAGAGGAGGTCCGAGGGATGACGGAAGGGAAGTGACTGAGCCCAAGGCACCAGGCAGCACCAGAGGGTACAGGGTAGAGGGTGGGCCCAGGAAGTAAGACCCCTGCGGGACAGGCTCCCAGAAGGCTGGCTTGTCCCCCAAATCTGTCCTAGCCTGGGCGAATCAAGCCAGAGGGCACAGCTACAAGTGCAGCTGCTTCATCCTGTTCCTGGCCTGTCTTCCCTTTGCTAACAGGATCTTGCCCACAATAAGGGGAATATCTGCCTTCCCAGGATGGGGGCAGGCAGCAGAAGGGGCTGGCTTCCCTGGTAAAGGGTCTTCTCTGTGGGTAAAGGAATGGCCTAGAGCAGGATGTGGGCATCTCAGTTACCCTGCAGGGCAAACAGATCCAGGGTCCAGTTCTCAACCAACTGGCTTTAACAGATGCCAGCTGTCCTCATGGAAGGCCTAAGGCACCCAAATCTTCAGGGCAGCCTCACAAAGTGATGCTTCAAGTTGGTATATACTTGTTTATTTATTTATTTTTGGTACGGGGGGCTCAAACTTGGGTCCTTGAGCTTGCGCAGCAGGCGGCGAAACCACTGAGCTAAATCCCCGACCTTTGTTGCTGTTGTTGACATCACCTTTTGCTGTGTTGAGGGGAAGGCAAGAGGGGGTAGAAGGGAGGGTGGACATGATCATAGCATGATACATGCATGGGAATGTCAGTGAAACTTGTATAATTAATATGCATTAATAATTCTAATCTAAAAGTTCCAAATAAGGGTACAAGGCATCATCTCAATAACCAGCTCAGAGGGTTGGAATGCCAGCTCACTAAGGGGCCAGCCAGAACCTAACCCAGGGGGAGGCCACGACATGGGGAGGCCACAAGCAGTCAGGGCCGGGGGGATACTCTGGTTTCCTGCCTCCCCAGAGGAAAAGAAGAGCTTGCTTTTTCTTTCGTTCAAGTAAAAGAGGATCAAGGAGGATTCTGTTTCAACCCTTAGAGAAAATGTTCTGACTCTCTTTTCACTTGAATGAAAACAAAACAAAAACACAGGCGGGGAGATGGTATGGGGAGGACATGTCATGAAGAGCGTTCTTTCTTGTTTACAACATTTTCTTGGGTCCCAAGAAAGTCTCCACCCCGAGCTCCACGCCAAGGTCTTCCACCTGGGCTATGCGGGTGCCCAGGGCTTCGGTGGAGTCCCACGCTGGTGATTCCAGGGGTGTGGCTTTCTGGACATCACCCTTACCTTGCAGGAGCTTCCCATGCATGGTTTAGATGGATGATGGTAGAATTCAATTTGCGACAGCAATTAGATTATGCTGGATCCCTTGAAATCTGTGATGCAACTGTTCAATTTCAAAACATCAATATTTGGCTCCATTTAAACCTATGATGGACGATTTCAATGTCTCCTTAAAAAATACGGTTGGCACGATTTTCAGAATCCTTTGTGAAGGGCTGTAACGAGCACGCGAAGTCCCCGGTTCACTGTCGGAAGGATCTGGACACGTGGCCTCAGAGTCCAGCTGTGTGGCACTGAGGTTCATGAGGAGACGGGGAAGCCAGAGCAGGCTGATGATGGGCCAGGGCAGGACTCAGGCCACTTGTAGCCTGCCTGCGGCCAGTGACCCTCCCCAGGGCTCCGGGGCCGATTCCTGACGGCACCCAGTGGGGGCCACCGACCTCCAGAGTGGGTTGGAGAGGACAGGAGGTCGTGGTGCTCCTCGCTTCACATGCTCGGCTTCCTAAGTGTTGGAGGCCGGAGAACAAGGCCAGAGGGTGGCCCTGCTCACTTGCTCAGGGCCTCAATGCACCTGGTCCCCAGGGTGGGGATGACAGCCCACTAGCGGGCTGCAGGGGTCCACCGCACGCATGGAGACGCTATGGAGCCGGCTCACCTGTAGACAGTGTTCTCTCGGTGCAGGTCCTCCAAGCCACAGAGGATCTCGGCGGCGTAAAACAAGGCTCGCTCCTCCTCGAAGCCTGGGTTCCCCATGTTGTAGATGTGGAACTTCAGGTCGCCCCCGTTCATGATGGTGAGGACGAGGCACAGCGCATCCTTGGTCTCATAGGCATAGGCCAGGTTGACCTGGGGGCACAAGAACAGGTCATGACGACCGCGGCCCACTTCTGCTTCCCTTTTCAGGATCCTTGAAGCTGAGGGCTGGGTGGCGGAAGGAGGAACACCTTACACCACCACCCTGCATCTAGACAGCCTCTTGGTATTGTTGCCTGTTGCCTCTCTGGGCTAATAAAGGACTCAATGCCCAGCTCCTCCCAACAAGTGGTTTAAAGTGAACAGCAAGGAGCAAGGAGCAGGCGGTACCTTGACTTTCTCCCAGTCCTGCTAGAATGATGTCTGCGCCTTCACACCATGAAAGCCAGGCACTCATCAGCCAGTTACACCTGGATGCTGTCTTGTCGCCTGGTCAGAAAAGCAGGGCTTGGCTGCCTCTGGGCCATGGGGACTCTCTGACAGGGTGACAGGGCTGGGAGTGGCCAGCGGGCATTCAGGGGGTACAGCATAGTCTGGCCAAAACTTTCTCTTGCATGTAGGACGTGTCTTGTTCGCCTGTCGATGGCGCGACCAACAGAGGTGGATCTGGTCCCAAGGTGCTGTGCACTGAGGCCCTGGGGTAGCAGGAGAGGTAGACGGTGCTGGGATTGAAGCAAAATTACACTAGGCAGAGCTCCTTCGCTTTTCCACTTAGTGAGCCTGCCTAAATGAAATCTAGCCACTGTGGAACAGGCTGGGCCTGTTTGAACATCAGGGACAATAACAGTTAGCTGGGAGGAAAGGAGACAACAGGGATGTTGAGGGTGAGCCAGCACATGGGGGCTGGGGATGGAAGTGCACCGCCTCTGCATCTGGCCCTGTTCCTCCCCATCTGCCCAGGTGACCCTGAAAAAGGCTCCTGGTTTGCATGAGCATCCCAAAAGGCCCATGTATGAAGGGCTTGGTCTCCAAGATGGTGCTGTTGGGAGATGGTGGGGCCTTCAGGAGCAGAGGTCTATTAGGAGACCCATGGTCACCGGGATACACCCTGGGAGGGACTGGGTGACCCAATCCTTTCCTGTCTCTCAATCTTTTCCTGTCTCTCATGATGTGTTATGCATCATGACATAAGTAGTTTTGCTTTTCCACATGTTCCCAGTAGGTTGTACTCTTGGAGAAACCCAGAGCAACAGGGCCATCTGATCTTGGAGTAAGACCTCCAGAACTTTCCTCTTTATAAGCTAAGTGCCTCAGGTATTTTGTTATAATGATGGAAAGCTGACTATTACAGAGCACACTGAAGGAACTCCCTGCTGGGGCCATGCATGGTGCAAGGTCAGGAATATCCAGCCATCAAAGCCAATGGAGATGTAGTGGCTCAGATGTCAGGCTCATGACCCTTTTCCTTGAGTAGGATCCACCAGCACTGCCCCTTATAGATGAGGGCTCCACAGCCAGCACTGAGGTGGCAACCAGGGGTCAAAGAGGTTTGGGGAAAAACTGACTGCTGCTTGCCTTGTACACTTCCTCCTGCCATGTAGCACTGCACTGCCAACCCCTTCTTTCTGTACAAGGCTGGCAGTTGGGGACAGCCTGGGATGAGACCTAGAGACCCAAACTTCTGTCCCCTTTGAGTATCACTTTATAAAACCACCTTCCCCTGGCAAATGACCAAAGTACGGAGTTGGTGGTGGCACCTCTCTGTTCACATGCAGTTGGGGCAAGCTCGATGGACAGCGGTGTGAGAACAGCGATCAAATGAAAGATGCACAAATCTGTGCTACAGCAATTCCTCTGCTAAGAATATGTCCTATGGCTACACTTGCAGAAATATACTAAAGGAGTGTTCAAAGATGGACAGTGCAGCATTGTTGGTGGTGGTTTGAAAATGGGAAACGTGTCCATCTGTGGGGATTGGTTATGCAGATTACTGTTTCAGAGCAATGATGCACCACTTTCAAAATGGGGTTCAATAGCCAGGCAGAAGCCTAAAATCCCAGTACTCTTGGAGGCTGAGGCAGGAGGACTGTGAGTCTGAGCATAGCCTGGCTATGTTAGTGACCCTGTCTCAGAATAAAAAAGGGCTGAGGATGTATCTCAGTGCAAAGGCTCTAGATTCAAGCCTCAGTATTGAAAAATAAGTTTGGTGTGATTGATTGTAGGTCTGGGCAGAGAAAAAGATCTATAGCTTAAGGGAAAAAATACTGCAGCATAAGATGTATAGGAAGATCCTGTTGGCTAAAAATAATAAAGCCTATACATGAATAAAACATGTCTGGAAGGATTACTCAAAGAAGGAGGCATTTATTTTTATTGTGTACTCTCTCTGCTGTTTGAATTTTTACCTTGTGCATACATTAGCTTTTATAATAACACGTGTCAGAGACATTTAAAGCTGACCAAATATCCATGGCCTCCTCCACACTTCCTAGCCTCCCCTTCAGCTGGCTTGTCCCCTGAGATGACAACAGGCTGTGGGTGGAAGGGTGGAATGTCAGTCCCTCTAAGGCAATGAAAAGTCCCTGTGGAGACGTCCTAGTACTTCCCCCAGGCTCCAGAGGAAGTAGCTGTGAGATGGACGAGACTGGGCCAATCTCGCACTTGCTGTGATGGACAGATAAACTTTTGTTGCCTGTGGCTATCTGCAGTCTAATTCGTTACTACAGCGGAGCCTGGCCTAGACTGACTAATATGATGCCTCCCCAGGACACTCCACCACTGTGGTCTCCACAATGATGAGGAGCCTAGAGCAGCACAGAGGGTCTGTGGGACTGAAGCTTCCTGGGTGGGTTCAGGGAGGACTTGGCAAGGTGGTCTTCAGGGAAGCCAGTCACCACCAGGTCTGGTGACAAGACGGTCAGCTGTGACAGGTGTCCAGGTGCCCTGTGGTGGAGGGAAGGTCTGGCTGCCTTTCTGCATCCTTCTGGATCCTCTCCCTGACGTGGGGGTGGGGATGTGCCACACTGGAGAACCACTCCCTGGTACACAAGGGAAGTCCTGATCCCCAGAGGCGTGGGTCTGATGCTGCTCCGAGACACTCACCACAAACTGGCTGTTGACCTTCTCAAGAATCTGCTTCTCGTTGAGCGCCATGGACTCCCCTTTCCTCTTTTTGATCCTCTTCTTCTCCAGGCGCTTGCAGGCATACATTTTGCCTGTGGCCCGAACCTGGCAGGCACAGACCTGAGGTGCGAGAAGGTCACCATGGTCACAGGGGCCCTGTGATGGTCAGCCCAAGCCCCTGTGAGCCCACTGCCGCCCTGGCCCTGCCCTTGGGAGCACTTGAAGGTTCAGGGTCCACCATGCACACCAATGTCTGGCAGAGGTTTTAAGCACTGTCCCCCTCTCAGGAGGGACAATTGAATTTTCTCCTGTAAGCTGCTGGCAGGAGAGGCTTGCTTTTGGTCAGTGAAAGGAGAATTCAAGAATCCTGACTATAATTTGGAGCAATGGCAACAGGGCATTTGGGCTCTGGCTGTAGCTCTGCCCCATACTGGCTGTGTGACCTCAGTTGGGCCACCTAAGTATTCTGAACCGCAGCTTTGCTCGTCTCTGAAATGGGAGGAACAGGGCTTGGCCTCACATATGGGGTCAGATAATACCCAAAGAAATCTCTGCTCCCGTGTGCTAGCACATGGCAGTGGCAACATCCAGATCTGTCGGAGGCCAAGGTCACTGAGCTCCTTTGGGGCTTTACTTGTCCCTCCTGCGAAACGACCCAGCGATGGGTCCACCGCTCCCCAGAGCCCCAGATTAGAGGCTGGGTCCAGTTTACCTGCCCAGTGGCTCCTGTCAACATCCTCTTTCCCTCCCACACACATCACAGGTGCCCCAGGGCCTGGGACCCCACCCCCTAGGCTCGAGGAATTCCTACTTAGAGACCCTTCGGGGAGATCTAAGAGGGTCAGGAAGAGCAAGCAGAGACCAGGAGCTTTCAGTAGATATCACTTACCTCCCCGAAGCCCCCTTTCCCCAGCACTCGGTACTGCCTGAATGTATTTTTGGTCACGGGTTGCCTGAAAAGAAGAAAGAACGTGACATTGGTCTCCGTGAGTTACAGTTCAGGATCCACAAGAAATGGACCCAGGCACCACTGAAAGCAGCTGTGGAGGCACAATCCCAGGACCTCTGATGGCTCCAGGGATCCTCAAGAATAATAGCTGTAGACTGGACCCTCAAGGGCTTACTCTGGGGCTGGTGCCTGGCTTGGTCAGCAGGGTGGGGCAGGGACTTGAAAAATGAGCCTGGTGTGCTCAGCTGCACCATGTGGGGTGTCCCTCTCCCCAAACTCAGGGAGGGGGAAGGAGTCACAGAGGAGGCCTCTAAGGATGAAGGGAGACCACAGCCTCGCCACACCTGCACAACAGCGAACCGCACTTCCGGTCGTATAGGACCTGTACCTCCGAGGGACAAAATCTGCTAGCTTTGGCTCTGGGCTGGGTACTCTGATCATCAGTCCCAACCATTCCCCCACCGGGAACCCTTAATTATATTTCCCTCAGCGAACCAGGACGCTAGAAGATCCTGAATGTCCATGGCTGGAGGCATGAGGTAATCTTCACATTGTGTCTCCTGACACCCCATTTTCATTGGCCAAACCCACTTATGTCTAATCAGACAGCTCTGAGTTCCAGGAGTAAGCACGTAAGAGGCCATCTAGTTGAACCAAGACTCCACAATGCGAGAGCTTATTCTTCATCCCTGGTGTGTTTGGCTACAATCATCTTAGAATGAAAGAGCTGGCTCTTGGATCCCCGGGACTATTTGTGAGCAGCCCTCTTCTCAGGAGTCCTGACCAGGGCCGAAGGGTGACTGACTTGGGCCAAAGAAGCGAGTTAGTTCAAGAAAGCCCAGGGTGCCTCCAACTGCCCACTGTCTCTTGAACAAATGTATCTTGTGCAAAACCCTCTGGCTGCTGGGACCTGAAGATGGTTTGGATTTCATGGAAGCCACATCTTCAGCACCATGGCTACTCTTAGGGCAACTTGGGAAAACCACAGCACTCTGGGGCCCCATGTCTCCAACTCACATGCCGAGACTCGCTGGTGTTTTCAAGGGCCATGGGGCCCAGTCCCCATCACAGAGCTGCCCCCTCCCGGCCCCTCCCTTTTCTCCTTCTGTACAGGGCACCCGGGCAGCCTGGAAGTAAATCTGTCCTACACTGGCACCCGTCATGTGGTCCCGGGAGCCTTTCCTACAGCTGCCCTCGAAACCACATGAAGGCAGCTGGGGCCTAACAGTTTACGATACATGGAGAACAAACAGTCGCTCAACATTACCGCAGAACTCCTCGGCTAGGGGGAAATGAATGTAATACAATTTCCCAGGAATTTCTTGGTTAACCTTGGAAGGGAAAAAATCCCTTTAATATTTCGGCAGTACAGTACTAACAGGCCATGATCTTGTTTGGGAAGAAAAAAAATAGGAGGAAGGCTGGGTGCTGTCGGTCATTTGGGGCATTGCCAGGCCAGGATCCTGCCCTGCTGTCTCCAAAAACTCAGTGCCTTCCAAAGGATGAACTCTTAACTTCTCTGTAGTCAGTGTACAGATTAGAAACATGCATCTCATGCACTTGGTACAGACAAGTAAAACGAAAGCCAGTGGCCACAGGATTCTGTAGGAATCATAGCTGAGTGGGCTAAGAGCTGAGAGCTTGAGGGAGGGGCACTGGGTTCAGGTTCTAGCCTTGCCAAGCCTTTGTGTGTGGCCAGAGCCCGCCCATCAGTGTCTCTGAGGCGCGCATCTCTGATAAGTGGAGATAATGAGAAGGCCTATGTATCCATCTCAGGGTTCCTCGCAGGGTGCTATTTGGAGTGTCAGCTGTCGACATTCGAACCCCTTGGTGTGGAGGGTGGGCCCTTGGCGGGGTCTCTGTAACAATACTTGCTGCTCGGTGCACCCCACACAGGCTCATGTCATCCTCACACTGGCCTCAGGACATGGAACTATTCTGTCCCCACTCTTTGTTTGTTTTGTTTTTTTGGTACCAGGGATCGAACTCAGGACCTTGCACTTATAAGGCAGGCGCCGGAACCACTGAACTAAATCCCCGGCCCATCTGTCCCCACTCTTCAGTTGAGAACGTTTAGGCTTCGAGAGGTGGAATGAGTTGCCAGGTCCTGGCTGCTAAGTGGTAAAGTGGGACTGGGGTCCCACCTTCCAGTGCCACCCTGCTACCCTGGGTGGCCAGGTGCAGCTCAGGGTGTGTGTTCCACAGCCCAGGCCTCCAGGGCGTGGGTGGGCAGGATGAAATATATCCCCACTGGCCTGTGCCGAGGTCCTCAGAACCATGATGGAGCCAGCAGCAAGAGTGGCCACTCCTTCACCATTGGACATGGAGAGGCAAGGACACAGCAGGCCCCATGGTGACTGCCAGGGGGTGACAGCCTGCAGCCTGTGGCTGACTTCTGTCGAGCGCCAGCCTTGTTCCAGCACTTGCTATCTTACTTTATCTCATTCTCTCCCCAGCCTGTGAGGTGGGTATGACTGTCTCCATTTTCCAATGAAGGAACTGGGGTGCAGTTAGTTGAGCCCCCCCTCACAGAGGCCCCTCCTCAGAAAGAGGCAGCTGGGACCTGGGCTGTGGCTCTGTGGCTTAGCAGGGTGTCTGGTCCGACCTGCCCTCCTGAAGCCCTCCTGTGACGTGCAGGTGCAGGGTGGCCAGGGGAGCTCATCAGGCCAACAGAGAAGACCACCCTCCGGTC
The DNA here is from genome assembly GCF_053883595.1 of Heterocephalus glaber. Classification (NCBI taxonomy): domain Eukaryota; kingdom Metazoa; phylum Chordata; class Mammalia; order Rodentia; family Bathyergidae; genus Heterocephalus; species Heterocephalus glaber. The sequence continues at coordinate 65,161,825 of NW_028258320.1, forward strand.
AGTGTCACCGCTCTGCTCAGTGGGGGCCATGTCCTGGCCAGTGGCTGCAGGCAGGCTGCTTGCCCTCCTCAGGGGGTTTCCCGGTGAGTGCAGGGCAGGGCTGAGAATGGGCTTTGAGGGGGCTCCAGGCCTGCAGCCTTCTAAACGTCTGCAGGGGACCCAGCCTGCAATGATGAAGGGGCAGGATGGCACCCTGCTCTCTAACCATGGAGTGTCTTGGAGGCTCTGAGTCCCAGAACTCCCAGGACAGGGAGCATGGGCAGTGAAAGGGAATGCCCGCCCCACCCCCCTTGTCTATCAGCTTAGCTCAGCATGGATTTAGGGCAGGAATCACTCAGTTCTGCAAATCCTGCAGCATCAAAGGTGGACTGAGCACTGAGCTGGGGGTTCTGGGCCAGGGTACCTCCTCGGATGCACTACTGGTGGGCTGGGTGACAAGGCAATGTCTCCTCTCTACCTCTTTAGTCACAGGGAGGTGGCCATGCAATGAGAGCACTTTGAAAAGAGCAAGGCAGCACATAAGCCATGAGCAGATGCCCGATATCACCTGTTAATAGAATAATGGAAACAAAACAATAAGGAAACCGTGCAGCTCACTCCCCAGGAGGAAATCAATGCTGATGAAGCCAGGGAGAGCAGGTGCTCAGGGGCTGGTGGGGCTGGAAACTGAGGGTCGCTGTTTTGAAAGGCAACTTTAAGTCCTTCGGTTTATGATCGGGTGCCTTTTGACTCAGAAATTTCTCTGCTAGGCATTTCTGTGCATGTACTTGCAAAAGTACATACAGATTTATGTACAAAGCCATTCATTATTTAGAGAAGGCTGCACAAAAAAATTGAGAAAGCCTTAATGTTCATCAATAGGGCAGGGTGTTAAAGGATGTACAACTATTTCTAAGAGCTCTACTTGACTAGCAGAGAAAGGATTCCCAAAGACAGTGAACCAAAGAAGCAAGAACAGGGTGCTATGTGTGCGCCTCAATTTACGTGCACTTAAAAATGTGCAGATTATTTCTAGAACTTAATTAACAGGAGGAGGAAGTTTCATTCTATTGTAATCCTGGACCCCTGGGAAGTAACAGCCTTTTTATATGAAGTCGCAGGTGAAACCCTGCACCTCTACCTCTCCCATTTGGATGCTGTCATGTGTGGGATGTGGAACTCACCTCTCCAACCACTTCCATTGGAGAAAGCGGTCAAAATACATGCTGTGCAGGTATTCGTGGAACGGCTCTCCCCTCAGGTAGTCATGGACAGACCTAGCTCAGATGGACAGAAGGATGAGCATGTTATAACCCCAACCTCAAGCCAGTGGGCAGAGCTGCTGCCTTTGGGAATATAAACAAACAAGGTCTTGCAACAGATGTGGCACATTTGGCCAGAGGCCTTGGCACCCTGCCAAAGGTAGTTCGAAACTGGTGGATCCTGTGACATTTCTTGGGTGCCTGTCTATGCTGGGCACTGTTCTGGGCACTGGACTACAGCAGGGAGCATGGGGGGGATGCCAACTGGAAACCACAAACACTACACAATCCCAGAGATGCGCTGTCACAGATTAGGGTTTGGTGAGATCTCTCTGAAGAAGGGAGCCCTTAGCAGAGATGAGCGAAAATGGAGCCTTACAAGGTATGGGAGGTGATGGGGACTCAGAGGAGGTACGGATGGGAAGTGGGGACACAGCTCCTGAGGGATTTGGGTTTGGTCTGGACCAGCAAGACCACTATGTGCAGCAGAATTTGCTGGGCACTTGCTGTGGGCCAGGTGCCAGGTCCTGGATACTGGGGACTCCTCTGTGTCTTAGGCCATCAGAGAAGGGCCTGGCAAATTTCAAACTGGGCCGAGGGCAGGGATGGGCTGCTCCCCTTTACACAGTGGCTATCTACTTCAGGCACTTGGGACCTGGGGAAGGGAAGGGACAATGGCAGGATGGGGACCACCAGAGGCTGTGAACTACTAAACCTGAAAGTAGGCCAGCGTGGGAGTCAGGGTCACTGGCCAGGATACTGACAACTGCTGCTCATCTCTCCACAGCACCTAAGGCAGGGCTAGGCCCAAGGCAGCCTTCTCCAAATATCAGCTCTCACCACAGCCCTACCAGCTCCTCCCTCTGCCCATGTGGTCCCTGGTTTTGTTGTGTAAGCTCCATGAAGGCCAGGACTGCCTTCCTGCTCTCCCTCAGAGCTAGTGCAGTGCCTGGTACACAGCAGGTACTCAATGTGTGCAGTGCTGAATTAGGGCACACAAAAGCGTCAGACTCATCCAGCCGTGTGAGGTGACCGGTTCGGATGGGGCCTGGCAGGCATGTGTTGGTGTACCTGCATTCTCAGCTCACAGCAGCAGCGTGCATATCAGGGCGGGGTGGGCTCAGTTGGTGCCAATTTGGCTCGCCCTCCCCTAGGGTGGATGTGGGGCCTGCTGACAAGATCCAGTGCTGCTGAGCAGGCAGCCTGTGCACCCCCAGCATCAGTGCCACCTGGTTGTGACAGCTGACAGAGGTGGGGACTGAAAGATTTCAAGGCCATCCAGGCAGGGACAAGTTTTTGTATATTCCTCGGTCTCAGTAGCTTGGAGAGCCACCTGCTCTGAAGCCCCTCTGAAGTAGGCATTTTCTTTGGACATGGCACTGCATTATCTTTTCCCTTTGTGAGAAATAAAACGGTCCACTCATCTGTGGAGGAAGTTCCAGCTCCCAGTGGATGTTGAAACCTCAGATAGTGCCTAACGCTATATGCTAAGGTTTTTTTTTTTTTGGTACTGGGGATCGAGCTCTGGACCTTGCGCTTGTGAGGCAGGTGTCGGAACCACTGAGCTAAATCCCTGGCCCTAAGTTTTTTCCTCTGCATAGAAACCTATGATAAAGTTTACTTGTAAATAAGGCACAGTAAGACATTAACAATAACTAATGATAAAGTAGAACAATTGGGCCAGGGATTTAGCTCAGTGGTGCCGCCACCTGCCTTGCAAGCACAAGGTCCTGAGTTCGATCCCTGGTACAAAAAAAAAAAAGGTAGAACAATTATAACAATATACTGTAATAAAGTAATTTAAAACTCATTCCTGACATTTCCCATTTAATATTTTCAAACCACATTTGACCATGTATAACTAAGTGTGTGGGAAGCAAAACCACGGATATGAGATGACTGCTATACACAAATAACTACGTGGCTTGGCCAAAGCCCTCAGGCACTGAAGGCCTTCCCGGGAGCCACACTGCCAGGGGAGGGACAGGAGCAGCCTCTCGCCTGTCGGCCCGATCCCCTCAGTCCAGGCTGGCCAGGCTGGTGGAGAACTTACTGCACACAAGCAGAAAACAGCTCTTTACAGGGTCGCTGCAGGAGCTTCGCCTCTGTCTGGGACACCAGGTCTCGGCTGACTTGAGCAATGAAAATTGGGGACTGGAAGGAAGGAAGAGAAGAGGTTAGTGAGGAGTAGGGTGGTTGGGGGGCATGTATGCCAGGCCCGGGGTGAGGATGGCCTGGCTCCCTGTGCCAGTGTGTGTCCAACCGCCTCCTGCCCCACGCCCGGCCATGTGGACAGTGTCCAGCAGTATGTGCAGGTGGCTGGGTAGGAAGACACAGAGCTCAGACTTAGGGGAGATTTCAGGCTCTGCCACTCACAAGCTGTGTGACGTCACAGAGGTCACGTGGCTATTCTGAGCCTCATTCCCCCTGCGGCTTGGCCCTGTGGCCAGAAGTGACAAAGTGTGCAAGTGCTCACAGTTGTAAGGAGCTGGGCACCACGGTCCGGCTCATCACTAGCACCTGTCGAGCTTGGTGACGTCCTTTGATCACACTGAAGGCACATGTGAAGATGAACATAGTCCACCCCAGACCCAGGGTTCAGGTGAGAGGGGCTGCACTGGGGAGAGTGTGAGTGGGTGGGAAGGCTCAGGAGGAGGCTGGGGGGGAACTCAGTGGCCGCAGGGTACAGTACTAGAGCTGGGTTTGAATCCCAGATCTGCTCCCTGTGGCTGTGGGACCTTTGTCTTAATTGTTCAGCTCCACTGTTCTCAGCAAGGTGATGAAGAACAGTATTTTTTCCCAGAAGAATCAATGAAATGTTCAGGCTGAGCTCTGTCCTATATCCTGCCATGTAAGTGGTCACCATGGTCTCCTCTCATTCTCTTTCTTTGAACTGCCAGCCAGAGTACTGTACCCTATTTCAAGTTTGAAAGGAAAGTTCCAGGAGTTTTTAAATCCTACCGGGAGCACTAGTGGCCTCTCCTACCAGGCCCCTCCAGGCCATTCACCCTCCACCAGCTGTTCCCAGGACCTGACTCACCAGCTGGGCTTCAAGGTGGGCTTTTAATAAATTACAGGGAAAATTGGGAAAATTGCTGGGAGCGGGCTCAGAAAGACAGCATGTAAACACATCTTTCTCCTCAAAGGATGCTGAGATCTGAAAGGCTTGCCTTCTCTCCCAGCTACTGAGATGTGACTGTGGGCTTGATTATTCTGCCTAGTCTGCTAGGCGGTGCCTGCAGGGGGTTGGGCTGGGGGTGGCAGGGGAGCCTGGCAGCAGCTGGTCGGTCCCTGCTGAATGAAATCAGTGGCTCATTTTCTATTCCCCTTGGTTCTCAATACCCAAAGCCCTCCTTCCCTTCTTTCCCAGCCCCAGCCTCTCTGCGGGTTCACACCTGCCCTGGCATCTCCTTCCCCAGGCCCTGGTCAGGGCAGCCTGGTATCAGTGAAAGGCAAGGACACCAAGCACCATCCTTGAGCACATTTCCCTGCCCACTTGCCATGGGCTATTCTGGTGGTGGCAGCTCTCTCTCACCTTTCTCTAGCCTGCCGTGGACCATTCCTCCCTCCCCACAACTAAGAACCTTGATCTAGAGGGCAGAGGCTCAGTGTTGCCGCAGGAGCCCAGGATCAGCGTCAGGAGCCCAAGCTCAATCTGACCTCTTGCCCTCCTTATCTGCAATAGGCGGGAGCTGCTCCTGGGACGCCCTAAGGCTCCTTTGAGATTTGAGAATTGGTGGCTGGGGATTTTTGCTCCTAAGACGTGGGAATATTTGGGGGAATTGTGGAAGTTCAGTCTCTTGGGAATCAGTAACTCCAGGTTACTTCAGAGCAATCAAATATGAGGACAAACCACTGGCCATGGGCAAATCTGCTTCAGGGAGAAGAGAGCTCATGGATGAGGCAACCTCAGTGGGGAGGGCCCAACGCCTGGCCCAGACAGGTGCTCCCTGTGTATTTGTTAACAGGCTGGATAGTGGAGTGTGTTGTGCCAGAATGTCATCTTGTATCCTGTGCAAGTCGACAAAGATGAATAGAGATGAATAGAGATGCTGGGAATGGGCAGCGGGGAGGAATGGGAAAACATATCTCGGAGTGTAAGGAGAGGGTCCCGAGTTGCCCACTTGGTGTGCACTTGGATGCACAGAATTTTGCTAGTGTTCTGCCTTCATTTGCACCCAGGGAGAACCCACTCTACCCATGGTAGACCCAGCTGGGGGCTGCACAGGGCACGGGTGGGAGATTAAAAGGTGAAGCCAGTGTGGTCGATAATGTCCCAACAGAAAAGATCCCACACCTCTCAGCTATGTATGGTAATATATAAAATGGCTCGTTGGAACTCAATGGCTTCCACGCTTTTCTTTCTTTCTTTCTTTCTTTAGCAAATTTTCCTCCTTTTCCAAATGAAATTAATCTATAGACCCAATATTTAAAACAATAAGGATGAGGCTGGGGATTTAGCTCAGTGGTTCCGCTGCCTGCCTCGAAAGTGCAAGGTCCCGAGTTCGATCCCTGGTACCAAAAAAAAAACCCCAATAAGGATGATTGTTAACAATGGTCTATATGTATTGCGAGGGTCTATATGCATGAAGACATCATACTTAATCTCACTTAATCTACATCTGGCTCTATGAGGTAGGTATTAATATGATGCCCATTTTGTAGATGAGGAAACTGAAATTCTGAAAGCTTATCTGCCTCCCTGGCACAGTAGGCACCACATCAGTCTTATAATCTGAAGAAAGTTAAGCAATTTGCCCAAGATTACCCAGCCAAGAAGTGGCAGCAGAGATATGAACCCAAGTTGGCTGGCACTTGAGTATGATTTGGTTTGGAGGTGGTGGGCTTCTCCATCCCACCTCATCTCCCAGAAGGCTCCTGAGGTGTGACCTTAGCCCTCAGGGGTCTACAGAGCCAGTGTGAAGAGCAGGCACTATGAGGTCCTGTGAGGCCAGCAGAGGCAGGTGCCACAGCTCAGGGCCACAAGCCACAGGGCGAACAGGAGGGAGAAATCATGATGGGCTGGGGCCATCTGCGAGAGGATGGAGTCCGGGGCAAAGCAGAATCTGGCCTCAGATCTCCCAGCTCTAGTGGGCCTGCTGCTGCAGGTGAGGACAGCCAACTGGACTCCCTTCCCACAGGCAGCATGGCTGTACAGAGTCTGGGGTGACCCAGCGGTGCTCACAGTCACAGGGTTCCCATACTTGGGGCTGACTCCCCACGGGCAGAGCTCTCTCATGGGAGTTGAGGAGCAGATGATAATGCCTTTAGGTTTAATGACCACTGCTCTGAACCCAGCCTCTGGCTCAACACAAAAAGATTAAGTGACTCCAACCAACTCCTCTTCCAAGTGACTCCAGTGAGCAACAACTTTGCCAACAAGAAGGAACAAGAAGTTGTTGGCCAGTGTAAGTCTGGAACAGAAACTCAAACCCACCCGTAGGGTACAAGGTGAGCAGCTGCTTGAAGAGCATTTCAGTTGGACAGATACTGTGTGAACCCGTGGAACCAGAAGGTGCCTGATTCTTCCCCTCCACTCAGAGAAGTCATTGCAAAGAGAGGGTAATAAAGAAGGGCCTCGGGATAGTGCAGCAGTGAAATACACCATGTTAACAGGAGCAAGGACCAAAACCATGGTCTCAGTAGATGCAGAAAAAGCATTTGACAGATGATAAAAACCCTAAAGAAAACTGGAATAGAAGGTCTTTATCTCAATCTGATAGTGGAGTGTGATGGCACACACCTGTGATACCAGCGCTTGGGAGATGAGGCAGGCGGATAGTTTTGAGCTCCAGGCCAGCATGGGTTACACAGTTCAAGCAGGCCTAAACTGCATAGTGAGACCCTGTCTCAAAAAACAAACAAAATCAATCTGCTCAAAGCCATCTATGATAAACCAACAGCCAACATCACACTAAATGGACAAAAATTGAAAGCTTTCAGGAACAAGACAAGGATGCCTGCTATCACCAATCTTGTTAAATATAGTTCTGGAAATATTAACCAGAGCAATTAGACAAGAGAAAGAGATGAAAGGAATGTGGATAGGAAAGGAAGAAGTTAAATTATCATTATTTGCTGATAAGACCTCCAAAGATTCTACCAAAAGACTCCCAGAATTAATAACCAAATTTGGTATCATAGCAGAAATCAAAGTCAACACTCAAAAATCAGTAGCACTCCTGTACACAAAGAAACTCACTGAAAGAGAAATTAGGGAAACAACACCTTTCACAATAGCATCAAGAAAAATGAAATACCTAGAAATCTAACAAAGGGAGTGAAAGACCTCTACACTGAAAACTACAGTACTCTGAAAAAGAAGGCCAGAGAGGATATCAGAAATGGAAAGATATCCCTTGTTCTTGGGTAGGCAGAACAAATGCAGTGAAAATGGTCATGGAGTCTCCATCAAAATACCAATAGCATACTTCACAGAACTAGAGAAAACAATCCTAAAATTCCTATGGAAGCAGAAGAGAACTACAGTGGATCCTTGACTTAAGAACTAATTTCAGAGGTTGGGGATTTAGCTCAGTGGCACCGTGCCTGCCTTGCAAGCGCAAGGTCCTGAGTTCAATCCCTGGTACCAAAAAAACCAAAAACAAACTAATTTCATTCCTGAGGGCTGGCTGTAACTCAAGTTGGTCAGTTGAGGGCTCAGGCTCCTCTAAGAGCCTTCAAAGTCCCTCTCCTGTATCTAGGCAGATCTTAGTGTCCTTAGAGAGACACTGGCCCAGGATTTCTCAACCTCACACAAGAAAGGATGTTGTGATGTTCCTTCCAGAACTCTTTGAGGGTTCAATCTATATCTGAGACCATCTGGAAGCACAACCGGCCGGCATCCAGGTCATACCTCAAGACTTTGGTTGTAAGTTAAAACTAAAATTCCGGTCGTAACCCAAGTTGTTCATATGTAAGGCCAGTTGTAACTCAAGGGTCCACTGTAGAATAGCAAAAACAATTCTGGGCACCAAGGGCAAAGCAGGGGGCATCACAATCCCTGGATTGAATACTACAAAGTCACCATGATAAAAACAGCACGGTACAAGTAAAGAAACAGACCCGAGGGTCAGTGGAACAGCAGATGCAGAAACATCTCCAAGCACACTGAGGTACCTATCTATGAAAAAGGGACCAAACACTTCACTGGAAGAAAGAGAGCCTCTTTAATAAATGGTGCTGGGAAACTGGCTTTCCACATGCTGAAGACTGAACCTAAACCCATATCTCTTACTAGGCACTAAACTAAAATCAAAATGGATCAAAGATCTAAATATAAAATCAGAAACACTTCATGTGCTGGAAGGTAGAATAAGTAAAACTCTCAAAGACATAGAACTAGGCAAAGATTCTATTAACAAAATCCTGATCACACAGGAAATACTACAAAGAATCAGTAAAGGGGAGCTTATCAAATTAAAAAGCTTTTGCACAGCGAAAGAAACCACCAACAGATGAAGAGACAACCCACAGAAAGGGGAAAAATTTTTACCAGCTACTCTTCAGACAAAAGACTAACACCTAAAATATGTAAAGAACTAAATAAAATCAGACACTCAAATTTAAACACCCAATCCAAAAATGGGCATCTGAAATGAATACACTTCTCAGATGAAGAGATACAAATAGCAAATAAATATCTGAAAAAATGTTCAACATCATCGGTCATTCGAGAAATGCAAATTAAAACACTGAGATTTCATCTCACTCATGAAGAATGACTATCATCAAGAAATCAACCATAATAAATACTGGCAAGGCTGTGGGGAAAAAGAAACCCTTCTCCACTGTTGGTGGGAGTGTAGACTGCTGCAACCACTGTGGAATTAAGTATGGAGATTCCTCAAAAAACTAAAACTAGAGGTTCCATTTGACCCAGCTGTTCCCCTCATAGGTATCTTCTCGAAAGTTAAAAGCATCATGCCACAGTGATATATGCATACACACATTTATAGCAGCACAATTTATAATAGCTAAATCTTGGAAACAGCCCATATGCCCATCAGCAATGAATGGATAAAGAAAATGTATCTATATTCAATGGAGTACTGCTCTGTCATAAAGGATAAACTTGAGTCATTTTTAGGTAAATGGTTGCCCCTTGAGACCATAATGTTCAGTGAATCATACACACAAGTTTAAATATCACATTGTTTCTCTTATGTGAGAAACCCAAAATGTAAATAAGCGCAAAATGGAGGACAGATATTGGGAAGGAGGATGAACATATTCAAATGGGAGGAGAATAATGGCAGGGGAGGGCAATGGGAAGGAACAGAAAAAGGATTAACAACAAAAAAAAGAGAATGGAAAGGGAAAAATGGAAACAAAGCTTTTATAAATGAGGAGGGAAAAAAGAGTTAAGGGAGGGGAAAGAAGTGGGAAAAAAGGAAGAATTAAGACATATTAGGTACAGATACAAATTCTCTATGACGCATGTGGTTATTATGTATGGCAAATATGTACTCATAAAAATTTTTTAAAAAAGAAAGCCCTCAGAAGCCTACATAAGAAAAGGCACCCCTAGGAGCTCAGAAAGCTCTGGAGCTCTGAGGAACTCTGAGCTTAGCACCTGCACTCCATCCCTGGCTCTCTGAAGAAAGAATTACTTGCAGTTCCAGATCCCTTCTGGGAGGCCAATCCCTCTGGCCAGGTGGGTTCTGGACAAAAACAATGTGCAGGAGACCAGCTTGAAACCCCACTGGGCAGGCTATAGAATATTACTGAATTGGCTTATAAATCAGCATTGATTAAAAGTACAAGTCTGGGCCAGGGATTGAGCTCAGTGGTTCCGCCACCTGCCTCACAAGCCAAGGACCCGACTTCGATCCCGGTACCAAAAAAATAAAAGTACAAGTCTGTCCTAGGCCTATGTGACCTGCTAGATGAGCCTTGGGCTGGCATATGGAAAAAGAACTCCCTATGCCAATGGTCACAATTGAGATCTCAGTGGTCAGTGATACCGTGGCATCTCTGAAAGCAAGATGATACTCCAGCTGAAGATTTATGACTCTTGAGCAGCTCTTCTCCCAGATCCAATGTTAGCTAAAGATAACACGGGATACTTGTTAATTACAACCTGGCATTTACAGGAATGCATCATTCCTCCCTTTCTACAAGCCTGGTTCTCATCAGGGCCTGAGTCCCACTGTTCCCTACGTCTGCCTGTACACCCCCTGCTATCTTGTATAATCAATAAATACTGACAAGTGTGAGCCTCGTGGTCTTAGCCTTGGAAGAGCTAAGATCAGGTTCTGTCTCTCCCTGCCCCCACCCTAGTTTATGAAAACCTTTGTCTCTTGTATTATTCCTTTTTTTTTTTGGTACCGGGGATCGAACTCGAGTCCTTTCACTTGCGCAGCAGGCGGTGAAACCACTGAGCTAAATCCCCGGCCCCTCTTGTATTATTCTTTCTCCTTGCCATACCCTCAGCCAGGTGGTCAGGCAGCCCGAGACAATGTCCTCATGGCACTGAGGCCTTCGGACACTGGGAGTGGCAGCTGTGCAAGCGCTGTGGACTGTCCTCTGGGATGGAGCTGAGGGCCAGGGTGGGGAGGAAGGCTGGGGAGATACTCCTCTATGTCACAGATGTCCCTCTAGTTTCTCAGCAAGCAAACATGCAAGGGTGAGGGCCTCAAGCCCTTACAAGTCTCCAGGGACGAAGGAGGCCAGGCGAAGGGTCTTGGTGGTGGTCTTTGGTAAAATTCCCTCAGGGGCTTGGGACTCCATCAACCAGGAGTGCTTTGAAGTGACACCTTCTTCCTTTGGTCTCTAGATGGTTACCTGCTCTAGCTGGATGCCTTGACTTTACAAAGCAGTGTGAATGTGGGTTTCCATGTTCCTTTGCAAAATGTTCAATATGCTCTTGGTGTTGCAGCTCCCAAGGGCTACAGGAAGGACTGGGGGCAGGGGCTCTCTGCTCAAAGTCCCCAATCATGAACGGCTGGTCACTTGACGGTCTTGGGTAGCTGAAGGTAAGCAGCCTGGGTGGCCTAGCCACAGAGTCACTGTGATGACAATCAAGATGACACCCAGCTGTTCTTAGGGAGGGAATAGCTTAAGATAGGGAGACATGCCTCAGGGATGCTGCTGTCTATCCCTGAAGCACTAATCAGAGTTCTCTCCCCTCTGGCCAGACCAGAAAGGATTTGACTGCCTTGGGGGACTGGAAGCTGCTGGGACCACCCATGCCACCTCTGCAGTCACCTGGAGCTCTGACAATGTCTACCACACTCCCTTCTTGGGCTAAGAACCCTTTCATTCTCTTCCCCAGCTGATGCTAGAGAGGAGCAGTGTGGCATTAAAACTTGGGTACACCTTACCTGCTCTCCGTGAGGCTGTGCCTCTGGGCAAAAGCCACCTCACCCTAATGGGAAAGAACTACTCCCTCTCCCACTTTGGGATGAGCAGTTGACCTTGAATCTATCTCCTGCCTCAGAGGCAGCTGGGGCCTCACTTGGATGGGGGCCAAGGCTGCCAGGGGTGCAGCAGACAGAACAGCCTGGGTGTAGGCCCATGACTCTCTCCTGGGAATCTTTGACTACCTGCTCCCTCTTGCTGCCCTTCTTCCACCCAGACTCTGCTCTTCCTGATGCTTATGACACACATTCTGGAGATATCCTGACATCTGTGATCAAGACATATCCTTCCAGGCAGCAAGAAATGCAGTGGCAAGGTGTTTTCCTGGGGACTGCCATGCAGAGAAAAACCCTGCAAACCCCTGGGAGGCAGAGCATGCCCCAGACTGCAGATTACATGGGTTCAGATTGGCTTTGTATCTTCCCTCATCTACAGGGCCCTCTCCTCCCTTTTGTTGTCTCACACATCCTCTACTGTCCATGATCCTAAACTTCAGCACACCAGCTAGACCAGACCTGTCTTCCCCTCCTTTAGAGCAGAGCCTCTGTAATGTCCAGGGTTGGTGTTGGTTGTCATAATGATTTGTGCAACAAGGGCCTCAGATTTTCTACAGAGACCACCATGTGGGGGTCACAGGCTGTTTTGGTTGAAGAACTGAGCTCAGTGCTGAAGCTGTGCTTGTGTAGCAATGGGTTTAGAGCGAAAGTACAGTTGGTTTGGGGTGACTGGCTGGCTAAGAGACTACATATACCTGGAAAGGCTAACCTGCCCCACGCCAGCGCCCCTGGATATGCACCAGCCCAGTGCTTCCCCTTCCTGAGTCCTGACTGCAGCTGCTCAAATACTTCTATGCTTAACCCGGAACAAAAATACTCCAGGGAATTTGGAGCATGGAGCAGGGCTGAGGAGGGCAGTGTGGGCCTGGCCTGGGGATGAAGCTATCCAGCTTTACTGAGTACACAAAACAGGAAGCAAGTGCGATCATCCACCCCACTCAAGGCCTCCCTCTGACGCTCAAATGCTCACCCTTGGTGACCTCACAGAGAGAGGGATCCAAACCCAAGGGCAGCTGGCAGCCCAGCCCCAGGTCAACAGGGGCCGTTCAGCCAAGGCCAGTGAGCAGACTGTCCCCAAGGCAGTGCTGTGGAGTCCCCACAGGGAGACCAACCTGCTGTGGAGTGGAGGCCAGAGGGCACACCTGAAGAAGCTACCGAGGGAGTGCAAGTCTTGCAGTAACTCTGTGAATGTGTGGGTGTGTGTGGTGGAGTGGGAGAGCAATTTGGGAGGGGTCCCCAGGGAGAGAGATAACAGCTAAAACTTGAGCGAGGGAGGATTTACACGGTGGAGAGGAACCTCACAGCGAACAGAAGGTGCAGTGAGTGTGGAGTAGCAGCATGACACTGAGCAGAGTGAGGAGACAGCTAGACAAGAGGAACACATGGGAACCGCTGACAGGGAGCACCACCTCGCAGGAGGCTGACCCTCATCTAAGGAGGCTGCTATGTCATCAGGCCAGACAAGAACACTGGGAAGAGCTGCTGTCATCAGTCACACTGGGAGCTGTCCCTGCTCTCCCGGGAATAGTCTCCTTGTGCACAGTGAATGACCGACAAAGACACTAGTTCCTACACCAGGGAGGGACTCTCAATGTCTGAGGTGCTTGTTTGTGAAGCTCCTTTCTCATCAAAGCCTCTCATTTCAAAGGGTCAGAGTGGAAATGAAATCAGTTGTACTGGCAGGTGTCCTTGAAGGCACCCTGGGTTGCAGTGTGACCGAAGGGCCAGGGAAAGGTCCAAGAATCCTCCCGCACACACCGCACACACCTCCTCAGTAGGCGGCAATAATTCTCCACCTCTGTGTCACCCTCAGAGCCATCTAGAAACACATGTCCGTACTTGTTCAAAGGTTCAGGACCCAAGACAGAGTGAAAAGGAGAGAGCAGAGAGCTCTTCAGGGAAGGTGCCCTTGGTTTTACCCCTCCAACTCATTCAGGCGCAGACGGAGAAACTGGGAGAAGGGACTCCTCTGTGTCCCACCCCTGGCCCACAGAGGAGGCAGGATTGGCCCATTACAGTGGTCTGAGTCTGAGCTCTGGGCCAGCTCTCTGGGAAGAGCTCAGCTTTGCCCTCAGCAGCCCTCTCGAAACCAGCTCATCCCCATTTCATAGATGGGGACACACAGCCAGTCTTGGCCCTGGAATCCCTCCCACCCGCTCCTCCTCATTGTTCACTGCTCTCTGCTACTTGCTCTTGCATTTGACACCATGGCCTCTGAGGGAGTTTTTCTGAACCACATAGCACTTATGGTCTCTACTGCCTACAGGACCAGGTCCGGTGTCTTCTAGGATCTGGCCCCAAGCCCCTTTCCTGACTTGCTTCCCCTCTCTGTAATGTTTCCAAAGCTGTCCCAATATTGGCCATTTCCTGGATGAGCTCTGGCTTTCCAGCTGCTGGGCCTTTGCTCCTTCCCACCATGGCAGGTCCTAATCCCACTGTGTTCAGGACCACCTTCCAACAGAGTACACCCATATCCAAGATGATCGTCTGAGCAGCAGGCCCTCCTACCCAGCCCTACCTCCCAGTGACCACCGGCAACACTGGCATCATTACTGCCATTCCCTGTGCACCTACTTACTTCATGTCAAGTCTGGGAGCTTTTTACATTGGGTTATTTTGTTTAGTCCTCTCAAGGCAGATTTCATTATTATTATCTCCATTTTACAGAGACAAAAATAGCTCAGAAGTTGGGTAGCTTGCCCAAGGGCACACAGCTAACCTGAGAACAAAGACAAGATGCAAACCTTGGCAATCTGGCCAGACAGCTTTTCCCTAAGCAGCATGGTGTCCTCCAGGGATGCCATGTTCCTTCTGAGGTAGCATGGCCCTGAAGAGCAAGTACACATGAGTCTGGATACAGAGATACAGTAGATTCTGCATGTTTTGACAGATGCTGTTTGTATAGTGTTGTCATGTATCACACACATACGCGCACGCGCTAATGTCCAACACATGTTTTGCTTCAACATACAAAAACATCCCACCTCAGAGCTCATTAGCCATGGTTCTTCCAGGGGACAAAAGGTCAGCCTAGGACTGTCCACTCTATCTCCAGACACAAGCACTTAGGGCTTAATGATGTGTATATTTTCATATGTGGGCAGCTGACATTCCCCATGTAAACTATTTGGAATTTCCCAATATGGACAGACTCAGCTTTCAGGAAAAATGGAGACAAGACTCTAGAAGAAAAGGGGTTCCCCGGGGTCCCTTTCCTTCTAAATGAGGGGGATGCCTTGTCCTGCTGGACCAGGTAGGAGGCAGCTATTTTGGGGGGCCCATGATTTCTCCAGGATGGGAATGAGAGAGGGACGCTAGCCCAACAGTATCCTGGCCACCCCTTGATCCTTCGTAAGGAGATCTTTGTCAGCTCTGGGAAGCCTGGCTGTGGGCAGGGGCAGGGGTGGGAATCAGGCACCCAGCAGGAGCCAGGGCTAGAGCAGCTGTGAGTGCTAAAAGGGGCTGGCCCTAGCCACTGGTGCTGGGCACAGGCTGGCATGTGGTAGGCCCCCAGTGTGGGTTTCCCACCAATTTGTAGTTCTGTTGCTCTCCAGAAGAATAGGGCTTGTTGCTCCAGAATGACAGATGTGGAAACTGAGCCTCTGAGAGGTGGGTGAAGAGCAAGATCATTGCTTCATTTCCATATCACAGAATGGAGTGTGGGCTTAGTAAGCAGTATATATCGCATAAATGCTTATAGATAGAATATCAGTAAATGGTGGACCTGAGATTCAAATCCATGCTTGTCCAGCTCCCAAGCCCATAATCTCTCCATTCTACTTTGCTGAAATGAACTGATGGATGTTCTTAGCATACAGTAGGTTCTCAATATTCTTGTTGAATAAACAAACACACACACATACAACATGTATGTTCATAGTATGGAAGACTCAGTCTTTTTCTTGACCATCAAAAGTACCTTCAAGGCCCAGAGATTTAGCTCAGTGGCACCACGCCTGCCTTGCAAGCGCAAAGTCCTGAGTTCGATCCCTGGTGCCAAAAAAAAAAAGTTATCTTCATAGGGTCATCTGGTCTACCCCCTGCCATGGCCAAGCTAGGCCTATCAGAGTTCCTCTGGAATTTTTCTCAGGTAGAACTGGATGATCAGTGCATATATCTCAGGCAGACTGTGGGCTGGAGCCTTGGGGACTGCAGCCTATAGGAGACCCTAGAAATGCCCTTGGAAAACACATCCTGGTTCCAGGGGCCCCAAGCCTAGCTTCTACTGTGTCTCTCATGGTTTCATTTGATCATACAAAGAGCCTCCAGCCCTCAGTCTTCCAATAGCTTTCCTTTTGTTTGAGCAACTGGAAGGCAAGAATCTACCACTTGCCACCAAGAATCTAGGTGGCAAAGAGCGCAGGAGGTGATAGGGCACACAGCACTTGTTCTAATCCCATCTCCTGGCTTGAAATTAAACATGCCTGTACAATCACAACCAGAAGGCCAAAGCAACAACAAAGACAAACAAAAAAAGAAGGCCAAGGCAAAAGTTTGTTGACCAGCAGCTGCAGAGTGTTTCCTCCCTTCGGGGTTGATATAAGGTTTGGTCGTCAGGAAAAAAAAGCGCCATTCTTCCACCTTTTTAATCAAAACCTTCAGGGCCATGTGTTAGACCCACTGCCACATACCCTTGAGTCTGTCTGGAGCAGTTCCTCTCTGTCTGTGGCCACAAGCCCCAAACAAGAGCAGATCAAAGGAAAAAAGAAGGGCTTTGTTTTCTGGGTCACTGGAGAGAAGATAAATTAGCCCAGTCACATGCTCACCAGTGAAGTTCCCGCCACGCTGGGTCTGATGTCACTATCCCGCCACTCTGGACAGGAGCATCCAGACTCCTTACCACAGTGTCCTTGTGGTCAGCCCAGTGGATGGGCTGCAAAGCCTGAGGAAGGTATCTCTTGCAGCCCTCCTTGGCAGAGATGCTGCTGGACAGGCAGCTGGTAGCCAAGGTGCTCATGATGGAAGCTGGAAAAATGACGTTTCCCTCCTCGGTAACTCGAGATGCTTCTTTGTAGTTCAAAGTGAGGTGATGCTCACCACTTGCCATGAAGGTGGGCAAGGTCTTCAATCAGAAGTAGATTTACCATGAAGCAAAGAAGCTTAAGCTTTGGGGCTCTCTGCTTGTAGTCTTGAGAGCTATAGTGTTCTAGGTGGGGAGAGGAAGCCAGGTTTAAATGGGGAAGTGTTTCTACAAGCATTTCTGATAAACTGAGATTACAGATGAAAAAGACCAGAAATTCCAAGGCTCAATAATTGGTTGTGATTTCTTTTCTCAGTCCCAGTATATACTTTTGTACATAATGTACAACTTTCAGATGGTGGAACTGCCTATTTCCTGGGTTATTTATGCGTCACCCACCCCCATCTAGATCTTCCCTTGTTTCCAATATGGAGCGTTCACTCCAAGGGGGATTTCAGAATCCACCTCCTGTCTCTGTCAGCCACCAACCTTCTAGGAAGAAGGTGCCCAATTTGCTATCTTTCTCCCTGATGAAGACCCCAAAGACCCCGAGTCAGAGATCTCTGGAGCATCACATGGCTGGTAGACAGGAAGGTCAGTAACAGTACCCAGACAATGTGTCTAGAAATAACAACCTATGTAAGGATCACAGTCCCATTCTGATGCAGGCACATCCACTACCCTGATGACTCTTTAACCTCTAGGAGGTGGAGGACCTCTCTGGTGATAGCCTTGGGGACAGCTGGAGATTATGCCAGGAGTAGGAGTTGTCTTTGCAAGCACATACCCAGCTCTTATCTGGGAAAATGGCACCATGTGCAGGTACTTTGTAAGTAGGGGGCACTGCTGTGAGCAGTCTGGAAGCTTCTCCAGCTGGGGTCTGGGCTGAGTCCGTCCATCAGCCACAGGTTCCATGAGTGTCCATTTTGTGCCTAGATCATGAACTCCAGCCCAAGCACTCCAAAGGCCAACTCAGTTGGCCAATGGCAGGAGTTCAAGGCCTAGGAGAGGTGTGGGTGGCCAAGTGTGGGCAGCCTGTCAGTCTCCAGGGACAGCCACAGAGGTGGCTCATCCTTACCAGACACAGGTAGCTTCATAGCTGCGGTGAGGCTTGCCAAGGGGCTGGAGATGAAGGAGGTTTGGGTAGACGGTAAGGAAGACCCTTCCATCCTTTGACTTCTGGTGGCAATGTACTGGGATGTCTGCCAAGAAGACCAAGGAATTGGCAGAATTCACAGATTCCCTTATGGCAAAACTGACACTTTTTCTGACAACTTTCAGATGTTGAAATTGCCTTTGAAGACCCCAAACAGATAGCAGGTTCATAGGCACCAGTATCTCAGTGAGGGGCCACGCGGCCTGGAAGAACCTAGAAAAAGCCTGCTGACAGGGTGGGGACAACATTCCAGCCCCTTCCTTGGCCCTGCTGGCCTATCCACTGGGACCCAAAGCGTTCCCTGGGTCAGCAAAGTTGGGACATGAAGGCCTGGAGGAATAGCCACAGTCCTCAAAAAGGGGAAAGCAGATTGAGCTCAGAAGTCCTAGACCAACATTTCCTTTGCTGTTCAAGTGGCTGTGCAGAAATCAGGACAAAGAATTCTTAGGGGTCAGGGGTGAGAGCGGACATTTTTGAACAGTGGCAGAATTTAACCAGGGACCCTAAGAGCCAGGCAGCTTTAATGAGAAGGAAAGGAAACTACACAGTGACCTTAACCCAGACCTCAACCCTTTACGTCAAAAGCAAAAGATGATAATTAACAAAATGCCATGTGCCCGGATGTTCAGCAAGGGGCCAGCTGAGCTCTGTCAATTTGATAATCCCTGGTCGTGACCTGTGGGCCCAAAGTGTGTGACTGGAGGACATGCTTTTTACACAGGGTGTGCACGCAGGGCTCACTGGTCCCACAGCAGCTGCTGGAGCAAAAGGGGTTTCTTCACAAGTGGTCCACAAACAGGCAACTCTGCTCTGGGCCAAGGCCATCATGTGCAGGTACTCTGCAAGTGGAGCTCTGGTCCCTAGGGGCTGAAAGAGTCCTTCTAGGCATTATGCATGAGAGCCAAGGGCACAACCAACTCTGTCTCCAGAACACACAATGCCTTCCTGTTCCATGGGGTCCAAACCAGCATCAATCTGAAATTGGCTTGGATTTTCCTCCAGGGAAGATTTCATTCCACAAGCCTTCAGGATGCAGGCAGGAATCTCCTAGACTCAAGAAATTCAACTAAATCCCCCCAGCCCCATAAGATATCATTTCTCTGTCAAAGACAGGCACCACAGGGACCAGCAAGGGTTCCCTTGGAAAGCCCGTGGCTGCTGTCTTTAGTCACTCCAAAGAGGGGACTTCTGGGCAGGAAGTGCTATGTACACACAGAAGAAGGAGGTCAGAGGTAGAGCTAGCTGCACCAGCAATTTTCTGACCAGGAAAGGGACTTGGAGGGACCTGCCATGAGGAGCTCCAGCTGGGCACATGACTCACAGGAACATGGCCCAGCTGGCCAGCCACCCGAATAGCATCTTCACTCAGACTAGGGTGGACTCCGAGCTCACTGGGTTCGTTGGCAACAGGATGGAGATCTGCCTGGGCCTGGGAGATGGGTGCGAAGACTTCTGGGGCTGCTGCCTGGGTGTGGGAGAGGAGGTGCTACTGAGGGGAGAAGCACGGGTGAAAATGGGAGGGCCAGAGAAAGAGTGAACTTGGGATAATTGCTTCTTTTCATTCAAGCCCTTTATTTTTTAAAAGGTGAATATTTGTTGTTGTTGTTGTTGTTTTCCAGAAAGCCAAACAAGGACTCAGAATAGATTTCTTTTGTGCAGAAAAGTGGCTGATGAGTAATTTCTCCCTTAACAGAAACTAACCTCACTGCCTTACCTTATCATTGCTTACAGAAATGAAAAGACAGCCCTGCATCTGGGGCGGACCCAGGGAACAACGTCCTGCCCTCGGACCTTGACGAGAAGCACGACAGGAGCTGCCTGTGCGGGGCATTCCCAGCATCCCAGTGGGCACCACAGCAGGTGCCTTCCATGCCACAAAGCTTCCCCAAGCCACCTGTCTGCCCTCCTGTCCAGGAAGACACTACACAAGCCCTTTTAGCAGAGGATCACCAGCTTCCCTGGAACTCACTCCTCTTTCCCAGCAAAGCCACACAGAAGCTGAGAACTGCTTGCCAGGCCTGAGTCACTGGGGTTTTAATGATGGAGACCCGGCACAGTGACTCATGGGCCCCAGTAAAATGAACCGCAGCAAAATGGCCCAAATGAACTCTGATAGGGCTGGCCACTCAGGGCCTCCACTTCTACCCCACCTCTACCATTCTGGACCAACCTCTTCTCCTGCTGGAACTCAGCTCCCTGGTCTGGAAAATGGGTCCACTAACACCCCTGCTGGGGAGTTGCAAAGATGATCCACACTAGGTCTGCAAGAAGCCAGTTCAGCTGGACTTGGAGGGGCTCAAAGGCTGGAGAGCATTACCATGTCGACAGGATAAGGCTGGGATGCTCACAAAGGCCTGGCCCTGACCTTCCCTACAGGCCACAGGGCTTTGGTTCTCCAAGGAAGAACGGTTGAGGGGCACAGTGTGCGCTAGGATTTCTTTGCTCTGTCTTATACATGCCCTGTTCTCCATGGAGCACAGGCTTGCGTACACAAACAAAAAGGACAAAGCAGAAAACAATCTACAACCAAGAAACAAAAATAAAGTCTGAATCTCCTCAAAATTAAAAACCTTTGTGTTTTAAAGAACACCATCAAGAAACTGAAAAGATAACCCACACATGGAGAAAATATTTACAAATCTTATATTTGAGAAGAGACTCACATCCAGAGCATGTAAAGAACTCCTGCAACTCAACATTAAAAAGACAAGTCAATTTAAAAATGGGCAAAGGATATGAATTAGACATTTTTCAAAGAAGATATACAAATAGCCAAGAAACATATAAAAAAAATCCAACGTTGTTTGTCAGTAGGAAAACACAAATCAAAATCACACTAAAATACTACTTCATACCAAGTAAGATGGATAAAATAAAAGGAAATAATAAATATTGATGAGGATGTGGTGAAAATGGAACCCTCGGATATTCTGCTGGAGATGTAAGGTGGTAAGTTCTTTGGGAAACAGTCTGGCAGCTCCTCCAATGATCAGTATGTTCCCACCAGCTTGAAACACCAGTGGTACATGCTTGACTGTCCCATTGGGCAGTCACTTTTATCAGTCTTTTTACTAATAAAATTAATAAAAAGCCACACGATGGGAAACCCCTGCATGTACTTGAACACTGATCATTTAAGCCGTCTGGCAGTGAGACATGCAAATTATAGCCCCATCGTGAATGTGTTAAATAGAGTTCCCACATCACTAGGCAATTCCACTCCTAGGTCTATGGCCAAGAATGATGAAAACATAAAGCCAGGTGTGATGGCACATGTCTGGAATCCCAGAACTCAGGAGGCTGAGGAAGGAGGTTTGCCATGAATTTGAGGCTAGCATGGGCTACACAGTGAGTTTAAGGCCAGCCTGAACTACACAGTGATACTTTGTCTCAAAAAAGCAAAAACCAAAATAAAACAAAGCCCCCCAAAACAGAAACAAAAACAAATATCTACCTGAAAACTGGTTCATGGATGTTCATAGTAGCATTATTCATAGTAGCCAAAAAATAGAAACAATCTTGTATCCATAAACTGATGACAATATAATAAAATATGCCATAACCATGCAATGGAATATTATATGGGCATAAAAAAGAATGCAGAGCTAATACATGCTAGAAGATGGATGAAGTTTCAAAACACTGTGTTGTGAAAGAAACCAGACACCAAAGGCCACATACTATACAATATTCCACATATATGAAATGTCCAATATAGGTCTGGAGACACAAAGTAAATTAGTGATTGTTAAGGGGTGGGAGAAAGGGAATAGAGTCACTGCTAATGGGAAAGAAATTTTTTGGGGGTTGATAAATGTCCTGGAATCAATCAAGTAATGGTGATGGTTACAATGACTGAATATTTTAAAAACCATTGAATTGGGCCAGGGATATAGCTCAGTGGTTTTGCTGCCTGCCTCACAAACACAAAGTCCTGAGTCCTATCCCCAGTACCAAAAAAAACAAAAAACAAAAAATAAAAACAATTGAACTATATAAGTAAAAAGGGCAAATTTTATAATGTGTGAATCATATCTTGATAAAGCTGGTATTTTAAAATGTGAAGTCTGTAGTAGATGAAGTTTGGTGAATTATGTCTAATACTGTTACTATGATCACTGATTATTATTTATTAGTATAACTAGGAGTACTGCCGGTCTATCCCAGCTCAGAGTGACCCTCCCCTCCCTGCCTCCTCACGCTGATCTGCAGGTCCAGATCAGTACAGAGCCCAGGATACTTGTCTGATTGGCTAAGGACGCCCCAGCCAGCTCCTCTGACCCAACAACCCAGAGAACAGCTACCTGACCAGCTGTGCTCGTGCCATCTGACCAGGACCTGAGACAAGCCTGCTACATAGACAACACTTAAGGTTTAACAGCTGAGGGGTGAGAACTCTGGGAGAAAGCTTTACTGGTGTGTTCACCCAATCTTCTGGATGCTTTTCTACTCTCTCCAGCCTTCCTCCTGACCTATGACCTCGAGGGGAAGTCTCGAGGTCAAGGCAGGCTAAAAGTTCATGTGTGGCCTTCATCCCTCCCTTCCCTTGTGGTGGTGGCCCTGAGATAACATGTTCAAGATGGTAAGGCCACAAAAGCAGCCCGGACCCCTGAGGCACCCACAGAGAAGTACCCAGGAGGATTATGACCCAATTGGATTGTGCATGAGAAAGAAGTGTTTGTTGTATGAAGCCCCTGAGATTTAGGGGTTTGTTGTGGGACCTCATATTAATCATCCTGTCTAACACAATGCCTTTTAATGAAGGCCTCTTTGGTGGAGGGCCTTCCAGATCCCTCCTTCCTTTCACGACTCCACAGCTGGAAGTTCCATGTCTGAACAATTTCCTCTCGAAGCCCTGATTTTGAAAGCTTAGAGGAGAAGGGAGGGGTCCAGGCAGAGGACAGCCCCTGTCTGTGTCTGTGGTCCTTGTCACTACCTCATTCACCTGCCAGATGAGGAGCCTGAGACACTGAGAGGTTTGGTAACTTCCCCAAGGCCCTGCCACTAAAACAGGTCACACCTGGCTTTGAACTCAAGTCTCCCTGGCCCAAAGGCTCACTTTCTTCTCACTCTGCTCCCTCTCCTTGCATCTCCAACAGTTTTCAATCTGCCCCAAAGCCCACCTTTGGGAGGTGTGCTGTAATGGCCCCTAAAGCAAAGCTGGCTGTGGGTGGGCAACTGCCCTAGGATTTGGGGCAGTATCCAGGGAATGAACTGCCTCATGGGCTGGGAGCCTAGAGCAAAGCTTTAAAGGGCACCCTCCCACGGAGAGGGAGAATGAGGCACCAGGCATAAGCGTCGGGTTGAAGCAGGGGCTTTCCGTCCCGACTTCAGCAAGTACACAATGTCAGATACATGGGACGAGAGCCAGCCACGTTCCCCAGACACATAAGGCAGGAAAGGTGAGTGGATCATTCAAGCTAACTCATACAGATTGAGCACAGGGTGTCCAGCATGGTGCTAGGGCGGGGGACACAGAGAGCAGATGCTGCCATTTCTGTTAATGAGCTAATACCCCTACCTCTGTGGAGCACCAACAGAATGACCCTTGCCTTATGCCATCTGTTCCCAAGACAGTCTCTTGTCTCCAGTCTGTCTCCCTCCCCCCTTTACTCCTCCGTATAGTCAGGAGCATTATCCTAAAAATGCAAATGACATGCAAAGTCTCCATGGTGCCCGATGCCATTAGGATAGTGTCAACCTCCCTGCAGCACTAAGGTCACTCCCCTGCGTTTCACTCTTGCACATGAACTGTCGATGTCCTGAATCAACTCACACCAAGAATTCTCATCCTCAGCACCATGGACAATCTGCCAGCATATCAGTCTTGCTGATGGGGACTGCCACATGTGTGCGGGCTGCTCAGAGGCATCCCCGGCCTCCACCGGTGCTGATACCACCTCCTCCTGTACACCGATTATGCCAGTTGCAAAAATGTCTTCACCAAGTATCCCGAGAGGCACAATGTCCACAGGTGAGAACCACTGCCCTAAACAGTTGCAATTAGGGCATTATTGTGGGTTACCATAGCCCATTCCACACTTTTCTAATGAAATTATGTACTTTAGCATAATAGTAGCTGGCTGTGGGTCTCAGTAGCTGTGCCTGAGGGATACAGGAAGCAATCTTTCCATTTACCCACTTGGTATGATGAATAGCAAGGTGTGTACACCTGTGCAAGTGTTAATTTGAGATATTTTTACCCACATCATGCTTCATGTAACATTTTTTGCATAGGTAGCCCTGAGCATCATGAGGGGTAAAATATACCCATACTGTTCTTCTGTTCTGCAAACATCTAATTTGCCATAGTGGAATCCGAGTGTGACTCACAGTAGCTGTGTCTGGGGAAAACAGGAACCCATCTGTGCATTCACCCACTTGACAGACAAATGGCAAGGTGTGTACAGGAGCTCCAAAGCAGCAACAGGTGAATTTTACTCATGAAATGCTCATTGTTGAATTTCTTGCATTTAGGCTTAAAAATTTTTTTTTTTTGGCACAGGGATCGAACTCAGGACCTTGTGCTTTCAAGGCAGGTGGCAGAACCACTGAGCTAAATCCCTGGCCCTTAGGTTTTGTTTTTAAAATATGTTTTCTTTTGATTTTTCTTGTAGAAGCAGCCCAATCCAGTACAATGGCACATGAAAAACCTGGTCACTGTAGTTTTAGGTAGTTCATGCCAAAAAAGCCTTCAAAATACATTATAAAAATATATGCCCTGCTATATGTGAAGATATATACTTTCAATTTAGAAATTCATCCTGGAACTCAGCCACCAGGTCTTTATTTGTATAGTAATGAACCAAATGATGCTGTGAATAGACTTGTTGTCCCATCTCCCAAACTAATCAGAATGAGACATTCAACAATTGGTTTACTATTACTGACTGATGTTACATTTGCTAACAGAGCACAAGTTGACCAGCATAGGAACTGTATGGAAGAACAAAGCAGAAATTCCCAATGAAATCTTATAATTTCAAAACAGAGAATTGTATAGTACAATCTTTGAATTTCAGAAAGATATAACATTGGCCTTGTATATGGCAAAGAAAAACAAACTGGTACTGCTGATGTCAACACTGCACCACGATGGAAAGACAGAGAAACTCAACAAAATGGAAGCCTGAGATGGTAACTTTTACAACAAACCCAAAGGTGGAGTAGATGTTGTTAATGCAGCAACTGTGGTGTCACTTGAAAAAACACAAAGCATTGGCCAACAGTTGTGTTTTACTTGATCCTAAACATGTGTGGCATGAATAGTTTGATAGTTTACAAAGAAAATAACAAGTGCAAAATATGATGGAGAAATTTTCTTAAGAGGACTGGGACTAGAGCTCACAAGAGATCATTTACAGCAGAGGAAGAACAAAATGTTTCTGCCCGGGGAACTAGGCAAAAAAATTGTGGAGCACACTGGTGAGCAGGCAGGTGCAGCATCACAAAGACTTACTAGGACAACAGGAAGACCAAAAAGATGCCAGCTGTGCCCTACACAAAAGAACAGGAAAACAAAACATACGCATCATCGGTGTAAGCGATACTTGTGCATGGAAGGTACAGTTTTCATGTGTGAAGGCTGCGTTGGTGTGACAATTGAAACAAGATTCTTTCTTTTTTTTTTGAAACAAGATTATTTCTGTGGTAGACCTTTGTTTGTATTTACACTGTAGTTCACATAGGTATTTATTTCTGATGTTACCTGTTAGGTTTTGTAAGCAAGTAAACAACGGTTGTAAAAATGTTGTTTATTCTAAACGTGCAATATATAGTAAGAGTTTTAACACTTTATTTTACTGATATTTTATGCTCCTGTTAAATACACATTGTATGATATAATGAGAACCTCCTGACAAAACAGCAAGACCAGCGAGATGTCAAGTATGTCCTACAAAAAGGCAGAAAAACAAAACACACATGCTGTGAGTATAAGGAACATGTGTGTATGGAACATGCTGTTGTCATGTGTGAAGACTGCCTTGGGTATGATAATTGAAGTAAAGATTATTTTTGTTGTAGAGTTCTATTGGTTTTTCTTTTTTTTTTTTTGTACTGGGGATCGAACTTGGGACCCTGTGCTTGTGAGGCAGGCGGAGGCACCACTGAGCTAAATCCCCAAGCCTCTATTAGTATTTTCATTGTAGCTCACATAGAAATTTATTCCTGTTGTGAATTTTTAGACTTTGTAAACGAAAAAACAGTCAATGTTGAAAATTTTGATGCTTTTTTTATAAACACAATAAATACTAAACATTCAATACTTTATTTTAAAAACCTTTTTCCTGTTAAGTACTCATTGTTTAATATAATAAAACTCATAAGTCAGAATTAAAAACTCATCAATAGAAACACTGAAGAGAAGAGAAGGGTCTTTCCTTTTACACGAAACTGTCATGATGCCACTTACACAGGGAGAAGGAAAGGTCCTTCCCGCCTTTCCTCCTCCGACACCCCTCAGACTCGATTCAGCAGCTTCTCTCCTACAGCTTCCCCGACTGCCCAGGCTGGGCTGGGGGCAGCTCCTGGGGAACCCATTCTTCCCAGTGCACAGCTGCAGCCCCCATCACACTGCAAATGCAGTGGTTCGAGCATGTGTTGTTCTCACCCAGAAGGCAGGTTTCTCAGAATCCCGACCATGGGGCCCGGAGGACCAATGTGGAGCCGTGAGCTCAGAGGCCTCCGAGTCAGAGCGATAGCTTCTAACCGGAGCCAGAGGAGGGAGGCCCTGTGTAGTTGGAGGCAGTGGGACTCGGCATGGACAGACACAGCAGCAGCTTCTGGGTAGAGGGTCTCTGAGGGAATAGCCTAGACGAGTGGTGGTGAACCAGGGGCACACGTGCCGAAGTGGGCTGTCAGTATCGCGAAGGGCTCGAAAAGCTTCGCACCACCGGCCTAGACAAAGGCCACTGACAAGACATGGCTACCAAGGGGAGACTGTGGCTGGAGCCCCATGTGGGGGCTGTGGGACAGGTGACAGGAGAAAGGATGTTGGAGCAAAAGGAGGTATGATCATGACAGTCCTTGGATGTGTTCTGCAGCCCGATGGGTGTTTAGCAGGATGTGAAATGGAAAAATGTTTTGTGATCAAGTCAGTTTGGAAAACATTTTGTTAGCAGTTCTATTGGTTTCCTCACTGTTTGCTTTAATATGCTCACGCTCGACAGGCTGCACTTACCATACATCATAGAGCATAGGGCCTTCCAAATGGTTGGTGTCCTATACCACCTTCTGGAAATGCTGCCTGGAGCCGACACGTGAGCTGCATCTTGAATGGAGCTCAAGACAAGGATGATATGGGTTTGGGATAGGGATCCTGGGGGCTTGGCTCTAAATTACAGTGCTCCACTGGCTGAGCTCCTCACCCAGCCCCTCTCTCCCTTGAACCTGGGGCTTCTGCAACACTACACAGGGGCTCCTGAGTGAGTGCCCACCGGGAGGGCAGTGTAAAATTTACCATCGGAAAGCAGTGGACCCAAGGGATGCCTTCTCAGCCCCTAGCTGTAACATGATGGTGTGATTTAAATTTCAGAAATCGAGGAGTACTCAAGGAAGAAATGTTGGCAGGCACGGAGGCACTTGTAAAACCATCTGAGCTGATGGGGACTCTGGGCCCCATGGCTCCGAGAGAAAAGGCAGCTCTGAGCGAAGGTAGGGAGGACTGGAGGGCCCAGATCAGGGTCTGCTGGCAGAGGATTCTGGATGAGGTGGGTAGGGGACTGAGAGAGGAAAGCAGCCTCAGCAGCAGCCCCCAGTGCCTGTCTGTGCCCTGTCTCCGGATAACCCATGAGAGCCTATTGGCATTGGACACAGGGCACTTTACCCTCAGCAGACAGTGGGGGCTGGTAAACAAGGAGGGGTGGGAAACAGTGCCCCCAAGGGAAAGGTCCCCAGGGCCTCAGAAGCACGTAGGTTTGGGGTGAAGTTCTGGCTCTGCCACTTACTAGCTATGTGACCGAGGAAACGACAGCCTCCCTGGAGCAACACCTTCCTCCAATATAAGACGAAGCATCTGTGATGACTTTGTGTACTGGTGCCTGGCACAGTGGGTCCTCCGTATGCAGTAGTCACCACTGCTTGGGGTGGGGCACAGCCTCAAAGAGGGCATGGTCAGAATGCCAGATGGGGCATCGCTGAGCTGTTGTGGCCGAGGACAGTTGCAGGTCCCATCAGCTAGTAGCCTCTGCCAGCCACTGTGGACCTTGGCAGCCTGCCTGTTCACAGGGGTATCTCATGGGCACTGGAGTGGTACCACCCCAGAGGTGCCTGGCACACAGCAGGAACTCAGCCAGGAAGCTATTACCATCATCGTCCCCTGCAGGACAATTCCTCCCTGTTGGGTGGCACCTCCCCTCAGCTCAGGCTACCTGCCTGCCCATGTTATCTGCAGTTTTCAGTGGTGCCCAGATCAAAAAGGCACCTGCTCACAGCCACACTGAGACGCCAGTGGTGCATCTGTGAGTAAGCAGCGACCCTGTGCAGAATGGCTTGTACCCTGCACACCCCACAGACACTGTCGGGCCCACAGGTGGAAGGAGCTGAAGCAGCACCACCCACCAGCCCAAATAAGGTGGGAGGACTTCTGCCCGGGCCACGCCTTGGCCTGTTCCCCGTCTGGAGGCATTTTATACACATTAATCCCAACATTTCTGACATAGGCAAAAGGACTTGGGTGTCTGCAATTTGCATAAAGTCAGAGGTGCATGATTAGGACAGAAGCAGGAGAGAAGAAGCAAGGGGAGCAACAGGGCTTGACAAGAATCACACTTCTGGGGGTGGGGCTGGGCTCACCCTAGGAGGGAGACAGCCATTAGCCACTTGCAGATGCCAGAGAACACATCCGCTAGAGAACAGGGGCTGGGTGTTCAGGACCTCAACCCGAAGGCTGTATAACCTCAGTCCACCAGCAGCCTGGGACGGCTTCTGGGAGCAGGACCCACGCTCACGCTGTCCAGGGGCCTGAGCAGGAGGAAGCATCACCGGTATCAGGGCCACAGGATACACACCAGGTTGTTCACGTGCAGGTCACAACTCTGGCTCTCACGTGGCATGGAAGCAGGCCCAGTAAGAGAAGGCAGTGGGCCAAGTGGGCAGAACAGCTAGCACCAGAACACTAAATGGGTCAAGAAAACATTTCCCTGCCACGTTGGATCAGAGGGAACAGGCCCCAGAGGATTCACGTCGCCAAGACCTTGGGGCAGTGCCACTCTGCTTCCTTCAACCATTCAGTGGGTGCTAAAGTACGGTCAGGGGGTCTTTGCCCTTCGTTACTCTCTTGAATATACTTCAGAATACTCATTCTCTCAACTGCTGTACTGACTGCCTATATTAGGAAGCGTGCTCTGCCCTTCCCTCCTGATCACCCAGCCCATCCCCTTCCCGCTGACCTCTCAGAACTAGCCCTGCTGAGCCCTTGATTCCAGGTACTTCCAACCTAACCTCGGCCAGACTTCCACCTATCCTGCCCCACACACATGGGTGTGATGGTAGGAAGTAGGAGGGCCCTGGGAAGGGACCAGGCCCCAAGAAGCAGGCTTCCTCCTCATGCCAGCCAGGTCTGGACCACCCACCTCCTGGCCTGGCAGTCTGAGTGCCCTCCGGGTGGGGAGAATGGTGGCTACCTAGAGACCAATGGCAGCCACCAGTCCTGAGTGTCACGGTGCCCACTGGGCTGCAGGGGGTTGGGGCCCACACTCCTGGACAAAGCCTCCCTTTTCTCCCCTTCTTCCTGCTGTAGAGTTTGGTTGGCTTCTTACCTTTGGGGCGAGGTACTTGGTCAAAATTTCCTTCCCTTTCTCTCTCAGTTTTTCATCTCGAGTAACTTCATATTCTGCCTAAAATGGAAGAAGAAAAGGAACAATAACAGATTTGCTCGAGAGCTTCTTAGGGTTACAGAATCTCAGAGCCCCCAGAAGAACACCCTGGAGGCCACCTAGCTGATCTTCTGCAGGGTGGGAAACTAAGGCCTGCTAAGGGAGCAAGACCTGGCCAAGAGCCTAACATCTGGTCCATTCTACACTCGCCACAAGATGCTGGCTCTTAAGACAATGCTCTCCACGTGGACTGCACATCAGAACCACTGGGAGCATCAAGCAAACTCCGATGCCCTGAGCAGAACAGACTGTCCAGCAGGTCAGGAGAGCCAGCATTTGGGCAAATGGGTTTAAGAAGTACCAACTTAGATGAATCAGAGGAAACGACTGGAAAATAAGGACCACCTAACTGGAGGACCACGGAAAGGCTGCTTTCGGTCACTGAGACCTTGCAAACTACAAGACCTGAAATGATTTGCACAGCCACTCTATAAAATGAACAGGGGTCCAACACTAGTGGCACCTATGTGTAGGGCAACTGTGCAGATAGAAAGGACAGAGCCCTCAGCCTGGGACCGGCACATAATAATCATTTAACAGTGGGCACAATTATCACCATTGTGATTATTACACCTTGCAAGGAGAATAATACTACGCATGCCTTATTTTCTCCAGCCTTTCAGTTTACAAACCGAACACTGTGAAGGAAAGAATATGGCTCTCTCTTCTTGCCTTTTTCCTGTGTTCAAGGAAGTTGAGCATGGTGCCTATAATCTCAGCATTCTAGGGAGCTGAGGCAAGAGGACCAGAAGTTCAAGCCCAACCTGGGTAACTTAGCAAGGTCTTGTTTCAAAATTAAAAAAAAAAAGCGGGGCTGAAGATGTAGCTCAGTGTGAAGGCCCTGGGTCCAATCCCCAGTATTGGAGAAGAAAAACAAAACAAAAGAAAATGAATCTCACCAGAGCTGGGGTAGGGCTTCAAGTGAGCAGAAGTTCCTGTTCTATGCCATCATCAGGATAGGATACTGAGATGAAGAGGCTCCGAACTGGAAAGCCACTTGCCCAGGGTCATGCAGCCAGGGGTGGCAGGGCTGGGACTCCAATGTCCAAGCAGAGAGCTCCTTCTCAACACCACCAAGGAACTGAAAGGGAGGCCTCTGAAATCAGACTTTTCTTTTCCTTGACCTAAGAGGGGCTCCTTCACTCATATCTGATGCACTTGCCAAGTGGATGAAAGGCCTCAAGTTAAGAAGAAGCCTGAATGAATCTGCCTGCTCATTTAGACAAAGCAGCTAATTGCAAATTGTTCATAACCATTTCAAACCCAAGGATTTGTCAGGCTCAGCCCCACAGTACCCTTATTTGAAAAAGAGACACCGGAAGTGACCAAACATCCCACTGTGCAGTTAGACACCCAGACCTTTTCTGGTATTCTAGGCAACTTCACAGCTAGGCTGGTTAAGAGACCCACCTGGAAAAAGGGAAAGGGCAGGAAAGATTTGGAAGGTACACAGAGGGACAGCAAGCAAGTTTCCTGGTCCTGCTGTCTCTCTTCTATGAGACAGCCAAGAGTCACAATCTTCTCCAATAAACATGAACCCTATGACTACTAGGATCCCAGGGTGATGGGGCTGTGGTCCCAGAAGGAACCCAAGCCCTCATCTTTCAGAGCAGGCCACTGAGGTTCAGTGGAGGAAAGGACTTGCTCAAGATCACAGGGCCAGTACCAGGAGGTGAGGCCTGGCCTGCTGGCCCGACTCCTGCAGTGCTGCCCGGTCTCTCCTGGAGCCCACTCCTACCCATCAAGATGAGCCTGAGGGACTGAGGCTGTCTTGGTGATTTCATCTGATTTGACTGATGACTCCTTTAGACACTTAGGAAGAAAATGGCAAAAAAAAAAAAGGAAGAAAATGGCTCTTCGCGCCCTTTTCCTGTTATATTCTTCCATGCTCCCCCAAATCTCCTAAAACTCATTTGCACACACACACATCTGCACACAGACGCACTATGTAAAGCTCCATAGCAGGTGTGATTATTCCCAATTTATGGATGGAGACAGTGAGGCTCTGAGAGGCCAAATAATTGGTTCAAATACAATCGAGTTGGCAAAGTGACAGCACTTCCTTGCGAAAGGAGCTGAGCATTCTAGAGCCCCTACCACCCCTGCTTCTGTGAGCAGAGAAACATGCAGTGTCCTGCTGGCCCTGACACAGGGGAATGCAGCCAGACTGCTTTGCAGGCTGAGGCCCTAGACAAACAGTCGATCCCCTTTGGGGTAACTCAATCCCATCCCAAACACTGGATTTTCACTGTCCCAAAATATATCTGTGAAGGCGGCTCTATTTAAGCAAATGGAGGCCTAGGCTCACAGATCAGCCTCAATAACCAGCTGAAAATATAATTGCTCTGGGTTCTAAAACCCAGGTTATGAAAAAAAATAACATTACTTTCAGGTCAGCTGCCTCCCAGCAGAGGCTGGATGGGTGTGCGACTCCGCAGAGATGCAGCCGGAGCACTCAGGGACAGGCATCCCCAGCCTGGGATCAAAGGGCCTTTCTTTGAAGAGTCCATGTCAGGCCACTACCACTTGAGAAGCGTCAGTTTCGGGAGGCAGAAAACCAACAGAAGGCTTTCAACTGGGTTTCCTCACACTCATTATGGTACCTGAAGTGACAGGCACATCTCCACAATGACTCCCCAGAGGGGCTGGGGCGCAGCAGGCACAAGTTCTGAGAAGTCATCTACAGAGAGAAGGCCCATGGCAGCTGGGCTAGATGGGTCAGTGGGTGAGATCATGCTGGAAACCGCTGCTCTGGGGAACACCCTTGCCCAGTACTGGGAGAAAATGGAAACAACAAATAAGAGTTTGTACCAACAGCCCAGAATTTTACAATCAGGTTTGGCTTGGGAAACGGCAGCCAGATGATGAATTCAACAAAAAGAAGAGGAAAACCCAAGACAAGGGATGTCCCTTGAACTCCATGTGCACAAGGGTACCCTTGCCTCCAGGGAGGGCAATCGGCCTTGTTCTCGCTGAACAGAAAGATCCTACAGTCCTCTCTGCTCTTCTGCTCATTTGACCCGTCTCCCTGCCAGAGCCCAATGCCCTTGGAGGACATCCCCCACCTCTTTCTGTTTCTCTGGTGGTCGTGGCAAACACCCAGGGCCTTATGTATACTGGACAAGCGCTCTACCACTGAGCCACACCTCAGCCCCGGAGGGCATGTCTCCTCCCAGATACCTGGGTGCCAACCAAGGCAGGCACCATAAAATGGGGTTCTCTTCGCACCGTGTCTTATACCAAACACAAAGAGCAGGTGCTTCCTTGACACAAGAAGCAGAAGGCTACCCGAGGTTTGGGAGCAAAGCACTCCCCATACTTCTTTTTTTTGTTTTTGTTTTTGGTACCGGGGATTGAACTTGGGTCCTTGCACTTGCAAGATAGGTGGCATAACCACTGAGCTAAATCCCTGGCCCACTCCCCATACTGCTGTGCCCACCAAGAGTGTAAGCATTCACGGGCATCCCTGTTTACAAAGCTGGCATTTCATGCTGTTGGCCTACACTTCTTGTATCATTAGTCTCAGAAAATGCCAGTGAACGTAGGTCCTGGTGTTGAAAACACCTTTCTGTCACATGACTTCTGGGATCTGCCACATGTTCAAAGGAGCTGTGCTGGTTTGAAGAACAGCATTTGCGTTGGATTCCACTTGGCCCGAATAGAGTTGGTGTCACCTCCTTCTCCCTGGAGACTTTCTCCTGCCTGGCAGGAAGATGAAGTCAGAGAAGCCTTGTGGTCTGGCCACCTCCAGCTTCTATAATTATTGATGTGGTCAGCTTTTCCAAAGTCCACGAGGCAGGGGCCAGTCATGCGCGTGGTTGGCAGTGTGATTTCCCTTTCTGGAGAAACAGCCGAGTCCACCCACACGGGCCCCAGCACCTTGCCTATGCTAACTGCAAGGGCTGCCCTTCCAAGCACCCTCTGCCCTTTCCCACACAGATGTGGGGATGGAGTGCATGAGGTGGGGCACTTTTCTGTGGCTCCTGCCTTGCCTTCAAGACACCCAGCTTCGATAGGCCAGCCTCCTCCCAAGCCAGCTCCTTTCCTTGTCCCTGCAGATTAACAACTGGGATGGCTCAGGGTCACTATATCAGCCCCCACTGGTTTTGTTATCCTGTGGGTACTTTGTTAACCCCTTCCTAGGGTGCCTGCACTTGGGAGTTGGAGGGCTTCTATTTCCCGCCAGAACCCACTGACAGCCATGCAATGCCGCAGGTGGGTGCCTCTGGGATGCAGAACCATTGTATGAAGGGGTGTACTGTATGGCCTCAGGGTCAGATGGGCTGGCTATCCCCAAAGC
Organism: Heterocephalus glaber; assembly: GCF_053883595.1. Taxonomy (NCBI): domain Eukaryota; kingdom Metazoa; phylum Chordata; class Mammalia; order Rodentia; family Bathyergidae; genus Heterocephalus; species Heterocephalus glaber. The sequence continues at coordinate 65,195,776 of NW_028258320.1, forward strand.
CTGTGCCTGCCTGGGCAAACAGACTGTCCTCTGTCCTGGGATCCTATCTGCACAGCCTTCTCAAGCCTGAGTCGGGGCATTCACTGCCCACCTTAGGGTAACAAATGAGGTGGGACCAGTGAAGGAAGAGAAGAGCGGCCCTGCCCAAGATGAGGGGACAGACAGAGTGACCCCTAGGTAACCTTAGACCTTTCTGACAGCCCCCAGCCCCTGGCTTCTGAGTCATGTCCTGGCTAGAGGCAGAACTGAACAGAAGGAAGGAGGAAAAGGGCACCACAGCTCTCTCAGGGGAGGCTGTAAGCCCCAGCAGCTGTCACAGTCCCATGGCAGAGAGGATGTGCTGCTCCTCCTTCTGTCTGCCTCGTCCTTCTCCTCCCGAGCCTCGGCCTCAGCTCCGTGTGACTGCCATTCTTGTCCCTGTCTAGCTGTTTTACCTCCTCACCCAGAGTGAGTTTCCTATTTTCATCCCCAACCAAAGCTCAAGACATCATACAGACAAAGGCCTCTGACTTTCTTTGAGGCTTCTTTGGTTCTAAGTGAAAAGAACTCCAACCTAACCTGGATCAGGCAAAATTGTTTCTTGCCTCCTGGGACCCAGGATGAGTTGGGAACCAGGGATGTTAGCCCTAACAGAATGAACTCTCATCTGTGTGTGTGTGTGTGTGTGTGTGTGTGTGTGTGTCTGTGTGTACACGTATGTGTGCATGTGCACGTTTGCAGTGGTGATGGGGTGGCTTTATGATCCCACAGGGCTGACTGGCTGTCCCAGTCATGGTAGGAGACATGGCAGTCACCATGCTCAGGTGCTCTATCTCAGGTCTTCTCTACCAGAAGGCTTCCTCTCAAGTCCATCCATTCTAGAGGAAGGATCCATTGGCATGAGTCTCTTTGTGCAGCTGAAGAATTATTATCATCCTCTGGCCTCTCCCTTTTGGGAAGTCAGAACAATGATGAGAGATAAAGACAAATACAAGATGTGGGTCATTGGCTAGAGAAGCAGAATACTTAGTTCCCTTGGTAGGCAGAGCAGATCATTTTGGAAAAGAAGTTCAGATAATCGGGCATATCTAAAACTAACTGACAGCCCACAAATTTCATGTGACCTTCTATAGTTCCAGCCCAATGAATGGCCTGGAATGCCTTTAGCATTTAGGAGATTTTATTTGTTGTAACCTGACATCTGTAGTCACCAGCCTCCTAGATGGCCCATGATAATCCTTCCTTCCTGCTCTGGAAAAGTCTCTTCCTATACTGACTAGGGCTAACCTCAGTAACCAACCAGTGTGACTATAGGGAAAAGAGAGTGGGGAGGCTTTGAGATTGAGTCATAAAAGACATTTCAGGTTCTACCATGCTCTGTTGCGTCACTCGCTTTGGAGAAAGCCAGCCATGGTGTGAGGACACTCAAGCAAGCTGATGGAGAAGGCCAGCAGGAGGCCAGCTAAGGCCAACAGCCAGCACTAACTTGACAGCATGTGAGTAACTCAATATCCTGATGTAACCTTCAAGAGGCCTTCAGCCAGGAGCACCTAGTTACGGCATCCCCGAGCTCCTAACCCATAAAAACTGTAAGATCAGAAATTGTTTATGGTTGCTTTGAGCCGCTCTGCTGTGAGATAATTAATACTTAATAGGTATCTAAACTCATAACTGGTGTTGCTTACTTCATTTAAAAAATTTCCTTATTTACTTTTCGATTTTTTTATTTTACCAGAAAGTTAAGCTTCATGAGGTCAAGAACTTGCCTCTCGTTTTCACCATCCAGTCCCCCACTGCATATAGGTGACCCCCAATGAGTATGTATTAAGTATCCGCCAAACTTCCCTCACTGTCAAAATGAAGAGACTTAAAAACTTTAGGTCTCATCCAAGCACGGAGACATGAGAGTTTCAAATAAGCCAGCATGTGACAAGGGCCTCGAAAGCAGGACAGGGAGAAGTCCATTTATCCTGAAGATACCTGTGGGAAGATCCTCTTGGCCATGGGGTTAACCATAGCCTGAGCCCCTTTCTACCCCTGGCCAGCTGGCCAAAACCTCTTTGCCCTCCGAGAGACCAGACTTAGTCATGGCCTTAACTTTGGTCATGGTTCTCGTTTCTCCATGGGAAGGCAACAGAAGCACCTGGCCAGCCCGGACTCGAGGCTGCATTACACACAGTTCCGCTGCCCAGAAAACCACTCAGACCTTGTTTAAAAACAGCTACTGCTTCTACTTGATTCAGGAAATGCAGATACTGGGCTGGGGATTTAGCTCAGTGGTTTCGCCGCCTGCTGCACAAGTGCAAGGACCCGAGTTCGACCCCTGGTATCAAAAAAAAAGAAATGCAGATACTAAGACTGGAGGGGGAAGGAAGCCTTTCTGGGGCCTATATTGAGGCCCAACCAGAACAGGTTATTTTTAACAAACTTCACTTGGTGGGAATGCAATGGGGAGAGGTGGGCATGGTGTGAATGGCACTGGCTAAGACCAGGAGCACCCGGGGCAGTACAACACAACCAGGGACACTGCCACCTCCTCCCTCCTTGGGTTCAGTTCCAGTCAGGATGGAAGAAAAAATGGATTTTAGACCAGAAGGAAAACTCAATAAAGTCTGCATGCGTAAAAGAGGTGTGCAAAGGCTGCTCATTTGACATTAAGATGGGTGAAGAAAAGGCCTCCCTGATTCCCGGGGATGGAGATGAAAGTGTAGAGGGGCCGGGCAGCCTCTCCCAAGTGGTGAGCAGCGGCTTTGTTACAGTAGCGTGTGCAAAGAGTGCTTAGCGCATTAACACAGGAGCCAGACTCACATCTCCTTTCCAATAAACAGTTCCTTGTGCAGGCCCAGAGAAAGGAGAGGACAGCACAACCAGAATGAAAATGGGCACCATCACACTACACTTTATTTTCCCTGCTCAAACAACTATGAGCATCTAACAGAACACATGGCTGGAAAATTCCACTGGCTCCTGGGCTCAGCCTCACCCTGCTCTGCCTCATCAACTCTCTAGACAGGTCCCAAAGCACCACCACCTCATCTTTTCCAGAGGAGGAGCAGCCCTCGGTCCTGCGCTCTGTCTCCAGTCCTTATTTTGGCCCCATCCATGTTCACCTCCCGGGTGAGCTCCCCCAGCCCATGGCTTTACAGCCCAGCTCTACGCTGACAAGTCCCAACTTTCTATTCCAGCCCAGAGACAAGCTCCAGATATGGACAGCCATCTCCCCTGGAATGTCACCACTTGGGTACCTGCTAGACTTCTCCAACAAAGCACTGAGAAGCTCAGTGCTTAGAACGAAGCCCTTGATTTTCCCAGTGTGATCTTTCCTCAATCTTAACCTTACTCCGTCCATATAGTTGCTCAGATCAGAACTTCCAAGTCATCCTTAACTCTTCTCACTCCCAGTCCACCAGGAACTACTGAACTCTGGTTTCAGAAGATGTGCCCAGTCCAACAACATCTCACCACTGCTCGCATGCTGGCTCCAACATCACCCACTCTCACTGAGTCGCTGTAATAGCCTCCTAGCAGATCTCCCTGCCCCAGAAAACTGTCTCCAATAGGGAAGCCGGCAGGATCCTTTAAACACCTAAGTCAGACTACGTTGTTCATGGTTTTGTTAAAACCCTGCAGTGGCTCCTCACTTCCAGAAGGCCTCAGCTGGTCTGGCAAGTCACAGCCCCCATGAGCAGGTGCTAGGGCCAGAACCAGGGGTCTAGAAAAGACTCTGGTAAAGGCTGAAGATGAAAGGGCAGGAAGGGGCCTGGCAGTGAATCCTGGGCTTTATCTTACATGTCAGGGCTTCCCAACCCCAGGTACACATTAAAGTCATGGGAAATTTGAAAAATGCCAGTATCCTCTAGAAGCAACAGCTTATCTAATGATAATAAGCAACTCTAGTGCCACCTTGAAGTCACCAGTGCCATTTTCCAGGAAAAAAAACTGGGGGTTCCTCAGTGAAACAATGGACTGTAGTACAAGATGAGTGTAAACCACTGTCATACCTGACAGGAAGGAGCCATCAATGACTGCTGGGCTCTAATTGGGGTCTCAGAAGCCACATGAAGGGGCTCCCACTGGCCTACAATGACACCGGGAAGGACCACTAAGGATGAGGAGGACCACTCTGCACCTTTCCTTTCTCTCCTCTTCCGCCCCCCGCCCCACCCCACCCCCGTTGTACCCTGGGGAGAAAAGCATCATGAAACCACTTATGAAGTCAGTTACACACACACACCCCCAACATACATGGGAAACTGAATCTAATCAAGTTACTAAATCCCAACTAAGTGATTTACAAAAGAAATTCTGAGGAACCTATTAAGTGACTGGAGGAACTCTAGAGGAATGACAAACACATCACAGAGGGAGGTGATTAAAAGAGGGCATGGAGCCAAGAAAATGATCGCCCGATCACCGTGTGTGGGCCCTACCCAGACCAGTTCAGAGGCTAAAACACAAATTTATAAAATGAATGAGAATAGCAGAAATTTGAACACTAATGTTTGATAATATTTTATTAAGGTGTGATTATTATTGTACTACTGTACTGTGGTTAGTTGTTGTTGTTTTTAGGAGCTCTTATTATTTAGAAATACATACTGAGAAGTTCACGGAGGAAATAATATGATATCTGAGATTTGCTACAAAATGCTGCTGAGGAGAGCATGGGGCCCGGTGAAATAGGACTGGCTATCCGAGTTGATAATTGTTGAGGTGGGTTAAAGGGCGTGTGGGGGTTCATCATACTGTTCGCCTGAACTGTTACTTTTTATAGCTTTGAAAATTTTCATAATAAAAAGTTATAAAAACACTAGGCCTCACCCCTAGAGATCCAAACTCATTAGTCTGGGCTTCAACTCAGGTGCTGGTAGTTTTTAAGTACCCCTGGGGAATTTCTAATGCCTGGCCAAGGTTGAGAACTATAATTACTAGGCCTGTGCTAGAACCCAGGAAGAGCTTATTGGAAAAGCATCGGGCCTGGAGGCCAAGGAGCGCACAGTCTTGGGGGAAGTCTTGATGGTGGGGGAAAGATGAGGGACAGGGAGAGTCAGGGACAGCGCAAAGACTTCAGGCTTGAGTAGGATAGAAGATACAAAGACAGGAAGGAAACAAGGGAACAGTTTTTTGTCTTCTATAAAACTCTGGGTCAGATTCCTCCTTAGCTCCACATGTAGGAATGTTAATCATTTAGGAAAAGTTGGGAAAACAAGATTATTAGCCCTAAATTTACTTAGTCTATCTCATCCCCCTTCAAGACTAAGGGCACCAGAATAGGAGTAACTGAAGTAATTTTCAAGGTTTGCAGGGATACTCGTTTGCCAGTTTTGTGTAACATCCAGTTTCCCTAGTAGGATGCTTAGAAGTCTGCAGCCATTGTCCTGACCTGTGGTCACCTGGATTCCAGGAAAAGGAGAGCCACAAGATCACCAGTGCAGATCACCTGTCCCAAACAGGAGCACCTTGCGGCTGGGGATTTAGTTTAGTGGTTCTGCCACCTGCCTCACAAGCACAAGGTCCCAAGTTCAATACCCAGAACCAAAACAAAAAACCAAACAGGAGCACCTTGGCTAATCCTTAAAAACTGGCTTTTGCCTTTGTGAGTGGGCGAGTCTGAACCTCTGTATCAGAACAAGCCCCTTCCAGGTGCTCAAACTGGAGCCTTTTCCTATTCTCCCTCACTTTTAACTCTGTCTAGTAAAACGTGTCCTGAAATTCTGTTTCTGTGACATGAGTCAAGCTAAGTTGAGGTCCTCATCTGGTGACAGGGTGACTATGGAGTGTGAGTCACTGGAATAGGGAACATGTCAGGGTTGGGAGCTTTGGGGGCCCAGGAGAAGGTTCTGAACGTTTTGGACACACTGACGTTGAAGAGGCCTGAGTGACTCTGCTGGTGACATCCCACAGGCAGTATAGCTTGTGGGTGGGAGAGAGTCACGTGAAGACCCTGAAGAGACACAGAAACCTGAGCCCTAGAGGGCCATCCCCCAAACTGGGACAGAGCTGGGGTGGCTGCAGCCAAGGACGCATCCGGGCCCCTGCACCATTCCTTGCCTCTCCACCTCTTCTCCTTCCTCAGATAAAAACCCAAAGGGCAGCTGGCCGGGAAGAGGGCTGTGCCTTTCTGGGCAAGGTCTGAGGGTCTTGGGATAGTTCCACATCCTGTCCTAAAAGCTCCTGCATGCACATCAAGGCATCTTTTGAAGAAATGAATGGCACCAGTGATGTGGAGCTGCAGGAAACCCTCACAGCATCAGGCAGGGCCATCTGAGCCGGTGACCAATCGATCAGACTGGCTTGAAACAGCCAGTGCACATCTGTTCCACAAACATTCCCTGGATGCCTGTGTCTTCCAGGAACTGTGCTGGGTCAGGGTGAAGAGGAACCCTTGAGCCCGGGAGCCAGAATCTAGTGGGGAAGCAGGCAGTAAGCCAGTAAACAGAGACATACCAGGTTTGGATTTTATCAAATGAGTTCTCAGCGGGGGAAGGGCCACAGAATCCCAGAGTCACCTCAGGCTGTCAGGAAAGTCACCCAACTCCCCCGTTTCTTTTTGTTTTTGTTTTTTTAAAGCTAGGGGTTTTTTTTGTTTGTTTGGTACCTGGGATCGAACTTGGGTCCTTGTACTTGGGAGGCAGGAGACGGAACCACTGAGCTAAATCCCCGGCCCCAACTCCCCAGTTCCTTAAGCAATGACTTCACTCTTCGGCTTGCTAAACCATGAGGTCTAGCTTTCAGTCCTTTGGGCAAAAATGATCCCTGAACCTGGACGACCCAGGGCTGCCCCTCAGGAGCAGGGACTTACCACTGAGTCCAGGAACTGAATGTAGCACTCCAGCCCAGGCCTGGTTTCGCAGAACTGTCGGAAAAGTAGCCTCCCAATTGGCTGCTTGTCACATAAACTGCAGTAATCTCTGTCTAGAGACAAGACAAAAAGAATACAGTGAGACCCAGGAGAGGGCCAGGTAGGGCTATCCTGTCAGCCTATACCTGGGTCTACAGCCCCGGGTGGATGGAGCAAGGTAATGGCCAACTCTTGGGGCCCTATGCATCTCACAGGCTCTGCAGGCTTAGAGAGACAAGGCAGGAACAGAAGACTCCAGTCATCAACCAGCATCTATTCCCCACCCCCTCTGCCTTTCCAAAGCCCTGATGCTATATGGAGATACAGGTGGTTCTGGAGACTATGGCTGTGCCCCCTGACTGGCCAATCTGTGTGTCACTTTCCCTGATTCTGGCAACTGGAGGAGCTGGCAGGCATGTGACCGAAGCCCATCCAATCAGATGAACTGAAGACCTTGCAGTGGAAGCTGGGGCAGAGGTGCTCTCTCCCTCAGAGGCTGGTGTGTGAGTGAGGCCTTTTACTGAGAAAGGCAGCTGTGCTGATGAGGCTTACTCCAGGAGGAGGTCAGAGCTGGAAAAATGAACAGGCAGAGCCAACCCCCTGGTGATGTCATAGTTCTCTGGATCAAACCATGCCTGCCACCCAAACCACATCTGAAAAGCTTATTTATGAGGCAACACATTCTCTTTGTTTAGGACAGTTTGAAAAATTTTCAAATTACTTATAATACAAAGCATCCTAATGAATACAGTAAAAAAAAAAATCAGGTTTTACCCCATCGAAGAAAAGCCCACTTTTTAGGATGCTTCAAAACTAGCTTTTTCCTGCTGAGGAGCTACACTCACAGAGACAGGAACTGACCCACCCACAGCGAACTCAGTAGCTGAGGGCTCTGCAGAGGAAATAGTCCAAGCCTCCCAGCCCTGAGGCCCAGAGATGGGAGTGCTAGCCTTGAGTTGCTTTGTTATTTCAAATACCTCACTCACCCTCTCTGGGCCTTAGTTTCCTCCTCTAAAAACCAAAAGCACATGTTTGGAGTTGAGACAAGGGCCCTCTCTGGAATCCTGGTAAGAAGTTCTTCCTGAGCAGTACTGACACTAGGCCTTCCCATTTGCAGTTGCATTGGAAACTGTGAGAGCTGGAGAACAGTGACTCGGCTGGAAAGAAGGACTATATCTTTGCTGGGTATGGAAGGATCAGATCAGCGTCCTCTAGAAAGGAGTTCTCTGGAGATACAGGCCGAGGGAAGCGAACTGAGCACAATCATCCTGCCAGCTTACTTCCACTCTCAGGTCCCAAGGGGTGTGTTCACAGGACTTGCAGGCAAGGAGCTGTATGTGGATTCTGGGGCTACTACACTGGTGTTCAAGCTTCACCACTTACTGGCTGTATAATCTGGGGCAACCGACTTGACTGCCTTTCAGTTCCCTCATCTAGAAGCTGGGGACAGTAAGAGTACATGTCTCCAAGACCATCATGGGGACTGAATACAACAATGCATAGAAAGCACGCGAACCAGAGCCCGTCACATAGGAAATGCTTAATAAATACTGCTATTGTCATCTTGGATGTGGGTTGTTGAGATCTGTGCCATCTCCCTTCTTTTAGGGAACCTCATCTCCCCAAGTCTGAAAAAATCCTGCCCAAGCCTTCTGGTTCTGGAAGCAGATGACTCTGAAGCTCTGGAGATGAGTATGACTCAGCCCCAGCCAATCAATCAGTCTTCTATCCTCCAGTCACAAGGAGAGGTTCAAGGATGGACACATGATTTGGCCCCAGTCAATCAAAGTCTTTGAGGTCAAGGATGGGCATGTGACTCAGGTATTGCCAGTCGGAGGCCTCTGTCTCCTGACCACCATGGTAGGTTCAAGGAGAGGTCCAAGACTTGGTCCTAGCCAGTGAGGTCAAGGCATGTGTCCTGAATGGGCCCTGAAGTCCTTAATGGGCTTCTGCCGTAACTTCCTGGATAGATACTTGGTGACAATACCTCAGAACCAGACAGACTCTCCTTCTAGGCAGGGAGAGTCCACAGAGAATGAATGAAAGGAAAGCTGCTGAGTGGAGAAGAGAGGAGCCCTTGAAGGTGCTTCATTGAGGTCAGGCCTGGGCCTGGATGACTACTTAGCTGACGGGGTCACTGCTTCATCAATGGCACTGGTGTCTGTCTCCTGGAATGGAAAGAAAGCTCACAGTGCGCCTTTCCAGGGTACGTGGTCTGAGGGTAGGAACTATTTTGTAGGAGTTCATTTTGTATGTATTACATGTTGGAGACTCAAAAATGTCCTTCTCTCAAGTGGATACTTTGATCAATGGGGATGATCACCTGCCAAATCCCCGACTCAGGCCTCACCCCACAAGTGGTCTGATGGCTCAGACTAGCCCTGGCCTCTTGCCTTAGCTCTGCCCTTCAGCGTGGGAGCAGGCTCCACCTCTCCAAGCACAGATGGCCCCTGAGTAGCCACTCCAACGTGTATTTAACCTCACTCAGTGTGTGCCAGGTTCTGAGGGGGCTGGGGGCGGACTACCTGGTCAGAAAGGGCAGCAGGGCTGTGTGTGGGTGAGCAGACAAGATTCCAAGTGACCGTTATAAAATGTCAAGTTAGATGAGTGTTATTGTCAGCCCCAGTGGGAAACTGGCCTCAGCAGCCCGTGACAGGTCTGCAGCCTGCACCTGTTCTAGTGAGGCCTGGCAGCACAGCCTGACTGCTCTCTGCCTCCCACTCAGCTCGAGTCCCCGGGGGGAGGGAAACAAACCTTTGCATCCTTTCCCAATCAGTAGAGCTCTCCCAGCACAAACACAGAACCAAAGTAAATTACCTGTGTCAAACTGTTTTATTCAATTACAGGAGAGAGCGCAGTGCCTCTTATGTGATTTGAGGAAGGTAACTCTCCCCACTTCCAAAAGCAATTATGAGATTTCTCGAACCATATTGTGATTCCTTAAGAGTTTATCTGACAGGATTTCTCCCTCTCCATATGGCATTTGCTGTCAGTATGGAAACAAGGCTGTTATAAACGCACAGCACAGTAAACACCATGTGATTCTGACATAAGCTGTCAGCACCTCAGTTCTGTGACTCTCCCAACTGTACAGAGAATCCCAGGCAAGGGAGATGCTCACTGGAAGTCAGGGAAGAAATAAAAGGACCTGTAATCATCTTTTCAGATTTTTCCTTAGCCTCAATAAAGGTAAATGAGGCCATCCTCTGAGGAAGCACCCAAAACAACAAGGAAATCAAAACACAATGCTTATAGTTCATTTAAAGGTGGATAAGGAAGCAAAAGGAGGAAGAGTATGAATCTGGGGATGATCAAGTGACAGGGAGGTGCAAACCAAGTTCTTGTTGTGGCAAGAGCAAACTCCAGATGCACATTCAGATGATGCAGCTGGGTCATGAGGAGCTCTGCCGTGCATGCTTGGGGCAGGGCCTTTCTGCTCTGTGTTAGCAGTGGAAACTGGCTGCACTGCAGAAACCTAGGTGGTAAGGGGCTGCCTACAGCCCTGCTCCCCAGTGTGGGCCGTCAAGCTGCTGAGGACAAGCACCAGGAGAGAAGGAGCCTTTTCTCTCTGTCTCTCAAGCTGGGAGAATGTGGGATGCTGTACATGCAGGCACATATCCACGGCATACACAGCTGTGTACATATACACACACACACACATCCTGGCTCTTCTAAAACATGGCAATCTTGCTTTGGAGCACATGCTTTATTGGTGTTTTCCTTCAAGCCAGAAAGAAGCTGTTATTGTGTGATATAAGGAAACATCAAGTTCCCTGACTGAAAGTATCTACAAACCAGCCAAGCATTCTAACTTTGTTCTTTTGGGCCTTCGTTAATTCAACAAATTCACTTCTAAGCTCTCTTGTTTCTTGGTACTGGAAGGTTCCTTTAATCCTGAGTGTCTCTTCTTAAATTTGGGACTGGGTATATGACCAGTGTAGCATGCTGCTGAGTAGAACTTCAAGAAGGGCTTGAAGAAAATGGACAGAAAGTGGTAATCGCTTGGGGATGGGCAATGAGGCAGGAGAGAGCAGACATCACAAGCTGTGTGAAGTGAGAGGGTCTGCAAGTGAATGGGCTTGGTGCTGAAAGTAACAGACTGAACACACACGTGGAAACACTCAGGGACCATCGAGTCAGGGCTCAACCCTTGCCGGGTCCGGCAGGACACTTACCAAGTTTTGAACCAACAGAGGGCGCAAAAAGCCAAGGGCCCTGTCCTCGCCACCTTCACCTGGCAGTGTCTGGGGGCTTTGTTTAGGCCTCCTCCCCTTGCCTCTTAGTCTGTTCTCAAAATGCCCACCTCAGGTCCTTGACTAAGGATGCCACTGTGGAAGAGTGCAGTCTCTGCTCTGCCCAGTAATTAATTCTCTGGGTAACTGGGTCCAAGTTACTTCCTTGTTAGGCCCCAGTTTCTTCATCTCCAAAACGGGAGTTAAAGTAAGCAAAGGAACTGAGTTCCTCTGCAGCTTGGAGACCAAGCGCCTTAGGTACCAGATTCATAAAGGCAGATAATTTAGAGGGACTAGGCCCAGATTCATGGTCAGTTCTGGAGCTCAGTTTCAATCAGGATTCCAAAGTTCTCTGTCCAGTCCCAGTGGGGATTCCATGTCTGGCATCCCCTACTCTGCTCCTACCCCACTTTAGTTCTAAGGCAGAGGCTGCCAAACTTTTCCATAAAGACTAATAGTAAATGTTTTGACCTCTGAAGGCCATATGGTCTCTCACAGCTATTCAGTGGTGTTATTGGAGTAAAAGTCTCCACGACCATCTATAAATTGCTCATGGTTATGGCTGTTCGGTAAAACTTCATTTACAAGAACAGGTGTAGGGTCATGTTTGACTTGCGTGCTGATGCCTGCTTTTTCTAAGCCTCTAGCCCTCCAGGCCTGTATGATGCAGTGCCGACACAGGTTCTCTGGCTCTGTCTTTCTCGGGGCCAGTGAGCCCCTGGCTGTCTTGAAATTACCAGGAAAGAGCTGCTAAGTGTTGAAGAAGTCTATGTCACCTGAGCCTGTGACCAACAATAGAAAAAACCAGGACTGAAGTCAGAAAACTCAAGCTCATTCCAGGTTGAGCCCAGACCCTTCCAGGGACCCCTGGAAAAACCCAAACATTCATCAAATTGAAAAACAAAATGGTGACCCAGTCATATGATGGAATGGCATTCGGTAATAAAAAAGGCATGAAATAGCCTTGCATATGGCATGGATGAATCTCAAAAAACACAAGTCAAAGGACCACATAGAAAAGACTTGCACACTGACTGTAGATTCCAGACATTTGAATTTCTAGAAAAGGCAAATCCATAGTGACAAAAATCAGACCAGTGGTAGGGAGAGGGTGTGAGGAGGGGATTGACTATAAAGGCACACTAGGAAATTTTGGGGTACAAATGTTCTGAATCATGACTGTGATGGTTACATGATTGTCTATGTCAAAAGTCACTGAACAGAATACTTTAAGTTGCTGGATTTTATTGTAAATAATAATACTTCAATAAAGCTGACTAAAGACAAGAAGAAAGGAAACTAAAGTCATATTATCTGAATTCTCTGAGCTTGTTTCCTCAACTAGAAAATGAGAAAATCCTAACTGTGAACTCATCCAAGAACAGGGTTGCTCCAAATGGGGCCAAATGAATGTCACCTGGGAGCCTGTTGGAACTGCAAACTCCCGGGCCCCACTTTAAACCCAGTGAATCCAAATTTTCCTGGTGGAACCCAGAAGTCTGTTTTAGCACATTCTCTGGTGTGTTTTAGCACATTCTCCGGACTCTCTGTGGGAAAGCACCAGTTTTTAAATTTTCTAACCCATCACAGACTGACTCTTTTGTAAAACTCACAACTTGCCCTCCAATCTGACAACACTCAACAGGTCTAAGATCTGATGAATGAGACAAGTTCCTGATCATACCTCTGGTTGCCATGGCCACAATGGCTGCTGAGCATCTCTACGCATTTCAGTACTTAGTACTGGAAGTCAAGGAAGTGCATGAACCACATTGTGAACAGAGCTGCTCTCCACACACAAGGCAGTTTGGGTCTTGTATTCCTTTCTCAGGAGAGCTGCTCCTTCCCCTATCTGCAGTAATTCTCTGGACGAGGCCAACCTCAACCTTGGAGACAGGTATGGAGCCTTATTAGGCCTTATCAATCTGAATCATTCCTTAACCTTTTACGGGTATTGTCCTTCCGAGGACCACATATGGCTGGAGTTGCCGGTGGCTATCTTGTGGTCCTGTGGAGACAACCTGTCAGAGAATGAAGCCCAAACTATAGAAAGTAGAGAAGCAGTGTCTTATGTATGAAGCCTGAATCCAGCCATCCCGAAGCCATGGAATCTTACCCTTGAACTTTTCAGTTACCCGACAGATTTCCTTTTACCCTTAAGCTAATTTGTTCTGGGAATCAGTCACTTATAACCAAAAAATGCACCAACGAGTAAGTCTTTTGGCATTAAAGAGTATTTGGAAGACTCAAAATGAAAACCTAGGGCTTTGCAAAAATTGAAGAGCTCTACCATCACCACCACAGCCAGCTGCTGCGGTATTCTCAAGGATTTGTCTTCCACCTCCACAACCAAACAGGATTCTCATGGAATTTCTAGAAAGTGTGTGTCCCCAACATCCCCAAAATACCAAAGCACTCCCCATCCTGTCTGTACCTCCAAGGCAGGCAGGGCTGCCATGTTTGGGTGAGCACTTTTCCAGAGCTAGCATAGCCTTTGGGGGGTCTGAATCTCACCTCTGAGGGCAATTTTGGTAATGTCTATAGATGCATTTGTTTTTCACAACTGGAGGTTTACTGTGTAGAGGCCAGTGATGCAATTAAGACATCCCACAGTACATGGTCCCCTGTAACACAGGCTACCTGGCTCCACATGGCAATGGTGCCACTGAGAGGTACGCAGCTGGGCTTGCTGTGGAGCTCTTTCACCTGAGCCCAGCTGCCTCATATTGCAAATGGCAACAGAGTTAGCCCACTGCTGTCAAGAGCTAACAGCAGCACGGGAGCACCTGGCCCTGTCTCAGCACACTGTTGCTCCTGTACATACAGTGGTCACTCGAACAGATCACAGTTGCTCTATAAGACCTGAGAAATGACGGCTTTTCCTTCCCTGAAGACTCAGAAAGATAACGGGCTGCAGCCGGCAAAGGGGGCTCAACTCTCATCACCGCAGGAGAAGCTCCCCTATCCCTGAGCCGCTGGACTCCACGCTCTGGGAGCTGGTAGGGCTCTGTCAGCTGCTCTGCCTTTTGTGGAGGCCCCCTCTCTGAAAGAAGCCACATGTGACCCAACAGCACATGCCTGAGGTTAAAATCTCACAACCCAGGCAATTCCTTCTAGACTCATAACCCCTGGTAGACTTAGAAACAGGAATGATATTGATAGTGAAGATAAATAAATGCTGTCATTGTTTTCATTCTTTTCGAGTGACATGAAATGGGAACATACTTTCTTAATTAAGAGTCTGTGGTATGTGGATACTTGGAGGGCAACCAGATCTCCCCCAACAAAAGGCCAGAACACAGGCGGCGAGGACAGCGTGGCTCCCCTCACACGGCCACAAAACCCCAGTGCAGCAAGGCCGCCCTGCCCACCCCGACGCTCTCTCCGAGAGCTGGCGTCAATTGCTCTGGAGGGGAGCAAAGAGCGGCCATGGCTGAGGGCACTGGAGGGGTGACCATGACCGAAACCTGCTTGGGACTGTTTTCACTATGGCCCCAGGCACTCCTTGAACTTGGGCCAAGGAAAACGCACGTTCCATTTCAGAAATAAGAGCAAGAACGAAACACGACTTCCTGAGGAAATGGAAATGCTAACACCGGAGCCCTTGGAAATGAAACCACATGTTTATGGTAAACGGTGGTGGTGGAGCTCCAAAAGTGATTCCTGTGGACATCTCTTCCAACTGGAAGCCTATTTCATTTTGATTCATTTTATTTTATTTAACTTTGTTTCCCCAAAATACCGGGTTCCTGTTGATACTGGTGGGGGTGCTGATGGAGCCTAGAGCGATACAGGAAACATGTGAGGAGACAGGGTTAAAGCCTCATGGCCTCCACTGTGCCATATTCCAGGTCTGAAACAATAAACAGAAAAAGTGATTTCAAATCAGCTTTCTCCCAAAAATTCCTGCTAAAGCTGGAAAAAACAATCAGGGGTTTGCTCTGAGGAAAAAGTCCTCTGACGTTTGCAAGGCAAGATAGCATCATGGATAAGGGCAGTTCCTCACAGTCGCCTCTTGGAAGGAACAGCAGAGGAAAAGGGAAACATTTGGTATTTGGTTAGCAACAGCTGAGCAGGTTCCAGTTACTTCAAGAAAGATGGTTTTGTGTGAATAAAAATGACATATGGCATATCACATAAACAGGCCCAAACCAAGCCCCACCTTCCTGTGTCTCTTGTCCCCATCATTCTGGTCTCCAGTTTTACTGAATATCTTGTGTTTGTTAAATCTCTCTGCAGCATCAAACCTATACAGCCCGGGTCTCACAAGGGTGGTGGCACCTGGATAAGCCACGAGTCAAAACCACTGAGGTGTAGGGTGTTTGGCTGCTAGGCAGGGGAGGGAGCAGAGGGAGGAAGGGGGTGGTCTGAGGGTCTGTGATGGAAGAGGACAGGGGCTGCGGATGCTAGTGTGGGGCTCAGGGCAGAGGACTTCCAGCTTGAACCCCTGCAATACAGGCAACGAGGTACCCAGGAGTCTGAGATGGACAGGGCTTGGGGCATGTGCTGACACCGTGGGGTCCTCTGGGACAAAGGGGCCCAGGGTCACAGAGTGAACTCTTCCTTATCCTTAAGGCAAAGAAAAGCAAAGAACTTAAGATAGCTCCTGGCAGGGGAAATAGATGAAAAATTGGGTGGGTAAATGGAGGGGGAGGTAGACAGAGGGAGCACACAGGGCCAGCCAGGGGGACCTAGGTGCCAGGCAGCATCCGCTGGAATGGGCCTGGCATAAGAAGAAGAGCTGAGGACAGAGTGGGGACCTAGGTGCCAGGCTTGCTCTCAGCTGCTGTCTCTAAACGAAGACTAAAAGAGAGGTTCCTCTGCCCAAAGGCCCCATCATTTCTGACTGCAAACCTGGCTTCTATACCTCTGTGCCAGCACTGAGAGGACATGACAGCAACGGAGTCACAGCAGAAAGGCACCCAGTACCTCTCAGTGTTGATTCTTTAAAATGCCAGGGTGGAGAGAAAACACACTGATGCAAGACCTGTGCTTGCTTCTATTTCTGTAGATACTTTGGTTTTTACAAATGAAAGAAAACAGCTATTCTAAAAACACAGCTGCAAAATCACTGAAGAGCCTGGCAAGCAAAGGACTGTGACCGCCAGACATCCTCCTTGCATGCAGGCACTAGTAATACGAGGGTGCTCGGAACTCTGTGTTTCACCCTGTGTCACCTAAGGCAGAACCTCCAGTGATCCGGGACCAGGCCAAGGGTGGGGTAGACCTCCTGGGTTGGTGGGCTAGGGCATGTCTCACCTGTGTTCTGCTTAAAACCATTCTGGGGACATCATCGACTTAGGAGGACATTCTTTCTAGAGCCCCTTTTCCTTCTTAAAAAGAAATTTCTGTACATTTGTGTGCAGTTTTAAAAACTGTAAGAGCCAGGCCATACACAGTACAGGAAATCAACTCTGTGGGTAGCATCAGTGTTCTTCTCCTTCCCAGGTGATTCTGACATTGCATTCACTGTAAGTCTCGCCACCACTGTGTCCTCAGCACCTGGAACAGTGCCAGATCCAAGAGCAGGGGTCCAGGAGTATATGTAAACAAGCAAACAGATCAATTTGACAGGGGAGGGGTGTGGTTCCAAATCTTAGGCCCACACTCCCTTAACGGTCTCCCCAAAGCAATGGATGTCAAAGAGTCACTCCTAATGTGGCTACTGTCCAAAGGCAATAAAGGGGCCAACATGGCTCCCTGGGCTTCAGGCTCCAGGGCTGAGGCAAGACTGGGTCAAGTTGCAGCCTGCACTTGGAGCTGCAGCATGGGGAGCCCAGAGCTTCCAGGGCAAAGCTGCCTAAACCTAGGCCCTGCCTGGCCTGCAGCTGTGGGAAAAGCCCACTAGGGAAAGGGCTGGACTTTGCCTCCAGCTCCACCTTTTGACCCTGTATGACCTTGGGTCCTTATTCTCTCTGGACCCTGCTTGTACAAAACAATGACATTCTCCTTGTACAAAATGAGGCCGATGAACAATGGGTGTGAAAATGTCCCTGCCTCCTTTGTGGATAGTTCCACTGGACTGTGAGTCTGGTGGAATAGAGACATCAGAGGCAGCATCAGAGTCCCCAGTAGGATTTACCACCTCCAGCATCATTCACAAGCAAGCATGGCTTAAAGGCAGCATTTCCCAAAGGCCTGGAGTACCAAGGGGTGCTGGCTTCCATCTCAGGTTCCCTCACAGTTTGCTGCCTAGCCTGAGGGTGGTTACAGCCCTCTCAATGCCTCAGTCTCTCCAAAGCAGCTCAGGTTTACCTTTGCATGACGATGCCCTTACCCTTACAGCCAGCAGCCCGGGGCTGCCAGGGGTGAGGAGGAGGTTGGGGCTCTAAAGTCTCAAGGCTGGGCCCAGCTTGCCTTCCAGGGCCAAAGCCTGGGTTCACCTGGAGCTATGAGCTAATAAACCATAAGCCACAGGAAGGCGGGGCCAGGAAGTGGCAGAGCAAGGCCCAGGCCAAGGCAAATAGCAGCCTGTGCAAAGACCTGGTTGTCCTGCCCAGCCCTGACTGGTGGCCTAGCTTCTTCCTGGGCCACTGGCCAGGGTCCAGTGAGGCTCACAGCTGTGCTGAGCAGAGGCAGCTTGAGAAGTGAAGTTTGGGAAGGTGGAGGCAGTGATCATCTCCTGATGTCCTGATGTGTCAGGGTCTGGAGTCCCCCAGCCACCCCCAGTCCTCTTGACCTGATTCCCACCCAGGGCTCAGCCAGCCTGAGTCTACACACTCAGGGAAAGCACGTGGCCTCAGAATGTTCCAGCTTTTCTCAACTCTGCAGTGTAGAGGCTAATCTTACTTGGAAACCAAGTCTGTCTTTTTGTGACAGTGTCCCTTGGCCCTCATTTTGGGGATGCAAAGGACAAATGTTTGGAGGCTGTATTATGCAGTGCTCATGGAATCTTCTGTCAGATAAACCTCCAGTTCCCCCAGTTAGCCACAGTGCCACACCCAGACTCTGTTTCCCCAAGGGATAGAGTGCTGTGGGTTTGGCCTGCTGAAACCCTACCCGGATCTTTGGTGATTAAATGTCAAACTATGTCAAGTCCTTCCCTTTTTGCTTAGCCCAGCCTTAGTCTCATGAGGGGCTGGGTTTGCTAAGAGGAAGAGGGGGGTGCTTTCACAGGCCCACAGAGCTCACCCAGAGCCCAATTCCAGACAAGAAGTGCGTGTGTGGAGGGGGGAAGGCATGGTGCTTCAGCAAGATGTCGCACAGGGAAAGCTTGGCTTGCGTTCAGGCCCTGCTTAGCAGAGTTACAACTCAGTGGTGTTCGGATTTTAGTAATGGATTTTTATGGTTTGGCAGAGCTGGAAGTTTTCAAAAAGAGATGAGTTTGGGGTCTGACAGTGACCTGCCCACTTTGGCACTTGGTGTATTATAATAATAACAACAACTGAAGCAATAGCAGCTGACACTATGGGGTACTGTATGCCTACTGTGCTGCAGGCTTTTCACATGCTTGTCTCATGCAACTCTCACAATTGCCTCTGCAACCGGTGCTGTTCCCAGCCTATATTTTAGATGCTTAGGAACGAAGGCCTGAGAAGGAACTAGCCCAAGATCATGGAGCAAATAGGAAGCAACACTGGAGTTTGAACTCAGCTCCTGCTGACAGCAGAACAACTAACCTGCATCTTTTAGCTTCTCAGGATGTTCGGCAGCAGCAGTCAAGGACTTGGGAGACGGAGAGGTGGGTGACAGCAAACCAATGGCGCATGTGGCAACCTCCATGGGGCAGGGGAGGCACCCCTGTAGCCTTGATGTCCCAATAGCCTAAACATTGTTCCATTTCCTCAATACAGGCTGCTCAGCCCTGAGCCCAGGGGTCTGGGAAAGCATGGCTGCCCACATGCATCAGCTGGGCCAGCCAGGAGAAGGATCCAGAATACCCCTCTCTGTAATCCAGAAAGGTCCAGAAAGCTGGACCTGAGGGCGCTACCTGACTCCTTCAGCTTTGTGGCCCACATTGCACATGTGTCGTGTAACTTATGTGCTGTCTCATGCCTTTGGTTGCTGTCCTAAGCGTCAGCTTTGCTTCCTCAGCTGAGCTGTAAATTCTCTGGGTTATAAATTCTCTTTCCACCACCACCCCCAGTGTCTCCCCTGTAGAGGCTCAGACAGTCTAGACACTTATGAGGTCACCAATAAATATATGATTGATTAAAGCAGGAGCAGCCATGAGAAAGGTTATTCACCAGGACCCTGTTTACACTTCTTTTGTCCAAACAAATCTGTTGCTCCTTTAAGGGAGTCTCACAGATTTCCCGGTGTCCAGAAGTAAATGCTTGGCTTTAATGGGGTGTTGGAATTGTGTTTCACAGCACATTCCTGTGCTGGGACCTACATGGAGGCAAATCCTTAAGCCAACAGGGCAGGAGTCCAAATAGGGCTACAGCAGGCAGGGATCAGGGTGTCTTGTGCCTTGCACATCCCAGCACCCAATATAGAGCCAGGCCCAGAGCCAAAGAGCAAATGAATGAACAGATTAATAACCAACACACTTGGCTGGCTAGCTGATGCCTATGTTCTAACATACATGTTTCTAAATTTCTCCCTGCACCAGGCCAGGCATGATCTGCCTCACAGGAAATGGAACCCCCGGGATGTGAACAGGCAGTGGCTGAGGACAAGTCCTTAATAAAATTCAAAGACTCTCACTCAAGGGTCCCACCCAGGCCTGGCACACAGACCCTTATTGAGACCTTTCCAAACTCCCTCCTGGGACCTGGCATTTTACACTCCACAAGGCAGAGCCGCCTCTGTCAGCCTGAGGCTTATGATCAATGCCACACAGGTGTCTCATATAAATTTCCAAGGGCCTTCTCTGTGTGGAGCCAAGTAGATGCTTTTAATCATCAAGAAGGAAAAAAAAGCAAAATGCCTCATGCATTTTCATTTTTATCTAAGTAAAAGAGCACAATCAATTTGTCAGTGTGCAGTACCACTTTGTGCCAAATACAACTTATTTTGAACTAAAGCTTTCTCAGCTACACAAATACAGAATAGATCCATGCAGAACCCAAAACACATGCTTTTCTTTACTGGTTTCTTTCCTTTTTAAGAGTCTCACATATCTCATAACTGTCTAGACCCTGTAAGCTCTGTCACAGCCTGGAGTGCAGCTCTGTTGATACTTCTCTTCCCTCTGATTGCCAGGCTTGTAACAGATGTTCTCACAGACATTTAACTTGCAAAAAGCCAATAGGTACCCTTCTCAGTAACTCAGCACAGGACAAATAACTGGGAAAAAGAAAAACCAAGTGACTGGGACAATGGAAGAATACAATTATGGAGAAACTCCTATGTCTAACTGGTCTAAAAATGTAACTCATAACGGCTGTTTGTTTTAAATTATTCCCTGCCAAGAACAATGTTGAGATGATTGAAAAATTCCAAGCTGGAGCCTCCAATGCTTACTTATTTTTCCTTCTGAGCACCTGGTGGCATGGACAGGAGCTTTGCTCAGACACTGCAATAACAGGCATAGGCAAACTCTAAACTGCTCATATTCAGCTTGCCTTCCCCAAAGCCCTCCAAGGACATCTTAATGAGGGCTGGATTCTGAAAGGTCAGGCTGTGACTGTGTCTTGTACTAGATGAGTCAGGACCAGTTAAAGTAGGTGGCTGGTGAAATAGACAAGGTCCTTATTTGGGGTCAGGAGCTGAACAACCTGGACCTACATGCGGCTGGAAACAAATGCAAAAGATGCACCACATAGTCCAAGCAGACACCAACAAGAGAAAAAAACACTCCAGACATCCAGTGCATCCCAAAGGTGGCGTAGAACGGCATCTTCATTCTGGAGGACAGCTCACATATGTTGTTCAAAGTTGAGCGTAAGTCACAGGTGCCAATATGGTGCCCTGACCTCTGGTCCAGACCAAAGCAGTTGTGGGGCTCCACTCCATAAGAGAATTCCTCTAGACCCAGCTACCTTCTGACGGTTGATTGCCTCAGTTTCCAGCCCCCTCATGCTGGCAACCAGGCTTGCTCAGCTTATTTAGCCAGGGGTGGATTTTTCACTCCTTCCCTTTATGCTTGACTTACTGAACACCTGCACTTCATGCCCAGTAGAGTGCTAGGCCCAAAGGACCAAGTGATCAACAGTAACATCCACCAGGCCTGCCCAAGAGCTGAGTCTAGCTCTGGACTCTTTCCTGCTGCTGACCTAGAACTCTACAAGGATAAGGTGGTAGAGAGGCAGGCCATGAAGCCATCTGTAAACCACCTGGACTCATCTCAGCTCCACCTTTGGGACAGAAACAAGTGGCTGTGTCCCAGTAGTTTATCATTATGTCTTCTATATTAGTAGATCTCCTGGTGGACACATGACTCCCCAAAAGAAAGCCTGTATTTCCTATTCACCTCTGCGGCTAAATGTGGCTCAGGACATAGTCTTGACCAATAAAATGTGAGCACCAGTAATGTGTCCACATTGGTTCTGGGTTATACTCTTAAAGGGAAAGGGTGTGTACCCTTCCTTCCCTTTCTCCCTTCCCACAGACTAGAATGCAGATGGACTGGGGCCATCTTGGACCATATCAATGAGGGCACCATCCTAAGACAAGAAAGAGCCTGGGAACTGAATGACCACATAGACAGCTTCCGTAACAGCCCTAGACCCCATCCCACATTGTTTTCTGAAGAAGAAATAAGCTTTTACCTTGTTGAAACCAGAGAATGTGGAGGCCTCTGTTATAGCAGCTGGACCTAATTATGTCTGACCCAACCATATACTAGCTTCATGATCACCTTGGAGGTTTACTTTCTTGGTCTTAAAGTGGAGATAATAATAGGACCTACCTCACAAATATGGACAAAGGTGTGTTTAGCACAGTGCCTGGCTTGTGGCAGGTCCTCAGTAAATAGAATCTGTTCACTATGATTGTAAGGAGTAGCCATCAGACAAAAATCTCCTATATCTACACTTTTCACTTGTGAACCAGGAGAGAGATAGAGCACAGGCTGCCCATAAGGTGTTACCTGGAACTGAATATTCACCCACCTGCATCTCATCCATTAACTCTGGATAATTTCAAACGCTCTTTTGCCTGGAGCCAGAGCCCCAGGTATGGCTTTAAATGCAGTGTATCCACCTACCTCCCTCAATCTGACCCATGGTGCTGTAATAGGTCACCAAGGGTCACATGCTCCTCAGGCAGCTCCCTATACCTGAGCAAATAGAGGACCAATTCCCTGGTGGAAGTAAGGTCACCAAATGTCAAACAGCACACATTCACTTCTCAAAGTAGTGACATGACATGCTGAACATTTTTCCTCCCTGTGGAATACTATTTAGTCTTCCTTCCCTACAATATCCTGGCTCATTCACATTGAAAGAACATTTCATTAAGAGTTATGGTTTAGATGCGAGAAGGTTCTGAAGTTAACAGAACTGTTTCTGTGGTGTCATACATAAAATAAACACTCTGGTTCCAGGAACTCAAGGCAATACATTAGGAATCACATTTGTTTTTTCAAGATGCAAGAATTGTGCAAGCCTACTAGCTACGTCCAGAGCCAAGTTCCTGGGATTCCCCAAGGGCATCGGCAAAGGCAATGTGGAACTGGCCATGCCAGTGCCCAAGATGACATTTACTTTGCTCACAAGGGATGGGCAGGTTGGTGGGGTGTGTGCACCGAGGGCCCATATGTCCAGGTGGTATCTGACCCCAGGCTATAGTTTTATTTACATGGCTAATGTCACAATTGTTACAGGGTTATTAAAGGTTTCCTAAGAACTGATATTTCATTTGTTTAAATATTGACTATTACTCCTTATAGCATCATGGTCTCCAATGAGCACAGAGCAAGAACAGCCTACAGCTAGTGCTCACATTTCCCTAGGGCAAAGCCACCTTTCAATTCTGAACCCATGCACAGGCCCCTAGACAGGGCTCCTTCCCCTATAATAGGGACATTCAACACAGGTGTCCTGTGAACTCTGCTTGGTTGATTGCTTGATTAGCTTGAACCTAGAATTGAAGCAGAGTCCTGGCCTCTCTTATTCATGTCTATATTTCCTAGAACCAAGAGTGAGCAAGGGCTGGCACGTGGGATGTTCTCAAAGATGAAGGAATGAATGAATAAGTGGAAGGATGGATGGATGGATGAATGAATGGTGGCTGGCACTTGCTGAATAGGAGGATAGTTTCAATTATGATGGAGAAGATGAGGCACTTAGAAAAGCATGAAGGAGCCGGGGATTTAGGTCAGTGGTTCTGGCGCCTGCCGTGCAAGCGCAAGGTCCCGAGTTTGATCCCTGGTACCAAAAGAAAAAAAAGAAAAGTATGAAGGCCACACACTGATGGAAGTATGTGCGTGTCCACTCAGGCTCACCCAGAGTTCTCAGACACTCACTTGCCATGAGCTGCCCACTCCCCAACTTTGCTCTCTCAGTTCAACATGGACGGAGATTAATCCCTAGTCCTGCTGGACAGAGACCAGAACAGGGTCTCTGCATCAGAGAGAGCTGGTTTGTTGAGCCCCAAAGGCCATGGTACACCTGATGAGGCTGGAGTCCACTTGGCTAGGAAGCCTCCCTGAGGTCTGTTATGGCTCATGTCTAGATGTCCCTCCAAAGCCTCATGTAGTCATGGGTGTGGCTTTTTCAGGGGTGGCTGGAGCTAGAGTCTGTGACCCTAGGATGGATTCATGGTGCAATGTTAGGCTCAAGGGCACTAGGATTAAGGGTGTGAGTGGTACCTGTCCTAAATAGTCTGGATAAGATAAAAGGGGCAGAAAAACACTGTTAAGGTCCCTTATTGCTTTGCTACCTTCTGTTCACCATGAACTGTAGCCCCTCAGCCATGTGCCACCCTGCCTTGGAGCCAGCCGATTATGGACTGAAACCTCTACAAAGTGTGAGCTATATAATCCTTCCCCCCTTTAGCTTTGGGTGTCAGGTATTTTGCCTCAGCAACAAGAAAAGTAACTAACACAAGGTCTCTGCTGTCCCAAAGAGATGCATTCTTGGGAATCGGGGAAGGCGACTTGCGCCTCCCTCAAGTAACCACTGTTCCCACCGGAGAAGCAGTGACGCCTCAAGCCCAGACACACACAGGGGACTCCCTCAGGCAGGAAGGAGATTCGTTCCCAGGGTTCCCAGCATCCCCCGTGGGGCCTGGGCACAAGGCCTGGGCCAGTGCAGAGGGAGATAGCAAGGGCACGGGAGCTGGAGGAGGGGGGACAGCCCATCTTCTCTTAACTTAGCCTCAAGTACTTTGTGTGGACCTGGAAGAAGGGCACCTTTCCACTCAGGCAGTGGCCTAAACTCTGCAAAGCAACCTAGACAACACCTTCAGAGCCCCACACGGGGCCTGGCAGGCCAAGCAAAGGGAAGACAAAGGAATTGCCAAAGACAGGCCCTGCACCCAAGAAGAGGACATAAGCATCCACAGAGGAAACAAGAAGTTATACCAAAGGGCAGAGTCTCTCAGCCTCCCTCGGCCTCCCACAGATTCCCTCAGCATTCCTTCCAGCCACTTGGCCAGGTATTCACTGTGCCATCACCTGGAACTCAAATCTACTCTGGACCCTCTGTGGGACTTGCGGCATAAACCCAAACCTCAATCCTGAGAACCTCACCCTCATTCCAGAAACACAGACACTGCAGAAATGTAAAGTTTCTAAACCTGCCAGTGTAGAGCCCCTGTAACACCCACATCCAGCATGTGAAGGAAAGAGCAGACAGACGCTGGATGAGGAAGGCAGGTAAATGCATACCAACAGATGCCACGAGATACTTTCCTGACTTAGCTCATCTTAACAAAAAAATTATCTGCCCTGGAAACTGGGGCCTCAGCAGCCAGGCCAGGCTGCCATATGCAGTGTAGATGCCTTTGCTGAGGGAAGCTGCTAGGATGTTTAGTTTGATTTCTGCTCTTGGTTGCCCAGCCCTACCAGGCTGGGATTCCATTTCCCTCCTACATTAAAGAGCTAGAAATGCTACCAGATTGGCTGCATCAACCTTCAGCTGCTTTGCTGGGCTAAGCATTCATGGAGAGAAAATGGCTCCTGGAAAACAGCCACAGCTCATCTGAGTTACTGGGGGAACAGGAGATAAAGTTGCCCTGAACGGGACCAGATTCCTCCTAAGTGCCCGCACTACCCCTAACTCAGCATGTGTTCCAAGAAGCCTTCTTGGACACTCCCTGCCCTCAGTCTGACTGCTCTGGTATAGTCTGCAAATTCTTCAATCACACCTCCTGCTGCAATTGGGAGGGCCCAAACAGTGAAAGGGCATGGGTGTGTTATGGACGAAATTGTGCCCCAACCCCAATCAATGTGATGAAGCTTTAACCCCTAAAGTGACTGCATTTGGATGCAGGGTCTTTGGGAGGTAGCTAAGATTACATAAAGTCATAGAGGTGAGACTTTAATCCATAGGGGCTGATATCATTAGGAAAAGAGGAAGAGACACCAGAGAGCTCAGAGGAAAGGTCACGAGAGGACACATCAAGAAAGTGACCTTCTGCAACCCAGAATGAGAGGCCTCACCAGAAACCAACCCTGAAAGCAACTTGATTCCAGCCTTCCAGCCTCCAGAACTGTGAGGAAATAAATTTTTATTGTTCAAAGTCCAGGTCTATAGTATTTTGCTATAGTGGCCCTCCCTGAGTAATACAAGGTATATGATCAAGAGTGAAGTTTAAGGCTTGGTTCTGCCATTTGTAAGCTGGGTGACTTCTGACTAATTACTTGGCCTCAGTTTCCTGGTATGTAACCTGGAGCTGCTAACAGCCTCTGCCCTGCTGGCCTCCCTGAGAGGCCTGTGGAAGAGGAGGGATGAGAATACAGATGGGACTGTCACTGGGAGGTGGGGTTGCATCATGACTCCTCTAGCACCTGGGGCCTGTGGGCCAGTCAGCCCAGAAGCCCAGGCTGCAGAACCGGAGAGCCCAGGCTGGGTGGGAGACACATATGGTTCAATGCTGGCCCCCACCCAGTATCCAAGTGATGCTAGGCAAATCACAAGATGGCAGCGGCTTCTTCGGCAGAGCCCTGGCTGTTCCCCAAGCTTCATCACTCCATGTCCCCAGCTGAGCAGCAGGCATGGGTATCCTGCTCCTCATGGGGAACAGTCTAGGAACAATCACCGTGTCCAAGCCAGGGCCAACCACACTGCTGGGTGGTTACCTCAGAACACTGTCCCTGCCTTCATTCACTGGAGCCCAGAAACTCTCTGGTGCTCAGTACCCTGCTGCACAAAGGGACAGTCAGCTGGGATCCTGGAGAGAAGGGCAGAGCTATCCTGGTCCAGCTGTGGTACCATCCAAGGCTCATGGAGGCTGCTTCTCCTTGGTGTGATGGACACAGCCTCCCCAAGAGGACCCGGATCTGCTCAGCAGCTATGGCCCAGCCTGGCTGGGGAAGCTGCTTCCACATGTATCTAAAATCCAGCCCCTTGAGGACCCAGGTAGCCATATCAAGAAGCATGCTGCCCACTCACCTCTGACAATGGAGGAGCCCCTACATACCAAGGGACAGTAGTGCGTGGAAATGGAGGGGCTTAGCCCATGGCCAAGAAAGCCAGCAGTGGCATGTGGCAAAGGGTGAACATAGGGGCACTCACTTGCCTGGAAAGAAACTCATGCAGAGCCGTAAATGGAGGAGCCAGCAAGCCTAAGTTTGAGCTGCCATGGCTATTGCAAACCAAACTTCGGTCAGAATCTCTCTGGCACCTGGACACCAGTCTCTGGTAGGTAACCAAGCCAAGAACAATACAGGTTAATGCTTTCCCCAAGGAGTGGAACTAAGGAAGCAGTCAGTGAAGCTAGAACACTATCACCAAGGCTTCCCCTTCCTTCTTGGTAGTCACAGCCTTTCAAAATATCTCCCTGCTCCCAAGTGCCAACTTCCACAGCCAGACACTCCCATGGGTGCCTTGACACTGGTAGCTCAGCCTCTACCTCCCAGGGGACAGGTCTGCAAACTTAACCCAGGTTCCACCTCCTGGTTCTGAGGTCTCTGGCTAAAGGGAATTTGCCACAAGCCAGGGAACAGCTTCCAGACAAAGCTCAAGGCCACTGTCTGCCTTACCTCCCAATTGGTCCTTTGCCTTTGGAGCATAAGTAAGCTTCGCCCGCATTTATAGTCAAATCACTATTCCTTACTTAGCCCGTACTGTCATCCAAAAGGAGGAAAAATAGCACTTCTACACCATTACCTTGGAGAGCGCAAAGTGTCTGACATCACTTCATGCTGTGCAGACTTGAGGCCCTGGTGGCCCAGCCCCTTCCACACCTCACTGTATCTTTAGAATTCCTCCTTTCCTAGCCTGGGCTTCACCCACATGTTGTTCTTCTATGGGTGTGGACGCTTCCTGTCTTCTTTAACAGAGCCATACAGATACCAGAGAAAGCTCAGCGCTGGTAGGTTGCTAAAGAAAGGGTAGACAGAGCAGTTTGGTAAAGCAAAGCCTTCCCTTTGTCAATTTTCAGAAGAGTTCTCATAGGAGAAGACAACTCATCCTATAGACATTGTTGGAAACGTTGATAAAAGGAATCAATGGTGGCTTGGGCTAAGCCTGCTGGAGGCTGAAGCACACAGAGGGTTGTGGTTTAGATTTGTTTTTATTTTTGATAGATTTTTTTTTTCTATTCTAGGTGCTTCCCTGTTGATGATCTGGGGGACACAAATAGGGTTCAATGAAAGAGAAAGAGCTAGAAGGGCCCAAAACCTGTTCCAGTTGGATTTAGGCAATGGTAGGACTAAAAGCCAAGGTGTAACTAAGGGGATCCTTTTATTGGACATCAGAAAAATTAAAAAGAAAACAAGACTGTACTTAGCTCAACCTCGGAAATCAGTCAGGATTCTGGAAATCAAGAAAGTATGAGTAATAAATAAGGTCTGAAGTCCAGGGCTTACAGCCAAATACCTGGGCATTGGCATTGATGAGGCACAGAGCTCAGCTGTCTAGTCTTAACATAGTTTCTGGGGGCAGAAATCATGTTTAGCAGAGAGATTCTGGACCAAATATTGACAAACAGGACTACAAATGCTCCTCAACTTATGATAGGGTTAGATCTCAATAAACCCATGGTAAGTTGAAAATGCATTTAATACACCTAATAGACTGAACATCACACATAGCTTAGACTACCTTAAATATTCTCAGAACAAGTACATTAACCATTAATCCACAGTTAGGTATGAAGAGAGTATCGTAATATATATCACTAGTCTGGGAAAAGATTAAAATTCAAAATTTGAAGTATCTTTTCCACTAAATGCACATCAGTTTTGCACTACTGTTAAGTCAAAAAATTATAAGTCTAACCATTGCAAGTAGGGGGCCATATGTGTGTTCCCTGGAAAACTTTTTTTAAAAGATAAAATTCTAGCCAGAGACTCTGAGTCTGCAAAGTCTTGTACTCTGCTCCAGGTTCCCTTATAGACAATTAACTTTACATCTAACTGTGGAAAAGGGTACATAGGCAAAGCAACTGTCATTTTGGGTTTTTTTATTTTGCCTTCTGCATCCAGAAAATTTCTGCTTCGTTTAAGACCATTATATAATGTCATAACATACCTGACAGAGTTTGTTCTTTTCTCTGTCCTTTAGTCTTTTTTCCCCCCTTTGGTACCAGGGATTGAACTCAGGACCTTGCACTTGTGAGGCAGGTGGCAGAACCACTGAGTTAAATCCCTGGCCCTGTCCTTTAGTCATTTTTTGGGGGGGTACCAGGGATCGAACTAAGGACCTTGCACTTCTAAGGCAGGTGCCGGAAACACTAAGCTAAATCCCCAACCCCGCCGTGCTTTAATCTTGATAAAGCATATTCACTGTTGCTAGTCTTTTGCTTCATAGAGCTGCGTTGTAATATCCCTGTTGATCAGTAGATGTCACTGTCTAACAGGATGGGCATGAACTCAGTATATATTGGCAATTCTAGATCAGGGTTCATAAACTGCAGGATTGGTTAGTACCTTCTTTATCAGTTCTCTACATTTAAAAGTTTCTGTGTTGGGCCGGGGATTTAGTTCAGTGGTTTCGCCACCTGCTCCACAAGTGCAAGGACCCAAGTTTGATCCTCGGTACCAAAAAAAAAAAAAAAAAAGTTTCTGTGTTAACTTATTTTCTGTGTTGACTTATTTTAGAAAGAAAATTATAGCAGCAGGTGATCCTCAGAGATCAGGAATTGCTATTTTACAAGGACTGGTCTTTTAAATTTCACTGTTTTATTATCTTTTCTTCCATCTACTCAATGACTCTTAAACTTTATGGACTCAGAATACCTCTAAAAATTATCAGAGGCTCCAAGCAACTTTTGCTTATGGGGGATTATATCTATTAATATTTTCCATATTAGAAAACAGAACAATCCCATGGCCCACTAGTTTTTCAAAGGAAATGAAATCAGCACCAGGTAGAGATATCTGCACCCCTATGTTCGTTGCAGCATTATTCAATAGCTATGATATGGAAATAAACTAAGTGTTTTCCAATGGGTAAATGTATAAAGGTACTGTGGTATGTATATACAAAGGAATATATGCAAAGGAGATCCTGCCATTTGCAGCAACATAGATAAACCTGGAAGATATTATGCTAAGTGACATGAGCCAGACACACATACACAACTCCTAAATAATCTAGCTTATTTATAGAAACTCTTTTGTTCTTAAAAAAACTCAAATACATAGAAATACAGAACAGAACAGTGGTTATACCAAGGGCAGGGAAGAGGGGATGAACAGAGATAGGTCAAAGGGTATAAAGTTGTAGTCATCTTCAGATAATAATATTATATAATGAAAATTTCCTAGGAGAGTCTAAATTTAGGTGGTCTTATCACATAAACACTAGTAACTATGAGAGGTTATGGACATGCTGATTTGTCTGACTGTGGTAATCATTTCACTATGTATATCACAAAAGATATTATATGCCTTAAATTTAGACAATAAAAATTTTTTTAAAAGAGAAATCCTTCAGATAATATGTATTTCTGAATTCAGAATATGGATTTTAGAAATATAATCTGTGATCCGGCCATAATTATCAACCATTCCAAAATTAACTACATAATATTTTCATAGAAAAATGAATGGATATTCACACTAAAGTTTAAGCAGTCTCAAAAAAATTAAAAATAGAGAAAAATTTAAAACACAAGCACACAAACACATACTCCACTAGCCATCGGAGTGATGATGTCATCACATATCAAGTAGGCCCTGGAAGGCTCTACTGTACATTCACATGAGATAGAGGGAAAGGGGAAATACCATTACCATGAAATACAACAACAGCTCTACTCTCCCTGGAAGGTCTCAGGGACGCCTGAGGGTCCTGGCTGGCATCTGGAAACTGCTGCTCTATTAGCTTGGAAGTTATACTGTCTGAACTTAACAAATCCAAAGTTAATCACCATCTTTACTTTTCTTCCAAAAGTAATAAAAGGAGCTTAGACAGTTTTAATTTTGATCATTCCCCCCCAGCTTATACATTCTGGTTGATGAACATTTTAGTTCTATCTTGTTTTTTTAATGCCCTAATAGAGATGTTATTCTATACAACTGGCATTTGTTTCAACATAGTCAAATATTTCCTAACATTTTTGCATTCACTTCATCCTTACCCACAGACCTTTATTCGGTACAGTATTTTCTTCTGCTTGAAGCATATCTGTTAGAATGCCTTATTTTGAAATAAACTGGTGGTAAATTATCCAAACTTTGTCCTTCTAAGTATAACTTTGCTCTTCTTGAAAGATACTTTCACTGGGTGTAGACTTACAGGTTAACAGTTACTTTCTCTCTGCACATTGAAGATATTTTATCATTTTCTGGCTTCCATAATTGTTGTGAAGTCCTCCAACAGACCAACTACCATTCTCAGACGGGAAATCTTTCTATTTTTTCTGGTTGCATTTTTTTATATGTGTATGGATGTGTTTAATCACTGTTATAGCATCAGGCATCTTAATAGTGATAAAATCCATACTTCAAACATTTAAAAAATTACCTGGTTACAGATATATAACCAATTTTAGCAAGATTGGATTTGGAACAAATGAACTCCTGGAACTACTAAGAACTTTAAGTGACAGCTGACAGAAAAAAATTTTCTTAACTCTTTATAGACTATGAGGTGTAGAGCGTATGCACAGATCTCTCCAAAGTTATAATGGCTGAACTTAAGACTTTCTGACTTCATGACTAGGTGAGAGTCATTCGTGTCCAAGAGAAACTGCCCTTTGAGGCTCCATCTTCTCCTGGGCTGGTGATGTGCAGTGCGATCCTCTCTTCTAATGCTGGGTGGCAGCCAGCCACAGCTCCAGTCAGCAGTCACGAGGGCACCAGCCAACACTCAGTGTGTCGGTGCTGGCATTTTTCGATAAGTGGCATTCAATAATTACAAGAGATAGTTAACACTTCTTATGTAATAGGCTTTGTGTTAGGTGATTTTCTCCAACTGCAGGCTCATGGAATTGTTCTGAACATGTTACGGTAGGGCAGGCTAACCTGTGATGTTAGGTAGGTTAGGTGTAGTGCATGTATTTTTCACAAGGTGGGTTTATCAGGATGTAAACACATGATACGCTGAGGAACATCTTCAATAGATTGGCATTGTACTTTGGCTTTATCCAGCCTAAACTTTACACTTGTCTTAAATATAAGTATACATATATTAAACAGCTGCTAAACAGTATCTCTATTGCCCTAGTGGGAAAAACACACACACACACACACACACACACACACACACACACACACACACAGTGAATGGAAGGTTCAATAAGTTTAGTTATTCTAAAGAAATATGTATTACCAAGAACTACAATGTCAGAGTTGTTCTTGTTAACGTTCTAGTTGACTTCCAGTCCGATATGATCCAGAAACTCCATGTTGCAAGGTGGGCTTTTTTAGTAAAAACCTTCCCTGATATTTTGTTAGACTTACACATCTTACTCATTTATTCTAATGAAAACTTGGCCATCTTCTTGGGACTCTGTTTCCCCTGCAATCCTCTCAGTTGGAGGCTCTTTTTTTTTCTCTCACAGAATTTATACCACATATCTGGAGATATGAGGTAGGTATACCTACTCTACATATTTTATAAATTTACCTCTCCTCACTAGCCATAAGTTCTGCAGGAAGAAGCTATGGCCTGTTTATGCAAGCATTTTGAGGGGTATCCATGAACCACTGTATAAATATTCAGAAATACTCAGGAACTGTAAGTAAGGGATTGCACTCAGTAGGTATTCACTGAATGAATGCATAAACTGAGTCCAATTCAGCAGCAGAATAATGAGCACATATACTACAAAGCATCATTCTTATATCTAAGCATGGAACAAATTCCTGGTTGCATTTTAAAACACCTCTTTGACTTAGATGGAATGCACATTTACACTGATATTCCTGGAAGGAGATTTGTTGTTATTCATTGAATTTCCTAGTTCTAAAGTTCTGTACTTTCAAAGACTGCAATATTCTTAGTCATCTCAACTATTCTGGGATCTGAATCCAGTGCCTCACTTATGCTGGTTGAGTTGTTGTGCTTTAAAATGTTTCCTGTTTCCCATTTTCTGTATTATCTCTTCCTGAAAATCCAACTGTATCACTGTATCTCACATATATCTCTTTGCCTGTACTTTATTATTTCCATCTCTGTCTCTGGCTGCAATTTAGTTCACTTATTTGAACATCTTTTATATACTTCCATATTTTTACTCCACTAAATCTAATTTGTTTAATGTGTCCATTGATTTTTACTTCTGTTTATTAAATTTTCATTTTTAAAATTTCTATTTCTTTCTTTTTTTTTTTCCAGTACCAGGGATCAAACTGAGGACCTTGCTCTTGCCAGGCAGGCACAGTGCCACTGAGCTAAATCTCCACGCCTCTATTTCTTTCTTTTAAAATCTTTGTGATAGCTTCTTATTCCTTGCTCCTGTTTTCAAGACTCTCTTATAGTTCTTGCCAGACACATGTATCCCACACACTCTTCACATAAGGAGACTGATACTCTTTCCCCTGAGAGGTAGAGTCTGTTCCCTCCCTTTTATTATAGACAGATGAGTTAGGTAGAAATTTTGTAGGCAGTCAGATGGGGCTAGGTCCTCGGGAGGGTTAGGACAAAGGTGAAACACACCACAGCTGCGACCAGAAACTTATTGGTTGGCAACCAGGCCTCAAGATAAAGACAAGATGACCAGACCTACATACTTCCTCAAAAAACAAACACTGGGCCTAATGAAGTCTAGATAGGGCCGGGGATTTAGCTCAGTGGTTCCGGCACCTGCCTCACAAGCAGAAGGTCCCAAGTTCGAACCCTGGTCCAAAAAAAAAAAAAAGGAAGGAAGTCTAGATAGGCATCAACCACTCCGGTGGGTGACCAGAGACCCCTGGACCCACCACTTGCTAGAAGAATCTTTGTTCTTTCCATCCACACTTGATACATGACTTGTTTCCCAGTTGGATCACTATTACCTAAGTGACTACACTTGTAATCTTATTGGATGGTCATGGCTGTGGCCCACATTGTACCCATGTGAGTTTCACCCTATAAAACTCCTCTGTAAAGTGGAGTCCCCAGCTACCCACTCAGGACCCCCTCCTGACCCTCAGGAGCTTTCCTATCAATAAATATCTTCGTACTCTTTTTTTTTTTTTTTGGTACTGGGGATCAAACTCGGGGCTTTGCGATTGTGAGGCAGGCAGTGGAACCACTGAGCTAAATCCTCATCCTATCTTCCTACTCTTAACCTCTGTTGTTCCTAGGACTCATTCTTCTATTTCTCGAGAACAAAAGCTCAGTGTATCATACAGCTAAAAGATTGGGAGATATAATATTTCAAATTTCACCTCTGGTATTATTTCTTATATTATTTTGAATCTGGGTAGAGACTTGTCACTTTTCTGGTCAATAAAACAGTGAGTGCGATGTTTTGGACATTTGCGTTTAGGTCATAAAAAGGATATGTGTTTTGCTTAGTTCTTCATCTCTTGGGTTGGTCCCTTTTGGAACTGGCTACCATATTGTGAGGAAACCCAGGCCATGTGGTGAGGCCACATGGAGAGGTACTATGGATCCATCAAAATCCAGCATCTTCTAAAGATATGTAATGTGTTAGTCTTTCAGCTCCTAGCCTTCATGTCTTGAAACTGAAGCCTCAGAGAATGTGGAGTGGAACCAAGGCATACCTGCTTCACCCTGTTTGAATTTCTGAACCACAGAATCTGTGACAATATGCTTGTTTTATGCCACATCAATGGTAACTAGAAAGTTCCCCAGTGAATCTCCAGGGCCTACTTTAGTCCTGACACATAGTAGATGCTTCATAAATGTCTGTTGGATTTATGGAGCACATTAGAAACATATATGCTTCTAGAATCTATAGCCTTCTCTTCAGAAGTCCCATGCCCATGATGGGATATCTTCAACCCCCATGGGAACAAAGGCTCCCTCTCTTGTTTTACTATGAGGGAAAGCCCCTAGTTCAGACAGGGAAGCCTCCTGCCCTGCCCAGTTCCTCAGAAAGTTAAAGGGTTCTTGATCCACCCTCAAAGCAAATAGGCTACTCATCTCTCGCTTTCCAAACAAATATTTATATTGCCCTTGATTGGGTGGTGGCCATTTTGTTTTTCTCATATAGTAGTATACTAGTACTTCCAGGACAAAAGTAATGTAGGGAAAAGAGCATGTGCATCATTAAGTCTAAAAAGAAAGCCAGTAGCTGTGATGCCACTGCTAAAAATAATGCTGAGATATACAGTGACATTGATAGGTAACTGACCTGGGAACTATGGTGCCCCCCTGTAACCACAGACATCAATGAGAAGCTGCCTGCTTTTTGGGGTATGTCAAGTTTTCCTCACCCAGCCTTCACTGCTGAGGCCCAGGGCTGGACCTGGCAAATCCAAGGAAAAGGGATGGCTGATCATAGAGAAAGCCTGGATTTAGAGCTTTGATTAAAAAGTAATATGAGCTTTCTATTTCAAGAGCAGAATGTCTAACAGTATTACCAAGAGGAGGCTCTGCAGGACCTGCTTAAATGGGAAATACGAACCTGCTGTAATTAGCATATTAATAGCAGTTTGATTTCTAACACCCCATGAAACATCTCTCCAACCACTTTACCACACTCTGCTTGGAGGTAATTACAGAGCAAAGGTAGCCCAGGATAAGGAGCATAATGTAGCTCCCCCAGTGCCGCTCCAACCAGCTGGAGCAGTTTCCTGATGAAGACAATGGAAGAATGGGAGCTGGATGCCTCCAGGGTGCCCATGGTACCCTGATATTCTTTGCACTGGCTGGGATCCTCATTCCTCCAAAAGCAAAAAAGAGCTCATCTCTGACCCAGAGGAGTCCTAATCCAGGCAGAGGGGCTTTCCAGGAACAGGATTTGATTGACTCTGAATCAGTCTCCAGGCCAAGACTGGCAACTCCAAAGAGGTGAGACAGGAGAGCAAACCCAGGCCCCCAGGGCCCAGAGAAGAAGGGAGGGAGGATGCTGATTGAAGCCATGGTGCCCACATCTCACACTGGCCTGAGAGGTGCACAGAACACCATCCTGTTTGTCACTCCAGCCGCCACCACGCGGGGCTCTGGCGACCACTTGTCAACTGGCCCAGGATTTGGGTGGAAAACTGATTTAGCACCTGCTCCAGCTACACCAGGTTGTGGCGGGGGGGGGGGGGGGCTGAGTTGGTTTGTACCCAAGTGACTCCTGGCATGGTGGACAGGGGGTCCCTCAGTGATCTGACTGCTGCAGTCAGACGCACAATAAATGTGTGAACAAACCAAACAGACCCGGGAGCTTATTGAGCCCACTCTAGAAGCAAGGCCCATTTTTGAGGAAGTTTTTCCCTTTCTAATCAACAACTGTCTCCTTCTACAGCTTCGATGGGAAGTTGTCTCCACCGGAAGCACCCTGAAGGCAGGACTTTTGTCCTCCACACACATGCCTCACTCAGTGGGCAGCCTCCCTAATAAACATGCTGGCAGGTGAGGTGCAAGTTCTCAGCTCCCAGAAAAGCTCCTTCACAGAGGCTCACTTGTTGTGGGGACTGTGCAATTGCATTTTTCCTTCTTTTCTTTTTTCTACTTCTTTGAAACAAGAATGTGATGGCTGGAGCTGCATCAGCTATATTAGGCCAGGAGGTATCTGGTGGAGCAGAGACAGGAGCATGGGTCCCTGATGACACAGAAAAGCCAACCCACAGCTGAACTCAAGATTTCATTATATGGACAAATATTTAAGTCACTCTAATTCAAACCATCCAGCCAATAAACATGGGTATCTGGCATACCTATCCTGCCTTACTCTCCAAACTTCCTTGCTAAATCCTACTACACAGACAAGGCTACCTCCTCTAGGAAGCTTCCCTGGGTTACACCAGGGGAGGAAATAATGACCTGTTTACTTGATCAATTGCTAAATAGCACAGTGGTTAAGCATTTGGGATGGAAGTCAGGCAGACTGTGGTTCCAATTAAAGTTCTTTCACTTATTTAGTCATGTGACTTTCAGCAAAACACTTCATCTCTTTTACCCTCAGTGGGATGTTAACCCTTGCTCAGGGTTCCCTGAGGACTGGATGTTAATGTAGATAAAAACTCTGGTACCCCACCAGCAGGCAATAACCTGTCAACATAACTTTTCTGGGCACCAGCCATTCGTGCCACTTTTACCATAATATATTGCTATAATGGTTGCTAATATCACACTACAGTCATGCACTGCCTAACAACGTTTCAGTCAATGACAGATCACACACACGATGGAGATTCCATAAGATCAGATCACCTAGTGACTTAGCGGCCACTGTAGTTTATGTAATCACACTCCATGGCACTCATGCAACAATGACATTGGCTGACACAGTCATCAGAACAATGCTCTCCTACTGTTCTTCAATTTAACCTTTCCTAGCAATGAGGTAGGAGAATGACGTTGCACTTACTGTTTGCTTTTTATGGCACACGTTAAAACAAATCGGTAACACAATCCACCCATGCACCACTCCGAATCATGACATCTGGAGAGGCATGGTTGTGGCCCTGTGGTTCTGATGTACCTGTTCAGGAATGAACGGCACCTGCTTTCTTCATTCTTATCAGCAAGGGCCTCTGAAAGGGAGCCGCACTTGTCTCCTAAGGTCTGGTTGGCATCAGGAACACAGAAGGAGCCTGTTAAATAAATATCTGCCTAATTAGTGGGTAAATGTTCTCTTCCTGTCATATCAGAGACCTTGATGAAGGTCCCAGCCAAATTCCATTCCAGCACATTCCAAGGGTTGTCCAAATTCTTCTGCTGCACTGGATGCATGTTCTATCAAAAATTACACGCTACAAGTGGGCTGTCAGCAGAGCAGTCCGCAATCATTTCCACAGACACTTCCATGAAATTCAGACGCCCTCTGTTGTGCTGGGATTGGATCCACGTCATGGCACCCTGGCAAGACCCATACAGGCCAGGGAAACACAGCAGGGCCTTCACTAACAGAGGTTCTTTTCTCAGACAAAGAAACCTTCAGAAAGCATTTTGCACCACCTCGACGGCTGAAAGTGTTCTTGGGAAATATTTCCACCAGGGAGTGCAATCCTTATGTAAAGAGGTGGTGACATTCTGAAAACAGCAGACCCAAATAAAATGTGGGCTGTGACGAGGATGCTGCAGGGCCCCCAGCTTCTGTGTCCAAGACGCTTTTGAGCGATGGAAAAGTTTTGATGGAAAACTGTGCACTTGGCCTGTAACCACGTAAAATGTTCCTGGGCATTTATTAAATGTTTTCTTTGGCCCATTTACAGTAACTCAGACTGGAACGTCTTCTGCCACCACCTCACCCTCTCCTGGCCAAATGCCAGGTTGAAAAAAATAAATGAGACAGGTGTAGGCAGCAGCTGCTTGGGATCAGACATCATAGACCTACAAGCAAATGGGGCCAAGCCTGAGGATCCCCATCAGGCATGGCAACCAGTGCTGTACTTGGCAGTCTGTATGAACTTCTGTCCTCGCCCTATTGTGAAGCAGGCCATGTGGTGCTCACAACTGAAAGTGACCCCTGAGAAGCAGCAGCAAGCTGTTGTGGGCCAGGTGTAGCCTACAAACAGGCAACTAAGGCAACTTCTCAGAGGCTCACCTGTAAGCAAGAATGAAAACGCCTTAGCTATAGGAGTCTGTGTGCGCATGCGTGCACGTGTGTGCATGTGTATATGTGTGTGCGTGTGTGTGTGTGTGTGTTGGGGATGGTGTGTGACATGCGCTCAGGGCGAAAAGAGCTTTGCAAGCTGCATAGCAGCCACAGGCTCCATGGGCAGTGCAGTCAAGCACACTCAGCAACAGCTGAGGCATGTGACTATGTGTGAAGAAACACCAAAGACCCATGGCAGTTTGGAGGACCATAGGAGATCCTGAAATCACAGGAAGTGTAGGAGGTGGTGGTGGCCGCTAAATCAGTCCAGGGTGGGAGAGTTGGCTTTCAGCACTCAGGGATATCTGGGGAAAATCATGGCTGTGGGCCAAGGACCCAGAAAGGCCACCACAGGCAGAGAGCCAGGCCCACCTCTTACAGCCATCTCGAGCCCCAGCAGGGAGTGTCCCACCTGCAGCCATCTTAGCTCATGGAAACTCTTGCAGAGGTGTGATTTATCTACCCCAGGTACAGGCACAGAACTGCCTCTAGACACTTGCCCAAGGCCATCTAGCAAGTAAGCGGAAAAGCTGACCCCAGGCCTGGCTTGAAAGCCATCTCCTTCTAGAGCTCCAGAAACACGGCCACTACCCACAGACATGCTGCTGCCTTCAGCTGCTGTCCTTACTTGTCCTGAATCTTTGTAACACGGAAGCTGGCCACACCAGGCTTGGCCCAGTACTGACCCAGCCCATCAGGTTCTCCCTGCTGTCATAGCACCTCCTTCTCCCACCTCTTCTCCTCTTTCCCCAAGCCACAAGCTCTGCTCTGAACACAGCAAGTGGCCCATGTTGACTCCACCTTGAGCTCATGCTCCCTACTTCTTTATGATGTCTCATTGTGTCGGGGGGCTGGGCGGGTGGCGGGTGAAGGGAGATTGCTCAACTTTTCTCTCTTGGCAGTGTCTTAGTCTGTCTCCTGCTAGTGGTCAGGACTTCAAGAGCAGCCCTCCGGTGGCGGTTTAGAGGCTGAGCAGTGTGGCCAGAATCTGGACACCCCCAGCATTCCTCTTTATACCTCTCCATCCAGCCACCTCTGTCATTGGACAATGTCACCACCTTGGTGCACTGACGATCTTGTCACCATATCTCAACCAGGGAGGGAAAGGCAAAGCAAAGCAACAGCAATGTATATCTACCACCAAGGATCCCACTTATGACATCTACTTCCCTCCAGGGTACTCTCTAAGGAACTGTCAGGCCAAGTGGCTCGGAAATGGGGTTCTGAACATCTGTGCCCACATGTGGTACTGGCCCCTCCAGGCAAGCTAATCCACAGATCCCCAAGGGCATGTGGTATCTCCTGCCTGGGTAACCCCATCCTCTAGAGCCTGGGGGAGGGACTCGACTGGCAGTGCCTAGCATGCTATGCTGTCAGATCCATTCTGCTTCCACATTTCTTGCAGTCAGCAGGGCAGGTGCTAGTTTGCCTGGTCTCCAGCAAGGAGGACAAAGCTCAGACATACCTGCTGCCCCAGGAAGCTTTCCTTCTCATTTCTAGTGTACAGATTTATTTATTGTTTGATTACTTGCCCAAAGGACCTCTGGTACCTTCCCACAAAAGCACATTTCAGTTGTTCCAGAAAAGACGAAAAACAGGAAATAAGCAGCAAAGAAGGAGGGGAGAGTAAAAGGAGCTCCTTCCAGGACAGCTGAGGAAAGAGAGCTTTGCCTTTGGCATCAACCAGGCCCTGGGCTTCCTGGCAGTTTGAACAAAGAGCAACCAAGAGGGCGGCTAGTGGCAGAGCATAAACCCAAAGTCAGGTCTCAGGTGCCTCCTTAAATAATGGCCACCTACTGTGTGACATGCTAGGGCACAGGTCACTGAGACTCAGTCCTGTCCTCAAAGGAAGAGAGACAGGGTTAGGACAGCTACAGCAGCAATACAAGAGTTCACCCATGGAATATCACTCTGCCACTTGCTCATGAAAAAGGGAAGGGTGGACATGAAAGCAGAAAGGGACAAGTGGCAATGCCTCCCAGGTGGCATTTACCTGGCTGTAACCATGAGTATAATCGAGGCTCTGTCTCTGCCTGCCAGGCTACCTCTACCTCTCAGGAAGGTTCTGGCCCCAGGAGAAAGCCTTCCCTAATGCAGAGACTTCCAGGTCTGCTTGCCCAGCAAGGGTCACCTATAGGCAGGATGTGAGAAGGCAGGACAGACCTGGCTTGATGCACAGAGCTTGGGGTGTGGGAATGAAAGCAAACACCCAGCTCCTCCTAGCCCAGGACTCCCCACAAGACCCCACTCTCTTACTGGCCTTGTCTCAGGTCTGTACTGTTTCCCCTGACATCTGTGGGGATGGGAAGGTCCCAAGATGGCCAGCAAACTGCCTTCGGGCTACTTAGTCTAGTGATGGACATGTACACCATTATGGCTTATATCTAGATGTCCCCCTAAAGTCTCATTTGCTCATAGGTGGAGCTTTTGGGAGTGACTGGGCCATGGGTGTGTGATACTGGATTAGCCCACTGATTGATTTAGCATAGTTCTGGATGTGAGTGGCAATAACCAATAGGTCTGCAGCCTGCATGGAATAAAAAGAAAAAGAAGGAAGGCTTGCTGCTTTCTGCCTGCTATGCCATGGACTGTTTCTCCTCTGCTATACCTTCCTGCTTTGGAGTCAGCCAAGTACCAAACCTCTATGAACTGTGAGCCAAAATATACCTTTTATCCTGTAAGTTGTAGATGTTGGGTATTTTTTCCCAGCAAGGAGAAATTAACTAAGACACACACAAATGCATATGTGTGCACACACAAATGTAAGCACATATGTGACACACTGGCACACACGTTCCTGCACACAAGATATAATGGTGGGTCATGGATGTCAAGCTGAGGAAGACAGTTCATGAGTCACCAATAAGAGAGAACCTGCAATCTCTTCTGGAAGGCTCGGCAGTAAAGAGCACTGCCCAGTGTCCTTTCAAAAAGGCCAGGAGCAGCTGCACACGAGCCCTAAGGACTGAGCAGTCAATCAAAGTGTTTAGAGGCAGCAGAACTGCACCTTGATACTGAGGTGGGGAGAATAAACCCAATAGGAAGCAAACCAGTCCAATCTCCAAAGACTGCTTTTCTTCCATTCCAAGGAGACAGATTCTATCCAAAGCCCTTCCCCAGGTCTGAGGGAGGCCCAGCCAGCTCTGTCCTTAGAGGAAACACTGCTGGGGAAATAACAGCTCATTCTATGGGCTGTTTCCCTGGAGGCCCCTGGCAGGGCCTGGGGATTAGGTGAGCAATGAGGACCTGAAGGCCTCATGAGGGCTAACAGGGCCCAGGAGCCCACCAGCTCTCCAAGATACCATTCAAATGGTCACGGGGGCAAGAGACAGCCCAGCTCGACCCTGTGGCTCACATGTCCAGAAAGACTACAGACGGCACTGTGAGGCTCCGTGGACAGGCCTGAGGCTTAACTGCAGCATCCTAGGGGCTGGAAGCCAGCATCAATGGAGGGGCATTAGCCGAAGAAACCTGGCCCTGTGAGGGCTTTTCTTCCCATCCCAGTAAATGATAAATATGACCCAGGAGATCATGGACAGCAACTGAACAGATGCTAAAAATCTGTAGATGTAGAGGGTTGAAAATGGGGTGCCAGGTGGAGTTGAGCTTCCGCAGGGCCAGACAAGGCTGCCCCAAGCTGCTGTGCATACTCCAGAGGCTTCTGTGGCAGGAGATTGTTGGCAACATGTGTGGAATGCTCTGGGGTGCACACAGGAGGGACAGCGGTCGGTTGGTAACATGGGGCAGGGGTCCACTGACACTGGAGGAAGGACTAGGCCAAGTAGAGAGGATGGAGGGTAGAGCCCAAGCCCAGCCTGGAAGCTGGATGAAAATGTTCACCATGTTCCACTGAGTGCTCCCCTAGGTTCTAAGATGCTGCCACCGCCGAGCTTCTGAGTTTGACAAGTGGGCAATGAGGTCCCTATTTACAGGTGGAGGTGGAGGACGGGCACACAGCCAGGAATGGAGTCTGGTTCTGCTTCTCAGTAGTGTGTGACGTTGAGCAAGGAGCTTCACGGTGACCAATCCCCGTTTCCTTATTTGCAAAATGAACCTAAAAATAGAGGCTCCCTCCCAGAGTTATGGAGTGAGGACAGAATCCAGAATGCAGGACACAGTGTCTGGCATATAATAAGAACCTGATCAATGGTAGCTATCATTGTTATTATCACTTGCAGTTCAGAGAGGTGTAAGCAAACTGCCCAAAGTCCCACAGCTCCTAAACAGAAAACCAAGGATTTGACACTGTGACTTGAAAGCTATGTTGTGACCCACCCTGCTGGTAGGTTTACCCGAGGGCTTGGGAAGCCTAAAGCCTTTGGGCAGGGTGGGAGTTGGAGGATACAGCGAGAACCACAGGCAGGAGACAGAGGAGCATTTATATCTGCCAAGAGTTTCAACTTTGTACTTTGACATCTTCTGGGAAGTCAAGACCTGACCAGACCTGACCTCCTCCCCTTTCTGAGGTACTAGGGACTGAACCCAGGAATAAGGCTCTACTACGAGTGACACTTCCACTCTTTTTTATTTGAGACAGGGTCTCACTGAATTGTCCAAGTGGGACTTGAACTTGCCATCCTTCTGCCTCAGCCGTCCCCCAATGCTGGGATTACAGGCATGTACCACTATGCCTGGCTGTAAAGTCACGAACTTTCTGAGTGCTAAGAACTATAAGGCAGAAAGTCAAATTAGACATGGAAGGAAAGAGAAACAAGCTAGACACAGAGGACCAATGAAGAGGTTTCGGTACCAGTCCCAGCAGGGTAACAAGCATGAAGACAATGAGGTGGAGGAGAGAAGTTGGAGCCAACCAACTAGGGAGAGCTCTGAAGTGTCTACCTGGAAAGGCTGGTAAAGCCATGGTAAGAAACAGGAATGGGGTGGAGGTGGACAGGAAGAAATCACACTGCAGGTAAGCAAAGGTATGTACCCCTCTCAAGTTAAAGCAAGAACAAAGGATGGCAGAATACTCCTCCCAGCACCCACAACAGGAATGGTTTGTTATGTGGTTGGCTATGGGAGGGGCCCAGGGGCTGTGAGAGCAGAGGGGTTCCCTCTGTACCCCACACTCACATTCTGACCCCAGCTCCCAGCAGGAGCTTGTGAAAACCTCGCACTGCATGAGCTCCACCTGGAACATGCCTGAGCCATCTCACGGGTGGGGAGACAGTCAGTGTGACATTCACGGCCATCTGCCATCTTCTAAAAGGCTCTGCAGGTGGGGGGGCAGGGCAGGAGGAGGGGAGTGAGAAACCATCCCCCAAACGAAAGGAGGGGGACAGACAGGTGGGCAGCAGGAGCAGCTGCTGGCCTGGGGACTCCTGACAGGCGGTGCTGAGAGGCATCCTGTGACCCCACGTCACACAGAGACACCTTCTCTGGCCTGACACTGCAGATGGGAGCAGCTCCAGACACTCCTGCCTCCCTGGAACAATACCCGAGCCCTGGACCAATGTCATCAGAAGTGGAGGCCACTGTGGGACAATCCAGGTCCCACCTGGATACCTGAGAAAGGCTGTCTCTTTTCTCCTGGCACAATAATAAATATCAGAAGAGGTGAATGAAACTCACTTGGCCCTCAAGCATGGCCTGCTCTGTCCATGGCCTCCCTTTGCTCTCTCCTTACCCACAGGATGGCTCTGGGAGTGTCAGAGATGAACATTCCATGGCTCCCCACCACCTACAAACTAAGAACTAACCTTTCAGACCAGAGGTATGGATGGTGCCCCGGCTCATCTCAGCCTCTCTGATCCTCTACGTCATGGCTCCTCTGCATCAAGCCCATCAAAGCAGTGAATGCATCACCCCAAAATGTGCCCCACACTATCTATTTCCCTGGCCAATTCGGAGGAATTCCAAAAGCAGCATGGCCTTCCCTCAGGCCTGTGTTTGAATCTGAGCTCTGATTCTAGCAGAGCTCCGGAACTTTGAGCAATTATGAATCTCACCAAGTCTCCACATAAAGCAAGGTTGGGGAATGGCACCTGGCCCGCAGGGTTTTGTAGAAGACTCTTCTATAAGAGTGTGTCTGTCAGATGTGTATTCTGTGGCCATGAAATGCTGCCTAATAATGAACATGATCATGAACCTGTTGATGCCAGGAGTCTCGTCTTCCTCTCATCTGTTCAAATAGTATTTCCATCCCACGCAGACGTCTCTGCCCCCTTCCCTGCCCTCTCCGGGCACTCGGTACTGAGGATGGATACTTGGCAGCGGCTCTCCTTTGCCATGGCTGTAACTCAATGACACAGATGCTCTCTGCCCCATCTCCCCACCCCTGGACAGCTTCCTAAGGGGTCCCCCCATCGGGGACCCTAGAAGGAACTTGGTGAGAGTAAAAGTGGAATATGGGCCCATAGGCAGGACTGGCTGTAACCCCATGTATCTGCAGTGGATGAGGCCTCCTACCTGGACCCTAAGGCTCAGAGTGATGAGGAATGGGGGATTCCATCCA
The DNA here is from genome assembly GCF_053883595.1 of Heterocephalus glaber. NCBI lineage: Eukaryota > Metazoa > Chordata > Mammalia > Rodentia > Bathyergidae > Heterocephalus > Heterocephalus glaber. The sequence goes on from NW_028258320.1 coordinate 65,240,426, forward strand.
GAACCTCCAAGGCTGCTGAGAGTTAGTGAGAGGCCTGCGCAGGGCTCAGGGGGCTAAGAGCGGTTACACTCAGGCTACATAAAGGCAATAAAAGTGGCCCAGCCCTGCTGGCAAGAGCCTCTCCTGAAAGCCAGGCCCCACAACCCTGCAGCTACCTGATCTGACACAGAGGATGGACGTAACAGATGAAGGAACAAATGAATGAGCAGATAAACTTAATCAGCAGGACCTGGCAACCACTAACCAGGGGAAACCAAGAAAGCGAGCTCTGCACTGAACGGTGCTGCTGCGACAATGACAAGCAGCGACAGTGACAAAGAGGAAGAAGATAAAACAGCCAGTAGGAGCATGTACCACAGTCCAGGCCCTATCTCTGGATTTAATCCTGTTTCCGTTTTGCAGATAAGGAAACAGAAGTATAGGGAAGTTTAATCCTTGGCCTAAATCACAGTCGGTAAGGATTAGAGCTGGGCTCAACCCCTGGTTCCTCTTCCTCTAGAGCTCTCCCTCTTCATAGAGGTCTCTGCCCTGCTTGCAGCACTGGCTTGGCTCAGTGTCCTTGTTCTGTCCCAGATGCCTTGCCTCATGCACCCCAGGTTGGGGACATCCAGAAAAAAGCCCTGATGATGGAGTCTTTCAGCAAAACCTCTCCAGCTCTGCTCTCAGCCAGGCTCGGCCAAGGGCCTTGAGCAACGTCACCCACTGTCCACCTCTGCTCAAGAAGGACAATGTAACGTGTCAGCTGAGCTGGCAGGATGCACCCTCCCTCCAACTCTCCCACGCCTCCCTCTCAGGCTGCTTGGGGCCCAGGAAAGGGGAGAAAAGTGGGGTCACTGCCCTTGGCAGGGGGTGCGATTGGCCATCTCTCCTCTGAACCCTCTCTGAAAAAAGTAGCCACTTCAGAGCTGACATGGTGACAGATGTTCTCAGGTCACAATTCTAGACCTTGTAAAAGAACTCAGAGAAAAAATAAGACCTATCAGCAGTCAATCCAGAATTGGAGAAGGGTAAGTGCTGTTTCCTTCCCAGAGGAGCATGAAGATGTCTAAGCAAAGAAAAAAAGTAACATTCTAAAAGGGCCTATGCACAGCAGCATTAAGGTGGGTGCCAGAAAACCTGCACCAGGCAGACCCGGCCCTACCCTCATGGGGCTCAAGGTCAAGCAGAGGACAGAGATGAGTTATCAGACCACTATGATGAGGTCAGTGGCAGCTTGAGTGTTCAGAGCAAATCCTGATCAGGTGAGGTCACTAGGAAAGGCTTCCAGGGGGAGGTGACTCTAAAGCAGTGGCCGGAGGTTGAGTCAATTACCAGGCAGTGTTAGAAAAGGAAATGGCCTGGCAGAGGGAAACAGTGAGACACAGGACTGCAGAAAAGAGAACAAAGAAATGGCTGAACTGGGGGTCAGGTAGGACAGTGACACTAGAGGGGGAACCAGAGGGTGGCTAAGGCAGGGCCTGATCAGCTTGGACAAGACCTGTGGACTCCATCCTGTCGGTCATGGAAAGCTACTTGAGCAGGTGATGGTGAGACCTGACGGATATTTTAGGAAGAGCCTCCTGGTGGCTGTGGGGAGCTTGGCTGGAGGGATCTGGGAGCCAACACAAGAGTTCAGTGCAGGACAAGGGAAATGGTGGAAACACAGAGAGGGGCCGATCCCCGAGACGGGATGGGGCCAAGGGACCCAGCTGTGGAGAGTGATTGGATACGTGCCCTAGTGTGGGAGGGCAGGGCAGGGCCGAGGGAAAGGGAAGCCCAGGCCCTTGGGCAGCTGGAGGGAGATGGAGATTTTCACCAAGATCAGAAAGGGGCTGGATTTAGGACAAAGAGTCACAGTTCACCAGAAAGACAGGAAAATTACTCCCGCCATTTGTCCAACCGAAGGTTCACATGAACACACTGAAAATGACCAGCAACGATTTGTAGAGTACTTGACAAAGCCTTTTCTACCAGTAACTCCTTTGGTCACTCTATAATCTGCTGAAGTAGAGAGAGTAGAGTATTTTTATGGCTTTTTGTTTGTTTGTCTGTTTACTTTGTTGCTGTTTTGCAGTAATGGGGACTGTACATCCTCAGCCTTTATTTTTATTTTTTATTTTAAGTCAGGGTCTCACTAAGTTGCTTAGTTGCCCAAGCTGGGCTGGAACCACCATTTTCCTGCCTGAGGCACTGAGGGTGCTGAAATAACAGGCATGTGCTGCTATGCCTGGCTAGGTAGGAAGTATTGACTCCCTATTTTCAAGATGAGCAAATCAAAGTTAAGTGACTTTCCCAAGACTTCAGGACCAAGGAACTGCCACAAGAACCTGGTCCTCTGCCTCCCAGTCCAGCAGGAATTCTAAAGCTGAATGTTTCAATTTTAAATGGTATCTGGTTTCTGGGCACAAAGACAGATGACAGTAGAGGTTGGGCAATTTCCTCCTCATTAGCAAAACAAAATAAGAAAGGGCTTCTAGCAGACCTAAATGTTACCATTGTCTAGCACGTTGGCAATTTTTATTTCTCTTTTTAAATTATTGTTTTTGAAATTTCATCCATGGTTGAATATAATTATTGCAATGAAAACAAGGGCTAAAAGATCTTTCAAAAATTAATCTTAATGATACAAGGGCACCACAACAGGGAAGCAGAAACTTAAGAACCAGCACTCAAGATGTCACTTGATTGTACATTTTCTCCCTATTGCTGGCTAGAAAGGGCCAAGCTAGAAGCAACTAGGAGCTCATGCCCCTGGGAGCTCTTTGGGGAATCATTTGTTTTTTCTAATTTTTAATTTCAAAAGTTCATATTTGCCCCAAATATCCATCCACCCACAGGATTTCTTCTCAGTCTCTCTCCTGGGTGCCAGCTCTGGGGTACTTGGGACAAGGAGTGTTTAATTCACTAGGGCAGACACCAAGGGAGAGGCAGGAGCAGCCGCTTTGCCAGGCTCCACTGCCAAGATACTGCTGCACAGACCGAGTCCTGGGAAATAAATTCCATAAATAGAGTCCAGGCAAGGACTATTAAAAGTGTGTCCCTGCATCTCTTTATGGGCCAGTGCGCCATCATGCTTAAGCTGCTGGTCAGCTGGTCCCCTGTGTTGGTTTGACGTCTCCCTCGCTGCATAAACCAGCTTGTTTTTCCCGTTTTCAGCAACAGACCCTAAGGCAGACAGAAAGGCCCTTCTTCTGCCTGCTACTGCAGGGGATGGAGCCACCACTCCTCCTCTGCTTCTCCACCCCTGTACCCTGCTAGGTGAGCAGTGCTGTGTCTGTGGGCGCAAGTGTAAGCTGGACACTGGACATTCTAGAAAAGCAAAGGAAGCAGAGAGGACATTGAGCAGAGTGCTCAGTTGTAGCTCAGTGCCCTCTGGCCTTCAAATGTCTGGGCTTTCTCACCTTTCGGCTGTGGACGGAAAGCCACAAGGACGCGGAAAGCCATTCATCTGAACACTGATTGTAATGCTCAGAAACTAGGTGGGAAACTCCAGGTAGTACAGCAGGTACGTGACAGGTAGGGAAACTGTAAAAGTCAGGTTTATACTGGGCTTATAGTTGAGGATGCATTTTCAAGACAGCTTAAAGCAGGAATCTTCACACAGGAGGTAAGGTGTACAAGGGGAGAGAAGAGGCACCTCCATCAGCGCTGGGCCGGGCCGAGGCAAATTCCCCATCATGCACCAGGGGAGGGAGCCACTGCAGCAGGGGCACCCAGGAGGACATATGGAAGCTTCCTTTGTGTTACGTCCCCAATGCCAGGCACCCAATAAATACGTGTCAAATGGAAAAACAAATCACATTTATAAAGAGAATTAATGACGTGGAAAATATATTTCATGTCATATCAAGAAGGTAAGAAGCAGGGGCTAGAGGAGTAGCTCATGGGAGAGCATGTGCTTATTAGCATACTTGGTGTCCTTGGTTCAAGCCCCAGCACCAAAGCAGTAAGAAACAAGATCTGCATGTATGTGGCTAAGAAGAAATTCTATGAAAATGCTAATATGGCTGTCCCTTCTTTAAAAAAACAAAACAAAACAAAACTTCTGTGTGGCTTTTGTCTTTATGGTACTGGGGATTGAACCCAAGGTCTTCGCACTGAGCTACAACATCCTCTGCCATTTAAAAAAAAAAATTTTTTTTTTAAACTTTTGAGACAAGGTCTCACTAAGTTACCCACCCTAGACTCAAACTTATGATGCTCTTGCTTTAGCCTCCCAGAGTGCTGAGCAAGGTGTGCACCACCTTGCTTGAATGAAAATTTTTGTGCCTTTAAGCAAAGTAATTTACCAATTGCTCTGACTTAAGTAACAACACAAAGAGGTATTGGAAAAGCATCATGCAACGTGGCTGGAAAAACAATCAATCCATCTTCCAACTTTCCTGTGGTCCATGGGGGAGGCCATCAGCCTGGGCCAGCAGGAGAGAGGGGAAAATCCACTCTGCACCCCAAGAAACTGGCCCTTCTACCTTGAGCCCCACAGCTCACATGAGATGGTATGTTATGGGTTCACTTGTGAACCCACAGCAGGAGGGTTGGTATCCCAAACCCCAGGACCCCAGAATGTGCCCTTATTTGGAAACAGGGTCATCACAAAGGTGATCACTGTAAAAGGAGGTCATGAAGGTGGGCACTAATCCAACAGAACTTGTGTTTTTAGCAAAAGGATAAAATTGGAGGCAAACACACACAGAAGGTATAAAGATAAGGCAGAGATTGGGGAGATGCATTTATAAGCCAAGCAAAGATGGTCAGCAAACTGCCAGAAGCTAAGAGGAAGGCATGGAACAGAGTCCTTCCCACAGCCTCAGAAGGAACCAAGCTTACCATCTTGATTCAGCTTGCGGGACTATGAGATAATAAATTCTGCTGTTGAAGCCACCTAGACTGAGGCACTTTGTTATAGCAGCCCTGGTAAACTTTTACAGTGGGAAAAGGCCTGCTTCAGAGTCAGGCCATGAGGGAGAGACTAGTAAACCACGTTTCTCACTGAGACTCAGTTTTCTCAATTGGAAAACGGGAACAGTAGGATTCAGATTTGGTTTCAGTTTTAGCCCTGGAATAAAATCTTACACAGAAGCTCAAATAAAGAAAGTAATGGGGGGGGGGGGGGCTCTGATCAGGTAAAAGCCTGGAAGAATGACTTCTGAAAGCCACAAGTCCAGCCACCTGGAAAGCCCTTGCCAGGACCTCATCCTACTACATCCCAGATGAAAGCCACCCTGACTAATAGCATTGAGGTTTTCTTTTTTTTGTTTCTCTTTTTTTTTCTTTTTAATCCAGGTACTGGAGATTGAACCCAGAGTCTCTGCACTGAGCTGAATCTTCAGTTGTTGTTTTTTTTCTTTTAATTTCGAGACAAGGTCTCACTAATTTGCCAAGTTGCCAGGCTGGGCTCAAACTTGCAATCCTCTTGCCTCAGCCTCCCAGCTGGGATTACAGGTGTGCACCACCAACCATGTCTGGCTACCACCGAGCTTCCTGCATGCACCAAGCTCATGCTGCCACCTTCAAGGGGTGTGGCCAGTTGTAGAGAAGTGAGACTAACACCCAGAGCACTGAGCAGACAGCCACCCCCTCTCTCTCCCAGGAGCTCTAGCTGCACACAGGTCACCTGATGTTTCAGACCTGCCACATCTAAATTTATCTTGCCCTCCAAGGACAAGCAGATGTTGTGCCTTATCAGAGCACGGCTAAGTGGCAGAATGACAGACGTGACGCTCCCTTATCACCCGAAGGACAGCAATGACGTCCACAGAGACTTGGTTTCCCTGACGATGAAATTAAGAACTTGAGTGCCAGTCTGGCAGGCCTGAAGGGGACTGGGTCACAGAGACGTGTGATAATTGTCGGACTATCCTCTCGAGCCCACTGACTCCTCAAGGAGCACAAGTCAATAAGGAAGGAAAGAAGGAGCATCACCATTCCCTCTAGCTCACTCTCGGCTTCATTCATTTAATTTTTAATTATACAAATAGCATACCGATTTATTCTCCATTTACAAAATAAAGCTCAAGTCCCCCCAGGCCTCCATGACTACACCACGAGTAACCCGTGCTGCTAGGACTCAGCCCAGCAGCCTTCTGAAACAAGTGCCAAGGGGAGGGAGAAGAGCCAGGTCCTGTAGGAATCACTGTGGGCTTCCAGGAGGAGGGAGCTGGGGGCAGGTGTTTAGGAAGAGTGCCATTCAAATGATCCCAGGGCAAAGGTCCTGGGGCACTGGACCAGTTTCATGTCAGCACAGAAACAGCTGGCCCCATTAGTCACCTGTAGCCAATGCAGCTCTTTTTGGAAATTCAAAAGCCTTCTCAAAGGTCCCTCAACCTCTGTCGTCAAACCACTTCCACCATAATGGTGATGATGGTAATGACAACAATGCTATGTGTACGACAGTCTGCTGGTCTTCCCAATGGCTCTGCCAGGCTGGTAAAAGAGTCTCCATCTTACAGACAGAGATCACAACCCAGAGAAATCCAGCAACTTGCTGAAAGGCAAGTGGCTGGGAACAAGCAGAGCCACAGTGACCAAGACCAAGAGCTTTCCACGAGACTCCACCACTTCTCAACAGTGGCCTGTGATGCAGCTCCAGAGCCTGCAGAGTAGGGGCTGAACAACTACCTGTTGGCCAGTGTAGAGGGAAAAACCAAGTTCAAAGCTATATCAAGGATATCCTCACACTATTACAGTGTGGGGGCTCTTTGTATGAGTTACATTTTCCTCTAGGAATGACCCACAGCCAAGCCCTCCTGCTCCTGGAAGAGTTAAGCCTTTGGCAAGCAGCTCCTCTGCAAGGCAACTCAGTCCTGAGGGCTGGGGTACATGGTGCATGCCAGGCCCAAGAGCACTTTCTGTGAACAGCCTCCTCTAAATGTCAGTCCTGCCTGCGAGTGAGGAGGGGCCGTGATTTATTACATAGCTTTTGGACAGTTCCTATGGAAATATTGCCAAACAGTGGAATAATCAACTCTTTCACTCAAGCCCCCTCCTACTTTTTTTTTAAATGAAAGAATAAATTATGCAATGAGTCTGAGCTAAATAAATAAAAATGCCACACTTTTGCCCCCAACAGAACTTTCTGCGTCACGGGGAAATATCTGCAGACCTCAACAATCTTTTATCTTCATGACGATGTTTCCAGTCCTCCCACCTTTGGTGATTATGAGAACTTCTCTGATTTGGGGCCCTCTAATGATCTTACATGAACAATTACCCCATTAACCAATAATGGCATTATCTGATGTTTTGTCAAGCACTTATTAGACAACTCCTGCCTCCTCTCACAGGCTGCCTGCACACTGTCAGTTCTGTCAATAATCAGTTAGCTCATGTCTGGGGTTTACAGTAGAAGCAGAAATGTACAGTGAGGAATCTCTGTCTTATTGCTGCCAATGATTGTCCAGGTTACCAGGCTGAAGAGGAGAGCCAGCAAGTTACTTTGTCCATCGACCTACTCACCCATCCATACATCCATCCCTTCCTCCCTCATTTCATTCATCCATCTATCGCTGAGTCACAAAGGAGACTCAAATGGTGAGGAAGTGGTCCAGGCCCCACAGAGCTCATATAAAGATGCCCTGCCCTAGGAGACCATAAGTGATATTACTGCTCCTGGAGAAATGCCAATGAGTGAAGAGGCTGACCACTGTTCTCCAGCTCAGCAACCTTTCCCTTGCAATCATGAAACACCCTCAATCAGTTATCACATTGCTATTTCAATCAGGCTCATTTCACTCTATCTCCTGGACTTGGCCATGATCAAGCTCCAAGGAAGCAGGGATAGCCATGTTTTCCCCATGGGTAGCACACAGTAAGTGCTCAGTAAACACCTGCTGAATAAGCATATGAATGTGCAACACATACTTACAAGGTACAATAAAAAGAGACAGACAGAAAGAAATGTTTCCCTCTCTGAGTGCATAATAACTCTCCCTGCTTTAGGCTCTGACTGGGGCTGATACCTCAAATATTTATGCATCCGTATGTCACTAGGTAGATAATGAAAAGCTGCAGTTCAAGCTCAAGGAACTGACCTGTCCTGCCAGGGCACCCTGCTCTGGGACTCTGTTCACTGGCTTCTGAAATGGGGGGTTGGGCAAGATGCTTTCCAGTTCTTAAACTGAGGCTTCGGGACTGACTTAAATTCCCTGTGATAATTACCCAAACCATGACCAGGAGTGCATTTGCCTTCCCCATCTAGTGCCTAGGAGACTGTGACTGAGTCTTGTAATTGTGTTGAGTTTCCTCACTTATACAATAAGGACGCAGTGGGTGGGGGGTAGTGTGAGAAAAATGAATGTTTTCCCCTTTTTTTGAAACATGGTCTTACTATGTAGCCCAAGCTAAGCTCAAACTCATGATCCTCCTGCCTCAGCCTCCAGAGTGCTGGAAAATAAATAGTTTCTAAGGTACTCCTTAAGGCTTAACTTTCATTACTTAAACCATTGGCTAAGGTAAAATTTAGGTACAGCAAACACATGCCATAAAACTTTTGAAAAAGAATCTGAATTTCAAATATTTTACCTCATTCAATCCTTCACTACATAATATTTAATGAGTCCTAGTATGTGCCAGGCAGGGTTGCAGGAGAGAATCAGGTAAAACACAGGCACTTTTAACATGGAACATCCAGTCCAGAGTGAGAGACAGAAAATACACAAGTAAGTGACTAAATAAAAGATGACTTCAGATGGAGTTATAGGCACAGAACTCTAAATAAACAGCACTATGTGGAAGAATACAAGAGGTGGGGAATGGTTCCTTTTTAGAGGACTTCTCTCCGACAATGATATGTGGGCTAAGACCTCAAAGTTCCCTGGAAGAAAGTGTGAGGATGAACATTCCAGTTGAAGGGAACAGTACGTGCAACACCTCCCACAGTTGTTAAATTCACAGAACACAGAGGTGACCAGAGCAGCCAAGAACAGAGAGGGGAGTGGCATGTGATGAATTCTAGGGCGGATCACGGTGGGCAGGGTAGGGATAGCGCTACCAAGCAATCATGGACTTGGATGGAGAAAGACATCACTGTCCTTTTCATAACTGCTGGCACTTCCTCCCATCAGGAAGGTAGCAATGGGCCACAGCAATGGTAGCAGTGCCTGGAACTTGTCACTACAGAAATCACAGATCCATTCATATCACAGTTATTGCAGATATCCAAAAATACCACATATGCTATTCAACAAGCTGTTAGATACTATTTTTTAAAATTTTTTTTAAATTTTATTTGAGACAGAGTCTCACTTGTAGTTCAGGCTGGTCTTGAATTCACTGTGCCACCCAGCTTGGCCCTAAACTTGCAGGGATCCTCCTGTCAGCCTCTCGAGTGCTGTGATTACAGGCCTGCACCACCACACCTGACTGAAAATTTATGTTTTTAGTTAGCTGTTTCTTTCTAATGAATTCACCATTACATTGCTAACATTCTCAAATGGCCAAGAGACCACAGGAAAATATCACTTAGACTCCTGCTTGAAGCCAAAAGCTTCAGAAAACTGCTGGCCTTGATTCAGGGCAAATAGATTTTATTTAAAATTATTAATCAAGAAGTACATACCTTTCTATATTTTACATTTTAAAATTGGGCCAGGGATTTAGCTCAGTGGCACCATGCCTGCCTGGCAAGCGCAAGGACCTGAGTTCCATCCCCAGCACCAAAAATAAATAAATAAATAAATTTTTAAAAATTAAAATAATTAGCAACTGCATTTTCAAAGAATTGGTTTCCTCTGCAACCTTGTTTATTTCATGATTCTGAGAAGGCGTCCACCTGTCTCACCCATAGCCGAAGTGTCCACAACCCACAGACCGAGTTGGAAGTTCATCCGCAGTGGGACAAGAAACTGCTGGGTGATTTGGCAGAGGAATGATGCACAGAAGCAGTTTTCATTTTCCAAAGTCACTTCCATAGCTAGGTAGGGGCGGCCTGTGGTTGCCCAAGGCAGGGCTGAAGGCAGAAGGAGGCCATGGCTTTAACTGACCGCTGGGGGCAGTGTCCTGGGGCCCTGGTGGGCTCTGTCCTTCCCTTTAATCTACAGCCTTCCCCCAAACCACCCCATGCTACCCTCTGGGCCCAAGGGGCCTGGGACCTGAGGACCAAGCCTTCCCCAGGACACCCTCCCAAAGAGCTTCAGGGCGTGAGCTCATGAATCCACAAGAAAAATAAATACAGCATTTGGCACTGTTTGCTTTGTGCATTGGTTTAGAAAGAAATGAGGATTTTATTTAAGAAGGCCTTCCAGCAGGACCCCAGCAGAGGCTGGGCAAACACCACGGTGACGGGCTGCAAACAGGTGGCGAGGCCCGAGCCCAGGCCTGACCCGCATGCTGCAGCCTCTCATTTATCTCCACCTTCCTATTTGTCGCAGGCCTCTCTTCACACTGTACACACACAGAGTCTAAGAACAGAAGCATCATTCCCACATGCCAGTGTGCACATTTCTCACACCACCCAGAGGTAAAGGACGTGCCAAGAGTCTTCTGAAATGGATGGACATTTACGGACCTGCATGGGGTGGGGTCCACAGCCCCAGAGAAGCTCAGAGCTGAGCTGGTAAGGAGGGCACCAAATGGATGGTGAGGGACATATGGGTCCTCCTGGGACAACGCTGGATGATCCTGGGAGAAGGGCCACAGTGAGGGAATCTGAGCCACTTGACTTGGACGGAGGGACCAGGGGGGCATGGAGCCTGGGCAGGGCTAGTTTGCCTCAAGGTAGCAGCACCCACATCTCAAAGGAAAGAAGTACAGAGGAAGAGTTGCTGGGCCTTTGAGTTCAGAGCTAAATAGGCATGGACTGAATGTCTGCATCCTGCCAAAATGCACATGTAGAAGCCTACTCCTCAGTGTGATGGAATGAGGTGGTTCGTGGGGAGCCTTCTTAAATGGGATTAGTGTCCTTACAAGAAGAGACAAAAGAGAGCTTGCTTCCTCCTTCTCCACCATGCAGGCACACAATAAAGCCATTTGCGAACAGAGAAGTGGGCCAAGATCTTAGACTTCCCCCCTGCAGAACTGAGGAGCAAAGATGTTCTTGAAGCTGCTCAGGCTATGTAATTTCTTATAGCAGCCACAGCTGACTGAGACATCAGTTAAGACAGAAGAAAGTCTGAAGGTAGGTGTCCCATTGCTGGCGTGCAGGTCTAGAATGACCTACCGTGCCAACAGCTTCCCAATTCAGCTTGGCTGCCCCTTTCCAAGGCCTCTGGCTAAACAAGACAGGCTAGGTTTCTTGGTGTGGGGTGAGGGCCACTTTGTCTGTACCCACTAGCATTTCAGGTTTTAGTTTTTCCAGCACCATTCATGGATATAAAGGAGGAAAAAAAGAACACAAGGAGCTAGGAGTGGTATCATTCCTCATGTCCCAAGGTTTCCAACCAAACTGCCTTCTCTCCACCTTCCAGAATCTTCCATTTCTTCTATACGCAATGTCCAGAATTTTCAACAATCCTTAGTAGCAGGGACAGGGAATAATGTATCTAATCCCTCTTGTCTGGAAATAGAAGTCCTATTTTCATATTTTTATGTTTTATATTTTTAGGAAACACATGAATGCTTTTGCTTTTAGCAAAGCAAAAAGATTTCTTTAATCTGGATTGGAGATACATGAATACTCTATATTACTCAGTACTTTTCTGTCTCTGAAACCTTTCATAAGCACTGCGTTCACTCACACCTCCTTACTTCTCCTGCCCTTTACGCATTTATCCAGCTAACTTTTTTAGAGAAATGAGAAAGATTTATTAAACATAGATATAGAACATGCTCAAGAGCTGGGTGTACGTGTTCAGAGAAATGAGGCACCTCATTCAGCTAACTTCTACCTCTCCTCTTCTTGAAGCTAGCTGCCAGCTGCCAAGCACACAGTAGTGAATATACAAGCTCCAGTCCCTTACCGCAGATCCATTCCAACTGGGGAACCGGCACACACATCAATAGCCCAGGGGCTGTCCTGGCAGAAGAGGACTGGATGCTCTGAGAGGCCCTGGGCAAGGCTAATTTACATTCGGGGCTCAGGGAGGCCTCTCTGACCTGGCTGTGCCCATGCAGCATTCCACCTGCAGATACCACCACCAACAGTGAGAAGCAAACAGCTTCCCAAGAGTGGGCTTCCCAGGTGAGTGAAGCCTGACCCAGTTACCTGTCTGTTTGCACAATTCCCTCTTTTTGGATGCTTTCCCCTTGTTTCAAGCTCTCTCCTCCAAACCAACATCTCAGAGAGGTTTCAGATCAGCCTCTGGTCTAGGGGACAGAATGTTAAGATGTTCCTCAGGGCCTGCATCGAGTAGGGAGTGAGAAGACATCTCTCACTTGGGAGAAATCCAGGCTCTGCATGATTCAGAAAAGGTGTCCTGTCAGCAAGGACTTGCTGTCCCGGGAACAGGAGAATGCAGAAGGCTTTGGGCACTCAGGATGTGCAATGACATTGGCAAGTGAGGTCTCCCCACAGCCCCACTCCAGGGCCCTATTGCCCCCAAGCCTGTGTTATCATGAAGAAGAAAATCCACAATCGCTCCCAGTGCAGAGGGAGGAGGCTTCCGGGCTAATGTACCACCACTCCCAGCCAGGAGGAGGTGATCTGCACAGGCAGCAGCAGCATGCATGCACACATGCACACACGTGCACGCGTGCACACACACACCATCGAAATGAGAAGACACGTAAACAAGCCTCAAAACCAGACTTCCACATCACCTACAGCAACCCCAAAGAGAAAGAAGATGGAGCACTCTGATACTCAACTACCTGGACTCCCTGAACTGGCAACAAAAGAGGATCTGGAAAAAATGAAAGCAGAAATAATTTCTCAGGTAACAGCAGAGATTGTGCCCATAGTGCAAGACAAGATTCATAAATCTAGAGAGGAGCTGAGGAACATGATGGAATCCCAACATAGGAAACAAATGGAATCCATAAAACAGATGTAAACAGATTTGCAAGAGATTAAAAATGCCATTGAAAGTCTATGCAGCAGAATGAGCCAATGTGAGGACAGAATTTCAGATATAGAAGGTAAGATTGCAATTAGTGACCAGGAAAAGAAAAATTGCTTTAAAATTGTAAGGGACCATGAGAAATCAATCCAGCAGCTGCTAGATGAAGCAAAGAAGAACATAAGACTGACTGGAGTCAATGAAGAAACAGGAGAGACTCCAGATGATGTAAAAAAAAAACTGTTCACACAAGTAATGGCAGAAAACTTCCCAAGCAGGGGAAAAGAACTTGACATACTGATAAGTGAGGCATACAGGACTCCAATTAGCCTTGATCAAAAAAAAATCTACACACAGGCATATAATTGTTATGATTCCAGAAACCCAATAGAAGAACAAAGTTCTACAAGCAGTTAGAGAAAAGAAACAAATCATATACAAAGGAAAGCCCATCAGAATCACAGCACAACAGCAGACTTCTCAACACAAACCTCAAATCAAGAAGAGCTTGGAGTGCCATATTTCAAGCCCTAAAGGAAAACAACCTCCAACCCAGACTGATGTACCCTGCAAAACTATCTTTCAAAATTGATGAAGAAATAAGATACTTTCATGACAAAAAGCACCTTAGGAACTTCATGAATACCAAACCAGTACTCCAAAAACTATTACACGATATCTAGGAAAGGACAACAAGGATCACAACCCCTGGAAGTCCAGCAGAATGAATCCATCGGGCACAACAAGAAATTAAATGCAAAGGGGGAGAACCCAACAAAAAGAAAAAGTCATGACAATGATAAGTCAATACATATCAGTTATAACCATCAATGTTAATAGTCTCAATTCACCAATCAAAAGGAATAGACTGGCAGAATGGGTCAAGAAGCAAGATCCAACAATATGCTGCATACAAGAAACACATTTCATTCAAAAAGAAACTCATAGACTGAAAGTTAAAGGGTGGAAATCAGTACTCCATGCCACAGGAACCCAAAACATGCAGGAGTAGCTATCCTCTTTGCAGATCAAGTGGATTTCAAACCAACACTGATTAAGAGAGACAAAGTAGGACACTACATCCTTGTACAGGGAACAATCCAAGAGGAAGAGATGACAATCATAAACACATATGCACTAAACACTAGTGCGCCCAACTATATAAAATAAATACTAACGTACATAAAAAATCATATAAGCATAACACAATAGTAGTGGGGGACCTCAATACCCCACTGTCACAAATAGATAGATCAACTAGACAAAAAATGAGCAATGAAATACTAGAACACAATCAAACTCTTAAATGAACTTAACAGATGTTGACAGAGTCTTCCACCCCACAAAATCAGAATACACATACTTTTCAGCTGCACATGGGTCGTTCTCCAAAATAGACCACATACTTGCTCATAGAACATGTTTAAGTAAGGCCAAAGGAACTGACGTTATCCCCTGTATATTATCAGACCACAGTGTGATGAAATCGGAGATAAATAGCAAAAGAAACCACAAGAATTTCATAAATACATGGAAATTGAACAACACACTTCTGAATAACCAACGGGTCACAGAGGAAATTAAAGAAGAAATCAGACAGTTCCTTCAATTAAATGACAATGACAATACAACATATCGGAATCTGTGGGACACAATGAAAGCTATCTTCTAAGGGAAATTCATAGCAGTGAAAACTCACAGTAGGAAAACAGAGCAAGCCCAATTAAACAACCTGATGTCGAACTTTAAGCCTCTAGAAAAAGAAGAGCGGGACAAACCCAAAGTTCATACAAAGGAGGAAATTATAAAGATCAGAGGAGAAATCAATGCAATGGAGACTAAGAACGATTCAAAAAACAATCAACAAAGCCAAGAGTTGATTCTTCAAAAGAATAAACAAAACTGACAAATGCTTAGCCAACCTTATCAGAAAAAGGAAAGAAAAGGCCCAAATCCATGCAATTAGAAAGGAAAAGGGTGAAATTACAACAGACCCAGCAGAAATCCAGAGCCTCATCAATACCTACTTCGAAAACCTATACTCCAATAAGATGGAAAACACAGAAAAAATGGACAGATACCTAGACAAGTATGAATTACCAAAGATGAACGAAGAAGATCTAAAAATTCTAAACAACCCAATATCAATCAATGGAATTGAAAACATAATTCAAAACTTACCAACTAACAAAGGCTGAGGGGCTGGGGATTTAGCTCAGTGGTTCTGCCACCTGCCTCACAAGCACAAGGTCCCAAGTTTGATCCCTGGTACAAAAAAACAAAAACAAAAACAGAAAAGCCGGGTCTTGATGGCTTAACTGCTGAATTCTACAAGACATTTAGAGAGGAACTACTGCCACTACTGTTTAAACTCTTCAATGAAATTGAAAGGGAAGCAATACTCCCAAATTCATTCCTGGAAGCAACCATCACCTTGATCCCCAAAGCAGAGAAAGACCCAACCGAAAAGAGAACTATAGGCCAATCACACTAATGAACATAGATGCAAAAATCTTAATAAGTTACTGGCAAATAGAATGCAGAAGATCATCAAGAAGATCATACACCCTAACCAAGTGGGATTCATCCCAGGGATGCAGGGATGGTTCAACATATGCAAATCAATCAATGTAATACACTATATCAATAGAGCCAAGAACAAAAACCATGTGATCATCTCAATAGATGCAGAAAACGCATCTGACAAAGTCCAACACGCATTGATGATAAAAACCCTACAAAAAATTGGAATAGACGGTCTCTATCTCAATGTGATAAAAGCCACCTATGAAAAACCAACAGCCAATATCATACTAAATAATCAAAAACTGAAATCCTTCACACTAAAATCAGGAACAAGACAAGGATGTCCACTAGCACCACTCCTATTCAATATAGTTTTGGAAACATTAGCCATGGCAATTAAACAAGAGAAAGAAATAAAAGGAATAAAGATAGGAAATGAACAAGTCAGATTGTCATTATTTGCAGATGACGTGATACTCTACATAGAAGACCCCAAGAACTCCACCAAAAGTCTTGTAGACTTAATAACTAAATTCAGTAAAGTAGCTGGATACAAGGTCAACACACAAAAATCAATAGCTTTTCTGTACATGAACAACAGACTCACTGAGAGAGAAATAGGGTAAACAATTCCTTTCACAATAGCATCCAAAAAACTGAAATACCTAGGAATCAACCTAACAAAATAAATCAGAGACCTCTTTTCTGAAAACCATAGCATTCTGAAAAAAGATTGAAGATGATATCAGAAAATGGAAAGACATCCCTTGCTCCTGGGTAGGAAGAATCAACATAGTGAAAATGGCCATACTTTGAAAACTGCTATACAGATTCAATGCAATCCCAATTGAAATCCCAGCAGCATACTTCATGTATCTTGAGAAAACAATCCAAAAATTCGTTTGGAACAAGAAGAGACCCAGAATAGCAAAAGCAATTCTAGGTAACAGAGACACGGCAGGGGGTATTACAACACTCAACTTGAAACTATATTACAAAGCTACTGTGATAAAAACAGCATGGTACTGGCAAAGAAACAGACCTGAGGACCAGTGGAACAGATTAGAAGATGCAGAAACAACTCCAGACACACTGAGCCACCTCACCTTCAACAAAGGATCCAAACATCCTCACTAGAGGAAAGATAGCCTCTAATGGTGCTGGAAAAATTGGGTTTCTACTGCCAAAGATTAAAACTAAACCTATATCTCACCATGCACTAAACTAAAATCAAAATGGATGAGAGATCTAAATATTAAAACAGAAATGCTGAACCAGCTGGAACAGAGGTTAGGTAGAACTCTTGAAGACATTGGCATAGGAAAAGATTTTATTAACAAAACCTCAGTTGCCTGTGAACTAGCACAAACAATCAGCAAGTGGGATCTCTTCTTACTAAAAGGCTTCTCCACAGCAAGAGAAACCACCAACAGAGTAAAGAGACAACCCACAACGTGGGAAAAAATTCTCACCTGATGTTTCCCAGACAAAGGTCTACTATCCAGAATCTATAAAGAACTTAAAAAAATCAGACCTCCCAAATTTAAAGACCCAATCCGAAAATGGGCATTTGAAATGAACAGACATTTCTCAAAGAAGTAGAAATAGCGAATAAACATATGAAAAAACGTTCAACATCACTGGTCATTCGAGAGATGCAAATGAAAACAATGCTGAGATTCCACCTCACCCCAGAAAGAATGGCTGCCATCATGAAATCAACCAATAACAAATGATGGTGGGGCTGTGGGGAAAGAGGAACCCTGCTCCACTGCTGGTGGGAGTGTAGATTGGTGCAACCACTGTGGAAATCAGCATGGAGATACTTCAAAGAACTAGGACTGGAAGTCCCATTTGACCCAGCTATTCCCCTGCTGGGTATCTTCCCCAAAGAATTAAAAGAATCATACCACAGTGATTTATGTGCACCCATGTTCATAGCAGCACAGTTTGTAATAGCTAAAACTTGGAAGCAGCCCAAATGTCCATCAACTGGAGACTGAATAAAGAAAATGTGGGGTTTTTATAAAGTGGAGTACTACTCAGCCATAAAAAATGAGAAATTAGAGACATTTATAGCTAAATGGATGCACATTGAGGTGATACTCTTAAGTGAAATAAATAGGACACACATGTAAATACTGAATAGTTTCTCTAGTGTGAGAAACTGAAAGTGTAAATAAGGACTAAAAGGTAAAATAGATAATGTGAAATAGGAAGAAAAGGGCCAAAGGGGAAGGGGAAGTGGGAGGGGTAGGGGAAAGGAAAGGGAATGGCATTAATATGAGAAAATGAAAAACTGGAAACAAAGTCTTTGTAAATAGGGAGGGATGGAGGGGTTGAATGGAGGGCAGGGGAAGGGGGAAAAAATAAGAACCAAGAGAGATTATGTAAAAGTGCAAATTCCCAATGATGAATGTCATTATAGTGTATACCTCAAATGTACCAATGAAATATAAAAATGTTAAAAAAAAAAAGAAAAGAAAATGGAGTCACCAGAGGGGCTCTCCCTAGCTCCCCTCTCGTAACACCATGTGCAGTCCTGAGGGCCCAAGTGCTCCTCCACCAGCCCCAGGAGGGCGGCTCTCTCTGCAGCCCATCTCCATGGACCACCAGCTAGAAAGTTGATCCTCAAGGGTGAATATGGATGTCCAAGGTCACAACTCTGGAGGGGCCCAGCAGGACGGTGGCTTCTGGGACTCCAGAAGGAAATAGGGCCCCTGAGGAGGCTCCACACACTTGATCTATTCCATTACCCTCAGCTGGAGAAACCGAGGCTCAGTAAGACTGAGTATCTTACAATGTGGCCAACAGAGACAGTGGGGCTGGAACCCAAATCCCCTGGCCCCAGAGCTCTGATCCCTTCGTTCCAATCTCCTGAGGACACCGTAGAGATCCCAATGGCACTGAGACGTTAAGGATGGACAGTGCGTCTCAAGGGCAACTCTGTTCTTCAGCACTCATTCTACCTTGCTCTGCTTGCTCACATCCACCTTTGTGGGGTGCAGGAGGCTTCCTTTCATTTCATAAACACTAATTAAGTGAGCTCCTCCACCACGCTGGGCACAGTAGGGCACAAAGAGCGTACAGATATTCCCCCCTTTTGGGGTGACGGTGGAAGCCCAGGGATAGCATGTCAGTCCCACCTGCCCCGGAAACTGCTGGAGTCCAGGCCACAGGGAAAGGCATCCAGAAAAGCCAAGGAAATGGCCATGAGTTCTTCACATTCCAGGGCAGACACAAGTAATCCAGCCAAAGTTCTTGACAGCAGTTCCCTACACCGCTGGGCCTACGGAGTTCAGGGTAGCACAGCCATCCTTGCATCTGGTCCTCAGTGGGTCTGAGTGTTAGCAAATGTGTTGAGCACACACATGACCTCTGATAGTCTTGAGTAGATGAGGAACCTTCCTTTGTACAAGGCTCACAGGCAGAAAGGTCAGGACAGAGGACTGCCCACCATGCCCATCTAGGCCACCTCCCACAGCCACGTCCTGCATGGGGCCAGGAAGAGACTTCGTGCATTTGGCTACGGAAATCCCCATGGGAAACAAGGCCTTCTGCTGCAGTTGGAGGTGGCTATGCCACTGGGTAGAGTGCTCCTTGGTGAGCAGTGACATCCCTGGCAAGAGGGAAGGGGAGCCCAGAGCTGGGGCTGCTTCCCAGACCAGAATGCACAGAACAGTGAGAACCTCATACAGGGCTCAAGGCTGGGCTTGACTCACCCCTACTGCACTGCCATGAGCTGAATCCTGGGCCAGCTATAGAACCACTCTGTGTCGGAGTGAATAACAGCACCTGCCTCAGAGGGTAACAGGGAAGTGATAACTCAGCATAGCACACACCAAATATTCAATGACTGCTGATTGCAACTTTAAATTCATTAGCATGTCAGCCTGGAGTACCTCCCTGGAACGTGGTGGCTGACAGGTTGCTGATTCCTCAAACTCCTTCAGGCAGCAGTGCCAGCTTACCTATAGTCCTCCGGAGGTCTTCACACTGGCTGATGTGAGGGAACTTCAGGATTTCCTTCCACTTCTTGCTTTTCCCTTTGCGCTTGCCTCCGCCCCCTGCAGAGATGGAAGAGAAAGATGGGCTCAGGTTGCTGCTATTCAAGGCTCCAGAGCCAGCATTCCGTCTCAGTGAGCTGTCCAGCAGCTTCCTAGGTCAGCCCAGGACATACACACTTCTTCCCAGGTTGGCCTCAAGCCTTTGATTTTCCTGCACGGTCTGCTGGGACCCCTCTCAAGCAGAGTCCCTCCCACCACCATCTATGCCAGCATGCTGGCCCTGCTCTGCCTTGTCATCTCTGACTCCTGCTCAGGTCCTCTTGATGCCTAGTACCCAAGCCCCAGATTAGACCATCACCTTCCCAAGGTAGGGGACAGGCCTGTTCCACTGCAGTATTCCCCGTGAACCTGGGCAATCTTCATGGAACAAATGCACGGGCTGCTGCTCTGCAGCGCCCTCCCTGCCTTCATTTTGTCTTCTGCTTCCCATGGAGAGCACTCTGCCTTAGCTGCAGGCTACATGGGCGGGATCAGTTTCCACTTGTCTTTGGTTCCTCCTTCTCCCTCCTCACAAACCCTGAGTCTCGGAGGGTATATTTCTTAAGGCTGGAAGAAAAAACTGAAGCTCCCCATCCGGCGTCATGTGGCCCACAACATGCATACGTAATGAACACGCACACACAATGAAAACCTGTCCTGAACAGGCCCGTGTAATGAGCATGCAGAGCTGAGAGAGGTGTGCATGCGGTGCCCCATCACCCCCGTTGCTCCTCCTTACCTGAGGAATGGCAGACACGAAACACACGAGAACACTCAGTGGGGCAAACAGCAATGGGGCACACTCACTCCAGGCCTGAGTGTCCCTGAGCTGACTCGTGTTTGAACCTTGGACCTGGAGGCACCTCTGCCATGTGGTCAGGGTCCCCTGGGGACTAAGATGCTATCACCTTCCTCCTGCCCCACAACGATCCTCTCTCAGTGACTTGCAAAGGTCACATGGCCCTTTGGGCCGCTCAGTTTCTTGGGATTTTAAGGGTCCTTTATCCTCTTTCAAGACCCTGGGTAAGGCCCCAACTCCCTGCTTTGGGTGGATGTGTAACCCTCTACTCTCTAACCCTCCCAAGAAGGGTCTGGGTGAGACTGGGCCTCTTCCCCTGGCCAGCAAACACTGTCACCACCTTGCCCCAACCTGTTGCCTTCCTCTGCTGTCTGCACCTGGGCTAGCAAACTGGGGACAGCAAGGCACCCTCCAGGGGTTTGTGGGAGGGCTGATGAGGCAGGCTCAGAGCAGAGCCAGGGATTCGTAGCCATTGTCCAAGCTGCCCTGGAAAGCTGAAGCCAAGAGCCTGCTCAGCAAGTGGGCCAGCTCTGACCATGGGACCAGGACCCCCTCCTAGTGGCCAGGAAGAGAAGGGGATCTAATGGGGCTGGAGAAGGACGCAAGAGCATTTCTCTACTCTGCTTATCCTGCCTTCAACCAAACCAGGCCCGGCTTCTCCTTCCCAGGTCTCTATAGATGGCAAAGGCCTCAGACTTCAGGAAACAGAACAGTGTGCCCTGGGTACTCGGCCTCGTCAGATGCCACTTGAACATGACCTTGTAGACTCCTCAGAATGACTGTCTGAGGAAGAAATCACAGGCCTGTGTCACAGGTGAAGAAACAGATGTCCCAGGTTGTGTGATTCACCAGCTGGGTCCTGCTTCACTCCACGCTCACTTGCTCTCCATGGGAACTGGTACATAAGTGTACACACTAGAAAGTCCTCAGGCTGGCCCCTCCCCGTACCTTCTGCATCATTTAGTATCACGCTAGACGGCAGGAACTTTTATATTCCCACTTGACAGAGGAGGAAACTGAGGCCTGGGAAAGAAAGAAGCAAGTCACCCATGGCCCATCAGCTCATAAATGGCAAAGCTAAGACCCCAGCATCAGTGGAATCCCTACCCAAGCTCTCGTCTTCATTGTTCTGTCTATAAACTGCCCCTTCCGGTAAACCGAAGGCAAGAACAATTCTCAGGGGATCAAAGAGAAAGCTGGTGTCAGACTTCAGATGTGACACAGCATTCGGAACAGCAAGGGAATGGGGATGTAGCTGGGGCCCCAGCTCTAGAGCTACCATAAAGGTCTGCAGACCAAACCAGAGTCCTGCAAAGTTAGTTCTATTTGACCTACATGTAGCTTGTTTGCTTGCTGTTCAATGAATCAGTTGCTAACATTTAAACATTAGGAAGTTTCACGTACAAACCCAGATTTTGGGCTTCTCACCCACAGCCAGACTTCCCACATGGCAAAAACCAGCAGAAGCTGGGGTACAGCTGACCACGGACAGGACACATGGCCTCCAGATGAGCCTGTCCCCACCAGCTGGAGCCCTCACTCGGGTGGCCTGTCTGGCCTCCAGAGGGTCGTATGTGCACCCCCAGGGACAGGCTGGTCCCATCCCACCTGCCTACAGGCTGCACGGCCTAAAAGGGTCATCAGCACTCATTTTGCACCTATTCCCTGTTTGTGTGTGTTAAAATACACACAGCATAAATTTATCGTTTTAACCACGACTAGGTGTACAACTCAGTGGCATTAAGTGTATTCACACTGTTGTTTAACCATCAACACTATCCATCTCCAGAACATCTTCATAATCCTAAGTGGAAACTCTATCTATTGACAACTCTCCATTCTCCCTCTTCCCCCTTGGAAATCTCTATTCTACTTTCTCTCTGTGTGAATTGGACCACTATAGATATGTCATAGAAGTAAAATCATAAAAATAGGTGTCCTTTTGTGTTTGGCTTATTTCACTTAGCATAATGTCTTCAAGGTTTCTCCATGTTATGGTATGTGTCAGGCTTTCCTTCACTTTTAAGGCTGAATAGTATTTTGGTATAATGATACACAACATTTTGCTTATCCACTCACCTGTCAATGGACATTGGAGTTGTTTCTACTTTGGGGTATAGTGAATAATGCTGTTCCATGGATATCTGCAATGTAAGCATCAGTTTAAGTCCCTGCTTTCAGCTCTATTGGGTATGGAAAGAGTTGCTGGGTCTTACCGTAAGGCAACATGTTATGAGGAATTCTGAGGACTGGATGATACCCTTTTACAATACAGATTCCTAGACTACAGCCTCACTCTGGTTGGAACCCAGAAACTTCTAAGTTCTATAAGGCTACCACGGGATTCTCAGGTAGCCACGCTAAGGAAACCAGGTGTCTACTTTCTATACACATACATGAGTGCACAGTTTTTATAGACTTATTTATTCACTGATTTTAGAAAATTAACAGATTCATTGATTCATTCAACCCCTATACGAGGAGCCCTCTACAGATGCAGGAACGTGGCCATCATAATCAGGGAAGACAAACATCAAAGCTTTACTTCAATGGTCTTTAATGACTACAGACATTTTTAATTGTCACAACTGGGGTGGAGGGATGCTACTGGCAGTTGGTGGGCAAAGCCGGGCATGTGGTTAAACATTGTTCCATGCACAGGATGGCCTCCCAGGACCAAGAGTGACTGCTCTAAAACATCAACAGCAGCAGTAGAGAAATGCTTCTCTACCTATTGAGTGTTTTGACCAACACTTAGGAAAAGAACGAGGGCTCGGGGAGATTTGTTATTCACGGGGCAGCTGTGTGGTAGTGGACGAGAAGGGGAAGGCGAGTCACCTAGACAGAGGACGTGATGCTGAAGCCAGGGCCCAAAAGCTAGGTGAGGCTGCCAAGGGAGGAGAATCCTACCCAGCCACCTGGAGGCTGCCCAGGCCTCCCTCTGGCTGTCTTTTCTCCTAATCCTTACTTCTACAGTTTCCAGAACAGGACAGAGGGACAGGAGGCAGAATAATGCTTCCCAAAGATGTCCACATCCCAATCTGCAGAATCTGTGAATATGCTGAGTTACATTAACAAGTTATGGATAGAGGGCCAGGGATTTAGCTCAGTGGTTCCGGCGCCTGCCTCGCAAGCACAAGGTCCTGAGTTCGATCCCTGGTACCAAAAATAAATAAATAAATAACAAGTTATGGATAGAATTATGGGCAATGATAGGGTCAGTAGCCTGGATTACCTAAGAGGGACTAATATAACCATAAGCATCCTTAAATGTAGAAGAGGAAGGCAGAAGAGTTATATCAGAGATGAAACATAAGAAAGACTGGACCAGTTATTGTGGGCTGTGAAGATGGAAGAGGTCATGAGCCAAGGAAGGTGGGGGGCCTCCAGAAACTGGAAAGGGCCAAGAAACAAACTTTCGCCGAGAGCCTCCAGAGGAGCCAGCCTTGCCCACACCTTGATTTTAACTCAGTGAGATCACCACTATGACTTCTGGCCTCCAGAACTGTAAGACGGGATTTAGCTCAGTGGTTCCACTGCCTGCCCCCCAAATGCAAGGACCCGAGTTCGATCCCAGGTACCAAAAAAAAAAAAAAAAATACAACAACAACAATAATTGTGTGTGTGTTTTAAGCCACTTAATTTGTGGCAATTTTTAGAGCAGCCATAGGTGACTGAAACAGGATGCCCTCAGCAGGATGTCTCCCTAAAATGGCCACAGAAGCCCTGAATGATCACCCTACCCCCAGTTGGCTCTCAGTTCCTCTAAATACACCATGACAACTCAGTCCTCCATAGCTCAGATGGGTTGAGGCACAGTTTCAAGTCTCAACAACAAACAAACCTTGCCTCCAAGAGGTCACCACTTCCAGACAAATATTTGGCTCTTAAGCATGATGTGGTGTGTTAAACTGGACACTTGATCTTTGAAGCACTGACACAGTTTATTATTTCAATGGGACTTGATTATTTCTCTATGTCCCAAGAGGCACTGAGACCCAGCCAAGATGCTGGTCCCTCAACCTATCCCTGTGGCCCCAGCTGCCCCAGGCCCACTGCCCCACTTGGGAGTGGTGTCAGGCCCACAAAGGGCAGGAGTCACCATATCCCCACTGGCCAGGACCCTGCCAGGCCCCAGCAGCAGGGGCAGCCATTTCCCAGGCCTGATCATCTGATACCTATAGGCCAGCCTTTTCTCTTTGGCCAATTCAAGGGCCTTAGCCTCTTGGTCATCTTCCTCTGCTTTATTTCCCTTCTAGCCATTGCTCTCAGGGCCTTTGCACTTGTCATTCCCTCTGCTAGGAGTAACTTCCCCTGCTTTCCTATGTGTCTCAGCCACATGTCTCGGCCACATGTCTCGTCTTAGCCTGAGCACCACTGTCCTGGAGGCTTTCTGTGATCTTGATTTCTGGAAAAGGCAGAGACACACACGTCAGCTTATAGATTCATTCATTCCACTCTCTCAGCACACTGCCATTGACTTACTCAAGCTTTCCTATGAAGAGAGTGCTAACTCCCAACCCCAAGCTATAGCTTTCACGGCTGCCCAAAAGGGCCCTATGCACTGACATCCTTGCCTGCACTGCACTGGGTCTCACATTCTCGTTGGCCCACAGTAGATGCTCAGAAGGTATTTGCTGAATAGATGCAAGTATGTGCTTTGCTCCTGATGCCCATATGCATCATGTCTGCCCTGGGCACTGCAGATGCAGGTCTCTCTGCCAGCCATCACCTTTCCTGACCCTGTCTCCCCTGTCAAAGGCCTGGTCATTCTTCAAACCCCAGCTCTCAGGCCCCTTCTCATGCTGCCCTGCGAGGCAGAGCCCTGGCCTGGCCCACAGCACTCTCCTAGCTCAGGTCACACCTGCTGGGGGTGGAGGTGGTAACCTCAAGATTTCCTTATGTTGGCTGACTGGCGGAACAAATGACTGCCTGCAGGTATCAAAGACAACCACTCCCTGCCCCTGCCAGCCATCTGGGTTTAGCCCTGGGCACTAAGTTCTCATTGAAGGCATCCCAGCCCCCATTTATAGATGAAAAAGCTGGGGATCAGAAAGAGGAACGAGGAGGCCAGTGAATGAAGTAAACCCCCAAGTAGGCAATGTCCTATCCCACACCTACGGGCTCACAGATATTTCTCACTGCAAGCAGCCTTGGGCCTTACTGGCTGATCTACCAAGCTCTTGGTTTACCTTCCACACACCATGGGGAGGAGAGCACTCAGTCCCTGCTCCTGTGGACTTAAAGCTCAAATCCACACATCAAAGAGCAAAGATAAGTGAGACAGAAGGGGCAGGAGCCAGCAGGGAAGCCAGGAGAAGGGTGGCCCCAGGGAAGGAGGGAGAAGGTGAGGTGGGCTCCTGCCACGGGGTGTGAAGAGGCTTTGATGTGGGGCTGAGCTCTGCCCACTAACAGCTCTGGGGAAGACACCAAAGGATGACTCCACTCGGGAGGACTCAACCTTAAGTAGGTAGGAGTTCAACAAGGAACAACCTGAGGAGTAGTGTACACCAGGAAGGTGCGCATGCCCCTTGTCTCAGGGTGGCAGAGCAGGTAGTTAGGTACGTATGAGCTGGGACTGGGAAAACCTCTAACAAAAGTGGGCTGAGCATAGTGAGCCTGTAGTTTGACAATTACAGTACTCAGGGCTCATGACAGCCCTGACAGGTGCCCTGCATGCACAATTATAGGTCTAGGGTCAATGCATGTGCACCTGGAGTACTTAAACCCCAAGCTGACCCAAAAGGGTCTCATTAATTGATCCCCACCCCTTTGCAGACCACCATATTCATTCTTGGCCAGAACTATTTAAGACCTAAAAGATCCCCCTCCTGACAGAGGGGTAGAGCCCCAGGTCCTTCCCATTCCTTTGTTCTTAGACACTGTGGGCCCAGTCTCTTGGGGCACTAGGCCTTTCACACAGTCACTTACTTTGTTCTCTCCCAAGTGTGCTATGCTTGTTTCTCAATATACTCACTTGCTAATTCTGCTCTTTGCTGATTCTGTGTCCCTGATGTGCACCGCCCTATAATTCTTCCTGGGGAGGATCCAAAAACCAAGAGACCCTTCACAACATATTGGTCCTTGTTGGATCAACTCTGGATTTAAGGTAAGAAGGTACTTCCCCCCTGTGCTAAGGGGACCTACTTTTTGGAGGGGGGTGTTGCTGGAGATTGAACCCAGGGCCTTCACACAGAGCTACATCCCCAGATCTGTTTAAAATTTTTTATTTTGAGATAGGGTCTCACAAAGTTGCTCGGGCTGAGCTTGAACTTGCTATCCTCCTGCCTCAGCCTATCAGAGTGCTTGAATTACAAGTGTGAGCCAGTTTGGGGACCTACCCTTTACGCCTTGGACTCTCAGGCTCCCATACCTGATCTCTGCCTGGCTACTGCTGTACAAGGTACTTTGCTAGCCTCTTTCCTCATTGCGGGGGCCTAACTTCTGGGCCCTTTTCTACCACATCAGGGAGATGCCTGTTCACACTATTTTGTCTGTCAGGGTCAGAGATCTTTAAGAAAGTGATCTCAAATTGTGGGTTTGTTTTGCAAAACACCTTATCCACTGTCACTGGGTTACTCCCCTTCAGTTGACACCAACAAGACTATGAGGGTCAGTCTCAGCTGGATGGAATATAAACTAAGGAAACAAGAGGACTATGTTGAGGCCAAAAAATTCCCTTTCCCTTTTGATTCACCTTCCAGTTCACCTTGCAGCAGCAGTAGCTGCCTTTAAATTGGCCTCCATGACACAAGTATGAGGGGACTAAGATGAGAAGAGATAATGGAGCTTCCATGATGTAAGGCCCTGTGGGATCCAACCTGACACAGAAGCCCTAATTATAGTTCAGGGCCCCTGAAAAGTACATAGGGCCAAACTCCCACCCAGTGAGGAAGAAAGCCCCGCAGAAAGGACCAGGGACAACCCAGTAAGGGACTGAGTCTAGATAAGTCAGAGACCCCATGTGAGAAGGGAGGCCTTCTGGGCTACAGTTAAGTGAAGAGGGACACATCCAGTGTTGTTGACTCTGAAGTGGGGGATGCTTTGCCTCAGGGTAACATGGCAACCTCAACAGGGATGCCCTTGGGGTACCATGTCCTCATTTCCTGGAACCACTCTTTCCTCTAATTATAGATGGGAAACGCCCAGCCAGAAACTCAGGATTCACCTCTTGGGTAAATCTTCTCTAATTGGAATAAGTTTGACCCCCAAACCCTAAAAAGGAAAAGGCTCATTTTCTTCACAATAATCCATGGTCACAGTACAAATTGCCAGATGGGGTTTCATGACCCCCTAATGGGTCCCTTGACTTCAGTAGGGTCTTGTAATTAGACCTGTTCTACAGGGACCAAAGAAGTTGGAGGTTGCATACATTCAGGCCTTTATGCTCCTCACAGAAAACCTGGGTCTCTCTTCTAATTATAAGAGAAAACTCTCAACTTTGGGCCTCCTTGCTGACCCCTCAGCCTACACTCCTCCTGCCTCCCAAAATAAAGACACTATCTACCAGAAGCACCCCCTCCAAAGGGTCATAACCCTGCACCGCCCTATCTCAGTCCACCTCTCTTGACCTCCTCTGACCAACCCCTCCCAATCTTATGTCCTCTTCAGAAACCAGTGGAGCCAATAGGGACCACCCTCCAAGTTCAGACACCTTTTTTTATGAGTGATCTTTCCAGATCTAAAAGGACCTCAACAACTTTCCCAAAAACCCCTATACCTTTATTGCAGGGTTTCAGAGTCTCCACCAGACTTTTGATCTACCTCAGAGAAATATTTATGTCATCTTGAATCAGACTCTTTCTAGTATAGACAAGGACCAAGCCAGGGAGGCAGCTGTACAAATTGGAGATGAACTTCATACCATAAATGACTAATTCTCTCCAGGAAACCAGGCAGTCCCTATTACAGACCGCAACTGGGACTACAACACACCCACCAGACATCTGGAAGAGAAGCTACTTAATTAATTATATGCCTAATAGAAGGGACAGAATGATGCAGTCAAACCCAGTCAATAATGTTAACAAACTTGACCTTACAAACCAAGGGAAAGAAGAATACCCCTCAATGTTTTTAGAAAGCCTGAGGGAACCCCCAAAACATGCCAACACAGTACCAGAAACTGAGGTTGGTCACCTGGTTTTGAACTGCCAGTTCATTACCCAGGCAGCCCCACACATCAGGAGAAAACTGCAAAAGCTATCTCTAGGACCAGACTCCCCCACTTCTGAACTCCTCAAGGCAGCCAATTACATATTTTACAATAGAGATTTGGGGGAAGAGGAAAAAGAAAGGGAAAAGGAAAAACAAATAAACAAAAATAATCAAGAACATGTCCAACTACTGGCACCCCTACAAGTCCTGCAGCTGTCTCAGGGACTGCTCATAAAATAAACTCCTGTTAAGGGGACCTGTCACTTCCGTAATAAGAAGGTACACTGGAGATATAAATGCCCCCTGAGTAAGCTATCTAAGACAGCCTGTGCACCGTGTCATCAAAAGGGACACTGGAGAAAAGTTTGCCCCCTTGGTCAGAGGACTAAAGGTCCAGCTCCACCCGTGTCTGTCACTGATGGAGAAGGACACCAACAGGCTTCCCTAACTGACATTTCAAACAGAACAGCAGAGCCCAGGGTGACCTTTGATATGGAGGTTGCCTGCTCCATCCTAACTTTCTTCTCTGGGAAATGTTTCTCCAATTCCTGTTTGGTTATGGAATAGAAGGGCCTAGTCACAAATCTCAGAATTAACCCATCTTTACACCACCCTAGCTCCTGTAATGGAGCCATATTCATCCATCAATTGCCCCAATGTCCTAGCCCCCTATTGGGAAGGGATATTCTTAGTAAATGCCAGTCAGCCTGATCGTCAACTCCCCACCAGGAAAATGGGACATTTCCTGGCCCTGTTAGAAGAGATCCAAGACACAGACCCCTGATCCTATCTCACCCAGGTAGACTCCAGAATATGGGTCAATGGAGTTCTTGGAAGAGCACTAACTGGGGGCCAAAGAACTTCTGATTCATTGGGCCTAGAGACCGCATGTCTCTAGCAAGGTTAAAAGGGCCACTCAAACCTTAAAAATGACCCTACCTAAGCTATGCCTAGAAGCCTCCGACCATCAGTTGGACCTACTCCCAATCACCTTATTAAGGATCTGAACCTGTGCAAACTCCACCCTATAGCTCAGTGCCTTTGAAATGTTATACGGCAGGCTCTTCTTCCAGGCAGATCTAGCCTTGGACTCAGAGTCCCTGAAGTGCAAACAGCACCTAACTGCTCTAAAGGAGGTATAATAAAATTTACAACAGTATGGCAATCAACTCACCCTAAGTCTCCATGGTCCTAAGCCAGACTCCCTTATCCACTCCAGAGACATGGTAGTCATTAAAAAGAGATTGATCCCCTGTGTCAGAGCTCATCCCTAGACAGTGTTGGTATACGCTCTTTCGCCATCAAGATTCCAGAGATACGCAGCTGGCTCCACTTGTCAAGAGTCAAACTGGCTTGAGAATCTGAAGAGAATGAACACCCATGCTCTCCACAGTACACCCATGAGCCCCCTAGAGGACCTCAAGCTCCTGTTCAAATAAACATCTCCAGAAAGAAGACATTTAAACAGGTGTTACAGCTTGTATCTAGATGTCCCCCCTAAGCCTCATGCACTCATAGGTGGGGCTTCTTGGAGCTGGCTGAACCTAGGGTGTGTGAGTATGGATTAGTCCCCTAGTTAGATTAGCATAGTTCTAGGTGTGGCTGAATAGATTTTACTGAAGAGGGCAACCCCACCCTGATAAGGGTGACACTAATTGAGAGCCTTGTAGCCTGGATGGAATATAAAAGCACAGAAAGAAGTATGCTTGCTGCTTCCTGCCTGCCTACCCTGCCATGGACTGTTTCTCTTCAGTCATGCCTCCTATCATGCCGCCCTGCCTTGGAACCAGCCAACTATTGACTGAAACCTCTACAAACTGTGAGGTAAAATAAATCTTTCTTCCTTTAACTTTGGATGTTGGGTATTCTGTCTCAGCAACTAAAAAAAAGTAACTAAAACAATAGGTAAATCGACTACTGGTTGCTGTTAATAGGAGACCTAATTCTTTTGGTTTTCCTGATTTGCCTATGTTGCCATTCCCTTCTACATCCCTACTTAACTGATCCCCTGAGAGATCTAAAGAACTTGCTACTCTAGACGGATTCTACATCCTTATATTAAGGGATCTTTGTCAATACCCCACAGTCAAATCTACAGGCCTCACTCCCGTCAAAGCTGAATCCCTAAGTTTTGACCTAGTCTGGTGTAAATATCTACTAGGAAACCACCAAGAGTATTCCTAATAGAGATCTTGACTTTTCTAAGCTAATTATCATGCTGTAGCCTTGCTTTCTTCTGATTTATTTCCTATCCACAACCACTTCAAACTCTCCTCACCTCAGTGGACAGCCTAACTGCAGGTTGCTGTTAGTCACCATCTGTTATAGTACTGACTCAATGGGTCACTGACCAAATCCAATGCTGGATATGTATAGGCTCCAACTCAAAAGGAGTTGCAATGGCTTACCCTTTTATTCACCCTGTACAATCACTAGAGCCCTAATCCATTTACAGAGCTTCCCTTTCCAGTTCCTCAAGCCAATACCCTTGTCATCCAAGTTCTTCAAAATATACCATTAAAGGTATTTCCATCTAAAAGGAAAAGAACCATGGTGTCAGGCCCCCTCTTCTCAGATCTCTAATTTTCTCCTAATACTACCTTTCTTAACTGTCATACATTTCCAAAATGGGTGGCAAAACCCAGTTGGATTTCTCAACTCACTTTGAAAGCTCTACTTTAACATTTCCTGAGAGAAGACTGTTAATCTAGATACAAACACACCTATTTCCAGTCACCTGTCTTATCAGAACCCCTGAGCATGCCCAATCCTCACAACATCACTTTCTTTAATGGGACTTCACTTCCACCCCTATGCCTCCTCTTGCAGATAATTCAGTTCTGGCCTCCCAAGAGAATCTGATCCCTGGCTCCTTACCTCAGCTTCTTGGTGGGGGAGGTAGGGATCATTGTAAAGTCTTGGTAACTCCATGAGGATGTTTATACCTGAAACCTACTTCCACATATCCTTTCCAGAGTGAACTAATCCACTTATTCCTCAGTGGATCACTTTATGCCACAGGCCTACCAAGTAATACAGACAAGCCCTACCTAGCATTCAAAAGAGTTCCCAAGGACTGGATTGCTAAAATGAACCAAATGACCAAATTCACCAATTTAGGCCAAATTTCTACTCTCAGCAGGCGCCCACTCCACCTCAAGAACTCAAGCATACTCCTTTTTACCCCCAGGTGGACAAGAACATGCTCCATAGGAACTGTAACTCCTCTCCTAATGTTTGAGGGTGATAATACTTCCAAACCAATAGTCAGATCCCACCCATTTTGCTCCAATCCAAGCAACCCCTACCAGTCACTGGGTTGGCCACCACTGTCCTCACTGCCATCAGAGCTCCCAGAAGAGCACTCAGGTCAACTCTCTCAAGAACTAGCCCTGTCCTTGGATGCCCTTCCAGTGACATAAGACGCACTAGACTAGAAAGTTAACTTCCTGCCTGAGGTAGTGTTACAAAATCAAAGAACACTTGACCTTTTAATGGCCACTCAAGGAGGGACTTATATGAATCTACAAGAGGAATGCTGTTTCTACCTGAATCAGTCAGGGTTAATACAAGAAAATCTGAAAGAACATCAGGAATGGGCTGAAAAGATTCAAGAAAACAAACTGGTCCTCCTCAGTTTGATTTGGGAAGATCTGGCCTGGCTTCTCTTTTTCCTAGGTCCCCTCTTCTATTACTCCTGGGACCATGCTTATTTACTTAAAAGATTTAATCTCTTCTCACTTAGAGGCAGTCAAACTCCAAATGATGCTTTCCCAGAGATTTCAAACATTTCTGGCCAAAGCTGCCACCTGCACCCCCCAATACCTTATCACTTGATCAACCAACTTGACTACGCCAGAAATACCTTCTATTTCTAAACTCCACCCCCTCTTTATTGCCCCTAATGCCCTCTCCCTCACAGGCCTTAAGGAATTGGGCATTCCGATCCCTTTAAATACTCTGTAGCCAAAATCCCCACTCTCAAGCCAGCATGGCCCATTTCAGACAGATAGCAAGGGGCGGGACTCTGAAAACAACATCACCCATGTTTAGTGGGAAACAGTTGCAGAAGAATTTCCTTCCCCCTGTACCTGAAAGATTTCCAGTCAACGGGGAAATGATAGAGTAGGCAACTTCCTCTGAAGGGCTCATAGAGACCCTGACTAGTGCTCCTCTTATGTAATTATTTAAGTTCTAGGGTCAATGCATGCACGCTTGGGGACTTGAACCCCAAGGTGACCCCCCAAAAAGAACTCATTAACATACATCTACATTGTGGGTTGATCCCGCCTCTTTTATGGAGGACAGCTTCCATATTCACTCTGGCCTAGACCATATAAAACCAAAAGCTACCCCTCTCATCAGAGAGGTGGAGTATCCTGTTAGCCCTTCCCTATTCCTTTGCCCTTACAAAATGTAAGCCCAATCTCTCGTGGGAACAGCCTTTCATAGAGTCACCTGCTTTGCTCTATCCCAAGTGTGCTATGCTTGTCCATCAATAAGCTCGATTGCTAATTCAGCAGACTTTGTACCTCTGATGCAATCCTCTCTGTAATTCTTCTAGGGAGGCTCCAAGATCTGAAAGGCCCTTCACAGTGCAGCTCTCACTGGTAATAAGGGATTCAGGCACCGGCTCACCCTTTGGCTCTTCAGAGGGATAGACCCTAGGAAGGAAATTGCTTATCAAATCCTACTCTCTTGCTTTCTCTTTTCCAGCCCTGGAGCTTTCTCAGATACCAACAATGGCCTTCAGCAGGTCTCTCCAGTAGGTCTCTCCAGCAGGGCAGGGAAGTGCTGGAAAGGGGCAGAAGAGGGAGGGCCAGCAAAAGTGCACGGTCCTCCACCAGGAGGAAACAGAGTGCAGGACTTGGGGGGGGAAGCCCAGTACAATAAAAGCTACTACTTCTTAAATGTGTGTCAAGAATTCCCAACAGAGCCAGCTCCTGAGAGGCAAACTGGTGTTTCTTCTGCTCCTGTGATGCCTCCAGGGGAGAATGAAAAGATCATTCCCAAAACACTGCCCTGGAGAGAGATGTCACTGTAGGAGAGTTATTCTTGCTCTTTTGCTGATTCTGAGGGTAGTCCTTGTGCTTGAAGGCAGGAACTGAACTAAGGGACATGGAGACTGTGGGAGAAGAAAGAGTAGTGGAAGAGCTGGGCTTCGGGTGACGGTGGCAGGAAGACTTGTGCTTCAGGAAGCCACTGACCTGGCTACTTGAGTCTAATGGGTGGGATGGCATTCAGTGTGAGGAACCTCCCAGAGCCCAAGGGGCAGCCTGGCACAGTGGAGTGAAACAGAGTCCCTCCTCCAAAGGACACTGACAAACTGGCAGCAGCAGTGACCTGGATGGTCTGCCTTTGAGCCCTCAGGCTTCTCGTACCATTCGTGAGAGGTTCAGGTGGACCTGGTGGACCTCTGCACAAAGACTAACCCTTGACTGCACCAATTGTATGGTACACTTGATTTGAAAAATTTTTAAATGTGACATTGTTTATACACTCAGGATCACAGAACAATGAGTACTGTTAATACATCATCTCATTTATTCCTCAACCTGATGAGTAGATCCTATAACTGAACCCATTTTAAAGATAAGGGAAAAAAAGAGTCCCTGAAAGGCAAGTACCTTGCCTGAAATCACTCAGGCTGTTTGCTTCACAAGCTGAACTAGAGCTCACGTGTTCTCTTAGTCTACTATTCTTTTCCTCTCTGAAAACAAATGAGTGACTGACTAGAAAAGGAGAAGCTAAGAGGGGCTCTATGAATTTGTAGAAATGATCACTCTTGCCCTAAATAGGTCATTCTCAGTGTGGTCCTTGGATCAGCAGCACCAGCATCCCTGGAGACCCTGTTAGAATAGAAGTGCACATTCCAACCAGACCTGTGCATCAGAAGCTCTAGAAGGGGCCAGCAACCTGTGTTTAGTGATTCCTCCAGTCTCAGAAATGCCTAAGTTAAGAGAAAGTCCCAGAACTTCTCAGAGGAGATGGGATGATGTCCTCCTCTTTCTGGAAACTTCTCCCTCTCTGATTTATCTCTGTTTTGCCTACTTCTTCTAAAAAGGATCTGCAGAAACACACATTGAAAATATGCCTCCCAGCTTCAAAATTCCATGATCCTGGGCTCCAACACTGACAAGAGTCCCAGGTCGCTGTGTCTTGTCAGATGTGAATGAAGCATTTTTCTTAGAGCCAGACACTTGTAGCCATTTCAGCCTAGTTGATTGCCTTCCCGGGTCCTGGTTCTAAGGGCCAAGGAACAAATCTGATTGGCCAGCTCATCTTTTCTCCACAAGTGTCATGTCATAGGCCAGTCTAGAGTCTGCAACATTCCACTCAGCCTGGTCTTGTAGATGGGGAGGGCAAGGGTCACAGCAGGACCAAGCAAGCAACAGGCTTCCCCAAGCTTTCAAGTTCAGACCACAAGTTCAGGGGTAGTGGCAGATACAACCACAGACAGCACCAGGGAGTAACACAAACCATTCCCTCAACCTTCAAAACAGTTTAGGCACTGCTAATTAAAGACACACAAACATGGGATGCATAGGGACACAGGGTATAGAGACCCCATGACTTCCTAACAGGGCCCTCCCACAAATGAAAGGCTTATGGTTTGGAAAGATCAGTAATACACAAATGCAAGAAACGAAACTTGGTAGACATTTTAATTGTGTTGTGAACTAGGTCTTCAGAGCAGACAACATGTATTGGCATGGTGAGGAGAATAGCCACAAAAGTCAGAGGAGTCACTCGCAATGCATTTTGGTCACGGTCTGCGAGTTCTCGAGTGACCTGGTGACTATGTGAGAAGGATCCCTCCACTGTGTTCCCAGCCACAAAAGGCCAGTGACTCACCTGCTCTTGCCTGACACGTGGGAGGTAGTGTTACAATGCCTGTGACGTGTGTGGGGCTCAAGATCCTGTCCACTTCTTTCTAACCCAGGTGAGCTCTCAGGACTTAGCTTCTACTGAGCCACCAGCAGGGCTGGTTTTCCAGAAAATGCCACCATGGGGAGCCTGTAGGTGTCCTTGGAGTCAGATTCGGCCAGGCAAAGCAGAGGCAGCCAGTTTATGTGTGAAGGGGCCAGGTGCTCCCGCATCTGCTGCCCACACCCTGGCCCTCCACACCACGGCCTTGCTTTCCCAGCCACCTGTCCCACCGCCTTTGTGACTGCCACAGTGGCACCTTGCCAAGGCTGATGAGGTGGGTGTGTGGCCTCTCACAGATTCAGTCTTTTCATCTGCTCTCAAACAAGGCAAGATCCCAATTACCGGGCCCAACAGGGGCTGCGTCACTGCGACCCATGCCTTTTCAGAAGCTGCAAGACTCCAGCCAAGTGCACTCGAGGTGACCTCAGCCTGCAGGAGACTTTCTCCAAACCAGTGCACTTGGCAACCACTGTGAAAGGGAGACAGGCCCTGGGGAGTTATAAGAAAGCTCTTCTCTGCCTCAGTTTCCTTATCTGGGATCTGGAAGGGTTTTCCCACAACAGAGCACGGAATACTTTTGTCACAAGAGTTTTCTCAAAGGAGACAGATGTGAGGAAATCCATCCAGGGCGTGAGGCCCCACTCTGTCTTTGTGGCTGAGCCCCTGTCTCAGTCCACCCCCTGGAGTCAGCTTTGATTCTCCCCGCCCTCAGCTCTTCACTGCTGCAGTCCCACTATGCGCATGCTGAGAGGCTGGGGGCGGGGAAAGTGCCGCCCCCACCTACCCACAGACTGACACGTTCAGAAGAAAACCTAGCAGGAGAGGCCACCAAACATTCCGTCACCCAGAGCCTCCTGAGAGGGGCTGTGCCATGGGCTCTGTGTGGCCTGTATCCACTGTTCTCAGGGTAGGGGCCACCAGGAGCTTTGAAAACCATGGCCTCGGTGTCTTCAGCATATCCAGGGCCTTCCCAGCTTGGCACAGGACCCAGAGGTGGGCAGGAGTGCAAGCGGGGAGCCTGTGCGCACAGAGCCTCACCCTGTCCAGGGGGATTTCCACAGCCTGACACCAGCACCAACTTTACCAAATGGTGGGGACCAACCCTGCTACACAGGCAAACCAGTTCAGAGACTCAGGAAGGGGCCCGGGCCATGCAGGGTTAGGTCAGGCAGGCTCTGTTCAAATGGCTGATACTTTGGCTTGGGCACAGCCAGGCCAGGGAGCAGCCTGCCAAAACTCAGTAAGGCAGAGAGAGGAAGAGGAGATGATGAAGAAGGGAAGGAAGAAGGGGAAGAAGAGGAGGAGGAGGAAAAGGGGGAAGAAAAGGAGAAGGAGGAAGAGGAGGAGAAAAAGAAAGGAGGTAGAGGGAATGCCAATGGCAGAGGGCAGGCACTGGAGGCCTTTCCACACCCTATTAGCCTGCCCAGCTGTTTAGTCAGGGGTTTCCACTTCCACTGTGTGAGAGAATCCCACCAGGTAGATGGGCAAAAGCCGTGGTGGATCGGGAGCCTCGGCACACTCCAGGCCTCCCAGCAGCCCCGTCCTCTGCAGGATTGGATGTGGGACACAAAAGACACACAGTTCTGACCCCAGAAAGTTCTGTGGCACTGCAGTTCTCAGCTAGAAGAACCTGATAGCTCTGGGTTGGCCTGGAGGGAGGCCTGGGGTGCAGCCCAGGGCGTGTGGGGCCTGTGGTCTGCGGGCAGGTTCCAGTACCTCCAGGCCCCACCTCATGGCCACACCACAGTTAGGGTTTCCAGGGCAGAAAAACCTCAGCCACAACCAGAGGATCTCACAACCTCAAATTAGGAAAACCAAAGCCAACACCATGCCCGGTAACTGGTCACCATGGGAACTGGAGTCAGGGCCCTCCAGGGCACAGAGCCTGAGAGAACAACTCTGGTGTGGCTTGGGGGAAGTGAAGAGGCTGGGAATGGTCCCTCCCAGGAATCCTCCCAGAGTCAGTGCTGATGCTGGGCTACCTGCCCCTTTGAGTGACAGCTGTATTTATCAAAGACTCACATCCGCTGCCCCACGGTATCTTTATGAAATATAAATGGATGTCACTGCATTGTTATCTGAGCCCATGGCCTTGGGTAAGTCACTCAGTTTTTCCTCCTGCACATAAAGACACTACTTCTACCCACCTTGCATTGCTGTGTGAAGGATTGCACCATGTATGAGAAGTACTAGCACAGAGAAAGTGCCACTGAGTGTAACTATTCCCATCACCATTATCATTTTCATGGCATCGCCCCATCTTCATCACGATCGTCATCACCACTACCACCACGCCTCCCACCACCACCACCACCAGGCTATTTGTGGATGACAGAACTGAGGACACAGAGCTAGCATGACATAAACAGCCGGTCTCAGGTTTACCCATGTCTGTACGGTACCCCACACCCCAAGCGCATGCATCCACACACTCCTTGTTCATCAGCATGACGTCAAGGTCTGTCCCAACACTGCCAGAAAGTGCTGCTAAAGTCATGCCAGGGCTGCACCATTTGGCCCCTAACACTCAGACCTCCCGAACCCTCCTCCTGCCTTCACGCACTCTACCCCACTGTTCCTCAATTCCCCAGCATGCTCCCACCAGAGGATTTGCTCTGGCTCAGGACTAAGCACACCTTCTGGGTAAAGGGCCACATATGGAAACACATGGGCATGGCTGCATTCCAACAAAACCCTATTTGTGTAAACAGGCAACAGCTGGATTTGACCCCAAAGGGCCTCGTTTGCTTAGTCAGTCAGCTTCTTCTGCCTGAAACTATCTTCCATCAGCTCAGGAGAAAACTGCCTGGGGGTTAACCCTTGGGCCCCCTTTAGGTTTCTCCATGAGGCTGGCCTTGACCACCCTTTAAAATATATATATTTTAAAATATTTTAAAATGTTTTTTAAGTGCATATCTGTCACTATGTACTATATTAGTCATGTACATCACATATCATGTCATACATGTACTATGTTAGTGCATCCATGTCATAGATGTCATGTGTCATAATGATCACATTCATCATAAGGAATTTGTACCTGTACATAATATATCTTAATTCTTCTTAAAAATAATGTATTAAAGTGAGATTCATATGACATACAATTAAGGAGGGGGCGCAAGAGTGAGTGAGTGGCTGAGTGAATTTACCCCAGGAGGCGGTGAGAGGCCCGGGGCCTACCTCTGAGGAGTGGCTGCGGGGCTGCCCAGCAGCTGCCCCCTCAGGGTCCCCGGGCCCGGTGGTGCAGCAGCAGCTCGGTTGTGAGGCTGGGAAGCGGGTGTCCCGGCCCCACCATGGAGGTCATGACATGGACCTGGACCCTGAGCTGATGCAGAAGTTCAGGTGCCTGGGCACCAACGACAAGGTCGTGGCCACCTCTGAGTTCCAGCGGCAGCTCCGCTTCCAGCTCGACCTGGCCGGCTGTGCCTTCCTCCTGGATATGACCAACTGGACTTACAAGCAGCAACTGTCGCCTATTATGACTTTGAAAGCCCAAACATTAGTGCGCCCTCTATGTCCGTTGTTGAAGATGGCACCATAGGAGAAGGGGAGTCAGTACCTCCTGATACTCAGTTTGTAAAAACATGCCGGATCCAGAATACTGGAGCAGAAGCCTGGCCTCCAGGGGTTTGTCTGAAATATGTCGGGGGAGACCAATTTGGACATGTGAACAGGGTGATAGTGAGATCCCTTGACCCTCAAGAGATGTCAGCGTCCAGATGTGCAGCCCCAGCACAGCAGGAATGTATCAGGGACAGTGGCGGATGTGCACTGCTACAGGACTCCACTATGGAGACACCATCTGGGTGATTCTCAGTGTGGAGGTTGGTGGACTTTTAGGAGTAACACAGCAGCTGTCATCTTTTGAAATGGAGTTCAACACATAGCCCCATCGCAAGGCAAAAGGAAACTTTAACGTGTTTGCCCCTCCCCAAAAGAACTGACAATCAGATGAAAACAACTTAAAAGATCCTGGGGGTCCCGAGTTCGACTCAATCAGCAAAAACACATGGGCTCCTGCTCCTGACCAAACCGAGCAAGATCAGGACAGACTCACAGAACTCTGTAAATCTGTCCCCCAGCAGTCACACAAACAACTTATCAGTAGTGACTTACAGTAAGGTAGGCGCCCTCAGAGAAGAGGACAAGGGGTAGGTGGTGGGCCTTGGGATCTGTGCTACCCTTCGTGGCAAAGTACACGCCTGGACTGCCACTCCCAGAGGCGCATCTAAGGCTGCTTAGCTCTCCCACCAACAGCAACAACACAAAAGCCCTCCCTCCCACACCCCGTGCCTGTGGATGTCCCTTTGTCCACACTTGTGATTCCCTCGATTCGCTCCCGTCTCTCTGCTTTGATTTGGGTGTTGAAAGGCCAGATTCTTTACCTTTAGCATTAAAAGAAAGTATCAAAATATCACCAGCCATGCTGCTAGTGCAAATGTATACAAAGCTTAGAGCACCAACAGCACATTTCTGGAATTGGTTCCTGAGGGGTTTTTTGTGGGGTTTTTTGGTACTGGAATCGATCTTGGGACCTTGCGCATTTGAGGCAGGCAGCGGAACCACTGAGCTAAATCCCCAGCCCTTGGAATTGGTTCCTACTTGGGGTTTTTTGTTTTGTTTGTGGGAGGGTTCTCCCTGAGTAGGAAGACAAAACTCAGTTATTCCGTCCTGAATAGCACTGTTGTTGGGCTTCATCTCCCTGCCTGCACCTCTCCTACTGAGCCCATTCACTTCCTCACCCACAGCCCACAGTGGCTCAAGTGATAGGAGAATAATGAGGATTGTTTGCTAACGGTGATTTTAAGGGTTGAGTGTTGTGAGACAACTTTTCTAGTGTTTGAGTTCTGGCTCTGTCCCTTTCTCCACTGCGCTGAGCTGTGGTGGTTCCCGGTTGTTAGTTTTGGTGGCTGCAGTGAAGCCCTGATGCTGAGCGTGGGTGAGGTGGTTGGCTGCTGTCCTGGGAGCCTCCCTGTGCACCTTCCCTGATGAGCATTACTCCTCAGTGGAGCCGACAGCCTGCCTGTGTGATCACACCAACCCTAAGCCTGTCTTGGCTTCACAGTGGCGTCAGCTCTCAGTTTTTTTAAGAAAATTGCTTATTCGATGGGCAAAAGGGTCTGTTGTTAGAATGGTGTTTTTGTGATAGGCAGTTTGTATATGGCCTGGATCAAGTTCCAACCAAAGAAACCTGGTGAGGTGAGTCCTCTCTGTACCTGGTGCGATGAGAGAGGGACTTCATTTAGTAATACTAAGAGAGTGAAGGATTGGTTGGTCGCTGGTTGGATGGTTATTACCGAGGATTTTGTGCAGTTAGATGTACAGGATATGAGAGGTAGACTGGCAAGGCAGCAAACTGCCTGGTTTGAGGAAAAACTTCACATCTTAACACTCTAATAAATAAAAGATTTTCTTCTAAAAAGAATTAACCACTTAAACAATTCAGTGGTGGTCAGTGCTCCCACCATCTCCTTTTAGTTCCAAAATATTTCCATCATTCCAAAGCAAATCCCTGTACCTTGTCTAACAGGACACACTGCCCACCCGCCACCCCGGCTGCACTGTTCTCTCCACCTCCCTGGCACACAGTACCTTGCAGGTTTCCAGAAGCCTGGCTTACTGAGTTGGTCTGCTCACTGCTTGTGCCCTGTGCCTGCCCCACGTTAGCATGCAGACTTCCTGAGGGCAGGCATCTGCACTTTGTCCCTGCTGCCTAGAGCCCTACTTAGATACAACTGCTCGAAGAGCCTTTGGTGAGTGGATAGATAAGCAGATGGGAAGCTAGGACAGAAGGATAGGGATGGACTGAGAAAGAAACAAGCCATATCACACATCCTAGTCTTCCCCTGGCCTCCATTTTAGCAGGGCTCTCACTAGATGGGCAGGGTGGGACTTCTGTCTCCTTTATGAGCTGAGTGACTGTGACCACAGACCATGTCCCCAGCCTCTCTGAGCCACAGTCTCCTAATTGGTATAATAACCAAAGGCCCTATGTAAGGGTCAATTGAAGAGTGCATTTAAAGCTCTTGCACTGTGCCAGGCCCGAAGTGGGCTCTGACCTAACTGTAAGCCCTCTTGTTCCCCATCCCACTCCCTTCCTTGGGGCCTTCCTCCTCTTCCCTTTGCTCCTCTGCCTTTTTATTCACTTGAAGACCATGTCCTTCAAGAGGAAGGAGATCCCCAACCCTCACCCGAGAGGAAGCAAACACTACCACACTGACCTCCTTAAAAATGTCCTTTCCAGCGCAAGATCCTGAGTTCAATCCCAGGTACCAAAAAAAAAAAAGTAAAATAGGGCAGGGAATGTAGCTCAGTGAGAGGCCCTGAGTTCAACCCAAACCACACACACACACACACACACACACACACACACACACACACACAGATATTCTTGCTTTGGACCGGGATTTAGCTCAGTGGTTTCACCACCTGCTGCGCAAGCGCAAGGACCTGAGTTCGATCTCCGGTACCAAAAAAAAAAAATGTCCTTTCCAAGGAAAGTAATTTTTAAACATTTTTTTTAAAGCTTACTATCTTTTTGCCCACACCAGTTTTCACAGTTGAGAGAGGTTTGGCCACAAAAATTAACTTTTCTCTACCAAAGTAATCCCTTTCTCTCAGCAGAGCCCAGAGTTGGCTATTTGTGCCTTCATTATGTTTCCTCTGGGTTAAAGAAGAGCAAGCCGGGGAGGGAGGAGTGTGGTCCCCTGAGAAATGTCGCTGGCAGCCAGGGACTGGCCCCTGCAGCACAACTGTGCCTATTTTGCTGGAGAAATAAACAGGATTGTTTGCTCAGGGAAAAATGCCCCAACTTTTCATAGGACAGTCACAAAAATATTTGCATTTCCCTGTGAGTAATAATTACTTCTGCTCTCCCCAGAAGTTTTGCATCTTTTACTTAAGAGACACTGAACAAACTCTTTAGAAATCCTCCCCAGGTGACATCCGCCTAGTGTTCGGGCACATTATGATATGGATATGACTGCACACACAAGGCCAAGGGAGTCTGAGGCAAGATGAAGTCAGGGGACCCAGGCCCTGAGCTAAGTGTGTCACCCTCACGATCTCAGAGCCTCACAGCTGCACAGCAGTGTAGACTTATTTTCCAGATGAAGAAACAAGCCCAGACAGGCCAATTATCTGGCCCAGGGTTGCACAGTAGCTAAGTAGCTGAGCTGGGATTTGGACCTAGGAATGCCTGGTTCTTAATTCCTAGTCCAGAGGCTGCCATGGGGTTAAGAAACTGCTCCCAAAGCACAAGGCCACAGCAGTACAAAACCAATACACCCGGGAGGGACCTGTAAAGGAAGAGTCTCCAACACAGAGATGAAGGCTCCCCTGTTTTTACCTCCATGTGCTCATCCCAAGGCCTCCCGTCTCGATAAATGACACCAGCAGTCACCCTGTGCGCTAGGCCAGGAACCCAGATGGCATCCCTGATCCATCCTTCCTGTGCCTCTGGGGAAAACAGTCTCCAAGAGGCCTCAGAGACTCCCATTTCTCGGTCTCCTCCCACCTTGAGGGAGCGGGGCTGGTGTGTGCTCAGGAAAACTGGGTCCAGGGGCAGGTAAGTCACACCAGGAGGGAGTAAAGGAAAACTGTTTTTGTGCTCCTGGACAGCACCAGAGGGCCTCACACAGGACAGCTGCTTTCTTTAAGGGCCATATGAATCCCTGACCCAATATGGCACTTTGTGGGTCACCATCAGCACCAGGGCTCAGACCAGAATTGTCCCTTCCAAGGCCCCTTTGAAGTCAGTCCACTGCATCCCCACAGTATGATCCCCACAGGCTGACATAGGGTTGACAAAGTTCCCCAAAGCATGAGGCCACAGAAGCACAAAACCAATACACTGTAGAGGAACCTGTAAAGGAGGAGCTACGGTGCTGGCAGGCCTCGGGTAACAGCTGGGACTGGTATGTTCATAGCCTGTGACCCTGGGAAGCTTCCTGACCCTCTCTGAGCATTAGATTCTTCAAGCAAAAAATGAACAGGTCATGGTTAGCACTAATTAGCACTAGTGAATGAGAGATGGCACCACTGCTTCCTCCCCGAACCCTCAACCTCACATCAGAGTCCAGGATCGGGGGACTAGAAGGATCTGTATGTGTCCTGATTCAACCTCCTCCAACACCCGCACTGGACGGCCATCTCCCGGAATGCTTTCCTCCATGGCTGTGCTGAGGTCAGCTGTCTCCCTAAATGTCTCTGTCCAGTCAGCTGCAGACTTCTGCTAAAGCCCACCTGGTGCCTGGAACGTGGCCCCCACCCTGTAGGAACTCACAGGGGAAGACTGACAAGTGTCTGGAAGATAGTAACATGGAGGACAAAGGCTGGGCCCACCAGAGAGGGAAGTGAGTCAGCCTGGGGGTCAGGGCAGTCTCTCTGAGGGGCAATTCCCGGGCTGGGCCATCTCCTCTGAAGGCCACCTAAGCCCCAGTGGTGTAGGGCAAGCACCTCAGCCAGCACTAGGTTCCCGCTGGGTTCCAGAACTTGAGCCCCTGCCACTGGCACTGGCACTGGCACCGCCCAGCCTTAGCCTCTTCCCTACGGTGAGACCCACCTGCCTTGGAGCTCTCCTCCCTTCTGCTGTGTCTG
Source organism: Heterocephalus glaber (assembly GCF_053883595.1). Classification (NCBI taxonomy): domain Eukaryota; kingdom Metazoa; phylum Chordata; class Mammalia; order Rodentia; family Bathyergidae; genus Heterocephalus; species Heterocephalus glaber. The sequence continues at coordinate 65,284,396 of NW_028258320.1, forward strand.
GGAAGTGGAGGATAGTGCGATGGCCAGGCCATCCTGCCAGCAGCCTCCAGCCCTTGCCTGCTGTCTTGCTCAGGACTGGGCCTCCCAGAAATGGACAGTCACTGGGGTTCGTGTCCAGGCCTGAGACTTCCATCTAACACTCAGCTGTTCCTACAGGCCCAAAAGAACCAGGAAACAGCTTCAGGTACTAGGAGCTGCCTCCAGGTGCCAGGTATGGGGCTCACATCACTGTGAACTCTCCATTCCCCAGAATGGCTTGTAAGAAAGCCCCCACTGTGTGTCATGGAGAAGACACTGAAGCCTGAGCAGTGCTGACTGGCCTGAGGTCACCCAGAGAACAGACATGTACCTCCCAGCTTCCTCACTCACAGCTCCTTCCCTTCAACTGCTGGGGCTGAGGGATACCTGTGGAGTGGGCTGCTACTGGAAATGAGTCGGGGGTCATAGTGGAGACAAGCCTGGGCCACACAACCCACATGACTGTCGGAGAAGCAGCAGGAGGCCCTCCTGCACACAGAGCTCTTCTAGGTCATGGGCTACTTCTAAACACGCACACAACTTCAACAGCGTAACACCCATGCATGCCACAGACAAGGACGCTGAGGCTGGGAGCAGACTGGGGTGTGCTTGGGGTGCATGGTCAGTGATAACTATCTGACCCTGATCCAGAGCTCCTTCTACTACCAAAGAGGAATGGCTGTGGGCACAGCTCTGGTACCCAAAGACACACCTGTGTTTCCTGTAAGGACCCTGGCAGCAACCTCAGAGTGGCCTGATTGCGCTGGCTCTGCCTATAGCACGGTTCGACCCCAGTGCAGGTGACCACTCACAGGTACCAAGGACACTGCCTGGAGGCCCAACTGCAGACTACCGGAGGAAGGATCGAGCCTGGGCCCCAGTTCCCCATGGTCCTTTGTCCTTAGCACTGCCCCTTCATTCCTCCTACCTGGCAAAGTAGGCAGGGGCAGGCAGCTAACCTAATGTCTCCCTCTGAAATGTTTCTTTTGTTGTAAAATAGCCAAGAAAAGCTCTATTTAAAAGATGGGGTTTTTAACTCTAATGATCAAAGTCAAATTAGTACACAGAATGGATAGACAGCCACCAGGAGATGAGCGACTAGAACGCAGTGTATCAGTTTCTTACAGCTGCAATAACAAATTGAGTGTCTTAAAACAACACAAATTTATTACCTAACTGTTCTGGATGTCAGAAGCCTGAAACCAGATTCACTGGGCTTAGGTCAAGGTATTGGCAGTGCTAGTTCCTTCCAGGGGCTCTTGGAGAGAATCCATTTCCTTGGGCACCTAAAATCCTTGGTTTGTAGCCTCTTCCTGTAGCCTTGAAGCTAGCAATTGCCAGCCACATCCTTCCCAGGCTGCATCACCCCATCTCCTTTTCTGTGCCCCAATTTCCCTCTGCCTCTCTTTTAGATGGGCCTTTAAACACTGGGCCCCAAGGAATAATCCGGGATAACTGGCCCCTCTCAAGACCCTTAACTTTCCACATCTGCAAAGTCCTTTTCACTGCATAGGTAACAAACTCAAAAGTCACAGGATTCCTATGTCATTTTCTTTGGGGAGTCTCTATTTAGCCTACCACAGTAGAGATTAAGACCACAATTGCTCCAGGGTCAGAACACATGGGTTCAAATCCCAGCTGTGTCATTTACTAGTTATGAGATTCTGGGCAAGTTACCTAACCTCTCTGGGCTTCCTTACTCCCCTGTAACTGCAGATACAGAATTTGATGGGCTGTGGCGTGTAACGCATTCAGCACAGTTAAGAAAGCTAAATGAACTAGGGCTGCAATTATCCTTTTCTTCCCACCGGACTCAGAACAGTCAGACATTTGAGCTGGGAGGGACACTGAAGATCATCAGCCCTACTTTCAGTAAACAGCTGGGGACAAGAGGCCCAAAGGGACCAGTCGGTCATACAGCTCACAGAGCAGTTTCTCAGGCAACCCCCAGTACCCTCTAACCACCACTTGGCACAGAGCAGCCCAAGGAAGGGCCCCACGTGGCCCCCAGCACCCTGCTGGAGTAGATGCTGGAGAGCACCACAGCAAGGAAGCACCTGCAGGCAGCGGGCGGCCAGCTTCTCACACGGCAGTTCCCACTCCAGCCACAGGCTCAGGGATCAAATCAGACAGCACGAGTCCCCGGAGAGGCCAGCGAGATTCATCTTGGCTGGGGACACTGAGACCTGTGTTCAGGGCCAAGGGAAGGTGCTTTGGCCTACAGATGTTAGCCAGGCCACTGGCTGCTGTTGTTCACTGTGTGACCTTGGTCTGGAGAGGACATCTTCCCACATGAGAAAAGCAAGACCTGGGCCAGCTGGGTGGCTCCCAGCGAGGCCTAGAGGAGCCACACATGGACACAGTTGAAGTGCACACATTGCTGGCCCATCTGGGCAGTGACATGCATCAGTGTTCGCAGCTCAGGCTGAGCAGACGGACCAGGGGTGTGTACAACTCACAAATACGGAAGATGAGACACCTTACACAGATGGCTGTTAGCAGGAAGATTCTTCCCCAAAAGGAGAAAACAATCACCATGGACTTCGGCAGAGATCCACCTAGACTCTGTAGCTTCCCATGAAGACCCCTGGCTGGCCTACCTATAAGAATCCCCTCCCGGAAGCCTCAGTGGTTGGGCTTCCCCAACACCACAGTCCTGCAGCTGACACCAGGCGGCCTTCCAGAGCTCAGCTCCACACAGGGGCTTCCTCCATCTCAGGGCTCCAGGGATCAGACTTTCAAACAGAGAGTTGCCCCAAGGGGACTAGGCCCCTTCACAGACTCCCTCACTGGGAACCTTTGTATATGCCATATCCTCTGCCAGATACATACTTTGAGAATCACTTTGAAAAACTGAAACATTTTAAGCTTATAGAAAGAGAGTAAAACTTTCAAAAGCATGACAGGTTTTGTCAAAATAATTTATTCACCCACTCTGTTGCTAAGAGGCATGGTTATTTTCCTCAGGTCTTTACAAGCAATGCTGCTCTAAGTACCCTGACAAATGTTCCCTCGGTGCAAGTGGCTCTTCATGCTGCCCCCCTCCACCTGGTCCAGTCATGAGGTCATAGGTCTGTGTCTTGTTATTCTCTGAACACTCCCTTCCCTCAATCCAAAATTCATGTTTCTCTCCCACCATACCCCAGGCTTTTGCTCTGAGAAGCACTTGTCATGGTCTGTCAGTAGATATTTACTTATTGCTTGACTGGGCTCCCATCCAAGACGTGTCCATCTTGCTCAGCCGGGACTCACAGGTACCTGGATGGACGCTGCCTAGCACACAGCAGACCTCTGGAAGTGTCTGCACCCGAGTGAACACGTAAATGCGTGAGTCACAGAGGCGCCGCCCCAGAAGGCTTTGCTGAGCTCATCACCACCCAGGCCTGAGACTCGAACCTGGGATGTCCTGTGCTGCCTGCCCTCACTCTGCCTTCCCAGGGAAGGAAGGAGGCAGGAGAGGGAGGGGCCATGAACTCTCCATCTCCTGAGAGAACCCCAGAGCCCTGAGAGCTGAGTAGTCAGAGGCTCGAGGCCTGTGTCTCCATGCCTAGCACAAGGTGAGGCTCAGGAGGCCTCCATCCTGGCTTTCCCAGGGCTGCAACAGCAGCCTCCTAGTCCTGCTCCATTGCGCAGGCTTGGGAACACACTTCCCACAGCCACACCCTGCTTGGAGAAGCAGCTGCTCTGAGGGAACACAGAGTTGGGTCAGGGCTGTGTGACCAAGCCCAAGCCGGGTAACAACCCTTCCCTTGCTCACTCCATGGGTCTGTTTCCATGGACAAGGAGGAAACTGAGACATGGAAAGACGTCACTCAGCACCGAGGCAGTCTTAATCTCCACACCTCAGACCCAAGTCTGCAGCGCCTTCCCAGGTCAAAGTGGCCTTCCTGGGTGAGAATGAAGATGGTTGGCCATCTTGGTAGGAGGAGGCATGGGAGGTCGGGAACTCCAATTTCTGTTCAGGAAGGAGCCATCCTTTTCCTGTTTGGGGAGGTGATGGTGCCTTAACCAAGCAGACTTAGGGACCAGGGGATAAAGCCAGCTGGAGACACAGACAGGCAGATTATCTCGACACTGGGAACCATGGATGGCATCTATAAAACCAGGCTGTAGTCGGCACCCCCTCTCACCAGCCCCTGCCCTCCTGCCATGAGACTGCAGCAAGGCGGTCTTCAGGGAGATGCTTCACTCTCAGCCTGTTTTCTTCTCTGTGCAATGTGCTAATCTGGGGAGGACCAAAGTAAAGTACTCCTGGGGAGCTACCGAGTCCTTGGAACCCTGCGCTGGGGGCTCTGAAGCACCATTCTGCCCTTTCACAGTGAGGAACAGCCCACATGCACACACAGTCACCTATACACACATACACATTCTCACATTCACAAGTACACACACACGCACATACTCTGTCACTCATGTACTCACAGACACAAGACCAGGCTCCTCTGACACAGAGGATGCTAAAGGTACCCATGCACCACCTGCCACCACAGAGGGGGCCAGGCATGACTGCCTGCAGCATGGGGCACCACAGGCTGAGATGAGGGCGACATTCGCAGCAGGCCACACTGGCCCCTGCTTCCTGTGCCCTCCCAACTTGCAGTCCTGGGCAGAACCTTACCTTCTTTCATCCTAGCCTTGAGACATATTTGCTTCCTGCAGCATAGTGATTTTGTTTTTCAAAATTTCACTCTTCTCTAACTCAGCATTACAGCTGCATTCTGAGTCTGAAAGCAGGGCTTAGAGGTGATTCTGACCCAAAACACCAGAAATCACAGCAGCTGCTTGGAGAGACAGAGGAACCGCATACTAGGTTATACCTGTCTTCTCTTGTTTAATTCTAACGAAATCTGCCTTGGTAACAGTCAGGGATGGAGGCCACAAGATTCAAACTCTGGTCTCTCCGCCTTTCAAAAACAAACATGCTTGGTACAGGACAGCCCTGTCCACTTGACATGGAAGGCAAAGCCGTGCCTGCAAGTTCATCTAATGTGCCAGGAGCCACAGTATAAAGAGTTCAAAAAGCAACACGTGATTGATATGTTAATAATACATTTTACTCAACTCAACATATCCAAAATACTATCATTTTAATATGTAACCAACCTAAAAATATTAGAGACATTTTACATGTGTTCATACTAAGTCTTTGAAACCCATGTATGTTGTACACTTCAGCACATCTCAGGTCAGGCTCCTGGGCCACAGGTGGCGAGCAGCTACTGGGCTGGACGGCGCAGGTCTGGAGCACTAGAGAAGCACAGGAGGAGGTCCAAGGCAGCCCACTCACTCATCCATTCATTTACTCCTTCCATCTGCCAACCAGCGTTTACTGGGTGCCTCCCAGGGTCAGGCAGGGTGCTAGGTAGGTCACACTCTGAATGAGACAAAAGCATCCCCACCTCCCACTGGTGTGCATTCAGGGCGGGGGGACGTGAGGACAGCAGTAGAGGATGGGTCACAGCCCACTGGCTCAGTCCCGGGGTCCCACATTCTGTCCCCATGAGGATACAGATGGGTATCTGTCATGCAGGGTGCCAGATCTGAGGTTTGGATGTGGGCACTCCATATGTTCTTCTCCTGCAATAAATATTCCCTTCCCTGCTAAAGAAGAATCGGCACAATAGCCCCCTAGAAGGATGCGCAGCCCCAGGTCCCAAGAGAATCCTTGGAGCGTGTCTAAACCTGACAGAGAGCTTCATTCCCCACCTGCTGAAGGGAATATGGGGTACTGGACCTGGAAGAGGGTGGTCAGGGTGCCCCTGCCGAATGCCAGGCAGCTGCAACTCCTTCAGCACCCACCTCCATGGAGCCCTACCAGGCCTGACCCCCTGCAGCAAGCTCTTAAGGGTGATTTTCCAGAAAGAGGTGTCAACAAAAGAAAAACCTCAGGGGAGCTGGCCTTGGTAGTTCTCACCTGTAATTCCAGTGCTCAGGAGGCTGAGGCAGGAGGATTGCTGTGAGTTTGAGGCCAGCCTGGGCTACATAGTGGGTTCGAGGCCAGTCTGAACTACATAGTGAAGCCCTGACTCAAAAACAACAACCATGGGGGCCGGGGATTTAGCTCAGTGGTTCAGCCGCCTGCCTCGAAAGCACAAGGTCCCGAGTTCGATCCCTGGTACCAAACAACAACAACAACAACAACCATAAACCTCAGGGGAAAGGAAGGAAGGGAGAGCCAGGGAGAGGGAGGGAGGGAGTTGCCTGGGCATCTTCACTAAGTGGACTGCTCTTTCTGCAAACTCTGAGAGTCCTTGGGACAAGGACCTGCAGCTGGGAACCATGCAGTCAGTTCTTGTACCTCACCCCCAACAAGGATGGGCACAGACCACCCTGTGTGGACAGCTGGTGAGTGTGCTGCAGGGTCCTCTGTGACAGTATTGGAGTGGCTTACAGACTGCATAAATGTGGAGGCAGAGGCCTGTGGCTGAGACAGCCACTCACTAGCAGGGTGTCATTGTGCTAGACACTTGAGCCTGTTTCTGCATCTATAAAATGAGAAGAATACTGACTTTGCCACTGAGAAGGTACATGGAACTCATTCATGCACAGCAGCTCTCACTATTGTCACGCGGTTGCCATCACAGATGACCAAATACTCAGCACCACACACTTCCCCGGGTGGTTCTTGCAGAGGCTCCAGCCCTCCATGGGGCTCATGCTGCTGCCCCGCCCATGGGCCAGCACTGCCCAAAGTTGTCTCGTGGTCACACCTACAATTCTGCTGGGTTATTAAAGATAGGAAAGACGAAGCCCATACTCTGAGTTTTCCAGTATCCCCAGTTCCAGGTAACACTGTGCTCGTCTGTCTTCTGAATCCAGAGAGGTGATGAGTCAGCCCCTCCAGCACAACAATGGAAGCCTACAGGGCCAGCTTTGTGGATTAAGCCACCACCCTGGGTCTGGCCGGGGAGGGGACACTATACCACAGCAGATGTAGGGAAATAAACACCCTATGTAAAGCCCCAACCCAAGAGATGCTCCGGATTCTTCTCTTTTCCCCCTTCCATTCTACACTGCATCCATCCGGAGTCTGTGGGCTCCACCATGAAACACATGTGGGCCTCTCCCTCTGTCTCCACAGCTGCCAGCTGGACCAGGCCAGCCTCCTCACTCTCCCACCTCTGTCCTTGCCCCCTTCAAACCCTCTCCAGCAGCCAGGGTGATTCAAACGCAAACCAAATCATGGAATTCTCTCACTGAAAACCTTCTGGTGACTTCCTACAAGCCTAGAGTAACATTCAAATGTTCGTGATGGGACCACCTGCCTCTTGCCTCCCTCCCTCGCCCCAGACCCCAGGGCTGTTCCCCAATACAGGCCGCCTGACCTCCTGACACTCCTGTGCCTCGTGCCCACCTCTAAGCCTCTGCTCCAACCGCAGCTCCCTCCCCATCATCCCTGGCAGGCTTTTTTCTGAATGCTGGGTATCGGCTCCCATACCCTCAGTCCACACGGGCACCCCAGGCCCCCGTCCACAGTAACACCTCCACCTACAGAGCACGTCTCAATCTCTCATCTCATTCTGCTGCTGCTCAGTGACTTCACAGTGTCTGGTGCTGTCTGAAGTTACTCATGTATGTATTTATAGATTGTGGGGGTTTGGGGGGGCTGGTTTTGTCTGCAGTCCTGGAAATTGAACCTGTGCTAGGCAAATGTTCTACCACTGAGCTACACATCCCAGCATTCATTTATTTCTTTGTTTTTTGTTTTTGCAGTGCTGGAGACTGAACCCAGGGCATGTGCAATGAGCTACACCCCTAGCTGCACCCCTCTCCCCTTCGAGATAGGGTTTCACTAAGTTACTAGGTTGCCCAGGCTGGGCTCAAACTTGCAGTCTTCCTGCCCCAGCCTCCCACAGTGCCGAGAGTACAGATGTAATCCCGTCATTCTCAGTTTACTTTTTAAATTTTGAGACGGGGTCTCGCTAAGTTGCCCAGGCTGGCTTTGAACTTGAAATCCTTCGGCTTCGGGCTCCTGAGTAGCTGGAATTACAGGCATGTGCCACGGCGCCCAGCTCATTAGATTTTATATTTACATGCACAACATGACCATGTTCATTTACTCGCTTACTCTCCGTCCAGCATCCCTGCCACTGCCTTGGTCACTAGGAATACACGGTTAGTCCTTCATAAAGTGCCCCTTCTGCTCGTCACTGTGCAACCCGAGGATGATCACAGACCTTACCTGAGCCCTGAGGAGCCCCTCTGCAAAACTCCAGGGATTGGCTGGACTCAACCTCAAGACCACCCTCCTTCACTGGGTCCAGGGTGTAGGGTCCTGGGGCAGGGCAATCGGGGAAGGAATGACCAGAACGACTTCTGCCCCAGTGACAGCATGCATATGCAGCAGTAGGGCAGCTGGGGCTGCTGGGGACCCTCAGGATGGTGCATCCCCCACAGGCCCCAGGCAGGCGACCTCTGTGAAAGGTACTTGCCTGGCAGGCTCTACCCTCTCCTGAGCCCCCCAGGTTCTGTGACCTCTGCTTATACACCCGGACATCCTGTTTTCTGGCCCCAGGAAGCATTTGCATTTTCATTAAATCCCGTTTAAACCACCAGGTAAGCTGGCCTGTGGCCTGATGCACCAGCTAGTCTGTCAGGGGCAATAAGCAGGTGCTCTAGGGAGCAGGAGACGGGCTGGGGGACTCACGGCTCCAGAGGCCTGCGACCCCACCCGCAGCTGGACAGTGCTGTGCACAGAGGTGGCAGCCACTCTGCTCCAGTGAGCCCCACACTTCTGCTGAGGAAATAAACACACAGGACGGGGAGCACGGGGTGCCCCACCCAGGACTCCAGGAAAGCGCCCCTGTCACAGGGCTCCTCCTGCCAGCTGCTGTCACCCAGGAAGCAGGGAGTTACTGTGTGAAACTGAGAATTGCACACAAAGTAACATCTTTATCTCACGGGACATATTGTGAGGACCCCGCTGACAACTGTGCCTGTGAGATCCAGGCAGGCTGGGAGTGGATGCAGTTATTTATCTTACTATCCTCAAGCCCCCTTGAAGTAGGCCCCCCCCATTCCGGAAGCAGCAAGTGATACACTAAAGGAATCTAGACTCCTGAGTTCAAAATGCCCCTGGGCAAGACCTTCCCCATCACCCATTCCCAGCCACCCGACCTGCAAGGGGAACAGGCCCAGGAAGCAAAGAGGTGCTTCAAAAAATAGATCTTTCTGGGCCGGGGATTTAGCTCAGTGTTGCCGCCGCCTGCCTCGCAAGCACAAGGTCCTGAGTTCAATCCCTGGTACCAAAAAAAAAAAAAAAGAAACCCACAAAAAACAAATCCTTCATTTCTGCTTTTCTAAGCAATCAAGTCTCTTCACTATAAAGTGAAATTCTGCCAGGCATGGTAATCCCAGCACTCAGGAAGCTGAGGCAAGAGGATTGCTCTGAGTTCAAGGCCACCCTGGGCCACATAGTGAGTTCAAGGCCAGCCTGAACTACATGGCAAGACCGTGTCTCAGTCAATCAGTCAGTCTACACACATGCAAAAGGAGAAGAGGGAAGTGAAATTCTGTTCTTACCACCAGGAGCTGCAATGGCAGAAAAAATGTCATTAAGCACACAAGTCCAAACAGTAGGCAGTGGCTTCCCAGAGTACTAGGACTAAGCAGGGGCAGGGTCCCATGGTACAGGCCGGGGAGAACACTATGCACACTACCCGGTTCAGGACTTAAGCAGGAAAAACAGCAGTAGAATTCAGAAATCCCAGGATTCGGTTGGTAAGGAAACATGGTCAATATAGAGCCACTGTCAATTTCTAGGGCAGAGGGACAAATTGGTCCCAGAAAGGTCAAGCCATTTCCTCATCTGCAGTCAGAAGAGGCGTGTCCCAAAGCCACCTCTGTGGTGTGATGTGCACAACACACACATACACACCCATCTGAGACGTCACAACCCACTCTTAATTCCTTAGAGCAACACAATCCTAGACAGAATTGTGCCAGGAGACAGGAGAGTATTTGACCTTTAAAGCCCAGAAGATACCACCCAGAGTTATAAACACAGTTTGCAAAGGCCGGGAATTTAGCTCAGTGGCACCACGCCTGCCTTGCAAGCACAAGGTCCTGAGTTCTGTCCCCAGTACCAGAAGAAAATAAATGAATAAATAAATAAATAAATAAATAAATAAATAAATAAATAAAATAAACACAGTTTGCTGCTGCAGAGGGAAGGTAGGTCTCCCTGGAGATAGACGTCCCACTTAAGAGGAAGAAGCAACCAGGCCACAGATGGAGCAGAGGCTCCAGCCATAGGAGGTGGCAAAGGAACGGGGTCCATGGCCCAGCAGAGGACAGGCCTGCCTAGCAGAGGCTGGCAGCATTTGCTAGGGACCAAAAGGGCATTTCTGCTTTTGTGTTTCCACCTCAACATGAAGCCCTAAGGCAAGGCTGGCAAGGCAGCCTGAGGCATCCTCCCTGGGACAGCCAACTCCACAGCAGGTTTTCTAGCTGGGGTCACGGTTTGGAAAATATGGATAATTATAGGGTTGGAAAGTGAGTGCGCTCGAAGAGGCTGGTGTCCCTTCGCCTGCCATCCAAGGGGTGATGTCCAGGGGATCCCCAAGGAGAGGAAGGAGATTCCCCCATTTCTACTGAAGAAAAGAATATGTGGGTGTTAACTCCTGCCGAAGCATGGAGAACTTGTGGGACTTGAAAGGAATGTCCTGGAACAGATTTCACAAGTTGGAGGAAGCTCTATGCACGCCCACGCTCTAGAGTGTGGACATCTCTTGGGGGTAGTCCAAGCCCTCCTCTGGTGACCTTGTGACCTTGACAGGGGCCTCACCAAGCTGAGCCTGGGCCTCCTCTCTATAAAACACAAGAAAATACCCCTCACCCCGGGTGTTTCACATCAAATGTGCATGAAGACAATGGACCTCAGCTCAGCAGGAATACAGAGCTCTGCACCTGTGTGTGCCCGTGTGGCTGAATCTCAAACCCTCACAGTGGTAAGCAGAGGAAGCCAGAGCAAACACTAGGTGATCCACTCACCCTGGTCAAAAGGAGGCAAAACCACGCAGTAGTGTTACAGCCACGTTAGGGTGGATGCTGACTGGGGGGTGGAGGGGTGGGGGTCCCCCAGTGCTGTTTCCTGACCAGGGTTCCCCAACGCATGCACTTGGTGAAACCCACCAAGCAGTATGTTTACAGTTTCTACACTTTTCTATACAGGCTACACATCAATAAAAAGCACACCCCCAAAAACTGTCTGGAAGTTTTTTTTGTAAAGCTCTAAGTGAAGATCCTCATAAAAGGAAGAGTATCTTCAAACACACGTGCTGTGCATCTCTTGGAAGTAAAAGGCAGATTAGATCTGTTCCCCACATTCTAGTTCCCTGTATGAGTTGGAGGAACTATGGGATCCTCACTTTCTCTCCCAGGACTGGGCATTTCTAAACTGGGCCACTATGCCAATGCCAGAGGGGGACCTCCGCCCTGCAGCAGATGCACGCTGGCTCCTTTCTCCAGACTCAGCCGGCCCTCCACACCCACAACACGCAGACTGTGCAGCCACTTCTTACACCCACACTTGGTCTCTCACTGAGATGCACTTGAGTTGCCATGTCCCTGTGGGTATTGCTGACCCCAGCTCGAGGGTCAAACCCTGTGGCTAGTTCTTTGGACAGTAACAGACCAGTCTTCAAATAAACCAAATGTCACTTTCAACCACAGGCCCACTTCCTGCACACCTCTCAATTTTAAAAACCTATTTTCCAACTCTTATTAAAATCTGTAGTTCAGCCGGGGATTTAGCTCAGTGGTTCTGCCACCTGCCTCACAAGCGCAAGGACCTGAGTTCGATCCCCAGTACCAAAAAACAAACAAATAAACAAAATCTGTAGTTCAGCAGCACCCAAGCTCAAAGGACATGCATGTTTTCCCACTCATTGGTAGCATTTTTCTTTAGGGAGAAGATGCTTGAAGCTTAAAGATAAAGATCCAAACTCTAATCCCGGAGACTGCCAGAGCCAGTGAAGCCATGAGGATAAAGGGCTGCTTCCCCCGAGGGTGTTTGCTTAAACCTGGGCCCAGGGTACATGGGAAGGGGAGCTTGAAAGCCAGCGCTCTGTAACTGGCTCTGTCACTACAAGGTCAGGGGCACCATCAGCCTGTCAGCACTTTTCTCGTATATCCAATGAGGGCTTCAGCTAGATCGTGGTTTTCAAACTCTTTCGCTAAGACCCTGCAGGGTTCACAAGGGACTGCCTCGAGAACCATTCAAGTGAGATACAACAGGTTTATGGGATATTTAAGCAAGTTTGGAAACTACCAGGTTAGATGAACTTGAGGCTCTCTTTAAGGGAAACCCAGGACTCCATTTTCAAATCTGGTATAAAAGATAATTCCAAAGATCGACATTCCTCAGCCTGTCAGAAACTTGCTCTGATATTTATCTATTCATTCCGTCGCCTAATAAACACCTCCTGTTCTGGGTACTGAAGATGAAAATGGAGAAGCAGCCAATCCCTGCACTCTAGGAGGTGGACATGCCAGCCTTGGGGAGTCAGATTCAAGAAGCACTTGGTCAACAGGGAACAGGGAGGTGGTCAGTGAGAATCAGGGAAGCCCATGGTGGGTGACATTTGAGCCAAGGCTGGGGTTGGCCAGGGCAGGGCGTGTGGCTAGGGGCAAGCAGTGTTCAAGCACTGGGAACAGCATATGCAAAGGCTCAGTGACAGGAGAGCAAGGCTGACACACTAGAGCTGGAGAAGAGACAAGGAAGTGGAGCCAGCAAGCAGGGGGCTGGAGCCATGGCAGGGGCAGTGAGGATGGGTCTCAGGGATGCCCTGAGGTAACAATTTGACCACTCTTAGTGACAGTGGAGAGGCTAAGGGAGAGGACAGTCTCCCAGGCCACCTGTGGAGGCCAAGTGGAGAAGAAGAGCAAATATGGAGAGAACAGAACACTAACACCAATGCAGCCCATTGGAAATGCTAAGGTAGGGATCCCTGGGACACACAGCCAGAGATAATGGCATTTACGGGGAGATCTGGACCAAAGGTGGAGGCGAATGTGGCTATCATAGCAATGGAGGTGGCTCCCCTCCCACCAGGAGTGTAACTGGGTTAGAATTCTCGCCTTCCTCTGCTATTTCCTGTTATGGTGGGTAATTCCCACTACAGTCAGTTTCTTAGTTACTTTTATTATTACTGAGATAAAATACCCAACACCTAAGGCTAAAAACAAAACCTATAAAGCCTTTAAAGAAAGGTTTAGGGCCCGGGATTTAGCTCAGTGGTGCCGCCACCTGCCCCACAAGCACAAGGACCCGAGTTCGATCCCTGGTACCAAAAAAAACAAATAAAGAAAGGTTTATTGTACCTCACAGTGTGTAGAGGTTTCAGTCCCTAATCAGCTGGCTCTAAGGCAGGGTGGCAAGGCAGAGAGGCTTGGCAGAGAAGAAACAGTCCATGGTGTGGCAGGGCAGGCAGAAGGCAGCAAAGCAGCAAAGTAGTACCAGCAGCAGCAACCAAGCCTGCCTTTATGCTCCATCCAGGCTACCTGCCCTTTGGGTAGTGCCACACACACCAAGGGCAGGATACCCTTAATCCCACCATCACACACCCTAGCTCCAGTCACCTCCAAAAAAACCCACCTATAACCTCATGAGGCTTTGGGAGGACGTCCAGATACAAGCCATGAGTCAGCTCTCCAGAGGCCATACCACATCTGCCTTACTCAGCACCTGGAATCGTGCCTGATACACAGTAGGAGCTCAGTCATCTTGCTAAATAAGAGGATGAGTGAATAAACAAGCAAATGGTACTGCCCTCAGAAAGCTGCATTGTGAGGATCAAACAAAACAGGGACAGTGCGGAGCACAGCACAGGCATGCAGTAAGTACTCAATAAACATAAGCTATGAGTGCCTCCCCCAGAACAAGAGAGAAGAAAGGATCCAGATCTGAGGCTGAGGCTGTCAACATTTGAGGAAGAAGCCACTAGAGAGGCAAAAGGGCTCCACACCCCAGGAAAAAGACAGCAAGTCACCTTCAATACTGCTCAGAGGTCCCAAGGTCAGAATGAGACGCTCCCATGGGTTTCAACCCAGGAAGGCCTTTGCCTGAGCAGCCTGGCTGAGGATGGAGACAGGTGCCTTCCCTCTACAAAGGGGGAGGCGATGGTGACAATGACAATGACAATGACAGTGGGAATAATTGCACTAACATTGATTGGACACTTTCTAGATACTAGGTCACATTCTCAGCCAACACTACAGCAAGATCACATTTAATCTTTCTGCCATAATTTTGAAGTGACAAGAAAAAACAGAGCTTCCCTATGGCAGCTTCTGTTTTCAAGCCTACCCAAGTGCAGAGGCTGAGCCCACCAAAATGTCCCCTCTGCCTGTGTCCACACACTGCACAGAAGGAGCAAGTCCAGAAGGACACCACATCCCTGCACTGCCTCTGAGGCCCCTCTCGTGCCTGGCCAGCCCCCAGGAGGCTCAGCCACCCCCAGCTGCCTACTCGCCACATCCCACATGACCCCGCATCTGTCCTGCTGACACTGCGAGCTTTGGCTGTGGCCACCAGATGCCAGTTCTCATGGTGCCCAGGGACACCAGTGTGTGCTTCTGCACAGCACCCTAGGTGGGGGGACCCAACCTGGACTCAGTTCCCAGCTCCAGTTCACAGCATCTGCTGGTTGTGGACAGGTCACTTTGCTTCTTGGAGCTTTTTTAATTTGGTATGGGAGATCGAACTCGGGACCTTGTGCTTGCAAGCCAGGCGCCGGAACCACTGAGCTAAATCCCTGGCCCACTTCTTGGAGCTTTAACTGCCTGGTCCACAAAATAAATATACAACTTCCCAAGCCTAAGCAGCCTAGAAGGTGAGGATATGAAACTGATTTTAGGGGGGAAAACAGCATGAGATGCCAAACCCACAAGATATGCTCACTAGAATCTGCCAAGCATTTGGCCATTGAAGTCCCATCAGCAGCTGGAACTGAGGTCCTCCATGATCTCCTGGATTCTGAGCAGTCATCTCAGGACCTCTCCAGTAAAGCCTTTTCTGCCACCTCTGCCTTCCTCACAAAGAGGGGGAGAACTAAACATCCCCTCTTTTGATTTCAGCAGACCTATGTGGCAGACATTGAAAAGTGTCCATTCATCCTGTGTGGACAAGCGTCCAACTCTGACTGTAGAGTGTGAAAAGGCCCAACACTCATTTTCCCAGCCTCCCTTGCCACTAGCACATGTGCTGTGTGATCTGTTTCTGGTCAGTGGAACTGAGAGCAATCTGCACGGAAGCTTTAGCAAAGGGTTCCCTTCCTCATAAAAAAAGAAAGGAAGAAGAGAGGAGAAATCATACAACTAAACAAAACTAGATGTGATGCCTGGAACTGGCAGCCAATTTGTGACAAGAGGAGATAAGCTTAAGGACCAAGACAACACATACAGGATGCTGGTGGAGAAAGAAGGGAAGAGCCTGGCCCTTGATGGCACTGCTGAGTGCAGAGCTGGCCCTGGGGCCACCTAGCTCCAGATTTCTTGTTGTATAGGATGATAAACTTTTATTCAAACCATCTGTAGCCAAGCTTTATTACAGAAACCCAAATCATCCTGACAGGTTTTCTATGTATTTAACTATTATCTAAGGAGTACTCCCTGTGCCTAGCCCAGTATTGCATCTAGGGCCTTAGAAACAGAATCCATTCTCTGCCTTATGAGACTTATGGTCTAAATTGGGAGCTGGTAAACTTTTTTGTAAAGGGCCTTTGTCTTGACAAACCACATGGTCTCTGTCAAGAATACTCAACTCTGCCATTGCAGATGAGCATGGCTGTATCCCAATAAAACTTTATTTATAAAACCAGAAGGCAGGCCAGATTAGGCCTGAGGGCCATAGTTTGTTGATCCCTGGCCTCAATCTTCAAAAATCCTAGGAATTATCCGAGTGCCCCCTTGGCCTCTCTACCTCAGCCCTATGAACTAGAGTGAGAGCCAGAAAGGTCTGAAATTAAGTCTCCTGACAACCAGCCATGCCACTGCCTGTCCCCTTGGTGACACGGATCTATCCCCTTTCCCCAAAACAAAAGCATCTGGGCTAGGGATTTAGCTCAGCGGTTCCACCACCTGCCTTGCAAGCGCAAGGTCTCACGTTCGATCCCCGGTACCCAACCACCCCCCCAGAAAAAAGCATCTGGAGGGGAGCCCCCAAGGTCAGCCCTGACAGGTGGCCATGGATAGGTGCTCCTCCAGGAGCTCATCAGGCAGTCCCTCCCTGGGTATCTCTCACCATTCAAACATTTCCCTGGCACCCAGCCTTCACCCCAGCCCCTGGTGCCAACACCAGGGGCAGAGAGCTGTGTAATTCTCACATCCAAGAGCATCTACTAGGTCAGGCCAGATTTCACTGACCACTCGGTAAAAGTGGGTAGTCCCATATTACAAAAAGGGACTCGGAAAGGTTCAGAACCATACCCAAGTGACAGAGCTAGGATTCAAACTTGGGCCTTTGGAATGTTCTCTCACACCATGCACATCTGTAACCTAGACCCAGATCAGATCCCCTCTCCTGGCCCCAGGAAGAGTCTGAAACAAACCTCTAGGCTCTACCTTCAACCCAAGACCAAGTAGAGCAGTGAAGCTCCACCCTTCTGTAGCTCCTAGGCTCTCAGTGTTCCCCAGCTACAAAACAAAGGTTGGGGTGGTAGGGAACATACTTGCTCCCAGTCCCTGGGGATTAGCAGGTGGCTGTCAAGCATCTGAAAAGACACAGAGTGCTCTTGTCATCAGACCATAATAGATTCATACTTACCCCCTCCATCTACAAGTGTCTACTTCAGGTTTAACACAACAATAGAGTATTGTTCCCACTCCTGTCTTGGGTACCACCCTGCCGTTACTAATGAGGGATGGGGGCAGTACTTGCCTGCCCCTCCTATCACTCACTGGGTCTTGGGGCAGGAGCTGTACTTACTGCCCAAGCCTCCAGGCCACCACCCATTCCCATCCACACCCCCAGTGAATCTTCTGGGCAACAAGAAGGTGGTACAAACCCTACGTGAAAGGGAAGGAGCTATACAGAGAAGCACACGGACCACTCTCACCAGAAAGAAGCCAATTCTCCTGACATCTTGTGCCTGGCACTCAGCAGATCAACAGAAACTGACCTCCTAGCACCCATACTCAACAGTCACCAAGATGACAGCCCAGGGCAGTGCACCAGGAGGACAAGGGGAGCACACCTGGTGGGCAAGAAACAACAATCACTTAATTCACAGGGCATTTGCTGTACACCCCATTACTGATCCTCAGGTGAATACTAACCTTGCACTCAAGGTTTTACTACTGTCCCCTGAGCTTAGCATCTGCCAGCCAACAAAACAGGCATCATGACCAGAGAAAAGCTCAGAAGTCATGAGCCTGGGTTCTGGCTGTATGCACCTTTATATGGCTCTCTGGCCCCAGTCTTCTCGTCTGTTAAGTGGGACATAAAAATACATCCCCTGCCTGTTTCATAAGATTGCAGCAGGATTCAGAGGAGGAGAGAAGACCCACATTCAGCTACTTCCTTGCTGAATAACCTTAAATGACTACTTAAACATAACTTCTTGTAGCCTGAGTTGCTTGGTCTTCAAGGGAGGATCATCCTTGCCCATAAGGCACCAGCAGATAACAGGAGATGATGCCCCCAAGTGCTTAGTGCCCCCTGGCTCAGAGGAAGGTGCAAAGTCACTCAGGATCAGATGGCTAAAGGGTGCTCTGTAAACCAGAAAGTCAGTATCACTGGGGACCCTCATCCCTTTCCCTGTCCTGTCTGGCACATAGCACCTTAGGTTTGTGAACAACTTCAAAATGTACTTCTTCCCTGAAGGTAAGAACTTGGTTTGGGGTATCTTTTAGGGGTTGTTTTTGTTTTTAAAATTTTCTGAAAGACCCCCTAAAATAGCTACCAACCCAAGGTAGCAATCTAAAAACAACGAGCAGATGAGCATGGGGGCTGTCCTCACCAAGGGAGGGGCCAGGTGACTGCTCTGAAGGCCTTCAGGGGAGGAGGAGGAGACAGCTGAACAGGCAGTTCCTTCCTGCTCCAGGAAGCAGGCCCTGTGCCCAAGGCAGCCATGGTTACACCATCCACCGGGCTCCAGAGTGATGGTGCCATCAGCAGTCAAGGACAGTCTGCACCCTGGCACTTGTTTTTCTGCACATCAGGCTGAACAGTCAACCCTGGGGGTGGCTAAAGGAGGGGTGGGGCATGGATTTCACTGAGTTCCTTACAGCACTGCTGACTCTAGGAAGCTCCAAAGAATCCTCCTCTGCTTCCAGCGCTAGATTGCAGAGCATGCAAGAGATGTTTCTTGAGAGGCCATTCTCAGTCAATAAACACTTGTTGAATTCCAAATTTTAAATCCTATCAGTATGACTCATAGTTGTTTGACCTTTCCTTCAAGAAACTTGAAGATCGTGGAGAAAAAATACTACCTGCCAGATCAAGCTCAACATTGCCACAGCTGCAGCCCAGCCTCCTGGCAGTCAGTCCTGGCCCCACAGCCAGTCCAGGAGCCACCATCCTTTAGTTCCCAGGGCCTAAGACAGGCTCTGTCCCAAACCCACCTACTACCAAATGCCTACTCAAGTCTACCTCAGATCTCACCCTGCTGCAAAACTCCCCAATGACTACAGGACATTTCCTGTCCCTTTCACTTTCCTACATCCTCCCCACTCTGCCCTGGGCTCTTACAAGGAACAATCATGCTTCCAATGGACATGGACAGACAATGGCTGGCTACCAGGACAGAGGGACGGAAGCAGCCCAGAGACCAACTAGCAAGAAAAATGACTAAGTCTCAACACAGAGGGCCACAGGACTCTTGTGAACATAAGGCTGTGGACATACAGACAGGAAAACCCAGGCCCAAGGACTCTAGCTGGTTCCCTGAGGAAGAATATCTCTGTGGGACTGAAAGGACAGGTAGGTAGACACCAAGCAGAGGAGGGCCTCAGGGGCTGCAGGGGCTTAGGTTATGGGGTGCCTGTGAAGTGGAAAGAGTACAGGGGCAAAGGCTAGAGCCAGATGGTGGAAGGGAGACTTGGTCAGACTAGAACTTTAGAATCCTCATGAATTCTGAAGTCCAGGGGAGAGTGTATTCAGAGGGCTTGTTGAGAGCCATTCTACATAACTGGGGGGGGAGGATTATTTCATAATTAAAATATAACTATAGCTGTCTATGGCCCAGTGCCACCTTGCCCGTGAGCTGGCTATGGCATGCAGAAACATAGCTCCATCTTGCTTCCGGTCACAAGTTGAGCCCTCAATGGTGATACTGTAATGCTCAAGGGCAAGCGTACATCAGCTGAAGACAACCTGGTTCTTCAAGAACCAAAGAGTAATTTTAAAAAAGAGAGAAAAAAGAAAAAAGAGAGAGAGAAAAAAGAAAAAAGAGGGAGAGAAAGGTTTCATCTGGGGGAAGGACAACTTCTTTATTAGCCTGCTATCTTGTCCCACCTACTATTGTAAGAATGCTCTCCTTACCGCCCTCATCAACATGAGATTCTCATCAACATAGGATTACCACCACCCCTAACTCACCTGATACTCCTTCCAGTGATTGTGCGTATCCAATAAATAGTGGCTAGCTCGGAATGTCTTTGTCTTTGCTCACTCTGTGGCCCTGACCTCCAGGGCCGCCATGTACTTTGAAATTACACAAGTCTCTACAAGTCTCTATTGTCTTTCTTTAGCCCTCGCCATCCCCCTTTCTAGGCAGTCCAAGGATTGATGGCTCTCCGATAAGAGCTATTGCAAAAGTTCAGGCACAAGAAGAGATGAGACTGGAACACAGTAGTTGCAATGGAGGAGAGAAGGGAATGGACGGGTAGGAAGGGCCAGAGGCAGGGAGAAGGGAGTAGAACAGTCTTCCAGGAGCAGGGAGGCACCCAGCTTCTTCTTATTCAACCTCCCCTGTTAAACAAGTGCTGCTTGTAAGCAGCAGACACCAGCTTCTCTGCTTTTCTTGAGCCCACTTTCCTTCAATAAGTACTTGTTGAATTCCAAATTTTAAATTCTATCAGTATTCTGAATCATAGGTGTTTGACCTTGATAGGGGTTGAACAAAGAACCTGTTGTACAAACTGAAAACCAAAGAACCACACCTAGCATAACCCAGGCAGGCTGAGAGAGCTGGCTAGGGCAGAAACAGGAGCAGGAAGGCCTGGACAAGGCCCTGCTGGCCACAGAGACACAGGAAGGTAGACCCCTGGCCTGAAGACCAAGGCTGCAGGAAGCCCCTTTCTGTGCATCATCAGCCGGGTGACTGTGTGACTACCAACCTCTCTGGGCCTTAGGTCCTATATCCATCACATGAGAACCCAGGCTCTGCAAAATGTCTGGGCTACAACATCTTTTGGACCCACAGCAGGAGGACAGCCCTGCCCAGAATGGAGTGGCATTAAGCAGTTCCTGCCATGGGAGGGAAATGCTGGTTAATAGGGGTCTAATCCTAAGTCTTAAGAAGGAAAGGAAGAGGTGCCCAGAAATCTTTGATCACAGCAACGACCAAAACAGTTGCAGGCTCAACATGCACAAAGCTCTAGAAGTGTTGCAGCTGGGGCCACATACATGGGGTCCGGCCAGAAAAAGCTCTAAGTAGCCCCATGGTACCTAAACAGAAAACCCAACACCCTTACTCTCCCATCCTCCAGATCCCTTTCTTTAAGTTTTTTAAAAAAGATAGTTTCTGAAAATAAAATCTGTTCCCTTTCCATACTTTCTCATGAAGTTAAAAATACAAGTGTGAGAGGGGGAAAAAACGTTTTGTTTAAGGTCAGAGTAGGAGCTGGGCCAGGGGCATGTTTTTTGAAATCTCAGAAAATAAACAGCCTCACCCCTCATCTGCAGGCACTCTGGGAACGTGACCTGAAATGCCGCTGGGAGTCGGAAAGCCTTGTTTAAAGAAAAATTGAAGGGCACATTCAAGGCGGGGATTAGTAGATCGAACACTGTGTTCCCTTCCAAGGACCAAACGAGCATCCAGGAGATGGAGAAGCTGGATCTGGAAGGCTGAGGGGCAAGGAGAGGACAGAGCAGCCAGCCACTGCCCAGGCCAAAGGATGCTTTTCTGACCTGGAAGAGACCACAGGCAAATGTTCCAGATAGGTGAGAAGCCACCATGTCCATGAGGCAGTAATACAGTGGGGCAGTAGAGTTGCAACCCACTCCAGGAAGGACCACGCACCTTGGCTAGTCCCCAGCCTGCACTGCCCACCTCTCAGCGGCGGCTGGACAACCTACAACCAAGCCAGCATTGGAGATAGGGAAGCAGGGCTCACAAGTCATCCATTCATTCCATGCATTTATTAAACAACTGCTTTTTGCTAGATCCTGAACCAAATTCAGGAACTACAGACAAGGTCCTAGCCAGCATGGTGCTCAGAGGCCCTCCACTGTCCTCACCACTCCCCACCCTGGTTGACCTCCTCCCAACTCAGCTGGGTACTGCTATGGCCAAGTCCCAAAGGCACATAAGCACCTGGGAGGCTCTGCAGGCAGAAAGACCAGGGAGGACAACAGACCCCAGGCAGCTATCTGGAACAGCAGTGTGGCCATGAAAGCTGTGCCTCCATTTGACAACTTTATACCTACAGAGTCAGCTTCAATCTCTGGGCAAACATTGAGGGCAGGGGACACAGGCAGGGACCATTCCTATCCAAGAGAACCACTTGGCCTGGTGAAGGGTAACCCAAAGCAAAAGACTGAGATGCAGAGAGAGCAGTAAGATGGGGTAGGGCTTTGCAATCAGGCAAGGTTTGGCTTGGCTCTAAGCCTACTATTTCCTAGCTGTGTCTACCTAGGTGGGCCTCCTCACCTCTCTGAGCCTCAGTGTCCCCTATGGTAACAGGGAATGACCCTGCCAACCTGGTCATGCACATCAAGTGACCAGTTCACCAGCATGTGATGAGGTACAGCCATGGCCACCTTCGTCTGAGTGCTTTGCAGAGGTCAGGGCAGAAGAGGTGGATTTCACCAGAAGAGCTCCAAAGCATCTTAAAGATGATTTGCCACTTGAGCTGAACCCCAAAGATGGGAATACAATTTCTACAGGAAGAAAAATGGAAAAAAGACACTCCAACCTCAGAGGAAACAGGAATTTTTTTCTTGGGGGCCTCCTAATGACATTTCCTTACCCTGAAATGAAAGATTTGTGATTAATTATTAATAATGGATAGACTGATAAAGTTTTCCTTCCCTTCCTCCCATCTCCCTTCTTTTCCTCTTCCCTCTCTTCCTTCCTCTTCTTTCTCTGTTATTTTCTTTTTTAAATTTAAAAAAAATTTTAATTGGCACAAAATTATACACATTTATAGAGCAGGGGTGGTGAACCTATGGCATGTGTGCCGCAGCAGGCTATTTATTATCACTGAAAGCTCTAAAAGGTTTGCCATCACTGTTATAGGGCATGGTGTGATATTTTAATACATGAATGCAAATTCAGATCAACTGGTATATCCATCATCTCAGATATTTATCATTTCTTTGTGTTGAGAACATTGAAAATCCTCTCTACTAGCTAATTTGAAATAGACAATTGTTGTCAATCATATTTACCCTACTGTGCTCTAAGACTTCTATTAGAAGTTACTCCCCTCATCCAACTACATATCCCTGGGCCCATTAACTTCTCCCAACCCCACCACCCTGTCCAGCCTCTGTTAACCACTATTCTACTTTCTACTTCAGTGAGGTCAGCTAATTTTTTTTTTTTTGGTACTGGGGATTGAACTGGGGACCTTGCGCTTGCAAGGCAGGTGGCAGAACCACTCAGCTAAATCCCCAGCCCTGGTTAGCTATTTTATCTTCCACATGTAAATAGATTATATGGCATTTGTCCTTCTGTGCTTGATTTGTTTTACCTAACACAATGCCCTCTAGCCTCATCCATGTTGCCACAAATGGCAGGGTTTTATCCTTTTTTATGTCTGAATAGTACTCCAATGTGTATACAGCACATTTTCTTTAGCCATTCATCCATCAGTGGACATGTGGGTTGATTCCATATCTTGGTTACTGTGACTACTGTTATAACATCTCTACCTCCTACTCTTCCACATAAATGTATTGAGCATTTGCTATGTGCCCGACACTGTCCCAGGCTCAGGAACAGATTGGTGAACGAGCTCCTAGACCTTCCATTTCATCCCCCACAGCCACTCAGAGTAACCTTGACTAAGTACTGTCATCGAAGCCATTCCATACAAGCCACCTGATGATACACACAGACCTTGTGAGCCTGAACACATGAGAGCAAGTCCAATCACTCTTAGCCCTGACCCTTACTCCTCATCTTTCCCACCAGAACCTCTCCACCTAGGCAAGGAAATAGGTGACTGTCCCCAAAATGACCGCTCCAGGGGCCGCCGATGTGGTGGACTGAAATGACAGAGGCAGGCTGACGGGAGATGGCAAACTCCCCAGCTCCCTCATTATTCCTTCCAGTTGCTCCCAAGTGTCTTCTGTAAATAATAATTTAGGCTCTAGAACAACCTTTTCCCTTCAAATTATATTCACTTGGAAACCAGAGTGAACAGAGGACCCTAAACTCCTACGAGAATTAAACCTGCCCTTGTGACTTAAGGACAGGCAAGGGGAGTCCTGGCGTCTTCTAGCCCCTGGGTGACTCCACACCATGCAATGAACAGTTAGACATTACTGAAGACTCCAACCACAGATTGCGGCAAGAATGTGGGTCAAAAAAACCTAACATACAGAAACTTTTCTTTCCAAACAAAGGGGCAAGTACAGTACTATCCTCTCTATTTTTTAGTATATCTGAAATTTTTCATATGGAAAAATTTTTAAATCCTAATAAAATACCATACCTAAAGGCTATAGTGAATAAACTTAAAATATTTAGAGTGGGTTTAATAAAAAGAATAACTCACTGAATTTGTAGGGTGATTGGCTCACAAGGAAAATAGGGGTTATTGGCCTCATTTTGCAGATAGCAAAGCTGAGGCTCAGGCTTGCCCACGGACTTTCTGCCAGGAAGCCATGACAGAAGGATCAGACAGACCTTGGCCACAGGGCCCACTTCAGACTCTATACCACCCTCCCCTGGCACAGCCCCTGCCCAGTGCTTAACAGCTTCCTGCTCCGCACTCCTCTCCTATGCATATGGCCAGAATCAAATAGGGTTCACTTTCTTTTTTTTGGTACTGGGGATCAAACTTGGGTCCTTGCGGTTGAGCAGCACGCAGTGAAACCACTGAGCTAAATCCCCAGCCCCGGGTTCACTTTTTTTTAATGTTGAAAAATGTTACCTAGCCTGGTGGTGGTACACATCTATAAATCCCAGCACTTGGGTGACGGAAGGAAGAAGATCAAGACTTCAAGGCCAGCCTGAGCTATACAGCAAGTTCAAGGTCAGTCTGGACTACAAGACCTTGTCTCAAAAAACATAAACAAGTAAATTGCCTGTCATCACTCTTTTCACCATGCCACCATCCTGCTTCTGCATCACAGCGCGAGCATTTAGAACTGGTGCCCATGGGCCCCTAGCCGTGTGGAACTGACTGTTCACCCAGCACCCCCTCACGGCTGGGTCTTCCCGCCCAGGATGGATGCTCCTCCATGGAATGTTTCCAGGAGCGTATAGTGGAGCACTTCCCTGTTCCAAGCCCTAACTCACCTCTCCAAACCCCTGTCTTGGTGGGGACTGGACACAAATTCTCCAGCTTTCAACCCAGTAACTGTAGCTGGAGAAGCCGCCTTCTCACCACCCACCCTGCCCTGCACTTCAGACCAACCCAGGAAATGTTTTATGAGACCGGTTTTATCTGTTCATCTGAGAACCATGTGAGAAGACACTAGCTCCTCACTGCCCACCTCCAGTTTGACTTCTTGTCTCCCCTGGTACTGACTGCCCGCGTGCCTTAGGTGCCCTTGGACATGGACTGCAGGACCCCATGATGGATGGGTCCCAACACAAGGCGTCTTCACTTTGTGTACTCAGAACCTCTGTTATGTCTGAAACCTCCTAACCTTTTCCAAGAAACACATTGTACCTGTCCTGTGCTCCGGGAATTTCGTAACAACCTTTGGCCAAAAGCAACAGAGCTCAGAGCCAGCTCCTCGGGAGACAGTGTGCCTTCCCCTCACAGGCAGGGGCTGAGGCGGGGGAGCCTGTGCCCTGTAAGCCCTACAGGCCCTGCCCTGAGTTTCACATGTGGGGAGGCCCTGGGGTGTGACTGGGGCCAATACTTGGGCTCCGGCCTCCTTTCCCACTTCCTCACGCTTTCCTCGGCTGCAAAGAGCCAACACCCAAAGTCACCCACTGACTAGAGTGGTCCTGACCAACACCAGGGCCAAGGCCACGAGTAGCTAAGGAGCACGTGAAATGAGGCTGGCGAGAGCGCAGATGCACTGTAAGTTCTAACACGCTGCAGAGCCCGGGGTGCAGCTCAGTGACACGGCATGTCCTTAGCCGGTGTTAAGGCCTTGCTGTGAATTCCCAGCACCAAAAAGCAAAAGAAAAAACAAGCCAAAAGAAACCAGGATTTTGACTACTTAACATGAAAAAAGAATGTAAAATACCTCAAGAATTTCTATGTAGATGATGTGCTAAAGTGATAATTATTTGCAAATGTTGGATTAAATAGAAATACATTATTAAAATATTTTCAACTGTTTCTTTTCTTTTAATGTGGCTCCTAGAGTTTGTCAATTTCAGAGGAGACTCATATTCACTTCCATCGGACAGCGCTGGTCTAGACAATGGCTCGGACATAAATTACACAGGTTCAGACCTTGTCTCGTTTAATGGCTGGTGGACACTGGGCGGATTTTTCCCCCTCCTAACATCTAGCTTCTTCACGGCCCATAGGGGATCAAAACACACACCACCCAGAGCTAGGGGAGTCAGTGAGGTCACACCACAGTTGTACTGGGAGCCTCAGAACAAAACCAAAAACATTAGAAGCAGGCCAGGCTTCTTGCCACCTTTGAGGGGACCTGAAATGCACCCCAACTTTGCAAAAGGACCACTCTCTAGTGGGCACTGTGGGATGGGACCAGGGAGGGACAAGATCAGGTCAGCAGCCTGGTTGAGCCCAAACTAGAATAACTGCTGGCCAGCCTGGCTTCACACAGTCCTGCCATCTTACAAGGAGTCAGCTTTAAAACCAGACATTCATTTGCACAAAAGAAAACAGCTCAACACCTTGGAGACAGCCTCCAAAGCCTCCTGGACTCTACTGACAACTCCCAGGGAGTCTGTCAGAGACCACCTGAGCCAATCCTTCAGTTGCCAGGTGAGAAACACAGACCCACAGAGGGAGAGGCCCTTGATCCACAGGCCCATCAGGCAATCTAGTCCTGCAGCACACATTTCTCCCTGGCCTTTCTCGAGGAGCTGGGGAGACAGTAGCAGAGACATGGCTAGGTAGGTAAAGGAGACAGACAAGGAAAACAGATCATTACAAGTGTGGTGAACCCAGGTGTGGTGGCCCATGCCTCTAATCCCAGCACTCCAGAGGCTGAGGCAGGAGGATCACTACTAGTTTGAGGCCAACCTGGGCTACATAGTGAGTTCAAGGCCAGCCTGAACTACACAGCAAGACCTTGTCTCAAAACACCAAAGAAGAGGAGGAGGAGGAGGAGGAGGAAGAGGAGGCAGCAACTTGGTGAGACTGGCTTCGAGGAGAAATGGGTGTGAAAGTTGTGGGGACAGCAGAAAGGAAGTGACATCTCAGCTGAAGCTAGGAGTTCAGTGGCGAGCTGGGAGAATTCCCAGCCAGGACCAGGGAGAAATATGTGGTACAAGTCAAGGCTGCGAAAGGAGGAGCCCAGCGCTCACTCAGGGCACTAAAATAATTTAGGGTTCTGAAAGTGAGCTGTAGAGGCACTGCTATGGAGTCAGTTGTCTGGAAGGTGCAGCCCGGATTTGTGCTGCAGGAGGATGCTCGATGGTACTGTGGGGAAAGTTGCAGGGGCCAGAGTAGAGTGGTGAGGCCACACAGGAAGAAAGAGACAAGGGCCACGGCAGATGGAAAGTGTGACAGGTACTGGGGGAGGGGCGCAATCTCGGGCACGAATGAGAAGTTGCAGCCTGCTTTCTTGCTTGGGTGACAGGCTGCCCTAATGGGACAACCTCTGAGAGATAAGACGCTTGATCTCAGCTAAAGTGTCCACGAAGCTCTATGAGCAGCTGCTTGCTTCTCCATCCCCAGCTCACAGTAGGGGCGTTTGGCCAGGCTTCTCAACCATGTTGGGAGGTTGGATGTCCTGATGGCCTGTCAGGGATGGCAGTGCTCAGGGGCTCGCTTCCAGATGGGCAAGGGTACAAGAGAGGAGGCGGCCGGTCACCACCCCAGGAACCCAAGGCAGCTTGCCAACGAGGGCTCAGCCACAGTGACACCGCAGGCCAGCCAGGTCACTCCCTGTCGAAAAGATGCCGCTGCCTTGGATATGAGTGTCACAGTTGCAGGAGTCCGCACACAAGCACAAGGGTGAGCCAGGCACAGGCGTCATGACAGTGAGCATGGGTTGGACATCTAATGGGAGCTGACAAGGAGGGGACAGACTGCCAAGCAGTCAGTAAACTAAGAATGGGGGGTCACCAGCCAGACCCACGAGACCTGTCTGGGGAGTAGCAGGAGTAGCAGCTCCTTCAGAAGGCACCCATAAAGGCAAGATTTGCATGGACTCCCAGTGGAGAGGAGGGATTTAGGGGTGTCCCGGGTGAAAGGAATGACCTGGCCCACGTGTGCAGGCAGCAGATGGTGACAAATCAGTCTGGACAGGGAGAGCCTAGCGCTGGGCCCAGTGTGAGAAAAGTCCTGAATGCAAGAGGCAGCCACTGTGGTGTCTCCTGTAGGTCCCAAAGCACTCTGGAGGGGAAAGTTTGGCAGCTCCTAAAAAAAACTTAGAACACAGAATTACCATCTCATTCAGCAATTCCACTTATAGGTAGATACCCAAGAGAACTGAAAACAGGGATCCAGACACCTATAGGCCAATGTACTTCCATCCTTCTTGAGGTCCCTAAAATAACAAAAGGATAAAACAGGTATCAACTACCGAGGCAGAAGGAAGTGGAGAGGGTTGACAGCAACCAGAGCTGCAGACCCACTTCTGAGTGATGGCAGAGGGGTGGATGGTGGCATTGGGTTGGCTGGCTGGAGAAAGAGGATGTTCATATTGCTGTAGGTAGTGAAGCCAACAAGAACAATGCCATTTGTGAGCTGGTGGTGACAAGTATGTGGGGACAAAGACTAACAGAATTGATTTCAAGTTTATGTTGACATTAATTTGTCATCATCACTGCCTGCTACACTAAGACAAAGCCGCTGGACATAACTTGTTACTAAACATAATCTGCCCCTGTAGCAATTTTAAAGTTCTTTTTCAACTTGATTATAGTTGTTCCCACATACAGAAAAGCCTTTGGAACCATAGGTCCAATGCCTCCAACACATTGGCCACAGAAAAGGGACTTTCTTTTGCCTACAGGTAAAACTACACTGCCCACCTGTGTTATGAGCTTTTCCCATCTGGCTCTGGCACTACACACCAGATGCTGGTTGTGTAGGTACCGAACATAGGAAACCAAGGATTAAATGAGCCAGTAAAGGCAGGCCATGGGATTCATGTCCCCTCCACCACCACCATCACCCCGAGGGATGTCAAAACCAGAAACAACTTCTCCAGCAACAAAACAAAAACTTCACTCTCTTCTGTGTCTGCTCTTTCACATGCTTCTCCACTACTCCTTTGTTCTCAAAGAATGGCACAGACTTCTCAGGGAGGGCACAGGCCAATACCCCAGCACATCAGCACTGCCATAAGTCCTCCTTCTCTCCCTGCAGGGCTGGATCTGGCCTGAGCCATGGAAGGCTAGGGTCCATGGGCCACTGCCCCTTGCCCCTTGAGAGCCATGGTAGCCTTTGAAGGTACACCATGGACAGGGAAGAGCGGCCCTTGCCTTTGTCACCAGAGTCAGCAGCCCCGCATCTACCCTTCCTGAATCTTTTCTCATCAGGACACTAGATCTTCTTCATACCCTCTTCTCCCTCAGGATGCTGGGCTCCACCGACAACAGGTCTACCCGTTCATTTTTCTGTTATGCGCACCTAGCTGAGGGCTCGGCACCTGCTATGGGCTGGACCATGTCCCCTAAATCATATGTTGATGTTTTCACCTCGGGATATGACTGTATTTGGAGAGGGGGCCTTCAAAGAGGAGACTGGGTTAAAGTGAGGCCATTAGGGTGAGCCCACGTCCCATGTGCCTGGTGTCTCCATATGAGGCAATAAGGACACACAGGACATGCATGAATGTCAAAAGGCCAAGTGAGGACGTGGCAAGAAGACACTGATGAGTCCTTCACCTTGGACTGTGAGAAAGGAAACTTGCTGCTCAGGCGAGCCTATCTGTGGCACTTTGTTAACGGCACCTAAGGAAGCAAACACTGCACTCAAGAAGTGACAATGGATAAAGGGTTGGGGGCTGGAAAGGCAAAGGCAAGGAGGAAAGAAAGGTGCTCAGATTCCCCTCTTCCAGACCTCTGACTGAGCGGCCAGAGCTCATCCACATCCAGTTGGAGGCTGTGGCCTGTCTGCCAGATGTGCTGCTGAAATGTCAAAAATGGCTTCAAGAAAAGCAAAAACACTTGCTGATCTTACTTTAGAAACACACCCTTGCAACAGTCTGAGCCACACACCTTCACAAAAGCCATGCATATCCCATTTCTGAGGTGTGAAACTTTAATCTGGCCAACAGAGGAGACATGACACAGACCACCACAGTGAATGCAAAGCACTAAGCACTTAGTACTCACTTTTTTTCTTTTTTTTTTTTTTTGGTACCGGGGATCAAACTCTGCACCTTTTACTTGCGAGGCAGGCGGCAGAATCACTGAGCTAAATCCCCGGCCCATTAGTACTCACTTTTACGCATGTCCGGTGGCCCCAAACACTGCATTGTTATTCCAATAATTAATTCCTGAGTTCTATCCAAAGGCTCCTACCTACTATCTTAGCATCTTGTTGGGGCTGTCAGCCACCAGAGCACAGCACATTACCACTTTAAAACCCCTGCAGGGCCAGGCCCAGAGCCACAGGCCAATAATCCCAGGTACTCAAGAGACGGAGGCAGAACGATCTCAAGTTCAAGACCATCCTCAGCAACTTACAAGGACCCTGCCTCAAAATAAAATAAAAGGGCTGAGGATATAGCTCAGTGGTAAAGTGTTTGCCTGGCAGGCATGAGGCCTTGGATTCAGTCTTCAATAAATGACACACACATACACACACGAAAAGAAAAGAAAAGAAAAGAAAAGGAAAAGAAGAGAAGAGAGTGCATGCTCAGGACCTGGACAGGGCTGAGTATCTCTGTCAGATAGTATGGCCATATGAAGTTGAACATGGCAGAAGAAGAGGACTATATGTCTGATTCCTTCATTAATGTCCAAGAAGATATCAGACCAGGATTGCCAATGCTGAGGCAAATCCAGGAAGGCCGTCAAAAAGAAGAAAAGCAACAGGAAGCTAATTTGAAAAATAGACAGAAGAGTTTAAAAGAAGAGGAAAGAGAAAGATGTGACACTGGGTTGAAAAATGCACTAGGCTGTGAAAACAAAGGGTTTGCTTTGCTCCAAAAGATGGGCTGTAAAAGTGGTCAAGCTCTTGGCAAGAGTGGAGATGGTATTACTGAACCAATTCCTCTTAACGTCAAAACAGGGAAAAGTGGCATTGGTCATGAGGCATTATTAAAACGGAAAGCAGAAGAAAAATTAGAAAGCTACAGAAGAAAGATTCACATGAAAAACCAAGCTGAAGAAAAAGCTGCAGTACAGTTTCAGATGCGACTTAAAAACAAGCAAGATGAAATGAAGCTTGAAGGAGATCTTAAAAGAAGCCAGCGAGCCTGTCAACAACTGGATACTCAGAAGAATATTCAGGTTCCCAGAGAGGCATGGTACTGGTTGAAGCCTGAAGAAGAAACTGAAGAAGAGGAAGAAGAAAAAGAAGAGGATGAAGATAAATATAAGAGTGAAGATTTAAGTGTACTGGAAAAAACTACAAATAATGATCAGTTATCTAAGGGAAGAACATCTGTATTGTATTTGGTGTGGAACAGCCTATGAAGATAAAGAAGATCTATCTTCAAATTGCCCAGGACCAACTTCTGCAGATCACGACTAAGATTATTCATAATAAAGTAAGAATTGTTTATTCCAGTAAAAAAAAAAAGAGAGAGAGAAGGAGAGGAGGGGAGGGGAGGGGAGGGGAGGGGAGGGCAGGAGAGAGGAGAGGTCTGCCATGGAAAATTCAGGCTGGACCCCACTTTTAAAAGTCACCATTTATATAGGAAGTAAGGGGCTCATCCTATGATTTCTTCGCCTGTACC
Organism: Heterocephalus glaber; assembly: GCF_053883595.1. Lineage (NCBI taxonomy): Eukaryota > Metazoa > Chordata > Mammalia > Rodentia > Bathyergidae > Heterocephalus > Heterocephalus glaber. The sequence goes on from NW_028258320.1 coordinate 65,315,768, forward strand.
AAGCCTCTCTCCCAATGAAGCTTACACTCAGGAAGCACCAAGAGGAAGGACCGCGGTCTCAGGATGGGACACCACCTCTGCATCCACAGGGAGGGCTAGGCTTACGAGCCGCTGAGAGAGAAGGAGCTGGGTGGTTCCTTTCCCAAGGCCTTGATCCCAGTTCTAAAAGGTCAAGTGCAGGTCACATCCACACAACCACTCCAATGCTTGGAGAAGAGAAGCCAGGGATGCTGAGGAACTGTGTCCCCTTGTCACTGCTCTGGGTGCTTACCCCGGATGTCACCCCAGCAATCACTCCACAGGATGATCACACTTGTGGTAACAATGGGGAGAACTGCCACCTACTAAGCTGGACAACATGCCAGAAACTGGGCTCCTGGGTCTACACTCTCAGCTGTCCTTCCCAAACCCAGAGAGGTAGGAATTATCAGTCCATTTTACAGGAGAGGAAACTGAGACCCTCTGGAAGCTAGCATGAGGCCAAGCCATAATTCAAATCCCAAGTTCTTACTGCTTTGCAACATAGCTCTTGAGAAATTTTACACTAAAAGTATAGCTGCATTTCCACAGCAACTTCCTTGTCACAGTAAGAACCTGCGAAAACAGAGGCCAGAAGGCCTGGTGAGGGCCACAAAGCAACAGTGAAACAGGTTGGGTGTTGACCCGGTTTATGTTCTTGGTCTGCAGCTGGGTGTCTGTTCTGCTGAAGGATGTGAGAGCCCATCAGCCAAAGTGACAGGGAAACTGTTACTATGACTTCACTCAACAGGCAACTCACACCCCCCTGCCTCCAGCCGAAGGCAACAGTTGGAGGGGAAACACCCTGTCTGTACTTCAGCGGGCACAACAGTGTCGCTGAATGAGACATACAGCCCAGAACATAACTCCTGAGTCTCCCGGGCTTCTGACTCCCCAGACACTCTTTACCATGCCAGGATGATGGGCAGAATTAGAGCTGATTGGGTTCTGAAGGAAGCATGGATAAGTGCCCTGCAGGGCCCAGGAAAGGAAAGCAAATACCTGGAATCTTTTTCCACACATCTCAGGCCAATGAGCTTGCCCTTCAACCTGACTATGCGGCCCTTGCTGAACAAATCCCTGGCTGGCTCAGAGTTTCCAGTCTCGGCGAGCCAGACATCTCAAAGATAAGTGTGTTTGTATTTTGGGGGAAACCATGGCTCCCATGTCACCTGGCAGGTTGGTGTTATATTGTGGGTATTAGCCACTACCCGGGTCCCTATCCCTGGAGCACGGCTGGGTTGGAGCCGGTCTCCAGTTATGTGCCAATGGCTAACCCAACTTTGCTTCGGCTTCAAGCTAAACACCTGGGGATTTCTTACTTGTGACATAAACCCAGCTCTAACTAGCTAGAAAAAAAGACAATACACAGAATGGAGGACAGGCTACCAAAAACCTCTACAAAAAATGAAAGTGACCCATTTTTAAAACCTTGGTATAGGGCTCACCCACTTTCCAACCAACAAACAAATCCCCAAAACTGGGCTGAAAGCCAATGGGGACAAAGCCCAGGGAAATGAGTCCTCCCGTGGCTCAGCGTCAGGGCCCACCTGTAGCCGAATGCAATGTCCAAGTGCTTTGGGAAGGTTTGAGAAGGCCTGGGGCTGGAGGCCTGAAGGCTGGCACCCCACCTCAGACATCACCACAGAGTGACCACAGATGAACTTGCTTAAAATCCTTTTTAAAAGGTCACGAGGAGTCCACACGCTCTCCAGTCACTCACTTCTGATATTTATAACCTCCTATATATACAGTACCAAGGCAGGCAGCAGAATCTCACTAGGGAGCTCCATTTGGAAGGCCCACACCAAAACGCCCTTCAGGGTCAACCCCGGCTCAAAACAGGTTCCAGGTGATTCATCTCAATTCACCTCTTTTGCCCTTAGAATGGAGCCACCAAGGCTGCTCCTGGAAATCCATGCTTGGTCTACTCATGACCCCACAGAATCTTCTCCTCTCCCACCAGGTCTCCCAAGGGTAAAGCCATCACCAGTCTAATTTTGCTCATATTCTGGGGTGTAGGGTATATATCTAGCATCTCTGGTGCTTTTTTTTTTCTTTTTGGTGTTTTAAGACAGGGTCTCCCCATGTAGTTCAGACCAGCCTCAAACTCACAGAGATCCTCCTGCCTGGGCCTCCTCTCAGTGCTTGGACCACAGGCATGTGCTACCACGCCCAGCTCATCTCTGGTTCTATAGAAGAATCCTGAAAGGACCAGGAAGGACTTTGAAGGCACTAGGGAGGGATGGCTGCATCTGCCAAGACAGGCACTACCCACCATGGGCCCTCTGGGGTGGCCGTGCCCTCCTATGTCTCTGGGTTCACAATGGACACCTACAATCCTAAATATCAGACTAGTTTAGGCAGTGAGCAGTTAAAGCCTCCAGACTCTGGGACACCCTGACACTCGCTCTCCAGCCAGGGCAACACCCCTTACCATGAGCCAGCTCTGTGCCACCCCACCGAGCTCCTCACAAACACTGGCACAGTTAGTAGTCACAGCCACCCCATAAAGAGGCACCTCAAGCGCTCAGTTCCACACTTGAGAAACAGTCCAAGATAAATAATGGATCCCAGCTCACATAGCTGGCAGGAGCAGGAACCAAGGTGCAAACCAGGTCGGTCCCACTGGCCATCTGTGCCCTTGGTCACCACCCCCTTCAGCCAACTAGCACAGAGTCCAATACAAGGCACAGATTCAGAACATGCAAGAACCATTTCTAATGAACAGGAACACTGCTAAATCCAGCAGAACCACAGCACCCTACAGGGATGAAACCCAGATCACATCCTAGTCAAGTGGGTCTGCGGGAAAGCTCCTCCCAACAGGAGCACTGAGATGATGGGCAGTCCACAGTGAGGGCCCAACAAGAGCTGACTCGCGCCAAATGACTCCCAAGTTTAACTCTCCCAACCTATGAGTTAGGTTCCGTGTTTACACAGGAGAAAGCAATACATTAGGTGAGCAACGTTCCCAAAGTCACACTGCTAATAAAGCACTGGAGAGCAGACTTGAACTCCTGAAGTTAAGTCCAGAATCCACACGCTGGGCATCATCATAACCTAGAACTCAAAGGGCCAGGGATTTAGCTCAGTAGTTCCACCGCCTGCCTCACAAGCTCAAGGTCCCGAGTTCCATCCCCGGTACCCAAAAATAAAAAAACTTCTCCTCTCATAACCTAGTGCTGAAATGTCTCTTTCCCCCAACTAGTCAGAGGCCCACACCCACACTGTCACTGCAACTGGAAATGGAAGCCCCACTCTCAGGCCCAGAGCTGTAGGTAGGAATCATTCACAGGCTCTGGACCATCCAAGGTATTCAGCTTCAAGGAGTTGGTGATGCATTGGAGCCTCACTGTCCGAGGCTCTAGATTTCTCTTTGTCAAGTGTACAGATCTGTATATGCTAAATGTCTGTTTACCAGAGCAAAACAAAGAAGCTAATGCAGGCAAATAAAATCTGTAGGAAACACATTGTTTCAGCCAGACTCTGGAACAGGAGACAATAGAAGGGAAAAGGCCATGGAGAACTCTGTAAGGAGAAACTGCCTTGGAGCTCCCAAACCTGCAGACCCTATTGTGTTGGCAGCTGGAGGGGATGAAAGAGTCTCCAAAGGGGCCATGGGAGTGTCTGGGTGGCCACAGCCATCCAGGAGCCTCTCTGCATGACCAGTGCCCAACGGGCGTGGCTGCACATGTGTAAGCAGGCAGGGCTTCCAGTGAACTCTAAATCCCTCACCGGCGCCTGCCCAGGTCCTCATGCAGTGTAGCTTACGGAAGCGCCTGTCTGCTACTCACTAACTTCTAGGTGGGTCCTGTTATTATTATTAACAAAGATAAGATTACGACTAATAATAACACTCATGACGTTTGAACACATTTCGTCCTATCACTTTGGCCTCAGTTTCTGAGTAGACTAGAGTTCAAATTCCATATTTGTGTTCCTCCAGAGGCCCAGCATGCCAATTCACTCCAACGGAGATGAACTTTCCAGAGCTTTCTTAAGAACTCAGTGTTTTTTCTTTTCCTTTGAACTAGTGTGCCAAGCACACTGTGGTTTGAGCTGCTGGAGGGTAAATGCCTATTGTTTTTACCTTAAAAAGTATCACCTTTCAACTTCACACTTTTCCCAAGAAATTGTTGAAAATCTCCTAAAGGCCCACCACCAACTAATTTATGCATTCACCCAAATTTGCTGGTCTTCAGGAAAAAAAGTTGCAGGTAGGGCAGATGAGGCTGCACCCAGCAGCTGAAGGTCCAGCCAGGGTGCAGAACATGCAAGCCCACACACCAGTGAATGTACAGACACTGATTTGGTCGAGTACCGGGAAAGAAAGGAACAGTGGCACTGTGATGAGGAGGCCTGGGGATGGGAGTGATCTTCGAAGGAGCAGGCCCTGAAAAGCAATGTTTATAACAAACCCTGAAGGTCAGTGAGGAAGCGAATCGGTAGAGGGTAGGGGAGAAGAGAGAAGGGGTTCCAGGCACATTCAAGGAACTCAAGGAGACCAAATGGCAGGAGCAGACAGGACAGGGGAGGTTAGTGGAGACCAGCTGGCAGGGCAGGCAGGGGCAGGGCCAGCAAGGCCCCTACTCCCTTTGGTTCAACATCCTAGGCCAGGGCACATGGTTCTGAAAAGGAGCCTAGAGAGCAGAACTGGCAGCTCTTGTCCATCCTGATCACTTCCCCGGGACTAAATTGGGTGGTGTTCCCTGAGCAGAGCACGAAGCATTAGAGGGAGTGCTACAGGCATGGTGTCACTGCAGAGAGAAATCCTTGGGCACATGTTAAGTGAGGGGCTATGGGACACTCTCAGGAAATCCCTTCTGTGGGGAAGGGGGCTCCGGACATCCACATGCACCCGTTCTTCCTTCCCATGGGAAGCAGCTACAAACTACTGTCTATTGTTCTGCAGCAAGGCATTCAATTGTCAGAGAAGAGGCCATACACTTCAAGAAGCAGAGAGAATGTGTCAGGCCACCAAACTTCCTGCAAAAAGTCCCTCTTTGTTTAGAATCGATGCCAGTTTGTTTCTAGTAGAAAGCAAACAAAGTTGCCTGGAGTCTGGGGTGAGGTAAGAGAGTCACAATCAGCCAGTGACCAGGGCCCCAATTCTACCCTGAGGACCAGCCAGGCACTGTCCCTGTCTGGAGGATGGCCTCGCAGCCCACAAGGGAGGGAAGCCCAGCAGTGATGCCCGCTGGGGCCCAGGATTATGTAAACCATTGATGAATTTCCTCTTTGGGACAAGGCATTAAAGAGACAGCACAACCCTATTCACCGGTCCACCTTTCCTCAAAGGTCCTGAGATAATGACAATGAACACGAAGATGATGACAATAATGTCTAATACCTACCACCAACAACTACTGCCATAACAACTATTTTGCCACAACAGCAGTCAGCGTTTACTACATGCCAGGTGTTCATGATTTAAATCTCAACAACCCTATTATTATCTCCATTTTACAGATGAAAACATGGAGGCTCAGAGAAATTGGATAAATTGTCTGAGGTTCCATCCTGACACCCAGAGCAGCTGGGACTCCTGCCTAGGCAGCCAATCTCCTCACCACTGAGTCACACCCTGTCCCCTGTCTCATGCGATGAGGAGCCTAAGGGGAACTAGTTCTAATCATGGCTGATCTTCAGACGTCACACTTGGCTGCCCAGAGGCAGAGGGAAGCTGAGTTGGCTTCCCCAATAACAAATTCACTTCTTTCCACAGAAAAAACTGTGTGAGGTTTTGTTTTGAAATAATCGAATTCTGTGTACTCAATTTGTGTGCTTGTGTGTGTACTCAATTTAATACGAAGGTTATTCTAGATTTGACCTTGCCAATTCAATTTCCCCATCTGCTGTTTCAGAAGTAGGAGAGAGAAACAGCTCAGGGAGACGCTCCATCCGGGAAGCACACAGGGTTGTGGGTGAGCCTGTGTCCAGAACGGGGACTGCACCATACCAGTTCTCTCTACCTTGTTCTTTGCCACTTAGGCACACACCCACAGCTCCCCAACCCAGCAGGCCCCAGAGAGGATGCTCACTGGGATCAGCAAACAAGAGCACTCTGTTCCTCCTCTGCCTTCCTCTTCTCCATATCTCCAGAAATTCAGTCTGCTTAGGGACCTATTTCCTATTTGGCAGTGTCTTGGTTTCGGACCTGGCTGGACAGAGGGTTTGGGAGGACCACTGTCAGCCTCCCCTGCCCTGTACCACCACTTGGGTGGCTCAGCCAGTAAGGCCCCCAGTTAAAACCACAGCTCTGAAACGCTCTCAGAGGTCATCTGATCTGATTCCTTCCTTTCAAGGAGGACAACTCCAGGCTGTGAGCGGTGGCTGGACGTACCTGCTGTAGAACCAAGAGTGGTCTAGTGCTTCTTGACTCTATTTGCCACCCTCCTCACTCCTAAATCAGGGCACATTATGCAGCCTCCCTTGCCACCCTGCAGGGACAGCTGCTCAACTCAGCATGGGAATCCCTTGCCTGGCCAGTGTGAGAAGCCAGGAGCCTGATGTCCAGCTGACCCAGCAATTATGGCCCCCACCTATAGACTGGTAAACTGGCAGATGGGGCTATTTGCACCAGTGCCAGATAACAAAACGCATCTCCCTACCGCACCCTAGCTCCACCAACTGGCAAATCTATGCTTCTTGGGAAAGCAGCAGAGAAGGGCCTTGGGTTCCTCCACTGCAAGGCAACAAGGCCTCCTGAAGGCCTCCTCCTCTGCTTCCTACCCCAGCTGCAAGGCTAGATAGCATGCTCCCTTAGCAGGACTGTCTGACATTGCTATTTAACTTCCTCGCCCTTAAAAACAGACAAGTTAAGCAAGGAAAGGAAAAGCTCATCGGAGGGGGGCTACACATTTGGGAAGGGCTCAGTAAAAACAACCAGCATTGTTTCTAAAAGTAGGTTAAGAAATCAGACTGCTAAGCCTGCAGTATCCTGAAATAAACTTCCCTGAGACAGTAGCCAAATGGTCTCATCTTGGGACATCCTGGGAGAAGTGAAGGATGGCCTCTGTCTCCAGGTGGTCCCAGGCCCAGCTGGGGGATGGGGCCCTGGGAGAACATCTCTGTTGGGCCCAGAGAAGTAATCAAGGCATGAAGGCAGGACCTGATGCAGATCTCAGGGCCCAGACCTCAGCCCCAAGCAGCCTCAGGGGCCCTTCACATTGAGTGCAGCTAAGAGGACATGTAGCAGGGCTCTACACTAGGATCTACAGGGCCCAAGGTTTCCCTGGAGGACCCAGAATGCCTGGAAATACGTGCACACCTTCTAGAAGAGGGATTCTTTGCTTCCAGCGCAGCAGAACCAGTCACTCTGATGTGGCTGAGCACCCAGCTGCCTTGGTCACCAGGGCTGCCCTATTAAAGTACTCCGAACTGGGAGTTTAAACAACAGGAAGTCACTGCTCACACCTCTAGACTACAAAAGGTGAGAAAGAAGAGAGAAAGAAGGCAACACTCAAAGAGCAGAGACAGGAGCTTCAGGGAGAGGGAGACAGGAAACAGCGAGACAAACACTGGATGACATAACTTGAGCCCCACCCAGGACTAAACATGGTGGTGGGGGGGGACGGACAAATTGCCTGGAACTGTTTGCTTATTTTACTTAAATTGAGCTTCTGTTACTTAGAATGGGAAGAACCATACCAAATCACATCACAGTCATCTAGCTGGACTTTTGAAGAACCAGGCTGTAAAACATCATAGAAACATGCCGCAAATATCCATGCCAAGCACTCAAGTGCCAGGCAAGCAGCTCATTTTGATAACAGCCTATTGAGTTCAGCTGAATTTGAAAAAGCAATGCTTGAGCCAGGAATGGTGACACAAGCCTTTAATCTCAGCACTCTGGAGGCTGAGGCAGGATGATTGCAAGTTTGAGCCCAGCTCAACTGCAAGTGTGAGGCCAGCCTGGGCTACATAGCAAAACCCCCTGTCTCAGAAGAAGAGGAGGAGGAGGAGGAGGAGGAGGAGAAGCAGAAGGAGGGAAGGAGGGAGGGAAGGAGGGAAGGAGGGAAGGAGGGAAGGAAGGATGGGAGGGAAAAGAAAGAAAGAGAGAGAGAAAGACAGACAGACAGGCTTTCCAACTTGCTCCTGCCTGATGTCTATCTTCTCTCTCACAATCCTCTACATGGAAGAGAGAAAACTGGGGACGAAGGAAAGAGAAGGAGAAAATAAAAGAGAGGAAAAGCTAAGAGCATGGTTAAAAAGACTTAACTTCCTCCTTAGCTAATGACATTTACACTTTTAAATTAGAAAGGTTGAAGAATCACTTATCCCTGTTTCCCAAGCTGATGGGTCTACAGAATAATACTCTATGGCACGCATGCTGCAGTGGGCTGCTTGTATCATTGCAAGGTCTAAAAGGTTCACCATCCCTGCTCTAGAGGATGCCAAGAAATGTTCTTAAGAAAAAAAAAAGTAGGACTCCCTGCTCAAGTAAGGATTTATCTAGGAAAAAGATACTCTTCATTCCTCTGTAGGACTCAGGGCTTTTGACCTGCGCATCATGCTATGGTAAGAAACATTTCCCAACGTAATGGACCATAGGACCCTATTTCTCAGATATGTCTATCAACATCTCCTGCAAAGGTGTTTGCTGGGACACTTGTTAAGTGAAGGTTTAAGCAAAACCCAATATTTACAGAAGAAAGCAATGCAGTTACTTGCTAAAGAGCACAAAGCATGCAGATCAGTACCATATCTTAGGTGGGAACCCTGCTTCCTTGACTCCCCATTCAGTGCTCCTCAAAGTTCCAATCAATTACAGTGAGCCCAGCATAAGTATAATCAGGCATCTCTTGGTCACTTCCTGAAGCCAAGACAAAGCAATGATAAGTTCAAGACATTTGCATATAATCTTTAGTCTGTACTGAACCTAAAGCGGCTCTGTCTACAAAAACTCACAGGTAGGCTGCAGTCAGGAACACCACTGTGCTTCCAAATTCCAACAGATAACTCCAGTGCTACTTGCAGGTGGGCCCACATGTAGGTTTATATCCAAGATAAGCTGTTCCTGATTGTTTATAGTGGGTTTATACTAATCACCAAAAACTGGAAACAAACCAAATGTCCTTCAACTGGGGAAGAGGTAAACAATAAATGGACTATTACTCAGAATCAAAAAGGAATTGACACACATGGCAGCACAGACGAATCTCAACAGCACTCTGCTAAGAAGCCAGGCTCAAAGGCCATGTTCTAGGTGCTTCCATTTCTGTGTTATTCTTGCAAATGCAAACACAGGAACAGGGACAGGCCAGTGGTTGCCAAAGGCTAGGGATGGGGTGGAAGGTGACCATAAGGGGTCTAAAGAAATGGTGGTGGGGGGGTTGCTCACTTCCCCAGCACATATACTAAAATTGGAAGAAATGGGGGGAAGGTGTGTAAAGTATTCCTGACTGTGGCAGTATTTACAGAACTATGCACATTTATCATAACACAGGACTGTGCCCTTAAAAAAAGTAAATGTTACTCTATGTAAATTATATCTTAACTAATTAAATGAGAACAATGAAATACAGTAAAGGCAATTCTCTATGCAAGGGACCCAAAACAGGCTCTAGGACTGGAGTCCCAGGCCATCCTCACTGCACCCAGGACTCAGCTATAAGAAAAGATATGCCCAAAGCCAGGCATGGTGGCACAGGCCTGTAATCACAGCACTATGGGAGACTGAGGCAGGATGATTGCAAGTTTGAGCCCAGCTCAGGCAACTGAGACCCTGTCTCAAAATAAACACTATAAAAAGTTCTCAGGATATAATTCAGTGGGAAGGCCCTGGGTTCAATCCCCAGCACTGGGGGAAACGTGTACTGAAGTCGCAGGCAGGCCCATTTCCAGCAGCCTTCCATCAGTGGCTCAGCCACCTGGCCCATGGATCTTGTGCTATGATGTGCTCCCACCTACAGCAGTGTCCCTAGGGGAGCTGCACCAGGTTTTGGAGTCTGGGGAAGATGACATTCTCTTTGCCAGTTGAGAATCACTGTTTTAGTGCTTCTTAAGGCCTCTTGAAAAAAAAAAGTCAAAGATAGCCAGCCTACTGGGTGAAAAATTCACCAAATGTCCATTAGAAAAATTAGAACTTTCAATGCAGCCACCAGAGAACTCCAGGAGACCTCCTGGGGCTATAACTAAAGATTAAGTGAAAATTGCACTGAAGGATGGATGGATAAACAAATGTGCTGTATCCACACAAGGGAATATTGTTTGTCTACAACAGGAATGTGGCACCCACACATGCTACGACATGGATGAACCTGGACAACATATGACTAAGTGAAACTGGCTAAATACTGGATGATCCCTTTTATGTCAAATATCCAGGAAAAGCAAATCTGTAGAGGAAAAATACAGATAGATGGTTGCCAGGGACTACAGTGGGGCAAATGGGGAGTACTTGCTAATAGACATAGGGTTTAATTTAGGAGTGATGGAAGTGTTTTGGAATTAGACAGCAAGATGAGACCAGGTCCCAAACCTGGACCTCGCACTCCTCTGCCTCCCTACACTGGCTTCTGAGGGCCCTGTCGGGGCCACTGGCAACCCCCAGCAGCCCGTGTGATTTTTCTTCCAAGCTGCTTTCTCCATTAGACTTCATGCCCTGTGCACAGGGCCCAGGTCTGCCTGTTACCACCCACTCTATCCTCATCCCCAAGAGCACTATGTGACACTCGGAGTTGGTGGATGAGTAAGATCAGAGTACAAATATATTAACTGTACATGATCTGAAGAGTAAAAGAGGACAGACTACACACAACCCTTTCCTGGACATCAGGAGACAGGATTCCAGTCGTAGCTGTGCAACTCTGGGCAGGTCATGGTCTTCTGAGCTGTCAGTTTCCTCTTCCTTAAAACTGGGCCTGTTGACCATGATGACATTTCAGAGACTCCAACTCAAACACTGAATGGCTCTCAAAGCATTTCTCAAAGGCACTTGGAACTACAGGAGTGTCACTTCAGAGGACAGTCACCAGCCCAACTGCCCCCATGTGTGGCTGCTTCTCTCACTGTGGTTTAGTCTGGTTTAAGCAAAGGAATCCAAGGAGACTGTGTCAGCCCTGTTAACTAAGACATAAGATTTTCCATCAGGTGTCCAGCTTTCCATATGTTCTCCTTTTCCCAGAACCCTCAAAAGAGCCCATGTGAGTACCTGAAAATAAGTGTGGCCTATGAAAAAGCACATGAGCAAGCATGCATGCACACACACACACACACACACACACACACACACACACACACACCCTAAGCCAAAGAACCACCAGGAGTCCAAACAATAAACCACCCCTCTCCCCCCTCAAAGGCAGAGCTCTAGAAGCCTCTCTGGGAGATGCTGCATTTTTCCAGAATTGTGTCATCATTCACAACAGAGTTCACTCTCAGGCCTCACATCCATCCAAGCTGGGTGGGGCTGCCCAGAGCCACAGTGAAGAAATCGCTAGCCATTCACACCACTTTTATGGTGAGCTATGACCTCCAAGCAAGCCAGGGGTGTGCAGGGACAAAGCCCAGGCTGCTGGTCCAGCTGCAGCAAAGCAGTGCCCAGCAAGCACGTCCCACGCAGGGAAGAGGCCCATGGAGGGTTTGGAATCACCCAACTGGGAATATAAAATAAGGCAGCTGTGTATAAAAGTCAAAGCTTCCAGCTTAAAAATAAAACAAGCTTTTAAATAAATAAGTGAAGGGGACAGACAAGTTTGTCCCTCTTTTCCACAGGCCTGGATGAGTCTAGGGATTAAGAAGACCACTGAGCAGGGAGAAGCAGAGACCCATGACCTTCTGTGACTCCTGTCCCAATGCAATACTGAACTTGAGATAGTACATGGATGCTTTTCCTTGGAATTTTGGGACTCCATCAAGGGCTACCATAACCTCAGTATTCCCCCAGACCTGAGTGCAGAGGGGTGCTGGTGTTATGGACACCACTGTGTCATCCCTAGGCTGTCACTGCTGAGCTGTCTCTAGGCTCAGAAGACACCCTCATCAGCAAGTGAGCAGACCAGGGTAAGTCCAGCATCCCATGGATGCTGACCAGGAAAGCCAGGTCAGCATATCCTACTTAAGAGTGCAGCCAGGGCCTCTGCATCCTACACTGGCCATGACTCTCTCTTCCCAGTGTCCTCCATCTTCTCTGAGAACTCCTGGCTTTTGGACACTTGGGTCACTGGCCCTGGGGAATAGGAACATTCACCAGATAAATGTGGACAAGTTTCCAAGTCCAAACTTCCCACATAGTCTCATCTCTCAGTTTTTTCAGGGAAGAAGAATACTATTTATTAAAGTCTCCTCCAGGGTCCCACAAAGATGAAGCAAAAGCCACTGACTGACCTGCAGTGACACCCTGCAAGCAGGACTGAAAGCAAACTCAGGAAGGCCACATCTCCATCTCTTCACAGTAGCCCTCTTGTCTATAAAGCTGATGAAAAGGAGAAGATAGGATGTGCCATTTGGAAGGGAACGTCTGAGGACCAGAAGGAGAACACTGTTTGCCCAAGGCCATACTGCTCCATGGGATGGAACTAAAACCTTAGTCAGGCTCCAAGACAACAGATCCTTCATGCCATTGTAGGCCACTGCACCTAGGATCCAGCACTTGAGGCTTAAGCTCTGGAGGAGCCACACATCCCAGAGACAGAATTTCTACAGCCTCTCTCACCCTCATTCCTGAGAAAAGGCTATGCTCCAGTCAATGGGATCCAGCCAGGTGCCTCTGCCAGGAACTTTACCATCTCTGCCCTTCAGGTTCCCTATGGACAAACAACAGGGAAACTGCCATCGAAAGCCTGGGCTGCTGAGGGCCAAAGCACAAGATCCATCAGCTGCCAACATCTGCAGGATCGTCAGCTGGGTCTGCCAGGCTCCACCTCCCCCTCCCCCATAGCCTATCCCAGATGGTTTCCCTGTCCATCCAGCCTCCCCTACTGGGGGCACTGGTATGCCTGTCTACCTTGCAGACCAGCCAGGGAACAGCACCTCCTGCCTCCATGCAAAATGCTACACTGGGCGTAGATGTCCACTTGCAACCATACCACAAGGCAGTCAGTAAGGGTGGGGTGAAGTGAAGAGAGCAAAGTGCCTATCACTCCTGGAAGGGCTGAGGGTTGGAGATGTACAAGGCAGCAAAGCAGGTTGTAAATTCAAGATCACCAAAACCTAGGCCACTGGTTCTCAACCTGGGCTGATTTTGCCCCCCGGGGGACATCTGGCAGTATCTGGAGACATTCTTGGTTATCACAACTACGGGGGCTCCTGGCATCCAATGGATGCTGGTAAATAGCCAGCCCCCCCACAGCAAAGAAACTCACAGTCCCAATGTCAGTAATGTCAAGGCTGACAAACCCTGCTTAGGCGCATAACTTCTGGAAAGTATTTTATTTTCTTTCCCCCAGACCATTCATCATTGCCCTATAAGACAGCCAAAAAATAATGTGGGAGTATGACAATTACAATTCCAGATAAAGGCTCACACCTGTCAGATGGTGTGCTGCTGGCTTTTCCTCTGTTACAATGACTCTTAGTGACTTAGTGGCCGCAGACAGGAAGGCTGACCCTCTGGGAAAACAGCTCAGAGGAAAAACAGGCTTAGGACAAAGCTCTGAGTAGCCCTGAGTAGGCTCTTAAGTGTAAGCATCCCAGAAAAGCCTTGTGCTACCATCACCACCCAAGTCAGGCTGCCTCTGAAATCTGGGTCAATAAGAGTATCCCTTGCCAGGTGTGTTGGATATAGGCTGATTTTTATTCTAATGTGGTTTTACTCAGGAGATGGTGGCTCTTCCTCCAGGAAATTCTGTCAAATGTTTCACATTCCTCGTAGAGAACTACTGTCTATGCAAATTAAGAGTCTGACAGTTTCGGGGCATTACCACATTTTGTTGCTTCTTAATGTCAATGTGAGAAGGGGTGGGGGGGATGCAAATGTTCTTCACTAAAAAACACACACTAACCAGAAACACTTCCCCCTCACACCCAAGGTCAGGAATACGTGCGTAAATGTGGCTCGTGTTTGCAGGCACGCCGCTAGGATGTGAGAAGTGTGGTTGTAAAGGCCTTGACAGGAGCACAGGGGAGGCCTAAGAATAGGTACTTTGCCCCAAGAAGGGTTATCTGTTAGAAATGCATCATTCTCAGCATGGCTGAGCGGCACAGACTGTGACACTGGGATGCGAAAAGTACAGTAACACACACTATTCCAGATGCTCTTCACTCAGAACGAAAAGGAGAAACAGGCCAAGACTAAGTCACTCACTCCAAAGTTTGCTTCCAATTTTTTGAGCTGCTTCGATCCAGCTATCAAGACACTGATTTGGAAAATAGCAGACAGAAAATGAAGTATCTGACATCTCCTTAAAACTGGAAGTAGGAAGAATGAACTAGGAAGTATTACGAGGGCCCTCGCATCTTGGTTCCTATCCAACTTCTGCATTCAGCTTCCAGAAAGCTGCCAGCTTGTGATGGACTACATTTCCAGGGCCTCAATTTCTTCATTGTAAAAGGCAAGTTACAGGTTAAGGGCTGAGCAAAGAAGAGGCCCTCCCTCAGCAAATCACGAGCAAGTTCCCTTCCAGGGAGAGTCACCCAGGAGGTCTGGGCACAGTGTTTTTAGGGGGACTTCCGGCTCTGGATAATCTGACAGATGTTAGGGCCAAGCTCTTCAAACCAAGGCTTTTTCTTATCCAAGCCCCAAGCCCTTACCTAGGGTTGTCAAGAACTTGAGAACGCAGAGGCTCCACTGGTGGGGGCATAAGTTGGTGGAGTTTATCTTAAAGGGAATCTGGCAGCACTTACCAATACACCCTTGGCCATTAAACCCACTTCCAGGTAACTGCATGCCAAGAGTTGTGACAGTAATAACAACAACAGTATAATAATGGCAGCTAAACTTTACTGAGCATTTTAAAAGCTCCAAGTTTTACATGTAATTTATATACATACATTTGATACGTGATACATCTGGCATATTCTACATATGATACTGATTTGATAAATATATTAAGTCACCAAACTCTATAAAGTAGGTATTATTATCTCCATCTTACAGAAAAGAAGGCTGAGACACGGAGAGATTAGTAACTTGCCTTAGGTCAGGGGTCAGCAAATGTTTTCTGTTAACAGGCCAGATGGTAAATATTTCGGGTTGGACATATGGTTTCTGTCCCAGCTACTCAATCCTGCTGCAATAACTTGAAAGCAGCCACAGACAAAAGGTCAACAAATGAGCATGCAGCTTTGTCCCAACAAAACTTTACTTACCTGATCCTAGATTTTTAACTTCATATAACTTTTATATATCAGGAACTTGTTTTCTGATTTTTTTTTTTTTTACAATCATTTAAAAGTGAGAAAGTTGTTCTTGGCTCATGAACATATAAAAAAAAACAAGGAGGGTGGATCAGGCCCAAAGAGCTGCAATCTACCACCCCGTCCCAGTCATTCATCTGCTTTGGAAGACTTGCTTCACAGCCAGCTGCTCCAAGCTCAGCAAGGTACATGCACAAGCTTATACTATCATTACTTCATTTAATTGCAAAAAGACAGAGTGTGGAAATGGTTCAATAAATCATGCATATAAAAATAAATAAATAAATAAATCATGCATAGAATTCATATTACGGAATATTGTGCAGCATTGAAAAGGGTCCATACACACCTGAGGTGATGTGACAGCACTGTACACACTGAAGTGAAAAAAGCAAATTAGGCATCAACACACGTCATGACACTATTTATGTATTAAAATAAAGCTAATTGTGTACATGTACATACATATATGCACACACATTTGCACAACTATAAGCTGTCAGTATTTAGAATGAGTCCTGGAAGCCCGGTGTAGTGGTGCATGCCTGTAGTCCCAGCACTCTGGAAGGCTCAGGTAAGAGGATAGGAAGTTCAAGCCTAGTCTGGACAATTTAGCAAGACCCTATTACAAAACAAAAAAGGGTTACAGCTGTAGCCCATTGCATAGGCCCTCGGTTCAAATCCCAGTACTGGAAAAAGAAAAGAGAGAAAAGGGACGGGGAGGGGAAGGGAGGGGAGAGGCTGGGAAAGACATCACCAAATGTCAGCAGACATAGAGGGCAGAAAGGACTTTCACACTTGCTGTGTATATATTCAGTGCTATGATTTAAAACTTTTCCATCCTGATGTATCTTTCTCCTGCCTGTATAATAAAGCAAAACAAAACAAAAACCAGGTCCTAGTTACAAAGCAACACTTGCAAACATACTTTGAGCACTCTGAGCAGTTTCCATGTATCCCAAGGTAAACAAAAGCTGGTTACAATTAATTAGGCCAGGACAAAGACATTCCTTCCACAGGGAAAAACAAACAAACAAAGGTGGTGGATAGAAAGTAAAAACAGCTACAACTCTATCTATATGATCTGCTTTGATGCCACATGTGCATGACCCATCTTTCTCCAGACACCATCTATCTCCAAACCAAGGATGTCAGTCGTAAACATAGCCTCCAACATTTTCATCTGATGTGCGACTGTGGAGGCGCACTTTCTTGCTGCATCAACTCTCATGTACAAAGTTATTTTGGTTTTCTCCACTGGCATGAATGTAGCTGAAGGGGAGGCATCGGCTGTGGAAATGAGATTTCCCTCTGTGCCAATTTTAAAATCCAGCCTTCAGGTCATCTTACTTTGTTGGAAGCTTCCCACAGTCACATTTTTTTGTTTGTTTGTTTTACATGAAAGAGCACATTCCCTTTCCCCAAGCCAGGTTTGCCATTTTCCATTGCTCTTATTAAATGCACCTTATTCAAATGGAATGTTCTCAGTTTCCTCTCTGCTCTGGCCTGAAGTCGATCCCCTCGGACATTCACACAGATCCCAAGCCCTAGGCCACCTCTGTGAACCACCTAATCAGAGCTGCAGAAAACAGGAGGGTCCAAAATCCCATCAACACAGGCCAGGACCAGTGCATGGATCTGATCCCAGGGCCCAGCTCCATCCTCAGTACTGGACAGACCCTCAGGGGTTCTCAGCCAGCCCCTGTGCCAATTAAAACAGCAGCAGGTGGAGGCAGAATCTGAAGGTGATGAAACGCAAATCCATGAGGAGCCAGCCCTTCTCAGGTGACCTTCCCATCAGAGCTGTGAGGGCCTTCTGTGGACCAAACAATGACCGTTTTCAATCCCAAGGAACACCTGGCTTGGAGGGTGTAGGAGGGAGCTTTAAACCTCAACTAGGCATGCACACTAATTCCAAATTCATGACACAACTGTATGCATGCCCTAAACTGGCAAGACAAAACTTTGCTGGTCAAGGTTGGAACTGGGCCATCTCATTGTGGCCTCTGGATGCCACTTTCTGGATGTGGCCATGACAGACATGCTCAGTAGATCAATTTGTGGTGGACATTATTTATCTTTTGGATGAGGCGATTCTAATTCTCACTTTTCTGATGGGATCAATTGTATGCTTTCCAAATTCTTCCTACCACATTAGGAATAAAAAACAAACTATAGGGGGCTAGGGATTTAGCTCAGTGGTGCCACCACCTGCCTTGCAAGCGCAAGGTCCTGAGTTCAATCCCTGGTACCCAAAAAAACAAAACAGAACTATAAGAAAATTTAGTTAATATATACTACATATTTATTGGTTTCCAAAAATGAGTTTGCCCTTCTAAACTTTTAAGTGTACGTATGGAAGTATTACTACTGTAAACAGAATGCAGCCCTTTAAAACCTTTCACTGAGTATAAGTGAAACACCATACCTGCTGAATGGCAACTCCTTATACTGCCCCCTTCCCCAGCCCTTGGTAACCACTCTTATATTCTCTATGAATTGACTACTTTTTTTTTTTTGGAGACAGGGTCTCACTATGCAGTTCAGGCTGGCCTTGAACTCGTAGCAATCCTCCTGCCTCAATCCCAGTGCTAGGATTACAGGCATACCCCACCATACCCGGCTTGAATTAGACTACTTTAAATCCCTCATATGAATGGAACTAGGCAGTATTTGTCTGTGCAACTGGCTTACAGTCATACTTTGGTACTTGATTGCTCTGAAACTCTGTCAAATTTGGTACTCAATGCATTTTGATGCAAAAATTTTGTCCAAACACTTGTCATTCGGTACTTGACATGCAAGCTCAAACTTGTTTTTTTGATTGCCTTATAACTTGCCACCCTTTCCAGCCAAAACAATTTGGTACTTGTCACTTTTTATATTCATTATGCCTCCTGGAATCAATCAAAGATGAGTACAAAAGCACTGCTGTATTTCACTTAGCCTAAGGTTCTCAAAGTTCACTCACATTATAGCTGAGGTAGGATTTCCTTCTTCATTGAGGCTGAATAATATTCCATTGTATGCATATATATTGTACTTTATCCATTTATCCATGTATAGATATTTAGGTTGTTTCTACCTTTGGGTGTTGTTAATAATGCTGCCATGAATGTAGGAGTGACGGTTTAGATTCAAAATGTACCCCAAAAGTCTCATCCATTCAGAGGTAGGAGTGTTGGAAAGTGATCGAATTGTAGGATCATTACATTCATCAGTGGTTTAATCCACTGAGGAGTTCATAGTTGAATGTGCTATTATGAAATGAGGCCCAGTTTGAGGAAGCAGGTAATAGGAGGCAAGCCTCTGGAGGATATTTTGCTCTCTCTGGCTCCTTTCTCTCTGCTTACCAGCTGCCATGGACTGAGCAGCTTGCTTTCCTCCATCATGCCCTTCTACCATGATGTTTCTGCCTTAGAGCCAGCAGCCATGGACTGAAACTTCTAAAACCTTGAGCCAAAAGAAACCTCCTTTCCCTTAAGTTGTATATGTCAGGTATTTTGTCCAACAACAAAAAAGTGACTAATACAAAGTACAAATATCCCTTCAAGTTCTTTTTCAATTATTCTGGACAAATATCCAGAAACAAGGTTGCTAGGTCACGTGGTAATTCTATTTCTGATTTTTTAAGGAAACTCCATAATTTTTCCATAATGACTACAACATTTTATACCCACTAATAGTGCACAAGTTTCCAATTTCTTCACATCTTTGTCAATAATTGTTATTTTTTGTTATAATGGCCATCCTAACAGGTACAAAGTGATGTATCATTGTTGTCATTGCTGATAATTAGTTGAGCATCTTTTTTCATATTCCTGTTGACCAATTGTATGTCTTCTTTGGAGACTTGTCCATTCAAGTCCTTTGCCCATTTTAAAATCAGGTTATTTGATTTTTTGTTATGGAGTTGTAAGCATTGTTTATATATTTTGATTATTAACCCTTTTTCAGATAGGAAGTTTGAAAACACAATTTACTTTAGAGCAGTGCCTTAAGGCCTATTAGAATACAAAATTTTCAGCACACAGCCCCAGTATATTATACATATATAGAGTTTGATCCCCAGTACCAGAAAAAAAAAGTTATACATATATATATATATATATATTTTTTTTTTTAAGTTAGTATCAAAGGATTGGCAAGATATTTGTGAGCCAAATCTGGCCGAATGTGGGTTTGTTTTTTATTTGGTACTGGGGATTGAACTTGGGACCGTGCACTTGTGAGGCAGGTGCCACAAATGTGTTTTTATAAATAAAGCTTTATTGGCACACAGCCATGCCCATTTGCTTAGCTTTTAACCTAAAATGGTATAGCTAAATGACTACAACACAGCCCATATGACCCATAGCCTAAAACATTTATTGTCTACCTCCTACAGAGACAGTGGCCCAAACCCTAGTGTAATGAGCAAGGCTTCAAAGCAAATATCAATTTTGGCCTCAATCATAATATAACAGGAAGATCATCCCTAGGCTAGATTATTCTCTTTTAAACATTGATTTTTCTTACTTACTTTTCTTACAACTTTAAAATTCAAGCTCCTACCAGCCAGGTAGGTCAGGTACTGATACAACTCTGGTTGCTACCAGGAGGCACCTCATTCCTGCATGGTTGGGATGGAAAGCCATTTCGAACATGTGGCACTCCTTCAACCCCTGCTTCAGTAACAGCCATTTCACATGACCCCCTTTTCTCCAGTTCCAGCAAACAATACGGGATCACCAAAAACAGTCCTTTCTAGGCCTTCTGCTGGTTTTCAGGAAAGGTATCTATAGGCTATAGTCCCGAAATTAACTGTTATTTGACCCACCCCTGACCTAGCCAAGAATTAGACAGAGGAAGGACAAGTAGAGATAAGAGATGGGGCAAAAAGAATCCCAGGGACAGTGTTTGAATCCTTGGATCCAGAAATCTAGGATTCCCAGACCCTTGAGTCCATAAATTCTCATTTTTGCTTAAACTAGTAAGATCTGAGTTTCTATCACTTGCTACCAAAGGGTTTCTAAATACTGCAACTGGGATTTTTTTAATGTTCTATCCCTTGCACTTGAGAGTTCACATATTATTTTTTTGTTTTTGTACATTATTTTAATAATTTTCATGTTTGATGAGTATATAACAACTCGATCTAGCCCCCTCACCAGCTGAGCCCAGGGCAGACCTCATGGGTGCCACAATCCTGACCTGGCGAATCTTGTCTATAGCAGACACAGCTGCCACCACGATGTCTGGGGCTGCCCTAGTATTCAGGTGAGCACCTCCAGTCTGCCATGTGCCCAGCTACTGATATGCCCAGGTATGGCCAGCCATGCATCAGTGCTCAGAAAGACAGCCTCCCCACCTGCAATGGGACAGAGCACATGGCTTTCAGCTTTGCCACACGTATGCCTCTCCCTCCGCCAGACTCCATCCCTCAGAGCCCAGGCTCTAGACTTGTTGGAGCATTCCCCCCAACCAGGGGCAGTAAGACTTGTCCACCCCTTGCTCAATCTTTGGTCTCTGTCGTTATTTTTCTTTCACAGAGTGTAAGTTACTAATAAAGAGGACCAGAATACACCACCCCACTTTGACAAGGGATTGTTCTGAGCTAAAAGCTCAGATTGTTCTGTCTTCCAACTTTCAGTTTAAAAGTGGGACATAAATTTCCATGTGTAAAGATCTCTCCTTCCTCTTCCATAGCAGAAAGAAATCCAGACAACTCATAGCACCTGAAACAACTCTTACCTACTAAACAACCCTTATTTACCATACGTGTCCTCCTTTTACCTCCTTATAACTTGCCTAGCCCCCAGAAATCCCAAACCCCTTTTCCTTTGCTTAGACTAAGATGCTATAGGAGCCCCAAATTCTAACCACATCCTCGGGCCATATTTCTTTGTGAACTCCCATGCCTAAATCTGAATTAAATCTGGGTTTTTTTGTTGTTAATTTATTGTTTGTCAATTTAATTTGTAGATCCCAGGCACTGAACCCAAGAGGATAGAGAACAAAGTTTCTTCCTCCCTTATACTTGCATTATTGGTAGTCTACCTCTCAACAAAGCCAGTTCCAAGATCAAGGCAAATAACAACTGCCCACCACCCCCACGGCCCCAGTGCCTGGGCCCAATGGAGGCTCAATATCTATTCACTGAGTGAATGAGCAAATGTCTCCTATGAGCCAGCCACATGCCCTTCTCAAAACTATATATAACACTGTATATGTAACCATAAAACTCCTTTCTACAACTAGGCCAGCTTCAATTTGGCAAAAGATATGTGTTCCCAGAGAGGTCTGTGGTTAGCAGTGTGGGACCGAACCTGAAGAAAGGCCCGTGTGAGAAAAAGCTCACTGAACATTCTGGCAAAGCCTCAGTGAACCTGTCAGCTGCTGACGGGACAGAGAATAGACTGAAGACCACATGTCATATGTCCCCCCAACATGAAGGTACTTGAGGATCCCTTCCCCGTTCCCCACAGGAGACAGAAGCACAGCACTGCAAACACGCAGGGGCCACAGGGCCAGCCCTGCTGGTGCCATGGCTCACCCCAGCTTCCTGTCACCCTCTACCTCCTCCTCTTGGTTCTCACAGAAGCCCTAGACAGGTGGGGGGACTTCCTCACTTTACAGATGCGGAAGAGGAGCCCAAAGGAGGCCTGTCTGCTACACAGGAAGTGGTGGACAAGGGACAAGGGT
This sequence comes from Heterocephalus glaber, assembly GCF_053883595.1. Classification (NCBI taxonomy): domain Eukaryota; kingdom Metazoa; phylum Chordata; class Mammalia; order Rodentia; family Bathyergidae; genus Heterocephalus; species Heterocephalus glaber. Next base: position 65,337,773 of record NW_028258320.1, read on the forward strand.
ACAGTCTCTTTGGTCCCTAACCCCCAGCCTTTGCAATCAGCCTGGTCACAGACAGACGCAGTGGCCCCAGGCCTCAGCATCTGCATTCCTGATGTTCCAGCTGTGCAGCATCCAGCCGTGGACTTCCCAGGTCTTCGAGGGGCTGCTGTCCCCACTGACAGATGCAGTACTGCCCTTGTACTCTACGTGTTTTTTAAAATGAGCTTCTCAAAAATGAAACTTCTTCTCTTCATCAAGGAGTAAGATTCTCAAAGTTGTATATGTCATTTAGATTACAAAAAAGAAATACACATATGTATTTTTGAATGGAAAACCATGTTTTTCAAATGCCTAGGTTTCAGTGCTCCTCCTCTTTTCAAAATCAAGTTTTCTACTGAGCTCTTTTGCTCTTTCATGGTAGAATGACCATGACTATACTGCCTGAACTGGGACCCTTTCAAGAATGGAAGGGGTCACTATTAATTCTGACCCTAGCCACAAGATTACCCAGAAGAAAGTGCCCAGCCACTTTTCAGGCAAGAAACAGGGTGTGTCACCTCCCTGCAGTTGTGTTTCAAGTCAGAATGACATTCTCTTTGCTCCACTAAGCTCAGGTCCATGTGCGAGCTCATTTTCCAACAGAAGGTGGGTGCTTTCCTGCTTGGTGCTCTAGAAGCCAAAGGATCCAGGACGCTGTTTTCCAGCCATAATCCTGAAGGGCCCTGAAGAAACCATTCCAGTCCCGGGAATTTCTCAGGCGGGTGAGGGGTGGGGTGTCTCCTCTCAGAACAAAGAAGGCTGGTCCACCCCAGCCTCAGGGAGGCCACACCCTTCATTCCAGATGGAACCCAATCTCTGCTGTGTATTATAAACCTCCAGAGGAAATCATGCCACCTCCCTGGGAGAGCCAGCCCAAAGTTTCACTGAGATCTTCAGAGCCAGCCCCCCTCCTTCTGGCCTACCCTCCACCCAGGAAGCCCCTCAGGTCCCCTCCAGCCAGCAGAGCTCTGAGGGCATCCTCTCTGCTTCAGGCCAGAAAACACTCTCAGGGCCTAGGACAAACTCAGAACCTGAAATAGAGATGCACACACAAAGAAATCTCCCTCCCCAGATCAACACACTGACCCCCAAGCCCTTTGATCCCCACACAGACTGTAAACGGAAAGACAGGAAATGCAAGAAGCAAAGCTCAGTGCCATTTCCATCCCCACCCCCACCCAGCTGCTCCTGACAGACGAACGGCCTGGTAAGGGCCTAGGCCCAGCATGAACTGTACTGCAAGGGTACAGACAACACCCTCCAGTGAGACCTGGGCTTCCCATCTCATTGCTTAGATTCCCTTTGTCCTAGAGTGTTCCAAGGAGAATGGGGGAAGGCCGGTAGAAGGGACTCCCACCCCCTACCCTAACCTACCCCACTCCACCCACTGCCTCCCTTCCTGGAGCATGCCACCCCCCCACCCCACCCCCACCCCACCCCCGACAACTCCCAGGAATACCGCTGCTTTCTCTCCCTGGAGGGCTACAACTGCTTCTTGGCTGGGTAAACTACCTCTCATGGCTTGAAGTGAAGTGGAGACCTGGTTAATGTCTGCCACTCCCTCCATCCCCACACATTCCTGCTGCTAAGTGTCCACACAGGGCTCTGACAGAGAAGGAGCAAAATCAGGCCTGTTAAATTATGCTTCCTGCCGGGGGTGGTGGCACACTCCTGTGATCCCAGTGCTCGGGAGGCAGAGACAGGAGGATCAGCTCGAGTTCGAGGCCATCCTGGGAAGGCAGGGGTCCCCAGACCAGAAGTTGGTCAGGTGACAGAAATGGGTAAAGGGAGTCTATGGTGAAATAAAGAGTCTAGAACCTTGTCCCAAGAAACAACCAACATTCCACTGTAGACAAGTGTGGCTACGCAAGAATTCCCACCTGATATGGCCAGTGTTCTAACTTTTCTGAGAAAAGTATGAAATCAAGAAAGTCATGCGAAATTTTCTCTTTTTTGACAGAATCTCACTATGTAGCCCAGGCTGGCCTTGAACTTGCAGTGATCCTCCTGCTTCAGCCTTCCAAGTGCTGGGATTACAGGCATGTGCCATAATGCCCTGCTAATTTTTGTTTTTGATATTTTCTTATTTTCAAATTTTCTGAGCTGAACAGTTTGCCTCCTCCAGACATGTAGGCCCTGCTACAACCTGGGCCCGGTTCTGCTGGGCATTATTAACATCTCCACACAAGAATACAGTCCAGGAGCAGCACCCATGGCCAAAGGCATGGGGGATGCCCATGCCTCCCTGCCCAGCTCCTCTGCAAGCTATGGCCTTCTGGGACCCCTTCTGAGAGTAATCTTATCTTTTAGGCAGGAAATAGGATTCACTTCATTTGAATTCACTTTACTCACATTAACTCTACAGAAACTCCCCTTTCAGCCAGCTCTGTTGAAACATCTCTGCAAGAGATACAACAGAGCCTGGTGTGGTGGCATACTCTGGGAGGCTGAGGCAGGAATGTTCAGAGTTCCAGCCCAGCCTGGACAACTTAGCAACTTGGTGAGACTCTGACCTCAAAATTTAAAAATAAATAAACAAAAAAAGAGTGAGGATAGGATGTAGCTCAGTGCAATGGCCCTAAGTTCAATTCTCAGAGTGTGTAGGTATGTTGGGGCAGAGGGATACTGCAGGCAGGATCCCTTTTCCAATAAAAATATAGAAGACGCACTGTATAGTGGCCCTGGAGTAAGGCAAAATTCAGGTATTCTGGTTTCATCTATGACACAGCAACTACTATATATAAGCACAAAATAAATAACAATGAACACACACACGCCCCAGCCCCATGCTCACCAAGCCTACAGGCTACCAGTTCCCAAATTTATCTTATTTCAAACAGTAAATTCTAAATATAACACAGTTTCTAAAAAAGAAACAGTGTCAGAAATTATTCAAGCAGATGTCCCCGCACCTTCATATTAAAATGATTCATGCATTTTGTTCTTGATCCAATTCATGAGCTTTGAGGAGTTTGGGGAGCTTGAATATGTCTTGTAATGGGCCCGCAATAAAAGACAAATTGTCACACACTCCATTTCAGAGCATTTGTAACACATCCAGACAGCCCACAAATAGTAGTACATTTGGTTTTCTCTTCACCAAGGAACTGATTTGCAAAGACTGAATGGTGTGATTTTGTTTTTAAACCCGATCTTTTGCTTTAACACTGTCTGGTCCCTTACATGTTGGTGAACTCCAGAATATGGTTTCTAACAACACACAAATCAGGTTGCCATTGTTCTCAGTCTCCTGATCTGTTTCTTTAATAGAAATCTAGACATGAAGAACATCACGATTGATGAAAGCCAGATTTAGAAAATGCAGTTATCACTCACATGCTAGGCTTCCAAATTAAACTTAAGGCACATTAGCATTTCAAATCCATCTTTAAAAAAGAAAAAAATCCCAAAATATACTCTGTCTCCTACTGACAGTGGAATTTAGGAAGCATTCCTAATTTTTGTGCCTCAGTTTCCTCACTTATAAAATGAGATTAACCACTTGTACCTACCTAACAGGCATGTGGCAAGGAGGGAATAAATGAAATAAGACATGTAAAGTAAGTATAAACTACTTTTATTGATTTTCTTCACTAATGTGATGTGGAAGAACATAATGGTTAAAAGCACATTGACTCTCTGGGCACAATATTTGTTTTTGGTACCAAGGATCGAACTCGAGACCTTGTGCTTTCGTGGCAGGCGCCAGAGCCACTGAGCTAAATCCCCGGCCCATCTGGGCACAATATTGAATGCCTGTAATTCCAGCTTCTTGGGAGGCTGAGACAGGAAGTTCACAAGTTCAAGGCCTACCTGAGCAACTTAGCATGACCTTATCTCAAAATCTAAAAGTAGCTCCCCACTCCGTGGGTTCAATCTCCAGTCCCATAAGGGAAAAGAAAGTTGGGGGCACTGACTCAAGAGCCTGGGTTCAAATCCCAGCTCTTCTATTCCTTACTGTAACCTCAGGAATGTTTAGGAATCTGTCTGGGTCACCGTTTTCCTATCTGTGGAACTGGATCCTAAATAGTATCCACCCCAAGTGGAGGCTGAGAGGAGGCCCTGAATTAGGTCCTAGCTATTCTCGAGATAATGAAACCACAGCTGACAAGAGGTGTCACCCAGCCCTGGAGGAGCTGGCCATGTAATGATTTCAGGGACATGTCCAGACTTCCATAAGGAAACAGATTTGGGATGAAGCCCATGTCCATGCGGACAGAATCCACTTCCGGACTCACACACCGCTATTGTTCCTAACACCTTAGGTTCACATCTCCATGGTGACAGGAATATTTGTTTACATGTTTCCTGATCTTTTTTTTCCTTTTTTGTTCTTTTTGTTTTTTTCTACAATTGGGGTCCCACAAGGGCAGCCAGGCTGATGACTTCATTGTTTGTGGCAAACGTCAAATGCACCTGCCCCTGTGCAAAGCCTGGGACATAAGTTCACATTCAAGTTTTCTTGACCCAAAGGACTCTCTCTTCCCTATCTATGCCCCACCCCTCTGAGCCTGCAAGTATCTCCTACCCATGTGGCTTCGAACCCTGCCAGTCAGGACCCTTTGACTACAAGTGTCAAGTTATCAGTGTACCCAAACAGGAAGCCAAGGGGTATACATCTGGCTCCCAGGATGCTAGAGACCAAAACTGATCCACGTGATGAAGAATCTGTCTCAGCCCGAATCTCTAACCTCTGTCTTTCCTCTCCCCACCCTCCCCATGCCCCATCTGCCTTTGACTCAGCATTGCGCTGTGTTGCCTTTATCCTCAGACAGGCCATGGCAACCAGCTCCAGCAGCTCCAGTCTTCCACCTACCACCACATGGCAGCCCCAGCAGCACAAGGGCAGCCCTGTCTGGCCCAAGAATCACATCCTCGTCCCTGAACTAGGCCCGGAGGTCAGGCAGAGGATCAAGGCTCCGATTGGCCAGGGCTAGGACACATGCCCATGGATGCCTCGAAAGATAGTGATCCCTAATATATCAGACTGCGAGTGAGCACACACCCCAGTCACATACTGTCCTTCCCTCTATCACACTCGGACATCATGCCAAAAGGAAACAGCAGTACCTCTCATTCTTGCATTCCTAAAGTGCTTTGCCTGGCATTATCTACCCAGGAGGTCTCCAACCTCATCAGCTCCCTGGACTCCGATTTCAGTCAGCCGTGCTCATTAGTTGCTCATTAATTTGCTAAATGGGATGAACAGGAACCCAGCCTGCACTGGGCACACTGCTGATGACAGGATCCTAGACAGTCAACTGCTAATCAGCTCACCAGCTTGTCAAGCAAGAATCACAGTCCTCACCTCCCACCAAGTGTCGTTTTTTTTGTTGTTGTTATTGTGTTTTGTTTTGTTTTTTGAGGCAGGGACTTACTATGTATTTCAGTTTGGCCTTGAACTCACTATGAAGCCCAGGCTGGCTCCAACCTCACAGAGATCCTCCTGCCCCAGCCTCCTAAATACTGGGATTACAGGCGTGTGCCACCATGCTTGGTCAAGTGTTGTTTTACGATTATGTGCGCAATGGTGGCTACTGTAAAGGCAAACACACTCCCGCACACCCAGAAGAGCCCAACCTAACAAAGCAAGTGCCTGGTGAGCCCCACCCCTACCCAGGACACTCAGAAGGTCCCACGCATTCTTCTCTTCATTCTTCTTCCTTGCTCTCCACTCCCAGTTACAAAATTGCCAACCACAGGGGCTGCCTATTTTATGCACCAAGTCAGACAGTAAAGGAATGCAGGCTTTTCCCAAAAATCAAATTCACACTTGAAATACAAAGGCGTGTCACCATGTAGCAGTCGAAAAGTGTGCTAGATACAGTAAGGCATGTATTCACACATTCCATCAAACCAGTCAGTCAACAAATGGGTCCAAGGAGAGATTTCAAGGATCCTTACAGTAACAGGACTGGAAAAATCTTAAGACTCTTGTGGTGGAAGGCTAAGGAGGACAACCCTCACTGAGTTCCAGCAGACCTGGTGTGTTTCTTTTTTTATCGATTTTTATTTATGCTCTCTTCAAATGACCTCACACTTATAAGGCATTAATTGTCACTCCCACTTCCCAAAGGAGAATATCTTGATTCCTCTACTGTATGTGTGTGTAATGCATGCTCGCTCCACAAAATCCAGGCTTTCCTAACCCCCTATGTTATGATCATCTTGCCATGTTAATAAAAACACATTCCTTTTGTTAGTTTGGTTTTAGTTTTTGACACAGGGTCTGCCTACATAGTTCAGGCTAGCCTCAAACCCTCTACTATCCCAGGCCGACCTCAAACTGTCTGTCAGTGATCCACCTGCCTTGCCCTCCTCTATGCTGGGATGATTAGGTGTGCACACTCCAGACAAAATCCCATAATTTCATTTTTTCAGCACTGGGGATTGAATTCAGGGCCTTCATACGGATGTACATCCCCGGTCCATTTTTATTTTGAGACAATGTCTAATTGTCCAGGTGAGGTTCAAACTTGCAACCCTCTTGCCTCAGTTTCCTAGAGTGCTGGGGTACAGGAATGTACCACTATCCCCAGTGGACTCCCATAATTCTTTCTTTTTTTTTTTTTTTGGTACCAAGGATCAAACTCAGGACCTTGCACTTGTGAGGCAGGCAGTGGCACCACTGAGCTAAATCCGCGGCCCCATAATTCTCAATAGTACTTATGAGTCCATTGTTTGAATATGCCAGGATTTATTTCATCAATGCTCTACTGATGGTCACTGCAGTTATTTCCAATCTTTCAATAGAGTAAATACTGAACAAACCTCCGTATCATTTATACACTAACTTCCTTAAGATAAAGTCTTAGAAACAGAATTTCAAGGTCAAGGGTTACACAGTTTTGAGTCTTCTGATGTATATATTGCCAAACTGTCCTTGAGAAAAACTTATCAATTTACATTCCTATCACCATGGGATTATAAAGTATAAAGCAGGAATCTAACCCTGTATCTCTCCCAACAATTAGTCAGCTAGTTATCTCAACCCCATTTCCGGAGTGAACCCCTCTTTTCCTACGAATTTGAAGCACTTCCTTTATTATATGCTAAATTTTTACATGCAGCTGTGTCTGTATCTGTGCTATTTCATTCATATTGTTCACTGGATCTCTAGGATCCTTGGGGCATTATCCCTATGTGATACAGAGGCTAAATTACTAGTCGGGCAAGTTAGCTACGAAGTTAGAACACCCTAACAGCAAATCACCAGTCTCCCTCCACCTTTTGCCCCATCCAGCTGTAGAAAAATAATGGAAAGAGACCCAGCAGTCCCCTCCACATCACCCTAGACTACAAAATCTGTGCGTCGTCTCCTGTCAAGATAAGGCAGACACGCAGACCAAACAGTGCAAGAGAGTGAAGAGGTGGCTAAGGATCTGCCAGGAGCCCGCAGGAGCACCTGAGCACCTGAATGTGCTCAACCCTCTCCCGCCTCTTCCCCGCATGTGCTGACAGTGTCCCCAGACACAAACCGTGCAAACCCGGCAGTGCCTCTGACTCCTTGCGGGATATCTTCAAGTCCACATGGCAATATTTCCATTACTTGTGTCTACATGGAAAATTCTTACATTTTCTCAACAATATTTACTTATTGTTTTCTTTGGCCAGATGGTGTACTGTGTATTTTTAAACTTTCCAGGAAGACTATTTATTATGATAATACAGTGCAGAACAATCAAACTGTTTATTTTTTATTTTTTATTTAATATTCCTTTCTATAATCCACTAAAGAAAATACTAGAATCATGCATTTTCCTTTCTTGGATTGCAGGCATCAGTTCGGTTAGCAGCGGAGGGGTTTTGCCCTATTTGTTTCTATTAAACATGTAACCCCTCCTGGCTCTAATTCCTCCCTCTGGGATATTCTTTCATTTTCATGTGTAAGGTCCACTCTTCAAATTAAGGTCAAATTCCATTAGCAAGTATCCTCAGTTGAATGACTATCAGTGGAAAATGCACCAGCAAACTCAAAATTGGGAGGGGACAAGATTACCTGGGCCAAGCTGCACATTTATGCAGCTCAAGAAAGTGTGGCTTGGGCCAGGGATTTAGCTCAGTGGTTCCACTGCCTGCCTCACAAGTGCAAGGTCCCAAGTTTGATCCCCGGTACAAAAAATAAAAAAGAAGAAAGTGTGGCTCAAAGAGGTCAAGCAATGTGCCTAAGACCATATAAGACCATACAGCATGTGGCAGCAGTTTCCCTTCTTCAAATTTTCAGTCTCTAACAGCACAGTCAGTGGGGATTGAAACATGTTACTTTGGTACACTTAATAGCAAGAGGCTATACCATATAACCTCAAGAAGAAAAAAGTAGATGTCTTGATCCTAGTTCTGGCAACTTGTTAAGCCACTGTATTGGAGCTTTGCCAGATGTGAACAGCACCACTGTTCCCATCTGTTAACAGCACCACTGTTCCCATCTGTTAACAGATTCTGCTCAATAGTGGTACAAAGTGGGAATCTGGAGGCCGGGGTTCTGGCTTTAGTTCTCCAGTGGGCATCACAGGCATCTTCTAATATTACAAGGGCCCCCTCAGCAAAGAGTGGTACATTTATTTATCCTGGAGACCACCAAAAAGCAGAACCAGAATCTAGTGGCTAGCCAGGCAGAGTGGCGCATGCCTGTGATCCCAGCTACTTGGGGGGCTGAGGCAGGAAGATCAAAAGTTCAAGGCCAGGGCTGGGGATTTAGCTCAGTGGTTCCACCACCTGCCTTACACGCACTAGGTCCCAAGTTCAATACCCAGTACCAAAAAAAAAAAAAAGTTCAAGGCCAGCCTGGGCAACTTCATGAGACCCTGTCTCAAAATAAAACGAAGGGGGAGGAGTAAAGATGTAGTTTAGTGGTAGAGTACCCCTGGGTTCAATCCCTAGGACCAAAAAAAAAAAAAAAAAAAAAAGACAAAACAAAACCAAAAAAACCCTAATGGCTAATACTGTGCCAGTATACTTGGCCTTGAGAGGCAGACTTGGGATACCTTAAGTATCTGCTGAGGTCCAGGGAGATAATTTTATTTAAAAGCCCTAGTCTCAGCCCTCGGGGGCTTTGTAATTTAGTGGGTGAGGTGAGGAATATATATATATAAAATTCGGCACTTCAAAATGTATTGTGCTTATGGGAGACAGTATGGACTCCATATCACTAGAAGAATTTGAATAGAGAGCAAAAACTGCAGGAGCACTGCAGAGCAGAGTTTGGAGGGCCAGGTTGGGGTTGATCTCCACATGATTTCAGGCGATAACAGAAAACCTAGAGCTCTCGGGGCCTGTGGGCAGCTGTCGCCATGCCTGGCTCACCAGAGAAGCTCCTGGGGCATTGTCAAACCATGGACTTCCCACTTTCCCTCTGAGCTTTTCACTCAGTGCATCACAGCCAGGGCCTGTGTTACAGGCTCAACTGCATCCTTCCAAGACCCAGATGTTGAAGTCCTAACCCCAGTACCTCAGAATGTGACCTCATCTGTAAAGAGGACCTTTATGGGGCTGGAGATTTAGCTCAGTGGTTCTGCCACCTGCCTCACAAGTGCAAAGACCTGAGTTTGATGCCCAGTACCAAAAAAACAAACAAGAGGACCTTTATGCTTAAGAGGTCTTTAGGACAGGCCCCGATGCAATGTGACTGGTGTTCTTACACAAGGTGGAAATCTGGACATGGACGCACAGGGAAAAGATGGTTGTCTACAAGCCAAGGAGAAAGATCTGGAGTGGATCCTTCTAGCATCTTCCAAGAGGGCGTGGGCCTGCCCACACCTTGATTTTGGACTTCTGGCCTCTAGACTTCGAGGCAATGTATTACTGCTGTTGTAAGTGACCAGTTTGCAGCGATTTGTTAAGAGCAGCCCCAGGAGACCCACACGGCCTGCCAGTCAGTGTTACTAGGGCTGCCAAGCTCTAAGATCCAGGTCTGGGGCCTTGGAGGCTGTTTCTGCCCTGGCATTCCACCCTGAGGCTTCTTTCCAACCTCGGTCCCTTCTCCAGGGAAGGAAACGCTGGTTATGATGCAGTGAGGACAGTGAGCCCTGGGTTGTCCCCTGGGCAGCTTTCTCCATGTCACTGTTGCTTCCAGGCAGCCACAAGTACCACAGTGTGAGCCCACACACCTACAAATGCCACTTTCTCCTCCAACAGTGGTAAAAATTACTGAAGACTTTAGACCATGCCCTCATGCCAAGCTTATCTTGGAGGGAAGCAGAGCAGAGAGCAAGGACCCGGAACTCATTTTGTATTGTACTATTATTTGTGCTTTCAATTCTCAAGGTGGGAACCTCACTGAGGTAAATCACATGCAAACTTTCAACCGAAGTAGTTACCATAGACGGAAGAGCCACAAAATTCCACAGAGGAGAACAAAGTATAATTACAGACGAAAGCAAAGACATGAGTGGAGCACATGCAGCACCTTGGAGAGGATTAGGAAGGGGTGTGCCTTCTTCAGGACAAGTCTCTCCTGCCTCTGCCATAGCAAGGGTTGTGCAGTGTGCAATCAAAGCCCTGAGATGTGGGAATCATACAATGGGTTAGTATCAGAGGAAGGAGGAGAAGCCAGTCCTTGCTGTGTGATCCTGGGAAATACTTTAACTCTCTGAGCTTGACTTTCTGCTCAGACTAGAATAGTAACAAACTCCCAGGTCTAGTCCATGGGGTGGTGATGATGGCCAAAGGTGAGAGATATCAGACCCTTTTACATAGCTGTGGGCTTGTTTGCTGAGCCTGTATTTCCTGCCTGATTTACACATGCAAAAGGAGTCAGTGACAAGTCTTTGACTGACCTCAACCTTGATTTTCCTAATTCAAGCTTTGAATACCAAAGATGACTGATGATTCAGGAGCTAGGGATATTAGATCCCACAGGTTTCAAAAATGCCACATCACATATAACATGTTCCTTTCTCAACAGAAAATGTACTTTAGACATCCCTAGGGTCACTTAACTTTATTTCAGAAATTATTACTATTCTTCCTGAAGGAGAAGAAAATGTTACTAGGCAGATATTCCCACACAACAAAAATTAAAAGTCTTTAAGTACATAAAAATGAATATACTGTACAATGGGTGGGCTATTCCTACGCTGCATATAATATACTCAAAGACTGGAAAATATACATGACCTAAATGGGGGCTTGGTGAAATATAACACTGATCAAAAGCAATCAAAGTCCCAGATCTCTTTAGGATAGGACGACTCCTAAGGGGCTAATTGAAAATACCCAGCATTCCATTGAAACACACTGGGCTTCCCAAGCTCTCACAATTTTTCCTACTACCCGCTCACTGCATGGGAAACTATAAACACAGATTTGGGAAGGCTCTGCAACATACTATTGACTGAAAACAGCTGTAGGAGAGAGAGCATGTAGATGAGTATCCCATTTGCACAAAGTTATATCTGTACGATCATATATGTGTGCAAATGGAGAGAGCTGGGAAGATGTCCACCTGAAGCCTGATGGTAGTCATCTATCTATGGTGGGGTTGGTAGTGGGAGGACACGCATGAGAGATGAGAAATATGGACTTTCTTCTTGATGCTTTGCCTTGTTTGGATTTGAGAGAGAGAGAGAGACAGTTTTGGGACAGGGTCTCACTATGTAGTTCAAGCTAACCCTGAACTCACTATAGCCCAGGCTGGCCTCAAACTCATGGTGATCCTCCTGGCTCAGCCTCCCAGGTGCTAGGATTACAGGTTTGCACCACCACACCTGGCTCTGGATTTTCTTTTTTGGGCCAACCACACAGTAATCCAACTCAGTATTGGATTTTTGGTGCAGGCAAAAGGCAGCAGCCAACCCATCAGAATTTTGCTTCTGTTGAACCTCCACACTCTCATATGCCAAGACACAGGAGAACACACGGGCCCACCTGGGGCAAAAGGAATTGCAAGGGCCCAGGTTCACTTCTCAGGGCTATATCAGGAAGAACAAGACTCTTCATAGGCCTTTCAGTGCTCTTTCTTCACCACAGCCTTCCTGAATTGTTTTTAAGCTACTGAAAAGATCAGCAAGTACACCAGGGATCGTGATATAACACAGGCAGTCACTCTATGGTTACCAAAGCACAAACCGAGAAGCGTCCTTGAAGGGAACGTGAAGACCATTCCTCACCTTAGTAACCCACTCAACCATCCAAGGAAATCAGGGTTTGCCTTCCTCAATTTATATTTCGCTATTTATTATAGAGAATTAAGCTTTAATTTTGAAAATTCCCTCTAATTGGATACTACTGATGAGAATACATCTGGGGCAAATATCTAGGCCTGGTACATTCCATCCGAAGCACTGGTTAGTGGTTTGGAGAATGAGTATGCGGCAGAATAACCAGTGGTTACTAATTATTATACATCATAGAGCTTGGCACCATCCAGAAAGCCCCGGCACACAGGCCTTTTCCTCTTCAGAGAGATTACAGAATCAACTGCTTAGAACTTCTTCCTCCAAGTTAACATACGCTTTCCTTGCCTTAATTCGATCCAGTCTCCCTGCCATGAGCAGAAAGGCAATTTTTCTCTCATGATTACATCCTTCAAACACCAGGTCGTCGGCCATACCTAGGTCTGCAGGGATCACTGCGGGGCTTCCTGTTTTCTTTCCATTTGCTCAGCCTCATTCTAGTAGTGACAGGAAAAGCACGCCAAGACCATGTCCTAAGCCACCTTCAATTTGGCCAAAAAAGGAATGAGTATTATAGCATGAAGCATCCCCTCTGACCAACTCAGAGCCTCCCAGAGCCTGGGAATGGGGGAGAACTGTTTGCCCCAAACATTTGGTCTAATGCAAATATTTATTTCTGCCAAAACAACAAAAACAAACCACTTCCAACTTAGGGGGAAGGGGAGTTTGCCAAACTTTTTTTTATAGCTAAGACAAACATTTGGAAAACATTTTCCTATTGGCCCTTGACCCTCAGTTAATCTTCTCTAACCATGCTGGAACATTTCCTGATTTACCATCTACTGTGACATCAAGGCCTTTTCTTTAGGGAATCTCTATTTCTCTGCTCTCCCCTATCCTTCACATAAAGTAGACAGAGCATCAGCCACTCATTCTGGAACAGTTTTGAACATCTATTATGTTCCGGGCACACCCTCCTCTGACAAGAGACCCTCCCTGTCTGTGACTGCAGGCTGAGTGGCATCCACCCACAGCGACACTTGGCCTGGGGAAAGGTGGGTGTTGGGCATCCTGTCATTCTAGTCAACAGCCTGAGACTCTGCGGTCACCTCACCCCTACTCCTCCTAGTTCCTGCTCACTGCATGTTATCTCCCCACCCGATATGCTCATCCTGGGCATATTAACAGACAACATAAAGACAAGCAGAATGCTTTTCTGCACCAGTCATTTGAAGCTGCTCTGCCTGGGCCACTTATGGACCCTTCTAGGCTCGTTTCCATTCAGAAGTGCTAAGGCTTGGCCAAGATAGAATTCCATTTTCAAATGAGGTTTTCACAAGGCCTTTTATCAAATATGCAAGGCAATCACTGGCTTGGTTCTAACCATTCTGCAGTTAGGTAATTCTAGCCCTTCCCCTCTTCCCTTCCTGAGGTGGGTCAGTTCAGAGCTATACCTCCTCTCCAAGAACAGCTTAAAGGCATCACTTCCTGTCTCCTCATTATCAGGCAGTGACAACATGCTGGCTCCTGGCCAGCATCTCAAACCTGACAGCAGACTCCCCCCCACAAGACATCCATGATTCTTAGACTTTGCTTCACAAAGTAAAGTTGCTAAATTAATGCAACACATGTACACATTCACGCATGTGCATGTGCGTGTGTGTGCACACACACATGCACACACACAGGTTGACATGGTTCTAAATGCAAACACTCCTAAAGTTAACACTAACAAAGTAGGAAGGGATTAACCCTAAAAGAGGTGAGGGGAAAGGATATTTCATGTGGTCTTCAGGAAAGGAACAGGGTGCCCTGCAATCTGGCAGAGGAATCTTTCAACCTTCTTCAGACCAACCCTCTAGTTTTATATTAAATAAAGAAACTAGCCAGGGGGCTGGGAGGGGGGAATGCCTCTAATCCCAGCACTCAGGAGGCTGGGGCAGGAGGATCACCATGAGTTTGAAGCCTGGGCTATACAGTGAAACCCTTTCTCAAACAAAAAATAAAATAAGGAAAGAAAGAAACCTAGCTGCAGAGACCTGAACATATACTAAGGTTCCACCATCAGGCAGACATGCCTGCAGTCAAGAAGGACCGAGAAGGGGAAGGGGGGCAGATGTGTCCTACACACAGCAAGCCAATGCCAGCTGGAACTGGCCTGCCCACTGCCCACTTCTTGGCCCTGCCAAGGAAAGGAAATAGCACTGTTGCCAGTGACGTAGCCCATACCAAATCTCCTGTCACTATTCCCACACCACCTATCTGCTTTAAGGCCCTGTGCTTTCCCCTAAGGCCACAAGTCTGGTCACTGGCCCTGCTAGGAAGAAGAATAGCAAACAGCTAACTAACCTTACTCATATGATGTGGCAATGTGGAAGAATACAGGTAATGGAGTTCCAGAAGGGTTGTAGCCATATAGTCATGTGTTTGTGCGCATGTAAACATGGACACACAATTACACCGCAGGTAACTGTGCCATCCACCCTTCAATCACAGGCCCATTTTAAGTTGAAACACCATTACATTTTTGAAACAGAAAACAGTCACTGTACAGACTCACTCATTAGTCATTCACCACCCCGCTGGAATTATTTTACCTAGCTGCTTTTTGTTTTTTGGGTTTGGGTTTGGGGTTGGGTTGGGTTGGGTTGGGTTGGATTGGGTTTGGGTGGTACCAGGGATTGAACCCACTGCCTTCTCACTGAGCTACATCCCCAGCCCTTTCTATTTATATTTTGAGACAGGGTAGTTGCTAAAGGATGTATGGGCCAAAGGTTGTGCTCATCCTGCCTCGACCTCCCAGAGTAGAGGTATCCACTGGGATTACAGGTATGCACTACCATGCCTGGCTCCTAATGCTTGCAAAGCAGCACTTGGCTAAAATCAGGGACTGTGAGGGAAATTACCTCCTAGTTTGCCCCTCTTTCCAGAGAATGAGAGAGACCTGCTTTCTTTTCCACAATTACAACCATACCACCCTGATAAATGAGTTTGATGTTCGGTTTATGTTATTACAGATTTGTTTTGCAACACGGAGATCTGAAAGGTGGGGGAGATCTACATACAACTGCTCCTAAAAAGTCCACAGCTCAGGCAAGAGACCTTGGACAACAGATTTCCTTTCTCTGCTGTGATTCCCCCAACAGCAGGGGTAACCCTGACACAGAGTCGGAACAGCAGAACGACTAAGAAGGCTGGGCGCAGCCACGGCACCGGCAGCCTCTGCCACTTCACAGCCACACAGGAATGTCCTTATCGGTTTATCTCAGTTTCTTCTGCCTTCTGCTCAGGCCCCGGAAGTTGTCCCTTGAGGTTTATTTCATCATTGCCTTTAAAAAAAAATTTGATTCTCCACAGATTACAAATTCCTAGAGACACAGCAGCTCTATCAAAAGTGGCCTAAGTGTCTGCCCTCGGTCAGGAGGATGTAACCAGGGTCTCTGGCACAATTTCAAATGGAGTTCCTTGCTGCACAATGAACAGTAACTAACTGTTTTATTGTTTCAAGTGCTTTCTGTTCCTTTATAAGTGTGCCCTACTTGGGTTATTGTTAAAATGTTTCAAATCGCACAAGAAACAGTGTTTAAGGAGAAACCATTTTGAAGTTGTTACAAGAACAGTCTGTCTTTCAGGGCTTTAAATACATCTTGGTTTTTATTTCAGTCTGTCCTGTTCAGAAGAAATGGAAGCCCTTCAAATTGTTTTGCCTATTTTCACCCTCATTTTAGATCACTTTTTCGAAACCTATGGAAGTTTCTATTTCTCCTTTCTGTGAATCTGCTGTTATGTAATTTAACTTTCTTTTCTTAATAAAATGACTCTTTCAAAATATCCTCACATTAGGAGTTTTAAGAAGGAACATGAGTCTCGGTATGTGTCTATATAATGTACTTAATTTGAATCAGGAAAGTCAGTTGCTCAATTTAAGTGAATTTCCCAACCACATAAGAAAGCGGGGTCACTAACTCCCATGACTGTCCCAGAACTGAGTTTTCCTCTAAGAAGAGTCAGTCCCAAGGGGCTACACCATCCCTCCCTCCTCCTCTCAGTCTGCCCTATTACCCCCACCCCATTCTCTCCCTCTCTTTCTACACATTTCTCATCTCTCTTCTCTCCCTGTCTCCACCTTCCTGTCTCCCTATCTCTCAACTTTCTCTTGCCTTCCCCTTGCTTTTCATCTCAAAAGTTATGGGACTGTCACATTTATCTACTGTGCAGAACTCTCCAGAGCTGCTAGGTCCTAATGCATCTTCTGTGATGACAGGAATGTTCTACACGCTCTGTCCAACATGGCAGCCACTAGCCTCATGGCTTCTGAGCACTGAAATGTTCCAAGCATGCTTGGATAAACAAATTTACTTTAATTAATTTAAATCTAAATAGTAATGTGCAGCTAGAGGCTACCATGTTGGAAAAAGCTCTTTTAGAGGGTCAGATGCCTTTAATGCTTTTGGCTCATTCTCAGTGATAAACCACTTCAGAGGCATACCCAACCCAACCCCAACAAGAAGCTAAAAGGAGCTGGGTGTAGAGGTGCACTCATGTAATCCCAGCACACCAAGAAGCTGAGGCAGGAAGATCACAAGTTTGAGCCCAGTCTGGCAACTTAATAATTTAGCAGGACCATGACTCAAAAAAGGGCTAAGGATGTAGCTCAGGGCAAAGGGCCTGGGTTCAATCCCTACTACTGCCAAAAAGAAAAAAAAAAGTCAAAAGGAAGGCAGTTTCTACCCTCTCCAGTCTAGAGCTTCAGCCCATCAAACTGCCCAGGCCTCTGCTCTGGAAAGGTACCAAAGCTCTGCCAGGAAGGCACCACTGCACATCAGGATCCCTCATGGATTTCTTCCTTCTTCAGCAAAAGAACCTTCCTGCACTATTTTTACTGGTTTCCAATTGAAGGAACTGACCTTCATAAAACACAGTGTCCTAGAGAAAATTACAAGTTATCTTCCAGATTCAGGTCTATCCCTCAAGTATGATTTTTAATAATGCTTAAATCTTATATTGGTCCCACAAGCCATTGTCCAAATTCCAGGCATAGCAGAGTCAATATAGTACATTCAGCTACGTAGTTCACAACAGTCAGCCTCACCTCTTTGGGGAGAAAAAAATCCAGTTCTACTCATATCCAGTTTACCAGTTTAAAAGCCAAAGAAAGGACAGGGGAGTGCAGCTCAGCAGTAGAGCACTTGTCCCCCATGTACAAGGCCCTGAGTTTGATCCCAGCACCACCACACACACACACACAGACAAGTTCCCCATAAGAGATAATGTTCTGCACCAAAACAGAGAGAGAGAGAGAGAGAGAGAGAGAGAGAGAGAGAGAGAATGGTGATGCCCAACTACATATCTCTCCTCCCTTCTCCTTCTTTAACCTCCCTCCTTTTTTTTTTTTTTTTTACTGGAGATTGAACCCAGGGCCTCACAAATATGAGGCAAATGCTCTATCAGAGTTACATCCCCGTCCCTTTTTAAACAGGGTCTTGCTAAATCGTCCAGGTTATCTTGAATTTGTAATCCTTCTGCCTCAGCCTCCTGAGTAGCTGGGATTACAGATGTGTACTACCAATCTCAGCCCAAGTACCCAATTGCATCTCTTTCCCCAATATACTCCAAGCTGAGGATTGAACCCAGGACTTTCACACTGAGCTACATCTTCAGCACCCTTTTTATTTTATTTTATTTTTTTTTTTTTATTTTTTTGAGATAGGACCTTGCTAACTGGCTAAATTGCCCAGGCTGGGTTCAAACTTGTGATCCTCCTGCCTCAGCCTCCCAGAATGCTGAGATTACAGGCATGCACCACCATGCCTGGCTCAACTGCATCTTTAACCCATCTCTTGCTGCCTTTATCCAAGGCTGCCATTCAAAACGTTGCCTCTGCGCAGTATCCTTCAACAGTCAAATGATGAATGAATGAATGAGTTTTACCCTTGTGTTTCAGAAGACAATTTGAGAATGGTTTTCTTGAAATGAGAAATAGGGGTGGGGGCAGGATCTAGTCAGGAAATAACTGCTTTCTCATTAAAAATAAGCACAATTTATACAAAATGGACTGCTTCTTCCAGTGTTTGGATGGTGGCAAAAGGAACGACATTGTCTTAATCCTCCAAAAGTAAATCTTGTAAACATTTACAATGTTTTTAAATTAAAATTCTCACTGAAGTATAGCAGGATATGTTAGTAGAAGTCACTCCTATTACTTAAGGCCATAATTCATTTTAATCATTAAAAATCATATCTTAAGACCCATTGTCTTCTCTATTCTACTTGGATATAAGGGGTGGGGGCTGAAGACAGTCAGACTGAAAACATTCCTAATGTTGTGCTCAATGTGTCACCTGGTGCTAATCCTTTTTTGTTGTTTTGTCAAGTTTCACTTCTGAATGGCATGGTCTATGGCAATAACAACCATAAGACTTTTATTTTGCAACCCTAAAATATTTTATTTCCAAAATACATAGATATCATAATGCTCTTATCTTAAGCCACAAATATATTGGCAATAAATATTAACTTTAAATATTGCCCACAGACCTGAATGGTTCCATGAGAATATTGAGAGTTGCTAGGAATGAGTCGAATAGCCCACGGTAAAGGTGAATTTGGCCATATATTGTGCCTGATTCTGAAATTCACTTGGGCATTCTTGAAGCCTTTAGCAAAGACCCAGAGGGTATCATTTAGCAAGCCACTACAAGAGTGATGGCTTCTGAAGGCATTATTTAAAGAAGGATTAGTTTGGGCACTGGAAGAATCATGCTCTTTAGAGTTCAGAATCTGACAAGCAGCAGCTAAGCTACTGAAAGATGAGCGTCTTGTGGGCATTTATCTGATGATTATAAAAACAGCTAGATTAACTACAATCATCATTTGAAAACTTTCTTTAAGAAAGCAGGCCTTCTGGAAACATTGCTTTTGGTTTCTCTACCTCCAAGTTGTAAGCACTGAAAAGGAAACTTCAAAAAAAAAAGGCAGTTTCATTTAACAGCATCGTGTTTAACAGCCCAGGCTGCTTTCATACAAGCTGAGGAGTCTTTTTCAGGATGAAAGCTGTTACTCTCCTGTACTTTTTAAGACTAAAGGAATGAGTCCGCCTCTCTGCAGAGCAGTCATGGACTATGAGCTTCAGTATTCCCACCTTCGCGTAACTTAAGACAGCCACATTCTACTTCAGCATCACTAGAGGTGCAAGGGAAGAGATGGGGTGGGCTCTGGCTTGGGCCCTGCTGTGGAATGCCAGGTCTGCCGGTCCAAGGCAGAGCCTGCCCCTCCCAGGGCTGGATGCCAGTACACTCCCTCCTGCTGCCCTCTCTAACCTCTCCTCTGGCCCCCAGCTTCACATTTCCCCACATTCCTAATCTCAATCATCAGGAATATCCAGGCCAACAAGTCACCGAGTTATCTGAGAAAATGGTTCTTACACGGTTTGGTTTTTGGCAATTGTGACAAATGGCGAAGTTATTATGTTCCTAACTTCTCTGTCAGTGCTTGCTAGGCTCAGGCTCAGGAAAATGTGATCAATACCCCTTCTGATATCTTTATTGATCAGATATGGCTACTGCTGGCCTGAGAAGAAAGGAAAGGTGGGCCCTTGCAAAATTTCTTCTCACCACTGCTCAGTCAGTATGAAACAGATTGAGATGGTGAGAAAAAGCAAAAACTCTTACTGTGATAAAAAAGACACAAAAAGCATTCTGCAAACACTCTTTCTCACTACCATTATTTCAACACTGGCTTGCCTGCCAATTTTCTGAGATTCTGAAATGTAAACAGATAGAAGAGTTAGTCTGGGCATCTTTTTCATTAAATGCTTAATCACTTAGCTCATTTCCATAAATTGGCATGAGTTCAGTCTCGACTTACTTCTTTTTTCCTTAACCATTTCTTAGGAGACTAATCTGAAGTCCCTAAGAGTGCTTGTTTTTTGTTTTGAGATAGAGTCCAGCAGCTATGTAGTCCAGGCTGGCCTGGAACTTGCAGTGACCCTCCAGCCTCAGCCTCTGAGTACTGGGCTTACAGTCGTGTGCCACCACACCTGGCCATCTTTTCTCATTTCAAAACAATTGCCACAAATGTACAACTTCCTTGGTATATTTTCTAATTATTTACAATGAATCACTTTTACTCTAGTCCACTAACAGGCTTTCTTATTTCACTGCTACATTAATGTTTTCTATTTCATACTTGTTCCATTATGGTATGAATTTAAATATATAATGAACTTACAAGTCATTTGCCTTTAAGGATACATAGTAATATCAAAAGATAGACCCTAAAGTTACCCATCAACATCAAATTAGGGCATTCATGAAGTGTGCCTGTCTTTCTTCAAGGTCTGTCTCTTTATTGTCTGGGACAAATGTGACTTTTACTTGAAAGCCGCATTTTAAATTGTTTACAATGTATCTTGCTAAGTGAACCAAATTAAATTTCACATTTCCCCACTGTACTTCTCATCTATAGCCTTTCATAAGTATCTTTTAAGAAGTGTTTTTAATCATTTTTAACAACTCATTTTTTTTTTTTACATACTATAAAGTTTGTTACCCATTTCACTAACCTGGCTGAAATGTTCCTTTCTGAATGTTTAGAGAATATGGTTATTTGGAGAATTATTATATTTAATAGAATGGCTTCAAATAGAGAATTGAAAAGAGAAAATAAAAGGCTTTTATTTCTTAAATCTTCCACAGTAATTAAAATTATTGACACAAATCTCGAATAAACGCCTACCCTTTATTAAATAGAAGGGTTTAAAATTGTGGATTCTCTCTAGAAATAAAAGAGAAAATGGAAGAAATGCAAATTGAAATATGTGGCTGCCACATAAACGATAATGTCTTGCTCACATGTCAGTCTGTTTCTTCTTTTTTTTCTTCGGTACCAGGGATCAAACTCAGGACCTTGCACTTGCCAGGGAGGCGCAGCATCACTGAGCTCACTGAGCTACATCCCCAGCCCGACCTCTCCACTTCTAAGACATCTTCAAGAGCTATTTCTCACCATGACTTAACTACAAAATCCTCACAAAGAAATTTGAAAAATACTTTAAAAGGAAAAAAGTGAAGGACACATTCTTGAGCACTTCTAATTACTGTAATTCTGCCCCACGGGAGTTTGTCATTCCACACACACTTCCAACCTGCTGCTCTCCTCCCTAAGGCTCTGGAAAAGCCAATTTTTTAACCTAGCAAACAAAAAGATCAGCCAGTAAATTCATTTTAGTAAAACACACTGGGAAGAACAACTGGAGAGGGGGCTAACTGATATTACATTGCCCACTCTAAGGAAAACATTTTAAAAGAAGCAACCAAATGCTAAGGGAAGAGGAAAGTATCCCACCAGGCAAACAAAAGTCTAGAACAGCAGACTTGGGGGACAGATTCCCTGGGCAACAAGAGGAACTAGTGACCCTTGCAAGGGCTCCAGCACCATCATATCCAGAGATTTCCCCAGAAAGAATTTCAGAATGGAGGGAGGGTAAAAACTTTCCCAGCCCCGTGAACCTGAGATGTGCAACTGGGTCCCACCACTAGGTGGCTGGCTGCAAAGGCTGCAGCCGGGGGGCTTTCTCCCCCTCTTCCCTCCAGGACTGTCCAGTCCAGCCCACAGGAGAGCTCAATAGCCCCACCTTGATCTAGTTCACTAAAAATGTCAGATTAGGGGGCTAAAAAAAAAAGAAAAAAGGAAAAATCCCTCAGGCTTTAGTCTGAAGTCACCAAGTAACAGTCTCCCCTAGAAATCTGTTCACACCAAAGCTGAGTGAACAGAAATTGGAGAGAGATGATCTTGCATATTTTAAACTCTGCTCAGTATTTTCAGAGCACTGCTTCTTTCGGGGATTTCAAAATAAACCTTCCGGTGGCTACGTTCGAGCTGCTCTGAAGGGACAAGCAACCATAAAAGTGCGACCTGGACACCCGGGCGAGTGGCTGAAAACCAGTCCAAGGTGGGCAGTGCATCACCCAGACACACAGCCTGTACTGAGCCACAAGGTGATGGAATGGGCTGGATAAACATGAATCGTTTTATTGCTGGCCAGAAATCCTTCCTTCATTCATCAAAGTGGGTGAATGAAAATATTAAGAAGTAGGTATGGCATTTTCATAGGTTGCTTACTGAGGATTCCTCTAAAGTCAAGACCTTACTTAGCTTGCCTTCTACCTTGGGTATCAAATAAAACCTCCTCCCAGGAAAGGGAAAACCACTTCCTTTTTTTATAAAAAACTGTACACCAGGGCCCAAATCTTGACAAAAGAGATGTTACATAAATTCCAAGTATTCCTAAATATCCATGTTTATACACACATAACACAATCTTTTCAGAAAGCAGTTAAGTTTCAAGGCCACTTTTTTCTTTCTTTTTCATCTCAAGGAAGAGTCAAAATACGTGCTGATAGGTAAGACTTAAGATCTAACCCACTCCATTTAGAGGATACTTCCTGCTAGCTACATGCAGGAAATCTGATCATTTGCATCTGAAATGAGTGAAGCACCAGCACTCTTACCTTCCTTAACTAAGACAAAACTAAACAGTTCCGGCATCTGGCCCCCCAACCCCAGAAAAAAATAATCACCACATCTGAAATCCTGAATTATTTTCTAGATGATTTGTACAGCCATCGTTTCATTACTCTATAAACTGGCTAATTCCTTAACATCTTACTTTGCCTTTAAAAGGCTTCCTTCCACACGACGGGATTTCCCTAAGACACATTTCCCAGCGGATGGTTTCCAGCAAATAGTCTCTATCAATTCAGCCTGCACAGGCAGACTTGGCTTCTGCTAATTCTAACACCCCCCTCCCACCATACACACACACCAAATCACACTTACAGAACCAACCATCCCGGACCGACTCAGAAAGCTATCTTATTTTCACGTTTGCCCGTCTCTCCCTGAAAGAATGCTCTTCCAACTGACCTTTCAACAGCTGCTGAGATGGCAAGATCTGCAGGGTCAGAGCTGGAAACTAAGGGGATATTTCAGCATCCTAATCCCTGCAGCCTACTCTGCCCAAGTCCAATTTCTCGGAGACCAAGGGCAGAAGCCCCGCAGCGTTTGCAGAGCAGCTCTCCGAGCTGTCCCGCCGCGACCGACTCGCCGCGGGCATCCCGCACACGCACGGCCACAGCCCACGCGCCGCCGGCACCGCATCCCGGCCCGGCGACTGCTCCAGGCACGCACCGGCCCCGCTTACCTTCCCTGGCTTTCAGCAAGACCGTGTTGGCCACGATGTTTTCCAGCTCCATTGACAGTCGGCGGTCAGCGAGGGAGCCGGCCGGCGGGGCTGTCAGCGCCTGGGTGCTGCCGCTGCTCGGGCCGCCGCCGCTGCTGCCGGAGCCGGGAGCTAGCAGCCCGCCTCGCCTACCGCATTATTCCTGCTCCGAGCCCTCGAGTTTTCCCCCTCTGCACAGAGGAGCCGCAGCCGCCGCTTCTTCCTCCCTCTGTGTCCCCCCTCCCCCCTCCCTCCACACTCTCCCCCCCACCCCCCACCCTCCGCGTGTCTCTGTCACTCCATTCTCCTCCCCTCCGGCTCCCTCGGATGCTTTAATGCCTCGGATGCTTCAGCCTCCCCTCCGTCCCTCCCGGGGGTGTGGTACTCGCAGGCTCGGGCCGCCGCACTACGCAGGCGCAGGCTCGGACGCGCCTCCCGCCTCGGCGCAAGTGGCTCGAGGCCTATTGGGAGTCGTAGTCCTCGGTGCGCCAGGGCGGGGCGAGCTGAGGCAGCAGGCAGAGTCTGGCCGGCCCTCGACTGAGGGCGCCGGAGACACGCCCTGCACGGCGCCGAGAGCGGAGGTGGCCGCCGCCCGGCCGGCAGGCTAGTCAAAAGCACCCCAGGCCCGCGGGAGCCTCCGGTCCCGGGGTGCGGGCCCGCTCGCCTCCTTCCCGCCCTGTCCAGAGCCGGGAACACGGAGTCCTCAGGCCACGGCGGCGGTAGGCGAAGCGCCCCGGCCAAGCGGGAACAGGGCGGGAGCCGTGGGGGTCCGGGTCGCTCAGGCGGGAGTACAGTCAGCCCGCTGCCCACCTGGGGCCCTGTGGGTCCACGAGTGAGCCGCTGGGCGCCGGAGCCGGCATTCGCCCGCCCGCCCGGCCGCTGCCTGCTGTCTCGCACGCACACGTGCCAAGTCGCTCACAGAGCTGCACTTTGTTTGCTTGGAAGGCGGGAAGGGCTCCGCGACTCGGCGGCGACTCGGCGCCTGCCTCGGTGTTGGCGCAGCCCGAGCGCCCCCAGCCGGCTGCGGGTCCACGCGGATCGCGCCTCGGCAGGGATCTGAGCGTGGGAAGCGGCACGCTGTGCTAGTAAAACGTCTTGCAGCGCGCCCGCCCCGCCAGCCAACAATCTTCATTACAGCTGGACTCGCTCAGATAGCCTGAGTAATAGCAAGTCTGCAGTGTGGAGTGTTCATGAGGAACAGGCAGACCAGCGCCAACTCTGCATGGAAGTGTGTTCAAATTCTGGCTTTTTTATGTTGGGACTCCTAGATCCTTCCTCTGTTAATGCTCTGAACATCAGACTCCAGATCTAGGCCCAGTCCCGCTCCTTTGCTTTCTCCGAAAACCCTCGTGCCAGGAAATGGACGTTCTCTCGTCACCTGGGGTCTGCACTCTTGTCCTTTGGGCTGGGGACTGGGCCGCTTGGCCCCAGGGAACAATGAACCCTTTGCCTTCTCTGCTTCTGAGTCTTGCGGGCCGGATATCCGTTCTGAAGCCAACCCTGGGCCGTCTCTGTCCAAAAGGAGGAAACTTTCTGTCTCCAGGGCTGCCAGGAAGTAGCAGGGAGGTGCTGAGAGAAACAGAGAACAATTATTCATTGGAGAATATAAAAAAATTAATAGCCTTTCCAGGCCTTCGAAGCTGGATTCTAACAGCCCAGGATTGTCTTCTTTCCTGGTGGATATATCCGACGCCACCAGTTCCTGTTGTCTAGATTTGGGTCAGTGGGTCTCCCTGGGCCTCACTTAACCTGTCTGCAAAGTTTGCGTGTCAGAAGGCAGGGAGCTGAGCTTGGGCCCCTTTCATTCCCGGAAGTATTGTTCGAAGCCACCCAGGCTTGCTCTTTGCTACAGAGCACATGCCCAGAGCCATAACTTGTGATGAAATGATGGATCTCGAAAAGAGAGCCACTTAAAGCTGGCAGCATCGTAGAGCCCACCAACTACAGTGGGCCACTTGCCCACAGCCTAGGGCCGGATCCGACCAAAGTTTATTTGGGTGACATTAAAAAATAAATAAATTTGAATATTTTTAAGTGGCTTGTGCTCCATAACAACCTGGTTAGGTTTCTTGTGCTTACAAATGCTGGGGCTCTTATAACAAAGCAGATGCTGGTTAAAATGCAGACCTATGTCTGGGGCAAGTCCTGAAATTCTGTTATTTCCAACAAACTCTAAGGTTCTGCCAATCCTGCTGGTCAGTAGCCTACACTGAGTGTCAAGGCTCTGCAGTTAACCTTAATCCTCACCACTCTACTGAAGTCAACAGTGATTTTACCTATCTGGCCTTATGGACATTTGAATTTGCAACCTTGGAAACCTCTGCCTGTCTCCCTCATTTTATTGATGTGAAACAGACCCAGAGAGAATAAGTGAATCCTGCTGGCCACTCAGCAAATAGATGTTAGCCTATCCAATTTTCTATTCACTACAGGTAATGCATCGTGGCTACAAAATAAATGATTGTATGTCAAGTATCTGCTTCTATGAGGAAACAAGGGCATTCCAGTGCAAGAATGGAACAACAATGGCTAGCATTTACTCAACCCCAACACAGGGCCTGGCCCTGTGCTATTTGTTTTGTATTGATTATCTCATTGAACATAGCATCTGCATGTGATAGGGAACATAGCTCTATTTTTCAGACAAAGAAGGTTTATTATTTTACTAAGGTCACACATAACTAATAATAAAAGACCTGGGATTTGAACCCAGCAGCTGACTCAGAATCTGTACACTTAATTTCTGCATGGCTCAGGCTGGCTGGCACAACTTGGTTGTGACTGTTATGTTTGGCTGCCAGAGTAAACTTGTAAAAGGGCAAATGAGGCAGTTGACTAAATGAGTAAGACATAAGGGAGGTTTCATTCCAGTCCATAATTCCACCATTATATGTACAATTAACTACATTACCAACTCAGTCCTCATGAAAAATGGGCTTGCTTCGAAGGTAGTTTGTTGGGCCAGGGATTTAGCTCAGTGGTTCCGGCGCCTGCCTCACAAGTGCAAGGTCCTGAGTTCGATCCCCGGTACCAAAAAAAAGAAGCTTAAGTCAGCCAAAGGTAGTTTGTTAAGGGCCAGGGATTTAGCTCTGTGGTTCCGCCACCTCCCTTGCAAGTGGAAGGACCTGAGTTCAATCCCCGGTACCGAAAAAAAGGTAGTTTGTTAAGTATCTAACTAAGCAGGGAATCATTGACAGCCAGCTGAGAACAAGAGCAGAAACCGAAATGGTGGTACAAGTAACAGTGAGAGAAATAAGAATATGCCAAAGACAAGCACTGACTTCCAGTTGCACTCAGCTGAGCCAGAAATGCAAAACACACAGGGAATCTCATTCTTCTGTGAGCACCTGTATCTCCCATGGATATAGATGCAATTTGTTATTCTGGAAAGCCACAACCTATATTCTTTGTAAAATAAGGGTTCCTTTTGTCTGAATAATCAGGTTGGCTCTGCTAGAGATGGAGTTTTCATCTTTTGCTTGCCTTTCAGTTTGTAGATCCTCAGGAAGCAGTTGCAAAGAGACCTTTCTTTCTCTTATTCCCTTCTTCGAAGTTTATGAAGGCAATTTCCCTGGGAGCTCACGACTAGGAAGGAACACAGACTGGCAGACAGACTCCCTCCATGGTGGAAGAAAGGCCATCATAGAGACATACACAAAGGACTTTGCAAGCAGAGAGGAAGAACTCGTGTCAGGTTCCTAGGAATTCTAAGACAAGACAATGGGAGCTGAAAGTGGGTTGGAGGCATGAGGCTTCCTGTTAATATTCCCTACACCCTAAAAAGCCCTTCATCAATGGACCCCAGCCAGCAGTTAACAAATTTGACATTAGAAATGTTGCCGTGCAGTAAACCACCTATCATTCTTTTGGTGACTTAATGGTTGGTTTTTTTTTTTGGTACTGGGGATTGGACCTTGCACTTGCAAGGCAGGTGGCAGAACCACTGAGCTAAATCCCTGGCCCAACTTAATGGTTTTAATGTTGGCTCACTTTAAAATTTGGTTTTTTTGGTACCGGGGATCAAACTCATGTCCTTGCGCTTACGCAGCAGGCGGCGAAACCACTGAGCTAAATTCCCAGCCCCTCACTTTAAAATTTTTTAAAGTCTTCTGTACAGTATTAGTCTATTTCCTGTTGCTAATAACACAGTTTCCTAGACTGGGTAACTTTTAATTAAAAGTTGATTTTGGCTTACAGTTCTGGAAGTTGAAAGTTAAGGAGCCACATTTGGTGATGTCTCTTGCTGGCAGAATCCTGAAATGGTATACAGTGTCACGTGATGAGAGACAAGAGACATGGAGCATGTATGTCCTTTGGTTCTGAGCATCAGGTTAAGTTTCCACTCTCTTAACACTTCATAATGGGGATTAAACATCAACATAAATTTTGGAAGTGATAAGCCATATTAAAGTCCAGGTATCATTTTAACCAGTGACATCTGTGAGGAGTTATAAAAGTACCACACTCTGGGAAAAACTGATGACCTCCAAGCCTCATGAGAAATCTTTGTAGTCTTTGGTTTCAAGATGAATTGGTTGATCTTAATCTTCTGGGAGGCTTCACCCTGGTATTGCCAAGTGATTGTTAACCTATAGAGACGTCTAGACACTCAGCTCCACAACAAGACATACAGGGTCAGCTGGTTTGCATCACTTCTCCACAGCAAGTTCTAAAGAGATTCAAGCTAAAATGCTCTTGCCTACTGATGGTCCCAGCTACATGTGGTCTCCAAACTCCTGGCACTGTAGCAGTTTAACAGGACCTCACTATTACCCAAGCTGGCCTCAAACTTGCAATCCTCCTGCCTCATCCTCCTCAGCAGCTAGGAGTACACACTTGAGCCACCATGCCTGGCTCTAACATGTTCTTTCTTAGTAAAAAATAAAGGGCCCCTTCCCTGATGCCATGTTTATGTAGGAGGCTCTTGATAGGAGCCTTAGTGCAGCCCTGAACTGTCGTAAAGCTTAATGAGACCACTTCCTCAGTCTTGCCACACACAGACCCTTTCTCCAGTACCCTATCCCATTACTGTACCCAGAACCTTGATTCCTAGCCCAATCCTATAAGGCAGGTACTGTCTAAAGACATTGTCAGCTCCATTGTGTATAGAGGAAACTGAGCCACAGAGAATTTTTTGCCAGAGGTCAAAGTGTGGGATAAGGCTAGTTATTTGGTGAGTGTCTACCTTCTCTATGTAGAGACCTGAAATATGTCTTTTTTTTTTTTGTACCAGGGATTGAACTCAGGACCTTGTGCTTAAAAGGCAGGCACGGTGCCACTGAGCTAAATCCCCGGCCCCTGAAATATGTCTTTTTCACCTTTTGAGTCTCTTCACTATAGAGCCCAGTAAGTGCTTATACATAGTGAGCATTTGGCAATATTTGCTTGTACCACATATGGGATGACCAGCCCCACCTACTTATACCACAGGATTCTAGTTATACCATGCTAGTTAACTATCAAAATTAAGATCAGATCAGAGTTTGAGAAAAGTAGGGGAAACTAGCCTCCTGGAATAAGGTTCATCTGGTACAGAAAACCAAAGGCAATGCCCAGCCCCCAGGGCTTCCAGCTTTCTTATTGGACCTCTGTCCTCAAATCTGCTATCAACCCAGTGATTCACCTGGTTATTTTTTTTTTTTTTGAACTGGTATTTAAACCCAAGACCTTTGCACTGAACTACATCCTCAGCCCTTTTATATTTTTATTTTTATCTTTTTATTTTTTTACTTTTTCCAGTACTGTTGATCGAACTCAGGACCTTGCACTTGCCAGGCAGGTGTGCCTTTTTTATTTTTCATTTTGAGACAGAGTCTCACTAAATTGTTAAGGCTGGACTTGAATTTGCAATGCTCCTGCCTCAGCCTCCCAGAATGCTTGGATTACAGGTGTGCACCACCACACCCAGCTAGTCACCTAATTTTTTTTTTTTTTTTTTTTGGTACTGGGGATCGAACTCGGGTCCTTGCCCTTTTGAGGCAGGCGGCAGAACCACTGAGCTAAATCCCTGGCCCTAGTCACCTAATTTTAAAAGAAACTAGGCATACCAGTTTCAATTCAGTTTTCAGGCTGACTGAAACAGAAGATACTTGCCCCTAAAATATCTTACAGAAAGTTGAACATTTTTGTTTGGTTTAGTGCTGAGCAATCAATAGGTTTATATGGAAGGAAAATGCTCAACTTGGCAAGGAAAATACACAATAAAAATATAAACCTTAATTTTGCACTTTGAGAGTAAGAGAAGGAAAATAGCCCCTTCTCCAGTAATTTACTTAAAAGCCAATGATGGTGCTTGCTTCGGCAGCACATATATTAAAAGCCAATGATGTTCTGTTAATGTAGATAAGAATCCAAACCATCATCCATTGTATTAGCTTTCCTGTTGTTGAGACACAACACCTAACATCCACAATTTAAAGGAGGAGAGGTTTGATTTGGCTCCTGGTTTCAGGAGATTCAGTACATGATCAGCTGGCTCCAAGGGAGAAACATCATGGTGGAAGAGCATGGCAAGCAAAGCTATTGGATTCAAGACTAGATAGCAGAGCAGAAAAAAGGTGCCAGGAAAGAAGGGCCAAAGGACCAGATACAGACCTCAAAGTGACTCCTCTGTGACCCACCCAGACACATCCAGAAGTGTGCTTTATTAAACCCCTGGGCAGACCTCAAGCCAATAAGGTTGACAGTCCAGCTTCATCACCAGATTCAGTGACCAGCATCTGTCAGGTAATGGCATGACCAAAGCCAAGTCCACTTGTTTTGCAGGGTAGCTTAGAATGGAAATGTGTATACAATCTTAACTAAAGTAGACTGCTTCTTTTTTTTGTTTGTTTGGGGTTTTTTTTGGTACTGGGGATCAAACTCGGGTCCTTGCGCTTGCGAGGCAGGCGACGGAACCACTGGGCTAAATCCCCGGCCCATAAAGTAGACTGCTTCTTAAGGAGGAAGAAGAAACAAGCAGAGTTGAGTGGAACTATAGGAATATTTGTAACCACATGACTCATAGGTGAGGTGGGTTCACAGGACAATCTTAATGCTACAAGAGTATAAACTTTCTTTTGCTCCAGAGACTCTGGGCCAAATTATCTTGGAAACCTTAGAACAAAACTTACCATCCTATGATAGGCCATGTCAGACATATGGGTATTTATTTGACCCAAAAGAAGGAGGACATGATTTTCCCTCATTGAAGTCTCAGCTAACAAGTTATATGCCAAGTGGAAGCTATCGAGTACTTGCAGTTTTAAAAGTGTACTGCTTTACACCAGTTGGGTTTGGGTTTTTTTCGGCAATTCTGCAGAATAGAGTATAATAGATAATTTGCCCAGTTGATTTGGGGCAGCCAGCTCCCTGCTGTAGTAACATCTCAAAGCAGAGCCACGGGCTGCATACCACCGAAATGAGCTATGCAGAAGAAGCTGGCAGTTGTAGTAGGAGCTCTCATTCCTATAGCTGTCAGTCCCTCCATGGAGACAGGATGCCATCTAGCATAGACTCGGGGAGCTGCAGCCAATTCCACAGGGCAAAAATATGTCTTGGGCTCCTCACTGTAGTCTCCAATGAGTCCTTGAGTATACAAAGCCATTTGCCACTTATTGCAAAGGAAATTCTGCTCATGAATGGTTATTGGGTCATAGAATATGCCTGTTTTATAGCTCAAGCCCTACATCCCTGGTGTGCTCCAGGATTCTACTAGGATATCAGTCTCCATAGGAATCTAACTTCTCTGTTTCTCCATGAGGCAGAATGGATTTGCCTGGAAAGACTCTGATTGTCTGTTGTAGTCCATTCGGGCTGCTATAACAAAATGCATACCTTGGACCAGAGACCTTTATTGCTCATAGTTTGGGAGGCTGGAAGGCCAAAATCAAGGCATCAGCAGATGTGGTGCATTTGCCAAGGGCTCTCTGTTTCATAAGTGGTTGGCTTCTGGCTGTGTTCTCACATGGCAGAAGGGACAAATTGTCTCAGGCTTCCTTTATAAGAGCATTGATCCCATTCATAAGGACTCTATCCTCATGACCTAATCTCTGCCCAAAAGCCCCACCTCTTAATATTAGCACATGAATTTTAGGTGGACACAAACGTTCAGACCATAGCATTGTTAAATAGGTAGAAACACTAGGTACGAATCTCAAAAGGCACAAAGGTTGTGGAGAGAAACCACAGTGGAAGGCAGGTCAAGCTCCCTCCTTCCCCAGTCACCCATAACCCTCTCCAAACACAGCCAGCGATTTCATTTTCCTCTGTGTCACCCCAGAGATGATGTATGAATACATAAACATATGCATACATTCTTTCTATAATGGAAGCCAAGAATGTATCCTTTCATGATACATCTTGGAGAGCACTCCATACGGGACTACATTGGGCTGCCTTATTCTTTTTTTTTTTTTCCTTTGGAACCAAGGCTCAAACTCAGGACCTTGTACTTGCCAGGCAGGCGCAGTGCCACTGAGCTACATCCTTGGCCCTGCCTTGTCTTTTTAAGTACAGCAAGACATTGATTCCATCACATGGTTGTACTACAACTCATTTAATTAGTCACGTACTGATAAATATACTTATGATTTTCCATCTTTTTCTGAAAGAAATACTGATTTTTCTAAGAGTTAATGAGCAGGGCCGGGGAGTTAGCTCAGTGGTGCCACTACCTGGCTCACAAGCACAAGGGCCTGAGTTCAGTCCCCCAGTACCAAAAAACAAAAACAGGACAAAAAACAAAAGAGTTAATGAGCACTTTTTTGTCATTAATCTTTTAAATTACAGTAAAATAAAATTCACTTTTTACTCTTTACTTTTGAGTTTAGACATATGCGTATACTTGTTTAATCACCAGCACAACCAAGATATAAAATAATGTCATTACCGTGGATTTTTTTAACATTATTACCTTCTTTCTTTCTTTTTTTTTTTTTTTTGGTAGCGGGGATCGAACTTGGGTCCTTGCACTTGCGCAGGTGGCAAAACCACTGAGCTAAATCCCCAGCCCTATTACCTTCTTTCTTAAAAAAAATTTGAGTTCCTAAGAAAGTGAAACATAAAATTATAGACCTCAGCAATTCTATTTGTAGTTATCTACCCAAGACAATTAAAACTGTACATCCCCACAAAAACTTATACATAAATGTTCATAGAAACACTATTTACAATAGCCAAATAATGAAAATAACCCAAATGGTCATTAACGAATTAATAAACAAAATGTTATATAGCCATACAGTGGAATATTATTCAGCCATAAAAAGGAATGAAGTAATAATCCATGCTAGCAGGTAGATGAAACTCAAGAACATTTTGTTAAGTATAAAAGCTAGTTGCAAAAGGACAGATATTGTACTGTTCCATTTTTTAAAAATATCCAGAAAATCCACAGAGACAAAAGCATAGATTAATGGTTATCAGGAACTAGAGTGGTTAGAATGGGAAGTAAACTGCATAATGGGTATGGGGCTTTTTGAGGGGGTGATAAAAATGTTTTGGGACTAGGAAGAGCTGGTGGTTGTCCAGCATTATGAAAAGCAAGTGAATCACTCCTCAAAAAAAAAGAAAATTAACCATTTTTAAGGGAACAATGCATTTGCCCCACTTGGGAGGGGCCAAAGATAAGGACAAAACTGAACAGCATCTTCAATTTCAGCACAATCTCTTGTCCATCTCTCCCCCAGTATCTTGAGCCCTTGGGGGCAGGAAGAACTGCGTCTCCCTGTACAAGATTTGGGATTCTCCATCAGTAGTCTACAGAGTGGAAAGATAGAGGCCATCAGAAGGCTTTGAAAACGGTAAGGTTCTGCCCTTCTGTTGCATGTTTTGTGACAAGGCACCAGTATTTTTGAAATGATGAGTAAAAGGGGTAAACTCTTGAGCCCGACTATTTTTTCACTGCAGTAGGTATGGAGAAAAAGATCATCCAATGGAGAGGAAGGCCCTTTTGTTTAGGGAAGACACTTTGAGGGGCTTTTAGTTAATAGAAAATCAAGCCAACTTCCTACCCCTGTATGGAGAAGTTGGTAACAATGAGGAGATAAACTTTGCTGCCAGGGTTGGTGGGTAGCTCCGTGGTAGCTTCCTTAGATCCAGGAAGCCGTGGGTTCGATCCCCAATACAGTAAGTCCCCAACCTAAGAACATTCGAACTGTGCACTTTCACAGGTACAAGTGGACCTTACATTATGAACATTTGTAGATGAGAGTAAATCACGAAAGTAGCTCAGGTGTGTATTGGACATTGTCACAGCTATGTGTGTTCACTGTACAGTGCAGTAGTGCATAGTAGTGCAGTGCTCAGTCAGAGACCAGGATGTCTGGAAGCAGGAGGAAAAGCAGTGGTGATGTGGAGGGGACTGCTAGGAAGCACAAGCAATAACTATGGAAACAAAAGTGAAAATAATCGAGAGACTGGACAAAGATGAAAAGGTGGTAGATGTCACTCGTTCTTATGAATTGTTCAACCATTGGGGCAATTCTTTTTTTTAATAGCAGAACATTTATTGATACATTTTAGACATACGTGATGATAACACTCATCATAGGGAACTTGTACCTCCATTGGCACAACTCTGAAGAACAAGGACAAGATCATGGAATATGTGAGGTCTGCTGTGCAGCGAAGTCAGTAGCAATATCCAAAAGGCGAGCCAGGCATGGTGGTGCACGCCTGGAATCCTAGCACTTGGGAGGCTGAGGCAGGAGGATCACCATGAATTCAAGACCAGTCTGGGCTACATAGTGAGTTCAAGGCCTGCCTGAACTAGATAGCAAGACCCTATCTTAAAAAAAAAAAAAAGTGGGGCCGGGGATTTAGCTCAGTGGTTCCTCCGCCTGCCTCGCAAGCGCAAAGACCCGAGTTCGATCCCTGGTACCCCCAAAAAAAAAAATGGTAAAGTGCTAGAGGAAATGGAGAAACTTCTCAGTGTGTGGATGCAGGAACAGCATCATTATATGTTTGTGTCAAAGGTGTATAAGACTCACTTTGCCGGACTTACAAATGAATCCAACTTACGTTCTCCTGGAACGGAACTCATTTTTAAATCGGAGACTTACTGTACTACAAAACAAACAAAAAGCTGTGCTGCATAATACTGTAAAAAGATATCTTCATCAGGAGAGGACTGATCTCTGGAGGTTTTTCTCTTTCTGGGAGAAGCCAGGGGCTGGGGTTGGGGAGGAGGACAAGGGTGGAGAAAAAGAGGGAAGACCAAGGGTACATCATGTGGTGTCTCTTCTGGAAGCTAGAACCACATGCAGGCAAGGCAAGGAGATATGGGTACAACCCACATGCCCACCATGGCCCAGTCTGCCGCAAGAGTCCTGCTGCTTTGCTGCCCTCTTACTCAGGAAACTTAACTCTTCTCTTTGCTTGCTTGCTTGCTTTTTCTTTCTCCTTTTCTTTCTCTTCCTTTTTTTTTTTTTTTTTGAGACAGGGTCCCGTTATGTAGTTCAAGCTGGCCTTGAACTCACCATGTAGCCCAGGCTGGGCTTGAACTTGTGGCAATCCTCCTGCCTCAGCCTCTCGAGTGTTGGGATTATAGTCATGCACCATGACACCCAGCTTTCTTTTTCCTTTGTATCCTGCAATACTGGGGACTGAACCAGGCCCTCATGCACGTTAGGCAAGCACTTTACCATTGAGATACATTCCCAACTCTGGTTTTTACTTTGAGACAGGATCTCTCTAAACTGTCCGGCTGGCCTCGAAGCCACAGTCTTCCTACATCAGCCTCTGAATAGCTGAGATTACAGGAGTGTACCTCTACACCTGGTAACACTTTTTCTCCCTTTTTAAGCTAACCATGGGTAGTTTGGTGGTACCACATTTGCCTAACATATTCAAAACCCCGTGTTTGATCCCCAACACCCCGCCAAATCTAACTATGGGGAATAATGATGACCATAGTGGTAAACCACATTTCAGACCTCCATCTACTTCAAACAGACTTCAGCTAAAATTAAAAAGAAAGACACTTGACCATTTCTTAGGTTAATGTAGATTTCTGTTTCCTACTTATTGGGTGTGCAATAGCTTGATATAATGAATTTTTTTTCTTTTTTTCAGATAAAAAATGCACTTCCACTATGTGAACTTTTGTTGGATGTTTTTACTAGTTCCCTTTTTTTGTTTTTTGGTTTTTTTGTTTTTGGTACCAGGGATCGAACTTGGCTCCTTGCGCTTGTGCAGCAGGCGGTGAAACCACTAAGCTAAATCCCCAGCCCATAATATTTCCCTTTTAATATATGGTTTAATTTCCATCATAAAAATGCACTGCCATATAGATATTGTTTTGCTTTTTCCTTCAGTATAAATCAAATTAGGACATTTTGTAATCTTTATCTCCATGCATGGATCTCAATCATTCAGCAGCCAGGTTTCACTCCAGCTTTTTTGTCTTTTTAGACAAAGTCTTGCTATGTACTTCAGGCTGGCCTTGAACTTGCAGCAATCTTCCTACCTCAGCCTCTCAAATCTTGGGATTACAGATGTGCACCACCACACCTGGCTTTTTTACTTTGAGACAAAGTTTTGCTAAAATGCCTCATACCAAGCACAGAAGTTCAGTTTGGTCTTGAACTTGCAATCCTCCTGTCTTGGCCTCCCAAGTACCTGGGATTACAGGTGTGTGCCTCCACACCAGGGACTGTGATTTTTTGGGGGTTTTTTTCTTCTTTTTCTGGTACTGGGGATTGAGCCTAGGGCCTTTGCATTGGGCTATGTCCGTGGCCCTTATTATTATTATTATTTTTTTTTTTTTTTTTGGTACCAGGGATCGAACTCGGGTCATTGCGCTTGCAGGGCAGGCAGCAGAACCACTGAGCTAAATCCCTAGTCCTCCCTGGCCCTTTTTAAATCTTTTTACTCCGAGACAGGGTCTCTCTAAGTCACTAAATTGCCCAGCCAAGGCTCAAACTTGCGATCCTCCTACCTCAGGCTCCCAGAGTGCCGGGCTCACAGGTATGCACCGCCACACCCAGCTACCAGAGTTGGTTTTTGATTACCAACATTAGCCTGCAAAGGATTGAGTGGTGGTTCTGCCAAATGTTCCCCAGTCACCTCTTCATCCACCAATCAGATTAGAGACCCCTCGTGGGTGCCTAGAGAGCAGTGTGCACGTGTCTTTCATATTCTCCTCATCCCTTTTAGAGCAGCTGGAAGTTTCTATTGCCTTGCCTGGATCTTAGCCACACTGTGAACTTCTTGAGGGCAGAGCCCATGTCATACATAACTTACCTCCAGCCCCAGGGGCTAGGCTGGTCCCTGGCTCCAACAGTTTGTTGAATAAATAAACAGTGGCTGGCATGATGGCCAAAGTGTCCTAAGTGTTCACCCATTCTGGTGGGAAAAATCTTTTTTATTCAGTCTCCTCTAGCTGTCACAACAAGGACACAAATTGGTCCTAAAAAGATGAGCCTGGCATGGTGGTGCATGCCTGTAACCCCAGCACTCGAAGGTGGAGGCAGGAGCATTGCTGTGAGTTCAAGGCCAGCCTGAGCTACATAGAAAGACCTTGTTTCAAAAAGCAAAATAAACGGACCAGGGATTTAGCTCAGTGGGTTCGCCACCTGCTGCACAAGCGCAAGGACCGGAGTTCGATCCCCAATACCAAAAATAAATAAATAAATAAATAAATAAATAAATAAATAAGGGGCCGGGGATTTAGCTCAGTGGTTTTGCCGCCTGCTGCACAAGTGCAAGGACCCAAGTTTGATCCCTGGTACAAAAAAAAAGGGAATAAAATAAAAAGATGAATTGGCTTTGTCTTCATTTCAAAAAGACTAGAAAATAACTGAAATTCTCCCTTCTCAGTTTGGGAGAAAAAAATCTGAACGTAGTAGAGGAGATGGCAAATGAAAAGATATACTCCTTTTTATGATGCTTAGGAAGATACCTCCCTGGAACCACAAGTTAACTTTCGGGTTGCTAGGGCTACAATGAGAGATAGGAAGCATCACTCTGGGTTTTGCTGAGTTCTTCCTCTTTCCATAGCAAAAAGCATTCTCTATTTTTTTTGCCTGCCTTTCTTTCTTTCTTTCTTTCTTTCTTTCTTTCTTTCTTTCTTTCTTTCTTTCTTTCTCTTCCTTTTTCTTCCTTCCTTCCTCCCTTTCTTCCTTTGCTCCCCTCCTTCCTTCTCCCTTTCCCTCCTTCCTTCCCTTAAGTAGAAGTCCTAGCATCACTGTCTCCTGGGGTCAGTCTCAAAGCTGAGCCTTGTCTCCTAGGAAAGGCCTCTCTCTAGCCTTGCCCCCAGCATCTCCTGCAGGATTCTGCTGCTGCAGATCAATCTCCTGAAAGGCAGGCACTGGAGGAGTGGGAGGAGTTGAGGAGTCCTCTTTCAAACCACTGTGAGTTCACCTTTCACAGTCTGAGGACCTCTAGGACTGGGGTGTTGCTCAGCGGTAGGAGCCTGCCTGGCATGTGGAGGCCCTGGGTCCCAGTGCCAGTGCTCAGAGCAAAACCAAATGAAACACTCATGTCGCAGCTTGTTGAGAAGCTCCTGCCACTCAGTCGGCCCTCAGTTCGTGCTCCTTTGTGCTGTGTAGTTCCCTTCTCTGCCCACTCTCAGCATACATTGGCTTTCTCGCTTCTGAGCCTTTCCCCCCCCATCCTTGCTATCTACTCCCTAATCCTTCTTTTAATAGGCCTTTATAGTTTTTAGAGCAGTTTTAGATTCACAGAAAAATCAAGCAAATTACAGAGTTTTCATATACCCTGTGTTAATATTTTTCATCACTATAGCAGAATACCTAAGTCAGGGTATATTATAAAGAAGAGGTTTATTTAGCTCACAGTTCTGGGGGTTTGAGGACTTGCATGTGGTGATGGCCTTCTTGTTGGCATAGTCTCAAGCTGGCAAGGGCATCACATGGCAAGAGGCAGGGAGCCTGCAAGGCTATGTGTGCCTG
Source organism: Heterocephalus glaber (assembly GCF_053883595.1). NCBI lineage: Eukaryota > Metazoa > Chordata > Mammalia > Rodentia > Bathyergidae > Heterocephalus > Heterocephalus glaber. Next base: position 65,376,019 of record NW_028258320.1, read on the forward strand.
TCTGGTCTCTCTCCCTCTCCTAATAAAGACACCAGGATGTGATCTTGGAGGCCTCACCCTGAGGACCTTGTCTCTCCCAAGGCCCCGCATCTAAATGCCATAGGTGAATTAAGTTTCCACCCTCCTGATGCCTACAGTGGGGATCAAACTTCACTACATGAGGCTTCAGGCACACTCCAAGCCTGTCCAGCCATAGCTGTCTCCTACCCCAATGTTCCCCGATGTGGACTCCCATGGCACAGCGGTCTATTCCATAGTGAACACGTCTACCTGCGGCGCCATTATTCCAAAGCCTGTGCTTTACATTCACTCTTGACTTTACCCTTCCTGTGGTTTTGACAAATGCATAAGAACATGCATCCGCCACTGTAGTATCCTAGAGAACAGTTTGACTGCCCTGAACATGCTCTGTGCTCTGCCTGTAGGGCCCTCCCCAGCCTCCACCCCCTGGCAACTCTCCCTTTACAGAAAGACCTGCCTCAGTACCAGGCCTGTGCTCTGCGCACAAGCATCTCCATGTGCTGTCTCTTACCCACCTGAAATTGAACAAGCACAGAACTGAACTTCGCCTTCTTCCCTCTAGCCTGGTTCTGGTGAAACACCATCAGGACACCTATTTCAAAATTTGCCACCGTGGCGTTTGGAAAGCAACAGCGCAGGAGTCACCCTCTGAGCTTCTCCCACCCCTCTCCCCTGCAGTGGAATTCTCTGAAGGAGACCGTCATTCTAGAGGTGCTTGTCCTCACCCTACACCCAGGTACAGCAACATCCTCACCTCTGGAGGCTTAGGGGCACAGAGAACCTGAGAAACAGGCCTTGCTCAGCCCCCCAGTTTATTCCTATCAGATCACATCCCTTGTCCAGTCAACCTCCGGTCCACCCATTTTCTCTCTCCTCTCTCTCTCTCATCCCCCTCCTGCTTTTTGCAATACTAAGAGTTGAACCTTCACACTGAGCTACATCCCCAGCCCCCATTTTACCTTTTTTTTTTTCCAGTACCGGGAGTTGAACTCAGGACCTTGTGCTTGCCCGGCAGGCATGGTGCCACTGAGCTACATCCCCAGACACTTTTTTAACTTTTTATTTAGAGGCAGGGCTTCACAAAGCTGCTAAGTTAACCGGGCTGGGCTCAAACTTTGATCTTCCTATCTCAGCCTCCCAGAATGCTGGGGATCACCGACATGCACCACCAGGTCGGGTTCTGTCTTCTCTTCATCAGACCAAAGCAGGAGCATACACAGCTTCACCCATGTCTCTGAATATTCTTTTCTGAAGGCTCCCGTGTCATGTAAAACTTATTTAAAATACTTTGGATGCCTTTCTCGTATTAATCTGGTTTTTATTATGAGGAGTCTCAGTCAGAAACCTAGCAAGGGTAAGAAAAGAAATCTCCCCGCGCTACAGTTCTTCCCCTGCTAACCCCCTAGCAGGTAAAGGTTCTTTCTTCTCCACCTCATTCGCTACCACCTCAGCCCAGGCCGGATGCAATGTTTACAGCTTCCAGGGGTCTCTTAGTGCTCAACAAGGCTTAGAGTAGGGCTCAGTGATAGTGTGCAAAGGAACAAATAAAAAGGCTGAGGTAACCCCCATCATGCAAACATACTATATTATTAATTAATTTGTTTGTTTTTGCGATACAGGGAATTGAACCCAGGGCCTTGCCCATGCTCACCTAGTGCTCTACCACTGAGCTGCACCCCCAGCCTGAGGTATATTTTAAAAGTGGAAACATTAACATCACCAACAATAACAACTACCTGCTCCCATTGCACAAGAGGAGGCTTCTGGGCTGCCAAACCACCCCCGCCAGCACACAGGAGGTGAGCCTTGCAGGCACCAGCAGCACCCCCCCTCCCCCGTCAAAATGAGAAGACACATAAACAAATCTCAAAACCAGACTTCCAGGGGCTGGGGATTTAGCTCAGTGGTTCCGCTGCCTGTCTCAAAAGTGCAAGGTCCCAAGTTCGATCCCCGGTACCAAAAAAGAAAAACAGACTTCCAGATCACCTACAGCAACCCCAAAGGGAAAGGAGATGGAACACTCTGATACTCAACCACCTGGACTCTCTGAACTGGCAACAAAAGAGTATCTGGAGGGCCAAGGATTTAGCTCAGTGGTTCTGGTGCCTGCCTCACAAGCACAAGGTCCCAAGTTCCATCCCCAGTACCAAAAAACAAAAAAGAGGATCTGGAAAAAATGAAATCAGAAATAATTTCTCGGGTAACAGCAGAGATTGTGCTCATAGTGCAAGACATGATTAATAAATCTAGAGAGGAGCTGAGGAACACAATGAAATCCCAACATAGGAAACAAATGGAATCCATAAAACAGATGTAAACAGATTTCCAGGAGATTAAAAACGCCATTGAAAGTCTATGCAGCAGAATGAGCCAATGTGAAGACAGAATTTCAGATATAGAAGACAAGATTGCAATTAGGACCAGGAAAAGAAAAATTGCTTTAAAATTGTAAGGGACCACAAAAAATCAATCCAGCAGCTGCTAGATGATGCAAAGAAGAATAGCATAAGATTGATTGGAGTCAGTGAAGAAACAAGAGAGGCTGGGGATTTGGCTCAGTGGTTTCGCTGCCTGCTGCACAAGTGCAAGGACCCAAGTTTGATCCCCGGTACCAAAAAAAAAAAAGAAAAAGAAACAGGAGAGAGTACAGATGACATAAAAAGCTGTTCACAGAAGTGATGGCAGAAAAATTCCCAAGCAGGGGAAAAGAACTTGACATACAGATAAGTGAGCCATATAGGAATCCAACTAGCCTTGATCAAAAAAATATCTACACGTAGGCATATAATTATTAAGATTCCAGAAACCCAACAGAAGAACAAAATTCTACAAGCAGTGAGAGAAAAGAAACAAATCACATACAAAGGAAAGCCCATCAGAATCACAGCAGACTTCCCAGTGCAAACCCTCAAGGCAAGAAGAGCTTGGAGTGATGTATTTCAAGCCCTAAAACAGCCTCCAACCTAGATTGATGTACCCTGCAAAATTATCTTTTAAAATTGATGAAGAAATGAGATACTTTCATGACAAAGAGCACCTTAGGAACTTCATGAATACCAAGCCAGAACTCCAAAAAATTTTAGACAATATCCTAGGAAAAGACAACGAGGATCACAAGGCCCAGGAAGCTCAGCAGAATGAATCCATCAGGTGCGACAAGAAATTAAGTGCAAAGGGGGAGAATCCAACAAACAGAAAAAGTCATGACAATGATAAGTCAGTATGTATGAGTTATAACCATCAATGTTAATGATCTCAATTCACCAGTCAAAAGAAGTAGACTGTCAGAATGGGTCAAGAAGCAAGATCCAACAATATGCTGCATACAAGAAACACATTTAATTCAAAAATAAAATCATAGACTGAAAGTTAAAGGGTGGAAAACAATACTCCATGTGACAGGAACCCAGAAAAAAAAAAAGAAAAGCAGGAGTAGCTATCCTCTTTGCAGATCAAGTGGATTTCAAACGAAAATCTGAAACACTCTGGTCCCAAGAATTTCATATAAGGGACCCTCAACTTGTGTGTACAAATCTATTGTGAACATATGTTTTCATTCCTCTCAAGTAAAAACTTAAGAACAGGACTATTGGTTCTTAACAGTAATACAAGAAATTTCTATATTGTTTTCCAAAATGGTTTTATCATTTTACATTCACATTAGCAGTTTTAGAAAGTTCTAACTGGTTCACACCTAAGATGACATTTGTTCTTTTAAAACTTTTAACTTCATCTCCCTAATGAGTGTATAATTCAATCTTGTTATTGTACTGATTAGTATTTTTCTGATTCTAGTGTTGCACAACCTTCCTTGTGCTGCATCTTCTTGTGTCTACTTTTTAATTGGGTTGTCTGTTAATGAGATGTAAGGGTTCTTTATATATTCTGGTCGTAGGTTATATGCATTATAAATATAGTCTGTTTAAGGACTACTTTTCATTTTCTTTCTTTTTTTTTTTTGGTACCGGGGATTGAACTTGGGACCTCGTGCTTGTGAGGCAGGCAGTGGAACCACTGAGCTAAATCCTCAGCCTCTACTTTTCATTTTCTTAAAGATGTAATTTAAAGTTCTAAATTTTGATGGAATCTCATCAATTTTTTTCTTTTATACATCATGTTTTTTATATCCTAGGAAATTCTTGCCTACCCTAAATTCATAAACATTTTCCCTTATAATTTCTTCTTAAAGTTTTATAGTTTTAGTCTTTCATATTTAAGTTCATAGATCCTTTCAAGTTATTTTTATGTATGGAAATAAAGGGTTGAGGTTAATTTTTTATATACAGATACCAGGTGTTCTAGTGCCATTTGCTGAAAACACTGTCTTTTCCTCTGCTCTTGAATTGAGTTTATGTTCTATAAAATTTTACTGTTAAATAATCTTTCAAAACTCAGTGGACCATATATGTGTGGTTCTATTTCTAGATTCTCTGTTTTATTCAAATGATCTATATGTCTTTCCTTACACCAACACTGCCTTGATTACTGTAGCTTTAGAGGAAGTCTTAAAATTAGGTACTAAACGTCTTCCAACACTTTTTGTTTTTGTTTTTAACTTTTCTAGGTCCTTTGTACTCCCACATAACTTTTAAATTTCAATATCCAATTCTTCATTTATAGCAAGTATATACAGACCTGAATTTTTATATATACCTTGTGTTTTCTAATCCTGCTAAATTCAAGTACAAGTTCTAGGGGCTCCTAGAGATTTCTTAGTATTTTCTCTGTAGATGATCATTTCATCTACATATAAAGATTTTGCTTCTGCCATGCCAATCCTATCCTAGTTGTGTCATTTTATTGCCAGACTATTTTGATGGGGACTAGGTTTCAAAGTTTAATGGACAGATAAAGAGTAAGCATATCTGCCCTTGTTCCCCACCTTAAGGAGAAAGCACTGTATCTTCTCCATTTATAGAAGGCATTCTCGCTGGAAGTATGGAGTACATGTCTTTGATCCGTTGAGAAGGTTCTGTTCTACTTCTAGTCTCCTGATAGCTTTTACCATGAACAGCTGTAGAATTTAGTCCAATACTCTTTCTCCAACTAGTGACAGGATCATATGGCTTTTTCCTTTCCTCTGTTAAAATGATGACTTTTGGGGGTGGATCTTCCAGGGCTGAACCAACACTGCCATCCCTGTAATAAAACCACTTTCTACATCCTGCCAGATCTGACTTCTAACAGTTTGTTTTCTTAAACAAATTTCTATCTATGTTCATACTTTTTTCTTCTATTATCTTTATCCAATTTTAGGATTAGCACAATGTTGATTTCCTAAAATGAGGGGAGAAGTGTTCCTTCTTTTTTCTGCTTTAAATGTTTGATATAATTTATCAGTTAAAATGTATATGAGCCTGCTGTTGTCATATAGGTAGGTTTTCAAGCTAGGAATATACTTTCTTTAATAGGTGCTATTCAAATTTTATATTTCCTCCAGAGTTAGTTTCATTAATTTGTCTTCCAAGGTACTTCTTAGAAGTTGTCAAATTTATTTCAAAAAAGATTTTTGTAATATGCTTTCTATATCCTTTTAAATTCTGTAAAATCTGTGGTATGTCTCCTATTGTAATTTTTTAAATGTATAATTGTGGTGGATACTGATGAGACTGGTTTCTGGCTTTCCCACCCGCTCACGAGAAGAAATTTTATTATTTTATCCAAAAAAAAATGCATAATTGATATTGTGTAATAGGAAGAAAAAGTCTAAAGGAGCAGGGGAATTGGGAGGGGTAGGGGAAAGGAAAGAAGGGAAAAGAAAAAATATGAGAAAAGGAAAAAAATGGAAACAAAGTCTTTGCAAATAGGGAGGGGTGGAGGGGGTGAAGGGAGGGCCGGGGAAGAGGAAAAAAATAAGAACCAAGATACTCATGTAAAGGTACAAGATCCCAATGATGAATGTAACTGTATTTTGTACCTAAAATGTACCAATAAACTTAATGGGAAAAAAAAATAACAACTGCATCGACTAAAGCAGACTCACGGGCATCTCTCGGGTATCCCTCGGACCCACATCTCTAGAGTGAGACTCCTACCTGGCCGGCTCTTCCTCATTACTAGGCCTTGGCTCTGTTGTCCCCCTCATCAAGAGGACACCCCTAACGACCGTGTCCTCCATCCTCCGTCTTGGCCCTGGCTGTGCTCTTTGACCATACATTGACAATGGCAGTTCCTCTGGGTACTGGGATTGGTCAGGGTCCTAGAAGAGCAGCCCCATCAGGGAAGGACTGTGTTCGTCTTGCTCACAGTGCTGTCCCCAGCACCTAGCCCAGCCATCCAGACGAATCTGGTTAATGACCCAGCTAAAAACAAACTGAAAAACAGTTTAAGAAAACAAACTGATCCCCAGTGACACCCCTCTCCCTGGACACCTAAGACAGAAACCACCCACCTCACGCTCTTGGTGGTCAGTCCTGTGTGACATCACAAATCTTCTACTGTTGCCTCCAACTAGTGTTTAAAATCACGTTTTTATTGCTTCTCGGCCTTTTGGCTAAGATCAAGTGTAAAATCATGTTTTGTTTCTTCAGGATCTCCTTTTTTTGAGACAGGGTCTTGCTATGCAGTTCAGGCTGACCTTGAACTTACTATGTACCCGAGGTTGGCCTTGAACTTGCACCGATCCTCCTTCCTCAGCCTCCCAAGTGCTGGGATGACAGGCATGTGCCACTATGCCTGACTTGATGATCTCTTATACCTATCCTAGTTTAAAATTGAATACCTAATTCTCTCTTTCTTTTTCCTTCCTTCCTTCCTTCCTTCCTTCCTTTCAATCTTTCACACTGGGGATTGAACCCAGGGCCTTCTTACTGAGCTACATCCCAAGTCTTTCTTTTTTAAAAAAAATTGTTTTGCCCAGGCATGGTTTAATCAATCTGTTACTGTTGGAAATTTATGTTGTTATGTTTACATTATAACCAATAAATGTGATCTTTATCTATCCTTATAGCTAAGTCTTTGTGTACATTCTTTTTTTTTTTTTTTTTGGTACCAGGGATCAAACTCAGGACCTTGTGCTTGCGAGGCAGCCAGTGGAACCACTGACCTAAATCTCCAGCCCTGTATACATTCTTATCTGTTTCTTTAGGATATATATTTGGGGGGGTTACCAGGGATCAAACTCGGGACCTTGCGCTTGAGAGGCAGGTGGCAGAACCACTGAGCTAAATCCCCAGCCCTTTAAGATATATTTTTAGAAGGGAAATGTCTATGAGAATTGTGAGAATTTTTATGATTTTTTTTTCATGGCACTGGGAATTGAGCCCAGTATCTTCACACTAAGCTACATTCTCAGCCCTTTATTTTACTTTGAGACAAGATGTCACCAAGTTGATACATTGCCCAGGTTGGGCTTGAACTTGTCATCTTCTTGCATTTGCCCCCAGAGTGTTCAGATCACAGGTGTCCACACCATGTCCAATTTCTTTCAGCTTTGGAGCATATTGCCAAAATGCTTTCCAGAAACGCTGTGCCAATTTATGCACCTTCCATGGGGAGTGAAAGTGGTAGTTGATAGATTTTGCCAAGATTGGATCCAAACAGTTTAAAACATCCTTCTTAGAGCAGTCTGTACTTCTCAAGTTGGTCTGTCTTCTATTCCACGTTCTTGTATGCATGACTGGCTGGTCGTAAGAGCCCAGAAGCTGTTTTAAAGGAAGGGCTTGCATGTCTTACTCATCCCTGTGGTCTCCCCTGCTGCCTAACTATGTTTCCTACTTAACAGTCACTGAATAAATGTCAAAGAAAGGAAGTAACAAATGACTGAATATGACACCTTATATAACTGTCAGAGCTGGGCATAGTGGTGCATGGCTGTAATCCCAGCACTCAGGAGGCTGAAGGAGGATGATTGCTGTGAGTTCAAGGCCAGCCTGGACTACAGTGGTGAGTTCAAGGCCAGCCTGAACTACATAGTGAGACCCTGTCTCAAAAAACAAAAAACGCCACAAATAACTGTCAGAAACTACCTTTCCTGCCGGGCTTTTTTCATTTACAAATGTTTTCAAGGTCACTCTGTTCTAGTATTTACCTGTATTTCATTCCTTTTTATGGCCGGATAACATTCTATTATAGACTACACCATGATTTTGTGCTCCAACTGCATGATGCCCTTTATTTTTAATCATTTGCTCAACACATACATAATAAACACAAGTTAAGCATAAGGTACATACTGAGGGAAAATGGTTGAAAACATGTCCCCTTTTGCCTAAGGCAGTTCTTTCCAAAGCAGGGGGCAAGTACCTAGGGTGGCGTTTGATGGTACCTGAGACAGATTTAGGGAATATACTGCTAGGGGAGTAGGGAGTAAAAATGAATAACATCAAATCTCAAGATGAGAAAGGTGAGGGGGTTTTGTGTGTGTGTGTGCGCGCACGTGCGTGCACTGGGGATCACACCCAGGACCTTGTGCATACAACGCAAGTGAGCTACACCCCAGCCCATGAGAAGGTTGTTGTCTTTTTAAATCTCTTTTATCCTGATTATATCAACAAGCAGGGTTTATGTGAGGGTACCAGATCTCTGACCACCTCTATTATTCTCCCTTTTTAACAAAAAGTTCAGACTTTCAGCAGACAACTGTGTCAGGCTGCAACTTTATAACATTTTGTTGTAATACATTTATTTTAAATTACTTTCTATTTGTAGTGAGTTGTATACGGTTTTTCCATTTAAGTAATTTAATATTTTCCTTCAAATAAATTAATTTGCTTTCTGTGTGCATGCATGGATGTGTGTGTGGGGGGGGTACTATGGTTGAACTAAGCAGTGCTGCACCACTAAGCTACACCCCTATCCCCCTTTGATTTTTTTTTTTTTTTTTTGGTACCGGGGATCGAACTCGGGTCCTTGTGAGGCAGGCGGCGGAACCACTGAGCTATAATCCCTGCCCCCCACATTGATTTTTTTATTTTGAGACAGTCTTGCTAAATTGCTCAAACTGGCCTTAGGCTTGAAATCCTCCCATCTCAGGCTCCTGAGTAGCGCGGTTACAGGTGTATAGTACCACTCCTGGGTTATTTAAATTAATTAATTAATTTATTTGGTACTGGGGATGGAACTCGAGTCCTTGAGCTTGCGCAGCAGGCAGCAAAACCACTGAGCTAGATCCCCGGCCCTATTTAAATTTTTTACAAGTGAGTTAGCTTAAAGTAAATAGTAAATGATACTCAGGTGATATGCAGATTTGAGAAACTAAGTTTGTAATGTGGTGATGGGTGTTTGGAAAATACAGACTCAGAAACTACAATTTGTCACATTTATCATGAAGCCACTGTGTGGTTTTCAATCTATGATTGATGTACTACTTCAAAGTACTTTGTTCACCACTGAGCACTTTTTTATTAATTGACAAAAAGAATTTTTTAAATTTGTCTCTAGTCTCCCGGTTTTGGGAAGAAAGGCCAAAATGAAAGCCCCTCACATACACACAATTCCAAAGGCTTTCAGACAAACAAGCCTTTGATGTATCTGAGCCACTTTGCTTATTAATTGACTGAAGCTGAGTTAATTAATTCAATTTCAGACAGGTGTGGTGGCGCACATCTGTAAGCCCAGCACTCTGGGAGGCTCAGGCAGGAGGATTGCAAGTTCAAATCCAGCCTGAGCAGTTTAGCGATTGAGAGGCTGTCTCAAAATAAAAATTTAAAAAATAAAGGACTGGGGATGTAGCTCAGTGTGAAGGCCCTGGGTTCAATCCTCAAAACCAGAAAAAAAAAATTTAATTCAATTTCATGCAGAAGCCAAAAAGCTCTTCCTGAGGCCGAAATAGGAAATCCTATCTTAAAGGATCCCATAGGATCTTTTCACAGACAAAATAGAAGCAGTAATCCACAAAAGGCTAATTTAAGAACAAAAATTCGCAAGAAATATAGGAATAAATAGCCACTTTCCTGCCTGCCTTGATTCTTTTTAGGTTGGGGCAACAACCAGGAAGACAAGCATTCAGTCACTCCGAAGGCAGGCGGCTGAACGTCCCCTCGGGTCCCCAAGAGGCAGCAAGGCGGAGGCTCCTCCCGGCCCCTCCCGCTGAGACCCCGCCCCTCCCTAGGCCCCGCCCACCCCGCGGCTCCGCGTGCGTGGAAGATGGCGGCTGCAGCGGGAAGGTTGCTCCGGGCCTCGGTGAGTGGCTGCTGGTGGGGACAGGCACAGAGACACTGCGGTGGCTCCTGAACTGCTTCCCAGAGAAGAGTGCGTTCTCCTGGGCCCCAATCGCCCTCTTGGAGTGGGGCATCGGCTAACAGACCCAGGGGTCTTCTCCCTCGGGGAAAGGCTCTCTGCGCGTGCGCAGCCCGTCCCCCCATCCCCCACCCCCACCCCTACCCCCACCCCCGCTCAAGGTCCATCCCGAATCCCCTGGTGCTCCGAGTCGCGGGTCCCCAGCCCCATCTGCACCCAAGCACCTGGTCCTGGCGCTGGAGGGAGGCGTCCTAGTTCCCCTTCTGTCACCGACTCTATGACCTTGGACAAGTGACTTTTTGCACCTCGGTTTACTTTCCTTCCTTTAGGATGTTAAGAGTGATGGGTACCTGCACAGAGGCGTTGCTGTAGAAGACACCCTCTTAAATGCTGGGTGGAAACAAAGTGCTACAGTAACAAAAGCCGCTTTCTCCTCCCACCCCCTCGCCCTGCTCCACCGTTACCTGCTTTCCTCAGGGCGCAGCCCAGTGCCCTCTTGGTACCCACCCTTCCCTCCTTTCTCATCGAAAGGTTCAAAGCAGGCCTTTCTCCTTCCTGCGTCATGCTGGACATTAAAATTGAGCAAGCATTTCCCTTGAGCCCTGTCCAAACTTTTCCAGAGGCTGAACTTTGCCCTACTTGTTTGCTTATCTGTGGGGCTGGAAGGGCCTTGTCTTTTCTGAGGAAAACCTTGACATGGTAAAATGCACACAGCAGATAATGCAGGGAAAGGGCTCAGACACTCGGGGCCTGACAAAGACTCCCTGACTTTTTAACCCTCTGTGTAACTACTAAGAGCACAGAGTTTTTGGTTCTTGGGTCTGTAGTTTTACAGTTCCCCTCTGCTTTGCAGTACTCCAAGAGAAAGAAGCAGAAGCGAATGTTGAGAGCATGAGGACTCAATCCATGCTCTTGGAGTTGGTGGGTTTGGTATTTGGTTCACAGGGACAGGGATAGCTGAGGCCACCATTGTCACAATGCCCTTTCAGCAGGGCCAGCCTACAGTTACCCTTCCTCATATAAAGTATTTCCTTTCCAGGTTGCTCGACATGTAGGCACAATTTCTCGGGGCATTTCTGCCTCTGCAGCCCTTGGACCTCTTGCTTCTAGAAGAACATGCTTGACAAAGATCCCGTGGTCAGGGTCTCCTCAAGCCACGTTCACCTTCAGCACCAGTAAGTGTTAGCCTTCATTGGACTCGAGGAAAGGGAACATAATTCATCGTCACCGGGTAGGACCGTAGCTCTGAACCCTGGCTATACATTAAACTCACCTCAGAGCTTTTAAAAACAGCAGGAGGATGTGTAGAAATTCCAGCTCCATGGGGAATTGTCTCCAGATGGTAATCAGTTGACCTTATCGAAATTTTAAGATCTACCCATTGGAAAACATGAAAAAGAAAATGAATAGACAAGCTATAGCCTAGGAGAAAATACTCATAGAATATGTATTTAACAAAGGGATTATTATCTAAGATATCTAAAGAATTACAACTCAGTACACACCTAAAACTCCAGTGCTCTAGGCGGCTGGGGCAAGAAGATCATGAATTTGAGCTCAGCCTGGCTAACTGAGCGACTTAGTGAAACTGTCTCAAAAACAAAAAATGTAAATAAAAAAGGGCTGGGGTTGTAGCTCAGTGTGAAAGCCCTGGCTTCAATCCCCAGTACCACAAAAAAGAAAAGAAAAACCACTGAAGAATAAAAAGACAGACAAATAGATAAACAAACAGAAACATAGCTACTCCAATCTCACCTCCAGACAAAAGTCTGTCTCTGGGATGAGACAAGGATTTCAGTGTTTTTTAAAGGGATATGGGGATGGGGGAAGATGAGAGGAAGTAGAGAAGAAGCGGAAGTAAAAAGGATCAAGATGTGATAATGTGTATGTACCAATTTCTTACAGTGAATGCATTTATTATGTATTGCAAATGTATACTGTGTTAAAGGGGAAAAAATTAAAACCTCACTGGGTAATTCTGTTGTGCAGCCGAGGCCGAGAATTGTTGGGGCAAATGGTCTTGTCTATGTCAGATTTCTGTGTTGGTTGCCAGAGGGTTACTCCTTCACGTTGAGGGTCCTGAGGGTGAGGGATGAACTCAGGTGCCTTCAGGGCCTTTGGTGTGTGAAGGGCTGTGAATGGTGGACTGCCTTCAGGGAGCCAATCACCAGATCGGTCCAGTGGCTCCTTGGTGATCAGAACAAGCTTAGCCTTTCCACTCGGTTTTCTAGGCTGCAGCTTTGCCAAGATCAACCTCAGATAACCAGTGGTGCTTAAATACCTTTTAGATTTGCCTTACATTTGAAAAGCATGTACTGTGTTTAATGCATATGGTTTAAGGGAGTATGCTAGAGGGTTTCTTGGTGAAATATTCTTTAAAATTGTGAAATTCTAAAAACATTTCCAGTACTGAGGGGGTGCTCCGCTCGTGTCTGTCATGATGGTTCTAGCAGTTTGGCACTGGGTCTCCTTTGTCTTCATTCTAAGTAGAAGCAAGCAGGCCCTCTCCAATTGGGTTTTGTCTGTTGGTTTTGCTGGGGATTGAATTCACGGCCTCATGCATGCTAGGTGTGTGCTGTCCCACTGAGCTGCGTCCCCAGCTCTCCTCTCCAGTTTTTACATTTTTTTCCTATTCTCTCTGCCATACCTCAGTCCCTCTCACTGAGATAATGGAAATCACCACTTAATGAGTCTTACTCTCCTTCCAGACCAATCTTCCTGAAAACAGCTGTCTCCTCTGTGCCCCACCCGCCCCCATCCTCCCCTGACTCCCTGTAATCTCTCCCATGAAGACCAGACTCAGCTGCCTGATACTGAAGGGCCTGCGTGGCCTGCCCTGGGCCTCTCTTGGTGTGTGCCCTGCCCTCTTCCCCCCACATCCTTTGACCCCGTTACAATCAAGCTAGGCACCGTGTGCCTTCCTCCAGCCACTCTTCCTGCCTTTCCTCTATTCTGTTTGCCCTATCCCATGTAGACCTGACAAAATCTTATCATATTTAAAATCCATCTCCAGCTGGGTGTGGTATTGCACATCTGTAATCTCAGCACTTGGGAGGCTGAGGCAGGAGGATCGCCATGAGTTTGAAGCCAGCCTGGGCTACATAGTGAGTTCAAGGCCAGCCTGAACTCCATAGTGAGACCCTGTCTCAAAAAAAAAAAAAAAAATCATGTCCAAATCTAATGTATTCCTTAATCCCATCGTCACTGCATCCTTACTCTCGTTGTCTTCCTCTTTCTAGTTTCCATAGCATTTCTTTTTTGTTGTTTTTATTTTTGTTTTTTTGAGACAGATCTCACTATGTAGTCCAAGCCTTAAACTCAGTATGTAGCCCAGGCTGGCCCTGAACTCATAGCAGTCTTCCTACTTCGACCTCCCAAGTGCTGGGATTACAGGTGTGCTACTTTAGCACTTTTTTTAATTTTTGTTTTTCTTTCTTTTTGTTCTTTTCTTAAATTTTTTCCATAGCCTTTGAATTAAATTTGTGTATAATTTAGAATTGTGGAAAGAAAAATTACTGTTCCTTTTGGAGTGTTTTGTTCTTCTTTAAAAATTTTTTTTGCAATATTGGGGATTGACCCCAGAACCTTTGCACTGAGCTACATCTCTAGCCCTTTGTATTTATTTTTATTTTGAGAAAAGATATTGCTAAGTCACTAAATTGCCCAAGTTGTGCTTGAACTTGGGATCTTCCTGCCTTACTGTTCCTAAGATGTATAGTTGAATTGAATCTTTTCATTGATTTCTGCTAGGAATAATTTATATTGTGAATTATCTAAATCTATGAGAAGTTTAAATAAAATGAATGGGTGCTTGAAGCTGTGAATGATGTGACCCACTTGCGGTGCGGGTTTGTTCCAGGCTCCTCGTGCCGTGCTCCTGCTGTCACCCAGGACGCGCCCTCCTTTAAGGGCACAGCTGTTGTCGATGGAGAATTCAAAGAGCTAAGCCTTGAAGACTTTAGGGGCAAATATTTGGTGCTTTTCTTCTATCCTTTGGACTTGTAAGTGTCATTTCTATGGTGCTTTCATGTCATTCTGACAGCAAGCACAGATCCACACTGAAAAATTCTAGGGAAGGGCTGGGTTCTCTCTGACCCCTTCGAAGCTGATGCACAAAATCCAAACTTAATTGGGGGAAGCATGCCTTTCGAGGGACTCTTCTTTTTCAATGAAAGGAGGTTCACTTTGGCTCATAGTTCTAGGGCCCCGCATTGAAGCGAAGCACCTAGTGATGTCATCTTACTGGCAGAGGCTGAGGTGAGGCAGAGCCCACAGGGCTAGAGGCAGAGAGCCTCATCTCCTTTCTCTTGCACAGCCACCAATCTTTAGTCATGGTGGCTCTGTCTAACCCTATTCACCTGCGGATTAAGGTAGGGTAGAGTTTTACTGTGGCTGGATCTCGTGTGCTTTGGAGCAGTGTTCACAACGCTGTCTCTGAAGGCTTCACTAGACTGGCGAAAAACAAGAAAAGTAAGGATGATAAGATGAGTTCTTAGGTGATGTATTGTTCTCATTTTAAGTTCCTCTTTCTATATTGTGATCAGACTCCCTGCTTCTTTTTTTCAAGCACCTTTGTGTGTCCCACAGAAATTGTTGCTTTTAGTGACAAAGCTAATGAGTTTCACGATGTGAACTGTGAAGTTGTTGCGGTTTCAGTGGATTCCCACTTTACCCATCTTGCCTGGATCAACACACCAAGGAAGGTATGCCACCATCCGCCTTCCCTTGCACTTCTGCTCTTTTCTAAAGTTTATTTTGGTTAGCAAATCACATGTCATACACAATAAAAATGTGCGATATGTATTTATGGGGTATGTATATATTATGGAATGATCAAATCAGGCCGATGAACATATCCATCACCTCCAGTGTTTAGTATTCTGTGGTGGGGAGGACATTTATAATCCTTTCTTCTAGTTAGTTTGAAATACACAGTATAGTAACTGTGGTCACCTTGCTGTGCAATAGAACACCAGAACTCATTCCTCCTATTGAACTATAACTTTGTACCCACTGACCAGCAGGGACCCGTTTCCCCATCAGTCCCCTCCCACCCTTCCATCCATGCTTACTATGTAGTAGAAATGATCGCTAGAAGTTGTCAAAACATGGCCAGTTCGAAATGAACTATTTGTAGTTCCTTACCTACTGGCAAAGTCTGTTAAACTCTGTATTTCTCTTAACATTACATGCATATTTACTGCCCACTGCCTTGCACTATCCATAGAGGAGATGGGCTCAGCAGAGCAAGGGACAACTGGCATCCATCGCCTCCCCTAGCACTGCACTCTGTAGATCCCATGCATCTGGGTGGCTTGTGGGACATGATTTAACAATTCTGTGTGATTGGTATTGTCTAGAAATTTGCTTGGAAAAAAGTCAAAACTTCTAGCAGTCCTGTAGGACTATCGATATAGACTTATTCAGTGTTTATTACTCTTCCATTTTTGTTTGAGAATTTAGTCTTCAGGGCCGGGGATTTAGCTCAGTGGTTCCGCCACCTGCCTCGAAAGCGCAAGGACCCGAGTTCGATCCCTGGTACCAAAAAAAAGAATTTAGTCTTCAAAGAATGCTTTAAAGAATTAGAAAAAAATGGGCGGGGATTTAGCTCAGTGGTTTCGCCACCTGCTGCGCAAGCGCAAGAACCCGAATTCGATCACCAGTACCAAAAAAAAAAAGTCATGCTTCACTGAGGCATTGTTCTGTGACCAGCAAGAATTAGAAAAAAAATGAGGCAGGAGGATCACTGCAAGTTCAAGGGCAGCCTGGGTTACATAGTTCAGGGCCAGCCTGAATGATATAGTGAGACCCTGTCTCAAAAAAAAATTATCTAAAGCATCCACTGGGTTCAAATCCTGCCTCTGCACCTTTCTAGCTGTGACCTGAAGAAAAATACTTAACTTTTAAGTGCGCGCGGGGGGTGGGGGGTGGGGGGGGTGGGGGGGTGCTGTGGTATTAGTGTCTACTCCAAAATGGTTACAGGGAAGAAGTGAGTTAACAGGAAGAATTCACTTGTGTTCAGTTACTCTTACCATGTTACCAGTATTATTGGTCTCAAACATTGTAACATGGTTAAGAATGTTGCCAGATTGGCTTGTGCAGACTGTAATCCCAGCCACCACTCAGGAGTCTGTGGCAGTAGGATGGAAAGTTCAAGGCCAATTTGAGCAATTTAGCAAAACCCTGTCTCAGATTTTTTTAAAAAGGGCCTGGGGATGTAAAGGGGTTCTCTAGCATGCATGAGGACCTGGGTTCAACCCCTAGCACTGCTAAAAGAAAAAGGGTTTGGTGTGCAACTCAGTGGTAGAGTACTTGCCCAGCAAGGTCCTGAGTTTGATCCCTGGTGCCCCCCCCCCCAAAAATTGTGAAAGCAGTGCAGATAATTAGTCATGTTTGCATTTTTTATAGAGCGGTGGTTTGGGCCACATGAACATAGCGCTTTTGTCAGATTTAACTAAACAAATTTCCCGGGACTATGGTGTGCTGTTGGAAGGTCCTGGTATTGCACTCAGGTAAGAGCCAGATCTTATGCTAGTTCTTCAGGATATGTATAGACCTTGGTAAAGCACTTTTTTGGTCGCTAGTGTTGTTTTTCTATTTATTTTGTCCTTTTAAATTTTTAAAAATTTGTTTGTTTTGGTAAAACATTTATTGATTAAATGATTGATTGATTGATTGATTGACTGACTGACTGACAGGAACTTGCTATGTAGTCCAGGCTGGCCTTGAGCTCATTGTGTAGCCCAGCTGCCCTCAAACTTGCAGTGATCCTCCAGCCTCAGCTTCACAGGTGCTGGGAATACAGGCATGGGCCACCATACCTGTCTTGGTAAAACATTTTAAAAACAAAAAAATCCCTAATTTCAGTCTGCATAAGCTCAGATGAAATGCCTTCTGAAGGGTTGGCAGATTTTCAGAAATGGCCAAGCCTGGCCTGGTCGTCCATGCCTGTAACTCTGGGAGCCTGAGGCCAGATGCCAAGTTTGAGCTCAGCCTGGGCAACTTACCAAGACCCTGTCTCAACATAAAAAATAAAAAAGAGGGGCTGGCGATTTAGTTCAGTGGTTCCATCGCCTGCCTCGAAAGCATAAGGACCCAAGTTTGATCCCCGGTACCAAAAAGAAAATTTAAAAAAAGGACTGAGGCTGTAACTCAGTGGGAATGCCCTGTGTTTAATCCCCTGTACCACAAAAAAAGAAAAAGGGAGGGAGGGCCAAATGTGTGTGCTCAGCTGACCAGCTGGGTCTCTTCCTAGAGAAGGGTGTCCGTGTCTTGATAGTCACACTGCTCCATTCTGTCTGCCTCTTGGGCCCCTTCCTCAGGGGCCTGTCCTGGCATCAGATTGCTTAGGGGAGGGTCTCCCAAGGTAAGCAGCTGTGCCCCAGACTGGTGGCAGTCTCCTACAAGCCCTGAAATCAGTCAGACTTGGGTGTGATTTTTTTTTTCTTTTGAACTCTATTACTTAATAGCTGTGTGACTTTGGGCGGTTGTTTACCTCTCTGAGCCCCAGTTTCCCATAACTGATATGAAGAGTACTTACCAGGTTGGTGATGAGGACTAAACAGGAGCGGCAGCTGGAGTTTGTTCTGTTCCAGAATAATGTCTTCTCACTGTCACTCACTCTGTGGATAAACTGTTGCAGTTTCTTCTGGGTGTGAAGGGCTGTCAGTCTCCAGCAGCTTTCCCGGGAGGGACAGGAATGAGGCCGCAGAGCTGCATCTTGAAGTCGACTGAGAACAGAAATGGGGGAAGCAGGACTTGACCTCAGGCAGGGAGAGAGGGCCCCACCTTGAGGCACTCCCAGTTTTCTGAGGTCTTAGTGCTGGGCGGCCCTTGGAGCGGCAGGCTTTTATGCCCTTGAGACACCATCTTCCTTGACTGAAGCACAGCCCCACTCCCTCAGAGTTGGCAGCGGCAGGAGAAAGAGTGCAGGCCGCTCTTCCTTCAGGTTCTGTTCCTGATGGGGTCTGGTTGATGTTCAGTTCCCCCTGCCATTTTCAGAGTTGGGGTTAACCAGAGAGAGTGGCCAGGCCGGCAGTTGGTCTCCAGCTCACTCCCAGCTCTGCCTCTGCTTCCCGACTCCCCTTGTAGGAGCAGACAGCAGGGCCACCTCAGCCTCAAAGCCTAGGCCTCCAATCAGGCATGGTGCTGCATGCATGTAACCCCAGCTGCTTGGGAGGATGAGGTGGGAGAACTGCATGTTTGAGGTCAGGCTGGGCAATTTAGTAAGACCCTGTCTTAAAAAAAAAAGTGGGAGGAGAGGCTTGGGGTATAGCTCAGCACTCCCTGGGTTCAATGCCCAATACTGCAAAAAAAAGAAAAGAAAAAGTGGGGGCCAGACCCCCAGATGCCAGGCTTAGGGAGAAGAAGTCCTGTTTTGCCTTGAGTGTTCTTCAACTTGCTTTTTCCCTGCATGATTAACACTTGGAGTCCCTGCATTCTTTTAAGATGGACTGTCAAGGGTCAAGAGTGATGAACTCCAGTAGACTTAGGACCGAATATGCTTCCTGCATCTTTTCCCATGGGATCCCCCCCCACACTCACCCAAGCATCCATTCATTTAATACATATTGGATGTAGAGGAAATACATCTTTGTCACTAAGAAGTAAAGAAGCCTTCACACCCTCTAGTTCTATGGCTTTCAGATACTGTGTATGACATTCAGGACACTATTATGAATTTGCAAATGGGACCACACTGTATGTTTTCCATGATGGCCTAGTCCAGTCCTGCCATTATGAAGGCATCTGTCATTAATAAGAGATGAGAAGCTTTTTGTACAACAATGAAAACCCCAATTTGAAGCATACAGCCACGTTTAATAAATGTTTTATTAAAAGGAAAATGAAAGACAAAAGAGTAGAGCTTGGACTGTTAATTCTGGCACTGTGAGGTACTAATGTGGATGAATCCTGATGCAGAGGTCTCTTCATAATCGACCCCAATGGTGTCATCAAGCATCTGAGTGTCAACGATCTCCCCGTGGGCCGAAGCGTGGAAGAGACCCTCCGCTTGGTGAAGGCATTCCAGTTTGTGGAAACCCATGGAGAAGTCTGCCCAGCAAACTGGACACCAGATTCCCTTACAGTAGGTTCTTTTCCCCAAAGCACCCCAGGCTCCTGGGTCCTCCACCTCAAGATTGTGTGCAGATGGGTGCAGCCACGGGGCTCAGGGCTAGAGAGCCAGCGAGAAGGCAGGCTGTTCGTTAGCTTTCATGCCTGTGTTTGGAAGGAAACAGACCAAACTTGAAAAAAGAAAAAAAAAAAGCTTTAGATTAAAAATTGCGAACTTTTAGGGCCAGGGATTTAGCTCCGTGGTTTCGCCACCTGTTGCGCAAGCGCAAGGACCCAAGTTCGACCCCTGGTACAAAAAAAAAAAAAAAAATGGGAACTTTTTAGCTCAAATTTGAAACTTTTTATAAAGTCATCGTTACCCATGAAATGTTTTTGTATTTTCAGATCAAGCCAAATCCAACAGCTTCCAAAGAATACTTTGAGAAGGTCCATCAGTAGATCTCCCCTGTAGCATCTCCGGCCTGACAAGCACCGAGCCTGGGAGCCCATAGGCGTTTCACACAAGCCCAATTGTGCTCGCACTCACAAATATTCCTCTAAGTGTTTTGCTTTCGTAACACTGGCCAAGGCCTTCTAAAGGTGGTCAGTTGCTAACCTCAGGAGTCCCTTACTGGGGACATCTTGACAGCTAGTGAAGCTCTGCAGAAAGCCAGCTCCCATCTCTTAGATCATGTCGTCAGTTGGTAAAGAAAGCACTCTTCTCTCTTTTCTTTTGTTCTTTATGTGCCGGGCATTTAGCTCAGTGGTTTCGCCGCCTGCTGTGCAAGCGCAAGGACCCAAGTTCGATCCCCGGTACCAAAAAAAAAAAAAAAAAAGAATACTTTTGTTCTTTATTTTACTGGTACATTTAGCTATACATGATGATCACATTCATCATAGGGAATTTGTACCCATCCATGATACATCTTGCTGCTGCCTTTTTTCCCATTCCCTCCCCTCCCTTCAAGCCTCCTCCCCTCTTTATCTACAAAAGCCTTGTTTCTATTTT
Source organism: Heterocephalus glaber (assembly GCF_053883595.1). Lineage (NCBI taxonomy): Eukaryota > Metazoa > Chordata > Mammalia > Rodentia > Bathyergidae > Heterocephalus > Heterocephalus glaber. The sequence continues at coordinate 65,396,282 of NW_028258320.1, forward strand.
TTTCCTTCCATTCTTTTTTCTTCTTGTCTCTTCTTTCCTCTTCTTTCTTACCTTTCCCTGAACCTTTGTTGACACCAAAGTAGTATCATATGCACTGAAAGCTTCTGATCAAGAGTCCTGAAATTTTCTTCTTGAATTTCTTCATATTTTTAAACTGAACTTTCTTTTAAGGTAACAAAGATTATAGTTTTATGTTGTTAGCGTTTGAAATGGATGTATATGTGATGGAAATGAATGTGAATCATGTTACTAAAAAACACGGTGACAGAGTGACTTACCTGATTGTGCATGATACCTGTCCCTGTGATTTATATATTAATATAGCTGTTTTACTCATTCATTAGCTGACTTAGTGTCTACCTGTATTCCTAGATATTAAGTATAATTATGAAGCCCATAAATTGAATTCCTTGGTTCAATATGATTGCATTTTGAAATCATTGTAATTACTTTCTTGGAGTGCTCAGTGTAAAATATAAGAATAAACATATTTTAAAATATTTACATTTTTAAGATAATTAACTTTTGACTCCGCTTATTCTGGGGCTCTGCAGTTCTTTGGTACCGGGGATCGAACTGAGTACCTTTCACTTTTGAGGCAAGCGCCGGAACCACTGAGCTAAATCCCTGGCCCACAGTTCTTTCTTTGATTATGTCAACAAAAGTAAATTGGGCACTTACCTCGAGAGCCACACAGATGACTAAGATGCTGGCTTCACACTTGGAACTGGGTCTAGGGACGAGACAGACATAGCATCATTCATTCATTCATTATTTCAGTTAAGTCCTCAGTGCCAACCATGTGCCAGGTGCTGCTTTGGAGGCACAAGAGTGAAAAGAACAGACAAACCCCTGTTTTTATGCACTTACATTCTGGAGGAGGAAGCATAATAAATAGAAACTGTAGAGTATTAGGAAGGAAATGGGGTGGACTGAGGAGCTGGAGCTGAGGTGGAAAGTTCTTACAGGTAAGGGGGAGGGAAACCCTTAGGGAGCATTGATCTCCCTGGCTCTGCATCTGTAAAATGAGGACGGTAATTGTACCCATTTGGGGGTTTTGATGAGGATCAAATGAGGGCAGTAGGAGATTAAGGATCTTCCAGGCAGGCAGCACTGCATGTACAAAGAGGTAAGAATGAGCTTAGAGTGGAAGAATCAATAGGAAGCCACGTGCCTGGAGCCCTAAGGAAAACGGAAGTAGGGGCGCAGAGAGCCTCCTGGGCAAGCTAGGGACTTTGGATTCTGTTCTGGGATGAGTTACATCAGGAAGGTTTGAGAAGAGTGATGACAGCTTGTTCTAAGGATCACCCCTCCTTTGTTCAGACCCCTACAGGGGTCCAAAGTGGGGAGGCAGAGGCCAGCAGGGCTGGATTTGGGAGGCACAGGAGGCTACCGCCGACAGGACAATGCAGGGTGCTAAAATGGCACAACGAGTGTATCTCTGGACTTCATGGAAACAGGAGGGGACACATTACCCAGGAAGGGCCCGAGGGTGCCTTCCTGGGAGAGGAGCTGGACTGGTGAAAGCTGTAGAAGAGCAAGCCTTGATAGCAGATTCAGGAGCTGTCATAGGCTTGCAGAAAGCGCAGAGCTGGTCTCATCCTCCTGAATGGAAAGGCAGGGCCCAGAACTGAGGGCTAAGTGGTGACGCCCATTATTGAGCACTTACTTCCATGTACCCAGGGAAACTTTTTTTTTTTTGTACCAGGGATCGAACTCGGGTCCTTGAGCTTGCGAGGCCGGCGCCAGAACCGCTGAGCTGAATCCCTGGCCCAGTCCTTTTCTTTTCTTTTCTTTTCTTTTTTCCCAGGGAAACTCTTAAGATTGATGCAATTGGGCCGGAGATTTAGCTCAGTGGTTCCGCCGCCTGCCTCGCAAGCGCAAGGACCCGAGTTCGATCCCCGGTACCAAAAAAAAAAAGATTGATGCAATTATTGTCACTTTATGTGTGAGAAAATAGACCTGTAGATATTGACCAGGCGGAGTCCCAGCCCAGAACCCTGGCAGTCCTCTGCATTAGGCCACACAAATTATGTAGCTGGCCCTGACTGCCCAATACCGAATGTGCAGGAGTTTAGGGGAAATGTCCAAATGCTTGGGTGCCTGGTACGAGGGATGAGGCGCGCCCTAGCCGGGCAAGGCTGTGTAGGACCTGTGCATCGCTCACAGGGTCTTCCCAGCAGGTTCCTCAGGCGACCCCTCCGGGCCCGGGGAGCGCTCTGGGACAAAGACCCGGGCCGGGAGTTGGTCCCCAGTGGAGACCTGCCAGGGCGGGGCACGCCCAGCGCCTCCCCCACATCCCAAGGGGCGGCAACGGCCACCAAGTTCTGTGCCACCCAGGAAGAGGAGGAGGAGGCGCTGGGCCAGGCTGTCGGGGCTCCAGGATCACCCAACGCCGAATGCGGCCAGCGTGGTTGGGGCGGGAGGGCACCTGTGACCCTGGACAGGCCACGTGACTTCCTCGACCCAAAGATGGCCTTGCTGTGCGCATCCCTCGCTGTCCCATCTCAGTCCCGGCGAGAGGACTGGAAAACCAGCCCAGCTGATGGCCAGGGCGGCTGACGGCGCATGTCACCAAGGCCCGGACTGGCCCTGCAGAATCGCCACAAGGTCCCTCCAGAGCCCTCTACCAGGAGTACGGTCCTCGCAGTGAGGAAGTCAAGGCTGGTGGATGTACTCACAGCAGTACAGTCAGGAATCACTCAGCTCTCTGCTCAAAACCACTCTGGATCAAATTGCCCTTCAGGGTTAAAACCCCATATTTTGGGGTTGACGTGGGCCTATGTTCTTATGCCCCATGTGACCTTGAAGCAATGACTATAAAGGTCTCAGAATCTCTTTCCTGGCTCTCTAGATTGTTGTAAGGCTTAGCTCCAGCAATAAAGTACAAAGGCTTTAGCAAGGGCAACCCAGCTCACAAGTGAAGAAAAGAGGCTTGGATTGCTCCAGCAAGACCCCAAACCTGGCAGCAGTGCCAGCTTCAAAGTCCTGGTTCTGCTGGGGATTTAGCTCAGTGGTTTTGCTGCCTGCTGCGCAAGCACAAGGACCCGAGTTTGATCCCCGATACCAAAAAAGAAGAAAAAAAAAAGTAAAAACAAAGTCCTGGAAGTCCTGGTTCTTAGGCAGTTGCCTTCCTCATTCAAAAGCACAAACTAGATCTGCAAGAGAATGCATGCCTTAGAGCCCTGCTGTCCAGCTCCTGAGCAGGTGAAATGAGATTATGCTGATTGGGATGTGCTGTAGTATAACCTACACACTGGACTTGGAAGAATTGAAACAAAAAAGGATGTAAAGCCTCTCATTCATTTCTCAGAGTGCACATTGAAATGTTACTGTGTATGTTTCCACTTAATAAAGCATTTAGAATTTGGGATGTAGCTCAATGATAGAGCGCTTGTCTGGCATGCACAAGGTCACTGGATTCAATCCCCAGCAACATGCACTCACACACACCCAGTGTAAATAAACAAAAAAGCACGATGTCTATGATTTTTAGTAGGAAAAGTAAGGCACACAAAGTATAGTATTTATGCAAATTATGACACAAGAAATACCACATACTTGTTTGTGGATACATTCTCTCACTGATGTATATATAGCTATAAAAATATGGACTGAAAGGATACATTGGGAGCTCATACTAGTGGCTACCTCTGATAGGAAGGGAGAGGGATGAGACTGGAGATGATTTGTTTAGAAAAATAAAATCAGAAGGCCCGGGGATTTAGCTCAGTGGCCCCACACCTGCCTCGCAAGCACAAGGGTCCTGAGTTCGATCCCCAGTACCACAAAAAATTAATTTAATTAAATCAGAAGCAAAAATAACCAAATATTTTACAGTTGCTAACTCTGGGTAAGGGGATCATACTGTGTAATCCTTTGTATTTTTGTGGGGTTTTTTTCCCAAAATAAGAAAAGGAGAAAGGAAATAAGACTGAACTGACTGGGGAGAGGATGGGTGAGAAGGGAGGGGTTCAGGGCTCTGACTTGTGCAGCCAGGCTGGCAGCTGATGCCAGAGAGCAGAGGAGAAGGCAGCGTGGGAGGGGAGCCGCTGGGAGACGTGCAGGACCATCCTGACGGAAACCTCAGTGGTGGAGAACCTCGGGCGCCATGCTGCATTGAAGGGTGTCGCTGAGAGACAGTGTGTGCCCATGAGTGAGCTGTGATTCCCACGTGTGTGCTTTTAGAAGTTTCAAGCCTTGCACGGTCAGGTGGCTCCAGACAGAAGCAGCATGGTAGAAGGGCCTGGGAGGGGAAAGCTGCTCACCTCACAGCATCCAGGGAGCAGAGAGAAGCTGAGGTGCTGGGGAGGGAGAGAAATCCTTCTAGGCTGTGCCGCCAGTGACCCACCAGTGACCCACCTCTCCGTAGCCGACTCCACTTCCGAAGAGCAAGTCAGCTATGAGCCCCACGGTCCATCCCCTTACAGAAGCCCTGGCTACGGGCACATGAGGCTCTTGGGGGACATCTAGACAGAAACCGTGACACTGCTTGTGAACTCAAACCAACCACAGGGAATGTTCCAGAGCTCACAAACCAGACCCCAGAGGCACCCCTCGGAAAGCTCACATTAACTTGGTTTTTCTAAGAACTTGTTGGGGCTCGAGGGTGACAGCAGGGCTTTGTTGCGGGTGACTTGGCTGATGGTGTGGGGTCATCTCTATGCACAACTTGTTTGCATTGAACCAGGAACAAACAAGCTGGATTCTGGGACTTGTCTGAAGAATTGATCCTCTCTGAGGTCTTTTTAACATTCTGGGAAGTTTCTTTATGTGGATCATCTCTTTGCTTGTGATCAGTTAATTTTTATTTGTTGTATTTGTTTTTCTGAAACACAGTCTCACTACGTACCCAGACTGGCGTTTAACTTGTGACCCTCCTACCTCAGTCTCCTGAGAGCTGAGGTTCGTTTGCTTATTCATTTGACCTATTTGATTCATTTTGATTTGTTTTGTCCATGTGGTAGAAAACACCTCTGGCAAGTCATGTGTGGTGGTGCATGCCTGTAATCCTAGCACTCTGCGGGGCTGGGGCAGGAGGATCAAAAGTTCGAGCGAAGCCTGGGCAACTGAGTGATTTCTCGAGAACTTGTCTCAAAAGAAAAAAAGAAAAAATTTAAAACAGTTGGGGATGTATCTCAGTGCACAAACGCTCAGTTCAATCCCCAGTGCTGGGGGGAAAAAAGAAAAGAAAATAAATAAAACAGTGCTGGCCTTTCTTCTATGAATGGCAAGAAAAGGGCACAAAGCTCTTGCTAGCCAGGCACCATGGTACATACCAGTAGTCCTGGCACTTGGGAGGCTGAGCCAGGAGGATTGCAAGTTCAAGGCTATACAGCAAGACCCTATCTCACAACAAACAAATATACAAAAAAAGCTATTGCTTATTTTTTTCTTTTTTACATTACAGAAGGTTGGATAAGTAGTATGGTAAGTTTCAGCCCCTTGCTAATTTTTAGTCTCCTAAAACAACAAAACCAAACACCCAATTAACCTTGGTGTCTACCCCCTTTGAAGTCACCCAAGCATCCACTCCTCTTTTCTGTTCTTTTTTTTTTTGGTACCTGGGATTGAACTCGGGACCTTGTGCTTGCGAGGCAGACAGTGGCACCACTGATCTACATCCCTGGCGACCCTGCTCTTTTTTGACCTGCAGATGAGCTGGCTCTCATTTCAGAAGTGGGTTGGTTGGGAAGACCTTCTTCATTTTAATTTTTAGTTTCTTAGAGGGGTTTCTGATGGAAGTCTTGGAAGCCACAGCTTAAAAAGTATTATGTAATATTTATTGAACATTTTGACAAATTTTTATTTTATGACAGAATCATTTTTTGTTCTTTTGTTGTGTTTTTGTTTTGTTTTTTTGGTATCGGCGATCAAACTCAGGTCCTTGTGCTTGCACAGCAGGCAGTGAAACCACTGAGCTAAATCCTCAGCCCTTCAAATTTGTTTTTGGTATCGGGGACCAAACTAGGGACCTTGTGCTTGTGAGGCAGGTGGCAGAACCACTGAGCTAAATCCCCAGCCCAACAAATATTTATTTTTGTAAGCCTAAAAGTGATTCTTTGAAAGTTTAAAGAAACTTGACCAAAAGGCAGTACAAAAACACTGGCACTTAAATGTTGAATGTCACTGTATGGGTGAAATTATATATTTTGGGCTAGTGTGAGCTTTTAATGTTGTCATATTAAACTCTTAAGTCAAATTAAGCAGACCCAGCATTGGCAATGTAGCCATAACTTTTTGATGTTAGTAAAAACAAAATTGGCGACTTCAAATTAAATCATGCCATTCCAGGCCAAGCTCTATGACAGCCATGCAGGGAAATCACCCAATTTACAGCAGTCTCAGCCCAATAAAAAGCGCAAGTATCAGGTGCACTTTGAGTTGGTCCATTATGCAGGCATGGTAAGTTTTCTCTGGAACCCAGCCCTCAGGCCCCATCCTTCCTCCCTCCTCAGGTTGCCCCCCTTGGCTCAGAAAAAAAAAATTAAATCATGCCAAGGTTTTGATACACTTGTCTTAAGATATTAATGAAAGGGCTGGGGATTTAGCTCGGTGGTTCCACTGGCTGCCTTGCAAGCGCAAGGTCCTGAGTTCGATCCCCAGTACCAAAAAAAAGTGCCTGACACAAGATATTAATGAAACACTTCAAAACACTGAAGTGTCCAGATTCTCAGATGTTTGTCATGTGAGTTTTGTTTAGTTGTTTTTTTTTCAGTGAATGGCACATTGCAATCCTCAAACATGTGGTTATCTTTGTTGCATTGGCATAATCAGTGACTTGTACATTCAGGAATAGCATTTGAGCAAGTTTTATCAGCAAGCAATATTTTCAGTTACAGTTTCAAAAATCATGTAAGAATGGAGTTAAACTTGCTGAATGTAGAGATTGAACCTCAAGTCACTGTAGCTTTAGTAATTGCTTATTGTATTAGTTTAGATGCTAGCACTGCATGTGCTGTGCATATTCTGATTTTATTAAAATAAAAAGTTGAACTGCACAGTCTCCTTTGTTCTTGTTGAACTGTGTTTTTTTTGTTTTGTTTTGTTTTGTTTGGTACCGGAGATGGAACTCGGGACCTTGCGCTTGCGAGGCAGGCACCAGAAGCACTGAGCTAAATCCACGGCCCTCAACTGTGTTTTTAGAAGTGAAAATAAAGTTGTGCTTTTGCCTGAAAAAATAAATTAATAAATAGTTGTGTGACCAGCTACAGTCTCCTTTTAGAACATTTCTATCATCCTGAGCACTTCCCTCTGTCATTTAGTCACTCTGCTCTCACCCAAGCCCCAGGGATGCAGTAGAGCCATGCTCTACATTTGTCTTCCAAGTCTTGCCTTTTCTAGAAATTTTATATAAATGAATTGTACAGTAGTTTTGTGTGACTTCTTTCAGTTTTAAGCTACAGCTATCTTGTTCCTTTTTCATTGCTGAGTAGTATTCCATCGTGTGGCTATATTGCATCTGGCATATCTGTCCCCCAGGTGATGGACATTTAAAAGGGCTGTGTTCAGGTTTTGGCTCTTATGCATAAGGCTGCTCTGAACATTGACTTCCAACTCTGCATGGGCATGTGTTTGAACTTTCAACTTAATTTTAATTTCTGGTGTTAGAGTGCCATGAACTGCTCATAAAGTTGGAGAATAGAGTGACAGCGAGTTAACCAGCAAGTTGTTGCCCAGCGCCTCCGGCCTGGTGCGTACCATGCTAGGCTCCAGGCGCCCACACCCTTCTCAGCAAGAGTCCTCCCTCCTTCCCAGCAGCACCCTGCCTCCCGAGGACAGGCAGCCTCAGGCCCGCCCTATCTGGGGTCCATCTCACCAGCAGGAACCTCATTCTTGCAGAAGGGCTAATTTAGAGCAAGAGAAAATGCTTGATGGGCTGCCTACAAAAAAAGTTTGTCTTCCTTAAGAATGAAGAACTGTGCGTAAGCACAAGCATTCTTTTATCGCTTCCCTGTCGTCGAAAGGTTTATTTTCTTTGGCTAAAATTTCAGAAAGTGCGTAACCAGCAGTATCTGATTGTAACAGGGCACCGTGGATCCGATGACGATGTCTCGGACTGGTCGGCGCGGCTCTCCAGGCCCTGGGCTCCTAAGCCACTCACTGCAACCTGCACCGCGGAGCCAGCGCCAGGGCCAGCGGATGATGAGGGTCTTGTTTGGCCGCCTTCCTCTTAGCACAGGGCAGAGAGGGCGGCTGCTTGCCCCGAAACCGAAAAGCAGCCCACGAGAGCGGCCCCTCCTCCCTTCCAGAAGTCTGGGGGTTACTTAGGATTCCTGAAAGCTTAGTTTGAAAATGACCCCTTTGCTCCTGTTCTTCCCCTGCTGAGGAACAGCTCGGCGGGGCACGCATGTGTTGCCTGTGGTTCACGGGCTGTGGTGTGAGCAGAGCGCGGCCCCCAGGCAGCAGGAGAGCGGTCAGAAAGGCCGGAGTGGCCAGGCCGCAGAGAGCGGGAGCAGAAGGCAGGGAGCGAGGAAAGACAGCTAGGCTTGCTTGTAGCTTTTTATATTTTTGTGATTCTAGGAATTAAACCTGGGGCCTTCACACCGAGCCACATCCCCAGCCCTTTATAATTTTTATTTTTTATTTTGAGAGGCCTCATTAAATCTGTAAGTTGCCCAGGCTAAGTTTGAACTTGTGATTCTCCTGCCTCGGCCTCCCAGGGTGCTGAGATTACAGGTTTGTACCACCACGCATGACTCAGGTGAGCCATTTTTTTGTTTTGGTTTTGATTTCTTCAGACAGGATCCCACTATATAGTTCAGGCTGGCCCTGATCTCACTCTGTAGCCCAGGCTGGCCTCAATCACCCGGTGATGCTCCTGCCTCAGCCTCCCAAGTAGCGAGTAGCTGGGATTCCAGGCCTGCACCACCACACCCATCAGGAGTAACATTTTCACAGTCAAACCCCTAATACAATGTGTCCCAGTAGTGACTCGAAAGGGAGGGTTAAGAACACTCCTCACAGGCAAGACCAGATCGGTCTTTGGGAGGCATGGAAATCCAGATGTGCATTCCCAGTCAGCCTGTGTTCTCGCCCAGGCCCTGCCTGCTAGAATGATGGGTCGGGATGATTTGAAGGTTCTCCCAGCTCTGTTATGCTTCGAGGAATGCTCAAGCCCTCCCCTCCTTCTGACTCCAAGCGTGCTTTAAATCTTAAGAGGCCCCATATCTGGTAGATGTCATCTCTTTTGAGTAGCAAGATGGCCGTCAGGCGGAGGTCCTGGGGATCGGTCAGAGCTCCTGTGCTTCGGACTGGTAACCCAGCCTGCGTATCTCAGGCCAAAGGGAGGTGCGGGCTGGTGTCAGTGCGTGCAGGCAGGCAGTCGTGCAGCCTGTAGCCCTGAAGCTGGACGCTGGCCTCTTCTTCGTCCTGAGGTGCTAGCAGCCTGCTCTCTGCCTTGTGGCTTCTTCCTGTTGAGGGCCACACCTGCTAACCACTCCTAGCTCATCTCCTCATAGCCTCCTGAGCAGAGTTCAAAACACAGCACACCCTGGAAGGCTGAGGCAGGAGGATCTCAAGCTTGAGCCCAGCCTGGGAAATTTAGCAATTTAGTGAAACCCTATCTTAAAATTAAAAAAGGAAAAAAAGGGGGGGTTGTGCTGGGAATGTAGTTCAGGGCAAAGACCCTGTGTTCAAGTCCCAGTACCAGAAAAAACCAAAATAACAACACAGCAGACCCTGGATGAGGCAGGGCGTCTCTCCTGAGCTCACCCCCCATCCTGTCCAGGTAAGGTCACTGTCCAGGCTTCAGGCCCATCCCTTTGTCTGGCAGGGCCTTGCTCTGTACCCCTTCCACCCCCTGCCTCTAGCCTCCCTCTCTGCCTGCTCTGCCCAGAGCATTTAAACTGCTGCAGTCACCTCCACTTAAAGCAAAAAGCCTGTTCTCAGCCAAAGTTGTCACACTCACTGTCTCAGCCCCACCTTCTGTCCTGCCGAGCTGGCCCTCACCAGTGTCCCTCCCAAAGGCTGCGCTGCGGCCCTGCTGGGCCGTCAGACTACTGGGGCCTGAGCTCACAGTGGGTGTCCCGGACCCCCACCCAGCTGCCCACTGCACTTGGCTCTTTGGTTGGCCCATAAATGCCTCAAACTCAGCCCACCCCTACCCGAGGCCAGCTGTGTCCAGAATTAGCAGCACACGCTTTGTTGCTGGGACAGAATACCTGACGCACACAAAGGAGGAAAGGCTTTATTTTGGCTCATGACTTCAGAGGTTTCAATCCATGGTCTACTGGCTCCAAAGCAAAACATCACGGAAGAGGAAAGCTGCTCACCTCATGGCACCCAACAGGCAGAGTGGGTTGGAAAAGCTGGAGAAGAAAGATACCCTTCACCTCCTAACAGCTCATTCAGCTCTAAACTAACTCATCAGTGAATTCAGCCGGCAGTGCTGTCCAGGCCCCATGACCCAGTTACCGTTCAAAAGCCCCACCTCTGAACACATGAGCCTTTTAGGGGGCATTTCATAGCGAATGCATAATACTCCTCTTTCATAGCCCGACCTGATCTAGTCCCAGAACTCACTTCAGACACTGCTGCTGGCCCCGCTCAGGGCAACAGCCCCCTCTGCTGGTGCTGCTTGGCTACAGTCTCGCTCCCACCAACCCTCGCTCCCCTTCCTCTTCTAAACCGTAGGTGCTCAATGAAGAGCCTCACGGCTGCCAGCACATGCAGATCAGGTCTAAGTTCCTTCCTGTGGCCAGAAGAGCCTTTCTGTTAGTTCACCTCTTGGTTCTCCTTCCTCATTCTGGACCAACATCCAGTCCCTCACACGCGCTGCGGTCTTCTCTGGGCTTCCATCCGAGCTGTTCCCTCTGCTCTGTGCTGACTTCAGCATCTGTCGATCCTCATGCCTCCTCGGGGCCTCCTGGGATTCACAGCACTGAGCTAGGTGCCTCCACCCCGTGCTCCCATAGCATTGTTTCCTGCTGCAGGTCTAGCGCTGGGCACTACTGGCTGGCTCTCTGTCCCACAGACTGTGCCTGCTGAGTAGGGACTGCCGTCCCAGGTCAGGATACCCCCAGGGCATGACAGAGAGGGCTCCAAACATCTAGTGCTGGTGTCTCCCACACCTGCCCAGGGCATCAGAGGGTGTTTCTGTGGCTTTCACACAGTAAAAAGGAGTTTCACAGCAGCTTAAAAGGGCCAAATCAGTAAGTTATCTACCAGGTGGCTCAGTGTGGCCACAGGTGTACACTAAACAAAATTAACTAAATAAAGGCAGGAACAAGATGGGAAAGCCTCCAGGTGGATGGAGGTTAAGCTGCTTGCAGATGAGGTTATGGAGATGGCTTTCACTTTCAAAATCTTTTCATACTTCGCCAGTGCCTCACAGTTGGAAAATGAGCTTTTTTCTTTTGTTTGGAGTGGGGAGAATGAGAGGGCATAATTCCTTACCTACCTAAAACTTTGAGTATCAAAATATTTCTATTTTATCTGTACAATATAAATTTATAGCTTTTTTTTTTGGTACCAGGGATCGAACTCAGGACCTTGAGCTTGCAAGGCAAGCGCTGTGCCACTGAGCTACATCCCCAGACTTGTTTTTTTGAGTCAGTCTTGCTTTGTAGTTCAGATTGGCCTTGAACTCACTACATAGCCCAGGCTGGACTCAAACTCATGGTGATCCCCCGCCTCACCTCAGCCTTCCAGGTGCTGGGATTATAACGCCTAGCTTGTACATTTGTAACTTTAACAAGCTTGGTCATTAGCTACTATAGTATTGCCCAAAAAAAAAAAAAGAGAAACAGATGATAGTTTTTGTTTTTATAAAGTGCATATTTAATTTTCAATTCCTGGCCTCAGTAAATATCCTATTTCAGGTCCTTCCCACCCCAACCTAAGGAAGGAAGGGGAAAAGCTACTTTTTATTTTTACTTAAACATCTAACATCAAGAAAAAAATTGCAAGCATATTCCCAGGTAAATTTGCAAAGGTCAACAGTACCGAGTGAAGTAACCTTTCATAATTAGTATGAATATTCATAATAAAAGCGAGTATACAATTTAGGCATCCATGCTTTTTTGGCAATTTTAGGGTCTTCAATTATGAAAAAAGTACACAACTGAACAAAAGAGCCGCCTTGATATGTGGCCAAATCATTCTTACTGGAGTTGTATGAAGACATTCCTGGTTTTGGCCCCTGCAAGAAGTTGATTCCCCCTCACCAATTATAGAAGTCGCTACTTCAGTGCTATGGACACTACTGTTCAAAGGGCTTCGTACTCTATCTTACAAGTAAGGGATCTTTCCCAAAGAATAATGCTAGCAACAGGGCTAAGTGAAGAGTACTGATGGCTTCAGTCTGCCAAATGCTTACTTCTGTAGCAGTATAAATATGGATTATTAAAGTTGTCTACTCAAGTATAAAGTCTATGCAAAACTCTCATAATATAGGCAAAATGTTCAAAGGCTAAGAAAAACATTTTTTTTCTTTTACAAGAAAGTGCAACTGCAGGGTCTCTTGAATGATCTTCTGGATAGTTCTGCAGAAAACTTAGCAGTTTGGCTCAGAAGGTACAGTTCCTCACGAGGAACTGAAGTTCTTCCTAGAAGAATACAAAGCGATATTTCAGGCAGCTTTCTGAAAATGAACCGTTAGTTTATGGCTACGCAATGAGACAAATAGGAAGTTGTAATGAAGACTTTCGCATGTGCTGTGGTTTGCATGGGACTTGACAGAGCTTTTCCCCTTGCTCCAGACACCAGCTGGTTCGTAACACCAGACGTGGCACTTACAGCGCTTGGTCCAGCTCTGACAGCAGGCAGGTCACTAATCATCTGGGAGAAAATCACAAGTGTTTTCATGTGTTTCAGTGTTTTTCAGGTCATGTCTCAATACTTTCAAATAAATCATTAAAAAATATAACATTTCCTCTGTTATTTCCAGTATTTTACATAGTTATGGATACTCAAAATGAAAAGAGAGCTTTAAAACAGTCATCAGTGAGACCTTCTGTCTCAGTCAGATTTTCAGCATTTGTTCGGCTGCGGCTAGATGGTAAAGGAAGTTTTCCGTGGCTGGTGGAAGTCGTTTTTGCTTTAATGCCTGCAGATTGAGGACTCGCTTTCTTCCATCATCCAGAACTTCTGAAAATGGTGCTAGGTTGGTGAAGATTTCTTTTGTTTTAAGGGCAATATCCTTCAACAGAACAAGAAAATGCGCAGTATGTTTTTACCATCCCAAACAGAAATCCATCAAGCATACTCCACCCCCTCCCCTCCAAACACCAGTGACTTCCATTTCACTCCTTCCTCTATGAATCTGCCTATTCCAGGTATCTCATCTAAGTGGAACCATATAATGCCTGTCCTTTTGTGCCTGGCTTTTTGCACATAGCATTCTATCCTAATGTCCTCAAAGTTCATTCATGATCTAACATGTATCAAATGTCTTTTTGAGGATGAGTACGATTCTATCATGTGTATATATCACATTTTGCTCGTCCATTCATCTGCTGGCTTGGACTTGGGCTGTTTCTATCTTCAATCATAACTAATGCTGCATGCAACACTGCCATACGAAAATCTGTTGGGGTCCCTGCTTTCACCTCATTTGGGTCTATACCTAGAAGTGGAATTGCTGGATCATATGGTCGGTCATTTGATGTTGACTGTTTTTTGGACAAATTTCTTCCCAGTAAATATCATTGCCCAGGAAAAGAAACCCAGGACCTGGTACATGGACTTTATTCCTGGCCACTGACTAACTCTCATCTGGGCGGCTGAGGACTCACTGGAGCTCACATTACATCACAGCTTTTTCCTGGCTTGGTAACATCATTAACTCCTAACTCAAATAGTTTTGAACCCCTACCACATGCTGAGCACTTTCACTTTCTCTCCCCAAGGTCGCATTCATTATACTGAATCATTTATGGGCCGGGGATGTAGCTCAGTGGTTCCAGCGGCTGCCGCACAAGCGCAAGGTTCTGAGTTCAATCCCCAGTACCAAAAAAAAAAGCTTTTCATTATACTGAATCATTTATGTATCACTTACAGTCCATGAGAAATGATCCTAACCTAAACAATCCAAAACTCAAATTGACACATTTCACCACCACTGTGAAGAATAAATGTTTTACTGTAATGATGGGAGGCAATGCCGATTCACATCAGAAGAAAAAGGTGTCTTCAGTCTCAGTGTTTGGGTCCTTAGGAGAAGACCATCCACTCTCCTGGTCATGGTTGAACAGTGACACTGGCCAGTCCCTGCCAAACTGTGGCCACCTTATCTTTCTGCGCATGTCACCTCCTCAAAGAGCTGCCTCAACCTCATCCCAATATTCCCGACCTCAGGCCTGTGTTTCTGTCACAACATTTACCATGGCTCACATTACCTTTCGGTCTATTACTCTGTACTCATCTGCTCCACTAAAACATAGGCTTTGTGAGGGCAGGCACTTTGCTCATCAAGTGCCCACAGTGTCCACTGCTCAATGAATACTTCGGAGTAAGAGTAGGCAAGTGATGAAATGCGCCACGTGGGACTAAGTATGTTGAGCTGCTTCTCAGAGGCCCCTTTGGTGGCACTAAGGGACGACAGTCTTTTAGGTGCCCCAGCCCTGGGCTCTGAGTTGGGTCTGGATGAGCAGAGCCAGGGGGAGGCTGGGGTGGGAGTGTATCCTCAGGAGGGGAGCAGGCCAAATGCAAAGGGGCTGCAGACAGGAGGGAGGGGAGGAAGGGGAGGCCATGGTCCAGGGGACGGGCTTTGGCATCAAATGGAAATAAGCGCCATTTGCAATCTCAGGCTGGCCCAGTCAGGAGAGGATGCCAATGGGCACAGGGGTCTCTTTGTTCTTCTGTGAAAATTCAAGAAGGAGGATATGCACGGGCTGGCCCAAAAAAGCATTCCGAGCCTGTGGCAGTTATATCTTTCACGATCAACACCGTCCCCAGAGCGCACTAACTGAGCAGGGCTGGCGGCCATGCACCCGCTTGCCATCACCACAGCGGCTGTGCTGCAGACCCACGCCTGAGCACCTGCTGCGGCAACCCCTATGTGCAGCAGAGAGGCCTGCTCTGCCACAGGCTGACCGGCGAGGCTGCCGTAGAGCCCTGATGAGGCGGCAGTCGAAGGAGTTACCTGTATAACCTGGCTGTCCGACTTATCGGGGTCTTCGGCCGACTGGACAATTAGCTGACCGATTTCTTTGTGCAGTTTACCCATCGTCATGGACTCTGGTGAGAGAACGGGGAGTGTGCTGTGTGAATATTTAGAAGTTTACATAATAAAAAATAATCGGACATCTAATTGAAAACCTGAAAGACTACATTGAGGGAATTTTCAAAAAGCTACAGAACCCTGCACATTTTCATTTTATCATTGAACGAATGTGGTGATACACTAAGAGGTAAGGTGTAATCACAATTTACATACTTCACAGTCCAAAGGAAAACACATCAGTACCAAACCAAATTTCCCCTTCCCACCCATCTGATAAGAATTATTTTTTCTTTTCTTTATTCAGGTTTTTTTTTGGTCCCAGGGATTGAACTCGGGACCTTGTGCTTTTGAGGCAGGATGCAGAACCACTGAGCTAAATCCCTGGCTCAGGTTTTTTTAAAAGACAAGGTCTTGCTATGTAATTCAAGCTGGCCTGGAACTCACTGCAATCCTCCAGCCTCAGCCTCCAAAGTGCTGGGATTACAGCCATGTGCCACCACGCCCAGCTAAGAATTATTTTTCTTTTCAGACAAAAATCTCATAAAAATTCTGACTACAAATAATCTATGCCTTTAAGACAAGAGCCTGACTTTTTGTTCAAGTCCTTACAGGTAAGAATTTAAGCCTACCACAGTGGTATATACTATAGTCCCAGTACTCAGGAGGCTGAGGCAGGAGGATCACTACAAATTCAAGGCCAGCCTCCTACATGGTGAGTTCAAAGCCAGCCTGAATTATATAGCCCTGTCTCAAGAAACAAAAACCAAAACAAAATAAAACCAACAAACAAAAAAACACTTCACATGATCAGAGTCTATCTAACAAAGTTCCCTAATGAGCCGGCATGGAAGAAATAAGCAACCACACAAAAGCTGTTATCAGCAATCCCATCTGTACCACTAACACATCTAGATCTGTAGAGGTAAATGCTGTGTTCAGAATCCAGACACCAAATATCCCTCCAGCTTCACAGCGCAGGGTAAGCAGGCCTCCACTACTGGTTTTAGAGTGAGCCTAAAAAGCACAACTGCTTGGCTTGCATCTTCGTCAACAACGGAACAGAGGAGAGAGAACAGAGAACTAACCTTTTGCAAGAGGAGCAATGGTGATCTCGCTGTCTGCCAGATTCACAAACACATCATAAAGATCCGGTCTATTGCTCACCTCCAGGTCTACAAACCCAGCGACGTAGCCTGCATTACAAAGACGACCAAATTACTGGAAAGGAAAAGATAACACAGCACAAACATATCAAGAGAGAACTGAGTCTAACAGTTTACAGGTGCTTTTCTTAGTGATTTTTTTTTTTTTTTTTTTGTACCGGGGATCAAACTTGAGACCTTGAGCTTTCGAGGCAGGCGCCAGAAGCACTGAGCTAAATCCCCAGCCCTCTTAGTGATTTTAGATGAGCACATTAGCTGTTCCCTGTGGCATTTATTAGGACTACATTAGAACTGGGCATAACGGTGCATGCCGCACCCCTCTCAGAGGCTGAGGCAGGAGGATCAAGCATTCAAACCCAACTTGGGCAACTCAGCCCGACCCTGTCTCAAAAGGCTGATGCTCGTGGTGCACACCTGTACTCCCAGCATTTGGGAGGCTGAGGCAGGAGGATCACTGTGAGTTCAAAGCCAGCCTGAACTATGTAACAAGTAGTTTTTTGTTTGTAAAACAAAAAACCCCAAAAAACTCCAAAATGGGCTGGGGATGTAGCTTACTGCAAGTGCCTGGGTTCAACCCCCAGTACCATACACAAAGAAAACCCATAAAAATGATTATACTGGGCTGGGAATGTAGCTCAACAGTGCAGTGCCTGCCTGGCAAGCGTGAGGCCCTGAGTTCTATTCCTGGTATATATATTAAAAAAAGACTATATTGGGCCAGGGATTTAGCTCAGTGGTTTTGCCACCTGCTGTGCAAGCGCAAGGACCCGAGTTCAATCCCCGGTACCAAAAACAAAAAACAAAAAACAAAACAAAACAAAAAAAGACTATATTAATTATATTAGTTGCCCAAAGAAATTCACAAAATGCTCCACAATTTGACTTGAGTGTCAAGGGACAAGACTGCAGTCAAGCACTTACTCCCATCATTGCTACCCGGGGCAGGGATGACAGAGGAGGCAGAAGGCTGTGGGGACTCACTGATCCAAGCTTCCCTGCAGATCTGAGAGCCCATCTGCCTGGGTTCTCAGGGATAACACGGAGAGGCACCACCATTCACTGCTCAGATCCGAGACAGTTAGGGCAAAAGAAATCAATAGACTTCTGAAATCAGTTTTGTTCAGGACAAAGGTTCCCAGACTTCTTTATTTCATAGAGCCGCATAACTACAAAATGCTGGGGGAAGGGCTGATGTTGGTTTGATTATTTTGAAGACCTACTTATTATTGCTAAATATTTAATTTACCAAGTACAGACATCTAAAATATAACAGCAATAAAAACAAAATTGGCTATGGAAAGCTAGACCCAGACCAAACTACATTAGAAAATGCAACACACAGCAAAATGATACTGCTGGTAATAGAAAAAGGAGGAAATTATTCAATACATGTCCTGAGCCAAGTGGTCATCCAAGCCAAATGAAAAAAAGAAAAAAGAAAGAAATAGGGTTGGGGGTGGAGCTCAGTTGCAGAGCCAGTGCTTAACACACACAAGACTCTGGATTCATTCCCTGGCGCCAAAAGAAAGAAAGCAAAGAAGAAATCAGACCCCAAACTCGCACAGTAAACAAAAAAATAACTCTAGGTAGATTAAAGAATTAAATGGGAAAAAGAGGATTGCTGTAAGTTCATGGCCAGCCTGAGCTACATGGAGACCCTGCCCCCCAAAAGTAAATAAAAGTGTATCACAAACAATACGCTGTTTAAAGACATGTTTTTTGGTTTTTCTTGGTTTTTTGTTTTGTTTTGTTTTTTTTGTACCGGGGATCAAATTTTCTTGGTTTTTTGAGATAGGGTCTCCCTTTGTAATTCAGGCTGGCCTTGAACTCACTATGTAGCCCAGGTTAGCCTCGAACTTACAGTGATCCTTCTGCCTCTGCCATCCCAAGTGCTGGGATTACAGGCGGGCGCCACCATGCCTGGCCTTAAAGACATGTTTTTATATGTGTATGGCCATGAAGAGGAGTAAATCCATGAAGAAATCAAAGGAAAAGATAAGCTCTGAGTAGGAAAACAGGTGCAAAGAGACAGAAAGGGACATGAAGTGTACTTAAAAACATTGACAATATTCCACCTTTTTACCTGTCTGTGAGGCCCATAAGTATTTTTATTTTTTATAATTGGCACAATCATCATATATCATTTTGTATTTAAGAAATATTTCTTAATTTGAAAAGCAACAACAAAAGTCTACTATTTATTACCATCATTGTTTTTTATGAAAAGATCCTTTAACATTATAAAAACATAGGGACTTGGCCCGGGATGTATGTAGCTCAGTGGCGCCATGCCTGCCTGGCAAGTGCAAGGTCCTGAGTTCAATCCCCAGGATGATGATGATGATGATGAAGAAGAAGGAAGAGGAGGAGGGGAGGGGAGGACTAACATAGGAACATAGTAATTTTAACTTTAAGGGCCAGAGATTTAGCTCAGTGGCGCCGCGCCTGCCTCCCAAGCACAAGGTCCCGAGTTTGATCCCTGGTACCTCAAAAAAAAAAAAAAAAAAAACCTCAAGAATTTTAATTTTAAAAATAAATAAGCCTGGCATGGTGGTATAGACTTGTAATCTCAGCACTCGGGAAGCTAAGGCAGGAGGATCACTGCAAGTGTGAGGCCAGCCTGTGCTACAGAGTCCCAAAAAACCAAAACAAAACAAACAAATAAATAAATAGTACCACTAGAGAAATGAGATTCCTGTAGCTATAAGTAATAATGTATTATTAAATTATTTCCAAAATCTTTCTTTTTTAGAGACTCAGTAAGTATATAACATCATTTAAAAATAAGTAATTTTCTTTGAAAAGTTATGGAAAGGCTCAAAATAAAGTCTAAATATTCAAAATCAAATCACTGATAAGGAAACTTTTAAAATTAGAAGTTAGAGCCAGGTGTGGTGATGCACGCCTATAATTCCAACACTCTGGGAAACTGAGGCAGAAGGGTTATGAATTTGAGCCCAGACTGGGAAACTCAGCAACTCAGTAAGATTCTGTTTCAAAAAATAAAGCTCAGTGTGAAGGCCCTAGGTTCAATCCCCAGCACCAGAAAGACAGACAGACACACATCAATAGATAGAATGAACTTGGGGCTAGGGGTATAGCTCAGTGGTACAGTACACAACATGCACAAGGGCCTGGGTTCAATCCCTAGCACCCTGCGCCCCATCCCCAAAAGATTAGAAGTTTACAGGCTAACAAAAGAGAAATGCTCCTTTAAGCAAAACCTCCTTTAAGCAGTCTTTCCTCTCCAGGATGCACCAGCTACCTGTGCACATCTGCAGGGCTTCCAGCTCATCAGCATGGAGATGGACGTAAGAATGCAGGATGGTCCAGTCCTGACGATGCCACACTAGGGCAGGCAGGGTCCTGGGGAATCAAGGCAAGAGCTCAATCACATGGTTATTGGCCCACACTGCTCCATCTCTTTCCGAGGAGGAAATGAGGAGGGTACAGTCCCACAGCTAGGCAGTGGCAGAGGTGAGACCACAGCCCAGATGTGCTAACGCCTCCAGGCTTACATTAAAGCAATGCCATGTTTTAATGTCTGCTTTTGGGTCAGACTGGCTACAGAACTCTCAGAGTGAAGTTTCCAAAGATCTCCATGGAGACAAAGAGTTATGTTGGTAGTTTCCCTCTAAATATATTACTCAGCAGATTGCTAGAGAGAGGGACCCTGGGGCTTAAATCCAAAGTGTCCCTTGTAAGCAAGAAATTATCTGAGCCAGCTGTGGCACATGCCTACACTTTCACCACGTTGGGAGGGTGAGACAATAGGAATGCAAGTTCAAGTCTAGCCTGGGAATTGAGTGACTGAGACTGTATCTTAAAACATAAAATATCAAAGGTCTAGGGATATTGCTCAATGCAAAGACCCAGGGTTCAATGTCCAGTATTGGGGGAAAGAAAAAGACAAGAAAAAACTTGTAGCAAAACATGTACTGCAGGAAGATGTGCCGAATTTATCTGTGGTTTCAGGAATCCGTTGGTGTCCTACATCACAAGCTATAGCTACTTCAGTTAAAGAAGTATAAATGTAGGGAAAAGGTAATAGGATAGAATAATAGTTTGAAATGGAAGAGAGGAGGGTGAAAACTCTGGGTGTCTCACATATGAAGATGAAATTATAATCATAACAATCATTTCTAAAGCATGAAGGGCAAGACACATGCTAAGCACGTTATATAAATTATTTCCAGTCCTAAAAAAAATTTACTGAAAAAAGTATTAGGACCCTCATCTTTCAGATAAAGAAACTGGGGCTCAGAAACATTCAGTATCTTATATATGGTCACAGAGCTAACAAGTCACCCTTCCAGGACTTTTTTGTTTTTGTTTTTTTGCTACCAGGGATCGAACTCGGGTCCTTGTGCTTGCGAGGCAAGCGGCAGAACCACTGAGCTAAATCCCCAGACCTTTTTGTTTTTGTTTTTCAGTACTGAGGATTGAAACCCAGGGCCTTTGCACTGAGTTACATCGCTAGTTCTTTTTTATTTTTTGAGACAGTGGGTATCCCTAAGTTGCTTAACTGCCCAGGCTGGGCTCCAACTCATGATTCTCCTGCTTTGGCCCCCAAAGTAAATGGATTACAGGTGGGGACCACCACACCTGGATCCCTCCCAGGACTTTAACATAAGTCTGACTATGAAGCCTTTCTCCTTTTCATTATCTTACCACTTATGCTCTGCAAGCCTCAATTTTCTCATTCATATAATAGGGTAATAATACTTTCTTACCACATTCTTATCATGAGTCAATTTAATAACAAGGTATCTTACATAATGCCTGGCATGCAGTAAACCTGCACAAATACTAACTCCTCTTGCTTTTAAAAAAGGAGCTATGGGCTGGGGATTTAGCTCAGTGGTTTTGCCGCCTGCTGCGCAAGCGCAAGAACCCGAGTTCGATCCCCAGTACCAAAAAAAAAATTGAAAAAATAAAAATAAAAATAAATAAATAAATAAAAAGGGAGCTATGAACAAGTTAGATTTAATAAACAAACAAAGAGGGCTGGGGATTTAGCTCAGTGGTTTTGCCACCTGCTGCGCAAGTGGAAGGACCTGAGTTCAATCCCTGGTACCAAAAAATAAAAAAAATTAACAAAGAGCCCACGCTGTTTTTATTATAATAGAGTCTGGTAAAACTGAACAGAAGGAACGACTTAGTTAAAACAGGAGTCAGCAAACCATGGCCTATGGGCCAAGCCGCCTGTCTTTGTAAATAAAGTTTTATTGAAACAGTCAATTCATTTATTACACACGTCTGTTTGCTTTGGTGCTACCCAGGCACCTGAGTAGTTGGGATACAGACTGTATGGCTCACAAGCCTAAAATATTTTATCTCTGCCATGGAAATGTTTGCTAACTCCATGCTCTAACATAGTCCTATTTCTAAAGTGAAAGGACGATCTGCCCCAATTCAGTGACCTTGAACCACTAGACTGAAACTAAAGCATTAGACCAAAATGGTACCTTATTGTCAGACTAATGCACTACGCTATTTATATCAAATGTGCAACAGAACAGAATACACAGGAACATCTAGCGTTCCAAACTGTCTGCCAAGAAATTCTGCACTTTTTAATAATTAGTGACAATACCTGGTAAACTCTTGGACAGCTTCTATTTTGGGGTGATAGACGACAACTCGTTTTTTTAGCATCAGTGCCATGTGTAATATAACAGTTTCCATTCCAAATTGAGATACAATGTCTTAAAGAAAGAGCATAATGTTATTGCATTAAATATTATACAACATAAAGTTTTTGTCAAAATGAATTCTTGTCATAGGAATATAAAATTATTTTCGATACAGAGAACATGTTTTTCTTTTATTTTTCCAGGTACCAGGACCTTGTGCTTGCCTGGCAAGCATGGCACCACTAAGCTGCATCCCCAGCCCCTCAGAGAATGTGTTTAGGCAAACAGAAGTAGTACAGAACCACCTCATTTGGTGGGTGGGCATATTTATCCAAATGCTGGATGCACAGATGAAATGGAATGAATGAGATGAAGGAGAAGCCATGTCTTTCAGTGTCATGAAAAAGTTCTAATTAAAAAAAGAAATGTTCACTAACCCGCTGCCCCATGACATTACTTCAGTCCTTTTCACCTAGTTTGAAGAACACTGAACCCCTCAACGGGATGCTAACACCGAAAAGGACAAGAGATCACGAGCAGATGGTCAGCCACTGTGGGAGGAGGTGAAGAGGGCAGCCTCACCTTCAGAGTCCCTCCCTCCTCTCTCTCTCAAGGACCCTGAAGCCCCCTGGGCTGCCTCTGCCATTCTGCACTTCCCAGCTGGTAGCTGGATTGGGGACTCCAGGCCAGAGGGTTGAGCTCTTCAGATGGAAGAGATAACTGCTAAGATCTAAGGAAAGAACAACTATAGAAGTCAGTAGAGATCCAAAGCATGAAATGCAGTATGCTGGTGAAAGAACTTTCCATAGCAACAGAATAATATAGAAAGAATGCTCCCAAAATGTTTTCTTTTGACAGAATTCTAACTCAATAAGGAAATATGGGAGTTAGAATACCCTTCTGAAAAACAAGGAAAAACAAGTACACAGATGAAAATAATGCATGGAAAGAGGGCACTAGTCCAGTGAGAGGTTGTCCTTGGCTCAGCATTTTGTTGTTGGGCTGAGTTTTTGCTTCTTTCTCTTTTTTACCTTTGATGGAGCCTGCAAGGTATGCCTTTCGAGCATCAAAGTCCTTGCTAAGGAAAGAGCCATTTTCTTCACTCTGACATATCCCCTTTGTAAGAACTGCAATATAACTCTCCATCATTTTAACTGGGCTCCCATGCTTCAAGTACACTCTGTAAGAAAGGACAAAAAAAGACTGCTTTTACTTGGCATGAATGACATGGAGATGTACAACAAGGCTAGCCAAGGGTACTTTCTAAAAAACCTAATGTAAACTTGCTAACACACTTTTTTTCTTGCTAACACACTTCTGAATGCCCGAGTCTTTTCACAGCATGTATTATATCTCTAATTTAGTTAGAAATTCTATTGAATAAAACAACATGACAGATCTTCAACAGTTCTTTGAAGGCAGTTCTTTCTTTGTATCTACCTAAGAGTGCTGTAGTCTCCTACAGCAGGATTAACTACGGACTTTGGTTTTGCAGTGCTGGGGGTTGAATGCAGGGCCTTGGGCACAGTAGACAAGTGGTCTATTACTGACCTACCCAGCCCAACTATGGTCTTCTCATGGCCCCATTATTCTCAAGAACATTACATTCTTATCTCTTTTTATGTCTCATGTTCACAACTGGTATCCTTAGTCATACAACTCTTGTTTTATTGGTGCAATTTCCTTTGACAAGAAAGGAGTTTTACGCATTGTTCACAGAGAAAGCAGTAATTAGATGTAGAACCCATACTTATTATCAGAGCTCCCAGAGGTAGCTATATTTAGATAATTAAATCCAAGCTCTTTAAGTTTCCAGTGATAAACACACATTAGAGACATTTGTCATCAATTTAAGACTTCCAGAAAATGCTGACAGGAAACTGGCTACATTTATAGCCCACATGTGGAGTCAGTCACTTCCCCCTTGAAATTTCTTCCTGTGAACAACTACAACTAAATTTTGCCTGAGAAACATGACTGGGGGCTGGGGGTGCAGCTAAATGGCAGACTGTTTATCATGCAGGTGGCCCTGGGTTCAACCCTCAGCATTCCCTCCCTCCAAAACAACAACAAAAAAACAGATAGGGCTGGGGATATAACTCAGTGGCACCATGCCTACCTTGTAAGTGCAAGGTCCTGAGTTCGAGCCCCGGTATCAAAAAAAAAAAAAAAACAACAGGCATGACTGGATCCACTTGGGTCTTTCAGCAAGTAATATGACAAAGAATCAGGAATAAAATAAAACTGACATTTAGGACAGACCATTTGAGAATTAATTTATTGCAGACAGAGTGAATAAAGGAAAAATCTATTTTTAACAGATTATCAAATTTTGCCAATCATCAGGTTTTTTTGGTTTTAATAATTTCAATTGACAAACTGAGGAAAAAGAGGTAAAGAACAATGAATAGTGGGCTTTCATATACAAAAACTTATATACTAAAATACAAGCTTACATAGGGAGAAAACCTCTCTGGTAGGATATAACAGGGGTTGTTTGCAGATGGGGTAGGGAGAAAAAACTTTTGTATAGTTGGTATTTTTAATTATGTACTTTATTGCTAACACCAAAAATATTGCACTAACATTACAAAATATAGGGCTGGGGATTTAGCTCAGTGGTGCTGCCGCCTGCCTTGCAAGTGCAAGGTCCTGAGTTCAATCCCCCGTACCAAAAAAACCCAAAAAAACAAAACATTACAAAATATGAAAAAAAATACACAGGAATGGACAAGACAAACATAAGAAAGTTGGTGGGACAAGATGACTTCCTACAACCCTGGACCATTAGAGAAAGAACAGAGAGAAGAATCCCTCAAAATTACTCTAGAGGAGAACCACACAGGGCAACTCAGGACCTTGTTCAGATGGACACCCACAAGCTGTAACACCTGACAGGACAGCTGATTCCAAGTGTGCACAACCCCAGTTCTCCCCAAAACTTATGTAACTGAGTTGAAAACATAATACACTAATTTAAACACACACACACACACACACACACACACATGCACAGAGCTGGGCGTGGTGATGTTCACCTACAATCCCAGCACTCTAGCAGGCTGACGTAGGATTGCAAGTTAGCCCAGCCTGGGCAACTTCATGACTTAGTGAGACCCTGTCTCAAAATAAAAAATAAAAAAGAGCTGGGGATGTCTGATCTCACTTTTTTTTGCTCTGGGATGAGAGAGGAGAATCCAAAGTATTGCAATGCCATGGTTCCGCAGAAGGTACAACACTTCCAGGCTTCCTTATGGGGTCTGAAGTCACCTTACCTTCTAGACTCCAGGATATTCAGCCAAGTAACTTAACCCGATTCAATCAAATGAATTAGGGGACTACTGTTTGTGCAAAAATACTGCTCTGGTAGTTTTAGTTTATTCTTTCTGAATAGTAATAATAACCTCTGTTTGTGTCTATGCCACACTGGAAGACAGTTTATATTCCACACAGAGCCATATACAGTACCTGGAATTTGTCTTACAATAGCAAGAAGTCTTTCTTATTGTAGCTAGTTGCATAAACAGTAAAATCTCATTTGGTCAAAATACAATCTAGGGCCGGGGGTTTAGCTCAGTGGTTCTGGTGCCTGCCTCACAAGCGCAAGGTCCCGAGTTCGATCCCCGGTACCAAAAATACAATCTAACTGGAAACCCTTAATGAGGTTGAGGCTTTGTTTTGGTTTTGTTTTCAAGGGTGTGTGTGTGTATTAGTGGGGGCATACAAGCATAAAAAAGGTAAAAAGGTAATCATTTATTGGACTTTTGTTTTTTAAAGTACCAGGGATTGAACCCAGGGCCTTTAATATGCTAAGCAAGCATGCTACCATTGAGGTACTGTACATCCCCAGCCTATTTATTGGACTTATAGTGGCGAAAAACACAAACAAGTCTTTCTCTTCACCTCCTCACAAAACTATTGGGCGACAGCCTAAGGGCCAGAGCTTATATATAATATCTAGAATTACAATTGTATCTAGTGATAATATAAAATGAATAACAGTAACACTAAAACTAAAATTTTGTTAAAGCCATTATCATTAAAGAAAAAGCCAATATCCCTAATATATAAGAAAGATATTATTAAGTCCACTAGGTATACTCAAAAATACAAGAGGTGGACTGGTATATTTTAGATAAATATTTTCAACAGCTGGGGCAAAACTAAAGGCATCTATTTGAATGATGACTAACCCTTGAGAATTTCCCAGGCCCTCAGCATTCCAGCTGAGAAACATTTTCCTATGCTTTAACATAATTCAAAATGTCCATTAACTTTCCTCAAAATAACCATCTCACACAAATCTAAACACATATGAACCAAATTACCACTTCATAAGGCACTTAACTTCCCCACACTGCTAAGGAAACTCCCCAACCGGAAGTGGGGAGAAGTAACAGATCCAAAGTGCCAAATGACCCAACACATCCGGGAACTGTAACAGTTGTCCAAACTGCTTCTCTCCCCCCAGCCCATTTTCACAAATCACAGGAGAAATCAATAAAGCAGAAGAGAAAGTCCTCTACCAAACAGCCTCTGCAGGGCTATTCTAGATTAAGTCAGGGAAACAGAGGGCTGATATTTGCTTCCTGCATGGAGAAATCTGCTGTGTAACTACTGAAGGAGATCTTCACTTTGGTATATTAGCATTTAACACGGTTTTCATACAGACCTACACAATATCCTAGTGAAGGCGGCATATTTCTCTGGGTTAAAATCTTTGGCGGTCAGAACAATAGAAAAATGAGTCACCTGTCCAAAGAAACAAAAGAAGTACACTTTTAAAAGATACTTTAGTAGAAGTTAATACATACTTTAATGAAATAATCATTTTATTTCCCTATTCTACCAAACCTCTGGTACAATGCATACCAGCATTAAAAGGAAAAGACCAAAATTTAAAGTCTTCGTTTGCTTCACCATAATTTTATTTGAATTGAATTTATGTGTATATATATTATTATACAAATATTTATTTCCCACATAAGAGTACACAGTTTTAGGAAAAATTTTTTTCAAAAATATTTCATTACAGTGGTTCTGCCACCTGCCTCACAAGCACAAGGACCTGAGTTTGACCCCCGGTACCAAAAAAAAAAATTTTCATTACAATATTGAAAATAGGGGCCAGGGATGTAGCTCAGTGGCGCCACACCTACCTCGCAAGCACAAGGTCCTGAGTTTGATGCCCGGTACCGAAAAAAAAAAGAAAATAGATTCCTACTGAATATCCCCTACTCACCAAAACAGAAGTAGGATGCTAAATCAGACCTATCAATTAGCAATTGTTTTCATTAATGAGATAAAAGGATAGAAAACAAAATGCATCTCAGTACAATGAAACAGTTGCTGAAATAACTCTGTAGAGAGCTCCAATCTAAAGACTACTACTATGTTTCATTAATTTACATGCTTCTATTACTGAAAATACAAATTTCGGATAATCATAACCCTGATATTTCCATCAATGAGACCAAATTTAGAACTTTATAAAATACAAAGCATGAGGGGCCGGGGATTTAGCTCAGTGGTTCCAGCGCCTGCCTTGCAAGCGCAAGATCCTGAGTTCGATCCCCAGTACCAAAAATAAATAAATAAAATACAAAGCATTGAAGAAATACGTTTTTTAAAAATCATATTTTGAAGTATAGAACTAATTTTGCTATTTTTCAAATCTGAAAACCAGATGTAATGTTGACATTGCTGTAATGTGGCAGTCTGGAATGTAAAACATGGAATGAATCCACTTGAGGTTGCCTCAAAACTTTTCAGGGTCTGGGCCAGGGATTTAGCTCAGTGGTTCCGCTGTCTGCCTCAAAAGTGGAAGGACCCAAGTTTGATTCCTGGTACCAAAAAAAAAAAGACTTCAGGGTCGAGTGTGGTTGTACTCGCATAATCCAGCATTCTGGGAAGCTGGGGCAGAAGGACCACAATTTTGGGCCTGGCTTAAGCAACTTACTGAATCATCAAGACCCTGGCTCAAAATAAAAAATGAACAGAAAAGGAGGGGAGAGAGCTGAGGATGCAGCTCAGTGTGAAGTTCTCAGGTTCAATTCTCAGTACCAAGGAGGAAAATCCCTAAAACACAGAGTGTTAAAGTGGTATTGTGGACATGCTGCATACAGTATTATCACGACTAAAATATTAACCCTGAAAAGGGAAAAACAGTCTCCCCACGTATACACCAGAGGCTCAGCCACTATGCTCCAATCCTCTTTCCTTTAGAAAAATCTGCCTGCTTGGGGTCAAGAAAGTGCATGATAGCCACAAAACAAGTTTTCTCACATTGATACTATTCATATCAATAAAACACCATTAAAGCCTACTTAATTCATAAATTTCCTTACCATCTCTAAATTTTTAACATATCTTTATCATTCACAAGCAAATGAAAAAAAACTCTTACTCTGTCAAGATCATATCCTCTGAAATAGTTTTTAATTGTGGAAAAATGCTTCTTTCCACTTTCTCTGTTTTTTGAGACAAGGGCTCACTATATAGCCCAGGCTGGCCTTGAACTTGTGGAAATCCTCCTGCCTCAGCCTCCTGAGTGTTGAGGTAACAGGCATGTGCCACCACTGCCGACTGCTTCTTTCCACTTTTAATCAAAGTCATGGCTTTGAAATTACATTTCTACTCCATCCGACTATAACTTGACAAAGGAAAAAGATCCCTGTATTGCTCACCACTCTATCAACCATAAAAATTATGTGGGTGGGGGTACTGAGGAACTGAACCCAAGGGCACTCTACCACTGAGCTACACCCCCTGTCTTTTTAATTTTATTCTGAGACAGGATCTCACTAGTTGCCTGGGCTGGCCTCCAACAAATCCCAGGATTATAGATACAGGCTACCACACTCAGCCACGATAGATATTTGTATGTGAAGGAAATCATTCCTAGTGAATGTAATAGTTAATATTTTCAAATGTGTTCCGTGAATAAGGTCTAAAGCTAAGAGTTACTGAAATAATCTTACTTTAAATATTTTTGGTTGTTTTTTTTTACTTTAAGCAGTCATACCTTTTTCAAAACTGAAGAATCTGGAACTTCAACTGTTGTGATATAAAACCATGATCTTCTGTACTGCCCAAAGACAAAGGGATGGAGAAGTTTGTTTTCATCTGTAAGGCAGCATTTTCTGAGCAGCAGATTCCTCAGTGCGGCTGTCGTGGAAGGATAACACCACACCCACAGTACTTCTCCATTTGTGTCCTTTTCTACGGTGGAAAGATGGTCACTGAGAATGTCAAACAGCAGCAAGGAAGTGAATTGATTGGTTACTTAGAAGCACTTAGTGGAATCAGTTTTAATACCTCATTTTACAAAGCAACCAACAGAAGTTGAGAGCCCAAATCCCAGTGAATTCATCATTTTGAATATTAGGCCTCCTGAATAAAAAGCTTTTTATAACAAGCCATGAATGAAAATGTATTTGTCTAAATGTATGTATTAGTACATATATTATTAGTACATATTTGCAATACATAATTACATTCATCGCAGGGAGTTGGTACATGCACATTAACACCTTAATTCTTTCTTCTTCCCCTTCCCCTGTTCCCCATTCTTGTGATCCCCTTCCTGTTGCAAAAGATCTATCTCCTATTTCCATTATCTTTTATTTTATATTTATACCTTGGGTTTCTCATATAAGAGAAACCATGGCATATTTAAGCTTCTATGTCTGCTTCATTTTACTAAACATTAGAGTCTTCAGGTGCACCCATATTCCCCCAAATGACTCAAATTTATCCTTCTTTATGGCTGAGTAGTACTCCACTGTGTATAAATATCACATTTTCTTCATCCTTTCATGTGTTGATGAAAATATAGGATGCTGGGCCAGGGATTTAGCTCAGTGGTTTTGCTGCCTGCTGCACAAGCGCAAGGACCCAAGTTCGATCCCCGGTACCAAAGAAAAAAAAAAAAGAAAATACAGGATGCTTCCAAGCTATTATAAATTGTGCTGCTATAAACATGGGTATGCGTGTATCACTGTAATATGATGTTTTTAATTCTTCTGGGAAGATACCTAGAAGGGGAACAGCTGGGTCAAACAGAATTTCTATTTCTAGGGGTTTTTTTTTTGGTACCAGGGCTCGAACTCTGGACCTTGTGCTTGCAAGGCAGGTGAGGTGCCACTGAGCTAAATCCCCAGCCCATCTATTTTTAGTTTTTTGAGGAATATCCATACTGATATCCATAGTGGCGGTACTTGTTTACATTCCCACCAACAGTGTAGTAAAAGGCGAAAGGTTTATACGATCTGAAGAGAAACCAGTGTCCCCATCAACAATGCAGAAGGGTTCCTTTTTCCATGCAGCCTTGCCAGCCACGAATGAAAATTTAGCCTTAGACATTTGGTACAGCTCGTCCATATCTCCTCCCCCACACATGCTTATTAGTTTATAATGATATTACATTTTTATTTAGTTAGAAGAATCTAACAAATATAATACATAGAGGTTTAAGAAAAAAAGAGAAGGAGCCGGGCATGGTGGCGCACACCTGTAATCCCAGCACTCGGGAGGCTGAGGCAGGGGTGGCCTCGAGTTCCAGGCCAGCCTGTGCTACACAGTGAGTTCAGGGCCCAGCCTGAACTACAAAGGGAGACAGACCCTGCCTCAAAAACAACAAAAAAAGAACAAGAAGAAGGCTGGGGATATAGGTCAGCGGTATAGCATTTGGTAACATATACAAGAGGCCCTGGGTTCTAGCCTCAGAATTACAAACGGAAGTTTGTTAAAAACAAAAAATGAAGGGCCAGGGATTTAGCTCAGTGGTTACGCCGCCTGTCTCACAAGTGCAAGGTCCCGAGTTCAATCCCCGGTACCAGAAAAAAAAAAATGAAGATGGTATAATTTCTTTCAAATCAATATCAATTGTATAAATTCTGTACTTAAAAATTTGGGAAAAAAAATTATTTGGGGCCAGGGATTTAGCTCAGTGGCATCATGCCTGCCTTGCAAGTGCAAGGTCCTGAGTTCAATTTCCAGTACCAAAAAAAAAAAATTTTATTTAGTGCGGCCAGAGACGAAACCAGGGCTTCAGATGGGTTAGGCAAGCTCTCTATCACTGAATTACAACCCTAGCTCCTAAAAAAGTTTTTTTAATCATAAAAATAGAGGTTATCCATTCATATGCATACCTTTATCACCAAACACCTCAATTACAAAAAAAAAAAAGGGAATTTTGCTACTAATAAAAACTTGAGGGACTGAGGGCATAGCTCAGTAGTAGAGCACTTGCCTTACATGCACAAAGCCCTGGGTTCAATTCCAGCACTACAAATTTTTTTTTTTAATTTAGAAAAAAAGCAAAAGAAGCCAAACATTTTAGAGTAACATCTACTGAATGTGTAGTGGTAAAAATCTAACTTTTGATTTACAGATTTTTTTTTTTGGTACCAGGGATCGAACTCAGAACCTTGAGCTTCCAAGGCAGGCGACAGAACCACTGAGCTAAATCCCCAGCCCTGATTTACAGATTTTTTTTTTTTTTTTTGGTACCGGGGATTGAACTTGGGACCTTGCGCTATTTACAGATTTTTTAAAGTGCTCTTTTTAAAGTAGGTATGGTGGCTCATGCCTGTAAACCTAGCACTTGGCAGTCTGAGGCAGGAGGTCTGACTATCAGAAGTTCATGAGTTCCAGGCCAGGCTGGGATACATAGTGAGTTCAAGGCCAGCCTGAGCTATACAGCCAGACCGTCTCAAAACCCGCCTCCTCAAAAAACTAAAATAAAAAATGCTCTTTCATTATGGAAACTATCAATCATATAAAAGTAGAGAGAATAATAAAGTGAATTCCCCGAGCTTCAATAATTATCACCTGGTCTTCCTTGTTTCATTCGAGGTAAGGATCCCACCCCACCCCCCTTCCTTTTTTTTTTTTTTGAGACAGGGTCTGGCTATATATAGTTCAGGTTGCCCTTGAACTCACTATGTAGCTCAGGTTGGTCTTGAACTTAAGGTGATCCTCCTGCCTCAGCCACCATACCCAACTCTCCCCTCTTTTTAAATCTGCCCCCCCCACCCTGGGAATGGAACTCAGGACCTTGCACTTGCCAGGCAGGAGCAATGCCACTAAGCTACATCCCCGACCTTGTTTTAATTTTTTAGGAAATAGGGATCTGGCTATGTTGCCCAGGCTGTCTTTAAACTCCTAGGCCCAACTCCTAGGCTCAAGTAACCCTCCTGCTTCAGCCTTCAAAGTAGCTGGGACTGCAGATATATCATCACCCCCCTTTTATTTGAAATAAATCCTTTCAAAATGCACAATATGAAAAATTAAAACGCACTGAATTAAAAAAATACAATCATAGTTATCCTTTTCTTCGCTGTTACTGAGGTCAGATTTTAACTCAGCCTTAATTAATTGTACCTTCTGGCAAAACTAAGAAGCCTGATGTACTTAGGTTTTGCTTTGATGCAGGTTTTGTTTTTCAATCACACTAGAAATGCATACAGGAAGACTTTTCCATATAAATGCACTTCTTTGAGACACTGAAAAATGATTAGCATTTTTCTCGGTTTACTAAGCCTAAGCAATGTTCCTGTACATCTAAGGGATAGAAAGACAATTTAGGAGTGTGTTAAATCTCAGGAGAGTAAAAATTTTTCAAAGGGAACCGACAGACTTTCATTCATTCAAGCCACCTGGTGCTTCCTGTCACCTACAGACAGATGGTTCTTCGAAATATCCACCCACCACGAAGCACTGCGCACGGCTCACGAACACACTCTGGGCTGCCTGGGGCTCCCGACGAACTTCCTCACCCATGAGTTCCTCGACCCGACCCGAACAGGTCCCAAGTGTGATTATGCAGGAACTCCAGAGCTCGAGCTTAGGGTGCTGGAGCTCTCCACTGGTAGGAGTGGCGGTCAGGGACTATGCTGCCGGGGTCCCAATCCTGGCTCTACCACTTCCTACCGTGTGTCCTGAATAAATGACACCCCGGGCCTCCGTCTGACTTTTCCTATTCACCCACTCGGGGAGCGGTAAGCGGGGAACAGTCGTGCACTACGCGCTGCAACCCAGCCGGCCGGGCGGTCACGCGGTTCCCTGCGCTCCGAGGCGGCCGCCCGGCGGGACCAATCCCGCTCCCTCCCCGCCCCGCCAGACTCGCGCAGTCGCCGGAGCCTCGGAACCCAGACCCGGGGTCCCGCCGGGCACCCCCGTGTACCGCAGCCTCCGGCCGGGCAAGGCCCCAGACGCCGCCGCGGGAGGACCGGCCAGGCGGCGGGCGGGTCCCCGCGCCGAGGAGGCCGGGCCCACCGCCCCCAGCCCAGGCCCCACACCGAGGGCGTCGCGCCTCAGCACGCAGACCGCGCCCAGGACCCAGGAGGTGCGGGGGCGGAACTGGGTGCGGCCCTGGAGAGCAAGGCGCCTGCGTTCTCACCGATCAGCCCCACTCCGAGCAACAGCTGAGTGTCCCCCGCCTCGGCCGCAGCCATCTTCCGCCGCCGCGCGCAGCTTCAGCTCCCGCCGCAGGCCCCGCCCACCCCAGGCCCCGCCCGCGACCCCGTCCGGCCCTCCTCGGGCCCCACCCATATCCAAGTCCCGCCCCTTCCTGGAGGCCCTGCCCTGCCTCGCTCGGACTTCCTTCTAGGGCTGCTGGCCTAGATTTAGGCTAGTGCCCACTCCCACTGAAACCTCCTTCACGCGACAAGTCCAGGTCTCTAATCGAAGTCTTCATCCGCCTTCTCAACCCAGTCCAATTTCCCTTTTTTTCTTATTTCCTTATTCTTATTCCTTATTTGACCCTAGTCTGGGTCAAAAAAGCACGGCACATGGGGCCTGGGATTTAGCTCAGTGGTGTCACCGCCTGCCTCGAAAGCGCAAGGTCCTGAGTTGGATCCCTGGTACCAAAAAAAAAAAAAAGTATGGCCCTAAATTCCTGAAAATTGAGGTCTCCATTCATTCATTCACTCAGCCATTCCAAAATCGAATACAATCAAAAAAGAAAAAAATTGAATGCCAAAAACAATAAATAAACCGAGGACCTAGTATGTATTGGCCACAGTTGATTGAGAGTGGGAGAGACGGACAATTGTGTAAAATACATAATACAGCTCAGAGTGACAAGCTCAATGAACACAACAAAACGTGCAGGATGTTACTGTATTTCCTCAAAAAAGACCGATCTGGAAAATAAGCCCTAGCATGATTTTTCGGGATGCTCATAATATAAGCCCTGCCACAAAAATAAGTCCCTGTTAAGATCATCAGCCAGATGGATGCATTTAAAGTGCATCTGTTACAAATGACAGATACATTGAATTATAAAATAATGTTAATATATAATTAAATAATAGTATTGATATTAATACTTAAATGATAATATAAATTATAATTATTTGTAAATACCTTGGGCCCCTTTGCAGGAGAGGTGAACGCCTATGTAAACAAATGAACTGGAGACTTATTGCTGAATGACCAATCAGAGCACAAACAGAAGGCATGAATAACATGTGCACTTGATAATAAAGGGACCTGGATTTGTGTAATGCATCATAGGTTGCAATGATGCACTACGAGCAGACTACATGGACAAGAAGTCGCCGTTGCTTTCTACATGCCAAAGACTAAAACTAGACCCATGTCTCTCACCATGCACTGAACTAAAATCAAAATCAAAAACTAAATACTAAAACAAACAGGGCCAGGGATTTAGGTCGGTGGTTCTGCTGCCTGCCTCACAAGTGCAAGGTCCTGAGTTCAATCTCCAGTACAAAAAAAAAAAGAAAACAGAAACACTAAATCTGCTGGAAGAGAGAATAGGTAGAACTCATCAGAACACAGGAGTAGGCAAAGACTTCATGAACAAAACCCTGATCACACAGGAAATGCTACAAAGAATCAACTACAAAGATCTGATCTTACTAAAAAGCTTTAGCACAGCAAAAGAAATCACAGAGTGAAGGGCTGGGGATTTAGCTGAGTGGCTTCGCTTCGCAAGCGCAAGGACCCAAGTTCAATCCCCAGTGCCAAAAAAAAAAAAAAAAAGAAATCACAAAGTGAAAAGACAGCCCACAGAGTGGGGAAAAAAAATTTAGCCAGTTTTCTCAGACAAAGGACTAATATCTAGAACATATAAAGAACTGAAAAAAACCAGACTCTCCCAAATGTAAAGACCCAATCCAAGAATAGCCATCTGAGATGAATACACACTTCTCAGATGAAGAAGTACAAACAGCAGATAAAAACGTGAAAAAATGTTTAAAATCACTGGTCATTCAAGAAATGCAAATTAAAACAATACTGAGATTTCATCTCACTCCAGAAAGAATGGGTATTGTCTTTTATTTTGGTACCAGGGATCCAGCTTAGGACCTTGCGCTTTTGAGGCAGGCGCCAGAACCACTGAGCTAAATCCCCTGCCCAAGAATGGCTATTATCAATAAATCAACCAGGGCTGGGGACTTAGCTCAGTGGTGCTGTGCCGGCCTCCCAAGCACAAGGTCCTGAGTTCGATCCCCTGTACCACCATAAATAAATAAATAAACCAATAACAAATGCTGGTGAGCCTGTAAGGAGAAAGGAACCCTTCTCCACTGTTGGTGGGAGTTTAGTCTGGTGCAACCACTGTGGAAATTGGTGTGGAGATGCCTCAAAAAACTAGGATTGGAGTAGCCATTTGACCCAGCTTTTACCCTTCTAGGAATCTTCCCAAAAGAATTAAAAGCATCATACCACAGCAATATATGTGCGCACTCATGTTTATAGCAGCACTGTTTGTAATAGTTAAATCTTGGAAACAATCCAGATGCTCATCAACTAATGAATGGATAAAAAAGTCATGGGTTTTAAAAAAAATAGATAATGGAGTACTACTCAGCCATAAAGAAGGATAAACTTGAGACATTTCTAGGCAAATGGATGCACCTTGACACTATATTCTTAAGTGAAATAAATTGAACACACATGTAAATACCACATTGTTTCTCTTGTGTGAGAAACTGAAAGTATAAATAAAAGTCAAAATGTATAATAGATATTGTGAAATAGGAAGAAATTGTTCAAAATAATACCGAGTGTCCGATACTTTGGTAATAGTTAAAATATTTTATGCAAAAAAAAAATTTTTATGCAAAAAAGGTATAACAATTAAAAATATGCTTTTTTTTTTGAAATTTAAAGAAAAAATTTATTGAAGATCTGAAAAGCAATTCCTAAAAGATTGACCTTTCCAGAAAACTGTAGCTACACAATGCATTGCATCTATTGTGTTAAAACGTGCATTAGAGACAAATACAAAAAGCATGAAACAATTCACCATTCTTCAACAATTTGAGCAAAGAGAAAATGCCTAAGGAACAACATGAATGACTTGCAAAGGATGGGCTCTTTTAGCACCGTTTAAAAAAAAAAAAGCACAAATGGATGAGTGTGTTCAGTTATATACACTGAATTGGACCTTTGGCGCTAGGAATCAGAGCATTTTGTCATGTAGCATTAACACGTATTATAAAAGTGCGTAGTGTCAAAGGAATAGAACCACCAGCATTCAAAAGCAGCTTTGTCAACTAGGCAATAAAACACTACACCATGTCTCTTTGTTGTCCATCATTGAATACACTGGTAGCAACTTTGAAATGAAAAGAAAAAAGAAAAAAGGAGCTGCGACCCCTTTTATTTTCTCTGTTTAAAATCAAAACAAACATCAACTCTGTTGTACACTAACATCTTTAAAGTACATCATTTGTACAAGAGAAGGACTAGGAACAAAACATGTTGACAGAGATCCAAACACAAGTGAGAGCGCCTCACACTGCTTTCCGATGGTACTCAGGAGGGGCCACTTCATAATCACTGGCACTAAACAAAGTTGCTGAATTCTTCGCCAGATACTTGAGGAAATCATGAAGATAAGTCAGTAGTAAAGCAAGGCTCTTCTCATCCAGAGGTGTGTAGGCCAACATAGCTCCAATTCATACAAATAATCTCAGTAGATGTGGTGCTCCGTACACCTGCGACATGGGTGCATCAGGGTGATTGGCAAGGATCTCAGCGTACTGTGGTCTCTCAAATTTGTAGAGGAGCTGAGTGCCCAGCATCACATTGAAGTATTCTTTTATCCCTGCTACAACTTCATTAACAACATACTCCTTATTATCCGTATTTCCTCGAGATTTCTTATAATTTGCATAGTCTTCTAGAATGGAATCCACATTCTTAAAAAATATACTCTTTTAAGATCATGATACAATGGAAAATATACTCTTAAGATTATGATACACGGTGTACTTACCATTGTTATTCTCTAATTATTTTGTTATGAAATTTATTTTTTCATAGAAGTGTTTTTATATTTTCTTTATTAATATCTACTTGTATTACATTAAAATAAAAAATAAAAAAGATTAGGGGCCAGGGATTTAGCTCAGTGTTTCCGATGCCTGCCTTGAAAGCACAAGGTCCCGAGTTTGATCCCTGGTACCAAAAAAAAAAAAAAAAAAAAAATTACAATGAGCAGAGCATGGTTGTGCATACCTGTAATCCCAGCACTTGGGGAGCCTGAGCCAGGAGGCTCATAAATTCTAGCCCAGTCTGGATAACTTCATGACTTACCAAGAATTTGTCTAGGGCCGGGGATTTAGCTCAGTGGTTTCACTGCCTGCCGTGCAAGCGCAAGGACCTGAGTTCAATCCCTGGTACCAAAAAAAAAAAAAAAAAAAAAGAATTCGTCTCAAAATAAAAAATAAAAGTGGTTGGGAATATAGCTTGTTGTGAACGCCCTGAGATCAATCCCCAATACTGGCAAAAAATCACTATGAAGTATTTATATATGTACATCAACTATCAAAAGACAAAATCACAACAAATTTAAAGATCTACTTGACATTTGAGCTGAGAAGAAATTGCCCTCATAGGCAGAAAAGGGCTGAAAAAAGCAGAAATGAAGAACAAAAAGGGGATTGATCAGTTCTAAATTACTTCCCTTAAAAGAGAGGATAACCTACCCTGTCTGCTTTGTTGCTCATCTAAACTAGGCCTCTTCTAATTGGTTGTTGTGAGTCTCTGGTTTGGGGGAGAAATGGGCCCATTTCCAACTTCAATTTGATTACTTGGCACTTAAGCAAGACTGACTCCATTCTGCTTTGGTCTGGCCTGATGGGCCTAGTTCAGGAGTTTAATAATCCAAAACAATGACCTCCTATAAATTTAACCCACCCTAAGGAAACCAACTAGTAGTTTAAGACATTGAGTGAGCCTGGCCCCCACCTATAATTCCAGCTCCTGGGCATGCTGAGGCAGGAGAATAGCAAGTTTGAGGTCACCTGGGCAACACAGTGAGATCCTGTGTCAAAAAAAAAAGGCATCAAGTAGCACAAATGAACTTAAAGCCATGCCTACTCTCCCTAGGTCCCCTGCTCCTCTCAGTACCACAGAGGTTACCACATCCTAAATGTGACAATGTCATTTTCCTGTTTTAAAAGTTTAGCATATATCACACCACAAAATTCTGTACCCCTTACCTTGAAACTTTACACCAATGCAACAATAGCTCACTTTATTGAGTGCGGGGCGTTGTACTTTATTCATATCACGTCCTTAAACCCTTCACATTACTTCTATGTGTAGGTCCTGTTACAACACCCACATTACAGGTGAGAAAACTGAAAGCTGATGCCCCTGGCCCGGACTGGGATCCCTTGCAAGGGGCAGCCCTGGGGAGCAGCCCCAAGCACTGGGGCTCCACAGTTCTCGAGATCACTCTGCGACACAGCTTCCCACACTGTGGCCTGCCACTAGTGTATTTCTGTACCTACTTGTCTTGCTCAACTTTATGTTTTTCTTTCTTTTTTTTTTTAATTTTGGAATCAGGGATCGAACTCAGGACCTTGTGCTTGCAAGGCAGGCACAGTGCCACTGAGCTAAATTCCGTGCCCAACTTTATGTTTTTCTGTAAAAGATTTATCCAAGTTCATTTTAGCTCTGCTTCAGTAATTTTACCTGTTGAGTGATATTTTGTGAATGAAAGATCATTATTTCCATTGCCTGTTGACAGACATTAAATTTGTTTCTTCTTTCCTACTTTATTATATATATATAAATTTTTTTTTTTTTTGGTACTGGGGATTGAACTCGGGTCCTTGCACTTGCATAGCAGGCGGCCAAACCACTGAGCTAAATCCCCGGCCCTCCTACTTTATTATAGTGCTGCTATATTTTGAACAAGTCTCCTCATTCTATTTGCTCTTTACCTTGGGAAATTTGATGTCATGAAGATTCAGATGGCATTTCTTCCCTGCATCCAAGTAAAACTATTCTCAGGCCAGACTTGGTAGCACACACCTGTGGTTC
The DNA here is from genome assembly GCF_053883595.1 of Heterocephalus glaber. Taxonomy (NCBI): domain Eukaryota; kingdom Metazoa; phylum Chordata; class Mammalia; order Rodentia; family Bathyergidae; genus Heterocephalus; species Heterocephalus glaber. The sequence continues at coordinate 65,435,560 of NW_028258320.1, forward strand.
CAGCATTTGGGAGGTTGAAATAGGAGGATCGCTGTGAGCTTGAGGCCAGCCTGGGCTACATAGAGAGACCTCATCTCAAAAAACAAACAAACAAAACAAAATAATTCTCTCCCTCTTCCAGGGTTTAATAGCATTTGGCCACAGTGGTAGGATAGCAATTTTCACATTGGAGTATATGCAGATGTGTGTGTGGCTCATGTTTCTCCGGTTAGACTCAAATCCTGGAGGGCAGCACAATGAACAATGTGCCTTTCAATTCCTTGTGCTTAACTATTGTCAGGAGTGCCTATTAATGTTTCTGAATGTGGTAGCACACGCCTGTGATCCCAGCAATCAGGAGGCTGAGGCAGGAGGATCACTGCAAGCTCAAGGCCACCCTGGGCTAATAGTGAGTTCAAGACCAGACTTAACTACGTAGCGAGACCCTGTCTCAAAAAAAGAAAGAAAAAGGGCCAGGATTTAGCTCAGTGGTGCTGCCACCTGCCTCGAAAGAGCAAGGTCCTGAGTTCGATCCCTGGTACCAAAAAAAAAAAAATGTCCAAGGGAGCTGAAAAGTGGGACAGATTCAGAATCTGTTTGGAAGCAAAGTAGGCACACTCAAGTTTCATTAGCCTTTGCAATCCTTAGAGGTTTTACAGGCAAGCCGTTGATAAGAAAAATGGATCCTCTTGTGGAGTCCCTTTAACAACCTTGGTAAATAGGACCCTTTTAATCAACTAAGGTAATTATTATTATTATTATTATTATTTTACATGCTGGGAGTTAAACCTAGGGCAACATTGAGCTACATCTGCAGCGCCCCCTCCCCCACCGCTTTTTTTTTTTTTTTTTAATTTTGAGACAGAATCTCATTAAATCACTAAAATTTCCAAGTTGGGTTTGAACTTGCAATCCTCCTGCCTCGGCCTCCCAGTGTATTTCAGTTACTGCTCTGGTGAACTGACCCCTCAAGATTCATATGTTGAAGTTCTAGTCCCTAGAACCTCAGAATGTGACTATTTCAGGGCTTTTAAGGTGTTTGGTGGTGTGTGTGTGGGATTATGTTGAAATGAAGTCATTAGTGAGGACCCCAAACCAATCTAACCAGAGTCTTTATAAGAAGAGGAAAAGTTAGCCAGATATGGTGGTGCATGCCTGTAATCCCAGTACTTAGAAGGCTGAGGCAGGAAGATTGCTATGAGTCTGAGGCCAGCCTGGGCTACACAGCAAGACCCTGTCTCAAAAGAAGAAAAAAAAAAGAGGAAAAGTGGACGCAGAGAGATGAGCCACCATGGGGGTGTGTCAGGGAAGAAAGACCATGTGAAGAGGTGGCTGCTTGAGAATGGGGATTTAGCTCAGTGGTTTTGCCGCCTACTGCACAAGTGCAAGGACCTGAGTTCCATCCCTGGTACCAAAAAAAAAAAAAAAAAAAAAAAAAGAGGCGGCTGCTACCAGCCAAGTAGAGAGGCCGCAGAAGAAACCAAACCAGCCAGCACACTTTGATCTCAGACTTCTCACTTCCAGAACCATGAGCAAATAAGTTTCTGTTGTTTAAACTTTGCAGTCTGTGGTACTTTTTTATAGCAGCCCAGCAAACCAATCTACCTACTCTTAGGCAATTTGTATTTATTAGATGCATATGGGGTACCAGAAACTGTATTTCTATGGTATTTCCCCCCTTCTCTTGAAAACAGCAGCTCAAAAATATCACCTTTGAGGGGCCAGGGATTTAGCTCAGTGGTTCTGGCGCCTGCCTTGCAAGCGCAAGGTCCTGAGCTCAATCTCTGGTACCAAAAAACAGAAAAAAAATCACCTTTGAGTCACAAAAGATAACCCTTCTCTCTGCAGTAAAGGAGTGAACCCTTGAGTTCACCTGGAGAACCTTTTAGAGATGAGTGCCCAAGCTTCAACCCAAAACCCATTTATTTATCGCAAAGTGGCAACAGTGCAATTAAACCCGAATACTGAGGTTTTAGTTTAGAAAAAACACCTTGTACTGAACATCTTTTGTCTTAAAAAAAAAAACAGCTAGGGATTTAGATCAGTAGTTTCGCCACCTGCTGTGCAAGCGCAAGGACCCGAGTTCAATCCCCAGTACCAAAAAAATAAATAAATAACACAGATGCCATAGGTTTGCCACCATTGAACTAGATAGTCTTCCTAGGATGGCAAGTACATCCAAAAATGTACAAAATGTACAAAACATGTGCAGTGACATTCTTTGGTGTGTGGATTTGGAGAAGGAATGTCCTAGGCTCCCTTGGGGAGCGCAATACCTCCAAGGAGAGAAGGTACTGGGGCGTGAGGAATGCTGCACTTTGGAGCCAGCCCTGATCTGCTCCCCCAGGGCAGCTAATTCCCCTGGACAGGCTGGGTGTGGGAGAGGGAGCAAGAGCCCTGGCTTAGGGAGTTTATCAGTGAATTGGGGAGATCATCCCTCCTCCCCCAAGAGCCAGCACAAGGATTCACTCCCCAAGTAGCATGATGGGGCTGTAGGGAAAACTGAGTCTTCCACAGTGATCTTTGAGGCTTCAGCAGCAAGAAGAAGTGCAAAGATCCAGGGCTTCTTCATGATCTCTCAGCACTTGTTCGCTCACAAGTAAGCCCTGGGGTTCTGGAACGTCTTAGTCCATCCAGGCTGCTATAACAAAATGCCATCAACTAGGTGGCTTAGAAACAACAGAAATTGGGCCAGGGATTTAGCTCAGTGGTTTCACCGACTGCTGCGCAAGTGCCAGGACCCAAGTTCGATCCTCGGTACCACACACACACAAAAAAAGAAACAACAGAAATTTATTTCTCACAGTCTGGAGGCCAGGGAGTCCTTTATCAAGGTGCCGGCAGTTTTTCTGTTGGTAGGGGCTGCTTCCTCATAGTCGCTGTCTTCAAAAAAAATTGAAAATTGAGTGACCTCTGTAAAAGACTTTCAGTTACTGACACCACCTGCCTCACAAACAGAAGGACCCGAGTTTGATCCCCAGTACCAAAAAAAAAAAAGAAAAAAAAAAAAGAAATATTGAATTAAAAAAATATATTGGGGCTGGGGATTTAGCTCAGTGGTTCTGCCACCTGCCTCCCAAGCAGAAGGACTCGAGTTAGATCCCCAGTACCAAAAAAAAAAATACTGAATTTCCTGATAATAAGGCAGGTGGATGCTCTAGAATTTAATATGAAAACAACATGATTTTAAATACATATTAAGTTTGCAGCAGTGCAACTGATTTCATGAGGAAATGCTTGATTTTATTTAATGTGGGATTTATTTCTTTGTTTAGGCTTTTTTTTGGTGGTACTGGGGTTTGAACTCAGAACCTTGTGCCTGTTGGCTTTTTGAGATAGGGTCTTGCTATGTATGCAGTTCCTGCTGGCCTCCAACAGCAATCCTCCTGCCTCAGCCTCCCAAGTGCTGGGATTACAGGCATGAACCATCATGCCCATCTCTGATATGTGTTTTATGTACTTAAAGAAGACATATATGAATGAAGATATCTTAGAAGGTAGCTTGGTAGTATCTATAAAAATGGAAAAGCGGCTAGGCATAATGGTGCATGCCTGTAACCCCAGTACTCAGGAGACTGAAGCAGGAGAATCACCATGATTTTGAGGCCAGCCTGGGCTACATAGTGAGTTCAAGGCCGACCTGAACGACATGGTGAGATCCTGTCTGTCTCAAAAATAAATAAATAAGTAAATAAATAGATTTTTAAAAAATGGAAAAGTAGGTCCGGGGTTTTAGCTCAGTGGCACTGTGCCTGCCTTGCAAGTGCAAGATCCTGAGTTCATTCCCCAGTACAAAAATAAATAAATAAATAAATTTTAAAGGTGGAGTTCTGGGGATTTAGCTCAGTGGTTCTGCTGCCTGCCTCACAAGCAGAAGGACCCAAGTTCGATCCCCAGTACCAAAAAAAAATTAAAAAATAAAAAAAAATAAAAAATGGAGAAGTGCATACCCTGCAATGCTGGGTATTTGTTTTGCTTGGGTATTTCTTTGTGTTTTATATAAATCCTCACCAACTTGCCTATGTTGGCCTTTGATGTGTGATCCTCCTGCCTCAGCCTTTGAGTAGTTGGAATTATTGGTGTATGCCAGTGTGCCTGGCTCACTGCAATTTTTTTTTTTTGCAGAACCAGGAATTGAATTCAGGACCTTGTGCTTGCTAGGCAGGCATGGCACCTCTGAGCTACATCCCCAGCCCCACAGCAATTTACATTTAAGAAGTACTGAAAGTATACAGACGCACATGTTCACAGATGTTTATACAGAGCTGCTGGTAACAGCAAAAATGTGAAAATTACCTAAACAATCCATTAACAAAGACTCTAAAACATGACAGTCAGCTGGATGTAGTGGCATATACCTATAATTCCAACACTCTGGGAGGCTGAGGGAGGAGGATCACAAATTCAAGTCCAGAATGGTTAATTTAGCAAGAACTTGTCTCAAAATAAAAAAGGGCTTAAGTGCAAGGACCCGAGTTCGATCCCCGGTACCAAACAAAACAAAACAAAACAAAAATAAAAAAGGGCTGGAAGCCGGGCATGCTGGCACCCAGGCAAGCTGGCTGAGTTAGAAGGATTGCAAGAGTTCAAGGTTGGCCAACTCGCTATGTAGCCCAAACTGGCCTCAAACTTGCAAGAATCCTCCTGTCTCAGCCTCCCTTCCCTAGGGGTGGGATTTCAAGTGTGCGCCATATCTGGCAACACATACATTATTAAATATTCTACGAGTCCATAACTATAAAAATATACCAAAAGGGCCGGGGATTTAGCTCAGTGGCTCCAGCGTCTGGCTTGCAAGAGCAAGGTCCTAAATTCAATCCCTGGTACCAAAAAATATATATATATACCAAAGTATTGAAGTGTTCAAATGCTAGTAAGTGTTTTTTTGAAGTAGATAAGACTTCAGCAATTTTTCCTTCTCGTTTTACTTTTATTTCAAAATTTTGAAATATTGTATTCACTGCTTCTTGTAGTTCAAATTAGAAACACTCTAAAGTTGGTGTGGTGGTGAGTGCCTGTGGTCCAAGCTACCAGGGAGGCTGAGGCAGGAGGACCACTTGAGCCCAGGAGTTCCAGACTAGTCTGAAAAACAGAGCAAGACCCCATCTCAACATAAATAAATAGATAAAAACAAAATTTTCAAAACTAAAATTCGGACCCTTTTATCATTACAATTGGTATGTTATTTTTTTCTTAGAGGTACATAAAATAATGATGTTTCATCACTGATGGCATTTCCAGATAATGGTGAAACAAGGCAAACAAAAAGGATGAGAAAATATGTAAAATGCATAGACCACAAATCTCCTGTTTTTCCCACTTCATCGTGGTCATTGAAATATAGTTGAGTGTGGCATTTAGGCTTGGGGAATCATTTTCCACTAAGTCAGCAAGGGCACAGGATCAGTAAAACCCAGTTTCCCTTGCACAATGTGTGCTGTGCAAACATTCACGAATCAGACAGGGATGAGGGTAAAGGCTGGGAGACAGTACTGAGATGACAAAAGCTTGTAATCTTCTTACAATCAGGTGGAGAAACTGGAGGAGGAGAGAGAAGGCAGGACTGGATTCATTGCTTCTGGGATCTCAGAACCAGCGATCCAAACTTGAGAAAAGAAAAAAAGGCAAAAAATGCCTGCATGGTGGCACCTACCAGCAATCTCAGCACTCAGGAGGCTGGGGCTGAGGATTGTTTTATGTTTTGTGGTACAGGGCCATGAGCCAGGGACCCATGTGTGCTAGGCAATGCTCTCCCAATGCGGCCAATGCTCCCAATGCTTCGCCAGTGGCCCCTCATTGTCCCTCCTTGCTCCTTGTCCCTGGCCCCCGTAGGTGGTCCATCCCCCAGTGGCCCAAGCCCTCAGGTGCCATCTCTGTCTCTGGCACACAGAAAGCATTCAAGAAATAAATAGGAGTAGAGACAATTATAGCAACAGAATGGATTTGAGGGCAGCGGTGGGGAGTGGGAGGAGGGGAAAGAGGATCAAGCCTGTCCCTAGCTTGGCTGTGGTGGCCATCAGGGCTAGGGTGGAGAGGAATTATTTATGGGAAGGTGGATGACTGGAGTTGGTGCCTCCCTCCCTCCTATTTCATCACTTTGTGCCATCAAACCTGTCAGACAAGCTCACCAGGGGGAAGGGGAAAGAAGTAGGGGCGGAGAGAGGAAGAGGGGAGGCTTTGCCATCTAAGCTTTAACTACCAGACTGACCTCTGTGCTGTCACAGACGGATCTAAGGGGTGGAAGCTGATGACCCGGTTCAAATCCCAGCTCTGCCCCTTTTAGCTGGGAAACCTTGCCCACCTTGCCTCTTCTCTCTGGACTCCTTTTCTCAGTGATCAAGAGCAGCTAACCGTACTTTCCTCTGTGCCTCTCCCAGTAAAGATTCAAATTAGTAAAAATCTGTATGCAGAGTTCATAAATAAGGTCTTGGTTCCCAAGACCACCTCCGAATGCAAAGATTTGTTTGAAGGACTGCAAGAACTCAGCTTACAGCTCGACTGAAGGCTACGATTTCTTATGGCCGAGGGATGCAAAGTGGAAGCAGCAGAGGCAGCATGAGGGGCCAAATCTGGAAGAACTGAGGCCCTGGCTTCCTGAGTCCCCTCCCACACAGGGCGGGCTTAATTCCTCCAGCAACAAGTTGTGACAACACTGTGAAATGTAGTCCGCCAGGGAAGTTCGTTAAGGCTCAGCGTCCCAAGTTTTTATTGGGGGCCAGTCACATAGCCACCCTCTGTCTAAATCCTACCCACATTCCAGGCTCTCAGCATGGGCTACGGGGCATCCTCCACACAGTCGCTCTCATCGGTTCTGGGAATGGTGGGGACCCTGCTGAAATCCACCTTCTCAGATGCCCACCTAAGCCCTACCTTGCTGACAGGCCTTCCTAAGATACCAGTCTCAGAGCCTGCTGTGTCATTTCTTTTCTCCACAGCCTGCCCATTCCCTGGTCCCAAAGAAAAGAAGTTGTTGGCACTAATGCATATTTGGAAAATGCCCAAACCTTTCTGTTTATGTATACAAGAAGCCCAGAATCTTCCACATATAGTTCTTTTTGTTTTGTTCTGTTTTGCTTTGTTTTGTTTGGAACCGGGTCTCACTGTGTAGTTCAGTCTGGCTTTAAACCCACTACGCAGCCCAGCCTGGCTTCAAGCTCTGTGATCCTTCTGCCTCAGCCTTCCAAGTGCTGGGATTTCAGGAGTGTGTCACCATGCCTGACATGGGTCTTTTTAAAATTGCTTCTATCACTGAAGTTTTTTGTTTTTGTTTTGTTTGTTCATTTGTTTGGTACTGAGGATTGAACTAGGGGCTACCGAACTATATCCCCAGCCATTTTACTTTTTATTTTGAGACAGGGTCTGGTTAAGTGGCCCAGGCTGGCCTCAAATTTGCCATCCTCCTACTTCAGCCTGAGTAGCTGGGATTGTGAGCATGTACCACCATGCTTCTGCGTTGGCTGTAATTGGGCTGGGGATGTCAGCCAATGGAGCCCCTATGGTGGCAGGGGATTCAGGCTCAGATAGAGATTCAAAAGGGGGTTTAGTCACCTGCTTCTACACTGCTGACAATGAACTGGCTTCCAGCATATGTAAGGCTTCTAGAACATTCCCAGGAGGAAGTTGTACCTGCTGTCCAGTTTTAGGATGCTGATATTGGAACCTGGGTAGATTCCAGGCCCCAAGTAGAGTTTAGTTGTATTTAAAGAAAAGTTCAGCTGAGTGTGGTGGCACACACCTGCAATACCAGCACTTGGCAGGCTGAGGTAGGAGGATCACCTCGATTTCGAGGCCAGCCTGGGGTACATAGTGAGTTGAAGGTCACCCTGGACTTTGTGGTGAAACCCTGACTCAAAAACAAACAACAACCATCCCCAAAACAAACAAAAAAACTCTGAAAAAGTTCAACAAGAAAAATATAATTTGGGCCGGGGATTTAGCTCAGTGGTTCCAGTACCTGCCTCGCAAGTGAAAGGTCCTGAGTTCGAATCCTGTACCGTGTGTGTGTGTGTGTGTGTATATATAATTTAAATGAATTCTGATTCTTATTTGCATTTTTCAAAAATACTAAAAGAGGCTAAAATTTATTATAGTGATATGCCTTAACATCCCTTTCCTCTCATTTTTTTTGTTTTGGTACGGGGGATTGAACTTGGGTCCTTGCGCTTGTGCAGCAGGCAGTGAAACCACTGAGCTAAATCCCCGGCCCTCCTCTCATTTTTTTGAGCCAGAATCTAACTATATATTCAGGCTGGCCTCAAACTCACAGTGATCCTACTGCCTCAGCCTCCTAAGGGCCGGAATTACAGACCTGCACCACTGTGATCAGTTTTGTTTTGTTTTTTAGACAGGGCCTTGCTGTGTAGTTCAGGCTGTCCTTGAACTCACTATGTAGCCCAGGCTGGCGTGGAACATGTGATGATCCTCCTGCTTTGGCCTCCTAAGAGCTAGGATTATAGGCATGCACCACAATGCCTGCCTTCCCTTCATGTTTTTAAAATCAACTCTATTTTAGAATAGTTCAGATCTACAGAAAAGCTACTAAAAGTAGTAGACCCTGAACCCACTTTCCTCTATTACGATCATCCCCATAATCAGTATGATACATTTGTCACAACTAAGGAGCCAGTGTCTATGCATTAACTCAAGTACATTCTTTATTCAGATTTCTACCCAATGTCTTTTTTTCCTGTCCATTAACAATGAGGTGTCAGAGAAAGCTCACACTGGATGGTCACCGGATGTGGTGGCTCGGTAATTCCAGCATTCTGAGAGGCTGAGTTGGGAGGATAGAAAGTTCCAGCCTAGCCTGGGCAGTTTAGTAACTTAGTGAGACCCTGTCTCAAATTTTAAAAATAAAGAAAAAGGCTGGGGATGTAGCCCTGTGCAAAGGTCCTAAATTCAATCCTCCGAACCAACAAACAAAAATCCCCAGATGGTTGTCAGATTTAGACTGGGTGTTGGTAAAGGGCCCGTGAGCAGGTGCCATTTAAGTTGTTCCTGGAGAAGGTACACAATGAGAAGGCCCACTGAAGAGTATCTCATCTCCGCCTCTGTGAAAGCTCACACCCTGTAGCTCCAGTTTCCTTCTAATGGTGCTCAACACATTTAACAGAGAAGCTTGTTTTCCAACCACACCCCAAACCACTATGCGCAATGTCTCCTCACTCTGCTTTTTAGGCCTGGTTGGTTTTTTTTTTTTTTTTTTGGTACCGGAGATCGACCTCAGGTCCTTACGCTTTTGTAGCAGGCAGCGAAACCACTGAGCTAAATCCCCGGCCCCAAGGCCTGGTTGGTTTTGTGTAGCTTTGGGTGAAACCTCTCAAGTCCTCACATCGGAGCTGGGCTCCGAGGCACCAGAGGATGGATGGCTCCAGCGGGCTGTGCGCTGAGTCCCACGGACGTACTCTGCTCCTTTCCTGAGCTTCTCCTGGAGCCCAGCAGAAGGTTCATGGTCAAAGACAGCTGAGTGTAAGACGCATTTCTCCCATTAAGGAGTAAATACTGCTGGGACAGGTTTCTGCTAAAAATATACTCCACTGATTTTCATTCCAATTTTCCTGCTTTTAAATTCCAAGAACCTGACGTTCCAGTGAGCACTGCCTGGTACAGCCACAATGTACTCTGGCCTGCCCCTGTTGAAAAGATTTCAACCCTGTTTGGACCCTTTTGAGGCTAAGAACGCTGGCGGTAAGGTTTCAAGTCTTGTTAACTTGCAGTTGAAACCATCAAGGTGCTCTGAGGCACACACTGAACAAACACTTTCTGGGAGTTGCCCATGTGCCAGGCACGGTCTGCACCCAATGACAGGGTATCCCAGTCACTATCTTCAAGGGATTTCCAGTGAAACAGAGGGGACCAGTGTGCAAATGGGCCATTATAGTACAGGAGGCATTTTTTTGGTGGGAGGTCTCTCTGTGTTGCCCAGGTTGATCTTAAACTCCTGGGCTCCAGTGATTCTCCTGCTGCAGCCTCCCAAGTGGCTGGGTCTACAGGCATGCGCCACCACACCCTGCAAAGGAGGACTGATCACCTAAATAATTCATGCAACAAATACTGTGTGCTGATTTTGTGCCAGGCACTGTAAGAGGTGTTACAGCTTCCTGTCCTCATCAAATTTATTATATTCTAAAGGCACAGACAATAAATAAGTAAATTAATAAAACACAGAGATCAGGGCTGGGGATTTAGCTCAGTGGCACCGCACCTGCCTTGCAAGCCCAGGTCCTAAATTCAATCCCTGGTACCACAAAAAAATAAACCCCCAAACCCCCACAAATTGTTATGAAGGAAAATGTGAAGGGTTTCAGGAAATATGGGAGAAAGGGGAATTATTAGTTTAAAGATATTTGGGAAGACTTTATTGAAAAGGTGGCATTGGTAGGGGTAGAGAAGTATGAAGGTGAAGGGGAGGAACTAAGTAGGGCCTTGCTGGCCATTGGAAGGACTTTGACTTTCATTGAGTAATTTGGAGAGCCACAGAGGGTCTTCAGCAGAGTATTCTTACAATTTCATTTTTTTTTTTCTTCCATTACTGGGAATTAAACCCAGAGGCACTCTACCACTGAGCTTCATCCTAGCCCTTTTTATTTTTCCTTTTGAGTCAGGATCTCATTAAGTTGCCTAGGCTGGCCTGGAACTTGCAACCTTCCTACCTCAGCTTTCCACACAGCTGAAATGACGGGTGTGTGCCACTACACTTTCTGTTTTAAAAAAGATTCCTCTTGGCCGGGAATTTAGCTCAGTGGTTCTGCCACCTGCCTCACAAGTGCAAGGTCCCAAGTTCAATCCCCGGGACCAAAAAAACAAAACAAAACAAAAAAAAGATTTGTCTGCTTGCTATGGGGACAGTAAAAAGAAGAGAGCCAAGGTGGAAACAGAGAGACACATTAGCAGGTTATTATAAACTCCAAATGAGAACAGATGGTGATTTGGGCCATGTGGAAGCTATGGAAGGGTAGCCATGGGATCTGTTGGAGGGGTTGACTGGATGTGTGGATATCACAGAAAATAGGGAGTCAAGGAGATCTCCAAAATTTTTGACCTGAGCTACCGGAAGAATGGTGTTGCCTTGATCAACATGGAGAAGAGGACAGGACAAAAGTATTGCAGGTAGCTAAGGTAGCTAGAAATTATTATAAGGCAGTTAGACAAAGCTGGGCCCTCAGCATAGAAAAACAATTGAGGGGCTTGGGATGTAGCTCAGTGGTTCTACCTCCTGCCTCGAAAGCACAAGGTCCAGAGTTGATCCGGGAGAACAGAAAACAAAACAAAACAAAAAATTGAGGAACATTCACTGGTTAGCATTATAAAGAAGGAGAAACTAAAGAAAAAAAGGGGAGGTGGGGAGTAACTACTACACTCCCAGTAGTTCCCCTAGGGATAAATAGCAGTGATTGATATTCTAAATAGGTATCAATCACCTAGGTGGGGAACCAAGTCCTTAACTCATCCCTTCCTGGAAAGGTCCCAGACCTTAACCCTAACTGAGAATCCTTATTCCTTCCTGGTGCGCTTGCTAATGATCCCCATTTAATCAATATTACCAAGCGACTATACTAGTTGTAATCTTATTGGTCGATCATAGTTTTGGCCCACTTTGTGGCCTTTTTGGCCTTACCTCGCAGCTTTGTCCCATAAAAGACCTGTGAGAAGCGGGATGAGGGGGGCAACCCACTTTCCTGTGTCCCTTCTGTCTCTCTTATAAGCTATGTTTCTCTCAATAAATTCTTCCCACTCTTAACCTCTGTCTTTCCTAGAATTCATTCTTCAGTTTTAGAGAATAGGGCTGGGGATTTAGCTCAGTGGTTCTTCCGCTGCCTCGCAAGTGCAAGGTCTCGAGTTCGATCCCCGGTACCAAAAAAAAAAAAAAAAAAAAAGGACTGGGCAGAGCAGACTAGGAGTCAGGTGTTAAATCTACTTAACTGATGTGCCACGGCCTGCAGCATCAGGGGGAGAAGGCAGAGGCAGCGCAGAGGTGCTGGGTGGGAGGTGGCAAAATTCACAGTGCTCTTCTCATTGCTCCACTATTTTCAGCGCAAGGCAGGCATCACCGAGAGTAAGTTGAGGAACGAGGGGAAAGTGGAAACCAGAAGTGGTCTAGAGAAGTGCAGTGGGATGGGTGTGCAGAAGCAAGGCACTCGCTCAGGCTTGTGGTCCTGGTCTAAGTTGAGATCTGTCTCCAGGGTGGAACATTTTTCTCTGATTCAATCTGGCTGCAGGAAGGGGTAGGTGCAGGGCGGGATTTGATTGAGAACAAGGGAGAGAGGCAAAAGAGAAGAGCAAAATTATGGCAACAAAAAAAGAAAAACCCAAACAAAACAATCAGGGTGGCAAAGACAAAGGGCTGCTAAAATGCCTTGTAGCTGTCAGAAAGGGCGTGGAGGAGGGAGGGTTTTTTTTTTTTTTTTTGGTACCGGGGATCTAACTTGGGACCTTGCACTTTCCAGGCAGGCGCCAGAACCTCCAAGTTAAATCCCTGCCCCTGGTTTTGGTTTTTGAGACAGAACTTCAGCTATGTAGCTCAAGCTGGGACCTAAACTCTATATATCCCAGGCTGGCCTTGAACTCACAGTGGTCCTCCTGCCTCAGCCTCATGAGTGCTGGGATTATAGGTATGCACCACCACACCCCACTCTTTGTTTTTTGAGATGGGCTTGCTAGGTAGTCCAGCCTGGCCTTGAACTCTCAATTCTCCTGCCTCAGCCTCCCAAGTGCTGATATCATAGATATCATAGATGTAGATATCTCACCCAGAAAAGTTTTGAGCTGGAGGCTTGGAGTACTGGCAGCAGTTAGTAGATAAAGGTGGTGAGTGGGGAGAAGGGAATAATTAATGTCTTCATACTTGTGTTCAGGTATATTGGGAGCTCAGAATAAATGGGTAAATGCTTTAAGAACTAAAGACGTATGTGGTACTTTTAACCTTGTATGTAACTTCACCAAGTGTAGTGGGAAGCTGTCTTTCACAAATCTTTAGATGGGGATTCATTCATCTTTGCCCATTTCTCTGCCTGGCATTGGGGACACAGCAGTGAACACCACAATTTTGGTTTTTTGTGGCCATAAGCTCACAGGGTACAAGCAGTTACACTTCAGCATGATTAGGACTAAAACAGGATATTAGCTGGGATGTAGTGATGCATGTCTGTAATTCCAGCTCCTGGGAGGCTAAGTCGGGAAGATTGTAAATTCAAGGCCAGCCTGGGCAAATTAATGAGACCCTGACTCAAAAACAGACAAATGGGTCCGGGGATTTAGCTCAGTGGTTCTGCTGCCTGCCTCGCAAGCACAAGGACCGGAGTTTGATCCCCGGTACCAAAAAAAAAAAGCAGACAAATGAACCAGGAATGGGCGCAAACAGCTGTGATCCCAGGACTCAGTAGGCTGAGGCAAGAGGATCACCGAGTTTGAGACCAGCCTGGGCTATAGAGCAAGACCCTGTCTCAAAAACCAAAAAAACAAACAAACCAAAAATCAAATGAACAGGGCCAGGGATGTAGCTCAATGGCACCATGCCTGCCTACCAAGTGCAAGGTCCTGAGTTCAATTCCTGATATTGAAAAACAAAACAAAAACAAAAATCAAATGAACAAATAACCAGGGTGTTAATGGTGCTGACTACTTGGCATCTAACCTAATCTCAAAGGCTAGGAAGAACTGCAGAGGAAGCGACATTTAAATGGATTCTGAAGGGCTGGGGAATTAGCTCAGTGGTGCTGCACCTGCCTCACAAGTGCAAGGTCTTGAGTTCAATACCTGGTACTGGGGGGAAAAAAAAGATCTCCAGATAAATGGATTCTGAAGTGTGGCTTTTCCCTGAGTCTACATTGTCCAAGAAGCTAGGAAGCTAAACTGTCTTGTTCATTCCTCCCACAAACTCTGCATCTATCAGGTGCCTGGCACACAGTGTTCTCTTGATAGAGGTTTGTTGAATGAATTTCTGTGAATCATATCTTAACTCGCTGAAATTGGGTTTTGTTTTTGTTTTTGTTTTGAGACAGGGTCTCACTAGATTGTCTAAGCTGGCCTCGAACTCACTATGTAGCCCAGGTGGGCCTTGAATATGCAGTGATTCTGCTTCAGCCTCCTGAGTGCTGGGTTTTACCAGCATGTACCACCACACTGGCTTGAAATTATGTTCATCAGTATGAATATCTTTGTTATCACATTCTTGTAATAAATGTAAAAGCCTTTTGTGAATTGTCGAACATGCTTGTTTTAAAGCTGTTCAGTACCATGTCGCAAATATGGATAATGTAGGATCTCTGTCGTCTGCCTCACATCTCACTTTTTTTTTTAATCTTTACTCCATTAAAGTCAAGGAAAAAAACTCAGAACATTAGAAAACTTAGACAAAAGTAATGTGACGAGGAAAAAATAATCTTCATTAGCCTGATTATTTCTCTTACTATAGAGTGGTTTCTACTGTATTTCCCTCAAAATAAGACCTAACTGGAAAATAAGCCCTAACATGATTTTTCAACACTTGTAATATAAACCCTATCCCCAAAATAAGCTCCAGTTAAGATTGTTGGCCAGAAGGACACATTTATTATGCCTGTTTCAATACACAATGGATTATTTTTCACAATGGATTATTGAAGTTTAACATAATATCAACATATAAATAAAACATATCATTGACATTAACACTTAAATGATAATATAAATTGTAATTAAGTACAAATGGATCCTTGACTTGATCGGTTCCTGAGGAAGGGTTGGTTGTAAGTCAATATAGCTGAGATCTGGATGTTTACCAGGGTACATGCTATAGATAACAAGAGGCAGATGAATCTTCTCAACCTAATTAACCCAAGTTGTTCGTATGTCAGGCCACTTGTAACTTGAGGATCCACTGTATTTGTACATACCCAGTCACCTTTGGATGAGCGGTAAATGTCTATGTGAAGAGATGAACTTATTGCCAAATGACCAATCAGAGTATAGACACAACGCACTGATAAGATGCTCACTCGAAAATGGACATGGTGTTTCTAATCCGAATCTTCAACATTCAACGTGTTGTAATGGATGTATTTAATGTACTCATGTGAAATAAACATTTTGTGAATTTTGGTGCCTGCAATTTTTCATCGCTTTTGTATGGCTCATCATTCTTTTTTTTTTTTTGGTACCAGAGATTGAGCTTGGGATCTTGCACTTTCGAGGCAGGCAGTGGAACCACTGAGCTAAATCCCCAGCCCTATGGCCCATCATTCTTAACTGCCATCATTTTTGTTGCCATTCTTGTCTCATAAGTCTTCAATAAACACTTGATTTAATGGAAACTTTGTGAAGCCCAGCCTGCAAGAGGTCGTGACTTGGGTGAAGAATTTATGGGATAAAATCACTGACAGCTGTGTTGCCAGTGCACTATGAGTAGGGTACACGGACAAGAAGTGCTCATTTAACTCGAGCTTTATTGCTGGACATGAGAGATTGGGACCAATGGTTCTACAGGAAATGGAGTCACAAGAAATTCAGACCAGGGGCAGGGATTTAGCTCAGTGGCACCTCAAACGCCTCACAAGTGGAAGGTCCTGAGCTTGATCCCCAGTACCGGAAAGAAAAAAAGAAAGAAAGAAAGAAAGAAAGAAAGAAAGAAAGAAAGAAAGAAAGAAATTAATTCAGGCCAGAATTTGTGGTTTGGAGAGTTACGATGTTCCAGAAGAAGATGACATGACTGTATTTGAATAAATGTAGATTTTTGTATATGAATAAATGAATAAATGTTGATTATTATACATGGAATAAATGTAGATTGTTGTGCATGAAAAAATAAGACAAAAATAAGCCCTGTTGCATTTTTTTTTTTTTTGGTACCAGGGATTGAACTCGGGCCCTTGCACTTGCAGGGCAGGTGGTGAAACCACTGAGCTAAATCCCTGGCTAAAAGAGCATTTTTAGAGAATGTTTTAATTTGATGCATGTCTCCACTTTCCTTTTTTTTTTTTTTTTTAACAGTGATACATTTAGTTAAAAGGAAAACTCTCATTATGGAGGAAGAAGGAATGAGGGGGAGATGCTTTCCCTGTGCATCTACTGTGGTTTGCTCATTCATTGATATAGTATCACCTCATTCATTCACACAGGCCATCTTTTTTTGTTGTTGTTTGGTACTGGGGATGGAACTCAAGACGTTGCGCTTTAGAGGCAGGCGCAGTGCTAGAGCTAAATCCCCGACCCACAGCCCATCTATTATTGTAGAATGTGTAATAAATTTGCAAGAATCTATTCCACTGCTATTTCCTGAATTTCTTTCTGAATTCATTTTAATTTCGTATCACGAATTGAAGAATTCATTCGGTTTAAATCGTTTAAGGCAGGCGCGTGGACCCTTTCAATTTAAATTGTTTTTAAGTTTTAGGCATAGTTACCAATTTCCGAGCATTGAAAATTGTTAAATCGGGCCGGAGATTTAGCTCAGTGGTTTCGCTGCCCGCTGCGCACGTGCAAGGATCCGAGTTCGAACCCCGGTACCCCCCCCCCCCCCAAAAAAACAAACCAAAACAGCAACAGGGCCGGGGATTCAGCTCAGTGGTTCCTGACTTCGATCCCCGGTACCAAAAAAAAAAAAGTTAAATCAACGATAAAAGACAGGGTCTATTGTACATTTTTTCCAAGAGCGTTCATTGCTCTTCTGTTTGTGACCTGTGCTGTATGGCACTCAAGTATTTTCAAACATTATGCAAGTCCTGTCTGCTCCAGGGCTTCTGCCCTAGGCCAGTTTGCTTTGGCCCCACTCGCCTTCTGAAAGCCTCCGTTTTCACGATAGGTCACTAGTATTTCCCAGTGGTGAACAGCACTGGTCTAACCCTACTTGTTGAATATATTTCCGTTAAATAAATTCACCACTTTCACTTAACAATGACAGGCCATCCCCTTGCCGGATGGGATCTTATTGCGACTTAGTATGTCTTCGTACAGATCCTGTTCAAAGTGAATCTGTGCAGACGCTAGCCTTTCCTACTGGCAGAAGCTCCGATCCTAAACTCAAGTTTCCCATTCTGATTATCGCTGGAGGAATGAAGCCTAATAACCATCGTCCTCGAGTCTCCCGCTAACCTCGAGACAGCCCAAGCCCGGCTCCGCCCCCAGCGCGCTCAGAGGACGCCGCCGTCGCCACGTCAGCCGGCGCCCGTGACGCAGACGCGTCTGCGTGCCCGGAGGGCGGACCTCGCGCAAGGGCCGCTTGACCTCGCGCTAGGGCCGCCCTTACATCCGGGGCTTGGGCGGCGGCGGTGCCGCCGCGCGGGAGTCACGTGGCTTCTTCCTTTCCGTCTGTGGCCGGCTGGGAGCTGGTGAGGCGCGTGGGGTCTCGTGCTGGTTCCCCTTCGTCTCCTCTCCCGGCTCGGCCCACTAGGGAGTTAGTTGACGCCGGGTGAACTCAGCCAGCTGCCAAGATGCCGGCCTATTTCCAGAGGCCGGAAAATGCCCTCAAACGCGCCAACGGTGAGTAGGGATTGCGGCGCGCCGGACTGGGGCGCCCGAGGTCCCTGAGGTCGAGGGCCCGGGCCTACCGCCTGCCTCCCGAGTTGCGGTCCGAGCGGAGGCCGATGCGGCCTACCCGGCGCAGGGCCGACCCGTTTTGGGCGCGGTTTTCCTTCGCACCCTGGCCAACTGCGGATGGGAGGCGCGGATAGGGAGCCTTCCCCCGGGCCTTTCTTCCGCCCGCTCCCTCTTGCTGTGCCGCGGGGACGCGGCCGGGAGCCACGCCTGCCCTGGCCGGAGCTCCTTCTCGCCTGCCTTCCGTGGACTCTCTGGTCCACTGGGTTTTGGTCTTAGACCCCGCTCCCCTGTCGCCATCTGGGAGTGCCGGGGAGGGAAACATGGCTCCCTCCCGGGGACAATGCAAGCCAGAACCTCGCGCTACCTCTCTCCGGGCCGGAGCCCGGCGGCACCCCCACCCCCCCACCCCGCGGCCACCTCTGCCGCCTTTGGGCCCGTGTGGTGCTTTGCAAGGGTCAGGGTCCACTTAGCTCCAGTCAGCTACTTTTTGTGCACTTCTGGGCCTCTGACCCACTTAACCTGTTTCTTGGTGTTGGTTTCTTTTTACTCGCTGCGCATTGATAGGGGCAGTCTGAAAGTCAGTTCCCAATCACGGGAATTTTGGAATAGAGTTAAATGTTAGAGCATTGTTTCCCCAAGGTCACTCTGAGAGTTATTGAGCTAGCAGACCTAAAACTAAGGTTTTTTGACATCCAGATCGTCATTTTTTTGGTTGGTTCACTCGCCGCAGGGCTGTTGCCTGCTGTCTCTATTTGTACTTAAGCCGCCCTGGGCACTTGCATGAAAAACTTGGGTGCTCTGATCTCAAGAGGCATTCATTACATTGACATTATGGGGATACAGATAGTTTATTCATACCTCTGGTCTCTAAAAACTTTTTAACTTAGGTTTTTTAATTTAAC
The DNA here is from genome assembly GCF_053883595.1 of Heterocephalus glaber. Taxonomy (NCBI): domain Eukaryota; kingdom Metazoa; phylum Chordata; class Mammalia; order Rodentia; family Bathyergidae; genus Heterocephalus; species Heterocephalus glaber. The sequence continues at coordinate 65,453,952 of NW_028258320.1, forward strand.
CGATCAAATTTTTAAGTTCATAAACATCCGTAGTAATTTTTTTTTTTTTTTGGTACCGGGAATCAAACTCAGGACTTTGTGCTTGTGAAGCAGGCGCGGTAACATTGAGCTAAATCCCCGGCCCCTGTAGTTCTTTTATTTTTTTTTTTGGTACCGGGGATCGAACTCGGGACCTTGAGGAACCACTGGATTAAATCCCCGGCCCCCCGTAGTTCTTATTTTCATTTTCTGTTCTAACAGTTTTGGGTTTTAGCTGTGTAGTAGTTTAATATTATATTATGCGTTACAGTTTTGTGTTTGGAGAATTGTTTTAGCTTTGAAATTTTATTTTATGAAAAGGTCAGTTTGTATCAATATATACAGTGGATACTACTGGTAAACTGTCAGTGCCAAAGAAGCGTTGATAACATACTTAAACTAAAAGTAACATTTTTTTGTGGGGGTGAGAATGGTCTGGAACAGAATAATTCAACATTTTGTGTAGAGTAATTGTATTAACACCCTTTTATTTATTTATTTATTCTGGTACCGGGGCTCGAACTCGGGACCTTGCGCTTGCGAGGCAGGTGGCGGCACCACTGAGCTAAATCCCGGGCCCTAAAACCCTTTTAAAACCACAAGGTAGATCTGATCTTTGTTCTAACCCCTAATCTAATGGTTAGGACAGGCAAGTTTAAAGAGTTTTAATTTATAGAAAAGAAAATTGAAGTCGCTGTTTATCACTACAAACTAAACTAACAAAGCTAGGACGTTTTTGTTTTGAAAATTAGAATTATGGTATAAAAAATGATTTGTACAAAAATTACTGCCCTGTTTTGCAAGCATTTATATCCTTCAACACTTTTTTGCATGCTAATAGGCCGAATCACTGCAGTCTGCTTGGCCTAAATACTGTTTTACATTTGGTGTGTTCTTGACTGGTCTTCATCACTTTTGTGTTTGGAATCTTCACAGGAGCTTAATATTTAAGTAACTTTTTATATAGGCCCCCTGCCCTTAGTTTCTGTTGAAATAGACTTAAGTTTTGAAGGGCAGGTTGGGGAAAGCTTCTGAGGGTAAAATAGGCAAAACAGGAAAAGGGTACTGTGGGGGTAAACTTGGATCATATTTGTGATACTTGTGTAATATTTACAAAGGTATGTATTGATTCTTTTCTGCATCCCTGTTAAGTTGTAGGATGGCAGTTTCTGTGGTAAGAAATGTACTTTTCAAGTAGTAACTTATATACTTTTGATCTTTTGAAGGAAGGATCCTTCTTAAAGTGTCAAAATTGAGCAGATTGAGGAACATGTCGTGCTTATAAAACATTAAAGTATTTCGATGGAAATCTCATTTTATCTAAATGTTTTTATCTGCCATGTTTGTAGCCCCAAATATATTAAGACCTGATCTACTCTATTATCTTAATAAAAGAAGGTAAATTTAAGTAGAATAGATCTTCAAGTCACTTTAAACCTGTATATATCAGCAATATTTTTGGAAAAAATGATAGTAATCATTAAGGAAGATGAGAATTTAGTTCAGCATTTACAAGCACATTCACATCATGTGAATTTCTCTCATAAGGAGAAAAGCTCCTTTTCTAGGTTATATTAATAGTATTTTTTTTTTCTTTTTTTTTTTGGTACCAGGGATCAAACTTGGGTCCTTGCGCTTGTGCAGCAGGCGGTGAAACCACTGAGCTAAATCTCCAGCCCTTTAATAGTATTAATCTACTGGCTCCTGACCCCATAATATCTTAAAAACTATATTCTACAACCAGTGCAAAGTACTTATTGCACCCACAAATTAAGTAACATTATAGTTTATCTATTTGCCTTTTTTTAATCGGGGATCAAACTTGGGTCCTTTCACTTGTGAGGCAGGCTTCGGAACCACTGAGCTAAATCCCTGGCCAGCTTTTTTTTTTTTTTTTTTTTTTGAGACAGGGTCTCACTATGTAGCTCAGACTGGCCTTAAATTCTGTATGTAGCCCAGGCTGACTTCAAACTCACAGCAGTCCTCCTGCCTCAGCCTCCTGAGTGCTGGGATCACAGGTGTGTGTGTGCCACCATGCCTGGCCTAAAATGCAAATTTTAAATGCTCACCCTTAAGAGTCATAATTCTCTGGCCATAATTCTCTTAGCTCAGTGGTTCCAACGCCTGCCTCACAAGCACAAGGTCCCAAGTTTGATCCCCGGTACCAAAAAAATAAGTTATAATTCTGGGTTTTAATTTTACTTTCTAGAATATTAATCTTGAAATCAACATTTCTTTACTCATTGAAATGGGGCCTTTAAAAAAAAATGTATGATCTTTGAAGCCTCAGAAGTTTCCCTTACCCCATTAGATAATTCAGAATAACTAAATCCTCATAAATATATATATACTCATATACACATGTATATATATATATACACTCATACACATGTGTATACATATATATATACACATATGTATATTTGGATAAGACAGACTCACAGTCAGATTATCATGAAAAAGTTTGTTCCATTCATGCTGAGTTTAAAAATGTGTGCCTAATCGGTGTTGCAAGCATATCATTTATGCTTACATATAGTAGTTAAGATTTAAAGCCTAGATGGAAGATTGAGAGTAGGATATATATAATAGATCATTTTAGTGTTGCTGCTTTGGTTTTTGCTAGTGTAAAGGATGAGTTTGATTAAAGGCATTTCCCAAATTTTGGCAGATATTGATGAAAGAGCTTTGAAAAACACCTAAAGTCTGAATGGGTTTTAGAAAATAATCTTATGTGCACTCTAGAAGAGAGTAGATAGTTCTTCCCTTAAGCACAAAAGACTTTGTTCCCATACAGTATGTAATTGTACTCGTTTTATTTAATAAGGTTTTTTTTAGTAGTAAGACTTAATTGAAGATGGACTTTCACCTATAACAGATAAGGTTTTGTATTTATTGGCATATGAAGAATTGATTTGATTTAAGGAGTGACATGTTAGGTTCTTAGTGTTTTATTTGTCCAATTGAAAGCTTTTTAATATATTTGAGAGTTGAGAGTATTGTTTGTAGTTTCACCGGAGGAAGGAATGCTGGGAAACATTCCTGGAAGATGTGATAGTTGAAAGAAGAAATGGTAGAGAATTGCTTGCTGAGTCTAGTAAAACCTCCCGATAAAGACCTTTTCTTTTTTTGGTCTGTTTAACACAGTTACTTGTTAGATAATGCTGGTATTGTTAGCCTTTTTTTTTTTTTCCTTTGGTGCTGACCAGGTTAATCGTTTTTTTTTCTTCTTCTTGAGACGGTCTCACTTTGTGTAGTGCAGGCTGGCCTTGAACCCCTCAGGGTGGGATCCTGCTTTTGCCTTCAAAGTGCTGGGATTACAGAATGCTGGGATTGATTACAGGTGTTTGCTACCATCCAGGCCAGATCAACTCTTACAAGAACTCTTTGTCCCAGATTTTTTTCTTGGGATTCTACAGTGATTTTTAAGAAGGGAAATGTACTGTTTTTTTTTTTTTTGGCACTGGGAATCGAACTTGGGACTTTGCGCCTTCTAGGCAGGCACCGGAACCACTGAGCTAAATCCCCGGCCCCAGAAATGTACTGTTTTTGAAGACATTTTATAGTGTAGTCTTGTAGTTCCTTCAATTTATTTTTCTCTTTTCTTTCTCTTCTTTTTTTGAAACAGGGTCTCCCTATGTAGTTCAGCTGTCCTTGAACTCACTCTGTAGTCCAGGCAGGCTTCAAATTTACAGTGATCCTCCTGCCTCAGCCTCCCAAGTGCTGGGATGACAGGCAGGTGCCACCATGCCTGGCTTCAAATTACTTTTTTTTCTTTTTTTGGTACGGGGGATCAAACTCGGGTTCTCGTGCTTGCTTTAATTTTTAAAATTTTTAAAATTACTTTTCAAATTTGTTGAAAGTTTGTGCTTGTGTGAAGAGTGGCTGTTTTGGAATTTTAAGGTGAAGTTAGTAGCCACTCAAGTTAAATAAATTGTTTCAGTCTTTTGTTTGTGCGAAAGCAAATAAAATATGGGAAATGTTTTAACTGAGAGTGTTATCTTTGGACTCAATTTCAGAAGGAGCAATCATATGTAAAACTTAAGATTGGAACTTGATTTTATAACATTGGCACATATAGGAATGGTTTAGGGTTAGGGGATAGTAAATTCAAGAGAATTTTTGCTCTCTACAAATTTTTCAAGTTACTTTGTCTTTTTTTGAGGCAGGGTCTCCCTTTGTAGTTCAGGCTGGCCTCAAACTCCTGGTGATCCCTCTGCCTCAGCCTCCCCAGTGCTGGGATCACAGGTGTGCACCACCATGCCTGGCTCATTTTTTTTTTTTCTTCCATTTTTAAAAACAAGCATTTAGTTCAAGAACAGTTTGATATTTACAGAATTATTGCAAAGATAGAATAGTGTTCCCATTTATACCATACCTGTTTGGTGCTATTAATGAGAAGTTTCTGTCAATATTGTGTATTCGTTCCAACTAATGAACTAATATTTGACACTTTTAAGTCCATACTGTATTGATTTCTTCAGCTTCCTTAATGTCCTTTCCTGTCCTGGAAATCCCACTCACAATATCACATTTTATATAGTTGTCATGTTATTTAAATCTCCTGTTGGTTGTGACAGTTTCTCAGACTGTCCTTATTTTTTCATGACTTGACAATTTTTTTTTTTTTGGTACTGGGGATTGAACTCGGGTCCTTGCGCTTGCACAGCAGGTGGCGAAACCACTGAGCTAAATCCCCGGCGATGACTTGACAATTTTGAGATGTACTGGTCGGATATTTTATAAAATGTCCTTTGTCTTAGGCCATTTGTGCTGCTTTAACACAATGCCACATTATGGGTACTTTATCCAAAACAGGGATTTGTGGGCCGTGGATTTAGCTCAGTGGTTCCACCGCCTGCTCTGCTAGCACAAGGACCTGAGTTCGATCCCTGGTACCAAAAAAAAAAGCCAGAACAGGAATTTGTGCCTCCCAATTCTGAAGGCTGGGATCAAGATGGCCAGCAGTTTTGGTGTATGGTGAAGGCCAACTGTTTCTGCTTCCAAGGCACTTGAGTGCCTTGTTACTTTTTCCCCTGGAAGAGGCTAATGCTGTGTCCCTTGCATGGCAGAAGGGATGGGCAGGCAGAAGAAGGGCTCGGTAGTTTACTTCTCTAAGGGCACTGATCCATTTATGAGGGTGGACCAAACGTGTCCTAGTCACGTTTTAAAGACCTTACTTCTTAATATTGTTGGGTTAGGGATTAAATATCAACGTGAATTTTTGAGGGACACGTACGTTTAAACCAAAGCATCCTTTAGTTGGGATTTGTCTTAATACTATTTTTCTCATGTTTAGACTGGAGTATATAAGTTGAGAGAGATGCTGTGTTCATGGATTGTAAGACTCAGTATTGCTACCAGTTCTTTAAACTCCCTCTATAAATTCTGTGTAATCCCATTCAGAGTCCTGGCAAGTTATTTGGTATATTCCTACAAACTTGATTGTAAAATTTTTAGGGAAATGCAAAGTATGGCCTTTACAATACTAAATGACAAAGTTGGCTTACTCACTACCTGATTTCAAGACTTTACTATTTTGGCTGCAGTAATCAAGACAACGTGGTATTGGCAAAGGCTGTACATATTGATTTATTGAAAATGCATGAAACAGAAAGCCCAGAAATAGACTCACTAAATGTAGCCAGCTGAGCCCGGAATGGTGCCACATGCCTGTAATCTCAGCACTCTGGGAAGCTGAGGCAAGAGGATTGCAAGATTGAGCCCAGCCTGGGCAGTTTAGCAACTTGGCTGGAGATGTAGCTCCGTGAGATGACCCTGGATTTGATCTCCAATGCTGCCTAAGCTACTTGATCTTAAAGTAGTAAAGGCAGTGTGTTTTCTGCTTTAAGTTGTGTAAACTAGCAAACATTCCATCAGCCAGGTAAAAATATGACTGTGAAGTAATACTTGAACTTTTTGAAGTTGCTGAGGTAGTGTTTTTCTTTATAATTTAAGTTTCTGGATTAATTGATTATTTATTTATTGAGACAAGGTCTTGCATTATAGTTCAGGGTAGCCTTGAACTCACTATATAGCCAGGCTGAAATGACAGTGTTCCTCCTGAGTGCTGGGATTACAGGCCTGTGCCACCACACCTGTCACTTTCTGAAACTTAAATCTGAAACTTTTAAATCAGTGGAGTCGAGTGAAATTGGCTATATTTTGAGATAGTAGTAATCTTCATTATTTTACCTTTGGATAATTATGGCATAGTTTTTAGAAATGAAAAATGTGACCTAAAAATATGTGACCAGTTAAAAAGACAACTTTTTAGACTTTTGTGTAGTATACATAATTGGTTTTAATTCTCTTGAATTATTATTTTGTTTTCCAGAATTTCTTGAGGTTGGCAAAAAGCAACCTGCCCTGGATGTTCTTTATGATGTTATGAAAAGTAAGAAACATAGAACATGGCAGAAGATACATGAGCCAATTATGTTGAAATACTTGGAACTTTGTGTGGATCTTCGTAAGAGCCACCTGGCTAAGGAAGGATTATATCAGTACAAGAACATTTGTCAACAGGTACAGACAACTTGGTTTTATATTTTGAAAATGCTTTTAGTAATTTCCAGAAGAGTAAACATTTCACAGTTAATGCATTTTATATTATAAAACTTTTTAAAAAAAGTTTTCCTTTTGAACATTAACAGTTAATTGGAAAAAATAGTTCCTTTTTCTTCCTGCTTAGGTGAATATTAAATCTCTGGAGGATGTTGTTAGAGCATATTTGAAACTGGCAGAAGAAAAAACTGAAGCTGCTAAAGAAGAATCCCAACAGATGGTATTAGATATAGAAGATCTGGATAATATTCAAACTCCTGAGAGGTATATGAGTTCAACATTTAATAAGTACTTGTTGGTTAACTCAGTATTTTTTTCACATGAGTCTTGTCCTCATTTGAAGTAATATTTTTCAGGAAGAATGGTTATCTTTGAAGTTTTATGTAGTACCCCACACAGTAATGTACTAAAGATTGGTAATTCAGGTGTGGATAGTGATAGTTTTACAGTGTATACAAAGTTGGAAGAATTGATACTATCTCATGATCATTGTTGGTTTTTTTTGTTTAAATTTATTTTTTTTGTTTTTTAGTACCGGGGATCGAACTTGGGACCTTACGCTTGCAAGGCAGGCGCTGGAACCACTGAGCTAAATCCCCAGCCCCTCATTGTTGGTTTTTTAAACCATGTGGTAAAGTAGGAAATTATGTCTAAAATTATTTTTCATTTTTTTCCCCCCTTGTCTTTGTAGTGTTCTCCTAAGTGCAGTAAGTGGGGAAGACACACAGGATCGTACTGATAGGTTACTTTTAACTCCCTGGGTTAAGTTCCTGTGGGAATCGTACAGACAGTGTTTGGACCTTCTTCGAAACAATTCTCGAGTAGAGCGCCTCTACCATGATATTGCCCAGCAAGGTAAAATGACAAGATGGAATCTCAATAAACTGATTTGAAAAGTGGACTTTAGAATAGATTTTGCAGAAGATTACATCCCTTTCTCCACAATGCTTTAAAAAATAAACTAGTTTTTACATTTTTGACATTCATTTGACTTAAAATAACAAAAAATTTGTTGTACCAGTTTAGGGTAATTCAGTGTGGAATATATTCTATTGATTCCTGAAAGACTTTTTAAAGTCATTTTTGGAATTTTCCAGGGTAGTAAAGGAAAAAAGTGAACTTTTCCATTGTTGTCAGATAAATTTGAGGTTTTTATTTGTTTGTTTGTTTTTTGGTACTGGGGATCAAATTTGGGACCTTGTGCCTGGGAGGCAGCTGGCGGAACCACTGAGCTAAATCTCTGGCCCTTTTGAGTTTTACTTTTGATTCCACTCTGGATTTAAAGAATTCCATGAAAGTAAAGTGCTGGACATGGTGGTGCACACCAGTACTCCCAGTACTCAGACTGAGGCAGGAGGAATGCTCTAAGTTTCAGGCCAGCCTGGGCTACATAGTGAGTTCAAGACCAGTCTTGAACTACACAGTGGGACCATGTCTCAAAAACGTAAAGAAAAATAATTGCATGAAAAAAAGTATTTTCCTCCGTTTTTCCTCTGCAGTACTGGGGATTGAATATAGAGTCTTTGTACTGAATTACAGAAGTACCACTCACTAACCAGATTGTACTACTGGAGCTCCTGTATTGAGTTACATCTTTAAGATAGGGTCTCACTAAGCTGTTAAATTGCCCAGGCTGGGCTAGAACTTGGATTCTTTTTACCTCTGCCTCCCAGAGTGCTGGGATTACAGGCCTGATGCCATCATGCCCAGTCTATTTGTTCTTTTTTAAACAGTATGTATTGAATATAGAATGAGACCTTGATGACTGAGGGTTATCTTACTTTTTTTTTTTTTTGAGGCGGTCTCATCCTGAACTCACTCTGTAGCCCAGGCTGGCCTCGAACTGCTGGTGATCCTCCTGCCTCAACCTCCCAAGTCCTGGGATAACGGGCATACACCACCACACCCAACTTTGAGGATCGTCTTAATATCCTGTTGTTTTTCTAAATACAGTTAATCTGTGGAGGAGTGTCTGAAATTATCTTACCTTTTTTCCCTACTGTCACTTGTTACTCTTTCCTATCCTGAATGGAGCCCACCTCAACACTGGCGATTGAACCGAGCTACACCCCCTGTCCTTTGTTATTTTTTCTTAATTTTTAAGATAGGATCTTACGAAGTTGTTAAGTTGCCCAGGCTGCCTTTTAACTGTGTGACTGGGTAAATAACCTGAGAGTGGCTCTGGGCTTTTTTTTTGTTTTACCCTTATCATAAATTGTGTTTTCAGGCCTGTAGGGGTGATTGGCATTTCTTGATTCAAATGTTTGACTGTACAGCTAAGAATATTGGAACTTTTGTGTCCTAGTTCGTTTAAATGACTAATGTGAATTTTCACTATCCATGAGTAAACTTAGTCTTTTTGATAAGTATTGATTAACTTGAAGTTAAATTGCATCAGTTTAGGCCTGTTGCAATAGGGATACTGTATTTCTTAACAGCAAAGGAATTGTAGAAAGTATTCTGATATCACATAAATGACAGCAGAAAGAGTATTGTATATTTCAGTGATGGAGCAAGTAGTTCACATGAGTATATATACAGCTGAAATTAGGTTACTGTAAATTCCCAATTTGTAATACATAGTTTAAGCAATATGAAAATGTTGGATCCTGTATAAATTAACTATTGTATTTCTTTTATTCCCCCAGTACTGGGGATTGAATTGAACTCAGGATCTTGCACTTGCGAGGCAGGCGCGGTGCTACTGCGCTAAGTCCTCAGCCCTTAATTATTGTATTTCTGCCTAGAATTTTTACTCTTCTAGCATTTGAAATAATAGGTCATTGAAGGGAGGATCTTCCCTAAATCTAAATTCTAATTATTTCCAATTTGTAAACTTGCAGAACCGTATTTTGGTCTTAATCCAGGACCAAGGACTATGTGTTCAGTTTTGTCAGGGCTCAAAATACTAGTCAGAGCACATGGAAGGGGTGGGGTTATGACACTTTTTACAACATGTTCAAAGACTAATGATGAATTTGGTGAATCTTGTTAAAATAACTGATATTAATATGTGGAAATATAAAATATTTAAGTTGACAGTGGAAAGTACTTAACGTATTTGACAATTATGTCTACAGCTTTCAAATTCTGCCTCCAATATACCCGGAAGGCTGAGTTCCGTAAGCTGTGTGACAATTTGAGGATGCACTTATCCCAAATTCAGCGCCATCATAACCAAAGCACAGCAATCAATCTTAATAATCCAGAGAGCCAATCCATGCATTTGGAAACGAGGCTTGTTCAATTGGATAGTGCTATCAGCATGGAACTGTGGCAGGTATGTTGTTAACTATTTGCTTTTCTTTCTAGTATTAAATCTGTTCTTTCCATTAATCAGTATCCTCATCTTGGTATAATTGGTTAATTTCAATAGATAAAGTGAGGAATTTAAGATTGTTTGAGGAACAGGAAGTCTCAGAAAAATTCTGGTTCTAATTACCCTGTTGGGGAAAAAAACATTTTTTTTTTTCATACTGAGAATCGAAGTCAGGACTTTGAGTTTGTGAGGCAGGCACAGCGCCACTGAGCTAAATCCCTGGCCCTACCCTGTGAAATTTGAGTCAAATCATGTAATCTTTCAGATTCAGTTTCTTTGCATGTAAAACAGTACATAGTCAGTGCTGCTCTTAAGTTTCATGACTGGTGCTAGTTTGAATTGTTCAAGTCTGTGATGAACTGGGACTTTGCAAAGGTATTTTTTTGTTGTTTAAAATTTTTTGGTTCTCAGAATTGAACCCAGAGCCCTGTGGATACTAAGTGCATGCATGCTCTACCACTAAACTATGTCCCCAGTCCTACCTTTTATTTATTTATTTATTATTTATTTTTCAAAGTGGTACTAGGCATCATACCCAGGGCCTCTCTCCAACTAAGCTACATGCCCTGGGGATTGAACCTAGGGGATTTGCACTGAAAACATCCTCAGCCCATTTTTTTCTTTTTTTTTAAACTTTTGAGACAGGGGTTCACTAAGTTACTTAGGGTGGCCTCTAATTTGGTGGTTCTTCTGTGTCAAATGCCCAGAGTTCTGGGTTTACAGGTATGTGTCACTATGCCCAGCTTACAGGTTTGTCTGTTTTTTGGTCTTGCTGTGTGGTTCAGGTTGGTCTTGAGCTCACTGTGTAGCCCAGGCAAGCCTTGAACTTGTGGCGATCCTCTGGCCCCAGCCTCCCAAATGCTAGGGTTACAGGCAAAGCCACCATGCCTAGTTTGTCTGTTTAATCTGATAATATTTGGCCTTTTGTTTCATATTTTTGGTAACTTCAATATTTTGTATAAGTATTCATTGGTGGTATATTGAAAATTAAAACCGCATGCGTTCGCTGTGGTTGGAGGAGTGATGCTCTGGAATATTCCCTTAGTGGTTGGGCTTAGGTAGCATGAATGGTGAATATCACACATACCATACGTTGGCTTTGGGAAGTTTCTCTTCTGGCCTCTTTTCTCTTTAGAATCCCGAAAAGATATTATCACATGATTTTTTTTTTTTTTTTTCCTTTGAGACAAGGTTTCGCTCTATAATTCAGGCTGGCCTTGAGCTCACTGTGTATCCTAGGCTGGCCTTGAATTCTCAGCAGTCCTCCTGCCTCAGCTTCCTGAGTGCTAGGATACAGGTGTGCACCACCACACCTGTCTTTTTTTTTTTTTTGGTACCGGGGATCAAACTCGGGTCCTTAGCTTGTGAGGCAGGCGGTGGAACCACTGAGCTAAATCCCCAGCCCTCCACACCTGTCTTTTCACATGATTTTGTACCCTTGTCACTTGAGAGCTTTTTATATATTGGACCAAAAGTATAATTGAAATTATAGAGGAGAGCCTAAAATTTGGGAAGTTTTTCAGCCAAGTGAAAAAGTGATTTTATTTTCTGTTCTTGCTCCATAATATTTTCCTTTTTTATAGGGACATCATCTTTTTATATAGTAAAATATTTATTGGTACATTTTGGACATACATAATGATAACATTCATCATTGGGTTTTTTTGGGTTTTTTTGTACCAGGGATCGAACTTGGATCCTTGCGCTTGCAAGGCAGGCAGTGGAACCCCTGAGCTAAATCCCCGGCTCATCATTGTGAATTTATACCTGTACACGATAACTTCTTGCCTCATTTTTTCCCTTTCCTCCCTCCCCTCAAACTTTTTCCCCTCTATATACAAAATATTTGTTTCTGTTTTTTCCTTCTGTTTTCAAGGGACACCCATTTTAAAGTATAACTGTAAAGGACAAGTTAAATATGCTTTATAGGAAAAACGGATAAGCTGAAAGAAGTGTTCATTCATTGTCTTATCACTGAGGTCACTTGTATTCTACTGTACATTCTTCCAGGTTTTCGCTTTATGTTGCCCGAAGTGGTATGATAATATTTCATACATACCTTTCTTTTTAGTCTGCTCTACTTTATATTATTATTTTTTAAGATGCGGAGGGTACTGGGAATCAAACACAGGGACTTGTGCTTGCCAGGCAGGCGCTGCGCCTCTGAGATACATCCCTAGCCCTTGCTTTACTTTAGTTTTTTTTTTTTTTTAAATAACTTTATTATCAAACACACACACATACAGAAATTAAAACTATTCAAAGAAAAACAATGTAAGGGAAAAAAAACTACAGTAATACTCAAATACAATAGAACTCAACCAAAACAAAACTGAAAAGCACTTAAACATTTTTCCATATAACTTAAGAAAACATCTCAAGCACCAACAAGATACCAGAGGATGTGATTTGTTTCAGAAAGATCCCCAAAACCAACATTGCACTTTCATTTTTCTTAAAGAACTTAAAATTTTTTTTTTTGCAGTACTGGGGATTGAATTTAGAATCTTGTGCTTTCGAGGCAGGCGCGGTGACACTGAGCTAAATCCCCAGCCCTAAAAACTCAAAAGTTTAAATGTTTTTGTAATTAGGGCAATTTTCTCAAATATGTAGGTATTGTAGGTAAATAAAAAGAACCACATGTGAAGACATTTTATTTACCATTATTTTTATGTGTTCTGTGTTTTAGGCCTCATAGAGAGATTTCAATTAATTTTTTTGTTTTGTTTTAGAATGTATTGACTTATTTAAACTACCTATTTTAGGAAGCATTCAAAGCTGTGGAAGATATTCATGGGCTATTTTCCTTGTCTAAAAAACCACCTAAGCCTCAGTTGATGGCAAATTACTATAACAAAGTCTCAACTGTGTTTTGGAAATCTGGAAATGCTCTTTTTCATGCATCTACACTACATCGCCTTTACCATCTGTCTAGAGAAATGAGAAAGAATCTCACCCAAGATGAGATGCAAAGGTAGGAATGTTAAAGTTGGATAATTTTGAAAATATGAAACAAATGTCTAATACCAGGTGACATGGAAGTGGTCTCAGTCAAGCTTTCTCAACTTCTGCTCCTTTGAACTTAGGACCTTTACACTTACTTAACTACATCCCCAACCCTTTTATAAGTTTGTATTTTCAGACAGTTTTAGTCACTAAATTGCCTAGGCTGAGTTTGAACTTGGAATCCTTCTGCCTCAGCCTCTCAGACCACTGGGATTTTAGCAGGCATGCACCACTGTGACTGGCTTGGAGTGGGTAATTCTTTGTTGTGGAGCACTGCTCTGGGCATCCTAGGATGTTCCTGTACCCATTAGCTAATGGCAGTCCCCCCATAATTGTGATTTCCTAAACTGTCTCCTGACATGGCTTTTCTTGGACAATATTTTTGGTCTTCAGGAGCCATCTTTTGTCAGATAACCAACTCTACCAAGAGCCTACTTGAGAAAATTGAGTATTAGGGCTGGGGATTTAGCTCAGTGGTTCTGGCACCCGCCTTGCAAGTGCAAGGTCCCGAGTTTGATCCCTGGCACCAAAAAAATAGAAAATTGAGTATTAGGAGAGACCAGTGTTAACAGGTAGAGTTTATTAAAATTTTAGACAAATAATTCTATCAAGTCATTTTTTTTTTTTTTTTTTGGTACTGGGGATCGAACTCCGGTCCTTGCGCTTGTGCAGCAGGCGCCGAAACTAATGAGCTAAATCCCCGGCCCTATCAAGTCATTTTTTAAAAATTATAGAATATTAGTTGTAGAATGCAGATGCTTTTTGACTTATAGTAGAGTTATGTCCCAGAAAACCTGTTTTAGGTTGAACATCTGTAAGTAAAAAGTGCATTTAATGCGCCTGACCCACTGAACATCATAGGCTCATGTTGCTACTATAGGGCCATGGTGGCGAACCTATAGCACACATGCTGCAGCAGGCATTTTGTATCATTGAAAGCTCTAAAAGGTTTGCCAATCACTGCTCTAGGTACCAGTTGTTTACTGATTGCGTGGCTGACTGGGAGCTGTTGCTCACTCCCACTGTTTGCCATTTGGAGAGCCAGAACTTATGTCGCCAGTCTGGTGGAAAAGATCAAAATTCACAGTATGATTTCTATTGACATACTTTCACACCATGGTAATTCCAAAATATTTTAAGTTGAACCATCAAAATTATGTACTCGTCGGGGATTTGGCTCAGTGGTGCCACCACCTGCCTCAAAAGTGCAAGGTCCTGAGTTTGATCCCTGGTACCAAAATTGTATACTCATCTGTAGTTGGAAGATACATGTATATATATATATATATATATTTTTTCCCTATATTTATATAATCACACGCAAGTATTTATGAATATTTTTTAAAAGGGTCTGTAACCCAGCAGACCACTCTTAAAAAAATGTACATCTTGTTTTCTTTCACTTGTACTTTTTCTTTGCTTTTGGTGGACCTGGGATTGAATCTGAGTCTCTTTTTTTTTTTTGTTGGTACTGGGGATTGAACTCAGGACCTTGCACTTGCGAGGCAGGTGTGGTGCCACTGAAGAGTCTAGGTCTTCATGCTATGCTAGGCAAGTCACTGAACTATATTCTCAGTCCCTCAGTTACTTTTTTTTTTTTCTTCAGTACCGGGCATCCTTCTGCTTGCTGGGTAGGCGCAATGCCACTGAGCTACACCCCTGCCCCCTCCCTGATTTACTGCTTTTTTTTTTTTTCATTTAGTTTATTGGTACGTTTTAGGTATACAATTACATTCATCATTGGGACCTTGTACCTTTACATGATGTATCTTGGTTCTTATATTTTTCCCCATTCTTCCCTTCCCTCACCCCCTCATTTACTTTCTTTTTAATTTTTTTTGTTTTGTTTTGTTTTTGTTTTTTTTTTGGTACTGGGGATCAAGCTCAGGTCCTTGTGCTTGCGCAGCAGGTGGCAAAACTACTGGGCTAAATCCCTGGTGCACCCCCCCCCCCCATTTACTTTTAAAATACATTTCAGTTGGATTTAGGGCAATTCACATACCAGTTTTTTTGTTGTTGTTGTTAGACCATGTTATTTGGCTTTTGGTAGAATTATGTACATCATGTTTTTCTTACAGTTTTATAGCTATACAGAGAACTAACCAAATGAATTGAAGAGCATCCATCATGTTTAGTCATTGTTTTATTAGTTTCACATAGGGAAAATTTGTTTTCCTTTAAGATACTAATGAGAGAAAAAAAGATACTAATGAGGTGTGATTAAATACACAGTAAGAATTTAAAGCTTAGAGAATGATCATTGTGGTGTTGCAGGCCTGTAATCCCAGCCCTTGAGAGCTGAAGCAGGAGGATCACTGCGAGCTTGAGGCCAGCCTGGGCTACATAGTGAATTCAAGGCCAGCCTGAACTACAAAAATAAACTAAAACAAAAAAATAAAGTTTAGAAAATGTATTACTATAAAAGACACATTGCCATTAGTCCCCTCAAAATACTCTCCTTTGCTACACTTGATCTTAGCCAAAAGGCCGAGAAGTGATCTCTCCCTTGCTTCAAACATGCTTAGCCCATTGTTTGTGGCACTCCCCCCCCCCCCCCCCCGACCGAGCATTGAACTCAGGACCTTGTGCTTTTGAGGTAGGTGCAGGGCCACTGAGCTGATTTCCCCGGCCTGTTTTGGATTTTTGAGACAAGGTTTCATTTTGTATTTTAGGCTGGCCTTCAACTCATGTAGCACAGGCTGGCCTTCAACTCAAAGTCCTTCTGCTTCAGCCTCCTGAGAGCTAGGATTACAGGCATGCACTACATGTCTGGCTTTTTGTTTTTACCACGTTCTCAGTTCTTGTTTCTTTGTTTGTTTTGGTACTGGGGATTGAACTCGGGACCTTGCGCTTTCAAGGCAGGCGCCGGAACCACTGAGCTAAATCCCCTGCCCTACTTTCTCAGTTCTGAAGTTCTCTTTCAAGTGTGTAGGAGGTGTAAAAACATAGTGAGTGTAACTGCTGAGTGCCATCTAATGGAAAGGCAAAACAGAAAGGCCCCAAAAAATTACATTGAGTCCTCATCTATCTTATTCATTGGATCTGGTCTCCCTAGTCAAAATGAATAAATGTGTTGAATCAATTCAGGACATAGAGGCAGTTATGGCAATACAACTGAAGAGGACTCCCTGAACTACTTCAGAAAGTGACAAGAATGGTGGGAAACTGCTCAAAGGGAGAAGGGGTGTGATTTGAGTGGGATTCATGGTAATAGTTCTTTCACTGTAAAACATTTTGAAATTTAAATACTAACCACCCTTGCATCATACCTCCTATACTGTTCCCACAGTGAGTACACTTAATAGGAGTATCAGGTTATTTATCCCTCTTACATTATCTGGATTAATCTTCATAAAGTCCTTTATTTTCAGAAAATTCACTATCTTGCCTAATATCATTGAAATAACGAAGCTAAAATTCAAGCCTCCAACTCTTGGGCTCCAAAGTGTTAGTCCTTAGTGTTCCTTGGCGCTCTGAATTTAACACTTTCATGACAGGACTGTAATTCATATGTTTTGGCTGCTGGTTGCTCTGATTTGAATTTAATCATTCCTGCTGGCTTAAACCACAGGTGGTACATGCATGACTGTCCCATTGGGTGGCTTGTACAGCTTCTCATGGGGTTTTTGATTACAACAGTGCAATGAAAAGAGTTGATTTAGCAGACCAGATGTCATCCTATTTACAGTCCCTTAAGGAGAATGTTAAAATGGTATAAGAAAATTGCAACTCAGCTAAGTTGTAGTACAGCAGTTGTAAATGTGTATTATATACACCAGCAATAGGGTATTTATAAGATTTCCATGTTAAAATTCAGAGAATTGTTGATAAATTACTCATGAATATTTCTTTTAATGAAATAAATTGATTTATAATAATTTAAAAATTGGTATGAGTAGTATTAAAATACTTTTATATTTGGGCATTAATTAATCAAGATTCAAGCAACTAGATTTGGTCCATTTATAGACTATTTTATTAGTAGAAAGACTGATGGATGAGATCTATTTGTACTCCTGGTGGTACAAGCCACTTGTTGACAGTCATTAAGCTTGTACCACTGGTGATTCAAGCTGGTAGCAATGTGAATCTGACTTTCTTATGTTTGAGAGAAGTGAAAATTGAGCTTTTGGCTCTCTCTCCTCCTTTGGTTACCATAACTGTGTTCACTTACAGTCCTTGTAATATTTTTCCTTACTGCCATTTATTTGCTTAGTTGTTAAAGTGCCTTAGCAACTGTGCTTTTTCTACCATTTAATCACAGTTTTGTTTAGAAAATGACAATAGTGAGTAGGTGAAGTTTTGATTGTACAAGTGTTCATTTAAGCAAGGTCCATTTTTCTTTTAACTAATCCCATGCTGTGATGGAATAATATATAGTTTGCCATAGTGTGATACATATTCTGTGTCTGGCATATCATATAGATTAAAGAGAAATTTCAGTGCTTTTCTGCTTACCAAGCAACATTTACAGACTTAATTGATTTAACTTTGTTCACTACAGAATGTCTACTAGAGTCCTTTTGGCTACTCTTTCCATCCCTATTACCCCTGAACGTACAGATATTGCTCGACTTCTGGATATGGATGGCATTATAGTTGAAAAACAACGTCGCCTTGCAACGCTGCTAGGTCTTCAAGCCCCACCAACGCGAATTGGCCTTATTAATGATATGGTTAGTAGAAGTTTGAGCATTTATAGCTTTGGACTGAAAACTTGGGAAAGGTTTAGTAATTCATGATTGAATACTGGGAATTCTGATTCATTGCCAGGCGATTCTGATGCATGAACAGAGATAACCATGGTATAAACGAGCACTTTGTTTATTTGAGGCAGTTCTCTGCAGTGGGATCTGGAGTTAAATTGGTAGGAGCGTTGATGTAGCAGGAAGTGGACTGGTCCTCTTGGACACTCAGATTGAGGAAAAGTAACACTAGGCAAGAAGGACCATGGATTACAGTAAGTCCCTGACTTAAGAATGAGTTCTGTTCTGGGAGAATTGTTTGTAAGTTGGATTCGTTTATATGCCAACAAAATGAGTCTTACACAGTATACTTGTGAAAGTTCACAACTCAGATGTTCATAAGCTGGGGACTTAACTGTAGAGATGACGATAAAGCCAACAGAGAAGTTAAGACGTCGGTTCTGTACACATATGGTATTACCAGCTTTTTTCTCTTTCAAGCTTTAGTTTTATGTTATTAAAGCAGTGGTTCTTAATCAGGGTCATGCAGTGAAATGACTTTGTAACTGGTACATAAACTGCTACCCGAGAAGATGTCCCAGTTGGTCCTCACCTGCACAGCATCTTCAGAACAGATAAGTAATCAGCAGAGAGCAGCGTCCTCAGTGCTTGCAAAAGCACTTGACATTATCAAGACAGCTCACACTGGCATATGCTATCGTCAGTCATCCATGGGTTGGGGATTGATTCCAAGTCACGTAGGGATACCAAAATCTAGAGATGGGCAAGTCCCTTAACTAAAATGGCATGGGATTTGCACTACACTAACTTCCTGTAAACTTTAATCTTTAGATTACTTATAGTATCTGACTATGCAAATAGTTATACTTTATTGAGAGAAAGGCAAAAAAGTTCCTGTGCAGATGTGAGTTTTTCCCCTGAATATGTTTGTCATCCGTGGTTGATTGACTACATGTGGAACCTGAGGATAGGGAGGCCCAACAATTAAATGAACAAAACACTGTCCTGTTGAACATTTGAGTTTTCTCTCTTTGGGCCTAATAAGAATAGTGCTGTTCTGGGCCAGGGATTTAGCTCAGTGGTTTCACCGCCTGCTGCACAAGCACAAGGACCCGAGTTCGATCCCCGGTACCAGAAAAAAAAAAAAAGAATAGTGCTGTTCTGATGTTTGTGTGGTGATTTACATAAAAGTAAATGATTTTGTAAGCTCTGATTTTTTTTACTTGTTATTGGTAATGAGATAGTCTGGATTGGCCACAGTACTTAATCTTTGCAAATACTTTACTGTGATGATTTTACTTCTCAAGTTCTTGGGGGCTTTTCACTATAGGTTGATGCATAACTTAACAGTTAATAGTTTGGATTGTGTTTTGGTAAATTTAAAAGGGAACTTGAGGATAGGCAGTCTTATAGTCATTTTCTAGGTTTCCAGTCCTGTACTTTATACTCAGTTTATTTTCAGTTTATACTTTGTTTATCATAGTTGGACATTTTCCTTCAGTAATTTAAATTTTATTGTATTTTTTTTGGTACTGAGGATTGAACTCGGGACCTTGCGCTTTCGAGGCAGGTGGCGGCGGCACCACTGACCTAAATCCCCAGCCCTAATCTTTTTTTTTTTGCTTGTTGTAGGTCAGATTTAATGTGCTACAATATGTTGTTCCAGAAGTGAAAGACCTTTATAACTGGTTGGAAGTAGAATTTAACCCGCTAAAACTCTGTGAGAGAGTCACAAAGGTAAGCCATTGTCTTTTTTTTTTTTGAGCTTGCTTCTATTTATTTATTTATTTATTTATTTGGTACATTTTAGGTATACAATATGACATTCATCCTTGGAAATTTGTACTTTTACATAATCTACCTTGGTTGTTATTTTTTCCCCATTTTCCTGCCCTCCCATCAACATTTCCACAGCCATTATCTTTGGCAGTTTTGTCAATGTGTAGCTAGCGCTGCAATTTCGGTTTGTATCTGTCAACAGAAGTTTTGTCCCATATGTTTGAAATAGTGCACATTTCATTGTCTTTTTTCTTTATATCAAGAGAAAAGATATTTCTGATGTGCTAGACAACCTTTGAAGGTAAATTAGCAGCATGACTGATTTAGCCATTGCTGTCAGTCACCTTCAGACAAGAATTAACAGCTTTGTGATAAATTTTGAATTACCTTGCCTGTGTGATGTTTTTGTATATTAAAAAAAATTGAAAGAATTTCAGATGTTTTAGGTCTGTTACATAGTATTCTTTCTCAATTTAATGGATTTTATAGGTTCTAAATTGGGTAAGGGAACAACCTGAAAAGGAACCAGAATTACAGCAGTATGTGCCACAACTGCAGAACAACACCATACTTCGCCTCCTGCAGCAGGTAAGATGTGCGTGAATGTTTATGAAGGAACTGGAACATAACCTGTTTTTGTTTTTTGTTTTTTTCTTCTTTTTGCAGTGCTGCTGGGGTCAAACCCAGGGCCTCCAGCATTTAGGCAAGCTACATCCCCAGCCCATTGGGTGTATATTTTGATCACAAAATCAAAAGCTCAGCAAATTTAGAACTGCCAAATGAAAGCCTCCCCAAATTCTACTCTTGCCCAAATTAGTGGTGTTGTCATTTTAAAAACAGAATTATGTATAACTGCTTTTTTTTTTTTAGCTGAATATTATCTTTGTGTGTTTTCCTTGTTAATAATGTGGGGTTACCTTATTCCTTTCAATACTGACAGTGGTTTTTCATAGTCAAAAGGTATATATAGTGCAGGGCTGGGGTTTAGCTCAGTGGCATTGTGCCTGCCTCGCAGGCGCAAGGTCCTGGGTTTGATTCCTGCTACACCAAAAAAACAAAAGGTATAGTGCGATGTTGGCGAACCTTTTAGAGCTTTCAGTGATACAGCCTGCTCCAGCACGCGTGCCATAGGTTCCCCATCACTGGTATAGTGTATTTATGCAGACTTTATTAATGAAAACCTGGTTTCTAGTTTTTTTTACCTCTGTTAGTACCACTACAGCATTGAGTATCTTGTGTGTCATACAGTACAGTGGGACTTTCTGTAGCATAAGAAGTGGAATTAGTTACATAGTTTGCACAATTAAATCTTAAGTTACTTCCTCAGACTTGATTAATAGACTCCCACCAATAATGAATGAGATTTTTTCATATTCTGCTAACACTAGGTATTAGGATCTTATAGTCCATCTTTGAGTAAGTTTGAATGTTATCGTTTATAATGACTTCGGTGCTCCTGCTTTCTTTTGTTTATGTGAGCAGTGTTATTTCTTATGTGCTATATAAATAGTTGAAGGTTAATTAGCAGAATAACTATAAATAGTAATGCTGCCAGTCTCCTTCAGACAGAAATTTTATGAAGTGTTTAAAGATTAGATTACCAGCATGTCTTTATCTACAAATGCATTTTATTTTACAAAACTCCAATTTCAAAAATAGTGGGGGGGGCCTGGGATTTAGCTCAGTGGTTCTGCTGCCTCCCTTGCACAAGCACAAGGTCCTGAGTTCGATCCCTGGTACCAAAAAAAAAGTAAATAGTGGGCTGGGGATTTAGCTCAGTGGTTCCTCCACTTGCCTCGAAATCTCAAGGTCTCAAGTTCAATCCCACAGTACAAAAAAAAAAGTAGTATAATGTGATGGTTCATACCATAAAATTTGGAGTTGATAGTCTGCGATTGATTTTCAGCCTCAGCAGTGTCCTGTTAAGATAACTTGTCTGAACTTTAAATTTTTTTTCTCTGAACAATGGGTAAAATTTCCCAGGGATGTCATGAGATTCTACATAAAAAGTGCTGAGTAGGGCCGGGGATTTAGCTCAGTGGTTTCTCCACCTGCTGTGCAAGCGAAAGGACCCCAGTTTGATCCCTGGTACCAAAAAAAAAAAAAAGTGCTGAGTAAATGGCAGCTATTATTATTAATTAACCCTGTGTTTTTTATACAGGTGGCACAGATTTATCAGAGCATTGAGTTTTCTCGTTTGACTTCTCTGGTTCCTTTTGTTGATGCTTTCCAACTGGAACGGGCCATAGTAGATGCAGCCAGGCACTGCGACCTGCAGGTATGTACTGTAAGGGAGGGGATATTGAGGTGGGCATTTGAGAATTAGAATGACAAGCTGCTTTTGTTAACAGTGGCACATTTTAAAAGTTTCACTTGGTAAATTTCATTCATAGCTTTGGTACTTAACGTTCGTTTCTTTCTGAAATTCAGTTGAAATTGTTTTAATCATGCTATTTGTAGAACGACTTAATGTTAACATAGTTTTAACTGGTCCTTACTGTTTCTTTAAAGGTTCGTATCGACCACACTTCTCGGACCTTGAGTTTTGGATCTGATTTGAATTATGCTACTCGAGAAGATGCCCCAATTGGTCCTCATCTGCAGAGCATGCCTTCAGAACAGATAAGAAATCAGCTGACAGCCATGTCTTCAGTGCTTGCAAAAGCACTTGAAGTCATCAAGCCAGCTCACATATTGGTAAACATCTTCAGGGAGAATGGTTCATAGAAGTTTTTTTTTTTTTTGAAGCAAAATACTGATTTGTACATTTTACATATACATAATGATAACACTCATCATAGGGAATTTGCACCTATACATGACATATGCTGTCGCTTCTTTTTTTCCCATTCCCTCTCTCCTCTACCTCCCCTTCCTATATTTTTTTTCTTCTATTTTCACTTTTATCTTGTCCCTTCCTTCCTTTCTCCCCTACCCCGTCCTTTGTTCCTCTTCCCATTGGTTCACAGAAGTTTTGAGGGACTTCTGTATCACGTCTTTGACAAAATGGCTTGGGATGATAGCTGAGAGAAGGGACTTACTTGTACCAGGTCGTTTTGTTAGTTTATGAAATACCTTTAGCAGATAAATCACTGAACTACTTTCTGTGGCATAAAATAGTACACAACACAGGCTATGTAGTAACAGTGGTAGTGTTGTATAAAATAGCACTGTGTGTATCATGGCCCTCAGAATAGTGAAGTACCATGATTGGGCCTTTTCTTCTTGCTTAAATTATTGTTTGTAGCTTTGTTAATATTCTACCTTGTCTTGGACACTTAGGGCTGATTTGGTATAGAGATGTTGGCTCAGCAAGTAAAGGTGGTTCTTTAGCTATATCATTGCTGTTCAAAGACATTAAAAGTGGTGCTACAGTATTTGGTGCTAGAAAAGAATAGCCTAGATAATACTGTTTTTTTGTTACAAAATATAAATACATTGAAGGGTAATTTTGTAATGTCTTTGATATCTAATACCAATGTATATTGCTTTCAGTTATGTTTTAAAATGCTTTTATTTTTGAAGCAAGAGAAAGAAGAACAGCATCAGTTGGCAGTTACTGCGTATCTTAAAAATTCACGAAAAGAGCATCAGCGTATCCTGGCTCGCCGGCAGACAATTGAGGAAAGGAAAGAGCGACTTGAAAGCCTAAATATTCAGCGTGAGAAAGAAGAACTGGAGCAGAGGGAAGCTGAACTCCAGAAAGTACGGAAGGCTGAGGAAGAGAGGCTGCGCCAGGAGGCAAAGGAGAGAGAGAAGGAGCGGATCTTACAGGAACATGAACAAATCAAAAAGAAAACTGTTCGTGAGCGTTTGGAGCAGATCAAGAAAACAGAGCTGGGTGCGAAAGCATTCAAAGATATTGATATTGAGGTATGTAGCATATCACCCATAAAGAACTGCGTTTTATCCAAGTCTTTTATTGGTTATTTCATAATTTTTAAATTTTGGTACCAGGGATTGAACTGAGGACCTTGCGCTTGCGAGGCAGGCAGCGGCACCACTGAGCTAAATCCCCGGCCCTATTTCATACGTTTTGTTAAAGCTAGCTTTATTGACTCAGTCTATAAGCATTTGCTTTTAATTGCTCTGTAGCTTTTAACCTCTGATTTCATCTAGTGGTAGAGTTTAAGTAGATGTAGACTGGACAAGTGAGAAATAGAAATAAGGCTATTGAGTGGTGGCATACACCTGTAATCCCAGCACTTACTTGGACAGCTGAGTCAGAAAGATTGCTGTTGAGTTTGAGGTCAGCCTGAGCTACATAGCAAGACCCTGTCTCCAAAAAAAAAAAAACAAACAAGCTATTTACAGTAGCTTTATATTTCCTAGGTCCTTCAATTATTTTATTGGTTTTTTTTTTTTTTTTGGTACTGAGGATTGAACTCTGGACCTTGTGCTTGCAAGGCAGGCACCAGAACCGCTGAGCCAAATCCCCGGCCCTATATTTCCTAAATTAGCACCAAAAGAAACATTTATCAAACAGTAATTTCGGATTTCATTCTAGACAGCAGTGAGCTCTGTTGACTATTAGGTGTATTATTAACAAGGATATATTTGTATTTCCTTTCAGGACCTTGAAGAATTGGATCCAGATTTCATCATGGCTAAACAAGTTGAACAACTGGAGAAAGAGAAGAAGGAACTTCAAGAACGCTTAAAGAATCAAGAAAAGAAGGTAAATGAAAGGATCAGTGAACTTTTAACATGTTATAGCAATGAGTTAAAAGAGCTCTTTTAAAAAAGTGCCATGTTTTCTTGTCATTCAGATTGACTATTTTGAAAGAGCCAAACGTTCAGAAGAGATTCCTTTGATAAAGAGTGCTTATGAGGAGCAGAGGATTAAAGATATGGATCTGTGGGAACAGCAAGAAGAAGAAAGAGTAAGTTTTTTATTTAACTGTACTTTCGACTTTAAACTTTAAATCCTTTACTGTTAATGGAACCAGGGTTCCAAAATTGATTGAAAATGATGTTTTAATAGCTGCTTACTAACAGATTGGTGGAAAAACAGAAATTTTCACAATAGATTAAATATAACACAAAGCATAACCAGAAAGCTTATTTTAAAAATATCTTTACAGGGCCGGGGATTTAGCTCAGTGGTTCCACCACCTGCCTCGAAAGTGCAAAGTCCTGAGTTTGATCCCCAGTACCAAATAAAAATCTTTACACTTTAAGTGGGTTATTTAAATGGGTTAATTGTATGGCATGGGTGTATAATTCATAGTTTCCGCTTGATTTATAAAATTGTGCAACAGTCACCACAATCTTAATTTCAGAACACCTCCCAAAGAAACTCTGTACCTATTATCAGTACCTCTTAGTCTCCATTTCCTTCCCATCACCTTAGCTTTAGGCAGTCACTAATCTACTTTTTGTCTCTAGATATTTTTTTTTTTTGTACCAGGGATTGAACTTGGGACCTTGTGCTTGCGAAGCAGGCGGCAGAACCACTGAGCTAAATCCCTGGCCCAAGAACATGCCTTTAAAGACTAAGTCATTGTGCTTATTACATGTGACATTCATTTCATTTTATTGCATATATATTGTTTCTTTTAAAAAGAATTTTAGGCATCATGGGCTAAATAAAATCTATCTGTTCTACAGATGCCCCAGAACTACTATATTTGTCTCTTGTGTTTAATTGGCATTCTAGGGAACCTTTTGTGGTACGGCAAGATGGAATGTGGGAAAGAGTGGCTTCTAATTTTTAAAGAATATCTGGCGCCTGCTGCGCAAGTGCAAGGACCTGAGTTCGATCCCCAGTACCAAAAAAAAAAAAGAATATCTGGTAGAAATTTGGGGATAATCAGCAAGAAACACTTTGAAATTTAACTGTGTTATTTTGTACTTGCAGATTACCACTATGCAGCTAGAACGGGAAAAGGCTCTTGAACATAAGAATCGAATGTCACGAATGCTTGAAGACAGAGATTTATTTGTGATGCGACTCAAAGCCGCCCGGCAGTCTGTATATGAGGTGAATTTACTGGTTTTAGAGAAAGTTTGTGAGCTTTTTAGTTTTACCTTAAGTTGTCCCTATTTTATATTATGGTATCAGGGATCGAACTCAGGACCTTGCGCTTGCGAGGAAGGCGGTGGAACCACTGAGCTAAATCCCTGGCCCAGTAGTCGCTCTTTTAATATACTGGTGCATTTTGTCTTGAATTACATGTCTAATAATGATTAGTCAAATCATATTTTAATGAAATTTTGGGGGAAGTATTTTATAAGTGAAATAGTAAGCCAGTTGAATAAAGTTTTCTAAAGGTGATAGTTGCCTGGCTTAGTCTCCTTTGGTACAACCTTTTGTTTGCTGTTTAATTCAGAAATGAAAAAACTAGACACAAGTATATTGGTGTTAAATTCTAATTTATCTTTATAGACCCACTGAGTTGAAGAAAATACCAACAGCCAGGGATTTTAGCTCAGTGGTTCCACTGCCTGCCTCACAAGCTAAGGACCTGAGTTTGATCCCCAGTACCAAAAAAAAAAAAAAAAAAAAAAGAAAATACCAACAATCTTAAATGTCTCCCCTTTACCCCCAGGTAGTGGGGATTGAACCCACTACCTCTACATCTAGAGGTGCTACATCTCCACCTGCCTTTTTATTATTTGAGACAGGGTTTTGCTTTGTTCCCCTGGCTGGGCATGAACTTACCAGCCTCCTGAGCAGTGTATACCACTTCACCTAGCTCTGACAAACTACATTTTTGAAAATTTGGCATACTCATTCATTTGGAAAGTCTGGCTTTAGGTGGAAGTTCCTTTCTGTGGTTCCAAGAGATTTGTGAGTCTTTTGACAGTTAAAGAAGCGTACCCCTAATTTGTGTCTTCTGAGAAATTTTTGTTTTTGGTGATGATTCATTTGCAGGAAAAACTTAAACAGTTTGAAGAGCGATTAGCAGAAGAAAGGCACAATCGCTTGGAGGAACGTAAGAGGCAACGTAAAGAAGAACGCAGAATAACTTACTATAGAGAAAAAGAAGAAGAGGAGCAGAGGAGGGCAGAAGAACAAATGATAAAAGGTAACTATATAGACCAAGATGGGAGGAGGAGTGAGTGAAGCAGTTAATGCTAGCATTCTTAACAAATACAAGAATCCTGGATAATTGGCCTCTTAGCACTACAGTTAACTGGGTTCTTTGAACTAGTTTGTTATATGTTAAGATACTGCATCTGTGAACTTGTTTTCACACGTTTGACATTATTTTTTTATTTGTTTTTTTGGTAATGGGGATCGAACTCGGGACTTTGTACTTGCGAGGCAGGCACCGGAACCACTGAGCTAAATCCCTGGCCCCGTTTAACATTATTTTAAAAATTGATACAGGTGTTTTTATTACTGTATTCTTTTTTTTTGGTACCAGGGATCGAACTTGGGTCCTTGCATTTGCACAGCAGGTGACGAAACCACTGAGCTAAATCCACGGCCCACTGTATTCTGTGTAGATAATAGTATTAATTGATTGATTGATTGATTGTACCGGGGATCGAACTCGGGTCCTTGCACTTGCAAGGCAGGCGGTGGAACCACTGAGCTAAATCCCCAACCCCGATAATAGTATTTATTGAGGAATGCTTGGCAGATGAAGGTTGTCAAGTGGTCTTATATCTGGAATCCCAGCTGTGCAGGAATGGAGGGAGGGATTCTAGCCTCCTAACTGATTACAAAACTTGAGTGACATACTCGTTTTCTTAGTATCTTCTACCATTTATCTGATTGCTATTTTCAAATTCTTAAAATTTACCTTTGTGGTTCTTACTGAGTACCAGAAAAGTGGGCCTAGCACTGGGGAAAAGCTGCTGGTATGAGGCACACTTAGCAATCTAATTCATTTTGCAGAGCGAGAAGAGAGAGAGAGAGCTGAACGAGCAAAACGTGAAGAAGAGCTTCGAGAATATCAGGAGCGGGTCAAGAAACTAGAAGAAGTGGAAAGGAAAAAACGCCAAAGGGAGTTGGAAATTGAAGAAAGAGAGCGTCGTAGAGAGGAAGAAAGAAGACTTGGTGATGATCCACTGTCTAGGAAAGTGAGTATAGAAATAATTGTGTTTATCTTAATGAGATCCATGTTTGCTAGCTAATTGCTTGACTACTAGAGGGTGACACTGGCTCTCTTTGGTGGGTCAGCCTGTAAGCACCACCCAGGAGCATGTTGGCAGTGCTGAGTCCCAGCCCACCCAAGCTTCTGACTCAACCTGCAGGTTGACCATGTTCCTAGATGATTGAGATAGTTGTTTTTAATATGCACTTGAGTTGTATGTTCTGTTATCTTATAGGTCTTGATGTCCTGAACTCAATGATGATTTGTTACCCACATAATCATAGGACTTGGAGTTTGCCTTTCTCTTTGTCCCTACATTATTGCCTCATTTCAAATGTTCCATCACTTCCTGGTTTCCTTATTAGTCTCCACAATCATATCCACCCAATTGTCCTCTACAACATGACCTGATTGATTTTTTCATAATGTGGAATCTTTCATAGCTTTACAAGTGTCTTTTTCATTTGCTTTTTTGAGATAGGGTCTCACTTTGTAGTTCAAGCTGGCCCTGAACTCACTATGTAACCCAGGCAAACCTTGAACTCTTGGCGATCCTCCTGCCTCTGTCTCCTGAGTGCTGGGACTACAGGCATGCACCACTACACCTGGCTTTTTCAGATGTCTTATTACAACAAGCTGGGAAATTTTCTTTTTTGTACTGGGGATGGAACTTAGGACTTTCTGCTTGGGAGGCAGGTGTGGTGCCACTGAGCTAAATCCCCAGCCCCTGCTGGGAATTTTTGTTTCAAGATCACTACGCATTTCTCAACATGTAACTCTTGATACTTGCTTAAGTTTTTTAAAATAAACGAGTAAATAAATTTATTTATTTTTGGGGTACCGGGAATCAAACTCGGGACCTTGGCCTTGCGAGGCAGGTGGCAGAATCACTGAGCTGAATCACCAGCCCCTTAATAAATTTATTTTATTTCCTTGCATTCCTGCCCTGAAAGCTTGCTTTGAGTTTTATAGCCATGTTTGCAAACATTTAGACCAAAATATGTTTGCTCTGTGTCACGTTTTCCTTTTTTCAGTTGATTTTTTTTTTGTTATCTCAGTTCTTTCCAGAGTGTCCGTGTGTGCTGCAAAAGGTTTCTTTGTCACAGTTTAAAATTATCATCTTGGTTTTTTTTTTTTTTGCACCAGGGATCGAACTCAGGGCCTTGAGCTTGCACAGGAGGTGGCGAAACCACTGAGCTAAATCCCCGGCAGATTATCATCTTGGGCTGGGGATTTAGCTCAGTGGTTCTGCCGCCTGCCCCGCAAAGACAAGGACCTGAGTTTGATCCCTGGTACCAGGAAAAAAAAATTATCATCTCAGAAATGTGGAGATCTTTGCTTGATCTCTTTTTGTACACAGTGTCATGGAGGGGAGGGTTCTTGATAGTGGTGTTGTTACTTCTGTAGATACTGTTTTATTCCATGGAAACTTCCAGAGTTTTCTGTGTCTTTACAGTAAAAATAATTTAATAAATTCACTAATATTATGTTTAGGCTTATTGCATATGATCTCCCCCCTCCTTCCTTCCCTTTTGGCATTTTTGCCCTTAGAATTTAGTTTCTTTAGAGAAGACAAAATTTCTTTAAGGAAATATTTCTCCTTTTTCTGTTTTTATTCTGTCCTCTATTATATCTTTTAATGTTTTACTTTTTTTTTAATATGCTTTTTTAATGTTCTATTCTTGCCATCTTTGTTTTTTTTTTTTTTTGTGCCAGGTTGCTTGAGTCTGGTTCAGTTTATATTTTATTAGCAGGACCCCTTCTGATCTCCTGACCTTCAAAAAAATTGGAAATGTTAATTCTTTCGGATCATTCCTGTTATGGCTATTACAGCACCCTTTGAAAACCTCATGTGAGGTTCTAATGTTTGTACTGTCTCCTCTAACCATTGGAGTCTTTGTTAAATGTTACTTACTGACCAGGTAAATGTGAGGGGGGGAGAAGGAAGCATGGTCTTCTAGATATGGATGTTCCTCCATAAAACTGACATTAAGTTGCATTGACTTTAAGGTCACATTTCCTCTCAGTGTTTACTTGAGAAAGTTTCTTAGGACAACCTCCGTCTTAAGACAGCGTAGAGCCGGATGTCATGGCAGGGGACAAATTTCTTATCTGGCCTTGCTTGTCCTTCTCTGCTTCTCTTCTATGGCCCTTGTAGAGGATTTCACTGCTTACTCACGAAATACTTTTTGTTTTTTGTTTTTGGTACCAGGGATCGAACTCGGGTCCTTGCGCTTGTGCGCGAAACCATTGAGCTAAATCCCCAGCCCTCATGAAATACTTTTGATTGCAGGTCACTGTCAGCTTTGTGGATTTTTAATTTAGTCTCCACCTCACTACCAGGTCTTGCTTTAAAATATCTTCCAGAGTGTTATGCATGTTTAAGGCCTTTGGTTACCTTTGTTGGAGCAGTAAAGTTGCATCAGAAGGTGTTTCTTATTTTTTTATTTTGTTTTGGTACTGGGGATCGAACTCGGGTCCTTGCACTTGTGCAGCAGGCAGCGAAACCTCTGAGCTAAATCCCTGGCCCGAGAAGGTGTTTCTGAGTAATGTTATTTACATTCATCTGTAAGGAGGAGGCCAGATTTGCATTTTTACTATAAGGATATTGAGTATCTTTGATATTTGCAATTTTTTTCCCTTGGTTTTTTGAGACAGGGTCTTGGATTATGTAGTTCAGGCTGGCCTTGAACTTGTGGCGATCATCCACCCCCAGCCTCTAAGGGGCTGAGATTACAGGAGTGTGGCACCTTACCAGGTCTTCCATAGTTTTTAATGACAGCACAATGCTTTGAAGAAATACAGTTAATATAGCCATTTCTTTAGTCATTCCATTTACTCTACCTTTTTGTGCTTAGTAGGTGTATTACTTGTTTATAAAGCTGTCCATCCACATCATGAGAATACTAGTTTCACTATGTTATCAGTCTGGTTGGAGATTTAAAAAGAGCTTAAAAGATATGCTCATATTTAAAGACTCGAAGTTGTTTAAGTTTGAGAATGTTTGGTAATAGTAGTGGTTGTAATAATAAACCATTATCGCTGTGGTACCTCTCGTTCTCTTTGTTGGTGCAGGACTCTCGTTGGGGAGATAGAGATTCAGAAGGAACATGGAGAAAAGGACCTGAAGCTGACTCTGAGTGGAGGAGAGGCCTGCCAGAAAAGTAAGTAGAGTTTTGGAAATACATAGTACCCCTGCTCATGGATCTTGGAAATATATCAGTGGTTTTTAAAAACTGGTTGATTTTTAGCGATGGAGAAAGGAGAGCCATAAAGAATTGCATACATGTCTTTAACTATTAGTGGACATTCATAATTTATTTCAATATTATTGTGATAAGTGACATAAATATCTTAATACGTGCTTCACCTCTCCTTTTCTTTGTTGCCCAACAGTTTACATGGTACGAGTGAACAGTTCCAGATTTTTCTTCTAGATTTGTTAAAGGATATTGAACCATCCTTTAAAATAAGAACTTTTGGTAGGCAAGAATTCAGGCTTCAATTTCCATACAGAAATTGGGTATTGGCAGATTGTTGTAAAAGATTTAGCAGTTGTCAGCATGTTCTTGGGAAAGAATGAATAGCTTTTTTTTTTTTAAGGCTATTGCTGTTTTGATCCATGTGTTGGTGTAAGATACTGGTTCTTTTATTTAAATTAGTAAAACATTCTTTTTTTTTTTTTTGGTACAGGGGATTGAACTTGGGTCCTTGCGCTTGCAAGGCAGGCGGTGGAACCAGTGAGCTAAATCCCCGACCCAGTAAAACATTCTTCTAAGGAGCAAGATTAATGGATTTAGACTGGTGATTTGGGAGGGGTTTGAGACAAGGTCTCACTGTGTAGCCCAGGTTGGCCTTGAACTCACTGTAACCCAGGCTGGCCTCAAACGAGCAGTGATCCTCCTGCCTCAGCCTTCCAAGTGCTGGTGGTGATTTTTTTTTTTTTTGGGTACTGGGACCTCGAGCTTGTGAGGCAGGCAGCAGAACGAACCACTGAGCTAAATCCCCAGCCCAGTGATTTTTTTTTTGAGGGAAAGAAAACATATTCCTTCCAAAATCTCAGTGCTTTCTAAAAAATTTTGCTGTTAAAAAATGTATGGCACAGGGGCCAGGGATTTAGCTCACTGGTTCCGGCGCCTGCCTTGCAAGCGCAAGGTCCTGAGTTCAATCCCTGGTACCAAAAAAAAGAAAAAAGAAAAAAAAATACATGGCTCAGACATTTCTCAGACAAAGAAGTAAAAACAGCAAATAAATATATGAAAAAATGTTCCACATACACTGGTTATTTGAGAGATGCAAATGAAAACAACACAGATTCCACCTCACCCTAGAAAGAACAGCTGCTATTAAGAAATCATCTAATAACAAATCCTGGCGGGGGTGTGGGGAGAGAAGAGCCCTTCTCCATTGTTGGTGGGAGTGCAGACTGTTGCAACCACTGTGGAAATCAGTATGGAGATACCTCAAAGAACTAGGACTAGAGGTCCCATTTGACCCAGCTATTCCCCTGGTGGGTATCTTCCCAAAAGAATTAGAATCTTAACCACAGCGATACATGTGCACCCATGTTTATAGCGGCACAGTTCGTAATAGTGAAAGCTTGGAAACAGCCCAAGTTCCCACTAACTGGAAACTGGATAAAGAAGATGTGGGTTTTTTTTTTTAATAAAATGGAGTACTACTCAGCCATAAAGGAGAAACTAGAGGCATTTATAGCTAAATGGATGCATATTGAGGCCATCCTCTTAAGTGAAATAAATAGGACACACATATGTAAATACTGAATAGTTTCTCTAGTGTGAAATGAAAATGGAATGGCCTAATAACATATTTCTCGGATTGTGTTTTCATCACGTGTCATATGACTACTGAAATTTAAATTAGGGAGAAGTTTGGCTTATGTGGAGTCTGCTAACTGGAGTTTTTATTCTAGATCATTATTTGTTCAATGTTGGTTTTGGGGATCTTTCTGAAACAAATCACATCCTCTGGTGTCCTGTTGGTGCTTGAGATGCTTTTTTAAGTTATATGGAAAAATGTTCAAGTACTTTTCAGTTTTGTTTTGGTTGAGTTCTACTGTATTTGAATATTATTGTTTTTTTCCCTTGCATTGTTTTTCTTTGAATGGTTTTAATTTTTTTTATGTGTGTTTTGTATGTGTGTTTGATAATAGTTATTTTAAAAATTAAAAATAAATATATGGCTGTTGCTCTGTAGGGAGTGGAGACGTGAAGGGCGGGATGATGAGAGACCTCATAGAAGAGATGAAGACCGCCCAAGACGCTTGGGGGAAGATGAGGAGAGAGAGTCTTCTCACAGACCAGATGACGACCGGGTGCCCAGGCGTGGCGTGGATGAGGACAGAGGCCCCAGACGTGGTCCTGATGAAGATCGCTTCTCTCGCCGTGGACCAGAAGATGACCGACCTTCCTGGCGTAATGCAGATGACGACAGGCCTCCCAGACGAATTGGTGACGAGGACAGGGGAAGTTGGCGTCATGCAGATGATGACAGACCACCTAGACGAGGACTGGATGATGACAGAGGAAGCTGGCGAACAGCTGATGAGGACAGAGGGCCGAGACGTGGGATGGATGAGGACCGGGTGTTGAGGCGGGGAGGTGCTGATGATGAAAGATCATCCTGGCGGAATGCTGATGATGACCGGGGTCCCAGGCGGGGCTTGGAGGATGATCGGGGTCCCAGACGGGGCCTGGATGATGACCGAGGTCCCAGGCGAGGGTTGGATGAAGACCGAGGAGCTTGGAGGAATGCGGAGGATGACAGGATCTCCAGGCGAGGTACAGATGAGGACAGGGGGTCTTGGAGAAACGTGGATGATGATCGAATCTCCAGACCCGGTCCCTGGAGACCATATGTTAAGCCAGGTAAAATTCTGTTATCTAGATGTCTAGTTCAGATGCTTTATGGAATCAGTTTGATGTGTTTACGTGTAGAAAATGAAATTTTGGCTTTTTTTTTTTTTGGTACTGGGGATAGAACTCGGGTCCTTGCACTTGCAAGGCAGGCGTTGGCACCACTGAGCTAAATCCCCAGCCCAGAAAATGAAATTTTAACGGATAGCAACAGATTGGGCTGTCTGATCGTTTTCTGTATAAATGGGTCTTTTTCTTTAAATGTCTTCTGCAGTGATTGCTGTTCCTCACTCCAAAATGAGTAACCCTCCTTGTCTTAGTGACATTAAGCTTGTTTTCTTTCTGTCACTCAACTGCTGCTTTGGAGGCTCTTTTGCATCCATTTCTTAAGTTCCGTCCTCGACCAGCCTCCATTTAAAAATAACTAAGAACCAAAATATGCTCTTACTAAGTATTTGTTCACATGCTTGCCCACCGTAGTACTACACATGGAAGGGCTCATTTTCTTACTTTCTTAGTCTTGAGCCTGCTTATCCTTTTATAGTTTATTAACTTGGATAAATTGTGTATGTTTCTGTGATACATTTCTGTTGTAACTGCATGCAGGTGACAAGTGCACGTTATGTACACAGCTCAACTCCCCCTACAAGCCTCATTGACACTACATGCAACCTATGCAAAACTGTATTCACCACTTCCCCCAACACACACACCTGCTTTTCTCTTTAGGGAGACCACTATCTAACTGCAGAAGCTAGAAGTCTGGGAGTTCTCCTTTGCTCTGATTTTTGTTTCATTCTTTACATGAAATCTTTAGTGCAGTCTTCTGCCTTTTTGATGCTCCTTAAATCCACCCACTTCTGCATTAACCCTGCTTGAACTTGGGCCACCATTATTATTTCTTTGATCCTGTCTCCTTACTAGCGTCTGCTGGTTTGCCCATACCGAGTTCTTATTAATTACATTACAATGTTCATTTTCACAGCTTCCTTTCTTATCTTAGTGGTTTCTATTTGTTCCACTCTCTATTCTGACCTCATGTCATTCCACCGTCAGCTCTGTGACCTGGATTAAGTGATTTAGCTCGTCTGTGTCTCATGCAAAATAGGGTTCACAGTACCATGGAGTCTCATTAAATTGTAGTTCTATAAGTTGTCATGAGTAATGAGGAATCCTAGAGGAAATACAAAGTTGCATTTCTTTGGTTATAACATTTTTGTTAGCCATTAGTATATAGCCATACTTAAAACAATACTGATGCATTAACATCGCCAGCAGTACTAGAACTCAAGCCTGAACAAAGTTTGTCTTAACATATATTTTCTGAGATACATGATAACTTTCTCGTGCTTGAGGACAGTAGCACTTGACCAGTATGCTGGGTAGTTAGTTTTAAGCAGTGAAGTCACCAGCAAAAATAAAAAATTTGAAAAGTATGGAATTAAGTAAATGGATCTTTAAACTGACATTTGTTTATAGGAACAGAGCTGAAACTTAAGAGGGCTGCCAACTTTGGCCAGTATCATGTATGTAGGGCAACTCGAATTTTTTGTTGCTTTACTCATGTGAAAGTGCCGTGAGTATTTTGGGCTTACAGAGTTTAGCAAGTATAGAACCTGATGATATTGAGGGTCAGTTCAGAGCCATTGATAGAATTAAATGAGTCAATTTTGGTAGAGGACTTAGGTAGGCAGTGTTTTAACACATGGTGATACCAGTGTTAATGACAATAATAGCTAGGGCCCGGGATTTAGCTCAGTGGTTGTTGCCTGCCTAGTAAGCGCAAGGTCCCGAGTTCAATCTCCGCTACCAAAAAATATATATTAATAATAGCTGTTAGCTTTGTAGTCATAATATGCTTTCATTGAAATCTTGAGTTCTTGTGTGAGATGCTGGTAGGACCAAAACATTTTATCCTTGTTTCATTGCTAGATGTTGGGTGGTAAGTGGTAGATGACAGGAATATGAAGGAAAAGGTTTTTTTGGTGTTGAAGGGTCTGAAAATGGGAGATATAAACTCATAATTAGAGTTCTATAGCTGGGTGTGGTGGCACACACCTGCAATACCAAGTACCCAGGAGCCGAAACCCAGTGGATTGCAGGTTTGAACACTGCTTAGGCAACTTACCCAGGCCCTGTCTCAAGTAAAATAAAAATTAAAGTTAAAAAAATAAAAAGGGCTGGGGATTTAGCTCAGTGGTTTTGCCACCTGCTGTGGAAGCACCAGGACCTGAGTTCCATCCCCGGTACCCAAAAAAAAAAGGGCTAGGGATCTAGCTCAGTGGTACAGTGCATGCCTTGTATGCTTGAGGCCATGAATTCAGTCCCCAGGATTGCAGTGGGGAAAAAACCTCAGAGCTCTAATTCTCCAAGAAAACATTGCATTTTCTCCTTAAATGAGTAGCGCGTTTACCATTAGGACAGATTTTATACTAAAAATCTCTGCTTACAACAGGAAAATTGAGTTTTTATTCTATGGAACATTCCACTCATACACGTATTGGGAACTGCCAGTGATGGGGTTTTTTTGTACAGTGGTGTACATGGCTTTAATATATGGTTTGTGTTTTTTTGGTACCAGGGATCGAACTCGGGACCTTGTGCTTGCAAGGCAGGCAGCAGAACCACTGAGCTAAATCCCCGGCCCTTTAATATTGCTTTAAATGAAGTTGGGAGTATCTTTTTAGAATGGTGATGAATTAATGCTGACATTAATATCTCTTTATGATTGCCAATTCACTGGGTTTTGTTGTTGTTGTTGAGACAGGGTCTCCCTCTATAGTTTTTAGGCTGGTCTTGAACTCACTATGTAGCTGAGGCTGGCCTTGAACTTGCAGTGATCCTCCTGCCTCAGCTTCCTGAGTGTTGGGATTGCAGGTGTGTACCACCATGCTCAGTGCCAAGTTTTCTTCTTGAATGGAAAAAATTTTTTCTTTTTTAAAAAATTAGGTGGATGGAGAGAGAAGGAAAAAGCCAGAGAAGAGAGCTGGGGTCCACCTCGAGAATCAAGACCATCAGAAGAACGTGAATGGGATAGGGATAAAGAAAGGGATAGAGACAATCAGGATCGTGAGGAGAGTGACAAAGACCCCGAACGAGAAAGGGACAGAGAGAGAGATGCCGATCGTGAGGATCGCTTCAGGAGACCCAGGTGGGGTAATCTCAGCAACTGTTTGTAGAGTTTGAGAGTTAGTGCTTTCCTGTATGTTCCAAACTACAGTGGACCCTTGACTTACGGACTTAGGAACTCAGTTGGTTCCTGAGGGTTGGTTGTAACTCAAGTTGGTTGTAAATCAATACAGATGAGATCTGGATGTTTACCTGGGCACATGCTATAGATAACAAGAGGCAGATGAATCTTCCATTAACCTCATTAGCCCAAGTTGTTCATATATCAGGTTAGTCGTAACTTGAGGGTCCACTATGTTTTTGAGAAATACTCTTCAACTCTTCCCCATTTGTCACAGACTAAAAAATTTTAGAGGTTATCTAATTGAACATTTGCTCTTAAAGGAGAAAATGGGGGCTTAAACTGTCAGTTGTGTAACTGTTGGGAAATTGAACCAGTTGAGGGGTCTTTACCAGTCATTGCTTTTTATGAGGAATCAGTTTTTATTGCTCTTAAATTATCAAAGCCCCTTCACTTTCATTAGGGATAAAAATTCAAGTTTATGCCAGGTGTGGTGGCACAGGCCTGTAATTCCAGCCCTTTGGAGGCTGAGGCAGGAGGATTGCTGAGTTCAGGGCCAGCCTGAGCTACATAGTTTCAGGCCAGCCTGGACTATATGTCTCAAGACCCTGTCTCAAAAAAAACAAAAAAAAAACACCTCTAATTTAAACTAATTTTGGCACAGTGAGTGGCCTTGTATTTATAAATCTACATCAGCACTGCCAAATATAATATGATTTTCTGCCAGGATGAAGTTGTTCTGTATCTGTACTGCCCAAAGTAGTAGCTAGCAGTCACATTTGGCTGTTGAGCACTTGGAATGTGTTCAGTGTTATTGAGGAACTGTCTTGATTTTATTTTAGTTAAAATTCAGGTAGCTGCCCACGTGGTTAGGGACTACCGTGTGCACCAACACAGTTCTAGGTGTCATTTGCTCTCTAAAAACTGAAGTATCAGATTGAGGTCAAGTTCTGAGGCTAAAGTTCATCCCTGTTACATTTATATACTCAGCACCAACTTCGGTGTGATGTAATCACTTACAATTACTCATCTAGTTTACCAACAGCAAGACTTAGCTTTTTAAATGGCTGCAGGGATGAAGGTGGCTGGAGAAGAGGACCAGCTGAAGAATCTTCGAGCTGGAGAGATTCAAGTCGCCGCGATGATAGGGATGACCGTCGTCGAGAGAGAGATGATCGGCGTGATCTAAGAGAACGACGAGACCTAAGAGAAGATCGAGATCGGAGAGGGCCCCCTCTCAGATCGGAACGTGATGAAGGTATGGGCTCGAAGCTGCCGGTGTACTGAAGAACGTAACTCGTGGGGGCTTGGGACTTTATGTATCTGTGAATTTGTTGAACACCAAAATAATATAAACAGTTGATACTTTTCCTATTTAGAATTTGTCATCAAGTTGTGAAATGAGCTCATCTGTAAATTCAGATTACAGTAATAGACTAAATTAAATAGTAAACAACAAATACTGATAAATTTTATTTAGTGAAAATGAAGGCATAGTTTACCAGTTATTTAAAAAAAGTCCTAGCTGGGTGTGGTAGGATCATGCCTTGTAACTCCCAGCACTCTGGAGCCTAAGGCAGGAGAATTGCTTCAGAGTTCAAGGGTAGGACCTGGGGATTTAGCTCAGTGGTTCTGGCGCCTGCCTTGCAAGTGCAAGGTCCTGGTTCAATCCCTGGTACCAAAAAAAAAAAAAATAATAATTTCAGTGTATTTAAAATGTTCATTGTACGTAAGTACTTAACACTTTTAATATTTTGTCTGTATAGCAGCATCACAAGGCTATTATTCTATATTAAAGTCATCCCTGAGCCAAGCATGGTGGCACATGCCCATGCCTGTAATCCCAGCATTTGGGAGGCTGAGGCAGGAGAATTGCTGTGAGTTTGAGGCTATCCTGGGCTAGATGGTGTGTTCAAAACCAGCCCTGAACTCTACATAGTGAGACCCTGTCTCCAAAAAAAAAGGTATAAAAGCCATATTTATGGCTGACTTGCTCTTTACATTCAGTAAGAGCAGAAAATCCTTTTAGTGTATTTTTGTTTTGTTTGTTTTGTTTTGTTTTGTTTTTGAGGGTGTGTAGTTCAATCTGACCTTGAACTCACTATCCCAGGCTGGCCTCAACTCATGGTGATCCTCCAACTTCACCCCCCTCTAAGTACTGCGGGGATTACAAGCATGTGCCACCACATCTGACTCCTTTTAGTTTAAAATTTTTCATTTAGCTAGATTTTTGTCACCTTGTATTAAAGGTTTTGTAACTGTTAAAATATTTCCTAGGTTAATGATTTTAGCCTTTCAAATTTTTGAGTTCATGTAAGCCTGTGCACATTGTAACACGTTTGGGCTAGTTTGAGCCACTGATGATACATGTATGACCGTCCCGTTGGGTGGTTTGTACCACTGGTGGTAAAGATAGATCTAATCACTTACTGGTCTTTTCAATAATAAAGTTAATTAAAAGTCTATAAATGGACTGAATCTAGTTAGTTGCTTGAATTTGGGTAATTACTGCCCAAATACAAATATTAAACTGTTCATACCAATTAAAAATTACATAACCATTAAAAGAAATTATTTATATTCAATAGCTTAACACATTATACATAAAGGCGGCTAATTTGTGCAGAGTGGAAAAGTCCTAATGTGTTTGGCCCCAGTTTTTCACATAGTCATGCACGATCCACCACCTGTAGCGCAAGCTGACAGGACCCAGGACCATCGAACACCCAGCAGTGAGACATAGGAATTACAGTCCTGTGGTGAACGTGTTAAAGATGTTTTCAGAAATTGTATCAATAATTAAAGTATATAGGGTTTTTGTTTATTTTAGTTGTAGTTCTGTATTGTTATTCTTTAGTAGAGAATTTCTTAGTAATTTGAGGGAGAGGCATTCCTTTTGCTTAGGTGGCTATTAGTTAAAGCCAACAGAACAAAGCATAAACTTACACTTTTTTTTTTAACTTACTAAATTGAACTTTTTAGTAAGCTCTTGGAGACGAGCTGAAGACAGGAAAGATGACCGGGCAGAAGAGCGGGATCCCCCTCGTCGTGTTCCTCCCCCAGCTCTGTCAAGAGATCGAGAAAGAGAAAGAGACAGAGAAAGAG
This sequence comes from Heterocephalus glaber, assembly GCF_053883595.1. Lineage (NCBI taxonomy): Eukaryota > Metazoa > Chordata > Mammalia > Rodentia > Bathyergidae > Heterocephalus > Heterocephalus glaber. Next base: position 65,493,566 of record NW_028258320.1, read on the forward strand.
AAAGAGAAGGTGAAAAAGAGAAGGCCTCATGGAGAGCTGATAAAGATAGGGAATCCCTTCGTCGTACTAAAAATGAGACTGATGAAGATGGCTGGACCACGGTACGACGCTAAGTCCCAAGAGAATGGATTCAGACTTTCGTGTCTTACATAGGTTTGATCACATTCAAGGATTATTATACTTGTATTTCAGTCTAAATTGGATTCTTTAACATTTCACCATAACACAAAAGCATGAACTTGTATTAATCCTATGTAATAGACTGATCATCCACCCTATCCACAGGACAGTGAGAAACCATGCCATTTTCTGGAATTTAAGGTGTTGCGTTATTTCATCAATCATTTGTTTACAAAAAAAAGAAAAACTAACAAATTTAAAATGTGAACCCATCAGGTATTGAGTAATACCTGTATCTTGGTATAGAACAGATCTTTTTTTCTTTTGATTTTGAAATACCTGATATTAATTTGGAATGAGGTAAGGTTCTATTAAATAGGTTATTTGAAGACTCTTTAAACCAGTGGATCTGAAACAATTTTCGCACCATTCGTAATTGAAACATACCTCTTTAGGTATTTTGAGGTATTTACTATTAACTAAATTTAGAAAGCTTTTGGGTTCACTCTAAGTGCAGTAAACATTGGAGTCGGGATTTTCTGTAGATTTTACTTGAGGTGAGTATAAAGCAGTTCGCAGTCTTTATTGTAATGACAATACTGCTCGAGTGCAAACCCTGAAACAATACAGCTTTTAAACTTAAAACTTTTTGGTAAACTATCGCTGAATTTTTTTCTGTTGCCAATAGGAAACTGCTTTCCATTAATGGAGAATTCATGCCTTTCAAGCATTTTAAATACGACAATATTTATAAATGTGGTTTGGAGAAATTGTTTAAATTCTTTTTCCTAATTTTCTTTCTCCAGAATAGAGTCTTTCAACAAGTAATTTCTAGTAATGACTGTGTTGACTTCAATTTTGGAGTAGTTATGTTAAAGATTAACTATTTGGTCATATTGAAGCCAACACAGAACTTGCTGCTGTGTTTTCTTTCTTCAGTGATAAATAAAATACTCACAGAATTTTAGTGTTGATTTGTGATTACAAAGCATTTTGTTTATCATAGTAAGTTTGCATATCCAGTTGAATTTGAATTTTTGTCAGTGCTATTAAATATCTATGTTCAGTATTAAAAACTTAAATACAGTAATAGAAAGCAAATACAACTAGGGTATTTCCTCTAGAGCATCCTCTTTATTAATGAAATTCCTAGTTTATCTTGTAATGCTGTCCTCTAGGTTCATGTACAAGTGTGAGGTAGCACCATTACCTGTAAGGCCAGAGGTTTTATCTGATGTTAAAAATGATGGAATCACTTTTTTGGGGGGGGGGTAACGAGGATCGAACTCAGTACCTTGCGGTTGCGAGGCAGGTGGTGGCATCAGAGCTAAATCCCCAGCCCTACTTTTAAACACTTCTTAAATTCTGCTATTTCACACGTGTATAAGTTTTGAAAGGTCTTCATGGGGAGAGGGCCTTTTCTTTCACAATAAGAGCAAAGTTCAGTGCAAAGACTGTGGGGCAGTAATCTGCTATGAATTTGTTCCTAGTGCTGAGAACTGTACATGTGACATCACAGGTAAGTTCTACCAGACGGTTCTTGCCGTTTAGGTAAGTTCCAGAGGCATGGGTTTCAAGGCTAGTCTGCAAACGCAACCTTTCTGCTTGCAGCTTGTCTCAGACATGTTCTCCCAGGTTTTCTATGTATTGGGTGTGAGAACCTTGAACACAGGGGGAAGGCAAAACAGTCTGATGCTAAAAAACAATTTTTTTTAAAGTCTGATGCTGTTGCTTTGCATCCAACTCTTGGGTTTCTAGTATCTAGGTGTCCCCAACCCTGTCTCCGTAGTTCTCTCTTAACAGGTATTAAAAGAAAACAACACCCTACTCACTGGTGTACTAGGTGCTCCCCATGTTCCCAAGGCTTCTGCCATTTTTAAATGAGAAGAGTTGCTGTTAGTACGGATCTGAGGGTGGAGACATCACGGGCTCAGGAAAAGACCCACTACATCCCACTAGGCCTACCAGGAGGCATTTAGCATCTGTGTGGGATGTTATATCAAGAACCATCAGAAACAAAAACAAGTGACTTTTTTGGGGTACCGGGGATTGAACTCAGGACCTTGCGCTTGCGAGGCAGGCAGTGGCACCACTGAGCTAAATCCCAGCCCTACAGTGACTTAACAAAAAGAAACATCTGTTTTGTCGGGGTTTTGTTGGTACTGGAGATCGAACTCGGGTCCTTGCGCTTGTGAGGCAGGCGCTGGAACCACTGAGCTAAATCCCCAGCCCAACATCTGCTTTTTTACCTCAGGCATTTTGACTGTAGGTTGAGTGATGTGTGCTTTTATAAGTAATTGAAATATATAGGACACTGAAGGAAAGCTTTCTCATATAGTGAGAGGACTAGCAAACTTCTTTCCCTGGCTGTGTTCGTGGAGTATATTTTTTTTTGTACCGGGGATCGAACTTGGGTCCTTGTGAGGCAAGTGGCGGAACCACTGAGCTAAATCCCTGGCCCTTGTGGAGTAATTTTAAGATGTTAGGTTTTGGTTTAGTAAATTGAAAAGTTGTTCTAATCAAAGCAAATTCTACTGCAGTTTCCAGAAGGTCTGTGGGGAGGGGGTGAACCAAACTTGGACATACAAGTTTGAACAGAACAGAACAGGTCTAGGCCTTCACCCTTGGTAAAGCTCTTTTGAGGATTTCACATACTGGTTACTTAGCAAAATAGCTGCATGTTCTTACAACTTTGTCACATCAGTAACTTTGTTTTTAAACGTTGTGTTTCTTTATACTAATTTAATTTTGCAAAATGTCTCACATTGAATTCCAAGAATCATTTTTAAGTGTAGTTAAACCTACTTTCCATAAAGCTCTAGAAAATTAACTAGTAATAACTATTTTAGCTCAGTATTTCAGTATTACTTGGAACACTGAGGCAGGTTTGACATGGAGTGGGATGATAGAATGTCTTCCTGATTGGTTGATGCAAGCTCTCCGTATATTCTCCTAACTTCAGTAGTGCAAGTAAACCTCATGCTCTCAGGGTTCCCATTTCTAGTAAAATAGTGATGTCAGAATAGCAAGTTTTTATCAGGTGCATATGGCATAATCCCTATACTTAGGGAAGTCAATAATGTGTATCTAAAAAAATTTCAAAGCTGAAATTGATCCTGCCATCCATCATGTCCTTTTGGCCTGAAGAATTCATTGATATGTTCATCGTAACCCCTTTGAAAAGTTAGAGCAGTGGGAGTAACAGGAACTTCTGTTCTCCCCCAAACAAGGCTAATTTAAACTAGGTAGTATGTTTTCTAGTGCCCTTCTCCTCCCAAAAAGTAGTAATGTGGTTTTATTAGGCTAAGCAAGTTGAGGCTCAGTCACGTGTGTAGTTCTCTGGTCTGAGGATGTAAGACTAGTAGGGTGCATTGGCTTCCTAATAACACACCTACCTATCCATCACTTCCTTGGTTCTGATGCATCTTACCTTTGACCAAAAAAGCGTATAGCTACCCAGTATTATTTATGTTGTCTTCTGTTGGGACTTCAAATGAGTGTTAAATATCAAGCCAATTTATTGTGGAGAAAGCTGTAAAACAAAGCAGTATAACTCCTAATACCCCAGCTAAATGGAAGCTGTATACAGACTAAATCTCTTGCTGGTACTTGCATTGCAGATAGTGGTGTTTATGCATTTTTGATGAATTCTTAGCTCACTTCCGTTTTTGCCTCCATCTGTTTTGATGGTAGGTAGCCACATGCCATAGTATTTAGCATGGCAGATTAAAAATGCAAGAACTATTTTTTTTGTACCAGGGATCGAACTCAAGGCCTTGCCCACGCGAGGCAGGCGGTGGAACCACTGAACTAAATGCCAGGCAGAAAAAATGCGTGGCGGGAAGTAATGCAGGTTACAGAAACCTTTTGCCCAAGGATCGGTTTTAATTTCACCGGTAGCTGGTGGGGTTCCAGAAGCAGACCAGTATCTTCAGTGACAATGCTCCTTTGCCTCCAGCCCCTAACAGAACAGGGTAGGTAGTTCTTTTAGTGCTTATCTTGGTGGACCTTTCATATGCCGGAAGCCAAACAGCCTACAGTGGGACCTTCTTGAATACAAGTTATTAATTAGCCTCCTATTTTAATTTGAGAAGCAATGGCAGGAATGGACTTTTACTTAGGAACCTTGAAATTGAGCAATTGATGGTGAGCTAACATTGCTCTCTTACCTTTCTCCCCTTTGATCTTAATATCGAAAACGATTAAAAGCTGAAAATGGGTGGTGAATGTGTAGAGAAAATGCCAAGTAGGAGTTATAGGTGAGATTAATGAATTCATATACTGTTAACTGTATAAATACACAATTTTTTTAAACAGCACCATTTCCAAGTTATACACGATTATGACTTGGCACAATTTTTAAAGGTGGAAAAGGCTAGTTGCTAGTTAGGTGATAAGAGATGTTACATAAAAGGATAGGAGCTGGGTTCTACCTGCTACAGACTGCACTTCACACCTCCAGCTAGGACGGAAACAAGCCACAAGGAGGGAATACGCACCCAAGCTAACAATGGAAACTTTACTAAACCACTTCTCAAACGCTGCAGCCACCAAGGGCTTGCTTCATCTGGTAACTAAGGACAACTAAAATACTAATTGCATCAGCCATTTTCCCAGCATTCCATAAAATCCCAACTTCAGCTCAATTTAGAGGCTATTAAAAAAATATTCTAGACCTAGTAAAGTGCCTCCATTCGTAAAACGAAACATCCAAGATTAGAGAGTTTCTGACTGATATGCGTCTAAAATAGATCGACGTATACCGTAAATAAACAGCGCCTCTCCGTTGCCATATTTCAGTTAACGGAATACACACCCAGCCTTAGCCGATCTGGATGTGCGCAAAGTAGAAACTGCAAAGACAAAGATTTTTAGCGTCGGTCTCAACAACGCTCGACAGTAAAGTACTCCGCACGCAGCTGCTTCTGAAAAACCACCACGACGTCCCAAATTGAGCCAGCTCCCGATGTCGTCGCTTCCCCAGCAGCGAGGGGGAGACAGCGCGAAACCAACACAGAGCTGGCGGCGCCTCTGGGGCGCCAGGTGCGGCAGTCGGCAGTCCGGGCGCTCAGCGCAGCTTCTTGCCGGGCAGGCTTTCCCTGGTGCTGCGCGGCGGCGGGCGCGCGGCAGGCGGCGGCGGCACTTTGGAGAGCGGGCAGTACTTGATGGTGTGCGCGTTGTCGCCGCTGGCGCCGCACAGAGGGCACGTGTAGCGCCGCAGCACGGGACACAGCACTCGCCCGTCGGGGCCCTTAAGGATGTGGGTGGTGTAGAGGGCCACCGCCTCCTTGTTGTTCCGGCAGAATACGCACACCTGCAGCTCCGGCTTCAGTAGCCGGGCCGCGGCCGCCCCGGAGGCTGCCTGCAGCCGGGGCACGGATGCCCACGCTGGGGCCCGCTCCTCGCGCGGCGTCGCCTCGGCGGCTGTGGCAACAGGCGCGCAGCCCAGCAGTACGGCGGCGGCGCGACCCGCGAACGGGCTCAGCTCGGCGAAGCGCTCCTCCAGCATCCCGGCCTCCGCAGCGCCCGCGCCTAAATCCAGCGCGCGCAGCTCCAGCGCACCCCCCAGGTAGCGGCCCCGGGACCCCGGCTCGTCGCTGTCGTCGTCGTCGTCGTCGTCCTCATCGAAGTCAGGCGGCGCCAGCGCCGGCCCCAGCGTCCCGAGTCCGATCCCCGCGTGAGGGGAGCAGCAGGACGACGAGGAGGGCGGGGAGCCGCCGCTGCCGCCGTCCACCGCCTTGGTGATGAGCGTGGCGAGCCCCAGGTAGTCGTTCCAAGAGCTGAAGGGCTGCGGGTGCGCCGGGCTCGGGGTGCTCACGTAGCGGGCGCCAGGCACGAGCGCCATGGGCGCGGGGGCGCGGCCGCAGCGGGGCGAGCTGGGGGCCCAGGGAAAAGCCTCCATGGGCGGGCTGAGGGCCGCACGCCACCTCCCGCCGCCGGCGCGAGCCGGACGGAAGGGACACGCCGAGCCTGCCGCCCGCCTGCCGCGGGGTGGGGCCGCCTCGCTGCCTTTTATCGGGCGCGCTCCTCCTTGCCGCTGCGGCCCCGCCCCCTGCGCTCCCCCGCCCGGGCCACCGCGCCCCGAACGGGGGCGGGGCGGGGCGGAGCGGAGGCGGAGGCGGGCGGGCAGTGCGCGCGCTGCGCTCGGGCCCGAGCAGCCCCGGCGCCCGGCTTGCGCCCGCCTCGCCAGCTGCGAACCGCCCTTCCTTCTGCGAGGGGGCAGGCGGGGCGCCGCCTCGGGCGGCGGCGCTAACTGGCTGCCGCCCGGAGAGTCCCAGAGCCACGGGCGCCGCTCCGCCTGCTGATTGGTGCGGCCGGGCGGGAGGCGGGCGCGGCGCTCACAGCTGGGAGGTGAGGGAAAGTCGGGGAGGGGGCGGGGCGGCGACCGGGACCCCCGTCGCCCAAGCGCAGGGCCCTAGGTCTGAGCAGGTGACCAGGTCTGTGTGTTCCTCTGCCTGCCTCGGGATGGGGTCGGGATGGCGACCGGACGGTGCCCCAGGGCTCACGCAGCCGCCTCTCAGCCTTGGATGCCCCCCCCCCTCCCCAGCCCGCGTCTCCCCAACATCAGCAAAAAGGCTGTAGGAGGCGGGACTGGGTGCAATCTCAGGATGCAGCTCTCCCGGTTTGGGTCTCCTCTCTCTCGGCTGGGTGGCCTTTCCACCACACACGGCCCAGAAGGGTTTCAGAGTGAGAGAGTGTGTGCATCCTCGGAGCCCAGTTACCGAACACAGGGAATCTGTGAAGCGAAGACCTGAGCTGGGCCGAGGCGCTCCGAAGGGAGCTCCAGGGCCCGCCGGCCGGCGCGGGGAAGGATTTGAGGCAGCAAAGTGATGCCTGTTGGAGCCCCTTGTCAGGTTAGGGCTTCGAGGTATGAGGCTCTTCCTTACCTCCTCCATCCTAGCGGTTTGATGTAAGACCTGAGACCAGGCAGTCATAGTCTCTGCTTTTGCCAGTGCAGTTCCTTTTCAAGTTTTTCTTGGCACTCAAGTTTAAAAGTCGTCCTTTATTTCCTCCCCATCTCCCACCAAAAATAAAAGAGCTTGAGTACTGTGGGGCTCCCACAGAAGCCTGGCAGGTTTGCTGACACTGAACTTGAGCTCCCACCACGAGAACGCAAGCCCCAGAGTGGTATGAAGATTATTATTCTATAAATGGAAAATTCCACTCTGTTCACGCAGCCCTGCAGCCTGCATGTTTTCAAGCTAGGCAGACTTTTCAAGCTCTGAAGAGTGGGAGCACCGTTCTGAGAACTTTAGCAAGGAAAGTTTAAAACTGTGAGCTGCCATGACTGCTCCTCCAGGTCAGGCCAGAGGAAGGGAGGCAGACAGACCAAGGCCCCTCTCTTTCCCCATGATACTGAGCCCCTGTGGTTGAATGAAGAGGGAAAGAAAACTGTTTTGGGAACTTGAATGAGAACAAATGCCTTGCGTGGAACCTGCAGCCTGGGCAAGGGGGTCACAGTGATCGAACAGGGGCCTCTGGGAGGAAGAGGAGTGAGCAAGTGTCTCCTGGATCTGGCCACACTTGCTGCTTCCAGTCTGTTCACCTTGCCCACTGCCAAGTGTTAAGTAGGTGTTTGACCCCGAAGCACAGTCTAGAAGTGGAGGGGAAGTGCTCTTTTGTCTTCTGGCACCTTCTGGGTTGAGCCTTTGCTCTGAGTGACCATGGACAGGCCAGAGTGGGTGGTGTTCAGCTCTGGGTTAAATAAACAGACATTTTTGTCACTAAGAACAAACTCAGCCTAGCTGTGAGCTCTCCAGGTCTCTTTCAAGCAGTGGGACTGACTTCAGGGATGTTCTTAGCACCTCCCAGGAAGTTTGATTGCCTTTTGTTCACTTTGCAGGAGTCTGCTATGAAACAGACAAAACTAGCCAGAGTGTGAATATTTCTTCAAGGGACATTCACAGAATGTTGGAGCAGGAAGACAGGTGGACTTAGGTCTCATCTCAGCAGTTAGGGCTATCACTCAGTTTCTCCCGGAGTGGGGCCTGCCTGGTGGGGGAGAAGGCTCTGGGGGAACAGGGTGTCCGTGGGGAGGGCTGCTAGGGCTCTGTGCTCCCCCTGCCCAGGCTGTTTCTTCTGCTGGCGTTAGAATGGAAACCCGCGGGTACACACAGACCTCAGGCATCTTGAGATCTTCAGAAGCATGAGGTCAGCCCTGGGGAATGAAGCAGCTTGGCTGGTATCCAGGGAGCTCCAGAGATGCTGTTTGTCAGGCTCCAGGGTCCTGCTGGTCGGCCTGCCAAGCTTTTGCCAGGGGCTGGAAATGCTTTGGCTCCCCTAGCTGTGGGCTTGCAGTGGGTGAGGGGCAGTTGGGCCCACAGGGCCTCTACTCTTCGAGGTGCTAGCTCTGCCCTTGACACGCCTATAGCCAGCTCAGAGTCCTGGGGATAGGCTGCCCTGTGGAGGCTTAGAGTATGTCATAGCAGAGATGCCCTGTGGTGAAGTAGGGGGGCCTTGCTGGGCCCCAGAGGTGGGTTTTCAAAGACACATATGGCCTTGGGTGAGGGCCCCAGCTCGTTCCTGTGATCAGTGAAGGGGCTCCTTCAGTGAAGTGGCAGCTGCTCCCCCTCTTTGCTTGCTTAGTTTTGAGTCCCTCCCTCAGCCTCAGGGATGAGCTGTGCCAAGGGTTGAGGCAACCCGGAAATGTTGCTTCTTTGCCCCACTGGATAAGGAGAGAGCTGGTGACCAGTCCTTCCCGTGAGGTGTAAGTGTCTGTAGGGGATTCTGGGAAGGAATTTGCTCCTGTATTTAAAAAGGAAGCAGCCGGGCACAATGGCACATGCCTGTAATCCCAGCACTCTGGGAGGCTGAAGAAGGAAGATTGGAATTTTGAGGCCAGCCTGGGCAACTCAGAGATTTAGTGAGACCTTGTCTTAAAAAAAAAAAAAAGCCCAGATGTAGCTCAATGTGAAGGCCCTGTATTCAGTTCTCCAGCAACACACACACTTGTGGACCAGGAGACTTCCTCTGCTCAGGTCATAGAGCTGTGGCAGCCACAGGTGACAAGTTTTCAGGACAAAAAGCTGGCACACTGGTGGCCTTGGTGACTTTTTTTGGTGAATTGGTGGCATGTTACATGACATAATGTGTCTTTATTGTTTCAGCCACTTTGAGCCGGGCATTCTTTTCCTTGCAGCTGACTTTGTTGTCATTAAAATACAGCAATATGAAGAAAATGCATTTGGTGATGGTTTCAGAAAGGCAGGCTCCAGGGTTCTGTCAGGACAGAGGTGACAGCATTGTTGGAATTCCATATGTGTTTGGATAAGAGCTGAAAGGGAGCATGGAGATTGGGGGCATCTCTTCCCTCACCCCCTGCCTTGGGCTCAAGAGGCCTCACACCCAATCCCCCACCCATCCTCCCAGCGGCCTGCAGGCAGGGCTCTGACTTCCCCATGCTGCAGATGTGGGCCAGGCTCACGTCTCCAAGAAGTAGCAAGGCTGAGACTCATACCCAGTCCCTCTTGCTCCAGAGCTGGATTTGTGCCTCTTTGGGTGCACCTGCAGATTCTTGGAATCAAAGGGTTCTGGTGGAAGAGGGTGGGGCCAGCCAGCAACACAGAGTGGGAGAGGGGCCAGAGCAGGAGCTGCCTGGCTAAAGCAGAGTCCGATTAGAAGAGGTCTGTGTGCTTGTTTACCCAGTGGTTTGTCTCTGGTGTGAGTAATCCTTTCTCTCTGCAGCCTGTGGCTTTCTTTTTTTTTTTTTTTTTTTTTTGGTACCGGGGATTGAACCCGGGTTCTTGCACTTGCGAGGCAGGCGGCAGAACCACTGAGCTAAATCCCTGGCCCCGCCTGTGGCTTTCTTTCAGAGCTTTGGACACAGGATGTGCCTGGTGCTGACAGGCTGAAGGGTGGATGCCCCTGGGCTGAAGGTGCTTCGAAGAGCAATAGTAGCTCCCAAGCCCCAAGCCCCAAGCCCTTACAGGGCACTAAGCATTGACAGCGTTTCTGAAATCCTCCCAGCACCCCTACCGCCATACCCATTCCACGCAAAGGGAAATGAGGTTTGGGGAGGCTGAAAGCATACCTAGCATCTCACAACTAGGTGATGGGTGGAGTTTCTCTAAACCACCCTAGTCCTAATCATCCCCCTGGCCCACGGACTTGTTCATTTAGAGTTCACTGCATCCTGTCTCCCCAGCTCCTCTTGCCTCCCTAGAAGAGACTGCTAGCCTCCTGTCACTTGTCAGGCCTCATAGATGCCCCTCTGTCTGCAGGGGGAGAGGAATAAAAAGTTTGTGGGAAGGAAAAAAACCAGCACAGCCACTTTGGGAAAAGTTATATTGTGTTTTTAAAGGTTAAACAGCTGAGCATGGGCACATGCCTGTAATCCCAGCCCTCAGGAGGTTGAGGCAGGACAATCGCTCTGAGTTTGAGGTCAGCCTGGACTATATAGTGAGATCTTATCTCATAATTAAAAAAAGGTTAAACACAGGGCTGTGGGTGTAGCTCAGTGGTAGTGTGCTTGTCTAGCATGTACAAGGCTCAGAGTTCCATGCAAGCACTGGGGAAAAAGTCAAAAATAAGGTTACCACATGATCCAGTCATTCTACTGCTGGAGAATGTACTTACCAAGAGAAATGAGAATGCAGATCCACAGAAAGTCTTGTCTTGTACACAAGTATGCTTGGCAGCATTATTCACATTAGCCAAAACCTGGAAATAATCCAACTGCCCATCAAGTGGTGAATGGATAAACAAAGTGTGGTAATAGCCACAGAATGGAATACTCCTCAGCCATATAAAGGAGCAAGTGATACATACACACAAGGTAGAAGAACCTCAAAAACATTATGCTAAGTAAAAGAAGCCGGACAGAAGACTGTATGATCCTGCTTGTAGGAAATTTCTAGAACACTGTAGAGCTAGCAAGCAGTCCCGTAGTTGCCTGGAGTTATGGACGGAAAAGAATGAGTGGAATTGACTATAAACAGGCTTGAAGGAGGTGGATGAAGAGTCCTCAAACTGGATGGTGGTGAGGATTACACAACTGGGTAAATGGACAGTCCACTTACTTATGGTCATATAAATTATATCTCAATGAAGTTCTTAAAGCTGTTCACAACAGCATTATTCTTAATTACCCCAAACTGGAAACAGCCCACGTGTTCATCAACAGTAAGATGGAGAGTGATATGTTTATTCAGTGGAAGCCATTGGGCAGTATTAATGAGGGACTTACAGCCACGTGAGAAAAAGGGGTATCATAATGTTGAATGAAAATATAGACTTGCAAAAGAATAAAATGTATTATACTCAAATCTTAGTAAAACTAATATTCAATATTATTGTGTAGGAGACTATGGATTTGGACTGGCCCAGGCACTGGGCCCAACATGCCCAATCCAACACAGACTTTAATTGCAGTAACTGAGCTTGGGTTGGTGGCAGGAGGCCCTGTAGCCAGGGATGTAAACAATTAACTAGTTAATCTGTAACCAATTGACTGGTTGATTGACCAGGCTGTAGCCAACTAAGTTGTTTCTTCTACCTCATTTCTGTCCTACAACTGCTGTCTGATCACGTAGTTGGTTGGAGTTCTCAGAACCTGTTATGGTTTTGGGAGCTGCCTCATTTGCGAATTGTAGTTTTGTTTTGCTTGAATACACTCTATAAAGTTTAATTGGTTTAAGAATTTTTCTTTTAACACTTTAAATAAAATGTTTAAGAATGTAAACCTATGTGGTACAACTGTAGAGGAGAGCAGAGGAATGACTATAAAATTCAGGGCAGCGTTTTTCTGGGGTTCTGGGGATGATACGGGACAAGGGATATGTTTGAGGCATGACCTAAAAATACAGTGTGTTTTTAAATTTCTAAAAAGTTTATCGCAGCAAAAAGACATTGCCATTAATTCCCCTTAATATACTCCTCCTCACTTCAAACACACTTACTTAATTGTTCTGGCCATGTTTTGAACAGTTCTGGAAGTCTTTTTATTTTTTCTTGGTTTTTTGAGACAGGGTCTTGCTATGTAGTTTAGGCTGGCCTTGAACTCACCATCTAGCCCAGAATGGCCTTGAACTCATGGTAATCCTCCTGCCTCAGCCTTCCAAGTGCTGGGATTGTTTTCGATAACCCTTTGTACATAGTTGTCTTTTACTGTTATTCTGTATACCTTACTCATAGTTTTGATAGTCCTTTGAAGCCACTTAATAATAAAAAAAAATTTTGCTGAGTGTGCTAGTACATGCTTATAGTCCCAGCTACCGTGGAGGCTGAGGTTGGAGGATCACTTGAGGGTAGGAATTTGGGCCCAGCCTGGGCAGCATGGCGAGACCTCATCTCAAAAAAAAGTTTGACAAAATATGAATTATTTGCAGTCTTTGGTCCTTTATTACAAGTAGATATTGCTAACAATAACTTCAGAGCTGACCAGACCCTGCAGTTGAGAATTTCTGCTCCAGGCCTGGGCATGTTGCTCAGTGGTGGAGTATTTCCCTAGCACATGCAAGGCCCTTACATCTCTAGCACTGCAAACCAATCAACCAACTAGGAGGAGAATTACTGCTGCAGGTCCAGTCACCTCTTTGATGACTCTTCTCCATCATGCAGATACCAGTCTCTGCCTGGAGGGGGTCTGAGGAGCTTCTAGCCTTTCTTTGGTGGTTGGTGGTGGGATGTGGGCAGGGAGACCCCAGGCAAGGACCTGTTGCTTCTTTGGGGCTGAACTTGGTGTGATGGGAAGACTTCAGGGGAACTTCAGCTCTGGGGATTTCAGTGTGAGATGAGAAATTGACGATGGGGGGACTCGGGGAGGGGTTGCTGCTGTTCAGGGCTCCCCATAGGGCGTGGTTACCGTTTGTGCTCAGTGGTGCCTGCCTGTCATTCAGTGTGTGTTGTCTTCAGCCTCGTGTTTGGTTAAATGGCTCTTGGGGTTGTAATTTGACTTTTCCATCTGTGTACAAGTTTTAAAAATTATAGAAACTTTTCCTTCATGGTTGGTGTTCCATGATTATAATGAAGTTGAGCATTAAAGAGTTAAGTTTAGCAAATTAAACTACATACGCTGTCTTATTTTCTTGTTGCTGAGACACAATACCCAACACCCACAAGTTAAGGGAGGAAAGGTTTGTTTTAGCCCATAGTTTGTGGAAGTTTAATCCATAGTTGGCTGGCTCCAAGGCAGGGCAGCATGGCAGAGGGGAAAGAGCTCAGAGCATGGCAGGCTGGAAGCAGAGACAGGGATCAAGGAAGGAGGAGGGAGATAGAATCTTTGGGGCCATGCCCTCATGACCCACCTCCTCCAACCAGGATTTACCACCAATGTCACATTTGGCTATAAACTCATCTGTGGACTCATCCAGTGAAAGTATCATGCCCTAGGATCCAAACACCTCCCCAAAGCCACATCTATGAGTGCATGAGGCTTTAGGGGAACAGCTAGACATAAGCCATAACACACACACACACACACACAACCTAGGAAATGCATGGGAATATTTATTCCTTTTCTGAACTGGGAGGTTCTTTTGAATTTAAATAATAGATAAAGTTCCAAAGGAAAAAGTAATAGATATGCAACATGGAAAAAAATATAAAAACATTAACAATGATAAAATGCTAAGGGCCAGGGATGTAGCTCAGTGGTACTGCGCCTGCCTTGCAAGTGCAAGGTCCTGGTTACAAAAAAAAAAAAAAAGCTAAAAGGACACAACAAAGAGTTGGCAAACATTTTCCTGAAACATGATAAATATGCATCATAAATATTTCCCCACAATATATTTTCTAAAATATATCTATGGTATATATGAGAACACATTGATATTTAATAGCTATTAATGTATGTATAACAGAAACTAAATAGAAAATTAACACAGAAGTGAAAAATGGATAAAGTATATAAGAATGATTCATAGGTGAAATAGAATGATTTGTAAATGAGAAAATCTTCAGCTTCTGTAATAACTGAAAAAGGCAAATTAAAAGGATGCTATTTTTATCTATGAAATGATTTTTTTAAATCCTCTGAATTTTTGAAGAACCTGATGAAGTGGATACTTTGCTATGCTCACCTCTTTTGGAGAGCCATTTGGCAGGATCTTTTAAGACCCTGAAATTTTTTCTTCCATTGGATGAGTGATTTGACTCCTAGGAACCTATTATAAGGAAAGTCATGTTTCTTTTTTTTTTTTTTGGTACCGGGGATCGAACTCTGGTCCTTGTGCTTGCGCAGCAGGCAGCAAAACCACTGAGCTAAATCCCAGGCCCAGGAAAGTCATGCTTCTTAACGATGGGCCTGGGTCTGGGAAATGTGTTATGAGGGCAATTCTGCTGTGAAAGGGTCACAGTACACAGATTAAGACAGCTATGATGTTACTAGGCCTTGTAATCTTGTAGGACCAGCACTGTGTACTTGTCCCTTGTGAATGAAAATCTTATAGACATGACTATAACCCAAGATGCAGTCAGAAATTCCAGTAAAAATGTTTATTGTAGAGTTGTTATGAAATAGTACAGAACAGAAGACAATTTAAGGAATGGACAAAATAAGGAATGGTTAATTGATGGTACCTATGTATGATGAACTATTACATAGTCAGCAAAAATTATGCTTTTTAGGGCCAGGGATTTAGTTCAGTGGTGCCGCCACCTGCCTCGCAAGTGGAAGGTCCCGAATTCGATCCCTGGTACCAAAAAAAAATTATGTTTTAAAAATTATTATTATTTGCTGTATGGGGGATTGAACTCAGGACTTCGTGCTTGCCAGGCAGGTGTGGTGCCACTGAGCTACATCCCGGCCCTTTTAAAATTAATTTTTAATGATAAAAGTAAGTGCTTAGACTATAAATCTGTATCTGTGCAGGATGTGGCGGCTCATGCCTGTAATTCCAGCATTTATGAGGATGGCTGTGAATGTGAGGCCAGCCTGGGCTACATAATGAGTTCAAGGCCAGTCTGAACTATATAGCAAGACTCTTGACTCAGAAAACAAAACAAAAAAACCCCAAACAACATCCCCTCCCCTGTAACTTGGTATAATCCCAAAGTATTAACTGTTCTCCCTAGGTTGTTGTGCGATTTAGATCCCTCCCTTCTCATGTTGTAATCAAGAGCTAGGCCTTGGGCTCACCTGACCTTCGGAGCCAGCACTGGTGGGTATTCTTCCCCTGCATCTTTCTGGCACAGCTGTTCTTGCTCACGTCTTTACAATCAGGGCCCTTGTGATCACCCTGGGCCCAAATGCATAATCCGGGCTCATCTCACTATGGTGGGGCCAGCGGGTCAGGAACCTTAACCCCACCTCCAGGGTAACTTCTGCTTTGCCCTGGGCGGTGATATCTTCACAGGTTTGGGCGGACATGATGCTGCCTACCCCACGGGCTGTGTGACCTTGGGCACATTGTTTTCTTGAGCTTTGGTTTCTTCATGTGTAACAGTTTTCTAATCTCAGCACTGCTGATATTTAGGACAGATGGTTCTTTGTTATGTCCCAGACCTACTGTCCTGGGCTTTGTAGAGTGCTCAGCAGCATCCCTGGGTCTGTCTGTTAGATGCGAGTAACTGCCACTTCCCTAGTGTGACAACCAAAGATGTCCCTTGGAGGCCAAAGTCACCCCTGGCTGAGACTGGAGCCTTGAACCAGCTATGGTTCTTACCTTATGGTGTAGTTGTATCAGGTAGAGTCTCCCGGAGTGACTAGAGCATAGCAGGGTCTCTCCAGGTGGTAGCTACCTGTATTTTACTGTTTTAAATTTAGTTTTCACTGAAACATAAAATCATAAAAATTGTGCATATTTATGAGGTAACGTGATGTTGTCATATATGTATCCATTGTATAATGGACAAATCAGGGTGAACGTTATCTATCACTCCAAACACTGATCATTTCTGTGTGGTGAAAACATTCAAAATCCTTTCTTCCAGCTTTAAAAAATACATATTTGACTTTTCTGAATATATATTAATATTGTGGTAATAACTTAACTAGAATTATTACTATTATTATTTTGGTACTGGGGATCGAACTCGGGTCCTTGCGCTTTTGAGGCAGGCGGCAGAACCACTGAAGCTCAATCCCTGGCCCATTTAACTAGAATTATTAAAGATAAGGGCCAGGGATTGAGCTCAGTGGTTTCCGCCACCTGCTGTGCAAGCGCAAGGACCCAAATTCAATCCCCGGTACCAAGAAAAAAAGAAAAAAGAATTATTAAAGATAAACTGTTAGTGGTTGGTCAGGAGACTTGAGGAGTAAATACTTTAAAGGCAAAAGTTACTTTTTCAATAACACTTTTAGTTATTCAAACGTGAGTTAATTTCTATTATAAACAAATCACACAATATGGACCACACGAATATTTTCCTTTCTCTCCAGGCCCCTGCCCACTGCCATTCCCTCCCCAGAGGCAATTCATGGCGTGTGAGCGCCTGGGGCAGGAATTTCATTTCTATACTTTCACTGTTTCATCCTTGTGGGGGTGGTGGTGCTAGGCTCATGGTGGTCACTAAATTACGTTTGTTAATGAATGAATTTAATGTGTGTTGTTTCAGTTTGTTTTTTTTTAAAGTGCTACATAAATCTTAGCAGTTGTTATTGTATCCCAGTCCGGCAGTTTACAAGCCATCTGGTCAGTTACTTGAACTCACAGAATCTTACTTCTGCAGGGGGTTGCTGTGAAGTATTCCAGGGGTTTTGCCGCTCATTTACCCAGACACACACACACACACACACACACACACACACACACTCCTTTTTAATTAATAGCTCTGAAATCCCATCTATTCTGCATTTGCTTTTTTTCACTAATCATGTCTTAGAATCTTTGCTGGTCAATTATATAGAACTGCCACACTCTTTTTTGTTGCTTTAAAAATGAGCATGGTTTATTTAAGGGGTGATATCAAACTCCCTGTTTCTCTTCCCAGGTCTGGCAGGGGCTCAATGAACAGGTCTCAGTTGCTGATGGACCAGAGTGTTCTACAAGCTGGAGGAGCCTATTGATACTTAGTTTTGATCATCTGTGCCAAGCTTTGAGTCTTTTTGGTTTGAATGCGTCAGAGTCTTGTCTGGAAATCTACCCTGAGACTATTTTTAGCCTGTTTGGCTGGGGCTCAGCTGCTCTATGGAAACATTGTGCAGGCAGGGCTGTTCTTTGTCCTCAGGTGCTGACTCCAGCAGGCGGCCACAAGCGTTTGAGGTACTCCTGTTTCTCAGATGGACCCAGCCCACGGTTTATGGGAAACCTCAGGTTCTTGAATCTTAATTCAGGACTGAGGGTCTCTGGAGTCAGCTCCAGCCAAGGGGTAAGAGACCCCCAGGGATTCCTGGGTTCCCTGCTGCTCCTGCTGGGACTGTGTTGGCAGCTGGACACTGATGGGATGTTTGCACTTTGCCTCAGCTTCTGCCCCAAACAAGCTGCCCACATGGCACCCCCTAGCCTTTGCAGGAGCTGTTTCCTCTTCCCTTCATCCTTTTTGGTCAGCACACACTGCCTTCCGAAAGTTTCCCCCTTTTCCACACGGCACAGCTGGCCACTTTCTTTTCTGAGTCCTAAGGGACTTTGTACCATCTCTGTCCTGGACACAAGGTAGGACTGACAATGGTCACCAGTCTGCTCCCTTCCCTGGATGGGGGCCCATCCTGGCTCCTGCACATCACAGGACTTTGCAAAGGGCTGCAGAATAAAGGCGCTTGAGGAGAGGTAGAGTGCAACATGGAACAGGAGGAGCCAAGGGATCCCAGGACCAGGAGGCACGGGCAGTGTGCAGATGACTCAAGGGTGGGGATGAGAGACCCAACATGTCAAAGACTTTAATTCAACTCTGTCGAAGCCTCTGATTCCTCGTAGAAAGACTGAAGGACGATGGCCATCGTTTCAGTGGTAATAATCACACATGGATCTGGAAAAGCGCCTTGCAGCAGTCTTCACATGGAGAGGAGCACAGCACTGCTCACTTTTCTGGGGTCTGATCCCAAACCCTGACCACTGAGATGAGGCTGAGAAGTGGGGAGGCAGGAAAGGGCCGGGGTATGGCGCTATCTCTGAATAGACCTGTTCTACGTGGCGTTTTCGCTACGCTCCTAAACTACTTTGTAGGAGCTGATTAACTCGAGATTTATACACATTAGTTTTGTTGTTGTTGTTTGTTATCCTGGAGATTGCCCACAGGGTCTGCGCACTGAGCTATATCCCCAACTCTTGTTTATTTTTTATTCTGAAACAAGGTCTCACTAAGTGGTTGAATTGCCCAAGCTGGGCTCAAACTTCCAATCCTCCTGCCTCGGCCTCCTAGAGTGCTGGGATTACAGGTGTGCACCACTACACCCAGCCCTTTGCACACATGTGTAACATGCTCTTTTGCCTGGTTTCTCAGCTCAGGCCATAAGGTGGTGGGATGGAGGAGGTGGTGAGGGACAGGTATTCAGTCAGCTCTGTAACTATTACTGTATAGCTGCAGAATATGATTACCTGGCAGTGTGAAATCTGAATTACTGGGAACACATTAAACTTCATTTATTCTGTTTAAGAAGGCAAGAAATGTATAATGCAGTTTAGAAAATAGTTAACAAAATTTGATGTTTTGAGTATCTTTCATGTGACTACAGATTCACTTACGTGAATGCCAGCTAAGTCATAAAAACCATGAATAACCTATCCTGCGCTGTTACTTTGTTAATCTCCAACAACCCAGGGAGGTAGATATTATAGGTTATCTTATTTTGTAGATGTGGAGGATGAGGCTCAGAGAGGGAAAGCAACACACTCAAGGTCACGCAGCCCCCAAGGAATTTGGATCCAGGCTAACCAACTGCAAGGCCAGTGGTTTTACCTCATTCGGTCTCTGACTCTGATGTGACTGTCCTCGTCTGTCTCAGCAGTGTCTCGAGCTATCCTTTCGTCTCTCCACTTCCCACTAGTTCCCTGGAGCTGCTTTACAGGTTGCTGGATGCATCCTCTGACATTTGCTGCTGAACAGCACCCTTCCTGGAGCCAAGGAAAAATGCAACGTTTGTTGCTGACAGCTGAAGATGGAGCCTGATGCTCAGATGTGCTTGGGACCCACAGTATTTGGGTGAACCAGCCATGCTGGGTGCCTAGGCCAGGGATGAAGTCCGAGGCCATCTCTGCATAGTGACTGGGGCCAGCTGAAGGGCAGGAGGCGACCGCTCCTGGGACAAAGGGACCTGGTCAGGTGGGGTGGCTGCACACAGGTTGACTGCTGGGTGCAGCCAGAGACACAGGCCCTCGTGTGGAACAACAGTGTTACCTTCAGAAGGGAAGCCACCATGAAGCAGCATCAAGGGCCGGAACGGTCTTTGTGACCCAGAGCCGGGATCCTTGTTTCTCACTTTCTCTCCTTTGGGTCTCAGATTCCTTGCTGTTAAATAGAAAGGCAGACATTGGCACGGAAAACGTGAATGCATACCACAGTTAAATGAGGTCACAAAACACTGCGACCCACTCCCATTTTCTTTTATTAAACAGCTGATAGGCACCTTTCCTGGGATTATAAATGTGCACCACCACACCCTGCATATTTACTTATTTTATTTTTTTGGTACCAGGGCTCAAACTCAGGACTTCACCCTTGCCAGGTAGGTGCTGTGGCACTGAGCTAAATCCCTGGCCCTAACTTATTTAAAAAAAACACACACAAGCTTGATGTGTTATGCACATGTACCAACTCCCTGTATGAATGTAGTCAATGTACTGCAAACATGTACTAATAAAATAAAATTTAAAAATACACAAACTTGAATGCAGGTTTTAGACTCCATATCCTGAGCTCCTATCACATCCTTGCTGCTGGCCCTGCTGTTGAAGCCTGGCAGTGGTTGCCCCTTCAGCCCTGGAGGTGCAGCCAGCTGGCTGCTGTGTGGATCCAGCCACCTGCCAGCAAGACCCTATGTCTGCACCTGCTCCGTGGTTTCCAGGGCTCCACACCTGAGCAGGCTTACAGCCAGGATTGGCTGGTGCCAGCCTCTGTTTTCCAAACATCCCAACCAGGAGCCTGGTCCTGAGTGCTTCTCCACCTTCCCTCTGTGCCTGCTGCCCAACCCAGGTCCCCACAGTGTGAGGGCCTGCAGAGGTAAGAGTTGGAGTAGGGTCAGGGGACAGGTGAAACTTTGATGCTTCCTCTACTTTCCATTCTTTCTCTAGCCATTTTCTGGGCCCACCCCTGTCCTATGCCTGTTTTTTCTGCCTCCACTAACCCCTGTCCCCTAGTAACTCCTGCTGGGCCATCATGGCCACTCCAGTGCTGCTTGAGCCTTTGGTGGTTCAGTAGGCTTCCCTGTGCTCCTTTGGGTTCCTCTGGACCACACTTCTCTCATGCCAAGTGGTCTTGGTAGTGCTGTCAATCACAACTCTGCTCCTGCCACAGACAAACCAATGCAGGGATCCTCAGCCCTGGCCACAGAGACTGGCTCATGCATGGGCATGTGACCCAGATGGGATCAGCCAGCTCCTGCCCTGAAAATGACGGGAGAATGCTGCAAGAAGGAAGTGTTCTTTTTGCTATCACTTATCACCTGGCGTGCTGGGAGTCTGACTGCTGGAGGTTGTCTAGCCTGCCCAGGGAGAGCACCTACATGCAGAGGAAAATCAGTGGAGATAGAGCCCTAGTCGTCAGTGCTTCAGCCCCTGGATCCAGCTGTACCTGAATAAGGCTGCTCCTGGATTTCCCAGTTAAATGATCCAGTAGATCTCTGCAGTTTAAACTGGTTTGACACAGGATTCTGTTCCTTGCATCTGAAGGAGACCTGGCCAATCCAACTTCCCTGACCTTTCCCCAGTTCACCATGGCCCTTTCCTAAAGTTGGTAACTCCTGTTTCCACTGAGTGCTATATTGTTGTTACTTGCGGCTGTCCTCCTCCTTGGCAGAACCTCCCTGCTTTTCTTTTGGCCCCCAGAGCTGAGACCCCAGATTGTATTTAGTGAAGGGTGACTGAGCAGGTCAGTGGGGTGTGAATGAATAAGGCTGATGAGCCCCTTCTGCAGCTGCTAATGCCTCTGTCTGTTCAAAAACAAGCCGAGTCTCAGCTCACCTCCCAAGGAGGCTTTTTACAAAAATGAACAACTGGCTTTACTGGTCAACCTTTCCTACTGCAGGAATGGGCTCCGCTTGGACAGTGCCTCTATGATCCTGCCAAAGGTTTGGGGTTGTGGACTAATGAGAAAACCCAAAGTCAGAGCTCGAAACCTGCTGGGGGTACAGCGGGCAGCCAGAGCTGTCCTGGTCCCTTGGAGTCAGCCAGGAGGTCAGAGGTGGGACCCCTTGTGGTGTTGGGGTAGCATCCTGGACAGGGCTCTATTTTGAATGGTTAGAAAGCTGACTTATTGGCAGGAATCTTGACTATCCACAACTTCAGTTCCTGGGGAAAAGTTCAGATTTATTTAATGTGATATGATCCTGGTACATACTGTTTTCAGAATGGCTGCAAGGATAAAAGTTATGACATTAAAAAACTGAGTCAAAAAAAAAAAAAAAACCAACAAAAAAACCCTGAATCAAATGACCAACATGTTTCCAGGCCTGCCACTTGTGGAAAGCTTGGTGGACAGTTGAAGAAATGTTTTCCTATAATAAATTAGAAAGTGGGACTTTTTCCCCCCTCCAGCTAATCTTTTATAATAAATTTGACTGTGTGGGGAAGGATTTTTAAAAATAATTCTTCCCTGAAACATTACATCTGCTGGTCTCAAACTGTTAGAAAAGACCCTTGATAAACCTGAAACTGATGGAGGTTATATAATCTATAATTTCCATATTAAATTAAATTTATTTATCTTGAGATGGGGTCTTACTTGCTCAGGCTGGTCTTGAACTCCTAGACTCAAGTGCTATTGTTTAGCTCTAAAATGGCCCCCAAAGGGCCGTGGATTTAGCTCAGTGGTTCCACTGCTGCCTTGAAAGCTCAAGGTCCCTAATTCAGTCCCCAGTACCAAAAAAACCCCAGCATAAAACAAAAAACAAAATAAAATGGCCCCCAAAGCTGGGTGTGTGTTACACGCCTGTGATGCCAGCACTGGGGAGGGTGAGGCAGGAGGATCACTCTGAGTTCAAGACCAGCCTGGGCTACAAAGTGAGTTCAAGGTCAGTCCGAACTATATCGTGAGGCCCTGTCTCCTCCAACAACAACAACAACAACAACAACAAAAACTGGCCCCAGATTCTCACGTGTTTGGAAAGTGATTGGATCATGGAGGTGCTATAGCTGGCTTGGTGTTGGGATGTGGGTCTGGTCGGAGGAGATGTGGCTTGCAAGGGTTAATCTTCCTCCCCAGCTCCTCCCTTCTTTCTCTGCTCCTTGGATGCCCTCCAGACAAGAACAGTTTTCCTCCAGCCAGGCCTCTCCACCATGCTGCTGAATATACAAGGACTGAAACTTAGAATGTGAGCCAAAGCAAACCTCTTATCCTTTAAGTTGCTGGTGCTGGGTATTGTGTCCCAGTGACAGGGGAAGTAGCAAAGACACAGCTATTCCAGTTCTCATTGTCTGAGTTTCATTGCAGCTTCAACCCTGAGGATAGAGAGATGTGTTGTCTTCACTGAGCCCATCTGCAAATGCAGATTTATGAGTGGAATAAATGATTTTTTTTTCAGTACCAGGGATCGAACGCAGGACCTTGTGCTTGTGAGGCAGGGCCGGCACCACTGAGCTAAATCCCCAGCCCCTAAATGATGTTGTTTTAAGCCACTGAGTTCTGGGTAGATTGTCATACAACATTCTTCATGGAGACTCTGGGTCTGTGGATTGGCTGGGAATGCTTGAGGGGCTTTGGTTCTTTATTGTGTTGACTTGAGTCAGATTTTTGCTCTCCTGACCTAGAGTTTTTTAAAATAACATTTCTTTCACAATTCAGGGCCCATGAAATTGCTGAGGATAAAATCAAATTCTAAAATCACAAATGACATAAGAATTACCATGAAGAAGAGACAGCACACAAGATTCTAAGAACCCAAGGCAATTTGAATTTATTAAAGAGAGAAGGAGTAAGAGGAAATAAGAAGGAAGGAACAGTATATCATAATACAAGAAAAAAACTGAAAAAGAACTGGATAGGCTTAATAGCAGGTTAGTAACAGAAAAAATTAGAGATGAAATTCTCTCAAATGCAATAAAAAATGGTAAAGAGATAGAAAATATGAGCAGTTAAGAGATAGGGAAGATAGAATGAGAAGGTCCAACACATGTACATCTAATAGGCATTCCAGGAGGAGTAGCATGGGGAGAATAAGAAATATTCAAAGAGGTAATGCTGAGAGTTTTCTATAATTGATAAAAGATGACTCTTCAGTTTGAAAGTGGACAAAGGAGAATGTTTTAGCTCTAAAAATAAAAACAAGTAAATACACACTTACATACAATGAATAAAATTACAGAAAACCAAAAACAAAGAAAAATCTTAAAAGAAACCAGACATAGATATTGCCTACAAAAGAACAATAGCTAGGCTGCCAGCAGATTTAGTGAAGGTAAAAAACAGAAAACAATAGAACTATATAGTAAAGATGCTACTGTAAATAATTGTTAACTGAAAATTCCGTAGCCAGCTAAGCATGAGGGTGAAAAAGAGACTTGTTAAGTCAAACAAAATTTAGGAGACTCTGCCTTGCAGATTCTTGTAGACAGGATGACTACAGGATGCACTTTAATAAGATGGAATTTAAGCCCAGGAGGAGAAAGAAGAATGTAAGAATTAATTGTAAGACAATAATTTGGCAATTACATACATAAGTCTAAATAAGCATTGAATGTATAAAAACAGCAATTAAATAGCACCCAGTTTTGAGGACTCAAGAAAGGTGAAATTAAAGTATCAGACTTTGACAACTTGGAAAATGGAGATGAGATTGGAGGCAACAATTGGAGGTCCTTGTTATTGAGGTAGAGAATATTGACACTGTGTAACTTGGAATCTCATTAAATATTCATGTTAAAAGATGGTAGAAACTAGCTAAGCTAAGAAGGTTATAAGAAGGTATAACTTTGAAATTTCTGGAAAAATAATCTTAAAACTCTGATTAGTCCAAAAGAAAGGAGGAAAAAGAAAGCAAAGAAAATGCAAAGTAAGTAAAAACTCAGAATGGGATGATAGAAAGCTACATACCTCGGTTATAATACAGTACATGTAAATAGATTGTACTTGCCATTTAAAAGAGAAATTCTCACACTGAATTAAAACTGTACCACCGCCAACTTGAATCCAGTTTCGTGCTATTAAAAGCATCAAATCTAAAACCTAGGAGCGATGGGCGGTGAAAACATGGAAGAAGATACATGCAACAAATATCAACCAAGAGGAAGCCAGCGGAGTAATGTAGTATCAGACAAAATCAATGAGGAAGAAAGTCTGTTACCATCGCCTTTCTCCCTAGCTCCCCACTGACTCTGGGTTCCCCTCAGGATGGAAACCCCCCCCTTCAGGCTCAAAGCAGCCCCTACACTGATTGTAATGGGGATGACCCTATTTGCACCTTCACTGGTCTGTGTCCTGGACTCTGCCAGGTGGGGTGGGGTTTTTCCAAGGGACCATCTCACTCTTTGGTAGCTTTAGGGGTGGCTTTGGGTTTGATCCAGTGCTGGACCTCCAGGTAGAGGAGGAGGTGGTGGGTCACATGGAGAATGACCTAACAGTCAGGCAGCCTGAGCTGTGATCTCAGCCCCTCTCCATAACCTCACGGAATCACCACTGCCCCCAGCCACAGCATGTACCCTTTATGAAGGTACCTAGTAAATCAGAGTGAAGTTGGGCATCTGGGAACCTTATCTCAGACGCTTGGTTGCAAGGGAAACAAGATCATCCAAGGTGGGCTCAAACTAAAAGGAAATTTGTTGGCTAATAAAACAGGGAAGGTGAGGAGTGACATAAGCTTTGGTCATGACTGGACCCAGAACTTCTAAGACCATCAGGACCTCGCCTTTCAAGGCTTTGGCACTACTCTCCTCTCAGCTGCCTTCTACCTGAGCTTGTGCTCCCAGCCCCTCAGTGCAGGTGGCCGTCTACAGATGTGGCCTTCCGTGCAATCAGCTTCAGAGTCCCAGGGGGAAGATGATGCCTCTTCTTTGACACTTTGAGCAAAAGTCCCAGAGTGAATCTCAGGTCCAGTCTGGTCATGTTTCCACCCTGGATCAGTCACTCCGGAGAGCCATCATACCAGACATTTCAAAGCCTGGTGTGGTGGCCCCCACAGAGTGCTGTCAGAGCCCAAGGAGGCAGTGTGGAAGTGTACCTAGGAGGTCAGAGGAGGGGACAGCACAGTTCATAATAGCAGGCCTCATCTCTGTACTTTCTGCCTGTACTCAGGGTGACTTTCTACTCCACCTGAGATCAGGCCTCAGTTTCCTTCTGGCTGAGATGAGGGCCTAGCCTCCACTCCACCTGAGTGAAATTGCAGAGAATCGCAGCCAGAGCCACAGATCTGATTACTGGAAACTGAATGGCTTCCAAGGACTCCTTGAGGAGCCTGGATTCACACTTCTAAATATGGAAATTTAATAACCATACTTGATGTAACCCTCTATCTCTGTCTGCAGCACTCCAGAGAGAAAATTAGTCTTGGTGTTTGCAATTTTACAGATATTAGGGGACCAAGGCAAAACATATCAGTTCATGAGTTGGAGGGGGTGAGGTGACCCGGCAGGCCTCGTTGGCTGGTTGGATTGTTGATAGAATCGTTAACATGTGAGAGTTGGAGGCCCGCTGGGCTGAATCCGGTCAGAGATCTTCATGCCGGCTCTGTGAAGATCTAGTTGGACAGCTCCTACTTTGTAGGTAAAAGGAGGCCTCTGTGTGACGTGTGTGTGTGTGTGTGTGCGCGCGCGTGTGTGTGTGTGTTCCTGCAGGAGAGGGTTCATTGCTTTCATCAGATTTACAAAGGGACCCATGACCAGCAAAATACCGAGAGCCCTGAGTGGGGCTGGAGACCCTTCATTGGTGGTGGAGGGACATGGGCCCTGGGAGAAGGGCTGCCCAGGAGAGGCCCTCAGCTCAGTGTCCGAGCTGGTGCTAAACCTCAGGGCTCTGGATTCTAGGTGGGGGAAGTCTTTTTTAAAAAAAAAATTTATAAAACAACTTTATTAAACCAAAAATCTGCATACCACACAATTTAAAAACTTAAAATGTAAAATTCAGTAGACCCCAGCACATTTACAGAGTTCTACAACCACAACCTCAATCAAATATACGTCATTTTCGCCATCAAATCAAAACACTCCACTGTCGGGAGCAATGCTACATAATTTTAGGGGAAAATCATTTGGTTAGCTTAGTTCTCCTGCCTACAGCCCAGCTATGGAACTCTGAAACGTAATTCCATTTTGGCCTCCGGTCACGACTGAGACCTCAATGATCCAGTGATGCTGTGATTCTCCAGGACAAGAAACATCCTGGGAGCTGAAAACATCCTGGGAGGAACAAACATCTACTCAGTTCCTCGTTGTTCTTGGATTGTACATCTTATTTACGCAGGATGTGCTGAACTCTCTGCAAGTCATTTGTTACATTTGTTTCTCCTGATGTACTGAATAAAACGTGTGGTAAGCTGGGGGCTTTTGTCTTTGTCTGCCCAGAGCAGCACTGATCAGATCCAAAGCTCATCTTCTTTTCAGTTTCATTTTTCTACCTTTCCTGTAATTCGCCTTATGCTGCCGTGGCTCCCAGGAGACTAGGACTTACTGCAGAGATAACATCCCCTTTCCCTGTTCCCTACCCTCCACCTACTAGTCGTCGGCTCCCAATCCCACCCTGATAAATCTAAATAACCGCTGAGCTACTCTGTCTTCATAGATTTTCCTATTCTGGGAATTTACTTTTTTTTTCTTTTAAAATAGACCACGTCCACAACAATAAAGACCTTAACCTATCCAAAGAAGAATAAATCCTGCAACGTGAGTCCCCACACCATATTAGAGTGAAACCAGAGGCTGATAACAGAAACATACTTAGAATATATGTAATTACTTTTTTTCTTTTTCTTTTCTCTCTCTCCTCTTTCCTATTAAAATTTTCATATAAGGGAAGTCATATGATGTACAAGATTGTCTGATTTATTTCACTCACCATTATGGTCTCAAGATGCATCCATTTTCCTACAAATACCTCAAGTTTATCTTTCTTAATGGCAGAGTAGTATTCCAGTGTGTACAGGTACCACATTTTCTTTATCCATTCATCTGTTAATGGGCATATAGGCTGATTCTAAGATTTAGTTATCATGAATTATTCTGCTATAAACACAGGTACACATGCATCGCTGGGGTATGTTGTTAACTCTTTTGGGAAGATATCCAAAAGGGGAATAGCAGGTCAAATGGAATTTTCATTTTTAGTTTTTTGAGGATTCTCCATACTGATTTTCCATAGTGGTTGTATCAGTTTACATTCCCACCAACAATGAAGAAGGGTTCCTTTCTCCCCTCAGCCTGGGTGGCTGAAGTCTTCTAATCCAGATGTTTCCAAGTCTGGCTAAACATCAGATCCTCTAGGGGATAAATCAACAACGTGCTTTCCAGGGCTAGCTCCAGACCCTCTGGGTCAAGTTATGGATGGGTCCCAGAAGCCTGTGCGGCCAGTGTATCTCCAGGTGGTCACCCAGGACTGTTGCTGGGACAAAGATCTGGGTCCGTTGTTTGAGAACATGCTCTAGTAGGGTAAGTGGGTGTGTTGAGGATTTCCAATGTGACCCTCACTTTTGGTGATTTGCTAGAAGGACTCATAGGCCTCAACATACAGTCATACCCATGGCTAAGATTTATCATAACAAAGGAAACAAAAATTAATAGCAAATGGAAAAGGATGGGACGAAATCTAGAGGAATCAGGGCACAAACTTTGAGGAGCCCTCCTCCAGTGGACTCACACTCATGGGACATGCTGAATTCTCCAGCAACAGTTGTGACAATAGGTGTGAGCATTGCCCTCTAGGGGACTTGTCTGAGTCTTCTTGGAAGGAAGTCTACTCAAGCATTTTGGCCATTTTTTGTATGTTTGTTTGTTTGGTTTTGGTACCGGGGATCGAACTTGGGTCCTTGCGCTTGTGCAACAGGCGGTGAAACCACTGAGCTAAATCCCTGGTCCCAATTTTGTCCATTTTTGAATTGAGTTCTTGTTAAGTTTTAGGAGTTCTCCATATAGATTATCAGATACATGAAATATGTTCCCCATTATATTGTCTTTTTACTCTGTTGATCTTGTCTTCTCCCCTCCCCCCCCATTAACTTTATTGGTACATTCTAGGTATAAAATACAGTTACATTCATCATTGGGCTCTTGTACCATTACATGAGTATCTTGGTTCTTATTGATCTTGTCTTCTGATGCACAGAAATTTTTAGTTTTCATGAAATTCAATTTGTTTACTTTTTCTTTTGTTTCCTGTGTCTTCAGTGTAACATTCAAAAAATCATTGCCAAATCCAGTGTCCTGAAGCTTTTGCCCTTTTTTTTTTTAAAGAATTTTCTTTTTTTCTTAGTCTACCTACCTAAAGGTTTATCACATCTGTTGATCTTTTCAAAGAAAGCTTGGTTTGCTTCCCATATTTTGATTTTTGTCTATTGTTTTACTATTCTTGATTTCATTTATCTCTATTCCAGTCTTTATTATTTTCTTCCTTCTGTTGGCTTGGGGTTTTGTTTGTTCTTTCTCCAGTTCTTCGGCTTGTAAGATTAGGTCATTGATTTGAGAGCTTTGTTTGTTTTATTTTTTTAATGTAAACATTTACAGGTATACATTTACTCCTTAGTACTATTTTTTTTGGTTTGTTTGTGCTGTTTCCCTTAAGTTGTGGTATGCTGTGTTCTTGTTTTCATTCATCTCTAAGTGTTTTCTAATTTTCCTTGTAATTTCTTCATTGGTCCATTGGTTATTTAAGAGTATGTTGTTTAATTTCCACCGCATGTGACTTTTCCAATTTTACTTACGCTATTAATCTTAACTTCATCTCATTGTGGTTGGAGAACCTACTCTGTACAAGAGCTATCTTTTAAAATCTACTGAGGGGCTGGGGATTTAGCTCAGTGGTTTCACTGCCTGCTGCGCAAGCGCAAGGACCTGAGTTCGATCCCCGGTACCAAAAAAAAACAACCTACTGAGATTTAATTTGTGCCCCAACAAATGTCTTATCCAGAAAAATTTCCCATGTGCACTTGAGAAGAATGTGGTTTTTTTTGTTTTTTGTTTTTGGTACCAGGGATTGAACTCAGGACCTTGTACTTGCGAGGCAGGCGCAGTGCCACTGAGCCAAATCCCCAGGCCAAAAATGTGTATTTTATTGTTGCATGCAATGTTCTGTACATGTCCCTTAGAGCTTGCTGGTTTATTGTGTTAAATTCTCTATTTCCTTATCTTCTATCTTGTTGTGCTATACATTATTGAGAGTAAATGCATCCTACAGCTGTTATTATAGGACTATTTATCTCTCCCTTCAATTCTGTTAGTTTTTGCTTTGCATATTTTGATGGCTTCTCATTACATGCATAACTTTTTTTTTGCTGTATTGCATTTGTTATTAATACATAATGTCCTTGTTTCTTGTGAACTTTTTGGATTTGAAGTCTATTTTGTTTGATATGAGTAATATCTCTATTCTGTTTTGGTTATTTGCATGATTTTCCCCCTTTCTTGTCTTTGGAAATAAAGAGCATCTCTTATGACAGCATATTGCTCCATTGTGTTTTTCTAAAATTATTTTGCCAATTTCTGTCTTTTGATTGGAGAGTTTAATTCATTTACATTGAAAGTAATTACTTAAGGAGGGACTGACTTTTGTCATTTTCTACTTGTTTTCTATATGCTTCATAGGCTTTATGTCCCTCATTCCCTAAATTATTGCCTTTCCCCCCCTATTTATCTGATTTTTCTGTAGTGAAATGTTTAAATTGTTTTTCCCATTTCCTTTTTTTTTTTTGGTGCTGGGGATTGAACTCAGGACCTTGCACTTGCGAGGCAGGTGCGAAGACACTGAGCTAAATCCTCGACCCGCCATTTCCTTTTGCATATATTCTATAACTGTTTTCTTTGTGGTTCCCATGGAGATTACATCTAATATCCTAAAGCACTCTAATTTGAATTTATCCCAGCTTAAGAAAATTCTTCTCCTTTATACTTCTGTTACTGTGTTTTTCAGGAGCTATCTTAAAATTACACCTCTATATGTTGTGTGCCCCAAAATATAAATTCATAACTGATTTACATTCATTCATTTCTTGCATTATATAGCCAACAACATGGGGTTACAAACCACAGTTACATTAATCATAGCTTTTAAACTAATTTTTGAAAAAGTATTATTTTCCTATATCATATAAAAAAAAAGAGTTACAAAACCCTTGTTACAGTGATTCTAGCTTTTACAATTGTCTAGTTATTTACCTTTATTGAATTTTTTTTTTTTGGTACTGGGAATCAAACTTGGGACCTTTCACTTGTGAGGCAGGTGAAATCCTCGGCCCTATTTACCTTTATAGAGATACTTATTTTTTTAAAAATTTTAATTCATTGGTACATTTTAGGTATACAATATAGTGACATTCATCATTGGAAATTTGCACCCTTACATAATCTCTCTTGATTCTTATTTTTTCCCCTTTCCCTGCCCTCCCTTCAACACCTCCATCTCTCCCTATTTATAAAGATTTTGTTTCCTTTTTCCATTTTCTCATATTAATTCCATTCCCTTCTTTCCTTTCCACTACCCCTCCCACTTCCCCTTCCCCATTGCCCCTTTTCTTCCTGTTTCACATTATGTATTATACCTTTTAATCCTTATTTACACCTTCAGTTTCTCATACTAGAGAAACTATTGGGTATTTACACATGTGTGTCCTATTTATTTCACTTAAGAGTATGGCCTCAATGTGCATCCATGTAGCTACAAATGTCTCTAATTTTCATTTTTTATGGCTGAGGAGTACTTCATTTTATAAAACCACATTTTCTTGATCCAGTCTTCAGTTGATGGGCATTTGGGCTGTTTCCAAGTTTTAGCTATTACAAACTGTGCTAAGGGCCGGGGATTTAGCTCAGTGGTTTCACCGCCTACTGCGCAAGTGCAAGAACCCGAGTTCGATCCCCGGTACCAAAAAAACAAAAACCAAAACACCAGAAAACAAACTGTGCTGCTATGAACATGGGTGCACATATATCACTATGGTATGATTCTTTTACTTCTTTGGGGAAGATCCCCAGCAGGGGAATAGCTGGGTCAAATGGGACTTCTGGTCCTAGTTCTTTGAGGTATCTCCATACTGATTTCCACAGTGGTTGCATGAGTCTACACTCCCACCAGCAGTGGAGCAGTGTTCCTCTTTCCCCACAGCCCCACCAGCATTTGTTATTGGTTGATTTCATGATAGCAGCCATTCTTTCTGGAGTGAGGTGGAATTCTCAGCATTGCTTTCATTTGCATCTCTCAAATGACCAGTGATGTGGAACATTTTTTCATATGTTTATTTGCTATTTCCACTTCTTTGTCTGAGAAATGTCTGTTCATTTTGGATGCCCATTTTTGGATTGGGAGGTCTTTAAATTTGGGAGGTCTGACTTTTTAAAGTTCTTTATAGATTCTAGATAGCAGACCTTTGAGGAACAGCAGGTGAAAATTTTTTCCCACATTGTGGGTTGTCTCTTCACTCTGTTGGTGGTTTCTTTTGCTGTGCAGAAGCTTTTTAGTAAGAAGAGATCTCACTTGTTGATTGATTGTGCTAGTTCATAGGCAACTGAGGTTTTGTTCATAAAATCTTTCCCTACATCAGTGTCATCAAGAGTTCTCCCTAACCTCTGTTCCAGCCTGTTCAGCGTTTCTGTTTTAATATTTAGACCTTTCATCCATTTCAATTTTAGTTTAGTTCATGGTGAGAAATATAGATCTAGTTTTAATCTTTGGCAAGTTGAAACCAAACTTTTCCAGCACCATTTATTAAAAAGGCTATCTTTCCTCCAGTGAGGGTGTTTGGATCCTTTGTGGAAGATGAGGTGGCTGAGTGTGTCTGGAGTTGTTTCTGCATCTTCTAATCTGTTCCACTGGTCCTCAGGTCTGTTTCTTTGCCAGTACCATGCTGTTCTTATCACAGTAGCTTTGTAGTATAGTTTCAAGTTAGGGGTTGTGATATGCCCTGCCATGTCTCTGTTGCCTAGAATTGCTTTTTCTATTCTGGGTCTCTTGTTCCAAATGAATTTTTGGATTGTTTTCTCAAGGTCCATGAAGTGTGCTGCTGGGATTTCAATTGGGATTGCATTGAATCTATAGAGCAGTTTTGGAAGTATGGCCATTTTCACTATGTTGATCCTTCCTACCCAGGAGCAGGGGATGTCTTTCCATTTTCTGATATCATCTTCAATCTCTCTTTTCAGAAAAGAGGTCTTTGATTTCTTTTGTTAGGTTGATTCCTAGGTATTTCAGTTTTTTGGATGCTATTGTGAAAGGAATTGTTTGCCCTATTTCTCTCTCAGTGAGTCTGTTGTACATGTACAGAAAAGCTGTTGATTTTTTTATGTTGACCTTGTATTCAGCTACTTGACTGAATTTGGTTATTATGTCTAGAAGACTTTTGGTGGAGTTGTTGGAGTCTTCTATATAGGGTATCATGTCATCTGCAAATAAAGACAATTTGACTTCTTCATTTCCTATCTTTATTCCTTTTATTTCTTTCTCTTGTCTAATTGCCATGGCTAATGTTTCCAAAACTGTATTGAACAGGAGTGGTGATAGTGGACATCCTTGTCTTATTCCTGATTTTAGTGTGAAGGATTTCAGTTTTTGACCATTTAGTATGATATTGGCTGTTGGTTTTTCATAGATGGCTTTTATCAGATTGAGGTAGAGACCATCAATTCCAGTTTTTTGTAGGGTTTTTACCATAAGTGTGTGTTGGATTTTGTCAAATGCTTTTTTCTGCATCTATTGAGATGATCATATGGTTTTTGTCCTTGGCTCTATTGATATAGTGTATTACATTGATTGATTTGCATATGTTGAACCAACCCTGCATCCCTGGGATGAATCCCACTTGGTTAGGGTGTATGATCTTGATGATCTTCTGCATTCTATTTGTCTGGATCTTATTAAGATTTTTGCATCTATGTTCATTAGTGAGATTGGCCTATAGTTCTCTTTTTCGGTTGGGTCTTTCTCTGCTTTGGGGATCAAGGTGATGCTTGCTTACCACTGTGGAAATCAGTATGGAGATACCTCAAAGAACTAGGGCTAGAGGTTCCATTTGACCCAGCTATTCCCCTGCTGGGTATCTTCCCAAAAGAATTAAAAGAATCATACCACAGCGATATATGTATACCTATGTTTATAGCGGCACGGTTCGTAATATCTAAAGCTTGGAAACAGCCCAAATGCTCATCAAACTGTATAAAGAAGATGTGGGTTTTTTTATAAAATGGAGCACTACTCTGCCATAAAGAATGAGAAACTAGAGACATTTATAGTTAAATGGATGCATATTGAGGCCATGTTAAGTGAAATAAATAGGACAAACGTGTAAATACCAAATTGTTATTCTAGTGTGAGAAACTGGAAGTGTAAATAAGGATTAAAACGATTAAAATGAATAATTGATAATTTGAAATAGGAAGAAAAGGTCCAAAGGGGTTAGGGGATGTGGGAAAGGAAGAGGAAAGGAAAGAAGGAAAGGAAAAATTATGAGAAAAGAAAAAAATGGAAACAAAGTCTATGTAAATATGGAAGGTTGAAGGGGTTGAAGGGTGCACAGGTAATGGGGAAAAAATAAGAACCAAGATACATCATGTACAGGAACAAGCACCCAATGATAAATGTAAACATATTGTATACCTAAAATGTACCAATAAAAAAAATTAAGCAAAAACAAAAAAAAAGAAAAAGAAAAGAAAAAGATGATGCTTCCAGTAATGAATTGAGGAGTCTTGTTTCCCTTTCAATTTCATTGAAGAACTTGAATAGTAGTGGGAGTAGTTCCTCTCTAAATGTCTTGTAGAATTCAGCAGTGAAGCCATCAGGACCTGGGGTTTTTTTAGTAGGTAAGTTTTTAATTACACTTTAATTTTATTGATTGATATTGAGTCATTTAGAATTTTCAGGTCATCTTCGTTCAACTTTGGTAATTCACATATATCTAAGAATCTGTCCATTTCTTCCGTATTTTCCATCTTATTGGCTATAGGTTCTGTAAGTAGGTATTGATGATCCTCTGGATTTCTGCTGGGTCTGCTGTAATTTCACCCTTTTCATTCCTAATGCTTGGATTTGGGCCTTTTCTTTCCTTTTTCTGATAAGGTTGGCTAAGGGCTTGTGAATTTTGTTTATTCTTTTGAAGAACCAACTCTTGGCTTCATTGATGTTTTGTATCTTTCTCTTAGTCTCCATTGCATTGATTTCTGCTCTGATCTTTATAATTTCCTCCCTTGTATGAGCTTTGCATTTGTCCTGCTCTTCTTTTTCTAGAAGCTTGAGGTTCAGCATCAGGTTGTTTAATTGGGCTTGCTCTGTTTTCCTAATATGAGTATTCACTGCTATGAATTTCCCTTGTAAGACTGCTTTCATTGTGTCCCATAGATTTCGATATATTGTATTGTCATTGTCATTTAATTGAAGGAACTGTCTGATTTCTTCTTTAATTTCCTCTGTGACCCATTGATTATTCAGAAGTGTGTTGTTCAATTTCTGTGTGTTTATGCAATTTTTGTGGTTTCTTTTGCTATTGATCTCCAATTTCATTGCACTATGGTCTGATAATATACAGGGGATAACTTCAATTCCTTTGCACTTACTTAAATATGTTCTATGAGCGAGTATGTGGTCTGTTTTGGAGAATGACCCATGTGCAGCTGAAAAGAATGTGTATTCTGATTTTGTGGGGTGAAACACTCTGTAAACATCTGTTAAGTTCACTTGTTCAAGAGTTTGATTGAATTCTAGTATTTCATTGCTTATTTTTTGTCTAGTTGATCTATTTGTAACAGTGGGATATTGAGGTCCCCCACTACTATTATATTATGGTTATTTGATTTTCCATGTCTGTTAGTATTTGTTTTATATAGTTGGGTGCACTAGTGTTTGGTGCATATTTAAGATTGTCATCACTTCCTCTTGGATTGTTCCCTTTACAAGGATGTAGTGTCCTTCTTTGCTCTCTTAATCAGTGTTGGTTTGAAATTCACTTGATCTGCAAAGAGGATAGCTACTCGTGCTTTTTTGCAGGTTCTGTCACATGGAGTATTGTTTTCCACCCTTTAACTTTCAGTCTATGAGTTTCTTTTTGAATTAAATGTGTTTCTTTTTTCTTTCTTTTTTTTTTGGTACTGGGGATCGAACTTGGGTCCTTGCGCTTGTGCAGCAGGCGGTGAAACCACTGAGCTAAATCCCTGGCTCCTTAAGTGTGTTTCTCGTATGCAGCATATTGTTAGATCTTGCTTCTTGACCCATTCTGCCAGTCTATTTCTTTTGATTGGTGAATTGAGACCATTAACATTGAGGGTTGTAACTGATACGTATTGACTTATCATTGTCATGACTTTTTCTTTTTGTTGGATTCTCCCCCTTTGCATTTAATTTCTTGTCGTGCCCAATGGATTCATTCTGCTGGGCTTCCTGGGGTTGTGATCCTCATTGTCTTTTCCTAGGATATTGTCTAAAATTTTTTGGAGTGGTGGTTTGGTATTCATGAAGTTCCTAAGGTGCTCTTTGTCGTGAAAATATCTTATTTTTCCATCAATACTGAGAGATAGTTTTGGAGGGTACATCAATCTGGGTTGGAGGCTGATTTCCTTTAGGGCTTGGAATATGTCACTCCAAGCTCTTCTTGCCTTGAGGGTTTGCATTGAGAAGTCTGCTGTGATTGTGATGTGCTTTCCTTTGTATGTGATTTGTTTCTTTTCTCTCACTGCTTGTAGAATTTTGTTCTTCTATTGGGTTTCTGGAATCTTAACAATTATATGCCTATGTGTAGATTTTTTTGATCAAGGCTATTTGGAGTCCTATATGCCTCACTTATCTGTATGTCAAGTTCTTTTCCCCTGCTTGGGAAGTTTTTCACCATCACTTCTGTGAACAGTTTTTTTTTATGTCATCTGCACTCTCTCCTGTTTCTTCATTGACTCGATCAGTCTTATGTTATTCTTCTTTGCATCGTCTAGCAGCTAGTGGATTGATTTTTTGTGGTCCCTTACAATTTTAAAGCAATTTTTCTTTTCCTGGTCACTAATTGCAATCTTATCTTCTATGTCTGAAATTCTGTCCTCACATTGGCTCATTCTGCTGTGTAGACTTTCGATGGAGTTTTTAATCTCCTGGTAATCTGTTTGCATCTGTTTTATGGATTCCATTTGTTTCCTATGCTGGGATTCCCTCATGTTCCTGAGCTCCTCTCTAGATTTATTAATCATGCCTTGCACTATGGACACAATCTCTGCCGTTACCTGAGAAATTATTTCTGATTTCATTTTTTCCCAGATCCTCTTTTGTTGCCAGTTCAGAGAGTCCAGGTGGTTGAGTATCAGAGTGTTCCATCTTGTTTCCCTTTAGGGTTGCTGTAGGTGATGTGGAAGTCTGGTTTTGAGGCTTGTTTATTGTCTTCTCATTTTGACGGGGGTGAGGGGGTGGGGTGGTGTGCTGCGGGTGACCACATGTCACTCACATCCTCTGTGCTGGGAGCTGTGGTATCTTGGCCCAGAAGCCTCCTCTGTGCTGGGGCTATTTATTTCTTTTCCTTTTTTAATTTATTTCTTAATATAGCTTCAAGTTACTGTCTAGTGTCTTTTCTTTTCACTCCACAGAACTCCCTTGAGCATTTCTTTCAGGGCAAAGCTAGTGGTAATAAATTCCCTCAGCCTTTATTTATCTGGGAGTGTCTTAATTTCTCCCTCATTTTTGAAACAGTTTTGCTGGGTATAGGATTCTCGGTTGAGAGTTCTTTTTCTTTTAGCCCTTTGAATATATCAGCCCACTGCCTCCTGGCTCCAAAGTTTCAGATGAAAAATCCACCAATATTTGTATTGGGGCTTCCCTATATATTATGGGTTGAATCTCCCTTTATGCTTTCAAGATTATCTGTCTTTTAGAAGTTTGATTATGTGTGTCTTGGTGAGGGTCTCTTTGAGTTCAATTTACTTGATGTTCATTGAGTTTCTTGGATGTTTATATTTATGTCTTTCATCAAATTTGGGGAATGTTCAGCCATTATTTCTTCAGATGGTTTTTATATTTTCTCTCTTCTGGAACTCCTTTGAGGTATCAATTGGTTGGCTAATGGTGTCTCATTGATCTCGTAGGCTTGGTCTACTCTTCGATCTTTTCTCTTTTTGTTATTTAAATTTAACAATAATTTCCATTGCCTTATCTTCAGGTTCACTGATTTTTCTGCCTCTTCAAATCTGCATTTGAATCCCTCTAGTGAAAAATTTCACTGTTTACAATTGTATTTTCAGCTCTAGAATTTCTTTTGGCATCTTCTTAGGTTTTATATCACTTAATTTTTTTTTACTTTGTTTACATAGCATTTTCTTGACTTTCTCTACATCTTTCTTTAGTTTTTTAAGTATCTTTAGGGGCGTTGTATTAAAAATCTTTGCTGTAGTAGATCTGCTGTCAGGGAAAGAAAGAGAAAAATGGAGGATTCTGGCTCTTAAAATCCCCTGCAAGTCATGTTGGCCAGAGGAGAGGGGCTTGAACAATGAAGATCATGCAAAAAGAATGGCTGTTTACTTCTTACTCTGCACCTCTGTCATCAGAAATAGAAATCAGAAGCACAGATTCCTGAGATTTGAAGACAGGGTCATTTTTGCCCACCCTGGCTCCCATAGGCTATGTGCATGTCACTTTCGGGACACATGTGCAGCTGGTTGTCACCTTGTTGGGGTGGGGGACAGGTAATTAGTGTACTGGCAGCATTAACTGTACTTTCCCCTGGAAGTGGCAAGCCTCCCATAGGTAAGTTATATCAGCCAGTGCACTTGTACTGTAGGTGGGAAGACAGATTCCTGTTGGTTCCTAGTTTGCCATCTTTCCAGAATCCTCTCTGATCTCCTCTTCTTATTAGGACACCAGTTGTATTGGATCAGGGTCCTCCCCAACAACCTCATTTAAAATTAATTACCTCTTTGAAGACTCTGTCTTCAAATAAAGTCACATTCTGTAGTATTGGCAGTTAGGATTTCAACATATGAAGGAGGGCAGCGCACATTTCAGCCCATAACCGTATGCAATCCCCCAACTATAGGTAAGGGGCTTGGAAGTTGGACATTCTCAGATAAGTGCAAGGATTTTTCATGTCTAGGGGCTTCTGTCATCCTGTTTATCATGTTCTCTGCCTTTTTTCTCGGTGATGTTAGTGCTCTCTTCCTCCTCCGTGCTGCTTGGGTCTAGAAGGAGAGAATCCCAGTGGTTTCTGTATATTAAAAACAAATCCATCATCCAGCCACAGCCTGCTGATCAAGAGATTGTGGTGCCTGCAAAGCTGTCTTCCCTGGAGCTTGGTCTGGGGATCCCAGCCACGTGGCACATGGGGGACAAAATGGGAGGTCTCCTACCCCTCCTTGGCTCGCTGGCTTGCCCCACAGCTCTCGGGTGCTTTTGCTCTGACATCCAGCTAAGAGAAATAGAAATATGCAGCAATGTCCCAACCCACCCAGTCGTGTCATTTCTTTTGGTTTCTTGTCAAAAGTATCCCAGTTCCTAGAACAAAGGGCTTGGGGTGAGCTTTCAGTGGCAGAGGCATTTCAGGAGCACTGTCAGGGCTCTCTCATTCCTGGACTCAGGCAGGGACCTGAGAGCTTGTGGTTACAGAGGCAGAAGCCTAAAAGATGGGCACAGACCTTTCCTGTGAACCCCAAACTTTGATTCTGCTGAGCAAGAAGCAACCCTCAAGCTCCTGGGATGGGGGGAGACTGTCACTTCCTGGGTGATGCCAGCATCTCTAGAAGGCTGGTGGGGCAGGCAGGAAGCTCTGGCTAGGGGGTCAGGGGACTACAGAGTCAAGTGATTTCCTTGTCTCTCAAATGGGAGTGGTGCTCCCTACTATGCCTCCCTCACAGGATTGGGTAAAGATGGGATAAAGAGGCAGAGTAGCATTTCCAGGACTTCACAGATGTGAGAAGGCCAATGTTTCCTCTTGGGATGAATTGGGAGGAAGTCCAGTTTTGGTCTTCAGGCAGGTGAACTGTGTGGGGCTGTGACACATGGACAGTCCTTAGGTCCTTGGGCAGCGCATATTCAGAGGAGTCTGAGGTTATGGGTAGAGAGGGCTGGGGCTGTCCCTCTCCCACTTCCACTCCACCCACTCCATGCCCAAACTGCCCTTTATGCTGAGTCTGTCCCTTAACATGTCAAAAGCATCCCTAGAGGTTGCTGTCTTCCAGCCGGGGTTCACATGGGTGGGCAACAGCTTCATGTGGAGCTGTGAGGCTCCTCAGAGTCAGCCCCTCAGTGGGACTCAATTCCGGGAGGACCAGGAAGGGAGTTGTGGGGGCTGAATGGATGGATGCATTTGGACAAGAGTTCCTCCATTTTATCTAGGGGAGAGAAGGGAGCAGCAAGGAGACAGCACGTGGCCCGGGGGAGATTTTCCCTCCATGGGAGATGTGGGTTGGGGGCTTTCCACATTGGGCTGGTGATGGCTGTTTGTGGCCTGATTATGTCCTGTCTGTTGAGGTTCTTGGTGTTTTTCATTGTGCTTTTTCCACAGCTGTGGCTGCTCCTTAAAGTCATCAAGCCAGTTTGTCATGTGGCTTAGGGGAATTTCAGAGTATCTGGAAGTTTGGTTCTCAAGGCCTGAGGAGGAGGAAACTCCACACTCCACAGCACGGGTGGCAGAAGTTTCAGTCAGGTGTCTAGAAATTTGGGCCATAACAAGGCCTCGATCACCTTAAAGGCTCCTGTCCCGGACATGGGGCATTTGGCCACTTCCAGCCATGTCCAGCCAACCCTAGCTTCAGATGGGAGAATAGATTTGCCCTTTGCTGTGTGAAGTCAGGAGCTGCCTAAAGAGATACTTCTCGTTGAGAAGGAGGCAAAACATATTTTAATTCAAACAGATCTCACCAAGTCACTTGCTGCATGGTTCCTTAGAAGTTTACAGATGTCTGTGATATAATGAGCCTCTTTCCTCACAGGACTCAATGTCCTGAGCCTTTTGGGGAACACTAGTAAAGTTGGAGTGTGTTTTTCATTCTTTGGTCTTCTTTTTTTTTTTGGTACCAGAGATTGAACTCAGAACCTTGTGCTTTCAAGGCAGGCGGCAGAACCACTGAGCTAAATCCCCGGCCCTCTTTGGTCTTTTTAATGATGTTTCAAGTGCACATAAGGCAAATGATTCTAAAGGGTTTACTTCAGTTGCTCAGACTCCCTTGCTATATGAGACAAGGAGGCAACAGAACAGCCAAAAATCATGGCTGCTAGGACTTATTGTGTGCCAGGAATTATGCTCAGGGCTTTGGGAACATGAATGTCATTTAATTCTCAGAATAGTCCCAGAAAGTAGCGACCATTGTTATCATCCCTATTCTGTCAGTGAGGAAACTGAGGCCCAGAGAAGCGACTGTGGGGGAGGAGCCAGGCTGAGGGCTTTCAGAAATGGCACAACTCCTTCAAGTCCACCTCAGGCCCAGGCAGGAATCCTGTGTGCGATGGTTCAACTGTATAACTCAGGGCCCTCTGGGGTCATTTCATTCTCTGTCATATGGAGTCCCTGATTTCTTTCCACCTCCGGGCTGGGAGAGAAGTAAATGAGACCACAGGTATGAAGTATCTGCTATGGCGGCTGCTGAGGGACAGTGGTGGGGCTTGGTTGAGTGAGTGTGTCCTCTTCTGGACTCAGTCAGGGAAGGGATGTAAAGAACTTCAGTGAACTCCTGGGTGTTGTCCTGTCATGGTGAGGACACAGAGGCCCCAAGTGGTCAGGGGAGAAGAGCTGGCCTCATGAGGAGCAGTGGGCAAGTGCCAGTGTGTGAGCCCTCACCTAAAGTGTGTAGCACAGCATGAGTGTCCTGTGGGGAAGGGCTGAGGTGATTGGACACCACACCAAGCATCTGCAAAGCAGGGTGGCTGGGCTGCAAGTCTGCAGTGGGCAGGGTCTTAGTCTGTTCTGTGCCACTATAACAGAATACCTGAGGCTGGAAAGTTTATAAAGCACAGAGGCTGGTAAAACCATGGTCAGTCAAAGGCCTTCCTGCAGCATCATCTCATGGTGAAAGGCAAGAGAGAGAAAAGGAAAGGGACCACACTCATTTTAGCAGGAACCTAGCCCCTCCGTAACTAGCCCTCTCCTGTCAGGATGGCATTAATTTATGCACAAGGGCAGAACCCAGTGACCTATCACCTCTTAAAGGGCCCAACTCTCAGGACTACTTGCTGGGGATTTAAATTTCCAGCACATGAACTTTGGGGGACACATGGATTGCAGCAGGGAGTCTGAGGATGGACCCTTGGCCTCCACCACCACCTGCTCTGCCTGACTTCCTGTGGCTGCGTCATTTGCACACTCCCTTTCCTGTGTCAGCCACCTTTGTCCTGAAGTCTCCTGGCTGCTCAGAGGATGTGGTGAGACCCCAGTGGTTAGGACAGAAGTGATGGCCTGGGGGAAGTCAGGGCCAACATGCCCAAGAGGCTCCATTGGGGCCCTGCACCCAGATGTAGAGGGTGCAGGAGGTGCTGAGTGGCCCCCGACTGTGGTTCTCAACCAGGGATGTTTTTTGCCCCCCAAGGGATATTTGGAAATGTCAGGAGACACTTTTGACTGTCACACTGTCATGGGGAATGTGTTGTTATTGGTGTGTTAATGGGTAGAGGCCAGGAGTGTTGCTAAATATCCCACATTGGACAGGACAGCTCCCAAGAACAAAGAATTATCTGGCTCCAAATGTCATTAGCAAGGAGTGAGAGACCCTGCCCCAGGCGGAGTGATGATGATGTGAATGGCCTTGGTGTTGCGGGAGGGAGACACAGCAGAGACCGCGTGACCCAGTGCACAGGGCTCATCACCGCCCAGTCCCTCCCAGACCAGTACTGCATGGGACTTCGAAGCCAACCCAGGGAGAACAGAGCTGTTGGGCCTTCACTCGAGTACATTTGTACCATCCAGTGTAAAGAGGACTTGCAAGGGACATGAGTTAAATGAAAATAAAGTTCAGGTGTACATCTGAGAAAACATCTGTTACTGAAGTTAAGCAGGCTGAACACCATGCATCACCCCATTTAATCTCATGCATTATGGTGGATTATTATCCTCATTTTATTTGGGGCATAGCAGAGGCTCAGAGAAGGGAAACTGAGCCAGGTGTGTACCTGGTTGGTGGTGATGCTGGGATTTGAACCCAGCTCTGCCTGAGCACAGGGCTAGTGCCCCTGACAGGTAGGTGTTCCCAGCCATCAAAGGACTCCTGAAGGGCCTTTGATAGAAATGCCAGCCCTGACCTCAGAGCCTGGCTTGCCCAGGCCAATACCTGGGCCAGGCAGTCAGGCCTACAACAGCTTGCAGTCCTAGCTGGACACTTGGAGAGTTGGGAATAACAGTCACTGCTGAGTCCTCAACTCATCATCTACCAAGACCATGTTCAGAGCTTGGCCATTCTCTCCTCCAAGCAGATGTAAGAAAGTGGCATCCTCCAGGAGTGGCACAGAGTACCCAGACCTGGGTGTCTGGTATGGCTTGTTTTTGGGTGTCCCTCCAAAGCCTCATGCAGTCATAGCAGGGGCTTTTTCAGAGGTTGCTGAATCTAGAGTGTGTGACTGATTCATGGTGCAATGCTAGGATTAAGGGTAGGTGATTACTAAATCAGTCCATTAATTGGGTTGGCACTACCCTAATCCCACTAGCCTGGATACAGCATAAAGGACAGAAAGAGGCTTGTCTTGCCGCTTGTTTGCTTTGCTACCTTCTGCCCACCATGAACTCTTTCTCCTCTGCGTTGCCTGTCTGCCATCCACCCTGCCACCCAGCCAGCTGACTATAGACTGAGACCTCCACAACTGTGAGCTAAATAAACCTTTGCTCCTTTAACTTTGGGCATTGGGTGTTTTGTTTCAGCAACAAGGAAAGTAACTAAGGCAGCATCCCTGGAGGGAAGATACAGCCTGGGGCAGCAACCCCAGGCCCATGCTTCATCCTAGGGTTCCACTCCAAGGACCTCCCTCTGCTCCTCCCAGGTACCAAGTGGGCATCTTGGCCTGCACCTGCAAAGGGGCCCCTGTTGCAGTGGGAGAAAAGCTTCTGAGGCCCCAGAAGAGGTCTGCCTGGCTGCATGTTCTCAAAGTCACATGGAAATGATGGTTTGAGCTTTTACCTTCCTCTGCCCTGGCCTGCTGGGATGTCACCATTTAGCTAGGACCCAGGTGGCTGGATTGTCTCCATCCCAGTCCATCTGTCTGCTCACATTTAATTCTGCAAATGATGCAGTGATGTTCCCTAAGAGCCCTTGGCAGCAAGGAGCCCTGCTCCCTTGTGGGGGCGTCATTGCGAGCCTTCGGTCCTTCTGAGGCTCAGCAGCATTATCGGCAGCTGGAGGTGGGAGCTGCCTCTGGGAACCTTGAAGATAATCTGTCAGCACAGTGTTGTACACAGTGTGCTGGGCCCCCCTTTGCTTCTCATCCCTGGCCTCTTAGGAAATTCTCATCCTTCTTCGCCCCTTCTGCCAAGAGACCAGGCCAGAGCAGGACTGTCAGAGTTACAGCTGCAGGGCTGGTTGCCCTAACTAAAGGGCACCCCCTGCTGCCGTCAGCCAGGTCCTCACACCTTTGTTGGGACTGACAGGTGCTGATTTCCCCTCCTTAGGTTTATAACCTTCTCCTCTCCAATGCAGCTCCCTCCAGAGAGGGAGGTATGCTCCTGTGCTGAGAAAGTTCTGGAGCCCTGCCCTCCGGCTCTTTTGTGTTCTCATTATGAAATCTTTGCTTAATCCAAGGTCATGAAGATACTCTCTCACCTTACTTCCTGGAAGCTTGTTTTACTTCTCATGGTTTTTATTAAAAAAGGAAAACCCACTAAAATTTAACAGCTGGAGATTGGTTGCTATGGAGTGAAATCCAATTTGGTGCAATAATGAGCCCTAAGCTTTGGGTTTTTTAGCTGGGAAATGGGGACAATAATTGTTCTTTCCTCACATTTAGTGTTGTGACATTAAGTGAGATAATCTGGGTAATGTGTTCAGAGCAGGAGCAGCGTGTGGTAGGTAAGCCACACTCCACGTTGGACCCTCCTAATGGTTTTTGTGGCCACTGGGCATTCTGTTCCACAGTGATGGTGTCTTAGTTACTTTTCTCTTTGGTGAGACAAAATACCTGACACAAGCTAAAGGAGGAAAGGTT
Organism: Heterocephalus glaber; assembly: GCF_053883595.1. NCBI lineage: Eukaryota > Metazoa > Chordata > Mammalia > Rodentia > Bathyergidae > Heterocephalus > Heterocephalus glaber. The sequence goes on from NW_028258320.1 coordinate 65,537,918, forward strand.
TATTTTAGCCTGTAGTTTGTAGAGGTTTCATTCCATAGAATGAAAAGGAAGGAACCCCGCAAAACTGAAAACAGTGGAAGATCATTCCAAGGGATCTGGCCCTGGACAGAGTCATTTGGAGTGACTGATGCAGTGGGAAAATGTTGTATATTCTGTGTAATGAAAGTATCGTGTGTCGCACATCAAGGGTTAGATGGCACTTTGACACCAAGCACCAAAGTGTTACCGAACTTGGTGAAACTGAAAGGAAAGTTTCTTGAAGACAAATTGAGGGAATATCATTCCCAGTATCTTAATTTTTGCAACTATCATTCTAAAACAAATCATCTGATAGCTACCAGCTTTCACATTTCACTGTGCATAGCAAAACATGGTAAGCCCCTCTCTGATGGGGATTTTTATCAAAATGGCCATGTTGACTGGGAGTGATTCCCTTTTTCATGATTTCCCAAATAAGGATAAAATTATCCAATGCATCTCTGAGATGCCACTGAGCAGAAATACTGCTACAGAACAAGTGCTGCACATGGCAAGTGATGTTAGTCAGCAGCTCACCACTGACTTACAGAAGGCAGCCTGTTACTCCATGTGCTTGTATGAAAGCACAGATATAATCATGCAGGGGTAGCAGTAATTTTGTATTGTTGTTGGTGACATCATGAGAAAAGCCGATGAAATTTGTGTCTTTGCCTGGAAGAATATAAGGGACAGATATTTACAATGTTGTGATGGAAGCTTTTTTGTCACAAGACATAAGACCAGAAAAAGTGGTTTCAATTACTGGTGATGGGGCACCTTGTATAGTAGGAACAATGTCTGATTTCATACAGTTCTTTGTTAAAGAAGCAAAACATCCAATCATTCAGTTTCATTGTATTATACATCAAGAATCTCTTTGTGCTGGGGAAAGTGGCAAAAAATTAGACGTTATCCTCAAAAATGTCACAAAATCGATGAATTACATCATGGCTCATGTTCTTAATTTTCAACAGTTTCAAGCACTCCTTGATGAGGTTCAAGCACAGTATAATGCTTTACTTATGTACAATAATGTCTGGTGGCTGAGCAGAGGGTGAATCCAGGAGAGATTTGTAACCTGCTCACATGAAATTAGGGTGTTTATGAATGAAAAAGGGTGAGAATATCCACAGCTCACTGGAATGGCCTGGCTTAGCAACTATATATATATAATTAAAAAAAAATTTTTTTTACAGATTTTACACTACATTCAACGTACTGAACAAAGAACTGCAAGTTGTAGGGAAAACAGCAGAAAGAATGTTTTCTGATATCAAAAGATTTGAGAGAAAACTGCAGGTTTTGGAAGAGTCCTTGAAAGTGGGCAGCCGAAATATTTTCCAAATCTAAAAATGCATTTAGAGCCAGGGATTTAGCTCAATGGTTCCGGCACCTGCCTTGTAACTGCAAGGTCCTGAGTTTGATCCCTGGTACCAAAAAAAAAAAAAAAAAAAAGAGAGATAAAAATGCATTTAGAAAATTCTACAACACTTGCAGACAATCCTACAAAGCCATCAGGAAATCTACAAGAAATTTTCTAGCATTGTAGTAGCTGCAAAGGAGAATTTTAGTAACCAATTTTTACAGTTCTGTAAGATGAAGACACCCCAGTGCTTTCTTACTTCTCCAGATAAAGCCAAATTTGAAGAACTTGATCTTTCTTTCCTGCTTACAATGGTTAGATTTTGTGTATCTTTTTTTTTTTTTTTGGTACTGGGGATCGAACTCGGGACCTTACTCTTACAAGGCAGGTGCCTTGTAAGGACCTGAGCTAAATCCCTGGCTGGTTAGATTTTGGAAATCTGGAAATCTAGAAATTCATGCAACTCTTGAGAAGATAGAGAAGAGAGTGTGAAGGGATGACAAAGGACAGCACAGTTGGTAGTTCTGAAAATGAAATCCTTACAGTGTGGAATTCTCTGCCAAATAATTTTAAGTCAGTGAAAGCACTTGGGATTGCTTTTCTTACTTTGTTTGGCTCATCTTATGCTTGTGAGCAGCTGTTTTCAGCTTTGAATTGTATCAAATCTGATACGAGAAACTGACAGATGACCTGAGTGTTGCATGTGTTGTTCTTAAACTAACAAAGTATGAGCCAAGGTTTGATGAATTATCAGCATGCATACAACAGCAAAGATCACATTAACTGTGCCAAAGCAGGCCGAATGTAAACTTTTACATTTCAATAAAAAGCTGTTTATATCATTGAAATTTGTTACTGTGTTTGTCTGTCTGTCTGTCTTTCTTTCTTTCTTTCTTTCTTTCTTCCTTTCTTTCTTGTACTAGGGATTGAACTCAGAGCCTTAGTCTTGTGAGGCAGGTGTGGGCACCATTGAGTTAAATCCCCAGCCCTATTGTGTTTTTCTTTTAAGACAAAATATGTTAATGTATGAGTTTTGTTTTCTAAACTAAAACCTCAGTATTCAGGTTTAATTGAAGTGTTGGCACTTTGCCATAAGTAAGTGGGTTCTGGGTTGCAGTTGGATGATTGGTCTGTAAAAGGTTTGTCATCACTGGACTATGGTTCCTCCATTTTCTTATGCATTTTTTCCCCCTGGAGTTGATGATTGCCTTTCTGTTTACTTCAATTTCTGTGTACATAATGACACATTGTTTAAAGACAAAGGTACATTCTGAGAAATGCATTGTTAGGAAATTTGGTCATTGTACCAATAGCATAGCATGTACTTACACAAAGTAAGATGATGATGATGTTACTAGATAATATCTTATGGGACCACTGTGTTGCACATGGTCTATTGTGCACCAAAATGTTGTGTACCACCTGCCTGTACTTATGAATTTAGTCCTTAATCTTCGGTCATACCTCTATCCATCAGGGGCTTAGTTGCAAAAACTGGAATACTTTCTGGTTTGAAGAAGAATTTGTTACAGGGTGTTTACTAGCTCCAGAATCTTCAGGAGGGAGGAGAGTCAGGCTTGGAGGTTGCACAACCAGGGGCAGGGCTGGATGTCAAAAATGCCAATACCTCCACTGCTCTCCCTGAAGATTAGATGCCTCATTCTCTACCTTTCCCTGAAAATGGCTTCTGTTTCTTTGCATTGTTTTCTCTACAGATGAAACCTTCCGTTGATGCAACCCACTGGTGGGGCTAAGGTCACAGTTTCACATCTTAGCTACAGAGAAGGCTGGCTCATTTCATCCAGGAGTTCCCTTTGATATCTTTGTGGATATTTTCCTTTCCTCTCTCCTGTGCTAGCCTGTTTCAGAAGAGAGAGAGAGAGAGAGAACATTTCTGATTTTCCAAATTCAGAAATATCCTATTCTTATAGTTAATTGATGATTTAACAGTTTGATAGAAGGTTCTAGATAGAGATAATTTTCCTTCAGAAATTTGAATTGCTCCATTATCTTCTGGCTTCTAATGAGCAGAAGTTCAATGATTAAATTTAATCATTCCATGCCTTCATGTGGGTCTGCTTGCATCTGCTATGCTGGTGCTTGGTGAGCCTGTTAATCTGAAAACCCAGGCTTTCATCTTGAATTATTTCTTTGGTGTTTTCTCCCCTCTGTTTTCCTTTTCTCTTTTTCTGGGATGTCTGTTATTTTGATGTTGGACTTCTTAAAGTTACTCTCTCATTTTCTCTTCTATTTTTTCTTTATCTTTTGTTCTACTTTTGGGGGAGATTTCTCATCTTTAACTCCCAAATTTATTTCTGCTCTATTAAGTTTTTGTTGTTGTTGTTTCTGTAAATGTTTCTTTCTTTTTCTTTTTCTTTTTCAAGACAGAATCTTATTCTGATTCCATGGACCTAGTATTTTTTCTAATCTCTCAGTCTAAGATCTAACTGCGAAATTAATCATCTATTTCTGGCTTAATGATTTTTCTCTTCCTGTATCATTTCTGTTCCCACCAGATTGATTTTCTTGGCCTGTCTTTCATGTTAAGTTTTTTAAAAGATACTTGGTAACCCTTCCTTGTCCAGTCTTATCTAGAAGTCCATTCAAAAGGCCTACTGGCAGCTCTGATCACAGGAGTGTGCTGTCATTTGCAGGCCTTATTTAAAGGTGGTGGTTTCCAACTTTTGCTACACATTAGAATCACCTGGGGAGCTTTTATTTTAATTTATTTTTTGGAGGGGGGAGGTGTTTGGCTCCTCCCTCAACTAATTAAATCAGAATTTAGGAGCTCTAGGATTGGTAGTTTTAAAGCTCCCCAGGTAGTTTTACTTGAAGAGAGGTGACCCTAGCTCTTGGATGATTTAGCGCAGCTGTGTTGAGAAACAATCACAACAGCAGAAACAGAAGTCGATTCTGGAAACTTGTAATCATATGTGTCAAATACAATACACTGCTTCCCCTCCTCTGAATGAAAATGGTGGGAGATGAAGTGGAGTGAGTGTCAGAAAGTGTGTTTCCCCTGACAGGAGGTAATTCTCCTTGACATATTCCCTGGGATAAAAGCAGAAGAAACTTCTTTTCACATCTGTCATTCATCCTTAGAGGACACAAGACAAATAATGTTGGTATGCAGAGCTCTGTTCCCTTGAATTGGTCAGGTTGCCCTGTGAAGAATTTTCCAACCTCTTGCCTTTGTTTCTGCCACGCTCTGAGATCTGAGCGAGGGAAGGAGTCTGTGGGTCTTGATATCCAATCTTTAAGCTGTAATTGAATTTCCTGTTTTGGGTACTGTTCCCCCCACCCACCCGGGTCCTCGAGGTCCCTGGGGCAGGGCTGGCTGTTTGACTTTCTAGAGCCTCAGCATCCGGTTCTCCACTGAGGTGGCAGGGGTGCTGTGCTGAGGAGGAGGATTGGGTTTTGGCTCCTGGTGTCACCCTGTACCAGGCACCTCTGATCTACCAATCCCTCTCTTTTGGGTGAGTGGGGATTCCATAGTGTACATCAGCTTGGGCCTCAGCTTCCTCTCTCAGCTTCCTCTCTCAGCTTTGTTCATCTGTTATCAGCTTTCAAAACGGCACTCCTGCTGTTTCTCGTTCTTCTTCTTCTTGTGTGTCTATTCCTGTGTGTGTGTGTGTGTGTGTGTGTGTGTGTGTGTGTGTGTAGTACTGGGGTTTGAACTGAACTACAGCCCTAGGCTTTACAGTTTTTAAAAAAATTTTTAGACAAGTTCTTGTTTAATTGCTAGGTTGACCAGGCTGAGCTTGAACTTGTGACCTCCTGCCTTAGCCTCCCAGAGTGCTGGGTGTCTATTCCTTTAAGGATCCCTTTATAGAACGCAATGGTAGAGTATACTCAAGAGTGTACTTAGCATTGTTTGAGGCCCTGGATTCAATTTCCAGATGCTCCCCCAATCCCTTTATGATTTGAATGGTATTTGAATCATAGGTGACTGTGTTCCATCTATCATTTTTCATTGGATATGTTCACCATTGCCACAGGAAGAATTTGTCCTATCAGTGTGTCCCATCAGTGTGGACATGTGAGCTGTTTTAATTTTAGGGAAGGGCTCATTTTACAATTTTAGAATTAATTGTTCAGGTATAATTTATTGTCCACAAGACACAGATTTTGCTGTGCACTAAATGGTCTTTTGGAACCTTCTAGGATGGTGGGGCTGGTGAGAGAGGAAAGATTCTTTTGAGTACTGATGAGACAAACTTTCTTTTTCTTTTTTAATATATATATTTATTGGTACATTTTAGGTATAAAATACATTTACATTTATCATTGGGTGTTTGTACCTGAACATGATGTATCTTAGTTTTAAGTTTTTCTCCCATTACCTGTGCACCCTTCACCCCCTCCACCCTTCCCTATTTACACAGAGTTTGATTCCATTTTTTTTTCTCATAATTTTTTCTTTCCCTTCTTCCCTTTCCCCTTTCCCTTCCACCATCCCCAAACCCTTGGACCTTTTCTTATTTCAAATTGTCAATCATTCATTTTAATCATTTTCATCCTTATTTACACTTTCAATTTCTCACACTAGAGAAACTATTTGGTATTTACACATGTGTGTCCTATTTTTTTTCAATTAAGAGCATAGCCTCAATATGCATCCATTTAGCTATAAATGTCTCTAGTTTCTCATTCTTTATGGCTGAGTAGTACTCCATTTTATAAAAAAAACACATCTTTATCCAGTTTCCAGTCAATGGGCACTTGGGCTGTTTCCAAGCTTTAGCAATTGCAAACTGTGCCACTATAAACATGGGTGCACATATATCGCTGTGGTATGATTCTTTTAATTCTTTGGGGAAGATTCCCAGTAGGGGAATAGCTGGGTCAAATGGGACCTGTAGTCCTAGTTCTTTGAGGTATCTCCATACTGACTTCCACAGTGGTTGCACCAGTCTGCACTCCCACCAACAATGGAGCAGGGTTCCTTTCTCTCCACACCCCCGCCAGCATTTGTTATTGGTTAATTTCTTGATAGCAGCCATTCTTTGTGGGGTGAGGTTGAATCTCAGTGTTGTTTTCATCTGCATGAGACAAACTTTTTAAGAGTTTACTTGATTCCCATTTAGCTCAGAATGTTGTGGAATGTCTCACAGATGCTGCTGAGTCTTGAGCAGGGATTTAGGGCACTTCTCTTGCTCCATGTGGCTTTTGGTTCATAATTGCTGTGTGAGTTTGTTTTATGGACCATGTTTTCAGGAGAGCTAGACTTACATGTTTGATTTGGTTGTGAACATTGCTTCCCATCTTGAATGATGCCAGGCTTTTAAAAACATCTTTAAAATTTGTAATTTTTTTTTCTTGTTTTTGGTACCTGGGATTGAACTCAGGACCTTGTGTTTGCAAGTCAGGCACAGTGCCACTGAGCTAAATCCCTGGCCCTAAATTTTTTATTTTTCATTTTTATTTTTTATTTTACTTTATTTTTTGGTACCGGGGATCAAACTCGGGTCCTTGCGCTTGTGCAGCAGGCAGTGAAACCACTGAGCTAAATCCCCGGCCCAAATTTTTTTATTTTTTGAGACAGGGTCTTGCCTTGTAATTCAGGGCGGCCTTGTACTCATGGTGATACTTCTGCCTCAACCTCCTGAGTGCTGGGATGACAGGAATGCACCACGATGCCAGATTTTGAAAGTTAACTCTAGGCCATGGCTTGAGGAATTTATTTGACTGAACTAAAACAAGGCAGAGTATCTATAGCCAAGCCCGGGTCCTGAGCCTATGTTGGGGCCCCACCTGTAGCAGAGCCCACCTGGCCGGCTTCTTCTGGGACCTGCTACTTTGTTCTCCCTGATGGGGTTGGGGGCGTGAAGGAGGATAAATGGTAAAAAGACACAGAGTCAGTTTAGCATGCGGGCAGCCCGAGGGCTCTTGCCTCTAGTTGGCAGAGGAACCCCCAAGTCTGACTTGTCTGGCCTTTATTCACCCAAACATGGGTACAAGCGATCAAAAGTAACACAAGACTCAGCTGCTTTCTGATATCCCTTAGTACACACTCTGGTAAACAACTTTACCTCAGCTGTCTGGAGTTTTCCTTAGAACCTGTAATATGCAATCGCCCTGGAGTGCAGCCTTTCTCCTTTGTGCTCACAGAGGAGGCCAATCAGACCTCAGTTCTCCTCTGGTCTCCGACAAGAATCCACATTGTGGATTTGCAGAGAGGTACCATGAAGTAGCCGTCCAGTGGTTCTGTTTTAGAACCCGGGGTTCAGGCAGAGGAAGAGGTAAGTGGAGGGGCAGGGGCTCCCTGGTCGGCCTGTTACAGAGGAGCAGGTATAGCTCTGGCTTGACTTTTTTTTGGTACCAGGGATCGAACTTGGGTCCTTGCACTTGCAAGGGAGGCGGCAGAACCACTGAGCTAAACCCCTGGCCCAAAAACATGCAGTTTTTTGTTTTGTTTTTTTTTTGTAGTACCGGGGATTGAACTCAGGTTCTTGCACTTGTGCAGCAGGCAGTGAAACCACTGAGCTAAATCCCCGGCTAGCTCTGGCTTGATAAAGGACCAGACAGACTCTGGTTTGAGTCAGACCTCAGACAGCAGGTGGGGAAGGAGCCCAGGTATCTGGGCCCTTGGCTAATGGGCAGGTGGCCAAGTATATGAATTTTTGATGAACCAGGGCAATGCTTCATCTTCTCTAAGGCAGAGGAGGTGCTGAGGAATAGAAAGAAACCATGTTGTAAGACCTGGACCTGGGTCTTGTTAGTTGAGAGAGATATCCCTTTTCTCAGCAAATATTTCTGGAAAGGGCCAGATAGGAACTGTTTTAGGCAATATGGATCTTAAGATTTCTGTTGCATTTTCTTTTTCTTATCCTGTTACCCGCCCCCACCCCCCAGCTGTGAAACTGTAAAACTATCCTTCACTTGCTGGTCACACAAAAAGAGTTGCAGGCTGAATTTGGCCCCAGGGCTATAGTTTTCCCAGCCTTCATCACATCACTTTGTTTTTTTTCCCTCACTGAGTCTCTCACAGTCTGAGTTATTATCTTATTTTATTTATTTTGTTTCTCTGCCATTATGTGATTGCCACAAGACTTACACTCTTGGCTGCTTAGTTCTCTGTGGTGTCCTTGAGGATGAGGGTACTGGTTGGCACTGGGGGGCCACTCCAGTATCAGTGGAATGAATACATGTGTTATCAATTCCTGCTTCATCTCTGGTAACTCACCTGTGAGATGAGGGACCTTCCAGAACATTCCAGTACATTCTGAGAGTCTCATTCACAGAGGGATGTGGGAACTTGGGTCTACCTTACAGATGGCTTGGGAAGCTCCTGGGTACAGTGAGAGGTAAAGCAGACAGGCTTGGGAGCTGGTCTGCTCTCCTCTGCAGCATTGGGCCATCCTGACCATGTGCACAGAGGGACTTTTCTGTGAAAAGACCTTTTCAATTCTCTGTTGATGGTTTGTGTTCCCCATAGGCATGATAGCCATCTTATTTAGCAACTGATGTGAGCACAGGGCTGTCCAGTCAGGACCCAGACTACTGTGAACAACTGTTTCCTCACCCTGTTTCTCCAGTCTTGGCCCAACCGATCCCCTCTACCTGGGCTTTTTGCCATGACAAACTTCTCAGCTTTTCACAAACATTCCATGCCTCACTTCTTTGTTCATGCTGCTTCTTACATCTGGAATGTCTTTTCCCAAGGCTTCTTTTCTTTTGCCAGATGAACTTTTATGTATGCTTTAGGGCCTGACTCAAGTGTCAGCTCCTCTGTCCCCTGGCACACTCAGTTGCTGCCCTATCTGCTTTCCCATGGTTCTTTAACCCTTCTTGGACATCATGCTTCTATGGTATGATTGCCACTGACTTGGGTTTGTCTCCTCCTCCAGCCTTGGTCCACAGCGCCTGGCTTCTAAGAGCACTCAGTACAAGTTTACAGAATGAAAGGATGATATTCACATGGCAGATTTGGGGGGAACGTACGACTGGGCTCAATCTGAGATTTCTTTTCCTGGGTTGTGACACTTGGCTTCATCACAGATGCAACTGGGTGTTTTTGTGAGAATCTCAAGTGTTGAGGGAATTGGATGGCAGACCTGGGCAGCTGGTCCTTCAAGAACTGGCACCTACTTTAATGGTGCCTCAGGCCCAGGGTGCCATCTGGATGAGGCAGGGCTTCCAGGCTGAGGGCAGGATGATGGGCTGGGTCCAGCCTGGGCTATGAGGCCTAATTCACTGCTCATCAGGCAAGCCACCTCCTCTCTCTGGCCTTGGCTTCCCACTTTTTCATGAAGGGCTCTAAAGTCCCTCTGGGCTTCCTTCCAGAGCCACAACATCAGTGATTTCCCAAGGGAAAACCTGGTCTTCAAATTGGATCCTCTCTTGCAGATCCAAACACCACCCAATCCTTATATGCCTCCACCTCCAGAAGGCCACCTCCTGCTCCAAGTCACATTCCTCTCTGGGACCTCTGTCCTCTAAGACACATGCTCACAGTGCTGCTGCAGCTCTGGAACAGCCACTGTTGCCGGGCATGGGGCTGTTGTCCAGTGCCAGGCATGGTCTAAGTGTGCACCTGGCACATTGTGAAGCTCAGTGTTTACAACAATCTCCTCCTCATTTTACTGAGGGTTCAGAGAAGTAATTTGACCAGCTGTGGTGAGTGCCTTGGTCCATGTCTGAGGTCAACTATAGACCATTTCTGCATGAACATGTGACTTCCTGTCTCTGGCTCAGGGAGTGTCTGGTCTGAGGACTGGGCTGATCTGAAGTGCCATGGAGTTGGCACCCTGGAGAATGCCCCAAGTCCCTGATCAGTGAGGGCAAAGCTTGGCTGACAAATACCACAAGTCCATGTCCTGATAGGACAGTTCAGGAGGTGGTGATCTACCCAGTCTCTCTGGGCTCCCTGTAGGGCTGAGCTACTCATAGTGGTAAATGTACATTAATTTACCTTTTGTTGGCTTTCTTCCTTCTCCCATCATACTTCCCCAGTCCCCCATCCTTGTTTCCTGGGATTATACCCCAGAGAAATTACCTGCACCCAAATCATTATGTCAGAGTTTACTTTTAGGGAACTCAGGTTAAGCTCCTTACTCAAGAGCCCCCATCTGCTAAGTGGTCAAGCTGGATTTGACCAGGTCAGGGTGACCCACCCGGTCACCATGTTGGTAGCTGGGCTGGGGAAACTGGTTGGGTCTAGGTCAGAAGCTCCTGGTGACAGAGCTGAGATTTTTGGTGTTTATGGCCTCAGTAGCTGATTTCAGTGTGACCTGGATGAGTTTTCCATGGATGTTTGCTGAGTGTCTTAATTACTTTCTTGTTTCTGGAATGAAATACTTGACACTCACCAGTTAAAGGAGGAAAGGTTTATTTCAGCTCACAGTGTATAAGGGTTTTAGTCCATAGTCAGCTGGCTCAAAGGGAAGGTGGCATGACAGAAGGGCACTGAAGAGGAGAAACAGTCTATGGTAAGGCAGGCAGGAGGCAGCAAGCAGTAAGCCTTCTTTTCCTTTTATTTCATTCAGGCTATGAGCCTATTGGATGGTACTATCCACACCCAGGTTTATGCTACCAATCCATGGACTAATTTACTTATCACATACCCTTAATCCATATTCACACACTCTAGATCCAGCCACCTGCAAAAAGCTCCACGTATGAGGACATGAGGCTTTGGGGGTGGGGGTGGGGATCTAGATACAAGCCATAACACTGAGGGAATGTGGTTTCTTTCCAGGAAATCTGAAGCCAAAGCTAGAGAGTGGGAAAGGATTTGGGAGACGCCACCCTGGCTTTGTCTCTGGTCACTGATATGTTTCTCCTTCTCAGGCCCACTCTCTGTCCTAGAAGCTGCCTGTAGGTTAGCTACTGCCTCTAGGTTTCGTGAACTTGGCCAAGGAAGAAGGGTCTTCTGAGGAAGGGACCAGCTCAACCTGCTTAGCAGGCCCTGTGTAGACCTGAAGGGTATGGACATCCTGGTCCCTGCCCTGAAGGTCAGAAAGTGGCTTGGTAAACCCAGTTGACATTCCTGAAGCTAACTATTTGAGGCCTACAACATTTCTGCTTTTTAAAAAAATTATTCATTAAGTTTATTGGTACATTTTAGGTCTGCAATATGATGACATTCATCATTGGGAATTTGTACCTTTACATGATGTGTCTTGGTTATTTTTTCCCCATTCCCCTGCCCTCCCTTTAACCCCACCCCCCTGATTTACAAAGACTTTGTTTCTGCTTTTTCCTTTGCTCGTATTTTTTTCCTTTCCCTTCTTTCCATTCCCCTACCTTTCCTGTTTCCCCTTCCCCTTTGCCCCTTTTCTTCCTATTTCACATTATCTATTATACATTTTGATCCCCATTTATACTTTCAGTTTCTCACACTAGAGAAACTATTCAGTATTTAGACATGTGTGTCTTATTTATTTCACTTAAGAGTATCGCCTCAATCCATGATGTTTCTGCTTTAAATGGAGGGCTGGAGACTCTGAAGTGCTTACGGCTTTTCAAACAGGTTCTCCAGCTGGCCTCCATGCCACCCCCCAACCTCTTGCTGGGGCCTTCTACTGGGGGCTTCTGCTGGATGAGCCCAACAGGGAGCTGAGGCCATGGGGATAGATCAGCCCTGGGGCACGGAGCTGGACTGAGAAGGATGTGGAGGCTGTGGGAGATATCAGCCTGCAGGGTGTCTGGAGCCCCTGGCCTGCAACTGTACCTGTGACATTCCAGAGGCAGCAGCCCATTTGGGGGACTGTGGATAAACTCAGGGGTGCTCTGCCAGAGTTACATCCCCAGCTCTTAAAAATTTTGAGACAGAGCCTCATTATGTTGCCCATGCTGGCCTCGAACTTGTGCTCTTCCTGCCTCAGCATCCTGAGTAGCTGGGATTATGGGCAGGTATCACACTGCCTCCTGTTTAATCAGAGAACATGCTGTCCTGAAGGGTGGCAGGTGGAGCTGGGTGCAGAGCCTCCCTTTCGACTGGATGCCTTCTCTCTGCAACTTAAGGCTGCCGTGAAGCTCCACATTGAAGTAATTTCTCAATTTGCTCCTTGCTTGTGTTTCACTGACCTTGAAAGTGCCATTGTCCAGGACCGGCGCTAATGGACCTTTACACAGTGACAATAAAATATCTCAGCTCTTGGAAAACAGAAAGGAGAAGGCGCCTCCAGTGATGGTGTGTGCACTCCAGTGTCTTCTCATGGAAGAGTGATGTGACTGACTCCCCACTTACCCCACAGAACCTTGTCTCCACCCCCCATCCTGCCCCTCTGAGGCTGGAAATGGCACTGCGTTAAAAAACCCGTCAACAGTAGTGCAAACGTCACCTTCCCCCACTGAGTAATGTAATGGCCGATAGCTGATTTGTTTTTATGTCCTTTCCAACTGAACACAGAATACCAAGAACAGAGGGAAAGTTGGCCACGACAATCTATTGAGGGGAAAGGACCCTGCTGGTGGATGCAGTTGGCATGGTCAGTGAGATTTCTGAGATCTGGAAGATGCTTTTAGCTACGGAGCTGGATCTCACACTCTACCTAAGACTTGTTCTTTCCCTCTACTTGTAGCATGTCGCTGCCTGGGAGCTGGGCCTCTGCAGGTGGTCTGTTACTCGTGCCCTGATCTGGGCCTGGCTAGTCCCACCTGGCCAGAGGGTGGAAATGAATCAACTTGCACTACAAACCTCTCCAACCCGACCTGGGAAGGAGTAACAGCTTAGCTGGTGTCCTGAGCCGTGGCCTAACTGCTGTGGGCAGCTGGAGGGAGCTTCAGTGGGATGGGGCGACCCAATGCGGGGTGCCTGGTGGGGGACTGAGCTGCCTCTGAGCCAGGACTGCAGAAGGTGTGAATGCAGAGAAGAGTTCTTGGGTGGTCAGAGAGCCTCGCTTAGTCAGAACACTCAACCCAGCAAGCTGAGCTGTGGAGTAGAGCTGCAGCATCCTCTCCCTTCTGACCTGGATGTCAGGACACTCTGGAGCGCATGCTGGCTCTGGCCTCTCTGACTTTTTGTGGAACCTGGTCAAGCCTTTCTCCAGATTTCTCAGCCACCCCACCGGAGTTGCTCATGACATGTGGTTCCTGCTGGCTTTGATAGCTCAGAGTCGCTCTCTGCCTGGGGTCCCTTTGCTCATGTCTGAGCCCCACACTGGCGACAGCTCCGCACACCCAAGGCCTCCAAGCTCTTTCCAAGGCACCTCTGTGCCCTGTCTGCTAGGGTCTCATCGCCCCTCCAGGGGTCCCGAGATGTGCTTGGGATGGGTGACTTGCTCCTGGAAGAGGGCATGGGGACTGGATCATCTGGGGTTGCTGATAAAGAACGTGTAGCACCTCTGCCAGGAAACTTCACACTTGACCCATGTCCTCAGTCCCGTCTGAGCCTGTCCCCTCTGAGGAACAAAGCATGCCCCTGACCTGTACAGCTGCAAATGGAGAGGCTGAAGGTGACCCAAACGCATGATCTTGCAGCTCTGAGGCTCAGGGGTGATCTGCTTCCTTACCTTTTTTGGCTTCTAGACGCGTCTGCAATCCTTGGGTCCTGGCTCAGCCTCCATCTTCAGAGGCAATGGGTTGAGACTCCCTCACACTGCACATCCCTCCCGCTGCTGCTTCCTCTGCCCCACTGCCCCACTCCACCCCCCTTTCCACTTTTAAGGACTTGTAGCATTGGGTTGAGCCTGCTGTGGTTTGGACACAATTCTTCTCCCCCAAAGCTGCTGGTGAAATTGGGTGGCCACTGTGGCGGTGTTTGCTGGGAGGTGGCTCTGTCAAGGGTGACCAGGTTGTTGGAGAGGAATTCCTGTCTCTCCTGTGAGTTCTCACTGTGTGGGACTGGCTTAGTCACCACAAGAGCAGGCTGGTATAAAGTGAGTCTACCCTCCAAGTGTTGCCTCCTCTGCACATATCCGTTTGCCCTTCTCTTTTTCTGCCATGAGCTGAGGCAGCATGAATCTCTCACTGGAAGCTGAGAAGAATTTTGTGCCAGACTTTTGGACTTCCAGCCTCCAGAACAGTGAGCAGAAATCAACCTCTATTCTTTTTTTTTGATACTGGGGATTGAACTCGGGACCTTGTGTTTGCGAGGCATGCGACAGAACCACTGAGCTAAATCCTCAACCTCTATTCTTTATAAGTCACCCAGTCTCAGGATCCTGTTAGAGCAACAGAAAATGGGCCAAGACAGGGCCCATTCAGATAATCTAGTCCAGTGGTGGTGAACCTTCGCACATGTGCTGCAGTGGGCTGTTTGTATCGTTGAAAGTCCTAAAAGGTTCGCCATCACTGATCTGGTCTAATCTCCCCATTGCAAGGGCCCTTTCCTGATCCACACCTGCAAGTCCCACAGCGTGTAAGGCCACGCATCCACAGCTCTAGGGATCGGATGTGGACATTAGTGGGGGCCATTATTTTGCCTCCCACCCCACCATGAGGCTTGGGCCTCCTCTTTGGAGCCCCCCCTGACTGCACCAGGTGTCAGGTGTCACACGCCGTGTGACAGAGCTCGTGGGTAATCACTATGGTGGTTAATTAGTGGTCAACGTGAGTGGGGACGCCCAGCTGAATTGAGTTAGGGAGGTTCTGGCCGTGGAAAACCCACTTAAGGAGGACTGTTGTCAGAATGGGGTAAAAGGATAACGGGAGAGGAGGATTTCATGTTGATTTCCCCCAGAGAAGCTTCGGCTGCTCTCCTCAGAGGAGCTCTGGTCCTCGCCTTCCAGAGGGATGGCTGCTGCTGTCTTCAGAGGAGCTCTGGTCCTTGCCTTTGTCTTGAGCTTTGTCCCTGGCTTTTGGCACAGACTCTGGCTTCCAGCACCTGCCTCCCGCCTGCCTGCGCAGCCTCTCTAGCCTCCAGCACCGGCTCTTGCAATTTCCGGTGCAGACTCCCCAGTCTTGCATCGCAGATTCCTCAGCCTCCTGTTATGGACTGACTTGTACAGGACATTGCCCTGGGATCCAGGCCCTCGGGTGGAGCCTTTAGATCTCTAGTGCATGGACAGATCTCTCGCACTCTTCTATATTTGACCCTGTGGGCGGATATTGTCAGCTAATCTTGTAAATTTCTGTGTCCTGCAGTAAATCTGTTCTCTTGCAAACACTCACTACAACAATCGCTTTCCCTAACCAGGATTATGTGGGCAGAAACCTTAACAACTGTCTGGGTCTCTAGGGTCTAGGGGCTGGCAGATGAGTTCATAGCTGACCCTGGGGACTGAGCAGCTCCAAGCTGTCCGAAGAATGGAGAGTTTCTCTGGGGACTTGGCAGGAGCAGGAAGCTAGCCCCAACCATGCTTGTGCTGGTCCATTTCTTTGGTCCTTGGCCTGCAAGCATGGATCCTAACCCAATCAAGGTGGAAAGACTGAAGCTCTGAGAGGTACAGGGACTGCCTGGGTTCCAGGGGAAGTGACAGAGTGCAATTCTGGGTTACCAGGCTTCCCCACCTGCCACTCATCCTCTCTCCCTACCTTACTGTTTTCTACAAACTTCCACTCCCCAGAGCCAGAGTTCAGTTCTAAGCCCCAGCGCCTCAGAATGTGACTTCAGTGTGACTAGGGTCCCTGAAGATGGAATTCATTAGGATCAGGGTGTTGTGCATCAAGGTGGACCTTACAAAGGGCAGTCCTGATGGAGACCCACACAGGCAGAAGGCCACATGAAGGCCTGCAGAGATGGGGGAAGCTTCCGCAAGCCAAAGGACACACAAATTGCAGCCCCCAGCAAAAGCCAGGAGAGAGGTCCAGGACAGATATCCCTCGCTCTGCCTCAGAAGGAACCAAGCTGCCCGAGAGAGCAATTTCGGATTTCTGGCCTCCTGAACTGAGGCAATAAAGTTCTATTGCTAAAGGCACCCAGTTTGTGGTGCTTTTTGAGAGCAGCCCTAGCAAACTGAGACCCTACCTGTGAGCAGTGGCCTAGGGTCAGGGTCTCTAGCAGCTGCTGAGCTGGCCCTTCCTGAGCCTTCGGGCTCTCACCCCCTTTCTCTCCCCTCTGTGGCCCTAGGCACCCAGGCCTTCTACATATTCATTTTAACAGCTTGATTGGGGTGTGACAGCTGTCAACACACTGTGAGCAATATGGCAGTCTGAGGGGCTTTGACTATGTACGTAGCCACGCAGCCACCACCCTTGTCAAGGTAATGAATAGACCTGCTCCCCTAAAGTTTCCTCATTCCCTACTCCCATCCCAGGCAATCACTGCCACTATCAATTACTTTGCATTTTCCAGAATTTTATATTAGTGGAAATCTCCAGTAGGTACTCTTTTTTTTTTTTGGTACCAGGGATTGAGCTCGGGTCCTTGAGATTTCGAGGCAGGCGGCAGAACCACTGAGCTAAATCCCTGGTCCCCAGTAGGTACTCTTTTTATTTTGATTCTGGGCTATAGGAGCTACCTGGCCCTCCTGCCATAGGTCTGACCTTCCCTCCTCCTGTGGTTCCTTTTTCCACCTCTGGCTAGCATCTCTCAGGTCTCAGCAGTTCCTCACAGAAGCCTCCCCTGGTCTCTAGACTGAAGACCCTTGCAACACAGTTTGCTGGCATTTCCCCCTGCTACTCAGCACAGATGGAAGTCAGCATCATCTGTGGCCCATTAATGGCTGGCTGGCTACCAACCTCTGCATGCCAAGGGGTAGCCATGATGGATTCTGCTCGCCACTATCCCTGGCTCCTGGCACCCACACGACACAGAGGTGCACCTGATGAACAAAGACATGCCTGTGCGATGGAAATGGCAGCAGCTGATCTCTGTGGCTAGCCTGGGTCAGTCCTGCTGTCTGTTCCAGTGACCTTAGCGGGAGGCGGTTAAGCCTTCCTTTCTTCCTTCTGATTCCTCTATTTCCTCCTCTTCAAATGGGTGCAGTAACAATGCCCACCTCACTGGGATGTTGTAAGGTTGAAGGGAAATGATGCATGCAGAGAATTTCAAAAGGCCCCTGCCACATAATTAACACTCGATTCCTGATGGTCAGCGTTCTGCAGGCTGTCAGGCTGTCCTCCCAGAGCTGAGCTTCTGACTCTCCTTCTGAATGATGGGGCTGCAGGGCCATGTCCCCCCTTCTTGCTAACAAGCTTCACGGTTACAAGCCTCTTAGTGGTTTAGTAATGCTGGAGAATTAGCAGAGCATGTTAAATCCCCCATGTGAGCTTGGTTCTGTTCCAGCATTGGGCTTTTAGAAGTGCTGACAGTGCTATGCTCTCCTGAAGTCCTCTCCCTGGGAACTCCGGCTGGAGTTATTTGGTGCAGATACTTATGCAGTTGAACCCATGAATAATGGCGCTGCAGGCCCATTGAGAGGTGGAGTCTCCAGCTGGGCAGCTGTAGTTGTGGACAGTGGGCTTCCCACTGACCTGACACCCACGAAGCCTCGCAGATTCCACGGCCCCTCAGCCTTCTCTGCAGTCTCCGAAGACTGTCTGGTGTAGGCTAAAGACAGACTGGGACAGGCTTTTGGGTGAGAAGGTTCATCCAGGTTGATGTGGCTATGGCCATATGAAGGCTGCATGAAGGCAAGGACAGGGGGTGCTGACCTCTGAGGAACCTGGGGACATGTTGGGCCAGGTCTCAGTGGGGTTTGGGCTCGGGGCATAACTCTGAACGTTGTAGTCTATGAGAACAGGTCTGCTCTGAAGTATAGTCATGTACAGCCTGGGTGACTACACATGGCCACCCTGTCTGGACTGCTGGTTTGGGGATTAGTGTTTCAAGGCAAGAGCTCAGCCCCTTGAGAACGTGGAGGAAAGCAGTGCTAAATGAGAAAAAAGCTGCTGATCTGTGGGGAGAGCAGGTGGCACAGAGCCCAGCCCCTCCACCAAAGCTGAGGACCTCAGGCCCTCGTGGAACCTCTATGGTTTCACCTGTATCACAGGGAAGTCAGAATGTCCACCTCCCTGTGTGGTGTCGTTGGGAGACCATGGGAGCTGGGGCTCACAGAATCTTTGTAATCTGCTGGACAGAACAGGCAGGCTGTTGCTCGAGGCCTTGTATTCCAGAGGACGCACTGTAGCTGTCCCTGGGAGAGACCCTGCACCATCACCACCTCTGTGTAAGATGTGGTTATCTGGGGCCTCCTGGAGACTGGAGCCAGCATCAGAGCCAGAGCCCTACACAGTGTGTGTAGGGGGCAAAGGGGGCCCCAAAGGAGGCTGAGCCTCCTCCCAGACAGCCTCCTGTTCCTGGGAAGTTCTGCAGCAGGTGTTTGTGTATCCCCAGCCGGCTTTGACATACACACACATAACCCGCTGATTCATGGGTCCTGTGGGGCCCAGTGTCTGTGGGGATCCACTGTCACAGGACCATAGTGAGGCTGGCCAGGGTCACTGGGGGAAGTTCAAGTGTGACACCTCGTCTTGGGTATCAGTGGCAGAAAGGAATATTCTTGGGGTACCCATGTCTTCAGGAGTAGGGTGTCATGGGGCTCTCCTCCCCAGACTCTCCCTTGCTCCGTGCTCAGTGCCAGTCTCTCTCTGGCGGCCTGTGTGGCTTCCTTCCCTGCCTCCCCCTCTGAGTGGACACAAGGCAGGGTCCCTTCCTACCCTGGCATCTTTCTCGACCTAACCTCCCTCCCCCTGCCCTGTGTCAGCATCTCAAAATCCCCTAAACTGAGCTACTGAAGCAGGTAGAATGTGGAGAGTGAAGACTGCAGATACTGATAATTCATTATCTTTTCCTTTTGTTCCTATGATATATATTATTCTTAATAACCCTCACATGATAACTTGGCAGGGTTGGTATTACTATTTCGATTTTACAGATGAGGAAACAGGCACGAGGAGGCTAGGACCCACACTCCTGACCACACAGTGGGCTCCCCCAGCTTCACCGGAAAGCTGGTCCCTCTTCTGCCACTTCTTTTCTTTCAAGGGCCACCTGTTTGAGGAAGCCTCCAGCCCTTTAATTTGTAGGACTGCACTGCTCACAGTACTCTCATTTATTTCTCCCTGACTTGGACTCCATCCTGCAGAGCCTGGGTGGGAGAGCAGGGTACCCATAGGAGCCCTGGGAGGTGCCCTGTCACAGTCTGCTCAGGCTGCCAGAACAAAACAGCACAGGCCGGGCCCTTAAGTAGACAGCCGCTCCTCAGTTCTGTTTCTGGTGGCTGTGGGGAATCCTGTGATGGCATTCTAACCCTTACCAGGAGTGTGACCTCTTGTTTGTGCCTCTCAGCCTCTATTTTTTCATTTGGGAAATAGGAATAATGGTAGTACCTGATTCTCCAGGTAACTTTGTGGAGAATATTAGGTGATTTATATACTGGCACTGTCCCTGGCACATGGTCAGTAAATGCCAGGGGCTGGCTGAGGGCAGGATGACATGGAGCCTGGAGCACACATCCTTGGGTGCAGGATGAGGTGGGATTTGGGGTGGTGTGTGCCCTGCACTTTATAAGAATCAGTCCCCACGATGGGCTAGAGAAGTTGGCAGTTGCTTTGCTGAGCTGGGCTGAGACAGGAGGGAAGGAGGGGATAAGTCTTAAGGTCCCTCAAGGTCATGGAAAGGCAGGGCCAGTCAGGTGTCCAGTGAGCTGTGTCAGTTCAGAAATGGCACCCATGCTTTGAGGCATGGACAGCCATATTGGAGGGTCAGAGGTCAGAGGAAGGGTCAGAGGTCAGAGATCAGAGGGAAGGCTTTCTTGGGGTCACCATCCTCATGTCCCTAGTTAAACATCTTCATCTCTGTGTCCCTCCTCTGCTGACAGGTGAGGCACAACTCTAAAGCTTGGTGGTTCTAATGAAGTTGGTGGTATTCATGAGTTGGCGAGTCATTTAATTTTTTTAAATAAATAAGATTAAAACAGGGCCAGGGATTTAGCTCAGTGGTTTTGCCGCCTGCTGCACAAGCGCAAGGACCCGAGTTCGATCCCTGGTACCAAACAAACAAATAAGATTAAAACATTTAATTTGGCAGAGTGTTAAGTTTTTTTCTGTATGATCTATTGTAGTGAAGGTCATTTTAAAACATGACAGCTCAGAAAATGAAGAGTCAGGGTGTTTATAAATTAGAATTCTTCTTCCTCCCAGTAGCTGCTGCTTATCTGAAAGCCTTGAGTCCCAGAGCTCACCAAAATCAAGGGTTGGGCTGTTGCTTAATAACCCAAGGGCACTGGTGTTGAGTCTTGTAGCACATGCACCTCACTGAGGGCCCTGGTCAGCTGCTCCAGGGTCCTGTTAAGCGATACACCTGCTAAGAGTGGACAGGTGTCCCCTGTCCCCCAGAACTTCCCCAGAGTACTTTCTGGGTTCCTTCATGGCGTGGGGTGGGAAATGATGTGGGTCCAGGTGCCCACTTGGGACCCCCCTGGATGCTTCTTATGGGCTGAACCAATGCTGTCCCCTCCAAGTCCCCAAGATTCACAGGAGGGTGTCACTATTCCTGCTCCCTTCACCTGTACTCCAGCCTGGGGACAAGATGGAATCTATGTATATCTCCTACTCTCTTACTCAGGACCACACCTTGCCTGATGAAGAGGTGCCAATTGTGTGGCATTTTCCCATGTTGGAAGAAGATCCCGGCCCCAGACTTCCTATGTGCTGAATGCCGGTCCTACCTTGGGCTGATGACATGCAAAGCAAACTCCAGTGGGATTTCTTGACAGAGCCTTATCTTGGGAAGGAGAAGCCATCCAGAGGTGGGAGTTAGGGGTAGGAGCTGGGCTGTCCCGGGTCTTCCTGGCCTGAAGATCCATGCTTCTGCCATCCAGAGTACTTACTTCCTGACACAGGGGCCAAGGGCTAGATATGCAGGAAGTCATTTCACCCACACAACAGCCCCAAGTGGGAGGGCTGTTCTTTCCTGGATTTTCTATGTATGGAAGCTGTGGCCCAGAAGGGCTGTTTTTAACAGTCCATGGGCATGCAGCTATACATAATTGGAATCGGGACTTGTATCCAGACTTGAGGCTTCCCTTCCTTTCTAGCTGCTGCTGCTGCTGGCAGCCCTTGGTGTTCCTGGGCTTGCGGCAGTGTCACCTACATTCTGCCTTGTCTTTACATGGCCCCTCCCTCTGTGTCTGTCTCTGTGTCTTTTCCTATAAAGACACGAGTCATGTTAGATTAAGGGCCCCAGACACTCCAGTGTGACCTCATCTTAACCAATTACAACTGCAAAGTCCCCATGTCTATCACAAATTGGGGTAGAGGGGGCTAGGACAGTCTCTTTGGGGACCTTTCCCAGCAGATGGCTATGGATGGGGGGTTCATTGTAAGCAGCCAGGAAGGTGCTTTCTCCACCTGTCAAGACCTGGCACTAATGCCACATGCTGTGATTAGCATTTATTGAGTGCCTACTGCATGCTAGGGCTGGGCTGAGTGCTCTACAGACACCGCCTTAAGGGTCTCACTGCAGTTCCAGGAGCTGGGTTTCATTGTTATCCCTCCTGGACCAGGAGCCACCTACCAGGTCTCTCCATAGGTAAGTGATGTTTTCTATTTGGAAAGCTGGGGTCTGGGGTGGGTTTTATTCCAGGAAGGGAATAGCAAACACCTCTCTGCCCTCCCTGGTTCTTGCTCTTCTCTGGGCCTCCAGTTGCATCTGCCCCTACATGCTGTCACTTTCCAGGAAGGCTGGTGATGGCTTCTTGTGGTAAAGGGTTGGAATCTTGGGTGCTTCTTCTCCCATGATGGGGAGATCACACAACACTGTCTGTCCTTTAATAGAACCAGGGTGTTTCTGACACAGTGGTTTGTCCCTGAGTGAAGAAATCACAGCTCAGGGACAGGGGTCAGGGGCCTTGACATAGCTTTGATCCAATATGACATTTGTGACAGGCTGTCAGATCATCTGCTGCCCCGAAAGTGACACAGTCTACAGGTTCATTCATTCAGGTCCTGTTTACAGTTATGTCTCAAGAGCAATCAAGTCAGCAAGTAAGACCCTGTGCTTTTACGGGAAACCTAGCCTGTAAAATCACTGTGGTAGGTGACCCTGACAAATTGGGGGTTTGTACTATTCCTGCACTCTTACAGGATTCGAGCACTGCCGCTCTTACTGGCATCAAGGGACAGGCTGGGAAGAGAGCATCAGATTTGGGTTTGAGGTCAGCCTGGGCAGGTTCAGGCCTTAGCCACTTCCTTTATTAGCTTGATGGGACCTCGGGCAAGTCACCTGACCTACTGAGAGTGTCTTCTTGGAGAAATGAGGATAATAATAGTATGGCCATATAGCCCTGCCACTCAGGGGCTGTCTGCCTTTCAGGTGATTAGGCAGGAAATTTAAAAACCTTACACAAGAAGAATATCTTCTATTGGGTCGAAGCAGGAGGAGCAGGTTGGTGGGACGTGTGCCTGCCTGAGGCGGAAATGGGCACCAGGGAGGAACTGTGGTGTCTGTCCCTCCCACCTCCATTTCAAGGAGTGCTTTTGACCCCTCTAGAAGGAAGAAACGAAGTTGCTGCCTTGATAAAAGTAGTGAGGTTTGGGGGCTCAGGCATGATATTGGGGACAGCATGAGATCCTGACTGAAAGCCTGGCACCCCTGGGACCTGGATTGCGGCTCACGCTGAGGAAGCTCGGCTGGCTGGGTGCGTCGGGGAGATGGTGTCCCGAGAACACCACGGCAAGGGGCAGACGGAGCCTTTCCCTGAGGGGCGGCCAGGCAGCAGTGAGGAGGC
The DNA here is from genome assembly GCF_053883595.1 of Heterocephalus glaber. NCBI lineage: Eukaryota > Metazoa > Chordata > Mammalia > Rodentia > Bathyergidae > Heterocephalus > Heterocephalus glaber. Next base: position 65,560,859 of record NW_028258320.1, read on the forward strand.
CAGAGCGGAGGAAGTTGCTGATTGTCCGCCAGCTCCCAGGAGCACCCAGCAGAGGTTACAGTGAGAACCAGCCAGATGTGGGCTCAGTGGCTGTACCCACCTGCAGGTGGCCAGGACACGAGTTAAGTGAGTGTTTACATGAAGGCATTCTGATGGGGTGAAAGTGCTGTAGCCAACTCCAGTGTACCCCACTCTGCTACCTCTTTGTGATCCCCAGCCTCAGTTTCCCCGTTTGTGAAATGAGAATGATGAGAGTGAGCTCCTTCACCAGGATTGTTCTGAGGATCAAATGATGTGTACATTCACATATATTTTATTCCTGTGATATTCAGCGATATCCACTGTCATAAAGCCGAGAGTGCTGCTGTTGGTTGCTGACTCCTGGCCTTGGTATTCAGTGTTGTACGCCCGGGAGGCTGAGGCTTGTATCTGGCTGAGGGGGTAAATGAAGGCTCCTTCCAGGTTCCAGACTTTCTCGTTAGTGCTCAAAGCATGATTGTGCAAAGACCAGTTGGGAACACGCCCACGGACATACTGTAAAAGACTGCCCGGAGCCAAGAGCCAGGGAGGCAGCTGAGCTATGGGGGGGTGGGGCAGCTCTTAGGTTTTGCATCCTCAACCCTCATGGTTATCTTTTTTTTTTTTTTTTTGGTTCTGGGGATTGAACTCGGATCCTTGCGCTTGTGCAGCAGGCGGCGAAACCACTGAGCTAAATCCCCAGTCCCCCCTCATGGTTATCTTGACCGAGCATTATATACTGTTACTCTTTTGCCTGCCTGCCTGCTTTCCTTCCTTCCTTCCCCCTGCTCTTTCTTTCTGTCTCTTTCTCTTTCTTTCTTTCTTTCTTTCTTTCTTTCTTTCTTTCTTTCTTTCTTTCTTTCTTTCTTTCTTCCTTTCTTTCTTTCTTTCATTCATTCATTCTTTTTTCTTTCCATTTCTTTTTGTGGTGCTGGGTATTGAAACTAGGGCCTTTGCACTGAGCTATATCCCCAGTCTTTATTTATTTACTGACTTATTTTGGAGACAGGGTTTCACTCAGTTGCTCAGGTAGGACTTAAATGTTCCATCCTCCTGCCTCAGACTCTCAAATGCTGGGATTATAGGTGTGTGCTCCCATGGGCAGCTCATAGTGTTACTCTGACTCCCATGTGTAGACAAGGAAATCAGGTCTTAGGGAAGTTAAGTGATGTGCCAGGGTCATAGGGAGGTTAGAGACAAAGCTCAAATTGGAAGCAGGTGGCTTACTCTGGAGCCCAGACTCTCTAGCCATCCTTTTGCAGTTGATAGGAGCATAGACCATGACGCTGGGCTTCCTGTGGGTGGACCCCATCTGCACCTTGCTTCTGGCTAGCCAGCCCTGGATGCTGTTGTACCGCTCTAACAAAGTCATTTCCAAGTGGTAGCTTCCAGGATACACCAGACCCTAGGCTTCCTCCAGGAATTACATGAAGGGATTAGGAGGCAGACTGTTTCAGAATAAATATTGGGGCCCAGAATTATTATTTTTGTAAAATGGGTAAATTTTCCTCTCTTGCTTCCCCACTAGAAGACTCAATTGAATAAGTAAGAGAAAGAACTGCATGTGTTATTTGAAAACTGTTTAGTGCAATTACTGCTACAGATTTTGCTGAATTTGAAAATGATAGATGGCAAATCTTAATTTCCCAAGCTCTCCATCCTGGCAAGCAGTTTGTTAAAGACTAGCGGTGCGGCTAATCACTGGTGCATAATGCCCACCAATACATGGGTTTCCTTTTTATATAACACATTATGCTAATCACCCTGTATTCCATTTTTCAATAAAAGGTCAGCAGAGCACTGTTTGTTCAGAATGTGCAATTTAAACTTCATGTCTGTCATTAGAGATAATCTAGGTTTGCTGCATCAAGTGGGGTTGTCATAGAAACCAGACCCGCAAGCTCTGTTTACAGCCTTTGGAGAATAAACACTTTGCATTTATTTCTTTGGAAAGGAAAAAACCCCCAAAACATCAAAAATCGAACAATTAAGTAAGGTTTGAAAACAAAGCAGTACTAGCTCGGAAGAAAGAGGTATGTCATTCATCAAAAATCAATAACTGCCACACAGTTGTTCTATCCAGGCGTTCACGCAGGAGGCTGACGCAAGTGGTCAAATATTTCCCCTGGGAAGAGCAAGAAGGGGGAGCAATGTGTTATTATGCCGAGTACGGAATTAATTTAAGTGTGCTAATGGGTTTTATCCAAGCTATTATACCCTTGAAAAATATTTTGTGTGAATTGCATTGAGTGTCTGGTTGGTCTTTTTATGTCATGTGTTTGGACCTTCATTTTTGAACCCCAAATAGACCAGATGATTCTACATTACAGTTCTCTGGTTCTCCTTCTGTTATCTATAAGGACCCTCCTTGGAAGGAATCCTGGGCTTCAACATTTTAAGATCTTGTCTAAGTAGCATTACCATATTTATCAAATAAAATGACAGTATACCCAGTTAAATTTTTTAGTGTATGCCATAGATATTGCATGAGACATACTTTTACTGAAATTATTCATTGCTTATCTGAAATTTCAGTGTAACTGAGGATCCTGTGTTTAATTTGTGGTTCTGCTCCTGAGCAGTTTGAGAAGATGGGAAAGCAATTCTCTTACCTCTCCTGCCAGCCTCAGGCCTGAGTGTCCTTCAACTGGGGAATGAAGTATGTAACCGAGATATGTGTGTGTGTGACTAATCCTGTTAAGCCATGGTGTAATTGTGGCTCTAATTTGCTGGAGGTATCGGCAAAGTCAAGTTCAAAAAAGTCACTCAAAAGGGACCAAACACCCACTTGAGACAGCTGCTGCATAGGGAAAGCTTTTGCACAATCCCCTCACACACTGAAAGAGGGTCCCTTCTGCCAGGGATTTCGCTCAGTGGTTCCAGCACCTGCCTTACAAGAGCAAGGTCCGGAGTTCAATCCCCGGTACCAAAAAAAACCAAAAACCAAAAAACATTAAAGATTTGGGCCAGGAATTTAGCTCAGTGGTGTTGCTGCCTGCCTCGCAAGCGCAAGGACCCAAGTTTGATCCCCGGTACCAAAAAAAAAAAAAAAAAAAGAGGGTCCCTTCTTTCGGGGGGAGGAGCTAACCAGCCCAGTTAGTTTTGGAGCTGGGCCAGAGGCAGGGCCTGGGGCTGATTGGTGGGATCTTTAATTGTGCTTCTTTTTTTTTTGGTACCAGGAATCGAACTTGGTCCTTGCACTTGTGCAGCAGGTGGCAAAACCACTGAGCTAAATCCCCGATATTAATATACCTTTCATTTTTTTTTTTTCCCCGGCACGGGGGATCAAACTTGGGTCCTCGCACTTGCACAGCAGGCGACGGAACCACTGAGCTAAATTCCCGGCCCTGGTGGGATCTTTAATATGGGCCCTAGAAAGGTGGGCTTCTGTGAACTCTGGCCCTGTCTGAGGGAGACATCACTGATCTGACCTCCATGCAAGCAGCACTATGCACAGGAATCTGAAGGTGGATGCACTAGGCTGCTTTGTTGGACTCAGGCTGAAGGAGTAAAGATCAGCACACACATCTATTTCAACAAGTAGGAATTCAGCATCTGCTGCCCTAAGTTGGGTGCCCTGGGGACAAAGCCAGATGATGGTCAGTTCTCCCAAGATGGCCAGTGGGGAGAGCTGAGTACAGATATCAGCCAGGAATCTGAAGATGGTTCAGGCACCCAAGCAGAGGCAGAAGCAAAGGACCATGGGAATGTGGGGAGGAAGGAATGAATTTCACCCCAAAGTCTGGGGAATCTTTTTGCAGGAAGGGAATTCTCTGTTGGTCATCCCCCTCTACCCCCCAGGACGGGGATTGAACCTAGGGCTTTCACTATATCCCCAGGCCTCTTTTAAAATTTTTTATTTTCAGACAAGGTCTTGCTAAGTTACCTAGGCTGGGATTGAATTTATGATCCTCCTGACTCAGCCTCCCAGAGTGCGGGACTAGAGGTGTGCACCACCATGCCCAGCTCAGGTGGCCTCTGAGGGAGCTGTTTTTAACAATAAGCTGCCTGGAGGCAGAGATGTAAATATGTCTAGAGGTGGGGCTGGCAGAGGCTATCTTTCAGTTAAAATTCAGGCAGTGGGTAAGAAAGAACAGTGGTTAAGGATGGGCTTTGGGCTTGGAGGCCTGGACTTGCTTCTTGCTGGGCTGCTCCGAGCTGGGGTGCTGGGGCCACCCTCAGATCCCCCTCTGCATAATGTGAATGATGATTTTATGCCCCTCATCAGAGTATTGAGAGAAATAAATGAATTTGGTGAATAAGCTCTCAGCACTGTCCCAGGCAGGCTCTAAGGGCCTGAAAAGTGTCATTGCTATTGTCATTATTCCTCTGTGGCTTTCAGCCCCTTGGATCCCGATCCTGCCTCCTCTCCTTTGTCCAGAGTGAGCTCTGTGACCAGGAGTGCTGTCCCTGCCAGCGTCCTCCTGCCTTCTATTCCTTGGCTTGTCTGGCCCCTGCCCTCTGCTGCCTGAGCTGTTGCTGCCAGGCAGTGTGAGTCCTTGGACTTGCCTGCAGGTTTTAGCTCCTGTCTCTGCTCCAGATCTCAGTCCTGGCCTGCTGCTGGATTGGTCATCTGGGCAGCATCCGGTGGCTCTGCCTGTGCCCTGGGCTCTGTGGCTTCTGGCTTGGCTCTGTCTTCCCTGCCAACCTTTTGTCTTCTCTCCTTTTGGGTCTGGGGATTGGAGGAGGCTTTGCCAAAGAAGGAGATGGAAGGCCTTCCAGGAAGTCGCACAGGCGAGAGCCCAGGTGAAGAGATACGAAAGCAAGTGACAAGTTCGGGAAATGGTGAGTGGTTGGAGTGGGGAAGCCAGAGTGCTTGGGAAGCAGAGCAGGGACAAAGCAGAGGCAGATGGCAGCCGGGCCGGACAGACCTCCTCATAGCGGGCAGCTCTGCTCTGTCCTTCCATGTGGCCGCTGAGAGGTTGGCAGTCATGGTGACCCATACTCCTGGGACCTGGAAAGTTCAGTCAGACTGTGTGACTTCTCGTGCAGGAGCTGGGCAGAGAGCACAAGCAGAGCTCATCAGTGTTCCCTGACGTTGCTGTACAGACACACAGAAATTCTCTGCAATGAGTTAACTAAGTCATTTATTTATTAAAATTTTTTTTCGATCTCCAGTACCGAAAAATTTTTTTTTCGGTACTGGGGAATGAACTCAGGACCTTCACACTGAACTACATTCCAATCAGTTTTTTTTTTTTTGGTGGAGACAGGGTCTTGCTCTGTAGTTTAGGCTATCCTTGAGCTCACTATGTAGCCTGGGATGCCCTCAAACTCACAGCAACCCTCCTGCCTCAGCCTCCCAAGTGCTGGGATTACAGGAGTGTGCCAGCATGCCTGGTCTTCCCAGCTCTTTTTGAATTTTTAAAATTTTGAGACATGATCTCATTAATTTGCTAAGTTGCTCAAGCTGGGCTCAATCTTGTGATCCTCCTGCCTCAGCTTCTGAGGATGCTAGGATGATAGGCGTGTGCTACCACACCTGGAATGTATCAGTTATTTACTGCCATAATAGTGCTGTGTAATGAGAAATCACACAGCCTCAGTGTCTGTCTCAGTTACTTTTCTCATTGCTGAGACAAAATACTTGACACCCAGTTAAAGGAGGAAAGGTTTATTTAGCTTACAGTTTGTAGAGGTTTCAGTTTGTAGTCAGCTGGCTCTAAGGCAGTGTAGAATGATAGAGGGCATCACAGAGGAGAAACAGTTCATGGCAGGCAGAAGGAAGAAGGCAGCAAGGCAGCAAGCTACTAGCAACAAGCGGTGACACCCTTTCTGTCCTTATAATTTATCTAGGTTGCCCACCCTGAGGACAGGTAGCATTCACACCCTTACCATTGCACCATGAATCTATCCCAGAATCACATCCTTGATCCCAGCATCACACATGCCACCTCTATTTTTTTTTTTTTTTTTTTTTGGTACTGGGGATTGAACTAGGGTCCTTGAGCTTGCACAGCAGACGGAGAAACCACTGAGCTAAATCCCCGGCCCCATGCCACCTCTTAAAAGCATCCCTTATGACTACATGAAGCTTTGGGGCACATCTAGCCTCAAGCCATAACAGTGGCATACAGCAGTGGACATTTACTTAGCTCTCAAGACTGTGGGTCTCAGCTGATCTTGGCTGAGCATTAGCTAGGTGTCCATCCTGGCTGTGACAGGGATGGCTGGGTAGCTCAGCGCAGTGCCATGTGCACCATTCTCAGTGGGGTAGCCTGGGAATGTTTTCAGGGCAATTTTAAAGAAGCACGAAAACAAGTGGAAATGCATGCCATATTTTCAAGGTTCTCTTGCATTACAACTGCTAATATCTCATTGGCTAAAGGAAGTCACGTGGCTTACTCAGAATCAAGGGATGGAGAAATAGGTTCTGCTTCATTAGTAAGAGGAACGGCAAAGTCATGTGGACAAGGTATGGATTCATGGAGACTTGAAAGATTGGGAAGATGAAAGCAATCATTGTGTCACACTACAGTGAGCTAGAAGGATATGATTCAGGGCAGCTGCTGGCCATTTTTCCTTCCATGGAAAGAGAACACATCTGAGAATGAAACTAGGCAGAGGGGCTGAGCCAAGTGGTGGCGGGACAAGCCAGAGCTCAGGTTCAGCTATACCTGCAGCTTCATTCCCCGTGGGCTCTCTAGTTATATGAATTAGCAAGTTTCCTTGTGTGAGTTGAGTTCTTGCCACTTGCAATGGAAAGAAGCCCAGCTAGCACTGCTCTGAATGCCAAGCACAGGGGTTTGAATGTTAAAAATGTCTAAGGAGAGGCTTTGATGTCTAACTTCTTGTGTGGGGAATGTAACTGGTGAAAATCATAGAGCCTTTGCAGTAGCTCAGATGAAAGAAAGATGAGTTCTGCATTGGGGCCAGTGAGAGGAGGGGACGCCAACTGATACTTGGTAGTATTAGTGGAATTTGGTGGCTGGCTACGAAGTAGGGTAAGAGAGTGTGAGATAAAATACGTAAGCTTTCTCATCTGGACAATGGAGTGGAGGTGCTGGTAAGCTGGTTCTCCAAGAAGTAATGAGCCCTCAACTCCAGTGGTGTAAATACGCTCATTGTGGCTGATTTCAAGGGACAAACAGTTTAACAATCAGCAGGGAGATTTTCTGAGTATTTAATAACTGGTTTCTGGGAGGTGGCCTGACCGGTTCCAGCATAGCAGTGGTACAAGGTCATGCATGGTAATTCCACACAGTCAGGGATGCAGCCAGGTCTTGGATGCTTTGCACTGGAGCTGCCCACAGGTCTTGCACAGGAAGGTGCCTACAGGATGTGGGAAATACAGTCCTGGGGCTCTGCAGAGAGGATCTGTCTGTGGAGCTGCAGGAGGAGTGACATCATCACCTTTGGAGAAGGACGAAGCTTGTGTGCCCGGAAGTGCTCCTTGATTCCAGCTGGTGTAACTGGTGACTTAGAGGCCTCATCTGGCTCACAAATAGATTTTGATAGCTCACATGGTATTATTACAAATAAAAGTTCATTGCTGTTTTAGATTCCTGGGGCTGCCTTAACATAAACTGATGGCTTTATACAACAACCCCTTAATCTTTTGTAGTTCTGGAGGGCAGATATTTAGTCAGGGTGGTAGCAGAGTTGATTTCTTCTGGAGGCTCCAAGGGAGAAACAATCCCAGGCCTCTCTTCTGGCTGCTGGTGGTTGCTGGGAATGTGTGGCCTTCCTTGGCTTGCGCAGATACACTCCAGTCTCTGCCGCTGTCTCCACATTGCCTTCTGGGTGTCTCCATGTGTCCCTTCTGCCTCTTACAAAGACGTTCATTGGATTTGTACGAACTCACCTCTATCATTACCTTCATGACTCTTGTAAGAACTGTATTTCCAAACCAGATCTTATTAATACTTGGAATTTCTGGATGGTGTGACTTTTTGGAGGACATTATTCAACTCACTAGAGTTTCCAGTGATTAGAACTTAATGGATTTCACTAAAAAAAAAAAAAAATTCCTAACTTCTCTTGAACAGCACAGCTGCCCAGTGGGCCTGCAATAGGCTGGTGTGAGAGGCAGCTGCCCAGTCTCCAGACACCTTAGCCTTTGCCCAGTTCAGGAGGGGCTCAGTGTGGGGGAAGTGGGTCTGTGAAGCTGGAATCCGCCTTTCACTCTTCCACCTCCTTCCCAAGAGTATCTCCTTAGCAACAGACATGCAGTTATTCTGTGCACGAACCATCGTTTAACAGTATTTATTTCCAGAGTCAGAAATATTTGATTCCAATTAGGAACAGCAAATTGAAACCCATGCAGTGTCAAAGATACAGGTCAGGCGGTAATCACAAGCCCCATCACACAGGCCAGGAAGGGAGAACTCAGGTTCCTGGAGCAGGCAAAGGACGTGGCTCCCTCTCTAGTCCTTGTGTGCTCTTGAAAAAGTAACTCAGCCTAAGCTGGCTTCAGTGTCACGACTGTTGTTAGGGTTTATATCTAGGTGCCCCCCCCCAGGCCTCATGCACTTGTAGGTGGGGCTTTGGGGAGGCGATTAGATCATGGAGGTGTGATACTCATCAATGCATTAACCCGCTGCTGAGTTTATAGCTAAATGTGATGTTGGGAGGTGAAGACGGGTGGGAGGAGATGGGTCACTGGTGGCGTGGCTTGGGAAGGTTTATTTCACTTCCTCCTCCCTGGATCTCTCTGATTTCTCCACCAAGTCCTGAACTATTTCTCCTCTGCCATGCCCCTCTGCCATGCCATCCTACCTTGGAGTCAGCAGACTATGGACTGAAACCTCTACAAACTGTGAGCTACAATAAACCTTTCCTCTTTAGAGTTGTGGGTGTTGAGTATTGTGTCTCAGTGACAAGAAAGTATTGAAGACACCTGTGGAATGGGTATAATAGCCTCTTTCGATGTTGTAAGGGCTTGAAATACTGAGTGTTAAGTTCTAGCATGCAGTAAGGGCTTAATAAGTGTGTTGGGAGTAAATGACAAATGAACGAGTTGTTTGAACTTCGTATCACTTCCAGCTGAAGTAGTAGTTCAGCTGTGAATAATATTTCCCACACCACACTGACAATATTAGAAAAGATGATGATGAAATGTTCCCAGAAAGATAGTCCTTGGCCTTGCAATAAAATAAAGTGTATCTTTCAGTCAAAATGAAATTTGCAGTAGTTAGTCAAGGCCAACACGTAGGAATTCCAGAAGTAGAAATGACAGACATCAATCCCAACAGATACAAAGTTTATACAATTGAGGCAAAATAAGATGTTTTTAAAGCATCTAGAATAACATTTTCAATTGTGTTCTAAAAGAAGTTATACATGATCTATGAAAAAAGTTTTCCTGATTAAATAATTCAAGAACTACTCAAATGCTTCACTGCAGGACTTTTCAGAGTTTTAATGTGTTAATGTGCAGTGTGAATTTAATACCAGCCGCAGCATAGAGTGTTTTCACAACATACTTGGTTGTGGGAGCCTACCCATGCTTTCCTTGGAAATCAGCATGGCATGCAGCATAGCACTGGGTAGCGCTCCATGATTTTTGATGACTATCTTTCCCCACCAAATGCCAGACATTGTTGCAGATTTTAGGAGGGCTCTAATGCTGGACAGAACTGTCTGGCCGTACAGTGTTGTGATTTTGGTTATTAAATGACAGTCAGATCAAATGGCTTTTGGTATGGAAGGAAAGTCACCAGGGCTCACGTCTGTCTGGGAGAGGTCACCTCTAAGGCAGCTGCCGAGGGGTTCCTGTTGGCAGCCTGTGGATGGCTGAATAGGAGGGCCTGGAGAGACCCCCAGGTTCCTCTCTGCCTCCAGGTCTTCCCAGGCCAAGGTGAACCTGCAGGGGAACTCCCCAGCTCCTGTCAAAGTGCTTGAGCACCAGGTGGGCTGAAGCTGAGGGTGGCCTGTTCCTGGAGCTGTCACCTTTAATCTTCTGATGTCTATGCCACCAAACCCCACCGGAGGACTTCTGGCCAGCAAGCCCCTCCCTTCCAGACTTGAGGATCCAGGCTACAGTCCAGCTTCAAACCCTTTCATCTCTCAGCCTTATATCTTTGGGCAATTCAGTTGTTGACTTTCCCTGCTGAAAGGGAGACAGGGAAATTTTAGTGGAGTGTCCCCATGCCCACCTAACCTTCATGGAAGAGGAGAGACTAGGGGCTGATTCTAAGAGGTAATCTGCAGTCTACCACAGTGTCCTTACTTTACTTTGGACAAGGCACTGTTTCTTTTGTTTTATTATTTTATTTTAAAATATGAAAATCTATATATACTCATTGATGAAAATTTACAAAATATTAACAATTTTCAAAAGAAAAGAGCAATGACTAATTATACTTCCTAGAAATAACCATCATAAGCACTGTAGAAAACTGTTTTCTACCTCCTAATCTTTTGCTTTTTTTTTTTTTTTTGGTACAGGGGATTGAATTCAGGTCCTTGTACTTGTGCAGCAGGTGGCAAAACCACTGAGCTAAATCCCCGGTGCTCTACCTCCTAATCTTGAAGTCATGTCTTCAATGTGATTTTTATATCTTGTTTTTTCACCATATATTTTGCATGACATTGAAAATTCTTTTAATGGTGGCCTCAGATTCTATCATATGGCTGTAATTATATCTACCATAATTTACTTAGTCATTCTTCTAATGGACACTTAAATTGTTAACAATTTTTCATTATTAATAATAAAGAACATTTCCTGGGCTCTGACCTCAACTTATATTATTTTCCTAGAAGTGAAATGACTGTTTCACTTGAGCTAAAATGTTAATGCTTCTTGATGTTCAGTGCCAAATTGTTTTTCTGAATGGAGGCTCAGCACATTCTCTCAGGACGGAGAAGAAATAGAGATTTGGGAAGCATCTACCTCCTTTCACTTTGGTGGTGGTGAAGTGGTTGATATTGAAACATCCTCTCGGTGGCTCTTCACTCATCAGTGTCCCAGGACCTGGCTGATGTCACTGTGCCACGGAGAGGATGAGTTTGTGAATTATAGGCCACAGATTGCCTCCTCCTCTTCTTGGATCTCACTGAACATCCCGAGAGATCTTTGGCCAATGCTTGTGCCTCATATGTTGGGGGATGCTGACCATCTTGTCTAACATTTTCATGTTATCAAAGCTGTCTCATTTCTCTTGGTCCTGGCTTCTTCCTTGAGGACATTGATAATCAGAAAAGAGGCAAAAGCTCCCACCTCAGGCCTGGCTTTGAACTGAGGGGTTCGAGTCACAGCTGTCCTTAGCTACTTTTTCATCACCAGTTGCCCAGGCAAAGGTGTCCCTGGATCTTTTTGGAGATGACCTAGTGAGTACAGTAATCTTTGGTGCCAGGGCGAATATGTGATCTATTCCCGTGAATGAAACAACAGTTGGAGTCAAATACACTTGGATTTAGGGCAAGTTTTATGAACTAAAAGTTTGTGTCCCCACCCTAATGCATATGTTGAAAGTCCAGTGTGGATGGAATGGGCAAGGACCTCTGCCCAGCAAACCACAGGGCCCTTGGACCTCACACCTGGAAGACCACAGACTGTGCACTGTGGATGGGGAGCAGACCTTGGGGTCCAGGAAGCTTTGTCCCTGCATCCAATTGTCCATCAGCCACGTAGACCCGAGGTCCTTGCCTCTGTGCTACAGATCCCTGAGGTCCTTGTAATTGAGCCATGGGGACTGCAAACCCTGTGGCACTAGGAGCAGGGTCCCTGAGACTGCTGCCTCCTCTGACCTGCAGACTCCTGGGCTCTCTCCAGCTCTCCTGGCCCAGGTTATGTCTTGCTAAGCTGGAGGATGTGACACTTCTGGACTGGGAACAGTTGTTTCTGGTGTGGAGAGAAGAATGGCAACTGCCCAATGAGGCAGAGGCCTGGTACCTGCATGGCCCGGAAAGGCAAGCTTGCCTACCACTTTGTACCGTGGAATTGGGTCAAGTCTTTGGAAGTCATTAGGTCTTGAGGATGAATTTATTATCTAAGAGAAGAAGTAAAATCTACTGTATTTACCCATGTTTTTGCTTGTCACCCTCTTCCCTCCCTCCTTTCCTTTTTTTTTTTTGTTGCTGGGGATCAAATCCAGGGCTTTGCAAACGTTAGGCAAGTGCTCTACCACTAAACTACATCCCTAGTCCCTCATTGTGGTTTGAATTTGCATTTTCCTGACAGTGATGCTGAGCATCTTTTCATGTTCTTATTGCCTTTGGAGAAATATCTGTTCAGATCCTTTGCCTATTATTTTAGTTGGATTATTTATCTTTTTATCATTGAGTTGTAAATATTCTTTATATATTCTAGATATAAGTACCTTGTCAGATACATGATTTGAAAATATTTTCTTTCATTTTGCGGATTTTTTCACTTGATGGTATGCTTTGAGGCATAATACAGTAGTTTTTAGTTTTGATGATCCAAGATTTATCTGTTTTTGAATTTTGTTGCTTATGCTTTTGTTGTCATATTTAAAAAAACATTGCCTAATCCAGGGTTGTGAAAAGTCATGCCCATATCTACTCCCAAGAGTTTCATAGTTTTAGTGCTTACATTTATATCTTTGAACCATTTTGAGTTAATTTTTGTGTAGGGGTGAGGTAGGGGTTCAACTTCTATGGTTGTACCAATTTACACTCCCATCAACAATGGAGAGGGGTTCCTTTTTCTCCACAGCCTTGCCAGAATTTGTTATTGGTTGATTTCTAGATGATAGCCATTCTTTCTGTAGTGAGATGTTGTTTTAATTTGCGCTTCTCAATTGAGAAGTGACATTGAACATTTTTTCATTTATTTATTTGCTATTTGTACTTTTTCATCTGAGAAGTATCTATTCATTTCAGATGCCCATTTTTGGATTGGGTCTTTAAATTTGGAGTCTGATTTTTTAAAAGTTCTTTATAGATTCTAGATGTTAGTCCTTTAACTGAGGAGTAGCTGATAAAATTTTGTTCCCATTCTGTGGATTGTCTCTTCCCTCAGTTGGTGGTTTCTTTTGCAGTGCAAAACCTTTTTAGTTTGATGTGATCCCAGTTGTTGATGCTTTGTAGTATTTCCTGTGTGATCAGGGTTTTGTTCATAAAGTCTTTGCCTACACCTATATTTTCAAGCATTCTACCCATTCTATCTTCCAGCAGATTTAGTGTTTCTGTTTTAATATTTAGATCTTTGATCCATTTCTATTTTAGTTTAGTGCGTGGTGAGAGATATGAATCTAGTTTTAATCGTTGGCATGTGGAAACCCAGTTTCCCAGCACCATTTATTAAAGAGGCTCTCTTTCTTCCAGTGAAGATGTTTGACCCCTTTGTCAAAGATAAAGTAGCTAAGTGTGCTTGGAGTTGTTTCTGCATCTTCTGTTCTGTTCCATTTATCCTTGGGTCTATTTCTTTGCCGGTACCATGCAATTTTTATCATGGTAGCTTTGTAGTATAACTTCAATTGAGGATTGTGATGCCCCCTGTCTTGCCCTTGCTGCCCAAAATTGCTTTTGCTATTGGTCCCTTCAGGTCCCATATGAATTTTAGGATTGTTTTCTGTAGTTCTCTGAGGTATGCTATTGGTATTTTGATTGAGATTGCATTAAATCTGTATAACAGTTTTGGAACTATGGCCATTTTCACTATGTTGGTCCTGCCTATCCAAGAACGGGGTATCTTTCAAGTTTCTGTTTTGTTTTTTTTTTTGGTACCGGGGATCGATCTTTGGTCCTTGCGCTTGCAAGGCAGCGCTGGAACCACTGAGCTAAATCCCCAGCTCTCTTTCAAGTTTCTGATATCCTCTTCGATCTCCTTTTTTCAGAGTACTGTAGTTCTCAATGTATAGGTCTTTCACTTCCTTCATTAGATTGATTCCTAAGTATTTCATTTTCTTGATGTTATTGTGAAAGGTGTTTCTGTGATTTCTCTCTCAGTGAGTTTGTTGTTCAAGTACAGGAACGCTATTGATTTTTGAGTGTTGACTTTGTATCCTGCTATGGTACTGAATTTAGTTATTAATTCTTACAGTCTTTCGGTGGAATTTTTGGATCTTTTATGTAGAGTACTATGTTATCAGCAAATAATGATAATTTAACTTTTTCCTTTGCTATCCATATTCATTTTATTTCTTTCTCTTCTCTAATTGCTCTGGCTAATGTTTCTCAAACTATATTGAACAGGAGTGGTGATAGTGGACATTCTTGTCTTGTTCCTGATTTTAGAGTGAAAGCTTTCAGGTTTTGACCATTTAGAATGATGTTGTCTGTTGGTTTGTCATAGATGGCTTTTATCAGGTAGAGGTAAAGACCTATTCCAATTTTCTTTAGGGTTTTTATCATGAATTGGTGTTGGACTTTGTCAAATACTTTTCCTGTATCTATTGAGATGATCATGTGGTTTTTGTCCTTGGTTTTGTTAATGTGGTATATTACATTTACTGATTTGTGTATGTTAAACTAGCCCTGCATCCTTGTGGATAAATCTTTCTTGGTCATGGTGTATTATCTTTTTGATGATTTACTGAATTCTGTTTCCCAGTATCTTATTGAGGATTTTTGCATTTATGTTCATTAATGAAATTGGCCTGTAGTTCTCTTTTTTAGTTTGATCCTTCTCTAGTTTTGATATCAGGGTAATGCTTGCTTCCAGGAATGACTTTGGGAGCATTGCTTCCCTTCCAATTTTGTTAAAGTGTTTGAGAGTAGTGGCCTTAGATCTTTTCTAAATTTCTTGTAAAATTCAGCAGTGAATCTGTCAGGATCTGGGCTTTTCTTTATTGTAGTTTTTAAAATTACTTCTTCAGCGGAAAGACCCGAGTTCGATCCCCGGTACCAAAAAAAAAATTACTTCTTCAATTTAATTGACTGATATTGGATTATTTAGAATTTTTATATCTTCTCGATTCAGCTTTGGTAATTCATATGTATCTAGGAATCTGTCTATTTCTTCTGTACCTTATTGGAGTACAGGTTATGAGACTGGATGTTTTTGCTTTGTTCCCAGTTTTAGGGAGAAAATATCCAGTGTTTCACCATTTAGTATGAAGTGAACTGTTGGTTTGTGTAGCTGTTCTTTCTCAAGCTGGGGAAGTTCCTTCAATTCCTATTTTTCTGAGAGGTTTTTTAAAAATGTTATCTACTATATGAATATGTTTTGGATTTTGTAAAATGTGTCTTTTCTTACTCATATCTCGTATCTGAGATGATCATGGGATGAATTGTTCTTTTTTAGCTTGTTAATGTGATTGATTGCATTGACTGACTAGCTTTAAACAATTAAATCAGGCTACATCCATGAAATAAACTGTACTTGGTCATGTAGTGTAATTATTTTTATATATTATTGAATTCTATTTGCTAACATTTAGTTAGAGATTTTAGTGTCTATACTTGTGAGGGAATTCAGCTTGAGTTGAATTTCCCTTACCTGAAATGCTTAAGATTAGAAATGTTTTAGATTTTTAGTTTTTGCAGATTTTGAATTATTTGTATATTCACATACTGAGGTATCTTGGGGTAGGGACTCAAATCTAAACATAAAATTTATTTATGTTTTATGTACACCTCATGCAAGTAGCCTAGTGGAAATTGTACAATATTTTAAACAATTTTGTGCAAGAAACATAGATTGTGTACACTGAATCATCACACTTGTGGCACCATGTTGGTGCTCAAGAGTTTCAAATTTTGGAACATTTCAGGAAATCCTTGCCTGTACCTGTGACTCACTATTTCCCCTATGTTATCTTCTAGAAGTTTCAACATTTCTGTTTTTATATGTATGTCTGATTTGTTTTAACCTATTTTCTTGTCTCTGATGAGTTTCTTTGCTGAATCTACTGTATCTCATGGTAACGTAACTTCTCATTTTCTTTTCATTAATATTTACATGCTGCAGGTTTTCATTCTTTTACTTTTGCTTGCCTATGTTGTTATACTTGAGGTGAATTACATATAAACAGCATATAGTTCAGTAGTAATGTTTTGAAACTACTCTGCCAACCTCTGTCAAAAACCTGTCAAATTAAAAATTGGTATATTTACCTCATTTACATTTAATATAAATATTTATATGATAGTGCTAAATCTGCCATTTCATTAAAAATTTTTCTGTTATTTCTTGTTTTAGTTTTCTTATAAGTTATAGGACATTTGTTTTTTTCTTTTTTTTTTCTGTGTAGTACTAGGGATTATAGGATCTTTACCCTGAGCTATATTCCTGGCCATTTTAAATTTTTTTATTTTGAGATAGGATCTTGCCCAGGCTGATTTTGAATTTGTAATCCGTCTGCTTTAGCCTACCAGATACTTGGCCATTTTCTAGAATAACATTTTTATTTGTCTCTAGTTTTGAGCATATCTATTGCTTAGGTTTTTGAAATGTTACTCTAGGTATTATGTGTATATACACATATTTTATCACTGTCTCTTGGTATTTTCATGTTACTAGTTGAGGTTTATTTTTTAGAAACATCACTTTCCTGGGCTGGGAATTTAGCTCAGTGGTGCTATGATTGCCTCGCAAGCACAAGGTCCTAAGTTCAATCTCTGGTATCAGAAAAAACAAACAAACAAAACCTCATTTTCCTTTATGTCTTTTTTTCATTTATAATATAGTTGCCTTAAATATTCTCTCTCCTATGTATAAGAATCACATTATTAGACAAGGTTATAACTTTTAGTTCAATCTTCAAAATGAATTTAGTAACTAAGAGGAGAAGTAAAGTCTAGTGTATTTTAGAATAGTAAAATCTATTGATTTTATCCATATTTTTGCTTAGCATCTTCTTTCCTCCCTTCTCTCTCCCTCCCTCCCTCCCTCCCTCTCTTTCTTCTATTCCTTCTCTCCCAGGCCTCTTGTTTTCTTTCTTTTTTGAGAACTTCCTTTAACCATTCTTCTGGGGACAAATTCTCATAGTTTTTTTTTTTTTTTTTCATCTGAAAATGTATTCATTTTCCCTTCTTTCTGGAAGGATATTTTTGTTAGGTATAGGATTCTGATTTAACAATTCATTTTTTTACCACTTGGAAAATATTGTGCTACTTCTTTCTGGTTTCTTTGATTTTCAGTGTCATTCACTGTCATTCTAGTTGTTTTTCCCCTAAAGGTAAGGTGTCATTTTTTTCTTTGTATGCTTTAGAAATTTAATTACAATATGTATTCAGGTGGATTTCTTTGGGCTTATTTTGTTTAGGGTTCACTCACCTTCTTAAATCTGTAGATTTATGCCTTTTGCTAAATTTGGAAAGCTTTCAGCCATTACATTTTTGAGGACTTTTTTCCCCCCTATCTTCTTTTTCCTCCTCTCTGGAATTCTGATGATATGAATGTTAAATCTTTTATCATAGTATAGCATAGTATGACTTTTGTTTAAAAATCCTATTTTTTTTTTTTGGTACCGGGGATCGAACTCGGGTCCTTGTGCTTGTGCAGCAGGTGGCGAAATCAACTGAGCTAGATCCCCGGCCCTAAAAATTCTATTTTTGAGAGAATTTCTGCAAATGGGAAGGGACCAAGAGTTGAAAAGAGCAAGGAGGGAGAGGAGGAGTAGAGGATTAAAAAAGAAGAGATATATGATGTACAGGTGCCAATTCCTCATGGTAACTGTAATCATTATATGTAACAAACATGTACTAATAAAAAATTTAAAAAATCTTTCTTTTGTTCAGGTTGAGTAGTTTCTAGTATTTCATCACTAAGTTCATTGGTTCTTTATCTCTTCCTTCTGTTTTGCAATAGAGCCCATTTACTGATCTTTTTAATTCAGTTATTATATTTTTTAGCTCCAAAATTTGTTTGGTTTTCTTTGTATGTTCTTTCTATTTCTTTTACAATACGTTCTTCTCTTTCCCCGCCTTCATTGAGATATAATTAACAAGTAAAATTATATGTATTTAAGGTATATAACATGATATTTTGATATACATGTACTTTGTGAAATGATTACCACAATCAGAGACTGTCTAGTTTTCATTTGCTTCATGCACATTTGTAGTTATTTGCTGAAGAATTTTATCATGGATGATTTTACATTTTTGTCATATGATTCTAACATATCTGTCATCTTGATGTTGGCATTGATTAATTATATTTTATCGTTTGAGTTCTTCTTTGTTCTTGGCATGATGAGTAATTTTTTTGACTAAAACCCAGACAATTTTGCATTGCTATGAGATTTTGTATCTTTAACTTTTTGTTTTAGCTGAATTCTTCTGACACTACTTTGGCAGAAGTTGCAGCGTTACCTGGTTACTTTTAGGTGGAGGTAGATGTCCAGGTTTGCACTTGGAGTCTGTTGACTTGTGAAGTGGAGGAAGAATTGTGGAGATCTGGTTCCATATTTGGTCTTCACAGTCACTGCAGGGGTGGGGGGCCAGGGCTTATTACTACCTGGTAAATACAGGATAAATTCTTGGCTCCCTACTTGTTCTTCTGACACCACCCTGGCAGGGGTGTTGAGGCACCTTATTACAGCCTTATGAAGGTAGAAATCTAGATTCCCCTCTTTGTCATTGCTGATGATGAAGGGCAGACCACAGCTTTTACTATGGTGTTTGGCAGAAGTAAAGTGGTTATTGGCTAGAAGGTTTTTGTCTTTCAAGGCTGGCCTTTAGGCTAGCGAGAGTAGGTTTTTGTTGGGGCTTCTTCTTCTCCTCTCCTTTTTTTTCTGGGTATATGTAGGCATATCTGTGTTGTTGGTTTCTTCTACTCCATATATAGGGTGGATTAAGCAAAACAAAACAAAACAAAACAACCTGAGGAACTCATCACTGTGTCATTTTTTGTGTCTTGAATTTACTAGATGGATTTCCTTCTCTCCACTGTTCAGAGTCTTCTTATGTTTGCTTTATACTTAATTTTTGAGGAGCTTTAGCTATATATAGTGGAAGCAATAGGAAAAAGTATCTCCCTAGAGTGGAAGTCTCTAGACTCATGAGTATTTATTTAAACTTTGGGTTCCAATCTAATACTACCTTTTCTCTCTCTCCCTTTCCTTCCTTCCTTCCTTCCTTCCTTCCTTCCTTCCTTCCTTCCTTGCTTTTCTCCTCCTCTGCTCCTCCTCCTCCTTTTCCTTTCTTGTCTCTAAAAATTTTCTTACTCTGGTCATCGGAAGTGTCTCTGCTTTCTGAGTTAGAATTCCTCTGAGCTGCATCAGTGGTTCCTCCTTCCTCCTTAGCTTATTAGCAGAGGCCTAACTTGGGTCTCTCAATAGCTATCAGACATAAATTAGAGGTAGGTTAATTAATGGATTGCAGGGCAAAGATCCCAGAGCCCTTTCCTCCCTTGGGGCTTAATCTTGGCCATTTAATTGTGACACTTCTTTCTCCCTCCTTAGCTTGTGAGGAAATGGGATACAGCCAAGGTGATCACTTATCTGGGGTGACAGCAAGTAAACATGAAAAATGTGCTGGAGAGAACAAAAGGACAGTGATCAGAAATGCTTTTTCTTTCAACCTAAATCATGATGTTTTGGGCATCGGCTAGAGCTTTCCAAGTTATTTATAACTGTCTATCCCTGTTAGGAGATATATGTTTTATCTAAAAGTAGATAATGTCTCCTAATCAGATGATAAATGTGTGTGTCCCAAACGGAGGCCCCCTAGTTAGCCACCTCATTAACAGAGTTTCAGGTGAATCGTGGAAATATTATCAGCACAATACTGAATCAGATACCTCAAGATGCTCATGTTTGGACTCAGAATTTTCTCAGTGGAAGACCCTTCGTATTACAGAGGTGGTCCTCACAAGCAATGTATTTCAGGATGACATTAAAAGTGCTGCTTATTCCTAGTAGCTAATTATTGTATGTAGTGGGTGTGTGTGTGTGTGTGTGTGTCATGGTGCACCTCCTTGGAGTTTATGTTGTGCAAAGCCAGCATCTGACTCTTTCTCTGCAATTCTTCTTGAGGGATCTCAATGGGGCATCTAGGCCTCAGTCTTAGCGGGTGTTCAATACTCATTTTGTCTTCCCTCATAGGGTAATTCACAGTGTGGTAGTGGTAGAGCTGTCAGGAACCTACCTACTGCTTCTCAATCCTAGCTGCTTATTAGTAACATTTGGGAGGGCAGGCTGAAGCTGAGAAACTCTACAGTTAGGTAGTATCTGTGCCTCTTGCTTATCTTTGAATCTCCCCAGTCCTTTAGCCATATTGTACCACATAGTAGATGGTCAATTAAAGGTCAGTTGGCTGCCTATTCATGTCAGATTGGGTTGGCTTCTCCCATGTTCTGCTGGGTTTAGGCCGATGCTATGTTGTTTTTCTCTGAACATACCAGATGGCCCTATAATGAGTGAGTGAGTCAATAAAAGCCTGCTATTTTCAAAGTAAGTGATCTTATGAATGAAATTCAGAGCAGGGAAACAACTATTTCACCCAAAGAAAGAGACTAATTAAACATCAGACTGCAGTAGGCACGTTTGTGGAAAGAACTGGAAGCATTCTGCTGCAGGGAGACTCATTGTTCATTCCAGAGAAGGCAAAGAGGGAGGAAGTCTTAATCATGCTTTTAATGATCAAAGGTGTTCTTAAAATCAATCCTCTCATTAACTGGGTGAAGAATGATACTGACCTAGTGGGACGTTTCAGGCAGCATAAATTAATTATGAATTGCTGCAAGTGATCTGCCATTATCCAGCTCTGTGCCTTTGCAGGAAAAGGGCCAGAGGAAATTGAGTTAACGCTCTGAGGTGCTGATATTAAGTAACCAAAGCTGGTCCCATGTCACCCTTTTGGTGACTGCTTGGATGTGGGGTTCATGTTATGTGCTTGACTGAGCCTGGCCACCACTGTGTCTGGCCTTGCAGCTATGTCTAGAACCAGGTGGCACATTTAGGTGCCAACCATTCAGGTCTGCCTGGATTGTCCTGCTTTCATCCTGTGTCCTGGGAAGTCCTTCCTTGGGATGTGAAAAGTCCTGATTTTCAAGGATGTACAGAGAAGGTTGTGGGAAGACTATAAAATCCACACTTCAGCCCAATATAGAGTGCTGAATGCAACACAGTGTCAGTGTTCAGAGGTTACCAAATAGGTCACTTGCTTCCTGCTGTTGCTGTCTTTGCCCCTGATTCCTGATGTGGGAACCATGGTGGCCTTTCAGAGGTGTCCTTGCTTGCCTTTGTTGTGTACCCAGTCTGGAATGAATGTGGACACAGCACGGCCTCTGGAGTCAGCTGTCTGGTGCAAGTCCCACTTGAGCTTGTATTGGCCATCTGATCTGGGGAAAGCTCACCAACTCCTCTGTGACTTGGTTTTCCATCTATACAACAGGAATACTAAGAGCACCCCTAGGAATTTGTAATGAGGCAATGCCACTGAATGGCTTGGCTCAAACTAAGTGACCAGTACGTGTTAACTGCCACCAATAAGATACTGTTGTAAGGCTCTGATACTGCCATTGTTGTTGGCACAAGTGGCTGAGTGTGTGTGTGGGAGGAACAGTTCAGGGCTGTGCTTGGAGCACCTTCCCTAGGAGCATTAGCTCTTCTGTGAATGCACACAGATGACAGGGACTTCTCTTGCGCATGGCAGGGAGATACAGGGCCCTGCTCTCTGGTGGACCTGAACCCTAGTCATCTAAGCAGGGACATGGGGTTGAAGATGGGAAGTAGGGAAGAAACCACCTCAGCCCCCCAAAACCTAAGTGCAGAAACATAGTGGACTCAGCCACCCTTCTCTCTAGGGGCTTCCCTTCCATGCAGGATGGCATCAGATGGGACACACTTATGATGTGGCTCCTCAGACTCTTAGGGTACTGTCTTCTTGGCTATGGTCACACCAGTGAGGCAGGTTTGCAGGACTGAGGAGCCTCAGAGGACAAGGTGCCACAAGGCTTGTCTGCCCCCTCTGTCTTTCAGAGCCCCTCATGAGCTCCCCATCCTCCTTCTCCCTGGGGCCAGCCAGATCTCTCATGGCCATGTCTGTAAATTTGCACGAACTTTTCTTTCTCATATTACTAACATAGGGAGAAGTACTTAGGGAAGTTTAGTGTCAGCCAAACAGTTGTAATGAGGTATAACTGATATATAAGAAATTGCACAATTTAAAAACGTACAATTTGATACATTTCATTAAATGTATACACCTCTGAAACTATCCTACAATCAAGAAAACAAACATATCCATTAGTCCTCCAAATTGTTACTCTCTCATTTGTGTTTCTTTCTACATTTCTTTCTCCCCTACCAGCCTGGGGCAACCAGTGATCTGCTTCTTGTTTCTGTAGAATTGTTGGCATTTAAAAAGAATTTTAGGGCCGGGGATTTAGCTCAGTGGTTCTACTGCCTGCCTTGCAAGCGCTTTGATCCCTGGTACCAAAATAACCCAACAACAACATAAAAAGAATTTTATATAAATGGAATCATTTTGTATATACTCCTTTGTCTGGCTTCTTTCATTATAAGTATTTTTAGGTGTATCCATATTATTATGGGTTTATTTTTTAAATGCTGAATTTTGTTGTATGGATATGTCATAATTTGCTTATCCAGTCACACATTTATGGACATTTTCAGTTTTGGGCTCTTACGTATTAAGCTGCTGTGAACTTTTGTGTGCACATCTTTATGTCAATATATGGTTTTAGTTCTTTTGAGTACACATGTAGAGGTGGAATGGCTAGATTGTATGACAGATGTATGTTTAACATTAAAAAAACCTGTCAAACCATTGTCCAAAATTCAAACCCTGTATTTCCATTGGTGGTGTATGAGTGTTCTAGTTATTCCATATCCTAACCAATACTTTGGAGGTTCAGTCTTTTTATTTTAATCATTCTAATAGGTGTGTAGTTGTATCCCATTGTGATTTTAATTTATGCTGTGACTTGGACATGATTTGAATGTGTCCTCCAAGGGCTCCTGTGTTGAAATTTAATCCCTGAGAGAGTAGAAACTTAATTGACTGTGGAGTTTAGAAATGGGGCCTTTGGAGGGTAATTAGGATCAGATAAAGTCATCAGGGTGGGGCCCCCATGATGGAATCCTGGTGGCTTTATAAGAAGAGGGGGAGAGACCAGAAGACGTATATGTGTTCTCTGTCTCTTGCTATGTGATGCCATCAGGCCACTTTGGAATTCTGCTGGTAAGAAGGCCCTCACCAGATTCAGGCCCTCAGCCTTGGACCAGAACCATGAGCCAAATAAACCTCTTTTCTTTATAAAGTTACCTAGCCTCATAAGAATAGTAACCCAAAGTGGACTAATACATCTAATGCTAATGATGCTAAACATCTTTTCATATGCTTACTTGCCATGTGCTCTGTCTTCTTTGGTGAAATGATTGCTTGAATATTTTGATCAGGTAAAAAAAGATTATTAATACTATTTTTATATCGTTCTTTATATAGTTCCTTTACCAGATATGTTTTATAAATATTTCCTCCCAGTTTGTACCTTGTGTTTTCATTATCTTGAGTTTTTTGAAAAGCACTTTTTAGCTTTGATAAGGTCTAATTCATTCATTTTTTCTTTTATTATGATTTAAGTATCATGTATTGTAGAGCTGTCTTTACAGTTAAGAAAATGAATATATATCTATCATGCCCACTATCTATCACAGCTCACTCCCTAAACAAGGCCACATAGATGTTCTTTTATGTTTTCAACTAGAAACTTACTGTTTTACATTTTACATTTAGGTCTGTTATCAATTTTTGGATTGGATTGCATGGTCAAAGCTCATATTTTTGCAATGGATATTAATTGTTTCAACACCATTTGTTGAAAGGATGAGTTTATCTCCTCTGTGTTGCCTTTGTATCTTTGTCAAAAACCAGTTGTGCATATATAGGCTGGTCTCTTTTTTTAAAACTCTTCATTCTGTTCCATTTATGTTTTTTGTCTATTTTGATGACAGTATAACATTGTTTTGATTACTGTAGCCTTTCCAATTTTGTTTGTTTTTTCAAAATACCCCCTAATACAATTTCAAGTAGCAGTGGTAAAGGTGGACACACTTTCTTTTTTTTTTTGGTGCCAGGGATTGAACTCAGGACCTTGAGCTTGCGAGGCAGGTGTGGTGCTACTGAGCTAAATCTCTGGCCCCACACCTGTCTTTTTCCTGTTCTTCAGGGTAAAGGCTTTCAGGATTTTAATCATTAAGAATGAAGCTAGGTGTAGGTTCTTTTTGAAGATGTGTTTTGTTCCCTCTATTCCTCAGGATTTAAAAAAAAAAATCAGGAATAGATATTGAACTTTGCCAAATACTTTTCCTGAGTTGAGATAATCATAGTTTTTCTATTTTTAGCTCATCAATGTGGTGAATTACATTGATTAATTTTTTTTTTTTAGTACTAGGGATCAAACTCAGGACCTTGGACTTTTAAGGTGGGCGGTGGAACCACTGAGCTAAATCCCTGGCCCCTAAGGCAATCTTGAATGCTGGGCTAATTTCTAGGATAAACCCCACTTGATCATGATGTATTTCCATTATATACATTAATTCAATACAATTTTGTTTAGATGTATGCATCTGTGTTCATGAGGGATATTGGCCTGCAACTTATTCTTTGTCATATCTGTTAGGCTTTGGCATGCTGGCCTCAAAGAATGAGGTTGGAAGTATTCTTGTTCCTTTAATGTTTCTGAAGGAGTTTGTGTAATAAAGGTACTATTTGTTCCTTAAAATTATTGGTTGCCAATAAAACTACCTTGGCCAGAAATAATTTTTCTGATTTTTGTTTCTTATTTCCATTTCTCTAAATCTGAGTTTAGTTTGCTCTTTTTTTTTTAATCTAGTTGCTTAAGGTGAAAGGTGAGATCATTAATACCTTTGTCCTTTTTCTAATATAGACAGTGGTATAAAATTTCACCTAAGTACTGCTTAAGTGGCATGCAATACATTTTAATTTGTTGTATTTCATTTTAATTCACTTCAAAATATTTTTTATTACCCTTATGACTTCTTTTTGGACCCATGAATTGTTTAGAGATGTGTTATTTGGTCTCCAAACATTTGAGGACTTTCCAGATATCTTTCTATTATTGTTTTCTAATTAAATTCAGTTATGGAATGAAAATATACATTGTATGAACTAAATTTTACATTTATTGAAGCTTACTTTATGAACCAGAATTTTAGTAAATATTCAGTATGCACACAAAAGAATGTGTGTTCTGCTGTTGTGAAGTTTTCTACACTTGATCTTAGCCAAAAGGCCGAGAAACGATTTGTGAAGTTTTCTATCAATTTAGTTAATTGATTATGTTTCTTCTTTGTCCTCACTGACTTTATGCCTGCTTTTTCTATCAGTGTTCAAATCTTTAGCCACTAGGGAA
Organism: Heterocephalus glaber; assembly: GCF_053883595.1. Taxonomy (NCBI): domain Eukaryota; kingdom Metazoa; phylum Chordata; class Mammalia; order Rodentia; family Bathyergidae; genus Heterocephalus; species Heterocephalus glaber. Next base: position 65,586,078 of record NW_028258320.1, read on the forward strand.
ATGCAAATCAAAAGTACTTTGAGACTCTATTTTACACTGTCAGAATGCCTGTCAACCCCCCCCCCCCAAACAAACGACAACAACAACAAAAAGCCCCCAAAATACTGGCTAGGATGCAGGAGAAAAAGGAACCCTTCTGCACTGCTGGTGGAAATGTAAGTTAGAATAGAAATCAATATGAAGATTCTTCAAAGAACTAAAGATAAAACTACTGTTTGATCCAGCTGTACCACTCCTTGGTGTATAGCTGAAGAAACTAAAGTGAGCACACTATAAGGATACCTGCATACCCTTGTCTATTATAGCACAATGTAATAGCTAAAATATGAAACCAACTAGGTGCCCATCAACAGATGAATGGATAAAGAAAATGTGGTATATATCTACATGGAGTATCATTCAGCCATAAAAAGAACATAATTTTGTCATTTGTAGAAAAATAGAGAAATATAGTGATTGTCGTGTTGAGTGAAATAAACCAGACTCAGAAAAACAAATATTCCATATCCTCCCTAAAATGTGGAATCTAAAAGGATAACCAAAAAGGAAAAGGGAGACTATCATTAGAGAAGAGGAAGAGAAGAAGGGGGAGGGGGAGGGAGTGTAAAAGGCAGGTTATAGGGGGTATGGATCTGACCAAAACACATTATACACATTGAAACCTCTCCACCACCTGTGAGACTAAAGGGAAGGGAGGTCAAGAGGGTTATGAGGGGAAATAATTAAAGCATGCTATGTGCATGTACAAATCTGTAAAATGAAACCTATTAATCTCTATAATCAATATGTACTAATAAGCTAGAAAAATCAATTATTGAGAGAGGGGTATTGAAATATTTCACTGTATTTATAGATTTGTCTATTTCTCCTTTCAGTGCTACCTTTTTTTTTTCTTCCTGTATTTTGGAACTCTGTTATTAGAGACATAGACATTTAGAACTGTTATATCCTCAAAATAAATTGGCTTTTTTATCATTAGGAAATTATTTTATTTATTCCTGGTAATATTCTGTTTTTGTAAATGTACTTTGATATGAATATAGCCAACTTGACCCATGAAAACTGTGATATAATAAATTTATCCTGTAATCCTCAATGTTTGTGAAAATTTGTTATGCAGTAATAGAAAGATTTTTCTATTTCTGTATTTTTAAGATGTTATCCTATTTTCTTCTTGCTTGCATTGTTTCTGAGGAGAAATCTGCTGTCATCTTTCTCTTTGCTCTATGTAGTATATCTTTTGAAATTCTGGCTTGGAGATTTGTTTTCAGTACTGAGGATTGAGCCCAGGGCCTCAGGCATACTATGAAAGTCCTCTACCACTGAGCTACATCCCCATCTGATTTTTTTCTTTACAATTAATTTTAAACAATTTGACTAGAATGTACTTTGGGGTAATTGTCTTCATGTTTCTTGTACTTGACTGTGAGGAGCTTTGGGGTTTGTGGGTTTACAGTTTTCATTAAATTTGGAAAAATTTCAGCCATGATTTCTTTAGTTATTTCTTTCCCTCGATCGCCTTGGTCTTCTCTTTCATGGGCTCTATTATATATTCAGTTGCCGAAAGTTGTCCCACAGCATACTATTGGTTGATTTATTTTAAAAATGAACAAATATTTTTCTATTTTTTATTTTAGAGAATTTTTATTGCTGTTTTCTGTGATGTCTAGTCTGCCATTGATCCCATTGGGTGTATTTTTAATATCTCAAACATTGTAGCTTTAATCTCTTTATTTTATTTTATTTTATTTTTTGGTACTGAGGATTGAACTTGGGACCTTGTGCTTGTGAGGCGGGCAGCAGAACCACTGAGCTCAATCCCTGGCCCAATCTCTTTATTTTAAAAAATATCTTCCATGTCTGTACTTAACTTTTAAGTATATGGAATTAAGTTATAATAACTGTTTAATGTTCTTGTGTGAGCATTCTAACATTGGTGTCAGTTCTGGGTAAATTTTTTCTTTTTTTTGGTACCAGGGATCGAACTCAGATCCTTCCGCTTGCAAGGGAGGCGGCGGAACCAGTGAGCTAAATCCCCGGCCCCTGTTCTGGGTAAATTTTGATAGATTTGTTTTTCTTCTCAAAGTGCCGTATTTTTCTGCCTCTCTGCATACCTGCTAACTTTTTATTGGATTCCAGACATTTGAATTTTCCCTTTTTGGTGTTGCATGTTTTTATTTTCTTGTAAACATAGCTCAGGGATGTGGTTACATTACTTGGAAACAGCTTGATCCTTTCGAGTCTTGCTTTTAATATCTGTTAGGTAGGATCAGACCTGTATTTAGTCTGGAGCTAGTTATTCCTCACTACTAAAACAGGATGCCTGCTCTTTGAGTTGTGAGGTGGTACAGGCACTATTCCCAGCCCTGGGTGAGTACTGTGTTCTGTTACCTCTAATCCACTTGTGCTGATTAGTACTCTGTTGAATACTTACTGAGGCCCTCTGCAGACTTCTGGAATTTTCTCTGTGTGAAGCTGATTTCTCTCTGGTCTTGAGAACATCAGCTGCTCTGGTCTTTCCTGGACTCTCAGGTTTGCCTGCTCAACTCTAGGATTCTGCTGCCCAGATTTTTCTCTCTTTGTGCTGCAGCCAGGAGGCTCTCCTATGGGAGCAATTGTTAATTGAGACAATTGTTAATTGTCATCTGGTCTGTCTCCTAGTTCTCTGGGATCACTTTCTTTCAGACTCTTTTTTCAAATATTTTTGTCTAGTTTTTTTTGTATTTCAGATGAGGGGATTTCATATAGTCAGATTCCATTTACATTCTGCTTTATAAACTCTGTTGTGATTGCAAGAATCTGAACACTTTACTATCTTCCTCTTCTTATCTAATCTTCTTTTCCACAATGTTTTGATGACCTTCATGCTTTTCTCTGAATTCTGTGGCTTAATACCTTCTATTTTTACTCACTAATCTCCATTGACTTTCATCCTCTAATGCAATAGATTTTCTTCTGACCAATACTCTGTGACATACACATAATGTTTTTCTTATTCACCCTCCCATAATCTTTCAACCAAGAAGCAGGGAGTCTTGCTCTGCCATCTCTATGCACCCATTTGCACTCTCTGTCTTCCTATTTAAGCTGCTATCATGGCATGTTTCTCCCCTTCAAGCTCTTCTATAACCTTCATTCCAGTATATTCCTCCTCTACTCTTCTTTCCCAGACCAAACCTTCCTCATCACTCTTTTACCAGCTTCTTACTCTCTAGACTGTCCATCCCCCATGTGATCTGTGATATTTTATAAATCATGGAATACTTCATACACATCCAGTGACTCCCATTGTCCTTAGAAAGTATGCTCAATCGTTTTGAGTTCTTTCTTTCATAAAGCCCATTATTGGATACATTTTCTCTTCTGTGTTCCTATGAGGTGTTTTCTTCTCTAATCATTGTACCTATTATTTTCTACTTTGATTAGCTCTGAACTACTGTCTCCTTACTGACTCACTATCTCCATCAGGATCAGAGAACCTCACAGAGCCTTCTATATATTAGGTGCTCACAAAGCATCCTATGTGCCATCTTGTCTCTGCTGGGTATGTGCTTCCCAGCTGGAAAGGGCCTTTCCTTCATGTTTCAGAGGCAGGTTCAAATATGACCTTCAACTCCCCAATCAGTAAGTCTTGGGGTTTACAGAGGTTACTTATTAGTCCAACCTGGTCATCATGGCCTTTTCTGGACCAAATTAAGGAAAACTGTATACTATGATGGGTTGACAATCTAAGATGCAGAGATAAATAACAGAAGGCAGAAGGTTGCAGAACTTGTGTATCTGGCAAACAATTGTATTACATAGCACTGGGGTCCATTTCTTCTGCATCCAGAAAATGGTGCATATGTTGGTGACTCAATTTTGAACTGAAATATCCATGGACTCTACACCTAAATGTAGACATTAAAGCCCACTTATCTTGTCTAAGGCAGGCATGGCACCACTTGCAAGGCAGGCATGGCCCCACTGAGCTAAATCCCCAGCCCTTTCAAAAGTCATATTGAGATGAGTGTGATCATATGATTCATCAAATATTAACATAAATTAGTGTATGTATTTTGTTTTTCCTTATATGTTCTTTGCAGTTCTAGGGATTGAACCTAGAGCCTTTGCACTATATCTTAGCTCTTCTTTTATTTAATCTGTCTATCTATCTATCTATCTATCTATCTATCTATCTATCTATCTAACTTTGAGGTAAAATCTTGCTAAGTTACCAAGAGTAGGATTGAACTTGCAATCCTTTGCAGTCCTTCTATCTCAGCCTCCTAGAATGCTGTGATTACAGATGTGTGCCTCTGTGACTGTCTAGGACATTTCTGCTTTCTGGTAGAAAGATGTTAAGTCTCTGGGTATACATTTCATTCTATACTTGTATGTATGATCAAACATATCTAATCTGAACTACTTGTGGGAAGGACAATATGAATTAAGAAATATCTGAAACTGAGTATATATTTTAAATAATTCATGTTTCCTTATTACTGATTAGGGCTCTTGACTATAGAGAAACAAAATCCACTGTGGCTTAAGTAAGAATGATTTGTTAGGAAATTTAGCTAGCCCATGGAATGGCTGGGATGGTTGATGCCCAGACTCAAGGATATTCTCCAGTAATAACTTCCAAACCACACTTAGAACTGGGTCACCACATCCTCTTCATGTCAGGGATACCACAGCCTCCCCATGTCAGAAAGTTACTGAATAAAGCAGCCACTTCCTCCAGACCCTATCTCCAGAATTGTACATTTGTGCCAGGATCTATTTTAGTAAAAAGGATGCACTGTACCTCTCCATGTAATTTCTTCCAGTCAGAGTCTCATGAAAGCACCCCTCTCTTCATGCAACCTAATTCCTAATCAAGGTCTTGTGCAAGTTCATATGACTACTGGACCCAAGTTGTATCCTGAACTCTAGCTGCAAGGGAGTCTGGGTAAACCAGTGTGTGAGTTTTCCAGTCTCTGTGCAGAGAAAGGGGTTGGAACAGATGGTTGAGTGAGTATCTTCCTTGTTTGGGTTCCCCATAATGTCTTACATGGAGAAGGAACTCAGTAGATATTGGTTTAATTGTGTGTGTATAATGTCAGAGAGCTCTGGACTGTGGGTAGTTTGAATAAGTCCCACATCTATACGGGCATCACTTTCTTTAACTGCCAAGTTTTGCTCAGGGAGTCTCAAAGGTCTCTTCCTTTTTGGATAGTCCATGGCCCTCTGAATTTTTTCCCAACAGATGCAGAGGTGTCAATGAAGTCATTGGAAGAAGCTTTCATTTTTGATTTATTGGTGCCTTCTCATTTCCCTGAAAGTATCTGAGGACGTGAGTGTTCTAGATGTTACACAAATCTCCATATATGTCTTTACATGCAGGAAAGTGGCTGTTCTCTTAAAGTATACTTATTAAGGTCTCAGAAAAGCCAGGGAAATTCTCTTTTGTTGTTGTTGCTACTTACTGCAAAAACAATTCTGGCTTAGGGGCTCAGAATATCTTGTGCTTTTAAGCTACGTAAAATATGTAAAGAAAATAAGACTTAGAGGCATGGTGTAACATGGACCCTGAATGATCTCATGGTAGAAATTTAATTTTATTTCTAGCTATTTGGCGTTAGAGATAGTATTATATCTCTCAGGCAGAGAAAGTCATTAATCAAGGAAGAGACCTCTTAATCCTTCTTCCAGTTTTAATGAATCACTGTAAAACGCCTTTCACTGGTGGATGGCCCTTTCAGCTGGGTGTGGTTACCAGGCCTCTGTGGCAAGTTTGCTGTGGTGCTGTGCACCAGCTATGTAGCCACCTACACCTGCCTCACAGAAACTGCCATGTGGCAAGGATGGCTTTGTGGCTTCCTTCAAACTGCAAGCTGTCTTGGGAGCAATTGAGACCCTTGGGGCCAGGTCTGGACAGTGGCATATGGGACAGTATCTTAGAAATCAGCCTCCAGATATTACCATAGTCCCTAAGCAGAATGTCCAAGTACAGGTTATGTTCCAGAAATAGAGTTTCACTCTCAGTGTATGGTAGGGAGAGTCCCTCCTTATTGAGATCAGAACTTCATGCTTGGTCGGATGAATGGTACAAGAGAACTGGGAGTCTCCCACCTTTCTCCTTTTCTCTCCTTCTGTCTCTTGCTCCCTCCTTCCATGTGCTGGTAACTGTCTTAGTTATGGGGGTGATAGCACTGCATAATACAGAGTTCTTGTCTTCAAGGATCCTAAAAGTAGGAGGAGTAGACACCTTGTGTCAGCCAGTGATTATGGCATCACAACCAAACTTGAGACAGGTTCAAGAATGAAAGCTTACTTTGTTGATGTATCTTTGAATTGGCTGGAGATTGGCTGATCCAGTAGGGGTGGCCTGGTTGGGTAAGTCTTCTCCACATGCCTTCTGTAGGAGTTCATTAGCACCAGCAGAAATGAGCCAGACAACTTAAGACCTGGGCCTGGGCCAGGTACGCTCTCTTCTGCTTCATTCTATTGGCAACACTGTGTCATGTGACCCAGCTCCATGGGTGGGTCAATATGATGGGAAGAATCTCCTATGACAAAGAGTGTTAATATAAAGAGGGGTAAAGAAAGAGAATAATGCAATTGATCACACATAGTAAGACATTAAAACAATAAAGCATTTGTAATAGAACTCTTTTAATGGCAAGTGTCAGAAATGGTTCTCAAAGGAGCTCAGGCTGAGGGGAATTGCGAGACTCACATAGCTGGCAAGTGCAGCTGTCTATGTGTGGCTGGACCCAGACGCAGGAGTGGTATTGTCAGGCTGGGTTTCTCCTTTTCCTTTTGGCCCAGCTTTGTGATATGTTTGGCTTCATCCTGCAGATGGCTTTTTAAATGCAATCAGACAAGATGGCTCCAGGAGTTACAGGCTGTTCCAGTCTTTATTGCTTTGTGCGAGGGAAAGAGAGACCCATTCTCACACCCAGAAAGCTGTACCAAAGTCTTGGATGTGTCTTTGGCCCAGGTTGGGCCATTTGTCCTTGGGCCCAGCCATGCTAACCAGAGACTGGGTGTTCTGGTTATCTGAGACACATGTCCAGCTATGTTAAAGGGGTTGGAGGCAAACTAAGCACAAAGAAAGTGGGGAGGGGGAGTTTTCCCCAAAGGAGCAGCAGGGTGTTTCACCAGAAGGCCAGGGAAGGGTTCTAGATGAACACAATACCCAATATCCATTTTAGTGCAGGGTCCAGTGTGGCGAAAAGGAAGGTGTGGAGTGACCCTACTATTTTCCTGCCTACAACATCCCTTTGTAGGCCCCATAGAGCTCTTAATTCAGTTTAGTGACCACACAGGACTGGAGTGTATTTAGGGGAATAGGCCATCACCAGGAGAGTGCTGGTCTGCAGGAACAGACAGGTGTTGATGACCCAGACCCGCCACTCACATTAGGGTTCATGGTGCACCAGACAGACACTAATGTGGGGGCACTCAAAGATCTGTAAGGTCTCCGCCAACTCTCATACCTCGTGACTGTCTCTCACTTTGCTGGCAGGATGTGCTGGAACATCTCGAGGGTGACTTTCTATCTCCACCACTGTTTATAAGACACAGGTGTAGGGTAAAGGTTGAGCAGGGAGCGGCCAATGCTGATGGCAGGGCTACTGGCATCGGAGCATTTTCTGATGCAGCTCTTTGGTAGTCAGAGGAGGCAGCAGGGTTTGGTGGGGGCGTGTGGAGGGGATGCTTTAACTCCAGATTTTACTGAGCACCACCGTGGCATGCCTGCCACTGGGCAGCATGACATAACAAGTGCATGAGTTGGACACATCCCTGCTCTCAGAAAGAAGTCTCAGATTTCGTGTTGCACAACTCACTGAACCTCCTTGAGCCTCAGTTTCCTTGTCTGTAAAGGGGGGATGATGTCTGTCCCGCTGACATCACAAGGCCACTTGTGAGGGTTAGTTTATAGAAAAGCAAATGTGTGACAGTATTTTGTAAAGTCATTTCCTTATCCGACAGGATCACTATCTAACTGACGGCAGCGATTGCTTAGGGAAAGCTGTGCATATCGGTGAAAGGACTTTCCCTTCTCTTGGGGAAACAGGCCCAGAGAAGGAGTGTGACATCAGCAGGCCACATAGAGGTTAGAGAGAGGGCTGGTGATCTCAGATCTCCTGTCCTTACCTGTCACCTCTTAAGTGTCAAAGCACAGGTCTGTGGGTGACTCTAGGCCCCTAAGTGGCATCGGAAGGCTCCTTGACACCTCCTCGGTGTCAGCTGCCTCAGCTCCCTGCCTGGAGTGTGTGTGGAAGGGAAGGGAACCACAACACGATGCAGAGTGCCCTTCCCTGAACGTCTGCCCCACCCACCTGTCCCTTACATGGTGTTTTCTTTAGCTTGTTCTGCTTTTTGAGGCACTGCAGGGCCAGCCCCTTTATAAAGCACCTCTGTCATGCAGGAGGGTGAGAGGCAGCCATAGCCACCCCACCGAGGAGGAGCACCTGGCCAGACAAGGGGTCGTGTCCTTGAACTCTGTTCACTCTAGCCAGAGGTGGGGCAGGAGGAGGCTTCTGACTTCAGAGGGCCACTGTGGTGGGAGGCTGGGGCAGGGCCAGGGTGCTGGCTCCCACTGGGTCAGGTGGACTGAACCTCTCTTCCTGGAACCTGAGTTCCACCTGCTTCCATGAAGCATGGGAGGGTTACGGTAAAAGCACATTTGTTACAGGGACTCACAGGTTAAAGATAAAAGGAGAACTCTGGCAAAGAAGAGGTGGTAGCAGAAGCCAGAAATTAATTACTTGTGATTGAGGTCTAAATTTGGCACTGAACTTACTGGCAGATGGGACAAAAAAGTACAACAATAGGTTTTCAGTCTCTTTGTCTATTTGAAAGAAATAGGTCTTCAGAGAAAGCACGTTGTTTCCCTCTGGCATGAAGTCCTGGAAGGAACTTATCAGCTGACTGACTCCCTGTATAGAGAATGCTGGGTAATAGAAGTGTATTCATTCAACAAATAGGAAAGCTGACATGGCCTCACTAGTGGACACCTTACAAGCTGGCACATTAGTGGTCTTTGTTTATTTTCTTTTATTGTGTATCTCTTCCTCCTTCCTCTTCTGCTTCTCCTTTTCTTCCTTTCCTCTACCTCCCCTTGCCAAATTTCTCTCCCTGCTTCCCTCCTCTTGCTCCTTGTACTCTTTGGCATTTGGTGTTTCATTGTTTTCTGTTGGACTATAGGCTCTGTGTAGACAGGGATCTGATTTGTCTTGCTAATTCTGGCTCTCCACAGTGCTTACTGAGAGAATTTAATATATAATATTTTAGAGAAAAAGCCAATCATTTGTGAGTCATTGGAGTAATATCTAACCCAACCCTGGGGAATCAGTGGAGGGGGAGATGGCTCTCTGGGGAAAGTGACATCTCAGCCAAGGCTCAAAGGACCAGTAGGAACTAGGGAGAGGGCGAGGGGAGAAGATCATTCACGGTAGAGAACATGACTCCTAAGAGAAGTAAAACCTAGTCTCAGCACAGGGGATTAGGCAGAGAGTGGGAAGAGGCAAAGGTGGAGAGATGGGCAGGAACCCTTAGAGCAGAGACCTGGACTTCACCTTGAAAGCCATGTGTAGCCTCTGGAGGGTAAGGCATAGTCAGTCAGGGTTTTGGAAGGATGACTCTGGCTTGAACTGGAGGGAGACTAAGGGAAAAAGCAGGATGCCCCAGGGGCCTGGCCGAGGAATTGTGACCACTAATCCTGACATGTTACTTCATTGCACATCAGTAGAGCTTGATCATGGTTTTGTCTGGGTGGTTCTTGAAGGTGCGACCTTGGGCACTGTATATGGTCCCTTGCCTGTTCCTCTTTGGCACTCTTCCCTTATCTCCTTCCAGTTGCCAAGAACTAGGCAGTTTTGCTCCACCACACCCTCTACCACAGCATGCCTGCCTTGGAGCCAGCTGACTATGGATCAACCCCCCCAAACCGTGAAGTAAATTAAACTTCTTCATCTTTAAGTTGTGAGTGTTGAGTATTGTGTCCAGCCATTGGAAAGCTAATACAGGAATGAAGGTGGTGTGAACAAAAGTGACCAGAAGGGTTGGAGAAAAGAGGACATACTGGAGGGAGAGTTTAGCTTCTGCGTGGATAGGCTGAGGGGGATGAAGGATGCAGGAGTGTAGGGGACTCCTGGGCTTTATGATGGGGTGTCTGGGTGGCTGATGGACACTCATTAGATGGGGGACACAGGAGGAGGGACATTCATTTTAGACAGGTTGCTTTTGAGGACCTATAGGACACCCTGGAAGAAGTGTCTGCTGGCATAGGGGTCTGCCGTGGGAGAGAGTGGACCATGGAGACAAAGTTTGTGAGTCATGGGCATATAGAATGTGGGTGAAGTAATGGGGCTGCGTACAGACCCTAGGAAGGTGAAGTGACAGGAGGACCCAGGCTGGACCTGGGTTTAAGGGCTTGCTGGAGGAAGAGTAAGCTGCAAATGGGGAAGTATTAAATCAGGAGTGTGCTGTGATGAAGGCCTGAGGAAGCCAGCTGTCAAAGCTGCCCGTTAGAATTTCAAGAAGGCCAGAAAGGTCAACTGTGCCAAATGCCACTAGAAGATCAGGAAAGATAAGCGCTGACAAATGCCTTTGGCATTTAGCAATAAGGAGGTCACAGATGACTTTTGCAAAAGCCATTGTGGTGGGAGATGGTGGTGATGGTGGTGCTGAAGCTGGATCTAGTGGACCTAGGAATGGAGAGGCAAGGCGAGGCAGGATTGGGGCAGTGCATTAAAAGAAGTTTGGCTGTAAAGGAGAGGTGGTTGGAGAGAACTGGGGTGAGGGGATGTAAGACTTGTTTTCTAAGATGGGCAATCACAGCAATTTAGGGCAATGTTTGCAGCTGCAGTTTTGCCTGAGATGTAGAAATGGCCTTTGTGGAGTTGTTTCATCTGTGAGCTCTTCACAAATTCTAAGGAGACCCCTCTGGATCAACAGATGTGGCCTAAGAATTCAGTGGGACTCTCACTTCACAGGGGACAAAGCTTTGTGCGCTAAGTGTGGAGTGGCCACGGGTCAGCCCAGGTGTGTCCAGGCTCTGGAGGAGAGGAGCAGGATGACACAGCCCCTCATCCTCCAGCCCTGCCCCAGAGCACTTTACCTCTGGACATTAAACCACCAGTCCCACTTCCCAGCCTGGCTCCTTGGAGTGCCTGTTCTGCTATCCTCTGTGCGGCAGTTGGTCTGGTGCGGTCCAGGAGTCATGTGTCCTGTCCTCCCACAGATTGGGTGTGCTGAGAGCAGGGAGCCATGTGAGCCAAGGTTTAGGTGGCTGGAAAACCTTCCATTGTGAGTGGATTTGCAGGAGGAAGGAGGGGGCTCATCTGTATTCATTCCTTGAATGTAATCCCTGAATTGAATCCAGAGGCTTTCTTTCCAATATCCCAAAATAGAAAGTTGAGAGAGAGAAGAGAGAGAGAGAGAGAGGGAAAGAACAGGGGAGTGGGGTGTCTCTGTGTCCTCCGTTTCTGGGGACAGGGACTTGGGAAGACCAGTAGGGTCAAGTTTCTTTCCTGAGTCAGTGAGGTGGTGAGAAGCCCAGGCTTCCTCTGGGAAGGCGTTTCCCACCTGGCTACTCTTTGCCGGGGTTTCAGATGGAGCAGCTCCAATTAAATAGGTTCCAATGACAAACTTCCCATTGATGAGCTGGAGGCAGAGGAGGAGCTGGAGATGCAGGAGAGTTCTCCAGCCCCTCCGTCCTCATGATTACAGAATGCCGTGTGTGAGACTGTAAAATTGTCTCCTCTACCTACTGGATGATAGAATGTGTGCTTGTGGTAAGTTTCCATGGCTGGTAGAATAAATTCCCACAAACCTAGTGGCTTAAAGCAACACACACTTCTGACCATGTAATAATTCTGGAGGTCAGAGGCCCTAAAATCAAGATGTTGGCAGGGCTGACTCTCTCTGGAGGTGCTGGGGCAGGACCCATTTCCTGGCCTTTTCCAGCTTCTAGTGGTGCCTGCAATCCTTGGCTTGTGGCCCTTCTTCCATCCTCAAGATTGGCAGTGCTGCACCTCCCAGCCTCTCTCTGCTCCCACGGTCACAGACCTCCTTTCTTGCCACTCTCCTCCCTCCTCCTGTGATTAAGGTGGCTCCAGCTGGATAATGCAGGAGAATCTCCCATATGGCAACCTGTAATTTGATCACATCTGCAAAGACCCACTGTCATGGGGAGTAACATTCACAGTTTCCTGCGAGTAGGACATGGACGTCTTTGGGGGGCCACTATCAGGCCTGCCATGGTGGAAATCTGTCTTCTAAACGATGACCCACAGCAACCTGGTGTTCTGGATGGTTCACAGGGTGGGGAGGTGTGGCTGACTCTGCAGCCCAATCACCTGGAACCTGAGAGGCTGTATTTCTACCTCTGCTATATATTGGGATTCTTCAGATTTCATTTGAAGAAAAAGAAAGCCACTGATTAGTGCAATCCCTCCAGAACGAAGCCCAGAGAGGGAAGGCAGTTTACCCAATAACTCATAGCTATGTCAGTAGAGCCAGCGCTAAACTCTGGTCTCCTACCTCGCAGTCAGGTCCTTTCTACCAGCCCCTCTCAAGGATAAAATAACAACCAAATTAAGAAAGATGTGTGCGGTACGCGAGCTCGCACACGTGTGTTTGTATGTCTTCATTCATCATTACAAAAATCCTGAGCAAAAGGAGAGGGGTATATTTTTTTAACCTCACCTCCCCCATTTAGGGTGAGAAAGGCCCTGTCTGATGAGGACAAATGACATTTCTGGTGTGTGGCCAGGAAGGGACCAAAACCTCAGTGCAGCCTCAGACAAGCCCCATTACCCCACACTCACCTTCTCTCGAGTCTCCTCCCGTCCCTTCCTAGGCCCCTAGGGCCCCTGGCTAATGGAAATTGGTATTGAGTCAGACGCTCGGCCACATTCCTGCTCTGGGGCTTCTGGGCTGCAGACTGTCATTAAATTAACTGTGAAGGTTTTCTGTGTGGGCCAGGAGCAGTGACGCAGGGGACATGGCGGGAGTTGGGAGCTGTCGTTTGCTGCCTTGAGCGCCTGGAGATGCGATAATTCAATCAGGGGGTGCAGTGCCTCCCCCAGCCTGGGCCAGGCCCAGACACATGGTCCCCCCACCTAGCAGCCAGACAGATAGGCGAAATGAAACAATTAAATCTAAAGCGAGCTGTCTGAACTGATTTTTTCCTGCTTCATCCTCAGTCAGCTCTGCAAACCCTCTTCCCAGCATTGTCTTGCTCAGTGGCTGAGACAGCCAGGACAGGACTCAAATGACTGGCTCCAAATCGAATTCTCTGTGGCCTGAAATACAGGCTTCCGTTCCTCCTCCACCTGCCTTTGCTGTTTTCCAAATCCCTCTCCTGGCTTCCCCCCAAAGTCAAAACTTCTGAGCCTCTGGATTTCAGGGGCCTGGCAGCCACACCCACCTTCTGCAGGGCGCAGAGCAGCTCGGGAAGTGTGTGCTTAAGCCTGAGGCAGTGGCTGCCCTGAACTGTACAAGCTGGGCCCATTAAGGCTCTCAGGCCAGAAAGAAGGGACTGTCCTTCTGGTTGTTGCGTCCATTCTGACTCCTGTGTCTGGGCGAAGCGGGGAGGGAGGAAGGGCTCCATGTCCTCAGTCACTGTACTCTGACCCCATGGAATTGGTGGCCAGCGGCCCCTATCAAGATCCGGCCATTTGTCTGCTAGAAAGCTCAGGGGCACCACCAAGTGTCAGTGCTCAAGTTGAGGAAGGTGAGGCTGGAGGGGGAACTCAGCACACTGGGGCGGGGGGAGATCGGGTCTCTCTGCTATTCCACAAGCCCCTGGGCTTAAGTTCAGCCCCTGGAACCTTGTCGATTTGTTGAATGAGCTAATGGGAGCCATGGGACGTGTCTGGGCAGAAATGGTAATGACACCCTGAGCTCCTCAAAATCAGGGCGTTGTGGTCCTCATCCCTATATCCCAAAGCCTCGACCAGGCCCTGGCGTGCAGTTAGCTAAGTGCTCAATACAGAGCGTTAAGTCAGCACGGTTGGAGGCAAGGTGGCAGGGTTTCAAAACAGAGTCTACCCTCCCCTATTTCATAGTTATTTTGGGAATTCGAAGGAGCCAGCCTTCCCAGGACGAGGGCATAGATGGAGGAAGTTCGGGGGGTGAAGAATGTACCCCAAACCGGCTTGAGTGTCAGGAAACTCAGACTGTAGTCCCCATTATGTGTTGTGGGTTGAGTCTCTTCTCTTCTCTGGATTTGTTTCCCTTAGGTAAAGGGAAGGGCTTGGGCTAGTGGTTCCCAAACTCCAACCCTCTTGTTAAAACCCGGGGACTCAAAACCTAGGAACCCAGGTACCTGTGGCCCGCGGTGCTGTTCTCTCCTCCTACTGGATCTGGGAGGGCGGAGGGCTCCATGGCTTTCCCAGAGATTTTTCAGGTCACAAAGCGTGGAGCAGCCTGGCTCTCGGGAGAGGTGTCGAGAAGGAACGGGGGAAGTCAGGCCCTGGGGTTTGGACTCGGTGGGGATTGATTTCCCAGGTGCCCGAGGAAGGACAGCTTCTGTGTAGGGACAGGATGAAGTCATTTATCCCTGGTGCAGATGACCACCCAGCTCCACCTGAGACATGTTGCTGACTTTGGGTCACCAAGAGCCACTTCCAAGGTGCTGGTCCTATGATAGAGGGACAGGGGCTGGGCCCTATGGCACATTAATAGGCTGTTCAGTGTTGACCATGACCCTTGGAAGGCCTTTGATTATGTGGAATTTCAGGATGAACTTCCAACTGCTCTGTAAGAGTCCTGGTGGTGACCTTAAGGTTTATCTCTGGAATTGCTAAATAACCCAAATGATCTACTATTTATGCATTAAACCAGGTCACATAAAATGGTCTTTATATCATCTCCAGCTCTTTAGGGTCAGTTTTTCTCCTTTAACTCAGCATGGGCCATTTTTCAACCTTTGTTACATTATAACTTATCTGTCCTTAACAGTATTAGTTCAATAGCCGTGAATGCCCAAATTTAATTCTTCTGGGATGTACACACAAGTATCTGTACACACGCATATGGACACTGGAGAAAAGTTCCCGGGCTGTCCCTGCCCATGTTGAGTGTCTGTGACCACACTAGCCAGGTCTTCAAAGAGCCGGAGTTTTCTACTGAGCCAGCTCCTCCCCTCCTTCTGTGCATTCTCTCGGCACAGTCTGGGCCACCAAGAGCCCCGGAGCCCTCATGACTCCTTCACATAATTAACTGCTGTGCCATGTTGATTCTTCTGTCCAAGTGGCTCCAGGATTGCTGCCACCACTGCTTGTCTGGAGACAGAGCTTTTCCTTGTGTTTTCAGGGTTGTGGGCCTCTGCTTCAGCTGCAGCACTGGCAGGTCCCCTCTGCTCTCTGCAATCAGCCCTTCTATCCACCCCCTCCGCGGGCAGCCAACTTCCTTCCTCCACCTCGGAACTCTCATCCTCTTGCTAACTCTTTGTATTATTTCTGCAAACAAGCTTGATTATTTTTGTGGATCCTCAGGCCTTGGCCTGACCTCCCTTGCTCCTTGCAGCCTTCCACGTGGCCTGTGTTGTGATGTCGTTGTCATTACCATCAGTGCCAAGTCTGTTTAAGAGTCTGCATCTAGCGTCACATACTGCTGCAAATCAAGTGTGTCTCTTGTGTGGGTTTCTTCATCTGCAGAAGGCAGTGTCAAGGAGTGACCAGGGTGACTGGCTCTAGCTTTGGATCTTGCCTCTATTGCTACATAAAAAATTGTCTATGCTAGGAGCAGTGGCACGTGCCTATAGTCCCAGCACTCTGGGAGGCTGAGGCAGGAAGATTACAAGTTCCAGCCCAGCCTGAGCAATTTAGTGACTTGGTGAGACCCTTTCTTAAAAATAAAAAAGGGTTGGGGATGTAGCTCAGTAGGAAGGTCCTGGATTCAATCCCCAATATTGCCCCCCCAAAAAAGTTGTCTAAAGTATTGGTGCTTTAATTTCACCATCTATAAAATAGATGTAGTAATAATATCTACCTTCTATGGTTGTGAGAATCATATAAGGAGGCTGGAATAGCCTCTGGCATAGAGTAGGTGTTTATTTATTCTAGTCTACTATTTTCTTTTTTTAAAATCCATTCCTTAGAGATACAGTCCCTGAAGTAAGCTTATTGGATCAAAGGTTAGAAGGACTTTATGGCCCTTGAAATGTTTTGACTAATTGCTTGTGAAAGAATGTCCTACTTTTGGTCCTATCAGCAAGGCCTGAGCAACAGTTGGTTTCTTCCGCTGTCATCCTGTGCAGAATAGTCCACATTTTAAAGCAGAGTGTAGAAGATGAAAACCATGATATACTCCATCTCTGGCTACTGGGCCTTCTACCCACCCACCTCCTCCACTCCCAGGCCAGAAGCACTCTTTCCTCGAGTATACCCTATGGTGCTTGGCACTACTCATATTGAATGACATATTGAGATATTTATTTATGCTTTTTTTCCCTCACCATAATTGGTATTTTTCCTTCTTTATTCCAAGATGGCGGCTTGGACTTTATGGCTGGGTTTTATGTTGCAAGGGATTCTGGGCCCTGAGCTGTTTTAGGGTATGCAGGGCTGCCTGTCAGGATACAAGTTCCAGCTGTTGAAGTACTCAGAAGGGGGAGCAGGGAGTTGGGCAGAGATTCCTTGGGGGCCAGGGAAGGTAGGGACATCTATTTCACTCCTTGTTGTACCCTGAGCACACAAATCTGCATGGGGCATGCTTTAGAGGGTTCAGGGGAACACTACTCCCCCAGGGTAGGAGTCAGAGTGGAGATCCTGGCCAAGAAGCTGCTTATGGGAAAAAGCGTGAAGGGGTGGTGAGGCTTGGGGTCCAGGAATGGTCCTGCCCCAGCCCTTGGCTCTGGTAGGCTTTCCGGCTGCCACTTCAGGGTGAGTGGGCTGGGGGCTGAGAAGGACCCCAGTTGTTGTCATCCTTATCTCAGCCTTGACCCCTGGTACAGGTGATAGTGATGATGACTGGAGAAGGTGACCATCCCCTAGGCCATCAGTCAGGACTAGTAATTGTGCAGACCTAGTTGCTGCCCTGTGAGCTTGGAGTGTAACAAATGGCTTAATTTCTCTTTAAATCTGCATCAACTCTGACTCTACACCCCTGATCTGTGGCCACTGGGGATGGCCATCCTGATGGGGCTCCTTCTTCCTGGCCCGAGAGTCTTGTGCTGAGCTGGCTCCTTCAGCCTCTTTAGGTGCCTGCATGCGGCCCTGGACCCATAGGGCCCCAGCCAGTCCCTTGTCCAGCTGCAGGGTGGTCTTCAAAGTCACTTCCCCCAAGGCCCTGTCACCCTCTGGGGTGCTTTGGGTCTCTATCCAGAACCCAGGGACTGCTACCTTCTTCTCAGGCTTGGAGAAGCACCTTCTGTCACCAACTGCCTGCTGCTTCTGCCCTCCTCAGAGACATGTGGCTCTGCCTTCCTATCTCCTGGATGCCAGCATCTCCACTTAATGAGCTGACACTTCACAGAAGACAGATAGACAAGGTTTCTGCAAGCAGCCTCTATCTTAGACCCTGGCTGTGCCAGCTTCCTTTGAGTTGATGAGAGACACTCTGGCCCTGAGTACAGTCTTGGAGGGGGGTATGGGGACACATGTGAAAAATGCATCAAGAATGAAATTCAGATGAATATCTCAACAAACGGCACTGTCACTCCCAGCATCAGCCATTCTGAACATAAGGTAGGAGTTTCATGAATTCATTGATTCTAATTCAATCCCCACAAGGCCTCTGACATTACAGAAAAAGGGGGACTCTGTCTGGTATCTTTTGTTCTGGGGAGCAGATGACCTGGGAGAATCGGAAGCACCATGTACAGAGATTGAATTCAACTTGTGTCACTCAGAAGTGCCTTGGAGACTGCAGGTCTGTGAAAAAGTGTCCAATTAATACCACACTATCATTTCAGCTTCTCAAACTGGAAGATCCTTCACCTGTCTCCCCACAAAAACCCTACAACTTTACCACTAAATTGCAGTCAACACTGCCATGGTTTAAAAGAACAGCATGAAATCATTCATCAGGCATCTGCCCAACAAATCAGGGTCTGTTATTTCTAAGTCGTTTAATAGCTAATTACATGCTGCATAACGTAAAAATGCAGCAAGGCCCCATTAAGAATAAATCCAATTGTTTGCGAGGCATATTATAGAAATCCAGGTTTGGCTTTCTTCCACTTTCAGTGACTGTATTGAGGCTTTTGGCAAGTGAAAGACCTGGAAATAGAACTGCTGTTTTTATAACAACCCTGTTACTCTTAATGCCCATTTTCTCCCTGTAAGTGCAGCAAAGTATGGAAATACTGCCATGCTCATTCGTGCAATTTTCCTACTGCGATTTTTTTTTCTGTTAAAAGCCCCAAGAGAGTGCATTTCTCTACCTATTTATTTGCCACTGTCAAAAGATAGCAAAATTCATGAAAAACTCTGCTGTCAATCCTCAACAAATACGCAATTATTTCAGGCTGGTGTTTTAAGAAAAAAATAATTTCCGTGGGAGAAACTTGCTTCTCTTCTGAGCAGGGGTGGGACAGGGGGTGTCGTTGGTTATAGCTGTGCTGGCTTCTCTGGGGATCTCCTAGGAACACCTGTTCCAACACAGAGGCGAATTTCTCCTAGCAGGGCTGTGGTGTGCGGCCGAATGCAATGCTGGCTTCGGTGCTCTTCTCTGTACCCCTAGGTGAGAGGGGAGCACAAAGTGATTTCTCTCACTGTGTCACAAAGCCCATCATGTCAGGATGTTACACCAGACACTGGGCAGTAAGTGACAGCAGGGCTTGAAGAGGAGAAAATAGATGATCTTGTCCCTACAGTAATGCAGGAAAGATATATAAAGGGAAGTAAGTGGTAATGTTCTTGAAAGATAAACAATTGATGCCTGTCAGAAATAATTGATGACTGAGAGCCTGAAGACTGGCCACGATAAAACATCCATAGAGAAGTATGCACACTCCACATTCTCTGACATCACTTGGCTTTCCTCTTCGCAGGAATCTTTGTGGGATCAAATTAGAAGTACTATTTGCTGAAAGGCAATATTCTCCCCTCTTGGCTTGTGAAAGCAGAGCTCCTTGTCTCCCAGGGAGCCTTGGTTTGGCTTTCATCTTGATATTGAACTTAAGCCTCGTAGTCTATAATAAATGGATGTACCCTTGGCCTGCCTGATAAGAACACTGCACCTGCCATGGATGCTCCCTTCAGTAGAAGGGCCAGGAGTGGGCTCGCTTGATTACTTGAACTCTGGTATTAATTAACTCAAATCTCTCTCTCTCTCTGGTTTGAAAGGTCCTTTGCGGGATTCTTTCTAAAGCACATTTGCTTGCTCTGCCGTCTTGCCTGAGTGAAGAACCGCCATCGTGAACAGAATTGAATTCCTGGAGGAGGGCGGCTGGCTCCAGTTCCGCCAGGTCTGGAGAGCAACGCTGAGACCAGCAGGTGGAGGCCGTGGGGAGCCTAACATCCTAATGTCAGCTCGCCTCGGGGAGCACTTTCCCCCATGGGAAGCTCACCAAGAACAGAAATACCAGCTTGCCTTGGGAGGTGGGTAGTGAGTTCTCCATTATGGGGTGGGGGGCGCTGTGGCTAGAGCTGGGTGAGCTGTTGGGAGGACCACTTACCAGTGTGCACCGCTGGATCAGACAACGTTCACAGTTGGTGACCTGCTCACCTGCTCTCATTGTTAGCGCCAGTAAGATGCCATTCATTGTTGTGACCTTGAAATCACTTCGCTTGCCCTGGCTGCTCCTGTTAGAAATGGCAGGAAATTAATGCTCCCTGCCCATGTGGCCCTCAACCAGGAAGTGAGGGGTACACGTACCCCAGCTCCCTCATCCCTCAGATGGGCTAACTCGGGGTGGGAGTGTCTGTACTGCCACCTAGCGTTCCCCAAGGGGATTAAGCTTTAGTGGCCTACAGTAGTAGCTTCCTGGACATTCCTAGTTTACTGGGAGAAGTTTTGTTAGGGTTAGTGGTGACCTCCTCCGTGGCCTCACGCCCCACCCTTCCACTCATTTATTCTTCCCAAGTAAATTCTGTACCTTATCTTGGGACTGTTGCCAGGGGAGCCCCAACTAAGACAATGGCCACCTGTCCAAACCTCTGAGGGGCTCTGGCCTGACCCTGGGGCAAGGGCTGACAAACATGGTCCCAAGCTCCCAGGGACGCTACTGAGAGATGAGAACAGCTTCAGCTCTGATGAGAACAGAAATAATTCTCTGACAGCCTCTTGCTTGCTGTTCTCAGACCCTTTGCCTTCACAGCAAGGTCCCATTAGCCTGCTGCTTCCTCCCCTCTGTGTTATGCTGTGTCCCATCAAGTGATGCTCTGGCTTGGTGTGTTAGGACCCGCCCGTCTTCACCTTATACCCTCCTGCTTTAGAATGCAGGGTCCCATGTTTGGTTCAACAATAATTGCAGGTGCTCCTTGGCCAACTTCCTGCTCCCGGGCATTCCTAAGGGGGGCTCTCCTGCCCACATAGGCTCTTCCTTTGCCTATTCCAGAGACACCTATCTGTTCTGGCCAGCCCTTATGCAGCACCTGAGTGTGATACCGAGGGGCCTGGAAGGCCAAACAGGGACTTTCTGAATACTGAATTTTATTGTAGTTTTATGGATACAACCACCAGGAGACCAGACTGAATGTATTCTACCTCAACTGGCTATGAATGAATTTAGATTTCATCCTGTTTCTCTTCTTTCTTAAAAGTCTGGAATTCTGGTTATTGGAAGCCATAGTGCTAAAGACTGATGTATTCCCAAGTCTGAAAGTGTTGCTAATTTATGAAAATCAGGAGCAAGACCTGCTTCTGGGTGTTTTCATAGCACAAACATCCCTGAGTCGACTTCTTATTCAAGGACTGGAGAAGAAATATTTGTTTGTTTGTTTTTTTCCTTTTTTGTAAAAAAATTTTTATTTTATTGGTACATTTTAAGTATACAATATAATGACATTCATCATTGGAAATTTGCACCTTTACATGATCTCTCTTGGTTCTTATTTTTTCCCCCTTCCCCTGCCCTCCCTTCAACCCCTCCGTCCCTCCCTATTTACAAGGACTTTGTTTCCATTTTTTCATTTTCTCATGTTAATTCCATTCCCTTCTTTCCTTTCCCCTACCCCTCCCACTTCCCCTTCCCCTTTGCCCTTTTTTTCCTATTTCACATCTATTATACCTTTTAGCCCTTATTTACACTTTCAGTTTCTCACACTAGAGAAACTATTGGGCCTTTACACATGTGTGTCCTATTTATTTCACTTAAGAGTATGGCCTCAATGTGCATCCACTTAGCAATAAATGTTTCTAATTTCTTGTTCTTTTATGGCTGAGTAGTACTCCATCTTATTAAAAAAACACATTTTCTTTATCCAGTTTCCAGTTGATGGGCACTTGGGCTGTTTCCAAGTTTTAGCTATTACAAACTGTCCTGCTATGAACATGGGTGCACATATATCACTGTGGTATGATTCTTTTAATTCTTTGGGGAAGATACCCAGGAGGGGACTAGATGGGTCAAATGGGACTTCCAGTCCTAGTTCTTTGAGGTACCTCCATACTGATTTCCACAGTGGTTGCACCAGTCTGCACTCTACCAAAAAAAAAAAAAAAAAAAAAAGAAAATGGAAAGACATCCCTTGCTCCTGGGTAGGAAGAATCAACATAGTGAAAATGGCCATACTTCCAAAACTGCTATATAGATTCAGTACAATACCAATTGAAATTCCAGCAGCATACTTCATGGACCTTGAGAAAACAATCCAAAAATTCATTTGGAACAAGAAGAGACAGAATAGCAAAAGCAATTCTAGGCAACAGAGACATGGCAGGGGGTATCACAACCCCCAACTTAAAACTATACTACAGAGCTACTCTGATAAAAACAGCATGGTACTGGCAAAGAAACAGACCTGAGGACCAGTGGAACAAATTAGAAGATGCAGAAACAACCCCAGACACATTCAGCCACCTCCTCTTCTACAAAGGAGCCAAACACCCTCACTGGAGGGAAGATAGCCTCTTTAATAAATGGTGCTGGAAAAATTGGATTTCAACTTGCCAAAGATTAAAACTAGACCTATATCTCTCACCATACACTAAACTAAAATCAAAATAGATTAAAGATCTAAATATTAAAACAGAAACGCTGAACCGGCTGGAACAGAGGTTAGGTAGAAGTCTTGAAGACATTGGTGTAGGAAAAGATTTTATGAACAAAACCTCAGTTGCCCATGAACTAGCACAAACAATCAACAAGTGGGATCTCTTCTTATTAAAAAGCTTCTGCACAGCAAGAGAAACCACCAACAGTGTGAAGAGACAACCCACAATTTGGGAAAAAATTTTCACCAGCTGTCCCTCAGACAAAGGTCTACTATTTCGAATCTATAAAGAACTTTAAAAAATCAGACCTCCCAAATTGAAAGATCCAGTCCAAAAATGGGTATCTGGAATGAACAGACATTTCTCAGACAAAGGAGTAGAAACAGCAAATAAACATATGAAAAAATGTTCAAGGTCACTGGTCATTTGAGAGATG
Organism: Heterocephalus glaber; assembly: GCF_053883595.1. Lineage (NCBI taxonomy): Eukaryota > Metazoa > Chordata > Mammalia > Rodentia > Bathyergidae > Heterocephalus > Heterocephalus glaber. The sequence continues at coordinate 65,608,600 of NW_028258320.1, forward strand.
CAAATGAAAACAATGCTGAGATTCCACGTCACCCCAGAAAGAATGGCTGCTATCATGAAATCAACCAATAACAAGTGCTGTCAGGGCTGTGGGGAAAGAGGAACCCTGCTCCACTGCTGGAGAGGAAATATTTGAATGCAATGCTGTAACTCAAGCAAAGTTGTAGATCCCTTTTAGCTTTCACCCAAATGCTGTCTGGGTGCACATTTCTGGCTGTTTCTACCTCCCTCCATGGTACCCAAAGTGGGGCTCCTGTACTTCTCATGCCTCTGAAGGGTGCACCTGGCCTGTTTGTCTCATCATGAGTCTAAGACTCACTTAAAGAGTTTATGAGCCTTTAAATGATGTTTAATGTTCCTCCCCTTTTTAGGTTCGAAGAGGCTCAAATTTTCCCACTAACTTGTTCTCAGCAGTGCTTTTTATATCGTCTGTTCAGGGCATTGTACCTGAAGTGTGAACTTCTGTGCATCAAAACTGTTCTATTTAGGAAGTACATTTTTGTTTTTATGAATCAAGACTTTTGTTTCTGTGAGTTTTGTAGACTTCCAGTCATCTGCTAGAAGATGCCCAGTAAGGTGGTTATTTTCAACCTGTAAAAACAATGTGGCATTAAAATGAATGCTAAAGAGAATTTACTTAAAATCCCCTCAGTCTTCATAACTCTTCTATTTTTGGCCTTTGGATTGTTAGGCAGACCCTACACTAGACATAACTTTTTCACATTTGATCGGAAACATTTTGTCCCATGTTTCTACAGAGACTTCACAATGACTCTTCATGGCTACAAAATCCCAGCATGTTCCTTTGCCAAACCAATCCTTCATTGCCGATATAGGAGAGACTTTCAATCTTGAGCTATGGTAATGAACACCTTCATGAAGAAAACTTACGCTTTCCTTAACTTATTCTTTTAACATGTAGGCCAAAAGTATAATTACTTCTTGGGTCGGGAGGTAGAGGTGTTTTTCTGGCTTTTGATAAATAATTCCATATTGCTTTCCAAAAGGGCAAGTCAGTGTGCTACAATGCCATCCTGTGGGCTCTATGCCGGCTGTTAGATCCAGGTGCAGAGCAGTCTAGAACAGTGCTGGCAGACCTATGGGATGTGTGCTGCAGTGGGCACACAGAGCCCTCTCTCTTGGCACACAAGCCACGTCACCTCAGGAAGCCAAGATGCCCCAGCCTTGAGCCAGCAGCCAAGCATTCAGGTTTAATTGCAGTGTTAGCACTTTGTGATAAATAAGTGGGTATTGGGTTGCAGTTTTGGCACTTGGTTTCTAAAAGATTCACCATCACTGGTCTAGAAGGATTCCTGACTCCCTCTTATTTAGAGTTGCAAAAGCCGTCTCTGTTCTTCCTAGGAAGGGTTAGAAATGACTCAGCATGTTTGAGTCCCTGGGTTCAAAGAAGAAAGGGAAGGAGGGAGGGAGAACCAAAGTGCCAAGGAACCTTGCGCCATGTCACCTAAGTCCTTCTAGCCCAAATGATGGTGAAGGTGGGCATCATGTAGCTTTGGGGTTAGGCAATGGTTCACTCTCTTACTTGATTTTGTTATTATAACTCTCCAGGCTTGGTGTTTATTACCCCTGCTAGAAAGCAACAAAACCAAAGCTCAGGGATGTGAAGTAACATAGTGACATGATTAGTAAGTCGCAGAGGCAAGACTGGAACTTAGGTCTGCCTGATCCAAAGCCCATGTCTTTAACCGCTTGGTCATGTATTCAGTAAAGTATAAACAGAGAAGATACCTGTAGGATAAGATTGCAATGTTAGGGTAAAATTGTCATGTGTAGATGAAGCAAACATCGTGAAGATCATAGGCCAGTGATGGCAAACCTTTTAGAGACGAGTGCCCAAACTGCAGCTCCAAACTCATTTATTTATTGCAAAGTGCAAACACTTCAATTAAACCTGAATACTGAGGTTTTAGTTTAGCAAAAACAACTCATACATTAACATCTTTTGTCTTAAAAGGAAAACAAATAATACATGTGCCATAGGTTTGCCACCACTGTCATGGGCGGTTTCAGGGCCCCTTTGAGAAAAAAGGCTGTGTGTGCCTTGGTGGGGTGATTAGGGGTTAGAGAGTCTGAAGGGTAGCCCGTGTCAGATTCAGTTTAGACCTAAAGACTCCTAGGCATACTGGTGCATGGTTGGCTGGTGTGGGGCAGGGTGTCCGGTTAATAATGCTTAAGTAGTAAGTGAACAGATACTGGGGAAGTTGATCTTGTCTGCGGAGTCAGAGAAGTCTTCCTGGAGGGGGTAATATTCAAACTGTAATTCAGTGGCTAACATTCACTAGATGAAGAGGGTGGTGGGTGAGGTGTGGAGACCATTCTAGCAAAGGGACTGGTATGTGCCAAGGCCCTGTGACTGGGGAGAGCTTAATGCGTCTGAGAAAGTGAGAGACTTATGTGGCTGCAGCACAGAGCAGGAAGTCTTGTATTTCTCGTCCTCATTGATTCTGGCTCCCATAAATGGGCAGAGCAGGGGATACAGTGTGTGCGCTCCCCATGGAGGGGCTCAGGGTAGTGGTGGAAGCACAGGCAGTGGGTGGATCATTAGATAGTGTGGTGGACAGAGTACGCTGGCTTCCTCAGACTCATTGTACCCTCCTCAGGTTATAGAGGTTGGGAAGCTGAACACCACACTCCCTAGATTCTTATAGCTCTGGTCCTGGATGCAAATTAGGTTCTGTCAGTTAAATGCAGCCTGCAAAACCTGGGAAGGGAAAGCATGGCAGAAGCCTTTTCCCTGCCCCATTAGACTGACTTTTGATGATAAATAAGGCTATATAAGTTGAGGATTTTCTGTGGTTACATTGCAGAGTCCATTCTGTAGCCTCCTGGCCTTGGAAAGACAGTTGTGGTGGCAATATCAGCAGCAGTAGTGGCCTCAGAGGTCAAAGGTCTGTGATGGTGACCCATATGGTCTGTCTCTTTGTTCTGGGAGGCACTCTGGGAAGACTCCTCTGGCCTGCCCAGGGATGTCCCGAGTAGCTAATTCCCTATATTCAATACCTTCCTGTTAAGTGCTGTTGGTGCTCCACCTCCACCATTCCATACCTTCAGCCTGTCTGGTTCCAGCTGCAGCTGTGGCAGGCAGTGCCCAGCCTCTTTCCTGAGTTGCCTGAGCCAGTCTTGCTCTCTGATGAGAGCTTTCTACAGCACCAGAATATGTTAAGTACAGGGTCAATTTTTAGGGTGAAGGTGTTAATGTCCTAGGGCAGCTTTCAGCCAGTAGAGCACAGGATTTTGTGGGGAAGTCCGTTTTTTTGTCCTGACAGGATATTTTGGGGGTCATTTCCTCACCTGATTTCCCAGAGGGACCCCAGTGAGACTGAGCGCCATTTGCCCACAGCAGTAACTTACTTGTCATTGTACACATTACTATTTTTCCTCTTTTCCTGTCTCACTTTCCCTACTTCCTCTCTTGAACAAAATGGGATCACCTCCAAATAAAGCATCTGGACCTGAACCCTTGTCCCAGGGGGTCTGCTCGCCTTCCCTCTCTCTCTCCCTCTCCCCCTTCCCTCTTCCTCCCTCCCTCTCTTTCATCTTTGAACCCAGGGACTCAAACATGCTGAGTTCTACCATTGAGCTACATTCCCAGCCCAAGAGGTTTCTGGGTTTTTTTGCATTCCAAATCTGACCTGAATAGAGAAGCATAAAAGACTAATTTACTGACACAGTTATTGATACTTTTTAAGCAAGCTAAACATATTCCAGGCATTCACAGTGCCATGTTTTGAGTTTATAGCCCTAGCCTTTCAGCATCTAACAAGATTGGTTTCTTGACACATTAAAATAGAGCAGGTGGGTCTGTATACATCCATTGATCCATCAAATGATTCATTTATCCACACACTCATCTATGTAGCCAGCAATCATTTATCAAACCTCTCCTTGTGCCCAGCGTTGAGCCAGGAGCTGGAGCCAGAGAAACGAGGAAGATGCACTTCCTGTCTGCATGTTCCATCCCAAGGCAGATGTGTTCTGCCATTTTGAGTGTTGCTTTCATTTCTGCACATGATGGCCACACAAACTCCACACCAACCAGTGGTCTCTTCATACAAACGCACTAATCATAACATTCCTCTCTGTCCTGAAAAGTGCCTTCAATATTCAAACCATATCTCTATTTTATTAAAGCACCCTGTATTAAGACACTGCTTCTAAGGAATTAAATTTAGTTTGAAAAACTGCTCTGAACTTCGGAGTCATTAAATGTAGCCCTTTTGTGTGTGCACCTATGACAGAGAAAAATTACAGTCAGTAGCGTCTATATTGAAAATCCTGCATTAGATTGCCATCAGTTGCTAATAATACATCATAATTATTCTTATAGGGTTAAGCTTTTCTCTTTCCTCTTCCACCTGCCTTGCTGAGATAACCTCTAAGGATGTCCGGGAGGACGGGAGGGCTGGAATTCAAAAGCTTTCATGACAGCTGAGCGCTCTGTGCAATTCATTATAGCAAAAAGACGAGGAGGGGGTTGTCAGCAAAGATAATGGCCAAGCAATTTCCAGTCCATTCCCCTTGCGGCCAGATCTCGGAGGCAGCCCATGGACCAGTGTCACGAAGCAGACCCTGCTCATCTCTCATCTATCTATATTGGGAAAGAGGTTGTGTCTGGCTTGAGCGGGAGTGGGCTGGTAGCAGGGCCAGTGTGGGGCAATGGGAGAAGGAGGTGGCTGAGGACAGACAGGGCTCGTTCCTTGAGTGCGTGGGCCTGGGGTTCTTGGGCGTGGTACTGGCTGACATCAGTGCCAGAGGATGGGCCAGGAGCAGGAGGTTAACCCCTGCCAGGATACAATTCTATGGTTTCTCTTCATTCCCAGCTTTGAGGCCAGAGCCAGATAAAGCAGGAACTCGATACGTGTTTGTTTTCTGACTGATTGTGAAGGAGACTTCAAGAGCATAAGGTACAGGATTACTGGTAGCAGTGACATCCACCCTGCGCAGTTCCCATGGGAAATGAAGTCACTCCCTTTTCTAAGTCCTGCCTAGGGAATGAGAGGCTCTGTGGGAAAGTCTACAGCCGTGGCACTGCCAACATGAGTTTATCTATCAAGAGGAAGCTCAGACATTCCCAGTGGCATCTTTGCAGGATGAAGGACTTCAAGAGGCTCAGATGCTGCTGTTGCTGCCTCTCTCATTACAGGCTGAACTCAAGACAGGCCTGTGAGGCCCCCAACAGGAGCCAAGATGAGTTTTAAACACAAAAGAGGTGGCTTCCTCTTTTGTCACTCTGGAGAGTGACAGATGTCACACATGCCAAGTGTCCTGTGCAGGTTTCCATTCTCATTCATACTCCCAAGGCTGTTCATTTCCTTCCCAGCCAACTGCCCTCTGTCCTTTATGCTCCTTTCCATTTGTCACCCCATGTGCCCTTGGCACATTCTTACGGTCACTGAGGAAACAGCAGCCTTCCCTGATTATAGTATGGAAAAGCCAATCCTGACAATTACAGAAAGTGGTACTGACAGTGAAAAGGAGAAGAGTTATTGCATGGTGAGTGTTTGACACCTTCCTGGAGCCCACCTCTCTGAAAAGGAGGATCACTGACTCGTGTGGCCAATGGCAGACACTGTTCATTTTCTCTCTACTTCAAGTCTCTCCTCTGAGTCTACTATAAAAATACCACCAAATTTTAAATGGGCACAGAACCACTTGGAATAAAGACCACATTTCCCAGTCTCTTCTGAGACCAAGTATGGCCACGTGACCACACTCTGGTCATGAGATCCAAGCAGAAGTGGTTTGTTCAACTCCTTTGTTTTCTTTTTTTTTCATATATATATATTTTTTTGGTACCAGGGATCGAACTCAGGTCCTTGCGCTTGCGCAGGAGGCGGCGAAACCACTGAGCTAAATCCCTGGCTCCTTTTTTCATATTTTTAAAACATGGAACTACATTTGTCCCTCAGTGTCTATGGGGGGAATGGTGTTCCAGAACACCTGCCCACCTCAGAGATACCAAAATTCACAGATGCTTGTGTCCTTTCTATAAAGTGGTGTAGTATTTGCATAGCTTATATATATCCTCCCTGTGTGCTTTAAATAATCTCTAATGACTTATAGAACTTAATACAATGTAAAGCCATATAATAGTTGTTATACTGTATTATTTAGGGAATAATAACAAGAAAAATGTACATATTGAGTACAGATGAAATTTTAAAAAATCAATATGTATGCTGGGGATTGCACCCAGGCATAGTAGGCAAGGATTCTGACTACTGAGTTACAACCCCATGCATTTTAAGTTTAATTTAATTAATTTATTTTATTGGTATGTTTGCAGTACATGATATTTATGTTCATTTTGGAGTATTTTCATTCTCTTAGAAAAGTGATTGCTGAATTAGTGGGTAGAAGTATGTTTAACTTTGTAAGACATTGCCAAAGAGTTTTCTTAAGTGGCTGTCCTATTTTACGCACTATCAGCAACATGCAAGAGTTTCAGTTGCTTTGTGTCCTTACTGACATTTAATATTATTGGTCTTTCTAATTTTATATACTCTAGTGGATGTATATTGACATCTTATTGGTATATATTGCAGTTTTCATTTCCATTTCTCAGTTGACTGTTGACTAGTGATGTTCAACATTTTCATGTGCTTATTGCCATTCATATTCTTACATGTGGTGTCTGTTTAAATGTTTGCTCATTGTAAAATTGGGCTGCTTGTGGTTTTCAAAAAGCTTTTTTATTGAGTCATAATTTACATGTCACATGACACATTTCTAAGTATGGAATCCAGAGTTTTCACAGATTCATATGCCTGTTTAACCACCACCTTGAACAGCATAGACATTTCTCTTATTTCCAAAGGTGCTCTAAATGACTCTTCGGAGCCAATCTTCATCTTTTTGTTTTGACTCCTGACTTCAACCAGCCACTGATGTGTTTTTGTCATTATAATTTTGCCTTTTGTAGAATTTCTCATAAATAGAATTATATAGTATGTATTCTTTTGTATCTAGCTTTTCCACTTAACATATTGTTTTTGAGATCTATCCACATAATTGTGTGTATCACTAATGGTTTATTTTAATAGGTAACATTTCATTATATGGAAGTGCTACAATGTAATTATTCATCTGTTAGCTGATAAATGGCACAAATGGTGGGTTGGTTCCAGTTTGGATTTATTATGAATAAAGTTTTTATGAACATTTGTGTACAATGTGTACAAGAAACTTCTATTTTCTACCATCAATGTATGAGAATTCTAATTGCTGCATAGTCTCACCAACACTAAATATTGTTAATCATTTTTATTTTAGCCATTGTAATACATACATTAGTGTGGCTTTAACATGCATTTTTCTTTGGCCAATAACACTAAGTATATTTTTATGAGCTATTTGCCATCTATATATTGTATTTGTGAAATGTCTACTCAAATCTTTGCTTTTTTCATTTGGTTTTACCTTTTAAGTGAGTTGTAACTTCTTTATGTATTCTGAATATAAGTCCTTTATCACTTGTATATTTTACATATATTTTCCTCCAGCCTGTGGCTTGCTTAACAGTGTTTTCCAAAAGAGTGGAAGTTTTAAATTTTGATGAAATGTAAGTTATCAATTTCCTTGTTTATGGCTTATGCTTCTGTGTCTTCTTTGGTTTAAGCAAGTATATTTCTGATGTTTTTTTCTTTTGGTACCAGGGATTGAACTCAGGACTTTGTGCTTGCAAAGCAGGTGTGGGGCCACTGAGCTAAATCCCCGGCCCATTTCTGATTTTTATTTTATGTATTTTACTGGGCTTTTAGTTATATCTCTTAATACTTTTGTAATGGTTTCTCCGGGGATTAGATCTGTATCTTTATTTCATTTCAGTCTTAAATTCATGAATAGTATAAGAAACTTTATATCTTCCCATCTTTTGTACTGTTGCCGTCCTATTTTACTTTTACATGTCAAAAGTGCCATAATGTACAGATGCTCCTTAACTTATGATGGGGTTGTGTACTGATAAATTGAAAATATTATAAGTCAAAAATATTTTTAATATTCCTAACCCACCAAATAGCATAGCTTAGCTTAGTCTACCGCAAATGTACTCAGAATACTTGTACAGTTGGGAAAAAAGCATCCAACATAAAGTATTTTATAATAAGGTGTGGAATATCTCGTGTAACTTATTGAACATAGTACAGAAAGTGAAAAACAGAATGTTCCTATGGTTTGCTTTTGTACCACTGTAAAATTGAAATACCATAAACTGAGCCATTATAAATTGGGGACTATGCATGTGGCTATGATTTTTCAATTCTAGAATATCTATTTAAATTTTTTTTCAATTTTAACTTTTTATTTCTATTTTCATGTTGGAATAATATATCTTATTCATCTATCATCTCCATCTTTTCCTACAACATATTTATAGCAATTGATTTAAATTTCTTCTTCAGCAGTTCCAATAATTAGGTCATCTGTGGATCTGCTTCTGTTGACTATTGGTTTTCTTGACTTTTGGTTGTTGATTTTTACATGTTTGCATGCTTCATGTTTTTTAATTGGTTTAAATTTTGTTTTGTTTGTTTTCCAGAGAAGCTCTTCTGTCTTGCAGATGGGATGAGGGGTTAATCATTCAGATTCTTTCTAGAGTCTGATTGGGGTGCAGTCTTAATTGGATGGATTTCATTTATGATTGACTCATTCCAACCTTATGTCCTTTTTCTTTTGGTGCCAGGGAATGAACTCAGGACCTTGCACTTTCGAGGCAGGCATGGTGCCACTGAGCTAAATCCCCAGCCCTCTTTATGTTCTTTTTATCTGGTCAAGATTTGAGTTGGGGGAAGTTGGATTGCAGTTTCAGATATTTTTGCTTCATTTAGCATTCAACTTCTCATGGTTCCTCAATCCAATCAACCTGAAGTTGAGCAGAGCTAAGTGATCTGTCTCCATGTATTTGCCTTTCCTTCATGACTTGCTACCTTAACAAAATTTTTGGCAAGAGGACTATTGTTGGTTTGAGGAATTTATCTTTGTTTTTGGGTCTTTTCCAGATTCAACCCCATCCTGCCAGCACACACAGTCTGTGGTAGCTTGATGGGTCATCAATTTCTCTGCACTGGAGGTAGAACTTCTTTCCTTGTGCTTCTGGGTTAGTTTAGGCCACAAGAGGCAATTTGTACAAGACCTGGAAGATAGAAGTGAAGCTGCAGCTATATTGTTTTACACCTGAAGGTCAGTGAGGGCACCAGGAATTGGAATTGCTATGGGCAGCACCTGAGCCCTGGCTCTTTTAGTGCTTATGAGATCCTCTTCATTCTCTATGAGCTGTGGGTCAAGTGCTTGTGCACCCCTAAGGCAAAGGGTGCTAGGTTCTTCTGTGGGTCAACCACAGGAGTGCATTTGGAAAGGGTGACAGGGATTCCAGTTTGTTTTTGTGGCATTCAGTTTTCCTTATGTGTCCCCATTCATCCCTCTGATTCCTGTTTGCCCTTCCCTTCGTCCACTTTGCACCTTCTTTCTGACTTCCAATCCATCTGACCTCTAATCACTTCCAGCTGAACACTAGTTACAGAGGCAACAGTTAGTGTGGACTCTTCTACCAGCTCCCCATGTTGTATTAGTTCAAACTCACAAGACATGTCCGTGGTTCTGTACCATGGATAGTAGTTACGTTTCTCTCATCCACCTTGACAGACACACAGTCTGCTAAGTCGAGGCTGATTCCTGCTCACCCCTGGACAATCTCTTTTCTCATGGTTTGCCACATGTACCTAGACTATCTCCCCGCCCCTCTCAGGCAGGGCAGCTCAGCTATGAAGGGCTTGTTTCCTTCTGGAATGCAGTTAATTGGGATTTCTTGAATCCTTTGCTCTTTGCTAGACTGACAGAGCTGGTAGAAAAGTATTGTTTTAATTTTGGCAGGTTTTTCTTTTTATTGCTGCAGGATCAAAAGTCTTTTCATCTTTCATTGTAAACTCTAGCAAAACTCTGGAAAGTGCCCCTAAATGGTGGATGTATGCCCTTCTAAGCCCCTTTTCTCTTTTCTGAAGCTGGATCCCTACATAGTGACTGATGCTACAACAATCATTCCAGACATGACAACAGGGACCCCTCCCAGATGTGGCAGAAGGGAAAATGGAAGGTATAATGGGACTACCAGACTAGCCCTGGACTGATGACTTCCAGAATTCTGATATGTGAGAACTTGTGTGTTTGAGGCATTGATAATTTTAGTTTTCTGATTCATGCAGCCAGATCTGTTTCTAGCAGAGAGAGGTAGTGACTGGGATTCTGTGATGCTATCCAGGGTATGTAGTGGGGAGGAGAGAGAAGCTGGGAGGAAGCCAAAGGCTCCATATAAGACAGGCTACTGTATTTGGGAAGGACAGGAAATAGAGATAATGAATGTCAAGGCCAGCGTGGCCATGGCAGAAGGGAGGTTGAGAGGTGTGTTGAGGAGAGGGCCTGCAGGGAGAGAATGTGAATTAAATTTAGACAGCCTTGGGATGTGTTGTGTCACCTAACTTCTCTTTTTCTGCTTCCCTTTAGTATGGTGTTGTTTCTTTCTAAAGCTTTAAGGAATTGGATTTGTGTTTCTTCAGATGTAGCTCTGTGCCAAGAAAAGCCTAGAAGAGACTCAGTTTTATTTATCATCTAGCAAATAATTTGAAGAGAACCCAAGGACTAAGGATGGTTTGGTTACCGAGACTCAGCATCCCCCATCTGAGTGTCCCCTAGGGGAAGGGTGGCTTCAACAGCCTCAGGATCACAGAATTCCCAATCTGGAAGGATCTGGGACAACTATCAATCCACATCACCCTATTTTGGATGCTTTGATTGGAACTCACTGTCCTGTCCATTTTCTGATCAGGTTATTTAATGGTGGGACTTCTGTCCTGGCTTCTTGGTCCTCCTGCAGCCTTGTCCCTTTTAAGCCTAGCTAGGAGCTAGCCATCACCAAAATCTGTCTTGACTAAATTTATGTTTCCTATTTGGGAGTTCAGCCTTGTGAAATGGATGAATACAACTTTTATTATTTCTAAGATCTTCATTGAATGATCAAATTGGGAGAGAAATACTTTGTCCCACATAGAACAGGAAAAGGAAGTTCATGGAGGAAAGTTGACTCATCCATAGGCAAATAGCCAATAGGGACCAAGCCGGTGCTAGCACTTCTGTCTCAGCACTCATGGTCCAGAGCCCTTTCCACAGTTCCTAACTTCAGGCAACATGGTGCAATGGAAGTCACATGGACTTAGAAGTCAGACAGATCACTTGTTATCTTGGCTTCCTTCTAAAATACTGTTGACCCACCTTCCTTGCCTTTGGGGACTTCTCTCTCCTGGGTGGCAGAAGAAAGCTGGAGTACAATTACAGCAGCAAATTTATACCTTGACCACTAAAGCAAACTCTACCATCTCCCTGTCCTGGGGTTTCCTTCCATGTACCGATGGTTCCAGGTAGAACAGGTAAGGCAACATGAATTCATGAAATTGCTCTGTCTAACTCAGTGGTTCTCAGTGAGGTGACTTTACACATATGCCCCTTTTCTGCACCCACCCTGGAACATTTAGCAATGTCTGGAGACAATATTGGTCAGCACAGCTAAGGAAGGAGATGGAAAGAATAGGAAAATGCTACTGGCATCTGGTAGAGAGAGGCCAGGGCTACTGTTAAACATCCTGTAGTGGACAGGGAAGTCCCCCAGACAAAGAATGGTTCAGCCCAAATTGGAAACTCCCTGATAACTATGACCAAAGGAGTGGGTGCTCTCTCAGGTCTGTGGTATCAAAGAAGTACCAAGCAAGCAGTCTCAGTACCAGCCTTTCAATTTATAGCTTAAGTCCATCTCTGTCTGAACTCATCTGTTACCCACATCCCAATCATTCCCCATTCTCCCTGCTTCCTCCCCTATTCCCAAGGGTGGGTTTAGGCACCTCCTCCAATGTAATATGTATCTGAATAATCCAGGGATCTTGTTATGTACAGATTCAATCAGTCTGGGGGAGTGGGTCTGAGACTCTGCATTTCTAACAAGCTGTCAGGTAATGCTAATGCTGTGGACCACAGACCAGACCCTGGGTAGCAGGGAGTAAGACCACGTGTTGCTCCTCCCCTAATTACCATTTACTTCCTGGCTGTGGCTTTTCTCATTATGTCATTAATATGCTGGGGGCAGCGTGTCCTGTTTCTGGGGGCTGGGATGCCCAGGAGAGGAAAGTGGAGGAGTTCAGTCTCAGCTGGGCTCCGCCCCACTCGGCTGGATGCCAGCTGGGCTCCCCTCTGCCTGACAGAGTGAGCGTGTACGTAAAGGCTCGAGGCATTCCGTGCCATAATACTGGCAGGGTCCTTCTAGTTATTTTGTCAGTTGCCCCTGATTCACTTTTGAATATACACATGTTGGATTTCCACTAATTAAGCCTCATGTATTTCCCTCTTCAAATAGCATGTATTTTAGTTGTGAACAGCAGTCCTCAATACTCTCACCACACCAAGATTTTGAAAATTTCTTAGAGCTCTATGAAAAAAGTCTTCTGTGGCATCTTTAGGTCACGATCGCTACTCTCCGTCAACCAGCATCAGCAAGTCACTCAACCTCCTGAGTTTTGCATTCCTCACACACAGAATGGAGCCAGGGATTCCTACCTTGCAGTGTGGCAGGTGTTGTGTCAGAGAATGCTCGGAGTAAGTTATTGGTTGGTTGTGTCCTTAAAAAGTGCCCCTGGGACTTTGTTTTAATCAATTGTGGTAAGGTGACAGGCACAGAGAGAACTACCTTGAAAGAACAGCTTATTACAAAGAGGCTGGGCACTGTGACCCAGTGTGGCTGTCGCATAGAGAAGCAGCTAGGCCAGTTAGCAGGCAGGGTGAGGGGAGAATAGGACTCCAGCCTGTCCTGAGGTGTCTGTCAGAAGGGATGGGTGAGGTGGGGAGGCAAGTTTGAGCAAGCCTAGATTTAAATAATTTTAAAATGTGCATGGGGGGTGGCCCTCTGGATTATAGGGTTGTCTTCAGCCATCTGATACCTGGCCCTGGGGTGATTTAGGGCAGGGGAAATATTGGCTTGGTGTGTGAGAATTAAGTAAAGGAGGTGGTTGAGGATATACGCTTTGTGTTGGTCAGCTTGGATATGAAAGATATGCTTGTAGGCAAGTTGTTTACTATCACTAGGAGCCCTGGGAGGGACTGTCTCTTCAGTATTAGCAAGGCCCCAGGATGTCAAAACTTCATAAAGTTCAGAGGATAAAAAACAGGATTAAAACATGGTGTCAAGCATGGCTTAGGGTCATTAACACCCTATCTCTTCCAGCTGCCCCTTGCCAGGTCAAGTGAAGAGACAACTTGTGGAAATGTGGTGACTCCCCACAGATGGCTGCCCCTATGTCCCTCCTCTGGAAGAGTTCTGCTGCCTGTCCTTTACAGGAGCTCCATGGCACCTCCAGCTTGCAGAACTTCAAATGACAGTGTAACCCTGAGCTCTGTGCTCATTGAGAGAGGAGTAAAATCCTGGATTCTTGCCTCCCTGCAGCCCAGGGACTGCCTGTGTGTTTCTATTTCATGCTGGTAGGATGAGGCTAATTTCGACTTCCTAGTGGCTAGGATTCCAAGTGGATAACCAGAAGCAGCAAGCAACAGGATTGGAACCTGCTGGTGCAGTTAGAAATAAATTGCTTGTGCCTGGATTTCAGAGGAAAGCCGTGCTTTATGGGGATGGGCTGGGGGGGAGGTGGGATCAGACTCCTTCACATTCTGCCTCAGCGCTGGGGCTGCTCCTTCCAAGGATGACTCACAGCACATCCAACAGTCTCCCTTGGAAGTTGAAAGCCTGAAGGGGTTTGATGCAATAAAGCAGCAGTCATCTGAGGAAGGTGGGGGATGGTGAGGCAGGTATTATTAGCTTCTTGGAGCTCAGTGGAATTTACAGGGTGCTGGCTGCCTGGGCAGAGCTGCCCCAGGGGAGGGTGAGGGGCTGCATCCAGGTAAGATGCTTTTAGTTGTAATTAACAAATAAGCCAACTTCATTGGCTTAGAGCTTAAGGAACTTTTATGGCCTTACCTGAGCAGGCATCCATAGGTAGGAAGGGCTTCAAGGTTGTGTGACATTGAGCTTCCTGAGATCACTAAAGTCATATGCTTTTTTTCTACCCTTTCTGCTACCGATTGTGTCAGCTTCATTTTAAGGCTGCATGTATTTCCTTTGTAGCATTATAATGAATGCAAGGCTTTTTTATGTGCCAGTGATTTGATTTTCAGCTGTGTCTATTTTGTTTCTTGGTTTCTCTCATTGGTTGTTTTGGATCTGAAATGGTGTTATTTTGGAACTCAGTTTGTTTCTGGAGTCCTCTCCCCTTTACTCTCAAGCTCTCATCTTATTGAATGTATGTTCTCAGGTTAGAAAACACTTGTAGATTTTTTTCTGCCTTTTTTTTTTTGAGTTATACATACTTTCTTCCACATTGGATTCATTCATTCATTCAGTGCTGGGGAGGAACCCAGGGCCTCATGTATTAGTATGTCCTTACACTGAACTATATCCATAGCCCCATTTTTTTCTTTTAAAGAACTCTCTTTCTCTGTTTTTCTTCCTCCCTTCCCTCCTTTCTTTTCCCACCTCTCTCCTTCCCTCAGTGGTGCCTCGATTCACAAACTAAATTCTTTCCATGATTCTGATTGCAAACCAAATTGGACAAGAACCAAATCAATGAATAGGTTCAATGTTGACCTTACGGGGAAATTTGATTCAGTTCTCATTCAATTTGGTTTGTGCCCAGAATCTTGGAAAGAATTAAGTTTGTGAACAGAGGCACCACTGTACTGTAGCATCAAGGACCATGCCTTCAACATGTGAGCTTTTGGGGCACATTTCAGCTTCAAATTATAACACTTGTCTCTCTTTTTCTCTCTGTTCTTACTCCTTGCTCACAAGTGTTTTACAGTGACATTCACCAGCCTCCTGCAGGCCCAGTTCAAAGCCAGGCCTTATGGGAAAGGGGCAAATCTCTGGTGCACGGGTAGTGAGGATGTCACAGTCTGCACCATCAACCCAGGGGGTAGCTTAGCCCAGAGGTTGCTGGGGTGATCTGCCTACTTCCTCTTTCATGGAAATTACAGCCCCTGGTGGTGATCAGGGGCAGATCCTACCCCACCTACAGCCCAGGTTAAATCGGTGAGCCTGAATCCCATCCTGTCTTAAATGGGGCATCGTGCTTCTCAGTACACCAGAAACTGAACCCTCAGCGGTTCCTGCTTCCTGTGGACCTGCAGCCAAATAGGTCCAAAGCTGTACCCATTTAACAGTTTATTTATTTATTTATTTATTTATTTATTTTTTGGTTTTGACTCATGGACATATTCATATTATTTTTAATAAGGGTGTGTTTTTCACATTTTTTTTCTTTCCTATTGTCTTTTGATACTGGTTCGAGTTAGGAGCTGGGGTGTGAAGCTTAGTATAGGTAATTGATTGACATCTTGTCTGGATTCCATAAAAAGTAGAAGAGGTGGTGTTGTCCAGAGGATGCTTGTCCTGCCAAAAGCAATGCCCTAATGTAGCCATGTATGCCAGAGTGGCAGTAGAGGGATGGAAAATAGACCATTGGCCAAGGAGTCAAGAATCCTGAGTCTCATTTTCTGTTACACTTCTGTCTGCTAACTTGCTATGTGGCTTTGGATGAATGACTTAATCTCCAAGGGTAAGTCAGTACCCTCATTTGTAAAATGATGATGTTGGATTCTTAACCTGCCAGATACTCATCTGCTCTAGAGGTCCAGAAGTCCATAGGCAGAACATTAAAATAATGTTCTCTGTTACAGTTGGGAGGCTGGCAAGAGTATTTGTTCAGTTCAGGCAAATGGTAAATGTGTCGGCCACTCTAATGAAATGAGTACATTTTTGCTCTAAATGTCATGGATGTTTATTATCGGATTAAACTACAGCGGGCCTAATTTTAGCTCTTCCAATTCAAGTGGAGCAATGAAGATTAAATGTTAGGCATAATTAAAGATGCAGATGTAGTTATATTGAATTATAAACCTCATTAAGTGCAACTTCCCAGGAAGGCCCCTGAGACCAGCTACGAAGGACTTCCAGGCACAATGCTGCAGTTATTAAAATATTATAAAGTAAATCTCACTCTAAAAATATTGTGACTTTGATGGAAAGATTTTTTAAAAACTTGGTTGGAATTGGTTTCTTGGGTAATTTCCTTGCCCTGTTTGCAGACAGGTAGAAAAGAAGACTTTTTCCTTGGCATCTGTGCACAAGACCTCCCTGGGTTTGATGTCACCCCCAACATGGGATCCAATCTTTTGGGCCAGGGGGAAAAGCAACTTCAAGGTCAGATTCTATTCCAGAAGTTGAGAGCTGGAGAACTGGGCAGGAGGGAGGGGTTTTCTAAGGATTGGAAGGCCATGTTTTCATATATAGAGAAATAAGCTTCCTTGGTGATATCCCCCCCCCACCCCGTAAAGATAGCACCTAGACAGTTAAAAATTCAAAGTACACAGGATAGGATAAAGAAATTTAAAAAATCCAATGATTACAAGATAACTGGTATTAATATTTGTCCTCCTCTCTCAAATTTGACAAAAATATTATATCTTAACATTGTTTTTATTCCATTTAAAAAATTTAACATGAAGTGGATATCTTTCCATGTAAATATATATTGATAACCATTACCTTTTTAAATTGCTGACAGTCTATTATATGGGCTTCATTTTTTGAAAAAAACAATCGCCATTAGTGAACATTTAGATGTCAACATTTTAAAAACTGTGGTAAGCAACACTGTAAGGGAAGACTTTGTTTATATGTCTTTGCATGTTTGTCTGAATAGTTCCATAGGATGAGTTCTCAGAAAAATATTAGGCAGTGTCTGCTACTTATTTACAAGTTAATTCCATGTAACAAATAGCACCCACCAAACAGCTTAAAACAGCGCTCACAAGTCTGTAGTTGGTAATTTAGCCTGGGCTCAAGTGGGCTCTTCTGGGCTGGGTTGGGCTCACTCCCATATCTGTAGCCAGCTGTAGGTTGGGTGACCTCAGATGGACTTGGCTGGGACAATTGGGGTGGCTTGGTTTTGCTCCATGGCTTAGACGTGTGTTTAAGTCAAAAGTAGAAGAGAGGAAGAAAAAACATACAAGAGCTTTAAAAACCTCTGCTGGGGTCAAGTCTGCTAACACCCTGTTGGCCATAGCAAGTTATGAGGCTGAACTCGAAATGAAGAGGTCAAGAGAGAAGAACTGAAACATCCTGTTTTGAAAAGCATGAATGTAGACTTGGGGTCATTCACGAAATTGCCCTCCCATAGTCAGCCAAAGCACATGCACCTTTCACATTTTCTCCTTCCACTGATGCTGCATGAGTGTCCCTTGTGTGGAGTTTTCAGGTGATGGATCCCACTTCTGCTTCCCAGCAGGCAGCATGCTCCAGGGGACACACCTCTCTTTGCACTGTCAGTGAACCCTCAGACTGGTCTCCTTGTGGGCTCTTGATGGCCCCCTTCTCTCTGCTCTACCCATGCCCTCCACAATATATCCAAGCTCTGCACATTTTCAAGGCCACCTCCATCACTTCTGGAGCTCCCAGGCTCTTGCCTTCCTCTAAGCCTCTCTAAAGCAGGCATAACCTACTTTCCTCAGTTTTCCCAGGACTTTACATTTTGAAAATTCGAAGCCTAGATTCTCAGGGACTCCATCAGTCCTGGGCAAGCCCTGTCCACTTGGACTCCAAAAGAGCAGACTGACAAACTTGAGAGGGTTAGATAGTAAATATTTTCGGCTTTATGGGTCATATGGTCTCTGTCACAGCTGCTTAACTGCCTATGCAGCATGAAAGCAGCCCTAGACAATACAAATGGATGTGGCTGTGTGCCAGTAAAACTTTACAAAAACAGGCAATGGACTGGTATTGGTCCATGTAATTTTCTAGAGCTTAGCATTTGTACTGCACAATTTAACTCTATGCCAGTGATGGCGAACCTTTTAGAGACCGAGTGCCCAAACTATAACTGCGAACCCACTTATTTATCACAAAGTGCCAACACTGCAATTAAACCTGAATACTGAGGTTTTAATTCAGAAAAAACAATCTTTTGTCTTAAAAGCACAATAACGGAGCTTTCAATGATACAAACAGCCCACTGCACTACGCATGCCATAGGTTCACCACCACTGCCCTATGCCATATTCTTTATTGTGTTTTCATATGGATTAGTCTTGTTTCCTTGGTTAGAATGTAGGGGAAGTTTAATATCTTGACATCATGCCTGTCACTTAATAGCTGTGTAAACTTGGTTAAGTTAACCTCTCTGGCCTCAGTTTCCTCATCTGTCAAATGGGGATAATATTGATCCATGGATATTTGTGATTAAATGAGTACATCTTTGTACAGAACTTGGCATAGAATGAGTGCTCAAGAAACTTGGTTATCATCATCGTCATTGGCATCAACATCATCATTGTCCTTATTGTCACGATCATCAGGTTTTCTTTTTTTTTTTTTGGTACCGGGGTTTGAACTTGGGACCTTGCGCTTGCAAGGCAGGCGCCAGACCCACTGAGCTAAATCCCCAGCCCGATCATCATCATCATTGATATTGTCATTGTTATACCATGTATCTTCTTCACTGGGTAGCACAATTCTCATTACAGAAGTGGCTCGTGCCCAGATGTTGACCATTCTTCAGCCATTGCCAGCACAACCTTGAAATTGAACACATTGGCCAAATAAAGCTGAAATTTTACTACCAAAAAAAAAAAAAAAAAAAAAAGAAGTGGCTCAATAAGCAGGACGGTGAAGACAGGGGCATTTTTGTGAGGGATCATTTTTGAGGTTGTGTTTAACTTAACACTCTGACTTCAGAGAGGAGTGAAAGGGAGTTACTCTATAATAAGGAGGGCTGGATCAGGACCAGCAGTGTCCTTACCAGTCAGCCCCTGTGCACCTGGGAGGTCAAATCCCAGCCTCCTTGTTAGAGGCAGTCTGTCCTCAGGAAGACCCGGCTTCCTCTTGGCCTGCTGGGGCTGTGTGTGTGGGTGGGGCTCAGGAAAGGGCCAACCCGAGTTAGCTGGAAGGGCCAAGCCGGCACTGAGGACAGTGGTCAGAACTGCAGCTGCAGGTGCACAGGGCCACTGGGCTTGCCTGGGCTGGGGTGTGGTACAGGGCCCTTTTCTTGGGGTAAGAGAGGAAGAAGGTGTGGGACCTCATAGGATAGGAGGCTGGAGCTGGGGCCTCCACAGCCAGGGCCCCACCATCTCATCTGGATGCCTCTTCTATCTCGCACTGGCTCAGCTTTGATCTGGGGAAATGAAAGGCTGGGCTGCTGGGTCTCCCTCTGCAGACTTCTGCAGCTAGAGTGAGACTTGCTGATCCTGCAGGCTCAAGCGCATTTCATTTCCCGGTAATTAAACAAGTGGAGATCAAAGCCGACAAATCTCCCCCATCTCTCAGCACAGTAGATGAAGGTAAATATTTCCAGCAACAGTTTTTCCCCCCTTTCTCATTTAAAAGTGACACGCGAAATGTCTTCCCCTTACTTTGAAGAGTACGGATGAGTTCAAGGTCAGCGAAGAGAAGAAGTCTCATTGGGCTACCTTGATTATCCCCCCCAATTTATCCTCTCTATATTGGGCTAAGTTAAGGGATTGCAGCATCTAAGTCATATCGAATCAGAAGACAAAAGAAAGCAAGACAGACAAAGAGGAACTGGGCAGAGCTGTGGAAACCACCCCTGTACGCCATTGCCTTGATCAAGAGCTGCTTTGCTGGCCAGGTGCAAGGCCTGTCTGGAATGGCCCCTGGAGGGCCACATAGAATCTCAGGCAGGCAGCCCCATGCTGCCTTGGCTGTGTTCCTGAAAATACCTTTTGAGTTCTGTTGTTTTCTTTGAAAGGAATAATTCACCAAGAATCTGTCCCCAGGACCACAAACCCAGGGGAGCTGGTCCATCCAACTTGGACGCCAGGCCTGAGGCTGCAGACATCTGCTGGATGTCGTGGGTGTAAACAACAGAGTCCACTCAGGCAAGCTCAAGTGCAGGGCTGATGGTTCCTGTAAAGCCTCCTTGGGGACTCCTGGGAATTCCAGGACAGAGATTCTAGTCCTGTGGTCTGACAGAGTACGCAGAGCCACGGCAAAGCTGTACTGTCAGCAGGAAGACAGGGTCTCCCCTGCAGCATCTGTTTCCCTCACACAGCTGGCTCTTACGCCACTGCTGCTTCCTCTTGACTTCTGCCTGCTTCCTATCTCCGAGGGATGTGCTGAATTCAGGTCTCCCTCACATCCTCCTGCCTTACTCTCCTGCCTTGGCTGGGAGTCTTTTTTTTTTTTTTTTACTTGATTCCTGTAAAAATTTTTTTTTAACATTTTCATATTTTATTGGTACATTTTAGATATACAGTATAATGACATTTATCATTGGAAATTTGCACCTTTACATAATCTCTCTTGGTTCTTATTTTTTCCCCCTTCCCCTGCCCTCCCTTCAACCCCTCCATCCCTCCCTATTTAGAAGGACTTTGTTTCCATTTTTTCATTTTGTCATATTAATTTCATTCCCTTCTTTCCTTTCCCCTACACCTCCCACTTCCCCTTCCTCTTTGCCCCTTTTTTTCCTATTTCACATTATCGATTATACCTTTTAGTCCTTATTTACACTTTCAGTTTCTCACACTAGAGAAAATATTCAGTATGTACACGTGTATCCTATTTATTTCACTTAAGAGTATTGCCTCAATGTGCATACATTTAGTTATAAATGCCTCTAATTTTTCATTATTATGGCTGAGTAGTACTCCATTTTATAAAAACCCCTCATTTTCTTTATCCAGTCTCCAGTTGATGGGCATTTGGACTGCTTCCAAGTTTTAGCTATTACAAAATGTGCTGCTATGAACATGGGTGCACATATATCACTGTGGTATGATTCTTTTAATTCTTTGGGGAAGATACCCAGCAGGGGAATAGCTGGGTCAAATGGGACTTCTGGATCTTTGAGGTATCTCCATACTGGTTTCCACAGTGGTTGCATGAGTCTACACTCCCACCAGCAGTGGAGCAGGGTTCCTCTTTCCCCACAGCCCCACCAGCATTTGTTATTGGTTGATTTCATGATAGCAGCCATTCTTTCTGGAGTGAGGTGGAATCTCAGCATTGTTTTCATTTGCATCTCTCAAATGACCAGTGATGTGGAACATTTTTTCATATGTTTATTTGCTATTTCCACTTCTTTGTCTGAGAAATGTCTGTTCATTTTGGATGCCCATTTTTGGATTGGGTCTTTAAATTTGGGAGGTCTGACTTTTTAAAGTTCTTTATAGATTCTAGATAGCAGACCTTTGAGGAACAGCAGGTGAAAAATTTTTCCCACATTATGGGTTGTCTCTTCACTCTGTTGGTGGTTTCTCTTGCTGTGCAGAAGCTTTTTAGTAAGAAAAGATCCCACTTGTTGATTGTTTGTGCTAGTTCATAGGCAACTGAGGTTTTGTTCATAAAATCTTTTCCTACATCAATGTCATCAAGAGTTCTCCCTAACCTCTGTTCCAGCTGGTTCAGCGTTTCTGTTTTAATATTTAGATCTTTCATCCATTTCGATTTTAGTTTAATGCATAGTGAGAGATGTAGATCTAGTTTTAATCTTTGGCAAGTTGAAACCCAATTTTTCCAGCACACTTATTAAAGAGGCTATCTTTCCTCCAGTGAAGGTGTTTGGATCCTTTGTGGAAGATGAGGTGGCTGAGTGTGTCTAGAGTTGTTTCTGCATCTTCTAATCTGTTCCACTGGTCCTCAGGTCTGTTTCTTTGCAGGTACCATGTTGTTTTTATCACAGTAGCTTTGTAGTATAGTTTCAAGTTGGGGGGTTGTGATACCCCCTGCCATGTCTCTGTTACCTAGAATTGCTTTTGCTATTCTGGCTCTCTTCTTGTTCCAAATGAATTTTTGGATTGTTTTCTCAAGGTCCATGAAGTATGCTGCTGGGATTTCAATTGGGATTGCATTGAATCTATAGAGCAGTTTTGGAAGTATGGCCATTTTCACTATGTTGGTCCTTCCTACCCAGGAGCAGGGGATGTCTTTCCATTTTCTGATATCATCTTCAATCTCTCTTTTCAGAGTGCTACAGTCTTCAGAGAAGAGGTCTTTGATTTCTTTTGTTAGGTTGATTCCTAGGTATTTCAGTTTTTTGGATGCTATTATGAAAGGAATTGTTTACCCTATTTCTCTCTCAGTGAGTCTGTTGTTTATGTACAGAAAAGCTATTGATTTTTTAATTTTGACCTTATATCCAGCTATTTTACTGAATTCGGTTATTAAGTCTAGAAGACTTTTGGTGGAGTTTTCGGGGTCTTCTATATAGAGTATCATATCATTTGCAAATAAAGACAATTTGACTTCTTCATTTCCTATCTTTATTCCTTTTATTTCTTTCTCTCTCTTTTTTTTTTTTTTTGGTACCGGGGATCGAACTTGGGTCCTTGCACTTGCGAGGCAGGCAGCGGAACCACTGAGCTAAATCCTTGGCCCTATATCTTTCTCTTGTCTCATTGCCATGGCTAATGTTTCCAAAACTATATTGAACAGGAGTGGTGATAGTGGACATCCTTGTCTTGTTCCTGATTTTAGAGTGAAAGCTTTCAGTTTTTGACCATTTAGTATGATATTGGCTCCTGGTTTTTCATAGATGGCTTTTATCAGATTGAGGTAGAGACCATCTATTTCAATTTTTTGTAGGGTTTTTATCATAAATGTGTGTTGGATTTTGTCAAATGCTTTTTCTGCATCTATGAGATGATCATATGGTTTTTGTCCTTGGCTCTATTGATATAGTGTATTACATTGATTGATTTGCATATGTTGAACCATTCCTGCAACCCTGGGATGAATCCCACTTGATCAGGGTGTATGATCTTCTTGATGATCTTCTGAATTCTGTGTGCCAGTATCTTATTAAGGGTTTTTGCATCTATGTTCATTAGTGAGATTGGCCTATAGTTCTCTTTTTTGGTTGGGTCTTTCTCTGCTTTGGGGATCAAGGTGATGCTTGCCTCCAGGAATGAATTCAGGAGTATTGCTTCCCTTTCAATTTCATTGAAGAGTTTAAACAGTAGTGGCAGCAGTTCCTCTCTAAATGTCTTGTAGAATTCAGCAGTGAAGCCATCAGGGCCTGGGCTTTTCTTACTTGATAAGTTTTTAATTTCATTGATTGATATTGAGTCATTTAGAATTTTCAGGTCATCTTCGTTCAACTTTGGTAATTCACATATATCTAAGAATCTGTCCATTTCTTCTGTATTTTCCATCTTATTGGCAATTGGTTCTCGAAGTAGGTATTGATGATCCTCTGGATTTCTGCTGGGTCTGTTGTAATTTCACCCTTTTCATTCCTAATTACATGGAGTTGGGCCTTTTCATTCCTTTTTCTGATAAGGTTGGCTAAGGGTTTGTCAATTTTGTTTATTTTTTCGAAGAACCAACTCTTGGCTTCATTTATTTTTTTATCGTTCTTTTAGTCTCCATTGCATTGATTTCTGCCCTGATCTTTATAATTTCCTCCCTTGTATGAGCTTTGGGGTTGTCCTGCTCTTCTTTTTCTAGAAGCTTGAGGTTCAGCATCAGGTTGTTTAATTGGACTCACTCTGTTTTCCTAATATGAATGTTCACTGCTATGAATTTCCCTCATAAGATTGCTTCCATTGTGTCCCATAGATTCCAATATGTTGTATTGTCATTGTCATTTAATTGAAGGAACTGTCTGATTTCTTCTTTAATTTCCTCTGTGACCCATTGGTTATTCAGAAGTATGTTGTTGGGCCGGGGATTTAGCTCAGTGGTTTCATCACCTGCTGCGCAAGTGCAAGGACCCAAGTTCTATCCCCAGTACAAAACAATAACAACAACAACAACAGAAGTGTGTTGTTCAATTTCTATGTGTTTATGAAATTTTTGCAGTTTCTTTTGCTTATTGATCTCCAATTTCATTGCCCTATGGTCTGATAATATTCAGGGGATAACTTCAATTCCTTTGGACTTAAATATGTTCTATGAGCGAGTATGTGGTCTATTTTGGAGAATGACCCAAGTGCAGCTGAAAAGAATGTGTATTCTGATTTTGTGGGGTGAAACACTCTGTAAACATCTGTTAAGTTCATTTGTTCAAGAGTTTGATTGAGTTCTAGTATTTTATTGCTTTTTTTTTGTCTAGTTGATCTATCTATTTGTGACAGTGGAGTTTTAAGGTCCCCCACTACTATTATATTAGTGCTTGTATGATTTTTTATGTCTGTTAGTATTTGTTTGGGCACACTCGTGTTTATATAGTTGGGCGCACTAGTGTTTGGTGCATATATATTCATGATTGTCATCTCTTCCTCTTGGATTGTTCCCCTTACATTGATGTAGTGTCCTTCTTTGCTCTCTTAATCAGTGTTGGTTTGAAATCCACTTGATCTGCAAAAAGGATAGATACTCCTGCTTTTTTCGGGTTCCTGTCACATGGAGTATTGTTTTCCACCCTTTAACTTTCAGTCTATGAGTTTCTTTTTGAATTAAGTGTGTTTCTTGTGTGCATCATATTGTTGTATCTTGCTTCTTAACCCATCATACTGGTTTCTATAGTGATTATATTAATGTACATTCTCATCAACAATGCATGAGGGCTCCCTTTCCCGCATATCTCACCACACTTACCTTTGGTTTTGGGGTCATAGCCCTTCTAACAGGTGTGAGATGATATTGCAATGTGGTTTTAATTTACATTTCTCTAATGATCAGTGATTATGAGCAGTTTTTCATACATCTCTTGACCATTTGTATGTCTTTTTAAAAAGAAGTATTCAGTTAGGTGTTTTGCCCATATTATTTTGAAGCATGTCTTAGTTACATTTTTGTTGCTGGGACAAAATACCCAACACCTACAAGTTAGAGGAGGAAGGGTTTATTTTAGCTCACAGTTTGTAGAGGTTTCAGTCCATAGTTGGCTGGCTCTAAGGCAGGGCAGCATGTCAGAGAGGCATCAGAGAGATGAAATAGTCCATAGCTTGCAGGTAGGAGAAAGCCAGCAGCAAGCCTTCTTTCCCTTTTTTCTCCATTCAGTCTATAAGCCCATGGGTTGGTGCCATCCACACCCATGGTGGGCCTTCGAATTATCCATACCTAGAACTATGTTAAACAAATCAGTAGACTAATCTAGTTATCACACTCACAATCCAGTAACACACACCCGTGATCCAGTCACTCCTGAAAGCCCCACCTATGAGTACATGAGGCTTTTAGGGGACATCTAGATATAAGTTGTAATAAACCAAATCCCTAATACCCTATTTTATCTGTAAATATTTCAGTATGCATTCCAGGTCAAGCATTTGAGACAGGTCTCACTAAGTTACAAAGGTGCCTAGGCCAGGCTTGAACTTGTTTTTTTTTTTGGTATATCCTTTTATTGGTACATTTTAGGTGTACAATATAATAACATTCATCATTGGAGATATGCACCTTTATACTCTCTTGGTTCTTATTTTTTCCCCCTTCCCCTGCCCTCCCTTCAAGGCTTGAACTTGTGATCCTCCTGCCTCCGCCTCCCTGAGTGCTGGGATTGCAGATGTGTGCCACCCTACCTGACTCATAAAATGATTTTTAAAAAAGGCTCACAGTACAAACAGGTAAGTCAAGTCAAGTATACAAGGTCACACAAGTATTAGGGAACAGCAGGGTTAGATTCAGCCTACCTGGCCTCAGAAACTGACTGCTAATGAGTACACACAAAACCACCTTTTTTTTTTGTTTTACCAGTCTCTGCTTCCCGTAAGGTTCTGCTATGAATTCTTAGGAACCAGAGAGGGAACCAACCAAAGCAAACAACAGATACTGCATTGAATTGTCTTCCCATCACCTACCTGTCTTCTGGGCCAATAGCTTCCACTAGACTCCCTTTCCCCATGGCCTGGGTCCTCTTTAGATGCATCTTTGTCTCTATGCAAATGCAGAGCTAGCAGCACTTCCACACAGTTCCCAGTCATGCCTTGTGCAAGTCTGTGCACAAAGATCTGAGTGGGACTATGGTTGATTTTACATGTACCCCTTCCTCAACTTCCTTGTTTTCTTGTTCCAGGCCAGAGCCATCAACTTCCCCATACCCAATAAATCATGACTTTATCTCCAAGCTTGTTTGGGATTGATTTGGGGTTTGAGGAATGAGAGTATTTCAGGATGCTGAGGGCCCTATTACTCTTATGCAATGAAAAAAGCATAGGATTCAGGTAGCTGACTTGATGTTATGGCTTGTACCTACATGTCCTCCCAAAGCCTCACGCACTCATAGGTGGGGTTTTTCGGAGGTGTCTGGATGTAGGGTGTGATATTGGGATTAAGGGTGTATAGTTCTGGGCTGATCCACTAGTTTGTTTAGCATAGTTCTGGGTGTGGATAATAAAAAGGCCCATACTGGGTATAGGTGGCACCACCCAAAAAGCTTGTAGCCTGGATGGGATAAAGAGAAAGGGAAGCTTTCTGCTTTGCTGCTCATTGCCTTCTGTCTGCCCTGCCATGGACTGTTTCTCCTGTGCCATGCTCCTCTGCTATGCCGCCCTGCCTTGTAACCAGCCAACTATGGACTGAAACCTCTACAACCTGTGAACAAAAATAAACCTTTCCTCCTTTAACTTCTAGGTGTTGAGCATTTTGTTCCTGCAGTGAGAAAAGTAACTAAGACATTTGATTTCCAGCTCCAGCTCTGGCTTTGTAGACTCCCAAGCCTCAGCTTCTCAACTGTAAAATGGCAGTTTTGTATGTAAAAGTGGGATGACAATAAGATTTCCTTATAGGGCGATTAGGAGGATTAGATGGGATCATGTATAGGGAAAGGGGTGTGGCTCCCTTGACCAGGCTTCTGGGTCCCTGTAGAGGAGTTCAGATCCCAGAGATCATTTTTGTCCGTGGTGAAGCAAGACCAGGGCATCTGGCTTACAGAGGCTGTCAGGGAATTTATTTTGCCTCTAACTGCCTGGCTAACCCAGCAGCCTGCATGGTCCCCTGCACCGTGGGTGTGCTGAGATAATTGCCTAAGTACTTTGTTAAAGAGAATAAAGCTCTCTCCATGTTTCCATTAACTCCCTGCATGGGACGGTTCCAGCCCACTGCTCCAGGTACCATTTACAGTTCAATTTCACAGTTGTGATGGACTGACATACCTGAAACTTGCTTCCGCTCCTCTCTGTGAGCTACATGCATTCACAAACAGCCAGGATTTATCACCAGTCTTTCCTGTTAATCATCTCCTCCTTCTGATCACTCTCCTTTTCCTCCTTTTCAGCTGAGAGCCATAACTTTGAATTTCAAATGTCCCGAGAAATGCCTTCATCTATGGTGGGGACTGATGAGTTAATTTCTTAAGGAATAAATGGAGCACACAGGAGCTCTTAAAATTCCCTACCCTCAATGCCAACATCACAAAGAATAGCACAGTAGCACATAAATCTACTCCTTGCATATGTTTACCTAATCACATTGGAATTCTCTTTGAACTTGACCCCAGGGGATAGAGATTACAGAACTGGCTGGTAGTTAAAATAATCCACTGAAAAAGAGTTCAGTGTCATGGGAACTTCAGGATAAAATGCAGAAGGGGCTGTCCATGGAAAACACTGGACCAGTGTGACCTCCAAACATTTCAGCAGCCTTACCCAGGGCTGGGTGTGGCTCTCTACCTTAGGCTGTGGCTTGCAAACTGGCTGTGAGGATAGAATTTTCTTTGAAAATAAGTACTTGCCCTTATCTGGAATTTCTTTGTGGTTTGCCAGTTAAGCGTTCCATGGTTGGGAAGGGGAGTGGACAGTGGCACTCTGGAGGAGGCTTGTTAAGGCAGGGTGGCGGAGTGGATAGTACTGACTCTGTCTTCAAAATCTGGGAATCCAAGAGGTCAGATCTGGGCAGGCCTAAGGACAAGTGAGAAAGGGGGCAGAAGTAGAGAGAAGTGAGGAGGTGTACAAGACCATTACCGTCCATGGGCCCAGACTCCCTAGCTCATTGCTATGGAGAGTTGCTAGCCTGATGTGTGGGAGGATTAATGCAGGGGTCAGCATCGCAGCCTGCAGGCCAAGTCTGGCCTGAGGCCTGTTTTTGTATAGCCAGTGAACTAAGATGATTTTTAATAGTTTTGAATAGGGTTGGGAAAAAACCCCAAAAGGATATTTTGTGACATGTAAAATATATGAACTTCAATTTTCAGTGTCTATAAAGCTTTATTCAGCACAGCCACATTTGTCCATTACGTGGTTTGTAAAGTTGCTCTGTGCTGCGATGGCAGAGCTAAGTACCTGCAGCAGATGGCTGTGTGGATTGCAAAGGCCAAACTATTCGCTGCCTGGCCCTGTGCAGAAAAAGTTTGCTCGCCAGTGGATTCATGTTATTTAACGGCATGAGTCTGTGACAGTTTGGGCTATGGAGGGAGTTGGAGTAAATGAGATGAGCCAGTATTATAGGCAACAAAGTTAGATAGACATTAATTTACAGTCTGAGAGGGACTGGGGTGTCAAGGAAGTCAGTGAAAAATAAAGACATCTGAATTGTGGCTGGAGGGGCATCTGAAGACCAGGCCTCAAGATAAAAATGCAATGACTAGGTCTACATGCCTCCATAAGGGTTAAGCAGTAACTCAGAGTTATACTATAATTAGTACTACCTGGTCCAGGAAGTCCAGATGGGCATCAGTTGCCCAGGTGGGTGACCAGAGTATCCCGACCCATTCCGTCTCAAAAAGTCTTTGTTCTTTCCGTGTACCCTTGCTGTGTGACCCGATTCCCTATTGGATCAATATTAGCTAAGCAGCTATACTTGTACTCCTATAGGTTGATTATAGTTTGACCTATGTTGTACCCACATTGTGACTTTACTGTATAAATTACCCTGACAAAAGGGCCTCAGCAACCCACTCAGGACCCCTCCTGTCTCTCAGGAGCTGTCTCTCAGGAAGGATCTCTCAAACCTTTCCTATTCTTTTTTTTTCTTTCTGGTATTGAGGATCAAACTCAGGACCTGGCACTTGCGAGGCAGGCACAGCGCCATGGTGCTAAATCCCCAGTCCCGAACCTTTCCTATTCTTAACCTGCATTGTCCTTTGGAATTCATTTTTTGATTTTGGGGGACATGAACTCTGAAGATCTGAAATCTAGAGGGTTGGGAGTTATATTTCTCCTATATCACCAGGACTGGCTGGTCTCAGACAGGGTCTGTTGTGTTTTAGATCTAAATTGGCAGTGGGGCCTGGTCAGAGGAGGTAGGCTGCTGGAGGCCTGACCTGGAAGGGTATATTCTTATCCCTGGCTCCTCTTCTCTCTCTGCTTCTTGGTTGCCATGGGCTGAGCAGCTGTCCTCCGCTAGTTGCTTCCACCATGCTGTTTCTGCCTTGGAGCCTGCTCACTGTGGTTCAGTTGTCGGATATTTTATCCCAGTGATGGGAAAATGTCTAATTTTCCCTACTGTGAAATATGGACATAGAACAATCATCTCATAAGGGGTCTGCTTCCTAAGACCCAGGCGATGGGAGGATTATATGTATTTCAAGGGACGTGGGAAAGAACCACCAAAATTGGCGGGGGAAACATTTGCAGGCCTGGATCATTATCAGAATCACTTCATGGATCTTAGAAACAGGGGACCTGGGCAGCTATTCCTTGGAGGTACTAATTCTGTAGATCTGGGCGGGCTGGGAGTCTGTCTTATTAGTGAGCTGCCTAGTAATTCAGACTTCGGCTCAGGGTAGGGTATGTGCTCTGACCTGGCCCATGCATTTCATGGCACAGGGAAGAGGTGAGGAGATGTAAGGGTCTATTAGCTTAATCTTTTGGGGGTCTGTCTTCAATTGTTCTACTGCCAGCATTCCCTCTTTCTGCAATCTCATGGCCCTGAGATCTCACTTCCCTTATCCCTCTACTGAGCTGAGTTTGCCCTGTGACATTGATTTCTGAACATCACTTTTTGACCCTCAGGGGTGGGAACTTTCTCCAGGCAGGTTTGGGGACACACTCTGATCTCCCCACCAAAGTCCTAGGCAAGCGATGGCGAACCTTTTAGAGCTTTCAATGGTAACAAACAGCTGGCTGTGGTATGCATGCCGTAGGTTTGCCACCACTGCCCTAGGCTAAGCCATGCTGGGTTCCACACTCAGCCAAGTGAGGAGCTGTGCCACAGTGGCAGGACACTCCTGGCACCAGCAGTGTAGCTTTAACCTCCATGCAGTGCCTGCTTAGCTAGAGCCATCAGGCAGACCCTGTAACTGAGCCTCATAGACCCTTGCCTGGCCTCACCCCCATCCTGGAGATAAATCAGCTTCAATTTCTTCCTCTCTAATATGTGACTCTTAGTACTTGAGTGGTTCCTTTTACCCAGTGAGGCGGTTGCGGGGTCTAGAGAGATAACAGAACTTGGAGTGGAGGATCCTGGGCTGATCCTGCGTGGAGAACATGGCTGCTTGGTGCTCAGTGTGCTTTTGTCAGCCTGAGCTAGGGCATGAGCCTTCAGTCCACACTCTGGACATCGCTCTTACTCTCCCAAGCTGCCTCCCAAGGCTGTCTCCTACCCCAAAGTGAGACATGGATATTGAGCCTAGAGTAACCAAAGCTAAAGCCCCGGGAAATCCCTTGCTCCTTGCTCCCCGACCTGGATGCTGGTCACCATCAGGGACTGAGCCTTTGACAGAGATGGAAGAGCCAGGAAGAGTAGTACCTGAGGGGAGTGGGCTTTTGATGTCCTGTGAAGGCTCCTTTCTCCCTGGCCGGGATCCCCACCCTGTTCCCCGGGCTCCTCTCAGTAGTTAGCAGACTTCTCTATGCCTGTATTTAGAATCTGTCCACTTTTCTCCATCTCTGGCTCACTCCTAAGAATGAGCCACCATCACATACCACAAAGAGGCAGCTTCTGAACTTGTCCACCTGCTTCCACTCACCAAATCCACCCTCCACCAGTCTGTACAGCCAAAAAACTTCCTGCCTTGAAATGGCAATGTAATTGTGGAATCTATGCATGTGTGTGTGTGTGTGTGTGTGTGTGTGTGTGTGTGTGTGTATTTTTTGGTACTGGGGATCGAACTCGCAAGGCAGGTGGTAGAACCACTGAGCTAAATCCCGGGCCCCTGTGCTTATATTTTTAAACAGCTACCCAGTCCTCTTAGAGACCTAACTCCTCCCCTGTCCTTTTTCCTCTGTCCTCCCTAGCCTTAGCTATTACTCTTCCCCCTTTCTCACTCCCCCACTTCCTTTCTGCTTTGGGGCTGTTATGTGCTGAATTTTGCTCTCTCTACTCCAAATTGGTAAAATGAAATCCAATGCCCAATGTGACTATACTTAAGGATAGGGCTTTGGGAAGTAATTAGGTCCTGAGAAGAGAGCAGTCAGGGATGAGACTAGCATTACTGGCTTTATAAGAAAAAGCCAGAATATAACGGCTCATTCTTTCCACCACTAAAGAATGTGGCCCTTGCCAGAACCTGACTATGCGGGCATCCTGATCTTAGATTTCCAGCCTCTAAGACTTTGAGGAATAAACTGGCGAGCAGTCACCTGCTGGGACTGGTGCTTTGAGACCAAATGATCTGAGCCCTACTTATTCCCCCAAATCAGAAGTTAGTAAACTTTTTTTTGGGTAAAAGATCAGCTAGTGACTATTTTAGGCTTTACAGCCTATGTGGTCTATCTTGAAATATCTCAACTTTGCTGTTGTATTATCAAGGCCATAGACAAGATGTACATAAATGGGACTGTGTGCCAATAAAACTTTATTTGTGTGAGCAAGTGGCAAACTGAATTTGGCCTATGAGCTGTAGCTTGCCAGCTCCTACGTGCATCTGCTGGAAATGTACTGGCAAGGCAAATTCTCAGGTCCTGCCCTACACTTACTGAACCAAAAACAAAAATTTTCCTGATGATGCTCTTTACTTCCCTCTGGGACTCCAATCTTGTATGTACTAGGCTGCATGAACTCATCCCAGGACTCACTGGTGTTTTTTGAATTTTAAAAAATCCTTACTTCTGTTTCATTTTGGGTGATTTCCATTGCTGTATCTTTAAGTTCACTATTTTTTTCCTGCAGTGTCTAATCTTTTGCTAATACCATCCAGTGTTGCTTCTTGTTTGAGACATTAGTTTTCATCTCTAGAATCTTGATTTAGGTCTTTTAAAAATACTTTGCATTTCTGTGTAATCCTTTGAATGTATGGACTGCAATTACAATAATTGTTTTAATGTTCTTGAGTGCTAATTTTAACATCTGTGTCAGTTCTAGATTGGTTTTGATTGCTTAATTTTTCTCCTTTTTATAGTCATAGTTTTCTGCTTCTTTTCATGCTTCACAATTTTGAATTGTATGTCAGGATTTTACCTTGTTGGGTGTTGGATATTTTTGAGCTCTTGGGCTGCTTCTTCAGTGGCAGTTAAATAAGATTTGGTAGGTAGGACAGAGCAGTGCTCAGTTTGGGGTTAATTATTCCCCACTCCTGATGAAAGGCTTTTCTGAATATACAGTGCCCAGTGCATTTTGAAGCTTCTCAGCCTGGCTGGTGGGAATAGCATTATTTCTAGCTCTCCTACTGCTCTCTCTGGCCTTGGCTTTGTTACATCTGGCTCCTGGTCAGGGAACCAAAGATGTCACATCTGGAGGATGAACACCACTGCTCTGTTGTCCAAGCAGCCCACCAGGATCATAACTCAGCCCCAGTAAAAAATTCGAGGGACAAAGTTCAATGAAAGGAAGACACTTTATTTGTAAAGAGGAAAAGGAAGGGAGAGGAAAGGAGAAGATAAATATCTACCCTGATGAGAAAGAGTCAGGGTAGGGGGCTCTGGAAAGATGGAGGGCCCATGGGCCCTTTGATCCCAGCTGCTTTTATAGGGGTGTAAGTTACTCCTCCCCCAGAACTTGCCATACCTGGATTGGCTTCCTCTGCCTAATGTCATTTCTTTGGGTGGTCTATGTGTAGCTTCTTTCAGTCTATTTGTTTACTTGTCCTTGACCTCTATTAAGACCTTCTCTTTGGGATGGGCAGTGGGTTGGCAAGGGGGTGCCTTATTCTTGGTCAGCTTAGAGTTAGTAAGGGGGCATGTGGCTATCTACTGTACTCCATAATGACCCTCGAGTGAATAATATAGTGACTCTAGAGTGAATGCTAGTGCATAGGTGTGAGTAAAATTGCCTTAAAGTTAGTCTGCCCCCTTTGTTTTCCTGTGTTTTATTGGGGGTGGGGTGGCTTATCATTTGGGCACTTGGCTTTCTCTTTGTGTCCTGCCTGTCAGCTCTGTTTTTGTCTCTTGGTCTAAGTCCCAAGGCCATTTGATGACTTTCTTTATCTGGTTTTTCTCTCTTTTTCTATCTCTGTCCTTGACCTATTTCTCAGGGGACTTTCTCTAGTAAAGTTTGTTTTTCACTGCTCTGGTTAAGATTAACTAGAGGACCTAATGAGGCCCCTATTTTATTATTTTTCCTGTCTATAGACCCCTGACCCTACAGTTTCTGCCCAGGCATGTGCTGATCAGTACTTGGCTAAATACTCAAAGGCCACCTTCTTAACGTCCCTGGACTTCGTTCTGCAATGGCTTCTTTTCTCCTGCACTCTGTCCTTTACCTCTTGCCTCGTGAGTTTCACCCAACTCCCAACTCCATCTCTTCGACCCATGGAGTTTGCTAGAGTCCTCCTGGGTGTCTTCTTCCTGCACCAGGTCTCCTGGGAACTCTTTGACAGCAGTAGGGCAGGGCATCGTAGGACTTATCCGGGTTGTTTCCTTGTCTCCAGGATCACTAACCCCATTGCTTGAGGTCCAACAACCCTGAAACCATGGTTGCATGCATTTATCCATTCTTTGGTTGTTTCAGGTGGGAGGATAAATGCAGCCTTGCTTATTGTACCTTGGTTGGACACATGTCTATAAGCAAACATTTTGATCCTTGATGTTCTGACTGGGAAAAAGTAGTAACTCAGGCTGTAAATTTTAGCATGTCTGATTCTTTCAAAACAAGGAAGTATTTTCATTTTATAGCTGAGAAAAGTGAAGCTCAGACAGGTGAAGGGACTGCTTGACCCCCAGGCTCACATGTCTTGACCCCTCGATGTTGCTCTCCTCACACACCTGCTGGCCCTGCTGTATGGTGTCCTCTTCACACCAGAGCACATGCAGGACAGTGGCAGGCTGAGTTCCTCTTCCTTACCCCTCCGAGTGTTGTCTGGGGCCAGGCAACAACATCACCAGGACTTGTCAGAGATGCAGAGGCTCAGCCCCTCCCAGACCTGTGGAATCTGGACATGCACAGAACAGGATGCCAGGACTCTGTGTGTGTGTGTGTTTATCGGGGGGTGTTGGCAATGGGACCCATGCCTCACAGATGCTAGGTGAGCACTCCACCACTGAGCTCCCCTCCAGTCCCTCCAGTGACTTTTTGTGAGGATTAGTTTGGGATATATTCAATTAGGAAAACAGTTCCTGGGCCTTCATCTCATGAACCCAGTCCAGACTGTCTGCAAAGGCTAAATTCAGGGGCACAGCCAGAAACCAGGACCTGCATTCAGGGTGACCTTTACTCCATCTTTCTCAATGGCAACTCATATGCTTGGCGCAGCCTACACTGGTCAAGATTCCCAGAGAAGCCCTTTGGACCCATCTCGGCCCTCTGGGGTTAGTCTAGGCCAGTGATGGTGAACCTTTTAGAGCTGCCAATGATATAAACAGCCTGCTGTAACACCTGTGCCATAGGTTCACTACCACTGGTCTAAAGCATGGTTTTCCAGGAAGCTATGACTCACCTGTCTCCATCCACCTCCCAGGTGCTGGCCTGGCTGGGGGTCAATGGGTTGAACTTAGGAGAAGGGGCCAGGAAGGCCTCTGGGGGAAGGAGGGGCAGAAAATGGGTGGCAGTGTCAGGGGCCCCTGTAGGACTGACTCTGGCTGTTTAGGGTCATTACAGCACTGGCCACCCCATCCTCAGCCTCCAGCTTGGTCACAGCCTGAGCTAGGCTGGAGAAAATTAAGCAGGCCACCTCTGCTCTTACCTTCTAAGGTTGTGTCTTTGCACTTTGAGGAGGACATTTCTGGAAAAACCCCCAAATTCTTTATCAGCTGGACAAGGACTTCAGAGCTGATGGTCTACTGGACCAAAACCACATGGGGAGGAGAGCACAGGGCTGTTAAAGGGTCTGCTTATTTCACACTTGCTTCCTGTGGGGCCTTTACCTTGCAATCCACACAAACTGGCCCCAGGAAGAGGTATCCTCAGGTCCAAAATGCTGGGACAGACTCAGCAGAGTCCGGTCCAGCATCTTCTTCCTGGGCAACTGTGATCTTTCTACAAAGAGACAACTCCAAGCATGGATGGAAATTTTTTTCTTGCCAGGAAACTCCACAACCCCTCTCTAGGCATGGGGCTCCTGGATTCTTCTAACCGGTACCCACACCTGGCCAATATTTATAAAACATCCTGCAGACAAAATGGAACAGGCCCAGATGTGAAGTCAGAGATCCAGCTTTGGACCTGGAAATGCACTGTGCAGTAGCTTGGATGGCTTTCAGGTTTGGTAGCTTGAAGCCTCAAATTCTTCATCTGTACAGTGGGTTGATAATAAGATCCATCTGAAAGAGTGTCAATAAGGTGTTAATGTCTGGACCAGGTATAACACAGTGCCCAACAAATGGCAGTTTATTATCATAGGATTGTAAAAACACCCAGCTTCCTGCCCATGGTTCTGCCATTGTTCTCATTATTCAACAGCTCTCAACACTGTCCCCTGCAGTGCTTTCTGGATCTGCCCAAAGCCCAAGATTGCTACGCAGTAGATCTATGGTGGGCTGAACATTTGCATTTCCAACAAGATCCCAGGTGATACCTTTACTTTGAAAGTTACTGCTTTAGTTTTTGCTGTTAGAAAACACAATCTGGCTACAAATTATTGTCACTCACAGACTCTTCAAACTCTGTTGCCTGGCTTAAGCCCATATCATTTAGTTTGGGATCTTTGCCCGCTGTGGCTCAGGTAATGAATGTTTCAAAAGCTCTTGGGGTGATTCCAAGGTTCATTCAGGGTAGAAAATCAACTTGAATGCTTGAGTCAAAACTCCTCCTAGAGCATGACCCTGGCTCTAGTGTTTTAAGCTTTTTGTGATGATTTAAATCTGAAATGTCCTCCAAAGCCCATGTACTGAGGGCTTTGTTGCTAGCTGCTGTGGTTCTGGAAGGCTCTGACTTCATCATTATGTTGATTCATTGATGGATTCATAATTTGATGGCATTCTTGGGAGGTGATGGAAACAGAAAGTGGGGCCTGGTTGGAGGAAGTGAGTCATGGGTCATGACCTTGGGGACTATATCTTATCTCCAGTCCCTTCCTCTCTGGCTCTCTGTCTTTCTCTTTGCTTCCTGGCTGCCATGGGGTGAGCAGCTCTCCACTGATGTGCCCTTCCACCATGATGTTCTGTCTCACCACAGACCCAAAAATGATGAAACCAAGTGACCATGGACTGAAACCTTTGAAATCATGAGCCAAAATAAATCTTTCCTTAAATTGTTTTTCTCAGCTCTTTTGTCACACCCATGGAAAGCTAACATACCAGGCTTCCTCTGATATTTTATTAGAACAAACAAAAGACTAAAGCTAAAGGCCCCAGTTTAGTGGCTGCATGTTCCATAAGCCTACCCACATGGTTTCTCCCTGCAGAATTAATATTTCCTCCATGTACCTCTGATGTTGGGTCTCCCTGTATCAGCTCTTTTTCATTCTATTTCTTCCTAGGGTTTACTTGTTTATATATCTGTGTCCCCCTTCCCACCAGGCTATGAGTTCCCTGAGGGTAGGGACTGAGTCTTAATTCAACTTTATGATTTCCCCAAAGAGCCTATCTCAGTGCTGACTTAGGATAAAATCATTTTAGTTTCTGTTGAAAAGAAATAAAACTCAATTGAATGGTGGCCATTTCCAATGTCTGGTCATATATTTACTATATCTACACTATAATAAATTGGAGAATCGTGAACAAAGGGGTAAGAGATCCAGGCTGCAATGCCACCTAATAGAACTGTGAATCCAGGTCTAACTACCTGGACTTCCTTCAAGTCTCTGCATTGTTATCTCAGTGCACTTCACTCTTAACCAGGGAGTGTGAGCCCTGTGTGAAGTGACAGTGACTGAAGCCACTTAGAAATAACTCCACTGTGGTATTTAGCAAATTATTTTTAATCTAATGGATAAACTCACATCAGTGCAGCTGTTCATGTCAAAGCAAAGAGAGCAGAGCAAGGGGTGTTTTGGGTGCCTGCTGGGCCTGGTTCATAAAAGAAAGCTTGTTATCTTGTGTTCTGTCTCCGGTTGTGCTATTTCTGCTGGGCTAAACTGGCACTGACTTGTCGCTGGTGGCAATGCAATAATAAAACTTGAAGAATGGGGAACTATCCTAATTCCATTAGAAATCCCTGATTACGCAAGGGAGGCGGTTTCCCAGATGAAGGAGCATCCTGGCCCCAAGTGCATCTTCCCACACCATGTGCTAAGCAGGCTTCTGGCACAGTCTTGCTGTATTGAGCTGTCCTCAGCTCAAATGTCAACTCTGTTGGAGGTCGGACTGCCTAGAAAGGGGGACAGTGAGGGCTAAAGAAAAAAAGACAATAGAGACTTGCATAATTTCAAAGTATATAGGGGGCTGGGAGGTCAGTGCCTCAGAGCCAGCAAAGACAAAGACACTCTGAGCTTGCCACTATTTATTGGATTCACAGGGAGTATCAGATGACTCAGAGGGTGGTGATAACCCTAAATTGACCAGGATCTTATAATTGGAGGAAGTATCAGATGACTGGAGGGTGGCGGTAATCCTATGTCCATGAGGATTTTAGGTTGATGAGGAGCTAATGTTGATTAGGACCATGAGATGAGCAAAACATTCTTACAACAGTAGGTGGGATAAGTTAAGCTGATAAGGAGTTTGTCCCTCCCCAGGTGAAGCCATTCTCTTTTTGTATTAGTACTCAGTTCTCAAAGAACCAGGATGTACTCTTGTCCTTGAGCGTCATAGCATCACGGGAATATTGAGGCCTCAGATAGCCCTACTTGTAATTTAATCATGAAATGACCCCCCCCCCCAAATTATGTAGAAAGCCTCCTGTCACACCTCCTCAGAGAAGCCCTTCTACACTCCTGTGACCAGGCTTCCGGACTTTGAGGTAGCCCCCCATTGCCAGCAGTCCCTTCCATAGTCAGCTTTTTGAGGGAGCCATTTGAAATGTTTGGCTCAGCAAAGCCTTCCGATGGCTCAGCTCCAGAGGGTATCTGACTGCAAGGATGTGAGCCACTCCAGGTGAGAACCACTCAGCCTGGCCAGCTCAGAACTAGGAGAGACATTGTCATAAGCTGCAATTGTAAGCCACAGAGTGGTAGCAGATTTTATCATTAGGGCAACTCTACCAAGAGTTCGTGCATCTGCAGGATTTATATATAACAATGCCATAAGGTAGTCCTGTTCCCATTTTACAGATAGTAGACTGAGATTCCAAAGGATGAGAAAATATGCCTGGGTTTGGGTCCCTAGGGGTTGATTGTAGAGTCACTAAGAGGCCCGAAGAGTTGTAAGGCTGAGCTTCTAGTTGACACCCTGCCTGGTGCTTCTACCTGCTCTCCTGAGCAAGCAAGTGTGGCCTTTTAGATGTCCACCTGCGTTTCACAGCCAACATGCCCCCTCCAGAGAGCGCCCCTCTCCCCAGGCAAGTACCAGTGGCTAACATTTTGTAAGCAAAGAACAGTGCTGGGCAAAGATAAATTCCAGATGGAGCAGAGAGCTAAACAAACAAGAAAACTAGACTAGAATAGTATTTGCAGAAAATATAGGAGAGTATTTTTGTCATCTTGGGGGAGTGTAAGCCTTCTTCAGCAAGTCACAAAAGCCAGATGCTACAAAAGACAAGATTGGAATATACAACTGCATAAAACAGGACTTTAGACTGAAAAAATCACCATAAACCGAGAGACACTATCACAGGTTTTATATCTAGCAAAGAACTAATACATTCAATATTCAATGAGAAAAAGTCAAAGTAGAACATAATTCAAAAATTGGGCAAAGGATATAGGTAAGACAATTGACAAAAGAGAAATCATTAACTGGTAATAAACCTGTAAAAATGTACTTGGCCATTTTCCTATTATCAGGAAAAGGGAAACTAAAGCAGAGAATGACTAGAAACTCAGACTGATACTACGTTTTAAGTTGATATCAAGGGGTGGTGAGAGTGTAGGAGAAAAACCATTCTCAGATAGACCAGGGTTTGTAATTGGATGTTTTTGTCCACAAAATGCTTTGTACTTTGAGCTTAGGAAGCCTTCCCATTACCCCTCTAGAACCAACCTAGTCAATGCAGTAGCTGCTCACTACATGTGGCTATGGAGCTGTGGCTAATCTGAACTAAAGTAAGCAGCAAGTGAAAAATAGATTCCAGGCTTAATTGAAGATAATGTAAAATGCCACACTCATAATGTTTTAATATTGATTGCAGGTGGAAATGTCAATAATTTAGACATATTGGGTCAAATAAAATATTAAAATCAATTTCTTTCCTTTTGCTTCTTTTACGGTGGCTATTAGAAAATTTAAAATTGTGTATGTGGCATTCATTTAGTTCCAGTGGACAGGATTGTGCGAGACTATGGTAGAGTTAACACTTTTGGGGGGCCACACAGAGGTGTCAGTTCAGGCTGGGTCTGGTTCTTTCCAGCTCTTAACTAACAGGGGCACAGTGACTGAGGGCTTCCGTTTCCCAACCTGGGACGAATGGTGGGTGGGTTAGGAGGAGCTGGAGGAGTCCAGGTTGGCCTCTGACTTTTGGGCTAGAGACTGGGTACAGCCTTACCCGCTGGTCCGGTTTCTCCTTGTACATGACATGGAGGAGCAAGTTCATCTCCAAGGCCTCTCCTGCCCCAAGAGAGGAACATGGGATGCTTTTCTGGCCCTCCATTACCATGGTGAATAAAGGGAGCTCCTAAGAGTTACATCTCTGGCCTGACTTTCAAAAAGGCTGACAGACAGATGTGTGGGACTTAGAAGAAGATCTCCTTGGTGGCCAGTGGCCTTTGAGGGACAGCTGCCAAGCAAGGCTGCATGAGGATGGGGTACAAAAAGCCAAGGGCCATGTAGTCCAGCTCCTAACCAAGCTTCCAGGGCTATTTACCTGAGCACAAAGGTGATGTTGCCACAGAGCTGGTACCAGAGGCCTGAATCTCGACTCTGACTATCCAGATTTGTCTACTTGCCCACCATCAAGAGTATAACAAAACCCATAAATATGGAAAAATAAGTGTATTCACAAAGTAGCAAATTGGGATGAGAGCTAGTCTGCCTTCCTCAAGCACACAGAAGGACTCCAATTTATAGAATGGGTAGAATAAAAGCCAGATAGTATGCATATATAGATTTAGTCAGACCTGGCATAGAGGGGCCCAGGAAATGTTGAAAATCTGCTTCTGTTGAATTTCCCTTGGTGCCAGGGCTGAGAGTGGAAGTTTTCCTTCTCAGCATGAAGAAGCTGGAGAAATTGCTTATCTTTACTTAAAAAATTTTTTTATTGGTACTTGTTTGTAGTACATAATGATTACATTCATCATGGGGAGTTGGTATATGTACATGACATTTCTTAATTCTTTTTTTGGGGGAGGGGGTACTGGGGATCGAACTCAGGACCTTGCACTTGCGAGGCAGGCAGTGGCACCGCTGAGCTAAATCCCCGGCCCTTAATTCTTTTTTTAAACACCCTTCACTACTTTCCTTGCAGCATACTTTAAAAAATCCTAATTGCAAAAGATTCATTTTAATGTCTTAATTTCAGTGTGATTGAAGCTCAAAGGGGCAAGAATGTTTTGAGCCAGGTAGAAGAGGGGGAGTACAGCCAGTGAGTCCAGAAGGTGTGGGGTGGTCACCATGGCCAGATTTCTGCTTCATCCTTTTACAGAAGGGCTCCCCTCATAGTATTTGTTTTGTCTTCTAGTCTGGAAAATTTTCAGAGAACCACTTTTTTGGGGCTACCTGCTGCCAAGACGGTCGTATTCCTCACTGATTTAGAAATGATACAACAGAGTCAGAGACTACCATAGGGACTTTTATGGCATGTATCTAGATGTCCCCACAAAGCCTTGTGCACTCATAGGTGGGGCTTTTTGGGGGTGGCTGGATCTAGGGTGTGTGGTACTGGATTAGTTCACTAATTGGTTTATTATAGTTCTGGGTGTGGATAATGGGAAGGCCCACTCTGGGTATGGGGGCACCACCCAAAAGACTTGTATCCTGGATGGGATAAAAGGGAAAGGGAATATCATTGCTGATGCCTCCTGCCTGCCATGCCATGGACTGTTTCTCCTCTGGTATACACCTCTGCCTTGGAACCAGCCAACTGTGAACTGAAACCTCTACAAACTGTGAGCTGAAATAACCTTTCCTCCTTTAACTTGTGGGTGTTGGGTATTGTGTCTCAGAGACAAGATAAATAACCAAGACAGGGACTGAGGACAAAAAACTCCTAGCCTGTAACCAGGAAGGTGAAATAGAACTTCAGAAGTTAGAATTTTTTTCCATTAGAGACAAGCAACTTCTCTAAACTTCCTCAGGCCTAGGGTGTAACAGTCTCCCACTGCTGTCTGTCCTCAGTTCAGATGAATAGACAGCATGTGAGGTGCTGGTACCTGGAGGTTGGGGTCCAGTTTCATTTCCACAGGGAAGGGAGGGAACAAAAGGCCCTAGAGGGTTGAAGCAAGCTTGGAGTTGGGTATGGTCTCATTGTATTCTCTCTCTCCTCTGTTCTTTACTATAAAAGACCCTTCTACACCTCTTCACAGGGTGAAGGTGATTTGAGGTAAATGAGGCCCCTCCATTTTCTGGGAGCTAGCTTTGAATAAAACTTTTTTTTCCTTTTCACCAAAATAAACAGCCACCTTTGGTTCAGTTAGTTGTGACCAAAAGAAGCAGACCTGAATGACCAGTAACAGGCCCTTAATCTGTTACCGATTAAAATCATGATTTGTGTTTTCTTCTGAAACAGTCAAGACTTGAAAGCTGCTTTTGCTAAAGAACAAAACAAAACAAAAAACCACCAGTGACTCTTCACTTGGGCCTATAGTTGACTTTTCTCTTTGACTCCTTTATACCTTAAAACCTCAGATCTGATCCCTGCTGAGTTTGGCATATAGGCATGCTAATTATTTAAGGAGTGTCTAAAAGCTAGCAATATAAAATTTATTAATCCAAAATTTATATAATCTATCTCATCCCCCTTTAAGATTGAAGACATCAAGATAAGAGATTTACAGGGACATTCAACTACCAATGGGTGTCCAGAAGTCTCTAGTCATGGTCACCCTGGATTCCAGCAGAGCCTCCATAAGACTGAGACTCCCCCAAGCAGAAACAATCATTTCATAGAGACTGAATTGCCCCCTTAAGCAATAGGGACTTCCCCAGAGCCATTTCGCAAAATCAGAACTGAAATAATGCTCAACCAGTCCCTGGGCCACTCCTGCAAATATGAGGCAGGAGATTAGGATATGGCCAACTGCCTGAGCAAGTGGGCATGACCTGTCAGTTGTGGAGATCCAGGACACATGGCAGAAAACAGTTCCCACTGGTTTCTGGGACCAATCAGAAAGTGCTATCTTCAATTCTTTGGTGTGAGATCAAGCAGGTTTTTGATAGGACAGCCAAATCTGACGTCAGCCTAAAGAATGTGGAATACAAAAGATGTCCACCATCAACTAACTTCATGGTCACTGTGCACTTTCTCAGTGGAGGATGCTTTTCTTACCTTTAATAAATGTAAAACCTTACTACCTTTCCTATGTGTCTTGTCCAATTTGATCGGGACACTAAGAATCTGGAAAGAATCTCTGGAACACATCTACAGAACCTCAGAACTTGGTAACTAATCTATAAAGGATTGTCTTTTTCTTTGATTAATGGGCTAGTCTGATACTCTCCATCAGAGCTATGTCCCTTCAGTTCCTCAAACTGAAGTCCCTTCCCCATTTTCTCTTACGTTCTAACTCCGTGTTATAAATCTGTCTATGCCGCTCACTAATGCATCCTGAAATGCTTTTCCTGTGATGGTGGGTCAAGAACTTACTCTACAGGCTGAGTCAAGGTCCCTATCACCTCTTTGAGGGACCTTCTTGAGCCCTGTTTCATGATAGAAATTGTATTCAATGTTGAACAAAGGGCCTCACCATAGTAAGAACTGCAGCGTAAATGCATCACCTCAGGTATTTTGTTTCTCCTGTCATGTGGAAGTCCAGGGTAGGGCGTCAGGCCTAGTACAGGGCTGCACAGCTCAGGCTCCTGCCTTTCTGCTCTGTGACTGGCTTTCCCCCTCATGTTTGCCTCTACTCCAAATGACTGTAGACATCACATCTGTAATCCAAGCAGGGAAAAGGGAGAAAAGAAAATCAGCTTTCAATTTTCCTCAGAAAGCACACACAGCAACCTCTGTTCAAATTTCATTGACTGGAATCTAGTCACACAGGGTAGCTAGACAATGTAGTTTTCCAGTTGGGTGAATGAACTGGAAGCGCTGTTCCTGAGAATGAGGGAATGGATACTGGTAGGCAGGCAGCAGTCTCTGCCATTCTTTGTGTGGCTGTCAAGGCATAGATGCCCTCCACACAAATGAGCTTATTCTGTTCCTACCCCAGCATCGCAGGCCTGGCTCACAAGGAGGAGGGGACTGGGAGAGATGGTCCTCCGGCTCCCCCGGCTTGTCTATCCTCACTTGGATAACCACCTCCTGTCCAAGCCAAGCATCCAGCATCTGGCTTGGCTTCTGGAGAATAGAGTGCTCCCCAGGGGTGTGGGCAGTTTCCATTGAGCCACTCTAGGCTCACCCACCATGAAGACCCTGGGGCTTTAGGGCAGGAGGGGGAGCCCATGTGGCATTTATTTGGGCCCCCAACTGGTTTGCTCTTGCACAACTCTCCTCTGCTTCCTCTCAGCTCCTTTACACACACACACACACACACACACACCCACCCACCCACCCCCCCACCCCCCAAGGAGAGGAAACTGCTTATGTTACTGTCTTTTAGCCTGGAACAGGTTATCCAGGTACCCAGTCTCCCCTGGTACAGAGTGATGCCGGTGACAGCACTGGTGTGCTGTGGGCCACGGTGGTGGGATGGGGGTGCGGGGCCTCATCCTGTCTGCTGGGTAACCCCACAAATCAAATATCGGGTATCATTTTAAAAGTCCTTTCCATGACAGTGGCGTCCCGTTTAATCCCTTGTGATCAGTTTCCCTTAACAAATGACCTCCTTTAACTTCATTAACTCATAATTAATTTGCTAGCATGTAACCAAGATAATTAACCCTGCTGATTAGAGACAGGAGAAAGAGGAACCTCTATTTTCACGGTGAGGGCAAACACTGATTAAAATCTGAGTTGTTTCCTAATTTCCTTACAATTGAATTCAGTAAAAGTGGTGATTGGTGATTTGTGGTTGTTGTTTAAAAAATTAAATTGCAGACAAGATGAATGGGTCTCATCATTGAGTACTTTATTACCAACTCATGCATTGGATAATTTTGCTTTCTTTTCCTCAGATACAAAGATATGAAGCAAGAGAATCAAGTGGTTGCTGGTTGTTTAATGGAGACTTTAAATACATGGAGAGAGAGTTTCTACTT
The DNA here is from genome assembly GCF_053883595.1 of Heterocephalus glaber. Taxonomy (NCBI): domain Eukaryota; kingdom Metazoa; phylum Chordata; class Mammalia; order Rodentia; family Bathyergidae; genus Heterocephalus; species Heterocephalus glaber. The sequence goes on from NW_028258320.1 coordinate 65,653,242, forward strand.
GTTATAGATGAGGCTGGACTAGGGTAGGAGAATAGACTCAGTAGCAGCAACCGTTACAGAAGCACAATTACTTGGCCTAGTCCACTGTGTTCTACAAAGCCCTTCACTCCCATGCTTTGTTTGGCCCCACACACCTCCGTGATGGGGAGAAACTGATTTCATGAGCCTTTCAGATGAGAATACAGCCCCAGAGAAGTGAGAGGAGGTGAGAGAGGCAGTGCTGCAGGCTGAGTCCTGCTTCTCCCTATTCTTCTGGAGGCTCATGCCAAAGTCAGCAGGTTCACGGCTTCCTGAAACTTGCAAGGTTGCCGGCATACACTATCAGAGCAGAGCTATGATGAGGTCGAGGTAGGAAAAGTGCCTAAGGCACAAAATTGAAAAAAAACAAAACAAAACAAAAAACCACTCTCCAACCTTTGGAAGCCCTAGCAAACCCAGGCCCTAAATCACAGCTGGCTGACATCTGGTTAGAGCTGACACCTGCCAGGCCCTGTGCTAAGCATTTTGATGAATTATCTTATTGAATTCTCACAACAGCTCTGGTATCTCCATTCTTGTGCTGAAGGGAACGGTACTTAAAAGAAAGGTGTGACTTGTCCAAGGTCACAGGCTAAAGGTGGCAGCTTGGTTGGAATGCGGGCCCTCTGGCCCCAAGACCAATGCTCTTCTGCTCTTCTGGCTGATCCTCTGGTTTCCTAGTAAAGAAATGATCACACTGGGTCATTACCTACCCATGGCTGCTTGCTCAGGCCTCCCGAACTGAGTTTCCCCCAAAGAGGGTTGGGGAGGAGAGAGAAAGCCAGTGCCTGGTGTGGCCTTGGGAATGCAGCTACAGTGTGGCTGACTACGTGTGTGCGGTAGTAGAGGACTCAGGAAGGGAGCCAAGAAATCTCTCTCAGCCCCCCAGGACATGATAACTGGCCTTTTGCCGTTTCCTAATCTTTTTATTTATTTATTTATTTAGGTACCAGGGATCAAACTCAGGTCCTTGCGCTTGCAAGGCAGGTGGTGGAACCACTGAGCTAAATCCCCGGCCCCTCATTTCCTAACTTTAAAGACAAAGTTCTCCCAGGGATTTCACCTCTCCATTCCAGTCCTCTGAGATGGAGTCTTTCCTCAAGGCTGGAGGAGGATGAGTGCTCATGTTCACCGGGGCTCAGGTTGGGGGTCAGGTGTGGCTAGCTCCAAGCTTTGGAGGTCAAAGAGGGCACTGCTTTCTGGGAGTCCTTTCAGAACATCCCCTCAGAAGGAGCTCAAAAGCATTTGGTCTTTGGAAGAAGGAAAGCTGGGGGCTGGAGGAAAGCTGCAGGGGGAGCAGAGGCCCCTGGGGTCATGAGCAGCACTCTGAGAAGAGCTGGCCCAGAACCCTGCATGCAGGGAGGAGGAAAGATCCAGAATAGCAGCTCACCTGAGAGGCTGTGATCCATAATTTATACCCAGCTCCTTCCAGAAAGGTCTGGAGGCTGTCTGCCAAGGGATTTGTAACTTCAGGTTTTGCTTTGATGAAGCTAAGGGGATTTCAGGTGGTCCCTTGAGCTAAGTGTTACTGACTTCAGACCATCTGTGAAATAGCTTTCCACGTAGTAACTTTTTTCATCCTCACAGCCCTGTGGCAGAGTCAGAATAATTATCTCCATGGGACAGATGGAGAAACTGAGGCTCAGAGAGTGAAGTGACTTCTTCAAGGTCCCACACCTCGGGGAGGGGAGGAATTAAATGCAGGCCTGTTTGGTCAGGGCAGTATCCAAACTCTTTCCCGGGAAACAGATGGTACCATTTTATATCTCTTGCCCAAATCTCTTCAGTGCCTACAGCCATTTTAGGCATGACCCAGCTCTGCAAATTACCCAGATGGTTCTAGCCGCCCTCCGAGCGCTGGCCCATATTTCCCTGGGACCATTTCCATCCAAAGCATAGGTCTTGGCTACTCCTGAATGGACTGTCATTTGTTACACAGAGGAAGGAGGGAAGGGGGTGAGATCTGACAGTCTGTATAATTGGTACCCACAGACCAGCCCTAAGGATACTCGTTCCCCATTTCTCCAATCGAAGGGCTGGATTGGAGGTGATGAGGTGCTAAGGCCATTGCTCTGGAACTCAACTGTCTGGTTCCAATGCTAGTTCCGCTGTTGTGTGATGTATGAGTCAATTTGGGCTCCATGACAAGTACCACGGACTGAGGGGCTTAAATAAGAGACATTTATTTTCTCATAGTCCTGGAGGCTGGAAGTTCAAGATCAAGTGCTGGCAGAATTGGTTTGTTCTGAGTTCTCTCTCACCTTGCAGATGGCTGCCTTCCTGCTGTGAACACACACAGCATTTCCTCTTTACAGAGGCACTCCTCTTGTCTCCTCTTCTTATAAGGACACAGTCATACTGAGTTGGGTCCCACCTGTATGACCTCATTTAACCTAATCACCTAACAAAGGCCCTGTTTTAAATCACAGTCATATTAGAGCTTCAAGCTTCAACGTAAATTTTGGGGAGGGGTAGGGGATACATAATTTAGGCCCTATCAGGTGACCTTAACCAAGAGCCTCTCTAAGCCTCAGTTGCCTCGTTTGGTATAAGAGGATAATAAAAGTAGCAGTTTTATAGTTTTTGAGGGAATTAAATGAGGTAATACATGTACATCTGTGCATATAGCAAGGACTCAATGTGCTATGCATCCTCCTCCTCCTCCTCCTCCTCCTCCTCCTCCTCCTCCTCCTCCTCCTCCTCCTCCTCCTCAGTATCACTATGAGTTTGTTTTTATGAGGACTAACCAGGACTCAGAGAGGTTCTGGTTAAAACCTGCAAACTTCTGGGTTCTGCTTATCATTTGGGATATAAGATTTCAGTCACAGAAGAATAGAAGAATTCTTACAAATGAAGAACGCCATTGCAGCTGGGATCAAAATGCTGGCATCCTTCCTGTTCCTTGGTCTGGGGTCTCCGGACTTTCTGAACTGTTTCAGTGATGAGTAGGTGAGGAGAAACCTCCCCTTCCTGTTGGGGCCATGTATGAAGTATTTGGAGAATTCAATTAGTTTTCCCCTTTAATATTTTATGGACTGTTTCTCTCATGTCTTAGCAGAGGGCCACAAAGTGAATGAATAAAAGTCATTAATTACAATGGCCCTATGCATAAGTCCCCAGCCCAGCTCCTCTCAGTAAACACAGCATTCCAGCCCCTGGTGTGCTGACATCAAACCCTGCCAAGGGCAGCTGAACATTCCTTTGCCTCATCCCATCCATGCATCTGTGTCTCCCTGGGAATTTGGATGGAAGCATTAATCTACCAGGCTTCAGTCGCAAGGGCATGATGACTCACTTGTTCTGACAGTATAATATCTTGAGTTAAAAATACACAGAAGCTAAAAAACAAAAATCCCAACAAGGCCTGGAAGCTCACTTGGTTTCCAACCCAGCATCCTTCCCACCGTCTTCCTTCTAACAGAACTCCAACTGTGCTTAAGTATGGGGTACTCCTGGGGAGGCGGACCCTCTGGCCCCGTCTTCTCTGCTTTGCCAGTGGCTGCTATTCTGGCCAATGGGACTTGAGGGAAATCTCCTGGGGTCTTGATTTGGATGAAAAGGCCCCTCTCCAGCTTCAGGTCTTGGGATGCAGTTGTTTGGGAAAAGTGAACCCTGCTGCAGGTGAGCCAGGCAGCACAATAAGGCTCAGAGGATGAGACCACCTAGTGCCAGAGTTCTTGTTAAAAGCAATGAAAACCTCCACTGTAAGGCAGGTTTATAGGGGTGTTATTTGTAGCCAAAGCCATGTCAACAAAGACAAGGAACAGGGAAGAAAAGCCACCACCTGTACCCAGACCACAGCAGTCAAGGGCCAGTCAGCACGTGCTGCACGGACCAAGAGCTAACCTGGTCGGTCTATTCTGGAGACCTGTGCTGTCTTAGGGATGCTTCTTGGGTTGTCCTCATCCAAGCTCATTCTTCAACAATCATTGAAGGACTTTTCTGGGGACAGAGGGAATAATATACTTTAATTGAAGTTTAACTTAAGAGTGAACTTTGAGAATGAAATGTACAGCTAGGTGAATCTTTGCATATATACTCACCTATGTAACCACTACTGTTAGCAAGATCTAGAACATTCTTGGCACTGCAGAAGGCTCCCAGTGCCTCTTCCTAGCCAGCACCCTGCAGGCATTGAGCACTAGTCCACCCTCTAGCACCACTGGTGACTTTTGCCTCCTTTAGAATCAGTGAGACTCACCCCTGCTGTTCTGTGTATCAATGGTTCTATCTTACTGCTCAATAGTGTTCTATTGTTGCACTATTCCACTAATTTATCCTACTGTCGATGGACATTTGAGTTGTTCCAGCTTGGGCTATTATAAGTAATGCTGCTATGAACATTCTTTTACATGTATTTTGGTGGAGAGCTTTTTGAAATGTGTTTAACTCTAGGCTTTACTTTGACAACAGAATTGGGTAAGAATGAGTGAACCCATATTGCAGAATCAAATGTGTGCAGTCTGGCTTTCAAAGAGTTAACCCTAGGATACCACAGTAGTTTCAACTGATGACAAGTGTGTCTCCAGAATAGTCTGGATTTAGTCACTGATTGCTCCTGCTAGGTTGGTGGCAAGGCCCATGCCCAGGTGCAGTTACAGGAAGGCATCTGTTCCCAGTCAGGGATGGAGGAGACTGGAAGGACACTTGGATATACTTCTCAGCCTTGATGTCTCCCCTGTGACAGGCGGTCGGATAGCTCTCCTGCTCTGACTTCCTTCCTGTCCACCTTGCTCCCCCCTCCCTCTCCTTGGTGCTGCCATCCAGTGGGCACTGGCTTGAGAAACAAAGTTTGATGGCTCAGATCCCTGCTGTCCTATGAGCTCTCTCCTCATCAGCTCTGGATTGTCGCCTTTCTCTGCTGTCCCCGGAGCTGATCCTCCACCCCGTTTCTGGACTTCCATTTCAGATGTGCATTCTGTAAGTGGCCGCTGAGGACTACAAGGGGCAGGCTGTAGATGTGCTGTTCTGGACGCTTCTATGTGTGGCACACCCGGACATGCAATCATCACACGTCACAGATGGGGATGGTAGAGCTGAAGGAAGCAAGGGACTGGAGCCAGGGTCCCATGGCCAGGTTTCCAGCCCAGACTGCCTGGTGTCACACTCAGATGTGTTTCTGCTCATTTTTCCCTGTAAGATCGAGGTGGTGGGCAATGTAATGCAGTAAGTGAGGGTCCCAGTAGGGGCTATGGGATGCAAATGTGGCTAGGCTTGGGGACCAGGGCCCATCCAGAGGGTATTTGCCTGAGGGAGTTGAGGAACAGGCTCAGCCCAGCACCAAGCAGGTCACCGGGATGTGGGTATTGAGACAACAGCCAGCCTGAGCACAGCTGGGACTCTCCAGACATGGTACCCGCTGGACTCATTTCTGGGACCCATGGGGCTGGGAGGTGATGAGCGATACCACGAGATGTCATGATGGCCATGGTGCATCTTGGGCCTGTGGGTTCCTGCATGGAGATAGGGGGCTCAGCATGGCAGGAGTGGCACTGGACTCCTGGAGGAGACAACACCTTTCCTGGCCTCTTGTGCCAGACCAGTGACGGGGAGAGACTGCCACATTCGGGCAGGTGTTGGGATGGAGGTAGATGTGCAGCTTAGCTAAACCCTGATACCATTGTGGTGCCCACACCTGAGGGCGCTTCTTTGGAGGAAGCTGCAGGTGGCATCTTCTGCTGGCTCCCTTTCCCATGGGACTGAAGTCCCGGGGTGTTAAACTATGGCCTACCACCTGCTCTTTCATGGCTTATGAACAAGAGTGGTTTTCACATTTTTAAATGGTTAAATCTGAAATATTTATTCAACTATTTACACTATATTTACTATATTTTCCACTTTGGCTCTGCAAAGTATAAAATGATTACTACCCAGGTAGATCTTTACAAAGTTTGCCAGTTCCTAGAGTGGTCATTTTCAGAGTCTAGTCTTGGGGGCAGCAGGCTGCCAGTGGAGAGACTTGGTCTTGCTCATGCCTTGGCTGCCCTCCTGGCCACCGTCCCTGAGGAGGCCAGGATGGAGGGGTCCCCTGGCCTCAGTGCAGGGTGCCAACATGCCCTTCCACTTTCCCTGAGGTCAGCAGTAGCCAGAGGGACCCCTGAGGTCTGGGAATGGGTGCCAACCTCTGGGAGCAAGGCCACCACTTACTCCTGCCTCCCTGCCACAGTCATCCAGGGCTGCCAGCCACTCCTGCTGGAGGCAGGTGTGTCCCTGCCAACCCAGCAGCATCTTGCAGATAAAACCTAATGAGCTGCATTTAACAACAACATGGCCCCGCCATGTGGCTGCCTCCCGGGGCTGCCCATCTGTTGGCCCTGGGGAGCCATTCTCCGTGCAGCTGGAACCCTCTCCAGCCATCAAATCGGGAGAGGGCCGAGGTCCCTTGAGCCAAGCCCAGCTCACAGGCCCATAATCTCCTAACTCAGTCCACGCCAGATCCTGGCTCCCCTCCAGGCTTCCAGTGACACCTCCAGATGGTACCTAACGGAGGGTGAAAATGCTCCCAGGCAGGCCTGGGCATGGAGCAATGGGGAGAAGCCAGCCAAACAGAAGGCACCCTGACCAAGGCCATGGGGAGGGCTCCAGGTGTGGCTGGCCTCGGGTTGGCCCAATCAGCTTTTATTCTTTACTCCTTGTCAGCTGCTCTTTCTTTCTGCTGTTTGTCACAGTCCCTAAAGACCTGTCAGTTGAATGCTATGTATTGCAAAGGACTGGCAAAGGCGAGATGTAGGCAGGGTGCTCTGAGGAGAGTGACAGCTCCAGGGCCATCTTATTTGCAGATGTCCCAGTAGAAGCATCTTTAGGCCAGATCAACCTTTAGATTTTCCCTTTTCCTGAAGTGAAGGGTGGGGGAGGTCACAAGTCCAGAAGCTGTAAGTCCAAACAAACTCCCATGCTCTTCTTACAGAGTGACATTAAAAGTTCTTTTTGAAAGGAGAGCCCTCTGTTCCTTCTCCTTGAAACTGGACAGGCATAGCTGCCTTGTCCAATCAAAGATGGCCAAGTGACTTCTGAGTCCTGGTCGTGCCTCCCTCTCTCCCTCTTAGAACAGGTCCCTATGGAGTCCTGAGCCTCCACTTAAGAGACTCTAAAGCCATCCTGGTGGAGAGACCATGCAGAGTTAGAAAGGAGCCTAAGGAGTCCGAGCTGCTGCAGGGATCCTAGCCTGGGTATCAGACATGGGAGGAGATTTCAGAGGACTACAGTTCTCAGCATTCAGGTTGCACCAGCTAAAGTCCAGTGGAGCAGAGACAAGCTGCCTCCATTGAGCCCTGAAGCTTACATGTGAAAGAAAAGAGCACAACATCACATGCAAAAGAAATGTGTTCTTGTGTTAAGCAGCAAAATTAGGGAATGATTGTTATGCAGCTATACCTGAAGGATATAGGGGTGGGAAGAAGATATTACTGATTGCTAAACACCTGTTTTATACTCAGATATTTTACAGGTATGAACTTGTTCAATTCTTATAACAGAAAGGGAGGTCCCACTGCTAGTCCTGGATGCTGGGAATCATAGAAACTAAGTAACTTGATTGTAGGTACACATCTGTGGGTGACAGAGTAAGGACTGAGATCTACGGCTCAGAATCTAAGATTTTTCCCATGGTGGTATTCCTCTGTTCTGGAATTCTTTCCTAGTTCTGTTGTAGACTGATGGAGCAGCCTGGGACAAGCCTGCCCTCTCATCTGTGGAATGATAGATCCCAGCCCTGACCTTGTACCTGTGGTCTTGCCCAAACCATCTGTCTTTGGTGCTGTGAGGCTGCACCTATGAGCCCATAAGCTTTTGTGGAGGTAGGATACATGTACATGCATGAGAGACCATGCCCCAGCAATAGTGGCACTGGGAGAAAACTGCTGTTGAGCATGAAGCTTTTTCAGGAGTATGGGAAATGTAAAAATAATATTAATACCTTTATACTTTATTAATACCTTTATACTTTTAGCATTTATCATATATCATATACTCTAAGGGCTTTGTAGGTGTTAACTTTTTAATTGTCACAATAGCCCTATGAGGAAGATGCTATTATTACTACCCTACTGTACATATAGTGAAGCTGAGGCCCAGAGAGGTTAATGAAACTTGCTCAAAGTTATATGGTCAGTGAGGATGGAACTTGGAGTTGAACCTAGTTGGTCTGGTGCAGAAGAATCCACATGGGTAAATGGTATTGAAATAGCTCCATGAAGCCTGATACTGCTGGTGTCCTGAAAGGGTGATTTGATCAACAATGGGAGAAGGAAGGGAGGAGAAGGAAGCAGGACTGGGTAGAGGGAGAAGTTGAGCTTCAGTGCATCCTCAAGGGAAGTTTAAGCCCACTCTATGAGGAAGTCTGAGATGGGCTTATCCTTGAGGGCTTTCTGTGGCCTAAATGTTTCTTTCTCCCTTTTTCTCAGCTTCTATACTGAAGTCCTCACTCCAAGGTGATGGTTTTAGGAGGTGGAGCCTTTGGGAAGTGACTTGCTCATAGGAGCAGAGTTCTTATGATGGGATTAGTGCCTTTGTAGGAGAAGCCCAAGAGAGATCTTCCCATCTTTTCTTCTAGGTGAAGACGCAGCAAATCAAGAAACAGGTTCTCACCAGACACAGTAAATACTAGTGCCTTGACCTTGGACTTTATCTTCTAGAACTATAAGAAATAAATCTGTTTTGTTTATATGCTACCTAATTTGTGTTATTTTCTATACCAGCCTAAATTGACTAAGATGGGGCTATTCCAGTTTGGGGCAAGGAGCCTCTGAACCCCATCTTGAATTGTCAGGGAAGGAGATATGACCTTGGGTGAGAGTTCCCTTTAGCTGAGGCCATTTCCAGGGGGGCTTAGCAGCTGAAGGCTGTCTTTCATTCTGATGAGGGAATATACTCTTTATTTCTGAAGGGGGACTGGGTGGAGTATCATAGTTTCTGCTACAGGAGGATGGAGGCCACTCTGTGGAAGTCACACTGAGGGGTATCCTAAGGGGAAACAGTAAGGTCTAAGTGACTAGAACAGACTGGAGAGAGGATGGTGACAGAGGAAGAAGTCTGAAGAATGTCAGGGACCAGATCTTGCAAAGCCTTAGAATCCAGGATGTGGTTCCCACAGCCTGGACCTCAGCCTCATTATTCCTGGGAGGAGCAGGGTCTGTTTTTATCTCTGAAGTTACTGTGTTGGGATTAGGCACAAGGATGAAGAACCACAAAAGTCTTGGTGCATGCTATAGTTTAGATCAAGAATGTCTCCCAAGAGTCTCATGTGCTCAGAGGCAGAGCTTTTGGAAGGTGAATGAATTATGGGGGCACAACAGTGGACTTGCTGTTAGGAGGTGCAGCCTGGCAAGAGGCAGGTTATAGGGGGTGACCTGCAGAAGCAGTCTCTTTCCCTGACTCCTCCCTCTCTTTCTCTGCTTCTTGGCCATCATGACATGAGTAGGTTTCCTCTGCTCAGTGTTTCTGTGTTTCCACTGCCATAGTGTTTCTGTGTTTAAGCCTGCTAAACACGGACTGAAATTTCTGAATTGTGAGCGAAAGTAAACTTCTCCTTCTTTAACTATGGGTGCCAGGTATTGTGAAAAGAAAGTGACTTAGAGTTGTGTACCAGAGAAGCAGGATTGTTGCTGTAAATATACCTGAATATGTGGTTCGGAAGTCTTTGGAGTTGGTTTTCAGGAGGAGTTTGGAAAGGTTTGGAGATATGGGCTGGACAAGCAGCCCTAGAATACTGTAAACTGAGCTTGATGGGAGGTTCTGGTCACAGCTCAAAAAACCAGAATGTGGGTGGAAATGTAGACTGTAGAGGTCAAGCTCAGATTTCAGTTGGGAATAAGGATCCCATTGGCAGTTGGAATCGAGACTATGTGTGTTACTGTCTGGTAGAAAGTTTATCTGCATTTTGTTCATGTCCTGAGACTTTGTGGGAGACTGAAATTAAGGGCAGCAGACTAATTTATCTGATGGAGGAAATTTCAAGTGTTCAGGCTGTAGCATGGGTACTGCTTGCTGCTCTTAGTGAAATTTACACTGAGAAACAGGGGCAAAAAGCCCATTTAAAAAATTTTGAGTTTCACCAGAAAGGAAGCTCTTGTAAATTTGGAGCCTATAAAATTTTGGTCCAGAGAATCTTGGTTGCTGAAAAGATGAGCTTAAAAAAAAGATAAATACTTTGCATCAGGACAATAGGAAAGATTCCTTTCTGGCATCACGGGAATCAGAAAGACCTCTCCCTTCACAGGCTCAAGGGTGCAAAGCCTTAAAGCTTTCATTTGAGAAGAGAGTACCAGGGACCCTGCTCTAGAAGGGGCACCTAGGGCATTGATTCCCCAGAATTTGGTTCACAGTGCTCAACCATCAAGATACTTGGAGGCCTCTGCAGCCATGATCCAAGGGAGCTTGGCTACTATTTAAGCTGGTGGCAGACCATGGCATCATCCATGTTGTATTGCTTTTATGAGCGTGCAGAATTCAAGAGTTGTGGGTCATGGAGGCTTCTGCCCAGGTTTCAGAAGAAGGCCTGAGAGGCCGGGCAGTATGCCCTTGAGAAGGCAGTGCATGAACCTGTGAGAGTGAAGCTGAAAGTGTGATGGAGATCCCAGGAAGTTGGAGAAGACAGGAACATGGGATGTCCACTAAGGAAAGCCTTAGGCAGTGATCAAACCCACTCCAAGAGAAAAGGTATGAGAGCTACAACAGGTAATACCACAGGGGCAGGGCCACCAAGCTGTTTGAAGCTCACATCTTTGCCCCAGATACTGGATATGGAGCGATAGGATTTAAAGCTTGCCCAGCTGAGTTCTAGTCTTGCTTTGATTCCATTCCTTTCTACCCCTTGATTCCTCTCTTTTGGAATGGAAATGTTTACCCTGTGCCATTATATGTTAGCAGTGTTTAACTTTTTACAGGGATGAGAAATTAGAGACATTTATAGCTAAATGGATGCACATTAAGGCAATACTCTTAAGTGAAATAAATAGGGCACACATGTATAAATACTGAATAGTTTCTCTAGTGTGAGAAACTGAAAGTGTAAATAAGGACTAAAAGGTATAATAGATACTGTGAAATAGGAAGAAAAGGGGCAAAGGGGAATGGAAAGTGGGAGGGGTAGGGGAAAGGAAAGAAGGGAATGGAATTAATGTAAGAAAATGAAAAAATGGAAACAAAGTCTTTGTAAATAGGCAGGGATGAAGGGGTTGAAGGGAGGGCTGGGGAATGGGGAGAAAATAAGAACCAAGAGAGATTATGTGAGGTGCAAATTTCCAATGATGAATGTCATTATATTGTATACCTAAAAAGTACCAATAAAATTAATTTAAAAAATAATAAAATAGATTTATATATATAAAATTTCTTTTTGCAGTGGCTCACAGCTAAGTATTTGCCTTGAGTCTCAGGGGAGGCTTTGCACTTGGACTTTTCTGCGATGCTGGAACTGTTAAGATGTTGACAATTCTTGGAGATGGACTAAGTGCATTTTGCATAAAGAGATACACATGAGTCTTTTGGTGACCAGGGGTGGAATGTTATGGTTTAGATCAAGAATGTCCCCCACAAGCCTCATGTGCTCAGAGTCAGAGCTTTTGGAAGGTGATTGAATTACAGTCATGCTACAGCTGACTTGCTGTTCGGAGGTAGGGCCTGGTTAGAGGCAGGTTATAGGGAGTGTGACCTGGAAAGGCATATCTCTATCCTCAACTTCTCTCTTCTCTCTCTCAGCTTCCTGACTGTCATGACCTGAGCAGTTTTCCTCCATCCAGGCTGTTCTGCAAGCCGTTTCTGTGTTTAAGCCTGCCAAACATGGCCTGAAACTCCTCAAAGGTGAGGCAAAATAAACCTCCCCTCTTTTAGATTGCTAGCATCTGGTATCGTGTCCTAGTGATGAGAAGGTGGCCAAGACAGTGCAGAAGTGATGCTTGGCTCAGCAGGGGTGAAGGATGGCAGCCTTCTCTGCCTTGCTGCCTCCTGCTGATGGGAATGGGTGCTAGGGGATTCTCTGAGATGCTGTTCTGCACTGTGTGTGCTCTCCTTCCCACACCCACTGTCTGCTGAGCTGACCCCTACTGCAGAAAGGAAAATGGGCTGATGGGCATCACTGAGAATTTGGCAAGTGGGGAGCACGAGGCTTCCCTGAGCCTAAGGGTGTGTTCTGTGAGTTCACTCACACACAGAGAGGACAAGAGCTTTGAGATCCCCCTGGGGAGCAGATTCTCATCAGAGCAGGCTTATGATCTCTGCAGTGCCTGTTGCTATGGCAAATGGCCATTCACAAGAGCAGAGCAGATGGCTCCAGAACCCTGGCCCATTGGTTACCCTGTGACCCAGCACTGGATCTAGGCAGTGTCTGCCCTTGTTTTGATAGGTGCACTCCCATGCTCCTCTTTTAGCCTGGAAATAGCTTTGCTCTCACCCCACTGTTCTGGAAAGAATATGCAGTGTTCTGAAGCTCACAGCCCCTTGACCTTAGAAAAGAGTATTTCTTCTCCATGCTGATCAGCCCGAACCCTCACCTTAGAGCAACAGTGAATGCCAATCTGAAGCTATTGGCAAGGAGTTTCCCTGGTGAGCTTTGCCAGTTCCCACGCTAATAATTGAGTAAATCACAGGCCAGTGCCTGAGGTTGAGTCATTGTTTAGTTGGGTCAACCAGAAGGCCTGTTTCTTGGGCTGCTGGGTGGATAGAATGAATATAATATTTCAAGGGTCTAACAAGGCCTGCTCCCGGGTAGGTGCATGTTCCCATTCTTATCTTTATGCCCTCCTCCCCACTACACCCTCCCCTGATTGTCTTTCCCCCACAACTGCTCTAGAAGTTAGAAAGACAGGCAGGAAGGATTCCTGGAGGTGGTATTCCTATATTCAAAGCAGGGTGTTTCTATTTTCCAATAAAATAATGGGCTCTATTTTTAAAATGTCTACTGTATGGAGAGCACGATCTATATGCATTTATTTTTCTTTTTGTTCATTTGTGATGCTGGGGATAGAACCTAGGGCTTGTGCATAGTAAGCAAGCATCCTCCTACTGAGCTACACCCCCAGCCTTGTCTCGATTCTTACTGCAACCTTTCCAGGTTTCACTGTCACTACACTTCAGATGAGGAAATTCAGGTGATACCCAGAAATGAAGTAAGTGACCCAAATCACCCAAGGTTATTTGGACCTGGGTAGTTTGACACCAGAACTTGGACATTTAGCCAACATGAAATCTTCTCTGTATCATAATTGTGTTTGTATTCTCATCAGGCATTGTCCCAGCTCCCCTTCCCACTCCTCCCTGCTCTGTGCTGCCATCTTCCTGAGGGACACTGTGCTCTTCTTTTTCTGCTCCCTGGCCACACTCTCTAGTTTATTGGGTGACCATGGCAAGAGTAGGGAGGAAACGAGATAAGTTCATGTGTGAGACCTATCAGGGGCCCAGTAGCACCAACTGACAGAGGGAAATGGGGCAAGGGTGGTCCTGGCAAGGCCAAGCAAGCCGCCTGCTGGCAGGGTCTCACAGGTGTGGTAGGTGCTAGGCAGAAGCAAGCTCCAGCATCAGAGTAGGCACCAGAAAAGCTGAGACAGGATGTGAGGTCCCAGCTAAGCAGACAGAGGAATCCGAGCTGTAATCAAAGTCCATGGAGCAACAAATGAAGCACTGGGCAGGGAAACTGAGACAGCAACTCTGCTCTTGCTGGGCTAACTCGGAGGTCAACATGCAGGCTTGTGATCCTATGGGGGACCTGGCCATACAGCCTCAGGCCTGTGGGTGTAGGGGTCCTCAGGCCTCAGGGTCTGGTAGTTCTGAGTCTAGACAGACACTTGCTGCCTGTTGGGAGGGCCTCAGGCCTGGGTTGCTCCAGGCTGTAGGTGGGAACAGGTGTTCTAGCTCGGGGAGCAGAGAAGCAAGTTCAGGTGAGAGGAGGTAAACACTGATGGCTCAGTGCCCCATCTCCTGGCTGCACAGAGCTCCCCGTTCCCTGAATTTCCCAGAGAGTCATAAAGGGAACATCTCCCTCCAGATTGAGAGGGTGCTGACAGTCCAGACCATGCCTCGGACAAATCCAACTTGGGGAGTAAATGAGTTCATTAGAGGTTATTTACAGAGCAGTGGAGAACCTACACTCAGCAGCACTATGGAAGTTGCCAGACTCCCTTTGCAAAACTGCTGGTTCTCCGGGGCTCTAAGGTAAACCAAAAAAAGTAGAAGTAAAAAGTAAGAGTCCTTGGCCAGGGGCTGGGGATTTAGCCACCTGCCTCGAAAGCGCAAGGTCCCGAGTTCAGTCCCCGGTACCAAAAAAAAAAAAGAGTCCTTGGGCAAAGGATGTGTACTTCCTCCCCAGCCCATCCTTATCAGGAGCTCCGCTGGTCTCAGCAAGTACTGCCCCTGCAGTGGTGGGTGGCCTTGTTGTTTGGCCATCTGGCACACAGCCTCAGCACCTGGGGAGGGCCCACCAGACAGCTCTGTGGTGGTCCACTACAAGGAGGGGTTAGCATGGCTAGGTTTGAAGGACTATTCTCCCTACATCTGCCCTGGACCCCCTCTCCAAGGACATCTTAGAATTGGAGTTACCTAGGGCTTAGGTGGGAAGAAATTAGTGATCTGGCTTCAGAACTTTATTTATTTTTATTTTTATTTTTTTGTATTACATTCTTTTATTGGTACATTGTAGGTATACAACACAATTACATTTCTTATTGGGAATTGTACCTTTACATAATGTATCTTGGTTCTTATTTTTTCCCCATTCCTAGCCCTCCCTTCACGCCCTCCACCCTTCCCTATTTACAAAGACTTTATTTCCATTTTTTCCATTTCTCATCATTTTTCCTTTCCCTTTTTTCCTTTCCCCTGGCCCTCCCACTACCCCTACCCCTTTGGACCTTTTCTTCCTATTTTACATTATCGATTATTCATTCTAATCATTGGTACATTTTAGGTATACAATATAATGACATTCATCATTGGAAATTTGCACCTTTACATAGTCTCTCTTGGTTCTTATTTTTCACCCTTGCCCAGCCCTCCCTTCAACGCCTCCAATCCTCCCTATTTACAAAGATTTTGTTCCTATTTTTCCATTTTCTCATATTAATCCCATTCCCTTCTATCCTTTCCCCTAGCCCTCCCACTTCCTTCCCCTTTGCCCCTTTTCTTCCTATTTCACATGACCTATTATACATTTAGTCCTTATTTACACTTTCAGTTTCTCACACCAGAGAAACTATTCGGTATTTATACATGTGTGTCCTATTTATTTCACTTAAGAGTATTGCCTCAATGTGCATCCACTTAGCTATAAATGTCTCTAATTTCTCATTTTTTATGGCTGAGTAGTACTCCATTTTATAAAAAACCCACATTTTCTTTATCCAGTCTCCAGTTGATGGGCATTTGGGCTGTTTCCAAGTTTTAGCTATTACAAACTGTGCTGCTATGAACATGGGTGCACATATATCACTGTGGTATGATTCTTTTAATTCTTTGGGGAAGATACCCAGCAGTGGAATAGAGGGGTCAAATGGGACTTCCAGTCCTAGTTCTTTGAGGTATCTCCATACTGATTTCCACAGTGCTTGCACCAGTCTACACTCTCACCAGCAGTGGAGCAGGGTTCCTCTTTCCCCACAGCCCCGCCAGCATTTGTTATTGGTTAATATCATGATAGCAGCCATTCTTTCTGGAGTGAAGTAGAATCTCAGCATTGTTTTCATTTGCATCTCTCGAATGACCAGTGATGTTGAACATTTTTTCGTGTATTTATTTGCTATTTCTACTTCTTTGTCTGAGAAATGTCTGTTCATTTCAGATGCCCATTTTTGGATTGGGTCTTTAAATTTGGGAGGTCTGAACTTTTTAAGTTCCTTATAGATTCGAGATAATAGACCTTTGTCTGAGGAAGAGCAGGTGAAGATTTTTTCCCACATTGTGGGTTGTCTCTTCACACTGCTGGTGGTTTCTCTTGCTGTGCAGAAGCTTTTTAATAGGAAGAGATCCCATTTGTTGATTATTTGTGCTAGTTCACGGGCAACTGAGGTTTTGTTCATAAAATCTTTTCCTACACCGATGCCTTCAAGGGTTCTCCCTAGCCTCTGTTCCAACTGGTTCAGAGTTTCTATTTTAATATTTAGATCTTTAATCCATTTTGATTTTAGTTTAGTGCATGGTGAGAGATATAGGTCTAGTTTTAATCTTTGTCAAGTTGAAGCCCAATTTATCCAGCACCATTTATTAAAGAGGCTATCTTTCCTCCAGTGAGGGTGTTTGGCTCCTTTATCAAAGATGAGATGGCTGAGTGTGTCTGGCATTGTTTCTGCATCTTCTAATCTGTTCCACTGGTCCTCAAGTCTGTTTCTTTGCCAGTACCATGCTGTTTTTATCACAGTAGCTTTGTAGTATAGTTGCAGGTTGGGGATTGTGATACCCCCTGCCATGTCTCTGTTACCTAGAATTGCTTTTGCTATTCTGGGTCTCTTCTTGTTCCAAATGAATTTTTGGATTGTTTTCTCGAGGTCTGTGATGTATGCTGCTGAGATCTCAATTGGAATTGCATTAAATCTATATAGCAGTTTTGGAAGTATGGCCACTTTCACTATATTAATCCTTCCTACCCAGGAGCAGGGGATGTCTGTCCATTTTCTGATATCATCTTCAATCTCTCTTTGCAGAGTGCCATAGTTTTCAGAGAAGAGGTCTTTGATTTCTTTTGTTAGGATGATTCCTAGGTATTTCAGTTTTTTGGATGCTATTGTGAAAGGAATTATTTGCCCTATTTCTCTCTCAGTGAGTCTGTCATTCGTGTAGAGGAAAGCTACTGATTTTTGTGTGTTGACCTTGTAACCAGCTACTTGACTGAATTTGGTTATTAAGTCTAGAAGACTTTTGGTGGAGTTCTTGGGGTCTTCCATATAGAGTATCATGTCATCTGCAAATAATGACAATTTGACTTCTTCATTTCCTATCTTTATTCCTTTTATTTCTTTCTCTTGTCTAATTGCCGTGGCTAATGTTTCCAGAACTATATTGAACAAGAGTGGTGATAGTGGACATCCTTGTCTTGTTCCTGATTTTAGTGTGAAGGATTTCAGTTTTTGACCATTTAGTATGATATTGGCTGTTGGTTTTTCATAGATGGCTTCTATCAGTTTGAGGTAGAGACCATCCATTCCAATTTTTTGTAGGGTTTTTATCATAAATGCATGTTGGATTTTGTCAAATGCTTTTTCTGCGTCTATGGAGATAATCATATGGTTTTTGTCCTTGGCTTTATTGATATAGTCTATTACATTAATTGATTTTCGTATATTGAACCATCCCTGCATCCCTGGGATGAATCCCACTTGGTCAGGGTGTATGATCTTCTTGATGATCTTCTGCATTCTATTTGCCATTATCTTATTAAGGATTTTTGCATCTATGTTCATTAGTGAGATTGGCCTATAGTTCTCTTTTTCAGTTGGGTCTTTCTCTGCTTTGGGGATCAAGGTGATGCTTGCTTCCAGGAATGAATTCAGGAGTATTGCTTCCCTTTCAATGTCATTGAAGAGTTTAAACAGTAGTGGCAGCAGTTCCTCTCTAAATGTCTTGTAGAATTCAGCAGTGAAGCCATCAGGGCCTGGGCTTTTCTTACTTGATAAGTTTTTAATTACATTTTCAATTTCATTGGTTGATATTGGGTTGTTCAGAATTTTTAGGTCTTCTTTGTTCAACTTTGGTAATTCATATGTATCTAGGAATCTGTCCATTTCTTCTGTGTTGTTCATCTTATTGGCATATAGGTTCTGGAAGTAGGTATTGATGATCATCTGGATTTCTGCTGGGTCTGTTGTCATTTCACCCTTTTCATTCCTAATTGCATGGATTTGGGCCTTTTCTTTCCTTTTTCTGACAAGGTTGGCTAAAGGTTTGTCAATTTTGTTGATTCTTTCAAAGAACCAACTCTTGGCTTCATTGATTTTTTGTATTGTTCTCTTAGTCTCCATTGCATTGATTTCTCCTCTGATCTTTATAGTTTCCTCCCTTGTATGAGCTTTGGGGTTGTCCTGCTCTTCTTTTTCTAGAAGCTTGAGGTTCAGCATCAGGTTATTTAATTGGGCTCGTTCTGTTTTCCTAACATGCGTATTCACTGCTATGAATTTTCCTCGTAAGACTGCTTTCATTGTGTCCCATAGATTCCGATATGTTGTATTGTCATTGTCATTTAATTGAAGGAACTGTCTGATTTCTTCTTTAATTTCCTTTGTGACCCATTGGTTATTCAGAAGTGTGTTCTTCAATTTCCACGTGTTTATGAAATTTTTGTGGTTTCTTTTGCTATGGATCTCCAATTTCATCGCACTATGGTCTGATAATATACAGGGGATAACTTCAATTCCTTTGCACTTAAACATGTTCTATGTGTGAGTATGTGGTCTAGTTTGGAGAATGACCCATGTGCAGCTGAGAAGAATGTGTATTCTGATTTTGTGGGGTGGAAGACTCTGTAAATATCTGTTAAGTTCATTTGTTCAAGAGTTTGATTGAATTCTAGTATTTCAGTACTTATTTTTAGTCTAGTTGATCTATCTATTTGTGACAGTGGGGTGTTGAGGTCCCCCACTACAATTGTATTAGTGCATATATGACTTTTCATGTCCGTTAGTATTTGTTTTATATAGTTGGGTGCACTAGTGTTTGGTGCATAGCTATTCATGATTGTCATCTCTTCCTCTTGGATTCTTCCCTTTACAAGGATGTAGTGTCCTTCTTCATCTCTCTTAATCAGTGTGGGTTTGAAATCTACTTGATCTGCCAAGAGGATAGCTATTCCTGCTTTTTTTCGGGTTCCTGTCACATGCAGTATTGTTTTCCACCCTTTAACTTTCAGTCTATGAGTTTCCTTTTGAATTAAGTGTGTTTCTTGTATGCAGCATATTGTTGGATTTTGCTTCTTGACCCATTCTGCCAGTCTATTTCTTTTGATTGGTGAATTGAGACCATTAACGTTGATGGTCATAACTGAAACGTATTGACTTGTCATTGCCATGACTTTTTCTTTTTCTTGGGTTCTCCCCCTTTACATTTAATTTCTTGTCATGCCAGATGGGTTCATTCTGCTTTGCTTCCTGGGGTTGTGATCCTCATTGTCTGTTCCTAGGCTATTGTGTAAAATTCCTTGGAGTGCTGGTTTGGTATTCACGAAGTTCCTAAGGTGCTCTTTGTCATGAAAGTATCTTATTTCTCTATCCATTTTCAAAGATAGTTTTGCAGGGTACATCAATCTGGGTTGGAGGCTGTTTTCCTTTAGGGCTTGGAATATGTCACTGCAAGCTCTTCTTGCCTTGATGGTTTGTGTTGAGAAGTCTGCTGTGATTCTGATGGGCTTTCCTTTGTATGTGATTTGTTTCTTTTCTCTGACTGCTTGGAGAAC
Source organism: Heterocephalus glaber (assembly GCF_053883595.1). Lineage (NCBI taxonomy): Eukaryota > Metazoa > Chordata > Mammalia > Rodentia > Bathyergidae > Heterocephalus > Heterocephalus glaber. Next base: position 65,672,626 of record NW_028258320.1, read on the forward strand.
TTTGTTCTTCTGTTGTGTTTCTGAAATCTTAACAATTATATGCCTATGTGTAGATTTTTTTTGATCAAGGCTATTTGGAGTCCTATATGCCTCACTTATCTGTATGTCAAGCTCTTTTCCCCTGCTTGGGAAGTTTTCTACCATTATTTCTGTGAAGAGATTTTTTTATGTCATCTCCACTCTCTCCTGTTTCTTCATTGACTCCAGTCAGTCTTATGTTATTCTTTTTTGCATCATCTAGGAGCTGCTGGATTGATTTCTCATGTTCCCTTATAATTTTGAAGCAATTTTTCTTTTCCTGGTCACTAATTGCAATCTTACCTTCTATATCTGAAATTCTGTCTTCACATTGGCTCATTCTGCTGTGTAGACTTTCAATGGAGTTTGTCATGTCCTGGAAATCTATTTGCATCTGTTTTATGGATTCCATTTGTTTCTTATGTTGGGATTCCATCATGTTCCTCAGCTCTTCTCTAGACTTATTAATCATGTCTTGCACTAGGGGCACAATTTCTCCTGTTATCTGAGAAATTATTTCTGATTTCATTTTTTCCAGATCCCCTTTTGTTGCCAGTTCAGTGGGTCCAGGTGGTTGAGTATCAGAGTGTTCCATCTCATTTCCCTTTGGGGCTGCTGTAGGTGATCTGGAAGTCTGATTTTGAGACTTATTTATGTGTTTTCTCATTTCGACTGGGGTGGGGGGCTGTTAGCGCCTACACGGATTACCTCCTCTGAGCTGGGTGAAGTGGGGCAGGGGCCGGGAGCAGCGGTAGGGATGGTGACCCAAAAGCCCTTTCCTGTGGGCTGGGAGCAGCCAGAGGGATGGTGGCCGGGAAACCCCTTCCTCTGGGCCAGGAGCAGCGGGACAGAAGGTGGCCCAAAAGCCCTTTCCTCTGGGCTGACAGCAGCGGGAGGGACAGTGACGGGGAAGCCCCTTCCTCTGGACCAGGAGCAGTGGGACAACGGCTCAGAAGCCCCTACCTCTGGGCTGGGAACAGTGGGACTCAGTACCTTGGTCTGGTGGTCTGGTGTCCTCTGCGTCTTTGTAGTGTGGAATCAGGTGGCTGCCTGTCTGCAGTGGGCTGATTCGGCCTGTGTTCTGCATGACTGGGACCCTCGGTAGGGCGTGGGCAGACCTGCCTGTCTGCAGCGGGGTGATTAGGCGTCTTCCATGTGACTCAGGACCTCAGTAGGGCGTGCACAGACCTCCAGAACTTTATACTAAAGTGTCAATGACTACTTTTTTTTAAGGGTCTGAGGGCCTCCAGGGAGCCCCTCCCTGATTCGATGCCAGGGAGTATTATATTGACTCCCATTAGTAGACTAATTGGAGCCTTCTTATCTCCTTCCACACCTGAAAATCAGAGGTTGAGCCTTCAGTTCCCACCTGGCAATTAGCCACAAATTATTATTGAGCACCTGCTGCATGCCAGGCTCCTGATAGAATGTGTTATGTGTGTCCTGTGGGCTACTTAACACCTTGGGAGTTTCACATCCCATTTCTACAGGACACTCAGAGAGGGGAAGTAATTTGCCCAGATAGCAAGGGATGGAAGAGGCTTCTCCAGCCCTGAGGTCTGTTGAGACCCTGGGCAGCACTCTTTCCCCGGGTGCTGGCCCAGGTTGCTTGCTGTGGGGTTGGGAACAGACCTGCATCAGAACACATCCCATCACGGGACAACATGATAAACGACTTCATGTCTGGCCAATTCTGTCACATGAGCCTGGCCGCCTACGCAGGCACGTGACAGGGCAACCAGGGGAGGTGGCCCTGCTCTGAGACCCACTGTCCCCATCACCCCCAACCCCTCAGCATCCTGAGTTCATGTCTTTCCCACCTCACTCCTGTTTTCACCCCATTCTCTTTCTTCCCGAGCTCTCACTGGACCACAGGGAGAACAGACTGCCCACCTTGTTTCTGGCCCCCTGCTTGGGATATGACACCTGGCATTAGTCCCCACAGCCGTGTTGGGAGCACTGGCAAGACAGACGCATCTTGGCTGCACTTGAAGTGTCCAGGCTCCCCTGCAGGAGGAGATCAGGGAGGAGAGGAGGGAGGAGGGACAGCAGCGAAGTAACAAAGCTTGCGTAGCCCTTCAGGAGCCAGGGAGGCTCCTCCTCCTGAGGGACAGGTACTGGCCCCATTCCAGAGGCCAAAGTGGGTCACAGCTGCCGCTGCCCTGCTTCCAGGTTTTTGGGTCCTGCTCGCCCATGAATGTGTGCCCCTGCCCGTCCCAGCTGGCTGTGAGCTCACACTCTTTGTGCACTTCTTTAGATGAAGAGGCCACAGGAAAAGCCATAGGGAGACCAGGCTGGGCCACATTTGGCTTGCTGTCTGGATTCTGCATGTGGTGTCATTGCTCCCAAGCCTGCGATGCTGAGAGCTGCCATGCTGGCCGTGCTGGCCTCTGCCTGCAGCTGGGGCCACCTGTCTTCATCCTGCCAGCTCCACTCCTCCTAATGACCACTGGCTGCCTGGACTGGAAGACAGACGATCGCTGTCACTGGGCAGGTGTGGGTGCAGAGGCACACACTGGGCCCCAGGAGGGCAAGCGTGGGGGCCTCACTATGCACCCAGGGGGTGCTGACAGCCTGAGAGCTGGTCATGTCCCTGGGGAAGGACAGACTCCCACTCCAGGTCCTCTCGAGGATGCAGCTGTCTTTGGGACCTCCTTGCCTTTTCCTCTTCGCCTTGTTCCTGGAAGCCAGGACCACCTTGATGGCAGTGGAGGGGCACCATGGCCTGTCCTTCACCTCCTCCAATCTCTTAGGCACAGCACCCCCTGGGTACATAGTGAGGCCCCCTAGTCTTGTGGTGGCCCCGACTGCTTGCTGACTGGCTCTGGCCTTCTGCCTCTGTGTTGTTGCTGTCCTCACAGTTTTCACCCTAACTGTCTGTTACCATCTTTGGAGAAGGAGGAAGAGGTGCAGGGTCAGCAGTGGAGGGTCACCACCTGCCCTGAGACTCTCTGGTGGGAGAACTCCCCTCCCACTGAGCTGTGGGGCAGAGCACCTGAGATGTGGGGTCTCTGGGAGGGGACTGGAGGGGCTGCCTGGCCCCCCCCCCCGGAAGGCAGTGGGTGATGAGCCCAGGTGCGGCTCCTGGGAGACAAGTTCTGCTCTGCCTTTGTCCCCCTACGTGAAGCCTTGGCATGAATTCTAGGTTCTAAGAACTGGTGCACTTGGGACTTTGGCGAGGAGGCCCTGAGAACAGACGTCCCATTCCATCAGTGCTGCCCCATCCCCAGGTAGAGGGGGGACACAGCCTGTCTAGTGAAGCTGAGGGTCCAAACCCGGAAGCACTGTCAAGTCCAAGTGTAGGGTGGAAGGTGAGGTGGTCAAGGACTTCTAAGAACACGAGACAAAGTAAGAAGGTTGGGACTTGAGAAAACCCAGAAAGAAAACTGGGGCAAACAACAGTTTTGGAGACTCCAAGAATGGTGTGCTGGCTGTGTGGGCCACGAGAGCAGGCTCCTTATTAAGAAACGGGGAAGGCCAGGTGGACAGCCTTGGCCAGTCAGCACAAGTCTTCAGAGTAATGCTGCTGGATTTGATAGAACGCAAACATTCAGCTCATGATGGCTGGCTTTTTGCTGTGTCCTCACTTGGTGGAAGGGACAAAGGGCTGCGCTGTGACCCCTGCTGGGCTCTCTAAGCACAGCTCCCTGCTCACCTGGAGCCTGGATGAGGGTTCCCATCTCCCTGGCCTCCAACTTCTACACCTGCTGCTCTAGTCTTCCCCCGACTGCTCAGCTCAGCTGTCCCCAGCCCACGGTCAGCTGTCCCAGTCATTGTGTGACAAATGACATGAAAAGAGCAGCCTGCGACTATAGGCAGAGAAGATACCAGGAACACAAATGCTTTAAAAAATGAAAATAAGATTGTAAGTCGATTTCCTGCTTATCTCTCTGAAGAGGAAATTTTCTGTCCCTTCTCCAATCTGTCATGCCCCAACATGGGCTCTTCCTTCCCTCAGGGACCTGCAGCCTCATCCCCAGCTGAAAGTGTCCCTTTCTGCAGCTGGCATTACCCACATCCCACTTTTGAATACCTATTTCCAGCCCACTTTCTCCTCTGCCTTTTCCAACCCTGAGAGCATGGTATGGTGGAGGTTAATTAGATAACACTGTCACAAAGAAGGCCACCATATTTGGAGCCTCTCGAGAGTAGGGCCCTTCTAACTCCATTGCTCATTCTTAGGTGTGTCCTGAATGAGCCAGGCCATCTTCCAGGGGACACAGCAGGGTGACAGCCAGTGAGACTGCCTGGGTTCTTCGCTCAGCTCCTCCAATTGCAAGTTGTATGACCTTGGGCAAGTTAATGAGCCTCTTTGAGCCTTAGGGATGATACCATTACCTTCTTCATAAAGTTTCTGAGTCTTAAATGAGATCAGACATATAAATTTCTGAATACAAAAAATGAAAAATAGGTCCACACAAAACTTGTTCATGCATGTGTCTAACAAACAAAAAGTAGAAACAACCCAAATGACCATTAGCCGATGAATAGATAGTAACATCCATACAACAGAATAGTATTCAGGAATAAAAAAGGAGTGAAGTAATGATATACTCTACAAAGCTGCACCCTGAAAACGTTATGCTAAATGAAAGAAGCCAGTCACTGAGGACTACATAATGTATGAGTTCATTTATAGCAAATGTCCTATGCAGGGAAAGCTAGAGACAGAAAGTGGATTAGTGATGCATGGTGGCCGAGGAGGGGGGATGGGATTGCTAATGGATACATTGTTTCCTTTTGGGGTAATGAGAATTTTATAAAATTTATTGTGATGGTTGTACAACTCTGTAAATACACTAAACCATTGAATTATACACATTAAATTGGTGAGTTGCATGGTATGTGAATTATATCTCTATAAAGCTGTTTTTAACATGGCACATATTAAGCACCAGACCAGTGGTAGCTGTTATTATTTGGTGCTAGAGAAACAGAAGAAACAAGGACGGGCAGATGCTATGGTCTGAATGTTTCCCCAACTCCTACGTGCAAATCCTAACCCCCAAGGTAATCGTGTTGAGAGGCTGGGCCTTTGTGGGGGAGCCCTTGTGTATGGGCTTACTGCCCCATCTGTCTCCGAGCCCAGCCTGCTGCCCTGCTGTCTGCAAGGTTGGCCTTGAAGACTGCCCTGGCGGTCCTGTCCGCCTCGCACACCAGCACCACTACGTTGGCACATCCATGTTTGGGGAGGTGATGCTGACTTTCATAAACCCATGCTCAACACAGGCCTCAAGCAAGCTCTGACCCTTGAGCCCCAGCTTAAAAGTGCTCAGTGTTCAGTGACTTAAGAGCGAACCTCTCTGCCTGCACCCAGCGCTCTGGCTCCCCGCCTGGCCTTACTGGCAGCTCTAATCCCTCGGCTCTCCTGCCCGCCTCCCTCCTCAGCTCAGCTCTTGATTCCAGCTTTTCCTCTCTCTTCCCTACACAAGTCTGGTTTTCTTTCGTGGCCCAGTGTGTGCTCACACTTTCTGGTCTGGGACTGCCCTGGGGAGTCCACTCTCACTGCCTCTGGGTGGTAGTCCTGGTCCCTCTGGTCACAGAGGATGCCTTAGTTACTTTCTCATCACTGACATGCAATTCCCAACACCCAGAACTTCAGGGAAGAAAGGTTTATTGTGGTTCACAGATTGTAGTGGTTGCAGTCTGTAGGTGTCTGGGCTTCAAGGCAGGGCAGCATGGCAGAGGGGCATAGCAGAGAAGTCTTGCTCATGCCAGGGTGGTCAGGAAGCAGAGAGAGATCAAGAGAGGAAAGAGGGAGCTAGATCCTTGCAGGCCACACCCCCAACATCACATTTAGCTATAAACCCATCAGTGGACTAATCCTCTGATGACTACCATGCCCCCATGATCCAGTCACCTCCCCAAATCTCCACCTGTGAACACACGAGGCTTTTAGTGTGGTGGATTAACTAACTGGCAACTTGTAACGCTCAGCTGAACTGAATCAGCGTGGTCTGGGCGTGGAAAATCCACCTGAGGATTGTTGCCAATAGCCATAAAAAGAGAACTGGAGGGGAAGATTGTGGGCTGTTGATTTTCTAGGAGAACCTTGCTGCAGCTGGTTTTCCTGATTTGAACTTGGCTGTTCTTGTTGAAGGAGGAGCTTGGGGCCTCACTGTAGCTGGGAATGGCTGCTGTTCTAGTCAGTGGAGCTCTGATTTTCACCGTCAGCCTCACTTCCTGGCTCCAAAGTAGACCCCTCAGCCCGGTGGCACAAATCTTTCATTCCACCAGTATGTTTTCTGGCTTCCACCACTGGCCTTTGGGCCTTCTGGGTGCAGAGCTTCAATACGGACAAGCATGAGACATTGCCGTGGGCTCCAGGCCACTGGCTGGACTGATGGGGGACATTGCCTTGGACTCTAAGCCTTTAGCTGGACTTGTGTGGGACATTACTGTGGAATCCAGGCCATTAGCTGAATTCCTTTGGGCCTTTAGTGTGTGGCTAATCTCTTGCACTCTGTATGACTTTTTGGGTAAATATCATAAAATAATCCTATAAACTGTGTCCTGTATTAAATGTATTCCCTTGACAAAACCCTGACTACAATGAGGGGGCACCTAGATATTAGCCATTACAGGGAACCCTCTTCCCAGGAGCTATTTGTGAGGTTGTTGTGTTTGTCTTGTGCCTGGGGGCCGGGGCTAAACTGCATTTGTGTTCGTTCCTTCCCTTGTGCTGACATAGGTATGCAAAAGGTGGGTTGCTGGATCGAGACGAGATGAGAATCTCTAGTGAGAAGATTCTACCTTCATGGGCAGCCAGGTTTCCTAATGAGCTTTTTAGGTTGTGGCATAAAGACACATCCCCGCACTGAGAAGCTTCTCAGCTCCATGAATCCCCAAGCAGTGAGCACTGAATTTGGGACAGATGAGAAGGTTCCAATGCTCCCCAAAAGGCATTTTTATTCTGTGCCTGCCCCGAACACCTTGCGCCCAGCTGGCTGCATCAGACACCCCATAGCTGCTCTGGGAGGTATTTGCTTTGGCTGCAGCAGGCTTCAGTCTGAGCCTATCACAGATAACCCTACCCCTCTGCAGCCTTCATTTAGTCACCTACCCATAACCAAACAAAGTCTGGCACTGCACATGCGCCAGCCCACCTTTTTCCCTTTATGAGCAACCTCCCCATATCCTCCGCAGGTTCAGCTCATGAGCTGTTCCCACTTATGTTTCAGCATAAAATAAAACCCCTCTGGATGGCATAGTCACAATAAAACCCCTTCTGGATGGCATAGTCCTGACTATTCATGATTTCTAATTTGTGTAGAGCATGCTGAACTGGTAATCTCAAAGGCTGTTGGCCCAGAAAGGTGTCAGCACCCAGGGCTGATAACAGGGAAGGCAGCTAACTGCAGGGAAAGATGGAGAGCAACAAAGACTAACTGGGAGCCACCACCTGCAGTGGCCTAGAATTCCTGAGGCCTCCGGTAGTTGCTGGCTCTGAGCATCAAGGAGGGCCCTTTACACCAAAAGAGCTGTCAGGTGCTGGCATTCAACACCCAGAGCTGTTAACACTAAAGGAGCTATGCTTTGCTGATTAGTAACATCTTGGGAACCAGTATGGGACTCCGCCCTTTAGAGAGTCCTGGAGAAGGACAGCAGTGATGGTCATCAGCAGTCTAAGAGCCAGGCCACAGTAGATTTCTATGCTATGTGTGGCTAAGACCCACAAGAGCCAATGACAAGCTGACAATCGGGAGGCCTCGCTCCCCGGTGACCCTCTCCTCTGGGTGTCAGCCTTGGACTCCATATCTAGTCAGGTGTTAGGGCTGCCAAGTCAGCAGGTGAAAGGTGATACTTTTGTGTGAGCTGTTATTTGGCATTAGAGATGGTCAAAAATGAAGCCATCCAAAAGTTGCTTTGAAGGCAATCTTGTCCAGCACATCGATGGGCTGCATTTAGATTTCCACACCTCTTAATCTCTGTGTAGAAAGGGGAAGAGAGGTCTTCATTTGGAGCAATGTATAGTCTTGGTTGAAAGCTCTGTGTGGTACCTGAGCCTGGCAAAAATGGACCAACTGATGTAAGGTGAAGGCTGAGGTCAGTGGACTAGGGGAGCACAGAGCTTCCCACAGGCCCCACAGGGATAAGGGGCCCCTGTGACACAGGCTTTGCCCCTGTCCCCTACCCCACCATGTTCCAGACACATAGATGTTCTCCCATGCCTTCGTTGGGCCTCATGACCTTCACCTGTGCTCTGCTTCACCTGGGAGCCCTGTTTCTCCCCGCACTCCAGCCTCTCTTGCCCTTAGGTCTCAGCATGGTCATCTTCTCTGAGTGGCTGCCCAGAACCCTCTCCTTCTGCTCCTCTGAAGGACGCTTCCCTCGGTCCCTTCCTGGCACCAGTTCAACATTGTGTATATACAATCCTGAGTTTTGTTTGTTGTCCACCTTCCCCACTACCAAGGTGTTAGCTTCCCATTCTGAGGCCTGTGCCTTCCTCAGCTCCTGGCCAAGGACCTTACATGAAGAGTCACATAATTCTTGTTTGTGGGATGAATGAATGAGCCTGTGAATGAACAGCCACACTAGGAAAAGTAAGGGGGAAAGGAAGACACGAGTGGGTCCTTTTGAGGAAAGTAAGCAAGTCCCTTCCCCAAGCAGCACCAGCGAGGAGCATCCTCTTTCAGGGGAGAACAGGTGCCACCAGGCACTGCCACTTCATGAGCTCAGAGCTCCTGGTCACTCTGGAGGGTCCAGCAGGGGGCAGTGCCTACAGAAAAGGCTCTGAGGAGTGAGCCCTGGCTGCTTCCAATGAGGCCAAAGAGGCCCAGAGATGTGAGAAGCCCAGGAGAAAGACTGAGGTGATGAGAGCCCAAGGCACCTGCCCAGTCAAAGAGTACATATTCATCAGAAGTGAATTCTCCACATCCAGCACAAGTCTACGCACCATGTGAGTTAGGTTTCTGTCCCTACCACAAAACCTGAGAAGATTAACTTATGAAGAGAAAAGGTTTATTTCAACACACAGTTCTGGAGGGTCTAATCCAAGATTAGTTGGCCCCATTGCTTTGGGCCATGTCAAAGTAGCACATCATGGAGGAATATGTGGCCAAGCAAAGCCACTTACTTCATGGCCAGGAAGCAAAAGAGAAAGGGGAAAGGGCTGGGGTCCCACCTTCACCTTTGAGGGCACAAACCCAATGACCTAACTTCCTCCCACTAGGCCCTGCCTCTTAAAGGTTTCACTACCTCCCAATAGCTCCACACCTGAGGACAAAGCTTATAACACATGGGCCTTTGGTGGACACACTTTTCTAAACCATAGCACCACCTAGTGTTTGCTAATATTAGAGTTGTCCTCAACTGGATGATCCTGTGAACATTTTATACATTAACACCCTGCATCTGCCTTCTGTATAGCCAACCTGCCTTTCCTGTCATATACTACTGAAAAAAAGAATTTGAGCTGCCTCTAGGTAGTGATGCTGCAAGCCAACATCTCACTGCTGCCAGGTACTTTCTGGGAAACAATGTATGTGCAACTGTTTTGAAATTTTATTGCATTTTATCCATGTTGCTTTACAAAAAATGAATGGAAAATAGAAAAAAAGTGCTAATATTAGAGAGTTTAGAAGCATAATGTTTCTGTGTTCAATACACTTGGTTCCAAGATACTTTAGTTTCTAATCTTTGGCCTCAGTTGATTGAATGCTCTTTGGACTTAGTGGATCTACCATGGACTTAATGTAAAGAAAAGGAACAAGAAAGAGAACTTGATGCTGTAAATATTTGATTGAAATGTAAAAATGTTTTTGACCTCTCAGATTCAGGACCACTACCAGCTGAATGGTGTCTTGTGCAAAATAGAAAATGGGACTATTTTTTTTTATGGACTAAATACAATCTGCACTAAGGTACATGGCTCAATTTCAGTCCCCACCTGATCCTTGGCCAGATGTCCTTATATAGTGTACAACCTGGCCAGTTGTGCAGTGCTTCCTGGAATGGAACAAGCACTTATGTAGGTCTCTAGCCCATTTCTATACAGTTAATTTTATACACAATTACATATTTATAAAAGCAGAGGACTGCCTATATATCATAATTCCTGTTCACTTACTCTTAAAATTGGAAGACATATCCAATCTGTGAGACATTCCTGGGAAAGTGAGAATATAGGAGCATGAAATTAACCACGAAAAACTGCCTGGAGGGCAAGACCAGGGTTCACACTCCCTTTCTGCAATAATCCTCTGGCCCTGTTTAAGGCAGTGGCTAGTCTTTGTCTTGTTTCTTGATTGTTTGTATGACTTCTTCTTCTACTACATTGCCAACTTTCCAAGGACAAGAGCTATTTGTTCTTTGTCACTTTACTTCCAGCAAACAGCACGGAGATGCGTGGGACTTTGCTGGTAGAAAATGATAAAATTGAAGGGATCATTGTTATAATGCAGAAGAGTTGATACATCTCCTCCAGATACTTTGCCCCTCTGGGCTCTTGTGACCGTTTGGGCATAAGTGACACCAGGTGACTGATTTTCAGAACTTCTTGGGAAAACATTAGCTGACTCCATAAGGTCCATGGCTCCTGGAAGCCTGTTCAGCATCATCAGTCTTGGGATTGAGCCACATTCAGGGGCTGGTAGATTCTAGTATTTTCCTTAATCATATTTCTTCAGTTGGTTCCTTTCTCTCTGCACCCAGAAGCAAGGGCCGAGCTCTGGGCTGAGCCAGGCAGGAGGGAGGATCAGGTGCTAGGGACAGGCAGTGGAGCCCACAGCAGCCATCCATGTGATAGACTGCTTTGGGGGCAGCCCCACAGATGTGCAATGGATGGAATGTCCTTTTCTGGAAGGAGCAGCTCAGATTCACTCAGGGAAACTGCAGGACAGGTCTCTGCATGCCACAGTGGAACTGTGTCTACCAGGCCCTCTCTAAAGAGCAATGAATTGTGCCTGTTTCCCCAGTGTGAGAAATCTGATCATCACCTCATGTTGGGAAACAAACAACTACTCCGGAAGCCTCCCCTAATTTCCCGAGAATCTTGATTTGCCTAAGGATACTCTGAGGTGAGTAGAACTCTGTGGCTGCTCCTTCTGCACCATGCCGCCAGTCCTGAGGCCATGTGCCACCTGTGTCCCCCAATGGAATGCCACTCCTCTGAGCTGTGCTCCTTTGTTCCTGGAACCATCTAGCATCCCCTCTTCCTCCCATCTCCAAGTCCCTTGTGTAGATGTGGCGTGTTGGCTCTTGGAGGTGCAGGAAGCACGTCCCGAACTGTCAGTGCTTGCACAGGTGTTTTTGGTGGGCAGTTGCTTTGCACCGTGGCTCTCTCACTGGATTCTGATGGCAGACTGTTCTGGGCCTCTTTTTTAAGCAGCCTTCAGGTGCCGAGACCAGAAACAGGCTTCCTCCTCCTTTTCTGTCCAACAAGCAGGGAGTCAGTGCCTCCTAAAGTCATGTCATCTCATCTGTGGTCCTGGGACCAGTGGCACTTGTGACCCCTGGAACTTGTAAGAAGCGCAAGATCTTAGGCAGCCCCAGAGCCTCTGAGTCAGAACCTTGTTTGCACTCAGAAGGGTGAGAAGAGAGACTCTGGGTCCCCCCGGCTATAAGCTTTGTGACTCTATGACAAGGTGTCCTGGAGCACAAGCCAACAGAGATTGAAGGCTTTACTCTGTGCCAGGGCCTCTCACCTGAGCTCATCCTTCCTCAGCACAAGCTCAGAGCCGGGCAATCATCGTGATTCACATGTGGATTCATATTGTACAGGTGAGAATGCCGAGACTTAGCTCAGAAAAGCTAAGCTGTTCTGCCGAGGTCACACAGCTCACTGAGAACAGAGCTGGCTCTGCCATCAGGCTGGCCTGACTTTACCACCTATCTCTGCAGCAGTGCCACGGGGCTCTAGGGCAGCGTTTGGGGAGGAACTGATGCTTGAGCTTTACACTGTGGGAAGATGAGGAGCTTGCCCGGAAGTTAGCGGGGGAGAGGTGATCCAAGGGGAAAGGAGCCAGAGGAATGGTGCAGAAGTAGGAGAAAGCTGGGCAAATCCAGAGTGGCCTGGGGTTTAGCTGTTTTTAAAAAATCTTGGCTCTCATCTATGTTACGATTGAAGGAATACTCTAGGAAAATGAATGCTAACTTGGCATGAGTTTGTTTCTGTTGAGCAATCAAGTTACCTAAATTATCAGCAAATTTAGATGAAGTCTAATGATATTTTAATGCGTTTTCTGGGGGTGCCATCTACTGAAGTGAAATATATCACAGCAGGGGAGGATGCTCATTGTGCTGGAGAAAGAGCTTTCTTTGGCTTGAAATTACTCTATAATTCAGCTTACTGTGTGAGATGAATCAACTTCACCCAGGCCACTGAAAGGAAATCCAGAGTAACAGACTCCTGGAGTCTTTCTTTGGAAAGATGGGCCATTACAAAGGAAACATTTAGCTGTTGAAATTTTCCCTGCATTTGCAGAGCAGTCCTGAAGTCGTCCTTAGTCACCCTCAAGGGGTCCCCACAACAATGGTCAGGACATCAGAGTCACATGGAGAAGCCAGATGTCGTTTAATTTTATAGTCCTGGGAGAGCCCTCAAAATTAAAATCTGAGAGGCATCCACTGCACTAAATGGGTTTTAAGCCCAGCTTTAAAGACATTCTTAGTGCTCCTGTCCCAGTGATGAATCACTTGGATAAAGACTCGAGAAAGAAAAGAAAATCAATACTTTTTTCTCTCTAACTCGGATTGTCCTCTTCTGGGGAAGTGTCTGAATTAGCAAGAAAGAATTGAACACTGTGAGGAATTCTGACAGAAGGAATAGAAGCTTCAATGAAAGGGGGCTGAAAATAGGGAGGTCACATACCCAGGGACCCTGTGTGAGGGTAACTCCAGGGCTCAGGAAATGGGTGGTTTCAAAATGGCAGCTGCAGTTCCAAAAGTCACGTGGCTTGGGCTTCTTTTAAAAAGGAAAGAAACCTTTCCAGAAAGCCCCTCAGCAGCCTTTTTCCATCTCATTGGCCATAACTGTGTTGTCTGCTCTCTCTCCAACCATATGCCAGCAAACCATACTTGACTTATGTTAATTAAGCCTCCTGGGGTTTAAGAGGCTGTCTTCCCCAGCACTTGTCCAGGATGGGTACAGGATGAACTCCTGAAAATAAAATCAAAGCCCTACCAGCAAGAAAGAATGGTTTGGGATAGGCAACCAATAAGATCTGTTATTAATGATCACAAATTAATGATAACAGAATGTTTCTTGAATTTCTGAAAGCAAGGAGTGTAATAGCTCTCAGGACATGAGTGCTGTATTGCAACCAACCACAAACATTTCAGAAGCCTAGACAAGTAGCCATGGACTTAGTTCATTGGCCTGTCTTCAACTAGAGGTTGTCTGTGGGAGAGAGACTGTGCTTGGGTGGAGGTGGCTCGGCTCCTTGTGACTCTTGTCTTCCTCCTATGACCAGGAGACCAGGTTGGGTGTGTTCTTCTCACAGACAGGAGAGGAACAGGGCCCAAGCCCTGTGTGTAAGCCTGCTCCCAGTGCCTGGCCACCCTCAGCACTGAAGGTAGGGAGTCATGCTCTGCCCATTCAGTGGGAATCACTGCAGAGCCTGATGGCTGAGGACATGGCCACCGATGAGGGAGACAAGTTGGGGTCAGTGACTCAGTATTCCATGAGGTGAAACAAGATACTGAATCAAAAGGAAAACTAGGGTCATTTTAACAATACTTTTTTTTAAACAGCAGTTTAAATATTAAAGCCTTTCTTTAGTATGCAGCAGACATTGGGTATGTTCAAGTGTACAGAGACCTTTAAAATGTGTGTGTGAATCCACCCACACATGTGTGTATAGACTGCAGAGGGCCTCAAAAACAGATTTTTCTAGCTTGGAATCCATCTCTAACTATACTGTATGTAGAGGCTATCAATTTCCACAGACTATTCCAGCTGCTGCCTTTTCCCTTCTTAGCAGTATGTTCAGTTTGTACAGAGGAAATAAATGAAAACTACTCAAATGAGAACAAACAAGCTACTTATTTAGAGCAGAAACTCAGAGGCAGGCAAAGAATGGGGAAGCCTCATAGTAACAAAGAGGAAGACAAAGTGCGTGGCTGGGGAATCTTGGCCTGGGGACACTGGAGGTGAGCTAGCAGGAAATGGGAGGTGGGCTAGCAGGAAGTGGGGCATTTTATGTGGTGGCTCCTGAGTTGGAAACTCAGGAGGGTGGGGAGCCTGACCTCCCTGGCCAGTTGCTGCCAAGGTGTGTTTCGGCTTCCTGGCAGGTTGCTGAAAGTTGTGGGTCACAGATTGGCCGTCTCCTTGGGTCTGAGCAGTTCCACTTCTCTCTTCAGTCTCTTAAGACCCTTAGTGACTTCTCAGCATGACATCAAGGGCCTTCTACACTCTGACCTCAACTCCTGACCTAGTGCCACCACCACTCAACTCACAGCCAGCCCCCTCCTCGTCCACCCAGCTGCCACAGAACTCCACACTCCCGGAGGCCTTTTCGTGCTCTGCTTCTCCTGAGCCCAGCCTCGGCCTGAACACCTTTCCATTCTTCACACCTGTCCCCCAAAGATGGGTGTCAGGCCCCTCCACGGCACCTGTACCCCAGGCCCTATTCCTCTGCCGTCTCCTGTCCTACCCATGCAGAATTAAGAGTTCTTTTCTCTATGAGCCCTGAAAGGTGTGTGTGAACATTTATTGGGGGGATCAGACTGCGATAAAGCCGTTTGTTACCAGCCTCTCCCCTTCCCGGTGGGAGGATCTCAAAGGAAGGCATTATACTTTATTTTTTTTCCTTGTAAATTCTTTTTTTGGTACACTTTAGGTGTACAATTTGTTTACATTTATCATTGGGTGCTTGTACCTGTACATGATGTATCTTGGTTCTTATTTTTTCCCCATTCCCTGTCCTCCCTTCACCCCTCCACCCTTCCCTATTTACATAGATTTTGTTTCCATTTTTTTTTCTTTTCTCATAATTTCTCCTTTCCCTGGCATTATACTTTATAGGTGCCTAGTTTAGGACTTTGCAGATAGCAGTCTCACAACAAAGAATTTTTGTTTTGTTGTTTCTTGTTGTTTTGAGACAGGGTCTCACTATGGAGTTCAGGCTGGCCTTGAACTCACAGCAATCTTTCTATATCAGCCTTCTGGGTGCTGGAATTATAGGTGTGTGCAACAAAAAATTTTGGAAAGAAGGAAGGAAGGAGGAAGAAAGGAAAGACGGCAAAGAGGGAGGGAAGGAAAGAGAGGAGCAAAGAAAATTGTGGGTAGGGGTGACAGATAAAATTCAAGACATCTAGTTAATTTTAATTTCAGATGAACAATGAATAATTTTTGAAAGAATAAGTGTGTTCTAAATATTGCATCATAGATTTAAAAATATTTCATGGGACATTCTTATACTAACATGCCACTGTTTGTCTCTCTAAAACAAACTCAGCTGAGTCTTCTGCATTCTTATTTGCTAAATACAGCAACGCTAGTCATGGGGCGAACACCTCTAGCTACACTGGAAAATAGTCTGGCCCTGAGGCCAGGAGGAAATCTCCCTGGTGTGCTCTGCTGCTGGGCTTCCAGGCTCTGCTGCCCCGGGTCAGACGTGACAAAATTCCACATGTTGGCCACTTCCCTGAGACAGAAATCAGGCCAGCCATGGCCTAGAGGATGCCATGAAGAGTCCTGGGGAGAGATGCATTTCTGCACCTCGGAACAGGGGTGGGAAGGCAGGGAGAAGGTGCGACACTGGCCTTTAGCATGCCCTGTGAGGTCACAGGCTTTGCCTTCTCCTAGGAAGGCATGGTTGCTGTGGAATAGAGTGAGGGATGTTCCCTGTCTCAGGGACACCTGGGAGAAAGCGTGGTGTGCAGCAAAGCCCACATAGGCGACAGAGAGGAGGCCAGGCTGGTCCCACTTGCGCCCTTACTCTTCTGCACCCCACTTCATGCATGGACATTACAGGGAGGACACATGCAGTGGGTGCAGTGGTGACCCCCAAAACCTTTGAAGGTAAAATTATGTGGAAATGGGACCTTTGCAGGCGTAACTGAGGGTTCTGAGATGAAGAGGCCACTCTGAAGTCCAGTGACACGTGTCCTGAAAAAGGACACACAGAAGAAAGGGAGGCACAAAGCCAGAATTGAACACCACACTCCAGAGTGCTGACGGCGAGCTGAAGCGTCAGGGAAGGATCTTCGGCAGAACCTCCAGGGGGCGCTGTCCTGCAAACACGGAAGCCTGCTGGCCCCCAGCGCTGTGAGAGAACACACTTGTGCTGTTGTAAGCCTCCCAGTTTGTGGTAATGTGTTATGCCAGCAGTAGAAAACTAACAGTAGAAAACTAACAGGCCACAGGACCAGGGTCCTAAATCCCAGCCCATGGTTCGGGGTCGAGGTGGAGAGGGACCTGAGAAAATGATCCACAAGGGCCACAAGCAGATGTAAGCCTTTGCTGGCTTCGATGAGCAAAACACCCTCAACCCCACAGACTTCCAATTTTACAGAAGGCCAAGCCTTACATGCCAGATAGTACTTTCATAAAAACTATTCGGTTATTACTGTCTCAGGCTTAGGGGTTGTTTTATAGTTTAATATGTGCAAACTGCAGTTTTCTTTGACAGAGAAAATCAATGGTCTCCATGTGGGGTGCTCAAAACAGTCCACTGGCCCGAGGGGGAACATACTGGGACTTTGGAGCTAGAAAACAAGGAAGCAGCTACACCTTGCTAATCCTTTAAGATTCAAGTTGGCAGCAGTGAGCAGCTTGCTTCAGTAGGTACATGAGAGAGGGTCTCTCACATGGGATGACAGAGGTGACGTTACTGACTGCATCAGTGCTCAGGGCAGTCTACTGATTAATGTCTACATGCAGTTGGGTAAGTAGATTTACAAATACACGATCTGGGTTTAATTAAACTAATCCTTATGAAATGGAAAAATGGCTTTAACACGTTATTATAGAAACCGAGGATTAAAGACAATCCTAACAGGACACATCTCAGAAAACAAAAAGGAATTAGCAGAGCTCATGGGTTCAGTATGAGCTCTATATCAGCACATTATGTGTTCCTAGCTACTTGGGAGGCTGAGGCAGGAGGACTAGAAGTTCAAGTGCAGCCTGAGCAACTTAGTGAGTCCCTGTCTCAAAATAGAAGAATCAAAAGCACTGGAGGTATAGCTCAGTGGTGGATTTATGAGCATTATTTATTACGTCTTGGGTTCAATCCCCAGTACTGTAAAGAGAGGAAGAGCGGGGGTGAGGGATAGGGAAAGGAAGAGGTCAGTCCAGTAAGACAGCTCCCTTGGCCCCCAAGTTAAAATCAAGGTGGTCCTTTGAAAGATAGATTTGTATTCACTTAGTGAATATTGTGCCTTAGCATATTAGTTATTAGTAGGAAAAAATCCAAAATATTTAAAATATTACTTTTAAACTTTAACTCTTTATATATAAATATATCTATTTAAAATTTCTATGTAATGGACCATGTAGGTAATACATGCATAAATATACATATAGTGGAGGTGAAGAATTTAAAAAATCAGTGATTTCTAGGGATTGAATCATTGCCTTCCCCATTCACATGTTGAAATCTTAATTCCTAATGTGATTAGATCTGGAGATGGGGGTTTCAGGATGTAATGGAGGTTAAATAAGGTCCCAAAGGTGAAGTTCTAGCCCAGCTGGATTGTAGTCTTAGAAGAGGCAGATGGGTCTCTCCATGTGCATGCGCAGAGGAGAGGCCATGTGAGGACATAGAAGACAGCTGTCCATAAGCCAGGGAGAGAGCCCTCTCCAGACCCCAAGCGTGCTGCTATCTTGATCTTGGCCTTCCAGCCCGCAGAACTATAAGAAAACAAATTTCTATTACTGAAGCTACCCAGTCTCTGTATGGCAGCCTGAGCAGACTCATACAGGGATATATGACCAGAAACATGTGGGCACCACTTAGGAATGGGCCAGTGTGGATGGAAGGGGCAGCTAAGGTCCCTAAGGCCCCCATTTATTATTGCTTCCTAGGCTACATCCCTCAGAGAACTCTGGCCTTGGCCTTGTGACTTGCTTTGGCCAATGGGAAAAAAGATAATGAGTCACTCACCGGTAGAGGCTTGGAAAGTGCTTGTGAGGTGGAGCTTGCCTTCCAGCATCTGGTGCACAAGGCCACCACAGCCTCCTCAGGGTTGACAGACTGTGGCAGGGATGGCAGCAGACATCCCCACTGAGGCCCAGGACCTGAGCATGAAGCCATCTCAGACCACCCAGCTCTGACCAGCCTGACCCAGACCACAAGAACTACCTGCTCATCTGCAGAGTCATAAAAAAGTAGAAATATTGATTGCTTGACTTCAAGTTAAGGGGTAATTTGTTACATGGCAGAAGCTAACTAATACATGGGGTCAACATAGCACAAGATCTCTTGCCTGGTTTCAATGCCCTGCAGCCTAAACAACAGAGGGTCACTTGATGAGATGACTTCCAACAGCCCCTCCAGTATGTTGTATATACATGGATTATTTTACATGATGTAAGTACTATGATTATGGCCATTATAAGATGAGGCAACCAAGGCTTATGAATGTGAAGGCCCTTGCCCAAGATGGGTGCACTGGAAACTGCTAAGCAGGGGGGGATCTGGCCCATACTGCAACCACTCTCCCTCACAGTGATAAAGGAAAAATACAACTCCTGACCTGTTCGATTTCTAATGTGTCAAGTTTGCAGTCACAACATGCAGGAACGAAGTCACAAACCAAAGGAAGAAGTTAGGAGAGTTTTGGAGTTTTGTTGGAATTAAGAGGAAGAAGAATAGCTTCTGCATTTCCAGGAGGGGTCCTGAGTGAGTCGCCATGGAGGCCCTTTGTCAGGGCTAATTTGTACAGTGAAGTCACAACGTGGGTCCAAGGTGGGTCAAACTTCAATTAATCTATAGGACTGTAAGTATAGCCACTTAGCTAATATTGACCCAGTAGGGAAATGAGTCATGTAGCAAGGGTATATGGAAAGATGAAAGGAATTCTTGGGAAGGGAGAGGAGTATGGTCCAGATGTTCTGGTCACCCACCTATGTGTCTGATGCCTATCCGGCCCGCTGGACCAGGTGGTGCTGATTATAATACAATCTTACATTGCTGTTTATCTGCAGGGAGGTTGCAGGCTTGGCTATTGCTTTTCCATCCTGAGACCTGAATCTCTTCAGATTTGCCTCTAGCCACAATCTTGATGTCTTTATTTTTTTGTGCTGACTTCCTTGAGGGCCCAGTCCTTCTCTGACTGTATATTAATTTCTAACTTAGCTGTCTATTATAATAGCAGCCACTTAGGGATGTACGAACCCACTCATTCTCACCTGTCTATCATTCTCTACGGAATGAAATCTAGGGCTGGAACTAGACTGAGAATGCTCAGAGTGCCTCTGTTGGGTGTGCTGTCCTCCGTCATCAGCCACTCCAGGCACACGGCAGTGAGTAGGATCTCATTAGTCAGCCCTGGGAACCAAGTCTTTCATGATGGTGGCAGCTGTGGGCCTGGTAGACCCTGATGAAGAGGGAAGAGGCCACCAATGGAGGTGGTGAGGAGTAAAAGACACACAGCCAGGAGCTGGCCGCTTCTGATGCTGGGACCTGGGTGGGAGCCAGGATGCCACTCCAGCTTGGGCTCAGTGAGAACTAATTGATGCCAGTCGCAGTCTCTAGGACCCAGGTGGTGCCCATTATGTGAAGGAACAAAGCCAGCTCAGTGGAGGGCCTGTGCCAGGCAGGCCTCTGTGGCCACCGGCCGTAGGTATGAGGCCTTCTGTCTGTCCATCCTGCCTTCCACCCATGCTCAGAGGAACAGAAGGAGTCAGGTAGGAGCCTGCTGGGCCCCTGGGCTCTGTGGACAGCAGGCTCCTGTTTGAGGGCAGCAGCTGGCCACATCGGAGGAAGTGCATGGAAACTGGTGTGTGTGCCCAGAGCTTTGCATGGGCTCATTCTTTTTGTCTTCGAAGAGGAGGACTTCCTTTCTGGTGCTCTTCACTGTTCTGTATTTTAGCATGCTGTTTACTGTGATGATTTGTGTTTCTTTCTTTCTTTTTCTTCTTTCTTTCTTTCTTTCTTTGCAATACTAGGAATTGAACTCAGGGCTTTTGCACTGAGCTATATCCCCAGCCCTTAAAAATTCTTTTTAAAAATTTTGGGGGCAGTGTTTGACTAGGTCGCTAAGTTGCCCAGGCTAGGCTTGAACTTGTGATCCTCCTGCCTCAGGCTTCCAGAGGGCTTTGGTTTCTTTACCATCTCTCCCCCCTTGGACTTCAAGCTCCAAGAAGATCAAAGTCTTGCTTGTTGTTTTCTCCACTGCACCTTCAGCATAATGTCATGCAGATTTCAGATATATAATAAAAATATCATAGGTGGCTGGGCACTGTTGCCACTGGATGCCTGAGACAGGAGGATTCTGAGTTCAAGGCCAGCCTGGGTAACATAGTAAGATCTCATCTCAAAAAGAAAATTAAGGTGAATTCTTGAAGACATACATTATTATCGTTATGTAACAAAATAGGAAACCAAAATTCAGAAATGTTGGGTAGCTTGCTTAAGGTTACACGGTGAGTAAACCTTAGAAACCAAATTCCATCCTGGGTTTTGAAACCTGTAAGGTTCCTCCCAAGCATAATGCAGGTGCCACCTGTGGCAGGAGAGAGACTGTACGCACTCAAGTATGTTTAAAGAGTGTTGAATTATAATGTAAATTTCCTTTTCATGTGTCTTCAGGCCTGATTATGTCAAGAAAATAATTTTTCCAAGAAAAATCAGGCTTGGGCTCAGAGCAAGAAGACAATCAGGATGAGTTTAGCTGTGAGAGGCAGAAAGCTTGAAAAGAGTTGTATAACAAGATGAGGAGCTTTTTGCTCATGTAAATGAATCAGAGGCAGGCAGCCCAGGGTTGGAAAGGTACTTCCATGATTTTCAGGAACCCAGACTCCCACTCTATTGCTCTGGGACCCTTATTATGCAGAGTCTACTTTATACCCCCAAATAGTTGCCATAGCTCCAGCCATCATGATTATCTTCTCACCATCAGGAAGAAGGGAAGTTTCTGGCTCTTTCTTTAAGAATTTCTTCCTGGGAGTCATACACAAGAATTCAGTTTATATTCCACTACCTTTAGAAGAAAGAGAGGGGAGAGGAAGCAATAATTTTATTCCCATCATTGTTATAAGGGCCTAGCTTTCCCAAGGCCCATAGGGTCATTGCACCTGGCAGAGCCTTCAAGTTAGCAGCTTTGATCAGAAAATGAATTGCTTGGGTGTTTGGACAGGTTATAAAATAGGACTTCCTATGACTTGTGTCCCATCTGATGAGGACAGGGAGTACCCTGGGCTTTGTGGGGGAAGGGTGATCTCTTTTCCTCCCCAAGGTGTGTGTGTGGGGGAGAGGCCGCTTCCCTCATCAGGCTACCAAGCCCAGGCCAGGGGAAAGGGTGCAGAGAACCCCCGTGGGAGCTGGGGTCCCTGCAGTGAAGTGGTTGGGTCACATAGTGCCCTGGACATGCTGATCCCGGGATGGACCTCACTGGGCAGGGGCTGGAAGGGCCAGAGAGAAACACCAGGGAGAGGACAGGCAAGGGCAGGCCACTGTCCACCCAGGTGTGGCCAAAGACCCACCTAGGCGACGCCCAGGGATCCAGGGCACATGGTGGGAGGAGGCTGCCTCCAGGCGAAAGGATCCCATCCATACCAAGTGGCTGACCGCTGTGGGCAGCTCTGGGGACTGTGAGTGGAGCCAGGTGGCTCACACCAGGGAAGCGGCGAGCAGAGGCCCCCTGGGTCCAGGTGAACTCATGGCTGCACCCGCACCCCCAGGGAACTGGCATCTGGAAGAGCCAGCCAGGCAAGTGGCACCCACCATCCCAGAGAGGACTGCCAAGGGCAGCCACAGCAGGGCCCCCTGGCCTTTCCCAGCTCCCAGCTCCCTGGGGCTGGGAAGGGAAGGATTGTCCCAGAGGCAGAACAAGCTCCTCTCTACTCCCAGGTCAGAGAGGAAGGAGATAGGGAGAAAGCAGACTGCCTGACACCGTGCAAGTCCCTGGAGCTCCCAGCTCATGGTAGCAGTGAAGGGGTCCCCTTAGAGTTGGATGGAACTGGGGTTCTGAGCCAGGCTGGGCCATTTCAGGAAGGAGAAGAAGCCCACTCCTCTGGGTCAGCCCCGGGCTTGTTAGGCAGTGGATAAGTGGGAAACTGCTTACCCACTGTGGTGTGTGCCAGGCACCCCAGGTGCCTAGGTCTCTGCCCTCATCACAGACAGGCAGGAGAGATGGATGATGCAGAATGAACACACAGAGTGAAGAGTGCTGGGAAGGACCAAGAAGAGGAAGAAGAGACAGCCACCAAGCTAGAGAAGTATTCCGGTGACTGCTTCAGGGAGAACATTTTAGGATGAGATGAGTGTTTTCTCCCTACTTCCCCAGCCAGCCCAGGGAGAACTACCTGAAGGGGTCAAAGCTGATTTGAATCTCAGGTTCCCAGACTCAGCCCTGAAATTCTGATCCTGTGGCATGTGGAGAAGAGTCAGGAACCTTTGCTAAAATACCTTGTCTGAGTCACATCCTCTGAAGGTCTGAGGATCACGGACTGGCTCAGCGATGATTTCTGCACTCACTAAGCACCCACTGGAGGGAGGAGAGAGTCTGCGTTGTCTCTCAGGTTCCCTGCTGAGCAAGTCAGCTGTATTACCTTTTAAAATAGATGTATAATCCTTACAAGAAAGCTGGGGTGGGTGCCATTATTTCACAAGTTTTATCGATGAGGAAAATGAGGCTCTGAGATGTTAAATAATTTTCTTGAGAGGACAAGGTGCCATGTGGTGGGCCCCGGAAACCGTGACCCCATCCTCTGGCCTCAGGAGATGGGAGAGACATGCACTAAAAAGGGAATCAGCCACATAGGACAATAAATTCCAGGTGACAAATGGCGGTGGACCATTCCCAACTTAAGATTTCAGAGGTAAGAAAGGTTAGTGTGGTCTGAATACTCGGGTAGAAGAACTGGGTCATCCGCAGTGGGGAGGCCAGCCTGGCAGGGGAGAAGCTCACTGAATGTGACAGTCTCATGCAGAGTGTGGAGCAGCTGCCCAGAAAGAACCCGAGGCTGTAGATCACATGGCCCTAGATGAGGAGGAGCAGGGGAGATAGAACTCACTCTCCTTGGCTCCCTTGTGGCAGGACATCAAGATCCTGCTCCCCAGTCAGAGAGGGAACTAGATTTTGCCTGGAAACAAATACCAAACACAGAGCAAACTGGAGGTTTCAAATTCAGCCCATCTAAAGATAGTAGCTCAGTGCGAAACCAAAATAGTAAAAATTCTCTACTTCTGTCTTTGTGGTACCTCACTCCCCACCCTGCTACAGCTCTGGTAGCTTGCAGGAGGCTTGGATGCATATTCTTGTCTGCCTTCAATGATGAATAGTTTCTAATATAGGCAAACTGAGATGTATGTGTGGGCATTACATGTCGAACTCTACCAGGAAACAGGGACTTAAGAGAGGGAACTGGCCCCAAAGAATTAAAAGAATCATACCACAGAGATATATGTGCACCTATGTTTATAGCAGCACAGTTTGTAATAGCTAAAGTTTGGAAACAGCCCAAGTGCCCATCAGCTGGAAACTGGATAAAGAAAATGTGGTTTTTAAATTTTTTAAAATTTTTTTATTTTTTGGTACTAGGGATCAAACTCGGGACTTTGTGCTTGTGCGGCAGGCGGCGGAACCACTGAGCTAAATCCCCAGCACCCCAATGTGGTTTTTTAATAAAATGGAGTACTGCTCAGCCATAAAGAACAAGAAACTAGAGACATTTATAGCTAAATGGATGCATATCAAGGCCATACTCTTTAGTGAAATAAATAGGACACACGTGTAAATACCGAATCATTTCTGTAGTGTGAGAAACTGAAAGTGTAAAGAAGGATTAAAATGATTAAAATGAATAATTGATAATTTGAAATAGGAAAAGGTCCAAAGGTGTAGGGATGGTGGGAGGGGAAGGGGAAAGGGAAGAAGGGAAAAATTATGAGGAAAAAAAAATGGAAACAAAGCCTAAGTAAATAGGAAGGGGTGGAGGGGTGAAAGGTGCACAGGTAATGGGGAAAAAATAAGAACTGAGATACATCATGTTCAGGTACAAGCACCCAATGATAAATGTAAATGTATTGTATACCTAAAATGTACCAATAAATATATAAATAAAAAAATAAATAAGAGAGGGAACTGGAATGATGTATCAGTCAATGCCAGCTGCAGTGACAGATAAAACCTGAAACCTCAGTGGCTTGACACAAAAAGTATCAGTTTATTTCTTGCTTACACTATGGTGTTCCTGGTCAGGTAGGCTTCGTATAGGACCTGAATCTCTTCGTGTTGTGGCTCCTTCCTTCTGTACATCCTTGGAGTCCTCTCAAATCCACGCAATACAGGTGAAGAAACACTCCTGCGCCATGGGACAAAGATCTCTGACACTTGCTGTTGGTGAGAATGAGTCACTGGTTGTTCATTTCACCAAAATGCAAGGGGACTGATGCTGTGGGACATAGTATGGCTTTTCCTCAAAAAGTTAAACAAAATCACTAACTGACCCAGGAATTCCATTCAAAAGAATTGAAAACAGGTACTCCAACAAAGACCTGGACACAAATGTTTGTCACAGCATTATTTACAATAGCCCAAAGGTGGAATCATGCTTCAAGTCCATCAGTGGATGAAGGAATAAACAAACTGTCGTATGTCCATACAATGGAATAATATTCACCCACACAAAGGAATAAAATGCTGATTCATGCTACAGCATGGATGAAGCTGGAAGGTATTGTGCTAAGTGAAAAAAATCCACATACAAATTGCCACATAGCAAATGATTCCCTTCTATAGGAAATATTCAGAATAGGTGAATCCATAGGGACGGGAAACAGATTGGTGTTTGCAGAGGCTGGAGGGGTGGAGAAATGGGGACCAACTGCTTACTAAGTACAGAGCTTTCTCTGATATCATGTAGTGTCTGGGAACTTGATGTAGGAGGCAGCTGCACAACATTGAATGTACTAAATGTCACTGAATGGTACACTTTAAAATGGTTCATTTTGTGGTATGAGAATTTCACCTTAATTTTTTTAAAATGCAAGGAGGCTGGGAAATGTATTTCCTGGCTGGGCAGCTGCTGTTTTTTCCTAGTGACGAGCCCACAGTTAGAAGGGGGTCATGTATCTTTGGTGAGCAGATCAATATCTGTGTGCACATTTCTGTCCCCAGAGCACATGTTCACTTCTCTGTCAGGTCCCTGCATCCAGCTGCAAGATAAAGATGTACAGTCCACTCTCAAGTTTGGATGTTACTTCTCTTGCATCAGTGACACAAGCTACAAGTTCATGTTATCTAACCACACTCCCTTTAAAACACAGGGGTGGAACAGAAACAGCACGACTCTAACAAAGACTCTACTTAGAAGGGGAAGAATGGCAGAGAGACAGCTACTGGTCACTGCTGGGGTCCTGCTGGACTGGCACTGAGGAGGTGTGACCATGGGTGGGAAGTCCCTCCATAGACCCCCTCAGTGTCTAGGCAGAGCTTGGGGTCTACCATGTGGGAGATTCTTCCTTGCTCAGTGTCTCCCTCGCCATATCTAAAGTGAAAGATGGGGAGTTCGCTCTTCTTAGAGGGTGCATAGTTTGCACATACCTGAGCAATCTTGGCAGACCAAGGCTTGTTTGATACTTGAACAGTCAAAATTCTTTCCTAGTCTGTACTCATTAATTCTTTGGCCATAAAATATCCTCAAAAATGTAGGCTTCTTACTAGACACAAAAAATACATTCTGTATGATTTGATTATGTGATGTTCAAGAATAGGTAAAATGAATCTAGATGACACTTTATATACTGTAACGCCAAGCACTTTCCCCAAAAGAATCCCTGTCTTTTCTCGTTGCTCAGACAAAATACCAAAAACCCTCAAGTTAAAGGAGGAAAGGTTTATTTCAGCTCAGTTTGTAGAGGTTTCAGTCCATAATCGGCTGGCTCCAAGGCAGTGCAGCATGGTACAGGGACATGGCAGGGCAGAAGAGAAATGGTACACAGCAAACACAGCTAGGAAGCAGCAACAGCAAGCAGCAGTGAAGCAAGCTTCCCTTTCCCTTTTATCCTATCTAGGCTACAAGCTTTTTGAGTGGTGCCACCGACACCCAGGGTGGGCCTTCCAGTTATCCACACCCAGAACTATGCTAAACCAATCAGTGAACTGATTTAGTACCACACGCTCTTAATCCCACTATCACACACTCTAGATCCGGCCAACCCCGAAAACCCTCACCTATGAGTGCGTGAGTCTTTGAAGGGACATCTAGACACAGGCAATTTACAGTCCTTTTGATCTAGAATTTGACAGACAGGAAGACAGAGAAAAAAACCTCAGAGGGACCACGTGACTCACCTAACATGGAACAGCAGAGGTGGGACTAGAACCCAGTTCTCCAAATATGCAGCCTAGGGAGCTGTTTCACACTGGGCTCCAATAAGGAGCCAACAGACACAGCAGTTACCAAACACAGCTTTTCCTTTGGTGCTTAATTAGCATATATGAAATACACTGCCAATCTAATTTAATTATAATTAGGTAACCAGAAGGCTGATTATGTTGTAAATTTAGATTAAAGAGCTGTTGTTTTCAATTAGGCTTGATTGTAAAGTGCTTTGACACTTTTCCTGGCCTCCAGGAAAGTTTATTATATGTGTAACTTCCCACTTACTTTCATTTTGCCCACAGGTCTGCGGAGGTAGGAACTGGACTAAAGTTCCCAGGCATCTCCAGTCTGGTGCAGATTTGGACCTGGTTTGTATCCAGCTGGTGGCAAAAGCCACCAGATGCTGCTGGGCTGTTGTATTGGAGGCTTTCAGCTGTACATAATGGAAATAGCGTGGAGGTAAAGCAGTTCCAGGGTTGGTTAATTTGCTATCAAACATCTTTAAGGGCTCACACTTGTTCCATCTTCCTGTTCAGCCAACTTAACAGGTTGGCCACTGGCTATTCCTTAACCGATTGTGTAATGGCTGTTGGAAGTCCAAGCTTTCCCATCTCCCAGGACAGAACATTCCTTCCTCACATCTCTTGGCCTCCAGTGGACCTCTTGTGATTGGCCAGGATTGTAGCACACACCTGTTCTTAAGTCCATCACCATTCCTAAGAAATCACCATGTTTGGCTTAGGCAAACTAAGACTTGCCTTACAAGGTTCTTCTTGGAGGCCATGGTTTCCTCATGTCTGCCAGCAGTGGGTGCAAGGTGTAGGAACAGAGGGTTAGGGTTGACTAACCTACCAACAGTTCCCACCTGGACCTATGTGGACACAACCTTGAAAGGTCTGGCTGAGCCCAGTTTCAATCTACAATAAGACGGTCAAAGGAATATCCAGCTGTGAACGAGTGCTTCCTGGCTCCCCAGCCACTCTCTATCATGTCTGTATTCATGAGCACTGAGCTTTTGCATGATGTGAAGGTGTTGTCAGCAATCTGAGGCACAGTTAGGTACAAAAGGGGGATAAAAAAATAGGATAAAGAAAAAATTTTCTAGAAATGAAGTAGGTAAGCTGACTGGGAGAAACATTCATAGCCAAGCCACTCAATGGTCTCTGGGGCATCTCAGGAGATCTGCCTCTTGGAAAGAGGATGTCAGAGAAAAGAGGACTGGCCCTCAGCACCTGGGTAACACACCCAGCAATCCTCTGAGGTATTATCTGACCAAAATGCCATTATTTCATTGCACGATGATGCCTGCAGCAGTGACCATCTTCTTGCTGGCCAGCCCTGCTTCGTTTTGCTGTAATGTGTGACCCACTTCTGGAATGGAGCGTGGCAGACAAGTGGACAGGCATGGAGTCATGCTTCCGAAGCTTCGGTCCAGCTCCTCTTGTCATGTCTGGCTCCTGGTCAGGGAACCAAAGACATCTGGGGGATGAGCACCACTGCTCTGCTGTCCAAGCAGCCCACCAGTTTCATAACTCAGCCCCAATAAAAAATTAGAGGGACAAAGTTCAGTGAAAGGAAGACACTTTATTTGTAAAGAGGAAAAGGAAGGGAGAGGAAAGGAAAAGAGAGATAAGTACCCTGCTAAGAAGGAATCAGGGTAGGGGGCTCTGGAAAGATGGAGGACTCATGGGCCCTTTCTTCCTGGCTGTTTTTATAGAGGAGTCAGAGGCCCTTCCCCCCTACCCAGAACTTGCCATGCCTGGATTAGCTTCCAGGCACCTCTGCCTAATGTCATTTCTTTGGGTGGTCTACGTGCAGCTTCTTTCAGTCTGTTTACTTGTCCTTGACCTCTTTTAAGGGCTTATCTTTGGGGTGGGTGGTGGGTTGGCAAGGGGTGCCTTATGCTTGGTCAGCTTAGTGTTAGTAAGGGGGCATGTGGATATCTACTGTACTCCATAATGACCCTCGAGTGAATAATGTAGTGACTCTAGAGTGAATGCACATGTGTACATATGCATATTTTAGTGCATAGGTGTAAGTACACACTGCCTTAGTTAGCCCCCCCTTCTCCTACATCTTCCTGGAGGTGGGACAGCTTATTGTTTGTGCACTTGGCTTTCTCTGAGTCCTGCCTGTCAGCTCTTTTTCTGGTCTCTTGCTGCAAGTTCCAAGGCCATTTGTTGCCTTTCTTTATCTGGTTTATTCTCTTTCTCTATCCCCCCTCCCATCCTTGACATATTTCCCAGGAGAATTTCTCTAGCGAAGTTTGTTTTAAACTCCTTCTAGTCAGGATTAGCTAGAAGACCTAAGGAGGCCCCTATTCTATTTTGCTCATCTACAGACCCCTGCCCCTATGCTCTTATCCCTGACCTTGGGGATTTTCCTACATTCTCTTAGTGTCAGCTTCCTCATCTGTAAAAACTCTACCCTCTGGGTTTCTTGTGAGAATATGATAATCTATAGAACAGGCGCAGTGCAGTGGCTGGCATAGAGTTAGGAGGAAATGGATATTTGCTGTTATTACTATCACTGATTTCATAGCCTTAACATTGTTAATATTATTATGTTACTCTGGGCACATTGAGAAGCTGGCTAATTCTCTGGCCATTGGACCCCCAGATTCCCTCTCGGTATTGGTTTGAAAGGTAGATCTGAGTCCAGAGGAAGGGAAGCCCATGCTGGATGGAAAAAGCACCTGGCATGTGCCCAGCACACAGTAGGTACACAGTAACTATTACTTGCCTTTCCTGACTTAGAATTATAAACCACCTCCAAGGGCTCCCTATTCTCTTTTGTGCCAAGCCTCAAGAGTGACTTTTTTTTTGGTACCAAGGATCGAACTTGGGACCTTGAGCTTGCGAGGCAGGCGGCAGAACCACTGAGCTAAATCCCCAGCCCTCAAGAGTGACAGATAAGCTGTCATCTCAGAGACACTGTGCTCCAGGAAAGAGGTTTCCATTTTGAAGCTCTGTTGGCTGCACAGGCAGGCAGGGAGGCCTCTGCTTCCTTATGACGTGGGCTCCTCAAAGTGTTGGGACAGCTGAATGCATAGAAGTTGAACAATGAGGCTACATGATCATAAGGCCATGGCCTATTCTTAGAGGGCTAAAATATTTTAAAATCCTCAATTATAATAGTTCTTTTAGACAGTCTTTGGCAGTATTTTGTTGACTTTGAACTTAACTCTGTTCTTTACAATTAAACACCTGAGTAACCAACTGAAGTCCAGTGAATGACTGATAGAGACTAGAATCCCTGCCTGCCTCACTCCTGATGGAGTCTATCTAGATTATCTTTTTTTTTGTTTTTTTTTTGTTTTTTTTTTGGTACTGGAGATCGAACTCGGGTCCTTGCACTTGTGAGGCAGGTGGAGGAACCACTGAGTTAAATCCCCGGCCCAATCTGGATTATCTTGATAGCTTTTTAAAGCTCATCCACTTTTCCATTTTCTACTCATTAATAGAAAATGATGTAGCAAAATATGCAATTTCCAGAAACATACACTAATGACCATTTAACAGGGATGCTGCCAACACTGACCTGTGGACTGGCAGAAAGCAGCACTGTGCCAAAGTTGGAAATGTTTTGGGTTAGAGGTATAGGGGGCAATTTGAGGAAGGATGTATGAAAGGGTTGACTGAGTGTGAAACAAACAGAAGTTGAGAGTCATTTGTATCTGCCTCTTCTTAAATATAACAAGAAATAAACCAGCTCCTCCTGGATATTCAGTGTGGCCTTCAAAGGCACCCTGCTCTCTACTCAGGGTTGGTCCATTGAGTGCTGGTGCCAAGCTCATGAAGCATCTTGTCCAGCCATCTGGAATGCCAGTGAGAGTCGCCCAGCTTGACTGGCCATGAAAAACCAGGTGTCTTGCGTTCTCTGGTGCCAGCACGGATATTATGGCACCTGTCAGTGCTGGCTGATAGCAGAGGGTCATCCTGCATTTCAGTCCCATGCCGGATGTCCTTTGTAGGCCACAGATGAATTGTAGTAGGCTGGGGTACCCTTTTCTTCTAAGACTCCATCAAGATTGGATGCACTGGATCACTCCAGGGCTTTTCATCACCCAAAACTCAAGCAAAGACTTCTAATCAACTTCCAAATTCTCATCTCCAAACTTCTCTATAATCCTTTGACATGTTCTTTCATTCATTTTTTCCTGCATGATTCCACCCCCCTCACTGCGCCTTCTAGAACTCTTGCCCCAAGATCAGCACATTCTTTCACACATTTTTCTTCAAATATTCCCTGCAGGAACTTGCCTCAACCCAAACTTAGCTATCATCTATGGACACACTTATTTCCCATACCCTGTATTCCTCCAATAAGGAGGAGGTGATGGCGCCCTTGGTCCCATAACTGCTCCTATTCTATTCCTTGCCTTTGTCTGGTGAGCTCCACAAAGCTCACATAACTAGGGTTTTCCACTGGCCTCTTCAGAGTGACTGTCTCCTGATCTGCTGGTTATTGCCACCCCTCTCCCTTTCACTTCTGGATGTGATAGTTAACTGTGTCAGCTTGAGTAAGAAATGCCCAACTAAATTGGATCAGCATAGTTTTGAGTGTGGCTAAGGGGATTACTGAAGACAGAAGACCCACCTGAGGACAGCTTGTCACCTGAATGCTATAGAGGAGAAAGGAAGAGGGAAGGATCGCTACTGTTTCTTTGGAGGACCTCCAGCCTTCACCTTCACTTTCGACCTTCCGGTGCAGACCCTTCAGCCTCCTGATATGGACTCCCACGGGACACTACAGTGAGCTCCAGGCTTCTACTGGATCCTTCAGATCTCTGGGGTACAGGCAGTCCTTTTGCACTCTTCCACATCTGACGCTGTGGGCAGCCATTATAAGCCAATCTTGTAAATTCTTATATATTTGTCTATCTGGCATTAAATCTCTTTCTCTAGTAAGCACTGACTGATACATAGGATTACCTTTATTTCCATCCCAACTCCTGCGATCATTCTCATGAGGGAAGCATCAACATCCATGTGAACAGCCTTTCTGGTCCTCTGGCCTCTTTCTAGCAACTGTAGCAAGAATCCCAACAGAGGCTCATCTGTATGTTCAAATACTTAAATGTTGTACATGCATCAAGCTCTTAAATAACACATGTCCTGTTCTTCCTTCTTGATAAATATATTTTTAGATTGTGACAAAATAGAAACTATATGTAAAACTATGTGATATTTACGGTAAAATATTGAAGACGGGGGCTGGGGATTTAGCTCAGTGGTTCTGGTACCTGCCTTGCAAGCACAAGGTCCCAAGTTTGATCCCAGGTACCAAAAAAAAAAAAAAACCTGAAGATGACTGGATGAGTTATTACTGAGTATGTCTGCATGCTCTTTTGATGGCTGGATAGGTAATAAGAAGTCATACATAATTCATAAATTATATTTATTTCATGAAAGTTAATTTTCTTGCCTTAAGTAAATTACTAATTATGTTGTTATAATCAAGACTTTCACATAATTTGTGTTCTATTGAGAGTAATGACAAATTAGATAACCTTTCTGGAGATATTGTGGTTCTTAGGGTGTCTTTTATTAATTTAAAATGTAGAAACTGTCTTACTGAGATCAAAGCAACTACAATTGTCAATTAAATTATTAAAGAAATACTTAGATTGAAAATTAATCATGAATTTAATAATCATGCTTATATTAGCCCATTTTCTATTGCTATAATAAAATACCTGAGGCAGAATACTTTATAAAGGAAACAGGTTTATTTAGCTCATAGTTTCAGAGATTCAGGAGAAGCCTGCTCAGCTTTCATAAGCTCTGACAAGGGACCTCTAGACTACATCACAACATGACAGATGCCCTCATAGTGGGAGTATATGGAAGAGAAAGAGATCACATGGCAAAATAGGAAGTCAGAGACCAAGTAGGGCTAACCCTGCCCCCAACTGGGGATTGAACCCAGGGCCTTTGCACTGAGATACAGTACCAGACCCTCCCTCTTTTAGTTTTTATTTTGAGATAGGGTCTCAATAAGTTGCTAAATTTCCCAGGCTATGCTTAAACTTGTGATCCTCCTGCCTCAGCCTTCCAGTGTGCTGGGATTACAAGCACGTGCCAGCATGTGTGGCTCAACCTTTCTCTTTTTATAACAACCCATTCTTGAGGGAACTAATTGGGATCCTGTGAAAATTACATGAATACCTTCTTGGGGTCCTGACCTCAATGACTTTCCTGTCTTCTTTTTTTTCCCAATCCTGAGGCTCAAACCCAGGGCTTCATGCATGCGAGGCAAGTGCCCTATCACTGATCTACATGGCTAGACCAATGCCCCACTTTTTAAAGATTCCTCTCACATTGGGATCAAGCTTCCAGTGTGTGAACCCTTAGGGGACATACTCAAACTACAGCATGCTCAAAAAAAAAAATTTTTTTTTTTTTTTTTTGTGGTACTGGGGATCAAACTCAGGACCTTGTGTTTGTGAGGTAGGCGCAGCACCAGTGAGCTAAATCCCTGACCCTTTGCTCAAAAATTTTGATGCTTGGTTTTATATGAATCAATTATCATCACAGAAAATGGTACAAAATATTTCAATTTCATTATATAAGTCACTAATAACAAGAGCTTCACTGCCTCTTAAAGCAACATCAAGACCCATACAGTATTTTTGAGTTATTTTTTTCAAATCATCAATGCTATGATCTAATAAGAAAACTGACTACAGCAGTATGTTATTCAATTTGTTAAAATGTCCAGATTATGTCTTGATCCATAATGGCCAAAAATAGTCTCTACAGAAATTCAAGAATATTTTAGAAAAATTATATGTGACTCTTCTTCATGGTCATGCAAACAGGTTTGTTTCTTTTAATATTTTCTTTAAAATTGTTTTAAAATATTATTCTTTCAAAGGTGAAACAAATTAAAAACTCTGGTTTTCTTTGGTAAGCAACAGTTCATACCAAATAACTGTAGATAGTGCAAGTACTAAAGTAATTTCATTTTCCACTTGAAGACCACAATGCACTCAGAGTTGAGGATCTTCTATTGTTTTCACTTAACTCTTCCAGTGCATCTCATCTGTCTTGTCTAAATTAAATCAAATTGCTTTAACACAGTGAGTAGCTCCAGGACCATGAATTAGATCACAAAATTGGACACTTGGCACAACTGGGAAATAATATTTCGTTATGCAAGAATCTATCACATTAATGCCAACTGGAAATAACTGGAGAAGTTAATTAATTCGTTTTCTCTCCTGTTAAGTGCTTCTGTTGCTCAGCTCATTCTTGCACTCCAAAGTAGCATTTGTCCCATGTGTTAATGATGGAACCAGAAACCAGAAACTTGCATGGCATCCATCCAGATGTGCTGACTTTTTGTTCTGAGGATGTAAATTTACAGCGAGCTGATTGGTGCTGGTTATGAAATGAATGTGTGGGGTTGTGGTTATGTTATACCAGCTCTGAGCATTCAATCCAAAGAGGTAGAGGTGCCCATGTATTAAGATTCTGTAGAGGAACAGAATCAACAGAGAAGATGTGTATGATTATACAATGGATTCATTAGTAGGCTCACAGATCAGAGGCGGGAGAGTCTACAATGGCCATGTATGGGATCAGAGGTGGGGAAATCCAGGATGACTGTATACTGGGGAGCTGGAGGATCCAATGGCTGTTGAGCCTAAGAAGATGGAAGCCACAGAACCAGAGGGATCAAGGATTGTGGGAAACCAGGTGTGAGACCGAGGCCTGGGTTGAACTCTCCTTGAGACGTTTGATGGCAAGCGGTCTCCTCCCTCTCGGGCTGTTTGCTAGCATGCCAGTCAACCAGTTTCAAAGAGAGAAACAACTACAGCTGAATTCAGATTAAAGAATATACACATTAGGGTGCAGTCTGCAAGTTATGAGAACCTGATTAACTTTCCCTGAACCCTAGATCACATGCTTGTTTCTTTGAGTCTAAAAAAAGTGAGGTGCACTGTCAGTTTGGGACTCTTTGACAACTAGAGGCAGAGAGTTCTCGGCCCTCCTTTTCCAAATTATCTTTGTGTCTTTGTTTTTTAAGCCTAGTCACCCCCTGGGTCAGGATAAATTCATAGGCTGGTTCCTACAAAGGATGCAGCACCAGTCCAATGTTGAAGGCCTGGAAGCTCATCATAGAGTCTCAGTGCGAGTTTGCATTAGAAGGCTGAAGAAACTGAGACTGATATCCACAGGTGATGACAAAGACTGGAGCTCTTCAGAAACAGGGATACTTCTTTCTTTCCCTTTTAAAAATTTCACCCAAGGTACACACCTGTTGGCTGGTACCACCCACATCCAGGGTGCTCTCCCCACTCCATTTGCTGGCTTATATATCAGTTATTCAGACACACCCCGAACTGTATCTGCTTGGCATTTCTTAATCCATTCAAGTTGGCATATCATGATTAATGGTCATATTAATGATCTTAATGACATGGCCTTTGATAAATTTACTTTCACCTTTTTTTTTGGTACCGGGTT
Organism: Heterocephalus glaber; assembly: GCF_053883595.1. NCBI lineage: Eukaryota > Metazoa > Chordata > Mammalia > Rodentia > Bathyergidae > Heterocephalus > Heterocephalus glaber. The sequence continues at coordinate 65,707,555 of NW_028258320.1, forward strand.
ATTGAACTCTGGACCTTGCACTTTTGAGGCAGAGCCACTGAGCTAAATCTCCGGCCCAAACTCTAACTTTTCTCTAGCAACCTGCCCTGCCTGTGTTTATTTTCTGGTCCAGCTTGGAGCCCATGGCTGGTTCATCATTTCTGCCCTTCAGTGAACTCTTTCTAATTGCAAGCTTCTGACAGAACTCCAGCTTTGAGTAGAAAGATGATCACCAATCCAGGTCTGTACCAGACTGAGCATTCTTGGAATCTTCCTTTCCCTCCCCTTTAATACTTAATCCATCACCAAGTCCTGTCCATTCTAATGTCAAAATAAGTCTGCAGTCTTCCCACACTAGGTTTGTTCCCAAGTCCAAGGCATCACCGTTTGTTCCCTAAAGTATTGCCATAGTTCATGATTGGTTTCTATTTGCACTCTTCTTTCCTATAGGCCACTCCCTTTTGGACAGTTAGACACTCTTATAAAACACAAGTCATTTAAATAAAGACACAGGTCTTTAAGAAGGACATGCATACCTGAGCCATGTCCTGCCTTTTCCCCTATGCCATACCCTTCCCTTCCCCTTCAGTCCACTCGGTTCTCATTGCCTTTCCTCAGTGCATAGAGAGCATCTAATGCCTTCCATTGCCTTGATCCTTTGCCTGCAGTGTTGTGTGCCTAGCTAATTTTCACTCACTTTTTCAACTTAGTAGAGATATTCTTTTATACAGAGGTTTTCCTTGATCCCCTAAAGTAATTTGCTTGGCGATGTCCTCTCATAGCACCCAGTATTTTCCTTCGTAGTGCCAGTCATGATGTGTTTAATGGTTTAATGATTGACATCATAACAGAAGCTCAATGAGGAGCAGAAGCAGTCTTATCTATTTGTGCTTATAGTCCCAGCACCACAGCCATACCTGTTAGTGACTGAGTGAGAGGAATAATCCTAGAAAAGAGCACTAACAGAAACCTCCCCCCACAGCCTTCTTTAGCCTAAAGTCATTTTCTTCAGCTCCTAAATTCATCAAGTTTACAACTGACTGAGTGTTATTATCTCTGTTCTCCTGCTAGGATGGAAATTAGGATTCAGGTGCTAAGATTTTGATAAAAAGAAAGAACAAAATACAACACAGAAAGAAATACAAATAGAAAATACTCCCCTGAGTGGCTACACATCTTCATTGTAAGCAGTAATCTCAGTGTACAACTATTGAGACGAGGTATTTACAGGATTCTAATCCTCTTCCCTTCTAATCAAGATCATTCCAATAGCTTTGCATTTAGATTTCCAACTGCATTATACATTCACAAATCATTTCTTTGTCAAAATTATATTGCTACAATTATATTTGCCGGGGGATAAAAGAACTATTCATTCTTCTTTATCCTAACATAGTTTTATCTCCACCAAAGTTGCATTTTAAAGTTTTCCATACTAATTCACTCACATAATAGTAAACTTAAAATGACAGTTAAAAGGAAAACCATCTGTATGTCTGTCTGTCGTCCACTACAGTCTTCTCTGATTAGTTCTTCACCATTTAGAAGAGGCACACTTGGTTTGTGGATTTTTTTCATACTTTTTCCCCCTCTTTTTTCTTATTGGTCACCTCTGAGCAATTTCATCCTTTATTAACAATGCAAGAGTTAGGATGATAGGATAAATGAAAACATGTAAAAGTCACAATAATAAGCTTTGCTTTCTCTTAGGAAAAAGTGAACCTCATATTTAGCACAGGGTATATTGTAAGAGTTGACTAAGGGAAAAAGATGGTTGATATAAAATAAGATTTCAGGGCCGGAGATTTAGCTTAGTGGTTTTGCCGCCTGCTGTGCAAGCGCAAGGACCTGAGTTCAATCCCCGGTTCCAAAAAAAAAAAAAAAAAAAAAAGATTTCAAGTAGATTTAAGTGAGTCATGCATTTATTTGTTGAGAAATACTGAACAACTGGAATGAAATATTCTGTGGAAAAGGTGATATCAAGGTATTTAAAACTGTACAAAGACTAATTCTTAGTGATACAGTCTCTGCATCCCTCCAAGTTTTGAACATTTTAGACAACTAGCCACATATGCATTTTGTACTTAAATATGAGCTTTGTGTTTCCTGACTCTCATCAGTACATACATCATTTTGCATAAGTATATTGATTAGGAAAGTATTTATGAAGGGGAAGTAGTAGAAAATTGGGATGAAATTACATAATGAATGATTCTAAAGAATTAGGTACTTGAGCCTGTAATGGGAATTGTTGCCTACGTCCATTTCAAACTCCCAAATTGACCTTAATATTTGTTCTTTCCCACTCAACCAATGTCTTAAGGAGAAACTGATCTTATTCTAAGGTCCAGGGGTGGGCCTTATTTTCCAGGAGTAAAACTATACCTTTTCCAGTAAATGGTTCTGGAATCCAGCACTAAGGGCCAGGTAGTTGGTTCAGGAATGAGACACTGAGAAGTTTGCTGAGAGCTTCTGAGAAAAATTTGCTCATAATAGAGAGTCATCAGGATTCCTGGGCCCTCTACATCTTGACATTGTTGTCCATGTATATGAGGCCTGGGTTGTGGAAGCCATTTTTCTGACAAAGAATGTAGCAGCAGAGCTGGAGGCCTGGCTGAACCATGCTTCACCTCCGCCCTTCTAGAACTTATCAGTCTGTTAGCCAATGGATATTTTGAGTTTTAAGCATTTTTAAGCTTAAAGTTTCTCCTTCTGCAAGCCAAAACAAACATTTTAACATATGATATCCAAATCTATACTTCCTTAATGTTATTTTTTTTAAGTCTTTAAGGTGTGGAATATTTTTCTGATTATAAAAATAATACATGCTCACTATAGAGAACAAAGAAAACATTGAAAGACATAAAAATTAAAACCATCCATAATCCTATTTTTCTGTAAATAACTGCTAAATGTTTTGAATTAGTCTTTTTACATATACAAATTTATGAATATATTTTACATACACAGTGGCACCTTGGTTCACGAACTTAATTCTTTCCATGATTTTGGTCTCAAACGAGTTGAATGAGAACAGAATCAAATTCAATGGTTAGGTTCAGTGTTGACCTTATGGGGAAATTTGATTTGGTTCTCATCCAGTTTAGTTTGCAACCAGCATCATAGAGAGAATTGAGTTTGTGAGCTGAGGTACCACTGTATATTTACCCTGCTATAATGAAACTCATAGCCCAGTAGAAGATAAAACAAACAAACAAAAAACAACCTTAAACAAATAGATCAATATCTGGGACTATAGAAATTGTAGAGATTATTAACCTGTGTTGAGTGTTGGGTCCATGTTACTAATAATGTTATACTCTATTTTCATACCTCAGAAAAGATCATCAAATATTTTATAAGTATTAAAATATAACATATTTTAAAGTATAATATGAAAATGTTATAATGTCCATGAAGTCAACCAGTTATCAATAGGCTCATGTGGCTTCCCTTCAGTAGGCGGTGTTTATGACAAGTTGTACCCTGTCAATGACTACTGTGCTACAACTACTGTGACATTTTGCCATATGTTTAACCAATTAAAACAAAAACAAATATCTTATGTTGATCATTTTGACAGTATACGCATGAAGAGTTCCAAATTCACCAGTGTGCTGGGTAAAAACTCCTCAAGTGTGGCCTTATTAGGATGGAAGATATATTGCTATGATTGTACCAATCCCTTCATTCTAAAATGTATTCTAAATTTTCTTTTTTAGATGGTGACAAAGTTTATTTGAAAAAGTAAAAGTGAAGAGTAAAGGAGAAACTGGCTCTGAGAGCCAGCATGGGCTGAGTAAAACAGGAAAAAGCAAGATAAAAGTACACCCTGGAGGACACAGGGCAGGCTATCATGAGGAAAGCCACCATAGCTTGTTTTCTAATTTTCAGACCCATGAGTTGGTTGGAAGAATAAAAATATAAGAGCTCATTGGTTATCTCTTAGGGATTTTTTTTTTGGTACCAGGGATCGAACTCAGGACCTTGCGCTTGTGAGGCAGGCGGCACAGCCACTAAGCTAAATCCCCGGCCCTCATTGGTTATCTTTTAGTAATTTATTTCTAACTTAACTGTATAGTGGTCAGATAATATAGTTGCTATGACAACAAAATCCTTAGATACCTAGAGAAACTTGCTTTAGGATTGTGTATGTTCATTTTTTGAAAGTTTTATATATTTACAGAAGGGAGGTGTATTCTGCAGTTTTTTTTTTTTCCACAGATTTGGGTAACTTTATTGCATTTATGGTGATTTCTTAAGGCCTATTTCCAATGAAACCATTTAAAAAGCTCTATGAGGAATGGAAATTCAGGTGTTTATGACAGTTTTCTTTAAAAAAAAAGCTTAAATTTCTGAATGAGCAAGATTCACTTTTGTAGGTAGAGGACCTGCTTCTTCATGATCTTCAGTTTTAGGTCTAATAACCACAAGAAAAGATGCTGGGTATCTGCTTAGCTTCTGTTCATTCATAAACTCCAAGTCACCATAGATACTCAGTTTCTCAGAAGGAACGTATTGTTCCCCACAGCTGTAGCAACAGCTGCACAACAAATCCAGAGCAATACCATCACTGAGAGGATAAGAGTCATTGTTAGAATCCACCCAGAGTTCACAGAGAGGCATCTTAAAAATCCATCACTTTCTCCATCTTCAAGATAGTTCCTGTGTGCTTGTGAGCTTCTCATTTGCAGATCTGAGGACATTTTGCTTAGAGACAATTCTCTCAAATTTGTAGGCCCCTGTTCCGACTGTGGTGCATACTGAATTTCTGGCTTAGACTGGAATATGACTACTTTTCCATCATCGGCTTGGAGATAGAAAGCCTAGGAAGAGGTGATGAAGCTCTGTGCAGAGCCTGTCATGTTGCTCCAGAAGGACCGCACCAGCATCAGAGGGAAGAGCAGATGCATTTTTGGCATCAGGGACATGAGTTGTTCTTGTCTCAATTCAGCAAACGGCAGCTGACTCTGGCAACAAAGATGGCAAGCATATTGCTCATCAGATTGGGAATAAGCTTCCGTACATGTAGATTCACATTTCAATTTGGTCTGATTTAAGTCAATTCCATCATCCACAAACTGAAAAACTGAAAACAGCCTGCAACCTCTCTGACGTGTACAACTCCTCTTCCTTGGGGTAGGTGTGCAAGGGGTAGGTCAGCTGACAGGCCCGGTGGCAGGATGCCGTATCACCCAAGACAGAGTTGAATGCTTCAGCTGAGGCAGTCCCCAAGCCGCTGGCCAGGGCCATGGTCAAAAATAGCAGCAGCGGGAGCCCCAGCTGGGCCTGGACCCAGAGGTTCCCCTTCAGCTCTGCCATCTTGTTCCCTCTGTCACCACGGCTCAGCTTGTTGCTGTTTTCTTTTCAGGGTTCGCCTCCTTCCCTTGTTTGGTGTTCTCCAACCAGTAATATCAGTGGGACCTCCAAAATGATATAGGGGGAAGAGATGTAACTCCCAAACCTATTAGATATCCAAAACATGAGTTCATGTTTTCTAAAATTGAAGAATGAATTCTAGGAACGAGGGAGGTTAAGAGTAGGAAAAATTTACCGAGAGAAAGAAAGTTTCTGTCTAAGAGAGACAGAAGGGGGACTGGAAAATGGGTTGCCCCTATTCTGCAGTTTTTGAGGCAAGCTTCTATATACATCTCTACTAAATTAAATTTGGTAATTTGTGTTATTCAACTCTTCTAGTGCCTTAAAGAATTTTTTGTGTGTCTTCTCTGTATTGATTGGCTTTTTCTTATAGGGACAAAATACCTGAGAAGAGAAATTTAAGAGAAGAAAGTTTTATTTTGGCTCATAGTTGCAGTTTTCAGTCCATGGTTTGCTCCATTGCTATGAGTAAAGCAGAAAAATCATGGCAGAAGGGTGTACTGGGAGAAAGCTGCTTGCTTCATGGCAGCCAGGAAGGAGAAAGGGAGAGAGAGATGAACCAGGGTCCAGATATAGTTCTCAAGGTCATGCCCCCCTTCTGTTTTCATCAGCTTCCAATAATGCCATCAAATTATGATCTCATCAGTGTATTAATCCACTGGTGAAGTTAGAACTCTTATGACCCAATAACTTCCTCAAAAGCCCATCAACTGGCAACCAAGGCTTTTAGTACCTATTTTTTGGGAGTCATGTCAAAATCCAAACCATAACACCTTGATCTGTGTATTAGTTTCTTATAGCCACTGTAATAAATTACCACAAGAGAGTGGGTTAAAACAACAGAAATGTATTTATTTTCTTATAGTTCTGAAAGCTAGAAACCTAAAATCAAGGGGTTGTCAGGGTCACATTCCCTTTGGAGGTGCTAGAGAGTCTATCTTTGCTTCTTCCAGATTGGCTGTTTATGTTTCTTGACTTGCCACATTACTTCAATTTCTGTTTTTGTGGTCACATTACCTCCTCCTTCTCATCCCTATGTCTTGTATAGGTCTCAAATCTTTCCCTGCCTTTCTCTTAGAAAGATACTTGTCATTGGATCTATAGTCTACTTGGGTAATTTAGGGATCTCAAGATCTTCAATTTAATTATATCTGCAAAGATTCTTTTTCCAAATATTCACAAGTGCCAGGGATTAGGACATGGAACTATCTTTTTGGGGGAGGCACACCCAGCCCATTTCAATCCCTCAAGATATATGAAATCATCTATTCTAATGGTGATATATCTTTTACTTCTATCAAGTTTTTGCTTCATGTATTTTGTGGCCATGCTAGTAGAGAAACATTTATGATTTTTATATCTTCCCTGGGTATTGGATCTTTTATTATGCAGGGACCTCTATCTCTAGACACACTCATCATCTATGAATCTATGACAAACTGCTGGTTGTTTGTCTGAAAAAAATATTCTGTCACTAAAAATTTTTTTTGTATCCCTAAATGTCCCAAGGTCAGAGAATTAAAAAGTGTGATTTAAAAAAGTCATTGATTAGTGTGAGGCAGCATTGTCCAAAATTAAATCATTCCACGTTGTTGGTAAACATGCTCTATTAAATACAGTGCAGAACAAATTAGGAAAATATATGTAGAGAAGCTCAAGAAAATGTGGATACTGAAGTACACCAAAGGTAATAATTTCTCAGTGCACACAAATAACATACCTTGTAGAGATAAAGATTTATTACCTACTAATTTAAATGCAGTTGAGGGTTGTTCTAGACAACGTCTTTATCACCACTAGTTCGGATGAGCTCCAACAAATAATTATATTTCTCATATACTACTATTGTAGATAGCTAAGCTTGTGAGAAAATATAAGGCAGTTAGGCCAGGCCAGGCCCTCAGCACAGAAAACAATTGAGTTGCATTTACTAAAGGTTCACGATTCAAAAAGGAAGAACTACTACACCCATATACTTCCCCCAGGAATGAATAGCAGTGATTGATATTCTAAATAGACATCAATCACTTTAACTGGGGACCAAAACCTCCCTAGCTAGTCCATTCCTTCTGGGAAACCCTTTTTCCTGACTTGCTTGCCCAGTGACTAGCTTCCCCATTTGATTCCCATTTAATCAATATTATCTAAGTGACTATACTTATAATCTTATTGGTTAATCATAGTTTCGTCCCACCTCGCGATTTCTCATTGGATCATATTACTTAAGGGACTACATTTACAATCTTATTAGTTGACTAGTTTTGTCCCACCTTGAACTTGCCTCACTTTGTGGCTTTGCTCAGATAAAATACCTTTCAGAAGCAGGTAAGTGGGCAACCCACTTTCCAGTCTTCCTTCTGTCTCAGACAGAAGCTATCTTTCTCTCAATAAATTCTTCCTACTCTTAACCTCCATTCTTGGAATTCATTCTTCTATTTTCGAGAACACGAAGTCGGCATTTTGGACATCAAGCAGGCTGGGAGTTATATTTCTCTTACATTATTTGGATTATCCGGAGGTCCTCATATCATACGCCCTATCTCACTACTATAACTTGAGAATGCAAATTTATTGAGGAAAAAATTAAAAGCTACTTTTCTTTTTTGACTCAAGACACACACCTTCAATTTGTACTCAGATTTTTCAAACAGTGCAGGAAGCTTGGCATTAAAAAGGATTTCTAGCCTGTGTACAGACGAGTAAAGAAGTTTCAAAACATTTATGAAAGCTGAAGAGTAGCAAAGTGCTAAAAGCATTAGCCTAGCAAAGTGGAAACCCCAAGTTCAATCCCCAGTAAGCGGGCGGGGCGAGGCGACCCAGGATTATCTCAATCGTATCAGTGTATTTCGCCATCCTGTTATGATTCAGTTTATGTTCTCGATTTTGGGTCACAGGGTTGAAGAATGGGCCCACGAGCAATCCACCCAGGGCTTTCTGACACATTTATAATCTGCACTCCGAGGCCTCCTGCGGCCCCACATCTCCGTCCCCAAGCAAAGGCTGGATAGACGGAGCCCAGAAACCTATCAATCTTGAGAAAAACGCGACCAACTGGTTGCATAGTGCTACAGCTAGCCCAGATTCACAGGCAGATTCAAGAGCCGGTCTGCTCCTCGTCGTCCTGGTAACCAGACCGCGAACGCGCAAGCGCACATCAAACTTCCTTACCTCTTGAGACCCACCCGGGGGCGGGGCCTACGCGTGTTCCTCTGGCTCCGTCGCCCCACCCCTCTAGGTACTGGGCCACTGGAAGCCGGGCATTCCTCCGTCCTATTGCGTGACTCACAGCTCCCGCCCCTTTTTGCTCGGCTTTCCCCAGGCTCCTCCCTCTCACCACGTGCCCTCCGGGCCGCGCCCCCTGCGCCCTTTCCAACCTCCTGTTGGAAGCTGCTGTAAAATGTCGTGAGCGGCATTACAGCTTTACGGCTGCCTCTCCCCGGACGCGATCTCCCGAGCGCCCACCGCCGCCAGCCGGGTCTCCAGGAGAGTCGGCCTGGCTGAGAGCGAGAAACCCGGCGCGCCGCTGCTCTCCTCGCAGCGCCCGTCCCGGTCCCCGGCGATGTGAGCTTGAGCCAGCCGCGGTGCCCCCTGGCCCGGGGTTGAGACGCGGGAGGCAGGTGCCTGTGAGGCGGGCCGGTGCCGGGGGCCAGCAGGATGGAGGAGAGCATGGAAGAGGAGGAGGTGCTCATCTACGAGGCGATGATGGATGACCAGAACCACAACAACTGGGAGGCCGCCGTGGACGGCTTCCGGCAGCCCCCACCGACCCCCTCGTCGATCCCCGTCCCTGCATGTGAGGCTCCGGGCGGGCAGCTGCTGGCGGTGCCCGCGGTCTCCGTGGACAGGAAAGGCCCGAAGGAGGGGCTCCCGATGGGGTCGCCGCCACCGCCGGACGCCAATGGGGTGATTATGATGTTAAAGGGCTGCGACGCGGCCGCCGCCGTGGCTAAGGCGGCCCCCGCCCCCACCCCCAGCCCCAGCTCTGCCATCAACATCAACACCTCCACCTCCAAGTTCTGTGAGTCCAGCCTTTCCTCGGCAGCCTTGGCTCTCCTCCCCACCCGGACGCCGAATCCACCCCTTCTTGGAGCAGCCCCGCTTCCTTTGTTTCAGGCCTGGGTCTCTCCTCTCCTCTCCTCTCCTCCCCTTCCCGCCCCCTCCCCCTTCGTGTGGTGTCTGTGGCCAGTGCCTGAGGTGTCCTGGCTTCTTGTATTACCTGACCTAGAGAAGCAGCCCGGTACGCACGCAGCCCCAAGTTCTGCTACAAACGCGATCCTTATCACAGCTGGCTCTCTCTCAATATTAGGAAGCTCTTTTCTCTCCGGCCCCCTTAAGTTTCGCCCTCAAAGGTGAGGGGAAAATAAGACTGCCTGAGTTTCGGTAGGGAAAGGCCTTCAGCCTAAGCAGCTAGAGAAAAGAAATTTGGCTACTCTTGTTCTTATGCTGTTACCTAGTCTTAAGCAAGTCAGGAATTTGAAAGTTGACCTATTATCTACACCCGTTCTTTGCTTCCCTGTACACTTTTGCATCCTAACGGAGAAATGTATGAGTTGCTTCTTAATGTAGTGGGAACTGTGATAACTGTTTGGAAGTTAATGTATAACATCACTTTTCGCAGCCTCTGCTCATGAAAATAAGCAACTTAGCATGTGTCCAAATCCAGGATTTTGTTGCATGTTAAGTTTCATTATGTTGTGATTTATCTTAACTGTTGCAGGCAGAAAGATTCAAGGCCAAAATTTGCTTTGTGATAACTGTCCCAGGGCCTTCCATAGCTATGGAAAAAAGAATGGTGCTCCCCCCATGATGGTAGTTGCTAGAGTGAATGTGACCCTCACTGCTAGGGGTTTTTCTCATTATTAACTTTTAAGTTCTGAAGATTTCATTTCTAATTACTGATTTATCAAGCTGTACCAGTAGTTGTCCTCTTAGCTGTGAAGAGAAAATAGTACTTGCCTTGATACAGATAGGTAGTCACAACTTTACACAAAATTTTTTATGAAAACAGCGCACAACTTTATTTGCCTTTGAGATACTGCTTCAGTGAGACATTGATGTGCAGGTGTGGTTGCTAAGATTTGCATACATGAGAATACCATTTATGTTGTGTGGTTTATGTGTTGAAGGCTATGTTGTGAAACCAGATCTTGTACAAAGTGGCAAAGTGACTTAAGGAAATGATGTAGGGAGCTTGCATTAGTGCTTAAACAAAGTTCATTTGAAGAATTAAAAAAGCAGCAGTTAAGAGCAGAAATCAGTGAACTTGAGAACAAAAGAATTTACCAAACTAAGAAAAGATTAATACGCTAGGCAGACTTCTGATAAGATTGATCAAGGAAAAAGATACAATATAAATAAGTGAAAAATGGAAAATTACAAATATGAAGCTTTTAAAAACTATTAATTACTGTGTATCAGTAAATTTGAAAACCTAGTATTCTTAGAAAACTTATCAACTCTGAAAATTGGTATCAGAAGAAATAGTTTGAAGTAATTTTAATAAACTGAAGCAGTATTGTTAAAGACCTCCCCTTTTGAAAACATGGATCCAGATATGCAGATAGGTACTCATATTAGTGAGCTCTATGAAACTTAACCAACACTTAATTCCTTTTTACATGTTGTTGAAGAAAGGAGAAGAATGCCAAACTTATTTTATGAGATTAGTGACATCTTAATTCTAAAACTAGATAAAAGTATAGGTGTGTTTCACTCACTAGCAAGGAAATGAAAATCTCACACAGTACCAGTTCATCAAATACAACTATGTGTTAAAAGAATCGTGATCCATAGTTTGTCCTAGTAATGTCAGCATGGTTCAACATCTATATATCTATTAATATAATTTCTCATTAATGGAAGAAAGAAAAATTATGATTATCTCATTTGATAAGATCCAGCACCTATTTATGATAAAAGCTATTGGCATACTAGGAGTACAAGCTAAGTAGATGAAAATTATTATCAAAAATTTACTGGAAATAATTATTATCAGTGGAGGAATTTTAGATACATTTGATTTAAAATGTAAAATGGTAAGATATAGATGTCCCTGTTCACTACAGGTTAACATGGTAGGGAAGTTCCTGGTTAACATTGCAAGGAAGGAAAATAAGTTGTAAAGGCTGGACGGTAGATAATAAAATCATATTTTGCAGAAAATATGATTTACTAAGAACTGGTTTTTTTTTTTTTTTTTTTTTTTGGTACCAGGAATCGAACCTCAGGACCTTGCACTTACCAGGTGGGTGTGGTGCCACTGAGCTACATCCCCAGCCCAAGAGGAATTATTGAAATCAGTAGGAAGTAGGGAGATAGATCTTTTGCAAATGGGAAGGGGACCGAGAGATGGGGGATGGGGAGGGCAGAGGGTAGGGGAGAGGGGATGAAAAAGCACATATTCCATCCAGCTCCCCAGGAGGAATGTGATCATCATGTACTACAATCAGGTGCTCCTGAGAAGAAGAGAGACATTGTTAGGATTAGTAAGAGTTTGGAGTTGTTCAGATTTAAGGTTAACCTACAAAAAATAACATTTACACAGCCATGAAAAGTAGTCAAAAGTAGGTACCGTATTCAAAATAGCAACATTCAAAATTCAAAATAGCAACAAAACTATAAAGTGTCTAGAAAATAACCTAAGAATGTACAAAACCTTTAAGGAGAAACTTTAGACTTTAGAAGGGTATCTAAACAAATGGCAGAAGGTTCTGTGCTTTTAATCTAATTATTATAAACATATTAGTTTTCTCCATTTTAATCTAGAAATTCAATTTGCATGCCATAATATTATATTTGGCTTCTTTTTTTTTTTTTTTGGTACCAGAGATCGAACTCGGGACCTTCCGCTTGTGAGGCAGGCGGCGTAACCACTGAGCTACATCCCCGGCCCTACATTTGGCCTCTTTGACAAACTCAGTAACCTAAATCTAAAATTTATGGCAGGTGGAATAAAGTTTGGGAATTACTGACCAGTGTTAAAGATTCATTTTGGGGGCTGGCTTGCCTTATCAGAAGTTAAAATAATATTTCAAAACTGTAGTAATAACAGCTTGTGTAAGTGCAAGAACTGGTATAAGTGCAAAGGAACAAAGTAGGGGGCAGGGAAATATATATAAATATATATATATATATATATGTGAACTTTTTTTTTTTGTACTTGGGGATGGAACTCAGGATCTTGCGCTTGCAAGGCAGGCGCGGTGCCACTGAGCTGAATCCCTGGCCCTATATAAACTTAAGGTAAAGATAACATCATAAATCACTGGAGAAAGGAGTCTTATGTTGGGGAGAACGACTCAAACTTAGCACTGTAAACAGGATGGACTCTGAATGAATTACAGACCTAAGTGTGAAAAGAAAAATCTACAAAGTTAATAGAAAATATTAAAGAAACGTATTCCCCTATGGACAGGGAAGGACTTCTAAATGATTCAAAAGTTTATACAGGTTAAAAAATAATGACTGATTATATAAGAATTTACATTTTTCATTTAGCAAAAGATGAAATAATGAGAATATTTGCAGTGCTTACAACTGGCCAGGGCTTATTTGACTAGATAAGAGACTACAAATCTACAGAAAAAGGGCAGCAACCTCTAGAAAAATAGGCAAAGGGTATTAAATAGTTTACAAAATAGGAAGTTTTAAACATGAGACACAAATATTATCAGAGATGTGCACATTGAAATGTTGAATGTCTTTTTCTCCCATTAGACTGATAAAAATTGGAGAGCTGGGTAGTATCGAGTGTAGGTGGGGTGTAGGAAGACCCATACTTTCTTGCAAGAATAACAGGGTAGTGGACTTGTGTGCCATTGAGATGCACAAAGACTCTGTGGACCAGATAACAAAAGTTAGCTAGAGTGCTGATGTAGCCCTGAGCCAGGATAGTAAAGATATTACTGGATTGTAGGGTAAAAGCAGCTTTTGGTGATCTCTGTTTTGAAGTATAGAAAACTTGATGGTTACATATTACTAGGAGCAGTGTTGATTTGTCCTGCTGATGAGGCTGTATTTGGAACAGCAGGTAAAATTGGAGTCACCACCGGGTGTGATTAACTATAATCTTCTACAGTCTTTCTTCAAGGCCCATCTCCTCTTTGGCCACATTGAAATTGAAGGGTCCTCAATCACCATCAAATCTTTGAAGTTGCTGCATCCTCTGTTTCTCACTGGGATGTGCAGTTTGTCATTTTGATAGGATGGGACACATCTAGGGATTCCATTTGGGCTCTTCCTCTAATATGGCCCTGCCTCCATAGTTCAGGCAGCTGTATTACTTATGTGATCCGGAACTGGGAAATGATAGGGCAGGACCTGGGATTTACTGGGGACATTTTGAGATGGATTGAAGCCAAAATGTTATGTCGTGTGACACCCGTAAGTTCCTGATTTGACTCATTTGCTACAATGATAGTCTGGTTCCTGAGGTTTAGAATGGGCTCAGGCTCAGAGTATTGAGTAGTCCTTGAAAAATTTGAGTGATCTCCATTTCCCAAATGTGTGGCCTCCCTAATACATAGCTGCATGCTCTACTGGAAAAGGCTAGGAGGAAGACTTTTAAGTATACTCTTGAAGCAGTTTTAGAACCCATCTTCTGCCTTTGTTCCATGGACTTTTTATCTAAACATATTCAGTCTGGGTATTACTTGGCTCTTGAGTGACCACTCCAGTAAGACCTCTCATATTTTTTTTCCTGCTCCCTTTGTACAGATCAAATAATACATTAGTATACTGCCTCTGTTTTTCCTAAGGGCACCATGAATAGCCACCACCAGAGATCCAAGCCATTCTGCTAACCACCCTAGCTCTGCTGCCTGTTAAAATAATCATGCTCACCTTATACCTAGGAGGTGCTTCTGTGTATCCTTTGTTACTGTGAAAATTGAGCTCTCTCACTGAAATCAGAAAGCCTCTTTGAATCACAATATTGCCTGTCTTTAACCCGAAACTATAATGGACAACAATCTCAGCATTTTATTCAAACATAGTAGTGTATCCCTTACCAATATACTTTTTAATTCCCAGGGCACAGTTTAAGAGAGTGCATGTCACGGTTAGATATGATAAACCCTGTTATCATTCCTGTCTTCATAATTCTGGACTCATTTCCTCCACATGTTAAGGAATTTTGGTGTCCTGACCTCCTCTTCCTCCTTCCTTCTCTCCTTCTAGTTTTTTGTTTTCTTCCCTTTTCTCTCCTTGCCCATTTCCTTCCTTCTGTACTTTTTTTCTTCCCTCTCTATTATAGACAGCCAAGTTAGGTAGAAATATTATAGAATGACAGGGCTGGGCCCTTGAGGAAGTCAGAGCAGAGATGAGAGCACATTACAACTGTGGTTGGAGGCGGATCTGTCAAAGGCCAGGCCTCAAGATAAAGACGGAATGACCAGGCCTACAAGCCTCCCCAAGGGATAAGCAATCAATTGAAGATTGTACTATAATTGGTATGACTTGGTTCAATAAAGAGTAGATAAACATCACTCACCCCAGTAGGTGACCAGGACCTCCTGATCCATCCCTTCCTAACTAGGTCCTTGTTCTCTTATTCTTTTTTTTTTGGTACCAGGGATTGAACTTGGGTCTTTGCGCTTTCGAGGCAGGCGCCGGAACCACTGAGCTAAATCCCGGACCCCTAGGTCCTTGTTCTTTCCATGTACACATGCTACATGACCTACTTCCCCGTTGGATCAATATTACCTAAGTGGCTATACTTGTAATCTTAGTTGTTTATAGTTTTAAACCACATACCCACCGTGTGATTTTGTTCTATAAAACTTCCTCTGTGAAGCAGGGTCCATGGCAACTCACTCTCAGGTTCCCTCCTGTCTCTCAGGAGCTATCTCAATAAATTTTTCGTGTGCTCCTACTTCATTGTTCCTTAGAATTCATTCTTTGATTTTGAGGAACAAGAACTCAGTGTGTCTGACATCTAGCAGGTTGGGAGTTACATTATTTCCTGTATATCACCTCCACTTATCATTAGTACAGTGTACCTGTATTAGGTGTGTGGTTTGATGAGTTTTGACCCATGTACAGTAATGGGTCTGGGATGTGATTTTACATACTGGCAAGTGAAAAGCTTGCCTATTACCGTTAACTACTGGATGCCGACAAGCTGGGAGACTCCTGGGTCACAGACTGGAATGTACTATTTACAGCACAGCAAAGAGCATAAGAATTAGCATATTTGCATAAATTTCCCTTTCCCAAGTCCCTTGAGGATGTCATACTATAAAGCAAGATGGATGTTCTCTTAGTGGGCTTGTGTTGCAGCTAAAGAACATTGAATTTGGGCAACTCCCAGCTTTTGTTTTATTTTGTTGAGACACGGTCTGTATGTAGTTCAGGTTGGCCTTGAACTCACTGTGTAGCCCACATTGGTCTTGAGCTCTCCTGATTCAGCCTCCTTTTATAGAAAGCAGTAAGCAAACCTGTTCCTTGTTTAGAGGGAGATGTTATCTCATCTTTGAAGGTTACCAGGTGCAGAAAAGCCCAGGTGGATTGCTCAGGGCTTTTCATTCTTGGCATACTTAGACCTATAGGATTGTAGGAGGCTGGAGGAGCACTATCTCTTCAACAGTAATTGATTAATCAAGAAATGAAGCCAAGCATGGTGGTGCACACCTGTAATCCCAATCCCACCACTCTGGGAAGCTGAGGCAGGAGGATTGCAAGTTTAATCCCAGTCTGGACAACATAATAACTTAGCAAGATTCTTATGTCAAAATTTTAAAAAACAGGCTGGGGATATAGCTCAGTGCAAAGGCCCTAGGTTCAATCCCTAGTATCCTCCCCCCACCTGTAAAGAGCTAAACATTTCCATTGCTCTAAAATGTGCCTCATGTTGCTTTGCAGTCCATCCCAGGCATCCACTGATCTGTTTTCTGTCACTAGAGGGATTCATATAAGTGGAATGATACACTCCATTATTTTGTGCTTGGTTTTACTCTCATACCCAGCTTTTGAGATTATTCCATGTTCTTGCATGTACCGATTATTTTATTCCTTTTTAAGGTTGAGTATTTTTTTTAAATACCACACATAGTTTATTCATCTGTTCATCATTTGAGTTGTTTTCAGTTTTGGCTATTATGAATAAATCTGCTCTGAACAACCCTGTACAAGGTTATGTGGACGTAGATTTGTGTATAAATACCTATAAGTAGATGTCCTTGATCATATATTAGTTATATGTTGGCAAGCTGCCAAATTATTTGCCCAGTGGTTGCACTGTTGTATATTCCCACCAGTGGTATAGGACAGTACCAATTATTCCAGATACTTATTCGTGCTTGTACTGGCAAAGGGCAACAGATTCTTGGTGTTGTCAGCCTTTTAAATGGTAGATTTCCTAGAGGGTAAGCGGTAGTATTTCATTGTGGTTTCATTTTGCATTTTTCTTGCACATGTGCCCTTTGGGTTTTCCATTGATTTCTGGTTTTATGAGAATCTGTTCAGATCTTTTTCTCATTTCTTGTGTTTGTCTTACTGTGTTTAAAGAATTAATTGCAAATTTTGAAAATATCTTGTCAGATATACATATTGTGAATGTTTTCTCTATGGCTTGTCATTTTCTTTAAGTGTCTTCCAAAGAACAGATATTTTTAAATTTTGATGTTAATTTAGCAATATTTTCTGTCACTTGTGCTTTTGCATCCTGAGAAATATTTGCCTACTCCAAAGTCAGGAATTTTTTTTTACATTTTCTTGTAAAAATTTTATGATTTGCACTTTTATGTTTAGCTTCTATGACCTGAGTTAGGAGTTGATGTGTACGTATAGTTGTGAGATAAGGATGAAGCCCCTTTTTTTTCCATATGGATGTCCATTTATGTCAAAACTGTTTGTTGAAAAGACTTCCCTTTCCTTACTGAGGTACTTCGAAGCTTTGTAAAAAGTTGCTAACCATGTATGAGTTGCAGTTATGTTCCACAAATCCCTGGTTTGATATATCATGCTTAGGATTGTTTTGTCTTCTTTTTTTTTTTTTTTTTGGTACTGGGGATCGAACTTGGAACCTTGTGCTTGTGAGTCAGGTGGCGGAACCACTGAGCTAAATCCCTGGCCCCTCTTTTTTTTTTAAGCAGTGGCAAAGTTTATTTGAAAAAGTAAAAGTGAAGAGTGAGGGAGAAACTGCTCTGTAGAGTGAGCTTGGGCCTGTAAAAGAGGGAAAAGCAAGATAAAAGAACACCCTGGAAAAAGCAGGCAAGCTATTATGAGGAAAGCTACTGTGGCCTGTTGTGTCTTCTGACGATTGACTGTATTATCATGATGGGATGTCTGTCATTATCCCTGCTAATGTTCCTTACGCCTAAGGCTACTTTTCTGATAGACTTTCCTGAAGAAGGGTTACTGTTTGCATGGTACATCTTTTCTAGTTATTATTTTTAAGCTATATGTGTCAGGTACATTTCTTTTTTTGGTACCAGGAATTGAACGCAGGACCTTGTGCTCGTCAGGCAGGTGCTGTGCCACTGAGCTACATCCCTGGCCCTTATGATTTAGTTTTGTCTCCAGTTTGGCTTATTAGCCTGCTCTTTTGTCATTTTGTGGTTATTATTTTAGGACTTAAAAAAAATTATTTACAACAATCCACACCTTCAAATAACAGTATAGTAGTAAACATATAATGTGAAATTCCAATAGTATATTTGATTTCTTCAGTCCTGTTCTTTATACTATTGTTGTCATATATTGCTATCATGTATATTACTTAAATATATCATAAGCCCCATGTATGCACTGTTAATAATTTTGCTAAAACAGCTATTTATCTTTTTAAAAACATTGAAGTGAAATTCTTGTATAAAATCAACTATTTTAAAGTGTACAATTACATTTACAATGTGAAACTACTCCTCTGTTTCAAGACATTTTTATCACTCCACAATAACATTTTCTACCCATTGAGCGGTTATTTCCCATCCCTCCCCCTCCCCAACTCCTAGCATCATCCAGTATGTTTTCTGTGTCTGGATTTGTTTTTTTCTGGATTTTTCACATTAGTGGAATCATATGTGAAATTTACTTTTTAAATTATGAAAAACTGGAAAAGAAACCTTTTATATTTATCCTAACAGTTGTTATTTCTGTCACTTTTTTCCTTTGATCCAAGTTTCTATTTTTCTTCCACCATAGATAGGACTTTAATACTTTTAGTATATTTCTTTTAGCCTTAAATTTATTCAACTTTTGTTTGCAGAAGTTCTTATTTTATATTCATTTTTAAGGCTATTTTTGCTGGTTATAGAAGTCTACATATATAGCTTTTTTTGTTTACTTGTTTTGTTTTTCCTGTCAAAACTTTAAAGCTGTTTCTCCATTGTCTTTTTTATAAAAAAAAATGGTCTTATCGTTGTTCTCTGTAGAATGTCATTTTCTTCTGGTTATTTTAAAGATTTTTTTACCTTAAATTTTCAGCAGTTTGGTGTTCTGGGGAGATAGTATGGTTTTCTTTTTGTTTATACTTTTTGGTGTTTGTTTGAGATTCTGGGTTTTGAGGTTTTAGAATTTGTCAACTTGGAAGATGACCCTTCTTCCCCACCCCCCCGACACGTGTTAGATCACTTATACCTTCCTTGAGTCACTGAAACTTCTCATTTTCTTTTTTCCCCTCTCATGTGCTTTAGTTTGGGTAGCTTTTATTGCTGTTTCTTTATGCTTACTGATATTTTTTTTTTCGAGTCTAATCTGCTCTTAAAAATTTAAGCAGAGTTCCAAATGTTTTAATGCAGGCTGATGTTGAGTTCAGGTTTCAGTTAGTTAATCAAGCAAACTGTTGGAGCCGTACCTAGCTTTTTGAGGTGGTACAGAGGGTAGAGAATGTTTATTAAATGCATTCCTTTTGATAACTCCAGTCTTATCTAAAATTTCTTTCTTCCATATTTGGCACCTTCAGGACCCATTTCCATGTGCAGAATTCCCAGGATTCTGCCAGTGTGTCTGGTGCTAGTCTCGTAGGTCTTTTGGAATGTAAGTTGTCTCCTGCTTGCTTAGGGTTTGTTCTTGTTCCTCTGGGAAATCTGGTTCGGATTAGAGGTCTAGAGGCAGAGAGGCTGCTTGAGGTGTAAGACTGAGAGAAGTTCCCTGTCTTTCGTGCAGCGTCTTTCTTCATGTAAAGTTAGTCTGGTGCTGGTGAGGAAGGGCGCTGCCTAGGCAGGAAAGGCTCAGTGAGCTTTGTGACACTAGGATTCTCAGGTAATAAGATTGCCTCAAACTGGCACAGTTTGTGGTCTCAGGGTCCTACTGCTTTGTCATCACTGCCCTTACTTTTACTGTGTCTAAGCTTTGAATTTATATGGTAATTCTATAGCCTTTAGACCGATTCTGTTTCTGATTTTTAGTGATCAATCCAGGATCTGTAAGAATTAAGATATCGCTTGATGGCAGCTGTGGCTGCTTTTTGGTCCTCCCTTCAGTGATCTAATAGTTTTCATTAACCTTTCAGCTGTTGATAGGCTAAACAGCCCCTTCTGTGGTTCTTGTGTCTCTCACTTCTGTCATAGCTATCACAGGAGTCTGCCAGATTGTATTCCCTAAGAACTTCATTCACATGTCCACAGACACCATTTTAGTAACTCTTGCTGCTGCAAGCCATGCACTGACAGAACCACGTTTTCCACTGGTGGCTGTTGTCATCATTGCCTCTAAGTTCAATTAGGTTAAAAGCCCAAAACTAGCTTCCTAGCTTTTGAGAGTTCACGTATTGTAACTACCTGACACTTTACCTAGTACTTTATCAGTCATTGTTCAGTGCAAGAAACCATGCTGAGTATCCACAGCAAGAAGTAATTTAATGATAGGAAGTAGGTGCTTTACAAATCTTTGGAAAGTTTGGAGAGGTAGAATCCAGTGAGGGTGGTCCCCAGGCATGTGTTTGAGAGATGAGGGTGGTGACATTGCTGCTGTTCTTAGATCATCATTACTCTCTCCCTCTTCCCTGACCGTAGTGACCAGACACTGAAATGTGGAATTTGCCACAAACTCTTATGTCTCTTCTTTGCAGAACCATCAGTGACAATATGTTCTTTGCTTGGATTTGGCCTTCCAGATCTCACTCAAGTGCATTTCTTTGGTGGAACTAATTTGGAAGGTGTAATTTTTAGTTTAAGTTCCCATTGAACACTAGTCAGCTGTCTATGAAAATAAGTTCTCAATTTCAGGACATTACATAACCACAAAGGTTCATTCCTTGCTCCTTACACAAGCGGCTCAGAGTTGGCTATTGCTCTTTATATATCATCTGATTGTGAAGAGCAGACGGCTCTTTTCTGGATCCTGCCATTCTTAGCAGATGCAAGAGAAGAGAGTGGACAGAAGCATACAGTGGCTTTTAAAGCTTCTGCTCAGGTTAGCACAGCTGATGCAGGACATCAGAATGCCACATCTGCTTGTGTTCCAAATGTATTGAAAAGAGTAAAAGGGTTTCCTGAGTGTGTTGGGGAGGTGAGCATTTTGGGACTAGAGGTCTGAGGATAAGTAAGCAGTGAATGAATGGGGCGTCTTACATTGGTATGGTGATGCTCTGTGACCTGAGGAGACTTAATAACTCAACCCAGTGTACCAGTGCTTTTTCCTCCATCAGCTGAACAGGAGCTTTATGGTATTTTAAGATGAACTGAGTGAAATTATTGTTTTTAAAAATTAACTTGATTCAAAAGTGTGTTAAAAATTGATTTTCATTTTGAATATTTTATTAAGTCCCAATGTTGCCTGTTAGTTCATCTAAGCCTTTGTGTTTGTTTGCAGATAGAATGATTCTTGGATTACTTAATGTATTTTGATCTTAAAATATGCACCGTGTGCATCATCCGTGGTAGTTTGGTATCTTCCTGCCAAGTTGCACTGCAGCAGGCATCGCTGTGACGCTGTTCCATTGGCCGAACTTCAGGATCTTACTGGGGCTTTTGCCTTGCCATATTTCATACATATCACAAGAGGTAGCATTGATGAAACTTTAAGAGAAAGCCATTTTAATATTTATATAAGGACCCAGTCCAAAATCCCAAAAGAAAATCAGTGTTGCCTACTTCCTCTGTGAGCAGTAACTGTAAGCTGTAGACCTTATGTAAGCACACTGTAAGCCGATGAGCACAAGATAGAAGTTTATTGTTGCTGTCCCTTTGCAGTCTGGGTCAGCAGGGCAGACTGGCCTTCCATTTTTCTGCCCATTTTTTGTGAACATTTACCTATTAACCTCTAGGTCTCTCACAGGTAGTTGTAGGTGTGCTTAGACATCTGAATGGCATTTTATTCAGTAGTTGGTTGTGTATTTAATGTCTATCAGGCTGATACTTTAGCCTCTGATAATGAATGAGGCAGTTTAATGTGCGAGGCGATGGAGAGACAGAGTTATGATTCATTATGATTAGATGCTGCAATAAAGTTCTATACTCTTTGATAGCTTAGAGGAAAGAGAGTTCTTCTGAAAATGAAAGGCATTTCCAGGAGGCTGGGGAGGTGGGGAATTGGACTCAGAGACGTCTGGGAGAGGAGAGCCTGAGCCAAAGGCCTAGAATTGAAGCTGTTTTGGAGTACAGGTGTGAGGAGGAAGTGACACAGATTAAACCTAGATAGATAGAAAGGGCTGCACAGTGAAGGACTGCCCGTGCTGGAGGAAGGGTTTTCTTCTGTGGGGAGGGAAGCTATGGAAGTGTACTCAGGGAAGCGACCTTGTAAGGTTTGCCGTGGTGGGAGTGTGGGGAGAGTAGAGCCGGGCCTGGGTTAGGGGCTCTAATTGCTGTTGTCTGGACAGGAGGCGGGGCCTGAGCAGATAAAGCCTTGGAAGCAGGACGTGTCAGATCTTGGACAGATTTGTGGCTGGAGGCACAGCATGGGGTGAGGGAGGGCTGCCGTAGATAGACTGAGGGTTGGTAACTGGGTAGCCAGCGGGGACTTTAAACTGGGTGTGGAAGGAGGGAGGCATGACCCTGTGTTTCCTCTTTAAGGTATCTAGGACATTGAAATACAGAAGCCCTGGGCAGGGATGGAGCTTAGCAGCATCTCGCCTCTTGCCTCTCTAGTGCAAGCGCAAGGTTCCCAGCTCGATCCCGGTACCAAAACCAAAAACAAGCCCAGAGGCAGCTGGTAAATCCTGGGCTTTCTCGTGTCTTGTGCCTTATGATATTAAAGGTCTTGAAACGAAAATATAATTTCAACATACCTCTTTTTCCAGTTTTGAGAATTTTAGATTCACTAAGCTGTATGGCTTCAAGAAACAAAACTTTGACACCCTACCGAGGTCCTGAGTCACGCGGAAGACACCGAAATCACCCCACTGCAGACAGGCAGCCACCTGATTCCACATTAGCAAGGCAGCCACCTGATTCCACATTAGTAAGGCGCAGAGGACACCAGACCACCAGACCAAGGTACTGAGTCCCACTGTTCCCGGCCCAGAGGTAGGGGCTTCTGAGCTGTCGTCCCACTGCTCCTGGTCCAGAGGAAGGGGCTTCTGGGTCACCATCCGTCCCGCTGCTCCCAGCCCAGAGGAAAGGGCTTTTGGGCCACCTTCTGTCCCGCTGCTCCTGGCCCAGAGGAAGGGGTTTCCTGGCCACCATCCCTCCAGCTGCTCCCAGCCCACAGGAAAGGGCTTTTGGGTCACCATCCCTACCGCTGCTCCTGGCCCCTGCCCCACCTCACCCAGCTCAGAGGAGGTAATCCGTGCAGGCGCTAACAGCCCCCTGCCCCAGTCGAAATGAGAAAACACATAAATAAGTCTCAAAACCAGACTTCCAGATCACCTGCAGCAACCCCAAAGGGAAATGAGATGGAACACTCTGATACTCAACCACCGGGACCCACTGAACTGGCAACAAAAGGGGATCTGGAAAAAATGAAACCAGAAATAATTTCTCAGATAACAGGAGAAATTGGGCCCCTAGTGCAAGACATGATTAATAAATCTAGAGAGGAGCTGAGGAACATGATGGAATCCCAACATAAGAAACAAATGGAATCCATAAAACAGATGCAAATAGATTTCCAGGACATGACAAACTCCATTGAAAGTCTACACAGCAGAATGAGCCAATGTGAGGACAGAATTTCAAATATAGAAGATAAGATTGCAATTAGTGACCAGGAAAAGAAAAATTGCTTCAAAATTATAAGGGAACATGAGAAATCAAGCCAGCAGCTCCTAGATGATGCAAAAAAGAATAACATAAGACTGATTGGGCTCAATGAAGAAACAGGAGAGAGTGGAGATGACATAAAAAAATCTCTTCACAGAAATAATGGTAGAAAACTTCCCAAGCAGGGGAAAAGAGCTTGACATACAGATAAGTGAGGCATATAGGACTCCAAATAGCCTTGATCAAAAAAAATCTACACATAGGCATATAATTGTTAAGATTCCAGAAACACAACAGAAGAACAAAGTTCTCCAAGCAGTCAGAGAAAAGAAACAAATCACATACAAAGGAAAGCCCATCAGAATCACAGCAGACTTCTCAACACAAACCATCAAGGCAAGAAGAGCTTGCAGTGATATATTCCAAGCCCTAAAAGAAAACAGCCTCCAACCCAGATTGATGTACCCTGCAAAACTATCTTTGAAAATGGATAGAGAAATAAGATACTTTGATGACAAAGAGCACCTTAGGAACTTCGTGAATACCAAACCAGCACTCCAAGGAATTTTACACAATAGCCTAGGAACAGACAATGAGGATCACAACCCCAGGAAGCAAAGCAGAATGAACCCATCTGGCATGACAAGAAATTAAATGTAAAGGGGGAGAACCCAACAAAAAGAAAAAGTCATGGCAATGACAAGTCAATACGTTTCAGTTATGACCATCAACGTTAATGGTCTCAATTCACCAATCAAAAGAAATAGACTGGCAGAATGGGTCAAGAAGCAAAATCCAACAATATGCTGCATACAAGAAACACACTTAATTCAAAAGGAAACTCATAGACTGAAAGTTAAAGGGTGGAAAACAATACTGCATGTGACAGGAACCCGAAAAAAAGCAGGAATAGCTATCCTCTTGGAAGATCAAGTAGATTTCAAACCAACTCTAATTAAGAGAGATGAAGAAGGACACTACATCCTTGTAAAGGGAAGACTCCAAGAGGAAGAGATGACAATCATAAATATCTATGCACCAAACACTAGTGCACCCAACTATATAAAACAAATACTAACGGACATGAAAAGTCATATATGCACTAATACAATTGTAGTGGGGGACCTCAACACCCCACTGTCACAGATAGATCAACTAGACTAAAAATAAGTACTGAAATACTAGAACTCAATCGAACTCTTGAACAAATGAACTTAACATGTTTACAGAGTCTTCCACCCCACAAAATCAGAATACACATTGTTCTCAGCTGCACATGGGTCATTTTCCAAAATAGACCACATACTCACACATAGAACATGTTTAAGTAAGTGCAAAGGAATTGAAGTTATCCCCTGTATATTATCAGACCAAAGTGCAATGAAATTGGAGATCCATAGCAAAAGAAAATCAAAAAATTTCATAAACACGTGGAAATTGAAGAACACACTTCTGAATAACCAATGAGTCACAGAGGAAATTAAAGAAGAAATCAGTTCCTTCAATTAAATGACAACGACAATACAACATATCGGAATCTATGGGACACAATGAAAGCAGTCTCGTGAGGGAAATTCATAGCAGTGAATACGCATATTAGGAAAACAGAACGAGCCCAATTAAATAACCTGATGCTGAACCTCAAGCTTCTAGAAAAAGAAGAGCAAGACAACCCCAAAGCTCATACAAGGGAAGAAATTATAAATATCAGAGGAGAAATAAATGCAATGGAGACTAAGAGAACAATACAAAAAATCAATGAAGCCAAGAGTTGGTTCTTTGAAAGAATCAACAAAATTGACAAACCTTTAGCCAACCTTGTCAGAAAAAGGAAAGAAAATTCCCAAATCCATGCAATTAGGAATGAAAAGGGTGAAATGACAACAGACCCAGCAGAAATCCAGATGATCATCAATACCTACTTCCAGAACCTATATGCCAATAAGATGGACAACACAGAAGAAATGGACAGATTCCTAGATACATATGAATTACCAAAGTTGAAGGAAGAAGACCTAAAAATTCTGAACAATCCAATATCAACCAATGAAATTGAAAATGTAATTAAAAACTTATCAAGTAAGAAAAGCCCAGGCCCTGATGGCTTCACTGCTGAATTCTACAAGACATTTAGAGAGGAACTGCTGCCACTACTGTTTAAACTCTTCAATGACATTGAAAGGGAAGCAATACTCCCAAATTCTTTCCTGGAAGCAAGCATCACCTTGATCCCCAAAGCAGAGAAAGACCCAACTGAAAAAGAGAACTATAGGCCAATCTCACTAATGAACATAGATGCAAAAATCCTTAATAAGATACTGGCAAATAGAATGCAGAAGATCATCAAGAAGATCATACACCCTGACCAAGTGGGATTCATCCCAGGGATGCAGGGATGGTTCAATATACGAAAATCAATTAATGTAATAGACTATATCAATAAAGCCAAGGACAAAAACCATATGATTATCTCCATAGACGCAGAAAAAGCATTTGACAAAATCCAACATGCATTTATGATAAAAACCCTACAAAAAATTGGAATGGATGGTCTCTACCTCAAACTGATAGAAGCCATCTATGAAAAACCAACAGCCAATATCATACTAAATGGTCAAAAACTGAAATCCTTCACACTAAAATCAGGAACAAGACAAGGATGTCCACTATCACCACTCTTGTTCAATATAGTTCTGGAAACATTAGCCACGGCAATTAGACAAGAGAAAGAAATAAAAGGAATAAAGATAGGAAATGAAGAAGCCAAATTGTCATTATTTGCAGATGACATGATACTCTATATAGAAGACCCCAAGAACTCCACCAAAAGTCTTCTAGACTTAATAACCAAATTCAGTCAAGTAGCTGGTTACAAGGTCAACACACAAAAATCAGTAGCTTTCCTCTACACGAATGACAGACTCACTGAGAGAGAAATAGTGCAAATAATTCCTTTCACAATAGCATCCAAAAAACTGAAATACCTAGGAATCAACCTAACAAAAGAAATCAAAGACCTCTTCTCTGAAAACTATGGCACTCTGCAAAGAGAGATTGAAGATGATATCAGAAAACGGACAGACATCCCCTGCTCCTGGGTAGGAAGGATTAATGTAGTGAAAATGGCCATACTTCCAAAACTGCTATATAGATTTAATGCAATTCCAATTGAGATCTCAGCAGCATACTTCATAGACCTTGAGAAAACAATCCAAACATTCATTTGGAATAAGAAGAGACCCAGAATAGCAAAAGCAATTCTAGGTAACAGAGACATGGCAGGGGGTATCACAATCCCCAACCTGCAACTTTACTACAAAGCTACTGTGATAAAAACAGCATGGTCCTGGCAAAGAAACAGGCTTGAGGACCAGTGGAACAGATTAGAAGATGCAGAAACAATGCCAGACACACTCAGCCATCTCATCTTTGACAAAGGAGCCAAACACCCTCACTGGAGGAAAGATAGCCTCTTTAATAAATGGTGCTGGAAAAATTGGGCTTCAACTTGCCAAAGATTAAAACTAGATAGACCTGTATCTCTCACCATGCAGTAAACTAAAATCAAAATGGATTAAAGATCTAAATATTAAAATAGAAACTCTGAACCAGTTGGAACAGAGGTTAGGTAGAACTCTTGAAGACATCGGTGTAGGAAAAGATTTTATGAACAAAACCTCAGTTGCCCATGAGCTAGCACAAATAATCAACAAATGGGATCTCTTCTTATTAAAAAGCTTCTGCACAGCAAGAGAAACCACCAGCAGTGTGAAGAGGCAATCCACAATGTGGGAAAAAATCTTCACCTGCTCTTCCTCAGACAAAGGTCTACTGTCTCGAATCTGTAAAGAACTTAAAAAGTTCAGATCTCCCAAATTTAAAGACCCAATCCAAAAATGGGCATCTGAAATGAACAGACATTTCTCAGACAAAGAAGTAGAAATAGCAAATAAATACATGAAAAAATGTTCAATGTCACTGGTCATTCGAGAGATGCAAATGAAAACAACGCTGAGATTCCACTTCATTCCAGAAAGAATGGCTGCTATCATGAAATCAACCAATAACAAATGCTGGCGGGGCTGTGGGGAAAGAGGAACCCTGCTCCACTGCTGGTGGGAGTGTAGACTCGTGCAAGCACTGTGGAAATCAGTATGGAGATACCTCAAAGAACTAGGACTGGAAATCCCATTTGACCTCGCTATTCCACTACTGGGGATCTTCCCCAAAGAATTAAAAGAATCATACCACAGTGATATATGTGCACCCATGTTCATAGCAGCACAGTTTGTAATAGCTAAAACTTGGAAACAGCCCAAATGCCCATCAACTGGAGACTGGATAAAGAAAATGTGGTTTTGTTATAAAATGGAGTACTACTCAGCCATAAAAAATGAGAAATTAGAGACATTTATAGCTAAGTGGATGCACATTGAGGCAATACTCTTAAGTGAAATAAATAGGACACAGATGTGTAAATACCGAATAGTTTCTCTGGTGTGAGAAACTGAAAGTGTAAATAAGGACTAAATGTATAATAGGTCATGTGAAATAGGAAGAAAAGGGGCAAAGGGGAAGGAAGTGGGAGGGTTAAGGGAAAGGATAGAAGGGAATGGGATTAATATGAGAAAATGGAAAAATAGGAACAAAATCTTTGTAAATAGGGCTGGAGGGGTTGAAGGGAGGGCTGGACAAAGGTGAAAAACAAGAACCAAGAGAGACTATGTAAAGGTGCAAATTTCCAATGATGAATGTCATTATATTGTATACCTAAAATGTACCAATGATTAGAATGAATAATCGATAATGTAAAATAGGAAGAAAAGGTCCAAAGGGGTAGGGGTAGTGGGAGGCACAGGGGAAAGGAAAGAAGGGAAAGGAAAAAATGATGAGAAATGAAAAAAATGGAAATAAAGTCTTTGAAAAAAAAAAAAAAGAAACAAAACTTTGCTCCTGTTAATTAATGCAGGTTTATAATTTTATAATTCAAATTGTATAAAAAGACATGTAGTGAAAAACAGTGGTTCCCTCTCATACCCCTGCTCATTCCAGAACTGTTAACTGTTACCTGAAGTCAGTCATTTGACTGCTACACAAGGCTGTTTTTCTGTTATTTTCGGGTATCCACGTAGTCCAGTGTGTTAATTTGTTGCTGCTTATTCCCCCGTCGTCCCTGGGATCGAACTCAGGATCTTGGTTTACTAGGCAGATGTGCCGCCCCTGAGCTACATCTGTGCCTGTTTCTGCTTAATGTATCACTTTCATATATTATTGATATCCTGTGATTAAGATGATTTAGTTCTCTTATAGATCTATACAGCTCACCTCCCCATTTCTTTTAATGTTAGAATTTTTGGTTTACTCAAGCCATAATTACATTACAGCTATGTAAATATTCACTGAAGGGCCAAAGTGTATTTAGAGTACATTTTCTCTCACTGAGAACTTTGCTATTAATTGCCTTGTTTGTGCTTGTGTAATTTTGTTAAGATATTCTTTTATTTTTTTCTTTTGAGACAGGGTCTCTATACATTTTAGGCTGGTCTTGATCTCACTGTGTAGCCCAGGATGGCCTCAAACTCCCAATGATCCTCCTGTCTCAGCTCCTCCCTAGTGTTGGGATCACAGGGGCGAGCCACTACACCCAACCTTGTTAACATATTTTTAAAACTTTTCAGCAGCTTAATTAGATTCACCGCCTAGTGTTTAGTGTTTTGAAATACTCAGACAAATCAGTATTTGTGTTTTTGTCTGTGAAGCTGTATGTTCTGTCCTCTTCACCCTGTTCCTGTTTATTCTTTAGGACCAGTGCATAGGTGCCACTTAGAAACTTTGCAGGTGGATGGAGTGATTCTTTGTGTTTTCCCTTTTTTTGGGTGAATTTCTGTGTGTGTGTGTGTGTGTGTGTGTGTGTAGAATGAACGTCTCGAAGTGGCTTCCTGATGAAATGTGTGGACAATAAAGTTTGAAGTCTTGCCTTTCTAAAAATGCTGCTTTCTTGTTTGACAGTTGGGTACAGAATTCTTAACTGAAATTTGCCTTGGGATTTTTAAAGTGTTGCTCCCTTGAGTAAGTTTGCAGTGAATGGAGAATTCATTTTTGTTCTTCAGTATGTGACACTTTTCCTCTTGAGAAAATTCTGAGATGTTTTCTTATATTAATGTGTCAATATTTCTCTTCCTTATTTCCTTTCTTATTTATAGTCAAATATTGAATTTTCTGTTTTTATTGTCTGTTAACTGTATTTTCTGTTCTGTGTCTCTTTATTGTCTGGAAGGGTTCCTTGGTGCTTTCTTCATTTTCTATTGGATTTTTAACACTAGCTATTTTTTTATTTTTTATTTTAAGAGCATCTGGATTCCTTCATTTTCATGACAGTGTTTGAAATTTTTATAGTTTTAAAAAAAGTTTCAATTTTCTGAATGATCTTTGTTTTTAGCTTGTCAGTGTTTGTTTTGATCTTTCATGTCTGAGACATTTTGCAAATTTCGGGTGACCTTTAGCAGTCTGTTCATACTTAACACTGAAAAGGGCTAAGTGGGAGTACTGTGATTCTAGGAGGCCTTGCCAAGTTTAAGTGTTGGGCTTCACTTGAGGCTAACTAGATACAGAGCTGCTATTTGTTGAGGAACTGCCCGATACTAGTATGTGAATGTCTTTTTTCTGGGATGGATGTTCAGTTTCTCTAGAGAAGAATCATCCCTTCTGAGACAGTGGTGCGGCTGGCTAGGTGGAGCAGGAAACAAAATGTATTTCTCCTGACTGATTGTGTTCTGGAATTCAAAAGGGTAGATATTTGAGTGTTTTTTGTGTTGACTTTTGACTTTTGCTTAATCCACCAGTGCTGTGTTTCACATTTCCCACCCCAGTCCCCTGGATCTCCCAAGTCCTAAGGCCTTTTCTTCCAGTTTCTTCACAGAGTAACCCTATTCTCCAGCTTCTGTTGACTGTTTAGTCTGCGGATATGTGCAGCTGATCTCCATCCTACCCCTCACCCATTTCCATCGAGTCCTGTCCTCTAGTCTTGAACTTCTCTGGGTCTTGCAGGGCAAGGTCAGCTCCCTTACCCTTGGGATCTACCTTAGCACCTGCCTGTTGCTACTACTTCAAAGTCCAAATGTTCTTGGACATCATGCCAAGGAGAGATTGACTTGTGTAATTTAAACTATGCTGACCTGCACTTACATAATCTCAGTTGAATAAATAATGTCTAGTTTGAATTTTAAATACTTTGAATTTCGTGAGATTTTGGAAGATTAGGTGCCATTGATAGGTACCATAATGGATGTCTTGATGGCCAGTGACCATTTTATATGTGCACTGTCATAATGTGTCCATGTTAGAAACTGTCACAAGCTCAAGGTGTGATGTTGGAATTGTAGAATAGCATTGTGCGGTAACTGTTCCAAAGGAGTAGAGATCTCAGTCTTGCCAGTGGGCACTGCAGCTAGGTTTTGGGTTTTTTGCAATAGTAGTGATGAAAAGAAGTTTCTACTCTTTTACATTTCTGTAAGTTGAAAAATGTGTAGATTTCTAAGCAGTAAAACAGTAACAGAATATATTTCCCATACAAGTGTCAGAGCTTTTGAGAAGAGGCACTTCCCTTTGAAGCAAGGCAAAACAGGTTATATAGTCAGCTAGCTGATGTGTTACAGCCTTTATCTGAACCAGAAAGTTTTCTTTCTGAAGGGCTGGGCGGTAGGGAATCCTTAAAAGAATGTGTTAATGAGGACTTACCTAAAATAAAAATAAGACATCAGTGTTATCTGGTTGTGTGTTTGTGCACTTCAACTTCATGTTTACATGAATATGGTAGACATTAGGAAGAATGACCTCATAATGATCATCTAAGACATGTAGAACTGTTTGTAGTGTCTAAATTGAATTACGTAAACCATAAACCCTAAAACTTAGAAACTCCCCAAATACCTGAAGCACTGAATAGATTTAGCCTACTTTAAAAAGACAGTTGCTTCATTAAGACTTAACATGAGCTGCTCTTCTACTGGCAAATCAAAATATACCCGAGTAGGTGGTGTGGATTTTGTTTTTGTTTTCCTAATAGAGAAAGGGATATTTCAGGTATCTGGTAACTTCTTTTACCTTTTTCTTTTTAAACCGGTCAGTTGGCTTCGGAGCAACTACCTACCACTACTATCTTCTTTGTATCATTTAAAAAAAATATTGGCCGGCATTTTCTTTTTTGAAGATTAAGCCTCTAGGGTCCGGGGATTTAGCTCAGTGGTTCTGCCTCCTGCCTCGCAAGCGCAAGGTCCTGAGTTTGATCCCCGGTACTAAAAAAAAAACAAAAAAACCAGTTTAAGCCCCTGTTCAGTTGTTAGGATGCACTATGTTGTTCTGATTCCCTTCTCCCATTCTAAAGACTTTGTTCTTGGCCTTTATCCTCTCTCTCCAGTACTGGAAAGAATTCAGTCATCCTCTTATGCTCAGGGAGCAGAACATTCTGCCTGGTGGTAATGTTTTGGGCAACACAGATTTACTAGATTGGTATTGATAAATGGGCACAGTGATAACAAGAAGCCATAATTTTCTTTTAAAAAGAGTTAAAGAGCTAGAGTTAAATAGTTAAACCCAAAGCTCTTTCTCCTAGTCCCTTTTGATTACCTAGTTGTAGTTAATCTAAAATATTACATTTCAGAGATAATTTAGCATATTAATTTGATTTAATTATTTCATAATTGCCATTACTATAGTCTTAAAGAGTCAATTCTGACTGAAAGGTGGCTTTTTTTGGGTGGAGAATAGGGATTTAGAGAAACTTTGATATAAAAAGTTTCTGGCTGCCCTTTTAAAACTTTATTTGATATATTTACACTTTTATTTAACTCTCCAAGTTGTTGACAGAGATAATCTGCTTAGCACAGCGGCTCACGGAAGAGTAACACAGATGTGATTGATTCCTGGCTGTCCTCAGCTGCTGTTGCAGTGCATTGAACAGTGATTCTTGAACTTGAGCAGCTGTGTGAATCACCTGGTGTAGTGCTTGCTGAACAGAGGCTGCCTGTGTTTCTGATTCAGCAGGACAGAGAGTTGACTTTGCCTTTGCTTCAGGTCTCCAGGTAATGCTGAGGCTGCTCTGGCTGTCACAGTTTGAGATCCACTGATAGGAGGTAATGATCAGTCTTTGCAGCAGACCATGGATGAATTAGTAAAGCCTCTGTAACTTCTGAATTCATGGTTCCCTTATAAAATGAAGAAATAAACACAGAGGATTATCTAGTATGGCTAGCCATATTTCCTTAGCCTGTGTGAAATCAAATGTGATTTAAGCTTTAATTCCAAAACAACTAAATTCAGTAGTATGGTATTATTTTTTCTTTTTCTTAGTATATGTTTACATATACTAGTATGTACTATATATTTTAATATATACTCTATTAATATGTATTATGTAGTGTATATACTAATATGTACTATATACTGTATTAATTAGTATATGTTTGCATATAGTAATTAATTTGTACATAATGATGACATTTATTGCGAGCTAGTACATGTGCATAACACATCTTAATTCCTTTTTCATCCTTCTCTCTCCCATCTCTTGATTTTCCTGTTTGCAAAACCTCTGTCTCCGTTTCTTCAATTCTTTTTTACCCCCTTTTCCTTTCCCCCTCTGCCCTCTCCTTCCATCTCTTCCCCTTCCCATTTGAAAAAGATCTCCCTACTTCCTGTTATCTATCTTTTATTTTGTTCTTTATTTAAATTTTGGATTTTTCATATAGGAGAAACCAAGTGATATTTAAACTTGTTTGTCTGATTTCACTTAACACCATGGTTTCAAGTTGCGTCCATTTTCCTACAAATGACTCAATTTATCCTTTATGGCAAAGTAGTACACCATTGTGTTTAAATACCACATTTTCTTTATCCATTCATCTGTTGATGAACATATAGCCCACTTCCAAGATTTGGTTATAAACATGGATATGCATGTATCACTGAAATATAATGTCTTGGAAGGGAAACAGCTGGGTCAAATGAAATTTCTACTTTTAGTATTTTGAGGAATCACCATACACTTTCCAGGGTGGTGGAACTAGTTTACATTCCCACAAACAGTGTAGAAAGGTTCCTTTTTCCCCACAGCCTCTCAAGTATTTGTTATTATTGGATTTCTTTTTTGGCTTAAATTCTTTTATTGGTACATTTTAGGTATACAATACATTCACGTTTATCATTGGGTTCTTGTACCTGTACATGATGGATCTTGGTTCTTATTTTTTCCCCATTACCTGTGCACCCTTCACCCCCTCCACCCTTCTTTTTTTTTTGTTACTCGGGATCGAACTCGGGTCCTTGCACTTGCAAAGCAGGCAGCGGAACCACTGAGCTAAATCCCCGGCCTTTCCTCCACCCTTCTTGATTTCTTGATTTGTTGTTATTTGATTCATTCTTTCGGGAGCAAAATGGAGACTCAGTGTTGTTTTAATTTGCATTCTTCTCATTGTCTTGTTTTTCTGTTAAGCATTTATTTTGACTCACTAAATTGATCTACTTCAGACTTTATGGAATACTTACTATTTAAAGTTGGGACTTTAGCCTGGAATTCTTTCTCTTTATGTCTAGTTTGAAGTAGATCAATAATAAACATTAATATTTTAAGTTTTAATGAAAGACAGAGACCAAAAGGCATAATAAAAAAGGAAAAAAAATGAGAAAAGGAGGAAAAAATGGAAACGGGGCTTTTGTAAATAAGGAAGTGGAGGAGGGGTTGAAGGAAGGGGAGAGGAATGGGGAAATAAAGGAATTGATACATTATGTGAAGGTACAAATTCCCTATGATGAGTGTGATCATTATGTAAATCTAAATTATACCAATAAAATTAAAAATGAAAGAAATACAGACTTCTTAAAAATGTTTACATTGCAAAAAAATAAATTTTTTGAACTTGAATGTCTCTAGAGGGCACATACTTTCTGCAGTTCACTCTTTTTTTATTCTTATAGCAGAACTGATTTATTCATTTATGTTACTGCCTAGCCCCTGTGTGCATTTGGGTATGTAGTACCCTTCCCCCACTATGTTGTTCAAACTGGCCTTGAACTCCTGGGCTCAAGTGATCCTCCTGCATCCGTCTCCTAAGTAGCTGGGATTAAAGGTGTGCAACACTGTGCCTAGCTTTGTCTTGCCTTTTCAAACCAGCTTAAAAAGTAGTCCATTATTCTCAAGTGGAAAATCTAATCTACATAAAATTTAGAAATTTGTTATTTCATTTTTGTCTGGGTTCCATGCTTTTTCAGTGGTGTTGGTGGGGTTCATATTGCTGACATTGCACATTATGTCCAGAAAAAGAATTTAGTTAACTATCTAAAGGTGGAACTCAAGGAATTCTTTAACTGACTGACAAGATGGAAGACGCTGTACTTGGTCTTTAACCATGTAAAATGTACATTGGAGAAAAACTGATGCTGTATACCAGTATATTGGTGGAATTTTTGAGTGATTTTTAGTTTTTCCTTTTGCTTATATATTTTCTAATGTGTACTTAATACTGAACTACTTAAATCAAGAAATAAAAAGTTGGACCATATTGTCCAAGTTATGATACCTTGTACGTCTCCTAATGTCACTGCATGTGATCTATACTCTAACCTACTCCATGTTGCCTTTTTAAAATGAGTAGTGTTTTTACGCTCTATGGATTTGGCTATTTCTTTTGGTAGTTGAAACTGTTCAGTGGGCAAAGTCGAAAGTGATTTCATTTCTCTAAAAATAGGATCTAGTTTTAAAGTTGAGGATTATACACACATGCACACTGAGGCTGTAGAATAAAACTGCTGATGAACTGAACAAACTAATGGTTTTTGTTTTTTAACTGGGGGTTGGGTTAAGATAAGCAAAGGAGTAACTAATATCTTAACTTTCCTGGACTGTCATCGTAAGTCTGGACCAGAGGTCTTGTGAAGAGCCTTGCTTCTTCCCACTTGTGTTCATTTCTCTAGGCTCTCTGTGCTTTTGTTGGTGCTTATCTGAGTTCTACTGTCTTCTTCCCCCCGGTGAAAATTGGCTGGTCTCTTGCCAAGAAGGTTATGTTGGCTAGCATGTCAGGTCAGCTGAATTGACTTTCTCTTTAGTTTTCAAGAAAAATATATGTGGAAATAAATGTATATGTGTGTGGAAGTACATGTAGCTTTTTTTGTTTTGGTATGTTGAAAGAGGCTTTAGGATTTTGTGCTATTTCTCATGCCATTTTCATGTCTGTTTTCAGTGGTCTTTAAAAGAAAAAAACACGAAAGATACATGAGGGATCAGCAGTCACTGCTTCTGAAGTGTTGGGTCTCCATTCTGTCCTTGGAACTAGAGGACTCTGCATTTTTGTTTCTTTTTCCTCTTCACATCTTTGCCTTGGTGATTTGCTGAGATGTGAATCTTGTACTTGAAGCCTGTGGTTTACTGAACTAAGCAATTCGGGTGCCCAGAAGGTTGGTGCGCTCACGTTTGACATTAGGATACCCGAGGTTTTCTTTGAGCAAACATACCATTTACCTTCTTTAGGTCTCAGCTTTCAGTGTAGAGTGCGTATGTGATGTTCTTAGCTGGTGCAGTGATAAGGGATTCACAGACAGAATCACATAGTGAGAGAGTAATTTCTTTTTCAGTTTTATTTGAATCCTTTTGATTACATAAACAGAAAGGTATTTTGGAACCAGTTGATTAACAATTTTCAACGTCTGCCAGTCTTTAAACAGGGAAAGCAGACTTCAGGCTCAGAAGATTTAGCAGACAGCAGGATGTCGCTAGAATTTAATAACATTGTATTTATTTTTATATTGCTTTTCGGGTTAATGACAAGTAATGTGGCTTTTGTATTTTTTTGTGTTTTTTTTTGGTACTGGGGGTCGAACTTGGGTCCTTGCGCTTGCGCAGCAGGCTGAAACCACTGAGCTAAACCCCCGGCCTGGCTTTTGTATTTTTAGTAGAGTCCTTTTTTTTCTAAAGCAGGAATAGTTCCGAGCACAAGACAGCGTCCTGAGGAAATACCTGAAAGGGAGTTGGGGAAGTGAGACAGGGAAGGTAGGGAAGGTGGTAAAGTTAGCAGAGCATTTAATCCTTGTGGGGACCTCTGGGCGCCAGTGTGGCACCTGTGTGTTGCTCAGCTCACCTGACAGCACAGGGAGCCCTGGGGGCAGGGTGACCTGGAGGTCTCAGTAGTCAGTCGGTGGTTGGAAGTAGCTGTGGGGGCATTAATTCTCTGGATTTCCCAACCTGCCCTCCTGCAGACAGAGCAAGCTCTGGCAACCAGACAGAATGCTGAGGCAGGCAGTTGTAGTGTTGACAGTTGGCCTTTGTGGACAGGGTAGATGAACCAGGAGGAGCAGCAGCAGTATCTGCAGCAACCCCAATAAGCAGGCCTCCTCCACTTACTAAACAGCCTGAGATTTTGGCACTCATGCCGAAACCTCTGGAGCTAGCCTGGGTCTTATTCTCACATCGCTCTTCAACCCACCAGCAAATCTCGTTGGTTTTACCTTTAAAATACATTCTGAGCTGGGCATGGTGGTGCACACCTGTAATCCCAGCACTCGGGAGGCTGAGGCAGGGGGATCTCTAAGAGTTTGAGGCCAGCCTGGGCTACACAGTGAGACTCCCCTGTCTCACTCTCCATAATTTGACCTCCACTTGTCCTCAAGGCTACCATCTGGCCCCACCCCCTTCTTCTGGCCAATTAGTGAGTTTACTCTCAGTACATTAGCTGGAATGATTTGTATAAAATCTAAGTCAGGTCACATCACACCTGCTCAAAACCCTCCAGAGGTCCCCATCTTACTCAAAGTCTCTACAGTGGCTGACTTTTTCTTACGGTGTCCATGTGTTTGTACACATGTGCATGTTTGTGTACAGTCTTTTTTGGTTTTCTGTTTTACATCTTGTCAAAACATTCCTTTTCTCCCTGTTCTCTTTATTGTGGGGCCTGTGATCATTTCTAAGTTCGATTCATTTGTCACAGTTTTCATTTCATCTTTACCACTGCAGCCTTATCGATTTTTTTTAAAAAGTTGCCATACCTTAAATTCACTTCAAGGCATATAGTTCTGTTGGTTTTGACAAATTCATAGTGATGAATCCCCTGCCATAATGTATAAAAAAATGTTTTCCCTAAAAAATTTCCTCATGCTACCATGTAATCTTTTTCTCTAACATTTAGTCCTTGGGAATCACTGATATGTTTACCCCTCCTTAGTTTTGCCTTTATTTGTATCATATAATTGGGACTCATATAATATGGAGACTTTTGGGTTTGGCTTCTTTCACTTAGCAAAATGTTTTTCTTTTTCTTCCCTTTGTGGTGCTGGGGATTGAACCCAGGATCTTGCACATGCTAGGCAGGCACTCTGCATCCCCAACTAGAACAAAATGTATTTAAGATGATGCCATGTCCTTTTGTGAATCAATAGATCATTTCTCAAGTGTCCTTTGAAATAAACAGAATATTAAATAAAAGTAATACAAGTGATACATCAGAAAAAGTCTTGGACCTGAACGACTAAGTTTAGAAGTCAGTAATGAGTTAGAAAGGGTTTCCTTTCTGTGTACCTCCCCTGCAGTAATTAACCATGCATTCTAGGGGAAGCCACTTAACCTTTCTGATCTCCAATTTCTGGTAAAAAAAAACAAACCCCAAAACCCAAAAAAGAACACTGAAGTATCTGATCTGGTAGTTATTATCATCGATCTTCCAGGGTATGAATAGATTCTTTAGGTGAGTCTTTTTTAATGTTAGCATTTCATTGTTATGAAGCAGCTGTCACCCCTGGATTTCAAAGTTGTTAGGACCAGCTGTTATAAATGCTTTATAAGACCTCTAGTGAAGGAATAGAGTCTGTTATTTGGAGTGAGGTAAGCTTTCATTGTAAGGCTTCAAGACACTGACTCATTTTCTGTTGGGCTTGTCAAGTTCCAGATGGTAAGAGTGAGAGAGCTGCAGTAGTGTGAGAGGCACTACTGTAGTAGTGTGATCCCATAAATGTTCCCAAGTTTTCTGCTAACCTCTTCTGCGACTGTAGCAGTTAAACTTTAATCCCATTGCCCTATGATTAGATAGGGTTTCCCAGGGAAGCATTGATTGTTGGAGTTCATGGTTTCCTAGCGCTTTCTTGTGTTTTACTGAGAGGCTATTTTGTCATATAATTGACAGTGTATATTTGAGGTTCAGAGCATGTTTGAGAATGCTTCATGGCTGACAATCTTGCAGAAAACT
Source organism: Heterocephalus glaber (assembly GCF_053883595.1). Taxonomy (NCBI): domain Eukaryota; kingdom Metazoa; phylum Chordata; class Mammalia; order Rodentia; family Bathyergidae; genus Heterocephalus; species Heterocephalus glaber. Next base: position 65,746,217 of record NW_028258320.1, read on the forward strand.
GGGAAGGAAACAAATGATATTTGCTTCTTTTGTTACTTTTAAAGATGGACAGATTCATAATAGCATTTAAACTCCTGATTAATGGCTGTGAAACATTTCTGACCAAGATTTTTTTTTTAAGTGGGATAGATAATGGAAGGAGGAATTTGAGAGTAGAAAATTGGTACAATTACTACGTGGCACATAGTAATATTTATTTTACTTTTTACTTGTAGTAATGAATGTTATAACTATTGAAGATTATAAGAGCACATACTGGCCAAAATTGGATGGTGCCATAGATCAACTTTTAACCCAGAGTCCTGGTGACTATATCCCCATATCCTATGAACAGATATACAGGTAAGTCAATATTTAATTTGCCCGGGCTTAAAAGGGGTATTTTGAGGTTCAGTGCAGCTTGAGTTAAGATAGCTTGGATGTATATAATACACAAAATACATAAGGTGAGGCTCTGTATTTATATGTTCCCTACGTGTGAATTGGAGATTTGATTTATACTTTTTGATTCACAAAAGTGGTTTTCAAATCAATAGAGTAAACCATGCTATGTTAGACTTCCTCCCACCTCAGCTTGCCATCTCCACCATGCATACCACAAAAACCGTGGAGGTCAGTGAAAAAAGCAAGAATGACTGAAGGACTTGGTGTAGAAATATATATGTTTTAGTCTCACAGGGAGACCCTAGTTTAATCTATTGATGTTTGTGGACACTCAATTCTAACTCTGTTTGATGACTTTGTTTCCCAGCTCCTGGTAAATGGAAGCAACAAATTAGGAACTGGGGTGGGATGTGAGATCAGTACAGTGACAGGAAGAAGTGACAACTATGTTGTTCCACACAACTGATGTACAAAGAGGTTGTATTGCAAATGTTTTTGTGAGTTAGAAACTGTCTCTCTACTGGTTATCACTCTCTCCCTTATTTTGGCATTTATTTATATAAAAAGAGACCGAGAGAGAACCTGATTTTAGGAGTTATATTTATAGCCTAGATTATCATTCAATATTAGATTATCTAGTGCTGATTAAGTTTGTACTAATTATTTGCAGTTAGTTGTAATATCTTTTCCATCTAAACACTGGGGGGGAGGATAAATTTTTATTAAAAGTTGTAATTGGTCCATTGTTTTAGATTTGAATTCCTTAGTCATTGGTTGTATAATGAAAGTATGTTTTAACCTTAGAATGGGTGAAGTGCTTCTGCATTAACTGTGGGGTTTTTTTGTTTGTTCTTACAGTTGTGTGTATAAGTGTGTATGCCAGCAGCACTCAGAACAGATGTACAGTGATCTGATTAAAAAGATAACTAATCACTTAGAGAGAGTCTCAAAGGAGCTGCAGGTAAACAACTGAGTATATTGGCTTTTGCTGCCTTGGGCTTTTTTGGTTGGTTGGAATTGGACTATTTAATGTACACTTGGAATCTTGTTAATTTGATAATGCTATAAATTTGTAAATATTTTCTAGATGAATATTGAGGAAATCATCTAATCTGTATTAACTTAAAAATTGGACTTAAATTGTGAAAATGTTTAGATTGAATACATTTCAGACCTGAACTAATTCCTCTTGTTACCCTGTCAACATTTCTTTTATTTAAAACCTTATTCTTCCTCGTTTACTTCAACAGTTGGTGTCATTTATAGTATAAAAATATTTATGCACTATATTTTAACTTTTTTTCTGGACCTAGTGTTATTATCTTAAGTGGTCTGCTTGCTAGTTTCTAATGCTTTCCAACGTGAACAGCTGAAGTCAACTATTGACAAACTCTCTGTGGTAGATGAGCAGCACCCGGCTCTTAAAATGTGGGTGGGCTGCAGAAAGTATGTTGTTTAAGGAAGGAAGCACTTGGCCTTCTGATTCCCACCTTCCCTCTCACTGGCTTGCCTCAGGAAGCTTCCTTTGCTTGAAGTCAGGTACTGTCTTTATGCTGGGCCAGATCCACTTTCATTCTGGTGTAGAAGTAACATGGTATCTAGAGAAGCCCCTCAGGAATAGGTTACCAGGGTCCGTTTCCACACTAAGAAAGGACCCCAGTGTTTTAAAAATAACCAGTTTCTAGCAAGTGCTGGGGTTGGGTGGGAGTGGGTTGTACTTAGATGGTGTTTCTCATTTACCTTGTGATCTTAGGTGTCTTAGTCTTGCTTACCCCAAATAGTTGTTGCACTAAGTACTATACCTTTTTAAAAAAGTGATATCCAAAGCTGTTTTATTGTAGTCTTGTTGTTAGTATAAATAGTTTCCTTCATCTTTTTGCCACTAAATAAAAGATCTTTATTCATTTAACAGATAGATTTAGTGCCTTGGCATTGTGTATAAATTATGAATAAAGCCCCACATCTATGCATTGTAGCTTTGAGTGGTGTGCTACTTCTTGGCCTCACTCTGCCCCTGACTTCTCATCCAGTCTAGCTTGTTACCACATCTCACTTACCTCCTGCCTCTCTCTTGGCTCTGTCCATTCTGGGGAGTTGCCAGTCCCCTGGGTGTGGTCACTGTCATCTTTCAAGTGTTTTACTGAAATGCTCATCTGTACTGGTTGCTCTGCCTTATTTTATTGAGGTAGGTTAATTTATTTAACTAGTTTTTGATCAGTGAAGACTTAGGTTCCTTTAACCTTTAACTGTTAGAAATAATGCAGTGAGTTATCAGTCCTGTAAAGTAATGTCATTTAATAAGTTCATCTTGTGGTTCGAAAAAGTTGGTACAGAGGACCCTCGAGTTTTGACCGGCCTCACATATGAACAGCTTGGGTTATGACTGGAATTTTACTTTTAACATATGACCAAAGTCTTGTGTTATGACCTGAATATTGGCAGCTTGTGCAGTTGTAAACAAAGACTTGAGATGCCAGAAAAGCGTATGTAAGCGTACTTAAGTGTCGGTCTGAGCCCAGGTGCATGTGTTTGTGGGTATGATTTAGGTCAGTGCTTTATATAATCGCTACGATTACTGCTATCAAAACGGCCCCCCAAAAAGCTAGAAAAGAAGCTAAGGAAGGAAGGGAAGGTAAAGAAAATAATCACAATTGAAAAGAAAAAGGAAATTGTGGAGAAATATGAGAGTGGCATTTGTATGATTTTGCTGATATGTACAGCACATCAAAATCCACCATCTCGACAATTTTGGAGAGAAAAGATTTGTGTATGGAAGCTAGTGTTGCTAAAGGTGTTACTCAGATTAGTAAGTCCCAATCAACAGTCTTAGATGAGGTAGAAGGGCTATTACATATTAGTGTGGGTAAACAAAAGGCAGATGGCAGGTTATAGCCTGAGTCTAATTTGTGAAAAAGCTAGGGCTATAAATGCAGATCTCGTAAAAGATAATCCATAAATGAGTGATAATGGTGAAATATTTTGTGGCGGTAAAGGGTGGTTTCACAGTTTTAAAGCAAAAAGGCATAGCGAAGCAGCCAGTGCTGATTAAAAGGCTGCTGAAAATTACACACACCACTTGTTAATGATGACACTGAGAAATGGCTTTTGCTCTCATCAAGTTTTCAACTGTGATGAAACTGGCCTTTTCTGGAAGAAAATGCCCAGGAGATCATACGTTACCCAGGAAGAGAAGAAAATGCCAGGCCACAAGCCTATAGTCTAACCTTATTGCTATGTGCCAGTGCATGTGGCAAACTCAAGATATAGCCTTTATCACTGAGACCCCGAGAGTGTTCAGAAAACATAAAAGTCATGAAGGGGTTATGTGGACATCTAACACAAAAGCCTGGATAACGAGTACTTTTTCTTGGGTGGATGAGGGAGGCTTTCTGTCCTACTGTTAAGAAATATCTAGAGGATAGAGGTTTACCACTTAAGGCTCTCCTCATCATGGACAGTGTTTCTGCTCACCCACGAGATTTGGAAGAAGATTTGGCTGAAGAATTCCCATGGCTCTCAGTCAGGTTCCTCCCACCTAATACAATGCCTCTACTGCAGCCTGTGGGCCAGGAGGTTATAGCTAACTTTAAGAAGCTATACACCAAGGAACTGTTCCTAAAATGCTTCCAGGTGGTCTCAGATACAGATTTGACCTTTAAAGAGTTCTGGAAGGCACATTACAACATCCTTTCCTGTGTGGGGTTAATTGAGAAATCCTAGGCCAATATCTCTCTAAGGACACTGAGATCTGCGTGGAAGAAAATGTGGCCTAAAATTATACAGGAGAGAGACTTTGAAGGCTGTGTAGAGGAGCCTGAGCCTTCAGTTGACCCTGTGGTTGATGACACTGTCACCATTGCAGAGTCCATAGGCCTGCAGGTGGACAGTGGTGATGTTGAGGAACTGGTGGAGGAACACTCAGAGGAACTGTCTACAGAGTAACTTCAGCAACTTCTGGCTGAGCAACAGAATGGCAGTTGAGGAGCTTTCTGAAGAGGAGCGGGGAGAGTATCAACAATCAGTGTAACAAAGTTCTTCTGAAATAAAGGAAATCCTGAAAAAATGGACAGAGCTACGAACATTTGTAGAGAAGACCCACCCAGAGAGAGGAAAAAGCCAATCATTGCATTCACTTGCTTAGTGACAATGCCATGTCATACTACAGAACAGTGTTACAGAAAAGGTGGAAACAGACAACCTTAGACCAGTTTTTACTTTTGAAAAGGTTGAGACCCAGTGAGCCAGAAGCAGGTCCTAATGGGCTACAGACTCTCCCAAGGAGAGAAAGGACACCAGAGGGCCAGATTCCTGTGTTCTTATGGAAGGGGACTCTCCTCCCAAACAATAACCACCTTCCATTTCATCCTCCCTTCCTGCAAGCCAAAGGTGTCAACTTGAATGGTGAGTACAGTATGAAATTGTTGTTTCTGGTAAACTAGGCACATTTTATAACTTTTTTGGTGAATACACTAGGAAAATGTTTGGTGTTTCTGGTAAATTACGCGTATTATACAACCTTTTTTATTATGCAAAGGTTAGTTAAGGGGTGCTTTGGAAGGGTCGGAATGCATTATGGATATTTCCATTATTTCTTTTTTTGTTTGTTTGTTTGTTTTTTGGTACCGGGGATTGAACTTGGGTCCTTGCTCTTGCGCAGCAGGCGGTAAAACCACTGAGCTAAATCCCCGGCCCTCCATTATTTCTTATGGGAAGAATAGTCTTGATTTATAACCAACTTGAGTTACATCCAGCCCTTGTGAACAAATTTAGTTCATAAGTCAACGTTCCACCATTCCATTTTACATTCATATATGTATATGTTATAGTTATATATGTATCAGTGTCTGCTTTCTCTCACACTAATACAGTATTTTATGGCAATGAAATAATTTTTACTTCATATTATAGGAATTATTGTTAGTAAAAATTAAAACTAGGCAAGAGTAGTGTCTTTTTTAATGTTCGTATTTTTAAAACTATCAGTAAATATAGAAGTAAAACAAGGGAACTCAATTTATTTCTAGAGTCAATACATGTGAAGTGTAACCATTATTAAATAGGATGGAGTGGTTCAAAGCATGGAGGTGGAGGGCTCTGGTCTCAGCTCTGCCACTGAGCAGTCGTGTGCTTCTTGATGAAACCTGCTGACATCATCTTGTAAATTTTCTCAACATTAAAATGAAATGGCTTTACTAAAAATATCTGGTTCCTTTGTTGTAAAATATTTTCCCCCTTTCAGCTTCCTGCCTGGCATGGGTACTTCTTTGTTTTCTCAGTATTAAAGTCATTTTTCTCCACCTGTTGAAGGCTTCCGGGAACTCCTGCACTCTCTTCAGAGCAAAACAGAGTAGAACAGGACAGAACAGAACAGAACAGAACAGAACAGAACAGAACAGAACAAACTGTTGGCATTTCTTCATTTATGGGCCCATAGCATCTTGGCAGTAACAGCTGTATCAGGGCAATGATTGCATTATTGTTTTTGCTTTTATAAGCTCTTCTTTGTGGGTGGGGGCTCTGTCTTGTTTATCTTTTTATCGCTAGTGTCTGGCACAACTGTAACTCAGCAAATATTTGTTGAATTAACATTCAGCAACTAACCTATACCAATAGAAACAGCATAATTAGCATCATACTATCGCAAATCTTTTGTTGTTTACATGTTGAGGCATTTTATTAATTTGTGTAATCTATTTTCTAGACATCTGGAGGCAGTTTTCATGGGAGACAGAATAAGAGTGTATGCCAGATCTTTTGAGCCAGAAACATTACATTGGGTGGAGCATGTTTTTGCAGTTCTGGTTTTGGACGTGCATTTTTTGAGCCCAAACAAGAATGTGCGATGAGTTTTTGCATTTGGGAGATAATCAGAGATATAATATTGTAGTTGATGAATTTAGTATCAGCCTCTGTCAAGGGCATCTTAAAATAGCTGCTTGATTGTATAGTTTCTTTGTCAGAATGAGTTATTTATCCATATCCAATGGCATATCCAGCCAGTTGGAGACATTGAAGAATACTATATGAAATAATGTTCCATATTCTCAAGTTATTTTTAGTGTTGACCTGAAAACTAGAGAATACTGTTTTCAGCGACTTACTGTGTTGAACCTAAACATTTTTATATGAAGCACAATATAACATGTGCCTCTTTAAATTTTTTAAAAAAATTTTGGAAACCATGACTTTTCCACTGCTTTAGTAACTCTAGAGAGCTTTTTAATTGCTGTTGGTAAATTAATAAAATGACTTCATAAATAGCTAAACCACTTAGTATTATCTTTGCTATTATATTTCACTAGATATATATCTGTACTTTTTTAGCTAGATTATTTGCAACTGTGATTGTCTTGTCTTGTCCTTTTCAGTACTGGGGATTGAGCCCAGGGCCTTCATACTAAGCTATATTCCCAGCCTTTAAAAAAATTTTTTTTTTAAAAATTTTGAGCCAAGGTCTTGCAGAGTCCCTGAGTTGCCGAGAGTAGGCTTGAGTGTAAGATCCTCCTGCCTCAGCCTCCCAGAGTGCTGGGATTATTGGTGAGTACCACCAGGCCAACCATTCTCCTCTCACTCCCGTCCCATCCCATCTTTTAATTTATCTTCTGTAAATGTGATAATGAAATTCTGTATTTATTTTCCTTTTTGGGTGTCTCCAAAGCCTCTGAATTTCCAGTTTTGATTTTTTCTATACAAATGAATAAAAATAGATGACTATAGGAAGAAAATTGGTTTCTCAGTTTAGTAAATTATACTCTGATTAGTTTTAGAGAGTTCTTTTGAAATGTCTAGAAATCATATTTTTCGTGAGGGTTCAAACCAAGATCTCCAGTTGCCTATTGAACTTGGATTACTTATTATAGATACCTCATATTCATGACTAAATCTGAATTCCTCTTGAGCTAAATCAGTTTTTTTCTCAGGTTTGAGATTTCATATTCATCTTTGACTCCCTGTTATCTCTCTTCTCATTGCCAGGTGATAGAGTTGGTGAAATATTATAATGTTTCTTGCTTCTGTCTCCTTTCGTTCCCATTGCTGTCATCTTTGGCTCATGCCTGTACTAGTCTAATAATCTCTTCATTATTTTGCCTCTGTAGTCTTTCTTTGGAGGTGAATAATCTAAAAACCCTATTTAAGGACATACTTTCTTATTAAAAATGTAAAAGACTCTGTTGTCTTTTTCAATTAATCACACTTGATTCTTTGGTCATTACAAAAAATGGAGCTGACTGATTGGTTGCAGGGATTCTTGGTGGGAAACCTGATGTGTCTAGCACTTTCCTATCCAAATATGGAGGGTACTCTGTTAGGTACAGTAGTGGATGTATAATTGGTAAGACACAATAATTTGTTCCCTTCCTAACCTCCTCCTGAGAATAACTTAACAACACTAGACCAGGAAAATAACAAAAAAGTAAAGAATGATAAGACCAAGATGCAGGAGAAGGGAACTAACTCATGGAGGGGATCCTAACAATTGAGCCACTTCTGTAGTAGGGCCATTCATTTATTCTGGAAGAGGAAGCTAATAGGCTTTGAAATGGGGGTATAGTCCCAGCTACTTAGGACTCTGAGGCAGGAGGATCACAAGTTCAGCCAGGCATGGTGGCACATGCCTGTAATCCTAGCATTTGGGAGACTAGGAGGATCCCTGTGAGTGTAAGGCCAGCCTGAACTACGTAATGAGACTCTGTCTCAAAAACACAAAACAAATAAGCAGAAAGTAAAACTTAAGTTTGAGGCCAGCCCGGACAACTTAGTGAGACTATCACAACATTCTCCACTCCCACATTAAACAGGGAGGGGGGAAGGAGGTATGGTGACGCAGGCCTGTGATCCCGGCACTCAGAAGGCTGAGGCAGGAGGATCACCTCAAGTTTGATGGCAGCCTGGGCTACATAGTTCAAGGCCAGCCTAAACTACATAGTAAGACCCTGTCTCAAAAAAACAACCAACCAAATTCTATACATACATAAAAACGATTCCTCCACCTGCCTCACAGCATAGCTGGGAGAACTAGGTGAGAATCTTTTTAAAAATACATATTAGGGGCCCGGGGATTTAGCTCAGTGGTTCCGCCACCTGCCTTGCAAGCACAAGGACCGGAGTTCAATCCCTGGTACCAAAAAAAAAAAAAATACATATTAGGGCTGGGAATTTAGCTCAGTGGCACTGTGCCTGCCTTGCAAGTGTAATGTCCTGAGTTTAATCCCTGGTACCAAAAAAAAATATTAAACTACTGGCTGCACATAAAAAAAAAAAAAAAAGAAAGAAATGGGGGTATAGTGACAGAATTGGAGGCTAAGGCAATTAAACTGAAGAGTCATTTCCCAAGTGTAGTAAGACTAGCAAGTTATAGAGTGACCTTGTACCTGACGCCTTACTTGAGCTTAGGTGGTCTGGATTTGCTGGCACCTCGTGTCACTTACCAGAAGCAAAAGTGAATGCTCTCTGGAGAAAGGTGACATTATCCTAGGCAGGTAATTGTTCCAATAATTGTTTGTAAACTGTGTGACACTTAATCAGAAATAAGTAGTCATAGTTGGAGATTCTTGATCATAAAGTCAGGAGAAATGGTGAAATACATTGTTAGATAAGAATTGAGAGTAGTCTCGCATGTTAAAGAAATAATGAAATATGTTCTTCATTTAGAAAATGTTCCTAGGTGAAAACTTGGAGGTTAAGGTAGGAATGAAGAATAACAGAAAAGATAAATATGTGAGTACAGATCAATAGTGGTAATTTCATGAAGGATATTAAAACATATGTAATCTGGGCTGGGGATTTAGCTTAGTGGTTCCACTGCCTGTCTCACAAGTGCAAGGTCCTGAGTTCAATCTCCAGTACCAAAACAAAAAAATTTAATCTGAAGTCATGGCAGTCTTATGTAGGTATTGAGTAAGTTAATTTAAAATGTTCTAAAGCCCTTGCATTATTCAGAAAGTACCAAAGTACTAATGTATTTTAGACTATGACAAGACAAGGAGAATGGAATGGAAAAAGGAATGGGGAAAGAAAATGTCATTAACAAGATATTAGAGAGAGAAAATGGAGTAATTTAAAAGTAAAGAAGTCCAGAAAAGATAGAACAAGACACAGAGAATAGATAGGATAAAGAGAAACAAAGAGACCTTGTAAGTGCTGCATTGAAAAAAGAAAAACAGTAACCAGACTGGATGGAATTCTGCTTGGCACTACTAAATGTTGCTAACAAGAGGCACAGCGTAAGGATACATAGTAGGATAAAGAAAATTGAAAGTAGGTAATAGAAAAAGTTATACAAGCATTAGTCCAAAGAAAGATGATACAGCTATACTGATATTAGAAAAAGTAGTCATCAGAGCAAGAGATATTATTGGGTATAAAGAGAACTTTTTATGATGATAGACTTTTTATGGTTCAGTAACTAGGAAGATAACAATCTTAAATTTGTATATACCTAATGACATAGCCACAAAAATTAACAGGCCACAAAAATTAACAGACCCAAAAGGAGAAAAAGATACATCCAAAAATCATAGTGAGATTAAGACATCTCTCAGTAACTGACTGAAAAAGCAGGTAAAACAGATAAATAAAACCAGAAATATAGAAGATTTGAACATATGATTAATAAACTGGACCCATTTTGAACTCTGCATTTATTAATTATAGAATACACATTCTGTTCCAAGTAAACCTAGGTCATTTACAAAAAACACTATATGTGCTGCTCATAATGTAAGTCCTAATATGTTTCAGGGAATTTAAGTCATATAGAATATGTTCTCTGAATTACAACATTAAATTAGAAGTCAATAGAAAAAGATAACCAACAGAAGTTCTTTATAATTGAAAATGTAAAACTGTTGCAAAAACTCATGTATGAAAGAGGAAAACATAATAAGTACATGTTTTGAGCTGAAAGATAATGTTAATACATATCAAGCATTGTGGAGTTTAGCTTTTAGGAATTTAGCTTTTAGGGAAATCTGTCTGTCTGTCTGTCTGTCTGTCTGTCTGTCTATCTATCTATCTATCTATCGGTACCGGGATCAAACTCAGGACCTTGCTCTTGCCAGGTGGATGTGGCACCACTGAGCTAAGTCTCCGGCCTGGGAAATTTAAAACCCTAAAATATATGTATTAGAAAATAAAGTCTGAATTATCAATGGCTTTAACATTTATCTCAGGAAATTAAAAAAAAGCAATGGAACCCAAATAAATCATAATCTGTGGTAATAGACTGTTGGAAGGATAAGAACTCTTCAGGGAACTATGCTATGGTACAAAGCAGAATAAGGAATGCGAAGGTGATTCCAGCCAGATAGAGGAGTGACAGGAGGGCGGCGCTGACAATGGGATGTTGTGAGGAAGAGGCTGAGAGATCTGTGAGCAAAGGCTGCTGCTGTGTGGAGGGGTTTGTGACGTGGGTAAAAGAGTTGGTAGATTATAAGGAATTCCAGGAAAATTGGGAGGAAAAAAGACTGAAAATGGGAGATTGGAGCCAAATTGTAGAAGCCCAGGCCGGTCAGGGATTGGATCTTAGAAGATTGATGTGGTTAAGGAATATAAGGTGGATTGGAGAAGAAAAGCATGAGATGTGGGGAACCAGTGATTGTGGTAGACTAGGTGAATTACAGGTCCACAGACGCTTGTCTGCAATTCCAAAATCCAAACAAGAGCTTTGAAAAGGGAATGTCTTTTTATAAATTTGGTACCAAAACTGAGGTGGTAGTAAAACTTGATATAAACTTATTATGTGAGAAACTTAATGGGAACATTCCTATATAGTACTTTTTCTCCCAGAAATATCAATGTGGTGTTCTAGACCCTAGTGGGTCTTTTACGTAATATATGGTATATGTGCCATAATACTATCTAAATTTGAAGGAGTCTGAATTCAGGGATACATCTGGCCCCAGGAATCTTGAAGTAGAAGCAAGACATGGCGGCCATGGAAAAGGAGAAAGCACTGACTGGCACACACTGCAGATGTCAAAGAAACAGTTCAAGACTCAGGCAGTTTACTAACTGTGGTTGGAAGGGAGAGGTGGGGTGAGAGGATTCAAAGCTTATTATGGTTTCAATTGAAATGTCAGAATTTTATTAGCACGGGCTTGAGGTAGGGAAGGAGAATGATAGTGGTTTTAAAATGTTTGATTCAACAGACATGTAGTGTCCCTCTGCCAGGTAGTGTGAGATGCGAAGAGTACAGAAAAATTACATACGGGTCTCTGCTTGGGCAGTTTTTTAAGGTGGAAAGGTTTAATGTGAAGTGTGATAGGATAGGGATATGAGTTACAAGTCTTGCTGATTTTTCCCCTTGTGGATTGTCTCTGATTTATCCCTGCTGCCCCCTAGTTTAAATTCTTTTGAGTAGCTGTCTGTACAGTAGGAAAGGATTCTTTCCTTGTTCAGTATTTTGACCTTGCCCCTCCCCCCAGTCCTTTTTGTATATCGTTCTCAGATTTTGTCACTCATTTTCTTAACCTTTTGACTCCCATTTACTGAAGAGCAAAGACTGTACTACTTAACAAGGATGTCAAGATTCTTCACAGTCTGAACTCGGCAAGATACTGCAGCAATACTGTTTAGCTTTTAAAATTTAAATGGGCTGTCTCTTCATCTTTATGTCTTTCCATTTGGTGTCTTTTGCCACTGCTCTGCTTCTTTCCTCCCCTCGGTGTGTGTGGGGTGGGAGCGTATTATTTGTCCGTAAGTTTTGTTCAGCTTTTAATTTCAGTATCCCTGGCAGGCTTAATCATGTTTTCTTCTTTGCTTCTAGAGCACATTATTTGTTACCGTCATGCTTAGTTTAGCACTTTGGCACGTATTAATTACTGAACAGGATGTTAACCATCGCAACACACTGAGCCTCTGAGATCAAAGAGCATTATTTACCAAGGTTGGTTTCTTTTGGCCTGTCATAGTCTTTAATTAAGTTACGTACCCATTAGGTAAGTGTGCTAGTTTTAGTGCTGTTGACCAGATACTTCTTATTTTCTTCCTTCTGGGTACGTGGTAAGATTGTACTTGTCCACCCCTTTGAAGTTAGACTTAGTCAAGTGACTTGCCCTGACCTGTACAAGTGAAAGTAAAGTGTGTACTCGAAGTTGTCAACCCTTTAGGATTGACTGTGCAGTTACGCACGTTTCTTTCCCTTGCCACCGTGTTCCAGATACCAGAGGGTCACTTAACCTTTGTTCCTGAGTAAGGGTAACATGGAAAGGACCCCCGAGTTAGGCATGCGACATGGGTGAGAAAGAAAGCTTTGTATTTTATTTTAATCTTATATATTTGTTTTTATGAATTAACTGTTTATTAAATAATAGTTTAAGTATTTGCTAGTTGTTTTAAAGGGAAGTTAAGTAGTTATATTTAAACTATTTTAATAAAAATTAATTTGATATTTTAAGCTAAATATTTTAATTGTGGTTTCAAGCTAAATATATTATTTGACTGTCAAACCACTTCATAATGGAAGTCAATAGAAACTAAGCCAAAATTAGTCACCATTACTTACCTTTGATTCCATTCTTACAGACACCAGATTGCATATAAAATCTCTGCCAAACTGCCAATAAACTGAGCCTGTCTCTTGGCATTTAAAATCAGGCAGATTGCTTTACTGTTTGCTTTTGGTCCAGTGGGTGGCAGCAAAACTCAACTAGTCTTCTATGTAGTCTTTGAAGTTTTGAGGTTTTTTTGGAAAGACTTTGATTTCTTTATCAGTTGAATTACAGAATATATTTAAAATAAAAAGCTTTCCTCCCCCAAATATGCTGCTTATTCCTTACTTAGAATGAAGATTATTTTAAATAAGAATAAAATAATTGCTTGGTACCCTTCATAGATTTCAGGTAAAATATCATTACTAACTAACCAGTAATTAACTCTTCACATAGATATTCTGCTGAATGTTTTTCTGAATAGGCTACTTGGAGTTCTATTTTTAAATTCAATCTAGAACTTCTAGCAGTTGTTATAACAAAGTTGTTCTTATCTCAGAGAATTTGCCAGTAATCCTCAAGCTTCATAGGCTCTCAGTCAGACCATAATTCTAATAAACTTACAAGCAACCTTTGAAGGCAGGGACTGTTCACTTTAACATGTGCCTTCATAGAGCTTAACATAGCATCAGGCCCTGGATGGAGATTCAGTACAAGTAACTCTTAAGATGGTAGAAAGCATATACCTGCTTTACAGCTGAAGTTACTAGAAGCACCTGCTTGTAAGTTGAAACAGCATTCTGAACTTGGAAAATGGAATTTGTGATAAGGTGGAGAGTATAAATAATGGATATTTGTATTTGTCAGAGCATACAGAGTTCAGTTATGAATTGTACTTAGCAATAAAATAGTAATATTTGCTAAGTGTTAGGAGAAAAGATGTCTAGATGAATGAGAGGTTATCTTTCTGTGGTTTCTTTGGATATTTTTTGTTTTTTAAAAAATTAATTCTTTTTATTTGAATATTTTTCCCATGAAGCAATCCTTGGAACTTTTGTAACTGCCATGTTGGCAATGCTAGGATTAGAACCTAGATTATCTCATGGTTATGTGGATAAGTTAAAATGAATGATATTTATACCTAAAAATGGGTGTGTTACCTTCTGTTGGGCTGTTAGTATAAGGAGCTGAGTCAGTTATGTCAGTAGATAAGTTGGATTTGGGTTTAACGCTGTGGCTTCTTTGCTCTTAAATGATGCAGAAGACCTCTACCCCCAGCTCTCAGCAGGCCCTGTGTCACAGGGTTTGGGGTGTGTGGGAGGGGGGTGTCCCTTCCTCAGCAGTGAGTGGCTGTTTTCACTTGGCACAGGTGTGGGGTGACAGGGCAGGTTCTGTGTGTACTATATGTGGGTTTTCTTTGGTTCTCTTGCTCCTGCCTCAGTGTTAGGTGGTCTCTGCCCTGGAGCCTGGGGTTGGCCGTGGCTTTGTGTTTCCCACCTTTTCCTCCCTACCCTACTTGGAGATCTCTTTTCCTCCTCCTTTGAGCTTCCAAAAGAGAAGTTGGTAGACTTTTCCTGTTAAGAGCCATATTGTACCTTGTGAATGTTTTCATGGGCCTTAAGGTTTGTCCCAAGTACTGAGCTCTACTGGTGCAGTGTGAAGGCAGCCATAGATACTACATAAATGAATGGCCATTACTGTGTTTCAGAAAAACTGTCTTCATAAAAATACGATGTACAGCAGGCTTGCAGGCTCTGATTCCTGGACCAAAGTGCAGTGCATCCTCCTTCACCTTCTGGTCTCTGTACCCTGTGTGACCAGATTTTGCCTTGTGTCTTCAGGGGATCTTGAGAGTGAGAGTTTCCGGTCTCAGCAGCACTACATTTTTGTTTTGTAAGAATGCAAAAACCTGAACATGAGATTTTTTTACTGTGCTGAAAATGGTAGCTGACCTTTGCCTGTCATGGAAGGTCTAGAGCAGTGGTGGTGAGTGTATGGCACACGTGCTGCAGGAGGCTGTTACCATCGAAAGTTCTGAAAGGTTCACTGTCACTGGTCTAGAGGATCATGTGCTCATCTTCCTGCTGTAGAGAGTTTTCCCTTGGGTCAAAGCAAGGTCACCAGGGTGCAAGTGGGTCTTACCCTTCCTTCAGCAATAGCTTTTGCTTTGAAGCTGAATGGGTTCCATGGCACAGGTAGTTTTTGTTCTTGTCTTCCATAGTCTGCTAATCACCACCTCTCTACTCTTAGAAGCCTCGAATGAAGTGTGCCTGGGCTTCTACAGGTGCTCTTGCCCTGTCCTTAGACTGTGAGGGGCCAGCACCTCTGGGTCTGAGGTGATGTTGCTTTCAGGTGACTTTCATGGCCTGGCCTGCAGGGCTTCTCTTGACCTTCAGTGAAAGTCATGGAAAACATGTTGTTAGAGAGAAGATGTGAGCTTTCCTAGTATGGAAATTCCCAGGGATTCTATGCTGTTAGTTCACACTTCACCTTTAATGAATGGCTTATTACAGCTCATATTGCTTTCTTACCTGCTTTTATGGCTGCCATTACCAAAGTAGAAATAGTTCATCCTTTCTTTCCTCTGTAGAGTTTGTCTCTCTGGAATTCATTTCACCTGGTTGAGCATTGCATGTGTGGGATACAGAAACTTTACGTGTCTGATGAGCTCAGAAAATTAGGATTACTTAGGTTAATCACTTTTTTTCCCCCTTCAAAAAGTGATGTTTTCTGTTTTAAGCTGAGATAGAACTTCAGAGTTTAACAATTTTGTAATCTCTGAGTTTGATACTGGTAAAGAAGCCATAAAATTTAAAAGAAGAGTTTGCCTATATTCTAATGCTAGAAATTTTAGTGTATTTAACTAATTCCAGTGTAGTTTACAACCAGATTATCTCCTCATGCAATAATCTCCCTGTTGTGTGGGTGGTTACTGCTCAGACCTTCCTGGACTCTCTAGACTTCCTACGGAGCTACTTTTCAGTCCTTTCAAGAAGCCTGAGGTGAGGATTTCTAGATACCTAACAGCTGCTGGATCAACTCTTTATATTGATCCCCAGAAGTGCTCACTGGGGATATGCACCTTAGAGCTGGGAGGTAACTCAGTGGTAGAGCATTTCCCTAGCCCACCCAAGGTCCTAGGTTGACCCCAGTACTCCCTCCCCACCAGGCACTTCCAGAAAGTTCGAATCTGAATTTAGAGCACTGAGAAGAATCTGTGTCATTAACCATTAATGAGCCTTTTACGTGATTTGGAGATGATCATATTTTGAGGTCCACTGGCTTGTGGAAATGTTTCTTAGCCTAGTCTCTCTCTTCTGATGTAGGGAGCACAAAGTATCCTATGTTTAAGCTTGTATTGTTGCTGAAGTATTCAACACCTTTGTATAATATCACTAAAGTTTGTCTAGATTTAGGAGAATTCATGAATATTTGTAATATAAACAGCAAAGCACAGCCTGAGTATCTGGTAGTGAGGAATGATATGATAGATAGTGATGTCTAGAGAGTTGTTAAAATTATGTTGCAGAGAGAAATGTGGTCAAAGTAGGCTACAAAATAATCTATATTTATTGAAAAACAGATGGGCAGAAAACTAAAGTACAGAAAACTAAAAAAGGATACAGAAATGTTAATGATAGTTATCTCTAGTATTGATACTGGTTATTCTTCTACAGTTGCAGTTTTTAAATTTTAAATTTTAAAAAATTTCAATGGACATGCGTTATTTCTGTAATGTTAATAGCCTTGTTATGTTTACCAGGACCTGACTTCCTATCCCTTCTTCATTCCTACTTCATTTTAATATGCAAAAGTCATTTATTTATTTATTTGAAAACAACCAGAATGCTTCTGCAAGAGAAAAACACAATATTAAAAATAATTTTTTGTTTCATTTTGGTGGGGATGAGAAGTAGGTTTATAGGAGGAGGGATATAAATATGAAATTGTGGAACTCATTTGTATTTTATATCCACAGTATACAATTAGCCACAATTAAAATTAAAATGTATTAAGGTGAAGTAAAAGTTTGGTTCCTTAGTTTCATTAAACATATTTGAAGTGCTTGACAGCCACACATGACTACTGTAGTGGATACAACATTAACAGTACAGATGTAAACAGTTCACTTGGGGAGTACTGACCTGGATCATAGTGTAGTTACATCTATTGGTTAAATAACATTATTTAAACTAATTATCTTCTAAAATTAATACACGTCTAATTAAAGGGACTGACCACCCAAACATCCTTATTTGGTTTTGAATACTAAAGCTGACAAGCTTTCCCCTTTCTTTGTGTGAAGGTATGGTACAAGGGATGATCAAAAAAATATGATGAATGTTTGAATTTTTTAAAAACACTACTGGAGTAAAAGACATTGCCAAGAACAATGTGTTAAGTTTGTTCAAAGTGAGGGAGAGTATTTTTAGTATTCTGATGGGCGATAATGGCAAATGTATCTTTCACTGTAGTAAATGTTTTTATTTAAATATTCACTGTGTGTTTTAACCATACCTCTTGATCAAACACTTATGATGGTTTTTGTTAAATGAAAATATTATGGTGTATCACCCACCTTACTCATCAGGTGTGGCACCATGTGACTTCTTGCTCTTCCCCAAAGTAAAAATGACCGTTAAAGATAAGCATTTTTTCTTTTTGTTACCCGGGATTGAACTTGGGACCTTGCGCTTGTGAGGCAGGTGGTGGCAACACTGAGCTAAATCCCTGTTTTTAATTAAGTGTTTTTAATTAAGGCATTGAGACAGCTGCCACTAAAGACACTCATGATAGAAGACTTACAGAACTACTTCAGAAAGTGGCAAGAATGATGGGATAAGTGTTCAAAGTAAAAGGAAGTATTTTGAGTGGGATTAATGGCAGTGTGTCTTTTACTGTAATTTTTTAAATTTAAGCATTCACTGTATTATATTTTGTGATTACACCTCGTACATATATCAACTCTGATCTTTTCATTGTTTAAGGTATTTGTTACATTTTTTGTACACTTTAAAAGTATATTTTAGTGGTATTTAATAAATTGATTTGTTTTAGACACCAAAATTATTTTTTTTTATATAATGATACATGAGATTATCACCTATTTTTACATACACATCTATATAAAATTATTCATTGTAGCATTGTGGTAACAAAAGAGTAATAAGAGATCAATATGAGGTCTGATTAAATAAATGTTACATTCAAACATCATAAGAATAGACGTCCTTAAAGTGAATGTCCTTTATAATCTTGAAGAAATGGACAGATTCCTAGACATAGATGAATTACAAAAACGAAACCAAGAAGACGTAAAAAATCTAAATAATCTAGTATAACAGACAGTGAAATTGAGGCAGTAATAAAAAACCTGCCAACTAAGAAAATCTCAAGACCTACTGGATTCAATGTTGAATTCTACAAGACCTTCAGGGAGGATATAATGCCAGCGCTCCTCAAACTCTTTAATGAAATTGAACTGGAAGGGCTACTTGTAATCTTATTCATGGAAGGTAGCATTACTCTTAGTCCTGAAGAAGACAAAGACCCAACTAAGAAAAGTACAGGTCAGTCTCTTTTACGAAAATAAATGCAACAAAACAAAACAAAACAAAACCCTCAACAAAATACAGGCAAATACAGAGCAGCAAATCATCAAAAAGATTGTACATCATGACCAAGTAGGTCTCATCCCAGGGATGCAAGGATGGTTCAACATATGAAAATTAATAAATAAAATGCACACCTACATAAGAAAGCAATAGATGGTAAAAAAAGCTTTTGACGAAATCCAACATCCATTCATGATTAAAAAAACATGAAGAAAATATGTGTAAAAGGACCTTATCTCAATCTGACAAAAGCCAAGGACATACGGGAAGATGGCAGAGTGGTAAGCAGCAACAAATCAACCTGTCCAAGATTCATATCCAGACACTGGAAAATAACAGCTTGGGGAAATAAAGAAGGAGGGTGGTGGATCTCTGGGACCCAGGAAGGACCTGAAGGGAAAATTGGAGCCTACAGAGAAATTGAAGAGTCAGACCACAGCACAGAAAAAGGGAGGGGCAATCTGTATTTTTCCCCAGCTCCTGGCTTGTGTTGTGAGAAAGGAAGATTGAATCTACAGAGACACAGTGAAAGTGGGCGACTCCAGAGGCATTCATGGAGAAACACACCAGTGGAACAGAGCAGTGGATGCTGTGCACTACAGTAATTGGTGAGTGACTCCAATCCAAGCAACTGCCATATGCCCTGGAGAGAGTGCTTGGTTGGATGCCATTTTAGGGTGGGGCCAGCTGAACCCAGGACTCAGAGCAGCTATGGGTTGGCTTCATCTCAGGGCTTCCAGTGGTAAACTCCTGCAGTGACTGGGTGAGGGACAACCATAGGAGAATTCCAGGGTCAGGGAGCAGTGGCCAGGTTGGCAAGAGACACCCGGGGTGTTACAGGTTAAAAGACTTAGGTCCCAACCCCACAACCAGAGGCCAGGATCAGCCTGAATTCCCATGTATTTGAAACTGTGAGAACTGGCACCATGCCCTAATCCTGTTACAGGCTTGCTGGTGATTATCCAGCACCACCATGAATCTAGACTCTGCCTCTTTTATCTACCAGCAAGAGGAGATTCACACCCGGAATTGAACACTGCCACAAAACTGTAGCCCTCAGAAGATAACCACAGGCTTGAGATCATGCAAAAGTTTCTTCTTTTTTTATTCTTCTCTTTGCTTTTGAGTTTTTTTTAATGGTTTTTTTTTCATGAGTGTGAACATTGTTTTCAGCTTTTTGTTTTGTTCTTTTTTGTTTTTTCCTCCTTTCTTTCCCTCCTGTCTTCTTCACCAGTTCCCCAAGGCATGGGTAATCTTCCTTTGTCCTTTAGTTTTGTTTCTAATGTCTTTCTCTTTTATTTGTCTCTTTTTTTCCTTTTCCCCTTTAAAATTTCTCCCTTTAGGGTAAAATCACTATTGAGTGGATATTTACTGTACATAATTTTCTGATTTGTCTCAGATTTTGTTATATAACTATAAATCTTATACCTATGGTCAGAGGTGGCAAATTATTAATTATCATTGGTTGTCATTTTCCAGTCTGTGCTTGATACTATTGTTATTACTGATTGTACTACTTTAGTTGAGGTGACATAGTTGTTGTTATCAATTACTCTTACTTGTATGCCAATACTTAGATTGTCTGGGGTTTATAAACAATATTATAGTCCAGTACCAAAGAACTGGGTGCTAGGCCAAACACGGTACAACCTTTCATCCCTAAAGTGAAGAGACAGGATCTTGGGACAGATTTAAAAGCCAAAACCCACCTCTGCCTAGAAGACATCTCTGAAAAGTAGTCATTTCCTAAAAAGGTCTGGATACTAGTAATAAAGCTACCTACCACAAGCAATTTACAAGCCTCAGTGCAGAAAACAAATCAACAACAACAAAAATAGAAAATAAGAAAACATGGAAGCAAGATGCATCCGATAACTCCTAACTCACCCAAGGCAAATCTAGAGGGCATTGAGTTAGAAGAAATCAAAAGTCATCCAGCTGAATTTTCTGAAATGGTAGCAGAAGTAATCTGACAAAAGCCATTTATGAGAAACCAACAATCAACATCACATTAAATGGGGAAAAGCTCTAAAATCAAGAGCAAGATAAGGTATCACCATTCCTGTTCAATATGTACTCAGAACAATAGCCAGAGCAATCAAGCAAGAGAAAGATCTGTAAAGATCTACAGAAAAGATCTGTAAAGGAAAGGAAGAAGTTAAATTATCATGTGCAGTTGACATGATCCTTTACATGGAAGACCTAAAAAATTCTATCAAAAGGCTCCTAGAATTAATAACCAAATTGAGCAATGTAGCAGGATACAAAATTAACACACAAAAATCAGTGCCATTCTTATACACCAATAATGAACTCACCCAGAAAGAAATCAGGAAAGCAGTATCATTCACAATAGCATCAAGAAAAGCTAAATATTTAGGGATTAACATAATCAAGAAGTGAAAGACCTCCACAACAAAAAGTACCAATAAAGGAGATCAAAGAGGACATTAGAAAGTGGAAAGACATCTCTTCTTCCTGTGTAGACAGAACTAGGTAACATCCAAAAGGCTGTACTTCCAAAACTGATATATTGATTTAATGCATTCCCAATAAAAACACCAGGAACATTCTTCACATGGCTATAAAACAAATCTTAACTTTCACATGGAACCAGAAGAGACCCAGAATAACAAAAGCAATCCTGAGCAACAAGAGCAAAGCAGGAGGCATCACAAGTCTCGAATTTCAAGTTATATTACAAAGCTACAGTGATAAAAACAGCATGATACTGGCACAAAAACAGGCATGTGGGACAATAGAACAGAATAGAGGACACAGAAACAACCCCAGGTACATTTCAGCCATCTGATATGACAAAGGGCCAAAAACATACACTGGAGGAAAGATAGGTTCTTTAGCATACGGTGCTGGGAAAACTGGCTATACACATGCAGAAAATTGAAGCCAGACCCATATCTCTTTACCATGTACTAAAACTAAAATCAAAACGGTTCAAAGATCTAAATAGTAAAACAAAACCTGCTGGAAGATAAATAGGTAAAACTTATGAAGTCAGCTGTAGGCGAGGTCTTTCTGAACAGAATCCCAATGGTATAAGAAATAACATCAAGAATCAACAAGTGTGATTATATCAAATTAAAACACACAGTGACAGAAACAACCAAGGCAGTGAAATGACAAGTCTACCAAATGGGGAAAATATTTGTCAGCTACATCTTGGCCAGGGTATTAATATAAAGAACTAAAAAAAAAAAAAAATTAAGCCTCTGAAATAAAAGACCCAGTCAGAAAATGGGTAATTTCTCAGAAGTACAAGTGACAAATAAATACATGAAAAAATGTTCAAGATTGTTGATCATTAGACAAATCCAAATTAAAACAACACAGATTCCATCAAATCAATTAACAACAAATGCTGGTGAGGCTGTGGGGAAAAGGGACCCTTCTACACTGTTGGTGGCAATGTACACCAGTATAACCACTATGGAAATCAGTATGCAGATACCTCAAAAGACTAAAACTAGAAATTCCATTTGAACCAGCTAGTCCCTTTCTAGGTATCTTCCAAGGGAATCAAAAACATTACAGTGATACATGCATACCAATGTTTATATTAGCACAATTCATAACAGCTAAATCTTGGAAATGGCCTGTATATGTCCATCAGCAGATAAATAAAGAATATGTGGTATTTATGTGCAATGGAGTACTACTCTGCTATAAAGGATAAATTTGAGGCATTTGTAGGAAAAGGGATGCAACTTGAGACCATAATGTTAAGTGAAATCAGACATACAAGCTTAAATATCACTTGGTTTCTCTTATATTAGAAGCTCAAAATTTAAATAAAAAGCAAATTAAAGATAGATAATAAAAAAGAGGAGATCTTTTGCGGAAGGGATGAAGGGAGGTGAGAGGTGAAGAGGAAGTAAAAGGAAAAAAGCTGTCATCTACTTGTACCAGCTGTCCACAGTGAATGTATTTATTAGGTGTTGTAAATATGTGTAAGTAAATAAAATTTAAAAGCTGTAATGAACTAAAAAATTGTGTATCCTTTGGAAACCTCTAAGGGTTCCTGAGTTCCTTTCAGGATGTCTGCAAAGTCAAAACTGTTTTTCTCTCTTCATTAAGGTCTTATTTGGCCTTTTCACTACCTGACATCTGCTCTGATGGTACAAAAGCGCTGCTGGAGCCTTAGTACAGATCTTCACTTCTGTGGGCCTACATTTCAAGCAAAATTTTAAAAGGCAGCTTCACTTCGGAATGCCCAAGATGAAGCAGTGAAAATTACTCATTTTATTGAATTGTGACTTTGTACTCAAAAAGATATTCTACATAAAGAAATGGGAAGCAGTATACCAAAGTACAGTGCTTATTTTGACAAGCACATGTGTGTTTGCATGAGTTTTAGCAAACTAGCTCTGCCCACTCCTGCTATACATCATTTTTACTTGACAAAATGAGTGGTTGACAAACTACTGTGTGATTATTATTTAATCAATATTTTCTTAAACCAATATTTAGTATTTTTTCAAGTGAAATAAGTCTGTTGAAGGAAAATAGCTGACAGTATTTGTTGTCAATATTAGAAGTTTGGAAAATTTTTATCTACCACTAGGACCATAATAGCCTTCTAATACTTAAAAAGGCTGTTCTGGTAAAATAGGTGGCGATACTAACAAATTTATTCTTTTTCATGTTGTCTAATGAAATGTGTGAACATTTAGAAGATCTATATAACTCAGTATTTTGCATATGCCTAATGAATAATGATGGAAAATATGTGTTGAAGATCAATTCAAACCAGAAGATAAATGAAAGAGTTTTAATAGAGTATAAAAATTCATTTGTAAGTTTCAGATTTCATATTGTGACTAACCTTTAAGAAACCATCATTTGTCATATTTTAGAGAATATCTACAATTACCTGAAGATAAAACATGCCTTCTTTTCCATGTATAAATATATCTGTATGATAAATGGCTTCCATTTCCTTCAAAACAGTACATCACAATTGATTCAGTAACTGAAGCAGGCATAAGAATCCAGCTATCTTCTACCAATCCCAGCTCTGAGACTTGTAAAATGTCAAAATAATGACACTAAAATATTTTGTTTTGGAAAAGAATTTTTTTCATAAAAATATGTTATGATGTGAGGAGTTTATTGTCATATTAGAATGAATGTATATTTTAAAGCCTGTTGATTAATTGACTTCTTAATGTGAGACAAGCTCTCGCTGTGCTCTGTAGGCTCAAGTGTCACTCTTTGGTTCAAGTGACCCTTCTCCCTCAGCCTCACTTGTACCTGGGACTGCAGGCACCATGCCACTACATTTGGCTGAATTTCTAATTGCAAGGTGGTCATTGCTATGTAAACAAAAGCCTTTTGGAATCTTCAGTTACTATTTTAAGGGTTCCAGAATCACTGGACTAAAACCAACTTGAAGGTAGTTGGGAGAGTTGCAAATCAGTGTTATTATACTTTCGCATTTGTGCAAAAAGAGCTGTAAACGAGACACCTAATTATTTTGTGTAGGCATACAGTTCTTCTGGAAGGATATGAGAGAATTAGAGTTGCTTCAGGGAAGAAGGGGTGAAAAGTCAAACTCTAAATGGCTTTGAGCTGTTTTGAATTTTAAACCAAATGAATGCATTACTCCTTGCACACACAGAGAGACACAGGAAAAAATAATCATTCCTACCCAGCTATAATTATGAATTTCAGAGAGTCTAGGCATATTATAAAAAGTTGGAGCAAGTTTAGAGTAATAGTTATTTTTCTGGCAGCTTGCTTTTTCTTGTTTTGTTTGAGAAAAAATTTTCATTTAACTTCCAAGTCAACCACTATAATATTGAAATAATGTAAATCAAGTTAGGTACCAGTTTTCCCAGTGGGGCTTAAAGTATAGTTGTTACTTTGTTTTAAGGAAGAACAATTTGATTAACTTTTTAAGAATGGCTTTTATTTCTAGATTTTAATGGTATTTATTTCTAGTTTGCTAAAAAAGATTAGGTTTATTTGTTAGTCTTTATGTGTCTTTAGTATATGTTACAGTCTTTTCATTTCAAAAGGTTTGAGTTAAGTGCTGCATGAAATGTAAAAGAAAAAAGTATTCTGACAGTTGTTTCAATGTAAAAGGTGCTTTTTAATACTCATAACCTTTGGGCTTTGGGAATTCTTAAAAAGGATAAGTAAGGAATTCAATTTTATTCTGCTTGCTTTTAAATATGCCTTTTGATCAGTGTTCATATTTTTAACTTTTGGATAAAGTGTGTATGAAAAAGGAAAGTTATTTTAATGCCGTAACTTCTGTGATACTTTTAAATATGATGATACTTTTAAAATTTCTTTGAATGCTGAAATATTTCAAGAGCTGTTTGAAGCAGTTTAGAAGAAGAAATGCATGTAATTCTGTTCATTAATGATAGTTAAAAGTTTATCTTAACATGGAACCATTTTCCCCAAGTTCTTTAAAGAATGCTTTTTAAAATGTTAATGGATTTTTCTAAAGTATTTGGCAAATGAGTTGCTAATTCAGAAAGGAGGTTTTTTTTTTTTTTTACTGTTACCAGTTACATGTACAGTACTTGACATTTGTCAAGCACTTTCATGTTATTTTCTTTGATTCTCAGCATATCTTGGAAGTAGCACAGTTATTTTTCCTGTTTAGTATTGGCCATTGAAATTCAGGGGGTTAACTGACTTGTCCAGTGTCACATAGCCTTGTTAAATAGTGGAACAGGAATTTAGATTTATACAAGGCTAGATTAGATTTAAAGTTGAGATTTCAACAAGACTCTGTCCTTATCTTTACTGTGTTCTAGGTACTCTGGTCAGGTGGAAATAAATAAAGCACAGACCCTGCCCTCCAGGGAGGGGCTTTTTAGTTAGTTCTAGAGACCAGCCTGGATGTGAGAAGTACAGTGTGTGTGGTATATCATTGCAGTACCGTGGAGCGCCATTATTTGAGAGGAAGTAAGGTAAATCTTGAAGGATGACTGGCAGCTGGCCAGGGTGAGTCTAATTAGGGGCAGGGAGAGAGACATTTATGTAGAAAGAATCATCTGGGAGGCCTGAAACTGCGCAGATGATTGGAACCTGCTGGTAGTTCGATGCCAGCACCATGCTGGACTGTGTGTGAGGAGCAGCAGACTGAAGCCAGAGAGGCAGGTAGGCAGAGAGAGAGGCCCCAAGTTGTGAAGTTTGAACTTGCATTAAAATTTCAAGGTGCCAAAAAGAGAATTTAAATAAGTAGAGAACTCAGGTTGACCATGGTTCTTAGGCTTGTTAGCTGTGGAGTGATAGTCATCAAATGACTGAATATTTCTGAGTCCCATTTGCCTTGTATGTAAAATGGAAATAACAGTTGCTTTGCAGGCAATTAGGGGGTCTGGGAAAAGAAATGGAAATAAAGCATGAAGCATGTATCAAATTTGTAAGGACTGTTCTCAGTAAATTGGAAAATGAATTGAGAGAAGTAAAGACAGTTCCACATACATACTTAAACTTCTAAGTAGAACTGAAAAAAAATGTAATCTTATTTTAAAATAGTATTGAAATATTTGGACATTTCTAAAATAATTTAGCCATGGCTTTATAGTTTCTTACTTTTAAATTTAATATTTAGCAGCGCTTTAATGTGCCATATAAATATCCTTGAAAATTAAGGCTTTGTGTAAATTCTGTTTTGTTTGTGTGATGTTTTTACCATGCCCAATACCCTGACCCAGGAGTGTAGACCTGGATGGTATTTGTTAATGCTCTAGTCTTAGGCAAATGTACTGTCTCATTCAGATTTCTTTAATATTAAAATTTTAGAGAATGAAATAGTACATGGATGATCTTGTATAAAACTTAGTTGTCACTTGGGCTGCCACAATAAAATGCCACAGACTTGGATGACTTAAATGACAAAAGTTTGCTTCTTACTGTCCTGGAGGCTGGCATTCCCCAGGTCAAAGAGCTGGCTGGTTCAGTTCCTGGTGAGGGCTCTCCTGGCTCGTGACTGACAACCTTCTCACTGAAGCCCCCACATAGCCTTTCCTCTGAGCCATGTGGTGGGGGCGAAGGTGGGGTAAGCGAGCTCTTTGGGGTCTCTCTGCATGAGGGCACTAATCCTGTAGGACCGGGGCCCACTCATAGGACCCCATGTAGACTCAAATACTTCTTTACCTCAAATAGAGCTGCACTAAGGCTTCAAAATACATTTTTTCATTCCTACCGGGGATTGAACTCGGGACCTTGTGCTTGTGAGGCAGGCAGTAGAACTACTGAGCTAAATCCCCAGCCCTCAAAATACATATGTTAAATTTGGAGGGACATACACATCTTTCTGTAACACAATAAAGTTGGAAGTGTTCTCTTGATGGTTTTGTGACTTGGTATTTTGTAACAATGAGTTAAATAGGCAGTGATTACATCATACTACTCTCCAGAGCTGCAAATATATGGATCATCTTAGTTCCTGCTTTTTAACTAATATTTATAGTTGGTTAGCTACAGAAACTTTTTACAGCCAAGTTAGTATAGAAAACTGAATGTTACTGTGCCTAAGGTAACTACAGAAACTCCTTAGTTATTCTAACTCTATTGTGCCTATTCCACTTCTTGAGTTCTTCCTTGCCCCCATTCTGGTCCCCAATAGTTTGGTTCCTGTAGAAGATATCTGTATAATTCAGTGATAATTTTTATAATTTGCTTGTCTTCATTTTGAATACCTTTTTTCTCAGTAAGAGAACAGATCTTTTAATTGACATGTTGAGGGTATACATTTTTTTGATTTTTTTTTTTTTTTTGGTACCAGGGATTGAACTCGGGTCCTTCCGCTTTTGAGGCAGGCAGCGGGACCACTGAGCAAAATCCCTGGCCCCAGAGGTATACATTTTTTAAAGATGGTTAAACCAAAGCTGTTTTACATAGCAATCTTTGGAACAAGATAGAAATCCTAACTTAAATGTATCAATATATCTCCTTTTCTTTATTGTGAATCTCAGTATGAATTTTTGATTCCTTCTAAGTCTGTTTGCATTTCAGATTGTGGAGGAAGGACTTTAACCTGGTTTTCCACAATGAT
Organism: Heterocephalus glaber; assembly: GCF_053883595.1. Taxonomy (NCBI): domain Eukaryota; kingdom Metazoa; phylum Chordata; class Mammalia; order Rodentia; family Bathyergidae; genus Heterocephalus; species Heterocephalus glaber. Next base: position 65,773,687 of record NW_028258320.1, read on the forward strand.
AACATTTACCTTCTTTTTCACAGGCCAGCCCTCCAGATCTCTATATTGAAAGATTTAATATAGCTCTTGGACAATATATGGGAGCATTGCAGAGCATTGTGCCTCTTTTCATATATATGGTAAGTTCAAGCTGCTTCCTACTTTCAAAAAGATGCAGAGTTAAACGTGTTCTATTTTTCTTATACTGTATTTTGTGTAATTTTGAGAAGTGGAAATTAACTTATTTCAATAATGTTTTATAGCTGACACAACTATTTTTCCCTTTTTCTGATTTGAAATTCCATAAGTAACATTTGCTGAATTAATGATCAGCAATCACACAATGAGCTTTTATTTCTGTCATGTGGAAGGTTACTGTGCTTGGTCCTGGAAAAATAAAGAAATACAGTCCCCGGCTTATGAACATTTGAGTTACAAACTTTCAGATATGTACTGTATAAGACTCACTTTGTAGAATTATGAACAGATTCAGTTTATGAACGTTTTCCTGGAACAGAACTCATTTGTAAGTTGAGGACTTACTGTATAAGATTTCCTTAGAAAGAGGAGAGTTCAGGCAAACACTTAAAAATATGTGTGATAAATGTGAAGTAAGACTTTCTGTAAAAAGTAAAGCAATAAAATATTAATTCCCCTCTGATGATCTCTTTTATTTGTAGAGTTATGCTGTGAGTATAATTTGTAAACTATAACTTGTTAATTAGTTTTCTCCCCCTTATAAATATATAAAGTTGGGCTGTGCCACACAATGCCTGCCTGGAAAGCGTGAGGCGCTGCTTTCGATTCCTGACACCAAATAAATAAATATAAATAAATACATAAAGTTTTGGAATCTTAATGTTAGTGTTCCTGCTGAATGGAAGGGCCCCTAGAAGCCGTTATTACAACTTCTCTTTGTTTTTTAGATTAGAGAACTAGATGTTTGGTTGATCCTACCTTCTGTAGCATGTACACTGCTGTGTGTGGAATACCAATCTTAAAAATGATCATTTTTCATAAAATATACTTTTTTAAAAAGCAGAAAACAACTACCCCCTCCTACCTCCAATTTAGAAGGCACTTTCCAAAAGATCTTATTGTACTCCTTAATTTCATTTAAATCTACTCATTCTTATTTTTCATTTAAAAATAATAATTCTTTGGGTACTACTAATCATTTTAAAAGTTAATCAGAGTTTTACAGTTAATATAATGCAGAAGAAACTTGGTTTTGCCTTCTATTTGTTTTTTTTGGTACTAGGAATCAAACTTGGGACCTTGTGCCTGTGAGGCAGGCAGCGGAACCACTGAGCTAAATCCCCGGCCCTGCCTTCTGTTTTTAACCAAGATTTGTCTTGGAAAAAATTGATAAAAAGGCTTTGCTTTTGGTTTAATTACCAGAACTCCTTTGTGAATTGTGAAACTAGTCAAAATATTATCTCTATAAAACAATTATTTTATCTTTTATTCTTGTATATAAACTACAGGTATCAAATAGATATCTGATTTAAAGTGTACTGTCAGTTCAATTATGTTCTGAGTTTTGATTTAAAAATCAGTTATGAAAGTAGCTAGATAGTTGATTTTTTAAAAAATTATTATTTTTTTTTTGGTACTGGGGATCGAACCGGGACCTTGCGCTTGCGAGGCAGGCAGCAGAACCACTGAGCTAAATCCCTAGCCCCTACATTTCTCTTGTTATAAATAAAGCTTGGCATATTTTCATAGTTTGCATATCTTTTTCTGCAACTGCAGAAATTATTTAAGCCCCATTAAAAATTAATTTTAAATAAACTTAAACCAAGTATTTATTTCTGGGCAGGGAAACAATTTCTTAGAAAGGAAATACGGCAGACTTTTGATAAAATTCATATGGGAAAAGAATGAAACTAATAGCTATGAAAGCTGCTAAAGTGACAAATGAGAGGTGATAATCCCTCACTGGTATTGAAATGAATGAGAAAGCTACAATAAGTAAAGGGTATGTCATTGGCTCTGGGATAGACAGATCAAGGCAAAGGAAACCAGAAAACACTGAAGCATATGTGGCATTTTAATAAAGAAGACATTTCAGATCAATAAGAAAGGCTCAAGGTGTTCCTTAGCTGGTGTTGAGACAACTGATGGTCACTTTGGAGAAATGGAATAAGTCTTTAAAAATGAAATATTAGAGAACCAGAAGGAATCAAGCAGCCTTGGGATGAGAAAATGCCTTTCTAAGTGACACCCAGACCTACAAGTCATGACGGAAAATACTAGACCATGACAATATAAAGTTTAAAAATGTTTGTGTAGTAAAATACCAGAAGCAAAACATAAGTGGGGAAAAATTGCAGTAAATTTGTGCAATGTGAGACAGATTTATTTTCTTTAATACTCAGTTTTCATGAATTAATTAGAAAAAGATCAACCCTGCTTTTCTGTTGAACAATGGACAAAGGAATATGAATAGATAATTCACAAAAATATAAATGACTTATAAACACGATACTACATCCAACATCCTGATTAAGGAATGGCACATTAAAATAGAACAACTTTTTAAAAACTTTTAGTAAAATTGAAAAGGTCTGATAATATTCAGTTCTGGTGAATCTGTAGGGGAATAAGTCTACACTTTTGGCAGAAATGTTCGTTGGTATTCTCTTTGGAAGGCTCAGGAATTATATCTAGAAATATAAATAAACTCATAAGCAAATACAAATACTGTACATATGTTTAAGAATTATGCAGTATTGTTTTTAATAGAACAAAATTGGGCCTGGGAAAATTATTGGGACTAATAAATGGAAAACAGAAGAGAAATATGCAGTTAAAAATAATGATGTGAGTGTTCTTTTAGAGAAAAATTGCCTGGGATACAGTGTTAGGGTGAAAAGTGATATATAAACAGTGTATAATATTTCTTCCTTAGCAAGTGTTTTCTTAGGGAAAAAAGTACACACATATAAGGAATAATACATATTAGAAATAATGTATAATAATTTTCCCAGTATGGAATGGAACCTTTGGGAAGAGGACCTGCAAATGATATAGGGGAAATAATATAACTCCCAGCCTGGTAGATGTCAGATATACTGAATTCATGTTCCCCAGAATCAAAGAATGAATTCTAAGGAGCAACGGTGGTGAAGAGCAGGAAATATTTATTGCAAGGAAGAGATTTTAGCACATGAGAGCCAGGAGGGGACCCAAATGGGTTGTCAGGGACCCCACTTCACAGGGCAAGTCTTACAGAGCAAAATCACGAGGTGGGTACAATGTGGGACAAAATTATGATCAACTTGTGAGGTTACAAGTACAGCCGCTTAGGTAACATTGATCCAGTGGGTAAGCAGGTCACATAGTTAAGTGTACATGGAAAGAAAGAATTTTTTTAGGAAGGGATGGATCTGGAGGTCTTGGTCACCCACCAGCATGACTGGTGTCTCTCTAGACTTTATTGGGTCAGTTGTTGCCACTCAGCTTATCCCTTGGGGAAGTACGTAGGCCTGGTCATTCCATCTTTATCGTGAGGCCTGGCTTCCAACAGATATGTCGCCAACCACAGTTGTAATGTGTTCTCATCTCTGCTCTGCCTCCCTCGAGGGCCCAGCCCTGTCTGACTGTCTGTACTATTTCTACCTAATTTATATCTCTAGAAATAACTGTACTGATCCCAGGCTCCTAGGGCAGAGAAGGTGAGCCAGTCCCAGCACCTGGAAGGAAGCTCCCCTGTTGCCATCCCAAGCTCCTAGGGCAGAGAAGCTGAGCTGGCCCCAGATCCCGGAAGGAAGCTCTCCTGTTGCCATCCCAAGCTCCTAGGGCAGAGAAGGTGAGCTGTGTGGGCGCCAGAAGCACCCCCTCCCTTGGAAATGAGAAGACACATAAACAAGTCTCAAAAACAGACTTCTGAATCACCTACAGCAACCCCAAAGGGAAACGAGATGGAACAATCTGATACTCAACCACCTGGACTCTCTGAACTGGCAACAGAAAAGGATCTGGGAAAATTGAAATCAGAAATAATTACTCAGATAACAGCAAAGATTTTGCTCATGGTGCAAGACATGATTAATAAATGTAGAGAGGACACAGAAAAAAAACCAGAGGATCTGAGGAACATGATGGAATCCCAACATAGGAAACAAATGGAATCCATAAAACAGATGCAAACAGATTTCCAAGAGATTAAAAATTCCATCGAAAGTCTGCGCAGCAGAATGAACCAATGTGAGGATAGAATTTCACATATAGAAAATAAGATTGCAATTAGTGACCAGGAAAAGAAAAATTGCTTTAAAATTGTAATGGAACACGAGAAATCAATCCAGCAGCTGCTAGACGATGCAAAGAAAAATAACATAAGACTGATTGGAGTCAATGAAGAAAGAGGAGAGAGTGCAGATGACATAAAAAAACTCTTCACAGAAGTGATGGCAGAAAACTTCCCAAGGAGGGGAAAAGAACTTGACATACACATAAGTGAGGCATATAGGACTCCAGCTAGCCTTAATCAAAAAAAAATCTACACATAGGCATATAATAGTTAGGATTCCAGAAATCCAACAAAAGAACAAAATTCTACAAGCAGTGAGAGAAAAGAAACAAATCACACACAAAGGAAAGCCCATCAGAATCACAGCAGACTTCTCAATGCAAACCCTCAAGGCAAGAAGAGCTTGGAGTGATGTATTTCAAGCCCTAAAGGAAAACAGCCTCTAACCCAGATTGAGGTACCCTGCAAAACTATCTTTCAAAATGGATGGAGAAATAAGATACTTTCATGACAAAGAGCACCTCAGGAACTTCATGAATACCAAACCAGCACTCCAAAAAATTTTAGACAATGTCCTAGGAAAAGACAATGAGGATCCCAAGCCCAGGAAACCCAGCAGAATGAATCCATTGGGTGTGACAAATTAAATGCAAAGGGGGAGAATCCAACAAAAAGAAAAAGTCATGACAAGGCTTTTAAAACTTTTAACTTCATCTCCCTAATGAGTGTATAATTCAATCTTATTATTGTACTGATTAGTATTTTTCTGATTCTAGAGTTGAACACCATTCCTTGTGCTATACTGGCTATTTATCATCTTCTTACGTCTACATTTTAATTGGGTTGTCTATTAATGAGCTCTTAAGAATTCTTTATATATTCTGGTCATAGGTTATATGTATTGTAAATACGGTCTGTTTAAGGACTACTTTTCATTTTAATGATGTCATTTAAAGTTCTAAATTTTGATGGAATCCCATTTATCAATTTTTTTCTTTTATACATCATGTTTTCTGTATCCTAGATAGTTCTTGCCTACCCTGAATTCATAAATATTTTCCCTTATAATTTCTTCTTAAAGTTTTATACTTTTAGGCTTTCTTATTTAGGTTCATAGATCCCTTCAAGTTATTTTCATATATGGAAAAAAAAAGGTTGAAGTTAATTTTTTATATACTGATACCAGGTGTTCTAGTGCCATTTGCTGCAAACACTATCTCTTCCTCGGCTCTTGAATTGAGTTTATAGTCTATAAAATGCTAATGTTAAATAATCTTTCAAAACTCAGTGGACCATATATGTGTGGTTCTATTTCTAGATTCTCTGTTTTATTCCAATGATCTATATGTCTTTCCTTACACCAACACTGCCTTGATTACTGTAGCTTTAGAAGAAGTCTTAAAATTAGGTACTAAACGTCTTCCAACACTGTTTTTGTTTTTAACTTTTCTGGGTCCTATGTACTCCTACATAACTTTTAAATTTCAATATCCAGTTCTTCATTTATAGCAAGTATACACAGACCTGAATTTTTATATATACCTTGTGTTTTCTAATCCTGCTAAATTCAAGTACAAGTTCTAGGGGCTCCTAGAGATTTCTTAGTATTTTCTCTATAGATGATCATTTCATCTTCATATAAAGATTTTGCTTCTGCCATGCCAATCCTATCCTAGTTGTGTCATTTTATTGCCAGACTATTTTGGTGGGGACTAGGTTTCAAAGTTTAATGGACAGATAAAGAGTAAGCATACCTGTCCTTGTTCCCCACCTTAAGGAGAAAGCATTGGATCTTCTCCATTTATAGAAGGCATTCTCGCTGGAAGTATGGAGTACATGTCTTTAATCTGTTGAGAAGTTTCCGTTCTAATTCTAGTCTCCTGATAGCTCTTACCACGAACAGCTGTAGAATTTAGTCCAATACTTTTTCTCCAACTAGTGACAGGATCATATGGCTTTTTCCTTTCCTCTGTTAAAATGATGACTTTTGGGGGTGGATCTTCCAATGCTGAACCAACACTGCCATCCCTATAACAAAACCACTTTCTACATCCTGCCAGATCTGACTTCCAATAGTTTGTTTTGTTAAACAAATTTCTATCTATGTTCATACCTTTTTCTTCTATTATCTTTATCCAGTTTTACGATTAGCACAATGTTGAGTTTCTAAAATGAGGGGAGAAGTGTTCCTTCTTTTTTCTGCTTTGTTTGATATAATTTATCAGTTAAAATGATTATGAGCCTACTGTTGTCATATAGGTAGGTTTTCAAGCTAGGAATATACTTTCTTTAATAGGTGCTATCCAAATTTTATATTTCCTCCAGAGTTAGTTTCATTAATTTGTCTTCCAAGGTACTTCTTAGAAGTTGTCAAATTTATTTCAAAAAAGATTTTTGTAATATGCTTTCTATATCCTTTTAAATTCTGTAAAATCTGTGGTAATGTCTCCTAGATCTTAATATTGTAATTTAAAAAATGTATAACTGATATTGTGTAACAGGAAGAAAAGATCTAAAGGAGCAGGGAAGTGGGAGGGCTAGGGGAAAGGAAAAAAGGGAAAAGAAAACATATGAGAAAAGGAAAAAAATGGAAACAAGGTCTTTGCAAATAGGGAAGGGTGGAGGGGGTGAAGGGAGGGCAAGCGAAGGGGAAAAAAATAACCAAGATACTCATGTAAAGGTACAAGATCCCAATGATGAATGTAACTGTATTTTATACCGAAAATGTACCAATAAACTTAATGGGAAAAAAAAATAACTTAAAACAAAAAAAAAGAAATAACTGTAGCTATCTATAATAAGACAGAGGATCTGCAAGGGAAAACTTTATATTGCATACCCTTTGTTTTATGTTTTTATTTTTTAATCATATGCATCTCATTAAATATTTTAAAGAGAGAAAATATTAAGGGAGAATCGGTAATTTGTTAACATTAATCTTTGAGTCTTCTGCTTTTATACATAAACATTTATACATAAACAGATTTGATCATTTTTGGCTTGCTAGTCATTCTAGTCAGGATGGTTGGGCTGCAGGAAACAGAAAACTGGATTCAAAGTGATTTGAGTAAATAAGGAAAAGTGTTATGTCCTGCAATAGAACTGCAGAAACAAAGCAGTCTCCAGGTGTTGTTTGAATCAGTGGCTCTTTTCTGTATCTTGCTGTCCACCACATACAGTCCTCCTGTGGTTATAGGATGACTAAGGAACTCCCCCAACCCCCAATCCTGGCCTTTTCTCAGTCTAATTTAAGCCACCTTTGCTGTCTCCCTCTGAAGCACAGATGGTCTCCAGGGAATGACTTGGGCTAATCACTGAAGTGGAATGTGTGGTGGGGTCACCAATACGTTTACTCCCTGCTTTTCACATAGATCATGAAAGGGCTGCCTTTCTCCTGGTGTTGTCTTTAGATGGTGATACAGGACTTTCTCCCTTGGTATGGAGTATTGAACCCAGTACCTCAACACTGAGCTTCATCTCTGACCCTTGTTTCATTTTTTATTCTGAGACAGGGACTTGCAGAGTTGCCTGGGCTGGGCTTGAATTTGAGATCCTCCCACTTCAGCCTGTTAGAGAGCTGGGATTTCAGGTGTGCACCATCACCATTGGCTGATAAAGATTTTTTTTTTCCCCTCTCTCAGGACTGAGGATTCAACTCAGGACTTGTGCTTGCAAGGCAGGCATGTTGCCAACAAGCTAAATCCCCGGCCATGATAAAGATATTTAAAAGAGCACGTCACACAGTGTGTTTCTGTAAAGTCTCTACAGCAATGTTAAGTTATAGTTCATAGCATTTTATCTTGCTCTTGCAATCTCATGCCAGTAAGATATGTACTAGGGCTCTTGTTGTTTGATCTTGGTTTGTTTTTGTAATCAGTGTGCATTATTTGCTAAAATCATGTTTAATATTTTAGTTCATGAGACTAATCATTTTCTCCAATTGATGCTTAAAAATTTTTCTTTTTCAGAATAAGTTTTACATCGAAACCAAGCTTAACAGAGATTTAAAAGATGACCTTATAAAGCTATTTACGGAACATGTTGCAGAAAAGCACATTTACAGCCTAATGCGTAAGTAATTTGGTCATTCAGCTTATTGTGGAAGTAAGAGGCCACTACTAGCAAACCACCTCCAGCATTGTCATATAAACCCTAGTGTTGACATCTGAACTAGATACCAGGAAGTGTTGAAGTCTACCCCATTTAACAGAGAGAGACACAAAGGGGAAGTCGTTAGTAGAAGGTGTTAGGTAAGTTTCTTAGCCTCTTGTGGTCCTGCATTTTCTCTTCTGTGAGTTAGGACTTATAAAAAACTTAACATGGCTTTGCAGATGATTACGCAATGCAATGTCCAGTTAGTTTTTCTTCTCTCCCCATTCCCAGGTTGTCTGCCCCTCACAGTGCGTAGCACCTCATGCTGCCTTTCCTAAAAGGATTTGCCTCTCCAGCTGGAGTTTAGGACGCCCCAGGCTTACTGTCTCAGCACCCTTTAAAAGCTCATCTTCTATGAAGTATATACACACACCAAGGCCTTTTCAAAGAATTGGTATATAGTTGAATTTGCAGTATGTATTGTGTTGCTTTCCTGTTAATCCTAATTACTGTTACCGTAGTGAACTTACAAAAGAATTTTTCTATGCTTGACCATAAACTCGTTTTTTCCATTTTTTAATTTTAAATTAAGAGCTGGAGTTTTTAAACATTGGGCCAGTTTATTTTAGAAAGGCAGGATTTTCAGATAAGATTCTAGATGAAGATAATACATATTTTATTATTATTATGTTCTCAAGGGATTCCATAATCTAAAATAGAGACCCAGAATCTTGAGCATATATATATTTTTAACGCTACACAAATGTTTACAGACATCTTTGAATGTTATCTCATGAGATAGTGTAGCTGTTAATTATAGCCATTTTTTCTGTTGTTGACATTGTCTTCTCTTTGTTGCAAAATGTACCACAACATTTTGGTGAAATACTTGGTGAAAGTTTATTTTAAATTAATTTTTTAATGGGGTCAGGGATTTAGCTTAGTGGTGCCGCTGCCTGCCTCGAAAGCTCAAGGTCCTGAGTTCGATCCCTGGTACCAAAAAAACCCAAAAAACGAACAAACAAAAAATTCTATGGAGAAATGCTACCATCTGATACAAAAGCTTATTTTCTTTGTAAATATGTTTTTAAACTTGCTAGGAATTTGGAAGTGAATTTTATTGGGCATATGGAAAAAATATTCAAAAGAGAATAAAATACTGATTTGGTGAGAGAAAAAGCATTAACAAATTACTTTTGTTTATTATACAATCTGGTTTTCAATACAAATGAGACTTAAAGATAGGTAGATATACCTGTTCAAAATAAACTGAAAAAGCCATCAAGCTTTTGTAAATTGGATAAAACTAAATTTATTATATATGTACTGGACAGTTACCAGGCATTGGACTTAGAATAAGAGAGATTAATTAAAAGTGATCACTAGTCATACTGGTTTGGGTTCCAAGGGACTCTAAATGTTTAATAATGTTATATTCATAATCATCAAAGAGATTTTTGAAAACACCCACATACTGTTTATGTGTAGTAGGACCTGTTCCAGATACTTTACAAATATTAGCTTATTTAGTTCTCATAACCCTGTAGGATAGGTACAGTCATTACCACAGAAGCTAAGGCAAAGAGAGATTAAAATTAATTTAAACAGAATAACACTGCTATTAAGGATTGAAATCTTTAGTCGCACATTTTACTGTCACCTGCATGCTCTAACAAAACACCCTAACTATACTCAATTTCTGTGTTCTAAAATTTGATCAGGAGCTTCCTTTTGGCTTCAGATACATTTGGAAATGTTAATATTCTGTTATATACAACATATAACAAATCATGCAGGAACTTAGTGGCTTAAAACAACAGCAGTCTTTCATTTTGCTCTTTAACTTGTGGAGGGTACTTAATGTGGGACAGTTTGTCCCTGCTCTGCTCAGCACTGGCTGATAAGCCTCAACAGGGGCTGGGGCTTTCCAAATAGCTGACTTACACAGCCGCTAATTTGGTATGGCTTTTGGATTCTCTCCTGTCTCCTCTAAGTAAAAGTCACAAGATACAAGAAATGGAAACTGCCAGTTTCTTAAGTCCTGAGCCCAGAAACTGTCACTGTTGTCACTTTTGCTGTATCCCTTCAGCAAGCGGTCACAGAGCCTAGACTCCTGGGGTATAGGACACAGACCCCACCTCTTGATGGGAGGTGTGTCAGGAAATGAGGGGACCATGTCTTAAAGCAGTGAAGCAAGGCAAACGAACACCCTCTGCTGAAAAATAATTTAGTACTTGGTATTCACAATGAGTGTCCTTCATGTATGAAGACAGTGACTGCTCACTGCAGATGAGGCCAGTTCTCTGTCAGCTCCATGGTATAGTCATTTTCATACTTACATGCTTGTAAAATAAACTGGAATTTTAGTTTTCATTTTTAGAATAAATTCATAAAAAGGCAGATGCCACAAGGGAAGCTTGCAGCACCGAGGAACACTGGAAAGAGCAGAGGAGGTTGGGACCCAGGAAGGCATTTAACCCCTCTAGACTTTAACACCGTAATTCCTAAAGAGAGAGCTCAGTCTAGAAATTACTAGAGTTCTCTAGTTTTAAAACTGTGATTTATTGACTTCTTGATTAGTGGGATTTTTGGAAGATCCTTGTTTCTTTACTACATGACTTAGAAGAAAACTGCTACTTAGAACAACAGTTTATTAGTACCAGTGCATATATGATCAGCGGTTCGGTGGTGCCACGTAGAGAATACAGAATTTAGAGTGAAACACAAGTTGTCAGACCTCTTCTGTCTCCATCTAGTTTCCAGATATAATGGAAGTACTTTTACATACTAAGTGCCACAGTTACTATTGCTTTTAGAAAAATTGACTTCTTTTCAGGACCTCCATGAGTTGATTCATTTCCATTAGTGTTCCAGCTGACCATAATTAAATATTTACCTACTGAATTAAGTTACTGCATTTTTTTTAACCCTTAGTTTATAAAACTCTCAATTTGTCCTCTTGGACTGATTTTTCTTGTACTTGTTTGCCCTTTAGTCTTTCAGAGAGATAATAAGAAGGGAAGCCTTGACAGTCAGGAAGTGTTACACCCTGTTTTACTTTCTTCTTCTTTCAGCTTTACTTTTAGAAGCCCAGGCAACACCATTTCAGGTCACACCTTCAACTATGGCAAACGTCGTGAAAGGCTTGTATACTCTCAGACCAGGTAAAAATCCGTCGTTTCTGTTGGGCTCAGACTTGTTTGCTTATTTGTGTGACAGCCTCGTCCAAGAGGGCTGCGGTTCTTATGAGTCTTGAGACCGAATGGATTTAGATTTGCTATAGCAAAAAAAAAGAATAATTATTGATCAGTGTGAAATGCAAACTCAGAGCTCACTTGTAACTCTTTTTGTACTAGTGAGATGAAAATCAGTTAGTTTGAATTTTGTATCTCCTGTGAGGGGAAATACAAGAAATAATTACAGAATACTCTTCAGACAAGATTGAGGCTCATGCTTGGTTTAATCACCGTCTTTGTTACTAATGGAGTTTCTCCTTCACCACTCCACACTACAGATAAGAAGTCATACACATTGGCAGCTCTTACCATCTTAGGCCTATTGTGTAACAGGCAAGTAATCTAGAAGTGTTGGTACAGTTAGTCATTTCATGAGGATGTTTCCGGAAGATATATTATCAGAAGAGCAGAATAGAAAGTATTGTATTAAAAGTCATGGCTTGTAAATTATCTTACTGTATCTATCTTAGAATAGAAACATTGTAGATTTAAAGAAATGCTGGGGTGTGTTTGTAGATATTTTCCTGCTTGTAAGCCAGAACCTCCAACTTGTCATAGTGTCAGCTAGCCAGGTACAAAATGCCCATGGGGGAGAGATTGCAGTAGTTCTCAGAGTAGAACATTGTTCTGCAGTCATACCCACAAGCTGTCTTTTTGATAGTAATTACCTTTCTATGAAATTCTTTTGTTTGAGGATTAAAATGAAATAAAACATGATACAAAGAGCTTAATATAGTACCTCATAACATAATAAGCATGCGAACATTAACTGCCATTGTTATTCATTTGCATTTAATGGTTATTTTATTTTAATTAATTGATGGCTTGATTGAATTAATTAGCTTGAAAGACATGTCAGAATTTAGTTTGCTAAAATGGAAGTTAATTGCAAACACTAGTATCGGGTAGACTGATTTCAGAAATACCTTCTTTCTCAGGTTACTTTATTGATGGATTGATTGATGGAGGCAGGGTCTTGCTGAGTAGTCCAGGCTGGCCTTAAATTCACTATGTAGGGCAGACTAGCCTCAAAGTTGTGGCAGTCCTCCTTCCTCAGCCTCCCAAGTGCTGGGATTATAAGCGTGTGCCACCACACCTGGCTGTTAGTTAATTTGAATCAGATCTTGAGCGCTCCTCTTCATGATTTTTAAGAGGAATTACTCGTATAAAGTAAAATGTTTATATAAAGTGGCAAAAATATTTTATTGCATGCGTCCCAGTAAACTGATATTTTTCTTTTTCTAATTTTTCAGTCTTTTGAATGTCATTTTACTGCAGTGTGATGTGTGGCTCAGGCAATTTTTTGTGTGTAGGTTAGGAATGATATTTTTCTTCTTTTATATTGGAAGGCTTTCAAGTGCAGTACGACAGATTCTGCCTCCTGAGTGAGTCTTTATCAGCCCTGGCTTTTATCATGAGTAGCAAAGTTCCAGAACAAAACTAATCACCACGGGTGGAAAAAATTGTAGATGCATGTTTATCTAAACGCTATTTTGTCCAGGTTCTTGTGATAGGATTTATACTGCTTGTGAGGAGAATTCTGTACTTGAGATATGTCCTTTTCAGAAGGTGAGTTTTACTGCACACTAACTTTTTTCTGCCACAGGCATTTTCAGAGGTCTTTTTATTAAACATTTTGATATTTACATATCATGCCAGAACCTGTTATGTTCCTGGTTGGTTAAAGCAGTTGTATTCACCTAGCAGATTAAGGTTAGAACATTTTAAAAGTTGAATTTTAAATGTTAAAGTTTCTTCCACAACAGGTCTTCGTAAGTGCTGGTTGTCATACACTTGCATCTGAATCACTTGGAACATTTTTAGCTATAAACTTTTGGGCCCTAATTGTTGGAGATTCTGTTGCTATGTTAACATCTGGTCTTTAGAAGCTCAATCTTACTCTGCCTTTTTTACACACCCTTTTTTTTGTTGTTGTTTGTTTGTTTCTTCATGAGTATTTTAGTGATTACTTGAAGTTCCAAAAAGTGGCAGAAAGATTTGGTCTCTAGGAAGTCTGACTTATTAATTAGTGGTTCCCAGAACACTGCACTGAGATTCTTCCTAAAGCTGTATTTGAGCTGGGTTGGCAGGAAGACCCTATTGAGAACATTTTGCCATGAGTTTGTGCAAGAGTGAGTAGATTGGCCCTTGTAACATTTGAGTGCTTGGTTATTTGCCGTCGTGAACTTGCTGTTCTTGTGGATATCGTTTTAGTTCCCCAGTTTGCTTAGCATTGGCCCAGCACTGTGTAGCAAATGTGGCTCATTCCAATTTAGAAGTAAGTGTTTGCTCAGATTGCAGTTTTTAAAGGGGGCTTAAACAGCATCGACATTTTTATGGTTTTTAATATAAAAAGCCAAAATGTTTTATAAAAGGGGAATTTTGAGAAGGCTAGATTAAAACAGTTGAAAAGAGATAACGGTGCTCATGAGGCCCACCAGCAAGAAAGGGGAATACTGGTTTCACCCTGTCCTTGGAATGTGTGGGCATTATTTATATTTAATGTTTGCTAGGAGGAGGAGGTATGTTTATTGTAGCTTAAATTTTTCTGAATATTAATATTACTTGATTCTGTTTATTTTTTTTCCTGTGAGGTATCCATTCTTGTCTTTCATTCATCTTGTCTTATGATTAGTACAAATATTTGTGTCGTAAAATATTGTCATTTTTGTTATATCTGGTGGAAACATTTTCATGGGACTTCTTTGCTTTTTTATTGTGTGGGTTATTCTCTTGATGTTTTTCTTAATAATTTGATAACCACTTATTTTTCTTTTATGTTATGTATTCAATTTGTTATGCTTTATTTTAATTTATTTATTTAGTTTCTGCCACTGAGGATTGAACTCAGGACCTTGTGCTTGCCAGGCAGGCATGGCACCACTGAGCTGCATCCTCAGCCCTGTTGTGCTTTAATATGGGTCAATAAAGATGATTTTCAACATATTAACTAGTTATCTCCAGCCCATGTATTAAATTCTCAGTCCTTCTTATCCCTTTTCTTGTGTAGCCTCCTTTTTTATGTCTAATTATTATTACCTCTTAGTTTTCTATTCTTGGACCACTATATTGTTTTAATTAATGGCTAATAGGACTGATAGTCTCACTAAGCCTCTTTTTTCCACAGTTCTTTGGTAATGCCATTGATGTTTTGCTCCATATTTAGAATTCCCTGGATTCATTCTATAAAAATTTATAAAAAATAAAAATATCTGTTTTCTTCATACTGTAAGGAGATTATTTTTAAAAATTTCTTTAACAAAATGGGATTGAAGTAGTTTTTTCCCCATTTAAATTTGACTTAATGTATATTTTTGTTCTTTAAACAAAAGAAAAATCTGTCTTTTCCATTTATCTGTATGATTTCTTTATTGTACCTTTTCCTCCCTCACAGAGTGGGTTCATATGGCTCCAACTCTATTTTCTAAATTTATTCCAAACATTCTCCCTCCGGCGATGGAATCTGAACTTTCTGAATATGCTGCTCAAGATCAAAAACTTCAAAGAGAACTTATACAGAATGGTTTTACAAGGCAAGTTGTCTTTTTCACTTAGTGACAACGTATGTCCTTTCCTTGGCCATTTGGGGATGGCAGGAAAAGGTGCTGAGGTTCTTTTAGAAGGAAAAGTTGTTGTCCATGGGCCAAGGTACTGCTTTCTGGAGAGGTCATTGGCCCCTCGACTGCGTTAACATTGAAGCTAGGTTTGAGCTTGTGGAAGCTGCCCTTTGCCAGGGGTGTTTTGAAGAAGGAATTTCCCACTGGTGAACAGTTATGTTGGGCAACCTCCAAGAGCTCTTCAACTTGATTCTCTCCTGTTAGTCCTGAATGTATAGAAAAATATTGTAGAAATTTTATGATTAATTATAAGGTACTTTTATGACTAAACTAGCAAAGAGACTTTAAATTCTACATTTTGTCTTTTCTCTTAGTTACTTATTCTTAAAAAGCAGAATATCTTTTTTTTCGATACCGGCGATCAAACTCAGGACCTTGCACTTGTGAGGCAGGTGTGGCACCACTGAGCTAAATCCCTGGCCCAAAATGTCTTTTTATACATGTCCAAAAAATTTTTCTCCCTTGCTTTTAGTGTATACACTTTGCTTATTTTTCTAAAATTTTTGCAATTCATCATCATGGCTATAACCCAAAAAATCTTACAAAGTGCATTGTTTCAACCAAAATAAATTAAAATAAAATGTTTGTGAATCCTTGTGGGGAAACACTTGGTTATATCACTAGATCACTTATGTATGGGCATAGCAGTACGTTAAATTTTCATACTTCTTATTCTTGGGATGTCTTTACTCCTAATAAGAGAACTGCAAACTAAACCAGTTCTGAGTGATTCGTTTTTACCTGTTAGCTTGGTAGAAGACTAGATTTGTAACATAACTATTGTAAGCAAGGCCAATAACTCTGCTGGTGGATTTGTAAAATGGCTTTACATGTCTTGTATTTGAATTTCTTACATTAAAGAAAAGTTGTAAAAAAAAAGATACCTGGGATATTTCAGTCGTAGTTGTGTCCACAATAGTAGATTGAGTGTTGACTCACTTCTCTGGTTAGGGTAGAGGTAGACATTTCTTTTTCTAAGGTTCTGAGGCCAAACTAAATTTCAGTAAAACTAGCCTTGACACCGGGATCACTGTTACTAAGTCTGTTTCAGCAAAGTTGAGGAAGAAAGGTAATTTTTCTTGTTCTTTATTAGTGCATGGATTGGGATTTATTCCCTTTTTTATCCTCCTGGGATCTGTTGTCATGGGTAACGGGTGCACTGAATAACCCACTGGTCATCTCACACTGTGAAGACTCAGAGTAGCTGTGTAGATAGGCTGTGTAGACCTTCCTTTCTTTTGGCTGGGGCAAGGAGTCCTCAGCAGGAAATGCTGGAATATACACAGTTAGCTTTATTCCTTCATGTTGAATCAGGTATTTCCTGACGTTGATTGTAATATTTCTAGTAGAAACTGAGTGATATTATTTTCATGCACAGAACGAGGTTGTTATTTAATGCTATATTAATTTTACTGATCTGTTTTTGAAGGCTAATATGTCAATATGATTCACTAATGAAAATGATACAGAGTATCTAATGAGAAATTTTGCTCTCACTTGCCTCCTTTCTGCCCTGTACCAGTAAGTAATCGTTATTATTAGTCTCATGTGATTCCCTCCTGTGTGTGTGTGTGTGCCAATACAAGAAACAAAATATGTCCTCATTTTTATTCCTTTTTCACATATTCCATTGTGTGGATATGTTAGATGCATTAGAACTTATTTAAGCAGTCCCCAGTAGTGGCCATTTGAAGTTTTCTAGTCTTTTGATATTATAGACAGTGGAGAACCTAATCCACCCTATAATTTTATATCTATCGGGTATATATCTACAAGGTAAATTCTCAGAAACAGGATGGCTGGGTCAAGAGTAAATGTGCTTATAAATGTGATGAACATTACCAAAATACCCTCCATAGGAGAGGTTCCATTTTGCATAGCCACCAGCAGAGTTTGAAAGGGGTTGTTCCTCATGACCATGTTTGTATTGTACAGTGTTACATTTGAGAATTTTTCCAGTCTAGCAGGTGAAAAATAATTACTTAGATTTGTATTAGTTTGCATTTTTCTCTCTTTTTTTTTCTTTTTGGTACTGGGGATCGAACTCAGGACCTTGCGCTTGCGAGGCAGGCGGCGGAAACACTGAGCTAAATCCCTGGCCCCTGCATTTCTCTTGTTATAAATAAAGCTTGGCATGTTTTCATAGTTTGCATATCTTTTTCTGCAAACTGCCCATTTATGTCCTTTGCTCATTTCTCCATTAGTTGTCAACCCCCCCCGCCCCACATTTCTAGGAGTTCTTTCTGTAGTAAAGTTCTTTTTTTCTTGTGGTAGTGGTACTGGGGATTGAACCCAAGACCTTTGCACCTGAGTTGCATCCCTAGCCTTTTAAAAATTTTTTTCATTATGAGACAGAGTCTCATTAAGTGACTATGTTGCCCAGGCTGGGCTTGAACTTGGGCTACTCTTGTGTCTTAGCCTCCCAGGCTGCTGGGATGACAGGTATGTGGCACCACATCAGGCTGAGAAATTGATTCTTAGTCCAAAATAAAATAGATATATTTCTCAGTTTATGTTTTGACTGCCTAGACTAAGAAAGAATGTATATGAAGAGTAGATGGCCTAGGACAGATTGTTGGGATGAACAACAGTGATCAACAAAGGAGTAGCAAATGGAGTAGAAGGAAGGTCAGAAGCTAAAGCAAAGAAAAGTGTTTCAGGAAGGACGAGATCAACCATATAAATGCTGTCCAGAGACTGAGGAAGGAGCAGCTGGTCTTTATTACTCATTACTTCAGCATTTTAGTCATTTGTCCGGATTACTGTCTGAGAACCTGGACAGATACAAATAGGATTCACGGGCAGCATAGTGCTTAATCAGAGCCTGTATTTTCTTAACTGCAAAGTGGAACTAAACTTCTGTGGGTGTTTGAAGATGAGCTGGTTAATACACGTTAAAGGTTCATGTTTTCCCCCCTATAAAAAGGATCTTAAGATACATTAAGGTTCTGACAGTTTTCAAAGGCTTTAAGAGTTTTTGGTTTCAGGAGGGCTTTTAGGGGAAGATTTTTTCTTTTTTTGGTACCAGGGATCGAACTCTGGACCATGCACTTTCGAGGCAAGCGGTGGAACCACTGAGCTAAATCCCCGGCCCCATTTTCTTCTCTCTTTAGTATTTGAAATTTGCCTTAGTATGTGCAGGTCACTAGGCATGTTGATAGCAGAGCTCAAGATTTTCTTTCAAGATATATTTTCAGTACGAGGTAATTTCTTGAGCTCAATGTAAATTGTCCTTACAGGTGATCCTTCATTTAATAACTTTCTATATTTGAGGCGATACCCTTTAGCTAAGAATATTCAAGTTACAAATGACTCAGCTTGTATCTGTATCTATTTTAAAATACGTGGTTGGGTGAGAACTGAAATACTTCTTATACTTCCGCTATCAGTTATATTGATTCACTTCTGCTGTTTTGGTATGTGAAGAGATTAGTCAGTTCTCTTTACTGCCTCTTCTTTTGTTATCCCTAGAGGTGACCAGTCCCGGAAGAGAGCTGGGGACGAGTTGGCTTATAGTAAGTAATGATGTTTCTTCCTATCTTTGATGGTTTGTGATGCTGGGCAGCCACTGCTGGTTTGTGGTTATATTGATATCCATGTGTTCTTCACGGGGCTTGTGGGAGGCACTGTGTGTGATCCATGGGGTGTTCTGCAAGCTCAGCAGCTCTGAAGTCTGCTCAGTGGTAGTGGCTTTCAGGCGTTGCCAAGAGGCCACCAGATTCTTCAGGATCTTGATGGGATAAATGACCCAGTGTCAGTTTTTGATTATCTTGTTTGGCTCTTTTAACTTCATTCAAAACCACATGAGTTTTTAAAAACATTTTGATTAGTACATGTAGGCAGTACATAATTACATTCATCATGGGGAGTTGGTACATGCACATAACACAGCTTAATTTTTTTTTCCTTCCCTAAACCATGTGATTTTAAGAGGCTTTAAAAATAAATCTTTTTTTTTTTGTATATCCTTTTATTGATACATTTTAGGTGTACAGTATAATGACATTCATCATTGGAGATATGCACCTTTACAAAAAATAAGTCTTCTTTTGAGGGATTGGGAGAAGAGTAAGAAAAACATGTGGAATAAACATTTTTTTTTCCATTCTCAAGTGCTGTCTACTCTTCATGCTTTTTCCTGTTGTGGTATTTTTTTCAGACAGCTCCTCCGCATGTGCAAGTTCCAGGGGATACAGATAGTGAATGTGTTGAATGTACTTTCCTCCCCAAAAGAGGAAACACTGGAGCTGCAGAGACTGTGTTCAGAGCGCAGCAGGGCCTGCAGCACTCAGGAGCTCTGTCATAAGGCTGTTTTCGGGAGAAGATGCTGGACTTCTAACTTGGGTTTGTAATTTTAAAAAAACTAACAAAAAACAAAAACAGAAAAACAGTTGCTGCTAGACTTGGGGGTGATTATAACATGGGACAATCTTTTAATGAGGTTTATCTACAGATTCTGTGAGGAGCAAGCATCTTGGAAAGTGACCATTGATAAGTGAAATCCGAGAGCCAAAATCAGCAGCTTCCTCCAAAAATACAAGAGCAGAAGAAATCTTTTTTTTTCTTTCTTTCTTTTTTTTTTTTTAAGCACTTGTTTTGTTTATTTGTGGACTTGGCACTTCACATTGATTTCACATGTCAAGATACCTTTTGCTTTTAAAGCCAAGCAGATGGTTACAATACAGTATTTTTCACCCATATCCCAAACAGCCCCCTTTAAAATAAGAAATGGTCTTTGTTTAGCATTAGAATGTCTGGTTAAAGGAAAATATGAACTCAGCTTTCATTAGAACCTTTCCTCCATCAGTTCACAACCTTTTCCTACTCTGTGCCTTGAGCTTTGTGCACTTTGCAACTGTGTGATGGTATTGTCAAACTTACAAATGCTTCCTGGAGAAGTTGCTGGTCTCCTGAACCAACCCACCAAAATGTCAGGTGTGTCTTTGTGGCAGGATGTTATAATTAAGTCGGAAAGTAGAAGTGTGTTGCACATTGGTCAGATCCCCCCGGTGGCACCAGAGCATGTTCATGTTAATGTGGGGACCAAATCTCATGTAGCATTTCCATTCCACTGTCACTGCACCTGATTGCACCAGCCGCTGTAGTGTGGGTAGTACCCTACTTCAGGTGGGTGGCACTGCAGCACTACCCTGTTTCACACTTTGGGGGAATGTCCAGGGTTAAGAGCAGCTTCCTCTGACACTCTAGGAAGTGCTGTAGTTACTAAAACCAAATGTGATCTGTAGTGTGGACTTCCTGATCCAGTTTCATTTCAGTGGAAGAGATAAGTACTTTAAAAAGTAGAGTCAGCACTCTGCATCTCTTGAACAGTACAAGATGTTTCAGTGGAATAGGGAGGAAGTCACACTACTGCTTTAAGGCTTGCTTCTAGCTGTGACAAAGCTACATTTTCTGTTTCACTATACCCACAGTGCTATTTAATTTTCCATAAAAGTCTCTGAAGCTTATTCTAGTTGTTTTTAAAAGACAAAGAAAAATCAAAAGATATGGCAAGGGAAAAAATCTTTTTCTTCTGTTTTGCTTGAATGTAAATTGAGCATAGGCTTCACTCCATTGAGCTAGTGATGGTTACTTCTTCAGAGAATGAAAGACGTCCCAGGGATGCTGTCACACTGCTGATTTGCAGGTTTTTCATAGAGCTGCCTCTGCCAATTCAGTGTGTCCTTTTAGGGGAATGTGATGGGTATGGGCCTTAGAAGTGGGATCGTGAGACCAAGTAAGTCATCTAATAGAAGTCCTTGATTTGTAAAATTATACAGTGGAGTAAAAGTAAAGGTGAGATACATTTTTAAGTACTTAGCAACCAGAGTTGATGGAGTTTTGGAGGGCTTTAGTTAGACTCATTCACCCTGAGCATCATGTGTTGTATTGATGAATACGAAATTACTCTAAGAACATACACAGGCTCCATGATCTACTTATACCAGTGACATTCTAGTATTGAGGAAGAATTCCATTTTATTATGAAGCCCAGATTTTACTTTGCTCAATGGAATGCTTACTGTGGACTTATAAATAGTACTTGGGACTGAAGTGTCTCCTGCGTGGCTTTGATGATATTTCTGAAAGGAATAAAATTGGAACATTTCTATAAACATAGACAGATTCTTCAGTATCCTAATAACATACCCAAATGCTTTTTCTGGGAGAGAACAGTCTTTTTGGCCAACAGCAGAATTTTCCCTATAAGAAAGCATTGTATTATGCTGTGAATTGGCATTAAAACCTTTGGGATGCCTTTGGATTATTAAGTTAATGGAAAATATTTTATATTCTTTTTATTATTGTGTATTAACAACAACAACAAAAAAGTAGGCAAAGAAAGGTCTGTAAAATTCAGTTTCTCAAAAGTTTTGCACAGTGACTACAGCCAGCTGTGGGTCAGGCTTGGTACTCCAAAGCTTTTATCAGAAGGTACCCTGAAGGGGCACACATACACCCAGTACACGTGCCCTGGTTATTACAAATCTTGGCCCCTTGAGGTACATTGCAGTGTGAAACGTATTCCGGTAAGTTGAAATTGACATTGCTTATTACTCAAAATTCTTGACAGGATTTTTAGCTTATAACATGAGAGGAAATAAAATTTGTCCCTCTCTCATTTTTTATTGACTGAGAATACTACTATGTGCCAGAAAGTATTTTCCTCTCCCGTTTATTTGTATTCTTGCCAGGACAGTATACGGTTTTTCCACCCCAGCTAAATACTGGCTTTTGTATGAAATCATTGGAGACAGAGTATTTTATATGCCAGTTGATTAGTCAACACATGCAGTTGATGTGGCTAGTACTAACATGCAGCCAAAAACTAGACCTTTGGAAAGAAACCCAGGAGCCAGGTCAGTCATCTTCATATAATGCATGTGAAATACATAGATAATACTGTTTTAAGAGACGGTGCATATTTTAAAGGTTGGCCTCAAGCTTCTGTAACAGTGTCATATCCCATGACCTCTGTTGTCACAGCTACACCCTAACTCGGCAGGAATTATTGCTCCTTCATTTGGGGAGGGACAAAAACCAAAACCTGGTGTTGTGACTCCTGTCCTAATAGTTCTGAGGCAGGGCTAGTAAGAAGCACCAACCTGGACCTATGACTTGAGCATTATTAAACTTTGCAGAGAAGTTTTTTCCTTTCATCAGGATGACGCTAATTAGTGGGTAGATGAGATTGTGGAGGAATGGATCCCCATGGCCGTGAACACTGTGCACATGTTTCGCGTGCTCCGATCTGTCCAGCTGCCACTTCCCTTGCTGTATGCTATGCTTTCAGGCTGCAAATTTGCACATGTGAAAAATTCCTCAGGAAGAGTTTGCACATGCATCACCTTGCAATATTGTGTACAGACCAGATGAGGGATTTGAAGGTTTTTAGCACAAAAGGATAACTTCAGAGTGGTCTGTATGTCTACTAGCAAAGGTAATGGTGGTCTAGCAAACAAAATTGGTTTCTGCGGTTATAAAGTGAGCAGGAGCATTTGTATCATAGTATTTAAATAACCCTGTTGCAGCATCCTGTAATCAGAATAAATAACCCTTCCAGAATTTGTTTCATTGAGGCTGCCCATATTTTATTGATTGTTCCCCCATCTTAATTGCAGATAATTATTTCTGTGATTACATGGGAGAGGCATTGCCCTTGAAGTCAAGTTCCCTTCCTTAATAAGCAGCTATTACTAAGCTAACTGAGCATTGTTTTATGAATATACACTAATCTGAAATATGAAAGAACAGACTAAAAAGCAAACAAAAAAATTCTGCATTAGCTATCTTGTCATTGTTTGGATGTTTTGACTTGATTTTTTTAATGGTGTGTGTCACTGATCTTTTAGTTTGGATGTTACGTTTACTTTAATCCAAGTATAGACCTCTTAATGGGACTTTAAAATCCAAGGTCAGAATGTGAATCCCTTGATTGATACCTGTAAGAGGGTTACAAGACCTTTTCGTGATCATTGTTTTCAGTAAGATTGTGTAAAGTGAAGTCAAAATGGAGCTTAGAAGAAGAGTTCGTGGAGAAATGGCTGTCCTGTGAACCATTATTGCCCTATTACAATTGGCCTCACTTTCTGGCCACCAAAGTATGTGACAGGAGTCCTTTCCAAGGGAAATAATTCTTCTGTCCCCTCATTGATGCCTCCTCCACTGTCTTGACACCCTACTTGGAATCTCTTTCAAAGCTGAGTGGAACAAATCCATGTACTGTTTCAGCTTATGTTGATGGAGGGGCTGTGGGAGAATTAAGAAAATGATAAGAGATCCATTCTTACAGGGCCCTGGTATATTATTTTACTCCTGCTGGTTGGAAATCATCTTCATCTTAGGTTGGACTGCATTATTTAGAAAATATTTATAGATTATAATTCTGGGAAATTTATAGGATGACTCTGGGGTTAATTCTGTGGTTTGGAAAAAATAAATATTTTGTATTCTCACATGCCATTTCAACGTTGTAACTATGTACTGAATGCAATAAGATTGTGTATATTCTCTTAGGAGGGTGTGTTTTATTAAACAGATGGCAGTTTACTTGCTCCCATTAGTCCAATTTGTTGCTATTACAGCCATGGAATCCAGGAGACATTATTCAAGTATGAAGTTGTGGGGAGCCGTGGTTAGAAACAGGAATGCTTATGTATAATTCTGGAGGTCATATGTGGGCAACAGGTTTCTGCCACCCACCAGCACAACCAGGCAAGCAGGAAGAAATGAAGCCTCATCCCTGGTGGTGCTTGTCGGTCAGAAGGTGTGGTAAGCTCAGAACAGTTGTTCTGTACAGCAGCTCTGTTATTAGTCCAAGAAAAACCAAAAGGTGGATGAAACAATGATTGGCACGGGATAAGTAGCCACTGACTTTGGCTCTGACCTTTAACCTGTGGTGGATTTTGAATCCTCTATTAGGGTGTATAGTATCACTCTTAACATTGTGGTTTGTGAAATAAATCTTGTACAGAGATTCTTGGCCTTGTTATGTTATGTTGTAAATACTGCACAGATGTCTCTGGCCTTGATACTCGGTTCACAGGAACTTTGTTATAGTATAGATATATTCTAATGCCTCCTGAATGGTAACCACACTCAGCACATATCTGTCTCCACAGTTCACCACCTGCAGGCAGGGTGAGTGCCAGTCTTGATCTCCCTGCATGGTGATAAAAAACAACTGTGCATATAACTATACATAGAAAGTTTTACATACTCTGTAGGATGTATGTAGTATGCATATAGGTACATATGTAGTTTCTCACCCATGCCCCCTTGCATACTCATATAACTTGTTTACACTGTGGGCCTTAAAGCAAAACTTTGGTTTGGAAATTTTTTGTGTGGATTGGCCATGTTTTCTGTATATCCCTTTGTGTTTTCCTACCGTGAATTTAGAAATAATCCTCCTAAGTTTTTTATTTTACAATTGTAGTTTCTTCCTAACATTGTTCTCAGAATGCCCTGTTTTGTTTGTTGTTTTAACCTAAGCCTGTTGTGGTGGTATCTTACCTTTTAGTTAACCAGGTCTGGCAGAATTTAGTGACTTTATCTTTGTATTTGAGTCACCTGACAGGTTTCCTTTTCAGCTGGATAGGATGCTATTTAAACATCCTCCTTTCTAGCATATTTTTTTCTTTTACATAGTACAAAACTTCTACCAGAATAAGTTCTGTATGTGTATTTAATTTACTTCCTCTATTGGCCTTTTTCTTAATGAACATTTCAGCATACCTCCCTCAGTAATTAATAGATCATGCAGAATACCAAATTACTAGAATTATTAAGGAACTAGAAGGTTAAATAGCACAGATAATAAACTTGACTTGGTGTGTGTGTGTGTAAATACATTACACCCTTCAGCAGGAAAATAAGCATTGTTTGCAAACCAAATCTAAGAGTGTATTTAAAGTATAACAGATGATGACCATATTGGATGTGCTGTATCTCAAGGGATGCAAGATTGGCTTAATATTAGAAAATCAATTAATGTGACTAATTAATGGATTAAAGTTCTATAAGCAAATTGTTTATGAAAATCTAGAGAGTCTACAAGACAAATTAAGAGTTTATCAAGGAGGCCCGGCTGGTGGCACACACCTGTTAGCCCAGCACTCAAAGGGCTGAGGGAGGAGGATCGCTGTGAGTTAGAGGCGAGCCTGGGCTACATAGTGAGTTCAAGTCTAACCTGAACTACATAGTGAGACCCTGTCTCAAAAACCAGCAACAACAAAAAGTTTATCAAAGTTTTGGGGACAAAATCAATATGCAAATGTCAGTTTCATTTTTATAGACCAGCTACATACAGTGATGGGCTTTAAATTTTAAAAATGTAAATATAACTCATAATAGGAACAAAAAAATATAAAGTACCTAACAACAAAGCTTAATGAAAAGTATATAATACTTATGAGAAAATGATTTAAAAAAGAAACAAACCAAAGCCATATTGATCTCTTAAGTAAAGGGATAAGGTGTGATGGGTAAAGAGTATCAATTTCATCAAGATTTGGACTCTTTCTCCAAATTGCCTAAGAGATTTATCTCCAAATTCCAATAACATATCCAGTTGTTTTTATTGTCAGTCTTGACAAGATGAGACAAGGTGATCCTAAGATACAAATGAAAGTTCACAGGGCCAAGGGTACTGAAGACAGTCCTAAAAAAGAATGAAGTGTGAGAACAGCTAGCACTATAGGATTATAAAATTTACTGTAAAATGTAGCATTTAATACTCCTTTGGTGATAGATAATAGGAGGTAGGGAAACCTTTCTCTAATGGGAAGAGATGGAGGCGGGGAGGAAAAAGGATGAAAACAAGTAATCAAGATGCATTATGTACATGTACCAAATCCCCACAAGTGGTGTAAACATTATTGCAAACATGTACTAATTTTTTAAAAATGATAAAACAGCTTTGGCATAAGGAAGGGTTTCATGAACAGGATAGTGCAAACCATCAATTAATAGAGAAATGATTTGGCTATACACTGATAGTAAATACTTTTGTTTACTAAATAAGCCTCTGAGTGACAGAAAAGTTGGCCCGTTGGGAATAAGATACAGATATTCACAACATACACATCGCTGTTAAAGAGCACTGAAGTGCAGATCTGTGATGAAAACAGCTCAGGAGAAATGGAACCCAACACAGGCAGCCATTTCATGGGAGAAACAAGTGGCTCATAAACAGGATATCTAGCAATCAGGAAATGTACACTAAAACCATAAATGCCATTTTCTACCCACCAAATTGGCAGAAACTATAAAAAGTCAGAAAATACTAACAATTGGAGAAATTACGACAATAGTAATCTGTTACGGTTGTTAGCATTGTAAGTCAGTACCACCTAGGGAAGCTGAACCAGGCACTTCGGATAGCCCACTCTGAATACGTAGAAAGACACACATTCATGGACGCAGGAGATGTGGAGGAATGTTCTCATCACAAACAGCTTTAGTAGTCCCAACCAAAAGGAAGCAGGGCAGCTGGGGATATAGCTTGGTAGTAGAGCACTGGCCTAGCATGCTCATGATCCTGAGTTCAGTCTCTGGCATGGGAAAAAAAAGGAAGAAAAGGAAGGGAATTAGGGAGCCAAATGCCTGTAGCAGCACAATGGATAAATGAAGTTGGTTTGCACAGGGGCATTCTTTAGAGCACTAAGGGCATTGGATACAGCTGAGTGTCCATGTGGACGAGCCTCAGGAAGCATACTGAGGGAAGGAAGCAAGCCAGTGGAGCCAGGGTGAACATGACAGAAAGGTCAGACTGGGAAAAACAGTATTGTTTAGGGATCCATGTGCAAATAGTAAAACTAAAAAGGAAAGGAAGAGAATTAATGATTTTCTTATGGGAGCGGTGGTAGAGGGAAAGAGAACAGAGAGGAGTCCAGAAGCTTAACACTTGATAATGACATTTTGACTGTTGTAAACATGTCTGTTTCCTTTGAGCTAATACAGAAACTCAATACAAAACCAGTCCAAAAGCCAGAAGGCTATTTGTTTTTAATATAATTGAAAAACTCATACAAACAGATGAAAATGGGAAAATATTCATTCAAAGGAGAAGGAAATGTACCAAAAAATGAAAACAATCACATTTTTAAAGGTACAATTAAATTAACAGTTACACTGGTGTAAACATAGACAAATTAATGGAAAGTGAATTCACATACTTTCAGGAATTTAGAATATGTTAAAAGTGGCTTTTAAAATTCTAGCCATGATGGGGTAGTCAGGGAAAGGGGCTGGTTATCGCTGCAGAAAATTAAATTGATGTCGACAGTCTCATTCACCCAAGAAATCCCAGCTGGACTAAGAATTAAACTAAAAAGGATGTTATTAGAAATAGAAGATAATACAGTTTTTTCTTGGGATTGTAGAGGTTTCTTCTAAGGACAGAGGAATTGAGTGAGACACATACTATAAACACCTGCCTCAGGAGGTCCGTGCACTCCATCATGTCCTTGCCCCCAGTGTGTGTGTGTGTGTGTGTGTGTGTGTGTGTGTGTGTGTATTTGTAAAATAATGTTTAAATTTGAATATATGCTCACATAGTAGTGCACATAAGACAGACGAAAAAGGGTAAGGTGAAAATGTTTTAAAATGTTGCGTTGTGATTTTTAAAAACTTGGTTTTTTCTAAATTTTTATCTTTTGGTGAAAGCTGCATGATTAAAAATGCTTTGTTATTTTTGAAACTCCTAGTTTTAACACTGTGAAGAGAACTCAGTGTTCCAGTTTTAAGGTAAGTTTATTTTAATGTTTGGTTTTAATGGGAAAAAACCACTCCTTTGATATCTGTGGATCCAAATGACTGTGCTTACTGAACGAATTTTTCAGTTCCATCCACCAACTTTTGCCAAGGTGTTTGTCTGATCATCAGTATAATAAATTTCCATCGTTTCCATTGTTGGTAACCTGTTCTTGCTGAATAATGAGTGTTACATTTTTACAGTTGCTGACAAATGGGTTGAAAACCTACTGAAACTTATTTCCCAAGTTTTAAGTGTGTACTTTTTTTATGGGTGACAGTTGTTGGCAACATTTTGACAAAGCTGGAAACAAGATAATCCCTGGTGGCAGTTAGAAGTGAAGATTTGGTTCCATACTGCAAATATAGCAGGGAGAAGATTAAAGGCACCAGCTCCATCTGCTGATACAGGAAAGGACATCAAAAATGAGCGAGTGGGTGTGAAAGAGCTTTGTCTCAAGAGGTGCTTGCTGGCTTGTTAGGTTCCAGGACCTCAGAAAAGAAAATGGGAAAATGCAGGTGAGAGGCAGGGGTTCTGGGGAATATAGGATGTAAATGCATTTCTACAAATCAAACTGCCAGTCACATCAGGTGCTGGTCATGTTCGGTTGGGCTAGACACCCCAGACCAGGGCTTGGTCTGAGGATGAGCCCTCGGCAGGAGACACAGAGGACTTGGAGACTGGAGAAGGGAGTGAGCCAGTGGCAGAGCTGCGACCTTGACCAGGACTTGTGAAAGGCGGCAGACTCAGGGATGCCTTTGGTATTAGCTAGCTCCTAGTCCTGTGAACTATACCCCTGTGGAGGTCATTTCAGCTCTCTGAGCCTCAGTTTCCGCTGCAGTAAAACCAGAGTCCTTTCACCTTTACTTTCCTGTTTCTCATCCTTCAGTTCTCAATCACCACCACCACTGCTCTGTTACCACTTGTGCTTTTGATTGCTTATGTGCCTGTGGTGTGCACAGTGTGGCCGTAGCACTGTGGCCTTTGTTGCGGGCCCACAACAGATCCCAGAAAGTGTCCACTGCATCCTCTGTAGCATCACACCAAGATGTGCTCCAGTACCACTCACCTGCCAGGATGGCAGAGAAGTCCAAGGCCCATGAACCCTGTATCCTTATGACCAACAGTCAGCAGTAACTGGCCCCATGGTTTGCAAGCCATCTCATGCCAGCAGCATCATTTTGGAGGCAGTGTCCCCTAAGTTCCAAGACCTAACTTGAGTGCCTTAGCATGTGGGAGGCACAGGATGAGACTTCGGGGCACATGGAGGTAGAGATGCCCAATAGGGCTGTCAGGAGCAGAACCCTTCAGTAGGGTCAGAGACTCCCTAAGCTACAGTGACTGTCTTGAGAATAAAGCTAGAGAACACCCCTGAGGGAAGGGATGCAGGCCAAAGTCAGACATACTCAGGGCAGGTGAATGTTACTGTGGGGACATCTCATCCCAGATTCTGGATCAGACTGGGAATTTTGGCCCCAGGACAGTCACTGAGCCACCGTGGTCTCTAGTGTTTTCCTGTTTTCATAAGAGATAGGCGTGTGGTAGTGGACACAAGATCAGGTCTGCTCAGCCTCCATTTGCCCTTCATGTAATTTGCATTAGGACAACTGCCCTTTTCTGTTCAACATAGTCTGGGGAAGGCTACTGGCAAAGAGCTCTACCAGTGAGTGGGCATATACCCAAGACAGTTAGGCCCTCTTCCAAGATCTGGAACTGTGGGGCAGTTGAATTGCAAAGACCAGGACCCAGCCTTTCCCAAGAGCAGACACCTGGAGATGGGATCCTGCTGCTGAGATCTTGGTGCTATCTGAGGCTTGCCCTCCTGCAGGCTCCGGCTTTGCCTTGCCCTTTGTGACCACCCTCCCTCCACCTACCATGGCCTCTTCTTCACAAGAAGTGGGTGAAGGTCAGTGCTTATAGGCCACTTGAGCTCTAAGAACCTTCTAGAGAATCTGGTGTTCCTGCGTTCCCTGTAACCCCTTCCCCAGAAGTGGTGGTGTCTTTGTTATACACTGGAGCATTTTTGAAACAAGGTGATGAGCAAATAAACGAGTGCATTTAAAAGATGGTGGCTTGTCAGTCTCTTCTCTCTGCATTTTTGGGAAGGGATATTGTCTAGGCCAGTGGTGGCAAGCGTATGGCACGTGTGCCATAGTTGGCTGGTATCTTTGAAAGCTCTAAAAAGTTCACCATCACTGGTCTAGGCTGATCCCTGTCTTGGTCTGTTTTGTGTTAGGTAACAAAACACCTGAGGCTGAGTAAGTTCTAAAGACATTTAATTAGCTCGTAGCTGTGCATGCAGGGAAGTTCAAGGTATGGCATCTGCTTGGCTTCCAGTGAGGGCCACCTGGCTCCATCAGCTCGTGACAGAGGTAGAAGGAGGAAGGACCCAAGCACGTGGGGTTGCCACACTTTCTAGCAATCCACCTGACAAAAGCTAATCCGTTCTTGTGAGAACAAGAAAGGCATCGATCCCTCTTTGTGACCTCATCACCTCTTTTTTTTTTTGTACCTGGGATTGAACTTGGGTCCTTGTGCTTGTGAGGCAGGCGGCAGAACCACTGAGCTAAATCTCTGGCCCCAGTCACCTCTTAAAGGCCCAATCACTTATACCACTGCACTGCAGAATTAGCCTCAGGGAATTCTCACGGGGACAAACTATATTCAGACCACGGCAATGGCTTCCCAAGGTGGAGTACCTGGAGATCCAGCCTGTACGAGCCCATGATAGTGAGTATCCACCAGCAGAGAAACCCTGGTGTCCTCTCACCCCAACCTTGCCAAGTCCACAAGCTGCTGCCCAAGCAGGCCCCTGGTGGACAGATGTCTCTGCTCACTTGTCGGCACACCTTTCAAAGCCCCATCCACACCATTTAATGAACTGCCAGACACTTCCAGCTGCATCTTACCTCCGGCTGACCATTTGTAAATTGCTTTTGCCACGGTTCCTGACAGGGTGAAAAATGCATGTCACCCTCCAGGGGAAGGTGCTCACTGGGTGGGCCTGGCACCCACAGCCTCTGCCTGCAGTGCTGGGCATCCGGGACCTTGAGAGTTCCAGTGTTCTGGGAGCGTGAGAGCCAGGCCAGCCTGAGGAGGAAGTGGCCCCTTTGCAGGCCTCTTTCCCCCGCCCTTCCCCAGTTTCTAGTCATGGGTGGCCTGCTCATCACCAGTCCTAAAACTTGCTGGCAGGAGCCCCCAGTGCCATCCTCAAGTGTGTCTCATCGCCAAATTGCAGGCCTCGGTCCTGTAATTTGTCCTTGTCCTCCACATGGAGCCTGCTCTGTGTGAGCCTTTGTGCCTAGCCCAAGGCCAGGCCCAGAAAACGCTTTGTTTTACACAGCCCTACACAGTGCTGGAATGTGGCACTACTGTCATTGGTTCCATTGTTTTGTATGAGGTTCTGCTGTGTGGCACTGGAGGCCAGCTGGTGGTATTCAGGCCTCCAGCCATCCTGGGGCATCACCTCCATCCACCAGTGCCCAGGCAGCACCTTCATGGAGACACCATGGGGCCCGTCTGGAAGAGCTGTGTGGGTTCCCCTCATCTGTCTCTTCCCATCTGTGAGGCAGGGGTGAGCTCCAGAGGCTGGTGGGTCATCTTCCTGGCGTTCAGCATGGGGTCCTGGTTAGAAGCAAAGGCTGCCGAGCTTTGTCACTACAGTTGCTCTGGTCCTGATTCCCCACCAACAGGCCGGGGACACACACACCTGCCAAGAACTGCACAAAAAAATAAGTGTAGAGACCTTAAAGGAAGCATTTGTTAGTGTTGAAAGAACAGCAGCACTTAAACTACACGGTCTGGCCACAGCCCATTATTCACGCTGCCTTTTAACTTTCTCTTTTGGGGGCTAAAATTAGATTCTTGGTTTTTTAAAATTCATTAACCCATCCCTGAGCTGCTTGGCATATCAGACTTGCGATCTCCATGGTAATCCAAAGGGGCCCGCGTCTTACTACATTCATAGCTGGGCCTCCATCCAAGGCTGCAGTCCCTGAAAGGACATCCGTGGGTAAAAGTGGCAGCTTTCAATGACTGAGTGCTTCCATTTCCAGGCTGTACGGCGAGCACCTTGTGTAAACTGTGCCATTTAATTGCCAAGATGGAACTACTAACATTTCAGGCCCAGTTTACATATGTGGTAAGTGGAGTTCAGAGAAATTAAGTCACATCCAAAGTTCCTGCTAGGGGATAGAGCTACGCTCACCTTGGGGGCTGACCCTGAAGGCTGTGCCCGTGGTCCTGGGCCACACTGCACACATGGGAAGGAGACTGGGCCACCCCAACATTTTGGGACACTTAATGGGAATTAGACATTTACCTCCAAATGCTGCTCAGACTGGCCCCTTCAGTGGCTGCTTCTGAGCATACCTGGAGTACTCTACAAGTGGTAACCCTGGGTCTCATTCTGGTCTAGGTGGCCTTGATGGGCAGTGAAAGATGTGATGAATAAAGCAGAGCGTGAGTTAGCCCCTGCCACAATACGGACAGATAACTTCCAGAGCGAGGAGCCTGATGGGGACAGGGAGCTAAGAGGTGAAAGGCTCTGGCCCCAAGCTCAGGGTGAGACACCTGGGTCTGTGAGCAGAGTTGAGCTCACATCTCACACTCCTTCATCTTCTCGGAAGGAGAGACAGAGTGATGTGGGTGGAGAGCATCAGTGTAGCCCCAAGAAGGACCTGGAAAGCAGACTGAGCAGCCTACAGCCTCTCAGGTGCCCTGATTCCATCTTCTGATGAGCCAAGGCTGAGGTACCCAGGGTCACAGCCAGCAGGTGGCAGAGCTGAGATGGCTAGACCCATATCAGAGGCCTAGACAGTGGCCATTCCCCTCCCGAGGAGAGACCGGAGGTGAGATTCCACTACCTGCCATGTAGCTTTGTTACTGGCCAAAAAAAGCTTCCTGCCAGAAGCTTGAGTTTCCCAATGGGCAGCTGAGATCCATCTTGCTGCAAAAGTTCAGGACTTTATGTCACTACCTACCCCCAAAATCAAGGTCTGCTCACCACCTCGCTCCCCCGTCTCGGCCACAGCGGCAATTCCTAGTGCTGTGTCTCAGGTCCTGGCATTACCTGGCTGGGGCCCTAGCTACCTGCTTTCTCTTGTTTCCTCACCAGCAAAAAGAAGGTCTTCCTGAGCTCCGGTGTACAGAACTGTCACTAAGGGAGCTTGTCGGTAATGAGGCCCTCCCCTCCCTACTGCCTCCTCCCCAGGATTCAGGTTCTGTCCCTCTGCATCTGTGCCCAGCTGCCTGCATTTCAGAGTGACTCCGCGAGGGTAGGATGTACCTGGTGGGCCCACCACATATGGGGGGACACAGACTGGATCAGTCCCATGTTCCAGTTTTCATATTGTCTAATTGGAGACTGGTTCTTAAGTGATCTTTCAGCTTTTCTCATTTAAGGGCTAAAATTGGAATCCCAATTTGGTTGACCGTTTTATGCAATTCTGACACTGCCCTGAGCTTCCACTGTGGTGGGGATGTGGGGTAGGGCTGATGGGAACACAGGGCAGCCGCATCCTGATTGCTGCTCGGTGGTCAATGTTTAGAGCGGTTGCACCGTGGCACTGTGAGGGTGGATTGATTGTCCAGCTAGCTGGCATTGGGCAGGGAACTTCGGAATGGAGCCCGAATCCCCTCTGCAATCAAGGGATTAGACTGATGGGCACAAACAAGATTCTTGGTTTCCTCAAATAGTTGGATTTCAAATGGTTACTTTGGCAACCAGGCCTGGCCCCATTCCTTATCTGGGGGAAGGAGACTCAGTTTGTTGGGATCTCTCTTCTTGCCCTTAGATTTTTGCAGTCTGTGGGTCTGTGAATCTTGGGTGTAGGCTGAGGAGGGGTGTCATTTAAGGGCGACATTATCCCCTTAGCAGAAGGCCAGGCTCTGAGGCAAGAAGTCAAGGTTGCACACTTGGGTGTTAACTGGTATCCCAGGATTCTGAGCTTTGGGGAGTGAGCTGGATAGGAGGTCGAGCCCTTTCCCTAGGGTCCTTGCATGCCAGAGACAGGGCTTTCAGTCACTGAAGGATTGATGAGAGCCCGATCACTGACTGGAGTGGCAAGAGACTTGAGGAGGGACTCAGGACCTGTCGGGGAGTCTCACTCTGCACTGCCTCTGTTCCTCCTGCCCTCAGGCTCCCCAGTGTAGCTTTGTAGAGGGGAGGAGGCTAGAGAGTAGAGGCCATATGCTATAGGCATGAGCTGGACCCATGGGACCAGAAGGGGACGTCTAGCTGGCAGAGTTTGGGCAGGCCCCATGCCACATCGCTAGCTGCTCAGAATCCTCTCTGCAGACATACAGTGAGGCCAGGCTGGTGCTAGAGGCAGTGTGGTGGATTAACTCATGGTCACTTTGGAATGCCCAGCTGAACTGAATCAATGTGTTTCTGGGCACGGAAGACCCACCTGAAGATTGTTGCCAACAGCATAAAAAGAGAACTGGAGGGGAAGATCTTGGGCTGTTGATTTTCTAGAAGCTTGCAGCAGCTGTTTTCCTGATGCTAACTTGGCTGTTCTCATCAGAAGAGGAGCTTGGGTCCTCCCTGTCTCCAGGAATGGCTGCTGTTCTCTTTGGGGGACCTCTGGTCTTTGCCGTGAGCATCACTTCGTGGCTCCAGTGCAGATCCCTCAGCCTGGTGGCACAGGGGCAAGGTTTCTAACTTCCACCACTGGCCTTTGGGCCTTCCCAGGGCAGATCCTCGATATGGACTTGAATGAGACATTGCTGTGGGCTCCAGGCCTCTGGCTGGACTCTTGGAGAATACTGCCTTGGGCTCTAGGCCTTCAGCTGGGCTTGTGTGGGACATTGCCATGGGATCCAGGCCCTTCGCTGGATTCTTTGGGTCTCTAGTGCATTGGCAGATCTCTTGCACTCCTCTGCATTTGACTTTTGGGGTGAATATTATAAAATAATCCTTAAATTATGTGTCCTGCATTAATTCTATTCCCTTGTAAACCCTGACAACAATAGGTGGGTCAGAGGAAACCTGGACCCCCAGACAGGAGGAGCCTTCATCCTTTGTCTCTCTGCAGCAGCCATTGTTCTGAGTGCTACGTGAAGCTCTCCCTTTGCACACCTGATCTTGGTTCATCCTCCAGTAGCTCAAAGAGGCTCAGAGAGGTTAGGCAGTTCACTGTCACATGGCCAGCAAACATGGATGCAAACCCGTGTGCTTTGCTCTGATGCTCACACCAGTTAAGCCAGCTGTTCAGGCAGCAGCATGTGTTTCACACTGAGGACTGCCCTTATAACAAGTGAGGGCATCCTCACACTTCCCAGTGCAGGTCCAGGGCTCCAACCTCAGCCCTCCAACCTCAGCCATCCTGGTCCTTCCTAGCTGATGGCTTCCTGGCCTCTGGTCCCAGTCCCTGGAGGAGGCTGACTGTTTCTGGGGCAGACAGACAAATGTCTACTTCACTTATGGAAATCGACAGGCGAGTAGTTTTCCGAGGCCACCTATCGGGGCAGAATGGGAAAATCAGAGGGGCCTCTGAGAAAAGTGGGAAGGGGCCGATATGACTTCTAAGGCTGGGTAGTCCCACCCATCAGCAAAAGGAGACCTAGCTAGTACAGGTCGGTCTTCCTGCAGAACTAGGAACACTTAAAAACAGAAAAGTGCTGGAAATCGTTGGGTCAGAAGGCTTTAGAGCATGCTACCAAACTTCATGTAGAGTTGGGAATGCTGTAGAGCTACATTGTCCAGCATGGCCACTGGCCGCATGTGGCCACCAGCCCCAGAAATAGGGTCTGTACAACCAAAGGACTTGATTTCACATTGTATTTAATTGCCATCAGTTGCCGAGACACATGTGGCTGGGGACTGCAGCACTGGACAGCACTGTTCAAGAGGCAGTGAGACACTGAGAGCCGGAGATGAACCATTCCCAGGATTTCAAGGCCTAGCTGACACATCTTTCCATGCTCAGTGAGGCTGAGTCACTCAGTTCCTTGGCTATGCAGTGGAAGGAGGGCAGTTGACACGGCCAGGGTTTGAGTCCAGACACCACCAGCTCTGTGACCTTGGGCAAGTTAGCCACTCGGAGCAAGTTTCCTCATCTGTAAAATGGGAGTATTACTAGCATCTGCTCTAAAATGTTGCTTTGAAAGTTAAAAAAGAAAACTTGATAAAGGGCCCTCAATCCCTGGTAGGGGCCAAGCCACTGACACAATCCACTAGGCTGGTGCTGGCCACAGCTCGGCTCAGAGCACTGACAGCATTTGCACAGCACACCCCAACTCTGAGGCCTGCCTGGTGTCCTTCGCTCCACTTGACAGCCGAGGGACATGGGCACACAGAGAGGTTAAGTAACTTGCCCCAGGCCACACCCCTGGAAGGTGGCAGTACTGGGCTTCAAAAGCATTGTGCTAAACTAACCGCTCACCTGGGTAGCCAGCAGTCTCTTGTGGAGTGTATGGTGAAAGCCTCTGGTCCTCAAGTATCATCCCTGCCCAAAGGCACCTCAGCAAGGCAGACTGGATTAGAAATGAAGGCCATGGGCCCCACCCAGAACCACTGCAGCAGAACCCATGGCTCCAAGCCCTCCAGAGGTGGAGCAGCACTGCCCTAAGTTCTTCAGAATCTTGGCGCTGAGTTCCAGCAGCCCTCTCGAAGCCCCACCCTCATCAACCCCCCACCCTGAGGTTGCTGGCCTCCCACTAATTAGCTAATTAGGAAGTGAGGGGACTGTGCCACTTAGTTGTGTGAAAAGCATGCACCTCTCCAGCTGATGGCTCACTGTGACTAATGAGCTATGTTAGGTATCTGTAGAGGACTCATTCTAGGGAGGATGGAGGGAGAAGGACCATATAGGGAGGTCTTGGAGTGAGCCCCAAACTATTTCAGAACCCCTCAAATTCATCAGGCTCTGCCTTCACCTCCTTTAGATTTGATGGATCTGCTGCTAAATGTTTGAAAACTATCTTTATATCTAAAGGCTACATTTGAGAAACAAAGATTCAGAGAAATTAAGCAACGTGCCCAAGGTTGCATAGCCGAGGCAATCAGCCCAGATAGATGCTGTAGGCCCTGCAGTGCAAGCTCATGGGGAGAGCCAGGACCTTGGCTCAGAAGTCTCTGGTACCCTAGGGCCACCTTCCTGCTGGGTGATCACTTGGCTGACAGCTCAGAAGCAGCCCAGACTGAGGGGAGTTTTGCCCTTTCACATCGTCCCAACCCTGGTGGCATTGACCATCTCCGCAGCAAAGGCAAGGAAGGCCACATCTTAAACTTGGACCCAGCAAGGACTTCGGAGTCCAGCAAACAGATGCACATGTCTACCAGCCCTCCTACTCCTTGTTCTTGTTGGGGACGAGACTGTTGCTGCCGTGGACTGTTGTGCTGGAGCCAAGGACTCAGTGACGTGGATCCCAGGTGGGAGCCATTCAGCCCTCACCTGGAGGACAAACACCTGGTCCTGTGGGCTGCTGCCCCACCTCATCCTAGGAAGGCTGCCTCCTTAAAGGGGAAGGAATTATCCTGCAGCAGGAGGAAAGGCCTGGATCACCTGCCAAAGCACCCATGGGCAGCCACTCCTGGGTAAGACCCAAGCCTTGCCCCGGAAGCCGGGAGAGCAGGAGCTGGTTTTACTGCCTTCACTGAGCCCCTGCGGGCCCTGGGGCTGAGCAGCCCAGCAGAGAGCCTGGGGCAGGCCGAACCTTCTGGAGGTCATCTGGTCCAGGGCTCTGCCTTTAGCCATTGGGTAATTTTCAAGGCTGCAGTGTTAATGAGGCAACTGAACCCTGAGGAGGGTGCATCTTGGAGGGAGATGGGGCTGAAACTGCCCTGTCTTCTGGTGGAGGGTGGAGGACAGGGCTGGACTGGTGTCTCCAGGTGACCTTCATTCTTTCCATCCCTTCCCTTCCCTGGTCTCCCCGTGGGGAAGATAGGACAGGGCTAAAGAGAGAGAGCCAGAGAATCTCAGAGGAATTACTGGAATCTTCTGGGGGTTTTGAGGATATAGCTGCTGTCCAAGTGTGAAGTGTGGGCTCAGGGTGTACCCCCGGTCACCAAGCTCAGTCCAAGGGAAGCTCCTGATAATGGGGCTCAGCCCAGGCCCAGCACCCCAGTGGCAGGCAGGAGCAGAGATGGCCTCATGCCAGTTAGAGGCTGGGCACTTTTCCCATAGAGCTTCTTCTTGGTCCAAGGCCTCAGAGGGGTGTGCAGATACCTATGGCAGACAAGTGTGTGCTGCTGCTGTGCACCTTGGGAATTAACAAGGAGTTTGGGGACTCGCCTGTGCCCTGACCACTGACCCAATCAAAAGTCAGACACGGATGAGGGTTGTAGTGTCATCTAACAGGAGGTTCTGCACATTCCCATCCCAGAGGGTGCCCCTTCTCCCCCCATCCCCCAGGATCACCCATACAGAATCTTTTCATTGAGACACTGCAGCCCCCTACTCAGACACAGGCACACTGGGCAGGAAGCTTCCCATCACCATTTCCTAGCTGGTCAATGTACTTCTTTCTGTATCTCATTTCTCTCCGTTGTGGCAAGGGGATATTAGTACAATAGCCAGTTTTCCATTGCTGGGGCGAAATGCTTAAAACACAAGAGAATAAATAGTTTTTTATCGCTCACAGTTTTCAGAGGGTTCAGTCCAGGGTCTGGTGGCCCCAAGGCAGAAAAATTATGGTAGAAGGATATTGTGGAGGAAAGCATCACCCCTTGGAGCAGCTAGAAAGCAGAAAGCAGGGGAAGGGCCAGGGATCAGATACAGTTCCCAAGGTCTTGCCCCCATGACCCACCCAGACTTACTCAGAAGTGTGCTTTACTAATCTGTCTGTCTCCCAGGCCATTCAAGTTGCCAAGCAAGATGAACCATCACAGGACCCACCTCACACTGGTACACCTATCATTCAGTGAAGTGGTCCCTATAAAAGGCTTAGGAAGAGGATGTGTGGGGTGTAGTAGCTGTTCAGTCTTTGTCATTGTCATTGTCTTTGGGCATGGGAAAGAAGGGAAGATCTTAGAAGCAGCTCACAAACCCCTGGGGGAGAGATGGGGTGGTGATGGCTGAGAGGAGAAGATCCAGGAGTCCCCAGACCTGCAGAGAGATGAAACAGAGGTAGGGAGCCAAGTTGAGGCCACCTGGAAGTGGTGGCGGCAGCAGCTGCATCTACATGACAAGAACTGTGGTGCCCAGCAGTGTGGCAGGTGGTTTTCCTCATGGTTTTTCCGACCTTCCAGGGCTTCAGGCCCAGGCCCAGGCCTTTGGAAGCACATGCCTGGGGAGCCCAGCAGAGTGGCCTCAGCATCCAGCAGTGTATCCACAGCACTGGTAGATGGAGCTGTGCCTCTCTTGCCCT
Source organism: Heterocephalus glaber (assembly GCF_053883595.1). Classification (NCBI taxonomy): domain Eukaryota; kingdom Metazoa; phylum Chordata; class Mammalia; order Rodentia; family Bathyergidae; genus Heterocephalus; species Heterocephalus glaber. The sequence continues at coordinate 65,812,939 of NW_028258320.1, forward strand.
TTAATTGGAGGTTTGTGCTAGGAAGGAAAGTGGCATTGCTGAATACATGCAGCTTGCCTGGGCAGGGGTGGAAATGTTTTCTCAGTCCTAATTTGGAAAACAAGGCTGAAAAACAGCCCTCCCATCTGACTCAGTGCCATTATCTCTAATCACATCGATGAGGTCTAACTTCTGCCTGGCAAAGTTCCTGTGGCAGTGGCTGGAGAATGAGCTGCAGGCAGGAGGAGGAGAGAAGCTGGCTCCCCACAAATCTGCTTGCTCCCGTGACAGGGCACATTTAGTGCCCTCATGAGACTCCCCAGGGAGCTACTCGCCTCTTCTGCCGTTGTACGCTCACGGTGGGAAAAAGGAAGTGGGCTCTCATCAGACACTGAATCTGTCAGCACCTTGGTCTTGGACTTCCTGGCCTCCAGAACTATGAGAGAAGAATTTGTTGTTTACAAGCCACCCAGTCTTGGTATTTTGTTTTAATCCCCCAAACCGACAAAATCAACTTTTAAGCACCCACTGTGTAGAAGGCACTGTTTAGACCCAGAGATCAACCAGACAGACAAGGTGGCATATAAGCTTAGAGTCTAGTGGGAGAGGCAGTAAGTGTATTTATTATATAACTCGATGTAGAGACAAGTCCTATAAAGGAGAGAAAACTGAGCAACTGGAGCGGGCTGTCTGCGAAGATGGAACTGTGAGACCTAAGTGATTCCATTCGAAAATTTGGTGACATAAATTTCAGTTCTAAGAAAAACCACAAGATGTATTTTGACCACCTGCATGTGATAGTGTTCAGCCGTCCCCTAGCAACAGCTAATCAGTAGTTAGCAACCGTTTGCAGCTTGGGTGCGCAAGGCACAATCAATCAGGTTTAATTGCCAATCTAGAACCTTGCTGTAACCACTGTAAAAACCCCTGCTGATTTGGAGTCGGGGCTCTCAATCTTGACCCGCTGAGGCGGTGACGGTTGGGAGTCCCTGCTCGAGCTTGAATAAACGACCCTCGTGTGTTTACATCGGAATCGGCTCCTCGGTGGTCTTTGGGGACCTCGAAATCTGGGCACAACAGAACCATGGTGGAGAGATGAGCGAAGGCAGAGGCCTGGGGCATGTTTGGGGACAGCAAGGCTGTGTATGGCTGGAGCAGAGAAGGCATGAGCATTGTTGGCCAACCACCTTCGGCATCCTGGAGACACAGGCTTCGGGGTCCTTGTGAGGACAAAAGTTTCCTGGGTTGAGGGATGTCTTAGTCTCTAGGGTTCCCTACGGCAGATGGGGCTGTGTCAACAGCAGACAGTTTTCTCACGGTTCTGAAGGCTGGAAGTCAAAAATCGAGGTTTCTAGTGAAGCTTCCCTTTCTGGCTTCCTCCCTGTGTGCTCACATGACTTTTCCCATGTGCGCATGTGCCCGTGTCTGTGTGTGTGTGTGTGTGTGTGTGTGTGTGTGTGTGTGTGTGTGTGCGTGTGTGCGTGCTAAGAGAAAGAAATATCTAGTTCTCTGGTATCTCTTCTTAGGAGGACACTTAATCTTTTTAAAATTTTTATTACTACATGTTTGTAGTACATAGTGATTACATTCATTGTAGGGAATCGGTACATGTACATAACACATTTTAATTCTTTTCTCCCTTTCCCCAACCCCTCTCTTATTTTGCCAGCATCAGATTCATTTATCTTCTACAGTAAGGCATTATAAAGTTAATTATTATGTATAAGGACACTAACCTTATTGCATCAGGGCCCCACCCTTATGCCCTCATTCCAAATATGGCTGTATTAGAGGTTAGGCCTTCAACATATCTAGACCAGCTTCAACCAGTTCCTCCATTTATGAGTTGCATCATTTAGGTAAAGTGATATGACTCCTCTGAGGTACTCAGCTTTGCTTCTTGTTCCTGGGAAGAGATTGTACTGTACTTCCATACCTGCCTTCTGAGATGTATGAAGGTGAGGATGCTTGTGAAAGAGCTTCATGAGCTGTGAGGTGCCCTGCAAAGAGCTGCCCATAGGAAAGAGATTGGGGACAATACTATGGAACATCTAAGACCCTTGGGCTCAACTCTGGTCTGGGGAGAGTGGGAAGAGCTTCCAGAGGGGCCCAAGGCTGGAGATTTCAAGTGCAGCCTTGACAAGGACCAGGGCCATGGCACAGACACCTAGAAGGTGGGGCTTCTGGGTCCCATCAGTCAGGGAACGGTTGTGAGGATGAGAGTTACTATGGTGATGAGGTACTGAAGCTGGGAGGCATCGACCTGGTCCAGCTATGGCATTCAGCTCAGTTTCCTCCGAGCTTTTGAATTATCAGAGTAAGATGGAAATTGGACTTGTTCTGCCAGCTGCTGATTAAAGAATTTGAAATACTCGCAAACTGAGCAAAACAGGCTCAATCTGGCCCACAGCACCCCAGTTTCGGACCTAGGCCATTCAAGTGGGTGGTGGGATGGGCAGGCTGAGCCTTGGGAATGATAAAGGAGCTGGAGAGAGACAGGCAGGGTGAACTAGGCTGGGTGCTCCTGGCTGCTGGCAGAGGCTATGAAACATCCGCTGGTGCACAGGGGGGGCCCCAAGAGGATCGACCAGCCCAGGCTGTCAGCAGTGCTCAGGGAGGAAAAGCCACTGTGTGTGGGGCTGGGGGTTCTTACTTGTTCGCAGTGCGCTGTAGTTTACACACACACACGTGCGCACGTGTGCACACTCAACTCAGAGCTATTCAGTGAGAAGACTGGCCCTTAATGCATAGCTAGGTGCCAACTCTTCATCTGAAACATGTCCTGGCCAGTTCCAAGCTGCCTGCTTCTCATCAGAGGGTAATTCTCAAACTGAAGATGCTTCTGCAAGTGTCACCCCCTCCCTACCCTCCTTCCTGCTTGTTCCCAGCCTCAGTATTAGTTATTGTCATGGTAATAAGATTATCCAGGGATTGTATCTAAAATATTTTATTCTGAGTATCATCAATTGGGCTCTTCAGGAGAGAAACAAACATGCTCATTTCATTTTCACTGAATGTTCCACATTTGGAACCCGACTTCCTGCCCTCCACCGACTCCCCCCTCCCAAGGCCCCACAGAGCCTTGTCTCTCCAGGAGCGGGGCCTGAAGGCATGTGCACACAGGCTGGTCTGCCTAGGGCTCAGGGTCCTTAACTGCATTCAGGGCCACTTCTCCATGACTCAGTGCTCTCGGGAGTGTGTCAGCCATTTATTATTTGATTAGTCTCTCCAAGGGCGTTTTAATTTGTCCTTCCCAGGCACGTACTCCAGCCAGACAGTTTGAGAAATTACATCTCTGGGCCTGCTATAATAAGACAATTATTCCAGCAGGGTCCCGTAGCACAGTGGCAAGTCATGAACTTGGTCACGGCCTTAATTTCCATCTGGAGCCAGAAAACATGGACATTTTGAGAAGCTGCAGCTTTGAGATGACCTGTACGAAGAGACAAAATTCAGGCAGAGCTTTGGTCCTGGGCAGGGGGAGTATTTGTTTCCTTTGTGCCTGTTTGTGGCCTATGGAGACTTGGGAATGGGGACCAAAGAATAGAACTGGAATCTCACTTCTGCACTATGTATGTGGTCCTGGGAAAATTCTTTCACCCCTCTGGAACTCAGTTTTCTTATTTGTAAAATGGGCATCATTATAACCCTCTTCTACGTTTGGTAAGTATTGGCTGTTATTTGGCTGGTCAGCACCCCCACCTCAACCCAGTTGGATAATAGTTCTTTGATTTCCTTTCGGGAAGTTACCTTCTCCACTGGAGATAGACAGGGAAGGGTAGACAAGGAAGGGTAGAGATCAAGTGTCCTTCTCTCATGTGGCCAAGGAGGTCATATAACCAAACTGAACCAATTGGAGTGATTCGGGGGATACTCTCAGGATGACCAAGTGCTCCATTCTGACAGCCACAGTGTGAGAGATGTTGCTCCTCAGAGCCCACATCCGCTCAGGCCCTGGGGCCTCCCCTCACCCCATTTCTTCAGCCATGACTGATCTTTGATGAAACCTTTTTGCTTACACTCCCTGGGGCTGATTTTCAGGTTTGCACCCAGGCTTGTCCCCCAGGCTTGTCGGGGGACAGTAGAGAGCGGGTCTCTCTCATAGGTAAGTGGTGGTCTCAGAGCTTAGCATGTGTGGGACTCAGCCTGAAGGTTCCTTTCTGGTCTCTACCCAAGACAGTAGCATTTATTAGAGTGGAAGGAACAGCCTGAGATCAGCAACCAAGTGAGGAGGGTGCTTCCCAGGGAGCAGAGGCTCTGTTCCCACTCCCTGCCTCGGCTCACCTCTTCTCCTGTGAGGCAGCTGCCTTTCTCTCTGGAATCCTTTCCCACTCTCTCTGGCTGTGCTGGAGGTGAGGAAAGCTCAGGAAGAGGCAGCTGATCCTTAGGGTGCCCTTCCTTCTGCTCGAGAGCTGCAGTGGGACTCCTGGGGCCAGGGCTGCTGGTCTACTTGGCCCTGGGCTGAGCCTGCAGCAGTGGTGATTTTAAACTGCATCTGTAAAGGAGATGAGCCACCTGCAGCCTATCCATTTGCCTATACGATGGAAGAGCAGGGTTTGCCTGGCCAGGCTCCACTAGGCAGCAAAGACAAATGTGTCGGCCAGAAACAAAAAAATCATTGAGTTGCATAAAATGTGCAAAACCACTTCAGAATCACTCCTCTTTACTTAAAAAAAAAAACTTTTGTGAGAAATTAAATTGCATAAGACAGTACAAAAAGGATGTAACCAACAATCATATGGTCACCATGTAATGACTGTTAATATCCTAGCCTGTTTTCTTCTACACATTTAAAAAATTAACACTGGAGATAAAGTCCTTTTAAACTATGTTGCTCCATTCCATTCTGTTCCCTCATGCCCCCAAGCAAGTTCACCTTGAGCAGGAAGGAGGCTTCCATGGATGCTTCCAGTCTGCAAAGAGGGCACATACACACACACACACACACACACACACACACACACACACACACACAGTGTCTACCAGCAGGAGTCATTTGTGTGTATGTGTGTTTTGAAAATGACATGAATGATATTGTTCTAGAAATATCATTTGTCATCTTGCTTTCCTTATCCAAAATGTAAAAATATCTGTGTGGATATATATGTAGATACACATACAAATTGAGCATCCCTGATCCAAATATTTCAAATGCTTCAAAACTGGAAATGTCTCGAGCTCTGACATGACCCTATAAGTGGAAAATTCCACCTCTAACCTCAGGCAATGGGTCACAGCCAAAATGAGAGGGCACAAAACCTAGTCTATCAGTGTCCACAAGGGAAAAAAGACCCTCCCAGCACCTTCAGGTGCAACTGACACACTTTGTTTCATCTACAAAAGTACCTGAAATATTTTATAAAATTACCTTGAGGCTATGTGTAGGTGTATATGGAATATACAAGAATTTACCTGTTTTGATTTAGATCCCATCCCCAAGATAGCTCATTGTATTTATGCAAATATTCCAAAACCCGGGAAAAAAAATCAAAATTCAACACACTTCTGCTTCCATGTGTTTCAAAAAAGGGATATGCAACTTCAACTTACTCTCAACTTCTGTCAAGGAATCTCCCTGTGAATTACTTCATGATGACATTTTCCTGAACACTGAGGTGATCATTTCCCGATTTCTTTGTGGCCGTGCCTGCACCTGTCTCCCTGAGCACATGTGAGTGTGAGTTTCCCTCAGGGGAGACTGAGTGTGCACTGTCAGTTTTACCTGACTGTATTAGTCAGCTTCCTGTCACCATGATGAAATACTAAAAGGAGGAAAGGTTTACTTTGGCTTCAGGTTTCAATCCACAGTCACTTAGCTCTGTCACTGTGGGCCTTCGGTGAGGCAGCACACCATGGTGGGGAACATGGTGGAAGCCTGTTCACCTCATGGCAGCTGAGAAGCAAAGACAGGATGGGGTCAGGGCCTCAATATCTCCTCAAGAGCACATCCCCAGTGACTTAACTTCCTCCCACTACACCCTACCTCTGAACGGCTCTGCCACCTCTCAATAGCACCACAGGCTGGGGACAAAGCCTTCCGCTGTGGACCTCTGGGAAGCATTCAGTATCCAAATCATAGCCAGATTTTGCCAACTGACTGTGCCCATTTTACTCCCTCCTTCGCAGCTCTCCCTGCTGCTCTTCCAATCTTCCAAGACCCCTCTGGTCCAGCCTTCTGGACCCTGCTGACCAGCCCTGGCCTCTCTGAAGATCAGTGCCATGTCTACCTTCTTGGTTTCTCTCCCCTCATGCTCACTCTTTCCTGCCTCCTTTCTTGGCTTTTGTTGCTCCCCTCCTTGCATCTTGGGACACTCACCCAAAGTTCTTCTCAGCATGTCGTCTTTACCTATACCAGGAGCCTCATGTTCCCTAGACAAATATAGCTGAGATGGGTCTCATCTGGCCAGCATGAGGTTCTCGATGCATTTGAACATGAACCCCTTCCCCCAGGTACCAACCCATTGTTTTACACCAGCCGCATTGATGTTACCCGCTCGGTGTCTGGAGGCTGTTGAATGGGCTCACTCAGCATCTGTTCCCACCCCATTCTGGGATATCTTTCTCCGGAAATGGCTGGAAAGATGAGACCTGCGTGTCCCACTCTCTCCACAGGTGTGGCTCTGGATGGGATTCAGTCACCGATCAGAGGGGCTTGCTTAGGCCTGGAATTCAGAACACAGTTAAGTAGGGAGAGTCATAATGTCTATTTTCTGTAGCGGATTCAAGCAGACCCAGTGTAGCTCTGGAGCCAACAGCTCCTGGGGCTGGCTGCTTCTTGCCCCAGCAACAGTGGACCTGGAGCCACTAGCTGCCTCTTGCATCTGCAGCTTCCTGCCTATACAGGAGTGGTGATTCCCTTCCCTCAGTGGACTAGTTGTGTGAATGTTTTGGGGAATCTTTTCTCAGTTGGCCTAGAGATGATTTATTCCCCCATCCCTTCCAATGAGTCTGCAAACACCCAGCTCCCTGATTTAAATTCACTTCTGCTTAAGAGTGTTCACTGTTATCAGCAAGAGAAACTTGACTATTACAGTCCCTGAAAGAGTGAAATTTTTGATCCTTGATTTATTCCCTGCTTTTCTCTGATGGTGCATTCTGACTTCAATTTCACTCACTAATGTATTGAATCATATAAAAATATGTAGCAAGCATCTACTAGGTGCTTAGCACAGTGCTGACCACGAAGGACACGAGTGAAGTAGGATGGGCCGCACCATGCCCACTCAAGCCTCTGGGAGCACCACCTTCCCTGTCTTCTAAACTAGAAACTAAACACTGCCTTTGACCCCACCGTCTGCCTCCCTCACATCCCCATGGCCCCTCTGTAAACTCTGGAATCATTTTGAGCCTCGAGAAGTTGATGATTCGATTCCACAGGTTTAAGAACCCTGAGGCCACCTTCTCCACACATATCCCCTGCAGAAAAGATGACAGACAAGCCTGAGAAAGGAGAGAGTCACTTGAGAAGGCCGCTTGTGTTCTTGAGGTTTCCAAAGGGCAGCATTAGCACCTGCCTCACCAATGCCACCTACATAGGAGCCCAGGGATTTGGCCTCAGAGAGCTGATGAATTATTACTTCCTTCCAAGACACAGTGCCTCTCAGCTTGGCAGACGGAAACAGCTGCTTCCCTGCAGCCAAGCTGGAATCACATCTGGGAGGGCTTTTAACCAAACAGACCATTTGTTGTTGTATAAATGATGTTCCAAGCACTGACTGTCATGCTGAAGAGAGAAAGTAAAAACTCACAGATATCTTTGGCTATAAATGATCATGGCAGTTTCTGGGACAAACCTGCTTCCTTTTCTTTTTCTCTTTTAGAGTCATAAAGGAGATTATTTAACCTAGACTTCAAAATAAGGACTATTGCTAGAGATAAAGAGGGGCTTTTCATAACAATAGAAAGGCCACTCCATCAGGATACATAACATCCATAAATATATACACACCTAGTAACAGAACTTCAAGATAGAGGAAGCTAAATTTTACACCATTAAAGACCATTACAGACAAATCTATCATAGCAGGAAATTTTATTCCTTGTCTCTTAGTAATTGACAGAGCAAAGATGGAAAGAGCTGAACAATGCTAGTGAGGTGGCCTGACCATCTCCCCCTGTCTGCCCAGAGCTGGGCCAGTCTTGTTACTTTAAGTCTTGTCCCAAGAAACCCCTCAGCTATAGGCAAGCCAGGGTGGCTGGTCACATCTTGGCCTGGACAGCGGTGTAAGTTACATGGAACCGTAGGTATAGAGTGTGTCTCTTCTTAGGCAGGTAGCTCCAGTTCAAGCTCTGCCATTTATTAACTGCATGACTGTGGGTAAAATAGTGCATCTCTCTGGCCTCCAGTTGTGTTATCTTCCAAATAGGGAAGATTACTTACCATGCAAGGTTTTTTTGTGAGAAGTCAATGAAGTGATGTGACTATGTGCTCAGTACACAATGTCTGTGATTATCATTATACCAGCTTGTAAAAACATGGTTTGCTTGTTCAGCTACAAGACAGGAAATGGCCTAAGAAATGGGTTAGTCCAAACACCCTAATTGACACTGTCATTGTCGTCGTCATCATCATCATCATCATCATCATCATCATCGTCATCATCATCATCATCATCATCATCATCACTAGTCCCCATGGAACATTTGCCATGAGGCTCTCCCCATGCTACTTTTTTTTTGGTACTGGGATCGAACTCAGGACCTTGTGCTTGTGAGGCAGGTGGTGGGACCACTGAGCTAAATCCCCAGCCCTTCCCATGCTACTTTTGAGGCATCTTATGAGGAAAGTAAGACTCAGATCAGCAGTGATCTCCTCAGAGTCACAAAGGGAGTCAGAAGCGAATGTGGCAGCAGCTTCCAGGTAGGTCTCTTTAGCTCAGAATCTTTCTATGATATCTTGGTGAGGAGTTTTCTACTCTCCAGAGGCATCAGAAAGCAGAGGGATGAGGGGTTGGGCAGGTCCCAGCATGGACTTCAGCTTTCCCAAGTGGCCCCCACTATGTGTTCAGAGAAGACTGTGAGATGGGCTGGCCTGGGAACGTTTCCCACCATGTCCTGCCAGATCCTCTCTCCTGACTTGGTGCAGCTGATTGATGAGCCAGGTCTAAGCTCTGCTCCTCTCTGAGCAATGGCCTATTACCCAGAGTGTCCTTGCTGCGGGGAGGAGAAGGGCATGGGGCTGCACTGCTCTCTAGCCCTATTCTCTTTTATCTGAGACTTGGCATGGGGTCTCCATTTGGATAATTTGGCAAAGCCTACTGGTGGTTGCATGAAGACAATAAGAGTTCCTTCTTATGAAGAGCCAGTGTAAAGCCTTTCTGACCTTACAAAGGAGTTGGCTCCCTGACAGCAGGGCCTCTGATATTGTGCTTGTATTTCCTCCTGCAAGGGCTCAGTGCAAGACACAGAGCTTGCTGCTTTGGTAAAAAGGAGCTGACTGTCCTCACACTTTGCTGTGTGGCAACATGCTCCAGCACTTCTGCTGTTTGTAATTGGCTTATATGCTTTAGCTGTTCCCCATGACCACACACTTGGTGGATAGTCCATCATGGCTTCATCCACCACCTGCACAGGAAAGCATCTGTCAAACCTGGTCATGAACCACCATCTTCACTTGACTGGGTGACAACACCTCCAAATGAAGACGCCATCTTGCTCTAAGTGAGCTTCTCTTGCTACCACTCAAGCAAGGAGTTGATCAGCAGGATATCCATGATGTAGGGTGACAGGCAAGATGTCAATATTAACTTGTGGAGGTCCCTAGAAGCCTGATTGACAAATTCAGGAGAAACATTGTGGTCCATCCAGAGCTTAAGGAGAGAAGGAAATGGAGGAGGAGAGGAACTGAAAAAGAAGAGGCAAGATGGCAGAACTGGGTAGTCGACCCAAGATGCATTTGAATCGATGGTTTCACATTTCTAGAATTGCTTGTGTGGTAGCCACCATTAAGAGGCAGCTGTTGAGGTGGTTATTGAGGCCAGGGAGCCAAACTGAAAGTAACAATGGAGACTTGCTGTGGAGCCTTACTGTGATGGTGACAGCAAGATGACCAGAGAAGGGCATGTGCTTCCCACAGACTGGCCCTGGGTAGGGCTGGATGGCATGCAGGGCAGAGGGTGAATTGTCTTCTTGCTGAGGAGCCCTGGACAAAAGACTTCTGCCTTTATGGACTAGGGGGGATGGGGGATGGGCAAGGAGTAGAAAAGTACTGAGTCAGTGTGGAGGAGATGTTTTGGTCAAGAACCCCTGAAATGGAGGCTTGGAATGCAGATGAATCATGGACATGAGCTTGGCATGTGTTATATATATGTATGTGATATATATACATCTCCTTTGTTTTGAGACAGGGTTTCGCTATGTAGTTCAGGTTGGCCTTGAACTCACTATGTGGCCCAGGCTGACCTTGAACTCGCACTGATCCCCCTGTCTCAACCTCCCAAGTGCTGGGATTACAGACATGCGCCGCCATGCCCAGCAGTGTTCATAGCTTTAGATATCTGCCCTCAAACTCCTCATGGTTGTGATGCTGAATGTTCTTTTCTTTTTTTTAGTAGGGCTACCAAAACTCCTAGGAATGATATTTTTTTTAAAAATGGTAATTATTTGCAATGATACTGGGAAATACTAAATGTAAGGTGGCTATGAAGCTGAATTTGAAATGTCAAAGTTGGATTATGTCTTGTGTGGGTTGATTCTTGAGGAATACGGTATAGTCCATATAGTGGAAGATATACAGGCTGTGGGAAAATTTCTGGGTGGAAGACAAGATTATTTTACCTGGCATATACATAATTTTGGGGGAATACAATGGCTTTATACAGTAAAATTTTATTTCTTGCTCTTGTCTCAGGCCATGAGAGTCAGTAGTGGTTATCGGAAGGTGGAGGGCTGCGCTTAACTCTATACTATTGTCTTAGAGCCCCAGGGTTTTTTTCCAAGATGTAGGCCTTTTCTCTTCTATAGTCTTGTCCCCTTTATATTATTTCAGCAGGCAGGAAAAGAAAGATCAGGAGTAAGTATTTTAGGACCAGACCTAGAGGTGAGGTTCAACAATTCTGCTCACATTCCATTCCCTAGCACCTGGTACACATCCCACTCCTGCATAAAGGGCTGGGAAATGTAGTCCAGCCTGTGTCCCCGAGAACATGGAAATGGAGTTTGTGAACACAGAACAGTCTCTGCTGCAGCACGTTTTGGATCTTAATTTGATTCTTCATTTCTGATAATCTTGATTAATTTGAGGAATTATAGGACAATAACACTAAGATAGTATACATATTTCCATGTCCTTCAGAGAAACAAGAGCTCAGCACTAAAGATGCCTGGGATGAGATATAAATGCTGACAGAAGTGAAGAACAAATTTAAAGAATAGAAAACAAAATCCAATATGGAGCCCAAGTGGGGGAAATTAGAGGAAGGTTTTATGCAAAACTTGAAGTGCCAATATTCTTTGAAAGTCTTTCCTTTTCATTTTTATCTCTTGATGTGGGGTTTCTCTGTACTTTAGGGCTCTTGGATGTTTCCCTGGGGAGAAATTTGGGTTGCTCCTTGTGGATAAGTGATACTCTAGTGGTGCCCATGGGCAGGGGACTTCTACACCTACACACTTTGAAATCAACACCAGAAAGCTAACTCAGGAATTAAAAACAGGCAAGGAAATGGGAATTTACACACAAGTTCTGTTTGTTTAGCTAGGGGATTAACGGACAGCCCTTCTGAGGATGGTGGAATTCTCTTTTTTTAAATTGGAACAGCTATAGACAGTCCCTTGTAAAATCAAGAGGGTCATTGAATAACATGTCTGGTGCTCACTGTGAGCTCGATGGCGGGGAGCACTGGTGACAGCCGCAGGATGTCATCAGGTCACTCTGGACCTTATCAACAGTCTGGGACTGTAAGGGAGAGCTGGGCCAGAAGCAGGGGCGAGGCTCAATCACACTGTGGTAAGGAAAGTGAGATCGTGTCCTGACTTCCTGTGGAGACGGAAAGCCCATCTTGCTTCTCAGATGGGAGTTAAAGCAGTGGCACCTCAGGGCAGAGAAGGCACACCTGGCGAGATGCTGCATGGTCCAGAAGCCTGTTTGCAACTGGCCTTGTTGAAGTGCATGTGGCTCACATGTGCCTCCACCTTTGGGGATACAGGAGGACCCTGTGGAAGGTCATTAGGTAGGGGTTCCTGGCACCTTCCCCACGGAGAGTTCTGTGCATAGTGCCACTTGGCAGGTAGTATTCCCATGACAGGTTGTTTCTGTTCCTGCTCTGAGGAACATGTGCTTTTAAGCACATTCTTTTTACATCCCGGAAGCCTGTGAGATGCAGCGGAGAAAAGGAACCTGCCTGCTTGTCTGGAGCGCAGTCTGCCGTTCCAGTGCACAGCACAGCACTTAAAAAACCATTGTGACAAACGTCAGGGGTTATGAGCTATGCGAAACAAAGGGACAAAGAAGCAAGTCAAAGCCCTTTTCCCTGCAATGGTGGAAAGCGCAAATAGCAAAAGGAGGGTGTCGCTCTGTAGAAGAGGCTTGGGGTTGGCTATAAAGCATAATGGGGAAATTGCATGAGCAGAGATATAATTTTCTTACTGGTATTATATTTTAGTGCAGAGCAATGTGAGGGAAATGCAGAAATGATAGATGGGAGAAATCATCACATCTGACTCCTTTCTTGATAGATACAAAGTTTAGAATGCCTCTTATCTAAAGTGCTGGAGAGTTGAGCAGAATGATTTATGACAGAGGTGATGTAAGTCTCAGGTTTAGGAGAAGGGAAAATGTATTGAATTTTACCAGCAGATGCAGGCGCTAAATGAGAAAATTCAGGAGAAAAGAGCTGGGATACTTTGTGGGGCAGGAGAGAGAGGACATGGAGGGAGGAGAAGCACAGAGAGGAGGCAGCAGTGGTTGGCATTCTTCTGGTGGCTGAGGACATGGTGGGAATGAGACCAAGTCTGGACCTAATGGGCCCTGGCAAGGCTGCTGCTCTGCCCTGTCCCATTTTCCCACCCAGGCCCTGAGATGAGGATAAACCCAGGCCGGGGAAGTGAGCTGTCACTAGACCCAGGGCCCCTGAGGTGCTGGTGACTCTACATAGGGGAACTGCCCGGGCACAGGAATTCGGGATGGCTTGTGTTGCAGACAGGGATTAGGTTATGAGCCATGTGGATGTCCAGAAAGAGAGAGCCCTTCCTGGGGCCACCGACCTGGGTGGTCCCGTTGGCTCTGACAGAAGCCTTGGAATGCACACTAGGAGTCTGGCTGTACCCCAGACAGTGTGCTGGGAGGAGCCCAGCATTGCAGGAAGTGGGCTGGGCAGAGGTGCCTGGGCCCTGCTCTGGGTGCCCTGGGCAGCATGCAGAACAGTCCAGGCTGCTGCATCCCTTCCCCTTCACCATGTCCCCACTCTCATGCAGAGGTGGGGACTGGGACGAGAAGTGCAGGGAGGTAGGGGAGCTCTTCTGTCATTTCTCCCACCTGTGTGGCCTCTCCGCCATGCTGAGCTTCCTGCTCTCCTGGTGCTTCCATCTTGGGCTTCTAAGATCTTCCAAGTCTTAGCATTTTCTTTATGTCAATCTCATTCATCTTCTGAGACTCCCTCCAAACTTGCCTTGACCCATGCCCTCAGGCTGGAACTGGTCACTTCTTTTGAGCAGACCAGGGATGCGGCTGGGCTTCAGGAAGAGCAGGATGTAGGCATGTCCTGCTTTGCTACCACATGTCCTTTGTTACCCCCTACCAGTCAACTCCATTCTTTCCCTGCAGGTGGGGACTTAGCCCCAGGTGGAAAACAGGCCTGCCAACTCATCCCTGTCTTACTTCCCAGGGCTTCTATCCTAAGGACAGCTTACTGTCTTCCCCAGTTTCAATTTGTAAAGTATTAGGGAAGAATTCTGATTGGCCTTGCTTGGGTCAGCTGACCATCTCTAACTCAATCAACCATGGTCAAAAGGCAAAAGTCATTGCTCCTAATAAAACTGTCTAAATGACAGTTAGCTTCCTTATTAATCACCCTTCACAGTGAGTTCATATTGGACTACAACTTCTCATACCTTTATACCTATTCCACATGACTTACCACCAAGTCAATTCATCGAAAATCAAATTTGCTGAGTGTTCAATTGTCAACTCACCACCTTTCTGTATAAAGTAAAGTAAAAGAACACTGGATGGTTTTCGTTTACTGCTCTCTTTGTCTTCACACAGTTATTTTAAAGAATGTTTAATTTGCTTTCACCCTGGTTTCTGGCTGCCAAAGCCAGAAGCTGAACAATGAAAACAATAATGAGAAGCAGAGAAGAACCCCAGGGGATAGAAGGGGAGACTGAGAACCATGCACATATTCCTAAAAACGCATCCATGAGACTACAGCCTTAGGCTGGTATGATATATTCATTGGACATAATTGGTTCATTCAAAATACATTCGAAAGAACATATATTCATAAAGAATGTTCCTGAATATAAAGCATTCTCTGGGCTATATTCTTCTTATGAATAAATAAGAATATATTTGTAAGAATCTTCATAGTGAATTTAATCTTGTTAATGCATTTTTCTTAGGCCCAAGTCTTTTCCTCCTCTGCCCCTAAGTTACAAACTGCTTTAGGATCATTTCTTATCCTAAACAGCCTCAGTGCCATCGATGTTTCCTCCTACATGCATTTTCTAGGTCTTTCCTCAGCCTGTGCATCTTGTCATTTATGGATTAATCGGCTTGTATCTTTCTCCCAGACTGGGTCCAGGTTAAGCTGGGTCCTGTGTAAATGGGTAGGATAATGAGACAGTCATCTTAAACTCATACCCTGCACTTCTATTAATCCTTATTATAATTATCATTATTCGTGTTGTCTAATTATGTTAATTTTCTTTCCTTCCTCCCCCCCTTCTTTCATTTCTTTCTCCTTCCCCTCCTTCTCCTCCCACCCCCCTCTTTCTTTTTATACTGGAAACTGAACTCAGGGCCTTCACACTGAACTATAGCTTCAGACCTTTTTATTTTTAAAAATTAAGAACAAAATAAAATATAGGTAATGGGAAGTAGGGAGATAGATCTTTCTCAAATGGGAAGGACATCACGAGATGAAGGGGGAAGAGGGAAAGGGGATAAAAGGAATTGGGATGTGCTATGTCCATGTTCCAACTCCACACAAGGAATGTACTAGAAACATGTACTAATAAAAATTATTAAAAAATTGAGACAGGGTCTCATTAAGTCATTGAGTCACCCGGGCCTCAGCCTCCCAGAATGTTGGGAATGCAGCTGGGTGCCACCAGTACTGGCTAGTTTTAATAACTGTGCCACACAGTGGGTCCTTGCTGCGCTTGTAGCCAGACAAAACCCCTCATGCCTTGTCCACATAGATGGGCACTAGCCTGGGAAAAGATTCTCTACCTCAGGCCTGGGACCCTTCAAAATAAAAAGGAGGCTCCATCTAAGTGCAGTAGTACCTTGATTCATGAACTTAATTCTTTCCATGATTCTGGTTGCAAACTGAATTGGATGAGAACTGAATCCAATTCAATGGTTAGGTTCAATGTTAACCTTATGAGGAAACTTGATTTGGTTTTCATCCAATTTGATTTGTGACCAGAATTGTGGAAAGAATTAAGCTTGTGATCTGAGATACCATGTGCTCTAAACCTTCGTGTTTGAGCTGGAAGTGGATTGGTCTGTTTTCTGTTTCTATAGGAAAATACTCCAGGCTGGATAAGGTATAAAGAAAACAGCTTTATTTGGCTCACGTTTTGGAGGCTGAATGTCCAGATAGGTGGCATGGGCTCCAGTGAGGGCTTTTATGGCAGACGGCAACATTGTGGGAGGGTGTGGGAAAGGGAGTGACCTGGTGGCAAGACCGCAAGACACAGAGCTGGGAGGGGCCAGAGCTCTTTTATCAAAGCCCTTTCAGGAACAATCTGGTGCCACAATCCCTTCTAAGGGTTTAAGATGACCCAGTTGCCTTTCACAAGACTCCACCTGTTAAGAATTCCACCCATCTCGCTACATCACTGCACTGAGGCCCAGGCGTCCAACACAGATACTCTTAGGGGCCACACTCAAACCATATCAGGAATCCTCAGGAACAGACACACATACATACACACACACACACACACACACACACACACACACATGAAAGTGAGGACCAAGATCTGCCATAAGTTGAAAATGGCATTTTGTACTCTTGATGTTTTAAAATTATCTCAGAAAGATGATAATTTTCATAGTTTGGTAATAATCCTAATACTGGTAACATGTGCTAGATATCAATTTTATGTAAATCCCAGCAATCTCATATCTCGACAGCTTGGATCTGTGCATGGTACACTGCACTTGGTTAAATTGTGTCGTGGCTGGATCAGAGTTCTTGTTGGCACATTCTGAGGCTTAGCTTTTCATTGGGCCTAGGAAAGGAAAGCACATTACATTTCTGGACAGTGTTTTTGTTCCGGAATCACCAAAAGAAATGTACGGAGACACAGAGGTTGGGTAAAAAAACAAAGCCTTTACTCGTTAGTGAGGGGGACCGCCAGAAACTCATCTGATCAATGTCCGCCCATACTTTGTTTTAACATTTCCTTTTATATCTTCTTTTAGCCATTACCTCATTTCTGGTGGTCTTAGTAAAATTTCTGTTTCTCTTTTACAACTAGTTCCTGTTAATGGTTATAGTCACAGACGTATAACAAACAGATGGAGCCTAAAACACATACATTGTAAACTACCCAAACATTTCTACTTTGCTTTTCTCCAGGCTAAATGTTATCTACAGTTAGGTTACGTGTCAAAGGTTCAGTTAGCCATCACCTTAAACAATAAGAGTTATGGGAAGGTAAATCTTAAAAGAACGGATTACTTATTCTACTTCAGCTATCTACTAACCTATAGTTTAAATTTTCTCTACCATTGTCACCTGAACTTGAAAGCTTTCCCACCAGAACATAGGACTGTTGTGCACTTTCATCAAGCTTTCAACCTCCTTAACACATTGGACTCCTGCTGCTCAAGGCACATGTCAGAATTAGCCTTTAAATGCTGATTTAATCTCTGGCATAATCCGATTGCTCTTTACCCCTGAGGCTTTGAATACTTGATTCTGTGCTAAAAAGTGACAAAGCTTCCAGAAATAAAGAATACATCTATTTCATATTTAGAAAGAAAAGAATCCTGTTGATAGTGGAGGGAACTGAGCCTTGGTTGAGTTAGAGGTTGGAGGCTGGTCATTTGGGCAGTCAACTGACACAGGAACTGAGTGCCTGAGGAGGCTCCAGTGTGCCCAGCTTTGTGGTTCTGGCCATGGGCTGGGCTCCTATGGGAAGATAGAAAAATTCTAAAACCTGAACTCCAAGTCTCTGCCTCCTAAAATTCAGATTCTTTATCTATAAAATGTGAATAATAACAGCTAATAGTTACTGAGCATGTACTCTATTCTGGGTGCTATTTTAAGTCTTTTGCTCATTCAATCTTATCCGCTAGATATAAGAATTTTTATATCCATTTTAGAGATAGAAAAACTGAGGCCATCAGAAGGTTAAGTAATAGCTCAAAACTTCTGGTAAGTGGTGGAGCCTCAATTGAACATCTGGCTCCATAATCCATACTCCTAACCCCAGCTGTGCCTCCTGAGAGCAGCCTGGCCCATTCCATCCTAGGAATGGGTCAAATGAGTGGCTCTATTTGGCCACAGAAAGTGCAGCTTCACCAGCCCAGAAACTTCCTCCAACTGGCCAGGGTCCTGGGGTCTGGGGCCCTCCTGTAGGGGCGTGGAGAAGAGGCAGATGGATTCCAGCACACAGGCAGGGCCTGCGTTCCAGCCAGAGGATCTTCAGGAACTTATCCAGCCTCCCCAAGCCTCAGCTTCTCTGTCAGTATAATGGGCATAATGGGCTCACCTACTTCCTGGGCAGCTATGAGGTGGTGTCCCCTCCTCCCTCTAGTGCCTCCTTGCACTTTTCTCTGAACATTGCAAACTTGTTCCCAAGCTGTGTCTCCTCCATCACGTCATCTTTCTCCAGGCTTGCTAGGTGTCTTCCATCAGACTGTAACTTTCAGAGAAGTTGCTTTTTTCCCAGTACTAGGGACTGAACCAGCACTAGGGCCTTGGCACCGAGCTACATCTCTAGCCCTTTTTGATTTTTTATTTTGAGACAGGAAGTTTGCCCAGGCTGGGCTCAAACTTGCAGTCTTCCTGCTTCAGCTTCTTGTAATGCTCAGATTACATGCACATGCCACCCTATCTGGCAGAGAAGTTGCTTTAGAATGGAATGGGAATGAGAATATATTCCCCACCTTTCCACTTCCCCTCTTCCTGCCTCTGAGTTTGGTCTTGAAATCAGGCCCTGGGGGTAGAAGTTTGGGATGGTGATTCTGAGCCACTGAGAATAGGAGGAGCTGCTCTGGACACCAGACTTCTCTTGTCACAGGGAGATGATTAACCGTGGCAGGCCAGGGTCATGCAGTGGGTTATGTTCATGGAATCTGTTCAGAGGATGTGATGCATTGATGCTACGAGACCACATTTCAAGACTCCAAGATGTGGGGAGGGATCCAGCTGAACACAGTGGGCAAAAAGCCTGCCAGTCACAAGCACACTCACTGCTTTAGGCCCCATTCCCTCCTTTAACATCTCAGGGAAATCAGCACCAGCAGGCTCTTGCTCCAAGTCAGACTCCTTGGCAGTGGTTCACTTCCGCTCCAAGACTATTTTGAGTTGAAAGAGGGAATCAAAGAGAAGTTGTATGAATCATTTCTTTCTCCAATAGAATTAGTCCTCTGCCTTCCAGGAATCAAAGGAAAAAAAAAAGCAAAGGTTGAATAATTTATGCAGCAGACATGATACTATCTCCCTCTTCTTCCAGAGAAAACTTTTCTTCCTGTCTCATCCCAAGTGGCTGGAAGGAACATCATGTGTTATAGGGATGTGCTTGTTCACAGCTGATTTCAACTAATTCTGGAAGTCCCAAGTCTCCTTTATCCGGATCTGATTTCACCACCATGCACAGAATGCTGTGTGGAACAGGAGAAGGATAAATCACCACCCTTGGTTCATCTCACAGTGGCCATTAAGCTGAATAAATAAAGCCCAAGAGGAGAATAAAGCACTAAGATGCAGATGCACGGTGGACCCCAGGATGGGAGAGACAACAGGCTTTGGAAGAGCTAGGAAGAGGGAGAAATTGGTGAGGGTTTAAAATAGGGAGATGTGGTCCATTTTTTCTTAGTGTTATAAAATAAACCAGATTTTAAAAGACAGAAATGATTGAGGGTATCCTCAGCTTGCTGAGGGGTGAGCAGGGCCAGGACAAAGGCACTGAGCTGGGAACAAAGCTGACCTCGGTGCGGAGCTCTCCTCTTGTGTTACTGCTGTGCACAACCAATGTGAGTTTCTAGTGTTTTTTTGTTTTTTGTTTTTGGTACTGGGGATTGAACTCGGGACCTTGCGCTTTTGAGGCAGGCGACGGAACCACTGAGCTAAATCCCCGGCCCTCTAGTTTGAATGAATAGAGAAGAGACATGCCAGAAGGTCTGGGAAGCTAGATGGAGTCCATTTCTAAGGTCATTAGTGTCACAGAGGAAAAGGCACCAGAGTATGAGTCCTGGAGAACCAGGGCATGACCTTGCTTTGCTGCTTAGTCTGGCCACCTTGGTGTGTCATTCAGCCTGGCCTCAGTATACTCTCCTGAAAAAAGGTTTTTTTGCCTTCAAGTTCTGTGCTTGTTTCTCTCCTTGGGCTCCCTGGGAAGCCCTAGCGACTCCACTGCACCATGTGGGTGAGGATGCTTGCTTCCCAACCTTTGAGCCCAAAAACTCAGGCTCTTTATGACACACGGGGTTTCCACCTGGAATGATCAGGTCCCCGAGGACAGCATCTGCTCTCAGTTTATGCTCACTTGGTTTCCAGATGCAGGGATTTTTTGAATCTGGTCCTTCTTCCCTCGGTATCCAGTGACAAACACAATGGGAAAGGTACAAGCCATACCCAAAACGCAGTGGGAGATAAAGGAGAGGTTTGCCTCTTGGGTGTCTTCCTTGAGATACATCTGTTCTTTTCCCCAGACTTCATCCATCTGTCCATCTTCTCCTGTGCTGTCTTCTTATTCCGTATGTAAAGCAACTTCTCTCCCTCCCTCCTTCTTTCTCACCCCATTGAACAAAGAATTCTTTTTAGTGGGGAGCCCTTCTTAAAATGCAGATGGCTTATAAATAACAAATCATTTCCCATCACATAGAAATTAGGCAAGAATGCAGGGTGGAGGTAAAGCAAGAGCAAGGAAACAACACGAAGGCAGGAGTGCTTGCAGGACCCAAAGAGGAGCTGTGAAGCCCTGGGCACACATGTGAATCAGCCACATCTGGGGCCTCTAGTCTCAGTTGCATGGTTCAAAGGCAGTGCACTGCTCATGCCACTAGATATCCCCACCAGTCACTCTCCTCCAGGGAGTGGGATTGTAGTTAGCCAGCTGGCTGCATTCCCGAGCTTCCTTCCCAGCAAGGGAGGCAGAAATGGGTTGCAGGCAGAAATGGTGTCTCTGCTCTGGGTCTTCCCGTGGAAAGAATTGGGAGTGTGCTTCCTTTGTCCGGTAGTCACTTCCTTCTGGCAGGTGGGGGTGGCGGTGGTGAGAAGTAGACCCAGAGTTAGAAACTATGTGTGGAGGACAACAGAACCCTGCCAGCTCCGGACACCTACCTCTGGCTGTTTCATGACAGAAAAGAAACTTTTCTCTTATTGAAGCCACTGTGTGCTTGGGCTGTCTTCTTCATCTTTTTTTAAGACAGGATTTTGTTGTGTTGTCCAGGCTGGCCTTGAACTTGGGGTCCTCCTCCCTTGGCCTCCTAAGAAAATAGGATTATAGGCATGTGCCAGCACACCCAGCTCAGGGGTTTCTTTGAAAAGCAGCTATTGAAATACAACAGCTATTCTGCTACACCAAGAGAGATGCTGTTTATCCAGCTCGTCCTTTCCACACTGATCTGGAGAGTCCCCTTTATCAAGGGCTATACTATCTCCAGGGGAATGCAAAGCACCAGTTTAGAAGCATGAGCCACAAATGCATCTTGCAAAATCGGCTTTAAAAGCATGGTATTAAAAAAAATGATTGTTCAGAACAAGATCTGTGGCACAATAAGGTTTATATAAATTAAAACTCTCTCCAAGCCCATACTTCTTTCTTTCCAGGATATACATGTATATGCAAAGATATATATATATATATATGTATGTATGTATGTGTATATATATATATATATATATATAAAATCATTGGAGCAGGTGTCCAAGGAGGGACATAGACAAGGAAAAAGCAGATATTTACATGTGAGGAGCCTTGTTCAGGCACATGATAACGCTGGGTGTGAACGGAGGAGGCCGCCAACTCCTCAACTGAAATTAGCACATGAACACACATAAGAACACAAAGTGTGCCCTGCATGCACCCCCCCCACCATTGTGGAGAACAAAAATGAGAGGGGCTTTGGGTGAGCAAGATACTGTTCATGATCTGTAACGTGAGCAAGACATTTCCATTGGAAAAACCAGGATGAGGCAAGACAAACTCCAAGTAGATTTGGGCTTTTTAGGACCTAGTTTTGGGCCTGAGCTTTGCAGAGGAGCCCCTTTCCCTCTTCTTCCCTCCCCTTCCCTCCTCTTCCTTTTCCTTTTCCCTTTCTCTTTCCCTTCCTTTCCCTTCCCTTCCCCTCCCCTTCCCTTCCCTTTCCCTTCCTACCTTCCTTCCTTCCTTCCTTCCCTCCTTCCTTCCTTTCTCTCTGTTAGTTTTTATTTCATAATTATAAACTCATCTTGGCAATTTAGCTATATTTGGAGGGGGAGGAAGGACAATATGAGACCCCAAAAATCTTCAGTGAGAGCACAAAAATTTTATGATCTGTAAACAGATGGGGTAAAGGGTGCTCTCCTGACCAATGGAGGGAATGGTCTGGTGATTAAGATAAAACAGAAGTCAGGTGTATTGTAGATGTAGATGCACAATAGTGACCTTATTGGTGGTCTAGGAGCCAAAGTGTCCCATAGCTTACATGACCTTACATGATCTTCCCAAAGACTGCGTGCCTGCCATTCAGCCAGTTAGTCTTGGGAAAGCATTTGTTTTGGGTCCAGCATTTGTTATGCACAAGACACCAGGACCTGCATGCCTCAGGATGAAGTTCCCATCATTATGTTTCTCTCTGTACAAGAGGTGATCAGAAGTTACAGTGAACTGTTTAAATTTAAAAAAAAAAACTACAGAAAAAGGCACATTGCCAACAATGACTAGATAAGTGTGTTTAAAGTGAGGGGGAGTATTTTGAGTATTGTGAGAGGGGATTGATGACAATGTGTCTTATTGTAATAAATTTTTAAATTTAAACATTCACCATATTTTATATGATCACTCCTCATTAATCAACTGCAATTTTTGTGAAATTTTTATTTGACAGTACAGTGTGTTCTTATCCACCATATTCATCATATCTGGCATCCTGAAACTTGGCTTTTCCCCAAAGTAAAAAAAGATCATGAAAGGTAAACATTTTGAATCGATTCAGGACATTGAAGCAGATACAACAACCCAGTTAGACACTTAAGAAAGAACTGCTTCAGGAAGTGGCAAGAATGGGCTAAGTGTATTTGAAGTGAGGAGAAGTATCTTGAGAGGGATTAAGGGCAAGATGTCTTTTACTGTAATAAATCTAAGAAAAAATTTAAACGTTCACTGTATTTTTAAAAATCACACCTTGTAGGTGAACTTGCTTTCAAATGAATTGTGGCATGTAAAGTCACCACCCTGGCACAAATTCCTGGGATAATTTTGTGAAAGGAAGAGCCCTTATAACCAAATTTGTTCTCTCTAGTGCTTAAAGCACAACAATGTTCTGCTGTCTTTAGAATGTGGTCCACAAACAGCTTAAAGGAGAAGCACTACAACAATTTGCCAAGGATGGGGATGTCACAGGGCATGATGAATTGACGACGGCTGGCAGTGGGTGGGTAACATTTGTAGCTGCAAAGTCACATTTCTTAAATGGTACTGGTGTGTCGGCTCTTATGCAGGATGAGGGGATGCAGCTCTGAACCACCAACTGAAGACGAGATAAAGAATCTTCCAATGCAGCTCACCTCAAACAGGGATGTGCCAGTCCCCTGGGGTCTTGTTAAAATTCAGATCCTGATTCAGGAAGTCCAAACTGGAACCCGAGTCTAATTTCTCACCAGGCGCTGCTGCTGGTTTATGGACCAGCTTTTAAGTAACTGGCCCCTGAAACACTTATACCCATTTTAAGTAGAATTTGAAAACAAAAGGAAGAAATGAAAGCAAGAAAGCCTTGAGTCCTGGTATTTTCCCAGACTTGTTAGCAATCTAAATACTAAATTTACGACAGGGCAGTTTCTAGGGAAACACTTTATTGTCTTGTATCCTGTGTATTTCCTTTTTTGTTAACGAAGATACTTGAATTTAAAAAACTTCAGAGAACTCTGTAGCTGTGTTTATTCTTGTGGATTTGATGTAAGAAAACCCCCCACTACATCCATTAATAATGTTCATGGAGTTTATGATAGGGAGGAAAGTAGTTCAGAAAGGAATAGACAACTACTAAAATCAATTATTTTAAATCCTGCAGGCAAAAACATCATTGTAAGTAGCAGAGCATCATCTGGCTAGAAAATGCCTGAGGAGTTAGTAATTGTCTTGATTGAATCTGGTGAATCATAGGAATCGAACAAAGCCAAAGACTGTGAAGGCTGCCAGTCCTCACAGCCTAAAGCTTGGGGGTAAAAACACTGCCAGGAGTACAGGAGTACATGTAGACTAAATTATTCCCCTCAGGGATTCTTCTCTCAGGGAATTGCAAACCCCAGGGCCTCAGATTCCTTCCTAGATGTGTAGGAAGGCCAGGCCCTGGAATGGAAAGCTAAAATGCCACTGCAAAGCATGTCCAAGTACCTCGGAGAGAAAGTGGACCACAGTGTTTAAAGGTGAAACTGGGAACAAGAGATATCACGCAGGTGTGTGCAGACAGCTGATACTGCCCAGGTGTGTGAGTAGTTGACAGGGAGATCTCAGCGCCACAGCCTTTCAATCCTGCACTGTGAGAGCTTATAGAGGCCTCAGGGATTGTCTCATTCTCCTGGCTTGCACTGCACACATGTGCGATGCACTTGAAAAACACCTTAAGGACCACTTCAATGGTTTATTTTGTCAAAAGAAGTAGGACAGGGTCTTCTTGCTGTAGATAATGACACCAGAATGGATTTAGATGTGTCTGGATAATAACTCAGAGGTAAGCACAGTGGACTGTGGTTTATGATGAGGAAGGAGCGATCCCTGTTGGCGATGGCTTGCTCTGGGTGACTCGAGCAGTTATTTTCATTGTGGGGACTGGAACCCAGCTATCCTGGGTTGCAGGTCTAGGAACATGATTGTCTCCCCTTGGGCATCCTCAAGCTCTCTTTCCCCTCATCCCTTATCCCACTCCTACAGGAGCCTGGCTGGTGGTTCCCATCCTGCCTTGTTGAGCCCAGCTGATTCAGAGGCCAGTGACTTAGATTCTACCCTCACATGTTTGTTAGCCATAGAATCATGAGTCTCCCATGGGCACCTAAAGTTAAAATACAGCTCCCTCTGCTGAGCCCAGAATCGAGTGTAAGCAGTACTTAGTGCTTAGGTCCTGCTGGAAGATCTGACATCTCACCCAGGAGAATTTGCCCTTCTAGCAGCCTCCTGGGCCCTGGTTGGCACCTTGTTGGTAAGGACAAAGGCAGCTTGTGCCAGTGGGAGCTCTGTCCAGTGTGGGTGCTCACCAGGGGGAAAGGGAACATGCAGGGAAGAAGTTTGGGAGAACGTGGAGAACTTTTCCAGTGTCCATGAAGAATGCTGGTTCACTTCCTGCTAGCGTCTCTTCCCATGATCACGTGACCATTATAAGAACACATATATAATGAACTCTCAGAATTCATCAGGCAAAAAAGCTAAAGCAAGTACCCTGCAGGGCTGATGAGGGTGAATTGGGTCATATCTTCTGACTCATACATTTCTCTCTGTTGAGTGTCCCATGGAGAAACCCTCTCCAGGGAGGCATCTTGGCACATGTCCACCACAGTGAGAGTTGTAATAACAAAATGCTGCTGACAACCAGCATGTCCATCAGTACTAAAGCTTTTCCATAGGTTCAGACACACGTGTGTAAACACTTCAGTCTATAAGAACAAGTGAAACCTCTGAGGGACAACATGGGATTGAGGGTGGAAGGACAGGGACCTTCAGGCTTATCTGCTTTTTAATGAACAGTGTCCATGTGCTACCATGTCACTAAAAATCTTTTAAAAAACAAAGATAGATGATAGAGAAAGCACGGAGTCTGTTCAGTACAGTCTCTTCCAACAGCAATCATATAAAGAGAAGGGGAAGGTGGAGATCTGCTACTAGACTCTCCAGGCTGGAGGGCAGGCTGACTTTGGCAGCTGCTTTGTGTGCCCTGCCTGGCAGGCAGGCACAAAGGTGGATTCTCCACCTAACGGCAGGCTGCAGGATAGTAGTTCTCACACCTAAGGGGCAGTCAGAATAACCAGCCCTGGTTGTTATAAATTGATCTTCCCAGGCTGCACCTTCAGCGGTTCTGACTCAGTGAATCTGCCTTGAATTTCAGTGATTTGCACTTTTAATATGCACCAGTGTTGAGTCTGATGAAGGTAGTCAGTGGGCCATACAGAGGAAGAGAATATTTTCCTGTCACTTACTCTTCACTGAGACCTTGCCTCCTGATCTCCTTAAGGATGAAAGCTAGGCTGTTTCCCTGGTGACGAAGACAGCCTTGCCAAGATAAAACACAGGGAAGATAGACACACTGTCGTAGACATTCAAACTGCCAAACTGCTAGCCCTGAATGGCGTGGTGTGTGTGTGTGTGTGTGTGTGTATGTGTGTGTGTGTGATGCATTTGAAAAACACCTTGAGGACCACTCCAGTGCTTCACTTTGTGAAAAAAAAAAAAGGCCCTAAGCAGGACAATGTCTTCTCACCCTAGATAATGACATCAGAATGAACTTAGACATGTCTGGATAATAATACAGAGGAAGGCATAATGAGTTGTGTTTTGGGTTCTCCACGGCATTTTGTGGGGAGACATTAATGGAAACGTAAATGAGAGGCTTCTGCAAGGTTGAGGTTTCCATCTAAATGTGACTACAAAGAGCTCTTCACTGCCAAATATTATGATGCACATGTCTGATGATTTTTATCATCCATAAAAGCCATTTCTAGTTGCTAACCATGGAGGGTTGGAGTCTAAACAGGAAAGCAAATTGCCTTCTCCCTGCCATTGGGAAAGAATGTAATAGAAATGGCTTTCAAGTGTTTTGTTTTGATCTCCATGTTTGTTTATGTGATTGTATATTTGTGCATATTTTCCACTGCTAGTGGACTAAGTTGAGATATGCAATCCATGCTGCCAATGTCTGAGTATTGATAAGAGCCTCATCAAAAATTTAAAAATGGAGATGTACTGAGGTTCTGAACTGGGCAGATTGGCCAAGCCTTGCGTCTTGTAGGGGGACAGTCTTTGCACACAAGGTTGCTAGAGAAGGTGGCTTGGGTCTTCAGGGATACAGTGAAGTCCAGGGATGGTTGTAGAAGGCATTGTGTGACCAAAGAACCCAGATTAGCCAAGAACAGGGACTGGAGCTGTGATAACTTTTTTAGGGGCTCTAGCAACTCAGCCCTCCTACATCCCTGGATAATTGGATCAAAAACAGACCCCACTGTCAGCATCATTCTTGAGCCACTTATATTACTGTTAAAGACAGACATTTCAAACTGAAAGGAAATGATCAAGAAAGAGGAGAAAGTGATGAGGCTATGCACTAATTTTACCCTAGTGCTCTGTCCAGGGTCTGAAAGATGCAGGAGTTTGCTGGCAGCCACTCTCCAGGAAGAAATGAAGCTAACCGGGCGGCTGGGGAAAGCAGGAATGGTTTCTTGACAAAGAGCATTGGCCTAAAGAACATGCCACTGACTGCAAAGACACAAGGAAAGCTCCTTTTTTATTCACTTTATGGTATCTGAACAATAACTTACGGAGATTCATGATGGGCCCAAATTGCTGTGTATTTTGTACACACAGAAAGGGAGCACATCTAGGCAACATGTGCCATGTTCATATGGGTGAGTGAAGGGCCGGGGATTTAGCTCAGTGGTGCTATGCTTGCCTGGCAAGTACAAGGTCCTGAGTTTGATCCCTGGTACTGAAAGGAAACAAAAGGTGAGTGAAAAATGTTAGCAACACTGTAGAGATCGACGACTGTGCTCCTAAAGTGATCTCTGTGGGTAAACACAATTCTAATTTACTAAAGCAATTAGTAGAGTTCCCAGGGCTCACTAATCTCTCACTTTCATAGCATTTAGGTTTGTACATCATGGTGATTTGTGTAGGCTTCTTTCTTACTCCCTAGTCTGAAAATTTTAGACAATAAGGTTTTTGTCTGATTCCTCCTACGATACCTAGCCCTAGGCTTTGCATGCCTGGTAAACAATGATTAGATGAAGTAAGTTGAAAAACAGCAAATTCTTCTCACTAGAAGGCTGTCTTGTGGGATAACATTGAGTGAAAGAGTTGGAAACTGCACCCCAGAAGCCTCCCTGACAACGGGCAGTGCCATAGGGCAGGACCAAAGGGTTGCCCAAGAGTAGTCACCATTACAAAGCACCGGCTCTGTCCTTTCATGAACACTGTTACTTGGTCTTCTTGGCTTTGTTACGAATTTTAATTTTGCAGTGCTGAGGATCAAACCCCAGGCATCACACATGATAGGCAAGTGCTCCACTAATGAATGACATCCCTAGTCCTTATTTTTAAATTTTATTTTGAGTCAGGGTCTTGCCAAGTTGTCCAGGCTGGCCTTGAACTTTGGGTTCTCCTGCCTCAACCCCCAGAATAATTGAGGTTACAGTCGTGTACTATCATGCCCCACATGAACATTTTGCATTTTCTAATACTACAGTTCTTCTACTACGAGGATCATTCTCCATGACTCACATTTAATAGTTGTGACACTGTTACTGATGTCCAAGAGTTGGGTACTACAATATTCCTTTTGTTTTTTTTGGTACCAAGACTGAATTTGGGACCTCATGCTTTTGAGGCAGGTGGTGGAACCACTGAGCTAAAACCCTGGCCCTCCTTATTTTGTTTTAGGGCTTTGTGACCATAAGTTCTCTTGAACTTTTCTTATCTTGGGGATAACTCTCTCCTCCTTCTCCTTCTCCTTCTTCCTCTCTCTCTCTCTCTCTCTCTCTCTCTCTCTCTCTCTCTCTCTCTCTCTCTCCTCTCCCTCCCCCCCCCCTCTCTCCTCATCTTTCTGCATTTTCCCTGGTGCAATTTCAGGAAGGAGTTAGAGCCCGGAGATGAAATATTTTCACAACACAGTGCGGTGCTGGGGTCAAGGAGTCTGAAGAGCGCTGGATCTGAAGGCTGTTGGCGTTCATGTTTCCAGACAGACACTCTGTGAATGCAAATTTTGGTATTTGTACAAGGCAGTGGTTCTCACCCAGAAGTTATTTGGGTCCCCTCTCAGGGCACAGTTGGTGGAGACTGCTAGACATGTAGCTGTTACAACTGGGTGTAGAGGGCATTGGGAGGGTAGAGGCTGGGGCTGCTGGTCAACATTCTACCATGCCCAGGAAAGCTCCTCACAATCCAGGGTTACCTACCCCAAATTCAGTAGCACGCAAGGTATAGAACCCTGGTACAAGGTGTTGCTATGCAGCTTATATTTTTGGAAGCTAACTTTACTATTGAGTTTTCTTTCTCATAAGGTAGAGCATATATAATCACATAGAAAAGTGTCAACTAATACAATATGAAATACACACATATACATATAATACTTTTATGTTCTTTTCTTCTGTTTTTCTTTAATTTCATTCAAAATGATGAGGTGGGGTAGCAAATAAAGAGAGCAGATGGGTTTCTTAATGGATTTTGATTTTTAAAATAGATATCTCTACTATGAAAACAGGGTATAGTAGACATTTGTCATAAGTCCATGGGTACTCATCATCCCCTTATATCTGGAGGAAATTCTTCATATCTTCCTAGAGGAAACCAGAACCCAAATTCTCTGTATGCTTTGCTGTTAGAATTCAGGTGTGGAATCTAAGCTCTGTCACTTAGAAGCATACAAGTGAGATTTAGATTCATAAATGAGTGACTTGAGGGAACAGGGGCCCCTTTAGTGGGACCAGGGATTTTGAGAACCATGATGGCTGCAGTGCTGAGTTCCTAGTGTAGAAGTTGCATTGGTGGAGATGACAGTAGCAGTGGCAGCGGTATGAGTGTGAGTGGGTAGAGGTTTCCTTATCATGGGCTAGTTTTGGAACTTGGCTCTGAGTTATGTGGGTGCCTCCCTCTCCCCAGCCAATACCAAGAAGATGAACTCTGTCTGCTGTGACACCAGCTTTGTTAAAAAAGCTTTTCATATTTTATTTTAATTTTACAAACAGATCCTCTTTTCAAACCTTGTGCTGTGTGAAAACATCTTTTGAATTTAGTTCTTTAAGAATTTGAATAGGGCCGGGGATTTAGTTCAGTGCCTTGAAAGCACAAGGTCCCAAGTTTGATCCGTGGTAGGAAAAAAAAAAATTGAATAATAGGATCACAGAGCTGAAGATATGGCTCAGTGGTAGAGCACTTACCTAGCATGTTTGAGGCCATGGGTTTAATTCCCAGCACCAAAAGAAAACAAAACAGAATCATGTTTAGAGATGGGCACATGTACAGTCACGCCAGTGTGCCACTCAGTACAGATGGTGCACTTGTGTGCTTCTCTCTATACTAAACACCCCGAGCACTAACCCAAGGTGTTACTTTATTTGAGTGGGTAGCTCATGTACAAATGATTAAGAAAGAAGAAGAAGAAGAAGAAAAGAAGCTATTGAAAATAACAGCTATAATGAAATGTGTGCGTCTGAGAAGAACTGGAAATCTAGCATCAAGTAGATTGTTAATTTATAAAGCCACAGGGCTTTTTGGTGTTGCAGTTGGGTTTGCTAGATAGAGTAGCAGCTCCCTGGGATTTCTCCCTTGCCACTCCAGCCAGCGGATTCTGTTTCTACCAGATGCTGTGCAAGACATGGAGTCCTTTGAGGGTTGGGATTGTGTCTTCCTTACTCAACTTTCTCTCCCTCAAGGAAACTTGTCCAGAGTTTGTCATATAATAGAAAACAAGTAGCTGCTGAACTGGCAGGTGTCACCCTTCCCTTTTCTGCTGGTTCACGAGAGGATTTTCTACCTCACTCCAGCTCTTCTGTTCCTTTGGGGGTGCTTATAAGTAGACTATATTCAGGAAACCTGAAGGCAGAGAAGAGATGCAGCATGGTCAATCTGTTACACAATTATGGGATTACAGGTAAAATAAAACTATAAAATAAAGATATGCTTGTCTGATACAGGTTTTCTTCTCTGAGGCCATGCTTCTGTCCTATATAAGAGACAAAATCTTGAGCCTTATGAATTCTAGGAAATGATATTTACTAATGGTACCAACTATGTTATGGATAAGTGTCCTCCAAAGTCGTATGTGTTTAAAAAAAGTGTCATTAGCCAATGTGCCATTGGGAGGCGGGGTCACTGGGAGGAAGTTAGGTCATTTGGGATGTGCCCCCAAGGGCATTGTGGGCATTCAGATCTCCCCACTTTCTCGGCTTCCCAGATCTCATGGGCTGGGCAGCTTTCTGCACCAGACACTGCTATATCAGGAGAGGTGCCTTGCCACAGTCCCCAAGACAATAAGACCAGCTGACCACGGACTAAATCCATGAGCCAAAATAAACCTGCTCTCTTTACAATTTTGTCATCACCTGTGTTTTGTTACAAAATAGAAAGCTGCCTAAATAATGGGTAATATGATGTGGAAAACAGAAAACAGGTAATAACAGAAGTGAAGAGTGGAGTTAGGAACCTGGAAAGCTGGATTAAAGGGATCTGAACATTTGATACCAGCTAATATTGATGCTGATACATAGGAGTTAGCCCAAATATATAGTATCTGGGAAAATACTAGAGATCATCTTTAATTGCTACTGGGATTGTTTGAAAGGAATTGTTTGAAATTTGTCTAAGTCCAGGCAGTGAGAGGGGAGAAATGAGTTTAGTCTTCCAAGACTGTTCTGTGTGTTATCCAAGAGGTAGACACCCCATTGGCTGCTCAGGGCAAGCCATGCACTGGCTCCATAAGCTCTGCAACATGGTAGGGGTGACTACCTAGGGCAGAGAACAGCCTGTGGTAGGTAGTGAAAAGCAGGCATTACATCTCATGCAGACATGAAGAAGGCCCTATGTGTTTCCTTAGATGACTTTGTGAAAGTGCTTTTTTGTCACAGACCCCAGACATATTAATTATGGCTCCAGCTCAGTTGAGCACACACTGGTCCTGTGGTAACTCTCCAGCTTAGCTTTGCCCAAGCATAGAGCCCAGCCTTGCCCAACCATAAAGCATAAGCATATTATTCTGACCAGAACTGTCTTTCTTTGGCTGGACTGTTCTTTCTGTCTTGTCAAAAATCAAAAGACACAAGAACCTTGTGTTCCATCACCCAGAGGCATCAATGGTGACGCAAGTCAGGGTGTATGTCTTAATCTGTTTTATTTCAACCTGGGGTCCATATTGAGTCCCAACCTTCAGGCTAGACACCTGGGAAAACTTCAGATTTTCTCCAGCTGAGTGTTTGTGAAAGCTCTTGACTATGTCCCAAACTCTGGCATGATGAGAGGATGCCACATTTTTCAGAAAGAAAACCTACTCTGAGATGGTCTTGTCCACATGTGGGATTCAGAGGATAGAATAGAGCAGTCTTCTTTTTCTCACCTATCAGGCTGTATATATTTCATGCATGGTTTTGGTAGACTCTAGGCAATTGCTAGAGGACATAGGTGAGGTAAAAAGATCTGTTTTAACTTCAATATGATAAGGTTAGAGTTATAACTGAATCTTCTGAGCTTCCCTTAATAAACCACTTAATTTTCTAGAGCTTCCTTCAATAAACTTCTAATTTTTCAGTCTCTTTTGAATTAGCTTATATTTTCAGCCTGTGCAGGTACTTGTATTACTCATTCATAGGCAGTAATGTAGAATAGTTGAATGGTTTGGATCTAGAATTAAGCAGATCTATCAGCACTGCTTACTAGTTGTGCCATTATGGTGAGCTACTTAAAACACTTACCAGACTTAATTTGTAACTTGGCAAATGGTCAATTTTTCTCTGGAGGGTGCCCCAACACATGTGTGAAGTGCCTGGCACAGTACAGAAAACCCTCAATAGTACCTATATTTATTCATTCAATCAAAAGAAACATGTATTAGACACCTTCTGGGTTCATGCATGCTAGGTAGAAAAATGCTTCAAGACATTGGTCTCTGTCCATAAGGGGTTTACAGAGAGTGTTGATAGAGATGGAGAAGCTAAGCACTTTTGTAATTTCAAAGAGAGAAAATAATAAAAGAAAGGAAGTATTCGAGAATAGGGTAATCTTTGGATTGGATCTTGTAGGATGTAAAGAATGTGGACATGCAGAATTGGGTGAGATTAAAGCAACCAACATTCTAGAGAAAAAAAATCCTAAAAGAGTCATTGGATGGGAATGGTGAGGGTATGTCAATATCTAGAATCATTCTGATTTATTATAGGAAATAAAGTGAGCAAAGGAGAGAAACCAGAACCCCCCCCCAAAAAAAATACTGAGAGAGAATCAGAATAGGAATATCTGCGATGTTAAAAGATTTGACCATCAAAGACTTTGGGGGACTACCTTTCCTTCATTTCTCTTCAGAGTTCTTCATTTATGACCTCTCAGCATTATTAATTAGCACAGGAATGTCTGAGAATTATTATAGTTTAATTATGATATACTGGTTGGGAGAGGGGTAGCCTAATGAAGATCAGATGGAATAAATGTCTAATAAAGCTATAGACAAGTACAGACAACATTAAAACCCTTACCAGACTGTCTTAGTTACTTTTCTGTCATTACTGAGACAAAATACCAGACACCCAAAGCTAAAGGGGAATAGGTTTGCTTGGCTTATAGTTTGTAGAGGTTTCAGTCCATAATCAACAGGCTCCAGGGTAAGGTGGCAGAGCGGCAAGAGTTCTTCGCAGTGGAACACAGCAAAAGCAAGAGATTTAAACAGCGTCTTTCTGCTCCTTTTATCTTATTCAGACTACTGGGATTAGGGCAGTGCCAAACCAGGCACTCACGTGTAGTGGTTTAGTAATTACACACCCTTAATCCTAGCATCACACACTCTAGATTCATCCACCTATGACCGCATAAGGCTTGGGGGGGGGGACATCTAGACCCAAACTATAACACAGACTTAATTTGGGACTTGGCAAATTACCAATTCTCTCCTTTGGAGGGTGCCCCAATCTTGAGCCTTCAAAAATCTATATTTATACAGTATTTTGTCTGACCTTTAGTTATTGACAAGATTGTCATCTTATTCCTTTTACTCTATCTCAGTGACACTGACCAGAGTGATGGCTGCCATCATGTGGCCTGACTACATCCCAAATCTTTTCCCACTTATTTTATTACAATTCCCTCTGCTTAAAGTATTTTGAAGTAAAGGAGCCCTTCTGCTCTTGGGAAAATACAACTCTGTTGGTGAAAATGATGAGGAAAATTACCAGGCAAAGGATTAGACAGGCAGTTTGTATTTTGTTTGAAGATTTGTAGTTTTTTTTTAAATAGCTAGATTGATTATAGCTCAATCAGTGTGGGTTTAGGATGGGTACAGGGCATAAATTGATTGGATTGCTTTTGCACCAACATGGACTTTCCTTCCTGTATGAGGGACTCACTTGAATTTGGAGGGTGGAATAATTTGCGGCTTCTTTTCAATCTAACTGGGACTTCTGTAGTCCCAGAGGACAAAGCACATGGACTTAGCAGTGAAGGGACAGTGAAGTTCCACCCTCTGGAAAAAGGAAAGGAGAGGCCTCCAGGAGATGAGGTAGCTTCAAAAGAGCAGGTCACAAAGCCCTCCTCCCTGGCTACCACCCCTAGGGCCTAGGTAAATGTGCATTTCAATTGCTACTTAGTGCTACTAAAGGTTCCAGGGAACATTTAAGCTTTCCAAATGTTCCTTACTTTTGTAATCCCGGCAGACACCCTGCAATTACATATATATATATATATATTTAAAAAAAACTCTAAAATTAGGGCCAGGGATTCAGCTCAGCGGTTCCGCCGCCTGCCTCGCAAGCAAAAGTTCCAGAGTTTGAAGCCAAGTACAAAAAAAAAAAAAAAAATCCCTAAAATGAAGAGAAGAGGCCCGGAAGAGGGTCGAGCATGGGAAGCTCACGAAGGTGCGCAGGGAACGGCGGGCGGGGCCCTGGAGCGGTCCCTGCAGGGCATCGGTGAAAGGCGGCGCTGTGTCCTGTGCGGCGATGCGCGTGCTGGGACGAGTCAGCAACCCCCGTCCTCCGGAGAACCGGCTCATCTGCCGCCGTCCACCCTACACTTCTGCGAGTCCGCGTCCCAGCCCAGGAGGGAGCGGCGAGGCAGCTCCTCGCCAGACGGCTCCAGTCTGCGGGCGACTGGGACCCGCCCGAGAAAGGCTTCCCTAAGGCGGGCGGCTGTCCGCGGTGCTGAACCTTCCTGTGGCGCGGGCCGGCCCGGGTCTTGCAAAGCGCGCCGCAGCCCAGTGAAACTCACACGTCCGAGGGAAGGCGACGGCGCAAAGGTCCGAGATGAGGTCCGCGGCGACTTCCCAGGCGCCACGCTGCAAAGCCCTGCCAGACCCGCTAGCGACTCGGTCCCGGCCGGGCTCTGCAGGAAGCAGAGCTGAGGGACAGGTCGTCCCCCGCGTCCCCGGTGCCTCTCACCCTCAGCAACTCTTCGTCCCGACTCTTCTCCCTGGAGACTACATCAAGGCGTCCCCAGCCGGCCGCCTCACGCCTCTCCTGTCTTTGTCCACAGCACGCTGCCTCTGGATCCAGCTTCTCCAGAGGCGCCGCAGGGTCCCGCAATCCAGACTGCCCCTCGCTTCTCGGGTCTGGGTTGTCAGCCCCCCACCCCCAACTATTCTCTAAACCCGGAGTTGGGCGGCGCGAGCTCCGCCCCCAGTTTCCGTAGAGGCGGCGCTGGAGTAAGGGGCGGGGCGGAGGGGAGGCGCACCCAGCCCCTCTCAAAAGCGGCTACCGCTGGGAGCCCCGGTCGCTCAGCTCCGGGGAGAAGCCAGGAGCTTGAGCCACCGTCGTGGGGAGGATTGGTGAGGGACAGCAGGAATTCTGCCCCTTCCTCCCGGGAGCGCTTCACGCCTGGCAAGCCCCCCGCACAGGTAGGACTTGGCCCTGGGTGTGGGCTGCGTGGCTCGTGAGGGCTCATTGAGCAGGGGCGTTTCAATAACCTGCGCCTGTCTAACCACGCTTAGGTTTATTTTACGGGGGTGGAACGACAGCACTTTTTATTGTTGCTCTGTGTCCAGTTATTCCTGAGGGAGGACTTGGTGATGGCCAGGGTGGGTTGGGAGGGCGTGGTTGGCCTAGGAGTGATAGATGGAGGATGGGAAATGACAGACTTGATTATCTTCGGACAGGTGGTCATGGGCTCCCTGCCCACTCGAAACCCTGGGGACCAGGACTCGCCTTCTGGGCTCCCGCCGGCGGCTACAGTTCCCGCCAACCAAAGCGCAGAGGCCTCGGCGGGCAATGAGTCGACCGCGGGCTCCGGCGCCCAGGCCCTAACGCCCTTCCAGAGCCTGCAGCTGGTGCATCAGCTGAAGGGGCTGATCGTGCTGCTCTACAGCGTCGTGGTGGTCGTGGGGCTGGTGGGCAACTGCCTGCTGGTGCTGGTGATCGCGCGGGTGCGCCGGCTGCACAACGTGACCAACTTCCTCATCGGCAACTTGGCCTTGTCGGACGTGCTCATGTGCGCCGCCTGCGTGCCGCTCACGCTGGCCTACGCCTTCGAGCCGCGCGGCTGGGTGTTCGGCGGCGGCTTGTGCCACCTGGTCTTCTTCTTGCAGCCGGTCACCGTCTACGTGTCCGTGTTCACGCTGACCACCATCGCGGTGGACCGCTACGTCGTACTGGCCCACCCGCTGCGCCGCCGCATCTCGCTGCGCGCCAGCGCTTACGCGGTGCTGGGGATCTGGGCCCTGTCCGCGGTGCTGGCGCTGCCGGCCGCCGTGCACACCTACCACGTCGAGCTCGAGCCCCACGACGTGCGCCTGTGCGAGGAGTTCTGGGGCGCTCAGGAGCGCCAGCGCCAGCTCTACGCCTGGGGGCTGCTGCTCGGCACCTACCTGCTCCCCCTGCTGGTCATCCTCCTGTCTTACGTCCGGGTGTCGGTGAAGCTCCGGAACCGCGTGGTGCCGGGCTGCGTGACCCAGAGTCAGGCCGACTGGGACCGCGCGCGGCGCCGCCGCACCTTCTGCCTGCTGGTGGTTGTCGTGGTGGTGTTCGCCGTCTGCTGGCTGCCGCTGCACGTCTTCAACCTGCTGCGGGACCTCGACCCGGGCGCCATAGACCCCTACGCCTTCGGGCTGGTGCAGCTGCTCTGCCACTGGCTCGCCATGAGCTCGGCCTGCTACAACCCCTTCATTTACGCCTGGCTGCACGACAGCTTCCGCGAGGAGCTGCGCAAGCTGTTGCTCACCTGGCCCCGGAGGATCGCGCCCCACGGGCAGAGCGTGACCGTCAGCGTGGTCATTTGATACTGGGGCGTCAGACCTGGGTTGGGGAGCTTCCGTCCGCTGACCTCTGAGGTCGGACTAGAGTCGGGATTCCTAGCATCAGAGCTAAGACGACACAGGGCAGGCCTTCCAGTGCAGCCCTCTTGTCTGGCTCCTTCTTGTGTCTTTGTAAAATGTTAAGCGGGCTTTGTTGTGGAAGAGGCCAGGGATAGGGAAGAGGAGGATTTATGATTTCTTCTTCATGACCTAGAAAGCCAAACAAAAGCCTTCTTCAGAAGGATTTGGTTCTAGTCCTTGCTATCTTTCCCACTTACTCAGTGGTAATAAAGGAACACTGTGAGTGGGATTTAAAACCATGGTGTTGGCTTGGTAATGATTTTCAGTTTACTTTTTTAAAGGGACCCAACTGAAATATAATACCTGATATTGTCTTGCCAGCTTGAACCCCTGGATCTCTAGGATTTCAGGTAAATATATATTACACATTATTTCTAGGGTTTCAGCACTTCGTGAATAAGACCTTTATGCACCAAAAGTGTTTTATTTTTTATTTTTTTGGTACCAGGGATTGAACTCGGGTCCTTGCGCTTGCGCAGCAGGCAGTGAAACCATTGAGCTAAATCCCAGCCCAAGGGCAAGCTGCCTTTTAAAAGGCCTTGCTTTTGTTTCCCTCTTCTCTCCCCCATCCACCATTTTAATATGATGAGATGAATTAGTGAATGAATAAATAGCTGAAGAGGAAAAAGCCCAGTTCACTTAGGGGGATGTTTAGCTGTGCATAAAGACTGGCATGCTGTGTGCGTGCATGTATATGTGTGTGCATAAAGCCAATATTTGTGACAAGGCAGCCTCACATGTTTGATTTTCTGAATGCTCAATGTAAACTGTGTGCCATAGCATTCACTTGCATCCTCTAATTGCTCAATTGCAGCAGATCAACAGCTGTCATTTGACTGCTCAGCACCTTCTCCTTGGAGACATTCAGAAAATATCAACCCAGAATACAAGGACTGGCAGTTTATTTAAGGACAGCATAGAGAGATACACTGAAACCCACAAGATTATTATTAGGTCCAACATTAATTGCTTTCAGGGTTAAAGGAACTGATGAAGACTCTTGGGCATGACACAAGGCTGATAATAATCACTTTAGCCTGTTGTGAGTTTGGTTCATGAGGACAACAGCTCTAGGACAAGGATCTTCACGATGAATGCTGGAACAGCAACTGGGGCAGCCAGGACAGGGAAAATGGGAAATGATACACAATATCCAGCTGTCAGATCAGCCCTGTGGTATGTGTGGCATGAACAAGGGTCTGCAGCAGCTCAGCACCATCTGTAGGGTTCCACTGCTCCTCTGGCTCACTAAATAGCAAAATCAGTGTCTTTATTCCTCTTATTTCTATTGAATTAGATAGGAGTTCATTCACTCATTAAAGTGCTCTGAAAAGCAAAGAGGGGATAGTACTGGAAGGACGAGGATTAAATCCTGTTCGACCAATGTCAACTATGATGATGGAGCAAGTGTTCTTGACTGGCAGCCATAAGAGTCTTTAGTCATCACAGGGTTAGGGTCTTTGCAGTGTGAAGAAGAGCACAAGGATTGGGAGAAAAGACAAGGCAAATTAAGATGGGAGAGGGAAACAACCTCTGCCAATGATGCTACACTGACTTTGAACTTCACCTATGGATTGGAGAACAGAGAATTTATATTCTAATTATGCAGCCCATCCCCAGAGCATAATGTCACAGCATTAATTTCCTTGTCCTCATATGAGCTCATCTCCTAGGCATCTCAGGGCCTGGGTCCTGTGTTCCCAAGCACCTGTTGATTGGGAAGTTCCAAGCCAGAGCATTCTTGTGATAAGCACTTGTGGAGAGTGTAGGAATAGGGGGAAAGAATTGGATAAGTTAGGGAGAGATTTGATTAATGTTGGTGTCTTTGTTGGGAGGTTTAAATCACTGATTCTCAGTCCTGGTTACTCTTAGAATCACCCGGGGAACTTTACAAAACACTGATATCTAGTCCTATCCCCAGAGAGGCTAATTTACTTCAGATGGGTCCTGGGCATTTGCACTTCCAGTGATTTTAGTGTGCATTCAAAGTTAAGCACCTTAAGAATTATCCTCTTTTTTAATGCATCTGAAGGAAGCTTCAGTTGTACCTGCCAAAGTTGTTAAGATCTTGGACTTGAATTTGACACTGAGTTGCATGTCAAACTTGAGGATATTTCTTCACTCTTCAGACAAAACCAGATCTGTCACATAAAGGGAAATCCTTGGGATCAGAGTATATAGGTATTGATTCAAGTTTCCTCACCTATTTCCTTTGAAAAATACTACTGTATAAATCCAATCAGCTTAGAAGAGATATCGTTCAACTTTAGATTACAGTAAGAAGTTATATGCCATGAATTATTTCAAATCCTCATTATTAGGATGTTGAAAAATTAAAATGTTCCCTGATTGGTTTGATTTAAACCTGTATCAATTGTGAGAAGAAAGTATCCCCATGAATTACTGCTGGAGGTTTCTCTCGTGTCTACGACATAAGGTTTAAACATTTGTGTAAACTTTATGGACAGCCTAAAGAAGGGGAGAGTTATGCTAGGGCTTAGAAACATCTTTACAAATTGTGCAAATTGGCAAATGAAGAGCCACTAATGAATTGTTCCCCACGTAATATCCATTTAGGACTTGTTTGTAAAACAAACTTGACGTGTTAAAAAAAATCCCTCAGTTGAGTTCCAGAGAAATGCACACAGCAGTGTAGGTAAGAAATTGTATTTCATAATTCGTTTTAGTTAATGTCAAGATGTGTACCAAGGCCTATTCCTGCAAGGATTCAGACAGGAGCAAAGCTGGGAATCGAGCCAGTCTGGGACTTGGCAGCAGCCCTTCCCAAGGCTGACAGGAGATTCTGTAATCTTTTTTGTAAGCATTGTCACAGGTCTCACTTTTGGCAGCCAACCAATAGACTTATCTCGCTAAATCAGCAGAGGAGTGTTTCCGTATGTCTTGGCAACAGCAACCTGGGAATAGCAACTGTGAGAGATGCTAAGGTAACAATCTTCAATTGATGCAAACTTTCTGGTTTTTTGTTCTTTTGGGTTTTCAGGCTTCTCTTGTATGTGGGTCACATTTCTATTTTTATTTTCTCAGGTAGGCTAGTCAACCGCTGTGTCCTCTTTGCATTCCTGGACATCTAGTAGTTGAGGAACCTCAGGGGGGACCCAGGCTGGATAGGAACAAACACAGGCCCATCCCTCATGGAGGAGAGGTTGGGAGCACCTGTGTTTCCAAGGCAGGTCCTTGTCTGATTTGCCTCCATGTGTTTGTGTCTTTGCTATGTGTGCAAGCTGCTTATATTGCTGAGCCACTGTGTGATGCTCCTCAGGCTGGGGCTTGAACTGTGTTGAACACATTGTGGGTGCTCAATAAATATTAACTTGGCCAACAGAATTTCCAGTGTGGAATTAATAAGCCAACCCAGTTACACCCGTGGAGTAACTACATATGTCCAGGGTGAAAGCAAGGAGAAAATCATGCTGAGGAAAACATACTACTCAGTCTAGATCTGCCAAGTCTAATTGATGCCGGAGACAAACTGTTCATTTGGGGTCTTCTATGTTCTTTCTGTTCTATCTTGGTAATATCAGCGTTTCGATATATGGCACCAAACTCTCTGGTCCCCATGATTACATGTGTTGAAATCCACAGGTCTATCAAAATGAAAGTGGAGGATTTTATGCTTAATTTCTATACTATCATGAATATGGGTAATCATTTAGGGTTAGCATTTCATCACCCATTTCCCACATATGACTTGGGAAATTTAAAAAACATCCAGTATGTGGGTCTGTAAATACAACGTAGAGGATTCCAAAACATTCATGACAGTCGTAAACAAGATTTTCTGGTAACATCCGGTATGATCAAACTACGTGGTGACTGTTCAAATTTTTAAAAAATTATTGCAGTAAAAGGCACATTGCCATTAACCTCTCTCAGAATACCCTTCTTCTCTTCAAACACACTCATCTTTTACTGTAATAATTTTTTAAAAAATTAAATACCCACTGTAGTTTTTGATCCTATCTAGTATAAAGTATCAATTAAAATGGATTTATGGACATCTTTTCAAGGGAGTCCTTTCACTTGCAATGTGAGATAAACTAATATTTGAATGTTGGAGAATATTTGAACTGGATGGGAGTTACAATCTTGATTTATTAAAAGACCAGACATTCTCAGTCAGAGTTTGGAAGTGGTGAGTTTTATTTTGACAACCAAGTCTGAGTACTTCTATCAGCTTTTAAAATTATTCTCCTCTGCTTAAAGCTCAAGTCTTCTCATTTCTCTCTCCCGCTCTATTCTTCCTTTTCCTCTGCTGTCTTTCTATATTATCTATAAAATCCCTCCTCCCCGAAGCCCCTTCTGCCTCAGTGCAGAGGAGGTGATGGCATTTGAGCATCATCTCCTGGCTGGGCCTCCTTGGCATTGTGAGGAGAGAGCCTGCTCATCTCACTGTGGAGGCCAGGCTGTCTCAGTGTGCTGTGGGCTGCAGCTCGAGGTATTTCTTGCTGACTGTGGGATCTGAGACTCACACTAAAATTAGTTAGTTCATAGTCGAACTCCAGGCCAAGGTAGATAACAGAAGTTCGTCCAGAATCTCCACAGGATCCTTAACTTGATAAATCTCACAAAATTTCTCTTAAGAGGGTCCTCACAATAAAAGGTCAAATGTGTTTCCTTTGGATGTTTGGTGCTGGGTGCTATAATAAAGAAACCTGTGGGCTGGGAATTTAGCTCAGTGGTGCTGCCACCTGCCTTGCAAGCGCAAGGTCCTCAGTTTGACCCCTGGTACAAAAAAACAACAACAAAAAACCTCCATTTTTAAAGTTTCCCTCCCTCCCTCCTCTCTCACAAAATTCTCTTCTTGACTTGCCTATCACAGAACCCGTCTCCTTCTGGAGTGAAATCTAATGAGGAATGGAGAGCTGGGAGGTGTGCTCAAAATATGTGGTGAATGATTAATTAAAAGGTTACAGTAAAAAATACATTGTCATTAATCTCTTTTAAATACTTCTACTTCAAACACATTCATCTCACTTTTGAAACCAGTTCTAGAAGTCCTCTTTTGTTTCTTCATGAGACATGATAAAAAATATGGTGAATGCTGCTGCTGAGTGCCATCCAATGGGAAGGCAGAGTCGTAAAAATATTACGGAGTAGCCTTATCCACCTTATTCACCAGATATGGCACTGTGTAACTTGTGGCTCTTCCCAAAGTTGAAACAACCCTGAAAAGTAAACATTCTGAATGGGTTCAGGACATCAAGGCAGCCACGATAGTGCAACTAAAAGATACTCCAGAACTGCCTCAGGAGGTTGTAAGAATGATGGGTTAAGTGTGATCAAAGAGAGGGGGAATAGCTTGAGGTGGATTAATGGCAATGTGTCTCTTCTGGTAATACATTTATATAAACATTTACTATATTTTATGATCACACCTTGTATGTAGCTACCACTCCCCTGGCCTCTCAGTTATTCTCAGGCAATAAAAACAAATCCTTTTGAGCTGGAAAAACAACAGAAAGATTTCAGGTTTGAGCTCAGTGCAGCCTGGTGTCTGGGTTTGTGCATGCCATCCGTGCTTGGGCTCTTTATGAGTTCCTCTTGTCTGGCAGCTGCTGAGGGGCTGCCTGCCTCTGTGGCTGACCTCCTTGTGGACTGAAGAGCTGGACTTATGATAAGGCATGCCCAGGTGGATGTCGCAGTCACTGTCCTGGGGCCCTGGGAAGAGTCTGTCCATCCCCTTAGGGCCTCTCTGAGTGCTATCCAGCCTGGCCACTGCGTGTCCCCCAGGGCCTTCTATTGCTGGCCACAATGATGGGCAGTGTCTGCTGCATCTGTTCCCATCTTTCCCTGGCTCTGGTGGCTGGAAGGGAGCCCCATCCCCAGCCTCTCTCAGTGTCCTGCAGCTGCTTTGCCTGGAGCCCTGGACACCAGCGTCACTCGGGCCACTGTGGGTCTTGCCTCTGCTCTCTATACTCTGCCTCTGGCCTCGCTCTTTTACTTGCCAAACCTAAGGAGGCCAGAGGCCAGGCCAGGTATCCTGGCCCCCTCGCTCTTCCTCTGGTCCCACTCCACAGCTCAGGATGTCCTGCAAGGGGTGGGGCAGGGGCCCTGATGGAGGGCAGGGTGTTGGGTATTACAGGATGTTCACGAAGGCCTTCTTCCCAGTAGGTTCCGTTGCCTCAAGGGATCTGCGCTGATCTCTCCTGGTGTCCCTCTGTCACTGGGAAATTGAGGACTTGACTTTCAAGGAGAAATTTAGAGCTCCAGATAGTGGGGCCCTTGCTTACTCAGGAATAAGCAGGAGCCAGCAGCCTTGAGAGTGGGTGAGTCTGTGAGCACGGGGCCACTTAGCTGGGGCTAGGCTTTCTGTTTGGGGCAAGATTGTGTCATCGTTGTGCCTGTGTCCCCACTGATTTTGTTCATGCAGCAGGGACTTCCAGTGTCTGCGTCCTTTTAACTCCC
Organism: Heterocephalus glaber; assembly: GCF_053883595.1. Taxonomy (NCBI): domain Eukaryota; kingdom Metazoa; phylum Chordata; class Mammalia; order Rodentia; family Bathyergidae; genus Heterocephalus; species Heterocephalus glaber. The sequence continues at coordinate 65,856,143 of NW_028258320.1, forward strand.
TGCTAGTGGAAATGGTTAGGACTGGGGGCAAAGAGGAAAGGAAACTGTTTTGTAGGCTGAGAGGAGAGGATGGCTCTCACATGGGCTCTTCCAACGGTTTCCCGGCCTGGAACAGCTGGCTTGCTTTCCATGGGTGTGCAAATCCTTAGTAACCTGACTGGCATAGGATGCTGAGAGCCTAGGTTCCTGCAATCCTGTTAACACACACTTTACATTTTGGGGGAAGAGGTGGGGTCAGCTGCAGGAACATATATAGCCCAGAGGGAATCTATACCCCAGGAATATATTTGAACAGATATGCATAGTTTGTATTTTACCCAAATGACGTTAAGTTGCACATGGCTATTCTGTAACTGATTTCCTTCTCCCTCCCCTTAAAATTACATCAAGGACAGCATTCCTTGGTGGGTCACAGTTATTCTGGCTGAAGAGGAGTCCATGGTCTGTACCACTGTTTTATCACTTTGCAGCCAGTGAGTAACGTTGGCGGAAAGAGACAAACTGCAGGCTTAGGAAGTTTCCTAGAGCCTAGTGGGAAATGCAAGCTGTTTGAGTCTATTGTAATCACAAATGCTACAAACTTGCCCTTCTTTCCAAAAGAAGATGAAATCCTTTTTGGAGCCCCCCTGAAGGCTGGTACAGTTGGGATGGGGTGGGGTGGGGCTCCACCAGCCATGTCAGATCCTGCACACCCGCACCACAAAATGGTGCAGCTCCCAGCTCTTCCCAGCAGTACCTGGTATCTACATTGAGTCACTGACAACCCTGGGTAGGATTTTCTCAGGAGGTGGGAAGCATGGGCAGCATATTGGTTAGGTTCTCCAGAGCAACAGAATCAATAGCAAATATGTGATTAATTATACAAGGGGATTTACTAAGAAGGATTATAGGATCCAGTGTGGGAGAGTTCACAATGGGCATCTGCACAATGGAGAGCCAGAGGACCCAGCAGCTATTCAGCCCAAGAAGGTAGAAATCACGAAACAAGAGGGATCAAGAATGCAACACCAGTCCATGGTTGAAAGTCTGAAAGCTGACTATAGGATTGCTGGTGTGAGCCTGTATTGGAAGGGTGAAGAAACTGGAGTCTGATGTCCACAGGCAATGGCAGCATAAGACGCACCTGCTCAAGCAGAATGGAGTATGTCAAACATGCACCAATTAATTTCTCCTTTCCCTTTCATTCCTTCTAGGCTACAGTGGTTGATGCCACTGACAACCCTGGTGGATCTTCCCCGCTTCAATTTGCTGGCCTGTTTGCCAATAATAGACACACCATGAACTGAGCTTTTTTTTTTGGTCCCGGGGATTGAACTCAGGACATTGCGCTTTCGAGGCAGGCGGCAGAACCACTGAGCTAAACCCCGGCCCTGAACTGTACTTTATTAATCCAGGCATTTCTGATCCAGTCAAATTAACATATCACAGTTAACAGTCACAGGAGGGATTTCTTTTTCTGGCCATAAATCCACAAGGTCACAGGTCCTTGGAGAGTAAAGCACTTTGCCTTATCTGACAACAGGTGAGTGTTTCTGCCAGCATCCCAACACAGTTGAGGAGGGCTCATTAATAAAGAGATGCTACAGTGAAGGGGAGGCATAGGGAAATACAGGATGGTGTAGGACCTGTAGCTAGCGGAAGTGGAGGGCACCACTAGTACCACCCCTCTGTCTGGGGCAGAGGGGCAGAGAGAGGTGCTGAACCTCCAGAAGGCAGGGTCCTTTGGAGAAGACCACCTCCAAGGGAGCAGTGGCCTTGTGGGGAGGGGTAGAGTGAGTCCAAGGTGGTCTATGGAGAAGGAGTCAGTGGAAAAGGTAAGCTCACAAGAAATAAGGACACTCCTCTGTGTGTGAGTACTAGCGAAGTGATACATGAGTGCCATGCTAATTCAGTGGGGGGGGCTGTGCACACATGGCCTTGGTGAGCCAAGAGTTTTCATGGGCGAGGTGACATTTGGTCCAGACTTTGAAGGATGCCTGGGACTTTAATGACAAGAATGCTGACAAGAGAGCATATTATGGTCAAGGTAAGGATATTAGTAAAGACAAGAAAGAGCAATGCCTACTGGTTGTGTTTGCCGGAGAAATGAGTCAGGCTGGCTGAGGGGGGACCCAGGAAAATGAATAACACTAGTTAAATTAGTTGAATTCTTACTGTGTGCTAGGTACAGTGCCAAGTACCTTACATTACATGGTTTATTTCTCAACACATTAGGAACTAGGCATTCTCATTTTTCTCATTTTACAGACAGGACACCAACATTTAGGGAAGTCAAGTAATTTGCCTAATTTGGTAAGGTGTCACAGTTGGTAGGTAGTGGAGCTGAGATTTGGAATCCAAAGTATATATCTCTAGCCACTGTAATATCCTACCTTGAATCTCAGCCTAAGGAGTCTGGGTCTTTTTAAGAGATAGTAGAATGAGTGTTAGAAGTTTCAGACTGAGTGATAGCTAAGGGGATGACTTCTTCAGGAATAGACTCTAGGGCCCAACTCCAGCCATAGGGGAAGAGTGGGATAGAGAGACAGAAACAGGAAGATGAGACAGAGAATCATTGCCACAGTCCAGGAGAAGGGGAACAAGGACCACGACTGGGGGAGTTATACTGCATCAATCAGGAATGCTTTCTCTGAGAAGTTACAGCATGCCAAACCATAAGGAAGAAGTCCCAAGAACCTTTATTTTTGGCTTAAAAGCCTGGAAATGGGTAGTTTTCATGTTGATCCAGTAGCTCAATAATGTCACTGGGGATTCAGAATCATCTTGTCTTTTGCCTCCATCCATTGACTGGTTTACCTTTATCCTCATGCTTTACCCAGTGTCTTCAAAATGGCGGCTGAGATTCCAGAAACTCATTCACATCTCGATGGCTTGTGTCGAGATGTCCCCCCAAAGCCTCATGCACTCATAGGTGGGACTTTTGGGAGGTGGCCGGATCTAGAGTGTGTGAGCTGGATTAGGGCTTGTGATACTGGGATTAAGGGTGGATATGCATAATGGATGCCCTGCCTTGGTGTGGGTGACACCAATTAGGCTTGTAGCCTGGATGGACTATAAAGGGACAGGAAGAAGGCAGGCTTGCTGCTGCCTTCTGCCTGCCCTGCCCTGCCATGGACTGTTTCTCCTCTGCCACCCCACCCTGCCTTGGAGCCAGCCAAGTATGAACTGAAACCCCTACAAACTGTGAGCCAAATAAACCTTTCCTCCTTTTAGTTTGAGTGTTAGTATTTTGTTTCAGGAATGAGGAAAGTAGCTAAGACAACATCTGAGGCAAGGCAGGGGAAGGAGAAGCACTAGTAATTCTCCCGCAATTCTGGAAAGCAGAAGCCTTCTCAGATACTTTTATATCTCTTTGGCCAGAATGGGTGACATATCCCTAACTGCAAGGGAGGCTGAGAAAGAAATTCCTGTACTCTTATGAATCAGAAGGCTCACAATGGCCATTAGGTTATTTAGCCCCTGGTGACATATATAGCCCATAGTCCAGGGACAGTATCTCCTTCAGGTCTTGCTCATATTCAGGGAAGAATTGAAGTGAAATAAATTCATGTGTTGCCTTCTGGAATTGCAGCTGGGGCCCTTGGGCTGAGTGTCTACAGGTTACTCAGTCAGGGCTTCTACCCCTGACTGCTGTGTGGACTCACATTTCGTGAGTCATAGCTGTGTCTCAGCAGATGGCTGCCAGAAAGTTGAAGTTAATTTCTTTTAGAAAAATGTCATGAGATATTCATAAAGACAGAGACCTGGAGCCCATGGATATGGATGAAAAATAACATAAAGGTATGCCATGTTAACTGTCCTAATTGCTCTAAGAATTTTTTCCTTTTCCTTTTTTTAAAAGAATGTTAATTCTTTCAGATAAGGTCGAGAGGGAGAGTCAAAGTTATGGGCTTTGTTTCTAAACTCCCACATACAGAACACTGGCCATTTTAAGGTGGCTTTGCAAGTGGGGACGCTCTGCTCCACTCCGTGGGGTTTCCCTGTGGCTGCTGGCTTTTACTACTGCACATTTGGCCTTACTTCTCTGGGTGCATGCCTGCTGGATGCTTTGCATCTGAAGCTGTCAGAGCCTGGAGATTTCTGAGGAGAACCCTCCAGAGCCCACCTGCACCCCTTCGGAGGCTTAGTTTCCTGGGGCCAGTTAATTTTATTTATTTTATTTTTTTTCCTGGGGCCAGTTTAAATGTCACCAACTCAGAGAAGTCTTCCCTGACTGCCCCACTTAAAGTGGCCTGGCACTTGTCACATTGTGCCATGATGCAGATGTCTGCCCTTTACATGGTGTGAGCCGCAGGAGGGCAGAGCCTGTATCCACCTTATTCCCCAAGGTGGCCCAGGGCCTGCATGGTGGCTGGCACTGTGCAGATGCTTGTGTGGAATCAATGTAAGTAGCTGAGCCTCACTACAATGCCAGTGTCACCCCTATGCTGGGGTGGAGTGGGACAGAGGAAGTGACTTGAGCCAGTTGCAGTGCCAGCGGTGGGGCGACTGGCATTTCCATCCAGGTCTCTGGCTTCAAGGCAGGCCTGTTCCCCACACTGCACTGCTGTGTGTGTTGGAAGGCCCGGGAGGGTCCTGCTCACTGCAGCATTCTCTGTGGCCAGCCAGGCCCCACCCGGGGGGGGGGGCGCAGTAACATCCGACCTTAGTGCTTCTTTGTACTGGTCTGTGTTTTTGCCAGGGAAATTCCCATCAAGGGAAAGGTTAGGGAAAGGGAAAGGAAAGGTTAGGGGCTTGCTCCAAACTACTCAGTTTATAAGTCAGGGGCAACACTTGGAATCACTCAGCTAGGCTGCTCCAAAGCAGGTTCGCTTCTGACTGCACTGTGCAACTAACTGCTCAAGAAGCATGTTGTCCCCTGACCCAGAGGTGGCTGTCCAGAACTGTGAATGCACTCTCTGTCCCCGTCACTGTGTTTGCCATTGTCCTGAGATGCCTAGACAGCTGGTCTCCTGCACATGCTGCTCAAGGCTGGCTTTGAGATCGAGGCAAACACAGCGTCTCCCAAGCAAATCCATGCCCTCTGTGGACGCTGGCCTGCTGCTAGATGGAATTGTCCCTCGCTCTCGCTCTCTTCTCCTCCCTTCCTCCCTCCTCTCCTTTCCTTTCTTCTTTGCCCCTACCCTCCCTTCCTTCCCTCCCTCCTTCCTTCCCTCCCTCCCTCCCTCCTTCCCTCTTTCCTTCTCTCTTCCCTGCAAATATTTATGACACACATCTTTCTATTTTTTTCTATAGGCTATTTTTCACTTGAATGGAAGGGGAGAGGGTGCTTTGGCTGCATGAATGAATGCCCTACAAAACACACAAGTGCCTGAACAATTTATCAAGCCGTTATTACTCAGGTGCTCATTTTGATCAGCAGCAGGTAATGACATTTTGGGGCTGCAGCTGAAGGCTGAATAGAAATCAGGCTGCCTGGAGAAAGAAAAGACTGTGGTAAGACTGTATTCACATGCCAATTTCTCGTGCTCATTGACAAGGTGGTCACGATGTGTCCTAATGAATCAATTTGTTAAGGGCGACTGGGCTTTGAGTCCATTTATCACCCTTCTCTGTGGTCAGCACACCTGCTCCAGGATCACTGCTACTTTGGGCTGCAGCTGTGCTGGCTGGGATTTGGCGATTCAGGGCTTGCTGGCAGCTGGTTGAGCTGCAAACTACAACACCCTCGTCCAGTGGGTGAGAGACTGAAGCTCACACAGAGTCCGAGATTCTCAGAAGGACCGGAGGGGGCATTTGCTCCAATCCCCTGTGTGATGGATGAGGTGACTGAGGCCCTGATAGAGTGTGGGGCGTATCCCCCCCGCCCCCGCCCGCACAGCCTGTGTTAGCGGTACAGCAGGCACGCACAACAGTGATTTTGTTTCAATTCTGTTGTATCATTTTCCTGACTTTATAAGTCAGTAATCTGACGTTAAAACAATGCAGAAAAATATAAAGAAGACTTGGAAAAGTACAAGTGACTTGTTAAGCTCTATAGCATGTTGCTGTGCTTTTCTGCAGCAGCAGGCTCATTTCAAATGCCATTAAGGATAAAACAGGAGATGAAACTAGAACAACTGGAAGATAACTGAAAAGCAAATACTCACGGATTGATGGATGGATTTTCCTCCAAAAGGCTTTATTGAACACACATGGCTTTAGCCTCTCTCTCTCCCTCTCTCCCTCTCTCCTTCTCTCCTCTCTCTCTCCCCCTTCCCCTCTCTCTCTCCCCCTCCCCCTCTCTCCCTCTCCCTCTCTCTCTCTCCCTCTTTGTGCTGGGGATCCAGCATTCCTCTTTGCACATGGTAGGCAAGTATTCTACCACCAAGCTACATCCCTGGTCTTTCCCACACAACTTTTACAGTGATAGAACGGCAGAGAGATTCAGTGCCAGGTGAAGCTTATTTAAGGCAAGGCGTGAGGAGAACAGGGAGAGGACTCATTTATGTCGAGCCTCCTCTTTACAAGACCTCCTGTTTGGGGTTTGCTATTATTTTTCTTTCTTTTTCTCTATAACCTTTAAGAGAAGGCTGTGAGAGGATGTATTCCATATGGAGGAACTTAGGTGCCAAGAAGTAGGTTTGATTTGCTGGAGAAGTCCAGCAATGAGCTTGAAGTAGGAATGGACTGGTGGGGCTTTGTGGGAAGGGCAAATGCTGCCTTGTCCTTCTCTGGATTCCTCAGATCAAGTTTAAAGTGATAGGCCTGGGCTTCTGATGGGGCCAGCTTTGTTACTCCCTTGGCCAGTTTCTTATGCATCTCAAAGGAGGCTGATTTCTGTTGAGGTCTGGTCGAGCTGGTCCTTGGGGCCTGTATTCCATTCCCTGTTGTCTGGTCAGGGTTTCTAGGCTTGTCCTGTGCTCCAGGGTGACTGTAAGTTCTCTGCAGTGAGGAGATCATCCTGGGGACATTTGTATTGGAGGTGGCCCAGTCTCCAAAACTGCAATTAGTTTCCCCATCCAGATATCAGAGCCAGCTTGGCAGTTGTAACGGAAGCTGCTACACACGTGGTGGTTTGTAACAGTCCAGTGCCATCTTCAGTACCCAACTAGTTTTCGAAAGGCCCAGGCAGATGAATAAAATGGAGCTAATGAATAATCACTACCTCTGCATCCTTTTGGTCTTTAAGGGTGGTGTAATTTGTACTGTTGCCCTGGGAAACAGTATTGTATTTGATTTGCTGTTTTGGCCTGAGAGGCTGTTTTACAGTTTTCTAAATGGCCTTTCTCATGCTGATAGCTCTAACCCACAGGCCGTTACACCAGTGTTGAGGTTACTACCCATACCATCAAGTGTGTTTATTCTCATTATTTTGGGGACCACAAAAATGAATATCAGGTGAGTCCATGGACCCCGTGAGTTTACTGTGAGTTAAATCTGGCCGGGATTTCATGGATTTCCTGGTTCCCATAGTCCTCTGACTATAAGAGGGGACAATGATGAAGCTTTATGTGCCCAGGCATCAATGCCAACTTGGATCCTGTGCCCAATAGTCCCTGAGCTGTTCAGCTATTCCTTTTTCCTAGTGTGGAGTTGTTTAAAAGGCTGTAGGATTCTTTAGGGAAAGAGAATCATTGCCCTGTGCACTTGTTCTGGTGTTGCTTTCCTCCTGAAACCGGGTCTCTGCTTTAGTCAGTGGATTTTGGGACTTAACACTGGCTTGAATACAAACACTGCATTGTGATTTTTTTTTTTTATTGGGATGACTGTTCTCAACTTCAGGATCAAAATGTGGGGTACATTAGCCCAGATGTCCCTGTTCCACATGTCAAGATCCTATTCTTTTCCAAGGAGGCCTTAACCCTGACATAGGAGACAGGCTTACCTTAAGTATTGCTTACTTTTACAAATAAGTCCTGGGATTGGTCCTCAACCTTTGCTGCTCTTTGGAAGGAGATCAGAGACTTATATGCTCCCAGGAAGACTCTCTTGCTCTATGTATGGCTTTAAGTTGCCCACTAACCACTCCCAGGCATTTGTCATTTTTAAAAAAGTGACAGTCAAGGTTAGCAACAGCTGACAGCATTCCAGTGTCTCTTAGTTACTATTTCCTTCATATTTCTGGAATACAGTGGACCTTTGACTTACAAACTTGATTGGTTCCCGAGGGCTGTTGTAACTCAAGTTGGTTTAAGTCAATACAGCTGAGATCTGGATGTTTACCTGGGTACACGCTATAGATAACAAGAAGCAGATGAATCTTCCATTAACCTAATTAACCCAGGTTGTTCCTATGTCAAGTTGTTTGATGTCTTTAGCTCTCTGGGGAAGACACCAAGAAGGAGGTAGCTGGGTCATGTGGAATTTCTAATTTCAGTTCTTTGAGAAATCTCCTTGATTTCCATAATGGTTGTACAGTTTACATTCCCACAACAATGTAACTTGAGAGCTCACCGTACCTTATACATTGTCCCATCCTGCGCATGCTCTTCCTCTACTTTACCATTCCTGTAACACAAGTGAAAGCTTAGAGAGTGGCACTATTACCTGTGCCAGGAGCAATCTGAGCATCATCTACTGCTAGTGAGGGGTCCACACACCAGTCATGATTCTGTGCCAGGAAGCAGTGTGGAGATCAGTCTACAGGAAGTTTGACAGAAAGTGCTCCTGGGATCAGTCCTCATGGAGGGGTAAGGAAGGAGGGGAGGTGACTTGCTATCCGTTAACAGAGGCCCCCCTCCCACTAACCCTACAGGTTACTCTGAAGCTGAGATGACCCCTCAGACTTGTCCTGGGCTTGATACCAATTAGTTAACCAATGCAGACTGTTCCTAAAAGAGACATAGCCTTGGGGGAGGTAGTTTTCTTTCCCCTGAGGCAATCCTGAAGGAGGACGCTGACAGCTGAGGGCTGTCTTCTGCCAGCACTCCTGCAGCTGGGGAAATCATTCTTGCTCTGAAGGCAGATCTGGGCAGCACAGCCCAGTGCTCAGCAGGCTGCGTGCTCCATGGAGTGAAGAGGCTCTGCTTGCCTTCAGGCTCCTCTTCTATTGTCACAGGAAAAATCAGGAGAAACATTGACATTTTGGGGCTTCTTTCCCCAACTCAATTCTTCTTCATGTCACTATAAGTGAAAGGGAACAAACAGGATAGAGATTTATTTTCTTTCTTTTTAAAAATCAGGACATGTTTGCAGTACATGCAATTTACAATCATCTTGGGGAGTGAGTACATGTACATAATAGCATATCTTTATTCTATATATTGCCCCTTCCCTGCCCCTTTTCCCTTCACCCTTGGTCTCCTGGATCCCTTCCTATTTGCAAGAGATCTATACCCTTGTCTCTTATTTATCCTTTATTGTGCTCTTCATTTGTACATTGCCTTACTCAGATGAGAGACGCTATGTAATATGTAACCTTGTGTGTCTGATTTATTTCACTCAACATTATATTTTCTAGGTGGATCCATTTTCCTGCAATTTTTTTGCATTTGTCCTTCATTATAGCTAAGTAGTATTCCTTTATGTATAGATACCACATTTAAAAAAAATTAATTTTATTGGTACATTTTAGGTATACAATATAATGACATTCATCATTGGAAATTTGCACCTTTACATAATCTCTCCTGGTTCTTATTTTTTTCCCCATTCCCCCACCCTCCCTTCAGCCCCTCCATCCCTCCCTATTTACAAAGACTTTGTTTCCATTTTTTCATTTTCTCACATTAATTCCATTCCCTTCTTTCCTTTCCCCTACCCCTCCCACTTCCTCTTCCCCTTTGCCCCTTTTCTTCCTATTTCCTATTATCTATTATACCTTTTAGTCCTTATTTACACTTTCAGTTTCTCACACTAGAGAAACTGGTATTTACACATGTGTGTCCTGTTTATTTCACTTAGGAGCATCGCCTCAATGTGCATCCATTTAGCTATAAGTGTCTCTAATTTCTCATTTTTTATGGCTGAGTAGTACTCCATTTTATTAAAAAAGCCCCACATTTTCTTTATCCAGTCTCCAGTAGATGGGGATTTGGGCTGCTTCCAAGCTTTAGCTATCACAAATTGTGCTGCTATGAACATGGGTGCACAAATATCACTGTGGTATGATTCTTTTAATTCTTTGGGGAAGATACCCAGCAGGGGAATAGCTGGATCAAATGGGACTTCCAGTCCTAGTTCTTTGAGGTATCTCCATACTGATTTCCACAGTGGTTACACCAGTCTACACTCCCACCAGCAGTGGAGCAGGGTTCCTTTTTCCCCCGCATCCTTGCCAGCATTTGTTATTGGTTGATTTCATGATAGCAGCCATTCTTTCTGGGGAGAGGTGGAATCTCAGCATTGTTTTCATTTGCATCTCTCGAATGACCAGTGATGTTGAAGATTTTTTCATATGTTTATTTGCTATTTCCACTTCTTTGTCTGAGAAATATCTGCTCATTTCAGATGCCCATGTTTGGATTGGGTCTTTAAATTTGGGAGGTCTGATTTTTAAAAGTTTTTTATAGATTCTAGATAGTAGACCTTTGTCTGAGGAACAGCAGGTGAAAAATTTTTCCCCCATTGTGGGTTGTCTCTTCACACTGCTGGTGGTTTCTCTTGCAGTGCAGAAGCTTTTTAATAAGAAGAGATCCCACTTGTTGATTGTTTGTGCTAGTTCACAGGCAACTGAGGTTTTGTTCATAAAATCCTACACCAATGTCTTCAAGAGTTCTACTTAACCTCTGTTCCAGCCAGTTCAGCATTTCTGTTTTAATATTTAGATCTTTCATCCATTTTGATTTTAGTTTAGTGCATGGTGAGACATATAGGTCTAGTTTTAATCTTTGGCAAATTGAAACCAAAATTTTCCAGCACCATTTATTAAAGAGGCTATCTTTCCTCCAGTGAGGGTGTTTGGCTCCTTTGTTCAAAGATGAGGTGGCTGAGTGTGTCTGGAGTTGTATCTGGATCTTCTAATCTGATCCACTGGTCCTCAGGTCTGTTTCTTTGCCAGTACCATGCTGTTTTTATCACAGTAGCTTTGTAGTATAGTTTCAAGTTGGGGGATGTGATACCCCCTGCCGGGTCTCTGCTGCCTAGAATTTCTTTTGCTATTCTAGGTCTGTTCTTGTTCCAAGTGAATGTTTGGGTTATTTTCTCAAGGTCTGTGAAGTATGCTGCTGGAATTTCAGTTGGATTGCTTTGAAATAGATACCACATTTTCTTTATCTAATCATCTGTTGATGAGTATACAGACTACTTCTAGGATTTAGGTATTTTGAATTCTGCTGCTATAAACATTGCAATGCATGTATCACTGTAATATGATGTCTTTAGTTCTTTGGGGAAGATACCAAGAAGGGGGTAGCTGGGTCATATGGAATTTCTAATTTTACTTCTTTGAGAAATCTCCATACTGATTTCCATAATGGTTTTACTAGTTTACATTCCAACCAACAATGTAGAAGGATTCCCTTTTTATTGCAGCTATGCCAACTTTTTCTTTTTTTCTTTTTAATTACTTCTTGACGATTACCATTCTTTGCAGTGTGAGATGGAATTTTAGTGTTGTTAATTTGCATTTCTCTAATGGCCAGAGATGTTGAACACTTTTTCACATATTTGTTGGCCATTTGTACTTCTTTCACTTGCCTGATTCTTGATTGGGTCTTTTATTTTAAGTGATCTAATTTTAAAAAATTCTTTATATATTCTAGATATTAGTCCTCTGCTTGAGGAATAGCTGGCAAGATTTTGTTCCCATTCTGTAGGTTGTCTCTTTACTAATTGATTCCTTTGCTGTGGAGAAGCTTTTAAATTTGATATAATCCCATTTGCTGATTCTTGCTGTTATTTCTTGTGCAATTGTGGTTCTGTTTAGGAAATCCTTTCCTGCACATATGACTTCAAGAGTTTTGCCTATTTTATCTTCCAGTAGGTGTGATGCTTCTGTTTTAATGTTTAGATCTTTGATTTTAGTTTAGTAAGAGATAAGAGTTCAGTTTCAATCTGCAGACAGATGTCCACTCTACCCAGTACCATTTGTTGAATAGGTTATCTTTCCTCCACTGTACACTTTTGGTCCCTTGGTCAAAAATCAAACAGTTGAAGGTATCTGGGGTTGTTTCTCTATTCTCTATTCTGTTCCATTGGCCCACATATCTGTATTTGTTCCAGTACCATGCCATTTCTATCACTGTTGCTTTGTGATATAGTTTGAAATCAAGTATTGTGATGCTTCCTGCTTTGCTCTTGTTGCTCAAGATTGCTTTTGGTATTCTGGGTCTCCTCTGGTTCCATATAAATTTTAAGATTCTTTTCTTTAGTTCTGGAAAGTGTGCTGAGGGTATTTTGATTGAGAGTACATTGAATTTCTGTAACAGTTTTGGGAATATGACCATTTTAACAATATTGGTTCTCCCTAACCAGGAGCGGGGGACATCTTTCCATTTTCTGATGTCTTCTTTCACGCTCCTTTTTCAGAGCACTGTAGTTTTCTTTGCAGAGGTCTTTCACTTTCTTGGTTAGGTTAATTCCTAGCTACCATGAATGGTATTGTTTTTATAATTTCCTTCTCAATGAGTTCATGATTGGTTACACAAATGGTATTGATTTTTGTGTGTTGATTTTGTATCCTGCTACATTGATGAAGTTGGTTATTAATTTTCTTTGGGTCTTCTATGTAAAATATCATGTCATCTGCAAACAATGATAATTTGAGTTCTTCCTTTTCTATATGTATGTCTGTTATTTCTTTCTTTTGCTTGATTACCCTGCCTACTATTTCAAGTACTATGTTAAATAGAAGTGGTGATAGTGGGCATATTTATCTTATTCCTGATACTAGAGGGAGTGCTTTTAGTTTTTCCTCATTGAATATGATGTTGGCCAATGCTTTGTCATAAATAGCTTTCATTAAATTCAGGTATGGTCCTTTTACACCTATTTTGTTCAGGTATCTTATCATGAAGGGTTTACAGAGTTTGTTGAAAGACTTTTTTGAATTTATTGGTGTGATCATGTGGTCTTTGACCTTGCTTCTGTTTGTCTGATGTATTACATATATTGATTTGCATATGCTGAATCATCCTTGCATCTCTGGGATGAAATCTACTTGGTCATGATGTATGATCTTTTTGATAATGTGCTGCATTTTATTTGCTATTATCTTGTTGAAGAGTTTTAATCTATGCTCAATAGGAGATTAGCCTGTAGTTTTCTCTTTTAGTTGGGTTTTTAATCTGTTTTTGGAATCCGAGTGATGCTGGCTTCCATAAATGAATTGGAAGCACTACATTCCTTTCAATTTCTTGGAAGAACTTGAGGAGTATAGGCGATATAACATCATTAAAGCTTTTGTAGAATTAAGCAGTGAATCCATTAGGTCCTGGGATTTTTTAGTTGATAGATTCTTTATTATTGTCTCAATTTCATTGCTTCTTATTGGGTTGTTCAGCATTTTTGTGTCTTCTTGGTTTAGTTCTGATAAATTGTATGAGTCTAGGAATCTGTCCATTTCTTCAAAATTTTCTGGTTTTTTGGAATACAATTTTTCATAGTAGCTACTATCTTCTGGGTTTTGACAGTGTCTGTTGTGATTTCATCTTTTTCATTTCTGATTGCATTGATATGAGTCTCTTCTCTCTTTCTCTTGGTAAGTTTGGCTAAGGATTTATCTGTCTTGTTTATTCTTTCAAAGAACCAGCTCTTCAGCTCATTGATTCTTCGCATTGTTTTTTTTAGTCTCTATTTCATTGATTTCTGTTCTAATTTTTTATGATTTTCCTCCTTAATTTCAGCTTGAGCCTGGACTGTTGTGGTTTCTAAAGTATGTTAAGGTTCCTAATAAGGTTATTTATTTGAGTTTGCTCTGTTTTCCTAATGTGAGCATTGATTGGAATGAACTCCCCTCTTAGGACTGCTTTGATGGTATCCTAGAGTTTCTGGTGAGTAATACAGGCATTGTCATTAACTTCCAGAAATATTTAAGTTTCTTCCTTGATTTCTTCTGTGACCCATTGGTTATTTAGAAATGTGTTATTAATGTTCCAGGTACTTCTACATTTTCTGTGATTTCTGCTATTGCTGATTTCTATTTTCATTGCACAGTGGTCTGATAGTATACATGGGGTGATTTAAATTCTTCTATATATTTTTAAGCAGGATTTGTAGACTGGTATGTGATCTATTTTGGAGAAAAAAGCATGTGCTACAGAAAAAAGTGTGTGCTCTTGTTGTAGTGTGATGGAATACTCTAGAGATATCTATGTTCAAGGATGTGGTTCAGCTCTGATTTTTCTTGATTTTTTTTGTTTAGTTGATCTATCTCTTTGCAAAAGTAGGGTGCTAATATCCCCCACTTAGTATTTATTTGATCTTTTATATTTGGCAGAATTTGTCTTATGAAGATAGATGTACCAATATTCAGTTTATAAATATTTATGTGTGATTTTTTTATTGGATTGTTCCTCTAACTAGTATGTAGTAACTTTCTTTGTCCCTTCTAATCAGTTTTAGTTGAAGTTTACCATATCTGAGATAAAAATTGCTACCCCTCCTTGTTTTCAGGCTTCTGGTGCGTGAAATACTATTTTCTTTTGGTTTTTTGGTCTATAGGTATCTTTTTGGATTAGATGAGTTTCTTGAAAGCAATAGGCTGTTTGATTCTGTTTTTTTCATCCAGTCTGCCAATCTGTGTCTTTTCATTGGAGAGTTGAGGCCATTAATGTTGAGAGATATTACTGAGACGTGTTGATTATTTACTCTCATTGCACTATCTCTCTCTCTTGGTTACTCCTATGTTTTTCTAATCCTGTTTTTTTTGTTGTTGTTGTTTATCCATTGACCTTGCTTGGTATTTTAATTTCATCTGGATTTTAGCTTTATTGGTTTTGTCATTTCTTTCTAGGATATTGTTATGGCTTGTATCTAAATAGTCCCACATAGCCTTATGTGCTCAGAGGTGGGGCTTTTCAGAGGTGGCTGCATCTAGGGAATGTGATACTGAGATTAAGGGTGTGTGGTATGACATTAGGCCACTAATTGGTTTACTATAGTTCTGGGTGTGGCTAATGGGAAGGCCCACCCTAGGTGTAGGTGATACCACCCAAAAGGACTGGATGGGATAAAAGGGAGAGGGAGGCTACTGCCTCCTTTGCTCTAGTTTCTCCTCTTCCATGCCCCTCTGCCATGCTGCCTTGCCTTGGAGCCAGCTAACTATGGACTGAAACCTCTACAACAGTGAACCAAAATAAACCTTTCCCCCTTTAACTTTTGGTGCCAGTTATTTTGTCTCAGCAGCAAGAAAAGTAACTAAGACAGGTATTTTTTAGTATTTTCTGGAGTGCTGGTTTCACATTCATATATCTCTTGATTAGTGTTTGTATGATGTATTTTTCTATCCTTTTACTTTTAACCTGCCTATATTGTTATGGTTTGAAGAGACTTTTGTGTAGACAGCGTATAGTTGCTTGTCATGGTCTGACTGTTTATGTCCTCTCCCAAATTAATATGTGAAAACTTTAATTTTCACTGTGATGGAGGCCTTTGGGAGATAACTGTGTTTAAAGTCTTGAGGATGGACTCCCATGTGACTGTTACCCTGATATGTCAACTTCATTGCACAAAGAAAGTCCTAGCAAATTAACCCAGCACATTAATGGTGTGTGTTTGGGTGGGTCATGGAAGCATGGCCTTAGGTACTATACATGGGCCTTCACCCGTTTCTCTCCAGTGGTGATCCCTTCTCTGCTCCCTGACCACCATGAACTATGCAGTTTTTCTTTGCCACATCCTTTTGCCATGATGTTTCTTCCTTGGAGCCAGCTGACTAGGGACTAAATTCTCCCAAACTGTGAGCTAAATTAAACCTTTCCTCTTAAGTGAGTGTCGGGTGTTGTTCCAGCAATGGGAAGACTGACTAGTACACCCCGTGATGAGATTAGTGCTCTCCTACAAAGGAAGAGCCTTCAGAGCTTTCTCTCTCTGTCATGTGAGGACATCTGCAAGCCAGGAAGAGGATCCTGACTAGAACCTGTCAGGCTGGCCTCCTAATCTTGGACTTCCAGTCTCTGAGAAATAAATTTCTGTTGTTCAAGTTATTTCATCTATGGTATTTTCTTTCTTTCTTTTTTTATTTTTGGCACCAGGGATCAAACTCGGGACCTTGGGCTTGCGAGGCAGGGGGCGGCACCACTGAGCTAAATCCCCGGCCCTCTTTTTTTTTTCTCCCTATGGTATTTTCTTATGGGAGCTTGTGCGGAGACATTGGGTCATGTGTTTTAATCTCTTTTATTCTATATTAGACCAAATACATTAATGTAGTACATATAAGGTCGGGCTGATTCCAGCCTGTTCTGGATTCCTGCGTAGCTTCTCTGATACCACCCCAGTGGTACCTCACTAGGGTGGAAATCCAGCCCCCCCAGCCCATAGCTTTTCCTAGTGCGGCTGTGGCCACAGTCTTTCTGTGGTTTTTTGCTGGATCAGAGCTGTTATTGTGTGAGAATTTTGTCTTGCTAAGTTTCTTCTTTCTTGTGCTTGGATAAAGACAGTGGGCTTTTTGGGGAGGCCTTTAAACCTGTGTCAAATTGTGTGTGTGTGTGTGTGTGTGTGTGTGTGTGGGTGGGTGTTTCCAGTCTTTTCAGCCAAAATCTGGGACATGGGAAGCAAAAAAGGAAACTTGGGAGCACACCATTGCATGGTTTCCCAGGTTCTGAACTCCCTGTATGGTCTGTCTTCCTTCTACTTCCAGAGTCTTCTTATGTGTTCTTTATGTATAATAGAAAGGATTTTTAGTTGTGCTTAGTAGGAAGAATAAGAAAAAGTACTTCTTACTATCTAGAATCTATAAAGAGCTAAAAAAATCAGACCCTCAAATTTAAAGACCCAATCCAAAAATGGGCATCTGAAATGGATTCATGCTTCTCAGACAAAGAAGTAGAAATGGCACATAAATGTATGAAAAATGTTCAATGTATGAGAGATGCAAATGAAAACAATGCTGAGATTTCATCTCACTTCAGAAAGAATGGCTATTATCAAGAAATAAACCAATAACAAATGCTGGTGGGGCTGAGGGGAAAAAGAAAACCTTCTCCACTGTTGGTAGGAGTGTAGACTGGTGCAACCACTGTGGAAATACAAAAACTAAAACTAAAACTAGAGTTTCCACTTGACCCAGACATTCCCCTTCTTGGTATCTTCCCAAAAGAATTACAAGCATCATTCCACAATGATATATGAATACCCATGTTTATAGCAGCACAGTTTGTAATAGCTAAACCTTGGAAGCAGCCCAAATGCTCATCAACTGATGAATGGATAAAGAAGATGTGGTTTTTTTTTTTTTTTTTTTTTTAATGCAATGGAGTACTATTCTGCCCCCATAAAGAAGGATGAACTTCAGACATTTATAGCTAAATAGATGGACCTTGAGACCATACTCTTAAGTGAAATAAATTGGACACACATGTTTAAATGCCACATTGTTTCTCTGGTGTGAGAAACCAAAAGTGGAAATAAGGACTAAAATGTATAATAGATATTGGGAAATAGGAAGAAAATGTTCAAATGGGAAGGGGAACAAGGGAGGAGAGAGGGAGAAAGCAAGGAAGGGGCAAGAAAGAAAAGTGAAAATAGAAGGAAAAAATGGAAACAAAGCTTTTGTACATAGGGAGGGGAGGCAGCTTGTGGGGAGGGGAGTGGGAAAAAAGAGGCAAGATGTATCATGTACAGGTGCAAATGCCCTATGATGAGTGTTATTATGTATGGCTAAAATGTACCAACAAATGTTTTGCTATTAAAGAAAAAAATACTTCTACTTTATATTTTTGGAAGCTTTAATTCCAAGATAATGTTTTTAAATGCAAGAAATAAAGCACACAGTTCCACAAAGAAAATCAATCATATTACAGTTATCAGAATATAAAAAGCCTACCTTTGGAATATATTAATCTATGTGTTTATTTATTAATACATTAAATACAACAGCTAATAGCAGGTCTGATGGTCACTGTAATAATGATTTGTGTAAGTAGATTTTTGAGAATCTGCCACAGTTATAGTGTCCTGTCCAAATGATCTATGACTATTACAGGTGACAGAGCCATAGGTTTCTAATGACTTTTTATTTTTTTGCCTGTACTCATAATTGAAGGAAAATTTTAGTTAGAAATGAGTCAAAAGTAAAGGTCAAGTATTTCTGGTCCTAGCTCACAGACCCACTGAATTCTTTATCCTGGTTAAGAACCCCTGCTTTTAAAGATGAAGTTGAATGTCTCACTAACTTCAAGCCCAGATAGGCAACTGCAAATCCTATAGTCAGAGATTTCTGGTGGACATTAAAAAAATCATTTGAGACCCAAAGCCCCCTGTGATCGATAACTCAGATGATGAGGCAAGGTTAAGAGCAGAGCTAGGTCTGATTAGGGAAAGACAGGCGGCCAAGTCTTTTTCCAGACACTGGGTCTCAGGGATTCCTGTTATGCAGGACCATGGATGCCACGTTGCCCGAGTGGGAGGGCTCGGGAAAGCAGGGCCTTAGCTAGTCACCCTGAAGTGACTCACCTAAGAAGATGGGTCTTTGGCAACTTAACTGGACAGAGTTTAGGAAGAAGAGCCCCCTGAACCTCTTCCAATAGTCAGCCAAGTACTCACTTATGTCTGCTCCTGCTGCACAAAAATGATTTTCCTTTGAGAACACCATGTTTGGATGCCAGCAGCCAGTGCCTGACTCCTGAACAATTGACTCCCGCAGCCCAGTTGGATTGGCAAACACACCACGGCTCCATCAAAGGCAAGATGTGTGGTGAGGCTCTGGCAGGGCTCAGAAGCCACATCTTCAGGAAAGTGAAATAAAGTGCTGATTTACAAGTTGCCGATCTGGTCCTAGCTGGCAGGCCTGATGCAATTTGAAGAGCAGTTAGAAGTTTCTTTTGCCTCATTCCTTGCTTTTCTCTCTTTTTCATTAAAGTTATAAATAACCACCTCACATTTTAATGAAAGGGAACAGTGTGAAAGACCAGAGGCTTCAAAGGGAACCTGGAATAATAATGCAGTTGCTAAGGAACGGGGCTGGACAAGTTAATTTTGTTGGCATAACATCTCCTCGTTATTTAATCTCATAGTGTATTCATTTCATCCATCTGTCACCACACTACTGAAGCCAGGAGAAGCTGCTAATTGGAACACTAAGGTTGAGAAAAGACCTGTCCAAACCTTGTGTAAATTCCAACTGTCAGAGTTGGGGGCCTCAAGCTTTGACTTTACTGTTGGAGAGGTCATTCCCTCCTATTTTGAGAAGGAAGATGGCAAGGCTCCACCACTGTTTCCACTGACCCAGCTCTGGTGCACTCAGGAGTGGTTCTGTATCCTGGCTGAACATTCATCACTTGGGGAGCTTTTTGAAAAAGCTCAACATCTAGACTTCACCCTCCAGGACTGTGGTTTAATTGGTCTGGAGATAGGGCCCAGGGATGGGAATTTCAGAAAAAGACCCCCGCCAAGTGATTCTAGTGGGGTGTCCAGACTGAGAACCATTGATGTATAGAATTGCCACCTTTCCACTCCTGGGTCCTATTTTCAAAGTATCAGAGTCCCTTAGGAAATTTTTTGTATAATCTATCATTTCCTCCCTATCTCACAGGAAGTGACAACTTTTGATGAACATTTAATGAGAGCATATTGGGCACTGGGCAAGTTCATGATTCCATAGTCCTTAGAATAATCGTGTACAGTGGGCATTTTGATTTAACCAATTTTACAGACAAGGAAACTAATGCTCAGAGAGGATAAGGCCCAGCTGGTAAATGATACGTCCTGGATTTGGATTTGAGTTTAACTCCGAAATTTAACTCCTCACACCAGTGCCTCCTGTCTCCCACAGAATTCACTGGCCCATGGATGCAACCCCACTTTCTCCCATGCCTAGCACCAACTCGGGTTCTGGCTGGGCATTGAGAGCCCGGGACAGCAGCTGTCTGTCACGTTTCATTCAGTCTGAGGAGGAGGCTCACGCGTGCTCATCTCAACCTCCTGGGTTCAAGTCCACCCTTCTCCTTACCAGCAATTGACCAAATATCTTAGCCTTCTTCAGAACCAGTTTCCTCACTTGTTGGTGGCACTGACAAACACACTTGTGCACTGGCTGGTTGTTTGGATGAAATAAAGCAATGCATGTAAAGTGCTTAGTACAGGGTCAGGCACACACTGTGCACAATTATCTCCCCCACCACTGTTCCCACAGAACTGGAGCTTGGAGGGTGCCTTACTGCCCCAGGATCCTAAGCCCAGCGATGGCCAGTACCTGGTACATGTCTGGATCCCAGACTCCGGACAGCTCTGAGGCTGTTTCTGGGCTCCTTGAAGCTGCTTCTTGGTTTCCCGGCTCATATGCAAGCACTTGGCCCCAGAGTCCAAACACCTGCCCCGCTACTTTTGGTTTATAAAACTATGCCAGGTGAATAAGGACTTATCTCCAGATGTATTAATAGAAGCTCTTTAAGACTGAGAGAGAGAAACTCAACTCAAACTGGCTTTAAGCTGAGAGGAAATTTATTGGCTGATACTGGCTACATCCAGGGGCTCCAAAGAGGTCCCAAGCATCCATCTTTTTCTTTCCACTCCTTGCTCTCCATGGCTTTGTGTTATCTTTGTGCACAGGGCACTCTGTGGCAGCTCACGCATGCAGCTTTGTCATGAGCAAGTCCCACTGTAAGGGGCTTTCTTGACACCAATAACCCAACAGAAGTTGTGGAATAAGCTAGGATCCGACACATGAGATCAAGGTTAGCGAGGCGGCAGTGTCTAACCTGGCCCACAGGCTGGCTCAGAATGGGGGAGAATGCTTTCTGGGGGTCTGGAATCAAAGATGATCCCAATCTCATATCATCCCAGCCGTCTGACATTTGACTCAGCCAGGGGCCTGGGATGCCTCTCAGAAGCCCATCCTACAGCTGGTTCACGGAGACAATGTGTGATTTGAAGAAAAACTAGACTGAGATCGTGAGAGGAGCTGCACCGGATACTAAGAAAGACAAAAAGCAAAACAAATCAGGCTCAAACTCTCCTAGGGCTTGGACGCTTAGGGACCACCTTCAGCTGCAGCCTTGATCGCCACCTTGTGACAAAGAGTGGTATTTTCTCAGGGAAGGAAGTCTCCAGATACTGGGGCACTCACTACCTAGTCTCCTTCAACTGTGGCAGGAACACTGCAAGAAAGACTCATGAATTAGACAGTAAGTAGCACTGAGCAGTGCTGGGCTCTATGCCAGGACACAGAAATGACACTATCCCCCCTGGAAGGAGCCCCGACTCAGGTGACAAAACATGATGCAGTGAATGCTGGTTTGAAATATGGGAAGCGTCCTGTGGAGGCCCCTGAGAGGGAGGCAGCATCTCCTCCTTGCCACTTAGAGCTCACACCAGGCACAACCCAAATGCCTGATGAATCACTGGTGTATGGTTACTTCCCGATTCCTTTTTATCTGCTCTATTTTTTCCTATGATCTTATTCCTGGGGCTAAAATTAGTCTCTGGCATATTCTCTATTCTCTCAATATAGACATTTCTCGCCTCATTTCTGGCCTACAATTTGTCTTCCAAAGATTTAGAATCAGTGATTCCCCTTGCCAAAAACAACAAGTCTTTGCCTGCCCTCAGTTCAGTCAGCTCCGGAAACTTCCTCTGGCCCCATCTGCCCACTTCCTTGGAAAATCCTGTTGAGAGAACCCTGCTGAGTCAGTTCATCCTGTAGCTCCTCCTCCGTATCTGATCACACTCCATATCTGATGGGGTTCTTCCTCCTGCACCCAGAGCACCCTGGCCTGTCTTCAACAAGAATCCTGCTGGGTCAGTGTAGCCAGAACCCTCTGGCCCTTGAGGTTTCCTCTTAGTCCATCTATACCACTTCTTGACTACAGTCTCCACTTCCCTGGGCTGTGTTTGGAATTGAGCCCGGTTCTACACGGAGGTCCTTTCTCCCTATTACAATAATCTTGAATACAATCAGTTTTTACCTCTTGGCTGCCCAGTTCTGGTTTTGCCTTGGGACTCACTGCCCCCATCAATGCATAATCCATTGCAGCCACAGGACTCTGGAGAGCACGAAGTCCAAGGACATGGCTGTGAATGGGACCCTGGAACCTGTGTATCGTCTCTTGCACACGTGAGCTGGGAGAGCAGTTTGACTGGGCAGAGGTGGGTTCTCTGGATCCTGGAAGGCCCACAGAGAGCTACGTGGTGATTTTGTGTCTTTTTGAACAGTTTTGCCATGGAAGGGGGCAGCACTCTGGGCTCTCTATGGGCCCAGGCCTGTCCGTAACAAGCTCTGCCCCACTCTTGTTTAATTGGAAGAAGCTTGACTGACTTAAGGGTCCCCTTGCCTTCTCCCTGGCTTGGGCAGAAATGTGCCTGTCCTCAGCCCCACTTGCTGTGAGGCACTCCTCTTTGGGATGGGAGAGTCTCTGAGTGTCGCACTTTGCCAGCTGTTTTATTGGTTTAAAGTGCAACAGAAAACAGTGGGAGTCATCATAAAAAGTAATTATTTATGTAAGGGTCGGGGATTTAGCTCAGTGGTGCCTCCACCTGCCTCACAAGTGCAAGGTCCTGAGTTCGATCCCCGGTACCAAAAAAAAAAATTATTTATGTGAACAGCTATTCATCAGCTGGTGCCAGATGCTATTCCAGGTCCTGGGGTAGAGTAATGAGCTGGATGGAAATGCTCCTTCCCCCATGGAGAGAGAGAATATTCTAGTAAGGAACTAGGGTTTCATTTCCATTGCACTGGGCCACCATTGAGAGTTTTACTCTGGGACTGATCTGATTTCCTTTAGAAAGGGTCTCTTGGGCCACTGCCAAGAGGGGCAAGAGAGGAGGGGGAGGAGAAGGAGTCGGAGGGTTTTGTTTGGGTTCCTGGTAGAGGATGACGAAGGCTGGGAATGTGGTGGGGGCAGAGTTTGTAGTGAGGGGCAAACTTGGGACAGGTTCTGTGGGAGCTCCCAGGACTTGTGGATGGGCTGGATGTGGAAGCTGGGGAGGGAAAAGGAGGCCAGGAGGCTGCCCCTGTGTCTGGATGCTGAATGTTGCTCTCTGGTGAGAGGAAAGCCGCTCACAGGGTTTTGTAAAAACCACCTGTTAATGGGGACAGGTCTGCCACCCCTGCTGGGAGAGATGAGTCACAATCTCTGAAATTAGCCGGAAGGAGCAATCTCCCCCAGGGGTGGTGTGGCTAAAACACAGAGTCCCAGGCTCCCCCCTAGAGAAGGGAACTGAAATTGGGCCCACAGAGGGTGCATCTGCCTGGTGCCCGACGTCTGCCCTGAGGTGGGCTTGGGAAACTGTCAGGATCAGGTACCCTGCTGTCAACTCAGAACGCAGGTCCTGGCTGTAACTCGGCTGAGTGCTTGAACTGCCAGGCTCAGTGTCCCCATGATGACTCCGTGCTCACGTGACTCACTGAGGTGAGGTGCCGGTCTTCAGACAGCCCTGGGCTGCATCAGCCTCTCCCATTTTCCAGCTGGGGACCTGGAGGGATGATGAGGCTTATCTTGCAGGTCTTGTTCCCCATGGGAAGAAGGTGTCGCCTACTTCCTTTCCGGGCTGCATTAGCTTGGGTGGGCTGATGTAGGTTAAGGGCCTGGCCCAGGACATGGTGGCTGTCACTGGTCCAAGGGAAAGTCCTTGACTCCTGGAAACTTCCAGGCTGACTCTGGGCCCCTTTCTTTCAGTGCGAGGAAGACTGTCTGCCCAGGAGCCTGCCTGCCCTTGCTGTCGCTGCACCAAGGGTGCCATTTCACAGCTCTCCACCAGGTGTCAGGCCGAGGCTTCGAAATGGGAGCAAGTCCTGGGCTCTGCCAGGAGGCAGCTCCACCAGCTTGGGTGCTGATCTCCCCCAGGGCTCTGAGTTGGAGACCTGGAGAAGAGACCTTAAGGAGTCAGGGCATCCAGGTCAGGGCTGGGTTCTTGCAGTTCTGGACTCAAGGCACCTTTCTGCAACCCAGAGCAGGGAGCCCCAGAAGCTCAGAACACACAGCAGCAGGGAGAAACATAGATGCCCCTGGCTGAGTTGTCGCCTTTGTTTTTTGATGGTGGGTGGCAGTGGGATGTGTGCGAAGCCCATTTTTCCTGTTGATTCATTGTAAGGCACAGTGGCCACATTTCGTGTGCTCCCTTTCCCCTTTTGGGGGAAACTCTCGGGGACAGGGCCTCTTGTGTTCACCTACCCTGCACCCAGCAGGACAGTTTCCAGGCCATGCCAAAGGACTCTGGCTTGTCTGGACTCCTTACCTTGAGGGTAAGCAGAAAGGCTGACAGAACGCTGAGATTCTGCCCTAAAGAAGATGGCAGAAGCTCTGGTCCAGTCTTCTGATGACACTGATACTGCTGGCTAAATCTGAACTTGTGTGTCCTTCCTGCACGCCCCTCATCACAATTGCTTTTATATCTCCTCTCCACACTGCTTGACTTCTGTTTGTCCCACCAGCCTGCAAATAGCAGGAAGGCAGGAACCGTATCCGCCATGCTCACCAGGGTGTCTCCAGCCTTATCCTGGTTGTTTGTGGAGTAACTGAAGGCATGCATGCATTTTGGGAGGTCAGATATGGCACAATGCTCTGGTGTTGGTGTCTCGTTTCATAAACTGCTTAGCTTGTGGTTCTTGGCAAGTTGTTAAGACTCTCGGGGCCTCTGTGTCTTCAGCTATTAGACGGGAAAGAGAAGGGTGTCCGCTGTGTAGGGCTGTGGGGGTGAGTGCCAGAGACAGTGCATGTGCAGACAAGGCACTTTGCTTGGCACACAGCCTTGTATTAATATTAGCTACTTGTTCTTGTCACCTCCTGCTTTGTAACAAACCTCCCCAAATCAAGTGGCCTATGACAACAATTTTATTATGCTCACAGGCTTTGTGGAGCAGAAATGGAGGCGGGAACAGAGCAGGTGCGCTTCTGTTTTATAGTATCAGTAAGGGACTGCCATAGGGACGACCTGAGTGGTGTGAAGAGGTTGTGATATGAATAGGCAGAGGTGGGAACAGCCAGGGCTGGAGGATCCACTTCCAGAAAGGTGTCTATACTCAGCTGGTACTGGGGCCGGGGAGTTGGAAGACAGTGAGCTTAGCTAGGCTGTTGATTTCTAGAATCCTCCATGTGGGCGTGGCAAGTTCTCCAGGGAACAAGGTGGAGGCGTCATGGTCTTTAATGGCCTGGTGTTGAAGTCAAGTGAAGTCTATTCCACTGCAATGTAAGGTGGAAGACGATACAAGCCCACCCACAGTTAGAGAGGAGACAAAGACCACGCGATGGGTAGAATTCAGTACACAATGTTTTATCTTCTTTTATTTTTTTGTATATCCTTTTATTGGTACATTTTAGGTGTACAACATAATGACATTCATCATTGGAAATTTGCACCTTTACATACTCTCTTGGTTCTTATTTTTCCCCCTTCCCCTACCCTCCCTTCAGACCCTCCATCCCTCCCTATTTACAAAGACTTTGTTTCCAGTTTTTCGTTTTCTCATATTAATTCCATTCCCTTCCTTCCTTTCCCCTATCCCTCCCAATTGCCTTTCCCCTTTGCCCCTTTTCTTCCTATTTCACAGTATCTATTATACCTTTTAGTCCTTATTTACACTTTCAGTTTCTCACACTAGAGAAACTATTCGATATTTACACATGTGTGTCCTGTTTATTTCACTTGAGTATTGCCTCAATGTGCATTCACTTAGCAATAAATGTCTCTAATTTCTCATTTTTGATGGCTGAGTAGTACTCCATTTTATTAAAAAACCGCATTTTCTTGATCCAGTCTCCAGTTGATGGGCATTTGGGCTGTTTCCAAGTTTTAGCTGTTACAAACTGTGCTGCTATGAACATGGATGCACATACATCACTGTGGTATGATTCTTTTAATTCTTTGGGGGAAGATACCCAGCAGAGGAATACCTGGATCAAACGAGACTTCCACTCCTAGTTCTTTGAGGTATCTCCATACTGATTTCCATAGTGCTTGCACCAGTCTACACTCCCACCAGCAGTGGAGCAGGGTTCCTCTTTCCCAACAGCCCCGCCAGCATTTGTTGTTGGTTGATTTCATGATAGCAGCCATTCTTTCTGGGGTGAGGTGGAATCTCAGCATTGTTTTCATTTGCATCTCTCAAATGACTAGTGATGTTGAACATTTTTTCATGTGTTTATTTGCCATGTCTACTTCTTAGTACACAATGCTTTAAAGCTGCCACACTGTCTGTCTGTCATCTACCTAGCATCTTTTTATTTTTTGTTTCCGTTTTCATTTTTCCTCTTTTTATTTTAAGCTTTTAATTTTAACATAATTACAGGCTTTCAGAAAAAGTATAAGAACAGTTCAAAGAAGTACTGTATATCCCTTACCGAACACCAAATTTTAACCTTGACCTTTTGCTTTATTTCTTTCTGTATTTCTACATTGCTTATTTTTCTGAACTGTCAAAAGTAAGTTACAGACATAGTAACTCTTTATTCCTAATACTTTTGTGTGTGTTTCCAAAACCAATGACATTCTCTTCCATGGAGTCACAGTGAAATACACAAAATTAGAAAGTTAGCAACATGACAGTTTTTAATATCAGATCATATTCAGATCTAACTGCCTATAAATGACAATCATAGACACACTATAAGTGTCTTTGTAGCAGAAGAAATCCCCGCATCACTGTTTGCATTCAGTGGTTAAGACTCTAGTTTTCTTTAAACTGTGACAGTTCCTGAAACTTGTTTTGTATTTCATGAATTTATGCTTTTGAAGGCTCTGGAGAAGTTCATTTTTACAACAACGCTCCTTTGAGTTTGTCTCATGTTTCCTTATGATCTGATTCAGCAGTGATTTTGTGTTCTTTCAGTGTAGCGTATCACATGCTAGGGATTTGACTGTTAGTGACGCTATTAACCTTGCCCACTTGGTGAAGGTGATACCTGCTAGATTTCGGTACCATGAAGTTTCTGGTTTACCGTTTACAATGAATAAGTATCTTATGGAGAGATACTTTATGACTATGTAAATATTCACATTTAAAGATAAAAATTTCACCCACTAGTTTTACTAATTACGTCCATTGATTATTCTTGCCTTACTCAGTTGTTATGATGTTGATTTTCTAATTGCATAATTTCTTCTGCACTTTTTCATTAATTTTCCTCTATAAAGAAGATCCTTTTATCATCATCATCATCATTCATTTATGCATGTATGCATGCATTTACATCACCGTGGACTTAGGGATTCTTATTTTATTCAGCAGGTTACAATCCACTGCTCTCATGATATATTTTTCACATTCATGTTTTCCTAGATTTTATTATGAGATCCCGTTTATGCTGGCTCTTGAGTCTTTTTGACATGTCTCCATCATTTTTGAGCACTTCTTTTTGTCATGACAGGTTCCAGACTCATCTTGTATTTTTCTCTCTAATTGGCAATTCTTTCAAGGCAGTCTGTTTAATTTCACTGGATAACAGTATTCAGAAACCAATATCTGGATGCTAGTAGCTTACTGCTTCTGAGATGTAACTGTTTTTAGGTCGTCACAGCAAGCAGAGGTTAGATATAGGTGTAGGTGTGTGTCCATGTGCGTGCACGTGGCATTAAGCAAATATCTTCCTATTCTTAGTTTGTCAAGAGTTTCTAACCAGAAATGATTGTAAATGTCATCATTCTGGCATTGACAGAGGTGATGATTTAGGTTTTGTTTATCTAAAATAATTTTCTTTGGTACTGGGGATTGAACCTAGGGCCTTCACACTGAGCTATATCTTCAGCTCTTTTTCCTTTTTTGTTTTGAGTCATGGTCTTGGTAATCACTAAGTTGCCCAGGCTGGGATCAAACTTGTGATCTTCCTGCCTCAGCCTCCCAGAGTGCTGAAATTACTGGTGTGTGTTGTCTCTCCTGGCTAGCAAGCCTATTTTTATGGCTTGCTATATGCCAAGTATGAGTGTAAAGACCTTCACACATGTTAATTTGCTAGATTCTTACACTATCCCCAGAAAGTAGATAGTATATCTCCAAGTCAGTGACTTAGTAAGATCCAAAAAATAAAAAAGGGCTGAGGACATTAGTCAACAGAAGGCCCTGAGTTCAGTCTCCAGTACCACCCCCCCACACACTTTTTTATTGTTTTCCCAATACACTCAATTTTACAATAATATAATTGAGGCACAGAGAGGTTAGATTGCTTGATAAAAGCCATGGTATAAGTTCCTACGTGGTGTGATGTAGCCAGGTTTCTAATCGAAGGGCATTCGGTTCAAAATCTGACTCTGCACCTCTAACTGCTCTCTCCCTCCTGTGTTTTGCCTTTGATCTACTGATGTGATAGGTTATGTTAATATATTTCCTGGTATTAAACCACTCATATTTCAAATCACAGTTGATTATGTTATTATGTGAAAATATTGTTTTATTTTATTTGAGATTTTAATTTGTATCCATATTCATAGTTTTTTTTTTTATGGTGCCATATCAAGATTATAATAAATTTAATGACCTGAATTGAGAAACACTATCTTTTACGTACTTAAGGAACTACTTATATAAAATGGAAATGATAGCTTCTTGCAAGTCCAATGAAAGAAGCAGTCTTTAAAATCATTTGGGCCCAGGGCTTTTCTAACCTTACTGACTCAATTCTTGGCCTTTTAATTGACTCCCTCAGGGTTACTAGTCTTCCCAGATTTTCCACTTATTTCTTAACAATTTTTCTTATAACATTATCTATTTCATCAAACTTTTCAAATTTATTAGCACAGAATTAAATACATTGTTTTCCCATGTCTTAAAATATCTTCAGTATCTTTGTTTATATCCCTTTACATTCTTAATTCTCAGTATCTGTTTTATCTTTTTTTCTTAACTACACTATCTGGAAATTTATTTATTTCAAGTGTTCTCTCTTGTTTTCTGATTAAACAATGTTTCTCTTTATATTATTAATGCTACTTTCCTGCATTTCTTAATTTTGTTGTGCCGTAAAGAACATTTACCCCTTGTGTTGAGATTGAAATCAGAAAACCCATCTTATTTTTTCCTAGAAAATTTTATGTTGTTTTATTAAGAAGATTATCAACACACAGTGGCAAAGGCTTCCATGATCCTCTATTAATCCATGTACACATTCAGTGAAAGAAATTTATCTTTTATTTTATTTTTTATTTTTTAATTTTTAATTTTTTGTATTAAATTCTTTTATTGGTACATTGTAGGTATACAACACAATTACATTTCTCATTGGGAGCTGTACCTTTACATAATGCATCTTGGTTCTTATTTAGAAATTTATCTTTTATAAAGTATATGTCACTGAATGGCCATATTACACGTCTTTAGAGATATTTGGGTTATTACTGATCAGTTGATAATTCACACCAAGCATAGCCGTTTCAATTTCATATCACTGTCGGAACTGTCAATTTCCATGTGCATGCATTCATGGGGACCTATCTCCATTTATCTTCCATTTGCAATTAAAAGCCCTGGTTAGCCTAATGCTTCTTAATATGACCCTATGTCCCTTGTGCTATTTCAGAATAATAATAGCTCAAGATTTACAGCTGTGGAGGCTTAGTTTTACATGAAAATATTTTTAGTGGAGAAAATTACAAGTGAAGTGGAAAATATTTATCTAGAAACCAATCTAGAAGCTAAGTGAGTTAGAAGCTAAGTGAGTTAGGAAAAGGGGAAAAACTTTCTTGACCCTGAGAAACACATAATTCTGTCCACTATCCACTAGAAAATGTGCATCCTGCTTTTTGCATGCTTTATGATTATCCTTACAACAAAAAGCAAGGTGAATGTTACTGTCTCCACTTTGCACATGAGGAGTCTTGCTTGAGAGAAGTTAAATCCCTCATTCACACCTAGTGAACAGTAGGTTTGGTATTCAAACTGCGATCTCCTTTAATCCCAAACCTATACTTTTTCTTGATTGATTTTCAAACTTCAGGAGTCTCAGAGAATATGATCAGTTTTCTATCTCTATGTGCATTAATCTGGTTTCTTTCTACTGACTTGGCTTACCCTGGACTGACTCTTCTTCCACTTGTTTTATGTATTAGGCTTCACATAGATTTCATTCAAAGAAAGCATCTTGTGGATATGTTATCATTCACTAGTAAAAATTGTTCCAGGAAGATTTCCAGTTCCAAAGTAGCTTGTACTGGGTTAACTCTTCCAATTGTAGTAGTTATAAATGCTAGCGGAAAAATCTCACACGTTATAAATATAGATATATAGCTATGTGTATATGAAGGCACTGGAGAGCAGTTAAAGCAGCAGGAAATGGAGGGAACACAGTCCTTAGAGGAGAGGAATTGCAGAACAGGAATCCCATCCTTAATTCTTAGCTAGCTTTCCCCTGAGGGTACTTTCTAGTTCCATAAAGCACTTAGTAGAAGTCAAGCAGAATGCTGGACTCTTACTGGACTGAGGAGTCAGTCGATGGAGTTTGAGTTTGCCAGAGTAAGTCAGAAATTGAAGGACAAAATTCTGTAAAGGAGTTGGCCACAGTGAGGGGAGCTGTAAGATTCTTGACAAGTCATTAGCTGCCTCCTGAGACTCCCACAGAGGGCACTTAAAGGGCCCAGCAGAAAGCAGCAGTTGGGAGGGAGCAGTTTCTGAGTGAAGAGCTGAAGCTTACCATTGCTGAGGGGAGATGTATTGGAATTAAAAATACCTTAAATTGGGAAAAGCTTGATAAAGGACTCCAGTTTTCTGTTACAACATCAGAAGGACTATACTCTGAGAGAGAAGGCAAAACTAAACAGAACATTTCTAAGAAAGTCTCAAAACTAACCCTCATAGAATAAGGTGATCTGCGAACTTGTCAAATACAAAAACAATGAGAAAACAACCATTTTTGGAGGGTGATAACATCATCCAGAGGTGTGTTTCTTTTCTGTGTTTTTTTTTTTGGGGGGATCCATTTACAATGCCCATTTTTCAACAAAATATGAGAAATGCTGACGAACAGAATGTTTAATTAGAAATCAAGAGACACAATGTCTATAAAAAATCACAGGTGATTCAGAAAATGAAATTATTTTAAAAAGACTTTGAAGTAATGATTAATAAGTTCAAGTAATTAGAATAAAAAATGTAGAATTTAAGGAGCAACCTGAATTTCATAAAAAAGAGTAATGGAAATTCCTAGAATTAAATAATACAATGCCTGAAATTAGGAATTCAATAGTGAATTGAACGTGGCAGAACACAATGAAGTGGAATAGAGTCAGTAGGAAGTGTCTAGATCTCTCTCTCTCTCTCTCTCTCTCTCTCTCATACACACACTATGTAAAATGGAGAAAAGAGAATAAGACAGTGAGGAAAATTGCAAAAAGTGTTTAACATATATTTACATACAAAAATCCTACTTAAGAATTTCCAAAACCTGATGAGAAACATCCAATCATAAGTTCAAGAATATGAACCTCAAACATCATAAGTGAAAAGAAAAATGACATTTAGGCATACTTAGATTTCTGAAATCTAAAAATAGAGAAAAACATAAAAGAAGTTAGAGGGAAAAGGCACATTTTCCTTTAGGGGAACAACAATCAGAATGATACCTTACTCTTCAACAAAAACTATGGGAGTCAGAAATAAATGAAGGACATCTTTGAGGAGTTGAAATAGATATCACCTTAGAATTATATGCCCAGCAAAAACACCTTTAAAAGTGGTGATGAAGTAAATATGCTTTTAGGCAAATAGAAGCTGAGGGAATTTGAAGCTAACAGATTTGCATTACTGGTGAGATGAAAAGAAGGTCTAAAGAACAACGAACCTGGCAGGAAGCACAGACATGCAAAAAGGAATGAAGAATACCTGGGTGAGTGAATATGTGGGTAAATATAAATTAATATTGACTATTTAAAACAACAACAATAATTATAAGTGATACAACTTAAAATATATGGAGAAGTAAAATATATGATATCAATAGCATGAATGATAGAAGGCTAAATAGGTGATAATTATTGTTATATTCTTATATTTTTTGAAATGGCAAGAATACCAAGTTAAGGTATGTTCTAGTAAGTCCAATATGCATATTTTAGTTGAATGTCTAGTTAAAAAGTTAAAAATGGAGAAAAATATAAGATAATTGAAAGGAAGAAAAAAGTGGAGCACAAACTAAGAGCAACATGAGAGACTTAAGCCCAACAAATAATTAATTGCATTAAATATAAATGGATTAGATTATTAGGCTGAAGTGTGACAGCCAGTAGGCACATGTAGCTAAATTTAAATAAATTAGTCTTAAATAAGATTAAAAATTTTAATTTCTCAGTTGGACTAACTCCATTTTAAGTGCTTGGGAATGAGTCACATGTAGCTTGTGGCTACTAAATTTGCACAAATATAGAGCATTGTTATCATCACAGAAAATTCTATTGGACAATATTGCAATAAAAAACTACAATTCAAATAAAAATATATCAGAACAAATTACAGTTGACCCTTGAACAACATGGGCTTGAAGTACATAGATCCATATAGATGTGAAAAAAATTTTTTTTAGATTTTTGACAGTTTGAAAAAACTTGCAGAAAACTACATAGTTTTAGAACATTAAAAAAAGTAAGAAAAAAGCCTTGAGTTCATAAAATAAATGAAATTAATAGTCTATTTTATCATTTACTACCATGAAATACGCACAAATTTATTATAAAAAGTTAAAATGTATTAAAATTTATACATACAATGAAGACCATATAAGGTGCCATTTGCAGTTGAGATAAATAAACAAATGTAAAGGTGCAATGTGAAATTATAACTTCATAAAATGAATTGTGTTTTATACTGTGCTAGTATAATATCACAGCTACTTCTTGCTATTGTGGTGAGCTCAAGTGTTGCACATACCTATTTAATATATCATGTGACACTAATCATGTCTGTGTGACAACTTTGTTTCTCCAGTAAATTTATACATTTCAGCAAAAAGTGGTCTCTGGCTGTTCTCACATATTTTCACTGTATACGATATATATCACACACAAAATACAAAATATTTGACAATAGGCTGTGAGTGTCATCAGTAAGGCTTCCTGTTAACAGCAGGCTATTAGTAGTTAAATTTTGGGGAAGTCAAATTAACATATGGATTTTTGACTGTGTAGGGGTCACTACCCTTGTGCCCGGTGTTGTTCAAGGGTCATCTGTACATACGTTAATATATCTTTCAGCTTTATTTACAATAAAGGTGTAAATGACAACTAAAAATTGTATATTTGTGGGCGGGACCTCCTGGAATAACTGAGGAGAGTCTGAGCCTGGTTCATTGAGCTGGGTCTCTTATAGGTGGAGTTAAGGGGCTCAGTGGGATGGGCTTAGGTGTTGTGATGTGAAGCCGAGGCATGAGATGGGGGAGTGAATACGTGGCTCTAGCAACGGACAGACGCTGTGACCTAGAAGGCGAGGTGGGTGTGCACTGTTCTAGCTGAGTAGGCATTTTTTCCGGGCTCAGGAAGCTGGGAATCAGCGATTCCAAGAACTAGGGTGGCTGCGGGGTGGGGGTGGGGCAGACCTATCATGCTCCAGGTGTACAATGTGCTGCTTTGGTATGCACGGTCATTGTGAAATATTGCCATAATCAAGCTACTTAGTGTGTTACCTCATGGTTACCTTTCCGTGTGTGCGCGCGTGTGTGTGTGTATATACGTGCACGGGAGAATACTTAAGATCTACTCTCTTAGCAAATTTAAACTATTTAATACATTACTATGAACTACAGTCACCATGCCATATATTAAGTCTCTAGAACTTTAACTCTGGCCGGGCATTGAGCTCAGTGGTTCCACCGCTTTCCTCTCAAGCACAACGTTTCAAGTTTGATCCCCGGTACCAAAAAAACCAACAAAAACCCCCTTACTCTAACTTTAGCTTTGTACACATTGACCAACACGTCCCCATTTCACTCACTAACATGGTACTCACTCTTCTGCTTTCTCTTTCTATGAGTTCAACTTTAAAACATTCCACATATAACTGAAATCACGCAGTATCTGTCTGAACAAATACAGAGGTATATTTAAAGTAAAGGCACAGAAAAAGATGTATCACACAAATGATATCCAAGAGAAAGTTGATGTGGCTATATTATTAGCAATTGAAGTAAATGTCAACACAAAAAGTTATTACTAGAGATAAAGAGGAAAATTTACAATGATAAAAAAGAAACAAGAAAGCAGATTTTTGGAGATGGAGAAAGGGGCCAGGGGGAGAGGAGACATAAGGAAGGAGGGAAAAAAGGATAAAGTATGATAAAGATATGTTCTCTGCATGTACTAACCCCCCGCAGACGCCATTCTTCTGTATTGCAGACAGACACTAAGGAAAATGGATTCAGAAGAGAAAAAAATAATTCAACAGGAAAATATACTGGCCTTAGGTATATGTGTTCCAATAATATGGCTTCAAAATATATCAAAGTCGATACAAAAGAAGACATGCAAGTCACAATTATGGCTGAAGATTTTAACATCTCTCAGTAAATGAGTGAGCAGACAAAATATTCCTTAAGATAGAGTCTCAACACAATTAGCTTGACTTAATTGACATTTATAGAGCCAACACACAATGGAAGATTACACATTCCTTTCAACATTCACTATTGTAGATCATATGCTTGATGATAAAGCAGGTATCAACATATTTTAAATGAGAGGCCCAGAATTTAGCTCGGTGGTTGCACTGCCTGCCTCGCGAGAGCAAGGTCCCAATTTCGATCCCCGGTACCAAAAAAAAAAAAGATGCCATATTTTAAATGATTAAAATCACACAGAATATATTTTCTGACCACAGTAGGATTGAGAAATTGATAAAAAGATAACTTTAAAATTTCTAAGTACCTGAAAAGTAAACAATATACTCTTAAATTAATTCATGGGTCAAAGAAGAAATACCAAATTAGAAAATATTTTGGGTAGATTGCTAATGTCATATCAAAGTCTACGAGATGCAGCTTAAATAGTACTCAGGGGGAAAACTATAGATTTAAGTGCACACATATATTAAAAAAGAAAATACATTGAAAATGAAAGACCTAAGCTTTCATCTTAAGGTACTATTTTAAAAGCTCAGCCAATCAAACCTAAAGAAAGGAGAAGCAAAGAAACAATAAAGAAAACTCATAAACTAATGAGGTGAAAAGTAAATATATAATAAGGAACATAAAAAAGCCCAAGGTAGAATTTTTAAGTCCATCAATAAACTTGGTAAAACACAAGCCAGACTTAGGAAGAATAAAAAAAGGGAAAAATATTATTATTAACCAAAACAAAGACAGAGAAAGGAAGAGAGAACAGCTTTCTATATCCTATAGATTAATATCGTAATAAGGGGATATTATAAAGTGTGATTACACTGAACAGACAATTTGCATGAAATGGATCCTTTCTTTGTATAACTTATTCAAACTGACATACGTAAGAAGCACCCCACCTAAATCTAAAAGCTTCTATGCTTGGTAAGAAAATTGAATTCATAGTTAAAAATCTTTCCTCAAAGAAAATTCATGTCCCAGATGATTTTACTGATGAAATTATTGAATATTTAAGAAAGAAATAATATTATTTTACAGAAACTTTCCAGAAAATAAAAAAGAGGGGATATTTTCTAACTTGTTTTATAAAGCTAGTATTACTCTTACAACATAATGGAAATATTATAAACAAAAATCTGTCATGAACCTAAACTCAAAAAGCCTCAGGAAAATTTTTGCAAGGTGAATCCAAGTATGTATGTGAAACTTTTGCCAATACATTTTAAAAATCATTTTTACTAAAAAAAACCCCAAAACCTGGAATTTTATGTGGATATAAAAAGAGCCCAGAGTCACCATGAAAAACCTGAGGAAGAACAAAACTGGAGAATTTATTTCATGAGACTTTAAGATTTACTATAAAACTATGATAATGAAGATAAGCTTCATATCGGTACAAACATAGACAAAGAGATTGGGAAACAGAAAAGAATCCAGAAAAAACCCAACCTCATACATGGTTGCATAATTTATGATAATGATGCCACTCTAGAGTAAGGGAAAAAGTACTGTCTTTTCAATAAATTGTGCTCAATGAACTGGATATCCTTTTGAGGAAAAAAGCGCACCTCAATGTCTACCTCATGCCATGTACAAAATCATGCAAGAAGCAGTATAAATCTAAATATAAAAGGACAAGAAGCACTAATGCTTCTTAAAAAGAAACCCCAGCATATTATCCTCATGACTTTGGGTAGAGAACAAAAACATTCCAAAGAGATTAAAAAAATCAATAAAATCAACAGCTTTCTGTTCACAAAAATACATCATTAAGAGAGTGAAAATAGCAAATCACAGACCAGAAAAATATATTTGCAATACATATGTCTGATAAAGAACTGGGGTCTAGAATATATAAAGAATTTTGACAAATCAATAAAGAAAAAATAGACATGCAAATTTAAAAAAATCCAAAAGACTTAAACAGGCATTTGATGAAGGGGAATATCTAAATGGCCAATATGTATATGAAAAGGTGCTTAACATTAGTTACTAAATCAGTGCCATGAAAATTTCAATGGGATACCACAATATATCCACTCCACCCACACACACCACTAAAATTAAAAAGCCTGACACTTTCAAATGCTGCCAAAGACATGGAGCAACTAGAATGCTCCTACATTGCAGGTGGGAGTGTAAGTGGGTGTACCTGGTTTGGAAAATTATTTGTCAGCATCTACTAGAGCTAAGTATGGGCCTACCCTGCAATCCAGCAATTCCACACTGAGGTATACGTTTGAGAGAAACGGCTTCATATATCTCCTAAGAGACATGCTTAAGAATGTTCATAGAATCTTTGTTCATAGTATTAATGAAGTGGAAACAACCCAAATAACCATCCATAGTAGAGTGACTAAATGGTGGCATATTTATACAATACATCATTGTACAGCCATGGGAAAGAGCAACTGTAACATATAAAAACACGGCTAAATCTTACAGATGTAATGTTGAGTGAAAGGAGTTGATATGTAAGAATATACATTGGCTGATTTAACTTATACAGAGCTGAAGAATAGGCAAACTTTATTAAAGTGCTAGAAATATTAAAGTGCTTATCTACTCGGTAGGGGTAGTGACTGGTGAGGGGCATGACGGCCCTTCCTCAAGGGCTCAAAGTGTTCCATATCTTGGTTTTGGTGGTGGTTACTCATGTATACACGAATGTAAAATTCATCAAACTACACACTGATTTGGACACATTATTCTCTGTGTTTATATCCTATAAAATGGTTTCACAGCAGTGTCACAGCAACCCACTTGAGGCAGGTCCTTTTGGAGAACCCTATGTGAGGTATAGGCCAAGGCAAGCAAGCAAATATCAAACGTTTGGCATCATTTCTATCATAAACCTGGTCGGTGACCCCAGTCCTGACCTGGTACTGTCCCTCCTACTCATTTTCAACTGCAGTGTAGAGAAAAGTAGAGGAAGGACGGAGAAAATGATATGCAGAGAAAAAGCTGGGTTGGGCAGGTATGGTGAAGCAGATTATGCTTGTTCATGAATTGGGAAGCAAAATTAGAGCTGCCAAGGAAAGAACCAAAGCCAACTCTGCCTCACATGGCCACAAGGTCACCTTGGAGGACAGTTAATGGCAGTGGATCTTAGCTCTGGGCACATGTCCACAGAATTGGTACATCCTATGTGAACTGGCTGGGAGTGAGAAATTCTTCCCTTTCTCTCTGCTGGGGACAGAAGCAGAGGAAAGGAAACACGTGCAGCAGTGTGTTCTGCCAACCGGGAGACTCAATCTTAGGGATGTCAGAAGCTTCAAGAAATTTTTTTGAAATTTGGAAACTGCCTATTTCTCAGACTTCTATTGTTCTCAATGACTGTCCTACCCAAAGAACTGCACATCAGGGGCATTTCTGGTAGGTGTTCAGACACTACTAGTAAAGGTTACATCCTTCCTTCACCCTTGGGATCTGTGGATATCCACCAAAATGTCTAGGGACACTTG
Organism: Heterocephalus glaber; assembly: GCF_053883595.1. Classification (NCBI taxonomy): domain Eukaryota; kingdom Metazoa; phylum Chordata; class Mammalia; order Rodentia; family Bathyergidae; genus Heterocephalus; species Heterocephalus glaber. The sequence continues at coordinate 65,894,088 of NW_028258320.1, forward strand.
TTTTATTAGTGGGGTGAGGAAGATTTTATGTGGGAGGAGAGGATCATGGGATAAATGAGGAGCAAAAGGGGGTGATACACAGCTGGTCTCTTGGACTGGGACTGAGCTGCTGTTGCTGGAGGGATGAGCGAGTTGGAACTGACAGAACTATTCAAGAGAGAGCTTATTAGATTCTAGACAAAGTCATTACCAATTTGGAGCTCAGGTGACAAAGGAAGACAGTAGCATCTAGAAGGGCTGTGCCATCATTAGATCAGAAGACGGGGAGCGTTAGGCCTGGATGATGTTCAGAGGCCACTGACAGCCTGGGAGCAGTGAAGCTTTGGAGAGCAGCTTTCCAGGTGTCATGGTGCCAGGACAATCACTTCGCTTTGTTTCATTCGAGATGATGGGAAACAGCGGGGGAACACACTCAGACTTCCAGAGGCTTCTACTTGATCTACCCGCAATCTACTTCTCCATTTATAATTACATGTATTAACAAGTTCATGGTGGTGATACATGAAGAAGCATATTATGTAATCAGATTGTCTTTGATGGTATAGTTAATGCTAATGTGATGATTATGTGTGAACATTTAAATATATGACACTCATTATCAAAAATTGATTCGAGGACTAGACACTAGGATCCCCCCCCCAAATTCTTTTATACTCTTTGTCTCTGAGTTCTTACTAATTCAGTAGGACGGCATGTGTCTTAACTCTTTAATGAAAAGAACTGGCTGGCAATCTGGTAGCTGTGAATGCCAGTCGTCCTGAATTCTTCTCTGGAATTTTTGGGACAAAATCTGGCCCTGACTTCTCCTCCAGGGTAGACCCTGCTCCTCCCATGGGATTGGAATAAGAAATTGAAAGTCATGGAAAACATAGAGCAGGAGAAAGCCTGCATGGTTGTGAAGAGGTGTGTCTGGGGGCTAGTTCTAAATATCTTCATTACCTGGCCCAGACCAGTTAACCTCTCTGGGATTCAAAGTTTTCATTAATAAAGTTGGGGTAATAAAGTGCTGTCTGATAGAAGACTGGTTAAATAAATTATGGTGCATGACACAAGATGCTGCACAACTCTTAGAAACATTGAGGGAGGCAGATAAATCTCTTTGACAGATCCAAGACTGCTGTTAGAAAAAATTCAAATAGAGAATGATCTTGTTTTCAAAAAACAATTAAAATATGCATATGAACAAAAATATTTGGAGGAATATGCACCAAACCATTACTGGTATTTCACTCTTACAGGTGCAGTAAGTTTTGCTTCTTAAAGCAACTATTTCTGTAACATTTTGAGTATCTTATAATATGCAAATACATTTATTTTGCAAACAGAAGGAAAAGATAAATAATGAGAAAACTTGATGCTCTGCATGCATCCTTCGTACTCTACACTATACTTTTCTAAGGCCATTGTCCTTCCTGCAGCTCTATGCTACCAGGAATTTGGGACAAACTTGTCTTTGAATATACTGAGAAATACTAATTTCAGTAGTCAAAATCAGGGCTGGAGCAATAGGAATTCAGTGCCCATGTGCGGGTTGAATAAATACACATGGAGCACAGCAGCTCCTTGGGGCCATGGGGCAGAGCAGCTCACTGAGGTGTTCAGGGATGAGCTGTTTTTTTGCTGCATCTTCCTCCCTTGTTCTGAGCAGGTACCAAGGCTTCTCAGTGTGGCCCTCTTGTTTCAATTGCTATGGTGTCAAAAATGCCACCTGCTGGCACGTGGAGGACACCCCCTGGCCCATCTTGGTTTGGTTTGCATATCTGGTCATTGGAGAAGCTGTATGAGGATGCAGAAGTGGTTCAGGCTGGAAGATGAACTTGAGCTCCCTCGGGACAGGGAGAAGATGGATTGGGAGTCCAGGGTGTGGTCCACGAATCCCATGCACTGACAGGAGGGGTGCCATGGAGAGACTACAAGGTCTGGTGTGCAGGAGCAAGGGGGAGCCTGTGGCCAAGCCTCCAGTGGTTGGGTGGTGCTGGGGTGTATCTATGGGCTTCCCCAACATCTGGGGCTGGGGACCAGACTTGGTGACTGTTTCAGGGGCTGTGCTGATCCTCAGACTCTCCATGGACTGGGTCATCTCAGCCACCATAGTTTGGTGCCATCAGGGTCATTAATGTCCATGTCCTCAGACCAGGAAACTAGCCTGATAGGGCAGTTGACCTGCACAATGTTACAAGCCCATAAGTGGTAGCGCTGATGTTTCTTCTTAATCAAGATGATTCAGGAGGCCATATAAATAATCTCTCTGATATCTTGTCTTGCAGAAGCAAAAGATTCCAGTTGCTGGGACACAGTCAGAGTTCAAGGGGAAGTAGTTTACATTCTCCCATCTGAGAAACCAACACCAGCCTCCTAGCTTGGACCCAGCCTTGGGCAGTGGGGGAGGAGCCTGTGACATTTTCACATTTATTATTTCATTTAATTAAAATGACTTTGAGAACAGGACTTATTTTCCCCCCTTTACAGATAAATAATCTGAGGTTCAGAGAGGCCAACTCACTTGTCCAAGGTCTTATAGCTAGAAAGCAGTGGAGCAAACCCAAGTTTGCTTCCAAACCTCAAGTTCTTTCCACTATAACATGATTTTCCAAAGTGGGTGATGGGGAAGCCTAGTCCTTCAGAATTCCTCAGTGAAGAAGTGATGGTGAGTTAGTGCTGCAGGTTATATATTCTTTTCTTAGCAGTCTGTAGCACACACTCATGCATTAAAAGTTTAGCAGGAAGCATAGTTGTTTTACATTGTTTAACTCTGAATTGCTCAGCTTTATTTAAACACAAGACTTCCCTTCCATGAAACATACTTTGAGAAGCAATACACTGTGCTATGAGGCCTTCCCCAAACTCAAAGAGGCCAAAGTTTTCCTTTCCATCAATTCTAGCCTTGGTCTAGAAAATAGGAAAGGCCAATAGCAGCTTTCAGTTTTTTGTTTTTTGTTTTCTTTTGGTAGCAGGGATCGAACTCGGGACCTTGCACTTGCCAGGCAGGTGGCAGAACCACTGAGCTAAATCCCCGGCCCCTAGTAGCTTTCAGTTTTTAAATGTGCATGCCTTCTTAGTCACTTTGGGTTGCTGCAGCAAATTACTGTAGACTGAGGGGCTTATTTCCCACAGCTCTGGAGGCTGGAAGTTGGAGAATAGAGTAGCAGCATGGTCAGCTTCTGGTGAGGGCCTTCTTCAGGCTTGCTGACTGTTGTTCCTCACATGGCAGAAAGTCCTTTGTAAAGGCAATAATCCCATCCATAAATGTTCCTCCTGCATGAACTAATTATATCCCCAAATCCCCAATTCCTTTGAAGGGGGATTGAGAAACCTGGCCTGTTCTTCTTTCTTTCTTTTTTTTTTTTTGCTTCCTGATCATCACGGGTGGTTTTACTCCACTGCATGCATGTGCTGCTTCACCACAGACCCAAAGGCATGGGTTCAACCAGTTGCTTGGAAATGGACTGCACCCTCTGAAACCGTGAGCCAAACCTTTCCTTTGTATAGGTTGGTTATCCCAGGCACTTGTTATAGTAACGGAGAGCCGAATGACAGTCACACATGTGGGTGTACTGTATGTGCACATATGCCTGTGCTCACCCTCAGACCTCTCATAGCCTCAGCACACCATCACAGTTCCAAGACAACACAAATAATGTCAACTGGAGGGAGCAGGGGATAGCATACATCATACAAGTAACATTCTTCAAAATCCCCTTAAAAGTTTCAGTTCTTTCCTCAAGTGCTTTTTCAGGCAGTTATCCTCCCCCCCAAAAAAACTATTTTCAGTCTCTTGGGTTCAGCCCTAACACACTCTCTTCATTTCCTTTTGGATAAGGAAATTTGGATAAATAATTCCCTCAGCAAAATAAAATGCCTACCAAATCCCTACCAAAGCTTCAGTGGGGAGTGGAGTGGGTGACCTGTCTGTTGGTATCTGTGCACTATTTTTCCTACTACATCTCATAATCACTCAGTGGACTTCCTTGAATTCAAAGCCCCAGGCCTGCTTGATTCAGCCTTGTAAATAGTTGCCTCCCTGGTCACCTTGAGGAGATGATATTTACATCAACAATGCAAGTTCCGTTGCTGGCTGATGAGAGGATGTGGTGGGACCAGGGAATCGATTTCTTTGATGGAAAAAAAGTGCATGCAAATTTCCAAAAGAGGAAATTTTTTTCTGATTGAGAAAAGCCAGTTCCTGAGAACTCAGTGACCAAGAGCAAAGTATGCCAGTGTCTTTATTCTAGGTGAAAAGATACCTTAAATCATGAATATTTGAAGATAAAACAGGTCAGATTCCAACCAATTATCTCCCTCGATTTAAGCTCTTTATACCAAGGAGAGGGATGAAAACACTTTCTTTCTTCCTTGTACCCGGCTGGGTGGGGGAGTCTCTCTCTGTCCATGTTGCATTGAATGGGAGACAAGGCCCGAATGGAGAGGGGCTGCAAAGCGCAGGCACTGGCCTCCATTTCCTGCCAGTAGCATCTGTTTGCAATAACTCCCAATGCCAGCCAAGCTGCAGTTTCCTCCGTGTGTGGTGGAGCCAGAAAATGATGACATGGGGGATACTTTCTCTCTGGACACCAGGTGTGGTTCACCTTGAGTTTCCATCTCAGGTGTCTCCAGCCTCTGAGAGCAGCACACAGGCCAGGAGACGCCGATGTCAGTGGAATGATGGCAGGGCTGACGTAGTGCCGAGGACCACTTTCTCTCCTTCCCTTGCACTATTCCAGGCCGGAAGTAGTCCTTTCCCATCCGATGCCATCCATGTGGTCCCTTCTAACCCTGGTGTGCAGTGGGTCTCTACTTCTCCCACTCAAAAGCCTGAAGTCAGGGCCAGTTAACAGGTACCTCAGGAGGGCTCTGCAGGTGGAAAATGTCTTCAAAGTCTACTGTTGGTTCTTTATAAGTTGTACAAATTTTGTGTTCTACTGCAAACATATGTGTTTGTTTGAAGGTAAAGTGTCTTTAAAATCGCTATCATTTTTCTCCCAAATCTTTGAGTAGAATATTCTCCAGAAAATGTGCTCTGTTCTTCCTTTGGCTTTGCATCCTTGGCTCAGTACTGGGCAGACTCTGGGGGACACTGGAAGGCTGTCACGCAAGGCCTTTCCTGGGTGTTCTTGATCCACATTCCCTACCTCCTGCCACTCCTCTGCCATTCCCTGAGATGCTGCTGGGCAGGGTATTTTGTTTCTCTAGGACTCAAGTGGGCACAGTCCAGGACTCGAGTCATGGCACTGTCTCCAGATCTTTGAATGCCATATCCCTCCAATCCATGGCTTCCAGGATCAGCTTCAGGCTCTCTTATGCTGCTCCCCAGCTTCCATTCTTGTGACTGAGAAACCATGTGCTTATCACTGTCCTCTGTCATTGCCTTATCTTTTAGCACATGCCATGATTTTCCAAATGGCCTATTAGGTAGGGAGCTTGCCTGGTCCCCCATTCATCCCTAGAGCGCACACAATGCCTGACACAGGACACAGGACCCTGAATCCCTCTTGCAGGATGCCATACTTAATTTGACCAGCAGATGGCCCCAGGGCTTCTGCAGGAGCAGCCTGGCAGGCTAGCCGGTTTGGCTCTGGGGGGATGAAGGGGAGAAACTTTAGACAGTGTTTCCCAGAACTCTGTGACAGTCCCTCGTTTCGCCCTAGGCAGGGTGTATCCTCTGTGATTGGAACAGATGGTGGCTGACTCAAGTTTCCATAATAATCCCAAGATTGTCCCTCCATTCAGGGGCTGCAGGGAACACCGAGCAGGCAGTTCTGCATCAGGCAATGGCAAAAATCCCATCCACACAAACCTAGACCTCTCGCCTCGGCAAGTCTCCCCACTGCTGGCCCCCCGTGGAGGCTCTTCTTAAAAACTGCAGTGCAGAAACCTAGGAGATCCCAGGTCTCCCCACTACCACTCTTACCCCCTGAAACAGAGAGGGCTTGGTTTGGGCAGCAAAATCACTGGCAAGCAATGTTTGCTTTCCTCAGAAGGAAGCTTCTTGGTGAGATGGTCAGACCCGAGGCTGAATCCTGACTCTAAAGGCAAGTGGTGACCCCAAGATTCAGCCCCCTTCTCGGGGGCACAGCTCTGAGCAGTTTTAACATTCTCTTCTATAGTATTCCTGTCTTCAATGAGGTTGAGGGCCTGAAAGGAGACCTGGGAAATATGCCTAGTACATGTTTTGCATGATGGACACATCACTGCTGGACAGTCCCATTCTGGTCTTGCATGTGGAGTGCAGCAGCTACTATTAGTGACACAGTTAGTTTTGCTATAGATAATAAATACATGCACGCAGCCCTATAGATCCAATGTAGACAGTGCACCAGCTAAAGCACTCATGGCTAACAAATATCCACAGAATAAATGAAGTAATTATAAGTGGAGATATCAAAATCCATGATTTAATTACCTTCTTAAATTTAAAAATATTTTTAATGTTAGACCTGGAAGAGATCTTAGAGATTATATACTATAAAGCAGATATTTCCACTTAACTAATATTTTCCATTTATCCAACACATTATAGAATAAGAAGTACTTTAATTTACTTTTGCTCATATGGATGTTTATAGTGCTAATGCAGTTCATGCACAATCTCAGTTTAAAGATGAGGAAACTGAGGCACAGAGCACTCCAGACAGATCCCTGTCATGCACGTTTAATGAGCTGAACTGTCACTAATCTCCTCTTCTGTACAGAGGAAATGGAGTGTTGGGAGCAATTCTACATAATTTTGGGGAAAAATCATTTCACAGTTAAATTATGATTAGGCCTAGTTTTCCTGCCTGCAGGCTGGCTATCATGTGTGAGACATAGCTCCAGTTTTCCTCTGGTCACAGGTGAGACCTCAATGGTCTCAAGATGCTGTGATGCTCCAGGGCAAGATTACATCAGCTAAAGACATCCTGGGTCTTTGAGAACAGAGTAGAAAGGTCTCACCTGGGGAGAGACAAATTCCTTATCAGTTTAAGTCATCCCACCTACTGTTGTTAGGATTACTGCTGCCCTTTGAGTCATCTGTTACTCTCTATAAACCCAGAAAATAGTGGCAAGCTTGGGGTGTCTCTGTCTTTGCAATCTAGAGCAGCACTGATGAGGTCCAATGCTCAGCTTCTTTAAGTCTCATTTCCTGTCTTTATTCAGTAATTCACTTTGTGCTGTTGTGGCTCACAGGAGACCAGGACTCACTGCAGGGGTTCTGGTAACATTCCTTTCCCTATTCCCTACAGTAGAGGGCCCTGGAGGAAGAGAGACATGGCCCTGCCTTGGGAGATGCACTAATGGCAGGGCTGGCACAGGGGTCCAAGCTCCTCCAACCACACCAGATTCTTGATCACGTGGCTGGCCAGGATGCACTCCCTTCCATGTGGTAGGAGCCCAGTGCAAATGAGCTTTAGCAGTATGGGAGCACTGTTGGCTTTTATGTTCTTTGAAATTGAGAACTGGAGTTGGCTTCAGACATAGCCGGATATCAGACCTCAAAAGTGCTCATCAGGGCGCCCCCCCCCCCATTTCCATCTCTTGACACTACCTTCTGTGTGATGTTTTTCCTTTTCTCTGATAGCAAGTGGCTTCCTCAGGGGGCCAGAGAAGATGGCTTTCAGCAAACATGATACATGTACAGCAGAAATTGATCTTGAAGGCAATAGATAGCTTTCTGCTTGGGTCATATGCTTGTCTTTAAACTAAAGTCTGTGGCCAGTGGGACATTCTGATTAGCCAGACTGGAACACGTGCCACTTTGTGTGGCTGGTGTACAAGTACCATGACTGAATGAGGCTGTGTGGAATGGGGAAAGGGAGGTTACACATAGGAGGGGGTAATAGGAAGATACCATGAACTGTCCACCATGCGTAGCACTCTGTTTTCTTCAACTGGGGGACGAAAGTTAACTCCTGCATTGGTCAGTGGATCTTTTGGGACCATAGTGAGTACCAGATGATAAGAAGGGCAGTAAATAACCAGAGATGGAAATGCTTTCCCTGAAACAATAGAGTGCTGGCCCTCTGCCTGGACTGGACAGTCGAAGGTAGGGCACTGACCCAGGGAAGGGTGCTTTAGGGAAGGACACAGCAGGTGAGAAAAATGTTCCATGCTTTGCTCTGCTGCAGCTGCTGGAAACTGCAGCTGTAATTACCTTAGGAACACAAAGTAAGAACTTTTGGAACATTACCTGATTAGGTCACTGGAGATTGTCTAAGCCAATGATGCCCAAAAGAAATTTTAGCAGTTGTATTAGCTGTTGCTAATACAGAACAAACACAAAACTCCAAACCGTGGTGGCTGAACAAGAAGTATTTCTTTAGCTCATGAGCTTGCAGTTCCTTGAGCTGTTCTTATGTGGGTTGGGTTTACTTATGTATCTGAGGTCAGTGGCCAGTTGCTTCTGTTGGGGAACTTGCTAGTTGTCAACTGGACCATTCTCATGTCTAGGGCCTTAGTGGGGATGGCTGGAGTGCATTGTCACTGCTGTGGGCTTTCATCTTCTTCCAGCAGGTTTGCCTGGGCTTTTTCACATAGCAGCTGGCTTTCATGAGCGGTGGAGAACAGCTCCAATGTGCAAGTACTTTACAAGTCTCTGTGTGATGTTTCCTAATGTCCTGTTGCCACACAACCAATTTAGGTGAGATTGGGTGTGTTCAGGTGGTATGGTCAAAGACGCGTGGCCAATTTAGTGTGAAAAGGAAAACAACCCTGGCGATTTTTGAATGTATTACACCAGCAAAACCATTTTTCAAATAAAATCTTGTTAGGAATTTCATTTCCTAAAATTGATATTCTCTTGTGGGGGACTGCCTTATTGATTATGCCCAAGCATAATCCTGGCTTTAATTTAAGCCACCTTTTTCTTTAATTCTGTCTTTGAGTCTTTCTTCAACCCTATGTGGTACACTGGGCAGGAGACTGGAGCCTACTGCAGAGGTCTCTGGTATTCTCTGGATAGCACAGGACTGGAGTACCCTTGGCTGCCCGAGGTACCAAGGAAGCCTCAGAGTGCTGGGAGATGGGGTTTGAAGCACCAGGTCCAGTTCACACTCCTCATGGTATAGATGAGGAGTTTGGGGTTCAGCAGTTGCTGGAGGTTGCACAGGAGCCATCTCTTCTTATCTCATTTCCTCCCTCACAATCACACACATGACGGGGTGGTTAGGGCATTGCACTTGGAGAAGGGTAGGGTTGGGAGAAGACTGTGATGAGGAATCATCTTGGAGAGAGTGTTTTTCTTCATTTCTAAAAGTCTTGGTTTGAGGAAGTGAGATTTTAGTGAAGATCTATTATTGTTGGAGTATGATTCCCACTGTTCCCCTGAAACTATTGCTATTGTGGCGGTGTTGGGAGAGGAGGCCTTTAAGAGGTGATTAGGACTTTAAGAGGGAATCATGTCTTCCAGACTGTGGTGTGGGGTCCATGCTAAGAGGAGGGGTGACTCATTGGTGGTAAATTTCCTGTTTTGCACGCCTGTGGCGTGGGGGGAGGCGTAGTGTGTTTGTGTGGAGGGGTGCAGGTGTTGCTGAGGAAAACTACAATCTCTCTGGCTTGGAGATCAAGGGTACAGACCAGGGTTCCTAGCCACTGGGGAGAAAGGGGAAGATTGCAGGCAGAAAAGGGCTGCAGAGAGCATCTCCACCCTTTGTCTTTCTCCATCTTTCACTGACGCCTGATGCATGCAGACATAGAGCACACCGAAAACGTGCCAGCTAAAGATAAAAAATTCTGAACTGAGATGAGAGTTGCTACCCAAGAAATTAAGTTTACAATGTATCCAACTAAGGCAACTAACTGCTGAAACAAAATAAAAATCAGTCATTGCTAAAATATAAAGGAACCTAGTGTCTTTGTAATCTAACATTTATAAGATCTAAGTTACAAACACCCAAAAATTAGGATATAATCCAAAATTATCTAACAAATAATGAACAAGGGATGAGGGGGAAGAGGGGACTCACTCTCAAGAGAAAAGACAAAGAACTGACATCACCTCAAGATGATCCACTTGACAAAATTGAGGCTAAACAAATGACAAAGAATCAATGAATCAAAGAGCTGGTTCTTTGAAAGAGTAAACAAAACAGACGAACCCACCAAAAGAAGGAAAGAAAAGACCCACATCAGTGCTATTAGATATTAAAAAGGCAAAACCACAATAGATGCCGCTCAATTCCAGAAGATCATTGGTAACTACTATGAAAAATTGTGCTCCAACAGACCAGAGAATCTTGAAGAAATGAACAGATTCCTAGACACCTGAATTACCAACACTGAACCAAGAAGACGTAGAAACTCTGACCAATCCAGTGACAGGAAATTAAATTGAGGCAGTAATAAAAAACCTACCACCTAAGAAAACCCTAGGACCTGAAGAATTCACCTACAAGAGCTTCAGGGAGGAAATAATGTCAATACTCCTTAAGCTATTTAATGAAATTGAAATCTTAAAATTCATATGGAGCCAGAAGAGACTGAGAATAGCAAAAGCAATCCTGGGCAACAAGAACAAAGCAGGAGGCATCACAATCCTGGATTTCAGATGATAGGAGAAAGTTAAGTGATACAACCAGCACGGTACTAGGACAAAAACAGACATGTGGATCACCTGAACAAAATAGAGGACTCAGAAACAGCCCCAGACATTTTTGGCGCCTGATCTTTGACAAAGGGGCCAAAAACATGCTGGAGGAAAGAATAAGAGCCTCTTTAGCAAATGGTGCTCACAAAACTGGTTATCCATGCGCAGAAGATTGAAGCCAGACCTATATCTTTCACTATGTAGTAAACTAAAATCAAAATAGTTCAAAGATCTAAATATTAAAACAGAAACATTTAACCTGCTGAAAGATAAATAGACAAAAATCTTGAAATCATAGCTATAGGCATGGACTTTTGAACAGAACCCTAGTTGTACAAGAAATAATATTAAAAAATCTAACAAATGGGATTATATCAATTAAAAAGCTCTGTACAGCAAAGGAAACAACAGAGTCAAGAGACAGCCTATATAATGGGAAAACTTTTGCCAGCTACTCTTTGGACAGAGGACTAATATCTAGAATATATAAAGAACTCAAAAACGTTTAGAGCCCCCCAAATAATAGACTGAATAAAAAATGGATAAGTGAAATAAATAGGCATTTTTCAGAGCCTGAAAATGTCCAATAAATACATGAGAACATGTTCAGTATTGCTAGCCATTACAGAAATCCAAATTAAAACAACACTGAGATTCTGTCTTACTCTAGGAAGAATGGCCATCATTGAGAAATCAAACAATAATAAATGCTGGTGGTGCTGTGGGGAAAAAAGAGCTCTTCTACATTGGTGGTAGTAATGTAAACGAGTACAACAACTATGGAAATAAGTATGGAGATTCTTCAAAACCCTAAATGTAGAAATTCCATTTGAATCAGCCATTTCCCCACTAGCTACTATCCTAAAGGGGTTAAAGACATCATATTACAGGGACACAGGCATACCTGTGTTCATAGTATAGAGGCAGGGGTCTGTAGATGGGAAAAAATAGAATAGGGGCCTCCTTAGGTCTTCTAGCTAATCCTGACTAGAAGAAATTAAAAATAAACTTTACTAGAGAAATTCCTCTGGAAAATAGGTCAAGGACAGGACTAGAGAAAGAGAGGAAAAACCAGACAAAGAAAGGCACCAAATGGCCTTGGGACTTGTACCAAGAGACTGAAAAAAGAGCTGACAGGCAGGACTCAGAGAAAAAGCCAAGTGCACAAATGATAAGCCACCCCCATGTCCAATAAAATATAGGAAAAATAAAAGGGGCTGGGCTGACTAACTCCAAGACAGCATGTACTCTCACACACACACACACACACACACACACACACACATTCACTCAAGACTCACTACATTATTCACTCGAGGGGCATTATGGAGTACAGTAGATAGCCACATGCCCCCTTATAACGCTAAGCTGACCAAGCATAAGGCACCCCTTGCCAACCCACCACCCATCCCAAAGAGAAGGTCTTAAAAGAGGTCAAGGACAAGTAAACAAACAGACTGAAAGAAGCTGCACATAGACCACCCACGGAAATGATGTTAGGCCGCAATGCCTGGAAGCCAATCCAGTCATGGCAAGTTCTGGGTAGGGGGGAAGGGCCTTTGACTTCCCTATAAAAACAGCCAGGAAGAAAGGGCCCATGAGTCCTCCATCTTTCCAGAGCCCCCTACCCTGATTCTTTCTTAGCAGGGTAGCTATCTATCTTTTCCTTTCCCCTCCCTTCTTTTTTCTCTTATAAAGTGTCTTCCTTTCATTGAACATTGCCCCCTCTAATTTTTTTATTGGGGCTGAGTTACGATCCTGGTGGGCTGCTTGAACAGAGCAGTGGTGCTCATCCCCCAGATGTGACATCTTTGATTCCCTGACCAGGAGCCAGACATGACAATAGCAGCACAATTCATAATAACTAACTCTTGGAAATACCTATATGTCCATCCACAGATGAATGGATAAAGAAAATATGGTATTTATACACAGTGGAGGATATATTTGAGTCCTTTGTAGGAAAATGGACTCACCTTAAGACTATGTTAAGTGAAATAAATCAGACACACAGCTTAATTATCACATAGTTTCTCTTATATGAGAAATACAAAGTATAAATAGATAAAAGAGAAAAATAAAAGGTAGACAAGAGGAAACAAGGAGACAGATCTTTTGCAAATGGGAAGAGATGGAGTGAGGGGGAGGAAAGTGAGAAGGGGGTGTAAAATGAATTAAGGTGTGTAATGCACATGTACCAACACCGCGCAATGAATATAATCATTATTCACTGCAACACGTACTGATACGAATTAAAATTTTAAAAAGATGATCCATGAGGTGGAATTTTTAGACAAAAATGTTAATGCAACTATTATAAATATGATCATTGATGTCTACAGTCTCAATGAACAAACTATAGGAAATGTCACTAAGGAAACAAATACCTGAGAGAATTAAATGGAAATTCTAGGACCTGAAAAATATAATATGTGAAGTCAAAATTCTCTGTACTGACCAATTGGCAGAAGGGGAAAACAGAGGACAGTTAATAAACTTGAAAAATAGAGCAAGAGAAATTATCCAGGCTAAAGAAAAGAGAAAAAAAGGCAGAAGAAGAAGGAAGCCGGGGATTTAGCTCAGTGGCACCACGCCTGCCTCCCAAGCGCAAGGTCCTGAGCTTGATCCCTGGTACCACAAACAAAAACCCAGAAAAACACAAAGAAGAAGAAGGAGGAGGAGAAGAGGAAGGAGAAGGAGAAGAGGAAAACAGCAGCAGCAGCAGCAACAACTTCGCATCAACAGCACCATCACCAAAACTTCAGACAGCTATTATATGATGTCCAACAGAATGACCTGTGCGTATTTGCTGTTCCAGAAGGAGAAGAAAGGAAATGCGCCAAAATACATATGTGAAAAATCGTGATCCAGAATTTATCAAAAGAAATAGATTTACCGATTCAACTTGTTCAATGAACCCCAAGCTGGATAAACCCAAAAAATAACATCACGAGCGTATCATAGTTTAACTTTTGAAAGCCAAAGAGCAAATCTTTAAAGCAAGAAAAGAAAAAAGACACACAAAATGACATATAGAGTGATTAGTGATTTGATTAGTAGCAAGTTTCTCATCATAAAATAAGTAAGCAAGAATAAAATGCAACAATATCTACAAGGCTGAATTTTTAAAAAGTCAGTAGAAGTATATTTCTGGAACAGAGTTGAATGAAAGATATATCTATATCTATGTATCTATCTATCTATCTATCTATCTATCTATCTATCTATCTGAAAACTAACATACTTCATCACCAGCAAACCTGTAATCCCAGCATGTTTTGAGGTGGAGGCACGAGGACTGCAAGTTTAACCTATGTTGGGAAATGTAGTAATTTAGTGAGACCTTATCGCAAAATACAAAGTATAAGAGGGCTGGGGATGTAGCTCAGTGTGAAGGCTCTATGTTCAATCCCCAGCACTGTAAAAACAAACAAAACAAAAACCAAAACATGCTTGTGTCCAGTAGTGCAAGAGAATTTGAGTTCCAGCCAAAGAAAGACCAGGAACCAAGACTTTGAAGTAGACAGGAAGGAGTAAAAACAGTTGAGAGGAAGTGCAGGTTGATGGGGAGGACTCACCCAGTGTCCCATGAAGCAGGAGCAGTGGACAGGGGCCATGTGGCTGGAGCATGTGAGTTTGGATTTTATTTTAAGTCAGTATCAACGTGATCTGGTCTATACCGGTGGTCCTCCATTTAGAACAATTCTTCTTAAATATTTTTCTTTTATGTAGGAAGTTCAGCAGGCATACCCACACAGCTATTGTCTTTTTCATGTTTAAATACAGTATTCGCTACATTACATGCGATGTTCAACACTTTATTGTAAGGCACGCTTAGGGTAGATGAAGCTATACTGTTCCCTAGGTTAGATATACTGCATGCATTTTCAATGTACAAGATTTTCAACTTACCACAGATTTATTGGGACTGCCACATAACCTCACTGTAAGGTGAGGAGCAAGTGTACTAATGAATAGGGACATTATCTACATTCCTGGAGCACCCACAAAGTGCCGGCTGCTATTTCTATTGTTCATTATCCTCAAGCCGTACTCAGACCTGAAGGTGGGAAGTGTTACCTTCATTTGAAAGGCAATTATGCCAAACCTTTGAGAAATCAGTCCATCTTTCCAAGCCATGAAGAGAGGAGATGGGACTCATGCCCAGGACTGTCAGGGCCAAAGCCCAGGTTTTTCCCAACAAGCATAGGAACAGTGAACCAAGAGAGTGTCTTGACAATTCTCTATAGGAGAATCTCATTTTCCTGCAGTTTCAGGTCAATTATAAATGAAACCAGGCTGGTCTGCTTCTTTTTGGATTCATCATCCTACCTGATATTTCTCCCCTAGAGAAGTCATTGCCACACTGTTTCTGAGACAAGTTCCTATGCAGTTCAGCTTGCTTTTCATCCAAATTTACTTAAGCGGAGAATTAATCAGAATTTCTGTTAACTGATAGGATACTTTATCAGAGGTTTGTGGGACTGAAGTTAAGCAGTAATAGTATGTAGAAATACTACCATTATGGCCATCCATAATCAATCGCTACCACCACCGCCATTACTTCCACCATTTCCTCTCACCACCACCACCAACATCAACAACATCAGCTCCCACCATGACTACCATTTCCACCCTAACATCACCAGCACAATCACTCCAGCCGTTACCTCCCACTGTTACCACGGCAACGCTACCACCACTCCCACCATTACCCCCCCTACTACTAGTACCACTACACCATCCTCATCACTGCTGCCACCAGTGCCACTGAACTACTATTACTACCACCATCACCACTGCGGCCTCGTGTCTAGAGTTTTGTGGCTAAGAGAGGATTTCCTGTGTGTTATACACTTTCCGTCACTTGATCTTTACCTGAAACACACAGTTTGACAGAATCCAGGAAGCCTGAAGAGGTAACTTGGCAGGAGATCTGGGTAACTATGATTTCTGTCTATACAGCATGCTCGTCCCTTTTTATGTCTTCTGGTTTCTTTGGAAGATCTCCAGCAGACCGGAAGAGGAGTGACCATGTGGAGGGTCCTAATGTGAGAAAATAAGGCCCACTGAGCCTGAGAATGACAGGACAGAGCAGCGACAGGCTGCTTTGGCACCCATGGAAAAGTCCATGTGGATTGCAGCAGGGGACTTGACCTTAGGAAATGGCCAGCTTTGCTCCCTGTGGGCACCATACACATGATTGATCTTTGGCAATGGAGGACACTGGTCCTCCATTCAATATTTAGGGTGTAATAATGGGGCTGCACAAAGATCCCAACCCATGCTCTTGATGACAACGGACACTGAAGGGGTCATTGTAGCTTATTACCATACATACAAAGGCCTGGGGAAGCCAGGCTTCCATAAAGATCCCATGCAAGGAAGTTTTATCTGACCATTAGCAGAAAATGAATGCTAGCTCCCTTGTTGCTGAAAAACCCAAGATGTTTCTCGCAAGGGACAACCCTGCCCTCAGGACGCTGCAATGGGAAACATCTTAGGCTCAGCGGAGAAGCTCTGCGTTCCTTGGTTGGAAAGGCATCATTCTCTGGGGAAACCTTGTAGAAAGGAGAATTTTTTCACACCATCTGCTGATGTGGGTGGATAGAGGCCTGTCTTTATTTAGGGTCATCTAAGTGTGTAGATGTGTAAGCACATCTGACATATGAACAGAGTTTGTATACGATTTGGCTGTGAATGAGCCCTAGGAGAGGTATAGTTTAAGAAGAAAAATGTATGTCTATTACTAAAATTTTATGCATCTAATATCACAGACAAATATATATACCTGGAGACTATCAAACCAAAATTAAAAACTCATTGGAAGGAAAGGACAGTATTTGCACAGATTGCCTGTAAATCTTCAATAACCCAAGTCTCCTTGGGTGTAACATCAAATGTTCTCTTTCTTTGTGGTGTCTCATTAGGGAGGAAATTTATTGTTCAACTCTTGATCTATGTCAATTTTAAAAAAAGCATTCGATGACTATTTCCAGGAGTCACATATTTGAGTTTATATTAGCTTTACGCCTCTGAACAGGAAAAGGCTTTGTCTTCCCAATGATGAAATGACACAAATCCTGAAATTAAAGGAGATAGCATGTACTCAATTGGAAGTGGCAGCAGTTTCCCATAAATGCATCCTAGCCTGGGCTCCCTTTGATAAGTTAGAATGACATCATTTCCTCCATCAGAGGCCAGCGCACAATCCATTTCCCCTGCTCACCCTGCCCCTAGGACCTTCTTTCCCTATCTAAAAGCAGATCCAAAGAAAAGGCTTCAGAGGAACCCAATCCATATGGCAGGGTGTGTTCCCCAGCTGGGCTTACTCGCCTGCCATGGTGGGATGGGTTTGTGAAGGACCAGAAAGGAAAAGAAAAAGGTTAACAATAAATCAATGAATTGCATATGGTACCTGTTAAAAAATAAAGTAGAAGATGAAGGGCTGAGCGTACACATGTGGACCTGTCCTTGCCAGGCCCTGGCATCCAGAGGGAGTGGGATCAACGGCTGCTTGGTTCTGTTGTCCTGTGTAGCAGACCACACCCCTGTGGCATGGGCTTCACGAAGCCACGGAGAAAGAGAAGGATGGGGCCTGGGGAGGAGGAGAGAAACAGGGAGACTGGGGGGCTGACCTGGCAGCCAGAACCATCTTCTTTGCAAAACACTTAGAACAGGAAATTGCACTAGTTGTGGGAACAGCCATCAAGCCAAAGGAACCCTGGGCTGCCACCAACACTGGAAAACCAGGGGACCATGGAGGTTGAGGTTCTGAAACACCAAAAGCCAGCAGCGTCTCCTTACAGCTAGAGATGAGATGGCCTGAGTTTAGATTGTGGCCTAATGTGTTAAAGACACCACCACGCAGTTTCATTTCTGGGCCTTGGTAAGGGCAGCTGTGAGTTCTCTTTCTCTAGAGATCTTTTCTTCTAGTACTGGAGATCAAACTCAGGAACTTGGGCTTGCGAGACAGGGGCAGTGCCACTGAGCTAAATCCCTGGCCCTCTCTAGAGATTTTTAAAGAACAAAATGACAACAGAAGTGTATAATGAGATTTTTAAATAAAAAGATCATAATACAAAGCAGAACTTCATGTTCATTCAATTTTTGGTTGAGAAATGAGAAAGAGACACAGAGAGATCGAGAGATAGAGAGACAGAGAGATAGAGAGAGAATACTCACATAGAAATTAGAATGGAGAAAGCTCTCAAACGACTGGGGATGGACTAGAGAGGTGTGAGCCTCATTTTCCCTCCTGCTCTCTGATTTGTGAATTGAATTTTTAATTAAGGGTTCCTTGGACGCCTGTCTTTTTTTCCTACGAAAACCACTTGCCTCTTTCAACTAACAGCAACTTTCATTTGTTTAACTAATAGTTGACTGTCTACTTTGCTAAAGATCTAGAGACTTACAAGAAAAGCAGATCTACAGATACACAGATAATTAGTATTTGAGTAAATGCATATTATTTTGAAACTATAATATGCTTTCGTGTGTATATGTGTGTTTATTTATGTATACATTTACAATGTGCTTTTTAATTTTTAAAAGCACATGTTAGTTTTTTTTAATGCAGCAAAGTCTAAAAGGACTCAAAATATGACTGCCAAAATAACCTTAAAGACCTTCTTAAAATAAAAGTTACATATGTGCCTGATTGGGAAGTGCTGAAAAGTGCTTCTAAATACTTATACATCCCTAAACCCGAATTTGGAGTTGCGGCAAAAACTTAAAACTTCTGTTTCAATTTATAAAACCCCAGTGAGCTTTGGTTTCAAAGGCCTGCTGGGAAAGCACGACTCACTGGGTGGTTCTAAGCCCCACAGAAATGTGGTGTGGCCAGGCCTGTGGTCTCTCCTGGATCTGGGGGCTGCAGCACTCTGAAGCTGCCTCACCCTAATCCCTGCCCTATCCTTATATCCTGATGTTCTCTTTGTGCACCCCTCTAAGGACACTAGCATATTGGATTGAAGGTCCACCCTATTTCATCTGAACTTACACATTAATTACATCTGTAAAGAACTTATTTGCAAATTAGGTCACATGCACAGCTGCCAAGGGTTAGGACCATTAGTCTTTTAGGGGGAGAAGCAATTGCACCTGCAATTCCCAGTTAGGACACTCAGCTTTCTCCCAGGATTTAGAATTACTTAACATTTAGTTGTTCCAAGACAGCCAGCTCAAGAAGGGTGAGTCAACATGTTTCTTTGTGTTCTTTTTCCTCTATGTGTCTCATAATAATCGACTTTGGGGGGTTCTTTAGAACCACTGTCCCCAACAGAGGCCCTCCTGTTTCCTGAATAAAATCCTGTAAGACGGAACTTCGGGATGACACTGCAAGCAGCTTTCTTGCCAGAAGGGGGCGGGTGGCAGATACCGCATCCTGAATGTGTTTTTCAAACTCTCATTTGGGCTCACATCCTTGCTGCTGCTTTCTGGATGAGGCTGGGGAAGCCCTTGCTGTTGTTTTCATCAGGGGAAAAGTGTGCCAAAGAGAGCTGAGTGCTTTTTTCCATATGAATCTGTTTTGGAGGAAGCAGGAGCACTATCGGTGTGAGCTATTTTGGTGGTGGTACTGGGGCCTGAGCCCAGGGTTTTTATCCTGAGCTGCGTTCCCAGCCCTTTCAAATTTTTTATTTTGAGACACAGTCTCGCTAAGTTGCTCAGGCTGGGGAAGAACTTGTGATCCTCCTGTCTCAGCTTCTAGAGTACTAGGATTGCAGGCGTGTTCCACATAGAATGTATTTTGAAACCATCTACTTTCCATTTCACCAGCCTCAAATGCCAGGTGTCTCCCTTCTTCACAGCAGCCCATAGATCTCTTAGGAGCCCCAATCAGATCACACCATTTTCTTGTTTAAACCTCCTAAGATCTCCTCTTCTCCTGGGGTCTCTGAATGGGATCCACAGGTATGGGCTACAGGGCAATAGACATCTTAGCAATGAATCACACTTGTGGACTGTCTTGGGTTATACACCTATTCTTAAATAAATCTCCAAGGCAGGAGTCTCACTTTCTAATCAGTCAGATTCCTAGAGCGGGGGAACGGTCAGACTCTGCCAGACCATGTAACTAACATGCAGAAGCACTGAGGGGACATCGGGACCTAAAGGAAAACTGGTGAGCTATTGCTAGAAGAAAGGATGCTGAGTAGGCTCTAAAGAGATGCCCCGCTTCCAGTGACAAAGGACCATCATGCACCCTTCTCCTATATTCCATGGTGGGAATCTGTTAGGACTTGGACAAATACAGAGGCCACAGGTCTAGGGGTGTTGGCCAGTCATACAAGTTGGCAATTTGAGGAAAATGGTCATTTAGGAGGAAAGCACAAAAAGGATTGGACATAAAGAAGAGGAGACAATGACCATTCAAGAACCACAAAAATGATGTTACTCCAGTTCCTTGGAGGGTCTACAGTCAGCTCTAGAAAGATCAGACGTATTTTGCCTCCACCACTTATGGGGGCACTTGGATGAGAAGCAGGGTTGTAGTCCAGAGACCTGGAGAGGCAAAGGCTTCCTCTGTTCTTTCTGCTCTGCTCATCATATTCACGTTTTGGGGGGGAGGGAGGTAAGAAAGGGTCAGACTCTTTGCGGGCAGACATATGGAGTGGACATACTGAGTGTCCATCTCGTTGTGCTTCACACAGGGTAGTGGGGCAGCACAGGGCTCCACCAGTTGGACAGATAGAAGCACCACCATTCCTGGTGGACTCAGATGCTCAGAGCACTGTGCTTCCCTTCTGCACATTTGGTTTTCAGTTCTAGAGTTCTTTGTCATGATCAGCATCAATCCCCACTGGGTTTCAGGGCTGAGTAAATATTTTGTTAGGCAAATTTGTGTCTTACTGAAACTGAATGCACTTGTGATAGTCCTTTGGGATTGGCACTGAGGCCTCTGGTGAAGGAATCAATAAACGAAAGGGGGCAGAGGGCTCCCTGCCCTACTGCAAAGGCAGCTGTGTTCCGCAGGCTCCTGGGAATCACACCGAAGGCAGCCGCAGCCCAGGCCTCAGACTGCCTCATCCTCCATGTCCTTGTCCTCCGGAAGTGAAGAGACATGTGTGACCTTGCGAAGAGTTGCAAGTGGCCATGCTCAGTACAAGTCACTCCCAGAAGACACATTGGTGTGACATCCTTTAAGCACTGAAAATTCAGGTAAATCATTCCCAAAGTTACTCTAGGCAAAACAGAGACATCATGCACAGTTCGTATTAAAACATTGCTAAATATCTCTCCTTCCAAACTCTCTGCACCTCAATTTTCTCACCTAGGAGATAATTTTGTTCACTGGGTGGAGTCTGGGGCAGCATCGACTGTGGTAATACTGGAAAGGTGTTTGGTACACTCCCTGGCTCACATTAAGCCCCTATCTATCTAGTACTGTAGGGTCCCCAGTTCCCATAGAGCCCCCCTGGGCCTACGGATGATCCTGGCAGACACGGCACACTGTCCCACGTACTCAGGAACTCCAAATACTGCTATGCCTCCATTATCTTCCTGAATTAATGGTACAGTCTTTCTCACAAATCTGACTTTTATCAGAGCCCCCAAGGAAAGCTGTTTGCAGACAGCAAATTGGAAGGGTAGGCTCAGGAGGCATTCTGTTTGGTACTTTCCATTTGGGGTACTTAGGACAGTGCCCATATCCAGATAGATTCAACATCTTCAGTGGAAGGGGCAATGTAGCTGGGAACAGTCAGGAATTACTAGGGACATCCCAGGAAGTTTTGAGAACTGTAATACTAATCATAATAATTATGGCTCATGCAGCACCCACTTCAGCCCTTTCCCCTTTCCTTCCTCTACTAGAAAAGTGGGGAAGTGGGCTGCCTTTCAGTGAGGCATGGCACTGTGACATGGCCTGGCCAGTCAGGTGGGAGTAGATGTGCACTGGGGACTTCTGGAAAGACTTTTGTCTCTGTCCTTCTTTCCCTTTCTTCCTTCTTCCCTTTAAGAAGTGCAGACATGATAACTGCAGCTACTGCTGCCATTTTGGGGTTATAAATGAAAGTTCAGGAGAACCACAGAGAGTTCTGTCCTGACATCCTAGAGCCTGTTGAACCAACACCAGCTGATGTCTGGTGGGTTTCTCCTGGTATGTGGAAAGCAAAATACCCCTTAAGTGCTTATGCCTTATATTGGTTAGGATATAGGCCAAATTTTTGGTACAAAGTAGCCCTAAAATTCAATAGCTCCAACCAGGTAGTTCATTCTCTCTCTCCTGTAATGGTTTACAGGCTGCTCGGCTCTGTGAGGTTACCCAGGGCCCCAGGGTCCTTCTGGTTGTGGCTCTGCCATTTCCAGAGTGTTGCTGTCTAGGATGTGGTAAGGATGGCTCCAGAGAACCACGCTGACCTTTCAGCCCCAAGAAAGGGAAAGAGCACTGGAGGCCCAGTGGCTTCTTTTATAAGGGGCATCGCTCAGAGCTTTGTACGTCACTACTGCTCACGCCTCATTGGCTGGGTTGTGGGAATGTGGCCTTCCTCAGACGCAAGGGAGGCTGGTAAATGTGGCCTCCAGCTTGCTGCCGTGTGAAGAGCAAGGCGGACAGCTTTAATATCAAAAGAAAGGAGAACAGATATTCTGAGGCTGCTGTCTGTATTGGTTGCATTTTCAGTTTCAGCCAAATGCATTCTTTGGTGGGAACATTAGTTATGATAATAGAATCATTAAATTTTTTTGAACTTATTATATAACAGGCCCTATTCTAAGTGTTTTAATTTTCATGTCCTGCTTATTCTTTATTTTTACTGGGAGATAGTTTTAGATTTAATCATTTCAAGATCTTTTCTGAGAGCTAAATTTTTCCCAGAAAGCAGAGAAAGGATTTTACAGGCACTCCGTTACAACCTGGGTGCACCAGGAACTCTCCTCTGTGTTTTGAACATGGAGAACAAGGTCAAGCAGTCTTAGCACTGCTTTACTTCTAAGGGCACCTGAATCTCACAAGGCCTCTTCTGGGTCGTTGTTCCTCAAGGGAATTTTCTGCCAGTGATGTCGTAGGACCTGCACCAGGACAACAAGAATGGGCTTTCTGAAGGGTCTCACATTCATTGAGGGAAATCTGAAGAGACTGACCCCGTAGGTATACAAAGAAGGGTTCTAGGCTTTTATGTGCCTCAAGGCCATCTGTGGAAAGCTGTTGCATTAAAATCACGTACTGTGTGCCCAGTGCTCTGTTAACTACTATACGCAGGCTTTACAACTCACTCAGAGTTAGGAGCCAGACAGGCAAACGAAGTGTGGCGATCCAGTGTTGTGTTCAGTCGAGGATGTGGGGAAGAAAAGAAAAGTAAGAATGATGGCCATTCTGTGTGGCCCACCTAGGCTCGTTCTCCACACCTCACTGCTTGCTCCATGTTTTGAAGGCTGCCCTCTCCATCTGGCATCACTAGAGCATCCCTTCTGGTTGGCCTCCATTAGGGTCTGGTCAATAGGATGTGCTGGTAGGAAATCAGAGGGTGGGAAGAGAGACAGGCTGGATGTGTCTCCTTTGCCCCTCTGCTTTGGGGGCACGTCTCTAAAAATGGCACCATTGCACGATGCCTCTGGCTCCCCTGGAGAGGCCCCCCTCCTTGGGACCAGCTTCCACTGATCATCCCTAACACTGCTTCTTCTTGCTACTTGGGTTAGGGTGTGGCAGTAGCAACCCACTTTTGCTCATCTCTGGGCATCTTTTGCTTATCTCGGTATCCTTGATCATTCTCTTAAGCTGTCTCTGCCTCTGTATCATTAATGTCTTTTGAGTTGCACCACCTGAGTGGAATTCGGTTTTCTTCTGGGTTTCTGACTCATCAAGCATGGAAATCAGATCCAGAAGAGACCACATCGAGCAAGAGTAGCCATGAGGAGCTCTTGGATAGTAGTTGATATAGAACAAGGGCTGGTAAACCACAGCCCATGAACATTTTCTGGTAACAAAGTTTCACTGGAGCATAGCCTCGCCATTTCTTTCTGTAATGTCTACCGCTGCTTTTGTGCTACCATGGCAAAGTGCAAAGTGGAGCTGTCACAACAGAGACTATGTAGCTCGTAAAACTTAGATGTATTTACTATCTAGCTTTTTGCAGAAAAAAGTTTGCCAGCCCCTGGCATAGGAATTGGGTCAGCAGAAGGGATGAAAGATGAAGCATAATTTAATAGGAAAAGATACACAGATAGATCTGGGTCTAAATGTCAGTTCAATCCTCATCAGTTGTGGGAAGTTAACTCTTCAGTGTCTCAGTTTCCTCATCTGTAAAATGGGGATAAGGATTGCTCCACTGCCTGGTTATCATGGTGATCAAAAGCAAGCGCATGGTACCCAGGTGTACCTGTTTCCTACTCTCTACCTGATTTCTGGATAGATATCAGTAGTGATTTAAAGAAAGGCACAGATGTGGGTCTTAGAGAGGCAGCTAATGGGACATGAAAAAGTGGCCCACCAGGAAAGCACGGGAGGGGAGGTCAGATAGGAGCTGCAAGCAGGATCGGTTATGTCATTTGCTGCAAAATGAAAATGCAGGAGGCTGTATTGAAAATTATTAAGAATTTTGACATGGTGATGGCAGATCATTAAGCCAAGTCCAAAGCTCTTTCAAGTGCAGGATCCTCTGACCGCTCAGGGCACATGGACATGGAGCACACGGCTTTGAGCCAGCAGATGAGGCCTCCCTATCCTCAGAGGAGTCATCGGTAAAGCAGAGGGAGTGTGAGCTCTTGGTAGTGAGATGTGGGTGCCGGTCGTGACACTGTCACTTGCCAGGAGTCTGGGTAATGAAGTGTGTGTTCTGAGCTTTTGTGTCCTCTGTGAATTAGGAAAGGCCAAGTGAAGGCATGCTCAGCCCAGGATATGACATGCCAGGGCCCTTCATAGTGGCAGTTGTTTTTCCTCTGATGGATTTATTCTTTCTTAGTTCACATCTATACTTTATATGCTGTGTTTCTCACAGACCTCAAGGAGAGCACGAGCCCGTAGATGGGGTCAAAGCAAGGAGAATTTGATCCTCAATATGTAGTTGCTTTCACTGAGCCACACTGACAACATATGTTCTTTCCCAGGACAAGCCAGAGCTTTGGAAGCAGAGAAAGATGCTAATGGAAGGGAGAAATAGCACCTTTTCCTTGCCAAACTCTCCACCTATTGAAGCCATAGTTTTAAAAACTGCTAAAATTGAAAAAATGCTAAAAAATGCTAAATTGAATATCAAAACCCATCCCCCGAGTAGCCCTTGCTTAGCATCTTTTGCTGTTGGTGGCATAAAAAGGCCACCATCCAACCCAGAGGAGGGGCCCTTGGCTTGGTGCAGGTGGACACACACAGCTCCATGCCCCCGGAAGGTGGCAGGTGCTCCGAGTGGCTGTAAGAGCACCTTGAGGGGCATTTATCTACGTGCATCTGGTCGGCAGTAATGGGAAGTTTGCCAGTTGGCAAGTGACACCTGCTTGCCAAGGAAGCCATGCACATTCTCCGGAAGGAAGCACTAGGAGGGAGGCTGGTCTGCAGAGACTGCTGCAGCAGGGGGCCGGGTGATGGAGCCTCTGGGCTGTCCCTCAGTGAGCTGTGTCCTGGAGCCAGTGATCTGTGGGGACAGGTGGACAGTTCTGCTTTGTTTTCATTTTTAATGGAAATGGTGGCTTTCTAGTCCTCGTTAAGGGGCATGTTCTTTCTATCGTTTTCAAATGGCTTAGGGATGCTGTCACGCTTCCACGATTCAGGTAAAGAAGCAACCACACAGCAGATTGAACAATCAGAGGTCTTGGCCACGGGACACACATGCAAACAGTTTAAGCATGGGCTGCATTTTGAACTTGGCGCCGTGAGCACAACCTCTGGCTACTGGAAGAGAGAGCGCTTTAAACCCGAAGAGAAGTGTTGATTAGGAGGATGCGAACAATCACTAGGGAATGTTGCATTTTTTGTTTTGTTGTTGATGTTTTTCATGGAACAGTGTGAAGAAGTCTTGGAAGAGAAAATGTAGTCCTTCCAAATTAATTGGGGCAGGCCCCATATTCCGTGTCTCTAATCCCCATTTCCCGTCTTGCAGTGGATGCTGGGGCTCTTGGCCTTGGCTCGTGCTGCTGGTGTTTGGGGATGCGGGCTTTGAGCACACAAAGAGAGTGAGTGAAATGGCCTCACCGTGCTCCTTCTTCCACAAAAAGAGGGACACAAGAAGGTCATTTCTTTTGGCTCAAATGCACAAATGAATCCAAATGGCTGGATAATCACTTCTCTTTCCTCTTCCCCCAGATGCCACCCCAGGGAATATACAGTAGTCAGCATTACACTCTGAACTTCTTTTTAGTCAACAAAAGTCAATTGTTTTCTCCAGCCAGTGCCAGAGCCCTCCATTGGTCTGATTAAGGTCTCCTGCTGCTATTTAAATGCCAAAACAGAGACGCTGCATTTACCAAAAATAAATGTTGAGGTAAAGACTTGACATTTATTTTCAAAGTGGGAGGCCATCTTCCCATCACAGCATCCAGTTTGTTAGGTATTGTTTTTATTAGACCAAATGATTCATGATAGCAAATAAATATAAATTAGCTTATTAAGCCAGCAGGCTAACATGAACTCTGTTCGTTGGGCTTTTATTGAAAAGGGGGATTCAGATTTTTCAGTGCCAATAGGAGCTTGTTCAGGAGTGGCCTATCAGAATCCAGGGAGGAAGGCCTTTGCTTCGTGGATCTGACACATGAAGTCTGCTGTATCTCTCCCCCTGTAAAGCTTGGGGAGGGACCATACTTAAGGAAGGTAACAGAAAATGGAATAGAGTACTTTAGAGTGATGGACTCACCAAGTCCAGACTATAAGCGTTCACTGGGTGCACAGCAGGAGTGGGGGAGGATGGCTGGGTTAGCCTATGAACAGACTGGGTTTGGCACGGCCAGTGCAGGTACGAACCTCTGGACTTCTGCTGACCACTTCTCTCTAGTTTCACATAGCTGAAGCACCCAGTTTCTTACGCTTCTTGGCAACCTTTGAGTGGAATTGGTAGACCATGAGCAGGACTGGAGGGTCCCCAGTCAGGTTTAAAGACGGTCACTCTTATGGCACAAACCGCAGGGGATAACTTCTGGTCAGGGTGAGCTACATAATTTGCAGGTGCCACTAAAAATGAAAATACAGGAACCTAATTAAAAATGTATTAAAGATTTCAAGATGGAAGCAGCAGGACCATATGCAGGGTCCTCCTGAGGTTGTGTGTTCCCCCAAATTATCCTTGTCTCTCAGGGAAGAGAACACAGGATTAGATGACTCCTCTTCCCACGAAGTTATAAGGGAGCACCTCAGCACTGGAGGGGCAGACTCACCCCTCCCTTACATGGGAAGGGACCTGGCCCTGCCCTGGTGGGCAGACGTTCCAGGAATAGCTTCTCTCTGGAGAGCCGGGAGGGATAACTAGACAGACCAAAGTAAAAGAGATGTTGGCACAGGTAAGGAAAAATTTATAGAAACAGATAATGCCAAAATAGAATTTAAAATATTATAAGAGTAGACTTGCTACCACTGAAAAATTTTATCAGATGTGAGAAAGAGGCTTGAAGCAATCCTCTCAGAATGGAGAGGAGAGGGTCAAAGTGAGGAAATCAGAGGGATAATAAGTGATATGGGAGGTAAGATTACCTAGCTAATATATGTCTAAGTGGAGTTATTGAAGAGAAGAAAATATACAAAGAAGACTCTCCTAAATAGAAGGAAAATCTAAATTTGTGGACTGCAAGTATATACAGGTGAAATTAAATGTCAAGACCTAGAGAAATACCAATATCTTGAGTCTTATTAAATCTTAAAATGATCCTGATCACCTGAAAAGGAAATGGATAGCAAGCTGGCTCCAGACTTTTCTGCAATGTGAGAGTCCATACGATATGGAGTGACATTCATGGGGCTTTGAGAATTGTTAAATTGAATTAAATTTAGCCAAAAGATGCTTGCACACGTATTTTGAGTTTGTCCTAAATGTTTCTCCATACACAGGAGATTGTAACCTAATGTAACGTATAAATGGATTGCAACCTACTCTTGTATTTTTTACTCTTTTAAATTTAAAAAGAATTTTTTATTAGCAAATGCTTGCAATACACAATATATTCATCTTGTAGTGAGGAATCAAGTCTGGGTCGATCACAAGCGGCCAACTCTGCAAACCATGTCCAAATTAGACAGACACAAGCTATAACTGGTTAGGCTGTCTCTGTATCTTACTTGCATTTTCTGTATGTCACTTTCTTCCTTGATGTAAATATGACCGCCTAGGTGGTGGAGGCAGGGTCATTCTGGTTCTAGGCACTCCCTGATTACAGATTCACAAATTGTTTCTTGCTCAGTTGAACTCTGTTGGATTCAATATCTAAAACTTTCCATTTAACAGAGTAAATGGCTACAATACAAGAATTCTATGGTCAGCCGCAGCAGATGACTTCTGTGCTGTGTACCCCATCTCCCAGGCCATGGGTAATTTAGCTGCCCTTGGTGGTAGCTGAGGTGGCAGTGCCTGGACATGGTGTCAGCTTTTCATTTCAAGCCTCTTTAGGGTCCTTTTCTGCCAAAGTGTTTTTTGTCAAAGCTGCTTTCAAAGGGTCAGGTTGAAAGGTAGTGAGAGTTTCAGGGGGCAATTCTTGACCAATGGGAGACGGAAGTTGGTAGATGAATGTCTTGGCCTTCCATTTTCTGTGGGCCATGTTCTGAGTGGTTCCTCAGAGGTCCCCAGTGGTTGAGAATCCCAGTTTCCCAGAGTGGTATCAACTCAGTCCTGAACCCATTGTGTTTCTGTCTTCCCTATCTCTCCCTGTTTCCTGGGAACAGGTCCAAAACAACCAACCTGTACCTAAGTCCTTTCTTCAGGCTGTTTTAGGTGGAGCCCTACCAGATAGCCATTTTTGTATGAAAGCAATAGAAAGAAATTCTTACAGATTTAAAGTCTCATAACATATACACTTATGTGATAAAATTACCTGGACATATCCTGTAGCCCAAGGATCGGGTAAAAAAAAGTAAAATCTTGGGCCTGGGATTTAGCTCAGTGGTTCTGCTGCCTGACTCGAAAGCACAAGGTCCCGAGTTTGATCCCTAGTACCAAAAAAACATCAACAACAACAACAACAACAACAACAAAAAACCCTTCATGAATGAGGAAATGTGTGGTAAAAATATGAAAAGAACCAGCAGTGACTGTAGAACCCAAGCAGAATTACCCAAATAACTGTGATAGATATGCTTTTAAGGCAATGTAAATAGTGTAACTCTTAGAGATAAAAGATAACAAGACAATGTAATAAGAAACATCAATAAATATTTTTTGATGTTGATTAGTCAAAGTGCATAGCATAAAGTATACCGTCAAGGTTCAAAGCAATCTTATTCCTTCTATCCCGGTTTCTGAGTTATTCAGTTGCCTTCTCTAAAGACAACCATCTTATTTTGCATGTTTCAGAAAAATTTTATACATGTTATAGTAGCTCTTTATATATCCCCTTCATTTTTTGCATAAATATTCTAAGGGACTTTATGTTCCTCAAGTGAGTTTTTAACAGTTTATTTTGGAAACCATGCCACGTACTTCTTTTCTGCAAGTACGCAGCTTTCCTTTTCTTCAGTCTCCCACTATGAGGCTCTCAGACGTGTCTAATCTGCTGCTGTTATAATAATGCTGAAGTGAATAACCCCAGCACAGGTATGGGATTACCTGGCCCCTTCTACTTGGAAATTCTCTCTCTTTAGTTTCCCATGATACTGTGCTAGCCTGTCCTGCAAGGTTCTCTGGTTGGTCCTGTTTTAGTCTCCTTTGCCAACTCGTCTTCCATCATGTTCCCTGAGTGCTGGAATGTTTTTTGCTCCTGGGTTTGTCTTCTCTCCTGAATTTCTGGCTAGGCATCCTCACCTATTCCGGTGCTTCAGAGTCCCCTGCGTGCCGATGGCTGCCCAAATTCCATCTCCAGCCACATCTGACCTCAAGCCCAGGTCATCTCCCTTCCTCACTCACATCGCCTGCAGTTGCTGCAATCTTCACAAACTCCGAACAGGATTCTTGAGACTTTCATCTAACCGGATTTCCCCCAGGGCAGGTAACAATGGCACTATCTGTCTAGTTTCTTAAGCCAAACCTTGGATACCATCCTCTCTCCAAAATATTACAAGGCTTTTCCCTTTTCTCTTTCTCTACTGCTGCTACTATGGTACAAGCCATCATTGTCTTTCAGGTGGACCATGCTGGTCTCCCTATTTCTGCTCTTGTTTCCTACAGTCTCCTCTATTCAGCAGCCAAAGGACTTTACAGGCTCTAAGCCATGCTTTTGTCTCTATGCCATGGCAGTTGTTATGCTGTATTGACTTGTTCTTGTGTTTGACCCCAGCAAGAGTGGGGTCTCCTTAAGACACCACTGATTCTCCAGCTCTAACAATAAGAAATTCATTTAGTACTGAGTTTCTGAATTCTGAGTGTATTTAGCTCAAGTTAAAAAGACATTTTTTGAATTATGATTAAAACATTAAGGGTCCACTGGAGCACTGTAGGCTATGGTGACCCAGTTCCTCTGTTGTTGTCCTTTTCTCTTCTTGTCTCATTGTTTGATCTTTAGATGACCCGAAAGAATGTTTTAAGACAAGCAAAGACCTCTGTGGCTATCATATTTCTGTGTCTTTGGAAAGGCTCCCTGTCGATGTGCAGGGAAATCTAACAGTAAAATGATAGTCCTCACGGACTTTCAAGACATCATGTTATTATTCTATTTGTGAACAATAATGATTATTATGATCTAGCCTTCTGTATAGACATTTTAAAGACTGGCTAAGCAACTAAGAATTAATTTATTGGTAATGAAGATTTTCAACTTCATTAGATACTCAGAAGCCTACTACATTATCATTATCTGGATGCTAAATTTTAATTGCATGCAGCCTGGTCCCTCAATAATTAACACATTGTATATCCCACCTAATTCACAAACTAATTGTCATTTCTTAGATCTTAATATTACTTGCTAATTTTGCCAAGGATAAAAAAAAAATCTGACTGTCAAAACTCCAGAGTAAATGACATTATACAGGCACAATAGTGACAAAACAAGTTAATTTATTGCAAAGTCACAGAGAGAAGGAGTTTTTAATTGCATATTTGTTACCTTCATAAAAGACATAAATGGCTTTTTAGTTACATATTTGCTTATTTCTTATATTAAAAAAGTGTTAACAAGCCTGATTAAAATTAATTGCAAAGGTCCAAGATCTGAGCGGAGATCCTAGCGTTAGCAAACTTCTAATTGAAGCAGAGAGAGAAAGAATGAAAGAAGATGTTGGGTAAAATGGAAATCAGAACAGATGTTTGACTGTGGAAATGGGAAATAATTAAATGACCCACCAAGAAAAAGAGGATCTAAAGAGAAAATTACACTTGAGATTAAATAAGAACATTTGTATCCCAATAATATTAACAGTTGGTAAAAGTGATTTGCTTTTAAAGGATTATGATAGAATAATAACCAGTGTTATTAAACAACTTCAAAAGAAGGAAGTCCACTGTTACCACATGGAAAACTATAATAATGAAAATGTCACATAACGCAGAAGAACTTGGTAGCTTTCCAAATCAATGCTGTTTCATTTATACATAACCAGTTCTATGTAGATGTCTATTGGCAAAACAGGACATTGTTAATGATCAGGGATTCTATAATCATTTAGAGAGACTGGGAAATGAGAAATACTCTTATCTTTGATTTTCATGACTGCTTGATCCTAACTCGAGAAAGAATACCACCCTCCCTCAGGTGATGTTTTCTAGTCCCGCTCAGATTGTGTCCATATTATCCTCCAACAGGGAAGACATCTCGGAGCAGTCAGGCACTAGATGTGTCTCTAAAAATGAGAAATGAGAAGCAGCTTTCCTGACCACAGGTAAGGGAACATGCTTTCTTAAACAGCGTTTTTTCAGGAAAGGGATTTCAGGTAAGGATAAAAATGACCATTTATTCCGCATATAGAAGGGTAGGTTGAAATTGCCCATTTATGCCACAAACCACTTAAACTATTCACATGCAATGTATTTTTGTGGTACATTTGGTCCAACATAACTTTTCATTGTTTTGAAAGCAAATTAATGATGTCGTACATCCTGTTCAGAAAGATTTTTTTCTCATAAGGTTAGTTATTAATTGTAAATCCTCTTATCCAATGCCATTTTAAACATTTTTATTAGTCAGTTAATTGAAAAAGTTGGTTCAAGCAGGGATTATAAAAGATAACACATAAATACTATGCTCAAAATATTTTATTTTTATTTAAAACCTATAAATGAGCTTAATTCGTCAATATTTTGATAAGAGATCCAGGCCTTTTCAGTAAGTGTGGGCTTGTAAAATTGGATTCCCTATTATTTTTCTTGTGTTCAACAAACCTAGCAGGTAGTGACTATTATTCCCAGAGTTAATTTCTTTAAACTGGAGCAAGAATTTAAAAGTTTTAATGAAGCAAATTATCCTGAAAATTGTTCTAGATTTAATTTTTGCCCATGTTTTAGAATTTTCTACTCCATAACTAAGTGAACATTTTCCCCTCTTTTAAAATTTATTTTTATTAGTACATATTTGCCATAAGTAATAATCACATTCCTCATAGGGAATTTGTACCTGTACATAAACGCCTTAATTCTTCTCTATTTTTCATTCCTCTCTTCCCCTCCCTGTTTACAAAAGCTTTGGTTCCATTTTCCCCTTAGTGCCTCCCTCTCACCCAGCCTTTTCAAAGGACACTAGGTTGAGCTCAGGAGCTGTCCACCTGTCTGGGCATTTTCTATATGTCATATAGGTGGGTGTAAGAGCTCTTACTTTAGTAGATGACTTTATCAATCAACACTGGTTTTCTTGCTTTTTTTTGTGTGGTACTGTGGATCAAACTCAGGACCTTGTGCTTGCTAGGCAGATGCGGTGCCACTGAGCTAAATCCCCAGCCCAACCCTGGGGCTTTTAAAAGTACATTCATGTGGCAATAGTATTAAGGTATTGAAGAAATTTTTTGTCACATATTTAATGATCTAGAAAGCAGTTCATGATATACTAAGTAAAAAGGCAAGTTATAATGCAGAAAGCATAATATATTTATCAAGTAAGAAAGAATTAAAGGCAGCATACTATAGAGATATCTACATGTCCTTGTTTCTTATGGCATACTTCACAGTAGTCAAGGTATGGAATTAGCCTAGGTGCCTGTCAGCAGATGAGTAGATAAAGAAAATGTGGTGCATATATACAATGGAGTATCATTCAGCCACAAAGAACAATGGAATAATGCTATTTGTAAGAAAATGGAGATCACGCTAAATAAAATAAGCTAGGCTCGAAAGATAAGTATTTCATATTTTCTCTCATATGTGAAACCTATAGAAAAATAAAGATGGCATTAAAGTAAAAGAAAGGATACTAGAAACAAGGAAGAAAGTCAGAGGGAGGAGAGGAAGGACGACAAGTTGGTAGTGGAGGTAGAAACGATCAAAGTGTGTATATCCTTGTATGAATATGTCAAAATGAAATCCCTCCTTCTGTATAGTTTGCATGTTCTAATTTAAAAAAAGAACAAAAAAGGATACATACATGTCTAGAAAATTAGAGACTGGTCACAAAAAGCACATGGAAATATTAACAGAAGTTATCTGTGAATTGCTGAGTGGAAGACAGTATTCATTTTCCTTGGGCCTTTCTGCAATTGTGAAATCCATCTTTGTTGAATAAGCTTTACTTCTGTAGTAGTCTACAGGAGGCATATGTTTCAGTTCTAAGCTGAAAGCAGATTAGAGTCACTTCAGTGTGCATCTCCAGGGCCCCACATCAGGTGCTCTGCTGGTCTGTTCCATCTTCCAGAAAGGAAGGTCTGAGAAAGTGGCAGTGCTGTCAGGGAAGTGAGTCCTTGGTGAGCAAGGAGACCCTTGGGAAGCTGAATTCCTGCAGGGTACGTGCACCCCTCCATCACAGATTCTGTCTGGGTTTCCGAGACAGAAGACTTGGGTGATGGATTCATGACTCCTTGCTTTGCGACGCCGTGGCTTACGAAGCACTTTCAGCTGTCAAGGTGGGATCCAATTCTTAGCATTTGAGACGTCTTGGCCTTCTGAGAGAGAAGGTTGGAATTCATCCCGGAGGGGAGAAATGTGTTTTGTAGATTTAACTATGGTGGCATCTCTACAACACCCAATTTTTGGCATAAAATATTCACTGAAGTTCCTTTTTTGATCTGAACATTTCAGTAGACTCCATCTGCATGGGAGCAGTCTCTCAGTGTCTCTGCCCTGTGTAGGGAGGACCTCTGAAGATGTTCCCATATACTCTTCAGAGTGTGAAATGGCCATTTCTTCCAATAGGACCTCTTAGCAACATGCTCTAAAGCAAGCTCTATCATACTCTAAAATGTTTATCTGCTTGAGTTGGTAGTGCAATTCCTATAAAATAGGCCTTATGAAAAAATCAGGAGGGTTTAGAAAGAGTTAAGGACTGGAGTGTTTACTGCTGAACTACTCAGATCAAGGGAAAATGGAAGCTAGCTAAATTCCTGCACCAGGCTGAGTATTTAATGAAAGAAATAATCCACTGGCATGTCTACTCTTAGCTTGTTAATAGTTAAGCTTCAGAAGAATATTTATTAAAAAAGGGAAGAGCTCAGAGTTTAAGAAGTTATGAAATATACAACGATCCCAATTTTGTAAAAGAGGGAAAGTATATTAGTCCATAGAAAAATGCAGTGAGTATACCCCACTGTTAATAGTCTAATCTTTGATTGGTAAGATTACAGGTAATTGGCTAAAGATTTAATTCAATTCAGCCTTTGAAAATAACACTGTAACCTTACAAAATGTATTTAGTAAAGCTAAGACTCCCTCTAGCCACCACCCCCTGCACAACCAGCTCCTCCCTAAGTGGACCATGGCCAGTTTCTTGGGTTTCCTTCCAGAAGCATTCTCCACATAGAAGGGTAGGTTTTTATTGTCTTTGTCCTACTTTTCTGCATTTTCCAGGTAAAATAAACCAAGTATTTCAAAAGTACATTTCACTTTACTTGTTCTAAATCTCTGCAAATAATTTCTACTAGATCTTGAATTACCATTTTTGTGTACAGATGAAAAGATGGAAGGGAACTTACTCAGTGTTTCATTTCATTTCCATTTTTACTTTAGAATGAAAAACAGCTTTTTGCAGCTTTACTTAACTAATTTTGATACTATTCCATTAGCCTTCTAATAGCATGAAGGCTCAGAAATTAAATTGTTCCACTTCCTTATCCATAATTATATGCAATTAAAATGGTTATAGACCCTAAAATTTTCTTCCAAGCTCCAGACCCTTTAACTGTCATTCTTTATTATCTTGAAGCCCAACAGTTTCTAGCAACACATTGTATACAGCAAGTTAAGTGAAAAAGGAAGTATAATATTTAACTGATGTGGGTGTTCTTTAATTAATATGAATTAGCTTTTTTGATATGGGTACTAATTGTTTTCTTTGAAAAAAATCACCATAGATGTGTGATTCTTCTATGGCTGCTTCTTTTCAAGATATAGTTAATTGCAGAAAACAGGAATGTTACCTTTTTCAAATGAATAATCAGCTTTGCATCAGAAGAGCCCCTTCCAATCCAACTTTCTGACTTGTTAGCAGGAAACCTCAGTATCTGTGAACAGCAGAGCCTCCTCTGACTTCTGATGTTCTTTTTACCTTTACTCATGGAGAGGAGGTATAATTACAACACGAAGTTAAAATAACAAGGTGTCATTTGTTTATCTTTGCTACACATCAAAATATCTCAAACTTTTTATAAGGGAGCAAGATAAGAATCGAGTCTGCATCTGAAACTAGAGACAACTAAGGCAAATTATTATCGTTCTCGCAAGATCACTTAATTCACTTATTACCAAAAGGTAAATAGCTTATACTACATAGATGGTTTAACTACAATTACCACACTCCACCCTCATTAAGACACCCTTTTCAAGATCTAAGTGTTTTGAGCCTTTATAAAGGAGTCTTACCCTAGCAAGAGTGATAATGAATTAAGTGCACTTGAGAGTCAAGGTACAGCTGAGTAACTCAACTTAAAAGAAATCATTAAACAAGCGTTCTCCCTTTTTAATTTGTTCACAGTATTTTCAGATCACTTTTTAATGAATACAGAACCTTAAGCAGAATCTGCAAAAAAAAAAAAAAAAACCCTTCAAAAAACAGTGATTAAAACTTCGAGCTCTATTACACTCTCTCTATTTGCTTGATACGTTTTTCCATTAGGGAACAGGATGACATCTTTGAATCGAGTCAATTGTGGCATATGTCAGTGTATTATCTGTATTTTTCATCCAAGTAAGAAGGGCTCTGGGTAGAATAAATAACCATGTGGAGTCCTGGTGAATTATGCATGCTTTCCTCCCAAACAGTTCATGTATTTTACTCATCAGAGCTCAAAATATCTGCCTGTGCTTGACTTCATCATTTTGGACTTTGGCTTACAGCTCTCCCACAGACCACAGAGTTATTCCTTCACACATGGCAAGCAGAGGTAATATACTCTGGGAAAAAAACCACACAAAAAACCCCGAGTTGAAGTGTTAAAAGCATGCTGTAAGCCATTTCCACTAGAAACACACAAAAACAATTTTCCAAACACTCAGTATCACATGAACTTGATTTTAGGTCCAAATCTTCTTTAAGCATCACTGGGTTCTTTCATTGCCCACTGAATCTTGGCATTCAGGCTGTCCGTATTTCTTAAGGGCCTGCGGTATTTGCAGGGCTGGGTTAGGAGACTGCTGGGCCAGGTGCTGAGCTGCACTGCTCTGTGTGGGGTGGCAGGGCCCAGGTGCCAGGAGTTCCAGAACTGCGTGGCTGGCACCCGCCTGCTGCAGCCTCAGAGGGGCTGGAGAGTGGGTAAAACGCTAGGGGCTGGAACTGAGCTGTGGGGAATGGAAAAGCCTAGAAAGGTGGAAGGGAGCAGAAAGGGCCTCAGAGGTACAAGCAAAGGCCCAGAGGAGGGACTGAGTGGATGCCTGGGAACCGGACCCTGGCTTGAGCTAGAAAGGAGCCACTGCTTCATGGATGTGGGAATGATGTTACTGAGGACAGTTCAAAGACAAGTTACTGGGGTTGGTTTTCAACCACAGCAGTGGATTTGGCCTGTCTGCTGTGACCGATGGCGTCCTTACAGAAGGTCTAGTCACGGATGGGGACCCTTGGAGCTCCTTCCCAGAGCACAGCAGTGTGGCCCACGGGGCTCAGCCCAGCCTCCCTCGTCACTGCCTGGGACTCCCCATTGTCAGGCAAGTAGAGGAATCGGGGGTGGGAAGGGCAGGATCAGCAGAGCAGGCCCTGTCCAGACCAGTGCCCTGCCTGGAGCCCTGAGACTGGTCATTCTTAGGCTGCCCCAAGTACGCTGCTGGACAGGGCAGCCTTCTTGAGGGGTAAACTCTTCTATTTCTTGTGCCCTGCCAAGTTTTTTAAAGTTCAATTTTACACATTTGAATTTTCACCATGTTTTAATTGAGTCATTGGAGTTTTCCACTGGGTTACAATTGGGGAACCTTTTTCTTGTAAGCAAGCATGTGGACTTCTAGGCCAGAGAACCCTGGGCTTTGGAAAGCTCTGTGTGGTGCAGCTCTGCTCATGAGGATGATGATGCGCTGTCAGCACCATTGCTCTGGCTTCTCATCACCTGTCAGGCTCTGCTGTAGAAAGTCTGCATATATGAACTCATTTAATGTCCTAACGGCACACGGAGGCAACACTGTCCATCCCCACATTACAGATGATGGCAATGAGGCCCAGCGGGGTGGGGTGCTTATGTGGGAAGGGCTTCTAGCACCGAGTGGGGAGCTCTGTGCTCCCTGCCGTGCTGTGGGACCTCTGTGGGACCACAGGATGCCGTTGTTTACTCACTTGTCATTCATGGGTGCCCTGTTTGGCACTTAGAGCCCCACTGGACTGTGAAGTCCAGAGGGAAAGCCAGGCGGAGCATTGGCGACTGGAGTGCAAGGTGAGGTGAGCTGCTCCTGAGCTGTGTGATCCCAGAAATGGGCATCCGAAGGGACTACGGGTTGGAACAGAAAAAGGGGTCAGTGAAAACCTCCTAGGGAAACAAGCGTGATGAATGGGTGAGATCAGAGGGAGGAGAAAGCTGTGAGATGGAAAATGAGGATGTCATTTCCATCTTCTGAGTCTCGGCTTCCTCTTCTTAAAACAGGAAAGACAATTTCAGGGTTCCCGGGAAGATTGAATGACATGCTGTGTGTCAGTTGCCTGGAATGGCATCCGGTGTGCAGTAGGTCCTCGGCAAATGGAAGTCCTCATTAGCAGAGGAGAGAAAGACTAAACAAATAGCTCTAAGGCCCATTTGACCCTGTGTGGTTCAAATACAGCAGGGACGGGTGGTGAGCAGGGGTCACCTGTGCTTCAGCCAGTGAGGCCAGAGATACAGGTGGGAATCAGATGCCAGGCAAAGCTGCTGTCAGAGCTGTTGTGACGTGGAGGTACATCTCCAACGAAACCTGAGTGATCTCTTCAGAATGCACTGACAGGCAGACTTTGGTGAGCTCAGTGACGGAGCAAAAGGACTCCAGAGGCCAATGAGGAGTATGGGAAAGACCGTTTACCAGCAAACCCCTTTGTTCTTGTGACCCTGTAATATGAAAACTATCTTACCAGAAGTGGGCTCCTGCTTTAACCACAACACCCTTTGGCTTCATTTTGGCCATGCAGACTTGGGCTAGAAAAATCCCTTGAAACTGGGGATAAATAACAGCAATAATAATAACAATAATAAAGTATAAAGTTGAGGAATGATATGGGCTGCATCAGACCCCAGTTCTCACACTTGAGTCTGGAAAGTTTCTTTAACTCTTTATGCTTAAGTTTCTTCATGTGTAAAATAGAAAGAAATGAAAGTGTAAATAAGGATTAAAATGATTAAAACAAATAATTGATAATTTGAAATAGGAAGAAAAGGTCCAAAGGGGTAGGGGAAGTGGGAGGGGTAGGGGAAAGGAAAGAAGGAAAGAAAAATTATGAGAAAAGGAAAAAATGGAAACAAAGTCTTTGTAAATAGGGAAGGGAGGGCAGGGAATGGGGAAAAATAAGAACCAAGATACATCCTGTGCAGGTACAAGCACCCAATGATAAATGTGAACACATTGTATACCTGAAATGCACCAATAAAAGACTTTAAGAAAAAAAAGAAAGAAATGGCAATGAATAAATGCTATTTTGTGTAAGATCCATTTAAACTCTTAGTAAGTGCTAAGCCTATTTACTGAGTGGTACACAGTACCAAGCGTTTTGTAGGTAGAAGCCTTGAGCTGACTCGAAGATGTCAGTGTAATCTTTGAAGGTAAGAGAACAGTGGTTCAGAGAGGTTAAGAAAGCTGGCCAAGGTCACACAGTGAGGAAGTGCTTGGACCAAGATCTTTTTTCGTTTGACCTCACTGCCTACAACATTAGGCCAGGTATGTATATCAAGATTTAATACTCACCCAGGGGAGCAGGGTGTTAATGATTTGAACAGGGAACTGAATGAGAGCTTTAAAAAAATCTCCTTTGCATAATTCACTTTTCGTTTTAAATGGGCAGAAACATAGCCCATTGCCTAAAAGATACTTGCACAGCATCAGTAAAAATGTGTTCATTTGTCATTTGTAGATTGTTTTATTTTTAGATTAATGAAGATCCAAATTAAACCATTGGAGTGCAATCATCCTGATAGTCCTTAACACGTTTTGCTCATTATCACTTCATTTATATTTATGATGAAGAACAGATGGTACCAATGTCATATTTCAATGTGTATCATATCCAGCTAAGAGGAAATATCTCATATTAGCTGCACTTATCAAAATATTTGTACTTAACAACAACAGAAATCTGAGCTTATGTACTATCTTGTCACCATGTCGTAGCTACCATTTAGAAAAGACCCTTTAAATTAGATATGCTAGAGGAAAGAATGCATCGTTCATCATTACTGAATGAATGCACTGAACTCTGAACAGTAATTATGGGTTAGTTGTAAGGAGAGGATCATTAAGCTTGAATGAAAAACAGCAATTAGAGTCTGATGTTTTTTGATTAGCCCTGCTTGCAGAGAACTCTAGGAAGAAAGAGAACAATTGTCCATGGTGGAACAAGAGGCTTTCGTGATGGACAATAAACATGGTCACCAGAGTCCACCTCCCCTTTGTAATGGTAGCTCAGGAGGAGCCTACTCTCAGAGCTGGCAATGTAGCCCAAAGGATCATTTCTGGCATGCTCGCGGCTTGCTTCAAGTTGCAGAGAGGTTCAAAGGGATGAGGAAGCCTGCGTTCCCCCAAACAGCAGCGCAGTGTTAGCTTGTGATGAAGGAATTCAAGTAAGTGGTCGGTCAACCTGGACTGAGCATGTGCCATGTGCCAGGCATCTTGGGGCACGAGATGTGCTCTCTGTCCTTGTGGAATTATAGTCTGGTGTGAGAGCTAGACGCAGGCGTGATAACAAATAATTCCAATGATAACAAGCAAGCAAACAGACAAACAAACCAACCAGTGTGTGGATTAGGCCAAAATGGTTCAGAGGGAAAGTGTACCTGTTTGAGCGAGAAAGGGATTCAAAGAGGAGGTGATTCTGGACCAGGGTCCTAAAGGCTGAATACAACTTCAGTGGCTGGATAGGGGATGGACTCAAAGAACCAGCTTTCTGGAAGTGGTTTGTCAAAATAGTCAAGAGCTCAGATTTGGTGTCAAGAAGACAGGCTTTGAATTTTACTTCTAACTGCCTTCTAGTTATGTGAGTTTGACTATTTATTACTCAGTGCCTCAGTTTCCCCAACCTAGAAGATTAGGCTAATAACAGTGTCAATTTCATAAGAGTACTGTGACACAGGTAGTCCAGTTCCTGGCACATAGTATGTGCTCAGCAAATGCCAGTTCTTTTTAGCGCTGCAGGCAGCAGGGAAAGCATACACCGAGGCTTGGAGACATGAAATTTTACAAATCCCAGGGCTTGAGCCTCTAGCAATTGCTTATAATTATGTAATCAGAAAGGCCCAGAAGAGGTGAAGTAGTCATGACATTATAGAATCTTTAAAGTCTTGAGATAACATTAAAGCCAACTGTGCTTCTTGATGTGATTTACTAGCAATTTGTGTAGAAAACAGAAACAATAGGAATTGATTTTCATCCAAGTGGGGCTGCTGGAGTGTTGTTACAAGGAGAGAGGGCCCCTTGGTAGTGGGCAACTGTTGCAACCCCTGGAGGAAGCAGGGTTTAGAGGAGCAATGGGCCTGGCATTGAGCCCCAGGGGGCTGCTGGCCAGTGGCCTCTCTGGGTCCCTTGTGGCGTGACAAGCGTCCATCATACTGGCCCATTCTCCAAAAGGAACTGAGGGTTGGTGCACACACTCCACATATAAAAATCAACAAGAATTTTTGCAAAAATCTGGTTTGAGAAAAATATAACATATTTAATGTAAAAAACCCCAACAAATTTGACACCAAGATGCCTGAGAAAGGGTGGCGCTGGTAATCTGCTATTCAGTCAGGACACATTTGTAGATGCTGCCGGCATATTCTGTTTGTGACTGGATCAGTGGCTCAGGGTTCTCTGCTCGCCAAGCTGGCTGTCATGTTCCCTGACAGTGAAGTAGCAGTGCCGTGGTGGGGGGAGATGGGTAATGGCAGAACAGCAGGCGCCATCTTGGGTGCTCACCCACTCGTGGATGGTTTAGTGAAGGAGTCAGGCAGAAGGACACTTGTCATGCAGAGCTGTGCTGAGACTTGCTTCTCCTCTCCAACTCAAACTCATGGACTTGGGTTCTCTCTCCCATAGAATGAGTTGTTATCCAACAGCTCTTTGTCTCTTGTGCATACAGGCCCCTCACAGCCCTCCCGAAATGCCTGGACATGCCTGAATCCCACAGACAGCATTCCTGTTGGAATGGGACTATTGTGGCCCAGTGACCCCAAATACTCTCCAAATAAAAACCTTCTACTAGGCAGGAGTCTACATAGCACCAAGAGGATGAAATTTTACCACCTATGCTCTCAGCATGTTCCTGCCAACAGGCTAGTTCCTGGGGGCTCTGAATTTAGGTGCAGGCCTTTGTCCCCTGAGGTAAAAGCATCACAGCCGTTCCAGATGATCAAATACAGACTCAGCAGTGCAAAGCTAATATGCTAGGAAATTGCAGGTAAACTTCAATTTTCAAACTCAGGTAAGCCAAGGCTGCGTGAGAATTCTACCGTACTCTAACCAAGCAGAGCTGCCTCCAGAGAGAGACTGATACTTGTTTGGCTACTTACTCATTGTCTGGCCCTGGGTAATTTATTGAACTAATTTCTGCCTCAGTTTTCTCATCTGTAAAGGGGTATTATGATAATATACGTGTATGGGTCATCATAGGAAATAATGCATGAAAAGTGCTTCACCTGAGGCTGGGCAGCTAGGAGTCAGGGGCTCACAGGCACAAATCTGGGATGTGACTGGACTTCTAAGGAGAGAAGGGTTACATCTGCAGGTTTGTGTGCACAGAGAAGACAGGTAGGAAAACGGCTAGCAGAGGGGAGTGTGAGAGGGAAAGGGAAAGGGCAGTTCTGACAGAGGGAAGAGCAAAGCAAAGGCGTGGATGAACAGGAAGTGCTGGGTGCCAGGGGTCTGCTATCATTCGGATTTAGAATGACCCCCGATGGCCCATACATTAAAGGCTTGGCCCCCAGCTCGGTGCTATTGAGGCAGTGCAAGTGTTTAGAGGCACGGCCTCACGGGTGCTCTCAGGTCACTGGAAGTGGATAATGCGGCTCTAGTTTCTTTCTATCTCTCTCTGTTTTGCTCCCTGACCATGAAGTGAGCAGCTTTGCTCCACTGCTTATCCACCCCCTCACCATGATGTCCATGGGTCCAAAAGCCACCTTCAACTTAACCTAGTTGCTGGTTTTTTTTTTTTTCTTTTGGTACCGGGGATCGTACTCAGGACCTTGCACTTGTGAGGCATGCGGTGGCACCACTGAGCTAAATCCCCAGCCCTAAAGCCACCTTCAAAATCGAGAGCAACATAAATCTCTGCTCTTTGTAAGTTGATTTTCTCAGTATTTGTTTTAAGGATGGAAAACTGACTGACAGAGAGTTGGAAGAACTCCCTATGGAGGATTCCTTTCAAGGAACTTTCTAGATCTCAAGGAAGGGTTAAGTTCAGAACCCCACTTCCCCTTTCCCCCAATTCTCCAGCCTCCATGTAGCTCCAGCTCAAACCAGGCCCCACTGGGCTGGTGGCCACTCCAGCCTTGCAGAGTCACATGGGAGTGCTACCCACTGGGTCTCATGCCTGCTGTGTCACTAGATACTGCATTCTTGTGGCAAATCACCAGTTCTGCTAAAAAATAGTCACAGGCTAAAATCCAACTCAATTCACTCCAGCAAGGATTTATAATAAGCATGTAGTATGTGCTTTAGACTATGATGGGTATACTTAATTTATCTGTGCCTCAATTTACTCATTTGTTAAATCAAGCTTGGACTAAATGACTCCCCAAACCACAGTTTTACTGTTTGTTTGGGTTCTTTTGCTGTTCTTTTCTTGCTTTTCTAGTTCTAAACTAAGAGGAAGTCCCCACAGACCTTGGGAATTTGCTGAGAGGATAATTTTACTTACAATACAGGAACAATTATGTAAAACAAAATGTAACCAAGTGTGCATTATTAGCAATCAGCTTAGTTCTGAGTTCAAAATGGCAGCCATTAGGCAGAGATTGGTGAGTCTGGTCACAGGACACATCTAGGTAGCTATCCTGGGGGAAGCATTTCAGATCTGGGCATCAGAGACTGCAGCCCTAAATTAAACCTCAAATCACACCCAATTCTGAATTAGGAGAGGAAGCTGCAGGGAGAGAATGTCAGATGCCACCTGCCCTCTGGGAGCCTGTGACCCAGCCTCTGTTGGACGTGAAGTTATTAAAGGTGAGGTTTTTCTATTTCGGGTCTGATGGGAAGGTTGCTATGTTTGGTAATTATAATCACAGATGGATTGAGACGATTTGTTCCCATTCAGCTGCTTATGAACAAGCACAATTAGAAGCTGACAGCAAACGCGCTTCTCAAAAATTATCACATTTAGTGTGATTCCCATAATAAAAACAGGAGCAAGCTCAGGAGTCTTTTCAATTTACACAAAGAGCCCTGGGGTCTCTCGATAGTCACTGCGATCCAATGTTTCTGAGTGAACTTTATTAGGAAAACAGATTGAAAACTCCTGAGGTTTAGTTAAATCTTAATTTAAAACACACACACACACACACACACACACCATGTATGAACTCACAGTTCATTATTCTCATTCTTTAAGTAAAACACTCATGTATTACACAGATATTAAAACAAATAAGTGTGTCAGGGTCATAATTCCATCCCATGTCAAAGGGGCTTCCTAGATGTGGCAGATGCTGTGACTCTAAGCCTCAGCCAGTCACATTATTATCAGCAACACCCATTTGTATGCCATTTTAATTTAAGATACCTATGTATGTGTTGTCTGACTTAATACTCATAATAATCCCAACAGCTGCTGATAGGGGAAAAGTTTTCTCACTTGGCTTATGGGGAAGGACAGACTTCAAAGGGGCAAAATAACTTGTTCAAAATCACCCAGTTGTTCGGTGGTGGTATAAGCCTTGTATCCTAGGATGCGTCTTGCCTCAATTTTCAGGCC
Organism: Heterocephalus glaber; assembly: GCF_053883595.1. Classification (NCBI taxonomy): domain Eukaryota; kingdom Metazoa; phylum Chordata; class Mammalia; order Rodentia; family Bathyergidae; genus Heterocephalus; species Heterocephalus glaber. The sequence continues at coordinate 65,938,324 of NW_028258320.1, forward strand.
TTTGTTTCTTTAGACATGGGGGGGAGGTGTGTTTGCGTGCAACAATTGATACATAATTTACTCTTCCTAAAAATATGTACAGTACTGAACACCAATTCTATGATTGTTTCCTTCGAGGCATCATGTATGGAGTGCAGTGGTGATTTACTCTTCTTCTTCTTCTTATTATTATTTTGTCTGCTTAGTATTCTTTGGGAAGAATCTGCTTTGTCAAACCTGGGTGGAGGGGGAGGAATAGCAATGAATGAGAGCAAAGGAGGGGTGAGGGGCAGGGAACAGGAAAAGGTCTGAATTTGATAGGCTGGATTTTCATATCCTGCTTGTATGTACTTCACACACAGTAACTCACAGAAAGTAAAACAGGGTGTCCACCACCAAATCATTCTATCTATCATTCTATGATATTCCTCAACTATCATTCTATAATATTCTTGTTCCCTCTACTTGACTGGGTCAAGGTGAGCTCTTCCCTTCTCTCCCACAAAGGATGGAGTCTGCCCCTGACTCTCTCATTAGAATACTCCTCAGACCCATAGAAACCTGTGATTGGTTCTGGTATGAGCACGTAACTTCAACTGGGCCAATCAGAATCTATGCGTGGACATTTCACCAGAAGCTTCAGTCAAAGCCTTTACTTTTTCTCTGGGACTGCTATAGACCATATTGTCTCCGCAAGGAGAAAAACTATCAGGTGATGGAGCAAATAAACAGCAAATAGAACTGAGAGATAAAGAGCACAAGAGCCCTGATGGCTTTATCTAAATTCTGAATCCAGTGATGTTACCCTGGAATTCCTAGTCATTGGAGACAATGTAAGTCCTGTTTAAAAATTTGAGATAATTTCAATGATTCAAGAGATGCACAAGGCAGATAAGGCTCTTCTATTTAATAGAGAAAAGACAGATAATAAGCCAGTAAACGAATATGTATGCATATATATATATATATATATATAAAATTTCAAAATTTGACATATGTTATAAAAGTAAGCACAGGGACAAAAGATTTAATTCACACAAAAGTGCTATTATTAAAAGAAGGAAATTTAAATGTAGTCAGGAGGGATGGGGCTGATTTGTTAGGGCAGGTGCCATTCATATTGGAAGGTGACTGACAGGAATAATAACAATGATGACGACATTGACAATGGCAATCTCAATGGTTGTAGCAGCTAAGATGAGCTCCTAGTGTTTGTTAAGTGCTATTTTAAATGATCTCATTTAATTTCCATAAAATCTGTGAGGCAGTAATTATTATATCTGTGTTTTACTGATGAGGAACAATGAGGTACCTTGCCCAACTTACCGTGAGTGTAATTTGCACGGTCAGACTTGAACTGAAGGCCATGCTCTTCTTCTCCTTGGGTGTGTTGCCAAGAAAGAGAGGAATCGTGTTCCAGAGACAGGTAGAGTCCGGAACTTTTCCATAAACAGAACAAAAAGAGAAATGTGGGAATGTACAGAAGTAATGTCAACGCTGTTGTCTAGTATCCGGGAGTACATCTGTTGACACAAAGCATGGATGGACTCCTGGCACCCCCCAGCATGGTACAGAGGCGGAGGAGACTCAGCCCCTGCCCTTACCACCTGGAGATAACACAAAGTGTTGAACCCACATGCGGTCCTGGACTGCACAGAAGTTTCATTTCCCACTGCTTTGTAACCAGTCTCCCCTCTACTCCTCCCTCTTCTCTATCGGCCCTTATTTCTCATTCCTTACATCTTACATCTTATTTCTCTTCCTGACTGGAGCTAAGTTGGGAATGGAACCTTTGGTGGTGAACAATTAGACACTAAATCCCCTTGGCTTATGTGCCCCTCGGTCTGTCAACTGCTGTTTTACTGTCTGTGAGTTACTGTGTGTGAAGTACATACGAGCGGGATGTGAAAATCCAGTCCTATCAAATGCAGGCCTTTCCCTGTTCCTGCCCCTCGCCCCTCCTCTCAGTTGTTCCCATTCATTGCTGTGCCTCCCCCTCCTTCCAGGTTGGACAAAAGCAGATTCTTCAAAATTATCCTTCTGGGACTATTTTATTTTGAACTTGACACAAAATTACTATTTTTGACAGTTGAACTTTTCAGTGTGCTTGATACAAATATTTTAATATCCTGTTACCTGAGCTGAGGGAGAGATAAAGTTCTACACCAGACACCTACACCAGCAAGGGAATAAGTTTTCTGGTGACTGATTTAAAGGCACAGTAATAGCAAAATGGTTAATGAGCTAACCATGCCTGGGAGGGCAAAGGTCAACAGGGAAAGCAAACCCTGTAACTCACTCAGAGCCCCGGGACCCAAGTGAAAAAAGAAACGCTCCCTGTAATCTGGTGTAGCAGCTTCACTCCAAGTTCTTTCCCAGGCTGAAAAGGAGAAAAATTCAGTTGACATCTAGAATATCTCCTGACTTACCCCACGGGATGGAGGGCAGGTGGGAGAAGGTCAGGACAGCCTAGATGACAGGAAAGGAAGGCTCACAAGAACTGGCGTGTTGGGTGAGATGGATTGCGGCTTGTTGGCTGTTGTCAATGAAGAAGTGTCGGATGAGTAGTTAGCTGGGTAGAGAAGTTGATATCAAAATATTGGATGTTACTTGAAATTTATATTCTCAGCAAGCCGGGAAATGATGAAGAGTCAGGCATAGGAAGGCAGTAAAGGAAGAGATGAGCCCCTCAGGAACTGGAGCTGACCCAGGCAGCCCTAGGAACATCTAGAGCAACATGGGCCAATAGAACTCTCTGGAATGATAGGGATTTTTCTCTTTTACACTATTGTCAGTAGCCAATAGCCACATGTGATTGCTGAGTACATAGAATGTGGCCAGTGTATCTGAAGAACTGAGTTTCTAACTTTGATTTAAATTAATTAAACTTATTTAATAGCTACATATGGCAAAGTTGCTTTCCAACTCTGAGCCCTAGGAACCTCAGAAAGAGTCATTAGATAGAGGCTCTAACACTGTGCCACTAAAGGAACTTAGCTTCTCACAAGTTTCTTTCTTTTCTCTCTGCCTATTTGAATTATGCTCTCTACTCTGGCAGTCATTTTTCAATTATTCACACAAAAGATATCCATTAAAATTATGAACATTTCTAAGTATATTTCATGTATCATACATAAATATATTTTATATGTATAATTACATATCGAAGAAAGATTTCTTGCTGCTCTAAGCATGTTAATAAAACAGATTTTGCAAGATAACACCCATATATGCATACGTACTGGCTGTTTGAATTATGAATTTATTTTCATCTTGCTTAAGTTTTAATAAATGGTTACTGTTCTACTATACAGATGTAACAATAAAGGAAGTTTAAAATACAAAGACTGCAAGTGAATACATGAAAAATGACACACATGTACAATATTTATAATTTATAAATGCAAAGTTAAGACCTCTTTAAGCTATTTCACTTGCACATTTTACAAAGATTTTTGTCATACATATAAAATCAGTTTTCAAATTTACTATCTCATCAACTATAATAAAGTTGGATATTGTGAACTTGGAGTTCTTTCCCCTTCCAAAAGAGAGCCCATTAAGGCTCTGGACACAGACGCATTGACCACAAATCAGTTCACTATGAGTGCTGTTTTTGGTATCACAAAACCTATATTACATTTCAGCAGGATTTGCTCAGCAAGGAGATTATCTCAAGTAAACCCTAGACAACTTGGCTAGGTATATATCTTACTTACTTTTCTCTCATTGCTGAGGCAAAAGACCCGACACCCAAGGTTAAAAGAGGAAAGGTTTATTTAGCTCACAGTTTGTAAAGGTTTCAGTCCATAATCGGCTGGCTCCAAGGCAGGGTGGCACATGGCAGAGGGGCAACAGTTTATGGTGGACCAAAAGCAGCAAAGCGACAAGGGACCTCAACAGTGTGTTCCTTTAATCTTACTCAGGATGGGTAGCACTCACACCCTTCATCCTAGTGCCCTTGGGCCTAGCACTTCATCATGAATCAGTCACACACTCTAGGTTCAACCATCTCTGAAAAACCCCATCTAAGACTTCACGAGGCTTTAGGGGGACATCTAGACACAAACCATTATAGTAGAATATAGAATCTCATTTGCTCATATGTTCATGTAGAGAAAGTCACCTCTTCTTAGAATCAAGATGCTGGATTTGTAAAATTTGGTAACTGTCTCAGTAGTTTGGGCAGGTGTATAATTTCAAATGAACAGGGGCATTGTATAGAAACACCTTCTACGTATAAATCTATCATACTTTCAACTTGCACACCGGATGAACGTGTAGCATACACACCACACGACAGATTATATGGAAAATAATAGCCCCATATGTCATTTATATTGGCTAGACCTATTGTAGCATAGGCCTAGGTATTAGGGCGGCTAAAGAAAAAAGCAAAGATTGCAATGCCCATGATATGATGATATTTTAAGTGGTCTAGAACATTAAATAATACACTTTTAAAACTTGACTCACATTAGGAATAAAACTTTCCACATAAATGTTGGCAAATATACAGTACCTCAAAATTATTAGCTGAGCATTGAAATGATAAACCACCTTCCCCCATGTGGAAAACTCTGGATCCAGTTGCAAGTTTCCACTTCAGTCCTTAGGTGATTTTATTCTTTGCTCCGACAGAGCCAAGCCCAGATCTGCAAGCTTTGGTTATGGTTGTCGTTATGGTTATAGTAAAGGGCCGGCAGAATATAAACTTATAAAAACTATTAACTTATAAAAGGCTGACTATTAAACACAGACTATTAACTTATAAAACACTGCTTTCCACTGTGGGGTGAGAGGAGAAAAATTAAGAGACTATCACAGTGCTTCTTTGGATTTTAAATGTGTTTTTCTTGGGAAACATTGATGTTTTTCTCTTTGTTCCATCTTCTTAATTTGGAACAAAAACACTGTTGAACATAAAGAAGACAACAACAACAAAAAAGGTACATGCTGCACTGGATGATACTAATTTAAACTTAGTCTAAAGGCTTAAAAAAGTCAGCAAAATGTGTTAGCAGGACACTCACAGGTTAAACCCTAACAGCCATGCACTGGCAAGCATGGGGACAGAGTAACTGAGAGCATCCTTAGCAAACTGAAATCTTACAGTGATTTTTAAGTGATTTTCATACTTGCAATAGAAGGAATCCACTGAAATGACTAAATGCATATAGTCTCTACAGAGTTACAGTTAAATCAAATCAGCAAAGTTCAGAAATCAAACACATCGGAAATATAGAAAGAGAGAAGAGATTTTCACAATCTAAATCATGGTGATGTACCTAACACCCAACAAGATCGCATCATAGTCAGTATCACCGTTCTTGGAAGTCCTTGCAATAAAAAAATCTGAACATCTCCTTTGTTATAGTCACCAGGGTATGTGTCAATGAAGCCAGTGAGGTCAAATAAAGGAGCAGACTCTAATGAGGAGGGAAAGGTTCTATTCATCCAACTTGGCAAACCAGGGATGTGTCCCTTTAAATGTTTTCAATTATGCATAAGTAAAAAAACAAAATAATGAATATATGAGTGAAGAAGTAAAATTTCAGTATTTAAAATAAAGGCACAAACTGAGGCATGGTGGATAATTTAGTCCTACTAAAGCTCAAACCTTAATCTTGAGTTAAAAGACCAGAAGTACAATATCACCAATAAAAGCTATTTAGAAACCCAGATATCTACAGATTTACACATCTCCGTGTATCCAGTACAAACATATCTAGTCTATATGAACATACCACTCAAGCAACATTCACTGAGATTGTATAAATTAAAAACTTCTAAACATGCTAAAGTGGGGAAACCTACACATAACAAATCTGGTTTCCAATTAGTCTGTTTTTGTTGCTGTGGGAAGAAGTGCCAGCAACCACTGCAGGGTCCCCTGTGCATGTCCCTCTCCACAAGGGAGGCCAGGACACAGTGACATCCAGGGTTCCCGCTGGGTCTCACATGTTTCCTCGATATATCTAAAACTGGGTAATAGTAAAAGGGCTATTTTTGATAGCTAGTTTCTGCACCCACTGAACTAGTTAACTAGTTAATTAGTTAACTGATTCACAGAGTCAACTACCAATTAATAGTGTGCCTACATTTTAAAAAATGATAGTTCATGTCATGGTTGGCATGCACTTATATTTCCAAGAACATTTTCAGTTTAAAAATATATTCACAAAGTCAGGAAAGATGATGGAGTAATTGCATATGACCATAAAACTTGTCTATAATAAATCAGTATAAATTTCTGCAAATTGAACATTCTATGTATACTCATAACTGATTACCAAGTTTATACTGGACAATAGAAACTCGGCCTACTATAAAATATCATCTTAATGAGAAATTCATCAAAAACTTTTGGTAACAAAAAACCATCTGCCTGGTTTCTGATATTATATTATCATAAGTGAAAAGATTTGAGGAAAAGATGACAACCAGAACTCAAAAGTTGGTCTGTGAAATATACTTGGCCAAAATACAAAAACATTCCTGACTTAAACATTTTCCAAAGCAAGTTATTAACTAAGTATCACCACATCATAGGCTCTTCTACGTTAGGTAAATCTTTGCTTCCTAATTAAGTCCTACGAATGGTAAAAGCTATGTTAATGATTAATAGTAGCATAGAGTCCATTGTTCAAACTGTGCTTTGTGACAATATTTCACAAGAAGTTAACCATCCAACAAATCTATGTGCATTTCCTGGGGAAACTGTTTAAAGCAGAGGTCATATACCATAATACATTTGGCTATATTAAATTAAGGAAAGTTTCTGTAATATTCTTATTAGAACAGCAACCTTAAGGTGCAAAGAAGCCACACGATCTCCAACCCATGATTCTATGCCATATGAAGAGGTACAATTCACACATTCCTTTAAAATCCTTTTAATTAAGGAATGTTAAATGATACCCCCTTCCGAAATTCAGCTTCCAATTTAAATCAGATGAGTGAATTAACGTGTGTGATTAAAGTTGTATGTGGTGGGATCCAATTTCATAAATGTGTAGGGGGAAAATACACAACTTATTGGGGCCAGTCTTATGAATGCACTAATGTGAAAATGACACCTTCCAGTCACTTACTATCAAGCACTAGACATTTCCCGACACAAAAACAATTGCTTGGGAAGGGAGGGTGATTTTTAGTTTTCATAGGTTTGCTTCTTTCTCCCCATCCTCTTTGTTTCATATGTGTAAGTGTGTGTATCATAAACATATACATACAAGCATATGTCTACATACACAAGTGTGCATCATATACACATCAATGTGTGTCTACATACAGTACATGCATACATGTGTGTATAGACCCCCATGTGTCATTATTATGTTTTATTTTATATTATATAGTTTCAATGGATCTCTATGTAGGGAAGATGGTAAACTTAGAAGCCCCAGTGGAAATTGAACACATACTATTAATCTAAAATAAGAACACTGCTTATGTATAGCCACCTCTACTACAGCATAAATAAAACATGCTGTAGCAACCTGACTCAATCTTGCAGAAACCAAGCTCCTGTGGACAGCAATGTGTACAGTACTGAGTTTGCAGAAACTTTAAAAAAATTTGTTTTTAAAATTAATATTCCTGTGATGAACACAGGAACAAGTTATTTGTTGTGGATTGGCTTGTCACTCTAATTCCTTCAGATGAGAACTAAGTGCAGATTCAGGTATCACTGGGCCACCTTGACAACAACCCTGAAAGTGCTAACATATACTGGAAGTGGCTGTCTTGTCACCTGTGGAAGAGGGCCAGAGTATTCTGTTGTGCTTTTTACTACATATTTTACTGACATTGTACAGTAGTATTAATCAGCCCAAAGTCCTACACAAGAAACCATCCAAACCATAGGCTCCTCTATGGATGTTTGACCTGTGAGAAGAGCAGGAGGGGACAAAAACAAGGGACATTGTGGTGGCACCCCCGCCTCCTCCTGTTGGCTGCAGTGTGCCCACCAGGCATGATGGAGCAGTGACAGAGGGACAAAGGGAACCGGTGCAGCGGCCCAGGGTAAATTATAGAAGACCAACACTTGATAGTGTAATGTGATTTTAAGAGAAATGTATGGTAATTGAATGAAATAACTTTTAGAATACACCTTTTATTTTGAAAGTGAGTCAAAAATGTTGCCATGCCACAAAGTGAAAATAGAATCATTATTAAAAGTTCACATTTTATATCCACAAGACTTGTTTAAAGAAAACTGTATGCCTTGCTTTTATTTTGTTCTTTATGCAAAAGGCTCAGTAAATTTGCCATAACTATGACGAAGGAAAGAGTTTGGAAAATTCCTTGACATCTTTTGAACTGAGAGTGGAAGTGCTGAGATTTATGGGGATGTGCATCCACATCTCTTCACAGGACAGGAGCCCACATTCTTTCGCGTGCAAGCGATTCACCTGCACCCTCTGCTACAATACACCTAAGAGAATGCACTCTGGTTCACCTGAAATCATGAAGCTATGGAGCAAGAATTTGACTTTTTCCTATCACTTCTTAACTCTGTCCCCTTCGTGACACTGTCTTGAGGCTGTGTCCTGAGGCTATAACTCAAGTTAACCATAAGGAGATCACACGTGGACATTCACAACAGCAATGTGTAAAAGAACCCTGTTTATAACCAACAATAACAAACCAACATGGGTGTTAAAGCCAAAGTACAATACTAGAGTAGTACCATTGACACCTTTGTGGAAAGACACAAGGTAGAGTACCCTTCGGAGTGGTCTCTTTCCCTTCCCAGTAAGGCCTCCACAAGCTTAGCCTGGAAAATGTTGCCAGTTTCCAAAGTACAAAGCAAGATCCTTGGTGATAATGGTTTTGGGGATGATCTCCAGCATCTGCTCGTACTCACAGGAGCTCAGGGTAGAGAAGATGTTGTGGCCTTCCAATGGCAGGATGGACACCGCCTGGGAGAAGAGGTGCTGCTCCGTGGTGGAGGTGGAGTAGAGTGCTGCACGGGACTTCTGAATTTCTGTAGATAGGTGTTACTAAAGCCCCTGTGGTCCAGGTCAGGGCACAGGCAGGCGATCAGCAGTCCTCCACTGTAGCTTGAAGCCAGTGAAGAGCGCACAGTGGTTCTGCAGGTTGGCATACATACAGTGTGCACCGAGACCACATGCTTCCAGCTGTGGTATGGCACTTGCCGGTGGTGGTTCTTCATAGACGTAATCAAACGGCACAACTTCTCAAGGTCAAAAAAGGACATCCCACAGGACTGATGAACCACATAGACAAAAATTCCAGGCCACATATTTTCAAAAGGACCAATGTCAAAGTGGAATAGTTTGATTTGTTTGCAGAGTTGTACAGGGAGTGTGAAATGCATGAGGCCTTGCCACTCTTCTGCAGTGCAAATGCTATGATGGGACAGCTTTTCCACAGTTACCTCATAAATGTGCTCTGAGTGACGAATTCTCTGATACATACTAGCACTATGTAAGGCCACACAGAGAAGACAGTGAACATCTTGAAGTTGTTCTTGTCTGTCTTGCAGAAGGCACTGCCACTGAGATTTTTCACCATCTGCACTACCCCGATCATGGTTCCTTGGCTCACCGTGGGCATGCACAGGATAACCCGGGTGGTGTAGCCTGTGTACAAGTCTGCTTCTCTGTTAAAGCGTGGATCTGCATAGGCAACTGGGACATTCAGGACTTCCCCCGTTCTTGCCACTTGCCCAGCGATTCCTTTCTCAATGGAAAATCTTCTCTTTGGTCTTCTTGAAGATGAGTTTTCCTTCTTTTTTCCTCTCTAACATCAAAAAGGTCTGAATACAACTCCTTGTTCTTAGGGTCTACCTGGAAAAGTGCACAACGCTCAGCATTCACCAGGTTTTTTGCATATATCATTATGTGTTCAAGTAGAGAATCTATTGCAAGTGTGTTATCAAGGTATGTTTTTGAAGCATCTGGTAGAAAGTCACTCAATTCAGTGTGTTTGGCAAGACCTCTGCATACCTATACCTGATGTATTGCTATTGCAGCCCAGGCAAGATTTGCTGTTGCAACTTTTTTGATGACTGAGGCAGAAGCCTCCTTCCCCAGTGCTGGTACAGCTCGAAAATAGCCATCAAATCGCCAATCGCAGTGACAGTTGGCAAGCAGAGAACATGAGAATACGAGTCTCTGATTCCAGTCCAGGACCTCTTGGAAACTGCCCGTCCCCAAGGATGTCTTCTATGGGCAATGTTTTCCTGGACTTGGCCACATAAGCAGAGATGGTGGTGCCCTGGGTTATGGGCTTCCAGGGCTGAGCCTGGGTTTTCCTTCCTTTATTCCAGGTAGTGTGAACATGCACAGACTGCTATTGCACTCTTCAGGGACATACAGTGCAAATCCATCTGCTTATGTGGCTACTTTGGTGATGCTACTCAACTCATAGAGGAGCAAATGATTGTCCCCTCTTGTATCCAGCCGTTGTTCTATGTAGCTGTTTAGCTCAGCTCCATGCATAATTTGTATCTTGGCACCTCCTGACTTCCTTAGGAGCTGAGTCATCTTCCAGTTTGTTGTTTTTCCTCTTCAGCCATTGCTCTGGAGTCTGCACTAACACATTCAGATATGAACTCATCTAACACGTGGGGGTGAAGAGACAGGTATGCCTTCACCTTTTCGTCTGTCAAGCTGGGGCTCAGAAAACACTCGGTCAGCCTTTGCAAGCAGCTCGTACTATTAGAAGATCCACCTTCCATGTTGGAGCCTAAAAGCAGTGGCGAGGGCTCATTCAGTGCCTCCAGGCTGCCGAGGAGTTGGCCCGTGCATGGGGGGCCAGGGCCAGGGCAGCCGCCACCAGCGCCTGGAAAGCCAGGGAAGCCTGTGCTGCCTGTGGCTGGGCAGAGTGGCAGTCATTTTTCTACCCTAAATTCTATTTACTTCAACTTTTTGTGTCTTCAAGACTCTAAATTGTGTGACTCATCTCCTCTCTAAATCAACTGTATCACTTTTTTTGCTTATATTCTTTTATTGGTACATTTTAGGTATACAGTACATTTACATTTATCATTAGGTGCTTGTTCCTGTACATGATGGATCTTGGTTCTTATTTTTTCCCCATTCCCTGTGCTCCCTTCACCCCTCCACCTTTCCCTATTTACAAAGACTTTGTTTCCATTTTTCCTTTATTTATAATTTTTCCTTTCCCTTCTTTCTTTTCCCCTTCCCTCCCACTTCCCCTTCCCCTTTGGACCTTTTCTTCCTATTTCAAATTATCAATTATTCGTTCTAATCATTTTAATCCTTATTTACACTTTCAGTTTCTCACACTAGAGAAACTCTTCAGTATTTACACATGTGTGTCCTATTTATTTCACTTACGAGTATGGCCTCAATATGCATCCATTTAGCTGTAAATATCTCTTGTTTCTCATTCTTTATAGCTGAGTAGTATTCCATAAAAAACCCCACATGTTCTTTATCCAGTCTCCGCTGATGGGCACTTAGGCTGTTTCCAAGTTTTAGCTATTACAAACTGTGCCGCTATAAACATGGGTGCACATATATCACTGTGGTATGATTCTTTTAATTCTTTGGAGAAGATACCCAGCAGGGGAATAGCTGGATCAAATGGGACCTGTAGTCCTAGTTCTTTGAGGTATCTCCATACTGATTTCCACAGTGGTTGCACCAGTCTGCATCCCCACCAACAATGGAGAAGGGTTCCTTTCTCCCCACAGCCCCGCCAACATTTGTTATTGGTTGATTTCTTGATGGCAGCCATTCTTTCTGGGGTGAGGTGGAATCTCAGTATTGTTTTCATCTGGATCTCTCGAATGACCAGTGATGTTGAACATTTTTTCATATGTTTATTTGCTGCTTTCACTTCTTTGTCTGAGAAATGTCTGTTCATTTCAGATGCCCATTTTTGAATTGGATCTTTGAATTTGAGGGGTATGATTTTTTTCAGTTCCTCATATATTCTAGATAGTAGTCCTTTGTCTGAGGCACAGCTGCTAAAATATTTTCCCACATCGTAGGTTGTCTCTTAGCTCTGTTGATGGTTTCTCTTGCAGTGCAGAAGCTTTTTAATAAGATGAGATCCCAGTTATTGACTCTTTGTGCTAGTTCTCGTGCTACTGAGGTTTTGTTCATAAAGTCTTTTCCTATGCCAATGTCTTCAAGAATTCTACCTAACATCTTCCAGCAAGTTTAGTGTTTCTGTTTTAATATTTAGATCTTTAATCCACTTCAATCTTAGTTTAGTGGATGGTGATACATATGGGTCTAGTTTTAATCTTTGGCAGGTTGAAATCCAGTTTTTCCAACACCATTTATTAAAGAGGCTATCTTTTCTCCAATGTGGGTGATTGGCTCCTTTGTCAAAGATGAGGTAGATGAGTATGTCTGGAGTTGTTCCTGCATCTTCTAATCTATTGCACTGATTCTCAGGTCTGTTTCTTTGCCAGTACCATGCTGTTTTTAATCACAGTAGCTTTGTAGTATAGTTTCAAGTTGGGGATTATGATACCCCCTGCCATGTCTCTGTTGCCTAGAATTGCTTTTGCTATTCTAGGTCTCTTCTGGTTCCAAATGATTTTTTGGATTGTTTTCTCTAGTTCTGTGAAATATATTGTTGGAATTTCAATCGGCATTGCATTAAACCTATATAATAGTTTTGGAAGTATGGCCATTTTCACTATATTGGTTCTTCCTATCCAGGAACAAGGGATGGCTTTCCATTTTCTTATATCCTCCTCGATCTCCTTTTTCATAGTGCTATAGTTTTCAGTGTAGAGGTCTTGTGCTTCCTCTGTTAGATTGATTCCTAGATATTTCATTTTTGGGGGATGCTGTTGTAAAAGGAATTGTTTCCCTAATTTCTCTCTCAGTGAGTCTATTATTTGTATATAAAAAAGCTATTGTTTTTTGAGTGTTGACCTTATATCCAGCTACTCTACTGAATCTGTCAATTAAGTCTGGAAGTCTTTTGGTAGAGTTTTTTGGGTCTTCTATGTAAAGTATCATATTGTCAGCAAATAATGACAGTCTAACTTCTTCCTTTCCTATCTTTATTGCTTTTATTTCTGTCTCTTTTCTGATTGCTGTGGCTAATGTTTCCAGAACTATATTGAACAGGAGTGGTAATAGTGGGCATCCTTGGCTTGTTCCTGATTTTAGTGTGAAAGTTTTCAGTTTTTGACCATTTAATATGATATTGGCTGTTACTTTTTCATAGAGAGCCTTAATCAGGTTGAGATAAAGACCTTCTATTCCAATTTTCTATAGGGTTTTTATCATGAATGGGTGTTGGATTTTGTCGAATGCTTTTTCTGCATCTATTGAGATGATCATATGGTTTTTGTCCTTGACTCTGTTAATATAGTGTATTACATTTATTGATTTACAAATGTTCAACCATCCTTGCATCCCTGGGATAAATCCGACTTTCAGGGTGTATGATCTTCTTGATGACCCTCTGTATTCTGTTTGCCAGTATCTTGTTGAGGATTTTTGCATCTATGTTCATTAGGAAGATTGGCCTGTAGTTCTCTTTTTGGGTTGGGTCTTTCCCTGGTTTTGGAATCAGTAATGCTTGCTTCCAGGAATGAATTTGGAAACCTTGCTTCCCTTTCAATTTCCTTGATGAGTTTAAAGAGTAATGGCGTTAGTTGTTCTTTAAATGTCTTATAGAATTCAGCAGTGAAGTCATCAGGACCTGGGCTTTTCTTTGATGGTAAATTTTTTATTACATTTTCAATTTCACTCATTGTAATTGGGGTGTTTAGAATTTTTATATCTTCTTCATTTAACTTTGGCAATTCATATGTATCTAGGAATCTGTCCATTTCATTAGAGTACAGGTTCTTGAAGTAGGTATTGATGATCCTCTGGATTTCTGCTGGATCTGTTGTGACTTCACCTATTTCATTCTTAATTGCATGGATTTGAGTCTTTTCTTTCCTTTTTTGATCAAGTTGGCTAAGGGTATATCAATTTTATTTAGTCTTTCAAAAAACCAACTCTTTGATTCATTGATTTTTTTATTGTTCTCTTAGTCTTCTTTGCATTGATTTCTGCTCTGATCTTTTTTTGGGGGGAGGGGGTACTGGGGATTGAACACAGGTCCTTGCGCTTGCAAGGCAGGTGGCAGAACCACTGAGCTAAATCCCTGGCCCCTCTGCTTTGATCTTTATAATTTCCTCTCTTGTATGAGCTTTGGGTTTGTTATGCTCTTCTTTTTCTAGGAGCATGAGGTCCTGTATTAGGTTGTTTATTTGCGTTCTCTCTGTTTTCCTAATATAGGCATTTGCTGCTATGAATTTCGTGCGTAGAACTGCTTTCACTGTGTCCCATAGATTCCTGTATGTTGTACTGGCATTATCATTTACTTGTAGAAACTGTCTAATTTCTTCTTTCATTTCCTCTGTGAACCATTGGTTTTTCAGGAGGGTGTTATTCAATTTCCATGTGTTTGTGGGGGTTTTGCAGTTTCCTATGTTATTGATCTCCAATTTTATTATACTGTGGTCTGATAGTATACAGGGGGTAACTTCAATTCTTTTATATTTACTTAAACATGTCCTATGAGCTAGCATGTGGCCTATTTTGGAGAACGACCCGTGTGCAGCTGAAAAGAATGTGTATTCTGATTTTGTGGGAGTGGAACACTCTGTAAACATCTCTTAAGTCCATTTGTTCAATAGCATGGTTCAGTTCTAGAGTTTCATTTTGATTTTTTGTCTAGATGATCTGTCTATTTGTGATAGTGGGGTTATGAGGTCCCCCACTACAATTGTATTAGTGCTTATTTTGTTTTTCATGTCCCTTAATATTTGTTTTGTGTAGTTGGGGGCATTCATATTTGGTGCATATATATTTATGATTGTCATCTCTTCCTCTTGGATTGTTTCCTTCACAAGGATGTAGTGACCATCTTTGTCTCTCTTAATTAATTTGGGTTTGAAATCTACTTTGTCTGCAAATAAGATTGTTACCTCTGCTTTTTTCCAGGTTCCTTTCGCATGGAGAACTGTTTTCCATCCTTTTACTTTCAGTCTATGAATTTCTTTTTCAGTTAGGTGTGTTTCTTGTATACACCATATTGATGGATTTTGCTTCTTAATCCATTCTGCCAGTCTATTTCTTTTGATTGGTGAATTGAGGCCATTAACGTTGATGGTTATAATTGATAGATATTGACTCATCCTTATCATGATGTTTTACTTTTGTTGGCTCTTTTATTTTTAATTTTTCCCCCTTTCCCTTTAGTTTCTTGCCTTGCCTGGTGGCTTCCCTCTCTTGGGCCTCATGGAGTTGTGACCTTCATTGTCTTTTTCTAGGATATTGTTTAGAATCGTTCGGAGTGCTGGTTTGGTGTTCCTGAAATTTCTCTTTGTTATGAAAGTATCTAATTTCCCCATTGATTTTGAAAGATAATTTTGCTTGAAAGAACAGTCTAGGTTGGAAGTTATTTTCTTTTAGGGCTTGAAATACTTCACTCCAGGCTCTCCTTGACTTGAGGGTTTGTGTTGAGAAGTCTGCTGTGATTCTAATGGGCTTTCCTTTGTAGGTGATTTGTTTCTTTTCTCTAACTGCTTGTAGGATTTTGTTCTTATGTTGGGTTTCTGGAATCTTGACAAGTATTTTTTTTTATCGTGGCTAGTTGGAGTTCGATATGCCTCACTTATCTGTATGTCCAGTTCTCTACTTCTGTCTGGGAAGTTATCTACTATTATTTCTGTGAAAAGTTTTTAAATGTCAATTGTACTTTCTCCTGCTTTTTTGTGGACTCCTGTCAGTCTTATGTTATTCTTCTTTGCATCATCTAGCATTGGCTGGTTTGATTTCTCATGGTCCCGTACTATTTTGAAGAAATCTCTGTTTCCATGGTCTTTAACTGCAATCCTGTCTTCTATATCTGATATTATATCTGCACATTCCCTTAATCTGCTGTGAATACTTTCAATGGAGTTTTTAATCTCCTGGATATCTGCTTGGATCTGTTTCATAGATTCCATTTCTTTCTTATGTGGGCAATCATGGTTTCCATTTCTTTCTTATGCTGGGCATTCATGGCTTCCAGCATGGTTCTGAGTGCATATATTTTTTTTTATCTGTTTCTGTTCTAGAGCCTCTAATCATGTCTTTCACTCTGCTCACCATCTCTTTAGTTATCTGGGAAATTATTTCTGTTTTGGATTTTTCTAGAGCCTCATTCATCTGTTTTGTTACTTCCTGTTCTGTCAGTTCAGTGTGTCCAGGTGGTTGATTATCAGACTTTTCCACTTTGTTTCCCCCAGAATTTGCTCTTGGTGGGGTGGAAGTCTGAGTTTGTGCCTTGCTTAAATGTCTTCTCATTTTTATTTATGCTACTGTCCTTGGTTTAATTCCTGGGTTGATACTTGAAATTGCTTATTGTAAATATCTTTGTTGCTTGTAATTAGAACCCTTATGGAATGGTTGCTTCTCAGAGGTGTCTTCAGGTATAGCTCATCTTTAGGTTTTGAGTCCCTAATGATTCTGAGGCTATCTCATTTTCATTATACCAAGAAGGACAACTGATTACATCAATCACAACACCTTAGCCCAAGTGATACAATTAGCAACACAATAGCATCAAGCACAGCTTAGAAAATGACAGTTTGTGGTTGTTATTAATCTATCACCTTTAACTGTGTGATTTAAATCAAAATCAAGGACCAACCCAACATATGTTTATAGTGAATAAACTCTTCAATATAGCAACTTTATCCTTCAGGATGGGGAGTTAGAAGGAGTTGGGGAGGGAGGGATAGATAGGTAGAAGGATAGGGGAAGGTTAGCAGTGAGGCCTGAGGACAGGAAGATCATGCAAACTCTAAGAAACTGTTGAAAACAAGAGGAAAAGACAGAATGATAGGGCAAAGACAAGAACAGAACAACCTAACAGCAATAAGGAGGCTAGAAACTGTATTTACTTTCCTTTAAAACTAATGACAATCAAGAGAAGGAAAAAGAGAAGAAAAGAAAAATAAAGAAGAAATCCAAATTAGGGTCAGAACAGGAACAAAAATGGAGATGAAGAGCAATGTGGGACAGTAAGAGAGCAAGGGAGAGAGAGAGAGGAGAGAGAGGAGAGAGAGAAAAGAGAAAAGGGCAAAAAAGAAGAGAAAAATAAAAAATTGAAAACAGTAGAAAAAGTAAAAATAAAAATTAAAAATAAGAGCAAAAAATTAATAATAATTTTGAAAATAACAAGTAAAAAATAAAAATGAAGGGCCTCCTTCAGGGTATGTCTCTGCTGTCACAATAGACAACATGGGCAGCAGTGTGCAGCTGTAAGTCAGTGAGTCTTAGCCAGTCACAGACCTGTGAGATTCAGGCAGATTTCTGGCTGCAAGACCCAAGTTGAGCTCCCTGGCCTCCTGCAAGGTTGAACTCTGCAAGGTTCTACTGCGGGTTCCAGCTGCCCTTCTCCTGAAGATAGTCCAAGTTCTGATGGGAGGTGATGATCCCTCCAACTTACCATGTACGGTGGTCTGGTGTGCCTTTATTGCAGAGATTCTCTTCACTTTTCCAGTGGGCTTCAGTTTTCATCAAGGAGCCTGAGAGAGGCCCTCTCTCTGTTGTTCACTTCTGCTCTATCTTCTGGAGCTCAAGACAATGGCCTTTATGCCCCCCTGTGCCTCTGTAGTGTGGAACCAGGTAGCGGCACAGCCAGGAGGCCAGAGGCGGTGGGGGTGGGGGGCTGCAAGCTAAGCTGGTCACAGAGGGTAGGGGCGAGGGCAGGATGGAGCGGTGCTCCATGAGGCCAGCTGAGGTCCTCACCATCTGCTGGGTGATCTCTGATGGGTGGAGTGCGGATTGGATGGAGTGGGGCTCCACATGGCCAAGGTCCTCTCCTCCCACCTGGTTCATCAACTGTATCACTTTTGTACTGCTCCCTAACCACAGCACCAAAACTTTGAGACTTAGAATGGCACGTATTTATTATCCCCCAATGTGCACAGGTTGGAACTGTGGGCTGAGCTTGGGTGTGCCACCTGTTTTAGCGTTCACCAAGCTGCAGTCAAGCTGTGGGCTGTGGCTCATGTCTGTGGTCTCATCTGAGGTTGGACTGGGGAAGGGTACACTCCAAAACTCGTGCTTGGTAGAAGCATCAGATTCTTTGTAGGTACCCGGAGTGAGAGCCTCAGTTTCCTGCTGGCTGTCGACTGCCCTGAGCTCCTTGCCACATGGGTCAATGGGGCTGCTTGCTTCTTGAAAGCCAGCAAAAAAGATAGTGTCCTTCTCAAATGGGCAGCGTGACGTCACATAACATAATCACAGTTGTGTAACCACATCTCTGTACTCCCACACATCCATTCGCCTTTGCCATAGTGCATTGATTAGAAGCAGGTCACAAATCTTGCTGTGCTCAAGGACTGGGACCACAAAGAGGCGTGAACACCACCCTAGTGCTGGTCTTCTCCATCAGCAGCTCCATCCTAAGCTCCTATTGCCATCAACTAATTTTCTTGGTATTTCTGTGTTCAAATTTCAGAAAGAAAGAAGCATTCTAACTTGTTCCTTTGCACCTGGCTCTGTCGTCCACCCCAGCCTCGGGTCAGGTGGGTCAGTCAGCCTTGGTCAGGGCTGGGACAGGCAACGACCAGCTTCTTTGTGTGCAAGAGCAGATTGAGCCAGGCCCAGCAATGCTGGTCTGTGGTCAGCTCCTCCCTTGCACGAAGGAACGTGTAGGGGCTTCTACCCTCAAAGCCTAGAACAGGCCAAGAGGTTTAATACTCTTTCCTTTGCTTTGCTTCTTTCTCTTCTCCCTCTTATTCCTCTCCTTCTCCTGTCCTTTCTTCTTCTTGGTATTGGGGATTGAATATCCAGGGCTCTCATACTGAGCCACATCTCTAGCCTTCTTAATTTTTGTTTCAGGACAAGGTCTTGCTAAATTGCCCAGCAAGATTCAAACTGCCACCCTCCTGCCTCAGCCTCTCAGGGTTACAGGCATTGCCACCTCACCCAACCCTTTTGCTCAGCTTTTATCTGAGGTCCAAGAAGAGGAGCAGTGTTAGAGGGAAGGAGCCCTTTGTTACATTTCAGACACATTAAAGAAAAAGTTACTTTGTGAAATAGAAGGTAACTTCACAGAAGGCTTCATTCCAAAGCAAAAAGAGCTAGGAATAAAATATAAATGAAATGGCCTTAAATTTTGTCTATGAAAATAACCCAAATGACTCACAATATGGGACTAGTTAAATAAATTATGGTAAATTGACATCATTTAATATCATACAGTATGTGAGAATGATTAATATGAAAACTGAGACACTGTAAAAGTATTTTTGATCCAAAACTGTAAGAAAAAAGAACACTAATATTTAAATATGAAAAGATTAAAACTTCATGAAAATATGTATACATAGAACACAGAAAACATTTGCTTCTGAGTGTAACTTTTCTTCGAAAGGCCTTTATTGTTATTATAAAACATATTATGCCAAAAAAAGTTAAAAATAAAGAACTAAGAATTATAGCTAATGTTTTTTCAGAGCTTGCTATAGAACTGCCCCTGTGCAGATGCTTCTGGGTTCTTACGAGGGTGGTCCTGGCTTCTACCTTTAATTTGCAGATGAGGAAATTGAGGCTTGGGGAGGTCAAATAACTCACACACCAGAGTGAAGGATTTGAACCAGGCTGCCTGGCTCTTGCACTAGGGCTGTTTGAATCCATGTTAAGCAGTGGGGGTGAAGCCTGGGGAGCCATTGAGCTCTCCATTGATTTGTGGAGAATTGGAAACCTAAAAGACAAAGAAGCAAAACCCCACAGTGCACTCAGTCCACATTCAAAACCAAGCTTGACACAGGGAGGCTGGAATGTCTATAGAATGTGGCATTATGTGCCCCTTATTGTCATGTTTAGGATTCACAACAATTAAATTTTCTTATTTTGCAAGAATTCCTGCAGTGCCACAGTAACTTTTTGTAATGCCACAGCCTATAAATGAATCAGATGAATTACTTTTAGCTAAATAATTTTACCAGTAACATTAGAAAAATTATCCCAAAAATTTTTGTAGCCAAAAGACTTATATACAATTTGAGTACGATTAAATATTTGCTGTGTTATGGGGATCCACAGCCCCTATAACTCTTAAAATAACCATGTCCAAGTGCTCATATTCTCAGCTATTGTATATTCTACGTCTTCCCTACAAAGGCTGACTAGCTCAGCAGTACTCAGTGCTTCAGGACAGTGGCGAGAACAAGGTAGAGGCGCTGGGCAGAAAGGTGGGGTGGGGAGTGCTTAGTCGCAGGACAGTGGGCTCTGCTGATCATGAAGCTGCCCCTGTGTGATCTAATACCTGAGTTCCAGTTCTTATGTCCTTGTAGGGCATGTGTGTTTGTGTGCACGCATGTGAAATGAATGTAGCTGTATTTATGGTAGAAACACTCAAAGTAGAGCAGCTTTACCTTTCTTTGTGATTGCACCCTTAGGAATACACAGTAGCCACCTGTGGCAGTCCATAGAATAGATCCTATGTGCTGGCTGGGGGATGGATGGGCTTGTACCATGTCTTTAACCAGGTGGCAGTCATTTGATAATGAACCCGGTCAGCTGTCCTGGGTGAGTGCTCAGTAAAGGACGGGGTTGGATTTCTTCTTCGCAGGGTATTCTTTATAAGCATGTCTTATCCTAGGCTATGCTTGCTCGGGAAATCACTCTCAGGGGACCTCAGGAGTCCATTCTAGCAACACTCTCAGCTTTGCAGGCATTCAGGACGATCCTGTTGATCCCGGAAGCAAGTGACCTGGAGTGCTTTGAATGTGGAGTTGGGATTTTATTAATAGATTTTCCTCTCCTCCCTCCAGCCTCCCACTGGACCTTTCTCTTCCAAAAGATCATTCTTCCTTTACAGGTGGCTTTAAAATATGACCTTTCAGTAAGTTACTTGGGTTCCTGAGAGGGGACTTCCACTCACCAATTGTGAGACATTTACAAGATAGAAGCCCAAGATAACATCTTGGGACTGAGACCTCTTATCTTTCTAGACTTGCAAACTCATTTTTGATGACACCCTTTACGTGACATTTATTTTTCCCATTCTGCCTGAGCACTAGGATTTCATTGCGATAACTCTGGGCCATATGTTACTTGATCAGGGTAGTGCAGAATAATTACAGCCTCACTGTGCTCCATTAAACCGCTGTAATTGGTGGCAGGTCAATGTCTCAGTACAGCTGCTCTGAAAATTGAGCTGACATGGATACTGTGATAGGAATGATAGCCTGGCCCCTATGCAAATGGCAGAAATTAGCATCCGGTCAGTAGGTTCTTAAATGCACTTCACTGGGCCCAAGGCACCTGCATCGGGGCTCTCATTTTCTCTGGGATAAAATAGGATAATCATGGAATAAATGAGTACTTTAACTTGCATTAGGCATCACAAAAGGTCATTGAAATGCCAAAGAACGTTGAATACCACGGAAGTGTTCAGAGTCTCACATTCCATAACGCATCATGTAATTGTTTTTATTGGTCAGTTTCATAGGTGCAGCTGCCACCTACCAGATGCAGCCCGTAGATAGTGTTTATAACATTTTATAGCATTCACACATTTTATGATATTTGCACATTGCAGAACCTTGATAACTCATCCAGAATTGTTAAAGAGGAGATAAGACGACCATGTAGCTTATCATCTGTAATAGCATACTTTAGGCTTGATAGGAACAGTTACACCAGGACCAGGACATAACCCCACATGACACTCAGACTGTAAGGCACACCTCTGACCTTTGTTCTCATTCCTTCCTTTGCAGCCAAAGCTAGAGTGTCAGCTGGACAGACAAGGATCCTGAGCTTGGCTCTCCTCTCCCAGGCTGGGTGAAGTGCATTCTACCAGCCCTTCTAGTCCAGCCGGCACAGGCCTGGGCAGCTGAGAGAAACCCAGGATAGATACCAAGGTGTGATGGGTTCCCTACCTCTCTGCACTCAGACATACATTTGTGGGAAGGGCAGACCTTGGGAGCCATGATGGAGGCTGTGGGCAGAAGAGGAGGGGCCATGGCACAGGAGAGGGACGAGGCCAGGAAGGAGGCAGGCTGAGAGTGTGCAGTGTCCTGGGTAGTGAGAGAGGGATAGGCAGGCAACAGGCGGGGTGGCAGCCAGCCTCCCAGACAGCTCCCAGCATCCCTGTGTGACCTGGACATCAACAGGATGAGCTGGGTAACCAGTAAGACATTGCGGCAGTGATGGATGTGCCATTTGAAATGAGGTCATGGGAGTCTTGCGGCTCACTGTCTGTGGAGGAAGATGGCAGTCGTGTCATGAGGACACTTAACAGCCTTATGGAGAGAGCTGTGTGCTGAGGAACTGGGGCCTCCCTCCAGGAACCTTGTAAGTGAGTCATCCAGGAGATATTATGGTCATAAAGAATGTGTTCCCACAAGAAATGTCCACTGGCTTTTTAAGGAAAGTAATGGTATCAAATGTGACTAGAAAAAAAAATGTGTATATACATTCATATACATACACATATACATGGAATATGATGCAAAAAATCTTAGAGCCACACTTGTTTTCTAGGGACAGTCTGAGCTTCTTACTAATTTTGCTTGCATTTTTCTACAGATGTTTTATGGCACAGGTTAACCCATACAATAAAGGGGTTCATAATAATTCTCCAAAGTGGGTCAATTTATTTAGTACTGGAGGATGTCCAAGTGGTAACAACATTTTCTGAAAGACAACTGCAGTGTCATCCATGATGGGAATGTGTTTGATTGGAGAGGGGAGCCTAGGCTGCATGGCCCTGCTGGAGCCTGATGTTCACTTCCCTGGAAGAATGTAGACTGCATGTAGCACTGGCCAAGTGAGCTGAGCTTTCTATGCCAGCCTCATCTAACCCCAGAGCCTCCTTTTGCCTTGCATTTCCCTAGCTAAATCACTTCCCTTCATCCACTCTAGGTCATGAATTAGTAAAGAGCTAACCAACTGCCCTCTCCCAAGCAGCTCGCTGAATCTTTCATGGCTGGCTCTAGGAAAGATGCCCTTTGACTAGTTATGTTTTTCTTTTTTTTCCCCTAATCGCCCCCAAGATTCGACCAGGATGAACACTGTCTTGATTTTTCTTCAGGAGAGTTATTTTTTATCTTTTAAATGCATGAGCTCACAAAATGAGAAAGGAAGGAAGGGAAGGCTACATCCAGCAGTACAGACTATGCACTTTACAAGGCAAGCAGCAGAGAAGGGGAGGGAGGCTGACATCCAGACCACTTGTCCAGAGGCGTGCCCTGGCATGGAGCCATGCCCACCTTTTGCTGATTCACAGAGTGGCCCCGTCTCTGCTAATGCTGCTCATACCAACGTGGTTTCCTCTCCTCCTTGTCTTTGTCTTCCCTTCTCTTTCACCTTAGCAGAAAGCCTCTCTGGAGTCTCCATGGTTTGTTTTTCTCCCTAAGGAAAGGGTAACTCTTATAGCCATAATTTATTTACAGGAAATTAGAGGAGCCGTTGGACACCTGAGAAATTTTGAAAAGGCTCTTTGAAGTTCCTTCCTTCTGATTCATTGAATAGGTCTGTTTCCATCTGGAATTCCGTTGAGGATCACTAAACAGGTTCTCTGTCAAGACTGTTGTTCCAAGGGGGTGGCTGTGCAGGACACCCTCGTTGGGATGTCTGGGGAAACCATGCTGACCTCAGGTTTAGAACTGACTGGACCATTCCCAGAATTCCCTGCTCCTTGTTCCTCAAACACAACCTTCCAGAAGGTTTCCTAGAAGCTTTTCCACGTTTGTGTTGGCCCAGGTCTTTCTTGATATCCACGCAGAATCATTACTTTGGTTTTCTGTCACGATAGGGTCCAGGGGGCTGAAATCCACAGACAATTCAGAAGGACCCAGTGAATGAGAGTTAATCTCTTCCTACAAAGTCTCCAGTCAGACCAGGCCCAAGTGACAAAATGACAGATTCAAGTTTTATACTGGTCTCTATTTCTGGGTGTGGTGAGATGCAAGGACTTTCTGAGAGATGTGGCTGTCATCTTCTCTTCTGTGGGGGGCCGTGCTCTGTGGAATGATCTGAAATCAGTTCCTGGCTCTGCCACTCTAGCTGCATAACTTTGGGGCACTGCTTCCATTTCACTAAGTCTTGGCTTCTTCTTCTGCAGGGCAAGTATAACGGCAGAAGCTGCCACACAGGGAAATTGTGAAGTTAGATGAAGAGCCCACTTGTTACTTTTGTGGTGGCCGAAACCTTCAGGATATCTAATAAAGAGGAGGCTGGGGAGCAGGAGGAGGATGGCAGTGGCCAGGGCATTCCTCAGAGAGCCGGCATGTCTGCATTCATCTGTAATGAAGCAGCTGCAGATCTGCAATGCGTCATCCACGTGCATTTTAAAACATAGGTTAAAATTTGCTAAATTCCCCTTCAGTCTTGACAATGTAAAATAGAAGGGTGTAGATTTTTGGTCCCAGGTGCAGGGAAGCCTCTGACCCAGGGCAGGACCCGGCAGGTTCACCTGGGTGTTTCCAATATGGAATGTCCTGCACCTTCATCCAGGGGAGCCTTCATGCCGATGTGCTTGTCTGTCTCCAGATCCATGGTCTGGGAAAGATCAGAGTGGAGGCTGGGCAGCTCTGCAGTGTGAGGTGGGCAGTGAACTCTCCCAGGTGAGTGCCACAGCCTGCCCTTCTTGAATAGCTAGGGAGGGTTCTATTGACAGCTTTGGACGGCCCTGCTGGGTCATGTGGCTGTGTTTTCACATGAGCTCTACAGTGTGTCACAGGGCAGGACTGCAGACTCTAATTCCTTTTCGATATTGCTTCGCTTCCTATTCATTCAACCAGCTCTCCCTCTGAGCTCTGCAATCACCATCACAAAATGCCAGCTTGCGAAACATGAGGACATGGTAGCCAGATCATTCTAGTCCATGAGCATGTATCTGGGGTTGTACTGCTTCAAAACAACCTTTGGGATGAGCCTTACTGTGTATCATCTATTTTCTAGACTGAGTGGTGGGGAAAGTATTCTTAAAGCGCTCAAGGCCATCCACCTCTGACCACAGAAAGGAGTGTTATGTCTACCAAACACCTGACAAAGAATGTTCACAGGAGGTATCTTTCTAAGAGTCCAAATCTGGAAAGGACCCACATGTCCACCGAGAACAAGAAATTGTGTAGACTTTCACAATGCAATACTATACAGCAGCAAAAATGAACACATAGCAGCATGCAATGATATAGAAGTGTCTCATGGGTATGATACAGTGAAAGAAGACAGACGCTAACAAGTGGATACCACTTGATGATGTTCAAAAATAGGTCAGAATGGTGATGATAGAAATCTGAATGGTGGTTATTGATAGAGAAGGGTGAAAGGGAGATTTCTGGATGTTCTATATCATGATCTGAGTGGTAGCTTCATGGGCATATGCATATTGTAAAAACATATCACTTGAGATATGTATACTTTACTGTGTGCACAATGCATCTCAATAGAAGAAGGCAACAACATCCAAGGACATGGAGCTCCTGGGAGCTGCTTTTTGGCCTGCAGCTGACAGGTGTGCACCTCCCACAGTATCGTTCTGAAGCCAGTTTCGACGTGGGGGCAACTTTGATCCATCAGGAACACGCGAAGTTAGTCACGCTGCTGGGGTGTCTGTATGGGGGTGTCTCTGGCCCACTCATGGTGTCCTTACCTCCCCACTGTTTTATTCACATGGTGATTTCTTGCGAGCAGATTCCCAGTGGGCCTGTAGCTTTGCCCTGACCCCATGCCCAGTGCTGGAACACCAGTGTCACAGCTTTCACTTGACAGCACCTTTGTCCCCAAGTGCCTGAATCCTATTTTCCACAGAGGGTGGAGGACAGTGATCTTCCAGAACCACATCGGCATGGCTTGCCTCTAAGAACCCCCAGTACCTGAAGCCTTTTGCCGACGGTTTGCTGCCCAGGTGGACACCACTGATTACTTCCAGCGGTGGTCAGTTCACCTGCCACCTGCTCTCTGCTTCTGCTTCCTATCCACTGCATCATGCCAATGCATCTCACCCATGCAGCCCAGTCCCCCACCCTAGGCTGGGACGAAAATCTCCATCCACTGTTCTATTTCCTACAGGCTCACATCAGAAAGAGCAGTAAAGAAAACAAGATCTTGCCTTAAGCACCATACACCTAGTATGCATTACAACACACTTTCATTTGGGCCCTTCTGGTGGCATTTCTTTGGAGAGGAAAATCTGCTTTGCACCTACCCATAACCTGGTCCTGTGTAGGGGCACCACGAGAAAAAAGAGGAAGAAGAAAAGACAAAGGGCCAGTGCCTGTGAGACAGTCAGCCCGAAAGTTCCACCATGATGAGAATTATTTCATATGTGTTTGATCCATTGTCATAATTTTGTTATTCATGAGATATAAAGAGAATGAGAGAGCAAAGTAAACACAGCCACTTGCAAGATGGATGGAGCACACAAAGAGAAACTCAGCCACAAAGTGCAGCAAAGAGCAGAATATGACAGGCAGAAAAATGACATCTGGATGATTCTACTTGAATACAAGAAACATAAATTGCGCCAGGGGACTCCCAGCCATGTGCATTGGCGTGATAATGAGCAGACCAGCCTGGACTCCCTCTGCCTTTCTCAGGAGCCAAATCCTTTGCCTCCTGTGTAATATGGGCTGAGTCTCAGGAGCCATCCCGGTCCTGTGTCTGCTGCCTAGTCCTGCCCAGTCCTGTCTAGTGCAGCCCAGTCCACTGTGGTCTTGCTCCTCTCTGTACTCTCAAAGCAGCCTCTATTATGTCCATGTGATGATGCTTTGCTACTCATTTCATTGGTTATCTTTGACTGTCTCAACTTCTCTCCCAGTCTGCAAGCTTCCTGAAGGACTTTGGGTCTTACTTACATGTCTTTGTATCTGTCTTTAGGCTGAAGGTACTCGATATATTGTAGATGATATATTTGTCTACTCAGACACACTTGTCTATTGTTGCAAATGTTATGACTCAATTTCTCTATAATTTGGACTGTGATCAGAGTCTCTGCATGCACAGCACTTTTGGGGTGGCAGGTGGGTAATAAGCATATAACTCCCTGATATAGGATCACATATGGACAGCCACATCCATTGACAGTAGCTCTTTCTCATAAAATACTATCAATATGTTGATGAGAACAATGCAAAAGTTCAAATATGTGCATTTGGTAATGGAGATCAAACCTAGGGCTATTGCACAATACTTTTTATATTTTTTACTTTGAGCCAATCTTTCTAAGTCACCAAGTTGCCCAGGTTAGGCTTGAATTTGGGATCCTCCTGCCTTGGCCTCCCAGAGTTACAGGCTTGCATAAAAGTTCAAATAATGAAAACAGTAAATATTTTAGTCTGTATTTCTCCCATGAAGTATATTTGTGGAGTCACTGAGATTTGAGAACTGTTATCTATGTTTCACCTGATGTATTTCACAAAACTAATGATCCATAGTCATTTTTCAGTTTTTGAACATCTCAATTTCCCTTGAGTGAGAAATAACAGAAAAACTGAACTATATGCACAGTATATTCTATCTGGGTCTAAATATTATTGTAAATCAGAAATTTCTCACTTTTCTTTTAGGATTACAACTGTTTTGGTGTTTTTTTTTTTTTTTTGGTATTGGGGATCGAACTCGGGACCTTGTGCTTGTGAGAGACAGGGGGCAGAACCACTGCACTAAATCCCCAGCCCTAGGCCAACAACTGTTAAGTTTGCATTCACCTGCTTTTTGACTTGGGTAATCACCAATACCTGAGAATAAATGGTTCCTGGTATGAGTTAAGTTCCCACACAAGATACCTCTCTTACATTTGAAGAAGTGAGTGCAAAATCTTCCTTTGT
This sequence comes from Heterocephalus glaber, assembly GCF_053883595.1. Classification (NCBI taxonomy): domain Eukaryota; kingdom Metazoa; phylum Chordata; class Mammalia; order Rodentia; family Bathyergidae; genus Heterocephalus; species Heterocephalus glaber. Next base: position 65,966,108 of record NW_028258320.1, read on the forward strand.
CTGCATTTCTCCATCCCTTAAATGAGGATTCTGAGTTAACATCTAAGTGTGGCTATGAGAATTAAATTGGTTAATATAGATAATATGTAGCCTTAGATTAAGGACTGGCACATGCTAAGTGCTAAATATTTGCTGAAGAAATGAAAATAAACTTAATTCTTACAATAGTGTTTTATGGTGGATACTTTCAAAAGTCTATTTCCTAAAAACAGTGAAAGACCAGCTGACTTATTTGTTTTCTATCATTAAGTTTAGGTACAATGGCAATCATCTCTAACCCTTGGTGATAATTATTTATGCAGCCTAGCATTTTCAACTTGGTTCTGAATAAATATAATTATATCCATTCTCAAGGCCCTTAGAAGCATTTTCCAACAACAGTAGCAAAAAGATACACCACATCATTTTACAACATGACCAAGTCAGATTCACACTTGGTGAGGGAGAAGCTTAGCAGAATGAGAAAATGTCTGAAAATATTAATTATGTATTACTGAGTTTCATAAATTTTTTAATTTTCTGAAAGGCGCTAATAACAAGAACCTGTAATGACTCAAGGGAAACAATGACACATTTGCATTTTGTTGGTTGAGATAAGTATAGTTAACGTCAGTTCCCTGATTGTCCCTGGAAATGACCATTTTGATAAGTGTACATTTTTTTTTCAAACAACTACAAACCTTTCTTTCAATCATAAAGATTTTGGTCATTTTAATGTTTTTTGTGGTGGGAATATATAACCATTCATTATCTTTTATTCAGGCCATACAAAAAAGGCTGAACATAATAATGTTAGCTTTTCGGTTGTCAAACAAGGGTCAACAGTTGCTTCACTAGAGTGTAATACTAACATGTTCAGAAACCTCAAGGTGTGAGTGATGCCCCTCATCGATAGCCCCACTGCTGTGACTTATCCAATATTGTTTGGGATTTTATATTTTTATTAGCTCATAGATCCCTGGGGGCCTGCTAAGTTTCACTTAGGAGGTCCCAGCTATCGAGAACAATTAGAGCTAGCTCTGGGAATTAAGAAAAAGTAGATCAGTCACTGAAGAGTCTATGGCTATAGTATAGTCCATAGTATAGACTCTGTATCTAAAACCATTAAAAAGAGGGGGGAGCTGGAAGAAGGAGAGGCGGGAGAGGCCAAGTCTCTGGGCTTTTTCCTTTCCTACCTGAGTTTGGTGTAAGATGGACACAGAGACAGCCCAAGAGCTGGGAGGGTCTGCTGGATCCAGTGGGGTGTTTCTGGAGAGGAAGGGGCTCCCAGGGGTCAGCTCTAGAGCATACAACTTGGCTGCTGCAGGGGACACCTATGGAGACCCTCCCTGGTGATGCCACAAAGAGAAGGAGAATAGAGTTACCCTGTATTTCTGTGCCATGGTTTGCCTATGTCTAGAGATTCAGCTGGACCTGACTGCAGCCATCCTGAGTTGTGGTCACCTCGATGGCCCTGTGTAACCCTGGTCTGTTTCCCTTGCATAGTTCCCCAGCAGACTATACATGACCCATCTGAGTGGTGTGTGGAGTCTTCTGACCTGGTCCCAGGCATTGTTAATTGTAAGGAATGTTCCTGATGTCCATAATATTAGCTTGAGACAAACCAAGTACATTCTGGCTCAGATGAAGTCAATTTTACCTTGAGCATTGTATAAACCTCTTCCTTCTGACTCAAATTACAGGGATCCACCTGTCCTGCTGCTGCCCAAGACTCACTTCTGTATGTAAGTCCTCCAATAAATTTCACTCTGTATAGTCCTTGATCTGTCTGCCTCCTTTTCTTTCAGTTTTATGGCACCTTGTGGCTAGTTCTCAAACACTGGAACCAGGTTTTCTGGAACTGTGTTCTTCCAAAGTTCTCAAGTTGGAAACTTATCTCCAAATTCCTATGTTAATGGTATTTGGAGATGGGATCTTTGGGAGGTTTAGGATTAGGTGAGGACATAGGATGAACTCCCATGATGGCATTAGTGGCTTTATAAGAAGAGGAAGAGTGACCTGAGATTGTATGCTTTCTGTGTCTTACCATGTGGGTCCCTCTACCATGCTATGATGTAGCCCAAAAACCCTCACCAGATGCCAGTTCTGTGCTTTTGGCTGTCATAGCCTCCAGATCACAAGCCAAATAAAATTCTATTCTTTATAAATTTCTGGTCTCAGGTAGTTTGTTATAGTAACAGAAAATATACTTAGACACTCTGTCTGGCATGGAGTTCAAGCTATGTAAAATATTTAAAGTCTTCTCACCAAAAAGAATAATCAAATATTGCCAACCCTTGTAACATGGTTGCCCACAAACACTGCTTATTAATAAGGTTGAATTTCAAAAGTGAGGAGCAGCAGTGCCTCTAATTAGAAAAGAAACAAAAATAATAGATACATTGCAAAGGACCTGTTACGGCTTGTATCTGGATGTCCTCCCAAAGGTCATGCGGTCATAGGTGGAGGTTTTCAGGGGTGGTTGGAGCTAGGGTGTGTGATGATGGGATCAAGGATGTGATGTTGAGATTGGGTCACAGTGCAATGCTAGGATTAACACTGCCCCACCCTGGGTGTGAGTGCTACCCACCCTAAGGGCGTGCATCCTGGATAGGTTCTAAGGGACAGAAAGAGGCTTGCTGCTTGCTGCTTGCTGCTTGCTGCTTGCTGCTTGCTACTTGCTACTTTGCTCTTTGTCTACCTTCTGTCTTCCATGAACTGTTTCTCTTTTGCAATGCCCCTCTGCCATGCCACCCTGCCTTGGAGCCAGCCAACTATGAACTGAAACCTCTACAAACTGTAAGGCAAATAAACCTTTCCTCCTTTAACTTTGAGTGTTAGGTATTTTGTCTGAGCAATGAGAAAAAGTAATTAAGATAGACCCTAAGTACTAAAAGAACCGTTCCAAGCACTTCACGTTGCTATGCCTGGTTCACTGGTGTTTGGGTAGTAGCACCAACTTGGTAAGGCCGGATCTTTCCTTTGGGATGCTTGACCTTGCATTTCGCTTGACTTACACACCTGTCTCTGGCTTTCCCTGTGCTTTAGGATGAAACATGCCAATTCAGGAGTCCACAGACATTACTAGTGCCTGGAAAAGTATCTTGCACTGAGTAATAGTTGCAGCCAACTCTTGGGGGAGAAATGTTAAGCATATGGAATTGCTTGTAATATCTGCTTTTGTTGGTATTTTGATTGTTTTTGTTATGGCCTCCTTCCTGTTTGATCTGATAACTTCCAAAATCCCTCCTCGAGTGCTGGTCTCCTAGCCTGAAGCAACGGTGTGGGCAGGAATCATCAAATCTCCTGCTCACCCTGCTCTCCCTCCATCCCTTCAAGGTGAAGGTGGCAGGAGATTCTCTTAACTGAAGCGGTTAGCAAATCTATTCCAGGCATCTGCTTCATTGGCCTGATCAGAGTTTCATGACAAAGAAACTTCGCCAGGTATTGAAATCCAATTAACGATTACAATACTACTAATAGCTAACATGTGCTGAGCATTCATGTGGTAGCAGATGCAACTCTGAGAATTAATTGAGTTTTCCAGTAACTCTGTGGTTCTCATGCTCATATATCTGTCCCACAAAAGGATGGGGACCCAGAGGAGGTAAGCAGTGTTAGTGGGTATGTGGCAGGGCCCTGGGCTGCCCTCTTACCAGAGTTATAGTGCATCTTCACAGTGCCCATCAGGAAGTGAGCCGGACTTCCAACGCAGCTAGCCCTAATAGGGCTAAGCACCCAGCTGCTGTATAAGCTGGGATCACCTGGGGTGAGGGGAGGGGCGGTGCGCAGAGTGCATTAAACCACATTGTTTTAGATATTTTCCTCATTGGACAAAATACCCAACACTTACAAATCAAAAGAGGAGAGGTTTATTTTAGCTCATAGTCTGTAGAAGTTTCAGTCCATAGTTGGCTGGCTCCAAATCAGGGCAGCATAGCAGAGGGGCACCAGAGAGGACAGTTTATGGTGTAGCAGGCAGGAGGCAGGAAGCAGCGAACCTTCTTTTCCGTTTTATCCCATCTAGGCTACCAACCCATTGGATGGTGCCACCCACACCCAGGGTGGGCCTTCCCATTATCCACACCCAGAACCATGTTAAACCAGTCAGAGGACTAATCCACTACCACACACCCTTAATCCAGTTTCACACATCTAAAATCAAGTCACTCCCCAAAGCCCCACCTGGAAGCACATGAGGCTTTGGGGGCCTTTGGGGGACATTTTAGATATAAATCTTAAAACACATGCACTTTGCTCCACATGCGTGGGACCTGCCCAAGATGAAACCATCAGTAAGGATGCAAGATGAGGGGGGTTGTGGAATTGCTCCAGTAAAGGCAGATTTTGTATAAGTCAACACGCTAAATGAAAGAAGCCAGCATCGTAAAGGGGCACATCTTACCTGATTTCATTTATATGAGATGTCTAGAGTAGGAAATTCCCAAGATACAGGAAGTAGATTAGTGATTTACAGGCTGGAGGGAGGAGCTTGGGGGAAATAGAAGTGTCTACTGGGGGTTAAGGATTTCTTCTTGTTTTGGAACATGAAAACGTTCTAAAATTGATTGTGGTGATGGTCATTCAGCTCTAGGGATATATTAAGAGCTACTGAAGTATACACTTTAAATGGATGGATTTTATAATATGTGCGTTATATCTTTTTTATATTAAATAACTTTATTATCAAACACACACACATACAAAAAATTAAAACCACTCAAAGAAGAACAATGCAAGGGGGAAAAAACTACAATAATACTCAAATACAGTAGAACTCAACCAAAACAGAACTGAAAAGCACTTAAACATTTTTCCATACAACTTAAAAAACATCACAAGCACCAACAAGACACAAGAGGATGTGATTTATTTCAGAAAGGTCCCCCAAACCAACATTGAACAAATAATGATCTGGAAAAAAAACTCCAGTTAGTTAGCAGACTCCACATAAGCCAAGCTTCTCCCTAATTTAAATTTTGATACAGTCATCATGAGTTATATCTTAATGAACTTGTTATTAGTAATAAAAAATCCAAAGTCTTGAGTCTGGTCTTAAATGACTTAGGGCCAAAATAGAGGCAGCATAGAGGTCTCGAGCTTTTGTGAGTTTCATAAAATTCGTTTATTAGAGGAGGAAATGGCTGATTAATTAAATTTATATGAATAATTGATGTCGATCATAAAAATTTAAAGCACCCATAATCCTGACACTTAGAAATAACCATAGTTAATACTTTGGGGTTTACCCTTGAGGATTTTTTGCTATGCATGTAAAAATTACACAGAGAAACTGGATCAAACTGTCCCTGAGATGCTGCACTTTGCTTTTCTCACCGAGCAGGGTTCTGTCACAGTGGCTTGCCAAATGTGAGAGCAAGGCCATCAGCATCATCACCACCTGGGTATTTCTTAGACATTGCAAATTCCAGAGCAGCATTGTAGGCCTCCAAAATCAGAATCTGGGGGTTGTGGGGCACAGGACTCTTTGCTTTAAATGTCCTTCCAAATGATTCTGAGGTACGCTGAAGTTTAACAACCAAAGCTTTCCATGGCTGTGTTTGCCTTTACATACGTACAGACTTTTGCTGTATTTTTAATTTATATTTTTGGATTACTTTTACCGATTAATACTCTGTTTGGGCTACTATAAATAAGGCTGTAAAAGGCATCTTTATACTATCTTTGTGCACTAACTTTTTAATTTCTTCAGTTATATTCCAAAAGTGTATTTACTGGATCAAAGTCTAAGATCTTAAATACTTTCAACTTGACTTCCAAAGATTATTTTAGGGCTGGGGTGTAGCTTAGTGGTAGAGTACTTACTTGTCTACCATGTGTGAGGCCCTGGGTTAGACCCCTGCACTGAAAATAATGTGTATTTCTTCCTACAGTGTATGAAAACACTTGTATTTGCCCCACATTTTTGGCAATTCTGGCTGTTGTTTTTATAAATCTATAATAATGCAATAAGTATATAGGGCGCACCATTGTGTTCACCTTATAGTCTTTAATTACTGCAGTGACCTTGAGCCTTTTACATAGCTATTGACTATTCTTCACTTGTGAAGATTTTCTTATGCTTTTTACTCACATTTCTATTGGATTTTCATCAAATTTTTCTTTCACATTTCTTTCGGATTTTTTTCGTGTGGAATTTAATGTTTTAAAGTAATAAGAAGTCTAACTCCTTGAATATCATGTGTACTGAAATGTAGCTTTCTGAAGTACTTGCTTTTTAACTTTATTTTTTCTATTTAGAATTTATGATCTGTAATGTCATCAAATTTTGTTTTGATGCCATTCTTAGAAAGGCAATTCCCATAAAATATTGTATAAGCACTTACATATTTTAGTAATTTATGTTAGTAATTTTACATTAAGTCTTTAACATATTTAAAGTTGAAGTTGTCTAGTTTTTCTCTAATGATTATCCCTATTTTCTTTATTGAATAGTCTTAGCTTTCCTGCTTAATTTGAAATCTAAACCTTATTATACATCAAAATTTCTTATATGCTTGGGTCTGCTTTAGTCATAGTCTATTTCATTAGTCTATCTCTTTTGGATTCTGTTTTAATTATCGGAGTTTTAATATACATTAAAAGTTGAAAGATAAATGCTTTCTCATTGATCTTTTTCCCCCTTTCGGAGTTTTTCCTGGTTACTGTCACACACATAATCCTCAAATAAATCTTAGTCAAATTTTTGAAAAAGAATTTTGGAAAAAAATTTTTTTGTGGTGCTGGGGTCTCACGCATGTTAGGCAAGTGTTCTATGACTGAGTTACATCCCTAGCTCTGAATTGGAATTTTGTCTGAGATTACCTTCAATTCACAGAGTATTCGTCAGTATTAATATCCTTAAAATACACACTTCCCACCCTAGAACATGATAAGATATTTACAATTACTAGGGTATCTTTTTGGATTCCTTAGAATCTTGTGGCTGTTAGCATGGGGGTTTGTTGAGAAGTCAATTTCTAGGCATAAATTTTTATGGCTGTTATGAAGCATGTATTTTCTAGGCACATTATTGATTTTTTTATGGACTGACTTTGTAACTGTCCACCTCATTGAAGCCTCGTATTATTTCTATTATCTCCTCACAAGTTTTCTGAGTAGACAATTATGTCATCTGAAAAGGATGATAGTTATCATCTGCAGTTTCCAACATTCATTTGTTTGTTTCAGGTTCTTTTCTGTCATACTAGTTGTACTTTTAGAATAGTGTTAAGCAGTGATAGTGATTAAGCAACCTTGCTTTGTCCCTACCTTTTAATGGAAGTGCTTTATGGTCAGTCATGATGCTGAGATACATGTGTCCAAGGTGCAATAAAAAATGGTGAATATTTAACTTTTACAATTTCATTACAGTAAAAGACACATTGCCATTCATCCCCCTCAAAACACCCTACCTCACTTCATTGACCTGTCATTCTTGCTACTTTCTGAAGCAGATCTGGAAGTCCTTTTTCATGAGTGTCTTTAGTTGTGCTGTTGTGGCTGCCATGATGTCCTCAATTGATCCAAAATCTTTACCTTTACTGGTGATTTTGACTTGGAGAAGAGCAAGAAGTCCCATGGGGCCACATGGAGGATGAGGACACACCATAATGTTTTTAGGAGCCTGCTTTTCTGTTGGATGGCACTGGGCAGCAGCACTCTCTGTATTTTTGATCACTCTCATAAAGACAATGACATTGTGTCTTTTACTGCAATAAATTTTTATTTAAACATTCAGTATACATTTCAAACACACTTCATACATGCACACTGACACACACATTCACATACATATATACATATATGCAAATTCCATTCACCCATCCATCACGTCTGCTAGTAGTTTACATTCTTGGTTTACTAAGACAGTTTGTTTCTTGCTTTCCATTTTTTGTTTTACCATGGACATTACATTTTATCAAATGTCTTTTCAGGATCTATCAAGATGACAATGTGTTTTTCTTTTATTGCTCTATTTAACAATTATTTCTCATCCAACATTTGCTAAGCATCTGTTATGTTATTAATCATTTTCTTAAAATATGGAGACACAGATAAACTAGAAAAGCTAAGTTCTTTGGTTTCCCAGTTCTTAGCAAATTAGAAACCAACAAAGAGAAAGAAGAATGAGTGGGCAATGGTAAATGTCACCATTCAGTTGTTGCCGAGAAATGCCAAAGGGATGAAAGAGGACATGTGTCGCCATGGTCCCCACTCTGGCCACTCATGAGAAGCTCCTACAAAACAAAACAGAAACCTAACCTGTGCCCTAAGCCCACTAAATCAGTGTGTGTGCGTGTGTGGTGGTTGGTGCTGGGGACCAGGAGGGTAAATAAGGCATCTATGAACATGGTGGCTAAAATAATGTTGCAATTCAACTGAATCATGACTTCAGCTTTCCTCCAGGAGATGCTGTTGGCTCAGTGTTTTACAAAACCCGAAGTGCCTTGTGATATTTCTATTCTTCTTCTTATAATTATTAGACTGATCCATATAAAACTGCCATTTTTGGTAGGCAAAATATGGTCAAATATCAGCAATTTTGTACTGTCCAACCTTACATAATTATTACTAATTACCATTTGTTTGCTATTATATACCAGCCACTGTACCAGTATTTCCTATGGCCCATCATATTTAATTTTCATACCAACTCCATCATGTGGAAGCTGTTTATTCCAATCTACCGATGGGAAAACAATCCCAGAGGAGTTAAAGAAATCATTTAAAATCATACAGTTAGTAAGTGGTAGAACCAGTAGGTTGACTCAGATCAATTTGACTTCAACTCTGTGGCTTTTTCTTAGACAACAGGACTGTCTCAGATCTGCTTTATTCACTGTTTTAACCACTGACCCAAGATGGGGTGTAAAGGCTGTTCAGTAGAGCAAGGGCTCTCAAAATATGGTGTGCAGACTCTCAGCATCACCTGGGAACTTGTTGGAAATGTAAATTCTTCACTCCTCCCTCCTGCTAGATTGGAAACTCCATGGATGGGGCTGGGAATGTGTGACTGGTGATCCCTAATATTTGGGAACCACTGCCCTAGGTGACAATAACAAGAGCTACATGGTACTGAGCACTCTCTGCACCATATCCAACTGTCCCACTGCCCTATTGATTTAATCATCTTAATTCTTATTTCTGCAGAAGCTGAAGCCAAAACAGATGGTGAATAGATTGTTTGAGACCCTACAGAGAGCTTGTGGCTATGTCTGAGTTTGAACCCACTCTGATGACCAGGTCGAGGGCCTTGACCACCTTGCTCAGTCACACTCAGCTCGACCTTGTTGAGAAGCCCATGCTTCTCCTTCTCTGCAAAGGGTCTCCAGTAAGCTGGGTGGAGGAGAGAACGAATGGAGGTAGCGTGGGGTATTGGAGGAGATGAAGCAGCTTGTCCTCCATGTCCTTAGGGTGTGGAAGAGAGGGCTTTGGTAGAAAGATTCCCACTGAGGGGGTTGGGCCCTTCCAGTTAAGGCATCCTTGTTTTCTTTCCCATGGGCCAGATGCCTTCATTCAGGCTCTTTGCAGTGACTGCACTTCGACTACGGAGTGCTCTCTGTGAGTTGGGGGCTTTGTATGTCCAGGGTCTTACCAGGGATTACTGTAAGGCAAGAATAATGGCGATATTGTTTGCAGAGCCAAGGTGGAAAATCAGACCCGGGTGGAGGATTTATTTTTCTGCCATAAAGCTGATGGGGGCTCTTCAAAAGTTCACTGACTGTGGCGCTAAGTCTCCCTGGTTGGAAACACTCCTGGATGACAAGGGCAGAGTCCTGGCTAATGCTGTGCACACCTCTCTATCGCCAGGCATCCAATTCCCTGTGAATTTTGCAATATAGTGACAGTAATGGAAAGCAAAATGATCTCTAAATAATGGTTTAAGATGGCTACTTGATAAGGGGCAATGCAATAATTATGATCAATGGAGCATGGATTCAATATATATTGCCCATTTAGATGCACCAGATTAGCTTAACAGCTTTCTTTAATGTTCTGAGTATTGTATGTGTGTGTGTGTGTGTGTGTGTGTGTGTGTGTGTGTGTGTGTGTAAGGAGGGAGGGAGGCAAGGAAGCAGAGGGAAGGGAGGGAGAGAGTGGGCAGCCAGTGAACTGCTGAGAGCCTTGCTCTGGCTCACATTGATCAATGTGGCAGAGGCGACACAGTGCTCAGGAGGAAAGGAAGTTGAGCTTTTAGAAGGCGTGTGATCCATTACCAAGAGAAAGCTCTCAGTGTTGTGTGTGGCAGACAGAGCTTTTGTGCAGGGAGGTGGAGGCAGGAGAAAGGGTGAGGGAGAGATACCTGATACGAGTTTACTTGCAGGACAATGATTGGCGTAATCACAGAAATTAGGCATGCGGGCGGCCAGGCAAAAGAATCCCTCCACACCCCTGAACCAGGCTCTGGAAACTAAGTGGGCTGGACAGTGCTGGATTCTGAAAGCTGGGCGGACCACGCAAATGTATTTTGCCAGGAAGTGGGGGAACTGATTTCCTTGACATTGGTCCTAATCTCCCCACCCAGAGGGAATTGTTCCGTGACAGCCTGTCTAGCAATCTGGGTCCATTCCCTACCTTTCATGTTTCCAGGTTGATCCCAGGTAAGGCCGAGGGCCTGTGATCAGTGTGTAATGATGAAGGCAGCGTGCCATGTGGGCTGGAATTCCTGGGATAATGGGGATAAAATGGTTGCAGTCTTCATCTTGCTTTGATTTGTCAGTTAACATAACAGCCCCCTCTTCCCCCTGTCATGAAAGGACATCAGTAGGAAGTGTCACTATTCCATGTGACGAGAAGCCAGCCTGCTAACTTGATAATCCCCACTGATGGCCCTGCTGAGTGGCTAATTGCCTCAGTGACTTTCAGGCCTGCAGAGGCAGCTGGAGTTTAGATGATAATAATGGCAGCTAAGATTCACTGAGCATCTACTATGTGCCGGGACTTTAGCGTGGCAGCTCTTAAACTGCACAAAAATCACCTGGGGTGTTTATTAAATAAATGCAGATTCTGATTCAGTAAGTCTGGGTGGGGTCCAAAGGGATGCCAAAGGTTCTGGGTAGCAGATCCCCCCTTTGAACAGCCAGGGTCTAATGCCAAATCTTTTTTGATTCTTGTATGAACTCCATGAGGGGAACTGTTGTGAATCCCATTCTACAGAGGAAGATATCAAGCCTAAAGAGACGAGGTATCTTATGGAATGTCCCGCAGCTCTTAGGTAACAGATCTGAGATTTCAGATGAGGCATTGCCTCTTCCCATCCTTCTCTTTCCTCACAGCTGCAGCCACAGAGAAAGGTACAACATGATGTACTACAGTCACAAGCTGAAGCAGCCTGGATTCCTGAGTGACCCTGAGTCATTCAACCCAGATGGCACGGGCAAGACAGAAACTCAGTTGTGTGAAGCCATGGAGATGTCAGGACGCATCTTTGCTGCAGCAGCTGGCTGAGTTAGCTCGCCATGTGCCTTTAGGCTCTTCGCTTCTGTGCTTGGGCTACTGAAAACTCTTCACAGGGCCACTTGCTGCTGGTCACCAGGCATCCAGACTGGTCCAGAGCATCACACTGTGAAGTAGCTATCCTCATGAGACCATGAAAAAAACAGACATAAGCTAAGACTCTCCAGGGGTCCTGACAGAAGAAAAGTGATGCTTGCCTTTCTTCTGAGCCTTCAAAGTGTCGAGGCTGGGGCTTAGGACTGTACCCAGAGCTCATCAACACCTCACGCTAATTTTCAAATGCTCCAGGCTTGATTAAACCCAAAGGGCAGTTTGCCAAGTGCTTCCTCCCCCACCTTAATTGTTGAGATTGTGTAGAATTGGAGTAAAATTTAATCCAGATGTTTCTGATTCGTTTAAGTTCAAATCACCAGAAAATACTCTTAAGTTGCTATTTGATGTTGAAGAAGTTTTTCAAGCATTTTCCCTGTTCTTAATAGGAGAGGTCACATTTGGGTAAGGGTAAATGAGGCCCATGCACCTAGAGGTTTCATCTGATTTGATTTGAAAACCCACTTTTGTGAAATCTGAGTCAGAACTCAATTTTTCTTTGACCTCCTTTTCAAATCCCTACCATGACCATCTCAAAGGGAAGCCAGAGTCATTTTCATGCAGTTGATATCAGGGATTCCTGTTTGAAAAATTAATACCCCCAGGCATGGCCTTCTCTGGCCCTTGGGTCTGATTGGAGCTGGCAAGTGGCCACTCCCTGTTTGAACTACAGGAGAAGAAATTTGGGCCAGGTGAGCACATTGATTGGACCTCATTTTGCTACCTAGGAACATATTCATTCAGCTGATGCAAGCCAAGGTGGCACCAAGTGTCTGAGAACTGATAAATAAGTTCTACAGGCTTCTCATAGTCTAGGGCAGTAGTTTTCAAAGTGTGGTTCCTGAACTGCAGCACTAACGTTATCCAGGAACTTAAAACTGGGAATTCACCCTCATCCTTGATAGATGGAGTCAGAATCTCTGGAGGCAGGGCCAACAGTCAGTGTTACCAAAACCCTGTTCATCCTGCACCCTGACACTTGAGAATTGAAGGTCTAGGGCAGTGGTGGCAAACCTATGGCATGTGTGCCACAGCCGGCTGTTTATTGTCATGGAAAGTTCCAAAAGGTTCACCATCAGTGGTCTAGGACTTTGGGCAATCCTTGCTATGTTACTCAGCAATATGTGTTACCTCCTTTGTAGGAATTATGAGATAACAGTGTCATATGATTCCAGACACCCAGACTTAAGCAATACTGGATTTACCCATGGTTGTAAAAATGAACTTTTTGATTGAATGAAAAGGCCAAAAAAAAAAAAAAATCAAACAATCCCCTGAGTTGATGCTCCCTCACCAAATGACCTTTTCATTTTTCTTTGCAGTGGCTGTGCTGTGTGGTTGTATAGACACAGCCCAATGCCAGTTTTCCACAGTGGCAATCTGAAAGTGAAAATTCTTCTGATACCCTGCATTGTTTTCTGGAAAATACCATTTCCTCAACATCCAGGCTTTTATGATATGTGCATTTAGACAGACACTGGATTTGGCAAGTTGGTAGGACAGGATCACCCTCTTTGGTGTGAGTTCACTTGTGCTGCCTTACATTCGTCAAATGTTAATCGAGCTGCTGTTACATTTTAGGGCAGTCCTGGAGGAACTCAGCGAGTCACCTGGAGACAAGGCTAATAACCCCTGTGCCTCACCAAAAAGCTCCATGACGAGAGGCTGGCAAGGACAACTGAACACATGATCAATCAAACACCATTCTATGTGAGCACTTCCCAGCAACAGTGGAGCAAAGGGCAGACGGCTGAGGGTGGTCCTAGACTGCCTCCCAGAAGCCCCAGGTGTTGAAGACCTGGTCCCCAGCTTGGTGCTGTTAGGAGCAGGTGGAACTTTTAAGAAGTGGAGCCTAGTGGGAGGTTTTAGGTCATTGGGGTGTGCCCTCGACTGTGGGAATCCAGTCTTTTCCTCCCTTTCACTTCCTGGTACCATGAAGAAAACAGCTTTGCCCTACCACACGCTCCCCACCAGGATGTGCTGCCTCTCCATTTGGCCTCAAAGCAACAAGGCCACTCAATTTTGTACTCAAATCTTCAAAGCCAAATAAACCTTTCTTCTTTTTGAGTCAATTATCTCAGATATTTGTTATAGTAATGGAAAGCAGACTAATGCAGGTAGTTATACAGGGATTCCCAGAGAGGTGGTGCCTGGGTCACAGAGGATGAGTAAGGTTAGGTAGGAGTGGTACATGGAGAGGCATGGAGCTATGAGTGAGGATTGTGAATGTTTGAGGGCTTTGGTTCAAGGGGGTAATGGTGGGGCCATGACCTGGGTACTTTCTCGTTACTGAGACAAAATACCCCACATCCAAAGTTAAAGGAGGAAAGGTTTATTTCAGCTCACAGTTTGTAGTGGTTGTAATCCACAGTCAGCTAGTTCCAAGGCAGGGCAGCATGGCAGAAGGGGATCACGAAAGAGAATCAGTCCATGGTATGGCAAGCAGAAGGCAGTGGGCAGCAAGCCTGCCTTCCATCTGTCCTTTTATTCCATTCAGGCTACCAGCCTTTTGGGTGGAGCCACCCACACCAGGGTGGGACTTCTGTTATCCACATCCAGAACTATGCTGAACCTGTAGTTACCACACATCCTTAATCCCAGTATCACACACACTAATCCAGTATCACACACTCTAATCCAGTATCACACACCCATGACCCAGCCACCCCCCCAAAGTCCCACGTATGAGTGCATGAGGCTTTGGGGACCATCTAGACACAGCCAGCACAGGCCAGTTCATGAAGGGGTGTATATGGCACCCTAAGTTCCTCCTACTTCTGGGGATCCTACCTCAACCCATTCCCTTGAGAAGCATCATGCTGCCTGCTTCACCTGTCACTCATTCCTCTCCACCCCTCCGGGCACTTGGGAAGGCAGTGAGCGACAGTAGAGAGTAACAGGGTCCAGGGGGATTTAGCTCAGTGGTGCTGCCACCTGCCTCACAGGCTCAAGGTCCCAATTTCAATCCCCGGTACCAAAAAGAAAAAGAAAAAAAAGAGAGAGTAACAGGGTCCAAGGACAGAAGAGCTAAGATTAAGTCCCAGGTCAAAGAAGCAAGGGTAAGAAGTGCTCTGTGAACACCATTCTCTACAGCACGGTATTCATGGTGTCAGCATCACCTGGAAGATGGGATAAAAGTCCTTTATTTGCATCTGTCATGCTTGTACTCATTCCTCCCCCTCTTGGCCTTACCGTTTGCTGTGCTGGGACACAGGACTGCCCCACTGTGCACCTGTGTACCTTCCACCTTGCCCTCTGTTCGCGTTGTTCCTCTCGCTCGGCTCAGAACACATCGCCTTTGGGAAACTTCTTTGACTGCCCTCGTTCACGGCAAGCCATCCTATGGACTTCCAGTGCTTCCTGTCTGCCCATTAATTGTGCAGGACCTCGGAGTCTTGTGTTTATTTGATTCTTACTAGAATTTATGATTTCTCCCCTCAGTTTCAGAAAAGTGTGATTCACGGAGACTCCAGTGAAGCCTAGGCACGTAATGAGCTAATGGTTGCATGAGTAGTAACCAGGGAAGTTAGTGCTCCACTGTGGCTTTGAAAAGAATTATGCTAAAAGCTCAGTTGTATTTTTCACTGGGAAAAAAACCCATGAATCATGGGTTGCTTTACAATATTAACCATTAACCATTAGGACCTTTTTGGGGGGGAAGTGAGAGCACAGGACAGAGGAGGTTTTGAAGGTGTAAGTGTAGATCTGATCATACAGCTTCTCTGCTTAAAGCCTTCCATGGCTCCACTTTCCTCCCAGGATGAAGATCAGCCTAGCCCACCTCTAACTTTCTCAGCTACCTCACAGCCCTAGGGCTCAAATGGGCTGCCCCTGCAGTCAGTTGCCAGGCTCTGTCCCCTGGGTAACCCTATGCCATCCTATTTCTCTGATCCTCTTGGTCTGAATAAAGCATTTTTCTGTGTGTCTTATGGCCCAGGGGTCTGCCCTCTTGCATCTGTCACATTGGTTACGCTTGCTCTGATTTACCCTTGGCCATGTGCTCCGTGAGGGCAGGGACCATGCCTAATTCACGAGGGTTAGGATGGAGGCTCCTAGTTGTTGGTTCCATGCACAAGTGAATGAATGTTTTGCTAAAAAGGTGAGGGCCAGCAACCTGTAGGTCAGGATAATGTTTATTATGCAACACTAGCAAGTAAAGTCCCTGGTTGAGACCAGCAGCAGCTTTTGGACAGTGGAGCATGGAGTGCATTTGTACCTATAATAAAAACATCTTTTCCTGAGGGTTCCAGCAAATCCTCTTAAGTGACTCCATTTCTGTGCTTTTATTGACATATATTCTTGCTACTGAAAACCTGTCATGACAATTTCACATTTAGAATATGCCTAGGTTGAAGCTTTCTGGAGTTTGCCAGGATGTCAAGTTTTATTCCTTGATGCATTTTTTTCCCCAGCTGGCTTTTCTCTACCGGATAATGGAGGGTTATAATGGAAAGGCTGCAAGATCTTTCAGAGGCAATGTGGCGAACATCACTGCTATAATACAGCCGGCAATCGCCTCCTGAAGTCCACAGAATGAGTCTTGCCTGAGCAGAAGAAGCAATTTTGATAAAGCATGCCATGCTTAGGGAGGAATCACCCCCTATAGAAGGGTTTAAGAATTACGATAAAGCAGCAGGGCCACATTCTTTCTTTCTTTCAGAGTGGCTCTAAACAGTCATCACAATAATGTGATATCTGAGCTCTTAATGACATCGGAAAAGAGGGCTTTCTGTTGTTGTTGCAAATGTTCACAAAAGCACCTTGAGACAAAATCTAAAGAATTTGCTTCAAAATAAACTGCCAGCCAAACATGTGCCAAGTATACTAATTAGTCACATTTCTCAATGACACCGTCAGGGTAAGAAATGGGATGAGGACTTTAGAGTTGATAGAATGGATGATATACAAATATTTTGGGTGAGACATAATCAGTTAATTGGTTTATTAAATTATAAAACCATTGTTTGCCCGAAAGAGCAATAAAACTAACTAATGAATAGTCACCCCTTTGAAGACTTCGTACATTAATTATGTTTACGCATCACTTGCGGCTGCCCTGTTAGACAAAGGGCTCTTTATCTTCACACGCCATGGCTACAATGTATTGTGGCACAAATGATCGGACCGACTTTATGTCTACATAATTACAGAAATCTTATCCCTGTTGTGTTTGCACATCATTTTCGGTTTTTTGGAATAGTTAAACTCCATTTTACTTTTTAATAACATTTTAGAAATCATTGTGATTCAGGTAAACAGAATTTGATTGCTTTGATGGATTGAAAATGGTTAGCTCAGCCTGAGTTTATTTGATTTGTTTCTTCAGGGATTACAAAGAATAGGATTTTATCTCCAGACTGACAAAAGAGACAAACTCTGCATTTTTGCCTACACAGTGGCAGAACTGCTAAGCCACATAGCCCCTCCACAAGAGAAATATATTGGGCTGGGGGTGGATTTTTATTCACGATCTGAGTTTTCATTCCATCAGATGTGGGCTGGGTGGGGAGGAGGTGTGTTTTATTCTTGCTTTGCTTAGCAAATTGTTTTATTAGTAAGAATAAAATCCGAGTTACTGCAGGACACTAAGATACCAGGGGGATAACAGATACCAGGGAGATAATTTGACGAGACAAAGCCTGTGTTCGAGGTAGTAGTCGCTTTAGGCAACGACCCATCTGCTCATTGAATGGCTTCCAAAGGCAATGCACCGATGATTTGCCTGGCTCTCCTAGAGTTGGGTCCTGTGGCCTCCCTGAGGGCTCAGCTTTGAGACCCAGGCAGTGGCATGGTGTTTCTGGTGCTCCTCATCACTCTTTTGAGTGTGACTTGACAGTGGGGGTTGATGGGGCCCAGAGAAACCAGGAGCATGTGACATGCACTGCAGAGAAAGGCCAGGACGCATTGCAAATAAATACCTTTGCTCCACAGGGCCCTCTTGGCTCAGGGAGGGTAGGGTCCCCTTAATTCTGGATTCTGAAGGAAAACTCTTTTCATGCCTGTCTTTCTGAGGGAGAGGGGACAGGAAGCACAGCTAGCTACTTTTGAGTTGCTGAGTCATGGAGACTAATGCTAAACTTGTTGTAGGCTAGTAACAAAGTGTGTCAAGGAAAAGAAATAGGAATTTGTTTATGTATTTATGTATTTATGCATTTATGTATGTATGTGTGTATGTATGTATGTGTGTATGTATGTATGTATTTATTTATTTATTTAAGTAGGAGTCTCACTACGTTGCCCAGGCTCACTTCAAACTCCTGAACTCAAATGATCCTCCTGCCTCAGCCTCCTGAGTAGCTGGGACTATAGGCACCTCTGTAACCACCATTTCTGGTTTAGAAAATAGGAATTTAGAGATAACAACAGAAACATCAAACCCAGAACTAGATTCCTACACTGTCTCATCATCTGTGTGACCTTGGATAAAGTCTGGGCCTCACTTACCTCATTTTCTCCTGGGATCACTGGAAGATTAATACACATAAGTCCCTGCCACAGTGCCTGGCACAGAGTATGTGTCCATTGTGTGCTTGGTGATGCCACTAGGTGTCTATCAAGGGCATGGCCATTGCCCTAGGGGACCTGCTATGTGGTTGAGACAGTAGAACATAGGTGAGGACAAATGTTTCAAACACACTGGCATCTCTTTGTTCTGAAGGTCACTAATGAGGGATAATGTTTCAGGGCAACCCATATAGGGTTACAGGAAATCATGTGACATTGTCATGGGTTCCTTTGATTGTGGCTGGAATAGGCCAATTTTGTAGATTTCATGCTAGAAACAATCACAAATATTCAGCAAATAATCACATGCAAATAACCACCAGGTCAAATCTCATTACAACAAACCCAGTTTATAAAAAGCAAAACTCAACCACCTAAAATGTTCCTAATGGCACTAAAATGTTCCCCTACCTTATTTGCTAGTTAATTGATTTAAGAAGGAACTGATGCAGTAAAAATAATACTTTGGGCAAGCCTTTGAAATATTATGCAAGGCCATTTGGTTTTGATGTAAACCTAATACTGGAAATATGCAGAGTAAATGCAGAATCAGAGTGAGGCGATGTGAAGCAAGAAGCCTGTCAGGTAGAGGTGATTTTATTTTTGAGACAAGGAGGGAAACTGAGGAAGGGAAAACCGCAAAGGAGGAACAAGAAAGACAAGGTGGGAAGGCGGTGCAGTCTGAAAGGGACAAGAGGAAAGCTGGCAGGGGGCTGACTCCAGGCCACAGGGCTGGCAAAGTGATTCCCACTACAGCGGGGATTTGCTGAACACTCAGGAAATTGGCCAAATGAGTTTCCATGGCCTCTGAGCTTTAAATGCACAGCCAGCCCTGGAACCTGCCAGCTAAAGTGATTTTTAGCATCACTTACAGGAAGTTGAAACCGTTTTGTGGATGCTGGTGCAGTGCATAGGAGCCAGTCCTCTTCACTGTTGGCTCCGCAGTGGTCTGGCCTGTGGTTGTGGCCCTGCGTTTTGGTCTCTCCTGGAAGAGAGCTCTTCAGGAAGATCAACAGGAAACAGGCCTATGGTGCACGGGGACTGTTCAGGGGATGGGAGAATCGGGGCTTGGGGGTAGGGGGAGATAGGTAGATAGCCAATGAGAGGCGAGGCCTGGACCACATCAAGGGGCAGTGGAGTTGACAGAAGAGCTTGCTAATATCCATGACAACAAAGGTAGCCAGAAATGTGCCTCCCGGGCATTAAAGTGACCGTCATAAGTTCTGGGAAGTCGAGTTGTCATCTGTGCTGGAAGACAGGGAGTCTATGCACAATGACCAGTGACAGACTAGCGCCTTGGGGATGCAGATTTGTGAGGGTAAGGCCGGCAGAGGTCTGTGCTGAAAGTGACAGGGTAACAGATATACCTGCCACCCAGATCCCTGTCTGGGAAGGATCTGCAGCTAGCTGCAGGAAGTGGGGTCTGTGGACAGCCTGACCCATGACTCCCTCAGGGTCCACCCCAGCTGCAGACAGCCTTGTGCCCAAGACCATACCTTCCCTAGAGGAAACCCACATCCAGGGATGCAGAACAGCAGGAGGATAAAGGCCCAGCCCTTTTGGCTGATCTGGGACCACTCTAGTGCACAGTATCCACTCAGGAGGGCCCTACCGAGTTGGGGGTGGTATAGTCAGGTTCGCATGATATTCCCTCTGCCTAATTCTAAACTCCCCCTCCTCCTTCCAGAGGTGCTGATCCCTAGTAAACAGCATGCGCAGCCCAAACTCTATCACAATATCAGCTTCTAGAAAACTCACCCTCTGCATATAGAAAAGGACTCAGAACATGATGGGGGGGTGGGCCAAGAAAGATTTGTAGACTGCAGGTGCTCAGTTTACTGGCAGCAGAGTAAGGCATCTGAGGCAGCATTCTGCACAGTCAGGAGGTCAGGGCAAAGCATGGTATCCCGGGGGGGGGGGGCGGGGGGCGGTGTTAGCCTTGTACAAGCCTCTGGGTGCCCAATGTGCTCCTGGAGAGCAGTGTCTTAGTATCTTTGAGCTGCTATAACAAAATATCATGGACTGTGTAACTTACAAACAATAGTCACTTCTCACAGTCCTGGAGGCTGAGAAGTCCAAGGTCAAGGTACTGGTGGGTTCCCTGTCCCGTGAGGTACTGCTCCTAGTTTCTATCTCCTCACATAGCAGCAGGAACAGGGCAGCTCTCTGGGGTCTCTTTTGTAAGGGCACTAGTCCCAGTCTTCTGGGCTCTACCTCTTTGACTTAATCACTTCTAAAGGCCTCAGCTCCAGGTATTGTATTGGGCATCAGGATTTAACACACCAATGTGTTCATATGTGTGTTGGGATGGGGGCACAAACACTCAGATGGTGGTAGGCAGGTTGTTAGGTTAGGGTCAGGGATCCTGGAAGAACTGATGAGAGAGCAGTGAATAATCTCACCTGGCTAGAAAGAGTGATGAGCAAAGTGCTGTAAGTAGATCCCCTTCCTTCTTATGCCAAAGCATCTTGTGGCAGGGATCACACCCATGACTCTGGGTCTGCATGTAGAAAGTGTTCAGTTGATACCTGGAGTGGAAGTACAGGAGCAAGTGAATGTGAAGGGTGCCTGAAGCCTGGGCTGGGAGTAGTGGAGGCTGGGGGAACACAGGCCAGGGTTCTGTGAGCATTGTCCCAGGCTGTTGGAGAACTGGCTGTGTTTTGGTGCACCCAGTCTTATCTAGGGCTTTGACTGCCTTTCAGCACTCGGGCTTCTGGTACACAAAGTGATGGCTGACAGGCACATTTCCAGCCAATTTACATATATGTAAAGTTACTTGATTTGGTAGTGATTTCTTTGCTTGTCTAACATTTCCCTTTTGCAGTTGGCATGCCGCGTAAAACTCTACATTTTTTTGTCAATCTGCTCTTACAGTCTACTCCACCAACTGTCCCGCAAATGAATGTCAGAAGTGATGACCAACAGAACGGAAGACTGTCTTTGTTTGTAGAGCAATAACTGTCATGAACCTCTTTCTTGCAGAAGGATAGCCCCGTGTCTATGTCTTGTGGAAGGGAATGTATGCATTTAGGTTTTGAGGAAGAAAAATAACTTTATCTCAGAGACAAAGTTCTGGAATTCATAGGTCTTAGCACCCAAGGAAATCATAGGTGGTGACTAATTCCTAAACTTAGAACAGTTGTAATGGTGCTTCCATTTTAATTTGCCTTAATAATAATTTAAAGGGGACAATGAATATTTTGGAGCATTGGAGAAAGTATCTCATGTAAAATGTTATTAGGTGCAGTTTATGCCCTAGAGTAGTGGTGGTGAACCTATGGCATGCATGTTGCAGCAGGCTGTTTGTATCATTGAAAGCTCTAAAAAGTTCACCATCATTTCCCTGGAGGAAACCATATGGTAAAGGCAGGTGAAAGGGTCATTAAATACGCATTTCTTATATAGATTTCTTCTATAGATATGCAGTTAATGAATTCTGGAGGAAAACCCCTTTATAGTCTAAAGGATAATTCATTACATGATTTCTATTTAGCTTTCAAATCTGAACAGGACTTTGGAGCTATGACTTCTGAGGATAGACATAGACAAGCAAAAATAAAGATGGCATAAGCATAAGGTTTTTTTTGTGTGGTTGTTGTTGTTTTTTAAGCAAACTGATTCTGCAAGAGCCTTGGCTCATTTAAAGTGATGTAAACCACATGGATTTTTCTCAACCTTTCCCCTGTTGTATCCTGGCTGCTTCTTAACTTGAGTGTACTTGATAGGGAAGTCACGCTCTCCATTTTACATAAAGCACTTTTCTGAGTTCAGTCATTTCTTCTAATCTAGACTTTCATGCCCCAGTCCAGTGAGCTTGGGTCAAACTAACAACACCTACTGGCTGAAGTTGACATTTGATTTTCTCCTTGGCCAAGTCAGGGGTTGAGCATCCAGACTAGGTTACTATTTTAGTGAATAATGAGATACCTCACAAACTTAGTGCTTGTACCTGAGTGATGACTAAGGCCAAGGATGTCAATTTGAGTGAGAAAGTAGAGAGGTACCAAATTCTGCCAATCTCCACTGCCAGTGGAGAGGATAACCCAAATGACTCTGGTAGATGATGACTTGGGGTCTACACAGCCACAAAGAGGGAGAGCCCCCAAGACTGTGTAACTCCAAAGCCCATGCTGAGCTCTGCCAGCTGCACATCATTGGCTGTGGACTACATGGAGGCTGATTAGGCAGCAACATCCCATCAGCCTCACTCTAGCTAATACATCTCCTGGTCCAAATGTGCAAAAATTTCTCTAGCTCCAGACGAGCTTGGCTGTAAAGAATGTGTGGTGTCCCTTGTAGAGCTATTAGTTAGATGTTTATTATATAATGCCAATCAGATATATTAATGATATGTTCGCTGGTTATTTACTATTAATTAGTCATTAAATATGAAATAGTGATTTGCCAATTTAAACTTCCACTAGCAATGCAGAGAATTTCTGCTTGTTCCATGTCTTTATCTTCACCCGGATCTAGTACTAACGGTTAGTATCATGGGAACTGGATGCTATCTCACTGATATCTGCTTTCTCTTTATTGTTGATAGATTGTATGACATATTGGCCATTTGGGTTTCCTTTTCTGGGAACTATTTGGGAATGCTCTCATTCTATCTCTTTATCATCTCTATGTCTTTCAATCTCTTTGAGACAGGGACTTATTGTGTTGCCCCGGAAAGTCCTGAACTCCTGGACTCAAGTGAATCTCCTGCCTCAGCTTCCTGTGTAACTGGGACTACAGATGCACCACTGCCTGGCTTTTCCTCTTGATTTCTATTGTGCTATTTGCCCTTTTAAAAATTAACTTATAGAAATTCTTTATATGGCCACCAAGATTTCATTGGTCATTTGTGCTGTAGATAATTTCTTCTATCTTATAAAGTTTTGTAAACTTTTACAAAGGCTTTATGCCATATAATTATGTATGCACATTGATCCTTGCTTTTTTCTGGATAGTGTTGTACCTCATAGTCTCCTAACTTTTTAAAGTCTTGAGTTTACACTGAGGTCTATAGTACATATGAAATATATTATTGTTTTTTTCTACAGCCTGAAGTAAGATACAAGTTTCTTTTTGCATGGAAGAATGACCATTTCTCCCAGTACCACTTATTATGATTGCAGCCTTCTACTCTGACTCACAATGCTTCTCCCACCTAGACCCAGTTTTCATGTGAATACGAGTTGGTTCCTGATCATTGCCTATTCCTGTGCCATACCTATTTAATTAATGTATCTTTATAATAAATCATGCTGCTAGTTCTTCAAATGGTTTTTGTTATTTTTAGGCATATAGATGTTAAACTCAGTGTGCCAGTAATGTACTTTAAAATGAACGTGTCTGATTAATTAAATTCATTGATCTTGCCGTGTTCAATGCTTAATAATATAGTGTACTGGGTTCTACCAACTAGGAGAATTCACTCCTTATGATTCACTTGCAGCCCACCTGACCTAGTGTAAAGCTGACTGTTGAGAAACATTTTGAAACCTCTTTTTATGTTTATTTAAATAAAAGTCGTGACTTCGGTCAATTTGATTTGTAAACCGAAGCTAAAGTCTACAGGCCAGCAGATAGTGGTTTTTGGACACTATAATTGTAGGAGTCCCCTGAAGAGAAAGTCGTTCTTGCTTAGGAAGTAGCTTTCCAGGTTCGCCACCAGAGGGCAGAATGAGCACGAGAGTCCCCCAGGCTTTTCTGGGCGTAGGCGGAAGAGGGAGTCCTCCTTAGTTCAATTTCAGACTGTACCATGTTCAGTGTGCTGAACTGAAATGGTACGAGTATTTTTTTTTTTCTGAGATGTGTTTTCAGCCATTCGGGATGGTGTTTGCTGCCAGTCTTATCTCAGTTGAAGTATTTTTCTCCCACACACTGAAAGAGAAACTCACTTCCTAATTGCTGAGATCAAACCTTTGATTTTGTCACAAGTAAATGCTGTTTCATGAAAAAACCAAAACCAAAAAACAAACAAACAAACAAAAAAACAAAATAAAAAACAGCTCTAGCCTCTTATCAGCATCTCAGACTCTCAAAGTCAAGTGACTCCTCATCTGAAACAGGGTAATTTTCCACACAGGCTACCTTCTTGCTGACCCTGCTATTCTGTTTGTACTGATGAAGGATCCTATTTATTTGATTGAAAGTTGATGGGTGTGTCTTTCTTGACCCGGGCTTTATTTGGTGACAACCAGTCCATTTTTCTTTGTGCTGCCAACACAAACAACTTGATTTTCTAGAGTACCGAGTTTTCATAAATAGAAAGAAAAACACATATTATAATAATTTCCTTTGCTGGAGGAAATGACCCAAGGCACAATGTAGTTTTTTCTTGCAGTCTACTCAGAGCAGAAGCAGAGCCAGCCCTTCTGGGGCACCGAGGGTGAGTAGGTTCTGCTCAGTGCCTGTCTGGAAATCATCCTTTTTTGAAGCCCTGTGGACATGTGTTTCCTTTCTTTAATTCACTGAACCCCATTTGGAAGAGATGTCTTCCCTGGAGAAGTCATCCAGAACAGCTAAAAAAAGATCCTTTAAATGAAAGAAAATGATGTTTAATATGGATCTTGAATTGGATGAAATCTACAGTAGCTATGATTAATATTATCATTTGTATTTAGTTCAGAACTCCTTATCAGAGACCACCTTTGCAATTCTTCCTGTTTGTCCTCATGGCCAAGACTAACTGGGACCTCAGCTTCCATGTCCTCTTCCATAGAGTGCCCTCCACCATGTCATCAAGCAACACAAGCTACACTGCCCTTCCATTGTCCTTGCCCTTATCGCTGGAATGACCAATGTGGCTCTGAATATTCTTGTCCTTGCTGGACCACCAGGTCATTGGAAATGGAGACCATTGGTTGCTGCTCACAGAGTTGGGCACAGGGCATAGCTCAACCCATATTTGCCAAATTCCAGGGTGATCTCCCATCCCTGGGCTTCACATTCACTCTTTGGAAGGTGCTTCCAAACTTTCACTTGGTTTTAGTGTGAGGCAACATGCTGCCTTGACAGGAGCTCTGGCCCTGTAGCTCAGATCTGTGTGGGTATCCTGGGGTGTTTGTTCTTTGGGGCTCTGTAGCACTTGGGAACTGATTTATATGAGCTTAAAACCAGACTGTTGGCACTTCAGAAAGGTTTTTTTTTTTTTTTCTCATTTAACACAATGAATAGCTTTCCTGTGCCTAGAAGTTTAAGGTTTGTGTCCTGGGAGGGCAGGGAAGGATAGTGAAAAGAACAGGGTTGACTGGCCCCATCGATAGGTACTGGAATATTTGTTGCATACCTGAATGAATGATTCACAAGACTAGAAATATTGAACATATACAAATAATGCAGGCATCGAGTACTTTGCTAAGTGATTCAGAGCTATGCTAAGTGCCTACTTTGGAGTTTCATTGTGTTTAATCTTCGAAATTTTTGGAGGTAGGTATTCTTGGTGGCCACACTTTACAGATAAGAAAACTGAAGCTCAGAAAGGTTAAGAGACTCTCGTATTCCCACACAACTGCTGTTTCTGAGCCATGACTTGAACCCAGGCTTGTCGACTCCAGAGCCCATTTTCCTACCCCTGGCACAGGGAGCCAAGTTGCTGGCACATGGGATGCATTGGTTAGAGGGGGCTCCCCTTTCCCAGGCATGACGCAGGGCCTCCTAAAGCCTTCTTAAAAAATACTTTGGGAATAATGTAGGTGTGAAAAATGTGATATATTTCTCTTGAATTCCTAGCCCTTCAGATCTTTCTTTAGTAAAGGAAACTCTGGAAGGTACTGAGTTGGAGGAAGACACAGTGGGCCTTTCAGCGCTGCGGAGACTTCAAAGCCAAGAGGGCTTTCAAGGAGAGATGTCTCTTCCATCATTGCAATGACTTTCCTCTCATTCCCTCCCAACAGCATTGGACTTGCCTTTAGGATCCCCAACTGGGAACAACTTCAACTGGGGCGGGGGGGCGGGGGGGGCGGGGGGGCAGCACTGGGGGTTGGGATGGAAGCCAGATTCTGCCCTCCTAAATCTGGCCCCAGTGATAGAAGGCATCTTTGGCCTCAAGAAGTGTAATACAAAGAAAATTCTAATTGCTACAGCTAAGTAATTAGAAGATCCAACCTATAAATCATAGTGCAGCCACCCCTTTAATTATGTGGAACAATTAAGTAGGTGACTAATGCATATGCTTCCTAGATGAGCATATTTAATGTCCTGTAATGGCAACAAGTTTCAAGCTGATTTATCGTTATTTTGTTTGGTCAGATGATTTTTTCTGCATTTTAATGTGTTTTGTGGTTACATATTTGCTGTGAACAAATAATGCTTTTTCCAGGTAGTGTGCTGTAAAGGACTGGCTGAGTGATTTGTTTACTATTCCTCCAAGCCCCTCAGAAATCAAACAACATTATGTACTTATTTTTAAGTAGCTGCACTAAAATCTTAAACAGTCTCCTTAGAGCCCTTCCTTTTCTGCCAGTATGTACACATACAACAAAATATTTGAGAAATTATCAATTTTCTTGCGTCTCATTTTGACACCTGGGTGTGAGGTTTCAATGTGAAACTTTAAAAGCTACACAGGCAGAAGCGTCTCCTAACTATGAGATAGTGTCTTCATTCCCCAAAGCGGAAGTTCGTGCTGGTAATGTGATATCAAGGCACGCACACTAGGCACACCAGTGACTTTTAAAATCGGAGTGCTATAATATTATAAGAGAAGCATTTAATGGTATCCTCTGAAAGCTGCTCAGATTGGCAGAGTGGTAGCGCTACTCGAGGTTTGGGGATCAACTAGGCGTAGGTTTAAGCCTCAGTTCTTCCCAGTTCTTCGCTGTGCTGCCTGAGGTAAGTTGTTTAACTTCACTGGAATTAAATTCCAGGAAAACGGACGAATCACTCCTACTCTGCAGATGGCTGAGAGGCTCCGAGACATTGCAGTGTGAGTTTCCGGTCTCGTGCCTTAGACGCAATAGTTACTTGATAGATACCATCGCTATTGGAACCCAAATAAATATGGTCTTCTTGCTCACAGCATCCAAAAAGCACAGATCATCCCAGAAGCCTGATGATTTTCTGCCAATCCTGACAGGGCCTTTTCTTGAAAGGGCAGCAGGGGGAAGATTGCATTCACCTAAAACCAAACATCTAAAACATCCTTCTTTTTCATCTTCCTGTCAAAGTGCCCAAGTCGTTCCTCCCTTTCCCCCAAACTCTACCCTAACCCTCCTCACCGCCTCTCTGCTCCTGGAGGCTGCCCTGGCCCCTTACCTGTTCCCAGTGCGTCATTTCTCTGTGCACTTGCTGCATCCCCTTCCTCTCCTCTGTGTTACCCCGGGCTCAGGTTCACAGAGCAAAGCCAGTGCCATGCACCAGGCAGCCTCGGCTTTAGGAGGAGCAGGGGCACTAAAAAGTCCTCTGCAGTACTAAGCCCTTTGTCCCCGAGACACTAGCACGACAGTGTTTGACGGACATGGTTTTTAAAAAGCAGTCAGAGATATTGGAGTTTATGTTTTTTTGTTATCGAATGATAAGAAAGTATGAGAAAAGAGCAGGCTAGAGGAGAAGGTGAGAGATACCACACTGGATGATCATTTAAGGTTCACGGGGTGGCGAAGGATCCGAGAGGACAGAGGAATGTATTAATCACATTAATAGCAAGCAGCCAGCCTGTGTGGGGGATCTGTCAATTACAGACATTTTTTTTTTTTTTTTGTACCAGGGATTGAACTCGGGACCTTGCACTTTCAAGGCAGGCGATGGCACCACTGAGTTAAATCCTCGGCAATTCTAGACATTTTAATGTGGGTTGATTTGTTTTCATGACAGCCTTGGGCGGTGGGAACTTTGGTATACCCACTCTACAGGTGAAGTAACTGAGGTGCCAGGGTCAAAAAGCCAGAGTTTAAATGTAAGCAGCCTGGCCCTTGACCTCCGCTCTTACCCACCCCAGTGTTACTCAGCTACCTGGTCATGGAGCGAAGGACTTAGGGACTTTCAGTGTCGAAGGTTGTCTACACTGGATGAAACCTTTAGAAGAAAAGCACAGAGGCCCTGGGCTGCATTACTATCCTCTGGGGGGCCTAAAACAGTGCCGTACTACGACTGATCCTTCATACACACTAGGGGCAGACAGACAGACAAGGAAGACATCAAGCAAGAAGGGAGTGAGTTTCAGCACAAAAGGAGAAGGCAAGGCTCTCTCTGCAGCCATGCATGGAGCACTTTCCCACGGACAGATTCTCTACTGGATGGGCCAGTACTAGATTTCCATGTCACGAAAGAACCAGCCATCCAAAAGGACGAGCTACCAAAAGTGTCCTGGTGGTGAGGGGTGAGTAGCAGTTGCTGTTTTGTTTTTCCCTTTAAAAAATATGGCCTGGAAGCATGTGGGTTATATCTTTATATCAAGCCTCTTAAGACTCACACAGATACCCTAACATCCAAGGAGGTGGTAGGAGAATTAGGAACCTTCTCTGGCAGAGGGACAAGATCCCTCCAGCAGGACACTGCAGACCAAAGAGTTAGAATGCCCAAATCCATCTGCTTGGTTTTTGTTTCAAGACAGCATATCAGGATAGGAGGACTCTTCAAGGTTCTGGCTTAAGGCTGTCGTTTAAAGACATGCCACTGAAACTCAGTGACTCTAAGCCCGGGCCAGCTGCAGCCTCAGGGAACCTCTTTGCCCCATGTATAACAGAATTGTCACTGTGTTTCTTGGTGGCACTTGAAATAAAAGCCAAGGAATCATTGTAGAAGGTCCATTTTTAAACAGATTTTCTAATGTGGTGTTTTATACCCAATACTAGGCTTTGGATTAGTTTCCAAAATGCAGGTTACTTCTTTATGCCCGGCTCTGATTTTGAATCTATTGAGTGAGAGCCGCCCGTCCTATTTAGTGCTGGGAATTTCACAGGCGATAAACAGCATCTGGGCATCGCTCACCTCCTTTGATGTTTAGCACAATTTACAATGAAAGCTTTGGGAGATGTTTAAAACCGTGCAAGGTCCTAAATCATTAAAGGAATGTGGTGCTAGACTTAAAAAATGATAATTGAATGCATTCAGCAATAAAGCTGCCAAATTTTAGTAGCCTGTTTGCTAGAGGCTCTTTAGGTGAAACTGAGCTATATTAAAAAAGAAGAAAAGAAAAGAACACTGAAGAACTTCTCCAATAAGAAATTATTATTATACAAATTAAACATGGACTGAGACAGGTGAAAAGAAAAATGGATCAGCTAATAACATCAAAAATGCTAAATGATCAGACTATAATCATTCTGGATACTTTCTCAGTGTGCTACTCACCTCTGTCTCCTTCCTCTATGGGCCCCCATAGCAAAGTTTGGAGCTCATTTCCACAGCTCCTTGTCACTAGAGTGAACTGCAGCCTGGTATATCTGGGAGAGTCCCAACTAGCGTCTATTGACCTATTGTACGTTAAAAACAGTTACTTTGGAAAATTTCTAAAATATACAAAAATACACAGAATAGAGTAATAAAGCTCCATACATTCCTGTTTCCTCCCTTGTACTATTTTTTAAACAAATCCTAGGAATCATAATTATAAAAGACAAGAACATTTTTGAAAAAGCATATCTTCAATACCATTTTGACACCCAAAATAATAAACTAGAATTCCTTAATATAATCAAATATCAAGAAAATGTTAACATTTCCATTTTTCTCATAAATGTTATAAGTGTATTGTTTTTCTCCAGCTTTTTTGCTTTTGATTTTTATTTCTAATAAAAATCTATATTGATATCTGTTAAACTTCTATTCATCTTTAGATTCCCACTCCATCTTTTTTTCTTTCAGTTTGTTATTTTTTGTGTTATTATTAACCCATGGATTTAAGTATATTGGATATGTTTCAATTAATCAGTCATTGTGTGTATTGATGCTCAAATTAGCCCAGGTTTGGTGGCTGGGAACTTCTCACTGGCTGTTAAGCTCCTTGACAAGATCCCCACAGTCTTTGGTCACTTTCTTGCTCCTAATACAATGAGACTGTTCAGGTTCATCTTGTACATCTCCTGCAGCCAACTTTTGCACCACAAGGCCCTCTTTTTCCTTTAGTGGGTGAAGTATTTAGAAAACACGATGCTTTCAATTTGCTCATGCCTACTGGTTGGTAATGATTTCTAGGACTTTTCAGTGGATATGCTTGGAAAAATTTAAAGTAAAACATATCTTGTATTCATATTGATATTTTTCATTCAAGTTCAAAATTTCAAGATTTTTATTTAAAACTAAAACTTTCCACTTGTAGTTTCATTTTCTCACAGTATGAATACTCAATCACCAGTCTTTATGTCTGTCTCTGCGGCTGTTTTGATTACATGGAACTTATTATCCAGTAGATTCTTCAGGAAGAGCACACAAGAAAGAGAGTTTGAGTTCTTTTGTTATCAAAGTAGTTTATCTTTAGTATTTATATTGTAATGTAAATTTAACTGGTTATAAAACATTTTCTCTTTTTTAAAAAATTAATTTAATTGATAAAACATTTTCTCTTTATCTTAGAGATAATTACATTTTCTTTTGGCATAAAGCTTTATTATTCAACAATCTAATGGTAATCTATATTCTTTCTAAGTGACTTGGTCTTTTTTGTCTGGACCCTTAAAGGACTTTTTCTTAAATCTAGAACTTATTAAGACTACAATTCAGTGTTGGTCTTTCTGAATGAATGTCCCTCCTTCCTGCCCTTCCTTTCTTTCTTTTTTGCTGTGATTTGTTTTCTGTCTTTGATATGGAAAGACTCCTATTGTACATGTGTTAGCTTTTCTTTCTTTTTTTTTTTTTTGCCTAAGTTCTGTGTCACTTTCTTTTCATTATTTTCTTTCTTTCTTTCTTTCTTTCTTTGGTACTGGGGATCGAACTTGGGTCCTTGTGCTTGCATGGCAGGCGGCGGAACCACTGAGCTAAATCTCCAGCCCTCTCTTTAATTCTTTTAATTAAATTTTTTTTTGTCTTTTTGCCTTTATATCTTGTAGGGTATTAAGTGTTGTGTTTAGTCTCTGATGAGTTTCTTATACTTTGTTCTTCATTTATGAAGTGATTTACTATTTTATTTCTAAATTGTTCCTGACATGTATAACCTCATTTATAAATTTTTTAAAATTTGCCCATAATTTTCTTTCATATTTTTCATACCTCAATTTCATTTTTATTTTTTTTTAGCTCATTTAAAAATATTAGTTGCATTTCTTATCACTCTTGTGGGCACAGTTTTGTGATCTGCTTACTCTCCTTTTTGAAATATTAACTTTGTATGGGATTCAACTGAAATCCTATTGTGTTGGTTGCTATTCTCTCAAAGTAGTTTTCCTTTACTTTTAGATGGAATAGGGGGAGTTAAAGCATTTTTTGGTTTGTTTGTTTTGTTTTGTTTTTCTGATTTCATGACTCTAGAGCTCCCTCTTGTGTTTTTCCACAGCATGATTAAAAAAACAGCTTCATACTTCTGAGAACTTACCCCCCTGTTGCCATCAACAGTCTAACCTGGATCTGACATTTTTCTTTGCAATCCCTTCCTATTCTGGATTATACTTCCAACATTTCTCCTTTCCGAGCAGATTTGTCCCACATGGAAATTTTTCTTTGTTTGTCTTGAGAGGTCATAGGACCCAGACTACTGAATCTTTCAGGTACTTTCTCCCTGCCCTTGCCCTGTCCTGAAAATTGGAAATAAAAACCTATTTCATGCTTAATTTCTATTTTCAAATTAACCTACCATATTTCCAGTGTGAGCCTACTTTAGGAACATCCTGTTTTTAAGTCCACTTGATGCCCCATAGCTTCCATAGATCGTGTACTCTGGAAGGTTTAATTGCTTTTGGACTCTATGGGAACACCTGCCACTTAGTTTGTTTAGTGGATGTTATTCACAAGTTTAGGTCCTGATGCCTAGTTACTCTGGCTGCGCACATGAGTGGGATTGGGAAGATTAAAAACTTCTCTGCATATTCTCAGGATCTTCTCCCAGTGTCATTTTTAATGGTCATCTTTGACCAAAATATTTTCTAACTCATTCAAACCTGATCTGAATTTATTTGATAGCAAAGTCTGACCTGGCATGAACTAGAGCTCTTTATATTTTTTATTTGTCTCATTTTTTGAAATATTCATACATTTTTTTTCCTATAAAAATGTTCATGCCTTTAATTTTATCATGTGATCCCAGATCCATTGGTGATGTTCCATAATATATATTATATGAAATACATTACCATTGTAAAATAGGAAAAGCTGTAAAAAATGAAACAGGAGCCCCAGTGCAACAGAGCAGAGCTGCCCCCAGCACAGAGGGGGTGAACTTTCTGGGGCACTGTATGATGACCTCCAGTGCTGAGGAGGTAAGCCACATGGGCACCAGCAGCACACATGCCCCGCCCATCCCCCATTGAAATGAGAAGACACTTAAACAAGTCTAAAAACCAGCCTCCCAGATCACCTAAAGCAACCCCAAAGGGAAACAAGATGGAACAACCTGATACTAAACCACCTGGACTCCCTGAACTGGCAACAAAAGAGGATTTGGAATAAATGAAATCAGAAATAATTTCTTAGATAACAGCAGAGATTGTGCCCATAGTGGAAGACATGACTAATAAATCGAGAGGACACAGATAAAAAAAGAGAGGAGCTGAGGAACATGATGGATTGCCAACATAGGAAACAAATGGAGTACATAAAACAGATGCAAACGGATTTCCAGGAGATTAAAAACTCCACCAAAAGTTTACAAAGCAGAATGAGCCAATGTGAGGACAGAATTTCAGATATAGAAGATAAGATTGCAATTAGTGACCAGGAAAAGAAAAATTTCTGTAAAATAGTAAGGGATCACAAGAAATCAATCCAGCAACTGCTAGATAATGCAAAGAAGAATAACATAAGACGGATCGGAGTCAATAAAGAAACAGGTGAGAATGCAGACAACATAAAAAAAACCTGTACACAGAAGTGATGGCAGAAAACTTCCCAAGCAGGGGAAAAGAACTTGACATACAGATAAGTGAGGCATATAGGACTCCAAATAGCCTTGATTGAAAAAAATCTACACATAGGCATATAATTGCTAAGATTCCAGAAACCCAACAGAAGAACAAAGTTCTACAAGCAGTTAGAGAAAAGAAACAAATCACATACAAAGGAAAGCCCATCACAATCACAGCAGACTTCTCAACACAAACCATCAAGGCAAGAAGAGCTTGGAATGACGTATTTCAAGCCCTAAGGGAAAACAGCCTCCAACCCAGACTGATGTACCCTGCAAAACTATCTTTCAAAATTGATGGAGAAATAAGATACTTTCATGACAAAGAGCACCTTAGGAACTTCATGAATGCCAAACCAGCACTCCAAAAAATTTTAGACAATATCCTAGGAAAAGACAATGAGGATCACAACCCCAGGAAGCCCAGCAGAATGAATCCACCAGACATGACAAGAAATTAAATACAAAGGGGGAGAATCCAACAAAAAGAAAAAGTCATGACAATGATAAGTCAATACGTATCAGTTATAATCATCAATGTTAATAGTCTCAATTCACCAATCAAAAGAAGTAGATTGGCAGAATGGATCAAGAAGCAAGATCCAACAATATGCTGCATACAAGAAACACACTTACTTCAAAAAGAAACTCATAGCATGAAAAATAAAGGGTGTAAAACAATACTCCATGGAACAGGAACCTGAAAAAAAGCAGGAGTAGCTATCCTCTTTGCAGATCAAGTGGATTTCAAACCAACACTGATTAAGAGAGGCAAAGAAGGGCAAAACATTCTTGTAAAGAGAACAATCCAAGAGGAAGAGATGACAATCATAAACATACATGCACCAAACACTAGTGCACCCAACTACATAAAATAAATACTAATGGACCCGAAAAATCAAATAAGCACTAATACAATTGGAGTGGGGGACCTCAATACCTCACTGTCACAAATAGATAGGTCAACCAGACAAAAAATAAGCAACAAAACACTAGAACTCAATCAAACTCTTGAACAAATGAACTTAACAAATGTTTACAGAGTGTTCCACCCCACAAAATCAGAATACACATTCTTTTCAGCTGCACATGGTTGTTCTCCAAAATAGACCACATACTCACTTGTAGAACATGTTTCAGTAAGTGCAAAGGAACTGAAGTTATCCCCTCTGTATTATCAGACCATAGTGTGATGAAATTGGAGATCAATAGCAAAACAAACCACAGGAATTTCATAAACACATGGAAATTGAACAACACACTTCTGAATAACCAAGGGGTCACAGAGGAAATTAAAGAAGAAATCAGACAGTTCCTATAATTAAATGGCAATGACAATACAATATGTCAGAATCTATGGGACACAATGAAAGCAGTCTTATGAGGGAAATTCATAGCAATGAATACTTATACTAGGAAAACAGAGCGAGCCCAATTAAACAACCTAATGTTGAAGCTCAAGCTTCTAGAAAAAGAAGAGCAGGACAAACCCAAAGCTCATACAAGGGAGGAAATTATAAAGATC
This sequence comes from Heterocephalus glaber, assembly GCF_053883595.1. Classification (NCBI taxonomy): domain Eukaryota; kingdom Metazoa; phylum Chordata; class Mammalia; order Rodentia; family Bathyergidae; genus Heterocephalus; species Heterocephalus glaber. Next base: position 66,000,649 of record NW_028258320.1, read on the forward strand.
AGAGGAGAAATCAATGCAATGGAGACTTAAGAGAATGATATAAAAAATCAATGGAGCCAAGAGTTGGTTCTTCGAAAGAATAAACAAAATTGTTAAACCCTTAGCCAAACTTTTCCAAAAAAGGAAAGAAAAGGCCCAAAGCCATGCAATTAGGAATGAAAAGGATGAAATTAACAATGGACCCAGCAGAAATCCAGAGGATCATCAATACCTACTTGGAGAACCGATACACCAATAAGACGGAAAACACAGAAGAAATGGACAGATTGCTAGATGTGTAGGAATTACCAAAGCTGAATGAAGAAGACCTAAAAATTCTAAACAACCCAATGTCAATCAATGAAATTGAAAATATAATTAAAAACTTACCAAGAAAAGCTCAGGTCCTGATGGCTTCACTGCTGAATTCTACAAGACATTTAGAGAGGAACTACTGCCACTACTGTTTAAACTCTTCAATGAAATTGAAAGGGAAGCAATACTCCTGAATTCATTCCTGGAAGCAAGCATCATCTTGATCCCCAAAGCAGAGAAAGACCCAACCGAAAAAGAGAACTATAGGCCAATCTCACTAATGAACATAGATGCAAAAATCCTTAATAAGATACTGGCAAATAGAATGCAAAAGATCATACACCCTGACCAAGTGTGATACACCCCAGGGATGCAGGGATGGTTCAACATATGCAAATCAATAAATGTAATACATTATATCAATAAAGCCAAGGACAAAAATTATATGATCATCTCAATAGATGCAGAAAAAGCTTTTGACAAAATCCAACATGCATTTATGATTAAAAAAAAAAACCCTACAAAAAATTAGAATAGGTGGTCTCTACCTCAATCTGATAAAAGCCATCTATGAAAAACCAACAGCCAATATCATACTAAATGGTCAAAAACTGGAAGCCATCACACTAAAATCAGGAACAAGACAAGGATGTCCACTATCACCATCCCTGTTCAATATAGTTTTGGAAACATTAGCCACAGCAATTAGACAAGAGAAAGAAATAAAAGGAATAAAGATAGGAAACAAAGAAGTCAGATGACATGATACTCTATATAGAAGCTCCCAAGAACTCCACAAAAAGTCTTCTAGACTGAAAAACCAAATGCAGTAAAGTAGCTGGATACAAGGTCAACACACAAAAATCAATAGCTTTCCTCTACATGAACAACAGACTCACTGAGAGAAAAATAGAGCAAAATTTCCTTTCACAATAGCATCCTAAAAACTGAAATACCTAGGAGTCAACCTAACAAAAGAAAGCAAAGACCTCTTCTCTGAAAATTATAGCACTCTCAAAAGAGAGATTGAAGACCATATCAGAAAATGGGAATACATCCCTTGCTCCTGGGTAGGAAGAATCAACATAGTGAAAATGGTCATACTTCCAAAACTGCTATATAGATTCAATGCAATCCCAATTGAAATTCCAGCACCATACTTCAGGGACCTTGAGAAAATAATCCAAAAATTCATTCAGAACAAGAAGAGACCTAGAAAAGCAAAAGCAATTCTAGGCAACAGGGACATGGCAGGGGGTATCACAACCCCCTACTCGAAACTATACCACAAAGCTGCTGTGACAAAACAGCATGGTACTGGCAAAGAAACAGACCTGAGGACCAGTGGAACAGATTAAAAGATGCAGAAACAACTCCAGACACACTCAGCCACCTCGTCTTTGAACAAAGGAGCCAAACACCCTCACTGGAGGAAAGATAGCCTCTTTAATAAATGGTGCTGGAAAAATTGGGTTTCAACTTGCCAAAAATTAAAACTAGACCTATATCTCTCACCATACACTAAACCAAAATCAAAATGGGTTGAAGATCTAAATATTAAAACAGAAACATTGAACCAGCTGGAAGAGGGGTTAGGTAGAACTCTTGAAGACATTGGTGTAGGAAAAGATTTTATGAACAAAAAATTCAGTTGCCCGTGAACTAGCACAAACCATCAACAAGTGGGATCTCTTTTTATGAAAAAGCTTTTGCACAGCAAGAGAAACAAACCAACAGAGTGAAGAGACAACCCACAGTGTGGCAAAAAATCTTCACCTGCTGTTCCTCAGACAAAGGTCTACTATCTAGAATCAGTAAAGAACTTTAAAAAATCAGACCTCCCAAAGTTAAAGACCCAACCCAAAAATGGGCATCTGAAATGAACAGACATTTCTCAGACAAAGAAGTAGAAACAGCAAATAAACATATGAAAAAATGTTCAACATCACTGGTCATTTGAGAGATGCAAAATGAAAACAATGCTGAGATTCCACCTCTCCCCAGAAAGAATGGCTGCTATCATGAAATCAACCCATAACAAATGCTGGTGGGGCTGTGGGGAAAGAGGAACCCTGCTCCACTGCTGGTGGGAGTGTAGACTGGTGCAACCACTGTGGAAATCAGTATGGAGATACCTCAAAGAACTAGGACTGGAAGTCCCGTTTGACCCAGCTATTCTCCTGCTGGATATCTTCCCCCCAAAATTAAAAGAATCATACCACAATGATGTATGCGTACCCATGTTCATGGCAGCAGAATTTGTAATAGCTAAAACTTGGAAGCAGCCCAATTGCCCATCAACTGGAGACTGGATAAAGAAATTTTTAAATGGAGTACTACGCAGCCATAAAAAATGAGAAATTGGAGACATTCATAGCTAAATGGATGCACATTGAGGCAATGATCTTAAGTGAAATAAACAGGACACACATGCGTAAATACCAAAAAGTTTCTCTAGTATGAGAAACTGAAAGTGTAAATAAGGACTAAAAAGTATAATAGATAATGTGAAATAGGAAGAAAAGGGGCAAAGGCAAAGGGGAAGTGGGAGGGGTAGGGGAGATGACAGAAGGGAATGAAATTAATATGAGAAAATGAAAAAATGGAAACAAAGTCTTTGTAGATAGGGAGGGATGGAGGGGTTGAAGGGAGGGGAGGAGAAGGGGGAAAAATAAGAACCAAGGGAGACTATGTAAAGGTGCAAATTTCCAATGGTGAATGTCATTATATTGTGTACCTAAAATGTACCAATAAAATTAATTATAAAAAAATGAAACCCCTCTTGATCCAAATATTTCAGATAAGGAATTGCAGACCTGTAACAGACTTCATCCCTATCCCTATCCCCATCAAAAATCACATCTGGGAAGTTTCCTGTCCCAAGCCAGTTGCTAGAATTAGGAATAGGAACTCTGGACTGCTGGTAGGGCTTGCGTAGTGCTGAAAGGGACCATGGAGTCACCTGGGGCAGCAGTGTACCCACATGTACAGAGACTGGAGTCTGACAGAGGTGCATGAAGCAGGTATGAGGTGGCTGGCTGTGAAGAGAGATCAGAGTGACAGAGAGTGGATATTGTTCATGGTAGCTCTAGTTCATGATTTCAATCACCCTCGAGTCCCTCCTTTCCTAAAGTTCTTTGAGACATCCCTCTGTCCTTCCAATAAAACTCAATGCATTGCTTTCCACCTGTTGGAATGGTTTTCCACTACTTACACTGGCATGTGTGTGCGTGTGGGGTATCCTTTAATATGACATATGTGGGTCTGCGTCTTCTCCCCAGTGCCATCTTCATGAAGGGTCCCATTGGATCTCAACGCAAAGTGGTGGGAAGTCAAAGTCTAGCCATTCTTCCACTCACTCATTTATTCACCAGAGAAGTTCCTAGCCACCACCCAGGGCTGTAGCAGAATCATTGCAAAGAAATGCGGTGGAAAGGAGTGAAAGACATGGTTTCCACCTTTCTGATGTCACCAATCAGCTGAGGGTTCTTTGGCAAAGTCCCGTTCCCTTGAAGTTAGTGGCTGTGGTATTTGAATGCCAGCAGCTCCTAGCTCTTAATGCCATCATTCTGAGCCTTGAGTGCCAGGGCCTCTTAGCTCTCAGTGTTACAGCCCTTGGTGGTTTCTACTATCAGCTCCCCAGCAGCTGAAGCTTGTAACTCCCTGGGCAGCTTTCTGGAGTCTTCTCAGCAACTGTTGCTGCCGAGCCTCTGCCAACTTTTGGCTTTGGCCTTCTGCCTCCTCTTCCTCTCAGGCTTTTGGCCCTGGCCTTATGCTTCCTGGGAGTCTAGAGCCTTAGATTTCAGTCTCTCCCATTGCAAGGCTCCAGAATTCTTCAGGCTTAATAACCCTTTGTGTTACTGGTGTCATTTTGTTTAGCCCACTTGGCCCACTGTACCAGAAATAAAAATCAGAGTAGGGAGTAATATTACCTATGCTGCAGTGCAGGTTTGGGGCATCTGGTGGAGGGAGCACCCCTGGACCGACCCAAGGAGTATGAGGGCGTACTGCTTATGAAGAGGAGTGGGATGCACATGCAGTCTCCTGGACTTTCCAGAATTATCTGGGCACTTGTGGGGTAGGAGTGGGCACAGAGCAGAGCCTGGGATAGGTCCATGCTCCACGCCTGCTGCAGCCAAGGCCAACATCTCCCAGGGAGGCAGTAAGGGGTCTAGGACAGATTCACTACTATCAAGAAAGCTCTGTGGAATTTCTAGGGAAGCGGCTGTTTGGTTAAAAGTCTCTACGCTTCTCCAAAAATACTGGCACTGAAAGTCCTGGCTGCAGTGGCTTTGGTGCAGTCTCTAGGAAGGACGGTAGTGTTGATTATGGCCCACTGACGCGCAGGGCTTTCAGGAATATCAGCAGTGGGACCTGGTCCCTCCCTGATATTTGCCATTACACAGAATTTCTGGGCTGCTCCTCAGAGAGATAGCGAGCAGCAGGGCCTGGATTGGGGGATGAGAGAGACAGCCACCTGCCAGGTCCTGTCTGTTTTTCGCTGGCAGGATGAAAAAAAAAGGGTTGGCATCCCTTCTCTCCGTCTCAGTCAAATAAACTAATAATTCAATCCGTGGCATCTTTTGGGCTCCCCCACCTCTGGCAGGTAGTTTCCTGCAAAGCCCATGTGAATATTTAAAAATGGTCCAAAGGGCAGCTGCAGAAATGAGAAGAGAGCCTGACCAGTAATCTGAGCAAAATCCAAGGAAAAGTGCAAAAAGCCTTTGGATATGGAACAACTTGTAGTTTAGCCAACTAATCTTTATCCAACACCTCCACGGGGCAGACATTGTCCTGAGCTCCAGGGAGGCAAAACAGCACAATGCTGGTCTTTACAGAGCTCGAATAGTTCCTGTGGGAAAACAGAAAACAAACAAATGGTCAGATGGCCCAGAGTTGCGGAGAACAAAAATTGAGGGAATGAGAAGGCAGAGTATGTGTGGGGTGGGGTGAGGGTTGGGGTTTTTAACCACATGGCCAGAGAAAGTGTCACCTCGAAAATGATGGCTGAGAAAATCCCAGAGCGGGAGGAGAGGTGCAGACTGGGCACACATTCGGGAAAGCACCCAGCGAGGGGACAGTGAGGGTGAGGCAGGGCCTGGCAGTAGCCTGTGGGTGTGTGGTGAGAGGCACAGCAAGGTCCGCGGAGCTGGGCTGAGCGACCAGGGGGCCTGAGCACAGGCTGAGGTGTGACAGGTAATGGCCGCTCTGGTACTGGTCAGGTGAGGCTCAGGTAATGGTTGTCTTGGGCTGCCGAAAGGACTTGGGCTTTTAATCTGAGTGAGGTGGAAGGTGACTGGATAGCTGTGAGCCCAGCATGCTGTGCATTCCGGCTGCCCTGTGGACTGCGGGTGGCAGATGGGAGGCAGAAGCAGGGAAACCACGAGCTGCTGTGGCCACCTCTGGGAGGGTTGGTGGCTGGGTCTTAAGAGCAGGAGGGAGGTGGGGTCTGGGGCAAGACCCTGTGCCTGCCTCTTGCTCCCGCACAGTCAAACACGCCTAGCTCTCCTAGAAGTTTTAATAGTGTGCTATTTTTGTGATAATTGCGTGCTACAGGTTTATAGGCATCCCATGTTTGATGTAGCAATTTCTCACACAATGACACCATTTCATACCTTTCATCTTAAGATTTTGAAGAGGATGACACATTTTCTGCTCTGAGGAAGCCAATTGATTAACCTGATTCCACCCTTTCCACAGAGCAAGGTGTTACAGTGCCTATTTCAGAGTTGGTCAAACTGAGGCCCTGTGCTGCACCACGGAGCCCCCTTAGCTCCTCATTCTTCCCCGTCGGCTTCACGAGCAAAGTTTCAATTTCAGGATTTCCTCATCTAAACTCATTGGAACTTTGGGAACTTACATGTAGTTGGAAATGGGAAGTGTTTATTCTGGAATCTTCATGGTGGGGCAACAGGCAGGAATTCTAAACAGAAATTTAAGCTGTCTTCCCAGTGAAAGTCAGGAAGGAAGAGTCTACAAGCCCAGCCAGTGGAGCTTCTTCTCACTCACATTTAACAGGCAAATTCGAGCTCTGTGTTTGGAGAGAAAAAGCAGCAGAGAGGAGGCCGGCAGGGTTGTTCTCACTGAGAGTGGCTCGTGTTTGCCTGGTGCGGTGATTCTGTGTGCCACTCATACATGGACATTTGCCAGACTGACGTGGTGTCCCCAGCAGCTCCCAGGCCCAGTTTCTGGCTTCTCGCTTCTACTGAGTCTTGGGTTAAAGGATATGTATTTTGGGGTCCCAAGTCTAGGCAACTGCTTCATCTGGTGCTGAGTCGAAGAAGCAGCAATTAGATCCTATGCTGGAGGGAGGTGCTTGAGCTCAGGGACGTCCCAAGTTCCAGTGGTCCGAAGCTCATGCAAGGCTGGACTTCGTGGGTGACCGGAGGCATTTGCAAGAATAAGACGACTGCACACTATGAGCCCCTTTTGTCTCTACTCTCTGCTGTGAGGTCTCAGGCTGAGGACCCAACCCTAGAAGCAGGGCTGCTCCGGAAGTGTGGCCCTTTGAAGCTAATGTGCACACATCAAGTTGACCTGGGCATTTTTGCCCCCAAAGTGACAGTCACATGGAGCTGTGAGGGCTGATGACCTCTGGGGAATTAGGAACACAGGATAGTCAAGAATTCTTTGGATTCAGGGCAGATTTAATAAGCTTTCTTTGCTGATAGCAAGCAGCTGCTTCTTCTAGCTCCTAGCTGCTCCTCTGCTTTCTGTGGGGAGGAGGAAACAAGGCACAACCAGTCACATCCTCATGTGTGTCTTTTCTGATTGATCTTGGTCTCAGCAACAGGCCAGCTGGCTGTTGGGCAAAATGAAGACCTCAAGGCACATTGCCTGTGTGGGTCTCATTCTACCACTCTGCCAAGGGCTCAGGAGGGGCAGCATCTGCCTCCATGGCTGTCTCGGGCATTCAGGCTCTTGGATAACAGGATAAAGGGCAAAAGCTGAATTTTCTTGTGCCAAGAAGAGGAAGAATATCAGAGCCAAGAAGATCAAACCCATGCTGCAGAGGATGGCTAGATGGTACCCATTAACCTCTGTCAGTGCTGGAGTCCTAGAATAGGACTTTTGCCAGAAACCAGCCTTGAATGGAAACAAGGTTTGGCTGGCTCAGAGTAACCATAGGATGGGGGCATGGGAATTTACAGAAAAAGAGGCTAAGCTGTTCCATGCCCAGTCTGTAAGAATGAACCCCAGGGTTGGAATCAAGCATTCTGAGTTGGTGGATGCAGGTCCAGGCCTTGTCCTATGGAGGCAGTGGACAAAGGGAGTTCCTCGTAATTGTGGTCCTGTGGCTGGCCGGCCACCAGTCCGATGGGAAGCACACACAGCATTATCGCCAGGAGCTGGCCAACATGAGCGCCTGTCTTCTGAGAAGTGCTTCTCTGCTTCCTGTTCCTGGCATGTGGGGGACTTGCAGTCTTCTACTGCTGCTCACATTTGTTGGCTCTGTTCTTTGCCCTGGCAAGAAAAGAAAACTTGCCACCTATTAAATGATGGATCTGTTGAAACTAGGATTCTATGTGCTTTGCTAGTAGGGAGACAGAAGGCACCAATCACTGAAGGTATCATAAGAAAGGGCACAAGCAATGCCCCAAAGCCATTCTGGAAGACATTTCTCTTCCTTGGCCTATGATAGGTTGGTGAGCCTGGCTGAGCTTCTTAGCAAAAGTCACCTTTTCTCCAGCCAGTGGAACTGTACTAATGAATTTGAGTGTTCACTGCAGCCAGCCAAGTAAGTCAAAATACCTCACTGTTTTATGGAGCAGTTATTAACAAAAGCCATTGATTGCAAAGCAAAGAGCCCTAGTATGAGACCAAGAGCCCATGCAGGCCTCTCTGCAGAGTAGCAGGCTCCCACTGCCTGAACAACCCACTGTTTAGTAGAGTTGTTGCTTGTGGCTCTGTGTTACTTGCTCCCCTCCCCCAGTCCTTGAAATGTTTCCAGCCATTTAATGTTAGGGGAATCTGGTCACTTCTGCTGGCAGGCATCAATTTTGTGTTTGTCAAATGCAGCAGGTTAGAAGAATCCTAGGCTTGGATAGGATCCTTCCCTGTGGCGCTCTGCCTCTCTGACAGGGAAGTACAGTGGGAGTGAGTTTCTAAGCCACTTTTTGAGCAAATGTGCTTTAGAACTGTGCTTTTAACTGGAGGTGAGAACCCTAAGTAGTTGGGACAAATGTGAAGAAAATGAGTGAAATAGAAGAGAGGAGAGAGGACCAGGTTGCATCGTGTACAGTAAAGATGAGAATCCCTTTCTGAAACTGACCCAGTTGCATGTACTAGAGAGTGACTGGATGACGATGGGAAATGTATTGCTTATGGTGATTCATGATCAAAAAAGCTTGAAAGTCATTGTATGTGAGTCAAGAGGCCTTGAGGCCTATTTCCATTTTACTTTTATGGGCCTCAGTTTATCATCTGTAAAATGAAGCAATTGTCTACAAAGCCTCCGCAGTCTTAAAATCCAATAATTAAGCTAAATCCACTTCCCATTCAAGTCAATTTCAGCATTCAACAATTACCAATAAAAAATTCTTATGTGTAGTTCACCTAAAGACATACTTACTACCCCTACAGCTCTGAAGTGTACAGACAAAGCCAGGAGATAGAAGCTACTTTAATAAACCAGCTTGGCCCAAGCATAGTTTCTTTGGGTTTCTAATAGAAGTTTTGTACCAGATTTCTGTGGTTACACTATGATTATATTTCGGTTATATTCGAAATAACATATAAATTCTCTTTTGGATGGGGAGGGGTTTGTGAGCAGGGAGGGGAAACTAATTGCTTAGGAAATGCTAACTTTGTTAATGTGGAAACCACTTCCAGGTAATTTTGAGCCTTGGGCCACTGCCAGTTCTTGCTTTGTGTTACAACTATGGGGATGCCAGAGGAGCATCAGTCCCATGAGAGCAACTGAGGCGACCAAGAGTAAATCAGGCATCTGGGTGGACAGCGATTGAGAACTTTGTATTTGTAGGCCAAAGTTCTTTTCTAAATAGTCTTTTACACTATTGATTCCTTCACTCACAGATTCAAAGAGGCATAATTCAGAGGCATTGCACATTATTGCTTGGATCTCATTGTGCTTGTTGAGCATGATCTTCCAAATGAACATCTCCCTAGACAGAAACCAGAGCATCTCAGGCTTGGCTCAAAGAAGACTTCAAATGTTTAATGTTAGGAATGAGTTCTGCTGCGTAGCTGATGTGTGGGCTCCAGGAATGAAAGTGAGTTCAGAGTAAAAAACCTCAGGTCTGAATCGAAACTTGAGGTTTGCAACAAGGGAACAGCATATGTTCATGGCCATTGTCTGTGCTCATTGCCCCTTCATTCCACCAGTGACTTCCATAGCTGCCAAAATATCGGACCTGGAAGGAAGTCTGCTGATCATCTCATGCAACGCCTTTGTTTCCAAGGGAGGAAAATGAAGCTCTTGCTTCCAGCTACCCCTTCTGTGCATGAAAGCAGCAAATGCTTCTGTCTCTTGACATGCATTTTAAGGAGATAATTTTGCTCTTAAAGGTTGAATATTAGTAATTGATTCATTGTGACAGGAACTTTGCTTCATGATGGCTCTTGCAATTTTGAATTTCAGTATTGGTAGACGCAGTGCCTACCCTTGCCATAGAAAAATCTGACATTGCTATGTATGATCCAGTACCTTAAAAGCTGAATACCTTAGATGCCTTGGCATGCATAAGAAAAGTAGGGGAGGCCTTTATTAACTTTGATTTTGACCCCATTCTCATAAATTATGCAAAATGTGTCATTTATAGGAACAGCCCAGAAGAGCAGTTGCCAGTTGTAATATAAAAAATGATACCACAGAAACTGAGACCTGGTTGTGGCAGATACCCTGTCAAGGGAATGATTTATAATCTGGAAATACAAGCAGCGAGAGAGGCCCACCAGCTAGGCCTGTATCATCTAAAGCAATCAAATCCCGCAAATACAAAGCAATTTTGTATTACCATTTCCAAGTGCTCCCCACAATAAGGACTCTTGTATGCCCAAGTTTAATATTCAGAGCAGAAACCACAAACTCTAGCAGCTGCTCCTGGTCAAGATAGTTAATCACAGTTCCTAGGCAAAGGCAGGCTGTCATAGCAGTGCTCCAAGCAGCTGGGGATTTGCCTATGTGTCAGCCTCTCTCTTTCTGAGAACTAGAAAATGATGGTGGGTCAGACAACCATTTGCTTTATATATTGATATAATTTCATCAGAATTTATGATGTGGGAATTATTGAACAGGCAAGAAATGTAATCTAACCTTCATCTCACACAATGCAGAAAAGATATCATGTTTTCTAGAAAAATATACTGACTTGTGGAATCAGATTATGCACGTGCAATCCTAATGGGTTTTAATATTTCCTTGGACAAGTCATTGCTATCTGCATCATGTGTGTTAAGCTGGCATGTATATAGATGTTTTCACAAATAATTAAGAATTCTGACGCTATTGCTTCTTTCATTTTCTCAAGTTCTGGCATGTGTGTTCATTCTGGTAAATTTTAAACATCTGTGTGTTTGTAATAGTTTATCCTAATTCCTCTAATGTCTAAATATTGCAATAACATATATGATTCTCTTTCATCCTTATGAAGACTTCATGGGGCTCTGGTTGTCAAGTGAAGTGAATGCCAACAGTCCTCTGGGACAATTTTATAGATGATCTTCATGGCAAGTCTGTGTGTTCTTCTACTCTTTGGCCCTTGAAATCATTTTGATCTCTGTGAGTTCTATAGTCACCTTTCAACAGGAATCTGAATATAAAATGTCTTAAAGTTAAGGCTTTTAAAATGGCACTTAATTGTTTCACCTAGAATCAAACATTGTTTGAGTCAAAAGTTAATTTTATATATTTAAAGAAAGAAATTATAACTTCAAAATGCAGAGCAGTGTCCCAAATCTGTCTCTATAGAAGTATTTTTGTAATATTTTTTGATTTCTGCTAATAACACGACTATGCAGTGCAATATCAAGGTTAATCCAGCAACCAAGTCATTGTTACAATCATTCTATAATAGCTCTATTGAATTGCAAATACATTGTAGAGTTAACAGGCACATGATTTGAAGCTTAGTTTTTGAAAATATGTACCTGAAAGAATCCATATTTTGTCCAAATAGGGGAAAACCCATGTGTGGAATCTCCATATAATCTGTTCTTATCATTTTATACCTGCTTCTGTGTGGGCAGTAATACAATACCACAGACTAGGTGAGTTAAAAAGAAAGATGGTTTATTTTGGTTTGTAGCTCTGAAGGACCAAATTTGGGAGGCTGCATCTGATGATGGCAGTGTTCTGAGGTGGCATGTGGCATGAGACAGGGAGAACATGTGTTTCTGCGTGTCTTCTGCTCTGTCTCCCTCTCGCCACTGTTATGAAGCCACTGGAGTTCAGTCTTGGGGATTTAATCTGATGAGGTTATCTAATCCCAATCACCTTCCAAAAGCCCACTTCTAAATACTGTAGTTGGTTAAGTTTATGTCCTCTTAATACCTGACAGTTGGGATTAAACTTCCACCTGAGTCTTCAGTGGGGACAAGCCACATTCAAGCCATAGCATGTCACATATCTCTGTCCTCACTCTGACACACACACACACACACACACGCAGAGGTCACTATTATTATTTCCACTTGGTAAATTAGGCAATAAGTGCTCAGAAAGGCTAAATGCCTTGCTCAATGAGGGATACACCTGCCCTTGAACCAAGGTGTGTTAGATCTCAGAGCTTGGGTGCTTTCAGAGGCCAGGCAGGGTTCTTTTCAAGTGTTTCTTGGCCACCTAAAAATATCCCCACCTCCTTCTTCCCACTATGTCTTTTATGAACCACAATCAAAAGTCTCCAGCAGGGAGGGAGCTTCAGGAAGTTATCTGTTTCCTGAAGGAAAGAAGAATAGGATCAGAAGTAGTTGAATAGCCCTACCCTCTTCTCTTTCTTTTTTCCTTGTAAAGGAATATGGTAGCTAATGTTGCAGCAGCCATCTTGTAACCATGAAGGAGAAGCTGAGCATTTTAGGCATGTTGCTTTGGCACTGCTAAGCAACCTAACACATGCCCACAGTTTCTTATGTACAAATGTCTTGTTATGTAAGAAAAGCAAACTTCTGTGTAATGTGTGTTAAGTAGGGATTTTTCAACAAATGTCCCCTAGGGCCACCCACCACCATGTAGAAAATTCATTTAGTCCTTTGTGTCTTACAGGAAAGATGGAGTGTTTTCTTGCCCCTGAGCCTCTGGGAAGTAGAATTGGCATGGGGGCCAGGCAGGGTCAGACCTATCAGAGCCACATGTGGTATGTTTATAAATTCAGGTGACACTTGACACTTTGTGAAAGTCTCAGGAAGGGGAAAACCCAACAACATGAGCCATCACCTCATAATCTTTCTCACTAAATCCATTCTTGCCTTTTGAGAGGCTTCCTGACCATCAAATAATAATAATGTGTTTGAATAAAATTGCCAATTGGTGAAGCCTTATGGGATTTAACTTTCTACAATCCCCTTCACTAGCCTTGTCCACTCTTATTTTCATCCTTGTTGTTCCGTTACAATAGGGTTGCCAGATTAGTGAACAGAAATACAAGATTCCCAGTTGCAACTGAAGTTTGGAGAAGTTACAAAAATTTTTAAATGTAAGCTCTTTTCTGAGTGCTGCTCCACCAGGAACTTTCTCCACCTATGCCTATCAAAACCTTCTCCAGCAGGTGCTGCTGTCACAAATAGTTTTTATTGGTGCAGGAGCACGAAGCCAGGCTCTCCCCTATTCATGAACATGGTAGCTGTCTTTCCACTTTGATGACAAAATGTAGTTCATCCATTTATTTCATGAACAAATTATATGCCAGCTACTGCAAAAAAATGAAAAAGACAGGGCATCTGACTTTGAAGAGTCCACAGTGAGCTACAGAGATGACCTAGAAGTAAAGATTGTATTACAAAACTGTCAGTGCTAACAGACAAATGAGCGTGCATCGTGGGACCAGAGAGGGAAGGGGCCTTTTGCAGTTACCAAGGGTACAAATGTTGCTCCTCTAACACAGTTGTTCTTTTTGTCTCCTATTCAATACCTGACTTTTCCATTGGCTGGGTTTTATACAATTTCCCATGGATCCATCAGCTGCCTTATTGATTCATGGAACCATTTTGGCACCTACTCTGGAATTCCCAAAGGGCAGCCACAGGGCCCTTCATGCCTGCCTGCCTCAGCATCTACAGCACAATGAAGGCCCACAAAGATATTTATAGAGTGAGACTTTGATGGGCTTTTTAAAGCAAGGCTTTTAAAAAATGGAGGAAGTGAGAGGATTATGTGGCTTTTTAAGGGCTATGGCAGGAGCAAGTTGCTGAGCAACAATTAGAGGTCACAGCTTTGGAATTTATGGTCACTTGTTGAATTGGTAGAGTTGGGCAAGAATGGTGTATGCATGATTCCCAACTCCATCTAAAGATGAATATCTTGGGCCCTTTCCTGCCAGTTACCTCAAAACAGACCCGATATATTGCTGTAAGTATTCCAAAACGACACAATATTTATATTGATACTTGCAGCACGTAAAGCCTCCTCTCTTGTGCTCTGTGTCCTCAGATACCTTTCAGGGTCCCAGCTCCAGTCTTTTCACTGGCCAGGGCCTCTGCACACTGTATGCACTTTGAGATTCACTTCTGCCTCCTTGACTGGTCAGTCCATGGGTCTGTTTTTACTTAAGAACACAGCAATGGAAATGTAGCTGTTAAATTAGTCTGGCCCTGGTGAAATACATCTACTTCACTTGTAAGATTATTGAAATTTACATTTTCATCACTCTTCAGCGCAGGCAGGCCTTTAACTCCTCTTTGCAAGATAGTTCCAGAACACATCTCAAGAGACCCAGTACTCCAGTAATGATGTTGGTAATGTCGGGGCAATGTGAGGGGAAGAATTAACTCTATTGCTGTAGTTTACTTTTTAACAATTACATAGGAATGAAGGGTGAGCTCTGGGCTCACAACAGATCCAACAGGCAGGAAAATGTAGCTGCCTTACATTTTTGCAGCTCAAGGCCTGGTCAGATTGTCGTGCTGAGCTGTGCTGCCTAGATGACGGAGAAAGCAGATGAAAGGGCAGCTCTTACAGATTTCCTTTAGGGAAATGTGCTCTCCTTACATCAACATTGCTTGGAAACAATATTGATGGTCATTATATTGCCCAAGAAAAGTGATAGCTGTTAGCATTTTGAATTTGTACAATGTCAAATGAGTTAAATGACAAAATAATCCATTGATGTAGTTCATGCTGCAGAACATCTGGCTTGAATGAAGCCAATGAGAACATAGCTCATGAGCAGGCTTTTCCCATGAATGTCACATTCTCACTGCTATCCTAGCATGAGCCTGGTTTTCTACAGTTTACTGCAAAGCCTCCCAACCCACCCCTGCATCAGTCCACCTCCACAGCCACCTTGTGTGTTAACTCCTAACAATTCCTTTAAAAAGTCTCCTGTAGAGGGAGGCAACTGGAGTCATGATTCCCATAAGAATAACACGGACTTCCTTCTTTTACATTCCCCAGCAAATATTTAACATTATCTGGAATATAGGCTCCTTTCAGAAGTTTTAGCAGTCATTAGAAGAGCAATTTTTTTAGTGCAGGAACATACAGAATTGAAAGTACCTTTAAAAATAAGGTGTGAGTCATGACAAAAAGACATCTGAAATGAAAGTCCATCACAGAACCCAGAATATTTCTTAGCATGGCTGGAACTTATATTCAAAGAGATAACTGAAGGTGGACAGTTGTTAAAAATACTTTCTGATATGGGAGGGGAGGGAGGAAGGGAGGGAAAATAAGAAAGAGGACAGAAAAAGAGAGTGAATGAAGGTGAAAGAAAGGAAGAAAGAAAGAAAAAGAAAAAAGAAAGAAGAAAAGGAGGAAAGGAAGAGAAAAACAATAAAAAAGAAAACAGCATTACCTGATCATCATAAGTAATAAAAATCAGAATTAAGATTCTAAAATGAGATCTATAAAATACATATAAGATGAATTTAAATTATATATCCTGAATATATAGCAAAAATATTCATAGAATTGGGGGGGGGGGTCAAAGATAGATCCAAGGTGAGCAGCAGGAATTCCTGAAGAGAATATATATATATATACATGAGACTGGAAATCAAGAAGGCTCACAGGGTTGATGTGATTTGGATGGAGATCAACATCAAACTATAGCCTCATGAGGACAAAAAAAGATATTGCTAGTTTACAAGTAGAAAATTGAGAATACTTACAAGGGAAAACATATAGGAGAGGCTTTTTACCCTTCCCCACTTACATGATCAAAGTTAGAAACCATAGAATAACATTTCAAGGAGAAAAATGTGACTACAGAATGCTTTTCATACAAGGGTAGCTGAGTCACAGTTCATGTAGTCATTGAACTCAGAGCTGTAAGGGAACAGGGAGGGCTTCCAGGTGGATAGAAGCTATAGCTATGCATAGACCTGAAGTATGGGAGGGAATTATCCAGGGAACGAGGGCAGAAGAGAAAGGTGGAGAAAGATGTTGGAAAGAAAGGCTGGATCAGTATGTGGCAGGCAATATTTGACTTTATCCCCAGGGCACTGGGGAACTGCTGAAATGTTTCAACCAAGACAGTGGTAAATAATTTTGCATTTCATAATGAGGGGAGAAAGAATTGAAGACAAGCAAAGACTGGTGGAAGAGGGATGAGTAAAGATGTTGGTGTAATTGTTCAGACAAGAAATTGTGGTAACTTGAACAACAGTATTGGCAATAGGGGTAGAAAGAAGCAAATATATTAGATATTTATTACACAAGTGGAAGGCAAATAGGGACTGGAGGGGTGTGAAGTTAAAGGGGATACTTCTGTTTCTGCTGGGATAACTGAACTAGGGATTTAAGAAGGAATTGGTTTGAGGAAACTTGCGGAACATGCCGGGATGGCAGAATCAGTGGGTTGAGGCTGGAAATATAGATTGGACTGACTTCAGTATGAAGAAGATAATGTCATAGGAGTAGATACGCTTGGCCAGGGTGAGTTCATAGAATGAACTGAAACTCAAAGCCATTTTCAGAATAGCTCTGTCAGAATGTTTATATTCCATGAACCTTTTTTTCATCAAAAAATGCTGGAGGATGCTTCAACCATGAATCAATAACTGGTGAAAAGTAAATAAATAATTCATAGGAAGGAAAGAGTTGCTGCTGATCAATCTAACTCATTGGAGCTACTATTAAAATTTTTAAAAATTAAGTCAAGAAAAATAAAGGAAAAAGTAGAAGGATTTCAAGATTTTAGTTTAATGAAGAAATGAATGGGAGGAGGATAAAGAGTGAATCCCAAGATGATGATAGGCTTTGCCCTGAAAAAATAACTCAAAGATATTAATGAGTAATATAGTCAAATAAAGCGTTAAGAATGATTATCAAAAAATTTACAATATTAACTGTTCTCATTCACGGAGATAATACCTTAGCCTATAGACCAAAGAAGAAAAATGCAATCTCCAATCATAGAGTGACATGAATATAGGTCAGACAGACACAAAGTAGTGAAGGGGGCTTGCTTGCTTTTGATAAGTATAAGTGATTGTTTCATTCACGAATTGGAGACTGAGACTCAGTGAGCCTCAGAGGTTGGATTACATTCGTGATTTTTAGAACCAATGATCTCCTTTATGGATTTCCTAAGAGCCACACAATATGATAATAAAGACAAGTCAAGTACAGTAGTGATTACTGTGCTGTCATGGACAATCGTGACTACCTTAAGCACTTAAGAATTGTCTGCACATGGTAGGACTCCAAAGGAACATGTTTCAGAAGATTGCATTAATTAATCAACTAATCAATTAAAAATAAATGTAAATGCTCAATAATCGCTCCTATTAGAAGTCAAGCTATCAAAATCAATGACAGCAGTCTCTGATTTATGACAGTTTGACTTACCAGCTTTTAACTTTGTAATCATGCAAAAGTTCATTCAATAGAAATCAGACTTCAAAATTTGAATTTGACCTTTGCCTGGGCTTGCCATGTGTGTGGTAGGATGTTCTCTTTTCTTAACAGCATCAAGCCACAGCTCCCAGTCAGCCCTGAGATTACAAGGGGGAAAAAAGGGACACTGGACAGTGTGTTGGGTGGCAGAGCTGGGGTGTTTGCTAGGCTAGGTGTTAGGCATTTCACGTGGGATATTTTCAACTCTTGATGGGTTTATGGGAGATATCCCCATTGTAAGTGGAGGAGCATCTGTAAAAAACCCTAAAAAATAGAATAATAAAAAATATGGGGCTGGGGATTTAGCTCAGTGGTTCTGCCACCTGCCTCGAAAGCACAAGGTCCCAAGTTTGATTCCTGGTACAAACAAAACAAAACAAAATAAAGCAAAACAAAAGCTTTATGTGAAGAAATCTTTACTGGGAAATAGAGAAGGTTAGAATAGATGAGGCATAAAATACTGTTCATTTGTTTTAAGACCACATATAAGTTAAAATACCCTCACTTGAAATTTCAGAAGTTTATTTATTTATTTTATTTTATTTTTTTGGTTCTGGGGATCAAACTCAGGTCCTTGCGCTTGCGCAGCAGGCAGTGAAACCACTGAGCTAAATCCCCAGCCCCAGAAGTTTATTTTTGAAAAAATAAGAATAGTCCATTGCTTCATTTGCAAAAACAAATATGACCCCAAAAAATATTGCTAAAAAAACCCCAGGCAGTCCTATCAAATATAAAACCACATTATAAAACAACAACAGTTGAAAAGTTAATACTAGAATGCTAACAGATAAAGTAGGTGAATGGAATAGAAAAGAAGCACTTAAATTAAATAGAAAAATGTAATAAAGCATCATAAGCATTATGGAAATGAAAAAATATTTAGTAAATGTTGATAATAAAGAAAATTATTCCTTCTTTCCTATATGCCCAAAATAATCTCCATATGAGAAAAAGATTAAGCTAAAAAGATTAAATTAATAAAAATTAGTCAAAAATAAAATATTTGGAAGAATGAACACTTTGTAATTATTGAAGCACATGAGGGAATTATGAAGTAATATATTACAAACTTCAAAATAATATAACTCTACAGAAGATAGGGAAAATGAAAATAAAACAAAAAATATAAATGAAAAAACTGTAGTATACTTTATTTTAAAATTAATTTTATTGGTACATTTTAGGTATACAATATAATGACTTTCATCATTGGAAATTTGCATCTTTATATAATCTCTCTTGGTTTTTACTTTTCCCCCTTCCCCTGCCCTCCCTTCAAACCCTTCATCCCTTCCTACTTGCAAAAACTTGTTTCCATTTTTTCATTTTCTCATGTTAATTCCATTCCTTTCTTTCCTTTCCCCTACCCCTCCGACTTCCCCTTCCCCTTCACCCCTTTCTTCCTATTTCACATAATTTTACCTTTTAGTCCTTATTTACACTTTCAGTTTCTCACACTAGAGAAACTTTTTGGCATTTACAAATGTGTGTCCTATTTATCTCACTTAAGAGTATCGCCTCAATGTGCATCCACTTAGCTATAAATGTCTCTAATTTCTCATTTTTTATGGCTGAGTAGTATTCCATTTTATAAAAAAACCACATTTTCTTTATCCAGTCTCCAGTTGATGGGCAATTGGGCTGCTTCCAAGTTTTAGCTGTTACAAATTGTGCTCCTATGAACATGGGTGCACATACATCATTGTAGTATGATTCTTTTAATTTCGGGGGGAAGATATCCAGCAGGAGAATAGCTGGGTCAAACGGGACTTCCAGTCCTAGTTCTTTGAGGTATCTCCATACTGATTTCCACAGTGGTTGCACCAGTCTACACTCCCACCAGCAGTGGAGCAGGGTTCCTCTTTCCCCACAGCCCCACCAGCATTTGTTATTGGTTGATTTCATGATAGCAGCCATTCTTTCTGGGGAGAGGTGGAATCTCAGCATTGTTTTCATTTTGCATCTCTCAAATGACCAGTGATGTTGAACATTTTTTCATATGTTTATTTGCTGTTTCTACTTCTTTGTCTGAGAAATGTCTGTTCATTTCAGATGCCCATTTTTGGACTGAGTCTTTAACTTTGGGAGGTCTGATTTTTTAAAGTTCTTTACAGATTCTAGATAGTAGACCTTTGTCTGAGGAACAACAGGTAAAAATTTTTTGCCACACTGAGGGTTGTCTCTTCACACTGTTGGTTTGTTTCTCTTGCTGTGCAAAAGCTTTTTCATAAAAAGAGATCCCACTTGTTGATGGTTTGTGCTAGTTCACGGGCAACTGAGGTTTTGTTCATAAAATCTTTTCCTACACCAATGTCTTCAAGAGTTCTACCTAACCCCTCTTCCAGCTGGTTCAATGTTTCTGTTTTAATATTTAGATCTTCAACCCATTTTGATTTTGGTTTAGTGTATGGTGAGAGATATAGGTCTAGTTTTAATTTTTGGCAAGTTGAAACCCAATTTTTCCAGCACCATTTATTAAAGAGGCTATCTTTCCTCCAGTGAGGGTGCTTGGCTCCTTTGTTCGAGGACGAGGTGGCTGAGTGTGTCTGGAGTTGTTTCTGCATCTTCTAACCTGTTCCACTGGTCCTCAGGTCTGTTTCTTTGCCAGTACCATGCTGTTTTGTCACAGTAGCTTTGTGGTATAGTTTCGAGTAGGGGGTTGTGATACCCCCTGCCATGTCCCTGTTGCCTAGAATTGCTTTTGCTATTCTAGGTCTCTTCTTGTTCTGAATGAATTTTTGGATTATTTTCTCAAGGTCCCTGAAGTATGGTGCTGGAATTTCAATTGGGATTGCATTGAATCTATATAGCAGTTTTGGAAGTATGACCATTTTCACTATGTTGATTCTTCCTACCCAGGAGCAAGGGATGTATTCCCATTTTCTGATATGGTCTTCAATCTCTCTTTTGAGAGTGCTATAATTTTCAGAGAAGAGGTCTTTGCTTTCTTTTGTTAGGTTGACTCCTAGGTATTTCAGTTTTTAGGATGCTATTGTGAAAGGAAATTTTGCTCTATTTTTCTCTCAGCGAGTCTGTTGTTCATGTAGAGGAAAGCTATTGATTTTTGTGTGTTGACCTTGTATCCAGTTACTTTACTGCATTTGGTTTTTCAGTCTAGAAGACTTTTTGTGGAGTTCTTGGGAGCTTCTATATAGAGTATCATGTCATCTGACTTCTTTGTTTCCTATCTTTATTCCTTTTATTTCTTTCTCTTGTCTAATTGCTGTGGCTAATGTTTCCAAAACTATATTGAACAGGGATGGTGATAGTGGACATCCTTGTCTTGTTCCTGATTTTAGTGTGATGGCTTCCAGTTTTTGACCATTTAGTATGATATTGGCTGTTGGCTTTTCATAGATGGCTTTTATCAGATTGAGGTAGAGACCACCTATTCCAATTTTTAGTAGGGTTTTTTTAAATCATAAATGCACGTTGGATTTTGTCAAAAGCTTTTTCTGCATCTATTGAGATGATCATATAATTTTTGTTCTTGGCTTTATTGATATAATGTATTACATTTATTGATTTGCATATGTTGAACCATCCCTGCATCCCTGGGATGTATCACACTTGGTCAGGGTGTATGATCTTTTGCATTCTATTTGCCAGTATCTTATTAAGGATTTTTGCATCTATGTTCATTAGTGAGATTGGCCTATAGTTCTCTTTTTCGGTTGGGTCTTTCTCTGCTTTGGGGATCAAGATGATGCTTGCTTCCAGGAATGAATTCAGGAGTATTGCTTCCCTTTCAATTTCATTGAAGAGTTTAAACAGTAGTGGCAGTAGTTCCTCTCTAAATGTCTTGTAGAATTCAGCAGTGAAGCCATCAGACCTGGGCTTTTCTTAGTTGGTAAGTTTGTAATTATATTTTCAATTTCATTGATTGACATTGGGTTGTTTAGAATTCTTAGGTCTTCTTCATTCAACTTTGTTAATTCCTACCCATCTAGAAACCTGTCCATTTCTTCTGTGCTTTCCATCTTATGGGCGTATAGGTTCTCCAAGTAGGTACTGATGGTCCTCTGGATTTCTGCTGGGTCCATTGTTAATTTCATCCTTTTCATTCCTAATTGCATGGCTTTGGGCCTTTTCTTTCCTTTTTCTGATAAGTTTGGCTAAGGGTTTGTCAATTTTGTTTATACTTTCAAAGAACCAACTCTTGGCTCCATTGATTTTTTTATATCATTCTCTTAGACTCCATTGCATTGATTTCTGCTCTGATCTTTATAATTTTGTCCCTTGTATGAGCATTGAGTTTGTCCTGCTCTTCTTTTTCTAGAAGCTTGAGCTTCAACATTAGGTTGTTTAATTGGGCTCGCTCTGTTTTCCTAATATAAGTATTCATTGCTATGAATTTCCCTCTTAAGACTGCTTTCATTGTGTCCCATAGATTCTGACATATTGTATTGTCATTGCCATTTAATTATAGGAACTGTCTGATTTCTTCTTTAATTTCCTCTGTGACCCCTTGGTTATTCAGAAGTGTGTTGTTCAATTTCCATGTGTTTATGAAATTCTTGCAGTTTCTTTTGCTATTGAACTCCAATTTCATCATACTACCGTCTGATAATGTATAGGGGATGACTTCAATTCCTTTGCACTTAATTAAACATTTCTATGAGCTAGTATGTGGTCTATTTTGGAGAACAACCCATGTGCAGCTGAAAAGAATGTTTATTCTGATTTTGTAGGGTGGAACACCCTGTAAACATCTGTTAAGTTCATTTGTTCAAGAGTTTGATTGAGTTCTAGTGTTTTGTTGCTGACTTTTTATCTAGTTGACCTATCTATTTGTGACAGTGAGGTATTGAGGTCCCCCACTCCAATTGTATTAGTGCTTATTTGATTTTTCATGTCCATTAATATTTATTTTATGTAGTTGGGTGCACTAGTGTTTGGTGCATATATGCTTATGATTGTCATCTTTTCCTCTTGGATTGTTACCTTTATGAGGATGTAGTGTCCTTTGTCTCTCTTAATCAGTTTTGGTTTTAAATCCACTGGATCTGCAAGAGGATAACTACGCTTGCTTTTTTTTCAGGTTCCTGTCACATGGAGTATTGTTTCACACCCTTTAACTTTCATGTTATGAGTTTCTTTTTGAATTAAGTGTGTTTCTTGTAGCAGCACATTGTTGGATCTTGCTTCTTGACCCATTCTGCCAATCTATTTCTTTTGATTGTGAATTGAGACCATTAACATTGATGATTATAACTGATATGTATTGAGTTATCATTGTCATGACTTCTTCTTTTTGTTGGATTCTCTCTTTGCATTTAATTTCTTGTCATGCCCAATGGATTCATTCTGCTGGGTTTCCTGGGGTTGTGATCCTCATTGTCTTTTCCTAGGATACTGTCTAAATTTTTTTGGAGTGCTGGTTTGGCATTCATGAAGTTCCTAAGGTGCTCTTTGTCATGAAAGTATCTTATTTCTCCATCAATTTTGAAAGATAGTTTTATAGGGTACATCAGTCTGGGTTGGAGGCTCTTTTCCTTTAGGGCTTAAAATACATCACTCCAAACTCTTCTTCCCTTGAGGGTTTCTGCTGAGAAGTCTGCTGTGATTGTGATGGGCTTTCCTTTGTATGTGATTTGTTTCTTTTCTCTAACTGCTTGTAGAACTTTGTTCTTCTGTTGGGTTTCTGGAATCTTAGCAATTATATGCCTATGTGTAGATTTTTTTCAATCAAGGCTATTTGGAGTCCTATATGCCTCACTTATCTGTATGTCAAGTTCTTTTCCCCTGCTTGGGAAGTTTTCTGCCATTAGGTCTGTGAACAGTTTTCTTTTTTATGTCATATGCACTCTCTCCTGTTTCTTTGTTGACTCCAGTCAGTCTTATGTTATTCTTCTTTGCATCATCTAGCAGCTGCTGGATTGGTTCCTCATGGTCCCTTACTATTTTAAAGAAATGTTTTTTTCCTGGTCACTAATTGCAATTTTATCTTCTATATCTGAAATTCTGTCCTCACATTGGCTCATTCTGCTGTCTAAACTTTCTTTTTGTTTTTTTTATTCAGTACTGGGGATTGAACTCAGGTCCTTGCACTTGTGTGGCAGGCGATGAAACCACTGAGCCAAATCCTCAGCCCTGTTGCATATACTTTCAATGGAGTTTTTAATCTCCTGAAAATCTGTTTGCATCTGTTGTATGGATTTCATTTGTTTCTTATGTTGGAATTCCATCATGTTCCTTAGCTCCTCAATTTTTTATCTGTGTCCTCTCTAGATTTATTTATCATGTCTTGCACTATGGGCACAATCTGTGCTGTTATCTGAGAAATCATTTCTGATTTCATTTTTTCCAGATCCTCTTTCGTTGCCAGTTCAGGGAGTCCAGGTGGTTGAGTATCATCAGATTGTTCCATCTCATTTCCTTTTGTGGTTGCTTTAGGTGATCTGGAAGTCTGGTTTTGAGACTTGTTTATGTGTCTTCTCATTTCAAGGAGGGTGGGGGGACTGGTGTGTGCTGCTGGTGCCTGTGGGCTCTCCTCCTCAGCACTCTATAGTATTCTTTATAGTGCATAAAAGAGTTCATCAATTTATTAAAGATATTATTAAGATTTTAATAAATGCATCAAAGTATTCTGAGACCATTTAAATATGAATAAATAAATATAATTTGTTTAAAAATGCTTAAATTACTATTAGAAATGCAAATGAAAAGTACCATTTATTTGTGTTAAGTAAAAATTAAACTGCTTACTACCTATAGGACGTACTAACTGCTGATCATGAGATTTTCAGTGTAATTGGTAAATACTGATTGCTGGAATTAGTAAAAGTTAGTATAACCTTTTGGAAACAATGTGATGGTGCCATTCAGGTCCTATGAAGGTTTGCACTCTCTGACACAATGCAATCATCCTTGGGAATCAATGTGAAAGTAAAATATGATACATGGAGGGACATGTTTACTGAACTATCACTTGTAGTAACAAAAAAATATATCAGGGAAGAAAAGAAAGTGGACAACAACCACTATAAATTATAATTATAAATATTATACAACAGTAAAGAAAAATTTTACTTGATGACATTAAGAAAAGAGCATGTCACAAAATTGTTTAATAGCTATGATACATCTATAGAAACTATAAGTAACAGCCCCAAAGAAAGCATGAAGAAATAATGAGTGGCATCATGCTGAAATTATGGGTAATTTTCCTTGTTAAAGTGTTATGTAATTTTGCTAGGAAAACCATCTGACTAAGGTATGTACGTTTGTGCATTCAGGGTAGTGGTTAGTAGTTATGTGAGCATGAGCAGGTTACTGGGGATCTTTAAGCTTCACTTTGCCTATTTGTAAAGATGAGATAATGACAGGATGCACTTTGCGGGGTTGTTACAAAAGCTGAATGAGGTAATGCACAGAAAACACCAAGTTCTAACATCCAGCACTGAGGAACAGTTCATCAGGGTCATGAAAGTAACACTGTGGGAATGATGATGATGATCTGATTTTTGTTGGTCTGTCCTGGTTCATCTATTTTCACAGGCTCTCTGCTGTTCATAGAAAATCATTCACAATTCTAATCTGGACAACGAAAGGCTGCCGCCATTGTGTCTATCCCTTCTATCTACTTCAACTTTCTCTGATGTGTTTTCAGCTCTGGTGAGCTCAATCTAAGATGATTGTGTACAGTTTTAGAAGCATTCATCCACTGAAAAAATAGTGAAAAACAGTCACACTTGGGCCTGAATTACTTCACCTGCTGGAAGTGCACTGATGTTCTAGAGGAGGACATTGACGGGAGAACAACAGACTGAGAACATTTCCTGGCTGATGCTCCACTGTTCTGCACTGTTATGGTTGTGTTAATCATTGATGAAAGTTTTGCCCACTCTGATTGGTTGGTACAGGTACCATACCTGCCGTGAATAATTTCATACCATGGTTAATTTTCAGTTTTATGCAGGAAAACTAGTGTTGTGTTAATTCTTTTTGCTTGGTTATCATTATTATTTTTTAATAATAAAAAATAATACAAATGAGTCCTCTTCATCAACCCAAACTCCTACCATTCTTCAAAACTCAATCCAAACTCAAACTCAATGCTCTGTAAGATGCCTCCTCCCAGGATTCGGTCCCACCCACGTCTCCTTGCTCTGAACATTATCGGTTCTACTCAGGTTTCTCTAACTGGGTGGGAAGATTTCAATGACAAAAATATGTTGCTGTCTATTGCTTCGTTTTTTTGTCTTAAGAATTTCTCAGTTTCTATCATAATTCTGAAGGTAAGACAGCTACACCCTACAAATATGCAATTGAATCAATGGAATGGTTTAACTAAAAAAAAAAAAAGACCATTTATCATCATACTTCTGGCTTAAGAGGAGGTATCAAAATTGTCCTATCAGTAAATTCTAAAGGAGATTTTCAGAAATTATCCACCTTCCACTTGCTTGTATTAAGAAACCAGTGCTGAGAGCACACTGGTGATTTGGTTCACAGCCTGGCCAGAAATAGTGACAGATGTGCAGTTATGGCATGCTAGGGGATTTCCTTACAGCAAAGCCATTTGAAAGTAACCAACATGTAAACTGCAGTTAAGTTCTTGGAGCTGTCTTGCTTAATTGGAGTGACTTCTTTCTAGATGATACCTTCTTGCCAATACCTAGGCATCCAGATCTGTGGAGGAAACACAAGATGTAAAGATGATAGCTCACTGCTCAGTGTGGATCAAGAGTGTAATTCACAGAGGCTGAATCCTCACCTCAACAGTGCTCTGTTATAAAGAAATCAGTCAGCTTTATTCTGGCAATGCCCCAGCTCTGTATTAACTATCCAGATTAATGTCAGATCAAACCCCAGGAATTATTCATGAAGCCCCTCTGTACAATGTAATTGCAGATTTTGGCCTCGTGGAGCCTCATTGTTTTATAGATTAGCTTCTCTTCCTGTACTACGGAAGAGACAATGATCTGAAACAACTTAGTCCACGGGGAAAAGGAGTTCATGTGTTTCACATGAAAAAGCACTTGTCAAGTGAGACATGCCAGGTCTAACTTACACCCTGCTTTGGATAAGAGACAGGACCTGCAGCCACACTGGGAAGGAGATGGTTCCAGACCCATGAACAGTGACTTTCACTGGGGAGCTTCCCAGGTGAATGGAATGGCTCTTTATCTATGTTGAAGAAGTGGTCTTACCAAACCGTAGCTCTACTAGTCTCGACTGCAACATCACTAAATGTAATTTATGCATGTGGATGAAGAAACCTAGTCCCTTCCAGGGAAAGTGCCAATCAGCAAACTAACTACAATGAATCATTAAAGAACATTCAATGTAATTCAAATATTAATGCATTTCAAAAGAGGTTTAATATTTTACTGGAAATGTCAAGTTACCTTAGTAATAAGCCTTCCTTGTGAGACTTTAGACTCTTAAGATTGTTCAGCCTGTGACTTTCAAAGGTGAAGAAGGGGAGTTTGTTTTTTGTTTAAGTGGAATTTGCTTATTTTACTATGTTTGCCAAAAAAATGACGGTCTTGAACCATTTTCCATGGGTCCATTTGGTACATCGGTAATTTCTTTTCTAGGAGAAAATGTGTATGTGTTCATGAATGTAATCTAGGAATATGAATATGTATTATATGCAAATATACACTTGTATGCACACAAAATACATATGTATATATAATATGTTTTATACAAAAATAAATACTCCTTCTGGATCCAATTAAAGCCTCTTCTGGGGAAATTTAACAGAACATTTATCAAAGTGGGCAATGTGTTAACTTAATAACAACTTGCATTTTTCTCCTCATTAAATTATGTTAAATTAAAGCTGTCAAATAACCCATATATCCTAGGGTTTTGGTCAGTAGCAGAAGGTTAACAAGTTTGCCTAACTATAAGCTCAGAAATTTTTCTGAAAGAATAAGGCAGTGAAATACATTTTCTTTCAGTTTAAACCAAATTTCTCATCTTTGTTTCTGTAACTCAATTACCAGGTTAACCATTTTTTTCATTTAGCTATTTGTCTGATATATATATCATATAATTATATTATATATAATATATTCATATATACATATGAATTCCCACACACATATGTGTATATATGCAGACTATTAGGAAATCATTTGGATCACTTAATTCAATGATTTAGATACTTCAGTAGTAATACTCTCACATGTATCTCATTTTTACTTGACTGCATGTTTATAACTTTGACCTGAAAATTATTAGTTATTGAGAAAGGAGATTAAAGGACAGAAAAATCAGCAAGTATAGAAGGTAGATTATTAAAAGAAGGGGTTTCACACACACTGGGGAAAACAAGGTCATCATCACGGGCTTGTTTTGTGACCCAAGAACATTAACTTCAAGTTGTTTCCTTCCATGAACATTCATTAAAGAGAAACATAATCCAATATCCCATAGGTTCTAATAATAATTTAACTAGAAGTTTCATACAGATATGGTTTATCTTAGCCTGATGAACCCGATGCAATTATTTCACTCATATCACTTCAGCTATTTGGAAAATTTTATAAGACAGAAGATTTATTATATACAGTCTACACTGTGTCCATCTCTGTCTTATACCTACAGATGCTCCCCTTCTTAGCAGAGTAAAAATATCTTCTGGAAAATCTGCAATATCCCCAGTCACTCTTCAGGACCCTTAAGAGTGTTTGGGTTAGCACCTGCCCTCGCCTTCCAGGCCACTTTAATTCTGAGAACCCTTCAAGAGTATTCCGTTATGGCAGTGGTGTGGAGTTTTACTGAGCACTGAAAATATAATTCGATTTCATAGAAATGAAACCTTGACCATAAGAATGTAATGTTTTGCTCTGGTGTGTTTCTGAACTGGTATGGGAAATCTTGTGTACGAGTGTGTGTGTGTGTGTGTGGGGGGGAATATATCCTTCGCAGTTGTTGCTTTTTATAGGGAAATTCAAAGTCACCTCCCCCTGGATAATGAGGACATTATAGATCTTCTATTACTCATTAGAATAGTGTGGCATTTTCCGGGACAATGATCTCTCCATAGTTGTGAGACTAGAAAGTGGGACCTTCCAGGTGAGATTTTTATACTCCACTGATTCTGGCTCTTCTGCTTTTAGTTCATTCTTCACCTTTAATTACTCATTTACTTTCTGAGTTTTCCATTAGTCTGCAAAGTCCACATTGCTGGGACCATGTCTGCCTTATTAATACCTGCATCTCTCTACCTAGCCCAGGGCCTGTAGACACACAGGAGGATGTGCACATTACATGTTTCCAGTATAAGTAGATAGATGGTCTGTCCCTTAACATGTGCCTAACACATACAAGCCTTTCAACTATTAACTTTTCTTTACAAGAGCCCTGCAAAGAAGAGACCACCGATTCCTGCAAATTCCTAGCCCCTTTGCTTAACTATCATCATATGAAGACTATTGTCAATTACTTCAAAATCTTGCTGCCAGAAGAGGTGAAAATGGTGTTTTTCCAAGTAAAGTTTCACTGAAAGTTCTATTCCTTTTCTTGAAGGTGTGTCCTTTCTCAGTTTAGAAGCTATAATACTCGTCCTTTTTAAGTAAATGTTAACAATCCTTAAAACAAAAATCTGAAAATCAGAACTGCTTTCTATTGCACTGTAAGCATTAACTTAAGATTCTTACACTGTGCCATTCTTATGATCCTACCCAACACTTGGGAAATGTTTCCTACCTGCCAACCACCAATCTAAATTATGTGTATAGATAGATAGGTTAACTCCTTATAAACCATAGGAGGCAAGCAGTATTGCAACTTCTTATTACAGAGAATGAAACATACTTGGAGAGGTTACTGAACTTATTCGAGGTTGCCCAGTTACTAAGTGTCTGAGCTGGATTTGCACCCAGGCAGTCTGGTTTCATGGCCTTAACTTTCATGATATGACCCAGAGCAGTGTCCCATATTGTACATGAATATCAGAGAGAGATGTTAGAATTCTTCATGGCTTTCACCTGACAAATTATCTCCATATATATATATATACACACACACACACACACACACACACACACACACATACATATATATACATACATATATATGTATATATATATACACACACATATACATACATACATATATATATATATATATATATATATATATATATATATATATATATGCTTGAAGATGGAGAAGCAGAATAAACTGGTGGACCAGTACATATAGATAGAGAAAAGTGCATTTCTAAGAAATCTTAGCAGAAAAAGAAAATATTTTCTTAAAGCACCAAGATTCTTCCCTGTGGCTTACAGGACTCCCTCTCCCCGCCCAGCCGCTTAAGGGGCCGCCTCTGGGTCTCTCTGGGCGGCTTTAACTGCAACTGTAGCTCCATCCAGCAGAGGGCAGACGCAGTAACGGAAAAAAAAAATATCTCTCGGATTCCCATTGTTGTGCTGCCTGGGCTCATAGACAACTCTGGCGACTTTAAAGCCACAGGCTGAGGATGCTGTATGAAATGGTTGTTGCCAGTACAAGAATAAAAATTTCTATTTGTAGCAGAAGAGAACGAGAGGATGAAAATCTCGCGATACAAAGATCTGGCATGTCTCTAGCATAGTTTGGACATTGTGTGGGAGAAAATTTGGTGTTTGTGCGTTAAATTTGGAACCAAAGCAGAGTTTACTCCAAGAATGCTTTGACAAGGACCTAAATTCCATTTTCATTAAGGAAACTGAGAGTGAGGTGGGGGTTGGGGAGAGAGGATGAAGGAAGGGAACTGATGTGAAATCAACTTTCTTACAAAGGGACCTAGAGGAAGTTTAATCTCCAGCAATAAAGTGAAGTTATCCTAGATGAAATATTTAAGTCGTTTTTTGTTTTATTTTATCACCATTTTCATATTACACGGTGTTGAGACTGACCCAGAAAGGAGCGTGGAGCCCCTTTACAGCACCATGTTCACATTGATGTACATGTTCACATTTTTACATTTCTCACCCTCCATTGTCTTTACCTCCTGATACTCTGACAAAGATTAATGAGAGTTCAGACTACCGAATTTAGCATCTACTACTTTCACAGAAAGCTGTCTTCAAAACCATGAACACTGCACTGGGGTTATGCAATGTTATCACTCAGGAACTCTTTGGAACTCAAAGCTATTTTGAAAACATGGGGTGTGTGTCCCAGAGCATGAGACAAAACTAGAAATTCAGAATAAATATCCTGGTATGCTCTCAAAGTTGGTCTGTGAAAGCCGTGATCAGTAACTCCATGCGGATGTAGACTGGCCCACTGCGAGGCCCTGCCACTTGCCCTTTCTTCCTGAGTGTTTCCTGGCCTGTGCTGTGCATAATATTGATTTACAGGACTTCAGGAGAGGGAGATGGTGCAGTAGCACATTTCTGGCCTTCCCCTCACTACAGTTTATTTTTGCAGTTGAGAAACGTGGTCTGGGCAGAAGGCTGTCATTTTCTCATTTTGACCATAATGTAGCAATAATAACAATAATATATAAATAAAATAAGCTCTTGGCTCAAAACGAGTAGGCTTGATTTCAGAGCAATACTAGTTTCTATGGCCAGGTTATCAGCACTACCTGTTTATAGTGAAATTACTGGCAGCTTCCTCAGCACCCAGGAGTGAAGCGCCTGCTCTTGTAAAACGCACAGCCCCAGGATCTGACAGTCAGGTGTCTCTGTAGCCCTTGATATCGTGATTTGTGCTGTCCTCTCTGGGACAGGTGAACTCTTCATCTGAAAGTTGTCCTGTTTAGCTGTTACAGAAATGGATGCAGCCAGGGGCTGATCTGTCCTTCAAAGGACATGATTTTTTTGTGTGCAGAAAAATAGAAGCAGCAGCCAGAAACTTCAATCAGTGCTTTCAGATTCCAAAACTATGACACTGTCACACTGGTGTCATTAAAGCTAACTAACCATATTAAACGAATATTAAAATATGGACTCCTTTGCATAGCATAATGAGTAAAACCGCTTTTAAGTTTCTCCCTGTGCTTTGAGGTAAGGTGGCATTTACATTCCCAAACTTTGAAGTTGGAACAAAATGTACAGGTAGAGGGTACTAGATCAAATAATAATCAACTTCAAAAAGCATTTTGGCTGTTGGATGTCCCAGGGCTAATTTCCTCTAGACATTTTAAATGTAAATGTCTAAACTCATTTAAAAATTGTAAATTGGTTCAATCAAAAAGCATCCTGACGCAGAACAGGGAGACTAGGCTAATTGTCATTTGTTTGTCAAATGAATTCCATTTGGAAAGCAATGAAACCTCCAAGCTAATTCTTTTAAGGTGAGCTGGTAGTTGTATTATCAGTTAAATGCAGTAAAATGCATAATCATATGATGATAATGAAAACTGAACCTGTGTTAGCACTGGGGCTGTGCCTGCCACGGGGCATGGAGCGATGAAACTTAAGTAGTGTAATGCCGCCTTGACCACAATAGTACCAAGTCTGGTCTTTAGCCTTACAGACACTTTCTTTGCATTTTAAAAAACTTTATCAAAGCACCGTGGCAATATAGAAAATGTCAAAGTGAAATGCACTGTAGGCAAATTGAGATTTCATTCAGTTTAAATTTATTGCTTTTGACTGATGTATTACCATGCTTGTTAAGAACCAGTAATTTGGAATATCTGTCTGCTTGGTAAAATAGCTTTGTCTCCCTGCATATTACTTGGTATAGACTTTGAAAGACCACAATAATTCAGAGCAAGTGTGGGCTGCTTTTTAGTAGTGTTTTGAAAATTGTAAGGCATTTGGCCTTGTGCTCGTGTAAACTTCCAGCATGCTTCCTGAAAGTCTTGTCACAGTATTGGAGGTTAATTGTGGAATTCATATTTATGCAAGTTTTGTAAGTCTTGCCAAACAGTATGATGTGTGCAAAAGTGAAGAATTACAAATGTCTCTGTCGCTGGTCTATTTCTTCACAATACTCATAGGGTAGGATAGATGGGTGATGGGAGGCAAATGATGAATAATGTTCATGTTCAATCAAATAGAGAGACAGAACTATATTTGTAGTCATAGAGAAGTAAAACTGTAGTGGTTTAGGGAAGGAGGATGGTATGGATGACTGAGATATTTTACAAACATGGAAAGGGAGATTCAGCAGTCACAGAACTCTGAAAGTAGGTGAGAACTCAGGACTCGATATGGCCATTCAGGTCTCAGCTTCAGGGTTGCCTCCTCAGAGTGGCCTTTCCCCCTTGCCACTGTGATGCATCTCTAACACAGTGGTTGACAAAGGACACTCAGTAGATCAGGAGGAAAAAGCCATGGTATTATGTAGGTACATAGAGGACAGCAGGAGAAATAAATGTGCACAATTTCTTTAATGAAATTAAAAATAGAACAGAACTGAATGTAATTTTCATGATGTAGATCTAGAGAAGAAAGGAATTTTCTTGGGAAGATAACATTCCACTGGATTGGAGTTCAGAGTAAGAGCTTGTCTTAGCTCATGGGCCATATAAAAGCAGGCAGTAGGCTGGAGTTGTCTGTAGGCCACAATGGCAGGCTCCTCCCGTAATACATTACTCTAGTCAGTTTTTCCCACTGGAGTAATATTTTCTGGAATTGCTTTCCAATTCTCCACTGTTCATCAGTTCATCCGCAGTAGAAAAGGAAGGTCCATTAAAACAGAGGCTTTGCCTGTTTGCCTGTGCATCTTCAGTTCCTAGAATAGTCGTGTGCCTGGTACCTGGTTGTTACTTGGTTGATGTTGGATGAATGCGGAGTAAATCCAGATCCTTCCACCAATGGAATTGCTAAGAAGACATGTAACCTACCAAAGGAACAGGAGGACATGTAACTGCCACAAGGTTAGGAAATAGCCTTTTCCTACATACTTATTTCAGAAACATTTTCAGTCTCTAAAGTAGATTTAGCTTCTAGATTTTCTAGTTAATATTTTTAGTCTCTAGATTCTCTTTTGCTTTTATTATTCCACAGAAATGATAATTAATCACAACATGGCAATATTTTAATACCCTTAGCATTCTGAAGTATTTGGTTATTTATAAATACCCCTTGGTTATGATCATAAAGAAGTTGAAGTCTGTCCAGCTGCCCTGCCACTTCTCTACCCCTGAGTTCAGGTTTTCTGCAGAAGGAAGCATAACCCAGGTCTCTGCACTCATGTCATTGCCCTTCACGGAGCCTTCTCTGAGGATGCCGGCCTTCATGAAGCCCCTCTTTTTGAACTCTGCATCACACACTGGGCTCACAATGCTCTCACACAGGCATCTTCTCGTTCTTTCGTAGGTATCAGCGTTACCTGCCTACGTAGATTGTGAGCAAGGCCTTAAGGATAGTAGCCTCTCTCATGCTTCTTCGATATCCTACATGGTATCTGTGTCAGGCATAAATATCTATTTCTTAAATTTTTGTGTATTATACTAAGTAGAGTAATAGGAAAATCATAAAAGTCCATATCAAGAATTTTGTTTTAAAATACACACACATACAAACAGACAACAGAATTCTTAAGGTATACAGAGCCAATTCTGTTTCTTAGATCACCAGATTATAATGAAAATTTATACTCAGAATAGAGGAATGGAGTCACTTTAAACAAGCTACCCATACAGAGCTTTTTCTTTTTTTTAACTCACTAGCCCCAACATAAAAAGCATTTTGTAACATGTTTCACATTTAGGTTTTTGGTGAGATTTTTCTTGTTGAGGTCCAGTGAATCAAGAAATTCAAGAAATGAGCAGAGATATTCTCTGAACATCTATTTAAATGAGGTTTGTTTAGACTGTCCTTGATAGAAATGAAATCCTTCAGAAATCTGTCATCAAAAAATATTGAAGTCGTGTATGTGTGTGTGTATGTGTGTGTGTGTGTAGCCTGAGTGATTAGCTCTAAAATCTCCTCTATGAATATGTTTATATCTGACATAAGCTGTCTGTTCCATAAGGTTGTGTTGGAATGAAGAAATCTCTGTGCTTTGCTTGCCTAATCAAAAGAATTAGTAGGAAGAGAGCAAGGGCCAAACTCCCAGAGGAGTTATTGGTAATTTCCACTCTGATTAACATCAGAGGGAACAATAGGAAGAAAGTGTCGCAATTCTAACCCAGGACTGGCTTTTAGGACAGTGGCTCTCAATCAAGGGACATCAGGTAAATTTTGCCCCCTAGGGGCTATTTTGGCAATGTCCTGAACAATTTTGATTATTGCAACTTGGGGAGGGGACGTGACTGGCATCTTTGGGGTAAAAGCCTGGGGTGTTGTTACACCTCCTTCAGTACCTAGGTCTGCCCTTGCCACAGAGGATCAGATAGACCCAAGCGCCAGGAGGACAACTGCTGAGACTTTTCTTTAAAGACAGGCTTTTTGTTTGGCAGCCTCCAAAGTGCAGACAGGGAGCTAGGGCTTGTTGCCTTGACTTTTGGATCATATACAATGGAGACCAAATAATCCCAGCTGTGCTGAGACAAGTAGTGTCCGAAACTGAGCATGGGCAGTACTTCAGAGAGTTGGTTAGGGTTAGTCTTTGAAGCACATGGAGTCAAGAATTTGGAGGAAGAGGTACACCAGAACACCACTTCCTGCATGACCTGTGTAACTATCTGTTCAGGGAGCAACTATATATTCTAGTCGAACTGTAGCTTTCATTCTCTGAAGCCCCATAAATCTCACCACATTATCAACAGACTACGCCTTAACTAACTAAATCACTTATTTACTAGTATTTTTTTCTGTGATGTATGTTTCTTTGAACATACAAATCCACAAGGGTTTGTAATGCGAATGATATATTTTGTAAAATCTGAGTCATATTCTACAGCCACAGCTCACTGGATATATTTTCCTTCACCATCTATGACTACAGTGACAAACTGATGTAAATGATGACTGCAGCAGTGTGACATTCTAGCTTAGTAAGGAAAGATTATTTGGAGACATTTATTCCTTCTTATGAAGTAAAGAGTTGTTGAAAACTTTGGCTAATGAGAAAGTTGAATTAATCTTCATAGTCTGATTAGTCAATATTTTATGGAATAGTGTAATAATATGTATTGAGAAGTTTCATCTTTACAGAATACAAGACTTCCTCTGAATTATCTATAGTTCTTTACAGTTATTAGAATTATATTGGATTGGCTCTTTTGAATTTATATTATGATAGATAATACTGTGTTATAATAATATTATATATAATATGATAGACAATATTATGTTATAATATATATAATATATAATATATAATATAATGTTATAATGTTATGATAGATAATATTATGTTTTAATAGTTCTAGGTACATAAAATAGTGACTTTATGTTTAAAATCATGACAATCCACTGGAGATTTGTATTATTAGCCCCATTTTACAGATCTAAGAACTGTGCTACTAAATAATTTGGTCAAGGTCATGCAGCTGGAAAGGACATAGCTTTATATGAATCCAAGACCAGCTGGCTTAGCTACTGCATGGACATATTGAAATGCTTAAATGTTCTTTGTAGTCACAGGATACACATTTTATGATTCCATACCGAGGTGGTACAAAACAAAATGAAAACTTGTTAAGTATTTGATTATTCTGACTGGTCAGGTCAATCTATATATCTGAGGGCATAAGGAGATGTTTATGGACAGAACTATTTGAGTTTACATCAACATAGTTAAGTTAACTGGGGTACCAAACAATCAACCACCAAATTTCATGTGATTCTTCTGGAAGACTTTGGCTCTAGACAGGACCTATGCTACCCACTGCTGTCCAATTTTGCTCACAGCCTCCACACTATTCCATCTCTAGTACTTAAATTAATTTTTTTCAGTGTCTGCTCTATTTTTATCGCACAAAACAGTTGCCAATCATAAGCTAAAATCTCCAACTTATTGAAAAGGCCAGTTCCTCCAGGTAGAGCCTAATAACTTCAACATGTGTGCACCTCTATCTCACTCATTTTGTCCAACTATAGGATTATGGGATGCTAAACAGTGGATTCAGTTTTAACTTGGCAGTGCCGCAAATTCCTGAAATTAGGGGCATTTTATTCAGAATAGTTTTAGAATTTGATATAGTTTAGTTGAATAAGATTGATTAATTGGACCATTTTTATTTACTTCTTTTTATTTTGGAGTTAGATAAAATTCTAATAGAAAACAACATATATTCCTTGGGTGGTCATTATAAAATAGAAGTTCTTGTTGAATTTTGGAGAATTCTTGCTTCATAGATACAATTTCTGAATTCAAGAAATTATAGAAATTATATCATAAATGACTTTTAAAAGCTTTATTAGAATGCCTGTTTTTCAAGACGTGTTCTTATTTTGAGGCTTCTCTTCCACCTTATGATGTCTTTGGAGAACCATCCCAGGTTGGAAGGTTAGTGAAACAAAAACCAACTAGGGCTCTAATGAGTGAGCTGCTGTCATCCCTTGTTGTAGTTTAGATCTAACATGTTCCACCAAATCTCAGATGTTCAAGGAAGGGTTTTTGGAAGGTGTTTGGATCACGACGGTTCTAAGTTCATCAGTAGATCAGTCCATTGATAGGATTATAATGTGATGCATTATTGGGATGGAAATGAGAATGTTGGCCTAGTTCAAGGAAGTAAGTTGGGGCCTAAATCTGAGGATTATACATGGTCCCTGGCCCTTGCCTTTCTGTTTCTTCTCTCTCTGCTTCCTGGCTGCCACGAGGTCAGCAGCTTTCCTCTGATACACCCTTCCATCATGGTGTTTTTTACTTACTTGGAGCCAGCAGGCCATGGACCGAAATCTCTGAAACTGTGAGCCAAAATAAACCTGTCCTCTGATTTAACTTTCCCAGGTATTTTGTCACAGCAGTGCAGAGATGTGTAACACATTCCTGCAGGGACTTGGAACTCTTACCCTGCCTATATTTGCCAAAGATGATGTTCGTTAATTTAATTCTGTTGGATGTACAAGATACAACATGCAAATTCAAATATGTTTATAATCCCATTTATGGAAATGAGTGCTTCCAGGCAGAAGCCAGTCAAAGCTGTGGAGGAAAGAAGTGGCAGCCTTGTTTTGTTACCCACATGATACCCTGCCCACCGGTTTCCTCTGAGATGCTTTCACTTCAGATTCAGAAACCAGCTTTAAAAATGCAATTTATAAAGGGAAATTACCTACTTCCAAATTGGAACACGTAAAACTGTGCAATACAGAAATGTATTTCCAGAGTTGCTCTTAATGTTGCCTTAAGTTGGACATGGGACAAACAAATCACCTTGAATATGTTTTGCCTTTTCTCCGTTATCTCTTAATGTGTAACTGAGTAATGAGGGTTTGTGGACATGTTTACTTCAGCTCTGGACCTATTGCCTGCCACTCAGAGAAAAAAATGATAGATGTTTCAAACCACTAGAAGTGATAAGTGTTCCTGTGTGAATAACTTTTGAAGAGCAAAGCTCTACAAATCCTCTAT
This sequence comes from Heterocephalus glaber, assembly GCF_053883595.1. Classification (NCBI taxonomy): domain Eukaryota; kingdom Metazoa; phylum Chordata; class Mammalia; order Rodentia; family Bathyergidae; genus Heterocephalus; species Heterocephalus glaber. The sequence continues at coordinate 66,038,327 of NW_028258320.1, forward strand.
ATTAGCATCATGACACCTTGCAAGAGGCAGCTTGTGCTGGAGAAAAGTTAGAAGAAATATGACACATGAAAAGAGGAAAAACCCTACTGACTGCCACCCTTTTCATGCCACCTACTTCAACCTTGGAGCCCTTCATTGTCTAGAAACAGCACAAGCAGAGGCTCCTCTCGTTCAGGGTCTCTATGTCCTGTTAGGGAAGAAAGTCAGACAGCTGTGACAGTCCAGTCTGCAGGATGGTATCCCCTGCTTCCAAACCAAAGGGCACCTATCAGGCAAAGATACGGGAGTCATTTGCATAGCTGCCTTGGGAGTGCGAAATCGCTTCTTGTGGAAGCAGACATTTGGGAGCAGATAAAGTCCACAAAGAAAGCCTCTTTTTGACTTCAGCAGTGAATGTAGATGTGAGCCCATCACTACTGTTTTAGGGAGACTCTTCTCTGTTACAGATAACCAGGATTGGGAATATCAGATTACCTAATAATGGGTCGCTTTAGTTCTGCCATCATCACTTATCAGGTACATTAGTTTAAAACCTGCAATTTTGAACTTAGCATTATTGAGCTTTCCAAAGATTAAATTACTGAACTTTTGTTGGTAAGTATCTCTGTGAAATTTCCTGAAAAGGATAGTCCCTGTTCTTTGTGTGAAAGCAAAGCCCAATCACATACTTTATTGATATTTACAGACCTACAAATGATAGTGCTAATGTACTTTAATGTCTGTCTACTTGATGGAGAGGCTGTGGCTGTGCTTTGGGCTTTTGTTTTTCTTAAGATAATGTAGAGTACTGTAGCCTCTTTGTGAGCTTAATCAGAGGAGGCTGCTTTTTTCCTTCTTCTTGTTTCTCCCAAAGCCTTATTTAGAAGGAAGTGTACACCAAAAGTCCTTTTTTTTTTTTTTTTTTAAAAAAAAGGCCCCATGTTTGCCTCTGACATAGCTGTTGTCTCTACAGTGTTCCATGTACCAAACATACATCCCCATGTTGGTTTCCTAAATGATTTAGGTGGAAAATGTAAGGATATTGGTGCTTTAACAAGCACCAAGTCAATTTTAACAGTTTGTACTGTACTAGAAAATACCTACACTGAGGGAGACACTTTTAATCTCCAAGCCATGAAGATTTAATGTTTGCAGAGTAATTTTACAGCCATTCTGGCCGTTGGTGCCTGGTGGGGTTTAGGGTTCTTGAGTCAGCAGAGGCTTAACAAGCATCCAGGCACGAACTAACTGGTTTCAGGCAAGAGTAGTGCATGTTGATCCATGGTGGCTGGCTGAATTAAGAGATGATCCACTTTCCCTCTCTTTCAGGAGTTTTCTTACACTTAGAAGCCAGCTTACGGCAAAGATGGGAATGGTACTACAGCATCCCAGCCAAAATGGGATTCAAGCATCCCAGCCTTGAATTTCTCTGAGAGAGGAATGAATAAGCAAAGATAGTGGTGAGGGGCCTGCACATATTGCCAAGATGCTGGAGAAAGAGATGAGGTTTGTTACAACTAAAACAAAAGTAAAAATCTAGGGTACACCAAAGTCCTTTTCTATTCTGGTGATTTGGAACAAATAGACTCCTGGTAGTTGTTGGTAAAATAGCATTTTGGTCACTAGTGTATCTATGATGATCAGGGTTAAAATGTGGTTTGGGCTTGAACAACCTCTAGGACTTAGTAATATATTGATTTAATAAATGAATTACTGAAAATTTGTAAAAAAATGTAAATAGGCAAAGATGAGTAATTTGCTTTATACTTATCAAATCTATAAATTTTATGTTATAAAATTGGCAAACCTCAAGCTATTTTGTGTCATTTTCATATCCCATATGCATTTAGCAACTTATGTAAATCATATTTGCCACTCAAATAATCTAAAGAAATCTATCTCTGAATCTATCTTTGAAAGAAAATGAACCTGTTTCTGTTCCAATACCATATCTAAGGTCCTAGGAGTTTCCTTTTAAATCAAAAGATGTTTTTAGTAGTGAGTTGCTTTAAATGGTGAATATAAAAGCAATAGTCTTAGTATCCCACTGGTGTTAGAAAATTCTGAAATATTTTTCTCCACTATGTTGGCTCTGAATCTTAAACGTGTACATAAAAGGAATCATTTAGGGAACTCTATTTTCTTGACCTGAATTAGAATTTGCAGTTGGCAGAGCTATTTCCCCATCCTTCTAGATACCCCTAATTTGTGCATATCTAAGTGTTTCTCATACAAATTCACTGCCAGGTGTGGGAACATATACAATCACCTCCCATTTTACAAATGAGTATTCATTCAGGTCTGGCCAAATTCTCCATGGGGCATCTGGCTTCAAATGGAACTTTAAGTAGCTTGTTTTATTTCTTATTAAAGTATCAGGAAGCCATCTATTTAGGCTTTTTTCCTAGCCATTTAAGCCACCTATGAATTAAGATAGTGAGAAGAATTGAGTATTTCTCTTTAGACAAGATATACTGTTGTCAAGTGCAGGATAAAGCCAGGAGTTAGATTGTGCTTGGGATGCTGAATTCCCCTGGAGCACAAAGGGAGTGAGAGGACAGATGGGTGTGGGGTACACTCATGAAACATAGGGTTCCACAGTTCCTTCTCAGAGATTCGACTCCAAAGAGGCTAAGAAAGAAAAGACCTGAAGCGAGAGGTCACCCTGATAAGAACAAAGAAATCACTTCCAGGGCTTTCTCCCATTGTGCCTGTTACACTTATTGGTGTGAATAATGTTGTTTTGTTTTCAAAAAGACAGTCATGAGCAAAAGAAAGAAGAGCGAGTGATAAGGCTCGTTCAGGAAATTTGAGAATGACACATTTGTGATAATATATGTTAATTTAGTTGAATAGATGTGAATATTTTCATAAAGAACAAAGAAAAAGAGGGACTATAGCTTAGATTCGCACATGTGGGTTTTTATATAGGCATTGCCCATGTTCAAAATGTGCAAATCTCTTGGAAAGTTTTTTTTAAATACATTTTGTTGTGGTGGCTTATTTATTTAAGATTACCATATTTTTCTTGCTTTGGAGATAAAAACTCTTGTGGAGCCAGACTTCAAATAAATGATGTTCTGAGCACATCAAAACAAAGGAAGTGTTTCTGAAACCAAATGAAAGCATTTTTTGAATGACTCCCTCATCCATTCACGTCTCCTTTCAGCTCAGCGGCTCTGGCTCAGATAAAGTCTCAGACACCTAGCAGCCTATTCAAAAGTATCAGATTCAACTGGAGGTGAAGAAAATGGGGTATCTGCAATATTCATGAGTTGGGAACTTCCCAAGTTTGACTATTGTCTGAATGACTTTACAACTGCTTGGGGTGTGCATTACATAACAGATATTCACAGGCACCCAGCTCCTATCAAGCCAGACCTTGTAAGTGAGTCCAGAGACCCCTCCTGACACTCCCCCCACAGCCCCATTCTTTCCTAATCCAGGTCCCAAGAAAAATAGTGCCCAGTCTTTGAAGTGTGCTATCCAACTCCTTAGTTTACCAGCCCGAACTAAAGGCCTTGATAACACTTCTTCAAGTTCATGATTTGTTTTCATAGCATTTGGGGTAGTTTTTTCTCTAACTGGAACAAAGCACAGTTTAGTACACCCAAAATTTCTGAAAAAAAGAGACAGATTCATTTATTGGGACGGGTGAGACCTAAGCAAGAAAGCATTAAGTAGTCTGAGAAACACTGGTTATATTCTGCCCAATGAGAGTGAGATTTCTGAGGTCTTGCTGTTGAATAAGGAGTTTCAAAATGAAAGAAATAGAAACATTTACTATTTCCTGCTTAGTGTAATTGCCATCTGCCTGATACCCAACCTGTAACTGAAGGCAAACCTTAGTAACTAGAATCTTATATCTGCAGATCATGGGGTGGTGGAAAGAGCCATGGATTTGAGTCCCAGATCTGTTTACAAACTGTGACTTGGGGCCACCATACCACTGCCCCCAGTGCAGAGAAGCAGAACTGCCACAGTGCAGAGGAGGTGAACCTTCTGGGTCGCCATACCATCGTGCCCAGCCTAGAGGAGCAGAGCTGCTCCCAGCACTGAGGAGGTGAACATTCTGGGCTGCAGTACCACCACCCCCAGCACTGAGGAAGTGAGCCTGTGGGCACCAGCAGCACACATCCCTCCCCGCCCCCTTGAAATGAGACAATGTGTAAACAAGTCTCAAAAATCAGACTTCCAGATCACCTAAAGCAACCACAAAGGAAACAAGATGAAACAACCAGATACTTAACCACTTGGACTCCCTGAACTGGCAACAAAAGAAGATCTGGAATAAATAAAATCAGAAATAATTTATCAGATAACAGCACAAATTGTGCCCATAGTGCAAGACATGATTAATAAATCTAGACAGGACACAGATAAAAAAAATAGAGGAGCTGAGGAACATGATGGAATTCCAACACAGGAAACAAATGGAATCCATACAACAGATGCAAACAGATTTCCAAGAGAGTAAAAACTCCATTGAAAGTTTACACAGCAGAATAAGCCAATGTGAGGACAGAATTTCAGATATAGAAGATAAGATTGCAATTAGTGACCAGGAAAAGAAAAATTTCTTTAAAATAGTAAGGGATCACAAGAAATCAATCCAGCAACTGCTAGACAATGCAAAGAAGAATAATATAAGACTGATCAGAGTCAATGAAGAAACAGGTGAGAGTACAGACAACATAAAAAAAACCTGTTCACAGAAGCGATGGCAGAAAATTTCCCAAGGAGGGGGAAAGAACTTGACATACAGATAAGTGAGGCATATAGGACTCCAAACAGCCTTGATCAAAAAAAATCTACACATACACATATAATAGTAAAGACTCCAGAAATCCAACAGAAGAACAAAGTTCTACAAGCAGTTAGAGAAAAGAAACAAATCACATACAAAGGAAAGCCTATCAGAATCCCAGCAGACTTCTCAACACAAACCATCAAGACAAGAAGAGCTTGGAGTGATGTATTCCAGCCCTAAAGGAAAGCAGCCTCCAACCCAGATTGATGTACCCTGCAAAACCATCTCTCAAAATTGATGGAGAAATAAGATACTTTTTTTTTTGTAAGAATCAAAGTCCTTTTATTAAAAATATTAATTGTACATATTAACAGGGTTCAGGGTGGCGTTTCAATGCACATATACAGTACTCACTGATCACATCCACATTCTTACATTCTTTTCATCTAAGTACCCCTTTTCAACCTCTAACAACCACTCCCCTACATTCAGGTTCACTTTTCTTAAACTTCCATATGAGAGAGAATTTAGTAGTACTTGTCTTTCTGCATCTGCCTTATTTCATGTAACATAACCCTCAGCTCCATCCTTGGTGCAAACAACAGGATCTCCTTCTTTATACCTGAATAGTGTATGTATTCCTCACTTTTTCCATTCATCAGCTGATGAGCACCTAGGTTGATTTAGCATCTTAGCTATTGTGGGTAGTGCTGGATAAACATGGGCACACAGGTGTCTCTTTGGTGTGCTGACTGCATCTCCTTTGGACATATTCCCAGAAGTGGAATACCCGGATGACATAGTAGACCTATTTTTAGTTTTATGAGGAACCTTCACACTGCTCTCCACAATGCCTGCACTAATTCACATTCCCATCAGTGCTGTATGAGAGTTTCCCATTCTCCACGTCGTTGTTAGCATTTTTTAAAAGAAATAACTATAACCATTTTAACTAGGGTGAGAGAGTATCTCACTGTAGTTTTGTTTGGCCTTTTCCTGATACTAATGAGAAAAGGATGGAACTGAATATTACATTGTTTTATTAAAAATATTAGATTGGTTTGTGAAAGGATATAGGGATTATATGTATCTCTCTATGTGTACGCATATGGTGATTCTTAAGACCACTTTGTGCAGTTTAAGAATTATAAATGTTATGAACTTATAAAAATCTCATTGACGTGTTAGCATCAGCCAGGCTCTCAACTGGGTAAAAGAGCCAGGTAATACCTGTGTTCCAGGAGGAACAAATAAAAAATAGACTATGGTCTATCTCTGATAGGTTGGGGAGGTGGAGGCTGAAGGAAGGGTCCAGAAGGCCCAGGAGGCTGCAGCACCCACTGTCCTGGAGCCTGGGGGAGGGGCGGGGCTGTGGCTGAGCCTCTTCTCCTTGCCCCTCCCCCACCCCAGAAGCCCTTTGTGATGAGGAGAACACAGTTCTGTGATGCAGGCCTGGGCCTTCCTCTTTAACCCCAGAGAGAACTCTCAGGGCTCAGTTGCCTGAGAGCAACACTGCGATTCAGATGATGGAGAATCTTCTCATTCCTCTGAAAAGCCTTATTGCCACATGGCTGAGCCCCAGCCCCAATACCTTTGCGATGGATATGATCCTCGCCTTTGTGGGTGGAGTGGGGCTCTTCCTTTTGTTACTGCCCTGGCTCCAGGATGAACCAACCTTACGGCCATCATCATTGAGGAAAACTAGAAAGATCAGAAAGGTAAGAAACTCTCAGCCCAGAGCCAGCAGAGAATGATTCTCTCTCCTTTTACCACAGTTTCCACTTTTCTGAGTCAAGTAGACAGACTGGTGAGAGGGAAAACTCAGAAAAGAACACAATATCCTTCCTGTGGGACAGGCAGGGCAGGACAGGGGAAGTGGGCACCAGGACATCTGTCTGACAATCTCAGATCTCTGGGTGGTTTGCTGCCCAGAGTAAAGGAGAACACAGTAACTCAGTGGATGAGGACTGGATTCCTGAGAGTTGGGGATCTTTGGGGAGGGCCAGGCCCTGAGCACTGGTTCATTGTCCCAGTCTCATGGCAGGTGTCTTAGGGCCCAGCCTTTGCTCTGTGCTGGGCTGAATCAAGGGCTGTGCTGAGGGCCTGAGTCCAGCCCCATCCTGGGCTACAGCTGCCTCTGGTCTCTAGCAGGTGAGGTGCACCTGTAGAAGTGAGTTCTTATAGGGGATCTCATGTTAGAAAGTTGCTGTGTTTCTACGAGAAGGACAGAAAAAAAATTGTAATTTTAAAAATGAGTAAAAGGAAAGAAAAAACACAGCTTCCTTAATTCATTGTTGAGTAGCATAATATTCATGAATACTGAATGTCTGCAGCTTGACTGAGAGAGGAGAATCCAACCTGGGCCTCTCACTATTTTCCTTCTTTCTCAGCATCCAGTGCTGATGAGGTGGAAGAGCAGGAGGAAGAGGACAGCTGCTCTTCTAGGTAAGGCTCTGCCTTTCAGTCCTGCAGTCCCAGAATTAACGTGACCTTGCTTATCCCTCAGGGGCCAACACCAGGGCTCCAAGGTTGTCAGCTGCAGAGCCCTGAGAGGGGGGCTCCAGGAATGGGAGTCAGCAGGGGGGATGCTTCTCAGGCTCCCTGCTCAGAATGAAGCTGAGCTGGGATGAAGAAGGGTTTTGTCCAGTAGGGGGCAGTGCAGGCAGCAGAGGAGCAGTACAGCCTGGATTTGGAAATGGGACCTCCAAGTGCAAACTGAGGCCCAGCTGTTAAAATTGGCAGAGGCTGATTCCTTTGTGAGGTGACCCCATCCATCCAGCACAGCATAGTTGTGGGGACCGTGGATGTTGAAGGATGTGGAAGCATTTTGTACTGATAAAGCACTGTCCATCTGTGTACTATGTAACCACTGTCAGCCAGGGCCAGAGGGCATTGGACACCAATGCTTGGGCTCTGCAGTCAGACCTCCAATGGTGTCCTCTAAGGGGACATTCTCTTCAGCCTCCTGTAAAATCCTAATCCCTTCCTTACCCTTCATCCTTTATAACTCAGTTTCCCACTTCCCACCTTTTGCAGACTACCAGATTTACTGGAAGTTGGATAAAAAGCTAATTTCCCTTATGAAAAGGTAAAGAACTTTGTCCTTTCTTCTTTCCTTCTAAAACCTGTGATGTCACAAAGCAGAATTGGTCTAACCCGGTGGTGGTGGGGGGGAGATCCTGGGAGTGGGGGATGTTAAGACCCTGGGGTGAGGAGTAGCAGGAAAACTATAGACTTGGGGTATGGGGTGGTGGAGGGGCCAGGGCCCAACTGAGCTCACCCCAGCCCCCAGCTACAGTTACAACTCCTATTTATTACAGATTGCAGAGGCTGTTACTTGGCCTAGGACGCTCTCAACAGCCTGTATACCTACACCACTCTGCTGATGTGTGTACAAGAACATCTGTCACAGCCCCTCAGCTAGATGAGGAGAAAGCAGACCCTGCTGCTCTAGCCCTGGTAGAGGCGGCCCCCTCTGCTCTCATTCTGCACCTTCCTCCTCCGGCCTCCTTTCCATCACTAGGCCCATCAGCAACCTCCTCCGATTTTGTGTGTTCACCCACATCCCTTACCAACTCTCAAACCTTGGAGCCCCTGCTTCCCCTGGGAAGACATTCACCCTGGCCACTTGCACGTTCCCTTTCCCTACCATGTCCCCCAGATCCTGCCACAACCTCACAACCCTGGTGGGACCCAAAAGAGAAGCAGCTCGGTCCTCAGCAATTCTCAGGTCCCCAGATCCTGGGGGTCTACTTTTGGCAGAAATGGACCCAGCTTTTCTGGGGTCTGCCCTCTCTGCAGAGTGAATCCGTAACAGCTGCTGCCAGGATCTCTCAGAGCCCTCCCACTCCACACCTTCCCACCTTCTTATTCAACAGAACCTCACCTGTTTGCCCAGTTCACACGCAGGATCCAATGTCCCTGCTGCTTTCCCTGGGCCAGGATCCATCCTGTCTGGAGCCCCGATCCCCACCCCAATCCCAGCCCCCAGCTCTGGGTCAGGCCCAGACTTGGACCCACCCCCAATCCTCCTCCCCCGTCCTGTTAGCACCTTCTCTGCCCCTCAGTAGGGGCTGTGGAGCATCCCGTTCTACATCCCATAGCCCACAGTCACTCATCGCAGATGAAATGCAACCCTCAGGAAGGCCCTTGTCGAAGAAACACCTAGAACACGGGCGGACTGTTCCCTCAGCAGTCCGAAGCCCTCAGGAGGGTTACTGTCCCTCCACTCCCAACCTTTGCCAAGGCAAGGGTGCTGCTACCACTCTTCATGAGAGTTTTTCAATCAGCTCTGAGGACTGGGAAAAACTAGAGCAACACATTCGAAAGTGGCACATTCATCACCAGTGGAACCCGCCCTGCAGGATCCAGGAGTCTCCAGAACTCACACAGCCTCAGTGTGACTTAGCTCATTCACCTCAGGTAAAGGACAAACCTGGGCTCTCACAGTCATCCGTGTCTACAGATGAATGCAGCAAGGATGTGCAGAAGATGAAGTTCCAGCTAGTGAGGGACTCAGGCAAGAATTTGGGGCATATTCTATGCAAGGTACCCAAAGATCTCTCCAGAGACCTAGGAAGCTCCCCAGTGAAGGTTCTGGAGACAATCTCTGAGGAGTCAGAGAGAAACCTGATGTGGCCCATGGACAGTGACACAAGAAATGACTCATCCGGAAGCAGAGATAAGACATCTCTAGTAGGCATGCTGAAAGCACATTTGGATGTGAAGATGGGGCAGATCCACGAGGGGCTGATCCCTCTGAGAGTGCGCCGGTCCTGGCTCGCTGTCAATGCTGTCATTTCCACATCTCACACCCACAAGGAAACCAGAAATCCAGCATCCTCCAGGGGTCAGGAAACCTGTGTGAGCACCATCCAGTTTTTCTCCAATCCACACACTCAGCAGGACCTGGAGATGCAGAATACAAGGTGTAGGGTGAGGCACAGGTGGGGCCTCCCCCTCAAGCTCCTCAAGGTGGTAAATGCCTTTAAGTCTACGAAGGCTGCGCCCTCACCCTTTCCACAGTGTGCCCATCCCTCCTCCTCTGGGCGTGTGTCCTGGGCCGACTTGACAGCGGAGGATGAGGCCAAATTCCTGGGAAAACCACCTCAGGGATGTCCGGGAGAGGAGGCGACAGTCAGGCAGTCTGTCTGCGCACTGGGCAGTCTCCTTGTCTCCTCTATTTCATGGAAGGAGACTGAGAGGGCCCTAGCAGGGATCCCTCTTGGTGATGGCTTGGGGTCCTCAGAGGCCCCCCTCACTAGACAGGACAGTGCGAGGCCTTCACAGCAACTCACATCCAGCCTCATGGACAGAACCCATGAGAGCAGGACCACCCAAAGGGTTGGCAGAGGCAGCCCAGAAGTCCCCTTGCTTCCTGGAATATGTGTCACCCAAGAGGCAGGAGAGCCAAGCCTTTGGGCAGACACTGGATACAAGTTTCAGCACGGAGTGGAGGTCACATCAGTGAGCCATTGTCAAGCCTGTGTCTCAGGTGCCAACCTTCCAGACTGTCCCACTGACTCTCTCTGTGCTTCACACTGTTTGCCGTCTCCAGAGTCCCAGTGCCATCACAACAGCATGCCTCTAGGGGACATGCTAGCTTCACAGCTGTTAGGTGACCTAATGGCAGACAGAGGGAGCAACCTGGGGCAGCAGAAGCCCCAGATCCCGAAACATCAGCACTCACTGACGAGCCAAAGCAAGACGTCTGTCCCTGCTGACAAGCATGAGGTTGGGAGGAGCCCCAGCTCAGGAAAACATGAAGACAAGTTGGGAGACTTGGGGACCTGTGAGCCCAGCCAGGATGGGGGAATAGAAGACACCTCAGAGAGTAAATGCCTTCAGCTCCCACAAAAGAAACCAGTCCCCTCAGAAGGCTATAGAAGCACGAACAAATTACCATGGTGCATTTTACCTAAGAAAGAAATTAAAGGGCAGGAAGACACCCAGAAAAATGGCAAGCCTGCACCCGCCAAGGCCCAGAGTCAGAGACCAGCCAAAAACAGACCTCGCGTGGACCACAACACTGATGAGGCTGAGCAGCTCAAGACAGCAGTTGCACAGAGGCTAGAAGCCAAAATGATGCTTCAGCATGAACTTTGTGCCTTGAAGTTCAATCAGCACAAAGAGGAAGAAGGTCACACCCCAGTCTCCCAGGTTTCCTGCTCCTCAGAGCACGGGAGAAAGCCAAGACATGCAGCCACCCCCAAGTGCCACAGCTGTCCTACCAGGGAGAGGCACCTCTGTGGCCAAGAGTCCTTGAAAACTAGACAGCTCAACAGTGAGCAGCAGGGCCAGGGGGATGCCCACCCCTCCTTCCCCATCAAGGCTGTGTCCCCAGACAGCCCCTCCCAGTGTGGCCCAACAGTGTCCAGGGCACCAGGCCAACGACATTACTGTCCAAGGCATGGTTTTCAGAGAGGTGTCTTGACTGGACAACAGGGAAATTTCTCTCCAGGCTGTCTTAGTAAGAAAACATATGTCCAAGAAAAAAATAATCTATATAGAGGAAAATGATTTTTCTCATGTTATGCATCCAGGATATTTACTGTAATCCAAAACATTGATGTTTCCTCTAAGAGAAATGGCTTCTGTCTGCTCTGTGCTTGGTGTGGGCTCTGGTGTCTAGAAGGGAGCAGTGTGGAGGTGACAGGGGGTTGGGTATAAGCCCACCTTCATCCTTATTTCCTTCATTGATCCTTGCTTCCGTCATTACAGGAACAAAAACTCTAAAAACAAGCTGGGGAAAACCAGTAACAATCCTCCAACCCCAGGATCTGGTTCAACCCATCTTTCCACTGCTCCCTGCTCCCCAACTTTATGGCAGCAGTAGGACCAGGGACACAGAGACATTTTAAGCTGAAAATTCCCCCACAGGTTCCACAAGGGTCAGAGCCACCTAGCTCTGCTGGTCCCAAAATAGGTGGCAGTTTGCAGGTGAGGACGCTGGGCCCTGAGTTCAGAAGTGGGAGAAATCATGCCCTTGATCTCCCGGTGGGGGACAGATGATGTCCACCCTTGGGAAGCCCCTCCTCTCCCTGGCAAAGGCCTGGATGGAGAGGGCCCTTCTGGGTTCAGCTGAGATGGAAAGTTCAGAGTCCCCATCCCAGGGCCTTGGCCCTCCTCACACTAGAGCAGCAGTGAGGACAGAAAATCCAGCTGGGGGTGAGGTGGGGGGCTGGGGGGGTGGTGGCTGGTAGTGGTCAGGGGGCCCTCCTCATGGGTGAACAAATGGTCCTGCTCACAGCTCATTTATCCTGGTGCATCTTGCAACTCCGGTTAGTGGTTCTGGGTGGAGGCACCAGGGCTGTGCCAGTATAGTAACTCATGGACAGGCACTGGGAACAGGGAGATGTGGAATGAGAATTGAAAATGCTGGAGCCAGGCAGGAAGCAGAGGGGCACAAGGATGGTGAAGGGGATGGGGCACTCCCAAGGTTCCACTGTCATCCACCAGCAGACAGGAGGTGACATTAGGGGCCAAGTGGCTCACCCTGGCCCTGCCACAGGGCCCTACCTGCTCCAGATCCCACACCCAGAGAAGCCACCTTCAGCTCTCACACAGAGGGCCAGATTTGAGAGGGAGCAGAGCATGTTAGAAAAGATCAATTTCTTATCAATACATTGGGTAACTTGTATATGCTCTCCTCTTGCAGAAAGGATAAACTGACAATGGTGGAGAAGATAGGACAAGGGAACCTGAGATGTGACTCAAAGTCTGGTGACCCGTACATGTGTATGCAGCCCCAAGGCTGTCCCTAGAGGAGAGGAGGGACTCAGAAGGGTCCAGAGCCTGCCCTGGGGTCACACAGCAAGTCTTGCCTGGCTCCCAGCCCTTGCTTAGCTGGGAGCCCACAGGGGAAGAGGCGGTCACACAGGGTTTGTGCCACAAGGAGGCTGGAAGTGACCTGTCCAAATCCCTGGGGGCCGGGCCAGTCCAGGAGGAGAGCACTCAGTTTCTAGCATATGTTTCTTTTCCAGTGGGCCCTGGTCCTCATGGAAAAGCAGAGGGGCTCAAGTGGCAGGGAGAGGAGCAGCCCCTTCTCCAGAAAGCATTTCCGGTGGTGTGTGGCCCACTGGGCAGCCACAGGCACAGCCCGGGGGCCTCAATCCTGGGGCACAGCATCCTACACCAAGTGAAGATTATCCAGACAAGGGGAACAGGGACAGAGACCCTCCCCCGGAGAGTCCTCTTGGTCAGCACAGAGACCTCCCAGTCAGTCAGCACACAGAGACCCCACTCCCCAGAGACCCCACAGATTCTTCAGGTTGTTCTCAATCATTGCAGAAACCTCACAGAGAACCCCCAGACTCCTCCCACAGACATGTTGCAGAGCCCTCCCACAGACACCATGGTTACACTTTCCACAGAGACCTAACTCAGCCCTTGGTAGAGACTCCCACAGAGCTTGAGCAGAGACATCACATTGCTTAATAGAGCTCAAAAGCAGGAACCTCTGTCAGAGACCTCACGGGACACAGCCTTCCCACTGCCCCACGAGCCCACACCTTCCACAGAGCCTGCACACGGACTTCTCACAGGGATCTGTGCTGCCCCACAGGCCATCACACAGAAACCCAGTGCAGAGCTTTCACAAGGGGCTTCCCTCAGAGACCTGACAGAGATGGCTCCCACACAGACACCGCAACAGAGCCCATACAGAGCTCTCCCACCCCACAGAGTCCTCCTGTGGAGACCTCACACAGAAGCTCCCAGGAGACTCCACAGAGATCACAAGGAAACTCTGTAGTCCCCACAGAGACCTCACCTGGGGTTGTCTCCAGAAATAGGGCACAGAGACCTTACACAGACCCGTCACATATCCTTTTTAGAACCCTGAGCAGCTACTCTTTGACAGGTCCTTCCCAGGGGAGGTGGAACCACTGAGCAAACTGGCAGCATAGGTGGGATCCCCATGGGTTTTGCCCTTGAGAACCTCAAGACACCCAGGCATTGTCAGCATCACACTACTGCAGACAGCTAAATTAGAACATATTATGAGACAGTTGGTGATATATGTGCACCCATGTTCATAGCAGCACAATTTATAGTAGCCAAAACTTGGAAGCAGCCCAGTTGCCCATCAACTGGAGACTGGATAAAGAAAATGTGGGTTTTTAACAAAATGGAGTACTACTCAGCCATAAAAAATGAGAAACTAGAAACATTTACAGCTAAATGGATGCACACTGAGGCGATACTCTTAAGTGAAATAAATAGGACACACATGCGTAAATACTGAATAGTTTCTCTAGTGTGAGAAACTGAAAGTGTAAATAAGGACTAAAAGGTATAATAGATAATGTGAAATAGGAAGAAAAGGGGCAAAGGGGAAGGGGAAGTTGGAGGGGTAAGGGAAAGGAAAGTAGGAAATGGAATCAATATGAGAAAATGAAAAAAATGGAAACAAAGTCTCTGCAAATAGGAATGAACGGGTTGGAGGGAGGGCAGGGGAAGGGTGAAAAAATAAGAACCAAGAGAGATCATGTAAAGGTGCAAATTTCCAATGATGAATGTAACTGTAATGTGTACCTAAAATGTACCAATAAAATTAAGAAAAAATAAAAAGACAGTTGGGCAGGGCTGGGCCCTCAGCATAGAAAACAACTGAGGCACATTCACTAAAGGTTAACATTAAAAAGAGAGAAACTACTACCCCCACATACTTCCCAAAGAGATGAAGAGCAGGGATTGATATTCTAAATAGACATCAATCACCTTAATTGGGGACCAAAACATCCCTAGTTAGTCCATTCCTTCCAGATAATCCACGTACTCTTACCAGGTGAGTAGCTTCCCCCTCATCCTCAGTTAATCAATATTACCTGGGTGACTGTACTTGTAATCTTATTGGTTGATCATGGTTTCATCCCACCTCATTCCTACCTTGTGATTTTCCATTGGATCTTACAATTTTGTCCCACTTTGTACCCACCTCACCTCGTGGCTTTGCCCCATAAAGAACCTTTGAGAAGTGGAGTGGGTGGGCAACTCACTTTCCAGTCCCCCTTCTATCTCTTAAACAAAAGCTATCTTTCTCTCAATAAGTTTTTCCTACTCTTAACCTCCATTGTTCCTAGAATTCATTCTTTGATTTTAGAGAACATGAACTCAAATTTTGGATATCCAGCAGGTAGACAGTTATAATATTTCCCTTATTTGGATTACTTGGTCCTCTATATCAACACTAGATGGGATTCTCTGCCAGGGGAGATGCTCACAATGTGTTTTACATTTTCTAATTCCTTTGCCTCGGAATAAAAGAATTATAGGTTCTATGTGTAGACCTCCAAAACCCTTTCTTTCACAGGTTTTCATGAGCTACAACTCTGACTCACCATGAGAGAACCATACAGCAGGATAACTGCTTGTAGCATGAGTGCAGTAAATCTTCTAAGTGTTTTCTAGAGCCTGGCTTTGGTGAGCCAGCATACTAGGCATAGGGTCAGTAACGCAGTAACTTTACTCTCGGGACAGTTACAATGCACTGCCAGAAACAGGCATGCAGACTTATACCATAATTCTAGCACTCTAGAAGGTGAGGCAGGAGAATCACAAATTGGAGTCCAGCCAGGGCAATATATGAACTTAGTGAGACTCTGTCTCAAAATAAAAAATAAAAAGGCATGAGAATGTATCTTAGAAGGTCCTGGGTTCAATTCCCAGTGCTACACACAAAAAAGAGGAAAAAACCCAAATACCATGCTGCTAGGAAGCTCAAAAAAGGGAAGACATAAGGTTTCCCCTCAGAGAAGCCAGGGAATGCTCTATCTTACAGCTCTGTAGATCAGACACCTTACAGAGCTCTTCTGGGCTAAAATCCATGAGTCAATCAAACCATGTTCCTTTTTTTTGGAGACTTTAGGGATGAATCTCCATCTTTACATTTTCTGCCCGCTCATGGCCACTTCTATCTTCAAAATAATCACACCACTTTTCCTTCTGTTTTTTCACATCTTCTCTTCCACTTTTTTTTTTTTTTGATAGTATCTTGCTATTTTGCCCAGGCTGGTTTTAAATTTTTGTGATTAAACAGTGTGCCCACCAGGATAATTCAATATAATCCTATTTTAAAGTCAGCCAATCAGCAACCTATCTGCAACCTTAATCTTCCTTTCCCATTTAAGGCAACATATTCACAGATTCTGGGGATCAGGACTTGGGCAACTTGGATGAGTCACTCTTCTGCCTCAGAGCATGTTTTGAGTTGGTGTGAAGATGACTGACAGTGCTTTGGTAGGTGCTCCAGGATAGGCAGGGTGCTATAAATGCAAAATTGGGGGCACTGGGAGCTGTGGCACGTCAACCTAGAAGCCTCCTCTGTGCTGGGAGTGGTGGTAGGTTGGCCCAGAAGCCTCCTACTCTGAACTGGGAGCTGGAGCACATCCACCGGAAACCTCCTCCTCCACACCAGGAGCCATAGCTCAGCAGAGAGACCTTGTCCAGCATGGACAAGGCCTGCAAGCAAAGTACAGGGGAGCAGCTCCTGATACATTTGGCCTGTTAATATCAGCACCACTGTCTAGCAAGCATTGCACAGTCGTTTTGAGACCGTTCTGGCAAGCCACGTGCAGTGCTGTCTGCCCCATCGCATCCTCAACGTCAACATCACTGACATGCTGCACGAGGTCGTGCAGTAATTCTGTACGCCCATTCACAGCCAACCAGTGTATTGCTGTAAGGCCTTCATTATTACAAATGTTGACATCAGCACCGTATTCTAATAATTTACTCATGCATTTCTTCTGTCCATTTCTAGCTGCCAAATGAAGGGGTGTACAGCCTGAAATATCTTGATAGGATTTGCTCCTTTCTTTTACAGCAGAACCAAGCATTCTACTGATCCACAATTTGCTGTAATGTGAAGTAAGCTTCTTTTCACACATCCAAATGCATAACTGACATCAAATTTTGAATTTGATAGTATTTCAGAAACAGACCTGTGTTGATCAGCCATAACCATTGGCATTAATGTATGAACAGCAGTTTGATTATCCTCGGGCAACTCCACGGTGCGCTCACGGCTGAGCGAACGCGTGAAGCTGTTCAACTGCTCCATCACTCTCTCCATCCTCAGCGCGCCCTCCGCAATCCCCTCGCGCGATCCCCTCGCTCGCACCTTGGCCTCCGCGCCCCACGCCCAACGCTCTACATCCCGCCCCAGGCCCGGAGGCGGGCTCAGGAGCTGGCTCCCCCCCCCCCCCCCCGCAAGGCTACACCAGGCTGCGTCCTCTGGGCACAGCGCCCGGCGGCCTCGGGACATACCACTAGAGATCTGGACACCCACGGCCGCCGACCCCACTCGCGCCTTTCCTTCTGCGGCCACCGCTTCCCTCCTGGGCTCCGAAATAAGATCCTTTCATGACAAAGAGCACCTTAGGAACTTCATGAATACCAAACCAATACTCAAAAATTTTAGACAATATCCTAGGAAAAGACAACGAGGATCACAACCCCAGGAAGCCCAGCAGAATGAATCCACCAGGCATGACAAGAAATTAAATGCAAATGGGGAGAATCCAACAAAAAGAAAAAGTCATGAAAATGATAAGTTAATATGTATCAGTTATAACCGTCAATGTTAAATGGTCTCAATTCACCATTCAAAAGAAATCGACTGGCAGAATGGGTCAAGAAGCAAGATCCAAAAATATGCTGCATACAAGAAACACGCTTACTTCAAAAAGAAACTCATAGACTGAAAGTTCAAGGGTAGAAAACAATACTCCATGCAAAAGGAACAGCCCAAAAAGCAGAAGTAGCTATCCTTTTTGCAGATCAAGTGAATTTCAAACCAACATTGATTAAGAGAGACAAAGAAGGATACTACATCCTTGTAAAGGGAACAATCCAAGAGGAAGAGATGAGAATCATAAACATATATGCATCAAACACTAGTGCGGCCAACTATATAAAACAAATACTAATGGACGTGAAAAATCAAATAAGCACTAATACAGTAATAGTGGGGGGACGTCAAAACCCCACTGTACAGAGATCAACTAGACAAAAAATAAGCAATGAAATACTAGAACTCAATCAAACTCTTGAACAAATGAACTTAACAGATGTTTATAGAGTGTTCCACCCCACAAAATCAGAATACACATTCTTTTCAGCTCCACATGGGTCCTTCTCCAAAATAGAGCACATACTCACTCATAGAAATGTTTAAGTAAGTGCAAAGGAACTGAAGTTATCCCCTCTATATTATCAGACCATAGTGTGATGAAATTAGAGATCAATAGCAAAACCAACCACAGGAATTTCATAAACACATGGAAATTGAACAACACACTTCTGAATAACCAAGGGGTCACAGAGGAAATTAAAGAAGAAATCAGACAGTTCCTACAATTAAATGACAATGACAATATAATATATTGGAATCTATGGGACACAATGAAAGCAGTCTTATGAGGGAAATTCATAGCAGTGAATACTTATATTAGGAAAACAGAGTGAGCCCAATTAAACAACCTGATGCTGAACCTCAAGCTTCTAGAAAAAGAAGAGCAGGACAAACCCAAAGCTCATACAAGGGAGGAAATTATAAAGATCAGAGGAGAAATCAATGCAATGGAGACTAAGAGAATGATATAAAAAAAATCAATGGAGCCAATGGCTGGTTCTTTGAAAGAATAAACAAAATTGACAAAGCCTTAGCCAACCTTATCAGGAAAAGGAAAGAAAAGGCCCAAAGCCATGCAATTAGGAATGAAAAGGATGAAATTATAATGGACCCAACAGAAATCCAGAGGATCATCAATACCTACTTTGAGAAACTATACGCCCATAAGATGGAAAACACATAAGAAATGGATAGATTCCTAGATGTGTATGAATTACCAAAGCTGAACGAAGAAGAACTAAAAATTCTAAACAGCCCAATATCAATCAATGAAATTGAAAACATAATTAAAAACTTACCTACTAAGAAAAATCCAGGTCCTGATGGCTTCACTGCTGAATTCTACAAGACATTTACTGCCACTACTGTTTAAACTCTTCAGTGAAATTGAACGGGAAGCAATACTCCTGAATTCATTCCTGGAAGCAAGCATCACCTTGATTCCCAAAGCAGAGAATGACCAAACTGAAAAAAAGAACTATAGGCCAATCTCACTAATGAACATAGATGCAAAAATCATTAATAAGGTACTGACAAATAGAAAGCAGAACATCATCAAGAGGATCATAAACCTTGACAAGTGGGATTCATCACAAGGATGCAAGGATGGTTCAACATACACAAATCAATAAATGTAATACACTATATCAATAGAGCCAAGGACAAAAATTACATGATCATCTCAATAGATGCAGAAAAAGCATTTGACAAAATCCAACAAGCATTTATGATAAATACCCTACAAAAAATTGAAATAGGCAGTCTGTACCTCAATCTGATAAAAGCCATCTATGAAAAATCAACAGCCAATATCATATTAAATGGTCAAAAACTGAAATCTCTCACACTAAAATCAGGAACAAGCCTAGGTAGGATATCCACTATCAACCATCCCTGTTCAATATAGTTTTGGAAACACTAGCCACGGCAATTAGACAAGAGAAAGAAATAAAAGCAATAAAGAAGTCAAATTGTCATTATTTGTAGATGACATGATACTCTATATAGAAGACCCCAAGAACTCCACAAAAAGTCTTCTAGGCCTAATAACCAAATTCAGTAAAGTAGCTGGATACAGAGTCAACATACAAAAATCGGTAGCTTTCCTCTACATGAACAACAGACTCACTGAGAGAGAAACAGGATAAACAATTCCTTTCACAATAGCATCCAAGAAACTGAAATACCTAGGAATCAACCTAACAAAAGAAATCAAAGACCTCTTCTCTGAAAACTATAGCACTCTGAAAAGAGAGATTGAAGATGATATCAGAAAATGGAAAAACATTCCTTGCTCCTGGGTAGGAAGAATCAACAGTGAAAATGGCCATACTTCCAAAACTGCTATGTAGATTCAATGCAATCCCAATTGAAATTCCAGCACCATACTTCATGGACCTTGAGAAAACAATTGAAAAGTTCATTTGGAACAAGAAGAGACCTAGAATAGCAAAAGCAATTCTAGGCAACAGAGACATGGCAGGGGGTATCACAACCCCCAACCTGCAACTATACTACAAAGCTACTGTGATAAAAACAGCATGGTACTGGCAAAGAAACAGACCTGAGGACCAGTGGAACAGATTAGAAGATGCAGAAACAACTCCAGATACACTCAGTCATCTCATCTTTGATAAAGGAGCCAAACACCCTCACTGGAGGAAAGATAGCTTCTTTAATAAATGGTTCTGGAAAAATTGGGTTTCAACTTGCCAAAGATTAAAACTAGACCTATATCTGTCACTATGCACTAAACTAAAATCAAAATGGATTGAAGATCTAAATATTAAAACAGAAATCCTGAATTGGCTGGAAGAGGGGTTGGGTCAAACTCTTGAAGACATTGGTGTAGGAAAAGATTTTATGAACAAAACCTCAGTTGCCCATGAACTAGCTCAAAAAATCAACAAGTGGGATCTCTTCTTATTAAAATGCTTCTGCACAGCATAGAAACCACCAACAGTGTTAAGAGACAACCCACAATATGGCAAAAAATTTTCACCTGCTGTTCCTCAGACAAAGATCTACTATCTAGAATCTATAAAGAACTTAAAAAAATTAGACCTCCCAAATTTAAAGACCCAATCCGAAAATGGGCATCTGAAATGAACAGACATTTCTCAGACAAAGAAGTATAAAGAGCAAATAAACATATGAAAAAATGTTCGACATCACATGCAAATGAAAACAACTCTGAGATTCAACCTCACCCCAAAAAGAATGGCTGCTATCATGAAATCAACCAATAACAAATGCTGGCAGGGATGTGGGGAAACAGGAACACTGCTCCAATACTGGTGGGAGTACTGACTGCTGCTACCACTGTGGAAATCAGTATGGAGATATCTCAAAGAAGTAGGACTGGAAGTCCCATTTGACCCAGCCATTCCCTTGCTGGGTATCTTCCCCAAAGAATTGAAAGAATTGTACCACAGTGATATACGTGCACCCATGTTCATAGTAGCACAGTTTGTAATAGCTAAATCTTGGAAGCAGCCCAATTGCCCATCAACTGGAAACTGGAGAATGAAAATGTATTTTTTTAATAAAACGGAGTACTATCAGCCCTAAAAAATGAGAAATTAGAGACATTTATAGCTAAGTGGATGCACATTGAGGCGATACTCTTAAGTGAAATAAATGATACACATGTGTAAATACTGAATAGACTTAAAGTTATAATAGATACTGTGAAATAGGGAGAAAGGTGCAAAGAGGAAGGGGAAGTGGGAGGGGTAGGGGAAAGGAGAATGGAATGGAATTAATATGAGAAAATGAAAAAATGGAAATTTTGGAAAAAATGGAATTTCT
Source organism: Heterocephalus glaber (assembly GCF_053883595.1). Classification (NCBI taxonomy): domain Eukaryota; kingdom Metazoa; phylum Chordata; class Mammalia; order Rodentia; family Bathyergidae; genus Heterocephalus; species Heterocephalus glaber. Next base: position 66,059,500 of record NW_028258320.1, read on the forward strand.
TTGTAAACAGGGAGGGATGGAGGGGTTAAAGGGAGGGCAGGGGAATGGGGAAAAAGTAAGAACCAAGAGAGATTATGTAAAGGTACAAATTTCCAATGATGAATGTCATTATATTGTATACCTAAAGTGTACCAATGAAATTAATTTTAAAAAAAAACTGTGACTTGGGCCAGCAACCAGATTTTCCTGCCCAGCTTCTCCATCTGAATAACCAGAGTACTGAATCTCATCTCAAAAGCCATATCATTTTATTTCCCCTGTTCTCCTGCTCCCTAGTAGATGTAGGCCAAGTGTGCTAAGACAGAGTGGGCCTCGTAGAAACAATTAAGACAAAATGCCTTGGGAAAGCCAACGAAGCTGGCCAAGTATCTCTAGAGGGCTCAAATTTGTCCCTCCCAAAGCTCTGTCCATATCCTAACCCTTGCAAGTAATGAATGTGACCTTATCTGGGATAAGAGTCTTTGCAGATGTAATTAAGAATCTCAAGATAAGTTCACCTTGAATTATTTGGATGGGCCCTAAATCCAATGACAAATGTCCTTGTAAAAGACAGAAAAAGAGAAGACAGAGTGGAGGGCAAAGTGAAGATAGAGGTAGAGATTGGAGTGATGTGGCCACAAGCCAAGGGATTCCTGGAGCCACCAGAAGCTGAAAGACAGAAGAAAGAATTCTCCCATAGAGCCTTTGGAAGGACTGCAGCCTGCTGGCGACTCAATTTCAGATTTCTAAACTCCAGAACTAAGAGAGAACAAATTTCCATCATTTTAAGCCACTCGGTTTGTGACAATTGTTTATGGTGCCCTAGGAACTAATACAGGGCTAGTGTGCTTCTCCTTTTTTTACTCCCCAGGGACCAGAGGCACAGGCTGTCCTCAGGCTGCACGGGGCTGTGCCAGGCAGATTGCCACATCTCTTCTCCACGGATTCCAGTATCAGCTCAGGAAGACCTGGCACAGGAGCTTTCCTGAGAGCTACTGTGCTTTTGGGTGTGTATGAGTTGCTACACCAGGGACAGGCAGTTCACTTTCCTGGCTTCACTGTGTATTTCACCTGCTCATGGTAGCATGGGAATCTACACGCCAGAATTCAAGTCTGTGTTGCTTGGAGGAGTGACTGCTCCACATGTAAAACTTTGGGAAGGTTTGAGGAGTTGAAGTTTTCTGGGCAAGGATTATTGTGAGTCATTGACTGATTTCTGCAGAAGGCAGAAGAAAAGAAAAAAAAAAGGACAACGAAAGGGATGCTTGTCCTATTGTCTTCACCTGAATCTTCTTGGCCACCTACCAAGGGCTTCTGGGCATATGTTTGCGGGGGGATCAAATGGAGATGGTGTGTGGGCGGATACAGGCCAGACTGTGAGGGAAGATTCCAGCAGGTGACCCACCTTTCTAAGAGCTGTCAGTTACTCCCACACTATCCTATGATTCTCCAGCTTGCAGTGCCTTCGTGAAAAGAGAGACTGAGAGATGACCTGGCTGGGGCATGTGTACTCCACAGCTCCCACCCCAGGTGTGGAGCACTGACACAGCACTTGCCCATACGACAGGCCCAGGAGGGGGGTGAGAGCCTCAACAGGGCTTTCAAGGATCTCTGTGACCCATCTCAGGCTCATCTTTGATGCTTACTTCAAAGTAAGCCCCTCAGCTTTGCTGACTAGCTCCCTCTGCTCATCCTTGCTTGCCTGTTCATCTGACCAAGGCTCTACCTTAGTCATCCCTGCTTTGGGGAAGTCCTTAGGATCTACACTGGGCTATTTGTATCTTGGTGGGCATTAAGGCACTGTGACATTGCTCCATCAGAGCATCTGTTTCACTAAATTGTGGATTTTTTTTTTCCTACCTGCCATTACCTCCCACATAAGCTCTGTGGAGGACAGGCAGCATGTATGCTTTTGTCTCTTTTTTGCCTTATGTATCTATGATCATGCACATGCATATTAATACAGTCTCAGGCATTACATGTGCATGAGAGTAAAAAGTAAATATCTCCCTCCCCTTAACTGTACCATCACTCAATATCCCAAAAGATAACATCTAAAAACAGTTTGTCTCTTTCTAGGTCCACATCTTTCCATTCACAAACATGTGTACATACATTCCATCCCTCCATCTACCCATCCATTCATCCGTCCATCCATCTACTCATCTATCTATTCACTTTATGATTTTCTACATTTTGTTTTTTTTTTCACCTTCAATATTATATCTTGGAGATCTTTTAATCTCAATGCACAGTGATCTACATAATTTCATAGTGTCTCACTCACTGTTGGATTGACAAGCTATTTCACTGTGATGAGCCAGACATTCATTTGTATGTACCAGTGCACAAAGGCTAAGTATTTCTTTTGGACAGATACAGTTGTTGAGCTACCTCTTTAACCACTCTGATCACTTCCCTCCTCTATCTTTGCCTCTTTATCTGCAACTTTCTCATATTTGCTTCTGTCTTAGGGGCATTTTCCTCTTATTTTGAGCTGTAGTTTCTGCTAGACTATAGGTTTATTTTTCTACAGATTTGGGGTCTTTGTATATTTCAGAAATTCCTTGAATCTCTGGTCAGTCTCTTGTGTTTTCCAGTTCTGTTATGAACTCACAGAACACATACTTCTTGTGAAGATTCTTGGGCTTTAGAGCTGGGTTGTGACAACTACTCTATATCCCATGCCAACCATCAGTACTTGACAACTGCTATTAGGAAAAAGTATCGAGAGATAATTTTTGCTTTTGGAAGTGACCAGCATTAGATCAAGGACAAATGTTCCCTTAAAGGAAATGGTTTTATTCCAGTTCTTGTGTTTGCGGATCATCCTTCCATTAACACTAACAAGTAGTTGCAAGATAACTGCCTCTGTGGGCATAAAAGTGGGATTGGTTTGAGGGAAAACATTTGGATCCTTAATTTCAATGTAAGTTCAATAAAAAGGCTATTCCTCCTTGTTCTTAAAGGCCTTGAAGCCAGACAGCAACAAGAGAATTTAATTTGAAAGTAAGTTGGGTCACCTGCTAATGGAAGTCAATTTGATGACCTGTGTCCTATAAAAGGCTAGTTTGGTGTACATGTCAGACCCCTCAGCTGCTTTTAAAATGTCCTTTAGAAACTGACACCTCTTAGGTTTAAAGGTATACATAACTGTTCACGGGACAGCATCAAACTGTTAATGGGACATGCTTGCAAACAAGCACACGGCCAGAACTCTCGGCTTCCATGTGCTGACTTCTGCCCGAGACGCCCAGAGACACCCTTGCAACCCGGCTCCTATTTACTGAACCCAAGCAGTCCCCCCTCTCCAGCCTGCACCGTTCCCTGCTCCTGCTGACAGGTGCTGCAGATGTGAGGCCTGCTGGGCCTCCCTCGGCAGCCATCTGTCAGCGAGGCCTTTGCTCCTCCAGGCAACAGGCGTGTTGATAAGAATACACTTTCTGCAGTTGACAGACTTTGCTATTCAAAACACTGTTAAAAAAATGGCTATAGGAATTTAATTAGCAACTTTCATTAAGAGATTAGATGAGAAGAACAAAGAGAAACCGAGGGAAAGTCTTCCTAATAAAACCGGAGAAGCTGTAGAATTATTCATAGCCTAACAAAGGAAATGGAGAATCTGCTCTGTGAATTGTAAGAGGTGACAGATACATTCGGATGCTTTCTCAGGGCCTGGCTGGGCTCTGATTAATGAGGCCCCATGTAAAGGGCAGACTTGAGAGAGCACCTCTTACCTGCTTTGGTGGTAGCAGGTGTGGCTGCGAGCAGTGCAACAGTGGAGCAGACCCCGGCGCCTTTCAGGGTGGCTGTGTGGCTGCTGAGGTTCCCGCCAGTGGACTTGGCTCAGAGTTCAGGGACTGTCCCTGCACGGGTCCTCTGCTTCTCGCTATGCCATGGCTTCCAGTTGCTGCCGTTAGTCCTCTGATCACTGCTCTTGTGTGTGTGCTGGGTCAGTGGAGCTGAGAGAGTACAGATGGGCCAGAACAATCCTATTCCTTTTCCTGAGAAAATGAATCACACATTATTCCAGTGATTTGGCAGTATCATTGTTTTGTGTATGTCTTAGTCTGCTTTGTGTTGCCATGAAAGAATACCACAGACTGCACAATTTATAAAGAAATTTATTTCTTATAGTGTAGAGGCTGGGAAGTCCAATGTCAAGGTGTGCCTTGCGGGGTCATCCTGTAGCAGAACTCCAGAGGGTGAAAGGGAGGGCAAGAGGAGAGGGAATGGACTTCTTCTTCCTCAGGAAATTACTCCAGGGACAACCACTCCACTCCCACAGTCACAGCATGAATCCATACATTGGGGCAGAGCCTTTAGCCTAATTCACCTTTTAAAGGACCTACCTTTCAACACGTTGCGTTGAGGATTAAGTTTCTGACACATAAACCAAGGGAGACACAGTCCAGCTGTAGCAGTGTGTCTTTGGGGAGGGCAGGGCAGACATTCAGCCCTTATATATGTTCAAGGTCATTTTGTCTATAGCCTCTCAGTTTGACTAACAAAAGAAATGGTTGGTTCAAGATCCTATGGCGAAGACCCAAGCATGAATTCTTGCTTCCTTAATGCTAATGCTCTTCCTAAAAAATGCATAGTAAAGAAACCAAGCAAAGAAACAGGCTAAGGAGAATTACATTCTGGGAAGCAGGCTTTGATGAATAATACTACCAATCATTTCTTGCCAGTAACCACTCCATCAAATGAAACCTTTTCCAGGTCCCAGAGATAGAGATGGTTTCTGTGTTGTGAAATGTCTTCAGATTTTGATCTTACTAAAAAGCTGATAAATAGATTCACATGGGAATCACATAGGAATGCCATATAAGATAGTATTGATGAAAACAACTAGCTCATTATGCTTAATTTTAATCGACATAACCTCAGATATAGTAAGCTATCTTTATACCTTTCAGAGAAAGTCCTGGTATCCACAAGATATTCAAAAATATAAAAGGATTTAGGGCTGGGGATACAAACTCAATGGAAGAGCACTTGCTTAACATGCTTGAGGCCCTGGTTTCAATCCCCAATACAGTAAAAGAAATTGTATAAATTTAGGTTTGCAATAAAACCAACCTATGCTGTGAGTCTATCAGATGGATGAGAATGTGTGTATATAGATGCACACGCATGCTTGAGCATGCACACGAATATGTGTAGTAAAGTTAAAATGAAATTCTTGTGAGATTAACTATCCTTAACTCCAAAGTCAAAATTAGGTGACAAAAATGTATTAATTGACAATTGAGTCATAACCTACATACTGAGAATGCAAGATATCTTTGTAAGAGATTCCAGTTATTAAAAGGTTAATTAATTTTTTATTTCCAAGAAAAAATAAAGCTAATTCAAGATAATGAGATAGATGGATGGATTTAAGGAGAAAAAAGAGCTAGAAAATTGCTAATGGCTTGTCAAGAAAGCCAAAGGAAATTATCATCGTTGTCTTTTGTTCTTGTGACCTCAAAGCCATTTCTTATAGTTGTTAGTGTAAAATGAACGAAGTCAGAGCATGTGTGATTTCTACAGTTGCTAAATACAGCTGGTTCTACTTCATGTGGATCAGAATTTCTGCTCTCAAGCCTACGTAGGTTGACAGTGCCGCCCAGGATCCCTCACAGGAGCTGGACTTCCTCTTGAGTGTTGTAAGGCCGGGCATCCACCTGCTCCCCTTTCTTCATCTTCTCCAAGTACAGTCACTTAAGACTCACAGCTTATCAGTCTTTATAACTAAGATGGAGAATCACTGATCTATTTTTCCACAAAACAAGAGGGCTAAAAAAGCCACTGGCTATAAACATTATTTCCTGTATAATTGTTGGTAGAAAGACCCCTCTCCACAAAGTTCTCTCTCCACCTGTTCCACTCCAGGAAAAATGTCAAATGTAAAAGTTACCTCTCCCTGAATCTTCTTCTTTAGTCCAACTTCAGAGGTGAACACATTTCTACCTCTCCTATGTGTACCTGGGAAACAAAGGGGTTTGGGGGTCCCTATTGGCGTTTTAAGTGGCCCTGCTCATCTTGGGATTTCTTGGGTTATCAGCCAGGGTTAGCTCCTTGAGTTCTGTGCCATAATTTCATGACACCCTTTCAGCCCTCAGCCCCAAACATTGGAGATACAAAAGAAAAATAAAAAGAAAAGAAAAGACAGATAACAAATGTTGCCCTCAGAGAGTTTACGTTACAGTAGAGAGACAGGCAATAAACAAGAGAAGTGAATGCCAGGGAGTTTTCATCAGCAGAGAGGAAAAGAGCCCGAATTCCTTTGGATGTGGTCACCTAGGTAGGGTAAGGGTACTTCCTTGTGGCTCATGAAGGAGACTTTAGAAAGTTATCCCCATCTCTGGCTTGTATGTATCAGGGGTCCTTGAGAGGAATGGATACCAAGCGCATCCAATACTCCTTTATAGAGGGACCCTGTGATTTTTTTTCACCAACAAAGAAAAGCTTGCAGAGTTAAGACCGAACCTACAGTCAGTTCAAGGAATGTGTTCATGAAAATTAAATACCTTCTTAGATTTTTTTTTTAACCAGCATGAAACAGAAAATCTTGGAATGAGGAAGCATCCTTGGCTCTTGATCTTGAGAAGTCAGAGGTGACCAAAGCTATTTGGGGATAGAGAAAGTTATCTGATCTTCAGGGAACAGTCAGCCTGCTGTCCTCAAGATTACCCTCAGAGGGACAAGGCTGTCCCTCCATCCTGCAGTATCTCGTTTAAACTTATGTTTAAATAGCTATACTTAAATGATAAGGCACTAGCCTTTCACCTCCAGGATCCTAACTGGATTCAAACTCTAGTCTTCCAGGAAATGAGTTTGGTCGTCTAAGCTGAGCCTCGTAGACAAAAGTCCTTATCTCCAAACTCCAAGCATAATTCAGCCCATCATGGCAGGACTGGAAGTCTGCTCTTGGGAAAGAAACAGAATGAGCTGGGGTGGAAAGTAAATTACCGAAGTAGTTAAGTCAATCCTGAATTCAAATCCCAACTATTGAAATGATAGTTCTTTTCGGTTAGGGAGGCAAAAGTGCTTTTAAGCACCACGCCTTTCTAGCTGCATCCCAAAAGGGGGAAAAAGTCACGTAGAAGAGTTAAGCCTCCAAAAATGAGGTCAAAGCTGCAAAGAAGCATAAGCTTGAGCACCTTAATAAATTTAAATTTTCTTTGAATAGTTTCCTTATCTACCCCCGAAGAATACCACATGTCTTTGCCCATATATGCTGCAAGCACCAACTGCTACTTTCATCTCTGATATACTTGAAGATGTCTAAACACACTGGGAAAATATCATGTGCAAAGATTGTGTGTTCTCAAGCAAATTTGGTAAATTTAGAATAACACAACCACTGTTGTCCCCAAACACTGCAAAGATAAAAATAGAATAGAGCCAAAAGGGGCTACAGAAGACCTGGTCTTGGGTTTACTCTGCTCGACTTAGAGACATAATTATAATTAAGGAGCTTGTATGACGTAGCCTATTGGGGAGAAATATGCTATTGAGGAATACTTTGACTACGGCGAATTGTTGCTTTCCAGGTATTCAGAATCAGGCATTATTTCCCCTCCTTTTGGCCTGCCCCCGCCCTTCCACATTCCATTTATCAAGTTAGCATTTTGCTCACAGTAAAACGGATGACAGTTTCATTACAGAATGGCATCACTTGTCAAACTTTGAATTACTGATCATAAAAATATCTGTTCTGCTTTGAAGGATTGTTGGAGGACTTCCATTTTTATATTTATATATGTATTTTTATCAGCGGGACTGTTTAGTGCAACATGCACGAGGAGAGAGCAGAGGGGAGGGAAAAAGAAATCAAACCAGGCTGAGGAGCCCAGGGTTTGCTGTGTCCTACCCATACAAACAAGCTTCTATCACAGCTCGAGACAGCAGAAATAAAAGAGAGCTTTTTGGCTCACAGCTATAAAAAAAATTATCATAGTGATGAAGTTCCTCAGCCATCAACAGAGCTGTGATAACGCTGTTTGATGATGATTTTCCCATGAATGTTAAACAGCCGCCACTGCGGAGGCAAAGGGGCTTATCTGCACCTAATGCTGATCTCTAATTCCTGCCCTTCTTGAACCATCCATTTTCTAACAGCATTAACTGGCAAATTTACATCCCATCTTAATGCTGCTAAAGAGGACAGGAGATGAAGAGCAAATGACAGCAGTGTAATGAGGGTGGCTTTTTTCTCCTTTCTCTTTAATGGCTGAAGATTTACACAATTGTCTGTAAGCTTATATAGAGAGCTTACCTGAACCTTTTCCCAGCATGGATTCAACTTACAGGAGCTTTTGTTAACTAAACACACATAAATATTTTTAAGGAGGTTTAATAGTGCGACTTCAAAAGAAAACCAAAGGATAGAAAAGGGAGGAAAATCTAAATGTCATAAATAACAGAAATGTCTTAAAAGGGCTAATGATTTCTGAACAAACAAGGTTGTAAGAATGAAATTCTATTAGTTTACCACAAAACCAAAAAGATTTCAAATAAGGAAAGATTAATTAAAGCAAGGATTTATAGAGGACCATGTTCCACAAGCCACCGAGACCCAGGATTTCTCTGATCATATAACATCCATCAAAATACTACCTGTTCACTAACAGGGTGTGAAGAGATAGAAGGTAATTTCAATGGTAAATCTGAATGTTGGGCGCTACAATTCTAGATGTGGGAAAATCCCATTTGTGCATCCAGATGATAAAAGTAAACCAAATAAAAATCACCATGGATGAGCCATTGAACATCACAGGCTAGAAACCTTGAAGTTGTCTTTGACGCTTCCTTCTCTTTCATCCTCTTTATCCAGTCCATTACCAATCCTGCCTTTCCTTCCTTTGAAATGTTTTTTTAAAAAATTTACTCTCTTTTTTTCTCCCACAACACTAACCCATTTCTCTAGTACTTCTCACTTTAAATATTGCAGATTCCCCACTTTCCCTGCTTCTAGTCTATGTGGCTCCTTCCGTAATATTATTAAAATAATTCTTCAGTATTTTTATCATGTTATGTGAGTTCTTAAAAAAAGCTATGCCTCCAACCAACACAAAGTGTAGCCACAATAATAAATCCTAGGCATGAATTTAATGACAAGTGTGTGAGGCCTGTGAATTTAAAACTACAGAACACTGCAAGAGGAAATTAAAATGCTAAATAAATGGAGAGTTGTGTCATATTTAAAGTTTAGAACAATAAATTGGAAAACTTTTTCTATAAAGGGCCAGAGAGTAAATATTGTTGGGTTTTGGACTGCTTTGATCTCTGGAATATTCTTTTTTGTTTTGTTTTTGTCACTGATTCAAAATGTAAAAGCCATTCTTAGCTTGGGGTCATACAAAGATAGCCTAGATTTGGCCTGAAGATCATAGTTTGTTGACCCCCTGGTTAGAAGATTCAATATTATTAGATGGTATTAAAATGGCAGTCTTCCCAGGTTGATCCTTGCAATAGTAACCAAAATTCTAACAGGTCTTTTAAAAGAATTAATAAGTTGATTTAAAAATGTTTGGAATTTTTTTTTAAAGTATGGAATTTATATATGGAGAAGTAAAGGATTTAGAATACCTAAGGCAATTTAGAAAAAAAAATGAAACTTGAGGACTTACACTACCTAATATTGTGACTTACCATGAAATTATAGTAATCAAGACAATGATATACTAAAGTAAAAATAGACTGAGGAAAAGAATAGAAGACCAGAAATAGACTCACAATGATGTGGCCAATTGATTTTGATCAAAGATAACAAAATAATTCACAGGAGAAAAGACAGTCTTTTCAACAAGTTGGTGATGGAACAACTGGACATGTGCATGAAAAAAATAAACCAACAAACAAACACATAAATAAATAAAAGAACCTTAACCATTCCTTAAAACTATGTGGGGAAATTAACTCAAAATAGAAAATTTTTCAAAAAGAAAAAATTGGCAAAATTATTTTAATGAAGATTTAAAAGGTTTGCCTTCTGAAAAATGTAATTAAAATGAAAAGGAAAGTCATAGACTGGGAGAAAATTTGGGAAACATAAACCCAACATTTGGCTTGAATCTAGAAGGTGCAAAAACAAAACAAAAAAACCTGCTTACAATTCAATAATAAGATAACCTAATTTAAAAATGAGGAAAATAATGGAATAGAACCATTGCAAAAGATGTTCAATGAGTATATGAAAATTTGTTCAATGTCACTAGTCATATAAGAAGTGAAAATTAAGCCAGGTATAGTGGTATACACCTGTAATTTCAGCACTTTGGGAGGCTGAGGCAGAAGGATCTCAAGTTTGAATCCAGTCCAGGCAATTTAGCAACTTAGTAAGACCCTGACTCAAAATAAAAAAAATAAAAAGAGCTGTGGATGTAACTCAATATGAAGGCTATGAGTTTAATCCCCAGTACTGCAAAAAAAAAAAAAAAAAAAGTGCAAATTAAAACTACAATGAGAAACCACTACATATCTTCTAGAAGCGATAAAGTAGGAGGATGGACAATAGCAAATACTGATAAGGGTGTGTAGCAGTTAGACCTCTCATATTTTGCAAAGCAAATTGGAATGCTAAATAGTACAGCCATTTTGGAAAACAGTACATTATAACATTAAACATGTATTTGTAATGAGATCCATCCACAGCTATTTACCTAGAGGAATTTAAACATTCATCCACTTTAAAATGTGCACGCAAATGTTGATAGCAGCATTATTGTTAATAGCCCAAAACTGAAGACAACTTAAGTATCTAATAGTTGGTGGATATACAAACTGAGCAGTATCCAATGGAATATTACATAATGCTAAAGGGAACAAAATATTTGTATATGCAACATATGTAAATCTCAAAACTATTATGCTCAGTGAAAGAAGGCAAACACAAGCAACCATTTAAGTGAAATTCTAGAAAAGACAAAATAAGAAAAGCAGAGCACTAGTTGCTGAGAGCTAGGCAAAGTGGGTGAAAAGGGGCATAGCCATAGGCTCTTTTTAGGGTTTGGCAACCGATGTATGCTTTGAGATCAGTACTGAATTTCATCACACTGTACATTGTAAACTGAAGAAATTCCTTGTATGTAAATAATATCTTAATAAACAAAAAGAGAGAAATACTACAAGTGAGCAAGTTTTGGTGTATTACCGAAAAAGATTGTCCCCAAATTATCTGAAAAGGCTATTAAAATACTCCACAAATTATCCACTATTAAAATACTCACTTTTTCAATGATGTATCTCTGTGACCGTAGACTTTCTTCATATTCTTCAGCCACTGCAACATATCAAAACATATCAAATACAGAAACAGATAGGAGAATCCGTGTGTCTTGTATTACGGTAGGCATGAAAGAAATTTGCAAAAATGCAAAATAATGTCATTCTCCTCCCTAGTTTCTTTTTGTACGGAAAAGATATTCTTCATGCAGGTATTATTTATACTTGCATCTAATAATCAAGATCATTTAATATTTTCATGCTTAGAAAATTTGTTTTAACTTCTATGTTAAAGATTTGATAAATAACCATTTACAGAAAAGCTCTTTGGGGTTCTCAGTCATTGTCAAAATCATAAAAGGGTCCTAAATCTTAACACTGCTGGCTGATAAGACTGACCCCAAACTAAGATTCAACAGTCTGGATAATGGGCACATTCGGATGAGTTGGGCTACGTTCTCACTACAGGGGGAAACTTCCTTCCAGCTGAGCTGGGGTCTCTTCGGTTCTGATTTCTAGGTTGGCCTCATGATCAGCTCATTCTGTTTACCTCAAGGCCCTCTTTATTCCTATTGTGTGCATGACATGATACTTTTTTTTTTTTTTAATCCTGCAGTTTCTTCGACTGGTGGTGTTGGGGATCGTAATAGGATCGATAACTGCGCAGAGCTGCTGTGAGCTCGGAATGAGTTTATGCCAGGCCCTCGGAATGGCAGGCAGTGAGTGCTCAAGCCCCGGGAGGTGATGGTACAATTGGCATTGCTACTGATCCTTCGCTGCTTCTCTTTCATCTTTGCAAATGTTATTTCTCCGTGTTGCCTTCTCCACCTCTCCTTTCCCAAAACTCCGATCTTTCTATTAAATGTACAGTACCCCCTTGTTTTTGCTTTCTTTTTTTCTAATCGTTTAAAGCATTTTCCTGATACCTTTCAAATTATACCGAAAGCCCCTTTCCTTGGGCACGCTTTACTTAGCAAAGAACTGGGCAACAAAGAGGTCCTTAAATACTTACTGAGGTGTTGGTTTCCAACCCTGTAGTATGGGAACAATAGTGGTGTCTTTATTATCTACTTCACGGACATGTTGTGGTAATATATGCAATGAGATGTAATTTAATGGGAAAAAATCCGTAAGTCAAACCAGGCCGTCTTCTTTGTGTTTCAGTATGTCCTAGGGCCGTGATAAGAAATCTTTTCAGACACCAATTACTGTTCAACAGATGCCCTATTTCTATTTTCCCTTAGTGCATATTGAATTTTTCATACCTAACAATGCTGGTCTGTTAAATAAGCATTTGGAGAGAAAGCAAAACTTTGGCTTTTTATAGGACATATGAAGATGGCATTTTCTATTGACCTTGTTAAATACATTCGTACTTAAAATTTGTAATTGGCAAGTTTCTGCCCATGATCATCTTGGGATTGAAAGGATTAACCCATTAAAATCTGAAACAGACAAGATCTCACTGGCATGTTGAAAGTATTTTTGTAGCATTATTATCACGACTTTAGCCTGCACAGAATTTTTGCAGATATGGCGACCACTAAATTTGAGCCAAAATTCTGTTTTCAGTGTTAAGCCTGAGAAATCTTGAGCACAATCATTTCAGATTTAGGGCCCACCTATACCAAAGAAACAAAGTGCTAAGGGATCGTGCTAAATTGATTGCAGTGATCCTATGCACATGAGAGGGAGAATATTAATTCACTTAAGAAATATTTTATTGAGCATTGACTATGTGCCTACAGTAGAGATGCACCCAGAAGTTTGATTCTAGTAGCTGGAAACAGAGCACAAGTGAAAACTAAATAAACGAGATCATTTCGGAGAGTGATAAGTACAACGGCTGCAAAAGATAGGATTCTAGGATTGAGAACGGCTGGTCCTGGAAAGTTATTTGGATAGAATGAGCTCATTACTTCACAGCTATTCAAAATATATGTCTAAGAAGAAGCGGTAACAGGTGTTAGGGTGACTTTATTGTCTATTTGTACTTTTCTGTATTTTCTTCATTTTTTTACTTAGATGTCCACTACTTTCATAATCAAATAAAAAACATGCAAAACTTTACTCGAATGCCAACCAAATTTAGATTGTGTTGACCCTATGAATAAAGATACCACAGAGATTTACAATTCTAAAAAGAACTATTATCTGTGGTTTTCTTATATTCATGGATTCAGCTGTCCGTTAGATAAGTGACGATTTGTAAAGCACATAGAAAAAATGCTTAACATTTGGTGCTATTTGTTTGCTAGATTAATAAACAGATAAATATGTTGAAATGATGTCTAATCAGTTTAGCATACAACTTGGGGGAAAAGTACTGTGTGCAAATCTGTGTTTAAGCATTGTGTGGTATAAAACAATGATTATGAGATTTTCTAAAATACGTATTCAACTGAGTATCCTATATTTATTTTCTCTCCCTCTACCTCTCCCTGTGTCTGTTTTTAAAATCTATCAGCCCTGCCTTTAAGAAACTTAAAAATCCACAAGGATAAGTGCACACAATCATCTACCTGTAGTACTAATATTCCTTTCTGTAGCAAAAACTGAATTTTTTCAGTTAATTCTGGTCAAGAAAGGAAGGGTTGCTTTTTGAGGTCCAAACAAATTTGAAGGGGAATTGAATTATTTCACCTTTATTATTGCACTACCTCTTTCTAAGGTGAGGAGTCTGAACATTAATTATCTCAGGGATGTGCACTGCTGTTCACGCACCGACTTCATAATAAACTTGTGGTTGTCTGGACGAATTATGGCAAGTTTCTGAAACGTCGCCCAAGAAGTGACACTCTCAACCCAGGCCTGGTGACCTGTTTGCACATGCAATTTCTGAGAATGGTCATCTACACACTCACCCTTTTTCACACTGTCATGGGAAACAAACAAAAACAAATTTCCTACCAGAAGATATCAGCTGGTGACATTAAACAAAACGCATCCATCTGGCCCGTTCTGTTGCTAAGGTGTTTCTCATATGAGAATATGGAATGCACGGATTCCCATTCCGGATGTGGTCACTGTGGACAGTGGGGTGGCAGTTGAAAAGGGTTTCTGTGGACAGCCTTGGCGCCATTTAAGTTGAGTTCACTTCTATTTAACAGAAGAATAATTTTGATAGCTTAAGAGGGTTTCTTCCAGCTATCACTTTTTGTTAACCTTTAGCTCCCCCAAAATGTTGGCTTCTTAAAAGCCCATTTGAAGGTACATTTGGGAAGAAAAAAAAAGCACAGAAAACTTTAATCTAGCATATACAGACTGCTTTCACTTTTCACCTTCTCATTCTTCATATCTCTGCTCGTTCAGCACTGCTTAATACAGATCCAAACAGAAAGTCTCCAACTTGTAGATGTACTTGGGTCTAAAATTTTACCTTTGGGTTGATATTGTGGATCTGATATCAATTTCTCTTATGGAGAAACATGTTTTAAATGGTTGTCAGGTTCCCAAATGTACTCAAAAGCCAATTTAACTTGATGTTCCTTAAAAATACCAGCCCAGGGGAAAATGAGAGTATATATGGAGAATGAATATGTTCTTGCTGGTGTACTGATTATTCAGCTCCAGAAAGATCCTCCATCAACTGGGTGCTTTCTGGAGGAGCCTTTTGTGCCTTTTGGACTTTGAATCATTGGAAATGTTAATCATTTTGAATTTATGCATCAACAAAATGAAAGCGCACTTACAAATGATAACAACAGGAGAGGAATACAGAAGAGAATCCCACCTTCCTGATTCACAGATGGTCCTTGAAAAATGTAGGCAACAACAACTAAAAGGAACTTCAGTCTTTTTATGCCTCTCTTCCAAGTCCTGGTGGCGCTGAGCCTTGCCCCAGGTCCTTATGACTTTTTTAAGCTCTCTCCTTTCTCCCTTGTAGCAACATCTATTTTAAGACAGCCTTCCCTCCTCTCCAAGTCTTCAGTTACTATAGTTATTTTGCTTCCTCCCCACAGCCCATCCAATTTCATATTTGCCCCTTATAACTAATTGGGAGGAAAGAAGTTGTTTAAATTGTTTTGCAGTCAGTGTGGATGCCTGAAAATTTCCAAACTTTCAATGAATTACTTGTGTGTTCTAAGGGGATGATCCTTAAAAGAAAAATTTAAAATTCAGGTTTTATAGGGTTGGCACATTTTCGATGTGGTGGGTGGTCCCCAAGTTAGTACTTCCTCTACACTTGCTGTTTTCTTTCACGTAGAAATGGACAGCTCCCCTAAAAGCTTAGGGGTTTCTCCCATGGTCACTCAAAGCAGTGGCTTGAGGGACCTCAGTGGAAGGGCTGAGGTACACATGCTGTTTCCAGCGTTCACCAAGGGGCAAACATCGAGGGACTGGAGTTTACACATCTGGGTGCTGGTCAGGCTTGTGGGGGCTGTGTGCGGTGCCAGGGTCAGAGCTTGAGCAAAGAAAGAGTTTCCTTAAAACTGTGTAGGGGTGGTGGGGCCAGAAGTCTAGGAGGCCAGAATCTTTGGTGTTCACTGGATTGAGCAGGAAAGCTTCCTTGAGTTTCAACACCAATGGACAAGAAGGAGAGAGCTGAAATGAAAGAAAAGTGTCCGAATTCTGTTGAAGCTGAGACCGGTGAGGGTGCTGAGAAGGAGGTATGGAGGAACAGCCATGAGCTGTGCTTGCCTATCCCTAGTCTCCTTTTATGACCATCAGTGAGTGGCTCGTGGACAAGTGGAATGACTCACAGGTACAGGGCTGCGTGCGCAAGGTGTACAAGCAACCATTGTTCTTTGCGTAGTTCTGCAGCTATGACCCCAACTGCCTGGTATTCTTTGTTCTGAATAAACACTTGGAAAATTGTCAGTGTACATTCAGGATTTTGTCCAATAGTACTGTGCTGTAAGAGGCCATAAAGTAGCATCTATGATTAGTCTAAAACTGTTATTTCCTCTTACCTATAGCAAAGACAACATATTTTAAAGTTTTATTTTTAAAAATTGCTTTCTTGCTAGTTCTAATTGACAGAGAACTCAAACCTTCCCAACTTAGGAAGATATAATATGTTTGATTGTGGACTCATCTCTACCTAGGTCTGCTGGTACACTAGAAACCTCTCCCCAGGATCTAATGGGATTTGAAATCTCAACCTGGAGTGGACAAAGCCCTGGATGTCCCATAAGTCCTCAGCTGTGTTTTCCTTTACTCCAGAGAGAGACAAAAACCTCCATCTGGCCCTACTACTTCCAGCCTCTGCTACCTGGCGTTGCACTGGTACCCAATATAGCCCCAAGTCTATCCCATTCTCCTAGGCTCTGCCAACTCCAATCCATTTAAGCTAGCCCTATATCCAGATGTCTGTGGCTAGTCCCGAGGCTGGACTTGTCTACCAATCACCTAGACGTCTCTGCATATTGATAACCTTGTCCAGCCAGAATTCTCAACGTTGCATTATAATCTACCACCTGGACTGGTTATTGGAAATGTGTCCTCCATGCCTCATATTTGGGATAATTCACTTGAATCTCTGCCTGGCCTACCCTCTTCTTGACTGCTTCCCTCAAGCTGCTCCACCCCATCTTCTACCTCACTCTGGATTGCATGAGTTTCCCTGGCTTCTGCTAGAGATGGCTCCAGCTCATGAGGAGCCCAGGTTGTGGCTTTCAATGTGTTCTTTGGCCAAGAACTTGAATCCATAGGAATATCTTACCTAAGCTTTCCTGTAGCCAGTACCTCTGTAATAAGAAGATCACATCTCAGAATCCATGTGCTGATAGTAACAATATTCCTACCAGGTTGTGAAGTTTGCTATACACCTTCTAATTTAGTATGCATAAAGCCTTGTGAGATAGGGAGGCCCAGTGTCATCTCAGCTTAAAGATGATAAGGCTAAGGCTCTGAGTTATTTGCTCTTGGAGATATAGTCATACAGTTCCTAAAGTGAGGAAGTGGCCAAGTCAAGAGCTAGATCTGGGACCTCTTTTCACTAAGTCATGCTGCAAGCCCAGTGGAGAGTCAAGCCTGGTACACTGCCATGTATGATGTTGATCAAGAAGCTGGGTGTTATATTTATTCTTTCATTCCGTCATATTTACTGAGGGTTCACTGTGTGCCAAGCACTCTTCTAAGCAGTGCTCAGGTTAAATGAGTCAACAAAAGGGACAAATCCTCTTGTCCTCCCAGCACTTGAGGTAGTGGTCTCTTTCTGAGGAATGCTAGACAGCCAGATCTGGTTCAGACATGATCCTGACACTTGCTTATCCTTTGCACCTGTGGCTCCAGGCCTACTCAACTTTGGATCTGTGACCCTGTGGTTTTCTGCTTGAGGACCCAAGGTAGGAGCTGACAGTCTCCTTTTGAGTCTCTGATTTGCTCACTGTCTCTCGAAGACCAAACAAGTGCAGCAAATCTGGACAGTGTGACTGCACATCATCTCAGAGATGTAGTAAGCAATAAAATGACATCTTACTCCTTCGTGTAGCTGCTAGAAAGTGCTGGTGATGCAGCAGATAGGGCATCTCCCAGGATCAGTATTACAAGGGAGGCTCAATGGTACCACTAAAAACAAAGCGACTCTACGAAGGGACTTGATTTTCAACTGGTTTTAGAAAAACTGTTTTACTGGTGAAAATCATTTTAGAGGAAAAAGATAAATGCTAAATCTGGGCTAAAAATACAGTATTTTATGGTCCATATTGAGCTTCAGCATAGCAAATAATACATAGTTGATTAGATTCACAAAATAAGCCTAAAAGATCTGTTATGTGCTATAATTATCTTAGACTCTTTTATAGGATGGGAGTATGAAAACCCAACTTTCTGTGCTGTCAGAAATGTTTTCCTTCATTCCCTTTTTTTCTCTTTTTCTAATCTTCCTTAAAATATTGGTGTGAATTAAACTCACCAAGGAGGAAATCAGGGAACATCTTCTATAATGCAGTTATGAAAATAAGAGCAGAGTTGTTATTACTCCCATCTGGAACACCAGATGTTTGCAGACTGGCATGGGAGTTACAGCACATTTCTGACCCCAAACTCAAGACCCAGTTAAATGTGTTTGAAACATTCTCTTTCCTGCTCCAAACATGTAAATGGAATTGAGCATGAGCAAAAACAAAAATACAAATACCTATCATCTGCTAAGAAGGCATGGGAAATAATCACGGGCACAGTCAAGTAGCTTAGCTGGAATCTGGTGGAACATATTGTTTATAATATGGAATGAAGGCAAAGAGTTTGGATCATGCCACGCAGACCTTGGTGGTTTAATAAAACCACACCCTGTCTGGCTACTGCCAATAGCAGGAAGTCTACCAACGGAAGCTTCCTCAGAACTTGATCTTGTGGTGTCAGAAATAATATAAATTTATCTTTATTCAAACATCTAGATGGTCAAGAGTGGACTCATACAATAAAACTAAAAGGGCTTCATAATCAGCCATAATACTTCTGTGTCAATTATTTAAGTCCAAGCGGTCTGCTCATTTATCATCTGAACTTGGGAGTCTGAAGGACGTGTCCTCATTTGGAATCCCAGTTGTTACCACAATTTTGCTTATTCTGGATCTTTGGAGTGTGGCTCTCTTCACAGGTGCTAATGGGTGAAGACAGAGAAATATGATGCCTAGCTGGACTTCTAGATGTTTCTTTTATATATAAGATACTTGAGAAAAGCCCTTCATAATACCTGTGCCACTGGAGAGGTCTGTAATACGGTTTGTGGTTCAAAGATCAGAAAAAATATAGACTAATTGCACTGACCCATATGGTATAAAACAGTTCTTGTGACAGTTTGATGGCAAAGATATGAGGAAAGAAGTTCTGTGTAGTAAAGATCATGCGTCTCCTTAACTGTGGTGATAGTAAGATACAGATTTCAGTAGTCTGTGGCTCAGGAATACAATCTGTTGAAATTGTAGTTTTATGTCTAAGATGGAATATATTACAGGAATGACTTGCTGAATAAAACCTTCAAGAATTTCTTTTTAAAGAAATAATTGAACTTTAAGAAAACATAAGTTAGAAGATATGGGTTTGCATCGTATTTGGGTTAATAAATTTCATAATGCTTAACATTTCCAACCAAGCACTAGCATACTTCCCTCCATATAGTCTACATAAAATTTTTGAGGCAAGTAATTTTTACAAAGACTAGATGGATTGTTACATAAATGAACATGAAATGATTGGTTTTATGAAGCTAGTGATTTATTTGTAATGTGCAGAACCATCCCTTTTCTATCAGCTTTGGATGCTTGGACTCTCATGTATTGTCTTTCCTGAGAATGATCCAAGTGTGCCACATAGCTTCAGTTTTCCATACTTTGTAATGTATCATCAAGGAAAAGAAGATGGAAAATACCCTTTTATCCTTGCCTAACAATTAGAGATAACTACAGAATACTCTAGATTCCATCTAATCCAAAGAGTTTATAGTAAAATTTTACTAAATGTGAATGCTCATCAAGACTTTTAAAAGGCTAATTCCAAGCCACAAGAACAATTTCTATCTTACACAAATGGAATTTTAAAAAAACCTCCATATAATGTAGGCACAATGGTGAGACAGTTGTCTACCTTTGTTTTTGTCTACAAAATGAATTTTAAAATTTGAGCTTAATAACTCTGTAATCTTATGGTCATAAATAATTCTTACCAAGTAGAGAAAAATTTGCATGTATGTACTTTATAATGTGCTTTGGGTCTCAGAATTAAAATTTTCTCTCCCTTGTAACTATTTTCTTTTCTTTCTTTTTTCTTTTTTGATACCTGGGATCCAACTCAGGTCCTTGCTCTTGCAAGGCAGGCAGCAGAACACTGAGCTAAATCGCTGGCCTTGTAACTATTTTCTACATTCAGATGTGCTGGTCAATGAAGAGAATGGTAATAAGCATTAGCTTATTTATAATCAAGAAGTATTATTACGATTGGCTCTGCCCAACATACTATTGCTTTCATCTTGCATTAAAACAGAGATACCTGTTCTTCCCAACCTTTGTGTCTGGAGCTGGTGATGAGTGTATGACAGTCAAGTACTTAACTACAAAATCTGAAACATATTCTGCAAAGACTAGCCTGGTCCTAAAGCAATGGCACTATAGGAGCAATGAGCTAGTGTCCAGATTTTGGTTTATACCACCAGTTTCTAATCAAAGGAACCAGGGCTCCTTGGAGAAATGGCTGATTCTAGAACTGAGGCTGGCAGCAGACAAGATGACTTGAGCATCTTGTAGTGACTGAAAATAAGTGCCTTATAACGAAAATACCATATGCTTGGTAGCCTACATAACAAAAATTTTTTTCTCATAATGCTGGAGGCTAGGAGGTTCAAGATCAAGATGCTAGCATGGTCTGGTTCTAGTGAGGGTTTTCTTTCTGGTGTATAGGCAGATGTTATGTCCCCACAAGGCAGAGAGAATGAGAAAGCTCTCTCTCTCATCTCTTGGTAGGGCACTCATTTCATCATGAAGGATACACCTCCATGATCTAATTACCTCTCAAAGGCCTCATCTTCAAATATTATCATATTAGCTATTAAGCTTTTAACACTTGAATTTTGGGGAAATACATTCGGTTCATTACAGCAAGAAAGTGCTAAAAATAAACAAAACAATAAAATCAAGCAAGCAAAAACAAAACAAAACAACCCACAATAATAGGGATATATCAAAGAGACACAGGTGTCAACTGAAAAAATTACAAACACACCAAGATGGGAATAATTTAAGCAACAAAATAAATAAATTAATACTGGATTACAGCTCATAGTATAAATTACTACCTATATTGACATAAATAAATGACTGAGTAAATAAATAAAGAAGAGGGAACAGACAAACCTCAAAGCAGAGCAATTGCAAATAATTCGTGTAGATATTCCACCCTCAGGGAGGTGGAGCATAATTCTCCATTCCTTAAGTATGAACTACACACAGTGACTTCCTCCCAAAGAGTACAATACAGAAATGAGAAAAAAGAGCAACTTTACAATCTAACCTGACAATCACTACCATACTCATATGAGCTGAGGTAATATCAACAGTAATAAGCCCTATGGAGAGTATGTATCTTTGATATGATGAGAAGGACATTTTACTTCTGTAATATTCCCCTCTGAAGTCTGTATCCCCAGTGAAATCATGACAACATCAGATAAGTCCCAATTGAAATGCCACAAGTTCACCAAAAACAAGAAAAATCTGAAAAACTCTTAAAAACATAGAAGCCTAGGGAAATGAAACAATATGATATGGCATCTGGATGAGATGCTGAAAGGGAAGACATTAGGTAAAAACCAAGAAGAATTAAATTGAGTATGGACTTTGGCTAATAATAGTAATGTTGATTCATCAGGTGTGACAAATATACCATGCTAATATAGTAATGGGGAGGCTGTGCTGAAAGATTCTCGTTGCCTCAAATGACAAGGAAGGCAAAGATAATCTATGGTTTTCGAAATTGAACACTGATGCCATTTGTAGAGAAGGGAGAAGGTACTGACTGGGACAGACACAGGGAGGTTTTGGGGGAGCTGATGATGTTAATTTCCTTTTGCTGGCTGTGGTATGTGACACATTCACTTAGTGATAATTCATCACAATATTATCCTTTGTCACTAAGCAAGTCTACCTTCAAATACAGCAAGTAAGAAGTTAATTTAAAAGATAGTTTTGGATTCAATGATGATTAGTATTTATAAAACCGGCTTAAATAATTTTTCCATTTAATGTGTATTTTAAAAGTAAACTATCCATCAAGAACAAGAAAAGGAAAACCACTTTTACCACTACTATTCAACATTGTACTGGAAATTATAGTCAGAATAATCACATACAAAAAAGAAATATAAGGCATCCAAATTAGAAAGGAAGAAGTAAAACCATCTCTATTGACTGATAACATGACCCTGTATACAGAAAACACCATAGAATCCACAAGAAAGATACTAATGCTTATAAACAAATTCAAAAAAGTTGCACAGCACAAAATCAACACAAAAATCACCTGTGTTTCTATATACCTGCAGTAAACAATCAGAAAAGAAAATCAAGAAATGAAATACATTTACAAAATATCTAAAAGAATAAAATACCTAGGTGTGATAGTTAACTGACTGCATCAATTTGAGTAGAAACACTCAACTAAATTGGATCAGCATAGTTCTGGGTGTGGCTGAGGGGATTTACTGAAGACAGAAGACCCCTCCTAGGGTGATTTGTCACCCAAATGGTATAAAGGGGAAGCAAAGAAGGAAGGCTCCCTTCTGATTCTTTCAAAGAGTTCCAGTCTTTGCCTTTACCTTGGATGTCATCTCATAGCTTCCAACACAAACTCTTCAGCCTTCATTGCAGATGCTTTGGCCTCCTGATACAGACTCACAGTGGTCACTACTGTGGACTCCAGGCCTTCGACTGGATCTCCAATGCACAGACAGACCCTCTGCACTCTTCTACACCTGACTCTGTGGCCTGCCATTGTAAGCTAATCTTGTAATTCTAATGTATTTGTATATCTTGTATTAAATCTGTTTCTCTAGTAAGCACTGACTGATACACTAGGAATAAATTTAACTATGGAAGTGAAAGGCGTATACAATAAAAACTATAAAATATTCTGAAATAAATTAAAAGTGATCTAAATGAATAGAAATACCTCCATGTTCATAGGTTGGAAGACTTAATCTGCTTAGCATGGTAATACTTCCCAAAGTAGTCTACTGATTTAAGGCAATCTGTAACAAATTTCTAAGTCTTTTTTTAAAATCCTCAAATGTATATAGAATTGTAAGGAGCCTCAAATAACAGAAACAGTGCTGAAATAGAAGAATAATGGTGGAGGAATCACGTCTCCTGATTTTAAATTTTACTACAAAATTATAGTCATCAAAAACAGTTTAGTACTGGCAGAAGGATAAATCAGTGGAATAGAATTAAGAGTCTAGAAAAGGGCCGGGGACTTAGCTCAGTGGTTTCACCACCAACCTGAGTTCCATCCCCGGTACAAAAAAAAAAAAAAAAAAAAAGAGTCTAGAAACAAACCTAAGCACCTATGGCCAAATGACTTTTGATAGGAATGCCAACTCCACTCGACTGGGGAAAGAATGGTGTGTATAAAATGCAGTTCTGGAACAATAGGATTTCTATAAGCAAAAGAATGAAGCTGGGTCCCTGACTCATACTATATACAAAAATTAATTAAAAGCATATCAATGACCTGAATAAAAGAACTAGAGTCACAAGTCTGTAGAAGAAAATATATGAGCAAATCTTTATAACTTTGATTTTGGCAATGGATTCATAGATGTGGCCTAAAGGCACAAACAACAAAAGAAGAAATAGATAAGTAAGACTTAATAAAAACGTAAAACTTCTGTGCATCAAAGGAAACAACCAAGAAAGTAAAAAGATAACCTATACAGTGGGAAAAAGAATTTGTAAATCATATACATGGTAAGGATTTTACAATCCAGAATGTATAAGGAACTTTTAAAAATCAAAAAAAAAATGCCAGGCATGGTGGCCACACACCTGAAATCTCAGCTACATGAGAGGCTGAGGCAGGAGGATATCCAGTTTAAGGGTAGACAGGGCAATTTATTTATTTTTATTTTTTTATTTTTTTGGTATGGGGGAATCAAACTTGGGTCCTTGCTCTTGTAAGGCAGGTGGCAGAACCACTGAGCTAAATCCCTGGCCCTAGACAGGGCAATTTAATGAGAGCTTGTCTCAAAAATATTTTAAGAGGGTGTGGGATGTAGGTCGGTGGTACAACACTTGCCTGGCATGCGTAAGGCCTTGATTCAATCCCTAATATGAAGAAGAAACCTCCACTTATACACAAAACACAAAGGACATTAACAATAGCAAAAATCCAAACAATCCAATTTTAAAAAGGTACTTTTCAAAAAAAATGTAAAAATGGGCAATAAGCACATGAGAAGATGCTCAACGTGATGAGTGATTAAGGAAATGTAAATTGAAACCACAATAAGATCCCACTTCTACCAGCTAGAACAGCTTAAATAAAAATTCCCCAACAAGAAACAGAAGATAACAAGTGGTAGCAGGATGCAAGGAAATCAGAACTCTCCTTGTGCATGGCTGCGGGACTGCCCAGTGATGTAGTGTAATGCTTCTGGAAGTCAACATGGCAGGTCCTCAGAAGCCATAGTGAGCGCGTGAATTGTTCTGCTTGTCTGCCATACAAAATACCATAGACTGCATGGCTTAAACTAGAGAGATTTGTTTCTCACAGTTCTGGAGGCTGAGAAATCCAAGTAATATAAGAAAAATAAATTAGAGGTTACCAGGGCCTGGTGCGAGTATATTGTTTCTGTTTGGGAAGATGAAAAATTCTGGAAAAAGATAAAGATGATGGTTGTACAATACTGTGTATGTAATTAATACTAGTGAATGTACTCTTATAAATGGTTGAAATGGCAAATTTTATGTTATTTATCTGTTAATAAAAATGTGTAAAATGTTAGTGTACATTGAGAATTAACTACAGAGAAAAAAAAGGTAGATTATCCACTAGAAATTTTTACTCAGTTAACATTGGGGCCAATCCAGCTACTAAATTGCACAACAAATTAAATCTGTCTGTGCATATATCTATGTTGCTATCTATATCATAGTGATAGTTGTACAACATTGTGAATGTGATTAAGACCTCTGAATTGAACACTGAAACATAGCTAAAAGGGCAAATTTTATGTTATATGAAAGGTGTAATCGAAAAACTACAGTGAATGTTTAAATTAAAAAAATTATTACAGTGGAAGACACATTGTCATTAATCTTCCCCAGGATACTCTCCCTCCCTCTAACACATTTTTCCCACATTCTTGCCATTTTATGAAGCGGTTCTGAAAATCCTTTTTCATGAGTGTCTTTAGTTATATTGTTGTGCCTTGAGGTCCCGAATCCATTTGAAATGTTCACCTTTCATGGTCGTTTTGATTTTGGAGAAGAGACAGCAATTGTATGGTGCGGATCCGATGAATAAAGAGGATGAGGATGCACCATAATGTTTTTAGGGGCCTGCCTTTCTCTCGGGTGGCACTGGGCAGCAGTATTCACCACATTTTTTATCACACCTCAGAAAGACACTCATGAGCAAGGTCTTCTAGAACTGCTTCAGAAAGTGGCAAGAATAATGGGATAAGTGTGTTTGAAGCATGGGGGAGTATCTTGAGGGGGATTAATGGCAATGTATCTTTTACAGTAATAAATTTTTAAAAATTCAAACATTCATGGTATATTTTGATCACGTCTAGTATTTTTTACAGTAATGACAACAACAACAACAACAAAAACCCTAAAAGTGAAGGAAATTAGAGAACTTGCAGATAAATAACCAGTGGAGATGGAATTCAAGTCCGGGTCCTTCTAATTCTGTGGTCTACATATTCTTAGGCACATATTGCTCACTTGTGCAGAGCTACCTTTCATTTAAAATTTCTGAGCCAAGAAGCAACAGAACAAAAATAACATTTGCATAAGATCACTTTAATGGATGAATAGGTGTAGAGAAAGAGGAGATGCCAGAAGATCAATGCGTGTAGTAACAGGAGAACAAATTTGAGTACGGAACAGGGATGTAATTATACGAATGAAGAGGAAGGCAAATCCTAACATAATTCCAGGGAAGAATGACAATGCTTAAGGATGCCTGGAAGCTGGCTGTCAATCTGGGAAGCCAACCCTGGGAAGACAGAAATGGTGTGCAGCTGCTGACAGAAAGAGGGATTTGAAGGTCTTTCAGGATGCTAACATACTCAGGAATGTGTCCTCATCTCCTGATCGAATGAATACCAGTGTCACCAATAACATGGATGTTATAGTTGGCTCCTGGGCCCTCAGTATCTGAGAATATAAACCCCTCTACAGCTGATCTCTTTTCTATGCAGATAATCACTGAGTTAATATATAATCAAGGGAATGAAGGAAGGAGAAAAGTCAAAGGTGTTATATATAGGATATATTTTTTCTAATCTCCCACCCACATTAGATCAGTAATAACTAAGATTATACACAATTTTATTGTCTTACATTTCTAGGCATAAAGTTCACAATTCTGCCTGCTTTTTTGCCAAGGGACCTGGATTTCACTGTTGCTGTAATTACTTATGCACCCTAAGTCTACTACAGCTAAGTACACAGACACCTATCAGTACCAGGGATCACTAGTGGGGCTAGGTGGGGAACTGGATGGACTGGGATGTAGGGAGGAGGGCTCCCTTCCTACCACCTACATTTCTGGCTTTGAAGGCTATTTCTGCACGTCTATTTCTGTGACTAGAAGCCATGGTCCCCATTCCATAGCTGCCGCAGTTGAAATTAAACTGACAAATCATTTTTTGCAGCCTGTGGAGACTCAGCAGAGCTATCTAGTGACACAAAGACTACTGATGCTTGTGCTGTCCTCAGGTCTCACATTTCCCCCAAGAGACCTAAGTGATAGAGTTTTGGAGAACTTGTCAGATTTTTATATTCTAATAAGAGAAAAAAATGAAGCAAGTCTATTAATTCAATGAGAATTTTACATATTTATGTATTCGATTGCCATCCCTTAGGACTCTCATGGCTTTTCACTATGGGAAGGAGTATAGTGAGGCTGAAAGAAAACATTTCTAAAAATATAGCACAAAAGAAGTTTTTGATGCATTCATGATGGTGTTATCTAACAAACAACAATACACATGCAAATGGAGACATTTCCTCGTCTACCATATGTAGCACTACGAAAATGAATCAGAACTTAAATGTTAATAACACTTCAGAAAATAGCTGAAAATGTGATGATTAAATTTGATCCCAGAGACTTGAAGCTCCGTAAAAGTAGTGACCACGTTAGGCAAACAGTCATGTCCACTGCTGTATCTTCAGTGTCTACATGGCACGTGGTAGGTGATGTTCAGTATGTACTCCTTGAAAGGGTGGGTGGTAATACCACTGAAGTTGGTGTTAGTGATGTCATATAACAATGCAAATTGCACTGTGGGTAGAAGACATCCTAAATGGTGACAACAGAGTAATATCAGAGGATTTTAACGAACTGTTGGGAAGGGATGTTCCGGTACAAATCACTGAACCTGTGAATTTAAATCTAAAATAATTATACTTGTAAACATTTTAAGGTTGCATGGTAAGGTTAAGCTGACTGTTGTCAATGTTCACTCTCTCCCTGGGTCAGTGAGTTTCCACTGTCTCAGTTTCACAGGGGACTCAGTTCTGCTACTCCCTTGCATACAGCTCGAAGTCTCATCATCTCTTAGCCTTACCTTGAGGTTTCTGACATCAGTAACTCCTACGACGGCAGGCAGGGCATAGTTCACTGCTTTTTTCATTCTGCAGTTGGAACATCTGAGAGGTCCTCATTTGTATTAAGTTCTGTGAAGTGAAGAGAGTATTTTTTTATTCTATATCAGCATTTCCAGGTATCTGAGTGGGGATTTAGGTCATCTACTATTCATTTAACATGGAATGGGAACAAATTAGAAATTATACACTAAATTACTTCTCAAGTTTGTATCTCTCCTTTTACTTCACTTCACTTTTTTTCAATTGGTTTTGTCCTGTTGTTTTATCCACCAAACTGACCTATGGGAAGATTCCAAGATCCTTAGTTATCTTGGTCTAGATGGGGTTGAATCTCTTCTATCTTTGATTTACCTGAAGTGAGTTATAGTATTTCAATATTATCTCCATGCCCTCCACTGTGGAGTACTCCTTATCCTTGGCCATAGATGATTTAGGCAACCTCATCTTCCACAGCATGTCATGAAATGGTCGTGTGGGTAGGAAGCGATGAGAACATGTTAATATGCATATTCTTGCTCACAAGGCCCACAGGAGGGGCCAAAACTCTGCATTCCTAACCTGGCTCCAGATAAGGCCAATGTTGCCAACCCACACACCATACAATGACTAGCAGACTGGGTTTTACACTTTTCACTTGTTTCGCCTTTACAGAATGCATAAGGTTCTAGAATATACTAGTTTTTCCCCTAGCTTGAAGCAATTTTAAATCAGAGACACTGCTGCTTCCCGTGGGGTTTTTACTCCCTTCTAGAATTTTGCTCAAATTTCCAACTTGGGATGTGAACCCCTAGACCACCCCTAACTTTGCATGGAGCAGCTTTGCAGCTCTTTCTCCTGTGGAAGGGATCACATTTTCCTCACTCATTTTCCTGACTTTCTGACATCTCCTACAACCTGGCTTCCCCCCGCCCCTCTGGTTGTAGCCTCTGAAAGCCTGGCCCTTGTCACTGATCATTTCATTTTTCTCATTCATTCCGTAGTTCTTTGTGAAGCTCCAGTACTCACTTACGGTGGCAATGTGGGGCCTGAAGTTAATCACTCTGTATGAACTGTGTTATGGTTTGTACCTAGATGTCACACCAAAGCCTCATACACTCACAGGCAGGGCTCTTACAAGGTGATGGAGTTCCAAGGGTATACAGCTGGCTTGCAGTGAGGAGGCACGGCCTGCTTGGAAGAGGAGGGTTATGAGGGGAACGACCGACCAGGAAGGCTGTGTCTCCCTTCCCAGCTCCTTCCGTCACTCTGCTTGCTGTCTACTAGGCAGTGAGCAGCTTGCCTTCTGCCATGTCCCTCGGCCATGTTGCCTCTTCTTTGGTGCCAGATAACCATGGACCGAAACATGACCCAAAATAAAACTCTTCCTCTAAGTGCTGGGCATCCGGCACTGTGTAACAGCAACAGGAAAGCTACTAAGACAGGCGAACTCCACTGCTACTACCCCAGTCGAAGTCATGAGAAACCCCCACTTGAAGGCTAGGCTTCTTAACTCAGAAGCTCACAGCTCCTTTGCTCTCTTCCAATCCTCAGCTAGAATGATAGTTTTGAAATGTAATTTTAATGATCTCTCTTTCTTTTCACCAAAAGACAGACCACTTGTTCACTCTCTCCCTGGGTCAGTGAGTTTCCACTGTCTCAGTTTCACAGGGGAACTCAGTTCTGCTACTCCCTTGCGTACAGCTCGAAGTCTCATCATCTCTTAGCCTTACCTTGAGGTTTCTGACATCAGTAACTCCTACGACGGCAGGCAGGGCATAGTTCACTGTTTTTTTCATTCTGCAGTTGGAACATCTGAGAGGTCCTCATTTGTATTAAGTTCTGTGAAGTGAAGAGAATTTTTTTTATTCTATATCAGCATTTCCAGGTATCTGAGTGGGGATTTAGGTCATTTACTCCTCCACATCGCCAAGACCCCCTTGCTCTCTGTACTCACTCCACAGGGCATCTCTCAGCTCTCCCAGTGCTCAGTTCCTCACTAGGGTTCTCAGTGCTGGTCTCTACATTGGGAAAGCATTCTCTACCCAGCTTCAGGCCACAGGAAAAGCTCAGTTGTGTAAGGGAGGTTCCCTAATTCATTCCATAAATCGAGTTGCTCTCTTATTTCATTTTCCATAGTAATCTGATCTTCTTGCACGGTGTTTATTCCAATTCACCTAGAGATGTCTGCTGTCCCTCTGAAAGCCAAGTTCCTTGCTGGAAGGCCAGGAGTCACATCAGTTTTGCTCCATACTGTGCATCGCCCCCGTAGCACGACATGGGGAATAACCAGAGCCAGCCTACATCGAGCTTTCTGTTTGCTCTACCACAACTCCACTTTGCAGATAAGGGAACTGAAGGATAATGAGATTAAACAAATGGTCCGATGTCACAAAGTCAGCACTTGGCTGACCTGAAACTAACACCAGGCAGTCTGGCTCCAGGACCTATTGCCCTGACCTCTATTTTACAGTCTACTGTTATTACTTGGTAAATTTTTGTGGAACAACTCTTCCTGAGCACTCATGAGTTCTGCCTGCCATAGGCAGCCTAAAGATGTCTCATTTCTTCATCAGGGGTTCTCTGTGAATGCATTTCCTGGGTGAGGGGCCCCTGGGTTGAAGCTTATTTGCACAGCAGAGTTGGCTGGCCAGCTCTGAGCTAGTTCACATCACTGGTCTGCCCCTGCCCCAGGTACTCTATGAGAACTTCCTTGGGAGACACATAGAATGGGTAAGGCAGACTCTGATTCAGCAGGTCTACCAAAGGCCTGAGACTCTATATTTCTAACCACATTTCAAGTGATGCTGACATCACTCATCTGAAGGCAATTTTTTTGTGCCCAAGACCTAGAGCCCTCGCTCCTCTGTGCTCTCATTTCCCAGTGTTTTTTTGGAACTGATGTTAGCTGCCTTGCAATATTAAAGTGAGATTAAAGGAGCACAAGTATGATCAATTAGTGGTTTGGTTGCTTTTTCCATCTTATTTATCTCAACACAAGTCAATATCAAATCTGTAAAGATTTAATCATTTGACGTTATGATATTTCTGCTGGGAAATTTAAACATGCACATGTGTGCACACACACACACACAGTTCTTGGGCAATTATTTTTTAAAGAAATCCAATCAGTGCATTTAAAATATTTACCTGCTATTATGTAGTATATTTTTGAAAAGTAGTCCTCTTTGCCCCTTTGAAATTTAAATTCACTCTCTACCCACCTCATCTCCAGATATTCTCTGCTTAGCTATTAAAAGCTGATGATGAATCACACTAAGAAGAAACTCTCATTGCTTCTGGGTTCTCACCATTACTGCAAATCCATAAATTGCCCAGAACTGCAGCTTTGAAGGCTGTTCATTCCTAAGAGTTCTATTATGAATTTGCACTTAATCTTCCATCCTGCCATATCTTTTAGGTTGCCCATTTAATTATTTACCAGATACACCTTTAAAAGCCCCTGTGGCCCAGCCCACTCCATGGCCGCTGTCTACTGCCCTCTCTGCCCTCCATGTGGTGGTCGGAGCTTCTGCCTTCCTAGTGCACCCAGTGCCGGCTGGTCAGTGTTCTGAGGACTTTCCTAATGGACTGATAGAAGAACTTTTCTTGGTCTGGAACTCAGTTACTGACATTTTGACTGACATCAAGCATGAAAATCACATTATCCTGATTGTATAAAACCTTCACTGGCTACCTGTAAAGTACGGGGATTATGTGTAAAGTCCTAGTTCCTAGTTATTAACTTACAAGTCCTTAAATTGACTTGAGTTTGAATACCTCAGAGACATTCTGGGACCATACATCCCCAGTCGTTTTCTTTGGTCTCACTCAATTGGATTAGTTCTTTTTGGCTGAAGACATTGAGCTACAGGGCATTTTTAATGTTTGCTCTCTACTTATGGAATTTATTAACCATGGAGGTCAGGCTGTCTTACTCTCTGTCAAGCATTTAGTCCAAATTTAAGAGGCACCTTTTCCAGATTGCTGATTTGGTTAAATAAGCCATAAATTGAGCCAGTGTTGTTTAGTTCTTGAACCGCTGGTCTTCTTTGGTATTTTTATGAATCTGCTTTACGAGTTTGTTTGACGTGTCACAATTAAATTTTAGATTTTCCCACTTAATATCTTTTTTTTTCACATGCTGGCTTGAAACACTGTCAAAGTGAATTTACTAATTAAGTGCTTTTGCATGACATATTACTTTTTCCCATCTGCCTCAGGAGGATGTCACAAGGACAAAGAGATGTTATGTGTGAAAGTACTTGGATTATGAAATATCAGGTATTAAATTCAATTATGTTCATATATTTAACCTTATTTTGGTTATTAATCAATCACTCCACTGTTACTGTGCTCAAAAATTAATTGTTGAATGGATGAATGAGTGCCCGATGCACAGGGGAATATGCAGGTGTAGGTCATGGATTTCTTTAGCAAATTTTAATTTAACATCTTTTGATAACGCATAAATATGTCTAAAGTTAACTAAGAGTAAAATATTTAAATAGCAGGCTGAGATAACAAAGAAAAATATGGCACACAGGATACCACCCAATTAATAGCCAAACAAATTCTACACATAATTATACTACTAGTTTCTGAGGGAGAGGAAGCTGACTGTGAGATTTTAGATTTGCATTGGGCCCACATGCATGTGAGGAATTGGTTAGAAAGAAGAGGTGAGGAGCCCATGAGGCGTGGGAGGTGGAGTGACAACAGGAGAGAACAAATCACCATTTTAAAAAAAATTGGGGTGGGAGAAGGGACCTATAAACTAAACCCATTTGGCTGGAAGATGATTCAAAAATAGTAAGTAGGGCTTTATTATGTACTTAAATTGCCAAATTAAAGATTTCTCCCTTTTTTAGGGGAAGAAGATATTTCTTTCATTTTTCTACAAGTCTCAAGATACCTTGTTGGATCTGGAGGAGGGGTGTAGGCAAGGCTAGGGACATAAGGAGAGTTCTTCAGAAAAATAAGACTAGGTTTGTCCTGGTTGCATTTTCTGTTCTGGCTTGAGGACAGGTTGGTGAGATTGGGGAGAGAAGGTCTGAGATCCAGTGCTAGAATTTTATTGCCTATTTGACAATCACTGCTGCAAACATGTAAAAAAAATGTGAACTCTCCCTCAAAGCTCTCACATGTCAGTCTGCGAATCCCGTTTGGAAGGCAATGCATTCGCAATATAGCGTAAGAAAACAGAGCCACACTGAACTGAATGCAATTCAACAAGTAATTACCACAGTCTGCTGGGTCATCGTGGTTGCTGCTGTCAGGAGGTAACAGAGGCAGCAGAGGTTAGAATCTACTTCCAAAGATAAGCTTCACATAGGACGTGTTTATCTTGTGTGAGGTAAAGATCAAATGAGTACCAAGATCAATATCAAATATTGTCGATTTTTGTTCCTAGAATTTAGATTGGAACTGAGGAGGGAGAGAAAGGAGAAAATCCTGGTGGAGTGGGAATCTCAATGGAGTGATTCTGACTACTCAAAGTGTGACTTGTGGACAAGCATCCCTGGCATCTCTTGGATAATATAAATGCAGAGCCTCAAACCCTGTCTCAGACATACTGAGCCAGAAGCTGCATTTTCATAAGACCTCAGGTGATTCACATGCACATCCCAGCCTAGGAAGCATTGCTCAAAGTTGCCAATTAACCGGTGGAAGTTGGAGAACATCAACCAGAAAAAGCCCTGCAGAGTGGTCCAGTTAGTTGTAGCTGTGAATTCCCCAAATCTCTCCCTCTGGCAGATATGGAATTTAGTACACCTTATTACCAGGCAGGACTGAAGAGGTCCCCCAAAGAGGACAAGAGAAACTTAACTCACTCCTCTCACAGAATAGCTTGTGGGTTTGCTGATTTCTGTTATAGAAAAAGAATCTTCAAGATGTGTCAGTGAGAAGCATAAAGAGATTTATTAGTCAGAATTTGAAAAGTACACATTCAGAGAGAATAAATATGGGTCCTTAACAGAAAGGCACAATCTGGTCAGGAGCTGGGGGTTTTTATGTGGTCTTGGGTGTGTCTTCAAGATGAGTGCTCCAGGATGTGTACTCCTACTGCCTGCCAGCTTACCCATTTGGTGGGCTTTGTGAGAATGTTGGAAGTTAAGATCCGCCATCCACTTAATAGTGTTGCTTCCTTGAGGATGGAGGTCTGAGGGAGGAAAAGTAGAGGCTCAATGTACAGGTGAAAAACAAAGATCCTCCAGTTGATGGGCTTACTGTGTCTTTCAGTTCTTTAGGAATTTGTTTGGAGTGAGTTTCCTGGAAGAGAAAGGGCATTGTAACTTTGGGTAACTTTTGTGTTGGGAAACCCAATTGGAAAATTATGATTTTCTTTGTCTTTTTTCTATCTATCTTTATGCCTTCTATCTTACCTCAGACCTCATACATGGTATCAAAGGGTATGGTTGGGCTGCAAGCACAAAGAAAGCGCTACTTCATGATCAATTATGTCAAAACACACTCTTGAATTCAGAAAGAAATATAGGTCACAGGTTTAGGAATAGGCAAGACCTGAAAATGCCATCCCTGTCCTGTCTACTCCTATGTGTACGTGTCCATGGGTATGGATTTGTGCCACGGCTTTCAAAGATTAAAAAAAGATACACATGCAAAAGCCAAAAAACACCCCACTTTCTGTTTCTGTCATATAAAATTCAAGCTTGTCTGGTTTGAATGAGAGTAGTTGTTTATAGGACAGAGAAGAACAGACATATTAATGGAATTGGCAAACCCCAAGTCCCAGTGCCCTACAGTACAAGCTATGAGTAAGTGGCTTTGCTGTGTCTTTTTTCAGTGAAAAGGGCTTGTCATGCCTAGGATCAATAGATTAATTAAACTATACAGCATATCTTATGTTTATTATAATCTCTCTCCTCCTTTCCCTTCCCTCCTCCCTCCTCCCTTCCCCTCCTCTCTTTCCCTCCCTTCCCCTCTCACCCCCTCTTCCTTCCTTCCTCTCTCCCTCCCTCCCTCCCTCCCTCCCTTCCTCCCTTCCTTCCTCCCTTCCTTCCTCCCTTCCTCCTTTCCATTTTTTACTTTAAATAGTGTGTTTTCAATGCAAATCACAACTACTGAAAGCCTGCCAAGGCCAAGACGTAATTGAAGACAGCATTTAAGCCTCTGTGCCTCCTTTGTCTCCAGAGGTATCATCATAAAATAAAAGACTTTCATCAGGTAATGTTTTCTTCATTATTCAAAATCACAATTCTGAAGTGGAAAAAAAAAGATAATTAGACATATGGTGCTGTCGACACAGTTTTTGAGGAGCTTCTAGTTAATTAGTTATGGTAAAAGGTTTTTATATAGTCATAATTACTGTATATTTCAGAGGGAAAGAAGCAAACATACACCTATTTTACTTTACCCCGTGACAAGTTTATGAAGGTGATGCTGATGTTTTGATAATCCTTTGGCACCTTCTCCAGGCTTCCTAGAATAGGATCCAGTGTCAGGAGGGCATGGTAACAGTACAACTCTCGTTGACTTTAATAGGAGATACACGTCTGAAATCTTTACACATCATCTTGCTAAATTGTATAAGAAATTATCATCTTCTTGGTGTCCTGTATTCTTTTTGTCATCAGTGGAAGGCTTTCTTATGGAGTAGTTCAGAGACACAGTGATTTTGTCAAAGTACAAAACAAACAATCTTTTGAGAATTCTTCCTCTATTTTAATTTCTGAAATCAGCCACTGAAGCAGAAATGATGGTAAAAATAATATTCTGGGAAATGTAGCAGTCTGCATTATATATTTAAAATAATTTCAATTTATAAAAGCTATCTCTTTATTTTCACTGGTTGTTTTAACTGAATTGGTCGTCAAGATTTCCACCTAATTAAGAAATGAAGGAAATTTAAAAGTAAGATCGCTAAGCTGGGTGTGGTGGGCCATACCTAATCATCCTAGCACTCTGGAGGCTAAGGCAGGTGGATCTCAAATTGAAGCACAGCCTGGGCAATTTAGTGACTTAGTGAGACTGTCTCCAAAAGCAAATAAGGGCTGGGGATGTAGCTCAGTGCAAAGGCTCTGGGTTTGATATTCAGTACCTCAAAAAAAATTAATATTCTTGGTTTCTCTTTTACGTCTGTATCAGTTCCAATGATGTCTTGGCTGAGGGCACAGCCAGATGGCCTCTGCCTGTTCTCTGCCCACCAGGGTGTTCTGGAGCACAGGTTGTCTAATTTCTAATGATGCCTGCCCCTGAGAGAGAAAACTCATCAGGTAGCAACATGTCCTTGATTGTTGGTCTCCCGAGATGTCTCATGGCTGATGAATGCCTGGGTATATAATCAAGGTATACCCAACCATTGGGCCAAAATGCATTTTTTTTCCATCCCAGGGGAGTATTTTATCTATCAGAACAGAAGACAGGAACCTGAGATATGAGCCAAAGAAGGCAAATGGACTGAATTTCTATGGCATCATGCAAAGTGCGACTGATGCTTTACCCACAGAGAGCTGCCAGCTGGTCAACCCCAAGAGTCCATGGCAAGTTCATGCTTCTCTTTGCTCCTGACATATTATTTGGTAGTATGCTTTTAGATGCAATTAAAGGAATAATAGCACTTGTCATTTGTTGAGTGTTTAGTGACACTTGCATGGTATACACAACATGGATTTCCTCATTTAGTCAAAGCATTGTCATCTTTTAGAAAAATGACTTGAGACAAGGTACATAATTCTCCCAGCCCTTGGCTTCCTCACTATAAAATGAGACAAATAATACACTTAAGACAAATAACAAATGCAAGTAGATTAGCACAATGCCAGAAGAAGTAAATGCTCAGTAAATAGCAATTTTTATTGTATTCTGAGAATAACTCTAAGAGTTAAGTACTTACTATTATTATCTGTTTAACAGGTGATGAAATATAAATGTAAGGAAGGACGTTTAAAGGACATAGTTATTATGTGGTAGGGCTGGAATCCCTACCCAGGGCCCACATCCAAACTTTTGGCTTCTTTCATCAAAAATAGCCCTCATGACCCTGAGCCATTATCTTCTCTCGGACTCCCCCCTTTGGCTCTCCATCCTGGTAGACATAGTGGAAAAAGGGATCAAAAGCTCTGGCTTCTGAGATCTGAGACTCCTGGCTGGCTTTTTGTGGATCTGGAGGCACTAGGAGCCCAGTCTGGGTATCCCTACATTGTTTCCTTCAACTTTTCCACATTTAAGTGCCTCCCAATTTATTCATTTCTATTTAAATGGGTGACACCTTTCTGGGATATTCCCCATTTCCTTCTTCTTTTAGCCCACCTGACTGCTCTTCTGTGATGAACTGCAAGCTTCTTGATGCTCTGGACTTTTTATTCTATAACACCCCCCCCACCCCCGCGTGGTTTCTGTTTCTAACATTATTCTCCAGGATGTTAACATATTTTTCTTGGATAAATCAGGAAGAGACCTTCTCATTTTCCTAGCCAGAGGAAAAGCAATTGCAACATTGAGCACCTTCCACTTTTTCAAGTGAGTCAGAGAAGGAACAGATCCTTAGTGTTAAGTTTCAAGTTTGCTAAATGTAATCTTAGTTTATGCTGATACATTGCCTAAGAATTATGCTAAACTATGGTTTTCATAAACTAAAGAAAGTGACCAATACATAGAGAATATATGAGATTAAATAGTATACTGTGTTGTCATGACTGTGATTCTTATCCTCCATCCTTATTTCCACTGAAATCTAAACATATCCGTTAAACTTCAGACATGGAATTATGACACAGAGTTATGCCCTAGTAAAGAGAAGCCATCTTTAATCTCCTTTCCTTGAGTTATTTATACAATATTTACTACTTCCATGTATTTTAATGGGCTTATATTTTAACTAAGAGTCTACTCACTAATAATTTTCATGTCACATAGGAAGCAAATATTTATTTAGAACAGCAAAACAATGCTTGAAAATAATCTCTTTGTCTCCTCTTAAGAAAATCAAAGGTAAAAGTCTTAGTATATCAAAGGTGCATGGTTTCTAAAATTTGTGATACCTTAGGTCTCATCAGCATTTTAAGCTTATTTTATGTAGAATACCACATACCACAAAATTTAAAATTCCTAAATAATTCTCAATGAAGTGTCTTAATGCTCAATTAATTAGGCTTACTTGCACTAATTCTGAATGTATTTACAAAACTGAAGGTTAACTTGAGAATTTGAAAGAGCGAGGTTTCTTTTTAACGAAACAGGAATACATTATATCGTATAAGAAAGCGCTGAGGTAGAATTCTTTTTATTTTGTTTGGCTACTTGATGCCTACAAAGTACAGCATACTCTTGGAACATCTGACTTCACTATCTGATTCTCTTACAGAAACTGTGGGATCAACTCAACCCTTCGTTTCATTCTCACCTATATCCTTTGTCTCCAACATTCTTAAAGTTTTAAAAAGCTATCATTAACACTGAGAAAATCGTCTCTAGCCACAAAGAAAGAAGTAAGACTGGATCTCTCTACGGCATTTTGTGAGTGTCTGGTAGACCTGCTGACTACATAAGGAGACTAAGAAAGAATCAGTAATCTTTATTTGCTGAATGCAAACTCAGAGTCTAAAGGGCGTGTTCACTGTGAATGTGGCTTGAATTACAAGGACCACTGTCATGTAGAGGTTAAAGTAGATGAAAGAGAAGGCTGAGTGGCTGTTGGAGATGATAAGGAAGACCATTCCTTAACAATCAGGGAAAGCAGGGGTGTCTGGCCTTGCTTTTATGTATTGCTGCACTTTGCATGCCTGACTGCACTTATAGAACTTAGGGGCTGAGTTTCTCTGCGACTTACTTATACCCACCCATTGAATCCATCAGTCAGTAAGGACTCTGTGTGAGTGTGTGTGCGCAGGTGTGTGAGTGTACATGTGCATATGTGTGCACCTGTGTATGTATGTGTGAGAGCATTCCCCATGCTAGGCTCTGTGCTAGGTCTTGAGTACAAAAAAAATGCAAAAGCCAAACCCCAGTCCTCAAGTAGCTCTCTCCCAAGCAGAGGTGATGGGTGTCCCATAGTTCTCTCAGCAGATAATTGCTGCTTAGAGAACAGGAGTTATCAACAGAGGAACAACAACAACAACAAAAGGCTACTAGGGAGGATTGGAGAAATCAAAAGGACAGAGTGCTTGCAGAATATGGCTCAGTGTGCAAAATTTCCAGTGACAGTTCCCCTGCTGACCTGTCCTGTACTCACTGCTGGATGTTACTTTGAGGGTTCACGTATGGTGGGGAAAAAAATCCATCTCATTCCAAAGCAATGAGAAAAGGTCCTGGTGCCTCCTTCACCCTGAGGCTCAAGGAGAGCTGTTGCCCCCTGAGCTGGTGGAGAAGAATCCACTGGAATTTGAAATAATCCTGATTTCCTCTCTAAAAGCTTTACTGACTTACATTAGGTCCTAAACCTACTTTTAACTCCTAATGAGTATCCGTGGACCTGGAATGCCGTGCAGAATAACAAATGTTTCTGGAATACTTTAAACTTTTAAAATGAAATTTGCCACGTTAGAGCCAAGTATTATTAATGACAGAAACTGCCAACTGCTAAGAACAAAGGGAAGTTCCAAGCACTTATCATTCATCTTATACTTTTTAATCCATTATGCATTGCTTTAACAGTGAAACTGGCCTAGTTCTAAATTATTAGTTATAAATTACTTGTTTCAAATCTTTTCATTTGAGTAAACCATAAGTTAGATTTCTGCCATAATTTAAAAAGTTACCAAGTGAGCTATAATTCATTGACTATTAACAACCAAATAAGAGCTATAAACAAAAAGAAGAAAATGAGGCATGGTTTCATTACCAGAAATAACTTCAGAGGAATATTAAGTAATTAAATATTATTTTCAGTATATTGGGATTAACTATTATTTGCAACTCAACCACTTGTAGGGCATGATAGAAAGTGCAAAAACACACGATGGATCCTGCCACGTCCTTTATTAACGTTAGTCTAGATTAGTGTCTCCCAGCCTTAGTTTGTTTCACTCTGGGGCATTGTCAACTACCTCAAGGGATTTTATGAAATTCTTCCAGATTCTCCAAAGTTAATTTTAATTCACATTAATGTGAAGAGTAAATATATGTCATATGACAGATCAAGACACAGAAAATACCACAAAATCAAATAGTTTTAAAAAAGATTTCAACCCACTGGCCAATTTAAGTGAGAACATAAATAAAGTTTTTCAAGCCATGAACTCTCAGTAAATAGGAACATAGTTCTAGAGACCAAGAAAAATATGATTGAGTTTTTAAGTCCTCAAATTGCATCAAAATTTCTTGATGGAACACTTTTCTTTATAGTGCACAGGTTTTAGTGTCGACAATAACTGACAAACACACGTGTTCTTTTCCAAGTTAGATAAGGATGAGGTTTTATGCCTACATGCTGTGCCATGGTTTATAATACACTTAACTTTCAGTGTCTCACCTAGTAAGTGATGCTGGTGACACGTGTGGCCAGGAAGAAACAGAAGTGAAAATGCACTTTCAGTGAGTGACCTTCACTTAGTGAAATCTCAAGTGGGAGAGGGTGATACTGTGTGCCAAGTGTGTGATATTTGCCTTGGGGCTCTTGGGGACTCATGGATACCCGTGAAGGCTGCACCTTTGCCGTTACCCTTCCAGCTCCAAGACCAGAAGCAGCAGCGAAGTCATGCATCAGCTCGGTCTCCCTCTGCTCCACTCTCAAGTGTTTGCACGGTTCAGATCCGAACCTTCTAGCAAGTAGTTTGTTCAAAAGAATTCCAACTTACGAATAGCAATCAAGAAGAAAACATGATTTTCTTTCTAGAAATATAGTTTATAGTTTATTTGCTGGGACACATTTTTTATACTGAACTCATGGCTTGTTATTTTTAATGTTTGAAAATACTTGACAAAAAATCAAAATGGGATTTGTGCTTTGTAATTAAGAAGTGTTAGTCCCTACAATTCCATTGGAAAGCCAAAAAACTTTAAGTATACAAATTTAATGAAACCGCAAACCACATTTACAACTGAGCACTTCCAAATGAGACCAAATTTTCACCTCCTGTGCTTCTTCTGGCTATAACCTGCCAACCTTTACTAAGAAGCTTCTGGGAAGTATGCCCTATCATGAAAATTGCTCAATTTTCAAAATGATCAGAGCATCATAATGGGAGTCTTGGTAGATAAGTGCCTACAGTAACATAAAAATGCCTCACAGCCTTTAAACAGGTGGTAGAATGAAGTCAGAAATGAGTCTTGTAATGGTCTTTAAAAAAATCTGTTTACATCTCAGAATATCAGACAGCATTAGAAGAAAGGTTTCTTAAAAAGAGGATGGCTATAGTAAAATATAGAAGCTTATAGGATGATGATATGGTAAAAGTCAACTGATTACCTGGGTTAAAATCCTAGGTACATCGTTTATGCTCTATGTGACCTTGGACAAGTTATTTAACCTATTTGTGCATCAGTTTCTATAAAATGCAAAACGGTACCTAACAAATAGGGTTGCTGTGAGTGTGCTGAGCATCCTCTCTTTGCTCCTTTATTTCCACCCCAGCATTTCTGTATCCTGGGTGGCCGGTCCATAGAGGTGGCATCCATGGGCTCCTTTCCTTCTGGCTTTCTGTCTGATATGGCTGACAGGAAGCCCTGGCAAGAGGCAGGAAGTAGGAGGAGAGTGACGTCGGGGCATTTACCCCCTTCTCTCCTCCTGCCAAGTTGCCAGGGTCATCTGCAGAACATGCTCCTGCCAAGCAGTGCCAGGAAGGGGCTCTACCTGGGCACTCTCCTCACCCTTTCTCTGCACCCCTTCAGGCAGGCCTGGGTGGCAAGGCTCCCTGCTGCTGTGAGCCGGGCTGTGGCACAGTCCTCTATTTCATCTTCCCCTATTGCATTTTCCAAATCCCATTCATACTTTTGTAAATATTCCTTTTACTCAGTTCACTTCAATTTATCCAATTTGAGCACGCCATCTGCTTCCTTCCAGGAGTTCCTCTTTGCAAAGTACTTAGAATAATAGCTGGCACATGGTGAGGACTACATAAGTATTTGATAAACAAATAAAATAAATGAGGTTTAGAAACGTTTTTGTAGTCAACATTAAACACATCTTTCTGTATTCTGTCATGCAAAGCAAAAATCTTCAGAAGTATTTTCCCAAATAAAACGTCTCTTCACTAGGCTTTATTTATGTGGAATAACATCATTTTATTTTTAATTGTGTTTGCAGTACTTTGGCTTTAAAACTGTTAAATAAAATATTATTAGAGTTGTTTTATTTTATATGTGCCTTTAGGGAATTTATATAACTATACTGTACTCCTTACAATAGTCACATATGATTAGCGTCTCTTTTTAATATTTTGTTGTTATTCTTTCTGTAGATAGCTTTTATCACAGTACAATATTGTTTCCTCTGATGTTTTAAAACAATTTTGAATGTAAACACCTGTATTTTTACTCAACTGGTCAAATAGGATGAGATTTCACAGATGTTTCTGAAATTTAAAATGTATCTGATACAAACCATTGGATGTTGCTTTTTCAGTGAAGGGGGAGATTTTGCACATTGGATTCCGCCTTCCTTTCTCCCATATCTTGAATCTAAGGTTCTGAAAGTCCTCCTTGCCCCCATTTCATTCCAGGATATTTATTTCTTTTGTGTACTATTATTTTTTTCAATGACTTCAACCAGAAAACAGCAACAACCTTTTAAGTTTGAGTTCTCATTTACTTACTTCCAATTTCACAAGTGGTTACCTCAGATTCATCTTAGTGGTAACATCTTAATTCATGACTTTAAAATTCTAATTCATTGTTTAATAATCTGTATTCAAGCAAGCAGTAAAAAAGAAACAGTCTGCGACTTTGTAGATCTGAGGATATCCTCTCTTTTACATCTGTGGAGAATGGTAGCTGCCCACATGGACCTCTAAGGTCTCCAAGTCCTGGCCGAAAGATTCTATAGATATTATTTCAGTAACTTCCAATAACTGTGATGGTAGACAAATATGGGGATAGTCTGGTTTTTACCATTTTAAAATTAAACAATGTTGCTGGCTAAAAGACGTCACAAAAAGTCAATGATGTATTTCTATTTCAGCAACAAACATTTTGAGCATATCAATTTACTTTAAAAGAATATTATTCACAAAGCAACTTAAAGTAAAAGATATATAGGAGTACATTTACCAAAAATTACCAAATATAACAGACTCTCAGAAGAAATTAAAGGAAAACATACTTATTACCTCATGGAAGGGAAGAATTTCTTCAGTAAGATTTTCAAAAAACACACAAAACACATAGAAAAATGATAAATATGACTGCATTAAAGAATTTTGCACATCAAAAGATCACTTAGACGTGAAAAAAAGCCACCAACTGGGAGAACATATTTGCAAAATCAAAATATCTAACTGACAAGGAGTATTCAATAACAAAAAGATAACTATTCAATAAAAATATCGACAAAAGACAGGAACAGGTATGTGTTAGAAAAGGGAATATAGAGGCCTCACAGATGGATGAAAAGATGGTTAACTTCACTAGAATCAAGGAAGATTAAAATAAGATCGCCTAGAAACCATTGTATACCAACCGAGTTATCCAAAAGAACTAAAAGTTCTGAGAATACAAAGCATTGGTAAGGATGGGAAACAGTAACAACTCATACAATAAAGGGTGGGAGTTTACGTTGATGCCATCAGTTTGGACAGCCATGGCCTCCTGTGCACCAGGATTTCCATTTCTAGAGTAGCGATTCTCAAACTCAGCTGTGTGTCAGAATCTCCCGGAAGGAGGGCTCATTGAATCGGAGATTGCTGTCTCCACCCAGGAGTTTCTGATTTAGAGGGTCTGTGGTGGAGCGCAAGAGTTTCCATGGCCAACAAGATCTTAAGTAACTCCGAGGCTGCTAATGTATGACCATACTTTGAGAACCACTATTCCAGAGAAACTGTTATTATGTGCATGGGAATTCATGTACAAGAAAATTTTTAACAACATTTTTTGGGGAATAACAGAAATAGAAACTCAAATATTCGTGGAAGGAAGAATGAAAAATAAATTGCAATATAGAAATCAGACATTGTAGAGCAATGACAACAGCTACATACATTGTCTTAGTTCATTTTGTACTACTACAGCAGAATGACA
Source organism: Heterocephalus glaber (assembly GCF_053883595.1). NCBI lineage: Eukaryota > Metazoa > Chordata > Mammalia > Rodentia > Bathyergidae > Heterocephalus > Heterocephalus glaber. The sequence goes on from NW_028258320.1 coordinate 66,103,083, forward strand.
CAGACTGGGCAAGGACAGAGATTTATTTCTTACAGCTCTGGGGGCTAAGAGATACAAAATCAAGAGGCTATCATCTGGCCAGGGTCTTCTTGCCCTGCCACCCCATGGTGAAAGCCAGAAAAGCAACAGAGTGCAGCCAGGTGAGTGGGGGCTCAACTCACTTTTATAATGAACCCACTCCTGTGATAACAACATTAATTCATTAATGAGGGCTCTCAAACCCTTGTATCAGGGATGAAGTTTCCAACACATGAACTTGGGAGGACACATTCAACCCTTAGCCTATATCAATCTGAATAAGTATCACATAGCACAAAGTTGAATTTTTTAAAATTCCAGACAAAAACATATAGCCTAATAGCACTCTGAGTACAGAAGCATGCAAAATTAAGCTATGTAGTGTTTAACCACAGTCCACCTAAGTTAAAAAGTTAAAGTAGTAATAAAACCCAAAGTGGTAGTTACCACTTAGGGAAAATGTCAAAGAAGTAGAATGTGGAAAGAAATAAAATCAGAGAATTACAAATGGTAGAGTCTAACAGTATTGAGTAGTGTTTTATTTCTTTAGAGACTACACAAATGTTTACTGTGTTGTATTTAGGTTGTTCATGATCTATGAAATTAAAAATAAATTTAAAATTATAACTACGTGAAATTTCAAAAGAAATCTAAACTGTATCTTTCTCTTTGAATGCTGAGAGCTGTCATATCCCAGTATCCAGGAAATGGTGAAGGATGTATTGGAGAGTCGCTAGATTCTGTTATGTTCTTCTGAAGAGTATTGATTCTTTTAATTCTTTTAATTTAATTGATTTCAAACTGTCTTCTTTGTGGTGGGCAGTGGGCAGCAACAGAAATCTCTGTTCCGTTTGTTTAGCCTTAACTGGGCTACTTGATGGTTTGGGAATCAGCCAATGATTTGTGTGGTTTATGTGAAGAACATGTCACTCTCCCTGCTTGGCCTTCTTTTTTCCAAGATTCCCACTCACTTTCCAGCTCCTGTAATCACCTTAAACCCCACCTCCTGGCTTTTCATTCTGGGAAGACTACAGGTTTTCTATCCAAGTTTGAGTCTTTTTTTTTTCTTTTTTGGGGGTGTGGACTAGGTCCTGCTTTCCAGCAAAGAGCTACAATAATGAGAAACTTTCCCATTGCCATTCCCATCTTTCAATGCAAATTTCCCTCCACTGTATGTCTGGCTTGTTGCTCTCCAGTGCCTTTGGATAGCTGCTGTTTATACCTTGTCCAGAATTTGTAGTCATTATGCACAAGAAGATTTCAGAAGGTCATTCCATTTCTGTATTAGTTTGTTCATATTCTGTAATTTTTCTTCTTCATTAGTTATCACTTTTTCTTCCCTAGGACGTAGGACTACCCTTCTAGGACCCAGAGTGTCACAGCCTTTCTTGAAAGGAGTTTAAAGGGCCCTCATATTTCTAATTACAGAGGCATAAACTACGTCTAAGGGGCTAGACAGGGACTGAGAATATGCTACCAACTAATTACCTTGTCTTAGAACTTGCTCTGCATTTTCTTTAAAAGCAGCATAGTCTATGAGCCTGCAGCCGTTTAGTCACTTCAGAAAATATGAACTGAGTGCTCTGTTTTAGGCATTTTGGACACACTGATAACCAAAACAGTCAGGATTCCTCACCCTTGGGGAATTAATATTAAGAAAGACACAGACAGTAACAGCCGTAATAAATAAGTACGTATTACAGTAGGTTAGAAGGTGATAACTCACTACCTTCATTCTCATTTCCAAGGCAGTTTTGACTGTTTGGGATCACATTATTTTCAACATCTCTGTTTTCCTTAACTTTTTTTGCCTTGTTTGAGTTATTTTCTCAGAACTAGGAAAGTGGCAGCAAGCCATGAGGCAGTGTCAGTGCCTGCAGTGACTCAGTTTCACCACTGGATGGGAAACAAATGGCAGGCGTTAAAGAGAATTGCAAAGAGGTAAAGAATTGCAAAGAGGGTAAAGGAAGAACCCTTGTTCAATTATTGCTAAAGTCAACCTAATCTCAACTCTCCATGTGACCTCTATTGTACCTTTAGTGCAAGGATAGCACAATCAAGTAACGGTGTCATACAGAGTGGTTGTATTGTGCCGTTGAGAAAGTATTTTTCATCTCAGAATTGCTTGTGTATTTTATTTTTTATACCATATATATACATATATGTGTATTATATACAGAATTTTTGTATGTGTATATTATGGTCACATTAAGACATATTTTTCATATATTACATATATGTATGTATATGTGGGTGTATATATGTTACAGGCCTTCAACAAGCCACTATATATTAATTGCATTTCCTGTTGTCTTAATATCTTAGGGCTTGCTAACCCTAGCAACTGCCTCTTTAGTCAATTCCTGAACACAGTAAAAACCTTAGAAGTCTACCTTCCTTGTGCAAACCAACCAATCCAAAACCCACACCCATACGTCATTTTACCAGGCTCTTCTGCTCAGGGTTATTTTCCTCCTAACCTAATCATATCAGGGCCAGGTACCAGACAACTCTGGACAGTCCCTATACCTAGAGACCACTGAAATTATTCAAACCAGCAAATCCTAAAGTGCTGTATCCTGCTTGCTTGTCCCATAACCACCTCAATCAAAGTTCCTGCCCATGTTTTCCCCTTGCTCAGCCTGCTGACTGGCCCCAGTGCTGACCACGTGGCTCAGCATGGTCTGCCCACCCTGCACCCTCTTTATACAGGTCTGTGCCTATGAGAAATTTCTCCTTCATGACAGTCATCTCTGTGTCCATGCATCTTAGCATACTTGATTCTGACAAATTTCAGGCTGTGAAAGCTGCCCTGGATAATAGGGAAACTAATGGGCATGGCATTGTTCTAATAAAGCTTTATTCATAGAAGTGGTCAAATTTATTTATTCATTCATTCATTCATACAATAAGTCAATACATTACTGTAATGACATACCTGAGACAATTAATTTATAAGGAAAATATTTATTTAACACATAGTTCTAGAGGTTCTGGTGCAGATGGAGCAGCTCCATTGCTTTGGTCTTTTAGTGAGGGAGCCAGATGGCAATGGTGGGGAAAGCGTGCTGGAGTGAACCATTCACATCAACAGAGGATGAAGAGGGTCCCACAATCTCTTCTGAGGACACAACTTCAACGACTTAAATTCCCAAGGTCCTAAAGACCCACAATAGCACCACCCTGGGACCAAGCCATCAGCAGGGAGACATTTGGGGGACACTATGCATATTTATCCATATTTAAACCATAGCATAGTGGTGGCCCATGTGTCATGGTTTGCCTACACCTGTTCTTAATCACTAGGACCCATTACCTCCATTATGACAAAGATTAAAACTGAAAACTTCCTGTCTCCCATTTTATAACAGTGCTTATCAGAGGCAAAGTCACTTGGCCAGTCTGGGTCTCAGTCCTTCCTTTAGTGTTTGACCTTTCTGAACTTCAATCCCTTAGGTCTTGTTAGGAACAGAAACCTGACTTACATTGCAGTTCTGACCTTTGTAATTCTAGGCTTTGGATAAATGAGTTCAGCCCTAGGAAATATAATCATAGAAAAGGGGAAAGTATGTGAGTGAGTGGCTGAAATTGTCTGAAGGAGACAATCACATCAAAAATGTAAAAGAGCCTTCTCTTTTTCCATTTACCCCCGAAACAGTATACTAAAGGGCGAGTTGTTTAGGGGAAAGAGGGTGCATAGCGAATTTTAGTATACTTCAGGCACAGTGCCAGGCACTTGACAACCTTTATTTCACTCACAATACCTCTATGGGGTAGGTACCGCAGTCTGGATTGAAGCAGGAGAGCTGAGAGGATATAAATATCCTGAGGATGGCAGACAAACACATCTCAGAACAATACCTCATTTGGGATCCTAGCAGAACCAGAAAAGAGTAATCATTAGTAAGGACAGGGATGAGAAACTCACCACTAAATTTATAGACCACATGCTCTAAAGCATGGGCCAGATTATCAGTTTATTCATTTATTCAGGAATATTTGCACCTAATGCGGGGTTGGTTTGACAAGCATTTCTTGACCCCCAACAGACGCTAAAGCTTTGGGAACAAAGGTGCAGAAGAGGACATGGTGCTTGCATTGAAGGAAATTTCAGGCTGGTTACTGCAGGCCTCTGAGGCACATGGTGAGTACTGAGTGGAGATGGAGCAGGGGCAATCTGAGAGTGAGCCTCACCCTAATATAGACCTACCTCTTGGAAGACATTCCTCTGGGGCCAACCTGTGTGATAAAAGGAAGGATGCTGAACTGGGTCCCTAGATCATCAGCCCTTGCTCTGCACCATCTCCATCTGAGACTCTGAGAAATAATGAAAATGCCTCATGTGTACTAAGCACTTCACACCACCCAGCGCAGTGTGCTAAGTGCCTTACATCCATGACCTGGCAAAGCAAATCCAAACTCTCGAGTGTGATAGGGGAAGTCTCCCATGATTGAACCCCAACATCATGCTATATTTTTTCTACTCTGCACCCTAATCTGCAGCCACCCTGCACCCAGCCTTTCACCTGGCTGCCTTTCTCAGCACACTGATCAGGATGCTGGCCATCCTTTCAGGCTCAGCTCACAGCCAACTCTTCCTTGAAAATATTTCTTGGTGGGGATCTCTCTTCTGAACACCTATAAAATTGTGCACCTCGCTCAATGACACATATTTGCCTTTTGAAAAAATGGGTCTTAAGGCTCTCAGTTCTGATTATAAAACTTTGTTCATGGTAAATAACTCAAACAATAATGGGAACATTTTTGTTAACACATTACACTTCTCTCATGATTTTAAATTCCTCAAGGACAGGAGGATGTTGTATTCATTTTTATATCCACCCTTCCCCCGAATCCGTCCACTTTAGTGTCACAATGTCTATCCAAGGCTTGGTTCACAGTGAGAACTAAAGAAGTATTTATTTGAATGAATGAATTATGCTTAAGTCATTTATAGCTAAGCTTAGAGTTGATTTTTAAAACTTATGTGAGATTTATGGTCAATAATGTTATCAACATATCTTTATTTCTAATGTTCTAATCTTATAATACTTCTTCTTTAAAAATGACGAATACAATTATTTCGTTGCTAGATTAATGAAATACCTGTGCTTTCTCGAAGTGTCCAGGCAAACCCATCCCTGATCATCTGTCATTGCCGGAAATTCCATTGCCTCTATCTTCCAACCACTTTTGAGAGGAATTATTAAATTCATGCTGAGAACATTTCAGTATTTCAGGTTATTCTCCTTTCAAAGTTCCCCAGGTATCTGCAAGAATTTGTGAGTTAAAATTTTCCTGGGTTGTAGGTCTTAACTTCATTGAAAATCAACTGCACATTTTTATCATTAAATCATGAGCATCAGGTGACTTTCACATTTCTGTGGAAGGCATGTTTCTTATTAGGCTAAAGCTTTTTAGTCTATACAATTAATGGTTCATAGTACACTAGGGAACGTTTATTAATTTTCATTTTACTTCTTTTTTGAAGGTTATGGGGGTTAAGGGTTCTAAGTTGGAGTTATTGAGATTTTAAAAGGTGTAAATAGGTAAATATTATGGTTCTTAGAAAAGTGAGACATTTTCCCTTTAAGCATGTGATTAATATTACTAATAAAAATGTCATCAGCCTTCCCTGCCAGGGTGTTGCAGTTACAAACACATTTTGTATGTGTATGTGTGTGGTTTGCTTTCCATACCTAAGAGGACATTTTGAGAGACAGGTTAATATAAAATATTACTTTTAAAAATAGAATCTTGTTGCTTTGTCGGTTTAACTCAATAATTCTATGTGAAAAATAGTATCTTCCTGTGCATTTGGTAAAGACTTTGCTTGATTATAAAATCAATCTTTTGATTGGTAGCTTAGATCAGTGTTTAGGAAAAGGTGTTTTTCCCTCTCATGGAATCCCGTAACAAAAATACCACTGTTATCTCTTTCTTTCACATATGTAGATAGAGAACATTTCTATTTTAATGTAGTTCCATTCATTAGCTTTTTAAGTAGTGATTTCCTTATGCTATTATTTGTAGCACATGGTGTTGGTTATACATGGAAAATATTTAGTTTGGCATAGATGAAACAGTACTTTTTAAATAGCTATATTGAGATATAATTCACATACCACGTACCTGCTTATAGTGCATAATTCAGTAGGGTCGAGTCTACTCAGAGTTGTGGAACCATTACCCAACTCTCATTTTGAAACATTTCATCATCCTAAAAAGAAACCCCATGCTCACTAGCAGTCACTCCACTGCCTGCATCCTATCAGCCCTGGGCCCTACAAATTTACTTTCTGCCTCTGCAAATTAAGCAGCATTTTAAAAACAAATTTTAATTATCTCAAAGGTTTGGTGATTTTATGACCTTATTAAACTAATAATTCAAGGCAATAGTCAGGCAATGGAATTTTCCATCTTCATAGGATTTTTACCTTTAAAGTGAAGCCGTTGGTTTATGACAATTTCAAACCCATTAGTGAATTGCACTAGCATGATGTTTGCCTATGCTGCCCCTCTACTGGGTTAGGACTGTAAGCATTTTGTATTTATACCTCTACAAATGCAGAAATGTTGCATTGGAAAAATGGTGAATATCTGAATGGTTAACATGAACTACATTCAGAGTAGCACGTCTCTGGCAACCTACTTTGCGTGTATGTGTGTGTGTGTGTGTGTGTGTAACTGGAGACTGAACCTATGACTATTCTGTCACTGTGTTACTCCTTTTTATTTTTGGGACAGGGTCTCACTAATTTGCTCACGCTGGCCTTGAACTTGAGATCCTGCTGTCTCCGTCTCCCTATTAGCTGGGATTATAGGCATGCACCTCTGAGCCCAGCTCATCGCTACTTTTTATTCTTCAGTTCCTCCTCTCCCATCAACACAAACATGCACACACACACACACACACAGTAGTCACGGTCACATGTAACGAGCAAGTTTCAATGACAAGATGTAGCAGCAATACATGCCCAGTATGACATGTTGTTATACACACTATAACATAACATTTATTGTGGGTTTGGTTTTTTTTTTTTTTTTTGAGACACGGTCTCACTGTGTATTTCAGCCTGGCCTTGAACTCACTATGTAGCCCAGGCTGGCCTCTAACTTGCAACAATCTTCCTGCCTCTACCTCCTGAGTCCTGGGTTTATAGGTGTGCACCACTACGCCCAGCCCTTACTGTGTATTTTGATTGCATGTACATATGGCTTATTTCTAAATTATACTGGGAGTCACAACACATTCTTTAGAGGCCAGAAGTGTTAACAGAGAAAGGAGAAATACATAAAATAGTGTTCTAGATAGATTATTGATTCTACTGATTTTATTCCTGGCATTATTAGAAAACTTGGAGGCTATTCACCCATTCGCTTATTTGATCAACACTTATTTATTGATAATGACAACAGAAAGGGTGTGGTATAAGGCCCTAGAACAATACAATGCTAATATTCAGCTTCCTTTGCAAGCGTTGCTAACTCCAGCATCTAAATGGTAGGCTGTCTTCCCATAAGGAAAGAGCTCAAAGAATCATGCAACTTTTCCTTTTTCTTGAAAAACTGCAGCCTATATTTTGCAGGAAAATTCAACATAATTGGTATATACCCATCTTTTTAGGTGAATTAGGCCTTAACTGACAGATAACCCATTTTGTTCTAAAATTCAACAAACTCTCAGAAAATCTTATTCCATACAATCTTTTGAATATGTCATTTGCCATTTATATTTGATGGCCTTAAGCAAAAAAAGGTTATAAAAAGGTATTAATGCAAGTAGATAATAAAGCTGCATTCTATAAATCTGTAGCAGCTTACAGTAATCATAAAGCATGCAAAAGTCTTTCATCTATTCAGAATATGCAGTGCACAGAATGTCTGCTAAGGTGCATGACAAGTCAGAGTTAAATATATATTAATAAATGAATTAGCTTCATAAATAATAGCCATAATGACATTTTAGGAGACAATAAGTCTGAGGATTGTCAGAAAACGGTTGATGTATGAGCTTCACGTCTCAGTGATTCTTCAAAATGAATAGGCTTTGCAAGATAGTTCAGACCCGCGACCAGCCTATTTCCTTGAATAATTTACTTGTTGTCAATTTGTACAGCCACATTACACATGCAAATTGTGCTGCCTGTGCAAACACCACTTGGAGATGATAAAAACAAATTTACGAAGGCTATAGAAGGAGGATTTATTTCACTTTCTCACCCAGGTCAAGCAATACATGTATCTGACGATTGTGTGTACCCAATTTTGTTGTAATTATATCAGCAAATTATTCCTTATAATCTTATTATTTTTAGCAGTCTCCTTGTGCTTGGGATAATTAGCTTTCTTCACTCAGTGTAAAAACAATTCAACTTGCCAACCAGGCAGGGCATAGCTCCATTATCTGTTTTGGGTTTAAATTTATTCCCTATATTCTTGGACACTTTGTGTAAATTAAAAATTTCATAGTCCCTAATACTGTACACGCTGTTCATTCAGTGATGAATTAAGGCCCCTAAACCTCTCCGTTTGCTATTAGATATCTCACCCACTTTATATGTTAATCTGTGCTAATGAATTCCACAACCCCTAGCCACAGTGAGACGACTAAAATTATTACCACTTACAGAGATATGCCTTTTTCATTTAAAGTTCAATTCAAATTGCTCCCATAAACAGTCTGCCACACAAAGATACCTCCTATAAAGGAGAGTTACTTACCTATAAGTAGAGTTCTCTGAAGGTAGTATTATCTTTGGATGCACATTCCTAGGTCACGTGCCCTCAGGTCTGCGGTGTGGGGGAGAGGACTCATAGATCCTGGGTAGGCCTTTCTTTCCTTGGGGCGCTTCATTAGCTCTGTGGACTATATTCCCAAGGGTCCTTTGTGCCACACCCCTTCCTACAACCAATCCCATTCTTGGCAGTAGTCAGGCCATGCAACTACTCAAAGAGTTGAAGGACTGTCTGTCCTAAACAATCACTGATGAGCAAGACACAGAGTTTCCACTGTAACAAAGTTACCTATTAAATAATGTGCTTGGCAACTGAAAAACAAATCTAGGGTTTTTCAATATGTAATATGAAATTTAAAATCTGTATTTACTTTATATATAAGTAACATTTTAATTGTGGAACTAATACATTCTCACTATGGAGGATTTGGAAAATATATATTAAAAGTCAAATAAAAATCACACATATACCCTCCAATGATCCTACCACTCAGCGATAGTCACAGCTGGTTGTTGGTATCCATTTTTACAGACTAATCTTCTACTTAGAAACCCTCTGCCTTTAACAACAAAATCACTAGTCTTACCATGTCTCTCTTCCACCCATTCCATCCAGAGGTATGCACACCAGGGTGCCTGACACATCCCCCCCCCAAGTCTCCAATTTAACTCATTGTAAAAATTTTAGGTGTTGTCTTCTCAAAATCTAGTGATTCTCAGAGTTTCAAATGCTGAACTCTTGGCTCCTTCCACTTCTTGTTTCTCAGCAGAACATGAGTTCTCATGTTGCTTTAGCTCCAACATAATCTCTCTAATTACCACTTTCTGAAGTAACTTTCCTAAACCATCCGGCAAGGTACAGCGTGTAAGGTACAGTCTCAACTTCTGCCAGGCACACCTAGAGTGACTGTTGGTACAGGCGGTGCTTTCCTTCTGTTGCTGGCTCTACCTGTGATCCTCACCACCTCTGTGGAAGAAGCAAAGCAGGCGATGCTTTGCAGGTGGGAACATTTGAGGTCCAGCGGTTTCAGTGACTGGAGAAAAGTACACAAGTCTTTGCTGCTTCTGAACACAGAACTCTCCATTTTCATTCTTGCCCTTAATTGTTACTTATGACTTTGGCTCTTAGGGCAGTTGCTGTGGTTTTAGGATCTCTCCTTAAGGACAGTTCATAGTCAAAGGTACATGTTTGGAAACCTTTTTGGTTAGAAATTCAGAGCTTCATACATACATTATTTTATTTTGAGGTTCTTTATTTGTTACCTTGAGAAGGCTATTTACACAAAGCAAATATTTTGCTTCAGGAAATTTTCTAATAGTCTACCTTTTATAATATCTTCTGCTTAGAAGTCAAAACAACTTCTTGGGAATGAGAGTTTTCAGGCTAAGGTTGGGAAACTACCCATAGATTAATTCACTCAATATCACACCTGAGTGCAGGATGAGTAAGCTTCAACCCCAGCCCTTCCCACTCCATTTACTGTCCTCCATATGCCTCAGGGTCACTCACAGCATTACACAGCTGGGCAGTTAGGATGGCAAATCCCATGTGATATATTATAGCGTGGGAGTAACATGAAATTAGAGGGGCAATTTAGTACGTCATCTTAAAATTGGAAACCATCATGTGGATGATAGATCGAGCGGCCTACAATTAAGCTGAGTTAGTATTTGGCAGGGCCTGATAGATAGCTCTTAACAAGTAATCTCCCTCAAAGCACAAGGTGTTCTTTGAGAAAGATTAAATGTGCTTTATCCAGCATCTTCTCTGGGACAGTGTGTTTATTTAATGGTCTCATCTCCATTTATTTGTCTTAAGTGTATATTTGAATCTCGTGAGAGCAAGCCCAGAGAAATGTAAAGTAGCCAAGGTTGCTTCCGTGCCTCAGCCATCCTCAGGCGCGTCCTGTCTCTTCCTCCTTCTGGTCCCTAGCTCTTCTTCTCAGATGCCCTGCTGACGGCTACTCTTCTTTGCCTCCTCAGAAACCATCTTCCTGACACTGGCTGTCATTCAGGCCCATCATGGTGCAATGACTAATAATGCTTACTGGCTTTTCATCCTCAGCATAATTTTCATTTTGGCAGGGACAAATCCTAGAGAAAATAGGTAAGGACCAGGAAGATGTTCCAAGTGATAACAAACGATGTGATTTAGCTCAAGGATCTCAATTGTTATGGACATTTTTGTTGTAGAATTGCTGGCTGTCGTGTGGAAGATTAGGATTCCTTTCCTGGTTCTGACTTTTTGCATAGTTTGGTCATATACAAAATGGGAAAAATGAGAAATCTCCCTCTTACGGTTGTTGTTAATTTGCTAGACATTCTTCTTCCCCTTCCTCTTCCTCCTCTTATTTCTTGGGGGAGGTGGTTTGCTATGGGGAGAATGTATATGGGCTGGGAGTCACATGCTCCGGGGTGCAGATCCAAACTGCCATTTGTGCTGTAGCTATGTGATTGTGGGCATGTAACCTTTTTGAACTTTAATTTCCTTTAGTATAAAAAAGGGATAGTAAAAGCATCGCATATTTTTATTGTGAAAATTAAAAAGATAATGTTTATGTCATACTTAGCAAGATATTGTGTAGCTAGAAGACAAGCGTTAGGCAATTATTATTACTCATGCTAATATAGGCAAAGGAAATATATACTTTTTAAATATACATATTACATATTTAAACTGAAAGGCACAGTTTTCTAAATATTAAATTAGCCCTTAACTAAATATGGATGTCAACTTGTTTGCATTTAAATAGTAAGTTGCCAGGTTCATGAACTATAAACAGTATTTCTTTTATGTGAATATTTTCCTACTGTCCAAAACAAATAAAAATATAATAAAATATAATGATATATGATGATATTGTTTGGAAAAACAATTCCAGTGAAGTATGAAAGAAATATTAGAGAGAGGACTCCTGCTATAAATAAATATTTAATATCTGGCAAATATGAAGAACATGTTAATAAGACTTCAAAGAACAAAAAATTAGAAAAAGAAAATATGGAAATTCTACTATTTAAGCAAAATTATGAAACAACGTTTCTGAGTTTCTATTTAATTAAAAAGTTGACTTTGAAAATTATTTTTCCTTTTTCAAGTCCCATTATTAGTTTATGATTATGCTAAAAATATGCCAAATAGTTGCCTTTACATCAGGAAAACTGAATCCTAGTTATAAACAGTACTAAAATAATAATATGTATAATCTTTACAACAATCATTTTAGTATTTTTAAAAAGTTGGTTCCAGCTCTATTAAGCTGCTTCACTTCTCCTTACTCCATTGAATCAACTGCCAATGCCTCTATATTTGTACTATCTTTTCAGGTTGTTTTCCCAGTCTCCAGTTGAAGGAGAAAACAATCTTTTGGTTTGGGCCTCAGTTCTATTGCCAATGCATTTTACTTAGGTTATTACTACAGCCAACCAACAGGGTTCCCTGACTCCAGTCTCCACACTGTTATGAACCTTTTTTTAAGGGTCTCCACAATTTGATGTCTACTCAGCTTTCCCATTTTTCTGATGACAAAACTCAGGTTCAGGGACTTTTGGATAGCTGAACATATTTACACATATCATTGTGACTTCGAAGTCCACAGTCTGATCTTTAAATTATGCTACTCTTTTCTAAACATGGCCTATAATTTCCCAAGTTTTCCTAAAATGAATTCCCTACCATAGGCATTTATTAAGTTCTTTACATCCTTCTAAGGCTAGTGTATAGCTACTGCTATCAAGCAATAATCCTAGAATCCCAGTGAGAATTAATTGCTTCTGACTGCAATTATGACACATTGTTCTAGTCTTTGTATAGCACTTATTATTATCTGCTTTAAGCTACAGTTATTTACATCTATCTGGCACCCCAGCTATATTTTGGATTCTTGGGTGGCAGGGACCATATCTTATTTGTCTTATTTAAATCATGTTTTCCTTCATTTAAAAAAATCAGTGTTTCTCAAAATGCTTTGCTTCTAATAGATAGTAAATCATTGTAGAATAAATTGAATTAAAATTCTATTTTAAAAGAGGTGAAATTCTGTGTTTTTGTAAAAAAAAAATTGGGTTTTTTTCAGGTCTACTGGTAATTTTTATGAAAAATAGCATTTCTTAACTCTTAACTAGGAGTTCTGGCATAGAATAATTTTTCTCAACAAGAATATATTCTTATATAAGGAAAATTTATGCCAAGTTTACTCATTATTCATCACTTAAATATTTATCAAGTTCCCAGTGTCTAGCACTACAGATAATGTAACTGTCAAAGTGATACTGAACATAAAAATATCAATCTTTGACCTTAAAGAATATAAACTAAAAGGAATCAACTCTAACAAGAACAAAAATATTCCATAAGAAATTCAAGGGATGTTTAAGAAGATATATACCTGTCTGAATTTTTCTAAAAAGTCTACTTCCATTCATAGCCAAGTAAGCTCCTATCTGACAATGACCAACCTTTCCTACAGCTAATAACTGTAGTCTCTGAAAGGAGCAAAATAACAATGTGAAGACATCGGAGAAGAAATAAAACAGGCAGATACTGGAACGTTCATATAAATAAAGGATGAATTTGTCAGTTTTCCAGTTCTTAGCCTGAAAACCAGCTACAGCCAGCACTGGGTTATGAAAGTTAGAAAGTGAATAGAAATCTGTCTTATTGGGAAGGAGTTTAAGTCAATAGTTATTACTAGAAAAAGGAAGGAACATTTTTGGAAAGAAGAGAAACAGAGAAGCCGAGCCTAAATTTCATACATAAAATGTGACTGAATCTCTCTGGGTGACCTCTGAGCTATGCAAATGAAGGGTAGACTCCAAGAAGCCCAAATGTGGAAAAAGTCACTGGAATTTGAGCCGCTTCCTTTTTCTTGGGAGACAGGGCTTATACTTTAGGTTTGGCCAAATTAATGGCCTCATTTTTTAAAGAGACAATATTCTTTGGAGAAATATAAGCCAGAATTTCTACAACATATTATTCACGATTTTCAGGATAAAATTCAAGATACTTGTCATATAAAGAAATGGGGAAACATGAACCATTTTTGAGAAAAAAAATCAATGGAGACTCAACTCAGGATATGTAAAAACTATGAAGACAGAGAATATCTCAGTGGTTTTCAGGAGCTGGGAGTAGGAGAAATATTTGACCACAAGGGACCCAAGGGAACATGAAATGACAATATTCTGTGTATCAGTCACAGTAGTGCTTACATGACTATGTGTAAATCTCATAGTATACAAGTTATAAAGGGTGAATTTGTATTGTATGTAAATTCTGCACCAGTGTCTGATTTGAGAAAAAAAGAATAAAGGTAAAATAAAGATTAAAAGTTTTGAAGAGGATATTGGGGCCCTTCAGATAAAAGAAAAACCATTGCTAGTAAACTTATACTACAAGACATGTTAAAGGAAGTACTTTCAAATAAGGGTAAATGAAAGCAGATGTAAACTCAGAATTAGGGAATGGGATGAAGTAATAGGTGGGGAAATGTAAAAGACTATTTTTCTCCTCTGTTCCTTTAAAATACAAATGTGAATTAAAGCAAATAATCACTTTAATGTGAGATTTACAATGCATATAGAGGTGGAATATATAGCAACATCAAAGATGGGCCAAGAACATGAAATGAACCTGTACAGTTCCAAGATTTCTAATTTTACATGGATTGTTAAAATGGTGACTCTTAGTCTGTAAAAAGTTAAAGATGGATACTATAATGCCTACAATGATCAGAAAACAGTAAGGCCAAGGGCTATAGATGAAAAGCTAGTACATAAATTGGAATGAAATTCTAGAAGGGACCCAAAAGTGGACCTGGGAGGAAGAAGGGATTTCTCCAGGGGTGGGCAAAGGCTCAGAGCTTGGAGGTCAGATTGTTAAGGTCCTGTGGCTCAGTATCTGATTTGGTCGGTTTGCTTACGTCCATGTCTATAATCCAAGATCATAGAGTGGTGAGTGCTTTACTGAACTGTAATGAAATGGTAAATAAATTTACCCAAATGAAAGTGCTATAGTTTGGACATTGAATGTCTCCAAAGGCCTGTGTGATAAAGGGTTGTTCTCGTGGTGGCACTATTGGAAGGTCACAGAGCCTTTAGGATGTAGGCCCTTGTGGAAGGCCCATATGTCATTAGAGGTGTGCCCAGGAAAGGGACAGTGGCCCCACCACCTTCCTCTTCCTCTCTTTTGCACCCTAGCTCATGATGAGGTGAGCAGTTTTGCTCTGCCATGCACTTCTGCCATGATATGCAAACCCAAAGCAATAAGGTCAACCACTCATAGACTGGAACCTCTAAAACTGTGAGCCACAATTAACCTTTATAAGTTACTTATCTCAAGTCTTTTTTATTATGCTGGGAAGCTGACTAACACAGAAAGGAATGTGAAGAAATTTCAAAGGCAAAACATATAATGGTAAGATTGTGTGAGTCAGATCATTCAGGATGTCTTCACTTCAGCAAATACATGTTTTCAAGTGTTTATTTCTAGTTGTAGGACATTAAGAATAATCATTTCATTAGAGACAATGTTCTAGATGGCATTTACATTCCCAGGTCATAGAAGATAATGCCACATTGCAATGCAAACCAATTAAACTAGTTAACTACTAACACTAAACAAGAAATGATCCCCCTCTACCTTGGAAAAATTGGAAAAGAATCTGAAGAGTTTTTCTGGCCACATTCAAGGTGAGATGCTAATAGTTTGATTAGGTTTTTTACTTAAACTTACAGCTTTCTTTTTCTTCACAAAAAGATGGGGAACAAGACACTAAAGTTACCTGACAGGGGAAGAGGTTTCCAGGCATGTGCCCATGCCTGAAGTGTAAGAATCCAGGGAGAGACAGGGAGCACTTTCTAGGTTCTTCCTACACCAGGAGGAAAAGGTATTGGTTTAACCCCTAAGAAGACCACCAGGATGCCATTTGCATGGCCATCATTTGTCTGCAACTGTTTTGTGGTTGTTTCAGGATGTTCAGGATGTGGCGATGAAAGTGGAAAGGAGGTGAAAGCTTATACACAACAGGGCTTTTTCTGGAAGGAAAGTCAGGTTTAATTAAAGATGTTGTATGGATGTTCATAATAGAGTAGCTCCGAGGGCTTGGCTGAATTCATAAAACTGAACATAGAATATGAATGGATAGAAAGCAGCAGTGATAAGATGTAAGAGCAATAGCATGAAAATGTGAATGGGAGAGAATGAATAAATAAATAGGGAAATATTAGGCTTGATGTTCAGAATTGTCCCTTATCCTCCATCCCCATTTCCTTTGTCTAGATGCTAATCATTCTTTCTAACAACCTTCTTGCTAGGTGCCTTTCACATTGGTTCAACTACCTCCATCTTTCAAATTCACACACAAGACTATAACATAATCTCCCTGGAGAGCCTGCTTCATGTCACTCTATTGGTCCTATAATTCCCTCCATTGTATCAGTTAGAACCTGTCTGTCTGCCTTAGAAGAGCCTGCATAGCTGATTCCTCCTGTCTTCCCTGAACCACCATATTCCTGTCATTCTACATTTGTTCACATGAGGCTCCTAAACCACCTTCCCCATTTCTTTTTATCCCATGCATTGCAACCTTCACTTCTGCATTATCTACTACATGACAAACACTGACATGCAGGGACTCATAATCTATCAGAGACTAACTTATGACAGCTACTATATTTCAGTGTGGTAATGCCCATATTACCATGAACCATTATGAAGCCATAGAGAAGAAAGGCATGAACTGCATGAGCCAGGAAAAGTTTAACTCAGGAAGTAACATTTGACCTAGGTTTTAAGGATGAAGAAAAGTTCAACAAGTATAAAAAGAAAGGTATTCTAGGCAGAGGAAATAATATAAATTAAAACCTTTCTGCTCTCATGACTTTATACTTACATCACGGACCTCATAATTTTAGTGTAGATGGTATAAAGCGTATCATCTATAAACATACATATCTCAAACTACAAACTTCTTGACAGGTCAGTTCATATATTTCTTTTGAATCCTGAAATCTTAGTACAGTGCTGAACAATGGACACATAAGAAAGACCACAACGATACTGCCAGATTCATCTGATAATCTCTCACATTCACGTGTTCTTTAGCTTTTACACATCAGGAAAGGAAACTGACATTTATTGACCATTATCCATATGCCAGGCTCTGTGTTCCTTCACCTAGAGAGATTAAGCAGGCAGTGGGGGTGATTTGGAAAATGAATGCATTAATAAAGGAGAGACTAACATAGTTTTCAGTGTAGAGAACCAGGAATGATTGAAGAGGATACTTCTGATGGGATTTGATCACTCATTAGGTGGCAAAGGGAAAGAAGTTAGCAAAGATATTTTGCTTCTGAAGCATCTTTCCATAAGCTCCTACTCCACTGGGCAGCACTGGTGTCTACACTTCAAGGATGTACTGGACTGCTTTATTAGTCCCTTTTTCATTGCTGAGACAAAATACTCAACCCAGTGTTAAAGGAGGAAATGTTATTTGGCTCACAGTTCGTAGAGGGTTCAGTCTGTAGTCGGCTGGCTCCAAGGCAGGGTGGCATAGCAGAGGGGCATCACAGAGGATAAACAGTCCATGGCAAAGCAGGGGAGGCAGAAGGCAGCAAGCAGCAAGCAAGTGACAAGCCATGACAAGTGTAGCCCCTCATATTTTATCCAGGCTACCCTGCCCCTAGGGCGGGTACACTCACACCCTTAATCCTGGCATCACGCCATGAATCAAACCCAGCATTGCATTTTTGATCCCAGCAGCACATAACCTAGATCCAGCCACTTCCAAAAAGCCCCACTTATGACTGCATGAGGCTTTGCGGGGACATCTAGACACAGCCATAACATCTGCTCCCTCATCAGAGGCACTGTGTGGTGGTGGGGAGAGCAATAGCTTCAGAATTCTGTGGAACTTCTCTGTCTGGAGTTGACACAGTATTAGATGCATAGCATTAGGCAAGTAGCTTAAACTCTTGAAATCTTAATTTCCTTACGTGCAAAATGGATACAATAACACCTACCTCATCCTCATAGGATTACATGAGCTATTAGAGGGAAATTATGTCACATGGAGAAATGTTCCATAAGCCTTCCTCTTCTGTTCTTTTTCCCTACATACAACCTGTAGGAACTGAAGAATGGAAGTCCTGGACATGAGCAGTGAAGAAAAAGTGATTTTCTGTGGCAGCATCCTATATTACCAAAATATTCTTTCTTCAAATGTCAATTTTTGTCAATGCTGGTTGTTCAACATTTTCTTGGAAGACTAATGTTATTTATAGATGCTTCAGTCTACAAATCTAAAAAAGAAATCCAGATAGTGAAATTGTCTTAGTCACAAAGGATAGCAACCATTTCTGAAATTCAGAACTCTCTGGTTTCAATTCTTTCACCTAAATCATCAACCTTTTCTTTCATCAGTGTTGAAAAAGAGGCATGTTATACAGAAAGCATTTAGTTATTCTCAGTTTCAGCAAGAAGCATATTTATTATATGTTCAACAAAGTTTTATTCACTTTTTTCAACTGAGAGATATTTAAGAAATTTCATTATATTTGTAGGAATTTTTCATCAATCAGATGCTGAGCAGCCACCAAAAAAAATCTTCACAATTAATCTTTTTATAACATGGGTGTGACTTCTAATCTCTACACTAAGAAAGAATATTAAATATAAGGGAAAACTATTCATAAACCTTAATATTTCTTGGCAAAGAAAAACTGCTTTGTGCTTATAAGGATAAGGTAGAGCATTTAAATGAAACTTACATGCTTGAAATTAGTGCCAGATGCAACACGACTCAAGCACAATTCACTAGCTGCGTCAGGTATTTCACTGTGATTTAGTAAAAGGTATTCAACAATTCTCTATTTCATAGAATTCTCAACAATACAAATATTTCATTCACAAAATCCATGGCTTGGCAGTTTTCCAGGACAGGAATTTGCGGGGAGGGAAGGTAAATTTATTGTTAAAAATAAATCAAATGACTGACATTTTCCTTAGAAAACTGACAAAACAATACTATTCAGAAACTGAAAGTCTCCCGACAGGAACCAGAAAAAAAATCTGAGCAATTATTTATATTTATTATAGGAACCTGTCAAAAATAATGAGAGGTTTGAGCGATCTCCAATTAACATCAAGAAACTTAATTTAAAAATACCCATTTTTGAAGTAGGGCTTTCCAAAAACCTTTGATATGAAATTTGATACTTAAACATTTTAGAATACTGATTCCATCTCTAGCCATGTCATATTCAAAAGTACTAAGTAATATCATGATTTAATGGACTATATGCAGAAGTAATCTAGAGAGTTCTTCAATAGTAACCCCAACATTACGTTTTTGCTGCTCCATGCCATGGGTTTTTTCCCTTCTCTCTCTTTTCCCCCCTTCCTGGTCACACTTTCACTATCAGTAATTGTTATGGGCTGAAGGGTTGTACTCCCAAAATTAATTTGTTGAAGCTTTAATCCATAATGTGGTTATACTTGGAGATGAAGTCTCTAAGGAAGTAGTTAAGGTTAAATAAGGTCAGAAGGGTAGAACACTGATCCAGGAGGATTAGTCCTTATAAGAAGAGAGGAGAGACAACAGAGAGCTTTCTCAGCTTGTCCTCACAAAGAGGCCATGTGATCGCAGATAGTGACTGTTTACAACTCAAGAGAAGAGGCCTCAGGATAACTCCACTTTGCTAGTAGGCTACCAGCATTCAGTACTTGAGAGATAAATTTGTTCTTTAGGCAATCTGCAGTATTTTATTCCGGCAGCACAAGCAGATTAATACAGCAATTAAGAAGCTCAAGGCAAACAGTTTCAACAGCAATTTCTTATACTACATTCCTTTAACTACTTAATATATTAAAGATTTGAATTTTTAAAAACCCTGTAAAGAAGCTGGATAGGTTTGTCCAGGAGAGTTTCCTACAGATTTTTTAAAGTAGTACACATTTGCAGTACATGTTTACATTCTTTGTGGGGAGTTGGTGCGTATGTATAACAGATCTTACTTCCTTTTTTCATCCTGTTTTCTCACCTATCTCCCTCTCACTCCATGTCTTGGTTCCCTTTCCCATTTGAGAAAGAGCCATCTCGCTGCTTCTTATTATCTCTTTTATTTTGCTCGTATTTGTATTTTGAGTTTCTCATACAAGGGAAGCAATGTGATATTTGAGATCGTGCGACTGATTTATTTCACTTAACATTATGGTCTCAAAATGCATCCATTTTCCTACGAATGACTCAAATTTATTTTTCTTTATAGCAGAGCAGTACTCCATGATGTGTAAGTACCACAATTTCTATACTCCTTCACTGTTGGACATATAGGCTGCTTCCAAGATTTAGCTATTGTGATTGTGCTGCTCTAAACACTGGTATGCGTGTATGGTAATATGATGTTTTTACCTCTTGCAGGAAGATGCCTAGAAGGGGAATAGATGGTCAAATGAAATTTCTAGTTTTAGTTTTTTGAGGACTCTCCATACCAGTTTCCACAGTGGTTGTAGTAGTTTACATTCCCACCAACAATGTAGAAGTAATTCTTTTCCCCCACAGCCTCGCCAGCATTTGTCATCGATTTCTTGATGATGGCCATTCTCTCTGGGCTGACACAATCTCAGTGTCGTTTTAATTTGCATTTCTCTAATGGTCAACAATGTTGAACATTTTTCCATGTATTTATCGGCCACTTGTAGATTTTCTTTTGTGAAGTATCTATTTCACATGCCTATTCTTTTATTGGGGGGGGGTTCTAATTTTTTATATGTTCTAGCTATTTGTCATCTGAGAAATAGCTGGCAGATTTTTTTCCCCCAGAATCTATAGGTTGTCTTTTTACTCTGTTGGGTGTTTCTTTTGCTGTGCAGAAACTTTAATTTGATACAGTTCTATTTGTTGATTCTTGGTACTATTTCTTATGTACTCAGGTTCTGTTTAGAAAATCCTTGCCTACACCCACGACTTCAAGAGTTTTACCTATTTTATCTCCAGCAAGTTGTGTTTCTGTTTTAACCTTTTGTTCATTAATACATTTTGATTTTAGTTTAGTACATGGTGAGAGATATGGGCCTAGCTTCAATCTTCTGCATGTGGATAGCCAGTTTTCCCAGCATCATGTATTAAAGAGACTATCTTTCCTCCATTATATGTTTTTAGCCCCTTTGTTGATGATCAAATAATTGAATGTGGTAGGTTATTTTTCCTGCGTTCTCTATTCTGTTGCATTGATCCTCACATTTGTTTTTGTGCCCGCACCATACTGTTTTTGTTGTTAGCTTTATAATATAATTTCAAGTCCAGGATTGTGATGCCTCCTTTTTTGCTCTTGTTACCAGGATTGCTTTTGGTATTCCAGGTCTCTTCTGGTTTCATATGAATTTTAAGATAGTCTTGTCCAGTTCTGTGAATGATGCTGTTGGTATTTTGATTGAGATTGTGTTGAATCTTTATATCAGTTTTGGAAATATGATCATTTTGACTATATTGGTTCTGCCTGTCCAGGAATAAGGGATATCTTTCCATTTTCTGATGTTCTCTTCAATTTCTGTTTTCAGAGTACTATAGTTTTCATTGTAGAGGTCTTTCACTTCCTTAGGTTAATTCCTAAGTATTTAATTTTTCTTGGTGCTATTTTAAATGATACGTTTTCCTAATTTCTCAATGGGTTCATTACCGGTGTATAGGAACAGTATTGATTTGTGTGTGTTGATTTTGTATCCTGCTATATTGCTGAATTTGGTTATTAATTCTAGTAGTATTTTGGTGGAATTTTTGGGTGCTCTATGATCTTTTTGATGATTTATTGCATTGTTTGTATCTTGTTCAGGACTTTTGGATCTATATGGACTAAAGAGATTGGTCTATAGTTCTCTTTTTGTTTGGATCCTTGTCTGGTTTTGGAATCAGGGTGATGCTCATAAAGATTCTAAAATCATTCTGTTATGGGTTGTGTTTAGATGTCTCCCCAGCTTCATGCAGTCATAGGTGGGGGTTTTCCAGAGATAGCTAGATCAATTGTGTGATTGACTCGTGCTGCAATTAAGGGTGCTAGGATTAAGGATGAGTGATTACTAAATCAGTCCACTCATTTGTTTGGCACCATCCTAATCCTGGTAGCCTGGATACAATATAAGAGACAGAAAGGTGTGTCTGGTCCCTTGCTTGCTTGATTTACTACCTTGTGCCCGCCATGAACTGTTCCACCTCTGTGATGCCTGTTTGCCATGCCACCCTTCCTTGAAGCAGCTGATTATGGACTGAAATATCTACAGACTGGGAGCCAAATAAACCTGCCCTTCTTTAACTTTGGATGTTGGGTATTTTGTCCCAGCAATGAGAAAAGTAACTAAGACACATTCAATCTTGCTTCTACCCTGGAATCAGGGAACATCAGTATAAGAAGGGTTCTTGGGCAAGAAAAAGAAAAAATTCAGGCTTTACCATGATTTTGGAGTTATAGAAAACTGCTCTATAGACTGGCGTACGTTTTGGAAGATGTTGGAGGTAAGATGGGTTAGTGAGTAGTTAAGTAAGTCTTATTTCTTTGTTTTTGTTAAATCAAGATCTATTACTGAGTGCAATGAAAAATCTTCATAGTTCTTTAGAATGCTTCCAAAAAACTAGGGCTGTTTTATCCATATTAACAACAACAACATCATCAAATTGCTAAGACTGAAAATTACTGTGGGTCAGATGCGTTTGTTAAAATACATTAAATCTGACCTAAAGCTGACTCCACTTTGAATAACTATATTTCTTGAACTGAACTGCAACCTAACTTGAACTTTTGCAACAAGTTTCGGGAGTTTAAGTGGATTTTAATAGCAGCAAAGCTTCAGTCAGGGGCTGGGGATTTAGCTCAGTGGTTTCGCTGCCTGCCTTGCAAGTGCAAGGTCCTGAGTTCAAGGCTGGTTACCAAAAACAAAACAAAACAAAAAAAGCTTCAGCCAATCACAGCCTGCCGCCTGATCAGACCATGTCCGTATAAGGCAAATGCCAGCTACATCCAATCAAGCTGTTTCTCTGTACCAATTCCTTAAAAAACAACAACAACAACAACAACATTTCTAGATTGTCTGCCCAGAGGTGGTGTTTCTGAACTTTTACTACTGGTTCAGGGTGGTATAACATTCATCAATCATTTATTTGCTCATTATTTGCTTAGCAAGTTCATCTAAAGTTTATACTTTTAACCTGCTAAAGACTGTATGTCTATTTTCGTACATAACAATAACAGTACTATCCTTAATCTTATTACAAGACACAATTATGGAAAATGGAAGCATTTGTAAAACAGTCCTATGCCTATCACATTGCCTTATTTTATTTCCTTCAGCCTCCCTCTCTTCCCTACGTCCTTATTTTCTATGTTCCTCCAGGATTTTGCTCAGGCCCTAAAATACTGCATTCCATGAAAAAAACAATTCATAAACTTTTGACGAAGGCCACACAACCTGTCTGTGAGGCAGTTTGGACTCAATCACCACTCAGTGAACGCTTAGAGAGCAAGAGTCTGGCTGTCTTCCGCTAACGAGAGTGTGGCTTGGTATCTAGAACACAGTGGACTGTAAATAAATATGTGCAGAAAAGAAGGAAAGGAGGGAGGGAAGGGAAGAAGAAGGATGAATGAACACGTTCCCGGAAAGCATAGGGAGTCTACAATTCGTTCTCCTAGAAGGAACTCAGCTCACTATTGAAGTCAGCACTTTCCTCACCCGGAGGCACCAGAGGACGGCAAGGAATGGAAAAAAACAAAGCCCTTAAAAACGTTCAGTAGAAAGAGAAAAACCACTAAGAGAAGGGGAAAGAGAAGAAACCGTCTCCTCGAGGCCAAGAGAAAAAGGAAGCCAGGCGAGGCCGTTACCATGGCGACCCAGGACCAGAAGGCCCCAGCCCATTGGCTGAGACGCCAACGCCAATGAGAATGCACGATATTGATGAGGTCTTAAGATGGATGCCGAGTGGCCGCTTCCTGACCGGTGAGTACGGCTTTTCGCGGAGCTGGTTCTTGGTGGGCTCTTTCCCCGGCGTGACGGGCCCAAGGGCGCCCCATGAGGGCAGCAGAGGGGCCAGGCTGAGCAGCCTCACAGTTCCTTGGCCGGAGTGCCGGGGACAGTTTAGAGAGCTTCCGAGAGGGTCCAAAGGTGCGCTGCGTTCCGCTTGGCTGGGAGGGGGCGTCGCGGGGCCTTCCCCAGCCAGTTAATGGGAAAGGGATCCTCTGTCCAGTCCCAGCCAAAGTGAGAAAGGGTGAGGAGCTTTTGAATAAGGAAACAGGCTCATCTTTACAGTTCTTGTATCCGCGAGAGCAGCTTCAGATAATAGGCCAGACTTCCTACGCCGGAATCCGTGGCGCTTAGTTCTGTGGCCGGGAGGGGATGCTCCCCATTTTGGGATTGGAGTGCGGCACTGCCGTCTGAGAGCCTGCCGAGTTCCGGGTTGTGCAGCCAAACAGGAAAAGGTGTACCCTTCTAGAGCCACCCTCTTGCAGTCTTGAAGCTTGTAAGTATTCTCACAGCGGCATCGACTTAAAGTGAGCCTTGAAATCTTACTGGTTAATTGTAAATCTCTCCATGCGAGGCCAAGGGTCTGGGGAAGTGTTTTCCAGGCTCGGGTCTAATTAAACTCTTTAATTAAACACATGCATACATGCAAAATCCTGCTAAATAGTTTATCTGGATAAGCAGATTGGCAACTTCAATCCTGACTCAGTTCTATTAGTCAGATATATTTTCTGTATCTTTTTGAGAAAAGGGAACACATTTGTTTCATAAAAGTAATTTAGGACATTTACATTAATATTGATATTACGTGCTCACACGTATTTTAGTCAAGTAATTCCAAATCACAGAAACTGATTGTTGTATAATTACTTAACAAAATCTTTAAGATTAGTGTATGGTGGCTTATGATTATTTCACAAGTAAAATTAGATTAGACAAGATTCAGGTTTCAGTGATTATTGGTAATTGAATACAAAATATAGGATGTAAGGTGGCTTTATTTGATAAAAGTGGAATTTACTTCTGGGCTATAGGAGACAAGAAACATTTATCCTTGAAGCTGTTCAGATTTTATCTTTGGGGTTTTGTTTATAGGCAGCTGCCTCGTCTTCCAGGAAATATGACATTATTACCCAAATCTCTGAATGTGACTTTCACGTGTGCAGTTTAGTATAACATGTAGATTTCTGTACTTTAAAAAGAACAGGGAAAAATCCTAACTAAATTTCAGCAAGTCTGTACTTACAGGCTAGGATCTTTCTTTGGACCCACTCTTAAATCTTTGTCTTCTCCAAGAATGTTACCCCTCGAAGCTCTGGCCTCTAAAAGTTCATAATTTAAAGCCACAGGGTTCAAGTTCTGTAAAATAAGTGGATCACGATTATTAGGCAAGTCATTTACCTCACCTATAAAAAGGATATAGATAGTAATTTTTGGTGAAAGGATTGTTGTGAGGATTAATGGTAAACCATTGCCTGGCCCGTTGTATGCCATGTGTGACAGTGACCTGCTTTATTTCCTCTTTCTATTCCTTCTGTGTTCTGTTGTAACCATGGTTTTCTTTCTTTTCTCAGTGTCCTGATGTACAGGCTCTTTGAAACTGTAATCTTATCTGGGCTGCTGGGTAGAGGATGGAAGCCTTTTCTCTTGGGATTTAGTCAGGATTGCATATGCTGGAAGAAAATGGAATTTTACAGCAAGGAGTGAGGTGCTTCTGGGTATCTGGGATCACTTGATAATATTAAGATCATAAAGAAACATTTTAGAATCCTCTCAGTGATCATCTGATCACATATTTCTTTTAAAGCTTTAGGAAGGAGACCCAGACAAATACAGTGAACTGTTTTGGACTAGAAATCATCTGACTTTGAAGACAGAGTTTTGCCCCTATAACCAGTAGTTCCCAATTCTTGCACAGTCTAGAACTCCTTTTGTTACAATTTGAAACTCTATGGATTCTATATTTTGAAAGATTTTACTAAACTATGTTCATTAATTGTTTTTCTTATAAAAGTCAGAGCCATAGATTGCAATCAGCATCTCTAGTAGCTAAGGAATAATGAGTGCTTCACTGAATTTAAGTCTCCTCGCCTAAAGGTGAATGATTTTTGTCTCACTGGGAGGAAAAATATATTGGGTTTTTGAAAATATTGAAATTAACTTAGTGCTTCCAGTTACTGCCATGATACAGAATAGAAACTGCTAAAACAGTGCCCCACTGCCCAAGGGTGTTAAATGATTATGGTTGGTTTTCAGGGGCAAAAGAATGCACAGCTATTCAAACCAGTGTCATACGGAAATATTTTTAGTTTATAGTAATGTCATCGCAGGGCTAAGATGTTCTGCATAGTAACACAGAATGTTTTGTAGGATTTTTGGGTTAGAAGAAATATTAAATCCAGAGGTAAAGAATGTATGAAATGATAAAGAAGGTGATATTCAAAACTGTAGAGAAAAAAGGTGTGAATCATTCCCATTTTCCTTGGGACTAAAATTAGTAGTTGTTTGGGTTATGGACTAAAAACTGAAGCTTATTAATGAATACATTGGCTATAATCTACATTTTTAAAAAGTTTCTACTTTGGTATTACATATCTCTTGAGAATGGTTGAGTGAATTTTTCCAGTTAAAGGGTAATTTGGAGTTAACTGCTTTAAAATAAAGAAATACACTATGAAAATCATGAGTAAAAGACACGTTAAAGAAAAAGTGATTCTCCAGAGCAACCCCAAACAGGAATAACAGAAGGCCTGACATGGTGCCAGTTAGAAGATGCATGAGTAACTTGTACGCACTGTGCAGAGGAAGGGTGCTTCCAAGCAGGAGCCCGCACAGAAGTCCCTAAGCAGCCGTGCATATTGACTGATGAGAGCTGGGCTGCTGCGTTTTGGATGTTTCCATTTTGGGAGCTCCACAGGGAGTGGCAGCAGTTACCTGTGCTTAGCAGTGTCTTCTGAGTCTCCCTTTTTTGTTTTGGTTTTTAGCAGTTCCAAGAAAATGGCCCATGACTAAAGATTTTCAAGAAGTAAATTCAGAAACATAACCCTTATTTGAATTTTGCCTTGTTTTATGGATTTGAAGGTGGGTTCCACTTTTTAAAGTTGTTTTAATTTTTTTTTCTTTCAGTACACTCAAATTGTGATGTTAGATAAATGTCACGTTGAAGACAGTTCTTAATGCCATGTAGGTAGGAATAATTTTGAGAAAGCCCAGAAAGCCATGAAAAATGGATGACTGGCATTATTGATGTACTATTTTCTGCCTATATGTGCTGTTGTGGGCTAAAAGCCAGTTGAGGAAAAACAAGTCTTTAAGGCAACTGAGACTGTTCCCCAGAGCATAGGCCAGTGATGGCGAACCTTTTAGAGTTTTCAATGATATAAACAGCCCGCTTTGGCCCTCGCCCCCTAGGCATAGACTGTCCTCCTGCAGAGATGCAAAAGCAGTGGTCTGGCAGCAGACCTTGCAGCTGCCCTTTAGGGAAAACATGCCCTGTAAGATCCAGGCTGAGTTGACACTTGGCTGCTCTTTGACAGAAACCTGCCATGTATGTAGTTGTCCCCCGTGGGGATAGGGCTTTCTGACTGTTTTGTGTCTTTCTGACTGTTTCGTGTCTTTCTGTTTCCAAGGTCTGAAAGAGTGCTTAGCACACAGTGAGTGTAAAAAGTGCCGCGGACAGGAAAAGAAACAGTGCTAATACAGACCCCAGTTAGGTTAAGAAATCTAAATGTGAAATTTGTTGCTGTCCTCAAGTCCTTAAATAGATAATGAGCCTACAGGCATATTTTTATGTCAGTGCCAAAGTCATGTTGGAGTTTATTACTGCTCTCCATTCTTGCTCTTCAGTAGAAATATTTTTATTAATAGGACAGTCATTTTCCATTATTGGCATCTTTTATATGTTGTCTTTAGTACTATCAGAGTATCTCAAGAGTATTTCTGTCCCAATTTTTAACATCCACAGGCTAGGTTTAGGAATGGGTTTGGGTTTTATGGAGCCTGGAGCTTGTAAAATTTTGGGTCTCTGCTATTTTTAAAAAAAATGCAAATTCTGAATAGAAAATCTACTACCATGCTCTTTGAAAGGGCCTGTGCCAATGAGGGACTCTTTCATCTCCCTGGTAATTTGCCTTTCATTTTATTGTTCTATCCAGAAAATTAAATATCAAGTGTTTTAGTAGAAACTTTGTATCAGACTGTGGAAATAGGGAAATCAATCATTTTATCAATTGCTAAGTGAATGAAAGAGACTTCAGAACCATATTTTGAATCCTGTCACTCATAATAGAAATGATAAAAGTGTGATACATAGCCAGAGAAATAATAATAGTAAAAGAAATTTAACATTTATTGAGCTCCTAGAACCTCCTAAATACTCTGTTGAGTGCCTTATTTCATTTAATCCTTGGGATAACCCTATAGGCAGTGTAATTATCCCTTTGTTACAGATAAAGAAACTGAGGGTCAAAAATGATAAATGATTTCCTTGTACTACTAGTCGGTGGCGGAGCCCAGATTCTAGTTGGAGGAGTTCCAGAGACCTCCTCCTTAAAAAGCCAAGAGAATATTTTAGGATATTTCAGAGAACCAGCAATTAATGAGGCTGGACCAAAACCACGAAACATAAAATCCAAGTCTTTGGACCTGGGAAGAGGTCCTTAAAAGAAAACAGCACTCTCATTGAAATCACTGCAAACCCCTGGTGTCTTGGTCTCACATATAATGGAAATGGTTTTCTTACTGGGTTCATCAAAATTTTTAACAGCAAACTTAGCAAAACAGATCTCTGTCCTTTCATTTCACCCCTTCAGATTGATAGTAAGTCATGAGGAGTACAGCCAGCTCCTTTTCTTCAGACATCTTTTGAATGAACTGATTTGGCTCAGCATGTACATAAAAAGTAGGCTGTGCTCTAGAGACCAGTGGTGAATATGTGCTTAGTTATCATTTTAGCAAATGATTACAACTCTAATTTAAAAATCATTTTCATTAAACTGAGTAATAATTAATTATTTTGTCAGTGGACTATGCAACTAATGTTAAATACAGTGTCACCCTGAATTTTAACATTAATTTCCCAAATATAGTGTTTCATTTAAAAAAGCTGTACAGTATTGTTAAATTGTTAGTTATATTTCATTTAGTATTATTTAGCAAACGGTGTAAAATTTAAAACTAAGATATCCTTTATACTTCTTCAAACTGATCAGCTTAAATTTTTGTCTCATTGTTCTTTACATAATAAGCTCCCTCAAAGTTTTATATATTCAAATATAGGTGAAATATCCACCTTTATTTTACTGTCTAGTTGGTATAACTAGAAATATAAATATATTGCCTGCAGAGTACACTGTTTGGTTTTTAACATTCTTGAGCAATTACTGAATGTTGGTGATTTTTAGAAAAAAATTACCCATATATTAGAAAATCGAGGTCCTGTTGTCTTTCTTTAGACATATTTTGAAAAAGTCATTTAAACTACTTTTACTTTTTAAAAGCTTTTACAAGTGAAGATTTTAGCTATTTTAATATAGAGGGCTCTAAGATTTTTTTTTTTAAGTTTATGAACTGTTCCTAGACCAATGGTAGACTTACTAGGCTCTTGAGCTGTCTTTTAATGGTTTTAGATATTTTTTCTAGTGTTACTGTTTGTGTCTTAATTCATCTTTTTTCGTTCTAGAAGAAAAGATGTGGAGCGGACTGCTGCCTCCTGGCCTAAATGAAAGTGATGTTGAGTCGAATTCTGAAGATGAGGCCACATCACAGAACTTTGATCATAACTTACAGGAAGATAAAGAGGCTGGGACCATTAAAGACACAGAAGTCTCAGATTTGTCAGCAGATGGACCAAAAATTGAAACAGAGGCCAAGGCAAATGCATATGAAGAGTGCCCTTCTGGAATTCCCTTAAATATGTGGAACGTAAGTTTTCTCTGATGTGCCCTTGTGAAAGCCTTGTCTTTGTGTTTTACACTGGTCAGAATGTGCGTTCTTAGGACGCAGCAGGTAGGGAAAGTGGGCCCAGAATACTTTCACTGTTCTCTGAGTCCACTGACACTTGTGTTATTTTGATTTTTGTTGCTGTTTTTCATAAAAAAGAGTAAGGAAAAACATACTACATAGAATTAACTGTTGTGCCTGACCTGATAAAGGAGTTTCTCACTTCATTTTATCTGTTTATCTGAGTCATTTAATTTCACTCTCAATTATCAAACAACTTAACACCAAAAGTAATGAATATCAAAGCTCAGGTTGTGAGCATCTTGGTAATAGTGTATTTCCTACTTTCATTAATTGATATCCTTATAAATGTCAAAATGTTAAGTATTTTTATTAACACATTTGTTGTTTTCAAAATGCATGTTTTTCTTCAAAATGTATTTCTTTCTCTTTTAAACTTTTACATAGAAATTTCAAGAATTGCATAAGAAACATTCTGAACAGAAAACTGCGGCCTCAAGATTCAAAGTGAGAAAGAGAAAACGCTCCAGAAAAGGTGTTTTCTTTTAATTCAGATTGTCCATAGTCCCGATGCTAAATTGTGACTTCATTTGTGACCAATTGAATTAAATAATTTTTTAAAACCATTTTGAAAAAACTGAAGTATTGATGCTTTGTGAATTCTTTTCAGGTAAATTGAAGAATGAAAAAGAATCTCGTAGGTAGGAAGAATTTTAAATAGTTATTTACTTTAGGCAGTATTTGTAGAACTTGTCAAATAGCTAAACTCATTTCTAATAGTAATCAAACATAAAGATCTAATGATTATAATTATAGCAAATTAAACATAGTAAAAATAAAAATGAGTAAAACAAAACTTAAAAGTTTATTTTCTTGCAGTGAGCAGTCCCTAAATGAAACCCAGTGGAAGGAGCTTACTCAGTATTTTGGAGCCAATGATAGATTTGAACCCCCTGTTAAAAAGAAAAAGGTTGAAAAGGTAGGATCTTTTAAATTGTATTTTGTATTAAATGGTAGTGTATGTTTGTGATTAGTCTTACCTAAGGTACTTGTTCATTGATTCATTTGATTAAGAAGTTAAAACAACTATTATGTACCAAAAAGATGTCAGATAAACAAGTAGATGTATAATTACAAATCATTTAAAAATTGTTAGAGGGCCGGGGATTTAGCTCAGTGGTTCCGCCGCTTGCTTTGCAAGCGCAAGGACCCGAGTTCGATCCCTGGTACCTAAAAAATAAAAATAAAAATTGTTGGAAAGGAAAAGAATAGATTGTAGCGAAGAAGGAAAATACGACCCTTACTTGAGTTTGGATAGTAAGGGAAAGCCCTTCTTAGAAGATACCATTTCAGAAAAACCTATAGGGTGGGGGAAAAAACTACATAAAGGATGATTGTGCAGAGGCAATAACATGGGTAAAGATCCTAGGAAGAGTTATCCTAGGGCCTTTGAATAACTAAAAAGACCACCCTGGCTGCAACTGAATCAGCATAGCGAGGGTGCCCTGAGATAAGAGTGGTCAGGCTGGAGGGAGAGACCAAACTGAATAGGACCTCAGAAGACATAGCAGGGAAATAGTATTTATTTACAGTGATGTAATCAAATTTATATTTTAAAAGATTGCAGTGGCCATTAAATGTGGAGAAAACATTATGGGGCAACAAAAGTAGATAAGAAATCAGTTAAACTTGTAGGCACAAGATAATGGTGAATTGAGCAAGAATGGCACTGCTGAAGATGGAGAAAACTGGGTGGACTTGAGGAATAGTGTAAAAGTAGAATCAACAGCATTGGCTTCTGCATTGTGTATGAATTGCTGGGGAGGCTTTGGGGCATAAGGAGGAAGAGAACGATTCAGGGTTTTGCTTTAAACAGTGGTGTGCACGGTGATGTTTATAAAGATAAGAAAGTTTGGGAAGGGAAGCAGTGTTCAAGTGCAGCCTATGCAGAGTTCATTTTGGGGTATGGGTATTCAGTGGCATCAAGGAACAGTGTACAATTAGTAAAAAGCAATAGAGGTTCAGGAGAGAGGCTGAGATTGAGAAATGTCAGTCTGTAGAACAGAGGAAAGGTTTGAAAGAGTAACACGTAATCATAGAGGAATGTTGACAGGTTAAATATTGGTTCTACTGGGATTTTTTTTAAGCTTTTGTGAATTAGTCTTTGATTTGTAGTTATTTATAGTATTTATTAGGTTTTCTGATCATTATATTGACTTTAGATTGCCTAAATCGTTTCTTGCTGAAATTAAAGCCATGAAATGAATTTTTAGCCATTCTAAAAAGTAAAAATTTAGCGAATGTTTTTTATAGTCTATCTTTATTAGAATTTTATTGTCACATTACATATGAAATTATCTTTGTTATTGGCTAAATATGACTATTGTCTGGAATTTGGAATTTGTTTAGTACAGTATACTAGGATTTATTGTAGTACAAAGTTTTTAAATTCAGTTTTAAGAACTAGTGTTCTCTCACATTATGGATTAGATATGTTCTAGAAGAAAATTATAAGTCAAACACCATTCTAAGAGTGAGAGTTCTGTCTAAGGGAAATTGCCGTAAGTCCTATTGTAGTCACCTATTGGTCTATTTTATAACTTTGGGTTTTGTTAACACCTATATTCCTTTGTATAACTAAGAAAGTTATGCCAGTCTTCTTAATGAGGAAACTGGTGCTGGTGAGGTGTGCATCAGTCTAGGATTTTGCCAACACTTAATATTCTACACATACATGCAAGCATAAAAGAAAAGAATGGATTTATTGAGGCCAAATTATTTCATGTCCTCTTGGGAGTTCAGTGTAATTGCATGCCAGCAAGTCCATACTCATTCTTTGGTTTGGCATCATGGTTTTACATGTCACCCTTACGCTGTTGGGCTAAAGTCTCTACTGTGAATCTAATAGAGTAAATAAACTGTAAAGAATGTCCACATTGGAGGACCAAGATAAAAGCTACAAATAAATGTAAGTCCAGCAGATAGTAAGTATTGCTCATGCAATCTAGTGAGGATCATGAAAACCTGTAATGCACTGTGGACAAAACTAGCATGGATTTCCAGTTGGTTATTTTATTTCTCTAGAGCAGAGGCTGATCTGTTACCATATCTTAGAGAGCCTTTTTATTTTGTATTCATTCAGCCCTCACGAACAGCATAGCAAAACAAACTTCTTAATCTTATGTCTATCATGCAGGCTTTTTTTTTTTTTTCCTGTTTTGGAACACTGCCACGCTGAAACTGTTGCTCAGCCCAGAATGTGTATTTACAATACCGCTGTCACCTGCCTGCCAGACAATGCAGAGAGGCTTGTATTTTAAAATGTAATCTTCCTAATATCCAAAGCTGTTTTAAAGTGTTCTTTGTATTAAATACAGCTATAATTGTGTTCCTGGCAGCAGTTCTGGGACTTACTAATAATTCTGTAATCATAACAATTATTTTTGAATCTATGGGAATTTCTTTAGAATAAATTTCACTCATTAATTTCACTATAAATGTCTCAAGTATTTAGTTGAATCAATTTGATTAGTCAATAGTCATTATTACAGTAATTCTAGTGCACCTAATGGATACTTCTTGGCATGAAAATTAGTTACTTTTAACAATTGTTAAAGTGTTTGTATAATATCTTTGATTTTTTTTAAGTTGTTTATGAGAAGAAACTGCTATTGTGTAGTATATCTTTTTTAAACTTTTAAAAAAGTGGCATATTTGTTCCATCCAGACTCTTATGTGGAACTGCAGTGCTCAGGTCAGACAAAAGCCTGGCTGCCTTGAGTGGGCGGGGAGGGAGTGCAGGGGTGTGGGAGTGTTATGGTGGTACTGTGAATTTCCCCTGGTATCAATTACACAGTGTTCTCTTGATCCCTCTGTGATCCCTGTGGGGTGAGTAGGCAGGGCCAATGCTAATTCTCATAATACAGATGAAGAAACTGAAGCTTAGTATAATTTGCCTAGGAAAACAAACAAGTAAGAAATGAAATGAGACTTAAACCCAGGTCATTTGCTTCCAAATCTGGATTTTTCTGAATAGCTGACTTGGTTTATACTTAACTTGACTCAAATGATGTAAATGAGTATGATTTACATATAAAGGTAACAAAATCATAAATAAGATTTGTAAATAAGATAAACAAGATTTATATTTGTATAAAAGCTCTCCTTTTTTCCTTTATGGAGAAACAGCCTCATTTTTTCCTCTAGATATTTAGGTCCAGTCATAGTGAAACATTATTTCAGTAGGTAAGTTATTTGTATTATGCTTTAAAAATTAAATGTTATCCAAATGAATAAATATTTGGTAGTAAAATTTTTATAGAAATCTATTGGGGTACAGCTTGACTAAAAGAGCCTTAATCAGATATTAAAATTTATGATGCATGTATGGATGGTTAGTCCATAGTGTTAAACCTAGTGCCCATAAATTTCTCAGATGTTTGTAGTCATGCCTTCGTGGCATCGGCAACAAACTTTATTAATTAGATCTTGGTTGTTGCCTTGTGGGAACCTGTTAGATACTGCCCTTAGATGAAATTCCCACCTGTGGCCAAATTGCCATTCCTACATTTGTCTTTCTGCATTGAGACATGTCTTAAGTTCTGATTCTAGCTGAAAGGCAGCTTAGAAGCACAGCAAGGCACTGCACCTATTAGCGTGATTAGCAAGGCCACTCCCTTGGTGTGTAAAATGTCCTGGACAAATCAGGTGAAGGTCCAAATCCTGTGAGGCTACTTACTGACTCAGAGTTAAATTTTATGCTATAGCACTGTTGACCAAATGGTCAGTAGCCAGTTGATGGAGCAAGATGACCCAGTAAGCTGGCCACCTACTGAAGGGTTTATGGGCACTGTCGGCAAAAGTAGCTTCTTCTTTACTCACTGATCAGTCATCATTCTAGGTCCTGGTGCAAAGGAATGCAACGCTCAAGTCTTCTGTAACCTCAGGAAGCGGAGATAATTGTAAGCGAACACAGTTGTTGTTTTGAGCAAGCAGGCAGGCTTAAGAGTACATTAGTGACAGGTTGCTGAGGTCAAAGATTGGAGCAGGTCCGTGCTGACTGATTATTAGCTTGAGTTGAGCTATCAAGCTACCCAGTATTTGCGATACAGGGACAATTGATTTTAATATTAATGTTCTGTTTCATCTCTCACTGGCATTTGAGAAGATAACTAATATTTTGCACAGGAAGGAAAGGCTTTTGAATCAAGATTTTAAAAATAAACTTTATTTTCAATATAAATTAAATAGTAAATATGAAGTTCTAGGTGCAGTTATTGTTCTAAGCTCTGGGAGCCCATGATGAAGAAGATATTCCCCATGCCCTCGGGAATATATGTTTTAATACCCAGATAGATTTATATAAATGAGCATAATAACATGTGGGCCTTTTTTTGACCATGGGGGTATTATTAGCTCAATATTCCTAT
Source organism: Heterocephalus glaber (assembly GCF_053883595.1). Taxonomy (NCBI): domain Eukaryota; kingdom Metazoa; phylum Chordata; class Mammalia; order Rodentia; family Bathyergidae; genus Heterocephalus; species Heterocephalus glaber. The sequence goes on from NW_028258320.1 coordinate 66,138,233, forward strand.
TGTAGAAATCTCTTGGGGACTTCTCAAAGCAGTGGGTGTGTAATAAATGTTCCCAGTGTGGGTGGGGTCCTTTTAGTATTGATGCAAATATGGATCAGTGCACTGCGAGTATTAACTCGGGAGCACAGACTGGCTGAGTGCCTTCTATGAGGAACTTGGCTGGATTTGGGGGGATTCCAAGCCAGTGAGTCTACTTGAGCAGAGCAGAGAACCCAAGAGAGGAGACATTGTGTCAGATCAGTAAATTAAGGGGAGACATGAGGTCCAGTGAAGAGCGATCTGGTGTGGGGCCTGGGGAGCGGTGGCAGGGGCAGTAAGCATAGAAGGCCTTAGAGAAGGTAACATTTGATGTGAGCCTGAAAAGGTGGTTAAGATTTTTCAAAGGGAAGCACATCAGAGGCACAGGGAGCAAGAGATTAGGAAGGCAAGAATAAATAAGGCAAGAGATTAGGAAGCATAGTGTTGTTGAAGATGAGACTGAGAAAAAAGTCATCTAAAAACTGTGTTAGTTGTGAAATGGACTTGGATTCTGGCACAAGCCCCTTAGCTTCATGGATCGGCACTATTCACAGGCCACGGCTGGTACCGAGAGCGCAGTAGGAGTACCACTGGCTGAGGGTACAGACTTCTGGGGTAGTTCGAAGTGTCACTTAGCCCACCAGGAGAAGGGTTGTACAGAAATGTGAGAAAGAGAAATTTCTGGAGGTTTAACCAAAAAAATGTGAAGAAGGCATCGGAGCCGTGAGACCTGAGTCACAGATTATGAAGGGCAATTGAATGAAGGTCTCCAGCTACCAGAGCCGATTGGTCTTGTCCTTCAGGTTTGTGAGGAGGGGCTGAGAAGGAACAGTCTTTACCTAAGGGCAGGTGGCTATGATAACCTTGCTGGCCTTTGGTTTCTCTGATCTTTTTTAGGCAGATTATGTTTTTTTTTTTTTTTAAGTCTCATTCCAACAAAGGCTACACAGGAACAAAATTCTCTAGTTGACTGGTAATCAAGCAATATACTGATAGGAGAGACATTCTTAGTACTTTTGTTGCTACTAAATAAGGGCAGTGCAGTCTGTCAGAGTGGAAACTTAAGGGTATACTAGGCAAGTCATTGTTAGGATAAAAATTTTTTATAAAAAGTATATATTAGACCTTTAAAAATGTTTTATTTTCTGTAGGATTTTCACAAGCTAGAATTCGTTTTATTTACATCAACATATCTTTCCATAAATTCAGGATGAGCCTTACCTAGTCTGGTAATCTCATGAAATTTTAGTTATGATTTCTTGAAGCATCCTTAGTAAATTAAAACATTACCATAGGAAAATTAAATCATTTAATGTAATTTCCTCCCGTGTTAACTTTGGCCTTGGGTCCATAGTCAGAGACCTTGAAGAGCTAGCTGTGAGGGAGAGTCTTAAGCTATAGGACTGGGTGTGGCTAGCTGGGCAGGGTTCACTGTTCTGTTCCTAGGTACCCTGTCTTTGGCCAGGTTGAGGAGTCTCAGGCTATTTCCTTATCTTTCAAACAGGATATTTCATGGAGTTGTTAGGATTAAATGAGCTTTCTTAATAACTAAGCTCAGGGTCTACCAAATAATAATCCCTTCATAAGTTTTAACTATTATTATCATTAATGTTATTAAGGGAAATCTTTGGATTCTTAAGAATCTGCATTTGCACCTCCTTTTTGTTATTCAAGAGATTATGGAACCTTGGTAAGTCGTTCAATGTTTCTTACGACTTATTGTCTGTAAATTGTAATAGTAGCAACAACCTTGTAGGACTACTGTGAGAGTTAAATGGGCTACACATGTACTGCATTTAGTGTCGTACTATGAAACAGTCTTTGCTAGCAAATTGTTGCTTTCCTTTTCTGCCCTCAATTTTTCTGATTCTTTTCTTTTTAGTCTGGCCTTGAAAAGAGGATAGACCAGGCTGTGGAGGAGTGGGACGTTGAGAAGGCTGAGGAGCTCAGCAACCAGCTAGCTACTCGAGAGGTAAGCCAGCCTGATTACACTTTATCTGTTTCTCATTTTTTCTAAAATGAATCTTCATTCTTTTTATGATCATTAATAAATTCAATATTAAAATATTTGATGTGAGATTTTCCTTTTTGCCCATTTTTTTGCTGCTTATTTTGCTTTTCTTTTAAATGCTAAGCTTTGTGTTTTTAATGTTCTTAAATTATTCTGGTCTAAAATTTAATGCTAGACATAATCCATGATTGATATTCAACTCTTGTTTTACCTAGATTAGAGAGATTTTTTCCAGGTATGGTTTCTTTTTCCATTTATATCTTTCAGTCAGTCCCCCTTTAGGGTAGCTGTATGTTCTAAGGTCACATCCCTCAACCTTGTCTTAACCCTTGCTGAAATGCTTTCTTAGTGTGTACTATATTGTGCACACACACCCCCTCCCTAAAGAATTTGAAGCTTTTCCCACTATAGGCCATACAATAATGAAACTACTGTGTAAACAAAATATTCATTTTCCAATTGCAGAAGGTCTCATGAAAATGCTTTTACTCTGAGGAGGGAGGTATGGCGGTGGGGGTGGGGGTGGGGCATTCCTGCAGTTGAGAGTTAACCTCATAAAGAGTTCATGTTGCCGTATGTCTTGTTGTTATTTTATAATTCCTTGTTGTTCTTCTTAGAAAAATGTCTAACCTAGTTTGTATTCTTAGTGCTTGGATCCTTCTTCCTTTACCTCATTCTCAAACCATTACTATTTGTAGTGTTAGTTACATAGAGAGCATTATGGGTCATCTGTGTAAACTGCTGACAGTGGTTAGTTTTCTAACTCAAAGCAGGTGAAATTTTCTTTTTAAACTGAGACTCGAGATAATTTTATTTCAGTAAATTATCCTTTGCAGATACTGTGTACTCTTTCCCCATCAGATGTCAAAAAAACCCAAATCATCCATTGATGGGTGTTTGTTGCAATTTTTTGTTTGTTTTGTTTTGTTTTTTGAGGCAGGGTCTCCCTTTGTATTTCAGGCTGGCCCTGAACTCACTATGTAGCCCAGGCTGGCTGTGAACTCACAGTGATCCTCCTGCCTCAGCCTCCCGAGTGCTGGGATTATAGGCCTGTGCCACTATGTCCAGCTTAGAATTTTTGCATGTGTTTTTTCCCCCTATTTTTGGCTTCAGGCTTAAATGTTACTGTGAATTTTATATTTTTTTATATAGAAAACAAATTCAGAAGAGAGGCATAGGGATTCAAAATTCTTTTTCTTCTTTATTCTTTTTAAAGTTATTTGCTATATGAAATACTTGTGTGCATAACATGTGCGCATATGTATTAATGGCTAATGTAAAGGGAGTTGTGAAGCCTTGAACCTCAGGAACATCGGCAAGAAGGAAGCTCAAGTGACAGTTTTGTGACTTTCAAAAAGCAGGCTGACATTTTTTTAAAGTATTTTTATTGTGGTAAAGTAGACATAAAATTTATCTTCTTCACCTCTTAAGTGCGTTCAGTTTGTTGTAAGCCACCATCCATCTCCAGAACTCTTCAGCTTGTAAAACTAAAACTCTGTACCGATTAAATAGTAACTTCCGTTTCTCCCCTTCACCCAGCCCTTGGGAGCCATTCTTCTGTCTTGAATTTCACTCCAGTGCCTCACATAGGTGACATCATAAAGTATTTGTCCTTTTGTGCCTCCTGTATTTCAGGTGCCATAATGTCTTCCGAGTTCCGTAATATCTTCAGAGTTCATCTATGTTGTATGTGTCAAAATTTCCTTCCTTTTCAAGACTAATATTCTGTTGTATGTATTTGTTACATTCTGGCTGTTTTGTACAATTGGATTATGCATTCAGCTGCCACCGAACACCTTGTATTACTCAGCTTTTCAGTGCTGTTACAAAAACCTGGGAAAATCAACTTCAAAGAGCTAATATTTATTTTGGCTCAGACTTTCAGAGGTTTTCATCCGTGGTTGCTTGTGGTGGCTTAGCTGTTGGCTTTGGGCCTATGGTGAGACAACATCATGGTGGAGAGGGCGTAGTGGAGGAGAGCGTCACCTCTTGGCAGTCAGGAAGGGAGAGAAAGCAAGAGCCCTCATGTTCAGTTACTTCCCAAAAGTCCATCAGCTGACAGGTGGTTGGTCCTGTAGCACATAGTCAAAACTTCATATTTCAGCCATAACACATTTTTGACTATTATGAATAATTTTGCTGTGAATATGAGTGTCCAAAGACTTGTTTGAATCCTTGGTTTCAGATCTTTTGAGTATAAAGCTACAAGTAGAATTGCTGTATCATAAAAAGATAGCGTGTTTGTTTCCTTTTAAGATGTTCTCCTTTCTTATATTGTAATACTTCTTGTGCTTGCAGTTTGATATTTACCCTATTTCATGTACAAAAAGCAGCTCTCTCTTGACTTGCTAGTTATAGCTCTCAGATAGCATTTTATTCCTATATTTTGGAATAGGAAGATGACAGTATTATATGTTAAGATGAATTGTAAAGTGTATTGAATGATCTCACAAACTCAGTAGGGTTTCAGTGTTTGTTGATTGTTACAGTGGCTTCTGCAGTATGAATAAGATAAAGGGTCCTTATTCTTGCATTTTGGCCTATGTGTCAAAGATGAGCTTTTAAGAATTCTATTCAACATAGTGTCTTTTGTTTATTAGTTAGTAAAACTATTGGGCCCTTGAAACTTATATTTCCATAGAAGTGCTGTTTGGGATAGTGGTTTAGTTTCCTTGGCCAGCTTGAAAGTATAGTTAACCCATGACATAATCTCCACATTGTGTAAAGGTGCCCATGAAAAAACATCAGGGAGTGGTAGGGAGAGGCAGAGCTTACGGTGTCAGAAGAGACTCCAGTGGGCAGGTAACGGTCATAACCCTAAGGATCAGGAGTATTCTGAGACATCACCATGGGACTGTAGAAGAGCGTTCAAGATCCAAGGGGGCTTGCAGAGCCTGGAACACAAGCAGCAACACTGGTCTGGGTCACACTTAAGCTGGTGGAAGCCTCATTTGGATCAGGAACAAAACCTTTTGGAGAACTGGTGCTTAAATGTATTATTGGTGATAAAGTATTCTATGTTGTGCTGCATGTTAAACAGTTGTTTCATGAATTGCTTTAAAAGTTCTGGCAATGTGTTAGTGGTTGCTATTGGATGCCGTCTGGTCTGGGGACAGCTAGATAGTTCCCCTAAAGCATAGTACAGGCACATAAGTAAGAAAAAACTGCAGGACTGGAGTATGGCTGCACTGTTGCTTGTACAGGTGCTGTGGATTTCACTGGTTTGTTCAGTATTACAGGCTCAGCAAACTGGTTTCTCATTGCCATTGCTTATCAAACCTTGCTTTTAGAAGACCTAAGATTGTATACTATATGATCTCTTCCAAATACCACGGCCCCTGTGACAGTAGAGTTTCCCAGGTTAGTCAGTTTCCAGAGGCTTTTGCCTTGCTAAGGGAAGAAAGGAATGGGTGAGGTAAAGCCAGGGTGCAGTATTATTAGCACCATGTGGTCCATCAACTGCTCTCCATTTTTCTTTTTTGTCTTTTTCTACTTACTAGCACACCCACCAGAAGTGAGGGGAATTCATTTTACTGCAGGTTCTGTGTTCCTTTTAGTAGAGAATTAGTAGTGCTGAAGTTTTGAGCTGAACACATTTTACTTTAAAAAGGACATTTACTGTGAAATTTCATTTCAGAGTTTCAGAATATTGGAAATTTGTCAGTAGATCCCTTTTCCAGTCTATTGCACTTGTCCTACTGAATTCCTTAAAAAAAATAAAATTTTATTTATCTTGGTCTATGACATTATCTTATGTTTTCAAATTTTTTCATCTTTAATCTGGAATAGTTCCTCAGTTCGTCTTTATTTCTCAGGACCTTCACATTTTTGAAGAGTAGAGGCCAGTTATTTTGTAGCATGCCCCTTAATTTTGGTTCGTCTATTATTTACTCATGATTGATTTCAGACTATGCAGTTTGGGCAGAAACATCACAGAAGTGATTGTTGTGTCCTTCTCAGTGCGAACTTTTCCAGAGGCATCTGCTATCTCCTTATCCCATTTATTAATGGGGTTGCTTTGATTATTTGATTAGGATAATCTCTCCACTATCGAGTTACTATTTTCCCCCTTTGTAATGAGTAAGTAACTTGTGGGGACTGGAGATAATCTGACACTGTGTAAATATTATTTTTCATATACTTTCACCCACTAGTTTTAGCATCTTTTGCTAATTCTTTTCTCGCTTGAGACATTTATGATGATGATGATGACTTTAGATCTTTAGAATACAAATTGACTATACTTTTCATCTTGGCAGTCACAGCTGAAATTTGGTTTAAGTGAGATGCTAGACTGTAGAATCTTTTCTATATCCATGTTAAATCTCATAGTAAACCTGGCTAATTTCCTAAATGGTGCACAGAGCTGGGAAGCAGTCGCCATGTGATATTCTGCCCACCAGCTGCTGTGTTACTACCCCAGCCTTCCCTCCTTGCTCACTGGTGATGTGCCTTGCTGAATGCAGCGTGAAGCTGCTTACCAGACACCTAGAAGCAGTGCTATAGAGACTTCAGGTTCAAGTGTGCTTGTGTTTCTTTGAGGATACAGTATTATGTTTCCTCTTTGATGTTTTGTCATTCTGCTATTGTAGAAGTGGGAATTTTATAATACTTGGAGTTCTCCATTTAAAAGACTTTTTTCTGTCAGACTTTATGGCAAGTGAGATCGCTTTAGAAATATATATTTCTAGCACTTAATAAGATAGGAAACATTTTTCTCAGTTATTCTTACTTCTCTACCAAATATAATGCTTTGTTGGGATTACAGGATTCTGATTAAAAGATAAAACAAAAATTTGGGCCCTATACTTTTCCCTAGTTAAATAGAAAGACTCCTGGAAAACGTTCAGACACAGACCTTGGAAAGATACTCATTCCATAATAATTAAGCACCTGTGAAAATACCTAATACAGACAGAGTTTTTGAGTCAGTAGTTTAGGTTGAGATTTATATTTTCCTGTTCATCCCCCTGGTGCCAGGCACCGTGGATGTGAGTGATGGTGTGAGTTTGGGCAGAAGCCCTTAATAGGGTGAGGTGTGCATTTGCGAGGTGGGTGTCCTTTTGGGAAGCAGGTATATTATATTGGTTTTTAATCAGTACCATTTTCTTCTTTCAAGAAGCAGTGACTGGGACCCACTGGTAAAGCCTTTGCTCAGGCACAGATCTCAGAGTTCTTAAAGCCTTTTCCAGCTGTAATAAATGAGCTAATTTTTGTGTTAACATTTATAAGCCTGTGAAACAAATGGGGCAACATCAGTTCTGAGAAAAATGAACCCAAAGTAGAACCATTTCTGACTGAGAATAACCCTGAAAACAGTTATTAAAAAACAAAACAAACAAAAATCCCACCAAAATAGGCTTGAACAGTGTGCTGTCATTGCAGCACAGTGAGCACATAATTTTCCATGGACCCCATGCCCATTTTCCCTTAAATGACTGATGACATTAAGGATGTATAGGGTCTGGAGATGATTCAAGTTCACTATGTGTGAAGCCTGGATTGTGCTTCAGATCATTGGTTTTGCAAGGCAGTGCATAGTGGGTTGTTTTGAGACTGTTCCTTCTTGTTGGTTAAATACATCTTTGTTGTTAACAGTCTTAGAAGAGAAATGAAGTGGAGACATACTTACTTTTGTGGTATGCTGATAAAACTGTTCTAATTTGAAAAAAAAGTTGTTTTTGCTTTTTAAAAATACATATACATATATAGAGAGCATACTTGTGGCTTGTTAACCTGTCTTAGAAGTACGTTATATTCATTCAGAGCAAAAACTTTAAAATGCTGACTTTTGGTATTATCTTTTCTGACACGTTATGTTCAGTGCAATACACATACCCATTTATAGCACCAACAGAAATCAGTATTTTGAAATTAAGTGCTAAAGCCTAGATTTAACTAAGTAGGCAGCAGGTAGGGTGAATTTCACATTTTGTGAAGAGGATTGTTTTTCTAAGCATCTTCATGTTACTAGTTGTAAAAACCAACCTGGTTTGGCAGCAGAACAGTGTGTTCCCACCATTTAGTGAGTCACACCTGCATTAGGTGCATTGCCCAAGCACATTTCAGTTGTGCCTATGTGTTGTTGGGGCAGAAATAAACAGAAGGCTGACTGTAAATTTCCTTTAGCTTTGCATGGCTCATGCCCCATAAGTAACTGAGACGGAGTGGTCTTTGGCTGCACCAAGTAAACTTGACTTCTTCAAAACAGTACTTTTTGTGCAGCGTTATCACAATTTCTTTTTTTTTTTTTTCTGGTACTGGGGATCAAACCTGGGGGCAGGTGGCGGAACCGCTGAGCTAAATCCCCGGCCCCTGTAACAATTTTTGAGTGACCTAGAAAGAGCAGTCATGTTGTTCTTTGATGATTTCCAGGGTTTTAATATTCACATTCAAGGTACTTTGGTTATAATCCAGTGCCGTCTTTGCCAAAGCCAAAATCTTTTGATTAAGGATAATGATATGATAAAATGTTTCATATTTTAAAACTCATTTTTTAAAAATGAGGACCCAAGGAAATGATGTGATGCCAAGCATATTATTCATTTAGAATCGAACCAAAGTATCACAGGTAGAAATGGTAAAATATACATATATTAATATTATTCTCTTTATGTGTATATAGATATATATATGTAAATATGTTAGGATGAAATAAACCAGGGATTTAATTTCGTTATAAATACAGTAGACTGCTTAAATTTGGGAGCTGCAAAACATAGGTAAAGTTAGCAAAGTACTAATCACTTGTTAATATTTAAAGGAGGAAGGAATGACCTTTTTTAAAAACTAAAGTTTAAACCGAGTTGTATGCTTTCATAGCTCAGTGAATTAAATGGGTAGACTGTTAAGTTGTAGCTCACACTGTATTTTCAGAGCAATTCCTAGAAAATCTGGGGCCATTTTCATTAGAGAGCTGTATTTGTATATCTGAGGAGAGTTGTTCTGCATTTGTGTTAACCTCTAAAACATAGTCATTTCTCAGAGGTGCTGTGGACACCATGGCATTTGCTCTAACACTTGGGATTTTTCCAAGTTAGTTTATTAGGTTTTGGCTTCCCCTGAGAAAGTTTGACTGCAATTCACCCTTTTCATTTTGGTTATTAATGTAGGTGTAAGTGCTCTTTATGGAATGGGAACTTGAACACCACCCCACCAAAACCTTCCCAAATAATACAGTTCTGACAGATTTACTTAACAAAGTACTTCAGATATTATTATCACTGGAGCTCAAACTTGAAACATTTACTTAAACTGTTAAATTAGAGTGGCCGTCAAATTGCTTCTAGTCAGTGCTGTTATGTGTGCCTCAAAACAAAATCAAAATCAAAAAAGCTGAATTGAAAGACATAGTAAAGCTATTTCTAAGCCTTTTATTCTGTAATCCAGAGAGCAGAATTGTTTTCTATTTTTGTGGATACTTTGAGTAAAAGTATATGGACAATCATGTTTCTAAGGTAAAGCAGTTTTCTCACATATAAAGCTGAACAGTATAGTCCAGTTAGCTATTATAAATATTTATCACTGGAACTTATGACCCTACTCAAAGGGGGCAGGTCCTTTCTGTTGTCTTAATTATTGTGATATCTAGCCACTGTAGATTGGGTAAGCACAGTAAAAATGCACTGAATATTATTTTTATATATTAAGAATTTATTTTTATGGAAAGGAGATTATTTTGTTGCTAGTACCAAAGGCTGTGTATGATGAGTACAGCCGATAGGTTTGCTCCATAAATACAAATGATTTTTTACATTAAATAATTTTGTTTAAGAGTCATTTGGTATCAGCAGACTCTGGAAGAAATACATTTTATCTTTCAAATTTTACTGTTCTGCCTTTGATTTCTTTTTTATTTTTTCTAATTTTTGTTTTTAACCTTTATAGTCAGGCAGTAGGGTTTAGGGCTACTTTCTTTTTGGTATATTTCACTGATGTGCAGTGGGAAAGAGTACAGGACACCAGAGAGGAAAAGCCCTCTCACCAAATAGGCTGTTGCTTCCCTGCAGCTTATTTAGCTAACTGGGGAGTTGGGAGCTCCCTGCTTTCGGAAGTGAGTGTAATGTGTGTCTGCTGAGGATCATTCAGAACTGACTTCTTTTTATTAACTTTGGTCCTCTCTCATTGCCTTTTAATCTAAACATTTGTCCATGGATCATTGTGTAGTCTGCACCAAGTCTGGGGTGGACGGGGATGGTAACTGGTAATTTTAATTATTTGAAGCCTTGTTCTTCCAAGTAATTGAGTTATTACATGTGGTGAACACTTTCTGTGATATATAGAAAATAAGCAGTGTCTGTCCAAGTAAGGGAGGGTCTGTGTGCATTCCTTTACATCTAGTTTCAAGATAGGTTCATTCCTGTAAAAACCTGTTCACAGCCTTGAAGTTGGAGCATTTTAACCTCAGAAAAATAAGATGCATGCTCAGTGATGGGTCTTATCTCAGGTTTTTAGGTGTACTCAGATCTCATTGCATTGTGGATGTTTTCTTTTAACCTTTGGGGTCTGATTGGGTGATCACCTTGAATAGCGTTCCTTATGCTGTCTTTTAATTATGTTTATCTGTGCTTTTAACTAACCTTAAAAAAAGATTTCAGATGTTACAAGTCTAATTAAAGAGACAGACAAAGCACAGTTTATACTGTAGATTTTTTCTGCAGTTCAATTAATCAGCATGTTTTCTCTTTTAATTAAAACCATTTTAGTAAATTAAAGCCCACAGCAAAACACATATATAATTTGTTTGTAATTAGCTCTTAATTGGTGGTAGTTGAAGCTTAGCACCCTTGGTTTCTTTCTTCATGATTGCCATTTTATTAGCAGCCAGTCATTAATTAATCTTTTTCTAATTAGCTTATAAAACTGTTGATGGCACATTATTGTAAATGTGATTTTAAGTTCAAAGCTTGTTAATAGGCTTTCTTACTTAGAAGAACAGAGATAAAGAAATTGCTGAAAATAGTACTACAGTTCTTTTAAAAAACTGTCTTTCTTATGGAGGCTGTGTAAAGCATCTAACAGCTTATGGTTAATTTTGTAATACTTTTTTCCCTTATGAATAGAAGAAGTTACTTGAATATAAATGTCTGTATCCAGGAGTAATTTCAACACTATGACATCTTTTTGCTCTCCTTTGGAATACTGTAATACTGCATATTATTTGAGGCCTTAATAGTCGTCATTAAAACAAGTGTTGTGTCAACCATTTCACTATGAAATGGGTATATGAATCTTTATGTATAAATGTGTGTATGTGTATATGCACATACTATATATTATAAAAGGTACTTGTGCACATATCTTTTTGATATGTTTTAGAATCAGAATTTATTGGATTATGGTTAGAAATGAAGTGATACAAAGTTGTAGGCATAAAAGTAAACATGAGACGTGCATATAGCTATACACCATATAGATCCGTGTAGTACATGAGCACATGCAAGCACACGCCCGCCTGTACATGCACATTTTAAGATGACAATGAAATTAGCTTATTTCCTATAACAGAGAAAATGACCTGATTTAAATCTGAGTTAGATGATTAGATGTAGCATAAATCATTTGCTGTCATCAGAGGTTTGACATCTCAGGTGTGATCATGGAGATACGGTACGGTACTAGTCCAAATGCTGACACGCCGAGTCGGCCGTAGTACACACCGTCTTGCATTGCAGGTTGAGTGAGTCACTTTATTGAAACACACCACTGGTTTCATAAAACGCTTACTGCATGGCATTCTGAATTGTTTTTTGTTTTCATTCAATTATTAATGCAGAGTTTTGAAAGTCTTTTCTAAAAACACAGCATTACCAGTCACTGGAAAGTGCTTGTTCTTGAACTTTGTGTGTTATTTCAACTTTGGCTTTCTTTGCTTGTTTTTTAGAAGGCATTTTATGATGCCTTGCAAGAGACACTAAAAAGGGATAGCTGACAAGGAAAAAATTAAAAATTGGATAAAAAGTAAATGAATAATGTCATATTACTAAAAAGATGAGAGGCTAATTTGTGCCGACTTTTTGCTAATTTTGTTCAAGCCTCAAAATGAGGAGCTGTCACCCGTTCTGTGTAGCACTGATGACAGTGCCAATGATCCATGAAATAAGCTGCCGCTGGCTTTGTTCAGATAAGAATGAACAAATCTGCACAGTGTTCAGCTCCCAGAATCTCATTTTCATACTTGCATGCAGGCTAAAAGAAATAAGCTGTTTGCAGGCTTGATTAATCAGACATTGGAGGGGTTTTTGTCTCTTTGATCTCTTTCGTCTCCTAGGTAACTTGCTTGACATTAATGTTGAGCTTGAGTAAAGACAATCAGGAATTGTCGACTAAACTGATATAAAAATTAAAGACCTTAACACTTTAAGTACTCCAGTAATGGTTCCGCTTTACTTCAGAAAACATCTGTTTTCATTTAATTAAAGAACAAAAGGGAATGGCATAAATATTTTTCATAGAGACCTATTAATTCCATAAAAAGTTAAAGTATGATAATTGGTATTTTTAAATAAGTGCCTTGAAAGTGTTCAAAAGGGAGCAAAACTTCATAAATCTGTTACAAGCTAGTAATTTTGAGATGAGTAAAATATTTTATGAAATGGGTAAGAAGTTTATAGTTCTAGATTAAGCTGTTTGAATCAGATGTTTCAAGTGATTATCAGCAAACTTTATAATGACGTTTTGCAAGAAAAACTAACTTTATTTTGAAGTTTGTCTTTTAAAAATCTGTACCATAAGGATGTGCCATTGTATCTATTTTACAACCCAATATGATTTACACACGCTAAACCTATAAAATTGAAAGGAATTAAAAAAATGTCGCCACGCATTTGCTTGAGGTTATGCAGACGCTTTTACAAATCTTCCAAGTGGCTGTAAAGATGAATGCCTCAAGGGTCCAGCCAGGGCCCTGCTTTTCCAACCAGCTAAAGCCCTTATCTTAAATCCAAGCAAAGTACCATTAATCTTTTTGAAAGACCTTTTATGGCTTTTAATATATCCCAAATTAGAACATTTTACACCCTTGGTTCCTGAAATATGGTGATAAAAAGCCTTTAGAGCTTAATTTTCCTTACTGCATGCTCTGACCAATTTGCAGTTCTTTGTGATAATGTTTAGACACCTTAATTAAAATGCAGCAAAATATTGGATGGTCTATATGGAAAATGCTGATACTTTGGCTACACATATAAGAAAATCTGTACATATTTCTATTCATTTTTTATAAATTTCTTCCCGCATTGTGTTGTGGTAGTTATCTGATGACCCAAAACAGTCTTTTTAATATAGAAACCATTGGCCAAGCTTTTGTGATGTTTACATTGAGCAGGAAGATGCGTTTTTCTTTTTATGGAAGCAAAAGGGGGGTTCTTGTCGGCTTATTTTATTTGTTTGTAATACTGAAACACAGCACGATATCTTTTGTATTCTGGAACTCGAGTTAGTCATCTTGACTGGGAAACTGCATTTCTTCTTAACTGTCTCTTTTAGTGGAGGCCTTGTTACCCTATTCTATTTCCAGATATGTCTTATTCTTTTTTCTTTCTCCACAGAAATAAGTGAAACACATTGATTCTAAGCATGTGAAGGCACAAAAAGGTTATGACTTGTCATCATCATTACAAACTACAACATATTTTTCTGTGAAACATACATAGAGCAGATTTGCTTAATGTTTATCAGCTGATAAACATTCCATTTAACCTAGCCCATAAAATAACAGAAAATGTATGTTTTATGGGAACAACTGTATTGTTTGAAAGTGTTCCTGTGCACCCAGTAGTCTATTTATTTAGTTCACAAAATGAGGGAGCCCTAGCTTGTGAGTACTTGCTTAATGCATTCTAAGGAATTATTTTTAACAAGTTTATACAGTGTCTTAGGGATATACGCTAACCCTTTACTCTGGCACTGGTTGTGCTGGGTTTGGCATTAGCCTTTCCGGAACACTAAGAGCATTTCCATTCTTCAGGGCCCACTGAAGTCAGGTGACTGCACATTCAGACACCCGGAGATGCTCATTGGTCTGTGTGTCCCAAATGCAAGAAACCCATACTGGGGAATTTCAATAAGTTACACATGTAAAGCTTAATTTACCACAGTTTTAGAGAAGAATTTACTCACATGGTTAATGGTACATGGCAAAAATATTTCGGATTGTTTTTGTTTCTTACCCAAACTATAGGCTTAATTTAAATATGATATGCTATCTGAGTTTTTACAGTTATGTATATGATATAGGAATGGAGTTAATGAAAACTACAATTTTTTTTTAATGTCTTACCTTTGGGGGATAGGGCATGGGAAAGAGACTCATCCATATGAATGTGGCCAGCCTATTGTGCATCATAAACATGGGTCATAAGCTGGGTCTTGTGGCAGAAGACGGCTTCTTAGGTGCACGCACCATTCCTCTAGTGTCCGGTTGTACCTCTGTATTTTCAGGCCCCTTGCACTTAGGTGGACCCATGTGAGCAGTTCTAACCAATGAACCATGAATAATGTGTGTCACTTCAAGACTAAAGCATTCGCGAGCCGGTATAAACCCTGCAGATCTTTTGCCACCGAGAGTCTGAAGGCCACATGTGGAGATGCTAACATCGTGGGATCTTGAAGTGAAACAAGTGAAAGTTCAGCCAGTGAAATTTGGGGGTTTACTTGACACTGCATTGTTGAGTAGCCTCACCCTGCAGGTGCTAACTTGTTTTTTTATGTGTGTGCAGACAAGTGGGCAGCTTTTCAGTGGATAGGAATTCCATCCTGTTGAAAAATGATGCCACAGCATCCTCCCAGAGTTTCATTTTCCCCTGAGATGATGATGCTGCAGCCCTTTGATTCTTAGCCTTGTTTTGGTTGACTTAGGTGAACTTTCTGTGATAAAGAACTGGGAATGAAAAGAACCAGAAGCACAAAGCCAGCATTGAAGCGGTCAGCCTCATCCTTACTTGCAATTTGATAACAAGCTGTGTTTGGGTTGGGACTGTGTATCGAGCACCTACAGCACTGCCTGGCACATTGTACATTTGTGCCCTCATAAAGTAGGTGGGATAAATGTTCTTGTGTGAAAGATTATGGAGTAGAGCTGCTGACATTGCTTTGATTGTTGAGAGGATACGGAGTTTGGTCTGCTTCCTCCAGTGGGAGCTCAAGTCACAGTCAGTTTTTTCTTCAGCAACTATCCTGTTGAAGCAACTTGGTTTGCCAGCTTCCCTCCATTTGCATATTCATTCTTTCCTGAACTGAAAAGTGAGATGTTTTTCTCTCATTTATAAACTCTACTCAGTGTTTGATTACCCCTTGTCTATTTTGCCTTAAAGAAAACTGCTCTCCAAGATGAGCTAGAAGACACGTCACGTGTGCTGGACCTTGCTTCCCTAACTGGCTTCTTTCCTTGCACTGTGTTCATAACCTTTTTCCATGCCTTCCTATTGGCAGGCAGATCTCTAAAACTTAGCCTGTGACACACTGACCTCACAGTGGCTTCTGGGTTGTTTCTTCTCATCCACATATCTGCTTGTCCACTAATACGCATCAAGTTGAGTGAAGGATAGGAAAGGCAAGAAACACCAGAAAGGCTTTTAGCTTTTTCTGTTTCACTTGGGTTCTTAATGGATTTGTTTGAGGCATCCATTAGAGTTGGGCATTTTAGAATAAGAGGTCCTAGAAACTAGAAGATATCAGCACCCTTGTCTTGGAAACAGTTTTGCAGCTAGAAAAGGGCTGGAAGAATTCAGAGGTAAGGACTATTGTAGACTGAATTAGAGATGACTTCTTAGATGGGGTGTTCTTTTGGAACAGACCTGGTAGGATTTCTGGTTGCATGTCGGGGGGTCCTGTAGAGAGGGCCCCACCCAGGGAACACCCAAGTCCTGGAGTCCAGCCTTTTCACTTTCTAGGACCTTTCATATTCCATTCTCTCTCAGAGACTTAAAAGCTGTTCCTCATCATGCATAGTGCATTTATGAAGTAGTAATTAGCTTTTCCATGTTTTATTAATCCCATCTGTAACTGCCAATCAGAGCTTCTGATCAGCATGAGATAACTGGTGTGACCGTACTGAGTTGCTGTAATTCTAGCCCAAAGCAAAGAAAGTTGATGTCTCTGTCAGTCTGTGCAGCCTTATCAGGGCAAATTCCTCTTCAGCCTATTGAAATGCTGGGATAGCTTGAAGAGCCTCATTACTACCTTTGTGGACCCTGGAGGGGCCTCGCTTTGGAAAGCATTTCCATCCAGGACATGGTTCAGCTAGGGTAGAGGGTCTTTGGGGAGGGAAGGGAAATAATGGGCCATATGTGTGTATTCATTATACTTTGTTCAAGGAGCCTGAGCGTAGAATTTCTGGTCCCAGACATGGCTTTCTTACCTACACGTTCTCAGTTAACATGCCGCTGTCGTACTTACATTAGCCGGAATACTTGTTTTCACATTTTTTTTCTCCTTTGTAATTCTTAGCTTGGTGTAAAAATTGCCAAAGCAATTGCCTGTCACAAGTTTGTAAAAGCCAAAAAGGAGGCTGAAAACTCACAGGCGGCTCGAAAAAAGAAGAAACTCGCATGGGGGTAAGTTTCCTTATGAGTTTTAATAGTAATTCGACTGACTTTATAGGAATTTCACACAGCCTGTTAATACATTTTGCGAATCCAGTTTGTAGGTAACTTTTATTTTACTCTGTATTTTTGTTTATAAGATTATAAATAAAGAGCCATTTCTTCATCCTGTTGTTTACTTTGTAAGCAGTTGAGTGTGTGGAATTTTTAGGTTTGTTTTGCTTTGGTCTCTTAGTAAACATATACGATAGCAAAGTTTTTATTTTAGAAATAAATTGAGATTTTTATGTTCTTCGTTTCAGGTTTGAAGCAAAGAAGAGATGGGAAACCAAAAGCAACATGGGATATATGTAACCGGGGAGAATTCTTCAAGACACATGTAGACTTGTATGCTTAATTTACAGACAAGGTTTTTCTGCTTAGGTTAAATATGTCAGGAAGCTGATAAAAGTAGGAAAAAGTAAGCATAAATCTTGGGAGTTGATTATCTGCTCTTTTAAGTTTTTTTCCAAGGAGTTCATTCTGTTGAAGTGATGGAATGTACTTTGTTATTTATGTAAGAAATCTAAGCATACGTACAGGAAAAGAAGATAGGATTTTATTTATTTGTATAGACTTACGGTATAAAATCAGTTTTACTTTTTATCTGTTTGGTATAGCATAGCCTGTGAGATCTGTGTACTTTCTTATCTGTTCTTGGCATAACTGCACTTTTTCTGGAATTACGTTTTTAAGATTGGCTTTTGTTTAGAATGGATTAGTCGTAAGTGCAAAAAAGTCTCAGTTGATGCTATCTTTCCAAATGACTGTAATTACCTTAATGCTATAAAAACAATTATTGATTCTTTATTGGAAGCAATGGTATTGTTATTTCATAGTCTCATATAAAAGCAGTTGATTAATTTTTGTATACCTTCAGATGAAATGATTACAATAAAAAAGGGACAAAATACAGTAATTGGAGGCTCATTTAAATTCAGCTCTGTCTAGAATGTCTTCCTGTATCTCTCAGCCATGTCAGTCTTTAAACTATGAAGTGGTTCTTAGGAGAAAAAGTGATATGATGGTACTAGAAAGTCATAACCTAAGGCAACTGAATCATCTCAGAACTGGTTTGTTTTTATACTCTTCCCATTTACTCCTTAAAAAATGGAGTGGAATATTTATTAATAAAGATAAGGAAAAAAGATTGAATGAATTAATGCTCAGAAGGAGAGGCATGGTACCATAGGAAGTAGTTTTCATTAGATAAGTGTTTCACAGTGCTAATGGAAAGTTGCTTTGAGAAATCATATGATAAGCAGGTAAATAGGATCACAATTGGATAATATGAAAAATGATTATAATTTTATTATCATAAAATAATTTATTTTTAGATTTAAAATGTTAACACAATTTTATTTATGGTAACATTTAAATTTTTTCTGTGTTCTAGATTAAGTGAATAATTAGTTGCTATTTAAGAGTCCAGAAGTCATATCTTGCTTCCGTTTAGTTGAGAAAAGCCCGTGTAAAGAAAGCAAGTACAGGAGATTGTGTAGCTCCTAATTTATCATGCAAAACTACCCAGACCAAATATTGGAAAATTGTATATTTTATGATTTAAAATCCTCTGTCCCATTTTGTCAGTATTATCATACACAGTCTACTACTACATCCCACTTCAGATTCCTGCTGAGTTACTACAAACTTACAGTATAAGAACCTCTCCTTTACAAATCCATTGTGGGGAAGTGTCCATTCTGCAATACACTGGCTTTGTTTGAAGTATGAAAATTGTTGTATTTGAGCAGGTAGATGATGTGGATACTCTCATAAGTATGAGCATTTCTGTCCCTTGGGCCTCTGCCTCATTTTCCTTTTTTCCTAGATGCATGTCTTTAAGACATTAATGGCCCCTGCAGGCATATTTCACTTCGCCTGCCAAGGCCTTGCTAGCATGGCCTCTTGTAGTGTGTTAGATAGGGAGCCTCTGACCCAAGTCCACCACAGAACCCTTCACCTCAGTCGGGGCCAGCAGTTTGCCCTCAGTGCCCCACTCAGGGTCCTTGTGTCCTTGGGAGCATCTTAGCTGAGTAGAAGGCAGTGTGGTGGGACAGATGAGTAGCCATATCTCCTAAGTTCCTACCTTTTTTAGGAGTATAGGTTGTGTGCAAAGCTTCGAAACATACTGGTACAGCCAAAGGGTGGGAGAGAAGGATTTGGAGGTGAGGAAGGAAGTGCATCTCTTGGGCTGACCCTGTCAGCACCTTATTTGGGTGCTTACTTGATCAGCTTTAGTACAAATTAGACATTTAACTCATTGAAGCAATAAAATGGGAGCTTTTTTTTTGTACTGGGGATCGAACTCAGGTCCTTGGGCTTGCGCAGCAGGCAGCAAAACCACTGAGCTAATTCCCCGGCCCTAAAATGGGAGCTTTGCCCACAGAATATAGTCATTTAACTTCTCCATTCTGGTCACATCGAAATAAGGATTCTTTTTGGATCAGTAATAACTTCAGTTCCTGGAGCTTCAACGTATGCATTTACCGCCAGAATGCTTGAATTAGATTAGTGATGTAAATGTCAGTTATTGTTAACTAAGATTAATATGTTTTAGGCCATTGGCATGGCATTAATGTAACTGATTTATTGTTTAAGTACTTTAGGCTAAAACAGCTTACTAGAGAACAGTAATTTTGAGATTTAGAGCATTGGTTCTGAGAAGTAAAGTAGGTAGTGCATTCTTGTTAAGGAGCCTCAGGATGTTCCTGATTTTCAGTAGAGCAGTCTATTTCTTTCAGCAGAAGGAGAGTTTGAATATATAATCTTAGGCTTGCTATAATTAGTTCTGATGACAGAGTCAGCCAAGATTGTAAATCAGTAGCTAAACAGGTTTCTGCAACTGATCATAAATCTTGAACTCCATATTTTAAACACTAATTTTGAGGGGCAGACAGATAAGGGAAGGGTGGGCCAAAACCAGAAACAAAATGTTACCTAAACATTAGGTTTACACTTAAAACCTCACATTTAAAATCCATTTATTGCCTTTATGCCTTTTGTCTAAAATGTTATCTTTTAAATATTTAAATAACTGAAGTTTCTTAACTGATGAAGTATGAATCTCATTTCTAAAGTATATAACTTGAAAAATGCCTAAGTCCTCATTTGTTAGGTAAGGATTAATATTACTTTTTTAGAAATAATGTCTCTTACTATAAATATTGTATAAGGCCAATGTTTAAATAAGATGCTGATTGTGCATTATTTTTTAAAGAGATAAAAGTGTGAGGAAGCAAGTCGGTGTGCTGTCAGGTTTCACTTTGGAAAACCAACTAGTAAAGCCTAGTCATCAAATTCAGAACCAACTGAGGCAATTCAAGTTTTTCTGTGCTGGCAGAAGTTGCTTTTATTAGTATCTGGCAGGGTTACAGATGCTTTGCATGTCAATTTAATATTTTTTCAAGCCAACTGTTTATTCATTGGCTTAAAATTTACACTCTGTTAAAGTCTTAGCTCTGACTTTCCTGAAACAAATAGTAATATTTGGACAAAATATATACATGAAAATCTTTTTCCAAAACCAAATGTAGATTGGCATTTCTGGCATCAGTGCCTTCTAACATGGTAACACATCTGAAAGTGCTTTGCAAAGTCCAAGGCTTTAGAAACTCATGGCAGTGTGCTTCAGTTATTATTCTTTAAATGGTACTGGAGCTTGAACCCAGGGCCACATGCATATTAGATAAGTGCTATCCACAGAGCTACATTCTCAGTACTTTATTTTTTTTTAACTTCAGTTTAAGACAGAGTCCAGGGTGTCTTCAAAGTTAAGCTCTTCCTGAGCTAAACTTGGCTTTCTGAGTCATTGGAATTACAGGTCAGTACCACCATGCCTGACTTCAAGTACTTTAATTATGAAGTAAACAGAACATCTTTCTAAGTTCTCAAACTTAGATTAAGTGAGAGTGAATTATGTGTTAGAGTAAGTTCCCACGAACTACTGAGAGACATGTCATCAGTACTGAAGCAATGAGCCCCATTTTCCGGTTTTGAGGCTGAGGTGCTCTGTAAATTTGATAAAATGAGCAGAACTGCATTCTTTAGTCGTCATTATTTTATTTTTCCTCCACACTGCCCACCTTGAAAGGAAAAAGCTCTGTACACCTTTCTTAGTGTCATGGCTGTCATCAGCACAGACTTGACTGGAGAAAGGATTTTTGACCAGTAAGGAATAAAGAGCGGGACATTGTGGGGCAGGTTTTGATGGCCATGAAGAAACTGGTGTTGGAGTCAAATGCGCTGCCTCTTCCGTACCACCTCTGCTCTAGGGTGAGCATTCTGGAGGGAGGTCATGCACACTTGCTCAAGATGCCATCAAATCCAGCGGTGCCATCCGAGACACTTACTGTCACTCTGGCTTTGGTAATTTTGATCCCTGGAACACAGCTACCAGCTTTGATGGGGCAGTTTATGAAATGCTGTGCTATACACCATGTTTTTAGATCTGCTTGTAAAATCAAGATGTAGCTGAGGCATGATGCATAATTATATTTCATAATTATATTTTTATTGGTATTAGTAATCCCTTTTTAAATTCAAGTAGAAAAAGCATAAAAATTTTCCAAGCGAGAGGTCTTTTTTATTTGTTTCTTGGCTAGAGTCTTTCTATGTAGCCCAGACTGGCCTCCAACTCAGTATCCGCCTGCCTCAGCCGCCCAAGCGCTAACATTCCAGGCAGGTGCCACTTTTAAGAACTATGTGTTCACTACTGTAGATACCTTTTATGTCCAGATTAGATTTCTTCAGGGATAAGAGAATAGCCGGGAATGAAAGGGGAAGGGAGAGCAGTGTCCAAGAGACGTTTTGGCCGCTAAGTGCTCCTGTGCCAGGCCTCCACTGTTGGCACCGCTCTAGCAGCTGCAGCCTGGGCCCCTGGGCTGCCTCTTGCTGAATGGCTGCAGGGGGCTGCTCCGTGACAGGTATGGAATGAGGTAATCCCTCCCACCTCTTATTTCTGAAGGGTGTGTCTGTCCAGTTATTACTTGTTCATTGAACCTAGAGCTGTAGAAACTGACAGCTATGGTACAAGCTGTAATTATTGATGTCTGTTTTGTGTTCTTCTGTAAGTTCTGGCATTTGATCAAGAAGTTAATATGGCACTTCATCTTCAGGCTGAATGTGTCTCACCTATCAAAGTTTTATTGTTTGATGGATAGCATACAATTATGACTGCTCAGAAAAAAAAGTATTTTCATTTGTAAGGTGAGTGATATTAGAAGAAGTAATTATGGATGTCACAAGGAATAGTGAAACAGTAAAGCTTTGAATTTCTCCATACTATCTGAGAAACACTTACTGATCACATATATGTCAGGTATTGAACTACCTGATACATAAAGATGGAAAAGCATATTTAATGGCAAGTATCTGTAAACCAGTATATTGTAAATCAATGACTTTCCTTTGCTGAACACAAAGTAATCTAACCTGGGCGTATACAGGATACTGAATTTCTTAACTGGGCAGTTACCAGCTGCTATCTAGCTTAGTTACTGATCCTGACTTCTGCCCATTTCCTGTGCTTTCTGGACATGGGGCTCACTGATATAGTATGACTCAGAAATGAGTGTAACTATTTGTTCTGTGCATGACTTAGTAATTTGTAAGGTTTCTCTTACACTGTATCAGTGTGTCCTTTATATTAGAAAGGTTAACATCACACTGCCCGCCTATATTGGGGAAATGCCCCCCAAAATACAGTGACTCAAGCACAGTTGAAGTTTATTCTCAAGACAAAGGATAACCCAACACCAGGGGCCTCTTTTCCATCCAGTCACTCAGACTCAGCTTGACAGTGACTCTGCGCCTCATTTTCCTGCCGTTCGTGGGCATTGCCGCACAGTCAAGTGGAAGGGAAAAGAGCAGTCATGAAAGTTATGGCCCAGCTGGGAAGTGCAACTCATTATTCCTCGCTTTGCACTGGTGAGAATTTCATTACTTCACCACACCTAACTGCCAGGAGAAAATGTCTGAGAAATGTAGAACAGCCATTCCCAGGAAGAAGAGGAAATAAACTTTAGTAAATAGCCAGTAGTGTCTGTCGCATTGCCTTAGTCACACATGATGTTGAAGTACGAAATTTTAAGTCTTATTGATGTTAAATAGCATAAACTGCTTTTTGTGACTTAATGTAGTCATTTTTACTGAGATGTGTTGACAGCTGAGTCAGAGTAGCCACTCATCTTACCAAGTAGTGTGAGTGGTGTCGAGTCCAGAAAGTGCTGAAGTGGAGTTAGGTGCTCAGTTGGTGAGGCAGAGGTGGCGCTTGGAGCAAGTCAGATGGGACTGTTGGGACTGCACCAGGCAGACAGTCAAAGCAAGAGCTCCCAGCTGGAGCAGATGACACCCTTGAGGTGCAGCAAGAAATTTAGCAGAGGAGTGAGAGAGGAGGAGCTGCAGAGCTGGCTGGAACCAACCCAGCCGTGAGTCTGTTAGGGAGTCTGGTCGTGTGTGGTGACAGCTGGCTGTCTGCATGTGATGGGTGAGGAAGGTGCTAACAGAACAGGCTTTTGCTTACTAGTAAGTGTCACGTTGCTAGTTCAGTCTTACAAGAATAGGCACTTTGTAATGTATTTGGTAATGTCGGTCGTATTTAGACTGTCAAAGAAGTACTTGGGGAATGTCCTAGAAGCGTCGAGGCAACTGTATAGAACTTGATGGTCAGAAGAGAAGTTGGCTGCAGAAGACAGGTTGGTTAGGAGAGAGGTTTTCAAAGGTGACCTGTCAACAGCAACATGCCACTGAGCTGCCAAGCAAGTGGACAAGGGAGAGGTGGCTGTTACTGTTAGCGTCAGATGGCGTGGGGAATTGTGGCCAAATTGGACATTCAAGCCAGGATCACAGTGGATGGTGTCTCAGGTGGGTTTCTGAGAAAAAGTGTCTCAGATCTCTTGCAAGTTATTTATAAACATAGGCTTTTCAGGAAAGAGCAGAGCCAAAGGAAGGCAAGCAGCTGAACAGGGTGACGACTCTGTGTGGGGGAAGGCACTGAATCCTGCTTATGGCAAGAGAAGCCACCTTTACTAATAAGCCTTTGAGTCAGTCCCTCGGTGGTAGGCAAGGGCCCTCCCCAGTGGAGAACGGATAGCCAGAAAGGGGGACTGCTGTGAACTATGGGCAGCTAACAGAGCACTAGAAAATGGGCACGCTGACCTGACCCGCGAGGTGATCTGGTGTCTGCTGCGGAGAGCTGCCTAGAGGAGTGCGTGCACCCGTGTGCTGTATACTGGACGAGACATCCCAGTCATTGTTACCGGGCTGAGACCCATTCAGGGGAGATCTAGATAGAGTAGCATGCAGTGTTGAACTTGAAGTCGAAGGGTTTAAACTCTCCACACTACTGGTTATTATGATAAAACGAGAAAGGCTAGATGGAAGTCTGCTGGATCTGAAGTCACAAGTACTGTGACTGGATTCCAAGAATAAATTAAACTATTTGAGGCTCATCTTAAACCCCCTTACTCCTTTAGGTTTTTCTTGGCATTCCACATGGAAATCACACCCTCAAAACCATGTCACATAGATTTCTGACCCCGGACAGACCTGAATCTAAGAGGCCGTCTGGATCTGTTTTGTCTTGTTTTAAGCCTCTTCAGGCAGCTCTCACACAGCTGGCCTTGTGCAGATCAGCAGGCCAGCATTCATATGAGATGGACGGATGGATGGATGGACAGACAGGGACACACAGTCCTTCCATTCAAACTATTTGAAGTCTTGATATCCTTAATCTCATTAAGGATTGAGAGCATAGGCTTGGAAATACTATTCAACTGAAAAATGTTTTAAACACTTTGAGAATTTATTATCTATGCTTCAGACTAAGAGAGACATTACTTCTACAGATACCCTGTAAATATCTAGCATTTCAAAAACCTAAACTACTTTGTTTACTGTTTCCGTATGTTGCTCTTGAACCTTCCTTCCAAGGAGGCCAAACATACATTAAGTTTTGTTTAGATGAGGAAACTTACATGCTGGGAAGTTTCATAAAAGGGCCAGAATTATAGTATAGGCCAGGCCTTTACCCTTTTCTCTATTCTAGAGTGCTACATGTCCCCTAAAGCTCATGTGTTTGAAACTGAATGCCAAAATGTAAGTGTTAGAGGTATCTGGATAGGGAAATTTGGCGGAGGTAGAATTAGGTTTAGATAAAGTCATGACAGTAGCCCCTGTAATGGATTAGTGACTAAAGAAGAGGAAGACAGACCTGAGCTAGCGGGATTCCTCCGTCCCTCCACGTGCTGCTTCCCACCCTCCTGTAACACAGCAAGAAGGCACTCACCAGGTGCCGTCTGAGCCACTGTGCTCTGGCACCTCCCAGCCTCCAGAACTGTGTGCCAAGCATACCTTATAAAATACTTAAGATAATTTGTTACAGAAACAAAAAATGAATTAAAACACGGTTGGCTCTTGAAGTGTAATCAGTGCTCACCTACAAGCAGAATCACTTGTTAAAAATATGGACTCCCAAGGTTCTTATCTGGAGGTGGACTGGGATTCTGCATTTTAATAAGCTCGGTGGTTAGTGCTCCTAACAAAATGTATTATTAAGAGTAGCACCTTCCCTCTTGAGGCTGGAATAAGACAAGCCAACAAAACTTGCATGTGTCTTACCTTAAATCATAGGGAGGTATATCATGTAATACTAATTTCATTAATATAGATGCTCACATCCCCAAACAGGGTAGCTCTACTCAGCGAAGCATTTTCATTTCAAAGAAAAGAAAAGCAGAAAAGAAAGGTGCCATGTCAAAGAACTCAATTGGAATCCTCACTTGGTCCTCACTTGCTTTCTTGCCAGCTGTACTCAGAAAAAGAAAAGAAAGTCCAAAGTCTGTGTACATAAAAGTTCTATTCCCAGTGGTGAAGGGCTGAATTAAAGTCCTCAGATGTTTGTGCATCTTGGAAGGCATTTTTATGAAATCTAGATATTACCAGAAGTGACTCCAACAATTCTTAGAGTCCCAAACCTTGTAAATTGTGCAGCCTCATCAGGAGCGAGCTGCCTTCTGCAACATTCAGTATCGCAGTGCCTTTACCTTTGTAGTGTGGCAATGAAGAATGGTGTCATCTGTAGCTGCCTGGATGGCACCAGAGAATTTTCTAAACTTAATGTCAGATAACAATCTGGAAGAAATGGCTCCCTCTCCCATTTTATTGGTTCATTGCTTCTAGAAGCTTGTGATATGCTAGGTACTCCACTAGGCACTGAGGATTCCATGTTGAACACAACAGACCAGCCCTGGACTTCATGGAGCTCATATTCCAGTGGGGAAGACAGTTGATTAAACAAACTGACCTCACAATGGTGCCCAAAGTGAGGTCCTCACCAGCAGTGCTATCAACTGGAAAATGCACAACAAAGGCAATTTCCCAGACCCCAAGCAGGACCCGAATGGTTAGAGGTTGTAACAAAACCTGTAGGGGATTTTGGTGCACACTCAAGGTTGGGAACCACTGTGCTCTGAAATGATGATGCTATGGAGCAAAAAGAGGAAGGCTGGGGATTTGGCTCAGTGGTTCTGCTGCCTGCTTCAAAAGCGCAAGGTCCTGAGTTTGATCCCCAGTACTGGGGTGGGGTTTCGGGGGGAGGCTTAAAAGATTATGTTGCTGACAGCAGAGAACATGAAAAGCAGTGACACTGAGGGATGCAGCAACCCATACTGGAATTCCAGCACTACCCCTTAGATGTGTAACCTCGGATAGGTCACTGAATCCTTGTGTATCTTAGGTTCTTCTGAAAAATTGAGGTAATAGTACTCATTTGATAGGGTTGTGAGGATTAAAGGGATTAACAAAGATTAAAGTACTTAAAGTAGAACCTGACACCACAATCAATAGGTTTGTTGGGACACAATTCTCCAGATTTTTGCATTTTGGCACATCTTAGAAGCAAGGCAGGAAGCATTGTTCTAAACTCTTTGCAAGGATGTTTGTAAGTAAACAATCTTGGAAGACTGAGATAGTGTGTCCCTCTGGGGCAAAGACTAGCCAGGCTTATTTCTATGTCTAGATCCCCTAGACTCAGAGTCCCTACCGAAGGAAACCAAGCAGTGTGCAAGTGTCACACCACAGGAAACAGTGCAAAAAGGCCTAGACTATAGCTACTGCTATTTCTCTGAGTAATAAATTATCCTTTGTCTCTCTGACAAGAGTGTAGTGACTTTTACCAGCATCTATGAAACGGGAAACCTAACTTGCTAATGTGCAAGTAAGATGAAATCTTAAGATCCTTCCCAATTCTTGATGCAATGTATTTGTATTGTTTGTTAGCATTACTGTAGTTATTATCTACTGTGTGCTCATTTTCTGGAAGAAACTGAAATATAACTTGTGACTCCACCTTTTGAAGAATTCCCCAATGAGCCAAGGAAGTTGAGTCTGCATATTCCTGACATGATAGACATACAGTGATAGGGAAGTGATAGGGCTTTGGAAAATGGGTTTGAATCCAAACTCTGGGTGCTCACTAGCTGCAGAAACTCTTGAAGCCTCATTGTCTTATTTATAAAGTGATGCTAACAATGCTGCCTTTGTAGAGTTGTTGTGAACATGAAGATAACGTGTGTGCAGAGTTTCTCACAAGACCAGACACGCAGTAAGTGCCCAATTCCTAGTACTGGTTCTACTATCTTCCTTTCGTGCTTAGGGTTTGGCCAGAGCATTTTCTGTCCTCTCCTTGGACCTTTAGGGAAGTGTGGCCTCGGTACTGTGCTGCATTCCAAGTGGAAGCTGTTTTCTTTGGAAGCACCTCAACTTCAACTTAATATATCCATTGACTTTGCCCAAAGAATTCCCCAAAGCTGAATTTCTATAGATGGGGTAGGTGAAGGATTGGCTTTGGATTCAGCACTTAGTTCATATATAATTTGAGGTTTAACACAATAATATAATCTGAAGTTTATGTGGTTGTTTGTGAAGATTTTATTAATGTGGCACCAAAGCCCTAGCAGACAATATGTGTTCAGCCAGTGCTAATCAGTGCCCTAGGATGCATAGTCATTTGTTTTTCCTGATGTATCTTTTCTCAGTGACTCAGATTTGGTTAAGTGTTCAGTAATTATCTATTGACTGAATTAATGAAAAAAAAACTTAACTTCTTTTTTTGTCTTTATTTTGGAGATATTTTCGGCATTAATTATCTGCAGCATATCTTTCTGAAAGCAAAGAGTCTTCTGAAACCTCATTTCCTCATCTCTTCCCCTGGGTTTTAAACTGCTGAAGGATAAGACCCCCTCTAGAAAGATATACCTGTGAACATAAACTGTGCATTTTGTGCACAAGTTCAGTGGGTCACAGACCTCCTGTAGTTTCCTGTTTAAACACTTCCATTCTGGGGTATCCAGCCCAGAGATGGCTAAGAAATAACTTCCCTTTACCCTCAATCAGTAAGCCATTATGTTTTGCATCATAGTTGCTATTTCCTTCCTCTAGTCAAAGCCACATAACACTAACAGTCTACTTGTGATTTAAGGGTGGCTAAGGATTAAAGCAATTTGGTTATTCAGTGTGTGTGGGGGGTTCCTTATAATTTTCAAGCAAGCTAATGGAAATATTTCTTGTAAAAATAGCTTTATTCAGTGTTACTGGTCATGCTTCTTGTCCTCAAAATTCTGTATATAATTTTCTTTCTTTCTTTGTGGTTTTTTTGAGGCAGGGTCTCGCTATGTAGCTCAGGCTGGCCTTGAACTCTTGGCAGCCTCCTGCCTCGGCCTCCCGCATGCTGAGATTGTAAGCATGCACCACCATGCCCATCCTGGATAAAATTTTCATAACCATATTTCTCTTCCTTTCCATTTTCTGGTTGTGAAAAAATTCAAATGTCAAAGAATTATCATCATCCTTTGTTCTTAGGGAACTGAGCAGACAAGACCTTTTGGAAGCTGGAAGGAAGGTAAGAGGGAACTTTCCAAAACTAAACCATATCAAGTAATGGCAATGGGTTGCCAGGAAGCACAACTCAATGATGGAAGTGGGGTAGGTAAAACATTTACACAGTACCACCCAAAGGAAGAACCTGAAAAGTTCAACAGATTTTCTGAGAAGATGAAAGTGTTGGCATTAGTCAGCATATTCAGGAATTCAGCAGTGAGTTTTCCCCATCTACATCTTTGAAAAAGGAAGGATCCAACGCCTGAGACAAAGAATGAAATGATGTGGGCCCAAAGGGAATTATCTTTGGCATATACACTGTCCAGGGCCTGGGGAAGGATTATAGCTGCCATTTTGGCTTCTGTAGAGTGGAGCTGCAAAATGATGTCTAGTGGTTGCTAGGCAACAAGTAGCCCATCGCTGCCCTTTTCCATTAAACATTATCTGCCTTCTTAGATTGTTTTAATTTATTTTTTAAACAGGAAAGGTAATGCAACAGAGAATTACTAGTGAGACCCAACAATGCAAATGTGTTTGAGGATCTCAAATCAGTGAAGGCTTTGCAAAAGTTATATCTTTCTTGGGTGGAATGTGGAAGACGGTGATCATTGCCTGAAACCTCCCCAAACATTTCATCACTTGTCTTCAGGTTTCATGAAAGTATCATCTCTGGATAAATAACGATAGTGTTAGATCTTGTACAAGGTAAGGCCTGCAATCTTTACCTTGATCTGGCATGAATAATTTCTTCTGTCTTCTGCTGTGACCTGCCCCACAGCCAGAACCTGTAATTCAGCGGTATCATTCACAGTGAAGAATGGTTGTCAGGGGAAACAAATGGAGTTCTCACTCTGGTCAACTTTGCAGATACCAAAGCCTATCATTCATAGAACCTGAGCATAGACACATGGCAATAACACTTGTTTATGTAATTAACATTTTCTGTCACATAAAAATGCTAAGTGCTTGGTATGAGAGAATAAACATCTTTATCCAAAAGCCTATTTCCATTCAGGTTTTAGAGAGATGTCGATAACTTTCATGAGAGGATATTGAGGTGCCCCAAATAAGAGGAACCCAATCAGAAATAGGAAAGAGACCCTAGTAGCCTGTCATGGCACCACGCACACAGCCTATCTTCTTAAATATGTGTCTGGCTTGAGGAACCTGCCTAGAAAATGATTTAGGGAAAGTTGATGGTTGCCGTCTACTGGGGCTGAAAAACTTAAGCCACAAACATAAAGTTAGCTCTGTCCCTTTCACACAGAGGAGATGGGGCGGTACATGGCCTGGAGATGCAATGTGCAGATAACTGGGTTCTCATTCTGGTTCTACTCGTGACCTTATACAACTTTCTTGGGTTCTTCATCTATAACTAAGAGTAATCCCAGCTGCTCTGTCAGGGCTATAGTGACCATTCAACAATATAACGATGGTAAATGGCAGTTATTATTATTATTATTATTATGACTATTATTACCTTATTGTTGCCATTACCACCAGTGATACCTGAACTGTTCCTCTGGAGCTAGAGAAGCAGCACTTCCTTCTGGTTGCCCTTGCGGGAGTCTCTTGCAGGCTGCCTGTGGGCTGCTGAGAGTGGTTTCACCTGGGTAGGGATGAGCATGATATATTCTGCACAGGAGGGACCCTTCGACAGGAGGGGCTCAAACATGCCATGCTCATGAGAATCCTGCCCTGTGGAGTAACTGACACCATCGGGCAAAGGTGAACCAACATCCTGCTGCCTGTGAGTGTGTGAGGCCTGGCACGCTAGGGCTCAGTTGGGTGTCAGTGCAGACCCTCCATGTGCTGAGATACACGCACCGTTTTTTAAAACTACGTTACCAACATAGTGTCAAGAGCTTCATGTGCATATCGTGTTTAATTATACAAGTCTGAGAAGTAGGTACTATTATCCTTATTTTACACATGCAGTACAGATGTTGCCGATGTGCAAGAGAGTTACTGCAGAACTTGCCCGGATCAAATCCACCCTAAATGGCAAAGCCAAGGCCCAACGTGTGCTAGTACTGTATTGAAATAATGACCCTGACCTTGACAAGGTGGGCCAGCTGGTGATAGGGAAAAAAAGACTTGTGCAAGTCACACATCTGCACAGAATCTAAGGTCCCCATCTGACAGGGCAATGGGGTGCGAGACTATGCCCCCCCCCCCCACAGCTAATAGCAGAAGCCTAACTGATGTCTCTGATTCCCGTAAAAACTAGTTGAGGTTATTAGCTCACAAGTTAGCAGGTGATAGTGCCCAGTTACGTGAGATGTGTGTTTTAAGCTCTGTGGTTGGCTAGAAGTGGAGGACACGTAAATGAATAAGCAGTCCTGGGAGAGGGAGAAGTTGAAATCAAAAGAAGCTTGCATCCAGATTCAGCAAGATAAGAATTTCCATCAATTATCTATTCATTTAACATGTATTTAGTGGTATATATCAGCATATGCTGGTCCTGCTTTAAGTCATGGGATAGAATGGTGGACCAGAGAAGGAGTTGGGAGGGCAGGGGAGGAGGAGGAGGAGGAGGAGGAGAGGAAGAAGGAGTAAGATGAAGTCATAGCTTACTGGAGAAATATGTCATCAAAGGACTCCTCATTCCCAAACAGACCTCCCACTCCCCATCCTCCTCAGGATAAATGATATTAAGGAGTTTGTGATCCAGGAGGAAGCACGACAGGGGATGTGACCTGACTGGGAAGAGCCAGGGGGACGTCCTGGAGAAAACGAGAAAGGGGTTATGCCGCCACCTGCACAGCATAGGGTCTGAAGCTGGGAAGAGTGGTGGGAGATGAAGAAAAAAGTGAAGAAACCAAGACTTTTCTTGAAAGTTGGGACCAGATAGAACTACAGCTGGTCAGGAGCTAATGGCTGCCTGGAATCCCACCTGCTCTTTATTTATAGTGGAAGGCAAACAGGAAGAGAAAGCGGGCAAATAGTGCTACGTGGCCTAGGTGGAACATAGTGTGATTGTTTCGTGATCGGGACATGTGCAGGAAGGAACAGGGAAGGATACATAGTGTAACCACCCTGGGGCTGTGCCATCCAGGGTCTACAATATTAGACTGTGTCTGTTTGACCCTGTAGTCTATGGAGGAGAAAGGGAGTAGGGAGGAGGTGAAGGGCCATCTTGAGGCTCGGCCCGCTGCAGAGTTCAGCTCTCCAAGCAAGAAGGAGAGCCAGAAGAAGAGGGTGTGGAAATGAGCTCCATACCGAGGGAACAGCCTCTGGGAAGGGGTGTGGTGTGCTTAGAGGCTGATGCAAAACTCCTCTGTGGTCACAAACTCTCTCAAGCTCGCATAGTGTCCAGGCTCAAAGACCCTGGTGGGACCCCTGCACTCACCTGTCACAGCACCTCAGGGAACATTGCTCGTGGCCTGCTGCTTCTCTCTACGTCTGTTCCCCCCCTCAGCAGCATCACTGATTCACACCCTTTGCTTTACTGTATTGTTGAAGAGCGTTTGCTTAGAGTGTTATCCCTTGGGGGGTCTCCTGCTACCCCCAAATGGACTATGCTTCTGGGAGGCTGCACTAGGCTGGAAAACTGGTCCCCTGCAACTCAGGCACTTGACCACTGCCCTCCAGGATGCCCCGTCTTTCTCAGAATGACACTGGCCTTGCTCTCCTCCCTCTGAACTCTGTGAAAACCTGATGTTCGTTGGCCTTTGGTGTCCTATAGGTGTCCCTTAGGAAGACACTAATAGAGCTCAGTGAAAACCCCTATTGTTATCATTCATACATTTTTATTATCATCTAAAAGGACCTATGATGGAAGATTCCTGAGTAATTATTTTACAAGCATGATTGAGTTGATCCATTAGCAAAATTATTTTAGAAGAGTGAGATACTGATCAGCAAATATAAAAAAAACCCTATCAATTTGGCCAGTGTAATAAACCAGTCAGAGCATGGAATCCACCCATTTCATTAAGATCAGACTTCCTGTGCTTTCAATTTTAATCAAAAAAGTAATTTCTATAGAAAATTTCTAAACAGATGGTTTTGATTCATTAGAACTTTGAAATTGTTACATTATCATAATGATCCTGTTAAATTATTATTTTTCATAGGAAAACATAAAATGTTATTGATCTGGAGAATGTTAGGGAGATTAAGGTCTAGCTTCTCAGACTGCAAGAAATACATCTTGAAATGCACAGATTTGGCCTTTGAGACTGGTATGTATGGTGTTCCTGAAAATGATAAATGACTGGAGTTGCCAAGGACCACACTGTTTCCTAAAGCGTCGCTGTCTGGAGTCACAGCTGCTGTGCCTGCTGGACTGCACACTCCTCTCTGGGCACCTCCACTGCCCAGATAGGGTACACGGTGCCTCGTGATGCTGCCTGGGGCCACCCTGAAGATAGCCATCCAGCCATGTGTGAGGGTTTGTCAGAGACAGACCAGTGTGATGCACAGAGGGAGCTGGATATATGAGTGAGGATGCATCAGGAGAATTGGCGCACATGATTACAGACCTGAGAGGTGTCACAACAGGCCGTGGGTCAGCTGGAGACCTTGGGATCGCGGTACTGCAGCTCAGTCTGAGTCTGATGACCTGACAACCCAGTGGGGTGGTGAGAGACATGTGTAAGTCGAGTCCAAAGGCCACAGTGCCTCAGATTTGGTGTCCAAGGGCTGAAAGGGAAGGCTGTGTCCTCACTTTCCCTCTGTTTCTGTCATATCCGGCCCCAGCCAACTGGATTGTGCCACCTGCATCAAGGGTGGGCAACTCACATGACAATCTCCCCTGGAACCACCACACTCAAATGAAATGCTTTACCAGCCATCTAAATATTCCTTAATCCAGTTGACAACTAAAATCAACCAGCCATCAAAGCCACCTGGACCTTTTCCCACAAGGCCACACTTTGAGGAAGTCACCAGAGTCCTGGCCTGCCCCTTGGTTGTGCAGACCCAGCCCACTGGCTTTGTCAAAGTCAAAAAGTATTCACCTGCAGGGAAGTTGACTTGTGCTGATTTAACTTACAAGAGCCTGATTCATGTAAACTAGATGCTAATTTATTAATTTACAATGAGGGACAAACCTGCCCAGGAACTGTATTAACTGTACTCTTACATCCATCAGTTAGCGGGATCTCTTCTTAGAATGACTCAGGAAGCCAAAACCTCATTCTGCTACCTTCAGCTGTGATGACTCCCTTTTCTGTAGGAGGCCCCTCTGGTCCACCCATTAACACTGATGCCACCATTTTGATGGGCATCTTCATCTTCTGCGATCTCAATGGCTTCTGTTAGGTTCCTCCACTGTAGGTGCTGCTGAA
Source organism: Heterocephalus glaber (assembly GCF_053883595.1). NCBI lineage: Eukaryota > Metazoa > Chordata > Mammalia > Rodentia > Bathyergidae > Heterocephalus > Heterocephalus glaber. The sequence continues at coordinate 66,172,015 of NW_028258320.1, forward strand.
GTGACTGTATGTCTGTCTTCCAATCTCTTAAGCACAGGTAGAGTTGTCATTTTATTCTCTAGGATGAACTTCCTTCCAAGTTCTTGGTGTTAGGGGTGGAAGTCCTCACTGATGCCCTTTTGTACCACCAATTTACATATATAGACTATATCTATAGCTTGACTTTAATATGATTCTTAATTGAAAATTTTACTGATTTCTAACATGTATGCAGTCAAATTAATTGACCCTAAGCACATAGCTTGATGAATTTTTATGTAATTCTCATGAACTACCTCTACTTGGGTCAAGATATTTCCAGTACCTCTTCCCAATCACCGCTATCCCACCACCACCAGGTAACCTCTCTTCTGATACTGAATGGTTTTGTAAGTTCCTGCACTTTACATTAATGGTATTGGAAAGCCTGTGGTCCTTTTGTATCTAGCTTCTTGGGTCCATCTTAGGCCTGTGAGATAGACTCATGTTATATGGGACAGTAGTATTGATTTATTTCTTAATATGGGCAAACCAATCTTATTTTCTGACCACTTATTAGATTTCATATGTGCATCTCTAGGGCCGGGGATTTAGCTCAGTGGTGCTGCTGCCTGTCTCAGAAGCACAAGATCCCGAGTTTGATCCCCGGTACCACAACAACAACAACAACAACAAAAAAACATATGTGCATCTCTCTTTGATACAAATGACTGAGAGATTCTGAGTTACAATGAGCTACAAGTGTCCATTCAAACTGGCATGGAACTGCATGCTGTCGTCCCAGCTATTCAAGAGGCAGAGGTAAGAGGATCACAAGTTCAAGGCCAGCCTGGGAAATTTAGCAAAACCCTGCCTCAAAATAAAATTTAAGAAGTACTGGATATATATGGTTCATTGGTAGGACACTTGTCTGAGAGGCATCTTAGGTTTGATCTCAATTGCTGCCAATGGGGGGAAAAAAGTGTTTCCGGTTAGGATTTTTTTGTTTCAGTCATAGTTCTTGAGCTCTGCGTCACACAAGCCTGATGGCTGTCACTCTGTACTAGGGGTTCCAGATTCAAAAGGCTTCAGAGAGCAGGCAGATAACATTAATGAAAGCTGAAGTTGGAACAGGGGTTGGTAGAGTAAACGTGGGTGACTATTGTTACCAGGTGTTCTGTTTTAAGAAGAAGCTAAAGATCCAGATCTCTATGAAAGAGTTCTCGGCTTTTAAATTTTGCCAGATTCAGCCACTAGGTTGAGGATTATATAGACAAATATTTTGAGAGGACTAATAATTTCCATTTGTGGACATATATAAAAAATCATCAAGTTTGTTCACTGTTCCTATCCTGACGCTTCTATCATTATTTCCCTAAGCTATTTGCTCTAATTTTAACCTGTTAAACTAGTGAAATCTGTAAGATGGCTGTGATGATGGCAAAATAGTTCTCAGATTTTCCAAATCTCCACGTTAAAAGAAAAAAAAAGACCCAGCAACTAGATATCCAAACAACGAACTCCAACATATGAGTGCTTGGGGAAGGAAGCAAACTCACCACTTCAAGACCTGCAAGGCATCTGCATCATTGCAACCAAAAGCAGTGGAAAGAATTAGAGCATCTGAGGGATCAGAGAAGACTTCCAAACAGCCACCAGGTGTGCACAGGACAGCCAGCGCAGCAAGACAATTTGAGAACAGGGCAACTAAACCTGGGAGAGTGAATGCAAATAGCTTGCAGTAAAACTCAAAGGGGCCGGAGCAGTCTGGCTTCTGGGAACGCTCTAAACTGAATGCATAGGGCTCCCTTTCAAGACAGGCCTAACAGAACAGAAATGCTGGGAATGAAATCAGAATGGGCAGGATAGAGATGAAGAAGGAAAGAGAACATCAACATTAAAGCTGCAAAGGGGAGCAGCCAGGAAATCACAGAAAGCAAGCCATTATCTACCTCTCTCTCTTTCTTTTCTTTTTTTTTTTTTTGGTACCGGGGATCAAACTCGGGTCCTTGCACTTAGGGGCAGGCTGTGGAACCACTGAGCTAAATCCCCAGCCTCTCTATATTTTTGATGCTGCTAGGGATTGAATCCAAGGATGTCATTCATGACAGGTAACATCTCTACCTCTGAGGTATATACTCATAGCTCAAGCCACCATATTTTGAGAGAGAGAGAATAAATCAGGAGTGCTGTGAAGTTATAAAAGTTCTTTGAATCTATCTTTCCTCTAAAAGTTTAGGAAAACTAAAGTCATTTATAAATAAGCAAAAGAAATACTAAGATCATATATAAGTTATAAAAAAAAGAGAATGAGGAATAGAATGACATTTCCAAAGACAATGAAGAATAAAAGCTTTCACTCAAAAGAATGAAAGCTCACTAATATTGTAATATGCAACTTCAAAATAGGCTAAAAGACATGACAATGACATAAGATGTGAAAACACATGTCAGAAAAACTCAGGACTGAGGTGACAATACAAGAAAGAATTTGAAATAATTTTAGAAATGAGTAAACTAGAAGGAACAGAAAAGAAATAAATGACAGATAATATCTTGAGAAATAGTAAAAAGGAGAAAAATTTTAATCATAAGATTTATAAAAAGGTATCCAATGAATTTGAGAGGAAAGATGACAAATATTGGAAATTAGGCAAATAAGATACAAAGTAGATGATAGGAACCTCAGGAAAACCATGCAGGGATCAGAACAATTATGAAAAACTCTGCTGTGAACAGTGTTTTTAGAATTTGGAATGAAAAAGCTGTGAAAACACGTTATTGAATGTATTTTATTTATTCGGGTACTAGAGGTGGAGCTCCGGCCTTACGAGTCCCAGGCAAGTGTGGCATCACTGAGCCCCAGCCCCAGCCCAAGGACCTCAGTTGCAAAGCTCCATGCTGTATGTGTGTGCTTTGTGCCTCACTGATTCTCCACAGTGGATGGAATCATCACATAATGCAAACATATACCAATGAAAAGTCAGTCAGTCAAATAATGCATAAATTTTAAAAGCTGAATTATTAAGAATATTTTCAATTAGTCTTCCTTATTTTATTCAATTGCCCTCCTTCACTTTCACTAGTGGCTGAGCTACCAGATCCTTACCCTTTGAGCAGCAGATGGTCTTGGCTTTCCCCACTTCCCTTAGGATTTAATCATCTAGGTCGCTCTATCCTTTCCAGTCTCTCCTTTTCCATCTTACTACCGTTACAGATACTGCCTTTTAAAGCACTTTTGGTATTACTGAGTAATAATAATAGAAACCTAGCAAGTTTCATCAGCCGTCTTTTACCCAGACATATCTCTTAGTTGTTTTTTTAAGTACACTTTACTAAGGTACAGGGTTAGCACTTTTCATAAAGCAGGTCCACTACCTTTTAAGTAAACAAGAGAGGACGTTAATGATTCTGTGTGTACAATGGAGTACTACTAAGTCATAAAGAAGGCTAAATTTGAGTCATTTGTCAGAAAATGGATGTACCTCGAGACCATAATTCTAAGTGAAATAAATCAGACACAGAGGGTACATATCTCATGGTTTCTCTTAAATGAAAGACGTGAAGTATAAATAATTTAAAGAGCAAAATGAAAAGAGAGATGGTGGGAAACGGAGACAGACTCTGTGGAGATTTAAAGGGGAAATGAGGATGAGGATATGAGAGGAAGAGAAGAGGAAGAGGGAAGAAATAGGATCAGGACGCCATGTGTCGATGTATCAGCTCCCCACAATGAAGGCATACATTACGTCTTGTAAACATGGACTAATAAAACGAGTGGGGATATAAAAAGGATAACTTCCAGTAAGCCAGAAAAAAAAAAAAACTACTCTGTGTAGGGAGCTTTCAGCAGAATGCAGTGTATCCTGGACCATTGGGATATGCAATCAAACACATGAGTTATCCAGGTAACTTAAATGGAGTAGCGTTTAAAATATTAAGCCATTTTATGGAAATTTTTCTAAAACGAGTTAAAAATGTCTCTGCTTTCTTGACCAGATTTAACTGTACATAATTTGGACCTTTTAATAGGTCAGGGTAATCACTATAATCACCATTAATAGGTTTGTATGGTAGACCACGGATGTCCAAGGGGCAGCTGTGGATATAGAGCTTTTACCCCATTGCTAAATGGCCCCATGCAGCTCTACTTTTGTATTTTTATTTCCTTTCTCTGTTAGGCTGTCAGCTCGTACTGCACGGGGCCAGCTGCTGCTTTACGTTATTCATAATCACCAATGCAAAGACTTGCGGACTGAGACGAATATGTTTTGTTCAACTGAGTAGACTTATCAGGATCTTAAAGAAAGAGATCATGGCAGTTTTAATGAAATTATCCCAGACACAACATGCATATTTGTTCATCAAGGGAACAGATATGTTGTTTATACGGCTTATGTCCCAAACTCAGACAAGAAGGCCCAGAAAGAAGTGAATCAGGGCTGGTTAGGAGCAGAACTGAGACCTGAACTAAGTTCCCCAACTCTGACCCCAGGACTTATACCCTCCCCCTGATACAGTTTATCTTAAGGAAGTAAAAAGTACAGTTTACTCAGGGTTATGTTTATCTTTTGCATGGCTGAGCTTCTGCAGGCAGAACCATCAGATAAATATGTTTACTATCTAGGTATTCATTAATGTGGCTCTCCCAATTTTCTGATGAACTTTTTGGGACAGAGTGTGACAACTGTACCAGTAGTTGGCAAGGGGAAGGGGCCAGCTCCTGCTGTACTTGTGTCCTGAAGGGGCAGCTCAGACAAGTGGTAGAAGTAAATCCATTGTACACTATGGACTCAACTCCCTGCACATTAGTTTTCCTCTTACATCAGTTCTCAGTTCTGGGCCCACATTCAGGTGAAGTGAAATAAAAATGCCAGTAAGGGCAAACTTTAAACGGGCTTCTCCTTGATGAATGCCTATCGAATTCCATTGCTGTTTCTCACTTATATAACCCTGATTTTGTTCAGAATGCTGAGACAAATTCAAAGTACATAAGCTCCCAGCCTTCCATTCAGCAAGATGGCCACTGGATATATTTCTGACCAGTGAGGTGTAAACCCCATGGATAGAATGAAACTAAAGAGGATGCCAAAGTATTTAGGGAGAGGTGTACCCATTCCTGCTGTTTACTTTGAAATGCTCCAAAGTCAGTAATATGAACTGATGGCTGGATAGAGGGATGAATAGCCGGATAGATATCTAATAAAACAAGAAGGGTAAAAATGGTAATGGCAGAACCTAGCTGTTAGGTATGCAAATATTTCATGTAAAATACTTTCAACTTTGTGTTTAAAATGTTGTCAAAATAAAATTTTGGGAAACAAAGTTCCTGTTGAGAAGGCTTCTGGCCTTTGCCCTTCATCTTTCTCTTACTGGATGTCTGGACCAACTGTGGAAATTGCTGTGGCCGGCTTGTGACAGTGGTGGCTGTTTTGTGTCATGCTGAATCCGAAGGGCAGGAAGACAGAGGAAGTGGGTTCTTGATGCATTCTTCTAACATTTCATCAGGTGTCCTTTGACACCTTTCACTGCGTGAGGCAAGTCAACCCTTGTGTTTAAGACAGTGTTGGCTGGGTTTTCTGATTCCCTTGGGAACTCTAGAAATTGTTACTCAGGGTGTATAGCACAGGGAGATAGCCCCACACTGCTTTTCTCTCCTGGGTGCTTTTGGTGGTATCTTCATCTACATTTTTCGCAACGTTTCTTCAGTGGCCCAGAGTCTATCAGTCTCATAGTCTTTGGATGGACTGTGAGAGCCATGAGCTGGTTCCCAAGGGAGGATTTCCATGCTTGTGTGAATGCACTTGCTAGGCCATGTGGTCACGGGGACTTGTTGATTCCTCATTTTGTAGAAGTAGACTGAGCCAGGCGGCTGAGAAGTTGTCCCTGTGGGCAAGGATGTCCAGACTCTGCACAGTGAAAGCTGACCTTTGCTCTGGGAACCAAGCCAGAGCAAAAAGCAAAATAGAAACTGATTCTCCATCAAGGACTGAGCCTGGGAGTTAGGGATTTCCTAGACAAGGTGTTGATGTGAAATGATTCAGTCTCCTCAATGAGAATACAGTGCCAACATGGGCTAATTCTCTTTCAAAAGAGAATTCCCAAAGTACATCTAATGGTGGAACTCCAACTCTTCTCACTAAAAAATAAATTACATGAAGAGTTCTTCTATTTTGATCATGGAGTAATTTTTTTAATATATATTTAGTAGGTTTATGGCATACTGTCTAGAAATGGTTGAGCAAAGCATTTCCTTCTCTTCCCATGCCAGGCCCATGGGTACTATCTGCTCTCATTTTAGTTCTGTGGCTCATGAAGCTGGATTCACCCAAGGAAGGCGCTGTCAGAGGCTGTGGTGGTTGGCATGCGGGCTGCCTTTCCTGGGGCTAGGACTTCACTCCGACCTGGGAGCGCTGAGCCCTCTACCTCCCCTGTTCCGCTTCCTCTCCCTGTTCTAAGACCAAACCTTACTCAGAGAAGTTTCTGATCAGGAGCAGGAAAAAGATCCTAGAAGTGTGAGGGCTTCTGGAACCTGTGCGACCTGGCTTGGCCCCCGTGCCTGTTAGAGCCAGGGAAGGAACTTCTCTCACTCAGGCCTTTGGAGCTCTGTGTATCTCCAACATCCCTGTATGTGCTTGTGTGTGACCAGGAGACAGCCTGGTGCCCAGATCCTGACGTCTTGGAGTGCAGTGTTGCAGTGTGGGGCAGAGTTGACAATGCAGGTGTTAGCAGGTGGCCTGGAGGTTTCCACACTCCCTGGGCTTCTGGGCTCTGGGGCCTCTGGGGTAGACAAGGCTACAGTCTCTGATTGTCTGTGTGAGCCTCTTAGAACGGCCCTGTCCAGCTGCTACAAGGCTCTCAGATACGCCTCGGGGGGGATGCTGGTAGGAACAGGTGGAGAGAGCCCAGCTGGATACCCTGGGGCTCAGCAGGTAGGCAGTGGTGGAGCAAGGGTGGCTTGGGTTCTCTCTTTTCTTTTCTTCTTCCTTCTTTCTTTCTTTCTTTCTTTCTTTCTTTCTTTCTTTCTTTCTTTTCTTCTGATAGGGTCTCACTATGTAGTTTGGGCTGGCCTCAAACTCATTATATACCCCAGGCTAGCCTTGAAAACAGCAATCTTCCTGCCTCAGCCTCCCAAGTGGTGGATTATAGGCATGAGCCATTACACCCAGCTACAATATATAATTTAGCAGATGTTTTTATCCCCATTTTGCAAACAGCTAAACTGAGACCTTTCAGTGTACGGATAAGGGATCCCGGAGAGGTTAAGTCCCAGAACAATACATGGCTATTAAGAAAGGGGCTAGCATCAGTCAGCAGACTCGGTTCCTAGTTTGTACATTCTCCATGGCAGGGGAGAAACTCTCCATCCCAAGGACCAAAGCAGTCTAGAGTCTGCAAATTACAGTTTGAACATCTGAGCGTAAATGTAAAATAAGAAAGCTCGATTGGTGGTCGGGAAGTACTGCAAAGAAGAGGCTATTTCTTTTCTTCGATGATTTATATACCACTTCATTGCCTGTTACATTTGGGTTAATATAGACCCCAGCTACACTTATACCACAGAGCAAGGCTAGGCATCTTAGGTCACCTACTAGGTATGGTTAAGCTTTGGGAAAACATGGATTCCCTTAATAATCTGAAAAAACTCATGCCAATTTATATACAACTTAAGGAAGATCCAGAAAACCTTGGAGTTTGGATAGAGGTTATTCCCAGAACTCCAAGTCAAGAACCCTGGACTGGACACTAAACCCTTCAGTAAGAATCTGCTCTGTGTGTGTGTGTGTGTGTGTGTGTGTGCGCGCGCGCGCGTGTGCACTTGTATGGTTATGGATGCAGTAAAGACCTAAGGCAGGCAGAAGTAAACAGTAAAAGTTAAATATATTCTTCCAGAATCTATTCAGTAGCAAGGAATGAGCACGGGGCTTGGAGCTGTTTGCACGCAGATCTCCCCATGCACCACAGCCCTCCTGCAGCCTAGGGCCTTCTGACTTAGGTGCTTTGGGTAGGTATTTATCGATGAATTAACTAGCATTCTTGCAGCTCCCAGCCCCTTACCCAGCTTTCTATTTAACCAGTGCCAGATTACCCTGTATTAGAACAGAGAGGTTGCTGTGTTCTGACCTGCATTCTAGTCCCTTAGATTAGTGACCTTGGTTGGGTCACTTCCCCTTCCTGGGCCTCACTCGCTCAGCTTGGTTGTGCCTTTTCAGTGTCTCACGGGCCCAGCTGGGAAGTCACTGGTATTATAAATTGGATGACTCAAGATCCCCAACTTCAAGGATCTCGGTCTTCTGGGAAACCTCGAACATGAACAAACAGGCTGATGCTTCACATACGTTGCAAGGCCTGGGCACCAACCCCTCAGCACACGCACACTGGAGCGTGTGAGTATGAGTAGCCCCCTCGAAGAAAGCAGGGCCTCTGAAGACCACTTCCACAGTGCACATGTCGGAGGATCCATGGTGGCAGGAGAGGGAGTCCTGAAGGGTCAGTTTCCACATCTGAAAAACAAGATGTTAGAGTAAAGTGGAGGTCAGCCAGCTAGATCCCAGCCTGTGGATCAAATTGGCCTGCCAGGTATTTTTGTAAACAAAGTTTTCTTGAAACATAGCCATGCTTCTTTGTTTACACATTGTTTATAGCTGTTTTCATGTTACAGTGGAAGAACTGAGTCTGAAAATCCTCATCTTCACTACCCAGCCCTTTACAGAAAAGCTTGCCAATCCCCAGACTAAGATACCTTCTAATTTTCCTCCCATCATAAAATCTCTATGACTCCCTAAGCATTAAGTGGATTAAAAAAAAAACTTGGCACAATGTCTTTGTGTCCCAAGGAGACCGCGAGTGTCATTCTCTGAGACAACTGGGACTAGAGAGCAAGCCCTCGGAATACAGAAAGTAGGCAGGCTCTGTCCTTTGGGGAAACTATTTTTACACTGTACAAAAACTTCTGCTTATTGCTGTAATGAAGCCCATCAGGGAGGTGCTCGTGTGTACCAGTTGGTGAGTATGCACTAGCAATTAAAAACAGTGACACTTCCAGGGAGCTACAGTCCATACCTGCACTCGGGCACGCCAGAGTTGGTCCTGTGCAGACTGAGGGGCCTACCCAGTGATTTGGGCTAGCTGGGAAGTCTTGGGCCCTGGGTGGGTATTTTTGGCAAAACTCCAGGAGAAAGCAAGGATTAATGGCTGGGAACTGGGCTTGTTCCTGAGAGGTTGCAATGATAGCAGGCTCTGCAGAGTCCCTTGGAGGATCAGATAAAGCCTGGAGCAGGTAGACAATCAGCCTTGCCAGATGGGGCTTTGTTTCATCTACACTCTGTATCCTTCTTCTCAGAGCATCCCCTCTTTTGATGCCTTGAAGGCCAACTCGAAGGTAGGGAGGAAGGAAGGAAGGGAGGAAGGAAGGAAGGGAGGGAGGGATAGAGGGAGGTTATTTTGATTAAAAAATTGATGAATCTATAGTCTTAAGAAAGGACAATGAATGCAGCCTGAAGATGCAGGAAAAAAATCATTATTTGAAAAAGATTCACCTAAAAAACAAAACACACCAGTTTAGATAGGTTCTGTTTGATACTTGTAAGAAAATTCAAGTAAACGTGGAGCTGCAAGATTAAGGAATTGAATTTAGATTTTAAACAAATTTTCATAATATGATCCAGAATATGTTTTGAAAGCATCTCCCTTCCTCTCTTATCTCTGAACAAAACTGGCCACTCCTGACCCTCTGTCCCCAAAGCATCTTGTTCCCTATGCTCAAGCCAGTTGTGTTGCACCTGCCGGTGCTGCAGGTGGCGAGCCCCTGCGATGCCGCAAGCTTTGAGGAAAGCCTGCACTGGTGAAATCCTCCTCTTTCGACCATGATGAGGTCTTTGGACAGGGTCTGGGTACAGCAGAAACACACCCAAAGCTCCCTTTTAGTATTAAAAACACACCAGAAGCAGTTCATTCCCTCCAGAGAGATGTAATGGAGGTGGAGGTGCAGCAAAGCTTGGGTCATTGCTCTGTTCTGGCCATGATGTCATGAGTTATGAGCTGGTGACAAAAGCACAGGTACAGTACAGTGGGTTCCTCTCTTGGTGCCCACACCACCTGTGCCACACTCTGTCACACTCACCCTCCTTGGAGGGCTGGGGTGAGGAAAGCTCTGACGTCCCTGAGCCTGTGGAAGGGAGAGTGCTTCTTTGACCTTGAGGGATTCACTGTCACAGCATGACACCTGGAGTTTCTCCCGTCCTGTCTGCAGTTTCCCATGGTGGCCTTGGAGAATCCTCACTGTGGTTGGTTTCTCACATGGGTGCTTCCATAAAGCTTTCAAAGAACCTGAAAAATGGCAGGAGGGCTCATCGGGAAGATGGGCTGGGGGTCCCTGCTGCAGAAAGAGCTGTGGTCAGTATTAGGGACAAAGGAAGGAGCCGGGCAGACATGAAAAAAGTAGCCAGGATTTGCCTCCAGATCTGGCCTCTAAGCTTTCAGCTGCAGATTAATAAACCACTTCCTTCAACATCTTTTGGCATGGTCCTAACCATCATTATGTCAATATTTGGCCTTTGAACAATTGTTGGAAATGTGCCTCTTTTAAAGACAATGATCAGGCCGGGAAACCTTTCCCTTCCTGTATCCCTTCCCGCCACCCTCATCCCTATTGCATCACCCTTCCAATCTTAGGAGGGCTCTCATTTCTTGCTGTTCCCAGCATTCATCTAAGTCTGGGAAAGGCCCTGTCCATCAGGACACCGCTAGCCTCGGGTGATGACTTTACCTTCCCTGCTCCACCCTCCAGCTGTCTGTTCACAGTGATGCCTGAGACATGAGGGAATGAGAGATGGGAAGGGCAGGGACCAAACCCACGGAGACCTTCAGCTTGGATTTCCTTTGAATTCCTGCCTGTCTCCCATGGCCCCTGGTGTACCCCAGAACCCCCAGGGGGCCCACTTGGGGACTTCTCTGCACAACTTTGGGTAGCACAGAACCCACAGTGCCTGCTGACTCTGGCCCTGTCCCTCTTTGTATAAAGCCCAATGTATTCATTACTCTTGGTGCGATGGTTCGGGCCCAGGTCTCTCATGAGGTTTCAATCAAAATATCAGCTGGGGCTGCTATCATCTGAAGGCTCGACCGGCACTGGAAGTGGCTTAAGGTGGCTCAGTCACGTGGCTGACAAATTAAGGGTGATCTCTTTCTCCCTCCACAGCCCTCTGGACAGGGCTGCCTGAATGTCCTCACAAGCTGGAGGTGAACCAAATGACAGGATCCCAGAGAGCACAGGGTGAAAGCTGCAAGAACCTCATGACCTACTTTCAGAAGCCACACGCTGTCATTTCCCTAGCATCCTGTTGATTTGCAGCCAGCCCCATTCATTGTGGAAGGACCTCCCCAGGATCCTGAATAACAGGACATAAGAATCCCTGGGGCCACCTCAGAGGCTAGCAACCATACTCAGGGTATAAGGTAGATGTCTAGTGGGAGAATTTTTCCTGTAAACAGTCATTGCTGTTGTTTATTCTGTATTTGCTATATTATAGGCATTATTGAAAATGTGTACCTACATGAATTCACTCAATATTTCCAACCACCTAGGAGGTGGGTACTATGATTCTCATTTTATACATGAGGAAACTGAGACTCTAAGAGTTTAAGTAATCTGCCCAATGTTATTTGCTTTGTAGTTGAAAATTCAACATTGAAATTCAAATAGTCTAGCTTCAGAAGCCACACTTGATGGCATTGCATTATCCTGCCTCTGGGTCACATTAAATTTTGCTACCATGGCTTAGTTTGCAATTGTTTGTAGGGGTGAGAAAGGAAATATCAAGGATAGAAGGGAGCCAAGGGCAGTGGAGATAGTTTGGTAAGAATAGGATGTTTGAGAATCCAGAAGCTCCTGCTCACTAGAGAGACTGCGACCATCACAACCACCCTCTAGCGCATTGTCCCAGTGGGCTCCCTACTTCCTATGCTGCTCAGGAACATCGTCAGGGTACCTTCAGTGTTGTGAATATACCACAACCAAGATCCTTAAGCATTTTTTACACCTTCCTGGAAAAGAATACAATTAACTTTTCCTTTAAATAAATTCTCCAAGACTGTCTATTAACAGAGATCTGCTGTCACCCACCAGGGAGGGCAGTGGGCAGTTTGCTGAGTGTTGGGAAGTAAATTACAAAGGAAGATCCAGCCTGCCCAGAAGGACTCTGCCTACACATTTGATCCTGAGAGAAAATCAACTTGCACCAGAAGAAAGCAACTGGATATCCCACCCTGTGTTTGCCTCGGTGGACATCCCAGTGGAGCTAGGCTGGGGCAGAGCAATCATAGATGGCCACATTAGTTTCACAGAAGTCAACCTGCAAGGTGAGGCCACCTCCCCCCAGGGGCCTTGCCCAGGTTTTGGCGACTCAAGAGATGTAGCTCTGCCTGCATTTGAGGGGAAAACCAGCAGGCTTTGTCACAAAGAACTATAGAGTGTGACTCAGGGCAGGATGCAGATTCGAGGAGCCCAGAGAGGATGGGGAGTGGGTGAGCTGCCAGTTTTGCTGCTCTGGCTTCATGGCCCTTTTTCCCTCTTCTTTCTCATGTCAGCTGAGGAGATGTTTGCACAGGTGGCTCACAGCTGACTCCTGCAGGGTCTCAGATAAATGAGACAGGTGACTCCTGGGCAACTTTTTGCCATTCTCTGTGGAATGGGGAATGGGACTGGATGGCCTCTCTCCTCCACCTCCTTTATTTATGGAAGCTTCCCTCACTTTCCAAAAGGAAGAGAGAGAGAGAGGAGAGAGGGAGGGACACTGAGATTATGGGCTCAGGGACAGGAAGCAGTGCGTAAGAGCAAGTAGGATTTGGTAAGCTGGAGAGTATGGACACAGGCACTGGGGCCTTTTCCTTCCAAAGCTGTCAGGTTATGGTGTGATCAAGGGCTCTTTGAAGGTCGTGTAATAGGTGATGTTACATAGGACTTAACCAAGCCAGGCACTCCTCTAAGGGTGACACAGGACAATCTTCTGAGGTAGGTGTACTTCTATTCCTACTTTACAAATAAGGAGATTGAGGCACTGAGCGATTAAGTAACCTAACCAAGTCCATCAGCTGTGTAAGCAGCCCCTGCCCATAACCACCTCTCCCTACTGATTTTCAGACAAGTAGGTCCTCTGATCCAGCAATTCCCAAGTAGCACTCATTCCTAAACTACCTTCATAATTCTGTGATATCTGTAGTCCTACCTGTAAAGTTATTTACTGAACACTTTCCTTTCAACAATTCATTGTGTTTACTTAAATCTGTTGAGTTAAAAAGGAATCTTGGCATTCCTACTAGAGATTTTAAAAATCAGCCTTTTTCATAAATAGAAAGGAAATATAAAAATGCATTCAGAGAAAACTGTGTTACTAAACATTGGCTGCCCAGCAAGTCCTAGAGCCCTCAGTTCCTGGGATGGGGCAGGAGAGAGAACATACAAGGGATTCCCTCTCACTACTTCTGCTGTGGTGTCCATGTTCCCCTGGGACTTGCAAAACTGTCTTGCCTGCTTTCTACTCTGAGAAAGCTGGGTTAGGTCAGTGTTCTCTTCTCATCTCCAAGGAAACAGAGACTCAGGGAGGGATACCGCTGTGCCCAAGTGTGTGCTAATGACACACTTGCACACACACCTCACTTACAGGGCTAATTCTTATAACCTACATCTCGACTATGCCACCTTGTCCCATGGTTCACCTGTTTCCATGGTAATTTCAAGCCTCTCCTGTCCCAGCTGTCATTGCCCACTGTGGAACAAGCCCCTGCCTGGCCACATGATGGTGATGGGTGCTGGAATTGAAATCAGGACCTGTGGAGCAGGGGATCTGCCTCTCCCTGTGACCAAAGTATGTAGCTTCTTCCCATCTGCAAACGGAGGCTACCAGTGCTTTCTCTGCATATCTCAGAGGGGTGCTGTCAGACTTCAAGTGAGGGAATGAGCTTACAACTGCTCTGGTGGAGAACGCTGCTGTAAAAACACGAACCTGTCTTCACTGTAACACATCTCTGGTATCCACGGTGATTGAGAACTGTGGTGGGGGGAGGGGCAAGCCACATGACTAGGCAACACAGATACATCCAAGTGGTCTCCTGCATTCGTGGGATGCCCATTTGTCCCCTGTGCTGGGTGCTGGGTGCCAGTTGGGTGTGCAGGACACAGCTGTGCTAGAGGGTAAAAACAAAGGAGCAGCTATTTCTGGGATAGGGCAAAACCAGCCTGATGAAGGAGCATCCTACACTCGGAGGTCTGCCGATTCAGATTCTGGTAAAGGATAGCCAATATTCACAGTGACCTCCTGAACTGGAGGCTTGCCACCGGGTGTTCCCTCTGCTGGCCTCACTTTTCACCTGCTTCAGTCTCTGTTCAGATAACCCCAGACTCAGTGACGCTGGTCCTGACCACCCTCTTCTGGGGGCGAGGGGTAGGAATTATTTTATTTTATTTTTCTGTGCTGAGGATCGAACCCAGGACTTCACACATGCTAGTCAAGTCCTCTCTCCCTGAGCTACACACCTAACCTCTACCCTATTCTAAATCATGCCTTATTCTAGCTCCTGGAACTTTTCCTGTATTTTTATCTATAGTATATGGCCTTCTGTGGATCTATCTATCTATCTATCTATCTATCTATCTATCTATCTTATTTACTATGGCTTTTCTTCAACTCCCCTCTGAGTGCAAGGGTGTTGATGATGATGATGATGATGATGATGATGATTGATTGTTATTATTAGCCCGTTAGAGCCCATGGCTTGAACATCTAGTTGGTGCTCAATAAATATCTATTCATTGACCTCTAACTGAGTTATCAAAGAAAGGCAAAATTATAGTCACTATACTTTGAAAATAGAGTGCTTGGTGAACTCTTTCACCCTCATCCTGTGTTAGACTGTGACATGTCCCTGGGTATACACGTCCATCCCCGGAACTGAACTCACTCAGCTTTACATTTTGGTACCGAGCCAGTCAGGCACATGGAAGCCAGGTCCTTTCCTAGCCCCATCTCTTTCTGTGGGCTTCCCAAGACATCTTCCCCCCAGAGGAGCTTCTACAAAACAACAGGGGATAGATAGATAGATAGATAGATAGATAGATAGATAGATAGATATAATATAATAGTTATAATATAATAGTTATATTATAACTATTATATAATAGTTATATTATATTAGTTATATTATATAATAGTTACATATAACTATATAACTATTATATAATTATAATTTAAAACTGTCTTTGACCATTTCTGTATTTCTTAGAGGATTTTTCATAAAGTCATTTATAGGAAAATAGTCATGATCCCTATACTATGACTGATGTAAAAAGGGAGAAATTATAGTAACTATTACAATATTAAATATTACTCATCCAATCAGATCCTCTTAAAAAAACTATAATGGCACAAGTTTCAAATTAGTAGCCCAAAATGCTTGCTTCACTTAAGTACATTTAGGACTGCTGTTGCCATAGGAACTCGAGGCCAATCTTGGTGGTCCCTTTGCATCCAGTTCTGTTGTTGAAGCTAGAAATTACCTTAGCCTTGAGTGTTTGTCAGCCGGCACCGTAAAGATGGGTTACGGAAAATGAAAACTTTCTTAACCAGTGAAATTACCTTTACTGCAGCAAAAGAAGCCTCTCAAATCTAAGTGTTTTTCTTCTTGAAAAAAAAGTATAATTTGTTGGACATTAAAATAACAAAAGGGCTTTGAGAAAGGATTATGGGTTTCTGGTGTCACCACTAGACTAGATTTACTTTATATCTGACTGATGTTGTCATTCTGCATTCTGAGGTAATGTTTTAGCTCTTTCTCTTCACATAAATAAAGATTTCAATGATAGAACTTCATTCCTTCCCTGGAAAATTCCTTTAGAGTTTTCCCTCTCAGACTCTCAGACTTGTAAACCATTTCACCGGGCCGGGCCAGCGTACAAATTGGTTGCAGAACTTCTGTCGGGGGCAGGGAACTCATTACCAGAGATTTTCATTGCTACAAGCTTAAAATGGAAAATGCAGAGAAAGTCTGGAGGGTTTGAATGGCGACGCTGGGCAGCTGACGCTTGCCCCAACCAGGAGGAGGAGAAATAAATGCTGTTTTTTGAAATGGAGAGTTCAAAGTTGTCTTCTTAAACCGAAAGGCGCCTGGCTCTGGGATTTCTCCGGGGCCGAGGCAGGGGATGAATGCTTGCTTGGGGTAATTCTGATTTCAGAAAGAAAGCGCCTATGTTTACAACCCAGGCTTGCCTGCTAATCACATGCCCTCCTTCCCCCCCGGATCCCCAGGCCTGCTTGCCTGCGACTCTCTGGGGGCCGCATAGATTTAATTAGGGCTAAAGCTCTTTAAAAATTCACATATATATTCCCTTCCATGTAAAGCAACTGCAGAAACTACCCGGGCTTTGAATATCTTTTGAAACCGAAACAACTGTATGTAAATAAAGAACCGCTATTTACCAACAAGGGAACAAAAAACTCGGGACCCCCTCAGCTCCCAGCTCACTGGAGGACTTCTCTCCCTGGCACTTCCTGCTTATTAGCTTGATTGCCAACTTGGGTTTATTATTCTCAAACTCACCCTGAGCCCAGGCCTTTGAATGCAAAGAAAAAATGGTGTTCATGTTCCAGATTTTTTTTTTTGCTTTATTCTCATGACTGAAGTAAATGATGAAGTATTTTCCGCCTCTTCGGAGGCAGCTGGAAGAAGCCTATATTGTAATTATTAAGCTATGGAGGCGGATTTGGAGCCTCACAATGGAAAGGTGGGGGCCTGGGCTATCTGGTCTACACCCCGCTCTCTGTATCTGCTCCTGTGGTCAGTAAAGGAAGGTCCCACCCAACCTGCAAAGGTGCCCTATGCCAACTCGGCCACAGAAATGCTCCCTCTAGCCCAGGAAACACATTCTATTTATCATTACTTGGATTTTAAAAGGGTATATGAACTTGTCTGTTTTAAAGGAAAGCCATTTGTATTTAACCAACACAAAATGTCAGAGCTAAACATAAATTTTGCTTGAAAAAAAATATTCCATGAGAAAATTCACTGCTTAAAGTAAACAAGGACCTAATAAACATAACCCTTCAGATAGAGATTTTGATTAAGAAAAATCAACCAGACAATTATCAAAAGTACAAATAGTTTTCAATATCCGACCTCAACAAATTCTGGCCCCTGATTTCGAATTTGGTTCCAATGTAGGCAACTTCCTCTGTACTTATTAAAAAAGAATAAATCAACTATATCTCCATTTTATTCTCAAAAGTATTTGTTCCTGGGGCTGAGGCTTAAAAGAAATATTTTTACTAAACACAGTGTACTGGGCTTCTCTAGAAAATAATGATGCTAGAGAAGGGTGAGAAGGGAGCCAGTGACCAGGGCAGTACAGTGCCCCCTTCCTGCTGGGTGGCAGCTATACTGTGTCCTGGTCCTCTGTCTCCATGTTGTTTCTGTCCCCCAGAGAGGGTGGCAGATCTATTTTCCCTAATTTCTCCTATACCAAGTATGTGAGTTGTTCCTTCTACTACTAATTAATGTGAGAATACAGAATCAAAGAGGGTGTCCCTCCAAAGAGTTGTTTTTGAAGACAAATTAATCCTCTTGGATATGCCTAGAGGCAGGCAAGAGATCTTCTGTTTTGTTGTGCAAAATTCCGATGTTAGAGGTGCAAAAGTTCCATTTTTAGTAAAGATTTTTGTTGACAAATTTCATCCACCTCAGTAAACACACACACACACAACACACACACACACACACACACACACACGCAGAGTCATTTCCAGGCTACAATTGTAAAAAGAATATGTTTTTGGAAATTGACAAACTCTTGAGCCACGTTTTACGTTTTGCTTCCTTCCTCCTACTCTGTCCCACCTCCCAGCAGCCTGGAGCTGCCTGGCTCCAAAGTAGGGCATGGGCTCAGGGATGCCCTAGGGTACATAGTGCTTTACAGACAGAATTTGAACACCCTCTCCCTCATTTAAACCCTAAAATAACCCCTGGAAATATTTTCCTTGCCCCCATTTTACAGATGTAGGTGTTAAGGATAAGAGCAGTTACATGATTTACAAGTCACACAGAGCATAAGTAAATGGTGGAGCAAAGATTCAAACCCACATGGCTTTAATCCAAATGCCAACCTCTTTCTGCCAAGTTTTCCTGACTTCCTGAAGACTTCATGGAAATGAGAATGAAAGTTGGACCTCGTAACTCAAAGATCAATATATGAAATGAAAGATGATTCCAGGTCATACTTTCAAGTTAAATATTTAAATTTTTGCTGACTTCCTACAGAATTAGGAGATTAGCCTCTCCTAAATCAATGTGCTTCAATCAGTGGTGATTTTAGGAATAAACCCTGTGCATGAGCCATAATAAGGCAGGCTAAACGTGCCACTCACCAAAGTCCCTTTCCCATACACGCACACTTAAAGAAGGCAGCTTGCTTAGTGAAATGTCTCTACAACTGAAAGTCTTTCTTCCCCTTTTCTTCCAACTACACTGGGACCAATCCCTCCTTCTCATCCTTCCCAGCTCAGGAAGTAATGCCCATATTTGCTTTGCTGGGGATTTTTTGCACCCATTCTTTAAATCATTGTACTTTGGCCCAAGTGCATACAATACAATCAAGATGCGCTTTTCCTTTTTGAATCTTCAAGAGGAAGGAAGAGGAGCTGAACTGCCTGAGCTCTGACTCTGTCAGGTCCCTGGGCTAAGTCATGGTACCCAGGCTTGGCAGTGGTGCCGGCTGGGGAGAATCTCGATTACTCCTTCATGGATGAGCACATTTGGTCTCCAGGGCAGCTGGGAAGTCTGTGTGCTGACTGTACAGAGAAAACAACTTGGGGGCAGGTGTCCACTCCAGCCTTTCATGCTGCGTCCCCAGCGAGCAAAGAAATAAGAACAAGAAAACACACAAATGAAATATTTTCATTAGAAGCTTGGCTACCGCAATCATGGAAGGCAGAACTAGTGCAGTCACGTAACTCCTTCCTCAAGCCCATGTTGGAGGTGGGAAATCTGTAAGAAGGTAAATGATTCACCCAAAGTTGCTCTTTGTTTACAGTAGTAGTAGGAGGAGGAGTAGAGTCAGGATTCAAGTCATGATTTCTTTTTACTTTGAGTCTATCTTTGTTGAACTCAATACGATATTTATGTCAATATCATTTGTATTCATTCCAACTGGATGGATTAAAGAATAACAAAACAGTGGTCAAAGATGAGGGGATATCTCTCCTATGAATCCAGCACCATTATAGGAAAAGGAAGGTGTTTGCAGATTTCCGTTTAATGCTGAACATTTAGGATTAGTTTCTTTTGGCTTTTTTTTTGGTACCAGGGATGGAACTCAGGTCCTTGTACTTGTGAGGCAGGTGGCGAAACCACTGAGCTAAATCCCAGGCCCTTTGTTTAGCTTTTTTTTTTTTTCTTTTTTAGGGTTAGTTTCTCACTGATCAAAACATCAATTCCTCCTCCTTCTGTACCCAAGAGTCCTGGTAAATACTAGCTGAGTCCTCACTTTCAGTCCCTAAGATCCCCATGACTGTCAAGGCTTTGCATATTTCTTCACATCACAGTTAGGCCTAGTTCATTCTCTCTCTCTCTCTCTCTCTCTCTCTCTCTCTCTCTCTCTCGATAGAACCCAAGATTTTACCACTAAGCTGCATTGCAGCCCTTTCGTTATTTTTTATTTCAAGATAATGTCTTGCTAAGTTGCTAAATTGCCTGAGCTGGGCTCAAGCTTGTGACCCTCTGGCCTCAGCCTCCCAGAGCACTGGGATTACAGGTATGTCTCATGCCTAGATCTGGTTTTGAGTGTTTATATTAGCTAAAAACAGAAGATTTTTCCAGGACCAGCATATTATAAGCACAGACAAACCTAGACCTCAGAGGGTCATGGAAATAGAACCACAGCATTTACATTGGAATGGTTACTTTCCACTCTGCCTTATTCAATGAGAAGGCCGGTGGATGGCAGTCCCAAGGGCCATGCCTGGGGTATTTGTACCCCAGTTCAGCTCTACCTGGTCTTGTGTACCAGCCAGGCCAGAGCTTGGGCGAATGTGAGGTGAGCCAGTTTCTGTTTGATGGGCCATTGTGAACCTTCTCTGCTGGGCTAACTGGCCACACTACAGCTCCTGGGGGCTGTGAAAACTCCAGATAGGATGATGGAAAACAAGAGCTCTGGAATCTGACAAGCCAGGATTTGATGATTCCTAGCCACTTAGTTGCTGTATGACCTAACTTTCCTGAGTTTTAGTTTCCTCGCCTGTAACATGGAATTACTAACTGCTCTTACCTGATGAAGATCATGTGAGATCATGGATATCAAGTACTCATGTCAGCACACACAAAATATCCAGTAATTAGTAGATTATCATTTCTATTAGTTATGTAGTTTGAATATGCAGCTTAAAGAATGTTAGGCTTAAAGTTGTGTAAAATATACTGACACACACTACCACGGGACGAAACTTGAGAAAAATGCTACTGATCAAATTCAGACACGAAAGGGTACACATGATTCCATTAACAGGAAAAATCCAGACTCGGCATAGAGACAGAGAACATAGAGACAGAGAACAGGTTCACAGTGATGGCGAAACTGTTGGAGACCGAGTGCCCGAACTACAACCCGAAACCCACTTATTTTTTGCAAAGTGCCAATACTGTAATTAAACCTGAATACAGAGGTTTTAGTTTAGAAAAAACAAATCAGACACTTGGGTCAAATGCCACCAGAGAGGGCTCTGCATGCCTGCTGTGGCACAGGTGCTATAGGTTCACCACCACTGAGTTGGAGGTTTCCAGGGACAGGGGGAGAGGGGATGGGGAGTGTTCGCTTCATGAGGAAAGGGTTTGCTTTTGGGGTGATGAAAATTTCTCGATGTGATGGTTGCACAACATTGCAAGTTCACTGAGTGCTGCTGAATCAAATACTTCACGTGGTTAAAATGGTAAATCGCACGTTATACATATTTTGCCACAATGGAAGCCACTTTTGTAAAGAAAACTCTCTTCATACATATGTTCCTCCCGTTCTCTCTTCTCCTTTGAGGTCACGTATATCCCCTGACATTCGTGCAGGCAGGATCATTTTCCATAGTCACTTACCTGAAAGATTAACTCATCAAAATCAAAACCTTTCCAAGTTTAAATAGGGTTTTACAACTTGCCCACATTAAACCATCCTGTGGGAGAGAGAAAAGTTACATTGTGCCATTTCACAGGTGAGAAACTTGAGATCAAGGTACGGTCTGTTGTGCTTGTGACATGTGCCATTTTATAGTGTTGACATCATTTTCTGAGGTCACAGAGCCAGTGGATGTTGGGGGTTGAATTCAAAGCCTTGCCTCTGGCTCCTGGATCAATGCTTTTAACTTCTTCATTTCACACGACAGATTTCTTGATAACACATTTCATATTGCACAAATTACTTCATTTTTATATTATTTGTATGCAAATACAATTGGATTGATGTTTATTCCTGGCTGACTCAAAGGGTGGGCAGACTGTGGCTGTTAGAGATTTTGCATTTGGACTGTTGACTTGCGTTATTTCACTGGAAATCACTGCCTTCACTAGAGGCCATTAGCACATCAAAATGGTGTTTGTTGAGCCAGGAAAAGTGATACATTATGCTTGCGTTTATTCTTTGGTCCCCAAAGACTAATCATTTACTTGTGTTTTTAAACACCCCTTCAAGTGCTAAGAGTCCCTAATGAATTAAATTAACAAGCCATTAGGGTTAAGAATGGTGGTGTCCATGTGGACAGTAAGTGTCCCCCTTACTGATGCTGGACACCAGGAGGAGACCAGTGTTCCCAAGGAGCACTGCAAACCCCCCTTCCTAATGCTGCCTGACACAGGACAAAGCATTCCCTCTGCATTGTCCCACAGTGTCTGTGTCAATCCTCTGACATGGGGCACTGCCATTCTACAGATGAGGACATCAAGGCTTGGAGGGATGGAGTGGCATGTTCACTGCCCAGCAAGGGGCACATATGTGAGGGACAGAGACACCGGGGAACACCCACTTTGTGGATGGTGTTGCATGCTTGTTTTGGTTTGGGGTATGCACACTTACTGAATTTCTACTACGATCTGCCCAGGATCCAGCTCCATGATGGCTTGAAGGCCATCTCCTGTGATGCTGCTTAAAGTTCTGACTTCACTTAAAGTTCTGACTTTGCTTCAAGGGACAATCCCCTCCTGCAATCCAGTGACTCCAAAGCCATTATAAGCACCACAGGAGGTGGTTAAAAGAGATTATTTTGGGCTGCCCCTAAAATCTGCTGAGCTGCTCAGCTGCTTTCTCTGAGTGCTTGGAAACCCACTGCTATTCTGCAGAGTCAAAGCTGCAGCCACATTAAAAACTTCCACAGACATCCCTTAGCTGAACCTCTTCCCAGGGGCCTGGAATACCAGTGTTTCAGGCTGATGTCATTAATTTCAATTATCACTGTCATGTTAGCCTACTTGGTATTGAAGGCTTAGGACTTCATGTGTATTTGTGATTATTTTCCTGTCTTGAAGATGTTGAAGCTCGAAACAGCCAGCTAACTCTGCTGAGGCCAAAGTGACCACTGCTCACCCTGTCTCCTATGGCACTTGGCCTTCCACGTCCCATGTTCTAGCTTTACTGCCAGTCTCCCTGCTCCTGTTCCTCACCCTCCTACATTCCAGGACCAGAGCCAACCCAAGACAGTCAACAAGAATGAGCCAGAAGGAGGTTTAGCATGGTGTGTGTGTGTGTGTGTGTGTGTTTGTGTGTGTGTGTGTGTGTAAATCAATTAAAAATAATCCAGGTATTTTAGGGCAATGGAGAAGGGGGTCAGCCATCACCCAAATCGAAGGTTTCCACTCTGTAGAGTGAGGGAGAATGTTTACGTTGTATTTAGCAAAATAAATTGGCCCTGTCTGAAGTTTTCTAACCAAAGGCTAGCCGCCCAAATCTACCTCAACACCACCTCTGTGCTGTTCTGAGCAGTACACTGCTAATCGGGACTTCTTAGTGCTAGGGGAATTTGGCTTCTTTTTAATATGTAATAATCACCATTACCTCTCAATTACTTAACAAATAGAGAAGCACAGGGCCATGTTATTTCCAAAGAGCCTCTTGAGAGTAGGGCTGGAGATCTCCAAATGTTACCCAGAATTAGCCAGGAGAGGGCAGGCGATCAGATCTTTTAATACGTACCCAGGGGAAGTGGATGTATTATGTTCTAATAACTCAGACAGTGCTGTAACTGTTCCTGGCCCTGTCAATTTAAGCTCAGCACTGGAAACCCTTACCCGCTTCTTTCCCTGCTAAGAGGCAGTTGGACAAATACGAAGAGCATTCAGTGAGGACCCTGCTGTTGCGAGCAGTGGGATGGACAGATTACTTTCCTCTCAAACTCAACAGGCCCGATTTGGTCAGAATTGAAATAACAGTTTAACAAAGATGGAGAGGATGTGAGAAGGAAATACAAATCAGTAAATGAAGTAATGATGAAAAAGAAGTAAGTGGTTTGGTATTGTGCAAACAAACAAAAAGCCACACCAGGATTTTAAGACATTTCCCACTCCCCTTTGGAAATGCAGGGTTTACCTTCTTCTCTCATTGGTCAGTGAGTAGTGTGCGAATTTTATGAAAGAGATGCTTTAGGAAAGTTAACCGAGGCCCATTGTTTTTAGAAATCTCAAGGCAACTTTTCAGGCTTTGAAGTCAGCGCTGTTTCCTGTGGGAAAGCAAGAACAAAAACAACAAAAAAGCAAAAAACAAAACAACAAAAACTTTCCAGTTTTATTTCCAAGATTTGACTTAAATTTAATGTAGAATTGCAAACTTGAAAGAAGCTTTGATTTTCTGGTGGCATGAGAACTAAAGCTAAATTTGGGTTGAGCTTCAAAACCCTCAACATATAATGAGGATTAAAAGTTAGGGATCTCATTGCCCCAAAACGTTCAGTTTCATTTCGATGGGCATCTCAAGGACTCAGAGGAAGGCAGGCTTTTCATCTACAGGAGCATGGAGACTTCAGGTATCCTGCTTGCTGGCTTTGCATAGGTCTTTACACTGAGTGAATGGCTGTGCATTTGTTGTAGATTCAAGGGCTAAAGAAGTAAAGGGGAGAGAAGAGATTACCCTTTCAGAACCCCGATTCCCTCTAAACCTAAGGTAAGCTCTTTATAACTATTGATCAAGAAATAAACCCTCCTTTATTTTTCCAAAGATGCAATAAAACCTTTTCTCCTGCTGCTATTCTCCAACTCTTCCTGCAAGCACAGAGTTTGTATTGACCTTGCGTTTCTTCTCCCAGAACTGTCACTTCTGAACTCTTCTTAATTGCTGCTCTCCTCCCAATTCTCCCTCCTTAAAATGGGGAGTGGAAAAATCCAGGTGGTGAGTTAAACTTTTTCATAAAAAAAAAAAAAAAAAAAAAATTCCACATCATTTACATTTCCGACTCTCCCAGTAAGAAAAACAGTATAATCTTGGTCAAGATATTGTAGTCTCTAGTATCTCATATGCAATATTTGAGAGTGAATTTTTCTAATTATTTCAGATGTTTTTTCTATGATGACTTTGGAGATGATGACTCTAGATGATTTCTGAACACTTTTTTGAGGAAATAAAATTTTCTTGCAGATGACAACACATAACTTTGCTCAGTGGATGAGTTTGTGGTGCCGGTCACTGGTGCTGAACACAGAAGGGACAGGTAATGAGAAGCATATAGATGTTTGTGTTATTTTAGTAGGAAATCCATGTGCCATTGGTAATGAATTGAAGGTTAAGTGACAATGTTTCCTTGCAACCGCTATTGTTGTGTAGCCTGTAAACTGAAAACTGGATTAGCCTTTAATTACCTCAACCATCTCTCAGTCCTGAGACAACATTACCACTCCTACCAGTAGTATTTGCATATACAATTTAATGAGAGAAACATCTGTTTGCATATTTGGGATCATTCATATTATGCAGATGAATAGATATTCACAGTGTGATAGGCATTTGTACTAACCTCTCATTTTCTTTCTTCATTCCTGGTCTTTCTTCACCCTCTGATTCAGCTGGACTTATACTAATTAGAATCAAAGGCTGGCTGGAGCCAACAGCCCTGTGCAGAATGAACAAATGCAGCACAATCTGCATGCCTGCAGAGCCACGTTTTACTCAGCTGGGGAAAAGATACCATTGATACATCTTACAAAATGTACACTGTACAGGCCCATGTGTATGCGTGCATGTAAGTGCTTTGAACAAAACTATGGTCAATTCAAACATTTTTAAAAATCCCACATATAGGGGCCAGGGATTTAGCTCAGTGGTTCTGCTGCCTGCTTCGAAAGCTCAAGGTCCTGAGTTCGACCCCTGGTACCAAAAAGAAAAAATCCCGCATATCTCTATTTTTGGATAACTTGCTTTTACACACAAATTTCCTCTGATGATTACATCAAATGCTTCTTGTACAGAGTTGAACGGTTTTAGAGCAGGTATGATCCTGGAGGGCAAAGAGAGTCAAACCTTTGTTTTCTCGTGGGGTACAGGGAGGGCTGACTAGGTTAAGCAATTTGCCAGCTGTTGCCTTAGTGGCTCCTGGTGGAGCTGGGCCTGGGGTGTGAGCTTCCAGTCTCTAAACCGAGTGCTTTTCTATTGAACTGTGTTACCTTGGTCTATGAATTAAGTTTAGAGACATTTATAGCAGCCAGTAAACCCATTTTATACAATTTCCTAAAATAGCCTATGTGGTTTCCAGTGGAAGCCACCATTTTAAAGGTTGCCTATCATATATGATATGCATATTATCTATACAATCTTTAGCACCAAATCTTTTATATTTTGTGTAATGTGTTTTGATTCTTGACTCTGTAAAGTTTTTATTTTTGCATTGGTCCAAAAATAATGAGAGACTTTGTAAAGATTTTCAGGGCTTTAATTTCATTGTGCATTTTCAATGCTCCATTCCATATGAAAAAGTGTTGCTTCTTTATGCTTTTTAAAATTAAAAGAAACTTTTCAGTTGTAACTTAATTCCATCACCTTCTGATCATAAACCTTAGCCAGGCACCATCACCTTTTAGCATCTGAAGTTCTCAACATATACCATGGAAATTATTTTACACAGCTTCTCCTGATGACTATATTGTCGCATCAGAATGAAGACAGTTCTTGGCTTTCATTAGCAAATCTATCCTCATTAATTCAAATTAAATGGTGGTAGTGGTGAAGGGGCAGCCAGATTAACTGGGGAATACTTTGAACCATTGAAATGTTTTATGGGAATGTACTATTCTTATTTCTATGGATGCTCTGTAATTAACACTGGGCTGGAACTTTAAAGGTCTTTAGGATACATGATTAATCAATTGGTTTGTGATTTCATATCCATTATTTGCCAGGAAGGATGTATGATAAGAGTAGTGGAAGCAATTTGTTCTATACTTTCCATATCTCCTTATAGCCTGTCTCCTAATTAATACACCATTCATTTATACTATCTGCAATATAAAAGCATTTCTGAAAAAGGAAGGACTAGTTCAGAGAGCATCTGAGTTATTGTCGTTTCCAAATAAGTAACATTTTTACTGTATTCTCCATATAGAAATGGACATGATAGTTCAGTTTGATTCAAAAAGATATTTTGGAAAAGTGGTATGAACAGCACTGATCAGGAATCAGGTCTCTATCTGGAGTAGAGTTAGCTTGAGCAATCATTTTAGATATCCATCTGCTACTGTTTGACAAGTAATATTTTAATACTAGGTGAAAATGTGTCCCTTCCCATTGTAACTATAAACACTGTGTGTGGAAGCCACACATGGGACATATTCAATCAATAACAATGAATATTTGTTGGATGGATGGATTGTGGTAGCATGAAGCATCCTGACTCTATTAGTTATTTCTAGATGCAAAAGGATTGAACATTTCCAAAGACTTCCATACACATTTTAGTCTAGGACAAAGTTTTGCAAAGAGAGGGGTCCCTTTCATTCATGATTTCTAGTAGTAGTTGATCTATTAGGTATAGTGTGAGCATCTGGCATGGGTTTTTGATCCCTTTGGAATTGTTCAGGTGTGTGTGTGTGTACGTGTGTGTGTGCATGTGTGCACGTGTGCGTGTGTGTGTATTGGGAGGAGTAATAAAGAATGTATGGAAAACTGCATGCAGTAGACAATTCAAAAGTGCAAATAGCTTCTGGCTTAATTGTGACTTACGTATTTTTTGTTTATGTTAGAGCTCTTGTTATTATTGTATATTAATTACTCTCCACTTTAACTTGACCTGGGGGTGATCTTGCTGTATTTCTGGCTATGTTCTAGTCTACAGAATCTATCCTGTGTACTCTTGGGTGTGTTGGCTCATGGGCCAGGAGTGTACCCCTTCCAAGACAGGAGGGAACAGGTGTTATGGGGTGCAGAACCCTGTATCCCCTGTGGCAGAGGTCTTGTGCGAGGTGGCAGACACACCTGCTGAGTGCTCAGTGGGGACTGCTTCAGCTTCTACTGGAATTGCACTTCACCTGCCTCTGACCTAATGAGGTCAGAAGGCTTGGAAAGGGACAGAGTGCCTGCTTGAATGAGGAAGTGGAAGCACATACACCTTACTGTGATGGACAGATGCACTCTCCAGGATGACCTTGGGCTTCCATGGGTCCATCGGCTTTGGGCAATATAACACTGCCAACAATCCACTGGGGCGAGGAAAGAAAATACTAGCACTTTTATTAATATGCTTTTATCAAGAAGGTAAGAAATAAGATAAGCATTGATGGTAGTCATCAATCACAATGATAAATCCCATCATAACTACATACACCAGGGACGACCGAACCAGCGGTGGGGACATGTGATCAAAAAGGGTCGGAGGCCTCAGTCTATGGAAGATGCACAGCGTTTTCCAGAACACCTGAATAGAGTCCTTGCCTATCTCCCCAGTGTTCGTCTCTAGTTTCTTCTCTTTTATTTTCCCACAGTTCTAGACAGTCTGGATATCCCACAAAACTTTCAGGGTTCAGAATATGCTATGCTGTTGTGTGTGCCTCCGGCCCTTTGCACCTGCTACTTTTCGACCTTGGGTTCTCTTCCTGTGCTCAGTGAATTTTTATTTTATTTCTGTATACCGTTTCCTTCACTTATTGGGCAGCGTGGGTCTGTCTCTTTGCCCCACCACATCACCTTTATCTTCTGAGCAGCTAAAGGACAGAGCTTGGTCCTTATACATTTGTGTGCCTGTAGAACGGAGAAATGAAAGAATAAAGTGAAAGTAGTCTTTGCTGACAGCTAGCTGCGGGGTTTGTATCCTGAAACCCGCTCAGGTTGCCAGGAGGGGTCGCTGTTGGCACTTCCTGTAACGGTGAGGACCTCCCTTGTCTCTCTTCTGGGCAGTGGGATCTTTCCCAAGGTGGCAGTCTAATTTCAGCTGCTCCTTCCCCTCTCGTTTCCCTGTTCCCGGGCCCACTCTAGAAACCAGAGCCTCTGGTTTTATCGTGGGAACTGTGCCAGGGGTTCCTCGGGAAGCAAGCCCGGGCGGCCCGGTGTGCAGACCTCAGCGGATGGGCCCCAGATGCTCCTGGGCACGTTGTTGGTGGCACCCCGCTGCTGCTTCAGCCCAGACAGCCCATTTGGTAGCAAACAATGGCTCATAAAAGAGGCTTTTGGAAATGTCCGTGTCTGAGAAATAGCACCCAGCACCCGAGAGCAGAGTTTTCGAGGCACAAAACCACGGCTCTGCTTCTGAATGCAGGTGGGCTGGCTAGTCATTGGGTTTCCCTTTGCAAACTGGAGAGAAAAACGCACTCTACTAGGTGAGGCCTTTGTGTGAAGCCCAGTGCTGGAGAACAGGCGTCCACTGCCCTTTTCAAATTACTATGAAGGAGTTGATGCAAATAAGAGAGGCACTGTATGTCTGGGTCTCATCCTTTAAAATTGCTAATTTTTAAACTCTATTTTAACTCAAGGACATTTTTCTACCTTAGTAATAAATTAACATTTCAAAAGTACTTTTACCTGCTGAGATGGTTCATTCTGCTAATATGGGTAACGCGGTGGACTCGAATAATTAGTGTAAATTGCCTTTGAATAACACAGGGCTGGGAACAACTTTAACTTGCGAAAGCTTAATGCCCCTTGCTGTACAGGATGAAGAGTCCTTAATGGGGCCTGGAAAAACAACTAATACCTACAAATCAAAGGAGAAAAGCCGTTTTTGATGCATTTTGTCTGAGAGTGTGAGTTTTAAACTAAATTGTTAACACTTCCTCCCTGCTGAGGGTCATGGATTAGCTAGGCTGGGAGATTCTTTGAGAATCTTTCACACTGACCAGGGGAGGTAGGGGGTTCCAAATACAAGTGTTTTCTTAACCCTAATCCCTACCTCCCTGACTAGGACAACGCTGCATTTCCCTCTAATTAGGTGAAGAATTAGGAGGTGGATAAATGTGCTCACGGATGAGGATAAAGTGATTAGTTCACTCCAGACCATGATAGTGATTTCTAGGCACTACTTAGTTCTTTTCAAGATAATAACTTTTCTCTTTTTTTACAAAAACGTATTCAAGCAAACCTCAAACATCTATTTATAGGCAATGATAATTATCTTTGGGCAAGTTTGGGGGAGCGTATTGACAGACGATTTTTATTCTCCTTTGCGTTTGCTTAATTTTTGTAAGATTTCCATCCCATCGAGGAACATCTAGACTTTCTCATCTGAATCAAGAATGATAATTATTTGTGCAATCTGAACGAAATCTAATAACCTAACCAAAAAATGTATTCACATTTAAATGATCCTTTCAGTGAAAGGGGAAGAGAACTTGTTGCTTAGGAGTTGAGATAAAGCCATTCTGGCTCATTTTATGCATATGAATAGATTCTACTGTGTATTTTTTAAAGGATCTTGTAGATATTCTTTATGGAGGTGTAATTTTAAATTTCAGGTTGATTAAAAACAGTTCTCGGGCCAGGGATTTAGCTCAGTGGTTCCGCCTCCTGCTTTGCAAGTGCAAGGTTCCGAGTTCGATCCCCAGTACCAAAAACAAAACAAAACAAAACAAAACAAAACAAAACAAAACCAGTTCTCAAATACTTGAATAGCTTCACACTTTGATGGTCTCAGCATCCATCCTTTGCTCATGATGAGCATCCCAGGGCTACACAGACACTTACTCAGTTTCTACACAAAATCCTCAGAGAGGTGTCAAACAGAACATGTGGTTTTTGCACTCAGTCTGTTCCAGAACTGCACCCAAGGTTTCTTCTGCTTTTGCCCTTCTAGGTCACATGAGTACTGAACATTTTTCCCTTTTGTCTTACATAGTACATGGCTCCCATGCCATAAACACACAATGAAAATAACCTCCATCTCAGTAAAAAGAAAAGTGATAGCAATAAATAACAAAACGTAAGGTTCTTCCACCTCCTGTCCAAGGTCGTGGGAAGGTCTGAGCATCATTCTCTTGGTCCTTTCTGAAGGTCAAGGAGCTTCAAAGGCAGTGATCTATTTGTGAGCCTTTGGAGCAAGCTCTCCCAGTGGTGCCCCTCATGGATGTTCTCTCTGGGGATTATAGGTGGGTCAGAGCAATGCAGAAGTGAACCATGAGCCTGTAGCTGCATGCTGGGTTTTCAGGCTCAGTTGCAGAGTTAGGCTCATTTAGCCAGGAGTAGACCCTGCCATGGCCATCTCTTCCTTCAGGAAGACAGATTTAGTTATTTATTTATGAACAAATTTTCTTTGAATTGGTGTTTTTCTTTGCCATACTACAAATATACTGGCTGGTTTAAGGTATACCATGAGCATAACGCCCAACTATGCTATACATGACAAATCACACTGCATTAGCCAGAAGTATGCTTCCTTTTGCTCTTATCAGACTTGTTTCCTAAACTGCAAAAAGATCTGACATGGTGCTGGTTAGCAGTATGGCTTAGACAGTCTCTATCGTTATCCATCACTGCCACCAGCTAGCTGGAGGCATTAGGTACCAAGCTAGGAGAGGGGATGCTGGCCTACCACTCTCTGGCCAGGCTAACTGGCTTATTTCACATCTAAACCAGCTCTTTCTGAGTCCTGTTCTTCCTTACTATTGAAGCTTTCTTTCTCTTGTGTTTTTGTTACTATATTTTTGTTTGGTTTGGTAAAAAGAAATCTTACTCTTGTCCTTTTAAGAGCATATGCAGTATATGTTATATTAATGTATAAAGTATATAATGTTATATTAATGTATAATATGTATATATTATACATCTCAGTAGCTTATTTTTAAATTCTTCATAGCTACAGACAAGAGAGTGAACACACACACACACACACACACACATATGGTAAAACACACATTCTTGAGCTAAAATAAGAGTGTAAGTTAGATAACTGAGGGAAAAGAGGCTAAATGAGAGCCCTGAATCTGACCACTCCCACCTTGGTTTTGACTCGATAAACTCCATGACAGGGTGAGAATTCTCAGCAAAAGGTAAATCCAGTCTAACAACTTGGATTTAGCATCTTCTTCTTCATCTACTGTGGTACTATATCAAACTCCGTCATTTTTGCATTGCAGTAAGGTTCTTTTAAATAGCATCACGAGCTAGCTCGGACTTCTGGCTTCCGACCACTCTAAGGCGGAGCAGGGAGCATCCGAGCTGGATGCTTGCATGAGCGAAGGGAGCCTCACCCAGGGACAGCAAATAACATGGGCTTGAAAACAGAACCGTCACCCTCTTTGTGGCCCAAATCTGATAGGATCCAGCAATAGGTCTTCCAGTAGAAATATCTACATGTCAAATGGTAAACTTGATAATCGCAAGAATACATTTAATGCAGCAGGAGAGAATACCCAACCAGAAGATTAACATTTCTGTTATATAATTACAAGTTCACGGAGTTCAGGTTCTTATCACTTTATAGTGAGTATAGAAAGTAGGAGTGATCCTTTTTAATTTGTAATTATTTAACGGCAATGTGAGGTCCAGCGGCCTTATTCTTACCCTTCTGGGCTGGAAGACATTTGTATGCAGAACCCATGTGAGAAGGCACAGTACACTATCAGGAGAAGACATGTTTGATTATTCTTTAAAACCAACTAAGAGAAGTTAATCTCATTGAACTTCTTTTTATTCAACAAAAGAGTTGGATGTTTCCAAGTCTAATGTGACTATAATGTTCATTAAATGAACTTCTTTACACCTTTAAATGGATTAACTGTACATCTTTACAGTCTAATTATTATACATGTCATTCAAAAAAATCGCAGATCTAATTCAGGCATGATAAAGGCCTTTCTTGTGTGACTATGGGAAAGACACTGCAGTAAATGAATGTAATTTTTATCAGTGCCATTTTTTTTTTAAAGGGCACATGTTGCTGTGAGGATGTGGGAGGGAGGGATGGTACTGACCGTGCTGACTTTTCCTGCCCTGGTAATTTTATTTTGGAGATTTAGGACGGGTCCGCGCGGATGCCTGCTCCTTTTGGCCTCCCAGTACCAGGTACCTCGGAGGCCCCGCCCACCTCCCCCGCCTGGGTAATGACTTCAATCTGCCCAGGACAGTTCCTAGTCAGATAGGTGATAAATTATGGACCGTCCAGCTCAGTCCCCGGCCTTTGAGGCTTCTCTGAGTTCCCACATCCAGACCTTTCCTAAAAAGTGGAAAAATCCTTGTAATCATGCTCCAAGAAATAGCCATTCTGTTTTCTTGTGGACATTTGACAACCCTCTTGGGAGCCTGCACATAGATCCCCTTTTCAGCATTAAAACTGGCATGGACTGGCAGCTCCCTGGTGTCCTAGGGACAGAACGGGCCCTGCTTGGCTCAGGTGACCCCAGAAAGCTCTGGGAGCTATGGGAGAGAGGCAAGGACCTTTGGTTCTTCAGGGACAGGAGGCTAGAAGTTCCCACTGAGTGATTCAGACCTTTTCTGCTGACAGCCGAGGAAGGCATAGATCAGTTCATTTATCTCCCCAATGTTTTTGGAGAGATTATTATGGGTTAGGTACTGTGCAGGGCCCATCAGATGCAGCCCAAAGTTGAGGAGAGACAATTACTATGCACAGGGGCCATTCCACATGGAAAGTGTTAATAAATAATTTTGTAAATTGAAGGAGGCTCTACATTTTCCAGAGAGCAAGGCAGGCTGAGAGCAGCAGGCTGGTCAGAAAGGCGAGTCCAGAGGGCTTGCTCTGCACTTGTGCAGGCTCAGGCTCAGCAGTCTCACACTACTTTTCCTTACCTTGTACCAATACGAAGTTGCTTTGGAGTGGTGCAAAGAACCAAGGGAGGGACATGGACACCCTCCTTGGAGCTCTTCAATAGTCCCCTTGACCCTAGTCCTGGAGCCCCCAGTGGAGCTGGGGAGACAGAAGGGGGATCCAGCGTGGACCAGAGTGGGAGTGGGTGTGTCTGGAGTCTCCTTGGGGGACAGCCCTTCAGGCAGGCACTGCTCCGGGCAGAGCTAGGTGAAAAGGCCAGCACTGCTCTTTCCTAGCAATGTATCAACAAGTGACTTAACCTCACTAAGCCTGTTTCCTCTTCTGCTAACAGGGAGAGTTATACTCTTCTTTCAATCCTCCGAAGGGCTTCAGAAACACCAGGTATATAGAGGGCCAGTCCAGAGCACATAGTAGGTGCTCAGTATTGTCTAGTTCCTTCAGTGCCTCTTTTTTCTTATTGTCCTCCCTTTCCCTGCCCCATGCCCCGTTCATAATCGTCTATAATGTTCACTTAGCTATGGAAAGTCTTCCTTCGTAAGCAGTGTAGCAGCTCAGAGTCTACCTCTACTCCTGCTCTTTTCCTTTTGAAAGCAGAATCCTGAGGCACTCAAAAACCCAGAGGGTGGAGTGAGGGCCAGTAGGACCGTATTTGGGACAAGTGGACACTCCCATGCCATGGGCAGTTACAGCATGGCTAACTGTAGACGCCCAGGCCGAAGCCCCTCTTTGGGCCCTGTGGGCTCACTCCTTCTGCCTGCACTGACATGTCTGGATTATCACGGAGGCCAGGGTGACCTGGGTATAGTGTGAGTGGAGCTATCCATGCCCCATCAGAGCCCACCTTCTGGCCCCTTTGTTCCTGGCATTCTCAGGGCATGGCCACAGTGGATCCAGAAGCTTTCAGAATGTGTCTGAAGGCAGAAAACTCTTTCATAAATCATTTAAGGTCCATGTTGTACCAACATCAATTATCAGAATTAATTGCTCCTTAAAATGTAAAGAATTGTGCTACAAAGAGTCAACACCAGCTCGGGACCATTAAGTCTCTTCTTCAAGTCTCGCAGAAGAGCACAAGGCAGGTGGCAGGAGAAAGCAAACATCAGCTCATTGTGTGCTAGGTACTGTGTGCCCGTTTCCAAACTAATAAATACTGAATGAGTAAATAATTTTGTTTTCTCTCTGTGTTATAAAGATTCAGTCATATTTGGTCAAGTAACTTCAGGGAATATCATTAAATACTTTTCAAACAGTACTTCCTTTAAGCCTTATTCTGCCACTGGAAAATAGCGACACATACAGTTAGAAAATGGGCGGAAGGAGGTCTGTGTGGGATGTGACTCACTTTCCACAAAAGGCTCTTCGAAACCGAGACTGCCACTCTGGTGGCAGAGGTCAATAGAGCGAAGCACTCACATATTCGTTTCCTAATTCCAAACGGGGCTAGGGAGCCAATGGTGTAAAATGGAATGTTAAATAACAGAAATTAAAATCTTTTTTAAAAAAATTAATTTTATTGGTACATTTTAGGTATACAATACAATGACATTCATCATTGGGAATTTGCACCTTTACATAATCTCTCTTGGTTCTTATTTTTTTCCCCATTCCCCTGCCCTCCCTCCAACCCCTCCATCTTTACAAAGACTTTGTTTCCATTTTTTCATTTACTATGAGAAAATGAAAAAAAGAAATTAAAATCTCACTGAGCAAAGGTATTTTGTAAATAAGTCAGAAAAAATGAGCTATTAAGACCCAACCCAGGATATTTAAGAATAGAATGCTAGTGTGAAGAGACAACCCACAATGTGGGAAAATATTTTCACCAATGGTCCCTCAGACAAAGGTCTGCTATCCTGAATCTATAAAGAACTGGAAAAAAAAATCAGACCTCCCAAATTTAAAGACCCAATCCAAAAATGAGCATCTGAAATGAACAGACATTTCTCACACAAAGAAGTAGAAATGGCAAATAAACATATGAAAAAAGGTTCAACATCACTGGTCATTTGAGAGATGCAAATGAAAACAATGCTGCTGAGATTCCACCTCACCCCAGAAAGAATGGCTGCTATCAAGAAATCAACCAATAACAAATGCTGGTGGGGCTGTGGGGAGAAAGGAATCCTGCTCCACTGCTGGTGGGAGTGTGGACTGGTGCAACCACTGTGGAAATCAGTATGGAGATACCTCAAAGAACTAGGACTGGAAGTCCCATTTGACCCTGCTATTCCCCTGGCTGGGTATCTTCTCCAAAGAATTAAAAGAATCATACCACAGAGATATTTGTGCACCCATGTTTATAGCGGCACAGTTTATAATGGCTAAAACTTGGAAACAGCCCAAATGCCCATCAACTAGAGACTGGATAAAGAAAATGTGTTTTTTTTAATAAAATGGAGTACTACTCAGCCATAAAAATGAGAAATTAGAGACATTTATTGCTAAATGGATGCACATTGAAGCGATACTCTTAAGTGAAATAAATAGCACGCACATGTGTAAATACCGACTAGTTTCTCTAGTATGAGAAACTGAAAGTGTAAATAAGGACTAAAAGGTATAATAGATAATGTAAAATAGGAAGAAAAGGGGCAAAGAGGAAGGGGTAGGGGAAAGGAAAGAAGGGAATGGAATTAATATGAGAAAATGAAAAAATGGAAACAAAGTCTTTGTAAATGGGGAGGGATGGAGGGGTTGAAGGGAGGGCAGGGGAATGGGGAAAAAATAAGAACCAAGAGAGATTATGTAAAGGTGCAAATTTCCAATGATGAATGTCATTATATTGTACACCTAAAATGTACCAATAAAAGGATATACAGTTTAAAAAAAAGAATAGAATGCTAACTTTTTACTTCTGTATGCAGTGAATATGTATACATATAATCTTTATGGTGTAAATGTGTGAATTATATATAAATAATATGCATGTTATATATGCCAAGGGA
Organism: Heterocephalus glaber; assembly: GCF_053883595.1. Taxonomy (NCBI): domain Eukaryota; kingdom Metazoa; phylum Chordata; class Mammalia; order Rodentia; family Bathyergidae; genus Heterocephalus; species Heterocephalus glaber. The sequence goes on from NW_028258320.1 coordinate 66,208,124, forward strand.
ATTAGCCATGAATACCACTTGTTAGCCAGAAAACATACATTATTACTTCAAGACTTTTCTCTACCAGTGATGGCTGTATTTCTTTTTCATTATAGATTTACTTCATTTATGTTAATTTTTTCCTAGGCTTGTCAGGTAATAGACCAGAAACTTTGATTTTGCACATGCAATATTCAGAGACCCGGCCGGCCCTGGCTCTGATGCTCAGGAGGGAAAGGTCCTTTATTCAGGAAGTTACTTACTGGACAATTAATGTGTGGAAATTAGCAAACAGTATGTGCAAAAGATAAATTCACATTAAATTTCCAAAGGGTGGAGGCTCATTCTTCTTGTAACAAGGCAGTGACAACTCTTGCTGATGGAATAAATGGGAGCATTATACTTCAGTCACCAATGATCAGAGATGAAGCTTTGTGAAGTCTTTTCTAATGAGGCCCCCTAGCACCCTTCAGTCTTTGTATATAATGGCATTTTATTTCTGAAAACCTGGGCCTGCGTTTAGCTCTTCCAAATGTTAGGGACCATGTCCTGATTCCCACCTGTCATGCTGTGATGAATAGATACGTTTTCCATTTCTCCACCCAAAACATGATTCTGGGTGTCCAGAGTGTGGCAGGTATGTAAAGCTGTAGCAAAACCAGGTGTTCCACCATCATTGTTTGCTCATTGGCAGGCTTGATTGCTGAGGCGTCAGTGGGAGGGTGGGGGCCAGACAGTAAGGTTCTCACCATGGCCTCCCCTGGCTGCTGTCTGCTGCCGGCTGCTGTCTGCTGCCAGCTGCTGTGGCCGGTGGTCGCTGCATCAGGCGGTGCTGAGACCCAGGCCTGGAGGGTGGCTCTTGTGGTTAGGGGACTGGGGCTTCCTAGATCTTACTCAGGGCCTCAACTGGAACACTAGCTCCACAGGGAGGTGGCTGGCCAGCTGCGTGGCTCAGGATTTCACCTGGGAAGCTGGAGAAGGCCACGTGGCTGTGAGATTGCATGTGTGACCCCAGGGTCTCAAACACACGGTGCCTCGTGCATCTCTGGTTGGTTGTGCAAGCTTTTTCTTCACCACAGCACTCTGTGATGGCCCTGTCACCCTTGTGGCTTTGTTTGGTCAGTGGGATAGGGAGAGTTAAGCGACCTCATGATATTTTATGTTAATTCTGTTCTAGTTTTAGCAGATAATAACATGTTTTTGTTTGCTTTTATTCTGAGACCTGGAACCCGCTGTGGAAGCTCAGGAAGGAGAAGGAATCCTTGCTCAGGAAGTTGTTGGACAATTAACAAGTGAAAACTACACCAGAAAGTGCAAGAAATAATGAGTTCACGCTGCATTTCTTTTTTCAAAGATGGAGAAGCTGTGTTGTTTGGCTCAATGATCTTTAAAAGGCAGATGTTCTTCCAGAGAATTAGGTGGCCTTTCCAGTCACTGTTGCCTGGCAAGCACCAGTGATCATCTAAAGCTCCCCACTAGTAGGCAAAGGTGTGTGGACAGAGTGGCAGGTTCACAAGAGCCAAATTGATAACATGTTGGCCTTCTGGATCCCTGAGCTGACTTGTCTGGACAGATTTCTGGCTGGGGCCTGAGCACACTTGGGATGGTATCTAGGTGTGCCTCTCGCTGGGGCCCCTGTGTAGCTGTTGTCTGGGAGGGCCTTTGGTTGGAGACTGTGCACCCCAGTTCCTGTTGTCTGCACAGGCTTTGGCTAGGGTCTCCACGCACTTATCAATGGTATCGGGCGAGCCTCTGGGTTCTGCTTGTGTCTCTGTGTAGCTCTTTTCCATCCGGGTCCTTGGCTGTGGCCAATGGTATGGCGGCCTCTGGCTGAAGTTTGTGTGCCTGTGCAGTTCTTTTCTGAGCAGGACTTTGGTTTAGGCGGATGTGTAAGAGCCTCTTGTCTGCAGCCACGTGTATCCGGGCCTCACAGCTGCTCCCGGGGATCTGCGCGCACTTACTGGTTGAATGGCAGGCCTATGGCTCTCAATAAAATGTTTTCAGTAGGCTGCGGTTTGTATTTGGCTCTCCAGAAGACAGAGGAGCAGACCCTGAAAGCCTTTCTCCTTTGAGTGACTGCAGGGAAGCGCTTCTCAGGGCTTGGGAGTGAGGGTGGAAAATAACTCTACCCCCAAAACCTATGGATGACAGTCCTGTGGATCTGTCATCCACTGGGGCCAAAACATCACTGGGAAATATAATTTCACGCTAATTCTGACTTCTCATGCCTACTTCCTGAAAGGTTCAGGTTTCCGTGTGTGATGCAAATTTTAATCAATGATCAAAAGTGTTCACTCCTAGTATAGGAAGAATCCCCGATACTCTCTTCAATCAACAAAAGGCTTCCTTGTTGCAACTGGCCCAGTAAGAGTGAGTGCCAAACTGGCATCTGAGCATATTTAAATCTTTTCATTTTTATGTTTTGCAGTGCTGGGGATTGAATCCAGGGCCTTGGGCACACTAGGCAAGTGCTCTACTCTGAGCTACACCCCCAGCCTTGCCTACTTAAGATCTTCAATTCTCTTACAAGTGATGCTTCTTTGGAAACATCCTTCCTTCCTTCCTTCCTTCCTTCCTTCCTTCCTTCCTTCCTTCCTTCCTTCCTTCCTGCTTGACACAGTCTCAGAGCTGAGACGGTTGCCATTCTCAGCTAAAAGGTTGTGTGATTCTGACCACAGCCCCCAAATAGACACCTGTTGAAATAATATTGGAACCACATTGGTAACTAATCAAAACCAAGATGTCGACTCAATTAATCTGATGATAGAAATACCCAAGGGATACCTTCATGCCCAGGCTGGTGCTCCTAGTCAAGTCCAGGCTTGTTGTCTATTACCTGACAAGCCTGAGACAAAATCTGCATTAAATATATGGTAATTTAATTAATTCCTTCCAGTCCAGCAGGCAGGCCCCAGTGCTCCGGGTGTCCCTAAAGTAAAGGTTGCACCCCCAGTGGGCAAACACTTAGGCTATGCTTTCCTTATTTTAAGTGAGTGATTGGCAACCAAAGGTTCTGTGTGGAACTCTATGGGCCACTGAAGCCACAGCATCATTTTTCTTACCTTTCAAGGCATGATAATCAATTGTGTGAATTCATTCACAGGAAAATGTACCTTGTAAGAGTCAGGTCCCTCAGGGCATTGCCAAGGGTTCACATGCTTCCTGGCAGACAGAGGGGAGGAAGGGGGTCAGAAGAAAAAGATGGGGAGAGACAGAGAGAGGAAGACCTAGTTTAAAAGGATCAAGACAGTATGAAAGGGGAAAGAGAGAAAGAGAAAAGCTACAAGAAAAATATACTTTGTGAAATTAAATTGCTTTGTAATATTATTAAGACATCCTTTGAGCTGATATTTTTAAGGACACAAGAGCTCTTTTACTTCCAAATTTCAACAGTGCTGACCTCTGATTTATCCTCAGGAAACTGAACATCAACCTATTTAATTATTCTTCCCATTTTTCCAGTTTTCAAGATGAAGCTAATACAAAGGATGTGAAGCAACAGGTTATGATGTTTATGAATGCAAACACCAACTATGTGTTCCGTAAAGGAGAGAAGTGGGAAAGGCTGGGGGGGAAAATTGAGCAGCTGGGCCTGTAACCGTGAGCAAGCTGGGCCTTAATTCATAGATTGTTCCTGGAGGTTCTGAGGGGAAGGTGGGCTTCTCACAGGTGGTAGAGGAGTGGGGGACTTGCTGAACGCCCCGCCCATGTTCCGACCTGGCCTCCTGGTGACCAGGGACAGCCCGCAGCAGAGGCTGGCGGGGACTTGGTGTGTGTGCTGCTGGGGACAGGACTTGGCTCTGTGTGAAGCCAATTAGATTACATATCAAAATAAGAAGGAGGTGGCAGTACATTTTCAAGTGTGGATGAAATAGAGTACCTGCCTGGTCGGAAAACACCAGGTCAATAAAGGTCTGCAGACTTCATTAAAAGGCAGATCAGCGGGATGGGCCCAACTCATTAAATATGTTAATTTGCAGCAAAGAAATTAAAACTTTGGAAGAAGCCTGTGGCCAAGGCAGTCCCTAGCCCTGGTTCTCTGCACGGGTGACCTTGGGTGCTAGTCCTGGTGACCTTGTTTGCTGGTTTCTTTGTCTACCGGGGAGGGGTCTGGAATGTGTGATTAAAATTTTCTATGATTTCCTTTATTGGTAATTCAGCACTCAGGCACCTTAAGTAGCGGTGACAGGGTCTCAGGCAGAGGCAGGAATTTAGGATTCATGACCTCCTCCACCATGCTGTGATATGGTCACTGTTCCTTCTTGTCCCCTTTCCTCTTGCCGGCTTTTGGCTCTTGACCTTGCCAATGAGCTGAGCTATGAAAATGAGGCTTTGAAACCCTCAGGGGGGATGTAAAGGAGGAGACAGATGGTGCTCAGCATTCACTTCTCCAGGTGTCTGCAGGTCACAAGAAAACCCAAGGTGACGCAGAATCCAGTCTGTCAGGTGACACTGCTTCTAGGGCATTGTGTTTAAGGATGAATTTAAAACGCAGGAGGGAGAGAAGGGGCTGAGTGAAGCACTGGAGGCCCCAAAGTGCAGGCTGCACCAATTAGGTCAGCTACCGACGGGGAGCCTTTATCCCCGGCAGGAGGCGCCCCAGCAAGTGATGAGTGACAGAAGCCGCAGAGAGGTGCCCACTTTTTCAAAGGGAAAATGTAATTTGTAAACAGTCAACATCTTAACAAGCTATAAACAACCAGCCCTGACTTTAGCAGATTTCCCGAGGCCCGAGTGACTCAAATTCACAATGTTTTTCCAAAGCCACTTGGTTAATTTGCGGCCTGGTGTTCATTAGGGCGATGTGTCCCTGAGGACCAGTTCCGGTTCCAACATCATGCCTGGGGTCCGAGGACTTTCCCAAAGCGGGGCAGGCCCCGGGCAGCTCAGGTGCATCTTCTTGCCTCCCTCTCTGCCTTACTCACTGGCCTCGTAAGTAAGTCATCAACAATGTGTTTGTTTTGTTTTAAAATTCTAGCGTTTCAAAAATCGCCCATCATTTATCACTCATTTTAGATGAGCAATTGTGGGTGGATGCCAGCCGGAAGCTTTTCCTCCAGGCTCCTCCTCTTTCCCCCTCCCACCACCTTCTACTCCCCCCACCCCCCCCAGGGGAAATCAAGAAAAACAAGATTCTACTTGTCCAGGCCCTCGGAGACTCCTCGGAATTGCTGGAATCGTCACAATAAGTGGTAGTAATAGAACCATATACAGGATCGTAAATACAAACTGCTCCGTGGAGTGGCAAAAAATAATGAAGTAATTAGGTGAACGATCATCAGCACCTGTGACTGATCGGCACAAGCACGTGTCTGGCTTGCTCCTGTTGTTATTTATCTGGAACAATACACAGATTTTGAAGTTGCATAACTTCTCCCCCTTCCTTCTCCCGAGGGCTTCTGTCGCCCTAGGTGGGTCAGTGCCTGGGTCCTTGCCTGAGTGGCCAGGATAGGGGAAGTGTGTGACAGAACTCAGCCTGCAGAAACCACACTGGGGAGAGGAGAGTCCTGCTTCCCAGCCCATTAGGGTTAATGCCACTTTAATTAGCAATTGATGTGGCGCCTAAGAGCGCGATTTACTGTGCCATTTCTAGGTGAGACCTGTGTCCCCCAGACGAACCCAAACTGTAGCCCACTCAGATGGGAGACAATGGAAGTAAGACAGCTCACTGTTGATTCTAAACGGAAATGGCTATTCCAACGCTCAGTCCAGCTGATAGCTGGGATTTCTGCACAGACACATGAATTGCCAGGGGTAATTTCATGATGAGGCTCATAGCTCGTGTTTATAGTAGTCCTGCATGCCAGGCCCTGGTGAAAGCATGGCATATATATTTATGCCTCACTACCACACCAGAAGATACTGTTCTCACCCCCATTCTACAGATTGGGAAACTAAGGCACAGAATGTTGTCCAAGTCGCAGAGCCAGGTTTCCAACCCAGGCAGTTTGGTGCCAGGTACAGAGTCTTAATCTGTTGCTGCCCCTGTCTGTGGGAGCTGCACAGGGCTGTGGACCAAGGGGTGTGACAGTGTGTCCAGGACACCCGGGACTGAGCTAAAAACCAAGGCAAGGACGCGGTTTCTCACAGTCTGGTCAACTACTGTGGCTGAGGGAACGGCAGAGCACCAGGCACAGCCCTCAGGCATGGAGAGGTAGGGATGGCTTGGGGCTCTGGTTACTACTGAGGGAGAGAGAAATGTGTGAGGTGAGCGGTATGACCCCACCGGCTGGGAGCCACAGACAGGCTTCCGCCCACTCGGGACCTCTCGGGGCCAAACTGACCGAACTCACAGGTCACTTAAGAACTGGACTTTCAGATTCCAGGAAGGCCAGGTGACTGTGCTTTCCAAGGGTCTCTCTCCAGGCCAGGCAGAGTCCTTTACATCCTCCCCACACCCTGGGCATTATTTCTGGCCTAGGGGAGCTGAGCATGGGACCTTGGTGGATGACTGAGGACAAGTTACACAACCTCCTTTGTGCCTCAAATTTTTGTCTGTGAAATGGACATAATATTAAAGGAATTAATAACTGTTTGCTGCTAATGACGTGTATTTTATACAAAGGCAACTTGTCTGAGAAGACGATGCAGCTTTATCTTCAGGCCCTTGTCTCACAGGCCTTCCTCCATGGCCCTGGATTCCATATGAATAATTTGGTCTTCTATTTCATAGAAACTTCAGGCCCCTCAATACTTAGAAAAGGGAGCTCTGGGCTGGGCTGGGCTGGCTGCTGCAGCCCTGCCTAGCTCGACAGCGAAGCTTCTAAGTGCTACTCAACATGAAGGCGCTTGTGAAGGGCTCTTCTTTGTGGACAAGGACACAAACTTCTTTCAAAGAGGACAAGAAGCCACAGGAGGCAGCATCTGCTGGGATGGACGCACTACACAGTGATCAATTTGTCTCACTTCGCTCAGGGCCGTGCCTGCTAAAAAGCTGAAAGCACCACATCTTGGAGACCCCCTCAATCCTGCCCAAACTGGGTCTATTTGTCACCCTACTTGCTGGGGACAAAAGCCCACCACTGGGACTCTCCACGGACTCCTAGCTAGCTGAGTGCCCAGCAGAGAGTAGGTGCCTGGTGAACATCTGCTGAATGGCTGGAGTGCAAACTGACTGTCAGTAGCTTAGGAGCTTGGAAGAAGGAAAGTGCACTGTGATCTGAGGTGAACAGGTGGATTTCATGATACCCAGGGAGAAAAATAAACCTGCGATGGAGAATTTGGATTTGAAAATTGCCATTACTGGGGAAGGGGCTGTGGAATGGGATGAAATGAACCCCCAAATAGAGAAGGGCTGGTAAGACCCAGGGTACCGTCTGTTTACCTCTGTGTAGCCTGTAACAAACAGTATGTTTTCCACTTCCAATCTCCACATCTTCATTTTCTCAGCTTGGAAACAAGGTCTGTGTCAAAGCAGAACTCCGGATGCAGGCAGAATCCAGCCAGGGGTGAATGGTGCCCCAGGCAGGCCAGCAGCAGGCTTTGGGCATGCGGACCACAGCTCAGGCCTGAGTCCACATTCCACATGCTGTGTAGACTCCAATTACCCGAGGACTTAGAGATCAAACAGCCCAACTGTGCTGCACAATGAAAGAGGAGGTCTTAATTTTACTTTGCGATATACCCTTCCAGCCAGACTGTGCAAAACAATGCTCTGCATTTATGTTCTCCTGAGCCCTGAACTTTCCCAAAATTGTCCCGGGTTATCCCAGCAACATCTCTATAAAGTGGGCAGAGGAGAAAATTTAGATATTTGAAAGAATAGCATGATTTCTGCTAGCCTGGGCTGAGTATCATAGTAGCCACAGATGGCTTTATCAGAACTGTACAGTCCTCCATGGCCAAGGAGGGAATAGTATTTCAGTGTTATTTAATTTTACTTTTAGATATACCTTTCAGGTGTCGTGTCAGTGTGTGGGGAAAAGAGTTTATATTTGCCCTTAACTAGGCTGTGGCATATACATGCATGACTTGATGTGCAGAACACAAGGAAGCCAGGAAAAGACCAAGGGCCAGAAATTTGAATTTTGCAAATTTTATTTTTCTTTCCTCTTATGGTACAAACTGCACTTGTAGTGAGGCACAAGACTGCCAAAAATTAGTCTGATTTCCTTATCAACTGTAACATCAGTTAATAGATAAATATTCCAGAAACTGTGGTCTCTTCAAACATTTAAGATTAAGGAAAACATAAAGGTTTAATTTTTTTTTTGCAGACATCTAAATAGTTAGGTTGCAACAGAGACCTAAGCCCACAAATCTGACTTATTTTTACATACTGGCTTTTTTCCTTTACACTTCTAGCTTTCAGACAATGGATTTTTGAAATTGAGACTAGTGCAGTAACGTGATGAAAAATCTAAGGAATTTTTGATACATGAGTTTACCTGTATAATAATCACATTCTTCACGTGGCTATTTGTTTATAGACTTTTCTAAAAATGAATGCTACAGATATCTTAAATTGATCAATCTTTCCCTTAAAATAAATAAGCCTTTGATAAAGAGAGTATAAAATAAATATCTAAGATCCAGTTGAAGCTCTATCACAATTTATGGATCAGGATTATAGTTCACAAGGCAAATGCAAATATCTTTGGAGGCTCAGCATTATCTACTGGAAGCTTATATTTCTAATGGAAATTAACTTTAACTGGAAGGAGAAATGATCTTGTAGGATTTTCTATTTTGGAACTAATATACTAAATCATTTTGTATTTTATGGTCTTAAAAAGCAGTTAACATGACTTTGAAAGCAGCATTTTTCAACGACAGTAAACATTGTTGAAAGCTAGTGATAAAGTTTTTCTTCTGTGAGATTCCAAAATGACTTACCTTAGTTTTAGTTATTTACTCTAAAATAGAAAATATTTACCCCAACATTTCTATCCTCACACATCGCTTATATAATGATTTTTGTGAAATTCATAGCTAAATTAGTTACTGTCTCAGTTTGAATTGTTGAAAATACTTAACACTGATATGTCAAGCAAGAACTCTTTAAGTCCTCATTCTATTTTGCACTAAATGCTATTAAATTTAGAGATATTTATTTTCCAGTACTAATTTTGGATGCATTCATTCTCTAACTACAACAGCCCAAATTAGAGAGCAGAAAATCAGGTTGCTGATAATTATGAAATATGATTTCACAAGCCATTGCAAAGCATATGTGTACGAATTGAGGTGCCCTATGAATCAGCCCTGGACACTGGAGAAAGTGCATTTTGGCAACGCCCAGCGAGACCTCCGGGTTACACAAGTCAAGGCCAGGTCAGAGACTTCTGTACACAGTGGCGGTTCTGTGGGAAAAGGCTCCGCTCCGATGTCATACTACTTACCTTGCTTTACACCACAAGTGTTGCCAGCACGAGCTTTGATTGCTTCTCAGTTCTATTCATCTGGACCCAGGAAGAAATCTTTTCCCTGACCAGTTACTTCTTAGTTGTTCCTTAGGACACAAGGATTTTGGGAAAATACGGTGGCATGCTTTCCTCTGTGCTTCCTCTCCGTGTAAAGCCTTACAGATGGACAAGTGTTTAGTGGCTGCCGGACAGGCGCTGAAATTCGGAGCTGCGAAGCTTATTCAAAAGCCTTTCGCACAGTGTGGGCGCAGTTTCTCAGATAACCACTAGATGGCGCGTGACAACCATTTGTGTCAGCCACTGTACCGGCGGCTTCCCAGGCTGCTCCTGAGGTACCCACGTGCTCTACAGTTCCTCCAAGACAACTCGCCGTTACGTTATTATTATCATTTCAGTCTTTACGTGGAAACTAGGTGGTCCTGACTTACGTTTGGAAAGTACGGGGACGTTTCACTCGATCGGATGCACACTGCTGTATGAACTGATTCCCGTAAAAAATAAACACCAGCGCTTAAACTGAATTAAGACCTAACAAGTGTTAAGCACTGATGTATACCTTTGTCTTAATAAATATAAACTCCTATAAAAACATAGGTTAATAAAATGGACAGATTCTATAGTGGAGCCAGTTTTCTCTTCTGTACCTGTTGTCACCAAGTATAGAAATGAGGTATCTCATGACATAATTTTTTAAAGCCTATTTGCTGATAAATCTTAATAATAATAGCTTTATGCCATACTGTTCAGGAAAACATGAGAAAAAGTCTTCCAAATCAGTTCCACACTTGTGGAGAGATTTTAGAAATCCCTAGGGTCCTTATCACTTTAAAAAATCAATGGTTTTTAAAAATCAGGAGCATTTGAATTCTTTCACCCTTCTCAAAATAGGTGTGATATTTCTTCTAAACCAACCTCTACCCGAAATAAAGGAATGATCTCATTTTTAGAATTACTGGCTGTTTGTTTGAACTGAAGAATTAGTTGCATTTCAAAATAAGGACATGCCTAATCAAATGATTAAAACATACAGAGCATTAAATTATAAGCAGATGGGGGTGGAGCAGGGTAGGGGGAGGTGAATTTGCGAGAGACCTGAGACCAGGGATGCTGACAGTTTGGGGTTTTTCCCTGGCAATACAGCAAGAGAGGATAAGAAATCCACCCCTGGAAGGCACATTTCTCTTTCTGGATAGATAGCAATACAGAAAGAGCTCAAAAGGAAAATCCATGTGTATGCTAACAGTTCTAAAAGATGGCCTTTATCAAATGAAAATGGATACTCACAATGCCCCCTGAAAAAGGAGCCAGGAGTCACTCTGTGGAGGTATCATAGCAGGGAGAGGAGTCGGGAAATCAGACAGGCTCAGTAAGTCCTGGCTTCTGATTCAGATCTTCAGCTTCAGCTTCAGCTTCATAAGAAAGCAGACATTTCCCTAGCTGTTTTATGGTCCCAGTTTTTCACGAAACACCTTCTCACCTTCTTACCTGAAATTTATCATTTTAAATGCTGTTCTGTATAGTTAAAAGATAAGAATTTCATAAGATAGAGTTTACAACAGCTAAAAAAGGAGTTTCGCAAATGGGAGTGGTTCTCAGACTGTGAATTATCTGTTAGTGGCCCTCTATGGCTTGGCAGAGTCCATGAGGGTTTTATCTTGAATTTCTATCACACTGTATTCAGAGGAATTGGTTCCTTGGAAACCAACTTTTTTTTTTTTAATGTGTGTCTTTCCTGGATATACAATGGCAGCTCCCACCCGTCTGAGCTGCCCTCCTGAACAGTGGCACCAATTGTCTCTGAGTGTGGGTTAATGGATGTAGGTCTAGGGATAAAGGAAATAAACCCTCTAAGATGTTGTCTAATTTTTAAAAGGCATCTCGCCTTCCTCCATTGTGTGTTGTCTTTGTCTTGGATCTCTGCAAGGGAGAGCACAGTACCAATGTCTCGACTGTAGCTTGGTCCCAGGGCAGCTAGGCTCCAAGTGAGGGTGAGGGTCACCCTCAGAATCAGCATCGTTCTTCTTTAATAGCAGAGAGAACACCCAGACACGAGTCGGTGCACACACACAGGCAGTGTCCCCAGGACGGGATCAGTCCCCAAGTGCTGTCTGGCAGGTAAGCTCCTCTTTCCCCTCATCCACCTAAGCTGCCCCTGTGTCTGTTGGCTTTCACGTCAGCACTGCTGTGTCTGGCCTCATGGCAGCCGGCACTTCTCTGGAAACTGCCCAATTAGTGCAGAATCTCATTTCCCCAGCATGTCCCTCTGAGGGGAGGTGAAGGGCATCAATACTGCATCGCCTCACTCCCACTCAGAGACAAATCTGCCTCAGAGACTGTGTGTTCAGGAACAGAGCACCCGGGTCTCCTACCCAAACCCCATGTTTACTAAGAGGGTTCAGAGGAAGGCTTAGCTACACCAAACTACCAGCTGGGTAGGGAAGAGGGTCATCTCCTCCCACCTTCTCCTCCAGCCACTATGAGATCTGGATCTTTTCTTGTATTTTTTAAAGTTGCTGAATGTGTCCTATAGTAAGCCTCTTATCAGTCCCTAGAAAGATGGACCAAAATGTATAAATGTAACATTTATGTCTAAAATCATACCTACGATGGTCAACCTTTGGAGATGCAGTCTTTGGAGACTGGTCAGGGTTTGAAGTGCTCCATGAGGAAAGGATGTTCTTGAGGAGGTTAACACATTACACCTTTACCAGCCACTGGCCAGTGTGGAAGGTGGCCCCAGGCTGGGAAGGGGCAGGGGATGAGTTGGCAGCCAATCAAAAGCAAAGCTTATAGGGCATGGTGACTCAATGAGACAGAATGGACCAATGTGGGGAGAGTGTGGGGAAAGTCCTGATGGGAAGAGCTGAAGGCACACGTGAGTCATGTCCTCCGTCTGTATGGACACAGCCCATCTCAGCTCCTATGGGAAGAAAGGGATGCCTTTGGCTCTGTGGCCAGAGTGAGAAGACCCAAAATCCTGACTGGAGTTTCTGACTCTGCTTAGTCAGGGCATATCTCCACGAAGACCTGGAATTGTGTCCTCTAAAGATTCAGTTGCATGGTTGTCATCATCTTCATGGTTGTTTATGTCATCGTCACCATCATCATCTTCATCGTGGTAGTAGAAGCTAAGGTACTGAGGGCTTGTCATGCACAGGGCGCTATTCTAAGCACTTCGCCTGTGCTCTACTATTCAGCCCTGTGAATAGATGGGCCACCCCTCACCTTTGAGAAGCGGCTCTTGAGCACCATAGCATAGGAAGAGCAGCATGCAGGGTGTGCCTAAGTCCCATGCTCCTCAACATGCTCAGCTCTAAGCTGGGTCTTTCCACCTTCGCTGGCCCAGGGAGCACTGTAGGGAGGAGGTTAGGGTTACAGTCCCCCATCTCCATCCCCAGAGGTGCTCTTCACTGCATCTGCAGTGTCCCAGGCAGTCTTGCTGCTTGGGTCCGCGGACCTCCTACTGAGAAGCAAAGGCCTAAAGGAGACAGAGTTCAGAGTGGACCAGGGTGGTAACGGAGTTTCCCGGAGGAAGAGGTCATGGAGTCGGGCCTGATCTTCATCGCAGCAGGGACCGTTTATCCCACCCAGGGCCCCCACTTTCTTCAGGACAAGACCAAGCCCCGAATCCTGCCTCAGGAGTGGATGCCAGTGAAGATGCTGGAGGCTCTGATGAGCTCTGTGGCCCCCAGAGTGTAGCCCAGGGCCCTGCTTAGCCAGGTGGAGGTTCAGGGTGCCTCGCTCAGCTTTGGGTCCAGCTGCTGGGATGGAAACAGCTGAACTTCAAAAGAAGCTCTGGGTTTACCCAAGGGCAGCTGTGGCTGAGTGAGTGGGTGCTGAGGGGAGCTAGGGAAAATGTTGGAAAACAAAGAGGGAGAAGGAGAGAGACAGGAGAAAGGGGGAGCACAAAGCCTGGTGTGGGCTTCATTTACACAGGAGAGGTGGACACACTTAGGCTGCCTTCCACTTCTGTGTTTTGATCACCACTGTAGTAAAATCATCCTGGTGATCCATCCCTTGACTATCCATCCGTTCAGAGACACTGTTCCACCGCCTTCCATCTGAGATCCTTTCCTGCACTGGCCCTTTCGGGACAGCCACGGACACTCCCTGAGAGCCAGGAGGTAAAAAGCCAGGGGCATCCGTGTCACTCCCTCCCAGCAGATGCTTTTGTGAGTTGTTTCTTTTCTTGAGATCAGTGATTTTTTAGAGTTTGTCTGAGGGGTGGAGAAAACCCTAAACAAACAAAAGCAAGCCACTTGGGATTTGGAGGACAGAACAGTTAAGAGCCTGAACCGTGTTCTGTCTTAGGAAGACAACAGAAGACAGAGCCCCTAGCAGTTTCACAATAGGTGAGAAGATGTTATCGCTGGAGTCGCTTTCAATGGCTTAAGTTACAGGAGGGAAAACATGTTCAGAGATTGAAGAAAAAAAAAAAAAAACAACAAACCACAGGGATTGTGCAGAATGAGAGAACAAGCAAACAAGGGAATGAACTGCCAAAGAAAGTGGAATTTCCATCCCTGGAGCTATTCAGAGAGCGAGAGACCTCTTTATTACAGGTTGTTTAGAGTAAAGAACTCGATCCCACCGTGATGCCTGGGAATGGACTAAATGACCCAGGCCAAGTTCCTTCCAGTCCAAACAACTTCATAATTATTGACCCAGGTGGCCATGGGTTTGTCTCAGAGGATGAGGAGTCCATTTTCAACCAACTTCCAGAGGCTCTGTTGCCAGCAGTGCTTTGTCATTGACCGGATCATGTTCAAGTCATTTCGTTCAGCAGAAACTCCAAAGGGGAGGTCCTCACAGCGGCAACCTGTTAAGGGCTGGCCCAGGGTCATTGTGAGGGCCCCGTCTTTCTGGCCAAATGGAATTCCCAATGGCACTGTGCAGGCTGTGGAGAGGTCCCCGGGGTCAGCTGAAGAATTCTGTAGCTCCCAGGGGAAAGGGAAGTAGCAAATACCCTCATGTTTCCTCTTGCTGGAAAGTCTCGTTTATCGGTCTCTCTAGCTGGTAGATGGAGTTTTCCCCCAAGGACTGTGGAGCAGAGCCAGCCTCGGTCCTGTTGTCAGTCACATAGATACGAAGTTATGCTGGCCTCCTACCCTGTGTTTTTGCCCTGTTTTCTCATCACAGTGTCTTCACATGACCATGTCCTACCCCCAAAATAAGTCAGCAAAGACTCCCCACCAATTTTAACACCATTTCCACCTTCATCTTCCGGCCTCAGGTTCCATTTTAAAAGAACTTTAAGAAAACTGGTTTCAACGTTTCCTATTCTTATACAATAAATACCTTATAACAATAATTTAATACAATGAATTATGTTTCTAAGCCTTAACTTTCTAAGGCTTTATTAGTTGAAGGGGTCCCATATTAAAGAATAGCCAACACATCCCTGGCTCTTGCCACCTCCTCCGTACTCAGGGCCCTGGTGGTATGGTTTGTCACCCCAAAAGCTCAGATTGGAGTTTCATCCTGTTCATGAGGTACTAAGAGGTTAGGAACATCTAACTATGGCATTTAGAGGTGAGCCTTTGGGAGGTGGTAAGGATTAGATGGAGTCCTCAGAGTACAGCCCCATGATTGAATCCTGGTGGCTTTACAGGAAGACAGACCAGAGGAAACACATGCACCTTCCCTGTCTTATCCCCTGTGATAATGGGGCTGCCTTGGGGCTCTCCCAGCAAGAAGGCTCTTGCCAGATGCCCCTGACTTTGACCTCCAGAGCTGAGTCAGAGCTCCTCCTGCTTTTCAAAAAACAACGTACACAGTCTATGGTATTGTGTTATTATCAACAGAAGATGAACTGAGCTGTCCCTCCGAGCACGCTCCTTCAGTGTCCTTAGAGGGCTCTTGAATGAGCTTTCACAGTCAGAGTCCACCCTGTCTCCCCTCTCCAAGGAGACTTTTGGAAGGGGAATTCACCACTATTTCTGCTCCTGGAGTCCACAGTGGCAAAATGATTCCCTTGCAACAGTGCTAGTTACACATGGTTGCAAAGTGGCAACTCCAAAGGCCACAGCCACCCTGTGTTCCCCAGGCTCCTCCATATGCTGAAAACACAAGATTCAACCCTGCCACAACCTTAGACCCTCAGCATCCCTGTCTCTGTGAGACTGAGACACCAGTCGTGGGACTTGACCAAGGTACCAACATCCGGGACAGATAAAAACCCTGCCCCTGGCTGGGGAGCAAGGGCACCGTTTCCACCTGCAGTAGCCTGACCTTCCAGGCAACCAGAGATAGTCAGGAATGAGTTTTGCTGTGGTTCTAGTTGCCATTTTCCAACTCCAAAGACCATCCTGGTTTTTCTTAAGTTGTACCTGTTGACCCAACAATTCCATCTTAGTCATTTTTTTCCAGGGTGGGAAAACTCGAAGTACATACACAGAGATGTTTATTGATGCATCGTTTAGAGAACTGAGAAATCAGAAATCACCAAAATGTTCAACCATTTATAAATGATTGGGTAAATTATAGATTATCAACTCAAAGGAATAATGAGTAGCCATTAAGAAATATGTTTATAGAGTGGAGTGTGGTGGAAGCTATCATAGTTTGAGGAAACTTGGCAGGACCCTGTCTCTGAAAAAAGGATGGAGAATGATGTAGCTTTGCATTCCCTGGGTTCAATCCCTAGTACTGTACAAAATATATATATATGTGTGTGTGTGTATATATATATATATATATGCAGTGGTTTTTTTGTTAATATGGAAAATGTTTATCATAAAAGATTAAGTGAAAATAGCAATACAAAAATTTAAATTTAAATGATTAAAACGGGACTGATATTTTAAAAAACTCTGAAAGGACATAAAGTGTTACTAATATTTGTGTTTAGGGAGTAGAACTGGGTTTTTTTTAAAAAAATGTATTCTTTCTACTGAATATGTGAAATTTCACAAAATGAGAGTAACTGTTAAAGAAGAAAAAAGAGAACATCTGCCTCTTAGGCTCATGAAAGTGCAGCCCTGCTCAGCTGGTGCCCCATGACCAAGTTCAGTAGCGCTGGGCACTGGGGCATTGAATGCTCCCTCTGAAGCCAGCACGGCTGAGTCTAAAGGCCATCCCAGAAGATTTGAGTTGAGAAATGGGATCCACCTCTGCCGATTTCAAGAGAATTACTGACCACTATCATAAGCTCAGCCTTGTCTCACTGAACAATACAGAAAGTGTCCCTTCATCAAGGCTCATTTAGAAATTTTTCCAATGGCAGAACCCATGGCCCATTGCCACTCAGCTCCTCAGAGGCTCTGCCAACAGGGAGAGCCCTCCTTCCTCTTGGATTCCTGTCCCCCAGCATCCCCAGTCTAGTGGTCCACTGTGACAGCCACAAGTCCTTTCCTAGGCAGTGCATGAATCCAGTTTGCAATTTTCCCATCACTTACAACTAGCTCGTGGTGACTCCTTAGAGACATGGGGTCTGGCCTCTGAGGATTGATTCCTCCTTCGAGGTCGGGCGCCAACCCACCCACTGCCCTGTCTTGGTCCTCCCACTTTCTAAGTTTTATAACCCAGCATTTGCTTTTGTTTCTCCAGCCCTAAGGGTGGTTGTGGCCTTTAGCAGTATCTAGCTTTGTGATGTCTTGAATAGTCAGTTGTTTTATTAAGAAACTTTTATTAACTGTTGATATTACATCTGTCCAAGTGGCAGTAGTAACTTCTTTCATTTTTGGATGAGATTTGCAAATGTCTCACAGCAAATGTTCCTGTGCCCTTGTATTTCTTCTAGCTTCACACACGTAGAAATACACTCAGTTCCCCATTTATCAAACTCTAAACATACAGTTTGATCAAATATAAGGGGAATGTTAAAATTTCTTATATTAAAAGACATATTGCTATTAATCCCCATCAGAATACTTTCCCTTGTTCTTGCCACTTCCTGAAACAGTTCTGAAAGTCCTCTTTCATGAATATCTTTACTTGCACTGTTGTGGTTATTTCGATGTACCAAATTAATTCAAAATGTTTTCCTTTCCTGATCATTTTGACTTTAGGGGAAAAGCCTGACATTGCATAGTGCCAGATCCTGTGAATGAGGCAGAGGAGGACACAGTACAATGTTTTTACAAGCCTGACTTTCCTTTGGATGGCAGCATTCACTGTATTTTAAAAAAATCATACCTTGTAAAGACACTCATGAAAGTGGACTTCCAGAACTGCTTCGGGAAAGTGGCAAAAATGATGGGATAAATGTGTTCAAAGTGAGGGGAGTGTGATGAGGGTGATTAACAGCAATGTGTCTTTTACTGTAATAAATTAAAAAAAATTTAAACATTCACTGTATATCTCCATCACCCCTTTTACAAATGTATCCACATCTGTTTTCTACTCTTACTTCCTCTCCTGTTGTACAGTACTATAACAAAGTCATCTCTCCTGCCGAAGACCAAACCCTGCATGTGTGCTTTGGATCCCATTCTTGTGATTTGGATCCCAAACCTGTTCCACCTGGTTATCCATTTCCTCTCATACAGTCATCATTTTCTCAAACAGATCGTTTTTCATGGCTTTTAATTATGATGCAATCTCAACAGAATCGAAGGAATTCTTCCTTAATTCCCAACTTCCCATTAGCTATTACTCAATCACCAATACTCTTGAAGAACTGTCTGAACTCTCAGTCTCCATTTCTCTCTTTTCTATTTCTCCACTTATTGTAATCTGGTGTCTGGTCCCAAAAATTTGCTGAAGTTGCCTATGGGTGTTATGCCATTTCTTAGGGACCCTCTGCTGCCACAGTCATGGTAAGGGCTCTTCAGCACAGCACGAGCTGCCTTTCCATACTTGTGATTTTGTATTTACTTGTGGGCTTGACTGGCTGATTTTAGTCTCCCCGTAAGTTTCATGTTTCAGGTGTCAGGGACGATATTCTCCCTGCTGCACCCTTGAAATCTTGTGGCCTGGCTTCTCCTCACTATAAATGCACATGTATTGAATGAGAAACTCTTGAATTCAGACTGGAGCTTGCAGCTCTCAAGATATTGCTCTCTCAATCTGTTTGTACCATATAAAATTTTCTGAGTATTCAAATGAAAAAAGCCTCCCAAAGTTGAAAGATACTGTTGAGAGACAAAAATTATGAATTATCAGGAGGCTGAGGCAGGAGGAGTGCCATGAGTTTGAGGCCAACCTGGGCTCCATAAGAGTTCAAGGCAAGCCTGGACTACATAGTGAGACCCTGCCTCAAAACAAACAAACAAACAAACAAACAAACAAACAAACCAAAAACACAGATTAAATAGCTATAGCCTGAAAAGGAAAATCCATGATAGAAGTTAATATTTTTCTAATGTAAAACAAAGAAGAAACTTCTGTTATCTTTTCTGTTGTTGTTAAAAATATATTTTCAGATGGGAGGAAGGTAAGTATGTGTTTCATTTACTATCTAGTGTACAACAGTGAGAGAAGTCATAGTTACAAAAGTGAAATCTTTGATAAGAAACAAAACTCAAGTCCAATTTTCTGCCTGAATCTAAGTGAGAAGACTAGCTATGCTGGAAAGAAAATATCACCAGTTGGATATGAGTATCATTCCTCTTCTGTAGAGGAAGGACCTAAGGTTGGGAAGTTTAGTTTGCTTAAGATGACAGAATTAGTAAGAGACAGAGACTGGCCTAAAACCCCGATCAGCCTGACCCCAAAGTTTAGCATCTTAATCACTAATGAACATGTAATTGCAAATTGAAGGAACTTCAAGTAATGAGTATTATTTAAATACAGGATTTGTTCAGGCTAGCTATTGCTACACAAAAAAGTACTCCAAAATTAGCAATGTAAAATGCCATCCATTTGATTATGCCATGATTTTGCGGATTTAGTAGTGCCCGGTAGCGATGGCTATTCTCTGCTTGTGGTGACTCTGCTGGCCAAAGACAACTGGCCTGGCTCAATGGGCTCACACTCCAGGGACCTTGGTTCTGGCTCTTGGCTGTGTCCCTTGGTTCCTGTCCACATCACAATTTTTGGCCCAAAATATCCAAAATGGTCTTTTACCTCACATGTCTGGCATGGGACAGGGATGGCCCGAAATGCTGAGGGCAGCCAGGTATCTTTCTCCATGCAGCCTCTCCCCACAGCAAGCAGGGGCTTCCTCAGAGTGGCGTTCTGCCAAGAGCCTGTCTCTTTGGGTGGCAGTGGGCTTCTTTCAGGATGCGTGAGTATTGTAAGTGATAAGAACAGCAGCTGGCAGCTTCTTAAGATCTAGGCTAGAAAATAGCACACATATGTCTTCTTTATTGGTCAAAGCAGTTCATAGCAGCCATCTTAGACTCAAGGGAAGGGAAAATAAGAATTTTTAATTTTGATGAAGTATAATTTATCATAGTTTTTGTGGCATGTGAATTTGTTGTCAAGTTTAATATGTCTCTGCCTAGCCCTAAATTCTGAAGATTTTACCTATTTTTTTCCTAGAAATGTTTGTTTCATCTTTTCCATTGAAGTTAGAGATCAATTTTGAGTTGACTTTTGGATAGGGAGTGAAGCTTAGTCACAATTAATTGCCTACCACCACTGATGTCCACTTGTTCTGGCACCATTTGTTGAAAAGGCAGTCTTTCATTCACCGGGTTGTTTTTACACCTGTGTCAAAAATCAGTTGGGTATATTTCTATGGCTATATTTTTGGCTTCTCTACTCTGTTCCATTGACTTATGAGTTTGTCCTCTGCCAATACCACATACACAGTCTTGATTACTATAGCTGTATAATATGCCTTGAATTGGGTAGACTAATTCTTCCAACTTACTTTTTCTTTTTCAAGCTTGTTTTAACTATTATGTCCTTTTGCCTTTCCATATGAATTTCTGGAATAATCTTGCCTATGTCTACAAAAAATATTGCTGAAATTTTTATGTGAATATAAACCCGTAGATCAATTTAGGTAGAAATGACATTTTTGCTATGGTGAGTCTTCCAATCCATGCAAAGAATATGTTTATTTAGACCTTTGATTTCTTTAATCAGTAGTATGTAGTTTTTAGCATAAAAATCACACATGTTTTATTAGATTTGCAATTACATATTGTATTTTTGAAATGGATATAAATAAATAGAAAAATTCATTTTGAATTTTAATGTTGTGTTCATTGCTAGTAAATAGAATAATAGTGATTAGTTGGCTATTTATCCTGTATCCTGTAACTCTACTAAACTTACTGGTCCTAGGAGGCACTTTTTGAAGTCATTGGAATGACAATTATGTCATTTGCAAAAGGGATGGTTTTATTTCTTCCTTTCCAATCTGTATGCCTTTCATTTCCTTTCCTTGCCTTATCACACTAGCTAGAAATTCTAGCATTTTGTCAAATATGAGCTTCAAGAACGCATATCCTAGGCTTGATTCTGGTCTTAGGGGGAAAAACATCAGTTGTTCATGATGAAATATATTATTAGCAATAGATTTTTTATATAGATGCTGCCTATCAAGCTGCAGAAGTTCCTTTGGTTTCTACTTTTTTGAGTTAAAATACCATGGATGGGTATTGAGTTTTATCAAACTTCTTCTCTTCATCAATTGATCATGTGATATTTCTGTCTTTATGGTGGATTATATTGGTGGATTTTCAAAGATTGATACAGTGTTGTACCTTTGAAATTAGTTCCATTTGATCACGACATAGAATCCTTTTTTCATATTTCTTTCCCCCCCATTATGTTTATTGGTACATTTTAGGTATAAAATACATTTACATACATCATTGGGATCTTGTACCATTACATGAGTATCTTGGTTCTTATTTTTTTTCCCCTTCCCCTGCCCTCTCTTCACCCCCTCCACCCTTCCCTATTTGCAAAGATTTTGTTTCCATTTTATTCCTTTTCTCATATTCTTTTCCCTTCTTTCCTTTCCCCTACCCCTCCCACTTCCCCTGCTCCTTTAGACCTTTACTTCCTATTACACAATATCAATTATACATTTTTAAAATTAAAATATCAAGACCTAGGAGACATTACCACAGATTTTACAGAATTTAAAAGGATATAGAAAGCATATTTCAAAAATCTGTTTTGAAATTAATTTGACAACTTCTAAGAAGTACCTTGGAAGACAAATTAATGAAACTGTCTCTGGAGGAAATATAAAATTTGAATAGCACCTATTAAAGAAAGTATATTCCTAGCTTGAAAACCTACCTATATGACAACAACAGGCTCGTATACATTTTAACTGATAAATTATATCAAACATTTAAAGCAGCTTCTCCCCTCATTTTAGAAACTCAACATTGTGCTAATCCTAAAACAGGATAAAGATAATAGAAGAAAAAAGTATGAACATAGATAGAAATTTGTTTAACAAAACAAACTATTAGAAGTCAGATCTGGCCGTATGTAGAAAGTGGTTTTATTATAGGGATGGCAGTGTTGGTTCAGCTTTGGAAGATCCACCCCCAAAAGTCATCATTTTAACAGAGGAAAGGAAAAAGCCATATGATCCTGTCACTAGTTGGAGAAAAAGTATTGGACTAAATTCTACAGCTGTTCATGGTAAAAGCTATCAGGAGACTAGAAGTAGAACAGAAACTTCTCAACAGATTAAAGACATGTACTCCATACTTCCAGCAAGAACACCTTATGTGAATGGAGAAGATACAATGCTTTCTCCTTAAGGTGGGGAACAAGGGCAGATATGCTTACTCTTCATCTGTCCATTAAACTTTGAAACATAGGCCCAAACCAAAATAGTCTGGCAATAAAATGACACAATTAGGATAGGATTGGAAAGGTAGAAGCAAAATCTTTATAGGTAGATGAAATGATCATCTACAGAGAAAATACTAAGAAATCTCTAGGAACCCCTAGAACTTGAATTTGAATTTAGCAGCATTAGAAAACACAAGGTATATATAAAAATTCAGGTCTATGTATACTTGCTATAAATGAAGAATTGGATATTGAAATTTAAAAGTTATGTAGAAGTACAAAGGACCTAGAAAAGTTAACAAAAAACAGTGTTGGAAGATGTTTAGTACCTAATTTTAAGACTTCTTCTAAAGCTACAGTAATCAAGGCAGTGTTGGTGTAAGGAAAGACATATAGATCATTTGAATAAAACAGAGAATCTAGAAATAGAGCCACTCATATATGGTCCATTGAGTTATGAAAGATTATTTAACATTAACATTTTATAGAATATAAACTCAATTCAAGAGCCAAGGAAAAGATAGTGTTTTCAGCAAACGGCACTAGAACACCTGGTATCCGTATATAAAAAATTAACCTCAACCCTTTATTTCCATACATAAAAATAACTTGAAAGGATCTATGAACCTAAATAAGAAAGCCTAAAAGTATAAAACTTTAAGAAGAAATTATAAGGGAAAATGTTTATGAATTTAGGGGAGGCAAGAACTTCCTAAGATACAAAAACCATGACGTGTAAAAGAAAAAAATTGATAAATGAGATTCCATCAAAATTTAGAACTTTAAATGACATCATTAAAATGAAAAGTAGTCCTTAAACAGACCATATTTATAATGCATATAACCTATGAGCAGAATATAAAGAATTCTTAGAGCTCATAAATAGACAACCCAATTAAAAAGTAGACATAAGAAGATGATAAATAGCCAGTACAGCACAAGGAATGGTGTGCAATTCTAGAATCAGAAAAATACTAATCAGTACAATAACAAGACTGAATTATACACTCATTAGGGAGATGAAGTTAAAAGTTTTAAAAGCCTTGTTATGACTTTTTCTTTTTGTTAGTTTCTCTCCCTTTGCATTTAATTTGTCACTCCCAACAGATTGATTCTACTGGGCTTCCTGGGGTTGTGATCCTCATTGTCTTTTCCTAGGACATTGTCTAAAATTTTTTGGAGTGTTGGTTTGGTATTCATGAAGTTCCTAAGGTGCTCTTTTCATGAAAGTATCTTATTTCTCCATCAATTTTGAAAGATAGTTCTGCAGGGTACATCAATCTGGGTTGGAGGCTGTTTTCCTTTAGGGCTTGAAATACATCACTCCAAGCTCTTCTTGCCTTGAGGGTTTGCATTGAGAAGTCTGCTGTTTTTCTGATGGGCTTTCCTTTGTATGTGATTTGTTTCTTTTCTCTTACTGCTTGTAGAATTTTGTTCTTCTGTTGGCTTTCTGGAATTCTAACTATTATATGCCTATGTGTAGATTTTTTTGATCAAGGCTAGCTGGAGTCCTATATGCCTCACTTATGTGTATGTCAAGTTCTTTTCCCCTCCTTGGGAAGTTTTCTGCCATCACTTCTGTGAAGAGTTTTTTTATGTCATCTGCACTCTCTCCTCTTTCTTCATTGACTTCAGTCAGTCTTATGTTATTCTTCTTTGCATTGTCTAGCAGCTGCTGGATTGATTTCTCGTATTCCTTTACAATTTTAAAGCAATTTTTCTTTTCCTGGTCACTAATTGCAATCTTTTCTTCTATATCTGAAATTCTATCCTCACATTGGTTCATTCTGCTGCGCAGACTTTTGATGGAGTTTTTAATCTCCTGGAAATCTGTTTGTATCTGTTTTATGGATTCCATTTGTTTCCTATGTTGGAA
Organism: Heterocephalus glaber; assembly: GCF_053883595.1. NCBI lineage: Eukaryota > Metazoa > Chordata > Mammalia > Rodentia > Bathyergidae > Heterocephalus > Heterocephalus glaber. The sequence goes on from NW_028258320.1 coordinate 66,232,001, forward strand.
TTTCATCATGTTCCTCAGCTCCTCTATTTTTTTTATCTGTGTCCTCTCTAGATTTATTAATCATGTCTTGCACCATGAGCAAAATCTTTGCTGTTATCTGAGTAATTATTTCTGATTTCATTTTTCCCAGATCCTCTTTTGTTGCCAGTTCAGAGAGTCCAGGTTATTGAGTATGAGATTGTTCCATCTCGTTCCCCTTTGGGGTTGCTATAGGTGATCCAGAAGTCTGTTTTTGAGGTTTGTTTACATGTCTTCTCATTTCCACGGGGGGGGGGCGTGTGGCTCACCTTCTCTGCCCTAGGAGCTTGGGATGGTGGCGGGGGGCTTCCTTCCGTGTGCTGGGACCAGCTCAGTTTCTCTGCCCTAGGAGCTTGGGATGGCGGTGGGGGAGCTTCCTTCTGGGTGCTGGGACTGGCTCAGCTTCTCTCTCTTTCATCATTTCTAATGGAGGTATTTTGTACAATAAATTTCCATGTCCGCAGTACTTTCCATGTGTCTCAAAATTTTGATACAATTTATCTTTCATTTTAATTTAGTTCAGTGTAGTTGTGGTTCCTCTTTGATTTACAGATTATTAAGAGGTATGTTGTTTGGTTTCTAAGTGTATGGAAGATGATTTTCTATTTTTCTCTTTGATTTCTAGTTTGAATACATTATGTTTAGAGAATACTTTTTGTTTAATTTTAATTATTTAAAATGGTTGGGGTTTGCTTTATGACACTAGATGTGGTCTATGTTGCTATATCTTCCACAGGCACTTGAGAAGAAGGGATATTTTGCTCTTGTGGAGTAGCAATATTTTCTAGGTACTAATTAGATCCTAATGGTTGAAGGTATTGAGTTCTTCAATATCACTGCTGGTTTTCTATTTAGTTGTTTTGTTAACAATTGAAAGAGGTGTTTGTGTCCAACTATAATTTTAGATTTGCCAATTTTTCCTTTCAGTTCTGTTAGTTTTTGCTTCACATATTTTTAGCTCCCTTGTTTGGAGCATGGACATTTAGTACTGTTATGTCTTTTTGATAGATTGAACTTTTCAATTATAGAATGGGCCTCTCTGTCACAGGTAATTATCTTCCCTCTAAAATCTTGCTTTTCTTTGATTGATATCTGCATGATAGTTCTTCTCCATCCTTTTACTTTGAACTTGCCTATCTCATTATAATTGAAGTGAGTTTCTTACACACAAAATGTCATATTATTTTAATTCATTTTGCTGGTCTCTGTCTTTCAATTGATATATTTTGATTATTTATATTTAAAATTGTTGTTGATATATGTTGTTTTATATTTTGATTGCTCTCTGCTTTTTAATTCTCTTTTTTTGGTTTTCTGACTTCCTGTGGTTTGCTTGTACATTTCTTAGAATCCCATTTTGATTTATCTATACTGTTTTGAATGCATCTATCACCTTCTATAGCTTTTTATTGGTTGCTTCAGGTATTACATTATAGCTACATAATTTAGTCTACTATTCTCATCCTTTTATCAGTTTGAGTGAAGTATAGAAATATTTCTCTTTATATCCATGTATCCATCTTTAAGTAACAAGATTTTGTTAAATATTTCCTTTAATACATTCTGAACCATGTCAGAGAGTATAATAATTTTTACTTCAGTCATCAAACATAATTCAGAAAACTTAAGAGGAGAAAGCATTGTATTTATTCATATTTTTGCTTTTGTCATATTCTTTCTTCCTGATGTTCAAAGATTCCTTCTTCTATCATTTATTGTCGGTTAAACATTTTTCCATTATCCATTCCTTTAGGGTAACTCTGCTGACAGCAAATTCTCTTAGTTTTTCTTCATCTGAAGATGTCTTAATTTTCCCTTTATTCTTGAAGAATATTTTTGGTGGATATGGGATCTTTTCTTTTCTTTTTTTTTTTGGTACCAGGGATTGAACTCAGGACCTTGCGCTTGTGAGGCAGGCAGCAGAACCACTGAGCTCTTCAACTGCTCTTTTCTTTCTGCACTTGAACAAATGTTATGCTGCTGCCTTCTGGACCCCATTGTTGGCGAGAAACCACTGCTATTAGAGTTGTATTTATTGTACATGTGAGGTAGTTCTTCTTTCTCATTATTTCAAGACCTTTTCTTTTGTCATTAGTTGTAAGAAGTTTGACTATGTTGTCTCTTTGTGTACAATTCTTTGGGCTTATCTTATTCAATCATCTTCTTGAGTCTGAATATGTGTTTTGCCAAATTTGGAATGTTTTTAGCCATTATCTTCTCTAATACATTTTTAACCCCTTCCTTTTCCTTATTCTTCTAGGATTTCAATGGCACAACTATTAAGTCTTTCATTAAAGTCCCCTATAAACCCCTGCAGCTCTGCTCATTTATTGTCAGCCTTTTTTTCTTTTTTTTTTTTTTTTGCATTAATCAGGTTAGGTAGTTTCTATTCTTTAAATTCAATTCAGGTGTTCAATTCAGGTAATGGTCTATTCTTCAAATTCAATGATTCTTTCTTTCCCCTTCATTTGGCTGTTGAATTCATCTACTGATATTTTAATTTGTTATATTTTTCAGTTATAAACTTTCCATTTGGTTCTTCTTTATATCTCCTATTGCTTGGCTGAGACCCTATTTGTTTGTTTGAAGTTGTTCATAATTGCTCATCAAAATGTCAAAACATTTTTATGATGGCTTCTTAAAATCTTAGCTAATTCAAATATCTTTGTTATCTCAGTGTAGACATTTACTAATTGTCTTTTTCATTCACTTTGATACATCTTGATTCTTAATATCATAAGTGATTTTGATTGAAATCTGAACATTCTGAATATAATGAAACTCTGAATCTTATTTCAGTCTTTTGTTTTAATGGGCTTTTTCCCTCTTTTCTTGATGTTGCTCTGGCAGGAGGATGAGTGGCACTGCCTTATTATAACATAGGTAGGTGGAAGCCCAGTTTCCTCTTGGCCTCTATTGATACTCATTTTGGTGGCAAGTGGGGTTTCTTGTTCATGCAGGGTGGGCATGGGAATTCTCACTGCCACTAGACCTCCAATGACACCCCAGGGTGGGGCCATGTCCTTAAGGCTGCAAAACTCCTGACTCTTCAGCTATCCTCTACAGAAATCCCAGTGTAGTGGTGAGTGGGCCCTCTGGGTGCTGTTTGGTGGAGTATGAAGTTCAGGCATCCCTCTATGGGGATGGGATGGGGGAGGGAGCTTATTACCACCTGCCAGGCGTGACAGTCCCAGCTCCATAGCCACCTCTGATAGCACCCCAGCAGAGGTAGGCATGGGGTTTGGGTTGACTTCTTACAGCCTGGTACTGGTGGAAGTCTAGGTTCTTGAATGGGGTGGGGCCACAGTGTTTTCTGTGATATTGAGCTACAACTTTGCTTTCCAAAGATTTCTGTTCTCAGTAAGCTGCCCCTTTATTTGTCATCTGGCCAGAAAGAATAAGGTTTTTTGTTGTCATTGTTGTTTGTTTTGCTTTGTTTTTGTCTGTACTCCTTGGTGTTACCAGGTTGCTGACTTCTCCACCACCAGTTTCAGTGCTGAGGCAACAAGAAAATCCAGCAAACTCATAACTGTGCTGTTCTTTGGTCCCACAGTCCCTGACCTATCTGCCTTCTTTCCTCCATTTAGTTCTCCTTTAAAGTTCAGGGACTTTAGTCATATTTAGAGGGAGGAATAGGAAAACTACCTCTACTTCATTTCCCCCAAACTGAAGTTCTCACTTGTCTTCATTTTTAATGAAAGCAAAGATTTTTAAAAAATGAAGGCATAGGTTACCCAGAAGGAAAACACATACAGCAAAAATCAAGTAAACAGATGTGAAATGTGGAGATAAGTGTTCATTAAGTTTTTTTTTAAAGAACTCCTCAATTATGAAGACTTTAAATTCTTCACTAAGCAAAAACAATGCTTCTTTGTATTTAAAGATCTTTGTTCTTTCTTAAGTATTTTTTCATCCTTTATCCCATTTGATCCTGTCAGGGATCCTGGAAAGGAGGTAAAACAAATATTATTATCTTAGGTTTACAAAAATGGAAATGGTACTATAAAAATCCAGACAAAACATACTCTACCAAACATTTCTATGTTTTGTGATATTTGTTTTCCTACTTGAAATAAATGCTCTAAAGAGAAAATTTAAAAAACTATTTCCAGAAGTTTTCTCCTCTATCATCTAAAACATCACCTGTTATAATGTTTCCAGGTTCCAACCATGAGAATACTTGTTTGGAATCAATGAGCGGATGGGAATTTACTACTTCTCTATCTTCTTCAGATACACTGCACCATAACTCCTCCAACTCATGAATCATTTTTTGAAAGTCTTGAGTTATATTCTGAATCCTCATCTGGACCCAAGCTGGAGAAATGGCATCTTCTTTGAATTTCAGATTCCTTCCGCGCAGGGGAGGCCAAGCCCCACAGTACCTCCTCTGCCAGCCTTTGCACGTGTGACATGCTGAAACATGGGAACCACTTTGAGGAACATGTCAAGATGAAATGAGATGGTGCATATTCTGACCCTGAATTACAGACAAAGTGCACTGCAGCTAAATTTTTCTTCGGTGCAAAAGAATCTCACATGATGGAAAAAATTCTTAGGGCCTGAGTCTCCCTCAATCTGCCTTTATAGTTCTGCAAGAGACAAAGAACAAAGAAACTGGCTCATCCTGGAGCTTTTCTCAGAGATACAGTAAGCAGAATGTTGGCTTAGTTTTATTGTTGTGTGTAGATTTAAGAGATTCAAATACAGACTTCAGTGAAGAGGAGATTAAAGCAAAACAATACACTAAAATATAAGACATCTTGTTGGGCATGGTGGCATATGTCTGTAATCCCAGCACTCTGGGTTGTTGAGGCAGGAGAACTGTAAATTCCAGCCCAAGCAAGGCAACTTAGTGACTTAGTGAGACATTGTCTCAAAATAAATAAAATAGAAAGGAATTGAGGATGTAACTCAATATGAAGGCCTTGGAGTCAATCCCTAGTACTGCTAAATAAATAAATGACATCTTTTATGAAATCATGATAAGGAAGGAAGTGTTTGAAAATATAACACTGAGTTAACTGTGGTACTCAATAATGGCTTGCCAAGAGATCCAAGACATTCTGGTGTAGAAAAACCATTTCCCCAACTAATCTAGGTCCAGCTTCCTTGCTGGTTCTAGGGAGTCATCTGTTGCTCATCACCTCTATGGGAATTGCTGGGGGCAAAAAGACTCAGTATTTACTCTTAGGGAGCTTCCAGTCCAATGAGGAGGCCAGTCCTAGAGAAGAGAAGATGAGGTGGTGCCGAGTGAGTGGCACAGTCACTGCTTCTGTGATGTATGGAAAAGCCTGGCCCTGAAGTGATTCTGAGATCTGGAAGGATAAAAAAATTTCAGCCAAGAGGGAAAAGGAGAACAGGCACCCTGTGGGTCTTGATCTTATTCAGGGAGCAATAGATGGAGATGTCTTTAATATCGCCCATAAAAAGAGGGCCTAGAGAGGGGATAGTAGAAAGGGGGCCCCGGAGGAAGGACAGGTGATATTGGAACTATATTTGCCAGGAAGGGAGAGCTCCTAAGGGTCAGTAGGAAAAGGAGAGACACTCAGAAGGAAGCACATTAGGAAGAGGAATACAACAGTAGAGAGTAAGATGCATCTCAGAGGAGGGACCTGTGTCAAGTGGTGACAGGCCATTTATTCAGAAAGAAATGTTCCTTCTTTGTTTAAACCATAACCTCCACGAGGGAATAATTAATTTGTATCCTTTTTTTCTGTTTACAATTAATATAGTAAAATAAATATCCAAAATTCACATTCAGCCAAGTTTGAGGTATGCCGACCGTCAGGACCTCCCTGATGTGATTCAACACCCTGGAGCATCTGAGTCCCTCGACTGGACGGTACTCCAGCATCCAGTGGATGGTGAAGAATTGAAACTACTGCTTTTCTTTTGTTCAGAAAAAAGAAAACCTCACAATTTTATAATGTGCATTTGTTCAAAATTATAAAAGTTTGTTTCATGTTTGTGTAAACATGATCAAAACCTTTGGTGTATCAGCTTCTTTTCCTAGGGGGAAAATTACAGAATTCAAATTGGGAAGGGAAGTCCAATGGGAAAGTTACCATAAAATTAGAAAAAATTGGGTTTTGCACACAGAACTCATAGTACCCTTTGTGAGCCCATTTTACAGTATAGGACAGGCTGTGGAAGACTAGAGGGGGTTATCTTGCCACTCTGTCTGGCTAGTGAAGAGACAGAACTGAGCTAGGTCTTCCCCCAAAGCCCCATCTTCTCATACCCCTTGGGATGCATGCTCAAGTCTATGGCTGCCTCCTCCCCACAGAACTGGTTGGGCCATAGGTGTGAACACCAAGTCTCTGGTCTGGGTCCAAGTGAACAGTTTCTAGGTTCCTCTAGAATGAAATCCTAGGGTGCGCCTATTGCTGATCTCTACACAAGTTTGTTGAACTTCTGCGGCTCTCAGTTGTTTCTTTCATAAATGAGCAAACATCTACATCCACTCTACAGAGTTCTGTTCAAGATCAGGGAGATTGTGTGTGTGCCCTTTCTTTGAAAATAACTCATGATATGAATAATTCCATAGTAACTAATTTATTCTCCTATCAGCTATTGATTGGTTTGATATAGAAGCCAGGCAATGGCTAGTCTTTTTTAAATGAGAAATTCTTTTATTGTTTTCTTTGCAATGAATATGGTTAATACATAGCAAACTTTTCTCATGACACAGCCCTTTAAATTTCAAATTTTTGCAAGCAAGTCATTATTTTCTTCTATTTTAAGCAATGTCCCTGCAGCACATGGGAGATACTATGTTAACATCTGATTTTTCCATTACTTCTTTACAATTTTTAACATATAATTTTTTTAACATGTAATTTTAACATGTATGTGTACAATTTTATGGTGTACTATTTTGACACATGTATACACATGTATTGATCAAGTCCAGATAATCAGCATTTCAGTTTTCCTATCATTTCTTTATGTTTTCATTCTTTAAGCTCTTGGCTTATAGTTCTTCATAAAATATATAATATGTTATTGTGAACCACAGTCACCTTACTGTGCTGTAAAACACTAGAATGTAGTCCTTCTCTATAAGGCCCTTGACTAAGTATTAGTCCTTAAACTGAAAAAAATGGCTTATAGAGAGAAGAGCATGATATTTTAAATATCTTCCATTGCAAAAACATTGAGTTTCTTTTCAGGACAGAATAAGTTTCTTTCTCCTTGCTTCCATCATTTCGTGACCTCTCTGTGTCTCTCTGTGTGTCCTTTTCTCTTTTTACAAGGGCAAAAGTCAATGGATTTAGGGCATACCCTAATCTAGTATGACCCCATTTTAAGTAAGTATATTTGCAAAGTCCCTATTTCTAAATAAGATCACATTTTGGAGTTCCAGGTAAACATGCATTTTAGAGGAACGCTATTCAGCTCACTGCAGTGAGAAAATCAGGAATGGGTCAGGGCAAAAGATTTATCAAATAAAACAAAGGGTGCAGTCACCTGAATGTTTATTGGAGTCTAATCACAAGGATGATGGTATTAGAAGGTGAGGCATTTGGGAGTTAAATAGGTCATGAGGTTTTTGACCTTGTGAATGAGGTTAGTGCCATTACAAAAGAGGCCTCAGGGAGCTGTCTTGCTAGGAGTTCTCAACAGATACCAAATTTGCAAGTACAAATTTTGGATTTCCCAGCCCCCAGAATTTTAAGAAATACATTTCTATTGTTTATAAATTATCCAGCCAAGTGTTTTGTTATGGCAGCTGAAACAGGCTAAGACAAAGTGTGTTCCACACTTTGTTAGAAGGCAGACTGCAAATTTGCCATTACAGTTCCTTATGTAATAAAGTTGCTATGGTTAAAAGCTTGAGGTCTAGGATCTGATCACCATGGTTTGAAACCTGGCTGGTGACATCAATATGATTTGGAGCAAACTGTGTAGCCTCTGTGTGCCTCAATTTTTTCCTGTTGGATGGGAATAATGGCTGCAAGGGGAATAAAATTAAATAATACATGAAAGCACTTTGTGCAAGTTAAGTTCTCAGTGAAAGCTAGTCATGGAAGTGTTAGCTACAAAAGACCTACCATACAAGGCAAAAAGCAAAGGGAGCTACCAAGTTGTGGTGTGGGAGGAAATTCCAAAGGAATGAACAAGTCTGACTGGGGGCTTAGGAGAGTTTTCATAGAAGAGGAGCCTGGTAGAATGACTGGTACATTTGGAGATGGGTGGGCAGATGCTTATCCAGCTGATCTGGCCTTGGGCAAACAGGACCAGTGTAGTTTGTCTGAAACATAGAAAACAAAAAGCAATGTGTGGGGGATGGATTGGAAAGAAGGCTGTAGACATCAAGGTGAAGAGGTTAACCCCTGTCACCAGTGGCACCATGTCATCTGCCCAAGATCCAACATCCAGACAGGTCTGGGAGCCCAGAGAGAGCCAAGAGGGAGGGCACTTTTCATTTCTATAGGAGCTCAAGCCAGCCTGTCATGGCCTCTTCGGTCTTCCTACTTGTGTCTGTTGGTTTTCAGCCCTGTTGCAAGTTCTACAGCTCGGCTTTGATGTGTCTCAGACATTTCTTCGTCATTCCTCATCGGCAGAACCAGAACTGCCAACTGTTCAGGTTTTACACTTACCTCAGATGTTTTATTCCAAACTCCAAGTTTTACAATCTTGAATCATACATCTCTCCACCCCCTCACTTCTTTATCTATAAACAGGGTTATATATATGAGAGTGTGTCTGGTCCACTGTGACCCTGGATCATTTCCAGCCTGGCCCTGGGATCCACAAGCATTCTAAATCTTACACTGGCCTCATTTGCATCTTCTTTCTCTGTAGGGTACTGTGATGGGCTCACATAGTGCTGCTCTGTATCAGGGATGTGGCAGGCTCCTCTCCCCCCAGCCACAGACCATAAAATTGAGAATGGCAAGACTCTCTTGATTAATTTCATTCGCCTGCCTTTAAATCCATTAAAGAAAATGCCTGTTTAAATCATTCTTTGGCAAGCATATTTGTAAATAATACTTAAAAAAACACTTCATCTAATTATTCTTACCACAGCTGAATGTTAACAGATTGAAGATGAGATTTATGTTTAGACAGCATTAAGGTACTAATTTTTTCTTAACAATAGGCGCTGCAATTGACAAAATTAAAACAGAAAATGTAGAGCAACAAACATTAATTTACACCAGGCTTAATAGTTTCTCTAAGTAAATCCAGTCACTCCTCAGCTGCCTAAGAAAAGCCATAAAAATTTCTGAGAAGAATCTGGAATTTAGGATTCCACACTAATTGCTTGCCTTCCCCTTTTACCTCATCTCCTCTTCTTGTGTATCTTGACTGGAAAGGGACATGCAGTTTCCATATCCAAACGCTTTCTGCTCTGCTGGGGTAAGGAAGTCAGGGGGAGGTGGAGGCAGACCAGGGAACCACATAAATAAATGGGAATTTCTAAATGGACATGAGGATTTTCTTTTTCATTTCTCAAAAATGAGAATAAGGCACGAGTATAAATTCCAAAAAGAGCAATTTATTTAAGTCTATCATTTTTGGCAACACAATAGAACGCACATTGGGATGAACAGTCACAAATCATTCCCCTTCCCACTGTCTGTTTTCTCCACCATATGTTGTGGAGAATACAATTCACATGCTGAAGTTTCGCCTCCTTTCCATGTGAGAAAGCATATTGTGATTTCAGCAGACTGGTCCCTGAGCCAATGTTTTTGCAGTGGTGGGGGTGGGGAGCAAGAGGAAGTAGAAAATAGAACCAACCCTCTAGTCCAAATATTCTTAAAAGGCTAGAGAATCTTAAAAATAGTTTCTTCCCCAGTCACAGGGATTGGACTGAGCTCCGCTGAGGACTTCAATCAGCTCTCAGGGCTTCTGTACAGAAGACAACTTCAGCAGCCCCGAGTGCAAACGTGGGGCCTTTATGTCCTGCCAGTCTCTAGTCTCATGTTGCCACTTCATAGCCCACACTAACCCTCCTTCTGTATAACTAGTGAGATGTGAGCCTGAAGGTTGTAATATTCTCAGTGCCTGGCCAAAAAGGGAATGGTGCTTATTGGTGAAATACTTCTAGATATGTGGTAACTCCATGGCATGTTCACAGTTTGAGCCTGACCAGCACTCTACTGGAACCAGCAGGATGATGTGTGTCGCAGTGCACCCATGCACCCAAGAGAGGAAGTTGCAACCATCCTCCCAGGACCATCTCCGTTCATCAAGAAAATGACAGCTGGATGTATGTGCTTTGTGTTGTAGCGTTAGTAATCTCCTGTCTATGTCCATGGTACAGATGGCCTTGATGAAACGAGACTTTCTAGAAACACCCTAAGTCGACTCAGTATGAGATCAAATATTTTATTAAGCCCTGTTCTTTCAGTTGTTTAAGGAAAAAAAAAACCCTTGTGTTTTCATTTACAGCATGACAATCTTTGAAATAATATTTTACAAGTGCCTTAGTTGATTACCATCTAATCTTCATGAAGCTTCATAAAAAATAAGAAAAATAGTTTTTAGTTCTTGGAAGTTACGAGAATCACAGGTAAAAAGTGAATTTGGATCCTGATTTGTACCAAACTCCTTGACTGAATTAAACTGAACAGATGTGGAAGAAATGAGCCAGGTTTCCCCATTTAATTCTAAATGAGACTTCAGGTTCCGCTTCCTATGGCTGATTTTAGCATAAACCTCCTTATTGCCTAAAATCTGCAACTTGATACTAAAAGCTTGTCAAAATTAAGTGCCCACTTTATAAGTTTACATTTTTACAGTCTAACTGTTTTTCTTTGATATTTGACAGGGACACAGGTTTCCATGTCATCTGGCCTTGAAGTACTTTCAGAACTTTCTCCTGCACCAATTTGAGGGGGCACCAGGCTGCCGTGAGTTATGGGCCCTTTAAGCTGCCTGTCCGGCAGCCAGCCCTCGGCCCACACTTGAGGGCTAACACCTGTTGGCTGGACAGAGCAATTAATTTTTTTAAAAATGCAGTGAGCTGCCCAAAATCAAAGCTAAAGGATAAAAATATAATTTTACCTCTTGAGCTCCCAGGGCTGGCCTTTGATCTCTTCCAGTGCCTGTGTGGCAGGAGGCACAGCAGATCTTAAATTTTCTTCCAAAAGACACACCCTTAAAAGACAGATCCTGAGAGCTGACTTAACGTCACCCTGGGTCTTGTCACCCTTGCATAGTTACTCACACTGTGACCTAACTAAAATAGTCACTCCCTACAAAAAGGCACATCTGCCAAATGTCCCTGCTTAGGAAAATTATAATTGGAAGCCCTTAAATTATAGCATAGCCCATCCCTTGCAAGATCAAATGTTATCTCTCTAAGAGGTGATAGCTGAGTTGATGATTATAATGTGGTATTTGTTCCAGAATGTCTGTACGCTACATAGATAACTGTGAACTTCAAAGAGCTAAATACCAATTGTGGGCTGGGGCTCGGCCACACATACAGCCTCTATCCCTCTCAAAACCCTTTCGTAGGCAAGACAAGGTCACTGATCAGGGTAATTTGCAGGAAAAGTCAATTTCTCAAGTACTGAAGCAGGTGTTGTGGCACTCTATGACAATTTACTGAATCTAAATTGAGGAAGTTGAAAAAAGCAAAGGTCATGATCCACAGGAAGAAAGGAAGAAAGAAAGTCTCTTTGACTGTATTTTTACCTCTTCTTCAAGATGCACTCACCAACTGAAATGATTAATACTAAAAATAAATAAATGAAAATGAGAATATCTCCCCCCAATCAGCAACTTATCTGATTTCTTTAACTAGAAGGAGAGGATTTCATGATTGCTTGACTTAACAAGGAAATAAGCTCGATTTGTAAGAGTTAAAGAGCAATTCTTTTGCTCATGAGTGTTTGAAAGCAAAAATCAAGCCAAGACATCAGACCTTCCTATCTTTAAATAAAATCACATATAGGGTTGAGGCTTGGTGGTAGCATGCTTGTGTGGCATGCATGAAGCCCTAAGTTGTATCTCCAACACTGAAAAAAAATCAAATGCTTATTATATGATTCCATATATAATGCACACTATTTTGCATAAAGTATAGCTTACATTATAGTACGAGCATGCAATATGTAACCCTGGATACTGGATTCTGAATTTGTACATTCTCCTCTTTCCCGGCACTGGGAATAGAGAATACAGCCCCAATAGGAAAAATTTTCAGGAAGGGAAATAGAACATGAACGTTAGAATCTATAACTTGCTTGGTGCTGTAAGGACAGCATGGGATGTGGAGTAAGATTTGAAACAGAGGTCCAGTTAATCACTAATTAACTCTAATTATAGCAGATCATTTAACTTCTTGAGATCTCAGTTTTTCTCACCTGCACAATTGGGGGTTGTTGTATGAATTAAATGAGCTAATACAAGCACCTGGTGGTTCTTCTATATTCTTAGCTTACTTCTGAAGTTACTTTCCATGTTTATGTTTCCTCCCTTTGGATATAAAATATTAATCTTCATGAATGAAATGAAATGTTGACCTTCTATATTTATTGGAACATTCTACTATTTGGTATTGATAATTGAAAATTCAGCACACAAAGACATTATCTGTAAGGAAAACAATGTAAAAATAGACTCCTATTATTGCACTTGGAACATCTAACCTGAATGCAGTGTGATTTTTTTATGTTGTTAACCATTATTGCATGAAGCAGACATTTTTCCAATGAGCAGGCAAATACACTGCTGAAAAATAATTCATATTTTAGCTATCAGTATCCTGTGATCATTTTGGCTTTAAGAAACCAAGCTCCAAGCACATGGAGACAATCTTCCCATGCTCAGAATACTACAGCATTTTATTAACACCTCTGGCACTGTGCTCTCTGGAATCAAAAGTCCAGGCTGGAAGCTCACTTGCCTTAAAGTTCTTTTTTTTTTAAATTATACTTTTAATTTTGAAATAACTTCAGACGTATGGAAAAGTTGCAAAAACAGGACAAACAGTTTCCAAATATCCTCCATCCATATTGCCAAAATGTTCACATTTCACCCTGGTTGCTGTATCATTCAGAGAGAGAGAGAGAGAGAGAGAGAGAGAGAGAGAGAGAGAGAGAGAGAGAGAGATTTTTTTTCACCTGAGCCAATAATAAGTAGTAGGCATAATGCTCCTTGACCCCTAAATACTTTAATGTTTATTCCCCCATAGAAGGACATTGTTTTATATAACCACAGTACAATCATCAGAATCAGGACTTAGCATTAATATAGTTCTGTTATCTAACTTGCCGACATTAGTTTTCTCCAATTGTCCCACTAACTGGATTTGCAGTACTTTGCTACTTCCTGTCACCTTCTTAATGTCTTGCTTCACCCTGTACATTGACACTTCTGTGAACCAGAGACTCCTATTCTCATGTAAAGAATTAGTTTAGGTATCTTAAATAATTAGCTCTTACAAATTGTTCAGAGTGGAAGCATATTTAAATTTGCATACCAGACTTGTTACCACACTTAGCAACTCCATGTGAGTCACATGATCACATCTAAAATGTATTTTGGGCTAAAACTGAAGACTTGCCTGAGTGCTTGTGCTTTTTGCAGAGATGGAAAGTTAAGCAGCCTAGAGAAATCCTACCAGCAGTGTGTTTGGTAGCAGCCTCAATTCCTTCTCTGGTCAAGGGGATGCTCAAGACCTTCCCGCATCTTTATTATGTGAATTACATAGGATAAATAAAGCATTAGGGTAGAGCCTGGCTCATTAGGTGCCTAAACACTTAGAGATGTCATGGATCTTTTTTATTGGAATGAATGAACAAGCAAATGCACTTTGTTTTGCATGAAACAGGATAAAAGTTAATTTCAATTCAATTTTCCACAGCTTTTCTAATTAAGCTAAATAGTAGGCCTCTTCATGAAGGAAAAAAATAATCACATTTTAAGTTAAGAGAATATATTAAACTAAAAACTGAACAGGGGCACGGGGTTATTTTATTTGTTATTGCATTGGATATTTTATTTACATCACAATAAAACAATACAGCCATATAATTTCTAAGGGATTTGCCAAGTCGTATTTCTAATCCTTCTCTAGGAGGTTTTAAAACAAGAAAATTTAATGGCAAAACTACGGAAAACTAAAGGGCTTCTTCCTCCTTCTTTGTTTTTTTCGCTCCCTGCCTTCTTTCTTTTTCTCTTCCTTTCCCCCTCTTTCTTTCTTTTGACTTTTCTTCTCTTCCTTTCACAAAAGAATGTCTAGTTCGGAATGTGACCCGGAGCTGATTAGCCAGACAAATAAATAAACAGGGCAGAATACACAAATATAGGTGGCCGCACCTGCAGGCACACAGGACAGCCGGGGAGGGGCTTGGCCGGCGCTGGCCCTTGCACCAGGGCTGACCATCCTCCAAGTGCAGCTGAAGGCCGCTTCGCCTCCAGCAAGGTCAGAGCGCAGTGCCACGGGAACAGAGGAGCATTGTGTCCACGATCGTGTGGAGACCCTGTCCAGCAGGCTCTGCTGTGCAGCTGCACCTTGGCCTCCCGGTGGCAGCAGCACGAGGGCCTCCCTGGACAGCATCTGCCTTCACCTGCGGGCCGCCTTGCTTCCATGAACCTGTCAGCTGTGAGATGACTTATCTTGGCTTTTCAAAAACTGCTCCAATCCTTTGATGAATGTGAGCATTCCCTATTTGTACAAATTGCCTTTAGATGAGAAGTTATTTTGGCCTGTTGTGGGCATTGCCACCTAGAACCAAAAGCTCAATGAGAACTATGATTAACAATTATAAAGCCAATCCATTGAGCCGTGCCATTAGTTCAGGGCCAGCATAAGTAAGAGCTAATTATAAGTGAAAATATTCAAACTGAGAAAGGCAGTTCCTACCCATTAGAAAATATTACTACTTTCTTTTTCTAGTAAAATATTTTCTATACTATTGGCCAAATTAAAAGATAATTCCAATCTTTATAATGAATGTGTTGAGGAAACTTAAATTTGAATTTTGGCTTAGTTATAGGTTTTTCTCTTTTGGTAAAAGAAGTCCAAATTGATTGCTTGATTATAAGTAATTCAGTACATGGCCAGCTCTTGAGAAAAATAAACACATATTTTTAAATTAAAAGTTTTCAATTTATATTTTATTACCAAGCGATTCTATGGGAAAATAAGTTCAGGGAAAATTTTTGATCATTATTGCTCCTTCATTTTTCTTATTGAAGTAATTTAATTATCATAAAGACACAAACATTAGCTTCAGTACTGGTCTTCTCACATCTGTTAGTAAAGATTTGATTAGGGCTACACAAATGTGCTAGATTAAACTATCTAGTTGGTGAAATTCAAGCCACCTGGATATTTTAGCAACATCAATAAGAATAATTCTCTTTTTCAAAATCAGTAAATCCAAGCTATATTAAAAAGAATTAATTAATGAGTGCCAGATAGGCAAAACAAACATTTGACAATGAATCATATTATCAAAGGTTTTGAGGGAGATCCCTCTCAGCTTATGTTTAGATGTCAAATTATATTACCAAAACTAAACAATCTGTTAAGATGATGTCTTAATGCAATAAGTCTCCAATGCCATCCTTTTTTTTCTTCTTAAACATTCTTAGTAGGAAAAAAAGATATGCTTTATTTACCAGTGCTAATCAAATCATAGGACATTTGCCCCCAGATTTTACCTTGAATATTTCCATGAGCTGATAATATCATTTAAATCCAATCAATAAAGAAAATGAAACTATCAATGAAGCTTGGTTAACATATTCCACATTATCTCTTGAAGTTTGCTTCCTAAGGAGCTAGTAAAGATGGGGATTGAAATTACTAATACATGAAAAAGTAGGTATCTTATAAAATATTTAAAGAATTATAAGGGACTCAAGAAATCATCAAGTAAAGACATATGTTTATTCTATTAATGGGCAGGTAGTACATATTTTAGGTTTTTTAGGCCAAGTCATTTGTCACAACTTTTCTATTATGCATTTAAAGTCAGCCAATAGTAAGCTAATGGACATGGTTATGTTTCAACAAAGCTTTATTTATAAAAACAGAGTAGATTTGGCCCACTGCCAATATTTGAATGATTCTTCATGGAATCCAAATTCTGTACTTTAAAAATCAGACCCCTTAGGTCTCTTGTGGGAAAATAACTTGCCCAGTGCTAAAGATCATGTTCAATAGCAAATAGAGCTGCTGCTGAACTCGGCCCTTCCGACTTCCAGGCAAGCGTGCACGCCCAGCTGAATTAATTGTGATGATGTGTGGATGTTTGGCCATGTCCAAATGGAAGGTCTGCCTCTGCCTTAGATCACATCTGAAATACCTCGTGCATTTGATGTTGATGGAATTGTGATGTGTAGATGATTCCTCAAGTCTCCAGAGAATAAGTTGCTTTTCAGAGACCTAAACAGAATCACAAATAATAATTTTGGGGGAAGGAACATGAACATCCTGACAGTTAACCAAGCATGAAAATGCTTGGCTGGAAAGCCACACATGGCTTGCTTTATTAAAGACCACTGCAGCCCTGGAAAACTGCATTTCTATTGAATATTTATAGCAAGTATGATTGAATAAGAAGAATTTAAAGTGGGAAAAAACCCTCTGTGCTGTGATTCCAAATTAAATCTTATTTTCATGGTTGACAGTGTTTTGTATTCCTCAGGTTTGCATTATATAAAGAGCCATCTTCTTACAATGTCCTTTTCCAGCACCAAATAACAAGACTTTCTTGATGAACGCTTGAGTCACCAACTTCCTCTTTCTAGTGGGGTTTCTCCTTTTTCCATAACTCATTCTGTTCATGTGAAAAGAAGTAGAAGATGCAGGTCCCTAGGAAATCCTAAGTGGAGCAGTGGTCTGGGTCCTTTTTCATGGGTATATGTGGGAGAAGGTTTTATAACCATTGCTCTAAAACCGACAGTTCAGAAAGACATGATTAATGAAAGGGAATTGGATGTTCAAGTCAAAATGGTCCATCATTAACTAACTAAATGAAACGGGGTTTTCAAGGGGCAGTGGAGCACATTCTTCTCAAAAACATGGGCTGTGTTCAGAATGTTTTACAGAAGGGGGTGGGAAGGTAGGGGAGGGAGCCATTACTTAATAGTTCCCAGCTTGCAAAGGTGAAATAACCCACACTATATATGTTTTTTTTCTTTCTTCTTTCTTTTTTTTTAGTTTGGTTTGATGTTGATTTGCATATTTCTTACCCTACAGATGTAAATGCAGCTTCTGTGTGTCGTGAATTTTCTAGTCTTGAAATCACAAATATGGTTTCCATATTAATAAATGCAAATAAAATACTGCTACTGTAATGTTTTTTTTTAGCATAGGCATTTTAAACCAAGTGAGAAGCAAATTAAGCTGTATTATTTGCTACTTTAGCTTATATAGGTAAAGAAGTATGAGTTCATGCACAAGATGATACACACATTTACGTGAAATAATATTTTAACATTTGGGTTTCTTTTTTGATCAAAATAACAAAACAGTAGATTGCAAATTGTTTTATAATACTTCAGGTTAGAAGTTAACATGTATGCCATATAAAGTACAGCTTTAGAATACAATAAAAATCCATACATTATTAAAATATTGGAGCAATAAATTTAAAATGTTTTTCAGGTAAAACTTTGACACCCCTGTATCTCCAAATCCACCAGATTGCTCTAGGTCAAGGATAGCAAATGCATGAATGATTCAGAGGAACACCTTTTGAACTTTCCTCAGCAAGACTTGAGCAGTAGGATAACTTAGAGCCCCAACTAGAATGCGTGCAGGTGGCCATTTCTCAGCTGGAAACATCTTGAAACAGTTTTCGTGCCTAGCAAGGAGGCTCTTGTGTCAGAATGGGGATTGCTCAAGGGGGAGGGCAAGAGAGTGTGCAAAGGAGCACACATGAATGAGTTCAAGAGCAAGACCAACTATCTGAAAGGCTACTGGAGCAGAATCTCATTACCTTGCTCTCAGAAGTTGGCCTGAGTACACAAAGTGGCCCCAACTGCACTTTTCATCATTTTATTTCCCGAAGGAATTTCCTTTTTTGTTTCTGTAATAAACTATTAAAGAATATAGGACACCGTGAAATATATTATTATTATGCAAGAAAAAGAAAGACAAAGAACAAACTATTGAATTAGAGTGGATCCCTGGTGTTGAATGTTTAACTGTAAGATTTAACAAATGTCTGCATTTTTCACGGATGACAATCTTGGCTGAGCTCTGTAAACTATCCTGCTTATCATATAGATTTTATAGTTTATAGTTTTATATTAGCCTCATTCTTTGCTCTATTCTTACTTTTTATTATTTGTTTTTCCCCCTAATTTGTGTTTTCTTGAGGTATTTCATGCACCCTTAGAAGTTACTTTTGGTCCTTTTTAGAACTAGAAAGAGTCACACACGTAGTGTGAGTTTTACACCATTATGGAAATTTGAAGATGGTATCATTCACTGCTAAGCACAAATTATTATAAGAAAAGCTGAAGTCATTAGGCAAATAAAGGATTAGAGTTAACAATGGATGTAAACCTAGAGTATAATGAATGAATTCTCTAATTGCTCCTCCTGTGTTCGTTCATTAAGCCTGGCTATCGAGTGGATATTTGGGCATCTGTCTCCAACATCTGTCATCTCGGCAATTCTCAGGGCTGATTCCACAGAAGCCTGGGAAGAGGGCTGGGTCTGTCTTCCTTCACTCTTGTCTGCATTTCCCTTCAAAATCTGAACATGCTGAAATAAACCCAAAAGCCATTCTTTAGTATGTTAATACAACAATAGGCAAAAGCACCATGAGACAGGTTTAACCAACCCAAGAATTCCAGGAAAAGATTGGAGAACATGCTCATTTCAACCTGTGCTGATGTAGGTTGTACATGGTCCTCAGTGTGACAGCTCCTGACCATGTGTCATTCTTAGGTTCAGAGCTTTCCTGGTGATGAGACAGTAGGTGGAAAGACATCTCTTGGGATAGATGAGTTTCCCCAACACCATGATCTATTTGTTGAGAACAAGAAGTTCACCGTCAATGTGGTGACTGTATCACATGACCCCTCCCCAGCAATAAGGATCTTCATAATCTTACTGTGTTCATAGACTAACTGTATGAGGAAGAGATAAGCTTTTCTTTTTCTGGTTTTGTGATGGCCTTTGTTGGACTGGTATTCTACATAGCACACTCATTTGAAATTGGAGGAATAAGGAGTCCTAGAAGAAGGTAAAGGAACAGAAAGAAGAAAAAGGTGAGTCTCTTTATCATTTAATCTGCTTACTAAATTCCAGGACTTCATATTTAAAAAGAATCATTTAGTAGGCTATTATAGGAAGGCAAATATAACACTTTAGCTGAAGGGTAGTTGGCTAGTGAAAGCAATCCCAGGATGAGTTCACAGCTAGAAATTATGCTGGTTGGGGGTACCATGCTGTGTTAAAACACTTTTCCTTTCGATATGGGTGACAATTTGGATACTCAGTTGAAAAGAGTTCAGGATATGTCTATCTGCATATATCATGAAGTGCACCAGTACCTTTATTTTTGGCTTTGGCTTGTACCTGCAGGTGGTTGTGTATATAAATACTTGCTCATGGGCTTCGTGATTATTAATGACAAACATTGGGATCTTTCAGAGTTCCAGTTACATGAATATATTAGGAAATTCTTTCCTGCATGAAAAAATGTGACTTTTCAGAGTTTTTGTTTCTTTGCAGAAAAACAAGTTCAGCAGGTCAGTGACACGATTGTATTCAGAATTTATTTGTGGGGCTTTACTTTCACAGGCTATGTGGGGATGGAGGGCGCTGTATGGGAGTCCCTGTGTGGAGACAGCACACAGGATAGAGAATCAGGAGCTTTAGTGTGGAGGTCAGAGTCTAGAGCCAAATAAATAGCCAAGTGACCGCAGCAGGTATCATCTTTGCCTCCTCTTGGTTTGCAGAAGATGTGCAATTGTTGATTCCTAAAGTTCCCTCCTAGGCCTGACTGGTGTGGATATTGTGTCCTTTGCCCCTTGAGGGAAACAAGGCTTATTCTGCCAGGGTGGCAGTCTCAGAAAATCATTTTTCATTGGTAAATTGCCTCTTTTCCTTCCTTTAGGAACCACAATTTTCTCTGAATGTAAGTTGGTAGCATGCTTGCATTTGGAAACCAAGATAAAAATAAAATCTGAGTATCTGAGGGACCAGTCAATCCGGAAGATCTCATTTTATCACCCTATGAATAAAGTGCATTTATTCATTGACTTTTTCATTCAACACAGATTTACTAAGTACATGTGGTGGGCCTGATGCTATGAAGAGAATAAAGAAAAGAACAGGAGAGAGTACTCCCTGCCCTCCTGGAATGCACAACTGAATGAAGGACATGGATTTTTAAAAATAATTATAATTACATAGAAAGAAAAGAATGGCGACCTACAGAAGTTGTGGGGATATTTAGGTCGGGAGACCCAATCCAACCTAAGGGTCTGAGAAGAGCTCTGAATAAATAGGGCCTGGTCAGTGAGCAGAGAGGGTGTGGAGTGGGAAGAGTGAGGGGAAAAGTCACTTATTCATGCTCTGTAAATCACATGAGAGGCGGAGACATCTGCCACTGGTAACATGATCTTAATGGGCACCTCAAAAGGGGCAAGTGAGACAGGAAAGGATGGGGAGTTTGATGCCACCCATTGAGGGACCGCTGGATTCACAGGATGTATTAGACAGGTTCTTACTTGCAAGCAATAGAGCTTAACTCGGGAGGATCGAAGCACAGAAGGGATTTGTTCAAAAGGGTACTGGGAAAGGCCTTTGTCTTGCAGTTAAGATGGACTTAGAGGGAAAGGATGTACTCTCCTGAAGCAACCAAAAAGCCAAGAGAATATAATGAACAGTGATTTCTGAGATGCTGAATATCAGACCATGAAGATCCTTGAGAGGTTCATGGATGATGAGCTGAGCCTGTGCTCCCTCCACTTACTGCCTGGAGAGTTTCTGGGCTGTGGTGACAGGGAGTTGAGCTGGTGAGGCCTTGCAGACTCACAGACTTGAAGGGATGGAGCAGAGAATCTGGGGAGAGGGAAGGAACTAGAGTTCATGAGCAGAATGCCAGGGAAAAAGCAGCACATAGGAGAATTCCAGAAGTCTGCAGAGCATGCCCATTGAGTAGGCAGCGGATAGGAAGAAACCATCCAAGCCCAGGTGGAGTGCCAGCTGAGAGGACAGGAGGTCTCGATGTTCACGATCAGGGAAAGCGGATGTTCCCATCACCCAGAGTGGGAAGTCTCTGATTCACAGAGCACTGGAGAGTTCACCTTTGGGGCCTTACTTCAGCAGTGGGAAAAAATATCTTTATGTCACGCATGGCTCTGGTTCCTCTAAGGAAACTTAAAAGCAAATCTCCAAGGTGCCAAAGTGTTTTCTAATAACTATGTTACACAGTAAAGCTCAAGAACATGTACAATAAAACTAAAATATCAAGCACTCTGTAAGAGCTATAACAAAAAATCAATCCAAACCAACCCAGACTGACATAGATAAGAAAAATAGCAGATATGAATATCTTATGAAGTATATATGTACGCCATATTTTAAAACATTGAGCAAATCATAGGTATAAAATATTTTTGAAGACTCAAATTGAACCCTAAGGAGGAAATCTGCAATAAATGAGACAGAAAATACATTGGAAAGAATTAACCGCAGTTTAGACTTTGAGGAAGAAAGAATCTATGGATCTGAAGACATCATTAAAAAAAAAATTAAAATATAATGCAAAAGGAAAAAAGTGTTTTTTTGTAAAGAAAGAGTTGTGAGACTGTAGAGGCCAAATATGTCCTGAACTAGAATCTTCAAAGGAGAAGAGGAATGGAAAGGAGGAAAAACGTTTTTTAAAATAAAAATTTTTAATTTCATGAGAGATGTATAAATCCAGAGATCCCCCCAAGAAGTAAAAATCCAAGCCCAAGTTGGCATGGTAGTGTACACCTGTAAATCCTAGCATTTTGGGAGGCTGGGGCAAGAGGGTCACAAGATCAAGTCCAGCCCGGGAAACTTAGTGGCTTAATGAGAATGTGTCTTGAAATTAAAAAAAAAAAATATATATATATGTATAAAATATATATTTTATATAAAATACATATATTTATGGGGCTGTGGGAATCTCCAGTATCACAAAACAAACATCAACCATGTGATGCATGACAAAAAACACATGAATATTAATTGTAATCAAATTGTTCAAAAGTAAAAATAGGTTTTAAAAAAAATCTTAAAGAGTTAAGGGAAGGGTCATATTATACACAGAATAAAGAACATGAATTCTAGCAGGTTTCTGGTTTAAAACAATGTAAGAAGATAGTATTATAACATCTTTATAAAACTGAAAGAAAAAAATCTGTCAATTATCACTCTATACCATAAAAAATATAATTCACAAACAAGGTGAAATAAAGACTGTTCCAGATATACACAAGTGGAAAAAATTCATCAGCATCATACAGAAAGAAGGGAAGAGGAAACGGATGTCAGGCAGAAATATAGATTTTCACAAAGGAATGGAGAACACAGAAAAAGGTGGTGGTTATAAGTTAAATAAGGTTTTTTTCTTCTTTTTTGGTTTAAAAATATTTCTAAATAATATTTCATTATTAAACAAAATAATAATGGAGAGGTGTTTGGAACATACAATGTCATTTGAAGGAAAATCACAACGAAGATGTATCAGTGTTTACTAGAGGAACAGATATAACACAAGAATTTACAAGATTGGCTTACAGTGGCCACCCACCAAATTGGACGAGGAAGAGTGCAGAGGGTCTGTCTGCACATCGGTGACTGAGAGATTCAGTCCAAAGTCTGGAGCTCACTGCAGTGTCCCGTGAAAGTCCGTATCAGGAGGCTGATGGGTCTGCGATGGAAGCTGAAGAGTCTACATCAGAAGGCTGAAAGATCTGCACTGTAAGCTGAATGGTTTGCTCTGGAAGCCAGGAGGTGATGTCCAAGGTGAAGGCCAAGACTGGAGCTCCTCAGAAGAAACAGAAGGAGATCCATCCTTCTTCATTTCCTCTTTATACCTTTCAGGTGATGAGCCACCCAAGGGTGAGTCTTCTGCACGCTAGGGTGTGGAATTGCTGAGGCGATTTAGTTGAGCTTCTCTTACTCAAGTTGACACAATCAATTAAACATCACAGATGTATAGTGTAAACCCTAATAAACAACTAAATAACCACAAAGACATGACTAGTCAACCAAGAAAAGAGATAAAATAGAGTAACAAAAATATCCAGTGAATCCAAATGAAGGCAGATAAAAAAGGAGGGAAATGAGAAGAAAGAACCGAAGGAATGAATAGAAAACAAATAGCATGATGACAGACTTCAGCCTATTTTTATTCTTAAATATAATAACTGCCAATGATCTAAACATCCCAATTAAAAGCAGAAATGGTAAGGTTGAATACATTGTCTACAGGAAATCCACTGTATACAGACACAAAGAGGTTAAAGTAAACAAATGAAAAACATATACTATGCCCACACCAATCAAAAGAAAATTGGAGAGGCAATATTAATGGTAAAGTAGATTTCAGAATAAAGAAAATTACCAGAAATCATGGTCATTTCATAATGAAAAGGTGACTGCTTCATCAAGGGAGATAATGATGCTAAGTGCCTATGAGCTTCAAATTACATAAAGGGACAATAAAGAACTTAAAAAGCCACAATTATGAGTTACAGATTTGAACACCCCTCTGTTAGAGAAGCAGACATTCACTAACAACATAGAATATGTAAACAGCACTTTCAACCAAATTTGATCTAATTGACATTTATGGAAAACTCCACCCAACAACAGAATATACATGATTTTAAAGACATATAATGCTTTCACCAAAGACTATATTCTGGTCCATAAAAACACATGCTCAAAAAATTTAAAAAGAATTCAAGTCAGGATAGGATACATTTTCCTGACTAAAATGAAATTAAATAGAAAACAGTGACAGAAAGATATCTGGCAAAGCAGCAAATATTTAGAAATAACTTACTTCAATCCAAAAAACTCAGTCAAAAGTCTTCTAGACGTAATTGACAGATTCAGTAGAGTAGCTGGATATAAGGTCAATACTCAAAAAACAATACCCTTCTTATACACAAATAGCAGACTCATTGGGAGAGAAATTTGGGAAACAATTCCTTTTACAATAGCATCCCCCCCAAAATGAAATATCTAGAAATCAACCTAACAAAGGAAGCAAAAAACCTCTACACTGAAAACTACAACACTCTAAAAAAGGAGATCAAGGAGGATATAAGAAAATGGAAAGACATCCTTTATTCCTGGGTAGGAAGAACCAATGTAGTGAAAATGGCCATACTCCCAAAACTACTATATAGATTTAACGCAATGCCGATTGAAATTCCAACAACATACTTCACAGAACTAGAGAAAACAATCCAAAAATTCATTTGAAACCAGCAGAGACCTACAATAGCAAAAGCAATTCTAGGCACAGAGACATGGCAGGGGGTATTACAATCAACAACTTAAAACTATACTACAAAGCTACTGTGATAAAAACAGCATGGTACTGGTAAAGAAACAGACCCGAGGATCAGTGGAATAGATTAGAAGATGCAGAAACAACTCCAGACATACTCAGCCACCTCATCTTTGACAAAGGAGCCAACCACCCTCACTGGAGGAAAGATAGCCTATTTAATAAATGGTGTTGGAAAAACTGGATTTCAACCTGCCAAAGATTAAAACTAGACCCATACCTATCACCATGCACTAAACTAAGATTGAAGTGGATTAAAGATCTAAATATTAAGGCAGAAACACTAAACTTGCTGGAAGATAAGTTAGGTAGAACTCTTGAAGACATTGGCATAGGAAAGGACTTTATGAACAAAACCTCAGTAGCACAGGAACTAGCAGAAAGAATCAACAACTGAGATCTCGTCATATTAAAAAGCTTGTGCACTGCAAGAGAAACCACCAACAGAGCTAAGAGACAACCTACAGTGTGGGAAAAAAATGTTAGCAGCTGTACTTCAGACAAAGGACTACTATCTAGAATATATAAAGAATTGAAAAAAATCAGATCCCCCAAATTTAAAGACCCAATTCAAAAATGGGCATCTGAAATGAACAGACATTTCTCAGACAAAGAAGTAAAAGCAGTAAAATAAATACATGAAAAAACGTTCAACATCACTGGTTATTCAAGAGATGCAGATGAAAACAACACTGAGATTCCACCTCACCCCAGAAAGAGTGGCTGCTATCAAGAAATCAACCAATAACAAATGCTGGTGGGGGTGTGGAGAGAAAGGAACCCTTCTCCATTGCTGGTGGGGGTGCAGACTGGTGCAACCACTGTGGAAATCAGTATGGAGATACCTCAAAGAACTAGGGCTAGAGGTCTGATTTGACCCAGCTATTCCCCTACTGGGTATCTTCCCCAAAGAATTAAAAGAATCTTACCACAGCGATATATGTGCACCCATGTTTACAGCGGCACAGTTTGTAATAGCTAAAACTTGGAAACAGCCCAAGCCCCCATCAACTGGAAACTGGATAAAGAAGATGTAGGGTTTTTTTTAGTGAAATGGAGTACTACTCAGCCATAAAGAATGAGAAACTAGAGACATTTATAGCTAAATGGATGCATATTGAGGCCATACTCTTAAGTGAAATAAATGGGACACAGATGTGTAAATACCGAATAGTTTCTCTGGTGTGAGAAACTGAAAGTGTAAATAAGGGTTAAAATGATTATAAATGAATAATTGATAATTTGAAATAGGAAAAGGTCCAAAAGTGTAGGGGTGATGGGAGGGGAAGGGGAAAGGGAAGAAGGGAAAGGAAAAATTATGAGAAAAGAAAAAAGATGGAAACAAAATCTATGTAAATAGGGAAGGGCGGAGGGGGTGAAGGGCGCACAGGTAATGGGGGAAAAAATAAGAACCAAGATACATCATGTACAGGTACAAGCACCCAATGGTAAATGTAAATGCATTGTATACCTAAAAGGTACCAATAAAAGAATTTAAAAGAAAAAGAAATAACTTACTTCAATTCTAAATTGGCCGCAAATAAATCAAAAAGGAAATTAGAAAATCATTTCTTCTGAATTAAAATGTGAATGCAACATATCAAATATTGTGCAATGCCTAATAACAGTACTTATGGTTAAATTTATAGCACTAAATGCTTATGTTAGGAAAGAAAAAAATCAAAATCAATGACTTCATTTTTCACTTTAGAAAGCTAGCAAAAGAAGGGCAAATAAAGTCCACAGTAAAAAGAAAGGAATGCTATAGATCAGAGCAGAAGTCAAAGGAATAAAAAAACCAGAAAAACAATAGAAATAATGAACCAGAAATTAGTTATTTGGGAGGATCAATTAGATTGAAATATCTGTATCATACTGACCAGGAAAAAAGTAGAAATCACAAGTTACCAATATTAGGAATGAGAGTAGTAAGTGACAATCACCACAGAATCTACAGATGTTAAAAGAATAAGGGGGCTTTATGAGCACTTTTATGTCAACCAATTCAAAAGCTTAGCATGTACAAATTGCTTAAAAGACTCAAACTATCAAAGTACACTCAGGAAGAAACATAATCTGAACAGCTCCTTGTCTACTGAAGAAGTTGCATTTATAGTTAAAAACCTTCCTACAAAGAAAACTTTAGACCCAAGTGATTTTACTGGTGAATTCTTCATTGGAAAACTTAATAATAGCAATCCAACACAAACTCCTCTAGAGAACTGAAAATGAGAGGACACTTCCCAACTTGTTCTGAGGGGTCAGAATCACTGTGTTAGATAAACCAAACATATAATAAAAACACCTGTAGACCAGTGAACATAGAAGTGAACATTCTAAAGAAAACTTCAGTAAATTGAACCCAATAATATATAAAACAGTAATTATCATGACTATTATATAAAGTGAATTTAATATTAGAAAACAATCATAATTTAACATGTAAGTAAGCATAAAAGAAAACCTACTACGTGACCACGAAAAAATCCATCAACTATTCCTATGGAAAACTTGGTAAACTAGGAATAAACAGGGCCTTTCTCGAGCTGATAAATGGTGCCTGAAAATCTACAGATAATGTTACACTTAGTGGTAAAAGGCTGAATATTTTTCTTCCAAGAACTGGAATAAGACAGAAAGTCTACTCTTACCAATTCTATTTAACATTTACTGGAATTTCTAGCAAATATAAGTTAAAATAACAAATAAAAGTCATTCAGATTGAAAAGTAGTAAAACTGTTTGTATCTGCAGATGACATGATGACCTAAGAAAAATACAATAAAATCTCCCAAAATATTATTAGAATGAGAGTTTAGAAGCCCATGATCAATATGCAAAATAAAATGTACTTGCATCTATGTCTGTATCCCAGCAATAGTCAGGACTAAAATTATTAAAGCAATACCATTTCTAATAGCATTATATGAAGTACAGTACTTAGGATTAGACCTGAATAAGTCATTATCCCTAAACTAGATCTGAATAAAGATCGATTCCTAAAGAAATCAGGATTAATATAGATATGAAGACAGTGAAAACTGTAAAATCATGCCTAAATGATATTAAAGAAAACTTTATATATTGATACCCTCAATAAGTTCTCATCAATAACTTAAAGTACTTTAAATATTATTTCCTTAGTCCACCTATAAATCCAAGCAATCATAATCAAAATCCCAGCTGATGTTTTTGTAGAAATTTACTAAGGTGTTCTAGAAATCTCGATGATAACACAAGAGTCTGGAAGAGCCGCGACAACAATCAAAAAAGTAAACAACTCTAGAAGACTAAAATTCCTGACTTTAAGGCATATAAAATTATAGTAGTCAAGACACTGTGTTATTGACATAAAGATAGACCGAGTGGTCAGTGGAATAGAATAGAGTCCAGGGGGCTGGGGATTTAGCTCAGTGGTTCCACTGCCTGCCTCACAAGTGCAAGGTCCCGAGTTCAATCCCCTGTACAAAAAAAAAGAATAGAGTCCAGACATAGACTTAAACATGTACAGACAACTGATTTTCAGCAAAAGTGCAGAGCAGTTCCATGGCAAAAAGACAGTCCTTTCTTCAAATGGGCTAGAACAATGGGGTGTTCTTTTGCAAATAAATGTAAAGCTATAAATCTCTGAGAAGAAAGCCTTTGTGACTTTGGATCAGGCAGAAAATGCTTTGCCCTAGCACCAGAAACATAGTCCATAAAGGAATCAGTTGGTATACTGGATTTTATAAAAATTTAAGATTTATGCTGTATAAGGGACATTACCATGAAAGTAAACAGAAAAGTGACAGATTGAAAGAAAACATTTGCATGATGTTCATCTGGTAATTAAAACAATAATAAGAAAGCAAAAATGGGTGGAAGATTTGAAAAGACTTTTCATAAAAGAATAAATAATAAGCACAGGAAAAAATGCTGATTAGAGAATAGGGAAGTGGAAATTAATGCTATCACAAAATACTACCACATACCTGTTAGAATGACCAAAACTAAAGTCTGACTAAGCCAAGTGTTGGCGAGGATGCAGAGGAATTGGAGCTCCCATATATCCCCAGAAATGTAAAGTGGTAGAGAACTTTGGAAACAGTGTGTCAGTTTTGAAAAATGTTAAATATTAACCTACCATATAATCTGGCCATTCCACTTCTAGGAATTTACTCAAGAGAAGTGAAAACATATGGCACAGGAAGATGCATATGTGAGTGTTTATAGTAGATTTATTTATAAAATAGCCAAAATTTGGAAACAACCAAATGTCCATCAATAGGCGAATGAGTAAATACATTGTGGCATATGCACACCATGGACTACTCCCCACACAGTAGGAAAAAGAGGAATGAACCATTGATAGGTAAAACAACATAGGTTAATTCCAAACTACTAATGCTGAGCAAAAGAGGACCAACAAAGCAAGAGTACAAATTGTGTGATTCCACGAAAATAAATTCTAGAAAGCGTGGACCTATAGTGTCAGGAAGCAGATCAGTGCCCAATAACAGATGAGGATGGACAAAGAGAAGAAAATTTTTGGGTGATGGATAAATTTATTATCTTGATTATATTGATCAAAATTTATCTAACAGTGCACTTTGTACAATTTACTTGACATCAATAAAAGCTTTATAACAATCCAAGCAAAACCTGTATGTTTGAGGCCAATATGGTAATCGTATCTATAATAGTTGCAAAGCTCATATAAATTGACATAAAATACTAGTAATCTAATAGACAAATAGGCACGATCACACACAAACACATTTTTTTAATGTCCTGTTTTTTTGTTAGGTTTTGTTTTTTACCAGGGATCAAACTCAGAACCTTGCACTAGCAAGGCAGGCATGGCACCACTGAGCTAAAACCCTGGCCCAAACATATTTTTTAAAATAATAAAAATATAGCCAAGTGTTTTAAATGAGAAAATGTTCCTCTTCTCCGAAACAACTCAAAGATATCAATTTTATTTTGCAAATTAGGAAGTATTTTTAAATGACAAAGAAACCCCATCAGGGTTTATCAAGGTATATTCCTAGATATCATATAAATTTATATTATTCTTTGGACAACAATTTTGACAATATAAGTTACAAATAATGTAAAACTTGACTTGGGAAATTACTTGAGAATTTTTTGATATTGATCCAGTAATTCTACTACTGGGATTCTATTCTAAGGAAGAATATTCCACAAATGGAAACATCCCACTTTCCTACACAGATATTCATAGCAATAGTATTTATAATAAGGAAGGCTTGGGAATAATCTAAAATTGAACCATTAGTAATTTTTTTGTTGTTACATCAATTTCCTGAAAAATTATAGAGCCATATAAATTTTATTTACAATGATTTTATAATAACTGGGGGGAAAGATAATGCTATAATATTAAAATAAAAAGCAAAGTACAGAAAATCACAGGATAAAAATTACAGCAGTGCTTTTAAAAAGTATTTTCACATGAAAACACAGTGAAGATGGGATTTGAATGCATCAAGATGTTTACCGTGGTTTTCTTTGCCATTCTAAATGTAGAATTGATTTTTTTTCCTTCTTCCTGATCTTTGAGTATTTCCAGTTTTTTTGTTTGTTTTTGAGATAGGCTACTGTGGCCTGGAACTCCCAGGGATCCTCCTGTCTCAGCCTCCCAATGCTGCGATTGCAGATGTGGGCACCACACCCTGAAAGTATTTCTAATCCTTAGGTGATTTATAATATTTTTATATTAAGAGGAAAACATCTTTTAAAAATATAGGACCAGGAAGTCTGGCTGGCTATTCACAGATTTTACACTTGGAGAATAAAGGATTGTGTCCTTCCCCCCATGCCCAGCCCCGTTATTTGGAGGCACTAAATCTAGTCTGCTCTGACTTACAAAGTGATATCTGAAAAGCTCAATTTCTGTCTTTGTCATCAACTAACTCTCCTTGGGCCAAGGCTTTCTGTTTAAATCTCAGTTTCTTCATCTTCTCAATGAGAGGATTGAACCCATTTTACTCATCCCTGCATCGCAGATCTCCAGAGCATCAGCGCTGGGCAAGGTCCCAGGGGTGGGCCTGAGAGCTGCAAACGCTCCCGCTCCTCAGAGTCCCGGCTGGCCTGTAGGGAACGGTATCGTCCAGCTTCTCCAGAGGCCCAGAGCCAACAGCATGCACATATAATTAAGAGGGAGTTTACTCGATTGGCTGAGAGGCTCAGAGGCTGGATAGTGCCACAGTGGTCTCTGCAGGCTGGAGAGCAGGGGAAATCAGTAGCAGCTGCTCAGCCGAAGAAGCTGAAAGTGAGAATAAGAGGAGGCGATGGTGCAGCCCTAGTCTGGGGCTGATGGCCTGGAAGCTCCTGGAGAGTGGCTGCTGTGAGTCTGCCTTCAAAGGTGGAAGAAGCTGGAGTCTGACGTTCCTGATTGGCGACAGCAGCAAAAGTGCAGCCCTGCAGAAGGATAGAGCTTGTGTGCACGGCTGTTGGTGGCTGTCCCTCTCTCATGCCATTCAGGCCCCAGCCTATTGGACGGTTCCACTCATATGCCAGCTGGGTCTTACCCCTCAGTTCACTGACTTACAGGCTGACGGTCTCTGGAAGCATCCCACAGACCCCAGTTGGCCTTGCCCATTGTCCTGGTGTCTCTCAAGCCAATCAAGCTGACAGGCAAGGTTAAGCATCACAGACACTCATGGAAGAGAGGCTTCTGAGTGCTGGTGATTTTTCATGAAGATGGAGCAGACAGCAGAGTGGAATAAAAGCATACAGAGGTCTCTGTGGCTGAAAAGAGTGAGAACAACCCACATAGCAGCTGGAAATGCACCTATGGAAATTCACTTATATCCAGGAGCCTGTCTGTCTCCAAGCTAAGAGGACAGATAAGTTCACAGGAAAAAAAATATTTAAAAAATCAGACACAATTAAAACCTAGCCTGTTTTCAGGCACCTATAATACATCCACCATTGGATCAGAGAGAAGCAAGAGCAGGGGACTTTCCTCGGAGACAGAGACAGCAGCAGTGGGCATAGGATCGGAGGGGAAACAGGCAAGATGCTGCTGATCTCCGTGTGTGCATGGAAGGGTCCCTCCTAGATGCCACCAACTTACAGTGTTTATGAGCCAGGTGACTTGGCCCCAAAGACTGGGGGTTTCCAAGTTACTACTTGGGAAGACAGCACTGAACGTATCCCAAGTTTTAGTTTCAGGGGAAGATTACATCATTCAAGTAAACACTTTGACCTCAGAATGCATCCTCCCAACTTCTAACCACCCTGCCTGTCTTTTCCATCCTGGCCTTTTAGTGCTGATGACTCCCAAGGAGTTCACTGCTTCAGATACTCATGGGAAAATGGGCCAGGCACCTTTAACCTGGATCAGCATCATGCTTCAGATATAAGCCTGAAAAAGAGAATCTATTTTGACTTTCTTCTGTAACTAAACAGTGATCATTTGCTGATGGTTCCTTGTGCAATTCAAAAAGAAAATGATTAGATGTATGTAGGCAAGTAGCAACTTGTGACGACAGTTTCTGCGAAGATGTAGAATGTATCAAAAAATATATTGCTAGGAATTCTCTGTTTGTTTTCATTATCTAATGTGCACTAGGTTTGGGGGAGGTGAGCGTGTGTATATGTGTGTTTCCATGTAGGGAGAAAGTGCAAAGTTATTAACATTTTCATCTGCAGAAACTGATTGGAATTGTGTTCATCGGCTCACAAGTAAGATCTATTACAGGGTACTGGTTGGCAGTGTCTTCTGAAAAGAACATCATGAATGAGACGTTGTCACGTCGGCAGCACTCCTAGCGGCGTCTTGCAGACAAGGGTTTTGAGGGGCAGTTTTAAGGGGCCTGGCTCGAGTTGGAGGGCCCTCCAGGCTCTGGGGAAAGGCTTGATAACAGTTAATGGGTCACACTCCGGCTTGTCACCTTCTCAGGAAAAGCTGATCTATTTTCTAAGTCCGCCAGTGACAGGATTATTATGTAAGTGCTTCCGAAATGCTTTCATCTTGACTGTTTCCCTCTGCAGCTGTGGAAGGGGCTTTGCCAAGAGAAGCAAACAAGAGAATGGAAACACGCCCTGTACCGATGCCCTCGCTTGCACGCGTGAGGGCGGCAGGGACTTCGTGTCCAGCTGTCCCCACTCCGCCCTGACTCTGGAGATGAGATGAGGCACCTCAGAGGATGGATGGGTCACTACTTTCGAGGATGCAGATGGCAGCTGTGGTCCCTTCTCTTTGCTCAGGACAGAGCTGTCACGTGGGAGCATCTTCCACTCCTGCCAGTAATGCCAAGTCCATTGCGAGTGTGTATGCTCGGCCAGGGCGGCTGCCTGGTGTGTGCAAGAGGTGCAAAGTGAGAGGGTTTTCTTCCCCACACTGCCCCTCGGGAGTCTCACGCATTCCCCAGGCCTCTCTCTCGGCGCCATCTTTTCTCGTGTCTCCCGCCCCTTCTGCGCACTGGTATTAGAGATGCTCCTATTTCACTGTGAACTGACTCAGTTGGACTTTAAACATTGTTTTATATTCCTTGCTACAATTTCCATTCCAGCCAGGAGTGTCAGAATCTCTGAAGTGACCAATTTATTCAAAGGGCACACTCTGGCCAAAAGCCTGCTCTGACCAAATATGTGTGTAGTAGGATTGTCTTCAGCATCTCTTCCCCTCCCCGGTGGCAAGTGTCCTCAGGAGCTTGTGGTGAGCAAGATACCATGAATAATTCTTTCTCCGCTACCCTTGCATGTATCCTGGGCACCATATCTCAGGTCATCTTGGGCACAGCTTACAAATAGCTGTTACCTTCTCCCTGGAAGCTGCTGTGTCCATCAGGAGCTGTTGTGCTTCCAGCGGAAGGGTGTGACAGCGCTGGTATTTTAGGCTCCTAGGCAGAGAACAAAGGAGGCAGACTTTTTGAAACACGGTAGGGGTATAGGCACCTAGATCGTTCTTGGAGGTGATTGTCCAGAAACTATGGCCTGGAGACACTGCTGAGTTCACTGCACTGAACTCAGTTTCTATGGTGCTGAGACAGCAGGGTGGCTTTTTGAAGAGCTTCAAGAATTAGCCCCAGGCCCGCAGTGAGAGAGAGAGAGAGAGAGAGAGAGAGAGAGAGAGAGACTGTGAACAGTTATGCAGATTGTGAATTGCTAGAGGGGTACGTGTATGGAGGCACGATTCATATGGCAAACACTGACACATGTTTATTATGACAATCAGCCAGCAGAGACTAATGTATACACGGACCCAGGGCCTTGTGTATGCTAGGTAAGTGCTCTACCGCCCAGCAACAGCTTTAGCCCCAGAGGCCTATTTCTAATTAAGAGACAGGAGAGGCCAAGTCGGATTCCAGGAGAGACAGGCAGGCTCTAGCGTCTTCCTTGTGGGCTCTCCCCACTCTGTCCATCATTCTTCCCTGTCACTCAGGCCCAGCCATCCTCATCTATTTTACCAGCTCCTAGGCTGGCTTGTTCCACAGTGTCCTTGAGGTCCCATGTGCCTGACGGGCCCTGACAGGTCTGCCCATGAGCTAGCCAGCCCACAGCCTCTCCCCTTCCTGCCCCCAGCCTCTGGTACTCCTTCCCTTCATGGAGCTTCCTGCAGCGCTCCCTCTCACCCTAGTCTTTTCACCTGCTGGCTTTCAGCCTTCCTGGTTTGAATGAGAATGTACCCTAACTCATGGCCTCAGCTGTGAGGGGAAGAGAAAAGGGAGCCCCTCAACTTCTGATGAGGGAAGTCCATGTTCCTTAGGCAGGCAGGACTTAACTATTTTGGGACTGTGACCTTTGGTGTTCTGGAAATCCTGGCATCCTTTCCCTCTCCTGACAGCACATCGCATCTTAGCTGGGGCTGTCATAGGCAGCCCTGCCCTTCCTGATCCAGTGCCCTCCAGATTTTGAACTTTGAGCCTTACAATCAACCTCGGCTACACCAACTTTCACTGTGTTCCTCCAAAGCGCCAAGACCCTGCTGATTCAGGCTCTTCATTCATGCTGTCCTTTTCGCCTGGAACTACACACATCCCCCAACTTAAGCTCAACAGCCCACCCCTCCACAAACTGCCGGCCACCGTATTTTCAAACCTCTCTCACTGTAAATGTACTTCCTCAGAAAGCCTCCCTGATCCCTGAGATTAGATCTCTTCTGTTAGATGTGCTTAGTGTAGGGGCAGCAAACTGTTTCTATAAAGGGTCAGAAAGTAAATAGCTTCATCCTTGCTGGCCATCTGGTCTCTGTAGCAACTACTCAACTCTGCAGTTGTAGCAGACATCGTTCATAGATGATAGGAAAATGAATGGGCACAAAATGTGTTCAAATAACATATTTTGTTAAAATCAAACAAACAGGTAGTGGGACATAGTCCATGAACCATAATTTGCCAATCCGTGCCTTAGAGCAGGGATCCCTAACTCCTGTTAGGCTCTGGGCTACAAATGAGGAGGTGAGCAGCAGCAAAGGGAGATAAGCTTTATCTGTATCTATAGCCACTCCCCATCGCTTCCTTTGGTGTCTGAGCTCCATAACCCCCTACTTCTGCCCTCCTGTCTGTGAAAAAATTCTCTCTCACAAAGGCAGTCCCTCATGCCAAAAGGGTTGGGGACCTCTGTCTTAGAGCATCCTATCTTTTTACTTCCTAGTATTTATAGTAATATGTAACTAAATCATTGTATCTGTGTGCTCTGGAATATCTGCCCTTGCTCCCTAAACTTCTTTTCTACAAAAACAGTGATCATGCCTACCTTGTAGCATCCAGCCAGAACAATAGGCACTCAAATAAAACAACAAGTCAAGCCACACCAGTTTACCCATCAGCCTTTATGCTAAGCCCTCAGTTTGAGCAATGGGAAAAGGACCTTTACCCTTTCTTGTAGATGATGATAACTTGAATGATAAGGAAGCTAGGACAGCAAGAGTAGAGGTGTAAAAGAGGCTATCTGATGCCTCACTAAACATACAGAGGGCGAGTAAGCATGTGGAAAGATGTTCAACATTACATGTCACTGGGAATTGCAAATTTAAATGAAGAGCTACCACTACACACCTATTAAGATGGCCAATATCAAAAGCATTAACAACATCAAATGCTGGCAAGGATGTGAAGCAAGAAGAATTTTTGTTTGCTGCTAGTGGAAATGCAAAATGGTACAGCCATTTAAGAAGGCATCTTCACAATTTCTTTCAAAACTAAGCACCATGCCCTTACCATATGATCTAGCAATCATGCTCTTTGATATTCACCCAAAGGAAAGGACAACTTATGTGCACAGAAAACTGCCCATGGATGTTGGTGGCAGATGTATTCATAACATGGAAGCAACTCTGTGTCCTTTGGGAGGTGAATTAAGAAATTATATACAACTAGACAATGGAATATTATTCAGCACTACAAAGAATTGATCTATCAAACCATGAAAAGACATGGAGGAGACTTAAGTGCGTATGACTGAGTAAAAAAAAAGCCAGTCAGGAAAAGCTACATACTGTAGAATTCCAATTATATGACCTTCTGCAAAAGGCCAAGTTTTGAAGACAGTAAAATAACAGTGATTTCCAGGGGTTTAGGAGAGGGAGGCATGAAATAGGCCCAGTGCAGATGTTGAGGGCTGTGACACTACCCTATGTTATACACAATGATGGGTGTGTGTAATCCATTCT
The DNA here is from genome assembly GCF_053883595.1 of Heterocephalus glaber. NCBI lineage: Eukaryota > Metazoa > Chordata > Mammalia > Rodentia > Bathyergidae > Heterocephalus > Heterocephalus glaber. The sequence goes on from NW_028258320.1 coordinate 66,268,138, forward strand.
ATGTTTGCCAACCCCTATGGCAATGTACAACACTATGAATGAACTCTGTTGTAAACTATGGACTACGGGTGATACTGATGGGTCATTGTAGGTGCGTCAGTTGCAACAAATCTGCCCCTCTGCAGGATATCTACTGTGGGGGAGGTTGTGCCTATGTGGGACAGGGTACACAAGAACTCTGTACTTTCTGCTCACTTTTGCTGTGAACCTAAAACTACTCAAAAATATACAATTTATTAATCTAAAACAGTCTATTTTTTAAAAAAGAGACTAGCCCATATCACGGTCCAAATAAAATTTATTTAATAATCAAAATTTGTCTCTGTCCTTACTTCCTAAAACTCCGTTCCCTAAGACATTATTTCAAAGAATCAGAAAGGAAAAGGAAGAAAACAGTCAAATTACATCTCCAAACATACCTGATGCTTGAGCACACTATGTCTTTGGCACCATGTTTCAATTTCATCGTGAATCTCTAGAGAATAGAATTTATTTTCCTTTGTCTTAAGACCCAGGGATGTGAGTGGCTGTGAAGGGTGCTTGCCAGAAGTGGAGAGAATGCTGACTCAAGGAACTAACGGCGCGAAACTGACAACAGAAGAAGGGTATACTGGCTTGGAGAAAAATGCTCCACCTGAAACATGAGCTGGACCCCATTCCCCTGTGCTTAGTTGTTCCCTGGCTCTTCACAACTCTGAGAGTCAAACCCCAATTTCTCCCCCATACTTAGAAGGATCTTTGTGAGCTGGTTTTACACAAACTCCCCAACCTCATTCCCTACTACTTCCTCCCGCCACCCTGGCTTTCTTGTGATCCCTGCCTCGGGACCCTTGCTGTTCTCTCAGCTTGGAGAATCTCCTCTTCCTGCTGCCCTTCTCTGATTAAATGTCACTTCCCCAAAGAGGCTAGCCTGGAGCTCGAGACTTAAAATCTCAACCTCCCTCTGATCTCCCTATTCTTCTTCCTTGCGTGACGTTTCTTCCTGGCCTTACTTAGTATCTGATCCTAGCACATTTTGCTGTGTTGACTCGCTCCCCATCTGACTTCCTCCACTTGAACATGAGCTTCTGAGGACAGAGTCCTGTCACTGAATTCCCTTAGCTCAGTATTTGTAACTGTGTCTGACACACAGTAGCAACTCAATAAATACGGATTGAATTCATTGCAACCGATTTCTATACGTCAACTTGGCAATTGCATTAAATGTATTGTTTGATTTTCTCACACTAAAATGAAATTTCAATACGTATACCACTCCCTCCCCACCCCAGAACAGCTTACTTGTCTGCAATGACAGAGACATAGGTGGCAGAGGGTGCCATCTGCCTCATTTATTCCAGATCAAATTCCAGTACTCATAATGTAAAGAATATCACATGCTCCCTCATGAAACTGAGACATACTTTTCAAGAGGATTAGCTTATAAGAGCCAGATAATCCTCCTGGGTTGGATAAATAGATCTTATAGAAATTCCTGGGGCACCTTCTACATAAGGCCTTTTGCTAAAATTAAATTAGCAACAAAATGAGCTTTTCTTGAAGTAAATTAAAGTTGGTTTTCTTTAACGAGCTGTCTTAAACCATCACAATCTGATAGGCCAGGTCTTCCCTCAGACACACACTGTATTTCAGACCCCTCCTTGGGAGCCACGTGTCCCTAGTGTGGGGATAGAGGGACTAGAGGAAGGCTGGAGCTCTCCAAAGGTACTAGCTAGGTTTCCAAAGGAAGGCAGATTTGGGAACATTTGCAAAGTTGTAAAAAAAAAAAAAGCACCTAGAAATTCCAATTACCTTGGAGAACTTGCTCGAGTTAGTTCCTCTAATAACATGACCACATAGAGGAACTTTGATGCATTCAATCAGCCTGTCACCTGCCTTTCCACCCCTCAACAAACTGAAGCTGAGATTTTGATTATATTTCAGCCCTGCAGCATTTGTCAGTAGCTGCCACCAGGGCAGTGACCTAACCTGGGGCACATCCACAGATCACGCGCAACAATGAAATTTACTTCTCACCTACAAAAATGTTGGTTCTGGCGATGTCCACCTGAGCCCCTCCTCTCCCTCAGGTGCACAACTACCTCTTCCCTGGACTGAATCACACCACTGTGCAAATATTTTACTTTCATATATCATCTGTAGCAAGTGTAATACTGAGATTTAAAGGTAAATAGCTAGAGAAATTGCAGTTGTGTTATCAGACTGACAACCCTGTCATCACAAATCAAATTTTTCTATGTACAGCCAAAAGCAAACAGTGGTTTTAGTTACAACCTGGTTTGAGGGCTCTTTCAGACCATATATACAAGACTATGATTCTGGTCAACAAATAATAAAAAAAAAACATAACATAAGGGTTTTTTTCAGTTAAGGAGTAGAATTCTTCATCTTAGAATCGTTTTATTTGCTCTAGAAGGAGTCAGAACTAAACTGGGGGAAATTAACATTCTCAGTGTGATTTAGAAAAAGGGAGAAGCATAGATTTGAATTGGAATATTAAAGCACATTTACCCCAGAAAACAGCTTGGCATGTCTTTTCAAACGTCTCCACTGAAGTGCTCTGGCCTGTAGCTGCCTCTCCGGTGACAATGAGTGGTAGGGGAGGCATGCTGCCCAGATTCAAAGGTGCAAATCAGGATGAAGAGTCATTCATTCATTCATTCATTCATCAATCAATCAATTAATAGATCATAATAGAGAAGGGAGGACGCACACCAATAAGGCACATCCATGTAGAATATATGACACAGATAACAGCACTCGAGTCTGTGCATTGTAGAAGGAGACAGTGTCAGACGCTTTCACAGCCTTCCTAACAAACAGCTCACTGACCTAAGCCCCATCAGTCCGATTCACCCATCCCAGACTTTGGAAGCAGTGGTTCAGACAAGCAGGGAACACAAGGAATTCTCTGTCCAGCAGTGGAGGAAGTGGACATGGGATGCAGGTTCCCACTGTGGCAGCCACAGTCATGCTGGGGCAACATTCAGGATGTAAGGGCGGTAGAACACATGGCAGCATCAAGTCTCCCTCCTAGAGAGGACTTAGACAATGTTTTCAGCCAGTGACAGTACATTAAAGTGGTTTGGAGAAGTGCGCCAAAGCCTTTTTATATAAAGTGACATTTTTCTTTTTTATTAACAGTTTTATTGAGGTATAATTGACATACAATACACTACACATGCTTAAAGCATACAGTGTGACAGCTTGACATATGTATGCATTCATGAAACAACCACAATTAAGATAAAGACAGACCCATAAAAGTTTCTTCATATCCTCTGTAATCCCTTCCAACTATTCTAATCTCTCCTGTCCCCACTGATCTGTTCTCTAATAGATCAGTTGCAATTTCTAAAACTTTATATAAATTAAAGCAAAGAGTACAATGGATTGAATTTTGTATTTCCTTCAAATTCATGTGTTAAAATCCTAACTTCCCATGGGATGGTATTAGTAGGTAAGGCCTTTGGTAAGTGATTAGGTCTTAAGGGTGGAATCCTCTTGGATGGGATTGATGCCCTTAAAACCAACACCTCAGAGAGTTCTCTTGCCTGGATTCCATGGATGAGGGATGCAGCTTGTATTTTCAGTGGATTCAGTCCATGGCTGGCCAGCCCCAAGGCAGAAACTGCATGGTAGAAACAGTTGGTGGAGAAAAGCTGCTTAACACATGGCAATCAGGAAGCAGAGAGACAAGGGAAGATCTGGGGACCAGAATTCACCCTTCCAGGTCAGGCCTCTGGTGACCCACCACTTACGCCCCACCACTGAACATGAGACTTTTGGAAGACATTTTTAGATCTAACTATAACACAGCTTGAAGACTGCTGTCTCAAAGTCATGAATCGGCACTTACAGAGACTGACTCATCCTGTGCTTTGATGTTGGACTTTCCATCTCCCAAAACTGTAAGAAATGAATGTGTGTTGTTTAAGCCTCCTACTCTATGGTATACAGTTACAGTAGCCCAAGCAGACCAGGATGGACCATGTGTCCTCTCTGTTTGTCTGCGTCTTTCCCTCATCATGGTATTTGGAGACTCATCAGTGTGATTGGGTCTATCACTAGCTCACTCCTTTTGATCGTGCAGTGACATTCTATACATGGATATGCCACAGTTGTTTAGCCACTAACCTGTTCATAAAATTTTGAATCATTTCTAGGTTTTGACTGTCATAAACAGAGCTTCCATAAACATTCATGTGTACTGTGTTTGTTTCTCTTGGGTAAATATCTAGGTGTAGAATAGCTGTATCATAAAGCAAATGTGTAGTATTTCCCAAACCCGGCAAAATGGTCTACACTGGTTGTAGCACTGTGCATTGCTCCCAGTAGCACCCCACTCTGTCTTTTACATTAGCCATTCTCACAGGTGTTCACTGGCATCTCATTATGATTTTAATTTATGATGACTATGAATACTGAGCACTCACTTATTTGGCATCTGTATGCCTTCTGTGATACAATTTCTACCTTTTTTGCCTTTTCTCATTGGGTTCTTTGTCTTCTCATTACAAGAGTTCAAGAGTTTGGTATCTAGACACATCCTTTATCAAATGTATCCTGATAAAGAATATATTCTTCCAATCTATGATTTGTGTTTTTATTGTCTTAGCGTTGTCTTTCAAACAGCAGAAGTTTTAATATTAATAAAGTCAAATTTTCCCATGGATCAAGCTTCAGTGTTATCTAAGATCTCTGGCTAACAAAAGTGCACACAGTTGTTCTATTTTTTTATTTTCTTCTAGAATTTTTATAGTTGAGGTTTTCAATTTGCATCTATGATTCATTTTGAGTTGATTTTTATAAGTGATACAAAGTAGGAATCACAGTTCATTTCAATCAGGCAGCAGGGACATTCTATCTATTTGGCAAGATAGCATTAGAAAACAAAATCACACTTGCATCTCATAGGTGGAGGATGCTTTTTCCCATTTGCACGGCCCATCTACTGTTTATGGCCTTATGTTTCCACTGAAGGGCTGCTGTAGTCATTTATATTGCCTGGCTGGCTCTGAAAGCAGACACATTCGAAACAGCTGGTTTAAGAATTCAGAGTCCTGAATTTGAGGTGCTAAAACCCAACTTCAGTCTTAGAATTATAAAGTCTGAACACAGAATTGTAAGTTGAAAATTATTACCACATCTTGGACTTTTAATCTTTTTTTTTTTTTTTGTGGATATTTGCTAACACGAATTCATGCTCAGAGCAATGACTCAAAAGTAGCATTTGGAAGTAGGCAATGTTTTCTGCACTTATTTGAAAATTGTAACATTTCCACTTCCAGAGATGAATTTGGTCATGGCATTAAGTATTGAATAATGAGATCCAAATATCTATGATAAAAAGGAAACATCAACTTACATATTCTTAAATATATTTATTGAAAAAGCAAGCAGAAAACTAAAAAGATTTTTAAAATGTATTTCTAGATAATGAAATAATCTTCATTTTCTTACATACAGAGAAGTGCTGGAGCTACTTTGAGTATCACATTGAGAAATGGATAAATTATAGTTCTAAAAATTCAACTGCGATGAAGGCAAAAAATGGCCTTAAAATCCTGTAGACAAAATCGCAAAAATGTGAACAAAATTTGAATCACAAATATTGAACTTCCACCTATAGTTCCTGATCCTTCCCATCCAAGAGTAATGTTTTTTAAAAATAGCATAGAATTGAGAACGTGGACTCCTCTGAGGCCTATGTCAGTGACTCAGTCTATTGGCAGGTTCTTGTCTTCCTCGTCCTTCACTTCTTAGTTTCAACTTGGATGAGAAAATAAAGAGAAAAGAGACCTAATAGAGAGCAAATGTCACACCCTCAACATGGCTTTAATATTTACTATATTAGAAACAATATAAATTTAGGTTAAAGAAAGTATTTTCCCTTTATGTGGAACACCAGAATTCCATCCTGTGTTTTGAAAACCAGAGCCTCCTAAATAAGATTTTAAAGTTATTTCTTAGTACTCATTTAAAGAGTTTTGGATAGGGTCATATTTTGAACATATGTATAAAACAGCATTCCATAATTGATTTATTAACATATGAGGTCATGTTTATGATTTCTTTCTGAAATATTTAAAAGCAAACTATAACTGCATAATCCTATAAAATCTATTCATCACAAACCTGCTTCAAAAGTTCATAAAAAGCACAAAAAGAGCCAGCATATTGTATTTAGTTACGGTTGAAGTTTGTACTCCAAAGGATAAATGAATACGATTTGTATTTGCTATGGACTGGGCTGGGTTTTATTCACATTGTATTACATCTCAGGAGAGAGTTTGCTAAACAAGTCCAAATGGCAAAGATTCAGAAATCCAGAAAAATGCAAACATCACATTTTCTTCACGGTGGACAAGACAGGAATGACTAAGAAATCCTTTAGAAAATATTACATTTTCAAATGTTTTCAAAAGGCCATGGAATTCCTAAAAGCTAAATCTCTTCCCATCCTATTCATCTTTAACTATCCTGTCATTGCGTGTGATCTTTAAAAATATAATACACATACTTTGCTCTGCTAAGCCTTTTTAATTTAGGTTTCATGGATCCCTTATATTCACATACATTACTTGTCATCGTCCCCTGCCGATTTCAGTGGTTACCACAGAAAACTAAGTCCCTATGTTGGTGCAAAGGTAGGGTAGGTAGTTCCTTTGTGGTGCACTAACTGGGTTATCAGGAAACCTCTTCTTCTAAAATTACCTCTAAAAATGTGTGTTAATACCTCACTTCTTTGTTATTAGAGGTCCCTCGAAAAAATGACGCATCGTATCAACGTCACTCCAAATTGTAAATGGTTGTTACTAAATCTCTTTTCGAAAGTAGTTTTTACTAGAGGGATTGGCAGATCTCACATTTTTTAAAAGGAGAAAAAGAATATTTCTGGGAAAATACTAAGAATCAAGAAAGGAGAGGCTTAGGTAGCAAAGACAAATAGCCTATGTCAGTTTTCCGGAGAAGGCTTAGGAAGAAAGAGAGGTAAAGCAAATGGCACTACCTAAGCGCTACCAAAAGCAGGAACCGCGCTGCTGCACTCAGAGTTCTGTTTAATCCAGTTGCAATCACTAGGAGCTGTCTTTCTTTTTGTGCTTTTATAAATTTAGGACCTAAAACATAATTTTTCTTAAGTGGATAGAATTAGACTCATTACAAATCTACACTTGGAGGTTTTATTTAACTCACTAAGGAAAGAATCCTCAAGATGTAATAACTATAGGGACAATCCTTTGAATGGACATATCTAAAGGCAATCAAGAATGCAAAAATGAATCTTTAATAGATGTCAAAACTGGTCAATATCTATATAGTAATAACCAATTGTGCTAAGATACTTCATTTCTCTGTACGGACAACAATCATTGGCATCACTATTGGTTTTCTGTAATTTACAAAGTTGTAAAAGAGCTCAAAAGTAATGAAAGATAGGAGAATCAGGTATTCCCCTAGAGCAGTGGTGGCAAACCTATGGCACATGTCCTGCAGTGGGCTGTTTGTATCATTGAAAGCTCTAAAAGGTTCACTCCCACTGCCCTAGAGGATCTGGTTAGACCAGGCCTTTTCAATCTCATTTTAGGTGAGATAATGTTTTGCAGTGGAGGCTGTCTTGTGCATTAGAGTATTTCACAGAACCCACTCTATTTGAGTAGCAGTCTCCAAGTCTGACAACCAAATACCTCTCCAAACAGTACCAAATGTGCCAAATCTCCAGGGATACTGGGTTAAACAATGCAAAGATTCCAGTGAAAGGACATCAGTAAACCATTCCCATTTCCAAGTCTTCTACAGGTTTTTCAGGCACAAGGACATTCAGAAGAGTTCAGCATCTTAGCCAATACTACACAGCCGTTAGGAGGTGGGATGGATTTCAAAACAATTTCTAACCCCAGAGCATCTTTCTTTTCTTTGTATCACTCTGAAAATAGGAATTAGTGATAGCTCTTTACTTGGAGAGTCCCCTTCATAATTACAATCCAAAGACTCATAAGGCACTTAGCTTAATAATAATTTCTGCTTGGTGTCTCTGTTCACAAAAACGCAAATCTGACTCCAAAGACGTAGAAAAATAACGTCTTTATGATGTCCATTATAGAAACAGAAAATGAGAATTTCATTATACAAGAAACAGTAAAACTTCCCCAAGCCCTTTGTAGGCATCTTCCTTCTGAAAGCTGCCCGTCTTAGCTCTATAGCTGTTTTCCTAGTAGTTTTTCTATCTCTGGAATTCCAGCTTGCTTCTCTCACATCCCAGTGTTCCTTGCTGCAGAGCACTATGCTCTTCCATCCATCCATTTAGCCCTCTACGTTTACTTTTCACCTCTCCAACTCTTACTCCAATCCCAACAAAAAGTCCGTGAGATGAGAAAACAGAATAAAGATATACATCTTTACATTTGTTATTCTTGACCCTAATGCACAAACAGAAGATTCTCCTTCTAAACAAGAGGTCAGATGTAATAACACAATTGAGGGTCTACCGAGAAAAAGTCTAGAAGCACTGACACTTCGGGAGCAATGAGCACATTTAGCTTAGCACCCAGATCTTGGTTTCTAAATACCAAGACTCTGCTGAAACAACCAGGGCTGTAGAGAGATATCTTGGTTGAGGGAAGGAGCAGAGTGAACCTGGAAGTGCTCAGAGATGAGTTGTAAACAGGTCAAAACCATGCAGGAGCCAGTTAAATTCCCTGTTGCCAAATTTGGGACAGATTAAGCAGCAGAAAGAATAATGACAGTTATGAGTCATTGCACGAAGAATTCATGAGTTCATAGCATTACAAAAAATATAAGGACAAAGAAAAATCCTGTGATGCTAATGCATGGGACAGAAGGGAGAGATTTTCTTTATCAAAGAATGCCAACTAGTAAACATCAAAAGAATAATAGAATAAGAAGGGGTATCTATAGCTTCTTTGCATAATTTTAACTTAGAAAATTGTCCTAATCATCAAAGAAAAAATATAGGTATAACTCTTTCTATGTATTTATTTATTTATCTCCATTTACTTTGATTTCATATAATAATTTCATTTTTAGGTCCCCTGCCCAAATAAGTTTGAAAATTACCATTATGTAACTTAGTTTTATATATCTTACTTATATATATACATCTAGATTTCTTTTTCTAGACTTGATAAATTTAATTTCAGTATACTTTAATTGTAGCCAATTTTTATGCTGAAATTAGTATTATTATTCATAACTCCATATATCTCCATTTCCTCCATAAATGTCGAGAAGTAAAATGTCGAATTCAAAGAAACACTATAGATTTTCCAGGAAAGCCATATCCTAAGACCTCCTCTGGCAGTGGGCTTACATGGTATCATGACTTAGTAATTGTTGTGCTAAATTTCATTTCCAGGGCTCCTGCACTGTGCCCCACTGTTCACAGACTTCTATTAATATAGTCTTCCCAGCAACCTTGCGATGTTGCAGATATTTTCCCATACAAGTAAGAGACCCGAAGCTCCAAAAAGCCCAATCGTCCAGAGTCACACAGCAAGGAACAAGCTGTGCTGGAACATGAAGTCATTTCTGTGTCTCTAGAGCCTATGCTCTTTCTACTTGGCCAGGCTGCTTCCTACAAGGGGCTGGGAACAGGGTCTCATTTCCTGTGACTTTGTGTCTCTCCACATTTCATTTTCACAAACTATAAACTGCTCTTTACTCAGGGGAGGGAATAACCTGCTCTCTCATCCTGTTTCTTCAATACCTAGCAGGGATCCCACCTCCAAGTCTAACCCAAATCAAATGATTCCTTCTCCTCAATCCACATTCATCATCACCATATACCTATAGTAAGGACCCTGGTTTCTCAAACATCAATATATTTATTTATATTCTTACTGCAACTCTTTAAAATCACTACATGAATACCATTACCAAACAATACATCTACTGTCAAGTTGAATTTCTAGCAATTATTCTCTGTTCTTACCCTTTAACCCACTCAGGGTATATAGTCAGAGGAATATGCTTAAAACTTGGCTTAATCTTTCTCTTTCTGTGTGGTTATATTACCAATTTCATACAATTATATCAATTTGTTTCCATTTGTTTTCAAATTCAGGGTCTTTTCTATCCTCTCTTATTTAATTTCATGTTTGAATACATAAGACATAAACAGTATTCAAAAATCAAAACTACATATGCACAGAAATCTCACTTCTTCTCTATCGCTTCTACTATATTACCACTGACCTCTCACAAATACTCAATTTGATTCTTTGTTGCTCATACTTTCTACATTTCCTTTTGGGAAAACCTTATTTCTTTTTCTGCCTTACATCAAGTAAGACATAATGTGTGTGTGTGTGTGTGTATGTGTGTGTGCTTTCTTTTTTCCCTTGCACACTTTTTAAAGTTAGCAATATATCTTAAAAATTATTATCAGAAATATAAATCTTCTTTCTCTATTTTTTGACTACACACTATTATACCGAGTGGCTGTATTATCACTTATTTTACCATTTATGCATTGGCATTCAGATTACTTCCAATAACTTGCTAATATAAATTGTAAGTTCAAGGAATGAATTTCTGAATAAATGTTTTATTCCTAAAGTTGTATCTTCAGAGGAAATTCATAGAAATTGGGCTTCTAGACCAACAAGCAAATGAATAAGTAGATAGTCATTGCCTACTACAACATACAAGAATGTCCATTTCCTCAAAGCATCATCAAGAGGACATTATAAAATTTTTAACATTTTGTCTATCAGATTTATTAGAAATCACATCTCTGTGCAGTTTTACATTGATCATACTTATCACAAGTGAAGTTAAACATCTTTTAACTTATGGGGTCACTTATAAATACCCATATATGTTGCATGAGTGTATAAACATCTATTTTTGTGTGTGCACACCCTCTGCTTATCTCTTTGCCCCATTTTTCTGTCAGTTTTTTTCTTTTCCTCCTACAGTTTTTAATTATTTTTAACAAATAAGGGATATTAATCCTTAATGGTATATTACAACTTTTTATCCTAGTTTAACAATTGTATTTTTACTTCACTTATGACCTCTTTTTACAATTGTCACAATTGTTTGATTCGTGTCACCTTTGTTGCATCTAGGTGGAGTTGTAGTCATATGCAAGTTATGGAGTGAAAGTCACCTATGTTTTTTTTTTCTCCAATTCATGTTTGGTTTAACATGTTACATCTTGTGTTCATTTTTGTTCATTTTGTTCTTTTTTTATTTTTTTGAGACAGGATCTTACTACATAGTTCAGGCTGGACTCGAATTCACTGTGTGAGCCCAGACTGGCCTCAAACTCACTTTGATCCTCCTGCCTCAGCCTCCTCAGTGCTGGGATTATAGGCATGTACCACCATACCTGGCTTCTGAGTTTATTTTAGTGTATGATGTGAAGGAAAAAATTCTAAATTAATATTAAGGATGGTAGTTGCTTGGTTTGTGGCTGCTTTGAGGAACCTGCTAGAAAATACGACCTATCAAATGCAAGTTCATGAACCCAGGGAATGCTGGGGCCACACTGATGAGAGAGCCAAGTGCCCAAGAAGCAACTACCTTGCTAGAAGGCTGCCCCCTGTTTGGTGACTGAGAGCCTCAGACACACAGGGCAGGAAGGTGTGGATCCAGGCTGGCTAGATTCCCGATGGCCGGGTAGAGCTTTGAGAGATGCATCTGGAAAGGCTGGCAGGGAGAACCAACTAGCAGAGACAAGCAGTAGACATGTCCTTTCCAGTGAGGAGGGAAAAGGCAGGTGGCAGAGACATCAGGCAAGGAGGAAACACTGAACTGAGCAGGGAAGGCTTCAGAGCAGGAGCAGTTCCCTAAACTGAGCTGAGAGGGTGAAAAGGCCCAAGTGTTGGAGACCGGAGTCAGGCAGGACACAGGCCCGTCATACAGATTGGGAAGTGAATCACGCAGCAGGTGGAGTCAGTGGCCAAGGCGAGCCCCTGTGAAGACAGCTCATGCTCCTCTGAGTTCTGTACTCGGGACCTGAAGGGCTGGATTTAGCCAAGTACTGAAAGTGCTCTGTGATCTCCAGACTGCGGTGGGGGTGGGAAGAGAGAGAAAAGCGAGCATCTCGGGGAGTTTTATGGATAAGCCCCGGGAGGATTCAAAAATGCATCGTACAGAATGAAACACAACTTACAAGGACTTAGAGAGATTTCTGACATGGACCATGAAATCTGGCTCCAGGAAACATTCATGAGTTAAGAGTATTGCTCTAAGTAAGAAAGAACTAATTCCACTAAGGAATTATAGCTCAATATGAGACCAGAGGTAAGCTAGTATTTAGGTAATGTAGTGGCTGCCCCTTCACACATGCTCTTGTGCTCTCTTTTTGGCTGCTTCTCCAACATCTGGATGTAGAGAGAGGACTCAGAGGGAGACACTGGCTTGTGGCCCAGCCTGGACTGAGAAGGAGCTCTGATGCTACATTCACAGCCTAAAAGAAGCCCAAAGTACAATACCTTTCTCTCAAAATGATGCCATCTGCCAATCAGAATCAGAAGCTTCTGGTAATAGGCCAGTTCAAAATCCCATTCTAAATATAAGTGGGTGGGACAGGGACTCCTTGCTGGGCTCAGGCAGGATTCTGGAAAATGGTACCCAAGTGGGTATTAGAGGAGCGTAAGGGAGCAGGTGACTTCCTCTCCTGAGGAAAGCGCAAGCTGCGTTTTAGTAGAGTGTGAGCTGTTGCAACTCTGAGAAATGACTTAAAATTCCAACATACCTTGCTTGCCCTTTGGTTTGTGACTGGGCAGCTGACTCTCTCTGAGCTTCAGGTTCCTGATGGTATGGGGAGAAGTGACCAATCCTGCAGGACTGCTGGGAGGGCTACGTGAGAGATGTCTAAAAACTTTAAGGCCACAGGGCAGGTGCCTGGGAATGGAAGTTAGTGTGACAGTCACTGTTAATAAACCACAAAGCCATGGATGCTCAGGACTGGAGGGCAGTACCAGTATGGTCTCATCTGGAAAAATATGTACCCAAAAGTTCAAAACCAATTCTGTCCTTTGTATCAGCCATTCTACTTCTCAGCATTTATCTGAGGGAAACACAGTCATGTACACTTTAGCATAACAACTAAATACTTTTAAAATTGGCAACAATTAAAGTATGGTTGAACTTCTTGAACTTTGACAATGAGACTCCTCTAAGGAGACATAAAAATAAGTTATGAGACAATTTTCAAACTTCGTTAGTGGAGCAACTCAAAAAATCTTATATGGAATCAAAACACACACAGGTCCACACACAGGAAGTTGGATACAGTTTGAATTTTGAATATTTATCTCTTTACTTTGTTGAATAAGAAAAAATCAATTAAAGGCAAAGAAACAAATTATAAATGAATTTGTACCAGTGTGTTGATAGCCACCTGAGATGTGTCCTTTCCCCACGGATATTCATTAAAATTATAGAAACCATTGTCCTCTGCTGGAACAAAAATTCATCTCAGCCTTCTTAATAAATGTAACAAAAATCAATCATGCTCTCTAATCCTGCATTGGCAACCATAGACATAGATCTCTTCCCAATCCTTATGGAGTTTTCAAAATAAACTTTCACCAAACAGCCGAGTTCTGAATGGACTGCTGTGTATTTCCTGTCAAAGGCGTGCCCGGGACTCCAGATGCTTGATGGGGATGCCCCAGGGAAGTCTCAGAAAGTTCTTTATGCTCGGTCTTGATGACAAGGTGGTGCACCAGGCTGTCCTGCAGTCATGCCTTTGCTGAATAGTCTTCTGAATAAAAAATGTATCTACCTTTCTAATCATAGTTTAGAATGAGAAGCCTTAATATAAATCATATATCTAGATCTTGCATAAGTCTTCTCTTTAATGAAATCTATCACCCTGTTGAGTGCTATTTGATCAAATGTGTACTACAAACTCTGTTTAAGATTTAGTGCCAGGAAGTTTGACTGAAGAATTGATAATAGCACTTTTTTCCAGACAATGAGAGATATGTGTCTTTCTGGATTTTTCTTTTCACCTTGGCTATCAGAAAGCTCAGAACTAGATTTAGTGCCCAAGTAAAATATTTATATATCGCATTAGTATTTCTGGTATAATTGTTTCTCATTTTATGTCATTTCTAATCTTGTTCAATATTATTTTAGCTACCATGATTATAAATTGTTGTGATTCAAAAACACTGAGATGAAGAGGTGTTATTTACATGCTCAAGGAAGGACTTCCACCTGGGTGTTCCAGAAACTCGATGCTGTCTAGGACAGTCAGCCCGACACAATTAGCCATCTAATGGTTGTATCTCAAACACACTAAACTCATAAAAGACAGACAATGCTAATAATCAGGATAATAAAAGATAACATGTATTGAATGTCTATTTAGCAAAATACACTTCAAATAGCCAAACAGGTATTTTCTAGAACTAGAAACTAAAGTTCTTCTCTCTTACAGTTTGTTCAAAGTTAATCGAATTCCTAAGAGACCAACATTGATTGCTAAAATCATAACTGACACTCACTCTGTGACATACACCTGCAAGCAGCCAAGGCAGTCAGTACAGAATAGTGATTGAGAACATAGCATTTGGACTTGGGTCTGGGTTCAAAGTCCAGTTCTGCTACTTCCTTGATGTGAAACATTGGGAAGTTAATTCATTTTTCCTGCCTGTTTCCTTCCTCTTTTGTAAAGTGGAGGTGACTGATAGCTAGCTGTAAGGATGTGGGAAGGGGATGTGTGTGGGTATGCAGCCCAGGGCCATGTCCACAGGCAGTGTTGAGGCACTGGAATCCAAGCTGCTGAGTAGGCCTGGAGGAGGAGCTATGAGATCTCAAAGAAATACCCCCACAAGAAACAGGTCCCACCTCGGGATTAGAAAATAATCATTGAGGGGCGGGGATTTAGCTCAGTGGTTCTGGCGCCTGCCTCTCAAGTGCAAGGTCCCAAGTTTGATCCCCGGTACAAAAAAAAAAAAAAAAGTAAAAAAAAATCCTTGAGAAAGCCTGGTCTCAAAAGCAAGGGAGGTACAATGTCATCACAAACCATCCCCTGCTCACCTGGCCCAGTACTCCCCCAGGCCCCAGACCAGAAGGGCTGAGGCCTGTGACGTGCAATGCAACCAATGGATTCCATCTGCTGTGTTCACTAGGTGTCTTTCCTTGGCTGTAGTTTAAGCACAGCCATAGACATCACAGCACCTACTGAACTGGGTCACGTGTATCTCTAGGATCCCACCGGACTGACTCTTCTTATTGGGACAAAAGTTCACAGATATTGGTCCACAATTCTTCCTTAACTATGTTCACAGACAAAGCTGTTACCTCATCTCCTTAAGTACAGTGTCATTGCTATTAAGTATGAAGTGTGCCCCCAAAGATTTGTGTATTGAGGGCTTGATCCCCAGTGTGCAGCGAAGTTCAGAGGTGGGGCTTAAAGGAGTGACTGAATCATGACAGCATTAATCTATTGATACATTCAGAGTTGAAGGTGCTGTTGGGAGATGGGGCCAGGTGGAGGAAGTAGGTCCCTGCAGGTGTGCCTTTGAAAGATGTGTCTCTACTCTGGCTCTTCCCTTTTCTCTTTGCTTCCTGGCTGCTAGGAGGTGTCCAGCTTTGTTCTGCAATGCCCTTCCACCATGATGTTTCTGCCTTAGAGGCAGCTGACCATGGACTGAAACCTCAGAATCCATGAGGCAAAATAAACTTTTCCTCCTTTAAGTTGTGTATGTCAGGTATTTTGTCCCAGCAACAGAAAATCTGACTAATACAGTCATTTTCAAAAGGAGATCAGAAAAAACTTTGATTTTTAATCTATTTTAAGTAAATAGATTAACCCCCCTCCCAAGTTGTTGTGTCACTTTATCCCTGTATGCTGTCTAATGAGGTGGCCACATATTTTTTGTCTTTTACAAGAAGTGGTTTTATATTCTCTTTTTTTACTTCAGAAATAGGCAGTGTTATTACTTTTAAAATACCAATCAATGGTATTTATAAAAATATACTTTAAAGTAACTAGTGGACTGGCCAAAGGAAAAATAATGCTTTGTTAATTTTCAAACCTATATACCTTTTTGATGGTGGGAAAAAGTAGAGAAAAGAGCAGCTGGTTTTAAAATAATAACAACAGTTACAACATCAACAGCACTACTATTTGATTTTTCTTTGCAAATCCAAGAGAATGAGACAAACTCCATGAAACCAGAGCTATGTTCCTTAGCACAAAAATAAGTCATAGATTATTTTCTCCTTTCAGTAAAGTACTATTCAAACTCAGTATATATATTCTTTCCTTCACTAAAATGTTATTGAAAATGAATATGAATCTTGTGGGAATTTAAGCATTGCATATTGTCTAGTTCTTAGAGTCATTTATAAAAGTTGGGATATTTTATACCCCATCAGGGCTTAATTAGAGTTTATGAAGATCCCTGGCAGTTGAAATAGAAATACTGTATTCTTCCTTCCCCCAATGACTTCTCCCCGATCTTTCATGAAGGCCTTTAAAACTCATTTAAGTCGCACTGAAGTTAATCATAAAGATAAATACTGACCATCCTGCCGAGAGAATCTAATCCTCTACACTTTTCCACTTGCCCCACTAATTTCTTGGATAACCATGTGCAAGTTTAGTTCCAAATTCTGTCCCTTCTCCTGATAAACTTCTGAAAGGCAATTCTCTCAAACAAGGAGGTGACTGAAAACTCAGAAAAACCTCAAGACATCTGTACGCAGAGAATTTCAGCTGACTTGGGCCAAAGAATAAAAAATGAACTGTTTGGTGACTCCGCGTGGAAGGAAATGCTGACAAAGGACATCTCTGCAGGGAGATGTTAACACTGACGAGGAGAGTGAAAACTAGAACAGATGGCGCCTCCGCATGCAAGGCTTACACAGTCTATTTCCACTCGTGATTTTTGTAAATGTTTATTTTAAATTTGGTGCTAAGAAGAAAAAAAGAGTGTGTTAATGACACCATCCAGGGACAGACTTACACCAACTTCTCTTTAAGAACTCCATTAATTCTGTCTGACTTCTCATCATCTTCTTGGTCTTAAATTTTTCTGGGAACCAATGAAAGTGAGACTTTCAGGGAACCAATGTATTTGATCAAATAACAATTAGACTGTGGATCAAATAACAATCAGGCATGGATGGATTACATGCCTGTAATCCCAGTACTCTGGGAGACTGAGACAGGAGGATGGAAAGTTTGAGGCCAGCCTGGGCAATTTAGTGACTTAGTGAGAACTTGTCTCAAAAAAACAAAAATGTTGGGGTTGTAGCTTGATGTGCAGGCCTGGGGTTCAAATCCTAGTACTGGGAAAAAATTATATTATGTACCAAAGTGGGAACTTTAACACACTTTACATCAAAATGGAAATTTTGGATCATTCTCCCTCAGTCCCTGGCTGCTTTGACACTTGTGGATATTGCCAGAGAATATCTTACTGAGCAGCACCTGTCAGTAAGGGATGAGACAGAAATCTTGCTGTGTGACTGTTATTTGTGAGAGACAGTGAGTTGACAATGACATAACTTAATTGTCAAGGCAAACTCTCAGATCATGTCTATCTTATGTCTACTGTTAACTCCCGAGTTGGACCATCAAGGGAGACTATTTTAGAATGTTTAGCATTTGCAAATTTCAGCTCTCTGATTGTATATTCTAATTGGTTGTTTTTCTTGTATCCCTCACAGGACAGGTATTTGGGAAGCTCAACATGTGCATATATCTAACTTTCTTATCCAAACCTTAAAGGCCAGACTGTAGACTTTCCTCATTTCCCCACTGCACCAGTGAGGCAACTCTCACTCGGTGCCCACTAAATGTGTGCCACTCTGCTCTGTAGGCAAAATTAAAATGAGAGAGGAAAGATCACAAGTAGGTAATGTACAAACATAAAAACAAGGGACCAAATATTTAGGAAAATGGGTTTTGAGTCAAATCACTTTACAGAACAAGTGAGCATTATGGTCAGTCAGCATTAGGTCCCTTCCTATTGACACACATTGGCGTTAGCAGCTAGTAGTAATGATTTCTGTGGTATGGGAAGCCCAGATGCTCACTGGCTTGCTCTGTGACACCCACAAATCATTCCAGCATCAGCCAGATCCTCAGGTGCCAGACAGAGACACAAATGCTGGGTAATTTATACTGCAGGGGGTATTGGGCAAATAACATAGTTATCTCTGGGGGGCCCGGGGAGTGTGATTGGAGATCCCACAGCTCTAGACCAGACCCAGGTGACACTGCAGGACCAGACTGTTAGATACTATTGTGACTGTCACAGGGCACAGAAACGAGTGTGCAGCACGATGCCAGAGCTGCAGCCACCAGAGCTGGACGACAAATGAAGCCCTGGAAACTCTGCCATGGCCTGCCCTGGACCCTGGGTGTGGCTGCTGCTGCTGCCAAATCTCAGCTCCTGAGAAGAAGCTGCAGATTTGTTTGCTACACCAGCTTCTGGCTAGAGAAGAGGTCTCCTTGATCCTGTGGCAGGTATTAAGCCGTATGTTCTGCCCTAAGCTCAAGAGAAGCTGGCAAACAAGCATGTGGCACCTTTTGAATATCTTGAGCGTCAGAGTCGACTCTTCACCAATTGTAAAGGCCTTCTTAGCTTCAACAGTGCAGTCGGCAGCTAAGAATGTCACTCTCAGTACACAAAGGCTTGTGAATTAGTCAGCTTTACTGTCACTGAGATACGATACCCAACACCCACAATTTAAAGGAGGAGAGGTTTATTCTTCTCACCCTTTTAGGGGATTCAGTCCATGGTCAACTGACTCCAAGGCAGAAGCATCATGGTGTGGTGGAGCATAGCTGCTTAGTTCATGGTGAGTGGGAAGCACAGCCCCAGAGAGGAGCTGGGCAGGGAACATACACGATACCAAAAGTCGTGCCTCTGTAACTACCCAGACACAACCCGGAAGTGTGCTTTACCAACCCTCTAGGCAGCTTCCAACCTAGTCAAATAAAGACATTTAAGCTTAACCACCACAGCTCGGTGAGGAGTTGGAGCTCAACAAATAGTATTTCCTTTCTCTCTATTCAAAATATGGGGAAATTGTACAGACATGATTCCCAAGTTACATCTACTCCAGTTTTAGACATTTTTACTGTATTGCTGTCTGTCTGATTCAGTGTTTGGATATTTGACACTGGGATTTATGTCTATACTCTCAGCCAGGCCTAAGGAACAGAATAGCATGTTGGCTGAGAGGAGAAGGGGTTTGATGTTTCTTCTTGGGTCTCTGAGATACTGGCAAGTGAGAGTCTTTTAAAAGTGGCCCTCACTGAGAGAGTGGCCACTCCCTGTGTGCTGCCATAGGAATGGGTGTGCAGTTTCCACATCCTAACTAGAAAGGCTCTCCCCATTTAGAGTGGCAGAGCCTCAACACCTCTCTTCCAGGGGACCAAGTGAGGTCCCCCCACCATTTGTCATGCCTCCCTCCTCACTCCTCAATTATTTTCCTTGAGACAAATGGCCAAAGGGTTCAAGAACCAGTCAGGGGATCATGAGAAAGAAAAAGAAAGAATAATGACTATCCATATTTTTGTCATTTCAAATTGTGACATATTCTATACTTTTGAAAATTACTTCCATCAAGGAAGAGAAATAATAATAACAGCTAAAGTAAAGTGAACCACTTCTGTGTCAATATGGAGTAGTGGATGTTTCTCCACCTGGCAACCTGAGCTCTCTCTTCCGTGGTGCGAAGAGATACTGAACTGACTGACTTCATCAGGCTGGTAAGAAAGATGGCTGCCGAGACAGTAAGAGTAATTTATCCACAGTTACTACTTAGAAGTGACGGCACCAGATTCCAGGGCTTGGCTCATGCTTTGAATATGTCCCCAGAAAGTTCGTGCCTTGGAAACAACCCCCACATTCATGTGTTAATGGTATTACCAGGTGGGGCCTTTGGGAAGTAATTAGGATTAAAGAAGGTCATGAGGGCGAGGCTCCCATGATGGCATCAGTGCCTTTATAAGAAAAGAAAGACGCCTCCGTGGGCATACTTACTCAGTCTCACCAATTATAATGCAGCGAGAAAGCCCTCACCAGATGCTAGCACCATTCTCTTGGACTTTCCAGTCTCCAGAACCATAAATTCAATGAGGCTGTCTTCTTTATAAATTCCCTGGACTTGGATATTTTGTCATAGTGACAGAAACTGGACTCAGTTTTAATCATTAAGCCATCTTGGCTTTGAGGCTGTGGAGTGAGCTTGAGACTCACCAGAAAGAAGCTTCCATTTGCTGGACGGTGTCTACCAGAAGACTCAGTCCTGTCTGTCAGAGTCTGGTGCTCCAGAAAAGGAGAACTGCTTGCAACCGGGAGCCGCGTCTTCTTCTTGCTGGGACAGATCTCCCAAGTGAATCAAGTCTGATGCTCATCCACAGACAGACTCACCCAACCTCTTCGGTCTGTCTTGGGGGCCAGCATCCTTCTCAGCCCCAAATTTCCCACTGCAAAATGGTAGGCAGCGATTCATGCTCTGTATAAACCACTAGCACAAACCTATGAGGGCAACTCTTCACAGTTTTGTATATAAAGACAGGATAATATATATTAATTAACTGAAGAGATTAGGTTTTGAATTATTTAATTTGTATTTGAGACAATTCAGACTAATGATCCCCAACACAGCATATACATTGTGATATTTACATTTCAAAATATCTTTGAAGAATGCTTATGTTGTAGTTTTTTAAAATCTAAGAATTTTTAGAGTCAAGAGGGCCCCTAATGCTTACCTAGTGGACAGTGCATCTGCTGATTCATGCATCTGCCCACCTTTTGTGATGCCCAAGTCTCTCCTCCATGCTTGCTTGTTACTCAAGTGGGTTGATAAACGGCTGCATCATTACCATTCCAGAGCTTAAAAAAAAAAAAAAGGAATCGTATGTCCCAGCCCAGACTTACTGATTGGGAATCTGCTTTTGATAAGATCCCTGGGTAATTCACACATGCCTAAGAGTTAAAGCAGTGTCCAGCTATAGCTTCATCACCCATTTGAGTCACCTGAGGAGTTTAGCAACTGCTGAAGGCTGAGCCCACTGCAGCATTTCTGGTGCAAGCTTGTGGATCTGCCCTGAGCAAGGGGGTTTTACATGCTCCCCTGGGGATCCTACCCTGCAACATGAGACTCCCTGACCCTTCTACATGTTCAACAGACTGCCGTGCCTGGATACCCACCTTTTCTTTCACTATATTCAGAGGCCCACCCATTGCATTCTAGTTACGAAGCTCCAGTTTGCTAAACTGGAGAAACTCCTTCTAGGTTATGTTGACTCTCTTGGCCTAATTTCCATCCTTGAAGACTTCACAGAAGATGTCAAATCCTTGCTAGACTGACCAACACATTTTCATTTTTCCAGTACCCTCCTAGCGCTAGCACTCCAAGCCTCCACATTGCAGAAACCCCTGGGTGGTGGGCAAAAGTGGTAGCTGGGATGCTGTCACCCCTTCAGGTCTTTCTCCTCAGGCTAAATGCTTACATTTCTATTCAAACATATAGGTCTGTCGTCTAGTACTGGGTCGATCAACACAACTCAGAATGGCATGAATCCTGAAGTGATAAACTCAAGAAGAAAGTGTGGTAATAAAAATAAACTGGGCCCTGCAGGGTGCCTTCTTTTGTTGTTGTTGTTTGTTTGTTTGAAAACTGAGATTGAGAGATGCTGCTTGGAAAATAAACTACTATGAAGTCTCTTTCCAAAAGCATCTCTTGTGTGTTATTTTCACAAATTTTAGGTGCTGAACACTACACATATCCATATTTTATTTGTTTTTTTGTCATCTTTCAATGCAGTCACTGGCTATAGTTACATTAGTTTAAAGGCACTAAAACTTATAGAATTACTTTTTGAAACTAAAAATAGTCAATTTCAGAATACTTAAAGGTCGTTATTTTGGTTTAAATTATTTTCCCAAAAGTAATCCTAATAAAAATAAAATGCTACAGCAATAAATGTTGCTCATTGTTCCTCAGTTCTTTGTGCTTTTGATGAAAGATTTCATAGACAACTATGCAGAAGTACAGATAGAATCTATTGTAAAGCAGATATAGAGGGATTTACACCTTCAAGTGAGAAGGTGGGCAGTGACACACAGTCAGGGCACTGAGTTGGTATATCTTCTTATGTACAGTGGAGTCATTCCTGCGGTCTTGGGAACTATGGCAATTATGGTACTTCCCCACTTTTTTTTAGAGGTTGTTTTGGAACGTTGATATCTCAAAAATGTCTTCCTTGTTCTTTTCATATGGTCAGTGTCTCTCAGGGGACTTAATCATAAGTTCTAATCATATGTTCCTGGGGCCCAGCCCAAGGTGGGAGGCTCTTTAAAGAATGTTCCCCTTTCTGATATCATTGGGTGTAGGTCATGGCACTCAGGAGTGCTCTATGCCTTGTTTTGGAAATAGATGGCCAGGTGGCCAGGTATTATACACAGTGTGCAATCTTAAAATATCACTGTGCTCCCTGGGGTTGCTTCGGGCCCGAGACCTAAAAAATGATATAAATGTATTAAACACTGAGGTCTTTGTTTCTTCATTGAAGTTTAACTGGCAAAACATGCTATTTTGGAACCCCTTTGCCTCTCAGGCCCACTAATATCTCACTATCCACCTTGCAGATAGAGTTCCCAAAGAGCTCTTATTCAACATTGTTTTATCAACTAGAGAAAAAGAAATAAAATGTGTAGGTTATTCTTATGTTTGCTGGTAGGGAAATAATGAAGAGTCAATCTTATTAAGTACCCTTATGTGTGTGGAGCTTTACACAAGTAATCTCAGTTAATTCCTCAAACTATCCTTCCGGGCAAGTCCAATGGCATTATTTTTATTTTAATGATAAAAATAATGTAGTAGCAATTTAAATAATTTATATTAGAAGTAAAAATAGTTAATGAGTATGAAAAAAAAATTAAGGCCACTAATAATTAAAGAGACACCTACAAAATACCAAACACCAAAATAAGATAATTTTCATGTATCAAATTTTTTCTTTATTGTTTTTGAATAAGATTATTCAAGCTTCTGCAGTTGGTGTGAAGTAAGAAGGAATGGGATCTGGTATAACTCTTCTGGATAACAGTTTGGCAAAGTGATTCCTGAGCTTGAAATTCTTGTTCAAAACCTTGGCACAGTAATTCAGTGTATTAAAATTATCTAAGGAAATGAACAGGGGTTAGGCTGTAGTTCACTGGCACAGCATGTGCCTAGCATGTGCAAGGTTCTAGCTTCTAGCTCCAGCAACAGCAACAATGTAAATGAAGATTGATGCAAAACGATGTTCATCACACTGTTATTTATAGCAACAAACCAAAAAGCCAGCCGCGGTGGTGTAGCATGTCTGTAACCCCGGCAGTCTGGGAGGCTGAGCAGGAGGATCACAAGCTAGAGCCCAGCCTGGGCAACTTAGTGAGGCCCTGTCTCAAAATAAAACAATAAAAAGGTCTAGGGGCTGGTGATGTACCCTTGGGTTTAATCCTCGGTACCACAGAAGGAGAAAGAGGAAGAGGAGGAGAAGGAGGAGCAGAAGAAAAAGAAAACAATGTAAATGCCCATTAACAGACCAATGATTAAATACATTACACACAAAGTGATATCATACAGTGGTCAAATATGGAATACTCAAGGCATAGGAAAATTCTGTTATAATAACATTGAGTGAAAAGCAAGG
This sequence comes from Heterocephalus glaber, assembly GCF_053883595.1. Lineage (NCBI taxonomy): Eukaryota > Metazoa > Chordata > Mammalia > Rodentia > Bathyergidae > Heterocephalus > Heterocephalus glaber. The sequence continues at coordinate 66,291,794 of NW_028258320.1, forward strand.
TACACAATTATAACACAGTATAGCCTCAATCACATTTAAAAATGGAAGAAAATGCAGGATAATATCTCTATATTAACCTGGATGATTCCTTTCTTTACTCTACACTTTCCTTACTATTATGGTGGGGATCCAAAATGTCTCCCAAAGACTCACTGTGTTGAAGTTTTGATTGCCAGCTAATGGGATTTTAGGAAGTGATTAGATGATGAGAACTCTGATTTCGTCCAGTGGAGGAATCCGTTGATGAGATCATTAGCTGAATGGGCCTGATTGGAGGAAGCAGGTCACTGGGGACATGCCTTTGAAGGGCACCAACGCAGGCCACAGTTGATTCAAAAGCTTAATCAGTAAAGTGATGACACAAGCCAGGCAATAATTTGGTCAACACTGAAGGAGCAGATATTTTTTTTTAATCTAAGCAGAAAGGTGAGGCACCAATATCTTTTCCCCTAAATGACACTTTACAGGTTATATATGTATAACCCAGGAGCAAAGAGAATAAGATCATGTTCTATACATCTAAAAAGACAGATGAAAAAAATAAGTCTGCTGGCAAAAATGTTTGCAAGGCTGATGCTCCAACGGCCAGCCCAGCATAAAAATGTTAGTCTTTGGGGAAAAATTTCACCCTCTACTGTTTTCTCCATTTTTATTTTGAGTTTTAAGTAAAGAGTTAGAATTGGTCTCTTTCCCCCAACATGTGACAACAGGAACCTAACTGTAGGCAGCTTTTCCTATAACATAGGAGAAGATCTTTGTCTACTCTTACATAGTGAATCTCAATTCACTGGCAGAGCATTCTGCAAATATTTTGTGCACCGCACTGTTTAGGTCTTGTCCAAAATTAATTGTTTGCCAGTATCTTAAATTACCTTGGTAGGTACAGGCAGTTGTTTTTCTTTCTTTAGCATAGAGCTTTTATTTTGACAAGAATGTGACAAAGGATTAATTGGACACATTTATTCTTCAAAAGTTGGACTCTTGGGAAATTCACTAGTTCCACTTCTAATCAAGAGCTAAACTGGCAAATGGGTAGTTAGCAAAGTTGGCTACACGTCTGAAAATATCAAATGTCTGTGAATGAGATTAAGAACGCTCTCTCTTTTCTGGTCAGATGGTTTCATTTAAGATCCAAAGGGTCAAGGGTCACAGCATGACCTCATCAAATTAGACCCAACTGAGAGAGGTGTTTAGCACAACAGAAAGGAAATAATCTGAAGGACATTAAATGCAAATGAAATTGCCATCTGCAAACTTCAAAAAACACCTGACCTAAAAAAATAAATCTCCCACTTAAAGCTGAAACCTTGCCTCCTTCTCTTCTGCAGCATGGACACGGAAGTCTGTTCTTATAGCTGCCTGACAATCACTCAACCTGCCAAAGCCCATTTACATTTAATACTCCCTTCCTGACTTTTTCTTCTTGGAAAATTTGACAATGATCTCTAAGGAACGAGAAGAGGAAAGTTCAAGCACGATTATTAGTCCTTTGCTTCTGGCATGCGGATGGCCAAAATGATCACAGGAATCTTCGATTTCTAAGAGAAGAAACCAGTCACATTGGGGCAGTTTTTTGTGACCATCAGTGGTAGACTGGGCAAATTCCAGGGAGTGGGGTTCTGGGGGTGATGGGAATTGTAGTTTATTTATGGTTTTACTATTATTTTTTTAAATCTTTGCATATCATATCAGGAACAGGGTCAGGTCCTGGGGATATGCTGAGGATATGATCCCAGACACAGTATCCATCCTTTAAAAACTTGTAACCAATTGGACAAGTGATTACTGTAAAGAGGGACAAATGCTCAGAATGTATGAGCACTCAGAAATACCCAAGCGTCCCACACTTGTTCCTGTCCTGTCCAGATCCAATCCAGACAGAGCGGAGAACCAGGCAGGCTGGCAGACCACAGCATCTGAGCACTGAGACTTCTTTCGGGGACAGGAGTTAGACAGGCACGTAGGTGATATAGGGCTGGTGTTTTCAGCCCAGTTACCAGGCCTGGCCCATGCAGGGTGGTTCCTGTGTCTGACCCTTATTTCCCCATGTGGCCAAGGACAAAGGCTGATAGGTAGAAGTAGAGTTGTGTTTAGATAAGAGCTTTCTAACAACACAGACTTCTGGAAAAATTTGATGAGCTGCTTCCTGAGTGAGTTTCTGCATAATGGGCTTTGGTACAGAAAAGGCTAGAAAACCACTAGCTGGGAACACTGGGGGAGGTAAGCAGAGGCGATATCTTGAACTAGTTCCACCTTTGACATCACAGAGGACTGAAAGGATTTGTTTAGGTTGTAAAACAATGATTCCGGGCCAGGGATTTAGCTCAGTGGTTCTGACACCTGCCTCAAAAGCACAAGGTCCTGAGTTCGATCCCTGGTACCCAAAAAACCCAACTCTATGATTCTATCCATTTGCATCAATTGGATATTATTTTTTGGAGTTATCCATGGCTATAACCCCAAGTAACAATGCCAGTATTCCTTTTGACAAAATTTAAATTTCCTTGGAATATTGTTTCTACTAACTTCTTCAAATATCTTCTAATGACTCTTACAGAACCCACATGATCAATAAACAGCTATGCTCTTCTACAAGGTCTGGGGAATTCCCTTGAATATGTAGGGGTTTTCACCATGGCCTTCTTGTTTGTGGCATGTAAATTATGGTTGGTGTCAGTGGTAACTTGGGGATTTTTGCAGGCTGAGCTACTTGTTGGCTGTTTATCTTGGGTAATTTCTGTAAGGTTTCTGTGATTCCATTTTATTATTTATAAATGAAGGCTGTAAAAAATTAGTCTGCAAGGATTTTATAAACAGTAAAGAACTGTAGAAACAAAGGGTGGCTACTATCATTCTTTTATCAATGTTGCACCAGGTTTCCAAAGAATGAATTATGGTGAAGGAATCTTGGTAAATGGAAAGAGAGATCTCCTTGCATCAAGAAGGCTAGGTGTATTTTTGCTACCAAGGTGATGTGAGGGATGAATGATGGATAAAGCCTGCCTGAGAGATAATAAGCTCACAGTTCTGTCTCCATTTTTCTGGGACTATATAGGGGGCAAGTAGAGATCATAGCTCATGAGAAAAAGTGAAATGTAAAAAATAATAGGATTATTATCCTGAGGAGTTTTTTGTTTGTCCATTGGATGGAGTCCACATCTGTTATATCCAATAGCACCTTACTTGGAATTTACTAGTTTATCCTGTGAAAGAATCTGGGAATGAGAGAGAAGCCAACGGCAATGGAGGATATGAGAGATGAGGGAGGTTCATTCGCTGACACTATCACTGAGTTTTGAGAACATCCTAGGCTCAATTTTCCTTTCTCTAGGACCCGTGGAGACAGAAGTAACCATGCACACTGGCCATGAGTAGGATAGAGGAGTGGAAGGGAGGGCAGCCAGGAAGAGCAGGCAGGTGGAATAGGGTATGAATCAGGAGCAAAGAGGATCTGATATTTCCAGCTCTACTGTTATCTGTTTCCAGATAGATATCAGGATGTCTTGATGGCTTTGATCTCATCAAAATAAGAAAAGGCCAGACCAGATGTCCTCCAGAGACTTGATAATGATGCAGTAGAAATTTCACAGGACTTGGCAGGGAAAGCTCTGGGTTTGCAGAGCAACCCACCCTATCATTTATGGATTATGTAATATTACACAGGCCCCTTCCACATCTCTGTGCCTCGATTTTCTAGTCTGTAAAATACATCAGTTATACTGATCTCACAGGGTTTTTGAGATTAAATATGAGGTTCAAGGAAAACTCTTTTGGTGAGGGCAATGTCCACATCAATTCATTATGGCCCCAGCATTGAGGTGTAAAGAATGAGGGAGGAGAAAATATGGACTGAAAAATGAAAGTGATATAAATGACATAAGTGGCAAAGATGCATCTGCAATATTAGTGGCTAACAGTGGCTTCCCTAGAGCTAGTGCACTGTATAGTCAAGCATTTTCACTACTGAGCATTTTTAAGGCACCAACTGACAGAGAAGGCAGACAGAATAATACAGATCCTGGCTGAAAAGTAAAGGACCTGGATATCCACCATGGTGTTGGCCTGTGTGGACAGGATATAGAAGTACATCTTGTGCTTCTGGGAGCAAGGAATTTTGGACCCGGTGGTGACATAGGATGACTTCATCGGGCTAGTGCTTGCCAGGAGGACTTGGGCCTGAGGCCTAACTTCTTGGGTTCGGACACCACAATGCCTTGTCAATCTTGTGTCATTTCAGAAAATGGCCAGTCACCTCCCTGCCTTGGAATTGGGTCCTAGAGCAATGATCCACAGAGGCATTTGTTAGCAGTGAGGAGGCAGTATCTGCAGGTAGTGGGAATTTATGAATCTGAGCTGAGGAACGCTGGATGTGAGGCTGCACATCTGGCCACAAGATGCTCCCTGGCTGCCTTTTGGCTGAAGGGGCTTGGTCAAAGGAGGTCATGGCTGGTTCAGTGGGATCTTGGGGTGGGGGCTGCAGTGAAAGTAAACAAGCTCCCCTCATGGCTTTGGGCTCGCACAGATTCTCAGGATCAGTGAGCTATTTTTAAGTTCTTGAAATCTCAAAACTGACAAATCCCTCTCATCAATCAATATTGAAAGTTTCATAGAAGGACAATGAAAAAGCTGCTCAAATCAGAATACTTTTCTAACGTAAGTGCAAAAGGGCTTAAGGAAGCAAGTAGATACCTCTACGCTCTCTGTCCTGCAGAGGAAACCAGGGAGGCCTCATCATGTCTACACAACTTTTCCTAGATTGGTTTCTAAAAATTATATTGATAAAAGTTTTGTGCAAATTTAATAAAATTTCTTTGATTTGGTCTTATTCTTTTAAAATATTTAATATGAACTAGTAGTAGAGAGAATTAATAAGAAAGATATGAATTAAATTGATCAATCTGCCGTAGGGGGAAAGAGTCCCCCCTCCAAAGAGATAATGACTTGACTTGGAGTTGGTTTCCCAAGGAAACCATTTATTTAATACAATTTTCAGTGTAGCCACCAGTCTTATACCATAGTAAAGGAAAAACAAATATGTTCAGCAGCAAGGCTGACATTTCTCCCTGTGCCCTAGGTCTTAAAAGCTCTGCTAGAGTTGTCTTGGTTTTGTATCCTCTGAGCTTCATAGATTGGGGATAGATTTTTAAATTCATTTTTTGGAGTAGAAAGTGCACACCTAAGAGTCCTGTAAGTTTAACCCCCCACAGCTACATGTGGCTTCCTTTGGATTTCTCCTGGATGAGTGGGTGAGGCTTCCTCCCCCTGACCTCCATACAGACCCTACCAGAAAGATACTGCCTGGTTGCTTCTCTTTAAGATCCAGATCGTTCCCTTCTGTTATCTCTTCTAAGATCTCAGTTTCTGCATCCTGATTGTGCTCAGGCCTTAAAACCCAAGGCCCCAGTGCCAGAGCTTTTCTCTGAGTCTGGGACCTCACTATGTCCCTCAACAGCTGGCAGATCTCTGTCCTTGCTGTGTCTTTGCTCTCATTTCTGACAGGCAAAGATTTTCTTTTCTTTCAAGCTCAGGTATATGGGTTTTTTTGGTTGTTATTTGTTAGTTGATCGTTTGTTTTCCTTGAATTTTATCCTAAATTCCTTGGGGGATGATAACAGAAGGAGACTTCCACATTGGCTAAGATTGCTATGTTTTCAAGACTACAGCCCCAACACTAGGGTTCATAAAATCAATAGCTCCAAGTAGAATTTATTAAACCCAACTCCTAAGGCAGATTTTTCATGAAATTGGGTTTTGTAACATGACCCCCTGCCATGTCTTTTTCTGTCAGGTGAAGAACTTAGTATTTTTGAAGCTGGCAAGCTTGGAGATGTCAGAGAAGGAGTGCTGAGGCAGAGAAAGAGTTAAGGTCTTTTCCTTGGCATTTCCTAGCCATATGACCTGGGACAAGCCACCGGACCTCAACTAGTGATAAAGACAGAATGAGACCTTCTTACAAGCAAAGTTGAGGTGTTATAAAATTTGAGGAGCAATTAATATTTCTCATGTGGTGCCCACACAAATGTTTACATTTCATGGGCATTTTGACTTTGGAGAAGATCCAAAAGACTTGTGGTGCCAGATCCAGTGAATAAGGTAGATGAGGATACACTACAATGTTTTTACTTGGCAGAAATTGCCATAAACACTTTGAATTGATTCAGGTTGCAGAGGCAAATAAAGCTACTCATGAAAGAAGATTTCCAGAACAGCTTCATCAAGTGGCAAGAACAATACGATAATTGTGTTTGAAGTTAGGGGGGATATTTTGAAGGAGTTAATACAATGTGTCTTTTATTGAAATAAATTCTTTTTTAAAAATTTAAGCATTAATTATATTTTTACAGCATCTTATAGAAAAGTGGGAGTTATTCTGTTAAATACAAGGGACTTTTTATTAAGGTAAATTAAAAGTAATACTCTTGACATGTCTTAAAGAGGTATATGGAGCATGATTTCCTGTGCTCATTGGAGATTTGTAGAGCACATGACTCTCATAGTACTTTCTGTGATTACATCCTCAAAGGGAAACACAGCCCTAGAGCCAGCTAGAGACCTATGCGTGCTCTACTTAGGTAAATGCAGTATGATGCACTTCCCAGCACAATTCCCCACAAGGGACACACAGGAACAGTGAGTGTATGCTCCTTGCTTTGGAGACAAGAACATTCAGTGTCAGAATATGAAGTACACTGTTAATAAAGACCACTGTATAATTCATCCAATCTGGCACCTGAAGTCAGAGCATGGAATACCAGAGCAAGGTGCTACCATCCACCTCCATGCACACTGAAGAGAAAGTGGGAAATCTTTTCCTGACATTGCTGTGTTGTCCTTTCTTGGGTGACACCTAAGAGAAAATGCCTTAATTACCAAAGGTTTTCATCAGGTGCAAAAGTCTTCAGATATCCTAAAGGAATCTCTTCATCTAGAAAAGATGCACATGAGAAGTGGTATCTTCTTAGAAATGACCCACTGGCTTGACCACTCCCAGTGGATGTTGGACCCGGGGAAAAAAAAGGGCCCAAGTTAGTGCAAATAATTCATACAAGTCATCCTGTTGGGACAATATGTTTAGGCATACATAGCAAGGAAACATGCAGTTTCAACATTTTCAAGGATTTCTGAATCAGCTATCATTACCCCAATACCAGTCACCCAAGTTGGACTATTCATTGTTGAAGTTTGCAGCTGTTGGTCTTTCTCAGTTTATATCACAGACTCTGTTTGTTCAATTTATACCCATAAAAAAAGAATCCATTCTTTTGAAGTGAAACAATCCCACAGGCTTTTGAAAAATCTTCATATTAATTACTAAACTTAAAACAGAAATTTATCATTTCTCAGAAGGATGATACAAATACTCCATAGAGCAATGTAAAAACTGACATGAAACTTAAACCTAGAAGAGTCACTTTGCCCTTGCTAAGGGCAATATTTGCATTTGTGAACTGACATTGAGGAAAATTTGGTTTCATCTTTGTTCTTTTCTAAGTTATGCAATTTATTTATGATAAATGCATGTCACTTTAACAAAAAGAATTTTTCTCACGTGAAAAGCAAATATCCCTGTATATTAATAACAATTAATTTTAATACTGGAAATATGGGTGATTTTCATTTTATCCTGTGCACTGTTCTATAACTTCTACATTTTCCAAAGTTAAATGAATCTTAACAAAAGTTCCAAAGTGGAAGTAATGTGATAACAGCATAATTATTGTTGTATATAATTTTGAGAGGTCTTTTAAAGAGACATTCAATTGAATGTCATCAATTAACTAAACATGTAAGTTCTCAAAACCTATGTTATTAAGTCCTGAGTGACAGATTTTCATTGCAAAGATACATGAAATTTTGAAGCTCAAATAATTTATGTGTTTTAATTTAGGGCATCTGCTTTTCATTTGACTAGTTAAAATACCTTCTGTAGAATGTTTAAACCTTTTGAAACTCAGCATCATTTTAGTTTGACCATCTTTTGAGTCTGAGAAATTTTTAAAGTTCCAGTACATTGAATGTATAAATCATTTTAAAAAATACAAATTGACAACTCTGTCCTCTCACACCACATCATTCCCTGAGCAGCAGCACCCTGTTCCCAGGAGAGGTCATTCTTTCTGTCTACAAAATTGCTCTCTTCTTTCACAAGAGGAGAAAAGGAGACCAGTTTGGGTTTCCCTAAATTCCCTTTCCTCCCTTAGCTCCTCTTTGAATGTTTGCTTTGGCCCTGTGGGTTCAAGCCCATCTACTGAAGCAGCACCATTTAACCAACACGCACAAGCCGCCACTGGGTACAAGGTAATCTAGGGACAGTGCGGACTGGAATAAGGCACAGCTAATAAGTCAAGAAGGAACTCGTGGTCCGCTAAGGAAGACGGAGATGTCAATTACTCATCTAATAAGAGTAGTATCGCTGAGTGCCTTCAAATGCCTACAAAGCAAACTGAGAGTGCAGTCCAAGAGCACTCTGGGGTGCAGAGTGGCCAGCAGTGTGGTGGAAGACTTCAAAGAAGAATGTGCTGGAGAGCAGGTAAGAGGAGATTGCAGTGGTCCCAAAGAAACTTTAAAAGCAGCCTTAGTTAAGAGGGTATAGAAGGATGGATGGTTGAGACCTTAAGAAAATGGATAGACAATTTAGAGACCTACTGGAGAGGGCATGGCCAAAGACCTCAGCCTTCATACCTTAGGACCCAGATGGTTGGTTTTATCATCAATTGTAATAATTGAAATAATTGAGGCTACAAAGGAAGAGCTTCTGAAGCTTGGAAATCAGTTTTTTTAAAAATGCCTTCAGGCCTTTTCAATGTTCTATAGGTGGGAGAGTTGTCTGACAATACCCGACTCTAAAAAATGTAGTTTTATTTGACTTACTACTAATTTATTTGTTTATAGTTTTATGAGACAGGGTCTCCTTGTGTAGTTCAGGCTGGCCTCCAACTCACAGCAATCCTCCTGCCTCGCTCCTGAGTGCTGGGATTATATGCATCCTCTACCACATCAGGCTACTATTTATTATTGACTAGAGCCCAGAGTCAGTAAAAGTATATGAACTCATAGATTTTTATAAGTTCCAAAAAATAATTTTTTTGGTGAGATGCAAATATATATTTTTTTTGTTTAAAAGGAAAGAGAGACCTAAAAGTAATGACCTGTAGTACACTATTCCTATTTGCATCCATTTTATCAGCCTATGTCAACATACTTTTCTCATATTTTTTTTTTTGGATGTTTTTGGGTTTTTTTGAGACAGGGTCTCACTAGTTCAGCCTGGCTTTGAAAGCACTATGTAGCCCAGGTTGGCCTTGAACTCATAGCCATCCTGCCTCAGCCTTCCAAGTGCTAGAATTACAGGTGTTTGCCATCATGTCTGAGTCATATCTTCTTTGAATCTGCTTTTTCATTTGCTGGTTTTCTCTTTAATAATAGAAATAAATACTTGATATGTGCTCACTATGTGCCATACATTTTTATAAGAAATAGATTTTTCACTTCTCAAATAAGGTGCACTGAAAAAGCCTAATATGTATAGCATAAAGACCAAGAATCTGCTTGCATTTTTAGACAAATCAATCCATTAACAATATTCCCAGTGAGGATTTTAATAAGCAGGACTTAGATAAATATCTTCTGGTTGGGAAAACAGTGTATCCTAAATACTTCACTTGTCACAAACCCTACAGATGACTTATTTAAAAATAATTCATATTAATACAATAACCACCTTTTAATACTGTTGCAATGATGGTAGCTACATCTTAGCCCATATCTTTAATTGCTTACTTGAATAATTGGTGATAAATTAACAAGGTAGATTCTACTGTCCTAAGAATATAAACATTCTTCTAAGGCTTTTAAAATTAGTCAAGTTGCATTGCAATTTATATTCCTATCAAATGATACATGTGAAAACTCTATCTTCGACCAACTGACAGTAATGAGAATTATCTTTTCTTTAAAAAAATTTATTCCAATTTAATAACAGAAAAATAGTTTTAAGATATCCCAGCTGATATAGAGAAAGCCTCACTCCCACCAAGGACATTATTTAAAAGTTGATAAAATATAATAAAACAATGAATGAATAAAACATAAATACTGAGCCTGAAACTAATAAAGGAAAGAACATAGATGTTATGTTTTTGATATCAAAGCTGTGAGTGAAGGCAGAATCTGAGGAGTTCATGGAATGGGAAATATGCATGGGGTGAGGAGAAGGGGGTAGGGCTTCAGCATTCCTAGGGGAAGGCAAGTACTGTGCAGGGTAGAGGCCCCACATCCAGCATGCAATGATGCTATGTGCAGAAAGCAAGAAGAAATAAAGAGCAGCTACTTTCTTTAGAGACGAGAAAAATATGTACCATACCAGGCCCTCATGAACACAGCGAAGAAGCCTGACAGTACTGTGGGGTCATACTCTGAGTACCTATTTAGAAAATGAATATAAAACTGAAAATTTAACTTCAAAAAGTGATCCTGGACCAATATAATCCATAGTAATCCATAGAAATAGAAGGGATGTTTTTACAAACTAGGAATGGGACTTTGGGAAAATAAACACTGCTAAAGATGAACTCAAAAGAGAAACTTGAGACACATAATAATGGAAGTTAGGTACTCAGAACAATAGAGGATAATTTGAAATAATCCTTTGAATATTCAAAGTGTTAAGTAAAAAATCTCATTAAATAGGAGCTGAAAACTATTTGAGAGAGAGAGAGAAATGGCTTGAAAGTTAACTGAAATAGAAATTCCAAAATCAAAAATACTTGAAGTCATAGGTATTAGAAAGGATTTTCTAAACAAAACTGCAATTGCACAAGAAATAAGAACACGAATCAACAGATCGGGTTACATCAAATTAAAATGCTTCTGTACACTGAAAGAATCAATTAGTAGAGTGAAGAGACAACCTAAAGAATAGGAAAAGAATTTGCTAGGTATTCCTCAGATAGAGGACTAATATCTAGAATATATAAAGAACTAAAAAAATTAGATGACCTAAAATAAAAGATCCACTCAAGAAATGGCCAAGTGAAATTAACAGACACTTTGTGGAGGAAGAAATACAAATCGCCAACAAATATATGAAGAAATGGTCAACATCTCTGGCCATTAGAGAAATGCAAATTAAAATAATTCTAAGATTCCATCTTACATCAGAAAGAATAGCTATTATCAAGAAGTCAAAAACAAACCAACAAACCAAACACTGGCAAGGCTGTTGTGAAAAAGAAACCCTCCTATACTGTTGGGATCATAAACTAGTATTACAGCTATTATGGAAATGAGTATGGAGATTTCCCAAAGAACTAAAATTCCATATGACCCAGCTATCCCTCTTCTGGGTATCTTCCCCAAAGGGCTTAAGACATCATACTATAGAGATACATGCATGCCAATGTTTATAGCAGCATAATTCATAATAGTGAAATCCTGGAAGTTACCTGTATACCCATCAATAGAAGATTGGATAAGGAAAATTTGGTATCTATACATAATGGAATATTATTCCACTATAAAGAAGGACAAATTTGAGACATTTGTAGGAAAATGGTTGCACCTGGAAAAGCACCCCATTTAGAGAATAAATTGCTTATTAGATATAAGACTAAAATCCAGAAAATGGATAGTATTATAAACCATTCACCTGATCACAAAACAATTGTCATAAATCAAGTATAAAAAAGGTGGTTTTAAAAATTGGAGATGAAAAAGAACACCCAATCCAAAGTCATTCATAGATTACAGAAAAAATTGCAATGAAAATTATGGCATATTTAGATTTAAATAAGTAGAATTCTCCATATAAAAACATGGGGGACACAGCTTAAAGTACTTACATTGAAATATAAAAATTTAAGTATACTCATTAAGAGCAAGAAATTAATGGGAAAAATGTAGCTGTTCCTTTTAAAGAGCTAACAAATAAGCATAGAATCAATGAAATAAAACATAGAAGAAAAAAATTATTAACAAAACAAATGCTTCAAAGTTTTATAAAATAAATCTCTCAAGATTATTCAAGGAAAAAAGAAAGCACAAATAAATTATTTTTAAAATAGTATTTTAAAAAATTACTTAAAATAATATAAAAATAATATGAAGGACTTTATATCAACAAGTTTGAAAGACAGAATAAGCCATTTCTATAAGAATACAAAGTATTTTAAAGTAGTATTAGAGTCTACAGAGAAAATCCAAGGACTTCAATAGACAATTAAAATAAATAAGAATTTAGTAAGGTTGCTGGCTATAAAATCAATACATACATATATATATATATATAGACACACACACATCAGCAGCAAAAGCAACTAGAATACATAAAAAATCAAAATCATGGCATTCACAATATCAGTAAGATCTACAAGGGAATTTGGAGTAAATGCAACAAAGATGTACAAAGAATTATAGAGAAAATATAAAGTGTTAGTGAAGATCAGAAAAGTTGTGATCAGATGAAATCCATGTTAATGGGTTAATAGATTCAACATTATAAAGATACCAATTTCACAAAATAAAAGTATAAATTTAAGGCAGTTTTGATAAAAATTCCAATAAGATCTCAACTCATTAGAGCAATCTCTTCAAATTCATACAAAAAGTAAAGATCTAAGAATAACCAAGAAACGTCTAAAAGCCAAAGAAGGAGAATGAGAACAAGGAAAAGGATTTGGTCTACTGAATATTAAGTCTAATTTTAAGTTATAATTAAAAGAGTTCAGCGGTGGTGAAGGGCTTGAAAATATTGATAGAATATATTGAAAAAAAACCCAGAAAGCAAAGCATCGATGAGAGGGTTTCAGGATGTGACTCAATGATAAAGTGCTTGCTTAGCATAAGCAAAGCCCTAAGTTTGATCCCCAGCACACCCAAATTGGTTAATTAACTAAATTTTAAAAACATAAACAAGAACTGGTGTATGATAAAAGCAATGACAAACTAGTTGGAAGGTGACAGACTATACACTTAGGAATGTTAGGAATAACTGCATGTCTATTATAACAAATGATCCTCATCTCATACCATATAGAAAAGTTAATTCCACATAAAGTAAAGATCAATATAAAATTACAAAACCCTATAAACCACTAATATATAAGCCAAATATCTTTATAATCTCAAGATATCTTACTGAAGATTACAAAAAGTGAAATGTAGCAAGGAAAAGATGATAAATTTGGCCAAATCAAAAAAGGAAAATATTTATAATATTAAAGAAATCATAAAGTTAAGAGGCAAATTTTTGACTGTGAGATCTTTTCCATATTTTCACAAAAATTTTAGTGTTCTGGAGATATATATTCTGAATATGTATACTTGCTGATCAAACTAGAAAAGAAATACCCTAACAAAAAATGGTTAATGATATGAAAAAGAAGTCATAAAGAGGAATTTTAAATGGCTAATAAGCATGTAAAATGTCTATAAACTTTCTCATAATTATGGAAATGCTAATTAAAATAAGAATTGGATACCAATTCAGGTTAGTAAAAACTTTAAAGATTAATGGAAAGGTAAATTGTTAAAAATTACTTGAGAGAGGTTTGTTAGTATCAGGTAAAAACCAAAGAAGTTAATTTCCTAAGTCCTAGCAACCCTAGAGCTTTCTCTCTTCCTTTCTTTCTTCCTTCCTTCCTCCCTACTTTCCTTTCTCTCTCCTAACTCCATCCCTCCCTCCTCCTTTCTTTTCTTCCTCTTCTCCTTTCCTTTGCTTTTTGGTACAGAGAGTTGAACCCAGGGCCTTCGCACTGAGCTGGATCTCTAGTCATTTTCATAGTACACACCTACATGATCAGAAAAAGTCAAAATGATAAAACGTTATCTTGGGGTGATAATTACACAAGCATTTTTTAAATGATGTTCCTTACATTAATTTTTAATTTTACAATTAAAGTAAAGAAAATGAAATTCCTGTGTTTTGACTGTATTTCTTGGCTTATTCGTGAAGTTAAAAAGTTTTAAAATATGCCACCAGCCATTTTTCCTTGTTCTAAGGGGACAGTCAGTAGAATTGGTCTCATCTACTGGAGTTGTTTTGGTTCGCTGTTGTTTTGTTTTGTGGTTTTTTTTGTGTGGTTTTTTTTTTTTTTTTTGGTACTGGGTATTGAACTCAGGACCTTGGGTTTTTGAGACAGGAGCCAGAACCACTGAGCTAAATCCCTGGCCTTTATTGTTTTGTTTTTAACTCATCAATTGTAAATATTTTGTTTCCATTTTAGACGGGCATCTATTTGGCTGTCATACAGATTGAGGATATCTCTTCAGTTATTATTTGCCTTTCCTTTTATGTTAGTCCGCTGACTTTGGAATTTTAAAACTTTGGACAAGAGTTGCTGGGTGTGAGAGGGGCAGTTTGCCTTCAGTCCCTGCCTCAGTGCTGCCCTGTCGTCACATGATTGGGCTCACATCCTTCCTCCCAGGAAAATCTGAAGTTCAGAGCTAGTGGCGGAGGCCACCCCTCCCTGAAGGGCGAGCCAAGGGTTAGCACTACTTGGGGACAGATTGCACCTCCAGATTTGGGCAAGGTACAGACGTTCTGAGTGCTTCTCAGGGTCAGGTGTGGGTGTGCAGAGGGAGCTGCACTTGGGTCTTGGGGCTAGGGGACCAACTTGAAATGACCCCAGCGGTGCGGGACAGCAGAGAGGGACAGCTCCAACCCAGAGATATTTGATTTGTGATGTCATTGTCTATATGACCCATGGTTTCTTTCCTTTTGTTCTTTTTTTCCTAGCAATTTGAAAGGAAGATAGAAAAATAATAGATATGAATAGATTATGGATAGAGATAGATATATATAAACATAACATTTTAAAGGATATTAGTAGTTGTTTTAAAATTTAAAATCTTGACCAGTCCTTTATCTCTGGATTTCAAAAGTTAAAAACTATCTGTGGATCTCCCTGCTTCTCACCTCTATGCACTATGAGGGAATTGGCCTTCATTACCTCTTTCTTCTCCCTTAACTCCCTACATCTACATTACATCCTCTGGGGCACTTTTTGAAGCAGTTCTGAAAGTCCTCTTTCATGTCTTTAGTTGTGTTGTCACAGTGATGGCCTTGATGTCCCGAATCCATTTGAAACATTTACCTTTCCTGATCATTTTGACTTTGGGGAAGAGCCAGCGGACACAGTGCAGAGCCAGTGAATGCAGTAGACGAGGACACACAGCAGTGCTTTTACAAGTCTATCTTTTTGCCAGATGGCACTTGGCAGCAGCATTCATTATATTTTGTATCAGGCCTTGTAAAGACACCCATGAAAGAAGGCTTCCAGAACTGTTTCAGAAAGTGACAAGGGTATAAATGTTTTGGAAATAAAGGGGAATATCATGAGGGGGATTGACAGCGATGTGTCTTTTACTGTAGTAAGTTGTTTTTAATTTGAACATTTACCATCTTTTCTGATTACCCCTTGTATGTTTTTGATAGAATATAATAGAATTTGAAAGCCAAATTTATTATTATTGGATGACCATTGTTTACAGTATATATGTTACCTTCTGCAAGTTATTTATCACATTTGCATTTTATTTCTGACTATATTAACAATGTTATTTACTCTTAATTCCAGGTAATTCATACCAATATTTTTATGAACTTGTTTTAGTGGGTCACACTGAGAATATGGACAAGTATAATCCATTCGTTATAATTTCCAAGGACTTTCTGCTAAGTGTAGGACAGAAGGGCCCAGAGGGAGGAAAACGTCATTAGAGTCACTAGAGGTTCGTGTGCTTTGGACTCGAGGCAGGCAGAACCAGAGTTGTCCCGGCTGACCTCTGCTCTTTGTGGGAGGCAGAGCACTGTTTGCAGCTAGAGCGTTCTGAAGGCAGGAGTCCTTTGAGCTTCACTGAATGTCCTTGTTGTCCTGCATGAATTTTCAGTCCTAAAATAAAAAAAAGGGAACTCTCCCACAGAGCTAAGGTGGCACAGGGAAATCTATCCAGTCTCAGAATTGGCTGCAGCAGTATTCAATGCCAGATGAAGATGGGCAATGTTAGTGGACTCCAAGAGAGAGACCCAAGATCACAGTTATCAGAAGTATCTGGAAACAAGGAGGCATTGCCAATTACCGAAAACCTGGATTATGGAATCCCTGAACACCTCTCAATTAGTTGTGCCTACATTACCTCTCTTCTGATAGCAGTGTCTAGGAAACATCCTATTATCTGATATGTTTGCTACAAACTTAAACTAAATGTAGTTATTCTAGCAAAGCTCATTATTCTGTTAATATGTTTCCTAGACATTGTCTTCATCTTAATTTCTATATATTTACCATCTTTCAACCATTCCTAGTCCCACACAGAAGTTAAAAAAAAGATTATGAAACTTGAATCAGCTTGTTATCAGAGAAGAAGTTTTACCCACACATCTTTTCTTCCATCTATTCATTCAATAAGGCCCAGACACTGTGCTTAAACATTGAGGATAACAAGAATGAAGCCCAAACATAGCTGGAGAAAAATGTATATGCACACACACACGCACACACAAATTAAATATATCAAATTTTGTGGGGAAGTACATCCAAAGAATAGTGACAGAATCATTTTGACTGGTGTTATCAAGGAAAATTTGAGAGGAGAAAGCGGAGAACGGGAAGAAAATGGCATTTGTGTACTTCTGATGTACCAAACACTAAAGTAGGCATTTAAGTTTTGTTATCACATTTAATCATCATATAACCTATGAAACAAAGATTGTAATCCATTTTAACAGCAAAAGAAGACAAAGCTCTCACAGAGTTAAGTAATTTAGGCATAACTGGTCAATTCCAGAAAAAGCTTCTCTCGCAGGTCTGTCTGTCTCAAAAGCCCGAAATCTTTCAACTACAGAGATTGGTTCATCTTGGAAGACAAGGAGGGTCTCCTAGAGAGAATTGTGGATGTATGTATGTATGTCTTTTGTATGTATTTGTGTGTTTGTGTATAAATCTGTAGTTATACTTAGCCTTTATGTTCATACTCAATTCAGAATTATAAATTTTATGTTATTTTAAAAATAAATGATTAGGTCAACATTATTCCTTTAAATCACTGATTATTTACAAATTTTAGATCCACTCAGCAACCTTGAGAAAGAGGCTGGGTTTTATTTATACATGAAAAGTTAAAATATCTGAACAATAAAGTCATGGCTACTTTAGAAGACTGAATCTCAAATTTCCCCATTTAGAAGTACCTAAGGATGCTCCTTACTCTTACCCCCAGATACTGCAGAAATTGGTGGCCAGAATGATATATGTTCATAAGTCAAAATCCTGCAGTACGTGTGGCCCCTTTTCTTCTGAATAAACTTGAAATTAATCTGTATGAAAAGATTAGCCGAGCACTTCCCTTTCCAATACTCCCTACTTGTCCAGAGTAGCTGTCTGCTGTCTCTCTCTTCCCCCTTCCCCCACCTTCTAATAAATCGTCTTTTACTTTTTAAAAAAGAAAAGATTAACAGCACAAATTTAATTAAATCCTATATTTTAAGTCTGAGTAATATTATTTAAGAAATACTTAATCATTTTATTTTGTTGTTTTGGATTAGCTTATTAAAGACAAAGACTCCAGGCTCCCATTAGCTGCTGCCAAAAATTAATTTAAGTAACCTAATTGACTACTCGCTGTAAGCTATATACAGTCTGGGCGCTTAAGTAATTTAATTCCTTGTAAAAGTGTGAGCTTTATTCTCTCATATAAAACAATAGTAGATCAATCTCTCACCAAGTACTCGCTGAGCATCTACCTTGGTAAGCTGTGCCCTGAACTGGTGAGCCCATGGCCTCCACTACCAGTCCTCATGCCTCACCAGTGCTCAGGAAACACAGGCTTCCCATCTATGCAAGATGCAAACGAAATCAAGACGTGGCCTTTCCTGCCAGGAGCTGATGTTTGGAGGGGAAAATGGTTGGAGGAAGATTAAAAAATGTGACAGATATATGATTAAAAATAAATGACTCGGGCCACGTGTTCAGAGGAGAGAGGGCAAGATCAGCCTCAGTGTATGGCTGGGAAAGTCCTGGGAAAGAAGCAAGATGATCAGGCTAAGTGTTCCTTGGCTAGGAAGGCAAGAGCAAGAAGGACAGACTGGAGAGGACAGTGAGAAGGCGGGGAGAGGAAATCACGTGGTATTGGTGCTTAGTACATAATCCTTTGTGGTGTTGCTTATTCTTCTCTGCCTATGGGTCTCCCCCTGAGGGGAGGAATTGTGCACGATGCAGGTGGTGATGATGGCAATACCTGCTGAGGTCTTAATATCAGCCAGGGCCGTGGCAGAGCACCTCACATGTAGTATCTCGTGTAACCTTCACAACTTTCTGAGGATACCTACAGAACCCAGGTTGTAAGAGGTTAGGGCAGCTGTCTAATTACATGGCTAGAAAAACACAAAACACATTGTTGAACCCAAGCTGTCAGGTCCCGGGGTCATTGTCTCATGGCTAAGTAATTCGTCCCATCTCCTAGAGCTGTTCGTTCACCTGGGTGTCCGGTGTGCTTCCGTCTTTGACTCACTCGCTGAGGTGAAGGGTATTTGAGAGCAAAGTGAGAACCAGTTCTGGGTGGTTCTAGGCAGTTCTGAGTTCTGGGTTTGGATAATAAGTTGCCTTCCAGGCCCTGGCTTCACCCTGCTGTTGCCCACTCAAAGGCTGCTCTTTGCCTCTACGCGAAGGGAAGAGAGCAAGAAATCTACTCGGGGCAAATAATAACATTTCCTTCGGATGGGTGACCTTTCCCCATTCCCAAGCATTTCACAGCCTGGGCAGGCACCATCTCCAGATGTTAACAGGCTTTGTAGGTATCACAGAGTCAATTTCTTGAAGGAGTGAGAAACTCTTTTACTTTTCTATGTCTCCTGTGGAATAATATAATCACCCTCAGAGTTTTCTTCTCAAGTAATTTCTAAGTGTGCATCAATCATTTGAGTTACACATTCACTCAACAAGCACATATTAAGGGACTACTAGGTGTCAGTGCTATCCTTGATACTAGGGACACAAAATTTAGAAGTGATGATGTAGTACCAGCTTCCGCAGAGTTCTTTGTCTAGCTGGGAATGTAAGCATTAACTAAGGAATTAAAAACAAGAGTGAAGAGTGTTCGGAAGGAGAAATTCAAGGTTCTGGAGCAGCTGACAGTGCATAGGGGGTCAAGAAATTTAGGATGGAACTGGCTTCCTGTAGGCAGTGCCTTTGAACCAAAATAAGAAGAATCTAGAGTTAGGCAGGCTAACTAAATGTGTGTGTGTGTGTGTGTGTGTGTGTGTGTGTCTATACATGTATGCACCCACAAAAGAGACAATTGTTTGGGAGTTTGGAGGCAAGATGAGGAGGTGTCAGGCTAGGGAAAAAGTCTGTTAGGAACTTAGGAAATTCCAGTGGGGAAGTGCCTGAGCAGGTCAATACCGACACTGCTTATAAACCACCTGACAGAATTGGCATTTGGTTCTCAGATAATGGGAAGGTACCAGAGAGCTTCAGGAGGGGCCAACACAATTAGATTTGCATTTCTGAGCATCCCTGACTACTGAAGAGAGAATGGACTGGAGAAAGCTGTGAACAAATGGAGCTGTAAAGGTCAGGCAGGAAGCTGTTGCAGTCATTCATGGGAGAGATGCATGGGGAGAGGGGACAGGGAAGAATGACTACAGTCAAGGCCAGGTAGGGTCCAGTGAGGACAGACCACAAATGAGAATGCTCCCTGATGTCTCCTAGGCTTCTGGCTCAAACAACCCATCACACTCTGCAGAGCTCAGGCTTTGCATTATATCTTTGTCTTCCTACTGCACATGGGAGGAGGTTACCCAAATATATGGAGCAAAAGGTGGGCCATTTGCCCAAGAATTCACTTGCTATAGTATTAACTATCTAAAGTGTTTCCTCTGGCAACCTCTACAATTTTTTAAAGAATTTATTATCCAAGAAATGAGAACATTGTTTTTTTTTTTTTTAGCAAATTCTCCTCCAGAAGGCAGAGACTCTCCAAATACAAGCTTCATACCTTCCTGATGTGTTTCCACCCAATAGATCAAAGTCCTCAAGCATCATTGTCTTAGGTTATAATGACCATTCAGAGCTTAGGTAAAAATTAATGAAGCACACATTTTACTTCAGTGTAAGAAATGACTTTTAAAAGAGGAAATGAGCTCCCCCAAGGCAAGTGCTCTTCAATTGTAAGCACACAGCTCAAATATCCCCTTACAATGCCAGTCCAGAGTCCTCCAGCTGAGTTTGTCATTCCATCCTAGCTGCCTCAACACCTTGTGTACTCTTCCATTGTAATATCCACCTCTTCTTCTTCCAATTGATTACAAAAGACTGTGAATGCCTACAAATGACTATTATTATGACCTGGTAGATGAAAAGCACACAGTTACTGAGTACACAAGTAAATAAATGAACTGAATGAATGATGCTAATTTAGAGGTTGAATAATAACATAGCTGTGATGGGAGAAAATTCTAGCAGCAACTCAGTGGTGGGATGATAAGGTTTCTAAGATCTCTTCCATAGAAGTTGGCACCCTTCTAAGCCATGAATATACTCTAACTTTCAGCCCTCAGCCCTCAGCCCTGGGGATTCTGAGCTAGCACCTAAGGGAGCTTTCCTGACCATTCAGAGCCTGACCTGAGTCTACCAACCTTGCACTGCTTTTACTTCATAAATGGTTTTCACTTCCAATTTGGATTTGGCATGAGGGTAGATGCTTATCATGCAAGGGGATGCCAGGACACTGTTTCACTCCTCTTTGCTCTGTACTTTCCAGTCAAGAATTAAACACACACACATAAACACACCACACACCATACACACACACACACACACACACACACACACCTGTTATACTTTGGATCTTAAATGCCATCCCCCCAAAATGATCATGTGTTGTAAGTTTGGTCCCCACTAATGGTGCTATTAGGAGGGGGTGGAAGCTGCAGGAAGTGCATCTAGTTGGAAGAAGTAGGTTATTGGGCTGACTAATACACCACCCCTAAGCCTATTCTCAGCATGGAGGCCAAGAGAGAGCCCCAGACCTCTTTTAAGAAGATAGTTCAAAAATATCCCATCTTCCAATCTCCCATTGCTACATCAGGATAGATGTTGAGTTGAGAATGATTAATTAGTAGTCAAATATGTTACATCAAGTCAGCATAGTCCTCTATAAATGTTCCCCTACAAGTTTTATAGGAAAATGCAACAGAAGTAGCATTTTGTGACATGGCCGAGTATATTAGTTTTCTGTGGCTGCTACAAATTATTGATCACAAAAGGGTGGCCTAAGACAACAGAAATATATTCTCTTACAGTTTTGGAGGTGAAAAGTTTGAAATCCAGATGCTTGCTGACTCAGCCATTCTCTCTCTCTCTCTCTCTCTCTCTCTCTCTCTCTCTCTCTCATCTCTGAAAGCTCTAGAGGAAAATGTATTCATTGCCTTCCACCTCCTGGTGGTTTCAGACATTCCTTGGCTTGTGGTCACATCACTCCAAGTTCTCCCTCTGTGGTCACAGTACCTCTTCATCTTCTATCTAAAATCTCCTTTTGTCTCTCTCTTCTAAGGATGAACTTTGTTGCATTTAGGGCCTACCCAGATAATCTAGAATTTTTCCTTCCAAGATCTTTAATTAATTTTTTACCATTTGTGAAGATATTCACTCCATTGACCACTAAAGCAACATTTACAAATTCCAGGGATTTGAGGGGTCACCATTCAGCCCACTACACTAGGCAAATCTCTCGATGTCCTATCATAGAATACTCAATGTTATGCTAAAGGCCTCTGATGCTACAGCTGTTGAACCACTGAGCAAGCAGATGGAGAAGCCCAAACTCATGAAGGTCTAGCAATTTATCAAAGGCTATGCAATGCCAGAGCCAGAAGCAGAGGCAGACTTCAGGCATCCAGTACAGAAGCTCGAGTTTCATGTTATGGAATAATCCCAAGAGAAATAATATACTTGTGTATATTTAATTTTAAAGAATGTATTCCTGCACTGTGTCTATGTGGGTGACAGAAGAACTTACGAAAGGGAAGCACTTGAGACAGAGCAAGGCTGAGATAGTTCATTCATTACTATCCTTTCATCATCGGTGAGCAATAAAAGAAAATGGCCAAGGATTCCATTCTGTGGTTGTTTATGAATGACGGGAAGAAATTTTGCAGAAAAAAATTGTCCAGAGTAGCAGAATGTGTTGTCTTCGTGGGGACTCTAGAAATAAACCAGCATAGGTTTGAATTATAGTTCTTCTGCTTCAGATATGGGTCTCCAAAGAAGTAATTCACACCATCTGAAAATGGAGAAAAATATTCATCACACAGTACATAGATCACTACAGATTCAAATGTTACATATGAATCGAGTACTACACACAACGGCTGGCAGAGAGACTGTTGATTGGCAACAGTATCATCATTATCCATAGATTGCTATCGGGGAGGGTGGACATGTGCTAAACAAGTTAGTGTGTGAAAAACATTAGGGCCAGGCTTGAAAAAATACTTAGAAACCAATTTTGATTTTCTATTTTTTACCAAATCATAAAAATTTGCCTATTTCTAGAACTGAAATTATTCTCAAACTTCATAGGTCTTAAGGACTCTTGGTTCATATTTATTCTTTTAAAAAATTGTAATATGTTCATGTATTTCAACAAAACTTCATTAAAAACACTTAGCATGTGCAAGGAATTAGCCTGGGAGTTTCAAGTGCCAAGTTTAAAATTGTATTGAGGGCAAAGATGTATTTGACCAGATAAGTGAGGATGCTAAATGTATCTGGATGTTCCATTTAAGGATAGAATAACTTCAACAATATCATGGAGCACATAATTTCCATGGAAGTCATTGTTTCTGTTTTTGCCACAATGGGATAAGGCAAGAGTTATTTTCCATACTTAGTAAAAAAAAAATGCTGAAGGATCAAATCAGAATCTTCAAGACTGCTTGCATAATTTAACATAGTAAAAAATAAATATAACAAGATTTTAAAAGTGAGATAAGAAAATCAAAATCAAACAAAATGAGAAACAAATCATTGAACTCACATCGTGGGAGGTTATATAAAGCATCAAAAAGCACTGTTGTTTGTGGTGCTGGGGATGGAACCCAGGACCTCACCTAATACTAGGCAAGCTCTCCACCATCGAGCTATGCTTCAGCCTAAGAGTGCAGCTTTGAAATCAGACAAAACTGGGGGAATGAATCTGTTCTGTCACTCCATGATAAAAGTGGGGATCAGTTACTTCTGCCTAAGCCCCAATTTCCTCATCAGTAAATGGGGATTAGTACGAGCACTCCATAGGGTTGCTCTGATGATTAAAATAGTGCTGAGAATCAGGCTCACTAAGTATCTGATATGTAGTAAGTGCTTAATTAATGCTGTCTATTTATGAAAATAAGAATTAGTATCAGAGTGGATTCAGCAATATTCACTTCTAAATAGGAAAAGTCATCTATCTTTATCCTTTATGCTATAGTTGACTTTATTTATATTAGGCAGTGCACATTGTTGGCAGCTGGAGGGCTCTTTCACTGTTCCTTTGTTTCATTCACATATTCATTTTGTAGATAGATCTGCCCACTCTTGCTTATGCACACACCACAGTGGATTTCCCATTAGCTTTTTTACTTCCAACCCAACCCATCTTAACATTAATCTTAAAATTGCAGAAAGTCTCCTCCTCTGATATCTTTCCATCTTACACCCAAAGAGGAAGCAGCTTGAATTGTTCACTATAAACCCTGACAAAGAATTCAGATTATCTTAGAGGAAAATATGTTCTTTTCTTTTCAGAGTTTGAGTTTTATGAAGGATAGCCCAAATGTTTAATACAGCAGTGTTAGTTTTTTTTTTTTTTTCTGGTAGAACTACAAGTACATTCCCAAGTATGAGCAAATTCATACTTTCCCATGGTCCTTGGACAGAAATAGAATAAATAAACCAACAAATCTCATTCTGACCCATTCATTGCAATAAACACTTTCACAAAAAATTATATTAATGTTACTCAAAAGGAAATACCCACTTAACCTAAGGTAACTCCATTCATTTCCTTTTCATAATAGGTACTAATAAGAATTAGTACTTCGTTTGTATTTGGGGGCAGAGACAGAGGAAGAAATAAGTACACTCAGGTAATGGTGTAATAGGAATTATTTTTTTATGCTACCCCAGGGCCTTTGTTCTGTATAGGAAAGAATAAATTATGGGCTGTCTTCCTTCTACCTATGCAGGTTGATGGATTGGCCAATTGTATAGGAAAATATTTTTACAGGATCTCTTTGGTGGTTACAAGTTTGGAAGAAAATGGTTGACACAAAAGACCCAAATCATATTACAAAAAAAGGAAAAAGGTGTTCCCCAGCAGCTGGAAAGTAAGGGCATATTGAAAAGGCAATGAGATATGGGAAGAGATGGGAGGGAACAGTGCCCGTTAGAGAGACAGACTGACTTTGGGAACACAGCATCCTGCCAAGCAGATCCTGAGCAGGAACAAGGCCAGTGTGAGACATTCCTAGTGCTGACTGTGACTCACTTTTAAGCTGTTTTATACAATCGTTTGTCTTTTCCTTTGTGGTGCTTTGGAGAATAAAGGAGCAGATATAGGGATCACACGTGAGGCCAAGACAGAAAGAGGCTAGCAGGCAGAGGGAGCAAAGTGGGAATTCTATGAGAGCGAGAATAGAGAAGGAAAATCTAGTACACTGTAGTTGTACTAATATGTTCAGTAAATGTTTGTTGAATGAATGCATGTGTGAATGAGTGGATGCATGGAAGCATTGGGACAGGAATGCTTAACTTCCAAGAGCCTGCAATATGGGGGAGTGTTGAATCATTTTAGTTGAATATAAATAAAAAGAATGCTCTCAGATGCTTGTAAAACTTGGGGGCATGTAGGCTACAAATTGTTAAGACTCAGATATTGTCAAATCACTAATATCACTAATATGTAGACTTTTTTTTTTTTTTTTTTGTACCAGGGATCGAACTTGGGCCCTTGCGCTTGCGCAGCAGGTGGCGAAACCACTGAGCGAAATCCCCGGCCCTCAAATCACTAATATGAAGTTGAGGTTACTTTCAGGTTGAGGCTGAGGAGGATGAGAAATCAAGGATGCCTGTGTCTGTGGACTGTGTTTTGCCTTTCTGTGTTACCCGAATGTATTTCTGAAACGAGATGAGGGAACAGCTTTCTTAGATATTTCTTTAAAATCTCAATTACATTTGAAATAGAGAGGCCTGGTTCTATCGGTGAGCACAAATATTTAATGACATATTATTCCTCTAAACAAAAGATGTCATGGCCCCCAAAAGCTATCATGTGACACCTAGGTTGGGGTAGACAGGATTTATTAAATCTCATGGCCCTGAAGCCATGAGAATTGGGCTGATCATCTGTTTCCCCTCACAGGGGCAGTCTACTGACCCATCCAAGGAGGAGAACGTGGGGAAAATAGCCAATTTTCCCATCCAACATCCTGATGATAACAGAATGTGTGAAGCTGCCATTTTGTTCTCTGTCCCAACCTCAGGCCAGCAGCTCACAAAAGTAACAGTATTAGAACACGTGACATGTTCCACTAAAATTCCCTCAAAATAAAACACATCAGGGAGTCAAATGAGTTTGTGGCTGTGGTATTGTTAATTTCCTAGATTCAATCAATATAGTTGCCCATTTTTACTTAAATTGGCCCCATTTTTTTGGAGTGAGCCCATCTGAAGAAAACTTCTGAAATAAGATAAGACTTCCTTTAGCCTTATAGTTCTCAACAGGGAACCATTTTGTACAGCAGGGGACATTTGGTAATGTCTGAAGACATTTTTTATTGTCATACTTGAAGGGATATGACTGCTAGTGGATAGAGCCCCAGGGTGCTGCCAAGCGTTCACAATGTATGGGACAGCCTCCCCAGGACAAGAATTATTCAGCTTACAATGTCAGCAGTGCTAAAGTGGCCTTGAACTAAAAATTTGAGATGTTTTTATCCATTCATCTATCTGCCATCCAACAAAGATCTACTGAACTTGCAATGTGCCATACAGGTTAGAAGCTCTTTCGTTCCTTATATCCCTATAGATGCAGATGGCTTTAAAATGCTGATCACTGGTCCTTCCTGCCATCTGCATTGTCCAGAAGATTTCCATTTTCTACAATCACAAGCCACTGAACCTTAGCATTGCAACTTCCCCAACATTTTCCCTTTCTGTGTTTTATAATACCATGGAGTCACATCTCCTCCAGGCTATTGGAACAGCTTCGCTGAGCCTGAAACCTACCAAGAGAGAAGAAATTAGAAAAGGTAGGGGGAGTTAATGGCCAAAGCTATCCACATGGTACTACCCCTACAGGTCCAGCTGGTTCTGTGATGACCTCCCAAGCCTGGTTAGTGAGGCATACCTCCCTGGGGAGGTGCAGGAAGGCCAGCTCCTCTAAAGGCCCCGCCAGGCTAGACTTCCTGGAGAAAAACCCACTATCCATAAAACACATTTTGAGCAACACCAAAGTGCACAGTGACCCTTAGCTTTCTTCTTCTGAACAAATTGTTTAAAGACCAAGATGTGTTGGGAAGATACCAGGCACTGGAGAATTAGCAGCAGGTGCTATTTATAGAGCCACTACACTCTGCAGAGTTCCCTCTGCCCAGGGAAAGCCATTAATCTTCTCCAGCAAGAGAAAAAAGAAGTAATAAACTTAATAATGATTTAGAGCAAAAGAGGGAGAGAAAGGACTGAGGCTAATACTAAGGTGGATCTAAGCCAAGAGATTAGTTTCTCCCTGTGGAAAACAACTCACACAGACACGCTGGGACACACACACACACACACACACACACTCTCTCTCTCTCTCTCAGTAAAGCAAGCCCTGTTGCCTCCTTCCTCCCTAAATCTACTGCTGCTGTTCAATTTCTGAAAGCAGTTAAATGGCTTTTCCTTTTCTTTGACTGACAGACATATGTCTCTAAATAGCACACTGCTGCAAAGAATACTCTCTGGATACGCCACACTTAAAACAGAGAAGCAAAAGCTTCCAAGCCTGATTAAACCTCACAACACTGTTGCTCACTGCTGCCTAGTAGAAGTAAATTAATTCCTAGTTGATTCTCTTTACCCATAAAAAATGTCAGGGATGTATTTTACAACACACATCCCAGTGGGAAAGCTTAGTAGGTCATGTAAAGCTAGTGAAAAAGGTTTCTGTTTTTATATATATATATAAATTGAGTCTGCCAGGTAGATCAGCATTAAAATTACTCTTTAATCAAATTTCTTTTTCTTAAAGTTCTTAGAGACTGGAAACAGATTATGAAGAACAAAATACACAAAAGATAACTCCTTTTATTCCCCGGAAAAGATGCATAAAAATAAGTATGCTTCCAAAGGAAGTGACTGTCTTCATTTGAGTCTTTAAACTTCTCAGGCAGTGCCAGTTAGTGGGAAGTATTTTCATTGCAAACAATTCTGTCTTTTTAAATGTTAAGTATCCTTTATTCCTGGACACCAACCAGAGACAATGGAAAGAAAGAGAGACCTGGGCATCCAGGCAGAAAACAGGCCTTGTAACGGAGCCAAAATGAATTTAGCATTCTTGTGCAATACAATGTTAAGGCAGGAGTGTTGAGTAGAAATGTGTAATGAACTCCAAGTGGCTGCCTTTCAGATCTCAAGAGCTGAAACTGACTTGATGCTGGAGACTGCTGCTTCCCCTGCTCAAGTATTCAAGTGACTCTGGCACCCTGGAATAACAATGAGAAAGGTACAAAGACCACCACTTCAGCCTGGTGTTCACAATGGACGTGGGCCAAATGTGCCACAGACCTCAAATGCACTTAGCATAATGATTTTTAAAAATTGATATGTACTTCCAGTAGATGTAGGAAAAACTAGGATGGATGGCGATTGGATAAGATCTTGTCCCTTTGGGTTCACTCGTAGTGTGCAAGAACAATAGATCTTTCACATTAACACTACATGTAGAAGAGAATAGCTTATTGCAGGGCTTTAGTGAATTTTTTCTTATTAGATATGTAATTGTTAGTTACATGAAAAGCATCATCTCGTAGCTTATTCATGTTAGCAATACTTATTAATTATCACAATTACTGTGCATCATGGCAAACCTGTAAAGCAGATATGGCAGGTATTCTTATCCCCATTCTATAAATAGGAAAACTATAGTGTAGGGTATTGATCACACTATATAAATGGGATGGTAACAGAACTCAGGTCTCCTGAATTCTACTTTATTATCATTCCACCACGGCACATTTAACACGAACACAAAGCCTCTAAATGACTCTGAAGTCTCGAAATGTAGTCATGGTGTCATTGGATCAACTGGTGGGAACACACTGCTCATAATGCAAAGACAGTAATAACTGTAGACTGTACTATAAAAGAACAGCTAGTGTTGCTTCACGTCATGGCTGCAGATCACATCTCTAACTTCTTTGAGCTACTTCACAAATATATACGAGATTAAAAGTATTTAGGAGCAAGAAAGAGGATATAAAGACCACTAGAGCTTCCTTATTGCAAATGGGGAAAGAGAAAAACCAAGATAATTTTGAATTTTTGATAGGTCAGTGATAAAATTTTATAAACAGATATCACATTATCATAAGGCAGCAAAAGCATAACTGATTCTGAACTTTTCTATTCATATCAGAGAAAACCACACACCAAGAGTGCAGTCACCACCTGCTACCACCCAGACTTCTGAGCTTAACACATACATCAACCTACAATTACTGTAGTTCTTATAGCGCCACACCCAAAGGATGGCCCCCATTTATGGCAGTTGAGAACTTTCTCCCTGTAAGAGGTTCAGCAGCTACAAAGACTCATGACCTGATTCCACAGATGACATTATAGTGAGGCTCCATCTATGTCTAACCATTTTCTTCCATTTGCCTTTGATAGTTTCTTTGTTTTCCATGTAATGACCAATGCCTCTACTTTGCATTTCCTCCTTCTTCCAAATGCCTTTTTAAAACCTTGCTAAGTAAAATAGAAACATTTCAGAAACTAAAGATGAGCAAGAAACTTTCCCAATTTTACTTGCTCTATTACAACATGATCTTTTTCTGAACACCCGTTTAAAGACTATTAGTAACCGGTCACACTCAACTTCCACCACGAGAGTCTTGTTCTGTCAGAGCAATATGCATTTTTACCTATTTAGTTCCATACGAGGCAGGGCTCTGTCAGAGGGAGGGAGGGAAACTAGACTGATTTGAAATGGTGCTGTTCTCTGGAGGCAAGAGTCATATGGAACTGCAGAATACCCTTATTCTAGAAGGAAGCCCCAATGACAGTCAAAATGGCAACATAACATAGGAAACTCTGAGAATCCATTTTTAAAATGTCCCATCTCTTTCTGGATACAGAACAATCGAGTGACTGAGAACAGATTTGCCTCTATTGTATTTTAGTCCTAAATTAGCTACTTGATACTGTACCAACAAGGCTTTGGGGTCCTATCCAAGAAATAATGCTTTGCATCAAAATTTTCTCATTTATTTTTTAAAGGTTTTATCATTGATTATAGAAAAAATGAAGTGATATACTGGTTGCTGTTTCTGTAGATATAGGGGGATATCACTAGGCTGTATATGAAAATGTTAGTATCAAAACACAGTAAGGGCCACACTTAGAGGAAATGAACCCAAAGAAGACAGACAAAGAAGCTGAGTTCCACATTAAAAGAATAGCTGAAACCAATGACATTTAATTCTCTCTTTGTTTAATCTCACAGATTTTGCCATTTTCACATATACATATCAACATTTGTTTTAGGGAACAATAAGCAAAATTACACATGACCATTCTACATTGTACTTAAGATTCATTCCACAGGCAGATTTTTAAAAAGATAAGTTAATACTACAAAACATTCCTATACTAAAAATACCTAGTTTTTCTTTTTTCTTTTTCTTCTTTTTTTCTTTTTGGTGGGGGGAGGGAGGGAGGCATGATACAGATGACCTTTGAATAACCATCTCGGGGTTGCCATTAAGTTTGGCATTACAAATGGCAGCCCTTCACAGAAGGGGCAACCGCTGTCACTATGCACACCTCACCGGTGGCCCGTCCACCTGCATAGGAAGGTAGAGACTGCATCAAGGAAGCAGAGTCCTCCACAGGACGTGGCTGCAGAGAAGGAAGAAACTCTCTGTGGCAAGGAAGTGGCCCAGGTTGTCCCACTTGCTGCCCTGGCCTATGGACCAGAAGGACTGGCCCAGCCACATAGCTTGGCGAAAGCAGCATGCTTTACTGCTGTCCCACCCTGTGGGGTAAGTGCCTGCCTGGAGGTTGACTGATTAGGATTCAAGTGGGTCAAAATTGCAAAATTAAAAAGCGGAGTTTGAAATCTCATATTTCCTGCTTGACCCATCTGTATTTTCTATGCTACCCTGATCTTGTTCATCTTTGAGGATAGGAGACCCTGGAGTGGGGAAGAGGGAGATGTAGAATCAAGAACCCTGGGAGACTGAAAACAGGGCAACAGGTAGACAAGCCAGAGCATATAGCACTCTGCAGGGCCCAGCGAGGGCTCAGATTTTCCTGAGTGGGCCTAAAGCCTATAGGACAGTGATGGGATCCAAATTCCATGTTTAAGAAGCCCCCTCTGAGTCACACATGATGGTATATGCCTGCAGTTCCAGCACTCTGGGAGGCTGAGGAAAGAAGACTGCAAGTTCTAAGCCATCCTAGGCAACTAAGTGACTGAGCAGGATCCTGTCTCAAAATAAAAAATAAAAGGGGCCAGAGATGTAGCTCTGTGCAAAGGCCCTGGGTTCAACTCCCAGTACTGCAAACAAACCTACATAGACTTGTCAGCTGGACATATCAGATTCATATGCAATACCCCAGCAGGAACTCTTCTGATTTATAACTTGGCAATAGTCTTGGGTCTGGCCTGGCAATCACTGACAGACGGTTCATGAAAGCAGCACTGCTCCTGACAACAGGCCCCATTCTGTGAAAGGGAAGCGTGACAGCCTTCACACAGCCGCTCCGTGGGCACTGTTCTCAATTTCACAACAAAGGGCTGAGGATTTAGCTCAGTGGTTCCAGTACCTGCCTCACAAGTGCAAGGTCCCGAGTTCGATCCCCGGTACCAACACCCCCCGCCGCCCAAAACCCAAATACTGAATTTCACAACAAATGGATTAATCACCAAGGCCTAGCACTGACCAATCCTGAAGCAGAGTGGCTCACTGTCCCACATGGGCTTCTCAGTGCAGTTGTCACTGGGACCCGCACACAGCGACTGCTCTGCCAGAGGCCTCTGGAAGCTGCATCCTTTCTCCAGAACACGGTGGAAAATTTTAGGAAACTGTTTGATTCCTAGGCAGCTTTTACGGACAGGAATAAATTTTAAAAATTACTTTGCATGAATTTATCTCTAGCCAGTGAAGATTCTTCCATGACCCTATTGGTAGAAAAATTATCACAATTCTGAACGTGACTTGATGGATCATACTGAACAATATTGGGTTCCTTGCATGGTCAATTTAAAGTCCTTTCTTTAGCTTCTACACTGATGTTATGTGAAGCACTTTTTAAAAAGATGCTGGTCTCACAATTGCATTCTATTGGGACAAGCTCAATACATCTCTGTTTTGTGTGTGTTTGAACCAGAAACCAGAGTGAATGTTAAGCCTTACATAAGTAAAGCCTATGAGGGGGGGAATTCCCGGAGAACTCTGTATCAGTAAAGAGCATCATGTTTGTTTGCTCTACCTTTAAGAGATATTTTTTATTCCAATTGTTTTCTTAAGAAGTTTACATTATCACTTTTATAACTTTCAGGGAATGTAGAAAACTGTAAGGACATTCTGGCCAACATTATCATTCCTACCACCAGATTAAGAAACTGAAGACCTTTTTGTTAAAGACAGCAGAACTCAGGCCTGGGATTTAGCTCAGTGGTTCCATCACCTGCCTCGAAAGCGCAAGGACCCGAGTTCAATCTCTAGTACCACCAAAAAAAAAAAAGAAAGAAAGAAAGAAAAAAAAAGAAAGACAAATTCAGGGCCGGGGATTTAGCTCAGTGGTTCTGCTGCCTGCCCTGCAAGCGCAAGGACTCGAGTTCGATCCCCAGTACCAAAAAAAAAAAAAAAAAAAGACAGCAGAACTGTCAGAGCTGAGGCAGGGTCTTGGGCAAAACCTCCCAGTTCACTTATTAAAACCCACTTAGATGCAAGACCATCCTCACTGGGCTGAGACCAGAGCGTGGCGTCTCATCAACCGGCTCAAAAGTGGGGATTTGATTACCTTATAAAAATGTTGGTGCAATCATTTCGTGGAAAAACTACAGCCACACATTTCTATGGAAACAGTAAACTCTTCCTTGGAAACTCCCCCTGTAGTAGATACTTCTATCTGGTAGTTTCCAGGTTTCTCAGTTCCTTGATTCAGTTACTTTCAGAGTCTCTTGGAATTAAGTGAATTTTGTAGTTGGACAATGGGAAGTGATAAAGAGATCAGGAATTAACTAAAGAAGTCCAACAATTGGCAGTCCTCTAAATTTAAACAAACACACATATCAACTATATATTTTCAGCATAATAAACTGAAACCTAACCAGAAATGTATACATAACACTTAGTACAGTCTTGCTTGGGAGAGAATTTTAATGAATCCCACTTTGGGGTATGGGATCTTTGGATGTGTACATGGTTTGTGCCCTGGGGGTATTTGACATCAGCAACATAAAGAGCACAGTCCTGGTTCTTAAAACAGAACCATAACTGCTCAAACTAATGTTCCTGGCTCCTGTTTTCCTACCAAGCCCTGGCCTCAATCCAGTTTAACAAAGCCTGCTAGATGTTCTTTGTAAATTTTCATACAATAAATATAATATTTAAAGAACAATAACATCACATTTTAACATATTATATATAGTATAGTACATAAAATGATATAAAACTGAAAGTCATGTTGCAAAAGAGAAAAATAACAGAACTTATATTGACTTTAGAGGCAGTTGGGTTAAAAGCCACCCTTAGAACCACACTCTGGAGATTCTACATTTCCGAATCACTTTGGATTTCACAGATGTTTGGTGATCGCTGGCCTTTGAGGGCACAGAGTTATTTCAGCAATGGGAGCTCTGCAGATCCATGGCAATGATCTGCCAGGGAGGAGGGGTAAGACTTTTCTAATCAGAGGAGTTTTGCCCAAAATGGAAAATTCCTCGAGGTACACTGATTGAAATTTAAAACATTATCTAATAACTAGCTTATCCAGTTATTAAAGTAGAAGCAGGAAGTCCTCAATTCTCTAATATTTTAAGACTGAATTTCTTAGTGGGGGAAAAAAATGCTTAATTGTCTCCTGTCAATTGACAAAGCAGTAACACATGCTAGATGATAGATTTCTTTGCAGTATTGTTGCTCAAGTCTAATGGCTTTCTAGACCAGAAAACACGCCAGAGAAAACATAAACAGGTCACATCAAAACTAGTCAAAAAGGCATTTTCTACAGGAATCTTTTCAAATGACCTGACTTCAGATACTCATCGTTTATTGAGCAGCTTCTCGAATTGAGAGGCTGTGATTGTTTTTGTGACAGGACAATTGACCTTTCTGCTCTGACTTGACTTAGCCTGAGTTTTGCACACCATATCCATCAATACAAAATAATTTTTAAAGAGCTCCCTCCTATAGGAGTCAGATTTTTTTTGATTCCTAAGACTACACAATAATAAATTTCCACTTACTCATTTGCTGACAAGTTTTCTTACTTTCTGCCATATAATGCTTTTCTTTTTGTTCTAAAAAAAAAAAAAAATGCCAGGAACTACCAACCCCTTGGGAGGAGTGAACACAGAGGTAGATTTCTCATTTGATTTTTTAATTGCATGCTCAGGGAAGTTATTATTCTATTTCTTAATTAAAGAAGAATGAAGAACCTTGGTAGCAGGATGTTCTCCAGCACATCATTTGAGATTAGGTAGCAGTAAGATAGTCTGAGATGGAAAAAGGCCTCACAAATGTGCTTATTAAGGAACTTTCCTGGAGAACCACTGAAAAATATCCTAAAAAGTGTGACCATCACATCTGCATCAAGTTATGAAAAAAGTAAGGCTTGTTAACCTGCTGTTTGGAAACCAGAACACTTTTATCAGTTCATATAATTGCTAACCCCTTATTCACTGCTCAACACTGGAGAGTTCTTTACCTCCTAAGATCCCACTAATTGCTGACAGATTTGATTTCTCTCTGACAGCAGGAGTCCTGTTTCTGGCCTTTACATCAAGTAATTGCTTTATTTTTCTCCCTTTGCTCTAAAAAACGGAATTCCCTTCTCCCCTGCTTGAACCCCTTTAATGGCTTCTTTCTCTGTTATTAAATCCTTGCCATTTAAATCACATTTAGCGATGTTTTGAATAACTGATTCCAATTACTAAGGCTCTTACCAAGAAGCAGCTGAAAACGCAAGTCATTACTTGCCCACAGACAAGCGGCTGCACCTTGCAGCCAAGTCTCTCGTGAACTGTATTGTATTTCTCCTCGGTACAGGGCAATTTATGCTCACAGGAGCCTGATGTTCAGCAAATATACAGCTGCTGGAGCTCTCCTACACTATCATTTGTGCCTAATAGATATTAGACTTTATATTTATTTTATAAATAGCCCAATTCCTTAAAGAAACCATCCCCTTCTGTCCATGTCCATGGGGGCAGGGTAGGCCAGTTGGAACAACAGGAGAGATGACCAGCTGACTACTCCATGACCCAAAGTGGGGTCGTTCTGTAAAAGTCTAATGAAGCCCGTGGTGGCCCAGATACACAGCGTGACAGAACTGCCGTGTCTGCCAAGGACAGCGCTTATCCTCCTCAGACTTTGCTTTGACAGTCCAGTTTGTTTGCCCTTGCCATTGTGGAGTTACATAATAATACTAATAATCTCCACCATCTTGTCTTCTCCATCTTCCCAGGCTGTTGGGTATTTTTTTTTTTTAACTTGGAGAAAGGATGCATCTGATAAATTTTATGACATAACCATATTTCTGTGATCACTTAATCATCGTATAAGGTTTTAGGGAGATCCCGTTTCTCAATCACATTGTACATAAGGTAAGCAAAACTTGTATTATATTTGTTTTGGTAAATCTAATCAGATACAGGGTTTGGCAACTGCACCAACGAAACATGACTTTTCTTTTGGAAACTATTTCATGCAGGAAAGCCTCTGTGATGCAAGGTTTTTTACTATACATCTCTAACTCTTACTTTAAATAGTGAATAACCAATTAAATTAGTATTAGCACATGGATAGCCTGTTGGATTTAAATGCTTCATCAGTACTTCATCGAGTGATCTTGACACTGTCCGGTCATCACAACAATCAAGCATATCTAACTTACTGAGCTGGCAAATGTGAAGGTACAACTCCTGCTTCCAATTTTATTAGCCAACTGCATGTATCAGCTAGGGACATGGGGCTAAGGACCATTGTCACTACATTCGAACTTGAGATTGTTAGTGAAACTGAAAAGTCTCTCAATTTTATATTAATGTAAGAGTATAATTATCTACACATGCAAAGAGTTTTGTGTGTGAAGCTGAACTCAAGAGGTTTAATACGTATTACCTTTTATAAAAATAAATTATTTTTGCAACAACTCATTCATTTTGCTATAAACTATATTCGACTCTTGCTGGGGTGTAATAGGGTTATAAGTAGATTCTATATAAAATAAGACTTGAGGCTTTTCTTCCTAAATTCATGGATACCTTATGTTTTACACTTTTGTTAAATTAAGGAAGTTAAGAAAAATTTTTGAAACCCATTTTTGTATTATTTGACTGTCTTCCAAACACTCATCTGAAACTACAAGTATCTGAAGGAATTGAAATAAGTATCAGCATGAAAGAGTGTTTCAAAAGCCTCCCACAGCTTTTGTTATATACCCAGAGAGACCCGGGAGAAGCATGGCTCTGAGTGAAGTGAGCAGCACATACACCTGGGATTCCATATTTCCCATTTTTAAACATTGCCTCTTAAATTATTGACGTGTGATATTTGTGAAAAGTGCTACCTTGAATGGCTCAGAAGCCCCAGTCTTCTATTTGTATGTGAAGGACGCCAGACTGGTAGCACTGCCCATTCTAGCATCTGTATTATTCATGTACTTCTAACCTAAATGCCATTACCTCATTCCTTCAGAGCCGAGGTGGGGGTTATTCATCCACAGAGACAGAAAGCTCGTTATGATTCTGGGACTGAGTACATAGCGGCAGAGTCAGCCCAGCTTTTCTCACCACCTGAGCTAAATAAGTAGCCCTCCGTTTCTGCCCAGCACCCAGCACTCTGCCCACCACCCAGCACTCTGCCCACCCTCACCACTTCGGCTCCTTGTGAGAGACCCATTTACAGAGGAGCCACCAACACCTCAGTCTTCTCTTGTGAAGGTCCCCAAAGGAGCCCTCAGGGACACACAGTGGACTGTAGGGGTCAACGAGAAAATGGAGCTCTTGGGCTTTGATTATATAACACATCCCATCACACAGGGAGGCAACAGGAAACAGTCTCATTAGAGCCACTCCAGTAGTGAGAAAAACAAGGTCAACCAACCACACCATTTGCAGTGGGGAAATTGTAATACATAAACACAGCCAATATGGTGGCTCAGAGGTCAGACGCTGGAGCCAGATTGCCTGGATTAGAAATCTGCTATTTAACAGCTATGCACCCATGAGCAAATTATGTAATTTCTGTTTCAATGTCCTCATTTCTAAGGGAAGTGATTATAATGATATCTACGTCATAGGAATGATTACATGAATTAAGCTGGAAGAACACTTAGAGCATGCTGTAAAGACCCCAAAAGTAAAACTTTCAGTCATCAACTTCAGTGCCACATCTTCCTGATCATCTCTTTCACAGAATGGCATTTTCTTCCTGTCTTCTGAAAGCATCCAGGGTCCTTGGGCATGTGGTGTCTTTTTCTTACCCAAACTCATGCTCCGAGATTTTTTATTTAGTAAGGGAAAGGTACTTATACCTTAGCAGGGACCTAAAAGTAGGACAAAAGAGACATCAGTGGTAGCCTTTTTGATGATAGTCAAGAAGGCTGTAGAAAGGAAGACAGAGCAGCACTCCCAAGGCCCTGGAATCATGCTGTTTTGCAGGCCACCTGCTGTCTATGTGTTGAAGGTTACCCTGACTGTAGGACTCTCCAGCGCAAAGAGAAAGATATTCCCCCCATACATTGTCTTGCTGAACATCCCTGGCCATCCCACTGTGCTTAGTGATCTGCCTGTTCAGCACCTGGAAGCCCTCTGAAAATGGGAAGAACACATGAACAACTTCCTGGACTTTGACTTAGCTCCATCTTTCCACTGGTGTTCAGGTCTTACCCTGTGGAGCCCATGATAAATGTAAAGGACAAATGTTTTGCAAAATGTTTTTATTTGCCTTTCATCGTCCAAGTCTAGAAATGTTTCAGCTTTGCACATGGCAGTTCCTCTTTGATCTTGAGGATCTCCAGGAAGTAGTATAAGCAAGGATGGAGGATCAGGCACCTCTTCTCAGAACTCAAGAGGACTTCCATGGAAGTGACACTTGGGTTTGTTTAGTTGCAAAAAACGTGCACTGGATCATGGAAGAGGCAGTTGCATATAGTCCTTCCTAAGGACAAAACATCATCCTGCAGATCTTGGGGAAAGGACCATGAACCAAGATTCGGGAGCCCTGGTTTCCCAGGGATGTGCAAGGTGACCTTGGGCAAGGCCTGTCCTCCTGCCCTGAGTCTTCCTACTCAGTAGGAGGCTGAACTAAATGATATTCACATCTCCTTACATCTTCAGTCTTCTGTTTGCAGGAATTCAGTTTTTGGTTGTTTAGCCTATTCGAGACTAGGTATTCACCTACAGAAGCATAATATTATTAATAATACAATATACAGATACTAAAGACACAAAGTACAGTATTATTAAAGAGTATATTAAAAACTGCAAAGAATCATGTTGGTGGATTTGTTTGTATGTGCTTGTTCACTCAGTGAGATGGAGGAGACCTGACAGGCCTTGAATCTTGACCCTAGAGCCCTCCAAGGAGGTCCTGTTGTGCAGCCTGCACTTTGAAAAGAGTCCTAGGACTCCTAGGAAAGATGTGGTTTTTTTCCTCAACAGTAAATATTTTTTTCACTTAAATTAAGGAGAGACCAGACATGTACAGTGCAGAATTTATTATTATTCCATAATATCACATGTTATATATCATAATAATAACAATAGTAGAGCATCAGCATTGAGCAAAATGGTTGGATTCTTCAGTGTTTGTTGGTTCTTTATGACCTAGCAAAACCATCACGAAATTCATTTAGAGCATTTCATTAAGCAGACCGCATCTGTGCCTTTAATGAATAGTAATTAAAACTCACAGCAGCATTCCCATTAGGTGATGAAAGGCTATTATGCACAGTTTCTAAAATAGGTAGATTTTAGATCATGTAGTTTGCCCTTCTAGGTGGATGTCAGCACTCAAGGAAATTGAGACTTCATTCTAATTTGTCCTTTTCTAGAGGTTTAGGTACTCAAAAGAACTGTTAAGCCTGAGAGACAAAATTCTATCTTGATTTCCCACTACAGCATGGAGTAGTGGTAAAGTACCCATGGCGATTCCAGATCTGGTTGGTTAAGCGGTTGTGTGATTTAGCTAGGGGAAGTCATTGGTCCCCTCTGACCCTTGTAGAAGAGGGTGGATTAAATCCCACCCAAGATCATGTTTGTCTCTAATAAACAGTGAATTTCTCCACCTCAATTCTCCCAGCATCAGCCACAATGGTCAGTGAAATTTCCCTGCCTTTGGGAGTTGGGCCCTTTCTATTGTGACAGGTATGAACAGTCCCTCGGTTCTCTCACCCTTCACCTGAAACCTGTTGTTCTTCTTGTTAGAGGACTGCATGCCTCTCCGCACTGCCTTACCTTCCCTTTCTTGTGGCTCCAGTAGCCTGTACAATGATCTTCTACTGTCTACTGTCACCAGTGTCTTCTGGCCCTCATCTGCTGTTAATCAGCAGCCTGTGACTTACAATTTTCAATGCCTTTCTTAGCTATCTTCCTAATCCCTTCTTTAGCTCCCTAGTCCCAGATCCTGTCCTATAAGATGTTGCTGCTCTCCAAATTGCCCAGGATCCTCTTTGGCAACATGCATCTTATATGAATTCCTCCAGAAGCTGACTTGAAAACAAGGATTCAGATGGAAACAGCTTGTTTATCAGGTGAAGGAAGCACAAGTACAGAAGTGGGAAAACAGACAAGGAGATTAGTCAGCCAAAGAAAGAAGCACTGCCAACCAAGCAAGCCCACTGAGGATATGGACCTCAAAACTACAGGGAACACAGAAGCCAATGGAGAGCAATGCTCAAAGTGACATGCCTGAGGGGCGAGGAGCCGGGTATTTATACACCAGTTCCCATCAGCATCCTGTGGAGGGGAGGACTTTTAATTCTCAGGCATTTCCTGTCCACCTGTGCTTAGAGGGTGGCTTCTGCCCACCAGAGAAAACCTTTGAATAGAGAGATGTCTGAGTTGGCAGTCAAGAGACAGACTATGTGGGCCAGTGGTTAGACAGGAGTGGATGGAGCAGGTTTTTGGCAGACTGCAAGTCAGATGCAGCCACTGGGATGCCAGCATTTAGGGTTGTGACCTTCTTAGGAGAACTCAGCTAGGAAAGCCCAGCTGTCCAACTCTTCAGATGAGCCTGTATCCAAGACGGCCTCTTCATTCTTCTTTCCTCCCAGCTTCTCACTCCTTCAAGCACCTCATTCTTCTGCCCATTCATCACTTCTTTTCTCAGTTAATGACCAGCCTTTGTGCCACGGCAGTTTTCTGCTCCAAATATTTGGCATATTGCTGCCATATCCGCATGGGCTCTCTCCTGAGATGCTATATCAAAGTCAATGGTTTGGCTTTTCAGTATTCCCTCAGCATTTTCTGGCTTTGACTTCAGAATGTCAGGAGTAATGCCAACAGGGTCTGATCCCATAACACATCGAATCTGTAAGGTGCTTCCCAGTTAGAGAGGAATTTCCTGGCATCTTATGGAAAGAGCATGGAGGTTAGAATGAAGGGCATCACTGTGGTTTCTTGGTTCTCTCTAACTTTGTCCTTGCTTTGCCAAATGTTTCTTTCCTTATCTCTAACAGGAGCAATCATGGTGATTCCTATTATGTTTCCGCTTTTTGTTACTGAACCAATACCTGACGTAATCAATTTATGAAGAGAAAAGGTTTGTTTTGGCTCACAGTTTACTTAATAAACCCTTATTGAAAATAAGTTACAGTCCTTGGTTGGTTGGTCCCATTTCTTTGGGCCTGTGATGGCCCATCCTGGCCGGAACTCATGGTGGAGCAAAACCCCTCTCCTTGTGGCTGGGAACCAATAGAGAGGGAAAGGCTAGGGTCTCACAGTCCCCTGTGAGAGCATGTCTCCAATGATCTAAAACCTCCCGCTAGGCCTTACCTCTTAAAGTTTCCACCACCTCCCAAACAGTGCTTTGCTGGGAATAAACCTTTAACACCTGGGCCTTTCCGGAGTCATAGTATGGCACCTCACTTCCCAAGGTTTTGTTGCACAGTTGAGCAAAGCTGCATGACCAAGGGAACCATGAAAGACTCACTCTGCACCTTGGCTTCTTGACTTTTCACACTTTCAGTATCCACAGGAGCCTGTGAGAAGGTAAGCAAGATGATATTTGCCTTGTTTCAAGGAGAATGGAAGAAAGAAGCTCTTCTGACTCTACTGCCAAAATTTCTGGTTCTTGTGTGCCTGCAAAGAACTGTTGCAGCTCCAAACCAAGTTACATTTAAAATATATTTGGAATGTTATATTCTTGGAGAGAGCAGCAGCACAACATTCTTTGAAGAAGTACAGTCACACATCTGAGATCTTGGAACAACTGAAAGAGTATGCAACTTGGGTCATTTAGACAAAATTTTGCTCTTCCTCTTAAAATTAGCCACATGTTGAACAAGATCAGCCATTTGAGGTTCAAAAATGTACTAATAGGGCTGGGCTGAGAAGCCAAGAACTATGTACTTATCTGTTATTGCTCTTTTAAAAAATTCTCCCCAATGACTTTTAATTTCCTAGACGGGGGCAGCCAGCCTTTTGAAGAAACTCATTTATTTCAGCATCACTCTGAGTTCCTAATGTAAACGTCTTTAAGGGGCTGATTTGGAGGAACTAGGACAAGACATTTCCACTACAGCGTGAAGGCAATTTGCATCTCTTAAAGATGAAGAGGCAGAGGTTAAACATAAGCTGAAACTCATCATGACTTATATGCCATGAGATTTTTTTTTATATATCATTTCACACAAATCCATTTTTAAAAGTTGAATATGTGATTTTTAAAGTCAAATATCTGCAAAGGAAATTGGACTGACCCGAATCTGCCTTCGATGTTTAATGGTAAGGATGTTGTGAAATTTGAAGCAATTTTGTTTTCCATGCACACATTCTTTTTTAGGAAGAAAATCTTTTTTTGCTCCACACTACTCTTTGTGCCCACAGAAATGCTTGATTTGGTTTGGTTTGAGTCAAACAAACTATTCTCATCACAAGTAGAGCAAAGGAAAAAAAAAAGAGCCTTTCATTCAAGTTATGGGTTCTGGAAAAATGTGTGTAAAAGCAGTCTATGTAACCATAGTTGTTCCCCACTCTTTTGTGAGCTATCTGTAGAATAGTTATTTTCTCCTGAACCCAACAAGAAAATAATGGAGCATGAAAAAATTCAGCTTATTAAAGTAGAGGAAGCAGAGAGAAATGCTTATAGAATCCCCCCCACCACCACCACTTCTTATGAATGTTCATGTACACCTATGGAGAATCATTTCTCTTCTCTTTCCAGGCTTTCCTCAAGATCATGTCCTGTTGGTCAAGCAGGGTTATGAGGTGAACTACAAGATGGGGAACCATATCTAATACTGAATTTCATGTAATCATGCACAATACATATTAAATCACATTTGAATTTCATGCCACAATTTGGTTAACACATTTGGAGAAGATTCTCAAATTGCAATATTTAAAGGTGGACATTTAACAAGAAGGAAGTTAAAATTAGCCAAAGATAGAAACCACATGGTTAGCCATTTTTCTCATGCAAAAAGCTTCTTAGCAAATGAAAAAGTAAAATACCATCAATGATCACAGGGGGACTAAAACTAAAACCTCACAAACCCTCCTAGAGTTTGCTAAACCCAATCATCCTGTGTCATAATTTGAAGATAATAGACTAAATTCTCCAATGCACCAGGATACAACCATTGTTAACTTTGAAGCTCTTAAAATATGCAGTGTATCAGGCACAGACGGAATATTCAAACAGAGTTGAGCAGGCCTGATAAATCAAAGGAGGTTGGAACATGGGTGAGGAGCCTTGCGGTTTTGATGGTGGTGGTGGGCCAAAGGGGCTTCATGAGTTCCAGAAAACGACTTGGGAAAAACTCTCAGATTCTAGGTCCAGGAAGAAACTACAAATGCCATCCAGTCTGCCCACTTGCCTCTGAGCACCAAAACCTTTTAAAATCCCACAGAGTTTGCACACTGAACTTTAGTAACATTGTTGTTTACAAAACCTTGAAAAAGAAAAACAAGATAATCTATCTGTTCCTTCTGAATTACCTACACCAACCTAAAAATTTAGCTAATGGGTCTGAAATCATCGCCGATTCTCAAATAAAACCTTACACAGAAGTGTGGGACACCATCCTTCCCATACCTCCCACCTTCGAATAAACTTTGGGAACACTAAAGTCTTGGAGGTTTCGTCATTCTCATTTGAGATCCAGCATGACTTAAAAACACTAGCCAACAAGTAAATGTCAAAAGATGAAAAAAAACTTTTTACCACATTCTGTTTTTCATAAAAAAAAAATAGATTTAATAAGTTTCTAAAGGAGAACAGAATGGTCACATTAGAACATTGCCAGACTTATAAACTTTGACAGTCCCACATACTGAGATGAACGGGAAAATGCATTTCACAAGAAATAAAATACATTTTTTGTCTTCCGGATTGTTGAAGAAGAAGAAGAAGGAAAAGCACATCTGTCCCAAATTTCTTTGAAGGAACTGAATGACATTCAGCTTTCTGAGTGAACAGACTTACTCTTTCTAGCACTACCTTAGATGGTTTCTAAAAAATAACTTTAATGCTATAATCAAACAAAAGCAAGGAGGCAAAGTTAAAAATCCTTGTCTCTATTAACTTCTCAGGGCTGAAAATAAAATTTTCCTCCAGTGTAGAAAGAACTGCAATATAAGTAATTAAATATTTAGAAGTGTGCTTCATGATAGGTTTGCATAAAATAATGACAGCATTTTGTGGCTTTGCAGTGTTACTTTTCAAATGGGGATAATCATAGCTATTTTATAGTTCTTGTGAGGATCATATAAATTACTGTTTATAGTTACACAAATATAAGGTGTATTTATTAATAAGTTGTTATATTTAATGCTAGATTATGGCCTCAAAAAGAAATGGGCAACAGTATTCCAGGGCATTATTGACCCGGTTCAAACCCTAGCTCTGTTTCTCACTACTTACTTAACTTTGGGAAATTTATTAACTACTTGTGCCTTCATTTCCTTGTCTGTAAAATGGAGATTATAGGAAAGACTTTATATGTCTGCTGTAAGAATCAAAGGTGTTAATATATATAAGCGCTTAGTGTCTGGGACATCTTAAGCAGATAAGAGACCTGTTGACTCTCCAGGGTGCCCTGTCACCGAATTTGACCATGCTTAATCCAGCAAAGAGGCTTCAAATCATATAAGGATGGCATCTGCATCTACTTAGTTAATTCAGTAAATATGGTAGGAAAAAGTAAATGGAATCATTGAAGACATCAGTAAGTCAAACTGGTATTTGGCTCTATGTAGACAAAAGGTCTGAAGGGATGATCTTCAACTAGTTGTTTTCTCTCTATGTAAATGAAATACTCTTTTCTCATCCTTGAATACAAGCCTTTTCTTCTTTTAGAAGAATATCATTTTAAATGTAGTGGTA
Organism: Heterocephalus glaber; assembly: GCF_053883595.1. NCBI lineage: Eukaryota > Metazoa > Chordata > Mammalia > Rodentia > Bathyergidae > Heterocephalus > Heterocephalus glaber. The sequence goes on from NW_028258320.1 coordinate 66,335,814, forward strand.
TTGCTCAGTTTTAATTTTAATTTTACTTTTCTCTTGAGAGTAAGAGTTAGGAAGGTATTTCTTTTGGATAGTGCCTCCCAAACTTTAGCCAACATCAGAAATGTTCAGGATGCTTGTTTTAAAGTGCTGATTTATGGGCCCCACACTATGAATGAGTCAACATCTTTGACCTATGGGAAAAAACAGAAATATACATAAAAGTATATTAGAGTAAGAAATGCCTTTCAAAACATTAATGATATGTGGACTGTCTCTTCTTCACAAAGTTAGAAAAGGAAGCTTCTAAAGTGTATTCTAAAGTTTTTTTATATATATATAACTGGCTTTCAGCCTAGTTCCAAAACCTAATTCCATATTACTCTTTTTTATTTGAGTTGTTTGATTTTTTTATTATACAAATTCTATTTTTATGTAATATTTATTTAATTTGTTTCCAAAGAAGAGCATCATTTTGTGATAAGCTGATTTTTTGGAATTAATCAGTGTATAAAAAAAGGAATGAATTACTTGAAAAAATACAAGAAGTATAAATGGAAAAACATTAGCTGGATACTGGATTTTCCTTCCTTTTAAAATATATATGTTTTACATAATAGGAAATCCTGTAGTTTATTTTTAGAAGAATATAACATATATGTTCAAGGAAATAACCATAATCTTCTCTTTCATGAGAATACAGATAAGACCCACTGAAATTCCTAAATACTACATTTTCTGGAAAGATCCCAGGAATCACAAAGATGGCCCAGCATGAACAAAACTAACACCAAAAGAGAACATAACTTCTGAGATCTTTAAATTCACAATTACAATGTTCTACTACTGGGGTGCAATTTCTGAGTAGTAGAATATTTCTGAATCAAAATGATCCTTTTCTACCTTCAATAAGTAAATTCAATCTGATGATTGCCAGGGATGATAATTTCTGTGCACTCTCCCTCGGCTTTGCCACCTATTCTGTCTCCCCCTCTAGTTTATATCAGAGATTTGAGAAGGATTCCCTCTCTTTCCTTCCTCTATTATTCCTCAGGTGCTAAACACTTGTCAACTCTGTCTAAGGCACATGGAGCACGGTTACATTGAAAACTACTGATGTGTTTTCTACATGACCAAAATTGGTGTGAATGCGTCCCAGTCCTGCAGAAGTGTCATTTATAATGAATGTTCCCTTCTCCCTTGTTCGCTCCTTGTATTTTACTTGTTGGAGAATCACATTCCCAAATCATCTACCTATATATGGACTTTTGCTTAGGGCTTTTGCCAGCGGTGAGGGTAGGTATGTAGACATAGGGAAATGCGTCGTTGACGTTTGCATAATATGGAGGAAATAGTAAGACGGGTTGTGGAGCGCGCGGGCCTTTGTTTACTCTTTTTAGAAATCTTGAAGTGTAGGGGCCATGGATTTAGTTCAGTGGTTCCGCCGCCTGCCTTGCAAGCAGATGGTCCCTAGTTTGATCCCTGGCACCAAAAAAAGAAATCTTGATAACACTTTCAGTTTCTCTAAAAGATAATAGATAATGTGAAATATAAAGAAAAGGGGCAAAAGGGAAGGGGAAGTGGGAGGGGTAGGGGAAAGGAAAGAAGGGAATGGAATTAATATGAGAAAATGAAAAAAAGGAAACAAAGTCTTTGTAAATAGGGAGGGATGGAGGGGTTGAAGGGAGGGCAGGGGAAGGGGGAAAAATAAGAACCAAGAGAGTATGTAAAGGTGCAAATTTCCAATGATGAATGTCATTATATTGTACACCTAAAATGTACCAATAAAAGGATATACAAAAAAAAAAGAAAAGAAATCTTGAAGTGTGGGCAGCAACACAAGCTCAACTGAAGTCCTGTGGGTCTCTCTAGCACACAGAAGAGCCCTGCATCTTTTAGAACTGCAGAGGAGAGACTGCTGAAAATTAGACCCAGGATCTGTCTGTGATGTGACAGCTATTAAGGAACCTGTTTAGACTGTACATTCTGGCTCATTTAAAGATCTGCCAAATACCAAGAATCTTATCCTGCCCCTCCCTTGAGAAAAGACTGAAACAAAAGCTAATGTGTAGGTCATGTATTTTTGGACTGTGTCCCAGGAAGCAGGAGTAAGACACCAGGGTAGTAAAACGGGAGAAGGGAAAAGTCATATGGATGACTCAGTCCTGCAGGACTTTCATAAAATCCTTATTGAAATGAGTCTCCAAACATCCACTCAGGACATAATGGGAAAAACATTCAGCCATTGGCTCCTACCCTTGGCTAGTAAAGGATTGCTCCAAGGAGTATTTACTTCCCAACATTTCTGGAGGATACATGAATTGGTTCCACCTTGTTTCTGTGGGGAGTCCCATTCCATCTTGTCAGACAAGCCCCGGGGCAAGAGGCAAGAAAAGTAAACCACGGTCAACTTGCACATGCCCAGGATTGATTGAAACCCTCATGCAGCTGTTCCCAAGAGCAAAGGTTGGAATAAGGGGGGCTAGGATAATCTGAAGCAACACACAAAATATATGTGATACAACTAGAAAAGACAGTATTTGGGAGAACAGTAAGTGACCAACTGTGTCTGATGCTGCTGATCAGTAAGAAGAGGGCTGAGAATGGACCATCAGCCACATTGGAGGTCACGGTGACCTTGACAAGAGCAGTTGGGGCCAAAGACTGATTCATCTGCCTAGACTCCCTCCTCCCCCATATAGCTATGAAAATATAAACCATGAGAAAGCAACCCTTCCTATCCCTGCCATCTAACCTTCAAATCCACTTTGGCAGTCATCTTTCTTCTAGCTAGAGTGAAGGAGGCAGTCCTCTTCTTCTCTAAGGGTTATCCTGTCTTCTTCCAGCTTCTCACAGTCAGCCTCTTCTGCATTCATTTGTTGTCCTAAATATTCAGTATCTCCTTCTCTGTTGAATTTTTCCCATCCTAAAGGCACCATGAAGGCTAGCACAGAGCACTTTCCCAACTTTCATGTAAGAGGTCTGGGATGAATAAGTGCAGGGGGTATTTCAGCATGCTCAGTTCTCTGCCAGTTCCACATTCGCTTGTAGATACAATTTTCTTTTCCATCCTCTTTTCCCTTGAAAGGGTTTCTGCCTTCACTAACTCTGTCGCCTCTCTGTGACTTCCTTGCGATCTGATTTCTACTTGCATCACGACAATAAAAATACTCTGTCAAGTCACCAGTGATCCCACTTGTTGCTCGAGCTAAAGAATGGTTTCTTCTTTCTCTTTTGGACACCTTTGCAGCACGTGCCTCCTTTGATCATTATCTTCTTCGTGACACTTTTTCTTCCGTTTGTTTCTCCTGGCTTGTATCCTTCCTGTCTGCTCCCTTTTCCCTTCTTTGAAGCCTTTTCTTTCCTTGCCTAAGTGACTGCTGTTCCCATCCTCACCCTTCAGTCCTGACTCTGATTTCCCTCTTCTTATCCACTGTCCTGGCTTTTATTCTCATTTCTATATGCCAGTGACTCCCAAACCATATTCTAGCCCTTACCATGGCCTAGTGATGTCTGCACTTGTATGCCTCAAATGACCCTTAAATTCACCTTGATCCAGACTGAATTTAAAACTTTCCACTCTCACTCCTCAAACCTGTTCTTTCTGCTGAGCTCTTGACTTTGCTAATTAACACCACCAACTGTCGTGGCTCTGATCTAAAATATCCCCAGAAGTTTCATGTATTTTGAAGGTGATTAGATGAGTTCAGTAGTTCATATGCTATCAGGAAACAGGGCCTGGTTTGAGGGGTATGTCACTGGGGGCATGGCCTAGAAGGGTGTATTTTTGTCCCTGGCTCCTCCCTCCCTCTTGCTGTCTGCTTCCTGGCTGCCACATGTTGAGCAGCTTTTCTGTGCCATTCCCTCCCACCATGCTGTTTCTGACTTGAAGCCAGACAACTGTGGACTGAACCCACTAAAACCATGAGCCATATTAAACCTCTTCTCCTTTAAGTTGTGGGTGTTGGGTATTTTATCCCAGCAATGGAAAATGACTAATGCGCCATCCATCCAGTAACACTATCCTTGGCTCTTTCTTTTTTCATTTTTCTCATACAATCAATGAACAAATCTTGTCAACTATAACCACTAAATCGCTCTAGGATTTATCCAATCCTTCCCAATTGTACAAACAAATGTGTTTAACCAGTATGTGCCAACACAGTTACAAAGGTTGTAGACCCATGTGTTTTTGAATGGCTAGTGGCACTGGAACTCTGACTGTTAAGTAATAATAATGTCACCCTTCTCTGGCACCTGTGTCTCAATATAAGTTGCCATCAGGTATCACCTGGATTGGAGCAATGCTCCCTCTGATTCATTCCCTAGTCATTGGCCAGGGTGATGTTTCTGAAATGCAAATTTGTTTATATCTCTGTCCTACAAAACCTGTTAGTGACTCCTTTTGTTCTATATGTTTGGCAAACTCTCTTTTGCTTTCTACTGGTTATCTAGTATTCAAATAGCCAGCCTCTTGTTACTGATTTCTGGCCTCCAGAGCTGTGAAAGAAGGTACCAGGTTTATGGTAATTTGTTATGGCAGTCCTAGGAAACTAAACTAATGCCAAAACAGAATTTCTGATTTGTTTTCCCAAATCATTTCCTTCCCATATTAGTCCTTAGTCAAGTATGCTACAAGCCACCCAGGTTTTCAGATTTAAAACTATAGGAGTTCTCCTGGATTCTTCCTTTTATCTCCTGCCTTACATCCTGCCCATATATCCTCATTATTTTTTTAAATTACTTATTAATGAGTAAAATTTACTCATTAAGTCTGCTGTTATCTGTATTCAAGCTGTTGTCAACCTTTCCTCCTAGTTTATTTCCCTGTCCTTCTCCTTTCAAACCATGTGGACAAGTCTTCAACCCAGATCCCACCTCAGCCCTAATGGAAGCCTTCCAATGACTTTCAAAGTCCTTACATTCAGGGCCCCAAGTGATCTTTCCCTGCTGTTGCCCGGCTTCATCCTCCACCACCCTCTGCCTTGTCACCTGCTGCAGCCACTCCAGTGTCTCAAACGTTCCTCAAACTAAGTTCCTCTGTTTCCATGCCCTGGATTTGCCATATCCTCTGCTGAAAATCTCTTCCTCCAAGATCTCCCATAACCAACTTCTCTCCTCCTTTAGATTCCTCTTTTCCAGAGCCTGTTCCTGGCCCTCCTCTCTAGAATGACCTTCCATCTGTTTTCATCACCTACCCTGATAACCTCATTTACATTCTTCACAGTACTAATTACCTGAAATTACTTTATTGTATATTCACTTGTTTATTGATGATCTCATCTACTAGAATGTGAATATTACCTAGTCATAGAACAACCCCAGAGTCTAAAACAATGCATGTAATGCAGTAGATCCTCGATATATATTGGTTAAATGAGCAGATATGTGAATTTCACCTGTGTCTTGTTCACTGCTATAGAATCAGGGCTGACTATAGCCCCTATGTATATGTATTAAATCAATGGATGTATGAATAAATATTTTCTTGATAATCCCAGCTGGAAGGATTCTCTTCCTCCTCTGAATTTATGGATGATATCATTTTTCCCCTTCAATTCTTTTATTGGTATATTTTAGGTATACAATACATTTACGTTTACCATTGGGAACTTACAGCTTTACATGATGTATCTTGGTTCTTATTTTTCCTCCATTCCCTGCCATCCATTCACTCCCTTCAAATACTTTGTTTCCATTTTTTTCCTTTTCTCATAATTTTTCCTTTCCCTTCTCCCCTTTCCCCTTCCCCTTCCACCACCCTTACACCTTTGGACTTTTTCTTCCTATTTCACACTATCAAATATTCATTTTAATCATTTTAATCCTTATTTGCATTTTCAATTTCTCACACCAGAGAAACTATTCGGTATTTACACATGTGTGTCCTATTTATTTCACTTATGAGTATGGCCTCAATGTTAGGTATAAGTTATAAATTTAGGTATAAATGTCTCTAGTTTCTCATTTTTTATGGCTGAGTAGTACTCCATTTTATTAAAAAACCACATCTTCTTTATCCAGCTTCCAGTTGATGGGCACTTGGGCTGTTTCCAAGCTTTAGCTATTATAAACTGTGCCGCTATAAACATGGGTGCACATATATTGCTGTGGTATGATTCTTTTAATTCTTTGGGGAAGATACTCAGCAGTGGAATAGCTGGGTCAAATGTGACCTCTAGTCCTAGATCTTTGAGGTATCTCCATACTGATTTCCACAGTGGTTGCACCAGTCTACACTCCCACCAACAAAGGAGAAGGGTTCCTTTCTCCCTACAATCCCGTCAACATTTCTTATTGGTTCATTTCTTGATAGCAGCCATTCTTTCTGGGGTGAGGTGGAATCTCAGTGTTGTTTTCATCTGCATCTCTTGAATGACCAGTGATGTTGAGCATTTTTTCATATGTTTATTTCCTTCTTTTATTTCTTTGTCTGAGAAATGTCTGCTCATTTCAGATGCCCATTTTTGAATTGGGTCTTTAAGTTTGGGGGATCTGATTTTTTTCAGTTCTTTATATATTCTAGATAGTAGGCCTTTGTCTGAGGTACAGCTGCCAAAATTTTTTTCCCACATTGTGGGTTGTCTCTTAGCTCTGTTGGTGGTTTCTCTTGCAGTGCACAAGCTTTTTAATAAGGTGAGATCCCAGTTGTTGATTCTTTGTGCTAGTTCCTGTGCTACTGAGGTTTTGTTCATAAAGTCTTTACCTACACCAATGTCTTCAAGAGTTCTACCTAACTTATCTTCCAGCAAGTTTAGTGTTTCTGTCTTAATATTTAGATCTTTATCCCACTTCAATCTTAGTTTAGTGCATGGTGATAGGCATGGGTATAGTTTTAATCTTAGGCAGGTTGAAATCTAGTTTTTCCAACACCATTCATTAAATAGGCTATCTTTCCTCCAATGAGGGTGGTGGGCTCCCTTGTCAAAGATGAGGTGGCTGAGTATGTCTAGATTTGTTTCTGCATCTTCTAATCTATTCCACTGATCTTCAGGTCTGTTTCTTTGCCAGTACCATGCTGTTTTTATCAGAGTAGCTCTGTAGTATAGTTTCAAGTTGGGGATTCTGATACCCCCAGCCACGTCTCTGTTGCCTAGAATTGCCTTTGTTATTCTATGTCTCTTCTGGTTCCAAATGAATTTTTGGATTGTTTTCTCTAGTTCTGTGAAGTATGTTGCTGGAATTTCAATTGGTATTGCATTAAATCTATATAGAAGTTTTGGAAGTATGGCCATTTTCACTATGTTGATTCTTCCTACCCAGGAGCAAGGGATGTCTTTCCATTTTCTTATATCCTCTTTGATCTCTTTTTTCAGAGTGTCGTAGTTTTCAGTGTAGAGGTCTTTTGCTTCCTTTGTTAGATTGATTCCTAGATATTTCATTTTTTGGATGCTGTTGTAAAAGGAATTATTTCCCTAATTTCTCTCTCAGTGAGTCTGTTATTTACGTACAAGAAGGCTATTGTTTTTTGAGCATTGACCTTATATCCAGCTACTCTACTGAATCTGTCAATTAAGTCTAGAAGTCTTTTGGCTGAGTTTTTTGGGTCTTCTACGTAAAGTATCATATCATCAGCAAATAATGACAGTTTAACTTCTTCCTTTCCTATCTTTATTCCCTTTATTTCTTTGTCTTTTTTAATTGCTGTTGCTAATGTTTCCAGAACTATATTGAACAGGAGTGGTGATAGTGGACAATCCTTGTCTTGTTCCTGATTTTAGCATGAAAGAGTTTTTGACCATTTAGTATGATGTTGGCTGTTGGTTTTTCATAGATAGCCTTAATCAGGTTGAGATAAAGACCTTCTATTCCAATTATCTGTAGAGTTTTTATAATGAGTGGGTGTTGGATTTTGTTGAATGCTTTTTCTGCATCTATTGAGATGATCATATGGTTTTTGTCCTGGGCTCTGTTAATACAGTGTATACATTTATTCATTTACATACATTTAGCCATCCTTGCATCCCTGGGATAAATCCAACTTGGTCAGGGTGTATGATCTTCTTGATGACCCTCTGTACCTGTTTGCCAGTATGTTGTTGAGGATTTTTGCATCTATGTTCATTAAAGAGATTGGCCTGTAGTTCTCTTTTTTGGTTGGGTCTTTCCCTGCTTTTGGAATCAAAGTAACACTTGCTTCCAGAAAAGAATTTGGAAGTATTGCTTTCCTTTCAATTTCATTGAAGAGTTTAAATAGTAATGGTGATAGTTCTTCTCTAAATGTCTCGTAGAATTCAGTAGTGAAGCCATCAGGACCTTGGCTTTTCTTTGTTGGTAAATTTTTAATTACATTTTCAATTTCACTCATTGTAATTGGGGTGTTTAGAATTTTTATATCTTCTTTGTTTAACTTTGGTAATTCATATGTATCTAGGAATCTGTCCATTTCTTCTGTGTTTTCCATTTTATTAGAGTACAGATTCTCGAAGTAGGTATCAATGATTCTCTGGATTTCTGTTGGATCTGTTGTGACTTCATCATTTTCGTTCTTAATCACATGGATTTGAGTCTTTTCTTTCCTTTTTTTGATAAACTTGGCTAAGGGTTTATTAATTTTATTTATTCTTTCAAAAAACCAACTCTTGGATTTACTGATTTTTTTGTATAGTTCTCTTAGTCTCCATTGCATTGATTTATGCTCTGATCTTTATAATTTCCTCTCTTGTACCAGCTTTGGGTTTGTCATACTCTTCATTTTCTAGGAGGTTGAGGTTCAGCATTAGGTTGGTTATTTCAGCACTCTCTCTCTCTCTGTTTTCCAAGTATAGGCGCTTATTGCTATGAATCTTCCTTGTAGAACTGCTTTCATTGTGTCCCATAGATTTCTGTATGTTGTACTGGCATTATCATTTACTTGTAGAAACTATCTAATTTCTTCTTTAATTTCCTCTGTGACCCATTGATTGGTCAGGAGAGTTCAATTTCCATGTGTTTGCACAGGTTGTGTGGTTTCTTACGCTATTGATCTCCAATTTTATCACACTATGGTCTGATAATATACAGGGGGTAACTTCAATTCTTTTGCATTTACTTAAACACGTCCTATGAACTAACATGTGGTCTATTTTGGAGAATGACCCATGTGCAGCCAAAAAGAATGTATATTCTGATTTTGTGGGGTGGAACACTCTGTAGACATCTATTAAGCCCATTTGTTCAAAAGCTTGGTTCAGTTCTAGAATTTCGCTTTGATTTTTTGTCAAGATGATCTGTCTATTTGTGACAGAGGGGTATTGGGGTCCCTCACTATAAATGTATTAGTGCTTATTTGGTTTTTCATGTCCATTAATATTTGTTTTGTATAGTTGGGGGCATTCTTATTTGGTGGATATATATTTATGATTGTCATCTCTTCCTCTTGGATTGTTTCCTTCACAAGGATTTAGTGACCATCTTTGTCTCTCTTAATTAGTTTTGGTTTGATATCTAGTTTGTCTGCAAATCAGATTGCTAGCCCTGCTTTTTCCTGGGTTCCTGTCATGTGGAGAACTGTTTTCCATCTTTTTACTTTCAGTCTATGAATGTCTTTTTTAATTAGGTGTGCTTCTTGTATACAGCATATTGTTGGATTTTGCTTCTTAATCCATTCTGCCAGTCTATTTCTTTTGATTTGTGAATTGAGGCCATTAACATTGATGGTTATAATTGATAAATATTGACTCATCCTTGTCATGATGTTTTACTGTTGTTGGCTCTTTTATTTTTTATTTTTTCCCCTTTCCCTTTAGTTTCTTGCCTTGCCTGGTGCCTTTGCTCTGTTGGGCCTCATGGAGTTATGACCTTCATTGTCTTTTTCTAGGATATTGTTTAGAATTGTTTGGAATGCTGATTTGATGTTCATGAAATTTCTCAGGTGTTCTTTGTCATGGAAGTATCTAATTTCCCCATTGATTTTGAAAGATGATTTTGCAGGATACAACAGTCTAGGTTGGAAGTTATTTTCTTTTAGGGCTTGAAATACTTCACTCCAGGCTCTCATTGATGTGAGGGTTTGTGCTGAGAATTATGCTGTGATTCTGATGGGCTTTCCTTTGCAGGTGATTTGTTTCTTTTTTTTTCCTGGAAAATCACAAAATATTTCTTTCTTTTTATATATGTATTAATTGGTACATTTTAGGTATACAATACATTTACATTTATCGTTGGGTGTTTGTACCTGAACATGATGTATCTTAGTTCTTATTTTTTCCCCCATTACCTGTGTGCCCTTCACCCCCTCTACCCTTCCCTATTTACATAGACTTTGTTTCCATTTTTTTTTCTTTCTCATAATTTTTCCTTTCCATTCTTCCCTTTCCCCTTCCCCTCCCGCCACCCCTACCCCTTTGGACCTTTTCCTATTTCAAATTATCAATTATTCATTTTAATCATTTTCATCCTTATTTACACTTTCAGTTTCTCACACTAGTAGGTGATTTGTTTCTTTTCTCTAACTTCTTGTAGGATTTTGTTCCTCTGTTGGGTTTCTGGGATCTAGACTATTATATATCTAGGTGTAGTTTTTTTTGATCGTGGCTAGTTGCAGTTCTATATGCCTCACTTATCTGTGTGTCCAGTTCCCAACCTCTGTCTGGGAAGTTTTCTACTATTACTTCTGTGAACAGTTTTTTTAAAATTTCATTTGTACTTTCTCCTGCTTTTTTGTGGACTCCTATCAGTCGTATGTTGTTCTTCTTTGCATCATCTCACAGCTGCTGGATTCATTTCCCATAGTCGCTTACTATTCTTAAGAAATCTCTGTTTTCATGGTCACTAACTATAATCCTGTCTTCTATATCTGATAGTCTGTCTTCACATTCGCTCAATCTGCTTTCAGTGGAGTTTTTAATCTCCTTATCTGTTTGAATCTGTTTCATGGATGGGCATTCATGATTTCCATTTCTTTCTTATGCTGGGGATTCATGGCTTCCAGCATGGTCCTGAGCTCATCTATTTTTTTTTATCTGTTTCTGTTCTAGAGTCTCTAATCATGTCTTGCACTCTGCTCACCATCTCTGTATTTATCTGGGAAATTATTTCTGTTTTGAATTTTTCTAGAGCCTCATTCATCTATTTTGTTACTTTCTGTGCTATCAGTTCAAAGTGTCCAGGTGGTTGATTATCATATTTTTCCACCTTGTTTCCCCCAGAACTTGCCTTTGGTGAGCTGGAAGTCTGGGTTTGTGTCCTCCCAAGGTGTCTTCTCATTTTTAATTCTGTTGTTGGTGCTGTTTTTTGCTTTAATTCCTGGGTGGATACTTCAATATTTCTTATTGTGAGTATCTTTATTACTTGTATTTAGAGCCCCTATGGAGTGATTGCTTCTCAGAGATACCTTCCAGGTATAGCTGGACTTTTTAGGCTTTGAGTCTCTAAGGACGCTTAGGCAATCTTGTTTTCAGGGAGGACAACTGATTAGATCAATTATGACACCTTAGCCCAATTGACACAATCAGTGTCAACAATAGCATCAAACTCAGCTTAGAAAATGACAATTTGTGGTAACAGTTAATTTGACAACTTTAACCCCTTTAACCGTGTGTGAGCTAGATCAAAATGTAGGGCCAACTCAAAATATGTTTGTAGTAAGTAAACCCTTCATTATGGCAAATTTTCCCTTTGAGATAAGGATTTAGAAGGGGTTGTGTAAGGAGGGGTAGAGAGACAGAGGGAGAGGGATAGGTTAGAGTTGAGGCTAGAAGACACAGGAAGATCACACCAATTGTGGGAATCTGACAGGAGGAAAAGACAGCAAAAGAATAGAGACAAGTACAGAACAAACCGACAACAATAGGGAAGCTAGAAATTGTATTCACCTTCTATAATAGTGACAGCTGAGAGGACAGAGAGAGAGAGAAACAATTCAAAATGGGACAGGAACAGGAACAAAGAGGGAGATTTCTCTATATTTCTATAGAGGCAGGAGGGAGAGAGAGAGAAAAAGAAAAGAAAAAAGATATATATTATGAAAACAAAACAAAACAACAAAAAAAGGTCTCCCTCAGGATATGTCTCTGCTGTCCTGGTAGGCAATGTGGGCAGCAGTGTGCGGGTCCAAGTCAATTAGTCTCAGCAACCCAGCTGTAGTCTACTGAGATTCAGGCAGATTTCTGGCTGCAAGGTCCAAGTTGAGGTCCCTGACCTCCTGCAGGATTAAACTCTGCAAGGTTCTACTGCAGTTCCAGCTGTCCTCCCCTCTAAGTGAGTCTGGGTTTCTATGGGAGGTGCTGATTCCACTAACTTACCAACCACGATGGCCCCATGTGCTTTTATTGAAGAGATTTTCTTCACTTTCCCAGTGGGCTTCAATTTTCATTGAGGATCCTCAGAAAGGCCCTCTCTGTTGTTCACTTCTGCTCTATCTTCTGGGGCTCATAACCATGGCCTTTATGTTCTCCCTGGCGCCTCTGCTGTGCGGATTCAGACACTGCACAGCTGAGGTCTGGGCAGTGTGGTCCGGTGAGTTCGGCGGCTGCTGGTGTCAGCAGGACGGGTTCCGGCGTGGGCTCATGATATCATTTTATATGTGGGCATATTATTCTGCCTTCAAGTTCATTCACTTCTATATGTCATCTCTCTCACTGACTATAATAAACTCTTTCACCTCAAGATTAGGATCTCTCTCATCTTTATTTCCCACACAACATGTTTTGCCATATGTCACAGGGGGTGGAATTTCAATAGATATTTGGTGAATGAATGAATACATAAATGAATCACTAAGAAAGACCTATGTTACAAGGACATTTTGTCAACTTCCCCATGCTTCAGAATGTAGAATCCACTCATGCCCTTTCTAGATCTGCTATAGCTCTCCACCAAATCCACCACTTGAGGTTTTAGAGAACCTAAATCCTTCATTTCTTCCTGCTGAGCTATGAAGACAAGAGGCAGCAAGTAGCAAAACACTTGTGATACCCATGGGCATACTGGACTCTTTTTGGGCCACTAACTCACTTAATTTGGTGTAGTTTAGCACATTACAAGATTGTTCAAGAGTGCTATAAATGATGTCAGACACCATCAGAAACCACTTCAGAAAATCATTGCCTGTAGCCAGATCAAAAGGTGAACACCTGGAAGCTAGCAATGCTAGGAAAACAGAATAAATCAGGTTCTTTTTCTCTACCTGCTCAAGATTTGCACCTTTTTGTCCTAAAGAATATCCATATTTTCTTAAATTTTAGAATACTATATCTATAAATCATGCGTATGATAATAAAACATTTGGTACATAATTGAAAGGAAATTATTTGAGGTTTTTGCCCTCATTGCAATTATTTGGGACTAATTTCAGGTCATTTTATTTATCTTGCTGTTTACACAGGTTATTTATTTATTTTAGTACTGTTTGAACAAGTAAATTAAACTAAGACAATAATATCCAAATAAATAAATAAAGCTTGAATTTTCAATAGATAACTTAAATATTTTAAGTTGTCTTTAAACAGCAGTATGGTGGCATTTGTTTTAAATACAAAATGCAGGACTCAAAACAGCAATACTTATATCTTTATTGCTTTTCTTTCTACTTTGGAGCAGTTGGGAAAAACAGTTTGGTAGGACAGTTCTTATACGAACAATAATCGATGCAGTCCAATTTTAACCCAAGTATTTACTTCTTTGAGTGTCCAGTCACTCGCTAATGCCTACTCTGTGCTTCACAAAAGTAGTAAATATGGTCAAAATGACTGTCGGGATGCCTGGTAAAGGTGACTGACAGTGGTGAATACAATCAGCCAGCATGAAACAGAATCCATTCCTGCAGCAGCCCTCCTTCCCAAAGAGATAGCAAAGCTGAGCTTTCTTAGAGTAGTGTGGGAAAAGGAAATGAGATGTGGGCAAAATTAAAAACTTTTTTCAGTCATTTTGTATAGCTTGAACGTGGTTTATCTGAAATTTTGTGAACTTGATATGCTATTGTGTTAATGTTTCAAGGCTGCAGAGTTCAAAAAGAGATGGTTTGTTTGAAATTATGGCACCAAAATGTGTTTCCACTTAGAGTTTTAGAAAACAAATGCTTCGGAGATTTGAAGCACGGGACAGCATGGGAGGAAAGAACTTTCCAATTTTATTTTAACAGTCAGTTCCTAGTTCCCAGGGTAATAAACGAGCCCAGGACACTGGGACAATCATATTCTTCAAGCCCCTTTTGGACCCATCTCAGTCTTGCATGAAACATTTAAAAATGCCCAGGAGGATTTTGTTCCTCTGAAAAACAAACCTGCTTCATTCTGAGGACATTTCTTAAAAGACTGTTGCTTCCTTGAAACATCCTAGACTGAAACATATTATAAACCATACCTCCCTTGCTCAAAAAATGTAAAACTACAGAACTAGTTAACTGAACAAAAATGTGTTTCTTTTTGTCAGTGGGCGATTTTTAAAAAATTTATTTTTAACTGATACATACAAACATAAAATTTTACATATTAATGAGGTACCATGTAATGTTTCAATACATGAATACATTGAGTACTGCTTAAATCAGGTTAAATGCATCTGTTTCCTCAAATATTTATCATTTATTCATGTGGAAACATTCATAATCCTTTCTGAGCCTTTTGAAATGTTTAGTATATAACTGTTTTCTATAGTCATCTTGCTGTGTAATAGTAGTGTGTATTGAGGGAGTGCTTTGTTGTGGTTGGTTTTTTCCTTCCCTTCCTAGCACCTGAGTGAAGTAAGAATGCCTTCCAGGGGCTAGTTGCTATTCATCTATTATTGTACCTCCACATTACTCATAGACAGAGGGAGTTGGTTGGGAATGAAGACCTGCTAGAAGGTTTGAGAAGCAGAGGTGAGCAGGCAGCACACACACTTTGAAAAAGTCAGTTCTGACTAGAATATATCCTTTATTCTTCAAGATCACTCCTTGTATTAGTCACATCTCCATTTCTGGGACAAAATATCACCCACAACTTAAAGGAGGAGAGATTTGTTTTGGCTCACAGTTTCAGATTCAGTCCATGGTCAACTGGGTTCAAGGCAGCAATGACATGGTAGAACAACATGGCACAGGAAGACTATTCACTGTGCAGTGGCCAGGAAGCAAAGAGAGAAGGGAGGATCCAAGAATATACCCTTCCACATCACACCCGCAGGGACTCAACTCCAACTAGGCCCTACTCCTACCAGCATACCAGAATATTTTTAATCTAGAGATGGTTAAATCTCTGGATACAGAACCCAAGAATATGGAGGCCCAACTCTATATTTATCTTAAGGATATATTTATGAGTTTATAAGGTAATAT
This sequence comes from Heterocephalus glaber, assembly GCF_053883595.1. Taxonomy (NCBI): domain Eukaryota; kingdom Metazoa; phylum Chordata; class Mammalia; order Rodentia; family Bathyergidae; genus Heterocephalus; species Heterocephalus glaber. Next base: position 66,351,025 of record NW_028258320.1, read on the forward strand.
GCAAATATAACAGTTGTATATTTATGTTTTCATATTTATATGTAATATAAAACATTATTGAAACATAATGTATTTTTCTACCTAAAATTTGCCACCTAAAATCAATTCGCTGTGGGAAGCACTGTTTTGAAGTATCAGTGGTGGAGCACTTGGCTAGCATGCTGAGGCCCTGGATTCAATCCTTAGCTTTGGAAAAACAAAACAAAATCTCCTTGATGTTTTTAAACTTACTCTTTGCTTTCTACTTAGCAAACTCACTGACACTGATGATTTGATGCAGAATATGGAAGGTTTTTGTAGGATGCCAGGATCCTTCTTAAAGTAACCTTTTGTAAAAACGTTTCTGCTCATAAAAACTTTCAATCCAATCAAAACACAACTGACTACTCACTGTGGTCCTCAGTATCCCCACTTGTAAAAGAAGTAGGAACAATGAGGGAGATTTCCAACTTCCTTCTGTCTGTAAAATGTAATGATTTTAAGAATTGTATTTTTCAACGATATCAAATAATTTATAGTAGTATAAAGAAGCAAGCACAAGTAAAATTATTAGAAAAACTGTACTTCTTGGTTTGTTAAGTTGTGGACTTGGCTCTAAATATTTGTGTGCTCACAAATGCTCTACCTTAAAATTATTTCAAAGTCCAGTGAACACCCCAAGTAAGTGTCATTTTTATATTTAAAATAAAACAACTGTTCAGTTTTATCATGTATCAAGATTGGATGTCATGAATCAAAAAAAATTGAGTTAAATTATAACCATCTCATGTGCCTAATATCAGTACTTGGTTCCAGTTTGAGACAGAGACACGTAAGGCTGCAAACCTTTAAATTTAAAAAAATTGCAAGTGCCTTTTTCTCACTGGATTTAAAGCTTCATTGTTGATAACTATTTTACATGCTGCTTAAACTAAAGAAAAAAAAAACTAGATAAAATATAAACTATGTGTCTAAGAGGTTTACCTTGAAGTAATGCTGAGAGGGAAAGCAGATACGTCTTTACTTTGGTTGAAAGAGGGCAGATTAGTTCATTGAGTTCTAATCAAGTCTGGCACCTCACAGCCTCGGAGTGGGATGAAGCAGGTAGCCCACAGGAGGGGAGGCCCACAGGAGCCCCCTGGAACCCAAACTGGGACCCTGCATTTTCATTCTTGAAGTTATGTCTAAAAGAGACGGAGAGAATTTGTGGAGCTGAGAAAGGGACCTGGGGAAAAGGAGAAAGGGGAAGACAGGGTGGGGAGGAGAGAAGTAGAAATAATCAAGATGGTAGATAGATAGATACTAACTCATCAAGGTGATTAGCATTATTATGTGTCATAAACATACGCTAATTTTTAAATAAAAGGGGCCAATTGGCCACTTCCAGAAAAAGAGATTAGGTATACTATAATTCTATTTATTTTATAAACACTGTTTTGTATAATACAATCATGTAAGCACACTAAAATTTAGTGAGTCTGATCTTGCCATTTCTTCATTTTCTTTGGTAGTCAGAAAACTTGAGAAAAATGACCTGATTGTGGCTTCCTTACTGGGTTCATTATTGGGCTCATAGACCTGACAGTGTGTCTGTGTCACTCACTGCTGGGTCTGCAGGGCCAGAACAGTCCGCAGCACACAGTGGATGTTCACACAAAATTTAGAGGATAAATAAATAAATGAGTAAAGGAAATTGATATATCTGTGCTTTTGTGTTTTCAAAATGTCAGAGAGAGAGAGAGGACTTTAGGGAAATCCACAGGAATTAACTGATAAATGATGTAATCTTTCAGCCTTTTGATGGAATATCCTTCAAAAGTGTTCTGATCCATTCTTTAAAACTAGCAAAAAAGTAAACTCACAAATACCTAACACAGCTATCCAAAAATAATGCATAGATCACCCAAACAAATGAAGATGCAAATTTTTTTCTCAATTTTACCATTAACTCTCAAACTCTGTCTCACTTCAGGCCATCTATACTACAAGAAGAAAATAAATAAATCAGTGAAGGAACACGTTTGGGAAAGGCTATCTCATCACTCTTTCTGAAACAATCATAATAATAACTCATATGTAAAGATGTTCTTTTGTGTGTGTGTGGGTGTGTGTGCTCGTATGTATGTTTGTGCATGGTACCAAGGGTCAAACCCAGACCCTTTACACTGAGCTACATCCCAGCCCTTTTTTCCATTCTTGTTGTGAGACAGGCAAGTCACTAAATTGTCCAGGCTAGGCTCAAATTTAAAATCCTCCTGCCTGAACCTTCCAGAGTTCTGGGATTATAGGTGTTCATTTTTTGTCAAGTGCTGTTCTTAGGATTTCATATATACCAACTTAAGTAATTCTCACAACCACCCTGATATGTGTCCTACTGCTGGCTTCATTTTGCAGACAAGGAAATTGAGGTACAACAATACTAAATAACTTGCCCATGATCATACAATTCTTCAGGGTGGAATGAGGAATCAAATGAGAACAGGGTCTGCAGGTGAACATTCCTAACCACTCCAGTATCCTGCTGCTGAGGCTCCGAAAACAACAACCTCAGCTGGCTTTAGCACAGTACTCCCAAACTTATTTGAGTACAATGTACCAATTGACAGCTCCAGAAGGTAATTTGGTAAATACAGAAGCACAATGTTCCTTTGCTTCCTTCCAAGTCAAATGCATGACCTTGTAAATAAAAAAGTGAGCTATATAATCAGATATGTTCTCCTACCTTTAGGAGAGATTTAATGTGAGATGAACTTGAATGCTTAGTTTCTTATAACTCATCCATCAAATGTGGGAAGGAGGCAAGATTTTTTTGCTTGTCACATCAGCTTCCTCCCAAACAAAAGCTTTGGTCAACCAAAGACCTCTTGGAACACACGGATGGCTTTGCATCAATGCTGAGTGGGACACGGATTCAGTACGCTAGGGTTTCCTTGGAGCTTCTCTATTGATATTCTGATTATTGATGCCTACAAATCAGATAGTAACAGAACTCAGAATATATGGGTGTGCTTTGTAATGCACAACATGGGAACTGTTCTGCAAACTATGCTATTCTGAATGAGTACAGGAAAGCTGGCTTTTAAGGATTTCACTACTAAGCCCTAAAGTTTATTTTAGTAAATATAAACCTTAATGTTATAAATTAACATAACTTCTGAACAAAAGAAATGTCCTCTGTTGATGACTGTAAAGGATCACATGCATATCCATTTTCATAGTCTTCTAAAGTTAAAGGTACAGCATGTGATATAGCATTGGAATATATAATGGAGTCCTTGAATGATTCAATGGATGGCTTGAATTAATAAAAACATAGGGAAATTATTCTTTAAGACCATGAATTCACGACTACAAAGCCTATTTTTGCTTTGTTATTATTAATACAATAAGAGGTCTGACTTTGACCCTAGAATCATAAACGTGGAAAATATTAACAGTATTATATTGACATGTCTGAACCTCTCTTTTTTCTGTGTTAAGCTGAGGTTTCTGATAAGTTTGGAGGAGTCCCTGTGGCACCAAATAAAACTAAACAATTCCTACAGACTAAGATCAAGGAGGCTTCATGAACCAAAAGATTCCAGCTCCTCAATAAAAGGAAGCCTGTTTTGAAACCACTAGCAATTACTAATGTTTTAAAACTATAATTTACAAAATTGTTCTTTTTAAAAACAAATATTAACTATTTGAAAAATCTCTTTTATAATAAGCTATACAGTAAAGCTTTCAAAACTATTTCTGACTCATGTTGATAAAAAATGCCTTCATTTTATTAATTTAGCCTTTTGCCTCTGTGATATGTTGAAACTAAGAATGAATTAGAAGGCTGAATATGTCTTTAATGTAATAACAGGTCCATTAGAATAATACTATAAAAGATAGCTTTTAGAGTATTATACTGTTTTTCTAGAAATACTTAATACTTAAGGTTCGATTTGAGCAACAATAAATATGATTTTTATTTATTTTTTAGTCTTCTAGATCATCATCTAGCCTCTTCCATGGTAACAGAGTGGCAGTTTGCGGCAGCCTGTGAGTTTTGCAGGTACTCTGTGACACTGCAACAGAAAATTGCATGTGTTGTCATTGATTGCAAGGAAGACACAATGCTGTCTTTCTCTTGCTTTCCCGTCTAAATAGACCAGTAGCTATGAATCTCAATCGAGATAGAACACACTCCAGCAATACGTATGTAAGAAAGGGGAATAGCTAAGAAGCAATTGTCACTGGTCCTCTGATTGTGATACCCAACTACGAATTCAAGATGAACTCCCCCTAGCAGGATAACAGGCTGCAGACTTGGTCAGAAGCCTTTCACGGCCTGAAAATAGCTTGCGTGAATCTGAGTACCTATAAATATTGCTGACTCCAGCTCACTGTTTCTTTAGACATCACATTGTCATACACTTCCTGCTGAAATTACTGCGTTGGTAAAACTTGCAGAAGAGCAACATTTCCAAAGATAATTTTTGTTAGAGAAATAAAGTAAATAAAGTCCTTCTGAGTCTTAAAAGGATGTTTCCTTTTAAGTCAAGTTAAAGTATATACAATTAAAAACATTATGGGCCGGGGGTTTAGTTCAGTGGTGCTGCCGCCTGTTTCACAAGTGCAAGGTCGTGAGTTTGATCCCTGGTACAAAAAAAAAAAAAAGTAGATAGACATGAATCTTTAGGGCCAGGGACTTAGCTCAGTGGTTTTGCTGCCTGCTGCACAATGCAAGGACCCGAGTTCGATCCCCGCTATCAAGAAAAAAAAAAAACAAAAAAAACATTAAACTGCAGCGATAGCTACACATTATTAAATTGGGCATTGATCCTGTTCTTTAGCCCCATTACAGGGGGAGCATTCCATTAAGAGAAGACAAGTACTGAGGTCATTTTTCAGCTGAAAATATTGGTAAATGTTTGTGTCTTCATAGCAGAGATGAGCTGTCTCCTTGAAACAAAGACAGCAAAAAAGCAGTTGGGATTGACCTTTAGAATCTCAAAAAATGTATTTTCATTCCAAATATGTATATAGTTATGATAACTGATGTGTTCTGTTGATTTGTTTGACAACTGTTAATGCTCCCTTTTTACGAGGATAATCTGACTCCTTTTGAAATTCCCTAAGTAGAAGCATTTTCAAACATCTTGAAATATAGTTGATTCAGTTTTTGCTGTCATTTAGATATGCTCTAAAGACTGTTTCTTTGTTTATCTTTGGTTTTAAAAGTAGGGGTTCCAGGGGCCGGGGATTTAGCTCAGTGGCTCTGGCGCCTTCCTTGCAAGCGCAAGGTCCTGAGTTCGATCCTTGGTACCAAAAAAAAAAAAAAGTAGGGGTTCCACTTACCTAAGGAAGACCTTAAACTTAAGCTTGGGTTGTGGCAACAAAAAATAAAATTAGTTTTTCTTTTTAATTGCAGATTATCTGTCTTTAAATTCAGTTCAAAAATTTCTTTAAGGTTAGCAAATGTTCTGGCCATTAGAAAAATCCAGATTAAAACAACACTGAGATTCCATCTGACTCCAGAAAGAATGACTACCATCAGGAAATCAAATAACAACAAATGCCGGCAAGGTGGCAGGGCAGTGGAGGGAAAGGAACCCTACATTGTTGGTGGAAATGTAACCTCATAATTCATAATAGCTAAATCTTGGAAACAGCCAAAATGCCCATCAACAGATGAATGTATTGTAGACAGGTAAGTTAATCAGATATCTTGTAGGCAGTTAGACAGGGCTGGCCCTTGAGAAGCTAACATGGAGGACAGTCAAAGAGCCAATAAGGAGAACAATCAAGACACATCCACTGAAGGCCAACATTATAAAAGAAGAGAAATTACTACACCCTCATGCTTCCCCTGGGGATGAATAGCAGTGACTGATATTCTACGTAGGTATCATTACCTGGATGAGGGGGCCAAGGTCTTAACCCAGCCTCTCCAGAAAATATCCCTGGCCCACCCTTACTGAAAATCCTTGTATGCTTGCTACATGACTTGCTCCCCCATTTGATCTCAATTTAATCAATATTACCTGAGTGACTGTACTTATAATCTAATTGGTTGGTTATGGTTTTGCCCCACTTTATGCCCACCTTGTAATTTTCCATTGGGTCTTATAGTTTTGCCCCACTTAAACCCACCTCATCTTGTAGCTTTGCTCCATAAATATCCCTTGGGAAATAGGGTCCCCGGGGAACCCACTTTCGGGTCCCCCTTCTGTCTCTCTTAGGCAGAAGCTTTCTTTCTCCCAATAAATTTTTTCTACTCTTAACCTCCGTTGTTCCTAGAATTCATTCATTGATTTTAGAGAACACGAACTTGAGTTTTGGATATCTAGCTGGTTTGGGAATTACAACTTTTACCCCTATATCAAATAGATAAAGAAAATGTAGCATTTATATACAATGGAGTACTACTTTGCCATAAAGAAGAATAATTTGAGTCATTCACAGGAAAACGGAAGGGAAGAAAAGTTGAAGGAAGGAGAGGAGAATGAGGAAAAAAATAAGAATCAAGATATATCACCCACAGGTACAAATTCCCTATGATGAATGTGATCATTGTTTATATCAAAAGTGTACCAATAAAATTAATTTTTAAAAAAGGATAGTGAATGTTAATACTTTCCTTTATTAAGGCTTTTGGTGATGTTTGGTTTCATTAGTTAATATCTTCAAACATTTAAACTTTGTTTATAATTTTAATATATTCTATTTTTATTTCAAGTATTTCATTTATCTGAAGTATAGAAACCCTAGTGTAAATTTAGGTAGCTTTTTTATATCTGGCAGATTAAACTTAAAGATGCCATGATATTAAAGTTATCTTAAATCATCCAATATTATATAGATTTCATTTAGTAAGATCTCAATTTAAAATCTGAAGTCTAAATAAAATGATCGAGCTGGGTATTATGGCCAATGCCCGTAAGGCCTACACTCCAGAGGCTGAGGCAGGAAGATCACTGCTATGAGTTTGAGGCTGCCAGCCTGGGCTACACAGTGAATTCAAGGCCAGCCTGAACTACATAGTGAGACCCTGTCTCATAAATATGTAATAAATAAACAAATAAACTAGCTTGCACTGCAGTGTGTCTGGGAGCCAGGAGATTTGATTTTAAAATAAAACTGATCCTGAACAAATCAGGACAAGTTGGTCACCAATCACCTTAGTCAAAATCACATAATTACACATTTTCAGTTGAAGTTACAAGACTGTCATTTTAATAAAACAAGTTAATAAAATAACAAATATAAAACAACTTCCTTCTTAAATCTCAAATGTTAATAGTTCAGTTTTAATGATCACACTCTTCTTTGTACTTAATTCTAAATGTTCCCAAAGCTAAAATGGTCTTTCCCACTAAAGGGAGCCTATTACCATCCCAGTTAATTTAGGTCACTGTGCACAGAGAGTCTGACCTTCACAGAAGCTCGGTTTTTACTAAAGACCCTGATGGTCTCATTGAAACTTGTTCTATGGTTAAAATATCCCAGACTTCAAAATACAAAAGTGAGATCAATCTTGATAACCATTAGGGAAATTCAAACCAAAACCATAATAAGGTGCTACTTCATAACTATTAAAATGGCTATTATCAAAATAAAGAGTAAATAACAAGTTTTGCCAATGTGAAGAAATTACAATCCTTATGGTACTACTGGTGAGAATATAAAATGGTACAGCTACCATGGAAAACAGTATGTTGAGTCTTCATAAAATTTAAAAAACTAGAATTATCATATGATCAAGCAATTTCACTTTGAGTCATATATCTAAAAGAATTGAAAGCAGGATCTTGAAGAGATCTTTGTACACCGTAACTGTAGCAACATTGTTCACAGTAGCTAAAATATGGGCAAAAGCTACATGCTCTCTGATGGACAAGTAGATAAACAAAATGTAGTATCTGCATAAGTGGAATGTCATTTGGTCTTTAAAAAGGACGTATATACTAACAAATGCTACAATACAAGTGAATGTTGAGGACATTATACTAAGGGAAAAAAACTAGTCTCAAAACAAAAAAAATCTAGCACTGTAGGATTCTACTTGCATAAGCTACCTTTGAGTAGTCAAATTCATGGAGAGAGAAGTAAGATAATGGTTGCCTGGGGCTGGGGACATGGGGAATGGAGAATTATGGATTAATGGGTTGAGTTTTAGGGTTGCAAGATGAAAGGAGTTCTGGAGACTGGTTGTGCAACAATGTGAATACACTTAACTATTAAACATCACACTTTAAAATGGCTACTGAGTAAAGTGGGTGTTGTTCGTATTTTACTACTGTTAAGCATTTTCTGAAAATTACATTAAGAATCAAAAAGTCTGATAGAAAAAGTATTAATGAGAATGTGTAGAAATTGGAACTTTCCTACACTGCTGGTAGTCAGGAAGGTACTATGATGCAGACACTTTAGAAAACAGTTTGGTAGTTGCTCAAATGATTGAATCTATATAGAGAGATCTTAGGACCTCCCAATTCCACTCTAGTATATACTCAAGGGAAATGAAAACAGATGTCTGTGCAGAAACTTATATACAAATGTTTAGAACAGCATTATTCCAAACACCCAAAAGGTGGAAACAATTCTAATGTTTATTAATTGACAGAAGGATAAATAAAGTATGGTATATTATCCATGCAATGGAATATTGTACTATTGAGCCATAAAAACTAATGAAGGAACGTCCAGTTTCTGCCTGGCATAAAAGAAGCATGGGTGCCATCACATCTGCCTCACAAGTAACAAATAAAAAGCTGAATAAAATGAAACAAACAACTCTTCTTAGCTCGTTGAGGTCACTGAAGTCAGAGAACAAACAAACTCCTGCCTCCAACTCTGGAGTGAAAGACAGGCACATGCAGAGAATCAGAACTTAATGGGAATATAGACTCATGAGGAGAAAGCTCCACAGGAATCAGTATCGGGGCAGGAAACTTGAGCAGAAACGGAATTGCTGGGGTTAGAGTGACAAGTACGATAGAAACTCCAGGGGCCCAGTCTTACAGGGATGCTTCACACTTCTGGGGCCTTACCTCCAAGAGCCCTACCCAGATTCTAACAGAGAAGGTGAGAGGAAAAAACCCTGGTGCTCCTGGCAGGGGAAAGTAACACTGGAGTCACGAGTGCATTCTCCGTACCAAGTCCTGCCCTCAAGAGAAACTTCTTTACTAGGCCGCATCAACCTGGGTGATGGGAAATGCTAGTCTGGCTAGTCTTCCACTTGAGGGGAAGGAAATATCCATCTCCCACCCCTCTAGGGCACCTATGAGGGTAGGGAGGCTGAGAAGCCCTGTGAAGTCCACAGTCCCAGGGCTGGGATTCACTGAAAACCTGAGGCTGGTTCACAGTACCACAGAGTCCTCAACTGCCAGCATCTCTTACCTCCCATTCCTAAAGGCCTGTTTAGTTCAGTTCCTTTTACCCAGTACATCATCTCTTTCCAAAAAGTCACAAGGTCTTCAAGAGGTAATAAACATAGCTGGAAGAGACACAGCAAGCATTAGAGCCAGACTCAGATATGGCAAGAGTGTTGGTCTAGCCCGGGAATTTAAAACAAGTCTGAGCACTAGGCTAAGGAGAAAGGAGAAATGGAGAAAGGAGCTGGCACGCAAGAACAGATGGGTAATTTACGCAGAGAGGTGGAAATCCTGAGAAAGAATAAAAATAAATGCTAGAGATCAAAACACTGTATCAGAAACAAAAAATATCTCCGACAGGCTCTTTAGTAGACTGGACACAGCAGAAGGAAGGATCTCTGAGTTTGAGGATATATTAATAGAAACTTCCAAAAGTGAGCAAAGAGAAAGAAGACTAGAAAGAGGGAACAGAATATCCAAAGACTATGGACAAGTATACAAGACGGAGCTATGTGTAAGGAGAATACCAGGAGAAAAAGACAAAAAGGAGCAAGAAATATTTGGAGCAATAATGACTGAATCAATGTTGGACACCAAACCACAGACCCAGGGAGCGCAGAAGACAACTGAAGAATTAAGGACAAACTACCTACATGTAGGCATATCATCTTCAACCTGCAGAAAGACAAAGAGAAAAAAACACCTGAAAGAAGCCAGAAAAATGAATGAAATACTGATACATGGCCCAACAAGGATGAACCTTGAAAACATGCTAAGTGAAAGGACTAACTCACAAAAGAACATATATTATATAAAGTCCAAAACAGGAAAATCTGTAGACACAGGAAATAGACTAATGATTACTTAGGGCTGGGAGGATAAAGATGGAGAAATAGAAGGCCGGCAGGTAAAGGGCACAGGATTTCTTGGGGATGAAAAATGTTCTGCAATTTACTATGTTGATTATTATTCACATCTGTGAATATTCTCAAAAACATTGAATTATATACTTTAAATTGCATACTTTGAGGGATCTTTTGGCATTTTTTAGGATTATCATAGCAATTTTCTAAACCACAAAGAGCTTCACTTTTCTATTTTTATTAATTAGAGATTCATATTTAATTTATAATGTGGTGGCTCTTACATTTTTCTAGTTATTTTATGTTTGTTTTTGTCTTGCTTTATGCCTCTTTTAACATTTTCCCAGGGATTTGTAGCCATTTTACTTTCTATTGGTTAATTTTTTATTTATGGCAAGAGTATTTCAGAGTTGAAATTCTACTCATAGTGAGTAGATTAATCCCTTATCTGCATCTTTACCACTGTACACAAAGCATGCTATCAAGAGGACATAAACCCTTTTAGAGAGCAAAATTCAACAGCCAGTCCTGGTGCTCCATCCGTGTAATCCCAGCCCCTGGAAGGCTGAGGCAGGAGGATTTCTAGCCTGGACAATTTAGTGACTTAGCAAGAACCTGTCTCAAAATAAAAAATACAAAAAGCTTGGGAATGTAGCTCAGTGCAAAGGCCCTGAGTTCAGTCTCCAGTACAAAAATAAATGAATGAATGAATGAATTAAACAACTTGTGTGGCTCAAGTTTATCAAAGTTTTGATGGCAGTTCAATTTTAGTTTTGCTCTACTTTTTTACTCTTGCCATTTGTCAGTATACTTCATTAGATGTCAAGTTCATGTATATTTAATACTGGAAACATTGAAAATGCTTAAATTCCCTGCAAAATGTTCATATTGCTTTGGGTTTGTTAACTAATTGGCTAAGAAAAGTGCAGACAGCTGAATTAAAATTCTGTTGAAAAGAAAAATGTATCCTTTTGTTTATGAGTCATAAGACATTCAGCACAACTATACTTGTAATTAGAAATATACAAGACATTTTAATTCCCCCAAGCCAGAGGATAGTAAAATCTGTGATGGCCTGATTTGGCTGAACACTGTAGCTGCGGAAAACCTAAAACTAAATAAAAGCTTGGACAAAAAAACCTCCCTGAGAGGGTTACAACTGCCTCGTGCATCATGGTTACTGATAGTATTAGACAAAGCCAATGAGAATAATTTGATTTTCAGCAAATTGGTCACTTGACAAATTGGTTTTCCAGCAAGTTGATTTTTTTCCCTCTCCTTTTAAAAATATGCATGTCTCAAAGAAGTTTAAGCAGTCAGATAAATGGGCTCAGTAACTGAGATTTTTAAGGCACCTCATCCCGTTAGCTGAAACAGAAGGCAAAAACTTGCAGTCCAAAAGGATGATGCATTTGCTGTCTGAAGATGCCTTTTCAGTTTGAAAACTTAAACCCTAACCGAGGTTACTCGAGACAAATTTAATCTCAACAGAAACTTTTTTTTTTTTTTTGGCATTGTATACTAACTAGAAGGATGGCTTTATTCAGCTGGACATTTTAAAGCACTTAGTAAAACAGCAACTTGACATTTAACATTTTTCCCTCTTGAAAACAAATTTATCTTTATCAGCGTTTGAAGTGATAAATACGCCGAATGTAAATGAATACTTCACAGAGACTTCACGTGGTTATCTATCCTGTACCCTTAATGTGTAATAAATAGATGTTTTAAATATTTGCTCCTAGAGGTCTCTTCATGAACTTAAGAATAAGTTATCTAAACAGTTGAAAAAAGATTTATAGTTAAGAAGAGGCCTATATGTCAAGGAAAGTTTTATGATATGCTCTATAATAAATTAGCAATAAATGGATACAGGTGACTGTGGAATTTATGGCCTTTAATGCTTTAATACCACACTGAAGAAAAACTAATTATTAAGGTCCTAAAGGGTAATATAAGAATACCATCTACAAATTGTCAAATTAAACCATTAGTCCTAGTCATTTGAGGTAGGTGTTTTTATGTGACCTAGCCAGGGAGGCAGATGCAAATAAATACAAGAAAACTCAATGCCACCAAGTAGGAGAAAGGCAACCATCAGGCTTTCTGGTTGAAACTGAAAAATTTAAATTTAAAGTCTGATTATTTCCTATTTAAAAGCACTCATTCTCTGGCACATTTTGAAATGCTATTTACAGTACAAAAAGGAATGATTACTTTCATGATATTCTCATATAACATTTATTAAATATTTCCCCCCAAGTGCCCATGAAGATGTGTCACTACAAGAGGTCCCAGAAAAAAAAGTTATCTGACTGAAAAATCAAATTTAAACTGCAGGTTTTAGAATGTCCTTCCCTTGAAAAATTTCAATTAAAGCACTAGTTGTAATGAAGCATCTCTACTTTCATCTTGAGTTTGTCATGAGAAAAAAGAACTCACCCTTTTATTCCGAATTTGAACCTCGCCAGGAGGTAGATGGGTTTATATCCTAGAGGGAAGAGGCTATTGTGAAAGCCTGCCTGTTAAGCGATCTTCCAAGTTTCCAGTCTCCCACTCTTTTTAAATCCATTCTCCACACTAACACCAGAATGGTCTTAATTTTTAGGGAGAAAATGTGGTTATACCTCATCCCTACTTAAAACCCTTTGATGGCCTCCAACTGCTTAATCTCAACTCAGCTAGAATTGGAAGCTGATCCCTCCAACTCTCCAGCCCATTCCCTCCTGGCAGCCACTGGTCCTGCCTGTGGGACATGCTCAGGACTCCCTTCTCCTTGTTTCTGCTGCTTGATGACCTTTCCCTCAATCTTCCTTTTCTTTCCAGGACCAGCTCTGATGTCACTCAAATGTAAGAATTGTCCAGTATGAATCGAATGCTTTCTAGATGCTTCTTTCTCTGCCATTGTATTTCTTTCCTGGCATTTGGTTAATTGGGCAGGCGTCATTCTTGTTACTCAACTGGAAATCATGGAAGGCAGGGACCTGATCTCCTGACTTTTCATTCCTGGCACCTCAGTAGGGAGGGCTATGATAATGTTCACCCTAGGTATGTTAAATAAAAGCTGAGGAGAAGGGTAGTAAAAGGAGGAAAGAGCTGGTTGGCAAATCTCTTTTCCAGAACTAAAATGTCTTGTATTAGGAGCTGTTTCATATGTTCTACCATTTTGTTAAGAGGCTACTGAAGAACAACATAGAAAAGAATTTGCATTATCTAAAATTGAGACGTCTTCAGGTATGGGTAAAAAAAATTAGAAAATTAGAATTCTATGAATAAGGAAAATAAGATATTGATATTTCTAAATCAAGAAAACTACTATGTCCAGGACAAAGGAAGTAAAAACTAAAATCAGAAGACCAAAGTGGAATCTCACTCTGTGATCTGAGGGATAATCTTGTTTCCACTTCTGTAGAACTGAAGAAAATAAACTTCACAAAGTTTCTTGTGTACTACATGCGATCATAAGAATGAAACTGATACCGAATGGGGTCCAAGAAAGTTTCCCTACCCAGAGGAGGTGAAGACTTCAACTTACCCATACCTACAGTGTAGGTTCTCAGCTCCTTATAGGAAAGAACTGCAGGGCACATCCGTGAGAGGCTCAAGCAGATTTATTAGGCAGCAGGAAGTACAGACTCAGAAGGGAGTCCACAGGCTCCTAGAGCAAGAGGCCTGGGGCCTCGAGGTATTGATGTCCTCTGGGGGGTGGAAATCTATGAAATTTGTAAATCTATAGGGTGGAAGCCATTGGTAAAAGGCAATACCCCATTTTACAGTTGAAAGGCAAGGAAAGGCCCATTTTACAGGCTTATTTTAGCTTTTAAGATTCTTAGGAATTTAGAAGTGGGTTGCCTGGGAGGGGGAAAAAAACCACATTGCAGCCTTGGGTAAATCTGATCGTGTCCTTAAGCTGCAGGGGTCTTTTGTTGTTGTTGTTTTTTAAAGTGTAATAATTACAACTTTTCTCCTTTTACTCATGTTTATTTCTTTTATCTTACCTCAAAATGATAGAATACTTACCGCTTATTGAAGGCCTCCTACATGCTAGGCATCATGTTCTACACTCATTATTTAACACCAATTTCTTAAAGTGTACAAGGTATCTAAAAAGCATCTTGCTTACTACAAAGACATTGACATTTTATCCCAAATGCCCACTGAGTAGCTTATAACATCACATTCTTAGTCAAAAGGTATGCTTCCCAGATGAATATCTTAGACAAAAATATCCCACAGGTGTTTCTAGGAAAATGAAATTACAAGGAATGCAGGAAAGTCTCAGCTGTCCATAGCACCTTGTTTTAATATACATTTCCATGAGGAATAAAAAGTCTTAAAAAGATTTTTTTTAACACATCTGTCTTTGTCTAAGCACTGGAAAGTTAGAAGGCAGACTTTGACGGAAATCTGCTATGATCCTCTTTCCTACCTATTACTGCTCAGGAACTTTCCAGAGGCTGCATGCACATTGAGGAGATCTTGTCCAAGGTGTTTAAAGAAGACACTTTTTTTTGAGTGAAAGACCAAACTAGCTCAATGATTTCTTTCTTTCCTTATTTTTTTCGGTACCGAGGATCAACCTCAGAACCTTACACTTGCAAGGCAGGTGCAGTGCCACTGAGCTAAATCCCTGCCCCTGCTCAGTAATTTCTAAAACACAGACTGCTAGTACATATAAAATGTGCTGCTAAAGGAAAGAAGAAATGACAATAAAGTTCATGAGTCATTTTAATGTTGATCAACCCATGTGGGGAAAGTACCAATCTTTTATCCTGACATTATGTCCTTTGAATTTTGTTTGCATAGTTTAAACTTTATTTATAAACCACATTTTGTTTTTATGTTGTTTTATGACATATATAATGCTTATGATGGTGATAAATAATGGCAATAATAATTATTCAAACTTATTGGCAAAATAAAAAGTAGTAACTTGAAATTACCCTCCCAGTTTTTCCCTTCAAATTTCATCAGTCTTTAAAATCCCAAATCTCAGAACATGAGATTAAATGTCTTTAAGATGATAAATGTTCATTCACTCAGGCATTTATTCAGGGCCTACTCTCTGCAAAGTACGTTCCTAGGCATTATGGTATTCCTTCCTCCCAAAACAAATAAGACAGGTACAGAAATAATAATGCCAAGTAGAAGGTGCAAAGTGCTGTGTGAAGTTTGGAAAATGAGCTGGAAATTTATTCTGACACTTATAAACACAGGCAAGGCTGGAAAAGGTGAGAATCGAGACGTCAAGTGGTATGAAAGTCATCAGCTAGACCTTTCCATGGAAAAGAAGCCTCATGTCAAGATTGACAGGAGTGAAGTTTGGAAAAAGGCAGAAACTGCTAAGCTGGAAATAAATGTGAGCCATTCTCAAGCAAGTTGGAAGGGACACAGCCATGAAGTGGAGCATGTGTTTTGAGGGAATCTTCACAGCCCAGGAAAAATGTCATTTGTCTTTATCTTTGAGTAGTTTAGCAATAAAAAAAAATTTTTTTATGTTGCATCTGGAAAAATATTGAGTCAGACCACATTATTTGACATTAGATTTTTAAAAGCTGAATTCTTTAACACATTTTTTAAAAAAGTTGTACCTCAATATATGGATTTTATAGATGATAAGCAAAAGAAAAAGAGAGAAGGAATAAAGGGAAGGAGAATGTGAAATAAAAGACAAATCACAGAGATTACCACTGTAAGCACTAGAGAAAAAAACAGAGAGGCACAGAAGCATTAGAAATTTCTCCACTGGTCAGAAGGTTTTTCTTTCTTACTTCTTACCATCACATCTTACCCCTTTCTTACCTTCACAAAACTTATAAATAGCTATGAGCTTGAAGGTTCCCGTGTGGTGGCTGCGTTTGCTTTACTGTCCATATTGGTAAAAGTATCAATAATGACACTTATCGTTAATTATGCTAAGTATTTATCCAATATATTTCCAGGCATTTTAGAGTGTAGTCTATTAGTTTCTTCCAGTATCTAATTGCTTCCTCTATTATACTAGTAATATAATAAAAAATCTTGAAACTATATTATAAAGGCTGGGAAAACATAACTATTACCTATATGATTAAACGATTACACAGTACAGCACATTTTTCTCTAATATGATTTTTGTAGTGTCAAAGAACTACTAACTCAGTTTTCTAGACCCTCCTATTTTTTCTTTAAAAATGTCTAGGTGTATTTTAAATGTGGATGCTATATTAATTATTTATTGCTGCATAACAAATTTAGCATCAAAAACCAATGTACATTCCTTGTCTTGAAGTCCACATGGTTCAGGAGTCTGGGCATAGCTTATGTGGGTCCATGGCTCTAGAAAGGTTACAGACAATGTATTGGCTGGGCTGGGTTCTAATCTGGAGGCTGGGCTTAGGAAAACTGTTTTCAACCTCAGTGTACAATATGTGGTAAAAAATATGGTGAATGACTATTTTCTAAAATAATATATTACAGGAAAAGACACACTGCCATTCATGCCTTCCAAAATATTCCCCCTCATTTTGAATACACACATTTCATCATTCTTGCCACTTTCTGAAGCAATTCTGGAAGTCTTCTTTCATGAGTGTCTTCAGTTTCGTTGTCATGGCTGAATTGATGTCCTGAATCCATTCAAAACATTTGCCTTTCATGGTCACTTGAACTTTGGGGAAGAGCCAGAAGTCATACAGTGCCAGGCCTGGAGAATAAAGGGGACAAGGACACACCGTCATGTTTTTATATGCCTGCGTTTTGGTTGGATGCCACTTGACAGCAGTATTCACTTTATTTTTTATCATACCTTGTAAAGACAATAATGAGAATTTCTAGAACTGTCTCAGAAAGTAGCAAAAATGATTGGATAACTGTGTTTGAAGTGGGGGAAAGCATTTTGAGGGATTAACGGCAATGTGTCTTTTAATATAATAAATGTTTTAAAAATCCAAGCATTCACTGTATATATATACATTTTTTTTGTACCGGGGATCGAACTTGTGACCTTGTGCTTGCGAGGCGGGCGGCGGAACCACCAAGCTAAATCCCCAGCCCATTCACTGTATATTATGATCATCCCTTTCTATTATCATCTTTCCATTGATTGGGACAAAATACTTGATGTATACAACTTAAAGAAGGAATGATTTATTTTGGCTCACAGTTTCAATCTACAGTTAACTGGTTCCAAGGCAGGAACATCAGGGTGGAAGGGCATGGCATAGGAAAGCTGCTCACCTTATGGCAGCTAGGGATAAATGGTTGGAAAGAGCAGAGAGAAGATATACCCTTCAAAATTATCCCTACAGTGTCCTGCTTCCTCCAACCAGCACATTAGCTAGGAATGAACTCATCAGCAAGGTGATCTAGTGATGAGTTCAGTACACTAAACCATAACCATCTTCCACGGAGCCCCACCTCTGAACACAGGAGTCTTTTTAGGGGACATTTTTGATCCAATCCATAATGTTCATTCAGGTTGTTGGCAAAATCATCCCCTTACAGTTGCAAGACTGAGGACTTCAGTCCCTAGAGGCTACCCACAGTTCCCTGCCATGGAAACTTTTGTAAGCAGGTCAGAAGCGGCAGCTTATTTCTGCAAGAGTGGCCTGAGTGAGAGTAGCTTCATTGGGTGGTAGATGATGTGCTGTAAGAGCCCATTGCCTTTGCCGTATTCCATGGGTCCTGGGCACACTCATGGGAGGGCATGGCCCAAACATGTGAGCACCAGGGAGCAGGCCTCACTGGAGCTCATCTTGGGGTCTGTCTGCTACAGGTACTAAAATAAAAATCATTTGGGAGGTATCTTTTTATATGTCAAAAATACATACAAGGCCTAGGGTTTTGGCTCAATGATAGGACATTTGCTTAGCATGCCTGAGGCCCTAGGTTTGATCCCCCACACCCCTTGCATCATTTACAAGGTAAAAATGATAATAATATGTGATCGTGTTTTAGTAGAGAGGGAAACATTTGAAGTAAAGAGCAGAAACTTTAAAAGGTACCTTTTGTAAACTCTCTCAGAATATAATGAATAAAATTCAATTTTTTTTCTGTACCAGGGATTAAACCCACAGCCTTTGCATTGAGCTACACCTCCCAGTCTCTGTTTAGTTTGAGACAGGGTCTCCCTAAGTTGCTAAATTGACCAGGCTGGGCTCAACTTGAGGTCTTCCTGCCCCAGCCTTAGAGTGCTAGGACTATGAGCATGTGCCCTCAGACCTCAGAAAGAGGGCTAACGCCTAAAATATATTTTAAAAAATCACTAAGAAAAAAAGAACTCCAAGGTTAAAACAGGCAAAAGATGGGATAGGTAATTATGAAAGAACATTAAATGGTATCTAAGGCAATAAATGCACAATTACTTTTATAATTAAACAAATATCAAAAAATAATTTATTATAAATGTTCACTCATACAATTGCAAAGACAGAAAGAATATTCAAGGATAGGAGAAAAATTGGCATGGATACATTTAATAAAAAGATAATAACTGGGCTTCAGGGAGCATGCCTGTAATCCTAGCCCTCTGGAAGGCTGAGGCAGGAGGATCGCAGGTTCAAGCCTACCTTTGGCAATTTAGTGACCTGGTAAGACTCTGTCTCAAAATAAAAAAAGTTTAGGGATGTATCTCAGTGCAAACCCCTGAGATGAAATCTCAGTTACCCCCCGCCCCCCTCAAAAGAAGCTTTTTGGAAGGCAGCAGTTTAATAAAACCTGTAACAGTTTAAAACGTTTACTATTTGACCCTGCAATTCTATTTCTGGGAAACTATCTTAAAGAAATACTTCTACTTTTTTCAAAGTAACAAGCAGTTATAGTCACTGTAGCATGTTATAATGGGAAACACTGGAAATGACTGAAATGTCCTAAGATAGCACATACACATGCTACGGAACTGAGTCAATAAGAATGAAGTTGACTCATGTGTACTTATTTTATTCAGTCTTTTTTTTTTTTGGTACCCGGGATCGAACCCGGATCCTTGTGCTTGCAAGGCAGGCGGCAGAACCACTGAGCTAAATCCCCGGCCCTATGTGTATTTATTTTACAGCTCTGAGGTATATTGAGAGGGGAAAAAGCTGAAGATCAGCAGATAATTATGATCTTATTTGTGTTCATGAGATGTGTGTAGACACACACAGATGTACAGAGAGGGCTTCGAGGATGCACGTTCAGCTCCCAGCTGGCCACACCCTCCTGGGTGCAGGAGGAGGAAGCAGAGGAGGAAGCAGAGGAGAAGGCTGCGGCCAGGGAACGGTCCTGTCTCAGCATGCAGCCTGCTTTGTTTGATTAATGAGCCCTGAGAATGCACAGTGGGAACAGAAGTGAATGGAGTGATGCCATTTCCTCTGTCATTCTACGTGTTTTTATTATTACTTCAACAGTAAAAAATTAAAAAAATTTTTGAGTTAACTATTAAATTTACTGTGCTTTCCTGTAAATTGCTCACTAAGTGAATTAGTTTCTGGGCTCATCATAAATGTGAATAAGAGATTTAAAGTTGAGGAAAAATTTCCGAGACAAGTTTGACTGATCTGTACCTACCTACCTACTTATCTAACAATTCTCTACCCCCCTATTTATACTCTTTGTCGGTCTCTGATCGTTTATACTACTTTTCATTTCAGACCTAGAATTTCTAATTTTCCATTTCAGAAGGTTTATTCTTCAGAGTCCATGATACAGCAAGAACTGGGAGACTGTTGTGAGAATATTGTGTAGGATTTGGACATCATCTGGAAAGCCTTTCTTGCCTGTGTTCAGCTTCTCCCTATAAAAGATTCCAGTGGCTCTATTTTTCCAGCAAAATGATAACAAGCTGTAAGGAGTTCGCTATATGATTCTGATTTATTTTGTCACAGTGAAGGACTTATTAATGTTACCTCACATCATTTTGCGCTGATGTGAGTGCTTGCTAATATAGTCAGTGCATTTTATTATGATACCAGTTTTGTGGAAAGCAGCAAGAAACATTTTTTAAGGAAAGTTAATCGTATTTCTTTTACATCAAGAAAGCAAACTGAAAAGCTTAAAAATTAAACTGAAAATTGAAAACATATGGCTTTGGGTCTTTACATTTGATTCAGTAAATATGTATATAAATTATACTTAGACTCAAAGTACTCCTTGCCCATTTTTACTTTATGATTACCTTGAGTCGATGCAGTGCCTTGTACAAGCATACCTTGCTGCAGCCCCTCCACGAACACAGTGAAATAGAATGCATCTTTCGGGCTCCATGAAGCTCAAGGTTCTGGGTCTTTTCTCCAATAAATGTATCATATTGCATTTATGGGCTAATAAAGTCCCAGAGAACAAGACTGCCCTTCTTTTCACAACTTGATCCTTTACAAATTTACAAATGTAATGCTTTAACCTACTTGAACTCCACTCTGGCTCCCCGAGGAAAGATGATAACTGAAGGAAGGTGTCTGTCTGTTCCCCGTTAGCTGGGCTGGGCCAGCCACAGCCCGGCTCGGGGGAGGGGGACCCCGTGCCCGAGAGGTGCTGCTGGCCTCTACTAGAAGACTGTGGACCCCAAGTTAATGAGGTTAACACACCAAGGTCAAAACAAGAAGACCAAAGGAGAGAGTGGCCTCGAAGAGCATGTACCACAGGGACCTGATACTGGAAGGTCAGGTCACAAGGCAAGAGCAGAGGCTGTTATCAAGCTGGAAGCCGCTGCCCTGAAAACCAAACAGAGATAAAAACTGGTACATAGGTGACATTCTTCAGAATCTAGGGGCCATTCTTCGGAATGAAAGTGTAACTTTCTCTGCAGAGCTTCTGTATTTAGACAATCTCAGCCATCTCATGAAAAGGGAGTGGTGAGATTCATGTGGCTCCGTGGAAGGTTTTGCGATAAAATGCTCTTACTTATTCAAAGCTCACTTAGGACAAATTTAGTTTGGTTTTTAAGAAATGGGAATAGTCTAGAAACAGAAGCTCTAAGAGATAAATACATAAGAAACCAGTATGATATTGCACACTTGTAATATTACCAAAAGTGATCTTAGTTAAAAATGGAATTTTTCCATCAATAATAAAATGTTTTGTCGTACAACTCAGAGCATTCTGAACTAGAAACAGTAGCACTGTAAGTCTGTACAGGAAGCAGAGGGTAGGTGGAGGAAAGAGAGAAAGACAAAGGAGTAGGAGGTGGTATCAGGAGCCAAGGAGCTTTCTTCCCTCGCCCTCTGGTTGAAGAAGCCTGGCTCTGTACAGCCTCAAAGGTTTGAAAATTATCCTCCTGTAAGGCAGGACATTTTCTACATTCCCAGGATGTTTGACAGTGATTCCATTCCATTAATTAAACCTATTTGCTAAATAATTCAAAGAATTACTTCACTTTCAGAGACAATCACAAAAATACGACACACATTATCTAGGTAATTTCAAGTCAATGCATTTCTATCTGAAATAATTACCCAGCTGTCCAATGCCCTGTGCTGGTTATCTTCACTGGAATGACAGAACAAATGGTATCTTAGAGACTGAACCACAGTCACCCCATCCACTAGTGTTTTTAATGGGGCAGCCCTCCAATGCTAGTGATTAATAGCCCACCACTCAATCTTCTGAGGAAACACAGCCATGATCGCCACCAAGGGTGGGAGTTGAGTCTATTTTCATTTACTCATCTTCAAAATAGACCACTGGAAACACTCAACATCCACTGGCTACCCCTAGTGTCCATTTCTTCCATTTTCAAAAAACAATTCAGCATCTTACGGAAAGAAGCAATTTTAATGAAAGTGTTAATAGCTCTGTCTTTAGGTGAATATGGGACCCTTGGGAAATAAGAGTGTACAAGATCCTCAGTTGCTCACATTTTAAAACAGGTGAAAAAACAAGTTACATGGCTTTTGGGGGTAGCCCCAAAGAATCTGAGGGGAGCAGTGGGAAGGTGGTCTGTGGAGGCAAGGAAGGGCAGATAAAGAAATATTGAAAGGTCACAGTTTATGGAGAAGTGCTCAGGAAAACAGGCGTCCCCTCCCCCTTTTCCATCCTGTTACATAAGAGATAGCTTTTACAGAAACGTGGATAAGGAATCTCCTCTAACATCTCCTGTGTCACTACCTTAGTCCCATAGAGCCCAGGGTGGAAACCCCCACCTTTGATTAACACATGCTAAACAAAAGATGCTATGTGGTCGAACTGAAATGCCAGTTGGTCTTTGTTTTATAAATGTTGCTGGAGTTATCCTTATTTCTGATGCAGTTTGAGACACCACGATTTTATATATATACATGGATTCGAACGTAAGAGAAAAGCTTGCCAGTGAAAAATCTGTTTGTAGTGGTAACATGCCCGCCTGAACATTTTGGGAAATATTTGCTTATTCTTCACAACAAATATTTGGCTGAGCAACTGAGCCTTAAATAGCAGCTAAAACTGTGTAGTGGAGGTATTGCTACTGCAGAGGTAGCAAACATTTCAGTTCGGCTCAACACAAGACTGAGCTGCTCTTCTGTGCTGGGAGGTGCAGGAGCGCAAGAGGCATTTCTGGAATTGTTTCAGTATTTTTAAAGAGAAGAGAAGAAAGAAACAACCATGCAAGATTGTAACTCCAAACATGCGTCCTGTCAAAGACATACTTTTATTTTAAGCCTAAAGGAAAAAATTAAATTGCACCAAAGCTCTATGAAGCAAAATGGCTATGTCCTGCCTTCTTTGGAGGCATTATGGTACACACAGTAGGAAAACAACAAAATGAAGATTTCATCTTTTTAGAGGCTGGGGATTTAGCTCAGTGGTGCCTCCGCCTGCCTCGCAAGCACAAGGTCCTAAGTTTGATCCCTGGTACCAGAAAAAAAAAAGAGATTTTACTTTTTTAAATGAAGATTGATTGGAGACAGGGTCTCCCTATGTAGCCCAAGCTGGCCTTCAACTCATGGAGATCATCCTGCTTCAGCCTCCTGAGTACTGGGAATACAGGTATATGCCACCATGCCTGGCAAAAAATAAAGATTTTTAAGATCAGATAATATTAATCCAATAATCAGTGGGGCAGCAAATACCTCGGATCATCCTTTACGTGACCTGGGCTTGAATTTCCACTCCTCTACTCATTAGTTTTGTGATCTGAGACAAGTTTTAATTTCTTTGAACCTCCAGTTCCAAATGAGGGTGATAACATAATACTCATTTCAAACTCTCAGGGAAGTGGGAGTATAAACACAAAATGGCTTAATTTTTTCTAATTACTACTTCTTGCACTATTGGGTGGGGTGGAATCTACCTTTCTGGTTCAAGAACTATAACCCTTATAATTTTTTATCCCTTTATTATACAGCTCTGAGACAGGAATACTTTTCTCTATGTTCAACAGTATTGAGACCAAGCAAAATAGTTTGGCTGCTTGGTCCAGAAAACAGTGGTTTCTACAAGATAATGCAGTGTACTGTAAGCCAAAAATGAGTTGTTTGGGAAGATAAGCTCTTCAACCAACTGATTAAAACCAGCAACTTGCTCAAAAGATTCACTTCAGGATCCCAGCCTTTATTTGTTTGTATGCAGAGCTATTATATGACTGATAACCAAGTCTCACCCAATGACTCTACACCTGCCTTGCAAATTACCATTTTAAAGTCACCAACCCAGGCCCTAATCTCCCCACTTTGAGGCACAGCTAAGCCTCTGTTGAGATGGTGTTCTCAAGCTGGGTGTGGTGGCGAACAGCTGTGATCCCAGCAGTCAGGAGGCTGAGGCAGGAGGATCACTTGGAGTTTGAGTTGGAGGCCAGCCTGGATTACATTACGGATTCAAGGCCAGCTTGAACTATAGAAGGAGACCTTGTCTTAAAAAAAAAAAAAAGAAGAAGAAAAAAGACATTCTCTCATTGTAGCTGGCTTGATCAGTAGGTCTTACTGAAAGTTAAAAGAGAATTAATGGTCGACGTACCCCTAAAATGTCTTCAACAGGTTCCACTGTTGTTTGGGCACACAAATTAAAATATATACAAGTCTGTCCTGACTTATAGAGTTCAATTTCTATCCTTTTTTAAAGCACCCACTCAACCTTACTTCTGCCTGGGTGTGTGGCTCAAGGGACTTGGAATACCAAGGAGACAGGAGAAGGAGGGGTGTATGGCTTGAGATGCCCATGCCCTCTGAAGTCCCAACAGCCCCAGGAGTGGAATGATCTTCTTGGGGCCGTGGCTAGCCAGCAGGTGAGGGAGTCTTTGTCATCCTGCTTGTTCTGGCTGCTTCTGTGTGTCCCTGTTTCCACTAATATGGCGGCCCCTGTAGACTACAGATATGGCCTTCTGTGGGCATGGCCAGCATCACTGATGTCCCACTCAGAGAAGATCACCCTCTCCGTTAGTTCCTGCCTCCAAAGTCCTTTCTTGGTCCAGGGTTGCCCTGTTTTGCCACCTCTTTTGAACTCTGTTCCTTTATTGAAAGCCACAGGAACCACCGAGGTAAGGATAATAATAAAATATTACAGTGGGAATTAAGCACACTACCAAAACATGTTGCAATGACAAAAACTCATCATATTCATTTGTCCCTGTTACAAGCAATCCATTGTGTTAATGACGCTGCCTTTGTAATTAAGAATGAAAACGAGAATATTGTGTAAATGTACTATTTTTAAGTATATAAGAAAGAGTCCAGAAAAGATCTATTTATACTTCAAAACTGAACACTAACCTACTATAATTTCATTAAACTATAAACTGATGTAAATTCATCAAGTCCTTTACAATTTGAGTCAAGACCAATAAGGAACGAAATGTTGAAACCGGAGCAATACTACATTTTAGGTTGCTTTGGTTGTTGCCTCTTAATAATTATTAATTCAGTGTCTTAAAAGTAGATGCACCAGGGCCGAGGATTTAGCTCAGTAGTTCCGCCACCTGTCTTGTGAGTGCAAGGTCCCACAGTACCAAAAAAAAAAAAAGTAGATGCACCATTGTTGATGGCTAGACTCCACTGAAGGTGTGAAATTTATATCTGCCAGCGCAAAAGGGCGATATTTCTCTTAAGATTTTCCCTGACGTATCTTAAAGACTATTGCTATTTGAGGGAGATTCAAAGAGTAAGTGAGAAATATTTATAGCATATGAGTATCATAAAAAATGTAATCATGAAGTAACAATACATTAAACTGGTAGGACATAGTTTACATTAGATCATAGGAATGAATATCAAAAATACAGGCAATATTTTTGGAAAAACAACCAGCAGTGAAAAATTTATTTATAATAGAAACCAGACACTCCAAAATAATTTGTGGTTTACTTAATTCTTACCGTTCATCCTATATTCTTTTGTATAAACTGAAGGAAGGCACCCGAGTAACTACTTCAGCTGTTTTTGATTTTGATTCTGAATTTTTAGTGAGATGAAAACTCTAGTCTATATAACAAAAAGAGATGCCATGTCATTTTTAGAAGTTTTAGATTTTTCCCTCATTGTAGATACATATTAAAAGAAATGTATTACAATAAATTACTGTATTTTCAAATTGTCTTATTATTTCTGGGCAAATAATAATTGCATATAAATTTTGAATAAAGGAATATCATATTGCATCTTATGTGTTCTGGACTATGCACTCCTAGAAAATCATTACAGTAACAAAACCAGCTGCATGTAATAGAAAGCAAATGATTTACAATGTTACTATGAGAAACTACTTTATTTCATATTATCATGAAAAGAACAGAACTGAACATTTGCATGACAAACATGAGAATCCAGAAATTCCAAATGCAACTCAGTTTTTTTTTTCTTTAATTTAAATAGGTATTAATGCTGGAAGGTGATCTGAAAAGTCTTCTACTCTACAGAATATTAGCGATTATAATTATTATTAGTCCAACAATTGAACGAAAAAAACTACAAACATTAATAGACTATAGAGAAAATATTTGTCTCTATCGTAAACATCTACCCATGCTTACATTTAGTAATTTTGACCACTTTATTTCATTTAGACTGAGAATGCATTTTTGTTCCTAAATGAAGCTTGACCTTGAAATTTGAACCACACCAAAAGCCTTCAATGTCTTTGTGTTAAAATGTTTTATATATTTATTAACCATCACATTTGCTTACTAACAGTCCGATACAAGGGAGCTAGTCCCTTACACACCCATAACTAGAAGGAACTCAGAGCCTCAGCTCTCCCTGTTTACTCAGCCACAAGGTCATGAGCATGAGCTACTGAGATATGGCCTGCCTTATGGAAAGAAAAGTTGAGTTTTGCCCAGGAGAATCTCAGCCATGGAAGTGAAAGCCGAAAGCCGATACCACAAGGAGCCGAGCAAAGAGAGAGAATTAAGATGAGAAACTGAACATGAACAGGCAAGAGTTGTATGGTAGAGATGAGATACAGAGGGTACCAGCTGACAGTGAGCAGACAGTGACACAGGGAGAGGCACAAAGAGCCCGAGGAACAGCAGCGGTGAGTCACCATGCCACCGTGCACTCCAGCTCTGGTCTCCAGGATGTGCAGCCAAGGATTGGCTGCTAGGCTTAAATAGCCATGAAATTTCACGTCTCTAATTTTGCTCCTCATATATCAGTACAGTTGTACCTCAGTATTGGACTGCTTTGAAAATCACTGAATTTGGTACGCAATGAGTGTGACGTGAAAATTTTATCCTGTGCAGGTCGTTTGTTTGGTACTATCTGCACAGGCTAGAACTCACTGGTGTCCATTGCCCTGTGACTCACTGCCCTTTCCAGCCAAAACAATTTGCTTGGTACTCGTTTTTAGTACTTGTTGTGCCTCCTGAAACCACTTAAGAAGAGTACCAAGCAAGGTACTATTGTACAATGAAACCATTCTAAACAAATTAACTGCTATGAGTCTCCAGCTCCTGCAACCAAAGAACCTATAATTATATACATATGTACAAAATCAAACCTATTAATTATATATAGCCTCTATGTAACATATAATATGCTGTAATATGGAATTATATACTTATATATTTGTAATATAATACCTTACAAAAAAAGGGGATGCTTATATATTTGTAATAATATATAATACTAAACACAGAAAAAATATATAGGAAATGTGTTACATATTATACACTACGCATTAAAAATTATAGGTTCTTATACAGTTCACTAGATCAGGGAAAGGTCCCAGGACCCAAATAATGCCTGACTTCCAAAGTCCAAGAGTCTTGAAAGAGCTATCAGAGTTCTCTTTAGTGGTCATGAGTTTTAGAAAAGCAATTAATTCAAGTTACCTAATCAGTTTTATGGTGGGTACACTGTGTGAATATAAAATATATTTTATACACAATTGAAAAAGTACCCTAAATGAGCCCAGTACTCTAGCTTTTGGTTTATGTCTTCATTATTTAATCACCATGTGTCCTCATAACATGAAAGCACAATACACCAGATATTATAAGAGTAGGCCATCACTCTGAACTTTGGGGCTTTTTAAAGATGTCTTTGCTTTATAAATTTATACATCAATTTTACCAATGGATGAAAAATACCAAATGTTATTAATTGGTCAAATAAGAAGACTAAAAATTGACCCTAGTAACACGAGGGTTAAGAGTGGTGAAAGCAAATCTAACTGGAGTATGTTCAAGGGAAAATGGGAGGGAGAACAGTACTCAGAGAAGTCTTTCAAGAAATTTTGCTTCAAAAAAGTAAGAGGAGTAGCTAGAGGCATTGTATGATCAAGCAAATTTCTTGTCCTTTTTAGTCTGAGAAATATTAAAGCACATTTGTATAATGATAAGATTGATCCAGTAGAGAAGAAAACACTTAAAGATGCAGGCAGGAGAAAGGATAATGGTCGATGCAAACTTCCTGGGCAGATAGGAAGAACTGTAGAGATCAATGACGGCGAAGGTGTCAGATAGGATAACAGAAGAGGAGAAGGAAGAGGAGCATGAGAAATAGTACCTTTATGAAATATTTTTCTATTAATGCATTTCAAATTTGCATTAATTTTGCCAGTATACCAATTTCCACTATAGTCATCATCTACCAGGACCTTAGGTCTTTCTTTTTTTTTTTTTTTTTGGTACCTGGGATCAAACTCAGAGCCTTCTGCTTTCGAGGCAGGCAGCGGAACCACTGAGCTAAATCCCCAGCCCAGGTCTTTTTCCTTTATGTTCTCAGCCAGTTACACAGTCCACAGTGCAGTTAATTTTTAGAATGAAACTGACTAGAAACATCATGTTAGCTTTTTTTTTTGGTACTGGGGATCGAACTTGGGACCTTGCGCTTGTGAGGCAGGCGCTGGAACCACTGAGCTAAATCCTTGACCGGCCATGTCATGTTAGCTTTATGTTAATGCACTGGCAACCTTTGGTCCTAATGTACTGGCAAAGCTGACAGAATAGGTGACCAACCCCCATCTCATGACATCATGGAAAGCCCCTGGGCCCTGGACATCACTCTACTTTGCTTATAATGGATTCTCCCTTGTAGTAGGTATAATAGTTCAGGCCATGTCCTCAGGAGATTGATAAGAAATGTAACCTGTTTTTCTATTACTTGTTATCATCTCTATTTTGACTCCCTTATTTCCATTCCTATCAAAATTTATCCAGAAAATATCATATCTGGATACACTGAATCATTTCAGGATTTAAACTACAAATATTCATTGAAATATTTCAGCTAAGAATTTCCGCCTCCCTTTCCTTTTCTCTGGGCCAAAAACTAGGGTTTCAGGGCAATGTTGAAGTTGAGGCCCCAGGGAGAAGCCCAGCAGGTCTATGTCTGTCAGCATCTGCTTCCACTGGCATCTGGGTGCATTAAGTAGTAAGAGGTCTCATGGTCGGTCCCTGATCCTTGGCCCACGTCCTTCGAACTTACTAGTCCTGGAGGATCTTTTAGGTCTGTTGGTCTGCTCTCAATCATTTTCCAGCCTTTCAGGGGGCTTTTCAGATGTTCTCTGGTGCTTCTGTGATGGCAGGAGGCTTAGAGCCACCTGTCCTCCTGCCCTGCTACTTTACTGCTACTGTCACTGCCCCCAAACAACAGAGTGGATGAGACTGAGGAGCTCTTAGATGTAAGTGGCATCTGCTTTTAGATGCCCACATTGACCTGAAGTCTCCATTATCAATTTTCCTAGTTCTTATGCTGGAGAAAAGGGGAGGAAATAGGAAAGGTCTTGGAACCATTTCACCTGCCCAGCCATCCTGATTTTCTACACAAGTATCTTTATTCTTCACTGTGCTAGTAAAATCGTGTCTAGGCCAGCTCTTTAATCAGCTGAATTCGTCCCAAATTCTTTATTTACTGCATAAACTTTGGCTTTTGTTACCTCTTCTGATATTGTCTGCTTTAAAATGGGAAAGCTGAGAATCGATTCTTTTGTATACCCTTCCCTTCCTTGGAGTAGTAAGTCTGGATTTTCCAGTTGCTGCCTGGAATGAGGAAGAAGGTCACAAGGGGAAAGGCAATTACTACAAATGGGAAACTCATAAATTACTAGCAAGATATTATCGGCCTTACAACATAACATATGAGTTGTTAAGGAATGTTTTTCTAAGAAGGTATCAGGTTTGCCCTTCCACAATAAATTTACATTTAGCCTGTTGTAATATAGTATATTATTTTTGTTCTGTAATAGTCAATCAGTTTTGGCCTATCCTGTGCATTTATCTATGTAGCTACCACATTCTTATTATCTTTCACAAGTGCCTTATAAAGCTGAGTTGGATTTAATATAGTTTGAATGCTGGTAAACTACAACTTTCTTACTTTTAAATCTGTTCAATTTGTATCATTCTAAGTAGCCACTGAGGTCACAGGAAAAACTGTGAATACTAAAATGCACACATTTAAGAGATACAAGCCTAAAACCATGACAAAAGTTCATATTTATAAAATTCTTTACTGCTTACAAAAGGGTTTTACATGCACTATTGTTCTTCGTTCTTCAGGAAAATGTAGATTGAGGTGGTGTGAGAGCTTTGGCCTTCTGAATGAAAATTCAGCATATTTCCACAAGGGACAGAATATTAGCATTCTGTCCTTTGATGATGAAAGCAGAAGCATTGGGTGATGTCCTAGATGACTCGTTGTCCATGTATGAGGTTCATTAACTCACTTCAAACCCTTTGCTGCTTATGGATGCCAAGACCACAGCACAGGCTGTTGCTTGCCTCAGTGTGCCAGGAGTTGCAAAAGAGATCAGTTATCTTCTGCTTGTCTCTGTGCTTTCACTAAGGCAGCATTAGGCCCTGGCATCGTGTCAAGGATGCTCTGATAATGCTTAAAGCCAATTGAAGTGTAAGAGTTGTTCAAAGGATATAAAGGATCTACTTTCCAATTGTCCTGCCACATCCCGATGTGAAAGGTGCCCAGAGAGAGTCCTGTGTTTGGCTTGGCTGTGTAAGATCATCCACAATTATTCCAAATGCTAGAATGTGATTATTATCCACATTTGCGATCATCCTTCTCCAAATTATAAACTGTAGGTGCTCTGAAGGTGACCTAACCTAGAATGCATAAAAGATAAGCATGTACTTCTGAGTCAAAAATATTTTTGTTATCGAATATTCAGATTGACTCTGACATTGTTCAGGCCAGCTGAAAAATGCTTTAGGAGAAATGGTTTAAAATCTTACCCTGGAAAAGAAGACTTTGATCTAGCTCTCAAAATGCCATTTTCCCACTAGGCTTTATATCAAGCACATAAAATATAACAAATAAGAAAATATATAACAAATGTAACAAATAATTTGAAAGTCCTTTACTTTGGTTAACATAGACCAAGTAAGAGGAAATGTAGAAAGTACTAGGCCTCATGTGACAGGAGAAACACTCCTCCAAATTCTTTATCCAGCAGCTCACTAGTTTAATGCTCTTCAAATGAATATATATACCAGAAATATATTATAGAACATTCCAGAAATATAATTAAAAACTCTTACTTGCTTAAAAATACCTGTTTTTGAATTTTAATAATACATAAAAATTAACAAGTATTTACAACGTATAAGATGCTAAATATATGTAACTCTGATAATCATTTCTTTCAGTAATAAACAAGATTCTCTAGACTTTGCTAAAAACCTAAAGCAATGTTCTGGAAAATTTCAAGAAAGACTCCTCAATGATGAGACAATTGAAATTTGTAGACAAATACTTAAGTCTTCTCAAAAGTCTTCTCGCAAGAGCAATAATCTGTTTTTTTGTTTGTTGGATTGGTTTGGTTTAGTTTGGTTTTTTGAGACAGGGTCTCACTATGTAGTTCAGGCTGGTCTGGAACTCACTACGTAGCCCAGACTGGCCTCCAACTTGTGCGATTCTCCTGCTTCAGGCTCCCAACTGCTGGGATTATAGGCATGTGCCACTATACCCAGTTTAATCTCTGTTATTCAGAAATATAATAAAAGGACTTTGAGGATTCTAGATCTGGAATCGCTCAAGCACAGAGAGATTATAGCTTGCCAGGTCTGAAGCTCTTCAGTTTATAGTACCAGTATTAGAACTGATGTTCGTCAGTAACAGTCATAAACTTTGAATAATTTCATCATCAATTGTCAAAAACAGGTATAATTACCAAAAAAATCCCCACATATGTGCATAGAAGACATAGATTATATGTTTATGCAATACTGTTTATGATAGTTGAAAAATTGGAAACACTTCAACATCCTTTGGAAGGACAAAAGATCAGATGAAACTTATTCATCTCATCCCGTATCATGTAACAGTTAAAGTAAATCAATTCCTCTTCTATGCTTTAATATGCATTCTTTTTATTGAGGGTATAAAAAATGTACAATATGACAGCACAATAACATGGATAAGAAGTTGAAAGATATATATCCCGAACATGATTACGTACAAATATGAATTCTATCTCATAAATTCCTATCTTCCTCAGCATGATCAAAAAAGTTTTAAAAACCTACAAACATTATGGAACAGAGGTTATGTTTATTACTACAAGTAAAAAGTTTAAGGCTTTTCAAAACCACATGCACTTACATATAATTCCTTCCAACTCTTGAACTGTTGGTGCCAATTTCCTCTTGCAGGGCCTATTAATAAAAGTTATATTTATTTCCTCTCTGTGATCATTAATTACTTTCATTTGAGAGAGAGGGATTTCAAGACATCTTAAAGAATATATTTTTCCCTCCTGAATTAGAGAATCCTTCATTAATAAGTTACATAAAAATGAAATCTGCTTTAGTATATTTTCCAAATTCAATTAGATAATTATAATGCAATTTGTGTCTTTGTGTTGTGGATGTACTACTTGGAATTACTGAATGTTAGAGGGGTACATCAGTGGCTGCTCTCACAGACTCTTATTTTACAGGTGGCCCAGAGAAGAGAAATTACTTCCCTAAAGATATGTGGCTAGGATAGGTGGACCTGGGATTAAAACCCAGGCTGCTGGCTGGAGCTCTATCTACAAATACCATGTTGCTTCTCACATAGCACAGCCTGCTACATACACTGCCTAGTCCCAGAAGGCAAATTAATCAACTCACTGATGAAAACAAAACAATCCCCCAAATCCCCCAATACGAGTTCATTGCTATTATAACTTCAAATCAATTTGCCAGATGCTTTTTTAGTTTTTTACTGGTTCTATGAAGATTGATCTATGTATCTTCAACATACCTCTGGCATATGTATACATGTATGAACTTTATAGACATTTCAGTTGTATGTATATTTGAGGTGTGTGGATGTATATATGTGAAATCCGAAGACTGTAATGATACCTTGGGAAAACTTCTTGCTGACCTGATGTTTCTGCATCTCCATCTGGAAAGTGGTTAATAGTCATTACATAATATATACGGGAGCATTAACACTCCCAACCCAGCGGGCTATTTAAACACTGAGAGTGTTGTCATTGTCCTACAAAAGATTTGCAAGACATGATTTTAGAGATGCTGACGTCCAGAGGGAACGTCTTCCACAATGCTTGGACTTCACTGAAAGGTGCAGCACTTAGTAAGTGTTTTCATCTGTGAAACCCTCTGTGCCTGGGGAATGATGTTGACCATTTTAACTTTCTGGTCAAACCATTCTTATTCATTCATTGCAGCAAGGATTGTAATAGTTTAAAATTAGAATTTTCAGCACTTTTCTTGTATAAAATTTTCTCAAGCCCTTGATTTTGGAATTATACCAAACATTTCTGGACATATCATTAGTAATAGTACAATAATAAAAAAAGTGATTCTCTTTAATTCTGGTATGTTGTCCTTATGTAGGCAATCCTTCTTCCCCTTTTACAATTACTGTCCATATAGATCTTAAAATTAATAAAAGCAGCATTAAAACTGTAAGACAATAAACATTTTGGCAGAATCACTTTGATCCAAGGTTTTATATTATTGCCATTATTTTTCATATGAGCCAACTATTTACTTGACCCAGCCTACATCTTTTATTTTCTTAATAAAAACAGAATGATTTCTCTTTTATAATCTAATTCTAGATTCTATTTAGCTCATATGACTTATTTATTTGTTTCCCCTCTGAGCAAGAATATGCTATTTTCTTATTTTGGCTTTAAAACAATAAGTGATAAGTTCTGATGTTGCCAGTTAGTAAGACTAAACAATTTTTGCTCTAGCCAGGTTTTATGACAACTCAAAAGAAATTTAGGTGCAACAGGAAGAGAGGTTAGCAATTCCAGTTGCTCAGCTCTTGTCTTTAGAGTATTCTCTGCTTGTGTTGGAGTCTGTTATTGCGTTGCTGTGAACTACTGCTGCCAAATTCCACCCTAGAGATGGCTATATTTCAGAGATGAGTGAAATGATACTTGTAAACAAGTTTATAATCATTAATAAAGCTTACCAAACAATTTAAGCTCTTTAGAAACACACATTCACTATTCTAATTAATCGCCGATTGTTTATTTAATTACAACTTTTAAAAGAGACACAAGCCTTTAAAAACGCAATTTATAAAAGTTCTAAACAATTAAATTGGATTTCATGATGCTTATTTGGTTTTTGTAAGCTTCAGGTGTCAAATTATTTCTCCCTAGAGATGCTGGTCAAATTCCACCACTGTCTGTTTCAATGTACTTTTTAAAAATCCTTAAGCATATTTTTGTTTAAAGTTGACAACTGCCCACTCTGGGATCCAGATGCTATATACACAGTGAGATAATTTTATTCTGGTTTCTACACGTGGTCCTGCATAAGCTGTCTCCCAGGGATGGAAAGTTCTGCCACAATGGAGAAGTTTTAAACTTGGCCTGAAAATAATAAACACAGTATCTTACATGTTTGTGGCTATTACAAGTTGAAAAAAGTTAATTCATAGCTATCATACTGGTTTACTCTTAACATCAGTCCCGTAAAAGGAGAAAAGGCATTAAGTTACACAATAAATTGGCTAGCATGTCTACTGCATGCTTAGCTCTATAAAGGCTTTGCATGACACACAAGTTATTCCAAAGGACTTAGAATTTCCTTGGGAAGACATGAATGGAAATAAAGGTAACAGAGATACGTCTCTTGTAACTGGGAAATAGAAGGACAAAGGGAGACTTAGAAGTATGTGCCACACTGAGCCAGGGAGGTCCATGTATCATTTCCTAAGTTCTTCCAATCTATCCTTCTAAAACTGGGACATGGTTTCCGCATGATCCAAATAGTGTACCAGACTGTGAGTGCCCAAGAAATGATTTTGGACCCCATAGTTATGACGGAGTCTGAGACTAATTGAAGCTGTTTTATCCGTGTAAAAGCTGAGGCTCAGACATGGGAAATAACTTGGCCAAGGTCACATAGACTGATGGCGGCAGACGCCAACCCCAGTGCCTCTTTCCTTGAACTCTATTAATCCCTGCGTTAGTTTTGTGATCTTTAATTGGTTTCTCTCTCTTCCTTAGTCTGGGTGAGCGATGTCACTTTTAGTCAAATGACGGGCTCTTCTCTTTTCGAAATGGATAGATACAGGGTTGGAGCAAAACACGTTTCAGTCAGTGAAGAAGACCAATGCAGTCCACCGTCACTGCTGGAACCCGAGCTCAGCCACGCAAGGGCATCCCGGGTAGACAAGAGCAGAGTCCATCCTCAAAGACTGCAATCGGGTCCCTCCCTAGCTCGGGCAATCTCCAGGGCATCGAGATCTCCTCTTGGGAGGCCCCCACCTCTCCCCTCGTGTGGGCCTTTGCAGGGCCCTGAGTCCTCAGAGCCCAACACCTGGTCAGGATTCACCAAGGACCTAGCCCGGGAGCGTCCCGCGTCGCCCGCCCCGGTCGCCATAGCAACGGGGGAGGGGCTAACCCCTGACCCTGCGGCCCCACCCCGCCCCGCCCCGCCCCTCGCGTTGCTGAGACCAACATGGAGAAGGCTAACCCGGAAGTGCCGCGGCCGCCGCCCTCCCGGTGCTAGGAGCCGGCGGCCCGGCCTGGCTTATCCCTGCGTCCGCTGCCCGGCAGTTCGCGGCCCGCCCCGCGGCCCGCCGGCGTTGGGGCAGTCGTATCCCCCGCCCCGTGCCACTCCGCCCTCGGGCGACCCTCCCCGCCCGATAGGAGGAGCCCGGGCGAGAGGGAGGAGGAGGGAGAGGTTGGCGAGCGGGAGCGAGGCCGCGCGAGTCGCCGGCGGTTCGTATTACCGGGGTCGGGAGGAGGAGCCGCGACGGGCCCGCAGACCCGCGCACGGCGGGCGGGAGGCTTGCGGAGGCCCGGCCGCAAGGAGGCAGGCGTAGAGTCGGGGCGGTGGCACGGCGGCCAGGCCTCCCCTCCCCTTAGGCCCAGGAGCCGCCCGCCGCCCGCCGCCCAGGCCGGTGCCCGGGGCGGGCGCCGTGGGAAGGTGGAGACGTGAGGCGCGGAGGCCTGGACGGCGTGGCCAGGTGATGTGGGCCCCTGTGCTTTTCCAGAGGACAGGGATCCCCAGAGCAGCCGTGACCCCAGGCTGCCCCCGTGAGGCGTTTTGACACCAGCCCTAGGGGCTTTGGGCAGCCCCGAGTCGGCCTGGCTCCGTTAAATGCCCCGAGAATGCTGTGATTTGAGGAATTAGGCTCTCCTTGAGGGAGGGGCACTGCCTGCGCTTGTGAACTCAGTGCGGAGAAAAAGGACAGAATGATGCTTTCTGAGCAAGCCCAAAAGTGGTTCCCAACCCACGTGCAGGTCACAGTGCTCCAAGCCAAAGATCTGAAGCCAAAAGGCAAAAGTGGCACCAATGACACATACACTATAATTCAGCTGGGCAAGGAAAAGTATTCCACCTCTGTAGCTGAGAAAACCCTTGAGCCAGTCTGGAAGGAAGAGGCCTCCTTTGAGCTGCCTGGATTGCTAATGCAGGGGAATCCAGAGAAATACATTCTTTTCCTTATAGTTATGCACAGATCCCTGGTGGGGCTGGATAAATTTTTAGGGCAGGTGGCAATCAATCTCAATGACATCTTTGAGGACAAACAAAGAAGGAAAACAGAGTAAGTTATGTAATTTGTTTTGAATTTTGGGGACCTTAACTATACCTTATTTATGGATTTTCTGTTCTTGGAAATATATTTGTGTACTAGGGGCATTGGTTTTGGATTGAAATATGACCCAGTTTTAAGCACCCTATTTGCATGACTCTGAAGTAAAAATAGCCCTTGTGATGAAACCTTTTTTAAATGGAGTGATTAATTATCCATTATTCCTCCTTTCTGTCTGAGGTAAACATCTATTAAATAATTGAATGTTTTGCACCGGATTTTAAGAAAATTAATATTATTTCACTTTTTTAAAAGGACTGGTTTTGGCCGACTAGAACTATTGTAGGTACAAATTATGTTCTTTAAACATTACAATTTCCCATGATATAGAAGATCAGAAAATTAAATCTTCCAATGTAATGTTTTTATATATGATGAACTCTGTGGCTGTCAAACGATGTGTTACCAATTTTAAAACTCAGTATTTCATTTTAGAATTATAAACACAGCTGGCCCTTAATTTAGCCTAACGATTTTTCAGCGTCAGTGCGTCTTGTTAGAAAAAGGTGTTAAAAGTTTTGAAAGTACGCACAAATATGCTCAATCTTGAACTCACTAACATTTTCCTTTGAATTTGCAGTATCCTGGAGCTGTTGTATTACTTTAGAGTTACTTTTGCAAAGCTAGTATGTTTAGACCTTATTAACTGCTGTTAAGATCCCAGACAATGATTAAATTCTTGTGATGAAGCGGTTTAATGACTTCTTCAATGCAAATATGGCCTTTTCAGTCTCTCAAGCTTGAGTGAGGTATATTTTAATTTAAAAAATCATAATACAAATGAATACTAGTCTATATCTTAAATTGAAAAAAAAGTTTTCAGAAATAGATAATTCAGCCACCCTTAACTTTACAGGTTTTTTTTTTTAAGCCGGAAAGAACATCAAGATCAATGAAATTAACGGGAGAGAAATGAACTGAACTTGTAAGAGTAGTTCACATTTCCAGAGTAGTTTTGATTTTTCTTTCAGTCATAACTGAAATTTACGTACTCTTTAAAAACTATTGTACAGTAATAATTTTCATTAAGTTCATGTTAATTTCTTATATTTTAAAACAACCATCTCTTGCTTTTTATGTATTTAACTGCCTGTAGACTTCTCACAATGGGAGTTTATTGTTTTGTTTTGAATCAGGTCTTTAAGATTCAGTATATGTAGGGTGAAAGGGTAGTGAGATGAGAAATAGGAATGCAGGAGACAAATGGTAAAAATTTAAACTAGTTGATGAGAAGTATTTTTAAAGAAAAGTTTTATTTTTTAAAGTTGCCTGTTTACAGATGATTTTAATAGCAGAACTATTTGATACTTTAAAAAGTGGCATTCAGTTTCCTATACAGGATTCATCATCAAATTTAAAATGAAAAATGAGTAATTACCAAATAATTTGTTTCAAATTGTCAATTTGGGGTGACTCTTAGTATATACTTTGTAAATGGTTTTGAATATAAACTTTTGAGTATATTTTGACTTCAAATTTCTTACTATGTTTAAATGGTACTTTTAATAGTAATGAATAATATAGTGCAGGCCTCCAAGGCATAAATTTTTTAAGTTAAAGTAGGCCCAAGTCTGAAAAAGTCTGAGAATGAACATTTTAAAGTTTCTTCTTGTTTTATTCCTGTCTTTGGCAGGATCAGTTACACTAAACATGGCCGTAAGCAATACCCTTAATATTGTAGTCTTTATATAAAATTGATTAGGACTGCAGGGGGGAAATGCTTTGAAATGTTATCAACAGGGCTTGCATTCAGGTGATTTTCATATGTTATTAAACCTTGAACATTTTCTTTGTGGATAAATGGGGAACACGTATTTAATGAGATAATCTTCATTGGTAATATTTCTAGATTTTTAATATATTTACTAGCTTCCTTTTTCCGGCACAGCTGTACATGTGGCACAGTAAGAGACAGACTTGAGCTTCCGGTGTATTGCAAGAAAGACAGTTAATATTCTGCACGTTGCTAAACCTTGTCGTCATATTCCCAAGCACTTTTTAAAAAACTGGTGTGAGTGATGAAGGCTACCAGCTGATCTTGAAGTCCCATGAAACTGCTGGATGTGACACGTTTTAGTTTTTGACACTGAAGACAAGTATTTACATTTTGTCTTCCAGTCATGTCATAAAAGGCAAAGAAATGGAATAGTAAAAGTACTTTATTACTTGTTTTACACCTTGAAAATACTTTTTTCTTTTAAAGAAAAAGGGTAAAGGGCCCGAGCCAGACCCTTTTAGTGGATAGAGAACCTCTGTATCTACCCCTTCGATGGATATTTGGGTTGGTTGTGGTGCGCAATTTAAGGAAATAATACAATATTTAATAAGAGAATGGTAAAATTGTTGATGCTATTATGTAATATCCTTTTTTTTTTTAACAACAGAAGTAGGTGATGTTGATTTTTTTTTTTTTTTTTAATGCTCATGGAAAGAAGTAACAGTCAAGAGGCCCCAGAGTTAGACAGGACTGAAACATATGTGGTTTTAGGACTTTTGTGGGAGTCTCCTTTGTGCACCTGCATCCTGGCCTCTGGCACCCTTACTGCCAATCTTGTCCCGTTTCTGACCACACAGCACCAATTGCTTGGAAATAGTTCCCACATGTGTGGTGGTTTTTGGACATGGACCTGTGCCCACTAAAAATTGAACAGAGGCCATAAACAGTTTAAATCCAGTGCTCCAGAGGTGAAAAAAATCCGCGTTAATCCAGTAAGCCCCAAATGCTGTGTCTTCATTTTATCTTTTTGAAGCCTGGGAAAATAAACACTATCTCAGGAATGATTTTTGAAGGTCTCATTAAGACTTCTCTCCTTACATCAATTTCAAAACAAAGCAGCTAAAGTTAATTATCATGCTTATTTTTTTAATTAGTGTATTTGTTAGAATACACTAATTTAGAATGTTAGAATACTTTGCAGGGTTGTTTGGGGGGTGGAAAATACACTATTTATAATTTTTATTGAAATACGGAGTTGCTTTATACTTTAAAGCTTAACATTCTCTGGAGTTCCCTACTGAAAAACAGTACAGTACCACATGCACGTGCATGTTGTTGTAGATTGGTGATTTTAAGAATACTGGTTCTGGAAATAACCACTGAGTAAACATTTTATTCAGTATAGGGTAAACTGCCTTCAAGAAGCTTATACTCTGGTGGCAGAAAATCTTCTTTGGCTATCATGCCTCCTGAATAATTACAGTATCCTGTAACGTGTGGCAGCCATGTGGTTAACCTTATTAACACATGTGGTTCGTCAAATAAGGAAGAACTATTTTCCTACAGCTGTTATTCATCAGCTTTAGATTTTTTTTCCTTATTTGACTTTACTCTGATGTTGGGAAATTACATATTATTCTCTGTGCCTCAATTTCCTCATCTGTGAAATAAGGATGTTAAAGTAGATAATTTTACTTGCTCTTACATCTAAAATTCTATGAATTTTTATCTTTTTCATTTTTGGGAAGTTAACTGGTTTATTTTCTTCTCAGATTCGCTTTATTATACACATACAAATTCCACATTTGCTTGTTTTCTCACAAACTGCATTCACGTATTTTCTGTCTAACCTGAGATGTGACAGAGTGTTGCTGAGGTATCGTCCATCAAAAGTGTTCCTTCCCTCCCCAGCTGAAAATGGCTCTGTTTTCCAAAACATGAGTGAATTGCTGGAGGTATAGCCTTGCTTCCTTCCCAGGCGTTTTGCGTGCTTAGTTTTGTATCTTTCAAGGTTCTCTAGTCTACAGTTTATTACTGTCATTTTGTTTCTGGCCTCTGTTTCTTCAGATTTTTCTGTTTGCTTTACATGAAGGATTTTGGTCTCACGTTAACACTTTCAATTAAAAATTTTCTCTTCTATGTAAATAGGGAAGGATAGAGGGGGTGAAGGGCACACAGGTAATGGGGAAAAAATAAGAACCAAGATACATCATGTACAGGTGCAAACACCCAATGATAAATGTAAACGTATTGTATACCTAAAATGTACCAATGAAAGAATTTAAGGAAAAATAAATTCTCTTCTAAGAAATAGCTTATTTTGATACAACTACTATATTTCTTAATTGCTCCAATATAATGAATAAAGAAAAGACATTTCGCTCTCATGTTACTTGCTAAGATGTAGTTGATATAAATATTAATCACCATTCCCTCTCTTTCTTGGAAAAGTCTGTAAACTAGTCTTCCACTAGATATATAGTAAATGCAGTTTTTCTTGGCATATCTTGTTGATAACAATGAAAGGACTAATGTAAAATTAAATGAGAGTTCCTTTGGAGCTAAGGAAATTTGCTATACTCAAGTAGAGCTGTATTTAATAACTTGTCTGAAGTAATGGTGGCCATGCTTCATTGCTAAGTAATGTGAATACATTGTAGAAACACTTTTCTAGACTTGATTTTTGCAGGGTTTTTTGGCTGTTTGCCCTGAAGAATGACCACTTGTGACACCAAGACCGAGAGAATTCCTCACAGATAGAAGTACTATAAACAAAACCAAAATAAACTTTGCTTCTCATACATCATTTAAAAATGGGTGGTATAATACGCTGATGTGATTGAAAGCTTATGATTTGGCTTTATTTATAAAGTAATTTTTATTCAGTAGTGTTACAGTAGCAATAGTAAATGAAAACAGATTCCAACAGAAGCATTTAAACTTTTTTGAAAACAACGATTTGTTGTCCTTTGCATATTTGAAAGGCTTTAATATATTTAAGATTAATTTAAATTACATCATTCACAGCTTTAATGATTAGTAAACCATTTGTAGTGGTCTCCAATGTTAACAAAATTCTTTTGATACTTTTACATAAGTAGTATGCTGGGATGGACTAAGATTTTATTACAATATTATAGCACTTTAGAGTAATTGACAAATTCTTTGAAAATGTCTGTCTCAGTATCTTTTAATGTGAAAAAATGTCCTTAGCCATTAAAAATAATTATCCTATGCGGAAGCATATTAACTATTGTTGGTAAAAATTTTTAATGAGTAATTTTCAACTATAAAAGAAAATGTTATCTAAACACCTTATCATATTCACAAAAGATCTGTTGCCATAGTATATGTCACATCATAGAAACTGATCAGTTTTTTAAAGTCAAACAGTTGGGAAAACTGTAAATACTGTGGCAAGCAGGTTCTCATTCAGTACATAGACTACCTTAATGGGTAGCTTTGGATGATGTAGCTATTTGTATATAACAAAGCTTGGCTTCCTTTCTTTATTAAATATTACAACCTGTTTTTTCTTTTCTTTAAGGTGGTTTAGATTAGAATCCAAACAAGGAAAAAGAGTCAAAAGCAGGGGTGAGATAAAGGTCAATATTCAATTCATGAGGAACAATATGACAGCAAGTATGTTTGACTTATCAATGAAGGACAAAACAAGATCTCCTTTTGCAAAATTAAAAGATAAGATGAAAGGTAGAAAAAATGATGGAACATTTTCTGATACGTCTTCTGCAATCATTCCAAGTACTCACATGCCAGATGCCAATACTGAGTTTTCAAGTGGTGAAATACAGATGAAATCCAAACCAAAAAAACCTTTTCTTTTGGGTCCTCAGAGACTCTCTTCTGCACATTCAATGTCTGATTTAACTGGGTCCCACGTATCTTCGGAGAAACTAAAGTCTGGCGCTGTAGGTCAAACACATCTTGGACGCCAGATAGATTCCTTTGGTGCAGTTCCAGAAAGTGGTAAGTGGTTCCTTTTTTCTAATTGTACCTTTAGTAGCCTGAAATAATTTTCCAGGTTTTAAGATTTAATTTTTAAAGTTAGAAAATAAAAATGCAGTTTCTTGTATTTTCTAAATTTAGTCACATATTAAGTATTGTGTGCCTTTAATACCCCTAAATGATGTTTGTTGAAGGCAGAGGTTGTTTGCATTTATATTTATATTATTAGATAATAATAAATGAGTCCCAGTCTCCCTTCATGGCCAGGCTTCTTTTATAACTGCTGTTTCTTCCATCTTGAAAGCCAGAAGCATAAATGAATATTCCATTTCATAATGTCCTTAAAAAAATACTTTTATGTTCAGCAGTAAGAAAGTAAACAATGCTAATATGTAACAAAGAAATATCCTTCAGAATTTCCAGCATTATCATACCAACAGATTCTTGACATCATAATTTGTTTATGTGGTGGTTTCTGAGCCTAAGAAATTAGTAATTGTCTAACAGTGCACTAATTATTAATAACCTAGATACTTCAGACTGCTATACCTTACCATTTTAAGGTTTTCTTTGATTATTTTTAAGGTTAATACCTTTAAATAGCTAATTGTGCTTATTCTAAAAGCAGTAGAATGTGTCAAATAGTGTGATGTAATGTGTACTAAGTACAAAATTGTTTGTAGGAAGTCTCAAATCTCCACACAGAAGAACATTAAGCTTTGATACTTCTAAAATGAACCAACCTGACAGCATTGTGGATGAAGGTGAATTGTCTTTTGGAAGACAAAATGACCTATTTACAAACGTGACTGCTTCATTACCCCAAAAATTTGCAACACTGCCAAGAAAGAAGAATCCATTTGAAGAAAGCAGTGAATCATGGGACAGTAGCATGAATTTGTTTTCAAAATCAATTGAAGTAAGAAAAGAAAATAAAAGAGAGAAAAGGGAGAAAGTTAGCCTGTTTGAAAGAGTGACTGGGAAAAAAGAAACCAGAAGGTCTGATAAACTTAACAATGGGGGATCTGATAGCCCTTGTGACTTGAAATCACCTAATGCTTTTAGTGAAAATCGGCAGGA
This sequence comes from Heterocephalus glaber, assembly GCF_053883595.1. Taxonomy (NCBI): domain Eukaryota; kingdom Metazoa; phylum Chordata; class Mammalia; order Rodentia; family Bathyergidae; genus Heterocephalus; species Heterocephalus glaber. The sequence continues at coordinate 66,394,379 of NW_028258320.1, forward strand.
CTATTTTGATTATGACTCAACTAATCCGTTTACAACAAAATTCAGGGCTTCAAATATAATGCCATCTTCAAGGTAAGCTTAATATGGGGGAATTTGTGCTCTTTGGGAAAATCTTGTACTTGGAAATATCAAATACTCCTTTTAAATACATGGATATTTTAAATTTGTTTCATTTTACTTGAAAAAATTCCTATTTTTAAAATTAATTATAGAGCCAAGCAGTGCTACATACATCTTCTGAATTGAACTTTTTATCTTGGATGAATAAAAGATTCTTATTCCCTCCCCTAGTCTGCTCCTATTTATGTGTGCTCGAACCTCTCCAAAACTTTTGGGGAAAGCATCGTGGCTTTTGATGAGACATGACGAGAGTGCATAACCCAGAGGTGTTAGAAAGCTGTTTCTGTATATTTTCCAGGTATTGATTCTTGGACTATCTGGAGAAACAGTAGGCCAGTAGCAGCCCATGGCCTATTTAAGAAATACTGGCTTAAGTACTTATGGTTTCATAATAGATGCTAACTATACTTATTAAATTACTGTTTAGAAAAGTTTTTACTTGTGAATGTTTATTGGAATTCAGTGACTCTTGTGGGTACTTTGGTATGGTACACTAAAGGGATATGATGATTTATAGTTGTAGAAATTATTATGATAAAGATTAGAGTTTTAAACTCTGAATTCTCACTTATGTGTATATACTATGTGTATATTATCCCTTAGAAGTTGGAACTATCTACATTTAAATGCCATTATGGATTATGCAGAAGTGAATGATGGTAAACTGATTAAGGAAACCTCAAGAAAAGAATAAGATGAATTTAATGAAATCTTATGTTATTTTCATAGAAGTGCACAATGGAATGTTTGCCACGTAATGAAAGTTTTCTTCATAGACCTGAATGGGAATCTTGGCTTGGTAGTGCTGTGACCTCTATAAACCTCAGCATCTTCATCTTTGAAATGAGGAAAATAATACCTAAGGGTGTGATTCAGTGAGGATAAATCGTATAGGAACTGGTGAATGGCGACTGCCACAATGAGAGCATCCCTAAGCCAAAATCCAAAATATGAAATGCTTTTTCTTAAGAAATACTGGCATAAGTGTTAATGGTTTCATAATAATAGAATTCTTTGAGTTTTGGGTTTTGGAGCATTTCAGATTTTGAATTTTTGGAATAGGAATACTTAGCTTGTAAAGTCAATGCAAATGTTCCAAAATTTAAAAAGCTCCAAAATCTGAAACACTTTGCTTCCTAAGCATTTTGGATAAGTGAAACTCAACCTGTATTATGTTTTATGCATTGTTATATCTTTTTATTTTATTTTATTTTTATTTTTTGGGGTACCAGGGATCAAACTCGGGACCTTGCACTTATGAGGCAGGCAGCGGAACCACTGAGCTAAATCCTCGGCTCTATGTCTTTTTTAAAAAAAGCAGCATTTTCTTTGTTCCTCTACGAATAGAAAATGTGCTAACAGTCACTTTTTAGGCTTTTCTCTCAAACATCTTATTTGTGTACCTTCTGTGACGTGTTAGAAAATATAAATTTAGGTCGGGGATTTAGCTCAGTGGTTCCACCGCCTGCTTCGCAAGTGCAAGGACCTGAGTTCGATCCCCGGTACCAAAAAAAAGAAAATATAAATTTAAAGTTTTCATAGGAAAGTTTGTATTTATTTTGCTTTCTTTTATCAATAAATGGGTATTTGCTGTGATTTTAGAAAGCATCATTTAGTTTTGTTTATAGATGTACTCCTGAAAAATAAAATGTTATATAGTTACCAGTATTTTTATTGAAGAGTTTATAGTTTTGATGTGGTATTCTAAAATATTTTATATTGGTATTTCATATATTGTGCCTGAATATTTCATTAAATTCTAAATTACATGGGTAGGTAAAAATATATTTCCTTCCTTCACCTTTTACTGAACTTATTTTTGCAAAAGATTATTGGAAAGAATTGTCTAAAATAACTTAGATAATTTTAGTGAAGAGCAAAGAAATAGGAAATAGTACAAAAATAATATTTTAAGTAAAGTAAACATATGAAAAAATAAGTATCCTCAAATCTTTAATCGGTTTGTGTTTGGACTTGTATACATGGACTGCCATAGGATTTAAAAGTGAGTGTGACCTTTTGATATAGACTTTGTTTTAGGTTACTTCAATATTAATGGGGTTTCGATAAAAAAATACAGCTGTTTATGATGTATGTATAAAAATATTGCAATTACATAAAGTTTTTTACTTTCAAAACTGTTTTTCTCCTTCATGTTTATAAAACACTAGATATGAGGACATACTGTGTAAATTTCTAAAAGTTACTCTTTGTGTCATAGGCCATCTTTGCGGTAAATGTAAAACGTGTGACAAAGGGGTAGCTCTAATTAAGTGTAAAAAGACAGAAGGATGCATTCAGCATAAATAGAACTAGAAAAAGAGTACAGTTCACATTTTCAGCAAGCATCTTTATCCTGGGTAGAATTTGGGAGGATATTGTCAACGTGTTGTTGTCTTTACATAGCACTGTATGTATAGTATCCTCCCAATATCAGCCCTCACTTACGTGGGACCTATATTTTTCACATTAATATCCAAACCAAATATACTTTTAAAGCTACCAGTTCATATCACTAGGACACGTGCTATGAATTATTTTTCTAATGAGGCCAAATATATCTCTTTATAGAGCCTTGCGTTCTTGGGAACAGTGTTTTGTAAGAATACTGAACAAGGTTAAAGATAAGATATGTAGCTGTGAAACTGGATTTTGTTTTTGGTGAGTGAGTTGGTTTACCTATGATTGCAGGTATGTAAGGACTGTAAATAATGTGTATGATTAAAACTGGAGTATTTTCTTTATGCCCCCAAATTTTAAATGTACCAAGGAACATTTTGTTAGAAGTTAGTAGAATTTTATTTATTTTGTAGGTAAAGTCCACTGGAAAAAAAATCACATTGAAAGTCATAAAACATACTTTTTTTTGCTTCTGTTCTTGGAATAGTTCCCATATCCTTGTGGAAAACAATAGAAGAAAATAGGCTTTACATTGGGTTACTTCAACAAAGAGTAGGACTCTTCAAAGCACTTTTTTCCTGAAGTTACTAATTCACAGAATCTTTGTAATATCTCCCTGCTTCCTTGAAGCCTTTCTTGGACTTCTAGGGAGTGGTGGTGATTTCCTGAGCTGTAGCATTTTCTGCATAAGTCTTACATCTTCTATGAGCATCACATTGTTCACTAACAGCTTAGTCCTTTTCCCTCCCACCATCACAGTTTAGCGCAGGGCCTGCATATGCATATCATTTATCTTTTTGCCCTTGCTTTCCACCATGACGACCATGATGCTTCGTAGACAGTAGGTGTTAGATATTTTGGATAAATGAACACAGGTGAGCAGACCAGTTTCCTGGAATACTATTTTCATCCTGTAGATCTGCTTCCAGCCCAGTCTTGAGCCGTGGAGATCTTTCTTGATAGACTGAGAACACCTCACCCATAAGGTGAATATGTACATACTTTTATGCAACTTAAACATTGTTGAAAAGCTAAGTTTTAAAGGATTACTAAAGTTTAATATTTATAACATATAACGCATTCTGAAATCTGTAAGGACTGTTAGCATAGGGTAGTGGCTGTAATAACGCTACGTCTCAGTGGTTTATTACAGTAAAAATTTATTGCTCACTGTTTTCACAAAGCAGTTATGGAGGAGATGGAAAAAGTTGGTGCTCTGCTCCATGAAGTCATTCAGCTGCAGGCAGTCTTTCAGGAACCAGGCTGCTTTCTTGTAGCGCCACCTTTTGTCACATGGCTTCCGAGATCAGTACAAGAGGGAAGAAAGAGCAGCATCTGAGATGGAACATTTCTTTGTATCAAACCTGGCAGTAGTGTGCATTATATCCACCTATATTCCCTTGGCCAGAGCTCATTTATGTCCCAGTCCCATTGCAGCCAGTTATGGAAAAGGGGTTAGCTGTGTACTCAACAGGAAAGGAGTTGGGTTTAATGAGCATTCTGCATTGCGCGTACTGTTGACACTAATTCAGTTTTCCATGGAGAAGTCAGTTATCATCTGACTTGAATGCTTGGTACCTGTCAGACTCCTACAGCATTTGTACTTGAAAGTGTAGTGGAATTTTTGTTGTTTTCAAGAAAATGTTATATAAGTTTATAATTGGTTGTGAGTTGTGTTTCAGAATTATTGCTGCTCTTGCTTTTTATTGATTTGTGTCAGTGTCAAATTTTTATTGTCATTTACAACTGTCCTATCAACTAAATTGTTGGATGTTTTCCTTCATAATGTGGAAAGCAACAATTTTTTCTATTAGCAGAATATCATTTTTCAAAAACAAATATGCCTGGGGAAGTGTAAATGAATGGGTGTGTTCACCAAACCGAAATTGTTTTTTCTTTAAAAAACTAGAGCATAGCTTTAGACTCTTCACTTCATCTTGGACACATGACCAGATTCTAGCTTATTAAAGACTTAGTAGAATAGATGTATTCCACTTCCAAGTGAAAACCTCTCACACAGTCTTCCACATTGCACCTCCTCCACACCCTAGACCAGTGGTTGGCCAGTGACCCCCTGGGCCAAATCTGGCTTGTTTGCTGCTCCCTGTTTCTATAAATAAAGTTTTGTTGGAACACAACTGCTCTTACCTGTGTATGGCTGTTTTTGTGTTACAGTGATAGAATTCTGTAGTTGGGTCAGAGGCTGTATGGCCTGCAAAACCAAAGTATTCAGCATTTGTCTTACTATACCGTGCTAACCTGGATCAGTGGAATGGAGCATCCTGGGTCCCGGCATGCATATGAATGGTACAAGACCAGGAATAGCCAATTGTACTTTGTCTGAATGATAGACTCTCAGAATACCAAGTTGCTGAGATTGTTGCATGTATTATACACTTAGCATTGCTTATCCTGTTCGAGAAAGCCCAAGTTAAAAATGCTTTTAAGAACTACTGATTTCCAACACCAAATCCAAACTCTTCTTTTTATTTATTTATTTACTTTTATTTTTTGGTACCGGGGATCGAACTCGGGTCCTTGTGCTTGTGCAGCAGGGGGCGAAACCACTGAGCTAAATCCCCGGCCCCTAAACTCTTCTTTTTAAATTACAGCACTTACTACATTTTGATTCTTCTACCTCCAGCTTTTTTTTTTTTTTTTTGCTATTTCTCACCACTGTTCCAAGTCAGTTAATTTCCTTATTGTATCTCTCTACCCTGCCTGTAAGCCATGAACCTCCATTCCTGGGCTCAGTTGTGGGCCACACTCTTGTCTCTTGGATGTCAAAGGCTCATCTCTCATTGATGCTAAAAACTAATTCTTGAGTAACAACTTGGTGTTACCCTTTGGATTTCTGCTGATACAGAAGTCTTGTGATGTTTATTGTATCTGGTTCTTATAGTCTTCCCCACTGAGCTGACTTCATAATGCATGTCCTTTAATATTTTTAAATTCTGCAGGACAATATCTGCATGACAGTTTATTGGACCTTACCTCAGACAGAATTAGGATTTTTAGTGAATGGGCTCTGAAAGACAATTCAAAACTTGAAAAATTTCCTACTGGTTATCAAATTGCTGATCTAAATTGTATCACCTATTTATTTTGTAAGCATCCAGTAAGTTATTTTTTAATGACTAGGAATTGTGAGTTGTGCTGATAAAGTTAGGTTTGAACAGACACTTTAGTCCCATTCACTTAGTCCTTTGCTTACAGGATCAGACCCTAACTGAGGTGGAGGGTTGAAACATATACAAAAGAGTAAGAGATGTGGATGAATATTTTTTTAAAAAGCCCCCAAACCTAAGTTATATATTGGGCATTCTAAGGAGCTTTAGGCTCACTGAAAAAGTTCAGTATTCTACCTAATTAGGGAAACTCATTAACATACAGAGAAAATTATTGTGCATGTCTTTCTGAATTTTATAAAAGTCAACAATATAAGCCTACTCTTGTGATAAGCTAATGTAATTTGAGACTAGAGGACAAGCCAATCAGAGAACAAGGACTAATTGTAGATATTTTTACCAGAGAATTGTGTTTTAGGGACGTTGGTCTATTTGTGAACATGCTTTCAGTTCACTGCTTTGTGCTTTACTGCAGTTAGGAATACCAGTAGCACATTCTTAGTTGCTCTATGATAATTTAGTGCTGTATTTTATATTATTCCTGGTAATAGTGATTTTATTAGAGTATATATTTCTAATGTATCTCTGTTTGTAATAAGCCTGCCTCCTCCTTAGCTGATGAACTTAGGTCAAATACTTATTTTTTTAAGGCAGTACAGAAATGTTATTGAAGGTCAGAACCTCCTACTTATCATTAATATTTTTAAATTTTGCATGACAGTCTGCCTTTTGCTGTTGAGATCAGGTTGACCTCCTTCCCTCCCTCCCTCTCTCTTTTTTCCTTCCATAACTAGTTAACTATTGTCTATGATTGTGTCATATCTTTCTTAGGAACTATAAAAAATTGGTTACCCAGAATATGTAAGTGTGTTTCTAATTTTCACAAATCAAAAATCACCACAGGCCTATTACCATGTAACCATTTTTATGAAGTTGTAAAACATGTTTGTAAATAAATAAACTTGTTAACACAGGTTACATTTTTATTTAAAAAAGTGAACAAATGATCTGAAAAAAACCATCATAGTTTTTGAAACTTAACTTTTATAACACCCCTATAGATACCATTTTTTTCCCATGAGTGAGTTTCAGGTTCAGTTTTTGGCATCATAAACTTTACCATGCTTGAGACTTATGCTAATAGCAGTATTTACTTTTTGTTCATATTTGTTTTGTCCTATGGTAGACCATAAATCTTTTTTTTTGGTACCGGGGATCAAACTCGGGCCCTTGCGCTTGCGCAGCAGGCAAGGAAACCACTGAGCTAAATCCCCGGCCCTAAACCATAAATCATTTACACAGCTGAAAATTTATGAGACTGAAAACACAAACTTTTCATGATTTTTAGAGCCATTAATCCATTAATACCCAGGGATTTACAGTGTTTTTAGTATAACAGTAACTGGGAACATGAAATATGCAATGTGATTAGTTCCCATAACACTAACTAGAACTTCTATGTTTAACTCCCAAGGGACTACTTGAAACTTTTTTACCCTTTGCCATTTTAATACTCATTATAATGTCTCATTAATTGGTGCATCTCCCAATGGGTTAATTTGCAGATACCAACCATTCCATCTTTTTGCTAACTCACTAATGCAAATTGATATTTACAGTCTTCAAAATTGAAAACAAAAAAGCTCAGTAACAAAATGACAAAGTTTGCTAATCTTTTTGAGCAGAGATTAAGATATAGAGAGATTATGTGAGAGAGAAGAAAACAAGCCAAAAACCCACAAAAACTACTGTAGGCTAATAAACTGATGTGAAAATTTCTCAATTTACAGCACTTGACAGGTGCTAAAAGAAAAGCATCTTTAATTTTAATGTGTTGTTAGGACCTCTTTAGAGAGATTGTACAAGTTATTAACAAGGTCCTCTGAGACAGGAGATGGGTAATTAACAAGACCTATGGAGATATAGTTTAGGTAATTAACAAGCTCTTAGGCACTGGACACAGGATAGCACAGAGCGAGTCCAATAGTTAAAGAGAACAGGTTGTTACGATATGATCAAATACAAGATAGAGTATATAAGTCCTCTGGAGGTTTCTGATAGGAAGGTATTAAGATTATATTCTAATGACCCCACTGTGTTAATTTTTGTGAATCAATATGTAAGCTTTTCAGTTTAACATTTAGGATAAAATTTGAGAGAATTATTGCTTTGTAAAACCAAAGGGCAGGGGAGATTGTTACATGTAGATTAATCATGTCTGTTAATTGTCACTAATGAATGTATATTGGAGAAAATTACATTGGACACACATAAATTGTATGACTGTCAATTGTTTTAAACATTTATTGTTCAGTGTGTTTTTTTCACTTGTGGCCTTTTGGCTAAAATTACTTGACCTTGTTCTCATCCTGAATTTAAAATGGTCAGCAGTCCAATAGGGACAAGATTTGGTAAAGTCAAAATCACTGGAGAGAAATACATATGAGTTAATTACAGTGTTAAAGAGAAATGTACAAATGTATACATTAATTATATATAATTATATATTAATATATTTATTAATTATAAATGTTTAAATATATAAACTCCTAAGTAGTTATTGAAATTTGCATTCTTGTGTTCAAATTTTAAAAAGTCAGAAGACTGCCCTGGTTCCTGTTTGGATTTTACCTATTAGCTCAAATTCCTCCAGTCAGTCTTCTATGCTACCCTCAAGACTGAGAGTTGATACTCCTACTTGGAAATATTTGATCTAGTTACTTCTGGTGTAAGTTTAATATTTCCAGGGTGTGAATCTTAAGTTTTGGTTCAGAAAACTCTCGCATTCAGCAGGCATTTCTTACAAACATATTCTAAAGATTAATAGTATAAAGAAAGCACTTGTAAGTCTACTAATTCTTTCCATGGCCACCTGTCTTACTGTGGCTACTGCAGTCCATCAGGATGATTTTCAAAAATTTTAACTCATAATCAGATGTTTTCATTGTCATTATTTTTGAATATTAGCCATATACAGTGGCTTCAGATTATTAAGATAAATCATCTTTGAGCTTATAGAAAAAAGTGTGTAAATAAATATAGGTCTTTTATGCTAAGGACTGGGTAATGTATGGAACTAGGAATCTGTGGACATTTTCAAATTGGGCCGTGATATGATTGGATCGACAACTTAGCCCTGGGCTAGCATGGAATACCTGTAGGGTAGGGGATAGGGAGGAGGACTCAGAACTCAGGCAGGAAAGCTAGTTAGGAAGTTACTACTGTTGAGATGGACTGGTGCAGGTCATAAGAGAACACCTTCCAAAAATAACTCCTGGGCTGAAATAAACAGAACTTGCCCATTCTCTTTTTGAGTGGGTAGGGTGATGGTGGGGTTCTGGTAAGGGAGAAGAAACAATTATTCCAATGGTATGTTTTAAATTCGATGAAGTGTAGTTTTAAAAGTTGCATTTTATTTAGCATGACACTATCAGGTTTATAGTCTTTGAATCAGAGTTGGGATTCTAGTCTTGATGGGGAGTTTGAATTTTTTGTTTTCGTTTGTTTTCATGAGGTGCTTTTTTGTTTTGGAGAATAGTAACTATTTTGAGTTGAGACTAGCATATTAATATCAAAACAGTAAAAGTTCTCAAAAGTTTGCTTTTCAGCACCATAACAAACTTTGGCTTCTTTGAACACAGAATGCAAATTTCAGTAACTACTTATGAATTTATACATTTAAAGTATTCTCTTTTTAACATTATAATTAATCCACATATTTCTCTCAGTGATTTTGATTTTACCACATCTTGTCCCTACTGGACTTCTTCTGTTAGTTTCTTACTAAGAGAATAGCTTGTATTTCTTATACACTTGGCCCTTATTTCTGTGTGCATCACTTCTTCAGGCCACCTGCTTGTGTGCTTAGAATATTTTCTTTTGGGCAGTGTGATTTTTTCCCCTATGATTTCTTTTTTTTTTTTAATGACAATAAAACTATACCTTTTGAAACATAGGCAGTGTTTCTGCATATTTAATTTATGGTAGGTAATGGTGCTATCTTGTGGCCAGGATGTTTTAAATAGTGCTAGTGATATAAAATAAAACAGTTGGGGCCTGGGATGTAGCTTGGCGGCACAGCGCTTGCCTGGCAAGTGTGAGTCCCTGAGTTCAATTCCCCATACCAAAAAAAGATAGATAAATAAATAAAATAAAGCAGTTGATTTGATAATGAAACAATTTTCCTTATATGTGTTTAATTCATCTCAAAAAATGTTAGGATCCAGACATTTGACATACGTTCTTGAACTTATATTTTAAAGGTGAATTATTGCTTTGATTGTTGTATTAAATGTTACTGTATAATTATAAATATTAAGATATTTGTTGTATATTAAATGTATACCACAGATATTTTATGTACTTATTTTAAGCTTAGAAATCTTCCTGATAATCTAGAACCAATATCACTTAAATAGCAATCACTTGCATCAGCTTGGTCTTCTTAGAATAGAACAATTCAAATGGCTTGTTCTTCTTTAGGGTTTAACAAATGTACATAAAGTTGCACTAAGGCTCAGAGTGGAGATTTGAAGGTGTTATTTATACTGTGCTAAAGTCCTAGCCATGCCAGCTATGCAGACAAGGATATGTAAGAAATGGTCAACATAGAACCTATGGTCAATGTAGAATGAATTGTGTTGGACATGTGGAGTTTGCTTTGGGAAAAGAGGAAAGAGCAATTCAATCTACTGACAAGTAGGAATGCTTTTTCAAGGAAGAACCCTTTGGGCTTGCTCTTGACCACTGAATTTGTTTTAAGTTGGAGAATGAGTCATTAGATACCCCATTTTAGTAAATAGCAAGAAAACTCATTTTAAAAAGTGGCGAGATACATTTTGAAGAAATATTTTATAAGTAGTGACTATGTACTGTTATATCATTAGCTCTTTACTAACAGCTGAGTTATTTCACCATTTCTTTTCTAGTTGGAGTTATTCGCTACATTCTATGTCTGTCATTCCCTGGCTGGTAGGTTCCTGAGGAGGCATGTTTGCTACTGTAGGCTACCAAGGAGCCAATTAGCGAGTGCCCTGCCGCAGCTCCACATTGAGTATAATGAACTCTTTGTTAAGGAGCCTGATATGGGAATGAGGTGTTCATGTTAATCACATATTTTGTTTATCAGAGGCATACAGTGTTTTTATTTCATATAGATTTTCAACTTCAGAGAAATTAATTGCCCAAAATTATTAAAAATGAAAGACTGAATATATTTAAGTTTTGATTCAGAGGTATGCTTGATTTACTTTTTCCCATGCAGTATTTTACAATGTAACATAATAATATAAATACTAATACAATATTCTAAAGGAAGTATAGGATAAGTATGAAGAGTTCAAATTTAGGAGTCAGGTCTGGGTTTGAGTCTGCATGACCTTGCTTATTAACCTTTCAAAGCCTTATTTTATTCCAGCTATAAAATGAGGATAACAGCCTTGGTGTAGAAGAGATTAAATAAGATGCATGTTTGACACAGTATAGTTGGAAATGGTTGCTTTTGGTATGACCTTATTACACATCATGTACATAACATAACAGTTGCTTTAAATTAGATGGAATTTTTCTTAGTAACAGTATATTCGTAACTTAAGAAAATCTTAGAATTTGTTCAAGAAGACGGTTCAAGCTATTCCAGTAAGAGAGATAAATGTTACTTATTTAAAGCTCTTTAGAACATTTCAGAGTCCCATTAAGGAAAAGGGTGCCTGCCTTAGGAAATTCACTCAAACACTGGTATTCTCTTCTAGCCAGGATTTGAAGGTGGACTCTTTGGTTTCTTTGTCAGTGAAAAGTACCCTCCTTCCTCTTTGTTTTTAACCAGGAGTTTGTAAGAACTGTTCAACTAAGTCTCTGGACTAAAGTTTCTTTAATATCCTGAAGTAATAGTAATTGTATTTTTAATGTTGTCATTCTGATTTTAAAAAATACTCCTCAAATATTTTAATGTTAAATATTCTTGGATTGTTATTAAGTTACTTTATGGAATGATGTCTCTTGCACTTACAGCCGTGAGTAGGATCTTAAAATGTCACTTCCATGGACCTGCTATCTTTAGACTACTAGATGGTATATGTAGGGTGACATTCTAAAATAAAGATGTTTGTTTTCAAACTTGATAGTAAGGAATTGACATTTTTGCCCTTAATTGTAAGTTTTTGTATTCCCCTTCTTTTCAAATAAGAACACTTCTGATGGTGTGATGCAAGGCATGCATAAGGCAAAAACTGTGTCTTTAAAACCAGATGCAAATAGATACAAAATATATAATTGATTGTGCTAATGGGTAGTACAGTTAGTAGTGCTGGTGGAGATAAATGTTACAGAAGGTTAAATGGGTAAACTTAGCCTAGGCATTATGGAAAGGATAAAATTAATAGTGTCTCAAAGGATGGATCTGTGAAAAGAGAGAGGAAAGGGCTTTGGTGAAGAGAAAAGTGAAATCTTAAGGGGCCGTACTGGACCCCGCCTGTCTAAAGATGCTAAAGGTTAGAGGTAGTGCTGGAGGTGGGACCTAATTACTGTGAACTTAGCGTAGCAGAATGATTGACTTGCACCTAATGTTGTAGAAAGTGTGAAGAATTTTCAGCATGTGAGTGCTCTGATGAAAGACTATTATTTTAGAACTCAGGACAACACTGCTATTATATACTTGGTTAGAAGAGACGTATGAACTCTAGGAACGTTAACAGAGAGGCTGTGTTTCTAAGTACAATTTCAGATTCAGAACAAACACTTTTTGCAGTGAAAAGTAATTTTAATTATGTAACTTATAGGAACAGGACAGTAGGGAAATTTTCTGGTGTAAGAAACTTGCAGATACTAAAATCGATTAAGGCTATATAGTCTTCAAATTAGGATGCTGTGTTTTAGCTGTTACTGAATAGTATTTTTTTTTCTCTTCATGAAGAAACTTTTAGAAAAAGTTGAGAGCTGTATAGTACAATGTAGTATAAAAATTTTTGGTAAAATTATTCACCTGTTTGTTAGGAAGGGTTAGAAAGTTTTAATTTTAAATAAAACAAATGTATTCTTTCCTAGAAGAAATAGATTTCCATAGCTCTGCTGAAACAAATCCTTGATTACTAAGCATGCTTTAAGCCCAGGGGGTTTCTCAGCTGGGAATGTGGAGGAGTGGAACCTCCCAGTCACCCCAGCAGCTTTGCTTCCAAAAAGAAGTTTGCATAGCAGTTTGTGGCTTGTTAACCAAGGCAGGGGCCCTGAGAAGTCTGGCTGATTTGAATCCTCCTTGAAAGCCTCCAGAGGTAGTAGGGCTGGAAACATGGGAGTTGGCTGGCTAAGTCCCTCTGCAGGTTGTTCTTGAGCAGCTGAGGCCTACCTGGTGACTAGAGCTTCTCTTCCAGAACGTGGGCTTGCCTCAAGCCCAGACAAAAGGGGCCAGCCAGATGAGGGTATCTTGGCCAAGGGTGTCGGGGGCCCTCTGGCCTCTTTTCCTGGTCCTTAGGAGCCCAGGGATGCCTGGCCTTTGCCCTCATGGAGGACTCACCTCTGCCCAGGCTGTCCTTAAACCTTCTCCTCCCAGACGCAGGAAGGCCAAGGCTGCTGGGTTGTCCTTGGTCTCATAGGTAGGTGGAGATTATACCAGTTCTGGCCCTGGCAAGGGGCTGGTACTTTGTTTTCATCACTCCTTTTCACTTCTGCTGTTTTGCTTTGAAATGAAAAGGACTTGATTTAAAAAAGAAAAAGTTAACTAGTGGATAATGTGGCAGATGGTAGGCCAGGGTCTACTCAGAGGAATGGGACAAACACAACATGACTTCCCAGTGTGGCAAAAGATTCTTTTTATATCAAGAGACACATGATTATATTATGGAATAAAATGCAAAGGTTCACTAGAATTTTTAAGTTCAACTTGAGATGTCAAAGAAATTTTATGCTTATTGCTAGATTTCTTCTCATGTATTAGGGGTACTAAAGAGAAAAAGTTTGAGAAGCTTAGTTCTAAAGGAATGGAATTTGGGATCCATAGGGCTGTGTTTAGAAATTTGTGAATTGTTTGGCTGTCTATATAATAATTACTATTCCTTTTCTTGACTAGGAGAAAACTGTAAGTTAAACTTGATTAAACATTATATGCTGGATGAAACGTGCCTTTATTTCATAGACATCCTTAAATCCTCCAGTGTTAAGGCTTCCTCTAACAATTTATACGATATGCTCTTACTCATTTTAGAAAAGCAGCCGGGTCTGAATTGGCTGTCCATATAGTCTTTGGTGTCACTGACCACAGTTTTTAATTGTCTTGCCTCTGAGATCTCATAAAAGATATCCTGTGAGAATATTAATAAGTAAATTACTGTTAATCCCCATAGACATTTATGTATTAGTTCTCTTTTGTCATTTGAGTGTTTCGTGTGCATGCCCAGTCCCAGGAGAGAGAAGATAGTATTTTACTCTGTAATATTATTTGATTTAGTCCTGAGTTCTTTGCCTTATTGAAAGAAACAAAAAAAGAAAGACAGACAGACATACACATCGAGTTTCACCTTGTCTCCTAAGCCCTGTTTGTATGTGTAAAAAATAACTGAAATGTGCTAACCATTGTATTTACTAGCTAGACTCTCCAGATAGTTCATTTTTTTAGAACTTTGGAAAGAGAATTATTAAACAACATTTAAAAAAATTCCTTTAGCCTGTAACCTCTATGGAAGAAGATATATGAAGTAAGATATATGAAAATAACTTAGGATTTACCAAAAGAATCTTATATTAATCTGTATTGTGGTCAAATGCCTAAATCGGGTAGACCTGATAGGTATGCTGGATAAACTGGCTGACTGAATTGATTTTTATTGTAAGTCCACCAATGTGAAAACTAATTTTAATTCTTACTGACAGTTATAAATATTGGAACAATTCTTCTGTCTTAAAAAGAAGTGAAAAACATTACATTAATGTACTCTCACATCTAGATCTAAGTAATTTTTGTTAAGCAGGAAGACAGTTTCTTTTGCTCTTTGGGGATTTGATATCTTGTTGGTTGAATTTGTATTGATCTACCTTTGATTTACTCTATCAACATTATTCCAGCATTTGCAGATTTTTATTAAATACTAGATGTTATTTAGCACCCACCTTTTATGTATCTGCCTTACCATAGACACTGTGTCAAATGTGAGAACTGAAAAGATTAATGAGATATGGTTCCTTTCTTTAAGTGGCTTCTAGTAAAAAGGAATGGGAAATCCCAGGGATGGGGATAGATAGAAGCCAGACCTTTTTACCTTATATTGGAGTTATACTTTGCATATAAAACATCTTCATACGCATTTCTTTTAACCTTTTTCTAATCTTAATTCTTTGAAATAGTAACATTTTTATTTATTACATTTTAACCACTTAAGGGTTTAACCTGAGCATCACTGGGGCAGCAAGTTTGTTTACATACTATCTTGAGCATTGCTTGAGACGTCGATTCTTGTATTGAATAAATTTGATAAAATTTTCATTTTTATATTTCCTTTATATTATTTTATAAAGATTAACAAAAAATATGCAGCTTTTGGTCATCCTGTATTTAAATAATTGGACTGTTAAGTGGTTAAAAAACATGACAGTTTGAGCAAGTTAGTAGTTTGTACCTGGGCACTGAGTGATAGGCAGTCAGTCTGGAAAGATAAATTGGGTTAAATCTAATGGACTTTGAAAACCAGACTTAAAACCATTTATTCGGGAGAAGGTAGAGACCAGATGTTTGACAGTTGGATATTGAGGTTAGATTAGAGCAGGAGAATGCCATAGTCAGCATCCTAGCCTAGATGGACAAGGGGAGGGGCAGACTGAAGAGGCTTTACTGTGTTCTAGGCAGGAGGCATTTGAACTTGTGATTAGAAAGACAGCTGTGCAGAGAGTCCCAGCACCCGGAAGGAAGCTCCCCCACTGCCATCCCAAGCTCCTAGGGCCGAGAAGGTGAGCCGCGTGGGTGCCAGAAGCACTCCCCCCCCCACCCCGCCCACCCGGTGGAAATGAGAAGACACATAAACAAGTCTCAAAAACAGACTTCTGGATCATCTACAGCAACCCCAAAGGGAAACGGGATGGAACAATCTGATACTCAACCACTTGGACTCTCTGAACTGGCAACAAAAGAGGATCTGGGAAAGATGAAATCAGAAATAATTACTCAGATAACAGCAAAGATTTTGCTCATGGTGCAAGACATGATTAATAAATCTAGAAGGCCAGGGATTTAGCTCAGTGGTTCCGGTGCCTGCCTCTCAAGTGCAAGATCCTGAGTTCGATCCCTGGTACCAAAAAAAATAAATCTAGAGAGGACACAGATAAAAAGATAGAGGATCTGAGGAACATGATGGAATCCCAACATAGGAAACAAATGGAATCCATAAAACAGATGCAAACAGATTTCCAGGAGATTAAAAACTCCATCGAAAGTCTGCGCAGCAGAATGAACCAATGTGAGGATAGAATTTCAGATATAGAAGAAAAGATTGCAATTAGTGACCAGGAAAAAAAAATTGCTTTAAAATTGGCAAGGAACACGAGAAATCAATCCAGCAGCTGCTAGACGATGCAAAGAAGAATAACATAAGACTGATTGGAGTCAGTGAAGAAAGAGGAGAGAGTGCAGATGACATAAAAAAACTTCACAGAAGAGATGTCAGAAAATTTCCCAAGGAGGGGGAAAGAACTTGACATACAGATAAGTGAGGCATATAGGACTCCAAATAGCCTTGATCAAAGTAAATCTACACATAGGCATATAATAGTTAGGATTCCAGAAATCCAACAGAAGAACAAAATTCTACAAGCAGTGAGAGAAAAGAAACAAATCACATACAAAGGAAAGCCCACCAGAAACACAGCAGACTTCTCAATGCAAACCCTCAAGGCAAGAAGAGCTTGGAGTGATGTATTTCAAGCCCTAAAGGAAAACAACCTCCAACCCAGATTGATGTACCCTGCAAAACTATCTTTCAAAATTGATGGAGAAATAAGATACTTTCATGATAAAGAGCACCTCAGGAACTTCATGAATATCAAACTGGCACTCCAAAAAATTTTGGACAATACCGTAGGAAAAGACAATGAGGATCACAACCCCAGGAAACCCAGCAGAATGAATCCACTGGGCGTGACAAATTAAATGCAAAGGGGGAGAATCCAACAAAAAGAAAAAGTCATGACAAGGCTTTTAAAACTTTTAACTTCATCTCCCTAATGAGTGTATAATTCAATCTTGTTATTGTACTGATTAGTATTTTTCTGATTCTAGAATTGCACACCATTCCTTGTGTTATACTGGCTATTTATCATCTTATGTCTACATTTTAATTGGGTTGTGTATTAATGAGCTGTAAGAATTCTTTATATATTCTGGTCATAGGTTATATGCATTGTAAATATGGTCTGTTTAAGGACTACTTTTCATTTCAATGATGTCATTTAAAGTTCTAAATTTTGATGGAATCTCATTTATCATTTTTTTTCTTTTATACATCATGTCTTTTGTATCCTAGGTAGTTCTTGCCTACCCTGAATTCATAAACATTTTCCCTTATAATTTCTTCTTAAAGTTTTATACTTTTAGGCTTTCATATTTAGGTTCATAGATCCCTTCAAGTTATTTTTATGTATGGAAATAAAGGGTTGAGGTTAATATTTTATATACGGATACCAGATGTTCTAGTGCCGTTTGCTGAAAACACTATCTCTTCCTCGGCTCTTGAATTGAGTTTATATTCTATAAAATGCTAATGTTAAATAATCTTTCAAAACTCAGTGGACCATATATGTGTGGTTCTATTTCTAGATTCTCTGTTTTATTCCAATGATGTATATGTCTTTCCTTACATCAACACTGCCTTGATTACTGTACCTTTAGAAGTCTTAAAATTAGGTACTAAACGTCTTCCAACACTTTTTTTTTTTTTTTAACTTTTCTAGGTCCTTTGTACCCCTACATAACTTTTAAATTTCAATATCCAATTCTTCATTTATAGCAAGTATACATAGACCTGAATTTTTATATATACCTTGTGTTTTCTAATCCTGCTAAATTCAAATACAAGTTCTAGGGGTTCCTAGAGATTTCTTAGTATTTTCTCTGTAGATGATCATTTCATCTACATATAAAGATTTTGCTTCTGCCGTGCCAATCCTATCCTAATTGTGTCATTTTATTGCCAGACTATTTGGGTGGGGACTAGGTTTCAAAGTTTAATGGACAGATAAAGAGTAAGCACATCTGCCCTTGTTCCCCACCTTAAGGAGAAAGCATTGTATCTTCTCCATTCATATAAGGCATTCTCGCTGGAAGTATGGAGTACATGTCTTTAATCTGTTGAGAAGTTTCTGTTCTACTTCTAGTCTCCTGATAGCTTTTACCATGAACAGCTGTAGAATTTAGGCCAGTACTTTTTCTCCAACTAGTGACAGGATCATATGGCTTTTTCCTTTCCTCTGTTAAAATGATGACTTTTGGGGGTGGATCTTCCAATGCTGAACCAACACTGCCATCCCTATAACAAAACCACTTTCTACATTCTGCCAGATCTGACTTCTAAGAGTTTGTTTTGTCAAACAAATTTCTATCTATGTTCGTACTTTTTTCTTCTATTATCTTTATCCAGTTTTAGGATTAGCACAATGTTGAGTTCCTAAAATGAGGGGAGAAGTGTTCCTTCTTCTTTCTGCTTTAATTGTTTGATGTAATTTATCAGTTAAAATGTATATGAGCCTGCTGTTGTCATATAGGTAGGTTTTCAAGCTAGGAATATACTTTCTTTAATAGGTGCTATTCAAATTTTATATTTCCTCCAGAGTTAGTTTCGTTAATTTGTCTTCCAAGGTACTTCTTAGAAGTTGTCAAATTTATTTCCAAACATTTTTGAAATATGCTTTCTATATCCTTTTAAGTTCTGTAAAATCTGTGGTAATGTCTCCTAGATCTTAATATTGTAATTTAAAAAATGTATAATTGATATTGTGTAACAGGAAGAAAAGATCTAAAGGAGCAGGGGAAGTGGGAGGGGTAGGGGAAAGGAAAAAAGGGAAAAGAAAACATATGAGAAAAGTAAAAAAATGGAAACAAAGTCTTTGCAGATGGGGAAGGGTAGAGGGGGTGAAGGGAGGGCAGGGGAAGGGGAAAAAAATAAGAAGCAAGAGACTCATGTAATGGTACAAGATCCCAATGATGAATGTAACAGTATTTTATACTTAATCTTAGCCAAAAGGCCGAGATGCAATTGTAACTGTATTTTATACCGAAAATGTACCAATAAACTTAATGAGAAAAAAAAAAAAGAAAGATGGCTGTGCAGATAAGAAGCAGGAAGGTAGTGAGAGGTCCAGGCCTGAAGCTGAATGGGGGAGTTGATTTATAAGGCATGCATGCCGAACAGTGGGATGCAGGGTGTCTCTGTTGCTTCGCTTTGGGGGTGCAGGAAGCTGGTTGCTTTAGGAGGAAGAAACCAGCAGAACTGATCTAAAAGATGAGATGTTGACTGGTTTGGTAGACATTCATTTTGAGGTGTGGGTAGGATTCTTGGTCTGAGGCTTCTTTGTAAGCATGGCATTAAAAAGAATAAAGAGATAGTGGTTGAAAGGAAAAGATTTAGTAGCTATCCATCCCATATACCAGTGGCAGTTGAAGTAGTATGAGAAAGTGAAATCCCAAGGTAGTGAAAGGTCTGAAAGTAACCTTAAGAAACATCCAGTGTTTCTGACCTCAGAGTAATCAGGAAGATGACAAAGAAGGGACTATTTGTGAACACTGGAGAAATGTGGTTACCAGGTATCACAGCAAGAGTCTTAGAAAGAAGGAACAGTCATGGATATGAAATGGAGCAGAGAGGTTGAACAGAGGGAGGTGATTGCCTTAGTAAAACGTGTTTGTTGGTGACTTTCATCAAAGACACGGAGCTGCTGGTGGTGGAAATGTGTGTAGGATTACAGAGTGTGAGTAGAAGTAACAAAGCCAGGATTACTTGGGGTCGCTTAGAGATTGTCAAAATCAAGTTGGTAGAAAGTCTAAGAGCTAATGGGCAATAAATATGGTCCTCTGAGAGAGGTGAGTGAATACAAGTCGTCTGGGAGGCAATTGGGATGACGGAGTGGAGAATCAGAGAGGGCCATCAGTCAGGTGGGATTTTGAGTGCAGAAGAGATTTTTACGGTGAGTTATTGTACCCTACCTTACTGATTCCTTTGGAAACATTCTCAAAAACACTGTTTGTGAAGTGTGTTATAAATTGTTAGGCAGTGTAACTATGAGGTGACATTATTCAAATCCAGGTCCCTTCAGGTAGTTACACCACTTTAAAGGTGCAGGAGGAATGAATCTTTAAAGATACAGTCCTAATTTGGAAATAATTTTGAATACAAAGTCCTCTAGCCCTATGAATGTAAAAAATGTTAAATCAAGACTAGGAGGTTTTCTTGTGGCTATCGGTGAATTATCATTTATAAAGTGAATATATATATGTTTTGAGAAGAAAAATGAAATAATGTTCAAATAAGTAGTTATGGAGTATAAGCTAGAAGCTGAACATTTTTGTTTCTTTCCGATAGAGAAACCGAACCAACTTGTATTTTAATTGTTTTAAATAATTAAGTGAATAGTTTGCGCCTTGTGTTGTATCAGTTGCGTCCAGCAGGAAACAAATGACACTCAAAATGGATAGTTGAAGTTAAGAGGTATGTCCAGGATTAAGGGCATCAAGAAGGGCCTAGAAAGTGCCACCAAGCTTAGTTATAAGGAACAGCAACTCACAGCCTGTTCCACACAGAGGGCCCGAGCAGGAGTGGGGCCCGGGAGGGGAATCCATATCTGTCTCCCCTCCTCAGTGCCCTGGTTCCTTGGAGCTGCCTGTCAGTGCTGGAGCCGAAGGAAGCCACTGGGCCAGGGAACTAGGCTGAGGCACTGCCCAGAGATTAGCCTCCTGGGGTAAGGGAGGAGCAGAATGGAACAGGAAGAGCAAACAAGAAATACTGAGGATGGTTATTTCAAGTCCTGCATTGTTCTATGTCTTTAACACTAAGATTTAACCAGTTCTGGTTGGAAGAATCCTCAGAAAATTGCACTGGGCTCCTTGAAACTCTCCAAGGAACTCACTGGATTGCACAGCTTAGAATCTGCATGGGGGAAGAAGAAAGTATATGGCTCAAGAGCTTGAAGTGTAGAGTGTGGGTGCCTTTCTTTCATCTTTACTCTGCTGTTTGTGTTACCCTGGGTAAGCTTCTTGGCTTCTCTGTACCCATTTTCTCATCAATAAGTAGTTTAAAAAACAGCACTCATTTCATAAAATTCTTAAGGACTAAGTAAGCTAACATGTAAAGGGCTCGCTCAGAAAGGCACCTGGTACTATGGGTAAGGTCCAGTAAGTACCTGTGGATGTTAACACCAGTGACATTATTCTGTTCTTCATTGTAGATGACATATAAAACTAGAAATGTGGTATTTCTCTCCCTCTTTTCCAACTCCTTAGAAGGTTTTGTGTTACGTTGCATTTCTCAAATATACTACCTTCTTCCACCCGTCTTTGTCACTGTTGGGAAGCTCCTACTGTCTCAGTTAAACAAGACCAATAGGGTGCTGTCCTTTGAAAATAATCAATGTCAGAAGTTCTCTTGTGATACTTTAAGTTATATATTTATTTCCCATACATAATAAGGAATTGAATAAAGTTAGAGCAAGTTACTCCTCTCATTCCCACCTTCTATTTTCTTGCCTCCCCCCACCAGGTGGCACTCCTCTGGGTTTTACAGTTTGAATTCACTTATTAAATACAAAAGGGGTTAAGCTTTAGTCAAGATAGACTTTGCTTGGGGATCGAACTCGGGACCTTGCACATGTGAGGCAGGCGGCAGAACCACTGAGCTAAATCCCCAGCCCTACTTTGCTTTCTAATTTCACAGTACTGGGGTTTGGAAAGAGCCATTATGGAAGGAGCAATGGTACCCTACTCAGACTTGTTTGCAAATGCCTCTAGAAGGCTTAAGTACAGTTATATGCCTTCCCATTCAGAGATTTAACATCTTACAGCTAAGAAGTTAACACAGTAAGCGTTGCTCAGAGTAGCACTGTTAAACAGTTTTGATAGATCTTTGTTCTTTCCTGTGTTTTTATCTTCACAAGTATTTTATACTTTCTCATTCTGAATAGTCTCTTCCCTTTCTTAAGTGTTTTTGTTCTAAAAGAGTACATACATGTTTAAAAAAAAGAAAAAAAACACTTTGCTGTCAGATGCCCTAGTGATTACTGCAGTGATCAGTTTCTCACTTTATAGATTAGTTATTCTGATCTATATAATGGAAGACTAATCCATAGCACAAATTGAAAGACAATTTAAATTTCTTACCTGTTTACCTCTTGTTTATTCACTATTCATTCTAACTTTGGGATAAATAAATATGTGATATTATAGAAAAAATACAAATGATTGCTAGAGTAATAATTGAAAACTATTAATTTTAAATCTTAGAATTAGAGTTTACTTGGAAATATTCTTTAAAATTTGGAAATATCATAAAATTAAAAATTCAGGCTTTTGCCCAAAACCTTCAGAATGTTAAGGTCAATTTAAAATATTTTTAAAATATTAACTTAAAGTAGTTTCATCAGTTTAAAAGTTACTTTAAGATCCTCTGCCTCCTTCAGACTTCATTTCTGACTTCTAAAATTAAACTTCTGAAATTCTGGAATCTCAATTTATATAAACTTCTTTTTTCAATATGAGCATATCTGAGTATTTTATACCTGATGCAAAACACCATTTCCCTTAACCTGTCAGCAGCTCAATTGAGCAGTCAGACTGTATTATTCGATATCTCGTCTAACATGAGGACAGCAGTCCAAAGAGAAAGATATCACAAATTGGTGCCACACTTCGATAAATAGAGGCATTTTATTTTTCACCAAGCTAATTCAATCCAGTTCAGTTAACTCTTTTTTTCCCCCGTAAGGACACATCAAAAAAGGCAGCCATGAATGACTGAGTTTGTCATGTGTTTGACACGTCAATGTGTGAGTATAAAGCAGACCACAAGGGAGGGGATCGGCCTTTGGAACTCAGACAATACCCATTACAAGAGCTTCACGCAGACAACACTGGGCTGAGCTGGGCATCTCAGCTCACTCACACACTCAGGTACAATGGAAAAGGGCTGGGTCCGCTGCCCCAATGCCCTTCCCTTCACAGTAGTTGCAGCCTTTTAAACGTAACCATTCTTAAGAATTTTCAGTTGGTCATTGAGTTTCATTTTACTTTCCTAAGTGAAAGTGATTGGTCACTATGTATTAGGTTTGCGATGTTCTAAAAGCCTGTTCCTGAAAAACCCTTACTACACAATTGTAGAATCCTTTAGACATATATTGGAATTTATACAATCATAATATTGTTCATTGTCAAGGATGTAATGGGATGGATTGTGCCCCCCCTAAGTGTTTATGAGAGGTTAACATTGTCAAAAAATTGCCCATTGCTCTGTGGATGAGGTCCAAGATCCTCTTTGGCCTCAGAACCTTCAGAGGCTCCTTCCCCCAACTGCTGCTATTCTAGTCTCCTCATATCCTGCCCTGATGGCTCTGCCCAGCAGTCCCAGACCACGCCAGATGATCTGCAGAGCTCTCCTTGTCCTCTAGCCTACCAAGTCTGCCTTTCCCACTTGAACCCAGGGCCTTATGCATGTTAGGCAAGCACTTATCACTGAGCTATATCCCCAGCCCCTTTCTGTAACTTCAGATCCTACTTGTTCCATGAAGTAGGCCCTGTTTGCTGAATTGCTATAATAGAACATTGCTTTTCTCTATATGCTCTAAAAATGGAATTATGAAGAGTGCTCTCCTCTGCTTCCCCCAAGTGCAGCTCTGCCGAATGCTTTCCCACCACAAAATGATATTGCCCGATCAGTTTATGTGGCCTCTTGGTTCAGGGCTTCAGCTGTACAACCAGTGTTCATGAAGATCTGTATATAGAGAAAGGGACTAGTCCTGTGTATGTCACACATAGCAGGACAGATTCTAAAGGCAGACAGCTCTAGTCACCTGTGGAAGGACCACACACAAGTCACCCAACCTCTCTGCGACTTGCTCCTGTGTTTTTAAAATGAAGGTACTAAAGATAAAGCAATACAGAGCCATGTGACCCCTGTAATGGTCAGGATGTCTTAATTTTGGTAAAATGCTTGAAACAGTGTCTGGTAGGGTGCTACATAATGTTTATTACATGTTTATTGCTATTATAACTGATGTTACAGTGTAATTACATGTTTATTGAACATGTCCTATCCACTAGTCACTATTCTGTGTTTTGCATATTAACTTGTTTAATCATCATACTTTTGCCACCTCATTTTACAGTGAAGGAATAAGACAATAAATGTTAAGTAATTCCCTCAAGTTTACACAACAATATAAGGCAGAACTAGGATTTGCATGCATACTGCCTGGCTCCAGGACCTTCAGTCACTTCTCTGCTTGTGAGCTCCTTGGTGTTCTGATAGATGTGGGTGTAAATCCTTTTCCTTGAGAATATCAGTCAAGTAGAAAAGAATGTACCAGAATGTGTTTCTTGACCTATTAGAACCATGTTCTGAGATAATGGACCAAGAAGAGCTTAGTCCTGCTGGATGCCTCTTGACTGTCTTGGATTGGAAATCACGTGTGTCAGCAGCTGCCGCCACTGCACTCTTGGCCAAGGTGGACTGTGTGATATCTTTCTGGGTTTTGTTTTTGTTGTTTTCTTTTCAGCCACTCTTTGATCAGGCTCTTTTGGCTTTGCGGTATGGTGATACTAGTCCTAGAGCAGGTAGAACACCATAGAGATGGTGAGATACAGGGAATGAGAAAAGGTGGCAGCCACATGAACTTGGAAACGGTGCCTTTGTAGGTATTTAAGCATGCTTCACTCTTGTCTGTTGTGTCACCCGCTCCACTGAAGTACTAAATTCATCAACAGGATCTCTACCTAGAGAAGGTCAGCAACCAGTTCTTGGAAGCTGATACTACAGATCTTAGTCATAACAAATGAAACTTCGGCTGTGTGGCAGTCTCTTGATGTGGTTCTACATGCATATGTGCCTTGTAGATTTTGCACCTTAGGATATATATACTTGTAATTACAAATATTTTCCAGCTAGGATATCCAGTATCCATACTCTCTGTCACATAATCAAAAGTTTCATAAGTGAATTTTTAAAATCTTCAAAGGATTCCAGGTTTTTTTGCTGATAATATGCAAATAATGAAAAAATACATATCTTACAGTAAGTCTTTTCTTGTGTATGTGGAATAAAAAGGCTTGTAGGACAGTAATGCTTTGTAGCAGTTCTGCAGCTAATACTCTTGAGTGCTGGGTAAAAGTTAAACTTGAAGAGCACTGATGAAATATTTACTCATCAAATGGCTTTGAAGTTGAGCTTCTTTTGGGTTATAGTCCCGATCCTAATGGACATGTTTCAAAGACAGAAATGGTTATAGCATTCAGCTGTGGTGTTTTCTTATTCTCTGTATGGAAGAAATCTGTTTTGCTTTGCTCTGTTTCAGTGTTTAAATTTTGAAAGCTGGCTACTTAGAAATCACATTAATGACAGAAATGGTTCATGCCAATCTGAATTCATTTTCATTGATAGGGTAATGTTTCATAGTTAAATTTTCTAATACCTCAAGGATTTTCAACAAAGAGTGCTTTAACACTTCTATTATTTCCAAACCTTAATTTGCTTAAGCCTCCGTAGTTTTATAACAAGTTGTAGGGTGAATTAGTGTGTATGTAAAATGAATAATGTTATAAAAACTAGTTTTATAAAGTTTCTTGTTGAGTAAAATCACTATGTTTAAAGATATTTAGAACCTACATATTTAGAACCTACATATTTAGATGTAATATTCTTCAATTCTGATGATAAAGAGTTTTTCTTTACATTTTAAAATTGTAGCTACTCTAAGAATGTTGAGTGAATGCAGTTTTTCTTTTACATCTTGGATTCAATTTCACTTCTCTAAGTTTGGACTTCAAAAATTTTTATTGCAGTGTTGGTTAAGAATTTTCTAATGTTGTGTTTTCTTCCATGTGGATTATGACACACTTTCAATGTTTATATTTGTTTTATTACTTAGTTTTCATATGGATCCGACAAGCAGTGAAGACCACAGGAAAATCCCGGTAAGTTGCTGAGGAGTTAAAGACTTACCAAAGAACAAGCTGGTCTTCTCTTAGGCACTCAATCCCCAGAATACCCTCTCTCTTTGAATACTTCAGTTACCAAAGTATTGTGTATCAACTTGAGTTTTGGGGAGCAAGAGAGAAAGTGAAATTCAGCCTTTGCTTTAGTATACCAGAGGGTGTAGCTTCTGCATATGACCAGTGGAAGTTCAAGCAAACCGTTATAACTGAAGCAATTTAGAATTATAGATTTGGTTTGCAGTCCTTGAGCAACTAGTACGAAACAGTATGTTATACATTTTAGTTACACATTAAGAGCACATGGAAAAAAAAAAAGAGCACATGGAGAAGACTGATTGTTGTTGGTGGTGGAATGAAGACTGCAAAAAGAATAAAGCTGCTTGTTAACATTGAACAATCGGAAAAGCAGCCTAGCAAGAGACCTAGCTAACCAGGAAAGTGTTTGAAAAAAATAGAAAAACAAATACTTTAGGACATTTACTTTCCCAGTCAGAACAAAACCATATACTGTGTATTACTAGGATTGGCAAGCGACCAGCCAGATCAACTCACGTAATTTCCAAGAGTCATTTTGCTATCTTAACTTCATTTTTATTGTTATCTGAAGTCCAGGGTTGGATTTCAGAGTTCTGTTGCATCTGCAGTCAATTCTAAATATATTAAACCTAGATAATAAGTTACTTTACAAAAATATGGGCAAATGTTCTTAGTAGAAAACTAAATTCTCACTGAAAAACAGAAATAGAGCCTTTATTTCAAGAGCCTTGTGGTTGCTGTTTCAACCATCTGTCCTTAATGTGTGTGATCCAGATGTATAATGTGAATTTTTGAAGCGATCACATATCATGAGTTTCTATGATGTGATATGCCTAAAAGAAGTAGAGGTGGAGTTAGAATTCACCATATAAATTTAAATGCAGTTGTCTGTCTTTTAAATTGTAGAAAACATTGTAGAAGCACTGGACTTTGTACGATGTTTTTGCTGTTTTATGTAAATGATTTGTGAGTTTTGATGTTTCATAAATACTGAAGTCTTTATAATACGGCAGTCTGGCAAGAAATGTCAGAATATATGAAGTCAGCCTTTGATCAGATAGTAAAATGAATTCTGTCAGGCGGTTACTTAATCTCAGACAAAATGCAACATCAAAAAATTGATTTAATATGTAGCCATTGTTCATTAACCTTAATTACAATTTCTATGTGCTTGTAAATGTACTTTTCCAAATCTTGCAATTTATTGCTATAAAAGCATCCTTAGAAATCTTTAAAGAAATAAAATGTGAAAATTGTTTTAGTTAAAGGATTTAAAGGTGATAAAAGAGTCCGTGATGTGTGATTATTTTTCTCTGGAATACTAACTATCCTAAATGACAGTTAAAGGATTACTAGGTGTTGTTAATTTACTGCAAGACACAATTAAGATGAGAAAGCTCATCCTTACACTGACTGTTATTGAGGAAAAGTATTTGAACAATTTTTATGTTGGAGATTGTAAGATATTTGAAGTAATTTACATTAAGTTCTCCAGTAATAGCCATCCACCAAGTTATTTTCTCCTCTTCTGGACGTAGTATTTTGTAATTAAGTTTGTATGTCGTCTCTGCTGGTGCCAACACCTGTCGGTGAAGGCGCGGTGTTTAAGCAGGAGCAGTAGCCAGTTGAAAGGGCAGTGTGAGCTCTTTAAGGCCTAATTAAGAACTGAAAGGGAGATGAAGGGAGGAGGACAAAAGATGTGAAAGTAGCTGAGATGATATTCCCAGAGCAAAGTTCCTCATTAGAACAATAATGAGATGATCAGAGAATGCCAAGCCTTCATCTTCTCCCTCTCTCTCCCCTCTAGTTGCCTTGGATGTCAGTTAGTGCCCCACCAATATTTGGTTGCCAGGACAACCTTTCTTTAAATCTTCAGTTATTTTGAGTCCTGATAATTTGCTTTTGTTTAAATTTAAATATTGTAAAAAATGTATATTTCCTATCTTAAAAGGCTAGATTATGTGTAAATTAAAAATAGATCACTAGTAATTTTGTTTTATGCAGAACTCTGTTATTTAAAATTCTGATTAAAAAACTTCATGTGGTAATTCTGCTGTTCTCTCGCTAGCCCCATTTTCTTGTATCTGCATATGGACAGTTTTTAGCAGAGGTGGAATAGGAATGAGACAGGATTAGTTGTGAAAAGGGAAAGAAAAGAAAAATGTACATTAAATTTCAAAATGAGACATCTTAAAAACATATGTGCTGACTATATGGAGCGCTATAGGAAAAAATACTGAGTACTTAAGAGCGTCATTTTGAGTTGTGTTTGGTCTTTACCCAGTTTGGAAATTTCTCAGTTTTCAAAAATTTTCCAAGAACAATAGTAAATGTATCTTGAAAAAACAGTTTTTTTATATTTCCCCAAGAATTTTCCTCTTTAAGCAAACTAATTTTTATAACCAGGAAATAGTTTTCTATTGTTTACATTAGTCAATAGTAATCTTTATATTATTTTCTTTGGATTTGCATTAACAAACAGAAGGTATATATTTTTTGAGTAGATCTGTCAGTGTAAGAATCTTATGGCTAAAATTAGAAGGTTTATATGGTTTTCAAATATTAAAATCTGGAGCCAAGCCTGGAACTGTTTTTAATTATATTATATTCTTTTCCAGAATATAGTTTATAGTACATGTGTTTCTAAGATGTTTTCCTGCCCAGAGACTTGATGCTGAGATTCAGGATAAAATTGTCACATTAAAAGACAAAGGGAAATATTACTGAAAAGAACAGACATGTATTTTCAGAAAATCTACATGTCACTAAGTACAGTATTAGGTCATTGTGAGGGGACAAAGACAGTGTATCAGTATATTCTCAGTGATGGCTCTAAAGTGTTGGGCAGCATTTTGAGATAGTATATTACTTTGACAGATTGTTAGATTGATTTATATTATGACATTAACTTAGGCTAATTATATCAAAATGAATAACTTGACATCTTTGATCTTCATTGTCTTTAGAGAAAAGTTAAAAATTTTTAACTGCATTAACCATTATTACTTATATGATGTTTAATATAACAGTGCAAATGATTTTTTAACTGTATATCACTTAATTACTTTGGAAAAATCAATTCATTTATGTATAATTTCATTAAATTAGAGACCGGAACAGATGCTGTTATTATGTTAAATTAAGAAAAAACATAAAGCAGTCAACCAATCAGTAACATATCTCATTTATTTTAATTTCATTAATCCCTTCAGTTCTTACAAGAGCTCCCATTTTTTAGTAAATATTTTATTAGAAAAATAAAATCACAGTAGTTGGGACAATTACTTTTAAAAATGCAGTCCAGGGCCGGGGATTTAGCTCAATGGTTCCGCTGCCTGCCTCGCAGGTGCAAAGTCCTGAGTTCCATCCCCAGAACCAAAAAGAAAAATGCAGTTCAGAAAAATCACTTGGTAGACTACAAAATATGAATGAATGAGAGTTGAAAGAGACCGTAGAGACGATCTCATTTATCAGATAAAAGCTTAAATTGATTGCCAATTCAAATATGTGCGATATTACTTGGGTTTAAGAAGAAACTTTTAACATAATCTTTGACAAATTTAAAAAATATAGTTATCTCCATGGTATATCTTGTCTTTCCTAGGAAATTATCATATATAATAAGTGCTTTATGAAAATATAATTAAGACATTTATAAAGTTATATACCTCTAAACTACTCATGAACAGTTAAATAAACCAGTAACTGTGTGTATGTAAGCTTAATTGATCTGAAAGAGAAGAGAACAGAAAGCCAACACTTACCCTGGAATTGTCATTTAATGGTTTTAGAGCACAGTTTGAAATGTTTTCATGAACAAAAATAGTATTAACTCACAAAGTTACATTTTTTCTAGTTTTTAATGCCAAAATACAATGAGTAGTTTTAAATATATCTTATAGAATTTACACTCATGTCCTTTTAATACTTCCTCTATTCATTCTTATTAACTCTTGTGTTCAATATTTCAGTCGCCCTGAAACTAATCTCACTCAACTCATCCAAATGATCTTACCCATTCTTGCCATTTGGATTTTCCTAGAACATAGTTTTAGTCATATCATTGCTGTTTAGAAACCTTCAGTGGTTTCTCATTTCCCATTGCAAACAGTCTAAAACTCCTTAGCATAGCTGTCAGCATCCTCAGTGGTTGGTTGGAACCTTCCATTTAATGCCTCTGCTTCCTGTTTTTCACTTCATTTTCCAGTCATTCTCTGTGATAGCCATTCTCCACTGTGCCGAGGGCTCTGATTCCCAATTGAACAAGCAGGCCCCATTGCTTGAGATGCCCATTGTGCATTTCTGCTTGCAGAGTCCCTGGTGGCCTAGTGCAAGCTCGTTCTCTCCACAAAGCCTGAGAGCTTCTAAGGAGTGGGAGAAGGTTTTCAGTTCTGAGTTTGTTGGTTTATCCTGGACAAAGGAGTGTGCTTCAGTGACCCTAGTATCAAATTGGTATCTGAACATTAGCTTCTATTTCTCTGGTGCTGCCACAGTCATGGGCTCTGGGGTGGGAACGCCTGGTGAAGAGCTCAGCTGTGGCCTTCCCAGTGATGAGTCCTAGAGCCATAGCAGAGTCACAGCAGACACGGAGCATGGAGAAAGGTGTTTCATGTCTGTGGCGGAAGGGTCTTTGTGTAGCAACCGTCCCCATTCCCTGTCCTTTACTAAATAGATTGCTTTAGTCTTTAAGAGCGAGTAAACCAATTTCTTTAATATTTCAGTTGATTTTTCTTAGGACAAATGGAAATGCTTTGAAGAAAAGTGAAAAAATGCATTTTAAGTTGTTGGATTTAGTAATAGAACTATGTTTAAAAGGCATAAAAGTTACTACTTTATATTTGGGCATTTTCCAAATGAAAAATCTAAATGCTACACAGTATCAATAAAAGACATTGCAGGGCCTTTCTCAATTCTTGAGAGATATTTTTCTTTGGCTTTTGGTGTCCCATTAATACTAGAATTCTTTGTAATGGAAATGAATTAAATAAATACCATTTTCTTTTTTTTAATTATATTTATGCTTTTGTTAAAAAAGAATTTTTATCAGTACAGTAAGATTACCTAAGTAAATAAATGAAATTGGATAGAATGTAGACATACTAACCATAAATATTAGCATGTTTTGTAATTGAGTTTCCTGATAACCAAGGCAAAAAGGGAAATATGATAAGTTATATAGAGGAGGAAATATACTAGTTTTTCAGTGGGAAAAAATCTCTGCTGCCTCTAAATTAAAACAAGTTATGTGTAGGTTTTTATAAAGATGCTTATCAATTCCAAGTGCTCGCAACATTTCATAGCAAATTGAGAGAAACATATTGATGTTTCTGCTTTCTGTAGCTATCTTCAGTAAAAAGTCAATATATAATGTTACACCACAGTTCAACACAAGCAATTCCATGAGGACTAATGTCCAGATGTGTAGTTTTCATTATCTTCTTCTAGTTTCTCTAAGTTAATTCTTGGACATCTTTATTTTTATCCTCTCTTAAGTATAGCAGCTTTTAGTTCTAAATTATAGAACACTTTATTCCTTAATTTAGTCTTCAACTATATGTGAATTTCTTATTCTAGGAAACTGTTTATAAAGGAAAAAGGGATTTAGAACTTACAGAGTTATAATAAAGGCTTTGGTACATCTGCCCTAGTTTCTGCCTCAGAACTGGCCGGCCAATCTGGTAGCTGTCACATTAGTTCTAGCTGAGGATGGAGGGAAACTTTGTCAGGGTTGAAAACCCAAAGCTGAGGTTCTAAATAATTCTTAATGTTTGCCCCTGATACTGTCTGCTAAAGTAACAGTCTGTACCCCATTCCAGGACAGCAATCCTTTCGATGCCACTGCAGGGTACCGTAGTCTGACCTATGAAGAGGTACTACAAGAGCTGGTGAGACACAAAGAACTCCTTCGGAGGAAAGACACCCACATCCGGGAGCTTGAGGACTACATCGACAACCTCCTCGTCCGGGTGATGGAAGAAACGCCTAGTATCCTCAGAGTGCCATACGAACCATCCAGGAAAGCTGGCAAGTTCTCCAACAGTGAATAAAGCCAAGTGTGCTGCATTCATAATTGGGGCGCGGGGCTTGCTACTGAAAGTCAACACTGTCAGGTTTCATTATATACTCCTTCATTGTGAAAAGTTATTTTAACTGTAAATACTATCAGGGGCTATCAAGAGTGACCTTTGAAGTGAGCAAACTACTTCAAACTTTTAAAGTGAAATGGGCCTAGATTCTTGATGAATAAGCATTTCTATAGGATCACTGGGTGCTGGTGCTGGCCACTAATCTGCCATAGGCCCAGAAATATCTTCACAAGTCCACAAATTAGTCCTCAGGAATAGATTTTTTCATAAAGTGGAAGTGATACTTGTGGCTGGATTCTGAGAAGTCAGTTTGTAGGGATTTAGCTTCAGGAATACTGCTCATTAGCAACACTACTAAAAAACAGTTCATATTTTATATACAGATACACACATGAATATATATTCATGTATCTGTATATAAAATACATTCATATACCTCACATAAACATGTGTTTTTAGAACAACTGGCTGCCTCTAAGGTTAGAATAATAATTTCATAGATTAAAAATGTATATTTGCTCTGTTGATGCAAGACAAATCATCATCACTACCGTTAAGGCTCATTATGGAGAAGCTGCTTCAAGTCACTCTTGGCTGTGTGAACCTTGGTTTCAAAGTAAGCTGCTATTTATAATTCCAACATCAAATTTTAGCTCTTTTTCAAAAAGTAATGATCTAAGTTCCTTTTTAAAAGAATCAAGTTTTAGGAAATTTCATTTACTTCACAGTAGCTTGAATTTCTTTGAATTAATTTTTGCCTAACATTTGAGTTTTATATAAGGTATAAGCAGAATGCAATTTGTTTTGTTGAAATTCTGCATGCCTTTAAAACACTAGCCAGAAAAATATTATAAAGGTATATCTGAAAATAATTTTGGGAAAAAAATAAGTCATCATCTGGTGCCCAATAACCCAAAGCAATGAACAAATTCTAAGAATGAGGAATTAGGCTTGGTTTCAAGTTTCATAAATAATGGAACAGATGGTTGCCTTTGGGTCCTGAACCAAAATAAGACTTAACTACAGGAAGAGCGAGGTTTAGAGCAGATCATTACTAGCATGACATTACATATTGCTCGACATCCACCCTTTAATAATGGATTTATCATGAAGATTTTTTTTCAGTTCACTCCCAAAAACTGTTGATTCCTTTATAGATTAGCTATAAAATTACTCTGAAGGGCAATGATATAAAAAATTGCTAATCTGCTGCTTACTTTTCCACTGTAAAACTAAAATACTATGAAACAGAATATCTCTTTCTGAATTTAAAATAAAAAGTTTGTCTCTATATGGAGGCTAATATATTCCCCAATTCTTTAATGAATTGCATTTTTCTAATATTTATCTCTATTCAGGCTTTAGTGAATGTTAAATAAAAAGCAGTTATAATAGTTTTGCTTATTTTAATATTTTGAATCAGAGAATCCTTAGCCAAACTTAGATTCATAAACCAAAATCCCTTGTTATTTGTATTTTCTCAGTTACCTTAGTTTTCCTATGAGAATGTGCATTTTAAAATTGTGAAAATTTTTCCCAAGCACAAAAAATTAAATGCTTTTCTAATATTAAGAAATTAAGAAGGAAAAATAACTTTCATCCCTTTTTCCCTCCACTTACAATTAAAGTTCTATAATGAACCACAAAAATCTAGTATGGGATTTTATTTTCCCATTTGAGGTCTGAGTAATTGTTACTGTTTTTTTTTGTTTTTTGGTACCAGGGATCGAACTCAGGACCTTGCACTTGCGAGGAAGGCACCAGAACCACTGAGCTAAATCCCCGACCCCTGAGTAATTATTTTTTAACATGGTACCATTTAAAATTATTAAATGTTACAAAGTTCTTGGCATTTTATTCTCATAGTGTTATTGAGACCCAAATATTTAAAAATACCAAAATTATGCATTTTCAGTATTATGATAATTACCTGCAGATACCATAATATACTTTAGTCAGATTTGTTCTTTGTAGAATGAACCAGGATGTCATTTTTGTACTGGGTGCTGATGTGTTTTCCATAATGCTCATTTAAAATGATGGTTCAGTAACTGCTGTTCTTTTTTATGAGAAAATTTATTTTTAAAAGAGTAATTCTTTGTCTCTAATAAAAATGGTTAAGGAATAGACTTATCCATACATGAATGATTGGCCACAACTGAATCAATATTTTTATGTCCAAAATCTTAGACAAGTGTTATATTTAAAACTAAATCTATATTTACCACTGCTTGAAAATGTTCATTTCCAGTGTTTATGAGTTTTCACTCATGACCCAGAGTAAACTTACTATATATTTTCATAATCAGTCAGTATAACAAACTAAAAAAGAGTACAATGAATTGCCAAGTAAACATACTAGTGTTTCTTCTGTTTGAGCAGAAGTACAAATAGAGTAGTTTTAATTTCTGGGATTGTAGAAGAAAGTCCAAAAAGACCACCTTAGTTTATTTTTCCAAACTATAAGTAGCCTAATTATCTATTTTATTAGTAGGTTAAACATAAAATGTATGTGCTCATTAAATATGCATGGTACGGTAGATTTATAAGCAGATTTTACTTCTGCTCTTATGCTTAAAAAAAAAAAAAGCATGTTCAAACTATTTCCACAAGAGGATTTTAAAAAAATTACTGAATTGACATTTATCTCAAGCCTATCTTAAGCTAACATACTTCTGTTACATAATTAAACCGTTTCTGCTCTTAACATAAAACAGTATTGTTTTACAACCAGTTTTCCTCCTAGTTTAAAATTCAGCTTTGAAAGTATTGGTCAGACAGTCCTAGGCTTCACATTATTGAATACCAGGACCATTACTTAGAATTGTATATAAAATATTGTGTGACCCATTCATGGAAAATGTTTAAGTATTGCTTTTTGCTGCTATAGTCTGCTTTGAGCCTAGCTTTGCTGTCCTCCCATGAATGTAGTATTATCCAGAGATTATACATAACTACATGTATTGCTTTTGGCCGTAAATCAAGATTTAGTTGTAATTTTCCAGCTGTGAAAATGTTGCCTTGTATTTAAAAAGGGTTTCGTGAATGGAAACCTAAGTAAAACTAAGCTCATTAGTGACAGACTTGCTTTTTTCATGTCCTTCCTTCACCATCGACCCCACCCCTGTGTCCCCCTGCCAACTACCCCCCATAAGGGTGCTTACTCTTTAACAAGGAGAATCTTAAAAAACAAAAAAGGACTGCTGTCTTTACTGTACCTTTAGTAATTGTTACACAAGAACTTTTATTTTCCTCAGTAGCTTTTTAGAAAAAGCAAACTACTTTGAATTTGTAAAACAAGCTGAAACTTTTCTGATGGCCATGTATTCATATGTCTTATAGATGCCGTAGATGCTACTTGTGTACGTGTAAGTGAAGTGTAAAGCATGCCCATTCACTTGATCTCTTTGAAGTAAGAGGAAAAGAATCACTGCTGGTTCATATGGTAGATGTGAGGGTCTGTCAGCACACATTGAAAGACCCTGTTTTCACAGATTTATAACTTTAATAATCCAGATGCAATCATTGGAAGTATTTAATATGCAATAGGTAGCACCTTAACTAATTAATCTGCATATGAAGGCTTTTCTGATGTATTTAAGAAGTGTAGAAGCTCTTCAAGCATTAAACTAGACTTGACGTTTTATTTCATTTATTTTCTGTCAAAAAATCCATCTTACAATGGAATTGAAGTCTGTAACTAATGGTACATTTGGGCTTATTAATCTCAGAAGCTTCCAGATGGTTTGTATTTTAAGGTACAAAAATGCTGCAGATCTAGAAATGTGTATACTTAGCAGGTATTTGAATGATACAACCATTATTTATAACTGAAGAGTATAACACTTACCTTCTTAAGTAACTTATATACATTTTTGCAGGTACAAACTCAGAAGTCTGTAAACATTGTATAATTTATGTAATCTGATGCATGAATCAGAATTTTTATATAATAATATTATTATTATTATTGATTCTTTATGGTTGATTAAAGTGTTAAAACTTAATTCAGTTGTCACTATTTCTTGTCATAGATAAAACAGTGTAACCATCAAGCATTTGGGTCCGAGTCCTCCTTGTCTTTTAATACATACCTGGGATGCCTCTCACTTGAGGTATTGTAGCAAGTGCTCTGTAAGACCTACAATCTTACATCACTGTAAAAATGGCTCTGAAACTCCTGTAGAAAAGTAGCTTCTTGCTACCTTAGCATAGACATTCTTCAGCAAATTTGGGAATGCCCTCTACGTACATGCCCTCATAAGGATGGAACTGACAATTGGTAGAAAATGACATTTGACTCTTCTAAAGCTAAGACCTGTGCAGGATGCTTTGTAGTTCTATATTATTTCCTCACAATAACCCTGTAAGGTAAGGAATGCTCAAGATACGGACATTTAAATGAACTGCTTTTAGTACTCAAGAAAGAATGAAGTGGGCTTGGCAAACCCATAGTGTTTCTCATACTCACCCTCTAGCACCTGGGAGGGGTCACTAGTTGATCTTACTTCCAGTCCCTTCAAAGGAGCTGTCCAAGTACATACTTGTCCATCTGAGAGAAACACACATGTATAAATATGTATGTGATAATGTATTAAGCAGTTGTGTCATCTGTGTTAGGAGATGTGATCCATATGTAGTCTTTGGTCTAAGCCATACGCATTTGAAATGAGGGATTTGTACGCAGGCCAGGCTATCTTCCTGTTCTTTAATTGTTCTCAGTTTTGGAGCCCCCTGCCCTCAGCGTATCTTCTCTGGATTGTTCCACTTGATACCGTCATCAGCACACACATTTCTTTCTCTTTAGTCTGTGACACAGGCATTTGGAGCAATTCTGTTATAGAGAGATGTTGCTGGTTTTTAAAAGTGGCCATTTTTCATGTTGGTTTGTTTTCA
Source organism: Heterocephalus glaber (assembly GCF_053883595.1). Lineage (NCBI taxonomy): Eukaryota > Metazoa > Chordata > Mammalia > Rodentia > Bathyergidae > Heterocephalus > Heterocephalus glaber. Next base: position 66,431,209 of record NW_028258320.1, read on the forward strand.
TGCCTATCTCAGAAAGTGTCTCTAATATTTAAACAGGCTTGTGATCTAAATGGCCTGCAGTTCACATTTTTCCTCATATTTTACAGGGTAACACAATTTCATGTTTCATGTTTTTGTGGTGATAGTTAATAGTTACAAACAATATTCTTATATACCTATAATTATATGAACCAAAATGCTTTCTTTTTTATTACACTTCTTGCACACTAAAATTTGAGACTTAAATATTCAATGTGTTTATCATTTGTTAGGCAGACTAAAAAGCCAGATATGGTGGGAAGCAAGAAATCTATAAACTTACTTTTTTCAGGGGTTTTCAGTTCTAGTGTGTTGTGGTCAAATGTAAAATAGGGATGGGCTTGTTGTTGTCAGTTATTTTAAAAATTAGAACAGTAAAGACTATTGCTTCTGTAATGTTACATTCCATTGCACTCTGACAAATGACAAAACTACACAAAAAACTGTAGGTTATATGCATTCCTAGCAAAGGTTCTCATTTGTGCTACAACTCTTGGTGCAGAGGTTGCAAACTCAAACTTTAGAGCCAAGTAGGTATGGTGGGTGATAGGGCAGGTTGGGTGTAAAAGAGCAGGGATCACGGGACAGTGACGATCTAGAACCCATTTTCCCCATGGAGGGAACCACAGCTGTCCAGCCCTAGCTCATTGTGGCCATTGGGAAGTCAATGAGATTGATGCTAAACCTTATCTTCCTAGAGAACTGAAAATAATATAGATCTTCGTGAGAAATATGATTGCTACATGTTGGCAGCTAATTCTTTTTAAAAACAAAAGAACTCAAAAGCTATAGTTTATAATCTCCAGGAAGAGAAATGACTGCTGTCACGATGGTAAGAATAACAAACAGTTCAGTTGGTTGTTTACTTGGACTGCAAATAATTTTGTGTCTAATCAAAACCTGGATTGGTGAAGGGGCATGTGGAGCATATACAGTAGGTAATATCACATGATAGTTGGGGTGTGATGAGGGGAGGAAATGGAGTGTTCAACATGTGAAAAATTTCAGTTACACAAGATGAAGTTCTGGAGATTGGGTGTATAACATTAGGCCTACAGTTAACCATAATACATTGCACACTTAAAAATCTGTTCAAACTATAGATTTCATGGTAAAAGTTTTTAACACAATAAAAGCTTTTTTTAGCTAAAAAAAAAAAATAGAAAAAATACTTCCTCTAGTATGCCTGTCTCTGAGCCAGACTGTGCCATTGGTTTTAAAAATGTATGTAATACAGGTAACCTGAGGTACAGTCTGAGGCCTGTGTTCTAGTGTTTGGAGCATTTTAGACTGTTTTTCTGGGACCTGGCACTTCTTTTTGTGGTAGTTGTGATTTTTAATCTTTTTATAGTGCTCTTTTTTTGTAAAAATTATTTAAAGACTCTCAGTGTCCCAAAGATCTGTTCATGTATGTCAAATCACATATGGTATATAACAACTTTCAGTAATAGAAAATGAATGTATTCTTGTGATTTTTAGGTATATTAATTCCCCCTTACCCACAGGGAATATGTTCCAAGCCCCCAGTAGGTGCTTGAAACTTCATTCACTGTGTTTCCCCTATATATGTGCATACCTGTGACAAAGTTTAATTTACGAATTAGGCACAGTAAGAGAACAGTTATTAACGATGTACTCTAATAAAATTGCCAGCGTCACCACCCTTGTCTTTTGGGACCATTATGAAGGAAAACAAGGGTTATTTGAACACCAGCCCTGCAAGTCCCATGACTGATAACTGAGATAGCTCCGTACTGTATGACTAACAAGTGGGGAGCATGGACACACGCCATGCCCACGGCATCTCCAGTGGGATGGACCAGACTGGCCAGGGATTTCAGCACACTATTCAGAGTGTTGTGCAATCTAAAGTTTAAGAATTGGGGTTTTTTTTCCTGGAATTTTCCATTACATATTTTGAACCATGGATTTGATTTTTTTTTTTTACAGGAGCCATTTAAAATTCTGCCATGGGCCGGGGATTTAGCTCAGTGGTTTCGCCGCATGCTGAGCAAGCACAAGGACCCAAGTTCAGTCCCCGGTACCAAAAACAAAAATAAAATTCTGCCATACTTTTTGATCCCAGACCCATCCAGAAAGATCAGTTTTTCTCAAAAGTGTTGTCCTCAAGCAGCACTTTAGGAACTTGTTAGAATGAATTCTCAAGTAATGGTGTCATAAATAAGATATGGACAAGTCACAGCTGCTCCACGGAGAGTACGTATCATGTCCCAGGATATCATTCTGAAGTGTTCCCAATACTAGAGCAGTGGCCCTCAGGCTGTGCCTCAGGTTACCTCCGAGAACTGAGGAAGAGGGTACTAAGGTTGGAAAAGAAATAGTGCAGCCCCATGTGCGGTGTGGAGTAGAAGTTTTTGAACATGTGCCTGAAACTACAATGGACCTTAAGGTAAATGAAGCCATCCTGTGACTTCAGGTAAGAGGTTTTACTTAATGGGTACTTTATAACTTTGCAATGGTACTGATCCTTTCATTAAGTAATGCATTCATAAAAGGTTGCATTCTTTTTCACAATCAAAATGGGGTTGAGGTCTCATGTCTAGGGAAATAAAGAATAAAATTTAAAGATTCTGTTGGGTCTTGCATCAAGTTCTAAAGGCATGAAGTCATGAGGACAAGATTATTGCACATTAGATTAATAATTGAGGGTGGAGTGAGAGGACACCCAGCAGGACAGCATCTTGGTGGCTTCAGTCCTCATTGGAATAATGTTGGGGACATTAACAGTATGAATGAGTTCAGAGACATTTGAACACTTGAAATTTGTCGAATTAGGGCTTCTTTGTTTTTTTGTTTTGTTGTTTATTTTAGCTGCACTAACCTTCAATGAAAATCTCAATGCCAAACAATCAGTGAGCCTATTACAGAAACCCTTTATTCGGGAACTAGAGAGCACAGATAATGACAAACGCAGAATCTTCCATATGAACCTGTAGTTTCAACCCCTTTCAGAAAATTTGTGCTTAAATAATTTCTTTTATTTTTTTGGTACCGGGGATCGAACTCGGGTCCTTGCGCTTGCAAGGAAGGCGGCGAAACCACTGAGCTAAATCCCCAGCCCTGTGCTTAAATAATCTTAAGAATAACAAAATTGGAATTAATATGAGAAAATGAAAAAATGGAAACAAAATCTTTGTAAATAGGGAGGGATGGAGGGGTTGAAGGGAGGGCAGGGGAAGGGGGAAAAATAAGAACCAAGAGAGTATGTAAAGGTGCATATCTCCAATGATGAATGTCATTATATTGTACACCTAAAATGTACCAATAAAAGGATAAAATAAAAGTAACAAAATTGGCTTATGAGTTTCATTTCCTTTCTTTCTTATTCAGGAAGCCTTAATAGAAGGGAAATGGTAAGAAAGCCATGGGAGTTGGACTCAGAGAGGAAGCAGTAGGCCTGACTCATTGGGCAACTAGCTGTCAGCCTCAGATTAATTTAGGTCATCATCTGTGAGACATACAGGACATAAACTTCTCTTAAAGAAATGATTCGTTTGTCCTGAATAGTTAATCCAATAGTGGCATTTTATGTTTTTATATTGACATTTAAAGATTCTTATTAATGTACTGTTATCGAACATCTCATGATTTATAAGCTGCAAAAATATTTTAATCCTTGACTCATTTGTTTACCAAGCTATTCATTTAATGCTATATAATATGTAGCACTTGAGACCATCTGTTAGGAATATTTGAATAATACACTGTGAGGATATATACAGCAAATAAAGCACAAAACACATGAAATATTCAGGTAGAGTTTGTGATGAAGATAGCCCATGTACTTTAATTTAAAAGAAAATGAAACCTAGCAATACGTCTTTCCAAAAAGGAATGCCTCTTTCTAGGCAAGCAGTGTATTAAAATGGCATCAAAATGTCATTTAAACTTTACATTAGCTGATATTAAATACTGGAATGAACATGATTTAGGATTATGCTTCTGAGAGCTCATCATTAAGCCAAAGACATTGCTGAGTGACTGAAACAGTTGGATGGGAACTAGGTGCACTGTTTTTGGGAGGCCTGGAGCCCGGGTGACTCGGGTATCCTGGGGTAGATTTGTAAGCAAGTATCAGGGGAGCGAGCAGCAGGTGTCATCTGTACTCTAGAAAAGAGCCAAGTGAAAGAGCCACACGCAGTGACTCAGCTGTGGAATCCTAGGCCTTGAAGGGTCCTTTAATCCTAGAGGAGGTTGAGGCTACATGTTGCTTTCCTCTGGACTGGTAGGGACTTTGCTGTGAAAGATGGAAAGTTAAGGCTTCCTAAGCCCTTGAGTATACATGTAGACACCTAGACTCTTAGACCTATCTACCTTCCCGCCATGAGTGAGTTTAGGACACACCCTCTACCATAGTGGGCTTATTGTTACTTCAACTCAATGAGATAGCCTATCAGGATGTCTCCTATAAAAATAGGGCTGGGGATGTAGCTCAGTGGTGCTGTGCCTGCCTCGCAAACACAAGGTCCTGAGTTCAATCCCCAGTGCTGGAAAAAAAAAAGGCCCAAACAGTACATGCATGGGACACAATTAATTTTAATTCTCAGTCCTTGCATTTACCTTCAGTAGTGCCCTCCCTAACTGCTTTTTAACTCTTGTGTTTTGTTGTCAAAACCAGACACCCTTGGACTTTAAGTCTACTTTTTTAGTGCTCATTGCTTACTGGTGTGACAAGAGCTCAGTGACCCTTTCTCTCAAACACCCAAAGCACACGTCCTTCTCAAAGGCCATAGAAAGATCATACAGTGTCCCCTATCTTAATTTCTGATTGGCTATTTCATATATATCATTGTTAAAATATTATTTCAACCTTTTGTCCCACCCTTTATCAGCTTTCTCATAGGCTAAGGCTGGGATAATGCTCATAAGTGTTTATTATTGTCCACCTAAAATAATTTGCAACTGTTTCTACTCTTGATATCCACAGATCGGCAGCTCACTTTATAAATGCCCTGACTCATTCTTTTCATCATTTTGATTTGTATGAATTTATGTAAGTTATTTTAAATCCTTTGTGGGATGGGGCTTCTTATGAATAAATTTTTAAATCCAGCATTGCTTCCAATTTTGCCCTCTCCATTCTGCTTAGAGTGCCTCATCTGATCTTTTTTGATCTCTAGCATTTTAGGCATTTATTTTCTTTGTTTTGGGATCTAGTAATGAGTTTATAAAAATAAACTAAGAATTCCTGGCACAGAGTTTTGAGCCTCTATAGTCATTGGAGCCTTGGCATGGATTCCTTGCCTGGTGCCTGTCATACTGTTGGTACTAGTAAGTATGTGTTGAGTAAATGACAAAATTATAGTTATTAAGTTCCATATAGTTGTTATGAAAGCCTATTGTAAACAGTGATTTTGTCTTACAAGGGAGCGGCACTCTTTGAAATGAATAAAAATAAGAGTGTTTAAGAGACAGTGGGAATTGGCATAAGAAGTCAGATGATTGTTGCAAAAACATGCCAGAATGAACCTGGAACAGGCAGAAATAAATGTTCATTTCAAATTACAGGCAATCTACCAAAGTTTGATGAGCATGCCTAAGCAGCTTCTTTATTCATTCCTCTATTTTAGTGAGGGCTTTTCACATCCTATGGTAGGTATTTGTTTACTCCTCTGTGTGCCCTGCTCAACTGCATGCATGCTGAGTGGAAGAAAATACCTGCTCACCTTGGCTTCCCTCCTGGTTATATATAGGTCACGTGTCACATTCCAGGTCCTCAGTAAATGCATGTTTGAGAAGGCAGGGGAAGGAAGAGTGGAGTGGCTGGTTCTTTGAAACACAATGTAAGAAGGTTTTACTTTTTTGTTGTGTGTGATTTGGATGGCAGCGTGCTGAGATTTTAATTATCTGTGCTTTAAAATATTGCAACCATGGTTATTATAAAACACTTTTCATTGTCCTTGATGAAGGGAGGAGCACCTATTCTAATTTGACTTATATTGGTAATTAATGAGAGAGAAAGAAAACTTGAGTTGGTTCCTAATTGAAACAGGGAGAGCGTTGATCCACTTTTGTTTAGGAGCCTTTTAGAAACTACACATAAAGACAATTTTAAAAATTTAAATCATGATGCAAAGTAAGGATATCATTTTGATGATAGCACTAAGCAAGATAGACTTTTCTGAGTGAAGTGCTTTATTTAATATGCGTGTCTTTCATTGACTAGTCAGAAAGGGTCCAAGATAAAACTTCAGTGCAGCATGGTAAATTAATGAATCGAAAGCAATTGCTTCTGGATTGTGGGAATAGGTGAGGCCTCATTTGACTCTCCCATCCATCCATCCAATCTAATATCCATCCCTCCTCTCAACAAGTATATATTGAAAAAGCTGCTTTGGGCAAGGCTCTATTCTAAACACCATGATACAAAGTTGAATAAGAGGAGCAAAGACAAATAGTGCTGTGATCAATTCATGAAGTCTGTCAAGGGTCCATGCTGCCCCACCCCATTTTTTTTTTAACAAGCATTTTTTAATCTTTTAAGGCCCACTCAAGTTAAAGTAACCCATTAAGTACTCTTGCATTAATCATGGCCTCACCAACTGATGGATCTTGAGTTATCTTCTTGTGAGGTCAGGACTTCATGTCATCTCCCCAGTGCTGATCCTAGAAAATGAATTAATCATAGTTACCCTCGTAGCATAAAGAACTAATGATGAACTCACAGTTGTTTTCCATATCTCTCTTAGTTAACTTATGAATTTAATTTTGACAAGTATAATTGAAACTTGGGACATGTTTAAGACAGGTTGAAAAAACACTGAGCTATCTTCACTATCGTGACAGTTCTTAAATACTTTAGGTAATAATCACAGTAATTCAAGCGATTACGGTTGGCTGGTGACCCTTTTCTGCATGGCAGAGAACTTACCATTATTCTGTACTTGAAATTGCAGCCATATGATTCAGAAATGAAAGATTAATGAAAGAAAAAGTTGATGTAAGGAAACCTTGCTGGCATCTATGACACATGAGTTCTGTGGTTTCGAGATAAATAAGTAGTGCCAAATCCATCACTGAATGAATCGATTAAGAGTTGTAATATAAAAATGATTTTTAAAAAGTATATATATATTTTTAAAAAGTATATTTTTAAAAAGTATATTCCATATTAAATACAATTAGCTGATAATGTTTCAAACAAACTAATGATGCCTGATTCTATTTTCCTATTAAGAATCAGCTTCAGAAGATGAAATACTATTACCTTTAAAAAATGAAAAAAAAAACCCAACAAAACAAAAAAAAATGGAAAACAGCAAATGAGTGGGGAAAGATGAATCAATCAAATAGTCTTAAGGCAAGTAATGTCATGTGGAAAAATTATAAATTCAAATCCATATCTCAGTCCTTACACCAAAGTAGATTTTATGGATTAAATTTTTAAACATAAAAATGAGTACTGAATAAAATGTGAAACCTTTTTTTTTACTTGTTAATAATATTAAATAGATAATCTGTCTATTCAAGTCACAAAACCTGAACTCTGTAAAGGAAAAATATATACATGTATTTGACTGTGGAAATTTTAAAAAAATGTTTGAACCAAGAAGCCCCCTGAAATTTCATGAGACAAATGACAAACTGGGGAAGGGATTGCACTATGTGTTACATAAAATCTTATTTTCCTGTTCCGTACAGAGCCCTCCTATACCCATAATAAAGAGATAAAACTATTAGGAAGATATTTCGAAAACAAACAGAAGAAGAAATTCAAATAGCCTTATAAACATTTGCAAATTAGAGAAAGGAACACCTTTAACCAATTAGTCATGTGAATGCATGGCCTTGCTGGGAACCAGGAACTGAAGCATGCTCATTTGGAGACTACATTGAGATAAGCTCTTTGGAGACAATTTCAACAATATCTATTTATCACTTAAATACATAACCCTTTGATCCAATGATTTTATTCTAGGATTTTTGTCTTACAAATATCCTGGAACATGTATACAAACATGCACTTGCAGCACTGTTGATAATAACAAAAAACTGGAGATAAGTAACTAGTTAAATAACTTGTTATCTAATTGAATACTATGAGGCAAATAATAAGCATGAGATGTGTATATAAGCTGATTAGCCAAAGTATTCAAGATCCATTGTTGAGAGGAAAGAAAAACAGAAGAATATAGAGAAAGACTGCTCCTGTGACTTGCACATTAAAAGATGTATGTGTGTGGATGTATTTGCTGGAACATTTCTGGAAGAGTTAATGGTCGTTATTTCTGAAAACTAGGACTAAATATTTGCACAGGAGGCAGATTACCTTCCCTAAACCCCTTTGGTCTGTTTTATTTTTCATTGTATGCATGTGCCCTTTTTAGAATTAAATAAGAGGTCTCTTTTGATCAGTCTTAGGAAATTTGACAGATTATCTGAGCTTAGGCTTCAGCTACTCTTTCTGTATATAATTTTGGGTATGTACTGTATTTGGAAGACAACTGCAGAAAACTAAGAAGTCTACTGTCCTGCACAGGTGAGGAACTCACATCTGGTGGAAGATAGAAGTCAGTCGGCTCCTCTGCTTTCACTGCTGTCAGCTCTTACCCTTGCATGCACTTGGCATCTGGAACTCGCTGGCCTGTCCCAGAGCACAGAATCCCCAGGAGCCAGGCCGTCCTTAAAGATTGATGCTGCTCTGCCTGAGAAGCACAGGGCAAGGTGCCCTCACCACGCTTCCCAAGGGCCCAGAGGAACTCCCTGTGGAATTCAGCCCAGGAATTTCTTTCAATGCATCTGTGAGTGAGAGTTGGACAGCAAAGTACTAGAATTCAGTTTCTTTACGTGGAATCTTAGCATCAGATTCAATGTGTAGTACATGATTGAATGGTTAATAATTATTTTAGTGATCTTTGGGGAAGAATGATCTTTAATAACTTTGGGAGAGAAGCCATAACATCAGTATAAACCGTAAGGAAATCAACAGGCTTAATGCTACTCTAATAACTTTTTCTGTTACATAAGTGAGATGTGTACCTTAGGAAAGGTGGTATCTCCCAGGTAGATTTTTAAAATTTTTGTTTTGTTTTTTGGCCAGGCATGTATTATTTGAATCTAATCCTGAGAAAGTACTGAGACAAAACCAGCACGTGTTGGAATCTAGCCATTTGTCTTCAAACCGCAATGTTCTGAAAATAAACAGTAAACAAGGTGTTCCAAATTAAAGTAGACTAAAGAAACTATTCATTTGGGGCCGGGGATTAAGCTCAGTGGTTCCGCTGCCTGCCTTGCAAGCTCAAGGACCTGAGTTCAATGCCCGGTACCAGAAAAAAAAAAGAAACTATTCGGTAATGGTTTCTGTGGTGTGAGAAACTGAAAGTGTAAATAAGGACCAAAATGTATAATAGATTATGTGAAATAGGAAGAAAAGGTCCAAAGGGGAAGGGGAATGGGGTGTGTGTGTGTGTGTGTGTGGATTGAGAACAGAAGGAAAAAACAGAAAGTTTTGTAGTTAGGGAAGGGTGGAGGGGTGGAAGGGAGGACAGGGGAATGGGGAAAAACCATGACTCAAGATCTATCATGTACAGGTTCAAATTCCCAATGATGAATGTCATCATAATGTATATCTAAAATGTACCAATAAACGTAATGAACTGAAAAATAAATAAATAAAGTAGACTAAAGAGACCTAACGAAATGCACTGTGCAAATACCGCTGGGTTCTGGATTAGAAAAAAAATCCAAAAAAGAAAAGAAAAGAAACCATCACATTTGGGGAACAGTCGAGGAAATCAGATACAAACTATATGTTAAGTAAAATGGTATGTCGGTACCTATGTAATAGGCTTATTCTTAGAAACTGCATGTTTACCGGGGATTTAGCTCAGTGGTGCTGCTGCCTGCCTCGAAAGTGCAAGGTCCTGAGTTCGATCCCTGGTACCAAAAAAAAAAAAAAAAAGAAAAGAAAAGAAACTGCATATTAAAGTATTTAGAAGTGAGAAGTGTTTTGATGTTTGCAACTTTTATTTAATCGGAACTAGAGAAGAAGTAGAAAACTAAAATAAATGTAACAAAATATTAACAATTTCTGAATCTAGGTGAAGGATATATGGACATAGACATTTTCTTTCAACTCTTCTATAAGTTTGAAACTTTCAAAACGAAGAAATAAAAAAACCACAAAAATCTGATTTGGCTTTCACAAACTCATATTGTTTAGTAAACAAGGAACAAAACAGAAACCTTTTAGGTTAGGCATGCCTGTTGCTTCTGCCACCCCTCCTAACTTGGTTTTTATTCCTCATTATACCGAGACAATATCTTGGTTAAGTCCCTTTGGTGCTGTGGATTTTCCCAGGGGACAGTGCCCGCCCCTCCCCCCCTCCCTCCCCATTTCCACCCTTTAGTCAGTGCTATCCCTGACTGGCTTGGGGGAGTGTTTCCGTCAGCGGTCCCAGGTGGCTTGTTTTCCTCAACCTTTGCCCCTGACCCCATCTCTTTCACTCCCCAGGTGTCTCTTCCTTCAGCCCTCCCCCCTAAACTGAAGCAGGGCCACCTGGCAAGTCTTCCTAGGCCTTCAGGGGCTCTTCTTCCTTTCTCTCTCTGGGGCTGTCACACATCTCTTGTCGGGGTCTGTGGCCCTGCCTCACCTCCTGTCCCTGAGCATCCCTGTGGACAGCCCAGGTGTTGGGTCCTCACAGCTCTCTGCATCCTGTGTTCCAGGGAGGGCAGTTTCCACCCTTATACCTCTCACTCCTCTCCCTTCCCTCACCGTTCTTTGACTTCACACTTAGGAAGTTGATTCCAGCCCTACCCTGTCACTCTGTGGGAATCTTTATCACCCTCTGAACAACTCCCCGCAACAAATCCTAAACTGTCCAGGCCACTTTAATGGTTTATATTCTCTGTCCACTCAAGCAAGGAAGCAAAAACTCAAAGATCAATTATTATCTGAGTTTCCAAGATTTGAGCTAAGATTTGTCCAATGGAGTTGGACTATCTGTACTCTGATGATGGTAGAAAATATGTTGAGCAATGAAAGCTGAAAAATTGAACCAAGGGACCATCACACTTTGGTATAGAACATTGTACAGTTGTCCCTCAGTGTCCACGGGGAATTGGTTTTCCATGTACACAAAATCTCTACATGCTCAAGTCCCTTCTATAGCCAATGGCCTAGTGTTTGCATAGCACCTCACATGTGTTTTAAATTACCCCTAGATTACCGATGCTACATAATACAGTGCTATGTAAATAGTTGTTATACTATATTGTTTAGGGAAAGACAAGAAAAAAGTCTTTATGTGTTCAGTACAGATGCATTTTTAAAAATATTTCTAATCTATACTTGAAACCGCAGATGCAGGACTCTAGAGAGTGTATAGGCAGCTGATTGAAGAATTTAGTCCTTCAGCGAATCGGCACAATGGGCAGAATACAGGTAACTAGGTAGGAGCCACACTACCTTTTCTTAATCCTTGGGTTCTTTCCTAAAGTTGCCAACATTTGAGAAGCAGAGATTAATAAAGATAGATGGAGGGTCACAAAACACTCGAAGGCCTGACCTTTGTGATTTTGCTTCACTTATTAAACTCCTTTATTTCTATCACCGTAATAGGATGCGGAAGTAGGTTGGAGGGCTGGCAGATGGATGATCTTTAAAGTCTCCCCCAGCTCTAAGAGTGATTAAAAAATACAGTGGTCTGGGGTATGACATTGTTCTCATATGTTTGTTTTGTGTTTTAGAAAATAGCTTTTTAAACATGGAGAGGACGTCTTTGTGTTTTTCACAATTTTAGTAGTTAAGTTTTGAGCATTCCAACTTGATCTGAACCCAAGGCTTGAATGATATCAAAAGTACGGGGTGGAAATCAAAGAAGTGGCGCATGGGGAGACACCTGCAGTGCATCAACACGGAGGTGTCTTCCTCATTGATCTGGCTCTCCAAGGAGCCACTCTGCAGACACCCCAGGATGCCCCTGCCTGCTGTCTGCTTCTGCACTAGACAGCCATGCCTGGTTTCATCACCTCTCGCTAAGTGCTTGATGATGGTACCTTTGATCTGAGCCTGAATCGCCAAATCAAAGTGATCATTTGTTTAATATTTGTCACACATCCGGAAATTCTGAAACCCAAAACAGGATACAAAGCACACTCTAACAAGGAGTTTGGTTTCTAGCCAGTTAAGGTCATTAAAGAACAGTTTTCCCAATTTAAATAGTTGCCTAAGAGTAGAATTACCACATTTCCCAGCAACAAGTTACAAGAAAGATACACCAAATTGTGGCAGAGAATGACATGAAAATATGTACATAAGAGTATGATCAAGTAACTCCTTTGACAATAGCACAGTTTAATCTAAATAGAAGGCAGCCTTAACACATGAATCTAAGCAGTGGAAAGAATACTAAAGTGAGTGGGAGGGATATTTGCCAACAGTTTTACCCTGGCTACCACAAGAATAAAGTTGAGAATTCTAGCCCTTGTGAAGCCCATATAGGATAATAAAACATGATTTTGGAACCATATTTTCCCTCGCTTTACTGAATTTTCATTTTTGTAGCTGTATGTTTCCACAGAGAGGCAAACATTTCCATTCTGCTCCTATAAGGAAAGGCATTTGGGTCTTTCCAGATGCCCCTCCCACATCTCTCCATAGAAGGGGCCAGCCTACCTGATGGGCAGGTTAGGGAAGGAAACTGAGTGCCCTGGCTCTGAGAGGGGCCCCTCTTCAGGATGCATGGCTGCTGGGGTGTCCTGGGCACACTGTGAGCGCAGCCTGCAGCCTGTCCTTGTGCCGGGAGACCTCTGGTTGGCTGTAGATGTCCATGACTGCAGGCCCAGTTCCATCTAATTCAGGGCAGAGGCTTAGGAAACCCACCGTTCATCTTCAGTGCAGCCCATATTTTTGTCTTCAGTTGTTGGATCCTAAATGCATCTCAGGGTGAGTAGAAGGTGTTACTTATTGTGGCTACTGCAGTTCTGTAATAAGAACCCAATGAACATTTACCTCTAGGAAACCTGCTTTGTTCCCAGGAACCCAGTCTATAAAGAAAGTTAAGACTTGGGCTCTGCCTGGAGGAGCCAGCAATCTAGAATCCAAAAATTCAGTTTTCTTAGTTTTCACTGGGCACAGGGTTCTGCATCAGTCTCCTTGTTCTCTCTTTAGGTGTTATCATTCTGCCTTGCAAATAAATAGCACTGTCTCTCTCATATGAATTCTGAGAGAGCTATTTTGGTCCACTTTGTATTACTATTGGGCTTTTGCAGCTCGCATAAAACAAATTTGATTGTGTTTATATTTAAACCTTCTTAACAAGGGAAACAGAAGGATTAGAGTCAATAAAAAACAGGAGCAGCATTCTGAATGTGTTTAAACAAGTTTTCCCTACTGATAAATAGAACTACTGAGTATCATTTTCAACTACACTGACAAAAGACCAAAAAAATAAAAGAATAAAAAAGTCATTGGTTCCCCTAAAGAATTTGTACAATGCTCAAGGCAAGTTACAGCTGGATCCTATTAAAGAAATCAATCTTTTCTAGCAAATGACTCATAAGACCATTTGAATCTATGAAGCTTTTTGGTAAATTTATTCAATTAAAAGGAGTTTTCAATATTTTAGCAAATATTAGATTATACATAATACTCTTGCGATGTCGGGAGGGAAAACAGAAGACAGAAGACAGTCCCCAAGCCACTCTGGGTTGGCAGCCAGGACAGCAGCAGCCTCCTGCCAGCCTCAGGCATGTCTCAGTGTAGATTGACGGGAGTCACTTTGGTGCTCTAATGCTGACAAATTTACTTATCGTTCATGGTAATCACTCCTGCTGCTTTAGGGAAAAATTCCTTTAGGTATCTAAGTATCAGAGGATTACATTATGCCTCACTAAAAAGAAAATAACTTCTGTAATGACAAGGCAGCACCCATTAAGACTCTGGACCAGATAAATTTATTATTTTCCCATTAAACTAGAATAATTGAGTTTAGAGTGTTTCTTTTTTCTCAAATTGAAATTGTGATGTTTTCCTTTTTAAACAATTATTTGAAAAGTTTCACTCAAAAAGCTATGCTTCAGAATTCCGACTATGTAACGTCTTTTTTTTTTTCCCGTACCAGGGGTCGTACTCAGGACCTTGTGCTTTTGAGGCAGGCCGTGGAACCACTGAGTTAAATCCCTGGCCCCTGTAACTTTTTTTTTTTTGAGACAAGGTCATGCTTTGTGTTTAGGCTGGCCCTGAACTCACTTTGTAGCCCAGGCTGGCTGGAACTCCTGGCAATCCTCCTGCCTCTGCCTCCCAAGTGCTGGGATTACAGGCGCACGCTGCCACACCTGGCCGTAACTTTCATTTCTGAATTTGACAAAATACCCTAATAGAAATGATATCATCTTATTCCCCGTTGAGAGCTGTGTTCTAGTGATGAGAATACGGAGGTGAGTAGATTAAGGAATGCAATGAGAAGAAAGGTAGTCTTCATCCCTTCCTGCTTGCCAGTAGGTGGAAATCACAGTTTAACCGGTAAATGTCTCAATGCACTTATTGCTGGGAGGGAAAACATTTTGGGTCTGCTTTTTGGTGTGTCATGCGTCAACTATAAAAAGAGAATCCCTTCCCTTCAGGTCTGAGAATGTATGCAGTTTTAAAGATTTTAGAGGTTTCTAAGAAAAAATGTGTTAATTCTGGAAGCAGTCATTTGATTCAGAGAGAGGAAGTATCCCAGACTCCTTTCCACAGTGTGCTTACAGCTCAGCGACTCTGCTTTTCAGGATGTATCCCCGGCAGGGCTCAGACAAGCTCCTAGAGAACTGGAACAAAGATGTTCATTGTAGCACTGTAGCAGTGTTTTTCTTTCTTTTTTTGTTTTTCATTAAAAAATTTTTTAATTGTATGTTTGTGATAGATAATTACATTCATTTTGGGGAATTGGTACATATACATATTGTATCTTTTTTTTTTTTTTTTGGTACCAGGGATTGAACTTGGGACCTTGCACTTGCATGGCAGACGCCGGAACCACTGAGCTAAATCCCCGGCCCTATGTATTGTATCTTAGTCATTTTTACTTCCCCTTGCCTTCCTTGCCTTCCCATCTATGGACAAGTACCACAGTTTGGATTTGAAATGTCTCCCACATGTGCTAAGAGCTTGGATGCTAGCTGATGGGCTTTCAGGGGAATTGATTGGACCATGAGGGCTCTAACTTAATCAAGTGGCTTAATTTGTTAATTAGGCTATGGTTTGATGGAGGTATTGGGAGGTGGAGGAAACAGGAAGTGGGGCCTAGTGGAAGGGATGTGATAGAGGCATGACTCTGGGGACTACATCTGGTCCCCACACCTTCCTCTCTCCCTGACTCCTTCCCTTTCTCTCTGCTTCCTGGCTAATGTGAGTGAGCCTCTTTGCTCAGTCAAGCCCGTCCACACGATGTTCTGCCTTGCTGTAGGCCCACAGCAATGGAACCAGCTGATCATGGACCTGAACTTCTGAAACCATGAGCAAAAAAAATCTTTCCTCCTTGACGTTGTTTTCCTTAGATATTTTGTCACAATGATGGACAGCTATCATAGAAGGTAAAACCAGTGCACCCAAGTGCTTTGTTGCATTTGAAAGTCATAGAACAGACATGGACATGTGGCAAGATGGCCTGACTTGGAAAAATGTAACCGTGGCCAAAAATAGAAAAGCAAGATACAGAATAAGATCTATTTAACAGCATCATTTATATAAGTTAATATTTATGTGTAAAACAGCACAAAAGATCCAGCCAACTGGAGTAGTTGCATATGCTGGGAATGAGTGATGGAAGCAAGAAATAAGGATAGAGGAAAATGAATGAACAATTTAATTAAGAACACAAAAAAGGATCATGCATTTGACAACACTAACAATGTACACTGAACTGAGTATCATGAATTCAAGTCTACATTTCAAACACCCCCCCCAAATATATAACACACATGCATGTACACACAGAAGATAAGTGTGTAAGAGCGTGAAACCTGACCCCAACCGGACCCTCAGATACAGGACCATGCAGTATATAAAGTGGTTTGAAATAGCTGACAACATTTAAAATCAATCCCCATTTATGCCCGGCAGCTCAGCCCAGCTGGAAAGTGCCTCAGTCTCCTGGTAGCTGCAGTTCTCCCTTCACACTGATGGAAGAGCAAGGCCAGCTCCTCTTCCTTCCAGTGCTGAGCCGGACTGGTTCTCATGTTTCCTGCCTCGTCCCTGTCTAGTGCTGTTTGGCCCAGAGATCAGCTGTCCTCCCCATCTCTCACCCTCTCAAAAATCTGATTAAAACCAGGCAAAGTGAAGGAAATGAGAGGAACAAGGTTATGGCCTAAAAGTGGTTAAATTGATTAGGAAGTGTGGGCCTTTGGCTGAATTGGGAAAGTCAAAGGTAGGAGTGGACTTGGGGGAAATGATTTTGGTGCCCATTGGATATCCAGGAATGGAGTTAAATCAGAAATAGTTACGTGAGTGCGGGGTTCCAGGGAGAGGTCAAGGTTGGAAGATAAACCATTGGACTTCATTACCATGAACTTGATGTTTAAGTTGTAGGACTGGATGAGTCACCCAAGGAAAGTGCAGAAACAGAAGAGAGGGATTGAAAAAAGGGGAGATGTGAAATAAACTCTGTTGAGGAGGAATGTGAACAAAATATGCACACACAATTAGCACAATTAGCACAATTCCCAGGTAGTGTGCTTTTATATTTTGTCAAGAAAATAGTCAAGTGGATAGATCTGTAAAAAGCAGGCTGTAGAATGGCATGTGTAGTATGGCAGCATTGATAGTTGCAAAGAATAGTTGCTATGATTTAAAAGGCAGGAGGTTTGCAAATTCAAGTCTCCCCTTGGCAACTTACTGAGACAGTCTCAAAAACAAAAAACAAAACAAAACAGTGCTGGAGATGTAGCTCAATGCTGGAGTACCCCTGGATTCAGACTCCAGTACATACACACACAAACACACACACACACACACAAAAGAAAAAGAAAAAGAAACATACACAACCATAAATAATGTTCTTTTACTATTTTTAAAGAAATTTTTTAAAAATAAAGAGCAATTTAGTAAATATTTAGATGAGATTGGGATATTAGAAATCTTTAGAGTAGATTAAATAGGGGAATTTGTTTATAAAAATACGTAAGTTCTTAATAGTATGTGTGATGGTTAGTTTTATGCCAACTTGACTGAGTCACTGGGTGCCCACAATTTGGTCAAATGTTATCCTGGGTGTGTCTGTGAGAATGTTTTGCATGAGATTTACATTTGAATCAGCAGGCTGAGAGAGGCAGGTAGTCTTCCTAGATATGGGGGTGGGGTGGGGGTGGGGCTTATCTCGTCTAGAACTGAATTGAGCAAAAAAAGCTATGAGGGAATTTTGCCTCCCTAACTCCCAGAGTTGAAACCCTGTTCATCTGCTTTTGAACTGGAATTTACACCATCAGCTCTCCTGGGTCTCAGGCTGCAATTACGCTATGGACCCTCACTCACTAACTGCACATCTTGGGACATGTTAGCCTCTGTAATCACGGGAGTCAATTCTTTATTCTCTCTGCCCCCTCCCTCTCTCCCTATTGGTTCGATTTCTCTAGCAAATCTTGAATACTATGCAACAAAATTATCATCTTTGTTTGATTCTTAGCAGACTGAAATGGTTCACTCAGATTACCACTTATCCCTAATGCTAGTGTTTTTCTTCTTTTTTCAAATGAATTTTCATCAAAGTAATACATGCATCTAATCAAAGCAAAAAAAGGCAAAAAAAAAAAAAAATCCCATGAGTTTCTTGCCTGCTGTCCAATCGTATTTGGCTTTGTGGAGACCTCTTTTATTTCTTATTTCTATATATAACTCCATTCCTCTCAAATTTATAATGTTCTCTATTCAGTCACCACTTTGGGACATTTTCTACTAACTTTCTTTGGTGCAGGATAAGGTCAATTTTACCTTAAATTTTCATTTTCTTCCTTTTCTCCCAACATCAAAATGTGGGTATAGCATATTTTTAGATAAAAGTGCAATTTTAAACATCTTGATTAGTATTGTTCTATAAATACAGCTTACCACTGAGCCGAGTACTAGGATTACAATTCCTTTTTTTGTACTAATGTTTCTTTTTTCCTGGTTAATTTTTCTCTCCTTTCCTCTTCCTCCCCCCCCCCCCATTCCTTTCTCCCTCCTGGCCTCCCTCCCTTCTTTGATTCATATTCTTTTCTTTTAAAGTTTTCATATAAGGCTGACCAGTAGACTCTGGAGCCCACTATGTGGGTTTAGAGCCATTCCTGCCCTTTGCCAGCTGTGTGAGCTTGGGCAAGTTACTCTCTTCAGAGCCTCAGTTTATCCACGGTGCAGTGAGGATAATAATGCACTGCCTCAGAGTATCGTGATGCCAATTAGATGAGATACATAGATACATAGAACATGGCCTGGTATTCTTTTTTGTTTTTGTTTCTCAAATCCATTGTGATAATTTTTGCATTTTTTAGTACATTTTGTAGTTTAAGTATCAGTCTACTGTTTTATTATCCAATTGCCACCCTTTTTTTTAAACTTCTTTTTCCCCTTTTGAAATATTTTAATATTTTTTAAAATTCCCTTTTAATTTATTTATTGACTGCTTAGGTACAACTTTGCAGCTTTTATTGAGTGCTCTAGGGATTACAAAATCCATTTTAAAAAAATTTTCATAGCCTATGTAGAATTAGTATTGTACAATTTTTATAAATTATGGAAATATTGCAAGTTGATCAACCTATTTACTACCCTACTGCCATTCTTGATGGCATAATTTTCATGTTTTGTATTTACATACATTATATGCCCACAACATTATAATTTGCATTTTTAACCAGTCATGTATTTTAAGGAAATTAAAAGGAAAAGAGATTATTCTTTCTGGTGCTTTTTATCCCTTCCTAAAGATACAGCTTCCCCTCTGGGGTCATTTCCATTTTAGTCCAACTTCTCTTGCTGTTACTACATGTGCAGTCATGAAATGGCTGTGTGAAATGCCATGGGTCCTTGATAGTAAGTCCTTTATAACTTTGCTCTTTAGAGTGAATTTATCATTAAATTTATCATATTTTTAACCAGGACATTTTCTTCATTGAAAACAACTTGATCAGCCTTCTTAATAGTTCATAGAGTCAACCAGTCTGCCTATGAGTAGGGCCATTTTTAGGATCTTGCAATTAGTATTAAGCAAATGTGCTACCAGTGAGAGCACTAGGCCCAGTGGGAGCACCAGGCCTGCTGTTGGAATATGAGGGTTCGGTGGTGAAGGTGGGAATCCAGTCCTTCATCCCATATGGCTCACAGCCCAGGTGATGCTGGAGTAGATACTGAATGTGCAATCCTAAACAAGCAACCCATCGGGCAACTTGGTACACGACTGTCAAGTTGCAATGGGATTTGAAAGGAAAAGAATGGAGGTGTTCTCTGAATCAGTAACATTAGGAAATCTGATTGACCAGCATGAGGGTGAGTCGTGAGGAAGGAAACATCCAGCCCAGCAATGGCCTTAAGGCAGATGGGACACATGTGCAAAGGCCCCATGGTTGAAAAGAGCTCAATCTTTTCATTTAATCCTTTGGGCAGGGTTGAGGAAGATTCATAATATTTAGAGGAAACTTATAAAGGAGCAATTCAAAGGGAAGGAGACCACATCCCAAAGTTTCTGCTTTCTGATAAGGTGGTTGCTCACTCATTTGCCTACCAAATCATTGAGATGGTATCCCTCCTATCCCACGCTTCCACCACATTCCCCTAGGTTGCCTCTGGCAACTGTACATGTTATTCTGAGTCATGCTCAATCTGCATTGGAGCTGGATCTCCCATCCAGGAGGGAGAGGGGGAAGGTGTGGTTCGAGCTGACTTTGCCTGCACTTTCCTAAAGAGTACTCTGCTTTGAAAATTCACTTCAAAAATGACAGACTGTTTTCCAAATGGCACCACAATATTATTGGTTTCTTTTCAATAAGGCAGAGTAACCCAAAACTCTTCTTAAAGACAATGAAGATATGGGGCTTTTGTCTCATGCTCAAGATTACATCTTGAGCAAGAGCGAAGGGGAAGATTACATCACATTTTGTAATGAACCCTTCTTTCCAGGTGACTTTTGGTGAATTCTTTCCCAGAGATGAGTGGTTGTAGATACACATTAGCTAGACCCAACAACGGTTTCAGCAAATACATCTCTAGATCCAAGAAACAGCCTCATATCCATGAAAGAATAAGCATAACTTTTTCCAAACACATCTTAAGTTTTTGGTGCA
This sequence comes from Heterocephalus glaber, assembly GCF_053883595.1. NCBI lineage: Eukaryota > Metazoa > Chordata > Mammalia > Rodentia > Bathyergidae > Heterocephalus > Heterocephalus glaber. The sequence continues at coordinate 66,451,483 of NW_028258320.1, forward strand.
TGCGTTCTGTCATTGCTGCTACCATGACAGGTACCTTTGGGCTTGTCTTAAAATTACCTGTTAAATAGGCCAGGAATTTTCTTTTTTATTTGAGGGTATGCAAATAGGCGCCAGCCACTCCTAGGAAATTGATGGCAATGAACATCCATACTCACTTTTCATTTATAAATAAGTAAGCAAATCTGATTTTGAAAACAAAACTACTCACCTGAGTGGTGGTTTCTCTGTCTGAGCATCCTCCTCCACTGACCTCCCTTTGAATGTGACATGACAGTTTGCATTGATCAGGACTTCAGGGCAGATTTTATTTGTGCTTGGACCTCTTAGCAACCTTCGATTTTCCAAAGCATCTCTGTACTCTTTGCCTTGGCCCAGTGTTTTAACCCTTTTTCCTGATATCTCCTTGCATTGGGTTCCTCTGTCTTCTATTTCATTGACATCATTACTTTGTTTCCGTCCTGAACTTCTCACCTGAATTGTGTGCCCCTGTGTGGCTTCTCTAGGTCTCCCTCCCTCTCTCTCTCTCTTTCTCCTTGCTTTCCTCCAATTTTATCTTTTCCATGGTTTTATCATTTAGAAGGGTGTCAAAGTAGCGTAAACATTATTCCACACCTAGTCTCTTCAGTGCACCATCTGCTGAATTTAATCACATTAAAGTCTAATTACTGAGCTAAGTGGATTATGATTACATACTCTACTGCATTGATCTGTGAAATGTCTTTTCAATAAGGTGAAAACTTGCCACATTACCTAGGAAGAAGTTAAAAAAAAACTAAGAGATGCTAACTCTTCTACTAAATTAATACTTATTCATTCATTTGTTGCATATTTATTGAACTCATATGTTAGGTATTTACAGAGCTTTTATTATATGCTAATTATTGATTATTTATTGATAAATAAAATAAACTCAGGCCCTGTTCTTAAGGAGCTTAGAGTCTCAGTGGGGGCACAGAAAATAAACAAGAAAACACATCCCTGTGTACCTTAGAATTTTGGTGAGTGAGTGAAGGAAGCAACTAGGGCGATATGGTCGAGAATAACTCAGGGTAACTACTCTGGTGGCCAGTAGGGTTACCAGAGTGAGCAAATAAACATACAGTACACCCAGGTACATTGGAGATGTGGGCGAATGATGAATAAGTTTTGGGATAAATACGGCCCATGCACCATTTGGGACTTAGATATACGAAAAATGTATTACTATTTTTCTGGAATTCAAGTCCAACTGGATGTCTTATATTTTGTCTGGCAATCTGGATGGTCAAGGAAGGTCTCTCCGGACAAGTGACATGTTCGCTGAGAACTGAAGGATGGGGCGTAGGCCAAGAAGAGAGCATTGCGTGGAGGCCCCCCAGTGAGAATGGGGTACACTGGGCAGGAGGCTGGGGAGAGGGCCCGCAGGGCTGGAGGCACAGGCAGAGGACGGAAGGTGCAAGGCTGTCCAGGTCACGGAAAAGAGAGGCATTTTATCTGAAACACAGACTCCTGATAAAGCCATAGTGTGCTGAAAATAGAAGTCCAAAATGCACTTAATACATGTGAACCAGTGAGAATCAGTGCCTAGCCTAACTGGACCTATTTGCCAGGGCTGGGACACCAGGGAGAGTTTCTAATGGTGTTCACTTGATTCATCCCAATCTTCTTCTCCTTTTTTTTTTTTTGGTACCAGAGATTGAACTCGGGACCTTGAGCTTGCTCAGCAGGCGACGAAACCACTGAGCTAAATCCCCGGCCCTGTCCCCCAATCTTCTTTACTCCTTCTGTCTCTGAAATTCTAACATTAAACAAAATGAAATTTTCTTTGAGATTGATAAAGAAGGATCTAAACCTTCTGGAATAATCTGTCCTGCAGATGATGGCCTGTGCCAGAGTAGAAATGTTGGGTGACTCCAGGGAAGGGGACCCTCACTTCTGACACCAAGGCAGAGGTCGGCACTTAGATTAAGCCAGTAAGAACCTACTGTTCACTTCATTCTACTCTTCCCCCTGTTGCCCATTCTGAAAGAGGCATGTGATGCAAGCTGGTATAAGTTAATTTCAAGTCTTTGTTTTGGGGGTTCTGATAAAGGTATTTCTTCTTTTAGACAATGTGAACAGAGCACAGGTGACAGAATTTCAGAGAAACATAGCTAGACCTCAGAGAACCCAAGATCAAACCATCCTAAAGCTTACACAAGTGTAAAATATTTTAGTTACGTGAGCAATAAGATCCTTTTTTCCCACTTTGCAATCTAACTCAGAGATCTGATCTGTCAGCCACTGAGAAAAGATCCAACTCACATTATCCATTTTCACAAAAGCTGTTATCTTTCTCTATAGCAACTGTATATGCAATGCCCAAGAGTACATGATATCTAGTGAGCCTTTGTAAATGTTCACTACTATTATTACAGAAGTGAGGCAGGAGGAATGGAAACTGGGTTAGAATGATAGAAAGTTGGTAAATAATTGAAGACTGGGGTGATGATTTTGCCTCAGGCTGGCTTCTCTCAGAATAGCAAAATTATGGCTGTTGGCAATTTCAGGCTTTATGAACGCACATTATCTGGAAGAAAAGAGAATGCCTTGGGATCACAGCCAGGGGAGTTATTTATATGAGTTGGAAATTCAATGATATTTAGATATCTTGAAGTACTCATTTTTCACTCCTGAAACCATATGGAATCCTAGTTTGGGGGCCAGCCTTCCTGGGGAGCATGGATGTGGTATCAATCAGGACCACCAAGGTCACGCAGCAGTAACAAACTGCCCCAAATCTTAGTAGGTTAACACAACAGAAGCTGACTTCTCCAGCTGCTCTATGTCCATCACAGATGGGCTGAGGGCTCTTCTCTGAGATATTCTTATTCTAGGAGCCTGGATGACAGAGCTGACTCTCTGGAATGCTCCTGGTTGCTCAAGTAGAGGAAAAGAGATCTTTGTAGAGAATCTGGTTAAGTCCTCCAGCCTAGAAGTGACACATTTCTGTTCACAACTTACTGATCTAGACTAGTTAAATAGCTCTATTTCAACCACATGGTGGTCAGGAAATGCAATTTTACCACATGCTTGAAAGGAGAGAGCCTGAAATAGTGATCAGAACTAAAGACTATCATCTTGGCTTCTGTGGGTCTCCTTTTGTTCCTGCTACTTTGGCTTCACAAGTCTTTTTTTGAAAGACTCACAATTCATGAGCATTAGTAGATTCAGTTTGGTTACAGTTCAATAATGAAGACCTGGGAGGCTTTTTTGTCCTTGTTAGATGAAATCACACATCTCTGGGTTCTGATGCATCATTACATGTACAAATAGAATGTTGTTATTAGGCCTTTAAGTCCATTGCTTGTCTAAGACTTTACTCTCAGACTTTTAACCTCCACCCCCTCTTCCCACTAAACAGTTGAAAATCTTTATCATCTGAAGAGGTTGTGTTGGTTTATCCAGTTGCCTTGAAAAATTTTTCTCACATTATAAATATATTAATTGTGAAAAATTATGTACTTTAACATGAAATTATATCTGAATGACCATAAGTAGTCACTGATGTCAAAATACAATGTGACTTTTGGCATATAATCTGGAAAGATTTTAAAGAATTGAACAGCATTACTATAACATAGCAAGCAAGTAGTTCCACTTCAAGAAGGCAGAGAGGCCACTGCCCGACCCATTAACATAGTTAAGGGTGAAGCGTTTTCTTTCTGCATATTCTCCCACTGGTGCATTTGCCAAGGTTGATCATAGGCTGAGGCTGGGTCTCAGGTCAGGCAGAGGGACACTCCTGGGCAAAAGTAAACCAGAGATGCATATGGAGTATTCAGACTCGTGGTGGTTTCTTCCCCAGTATGTTTACCGAGTTCAGGGAAGAGGGGCTGAAGGGATAGGCTGGAATCTTCTAAGAGGTGGATTGGAATCTTCCATGATTTCATGGAGCTTAGGAGGTAAAGCAGTGTAAAGGGAAGAAGTCTGCCACAAACATGTAGCCAGCCTTTCTTTCAAGACCTTGGCCAGGTTTGTTTATTTTTAAAATAGATCAAATTATAGTCGCACAACAAATTGAAAGGGAAGGTACAGAAATTTCCCATAAATTCCCTACCCCATACATGCCTTGTCTCCCCCACTGTCAACATCCCCTACCATAGTGGAGTGTTTGTTACAATCAGTGACCCTGCACTGACACATTACTCCCACCCTAATTCCATCATTTGCATTAGGGTTCACTCTTGGTGTTGTACATTCTAGGCATTTTAATAAATGTATATAATTTATAATGTCATATATCCACCATCATAGTGTCATATAGAATAGTATTGTTGCCCTAAAAAATCCTCTTTTCTTCCTGCTGCCTTCCCTCTCCCTAACCTCTGGCAACCATTGATTGTTTTATTTTCTCCATGGCTTTGCCTTTTCCAAAATATCATATGCTTGGAATCATACAGAACATACACTTTTCAGATTGGCTTATTTTACTTAGTAATATACTTTTAAGGTTCTCCTACATCTTTGAATGGCTTGATAGTTCATTTCTTTTTAGCGCTGAATAGTATTCCATCATCTGAATGTACCACAGTTTATGCATCCATTTACCTACTAACAGCCATCTCTCTTGCTTCTAATGTTTGGAAATTATGAATAAATTGCCATAAACTTTCATGTATAAGTTTTCATGTGACTATTAGTTTTCATTTCATTTAGGTAAATACCTAGGAGTACGATTGCTGGATCACATGTGGAGTATGCTTGGTTTTACAAGAAACCATCAAATTGTGTTCTAAAATAGCTCTACTACCACTAGCAATGCATGATAGTTCCTGTTGCTGCAAACCTCCTGAAATTTGGTGATGTCGGTGTTTTGGATTTTGGCCATTCTGATAGGTATGTAGTAGTAGTAGAATCTTGTTTTAATTTGCCTAATAATATGATAATAAACATCTTTTCCTTTTTTTGTCAACTGTATATTTTCTTCACTGAGATGGCTGGTCAGGTATTTTGTCCATTTTAAATCAGGCTGTTCATTTTCTTATTGTGGAGTTTTAAGAGTTCTTTGTATATTTTGCACAATAGTTCTTTTGCAAATATTTTTCCTAATCTGTGGCTTTTCTTCTAATTCTCTTTATAGTGTTTGCCACAGAGCAGAAGTTTTTAATTTTAATGCAGTTGCTTTATCAATTATTTCTTACATAGATAGTACCTTTGGTATTGTATCCCCAAAGTCATCTCCACAGCCAAAGTTGTCAGGATTTTCCCCCCGATCTCTTCTAAGAATTTAATGACATCGTATTGTAAATTTTGGTCTATGGTTCATTTTGAATGAATTTTTACGAAAAGTCTGTTTTAATTAAAAACGTTTTTTACATGTGAACATCTAGTTCTTCTAGCACAATGTCCAGAAGAGACTTATCTTTGCTCCATTTTATTGCCTCTGGTTTTTTTGACAAAGACATTTGATAATATCCTGGACCATCTCTGTTCTGTTTCATTAATTTGTCTATTCTTTCATGAATGCCATGCTGTTTAGTTATTGTAGCTTTATAATAAATGTTGAAGTTAGGTTGTATCAGTCTTCCAACTTTTTTTTCTTCAATACTGTGTTATTTATTCTTGTCTTTTCCTTTTCCCTATAAAGTTTAGAATCAGTTTGTTAGTATTCACAAAATAACTTGCTGGGATTTTAACTGGGATTACACTAAATATGTAGATGAAATTTGGAAGAACTGACATCTTGATAATAACAGGTCTTCCATGGAATAACTATCCATTTATAAATTTAGTTCTTTTTTGATTGCTTTCATTGGAGTTTTGTAATTTTCTTCATATAGATCTTATATATATTTTGTTAGATTTTTATCTATCTATTTCATTTATTTGCATATTGGGGTAAGTGATAATGTGTTTTTAATTTCAACCTTCACTGTTCATTGCTGTGTATAAAAAAATAATGACTTCTGTATCATAAAATGATCTTTTATCCTGCTGCCTTGCTGTAATCATTGAGATTCATTGTTTTTACTTTTTTGTCAGTTCTTTTACACTTCCTTCCGTGTGTGTGTGTGTGTGTGTGTGTGTGTGTGTGTGTGACTAAGGACTGAAGCCAGGGCCTTTGTGCTGAGCTGCATCTCCAGCCCTACCACTCCCCTTCTTCAATGTTTTGTTTTTTTGAGACCAGGCTTTGCCAACTCCCTGTTTCCCAGACTAGGCTCAAACTTGTTTTTCAGGGGAGGGAAGAGCTCAAACTTGTGATTCTCCTGCCTTAGCCTTCTGACATGCTAGGAATACAAATGCATGCCACCATGCCTAGCTAATTTTAGATTTTCACCATGGACAATGATGCTATCTGTGACACTGACCAAATTTTGAAACTTTACAGAGTGGCTAGCTAAAAATCATTCTTGGGGCAATCCACTTTCCAATCCCTCTTCTGTCTCTCTTAGACAGAAGCTATCTTTCTCTCAATAAATTCTTCCTACTCTTAACCTCCATTGTTCTTAGAATTCATTCTTTGATTTTAGAGAACAGGAACTTGAGTTTCGGATATCTAGCAGGTTTGGGAATTGCATCTATTCCCCCTATATCGTTTTGGAGGTCCTCCACTGAGATTACTGGTCAGAGACTCACAGCTATATACCTACTCAAGATGACAATACCTGGCACCTATTGAGGGCCTTTAGATAGACCCTCTGTAGTGTAATTGACTGCTGACCACAACTATGACCCTCTTCAGCTGGAAGTAGTCAAAATGGCCTTCACTCTTTGCCCCTCACAGCAGTTAGGGGTACTTCATCAGAGGGGGGAATATTGTAGATAGGTAAGTTAGCTATCTTGTAGGCAGTTAGACAGAGCTGGCCTTCAATGAACCAACATGGAGGACAGTTGAGAAGCCAACATGGAGGACAATCAAGACAAGAAAGCCAGCATTGTAAAAGAAGAGAAACTACCATACCCCCATGCTTCCCCTAAGGATGAATAGCAGTGATTGATACTCTAAATAGGTATCAATCACCAGGATGAGGGACAAAAATCTTCCAAGAAAGATCCCTGTCCCACCCCATACCACTGAAAATCTTTGCTCACTCTTTGTACACTTGTTATGCTTGCTACATGACTCATTTTCCCATTTAATCAATACCTAAGCTACTATACTTGCCATAATCTTATTTGTTGTTCATAGTTTTGTCCACTTGTGATTTCTCATTGGATCAGTATTACCTAAGCAACTACACTCGTAATCTTACTAGTTGACTAGAGTTTTGTCCCACCTGAACCCGCCTCACCTCATGGCATTGTCCCATAAAATACCTTTGAGAAGTTGTGTGAGTGGCCAATCCACTTTCCCATCCCTCTTTTGTCTCTCTTAGACAGAAACTATCTTTTTCCAAAGAGCAGATTTAAATTTTCTGCAGCCTCATAGGAAACGGAAATCATGATCAATCAAAAGCCTAGGAGAGACACCCATGAGAAAGGGAGGTGAACCCCATGTTGCTAAGACATCAGTTCAGCCCTCCCTCAATTCAGCTCTGATTGGGAATCAGTAAGCACCCCCTACCATTATCAGCTTGATAGGTAACATGTGTGAAAGATGTTATCTGAAGCCTCCACAGTTCTTTTACACACATTATCAACTATACAGTAAAAGCACTAGACTTGCAAAAAGGCAGATTAATATAACCAATAGTAAGAGAATAGTAAGAGGGAGAACAAATGAAAAAGTGGGAACAGACCCACGGATGATTTACACTTGAGGCCTTACTGTTACTGTTTGAGCTTCCATGTTGGCCACACTGCGTTCAGAACACATCAGTCTCAGGGCCATTTCTTAGGTCCATCTTGGTTCCATTGGCTTAACCAGTATAGAGAATCTTTAGTGATGTCTACACACCTGGAAGTCAGTGATGTCAGCACACTTGGACATCTGAATTTTTCATTTCTTCTACAGCCAATTGAATTGCTGAGCATAGTACCACAATATGGTTAGAGAAATTGGCCAGAAGATGTGTTCTATCCACCTGAAGTCCTGATGTGGTAGTTTGATGATCTTTTGACATTAAGGGTGTTCTAAGTGGAAGTAGTGATATGTCGGAGGAAACAGACTCTGAGAACTCACATCTGTAACATTATCAACAATGAAAATTGAGGGAGGACAATGAAGATCCCAAACAACCACCTTCATAGTAGTTAGGCAGGTACTTGTGGATTTCAGTGCTGAGATTTTTGAATCCAGCTTGGGAAGTGCTTTACTGGTGGAAAGCATGCTGCTTGTAGTTTAACTTTGGCTCATTTTTGTGACAAACTTGGAGGAAAATTACCTGGTAGTAATATTGAATTTTACATACATAATTCTTCTATGAGCTCTTTGAGCTTGCCTTGTGTTTTTCGTACTTCTTAATTTCACTAAGCCAGGATTGAGGCTGAAGTAGGTGACGTTTCTGGAAGAAACAGACCACTTATTAGTCCCAGGTGGCACCCATGCTTTTGATCCTAATGCAACCATTTTTAAGCAATGCTTGGGACTTGTAAAATCAGTCACTTTATTACAGAAAAACATTGTCCTTTTGGTTAGAAAATGCCCTCATTGGGAGCTACCACCTGATTGGCTGATGATGCAGTCAACTTTTGTAGTCACTGTCTAATCAAATAATATATTAGATTTTTAAAACATCTTTGTGCATTTTATGGAGACAAAATTGTTCTTTTTTACTTTGAGTAAGATACATTTTTATACACTTGGACAAGAAAAATTCAACAAAGCTACAATTTAAGTGATATTGAAGTAGAAGTTTGTTAGTTCATGAATTGTTATTAACAGTCTCATTGATGACTTGCAATTATCACCTGTTTAATGTCTCCCTGTCTTGTTTGAGTCTCATGACAGCCCTATAGGACAGGGCGGTCTAGAGTCATCATGACTACTTGCTGGTCAGATGAAGAAAGTGAAGTTCATGGAGCAGACATGATCAAGCCTTCTATGACTAGAAACAGAGCTGAGTCTACAATTGGTGACTTTCCTTCCAATCTTTCTGGACTATTTGTTTGGGGCTTTTCGCAGTGCCAACAGGCTATACTTCTGCAAGGCACCGGAGAGGAGAGGAGTCCCATGGTCCCAGGATTGTGCATGGGTTGAAATTTTTGTTCCTTTCTGGGGAAAGGCAAGGATGTTGGGGGAGGATATATGGTCAGGAGACAAAATGGACAATGAGAAGAGCCTTCTATTTTTGTTTCTTTTTTGTTTTGCTGGCTCATGAGAAAATGGGGAAACATGACGATCACCAGAAACATACCCTCTCATCTGTTATTTTGCTTACATAGGACCTTTTTAGTGGCCAAACCCACTCAATCTCCATCTTTTCCAGTGGAAAGAGTTCTGTTAAGAGCCATCCTCTTCTATGAGTGCACCTTTATGGAGCTGACCAGAGGGAAAAGTAATTGAATTTAATAAAAGCTGCTCCCAATATAAAGCCACAGGGAAATACATTTAACTTCAAAGCCAAGATGCATGGTTCCTAAATGTAATTAATTGCCTGCCTGTTTCTTCCATCAAATCTCAATGTGACAGTAAAGAAGTGAATTCGTTGGCATTTTTTATTTTACAGTAACATGAACTCTCCATTGACAGTTATGGCTAGATTGATAAAAATCATTCTCAGAAATGTCATTCTTTAGACTTGTCAAAGTTGCCAACAGCTGTAACTTCTTACTCCATCTACTTAAAAGAACTAGCAATTTCATTGAGTAATCCTAACAGAGTTGTCAAAGAGCAAAGTTGAGCACACTGCTTTCTGCTGCTTAACCTCCTTCCCTCCAAAAGGGAAGAAAAAGAGGGAAAGTCTTTTTTTTTTAGGTAACCCCATTTAGAGAACATGTCTGTTTTCAGTGCCCTTGTTAGCAAGTGTTAACGGTTTAGTTAAACACAGATTTAAAAGCTGGAAGTTATCATTGTCTGATTCCATACAGGGGCTAATGCCTCTAACTCAGCACAAAAATGAGTATAATTTGTCTCAGGTGACCTGGTATGTGAATGCCTGTGCTCCTTTCATATTCGTAGTTTGCAACCTTACCCTAAGGTGTTGTATTAGAAGGTGGAGCCTTGTGGAAGTGAAGAGGGTACTGCCCCTGAGTGAAATCAGTCACCCTATAAATGAAATCCCTGAGAGCTTCCTCATCCCTTGCACCATGGGAGGACACAGCAAGAAGGAACAATCTATGAGTCAGAAAGTGGACTCTCACCAGACATGAATCTGCTGGCAGCTTGGTCTCGGGCTTCCAGCTTCTATACGTGTGAGCAGTAAGTTTCTGTTGGTTATAGGCCACTCACTCTATTGCATCTTGTTATAAAATGGGACTAAAACCCCAGGGTATGCAGGGCCTTCAAGCCACACAACTCTTGCTGAGGGTACTTCTGACTTGCATGCCACACTCTCTGGGTCAGTGCTCCTCTCTAGATGACAGGCCATTGTCATCTAAGGCCAGACCTCTTCCTATTCTTCCCCTTCTAAGCAAGGGTAGTGGTTTTTCTTTCTATGAAATGATGTAAGGAGAGACGTGTATATAAGAGGGAGAGGCTGCTGTAAGAACAGAGACTGGATAGAACCTTCACCCAGGTTCTCTTCTACAGATGAAAGCACAGGATACCCAGGTGGGCTGGGGGACATTTGCTGAATCATCTTCTGAACTGTTAGCATCATTAGTCATTGGACAGTTTTCACCAAGCATCATCTTTATACTAAATCATTTGCATTTAGAAGCATCTCTAGAGAAGTAGTGGACATTTGAAAAAGAGAGATGTAGCATATGCATGGACAAATGTGCTAAAAAGTTAACAAAATGCAGGAGCAAAAAGTAGTATGTATGAAAATACCCACCGCAGGATTTGCCATAATAGTAAAATACCAAAATTATATAAATGTCCCAAAGAAAGGCACTGCTTAGATAAATAATAGTACATTTTGGTTGGTAGCATAATAATACCATTATGAAAATGTTAACAATAAAGACTACAGAGAATATGGAATAGTGTTTATGATATACAAAATTTAAAAACATGAGTTATATACATATATGGCAAGAACTATGTAAAAGCATCTAAAGGCAAACACCAGAAGTAGCCATATACAGAAAAAGATTTATTTTGGAGGTGGTTTAAAAGTTTGTCCTACATTTTATTTCATGGCATGATGTATCTGTATCTACAGATATAGACATAGACATAGTAGAAAATTGAAGCTGCCGTTAAGCATTTTTTAGCATCTCTCCATCAGAAGCTTAGCTGGAGATTCCCTTCATCCATGGTCGACTATTGGATTTTCACTGCGATCCAGAGACCAGGAGAGTTTGAGTATGACGGGAAAAGCTTTCTCCATCTGCCCCAAGGGCCAGAGAGATCCCTTCATTTCCTTCTCCACAGCTCAGCATTCTTATTCTCTAATCCACAGCTGACAAGATGGACCAAGAATCAGAGTGGGCCCCATTGGGTTTTGTATAGAGCAAGGCTGTTTGGAAGCCTGAGATCACTGGAGATTTTTTGGCTACTCAACTTCCATAGTGGGGATTTATGGTGAGAGGTTAGGAATTTAGGGAACCATTGGGATTGGCCAATCTAACTGCTCTCCCTGAACACCAACTCCCCAAATCACATTTCTCGAACGGTCCAGGATGCCCTCAGATGGAGGGTGTACTGACAGGGCCCCAAAGGATGTTGTCTCTATCATATTGACAGCATGTCCTGGGGCACTTGCCTTCTGCAATGGACCCAGGGTGGGACTGGCCAGTTTGCCCACTCTGAGTCTGAATAGAAAACTAGCCCCCTGAGGTGAGCCCATGTCACCGGCGAGAACAGAAGGAGGAATAGGCTGACATGGTCTTTAGACTCCAGGCCAGGCAAGCAGACTTTGCACTAACTTGAAGGGAATGGCATGGTCTGTTCCAGACACACCTGCTCTCTCAGGCCTCCCTCAGTTTATCTAACACATCAGAGATCAGATACTTGACCGTCTCCAGGCATTTGCATTTTCCCTTTCTGACTCTGGGAAGAACTTTTTGCCTTTCTCTTCTTCATGCCTGCTTCTTTTCGTCCTTCTAAACCTAAAGAACATTTAGGGAGGGGGCCCTCTATCCCCCTATTTAAAAACGTTCTCTCATTTGATTGTTCTGTATTTCAATTTCACATTTGTTTCTTTCCATACACCACGCCACAGAAAGTATACTTTCTATTTCCTGATTCACTAAGCTGCTTCTCGGTCTTTCCAGGGATTGTGTTGAGCTCGTTCCCTGTTGTATACTAGCAAGCAGGCAGTGTGTGGCACCTAGTAGGTGCTGAGAGAATGAGTAAGGGAGATGAATCGCTGTTGTTTTGTGGATTAGGGTGTACGTCGGAGGGCCCTGTCATACCCTGACATGAACTTTTCTGCCTGTGGCTGGTGGCTTGAAGTTGGACTTGATGTTCTCGGAGTCAGAGAGGGTCCAAACCACCTGAGTGAACTCGCTCCTATTTCTAGCCCACAGAAAGGGAGACAGAGGAAGATTATTTACCTTAAGCCTGTTGTCCAGCAGGTGACTGTTTGGACCAATAATCCTAGGGTTCCCAGGCATTCCGGAGATGGAGAAATTCAAAACTGAGCCAGGAAGTTGGAAGAAAGACTTGGTCTCATTACTGGGTGATGTCAACATGCTTGACCCACAGGATGTGTGGAAATGGAGAATGTCTGTACAGCAAGGGCGCCCATCTTGGCCTTAGTGGACACTTCAAAGTTGGCAATGTAGCTGTGGGAACAGCAAGGATTGCGTGGAGGATCAGGTGGTGGAGTTTCACTACTTGAGCCAGAAAAGATGTCACAGGTGGGAAGGAAAGAAGTGCTCTTCACTGATGTGATCTTTTGCTCCAGGCTTCCTGTATCCCCAGCAACCTCCAACCTGGTAGGAAGAACAGCTGCCACATTTCTTACTTAAGACTCTTGATTCAGAGCTGGGTTCTCTTGCTTTGTAAATGTGTGAAGACAGTCTTAGAAAGGTCTCCCCAGCAATCACCAATACTTTTAGAACATGTAAGATTATTGTCTTGTGCTCATGTGGCTATAGATCTAGGAGGAGCTTGACTTTAAAGGAATATTTCTGATCAGCACATAACCCAAACTTCAAGAGGAATCACATCTCCCAATTTCCAGACTAGTCTGCCTCCTAAGTGGTGTTTTGGAAGGTGGAAGTTTCATGAATTTTCTAGCTTTCTGTTATAAACCAGTAGTTGAGGACACTTGGTAAAAAATGAATGCACCATAATTTGTTGAACCATTTCCATATTGGAATATCTGATTTTTTCTTAATTTTTTTTCTGTATGTATGTCTATGTATACATATTTGTTCTCCTAGGAAACTCAACTCCCAAGAATCAAATGATATGAGAAACATTAAATAACAAAAATAACAAAATATAGCACACATATGAGTGTATGTTAACCATATGTATAGATTAAAGAATAAGTGTGAAATTAACGTCTATGAACCCACCACCCAATTCCGGAGTGAATGTTGTCAGTTCATGTGAAGCTTCTTCTCCTTTGTTGTACAACCATACCTGACTATTGATCTTTTCCTAGCCTCCCCATCCAAAGGTAATCACTGTCTGGTAACTGGTATCCCTTACTTTACTAACGGTTTAATCACATATGTATCTATTCCTTAAAATATGTACAAATACATATTTTAATTTTGAATGTTTTGACTTGTATATAAATGAGACCAAACCCTATGTATTTTTTGTGACATGTTTTTGTTCACTAGATAATACTGCGTGTTTATAAGATTTATACCTGTGGATATATGCTATTGGTTTTCATTGCTGTGGAGTACTCCTTTGAATAACTATACCACAGTTATCAACTTTACTGTTGAGATTTCAGATATGTCTACTTTTTGACCCACAAGCAATGCTGATGTGAACATTTTGCCTGTACCCTGGCATACACATGCCAGTGTTTCTCTAGGAGTGAAATTTGGCTTGTGTTCTTGCTATGGATGTTCAAATCTAACAGATCCTTTCAATATGTGTGGTCTGTAATGGAAACATGGCCATTTTAGAGTGGCCAAGAAAAGTTTCAGGAATTTGCTGATGCCATAGTGGGAGGGAACAACAGAATTAACATATACACATCCAGTATCCTTAATGCTTCCTCTGTGATGTTAGCTGCCAACCCACCTATGAGAGAAAAGTCCCTTCTGGCTCAGGTGGGAACCATGCAGAGTTCAGCATTTCCTGAGTTGGGGTGAGATGTCCCCATACTTAGTGACAACCAGGCACACTCCCTGGGTTGTGGAGTGACGTCTTATTTCTTGACACCAGACACAATGCTCGGATCAAACTTTGTTAACAGGAGGAAGGGAACACACGTTTACTAAAAACATCAGCCATATTAAGCAGGTTGTCAGGTACTTTACGTGTGTTACTTTGTTCGGTATGTCATGTAATCACCACAGCCACTGTTTGCCATAGACAATATTGTCCCCATTGTGCAAGTGGGCCAATGAAAGCTCCTTGAAGCTCAGTGAAAGATCAATTAAAGTTGAGTCACTTGTCCAAGGTCCCTACCAGTGATAGTGAAGGTGAGATTCCAGGCTTGCCTCATCCCTTCTTCTCATGATAATGTCTGGAACTTGTTTGGTGCTCCATAAATATTTGAGAATAACAAACAAAGGACAGAAGTATGGGATATTTTGCTTAAAACCAAAACTAAGTAAAGGAAAACCAAACAACACAGCTCTGGTGTTCTGCAGTGTGTGGCTGTACTTCGGTGACTGTTTCGCCAGCACATAAGACCCGGACCTTCTCTCTGCAGTGGAACTGAGGCACAGGTTGGAAGTCACCTAGGGTCAGCTTCAGGGAAGGATCAGAGGTCTGCTTGGCTGCTTGTGCCTGAAGTGAAGGAGCAGCTGGCAGCCAGGTGTTGCTGGCTCTTAATGAGGACAGACCACTGGCCATTGTGTAGCTGCTCAGGAAGCCTCAGATGCCAGGCCCGTCCAGGTCTCTCAGTGTGGGGTTTTCAAACACTTAGGAAGAGGACTCCCAAGTTTTCCCTAGCTCTGGGGGGAAGATGGTGGAAGTCACAAACCATTGAGCTGGGCAGCCAAGGGATCCTGAGAACCCAAAATGTGGACCTAGCATCCAGCCACTGCTCTTGTCATGCATGATTCTGGGACGGACTTGGTAGTGGTCACTGAGAGCCTAAGGGATGAGACCTATGTCTTGGACCCCTGGTGTTCTCACTATTTTGGTCCCTGCAACCCATTCCTAAAGGTTCTCCATCATTGCTTAGAGTCCAACACACAGACCCCATAAATAATTAGGACAAACTGAAGTAAACTGTTTAGAGTAGGATTGTTGTCATGAACTATTGATGCTGGGAGGGAAGAGGCAGGATGTCTTTTGAAAGATCTCAGCTGATCTAGGGTCTTTGTGTGCAAGGTCTCCCAAAGCAGTCTTCACCACTACTTCAAAGGATAAAAGAACAAGAGCATTTAATAAGAATAAATGAAGATGTATTAGCACACACACACACGCACACACATATAGTAAGATATGTGTATATATAAATATCTATATATATGTTAAGTATATATATTTTAACATTTTCAGACCTAACTGGCAGATATAAATTCTGTCTGGAAATGGTGGCCCCTTGGGTTATGGTACTTTGTTCTTTTCACTTTCCTGTTAATGGTATCAATATATTGTACTGAACTATATTTTATAAAGTATGTAAGTATGTGGTTCTATAATCACCTCTATAATTTACATGCAAATGCATTATATAAAAAAGTATCGCTGGGTATGATGGCAGTGGCTATAATCCACAGTCTAGGAGGCCAAACGGGGAGGAAGCTCACGAGTTCAAGCCCAACTTTTGCAACTTAGCAAGACCTTTTCTCAAAATAACAACTAAAATAGGCCTGGGCATGTAGCTTAGAACCAAGGCCTTGGGTTCAATATTCAGCAATGCCAAAAAGTAAAAAGAGAGGGAGAGAGAATTTATTTTAAACATTATTATGTATTAAACCTTTAACCTTTATATGAAAGTATACACATATAATGTTAAAAATTGTATAGACCTATGCTCATTTAAATATATAGTTAACATACAAATGTATACTTAAATGTATGATATAAATTAATGTACTTTGGCATGGAAATCAGAGGGATGGTCAATACCAAGGCGACTGGCATGGAAACAAAGCTGGAGGATTAGTGAGGAAGAGGTGTGGGTCCCAGATCTCCGGGCAGGCCAGCCAGGTATGGCTTCTGAGTGCTCCTCGCCGGGCATATCCTTCCAAGTCTTGCAAAGCTGCGGGTTTGTTAATCTAGAAGACCATACAGATGGACTAACTGAAGCTTTAGTCATTACACTTAATTGGACGAATGGCCCTCCGAGCTGTCTATAAACTGTGTGTTCACAGTGAGGTAATTAATAACGCCACTTCCTTTCGAGAGACATATCATTAGCCATTATTTCTAGAAACATGACATTGATCTCTTTATTCAGAGAGGTAATTGCAGGTTTCTGAAAAGAGTGTATGGTTTACCCAACAATTCCCCACAAATGACATCATCTCTGAAAAGTAAAACCCACAAAATCTGTCATTTTGAATCCATAGTTGGGATTTTGTTCCCTAGGTGGTAAAAGAAGACTCTGGAAAAAAAAATAATGAACTATTTTGGTATGGAAATGAGGGCAAAAGATAAGTTGTTTTTTTTTTTTTTAAATATTACAATTTCTTTAAGAGCTCTTTGAGTGGGTTGAATTCAAGCTTGTGAGGATTATAGCAAGAAGTGAAACAAAGGAATGATGAAAAATCTTTTTAAAAGCATCACATCTGCTTTGATAATAGCTTTCTTATTGTGTCTTATGCTCAGGAATGAATTCATTTGATTTCAACATTAACATTTGAAAACCCATGCATTCCCAAATCCAATTCTTAACCTTAAGAAAAGAAGCCGGGAAATGTAACAGCGGAGGACTTGACATTTTGCATTGATTGGATTCCATACTGTTGGGCAAGACTTAAGTGAGAGTTTTGAATTAATTTTTGCTAAGACCTCTAGCTGACTTACCATCAACAGTTTTGCTTTCAATGTCCACATTAAATTAAAAAAATCTAACTGCTACATTTCACTTTGTTAATAAAGGTAATGGTCGGATTAAAGAGAAAAAGACCTTTATTCATTTGGATTATTTTCTTGCCAGTTTCAGATCCTTACCCGGTTTTTAGAACAACATGAGTCTATGTGAGAAAGAAACTCTGAAGGAGGTAGCATACTTAAATCTACTGCATGTAATCTTCCTCCAGACACTTCCATAAATTTTATGTGGTGAAACTTCCAAGAGCTGATGAATTTTTAAATCAGAATTTTCCAAAATGTTGTTCTTATAAGCGTGTTTGGCCCTAGGCTCCCTCCATTTGGGAGTAGCATTCTACATGGAAACCACAGAATCTATAATAAAACAGCATTTCTCAAGTACATTAGAGGGAACACTAAATGTACAAGACTTGGCAAATTAATTTGGAACACCATGTGTTTTCTCCTGTCACAGAAATGACTTGCACACATTGGCATATTAAAGGCCCTAATAAGTCCTGCAGGGAAAGAATCTGTTTAGCTTTCTTTACTCGGAGGTTTGCTCCTTTACTTAATCTGTTTACTCTTTTACCTTTTCTCTGTGTATCTTAAATGTTTATAATAATGGGTTAAAGCCAAACAATTTTACTTGTTTTTTATAATCTTTATTCACATCCCACTGAGATAACATTTCTCAAAACTCCACAAGAAATATTGCTCTAATTGGCCCCATTGTACAATCTCTGAAGTTTCTCTTTTTTTCAGGTAAGCAGGAAAATCATTTGACTATCAACTTACTGATTAAATCTGAAAACTTTAAACTTGGAAACTATTGAATGTCACAGGTGTGAATTCATTTCTCAGACATACAATAATTTTCATTATTGGTCAAACCTGGTGATATGATATTGACAAGATTGAATTTGTACCCATCTGTAAAGGGAAAGCGAAAGATATTTTTTCATTGAACAGCTTATATCAGCAATATATTTAGGTTCTTGAAAAATTCAAATTCTTAAGAGAAACTTGTTGAAAGAAAATGTCTCATTTAAATTTTAGGTTCAAATAAATGAGGAATTTAAAAATGATGTTCAAATGCCTAGATAATTATCTTAAAGGTGATACTAAAATGTCATTTAATGTCTCAATACCAAATGAGTAGATATTGGATTGCATAATTTGGCATTTTAGGGTTGGAGACTTGGAGAGAGTATTCATTGCTTATGGTTTTAAAACCATAATCTCATGATGAATTTGGTTAGCATTATTAAAAGCCCATCTTAAATATCTATGCTTTGTTAAATATATTAAATTTATTAGTACAGTTGTCTGTTGGATTTTATTTTTAACCTGGCAGGAGCACGTGCATTTTAATCTAAATTTAATCTAAATGCTCAATTTTATCTCTGAATGCTTTACTTAGTTAATTATACAGACATATTTTGCTAATGCAGTGAAACAACTCCATCCAAGATGTACTTTGATGCCTAATTATCTATAAGAATGGAAAATCCTTTGATTAAAGAAATCACTCTCATTAAGAATCAAAACTCAATTTTTCTCCCCCAAATTCAGTCCCCAGATGTCCTTGTTCATTCACCAGTGAGTGCAGTCAGGCTGGAGGGGAAGGCAGCATCCTAGCAGGCTCCTGCGCCAGCCCTGGGGCAGAGGTACAGTTGGGGTTTCCCTGAAGGACAGGCTTCTGGGGTTTATTAGTTTTAGGGATATTAAAATATATCGATGAATCTAATGCTTTCCTAATGTCTCGTATTATTCTATGTGTGGCAAATAAACAGTGAAAGTCTTCTAAAGGGTATTTAAGTTAAACAAATAAATTCCGGCTACATCAAGTTAGTAGATCAAGATGGTTTTTGTCTTTTCTTTCCTGCCTTGGCGGGTCTGATAAAATCAGAAACTTCTCTACCCTTTGGATTTTTAAGTAGGAAAGAAAGACCAGATTAAGTCTTGGATGCCTCTCCCTGGGCCCACTGAACCCGAACCAAGTGGCTGTGGGCTGCAGAAACAAGAGCCTCTTTGTTGTCGTCATTAATCAAACCCACCAAGCCAGATGAATGGGAAGCATTTTTTAGAGTAAAATAATTCACTAGAATTTGGATGTGTTTCTCTTTAATTAGTTTGATGAGCCCTAAGTCTGAGGACTTGTCAAACACCTGGTCCTAACCCTGCGCTAGTGACCTAGGGGGGAAAAGCCGGGGAGAGGCAAAAGGAGAGGCAGGTGGAATTAGCTGAATGACAGCCTCTTTCTGTGCAGCCTGTGCTCCAGATGAAAAGAATCATTACCACAACGATACTGCTAATTATACTGTCATTAAGATATGTCTTCGGTTTGCCATGGTGAAGGAGCCTTGCTTTTAGACAACATGATCCAGGAGACAGTGAACACTAGGAGCCCTGGAAGACATTTAACCCTTTCACCAGACACAACACCTTTTGTCTCCAAACTTGAACTTAAAGGTTTGCAATTTGCTTTGTGTCATTCTGCCCACATTGCATGTAAACAATGTCAACACAGGCCTGTAAGCTGCCATTGGAACTTGTACCAGGAAGGGACTTCTTGGTGCCCTTGCCATCCCCCAGAAGTGGTATCTGTAGCTTTTATCTTCAAAGCTGGGCTTGACCTCCACCAATGGACATGTAGTTTCCTGGGGAATGTATCTTTAACCCTCTCTGCCCTCCTGGGAAACATGGGAGCAAACATCAGCACTCTAGTGTTCCCAGTTCTAGTGTGAATTTACAAAAGCAATGGTGAGTACTGCAAAATTTAGGTTAGAGGGCAATATGTTCAGGGAGTGGTGTGGCTCAGTGGTTGAAAGCATAGGTTTTAGAGTTTGATGAGACCCAGGTTTGAATTTCAGTCTCTTAATTTGTTAGATATATGACTTTGAATAGGAAGTTCTGAGCCTAGGTTTCCTCGTCTATAAAATGGGGCAAATAGTAGTACTTGTCCCACTGAGCTGTGAGGAGGAAAAACTAGATGATTTATGCAGAATGCTCTGCTTGAAAAACATAGAGCAAGCACTGGGAAAATGGTTATAAAGTGATAGTCTCTGAAAATCATCTGAAGGTAAATCTGTGTATTCCTGAAAATTACCACCCTCTCAGGAGCAGCTGCTTGATGAGTCTCACTGACCAAAGATCTGTTTCTGGAGTAAAATGCCAGTGGCTTTCTGTAGATTCTACTTACAATCTGTCTAAAGAAGACCTAGTAATCAACTCAATTCTTTCTTTTCTAAGTCTGTCTGTCTGCTGTGAGTACAAGCTCTTCAAAACTGTTAGGGTCTAAATACCCAAGCAGACATTTTTTCCAGTAGGAGTAGTGTGCTTTATGTTGGTGACATGGAGAGTGAGAATGATAGCAGAAAGAATCTTTGAATATTTTCAGGACTTTATTCTTCAGAACAATGAAACATGATACCCAAATAGGGTCATGGATTTTAGTGTGAATAAATCCAATCCTGTTGACATATTTTAAAAACTATATGTGCCCCAGATTTCAATTGGCACTGAGAATTCATAAAAGTCCTTTATCTCATAATTCTTCATACATATAAATGGACTTTCATGTAGGAGAAGAATTTGAACTATTTGGATGAAAAACACTATTTATATTTCCAGTATTCTTATACTTTATTGCTATTCTTTTATATGTCTGTGTTGCACAATAGTCTAGAGAAACGACAATTTGAACTATTGCAAAATAAGTCAGTCTTGAATTTCACACTTAAAGAGTGTGGATATTTCTTGAAGCATAATGAAAAGCACATATTGGGAGGATTTATTTTGCTGACAAATACCAATGAAGATCCACTGTGATGATGGTATGGAGCAAGTCCAAAGCAAGCTCCAAATGGGTGAGTGTTAACAGAGGTCTTACACGCGAGCCTGCCAGCATAAGTGTGTGCACAAACACAAAAATGCAAATTTTATGCAAAAATTATATATATATATATATACATATATGCACACATAACAGATGATCATTATTGTCCTATATCTCTCAATTATGGGGATTTTCATTAGATGAAATGATTATTTTTATTTTAAAATCCCTCCTGTGATTATTTTAAAACCTACACATTTTGTTGGTTTTAGTATCTTGCTAAAGTCAAATTATGATCTTTGAAGGGTAGCTAAATCCATGAGCTAGTTAATTTCTACAACCATTGTAAAGATGACATTGTATTGCTATGAATTTTAATTAAAATAGCAGACTTTGTTTAATCCTTTTATTAAAAAGGCTCCCTAAAACGAAGGTAAAAAGTTTATGTAAAAAAGCAGTTAATTTTTGAGATGTTTGAATATTCTTTGTGCTCAGATCTCATAAACGTAGCTCTTTATCAATCCATTTTCCCCTTAGAAGGCAGTTTTCCACCTATTTCGTAGAAAAAGTAGAGCCTGAAATTTGCTTTAAGAATAATTAGGGACCTAAAATGTACGGTTGCTCTCTGAAAACTCTATCTCCAAGCTCTTTTGCAATACAAGTTAATTAACTGGATTTAGATATTTGCAAGATGATATATTTAATGGGATTACTGCTCATATAATGTTCTCAGTGACTGATTTGCAATCTAAGCTCATGGAACCGAGTGCTGAATTTCCAGCTCTTTGAGAGTTAATGTTGTGTTAAGGAAAAGTACAATCTGAACTTCATTGTTCATGAATAGGTGAGTTATTCCCGTGAAATGGAGCTGGGCCCTATGAGGGCCATGGCAGGCAGATGCGTGATCAGGAGTGCACAAACCATCACATTCCAGCAACTGCCCCAGGTAGCTGGATCCCCACACCTGAACTCCTGACAAGTTCAAGGCAATTGTATGTCTCGTCAAAATATAATGGCCCATTATTCACAGCCTGTCTCCCAAGTGGGATCAATTAGATGCTTCTGCTCCACAGGCTTAAAGATAAACAGTCATGTTTTGGTTGGTTGAGAGTTAAAATGAAACCATACATAACCATTCTGCACCCCTAGTCCTGGCCATTGTGAATGCTGCGTGTTCTAAATCCATCTTTCAATCCAGGCATTCAAAACACTTGTGGTATTTTAATGGACTAAATGGAAAGATAAGTAATAATTTGCTTGGGAGGAAGAAGGACATCAGTAGAAGAATGACAGCCTTCTAAACAAAACAAAACAAAACAAAATAAAAAACAGAGAGAAAAGAAAAAACCCCCTTGCACTCATGCCTGCTTTTGTCTCACCAGTCCTTTTTTTGTTAAACAAATACATTTCTGCCTGTCAATTGGATTCAGTCTAGTGTTATGACTTCAGTCATTGAAATGACATCACTAATGAATATAATTTAAGTCTTTCCAATCACAGAACCACTCTGAAAATAGAATTTTAACAAAAATGTTGAAATTTTTATTACATGTATAAATATTAGCTCAGTCAAGTCATTATTAAGAGAAAATTTAAACTTTCCCTCAGTTGAAAGGGTACGTAATGGTACATTGAATATCTCTTTGTGTTGGAACTTAGTGAAGCAGTTCTTTCTCCTTGACCTAATAAGCATTTGGGGACACAGGATGCTAATTGTACCTTACTTCCAGATTGCTAATCACTCCCCTCAAGCAAAAGGATGGCTTGAAATGAAGCATCTGTCTGTAGCATACAATGACCATTTCCCTTGGACGTTAGCTAGATACTCATGAAAATGAACTTTTAGGCAAAATAAAAGTGTAATTTGAATACAGGTGTCAAAAAGCCAGAGAGCAGAATTGCCAAATGCAAGGATGAGGTCATTTGGTCTAAATTCACTTGATGAGGAGAAAGCTGTTGGCCAAGGAGGTGAGTGACTTGCTGGATGGGACAGTTCTAGCTGTGGGTCCCATCCAAGTCCCGAGGCCCCTGGTGGGAGGAGGTGTGAGAGGAGGAGGTGCATGATGAAGGGAAGGAGTCTGCCTACTGCTCTTCTTTCCTCTTCCTTAATGGTGTATAAAGGCAGCATGCAGTGTGGCATGTGCCCACAGCTGGCAGTGTGCCCACAGCTCTCCTCTGCCTGCTACCAGCACCCATTGAAGGGATGTCCTTTGCCAAAAGTGGCTGGGGATGTAGGGGTTGGCATCCACACCAATAGCCCTGCAGTGATTCAGTTCCACCTCCAAGGGCTCCTGACTCTTCCATCCCCTGCCCTCCTGATTTAGCCAGCAGCTTGGGATTTCCTAGGCCGCGGTTCGCTTCTTTTCCCAATCTGCTTTAGACGTGGCGATCAGTGCTTGTCTGCTTCTTCCTGTGTGTTAGGCTTTGGAGGTTCATGGAAAGAACTATTTTCCTACCTTATTGAACTTTTCCTAAGTCAAGAGAATTGGCTTCAACCTCCTGCCCTTTTCACCTCATTAACCAACACAATTCCCTTAGATCTCAGCTCGTTTTCAAGCCCTCCCTGACCTGTGGAACCAGGTCAATCCCTGTATCAAAGTCCTTCATAGCATCGTATGTCTCTCCGGGTGGCCGTTGACAGAAATGTGATTTTATATGCTTGTATGTATATATACATACAGACGTATGTGACTTTATATGTATCTATAAAAATCACAAGACCTTATATGTATTTTTGTTTCTGATATAATTTTTTATTTTGCAGTAGTCAAGACTTAGAAGAAATTGCAACATAAGTACTGAGAATTCCTGTGTTTCCCTCACCAGCTTCTGCCAACAGCCATATAGGACAGAACCAGAGGCCACATTGAGCAAAACTGGGGATTAACACGGGTACAGTGCTACTGATGCAGGTAAAAACCTTACTCATATTTCAACTGTTTGTTTATTTTTTACAGAAATGTGTGTGTATTGTCTTATGAGTTATTTATTTATTTATTTATTTAATTATTTGGTACCGGTGATCGAACCCAGGACCTTGTGCTTTCAAGGCAAGCAGTGGCACCACTGAGCTAAATCCCCGGCTTGAGTTATTTAGTTTTTGATGACCATTACCACAATCAGGATACTTCTGCAACCAAGAAGCTTCCTTGTATTGCTCCTTCTTAACTTCACCTTTCCCCACCTCTGAATCCTGGGAGCCTCTGATCTGTTCTCCATCACTATAATTTTGTAACTTCAGCAAGGATATGTAAGTGAAACTATGAAGTATGTAACCCTTTTCACACTCAGAATAATTTCCTGGAGACCCATTCACATTGCCGTGGCAATAATTTTTCCCCTTTTACTTATTAGCAGTATTCCTTGGTATGGCTGAGTCGCAATTTGCTTATCCATTACTTAATAAGGGATATTTGGGCTTTTCCCAGTTTAGGGCTATTACAAATAAAATTCCTACAAACATTCACGGATAGGCTTTTGTGTACATGTACACTTTTTCTTAGGTAAATATTAAGGAGTAAAACTGCTAGGTTATACAGTAAGTGTACACCCGTAAGACACTGCTGGTCTATTTCCCAGCATGTCTATATCATTTTACATTTCCATCAGCAATACATGAGAGATCCAGTTGCTTGGCACCAGCATCAACCCTTGGGTTTGCTGGTGTTTTTTACTTTAGTAATTCTAACAGGTGTGTAGTGGTATACTATGTCTTTAAGTTGCATAATACCTAATGATATTGAACACTTTTTTATGGTCTTATTTATCATTTTTATATTCCCTTTGATAAAGTGCTGGTTTGTGTCTTACCAGTTTTCTAATGGGTTCTTTTCTTTTTTTTATAAGTACATGTTTGCAGTACATAATGTTCACATTCCTTGTGCGGAGTTGGTGCATGTACCTAACATATCTTAATTACTTTTAAATCCCTTTTCCTTCCCTGCAATCCCACTTCCCTTCATGTCTTGATCTCCTTACCCTCTGAGAAAGGTCCATCTCCCTATTTTCTATTATCTATTTTTTATTTTGTTCTTTATTTGTAATTTGGATTTCTCATATAAGAGAAAGCATGCAATATTTAAGCTCGTACATCTGATTTACTTCACTTAAAATTATGGTCTCAAGGTGCGTTCATTTTCTTTCTGTTTGGCAGGGTGGTAATCGATTGTGTGTAAATACAACATTTTCTTTGTCCATTCATCTGTTGATGGACATATGGGCTGCTTCCAGGATTTAACTATTATGAATTGTGCTGCTATAGACATAGATATGAATGTATCACTGTAATATGACATTTTAAAATATGTTAGGAAGATATCTAGAAGGGGACTAGGTGGGTCAAATGTAATTTGTAGCTTTTGTTTTTTGAGGAATCTCTTTACTGATTTCCATAGTGGTTGTGCTAGTTTACATTTCTATCAACCATGAAGCAGGGTTCCTTTTCCATCTGAAGCCTTGCCAGCATTTGTTTGTTTGTTGTTTGTTTGTTTTGGTACCAGGGATCGAACTTGGTACCTTGTGCTTGCGAGGCAGGCAGCGGAACCACTGAGCTAAATCCCCAGCCCCAGCATTTCCTATTATTTGATTTTTTGATGATGGCCATTCTTTCTGGGGTAAGATGGAATCTCAGTGTTGTTTTAATTTGATTTCTCTAACCCCAGTGATGTTGAAAATTTTTTTATGTATTTATTGGCCATTTGTACTTCTTCTGTGAAATGTCTATTCATTTCATTTGCTTATTTTTTGATTGGGTCTTTTATTGGAGGGGTCTAATTTTTTTGAGTTCTTTATGTATTCTAGATATTAGTCTTCTGTCTGAGGAATAGCTGGCAACATTTTTTCTGATTCTGTAGGTTATCTTTTCACTCTGTTGATTGTTTCATTTCCTGTGCAGAAGTTTTTTAATTTGATATGATCCCATTTGTTGATTTTTGGTACTATTTCCTGTGGAACCAGGATTCTGTTCAGAAAATCCTTGCCTATGCTTATGACTTCAAGAGTTTCACCTATTTTATCTTCTAGCAGGTAAAATGTTCAGTGGAAGAGAAAAGAGAGTGTAGAAACAACCCAAAGCACATTTAACTATTTGATCCTTTTTTTTTTTTCTGGCACCAGGAAATTGAGCTGAGGACCTTGTGCTTGTAAGGCGAGTGTGGTGCCACTGAGCTAAATCCCTGGCCCAACTATTTGATCTTTGACAAAGGGCCCAAAAGCATACAAGAGAGGAAAGATAGCTTCTTTAATAAATAGTGTTGGAAAATCTGGTTATCCACATGCAGAAGATTGGATCTAGACCCATATCTCTATATCTCTCACCATGTATTAAACTAAAAATGGATCAAAGAACTAAATACTAAAACATAAATGCTTTAACCTGCTGGAAGATAAAATAGGTATACCTATTTTCCTCAGGATTTTTATGTTGAAAAGATTTTAGATTTTGTCCTAAGGCTTTTTCTGTGTCTATTGACATGAACACGTAAATTTTGTTCTAGCTTCTGTTCTGTGATGTATTACATTTATTGATTGGCATATGTTGAACCATCCTTGCATTCCTGGGATGAAGCCTACTTGGTTATGATCTTTTGATGATTCATCATTCTGTTTTCCAGTATCTTGTTGAGGATTTTTGCATCTATATTCATTAAATAGACTGGTCTACAATACTCTTTTTTAGTTGGATCCTTGTCTGGCTTGGAAATCAAGGTAGTGTTAGCTTCTAGGAATTGCTTTAGGAATACTCCTTCTATTTCAATTTCATTAAAGAGCTTGAGAAGCATTGGTGTTAGATCTTCCCTGAAGTTTTGTACAATTTAGCAGTGAGTCCATCTAGATTGCACTTTTCTTAATTGGTAGGCTTTTTATTACTGCTTCAATATCATTGCCTGTTATTGGATTACTCAGGGTTTTAAAATCTTCTTGGTTTAGTTTTCATAATTTATATGTATCTATTTCTTCTGAATTCTCCAATTTATTGGCATATAGTTTTGTAAACTAGTTGTTAATAATCTTTTTTATATTGGCAGTGTCCATTGTGATTTCACCTTTTGAATTTCTAATTGCATCTATTTGGGTCTTTTCTCTTCTTTTGGGGGGTTTGATTGGTTCAGGGTTTGTCCACTTTTTTTATCCTTTTGAAAAACCAACTCTTCAATTTATTGATTCTTTGTTTTGTTTTTTAAATCTCCACTTCATTGATTTCTGTTGTAATCTTTACAATTTCCTTCCTTGTTCTAGCTTTAGGTTTGGGTTTTTTTTGGGTTTTTTAAAATCTAGGGCATTGAGGTGCTTCATTAGGTTATTTACTTGAGTTCATTCTATTTTTCTGATGAAAGCACAGGCATAAACTTCCCTCTTAAAACTGCTTTCATTGTGTCCCCTAGGTTGTACTGGCATTATCAATTTAGTTCTAGAAACTCTCCTATTTGTTCTTTGATTTCCTCTGTAACTTATTGTTTATTTAAGAGTACATTATTTAGTTTCCATACATTTGCATAATTTCTATGTTTTCTTTTGTAGTTGATTTCTAGTTTCATTGCATTATATGATCATATTCATGATATAATTTCAATCTTGTACTTTCAATAATTAAGGCTGATTTACTGGCTAGCATGTGGTCTATTCTGGAGAAAGTTCCATGTGCTGCTGAAAAGAATGTACATTTTGTGGGGCTGGGGATTTAGCTCAGTGGTTCTGCTGCCTGCCTCACAAGTGCAAAGTCCTGAGTTCGATCCCTGGTACCAAAAAAACAAAAAAAGAACGTATACTTTATGGTTGTTGGGTGGAATACTCTGTTAGATAACTATCAAGTCCATTTGTTTGCAAGTTTTGGTCAACTCTGATATTTCTTTGTTGATTTTTTGTTTACTTGATCTGTCTATTTATGATAATGAGGTATTGAAGTCCTCCAGTATAATTGTGTCTATGTTTATCTGATCTTTTATGTCCAGTAGTACTTTTTTGATGAGGTTGGGTGCACTCTTGTTTATTGCATATATTTTAATAATTGTTATTTCTTCCTGTTGGGTAGTTCCCTTAAACTTTAGTGCTCCTTATCATGGAAATATATTATTTTTCCATCAATTTTGAAAGACAGTTTGCAGGATATATCAGCCTGGGTTGAAAATTGTTTACTTTTTGGGTTTGAAATAATTCACTCTAACTTTTCTTGGCCTTTAAGGTTTGTGTTGAGAAGTCAACTGTGATTGTATGGGTTTACATTTTTAAGTGATTTGTTGATTTTCTCTAACCACTTTTAAGAATCTATTCTTGTGTTTGACTTCTGGGATTTTGATTATGTTATGTTGTGGAGAAGTGCTTTTGTGAACATGGCTATTTAGAGTCTATATACCTCACTTATCTGTATGTCAAATTATCTTCCTTTATTGGGAAAGTTTTCTGCTATTAATTCAGTAAACAGGGTTTTTTTGTCATTTGCACTGTCTTGATTTTTTGCTAATTCCAATTTTATTAGTCTTCTTTGTGACATCTAGGAATTGTTGGATTCATTTTTCATGTTCTTTTGTTGTTTTTGAGGTATCTCTCATTAATTGATCACCACCAACAGCTGTGTCTTCTAGGTCTGACATTTTATCCTCACGTAGATTACTTCTGCTGCCCATTCTTTTGATAGAATTTGTAATCTCTTTAATTTCTACTTGGAGCCTTTTTATGGATTCTAGTTCTTTTCTGTCCTGGTCATTCATATTTTGCGTCATTTTGTTTAGTTCTGCTGGCTTTTATTAGTGTAGACTCACTGATTATTTTGTTTATTTGGCTTATTATCTGTTCATATAAATCTCCTGTGAGGTTGCCAAATGCCTTATTGATTTACTTCATAATTTCCTCTCATATAATATTGAATAATTCAGCTGTGTGGCTTTTGGCTTCCTGTCCTTTGATACTGCATGGATCAGCTTTGGGGGAGTTGCAATTTTTTGGTGGCATTTAATTGCCTCGACTTCCTATGTTTCTATTTTTTGTTTGTTTGTTTTATATTGAATCTTGTAGGTTGATCATAGTCGAAAGCTTTGTGGCTAGTATGGAGATCTCTTTAATGAATGTCTACTTTTTGGTGGTGTCTTACAAGTGTAGCTATTAGCCTTGCCTCTGTCCCAGAATCCAACCACCTCCATTTATTTGGGATAGGAAGTGACAGTATATTTGGCCCACTACCCAGTTCTCCAGGAATGGGCAGCATGATTGTTAATTACCTTATAGCAATCCAGATATTGGTATCCCAAGAAAACCAAATAATAACAACAACTATTTTACCTTGATTATAGTAATAAAATCATCATCAATTATAGCATCAAATGTAAACATTGACAGAGTCTAAGAACCAATATCACCCTTAACAATTGAAAATAGATCTATGATTACACTATGAAGACAAACCAAATATTGACTGACAATAAATATCTAATAAATGGAACAACTTTAGCTCTACTAACAGTATTCATCACTTATAGTGTAACGTTAGCTAGCTATCTAGAGATTCATAAATCTTAGCAGTTATACTAGTAAAGGTACAGGGAGTGGCGAAACTGGATAATGGAAAACATAAAATTTAAATAATCAATCAATGAAGTATGAGAAAGAGGAGAGAAAAGTGATACAGGGGGTCCTATTGAGGAGTAAAAGGAAATCAGTTTTGTTAGAAAACAGGAGCAAGAAAAAAAGAGAAAAATTTAGAGGAAAATATGGGAAATGAAACCAAGATAAGAAGAGAAAACAAGTTAAAAGGGAAAAAGAGGACATGAAACAAAAGAAACTAAAAGAAGAAAAAGTCAAAAAAGGGGGAAAAAACACCCCAAACTGAAAAAACAAATCCTGGTGAAGGAAAGAGGAGAATAATAAAAAAAAATATTGAGTCAAAGAAAAAAAAGTCCTGTGTTCTTGAGTGAGTGATTTCTTTCCAGGATCTGCAGTCTTGGAATCCACCCAGTCATGGTTCTCTCCACCCAGCTCAAAGGCCTATAGGTATTTGAGGTGCCCTTCCTACACCAGAGGCCCCTCTGTCTGCTCACATCACACTGTGGCTACTCTCCCAGCCCAGGTATGTCCTTACTCACATTAGTAGATGGGAAATGTGATCAACTTTTTGGTCTCTGCTGAACTTAATGTTGACATGTATAGGGTGTGGTTGTGTCCTATGAAGGGCAGGTATCCTTCCCAACCTGAGCTTACACTTCTCAAGGGGGTCTATGTCTGCCCTACTCCCTCTCCATGGTGGTGACCTGTGTTTGTCTCTCACCTAGTCACTTTGAGAGGGTAGCACTGAAATCCTTGAAGTTGCTTGACCAGGTCCATGCTTTCTCCCTGGGTCTGATGGTTTACCTTCTTTACCTTTACCAGGCTTACCTTCTCTCCGTGGGCATTGTCCTTGTCAGGGAACAGGTCCCTTGGGAGTCTGCACCTATGCTGCCCTGGGCCAAGAGGAAACGAAATGTAGAGGTGGCTTGGAGTTGGTGGATGGTTGTGCTGTGTGGCCAGTGCTGGCTTGCCGCTTGTGTTGGGAGAGCTGCAGGACAGGCATGGGCCTGCTTGTTTTCTGGCTGTTGAGTTTCATGTTCTTTACATAGTTTGATACAAGTCCTTTGTCAGATACATTATGTAAAATATTTTATTTGTTTGTAATTTGCCTATCTATCTTTCTAAGATGATTTTTTAGAGCAATTTCATAATTTTGGTTAGTTAATCCATTTTTATGTCTAATGCTTTGATATCTTGTCTAAGAACAGTTAAGCCAATCCTAACTCACAGAGGTTTTCTTGTATTATTTCTAAAAGTTTTTTAGTTTAGATCTATGATCCATTCTGAGTTAATTTTTATATAAAGTATATTTAGGTTGAAGTCCATGTTTTGTTATTGTTATTCATTGCCTATAAATGTTCAATTACTCAAGCCCCTTGAAATGACTAACCTTCTTCAATGGAATCCTTTTGTGACTTTGTCAAACATTGATTGGTCTTTCTTGGATGGAATGGGGCTTTTATGATGATTGATTGATTGATTTATCCACATTAGATTCCATTAGGGCAAGGGCAATTCTTTCATTTCTTTCCCATTTTGTTCACCATGAAATTCCTAGCATCTAGTGCACTGTCTGAAGCATAGTTAATGTGTTCAGGTATTTGTGGAAAGAGTAGTCAAATACATAAAAGTATTTGGAAAACGTGTCTGTTGCTGTCCTTTTTTGGGGGGTGTTTTAAAGAAAGGAGGTAACATAGGACTGGAACAAATTGCATGTCCTTATTTATTTTTCAGTATGTGTGGTGATAGCTCAACCTAATTGTTATGGCTTACATCTAGATGTACCCCCAAAGCCTCATGAGCTGATAGATTGGGCTTTTGGGAGGTGATTGGGTCGTATGGACATGATATTCATCAGTGTATTACTCCACTGATAAATTTATAGCTAAATGTGATGTTGGGAGATGAAGTCCGGTTGGAGGAGATGGGTCACCGGGGGCATGGCCTGAAGAATATATTTCCTTTCCTCCTCCTTTAATAGGTATTTGCTTCCTGCTGCTATGCCATGAGCAGTTCTCCTCTGCCATCTCCTTCTGCCATGCCACCCTGCCTTGGAGCCAGCTGACTATGAACTGAAACCTGTACAAATTCTAAGCCAAAATATACCTTTCCTCCTTTAACTTGTGGGTGTCAGGTAGTGTGTCTCAGAGGCCAGAAGGTAACTAAGACATGAATCTGTTTTTTAAAATTTCTCTTTGCAAGAAATATTTTCTTGCCCAATTTAGAGTTACTTTATGGCTGTATCTAACAATTTTTGGAGTCACTCCCAGAGCTGGACTTACATATGAAACCATTTTCAGTTCTCAACCTCCAGTTCAGTGGAACAGTTAAACAAAGAACATTTTATTGATTTTTACAAGTTACTTATGACCATAGGGTAAAATATACATTCCTGAAACCAGTATATCCTTGAAAACCAGTTTCTAGGGAAATAGATTAAATTTTTCTATAGGAAGGTAGAGCAATGAAAAAAATAGATATTGCTCATAAAACACATTACAATGTCATAATGTGTGCATTTTATTCACATATGCCATGTTAGATTAATGAAAATAGTAATTTCAATTTTATGCTGGCCTCCTAGCTAAGAAAAACAGAAACTCATAAACCTTTTATTAAATACCAGGCAAAGAAATGAAGAGGAGTGCAGGAGTGAAAAGCTCACTAAATTGGAACTAGTAAAAACAAATTCTTGTTTCCTTTGACCATTAGAATTTACATCATGCTTTTATTTCTATGTTAAAAGCCGCTCATTCATGTCATGATGAATTAAAATAGATTAACAAGAAAAAGAATAATCATTATCAATAATTTGTGGTATTCCAAGCCTTTGCTGAGTAGTTCATGATAGAGTCTGATGTTTGTATCCAAAAAGTCATGTAGTATATAATAATTTAATGTAATTATTGCAGATCCTTTGTTAAATGTTATGGGGACATTTGGATTTCATTGGGATATAATGAGTGTAACACAGACCCTGGTTCATAGGAGCTCTCCATACATTTTGGTAAATGAATGAAGACTGATTTTATCCAATTAGTGGAACTGCAACTAGGCACTAGGTGTGGAGTCATGGGAGGGAGGAAGGAACTAATGGCTATAGGAGTGCCTGCTACGTGTCATATAACATGATAGGTGATTTCCACATAACGTCTCACTTATGTAATATACTAACTCTTAAGATGCGTGGTATTTGTAAGTGAAGGAGCCACAGTTTAGGGAGGTTGAGTGAATTCTTCAGGGACAACATTTGAGTCAATGTCTATTTGATATCAAAGCTCACTCTTTTCTGTTATATCACGCTAGTGATAATTAGGGCTTCATCACTGATCAGCTCTGTGACCTTTCCTCCCGCTTCCTCCTCTTTTTAAAATAAGTTTTGTTTTAGATTTCAAGGGTGAGGTCTTCAGACAGAGTAGTTTGAAAAACCTCAGGTAATTCTGAGCCAATGTGAGCATCACCCACTGGCTAGGTTAGGATGCCTTCACATTTTAATATCTATAGTGCTAGTATGTGGGTTAAAAAGTGGCACTGGCAGTTCTTCAGTCCACTGCAACAAAGAGAGAGTGTCTGCCAAATCCAAAATACTCTTGGGCTGCAAAGATGACACTGTCTTTGCCTTTTGCAAATGTATAATTAGTAGGGGTGGTCATCTCCAGTGCTTAAATTCCTACAAAAAGGCTAAGTCAAGGAAGAGGTATGTGGATAAAGCAGAGAAAAGTCACGCTGTGAGAACTAGGGAATCTCATTGGACTAATGGGAATTGAAGAATGGGTAGGAGACATTCAGCAAGCAGAAGCCAGGCCTGTAGATCGAAAGCCTAGCCTTGTTAGAGGCAAGGCAACAGGACCAGTTTCTGAGTGGAAGAGGAAGAAGATGATGGCAGCATAGCTTGGGACCATGTTACAAAAGCCATGAAAAGGAAGCAGAAGTTTATGTAATTAAGTTTTTAGGAACAGATGGAATCTATTGAACATTTTTGGCCAGACAATGAATTAGATCTGACTCTCAACTTGGGGCTATATAGCTGGCATGGTGTATGAAGTGGGTCTTGGGTTGGGGTGAGAAGAAAATGCTAGGTACTACAGTAGCCCAGCTGTTAACAAGGAGCTGACTCTTAATATTGTCAGGGATGAAGATCCTTAATCTTATTTTTAAAGAAGCAGGAGAGAGGAAGCCACTATAGGGCCATTAGAAAACCAGCATATGAGAAACAAAATAACCCATTAAAATTCAACACAATACCCTGAATTCCTGTTAGTCATTTTTGAATAGAGAAACAGGCATTGGTTACACAAAGATAAGGGCAAGATGCTTAACAGCAGGTAATTGAGAAGTGGAAGGAGGAATCGGGGCCCAGTCAAGATGACTTTCGACTTGGCTGGGGGAAGCATGTAAGGTGCATCCAGCATGCATTCTGGGTTGTCCCTGTGTTGCCACAGATTTAAACAAATTCTTCAGTGTCCTTGTGAATTTGCATCGTGACATGTTAGGAAAGAATAGTCCTTCAGTGTATTCATGAGCAAGTGGCCAGGTCACCTGTGCAAACAAATACTTTACAAAATAAGACTACTGGCCTCTGCCTCTGCCCTGAAGCAAGCACACGTTAACTCCTTCAGAGCAGGCACTGAAAAGCTTACATTCAGGATACATTAATCTGAAAACAAGTGTACTTTTGTGTCTGAGGAGGATTCTTTTCATTGCCGTCAATTTAGAACATTGATAGACTGAGATTCTAGCTTCACTATCAGGTTGCCCTCCCAGCTCTGCCCCTCTGCAGGCTAAGGTACTTAATTTAGACTAATCTGAAGCTGAATGAACTGTGTATCTGCTCTGATTCTTCTCCACCATCATGAACACTCTTATTGCCCTTCCCCTCCGTGACAGGCACTGAGTTTCTGGGGAGGAAAAAATGACCTCCAGTCACTATGAATTAAACTCAGTTGATAGGATGTTACCCAAAGGCAAAAGAAACACATGCATACACATCCATGTGCTAGCACACATGCACAAATGCCCATAAAAACTAGACACATGCATTCTCTTTTGGATCTCCTGATATGGTATCGCTGATTGTGCCATGCTGGGAGTTACATATAGGTACTTGCCAGCCTATAACTACCTTCTGCCCTGAGGTTTTCAAGATTTCTATACTATTTTGGGCTAAAGTCTGGCACAACTGGGGGAAAAAGGGTTTTGCTCCTATAATCTTGGGGTGCCTACAGCCAATCCTGCATAAACATTCAGGACCTAATCTGGTTGTCGTTTTTTTTTTTAGTTTTTAGTTTTGTTGTTTTGTTTTTCTACTTTTGTCTTCTTAGTAAAGGAATTAGAAGTATCTACAATAGAAATTTCTACTTTTTACATTTGTAATACTTTAAGAATAATATGCTCCTATTGTTTTATTGTCAATAACTCTAAAATAATAAGATTAATGAATCGAACACATCCCATGAAACAATACAGAGCTGTGCATCTCACCTATATCAGCCCTTGTCCATATGATGGCCCACATGATGTAGGAGATAAAGGAGAAGCAGGCCCAGGGTGACACAGCTCACCAGAGGCCATGGACTCAGCTCTAAAGCCATGTCCTCCACGTAGCATGTCATCACCCAAAGGTGACTTTGACAGCTTCAACAAAGCATCATCCTCCACTAGTTTTTAGCTCATGATTCAACAAGAGAGAGTTGAAGTTATTTGTTCCATTCTTTTTACTGTTTGCTCTGTTTTAAACAAAAAGGAACGGAGGTAGATAGGACACGAGGGCGGAACTCTCACAGATGGAATGAGAGCCTAGTAGAAGGGACCCCAGAGAGCTCTCTCCCTTCCTTCAGCCATACTGGCAATCTGGAACATGGAGGAAGACCTCACCAGACTCTGACCATCCAGACACCGTGATCTTGGGCTTCTGGCCTACAGAACAATGAGAAATCTATTTCTGTTGTTTGTAAAGTCTGTGGTGCATTGTTAAAGTAGCTGACGAAGACAGCAAGGAATCTACATAGGTAACAGGTGTACATGTGAACCAGCTGGCCACATCCTCTCAGGTTTGAGAGGCAGAGAAAATGACTTTGGTGAGGGAGTAACACAGAAGTGAACCTTTCCTAACATCTGTAGTGTCCTCCTGGGCTGGAGTGAAGTGTGTGTGTGTGTGTGTGTGTGTGAGTATGCGCACCCATGCCCTCACAAATATTACTGTACCTCCTCCTTTCAACTCTCATTGAAAATCAGAGATCAGCTGCCCATGCAATGACTGGGGAGTAAACTTAAGGACCAGATTAGGGAAGGAATACAACTCTGAGTGGAGCTTTATATAACTCAGAAGAGGAATGAGTGTATCTGTTTGTCCTCCTTTTACATCCCCAGCATTCACTACAGTGCCTGGTAGTTTTATTAAATAAACCAATGAATGAAAGTCCAGGAAGTCTCCTAGAAGGGACAGGAAGAATTTGCTCCTTTGGACACTTCCCCGCCTGCCAGGAGATAGGCACCAGCACACCAGAGGCACAGAGAGAGGTAGGGCAAGGAAGTTCAGGAGGCAGAGAAGAGGGCTCAAGCCCCATGCTCCTCCCTAATCTGCTGCTTGGGGACCTTCAGTTCTTCAGCACTGAGGAGGGAAATGCTTGTCAGAGAGTTTCTGAGCCAGGACCCCCACACCAGTGATCCCAGGAAACCATTTAACCTTTCGACTTCCTGGTTTCCTCACTCAAGGAGTAAAACTGGGACTTAACAGTGACCTTCCTCCTCAGTAATTATGGGGATTAAATAAACAAGACTTGCAAAGGCTTTTAAAATGTCAAGTTCGGGCCTGAGAAAGTGGGTGCTGCAGAGGGCATTGTTCCTTGCCAGTGGGTCCCATGAGGTCTTTGCTAATGAGGAGATTCCCCATAGCACTTTAGTTTCAAGGCATCTGCTAGGAAGGGTCAGGCAGAGGACATCAGAGATTGAAGCAAGTAAAAGGGATACAGTTCAGGGGGAGGCAGAGGGAAGCAGTGGCCTTGTTTTCAGTGATCCTAGCCCCTACAGTGGTTTTAGGAAGGCAGGATGACCAGGTCTAACTCCTAGCTTTTTTGTTTTGGTTGGTACCAGTGATCAAACTCAGGTCCTTGGGCTTGCAAGGCAGGCAGCAGAACCAGTGAGCTAAATCCCTGGCCCAAACTCCTAGCTTTGACTCTGACTTTGACCCTGAGTTCCTTAGTGGGAGGAAATGAAATTTTTGGATTAGATAAGGAGAAAGGATAATCAGATATGACAGATTTATCAATTTGTGGAACTGACATCTTCCAAAGGGGAACAATTTTGAACCATCCCACACCCCAAACTGATCAGTTCATCTTTGATTGGATAATGTGAATTTTCCAGAGGTAGAATTTTGAAATATTAATATTTTTGGAAGCAAATAGCCAAAACAAAGACCTGGAGCTAATGACTTACTTCCCTTCAAACTCAATGTCCTTTTCTTTTGGCTTAAAATAAAAGAAAGAACAAAAGAAATGGAAAAAAATAACTTTAACTTCCTCTTTTTGAATCATAAGCTAGAGAGAAGACTACTTGGGCTAATGAAGCTTTGTGGAAGTTGTCAAAGTCACCTTTGGACAATGACGTGTGGGAAGGACACGGCTTTGGAGCTGTGTCCATGAGCACTGAGGAGCTGTATCACTCTGAACAGGTTCCCCCGA
The DNA here is from genome assembly GCF_053883595.1 of Heterocephalus glaber. Taxonomy (NCBI): domain Eukaryota; kingdom Metazoa; phylum Chordata; class Mammalia; order Rodentia; family Bathyergidae; genus Heterocephalus; species Heterocephalus glaber. The sequence continues at coordinate 66,488,618 of NW_028258320.1, forward strand.
ACCTTCCAGCCTCTCCCTGTCTTCATCTCCCACAAACTGGGCTATCATGGGGCTAAGAGCAGATGTACATAAAGTGTGGGACACTTGCACTGATTCATGGGAAGTACTCAATTGACTAATACTATTTAGAGTTGTTACTCAAGATGATAAAAATTTCAGCAAGAAGCTCTTAAGAGAGAAATGCACAAAAGTGACCGAAAATGAAACACAAATCATAATTTCTCAATTATGGCTGAGAAAAAAAAGAACAGCTAACATTGATTAAGAACGAGTAATCCGAGCACCCATGGCTAAAGGTCCTGACATGGTATTCAGAGAACTTCCTGGGCAGCTCAGCCTGGAAGGGAATCTGAGGTTGGGTTTGCTACAACTCTCCAAATAATGAGGGCACAATGATTCTAGTTTATCCCAAGCAACTTTCCAATAGGCATACTGCACAGTGACTAATACAACATGTGGCTCCGCCTAATGTTTGGTTTGCGGTAAACCTACTCATGTGTTTCTCTGCTAATGCACCACCATATAAATTATAATAATTTCTTGTCCATTTTAATGGTGATTACGACTTGCACAAGAACAGCTAAAAGTTCTCAGTGTGAGCGGTGGCCTCTACATTGGAAAGACCTTCAGTAGATCACTTCCCTTTGAAGTCAGCACAAATGCTACCCATAAGCCAGCTTCTCTGGCAGATCCAATTGGGATGTATAGTATACAGAGAGTGCATTTAAATGAACAACTTCCATTCTGTATGGAGGCTTAATAAAAGTTTTCTCTAGTCATTAGATTCTTTTTGCAAAATGCAATTTAAAACCCAACAATAACTTTAATAAAGTTTATATTAGAACAGGTTTTTTAAGTCTGTACACACACAAGCTCTCATACTCAAGAGATATTATATTTCAAACCCTTTCTTCAGCTTCATCATCTTGCTAGAAAGAGTAGAAAGAGGTCGTGGGGATTAACAATCCTACTTCAGTAAACTTTCACTGGGAGCTGATTCCAGACCCAGAGGTGGAACAGGAAGAAGGAGAAACTAAGGAAGCGCCTTCTAGTGACTCCCAGGAGGAATCTGGCAGGTGAGCTGGAGGCACCAGGTCGGAAAAACATCCAGCTGGCAGAACATTCATTTCCCTAGTGGGAAGATGGCATTTGTGCCTGTCTAAATATGGAGGCAGTTTTTCTAGTGCCTTCTTTTGGGCTGGACTCTAATCTGACAGGCATTACACTGGATAAGCTGTGTGGCTGGGCCAAGCTGATGCTCTGTTTTGTTTCCTGGGTCTTGATTTTAAAATTCTTGGTAATAATAGGGCCATTGTCATATGGTGTCAGTTATGAAGTCCTATAAGTGAATTTACATAAAGCACCTGGACCATAGAAGGTCATTTGTGCTTTACCCATGATTGCAGCTCTGAGCAGAGCTAATGCACATATTGAAATCAAAGCAAACGGTCCTGAAAAGGATGAGGGTAAAAAGTGAACTCTATCTGCACTCTTGCTACCCTGAGATAATCACTATTTGGTGTTTAGTGACCATACTTTTATTCATCTCTTATTGAAGATAAATGTGCCTAGAAATGTAGTTTCATATAAGTGAATATCACATACTTTTTACAATCAATAAACTTTTAAAATTACAATTTAGCCCGGGATTTAGCCCAGTGGTTTCGCCGCCTGCTACGCAAGTGCAAGGACCCGAGTTCAATCCCCGGTACAAAAATAAATAAATAAATAAAATAAAATTACAATTTAAACACCTTTATTTTTAGTTTATTTCTTTCTCTTTACCCTACCCTCATCCCATTCCTGGACCCAGGTAACTGATGTCAACAATCTGGAGTGCATTCTGTCACATCTTTCTCCGTGCTCCTGCAGCATCAGTGAACATGTGAAACAGGACTTGCAAGCCTCATTCTTTTGGTGAAATGGGGTCATATATTCCCCATCTCTCTGTGTATGAGTGTGTAGGTTTTATTTCCCCTTACTTATCACCCTAAGCAGAAATCTTTCCAAAGCAACTTGGGATAGATCTAACTCATTCTTTTTTAGTGAAAGACTAGAGTTCTAGTTTTTAGTGATTATCCAGAGTTCTACTATTCATTCAACCATTCTGCCTTTGATCACCACTCACTTTGTCTCTTTGTGTATGTATGCGTGTACACACGATCTCATAATGAGAACTAAGAAGTTCTTATTTCTAGGGATACCTCCCAGGATGGGACTGTGAGTGGCTATGTGTATTTTTAAATTTTGTGGAGGATTTAGGGAGGCAGGTTTAGGGGGTTTAGAAAACAGTAAGAGGCATAGACATATCTCAAAGGGAATGAGATCATTCATCCAGTGTTCCAAGTCTACAAATATTGGTGTAGACCTGTGTAGGGGAAGTGACTTGTTTGTGCCATACATCCAAAGAATACCAGACCTAAGACTCCTCTGGATAACAGACTACTGTTCTTTCTCATTTTCCACATGAACAGAAGAAATGGCATTTGAACTCAGTCTTGAAGGATGCCCGAAATGTAGATGGTACAGCAGGATACAAAGGCATCTCACGTAGGGCAGATATCTGGGTAGGCATACGAGTGCCTGGTATATGAAGCAATGGTGAATTTTCCTTACTGATCAAGCATAGGGCTCTATCTGAGGGCCCAAGATGGGTGGTACTAGCTGGTGAGCCCATATGGTAGTTGGTGGGCACGCTTAGGAATTTAGATATTGTTGGGGAGGTTGTGGGGAAACTTCAGATATTAAGCTGAGTTTTTTGCATGAGAGTTGGGAGAGATTAAGCTGGTGGCAGGTGGCAGTTTAGGAGGTTTAAGTAATTAAAGCAATCGAAGCTGCAAGTCAAGGAGACCAGGTAGGAAGTTGGAAGTAGAGACTGCAGGACATTCCCCAGGTTAGGAGTCATCATAGAACTCATTCACTAGATACTCAGCATATTGACTATCTGAAGCATATGGTAGGTTCTCAATAAATACAGAAAAAAGAAATCCCCAAAGAGAAATTGGTGATGTGTGAGAAGGATCAAGCCTGGTCATTGATGTTGAGTGAGTCGTTGCCCGTTTCCTGTGCCATTGCCTGGGCAGTCACCCACAGATGGAGACCAGGATACCCTGGCAATATCTCTCCAAATTACTCTGATCTCACTTGTACGAAGTAAGATCTGTTACATAAGGGGGTGTCTTTTATAGTCCCATGCGTTTGGAGTGAACAAACATCTCAGATTCCCAAGAAGAAAGCCGTACTTCTATTATGAAATTAATTTTCCACTGACCCAGATCCAGAAGGCTATTTGAAAGATAGGTGCAGATTGATGTATGCTGATTTCCATCCAGCTTTGTAAAGTATGAGATCTGCAAATCTGCAAGTAGAAATAGAGTCTTTCTGGCAAAAATATTAACAGTGTACCTTGGTGTTACTGGGTGATTGCTTTTCAACACCTGGGAGGACTTTTAAATGAACAATTCCTATTTATATCTGCCCCTAAATAGCATTGGAACTCCCAGCCATCTTATAAAATTTGGAACAGGTCTGTGCTGCCAAGGTTTTAACTTGATTAATCATACAGAATGTGCAAGCCCAGGCACATTACAATTATAGGGAGATCATGTCGCCAATGATCCTGGCACCTGAATTGAAGGAAGGTATAGCCCTGGAGAGGGTGTGTGTGTGTGTGTGTGTGTGTGTGTGTGTGTGTGTGTGTGTGCATGTGTGTATGGGGGGCTGGTTTCAGAAAACAAAAATTTGAGGAATGAATCCAGAGAACATCTTGAAATCTGCAAAAGTAGATGAGTTTAAAAAAGAATTGGGAATGAAAGATGAGAATTGGATGACAGAGGCAGGACCCTGAGGACATGTTTCCATAGCAGCAGGCCAGTGGAAGGAGAGGTAGTGGAGAGAACAGAGCAGGAAAAGAGACTAGAGTGCAGGCACACAGATCACAAACTCTGGAGCAAGGGTGCTAAGGAGGCCTTGGAGGCACTGAGTAAACTCTTTCTGTCTCCTACCTCACAAATGAGGGAACCCAGAAATGATCCTGAAAATCAACCCAAAGCCCACTTTCCAACATCTGCTTCCATTTCCCCAGGCTGTACTTTTAGAAGCCCATGCCTGATTCTCTCTATACACATGACTATTTGGGCTATTAGCTGTATGTGCATTCTGATTTCACTTTCCACAAACATTGAAATGAGACCAGTGGGTCTGTGGAATATTGAGACAAAATTACCCGATTGAAGGGCAAGAACTATACCTTTTGAGACAGATGCAGGAGCTTCGAGGTTTTCAGTAACACTGTGATGGGCAAAATAACAGCCATGCCCCAAAGACATTGGTGTCCTGGTCTTCATTATCTGTGACATGTTACCTCGTATGGCAAATGAGTGGGACTTCTGGGGGACTGAGTTTTTGCAAGGTCTGGTGAGCTCCACTAATATATCATATTAGTGCACATCTGACCACTTTTGAAAGTTCCATATTGGTGAAACTAAGCCTTGTGTGTTTTGCAAGAGAATCAATCCTTTAAGGGAAATAATGGTATAATTTGAATCTTCCACTTTTCTTTCTATCTTGGTGTTCTTTACCTCTATGAGCTTGGTTTTCTCATCTGAAAAATGTTGGTAGCAACAGTCTGATATATGATATATGATATATGATATGGTGTGATAAGATATGATATGAAAATTCTACAATTATCCTTAAATATCATGATATAAGATGTCCAGTGCTGAGCTTGGCACACATGTGCTCAATAAATGGAAGTTATTGTTGTTATAGTAAAATACTCATTATTGAGAGAAACAGTCTCTGAAGCCAGGATTCCTTTTCAATGAGCAGAATAGATTAAAATGAAGTACATCAGCCATTTATGTGCTGGGGAGAAATTTTGTCCACTCTAAACTTTTAGCATGGTGACTAGAACTCTTGTGAAATAAAAACAACCTCAAAAAGAAACCGAGAAAACTGAGTTACACAGAGATCTATGGTTCATTTCTGTCTCAAGAACAAATTGTCTTGCTACAGGGCCAAATTTAGTCTTGTGATCCAACCAGAGTCATGTGGCATTGCTCTCCTGAATTCTGTTTCTCATGCCTTTTACCATTTCTGAAGGAAGATCTATGTATCTGAGTGTGAGTTGGCTACTACCAGGAAAGGAGTGGTGAAGCCACATCACAGAGGAAAGCTACCCAGTACATTAAATGTACATTAGCTGTCCACACTATGTGTGAGCTGCAAAATGAGGTGCAGGAACCAGGGCTGGAGTCTTTGGGAAGGGACAGAATATAGTCTCTGGGGATAGCTATTCAGCAAGTATTAGATTTCTTCATGAAGTTCCCTGTCATCTTCCACTTCTAGCTCACTAAAGCTCTACAAGACCTTTAGTGTTGTTCATTTATATTTTCAGACTAATAGCATTCAAGAAACTGGGAAACTTTGGAGCAGGATACTAGCTATGCACATCATGCTGACTGGAGCCTGATTATGCAAAAGCAGCAAATGCTTCTCAAATGCCTCTGAAATCACATCATCCTCTTATGAAATAGGGCCTTTAAAGAGATGGAATTAAGTGGTGAAGTCAGTGGCTATCAAGAGCCTAACTTAGGTCCTGTGTGAGCAGTTTACTGGGTGAAGTTGCTCAAGAAAGTCTAAAGTGGGCCTATCTGGAATGGAAGGAGGAGAAAGAGTGTAAGAAAGGAAGCAGGAGGCTGGGCGAGTTGGACACCAGCACCCAGGGTTACTGCACAAAGTCACCCATCTTGTTATCCTGCTCTGGACCCAGGAGTCTCAGGCTCCATCTTGTCCCCAGAGTTCCTGACTGGGCCATCAGCTTTGTCTGCTCAGGAGTGGATCTTTCCCTCCTTCCCTATCTGGAGTTAGGCTCCCCAACCTTGGCACAGAATGGATGAAGGCCAATAAAAGTAGGTTGGTGCAGCAAAGTGGCTCTCAAATTGAGGGCCCCAAGAGGGTACACAGTAGACATATCGCAAATGTCCCATCTCATCAACTCAGAGTGGGCATTACATTTATCCTCATTCTTTAAGTAAGCACCCCAGGCTGATAGAATATAAATAAATTGCCCAAATTCACACAGCCTGTAAAGGTTAAAATACAGATTCAAGACGTCTAGTTCCAAAGCTCATTATGTTTCTTACATTCTGTTGATCTTCTATTCAGAAAAGGAAAGCATGAGAATTTTGGGAGGAGATATTTCAGGGAATTTAAGGCATAATAGTCATGTGTGTATGTTAGGGACCGGAAGGGGGAAACAGGAGATGAAATGAGAAATATGAATAAGGACAGAACCGAGGAGGATTTTTGATGCCAGGTAGAAGAGCCTGGGTTACCTTCTGAATGAGAAGACCAGGCAGGATGGAAGTGTGGAAGGTTGTGAAAGGAGGGGCCTTCATTTCAGATAAGACCACAGTTTAGCTTATGGGGAAGGACTGGGGTGGGGACAAGGGTCAGTGAGCAACCATAGCGTGGATCCACTGAGTTTCTTAGGCGCTACTTGTTATGTGACTACTCATTTCATCAGGGGTATCTTGATCACCTCGGGCTAGTTGTCAGCCTCCATCCAGATTGTCAGTTTCTTGATGTCAGTTTCACACTGTTTTCACACTCTTTTGTGTTCCCTACGAAACCTAGAATAAAGCTAAGCACAGGAATCCCATGCACACTTGTTATCAAAATAACATGTACATTGTTTTTCCTTCTGAATGAATCCTAAACTATTGTCCTACATATATATTACATAAGAACCCTGAGATAAAATGCCATGAATCTTTTTGTAAGGAAAAATTGCCCTCTTGCATCCACCAATGTGAATCCTTTAGTAATTTTTTTATACCGAAACACATTTTGGTACATTTTAGGCATATATAATGACAACACTCATCATGGGGAATTTACACCTGTACATGGTACATCCCACCTCTTTTTTCCCATTCCCTCTCTCCTCAAGCCTCCTCCTCTCCCTATGTACAGAAGCTTTGTTCCCATTTTTCCTTCTAGTTTCACTTTTTTCTTCTCCCTTCCTTCCTTTCTCCCTCTCTCCTCCTTTGTTCTCCTTCTTTATATACTTCTTTATGACAGAGTAGTACTCTATTTTATAAAAAAAAAAAAAACAAAGCCCCACATCTTTTCATCCATTGATGGACATTTGGGCTGTTTCCAAGATTTAGCTATTGCAAATTGTGCCACTATAAACCTGGGTATGCATATATCACTGTGGTATGATACTTTTAATTCTTTTGGGAAGATAGCAAGAAGGGGAATAGCTGGGTCAAATGGAAATCTCCACACTAATTTCCACAGTGGTTGCACCAGTCTATACTCCCACCAACAGTGGAGAAGGGTTCCTTTTTCTTCACAGCCCCTCCAGCATTCCAGCATTTGTTATTGGTTGATCTCCACCACCACCCCTCCCCGCCCTGCCTGGTACCAAGGGTCTAACTCAGGACCTTGTACTTGCCAGGCAGGTGGGCAGGTGCAGTGCCACTGAGCAACACCCCTGGCCTAGTTGATTTCTAGATAACAGCCATTCTTTCTGGAGTGAGATGGAATCTCAGCATTGTTTTAATTTGCATCTCTCAAATGATGAGGGATGTTAAGCATTTTTTTCATATATTTATTTGGTGTTTCTACTTCTTCATCTGAGAAGTGTCTGTTCATTTCAGATGCCCATTTTTAGATTGGGTGTTTAAATTTGAGAGGTCTGACTTTTTGAGTTCTTTATATATTCTAGATAGTAGACCTTTGTCTGATGAGTAGGTGGTAAAATGTTTTTCCCCACACTGTAGATTGTCTCTTCACTCTGTTGGTGGTTTCTCTTGCTGTATAAAAGAAAGCTTTTTAATAAGATGAGGTCTCAGTTGTTGATTCTTTGTAGTGTTTCTCATGCAGTCTGGGTTTTGTTCATGAAGTCTTTGTCTACTCCTATGTCCTCAGGCAGTCTACCTATTCTCTCTTCCAGCTGATTTAGTGTTTCTGTATTAATATTTCGATCTTTGATTCACTTCAATTTTAGATTAGTTGCACTGTGAAAGAGATGGGTCTTGTTTCAATCTTTGGCATGCAAAAAGCCAGTTTTTCCAGCACCATTTATTAAAGACGGTATCTTTCTTCCAGTGAACGTGTTTGGCTCCTTTGACAAAGATAAGGTGGCTGAGTATGTCTGGAGTTGTTTCTTCATCTTCTAATCTGTTCCACTGATCCTCAGGTATGTTCTTTTGCCAGTACCATGCTGTTTTTATCACAGTATCTTTGTAATATGATTTCAGGACAGGTATGGTGATACCCCTTGCCTTGCCTTTGTTGCCCAGGACTGCCTTTGCTATTCTAGGTCTTTTCTGGTTCCAAATGAATTTTAGGATTGTTTTTTTCTAATTCTGTGAGATATGCATTGTAATTTTGATTGGGATTGCATTAAATCTGTATAACAATTTTGGAAGTATGACCATTTTCTCTATATTGGTTTTTCCTACCCAGGAACAGGGGATATCTTTCCATTTTCTGATATCCTCTTTCATCTCTTTTTTCAGAGTACTGTAGTTTTTAATGTAGAGGTCTTTTACTTCCTTCATTAAATTGATTCCTAGGTATTTCATTTTTTTTTAAAAGATGCTATTGTGAAATGTGTTGTTCTTCTAATTTCTCTCTTAGTGTATTTGTTGTGTACAAACTCCCCCTATCTTCACCAGTTTCTTAAAGTTTGTCCTCCAGCCTTGCTTCTGATCTCTTTCTCTTCTTCTATTTCTCTGTCCTCCCCCCAGTTCTACTTAAATCTTCACCTCTAAGTATAAAACGACCATATTAAGGGCTTATTTACTGCAAACAGTTTTCTAATTTGTTCTAGATTTTGTTATATAATCGCAGATCTAGTTCATATGGTTAAAGGTAGCAAATTAAAAATTACCATAGTTTGTCATTTTCTAGGCTGTATTTGATGCTATTGTTATTGTTGATTGTACTACTTTAGCCAAGGTGGTATAATTGTGCTAATGAGTTGTTCCTCCTAGTATACCAAGACTGAGATTACCTAAGGGTCCTAAACAAAACAAAGCAAAACTATAGTCCAGCACCAAAGAACTGGCAAAAATTTCTCATCCCTAATAAATTGAAGAGGTAGGATCCTGCAACAGACCCAAACCAAAAAGGCAGCTACACCTGGAAGACATTTCTGAGAAGTACTCATTTCCTAAGGGTTCTGAATACTGGGAATAAAACTATTCACCAGGAAGAATTTACAACCATCAACCCACAAATTAAACTGAAAAAAAAAAAAAAAGAAAAGAAAATGAGAAGGCACTTAAACAAGATGCAACTCCCCCCCCCCCACCCAGACTTTCAGCTCACCAAAAGCAAACCCAGGGGGCAATGAGGTAGAACCATCTGAAAACCACCCACCTGGACTCTCTGAAGTGGTAACAATAGAAGTAACAAAGCAGATGAATGAGGCTCTAGAAAAAAAAAAATCAAAGCAGAAATAATTTCTCAGATAACTACAGAGATGGTGACCAGAATGAAAGACATGCTTAGTGACTGTAGACCAGATACAGATAAAAAAAAATAGAGGAACTCAGGAACATGATGGAAACCATGAACACCCAGCATAGGAAAGAAATGGAAACTATGAAACAGATTCAAACAGATATCCAGGAGATTAAAAACACCATTGAAATTATACACAGCAGAATAAGCCAATGTGAGGACAGAATATCAGACATAGAAGACAATATTGAAGTTAGTGAAAATGAAAAGAGAGATTTCTTAAAAATAGGAAGGAACCATGAAAAATTGATCCAGCAGCTGCTAGATGTTGCAAAGAAGAATATCATGAGATTTATCAGAGTCAATGGAAAAGCAGGAGAAAGTGCAAACAATGTAAAAAACTTATTCATAGAAGTAATGGCAGAAAACTTCCCAAACAGGGAAAATGAATTTGACATACAGATAAATGTGGCATATAGAACTCCAAATAGTCATGATCAAAAAAAATCTTCCCCAAGGCATATAATAGCCAAGATTCCAGAAATTCAACACAAAATCAGAATATTAAAAGCTGTTAGAAAAAAGAAATAAATCACCTATAAAGAAAAGCCCATCAGAATTACAGCAGTCTTCTCAACACAAACCCTCAAGTCAAGGAGAGCCTGGAGTGAAGTATTTCAAGCCCTAAAGGAAAACAACTCCAACCCAGATTGATGTATCCTATGGCAAATGTGTCCTAAAAATGATTTAGAAATTTCTCTGTTCTCAAAATAAGAAATTAGCTTTTTGGAAAATCTTGCTTTGCTCTTTTCTCTCTTCTTTTATTTTTATGTTTAGCACTATATGAAGATTTCCAATAAATCCCATAAAAGCTCAGAGATAGAGTGCACACCTATAAATCCAGATATTTGGGGAGTAGAGCAGGAGGACTGCAATTCTGAGGCCAATCTGGGCAATGTAGCAAATAACTGTTTCAAAATGAAAATAAACAAAATTTGAAAGCATCCCTAGCAACACCTATTAGAGTCTATAGACTGGAGGGAGAAATCTGACCAAACAGAGACACTGGTCTCCTAGCCTTGGATCAGGATTTACATCAACCACTCCCTGGATCTCAGGCCATTGGATTCAGACTGTAAGGCTTGGCCCAGACTGATCAATGGTGTCTTTATAAGAGCAAGCTCAGAACACTTGCTGTAGGAAAGTGCTCATCTTTGGGGCACAGATTGGGCTGATGAGCCTGCAATCCAAGAACTCCCAACCACCACCAGCAGTGGGAAAAGAGGCATGGAATGGCTTCTTCCTCAGAGCCTTCTCGAAGGAGCCAACCCTGCCAGCTACTCAATTTTGTACTTCTGGTTACCAGAACTGTAAGCTAATAAATTTCTATTGTTTAAAGACATCCAATCTGTGGTCTTTGTCATAGCAGCCCCAAGAAGCTAACACATTCATCTCAATTAGGCTTTGAGTAAGGTTGATGCACAAATAGTTCTTTGCTGAGATGAGTTCTTAGCAAATAGGTGGGATAAGTGTTCAATGCTTTCACTGGAGGGCATCCCACTGGTGGTTGGGAGAGAGGGCAGATGTAGCTAAGCCTGGTCAGGAGAATGAAGTCACACACACACACACACACACCTGCCCCAGACTGTCTGGGTGAGCAAGCTGTCTGCTGGTATTTTCTGCAACTCACTGCCTTGATAGTTTCTAGAGCTAGTTGTAAAATGTAAAGGATCCGCTACAGAGTAAGAAGATCCAGGCTAGTAAGAGAACCTCTTAAAATGTGTCAAGGATTCACACACACACACACACACACACACACACACACACACACACACACACACCCCAGTATATGTTATATGTGAGCATAGCCTGGAAGTGGTATTTACAATTCAGATTCATGGGGCTCTCTTTAGAGACTCTAAGGACCCAAGAATCTGCCAGTTCCCAAAGAGAACCAGCTGATGCTGATGGTGGTGACTGGAGGAATGGTGCTTCTAGAAACCTAGAGCCAGGTGGATTGAGCTAGACATACTTGCTCCTGGAACAGATGGGCTGGTACCACCTTTTAAAGAGACAACTTCCTATTTTTGCTTCCTTTTTCAGGAGACAGACTTGAGTGTAATGAAATGTGCAAGATAAAAGTGGCTCTAGTTTAATTCTCTGAACAGTGTGGGGCTTATGCCATTTTAGTTTTTAAAGTAAAAATTCCCCACGAACTGTAAAGCGACGATGACATGAACAGAGGATGGAGGCAGGCACTGAAGGGTTGAGCTTTTTTTTTTTTTTTTTTAATTTGTCAGTTAGTAACAACATATGTATGGCTGACAGTTGGAGTAATCTTTGAGTTGGCAACATCGGATTGTTAGGAAGTTTAAATTTGTGTTTTATCATTGTTAGCGGTGTTTTAGCAAATCATGTAAGGTACAATATGTGCATTCTGCTGTTTTGGAAGGGAGACATTTAAAGTCAGAAATATTTGACTGTAAACATATTTTGTACTGAACCCTATTTCCCTTCTACATAGAAGAAAAACCAAAGCTTACCTAAGCACAGCGAGAAACCCAGTTAATCACCGCTATAGGATTAAGGGGGATATGATTTTCAAAAATAGTTTATGAAAGTTTTAATTACACACAATCATAAAATGCTCAGTAATTGCTGTATATTGATTCTTGTTTTTTTTCTGGGAATGCTAAAACTATTTCAATATACACAGAATCAATAAACATAATTAAAATATGAGCTCATCAAAACAGTAATTAAATATACTTAACAGCTTTTGTGGCTTTTCCCCATATGGTTACTGTGGGAGTGTGAATCTGGTGTGCTAGATAAATGTAACAAAATAAAGTGAAAGCCTCAGAAAAGATTACTGTCGTATCATAATACAATAAAACCCAGCTCTGCAGCAAGTCTTGCTAAATCAAAAAGTTGACAAAAGGAGTGGTGTATGCAATTATTATACATTTTGGGCCTGTTTTCTATTTATATGAGATTAACACTATCATAGTCTGCATTCAGAAGGAACAGTAAAATCCTCCAACATGAAAGGAATTTGGGGAGAGTGCCCTGAATTCTTAATATGACAATTCCCCTTTTAAGATCTCTCTGGCAAAGAATTTGAACTTCAATTCCTAGCTCTAGCCCTGGATACCTTTCAGGGGCTGAGTCATGTGACTTTAGAGCCCTAGATCATGTGGTCCTGAGTTACAATTTATGAAGATGCTTTTGCTTTTTTCTCAATTCATTTCAGCAGCCCTGACAGTGGAAAGGTAAATTAGACCTGACCTTTGTTTTCAGGGGTACACAGCTCGTGCTACCTGGAAATGGCATGACTCCAAAGCTACGAACATGAGCAAAGATAAGGTTGGTTTGCTCCAGAAGTAGATCCCGAGACAGGAATGTGGCACAAGTAGTTTGTGTGGGAGGCTGCCTTAGTAAGCATGAGCAGGGGATGGGGAAGTGAGACAGGGAAAGAAAGGAAGCTGGGAAATATTCATCACCAAACATGCTACGGTGGTGGCCACCACAGCCCAAGCCAAGGGAGAACTCTGAGAGACAGTTTGGAAATGTTCCTTAGAGTTGTCTCACCTAAGGAGAAAGAGAGTTGGGATACTTATCCTCCAATTCCTATTTGGGTTCCTCTGAAGGCTGCTCTCTGAGGCATAAAATCCTCAGTCTTCTGGCCTGGAGATAGCTGAGAGAAATGTGTGGAGAGTCTGGGGCACTTGCAGAGACATCACTGACATATGTAGACTGCATCTGAGGTCATAGGTGGAGACCCACAGCTTCAGCCATAGGTCTGTGGAGGGCTAAATAATGCCCTCCAGAAATGCACCTCTGAGTGTTACCTTACCTGGTGACAACTTCACTAATGTGATTAAATTAAGGATCTGGAAGTAGAGATATTATCTAGCATTATCTAGGCAAAACCTAAATACATACACAAGGTTCTTTGTAGAGGTAGGCAATGTTGGAATGAGGTGGTCACAAGCCAAAGAATGCTCACAGCCACCAGAAACTGGAAGAGACAAGCAGGGGACTCCTCCCTGGAGCATCTGACAGACTGTGGCCATGGTGACACCTGATTTTCAGCCAATGACATTGATTTCTTTCAGAGTTCTGTCCTCTAGAACTGAAAGAGAACATGCTCATACTGTTTTAAGGCACAGCTTTGAATCTACAGCTAACTGACACAGACTCCTAGAAAGACAAGGTCCTTCAAAGAGGAAGGAAAGTGGTAGGTAGATAAGAACAATGTCACCAGCCATGCATGAAGTGAAACCTCTCCTGGAACTGAGGAACTGAGCTGTCTAAAAGGTAGCCATTTGTGTTCTACGTTTTCCTGTGAACAGTCCATGGAAGGTGAGATACATGAGCAGTCTTTTTCTGGATTCTCCGGAGGGTTTCTGTTGGTACACATGGAACATGTACTGCTCTCTTGCTCCTCTCTTGTAGAATTCCACTCAAGCTGTAACTGAATGCAAGCAGTTGACTTTGACCTCATACATCAGATTTCCCCAGACTGTATGCAGAATACCATATATATTGTGTTGCTTCCAAAGAGTGAGTAGATTTGGCTCTTAAAGTTGAAGAAATACCTCATCTATGGAAAGTAAAGAAGAAGACTAAGGAGGGAAATGCCTGGAAAAATAAACTTGAGAACCTCTCGATTATTTTGGACTTGAGACACAGATGGGAGTCCCTTGAGTGCCAAAATATCCACTGAACAGCACCAGCTGCGCAGTAAAGAAAATCTGAAAGAATCACACATTGCCGTTCACGGGAGGAGCTGCATGAAGGAAGGAGGGACAAATTTTGCAGATCAGTTCATTTCTCAGTGCATCATGTGGCCAGATGAAAAGCCCATGACTACATCTGCAGGCGCATTGTACTAGTATTAATATTCATACAGAGACTAGAAAGCTGTTTCCTCTGAATTTTGAGCAGTATGGTAGGTCTGGAGGAAAAATGTTTCTTTTCTGTGTTGCATTACTTTAGAGCTTTATGGGGATTAATTTTAAAAGAGCATTGGGTGTGAAAATATTAGGCCTTAAGCAGCATAATATTCCAAATATTATACAATTTGCAAGGCCAGAACTGACCAATCAAAACAGAGGCTGTCCCAGAGGCCCCGCTGTGCCAGGTGTTAACCTTCCGCTTGCTGGAGCATGGAGGGATCTGGGGATTTAGGGGAAGAAGTGCTTGGGTGGTTAGTGCTAATGGGAGTACTTAGGAGGCTCGGGGGAGGAACTACTTACAGCATTGTCCATACAGTGTGTACCAGCCAAAAGCTAGCCCTCCAGATAATACGTAAAAATACCAGGCCTTCCTCTTACCTCGTCTCAGCAAGGATAAGTAAAAACACATGATTGAGGTCCTCGCATTTAATGCACATCATTCTCATCTATTTTGCATCAGATGTCATGCTAACCAAGCACTAGTGTATCAAGATGTTGCCAACTAAAGAGTGAGCAGGCATGCAGCCTTGTGAGGATTTGAGACATCCAAGCACTTATCTTATTTTGAGGCTGCTTCATCATTGCAAGTGATGAAAAATCTAATGCTGACTGTTTTAAGTAAAATAGAAAAAAGGAAGTGGATTTGTTGGCCTAAATGACAGAAAGGCTCAAGAGTAGCTGTTGCTGAGTCCAGGGAGGTCTGTGTGTGCTCGAGAATGTGTGCATGTGTGTGTGTGTGTGTGTTTTCTCTTTCCTTCTTTGGGTTGGTCTCCTATTGGATTTCCTTGAAAGAGAACCTTGACAAAGACTTGGGTGCAAGTAAGTTAGTCAGGAGGGGACCCTAGGGAGAGGGAAATGGGTAGAGAAGGGAGAAAAACCAACATACGTTGCAGTAAGAGCAGAACCCAGCTATGGGCAGCTGGGGCTCTGTCATGCTGGGAACCCTCTGAAGAACCATGGAGCATTCAGAATTTCTAGAGAATTTTCCAAAACAGAGGATGGAGGCCACAGTAGGACATTTATGGACAAATCTGTGTCTCTTGTTGGCTGAGGTTGCTCTGGAGCCATTAAGTCCCCGTATCTCTGGATTCTGCCTAGGTGGCCTGGGCAGCATACTTGGAGTATGCTGGGAGTGTCCACTCCAGTATTCCTCAAAACAGGTAGGCCAAGGAGATGTGGCATCACGCATCATAAACACCCACTGCTGGGCTTTTCCTAGTGTTGGCTTGATCCCAGGTGCCACGTGGTGTGGAGCAGTCATTCATAACATCATAGCACACGCACGCAGGCATAAACAGGAGCTTTTCAGATGGGTGAGAAGGCCGATTGAGCAAGTCTCCTCCTTACTGGTTTTTACCAAGTTCGTTAGAGTAGAATCTAAATTCTGGGCCCCCATGCAATGATTTCAGAATGCTGCCAGATGTTAAATTTAGACCTCCATCAACCAAGTATTTTGTTCTATTTTAAATGTGGGCCAAATTCCACAGGCCTTTACCACTGCCCAATGGGCACCTTGAGAACTCCTGTAGTGAATTCCCTCAAACTGAATATAGTAAGCTTTGGTTCAAAAGAATTATGATCGGAGTTTCTATCG
Organism: Heterocephalus glaber; assembly: GCF_053883595.1. Lineage (NCBI taxonomy): Eukaryota > Metazoa > Chordata > Mammalia > Rodentia > Bathyergidae > Heterocephalus > Heterocephalus glaber. The sequence goes on from NW_028258320.1 coordinate 66,504,659, forward strand.
GTAATTAGGTAGCTGTAGATAATCTGACTCCACAATCCAAACTTGACTCTTAGTGGCCCTCTTTGAAAACTACTTGCTGTTCTGCATTTATGTTCCCGTTGCATTGTATTGTAAGGTTTAAATGTCACGTTGTGTTGGAACATTTGCTCTAGATTGGAAAAGAATGAAGTGAAAATTGCTGGGTTTGCCTCTCATGGAAGCTTCATTTGTTAGTTGGGGTTACCTGCCTGGCTCCAAGGTGTAGAGTGACTCTGATTTGAATGTCAACTCTACTCACAGTGAAGTTCGCTGTGGGGTCAGCCACCTCCAATTTTTGTAACCTTTAGGATCCTGGACCATGACTCCCTGAAGCCACTTTTCCCTGGAATTCTTGATGAGGTCAACCTAGGTAGATAGTGGGAATTATTCTGATCAAATATATTTTCTTTATAGCAAAGTTTTTGTTTTAGGGAGGGAAAGAGGGAGTGTTGGTCAGAGCTCAGGGAGGAGCATTACATTTGGCTGAAATGATCTTGGCAAATGTCTCAACTCCGTGCTGCATTTGGTCTCTGTTGACAAAGCCTGCTGATATTCTTAAGACCTTTAAGGTCAAAATAGTTGCTATTTGCCTCTTACCTTTGTGGGCCTGATTGAGTTTGAAAAATAGATTTTCCAGATGGAACTGCAGGCTGCAGAGCTCCTGGTGGTGAAGGGACGCTTAAGCTGGGTTTTACCTTCTGCCAAGAGCCAATAATGAAGCAGTTTTCCCTCTCCTGGGGGAGAAGGAGGTAGGACTGAAGCCTTGCGGCTTGTACTCTGCATTAGGGCATTCCTGAGGACCATGTGCGGAGCAGGGCTCCTCTTTCATTCCAAAGCTATTCATGGTGGAGGGTACTTCCTCTAAAAACTCTTGAATTAATCTCTTGGTACCAATACCTTTTCAAATTTGTTTCTGGACTTTTATTAACTTTTACTTCAAACACAATAGGTGAAAGGCTATGAAAAGCCACAGAGAAACTTGAGTGAACGCCTACTATGTCTTGGAGCGGCTGTAATTTACATCCTGCGAGAAATGGCCTGCTGAAAATGCGTATTCACTTCCATTTCTACCTTGGCTTTGGGGCTGATCTAATTCTTTATCACCATTTAGCTTATGAAACACCTATTGGTGCAGCTTGAGTTGACCTTCTGCATTTCTGCTGACAGTTGAGAGATAGACAGGCATAAATTAGGATACAGACGTTTCCTTTTTGAAAATCAATGACTTTTAACCCTTCTGGGGGTTAAGTAAGTGACCAAAACATACAAGCGTTCTTTAAATATTTTTCTTCAGTCCTAGTGTGGTATTTTTTTGTGTTTCAAGTAGTACTTCTGGTACAGTCTAGCACTGGTAAGTGCTTTCTCTTCCTATAGAGGCAAATGGCATTGCTAACGTGGGGAACCACTGTCTTAGCCAGTGAATGGAAGGCCTAAGGATGTCAAAGAACACATTTCCAATTACCGCTTCATGTCACTCATTTATTTTAGTGGTTAATAGTTCACACTCAGAAGTTAGAGCACCCAGTTCTGAGTCCTAATGGCTCTACTTAGTAGGACATGACTTTCAGCATGTTACTTCACTTCTTTTTACCTCCTTCTCCTAATCTGTGAATAAGCAGTAGTGGTGAACCTATGACAGTAATTTACCCACCCAAGGGCCAGAGTTAGAGTTCAGTGGTAGAACAATTGCCCAGCATGTGCAAGTCCTTGTTTCCATCCCATCAACACACACACACACACACACACACACACGAAAATGAACAAAGAGATGCATGAATAGTACTATCCTATAGTGCTGTGATAACTAATGATAGCATATATCAAGGGCTGAGAACAGTATCTGACTAGGACTTATCCAGTAAGTCCTAGATAAATTTTATCTGTTCTTGTTATTTTCAAGTTATTTTAACAGTATTGTTATGTGATGCCACATATTGTTTGAGGCTCCAGGGATACTATGGTAACCAAGTCAGAAGCTTACTAATTAAACAAATATATTTCAAGCCTCCAACTTAGGGCCTGGGCTCTAGAGGTGCAGTAGTAAGCCAAAGAGACTCTCTATGCCTCCTAGCAATCTAGCAGGGTAGACAAAAATAAACAAATCAGGCAAAAAAAATAAAGAAACAAAATGATAAAGCAAAGAGGAATAACAACATAGGGTATCAGGATAGCAAGTGAAGGAGTGTGAATTGTGGGCTTGTCAGATATGGTGGCTTACAGTTTGGGTGTAGTTTGTCCCCTACGGGTTCCTGTTGTGGGAGCTTGGCCCACAGAGTGGTGGTGTTGGGCAGTACTGTGGAGCCCATAAGTGGTGGGGCTTAGTTGGTCCTTCTTAGGTCCCATGGGTGCTGCCTTGGAAGGGAGTGCTGCTCTCTTGGAATGAGTTCTTGTGAAAGTGAGTTGTAAAATCCTGAGCCAACCCCATGTGTCTCTGGCCTCCTCCACAGGGACGTGATTGTTTGTTCCTACACATGCTCCACCATGGCCATCCTCCATGATGTGACACAACAAAGAGGAGCTTTGCCAGAGCTAGGCCGATGCCACAGCTGTGCCTTTGAACCAGCCAAACTGTGAACTGCATAAGCCTCTTTTCTTCATAAATAGCCTGCCTCGGGCATTTGCTATGGAGACAAAAAGCTGACTAATCCAGTGAAGTATGAGTCAAAGGAAGTGGGGCCCCTTGTCAGTGTCTAGGGGAAGTTTTCTAGGTTTAGGGAGCAGGACAAAGCTCTGAAGAGAAGCAGACCAGGTGCTGGTGCTCGGTGATAAAGGGGTGGTGGAGGTGGCAGGAGACAGTGCAGGAGGCTGGGCTGAGTGGATCTTTAGGAGATCATGAGGACACAGGGATTGGTGAGGAGGTGGGAGCCACAGGGCAGGGGGAGGAGCTGTGAGCAGAGCTGACATGCTCTGACTGTACACTTCTGAAGGATACCTTGCATATAGAAAGAGGAGCAAGAAGAGAGTAGCAGCAGAGAGAACCTGAGCTGAGTGCTGTCCTCATGGAGAGCTGGTGTCAACTTGGATTTGGATGAAGTCTGAGTTGTGCAAAAGAAATGTCTACCCACTGCATACACTTAGAAGTGGATCTGGAGGATTAGCTGACATTGGATGTGGCACTCAAATTCTAGTTTGGATGTGTCAGAGCCTAAAGGAGAGCTCCTCCCCTGCAAAAAACCCCACATAAACCAAATGATTCAGGTGGTGCGAAGTGAGTGCCAAGTAGTCAATGAGAGAGGATAATGCAGTAATGGGGAGGGGGAGCACGAGAGACCTCTCAGCGCAAAAGATATCTGTACTGAGCCTTTAGTGGCAAGCAAGTGTTTAATCATCACCTATTCACGCCATTGGCAAGGGAGAGATTCCCACTTCAGGGTTAGGAGGCCAGCCAGACAATGAAACTGGCCAGATGATATAGACAACCATTGATAAGGTGAATCTGCTCAGCCTGGGAGAAGGGCACACTGCCTGCCATGTACTTAAGGCCTGTACTTGAGAACAGAGTGAATAGCCAGGACCTGTGGGAGGCTGGCTTTGTAGCATCAAGAGGGTGGGGTGCACCCTGGTCCCTGCTGGAGGATGACAGGGGCTGGTTTGAGTAATTCTGTGGGCTGGTAAAGAATTGAAACCTACTACTGAGGATAAGCAAGAACTGCCTGGTCTTTTTGATAAGGAGAGTTGCTTGGGTGGGAGTGCATATCCACTGGAACAGGGCAGGGCCGAAAACTTGAGATTGGTCCATTTGAAACCCTCTCAGTGTCACCAGATGTGAAAGCAGCACAAAATACAAGGCTTAACCTTAGGCCTCATTCCACATCAGACCAGGCAAGAAATGACATTGCCGTGGACCAGAGGGACAATAACAGCTATGGAAAGAGGTGGAACTGATTGAATATTCTGAAGAACTGGCTGTGATTGGGGGGTGAGGGAAAAAGAAACCAAGGATGTCATCTAGATTTTTCTCTTGAGCAATTTGTGAAGTGTGATATTTTCCCACTGGCCAAGATATGGGTGGTGAGAAAATTGCAACTAAGAGTAATAAAAGTTTATTTTGTGTATGTTTTATCAGAGATGTTTCCATTCCATTCAAATGGAGATATCAAGTAGAATGATGGATGGATCTAGAGCTTAGAAGAGAGGAGGGGATAGAAGAAACAAAGGAAGTGGTCATCAGCATTTAGATGGTATTTAAATTCAATGGATGAGGTGAGGCTCTTGTAGGGTGTAGAATGGAACCTTGGGGTCTTCAATATTCAGAAATTCAGCAGAAGGGAAGCCAGGGAAAGAGACAAAGAAGGTTCATTGAGCTGGGAGACAAACCTAGAAAATATGATACCTTGGAGTTGCAAAGAAGAGCGTATTTCCAGAAGCAAAGAACAGTCACATGTGTCAACCACTTGCTTCTGAGAAGTCAGGAAGGATGAGAACAGGAGAACCTGGATTGGGAAGATGGTGGTCACTGCCGCCTTTGATAAGAAGTGGAATGCTGGGAATGGTGACAGTGAAGTCAGGAATTAAAGAATAAACTTGGTCAGCTCCATGGAGGAGCTTAACCATAAAAAGAGGGAATACTATGAAAAATAATACTGAGCAAGATTTTAAAATCAGTACCAGCTGTTAAGAATGATAAAGAGATGAAACTTGTGATGCCAAGGGCGTCAGAACTGCACATCTAGGAGAAAACACAGGGAACTGATATGGGATTTAATAGAAGACTCAATCCCTTTCCCTGCACATCTTTAAGCTGAGACTTTAAGTCGGAAATAAAGGCAGCATTTCTGAAGTTGAGGACTCTCAGCCATATGCATAGTCCTGAGGACACTGGGGATTCTGTGGCTTAGGCTCCAAGTAGAAAGATGGAGATGAATTAAATATATAGGACAGGGGTATATGGCATAATATACACTATATTTGAATAACTGATTATTTCAAAACTCAGAAAAATAAAATGTCATAAGGTATTATGGGAGTAAGCTGTTCTATACTGATAGTGTAAAAGATAATTTTTAGGTTTTTGTTAGTATGCTTGTGGTACATAATGAATACATTCATTGTAGGGAGTTGGTTCATATACATATTGCATCTTAATCTTTTTTACTCCGTGTCGCTCCCTCCATCCCTAGATCTCCTTCCTGTCTCCAAAAGGTCCACCTTCCTATTTCCTATCATCTCTCCTTTATTTTGCTCTTAAAATTATTTATATTTTGGGTTTTTCATATAAGGGAAGCCAAGCAATAGTTAACCTTCTGTATCTGATTTATTTCACTTTTAAAAGTACCTTCACATCTTCTTTAATCACTAATCAGGCATCACTAGTGAAGGCCATGATGGTAGATCACTAGAGGAGTGCAGTGAGGTGTGGATCCATCAATTAATAGTCAAAGGTCTTGGGCACTTTTCAAGGCCTGTTTCCTCATCTGTACCATAAAAGTTCCATTATCAGCTTACAATGTGGGACCAACTAGAAAAGTCCCAAGTGACCTGATTGTCATTCATTTGTACCTTATGTTCCAAGAACAATGTGGGGTTAGGAGAGAAGGAATCATAACAACCCAGTCCAAAGTGAAGAGAGGAGCAGAATTAGAAGAAATCTGATGCTAGCTTCCTGCTCCTCTTGAGGTAGCAAGACTTTGAGTCTTTGTTCATTTTGCAGCTCTCATGACCTTTCTCCACTTCATCAACTTGTTGGATTAGGTCAGGCTCTCTGGTTCCTCAGTGGAAGCGCTTGGTTGCTGCCCAAAGTACACTGGATGTTTGCACCCAAGGCTGCTCTTGATTAAGCCCTGTGCTTCCATTCCCACCAGTTGCAATGACCAAGAGTCAGCCATGTTCCCAAACCTATTCATTCTACTTTGCTAGCAACTGATTATGCTACTATTATATGCTTATTATTTAGACACTCCCATGTAAACTGATGAAAGATTTAATAATGAAAAGTTGCTATCAAATAAAATGTGTGTAAAACACATTGAAGCCTGGGAGAAGAGTCAAAATGTAGAAAAATTGTTTTATAAGTGTCTTAAAGGGCTCATTAAGCCTTTAAAAACCCCAACCTGGACCTTCTGTATGATGCATTATGGGTGGCTTTGAAGGAAAGATCACTTGGAACTTGGCTCTGCAGACCTCGACACAAAGAAAGGGCCTTGGCTCAACATCAAAAGAGTGGCAAGTGAGTGAACATCCATATGTTTTAAGTTAAAATTAAATCTTTAAGGTATGTATGTATCACATTTTATGATTCACTGCTTTAATTAACTTTTCCAGTGGACTCGCCAACTGCCAGTCCCTACTTCATTGGATAACTGTAAAACTGTAATGTATATGTTCAGTTATCATAAAGGCACACTCACTGTTAAACCAGTGTAAAAATTATGAGGGCATAAAGAAGAAAATAAAAATTATTAATCCAGAGGCAAACACAAGGAATAACTTAATGGAGCTCTTGCCCAGTCATTTTTTCATAAATATGCTCTTAAAAATGAAATTATGACTATTTTTTGTTGTCTGCTTTTTTCATGCTATATCATAAGCCTTTCTCATATTGATATTCACTTACATTGTTTTACTGGGTTCTATTAAAAAGTGTGGAATAATATCATTTGTTAATAGAAACAATTCTTTATTAACATTAATCAATACCAAAATACAAAAGTCATCCTGAAGCCAACTATGTAGAATTAGCTAGTGTTAAATTTTGATAAATACAACCCTAGACTTTATTCTTCACAAAGATGTAGCTAAAAGGATAGATGGATATAATAATGCAAAATATTTTTAGGAAAGTTTTTATATTGCAATTATTTTAGATTTAACTGAAAAGTTGCAAAAGTGGTACATAATGTTCCCATCTAAGTCTCACCCAGACTTTGCTAATATTAACATCTATGTTACCATGGTACATTTGTCACAGCTGAAAAAAAAAAATCAACATTGGTAAATTACTATTAACTCCAGATTCTGTTTTAATTTTATTACTTTTTCCATTGATGTCCTTTTTTGTTAATGTTCCTTGATCCAATCCAGAATCTCACATTACATTTAAGCACACTGTCATAAAATAAATAAATTTTACTTATTTTTAACAGAGTAAAAAGAAATTGAGTAAATTCAGAGTTTTTAAAACATAAAGTTTCTCTACTATAAGAAAGATTGTTTCCTAAATTACCAATATAAATTTTAAAATAACTATTATAAAACACTTCAAGTAGTCATTAAAACTTTAAATTACATGTTATTTTTGAATACGCACTTTTTTTTTTTTTTTTGGTACCAGGGATCAAACTCAGGTCCTTGCGCTCGCACAGCAGGTGATGAAACCACTGGGCTAAATCCCCGGCCCCTGAATACGCACTTTTGATGACTATGAGATCAATTCTTTTATATATCTTCTCATATTCCTCCCTAGCCCTTCTATTTTTATTGGTTATATTCTTTATAGAGTTTTTCCAGGTTTTTGATATATATATTCTATTCTACAATCAAATGTTTGTTTGTTTATTGATTGATTGATTGATTGATTGGTACCGGGGATTGAACTTGGGTCCTTGCGCTTGCAAGGCAGGCAGTGGAACCACTGAGCTAAATCACAGGCCGTCAAATATTTATTTTTGATCTTAGCCTGTATTTAGCTGGATTCATCATTTTCACAGTCTTTTTTTCTGTATTTGCTTTATCTCTTGATTCCCTGGCTTGCTCTGTCATAAATTCTTTTAAAAAGTGGTTCATGGATGCTATGTTTCACTCTTCTCATGTTTGAGAATGCCTGTCTGTGATTTTTATAGTAAAAAAATAATCATATCTGTATAACGTTTTAGTAAATCTTTTTTTCTTCTTAGAAGTTTGTTAAAATGGCTCCATCATCTTCTGACATTGGAAACTGCAGCACGTTGGAGCCCAGCCTGATAGGCACCCTGTGCTGGTGGCTGGGTTTTGCTCCCTGGTAGCTTGAAGAACTCATAATTCCTGACGGGTCCTCATCTATCAGAGTTTTTCTTTCTGGAACACAGTGTGCCCATTTAATCTGCAGATCTAGCCCTTTCTTTTCCAAGATTTTGTTCTTCTCTATATTTCTCAGAAGAACTCTTTCTGTTCTTTCAGAGTATTGCTCTTGGGACATCATTTATCCTTGTGTTGGATCATTTTGATCCCCCCTCTTGCTTCTCATTGCTTTGCTCTCTTTACTTTTTCCTTTGTATTCACAATAATTATCTCAAGATTTTCTCCTTTCTAGCAGCTTAAATTTTATTTTCATAAATTCATTTTCTTACTAATTCTGGTTAATTGTAATAGTTGTTTTTGCTTCTTTCCAACATTTTAATTGTTGCTCAAAACATTTTCTTCTCATGATGTTATTTTTTTTTCCACTTTGTTGCTTGTTTTACTGACCTTATGCTTTTACTAAGTTCCTCTATAGCATGACACACTTAATCATCCAGAGCAACTTCTTCTGAAGACTTTAAGTTTTCTTCCAGACAGGGCTTCTCACTTATGTTTTGCCCCAGTCTTCTCTCTTTTCCCCATCTCTCTCTTTCCTAAAGACTATTTGCGTGGTTGACTAGATCTTCTATTTGTTGGAATATGATGTGGGTAATTCTTCCTTTATAACCTTCCCAGTATATATGGGGCCTCTTTGTGCTCATCAGTAAGTTTGAGACAAAGTGCTACCTGTTGGCTATTCTGTTTTAGTCCATGTCGTGCTACTGTAACAGTTTAACTTGATACTGGGTAATTTGTAAAGAACAAACATTTATTTCTTGCTGTTCTGGAGCCTGGGAAGTCCAATGTCCAGAGCCCTGCCGTCTGCGATCTTGATATATAGTATAATGTTTGGGCAAAAGGTAGAAGGGCAAGAAGAGGAGGAAAAAAGAGAACCTGTCCTTTTATCAGGCTCCTGATCCCTCAGTAACTCAACTCAGTCCCATGATAACAGCAGTAATCTGTTCATGACAAGCAGAGTCCTTCTGTCCTAATCGCTTACTAAATGCCCTAACTTTCAACACTGTTGCACTTGGGGTTTAAGTTTCCAACACATGAACTGTGGAGGACACATTCAAACCTCCCAGAACAGAGCAAGGGAATGTGAAAGATGCAGGAAATTCTTATTAGGGGGATCTTGGCACTGCTCTCTCTTCTGTGGTCCTATTAGGTAAAGTATACTTTAGCTTTCTCCTAATTGATAAAGTGAGAATAATAGGACTTGACATCCTCTCCTCACTCTGCTGATACCAATGTGGTGTGAAGGGAATTGAATTTGCAGAGTTTCCCCAGAATCTTCTTCATGTCACCTACTCAGTCCCTCCAGTCTTCTTCCAAATGAATGAGACATCTCAGAATTTCATTACCTCGTTCTCTCTTCTGTGCTGGGTTGGAGGCATGGTTGGCCGTGATACAGGAGCATCATTTGTTTCTTTCTTTGGTTGCCACCCTTTGTAGTTTGTGACATGAGTCTATATCCGTCCTTTAATTGTTGCTGGTGCATTTTTAGCCTTTCATAAAAACTAACTGGGTACATTTCATAGGAATTGGGACTGGGTATTCTCTAGCAATTCAGCTTTAATATTTTACCATCCTGCAGCCTGTCAATGATTTGTAATGGTCCTTCATTCTGTGAATGACCAACACTTATTTAGCCATCTTCCATTTGTTGGCAATTTAAGTCTTTCCTGAATATCTTGCTATAATAAATAATAGTATTAGGAGTATCCTTGATAATAAATTTTTGTTCATGTATTAAATTACTTCCTTATGGTGAATCTCTAAAAGGAGAATTACTGGGTCAAAAGACATGGATTTTGTTTCAGATTCTTGATACAATGGCCAATTGCTTTCTATATTGGTGATACTTCAAGATATTCTTTAAATAACACATGTGAAAATTCTAAAAAATGTATTAATTATAATGGGACTTAAAACAAATGGAAATAAATCAGTCCAAGAATCAGAGGTAATTGTTCATCTGAAACTGTATGCTACCAAGGACAAGAACATTTTGCAGCCAAAAGGGTATAAAAGTTGCAATCCGTGTAGCCTGAAGAGACCAAGTCTGAAACCTGGGGGAAAGAAATAGATCAGTTAATAAGTGGGGTTCAGGACCAGTCATCAAGGAGGAAATGCAAGGTGTCAAAAATCACTTTAAGTTCACAACATGTTAATTGGCTCTATAAAAAGTGCTTAGAGATAGCACTCTTCTTTTTTTTTTTAAATTCCCACTATCTGCTATGCTTTCAGTGTCTGCTCCAACAACAAAATCATTTATTTTTGTTCAATTTTTTTCTTCCTTAAAGAAAAATCAACAACATATTATCATGTTTCTTAAATACATCTGAACTCATCTTATTAGGGAAAAGCGAAGAAGGATGTGTCATCTTATTAGAAATAACATGATGTATATACAGCCATATGTTTTCAAAGGGTTTTCTGTCAGTATTAATCAAAACTTTCCAAATTTATGAACCTACAGAGCAGCATGTCAACCATATGGGAAATATCTCCCCTTCAATATTGAGAATTTGAATTAATAATAAACATTACTTAGTGAACTTAAATGAGAAAAACATATCAATGTTGAATCTAAGAAAAGTAGAAACTTATAAAAAGATTCCCCTGGGTGTTAATTTTTTTTTTTTTTTTAGCCTACTGCTTAATACATCTATCATGTTGCTCTATCTTTATTTTGACTCTGCCTATTTACTGGACAATCTACATGATTACTGCTAAAGTATAAAAAATAAGTATCTCATATTTCTTCTATTTTTATTTTTCTGGAAAACAGTTGAAAAATGTGAACTGAGAAGGAATCAGGCAGGATTTTCTTATTGCTTAGTGCCTAAAATCTATCCAGTGAGAACTTCCCTAATCTTCATCCATGACCCTCCTTCAGAAAATTACTAATATCATTCATGCCTAGCAGTCACCACCAGCCCTTCTGTTAGCTCAGGAGATAATATTACTTCAGGATCTATGTTATTAAACACTTCTACCTTCGGTTGGATGGGGGAGTCTTTTAGGGTTTCACCAGGTAAGTTCATAGTTGAAGAAAACATCTTTGAGTCTGCACATGGATCTTAAATAGAACTTGCACAATAGTTACAGGAGTTGAGGAGGTCATAATTGAGAACAGGCTGAATGTGAGTCAGAAATGTACAGCTGTTGACCATAAAGCCAATACAATGGGGAAGGCCTAGAAGTAGGCAGACAGGAAAGGCTAATCTATCCTTACAATGCTTTCTCCGTCACTCACAGGATGAGGAGTGTCTCACTGAGCCATTCCAATATTAAGAAAATATGAAAAAAATTATTCTTTTTTGATTATTTTAGATTTCATTAAAGATGTGGCCAACCTAATAAAAATTATCCTTAGTGAGTTACCCCCTCAATATCCCCTTTGAGTGTGGGTAAGACCTGTAATTTTCACCTTGTCCACAGAATCTGGCAAGGTGAAGGGAATTTCCAGATGCAGTTAAGGTTTCAAATCAGTTGATTTTTCAGTTAGTGAAAATGGAGGTGATCCTTGTGGGCCTGACTTAATCAGGTAACAATTTTAAAGAGAGATTCCACTCCTTCCCTCGAAGAAGCCAGCTGCCATACTATAGAAGGAACTGTGATACTGTAATATAAGAAATACTATTAAGTCTTTGTTCCCACTTCCCAGGACAGAGCTATTAAACCCTCTGTTATTTCTTGAGTGATGGGAGTGATAGGAGTATCTTCTGCTACAAGTTTGACCTTAGTCTCTGCTTCCAGGCACAGGGCTTCTAAAGTCCTGCATGATCCTGAGTGGTGGGAGCATCTTTCGTTATTCATAAGCAGCCCCTTTTGATCACAGCCAAGTTTGTACCTAATGAGGTGACTTGGGGTAAGATCCCTGGTTAGAGTCAGTATGAAGCTGATCACCTGAAAGATCAGCTAATTAGGGGGTTGGAACTGTAAGCCCTACCCACTGACCTCCGGGATGGGAATGGGGTGCTGGAGATAAAACTTTATTAATTTTTCAACAAGATTTGATGAGTTTCTTGGGCAGTGAGTGCATCCATGTGCTAGGAGACCAGGGCCCCCTAATTTCATGGAACAGAATTTACCTCTTCATCTGGCCCCTCATCTGTATCCTTTACAATAACACTGTACATGCAAATGAAGTGCTTTCTTGAGTTCTGTGAGCCATCCTGGCAAATTACTGAGCCTGAGAAAGGAGTGATAGAAGAATACCTTTATAGCATGTCAGTCAAAAGTCCTAGAGGCCCAGGACTTGTGATTGCCATCTGAAGTGGGACGTACTTGTGGGACATACTTATGGGACAATGCTTTTTCTTTGTGAAACGTGATGCTAACTCCAGGTAGAAAGTGTCAGAATTGAAGAAAGTTATTGGACACCCTGTTGGAGTGAGGAGAGTTGGAGAACTAGTCAGTGTGAGGAAACACAGAACACACTTGATGTCAGAAGTATGTATAAAAGGAGTTCATAGGGCCGTATGGCAGGGAGCAGCAGGTGGTCTCTGAGTTGACAGCACCCCCCCACGTGAGACCTAGAGACAAGTGTGGAGCTCAGTCCTACAGCTACAAGGAACTGAATTTTCCAGCAACCACATGAGCTTGGAGGAGGGCCCTGTGCTTCACACACGAAACAACCTGGCAACACCTCAGTAACGTTATTTTGGGATCTGAACACATGCCACATCTAAGCTGAGCTGGATTCCTGCTTCACAGAAACTGGGAGGTAATGAATGTCTGTTGTTCTTGGATGCTGGATTTGTTATAATTTGTTTTGCACAAAAAGATACCTAATACAAAGGACAGTCAAAGGAATACAGAGATTAGAGGTTTGGTAATGAATATGGGATTACTTATTAGAGAGAAAAGGAAGGTATAATTCTTTCGTCGACTTTATATATAAACATGGAAAGTTTCTAGGAGCAAGATCACCACTGGTTATTTTCTGAGACTACAGATGACCAAAGAAGTATTTTTACTAAAATTTTTTCAGAGACTTTTAGCTCTGAAATGTGATCTGAATAACTGAGTGGTACCCTGGCTTCAAGATGTTGCAGAGTTGCCCAGGAGATTCCAACACATAGAGTGAGGCTAACAGATAATGTACCCCTCCTGGGAAGAAAGATGTCCTCAGAAGTCTATTATGAAGAGTATTAGAACATGTTCTCTGCAGGCTGGAACCTTAGAAGTGGGAGAAGTGTCAATGCCATGGCCACGTGAATGGAGTGAGAATGCCAGACTTGCCAGGATAGATCTGGGGTTATTAACCAAGAAGGAGATAAGGATGTGGGTGAAAGAACACAGCCTAGAAAAGTTCTGGTGAGGCACCCAGGCAACTGACTGAACTTGAAGGATTTCACTTGAAATTGTTGCTCAGCCCCTTCTTGAAAAACTGTTGATTCAGATCAGGATACTTTCCTTAAAACCTACCTGACTTCCATCAGTGCAGTCTGAGCAATCTCCTCTTTTTGCCCTCATATTTAGTCTGGCATGTTTTATCATTGGTGTTATTTATTCTTTGCATCCTTTCTGTTCGCTAGAACTGACTTTAAATTGACAGCTAGAAAACTTTTTGGCTAAGGTAGAACCTGCCTAAAGATGGAAAAGTCTGAAACCATAGAAGATGGTAGTTCAGCATGTAGAAATACATTTGGGAGTCTTCTGTACATCCACAGAAGCTTACAAGGAAGATCTGGGTGATGCAACTTTGGAAAGAGTCATTTGCACACTGGTTTGGAGAATCTATCCATAAAGAACAAGGAACTATCCATCCTGAAAGATTGCAGATGCTGCAGTAGCAAATAGTCCTAACATTTTGGCACAACATAGGGTCATTTAGAGCTAATGCTCTAAAATCGTTTTTGTTTGGCCAGGGTAGTCGGGTGCTTTCCTTTATGTAATTTCTTCTGCGTCGTTCTCATAGACTGACAGATGGGACCTTGACCATCCAGAGCTTTGCCAGGGGGAGGACAAAAAACTTATATGGTTCCTGAAAGCTTCAGCCAGGAAATTATTCATATTACTTCTGGTTACATTTTATCAGGCCAAGGCAAGTCACAGGATTCCACATAACTCGAAGGGTCAGTAGAGTTTAATCCTACTTTGTACCACTGAAAAACAGAATCAGATATTTTGGCAAACAACACAAATAACTACCACAAAGACTGACTCCAGAGTCTCCCAGAAGCCGTAGACACACTCCCCCTTCAGTACCAGGGATTGAACTCAGGACCTTGTGCTTGTGGGGCAGGCAGTGGGACCACTGAGCTAAATCCCCAGTCCAGAAGCCAGAGACATCTGCATGGCCTCAGAAATCCTGTAAGGGGTCCTTGAATCTGTAGCAGAACATGCCCACTCCCCATTCCTAGATATTGGGTAAGTGTAATTTTTTGGAAATAACTAAAAGTATCTTTGTGTTGAATTTCAAATTGTTATTAAAGTCATATTGGCTTATAGTCTTGAAATACTTCTTTTCAAATAACTCATATAAAATTGCAACTATTGGGCTAAAGTGTTATCATCTCAGTAGAAGAGTTCCTGCCCAGCATGCTTGAGGTCCTATGTCAATCCTCAGCACACACACACACACACACACGTGCGCGCGCACGCACATGTTGAAATATTACAACTATTATTGTACCAGAGAAGGATTTTGAGATTTAACAGTGTCCCATGTTTGAAAATGTAGAGTCAGTGAATTAATAATTTCTTTGACTCAGTGCTGTGATCACCCAGGTATCTTAAGAGTTTTCCCTGTAAACCAGAATCCAGGTTGTATCGTTAATGCTGAGACAAACATCTCAAGAGTATTGAAGGGCATGGTTGAAATTTACACTTGACCTATAGACCATATATTCCTGTTGCTGCCATATAAATTGAACATGAGGGTTTTGCTGATTTCTCTCACCCTTCTAGAGTCTATCTGAATTTAGAGTTTCCTCTGACACCACAATGCAATAGAGGCACTAAAATGCCTCTTATTATGAGGAAATATATAACTTCTTTTTGGATCCTTTCCCTGAAATCAGTTATGATCTAATATACATAGATTTCTGTGGCCAAAAGTGTAAAAATTAATTTGAATTAAGAGGTTATTATGTTCTAAATATCCACCTGTAATTTAGGGTCTTTACTTGGGAGGAGGAGGTGGGGAGGATCTTTGTTCTTAAATCTTTTGAGAAATATTCTATCTTGTTATTTTCTTTCTGCTTTTGAATTCATTCTGCATCCAATTCCTTTCACTAGGGCTGGCTGAAAAGCTGTTGAATACAGCCAGCATATTCCGAGGTGACACTCCCCCTGCACCTGTTCTTTTCTTCTAGTGAAGACTGGCCACAAAGGAGCCAAGTACGAGGAGGAGAATTCTCAGTTCTTTCCCCTACTTACCATTTCCTCAGTCTCTGGAATTTTCTTACACTATTGGTTATGCCATATGATATCCTGTAGAAGTCCTTCACCCACGGGAATTTTCCTTAGGCTAGGGACGCACCATCCACCTGCAAACTGCCTGATATTCAAACACAGTCAGTTTTTCTCTTTTGGATAGCTATTCAGAGTTTTGAAAAACTCTGCCCAGGATAGAGAAAAGGAGAACAGTCCCATGAAATTGGCATCTTTGAATAATTTCTGCATCAGGCGAAAGCGAAGAATTTTCCAAATACAACTGGACATGGCACAAAGAGAAAAATAAAGTGGAAAACAACTTAAGCCTCTAGTGCAGGTGTGTTGGCAAAACTTTCCATAGAACTTTCACGTGGTTCCTGGTGCTGAAAGAAAAAAAAGTGTACTGAGCTCTCTTGAACTGAGGAGAGCAATACTGAAGAATGTTCTAACTTCTTTTTAAAGTCAAACTTTTATTTCTGATGCTCTACAAGTTGTAAAATGATTTGGAAACTACCAAAAATAATAAATAAAAAGAGCATGCTTTCTCCAAATAATCACATTACCCAGAGATAACTATTCACATTTTGCTGTATGTTTTCTTAACACTTTTTCTATGCATAAAAGGCATATATTTTAATTAAATTGTATTATATTGAATGTTATGTTTAAGATACAAGATTTAGTATATGTGCTGCCGAAGTGAGCACAAGATGCAAGATTTAAAACCATAAATTCAACTTGATTTAGTTGCTTATTCAAATCTTATCTAGTGAATTTTAATGTAGTGAATCAGACAAGGACCAGAGTGGTATGTTAAAAAACCTCAATACAAAAGTCAGTCTATCAATTTCTGGTTATATCCTAGTAAGTTTCCTTTCCATATACTAATTTTTTAACATTTGAAATTATATGACTGATATACATTTATTATGCATTATAACTAAAACTTTTGAAAGTTTTTTCAAAATAGGAAGTCCTTAAAATTATATTTTGTGTCTATTAAATAAAGGAAGCCTATTTGGAGATAAAATAGAACTAGGAGGTTTTATTAAATATTGTTACTTTTGCCAACATACATAGAATGGCCTCAGTTGACTCACTTAGCATTTTTCATCTGAGGCTTATATTTCATCCTTAATTTTATTTGATATCTGCTTGCTACATTTTATCCTTCTGCTTGTATTTTTAAACACACTGCAGGGGTTTGATCACCCAGGTATGGTGATGTGCATGGTGATTTAAAAAACAATCAGATTTTATCTTTCACAAGTTTATCAAACACATTTAATTACTGATTTGAGGTTCACGATACGATACATCATCCCATTTGTGGTGCTTTTCCTTCTGTGAAGCTTCTTTTTGCTCTGATTTTTGCTACATGAACTCTCTTTGAACTGACTTTTTTCCTCTAGGAAAGGGTTCTCAATCTTATTTCTCAAGGGCCTGTGACTATCAGGGCTTCTGTAGAGGCCTCAAAATTTCATACCATTCTGTGCGTGAGCATGTGTGTAGGCCCTAGCAAGCTTTAATTAACCTAACAAATCCACAGCTCTCATTACAGTCTCTTCTCCTCAAGCCTCTCAAACATCCCCAACCTGCTCACTTCCACCTGCTGAGGAGGAGGCAAGCAGAGAAGAGTTTATTCACCTCTCCGCACGCCCATATACCTGTCTCTAAGCTCACTGGCCTGAAGCTGTGGAAGAGGAACCGGCCTGTCTGTGGAGGTGCTGGCTGAGACTGAGTCCAAACCCCTGTCAGAACCAGAAGGTGGAAGGCGCTGGGAAGAGAGGCCAGGCTGTGGAGCGCCTCTGAGGAAGCTGACCTAAGTGTTGTCAGAAGGGGCTCAGAAGCCTGGACAGGTCCAGGATCACCAGGGTGAGGTGCTGGAGGTGAAAGGTCTTGTGGCAAATGAATAAACAGGTACAAAAGAGGTAGCGAAATCTATCCTGAGGCTCCAGGAAGACAGTGGTGGTGAGGCTGAGATGCTGGTGTGGATGGAACGGGTGGAGGAGCCTCTGGCTGCAGCTCCATTGCCCCCAGGTGTGGAGCTCCCCACAGGGATGGCCTTCAAAGAAGTGTTTTTCTAAAGAAACAAACAAAAACCACCACCTGCCACGACTCTACCATCTTTAGAGAGCTAGTTTCTTGTTCTGAGAAAACCTTTTACAGACACACATTTAGCTTGTTATAGGATAGCGTGCATATTGTTCTAATATATTGAGAAAATCTGACTTCATTGAGGCACTTTTTCTACATTTCTAATAGTTTCTAAAATTGTCATTATAATGGCTCTGGGAGGCCCCGTCCTATTGGTGGGCCATAACAACTTCCTAGGTTGAACTCCAATGGCTAGGTACTTAGCTTACCTTAAAGTGGGAGGCACCATGGGATGGAGCCGTCTGAACTCCACTGAGCACCCAGCTCCACAGCAGACAGGAGGAAGTGGTCTGGGGGGAGCCACACCACTCTCCTGCTGTTGCTGTCCTGGCTCCTGCTTTGCCCTAGCACTTGGGCTGGCCCCACAGCCAGCCTTCCCCAGCAGCAAGAATGTGTGGGGTAACCTGCCTGGATTACTCAGGTAGATGGGCTGGCAGCAGCCAGGGCTGTAGTGCACTATGTCTCCAATGGAGATCCTGAGTGCAGCTGGAGTGCCTGGCTTCTCTTAGGGAAGCAGGTCCCATGAAGAATTTCCCAAACATAGCAACAATATCCCCAAAGTGGCCGTCAGGTAGGAACATGGCCAGTGCTGAAGAGAGGCCCTGCTGGTACCAGATGTAACCAATAATGAAGGATCACAGCTTAGGTACAATCTGGTCACCATTTGGGTGACATTATTTGGAAAAAACTAAAAAATCTGCCTTAAAAACTAGGAAGTGGCATCTCAAGATTAATTTGTTTTTGCTTAGTCACTCTGGACAAGGAACAATTTTTCCTCTTTACTTCTTCTCAGTTTTCATTTGGCTTCATGGAACTTCCTTCCTGTTTCAGCTTGGAATCCCTGGTGCCTAGCAAAATGCCTAGCACATACGAGATGTTTGACAAGTATTTCTTGGATGGCTTGGATGATGTTCAAAGAGACCCAGATGGATCCAGCAGAGCCTGTCCCACAGAGCTCTGAGTTGGGTGCTGCTGTAGGCAGATGAGCTTCCATGCGCACAAGTTCAGACTCCTCAACCCCTGTCTTGGCCCCAGTGTCTCCCTGCCTTGTCTCCAAAGGTCTGGGTGATTGCACCAACCTCCTAGTGGCCCATTTGCTCCTAGACTCTTCTTACTCCATCATTCTCCCCTTTTCAACCCCTCTTTCTAAAATGTGTTCTGATTATATGACATTCATGGTTGAAAATTGTTTCTGCTTCTCCATCACTTACAGGGAAGAGCTCTGAATCCAGTTTTTCTGAATAGACCTTTCAAAACCCTCCTTCATTTCCCCTCCTGGTTCCTTATTAAATCCCCACCTAGGTTTCCAACCCCTAACATGCCCCATATTCCAGCCCTGTAAGAAGCTCAGTGATGCCTGAGAACACCATGCATGCAGTGCCCTCTTGCCTGTTCCTGCCCGCTCATCTGCATGGGCTGTTCCCACTTGCTGAATTATCAACTCTCATTAATGATCTAACACTCCTCTGAATTCTTCTCTTTCCTCTTCCTTAATTCTATCCTAGCCTCAACCCCATAGAATCAATACCTCTTCCCCCAAATCCCTTTAGCTCTCATATGCACCACATTCTATGCTCACATCTGTATCGGTCTCAGAACTCCAGAAGACTATAGATGAGTAACAATTCATCTCCCATCACTAAGGGCTAATGCAGTGGCCGAAACACAGTCAGTATTGCTTTGTGTGATTTTGTAGGATTGGATATGACACCCTGGGTGGCACACAGTTTCACCTGTGCCAACACTCATGGGTCTTCCTTCTTCCTTTCCCACTGTCTACATACTCTCTCCCCACTGACCACAGACTGAGCTCAAAAGCAAATACAGATTCAAATCTTTCCCACATATTAGGTCCAGGATTTCACTTTCATAAAGAAGAAAACTTCTCTGATTCTGTTTCTGAATGGCAGATGACCTCTGGGGTGGGTGCTGCCGTTATGTGGACAAAGTCAGGGAGGCTTAACACAGTCTGAATGCCAACCAAGTGATCTGTGTTCCCAGTCAGACCTGTGATCCCCATGCACAGGACAATGTTAGTTTGACCTCGGCAGAAATCAGATCTGCTCTACATGGTGACGATGATAGCAAACATATGGAATTGATTAAATGAATAAATAACCCTACTTAGTTTTGCATAAGAATATGTGGTACCCAGGTCAAAGATAATCCCTAATTTTTCTATGCATAATAGATTCCAAAGTGTAAACATCACCAGTAGCCTGAACCAAACTAGATGCTTTAAGTCAACAGTCAAAGGTGTGATTGTAAACTCGGAGATATTGACAGTGTTTGTGAATATCACTTCTCTAAATTAGGTGAGAGGTCCACAGCTGATGTGGGTGCCTAATTTATCTGACATCTCAGTGGCAGGCCTAGGTCTGCTTCAGAGATTTGGCCATAGCCTTCTTCCTACTTCTTAACTGTAGGTGATTTCTGTAAATTTTACCTGTCTTTTAAAAAATTTATAAATGTAGGACAATATCAAATAATCCACAGCAACTCGTCATTCTCTGCTAAAACTTCTTGAGTTATTTTTCTTTTTTGAAGCTACAGGCATTAAACAAAATAAGGTCTCAAGGTGATTTCTGTTGATAGCACTTTTATTTCACTATTTCAGTTTGTGAGGTTTTCAGATCTATTTCCTTAGTGATCCTGGCCCTGTGTCACTGCTGTGGTACTCCCTGTGTCTGAGCCTGGTTGGTCCAAGGCACCAGGACTCACAGGACCAGGGTGGCTGGAGAATGTGAGGCTGGGAAGGTTTGTGCAGTAGGCCACAGGAGGAGAGCCAGGAAAGTAGAATGTCAGAAAATGGGCTGAGAGCCCCTGGGCTGGGGGTTGACGTTAGGAGGACCTGTAGTGAAATTAAGTGAAACTCCCTGCAGTAGATAGAATTGCATTTCCTCCACTACCACGATAAGCCCAAGTCGTAAACAGGGTTTTGTAGATTTTTAATCAGTGAAGGATCTGGAGATAATTTCATTCTAGATTGGGTGGATCCTAAATCCTGTGGCTGGCACCATTGAGAGAAAGGGGAAAGAGATCAGAGATGCAGAGACATGGAGGGGAAGGCCAGGTGTGGATGGAGGCAGAGACCGGAGTGACATGTCCTTGAGCCAAGGAATATTGAGAGTTGCAAGCAGCCACCAGAAGCTTGAAGAGACTATATTAGTTACTTTCTTTGTTACTGGTGCAAAATACCTGACACCCAAAATTAAAGGAGGAAAGGTTTAGTTTAGTTCACACTTGGTAGAGGTTTCTGTCCATAGTGAGCTGGCTTCAAGGCAGGGTGGCATGGCAGAGGAGAAACAGTCCTTAGCAAGGCAGGCAGACAGCAGCAAGCACCAAGACTCCCTTTCCCTTTTATTCCATTCAGGCTACAAACCTATTGGTTGCTGCCATCCACTCCCAGGGTTGGGCTTCCATCTTTAGTAAATCCATTCAGCCACACCCAGAACTATGTTAAACCAATCAATGGACTAATCTAGTACCACACAACCTTAATTCCAGCATCACACACCCATGATCCAGCCACCAATGAAAACCCCCACCTATGAGCTCATGAGACTTTAGGGGAACACCTAGATACAAGCCATAACAAGGACCATGAAATGGGTCCCCCTCAGAGGTTCCAGAGGGGACAACCCAGCCAGCACCTTGATTTCATATCTCTTGCCTCCAGGACTTTGAAAGAATAAAGTCTCCAAGGTATTGATAATTTGATACATCAGCCCAAGGAAGCAAACACATTATCAGGGCCAAGAGGGCAGGGCCTAAGTCTGTTCACACATGGCCTGTGTCTATACATGCAGCCACTGGGAGCTATGTGATGTTAGCCAGTCCAAAGAAGAAAATCATCTGGGCATGAGCAAGGGATTTAAAAAAAATCTTTATTTTTTGTGGCTTTAGCAATATTGGTCAAGTGTTTATGTGGGTAGCTGCCAAACATCTCTTGATGTCTTTGTGAACCACCTATTGAGGGCAGGGGACAGCATTCTGCCCTGGGGAAAGCATAGAAATAGGAGCTGGGAATTCTGTCAGGTTAGGGTATACCCAGGTGAGAAGATCATCCTTGTGCCTCTTCTAACAGTACCCTTTTGCTCTTCTAATGTGAAGTGACTCCTCTGCCACCCTCAGTCTACATGCTTCTGATGGATTTTGACTACCTGTCCTTGAAGTTGGAACATGGGGTCTAGATCAGTTGGTCACAGCTCATCCATGGCAAATGGACTTTGACTGGGAATGTGGTATCGAGGTTTCCTTATCTCCTGTTATATGGGAATCTGGAAGAACGGCACCATGGAAGATTCTGGCAACCAGCTTCTTCCCAGGTGGAGCCACTGAATGACCTCAACATCACAAGCATAGAACTCAGAAATGGAAGGAGGAAAATCAGGTCTCAAGCACATCACATGAGCCCTGGATCAAGTTTTGCTTGAAGTCAGTACCTCTCCTGGATTCTGTTCAGTTACAACAACAAATCAGTTTTCTTTTTGGCTTAAACTAGTTTGGTTTGCATTTTCTGTCACTTGCAAACAAAAAAATTCTTAATAGACACAGATACTATCAGAAGGGAATTAGCAATAAATGCTCAAGGTCAAAGTAGTCAGTCTGGGGTATAGATGGAGTAAAAGAGGAGAGAAAATATCATGGGCTCTGATAGGAGTGCTCATAAGTGGAACGTTGTGACTGAGGTCTCTCAGGAGCAGAAGTGGGACATAATCGCCAGCTCACCGAAGGCTGGCCAATGAGTTTGAAATCTGGGCCATGGGTACTGAAGAATCCTTGGCTGTTCTGTTGTGAGGAATGACTGGATAAAGAGGAAATGGATCTTCCAAGATCATCAGTTTTGTCAATCGCTCCATGCAATTAGGAGAGAGAGCCAGATTAGCTTGAGAAGTGACAGGATGGATGTTTCATCATCCATTTTAGAGGCTCTTTAGTACATCAGAGGGTACTTTGAATTGTTCTGGTTCTCTTTGATAACAGAAAACCAAACATCACGAGGCACCCTCATCTTGACCAATGAAAGCAAAGGAGCTAGGTGAATGTGCCCCTGGCTCCCAAGGAAGATGGCAGCAGCTCTGTCTGGGCTGTTTTGGAGGATTTCAAGTCTATACTGTGTGTGGGTCAATCTTAGTGTTGACAGTGTCTCCAAGACAAGGTGATGTCGGTCAGAGAAGTGATCCAGGTCAGAGTTGCTGAAGTCTAATAAGTTAAAGGTCCTTAAACAAGTGCTTCTCACCATCAATTCCTCCTATGTTTTAGACACTTGTGGCTCAACACACCTGGTTAATACCAGACCTGGAACTTGTCTTTAGAATATTCCTAAATGGGTCTACTATCACCACATAGCCCTACTTATATAAATGGGGGAGTGTGGAAAAATAAAAATAAATACATTTGTTCCTTTCTAGAAGATCTATAGACTCTCTAACTCTGCCACTGGGGTAATTATCTGTCAACAGCAGTTAATTCCAAAGGTATAAAGCAAGCGAGTAAACAGTCCCACTTCTGCATAGCCTTCATTTGAATATGCCATTACAAATAGTGAGAAAGAAGGGCATCTTAAAGGTAAAATTCCAAAGGAGGAGGAAATTATTTCAGAGGGACTGTCTAAAATTTTGTAGGGTTTTAAGGATAACATGAGACTCACAGTGGTATTATATGAAAAAATGCCGGAACATCTGTTATGTTAAGTATAACAACAACAAAATCGAAATGAATCTCTAGTGAAGAAAAAACTCATAATAGATTCTTGTGGTGCTTCTGCTTGATTTAAAGGGAAACCGGCAAAAACACTGGAGTGGGAACATGATGGAGCAAAAGTAATAATAGGATCTGGAAGAAGCAAGGCCAACTTTTAGGGTCTGCTAGCTGAGCCCTCTCATGCTTGGCATATTTGTGCAACAAGTCCTAAGTTACCAGGACCAGCTCCCAAGGAAACCAGCTCTCAGTCACATACAACTTTGTCTTTTCATGATTTCTTCATTTCTTTCAATATGAGCATTTTTTTCTATTAATAAGAAAAGTGTGATTTGATTGGTGACAAAAAAAAACCCCACACAGTGTCAAGTCAGTTTTCTTCCATTCATTTTAATGCGTAGCCATGCCGTTTGAGATGAAAAGACTTTAATCTGGCTAGATATTGGGAAATAAACAGATGAAATGCTAAAATCATAGCAAATGTTCAAATTCCAGATTGTCTCAATCTGACTTACAAAGAAGTTTTAAATAATTTTCTACATGTAACTAATTCAGGCAAGCTTCCATATCCTCAGGAAATAAAATGCCCCACTTCTGGTTGAATCTGAGAAATCTTAGCAGTATGTGCAGCACTTAAGTGTTTTTGTGCAAATTTAAAAGATTGGATGTGAGAGGTCTAAGGTGGTCTAATAGGAACAACCTGATACATCCTATAAGCAAAAGCCTCTTACATAATTGATTAACGAGCATCAAGGATTTCTAAGCCAAATGTGAGAATGTGATATTTTGCCACAGTTAATATAATGATAGCATGTTTCTTTGGAACAGATTAGCTGCAATCTCAAAAATTTAGTAAATCTAAATAAGAAGAGATGGCTAAAAGATCTCCAAAGAAACTTGTCATCTACTGTGAAAGGGAAGAATCATAATGAGGTTTATGCACTTGGTCTCGAATATTCTAGTGATTTTATGCTGCTGTCTTCTCCAAACTCAAGTCACTGGTACTCTGGCTTACCACCCTTCAGACACATTGTCCTGCTACCAGCTCTCTTCCCACTTGTTATGGCTTGTATCTAGATGTCTGCCCAAAGCCTCATGTGCTCATAGGTGGGGTTTGGGGAGGTAGCTTGATCATGGATGTGTGATACTAGATTAAGAGTGTAACACTGGATTAGTCCACTGAATGGTTTAGCATAGTTCTGGGTGTGACTGAATGGATTTACTAAAGGCAGAAACCCTATTTGGGTGTGGGTGACACCAATCAACAGATTTGTATCCTGTATGAAATAAAAAGGGAAAGAAGAATAAAACCTTGCTTCTTCCTGTCTGCCATGCCGTGGACTGTTTCTCCTCTGACATTCTCTTCTCCCATGCCACTCTGCATTGGAGCCAGCTGACTGTGGACTGAAAGCTCTGCAAAGTGTGAGCTAAAATAAACCTTTTCTCCTTTAACTTGTGGGTGTCAGGTATTTTGTTCCAGCAACAAGAAAGTAACTAAGACACCACTCAACTCTTCACATGGCTGGCTTTGTAAAAATCTCAATTGTAAAAGCCTCAGTGTATTTCTCCCCATATCTTTTGGTAGCAAAGTCCAAATTTTCCTTTGGAGGAAACATTCTGCCCCACATTCAGTCAGTGAGACTTTAGAGGAAAAAGCCAACCTCCTTCCAGGAAGCTCAAAGGTACACAATTAGCTGTGGTCACAAGGATTGGCATGTGACCTATGACAGTTCACTGAGGACCACCTCCTGAAGTCATTCTGAAACCAATGAAAAAGAAGCAGAACTTTTTAAAGCCTATCTTTCCTTCCTTCACCCTTTCTTTTTTCTACAACTTGTTTGAACTTACTTTTTTTGTCACTTGTGATTTTAAAAATAGGAACTGTTGAGCTTCCTCAAACAGGACAATTCTGCCCACCATATGTAAAGAAACTGCCTGACCCCTTATTATTCTCTTGACAGGCTAGCTTTGTAAAATAACCCTAACCACAATTTGAAATTACGTTGTAGTTTTTGTTGTTGCCTGTCCCCCCTCCCCCCAGGATATAAGCTGTGTGAAATATGGAGAA
The DNA here is from genome assembly GCF_053883595.1 of Heterocephalus glaber. Classification (NCBI taxonomy): domain Eukaryota; kingdom Metazoa; phylum Chordata; class Mammalia; order Rodentia; family Bathyergidae; genus Heterocephalus; species Heterocephalus glaber. The sequence goes on from NW_028258320.1 coordinate 66,529,971, forward strand.
TGCCAGTCAAAGACTATTTAGTTTGATAATCACTAGGGTGCCACTGTAGGAATTTGTGCAAGGTGATGGTCAAATTCGAGGTCAGTTTTTTTTTTAAGTACAAAATCAATAAAATAAAAAAAGTATTAAAATCAAGATGTGGTTGGATCGTATATGCCTGGAAGTTGTTTCTATCACTAGAAAACTATCTTACTACTGGTATTAACTTGATAAGAACCAATGTTTCAAGAGTCAGTCAAAGGAAAGGTTGGCCACACCTTTATTTTAGACCTTCTCCTGAAGCATTGAGCATAGTCTCATCAGGAACGACTTCAGTTATGGGAGATGATATGGTAGAGTCCAGAAAATGAGCTTTGGGAATTGCTATGTCCATGGCCTGCTAATAATTCTGCAGTGATCCTGCAATTCCTTCAGGAATTGTTTAATTGATCTGTAGGTTGAAGATCTTACAGGGTGCTGAGAGAGGCTAGGAAATTCTGGGCCTACAGTTCGGTAGAAAAATGGGGTTTAGACATTTGCTTAACACTTCCTCTCCTCTCTCCCATAGCCCTCACTGGAATGGATGAACTGAGAATAACTTCTGTCTTTCTGGATGGGTCATGAGTTCATCAGAACAACCTGGAGGCAGGGCCAGCTTCCCCTTAGAGGCCCCCTGCTTGGTGTAATCCTCTGCTCTTGCTGTTTTGAAATTCTTAATATTTAAACAAGGAACCACACATTTTCATTTTGCATTGGGCCTCATTTATGTGCTTTATCCTGTTGCAAGAGTTTGAAAATGAAGATGTCCAGGCCCTGCCCCAAAGTGCCTTATTCAGAAGGTCTTACACGGTTTTCAGAATTGTCATTTCCAGCACACAGCTTAGGCAAATCCTTTACTAGCCACCTTTGAGAAATATTTGCTTTCATGCTAACTATAGACTCAGAGTACATAGAAAGCTTACAGGAGTTTTCCAAAGAAAAGCTGGGAGATAGGAAGGACAGGCACCTGCATTTCCATTAATCAGGAAAAACTTCATTCCCAGAGCCTCCTGGACACAACTGCTTTCACAGCTCTGTATCATCTCTGTAAAAATCACTGCAGTGCTAAACAGTTCTCAGATCCCTGGCTTTTTAAGAGGTTTCTTGCAAAGAAAATCAGAAATGTCAGCAACACGTCCCCATGTCAAAGAAAAAGAAAAGGGAAAAGAAAATAGAAGGGCTAAGAGGTGCCTACGTTTATGAATCAGTCTGATGGTAAGCAACAGAGATGGTTGATAGCAATCCTTTTCAGCCCCTTTCTCCAGAAGATATGAGAAATCGTGGCCCTGGATGTCACTAATTAGTTGCGACACTCATTTCCTCTGAGCCCAGGTCTGGATCCAGATCCGGGCAGCTGTCACCAAGGAACTGGACTTGACAATGCCAGGAAAATGATTTTCCAGGTATATCAACTGAGTTTGGGAGTGGGGAGCTGAGGCAAAGCAGGTGTAAAAGAGTTGTTCTTATTTTCAAATAAAGTAGAATCATTAAAAGGGTCACTCCTTTTCAAGATAAATTTACTTACCAGCTGCCTGTGCTGGAAATAAACAGAAACCACGCACTTTCAGGAGAATGATATCATCTCTGTCAGCTGCTTCCCTTGGGAGAGTTGAAACTTTGGGCCTCTTGAAGGAACTTGGCCACTTTTGATAGGAAAGGCACTGGGTAATTTTATTAGCATATTTAGCTAATTTAACCAATGGAATGGGGGACTTCTCTGAGTTAGAGAGAGGAGCTTCTCCCCTATGCAAATTCATTACCATACTTTCAAAGAAATTAGGGAATTTGCATTCTTAAATAGGAGGTAGCTTCTCCATTACCTCCGAGGTCAGGATCTCATTATGATATAGCAGCACATCTTGAGACTCGTCTCACCAAATTGACATTCCTCTGAACTTAGCTTTTGGCTCAAAAATGTCACACGTACTAAAACTCACTTGAAAGTATATTAAATTCCAAGACCCTGCCGCTGGTTAGAAAGGGGGGTGCACACAAGCTGGCTGCTTCTGGGATCCAGAGCTCTGGTTCCAACCACAGCATTATTGAGCACTTCATCAGGGCAGAAGCGATTTCTCTCACACAAACTGATCAGGCGGCTTTCTTACAACATGTTGGCAAGTGGGGGCTGGGGATGGGGTTAGCAGATCCTGTAGTCAATCTAGCTCTTCCAGAAGCTTCCTTGGAACAGTGCTGGTGTTTGAAATGGGAAAAAATCCCCAAAGAAAACAACAACAAAAGCACCTCATCACTCTCTTTAGCTTTCTAAGCACAATGTGAAGACACTGAATCAGGATGTGTGTTAAAAGCGGAGCTGAAAGAGTTACAGAGACAAGACAGTGAGCAGCAGAGTTAGGTAATTTCAGACAGGAAGTGGCTCCAGCTGTGAAATCCATCACTTCAGTAATATTTATCTTTAGTAGAAGGAGGAGACATTTTTCCCAATCAGCTGTATCAAAAGCCTGGGTGGTGTACACATATGCAAATATGGAGAGGGAGGCCTGGAAGGAACCCCAGCCCCCACCCCAAGAAACACACAAATATACCACCAGTGATCATTTTAGGGTTGAGAAATGGTGTTCAAAAAGGACTTTGGTCTTTTTCATATTTCTGTTTTTCTCAAGGAAAATGGACTCAAGTACGTGTTATAACATTAAACAGTGCTTTAAAATATTCTCTGTGATCTTCAGAAGAACATTTCATAGCTACACCTTCCCTTTGTAAGGCATCATCCTGGATTTTACAGGAACTAGAAAAGATGTAGTGCCTACAAGTTACAATGCGTGGTAAAGAGAAGAGGGGGTAGGGAGTCAGGGCAGCTGAATGTGGTGAAGAAAGCTTGGAAAACAGGCAGACGCTTGAGCTCTGGTCTCTTCAACTGTGTTGGTCCCTGCTGCAGAGAAGAAAGGGGGAGCTCATGAAGGCCATGCATGGGACTGGGCACTATAGAAGCATCCATTGGCAGAGTCTGAGGTCAGAGAGCCATCTATAGGGTGTTGGCAAGACTGGGAGAGAGTTGTGTTTGGACAACGGGTCTGAGGTGAGGGAAGAATGGGTGGGAGCCATGTGTCTAAGTAGTCGTGTGGGTAACACCCCATTGTAAATCTGCAAGACTTTCCTAACTGGTAATGTCACTTAGATCACTGTGTTGGAAAAGGGCAGAGGAAGGGAAGCCAATGAGAAAACCAAATAGGGGCAGTCAGGAAGCCTGGGAGAGTTTTAAGTCTCTCAGACAGGAGTCTTGGAGGGAGAGATTGTTGAGGGAGTCCATTAGCAATGTTAAGTTCTATAGCGAAGCCATAGAGACAAAAAAGGGAATTTTGTGTTTAGATACCAAGATCTAAACCCAGCCTGTTAGCTGTCGGCTATAGTTGAGTATTAGAAACATGGACTTCATTTGTCCATTTGTCAATTCCTTAAAGTCTGATGGATCAGTTCCCCCAAAGCACCTTGAGATTAGTCTTCTCAAAAGTCTGTAGAACTTGCTCCTAGAGGAGTGACTTGTTATATTGCAAAAGTAAGCTTGATTAGCGATTGGAAGATGAGAACACATGTAGACACACACACACGGTTAATCATATATAACTGAAATACAACTATAATTTCTTTTTCCCTGGAATAATAATCCAGCACATATATAGAAAGCATTGTCTTTGAGTTATGCAAATTTCATTCGATGTTCTTTCCATTTAGGAAAGGGAAAGAGGGTAGAAGCCAGATACATGCCTTTTCTGCCTGGTTAATAAACAACTGAGAGAGCTGAAAGTTTGTCCCAATGTTTCACTGTCATGAAATCAGCTGGGCTCATTGTGCACACTGTCATGTCTGTAAGTTATGTCTATATTTAAAAGGTTTAAATATTTATCAAAATTTCTATAGAGTCATTTGAAAAATTGGCGTCCATAGCTGCATATCATTTAGGGACCAAGTTCTGGGTAAGAGCTGCCTATAGCAAGTGAACTGGAAATATCCCCTCCTTTTCTCTGTTGCCCCCTCTCCAGCTTAGACCCCACCAAGAACTGCACGATTCTGCCAAAAAAGCCTCAGGTATATCAAATATGCAATTATGATATCTCTGCAGTTAGTTAAACGTGGGAGACGTGAGAGAAATACTCCATTCTAAGGCCATGGTAAAACTGCTAAAAGAGGATTACTCTTTTTTTCCCTTCCTCAAGCAGATTGCCTTCATGAAGACAGCTCTATTTTCATATATATTTATATTTTGTAAGCCTTAGGTAAATATGATTTTCTTTCAAATAATTTAATGTATACACTAGATGATGAAAATGGATTGGCACCTAGTCCATTTATCCATCACTGCATTTAATGCAAAGATTACAGTGGTTCTGTAAATCCACATCCTTGTATGTGAGAGTATGTGTGCACTTAAGGTGAAAATATTAATGAAAATCCTTTAAAAAGGAACAAGGCAAAATAAAATGATCTGTCCTCTCTTCAGTGCCTTCTAAGTGCCTGATGCTGTATGAGAGATTTCATATCCATTATTTCTTATTTCTCAGCTATTTGAAGGTAGCCCTCTCCTGCCCTCTCTCTCTCTTCTCTTCTCCTCTCTCTCTCTCTCCTCCCTCTCCCTCTCCCTCTTCATTTTTATAGACCGTACCTAAGATCACACAGCTGGGCTCAGAGTAGGGATTCTATTCCCTGTCTAGGCACCAAAGGACGTGCTTTTTCTAGTCTATCTCCTATCCTCTCCATTATAAAGAATTTCCTAAGCACCAATAGATTTGAGATTCCAACACTTCCAGATGCTCAACATGCCGAGAACACACACATCCCTTGATTAATCATTTTATTGTCATTTATTTATATATATTTGGTTTTTTGAGAAAGGGCCTCTCTATGTATTCCAGGCTAGGGTATTCCAGGCTGGTCTTGAACTCACCATGTAGCCCATGCTGTCCTTGAACTTGGAGCGATTCTCCTGTCTCGGTGTCTCAAGTGCTGGGATTACAGGTGTGCACCACCACACCCATCTTTGATCAATCATTTTAGACCAGACTCCCAGAGTTTGTTCAGTAAGGTGCTTCCCCATCAAAATATTCTTGATTATGGGCTTAGTGAAGACCCAAAGTCATTCTCGTGTAAGGGACAGCACACAGAGACTATCTTCATGTCAGTTCACAGATGCTTGTGCTCTTTAGCTGCTTCAGTAAGGCTAACATGGTGGCCTCCATCAACGCTGGCTGCTTCTGTAAGGCTAACATGGTGGCCTCCATTAACGCTGGCCATCTCAGTGCTCCTGAAGAGCTAAAATATATTCGTTGATAATTAATGTTAATTTTTCTAGACTTGAGTATATTTGTTGAAGAATATAGAATCATACAGATGGCCAAAACACAAGAAAAGTAGCTGTTCTTTATTACATGTGCATAGAGATCAAGAATTCCTAACTAGACAATTCTTACATTGATTGTTTGCATTGGGTATGCAAATCTCTCCTACTAGGCTAGTCTTGAATATATTTACAAATTTATTGATGTCCATTATTCACTTAAATATAAATTGGAACTACTTGGCAAATATTTTCAAAGAGTTTGATCATTTTCAGATTACTTTTCATATAGGACTTAGCCTTACTCTACTTCCCTGAATTTTCAAGTACGCATTCCCACAAACGCAGAGTTTCATAAAACTGTAGTAAATAACCTTAAAGCCCTTTATGAATAATTATGAGTTTTAAAGTTTTTGTGAATCTGCATATTAATTCTGTTCCATAAATAAAACATGAAGCAAAAATCCACTGTGTGGTGTGTCAGGGGGATAGACGAAGAGCAGGAAGGATAATTATCAGTTTAATGTGGGAACATACTTAACCTAAAAGATTACCTCCAAAATTGGTGACATCCTAAGTATATATAATTTACAAGGATGTTTTCATTTAAATAAAAAAGGGGGAAAGATTTATGCTGAATCTCTGCCATTTCCACGGCTCTCTCAGCAGCCCATGGTTGAAAAAGCAACTGTCAGGATATTTATGCTGGGGATTCGTTCTTCTCATATATTTAGTTTCTTTATTTCCCCAAGCATTATATGCCTTGATGCCATATAAGTCACATTTTCATATTTGGTTATCTGTGTATAACCATAGGTTTTCTTAGAAGAAAGAATTAATGAGAGGCCATTAATGACTAGATTGATTGCATTTTGCTCACTTTCATGTCTTATAAAGGAAGAAGCCGAACTGATACCCAGACAGTTCCATGTCACTGGGGTAGGCAACACATGATCAGCAGCAGCCAAGGTGGAGAGAGCAGGGGACCCATGAACTCCTCTGGGGTGTGATCCCTGGACACTGTGTTCACACCTTAACTAGTCTGCACGTAAGAGGGACAATGACTAACCCAAGGGCCCATGGATTCACTGTGTGTGCTTATTGAAATGGCTCCCACCAGGGCACCCCACTCTGAAAATGCACTTTCTATACCTCCAAAGACCACCATGTTTATAAAAGTCATCTGACTAGAGCCCCAAGTCCTCCACATTCTACTACTGAGGTAATCACACCTGCCCGCATGCCCAATACTGGCTTACCAGGCACACCTACTCTGTCACCACAGTGGCTTCTCTCTCGGGGTTGCTGATCTACCTTCCCTAGGACATCTGATTACCTCAGCCATGCGGGATAGAAGTGGGCTTTGCATAAGAGACTCTGCTACCTTATTGGCAAAAAATAGTGTTGAAGACTTTTTGTAAGCTTTAGAAAGGACTAACCAAATAATGATAATAGTACTATGTATGAATCTCTGTATTTACTTAAAATGTTCTTTTCTAAAGGATATTCTACTTCATGTGTTATTTTCTTTACTTCTGGATTCCCACAAAACTGGTTGGGGCAGGTGCCTAGAAGGTCTTTTTAAGTGGGGACACTGAGGCAGCCTTTCCCGAGGTCACAGAATGTGATACACTTTCAAAGGTCTCCAACTATCTCATGCATAGCATGCAATTATTAAGGCTAACTCCCTTTCTTTTCCCTTTAATTTTTCTTTTCTTTCATCCTCTTCTATTTTTTTCTTGCCCAATTATGAGGAGCCGGGACACTTAAAAGTTTGTGGAAAGGATAGTTTAAAATAGTACCCATGCCAGTGACTTACTGTCACCAAGTCTTCCTGCCCCCAGCCTTAGGAAGAGTACTTTTACTTGTACAACCAATACAAAATCAGTATAGAAATATATTTATTGCCAATGTCTCACAAGAAACCATGGTAACAATGTTAAAGCTCAGCAAAATGTAAATTTGGCAAAAGAGGATAGAGTTTGACCTTTCTTCGAAACTAATCCCACCGCCACTGCATGTTACCTGAGGAGAGTGGGTATGTTATTTCATTTCATGGAGCCTCAGTTTCCTGCTCTGTAAACTGAGAATACCTTGAAGAATGTTATGGAGATTAGAGATGAAGTATGCCATGGCCTCAGTGTGGCCCCAGCTACCTCTCTGAAAGGGTTCTCTGTTGTGTTACTTAACACTAGAGTGCCTTGATGTGAGACAAAGCCTTCTCCTCAAAACAGGATGTCTTAATTGACTGAACATTTCTTTCTGAAGGCCTTGATCTTCCTGGCATGTGCTTGGTGTAAGAGGCTCAGGAGAGACTGAGATAAGCTTTCTGCCCTCTGTGACCTCATAGGGTAGCTAAGGAGGCAGAGATACATACATACAACTTGTCACAAGTCAGGTTCCTGGACACTTAATTCTGGTGAGGACAGAGTCATTGGCAATACCTCATCTCTTCAGTGAATGAGTTGCCAATTCCATTGATGAATGAAAAGGAAGGATTTTATGAATCTGATCAAAGAGTTTGGTATTTTAACTGAGGAGGGCCTTTCCCACCCAGGTTCAGGGGAGGAAAGCTGATAAAGAAGTATGCATCTTCATAGAAACCTTTTAAACAATATGCTTTGGTTTATAAAATCTGTCACTTAATTATCAACTTGCAATAGATACTAAAAATTCTCCTTTGAGCTATGTTATTGACCTCATTGCTGAAATCTCATTTAATTGAATCATCATTTTATTGACAGTGCACAAATCATATTTGGGCTTTTTGTTTTGTCCTTGTAGCCTATGATAAATCTTAGATGATGAAACTTTGGTTTCTCTGCAGCCAGCATCTTTAAACTATAATAAATTGCAAAGGCTGTGCTCAGGACAAAAAAAAAGCAACACTTTGGTAATATGCTTGCCACTGTCACATTAAAGAAAATCCAAAATGCACCACATAACTCAACATAATCAGCAAATATTGTGCTTCATTTGGAGGGGCCCAGAGCTGGATTCTCCATTCTCTCCCATCCCTGTATTACGGTATTTTCAGCTAGACCGCATGGCTAACAGCTTAAATTAATTCTGCCATGTGTAGGACATACATAGACGCATGGACTTCATATTATAAACTCAGAGGCAGTTTAAATTATGAAGCAAACTCTTCATGGAGCTCCCACACTTTCAAAATCCACACCACAAATAGTAGGCCAGCTGCCCACACTGCAAGGAGACACCTTCATTAGACGTCATTTGCATCCCATTAACGACCAAGCTGTGGTCAGTCATTGCCTGTCAGACATCGACTCATTCTTTCTGTGTTAATTAGCAGGGAAATAAGGAGGTAATGAAGATCTTCTGATCTGGCATGACTCATCTGGTTGCTTCAGCCGCATTGCCACACTGGACCACTTCAGAGCACCCAGCTTGGATGCTGGGAGCATCCTGCACGAGCAGGAGGCGAGAACCTCTGGTGGGGCATTCTCAGGGGGCCTTCAGCATGGTGGGCTTTGTTAGCTCAAGATTAGAAGGAGTTAATTGCTTCAAGATTGCTGGCAGATTAGGTTACTGGGTGGGATGTATCGATGTAAGCATATGTCAGCGCTAGTTAGAAGATAGGAGACGCTTATTTTAATAAACTTATGAAAAGAAGAATTAATTTGTCATTACATTGGAAATCTTACTTTATTAACTTAATTTGAAAATGTAAAGCTGTCTGAAATGCAGGTTTTCACTCACTTTCCTTCTGAATATGTATGAGTCACAGATTAGTTGATGTGCAACACTGTTCATTCTAAGCTTTTTCCCTGGACTTTCCCCCTGAAGTCAGTTTGCTGATGGTGTCTGGCGGGGCAGAGGGCTGGTTATGTGAGCTCTGGGTTCTCCTCAGGGATGGGGCAACATGGTCCTGGGGTGACCATGGGCGGTAAAAGAGGATACATCTGCCTCCTTCTCTCCTGCTTCTTCGCTTCTTCCCTGGGAGTGCTCTTTATGTCCAAATGCTGTTTGTATATTTGGAGACCAGGAAATGGAATGGAAAAGGAATAAAGGGAACCACCAGATCGCTCTCTGAACCAGCGTCATTAGAAGTGTTTGTTAAGGGCTCTATTTACATCTTCGGTTGAGGTCAATGATCTAGCAAGGCAAGCTGCTTCATTCATCTTTTTAAGAGCAAGCCTGTCTATTGAGCACTTTTGTACTAGCAACTGTTCTAAGGACTTTATTCTTATTACTTCTTTTAATCATTCCAATAAATGTATATGGCAAAGATAATTTATGTCCCCATTTTTCAGATCAAGAAATGAAGGCCCAGGAAGATGCGGTGACTTGTCAAAGGGGACACATGAGAAGTGTCAGCTGTCCAGCCTTCAGCCCTTTCCCACCCCAGCTACACTGAGAGAGGGAGCTTGGCTGTGTAACATCTGAGAGGGGTGAGGCTTGTGGTGACTCCTCAGTGGCCGCCTCAGAACAGTGTGGCCCAGCATTGCAAAAGCTTCTAGGACTTGGGTTTTATTCCACCAAAAAGATTGGAAAAACTTGGAATTTTAAATAAAGTCTCCTGATTTTAAAACAGTATGTCCAGGAAAAAAAAATTGTAAATACCATGCAGGCCAAACAGAAACCATGCATGGCTAAAAACTATTGGTGGCCCCTCCAGAGGAGAGGGAGCTCTGGGACATGTTTTCCTGCACGCTGCCTTGCACACCAGTCTGCATAACTAGCTGACTTGGTCAGTGAATCCGGAGATGGTCTCAGCCCTGTAGACACATTGAGGCCCTGCATTACACAGAGTTGTCCCGCAGCACCCCAGCTCCCAGTACCAAGAATCCTTTCGTTGGATCAGCGGAACGCCGACCCTGCTCTGGGGGAAGGAAGTGGGTTGGAGTTATGGGGATTATCCTTTTAGCAGAAGCCTTTGAACCCACTTCCTTCTCAGCTCTCTGGTGTACTTTCCTGACTGGGGTTAGTTAGTATGAATTGGGCCAAAAACAATCTTCAAAATATTTAAGAACCAGCCAGCCACAGAAGGGTCAGAGCTGGCTCCACAGGGCCCCTGAGATCTTGCCCCTGGCTCTTTCTGCTGGCCTGGTGATTTGCCTGGGGTTATTTTTAATCTTCAAAAACAGGACTAAATGCAAAGAAAAGAGGAAGGTATGCAGTGATGATTCTAGGGTCCTCTGCCGATGTTCTAACAAAGCTCTAATTTTGAGGAGGCTGTGATGAGGATTTATGTGCATTTTGAATTTTGTATAAAGTGGGCAATATTATCATTCCAGCTGAGGAAACTGGATTACTTTCAAGGTGACACAGCTGGGATGTGACACAATTAAGATCCAACCAGCCCTGCTGTCTCCACAGCCCAAGCAAGCCTGATATACACAGGACCGGGAGTCAGCAGCTTTTTCTGCAAAGGGCTGGACAGTAAATAGTTAAGCTGTGCCTGCCATGGGGCCTCTATAGCAGCTACACAACTCTGTAGTAGTAGCACAAACCAGCTATAAACAACATGTAAATAAGTGGGTCTAGCTGTCTCTCAATAAAACTTTATTTATAAAAGTGGCAGTGGGAGAAATTTGGCCCATAGGCCGTCATTTGCCAAGTGTTGCACAAAGCTATATTATTTCTCAGTAGAAAAATTCCATCTGCTGAGTGCCTTACCTCCAACGCTGTCACTTGCCAATTCACAGAATCGTTCTGGAGAAGATGGAATCGTGACTTTTCAACGCTCCTGGTGAAGTTGTCACACTTTCCCATGTGGTTCCACATGGGGTCCCACGTCTCTTTTCTCATCAGGAACTCACAGGAGACATCTTTGGTCATAAGCCACAGGCACTTGCTCTTAGGAAACCTCTCTAATCAAAGTGTAAGAAGTGGACTGACAGCATCAGCATCAGCAGTGAGCTGGCTAGAAATGCAGGGTGTTGAGCCCCGAGCCACCTCAGACCTACTGTGTCGCCCTAAAATGGTCCACATGTACTGACAAGCTTGAGAAGCACTGGTATAAAGGACATTTTAAAACTGGCTCTGTGGATCATTTGAATTTGGCTCCAGGTGTAATACATGGCAGATGACTAGACAGAATTTTAATAAGCTGCTAATGAAAGTTACCTAATAGAGGATTGCAGTAACTTCATCAGTAAGAGCACAGTTTCTGTCAGGGGACTGGGAAAGAAGCCTGGTGTCACTGATTTACATGCTGTGCTGATGTTAAGGTGGTGTTTGGGCAGTGCATTGAGATGGACCTATGTCTTCAGCCATAGGGTACCCGTGCTCTGATGGCCCCTTGCTTAAAATAGGCCCTCACAAATAGCATAGCTCTGTGTCACTGGTGTCCAGCGTCCAGGGAGACAAGGTAACCAGTGTCCGTCAACTAGACAGTCCCGGGGACCTGCCTCACAGATGACAGACAGGTGACCTCAGGTGGAAGTGGGAGGCTCTCACCTCAGAGAGAGAGGAAGGCAGCTTCTTTTGGAAAGGGACATTTTCTTTTTCTGGTCAATTTCTCCTGGGGAGGGGGTTATGAATGCCATAATCTTGACCATCATATTAAAAATTACAAAATCAGTCTGAATTATATTTCCTGAATGAGGTTAATGTTAAGTTTCATCCATTCTTTTCTCCACTTTTTTCCTTCCTTCCCCCTCCCTCTCTTTTCTGTCTTCCTTCTTCCTTCATTCCCTCCTTCCTTCCTTCCCCTCAGAGTAGAAATGCCTTTGGGGTTTGAATACCCACGGATCCTAGCCAGAGGCAATCCTCGCTTTGTATCAAGGAACCATCGAAGCTGGAGTCTAGTCCAAGAACAGCAGGCGGTTGGAGGCAAAAGCAACTTGCAGAAGGGTTGAGTCAAGAAGGAGGCTGAGCTTGGACTGGCCCTTGCATCCCCCTTCCCTGGATTAACACTGTTCCGGGTGAACTACCCAGGCTTTCTACAATCTGCTTGCCTGGAGTTGTACAGCTCAGACAAAAACTGGGGAGTTATGGGTGTCAAAATTGCCTTTTCTTATTACTGCATATTGACAATATATTAAAAAATTCCAATTATCTCTTTAGCCTGCAGTCAAAAGGTTAGCAGAAGCAGGATACAAGCTTTCTGCACTTACAAAAAGAAAGAAAGAAAAGTGAATAAGAAGAGAAAAAGAGCAAGACAGCTGCCCATCAACGAGGTGGGAACTATAGGGCAGCAGGTTCAAAGGTGGAAATTATGAATCATCTTTTTTATTTTTATTTTAGATAGAGAATCAGTCTCCTTGCAATTAAAAAGTTCCAGTCACATAAAATCACTTTTCTGTATAAAAACTGGACTTGGTCAGTGAGATTCATTAATTTGTACATAAAATAATCCCTGAGAGGTGATGAGGTAGCACATTATTCACCACCGGAAGAAGAGAATTGGCTTCCCGAATAGCATTTTACTTCCTTATTTCTGACCTTTCTCAAAGAGACAGAGGCAAAGGCAGATCTAAAAGGCCGAAAATGAACGATGCATTTATTTGCACACACACAGCCATGGCTAAAGTGCAAGACTGGCCCCGGCGAAGTTGCCATTCTCTCTCCAGCTCCCCCATTTAATGTACCATTTTGCCAAAGTTCAGGTATCGCTGGCACTTGGTAGTCAAGTTTCATGGGATAAAATTCTTGGGGGGAAAATTACTGCATTCCTCACCGCCACCATGCTCTCCTGCCCCCTAAAAAACTTTTTAGCTCAAATGTACTATGGATGAGTTTTATCTGAGACTCTGATTTCTTTCTTAGGAGAACTCATTCATTTATCAAGACTTATTTTCCATCTCAAACACACACAGGGTGCTGGGGATATCAAGTTGGCTCCGACCTACTCTGCCTTTGCTCTACTCTCCCTTTTGACCTAGTGAAGAGCCCAATCCCCAAGGGTTTCCTAAACTCTGCTTTCTTCAGGCCTAGGCAAGATAGTCTTCACTACATGTATGCTGTCTTTATTTCCATGATTGAACAGTAAAAAATTTTTTTGATATAGGCTCTGATAAATATTTTTCCCCTTCTAAATGGTATGCTCCATCTGGGTACAGCTAGTATGGGCTCAAAATTATATACCCAAGGCCTTCCATACTGCGCAGAACATAGTGACTGATCAATAAAAATGCTGATCAAAACAATGAAGACAGTGCCCAAAGCAAAAGGAAGCGATCTAAAGGGCTAACCAAAAATAGTCATGTGGTGGGTTTGTTGTTTCCTATTGTCACTCTAGCAACAGTATGGGGAGAGGAGTGGAGGGGTGGGAGCCATTGTCAGCTATGATTGGAGTGGTGTGTGGTGAGATTTTCTGGGTCCAGAGGTGGGATTCCGAGAAGAGCATGCAAGGTCCTCCCCAGCACCCATTTTCTTGTCTTTGAGAGTTTGAGTCCCTACAGCCCCTCAACACCTCTATTCTTAAGGCTCATAGTGTTCAATGCATTTGTCTGGAACTGGATGTAAAACTACACATAGTGTTTCTTCCCTGAAATGAGATAAAAATCTCCTCTCCCTTCAAGAACAAGCCAGAAACTCAGAACGGATGGTCAGGATTGAAGGGGAAGCTTATTATTCATGACAACTGGCTGGCAGCATCATGATTGGGTAATGAGGATGCCACTATCAGGGAGGGATCAAGCCCAAAGCCAGGGGATAGCTATGAAATAAAGTATTGTGTTTACACTCTGTAACCTCAGCCCTCAGAAGCCAAAGGCAATGGGGGGCTTCAACATGGCTGCAGCTGATGTGTCCTGGCTGGCTCCCTGCAGCAGAAGCAAGGAAGTGGGCAAGAGGGAAAGAAAGACAGACCCAAATGATGCCACACACTGGCTTCAGCAAAGCCAAGCTGTTGACATGTTATGAACTTAACAGCAGAAAGAACATGCCATAAAACTAATTTGCGTTCTCTGATTATATATGTCAGATCCCTAAATATCTTGATCATGTTCTTTTGCTAAAGATATCCTGATGGTGAATCTGTGTATGATTTACATAAATGAGGCATTTGCATAAATTAAATTAACAAATATAAATACATGCTTAGAAAATGCTGATACCACTTACTACTCTCATAAAACTAAATTGTGAGGGGTGACATAGGATAGGCCATGTGGTTTCTGGGCAATCATCGCATGCCCCTGATGCATGCTTGGCATTTTGTTGCCAATAAAAGGAGGAAACTCAGACTCTGGCATTTCTGAAGTCCTGCTTCTTCCAGGGACACTCTACACAGACACCTAGGAGGAGATTATGTCATGAGTGATGGAGAACTCAGTTTAGTGTCATGACTACCCACACGAGTACTGGAGCTAGCCTCTCTGAGTTCTAATTCTGAGGCTGTTCAGTCAGTGAGCAGTTTGGGACGCGTCATGTGACCTGTGCCTTAGCTTTCTAGTCTGTAGACTCGGGACAGCGACAGTACCTACTGCGGAAGGTTGCTGTCAGGATGAAGTGAGTTACTGTACACAGAAGAGCTTACAACGGTGCCCCTCCTATGGAAGCTGGGCAATAAATATTTGTTCTGTTGGTACCACGGTTATGCTATCACTTGGCAAGTTGGACGAATACCCTCCCAAGGCCACACAGCTTCCTACCTATTCCTCCCTAACTCTTGGCCGGTGACATTCAACTTTTCCCAGCCCTTGGAGCCCTGGGATGAGAGAAGAAAAACTCCCCGGGATCATGGCCTTTTCCAGTACTGGAGTCATAGCTGAGTCAGGCTGCTGGGATAGCCATCCAGGGTGACTGCAGATTTGTATCTCCCCTAAGTCATGGTCCCCAAACTGCTATTGCATCTGGAGCTTCCAAAGGAGTGGCCAGGCTGATAGATGACATGGAGAGGACCATTGCTTGCAGGTGACCCTCGCAGTTCTGACTAGGCCAAGGATGAGAAGAGAGGAGAGAGGAGAGCTTAATTCTGTAAGTCCTCACTCCTTGTGCCCAGCCTGGCTCAGGCTTTGTAACAACAGCAATTGGGGGAACACGTTTGGCCACGGGCTGCTAATGCAGGTTGCCTCTGACGCTGGACTCGGAATCCCACAAGATCTCGCTGACAACACAAAAGATTCACTGATGACGTACCATTTCCTCCCTTGCTCATACCTGTGGGGATTATTTCTCCTTTGAAGGGAATTATTTTACTTTTCTACTTTGTGTTAAGCTAGACTTAATAATTTTACCAATTCTCAGAGATCAAAATAATCAGACTCTCTATTGCTTTGTGGGTTACTAGAGGAAATAGTCTGTTTTCTGGTGAAGCCTAGACCCTGGATGAATACACGTACATATTTCTGTTTATTAGCTATTCTTGGCTGTTAGCACCTTCAGAGTTTATAAATGAGCCTCTTTTTTCTCTCGGTCCCCCTCCCCTTTTGAGAAAATGGTCTCCAGAGTGCCCTGAGTGGATGACTGGAGCAGAGATCTAGACTACAGCAGGGATGATAGCCCCAGATGTGGGATCTGAGGGCCCCAGAGGCTGCCCTAGAATGATCACACCTGCTTTGTAATTTTGCCTCACACTGGGCTTGGCTGGACTCCCCCAGAGGGCAACGTACATGTTTCTGAGATCAGAGTGGTAATAACCGTAATAGCAGCTATCAGTAATCCTGCCCTTTCTATGGTAGGCCACATGCTTTACATATGCTGTCTCACCCTGGGAGGTAGCTTTGTGTGTGGATTTTGCCTTAGCAGAGAAGAAACATTGGCACGGAAGCTTAGGTTCCATCTCTATTAATGCATCATTTGTACCAGTGGTAAACCCTAAGTCAACTTGATTGAAGCTATTAATGTCCATCCACAATGGGCCTCAGTGTCTAGGAAGGGAATCACTCAATGTCCCATTCTCCCCAGGGCCACCTTGCTATCTGGAAGGTCCTGTTGACCCAGTTATCTCCATTAGTGACTCTGCATGGATTGCTCATCTAAGAATCATGATACCACCTCTTATCTGACTGCCCTGGACCTCAGCTCTCACACCTGTGGGATAGGAAAATTGAGTTACTGCCCAGCATCTTCAGAGGGCTTTTGCAAAGATCAAATGAGATCAGGAATGTGGCCAGTCCCAGCATTGATGCTGGCTACTAGTATTAACTCCCCCTGGGACAGATGCCTAATCTGGCTTACATCTGAACCACTATTTAATGGAAATGTAGACAGTGGAAGACAGTAACACCTGATTGAGACCACTGTTTGAATTCTAATTCTAGATTTCCAGCCCTAATCTTTCTCTTAAGCTCCAGACTCCGAATCTAACTGCACCAGACCTGGGTGGAATTAACAATGGCAGCGAAGGAGCACTGAATAGCCTGAGTTGTTGGAACCAAGCACAGAGCATGACAGCTCTTTCTTCCTCTCCTCTAGCCAGGGTGGAGGGTAGGATCTTTTCTGAAGATGTTAACCTCTCACTAAATACCACATGGTGGTCCCAGCTTAAGAAGGTGTGCTCAGTGATAACAACATAGGTACTAAGATCTTATGAAAGCTGTGATTCCTAATGAGTTGTCCACCAACCTCCTGCACCTGATCTTCAGGGGTGTTGATTTCTAAGCCCACCATTTAATAGGCTTCTTAGATGATTTTTTTCTCTTCTAAACATTGAGAACCACAGTGTTAGAATTAACTACTCCGCTTTTCAATTCTGTTTCATAACGAATGGTAGTGATATTTTTATGAAGCATTGAAAAGAAAATGTAGGTGGTGTTTAAGTTCATTTTTACGACTTGCATAAGTTGTGTGACTTGAAGCCATTAGGAAATTGAAGGGCTTTTTGGGGGGAGGTACCAAATTTCTTTATTTGAAGCAATTAAAGAACTTAAGTAGATGTTCTGGTACAATTTGTAGAAAAGGGACAGGTAACCCCAACACGCATGCGCTGCCCTGTTGACCTCAGCCCAGGCTTAGCTCTCGTTGTCATGATCCCCCAGGGTGTGCTTGTCAAAGAGGTACTCTGCCACGCCGGACTGGAGGGCTCTCATCTTACGCAGGTTGGTCACATGGTCACCCAGCTGCTTGATGGACTTCACTCGCTTGTCCAGGTAGTGAGTCTCGATGAAGTCACACAGGCGGGAGTCATTCTTGTCAGTGGCCAGCCTGCGCAGCTCCAGGGGGGACTGGTTCACGCTCTTCCCCAGGTGTAGGGCGCACTCCATCGCGTTCAGCCCACTCTCCCAGTCGTCACGGTCTGGTTTCTCGATATCCTGCAGGAAGATCGGCCCACCGCGTTGGTTCTGCAGCTTCATCAGCTTCTCGGCATGTTCCCTCTCCTCGCGAGACTGGTGCAGAAAGTACTTGGCAAAGTTCTTCAAAGCTGCGTCATGTCGGTCAAAGCGGTAAGACGTGGACAGGTAGACGTAGGAGGCGCAGAGCTCCAGGCTGATCTGGCGGCTGATGCGGCCTCGGCGTCCTGGTGGTAGTTCTGGCGCCCCTGCCAGGGTGAGGAGGTCGTCATGGCAGCGGCGGCGGCGGCAGGCGAGGCTGCGATGGGCGGCGGTGAGGGCGGGAAAATGAAGAGCTGTGAGAAAAGATGCTCATCATTTTAAAAATGAAATCTTCGTATAAATCATCATTTTATTGCTTTTGCTCAGGAATGCTCTTTAAAGAGCCCACCATGTTTAACATCCTCATGCACATATTCACTTTGCACTTTTATGTGTCACTTGCTAATGAAACAGGTGTCTAAGACACCATCCTTGTCTTAATAAAGCTTGTATGTAGTAGAGAGGAAAGACAACTAAATTGATAAAGGCAACTTAGTATTCTAGGTACTCTCAGATTTTTCCTTTGAATATTCTCGCATTTGGCTACACTGTTCTAGCTTTAATGTGGAACTGTGAGACAGATCCAATTTGTAGCAATAATGGCTTCAAATAGATTCCTTCAGTTTGTCTGATTCAACACAATACTACAAGCAGTGTGTGTAGCTTATCTGAATAGTTTAGTTGAGTTCTTTCATATAGTGCATGGCAACCACTTTGTCACCGGTATTCCGTATGCAGCGGTATTCTGCTGAAAGCAGGCACTTGTTTGGGAAATTAGAATGATGAGAACAAAGCGTAAGAGGAATATGTGGATGAGGAATCCATGCCTGGCGGAGATGAACAATGGCGATGAAGACTGTAAGAATGCAGAGTAGGAATGGGAGGGAAGTAACAGGGGCAAAGGAATAGAATGGAAGGGGAGGTAGAAGCACCAGGGAAGAACGGGAGGTCCAGACACAGAGAAGTATGGGGAGTGGTTCTTGGGGGGGGGGGAACGCTGACCCACAGGTGACAGCTCCTTCCCATTCCCACCCTCGCCCATCTTGTAATGTCCCATCTGGTGTTCCCTGAGTGGAGTGGAGGCTGCCCAAGCCAATGACAGTAGTCACCAAGGAAGCTGGAGTGGGAAGGGGCAGACCCCCCTTCCTTCTCCCAGTGACATCCATCAGAAGGGGCTGCCTTTTGAGCACTGAGAGAGGGGGGGAAATAAGCAGAAGTAATTTATTCGGGATCTTTGAGAGGATAATAGCCAATTATTTGTTTATAACACTGGTTAAATTTTCATTAGGCAGATTAATGGAATATCATGTACTGTCAACATTGGACTGAGGGGTGGTCTGTAAGAGATAAACGGGCAAACAGGCGCTGTGTCTCTCTGAGTAAATTAGTTTTTGCTTTCCTGTTTTTCATATGAAAATGGGAAAGGTGGGCAAGGTGGTGCATTTTAAAACAGGTCTCGAGATGGGCCAAATTGGTTAAATATGAAAGCAATCCTGGTAATAAATACATTATAATAACTTAGCATCATGGACATAATTTTGATTTCATGAAAGTCTAGGATAATGTCGATTTTTAACCTGCTCTCTTAATACACATTTCCTCTCCCTGAATTCAAATGCTGCTTGCTGTGAGGTGAAAACATATTACTTTGGGGGGCCTGATTTGTCTATGTAATGTGTTCAGCATTACAGCGGGAAAGTGAGAGAGCTTCCTTGGCTCCCTCGAGCCCTGCATTGTCATCCTGGATAGCAGGAGTTGCTCCCCCGAGGGCTGTTAGCAGGATCAGGACTCCCGCGCTCAGCAAGCTTGTCACTCTGCAAGTGGACCGGAAGGTACACACTCAGTGATTTATTTGAGGTTAAGAATCTGGCTAGAGTTGAGCTTGAGGATCTCCATGGGCTGGGTTCAGAATCTTGACATTGTTCCCTGTAAGAACCAGTAGGTCAAACTTCAGAATAAAAAATTCTATTAGCAAAGTGGCAATGCTATTCTTTCTTCCTTTCATTCTTTCTCTCTCTCTCTATCTCTCTCTCTCTCTCTCTCCCCCCCCCCTCAAATTGACCATTTCCTAACAATTGATATTCTGGAGTTAAAAATGTAATTGGCAATTAAATTTTTTAGTTTAATTAGCACTCAAGAGCCATTAAATTTCTCATACAGAGAATGCAACCAAGAACGTTCATTTGTATCTCAACTCTGTATTTTTTTAAAGAATGTCATTACTTAGAAGGCAGGTGATAGGATTTCTATTATAATAAGAAAAAAGATAGGAAGGCAAGAAGCGTTTGAGGTAGAGAAAACAGATAGGAAGGAAGTAAAGGAAGATGGAAGGAAAGAAGAGGAAAAGGTAAAGGAGAAAGCAGGTAGAAGAAAGTGAAGAATGTTTTCAGTGCTATTAAAAATCAACTGAACTTTTTGGTAAAACACCAAGATTTGCAGTATATATGTTTGATAAAACCTCTTCAGTAAAGGTTAAACACTACTGTGGATCTCTTCAAACCATTTTACCAGTCTGTATATTGACTTCTCTTCAAAATAATTATGTGATTCCAAAAGAATTTACAGGATGATCTGGTTATAAAAGAACATCTGTTTCCAAAAAAGGAAAGTTGACAGAGGTTTCCCCGCTAAGGACACACACCTGCAGCTCACCCTGGTCCAGTCTGAGTGGCCCATTAACAAGGTTCCAGGATGGGTCATCAGCCCCCTGGGCAGATAGAGAGGCGGGGCCAGTTCAGTGAGGGGGACTGGTTCTGCCATTTTGCCTGCCTCTAGCTCACTCTTCTGTGTGTTCATCTGGCAGTGGCAGATGGGGGCTAGACGCTCAGTTACCTGGATGAGCAGAGCTGGGCTGCCTGGTATGGACGGGAAATCAGAGCTGATGGGTTCATACTCTTCCTCCCAAGCCCTTCACACCCTTGCTCCAGTAGACTCCAGTTCCAAGAACAAAGTCTGGAACTGTTAGTGGATCCAGTTGCTCTGAAACAGGGAGAAGTGCCCTGGAGGTCACAATTGTCTGCAGCTCTATGTAGTGGAAGGGCCCTTTCATGGATGCTGGCTGACAATGATCTTTCAAAGGCTTTGGAAGATTCATTTCTTCAATATCCAGCATCCATGTGCTGCATATGGACCTCCTTGATGGGGCATCTTGGCCACAGATGCTTCTACCCTTTGGGTAGTTTGGACAGAAATATTGCAGCATTCCTAAGAGTTCAGTTGGAGAGCAATGTGAGGCAATCATTTTAAGGTTTCTAGGTACTTAGGAAAAGCATAGTGAAGCCACCTTCAGATAGAGCATCCATGAAGCTCAGGTCTCAGGGTTTGGGCTGCAGGAGGTCCTCTAGGTTATTCAAGAACTAATCCCCTGGCTGGAGGATCCCAACAGACCCACCAAAGGAAGAACTATGCTCTGCTTTGACTGGTGCATCCAGAGCAGTTGCAAGGAAGGAGGTAGTGCTGGGCTTTCCTCATCTGAAATATGAAAAAGATTCTCTAGGCTATTATATGCTTTTAGTGAAAGCAATTCACATTCTTTGGTGGTTTATCCTACTCATAATGATCAAATCCTAGAGTCAGAACTTCTAATGCAAACCACTTTTCCAGCTGTAATCGGATCTAAGGCAAACTCAACCACCAAGTGGCCTAAGACTCCCTGGCAATGTTCAATCAGAACATGATATCACTTATGAAAGTGATATCTTACTATTGATACTTCTCCCAAGAGCAGCACAAATTAGACACATACTCCAGTGATTCCGATGCCTCGCAGATGGCACGAGAGTATGCCCATGTTAGCACAGGGAGCCTCAAACACAGTATGATGCACATTTCATTGTGGTCATTTAATGGAAACCCTATGAAAGTGTTCTGCTGGGTTTAGGGGTAAAAGAAGTTCTAACATTTAGGGAACCACATAAAATGTGGTTCTTAAGAAAATTCAAGAACTGATAATGCTAACAGCATCTGAAAGCAGACTTTGGTAGACTATGGGATACTGCGTCTCAAAGTAAAACCACATGAACTCCTCCTCTGTATTCCCTGGGCCAGGCCCTGCTCTAAGCTCATTCATGCACTCGCAGAGAGACACGTGTTCTTTCTCTCTTTCTTTCATCCTCCCACCCAGTGGCTTGCCAATGATCTCTGAAGGTGCCAAGATAGGAGCCCTATCATGGGATGCTTTCTGCTCCTAAGAAGATCCCTACATAATAAATACCAGGTGTGAATCTCAGTACACAATCCAAGCATGTAAGGAAATATAATTGCTTTATAGATATGTATTATATTTTAAGTACCCATATTTGCTTTCTATCTTCTACATACTTTCTGATTTTAGCAGAGCCACATTTGACCCCTGCTCCAGCATCAGGATCCTATGCAATGAAATAGGGAGATGTAGAACATCTGGTCTACCTCCCATCAGCCTGCAGAGGTTATAGCTGAGAACTCTACTCCCCTTACCTGCTGCTTTACTCCTGAATTCTTCACTGCTTTCACACTACACTTGGAACGTGGGAACTTTTACCAGGCTTGGTCTTCTTTGCCTAGATACTCCCTACTGCCACTTCTCTCTGGGGGTCTTGCTGTCTCATAAGAGGTATTTCCAGAGTGCCGGGCCTCTCTTCTTGCTGCCACGAAAAGCAGCCCTATCACTTCAATTCTTCACACCTTAACTTCCTCATCTGTTCGATGAGAAGAAGAATAATAGCTATAGTAAGCAACTGGTAAATATTAGCATTTTAAAAAATCATTATTAACTGAAAAGTTAGAATAGCCATTGATAGAAGCACCCAGCCTCCCAGAGCTCCCTGCACCATGAATGATACCATCCTTTTATATGCAAATTACTTCACTGGCATGTCTAGAACCGACAGTGCCTATTTCACATATATTCTTCAATGCTATTATAGTCTTTCTTCACGACTTCGTATTTTTTAACTTTCTACTGAATTATGCAATGAAGAAGTACAAGTAAGCATACAGCTCCAACACTTACATAACCAGCACTCAGAAGAAGAAACAACATAACTGGCACCCAGAACCTCACCCACATGCTCCTGTCCATCCAGTCACTATCCAGACTCCAAGGGGAGCCATTATCTTGCCTTCCAGCAGCATAGGTTACTTTAGCTGTCTTGATATATATTTTATATAAATACCATATACTTTGCAGTTTTTGCATGTGGCTTCTTTGACTCTGCATCATATTTGTGAAATTTGACCATATTTTATGTTTATTTATAGCCCATTCAGTCTTATTGCAATGTTTTATTCCATTATTGAAATATTCTTGTGTGCTGATTTCCAGGTGGGGGCATGACAAGCTTGGAGCTTAGTGTCCCCACCTGGGATGGCCCTGGATATGTATAGCTTGATGTGTTGGAACTATGTCCTTGAGAGCTGAAGATTGGCATCATACTGACCCAGAGCACAGCTATGCTCAGTGCCTTGAGCAATCACAGCTTTTATATAAGCCATTTCCACCTCTTTGATTAGGAACATAATTCTAAGGACTCTAACATTCTTGTGATGTCTATAACACAACATGCATGCCTTAAAAGTTTACATGTATTACATTTAAACCTTACAGAATCATTTGGTCCCCTTTCAACACATTTATTATCTACTACTGTGATCTTACTATAACAACTGCTCAACCCGAGTTCATACAGCTCAGGTCAGGTGAGTGAGACACAGGCCATCCCAGTGAAACAACACAAGTCCCCTGAAGGAGGCAATCAGGGGCGTCGTGGAAGAATCTGAAAGACTGCAGGGTCATAAAAAGTTTCCAGGGGAAGTGACAGTATTCTTCCCATTTCCCATTCTCATGGCAGCCTAGGAGAAGTTATGTAGCATGTTCAAGCCACAAAGCTAAGAAGCCTGAAGCAGGAAATAAAACCAGAGTCAGCGTCACCCCTAAGTGGCTTCTGCTTGTCCCTTCCACGTGTGTCACCTAACTCAGAAGAAATCATTCTCTTGCGGCTCTTCCGAGTCCCTGACAGAGCCCTGGGTAGGGCACATGGAGGAGAAGGCTGTTCCAGGAGAGGAGAAGGCACACCCACAGGAGGAGAGAAAGCCAAGGGTGGGGCTGAAGCAGCGAGGAGCCCAAGGATTCACACTCCCCCCCCCCCCCGCTCAGTTTGCAAACCAGAAAGAGGCTGAGACTCCTACAAGCCTAGTATTGGAACTGAAGTTCTATGTGACACTTCAGCTAAAATCACAGAAACAGTGAGGACAAAGTCCTCCATCCTGTTTAGAACTATAATTGGAAAAAGAGAAGGACTGGGTCTGGAGTTGGATCAGACTACATATGTCTACTCTTCATTGTTGTAATGTTCTGAGTTCAGATATAATGCAATGCAAATGAGAGAAAAGTCAAGCAATGCAGTAATGTGAAAGAAAGGAGTAAAACTAGAATATACTGTCTCTCTCTTTATAAATAAATGTATATATTTATTCTTAGTCAATAAAGCAGAAAACGTATGTTACATATATGTCAAAGCACAGTATCTGAATGACTGAAAGTGTGGAACTGCCAGTGGTCTCAACCCCCATAGGTGATGTCATGGAGATGATAATCTCCAAATTGTCTGTAATCCTATAATGGCTTCCAAACCACATATTACACTACACATAACGACCCAATTACCAATACCATCATTTTCATGTATGCAAAGGGAGGTTAGCTTTTCAGCCATGTGATGAGATGAAAACACAGCTGCGAATTAACTGGCAATTTCAGTGCAATATGAGGAAACAGCCATTCTTATCACATTCAAAGAAAGCCATAACCCAACAACCATAGTAAAAGCTGAGAGTCATCCAAGCATACTTGTCAATCTGCAAGGTGAATGAACCTCCAGGTTCCTGTGTGTGCTCTGAAGGAGAAACACTCTCCCAGTTCTTTATACATTAAGTCCCCCACTTAGGAATAAGTTCCAATATGGAAGAACATTCATAAATTGGATTTATTTGTAATCTGACAAAGTCAGTCTTATACAGCACAACCTAGATCCCTCATGGGGACAGGTCACTGTAGAGTTTTTGCTCCTCTGAGAATCCAATGCCACTCCTGATCAGACAGGAGGTAGAGTGCAGGTGGTGATTCCAGTGAGGAGGAGCATCCCTCACTTGCCCACCACTTACCTCCTACTATGTGGTCCATTTCCTCCTGCTATGCAGTGCAGCCATTGGGGATCCATGGTCTAGACATGCCAAACCCCAGGGAGGACAGAGGATTCACACATAGCTTGGCAGAGCTCAGCCACTACCATGACTGTGCCTTGAGTGTCAACCAGGGGCTTGCCAAGACTGATGGCACTCCACTGGCCAAATCTGGAGAAGAAATGGAAGGAGATGATCTCAACAGGAGCACAAATCCTCCACTCAGGAATAAACAACAGGTTGATTCTCCCTTGTTCTTACCACTCTCCTCTTTGCCTGACGGGAGCAACAATTTCTCAGGGCGGATGCTCCAATTTATTCCTCCCTCAGGCTTCTGGTGTTTCAACCACTCTTCACTCACTTTTCAACTTCATTTTTTTCTCATCTTTCATAGCTTCTTCATGAAATTGTTTTGTTTGTCATTCCCAGGGAAGCCTAGCCATTTGTTCTTCTCTCACCCCATCCCACACCAAAGATGGCACCTTCTACACTCTGAGCTCTTTAGAGACATGCCTATTCCCCTGTAAGATGGTCAGCTCCCTGAGACCAAGGACTGTCTTTTACTTGTCTTTGTGTTCATAGATCTATGGCACATGGGAGGCACTTAATAAATAGTTATTGAATAAATAAATGGTTGAAGAAAAAAGAGAGGGAAAGAGGAGAAGGGAGGAAAGAAGGGGGAAAGGAAGGAAGGAAGCAAGGAAGGAAGGAATCTCATTTTCCATTTTTATATCCTAGCCTGATTCAACATCAAGTGAAAACAATTGCCTTTTCACAATCATCCGGTCTAGAACTTCCTTCTTCTAGAAGGTTATACAGTTTTTAGACTCTGAGATGTACTTCTCCCTTAGAAAAATATGATGGCCCTCAGGCTGCAGTGAGGAGTGTGGGAGCTGTGTTCTTTGCATAGTGGATGTATAAAAATAGATTTAAACTAGAGATGGACGGTCCCAGATGGCTGTGGTTGGGGTGTGGAAGAACATCTTGAACTATTTTTCAAACATTTCAGTTTAGGCAAAAACCAAAACATGTTTTGCCAATCACTTTCCCTTAATTTTAAAACCCATGGATTTCAAAGGAAATTTAATCTGAATGTTTCTACTTCATTTACCCCATCTCTTCAAAATGTTCTCCTGAAAAAGGGAACTGATGTCCTAGAAGTTTAAAAGACTTTATAGTTTGCTGGTTTCTTTTAAACAACAAGCCATTTAAAATTTTGGTGGTGGGGGAGTGGGACAGAATAGTCGGGGGAGTCAAAAGCCCTAAATCTCTAAGTAAAAGAAAAAAATAGTGCAAGTTGATTTAAGTTTGGATCTGGGAAGTGGGCAACATGTTTCTCATGTTGAAACAAAGAAGAAATGGTTCATGTTAAAAATTAAGGCAAGTATAATCTATGAAAGTGGATAAATCCTACATGATCAAGCAACAAAAATAAAGATAGAGATCACGGTAGATACTGTTTCATCTTTAATAGAGAATTTTACAGGGATTATTGCCTATCTTGGTTCATATGTTCCATTTGGCTCATTTGTGATGGAGTCTGAGTGTGCGTGGTCAACAGTTCCTTTGTCATTGTGCACATGACCAGGACCATGAGGACAAATCACAGTGAGGCTGCAAAGGGAAGGTAAGTAGCAAAATTGTAGGCACATACCTCCCTGCTCCCTCTAAATGCCTTTCAATCTGCCAAGTGTCTCCCGCCCATTACTCTATAACCTGATCTTTAGTGACACTTGGATGGAATTTGTCAGCAGTTGGCTTCCTGGTGTGTTTGAACAGGGCTGATGCTCCCTGCGGACTTGACCTGACATCCTTCTGTTCCATCAGACCCTTCCACTGTGTAACTTAGAAGCTGGGGACAACTCAGGCCCCTGGGGTATGCATCTAATTCACAGGAGTCACCGGGGGAAATTTAGTGCACAGCAGAAATCCAGTCAACACCCTTGTTCCCAATAGTTAATATACTGTTTGACACCATTGTGGCCAACAGAAGAATTAGTCCATCTCTCCCAGACCACCCACGCTACTAATAGCTAATAACTAACACATGGGGAGACCATAGCTAATGATGTCCCTGGGTTCAGTGGTTCGCTGTGTTTTTATTTCCTTTTTTCTCCCCTTTATTAGCATTTACTCTTTCAATTAGCAATCATGGATCATCCATTGAATACCAGGTGCTGTGCCGGGCATTTGAGAAAAAGACACTATGATGAAGGAACTCTAGTCCCTGTTGAGGCCTTGAAGGCTCGCACTGGCATATTGCTCCCTACCCTAAGGACTGCTGTGGTCAGTGCAGTCCACGTGACAGAGGGTGCGTTTTACATTTGGGTACTTTTACAGTGGAGAGAAATTTTGTGCAACGGGAGGCCCCCAAAGGAATGAGTTATTCAGCCAGCCTCTGAGTACCAATGAATATTGACATATTCGTGCCAGGAGCCTTTGCAAAAGACATATTACATGGATTTACTCAGGGGTAAAATGAAAGCCAGAGCCATTCTCAGGGTATCTTCTGAAATACCATGGAAGCGTTGAGAATACGAATCAGGCCAGAGTGAATCAGGAAAAACATGAATCAGAGATTCCTTAAAAAGCTGCCTTTAAAGAGCAGAGTGAGACTACCTCCAAAGGAGAAGTGAAAATAGAATTTCCCCATCTATCTTTAGACTAGAAGCCATTGATTTCTAGGAGCTTGCCAATCCTAGCCCTGCCACATTAACTCGCCTCCCAAAGATTCCAAGAACCACACGTTTTTAATTATACAAAGTAAAGGTTGATGAATGATTCATACGACTAATCTAAACTTGGGCCAGGTTAAAAAAATACTATGTAATAACTTATATTTATATAGCTCCTAGGAGCACTTTTCTGCAGTGCTCAAAGCAGTTTCCAGATACTATCTCGTTTTTTTCTCATAACACCCTTGTGAAAGAGATGCAGTGAGGGTCCCCTTCTTGCCTTCTGTAGACAGGGCAATGGAAGGCCAGAGACCCTCAGACCTGAGGCTAAGGTCACAGGCGATGGCAGACAAAAAGTCAAGGCAGTATCTGCATTTTGGAGAGACGTCATCTCAAAACTCAGGAAACCAGCAGGCAGAAGATGACAGTTAGAGGCAGCCCCCTCTGCAAGGCAAATGACCACGTCAGTGGTGGAGACCAGGATACTGAGGGTAGCATTCCCTTTGATCTGGGAGTTTCCTGGCAGGTCAGAGGATGGTTTGAGATACCAAGGACACAAGAAATACCATTGTGAGCCAAATCCATGATCCATCAGCTCTAAGAGCCTCTCTTTCAACTTGGAAGGGGAGGCTGGGTGGGAGGCAGCCTGGCCACGGCGGCGGACAGCAGTTCCTTCTCCTGCTCCCTCTGAGGAACTCCTCCGTGTCACTGTCTTTGTGAGGGCTTTCTCTCAAGTCCTGAAGAAAAGGCATCTGTCCCCCTCAGGCAGGCCACGGCGCCTGAATGCAACTGGGTGATGCGAGTGTCAAGCTCATCCTCTGGGTGGGATGACAGGCGGGGGGGGGGGTGCCCTCTCTCAGTGCCTCCCCACAGGGCCTGGCTCCAGGTCCTGAAGCAAGAGCGGCCTTCCTTCCCTTCCGGTCTCATTTCAGGATGGAGGATGGGCCCAGATTTTCATCCCAGGTGCTGGCTTTGGAGATTCAGGCAATGACAGTCATGCTCCCTAACATCATCCTGGGGGTCCTGGTGACTCATCGGGCAGTCACCGCCCAGGGACCAAACCTACATCAAAACCTGCATCTGTCCCTGTCGGTTTCCCAAGTCCCGACATACCAGGAAGAAGTCTGTCACAGGAGTTGAGCAAAGAGGAATAAAATAGAAGTGTATTCTAGAAATCATCTCTGTCTCAATTTCTTTTAATGGTAAGGACCGCACTAGGAAGTTAGAAATGAGTAGACTTTTGGAATCCATATCCTCATTCCTTTTCGAGTAGTTGAGGTGAGTTTTTTACTCTACCTATTGTATGGCCAGTGAGACATCTGAGAGGGGAAATCTGTCTGGATTCATTTTCGTAGGTATGCCAACTGCATGTGGCACACTGGAGATACGGAAAAATCCAAAGGGTGAGGATATTTGCCCTCTAGTGGCCCATTGGTTATTTGCAGAAGGTAAATCCCCTTCATTCGTTCAGTGGGTCAGCCCATCGGTAGTCGAGTAAATATAGAGACCTTATTTTGTCCCACACACGATGCTAATGGCTAATAAAACAAACAGCTTTTGTCCCTGGCTTCACAGAGATTACAATTATGGGAAGGGGATAGATATAAAAATAAATCAACATGAATAATTAAATCACTGAAGATTATGATCAGAAAAGCCTTGTAGAGCAAGACTCAGTGAAGCCTCTTGAAGAGGCCAGATTTGAGCTGAAAGCTGAAGGCTGAACAGTCAATGAAAGTGTGAGGAGAACATGCCACGCAGAGGGAACAGCGTGTGCAAAGGTTCTGAGAAGGAAAAGAGGCTGGGACTCTCTTGGAGGAAGCACTGCCTAGTGTTTGGGGCATGCAGCCATCCTGGCAGGCTGGGTCCAAAACATCCTACCTCTCTTATTAGCTGTAACCCAGAGCAGGGAGCTTCTCTGTTGGTCTGTAAAATGGGGTTTGCAACCAGTGCCTAGCATTCTTCAAGGGCTCAGCAAGGCTCCCTGTGTCAGGTTTATTATTCACCAGGACGAGTGGGCCAAGTCGGCATAGAACTGACCACGTGTTAGGAGGCCACCCCCACCACATACACACACACACACACACGCACATTTTTCTGGATGTTCCTCATGCTTTATCATCTTGAATGCCAATCCTCGGTGCCCCTTGGAGTGCGGCACTGAGACAGTGCCAGAGCTTCGGTCCTACCCTGAACCTGCACTTCTCCAGGCTCCTCTGCATTTCCAGTTCACGAGGCGCTGCTTAGAGGCCTCCTACACCAGACGGCTCAAGGTCAAAGCACCAACACCACTGGTCACAATGGGAAGTGCTACCACATGACATCCTCTATTGAGACTTCACCATGGTCACCTTGAGCAAACAGACAGAGCCTCAGACCCAAAGAGAGGATCTTTTCCAGGGACTGGGAAGCTGGGGACAGGTGTTTTGTTGGAAGATTTGGACCTTGAATTATATAGAGTAGGCAAGGGGAAAATACTGATGGGGGGGTAAAAGAAAAATCCAGACAGAATACAGGTTTTCTCTTCTTTTTCTTTTTTCAACTTCCAGTTCTTACAATCTCTCTCTCTAAAAAGTGATCGATGGAGCTAGGTGTGATGGCACATGCTTGTAATCCTAATACTAAGGAAGCTGAGGCAGGAGGATCACAAGTTCCAGGCCATTCTGAGCAGTTGGGCAAGTTCAAAGCTAACCTGGGCTACAGAATGAGACTCTGTGTCAAAAAATCAATCAATCCATCAATCCAAAACAAAAGCGATTCTATAGGTTTTCTTTCAGGTTTTCTTTCTCGGATACATTTGCTCACCACTAAGATAAAATTTTTTACCGAAGCAAAACCCGTAGTTGACATGTATTGAGATATAAACATATGTTTATACTGCTGTGAGAAATAAATATTTGTTGAAAGATGGTGAACACATCAAAAAGTGATATTACCTTAGGATACAAGACTAGAAAGTATAGCTTAATATTTTTTTAAATCATCTGATTTTTGATTTGTGTTTAATTTAAATAACCCATGAGTTTGGAATGCTTCTAATATTATTTACAACACAAAGCCTTATAAGCTGCTCATATTATCTGAACATCAAGCAAAAAATTTTAGCACCATTTCCCTCTTAAATGTACAATTCTATTTTACTGTAATTGTCATTACTTTGAACACTTCACACACACAACACAAAAGATTCTGATGTGACATTTCCTTTGATAGCCTATTATGCTCAATGCAAATTCTAAATCAAATCTTGTTACCAAATAATATTGCACAGGAGAGGATTCAAGAGATTAGCTGCAAAATAAATAAATAAGCCCACAATCATTTCCAACGGAAACAAATTAAGGATGCATTCCTAATAAATTTGCATTATATCTGGTCACTTGTGTGAGATAATTTAGGTGCCCTTAGCAGAAAGAAATGGATGAAAAATAGATAACCAGCTGTACAACCAGTCTCTTCTTTAGTCTTTTAAGCACAGATTTTAAATGATATCCTTTGGATAATAGGTCTCTACCTGTGTTTAAACCCACTCATTGGGACTGATAGAAGGATTTCTATTAGGAACATATCAGAAGGATCCCCCTGCCCCAGCAGGAGCAGAATCCATATCTCCATGGCAGATAGTAATGAAAGGGGCTCCAAATTACTGAAATATTGACCAGACATGACACTTGGCCCCAACCTCAGGCTGGAGTCTTTGAGCACAGCTCAGAGGGTATGTCCACGTGGAGGGACCCTAATATTTGAGAGTTCATTAATTCAGAAATGTGCATTGTCATTCAATTCAGGGAGTTGGAGAAAAGGTGAGAGCTCTATGAAAAATTCAAGTATCACCTGTACAATAATATCTAGAGAAACTTACAAAGTTGATACATGGTGTTGTGCAAGATACCGTCCCCACAGAACGTCATTCCATTTGTAGGCCACATTTCCGATGACTCATTCGCGTTGCAGTAGCTGCCTTTCTGAGTCTGCAGGGTCCTGAATGCACCTCAGCCCCTGAGGGAGAGGATGCACGTGTCCCTCATGGTCTTTTTCACTTCTGGCCCCAAGTGAACGCCCAATGGATGTTGGATGGATGGATGGCCAGATACCATATAACTCTCCAATTAGGTATGAATTATACAAGAACATAAACAAAAGAAGCGATAAAATGTTATTTTCAATTGTATTCTTTTAATTTCGTGTAACAGATGCCCATTCAAACTAACCAGTCCAAAAGAAATGAAAAGAAGAAAAGAATATATATATCTTTTATATATATCTTATATATCTTACATAGCCCTGAAGTCTAAGCAGTTGGACCAGCTGCAGGCAGGGCTGAATCAAAATATTAAAGAGACATCCTTGGAGGCTTGGCTGGCTGTTCTCTGCCTTTCTCTCCTCTGCTTCCCTCCATGCTGGCTTCACCCGTAGGCAGCCTCAGGTGATCTTTCCAGTGCTTTCTCCTGGGCCTTCTCCACCTCCGATCCTCACTTCCATCCTGGGCACACACATGGATTCCCCATGAGCCTCTTAGAAGTGTGGCATAACGCTTGAAAAAGAGTATGATAGTATAAACTCAGGCACAATATACAGAAAAAGATCATTTCAAAATGTGTACAGCAATCAAAATGTAGAATTCTCCTATGCACTAAAAGAGAAGTTTTTTTTTTACCCCAAACATTCCTAAATGTAATGTCCTATTGTTAACCCAATTTTAGAGAAATATTATTTTAATGGCAATGGAAGCACAGAAAGTCGCAGTAACTTGCCTAAGGCCACACAGCCCTTATGTGACAGAGCTGGGATGCAAACCTAGGAGAGTTAGCCGCAAAGCTGGAGGGCCTAACCTTCTGCCTCTCTCCTAAGCTTATCACTTCAGGTACAAAGTGGGGATAATGACAGCAGGTACCTCCTGGGCTGTTGGAAGGATTTTATTAATTAATACATAGTGTACGAGAGTGGTGCCCGGCACACAGTAAGCACTCAGTAAATAGCAAACATTCTCATGCTGTCATGCATCCCTGAGCTGGAGGTTTGGGAGTGCGGACAGAAGGCAGGAAAGCAGAACCTAATTAACTGAGTGTTCTAGTTAGTAGGTTTCTGGCTCACTGATATTAGACTATATTGAATTGGCGAATGTCAAACATTCTTCTGTCAGACTGAATTGGCCACGTGCTTGAGGCAGCTCTGGCTGAGCCTGGAGAGCTGACTCCCAGCACAGGGGCTGCCTCTCGCAGCCAATCATGACAGAGGTTTGCTCTACAACTGACTGTAATTTTAATTCTGTTATGGAAATTCTACGAGTACCATGCAATAGAATTCCAAGTGCTTTACTTTGTAGTAAAAAAAAAAATAGTAATAGAAAATAAATATGAAGCCTTCTTAGGGGGAAAAAAATCCTTCAGATGCCAAAAGAATGTGGAACATTTAAACTTTATTTCGATAGTATCTCAAATTGAAATTCTTGCTGTGCATATTCTTTCCTCCTTGGACCCAGAACTATCTGGTGAACTTAGTCCTGTCCATCCTGTCTGGAGACAAACTTGAAAACCCTATAGCAGGCTATTAAAGACCATACAATCAACACGGCCACAAGTAACACGGTCCTCCACCCAGCTCCCCATTTCTCCTTAGCGTGTTCACCTAGAATTCTGCTGTGAATGAGAGATTTACTCCAGAGATGGGGATGTAGGATTACCTAGCTTCAAGGATTACTAAAAACTTTGGGGCATCTTTCTAAAGAGGGACACAGCTCTGAACTGACAACACCTATTAGCAAAAAGGCCAGGGAAGATGTCTTGCTTTTCTGATTCTGTACAAAGGAAAGGATCCACGTATTAGGATAACAAGGCCATTCATGTTGCTATAGGCTATAGTTGTGTGTTCATACTTCCACAATAAACCTATTTCAGGGGCTAATAATTCAATCGTAAAAATCTGTTCCATGCTCAAACTTGGCAGAACAAAATCTCAGACTCTGAACTCAGAATTCCTCCTTTACTTTAAAATATTTTTAAAGATGTGTTTTGGATGAGTTTAAATTTACAGGTGCCAAAAAATATGGAGGATTTCCTTTAGTGAAAATCTAGAGACAACTAATCCATTCCTATGTAGAAGAAGCCTTGGCTTTTTTTGATCAGTTTTGCCTGAAAGATTGTCAAGTTGGAAAGAAGTTAAACACCAATCTGAAATGAATTAGAGAGCATTAGACAATAATTAAACTGAAATTAGGGCATCATTTATTCATCAAGTCATCACTAAGAAAAGAATCCAATCCCTGTAGATACCTTTAAAATATTTAGATGTCTTAAACACCTTTGCCAGTCGGGAGAGAATGATGGGATTGTTTCTGCTTAGCGGGGTTTGCCAGTGACAGTGACTGAATTTTAAATTTTGCTGAGCTCTGCGGGGAAGGCGGAGGGCGAAGCTGCTCCAACTGCTGCTCTCCACTGGTGTTGGTAAACGGAGTGACAACTCAGGACAGCACAATTCTCCTAGCACTCTCCGATGTCCTTGGCCCCAGCACCCTCAGGGTCACGGGAGGTGAACAAGCAGGTGGGTGACATATTCCTCTAGCTTTCCACTATGACTTCACAGCTGCCTGCTGCAGGCAGTGGGGACCCATCCCGTTGGTGGCTCTGGGGCGCTGCATAGATCACACCTCAGAAGCTTAGCTTTCTCCATTTGAACCAAGCTTGTATCCTGGGTTTGTATCCCGGGACTCTGGAGAAAACCTTGCCACAGAAAAGACGGGGGAAGGCCCCAGTCAGCACCCACAGGCTCTGTCCCCACAGCTGCGCTAAAGTTGGTGGCAGGGGAAGAAGTGGCCAACAGTGCAGTGTTAGCGTTCCAAGTCTCACCCCAGGGACCCCATGCACTGTATGAAACCTGGGAAGGTGACCGCCTAATGGCAGAGGAACCCACAGTGTCTCCTGGTGGAGCTTGACCCCTCAGAGCAGTGCTCCAGGCCCAGTGGACACAGCTGAGGTCATTTTCTAGAAAGGTGGAGTACACATAGCCTCAGGTTCTCCTTTGTGAGTCGAGGCCAGCAAGGAACTGCTGGGACAACTCAGGTGCTCCCACTCCGGCGTGGGGCTGGGCTCCTTCCTCCTGTCCTGTAGAATTCAACTGCTTATTCAAATGAACGCTTCATAGATTCTAAGGGCCATCCTCATCCTCAACATTCAGACCCTGCACAGGCCCCTCTGTGCCTTGCTCTGCACACTCGTCCTTCAGTTCAGTCACCTCCTTCATGAGGACTTCCCAACATGCCCCTTCTGGGAGAAGTGCCCACCACCTTACCTGTGCCCCCATCCCATCTGCCTTCTCTAGGGGGCTCTGGAAATGATGGGCTCCCACTCCCCACAGGCTCTGCAGGTGCTAATGATGCCTCAAAGACTGAGGGCTGGAAGGGGGCTTGTAGGGCTTTTCAAGTCCCTTCTTTGTTCAGAGGGGGACTCTGAGCTAATGACACGAGAAATGAGTTGCCTTCAGCCTGCAGCCAGGAAGGCAACAGGGCCACTTCCATGGCTCCCATTCCCCATTTCTTGCCTCAGAATGATCCTTCGAATCCTGCAAACTCTGGATTAGAGAGGGCTACATCATTCAGACCTCACTGTCTTAAGTGTGGATCCAGGGCCAGCGACACAGCTCATTCAGGTCTGGTTAGAAATGCAGACGCTCAGGCCCCACTCAGACCTACTGTATCAGAGCCCATATTGTACCGAGCTGCCTCAGTGCTTTGAGGGCTCAGGGTGCTCCCATCCAGCCCACTGTGATCCCCAACAGCTCAGAGGCACTAAACACTGCTGGTCCCCAGAATGCATCCCAGACAGGTACAGTCCCTAAACAGGAGTTGTTTTCAAGTCCCCTCCCCCATTCTAATGTGCAGTGACAATTGAGAAAGTCCCACCATTGGGTTCTGGGCATGGCTCCCCTGCCTTTGCCTGAAGCACACTAACGCCAGCGACCCCACGACTTCACAGACGGCCTCTAGTCTACCTGGCATAGAAGGGAAGTCTTCCCCAGAGACAATCTGACCACTTGGCTCCAACTTTCTGGTCCTTTGCTTTGGTTCATGTCACAGGAGAGTCTGTGGCTCCTGAAGGGACTGCACATCTGACAGAGGTGTGCCAGGGTTTGGTGCATTTCCTAGGCATGCACCAGGCCTTTCTGTGACATAGCGTATTTGAGATATATGATCTCTCTGGTTGAATTACTATCGTTTCCAAGGAAGCAAGTTTTTGTTTGTTTGTTTTGTGGTACTAGGGGTTGAATCCAGGGCCTTTGTTCACACTGAGCTATAACCACAGCTTTTTATTTTAAGACAGGATCTCTCCAAGTCACTAAGTTACACAGGCTGAGCTCAACCTTGGAATCCTCCTGCCTCAGCCTCCAATAGTGCTGGGATTACAGGTGTATGCCACCAGGCCTGGCTCAAAACAGATTCCATCCTGCAGGAACTAACTAGAATAATAAAAGGGGAGGCATTTTATATATATTTTTATATTGAGGGCCACTCATGGTTTCTTGCTTTCAGAAATACTATCTGAAGTAGATGCCTTTCCTAAGAGGATCTTTCAGTGTTTTTGTGTAGAACCTTAACTCCTCATTATGTCACTTTGCCTCCCTGGTGTTATTAATCATTGATGTGATTATAGCTTTTTGACTTATCTTGAATCTAACTCAAAGAAAAGCTTACATGCTGGAGAATAGCTGCAGTGAGATTCAGTTAGAAGTGAAGGTGAATAAAAATAACCCCCTTCTTGATCTTTATTCTTTCTTCCTTTGGTAGTTTCCTGGCTGGCTGTCTTTTCATCCAATTTGTCATTTCAGCTGCTGGTCGCATATGCATCCAGTTGTGTGAATGCAGAAAGAGAAGACAGTCCCTTCTGATAAGCTAAGAAAGTCCCCTCAGATGATTAACAGATGAGAACTAGAAAGTGTACATTTCAAAGCTGCCAAAACGTTGTGGAATATTTTACATTTCAGTGGGCTCATCTGTTTAACAGCCATTGTTCGCCTGGTGTGTGCCCTTTGTGACATGTGCTTCTGGTTTGGGTCTTTTTATTGGTTTTGTTCTTTATTTCCACTCTTTCCTTTATACAGGCACATAGGAAATCATGACTGAAATCATACTCATAAAGTAGTGTATGGTGTGAATCGAAACAAATATTCCCTTTCTTCTGAGGAAGAGACAAGCTTAAAACAGTTTGGAGAGATTGATCATCAATCACACTGCCGGCAGTGCTGCCTTCAAGAGGCCTGGAGGAGGTGCCAGGGAACAGCTCTGATTAAAGGCCATCTTCCACTGTGCTTCTCCAGGCCAGAGAAGGTTCCAGAAAGTTCAGACTGTTCTAATATCAGTGGGACTACCATGAAGACCAAGCTGATAGATCTTTTTTATTCAGTGGTGCCTCCATTTCTTCAACACCTTGACATGTTTGTCATGGAAAGTTGGGTCTTTAAACTTGTTCACTTGTGCCAAGCAAGCTGTGTGTGTGTTTCTGTGGCTTCCACAGTAAAGTCCATGCTGGTTCTGTATCTGTGTACAACTTTCGCAGATACAGAGTTGGCTGAAGAAAAGTGTGGGCATCTGTTCTTGGGACAAAGATGTCCCAGAGAACTTGGAGAGAGCTCCTGACTACAGCAGGAGGAATTATATAAAATGAACATTCTAAATATTGGAGTGTGTCAGGGAGGTGAATGCTCAATACTATGTACCAGGAAGACTGCAATGATGACAACCACTCAACTAAACTAATATCCTGTGTTTATTGCCTTGCTTGGCAGCAACAAAAAGTTCATAAGCCAAGAAGCACATAGCCCAAAGCCTGTGCAGACACTCCCTGCCTTACACCGCGCCCCCCCCCCCCCTTCTCTCTCTTTCTCTCCTCCATAACATTTGGGTCAACAACATACCACATATACAACAGCGGTCTGATAAGATTATAATGAAGCTGAAAGATTCCCATTATTCCCATTGCCTGGCATTTGTACTGCACTATTGTGCTATGGTCTGCTATGATGTGTTTTATCATGGTCTGTTACAATGTTTATTTATTTTGCTTTTGTTATGATCTGAATGCTCTCAAAGGCTCATGAGCTAAAGTCTAGTCATCAGTCTATGGCACTACTGGGAGACAGTGGAACCTTTAGGAGGTGAGGTCTGGTGAAAGAAAGTTAAGTTACTGGGTGCAGGCCCTTAACAGGGACATTGGGACTCCACGTTCATTCTTTCTGTTTTTACTTCCCAGCTCCCATGAGGTGACAGGCCACCTCTACCCTGCACTCCCACCATGACATACTGTGCCACAACAGGCTCCAAGGAACAGGGTCAACCATGCCCAAGCAACCATGGGCAAAAACCTCTGAAACCATGAGACAAAAATAAATCTTTCCTCCTTACAAGTTGATTGTCTCAGGTATTTGTCACTGTGATGGAAAACTGACTGACACATATTTCCACGTTTAGACACACAAATACTTAGCATTGTGTTACACTTGTCCACATATCCAGTATAGTAGCTTGCTGTACAGGTGTGTAGCCTAGGTTCAGTAGGCTCTACATTCTGGGTTTGTATAAGCACACATCATGATGTCTGCACAAGGACAGAACAGCCTGACGACAAATTTCTCAGAATGTATCTGTCATTTAGTGATGTGTGACTATTATACTTTATCAAATGTGGAGTGTTACATTTTGCTGCTCATAATATTGCCCATAAGTTTTGTTTTTTACCACTTTTCATAACCTTGTCGCCTTGTACTACAAATTTCAAGGGTATTGGGGGCACAGAGCAAGGATGAGGAGCGGAAGGAAAGCATTTTACATGAAGTTAGAGGGGCTCTTGTAAGACAAAATACTGCACAGCATGTAATCCTCTCTCTGCACAGGGCCATGTATTTCAATAGCTTCTCCTTGTTTGAGTACCACACTCCAAAGAGATCATGCTGTCAGACAGAAATAGAGGTGCACTCCTGAAAAATGCACAGCCTGATGACATTTTACATAGGTGGGCACAGAGGTCATGTCACAGAACATGTTCAGCCCCCAGCATCCCCCTCATATCTCTTTCCAATCATAATTCCCAATCAGTGACACTTGTCATTGTAAATTGATTTCTAGATGTCAGGAAGATAATTTTCCCAGAGAGACCACCAAAATAAATAAATTAATGACGACGATGATGATGATGATGGCTTCTATCAAAAGGTCCCCCTCAAAGTCTCATGCGGTCATAAGTGGGGCTTTTCAGAGGTGGCTGGATCTAGGATGTGTGATGCTGGGATTTAGGATGTGATTCTGAGATTGATTCAGGGTGCGATGCTAGGATTAAGGCTTCCCCACCTTGGGTGTGAGTGCAACTCACCCTAAGGGCATGTACCCTGGATAGGATATAAAGGACAGAAAGAGGGTTGCTGCTTGTTGTTTGCCACTTACTGCTTGCTACGTCACTGCTTTGCTGCCTTCCTGCCTTCTGCCCACCATGAACTGTTTCTCTGTAGTGCCCCTCTGCTATGCCACCTTGCCTTGAAGCCAGCCAACTATAAACTGAAACCTCTACAAACTGTGAGCTACAATAAACCTTTCTTCCTTTCACTTTGGGTGTTAGGTATTTTGTCTCAGCAACAAGAAATGTAAGGAAGGCAGTGATTATTATAGTAAACCAGGGGTGGATTCATATGCCAGTAGTCCCAACTCTGGGAGAAGGATCATGTGAAGTCAGGAGTTGGAAACCAGCCTGGGTCATCTCAAATAGTAATGGCAGTGATAACAACAACAACAACAGTAATTATGGCAGCAATAGAAACCATTTACAGTATTTCTTATTTAAAATGGGAGAGGAAATCAAGTAAATTCACTAATAATAATAAAGTAATAGAAACCATTTAGCACGTATGAGCATTATGTCAGATATTTAGCATATTTTAATTTCATATCAATACTATGAGGAAAGGGGTATCCCTATTTACTAAGATGAGGAAATTTCAGCTCAAAGAAATTTTATGTAACATACTCAAGGCTGACCAATGAGTAGGAGGTACAGACTTGAACAAGGGATTGTTTATCCAAAGCTGAGCCCTGAGCCACTGCAAGAAGCACGGTACTGGATGGAATTCTATGGCTATAGAATAATAAGCCTCAGGCCTCAAATATTGAATGCTACTTTAAAAATTTTAGACAAGCTATGGATTAGATGGAACCGTATAGATTTGCTCATATATGACCATTTTGATCTGTAAAATGGTTATTTTGTATAGTGTAACCTTACTCCTTAATGAATATCTAATTTCATCAAAATATATAAGTAGCTTCAACTAAAGTGCTTGATTAACTTGACATATGCCATTCATTTGTTTATTTGTTCACTCAGCAAATACCTACTTGTTTCCTCACATAAATAAGGCACTGGGAATAAAGCAATAAGCAAAACTGTTTATAACCCAGTGTATTTGCTTTGAATAGACTGGTAATGTGGAAGAAACACTTTTATGAATCAGAAATTTGTTTCTAAAAACCAAATCCTCTTTTCTACACCAAGACCATCTTAATTTGTATAATGACTGATATTCTCAGCTGTCAGAGGCTGAATTTGTGATGTTTGTTTTCATTTACTTTTAGGGTTAGGAAAGTGCTTAAGACATTTTAAAAAAACTTGCTACATGTTCCTCAACAAAAATACCTTAAATGGTAACCTTGCTGGATATTAGGTTTTGTTAAATAGTACAAGCAGTAATTTAATGTTTTCTTTAAATACCACATGAGTACTTAGCTCCAAGCATGGGATGCTGTTTTTGCATATAATTTATTCATATAATACCTAAATTAACTGAACTCAGGTTTCCCCACCCCACCACCTTCCTTGCATACCTTGCCATTTCTATTTTTAGTGTTCTCACACAGGTTCGAAAATGTATTGTGAAATGGATTTTTTTTGAGAAGCATCTATAGTAGTTTGCTAGCCTATGAAGTTATTTTTTCAATAGCCATCTGTACTCCTACCCCAGCATCTGCACAACTGCCCTTATGGAATTTCTTTCTTACTTTCTAAAGATGTTGGGTCTGAAAAAAATTATGAAATAAAGTATTGAAATAGGAGTTGTTTGAATCAAGATCACAAGAGATCCAAACCATAGAAAAAGGAAGACTTTTCCAATTTACTATAAAATAAATCAGACATCAGAAAAAAATCTTATAAAATAGTACTAAAAGAGAAAACAATAGATCCAATTCCCTTGTGGTTATAGATGCTAACTGAATCCAGCAGTACATTTTAAAATTAATGCATCATGACTAAGTAGGGTTCATTCCTGGAGTGAAAAGATGCTGTGATGTTAGGAAATCTGACAACATAACTTATTACCTCAACAAATTGAAAGAAAAAAACATTACATTACCATTTGATGAAACTGAACAGCTCAAATGGTGGTCAAGTGACTTAAAATGTTTACATGAATACAAAATTTAGTAAAATAAATATAGAAGGAAATTATTTAAATACAGTAAATGACATTTAACACAGACTTATAGGAACCATTATACTAAATGATAAAATACTGAAGTTATTTATTTGAAATAAACAAGGCAGGATATTTATAGCTTCAGTATTATGTGAAATGGTCTTAGAAGTTTAGCTATTGTAATAAGACAAGAAAGCAAAATAGTTGCTATAGATAAAAATGAAATGATAAAGCTATCTTTATGTACTTTCAATGTGAATATATATATGAGATTCTACTAAAACCTTTTCAAGTTAATAGAATTTGGTGATGTTGCTGGACACAAGCTATATCAGCAAAAATCAAGTATGTTAAAATCAGTGGGCAAAATTTTTGGAAGAAATAGAGTTTACATAGTTTCAAAGAATCCTCTCCAAGATATTTATTAACTACAAAAGAAGAGATAGTAACTTTCTAGTAAAGAAAGCCAGTATAAATCACTATAACCAAGTGATAAAGGTAAAAATCCCCCATATTAAGACATCATGTACCCCTTCATGTGAGGCACTGAATGACACATACCATCATTTTTCTTGTATTCCTACTTCAAATGCATAAACTCAGTCCAGTCGTAAGAAAACATCAGACAAAAAGGCCAAGTTGAAAGGCATTTAATAAAATGATTGATCAATAATTTTCAAATGTCAAGGTCATGAAACCCAAGGAAAGAATGAAAAACTGTGTAAGGCTGCAAAAAAAGAAAAAGAAAAAGAAAAAACTAACCAAATGCAGTGTGAGATCTTGGATAGGATTGGAACAAAGGGCATTAGTAAAACACTGGTAGTTGCTAGTCATAATTTTGTTTAAAATATGTTTGAAAAGAGAAAAATGACAAGTGTCTACTGAGACATCCTACAGTCTCCTCTGCAGCAGAGTGTTGCAAGGTTGCACCAACAATCATCCCATTCTTTATGCACATGCTCTACATTTCCCTCATCCTTGTTCTGCGTTTTGCTTGCCTAGGTCGCTTGTGCAGTGCAGCAACCCAAACATTCATCCCTGTGATTTTTGAGGTTCTGGTTACTTTGCCTTATCAGACTATTATTGTATAATTGCCCATTCATAGTTACCCCCAGATACAAAAAACATGACGAATTGCCTATTAATAGGCAGAAGAACCAACCTGGCTAGGTGGTAGCTGTAACTTTAGGTTTGGTAAGATTCTTATTGTGTCAACTAGTCAATGTATGCCTGACTTCAGAACCAAAAGCTGTAGACTATAGCAGAGGCTGAAGTTGTAGCAAAGAGAAGCACAAATTCCCCTATTGTATCACTGGGAGCGAAGATGAGAGGGACACCCCTTGATTTCCAGACTGGTGTATTTTTCCAGGGATGTAGAACCATACAGTGACTATTGGTTTGGATTATATATCGTATCTGGAAGGACAGTTGCTCAGTACCACAGGCTGTAGCACCCCCACCCCACTCCCAGTCTGGGCACCTCAGCTGCACTAAGAGACCATTCCTGAAGTGCCTACTCCCTGGGATGCACCCACAGGTCCCTTCCCTGTATGTCTTTGCCTCCCATCTTCTAATCTTGCTCCTTTTAGATACTTGCTCATGCAGCCAGACCAATCACCAGTTCCCGAGGCTCCATGAATATCCTGAGATCACTTCTCTGCCCCACACTAAGTTTGGGACAGATGTGCTTCTTGAAATATGCTCACTAGGATGAGGACTCCCCTCGGGGTTATTATCGGGGTCACTTCTAAAAGTGTAGCAGACAGCTTTTAGCTTATTGAGCTGAGTCATCAGTGAGCCCCCTCAGAGCTGGGTCCTCCCTCCTCCACTGACTGGTCCTAGGGAACATTGGCCGTGGCCCTAGAGTTGAGCTCAGAGTGAGTGAGATAGCTGGGGGATTTATACTTCAATTTCCATCAGTTTTCTAGAGATGGTTTATCCCCCTGCTCTTCAGGGGGGCAGCCAACCATGAAGCATCTGGAAGGATGTAACAGGGAGCATCTAAGCAGGGAGGTCTCCAGGATGCAGGATGCCAGCCCACAGAAGTGACTGCCACACTAGCAAAAACCAGCTGCACAATGGAAATGAAAAAATCATATTCACCCTATTAGTCAGGAATAAATTTGCTAATGAAAGCATAGAGCCTATATGAAGAAAGCTATAAAATCTTATTGAAGGTCTTCAAATAAAATCCCCTAAAATGGAGAAACACCATGTTCTGGCTATAGGAAAACTTCATGCCATAACAATATCACTTCTCAAATCAACTGAAAAATGAAATGCAATCAATTCAGCATCCCACTGTTTCTTAT
Source organism: Heterocephalus glaber (assembly GCF_053883595.1). Classification (NCBI taxonomy): domain Eukaryota; kingdom Metazoa; phylum Chordata; class Mammalia; order Rodentia; family Bathyergidae; genus Heterocephalus; species Heterocephalus glaber. The sequence continues at coordinate 66,573,103 of NW_028258320.1, forward strand.
GCTTGTGCTGGGAGTTCATGAACTACTTTAAAGTTTTTATAGAGTAATAACTATCAGAGAATGATGAAAAGAAGTTTGGATGAGGAAAATGCTCGTGAGTTTCCCTTAAAATTATAAAACTCATTACACTATACTATATACTATTATATATAGTTTATCTCTCTTTCTCTTTGAATATACACACATAGGTGTACATACAGGCACAAAACTGTACTATAAACAATATACTATTGACAGAGGAATAAAGCAATAGATCAAAACCAAAATAGATCCAGAAATAGATCCACAGTCTACATGAGGACAAAGTACATGTCAAATGTGACTTTTTTAGTTCTGTGGAAAAAGGGTCATTTCATTGTAAATGATGCAGGAGTAACTGGCTGGCCATTGGGGTTGGGTAGGAATGCTACATCTCAAGCCTCACTTCATAAACAAAAATAAATTCCAGATGAAATATTCAAAAATTAGGAGTTTGGAGGCAGTTCGGCCCTCTCTGTCTGAGCAGTGGGAGAGAAGAGGGTGTGCCCTCACTGAAGGAGGGAGTCCTAAGGGCCCTCCTGTGGTAAGACTGGATGCTCCCCCACTGCCTGGCCAACTCCGGTGACTGGGAGCGTGGGTACCATGTTCCAAAGCTAGCCTGTCCCCAGCCTGGGACAAGCTGTGTTTCCTCCCGACTTGCCTATATGAAGCTTTTGTGCCTCAGAAAGTTACTTACCACCTCCGAACCTCAGTTTTCTCCATCCTGGAAGACTTAATGGGATGACCAATGCCACACTTCAAACCATGCCAGGAGCATAGTAAGCACCAATAAATGTTAGTTGGGACTATTTTTATTATTATCCTTCACACATTCTGTATTGTTCTCTGCCAGAGATCAAATAAAACCAATTGTTCCCTTTTGGGAAAATAGCCTCCCATACAGGTAGCTGCCCCTGAGAACTAGCCAGTGCAGCAGCTCACATCTGCATCCATCCCCAGGAGCACCCGGTCTCACTCTAATTATTTTTATTGTTCTGCTTTAACACATGGCTATTTAATTTCCTTTGTACTTTTTTCCAAAGGCTGTCATTTCACTCTTTGTGAAAATCCAGCCTGACTAGGTCTACTTGGAGCCTCTCACTTGCAAATGTGTTTTTTTTTTGTTAAAGACATTTCATCCACTAATTTAGAAATGTAAGGAACAATGCCTGCCTTGACCCTATCAGTTTAGACTAATCCCTGAATTGCATTGTACTCTTTTAATTAGATGTCCCAATTGTTTTCCCTGTTCCAGGCTGAGACTCTTCAGGGATCTGTGAGATCTGAAAAAGATTTTCTGTAAAGGAATCTTAAACAAACCACAAACAGGTCTACTTTTGCCCTGTACCTGCATACTTCACCTTAGTGCCCGACTGGCTGTGGCCCCTTATGCATCCTAGACTTCCTCCAAGCCTGATGTGAGTGGTCATTTTCTAGCTGTTTGAGATGATGCCCATTCTTATACCAAATTAGGAACTTGAGATTTTCTTACCTCTTTTTTTGGAGAAGGCATGTGATGGGAGGGACGGGAAACACTGAGAATCGAACCCAGGGTCTTTGCATTGAGATACATCCCCAGTCCTTTTCTATTTATTTGTTTGTTTATTTATTTATTTATTTTGAGACAAGGTCTCACGAAATCACTAATTTGCTCAAGCTGGACTTGAACTTGTGATTCTCCTGAGTGCCAGTATTAGAGGCATGCACCACCATGTCTGTCTTCTTGTTCTCTTAAATGGACGAGCCCTTTCAGCAGAGGAAGCTAACAAGTGACCAAGCACTACACACAGTTGTTTCTATGTATGTAGAGTATTAGCTAAATGTTTGAACTGTCCAGAATTTTTCGTGAAACTTTTTGTTTTAAAATAAGTTTAACATTCACAGGAACTTGCAAAAAAAAATAGTTCAGAGATCTCCCGTGTAGCTTTCAGATAGCTCCCCCTAATGATAATCTCTCCCATAAGCGTAGCGTACTGTCAAAACCAGAAACTGATGTCAGTATACATCATGGTGGCAAACCTATGGCATGTGTGCTGCAACGGGCTGTTTGTATCATTTTTGAAATGAAATGAAATTAACTGGACGTCCTCAATAATGTCAAAGAAAGGGTTAAATGGGATGGAAGATCTTTTTCTGAATGTCAGGCAAGCCCTGATTGATTAAACCCTGATTAGGTGCCTTTACACTTGCCCTTGATATTCCTTTGGGTGCTGCAGGCTTTACTGCCTTCAAGACTCCCTAAAACTGGGTTTCCTGCACATTCAGTATAAGTGCAGGGATGAAAACCTTTTTAGCTTTATAGTTGGCCATGAACTTGGTTATGGTTTAGATCTAGATGTTCCCCAAGAGCCTCATGTGCTCAGAGGCAGTGCTTGTGGGAGGTGATTGGATTGTGGGGCACTATAGCTGACTTGCTATTAGAAGATCTGAAGAGGCGACCACTGGGGGCCTGAGCTGGAAGGGTCTATCCCATCCTCCAGTCCCTTCTCTCTCTGCTTCCTGGCTGCCATGATGTGAGCACCTTTTTCTCCACCATGCCCCTCTGCCATGCTGCTCTGTCTTGGAGCTTGCCAACCAGGACTGTAAATGTGAGGCAAATAAACCTCTCCTCCTGTAAGCTGTGGGTATGGGCAATGAAGAGAGTGACTAAGACAAACCCCAAGACCCTGAAATATTTCAAATTCCAGGTGTAGCAGCTGCAATGGATCTGGACATCAAATTACTTGGGTTATTGGAATTAGGGAAAGAAAATATTACTTTAAAGTCACCCTTGGCTTCCAAATGGGGCACTATAATTTTTCTCAACTTTGAGCTATATTCTACCTTCAAAGAAATGGTATGTGGGGGATTTGCTAATTTGCTACAGCAATGGTCTATATAAAGACTGTAAAGCATTAGTAAACCTTCCTGAGTTAAACTACAGAAAAACCATTATTGACCAGGAGTCATTTTTTTCTATTTATTTTGATATAATATTAAATGCAAAATTACTATTATTATTAATTAAAAATTGCACTAGCTGCTAAAATCTTAATGAAGGATTTGGGCAGATCATCAAATACACAACAGTTCTTTCAAATTCATGGTACTTGAGGCACTTTTAACTGCTGGGCAACCATAGACTCAATTTCTTTTGCTGTTTTGAGTGGCTGTTCTGGCAGGGTGAACCATGAGGTATCCTTAGAAAGCTCACTCCCAAGGCCATGATTGTAGAAACCAGAAGAGGGGAAACAGAGGCAGCAAAGGATTTCTGGGACCAACACTGGCCACCTGGTAGAGACTTTCTGGACAGGTGAGACTGTGTGTGGATTGAGAGAGACACAAGTCTTGGGTGGTCAGTAGTGTTCACCATGAGCCCAGGAGGGGAAATGATCTTGTGAAGACCAACAGATGACAATTCTAGGACTCTTACCTCAATAAAGGCAACATGAAGCAGAAAGGGCATTAAATTATCTTGCTATTTATACTAAGTATTATTCTAAAAAATGTTTAAGGCAGTTTGCAAGCATATGCAATTCATGTGTGTGGGAATCCAGGACTGTTTGTATCTGGGGGGTGTCCATGCTCAGGATTTTATCAAGTGTCCTTGGGGCAGTTTCACGACATGTGTGAGCCTTAGTTTTGTTGTAAAATCAAGTGAAATGGACCAAACCACCTTTGAGGTTTCTTCCAACCCTAACTCTTATGCTTTTCAAAATGTCCCACACACCAGGAGAATGCTTCTCTGTAAAAAACATAACAAAACAAAATACTTCCAGAGTGCTCATTAAGTGCCAGGTCCTTAAAACAATGCTCTGGATTTCATGGCTATCATTATACCATATTACAAATTAAGACACTGAGGATCCAAGAAAATTAAGTAAACTGCCGAAGACTACAGATGGAATAAGAGCTAAGAAAAGACCAAATGTGTTGTGAAGCTTAAGATAAAATGAAAAGGCTGGGAGAAAGACCCCTAAATATATAGATGATGTATGTTTTAATGGAGGATCAGGAATTTGAGTCCATGCCCCTGAGGCTGATAATAGGTCTCATCTCAGTTCTCCTTGGGGGACATCCAGTAGCTGGGGCCACTCATTCTACTGTATCAGGGTCTCCATAGGGCATTTTTGTCACTAAGGATGATTCATGAACAGTGAAGCTGTGCTTTACAACTACTTAAAAAATTCTGAGTCTGTGTCCCAAACTAGACAAATTAAATCAGAATCCCAGAGGGAGTTGTCTGGGCTTGGACAGTGTTTAAAGCTCCCCCAGTTGATTTTAACATGCAGCCTAAGAAGAGCACCACAGCATTAGTTGCCCGTTCTTGCCCAAGTCAAAACCTGCACTAGCCATTTCTAGACATCAGTTGGCACATTGATTATCTTTCCAGTGCTGGGACAAAATACTTCATATACGCAACTTAAAGAAGAAAAGGTTTATTTTGGCTCATGGATTCAGAGGTTTCAGTCCAAGTCCTGCTGGCTCCAAGGCACAGATACAGTGGCAGAAGGGCATGGCAGAGGTAGGCTGCTCATTTTATGGCAGCCTAAAATAGAATATAGAATAGAAGAGCCAGAGAAGAAGGGGCAGGGACAAAAATACACTCTTCCAGGTTACATCCCTAGTGATTTATTTCCTCCAACCAGGCCCCACCTCCTAACAGCACTGTTATGGCTTGTATCTAGATGTTCCCCCCAAAGCCTCATGGGGCTTTTCACAGCTAGCTGGATCCAGGGTGTGTTAATATGAACTAAAGTTATGTGATAACTAAATTAGTCAACTGATTGGTTTAGCATAGTTCTGGGTGGTGACAGGAAGGCCCAACCTGGGTATGGGTGGCATCATCCAATAGGCTTGTAGCCTGGATAGGATAAAAGGGAAAGGAAGGCTCACTGCTTATTGCCTCCTGCTTACCCTGCTTTGGACTGTTTCTCCTCTTCCAGGCCCTCTACTATGCCAGTCTACCTTTGAGCCAGTCAAGAATAAACTGAAACCTCTATAACTCCTTTAATTTGTGGATGTTGTGTATTTTGTCCAGCAACAAAGAGGTGACTAAGACAAGCACATTCAGCCATGAGTTCATCAATGGATTAACCCATTGATGAGGTTAGTACCCCATTGTTTAACCACCTTCCGAAGCCCCTACTTGTGGACACACGAGCCTTTTAGGGGACATTTTTGCTCCCAAACATAACACCTGGCAAGCCAATGCCATTTCATGGCAAGGAACTCACAAATCTACAGTTAAAAGAGAAACACAAGAACAGCCTCAGGAAATTTTCATAAATATAAAGTGATTCCTTTTAAAGGGTTGGCTTTTCTTCTGAAATTATTCCCTTCCTCTTTCTTTTGTCCTCTTTAAAAGTGCCTTTTATTTTATGAAATGTTGTTGGGGGCAAAAGTTGTTCATTATAAAATAAAGAGCAACAAATCCTATTTGGTTCTCTGAATTTTTTTTTAAAAATCCAAAAGTCTAAGAATCACACCTCTACAAAATAGATTTAAACATTTCAGTAGATATACTCTCCACCCTCCATGCCTGGCACTACCCTACCACCCCAGGCTCCTCAAATGAAAGCAAAAGTCACCTCACTCAATAAGGTACCAACTCTATTATGAGTCAGAACTCAGGAAATGACTCCAGCCTGTGCACAGGTATTTTGATGGAAGGCAGACAGATTCTGAGTCAGGTTAAACAGTACAGAGTGTGCCATCATGCTATTTGCTGAATTTTTTTTTAAATGGTGATATTCATGGTTAACAACCCAAACTGATCATCTTCAAAATAAGATCCTGGGGCATGTGCTAGATCTGTGATTTTCAAATGTTAGCATGCCTCAGGATTACGCAGAGGGCTTGTTAAAAACCAGATTTTCTGACCCCCATGAGCATCTAATTCAGGAGGTATGTGGTGGGGCCTCAGAAATCTGCATTTCTAACAAGCTCCAAGGTGCACAGATGTTGCTGGCCCAGGACCACACTTGGAGAACTATTGCTCTAGGTAAAGCAGCATTTCCTGAGAAAATGTGAATCACAAAGATATTTCTCCTGCCAAAAAAAAAAAAGTATATTTTTAGTTTAGTTTGTCTATATAGTAAACTAGGTGAACCTCTAGCAGGAATAAGTCCTTTAAAGCAAATGATCTGTAGTAGTCTTAGAAAATATATATATATATATATATATATTTGAAAAAATAGCATGACATTAGCTGAGAATTTCCGGGTGGGAGGGAGAGTCTCCTGTGCTGGAGCTATGGGAGTGATTCCCTAAGGGAGTGGTCTCCCTCCAGGCCTGGATTTAATGTCTTTGGGTCTGTCCCAGACACCGCTCCCTCACTGCACTTGATTCATAGAGCAACTGATAAGATGAGCCTTCCCAAAGGGCAGTTCCCTTCCGATCCTGCTGTCCATCCCTGACAACAGTCCCCCTAAATTTAGCAGACGTGGAAAGACCCACGCAGCCACGCAGCCCCACTCCGGGGCACACCTGCAGCCCGCCGGACAGCCCACCAGCCTCCAGACCGTCCTTAGCAAAATTAGGCTATCTTTCATTAGCTATCTATCATGTGGCCTCCGCCAGGCTGCAGGATATGAGGGCCATTTAATTAGGCCCTGCACCACTCGCTGGTGTGAAAAGGCTCTCAAACGCTTTGATTCCCCACTGCTTCGCAGCAGGAAGTTGTTGGCGATAATTGACATAGGATTTCCTTGTTAACCAGCAGCAGACATGCCGGATTAAAGCGACAGAGATCTCTAGAAGAAAGTGAAAGAGATAAGAAGCTCGGGAAGACTTCTGCTTATTTGGCACTTGAGGATGGGGAGGAAACACCAATAACCCACTCAAGTGGCGACTCCAGAGTGGAAGGGCGTCCCCTTATCAGACCTATTTCAGCTTGGCTGATCAAAGATTGACTCCCCGTAAAATCACATAGGCCTGGGGTTTGTTAGTTTATTAAGCGGCAGGTTTTAGGAATTATCACAGGTTTAAAGATGGATTGCAGTTTATGTGAAGGGGGAGAGAATTATCGGGTTTTCATTTTAACAATTATAAAATATCACAGCTGAAAGCTTGCTTGCAAATGACATAATTTTCCACTGCCAACTAAATGGGTCATTGTGCGGCTGCATGTAAGCGTTCTCGAGAAGGGAGGAAATTAACTCTGGGGAGGACTGAGGACGAGGGGCTTCCGAACGCCTTGTTCCACTTCGGGATCCCGTGCGATCTCATTTTGCCCTGTGCGATTCCATAGGTAATTATATTTAATTTCTTACTGGGGCCATTTAGGTCGGCTTGGATTAAAAGAGAGGTCCGAGAGAAGCAACCCACTGAGATGACTCTTACAATGCCGTTGTGATAAATGATACCGAAATAGAGCTGCATGAGTGGAGGGAAACAAATGTCCACTTTGGAGTAGAGACAATTACTGTGTATCACTTAATAACTCAACTTACAAGAGCACATGTGGCATTAATAAAGAGCTAGGAGCTAAAGGCATGTTGTGGGACTTCTTTTGAGAACTATATACAGGTCCTGCAAGGGTGGGGCTGTGAGGCAGGTTTGCAGTTCTGCCCATCTGTGTCCTTGACCACGGATCCATCTTTCAGATAAATCCATAATCAAAAGAACTCGCATCTGTGCCAATGTTTTTCAATGCTACTTGCTGATTTTTGTTTCAATTATCAAAAAGATAGGTGTTTGTGGTAGAAAATTTAGAAAACACAGCAAAATAGTAAGAGTGAATAAAAATATTCCTCCCCTCACCCAGTGGTAAGCACAGACAAAGCCTCGCAGGTTTTGTTGTTACTCATATACAGATGTCCTTTCTTATAAAGTCAGGCTCACTCCTTGTGTTTTAAAAAGATGCATAGTTTACTTAATAAAACATTAATTTTTCCTATAATTGGGAAATATTTTTTGGAAACTATGATTTTTGAATTATGGAATTATGTATGATGGCATAATTTATTTAGATAATTCCCAATAGACCTTTAGAGTATCTTTAATTTTTTGCTACTATGTTCAAAGCTAAAATGACTAGCTCTGCATATAACTCTTTGTATTTGTGTTTGGCCACTTCCTTTGCAGAGTTAGAATTAAAAGCAGAATTCTTGGCTCAAAGGGTATGCTGGGCATTTTTAAGGGTACTGATTCCTACTCAAATTTGCAGATTTGTAAGTTAGCTTGAAGTTAATTGTTTTTGTTTTGTTTTGTTTTTGGAGTTGAGGTCAGAAACATTTTGTGTCAGCCATCCCAAAATGGGAGCAGATGAGAGCAGCTATTTCATCAAAAGAAGATTAGTCATTCTGTCTTTCTGTCCGATCTGACCTTTTGCAGTTAAACACTGTGACAATGACAATAAACAGTGGCCCAATAATCAAGTTAATAGGGCCAAACTCTGAAGATAATCATGTCAGTGCTAACAATTTAAACATGGACCACATGAACACATCTTTTATCTGAGAAGTTCAAGTTCTTGTAAGAGCACCGATTCATTACCATTCACAAATGCAGAGGGATGGTTGAAAAAAACAACAAAAACAAAAACCTTTAAAACAAACTGAAAGGAAAGCAGGGAGAAGAAGGTGGGGAAGCTAATTCTGAAACAGGCTTTTTAAAGAAAACAACTCCCAGGATCTAAATGTAGAGAGAAGATGGCTGATTTTGCTTTTGTTTGTTTTGTTGTGTTGTGTTGTGTTTGCAGCAGAAAGGCCTGGGCTTGTCACAGTCATTGAGTCTTTGAGAATCTGTCTTGAAAACAGCAAAATTAACATTGTCTTGGCTCTCTGTGCTTCAATATCACTCTTATTCAAGGGGGGGTTCAGGTACAAAAAAGTCCAATCCCTGCTCTTCTGAGGAATAATCAGCATACAGATAGTAGAGAGCCTCTGGGGTGGGATATTCCTTTGGAATGAAAGAAAGTGGACTACAAAGACAAAAGTTTTTCTGCTAAAGGATTTTTCTGCATACTTTGTTCAGAAAGAGGATTTGAAAAGATCCTCTTTTTATATATATATATATATATATATATATATCCTCTCTCTCTTCATATATATATACATATATATATGTATATATATATATTCATCTACGGAAAGATAGCTATTTCTGTATTTTATGGGTGAAGAGGATACTTTTAATTGACTATAGTCCTTAAAATGTATATTTTCCTATAAGTTATTTTTTAAAAACTCAATGCAGACATTGTCTATTTGATAACATATTATAAGCAATATTTTAGTGTTCATTATTTTGAAGCCACTTGTGTTTCTCTACTACCAGCAAAGTTGGAAACTCACTGGTTACCTCCCAATGCCAGAGAAAGTGGATCCATTGAGCCCAGACAGAGTGCACCAAGTGCCAGGAATTAGCCTGATCTTTCCTGGGGAAAAATAAACTGGCACGACTCTATTTATCCCAAGTTTTCTTTTCTTGTTCTCTTTAGTTCAGGTATTTCCTAATTATTTTATAAGGCCAGCGCAATGAGGATTTTTAACCACAGTGTAACCTAGTGAACTGAAGTTTATTTATAAATCATGCCTCTATAACAGTTACCTCAACTTTCAACACTTTTACCATCCAAAGGGCTGAAAAGTAGCCAGCCTCCTTTTCCCCCGAACCTGCTGATGAGAGAGACTTAGAAATCATTTCAACAGCCGGCAACTTTGCTCAGAGAAACATCTGTTCAGGGGAGGCGGGCAAACCAGGGAGTATCAGTAACTGAAATAAAATAGAGCAGGGACATCACTTTGATCTGTGCCTTGGGAAGGATTGTTCCTGCACCCCTTGTAATTTGGGGTGCAGAAATCAGAGACAAACAGATCTTATTGTCATCATTGTCTCATGACCATCTCGAGAAATTTCCAGCAAAGGTCTGGGAAAAAAATCACACAATGCCCCAGGTGCTAGTAATAATGTCCAACTCACAAGGCAAACTTTCTCAGCACCAGAGAGGTAAATGAAAACTAAATTTCTAAGCTCAAGTTTAAGATTGTATCTATAAAGAACATCCACAGAGAAGGCCAGGGAGCTCTTCCTAAATATCCATGGGCAATTCGGCTTTTGTAAATAAGGAAGAGTTTGTACCTTCACTATTATACACAGGCCAACTCCTGATTGCAAACCCTATCAATTTCCTTCAGAGCCTAACAAAGCACAGTTTGTTTTAAAAAAATCCCTCCTTCCAGAATTGCTTTTATCATTAAGATACAAAATTTTCAACCATGAGAGAAGAATCATTATTATGTGATCTGTATATAAAAATATATATGAACTATATATAAAAATCAATGTAATGTATTATATAAGAATTCTATATAAGAATATAGAATATATAACATACTAAGATGATTATATACATATATATTAAAAGAAAAAAGAGTGATGTGCATAAGCAGTTTTTAAATAGTCATTTTTTTTCAAACCTTTCTGTGGCAAATATCCTGCTAGAGGATTCCGCTACAGGTTGCTCATACTTCTTCCTCAGTCGAAGCCAAAAAGTGCTCTCAAAGGTGAGCTGACTTTCTAAACACTGTAATGAAAGTCATTCGTGTATATCAGGGTTTCCTGTGTTATGCCAGGTACAGTTTTAAGTGCTTTACATATATGATCTAAATTAATCCTCCTGCTACCCTACATAGGAAACTAATTTCTAAAACTAGAAGTCTCCATTTTCTCCTTTCTTTAGAAATACGTGTCTACTTTGGTCAGGCTCTGCACTAGTTGCCAAGGATACAGAAATGAATTCATTTCCACTGAATGCAGGTGGGAGAAATAGACCACAAACAAATAAGCAGAAGAGGGCAAACTAGGAGACGTAGTGCAGAGTGGCTAGTGACTGGCTTCTGACTCAGAGGGTCTAGAGATGGGATCCCAGCTCTGTCCCTTCTGTTGTGGGTTTTTTGGGTAAACTGTGTGGCTTTTCTAAGCCTGAAGTGTCTACCTACAAAGTGACAGTCATAACACTGATTATTGCAAGGATTAAAGATACTCACATGTCACTCCCATAGTAAGATGAATAATAAATGATATTACCTGCTCATTGTTATTATTGTTAGTACTGTAACAATCTAGGAAAGTATTATGGGATTACAAAAGATCTCAGAATAAGTAGTTTCCATTTGTAACACCAGTCTCGCTGCCAGATTTCCCAGGTTTTTCAGTTGTTCCCAAAGTTCACCCACAGCCCACAGCTGAATGAGTGCTGGAAGCTTCTTCAGTCTGTAGACAGATCACCCACCTGCTCTCCATTCTGAGGATTAATGCTTTCTTTTCTTCCCTGAGATCACACATTTTTAAAATTTTTATGTTATTTTAAAATTAGGTGTGTGTAGTACAATGTCCTTTACAGAATGAAGACAACAGATAATAATCATGGAGGGATACTAGTGAGTTTATTAGACGATCCTATGTAAAGCACACTCATCACTTTTTGAAAATAATTTTATTGCTTCACAAAGTCTGGATTATACAAAGTGTCTTTGCAAGAGCAAAAGTCAACTTTCACCTGAGAAAAGGTGTATTTGGGGGCATTTATTTTCATTTTTCTGGGGAAATAGGGCTCTTGAGATTCCTCTGAGTAAAAGATTCATTTTTCTAAGTGATGCATCTGCTTTTAATGTCTGAAATGCTGGGATGGAACAGACATAGCTCTTCTGGTCTGGGGCTTTGTAAATAGCCAGAAGTCTCCATGATAAAGACAAGCAACCATCGAATAGAGAAATAACTCCAAGACAGAGTGCTGTGGCCACCTGGTGTCACCTTCCTGACAACCTATAAATGGGCCATATTGAAGAAGTGAATGGGCCTTTCTTTGGTCATTTTCAACTGGAAACTAATAACCCCCGTCATGATATCAGGCATGCAATAACCTCAGTTAAAACTAGGTTCATCAAATAAATCACTCAGGAATTTTTCTATTTCTTTTTCTGGACACATTGCACATCTGCTCAATGAAAGGAGGAAAGAAGCAATATTTCTTTGATCAGGATTTTTTTTAATATTCCTCTATCTATCCCTTGGGATGCTATCTTTTCAAGTGGGTGCAGATAGTACATCACTTTCTAATGAACGTGGAGAATTTATGAATTTAAGCTATAAAACCATATATGAGGGATTTTAGTTTATCTCAATCTATATTTTACATTGTCATGAGAAAATAAACCGGACCACAAAGCTGTATTGTGCCTAGTTCACTAAATCTCCTGATCTCTCGTGACCTTTTCAATGTGTTCCATTTGTGGCCACATGTGGGAGAGGGATACAAACAGATGATTGCTTTGTTCTTTCCCCCAATATGTCTAAATACATGTTATACTTTTCATACCCTCTTGGTCGTGGACAGTAAGGGCTTGGCCGGTACATCTGACATCAGCCTCAGCTAATCTTGTCACATGTTAACATCTTACTGATTCTCTTAATACTTTACTAGACATTGGATGAATTCTGAAATTTGTAAATGAACACAGTTATCATCCAGTGGGCTAAGGATCTTAGAAGCCCTAGCTTAGCTCCATGAGTTGTAAAGAATTACGGGTAGAAGATGTCTTTTCTGCATGAAAAATAGCAGAAGCTGCACAGACAACTAGGCAAGCTAAGCTCTCCTATATATAGCATAAAAAGGGAATGAAAAGACAGCCTCTAGTCTGCTCCTGCTGATCTGTCCTATGGGTGTAGGGAGAAGTCTGGGGTGGGAGAGGGGTCACAGGACTGAGTCCAGTAGACCCAATTCAAGTCCTAGCTGTGCACCTGGCAGTAAAAGAACAATTATATCAGCTTGGAGCTTCTCGTTGATGAATTTGGGATATTGGTACTGACTGATGGATTGGTTTGTTTTTTTTGTTTGTTTTGGTTTTGGGGGGGGGGGTTTGGTACCAGGGATCGAACTCGTGTCCTTGTGCTTGGGAGGCAGGCGGCAGAACTACTGAGCTAAATCCCCAGCCCCTGGTGGATTGGTTTTAAGGAATTCAAGAATTAAAATTTAGGAACCACTTGGCAGTTTGTGGGCTATATAACAGGTGCCCCCAAAATGTTGGTTCCCTTTCTCTTCCCGGATTGAAAGCCCATTCTTGCAACTTGCTAGCTATGTAATTCTGAGCATGCTACTTAACCTTGCTGATCTTCAGCATCCTCCTCCGTAAAGGGAAGACTGTTATCAAATGTATCCTATAGGGTTGTTGTAAATGAGATAATTAGGAGTCAAGCACCTAGTGTAGTGCTTGACATGCAGTAGGTGTTATTTACTGTTATTATTACTCTACTTTTTTCATTCATACTGTAATTTCTGTTATTTCAACTTTGCTGTTACTTTTCCTCTTCTTGGTACTTTTTCTTGGGTTTCCATTTCTTCCTCTGGAAATTGACAGGATTGGGCCTCACAGTACTTTCCTCCCTTCTTGCTTTCAGCTGTTATACCTTGTACTTTTTATCATCTATGAATTGCCAGACAATGTAGATAGCAGTTTTCTAATTTGCTTTTCCTACCAATGTTTTTTCCTCAAAAGAATCATAATAGCACTTATTGAAGGCCTGCTATGCACTTGACATATTTTTTTAAAAAATAATTTTGCTGATTTGAAATAATTATAGGGTTACAAAAAAATTTCTAAAAGTTAGGGTTCCTGTGTGTCCTTCCTGGGGTTTCAGTCTCCCCTGCTGTTACCATCTCATGCAGTCATAGCTCGGTACTCGACTGCTTCGACACTCAATGCATTTGCCACTCGATGACTTTGGACCTGAGAATTTTGTCCCAGTACTTGTCATTTGTCTAGTACTTGGTGTGCAACTTAGCACTTGTCGCTGTTGATTGGCTCATGACTCATTACCCTTTCCATCCAAAACAGTTTGTTTGGTACTTGTCATTTTTGGTACTCACCACACCCCCTAGAACTAATTAACTGTAAGTGCTGAGGTATCACTACATTACCATGACACATTTGTCTAACTCAGGAACCAGCCTTGATGCACACACTGAGCCCCTTGAACCTGAAATCTGAAGTGCTCCAAAATCTGAGAAGTTTTGAGCACCAACTTGTTAACTAAACTCTAGACTTTATTTAGATTCAACCATTTTTTTCATCAATGTGCGTTTTCTGTTCCAGGGAAAAGCTGTGACTATTTGCCAGTCTTTCCTTATTTTTCGTGGTCTTGACAGGTTTGAGGAGCACAGATATTTTGATCTCTCTCCCCAGGAATTTGTTTGTCTGTTCTTTTCCTCGTGGTCTGATGGTAGGTTTGTGGGGAAGAATACGGGGGGCAGGGGGTGACACCCTCAGTGTACTCCATGGGACTCAGGGGGACATGAGAAGCAACACCACCGGGTGTCCCTTTAATGTATAGCCCATAGCATGGACCAATCTCATCTTGTTGCTCCATAGTTTGGGGATGTTTGAGATGTTTTCAGCTTTTGGAGACTATGAATAAAACCTCCAAAAACACAAGCAGGCCTTCGTGTGAACATTAAGGTTTTCTTTCATTTGGATGGATACCTGTGAGTGGATGCAGTTGTTGAGTTATATGACTGGTGTATTTAATGTAACAAGGATCTGCCAAGCTTTTTTCCAAAGTGGATGTGCCATTCTGTATTCCGACTAGCAAAATATGAGAGTTCCAGTTCGTCATGCATCTGTTAGCCCTTGATATTGTCAGGTATTCAAATTATTGTTTCACTTTGCATTTGCCTAATGGTTAATGGTGTTGAGTATCTTTCATAGCCTTACTTGCACTGTGTATCTTTTTTTTTTTTCTTTTAAGAGGTACTGGGGATTGAATCCAGGGTCACACAGGTTCACACTGAATTGCCCATGCTGAGTTCAAACTTATAATCTTCCTGCCTCAGCCTCCCGGGGTGCTGGGATTGTAGGCCTGCATCACCACACCCCACCTGCACTGTATGTCCTCTTTAATGAAGTTTCTTGCCATTTTTTAAAAAAATGAGTTTATATTGTTTTACTATTCAAATTTGAAAATGACATATATCCTGCCTGTAAGTCCTATCTGAGGTATAGATTTTGAAAATATTTTTCCCAATGTATGACAGGATTTCTTGGTTTTTATTTTTGTTTTCTTACATGCCTTTGAAGAATAGTTCTTAATTTGGATGAGGTCAAATCTACCAATTCTTTTCTACATGGATCACACTTTTGGTGTCCTGTCTAAAAAGTACAGTATATGCTAACTAATGTCACAAAGATGTGTGTATGATGCCTTAACAGAATTATAGCTTGACACTTCATATTCATACCTATGAGTCATTTCGAGTTAGTTTTTATAAATAATGTGGCATTTGGTGAGATCCGGATTTAGTATGTGGATATTGGATTATTCCAGCCCCATTTTTTTTTTTTTTTGCTTAAATTCTTTTATTGGTACATTTTAGGTATACCATACATTTACATTTATCATTGGGTGCTTGTACCTGTACATGATGGATCTTGGTTCTTATTTTTTCCCCCATTACCTGTGCGCCCTTTACCGCCCCCCCTTCCCTATTTACAAGACTTTCTTTCCATTTTTTCCTTTTCTCATAATTTTTCCTCTCCCTTCTTTCCTTTCCCCTTCCCCTCCTGCTTCCCCTATCTCTTTGGACCTTTTCTTCCTATTTCACATTATCTATTATACCTTTTAGTCCTTATTTACACTTTCAGTTTCTTACACTAGAGAAACTATTCAGTATTTACACATGTGTGTCCTATTTATTTCACATAAGAGTATGGCCTCAATGTGCATCCATTTAGCTATAAATGTCTCTAGTTTCTCATTCTTTATGGCTGAGTAGTACTCCATTTTATTAAAAAAACCACATCTTCTTTATCCAGTTTCCAGTTGATGGGCATTTGGGCTGTTTCCAAGCTTTAGCTATTACAAACTGTGCTGCTATAAACATGGGTGCACATATATCGCTGTGGTACGATTCTTTTAATTCTTTTGGGAAGATATCCAGCAGACGGATAACTGGGTCAAATGGGACCCCTAGTCCTAGTTCTTTGAGGTATTTCCATACTGATTTCCACAGTAGTTGCACGAGTCTGCACTCCCACCAACAATGGAGAAGGGTTCTTCTCTCCTCATACCCAAGCCAGCATTTGTTATTGGTTAATTTCTTGGTAGCAGCCATTCTTTCTGCGGTGAGGTGGAATCTCAGTGTTGTTTTCATCTACATCTCTCGAATGACCAGTGATGTTGAACATTTTCTCATATGTTCATTTGCTGCTCTTACTTCTTTGTTTGAGAAATGTCTGTTCATTTCAGATGCCCATTTTTGAATTGGGTCTTTGAATTTGGGGGCTCTGATTTTTTTCAGTTCTTTATATATTCTAGACAGCACTCCTTTGTCTGAGGAACAGCTGCTAAAATTTTTTTCTCACATTGTAGGTTGTCTGTTAGCTCTGTTGGTGATTTCTCTTGCAGTGCAGAAGCTTTTTAATAAGATGAGATCCCAGTTGTTGATTCTTTCTGCTAGTTCCCATGCTACTGAGGTTTTGTTCATAAAGTCCTTTCCTATGCCAATGTCTTCAAGAGTTCTACCTAACTTATCTTCCAGCAAGTTTAGTGTTTCAGTTTTAATATTTAGATCTTTAATCCACTTCAATCTTAGCTTAGTGCATGGTGATAGATATGGGTCTAGTTTTAATCTTTGGCAGGTTGAAATCCAGTTTTTCCAACGGCATTTATTAAAGAATCCATCTTTCCTCCAATGAGGGTGGTTGGCTCCTTTGTCAAAGATGAGGTGGCTGAATATGTCTGGAGTCGTTTCTGCATCTTCTAATCTATTCCACTGATCCTTGGGTCTGTTTCTTTGTTAGTACCATGCTGTTTTTATCACAGTAGCTTTGTAGTATAGTTTCAAGTTGGAGATTGTGATACCCTGCCATGTCCCTGTTGCCTAGAATTGCTTTTGCTATTCTAGGTCTCTTCTGGTTCCAAATGAAATTTTGTATTGTTTTCTCTAGATCTGTGAAATATATTGTTGGAATTTCAAGCAGAATTGCATTAAATCTATATAGCAGTTTTGGAAGTATGGGCATTTTCACTATATTGGTTCTTCCTACTCAGGAACAAGGGATGTCTTTCCATTTTGTTATATCTTCTTTGACCTCCTTTTTCAGGGTGCTGTAGTTTTCAGTGTAGAGGTCTTTTGCTTCCTTTGTTAGGTTGATTTCTAGATATTTCATTTTTTTGGATGCTATTGTAAAAGGAATTGTTTCCCTAATTTCTCTCTCAGTGAGTCTGGTATTTGTGTACAGGAAGGCTATTGATTTTTGAGTGTTGACCTTGTATCCAGCTACTCTACTGAATCTGTCAATTAAGTCTAGAAGTCTTTTGGCAGAGTTTTTTGGGTCTTCTATGTAGAGTATCATATCATCAACAAATAATGACAGTTTCACTTCTTCCTTTCCTATCTTTACTCCTTTTATTTCTTTCTCTTTTCTAATTGCTATAGCTAATGTTTCCAGAACTATATTGAACAGGAGTGATGATAGTGGGCATCCTTGTCTTGTTCCTGATTTTAGAATGAAAGTTTTCAGTTCTTGACCATTTAGTATGATGTTGGCTGTTGATTTTTCATAGATAGTCTTAATCATGTTGAGATAAAGACCTATTCCAATTTTCTGTAGGGTTTTTTTTTTATCATGAATGGGTGTTGGATTTTGTCGAATGCTTTTTCTGCATCTATTGAGATGATCATATGGTTTTTGTCCTTGGCTCTGTTAATATAGTGTATTACATTTATTGATTTACATATGTTGAACCATCCCTGCATCCCTCAGACAAATCCAACTTGGTCATGGTGTATGATCTTCTTGATGACCCTCTGTATTCTATTTGCCAGTATCTTGTTGAGGATTTTTACATCTATGTTCATTAGTGAGATTGGCCTGTAGTTCTCTTTTTTGGTTGGGTCTTTCCCTGGTTTTGGAATCAAAGTAACACCTGCTTCCAGGAATTAATTTGGAAGTGTTTCTTCCCTTTCAATTTCATTGATGAGTTTAAAGAGTAATGGCAATAGTTCTTCTTTAAATGTCTTGTAGAATTCAGCAGTGAAGCCATCAGGACCTGGCCAGCCCCATTTATTAAAGAGACCATCCTCTCACCATTGAATTGCTTCTGCACTTTGGTCAAAAATCAGTTGGCCGTATGTGTTCCTCTCCACTGCCTTCTATCCCACTGGTCTTTCTCTCTGTCCTTCCTCAATCCTTGTTTTTGTTCTGCTTTGCTTTGCCTTGTTTGCATTTACAGATAAGCAAACCCAGCTCAAGTTGAGCCAGCCTCATTCCTAAGCCTGATGCACATCTGACTCTGACTCTATCACTCTTGATCAGTGAGAAGATCAAAATTTCAGGTAAAATAAGCTCTTGTGGACATTTCAAAAAGCATTGGTTAAAAAACAAACAAAACTTGTTGTCATGCAGCCTCATGGGAAGTAGAGAGGAAAGAGGTGGAACTAGACAGTGGTGTGGGGCCTGTACACTCCCATCTGCTTTCTATGGCCTCCGGACACCCTAAAGGCAGAGGCCAGCGCCTCCTTCCAAGGAGTCAGGGCTGCACAAGCTGCACCCCCGAGAGGTGAGTGGTGCTGACCACCTCGAGCCTGTCAAGAAGGAGTCCTAACAAGACAGAGTGGGGGAGAAAGACCCCGAAGGGCCTCAAAACTCTCCGCAACACCATTGCACTCAGAAAATGAGGCCTTTTAAGATTTAGTTGTTGTGACCAATGTAAACTGATATGAATTCATCCAGCTGGATCATGTATAGAAGCACTTAAATTCATTGTATGTTTACATTTTTAAAATCATGTGTACAGGTGGTTATTTTTTCACCACAAAGGTACTATTTCATAATTTAACAGAAACACTGTATTCATTTATTTTTCATGCAAAGAAGCTGCACCACATAAGTTCTAGTGGGCAATTTAGTGTTTAATCTTAGACCTCAAAATCCAGTCTGTGGTTAAGAGTGTTCACCCCAAGGAGCCCATGCTAAAGAGAAATCTCTCCACATCCAAAAACATAACAGTTTCTTCGCATCATTAATCCTTCAAATCTCTCCATTTGGGCTGATATTAAAGAAAGATACACTTTATCCTTTCAAGTTCAGAGGAGCCCTGTTCTAACATCCTTTGCCTCATACGGATTTGCCCGTAGTGTGAGACCAAGTGCATTTTCTGAAATTTAAGCATTTTCAGTAAGAACCTGATAGGACCCAGCTGAGCTGTAAAACACCTGTCAGGCCTGTGTCCCAACACCGGGATGACAAAGAAGGTCTGCCAAACACTGAGAGCCTTGAATTAGCCCAATAGAACATACCTTTGTGGGGCCCTCAGGGACCCTGGCTTAATGAATTAAAAGGAGTGATTTATAATTAGCCCAGCAATTGTGCTGAATGGGTGTTTCCAATGTGATTGAAATGTGTGCCTAAACCAAGCTGAAGAGTGCCTATAATTCTAATTACATGGGGGTTTCCCCCTGCTTAGAGAACCCATTTTCAATAGACAAAGGGGGACGGGGAGGAACATAGCTCTTTCTTAAGAACCTACTATGTGTTTAGCAGGTAGCATTTATTAACTTATGTTAGCTTCACAGAACCTCTAAGAGGAAGACAGTAAATTCCAAATGGGTAGGGCTCAGAAATGAGATTTATATTTTTATTTTTCCTAGGAAAATGACACCATCCCCCCTAGAAACCCTACCTGCCTTGTAGGGTCATTTGTTCCCCATGTAAATTCTATTTAAGTGTTTCATTGACATCCTCAAATTTCAGCATTGTAAGTCTCCATCCACACTCAGAACCCCAGGTGTCCCTCTAACCCAGGCCTCCTGCCTTCTAATGGATGAGAACGGGTGTTTTTGTAACACAGTAATACCTTGGTTCACGAACACTTTTGTTTGTGAACAATTTGGTTTGCAAACAGGAGCGTCTGGCAAAGTTTTGCTTTTGTTTGCAAACTGTATATCAGATGACAAACATGACCACAGCCATCTTTCCCAGACAAACATGAACCTGACCATCTTTTCCAGAATTGTGGAATGAATTAAGTTCATGGACTGAGAGACCGCTGTATTTCTACCAAGATAGCCTTAATACCACCCAGATTTACTAAGTAGATTCTGAAGGGCCACCTCCAGGATCCAGCAATATCCTATTCTGATTGTCTAGGAGCAGGTATACCTGCTCATTGACAAACATGTCACCCTCTTAGAATCCTGACAGGCTCCGAGGCTCCCCTACTCCACTGAAATGACATGCAGACCCTCTGCAAAGGCCTCCAAGGCCCCGGGTCATCTCTCTTTCTGCCTCTGTCCCCTGTCTCATGGGTCCCCAGCATGCAGCCGCTTCTCTCCCCAGGTGTTTAGCTCACCCTGTTCCCTTGCCCAGCCTTTTCTTGCCTTTGCATTCATTACCTCTTAGCTTAAATGTTGATTTGTCCAAATGTTACTTTATCCAAAAGCCTTTCCTTGATGCTTTTTTGTTTGTTTTTGTTTTTGACTGCCTCATTTTACCAGATAGAAGCCCCCATGGGGCTATTTTTGTCCATTTTAGTCCCCAGTTTATTTTAATTATTTAGGTCACCTGGCACATAGCAGATACCTAATAAATGTTTGCTGAATGAATAAAAAATAGATGCAACATGCCAATGTAACTGTAGGCAGGGAGAGCAGCAAGCGCCAGCAAATAGCTCTGCTCCCCGTGAGAGGGACTGCACTTCTCTTCAGGGCCCTGACAGCAGATCATTGCAAGCTGCAGCAGCCAGTCTTCCCCCACCCCATGGTGCAGTCCCTGTTTACACTCTGTTTCCTGCTTTCAGATCGGAGGGACTTGGTGCCCAGCACAGGCCTACAGGCCTTTTATCATCTTCTTCCCATAATCAGACGGTCAGCCATGGGCAACCACCCCAGGTCAGAGGAAACGGTGTGCCTGTGGCGGCAGGTAAGGCCTAGATGCCCAGGGAGACACAACGGAAGCCCACTGAAACCCTTAGCCCATCTACGATGGGAAAGGGGAAGGGGGCTTACAGGAAGAAGAGAAGAAAGAGGAGGAAGTGGAGGAGGAGGAGGAGGAGGAGGAGGAGGAGGAGGAGGAAAAAGTTGCTATACTAAATGCTTTCTGTGTGCAATATACCTTGCCAGAAATCAACATATATGCTCCCAACACCCTGAAAATTAAGGGGAAACCAAGGCTGACAGAAATGATATGAGGCACCTGAAGTCATCCAGTCACTAAGTAGCTGAGCTTAGGTCAAATGTATTGGCAGTGATGATGATTTGTTTAAGCAAATCCCTGCTGGTGGAAAAGCCAGCCAAGGCCTCTGTACACTCTGCTCCCTCCCTCCCAGCTCTGCTTTCTTACACAAATCTTATATGAACCCCACAGGATCCACCCTAGGATTCCAAAAGGGAGTAAGAGAGGAGGCCAGACCCAAAGGTGCTGGGGGTAAAGAGGACCTATGGAGGATCCCAAGAAACAGCCTCGTCACTCCTGCCAGGATGCTGGCTGCAGAACTGGGAATCGTGAGTTATTGCGACCATTCTTTGAATTGATCAGCTTTCACTATGTGCCAGGCCCTAGAAATGGGCATGACTACAGATGTGGAAACTGAGGCTCAGAGAATCACACAGACAAGAAGGCTTAGAACCTCCCCAGTGCATCCATGGGAGAGGAGCCATAATCACTATGCCATGGTGCTCCAGGAGAGATGTCAGATGAAAGACTTGTGATACTTGCAATTGATGGTCGTTGTCTAAATGTCACCTTTCTTGTGTGTTGTCTAGGAGTCAGTGGTCCCAGGCTGGGAGTCCCATTGATTCCAGGAGTCCCTGGAATAAATGTCCTGGAATCAGCATCCTTTTTGTTAAATCTTCAGTTTAACATTCTTTGGTCCAGTGTTAACTTTTCCCTGTCCCTCTTTCTCCTTCCTTTGGGCCCAGCATCCTTTAGGACCCAGCTCAGCTGCTGCCTATTCCTTTCCTGGACCCCCTTTCCCCTTCAATGGATTCCTCTCTCCTCTGGCCCCAAAGCAGGTGGTGACTTGCTAATCCTCATCAGCCGCCTCTGCCTCTCCCACTGCAGCCTACAGTCAGGTGAGGCATGGCTGTGCCTTTTCTCTTTGCTAGGCCCTGCTTTCTCCTTGGCACACAGTGGAAAGAGCTTCTGCATGGCCCATGCAGAGAGGGTTCTGCCCCGCACTGCCAGCTGTGTCCTGGTGGCGATGATGTCAGATGGGAGCCTGAGCATCCATGAGGTTGCTGATAACTCCTGTCCCCTGCAGCCCCGGCCTGGCTGTTTCTTCACCGGGACCATGTGGCACACGCTTTGCATCTGAGCAAGCTAGACGTGGCCTCCACCCTGCCTGTTGCTGGCCCATAGACCTCAGACAGGCTTTCCATTTGGCTTCTCAGTTTCCTCATCTGCAAAAGTGGGGAAGAAGTAAGGCCGTGTTCAGAAAGCAGGAACAGCCGGACTCCAGGAGGATCTAGAGTCAGGCCTGCCGAGTTAAAACCTCTGTTCTACCACTTGGTAGTTTTGTGACCTTGGCCAAGAGCCTTGGCCTTCTTGAGCCTCTGCACTGTCACTCCTGAAACTCGAACAGCAGCAGTGTCTGCTACACCACGACACGACGTAATGCAGGTAGTGTGTGGGCACATAATAAAAGCTCCATAAAGGTAAAAAAATGTTATTAGGAGTAGCAAGCTGGCCCTCTAAGGCTTTAGTCTGATCTGGTGGGACCCAAAGAGTAGACTTCTGCTCAGGACCCCCACACCTTCTAGGGGTGTGGAAGAGGAAGGTGGACTGAAGCCAGCTTGGACACAATGGGGAAGGTAAAAAGGCCTGAAGGGAAAGGAAGAGGCTGCAGAAAGGCAATTGCTGTGAGTGTGGGGAACGCAGTGTGCAGAGAACGAGTGGACAGATGAACTGTGACCAGAAGATTATGGGCTGCTGAGAGCTCACACGGGAGGGAGAGGTGTGCAAGGAGACATGAGAACTGGGCTGCAAGACCCAGATGGATCAAAGGTGCCAAGGAGGGACTGGATGTGTGGTGAGCAAGAAAAACCCAGGCTGCACTGGCCACTGTGGGCAACCAGGGCCCCTGCGAGGACCACTTGCACATGAGAACCGCACATGCAAGCATGCTTAGCGGTGCCAGTACATCCAAGTGGTTCTCATCCTAAGGAGCCTGGTGCATAATCTCAGGTCTATAGAAGCAACTTGCACATAATATCCAGCAGTGACAGTCTTAGCAGCAGTGTAACGGTCATTACTCGCCATCACATCTCATTACATGCTGTCACCCCCTGCTGGAAGCCTTGAATGCACCATTTCAATCTTGCAGCAACCAGGTGAGCTGGCACCATTACTTATTGTTTTAGAGCTAGGAGTCAAAGCTCAGAGAGGTTAAGTGATTTGCTCAAGGTCACAACGCTGTGAGAGGCAGTGCCCAAATTCACTTGTTGTCAAATCATCCCAGGTGACAGGCTTTTAGCCAGCAGTTCAAACTCACAAGTTGACATGCCCTGAAAATGATTTGTTAGAAAATCAATCTGAATGTAGAACAGTGATTAGGAGAGAAGAGGATGGATAAAAACAGGCTGGATTTGATCAGTGCACACTCTACGGGTGTGTTGAGATATCTTACTGAATCCCATCATTAAGTGCAATCAATGCACAGTAATAAAAAACAAAACAAAATAAGACATTAAAAAAACAACTTCTACATTGGAAAGTAAACAGCTAGTGAACACAAGAGACAAGCAGGCTGGCCAGGGTTTTGCTAGTCAGGGCTAACATTCTACTCTTCTCCTGGGGCCCCAAGGTCTGAAAGCAAGACAGGCCTATGTCTCACACTGACATTCACAGGGCACTGGATGGGTGATGGCAGCAGTCATGTCTGAGGGCACTCTCCCAACATTGGCAATCAAAGCCACCAAGGAGTTTGCAGTCTACCATCTGCCTTGCATTGCCAGTGTATATGTTGATGCAAAGGTAATCATGCCTGGTACACACAAGAAGAAAATGACACGTTTCAGTGATGCAGTGCTGCTTTTGGGGGGAGGAGATCCTTACAGGATTTATTCCACTCTGAGGGCTGTATGAAGAGGTATTCTAAGCCTAGCATTAGACATCAGGAAATTATCTGAAGCTAATTTGGGAAAATCATGGCTTTTCCGTCCTGAATCCAATTCAGATCGCACCTACTGGTTCATTTTCTCATAGCATCCACCTCCCATCTCCATCAGGGCTCGGCATTTTGGCCAGTGGCAGGTAAGTTCAGCCACATGTCCTTTTGGGCCTCTTGGCTGGGGTGAAGCATGGGGTCAGATCCTTACACCAATGATCTCGAGTGTCTATTACGCACCAGCAGCGCTCCATGTGGGCACTCTCATCCTACGCTCTGCACCTTTTGCCAGACTCCGGTGCTGTCTCGCTGTTCTACCTGCTCCTCTAAGTTCCCTGTGAGTCCTGTGAGGTAACATGGACAGTGGGAGGACTGGTGTTTGGCAGGTTGGGGACAGAGCTTCTTGGCATGTTCAGCATGAACTTCACCCTATGGCTTTGGGTAAACTGGAAATGTGGGTGATAACAATGCCAAGCTTCCAGGGCCACTGAGGTCCATGGCAAGGGCCAGAGTCCTGCACTGGTTACACAGACAAAAAATGGTGCATAGGGGATGAGTAGTGTCATTGTGCCACTATGATTGGCTTCCGGGGACCAGTTTTGGTGCGTAGCTGGCCAAGGCTGTGTCTTGAAGTTTTGACGTTGTTAAACTGTTATGATTAAGGGACTGGGGTCAGAGGTGCCAGGGAGAATAGGTCACGGACTATGCCTTTAAGAGGGCCAAGGCTGATTGAGGGAAAAGCTTGAAAAATGGCTGTAAATCAATGTCCTGGAAACATTACAGAGTCAAACTGGAGCTCATGGGAGAGACGCTTCTGCACCAGGGGTCAGGGAAGCTTCTGGAACTCAAGCTTCTTTGAGTTAACAGAAAGAATAAACAGTATTGTCATGAGTGGAAGCTGCAGTGAGGGGAGGGATTCTTGGGGTACAGGTGAGATGAACAAAGGGCCAGAAGTAGACACCTGTGGTTCCTCAGAGAAGGCTAAGGCATCTTCTCAGGACTGACTGTTTGGAGCATCTGATTTGCTCTGCCAGCTCTATGGGACTGTTCTCAATTCTAGTTATCTGCTCCACATGTATCAGTCAGGACAGTGAGTTACTGTGTAACAAACAGCCCACAAACTTCAGTAGCTTCATTTAACTAAGTGTGAGTTCTTGTTCCTGTCACAGTCTGCAGCAAGGGGCTATGCTCTGCAGTATGTCCCAGGGGCCAAGGCTCCTTCAGCCTCATGTCTTTACTGGCTTCAGGACCAGGGCTAGAAGTGGCAACTCACATTCCCTTGGCTATTACTGTCACAGGAACCCACTTCCTTCCAAAGGAGCCTGGGAATTAGGCTTCTGTGCGCCCAGAAGAAAAACACACCAGACTTGGTGAGCACATGATATTCTCTCTCCCTGCCACAGTGATCTGTAGACATTTTGGAACCAGTAAGCAACTTGCAGATAAGAAATAATAAATTCTTGGCTGCATTTAACTGTTCTGTGCAGTCTACAAGTTGGCTTTGCTGTATGGTTTATTCCCAATGTGTGCATGTGTGTGCGCATGCACGTGCGCATGTGTGTGTGTGAGAGAGAGAGAGAATCCTGAAATGTCTTTGTACCAACTATTAAAGCCCTGTGGAGACTCATTACATAATGTCTATCATCTCATCTCCTAAGCGGTAGGGAGGACAAGTGTGAATATGAACCACGTTCCCCCACTGAGGAAACTGAGTCAGAAGTCGGCCTTGGTCTCAGAGCTCATTTTCCTTATTGACCCAACCCTGTTCATTCCAATGTGGGAAGGAGGTAATGGGAGTATTCTGTCCCCACTCTGCTATCTGCCTTTACAACAGTGGATCTCAAATAGAGATGGTTTTGCTCCCCTTAGGGAATGTTTGGCAAAGTCTGAGGAGATTTTTGGTGTCACAAATGGTTGGTGCTGCTACTGGCATCTGGTGGGAAGAGGACAGGGGTGCCACTGAACATCCCACTGTGCACATGACACCCCCAAACAGGAAACAATACAGCCAAAGAAAGCATCAATTCAGCCAAGAAACCTTTGCAGATGGCTCAGAGAGAGAAAAAGTAAAAAATACCAGAGACTTAAATATGTTTCACTTTCCAACTGATTTTTTTAAAAAGGCAAAGACCCAAAGAGGCCTCTGTAGCCAGAGGACAGTGTAAGACTCCATGCAAAACCTGGGACTGTTCAGCGGCCATTGCCAAGCATCCATAGCTCAGGATTCTCACCCCTGTTATTGCCAAACCAAACATGTCAGCAAACCAGTCTGGACCTCTTATGTGATGTCTACCCAGGACGAGTGAAGCACTCAGACTGTGTCAGGCAGGGCACAGGGCCAAGGTGGGACAGTACATCCCAACTCCGGGAGAAGGCTCAGAGTGAAGACGGTGGGAAACAGCAGTTCAAGCTTGGTTATTTCTTCAGGACAAGAGGTGAGGGTATGAGAGGTTTTGTTTCATTTTGGGTGCCATGGATTTTTCTGTATTTCCCCAAATTACTGAGTCTGTATGTTTTTAGCTTTTTATTTTGATGTAATTTCAAAGTTACCGAAAAGTTGTTAAGAAATTCTCATAAACACAGAACCCAGATTCACCAAGTGAGTACATTTCATCCTATTTATTCTATTTTCTCCCCCATTTGAGAGTCAATTGGACACATTGCTAACTCTGTACCATAAATATGTGAATGATATACTTACTCAAGTAAATTCAACATTCATGATTTCCTTTAATCTGGAACAATTCTTGGGCCTTTTTTGTGTTTCTTGACCTTAACATTTTTGAAGATTATATGACAGAATTTGAGTTTGTCTGACGTTGTCTGGTGACTGGATCCAGGTTATACGTTTTACACAGTAACATCACATAAGTGACATTGTATCTTTCTAAGTATTCACTAGGTTTTAAATAAAAAGTAAAAGGAAAATGAAATTAAAAGGAAATATGAAAAAGATATGGCTTGACTGATGACCACAGCCCCCTCCTGGATGGCCAACTCCACTTCCCAGCTCCCCCAGGCAGGAGCCGTGGCTCTGACTCACACATCTGGACATTCTTTCATCTCATCTCCTTCATTTGCTGGATATTTCTGGACCATAAGCTCTGTGCTCAGCCTGGACCTTGACTGTGTCCTATTGACTATCTGTCTCCCGAACTTGTGTCTGAAATGCTTAAGAAGAGAAACTACATCCTGTCTCTCTCCGGGTCTGGAGTCGCAGCCCAATACTCCAAATGAGTGTTAATACAGGTTTCCAGAATAAACGGCATTTACACAGACACATGCTCTGTGAGGGAGGCTTTCCACCTTCACAGAGCTGACGTTGAGTCTTCATTCCGCTTAACTCACCAGACTTAAATTGTTATAAAGAGTCCAAGAGCCCCAAAATAGCAGACTCATAGAGGCTGCACATATACACACACACACGCACACACGCACACACACATACTCTTTTGGGAGGATTTAGGGTTACCAGCCAGTTCAAGGTGAACTTCCTTTGTCAGAATGGTTCATTATGCCCCAAACTGGCTAATTCTGAGCTTCAGGGGTCTAGAAAATGAAGCAGCACATTGTGTAATTAAAGCAAAATAATTTGAGCAAGTGTAACAGCTCGGAAGCTGTCGCCAGCACTCTGAACGTCATGTCTTCATGTTGTAACTACCAGTTGTCCTGGTAACTTTCTTTGCTTTTAAATCTAAAACTATGAAAGCTAAATGAGGATGAGCCACTTTAAATGAAATATGAGGAAATTATTACATTTTTGACAGTTTAATTGCATTCCTTCCTCCTGGTCTGACTTGCTAAACAAGATACCATACATATCAAGTACACCAACACACATAAATTGTATTTTTTTGCAAAGAAAAAATATTCCTAAAAGAGATGAATAATTGGTGGGTGAAATGGTAATTTCTGGAGGGAACTATAGGGGGAATGAATGGTATGGCCAGATGGAGACTTCTCTCCAAGACGTCTCAGTGTAGGGGCGCTGAATGGCAGTCCCTTTAACAGGTAGGGTCTCATGGGACAGAAGTAGGTCCTGGTAGGTAGGAGTGGACTCGTTCCCTTGAGAGCAAGTTCTCATAAAGAGGGCAAGCCCGACCCTCCTGAGTTTCTTGCTTCCTGGCTCCAATGTGTGTACTTCTGCACTTAGATTCTTCCCCCTTCTCTGCCAGGCTGTAAAGCAGCTGTGATGCTGGAGCCACACAGTTTGGACCTTCCAGCCCCTGGAATCACAAGCCAAATAAACTACTTCATAAGTTACCAGGCATCGGGTATTTTGTTATAGCAATACAGAATGAACTAGGCTACTTATTTAAACATTTCTTAAGTACTTGTGGTGTGCTAGGCAGTTTGCCCTGAGATGGAGAATCAAGCCCAGATCTTGTCCTGTAGGGTCCTGAGCTGAAGAGGGTATGGGGTAGTGTGGGAAAGATTTGCAGACAGTTTGGTGCCCACAAGTGGAGGAGGCGAACGGTTAAGAGAGCAATAAGGAAGAGACATCCTCGATTCAGATAGCCCCAGGCCAGCCTCAGTCATGTATTCCACCCCTGACTCCTTCTAGAGACAAGGAAATTGGGGCTGACCTGCTGCTCCTTGATAGGCTTGAACCCCAGGCTCATATTGCTTCTTCCCACCGCACCATGCCACTCCCAGAAGCATTCACCATGATTTCCCATATAGTTAACACAAATACCAAGGGAATACTGAGCAGGTGCCTAGGATATTCACACCTGAGGATTAGCAAAGGCTGCAGGTGCTTTGTGAAGCAATTTTAAAGGCTTATATTTTCAGCATGGGGTTCTTGAATCACGCAAGTATAAGGAACATGTGAGTGATGAGCCAGTGGTCAGACAGAAAGCCTGCCATTGGGGCCAGGCAATCCTAAAAGGGGATTCACATTGGCCCTGGGTATTTTAAGTCATTTTAGAAGCACGGTATCCCCATCTGCTCCTGGGAATACAGGGGCTCCCTTTCAGCTATTAACGATGTCTACCGTCTCTACCTCTTAACTTGTGTATTGAATCATTTATTTTTCAGTGTTAGCAAAATAACTGATACAAAGAAGTCAATGCTCAGAAATTATGTATGAAGATGGTGTCCAAATAAAGTCTGCATTTTCAGCAAGTCTGAAATACACCATTTTATTTCCATAAAATAGGAGACCCTGTTTGCTACGAGCTCCTCCTCTCCCTACTCTGGTGAGTTTGCTCAACATTCATTCAAGGACATTTTTCTTATTTACCCCAGAGAAGCTCAACCACCCCAATAATTTCACTGTTCAAAGTGCTGATTACTAAATATGGTTAGTAATAGACCGTAAGATTAATTCTTTTCCAAACTCTCTAGCAAGTGAGAACTCTGTCACGCATCAAAGCAGGGCCGAAAAGCTCTTTGCTTCTGCCTGCACCAGCCAGACCTGCAACTGCCACAGTCCCTGCCCCCCCCCCCGCCCAGTTCCTGTACCCTGCTGGCCAGTTCAGCACCATTCAGCTCCTATGTCAAACTCACTTGGGCCTGTTAGCCGGGCCGCCCCACAGGCCATCAAAAAGAGGTACCAGACTCCATTATAATGTCTCTTAGCACTTTCCACACTTCCACGCCATACCAGTAGGATACCTGGCTGTGTGACAGGGGACTGCAAATGGGATTTGAGATATAACATCACCTTGCCTCTCCCTCCAGCTGGGTGAGGGGGAAGGCAGTCACATCAAGTGACCAGTAAATCCTTTGATTTTCTCAGCAGTGTCATGCCAGGCCTGCTATGCCCAAAGTTCCACTTCGATGGCTGAACCAATAGTCCCCAAAATGGGACTGCTACCTGGGGCCACTGAGCTTGGGCAACGTGGGAAAATGAGTCACTATGCCTTGATTCAGAGCACCTCTAGGCACAGGCAAGTTTCTGTCACCTTCTTTCAGGCTGTATTTTTGAGTCATGATGTTGTGTGTGTTTTACCCAGTTCTTCCTGAAGAACTTGGCTGCCCAGACAGAGGTACATGGTGTTCCAGGAAGCAGAGGACAATCAACTGATCGGGGCATCTGGGCCAGGCAGGGGGAAAAATGTCTTAGTATATAAAAGAAAAAAGCTGAGGGATTTAAGTGATCCACTTGCCTAACCTAGTTCACCAGAGAGTTGACAACTCCAAGCTTCACTTCATGCCATTTGGACTTGCCCACCCTCCCAACTGTCCCGAGCAGAAGAGAATAGGCCCTCTGCTAATTACTCCAGGGGCCAGCTTTCTGCTCCTTTGAAGAGCTCGCTTTGATGTGATGCAATCCTGCTGCCAGGCCTGGCTCTGCCCAGATTAAGCACATAATGAGCAATTATCAGCCGGGTTGTCGGAGTATGGCTGAGGCAGCCGAGTGGAAATCAGCCCACGCCTGGCTATTCCAAGCCACCCCAACTCCCTCTAGGGATGGAGTAATTCACTTACCTGCTTTCCTCTGCACCCCTTCCCTCAGCACCATCCTTCCCATCTGTAGAATGGGACCAAGGAGGTTTGAGGGCCTCAAGGCATCCTTCTTAGAATGCTCCTGATGGCTGGAGAAATCAAATTCCTAAACAGGCTGTGCATGAACAAAACAGCACTTTTTTTTTTTAAACACTTTGAGCCATAACCTAGGACAGCAAAGAGCTTGAGGGCAGCCTGCAAAGTCACCAATATCACTGTGGGACTTGGCAAGGGCTTTACCTCTGGCATCAGTGCCCTCATGCTGAAAGCAGGACATTCAGAGCACTCCCTTGTGGGACTATCTAGTCGGGGGCTTTCACATGTAGACTTCTGGGTTCTGGCCCCATCACGCACTGCAGGCTGGGATTGTTAATGCACAAGCAGGCAAAGGGACCAGTAGGTCTGTCCGCCTTAGAGGCCAAGAATAGTGACAAAGTGGCATCTTGCAGAAGTTATACAGAAGCAGTGAGCATTCTGAAGGAATCTGAGGCCCATTTCCTTCAGAAGTCCTCTGGAAGAGGATGAAAACATCTAACTCTTTACACGGAGCTTAGGCCCCATGCTTCTCCTGCTCCCTAAAATCCTTGCCTATTCTCTTCTTTTCTCTCTCCCTTTCTTTTCCTTCCTTCCTTCCTTCCTTCCTTCCTTCCTTGACAGTACTAGAGATTGAACCCAAGAACTGCTGGATTGCATCCCAGCCCTTTTTATTTTGAAACAGGTTAAGTTTGTCAGTCTGGCCTCCAACTTTTGATCCTCCTTCCTCAGCCTCCCAACTAGCTGGGTTTACAGGTATGTGCCACCATGGCTGGCCCTAGAATAACTTTGTCCACCCACAGACAGTAGGCTCAGAAAGACAGCTGTCTGAGAGGGCCCCAGGCCTAGCTAACCCAGGTGTTTCCCTTCAACTATGCCAGGCCCCTTCACCACAAATCCACCTGCCCTGGCTTCCATGGGGTCTCTCCAGGACCCTGTCTGCTGGAGTCCTGAGCATGCTTCTGCGGGGGCGCTTTCACGAGGCTACGTCTTGGGAGCAGAGAGCATATCTCGCACATCTCTGACTCTCACAGATATGTTGTAGGAATTGTTTTTAACTTCAGCCAAAAGGTGGAAATGCTATCTTGAGAGCAGGATTGGGAGAGAAAGGGTGAGTGGGGGAGAGGGTCACAGAGGGAAGAGCTGACAAGAGGCTTCCTCCCACTTTCATGTAAAGACGACCTTTGCCATCTTGGGAAGTTCTGGAATGTTCTCTCTCTGTACCCTTGTGGTCTCTGCCTTCTGCTCAGCCCTCCTTCAGGACCCCCAGGTGAAGTAACCATTCCCTCATACACGCTCTTCTTTAACTAGTTTCCAACTCAAGTTCCTTGGAGAGCTCAAAACCCTTTCCCAGAGCAGCCGCAGTGGCTGAGCAACCCAAACAGGGCTCCTCATCCACTGTCACTTCACCCTTTGCCTTCCCTTCATGGCCTTCACCCCTGTTTCCCTCCACTACTGATTTGTGGCACTTAACTCTGATGCTAATTGGGCCTCTTATGTCAGGAAAGCAGCACTTGGACATTGGTCCCCACAGGCTCTCTTCCTCCCCGGGGTGCTGGAGGTGCTCAATAAATTGTTGGTGAAGCCAATTGTAGTAGCACATATCTGCCATCCCAGCACGCTGGGAAGCTGAGATAGGAGAATTGCAGGTTCAAGCCCAGCCTGAGGAAGGTAGTGATTTACTGAGACCCAGTTGCAAAATAAAAAGTATATATAAAAATAGCTGGAGATATAGCTCAGTGTGAAGACCTAGTGTTCAATCCCCAGTATTGCCAAAAAAGAAAAAGAAAAGAAAGAAAGAAAGAAAAAGAAAAGAAAAGAAAGAAAGAAAAAAGAAAAAGAGAAAGAAAGAAAGCATTGGTGAATGACTACGCACTCTTTGGGACCCAGCTGCCAATGCCACCTCGGAGCCAGCATATGTGGCATAGAAATTCTAGGAAGAAATGAAGGTGCTTCTTGTCTGCCCAGAGGCTAACCCCCAAAACTGAAGTGGGCCCCGGCTCCCACCAACATTTTACTAACAAAAGTCAGTTTTGTGTGCAAGCAGGGTGTTAACAATAGCCAAAGCCAGCAAATGTTCTCTTAAAATGCCCTCCCTCTTCCCTAAGAGGACTGATTTTTGACTTTCACCTCCTTTGGGGACATCACATTCCCTGCAGCCCCACCTCCAGGGAGATGAGTGACCAGCATGGCTTTCTCTCCTTCTGAAGCCAATGTCACACCCAGGGAAGCCAGAGGAAAGGGCAAGGGAGGGGTGCAAACAAACGGTTGCACATCCCAGGCCCTGAGATGATTGCCTTTCTCTCTTCTCCCTGTGGGTGGGGAGGTGTGTTATGAGCTGATGACTTCAGGCTGGGCTTGGAGACGGAGCAAGCCACACAGTTGTCAGGAGCAGTTTAGCGAGTCTACCCCACCCATCACAACTGAGGCCAGATCAATCCACAGCCCATCAGCAGGTCTTTATGGAGGCTGAGCTGGGGTCTGCTGTGCATCGTGAAGGGGCAGCCTGTGAGCTGTGAAGAAGAGGCCCCGGGAAAGGCCTGCTCAGCAGAGATACATACATGCAGTGGCATGGATACAGCAAACCTCTGCTTGCCTGTAACCTATTATAAGGCAGAGCCACAGAGGAGGGTCCCCAGGGGGCCCCAGGTACTGGGGAAGGAGGGCATGAGCCTACTGTAAGACCCTGTCTGTATATCTTCTCCTCTGTATCCATGATACCAGGGACAGGCTCCAGCACAAAAAAAGCTTCATCAAACAGTGGAACATAATGGAGAAATGCTGAACTTGGAGACAGCTCAGGGTTCAAATCAAAACTTTGCTAGCCAAATTACCTTGAATAAGTCCTTTATTTCTCTTAGCCTCATCTTGTCTGCAGTTAGTATGTTCCTTAAGAGGTTCTTGGAATGGTCATGGGTGCTCTCCACATGTAACCAGGGTGCACATAGGTTCATCATTTTCTGTGTAATGAAGAAAACATAAATGATGAGCAGAGAAGAACACACAGTCTTTGTATTATTCAGCTTTCCTGTTGCTGAAACAAAATACCTTATTGCTGGAACTTAAAGGAGAGGTGTATTTTGGCTCACAGTTTCAGTGGATTCAGTCCATGGTAAGCCAGCTCTAAGGCAGAAATACGGTAGAAGAGTCTGGTAGAGGAAAGCTGCTCACATCATGGGGCCAGGAGGCAGAGAACACACCAAGGAGCTAGGGATGAGAAGGCTCATGTCCATCTCATTATCCAAAATGCATTTAGTTCGTCTCTAAGA
This sequence comes from Heterocephalus glaber, assembly GCF_053883595.1. NCBI lineage: Eukaryota > Metazoa > Chordata > Mammalia > Rodentia > Bathyergidae > Heterocephalus > Heterocephalus glaber. The sequence goes on from NW_028258320.1 coordinate 66,606,963, forward strand.
GTTTCAGCATTTCTGAAAAGTCCAAATCCAAAGTGTCCTGTGAGACTCAAGGCAAACTTTTAGCTGTCAACCCCTGTGGAAATCAAAAGGAAAGTTGAGTACTTCCAACATAAAATGGTGCAGGATAAACATTCCCATTCTGAAAGTGAGGAATAGTAAAATAGAAAGAAATTGGACCAAAGCAAGACAGAAACCCAGCAAGACAAATATTAAATCCTGTAGTTAAGTGTTTAGTACCTGGGCCAAGTGGCGGTGAACTGTGAGCTTGAAAGGGCTTGTGCAGCCCCACTCATGGCCTTGCCATTACAGGTCCCATGGCCTCTCTCTTAGGCTGGTTCCACTCACTGGCTGAGGTTTTCCTCAGCAGACATTCCACTTTCTGACATCTCTGACTTCTTGAGGTCTCCATTGTACTTTCAACTTCACTCTCACAGCTTTGCACACTGCCCTCTCAGAGGCACAGTACCTGGTTTTCCAGTCCTTCCTTTGAAATCTGGGTGGAAACCATCATGGTCCCACAACTCTTGCATTTGACATCCCTGAAAAATCAGCATCATGTGGATGATGCCAAGGTCTGCTGCAAACTTGAGCAGGAGCCAGGCCCAATTGGGCCATAGCTGTAGCAGCTGCTGAGTGCCAGGATGGCTGAAATGAATCCTTGGAAACCAATTCCCTAGGATGCTCTTCTTGAGTAGGCATCCCAAGGACTCTCTTCTCAAATGAAACCTTCACAATTTTGCACCCTTGAGCCTGCAAAGGGGTCTGGCCAATTCCCCAAATGCCTTCAAACCATTTCTATCTTTCTGATCCAAAATATTTGGCTTCTTTTCTCTATTCTTTTTTTCTTTTTTGGTACCAGGGATCAAACTTGGGACCTTGTGCTTGCAACGCAGGCGCCAGAACCACTGAGCTAAATCCCCAGCCCTATTTGACTTCTTTTAAGGCTGAATTTTCATCAACCATGCTCTCCTTTGCCCCAAGCTTCACAGGTGCTTCCTTTCTGGCAAAACTAAAAACTTTTTACATATTTTGGCTCTGCCATTTGCTCCTAATTCTCACTGTAGATCTGGCTAAAAGCAGTCAGCATTACCCATACCATAACTGGCCACTGGGCTGCCCTGACATTTCCTCCACCATTTCAATTAGCCTACCACCCTTAATTTCAGTCTCCTGCAAAGTCTCAGGACATAGGCAAAATGTAGACAAGCTTTTTCCCAAAGAGTAACACACATTGCCTTTAGTTCAATTGCCAATAGAGTCTTCATTCCAAGCTGAAGTTTCATAAGTCTGTCCTTTGCTCTCTGCATTCCTAGCAGCATTCTGAACTCTAACCAGAATCTTTCTTCATTCTCCACCACAGTATTCTAGGGCTTCTGTAGCCTGAATCTCCAAACCTTTCCAAACTCCTCCTGCAAACAAGTTCCAAAAGCTTCTCAACTACACAGTCAGATACAGTCGCAAAACGACCCCATCCTCAATATCAATTTTCTGTATTAGTGACTCTTCCGTTGCTGAGACAAAATACCCAACAACCACAACTTAAAGACAAAGAGGTTTATTTTGGCTCACAGTTTCAGTGGATTCAGCCCATGGTCAGCTAGCTACAAGGCAGGAACCACATGGTACAAAGGCATGTCAAAGTATAGCTGCTAATGTCATGGTGGCCAGGAAGAAGAGAGAGAAAGGGGAAACTAGTGGGAGAAACATACCCTTCCAACCAGGCCCTACCTCCAAATGTGAGTCTTTTGGGAGATATTCTAGATCTAAACCATAACAGTCTTACACAGGCTCTTTTTCCTTTCCTTCTCCCTCTTCCTCTTTCTCATACTAGAATTTATGCCAGTGCTCCCTGTCCCTTTCTTTGAGCCTGGAATCCACACTGTAATTCTTTGAGGATTCACTTACATTGTGAGCCTTCTTAGTTTAAAAGCATGGTTGGAAAAATATAGCAAATTATTAGGACAGGAAGAGAGAACAGAACCTGAGTTTTGAAAAGTGCTTTCTGGTTGGCAAGGCATTTTTACACGAAGGCTAACATGGCAAACAAGGGGTCCAGTTGAGATGAGAAGCGCAAAAAAGATAGCTGGAAGGACATGAATGGTTTTGGATTAAAATGCAGCAGAGGGAAGAGAGCCACCCACCTGGGAGTGTGCTGACTTGGGGTGGCATCTGGGCAGCCTGCACTTGCTTTACCACAGTGCCCCAGTGGTCTCTGAAGATGCCACTACAGACTGGTACAGGGAGGGAGCCATAGCGAGTACCAGTCCCCTGAACCTCATGGTGAAACCTGCCCTTCCCACTGCTATATTATCCCTGTTTCTATATTTATACCCTGCCTCTTTAAGCAGGATGTGGGATGACCTACTGAAAAATAAAATGAACACACACACACACACACAGAGTCATATGCCATATAACAGTGCTCCAGTCAGTGATTGACTACATATAAAACATCGGTCCCATAAGATTATAATGGAGCTGCAAAACTCCTATGGCTTAGCAACAACCTAACTGTGAGGATGTAGTGCATGTGTTTGTGGTGATACTGTCCCACCAGTCATATTAAAGCATAGCACACACAATTATGTACGGTACATGATACTTGATATAAACAACCATGTTACTGGTTTATATTTTTAGAGTAGTACTTATATTCATTTTAGAGCATGTTCTTCCTAGTTTTTTTTTTTTTTTAGTGTTTACTGTAAAACAGTGTGCAGTGTTACCTGGGCAGCAGGCCCCTCCATGTCATGTTCACTGAGTCTCTTGATAGCATCAAATTGCCACGTGGACTGATTTACCTCCACTAGAAGTCCCAGTATTTTTGGCATGAGGGACAGGTTTTGTGGAATATAATTTTTCCATGGATGGGGGAGAGGGGATCAGCATTAGGTTCTCATACGGAACTAGCAACCTAGATCCCGCGCATGCGCAGTTCACAGCAGGGTTCGCATGCCTGTTAGAATTTAACGACCCTGCTGAACTGACCAATGGCGGACCTCGGACAGTAATGCAAGTGGCGGGGAGCTACTGTACACATAGATGAAGCTCCACTTGCTCACCTGCCACACACAGCCAGGGTTCTAACAAGCCACAGACCAATATCGGTCAGTGGCACAGGGTTTGGGGACCCTTGACCTATGGCATCTAGGTTTGTGTACACACAGTCTATGGTGTGTGACAAAATCACCCAACAACACACTTTTTAGAACGTGTCCCCAGCAAATGTGTACACACAAGTGCATACATGAACACACAGTTCACAGGAGAATAAAATAAATAGATGAATAAATCAGGGTTAAAGAGAAATAGAAATAGCAAAACCAGATTAGGGATTTAGGCCTTAGAATCTGGAGCCACATACAGGTGTGACAGTCTGATATTAAACTGTGAAGGGATGGGGAACTGTGCCTTATTCATATGCATGCAGCAACATTCTTTTACTTCACCCCAAATTTCATGGCTAGAGGGGCCTGGACACACTGTGGGATCCCATCACAAGTCCCTGTGTGATTGGGTCTCCGCTCCTGCTGAATTCACCTCCTGGTGTGAAATCCAAACACTTTACCTTTAGAGTCCTGAGCTCAGTCATTTTGCACCTGGAAATTTTTTAGCCCAGATTATCAGCCAGTTCCCAGGTCTGGGGAACCAATCTGTCTCAGCCTGTGGACGAAGACCCAGCTGAGCACTGTTGGAAGTTTTGGATCCAGCAGGAGAAATGTTTGCTCAGGGAAATAATGCAGCTCAGGCATCGCTAAATCTGCTGTGCACTTACAAGGTTGAGCACATGCACGTATGCATGATGAGTCCTAGTACCTTCCTAGCTTCCTGGCATGGGTGGGGCGGTAGGGGGGAGACAGAGAGAGACAGAGAGAGACAGAGGGAGGCAGAGAGGGAGAGAACCTTTCATCTACTGAAAAACCAGTGCGTCCCATGGAGGAGTTACCAGATGCATTTTCATTTTTAATGTGAGGACAAGATGACTTACTGTCCTAACAGATTCTTAAAGACCAGCCTACTACTTGGGGCAATAGGGAGCAAAATGATACAATTTCATCACTTCATTAAAAGTTTGAGTGCAGCAACTTCAGCCTTGGCTTAGCAGTGTGGGAGGAGCCCGAGGGCTCTCCATGTCACCTGTGTGACCTTGGGCAACCCTTCACCTCTCTGACCCTCGACTTCCGTATCTGTAAAATGGAACAATAACGATACCCACATAACAGAGTGAGTGGATTTCAAGTGAGAGATTGTATATTGACATACATAGTCATTCCTAGCACTCAATAAATGTTTCCCACTGTTATTCATATTATATCTCATGGTGATGCAGTGACAATGATAGCAATGCTTTAAAGCAGCGGTGGTCAACCAGGGAAAATTTTGCCTTCTAGAAGATACTTTGACTGCCCTAACTGTGGAGGAGGGAGCTGCTGCCCAGGGATGCTGCTTGGCAGCCCTGGGTGCCCAGGACAGACCCCACAACACAGGGGATAGAATTCAGACTTTCTCTAATGCCGAGGTTGGGAAGCTCTGTTCTCAGGTATAAAAAAATACCATATTCAGGACTAAAATCTCACTTTTAAGGAAACCTATTATATCAACTAGAGAAACCATTCTTAAAAAAGGGGGGAAATAGCTTTGTACCTTTGCTGTGTAATTTGACTCAGTCTGCCGGTGCCTCAGTTTTGTCATCTATGAAATGGCTAGGGTGTGTAAATTGATTCTAAGTGTCCTTAAGACCCTGGCCCTCTTGGACTCCATGATTCTGATTTACCACAATCCTCTGTGGCCCATGAAGAAAGAAGGGCCGGGCAGAACTCTACCATGCTCAGGGTAAACATGAGCACAATAGAATTCCTCGTGGAAATAAATCATCTTTTCATATAAAATCTTCTGAAGACCATTCTGAGAAGAGTAATAGGTCTGCCAGCCCAACACCTGCAGGGTGGGTAATAATTTACTTAGTCCACTGACTCGGGGGCAGGTCCTGCTCATGATAAATGGCCCAATTAAGCATCTGTTAATCACAGCATTATCTCATCGGAAGGTGGAATACCTACTTCTCTCAAGCAGATAACATCACAAATTCCCCAATCTGTGAAAGGAAGGGACTTAAAGCCCCCGGACCGATGCCCCTGCCCCTCTCCGGTGCTCTGGCCCCAGCAAGTTGCTGGGAATCTCCTGGTGCCCGATCCTGGCCCTTCCCCCAGCAACCTTCCTATAACCTCGGCTCCTGAACTCTCTTGTTTGTCTGAGGCCTTGATAATAAAGCAACATCTGCAAAACCTACAAGAACTTTACTGCACTTAATTGAGTAATTGAACCAAGATGCAGGGAGGGGTGATCTATGGGCCTGGGTTGAGGGCCCAGAAGGGAGACAACGGATTTATTGCAAAGGCCGTGGGCGGCCTTGGGTCCAGGCCCTGGTTCACGGGAAGTTTGAGGTCATGTGGGATTAAAATATCTTCAGAAACAAATGGAATAATTTGAGCTATCAGGAGCTCTGTGCCAGTTTATGCCAGGAGACCGAGTGTGATTTATTTACCTTGTGCCCACCTCACTGCTTTGGTATCTGCCCCTTTAAATTTACAGATTATCAAGCAAATGAATATCTCCATCTGTGTCTGTCTGTCTGTCTGATCCCGATTGTTACATGAAGTCAGGCTTTGTGTAATTCAAGATACAGCTATGCCTTAGAGGGGCTGGAGGCCCAGGTGGTAGGCATGGCCAACGATATTTATAATCTAGCAGTCATATTTGCTCAAAATGGCTTATTAGAGTGAATTGGCATTGGTGGTAATATCTCCTTGTAATCTGAATAAATCCATAAATCTACATTCAGGCACAATTTACCACCTTGAAGCCATTGGGAAGATGTATGTTATTTGCTAGCCTTGCAGATGCCAGATACGTGCATTACAGTTACATAAAATTGCCCAGGCGAGCACCTGGCATCTCCCTTGGCCCAGCGACCAGTCTGAGCACACGCCCTCAGCGTGCAGGGGGTTGGCTTTTTCTGAAGGTTATTGCTCCTTTTGTAGTTTTTCTGCTGCTTTATTAAATCCCAAATTCCTTACAAAACTGTACAATTTTAATAACGCAAATCCATGTGGATCATAAAGCTGTCTAAACATACCTCGCGCCCTGGGTATCAGACAGATCCACGGGTGATGATGTCACTGGGCCTGATTAACCGGAACAGGTCACCCGACAAGATTTTATTACAAGTGTCATTTAGATTTCTGACAGCTTTACAAGGCTTAATGGCTTTTTATTAAATACATTGTGTTCAAGGAAGCTGACAGTTGGGGATGCCTTGTAAATACAATGCAATGGAATTTCCTTAGAAGCTTCGTGAGAGAAAGCAGAAGGGGTGTGGGACATCCCTCCCTGTCCCCAGTGCCATTGCTCAGGAGGCCCGGAGTTCATCGCCTCCTGAGACGAAAGACAAATGACCCCCTGAAGCCACCCCCACCAGCTTTCCAAACTTAGCAGGTCTGTGCCGGGTCGGCACAGATGTTTGCATCGGAAGCTCTCCAGAGAACCAAATTCCTCAGTTCAGAGGGTGACCCTCTCTAGCCCCCGGCCCTTCCCCAAGTCCTTCCCTGCATCCTCCAAGAAATCAGTGTGGCTACACTTCCTGAATTTAATGATCCTCATGAGCCAGTTAGCTAAGTTTTGTCTGTTTTGGGGAAGGACTTTGTTGGACCCACTTGGAAGGAAGAGACAGAAGGCAAGATGGGCAGACTAACTGCCCCCAGTGACCAGCCCTAGATGGTGGGTACCATGGGGACACTCTCAGTAAATGACCTTATACAATTCGTATGACTTCAAGCAGCAGCTAAGCAGGAACTGTCTTCCCTAGATGCACCTACAACATGGACTGGCACACAGTAGGTACTCAGCAGGCTCAGTTTGTGGCAGCTACAGGTCAGAAGTGGTGGTTGGGGACATGGATCTTGCCTTTCGGATCTCAGGCACATTGCTGGACCTTGCCAAGCCTTATATATGGATAAAAGGGAAGTGATGACAGTCACCTTGCGGGACTGTGGTGCACGTCAAATGAGATAAGAGTGTACAGTGAGACCTTAGTGAACATACCTGCGATGATCACTGTATTTCTATTACTGTTGTGGCAGACCCAGCCATTAAATCCAGCCAGGGCCCTGCTGTGGCTGAGAAGGCTGAGATCCCTCCCTGGGTTGCTCTGGGCCCCCCAAGTCCTACCTAGTTAGCACCACATATGAAAATGAATGTTCTACACCAAAGCAGCCAAGCTGCAAACTCAGGCGTATTCCAGAGCCTCCCTGACAGAGACCCAGGGGGTTGGTGAGGAAATTGCTGCTATTTAACATATGGCTGGATCTCTGAGGACCCTGCTGTGTTCCCCTGCTTGGCAGCCAGGCCACTTGGGCCAAGTTTCATCTGTTTTGAATCCAGGCTTTGCAGAGAGCTGAAAAGAAGGACCAAATGACCCAGTAGATTCTCCTCCCTTCCTGTTGTCCAATGAGCTGTGGGCCAGATCAGGGTGACCAGGTTGTCCCTTGTCATTAGTTCACCATTTCTGATCTTGTTATATGACACCCACATTTCTCCAACTTCACCAATTTATGAACTTCATTTAAAGGAAATATAATTCATTACGTTTTGGTGACTGCATCTCGGACCCCATTTTGGAACATGGGAGAATCAAAGTCATGTTCCGCAACGAAAGAAATTCTCATTGCAATGGCGATGTTTAGAGTTCTGGTTAAAGAAGTCTTTTTATATTATTGAAATGAAATCATGATTTTTACGTTTGTGGAGGACTTACAGATTCCCAAGATCATATCTTTGAACTGCACTTTGCGCGTCTCTCAATTAAAGAGACTTGGTGGAGAGGTCATTCAGAAAGGGCCAAGCCACCCCTTTTCACTCATCCGTCTCCATCACCTCTCACCCTCAGGGAAGGACACCTGGCTTGAGACACCTGTGCCCACCTCCAGCACTGAGTGGCGACTTGGGGCTAATTCCCACAGCATTAAATCCCTTTTCCTTGCTTGGCGAGCCAGGACCTGTTCCCTTTCTCACTCGGGGGCAGGTAGAGTCTTTGTGTCTATTTCCTGTTTCCTCTGGAATCAATGCCACCTTTGGGTCAAAATCTGAATGGTGCCAGAGTAAATTACAAACTAGAATATTTTGGAAATACTCCCCACATGGAAAATTTAAAGGTGAGGCACTGCTTTTATGAAAAACAGAATCCCTCTGAAATGATAAAAATTTGTTTTCCAACATATTTTATATGTCTTCTAAACTGGACGTCACCTGCTGTGTGAGGCCCCACAGCCACGTGGCAAGGATGCCCCTTGGAGTGAGTCAGAAGCGAGTGGATCCCCACTCCACCCTGAGGTTTTGCACAGTGAGTTCCGTTTGTAAGCCTCAGTGCTGTCTATAATGTGTGGATCACGTTTGTCATCCCAGAGGGTGGCCAGGAGGGCTCAGTGAAGCTCTCAGGGTGCCCAGCAAAGGGCCTAGGGCAGGACAGAGGCGAAGTGCCTTGCTTCTCCCCTGGAACTCACTATACACTCAGAAGCAGCCCTGTCTTTCTGCCCATCCCCAGTGCAAAGTAGTTCATCTGCTAATGCTACAGGTGGGTTTTCTGGACCCCATGTCCAAGCTGTCTGATTCCTGCAGTCTGGGCAATAAGCACCGCTGCCCCTGATTCATTCAGCTTCTCTGTGTCTGCATTAATCACAAACTCTAATATGACAGCCACTGTCCCACAGCCACAGGGACCCTTGCAGAGCAGACAACGGCAGCACAGAACAGTGCTCTCCAGCCTCCATGGGCTTCTCTATTCACCTGCCTCTTTCTCTCTCTCTCTCTCCCTGAACCCCTTCATCAAAAAGGGAGGATCATTGGATTCTTCTAATGAGCAGCACTGTCTGGATGGTGGGGGGACATGTGCAGAAGTCAGGCACGTGCTGCCCAAGCTGGCAGCTATCAGCAGGGCCAGAGAGCAGCACAGGGCCCACCCAGGGCTCCTCACCTGCACAGGCACCTGCTTACATCACTACTGCTGTGACAGGTGTTTCTCTAACTTGTACCTCCATGATCCCCAAGCCCTCCAGAATGGCTCAGCCATGGCTGGATTTATCTGTCATGTTTTAAAATTTCCCACTTACTGCCCACGTGACCTTGCACCAGGGGCTCACTCTCCTTGACCCTCATTTTTCCCATCTGTGAAAATGGACACAATGATGCCTTCTTCTCAAGGATGGGGAAACTAAGTGAGCTAAGATTCAAAAGCATTCAAAAGAGCCAGTACATGGTAAGAGTTCAGTTAACTAAAAAATAATTGCCACATGAGGTTCACAGTAAACATGTTTTGAATGAAAGGGCTGAGTCTCATAGGGTGTAGTGATTTTCCCTTCCTACCTCAAAACTTTCCATGAGGAAAAACAGCAGTTTCCAACACCCAGGCCAAGACATCCTGATGCTTGACAGAAGCTATACACTACCCAGGATCACCAGTGTGGTCATCTGACTTTGCATCCAGCCTGCACAACTAACAGTCTATGGCTCCCCTGTGCCAGCTCTAAGCTAATGCATGTCTAGAGTCCAAGGAAAATTCTTTCCTCAGTTTCCAGCTTCCCAAATTTACCCGATTCAATGATTCAGTGAAATCTTATGAGACTTGAGAAAGGAGTATCCTCCGTGTGTCTTCTGAGCTCTCTTCCCCCAGGTCTGCTTCCCTGAGTTTCCAACTCGGAGGCGGGGCTCAATGGGTACAGACTCAGCCAGATCCACGGGGCCCTGCCTTTGCGGTCCTAGGGCAGTCACCTCCCCCCAGGGCCAGGACTCCTAGCAGATCAGTCTGCACCCCTGGACAGCGTATATCCCCGGGTTAGGCTTACTTGACACGAAATGCCCTGGCAGCGTCCCCACTGGTGGCAGAGTCGTCCTTCTCCCACTCTCTCTCATTCTCCAGCTTTCCCCACATCTTGACCTTCAGGGTCCAAATCTACCCTTGTGGGTCACCTCTTCTTAGAGTTTATTCATGGCTTCCTGTTACCCTTGGACAAATTACAGACTCCTTCCCAAGCTGCAGAAGATCCTGAGCTTGCTTCTTCCTATTACCCAGCTAACTCCTCCTCCAGCTTCAGGTCTCAGCCTAGGCCTCACTTCCTCCTGAAAGCCTTCTGTGATGCCCTTCCATCCCCAAAGTGGCCCATACACCTCTACTCAGGCACTCAGGGAGCCCTGCATGCTGAAATTGCCTATTCACCTACCTGTCCCTCTGACTAGCTGGAATAACTTACTCCTCTCTGTGCCCAGGGCCTAGCCCAATGTGAAAACTGTGGGTAGCACAAATGATTTCATGGATTCTTAATGACTGTGTCTGGAGCCACTGCTCAGAGCTCTGTGGACATCAGGACAAGCAGACCTGAGCTCCCACAAGGCTTCGGAAGACTCAGAACTCTCTGGCCTGTGGCCCCACAGAGGTCTGTGGTTTTACTGCTCATGGAAATTGAGCTGGCAGATCAAAGGCAGCAGCTCCTACAGTCCAGATTGCCAGCAGCCAGTGCTATCGGAATATCAGCTGAATTGGTAATTCAAAATTAAGTGGGTTAATGATTGACATGGATTTGTAAAACCTGGCCCACCGCCTGCTTGCTGCCAACAAACCCTTTGCCATTCTCCTTCAGCTGGGAGACGGGGCTTCCCAAGTGGGAGTTCATTTAGTGCAGCCTGGCCCTCCAGGCCCCAACCCAGACTTTACAGATCCCCTGTCTCAAACTGCACACTGTTCCTGTCAGGTGTCTTAGAAAAGTCTTAGCACTGAGTTCCCTTCCAGCATGAAAAACTCAGAAACGTGAGCCAGAGGGGAAAAGCCTGGTGCAACTTTGCACCTGTCACACATGAGTCCTTGATTTAAAAAAATATTCACCAATCAAGTTTGTGATTCCCTCTGTGTGGGCAGGAGGTCGGGACACATGGAGGTGAGAAATGCAGGCAGCTGCACTGGCTTGCACATGCTGGCTGGGGTCTAACTCTTTCAGGGCTGCCCGCATTCTGGAAAATGAAGTTCCTCATGTGGGTGTTTCGGTGCTGGTCAGAAGGCAGAGTACAGGAAGAAGTGCGGCCGAGGGTTGCAAAGCCAGCTCCAGGGCAGGGGTGGCAGTTCCCCCGCCTTTGTTCAGAAACTGGGAAGAGGGCTTCCGAGGAGGGGTTGGCATCCCACTTTGTCAGATGAGGGAGGCTCCATGCACCCTCCTGCCAATCTTCTGGGGGGCCTGGAATTGTAAAGGCCCCAACAGGGGTCCTTTGTGAAAAGGCAGCCAGCCCTGCTGGGACCTGCGGGGGCCCCTGCACAGAACTTCTAGTCCCAGTAAAGCCCACACCGTCCCGTGCATACCCCTACAGGCCCAGTGGCGTGGGCCAAGAAGGTGGATCTGGGTTTAGGACACTGCCCCTCAACCCCTGCCTGAGCAGAAAAGACAATGCAGACATGGGGCCAGACTTTGGTGCCCTGTTTCTCCTTCTGTACAATGCAGATGGTGAGGGTTAGTGAGATTGCCTCCCTAGAGCAGGTGCTGGGCACAAGGGAACTACCAGGTACCCAGCCCGCTACGCACCCACCTGAAAAGCAGGTCCATCAGTTCTCAGTGACTGCGATTCACGCAGGTCACCAGGTCACCTGGAGCTGCTCAAGGAATGCTTTTTCCTGTTATTAGTCTTAGGCTTTTCTGGAAACTAAGCAGAGGACATGGAAAGAGAGGAGGGACATCATTTCTTTGTCACATTGGGAAGACAGTTCCCAGAGCTCTGCCCACCGGCCCCCTGCCTGGGTGGGGAAGTGTGGACACAGGAGAGCAGGAAGCACAGACAGAATCAGGAGGATGGAAGGAAGGCCACCTCCTGGCACCCTCACAGGTCCTCTGGGCCACCTTCCCTTCAAGTTTCTTATGAGCAAGAGATCTTGGGCTGCATATTAATAAAACAATGGAATTCTTATTTCTTTTTCTCATAAATTACATAATTCAAACCTTAAAACACCTTTAATGAACAGTGACTGGGCATGTGACACTTAATAAAAGTGGGCCCAGCTCAGTTTCTGCTTGACAGGCTACCAGCCGAGAATGTGCCTCTCGAGTAAATGATTAAGAGGCGGAGATCTTTCCTGGGCTCTACTATTAAACACTTCAAAGGTTTCCAAAGTCAGATAAAATGAAAAGCAAATGTGTTTCACTGCCTCTCAAATGCCTCAAATGTTTTAGCAGGTGCAAGCAATGAAACCTTCCATGGTGACAGCATTTTAGGGTCTGCAAAGTGTACCCGGCTAGATTCTGGAAATTCTGGACTGGCTTCATAAAAATTCATGATTTCCAAGGATAGATGGTCATCTTCAGAGGGGCATATGCAGCACAGAAGGAAAATATCACAGGGTCCTCTGGGTCATGGGTCAGCTAAACCCTTTCTGTTCTGAAAGAGACCCAAGCAGGCATGGCTGGGGACCCTGGCTAAATGGCCAGTCTTGTGGTGGCAAAATGGGGACCAAGTCTCTGGTTGGCCTAGACTTTCTGAAGGAACATCAATGTTCAGGTCAAACTCAAGTCTGCTTTGGGGAGCCTGGGTACATTTTTATATGACCTAGGAACATCACAGACTTTGAGAGCCAGCAAACAGGACAGAAATAGATTGGGGCAGATGATTCAGGCTCTCTGTCCCTTCATCCGTAAGAGGCGGGTACTAATAGCACTTACATCACAGAGGTTCTTGTTAGGGTTAATTGGATTTAACATCCTAGAAGCACATAGATCACACAGCAGAATCCACTGCATGTTCACAATTCTTATTGTCCCACTAGGAAAATTGAGTATGAACAGCTTGGCCATTGGAGTTTTACATTGAAAATTTGTTATAATTTAGCTTTATAGTCATAGTAAGCTCTCACATAGACACATAATTTTTTACAATTTACAGTGGACATTCTGAGACACTACCTCATTCCACTCTCTCAACAGTAAAGCTAGTGAGGCAGGGATGGCCATCGGTGGCCCAAGGATGTTTTCAGCCCCGCTTCCTCTCTCTTGCACCGAGTCGGACCTCTGTGTCCCCGGGGCACTCATCTGTGAAATGGGCACTGACAGGCTCACTCTGCAGTGCCTGTGCCATCGAGCTCTGTCTGCTGAGTTCTCAGAGCTCACCAGCCCCACCTCTCCTCCCACATTTTCCTTCTTCTTCATGAAGGAGCTTGAATGCTCTAGCCGTATTATCTCAGTGATCTTGCAAGCAGTTGTTTATGAGACCTCAATTTTTATTCTTCCCCTTTGCTAATGAGGAAGGTAATGAAATGGCATTCCAAGAGTCAGTGGAGGAGAACCCTGTAGTTCTTTCCTCGGGGAATAGCTGGGCAGCGATTGTTATCAGAGAACATTCTCCTGATTTCTAGGCAATGGGATGACCCCGAGGCCCCTCAGCAACACCCACTACCCAATGGCCATCTATGGGAACTCTTGGAGCATTTGAAATTGGGGAGCATCCCATGGGTACTTTCCCACACATGGGTCCTCCAGTGGCCACCTCACCCCATCTCCTCTTGCTCATTGCTCAGTAAAGGCATGGTCAGGCAGTACCAGCCTGGGGCAGAGAGGCCCTCCCATCAGAACCTGGCTTGACTCCGACACCCCACATACATACACAGCAATACGTCCTGGGTCCAGAGGGAACTCTGCAGCTGCTTAGCATATACCACCCATCTACACCTTCCCAGCCATCACAAGGGAGGGTCTCGATATTAGGTATTAGATTAAGATGTGTGTGAAGGGGTGATTAGCAGGATGTTTATCCTCATATTATTTGTAAGAGTGGAAAATACAAAATGTTTTCAATGTTCAGCATTAAGAAAATGTGGAGCATTCATAAACCAAAGCCTTTGCCAGACATGTTAAATGACACTGTTAGTGCCTGTGGCTCGGTAAGTTAAAAAAAAAACAAGCATATTATACAATGCTGTATGTCTCATATGATCCCTTACTAGGAGTATGTTTGTTTCTGTTCACAGAAGAGCGGATTGAACCCAGGGCCTCAGGCTGGGCAAGCACTCCACCACTGAACTACATCCCCAGCGCTCCCCATAACCCTCCTCTTTTCGAAACTACTCTCACTAAGTTGCCCAGGTTGGACTTGAATTTATGCTCCTCCTGCCCAGCCTCCCAAGTAGTGGAGATTGCAGGCATGTGCTGCAGTGACCAGTTTATATGCCTATTTTTTTAAAAGCTGAAGAGATAATACAGGAGTTTGTAAACAATCTTACAGCTCAGCAAGATGATTTAATTTTTTCAATTTTCTTCCTTTGACCCACTTGTATTGTCTGATTTCTCTATTAAAAACATGATTGCTTCTGGTATGTCAAAAGTATTATTTTAAATTTTCTAAAACCTAGACTTTCATAGCTAAGAGTGACTTTGGAAGGCATCTAGTAAATGGCCTTAGTTTCTAGGCAGATAAATTGAGCCCCAGGGAAGAAAGGCACTTTTAAGAGATGCCCAAACTACTTGGTGGCAGAGTTATGCCCAGGACCCAGGCCTTTGAACTCAGCCCTGTTCCTTCCATGCCATTCTGTGATGCCTCTGAGATCTTTATAAACATACTGGGAGTTTTTCCATGTAGTGGCTGCGTAGAACCACCTTCCCCTCTGTGAAGCTTGAATCCTCCTTGGTTTCAAAGCCAATGAGCCTCAGACCACTTCCGTTCTCACCCCACCCCCTTAAAGCAAGCAGAGTGAAAAGGTCAGAGAGCTAAGCCAGATTTCAGCACATCTTCTTCTCCAAGCTTCCATTGTTGCTCCAGCCCATTCACATGTTGAAATCCTTACCCCCAAGGGCATGGTATTTGGGAAGCAATTAAGTCAGGGGATGAAGTCCTCGTGGATGGAATGAGTGCCCTGTATATTAGAGACCCTCCAAAAGCTCCCTTACCTTCTCCTCGAGTGAAAACACACCAAGAAGGCTTCATCTGTGAACCAGAAAGTGGACCCTCCCCAGGCCCCAATCTGTTGACGCTAAGATCTCGGACATCCTAGTTTCCAGAACTGTTAATTGTAGCAACTCAGTTGATGAGATTTTGTTATAGCAGCCCAGGTGGACTAAGACAACTGTGCATGTGGGCAGGTATTTGGACACTGCCCACCCTCACCCAGTACTCCCCTAGGCTTGGTCTGGTCCAGCTCTGTGGTTAATGAGTGACACTGCCAAATGAATGGGTTCAGATCATGTCAGCCTGTGTTAAACAAATATTTTTTTTCTAAATTGTCCAAGCATTTGTGGTTTTTTTCTTCTCATCTGTCACGACTTACTCATTTGTTGATGCTAAAACGGGAGGTGACTGTTTTGTTCAATTACAGTAACTTTTCCGTGGAAGAAGAGAGAGAATCTGTACCCCAAAAGGTCACTGTAAGCGAAGCTGTGTATCCCAGAGAGATCACAGGAGTATGAATGGCAGAGAGGTTTGGACCTGAGTTGGAACTGAGCTTCTGCCAAGGTATCTGAGAGAGCAGGTGACATAGGTGCCGACAGTGCCCGCCGTGGCACTTCACAGCCTCCCCAAGCTTCACCTCCTCTCGCTTCCTGAGGACCCCACACCATCAGTCTTCAGTGGCTGCAGACCTGCTGGGTTCCTTTGGAAACAAGGATGTAGACCATGCACAACATGAACTTTGGCATATGGAGCCCAGCCTCCCACTGCACCATTTCTTCTTATACCAGCCTCAGAGAGAATCCAAGGAGTGGTAGAACCCATTGCTCTGCCTTTGACTACAGAAAGGCCAGAGGAACACTTTGTACCACTTTGGAACAAGGGTAGAAAACCTAAACCATGGGAAATAGCTGACCTCAGAAGCTCCACGCTTAGGCCTTGTACCACACTAATCATTTGTTTTACTTTTTTGTTTGTTACTTTCCATTTTCCTTTTAAGCTTTAAATTATCTCAAGGTCTCAGAATTTTTACTCTTGGGAGTCTACTCATATTCTGTAGAAGAAAAAACACAACTACCTGAGGCATGGATGTACACATAAACACATAGGGATATTTAACACACTACAGTTTGTAATAGCAATAATAAATAAATACCCTTTGGGGGAGAATGCTCAGATAATCAGGGTTCATCCCCACTATAAAAGGGAACCTCATTTAATTTGAGGGGCTTTTCCTGACATATTGGTGAGTGTGAAAAGCAAGACTCAGGGGTCTTGCTTATTTATATTTGGACATGTATTTACTTCTGTCTGTAAATTATATGGCCTCTTGGCCTTTAGGCTAAGATCAAATGTCTGTATATTATGATACAAGCATAGAATAAGGTATAAAAAGACACATAAGAGTTTGTGACCATGGACTGGAGAAGGGTGTTAAAGAAACAGTGGAAGGAAAGCAAGTTTTAAAAGGCCTATCCTTAAAAACAGCATACCTAATAAAAGCTTAAATGTGCAAATTATATGTGCGTGGGTATACATAAACATAAAAGAAGAAAAAAGGTTGGGGTAGCTTCAGATTCACCTATAGAGCCATGGACAGAGCACTGAGCAAAATAGGTGAAGAGAAATGCATAAAGTAGGACTCTGTCTCCATGAAAACACAATTTCTAAAGTTGTGCTCCCATGTTGGAGCTGGGCAGAAGGCATCAGGCCCAACCAGCACTGGATACTCTATGAAGACAGTCAGTTTTTCTTTACACATCTTTGTTTTCTCTCACTTAATGCTGGAAACATCTTTTTTTTTACTTCATTAAAGTATGTCAGTGTTTTAA
Organism: Heterocephalus glaber; assembly: GCF_053883595.1. Taxonomy (NCBI): domain Eukaryota; kingdom Metazoa; phylum Chordata; class Mammalia; order Rodentia; family Bathyergidae; genus Heterocephalus; species Heterocephalus glaber. The sequence continues at coordinate 66,623,753 of NW_028258320.1, forward strand.
TACTCCAATGTGCTTATTCTCTGGTGATTTTAAGTGAAGCATCAAGTGATGCTCTATCACTCATACAGGTGGCCTTGAGTGTGGGGAAGGCCCAAGCTCAGCACTTTCTCAGGACTTGGGGCCCAACAGCTGTGACTCGCTTGGGTAACCTGGTGAAGGGCTGCAGGTGTCTCCTGTCAGAGGTTAGGTGAGGGCCGGATATGGTACAGGTGGAAATGCATTCCTCAATCAGACTCAGGAAGGTAATATGTCCTTTGGGGTCCTTTCATGGGCAGACAAGGCCAGCATGGCCTGTTCCTCCACAGTGGCCACCTGGAATCACACTGCTGGCTGTGTAGGCCTTGGCCCTGTGGAAGACCCAGGCAGAAGAGCCATTTTCTGAGGAGACCGAATAGGGGTCCTGAGTGAGTGACTTGACTCCCCTTGCGGGGACTTCAGTCCCTACCAAATAGCCTGGGTTGTTAAAATTGCATTCATACTGAGCTAGTGAGATGACAAGCAAAATAAAGAGTAATGTTAACTTCACTTCACAGGAGGTTTTCATACAGAAGAACATGAGGTAGAATTCTCCAGACTCAACTCTGACAGAAATGGGAGCAAAAGGTTGACTGACCTAAGTTGACCGTAACTATTGTTCCAGAGAGGAAGGGCCAGCCCTCACAGAACTACGTGAAGGTCACCGTGGTCCTAGTCTGGGCTCAAGCCCTGGGAGCTCTGCTCAGGCCCAGGAATCAATGGGGTGATCACACCGCCACCCACATTTCCCAAGTTACCTACAATAAACATGGAGTGAGGCTAAAACTTCATTGAAAAATACAGATATGGGGCTGGGGACTTAGCTCAGTGGTTCCGGGGCCTGCCTCACAAGTGCAAGGTCCTGAGTTCGATCTCCGGTACCAAAAAAAAAAAACCAGATATGCAGTGGACCCTCAAGTTGTAACTGGCCTGACATACGAACAACTTGGGTTAATACCAGAATTTTAGTTTTAACTTACAACCAGTCTTGTGCTATGACCCAAATGCAGGCCTCTTGTGCTTCTAGGTGGTCTCAGATACAGATTTAACCCTTAAAGAGTTCTAGAAGGAATATTACAACATCCTTTCCTGTGTGGAGTTAACTGAGAAATCCTGGGCCAGTGTCTCTCTAAGGACACTGAGATCTTCCTGGAAGGAAGCAAGGCCTAAAATTATTCATGAGAGAGACTTTGAAGGCAACTGACTGACTTGAGTTACAACCAGCCCTCAGGAATGAACTGATTGCATAAGTCAAGGATCCACTGTATTGTAGCTATATTTGCCTCTGAAAAATGTGATTCTCATAGAAATGTAAGATGGGAAATAAGAAAATATATTTTTCATTTGTGTGTGTGTGTATGTGTGTAAGTTGTCAAATCAGACTATCTCCAACCTGTGGTAAAGCCACTACTTACTGTTAAGAAGACAGATTCTTAAGGGTTTCCAGGAAGGTACAGATCCTATAATCTCAGTCAGGAGATCTCTGTTGGCATAAAAATTGTTACCTCAAGACTGCCCTTCTCAGCTCTAACTTAGGTCTGTCTTGCTTCATTTAGAAAGAAATGGGCCGCTATTATTATCTGTGGAAATAAGCCTGGTGAGACACATATTATGAAAACCCTTTGTAGACTTGTAAGTGATTAGTCATTACATCTTTCTCTGTCTCTCCACATCCCAGCTGTCCCCTTCCTTCTCCCTACGAAGTGCAAAATACAATCCTGCTGGGCACCGCTGCCACGTAATTGTCACCTCCTTCTGCATCTTTCCAGGATTTCTGTTTCATTCTTCAAACAGGGGATTTAAAACAGGACTCAAGAGTAGCCTTGGCCCATGTGGAAGCAGCCAAGCAGTTTATTTTGCGTGTCTTGTAAAAATCTCCCTCCTATTGATTTGTTCCCATGTAGCAAGCTTAAAAATCAAACAGCACATTGCTCTGGGTGGGACCTTCCCGATTCTCCAGGTAGCCTGACATCTGGGGACTGCTCAGTGTCCCTCGTTAACAAGGCCTCACAACGCTGATTCCGGGTCTCTGCCTCGAGCCAGCGTCTGCTCCTACCACTGCAGCACAGGTTCTGCGCCCCCATGCGAGCTGGCTGGAGCTGCATGCAGGTCCAGAGGTGTCTGGCTGGGAAGGCTCCCTACACCGACCAACGTCACCAGCGCTGTCACTCACTCGCATGGGACGAGGGACACTGACACTCAAAGCCCAGCATCACCGCTCTGAGTGGGAGGTGCCCACATCACATGCAGAGCAGCCGGCTTGTGTGTGGTGGTGCCGGATCTGGGTGCTGTCACACACCCTGTGCACACATTCACTGCTCACTATCCCATTCACACACCAGTTTAAACACATTTATGGAGTTAACGGACTGGGAAAGCTTTCTTTTTTTTTTTTTTGTATATCCTTTTATTGGTACATTTTAGGTATACAATATGATGACACTCCTCATTGGAAATTTGCACCTTTACATGATCCCTCTTGGTTCTTATTTTTCCCCCTTCCCCTGCCCTCCCTTCAACTCCTCCATCCCTCCCTATTTACAAAGACTTTGTTTCCATTTTTCATTTTCTCACATTAATTCCATTCCCTTCCTTCCTTTCCCCTACCCCTCCCACTTCCCCTTCCCCTTTGCCCTTTTTCTTCCTATTTCACATTATCTATTATACCTTTTAGTCCTTAGTTACACTTTCAGTTTCTCACACTAGAGAAACTATTCGGTATTTCAACATGTGTCCTATTTATTTCACTTAAGAGTATGGCCTCAATGTGCATCCATTTAGCAATAAATGTCCCTAATTTCTCATTTTTGATGGCTGAGTAGTACTCCATTTTATTTAAAAACCCAAATTTTCTTTATCCAGTCTCCAGTTGATGGGCATTTGGGCTGTTTCCAAGTTTTAGCTATTACAAACTGTGCTGCTATGAACATGGGTCCACATATATCACTGTGGTATGATTCCTTTAATTCTTTGGGGATGATACTCAGCAGGGGAATAGCGGGGTCAAATGGGACTTCCAGTCCTAGTTCTTTGAGGTATCTCCATACTGATTTCCACAGCAGTTGCACCAGTCTACACTCCCACCAGCAGTGGAGCAGGGTTCCTCTTTCGCCACAGCCCCACCAGCATTTGTTATTGGTTGACTTCATGATAGCAGCCATTCTTTCTGGAATGAAGTGGAATCTCAGCATTGTTTTCATTTGCATCTCTCGAATGACCAGTGATGTTGAACATTTTTTCTTATGTTTATTTGCTATTTCTACTTCTTTGTGTGAGAAATGTCTGTTCATTTCAGATGCCCATTTTTGGATTGCGCCTTTAAATTTGGGAGGTCTGATCTTTTTAAGTTCTTTATAGAATCAAGATAGTAGACCTTTGTCTGAGGAAGAGCAGGTGAAGATTTTTTCCCACATTGTGGGTTGTCTCTTCACACTGCTGGTGGTTTCTCTTGCTGTGCGGAAGCCTTTTAATAAGAAGAGATCCCACTTGTTGATTGTGTGTGCTAGTTCACGGACAACTGAGGCTTTGTTCATAAATCTTTTCCTACACCGATGTCTTCAAGAGTTCTACCTAACCTCTGTTCCACCTGGTTCAGAGTTTCTATTTTAATATTTAGATCTTTAATCCATTTTGATTTTAGTTTAGTGCATGGTGAGAGATATAGGTCTAGTTTTAGTCTTTGATAAGTTGAAGCCCAATTTTTCCAGCACCATTTATTAAAGAGGCTATCTTTCCTCCAGTGAGGGTGTTTGGCTCCTTTATTGAAGATGAGATGGCTGAGTGTGTCCGGCATTGTTTCTGCATCTTCTAATCTGTTCCACTGGTCCTCAGGTCTGTTTCTTTGCCAGGACCATGCTGTTTTTATCACAGTAGCTTTGTAGTAGAGTTGCAGGTTGGGGATTGTGATACCCCCGGCCATGTCTCTGTTACCTAGAATTGCTTTTGCTATTCTGGCTCTCTTCTTGTTCCAAATGAATTTTTGGATTGTTTTCTCAAGGCTCGTGAAGTATGCTGCTGGGATCTCAATTGGAATTGTATTAAATCTATATAGCAGTTTTGGAAGTATGGCCATTTTCACTATATTAATCCTTCCTACCCAGGAGCAGGGGATGTCTTTCCATTTTCTGATATCATCTTCAATCTCTCTTTTCAGAGTGCCATAGTTTTCAGAGAAGAGGTCTTTGATTTCTTTCGTTAGGATGATTCCTAGGTATTTCATTTTTTGGATGCTATTGTGAAAGGAATTGTTTGCCCTATTTCTCCCTCAGAGAGTCTGTCATTGGTGTAGAGGAAAGCTATTGATTTTTGCATGTTGACTTTGTATCCAGCTACTTTACTGAATTTGGTTATTAAGTCTAGAAGACTTTTGGTGGAGTTCTAGGGGTCTTTGATATAGAATATCATGTCATCTGCAAATAATGACAATGTGACTTCTTCATTTCCTATCTTTATTCCTTTTATTTCTTTCTCTTATCTAATTGCTGTGGCTAATGTTTCCAAAACTGTATTGAACAAGAGTGGTGATAGTGGACATCTTTGTCTTGTTCCTGATTTGAGTGTGAAGGATTTCAGTTTTTGACCATTTAGTATGATATTGGCTGTTGGTTTTTCATAGATGGCTTTTAACAGTTTGAGGTAGAGACCTTCTATTCCAATTTTTTGTAGGGTTTTTATCATAAATGCGTGAAGGATTTTGTCAAATGCTTTTTCTGCGTCTATTGAGATGATCATATGGTTTTGGGAAAGTTTTTAAAATAAAATTCACTTGCAAAGTTTTTTAGGTATTAACAAATGATCAATGAGACTGTTTGCAAATTGATTTTAAAAATTCATTGAGTATGGAGTGTGGCTTTCTCATTAATTCCTGCTTGGGCTTCTGGCTGGCCATTTCAGAAGGAAGGATTCTTGTGGCCACCCTGGGACCCACGCTTTGCTCCTGATAGCAGGTCTGTATCCTCCTAGGGATGAGGAGGCTCAGACAGGACAGTGACCCACTGACAGTCACCTGGGTAGAATTCTGACTTGAGATCCTCAGCTTTTCCCTCTAGGTAACCCTTCCAAACACAGGCTCAAATCAAATGCTCATAACCTGGTTAGTTGATCAAATGTGGCCAAAGATCAAAGATCAACCCAGGGGCTAAAGAATATTGTAAGTGAATTGATTTTGTGATCCTGGATGATCTTCTCAGCAGACTCTTGTATTGCGTTCTCTAGAAGAAAAATGCTTACTTGGAAAAGGGCCTGGAGCCTTGAGCAAAGGAATTTGCCAAATGGCTTCAAGGTTTTCCCCACTAGCCCTTCCCTGTGATTTTATCTTCACTGGTAAATTTGCTCAGATTTGCATCTTTGCCACACCTGACCGAGTCAAGTTCACTTTATCCCATGGCTTTAGGAGTCCATGGAGGAGCAGAGAGGAAGGGGCTGCTCTGCAGGTAAATTTCGCGCTTTCCTTTTCACTCTACTCATTACCATTATTGGGGACCTTCTAATCAACAATCCTCAAACTGGCTTAAGGGGAAGAATAAAAGGGAAGTCTGGGCTCATGTTACTGAAAAGTCCCTGTGTAAGGCCCCACCAGGAACCAGCCTCTCAGCCTCAGCTCTGCTTTACTGGCGATCGAAAGGCCTTCTGCATGCCACCCCAGCCTTCCCTCCTTTGGGGATCAAGTCTACCACCAAGGGGCGCTTCTTTCTAGATTGCTCTGGCTAGAGCCCCAGGGTTTGCCTGACTGGTTCAGATCAGGCCCACTTGAGAACAGAGAAATGTGATGCTCTGATTGGCCGGCCCGGGGTCACATGCTGATCCCTGGAGCAGGGAGCATGGACTCAACTCCCCCCTCACCCTGGAAACTGAGACCCCAGGGACATTGCTTCCATGCAAAAAGTTGGAGGCTACTCCTGGAAAAGCAGCAACAGGCTGCCCAGCAGGACAAAGTAAATGTTCACCATAGAGAGCTGGTATTGTTAGCTTGCTTTTCAAAGTGAAAAAATGGAGGTCCGGTAGATTAAGCAATGTCCCCCAAATCACAGAGTTGGGGAGAAATTTCCTGCATTGCTCAACCATTGTGCTCCAAATAATACCACGAAGCTTGGGCCACTGCTGCTGTGTCCTGAAAAATCACCACCGCAGACCGCGTTCTTGGGAGAGGAGGGTGCAAGGAGGATGTTTGTGACTAAGTAGGCTTTGGTCTGAATACCCACACCATCTGCCTTGTGGACTCAATAAAGCTCCACACCCTCCTCCAGGAATAGAGCTCAGGGTCATCCTCCCCCACCCCTTTTATTCTTTTTACTCTTACTGGGTTGGAATTGAAACATAATTGTAGTAACTATTAGTTGCAAGGGAAAATCGTAATTGCTTCTAGATCCACTCACTGGTTTCAAGAGCGCTTTAACCTTTAACTTTCTCAGTACAAAGGGAGGCTTGCTGCACAGTGAATCTAACAAGACCATCATTTATCGCTGGCAGAGTTCATTAGTCAATGGTAACAGTTTAATTATTAGCATTTTAATGCATGAGCATTTAACTAGACAGAACAACAAGCTTTGGCTTACAGAACAACACTTCTTAAATGGAGCTGAATTAACCCACTCAATTGTTTGTATTGTGGTGTGTTATTAAAATGAGATGATTAAAATGCAAGAAGCAAATGGATCCATATATTTAGCCAACAAATCAGCATTTAGCTAGCTTCTTGGGTTTGAAGCAGGCTTTTCTTTTTTAAGATTTAATTCTGATTTTAAATACTTTGTTTTCTTTCTCCTGCTACAAATTATAAGCTAAAATGGTACAAGGAGGATACTCTTAGATCCACTGAGTGTGAGAGACACTTTTATTCTGGAGAGAGGAGGCCCAAAGGAGAAAGCCCGCAAGTGGCCCTGAGTGGGCATCAGGGGAGTCCTGCTCTTAGGGACCCATGGCCTTTGATTGTGACTGCTCAGAAGAATCCCCTGGGGGATTGCTGCTCCTTCGGCGAATCACATTCTTCTGGTCCGCAGTGTGCTCAGATAGGTCTGCCAGCCATTCTTAACCTTAGTTGGGCTTGGGAACCCTTGTCCTAGCTCACAGGACAGCATGGGTCCCTTAACCACCTTATCAAATAAGATATAGTTTGCAGCCGAGTGTGGGGGTTTGGCCTATAATTCTAATACTCTAGGAAGATGAAGCAGGAGAATTACAAGTTCAAGCCCAGCCTGGGCAACTTAGTGAGATGTTAAGTTTTGAAATAAAAAAATAAAAAGAGATTGGGATGTACTGGTTCAATTCTCAGTACCACAACCACCAGAAAAAAGGCATGGCTTGCTAAGGTTCATAGCAGCACTAGTCATCACAACCGAAAAAGCACAAAGAAAAAACATGCCCATGGATGGATGAATGGAGAAACAAAATATAGTGCATATATGTAATGACATATTAGACTGATGTGCTGCATGCTGCACTAAGAAGGTGCCTGCAATGAAGTATTATTCAGCTTTAAAAAGGAATGAAATTCCAGTGCATGTTATATGAATGAACCTTGAAGACATCAGGCTAAGTAAAAGAAGCCAGATACGAAAGGTCAATTATTATATGATTCCTTTATGAGGTACCAAGAATAGTCAAACTGGAGACAAAAAGAATAGCGGAGTTTACCATGATCTGGAGGAGGAGATATGTGGAGTTATTTAATAGGTTTCTGTTTGGAATGATAAAAAAGTTCCAGAAGCGTATATGATGGTCATAGTTGTACAATATTGTGAATGTACTTACTATCCCTGAATTGTATGCTTTAAAATCCTAAAAATGGAAAATTTTATGTTATATATATTTTACTATACTAAAACAAGAAAAAAGAACAAATTTTGCTATATTATCTTCATAGAATCAGTGTGTGTATCAAATGAGATTATAGACTGAAGTCTTTCGTAAACTTGAAATAATGTGCACATTTAAGGAGGTAGTAATATTCTTTGATTATTTGTTTTAATTATATTGTTTTAATAAGAGGCTACAATATAAACAGCTGAGAAGGTTAATTAATAATGTCAAACCTAAATGAGTATAATTAATGTCACTCAGCAAAGGCCTTCACTGCACTGAAAACATATTTTTCCTCGTGGTAAGCATGGCCAGACTTTTCTAAACAGTTTCTCCTTTGACTGAAGGCAGGAACTCGTAGAGGGAATGGGAAGAGATGGAAAACCTTATCTTTTTTATTGAAAGCTAAATAATCACAGTGTAGTTTCCCGTATCACTGATGTGTCCTCATCTTGGTCTCTGAGATGTAGGTAGAAGGAACGGCTTCCATGTCTTGGGATGAGCTTTCCTATGAGAAACACTGAACTGGACAAAGCACAACCAGCAATAATCACAGGGGCAGCATTTATGGACTGTTTCCTACCTACTAGGCTTCAGACAGAAAGAGGGAACAGAAATAGTGGGAAGAATGGATGGATGCAAGAGGTAGGAGAACTCTTCCCATGGCCAGGCAAAAAAATCCTCAGAATCACATGGAATAGTCTGTCAGTTCTCTCCATTGAGCATCTGTGCATTGGGAGGGATTCAGACCATTCTCCTGAACCTTGAAGATGTGTCACTTGTACTTCAAGGGACACCCAGAGAGAATCTATCGTGTACCCTTGTACCTCCCTCCTCTCTCTCTCTCTCTCTCTCTCTCTCTTCTCCAACCATCTTTTCAAAAAATTCTTTAACCTCTTTTCCTCCCACTTCTGACCACTCATGCATCAGGATCATGGAAAATGAAGAAAAAAGTGAAGAAGCCACATGGGGTAGAGAAAGGGAGTGGGGTGCTTACACACTGAAAATCAGAGCAAATGCTCCATCTCTTCTACCTTCTTTATTCCATGAGGGCCCTGGGAAAGCCCATGACAGTAGTGCAAAGTACAGAGTGAGCTCTGAGGTAGATCCACGATCAAGGTGGCCACGAGGCTTGGCCACTTTACGGGTTAAGTAGAATGCTGTGGGTTAGCTGGAAAGCCTCAAAACCATGTGCAATGCATTTCTTTTGCAGAATAGATTCTGTGCTGCAGACAAACCTTGGGAGACCAGCACACAGCACACACAGGGCCTGGGTACTTTCCATAAAGCAGGAATGTTTTTCACACTGAAAATCTTATTTCACATATTACATGAATGTCCATACACAAAATATTACATGAGGATGATGAGATTGTGGGTGGTTTTCTTCCACTGTTTTCAGACAGATGGTCCTAACTTATGTTTAAAATTCAGATATAAGAAAAATTAGCTTTCATATTTGAGGAATTATCACTTTTTCTATTTCTTTAAGCTTCTTATAAAACAGAGAAGTGTGTTTAGTCTCCTGAGCCCGATATTCCTGCTCCTGCGGGAAACAACAGCATCCCCAGTTTAAGGATCTGCATGAGTCTAGGAGCAGGATGAGGACACATCCCAGAGTTGTCAGAGGAGGGGAGTTCTGTATCAGCTGCTTCTCCATCAGGGCAGTCCAGGAAGGGCTGATAGAATTTTGGAAGGGGGGCCAAGTGAGTATTGTTCTTTGCAAATAACAGTTGTAAAAGAATATTAGCTTCCAGTCATAGGTGAGGAACTTACTATCTGCCTTAGTCACTTTTTCATCACTGGAACAAAGTACCCAACACCCACAAATTGAAGGAGAGCTTTATTTTGGCTTACAGTGTTTAGAGGGTTCAGTCCATAGTCAATTAACCACAAGGGAGAAAGGGCATGGGGACGGTCCTGACAGAGGAAAGTTGCTCATCCTATGGCAGCCAGGAAGTAGAAAGTGAAAGGAGGAGCCAGGGACTTTTCCAGATCACATCCTCAGTGACCCACCTTCAAGCAGCCCCAGATCCTAACAGGAAATTCAGCTACTGAACTCATCAGTGGATGAGTAAGGTCCCCTCATGATCTAATCACCTTCCAAACACATGAGGCTTTTGGGTGACATTTTTTTTAATCTAAACCATAACTCTCCAACTCCATAAATTCAAACTTCAATAACTAATGGGCCTGGTGTAACTTGAGAATATGTCATAATCCTGACTCAGTCAACACTGAAGAATAGCCCATTTGTGTGGTTAAGTTTAGCAAAAAAAGCACCCCTTCTGTCCCTCCATCTTTAGGCAAATACTGCTGAGAAGGTCAACAACACATGGGAAAGGGGGAAATTGAACAGCAGCTATGCAATGCCTAAATCCTGTTTACCAATTCATTTTGCAATCAACTTGCCTTGGAGAGCTCTCCAAAAACTTCTGTTGCCCAAATGTAGCAAGGACATGGGGGAATTACTGAGAGATAATTCTGACCAAGGTAGGCCTGGTTTCCATGTACTTGGAGAGACTTCTCAGCCAAAATGAGTGAGTAGTCATGTCAATGGTGCATTTGTAAAACCTCTATTTCCTATCAGAATGCAGAGCAATCCCATAACTTAAATCACATTCTAAGGGAAATCTAGCACTGCTCTCAGCTCTCCCTGGATCTAAAGGAAGTGGGATGACTCTCTTGTCACCACTCCCAGGTAGAAAGAGCTTTCTGCTTATGATAAGCACATTATCTGTGGAAATGGTCAGTTGGAACAGTAGGTATCTGACAGGAAATAGAAGCTCAAGGTTATTATCATTCACTGTAAAAAGTGGTGCTACAGGGGAGAGATCACTACTCCATCTGCAGCATCTAGAGGAATGAATGGCAAAGAGCATGCATTCAGTGAAGATGCACTGAACAAGCAAAGTCCATGTTTGTTCCCATTTCCAAGCATCTCGGTGAGGATGTGCAGAGGGAGCAAATATAACTAGAGGAGGGAAAGTCCTAACCTGCAACAAGAGAAGACCACTCTGACAGATCAGAGAAGATGCTTCCGAAGAAACTGGTGCTGCGAGGAAGAGGAGGAGAGACTTTTAAGAAACTGCCAAATTGTCTAACTTGTATCCTCAGTACCATATCAAAAGTAAGCAATAACTTACAAAGAACATCTAAAACCAAGAAATTCTATATTATGATGAGAAGCACAATTGAGAAATCGAAAGCAAAAGTTAGCAGCTAGAAAACTTATAAAATTTTAAATCATTGTGATACAAAATCAAATCAAGACATTTTCCCAGAATGAAGAGATTAATATTTTCAAAGAAAATATTTTAAGTCATTCAATGAATTCAATTTTCATTTATGAGGAATGTCGATGGAGATGCAAGAGACACCAGTCTCATGAGCAGTAAAAGAACAAATAATATATACTAAACTAACAAATAATTCAGTCTTTGGGTTGAAAGGGGCTCCTGAAGACCAGGTACTGTTAGTTAAAATAGTTAATATGCAATTCTAGTAATTATATTTTAGTTTTTGGTAAGTGAAAAATCCTATCATCCTACCGAAGAAAGGAGAATTTGCTTGGCCTCTAGATTCTCCCCAGCAACACTAAACAAAAATATAACACTGGCCATTGGGGTTTTTTATACTTTTTTTCTCCTTGAGAAAAGAATAAGAACACATAACATTTTAAATGCACAAACAAAATGTGTGCAGCTCAATAGGTTTTAAAAAAGAAAACACCCATATAAACGGTACCTAGTTTGAAAAACAGAAAGTGACCATCATATTAGAACCCTCTTCATGTTCCTACAGCCAGTTTGTGCCCCACAGGGTGACCACTATGCTTGCTTCCAATACCAAAGGTTGGTTTTGCCTATTTCTGAATTATACATAGATGGAATTATGCAATGTATAGTCTCTTATGGGCATGCTTTTTTAACATTATGTTTTACAGGTAGCATAGTTTGTTCATTCTCATTGTCATATAGTACTCCATTGTATGACTACATTGTGTCCTGTCCATTCTGCTGCTGGTGGGCCTTCCATTAATGGACATGAACTTCAAATATCACGATGACATACATATTTTCTGCTTAGTACATACCTAAATGTGGAACTGCTCCCTCAGATAGGCATTGTTTAAATTTAGAAGATGTGACCAGTTTTCTAAATGATTCTACCAGTTTACATTCCTGCCAACAGTACATGATGGTTTCAGTTGCCTCACTTCCTTCCAGCACTTAGTACATCTGTCTTTAATTAATTGTAGTCATTCTGGCAAGTGTATAGTTATTAAAACCGCCTTGTGGTTTTAATTTGTATTTTCCTGATGACTAATGAAATTTAGAACCCTTTTTATATGTTTATTGGTTATTTGAATGTTCTTTTTTTGGAGTGATTTCAAGTCTTTTACCCTTAATATTCCTTTGTTTAGATTACTATAATTTCATAAGTCTTGATTTCTGGTAGTATAAGTCCCTCACTTTTAAATTTCTTCAAGATTGCCTTAGCTTTTCTTATCTTTTTCCCCTTCTCTGTCTCTGTTTGTCTGTCTGTCTGTCTCTCACTCTCTCCTTTTTTTCAGTACTGGGGATTGAACCCAGGACCTCATGCATGCTAGGCAAACACTCTAATGCTGAGATACATGCCCCACTCTAAGATTGCCTTAGCTTTCATGGATCCATAAATTCTAAACTCATCTGATTGACCACACAAAAAAGGCTTGCTAAAATTTGTTTGGGATAACATTTTAAACTATCAGTGAATTTTGGAAGAATTAACATTTTTACAATATAGAATTTTCCAATCCATGAATATAGTATATCTTCGGTTTACTCATGTCTTCTTTAATCTCTATCAATCTGTGTTGTAGTTTTCAGAGTATAGATCCAGAACATCTTTTGTTAGATTCATTAGCAGGTATAAGGTATCTTTTAAACATGACAGTAGTGCAAAGATAGACAAATACACCAATGAAGGGAGGTTCTAGCTTATTCTGAAGTGTTAGAAATATTTTATGTCTTAATGTGGGTATTATTTACACAGATGTGTATAACTGTCAGAACTAATTGAGCTCTACTCCTAATTAGTCCATCTTATTTGCTTTCTGTATGTTTTACCACAATAACCCAATATTGAAAAGAAAAATCTATATAAGTTATGAAAAGATAATTCAAGATAGAAAAAATACACTAACAAAAATGAAAATTACAATAAGGCAAATTTTTTTAGAAAATTAGCAATGGTTTCCTTTTTTGATAATATTGCAAGTATAATAAACTTAAGGGCACAAATAAGTAGGTATTTTATGTGCTTCTATTAGAAGAATAAATTACTATAACTTTTCTAGGAGGCAATTTGACAAAAGACCTAAAAATATGCACATTAAATGCACTAAAATTCCACTTTTAGAAATTTATTATTTAAAAAGCCCATTATTGATCTTACACAGATATAGCTTTAGGATGTTCACAGAAAAACTCTTTATTATGATAAAGTACTAAATTCTAACTAATAAGATAATTTTTAAAATAAATTGTATATAACAATGGAATATCAACCACTAACAATTATGGCAGAAGAAAATTTATGATATAAAAATTGTTCTCAATATGATATTTGACAAATGAAGTAATCTACAATGTTAATCATTCAGGAAGATCTCAGTTTATGCTTTTTAATTTAAATATGTATTAATTGAGAAAAATTGGAAGAATATACAACTAATGCAGCAGTGACTATTTCTGTGTAATGAAATTATAGGTGATAGTTTCATTTCTCCTTGTGCCTTCACTTTTTTAAAATGTATAATAATGAACATGCATTTCTCTAGTACTAATATTTTAAGAAATTACAAGAAAACTATAGTATTACAACTGTATTCCAATACATTTGAGAATCTCAGTGAATAAAACTATTTCCCTAAAAGGAAATATAAATTGATGAGAGAAAAAATTATGTGTTTATTTTTATTTTTTTATTTTTATTTTTTTGAGACAGAGTTTCACTAAGTATTCCAGGCTGGCCTCAAACTCATGGTGATCCTCCTGCCTCAGCTTCCTGAGTGCTGGGATTGTAGGCGTGCACCACCATGTCTGACTAAAATTATACATTTATGTACATAGAAAACCACATCAGTCATTTTTTGGGATTTCAGGTGATTTTTATTTTCCTTGTAATCATCCTTTTCAAGATTTTTTTCACTATGGAAATCAGTACGGAGATTCCTCAAACAATGAAAAATAGAAATTCCATTTGGGCATGCTTTCTCCCTCTAGGCAACTTCCTGAAATAGTTAAAGACATAAGTTGGACATGGTGGCACATGCCTATGATCTGTGCTCTTAGGAGGCTGAGGCAGGAGGATTGCTGTGAGTTAGAGACCAGCCTGGGCTACATAGTGAGTTCAAGGGCAGCCTGAACTACATAGCGAGATCCTGTCTCAAAAAACCAAAAAAAAAAAGAGGAAAAGAAGAAGGAATTTCCTCATCAAGAGCAGCCACAGAGACCAAGGAACGAGAACAAGATAGGATGGGGAGCTGCCTACTGATCCAAGAACTGTGCAAACATCAGGTTCAGCTCAGCTCCTATTAAATAAGACCAAATTTATAGACTGCACCATTTGTGGTGAAACTGTTGTCATCCCATGCTTTGTTATTAATGTCAGGGCACAAAGTACAAAGGAAGTGTATGTAAAGTGGAAATTTAAGAGAACATATATCTTCATCTGTGATGGAAATAAAAACATTTCTACTGCAAACCTGAACTTTTCAAGTGCAAAAATCGCACTCTCAAAATTACTAAAAGGAGACACCTCTTTGAAGATGAGTAAGGATGACATGAAAGTAGGAAACTACACATGGGAAGTAACAGAATTAACCAGAGAAGGAGAAACAATCATAGAAGTACAGTATCGTATGGTTTCATGGTTTTCTCCAAATGAAAATATTCTCATTGTTATTTTCCCAATTTTGGCCATACTTCTGTTCTGGGGACAATTTGTTATTTTCACACTTAAATATAAGTCCAATTGTACAAGTACGAAAACCATTCTTTTACTGATTGCTGGACTGCTGCTCACTGTAATTGTCATCATTGGAGCCATTCTTTTCATCCCAGGACAATATCCAATGAAGAATTCTTTTGGACCTGGTTTCACTGTAATTTCTACAGGGATATTAATATTACTTCAGTACAATGTGTTTATGACAGTTTTGGGATGACCTCTTTCACCATCACCATACTGATCACTCAGGTGCTGGGCTATGTACTCGCTGTGGTTAGACTCTGTCTCGGTGTCACAGCGTGTGTGCCAGTGCATGGTCCTCTTCTGATGTCAGGTTTGGGTATCAGCTCTAGCGGAATTACTTGGACTAGTTTATATGAAATTTGTAGCTTCTAATCAGAGGGCTATACAACCTCCTAGGCATTTGAAGAATCAAAAGGAATGATGAATGAGGAATAACTGAAGCAAAATGATGAACTCTGATTTGGGGAGTCAAGATGTGAAGGAATACACTTGTGTTTAAGCACCATGGCCTTTGATGGTTCACGGGCAGGAAGAAGAAAAAAAGGAACTGGTTTTCATCTGTGGGAAAAAAGTCATTGACCCATAAATGATTATTCCAGGTTTTATTCAAAGCAGCTGTAATTTAGTTAATAAAAGAAGTATGATCTGTGTTGTGTCCCCAGTGGAGAAAAAAAAGAGTTAAAGTCATCATATTACAGTGATACATGCAGACTCATGTTTAGATGTTTAGAGCAGTACAATTCATAATAGCTAAATCCTAGAAGCATTATATATATATTATACATTATATATGTATTAACAGATCAATAGGGAAAGAAAATGTGGTATTTATACACAATGGAGCACTAGTCTGCCACAAAAATGGATAAACTTGAGTCATTGGTAGGAAAATGGATGCACCTTGAGACCATGATGTTAAGTGAAATAAAATTAGACACATGAGTGTAAGTATCGCATGGTTTCTCTTATATAAGAAACCCAATATATAAATAAAGTGCAAAACAAATGACAGACAATAGAAAAAGAGAGAGAAAGTTATTGGCCAATGTATCTAAAAGTATACCTTGATTTGGTATAATTGACTTATCTATTTTATATGTTTTTTGACCTGTTTATCTGGCTGTTAATCTGTGTTTTTGATAATTAACTTGATAAGGATTTATAAAATAAATAAATGAATCTGGTTCTGGCAAAAAACATTTTTTAAGGGGGTTGAGGGGAGGGGGAAAAAGAATTCAGATGTGTTATGTACATGTACCAATTCCCCACAATGAATATAATCTGCAAACATGTACCAATAAATTTTTTTAATTTAAAAAAGAAACCCCCCCCAAAAGATTTTTATTTCAATTTTGGGTATTGGAGTTTAAACTCAGGGCCTTGCAAGTACTAGGCAAGTGCCCTACAGATGAACTCCCCCTCCAGCCCTACCAACTTCCGTGTTCAAGTTTTCTCTAGTAAATATGAATGACTCTTATGATCAGAAAAAAGCCAAGAAAACAGAAAGGGGAACTAGGAGGAAAAGATGTGTGTAGACTTTTGTGCTACTGAAATACTGAATCTCATGTAATCCTAGAGATGGCCAGCAAAACTCCAGACCACAAATACAGACTCATTCTGTTGACCCGAACAAACTTCATCCTGGTCTCTGCTGTGTGCTCATGGAACCCCATAGCCAGCCACTGAGGTGACATTACTCTTGGAATGTTTCACTGGAGAAGAAACTCCGATCAGAGAGGACAGGCCCTTACTTATTCTGGCCCAGAGAACACAAAAGGAGAAAGGACTTAAGCTCAGGTTTGTTCACTTTCTAAGCCCATGGCCAGTTCACTATGAGAATATTTTTTATTGTCCTATCAAAACCAAGACCACCAAAAGGTTGCTATAAACTCTTAAGCCAGAGTGCAGAGGGTCTCCTTCAAGAGAAATACAATCTGCTTGGGATATACTAACTTTATTGAGAAACATTAGAGAAATCAAAGCGTTTTGCACTACTTATTCATTATTTTTATGGTACTCCAGGATTTTTGTGGGATTTGTTTTTCATTTTACTTTTGTAAGCCTGCCAATGTTTTAGAGCAATATTTCAATTGGGAAGGAAAAAAACTGTTTTCCTAACAAAAATCCAATGATGTTTTCTGTCCTTCCTTCATAAGGTTTTGGATAATTCTCCCCTCCTGCTCCCCTATCACTCCTCCCCACTGCCCATAAAGTACAAATTTCATACTCAAGCTACCGTTTAAATGTCCCCTAATGTTCAAAAGAAATTAAATTTGTGGTTGGGAAGTCTTGAAATAGTGGCTACATGGCCAGCAGTCCCACCTTAGAGTCACAAATCATCTTGATATGAAGGTAAGGAAAGCCCAAGCTCTGGAGACCCTGGCACCCTCTGTAGCTTCACACAAAGATGGACAGCTGCAGGGATGGATGTTCAAGGACCCACAACACCTACTGCCTGGAGTCAGCACAAGATGTTTCGTTCTTCCATTCACTGGGCAGACACTTGTGAGCTCTAGGTACTGCTTACCCTTGAGAAGTTTACAATCCAGGCTCAGGTAAGAGCAGGTAGCTCTCTCTCTCTCTCTCCCTCCCTCTCTCTCTCTCTCTCTCTCTCTCTCTCTCTCTCTCTCTCTCTCTCTCTCTCACCCTCCCTCTGTCTTTCTCTGGGGTGCTGGGGATAGAACCCAGGGCCTCAAGCACATTAGACAACTGTTTTACCATTGTGCTGCAGCCCCAGCAGAGGGCAGGTAGATTTTAGAAAGTGAATTTAACTGCACAGCTGTCTGGCAATCCTGAGATAGTGGGGTTGGAACTCTATGATGTCGCCAAGGTACTGGGCCCATAGAAGGAAGGAGAAGATGCACAGACCCTCCCCGCACAACCCCACCTCGTCCTGAACCCATAAAACTCTGCAATCATCTGCTTTCGGTTCCTAGACTCCCCGCCAGTGTTATTTTGGACAAAGAACAATTCAGCTTTAAAAATTTTTTTTTTTTATTATTTAAAAGCTTGGGGAAAAAATGCCTATTTGAGAAATCAGAGAAGCTTCATGCTCCCTGGATCATTGAAAATGTAAGCACATTTTCAACTGACAAGGGCTCAAAATTACCCTGCACAGTCAAAACTCCTCCATCATTATTATTATTGTTATCATTGTTATATTTTTATTTTTCATTTGGACATGTTTACATTCCTGTATGTTTACATTCCTAATGTTACATTCCTGTATGAAGTTGGTACATGCACGTGGCACATCTTAATTCCCCTTTTCATCTCCTCCTCCTCCCCTCCCTCTCCCTTCCTGCATCTCTCAATCCTCTTCCCCTTTCAGAAAGATCTATCTCCCTACTTCCTACTCCCCATCTTTTATTCTGTTCCTTATTTATAATTTGAGTTTCTCACATAAGAGAAACCATGTGATAGTTAAGCTTCGGTGTCTGATTTATTTCCTGTAACATGATGGTCTTAAGGTGAGTCCATTTCCTTACATGTAGCTCAGGTTTATTTTTTTTGTGGTAGAGTAGTACTCAATTGCATCACATAAGCTCTTCTCTCAGTAGCAAAGGAAACTGAGGCCAGGCTGAGGAAGAGCCCTGTGGTTGGACACAGAGTTGCTCTCAGGAGATGCCACAGAAGAAATCAGCTGTGTTACATTTTGTTACTTTCCCACCAGAAAACTCTGCCATGAAACTCATATTTACAAAATCCATTTATTCACTCATTTCTGCTTCATGGGAAGACATCCAGTCAGGCACGGTGGTGCACACCTGTAATCCCAGCACTCGGGAGGCTGAGACAGGAGGATCGCTACAAGGTCCAGGCCAGCCCGGGCTACATAGTGAGTTCAGGGCCAGCCTGAACGACAAAGGAAGACCCTGACACAAAAAAACAAAACAGAAACAAACAAACAAACAAAAAACGTATGAAGACATCCAAATAAGCAGAAGAGCTACTACAACCAGAGAGCTGATGTTATTATTAAATGTTGAAATTAATTTTGAGCTTCCTGTCACTCAAGGTAAAAACAGAAACATGCCATGTCCTGTGGCCCTCATAAGTGAGGAAATATCAATTCTTTAAGGACAGTTATTTCAGGAAGAAATGTTCTTAGGCAGCCTCACAGGAAAAAATTACTGTGCTCTCTTTTGGATGGAAGATACCAGCAAGTCAACAGGTGCTAACTTTCCCACGTACACGTTAGGCACCAACTTCTGCTGACATTATAAATGAAATCACTGGTTTTGTAAATTTAGAAGCTGAAAGCTTTTGTCTTCTTCTTTTCTCCCTTTTCAGAATTATCTCTGTCGTACCCAACTTTGTACTGTGTGTAACTGGTACTTCCAAAAAGTTTCAAAAAAGAATACAGACTCCGCAGAGAGCTCCTTTTTCACCACTCACACCTCAGGACAGTTCGTCGTCACGGCAATCCTTCTGGCGTCCCAGGTGAGGAAAGGGGGAAGACTGCGCCCCCCTAGATTCCTGCCAAAACCGAGCTGTGAGCTGGGTGTGTGCAAGACACTGCTGCTCCCCAAAGCACATCCTGCAAGCTCCTGCCCTATGTCTCACGGCTAAGAGGCCAAAAGTCAACACACAAGAGAGAGTCACAGCAAAAACAACAAAAGAAAATTCCAGACAGTGTTACTTACTGGGAAAGAACCAAACCAAGGAAGTGACTGAAGGATATTTAGAGTGGGGACTGCAGGCCTGGCCTTACAGTGGGCGGTCAGGGGGCGCCTCTTGGAGGAGGTTACAGTTAAGCTGAAACCGGGAGGATGAGAAGGAAGAACCAGGGATGCAAGGGCCAGGTGGTGCCAGCAGAGGCTGCATCAGCACCAGGCCATTCCGGAGATCTTGCTGGCCTCCTGTCTAGCTGTTCTGACAGCCCTGCGCGATCAGCATCAGTGCCATCGCACACGCATGCGCTCTGCGGGTCGGGAGCAGGTAAGTGAATTGATCGAGACCACGCAGTCAAGAACAGCAGAGCAAGAACTGAATGCAGGAGCATCTGTCCCCAAACTTGTGCTGCCAGCATTGACTGCAGTTGACCGATTAATTAATCAGCCACCTAGTGGCATTGGCAACTTGATTTACACTGGGTCAGCTCCTTAACTAGCTAGTTGTCTATACATTTTATTCATACTCAGGTTTATTCTCAAAAGGTTTCAAACCCCCAGATTCTCTGTCGTTTCTGGAGTCTCCTTTAAAGAAAGCCCCTGCCCTACTCCCCCTGGGTCAGTGGTACAGAAATGCCACGAGGTTGTCTCCTTGGGTACAAGTTTAGACTCAGAATTTCCCACAAAGAAGGGTTTTCAACCGCATAGCCCTAACTCTCATCCTTGAAGTGCTGGATAGCCTCTGATCCTCTGCTGGGAGCTGGGGGCCCGTGTTGCTACCCTGGTTTCCAACTCCTGCACTCACCTGGAACCACAAGCTTGATCTCACCAAGCCACAAGCCAGGTAAACAAACATATCCTCCCCACCCTTCAGTGATGCAGCAGATGACCCACACCCACCTGTCTCCATGGCCAACCCTTTGAATGTGGATGTCACCACGAAGCCTCCCTCCATGCCCTTCCTAGCCCCGGCATGAGATGCACAGCAGTGAAATCCATCCGCAGTGGCGAGAAATGCTTCTCCTAACCCCGTGGCTCATTTCCAAGCTGCTGGTTGATGAAACCTGTTGCAATGACCTCCATGAAGTGCAGAAAATGGGTCACTCCCTGAATTACCACATCTGCCAAAATAGACATGTTACATCATCACCACACAAGACCCGCCTCTTGCCTAATCAGGTGTGCAGGGTAGGGGTGCCAGCTGAAAAAAAAGGCTGCCACTCAGGGAGTCCGTGGCTCGAAATAACAGCAGGATATGTTCAACCTTCTCATGGGCCAGGGACAATTCAAGGCCCTTTTCCATATGAATTTGTTAATTCTCCAAACTCTACAGAGGCAGATGTTAGTATCATTTTACAGGCATGGAAACTGAGGCACAAAGAGTTCATGTCACTTACCTGAGGTTATCAGCTAGAAATCAGGAGACTGGATGCAGGAGCCAATCTCCTCGGTTCTCTGGGTCTTGTCAAAGTCATATGAGAAGGTCCTGGCCTGTTACTTTTGCAAAAATCAGAGTCTCATAACCTGCTGTCACTATGGGCAAACAAAGAAAAATGGAAATGGTGGAGATGACATTAGCAGGTTATTTTCAGTCTCCAGGCTCATTTTTAAGGAGCCATAGCAGAGAAAGTGAGGGGTTGGATGTGGGGAGCCGAGGTCAGATGATGTTAAATGCTGCAATTATCAGGCCTGAATTAGCAGCTGCCAGTATCGTGTGTGTTCCCTGGCTGTAACTGTCCAATGGCTTGCAAGGTGGCAGGCTCTTTCCCAGGCCCCCAGGTGAATCAAGCCTGGTCCACCAGCGAACTTCCAGGTACCCTTCCCCCTGGGTTCCTAATGCACCTCCCCAGGCATCAACTACATTCTGAGGGTTCTGGGTGGCATCTAGTTCCTGCACTGAGGAGCTCTGTGCTGAAGACAAAGTTTGCTTTCGTCCAGAGAGGCAGTTTCAAGAAATCACATTTTCAAGGTGAAAATTGATTGTCCCTGTAGTGACACAACATTTGGTCTTCTGTTAGTTCAAGAGAAAAGGAGAGAGAAAGAAACATTCATGCTCTCTCCTCCGGCTCCAGCCCTGTCCAGGGAAAACAAGAAGCTCAAGGTGCGGCAGGAGATACCAACTTGGGGTTGGCACCAAACCCAAAGACTCCTGGGTTCTCACATCTGGAAGGAAACTCAGGGTGCCCTAGCTGGGCCCTGCCTGATAGAAACAGAACCTGAGGCTCACTTCTAGGTAAAACACAGTGTCATTTTGCATTTTCTAATCACCACAGTGGGTGGGGAGAGCTGGGGACGAAGAAGAGGAAGAGGAGAAAAATGAGCAGACGGAGGAAGGAAAAAGGATGGAGAAGATTCATTCTCATTTTATTCAGCTCAGTATATCGAAAATATCATCATTTCAGCATGTGATCTTTACACAAATTATGAAGCTATTTTACATTCTTTTTGTTACACTGTTTTTGTACTTTGCATACACAAGACTATCTTGATTTAGGCTCCTTCAGCCACCTTGGTGTGAGACCACCTGTGTGGAAGACAGCAGAATTGACTGTCTGGCTCCCCCATGGGTGTTGCAGACCTCTTCCTCCTCCTGATCCTCTTCTTTCTCCTCCTCTTCCTCCTTCTTTTGCTGTGTGTGTGGGGGGGGTACTAGGGATTGAACCCCAGGGCACTTGCACTGAGCTGCATCTTTAGCCCTTTTTACATTGACACAGGAACATACTAAGTCACTAAGTTGCCCAGCATGGCCTAGAAGTTGTGCTTTTCCTGCCTCAGCCTCCTGAGTGCTGCAATTACAAACTTTCTTTAACACAGTCCTGGGACCATCTGGCTCCCTGCCTATTCAAGTACATCAGTACCACCCAGGGCTTATTAGAAACTCAGACTCTCAGGCCCAACTTGGGACCGACTTCAATCAGATCTGAATTTCAACACCACCCCAGGACCCCATTACCCCTCTTGAGCACTTTGAGGGGTAGGGGACTCAGCCTCCAAACTCCAGGGAAGTCTCTAGCATCCTAAAATGGTTCTTGCTGTTAGAAAAGTATTTCTTCCTCCCTCATGGCAGACTCTCCAGAGCCCTGATGAGAATTCTCTCGACCAAGCCAAGCACAGACCTGAGCAACGTGGGCCCCTCTTTTACAAAAGTGGAGCTCCAGCCCCTCAAGCCTAAGAGTCACTTGTCTCAGATCCACAGCCAGCCCACAGCTGGCCTTGGCCACCCCCTCCCAGGCTACCCCTGACCTCCTGCGGGCAGCTTCTGCCTGTGGCCAGCCCCAAGGCCATTCGGAGCCCAGGCTGCTCAGGACAGTGCTGTTGACACTCAGTGGAGAGTGCCGTGACTATGCTGCTGACTTCACTTCACTCGTTTGCTTTCTCTCAGTGCTC
Source organism: Heterocephalus glaber (assembly GCF_053883595.1). Lineage (NCBI taxonomy): Eukaryota > Metazoa > Chordata > Mammalia > Rodentia > Bathyergidae > Heterocephalus > Heterocephalus glaber. The sequence continues at coordinate 66,646,585 of NW_028258320.1, forward strand.
CTTTGGTCTTGAATCTGCTCTTGTGGCCTCTCCCTGTTCAGCACTTACTTCCCCATCAAGGCTCAGAACCAGTTAGAAGCTGGCAACTAGGCAAATAGGCAGCAAGGAATCAGAATCATAGGATATCATCAGAGACCAAGGTCCCTGATTCCCGATTAAGAAAGTGCAGGGTTAGAGTTAGGTATGGTACATTGAGGGAGGGACCTCAATTATGCAAGATTCACACGTAGGTGGTCACTTTGAGGAAAATACCCAATGTGCCACAAAATGTCATGAGGTAGCAAAGCCATGGGGTACAATGGCAGTATAGTCTGGTGGAAAGTGGAAGGGAAGCAAGCAAGGTCATAAGTTGGACTCCAAAGCACCCCTAAAACCTCTTGCATTCATCAGCCTTCCACCACCATAATGAATACCTGAGACAGGTAGCTTTGCAGAGGACAGGTTTATTTTGGTTTGTAAACTCTATGATGGGCAGACCTATTGGTTTCAAGCCCCTAGTGAGGGTTGAGTACATCATGCATGGGAGGAGCTCATGGCCAAGCAAACAGGCTCACATCTTTGCTGGGAAGTGAAAGAGGAAGAGGAGAAGGCAAGCCTCCGGCTACCCCTGACTAGGGTGTGCTCCCAGTGGAGGATGCCACTGAGCCGCACCTCCTAAACCTTCTCCCTCCTCCCCATAGCGCCAAGCTGGGCACCAAGCCCATAACACACGAGCTGTTGGGGACCACTCAGATCCAACCCACAGCACCTCCAGAAAACCAGAAGAATGTTGTTTTCCATCTATCTTTCCACTAGCATCACGAACTATGTGGAATGTATATTTGGAAATGAACTATACTCTCAGTTCAAAGGGAAATTCTTTTGTCTTGAGTAATAATAGAAATCACTGGGCTAAGCATTACTCATAAATAATTTTGTTCTTTGAAATGACTACCATATTCTTCAACTTTCCAAGAAATCAAGAATCACTGCCCACTTGAGAAAGATGAAGCACAAAAGTAGATGAAGAAAAGAATGGGATAAATGAGAAAAGGTGAATTAAAAGCCAAAGAAAATGACCCTGACCCAAACCCCTGCACATCCCATCCACACCAAATACCTTTCTTCCCATTGGCCTCCAGATCTCATGAAATGCCTACATTAATTTCTCCAGGTTCACAAAGTCTATTCAAGGCGGCCACACTTGCGATAGAAATTACATGGCATACACAGTATTAATTTGGGTGTTACGGGGCCAGGGTCGGGGGCAAAGAATGAGCCAGTCATCCTCCTGAGGAGCTGTTTGTAAGAAGAGGCTTTTTCCACAATCAATCGGTAAAAATGGCAAGCAGATGAAGATGCCGTGGACAGAGAAAACAAAGAGTTGGTTCAGATATGAGTCTGGATTTAAAGTCCTGGCAGCAGCCTGTCTGAATCCCAGCCTGTGGCTCATGATCTCCACAGTCCTGAGGTGGACGTTTGCACTGTTGATTTAAATGGCTAATGATTCTCCAAGGCACTCACGAGTGTGGGAACCACCTGTGAAATCCAGCTCATGGCTGGCACTGGTGCCTTTCGAAGTAGCCCAAACTCCATGGCTGTTGTCCATCCTTTCATTCATCCAAGCCCTTTGAATCCCCACCAGGCTGAGCCCTCTCAGATTAATCTGAATTTCCCTGGCAGGAAACCATATTGAGACCAAACCAGCCTGTTACCCTTGAAACCTCAGGGCCTCAGTCTAAGGTCACTCACAGTAGAGATCCAGCGTAAACCTGCAAAAGGACCATCTTTGGAGGCCTCACACCCTCTGTCAAAGGTCTTCCTTTCCTAATGGCCATCAGCCCAGCCACTGACATTTATCGAGGGTACCTTTGTCCCAGCCACCATGCTCATGCTTGGAACTTTTTTTTGTATCATCCATACAAAGGGGACTGTAGCACAAAAGGATTCAGTAACATGTCTGTCTGGTGCCCCCTGCCAGGAGGTGACAGAGGCAGGGTGCTGGAACGCAGGACCAATGGCCTCCTGGTTTCCAGCCACCAGAATGTGATGCTTCACACAAATTTTCATTCTGTGTGCTCAGAAGGCTGCAGTACCCTGAAATGCCCCTTCCCTGGGGGAAGGAAAGGAAGGTCATTCTGTGGCAGGGTGGCCACCTTCAAAGGGCACCTGCTCCTGCTTTCCCCAAAGGCCAACACTCTCATTCTGCAGGTCAAAAGCCAGCGTGGAGGCCTCAGCTCAGCTCAGCCCACAGGCTGGAGGAGAAGGCCGAAGACTCATCAGTGCAGTACCATGTGCCACTGAAAGACATTTCTACCGAACATGGCCCAAGCCAGGCACTGAGCAGGGCCGGGGCCATTACTGACCCCATTTGCTGCCAGGAAGCAAGATACTCCACACTTGGAGCCAAACATACTTGAGACCAAGTGTGTTGGGGGAATTGTAGAGGGAGTGAGAAGATTATGCATCCAGATCATTGCCACCTCCAGGAGGCGAAGGACCAAACAACCCCAGCAGAGGCACTGTGAGTGTCCCTGTCATTTCTAAGTATTTTGTGGTTGGCTTATTCCCTGGGGACAGCTATTTAGGGGGCTGGGGATGAGAATGCATGGCAGAGCCACCTAGGTACAGCAGCCCTGGACTGAGGGCTCCCTGAGGCTGCCTTCAAGTTCTTACGGGTTCCCTGTGGCTGGAAAACCTCAGAGCGCTCTCTCTGCCGTCACGGACACAGGACACATAGGCAGGACACTGGTTAGTGACAGGGCTGCTGTGGATCAGGCAGGGTCTCTGAGCTCCCTGCACTTGGCTGTGACCTGCCACACCATTGAGCTGCTCCTGCCCCACTCCTCAAACAAATAGCCCAGAGATTTCCCTCCGGAAGGATGCATGGCCACACCCACTTCTCAGAGCCCTGACCCAGGCTTTGGGGAATCAGCCTTCACCAAACCAATTTTCCAAAGTGCTGTGTAATTAATGCCTCCCAGAAGCAATCCTCTCCTTCTCACCAAGAAGGGGAAAACAAAAGCATTCCTGCAACTGCTTTCTACCTCAGGCTGAGCAGATTCATTTTGAGGCAGCTCAGGTAAACTGCTAGGATCCGGCAATAATAGAGGCTGCTGTTTTACAGAAGAGCTTGTCAGAGGCCCCAGGAGCACATTCATCACTTTTTAAATGCAGTAGAGTCAACATAGAATTTGCCAGAGACATCACTGCAATTAGTAGAACAGTTGGGTTTATTTTTTCCTGTAGTATTTCTGCAAGAAAGTAGCCAGTGTAGTCTATGCAACACCCAGCACGGAGACTGTTACGTATAATTCATTTCTACAGGGTGTATAGCTTTATTCCTTTACTCACCAAATATTTATTGAGCACCTACTGCACATAAGATACTCATACAGATGCTGGAGAAAAAGACAAATTCCCTGCCTTCACAGAGCTAGCATTCTTATTTAGATACTAATAAGGTAAATAAGATACTAATAGGTAAACAGATACTAATAAGGTAATAAGATGTTTCTGCCAAATATACTTCATAATAGATGGTGTACAAAAAATAGAAGTAAAAAGTGGCTAATATTGAGGGAAAGGTATAGTTTGGGTTTGGACTCAAGAGAGACATCTCTACAAAGATGACTTTCATATTACTTTCTGAAAAAACCCAGCCTCGATAGGCAAGGGAAGGTATTTTGGACAAGAGGAATAGCTTGTGCAAATATCTTGGGGCAGGACAGAGTACAAATGAACTGGTGGCTCTGAGTGGAAAGCAGTGGGTCTGGAGTGTGGTGAGGGAGAGGGAGGAACTAGAGAAACGAATGGGCAAGGGCCCAGTCAGTTTCCCCCGGGTCTGAAAGTGGCCTCTTTTCTCCAGACTTTTGCCTGACTTCATTTAGCAACTCCCGCAACAGGTGCCTGACGACTCCCCCTGGTCCCCACTTACCACTCCAGGAACACTGTCTTGAAGCTTAAAAGAAAACCCCACATGCTCCGGCCACCTTCTGCTTTGTTCCAGCAGCTTCCATGGTGATGAAGAAATCAGCTCCATAAAAAGCGTGGGTGACGTCCCCCCAGCAAGCATGCTCTTCCCACCCCATCGAGCCAGCCCGGGGTGGCTGTGCTCGGTAGGCTGCCGTGCCCGTTGATAATAAGTGTTGCATTAATTGGTGCTGTCCGGACCAGACAGAATGTAAAAGATCCCACTGTGTCCAATAATTAATGTTTTTTTCCCTCACTGCAACGCCATTAATAAGGGGCTCTTCCAAGAAGCGAGTAATTGGCTGGTTGGGCGTCATTAGGGTATTTATAGATAAGCTTTGGTCTGGAGACATAGAGGAAAGCTGATTATGTTTATTTAGACTCTATTATCTATCGCTAATGTGTTATCCTGCGTTCCGATCGTCCCTGTTCTCTGGGTCGTAATGATACAGGCACACTGGCAATGTGATTTCTGACTTACAAGGCGCCTTTCTCTCCTTCAGGGGGGAGAGAGGAGCTGTTCACAATTCCACTTGCTCCCACCCCTTCACCATGAACCGTCCCTTTCCTTGGAGAAATTTAGAGCAAGGCTCTCAGAAGTACCAGAAAGACACTACTTCCTAATTAAACCTCAGAGGAGTAGAAGTTTCTTGGGTTTGTGATTACCTGAAGGGTTTTTGAAAATGTACATCCAGTTTATGAAGCATTGGTTTGAAAAATAATGGGAGAGAGAGCGGCTTGGATCGGAGAGCATCTCTCCATGGCTACCAGCAGTGCAGGTTCAGGAAATGGTAAGGTCTGGGAGTACACACATCCCCCTGTGTAAGCAGATGCCTGAGCGGTGCCCCGGACCCTGGGACACGTGACATTACTCGTCCTCCAAAAAGCCTCCAATCCCATTGTTCTTTGCTAAAAGTTTCAAAAGCGATTTCTTATGTTTTCTTTTAAAAGTATAGATACAGGCAACAGTGTGAATAGACTAAATGCCACTGGCTTGTACAGTGAAAATATTAAAATGGCAAATTTATGTTATGTATATTTTACCACAATAAAAAACCCCACCAGGACTATAAGTAGAATAATATAATTTATAAGCAGAGCTTAAAAGTTATGAGGATGAAATAGGGCTCTAACTTTCTAATAGCTAAAATTAATTTTAGAAACCAAATAAATTTCCAGATCATCCCTTCTGTATCCAAAATTATCCTCAAGTTAAATTTTTAAACCCTTAACTTAATAACAATAATCCAAGAACATTATTTTGTCAGTGGAATGGACCCGATGGGGCAGAGTGAAATCAGTCACACGCATTTATCTCTACCATTTCCCACCTCACTTGTGCTGCAGACCATTCTTTACTCGCCACTGGGTATGTTTTCACGCAGGTTCCATGGCTTTTTCTGTAACTCACAAAAAAAAAAAGAAGAAGCCAAACCATGTAAAATAATTTCCAGGAAAGCAGAGCTGGACAAGCACGTACATGTGTGAGGTTTGTTCACATCCCTCAGATCGGTATCTCTCACTTGGTTGTAGGACGGGGAAAACCATGGGGTCGTGAGTCTGGAGACCTGAGTTCTGGTCAGACTCTGCCCCAGATGTAAAGGGAAAGGAGGACACATGGCCTCCTTAGGCCTCAGCTTGCATACCAGCAAGACGAGGATGCTGTTAATGCACATTTGACAGGGCTGGTCTTGGAAAGAAATGGGGTGGTGCCTGGCCTGTGCATAAAGGGACCCCACAAATGTCCATCTTTGCACCTAGGAACCCAAGGGAGTGCGCTGACCTTGCCTGTGGAAGCATCTGACCTGACTGGGATGGTGACCTCCAGCATCCCTGCCTTCTCTGAAGGACACGCTTGGGGCCTGGACTCGCCCCTGTTTTTGAAATAAGCACTCAGAAAGTTGGCCTGTGCATGAATGTGTGATGTAACTCTGCAAATTAAGTGTGTAATGCTTTTAGAAAAACCATGCCCTTTCCTCCCTCGCTCCCACCACTGGGACCAGGTAATTTGTGGCCACATCTGTTGTAGGTGTTGGGGACTATTCTCAGAGATATTCTTAGCTCCTGGCCTGGGGTCTAAGGGTTAGGCTGGCTCCGGGGACACCATAATGCCTGGGCTGCAGTTAGGTATCAGGCACCCAGGTGGGAAGTGGTGTCACTGGGGGCGAGTGACCAAGGGTGTATGGAAAGATCAGCAAACCAGAAACAAAAACAGGACCGGCTGCTGTTAGAGACAGCTAAACGAGGCAGGCACCCCAACACACACACACCTACCCTTATCTAACCAAGTACCACTTAGCACATAGTGCTAAACAGTTTGACAAACAATTTGGGCCCTCTCTGCCTCCTCAATCCCCTCTGTAAAGGAAGAGAATGGGGAACATAGCTCATCAGCTGAGGCTGTGCTGGACAGTAGCACACTAATTTACAGATTGCCTTCTGGGTACCCAGCCCTGCTCAGGCACAAGAGGGAGAAGGGCAGATGATCAAAGAGGAGCTGTGATCATCTCCCTTGTCTGGAATAACCCATCCCTCTTCCTTAACTCTTGCCATCGCTCCTTTGCTTTGCTGAGAATGAAATCCAAATTCTGCATCAAGATCCACAAAAACTTTAGGATCCAGCCCTGGTGTTTCGAGCAGACAGTATTTTGCAATGCTCCTTTGCTACCCCGAAATAATATTCAGAGATGATATAACTTGTCTACACAGAGGAAGTTTGAAGCAGCACAGTGCCTTAACTATGATACGAAGGGGAATGATGAGGTACTGTATAACAAAACCATACGTATTTTCATAAATAAATTCTCTAACATGATGACTTCCATAGTGAACTCGAGAAACCAGTCATGTGTTTATGTATGGGTGTAAAGTCACAGCGAATGCTACAGCTACAATACAGAGTGACAAAATGCGTGTTGTTTTGGAGATTCAAATCCCGAGTGTTGTTGCCATGGGTGACGTGATTTTCCCAACATGGTGAACAGGACTTGGTAAGGTTCCAAGCAAAGCACAGAGCAAGCTCCCCTTGGTTCACACAGAAGTTGCATTCAGAGACATTTCTATGTATGCTTGAAAAGGTGCTCAAATCACTTCCTGTTTAAAAGAGTCAAGTGCAGGCTGAGCTCATTACAAATGCCCATCGGGGCATTCTAAAGTCATGTAGGACCCGGCACAATCTGTCACTGTTACACCCCTGCATCCCTGGCTCTTGTTCACTAAATTGTGGTGCCATTCTTACCCACCAAGTACCCCACTGAACTCGGAGGGCAATATCCCGGCCCTGGGTGACCACGGAGCCAGCTGTGCCTCCCTCTCCCACACTGGTTCTGCCCCTCATGCTGCTATGGTTTGGTTCTGCCCCACAAAGTGTTATTTGGATTGTTGGTTGGTTGGTTGGCTGGTTGGTTCTCTGGCTTCTTCGAAACTCAGAGCTGAAGAGCCCACAGCCACAGTGAGTGCTCACTTGGACCTATTGTCCTGCCTTAACTTCTCCGCCCTTGTAGTCCTGACTATTTCTGGGGCTGTGGTAACGGATGCATCTCTGTAGGCAAACTTGAGTCCTTTCAAGGGTAAATCAGGTGTCCTTCGAGAATGAAAACCAAAACCAAACAAACAAACAATAGTCACAGAATGTTCTCCCTGTCTCTGTACACATTTTATTAATATTGAGCTTAATAATTTCAAAGATTAGCTTAACTTATGCACATTTCATAAGTAATACATTTTTATGTTGTCTAATGGGGGGGGGTAAAAATAGAAGAGTAATTTATTAACCCAGGATTCATATTGTGTTATGAAAACATTCCATACAGGAAATGACCTGCAGCTTTCTCACCGTCTGCTCCTGAGCCTTGTACCCTGTGTGTTCCCCGCCTTGGGCTCCTCTGCAGGGCGACCCTAAAGCATTTCTGCAGAGACATCTGGGGAGCAGGGGCGACACCCACAAGGGACTAAGGATCTTAAAGAGAGAAAATCCCTAAAGGACAATGCTTGGTGAGGGCTCAGGCCCAGGGCTTTGGGATCAGAGAAGCCTCCATTTGTCCCTTGGTTTGCTGGCCCACTGAGAAATGGAACATCCAGCTGGGCCTGGTGAAGCACGCCTATAATCCCTGCTCTCTGGGAGGCTGAAGCAGGAGGACTGCAGGTTGGAGCCCAGCCTGCTGGGCAACTTTATCAACTTGATGAGACCCTGTCTCAAATTCTTTTAAAAAGAAATTGAGAAGGGCTGGGGATGAGTAGTGCTGGGGACCACGGAGAAGTGAGGAATTAAGAACAAGAAGGTTGGTAGCCTCACAGGTCCGACCTGGCAGCATGGGGAGACTACAGCGAGGTCTTGGTGCACAGAAAACGAGAACGCGCAGAGGTCCTCAAGGCTTTAGCCCAGGCTCCACCTGGAGGATTTCGGGACAAAGAGGCTGTCCTGAGGAAGCCCGGGAAAACTGCCCAGAGCCTCAATAATGGGAACAGGAAAATGTCACTCCCTCGTAAAACACTGATCCCAGCAGAGGGAGAATCCAAACAAAGAACCAACAAGAAGTGGGAGTGAAAATGGAGTCAACCTTTCCTTGCTGTAACAGTACTGAGGATTGAACCCAGGCCCTTTGCATGGAGCAGTATCTCCAGCTGTTTTTTATTTTTATTTTTATTTATTTTTTAAGAGTAGGAAAAATTTATTGGAGAACAGGACTAGGTCCTGAGAGACAGGAGGGGTCTCAGAAGTGGGTTGCCACTGAGGCCCTTTGTCAGGGGCAATTATTTTTTTCTTTAAGTTCTTTCATTGGTACATTTTAGGTACACAGTACGTTTACATTTATCATTGGGTGCTTGTACCTGTACATGATGTATCTTGGTTCTTATTTTTCCCCATTACCTGTGCGCCCTTCACCCCCTCCACCCTTCCCTACTTACATAGACTTCGTTTCCATTTTTTTCTTTTCTCATAATTTTTTCTTTCCCTCCTTCCCTTTCCCCTTCCCCTCCCACCACCCCTACCCCTTTGGACCTTTTCCTATTTCAAATTATCAATTATTCATTTTAATCATTTTAATTCTTATCTACACTTTCAGTTTCTCACACCAGAGAAACTATTCGGTATTTACACATGTGTGTCCTATTTATTTCACTTAAGAGTATGGCTTCAATGTGCATCCATTTAGCTGTAGATATCTCTAGTTTCTCATTCTTTATGGCTGAGTAGTACTCCACTTTATAAAAAAAAACCACATTTTCTTTATCCAGTTTCCAGTTGATGGGCACTTGGGCTGCTTCCAAGCTTTAGCTATTACAAACTGTGCCACTGTGAACATGGGTGCACATATATCACTGTGGTATGATTCTTTTAATTCTTTCGGGAAGATCCCCAGCAGGGGAATAGCTGGGTCAGATGTTTTTTTTATTTTAAGACAGGGTCTCACTAAGTCACTAAGTGCCCATGCTAGGTTTGAACGTGGGATCTTCCTGCCTCAGCCTTTCAGAGTGCTGGGATTACAGGCCTAAGCAAATGCACTGGCTCAACCCCCACTCCAATCTCTAAGGAAAACTTGGGCCTTCCTACAAGTGGTGCTGCAGAGATAAGAGACCCCCCCCCTCAAGAATCCGGCCTCTCTAGGCCCAAGTGCAGCCCCAAGTATCTGGCAAAGATCAGGCCTGAATATGCTGTCCTTTCTTGAGGGCTACACGTCACCTGGAGAAATGCAATGATTGTTTAGGAGCTGCCAAGCTAAAGCTTTTCCTCAGCATTTATCTGGAGATAACGCCGTCTGGCTGCCTAGGAAGAAAGAGAAATCTATATGACAGGCAGCAAGGGCTTCTCACCCTGCTGATGAGTGGGCACTGCTTTCAAAGCCTTCAGCGAATGCTTCCCCATGCCAGCAATCTCAGGGCGCTCATTGGAGGCTGCCAGTGACTGCTAGGCACAGGAGCTCAGCAACAGGCGGGGAAGGCACAAAACTCTACCTCACCACCTTTTTAATGAGTCAAATCCTCTGGCTGCTGCCGGGGCCCTGGGAGACCAGCTATTAATGAGCGCTTGGAATAGACTGTGCCTGTTTTATCCATGTATGGTGGCCTGGGAGAGACACTTCAATTTCCATATTACATCTGCTGCCATGTTCAAGTGTCTCCTTAAGGGCAGGAAAGCACTTTGCAAATTTTGTCTTTAAAGAGACATGTTCAAAGAGAGCATCGCCTCCAGCAGCCACATTCTATATGTGAGCACTTTTCAATTTTCAAAGTATATATTTAGATTCTGTACGTCAAAGCCAAGGAGAGCTGGAGGCAGCGGGCCCAGCTGCACACGGTCTCCTCCTGTCTCTCAGGGCTTCAACAAGAGGGCTTTCTGGTTGGTCCCATATCTGTGGCTTCACTCACTGAGATAGGATGGGTACAGAAGATGGGAACAGCCTCTGTTTCATGCCTGCTTTAGGCCAGCAGGCAATGTGGGCCATAATCTGATGAACATCCCAATTTCCACCAACCTCACCTGGAGCACAGGGGCTGAGTTGCCTGGAGAGGGAGGTGCGACAGAGGGCAGGAGCCAGATGTACTGAAGAGCACCATGAGGTCCAGACAAGAGGCGTGATTGGCCAGAGCCCACACAGGGGCATGGATGGGGCTGCATGCAATTCCCAGCGCTCTTTCTGAGGTGAGAGGAGGACTCTGAGTAGGGGAGGTAGAGTTCAAAAGGACTTTAGAGGAGCACATTGTTGGTGGTCTCCATAATGGCCTTGCTGTCCTAAGGGATCACTGTCTACAGCAGGGAGCCAGAGTGGAGACAGTGAAGGTACAGAGTGGCCCGGTGCTGTAGCAGGAAAGGTGCCCCCCCCAGCTCTGGCATTTGCCAGCTGTGTGATCTTGGACAAATTGCTTCGCCTCTCCAAGCTTCCACTTTTGACCTGTAAATCTGGGCTCCTGCTTCCTCTGCCGCAGGCTTGTGGGGAGACCCCAACCTGCCATGAGGATAGAGCTGGCTGGGGTGGTGATGCTGGGTCAGTGGCATCTACACTTCTTCCTGTAGGCCAGTAATCATCAGAGTGTCCTCCAGAACAGGCAGCCTCAGAAGACCTGCTGGGTCCAGAGAAGTGCAAGTCGATCCGTGCAGGGACAGAGCAGCTGATGCTGTGGCTTACTGTTGATTTCAGCACGGCTGCCGTCTGCAGGAAGCGTGTGGCCCACCCCAGAGCCAGCACATCCCAGGGACTCCCAGGGATCCCAGCGTCTTACGGAACTCTCACCGCATCTACCTCGGCTTTCTCTCCTTCGAATGCCACCATTCCCAGTCACCAGCATGCCGGCAAGTAGGGGAGGGGGCCCTGCACAGCACGGCCCTGCAGCAGAGCTGCTCACTGTGCCCCAGTGCTTGTTCCCCCAGCCTTCCTCACTTGTGAGCCCCTGCACTGCAGAGGCAGTGATATGCTCAGAAAGCCTCTACTGCCCATCCTCTCTGCCAGCCACGTCTGGGCATATGACCAAGTTATGGCCAATGAAATAAGAGAAACTAGCCTCACAATTACTGGGAAGGTTCTTTGAAAGAGAGGAAATGACAGCTGGAGATAAAACTCTTTTGCTTTTCCTTCTTCCACCTTCCCATTGCCTAGAATGTGTATGTGATGGCTGGAGCTGCTGCAGGCATCTTGAAGCACTGCAGACAGAAGCCTTGTTGAGCATGGCAGAGTAGAAGAGATACCCTGGATGGTTATGAAGCCACCACACTTATTTATCCAGGATTTTATCAAAATCAGAGAAGACTTTAAGCATTTAAACCATGGTTATTTGGGCTTGCCATTCAGTGCAGCAATCGCTAATCCAAATACGCATATTTAGTTACTAGAAAATGGTGATTGGGTGACAGTGGAGCTCTGGCCGGCTACCAATTCTGGTTACCAAGGGGAAGAATGCCATGGCACATGAGGAAGTGCCAACAGCACTCTGCTAGTGATCCTATCTTGGCCCTTGCTGCAGCCCAGGGGAACAATCCATCTCTTCCATTTAACTTCCTAGTGACCTCTGTTTCTTCTGGCCTGAAACCCAAATCTCAGGGAGTAGGAAGGCTCCGTAAAGGAAAGGTACAACTCGAAGTGAACTCAGGTCCAAGCACGTCTCTGGTAACATAGCCAATATGAATCAGCTCTTGGACTGAAAAAAATTCCTTCCCAGATGTCTGAACTGGAAAGAAGGGCCCCAGGTCCTGTCCCTGACTTCACCACTAACTATCTGTGTGACCTCAGAGAAATCACTCACCCTTTCTGAGCCTCAGTTTCTCCATCCATAAAATGAGGATGCCAGCCTCCATCTCCGAGGCCCTGTCCAACATCGAGGTGCAGCAATTCCATGATACAAGGATTCAGGAGAACCCGGATGGAAATTGTCCATCTAGCTGCCCTCACTTTTACTTGCTGCCACTTTCCTCCCCAGCCACACCCCCCACTCCCGCCAGTCTTTCTCAGCTTTCCTCTTACATTCCTATACTATGGAGGGCTTGATTCTGAAGGAAGAGTCATTTCTGCGGACAGCAAGGCTGGGCCCAAGGACTGGGGTAGAGAGATTTAAGAGAGTAGTTTGTCTCACTGTATGCAAATTCCAGGTAAAAATTGTTGGTCTGTGTCACATGTACCTAGAAACAAGCAAATTAGCTCATCTGAGAGTTTCTCATGAAGATGGTGGGAAGGAAAGTATCCAGAGTCCTTAGCTACCATGCCTGAAACTCTGGACTAGATATTTAACATCCTCTCCAGGAGTACCATGAGGGAAGCAATGTCATTCTCATCTGGCCAGCCAGGCAGAGGGATGGGGTTGTTAGTGCTTCTGCTTACGTTAAGTTCACACAAACAACAAACTGGCGAGCCAAGATTGGGATCTAGATGTTCTTTAGGTTGTCACCACCATGACATAACTTGGAGGCCTGAAAGAAAGACAGCACCATGGGATGGTGTGAGGCTGGGGATCAGAGAAGAATTCTCTGGAACTGTCTGTCACCGACTCACTGTGATTCTGGGGCAGTCACCATGGAACTTCTCTTTGGCTGTCTCCTCATGGGTCAAAAGCAGACACTGGCGAGACCAGAGCCTGAAGGTGTGGATGGATCCCACCAGTACTCGATATATACCAGGGCCTCCCCAAGGAGAGTAGGGCACCATGGAAACATTATCCTGATACGGAACCCTACAAGGGACAGAGGTGAGGGGTCTTGAGTCACAGTCCTGCCCTTCCCTGTTCTCTCCAGCCACCACTAGAACCAAACACTCACCTCCCCTGGGTTTGAAAACCCCGAAGATCTGTGAACCTGAATGAGCAACACCATCTACTGGGGGTTACTGTGACCCGCAGTGCTCACCCCTCCTCCCAATCTATTCACTCTCTTCTCCTGTAATTTCATGAGGAGGTAGGGACCCCTTGCTTGCATCAGTGTTTACCTGCATCAGCCAAACAGTATCAAATGATGTAACCGCTCCATGACATCCTGGGAGACTTCTGCAACTTATAGATGGCATTGCTGCAAAAAAATTTAGCAGAATAGCAGTTGACACTCAAATGCTTTTGGGTTTGCCATGGATCTGAGGCCCACATGTTGCCAAAAGCATTTATTGTCTCATAATTTGATTTACTTTTGTCCATGCTGCTCCCAGTGTCTGCAAGTAGGGGCAAAGTGGCTGAGGGCTCCGGATGCCACGAGGCTAATAAAGCTTGCTGTGCTCCCAGCATGCTCTCTGCTGTCAGAAACCGGCAATTAACTTAATAGGGTTCTTGAAATGGAGTCGATCCGGGAAATGTGGCATGTGTTGACACTCTCCTGCTGATCCAAGCAGCCTCCCACCATTGACTTGCAGGGTCTGTTTGCTATTTGAATTATTTAGGAGCTTGTTATGTGAATTAAAAAGCAGCACTTTGCAGCATTAAGTCTAATATTTTATGATCTTCAATTGATTAGGTGAGCTTTCAGGATTACATGGAAAGGTTAAGATAAAACACGCCACAGACCAGCAGCTCTCGCCAGTCAGTTCTGCTTTTCAAAAACCCAAAGGAGCCTGCCACCCTTTCCCCTTCCCAGCCAAGCATCCAGATACTATTTGCAGAACATCAGAGAGGACTTTCTGCACCAGGGACAGCAGGGGCCCCTGGTCCTCAGGACCAGAAGGAGACCGGCCCCCCACCTTCCTTTTATCTCTTTCTTGGCACGGAGATGTCACTGGTGACACGATGCCCAGAGGGATCCCGGCATCCCAGCCTGGCCCTGCAAAGGGAAAGGCCTGCTGTCGTTCACAGCCACCCACGGCACCTGGGACGAGCACCCCCTCCACACCAGTCCTCAGGTCCTCAGCCAGGTATGTGCAGCACCCGGCCTACACAGACTTCCAAGCTGCAGAGGACCTCCCTGTCCATGATGCCAGGGCTCGATCTCCTTGCCCAGCCAGCAGCATGGTGACTGCTTTCTCCTGGGCTTCTCCCACTCCTCCATTCCAGGATACCCTATACTCTGCAGCCAGAGGGTCTTTCTAAAACGACTGTGGTTATGATGACCCTAGGCTTAAAAAACCCTCAGTGGCTCCCCACTGCCTGTTAAGTGCAATTGTGTATGGCTTCTGATGGGGACAAGTTCTGGGAGGTACATCCCTAAGCAACGTGAAACGTAAAACGTCACAGAGAGCACTCACACAAGCTAACACAGCCGCAACAGCACGAGGCAGCTTTGGCTAAACACTGCTCTGAGCCACAGGACTGTGCAGATCCTTCAGCCTTGCTCGCTCCCTCTAGCCTCATCTCCTTTTGACCCTGTATGAAGCAGCCAGACTGAGCCACTTGTTATCCCCAAAACACACCTTGAGTTTTCTCTCTCTGAAGCTCTCACATAATACCCAAGGCCTCTTTTCTTCACCTATTGAATTTCTGCTCTTCCTTGACAATAAAGACTCAATAAATACTCTTACCATGTCCCATCTACTTTACATATTACATATTACTAGTTTATTTAACCATCATAGTGATCTTATAAGGCAGGTATCTTTAGTACCTTCATTGGATAGGTGGCAAAGTGGGCTCAGAGAGATTAGTTATAACTTCCACAAGTCGCTCAGCTAGAAAGTGGCAGAGCTAGTACTCAAATCCAAATAGACAAGGCTCATGTTGATTCCAATTCTAGGGTGAAAGCATTTCTTCCCCTGCCTGTGTGGTCTCCTTCTCTGAGTCGACAGAAAATTACAATGCACCGTAGTCTATGTTACCCCTTCCACAGCCTGGATTTATTCAGGGTACTGGTACAGTTGCACAGCCCTCTCCTCTTCCAAGATGCCAGTGCCTAGGGACAGTCTGGGCCTCCCTCTGTGGCGGCAGGACTTATGGCTATACTTGGCTCATAGCAGGTGTTGATCCAAGCAGGTAGATTCCCAGGACTCTGGAGGCTGAAGCAGGAGGATTGTGAGTTTAAGGCCAGCCTGGGCTACACAGCAAGAACCTGTCCCAAATAAACAAAGAGGCAGGTGGGCTCCATGTCACCATGGGTTACCTCCCATCAAGAAGTCACCTTCTCAGTCCATTCCTTAGGGAAGGAGTTGTCTTCAGAATTGCTGCTGTGGGGAAGTCCAGAAGCCAGGGGGCTGATCTGGAACTGTTTCGGTACCACCAGGAGCGGCTGTGAAGATTATTCTTCAAAGCAGTGAGATTCTGACTAGGTCATGTAAATAAGTTTAAGGGGGCTGGGGCCAGGTAGACTCCAACACATTCCTGAGCAAAAGGATGTAGGTGTGCACACTAGGCAGAGGTCCATAGAATTGGGCACATGTCAGGATGGTTTACTGCTGGCTGCAGTAGCAAATGCCCTGTGCATCTCAGAGGTACAATGTAATGTGCTACAGTCGAAGCAGAGCCACAGAGAGTAGGAAGGAAGGGTAGGGACTCCCCCATCTTCAACATGTTACTCTCAAGGTCACCTGAGTATTGACATTCAGTTGGTAGATACAGAAGAAGCAAGCATCAGGGTCTTAGTGTAGGGGCCAGCCCTGGAGTCTCACACAATATTCCTGCCCATGTTCCATTGGCCAGGACTCAGTCACATGGGCCCTGACCCAAAGTAGGTTGGGAAATGTAGTCTTTCTATGCACCCAAGAAGGAAAAGGAAACTGGTTTAGAGAACATTCTATGTAGTTTTCCAACAGGCAGTGGACAGGAGACATTTCTTAAAGGGCAAAGGGCTAAAGAATAATAATTTGCTTTATGTACATGATGAATTCAATCCTCATTATTAGTAGTGGATTTTGTATTTTAGGCCCATTTTGTAGATGAAGAAACTGAAGCCTGGAAGGCTAAGTCTCTTTCCAGGATCACAGAGTAGGGAGTGGTGGAACCAGGAGGACACCTCCAGCCTCCTCTCAGGCACCTGTGACTTTGGTGTGCTATGCATTTTGAATGAGAAGGAAATGTTGATGGAGAAGATAATTTTGAGATTATATTTTGGGGTCAGCTAATATTTGTTATCAGCTTTTTCTGTGGCAGCCATCACTGCTTTTCCACATATTACATAATTAACTCCTCCCCAAAACCCTATGAGATACATTCGGCTCTGATCTCCCCTTTATGGAGGAGGAAACTAAGGCACAGAGGAGATCTATAACTTCCCCAAGGCCTCTCACAGTAATGGTGGGGGAATGGGGCTTCTGCCCACTGCAGCGCTGAAGTGGCTGCTCACTCCCCTTCACACACCCGTGTGGCATGGAGCTGCTCCTGGTCACACCATGATTTCAAGGCAAGAAGGAAGCATGGCTCCCTCCCCTGCATGCTCGCACCCTGCAGCCCAGGCCTGGACCCTCTGAACTCTTGGTCTGAGGGCAGCAACCCTCCCAAAGGTGCATTGGTGTCTAGAAAAGTCACCAGCCACTTGTAACCACGCAGGAGCACCACTGCAGAGCCCACCAGCACATTTAGGTGGCACTGTAGGCTGGGGTTGGCTAATACACCCTCACCACCCCATTCAGTTTACCCAGTGGCTTCATGGAGGCAAGACTTGTGTTATCTCTGGCATTTAAGGCACAACAAATCCAGCTACCCAGGGCCAGAAGTGGGTGCAGTGAGAAGGTGGTGGGAAACAAGGCTACCTGTCTGTAATCCATACGTCACCCTGGCCCTCTGAGGCATGCCTCCTCCCCTGACTCCAAGGCCAGGCCACGGGAGTCACTGGGATGAAGGACCATATCCCCCTGCACCAGCCAGGCTGTTGACCAGCACGCTCAATACAAAAGCAGCAAGCTGGCAGGTGGGTGGAAGGGGTGCAGGAATGATTCCCAGGCATGCAACGGAGGTGTTATGTGGTTGGTGGACCCCCAAGAATTAGGAGGGGTGAAAACTGGGAAAGTGCCAAGGGGAAGACTCACTCAAAACAGTGACGCAGCTAAAGCAGGAAGTTCAGAACCGGAAGGGAGGAAGGTTAGCAGGGCATAGGTGTACACATGGACGTGTGAAGCTGCAGTGTCACCAAGACAGGAGTCAGCTCCAGTTGCCCACAGACAAGCCCTCTCGGTTTCTTGACTTGTACAATGGGTTCAGTGTGAGTCTTGCCTTGTAGGACTGCAGGAGGGCCCATGGGGGCTGGACACATGTAGCACCCAGCACCAAGCCTGACATGAGGCCACCTCTGAGGCTTGGCCCAGGAGACTTTGAGCACTCTCTTCCTAGAAAAAGACCAAATATATTACAGGCTTAATTCTCTAATCATCTATATCATCAAGTCAGACCCTTCATTTGTAGCCATTTTGCATCTAAAATAATCACTTCGTTATCTGACATGGGCCCTGTGTCCTGAACTAAAAGACATGAGCTTCGAGGTGGCCGCCCATGTGGCCCCCATCCCTCTGTGCCCTGGACAAACCAATGCTATGGACATGAGTGACCTAGAGGTCAGCAGTCACACTCTGCAGAACCCTTCCCTGGACCTGATCGCATCTCCTCAGCACCTCTGAGAGGCGGATAGAGCTGACCTAAGTGGCCCATTTCACAGACCAGCAAACAGAGGCTCCCTGTGAGTTCCAGTTAGAGCAGCAGTTCTGCACCTGCAAGCTCAGCATGTGGAGTAACATCAGAGCAGTCCGGGGTGTAGCACTTTCTTGGCTACCTGTGGACCACCATGTGGACACTATGACTATCCCGGGTAAGGGCAAGAGTGTGGATTCTGGAGCAAGGTTCAAATCCTAGCTCTGCTGCTTACTAACCCCCAAACTGGCAAGCTGCTGTGCCTCTTGGAGCAATGCTACTCCCTACCACCAGGGCTGCCTTAATGACTTCAGAGCTGATGACACACCCAAAGCAGTCAGTGTGGGGCCTGAGACACAGCAAGAGTCACTCTGGGTTGCTACTGATCCACTCACTCACCAGACTCCGCTGACATTCTCCCCCTGGAGGGCTCAGGCCCTGTCTTATCCCTTCTGGAAAATAAAACAGGAACAACACAGCTTAGTGGTTAGGAGGGCAGGCTCCAGGTCCAAGCACAGACCCTACCACTTCCTGGCTGGGCTCTCTCAACCAACTATTACAGTTCTGGACCTCAGTTTCCTCCTGTAAAACATTGAGAACAAAAGAACAATTTTGGTAGCTATGTATCACATTATAGGACACAAAGAGCACCACGAACACTTCCCTGCATGAGGGAAGTAGGAAGCAAGTGTCAGCTGTTACTGGATCCTTGTGCCCAGTGCTCACCACTGCAGCCAGGGGTGCTAAGCAACTGTTTTTGGATACATAAAGGAGTTGAGTATTTATACTTCTTGATCTCTGGATAGCCAGAGAGAGTCACCATCAAGGGTGGTCACGGTGCCCCAGATACTCAGGGTTTACAGTGATCTCACCAAGTAGACAGGAGCCAGGCCAGGCCTTCCAGAAATACTCATCCCGGCTCCAGCCGAGGCACCTTGACCATGCAAGGCTCCAGCCAGTTGGTGCCTCTCCACACTGTGAGCAGAGCTGCCAGGGAGCCCTACCCAGCTTCTCAGCCCTGCAGACTCCTGGGAAGACAGTCTGGCGGGCCCAGCAGGGGCCAGGCTAAAGCAGCTGGCTCTGACGAGGAGGAAGAGCAGGTGTGAATCTGTGACTAAAGCCAAAGAAGGGAGATCAAAGGAGCAGAGCAGCTTTGGCGGAGAAAGTGGAGGACACAGGCCAGTGGCACAAGATGGAGTCATGGCGGGGCGGGGGGCCACTGAAGGGCCGCAGATACTACAGCAAGGAAACAGGCCCTGTTGCTCTGGGGGGAGCTCCTGGGCCCTACTGGGTTCCTGAGGCCAAGATGGCACAGAGCCATCACAGCCCTGGACTGGGGAGGAAACAAGGCTAGGGAGGGCATCTGGGGGAGGCATCCTCTAGGATTTTCCTCCAGGAAGGAAATCGCCCAACTGTCAGGCCTATCCTCTGGCTCAGAGAGCGTGAAAGAAGTTTGCAGAAACTGGCTCCAGTCCCTGTCAGAACCAGGCAGGAGAAAGGGATGAGGATGTTGAGAAAACCCCCAGTTGCCCATCACCTTCCCTGAGAACATGGAAGTCTTTAGAATTTTCTCTAGATTTTGAAGATATAATTTCCACATCACTGATTTTACTTACAGCCTTGAACAGACCTCAGGATTTCCAGAGGGTGCAGTTGAACCGTTTTGATATGTACCTCAGAGAAGAAGTGATCCGTTCTGTGGGATTTATTGGATACCTACTGCATACCAGGCACTGACCGAAATGCTGAGACCCTCAGAGAACAGGAAAAGGAGGTCCCCATTCTCTTGGAACATACTTTTTGGGGAGAAGACGTGAGGCGATGGCTAAGCAAACAGTGAAAACCATTTGGATCCGGACTCATATTGGAAGAAAATAGTTGTACAGTGGTGATGCGTGGCATGGTCTGTAGCAATGAAGACCTCTCAGGGGAAGGAGGCCTGAAGCAGAAACCATGGCAAAAGTGAAGGAACTGCTCGACGTGCAAGGGCAAAGGCCCTGAGGCAGGGATATGTTTAGAGAGGTCCAGGAAAATGGGAGATACGGATATGGCCCACACGGAGCGAGCCCTCACATTTACTGGGCAGCTCACACCGCGCCAAGCATCGTGCTAAGTGCTCCATGGCAGCTCCTCAAGGCCCTTGAAAGTAGGGCTTCATTATTAACTCCATCTACAGTTGTGGAAACTGAGGCCACAGTGGTTGACGAGCCTGCTGAAGGTCACCCCCTAGGGCCAGGGCAGGCAGCATTCCATCGCTGGCATTCCAAACCCAGAGCCTTCTGGAGCAGAATTCCGGGCAAAAGCCAGCGGACACCAGCCTGTGAGCCCCAGGAAAGAGCCTGGCTCTTGCTGCACTCCAGTGCTGATACTGGTCTTAGTGGTCAGTTGGACGGTTACTAAGTAACTCCACGCTCCAGGGGCTGAACCTGTCCCAAAGCCCCTCTGTCCCCCAGGCTGCATGAGCGATGCCCGGGAACCACACATTAAGCAAGCGCTGCGTTCAACCCACAAGCCCCGCCTCCACCACCCCGCCACCCCGAAGCCACCGCTCATGCTTCGCGGTGAGAAATGCGCGTGCAGCGGCCGAGTCCCGGGACCCAGGGCGCCCAGGGACGCGCAGCGAACGGCCACCCAAGCCTCGCGCGCCCTGGCAGTCCCGGAGCCTCAGGGTGTCTGTCGCGGAGCGAACGTGGCCAGATTAACCTATTTATTATCAAAGCGTCCCGGATCGCCAACCCCCCGGGAAACCCTTTGCTCTGTCCGCATTTCTCGCGCCACAAATCCCTGGAGCCGCCCTGCCCACGCGGGGAGCGCCCCGGCCTGCGGCGCACGGAGCTGACCCGGGCAGGGACCTGGTTCGGAGCGAGCCCGGCTTCAGAGACTCGCGCAGTAGGAACAGCGCGCTCCATCCCGCGATCCAAAGATTCCTGGCACCGGCGCCCGGCAGTGCGGCCAGATCCCAGATCGGCCTGTCCCCGCTCGGTGGGTGTGGGCGACTGGGGAAGGCTGTTGTGCACAATCGCTGTTTTCACTCCTGCCATCATTAATTCAACCACTGACAGGGAAAGGAGGGTCCACCGCGGCTTTGCGTCACGCATTCACTGTAATTACTTGAGAAGAATTAAATCACGATTACCTGTCATTTGCTCTGCATAAAACGAGCCAGAAGGAGTCTGCCAAGGCAGAAAGCGCTTGAAAGGACAACAGCCCCATTGTTGCCATATTAGAACAATATTTCTCAATCTGAAATTTAAAACGTTCGAATTAGCAGCTTTGTTTGACCACGATGCCCCACGGGTAGGTGAAAGTGACAATGCACCTTCACGCAGATACTGCAGTTAACTAGCAGAATTTTCATTCATTTAAATCTAGACTGATGTTTTTAAATTGTTACTTTCATTGTGTACATGAACCCCTCCCCCAAATGTTGGAAAGGAAAACGCACTCTTACTGCTACCTAGCTAGGCTGACAAACTTTCTAAAGGCCTTGAAAGCCCCTCTTGCTGAAGTCAAAATCAAACTGTCACTAACCCACTTGATATGTTTAAATGTGCACAGAAATCACACTGTTTCTCAGGTAGTTACTTCTGTTCTCATTTTCTCTCCTTTTAGAGATAGTACAGAGATGTAAATATGACTGGTTAGTTTTTAAATCAAGGTTTTAAAGTGTATTTAGAATATTTGGTTCTCCAAACTTGCCTCACTATGAACTGGTGAGTTCAGCAAATTCCAAGTAGAACTGGTTGTTTTAAAGGCTTCTGTAAAAGTAAACTGATGCTTTGAGTGGGCTGTAGTTTCCATTAACACTAATGGTTTTTTAGTAACGAAGTGTAACTGTTCAATCAAACTTTAGTAATAAAGAGGACCCAGCTCCTAAGTGTAAGAACCCTTAAAGAAGAAAAACAGTAAACAGCACAAAAGTACAGTTGGTAAAATCAGAAATTACCTGCCATGGTTTTAACTCTGTGGTTCCGCCCTGCCCTGCAAACACAAGGACCAGAGTTTGATCCCCGGTACCAAAAAAAAAAAAAAATTGGAAATTGCCTGCAGAGAGAGAGTAGCGGTAACTTTTATATATTAAAATAAAGAGAAGTGGCTGGGGAAAAAGGGTTGAAAATAAGAAAGATGAAGGAATAAAATGGTAGAATTTTTAGATCCGGCAAAAACTAAGCTGAAGTTCAGACTTAGTGCAGGGAGTAATTAAAATGTGAAACAAGAAAATCAGGGAACCCTGGAAAGCAAGTCAGTGAAGAAGTAAAAATGCATTTACTAATGATAACATTGGAATCTCCCAGTTTAAAAGAGTGCCATTTTATGATTGAAATGTTATTCAAAGAGGTTTATTTGTTGAAGAAAGAGTAAAGGCCACTAGCTGATTTTTTAAATGAATAGCCTTTTTCTTTAAGAAAAATGCTTTGTTGTGTGTCCCTCTTTAATTTGAAAAAAACGTATGTAAAAATAAAATATTTGATTTTTTTCCTAATGACTTTAAAATTTTTCAAGTAATTTCTCCTTTGCTCCTCTGGGAGAGAATAAATGTTTAGTTTCAGCAGAAAACAAATTAAATATGGAACAAACCAAGGGCTCAACTCCACTTACCATGCCCGGGTTTTTGAACAATAATCCCTAGAGGTGGGGAAGGAGAGAACTCATCCGGCAAAGGAAAAAGGAAACAAAGCCCCTGATCTCCATTTCTACTCTGATATCACCTCCTGGAATATCGGCAACATTTCCAGTTCTAGCCGAAGCCATAAATTCCTTCAGAAAAAAAAAAATCAATGTCTTTAAAGAGTATTTCTGTTTGAAAAGGAATTAAGCTCTCCTGAAAGAATTTTAAAGGTTGTGATTTTCACAGTCTGATAAAGCAGCACCTTTAATGAAATTCTAATTAGCAATTTCATGCACTTTGCTATTAGTCATATCAGATTAGTGCACATTTTCACAGCCTTCCTTTAATTAAGTGCACTTATTCCAAGTTTCAAACACTTTCCTTATAAGATGAAAACTGTGCTGAAATGTTATTTAGTAAACAGAGGAAGTGTGAAAGTGTAGGTGTGTGTGTGTACGGGGTGGACAGTTTTAACTGTCTATAAATTTTTTTAATCTAGTGTTGGTGAACTCGGGTTTTCATTCCTTCTTCCTTATATTCTCAATGTTTCCTTGTATTTTGAAGGGAATCATTCAAATCCTTATCCCAGAGCAGACCATGTGTATTCTTGCTTAAAGCCTATCGTCTATGTGAGGGTTTCTGTTGTTATTGCTTAAAATATTTTTGCCACATGCCTGTGAGTTCATGCGTGCATGCAGAGAGGGAAAGAGACAGAGAGAGATTGAAAGAGAAACTATAAAATATATAATGTTTGATTTTTTAAATCTGAAAAGCATTGAGCAAGAATTTACCCATATAATGCCCCCACTTTCACTACTCTTTGCAAGTACCTCCTTTTCTTTGGAAAGAGCAGTAAGATCTCACTCTGCCTTCTAAATCTTATTCAGAAAGCCCTGCAAGTAGCAGCCCTGAGCACAGGATGACTCTGTGCATTTTAGACTTTACTTCTCCACTACCAGAGCCCAGCAGACTGGCCAGTCACTTCCAGACCAGGAAGGACGAAGTCTGGGGCGCACACCCAAGGGGCCCCTGAATCTCCTTGGATCATCCCTCCCTCCCAGCAGGCTGGAGGGTTGCTCCAGTTCAGGGAGATTATATTGTCTGGGAATCCACTGGATCTTATCTGCATAGGCTTTTGTCAGGAGGAAATTTTGTTGCCTATTTTGCTCAGAGGTTGAAACTTGTGATACATTAACTAATTGCTTGCATCTCTAGCACACGTTCTCCTGTTGGTGTCATTCATTTGTACTGTAACATTTTTGACATTTTTAGGTGGTCTCTTGGGAAGCCTGGGCCTCTCAGCAGTTCCCTGCATGAGGAGCATTTGCCTAACGATTACTGACTGACATCTCGGTAACACGCAGTGTAGGATTTGGGTGTACCTATTGAAGAGCTTGAGGGGTGTGTGCGTGCGTCGCGAGTTTTAATTCGTGGTCCACTTTGTCAAGTCATGTGTGAGCCATAATTTAGGCTAATAATTACCAGACACGAATTCAATGAAACATTGGTGTCTACACTTAAAAAAAAAGTCCTGAATTTTAATGCATTCAGAAAACGTTTGCCTAGGGCCAGGCTGGGTCCAACACACATATGGAAGCACTTTAAAAGTGATAAATGATTTGGAATCTACCCTGTCTACTGGTATGCTTCTCAGGAAAGAAAATTAGAGCTAACAGGTGTTAGATAGGGAATGCTGGGGCATTTTAATAGAATTGTCAAAATGTTGGTGCCAGATGTTGACATTAATGCACACAACTCGGAATGTAATGCCGGGCCGCCATTTAAATGATTATTTGTTTAAATTTCAAGTCGCCAGCAGGAAATCCTTACTTTGTTCAGCACCTTTCTCTACACACCATCCCCCTGCTCTTTCCCCTATGATTTGCATCAAAGTATAGTGGCTGCTCGGCTCACATGTGCGTGCTTTAAATAATCCATGCCTGTCAAATTTCATTTTTTCTTTTCAGATCATACTCATCGTACTCCTATCCTGGCCAGCCTTGAAGTCGACCTCAATGTATTCGTATATGAGAAAAAAATGATTTAAATACTGCCAGTTACAGGATAATTAATCTTTGAACCACTCGGTAACTTCAAATGTATATACCAAGTAATCTGCATGAACTTGTAATTGCTATGTATTTATACTATATTTTCCATGTAATCGCCAAGTCGTTGCATGGTTATGTGAGCCTTGTAAATTATATCGATAGCAGAAAACTAATCTCACCTGAGCCACTGCAGAAAGCCCACGTGGGAGCCTCTGGTTTGGACCACAGTCAATTAATCCAAGGATCCAGAAAGAATCTATCCCTTAAAGGACACTAGAACATTCTCCTGCAATAGAGTCCCAACTTCAAGAAATACCAAGGGATTGAAAGCTTGGCGAGGCGGACAGAGGATGGCCTTTTTCATTTAGCTGGCACACAAAGAGTGTGACTGGTTTATGCTATTTATTGCTGCTGGAGTTGAAAGGCAAATGGGGAAAAACATCTCTAGGCAAAAGTCACTATCACTTCCACACACAGCCTTTTGTGGCTACTTGGGGAAGGTTCCCAAATAAATTCCTGTATGAGTTTCAAAAGCAAACCCTGAGGCAGATTTGGTTTGTCATCTTTTTGAACCCAATTAAAGCCAAAGCAAAATCTGCTGCTTTTCCAGACCAGAGTCTCTTGTCTCAATTCTCCAAAAGTGAAGTGTGTGCATGTGTGTGTATGTTCGCATGTGTGTGTGGCCATACGCACACAGATGCTGGCACCATCTTCATGTCCTCCAAACTCCACCCCTTCTCCCTCTCTTGTGAGTTCTGTCTTTGGTCTGTTCTCAGTTTCTCCTGGCATGTGACAGGATGAGGTAGTGTGCAGAGCCGTGGGCCTTCCTAGCGCTATTTGTAGCTTCAGCACTCAGAACAGGATGAGGAAGACCAAGCCACTGTGGCTCCACTGGATTCTAGGTTGCCCCAGAGTCATGAGCTTTCCTCTTTCCTCAGCTGGCTTAGAAATAGGGAGGAAGAAAATAGGCACCAACCTTGGAGACTCTTCCAAGGCCCTGCTGCTTAGCTGACCCACACCCAGACCCTCATCTGACTCCCAGACTGCCCTGAGGCAGTGTTGTCAGCCAAAGGGTGACAACGGACAGGCCATCCAGCTCAGCATCCCCAAGGCCCCTTCTTATCAGAGGCTCAACCTCAACAGCTACGCAGCCCAATATGAATATGGTGACCACCAGCCCCATGTGGCAATGTAAATGATTTCCATGAGCAATTTAGTGCCTTTATGGCACTAATGACAGCCTATGTGTTCAGCAGCCACGTGTGCGGCTAGTGGCTGCCATATTGAACAGTTCATGCATAGATGATTTTCAAGATGGCCGGCCCAGAACTTTGCTGTCTTCTCTGGTCTCCACCCTGACCTATCCTTTCTCAAAGACACCAACAGAAGGGAGTCAAAGAACAAAACCAGCCAGGTTTTCCTGAACTTGGGGTGAAGCTGCCTCTGCAATAAGACCTCTCCTCTCCTCCCTGCCCTGGCCTCATGTACAGGGCCAAGGTGAGACCCAGGGCTGACTGTTACCCAGACCAGATAGAGGCCTGAGAGACATCTGAGACCATGGCAATGCCCAGTGGCCAACGCTGATGGCTGAGTTGGTAATTGCATCATGGAGACTGCAGCTTTGCCAGTTTAATCCTGGGATACCATTTTGCCTCTCAGGATAGAAAATTTCAAGCACTGAGCCAGAGGGAAATTCTCATTACTCATACTATTTATTACCTCTCATCATCTGGGTGACATTAGATATTATTCATTATTATTACACCTATATTTTCCAACACCAATCAATATGCCAGACTCACTGCCTTTTTAATTCTCCCCCCAACTTTGTGATGTGAGAATTGTGATCCCATTTCATAGATGGGAAAAGTCAAGCTAAGAAAAATTCACTGACTCCCCCAAACAAGATTAGAGGTGGATCAGGCTGTAACCGTCTCATTTGTCATTCCCCACACCCAGGCCTGTCTCGGCTCCTAACAGACACCCAGGAAGCTAAGCAGAAATTCAAAACCCTCAGCAATGCTCGTTCCCAGTGTACAGTTTCTTACTCACTTTGATCCTCCAATAGCTGTTGATCAGCCAGTCCTCCTCATCTGCAGTAGTTTGCAAAATGGTACCAATTTTTCATCTTTCCCCACATCCATTTCCCTTTGCAAAATGACTTTGCAGCACATTCCCACAGGCCGTGTAGTGTATTTTACTACTGAATCCAGACTGGCCTTGTGTTTTGCTTCAGCCATAAAATACAGTAGAAACAACACTACCAATCCTGCCATTCTGAGATAAATGGTCCAGCTGTCCCTGTTGCCTAGCCAATAGCCAGCCACACTCCAGAAGCAAAACCACCCACCGGCCTACAGCTGGCAGCAGGTAGAAGAGGAAGCATACTTAGGAAAGATGAACTGCCCAGTTGAGCTCAACCTAATGTGGCAGCCTGTAGAATCGTAAGTAAGTGGTGTTTGTAAGTCCCTGGAAGGGGTTTGTTTTACAGAAAATGCAAACTAGGACACATTCCTAGAGCAAGATTTTTTCCTCATTACCTGCAATATACTCATATTATGCCTTCTCCTTGTTCAATTGGCTCTTTCTTTAGGGCCATATAAGAGCTTCTGCTAAAGCCCCTGGAACCTACCCACCTGGTGAGACTCAGTAACACTGCATCTGTCACCAGCTTCAGAGCACCATGAAACCTCTGCTCACAAAGCTGCTGACAAATGAGAATTTTCACATCAGAAAAAAAAATCTCAATTTGAAGCCATTGAACGTGAGATTAGTTCTCTGTTTTGGTTCTGATTTTGGACCAAACCACAAAACCTCCCACATCTACTGAGATTCTTGCTTTCCTTTCTTTCCTTTCGTAGCCAGGCATCCAGAGAAAAAAGTTCATCCCTCCCAAATCCATCAGTGCTCAGCAGGGCTGAATATGAGTCACCCAAGTCATTCCCAGTGTTCCCGGTAGATCCAATGATTCTAGGCCTTCCAATGCCCAGAGTGTGCTCACGATGCTCTAAGTCCCCGAGACTGGTTGCATTCCATACTGCTGGAGGCCAGAGGCTGGGAGCTGGTCACGGCCAAGCTGCGCTGTTCCCACAGCTTCCACGGAGCCTTCAGGAAATGGCCCATCACTCATGCTTTGGGTTTTGGGGTTTCCTGGTATAAAGATGGGTTCTTGAGATTTCCAAGCATTTTAAATTGCATTCCTTCACCAAGAAGGTCTTAGACACCTACTATGGGCAACCGGACTTGAAAGGATACAGTGAAAAAGGAAAAGAAGTCTATGTTTGCCAAGAACTCTGATGGAAATGTATTGAATGAGGAGTCAATCCCAGTGACCAGGAGGAGGCTCCTGGGCCTCCATAGCACTGCTCCCAGCACAGTGGAGGTGAGCCAATCTCAGTGCCCAGGAGCAGGCTCCCGGGCCACCATAGCACTGCTCCCAGCCCAGTAAAGGTGAGCCAATCCCAGCGCCCAGAAGGAGGCACCTGGGCTGCCATAACACTGCTCCCACCCCAGTGGAGGTGAGCCTCAGGCGCCAGCAGCAACACCACCACCCCTTGTTGAAATGAGAAGACAAACGTAAACAACCTCAAAAACAGACTTCTGGATCACCTACAGCAACCTCAAAGGGAAATGAGATGGAACAATCTGATACTCAACCACCTGGATTCCCTGAACTGGCAACAAAAGAGGATCTGGAAAGAATGAAATCAGAAATAATTTCTCAGATAACAGCAGAGATTTTGCCCATAGTGCAAGACATGATTAATAAATCTAGAGAGGACACATTAAAAAATAGAGGAGCTGAGGAACACAATGGAATCCTAACATAGGAAACAAATGGAATCCATAAAACAGATGCAAGTAGATTTCCAGGACATGAAAAACTCCATTGAAAGCTTATGCAGCACAATGAGCCAATGTGAGGACAGAATTTCAGATGTAGAAGATAAGATTGCAATTAGTGACCAGGAAAAGAAAAATTGCTTTAAAATTGTAAGGAATCACGAGAAATTAATCCAGCAGCTGCTAGATGATGCAAAGAAGAATAACATGAGACTGATTGGAGTCAATGAAGAAAGAGGAGAGAGTGCAGATGACATAAAAAAAAACTTTTCACAGAAGTGATGGCAGAAAACTTCCCAAGGAGGGGAAAAGAACTTGACATACAGATAAGTGAGGCATATAGGACCCCAACTAGTCTTGATAAAAAAAAATCTACACATAGGTATATAATTGTTAATATTCCAGAAACCCAACAGAAGAACCAAGTTCTACAAGCAGTGAGAGAAAAGAAACAAAGCACATACAAAGGAAAGCCCATCAGAATCACAGCAGACTTCTCAATGCAAACTGTCAAGGCAAGAAGAGCTTGAAGTGATGTATTCCAAGCCCTAAAGGAAAACAACCTCCAACCCAGATTGATGTACTCTGCAAAACTATCTTTCAAAATTGATGGAGAAATGAGATACTTTCATGAAAAAAGCACCTTAGAAACTTCATGAATACCAAATCAGCACTCCAAAAAATTTTACACAATATCCTAGGAAAAGACAAGGAGGATCACAACCCCAGGAAGCCCAGCAGAATGAATCCGTTGGGTGTGACAAGAAGTTAAATGCAAAGGGGGAGAATCCAACAAAAAGAAAAAGCCATGATAATGACAAGTCAGTATGTATCAGTTATAACCACCTATGTTAATGGTCTCAATTCACCATTCAAAAGAAATAGACTGGCAGAACGGGTCAAGAAGCAAGATCCAACAATATGCTGCATACAAGAAACACACTTCATTCAAAAAGAAACTCATGGACTGAAAGTTAAAGGGTAGAAAACAATACTCCATGTGACAGGAACCCAAAAAAAGCAGGAGTAGCTATCCTCTTTGCAGATCAAGTGGATTTCAAATGAAAATCTGAAACACTCTGGTCCCAAGAATTTCAGATAAGGGATAGTCAACTTATACGTACTAATCTATTGTGAACATGTGTTTTCATTCCTCTTAAGTAGAAACTTAAGAGCAGAACTGTTGGTTCTTAACAGTAATACAAGTAATTTCTATATTGTTTTCCAAAATAGTTGTATCATTTTACATTCACATTAACAGTATTAGAAAGTTCTAACTGGTTCACACCTAAGCTGACATCTGTTCTTTTAAAACATTTTTTTTTGTACCAGGGATTGAACTTGGGGCCTTGTGCTTGCAAGGCAGGTGGCAGAACCACTGAGCTAAATCCTCAGCCCCTTTTAAAATTTTTAACTTCATCTCCCTAATGAGTGTATAATACGATCTTGTTATTGTACTGATTAGTATTTTTCTGATTCTAGTGTTGCACACCTTTCCTTGTGCTGTACTGGCTATTTATCATCTTCTTGTGTCTACTTTTTAATTGGGCTGTCTATTAATGAGCTGTAAGAGTTCTTTATATATTCTGGCCAAAGGTTATATGTATTATAAACATGGCCTATTTAAGGACTACATTTTATTTTCTTAACCATGTCATTTAAAGTTCCAAATTTTGATGGAATCTCATTTACCAATTTTTTCTTTTATACATCATGTTTTTTGTATCCTAGGAAATTCTTGCCCATCCTAAATTCATGAACATTTTCCCTTATAATTTCTTCTTAAAGTTTTATATTTTTAGTCTTTCATATTTAGGTTCATAGATCTTTTCAAGTTATCTTTATGTATGGAAATAAAGGGTTGAGATTAATTTTTTATATACAGATAACAGGTGTTCTAGTACCATTTGCTGAAGACACTATCTTTTCCAATGCTCTTGAGTTGAGTTTATGTTCTATAAAATGTTAATGTTAAATAATCTTTCAAAACTCAGTGGACCATATATGTGTGGTTCTTTTTCCAGATTTTCTGTTTTATTCCAATGATCTATATGTCTTTCCTTACACCAGCACTGCCTTGATTACTGTAGCTTTAGAGGAAGTCTTAAAATTAGGTAATAAGGGCTGGGGATTTAGCTCAGTGGTTTTGCCACCTGCCTTGCAACCACAAGGTCCTGAGTTCGATCCCCAGTACCCCCCCCCCAAAAAAATTAGGTAATAAATGTCTTCCAACACTTTTTTTTCTTTTTCTTTTTACTTTTCTAGGTCCTTTGTACTCCTACATAACTTTAAAATTTCAATATCCAATTCTTCATTTATAGCAAGTATACATAGACCTGAATTTTTATATATACCTTGTATTTTCTACTCCTGCTAAATTCAAATACAAGTTCTAGGGGCTCCTAGAGATTTCTTAGCATTTTCTCTGTAGATGATCATTTCATCTACATATAAAGATTTTGCTTCTACCTTGCCAATCGTATGCTAATTGTTTCTTTTTGTTGCCAGACTATTTTGGTTTGGGCCTATCTTTCAGCGTTTAATGGACAGATGAAGAGCACACATATCTGCCCTTGTTCCCCACCACAGGGAGAAAATATTGTACTTTTTCCATTCCTATAAGGCATTTTTTCTGGAAGTATGGAGTACATGTCTTTTATCTGTTGAGAAGGTTCTGTTCTACTTCTAGTCTCCTGATAGCTTTTACCATGAACAGCTGTGGAATTTAGTCCAATACTTTTTCTCCAACTAGTGACAGGATCATATGGCTTTTTCCTTTCCTCTGTTAAAATGATGACTTTTGGGGGTGGATCTTCCAATGCTGAACCAACACTGCCATCCCTATAATAAAACCACTTTCTACATCCTGCCAGATCTGACTTCTAATAGTTTGTTTTATTAAACAAATTTTTATCTATGTTCATACTTTTTTCTTCTATTATCTTTATCCAGTTTTAGTATTACCACAATGTTGATTTCCTAAAATGAGGGGAGAAGTGTTCCTTCTTTTTTCTGCTTTAAATGTTTGATATAATTCATCAGTTAAAATGTATATGAGCCTGCTCTTGTCATATAGGTAGGTTTTCAAGCTAGGAATACACTTTCTTTGATAGGTGCTATTCAAATTTTATAATTCCTCCAGAGTCAGTTTCATTAATTTGTCTTCCAAGGTAATTCTTAGAAGTTGTCAAATTTATTTCAAAAAGGATTTTTGTAATATGCTTTCTATATCCTTTTAAATTCTGTAAAATCTGTGGTAATGTCCTCTAAATTTTGATATTGTAATTTTAAAATGTATAATTGATATTGTGTAATAGGAAGAAAAGATCTAAAGGAGTAGGGGAAGTGGGAGGGGTAGGGGAAAGGAAAGAAGGGAAAAAATATGAGAAAAGAAAAAAATGGAAAAAAGTCTATATAAATAGGGAGGGGTGGAGGGGGTGAAGGGAGGGCAGGGGAAGGAGAAAAATGTAAGAACCAAGATACAACATGTAAAGGGACAAGATCCCAATGATGAATGTAACTGTATTTTATACCTAAAATGTACCAATAAACTTAATAGGGGGAAAAAAAGCAAGTGATATGGGGGATTTCAGTTTGTATCTAGGCCAAGTGGGCTTTTGAATAGTGAACCTAAAATTACATGGATATTCCTAGTCTGCAGCCTGAATTGGGGCAGGTCTCCCAGGATAGGGGAGAAATCTCTCCAAAAGAGAATAACAGACTATATTTTCATGTAAATTACTGCCAGGAGAACTAAAAGGAGCTCTGCAGCTTGAACAAATATTTTCTTTCAAACTCATCAAAAATATGTTACCTCACTTCCATCAGTGATGGAAGGGGGACAAATAATCCGAATTTTATGTCACTGTATCTATCTCTCTGGAGAAGAGAGTGGCAAAACATTCTGCTTTTTGGTAATAAGGTAATTGATAAATGTAATAAGTATTTTTTAAACACTGAAATTAAAATTTTTAAAGGACAAAAGGAAAGAGAATATTAAAAATAATATGAAGCTCCAGACGCCCAGGGGCTAAAATAAATAATTGATAATTCGAAATAGGAAGAAACGGCCCAAAGGGGTAGGGGAAGTGGGAGGGGAAGGGGAAAAGAAAGAAGGGAAAGGAAAAATTATGAGAAAAGAAAAAATGGAAAGAAAGTCTATGTAAATAGGGAAGGGTGGAGGGGGTGAAGGGTGCACAGGGAATGGAGAAAAAATAAGAACCAAGATCCATCATGTACAGGTACAAGCACCCAATGATAAATGTAAATGTACTGTATACCTAAAATGTACCAATAAAAGGATTTAAGCAAAAAAAAAAAAAAAAGGAAATGTATTGAATGATGAAGGCATGAGGATGCCTAACAGAGGATTAAGCAGAAAGAATAGCTGACACTTATGGGCACTCAGGATTTGCCCAGAACCTTCTGATTCCTCTAACATACATGAACTCTTTTACTCTTCAGACATCTTCTATTATGGAGGTCCCATTTGATAGATGAAGGTAAATAAGTGGTACAGGTAGCTCCCAGCTGTGTTCCTAAAATTATAGACAAAGCTCAAATGTACAGGACTCGAGCAATAGTCTGATACATTAAAATTGGATCTCATTTCAGGACCACAAAACATGGCCTCTACCTTGCACTAGCAGTCATAATATACACCTGATCATTCACACATTAAAATTACTAACCCATCAAACTGATCAAAACATTGCAAATCAATTAAATATAAAGATAGAAGCATTGCTAAAGTAATTTCTTATATGACATTCTGGTCCTCTTGGCTGACCTGAAGTTGTTTTTATACAGCAAAAAGATCCAGTTTTCAGCCTGGAAGCTAAAACCTGAACTTGAACAAGGACTTCTCCCCTTGGAGCTGGGTGTCCTTCAGCCAGTCAATTAACCTCTCTGAGTTTCAGCTCCTCAGCTTGCTGATAACTGCTCATCACTTTTCATGGCTTCTGGGGTTTTTGTAAGGATCAGTTGGGTCCTGTTGTGAATAAATTCTGCAAACTGTTAATCTCTAACTAATACACAAAGGCAAGCTTCTTAAAGTGTGATCTGTGGATCTGCAGTAGGACATCAACTTCGAGCTTGTTGGACTCCAAATCTCAGGTCCGCAGCCTATGGTAGGAGGGCTCCCAGCATCCTTACCAGCGGTAAAGTTTGAAGACCACCACCTGCGGCCATGCTGATTCTCCAGGGGAGTCCCAGCTTACAGCTGTGGTGCCAGGAGAATTTTCCAGAGTGCTCCCTTTCATTCTCAAAAATGTTTCAGAACCCATGATAAATGGTACAGCCCCTACAAATGGCTCCCAGGAGCCTAGCAGCCTTCCCAAGAGACAGGAAATCACATTATCACCATGGAGACAGGACTGGGAACTGGAAAGAAAGGAGGTAAGCAGGCTTTCCCTGAGAGCTGCTTTTGGAGCAAGTAGAAGCAACTAGAATGAGAGATCTTAGGCCCAAGACCTGGCTGTCAGGGTCATTCTGTGGCAACAACCATGGCATCATCTAAAAAATGCTGAGGTCCCCACTGGTCCCCCACCCCCACCCCAGGTATGGCCTCAGGAGTCTGCACACAGACAGCACTCCATGAACCTGTTGCCTATTTGCCAGACCTGGCCAAGTCCATCCCCTTTCTTTCAGAGGCAGCAGACCGAGGCCCAGACAGTTTCTCATCTCGGTCCTGGAGTGTTTGCAGAGGCTGGGGGTCGCACAGGAAGCATGTCCTGGACCTTTCTGCCCACAGGCCACCTAAAGATGAATGGCTTGGGTGCTTGGGCCTACGAAGAAAAGAGGAGCACTGATTGTTAGTGAAGCAATCCTGGGGAGTCGGTCAGAGGTCACCCTCAATTCAATCCAACCAGATAGGTTTATCATCTGTTCTAAAGATCAACAAATAGTTATGCAGAGAGATTAACCAGCTCACCACTGAGGCTGAAGGGAACCCAGCTTGGGCCCCTGACATCACTTGACCCTTGGATATTTAATGTGGAGGGTGTGTTTGATTTGGAGCCTTTCAGACCCCAAATTTTTATGTTAGGTATTCAGGGATTTGTTCCTTTGGCTCTTGAGAACATCTTGGTCTTCTAGGGCCCTCTCCGAGATACTGGCACCCAGTGTGCAAATGCAGTTCACAGCCGGCAGTGAGGTGAGCATTTGGCTGAGGGCCGCCAGGAAGAACAGCCAGGAGGAGCAAGCAGAGGCTTCACTTGTTTGGCCATTTCTGCACAGCTATCTTTTTATTACTTACTCAAAATTTGACTTTAAACTGATTTGTTTTTTAAATACATTTATTTGAAAAGACCACATCACATTACCTTTATATGTGGAAAACCAGTGTCCTACATCATAATTTATTAAAACCAATACACAGCTTTCAAAACATAAAAAGGTTGCTCAGTATAATCATTCCCATCCATGCACACACTAGTGAATTGTGGGAAACTCCAACACACAAGGGAAGAACAAGACTGGGAGAGGAGAAAGGACAGGAATTCCCACAGCTGCTCGAGGCTGCAAGGGATATCTCAGGGCAATGCAGGAAGTAGGGAGTGGCTTGGCGGGACCTCAGTTAAGCCACTTCTATTCTATGCCTCAGTTTCTTTGGCTCTAAAGTGGGGCTGAGTATGATTCTTCTTTTTGCCCATAATGCTCGAGAAGATGATTAACTGGGATTGTGGCTGCCCACGGGCTTTATAAACAGTGACACAGGGCACAAAATAGGATGCTCAAGATTATTGTTCTCAGCTCTCCCCAGAGGGTGATGCTGCTGGCCCTGAGTAGGTGGGGCTTGTTGCACAATGGCAATCACTGTGGAGACCTGGTAATGTGTGCCATAGCAACATGAAAATATAAAACAGAATCTGAGAAAATACAAGTGAGAGCAGACCAACAAGACCAGAGAGAGCAAAGGAGAAATGTGACCGTCATAAGGGACTAGATCATTACTTTAGTTTCAGTTTGCACAGTGAGCTTCCTGGTGGCAAAAGTACAAAGGGAAGAATGTCAGTTATAAAAAAGGAAAGTAAAGAATCATGTCAGCTTCACAGGAGACACAGAGATCTTCTTAGTCTTTAGTTGAAAAAAATCAATTATTCACACAGTTTAAAGTAAGGACGTCTGAGATGACAAGAAAAATAATCGTACCCCAAAACCGTATAGTACATGGTATCTTGGCAGCCTGTACAGATCCCAGGGCTAGTTCTGAATCTGATGGTGAATTTTGGTACTTTTAGATTCACACTTTCTGTCTGTTGGCTTTGTGACTATCTCAGCAGCTCACACAGTGAGAGGAAGGCTGACTCTGAGCCAGGAGATCCGGGTCCAGTCCTAGGTTGGGGGACTCCTGGGAAGGCAGTGAACTCTCACCAAAACATCTCCATCTGGTGGTGCTACCACCCATAGTCAGGTTAGAGGAGGAGCAGCAGCATAGGAAATGCTTCCAAAGCGATGCTGAGTGGGAAACAGAAGGATCCAATATGGTGGAATAAGTCCACAGTTGGAACGAGTGGCCGAATGCAGTGGGGAGGGTTTGTATCTCACAGTAACGTAGGGCGAGCCAGATCTCTCCAAGACTCTGATTTCTACAGAGTGTAGGTAATAACAGTATCTAGCTAAGGCAGACGTTCTGCGGAGTAAATGAATTCGCATGTACGAAGCACTCGCAACAGTCTCTGGCACATGGAGCATTTGCTGATTGAGTGTGTAAGAGTGCACACTCGTGCACATGCCCACGAACAGGGTATATGTGGTCACTAAGAAAAGTCCAGTGAGAAAAGAACCCAAAAACGCTGTCATCTGCTGGTAATTTGGGTTTTTTTCCTTCAGCGTTTCTTTACTTTCCAAATGCTTTTCTATATTTGGGCCCCTACCTTTCAACATCTTTGCATTTGCCTTTCCACACCTCTACACCAGGAGCAGAGCCTTGGTCAGCATCACCCCCAGGGCTGTGGTGGGTTCAGAGGTGAGGAACTCAGGCTTCTGGATTGCAGAGTGCCATGCAGTTGGGGAACTGCCTGTATAAGCCACTAGAGCCCTGAAACCCCAGCTATTTGGGCATAGTCCCCAAGGTAGGTCCGGGGCCACGGCTCCCTTACACTCTGGCCCAGGATGTGGGTTCAGGGCTGCCCCTGTCTCCTGGGTGAGCCCTTCTGATCCCCTTTCCCACAGGGGCCCCTCAGCTAAGAGAACATTTTCACTCTCAGCCAGCACATGGGCAGGGTTAAGAGTCCTCAGGGTGAAGAGGTGAATAGCCAGTGCCACCCCTTTGCCATGGAAAGAATACGTTTCCTGTACTCTCCTGCCTGCTCCCACGCCACTCCTCCTCCAATCCCACCTTGGAAGCTTCCGATTAAACACACTGTGTGTGTGTGGGGAGGGGGTGTCCCCAGGCATTTGCCCCACCACTTGGGGGACACAGAAAGCAGGCCTTTCTCCAGCTCACTGATCCAAATTCACCTCTAGAAATGAAATAATAATAATAACCAACAGACCTTTCTGGGCTTTTCCACATTTTCTCTCTGACTTTTTCCCCCGTTAAAACAAATTTGGCATTTTAAGCAAGATACCACCATATATTTATGGGAGTTTAATAACTTCTTCCATTAATAACATAGACAAACTAATTTACCCAAACGTGTCTGTTTTAAACTCTGGGAACAAAGGGTGGGAGGATGAAAATCAATCTTTCCTTTGTACTTGAGCCACTGACCCGTTAAAGCTTTGAAGATCATTTCTTTAAGAAATTGTGAGGAGTTATTTAACTACAAACAGCAGCTACCTTCCCATTCCAGCTGCGTAATCAAGCATAATAAATTAGACTTTTTAAAAAAAAGTTAAGTCTATTTTTTTTTTTTTGTATAACTGAAAATCCTTAATAGCACATTGACAAATCAGCCTCATGGCAGACACACCCGCACACTCCCCTGGCTTTGGAGCTGGGGAAGGTGGTGGAAGGGGCTGGAGGCATTCCTGATTTCCTGGTTGGAGCTATAGAGTGAAGCCAGGTTGTACTTTTGAAGCAGGGCTTGAGAAAGCCCCTGTCACCTGCAGGAGGAAGCATTGCTGGGGGACCCAGCCACCCTAAGCTGGGCAACAATTTCCGGCCTCAGCCCTGAATGCCCACCTGAGAGATGGCCTTGGGGTTGAGAAATTACTACTTCAGCCCCAGCCCCCGGGGCAGCAAGAGTCCCCCAGGCCAGTCCGGCTGGCTTTCCTCCGTGCAAACCCTTTTGGTCCCCTTTGATAAAAATCAGTCTCTGTGGGCCTTGAAAGAGTCAAAGGCCTTTCTTAATCAAATGATCAACTGTTCATTTTGAAAGCTTGACTGGTTCAATTAAGACCACAGGCAGGAGAGGGCTGGTCATATTACCCTCCTTTCCAGCCAGCCAGGCCAGTCGCTGTCCAGAAGCCTACCTTTGGCCAGCCAGCTCCTGGACCTGCCTGGAATGCACCAGCCACCCCTGAAATTTGACCCCACCTTCAAGGCCCCATTCTGGTTGAAGCCCTCCCCGGCCCTTCCAGTGGGCAGTGACCTGTGCACCCCCTGAAACCCTACAGCCATGCTGTGCGTGTCCTTCCTGTGGAGCTTTCCTGTGTGCTGCCTTCAGCCGCCCTTCACTCTTTGAGGAGCGGAGCCATCCTTTACAAGCTCCTGGAGTAGGCCAGCTGCTGCCCATGACCTCTGGACCCGCTGTGCATGACTGACCCAGCGTGGCTTTTGTACACCTCGGGTGAGCCTGCCACCAGGCTGCCCTCTGTGACAAAGGGCTGCTCCCAAAAGCTCACTTGGGAGTCAGCACTTTGGAATTTAGAATGTACTCTTTCATTTTTTCTGGGATAACAGTGCTCTAAAATAATGTATTAAGAGCCTGGTGGCAGCCAGTTCACTGGCTGGCACAGCATGTCCTGTTTGGCCCAGGTGAGACTTCGATGGCCAGCCACACTCCAGTTGCACCCCTGCTGCACTGGCGAGCACCCTATGTGGCTGCTGAGTCACCCACCTCCTGCACAGGCGCTAAGGAAACTCCCTGGGCTGGACTGGAACCTCAGCTGTCCTGTACACACGGAGTGCCTTTGGCCCCATGCATCCCATGCAGCATTCAGAAAGGGGGCGCAGCTATGTCCCCTCCCCTGCTGCTTCCTCCCCTTGGTTGCACTTAAAATGAAAAGTGAGGGGAGCTGAGAGTGATTTGGACCCTCAGGCTTGGCCAGTGACTGCCTCTTGTGGGATAGATGGGGCAGCAGGGAAGGGACCCTGCTTATAAAACAGTCCCATGCTTATCTATGTGGGTCCTATGGGGCAGCAGCCACACCACAAGTCCTGGGAGGGAGCAGCCCTTGCCTGCATACCCCAGCCAGGCCTACAGGGGTGTTGTCTCTCGCAGGCATTAGTTAATGCAGAGAGACAGCTGAGATGCTTTTCCTCTCATGCAGCCTTAACCTGGACCCCGATCTTTCCCTGTCTGTCTTGGGCTCCATGTTGGTGGGGTGGGGCCTACCCAGCTGCTAGGCTCAGAGTCCAGACTCAGACAATTCCAGGACCTCCTGGGCTCTGATCTGGCCACTCCGTCTGCCCAGCGACTGTTCACACTGGGTATCTATTTTTGGGAACAGTAACGATTGAGGGACAGAGGGTTTCCATCTCCCCACAAGCTCCTCCTTTCCCTCAGAGCACCGGACTCCAGACTTTGAGAGCCCACCGACATGTCACAGTCTCTTCTGAGCAAGTGACGGATCAATCATGTTCACAGCCTGGGCTTTTTCTAGAAATGTCTCCACCTCAAATCTCAGACCCACCCCTCCTCAGTCCATGTGACCCAAGAACACCTTTTAAACACAGGTACTGACCCCAGGAGGCTGACCCTGGGAGGAAAGTCAAAAGAGGCCCACGTCATCTGCTTTTTGGGAAATTTTCATGGCAGAAGCCTAAATAGGGA
This sequence comes from Heterocephalus glaber, assembly GCF_053883595.1. Taxonomy (NCBI): domain Eukaryota; kingdom Metazoa; phylum Chordata; class Mammalia; order Rodentia; family Bathyergidae; genus Heterocephalus; species Heterocephalus glaber. Next base: position 66,685,935 of record NW_028258320.1, read on the forward strand.
AGCTCCTGAGCCTCTGTACCTTGGTGCTACACCACTTTGCAGACACTGTGTTAGGACCCGTTTAAAGCATTCAAGCATATAATCAAATTTCAGTAATGAGTTATTAATTAAGCAGGGGCAACCAATTCTCTGCTAACTGCCTCATAAACAATCGACAGGAGATTTGTGAATTTTGACTTCCTGACACTATTAAACAAATCAATATTAGGTTTCAGACACAGCGATTCAGACAGTTTTCTCTGTTATTTGGCAGCCATCTGCCTGGAATACTAATGAAAGAATTAAGAGCTGGAGATTTTGCATGTGTTCCATCAAAAAGATCCTTATCTGTGGGGAATTGGGGCCTGATTTGCATGGAAGAAGACGTTGCTTTTGTAGGTACAATTTTTCTCAATATGTCACTGATTAGTATTTATAAAAGCACTGGGCAGAAGAACGGCCACCAGGCTTCACAACGAGCTGCCAGAGCCCTACTGGAGATAGCTAGGAACAAAGCAACTCATTTATTTATATATTTTGCAGACTGGTTAATTTATAGCTAAACTAACCCATGGAAAACTTCATGTGAGAATACAGCCAAGCTTCTTACTCAGCTTTTTCTTTTTTTTTTTTTTTTTTTTTAAAAGGCTCATTTGTGCCAGGATAGAAACAGCTAACTAAACAAGGGAGAGAGATAGTTTCGTAAAATCTGAGCAACCTCCAAGTGGCAAAATGAGGTCCTCATCTAAGTCACCTACCCTTGACCTTCTCTGTTTCTTTCTCTGTTTACCTTCAGAGTTCACTTAACTCAATAATAGAGTTGTTAGAAATACCTTGCAGGGACAATGATCGAGATTTACCTCTGTGTATCTAAGGAAGAAATACAGCACAGGCTGTGGCCATGCTAGGCATGGCTCTCTTTCCTCCACACACCCCAGACCCAAAGTGGGAGATTTATGCAAGGGGTCACTCAGCTTGTGTAACCCATTTGCTCTGTGGCCTCCTGGTTTAGCCAGAAAGGTGCCAATTAGGAGTCGACTTAAAGATTTAAGGACTGGGACTAACACAGTGATGAGGACCTTTTCAGACCCCTAGCTGCAGAAGACCTCCTGCTTATCATGTGTTTGTCTAAAGTCTGTGAAGCAGAAAAATAACCCACACTTATCTATGCACACAATTTTATATTGCACATTTATACTTGTGTACCAATGCATATTATGCATATATATTTATGTGTGTATATGTTTTGACATATGGATCTATACTATGTAGATACAGTATATATATACATATTTCTAGATATATATATATATATATATATATATATATATCTAGAACTATACTCTGTTGGGAGACTTGGGGTTGAGTTTTTTCAAATGCATTTGGATTTGTTCCTAGTTGAAAATAATGGAAAAGTATTTTTAAAAACCGATCTAAAGCCAAAAAATCTGAGAGCATTGATCTAATCCTAAAGCTGAAAGATTGTCTCAAATTATGATTCTTATCTCCAGGTGCTCCAAACTCTAAGAATTGATTAGCTTCAAAGGCCTCCAGAAATCTCCTGATTGTCTGCAAAACTTCATATATTTGTATTTTTTGAGGGAATAATACACAGCTTTAAGCAACATTCTTAAGATTTCTGTCACTCAAAATATAAATTAGGAACCATTTATCTGCCCCACTTATAGATTGGAAAGCAGAGGACGAGGTGGGAGCTAGGATTCTTAAGATGAAAGGGGGAAGGTAAACAAAATCCTACCTCCAGACTTCCGAAACTGGGGCCTTTTACTCTGTAACATGCTGGGGACTTCCGTCTACGTATCAATTAGCTAAATTCTTGTTGCTAAAGTCAACTGTTAGCAACAAGAAAATTACTCATGATTTAAATGGGAAAGATTTATTTTTATTTCTCATAAATGAAGCCTACAGGCGAGCAGTCTAGAACTGATACAGCAGCACCATGGTCATCAGACTTTCAGACTTCACATACTTTGCTGCTCTGACATTCCCAACACTGCCCTTCTACCCTACAGTCCCAGAGGGCTGCCATGGCTCTAGCCATCACATCCACTCCAGCCAGCACAAAGGAGAAGGGAATATCCCTCCTCCTAATGATATTTCCCAGAAGACTTTCTCACATGTTAGGGACCAGGACTTAATCATGTGATTACACCTAACTGCAAAGGAGACTTGGCAAGGAAGTCTTTATGGTATGTAGAGAAAACTGTACATCATAAGAAAACTAGTGGTCTCTACCTCACAGTAACTTAGAGAAAGTATCCTATGGCCTGGCCAGAGGCAGAAGTGGCAGGTAACCTGAAGGCAGTGGCAAGTCAGAGCCAAGGACATGATGAAACTGATCTCCAAAGCTAACAGTTGTAAAGGTGGGAATCTGACAGTCTGCACACTCCATGGTGGCTTTTTTGGGGGTGGGTGGGTGGGGTACCGGGGATCGAACTCAAGACCTTGCACTTTCGAGGCAGGCGGTGGAACCACTGGGCTAAATCCCGGGCCCCATAAAGGTGGAAATCTGGATGGAGTCAGAAAGCAAAGCAGAGACCTGTAATTATAGAAGATGGAATGGGAGATGTGAAGGTTGAGGGGAGGAACTGGAGACACAGACAAGCACCTGGTGGGTTTTCCCATCAAATGAGACTTGAAATTCCAAAATGTAGCTCACATACAGTATTTCAGAACTGTAGAGACTGGTTGTGTTAGACCGTTCGGCTTGCTGAAATAGATCAGAGGAAGACACCAAGAGGGATCCATTGCAAATGGGGAATGTGTCTTGTGGCAGCCTATTCCCATACACTGTCTCATTTAACTCTCATCACAAAGTAAATTAGGCTGTGTAGATATTCTGTCCTTGGCCAGCATCACCAATGTGGCAGACCTAGGATCTGGATCTTTTTGACTACGTAATCTATTCTCTCTCTAGCTTGCTGTGAGGTGCTCAACACTATCTCTTTGCTATGTAGAATCCCTGGTAATCTTGTCCAAATACTCTATTTTGGTTTTCCATTTAAGCTGTAATTAGAGTAGTACCAAGGGTTAGCCATGGACATAGTTTGCTGCTTGGAATAGTAATTTTCCTTATTGTTTTGCAAAATTTTAACTTGGCTTTCAAATTTGAAAATGTTCCCATTAACTTTGTAGCTGACATCTTCTGGTGCAGCAGGACTGTTAGTCTGAAATTACCACAGATAGTTAAAAGAATTCATAAAGTGAAAACTCAAGAGGCAATTTAGAAACTACCTTTGTTCCCCATCAAATTTCTATTCTTTGGCTTGATAGTACAACCTGGAAGCATATTATGTATTTAAAAATATATCACTTCAGAACACTGGCCATATGCCAAGATTGATATTTCCAGCTCCATAATCCTCAGTGATATGGTGTCCATCTTAGAATATTATTTTGGGTACAACAGAATTTGATTGGTTTAAGCAGAAAAAGGACTCAGGATTATGTACCCTCGTAGCTTCTGTAGCAGGGCTAGAGAAACGATTTGAATGCTGTAAGAAATATCACAGCCAAGGGACCACATTGCTAGGAGAAGCGCCAACCCTGCTATGGGCTGTTGTCCTGTGACACCAAGTCTTTGTGACCCACTCATCGGCTCCTATGATGCTGAGCAAAAAGCTCCACAGCAAGCTTTCAACACTCATGCCTACATCCAGCTGCCCCGCACATCTGACCTTCCTATGGGCAACTGCCACGGTCTTCTGCTCACCTCACTTGCAAGATTTGCCAGGTACATCTACTTGGCAGAACTCAAGTCACAGGCAGATTTCTATTTGCAAGAGAATCTAGCAAATGTAGTTCTGTTTTCTTTCTAGATCTACAGCATCTAGAATACAAAAAGATAAGCAAGAAGTGAGTTGTGGTGAGTAATAAGTGATAATCTATGAATCATCTATAATCCTGCTGCTCGTGGGTTTTTGTGGTAAAACTTAACCCATATACTGTGAGGTTTACAGTACACCTTCATGATGTCAGGTGGTGAACCAAATACTATAATTTAGTTATATATAGATATATATAATTTAGTTTATATATATAGTGCACTATAACTTAATCATGTCTACAATTTAATTAATATATGCCCAAGTCCTTTCAGCTTGGTATTTACAGTCCTATCTGGAAATGAGAAATTGAGGGTAAGGCACAGTAAGGAAGTCTCTCACTCTCCTCCGGGTAGGGTCGAGCTGAGTTTGCTTTGCTGTTGTTTCCTTATCCCTCAAAACAGCCTTGCTCTGTCCTAGTCCCATAAAAGAGACAAAGAAAAGATCACAGGCAATCTGCCAGTTACAAGTTGGGTGACTTTATGTAAGGTTTTCTTTGAGTTCCCTAAGCCGCAGTTTATTCCTCTGAAAATGGAAATAATTACTACTTCATAGATGGAGCAAAGGTAAAATTATGTATCTATCTCTTAGCTCAGGATCCAAAAACTCAATACTAAGTAGGTATATGTATGAAAAAATTGGGGAAAACAGAGAAAAACAGGAAGTCGTTCTGACTTCTCACTACCCCCAACCTCCACAGCCACTTTTCTCTTGTTAAGTGGGACATGATTTACTCGATAATCGGCATAGTGTAGGAAGGTTTCATGGGCAATTGCTCACTGCGAAAATAGGATTAGGTGCCCAGGGAAAAGGAACCTTTTCTAGTAATAATGGCTTGCTTTAAGAACAGGGGGCTTGTTAACACTCAGCCTTAATTAAACTGCTTTCTTGACGAATCTAGTGTGACAGCAACCTACACTGTCACCAGCCTTGCCTGGGGTCTCTGTGATGCAATTCTGCAAAACGGCTGAGAAACAGGGGAAAGGAAAGATGGACCCAGCTCTCTTCTTGGGTTCATCTCTTAGGTTTGTGTGCTGGATTCAGGAATTGAGGAAGTATTTAAAAGTAAAAACCCAGGTAGATCAAATTCATATAGATCTTAAAGAATTTGCGGGGAAGGGGTAGACAACAAGAAAACTTAGTTACAATGGACAAGTACTGTGGGAAGGCGTCAGAATGTGGGAAACATTGAAGCAATTGTGGTTAAGGGAGACATAAGGAGGAAGAGACAGAGACTTTTTTTTTGAGAACTCTTGTAGAGACAACATATGTCAAGTGTGGAATTCCTTTTTAATTTGTTTTAGCTAATGTGCTTCTTTGACTATAATCTAACATCAACTGGGCCACATAGGTTTTGATTCCTATCTGGATTACATTTACTTTTAAAAACTTGGCCAACAAAGCAGTGGTAGCTGTCTCCTTTAAAGAGTAACAGTTTGTCAGTTTGGGGCCTTCAGAGGGATGGGAGGTAGGCAAATATTTTACATACAATCTCAGTCAACTCCTATTCACTAAACCTGTATGCCAGTAGAATACAGAACATGTTCCAAACACACATGGAAGCACAACTATATTGTTTTTTATTTGAAAATTTTTATTTTTTTTGTTTTTGTTTTTGTTTTTTTGGTACCAGGGTTCGAACCTGGGACCTTGTGCTTGTGAAGCAGGTGGCAGAACCACTGAGCTAAATCCCCGGCCCTGAAAATTTTTATTTTTATTTTATTTCATTTTATTGATACATAATAATTATATATATTTATGAGGTAGGGTGCGATGTTTCAACACCCATATGCATCATATGATAATAAAATGAGGATAATGAGCATACCTTTCATTTCATACATTTATCATTTCCTTGTGGTAAAAACTCGGTATCTTGTCTTCCAGCTATTTTCAAATATTTAATGCAATATTGTTAACCATTATGCAATAGAGTAGCAGAACTTATTCCTTCTATCTAGCTGTACAAAAACTTTTAATTACATAAGTAATATATTACTAATTCTTCTTGGCAAAATTTAGACAGGAAAAGACCCTTTTGGCATCATCTCAATTTAAAAAAATAATACTTACTATCTCCCAGACATGTTGCTAAATGCTTTCCAGGCCTTTCCTCCAGACACTGACAGAGATCGCTACTGTTATTGTCAGCACTCTACAAGTGAGAAACTTGAAGGACAGGGAGGTTCAGAACTTGCGTACAGCCCCACAGTTGTTGAAAAGCCAGGATTTGAACTCATACTTTGTGACTTCAGAGTCCCTGCTCTTTGTTGCCTTAACAGGCTGACCTCCCCAGAGAAGCACACTGCATCACTTTGCTGGGATGCTTTCCAGTTGTTTTCTCATGTTTATATGCGTAAGCAACCCTATAATGATATTAAGAATCGCATATGCTATTATTAACAGAGTTCTCAGATGTGTTCCTTTGTCATCAACATCACGTAAAATTTATCAAAATGCGAATTCCCAGACTCCGACAGCCTGACCTACTGAACCACAGCCCTAGGTGTAGGCCCAGCAACCTCTATTCTCACAAGTCCCCTGAGTAACTTGGGCACACACTGAAAGTTGACAACCGCTGCATTTCACAATGTGTGTAAGCCCCATCTTTCCAAGAAGACCACGTAAGAGGGAGTGGGTAAGGGTCTTACTAATGACATTCCCATGAGACACAAAATCGGGGAGGAGACATACAGAGAGGAGACAGAGGAAACCATTGGATCACAGTGGAACTTTGACCTGAGTGGAAGAGTAGAGGATGATAGGGGAAGCAGCCCCTATCAGTGTGGGGAGTCCCAGAGCTCAGAGGTGTGCAGTAAAAGTGCCCATTCCCCCAAGGATGGCTTTGCCTCAGTGCACTCTCTGCACCCAGTCACTGCCACTGAGTACCCACAGGAGGTGAGGCCTCCACCCCACAGGACAATGACACAACCAGGCTCTTCAATCAGCACTGCGGCCTGAAGAGAGGCGACACTCACTCGCATGGCTGCCACGTAACATCATGTGTCTTACTCAAAATATGTTTTGGAGATCTTTGTCCTTTGGTACACATTGATCTGCTCATTCATTTTAATGACTGAATATTAGTGCATTGTGGGAGTATTCTATTATTTGTGTAAACGTCCTTCTTTCGACAGACATTGAATTTATTTTCAATGTTTTTGCTATCTTGTACAGTGAGTCGATGTACATTTCATCTTGTAGAGTGAAACAGTTATAAAAAAGTGACATTGCTAAACTCCAGTGTGTGTGTATTATTTTAATTTCCCCTCCAAACTGCCTGCATTGATTTATACTCCTATGAACAGAAAATAGATAAACATTTCCCTACTCCCTGGCCATCATTAGATACTATCATACTTTTAACTTTTGCTTAACTGATGAATGAAATAATATCATATTGTTGTTTTAATTTGCATTTCCCTGATTACTAGTGAGATTAACTTTTCACATACTTATTGGCCATTTGTATTTCCTCTGTGAAATACAAATGTCTATTACCTATGTACCATTGTTATCAATTTGCATAGATGTTGTAATAAATGACATACAGACCTATTTCCATGTGTCAACAAACTAAGAACATCTTTTAATCATTGTGCTTTTTCAATTAAAATACTAAACAGATATTTAAAATATTTTGAATAATTTAATGTGCAGTGGGTCCTTCAACACAAAAAGGTGAAGAATCAGTGGATTCTATGGGCCCCGAACTCTAGAAAGCCCTTGACCAGATGCAAAATCTAGAGGTGCTAAACCTCATATGCCCAAACCAGACTTTCAGAGACCCCAAAATTTCAGCCCTGGGCAGGATAGACCCCTCAGTTCTAGCCAGCCCAAAGATAACATGCTTGGGAAGGTCTCTCCAAGGAATATGGATCAGCTAAAAGCAATCTAAGGCAGATGGCATCCTTTTCCAGCCCCCTATACCCCATGTCTGGCTATGGAGCCAGATGGATGGGACTTCTTCAATGTGAGCTCTGCTTTCTACTTTTGGTACGAGCTCATGCAAACCATAGGAGCTCTCTGAGCCTCAGCTCTCTTGCCTGTGAAATGCTGACATCCATACTCTCCCTAGGACCACCATGACAATCCACACGTAGGCCCAGCCCCAGTCAAAAGATGAACACCAGAGGTGGTCAACAAATGGCTGCCACCATGCCTGTAATCTGCATTACTATTTCCAGTGCCCAGAAAAGAGAAAATGGTAGAGACACCGACCAGGCCACTAAATCTTAGTGACAGGGTCCTCACACCCAGCCTCACACATAGTCCTGGGATGTGGCTCTTCCAGAATGTACTTTTGCAGCCTGCTCTGCAGGGACTCCTGAAGTGAGGTGGTAGAGCATGGGGCTCTCCCCCAGCAGCCAGTCACTCTTCCAGCAATCTGGCCATGCTGAACTTGCCACAGATTTCTTTTCTCCCTGCTGAATGCTTGAATCTTGTGATGCCAATTACCTTTTTTAAAAATTTTAAATGTATAACTTTATTATCAAACACACACATACACAAAAATTAAAATTATTCAAAGAAAAACAATGCGGGAGAAAAAAATATAATAATATTCAAATATAGTAGAACTCAACCAAAGCAAAACTGAAAAGTACTTACACATTTTTCCATATACTTTAAAAAAAACATCTCAAGCATTAACAAGACATCAGAGGATGTGATTTGTTTTAGAAAGATTTTCAAAACTAATATTGAACAAATAGTGGTCTGGAAAAAAATTCTAATTAGCTAGTAGACTCCACATGGGCCAATTTTTTAAATTTAAATTTCAATAAAGTCATATGACATGTGATGGAAATATAATCTGACAAATATGTTATTTGGCAATTTCATCCATGTGTATCGCAAAGTACCACACAGAGTGCCAACTTCTAAGTGCAAACTGAGAAGGTATACGTCAATCACCTGTGATGGCCCCTTGATATTATCCAAATACGCAGTTAAACACGAGATGCATGAGGCTACCACTGGCATAGCAGCACACTGTTTTACAGTAAACTCTTTTATATAAGTAGTGTTATGCTCTAAAGGATGAAAAGCACAGCATGTTATGATAAGGACCTAAAACTGTAACAGTCATTTATCACACTATCGAGTACTGTGTACTGCACATAGTTGTATGTGCTTCTTCTGGAAACACCCTTCTCTCCTTTGATCTCAGTGACTCTTCCTTCCCAACCCACTGATGAGCTCTAGCCTATTACCTTTAATGGAAGTTACCTGGAAAAATGGAAGGGCGTGTCTACAAATACAGCAGAGAAATAAGGACTGTTTTAGAACCGTGGTGATTTCCAGGTGGAAAGAAGTATGAAGCTTTCTGTCTCCTCTGGGTAAAAGAGGATTTATGAATCTCAAAGAAAATAACTTTTGAAGCAGAGGTTTGAACCATGCGAAGTTTGTGACATGAAGGAAGCAGCTTCCAGAAGGAGGTGCTGATTAAGCCAGACAGCTCTGGGGCTACTCCCGGAGGGGGCGGAAAGCATTTCTCCTGGACAGGTATGCAGGTTCCACCTATGACCACATGAGCTGCCGCAGGGCTGGCAAACACGCCTGACTGCTGGTGATGGATTTCCCCCATTTTTAGTTAATTACCCTAATTCCTCACATCTGCAGAGCCTGCAGAGTTTGTAGCACACCCATTATCTTGCTCCAGCTTCATAACCACCCCGGAGTGGAAGCATTGCTTTGGTCTCTATTTTGCACACAGGCAAAAATGAATCTCAGAAAGGGATGTGATTTGTGCAATAGTGACACTCAACGAAGTAGACATGAGCACTGCCTGCCTTGCTAGCTTGCTCTGTTCTCCTGAATGCTTCTGACTGTGACGAGCAGAACCTGCCAACAGCACCAGAACCAAGTCACAGGTTGCTGGCTGACATTCATCACCACAGCCCCTGCCATTGCTGTCCTGTATCCTACGGGACCTGTGAGGGACCCCTCTAGACAATCTACAGTTTTTCTAACACTCTAACTGGAAACATACTGAGCAGGTAGCACATTTCACAGGTGGCTTTGCCTTCAAGGATAGACACTCAGAGTCTTGCCCGAACATTTGTGCCTGGGACCTTTTATTTTTTCCATACTACCTTGCCCCACCAAAAGACTAAGAAAGTATGCACTCTGACCACATTATTATAACATTCATCCTCAAAGAATTCCTTTGGAATGATTAAATAATAGTTCCCATTTTTCCAGAGCAGACTGTGCATCAGGCCCTATGCTTTGCATGTTGTACACATTACCTTAGTCTTCATCACAGTCACCTGACATAGCCACTTGTGGTAAGACAGCTAGTTATCTACCCAAGGACAAACTCCCCTTTTCCCTTACAAAGAGAGTGAGTTTCAGCTGAGCACACAGTTGCCCAGTGAATTGCACTTCCCAGGCTCCTTTGCAGCTATTCTAGCCATGTGTATTTAGATCAGTGGGATGTTATTGCATGTGGTGTATGCAACTTTGAGATAATTTTTCAACTCCAATGGTAAGCCCTTACTATAATCTTCCTCTTTCTTTCCTATTTTTGTACAAACATGGAGATCACTTGATTTTGACCATGTATTTGAGGACAAAGTCCAAGGAGAGCACATAGCCACAAGATGGGAAGAGTCTAGGTCAGTGATGGCGAACCTTTTAGAGCTTTCAAAGCTAACAAACAGTCGACTTCCACACAGGCACCATGGGTTCGCCACCACTGGTCTAGGTCCTTGGATAGCTGTACTCCAACCTGGCTGTACTCCAGTACTGATAAGTGAAAAGGGAAGATTCCTATCTTTTTAAAGCTACTGTATTTTGAGGTCTCTTGGCTTTGTTACTATGGCTTTGTCTTTAATGAATGCAGTAGTAAGATGTCCATTTTACAGATAGGGGAACTTAGGGTCATGACAATCAAGCTGCTTGCCCAGCTTCACACAGATACAAAGCAAGGACTCAAGCCCATGGCTGGTGGATTCCAAAGCCTTAGCAATAAGATTCATTTGCTTATTTATTCATCTAAGCTTTCACGACCATGGCATAGAAGGAGGAATCCCAGGGCTTTACCTGTACTGGAGAGTCCTAAATCTTCTTTTGTCCCCCTCTCTCCTACCAAAGAATGCCCTGATCAGGAGGTGAGTCGCCCTGGCATGAGATTTCACTTCAAAACTCTTCTCTGTTCTTTGTGAAGCTGAAGATAGATCATGGCTCTGATATAGGCCCCAGTTCCTTGTGCAGATGGACCTCAGAGGACAGCTAGGAATGGGCCACAGAAGGATGGAAAGGGAAACTGAAATTATCTTCATTAATATTGCAAAGGCTTTGCCTATGCAGAGTAGGAGTTTGGGATGAGAGCGAATCTAGGAAAATGTCTATTCTTTACCATATTCTAAACTGCTTATCTCTGAGAATGAATATTTGTCATTAAAGGAATTACATTTGCAAGTATGTATACACCGACTAATGTTCACATTTGTGTGCACCTGTGGTTACACGTGTGGATGGGTTTGTGTAGATGGGATTGTATGTGTATAGATTGTGTGAAGCATGTGTGTTGGACATGCATGTCTGTCCATTTCTATATGCTGATCCTGAAGCTGCTTCCTGGATGACTACAAGAAGTCATCCCTTCATACCTCACCCCTGCCCATGTGAGAGCTCAAGAAGAAGACTGAGTCTGCCCAAGTCCACCCCTAATTGTCCTGCTCAGTCTTCCTCCAATCTTCTCCTAAGCATGCCCATGCGGATGCGCGCGCATGAGCGCGCGCGCACACACACACACACACACGCCCCAAATCTATCGGCTTCTGTAAAGGAGCTGCAGGATTTACCAAAGGCCACAGATTTACCAAAGTCAGGCTTGTCTCTCTTTGAGCACCTGTGGACGGACCATGAATGGGACAGCCTTGCATTCTCCCCTCCTGCATTATAATTCTCCTAAGTTAATCTCATTTCTCCAATCAGTCTGATCCAGCTGCACAGCAACAAGTGACAAAGTCACAGAAACAGAGAAACAGGGCCTTGGAAGCCGCTGTTCCTGCCCCAGCCTCACCTTTCAGGTGCTTCTGAACACGCTAAGGGCTTAACATTCATCTACATGTCAAGGGGCCCAAGGAAGACAGGCAAGTGCCAGTGGACCTGGCTGGAGAGGCAGACATGAGTCTCTTCACATTTGTCTCCATGAGAGGTAACTCAAAGCTAGAAGCTGAGGCTTGGGCTACACCTGCTGTGTATAGGGCACAGGGCTTGGAACTACAGTGGCAAACACTAAGCAGACACACACCCTCCCTCAACAAGCCGCAGAACAGAATGGCAGTTAGAAAGGAGAACAAGCAAAGAAATGCCCAATGTGCCATGACCCATGCTGTAAATAAAATCATTGCCAGAGCTGGCTTTGAGCCCATCATGGGCTGATCTAGGTGCTCCTCGTGTATTCATTTGTCTCATCCTTACAGCAGGCCAACTAGGTAGGTGTTAATATCTTCATTTTACAAATAGAAGTAGCTGAGGCATGGAAAGCACAGGTGACCTGCCCCAGCTCAGACCCTAGTAGAGGACAAGCTAGTGCCGAACCAGGCAGTGGGGTGGCTCCACCATCAGTGTCTCACTCCTGCATCATGTACGAGGACTTGCAGGCACACAAAGGAGGAGGAATTGGCCTCTGCTTGGGGGACAGGACAGGTTCCAGGGAGCTAGGGTGCTTTTTCAGGATGCCAGGAGGGGCAATAAGACATTGGCAGGTGCAGAGATCAGAAGGAAAATCAGGTGGGTATCATTGATGGCACAAATGGCATAGCAACACTTTTCACAACGCCTTTATATTGTCACCCCCATAAGAAAAGCATTTTATTCTAAGACCCAGTGCACATATGCATAGATACAGCTGAAATATTAGTTTCCTAAGTAAATTAATACATAGGATGAACTTTAATATTTCCTGTTCCATTCTACTTCATTTTTGATCGATGTTGTGTAAAAAGGCCAACGAATTGCTTTTAGAATCCCCTTTGAGTTTCAGAACGTGTCATTTGGAAAGCACTGGCTGGAAGAGTCAGCAAGAGTTGAGATGGGAGGGCAGAGGGCAAGAGTACCAGCAGCAGCATCGAAACTGGAATGAGATGAGGAGAGCAGGGGCGTAAGGTTGAAATGCAAGGCAGCACTTATCTGTGAGGTCATGTTCCCTGGTCACCTCCCTGCCACAGCCTAGTCTCAGCCCAGTAGCTGAGTGCCTAGTCCAGGCCAGGCACCAGGGCTTTTATTGCCACCCCACTCAATCTCCCCAACATCCCCTGTTTCACTCACTTTTCCCATCACTGAAACATAATACCTGACATCCACAACTTAGAAGAGGAGAGGGCTAATGTGGCTCAGTTTCAGAGGATTCAGCCCTTGGTGCATTGGCTCCAAGGCAGAAACATCATGGCAGAAGGGTTGAGTAGAGCAAAGATGCTTAGTTTATGGTGGCTAGGAAGCAGAGTGGTGAAGGGTCACAGTGCTGAAGAGAAGGGGCTAGGGACCCATGGCCCAAATTTATGCCACCACGACCCACCTAGACACACCTATAAGTGTGCTTTACTAATCCTTTAGGTAGCTCCCAAGGTGATCAAATTGATATAATTAAGATTAACAACCACATCCCATTCTCCAGCTGAAGAAAGAGAGAGGTCCAGAAAGTGTTAGCTATGCTCATTAGCAGCACCCAGCAATCTTGAGTAATGGACAGCACCAGGATAATAAAACAACAGGAAGAGCTGGGATGAGGATGGAGGGGAGCAGAGGACCCCCCAGGGAGCAAGGCTGTTGTGCCCTGGTGCACATGGGCATCTAAAGACTTACATGGGGTTCCCACAGGCAACATCTTGAGTCCACAGTGTGCAAGTTGTAGAGCACTCAGCCTGGGAAAAACAGTCGTCTATTTCTGTTTTCAAAAGGACTGGTGTATACAGTGTGCCTAGGCTGGGTGACTGGTAAGTTTTGCATTAAGTGCCATCAATACCATGGAGTTTTATCCACTTGAAAACTAACTTCATCAGAACAAATATAGTATTTTAATGTGTGTCTGAAATAATAATGGAATATCGCTACACACCTACCAGAATGACTAGAGTTAGAAACATTAACAACACAAAGTATTGGTGAAGATAAGTAGGAACTGAACCTCTCATACACTGCTGGTAGGAGTGTAACCAGTACAATGACTTTAGCAAACATTTGGTGAGTGTCCACTAGATTCAAATGTGTGTACATCTTTCGCCTTGAGATTTCACTTCTAGTTATGTACTCAGTAGTGACACCAGAAATGTGTAAGAACGTTCAAGGCAGCAGGGTTTCTAAAATCTCTGAACTAGAGACAGCCCAAAGTTCATCAATAAAAGAATGAATAAGTAAATAATGGAAATGTCATATAACAAAATACTACAATCAATGAAAATAAACTGCAGCTGCATCTGACAATCTGGATGAGTGTTACCGATGCATTGATGAATGAAAAAAATCAGACATGGCTCAATCCATACTCAATGATTCAAGTTATATAAAGTTTAAAAATTAGACAAAACCAAGCTATGCTGCTTAGAGATACCTGTTTAAGTGATAAATAAAATAAGAAAGAGATGCAAGGAAAATGATTTCCATAAAAGTCAGAATAAGGGGTGCAGTGGTGGCTGGAGGGGATACCAGGGGGACTCATGTGCTTACATATTTTTCTCTATGCTATATTTTCACAATTTAAGTGTATGCTGGGGGTGATGGAAATGTATAACGAATGTTTCAGTTAAGAACATTTGTTACAGTGAGACACATCACCTTTACCCCCCCATACCCCCCACGCACACTTTGAACCACTTATCCCATTGTTCTTGTCACTTTCAGAAGCAGTTTTGGAAGTCCTCTCTCATGCGTCTCTTTACAGGTATGATTTTTTAAAATATGGCAAAGGCTATTGCCAAGTGCCATCCAAAAGAAAGGCAGGCTTATAAAATCATTGCAATGTGTCATCATCGGCCTTATTCACCAGATCTGGCACCACATGACTTCTGGCTCTTCTCCAAATCAACGCGGAACATCAGGGCAGCCAAGACAAGGCAACTAAAGACTCTCACGAAAGAGGACTTCCAGAACGGCTTCAGAAAGCGTCAAGAACAACAGGTGAGTGTGTTTGAAGTGAAAGGGAGTACCCTGAGAAGGACTAATGGTAATTTGTCTTTTACTGTAGTAATTTTTTAAAACTTAAACATTCACTATAGTTTTCAATCACACCTTATATCTCTATCTCCAATGTGAACCCTTCAGCTGTGAGCTATTCGCATTCCAGGGACCCTGGAAAGCCCCAAGCCCAAACCCTCAAACAAGTTGGCCTGAGAGTCAGGCAGTTATGAGTTTAAATCTTGGCCCCACTACTGGCAAGCAGCTTCTCTGAGCCTCAATTTCTCTATCTATAAAATGGAATAAATACTTGTGTGAGAACTAAGAAGCTGCTGCCATAAAAAGCACATATATTCCTAGCACGGTGCTAGGAGCTCAGTGAGTAGTAGATTAGCCACAGAAGCAAAGGTCATGGTGATGTGTCATTCTTCCTCCAGACAGGAAAAGCTTTGCTGCAAGAAGTGCCCACTCTAATCTGTGTTCTGGGGCTTCCTTTGTTAGCATCCTTCATGCCAACATCTTGAGGTGCCACCCCAGGCCACAGCTAGCACTTACGTCACCTTTCTGTGCATTAGAAAACACACCCCTTCCTCTGGACAAACGCCCCACACCACCACTTGCAGCAGACATTGGCACAAGCTTCTCCTTGTTGAGCATTTAAGGGTCTTTAAAGCCCTGGCCTTTGACCAAATGCTGTATAATGAAGAGAAAGCAGGTCAGGTGCCATCCCAGAGATGCCCACGGCAAATCCCTTCCCTGACTGGCTGTGCAGTGGATCACATGGCTGGTCTCGCTGGGCGACTCTGATGGAAACCACAGTGGCCATTCTATCTCTGGGCAGTGAGTCCCCCACTGTTCCACATGGAGGAGCCAGGTGTGACATAATCCTCACACTTGTCCTGGCCTGGGGGCATCTGCAGGGCCCATATTTTAGGGCTGTTCCAGGAGCAGGAAGGCTGAAAGGTGGGCCCACTCAATAGCAGGGGTGATGCCCTCCATGTACCCAAGCTCAGAGGGGCTTTTACCTCTGGTGGTGACATAGCCCCAGAGTGTCTTGGCTGTTAGATGCCCTCCCACACCCAGCATCCCCAGCTAAGCCTAGAGTCCAGGTTCTGTCAGAAATTGTTATTGTATCCAGGAGAAGCTCAGCCCGAGGCCTAGGACAAGAATCCTCAGAATGCTACTCCAGAGATCAGGTAAAGGCTATTTCTCCGCCCCTCGGGATGGGATCTGACAGGCCCATAAAGGCCGCCTAATGCCTCTGAGCCCTGTGTGCTTTTGATACCATGCCTCATTTTCTGCATGAGTGAGAGACTCTGCCAGATTGAAGAGGCCCAGAGTTCTCCCTCTTACTCGAGGCAGCCTGGCTTACCTGCTCTCACAGCCTGGAGGCCTCCTGGTCAGTGGCAGTGTCCCTGGCAAATACGAGGACAGCATGGCTTTCTAAGGGGATCATCGATGTACAGAATGTACATTTTGTATGAATACAGAAATTTCTGTACGAATACAGAAACCCCTCTACCTGAGCACGGTCCTGCCCAGTCAGAGTCCAGTGCCCAGACTTCCTGAGGCTTTAGGGAAGAAGCAAATTCCAGGCCCAGAGATGCAGACAACCCCTGGGATTGCCGTCGGCTTTGTGTTTGGTTACCTCAAACCTTATATTCAGGGTGTCCACCCTGCTCTCTCCCGGAAAGAAGTGGGGGAATGGGCATTTATTTAGTACCTACAGATGTCTGGCTGTATCCTAGTCTCTACCACTTTATTTCCTTAACCAGTAATCCCATTTGACAAATGGGAATACCAAGTCACACTGCTGGTCAGTGTCAGGCTTCACCCTTCAGGGTGAAATCCAGCGACCCTAGGCTCTCCCTCCCTCCCTGGTCAGCCTTTCTTGCTCCCTCCATGCCTGCTCCCTGGAAAGGGCCTGATAATAGCCTTTACACCTCAGTGCAGAAGGCTCCCAGGGCTGGTGGCTGCAAGCTGGCTGGAAGAGGGTTGGGTGCTGCCCTGAAGATATGTGTAGAAAGAAAGGAGACTGAGTTGATCTGTAGCCCAACAGCTTCCACAGGGGCCCCTCACTGAACCCACACATTCCAAGGCCCTACCCATGATTTGTGTTTGCAATTTATACTCTCATCCAAAATTTTATCAGCTTGTAGCTTGAAGCCCCCTTGCAGAGGCCTGGGCATTGGCTTTTGTGGCAGCTAAAAGGCCACTCTGTGTCCCATGGCCCCTAGGGGAGAGCACAAGTCCATAAGAAGACCAGCCCATTGGTTTTCCTAGACAGGAGCTATACATGTTTCCTAGGTCTGTGTGTTAGTTACTTGTCTCATTGCTGGGACAAAATACCCAACACCCACAAGTTAAAGGAGGAAAGGTTTATTTGATTCACAAGTTGTAGAGGTTTCAGTCTATAGTCAGCTGGCTCCAAGGCAGGGTAGCATGACAGATAGGGATCTCAGAGTAGAATCAGTTCATGGTGGGCAGAAGGTAGCAAAGAAAGCAAACAGGTAAGGGACAAGACAAGCTACCTTCTTTCCCTTATATTGTAAAGGGCTACTGGGATTAGGGTGGTGCCAAACCAATCAGTGGATTGATTTAGTAATCACTCACCCTTAATCCTAGCATTGCACCATGAATCAATCACACACTAAATTCAGCCACCTCTGAAAAAGCACCCCCCCATGACTGCACGAGGCTTTGGGGGGACATTGAGATACAAGCCATGACAATCTACCATAACAGATCAGTACACAGTGAGTAGCTCAGAACAACAGGAGTTACTCTCTCACAGTTCTGGAGACCACAAGGGATCTGCAGAGTCATGTCTTTCTGGAGGCTCTGAGACCTCTTGTCCCATGGCTGTATCCTAGTTCCTTGCCATCAGTTGCCTTATGGGTGATTCGCTGCAATTCACACACCTGCTATCACATTGCCTTCTTTCCTATAACTTCCGTGTCTGTTTCTAAATATCCCTCTTTGTAGAACGACTCCAGGATTAGATTAGGGCCACTCTGATCCAGTAGGACCTCATCTTAACTTGGTTACATCTACAAAGACTATATTTCCAAATAAAATCACATTCACAGTTAGAGGAGGTGAGGACTAGAACAGGTCTTCTGGAGGGACACACGTCTACCCCAGGAAGACTGTCCTGGGACTTCTCTTATCATGCCCTGGGAGCCAAGGCCTCCTTTATCAGAATGGACTTCTGGCCTCTTAGCCCTATCACACCACTTGCTGCAACCCTAATAGGGGACTACATAGGAACAGGCTGACTCCAGTGCCTCCTGTCCTTGCCCACGATGGGAGAAACTAGGTAAGCAGACTGGGGCTTCTCTTACACAGCCCAAGGGCTTGAGGTCTGACAGGTAACAAGTGCACAGTGCCCCTCACCAGGCACCCTAAAAATCAGTACATTCTCTCTGGGCTCCTCCCCCAATACCTGCTCCCTCACTCCTTTCCCCACCTCTTCTCCATTCCTTTGCCTTCAGACTCACAAGCCTTTATTTGATTTTGGAAAACTCAGGAAAGAACAAAGGATAGCATTCCTTTGACAAACAAGTGATCTCCCATTTATCTATTCTCCTCTTCTTACTTACTAACAAAATCCCAGTCTTGTTCAAGATTGCCTGGTACCTGGCTAAAAACCTTCACTTCCTAGCCAGCTTTGCAGTTAGAGGTGTGATCATGTGATCTTGTTCTGACCAGTGAGACATAGGTGAAAGTTGCTAGTCGGAGCTTAGAGGAAAGTTGTTGATTGAGTGACTATACAGCCAACGTACACAGTTGGCCTTTTGTCCTTCCCTCTCTTGCTTTCCTGAATGCAGGAAATGATCCAAGAAATGAGACAGTATGGCATTTTGGGCACAGTGTCAATTTGATTGGCTTTGGGATCTGCCAGGGTGTGTGTGGGGGGTGTGTGTGTCTGGGTGGGTCATGGAAGTGTGACCTTGTGTACTATATCAAGTCCCTGACCCCTTCTTCTCTAGCACTTTTTCTCTACTCTGTTTCCCAACTGCCGTGAACTAAGCATCTGTGTCCCACCATGATGTTTCTGCCTTGGAGCCAGCCAACCATGGACTGAATCCTCTTAAAACATCAGCCAAATAAAATTTTTCCTCATTTATGTAGCTGTTAGGTATTGTGTCCAGCAACTGGAAAGTTGACTGATACAGATAATCATTTTAAGACACAAGGGACAAACCTGAGGATAAAACTCACATGCCAAGGATGGTTAAGGTCAGGTTCCTGTGTGGGTCACAGAAATACTAACCCAGCCCTGACTGCTTCCCCCAGACTCCATGACATGTGAGAAAAAGCACTTCAATTGCTTAAGCTACATTTTTCTGATTCTCAGTTACTCAGAGCCAGAGCTCACCCTCACTGAGAGCTCCCCTCCCACTTACACACACACACAGATAATATTCTACTTGCTTCTTTCTAGTCCTTTCTCTGTACAGAGGCACACTCTTTGTCTGGCTCCTTCACCTACCAGGTCCCTAAAATGAGTTACTTAACTTCTTGCAGCTCCATTCTTGATCTGTAAATGTAATGGTAACATCATATGGAAGTTTTTTGAAGGCTCAATGAAATGTATATTAAAATGAAGAGCACAGTGTCTAGAGTTTAATATATACTTAGTAAATATTAATCATTACTAATGTTAACATTACATCTCCTGTTTTTTTGAATGGCATTATACCGTAGGTATTTTTCTTTTCATTTTTTATGTATAAAAATAATTTTAACAGTGACTGGAACTTCATATGCACTTAACAAATCTTAGACATTGTTATTAATATCAAATTTTCATATCCTACTTTTTTGTGTAAGATTGACACTTGCATTCTTCCATGACATAAAATATCCTTAACATTCTTGTTTTTAATGATTTTGTGAATTTATATTCCCCTGTGGAAATACAAAAAACTCTAAACAAACAAATACTTAAGCTATTAAAAGAATTATGAAGTAAAATATAACTGTGGGATAGAGTAGTCTTCAAATTATTAATAGTGATTCTTTTTAAATATCATTTTTAAAGTTTGCCTAGTATTTTTTTCCTACGGTTCTACCAACCATCAGAACTTTTGCTTTTGCAGTGCAGTGCTAGGGATTGAACCCAAGGCCCCAACCAGAGCCCTAAACATCTTAGGCAAGTGCTCTACCACTGAGCTACATCTCCAACTCTGTTTTACATTTTATTTTGAGACACGGTCTCACTAAATTGCCCAAGGCCAGCCTTGAACTTACAATCTTTGGGTCCCGCATCTTTGGGAGGACAATGACTCCCCACACCCCTTTTCATCTCCCATCACACCCACTCCTTTTCTATTCCTGCGCCATGGTGGCCTCTCTTACTATCGAATAAGATTGAAGACAGCTGCCACTTCTGCCAAACTCTAGCTCATGAAAAACTGAAAATGTTCATCTACATTTCTTTTCACCTTGAATATTTTGTGAAACCAAATGGCAGCTTCCAAAGGTGAAAAACTGTTATTTTCCCGCACAAATTTTTGTGAGGTGAAAATTGCTAGTTTCGCACAGCTCCACCACTGATGAGTATTACTATCATGGGCACAATTTGATTGGGAAAAAAATGAAACCTGCATTCTGGGCCCACCAGGCCTTAAAGTTTCTACAGCCAGACTCTCCTAAACCAAGAGCCAGCATGGAGCCTTCCCCAAGCTCTAGCTTCTATGCTACCATCACCACCCTTGGGGGTGGCTGGCGATCCTACCCCTACCAAATATGGCCAGGTTCCGACCACATCTCCCTGTCCCAGGGACAGGTACATTCCTCAGGAGTCCAGTTGTCTCCTCTGTAAGAAACATGGACTCAGATCCTCTGAGAGGAGACCTAAATGGTTGTCTAGTGGTGTTAGAGTGGAGAAAATGAAACTCGTTAAAATGATGGCCTATATATCACAGGTTGAGTGGATTAAATAATACAAATTCACTTGTCCGTAGTCCAGGAGGGTAGCTGTCTGTGATCAAGGTGTCAGCACCATTAGTTTCTTCTGAAGCTTCTCTCCTTAACAGTTGGCAGCTGTCTTCTCCCTAAGTCTTCACACTGTTTTCCTTTTGTGTGTTTGTATATTAATCTCTTCTTATGAAGATGCTACTTATTGGCTTGGAACCCATCCCAGTGACTTCATTAGCTTAAATACTTCATGCAGATCTTATCTCCAAGTAAGTCACATTCTGAGCTACAAGGGGTTGGGACTTTAATATAAGAATTTAGGGGGGTGTTATGGCTTATGTCTAGATTGAACAAATCTGACCACCACCATTTTAGGCTGACCTGAGACCATGCTAACTCCCCCCAGCACAGCTGCACCCCATATCTCCCATCACTGTTCAGCCCTGCTATTGATAACAACCACTACTCCCTAAGCTTTCCCAAGCCTCGTCTCTGAGCAACCACTACTCCTTATGCCTTCTCCTTGGCAGGTAGCCACAATTCCCTTTCACTAAACTGTCCCCCTCATGACCTCATAGCCTGTACAAGAGTAACTGGTCTGGTCTAAGTGGCAGGGTGGTCCCTCAGGTTTGTTCTGAAATAAACCTGTCCTGTTGAGCTCATACCTTTGTTTGTTTCCTCCTTTTTTCCTAACATAGATGTCCTCCCAAAGCCTCATGCACTTAGTTGGGGCCTTTGGGAGTAATTGGGTCATGGATTTGTGATTCTGGATTAGTCCACTGATTGGTTTAGCATAGTTCTGGGTGTGGATAATGAGAAGGTCCGATCTAGGTGTGAGTAGCACATCCAATAGGTTTGTAGCTTGGATAAAATAAGAGGGAAAGGATGGCTCGCTGCTTGTTGCCTCCTGTCTACCCTGCAATGGACTCCTTCTCCTCTGCCATGCCCCTCTGCTTTGGAACCAGCTGACTATGGACTGAAACCTCTACAAACTGCAAGCTAAAATAAACCTTTCTTCCTTTATCTTATGGGTGTGAAGAATTCTAGCAACGAGAAGTAATGAAAACAGGGGGAATACTTCAGCCCATAACACCCACATCCCCAAACCAGCCATCGTCCTATGGCTTTGCAGATCATCAAAAATGAAAGAGCTTTAAGTTCTTATTTAGGTCACAGGGCACTTAAAGTTCTTCAAATGACTACAGGGGCTCCTATAATTGGGAAGGAGTCCAGCAAGTTGCAACCTGGGATGCCTTCAACACTCCCTCAACCAAATCAACCTGGCTTTTATCTCTCCTATACCAAAGCTCCATTTGAGATTTTGTTTGGCCCAGGGTCCTTTGCTTTGTGCAATGTTTGAAAATTGCTGTTTATTTTTCAAATAATAAAATTGCATTGCAAAGAGGTACAGAGATTTCCCTGGGAATGTATGGCCCCTTGTTGGCATCTCTGGAGCTGAACCTCTCATTCTTGAAATCTCTAAGCAAGATATTGGAGCCCCCGCCTGCAGAAGGACCTACGGTCATACAGGGTGAGTGTCATGTGGGAGCCACATGCCAGATTGAACTCATATATCGTAGAGTATCGTCCTAGCAGTTTGGACATGTGGATCTGGGCTTCAATGTTGGAAAATCTGAGTCACTGCTCTACTGATGTCAGACACTGCTTGGAAATATTCACTTTGAACAAGAAGAAAAAAAAGCCCCATTTAGGTGCATTTGCGTGTCTCACATGGCACTGAGAAGTGATAAATATCTTTGATAACAAGCTGTGCATAATTGTGTTTGCATGCTTTACTGGGTGTCTGGCTGTCAACACCAAAGATAGAGATGAGAGAGGGCCGAGGATTTAGCTCAGTGGTTCTGGCGCCTGTCTCGCAAGCGCAAGGTCCCGAGTTCGATCCCCGGTACCAAAAAACTAAATAAAAATTAAAAATAGAGATGAGAGAGAAGTAGCAATCTCCCCTTGAAACAAAGAGGACTTCACCTCCTAGAGCAAAGCCCAGGTCATGGGCTTGCAGCAGAGCAGGAGCTCTACCTCTGTAGTTCCAATGGAATGCTCTGCTCTTGGAATCTCCAAGAAGTTATTGGCTTTGAAAAGCAAAGCGATTATTTTATCTTGGAATAGTTAGGGTAGAAGGGCAGCTTTATGGGTGAGAGAGCACCCCTGATCCATAAGCATCTTTTTTGCATCCATGCACTATCTCTCTGGTGGTTACTTCCTGGGTCTGAGGCCTGAACATGGCTGAATAGGGCTGGGACTGTCCTGGGCTTCAAGGGGAATTGAATAGGTCACACAGCAGTCTCCTCCAAGGCCATAAAGTCTCAGGGAGCTGTGGGAACCTGCTTCCCTAGACCCCAACTCTGAATAATCTGATACGGGCTGCACTAGGCATTTGAAGTTACCCAAATTTGCTCCCCTCCTAATAACACCTGGATCAGCTCTTTGTAAAGGCATTGAAATAATTCATAGAGGGAAAGCTGGCCCTATACCATGCAAAGGACATTTCCAACTACAGGTTTCTCTGTTACAAGGTCCGGATCCTTACTCTGGGCCTGGCTGTCCCTGCCAAAGCTGGGTTGACTGGGGACTTTCCCGGGACTCAACAGAGCCACTCTTTCTGAAAGTATTCCCTGCCCACTTCCCACACTGGTCTACCTCTGTCCCCACCATCCTTTCTCCTTCTCCACATCAAGACATGCAAGGATACTTCTATCTATTGTCAGTCTAGCCATAGTGACACCAGACATGAAGGGTGTGTCTGGGATATTCTAACTAAAAGGCTTAGGAGCTTTTAGGTGTTTCATCAAGTATGGAGGGGGTGAGAATGCAGAATTTCCCACCTTCTCCAGACCTACTAAATCCAGATCTGCATGTTCACAAGACCTCCATTAAAACCTGAGAAATATAGTTTACTAGAAGTGCATTTCAGGGTCTGAATCTAACTGAGGTCATGTGACAGACATTGGTATTGGGGGGGGCCACAGCACCAAGCTGCTGTGTGGACAGAAAAAAATTAACAGTGGACTGGATGGGCGGGTTAGCTCAGCAGTGGAGCACTTGCCTAGCACATACAAGGCTCTGGGTTTGATCCTCAGTACAACAAAGCAAAACAAAACCGAGTCATGAGAGTAGATCCCAGCAAAGGTGCAGGAGGCATAGCAGCAGCATGTGTTGTGGAAGATGGATAGGAATGCTCCCTATCCGCAGTGGGCAGTGCAGCCAGCGAGTTCTCCATCACACATCCTGAACTTCTCCTGTTCAGGCTCCATGATAAATGTTCCTTCTGCTTTACCTGCATTGAATTATTGCATCAGCCCTAAGAACCTGGCACCCTTATTACAATAAAAACATGGAGGCTTTTTCTATAAGTAGACTGTAAATAATTTAATGCTACCTATAAAGTTGAATATTCTTTAAGATCAAACAATTCCATTTCCACATGAATATCTTATAGAAACTCATACACAGATACAACCTAGAGAAACATGCATATTCTAAAGAAACACATATATCCAAATATTTTTAGAAACACTTTTTATAATTGTAATAATAAAACTAGATAGAACCCAAATGCTCCCCAAAAGGAGAAAGAATACATAATATTGTAGTATATGCACACGACAGGATATTCTCCAGCAAAGATGGATGAAACACAGCCTTAACAAAGAGGATGAGAACTAGAAATGTCATTTTCAGTGGAAGGAGAGCAAGGCACAGGAAATCTCAAAGTCTGATCCAACCTGTGCAGAGCTCAAAAACCAGCAAAAATAAGCAATGTATTTAGGGACACAAATGGAAACACAGAAAGGGGGTGTTTTCAAGCGAGAGAACAATGGAACACATTTCTGGATCTCAAGGTGGAGGCAAGGATCGGAGAAAAGAGGGCCAGTGTTGGCAGGAAAGGTCTACTTCTCATCTGGGAAATGAGTTCACAGAGCTTCATCACTCACTTGAAGGCTGCATATTTTCAACTGGCTGCAGAGCCCACATCCACATTGTGATCAAAAACTACAGTGAAGGTTTAAATGTTTAAAATGTATTGCAGTAGGCATGCCCTACCGAGGTTCTGAGTCGCGCAGAAGACACCAAATCAGCCCTCTGCAGACAGACAGGTCTGTGCACACCCTACCGAGGTTCTGAGTCTCGTGGAAGACTGCGAATCACCCCGCTGCAGACAGGCAGGTCTGCCCACGCCCTACCTAGGTCCCCAGTAGTGCGGAATATGCCAAATCAGCCCGCTGCAGATAGGTAGATCTGTGCACGCCCTACTGAGGTCCCGAGTTGCGCGGAAGACGCCAAATCACCCCGCTGCAGACAGGCAGCCACCTGGTTCCACACTACAAAGATGCAGAGGACACCAGACCACCAGACCAAGGTACTGAGTCCCACTGCTCCTGGTCCAGAGGAAGGGGCTTCCCGCTCACCATCCCACCCGCTGCTCCCAGCCCACAGGAAAGGGCTTTTGGGTCACCATCCCTACCGCTGCTCCAGGCCCCGGTCCCACCTCTCCCAGCTCAGAAGAGGTAATCCGAGCAGGTGCTAACAGCCCCCCGCCCCAGGCAAAATGAGAAAACACATAAATAAGTCTCAAAACCAGACTTCCAGGTCACCTACAGCAACCCCAAAGGGAAATGAGATGGAACACTCTGATACTCAACCACCTGGACCCACTCAACTGGCAACAAAAGGGAATCTGGAAAAAATGAAATCAGAAACAATTTCTCAGATAACAGGAGAAATTGTGCCCCTAGTGCAAGACATGATTAATAAATCTAGAGAGGAGCACAGGAACATGATGGAATCCCAACATAAGAAACAAATGGAATCCATAAAACAGATGCAAATAGATTTCCAGGACAGGAAAAACTCCATTGAAAGTCTACATAGAAGAATGAGCCAATGTGAGGACAGAATTTCAGATATAGAAGATAAGATTGCAATTAGTGACCAGGAAAAGAAAAATTGCTTCAAAATTATAAGGGAACATGAGAAATCAATCCAGCAGCTGCTAGATGATGCAAAGAAGAATAACATAAGACTAATTGGAGTCAATGAAGAAACAGGAGAGAGTGGAGATGACATAAAAAAATCTCTTCACAGAAATAATGGTAAAAAACTTCCCAAGCAGGGGAAAAGAGCTTGACGTACAGATAAGTGAGGCATATAGGACTCCAAATAGCCTTGATCTAAAAAAATCTACACATAGGCATATAATTGTTAAGATTCCAGAAACACAACAGAAGAACAATGGTCTACAAGCAGTTAGAGAAAAGAAACAAATCACATACAAAGGAAAGCCCATCAGAATCACAGCAGACTTCTCAACACAAACCATCAAGGCAAGAAGAGCTTGCAGTGACATATTCCAAGCCCTAAAAGAAAACCACCTCCAACCCAGATTGATGTACCCTGCAAAACTATCTTTCAAAATGGATGGAGAAATAAGATACTTTCATGACAAAGAGTACCTTAGGAACTTTGTGAATACCAAACCAGCACTCCAAAGAATTTTACACAATAGCCTAGGAACAGATATTGAGGACCACAACCCCAGGAAGCAAAGCAGAATGAAACCATCCGGCATGACAAGAAATTAAATGTAAAGTGGGAGAACCCAACAAAAACAAAAAGTCCTGGCAATGACAAGTCAATACATTTCAGTTATAACCACCAATGTTAATGGTCTCAATTCACCAATCAAAAGAAATAGACTGGCAGAATGGGTCAAGAAGCAAAATCCAACAATATGCTGCATACAAGAAACACACTTAATTCAAAAGGAAACTCATAGACTGAAAGTTAAAGGGTGGAAAACAATACTCCATGCAACAGGAACCCGAAAAAAAGCAGGAGTAGCTATCCTCTTTGCAGATAAAGTAGATTTCAAACCAACACTGATTAAGAGAGATGAAGAAGGACACTACATCCTTGTAAAGGGAACAATCCAAGAAGAAGAGATGACAATCATAAATATCTATGCACCAAACACTAGTGCACCCAACTATATAAAACAAATACTAACGGACATGAAAAGTCATATATGCACTAATACAATTGTAGTGGGGGACCTCAACACCCCATTGTCACAAATAGATAGATAACTAGACTGAAAATAAGTAATTAAATACTAGAACTCGAACTCTTGAACAAATGAACTTAACAGATGTTGACAGAGTCTTCCACCCCACAAAATCAGAATACACATTCTTCTCAGCTGCACATGGGTCATTCTCCAAAATAGACCACATACTCACACATAGAACATGTTTAAGTAAGTGCAAAGGAATTGAAGTTATCCCCTGTATATTATCAGACCATACTGCGATGAAATTGGAGATCCATAGCAAAAGAAACTCAAATAATTTCATAAACACGTGGAAATTGAACAACACACTTCTGAATAACCAATGGGTCACAGAGGAAATTAAAGAAGAAATCAGACAGTTCCCTCAATTAAATGACAATGACAATACAACATATCAGAATGTATGGGACACAATGAAAGCAGTCTTACGAGGGAAATTCATAGCAGTGAATACACATATTAGGAAAACAGAACGAGCCCAATTAAACAACCTGATGCTGAACCTCAAGCTTCTAGAAAAAGAAGAGCAGGACAACCCCAAAGCTCATACAAGGGAGGAAATTATAAAGATCAGAGGAGAAATCAATGCAATGGAGACTAAGAGAACGATACAAAAAAATCAATGAAGCCAAGAGTTGGTTCTTTGAAAGAATCAACAAAATTGACAAACCTTTAGCCAACCTTGTGAGAAAAAGGAAAGAAAAAGCCCAAATCCATGCAATTAGGAATGAAAAGGGTGAAATGACAACAGACCCAGCAGAAATCCAGAGGATCATCAATACCCACTTCCAGAACCTATACGCCAATAAGATGTACAACACAGAAGAAATAGACAGATTCCTAGATACATATGAATTACCAAAGTTGAATGAAGAAGACCTAAAAACTCTGAACAACCCAATATCAACCAATGAAATTGAAAATATAATTAAAAACTTATCAACTAAGAAGAGCCCGGGCCCTGATGGCTTCACTGCTGAGTTCTACAAGACATTTAGAGAGGAACTACTGCCACTACTGTTTAAACTCTTCAATGAAATTGAAAGGGAAGCAATACTCCCAAATTCATTCCTGGAAGCAAGCATCACCTTGATCCCCAAAGCAGCAGAGAAAGACCCAACTGAAAAAGAGAACTGTAGGCCAATCTCACTAATGAACATAGATGCAAAAATCCTTAATAAGATACTGGCAAACAGAATGTAGAAGATCATCAAGAAGATCATACACCCTGATCAAGTGGAATTCATCCCAGGGATGCAGGGATGGTTCAATATATGAAAATCAATCAATGTAATATACACCATATCAATAGAGCCAAGGACAAAAACTATATGATTATCTCCATAAATTCAGAAAAATCATTTGACAAAATCCAACATGCATTTATGATAAAAACCCTACAAAAAATTGGAATAGATGGTCTCTACCTCAAACTGATAAAAGCTATCTATGAAAAACCAACAGCCAATATCATAGTAAATGGTCAAAAACTGAAATCCTTCACACTAAAATCAGGAACAAGACAAGGATGTCCACTATCACCACTCTTGTTCAATATAGTTCTGGAAACATTAGCCACAGCAATTAGACAAGAGAAAGAAATAAAAGGAATAAAAATAGGACATGAAGAAGTCAAATTGTCATTATTTGCAAATGACATGATACTCTACATAGAAGAGCCCAAGAACTCCACCAAA
Source organism: Heterocephalus glaber (assembly GCF_053883595.1). NCBI lineage: Eukaryota > Metazoa > Chordata > Mammalia > Rodentia > Bathyergidae > Heterocephalus > Heterocephalus glaber. The sequence continues at coordinate 66,714,596 of NW_028258320.1, forward strand.
AGTCTTCTAGACTTAATAACCAAATTCAGTCAAGTAGCTGGTTACAAGGTCAACACACAAAAATCAATAGCTTTCCTCTACACCAATGACAGACTCACTGAGAGAGAAATAGGGCAAATAATTCCTTTCACAATAGCATCCAAAAAACTGAAATACCTAGGAATCATCCTAACAAAAGAAATCAAAGACCTCTTCTCTGAAAACTATGGCACTCTGAAAAGAGAGATTGAAGATGATATCAGAAAATGGACAGACATCCCCTGCTCCTGGATAGGAAGGATTAATATAGTGAAAATGGCCATACTTCCAAAACTGCTATAGAGATTTAATACAATTCCAATTGAGATCCCAGCAGCATACTTCATGAGCCTTGAGAAAACAATCCAAAAATTCATTTGGAACAAGAAGAGAGCCAGAATAGCAAAAGCAATTCTAGGTAACAGAGACATGGCAGGGGATATCACAATCCCCAACTTGCAACTATACTACAAAGCTACTGTGATAAAAACAGCATGGTGCTGGCAAAGAAACAGACTTGAGGACCAGTGGAACAGTTTAGAAGATGCAGAAACAATGCCAGACACACTCAGCCATTTCATCTTTGATAAAGGAGCCAAACACCCTCACTGGAGGAAAGATAGCCTCTTTAATAAATGGTGCTGGAAAAATTGGGCTTCAACTTGCCAAAGATTAAAACTAGACCTGTTTCTCTCACCATGCACTAAACTAAAATCAAAGTGGATTAAAGATCTAAATATTAAAATAGAAACTCTGAACCACTTGGAACAGAGGTTAGGTAGAACCCTTGAAGACATTGGGATAGGAAAAGATTTTATGAACAAAACCTCAGTTGCCCATGAAGTAGCACAATCAACAAATGGGATCTCTTCTTATTAAAAAGCTTCTGCACAACAAGAGAAACCACCAGCAGTGTGAAGAGACAACCCACAATGTGGGAAAAAATCTTCACCTGCTCTTCCTCAGACAAAGGTCTACTATCTGGAATCTATAAAGAACTTAAAAAGAACAGACCTCCCAAATTTAAAGACCCAATCTGAAAATGGGCACCTGAAATGAACAGACATTTCTCAGACAAAGAAGTAGAAATAGCAAATAAATACATGAAAAAATGTTCAACATCACTGGTCATTTGAGAGATACAAATGAAAACAACCCTGAGATTCCACTTCACTCCAGAAAGAATGGCTGCTATCATGAAATCAACCAATAACAAATGCTGGCGGGGCTGTGGGGAAAGAGAAACCCTCTCCACTGCTGGTGGGAGTGTAGACTGGTGCAACCACTGTGGAAATCAGTATAGAGATACCTCAAAGAACTAGTACTGGAAGTCCCATTTGACCCCAGTATTCCACTGCTGGGGATCTTCCCCAAAGAATTAAAAGAATCATACCACAGTGATATATGTGGACCCATGTTCATAGCAGCACAGTTTGTAATAGCTAAAACTTGGAAACAGCCCAAATGCCCATCAACTGGAGACTGGATCAAGAAAATGTGGTTTTTTAATAAAATGGAGCACTACTCAGCCATAAAAAATGAGAAATTAGAGACATTTATAACTAAGTGGATGCACATTGAGGTGATACTCTTAAGTGAAATAAATAGGACACACGTGTATAAATACCGAATAGTTTCTCTGGTGTGAGAAACTGAAAGTGTAAATATGGACTAAAATGTATAATAGATAATGTGAAACAGGAAGAAAAGGGGCAAAGGGGAAGGAAGTGGGAGGGCTAGGAGAAAGGATAGAAGGGAATGGGATTAATATGAGAAAATGGAAAAATAGGAACAAAATCTTTGTAAATAGGACTGGAGGGGTTGAAGGGAGGACTGGGCAAGGGTGAAAAATAAGAACCAAGAGAGACTATGTAAGGTGCAAATTTCCAATGATGAATGTCCTTATATTGTATACCTAAAATGTACCAATGATTAGAATGAATATTCGATAATGCAAAATAGGAAGAAAAGTTCCAAAGGGGTAGGGGTAGTGGGAGGGGCAGGGGCAGGGGAAAGGAAAGAAGGGAAAGGAAAAATGATGAGAAATGGAAAAAATGGAAATAAAGCCTTTGTAAATAGGGAAGGGTGGAGGGGGTGAAGGGAGGGCTAGGAATGGGGAAAAAATAAGAACCAAGATGTATTATGTAAAGGTACAATTCCCAATGAGAAATGTAATTGTGTTGTATACCTACAATGTACCAATAAAAGAATTTAATAAGAAAAAAATGTATTGCAGTAAAAGACACATTGCCATTAACCTCCCTCCAAATACACTCTCTTGCTTTAGACATACTTATCCCATCATTCTTGACGCTTTCTGAACCAGTTCTGGAAGTCCTCTTTCATGAGTGTCTGGCTGTGCAGTCATGGCTGCCTCGGTGTTCTAAATCAATTCCAAATGTTTACCCTTCATGTCATTTTAAGAAAGAGCCAAAAGTTACATGGTACAGGATCTGGCAAATAAGGTGGATGAGGACACACTGTAATGTTTTTACCAATCCACTTTTCTGTTGGATAGCACTTGGCAACAGCATTCACTGTATTTTTTAATCACACCACATAAATAGGGAAAGAGGACTTCCAGACCTACTTCGGAAAGTGACAAGAATGATGGAAAAGGGTGTTTGAAGGGAAGTCTCTTGAGGGGAGATTAATGGCAATGTGTCTTTTACTGTAGTAAACTTTTTAAAATGTAAGCATCAACTTTACATTGTGATCATTCCTCATAAATCACGGGACTACACTGCCTGCAATGTGTATCCCTGGCCTCAAGAGCTCCTACTAATGCTGTAGTGGTGTGACTAAGGGGAATGAGTGGACAGCCATCAGTCACCTACCACTTCATGCCAGGGACTCCAGGGTAAGGCCAGCACTGGCCTGAACTCTTCTCTGTGCTGGTCCCATGGCACTGTGTTCTGCCTCTGAGTCCCCCACCTGCCTAGTTCCACAGACATGGTAAACCCACTGAGCCTGAGCTGTACAGCTCTCTAGAAACTGACCTGGGTTTGCTCCACGATCGGGCTCTGGGCAGTTATCACAGACACGTGAGCAGGTAAGAGAATGGAACAAGCCCAGTTAGATTTCAGTCCTGCAGTGGGGCCCAGTGGTTTAAAAGCTGTGATCAAAATATAAAATGAATGTTTACATTTTTAAAATTGATTGCAGTAACAGACACACTGCTCCACTCCACTCCCAGTCTTCCTAACAGGAGTGGGGCCCTGGCTGGACCTTGCTTTAGGATAACATGGTTACTGTGAGGACTTCCTCTCTCAAGCCTTCCAGTGCAAGTCTGGAAAAGAGCGACAGCAGAGCTCTGCATCCTCTGTTCACAGATAAGGAAACAGCCTCTGAGAGAGGGTGAATAAACAGCCCTAAGTCAAGGCTGTGTGGCACTGGGCAGTCTCATCCCTACTCTGGACTTCCATTTCCTCGTCTCTAAAGGAGGAACTTTGGCCCTCATGATTTGTAAGGCTCTTCGGGCCTTGACAATCTGCAGGGCAAAACCAGGGGAAAATCTCTGCCTTCCAGTTTCACTGGCTGTGCTGGACGCTACCACCTGTAAGAGCCTGAGAACTCACACTCATCAGAAAACCAAAAGAAAACAACAAGAATGTTTGAGGAGACAAAAAAAAAAAAAACAAAAACCAATGCCTGCTGCTCTATTTATTGTTCGGGCCAAATTCTGGGGAGCCTAAGAGAGCCTCCGGATTTCCTTTGCCCTTTCCCTTCCATCGTGCAGCTGACACACCCAGTGAACAAGCACAAAGGGGGCTGAAGCAGAACAGCCCTCAGCTGCGTGACCAGCACTGTGCAGACAATGGGCCTGTTCTAATTTCCCTGCCACCTCCCAAACCGCACTTGAAGCAAAGTCAGATGTCTCTTCCCAGAAAGTGGAAGAGGAAAATATCAATCTGTTTCAGGGAAAGTTACGAATTGCGTGTGCCTGGAATCTTTGATATATGACCGGAGCCGGGTGCGCAACAAGTGATTCTTGCTGTTGCATTTGATCTCAGGATGGTAATGTGCTCTCCTGACATCACCCAAATGGGGAATGACTGAAGATGTTTTCTATAAGATGGGTGCAGACTTCAAAGGCCGCTCTTAACCCCGTGCCACCCCCACTGCCCTCCCTTTCTTCCTCCCTTTCCTCAGGGCCCTCCTCTCCCTTCACCCAGCAAACTGTTTGGGGGCCAAAAGTGATTGTAGGAAGATCAAGAATCGAGGAACTTGTGGCAGGTGGTACCACCTGTGCCTGGGCAGCAGCCACCCGCTGCATCTGCTCCCCAGTTGTGGAGGGAGGGAGGGGGCCGCCTCTGTGGAGGAGCTCCAGCCAGGCAGAGCTGCAGCCAGGCGGCTGGGGAGGGGAGCTGCCAGGGCGCTGAGGGATGGAGGAGGGCTCCCTGGGGACCCAGAAGCCACCTGCATTTCCATTTGCAGCATGCAGTCCCCAGGCAGGCCCCACACTTCACCGAGAAAGAAACTGGGACCCCAAGTGGTGAGCGGGACCCAAAGACTCCCAACACTGAGGGTGAGGGACAGAAGTGGAGCCCAAGCACCCCCACCGCTAGCCATGAATTCTGCCTCTGCACCAACCGCTACACCCCTGCTTGGCTGGGCTGAGTAAGACTCATCCCCCTCGTCCTGTTCCACCTTCAGATTCCTGGCAGCCAAGGTTTCTTCAGGGTTTGCTCTGCCAGGCACCAGCCTAAGCACTTTGCAGGAATCAACTCACTTTAACCCAGTGATTTGCCACCCAGGGCACATTTTTATTGCCATGATTGGGGAGAAGAGTGCTCCTGGCATCTAGTAGGTAAAGGCCAGGGATGCTGCCACACATCCAGCAAGGGACAGAATTGTTCCCACAACAAAGAATTAACAAGTATGAGGTGGCAGTAATGCCAGGGTTGGAAAATCCTGTGACATATGTATCATTGCTGTAGCAGTAGTGCTGGTGGTAGTGACAACAGTGGGGTTCCCTCCCATTTACAGATGTGGAAACAGAGACCGTGTAACTTGTCAGGGATCATACAGCTTGTAAGTGGCAGAGCCAGAACATACAGCCAGGCAATCAAACCCTTTTGACTCCTATTGTAGCCACGATGCACGTTTCCTCTCTAATTATCCAGGGAATCCAGGAAGCCAAGTTCGTCCAGAAATATAGATCAAGGCCTTCCCACAGACTCTATCCTCTCCCCAGGTTACCAGTATGGAGTAAGTTCTTTTAGGCCCTTTTATTTGCATGTGTATGAATGCAAAGAGCTCCATACTCCTGTGTATGGTAGGAGAATGAATAAGTGAAACTGTTCTATACTTCACCTTTTGCAACTTACTTTCTCTCACTTGCCCATTGTCTTAGATTTCTAAGACATCCATTCCCTATCAGGACATGTGGGTATACGGAATTTTACAGCTACCTAATTTCCATGGTTTGATTATCCCATATCATCATTCTTTTATTAACGGACTTTTATTAATGGTGGTTTTCTGTCTTGGACTCTTTAAAAGTTGGTGCCATGGTCAAGAGCCGAGCCTTCGGAATAAATAACACAACCTTGGTTGGAATTCTAGGCTAGCTGTGTGACCTCAGAAGAGCTCCTCAACCTCACTGAGCCTTTGATTCCTCGTCTGTCAAACAGAAGTCTCACAGGACTCGTGTAAGTTCTCAGTGACCTGTGAAGACAGATGAATGCAGTGACAGGCACACAGAAAATGCTTCAAAGGGGCAGATTCGCTATTGTTACTACCATGCATCATTGTAACAGATGACGATGATAGTGATGATGGTGGTGGTGATTTGCTTATTGCTATTCATTACGTCAGCAATCTACCCAAGCCAACTCCTCCGGAAGTGCCATCAAAATCCTTTGGGAAAAGTGAATCAACTGTTGGATCAGCCCCTGCCCAAAGATTTTGACCCTTTCTCAGCATTAACTGGCTCCCTGCAAGTCCCCTTCCGGGATCCTGGAGGCAGAGGGGTCTGTGTTACTCAGATGGGTTTAATAAGGACCACCTCCCACTCCGACCAACCCAGAAGTGCCAGCATCCTCATTTCTGAGAAGCCACGTGGAAATCAAAAGAGGGAGGTAGGGGAGCTCTGCCCAGTAGGACCCTGAACTAGCCTGCAGTCAGCTGTGATCCTTGACAGGCCAGGCTCGTGCACATAAGGCCACCATGGTTGCCAAGGGTCCTAGGGTAAGCATCTGTGAAAAGGGATGGCTCCGAGGCTGAGGGCCGTCCATCTATCTCCATCTCCTAAGGGCCTGAAGCAGGGGCCTCAGACCCAGGGCTAGGCCAAGGAGGTTGTAAACTGAGATACCTTGGCCAAGAAAGATCCCAACTACTAAGTGCTGCTTTGACCACTGTCATAACAAGAGCGTGGGGAGGGAGCAGAGGCTCATGGTCATGAATTCCCTTCTCCACCATTTCTCCTTCAGAGTTCTGCCACTCAAACCCCTAGGGTGGGATCATTCCCAGAGAGGGCTGATCACAGAGCATCACCTAGGAACAATGATTGGTCCTAGGGATGGCACATGCCTCAGCATGAGCCAGTCAGAGATGCTCTCTTTATTCTTTCCAGTCTAGGAGAGGGGCGATCGCTTTCCTTCTAAGTGGCTACACCTCTGGAACTATTGGCAACCACAGAGCTCAAGACAACTGGAGTAATGTCCAGGGTGAGGTAGAGAGAGAATCCAGCAGCTGTCAAAATCCAAGAAGCAGTCCTCCACATCCTCTGAGTTACCGAAGCCACTTAATTTATTTTCTACTTAAGCCTATTTGAGTTGGGTTTCCGTCTTTCCCAAATAAAAGAGTGCTGAGTAATATATCAACCCAAATCTGATAAGGCAACGCTGTAGCTGGGAACCAAGTCAAATGCACAGGAGCAGCAGGTGAGCAACCCCTAAGACTCATAGACTGACTGTCCTGGAGGAATCCTTGTGCTTATCTAAGCTGCAGCTCCCCACTCTCCACAGGTAGGGGCACAGAGCATGCTTTGCCCCTCAGGAGGCCAGACTGATCATTTGTGAGAATCAACAAATACTCGGGCTCCCACGGGAGAAAATTGGGGAGAAAGCCTACCCAGTTCAGGGCTGGACCAGAAAAGGCATAAAACCCCAGAGAGGAACTGAATCCCAGGAAGGGAAACATACCCCAGCCAGAAAGGTCCAGAAAAGAAAGAAGCTCCTGAAAGAAGAAGATATAAGAGGGGCAGAAGAGCAAGCATTGCTCAGGGCTCCTGGAAACCGGAAGTCTGGGTATCCTGGGTGGGAAAACTATTAGTGAGCCAGATGGGCTGAGGCCAGACCTTTAGGGCCCTGCCTCACCTACAAGACCCTCCCACGATCACAACTGTGCCTTGTCACCTGCCAAGCTCTGTCCCCAACCAGTTGTGTGCCTGCAAGATGGGTACATGTGTGCACACGCTTGGGCAAGTGTGAGTGCATGCCTGCCCGGGAACTGGGGGACCATCAAGGTGGGTCAAGGCTCACCTGCTGTTCTGAGTGTGTTTGTGTGTGTGTACCTGGGTAGGCGAGATGCACGGTGTTCAGGAACATGCTGAGGTCATGTGGTGAGTGGCTGTCCATGGACAGAGCAAAGGGCATGTGAGCTAGAGAATGAGGAAGTGGGGGAAAGGTGAGGAGAGCATGTGGGAACACCTTGTGTAGGGCGGGTGTCTGTGTGCACGTGCGTGCACAGGACAGAACAGGCCACAGAAGGGGAGCACGCCAGGGCCTGTGTCTGCAGCCACAGTGCCTGTCTGCAGATAGCGACAGCAGGAGGCTTGTGAGGGGTCTGTGGGCTAACAGCTCCCTTGGGGAGGCCCCTCTCCTTGGAGTGACCCTGCAACCCCTCCTCAGAAGGCTCGAGCAGCTCCACACTTGAGGCCCCCTCTGCAGAGCCAGCAGATGGAAGCAGGGACGGCAGTGGTAGGCAGCATCCCCGCCCCTCCCCAGCCTGGCAGGCCAACTGGAAGTCCTGGAAAGAGATGCCAAACTGGTTTTTGTGACCCAGATGCCAACACCTGTCACATTGGGGGCCAGGAAATGAAGATGTTGGGAGACACCCTCATTTGCTATTTAGTCTTCAAGCATCTTCTGTGATGAGCATCGGCCAGAGACTGCTAGCTGCTTGTGCCAGTGTTCAAGGGCCCAGCCGAAGCCATGCTTTCTGAAGCACCATGGTCACATGGTGCTGGCTTCTCACCATGCATGGGCCACACCTGAGATCCTGGTGAGTTCCTGTCTTTGCACAGAGAGGGTAGGCAATCCGGGAACTGCAGAACCCAGATCAGGGAATCCAGTCCCCCAGGAAGTCAGGATGGCTGTTTCTAGGCTGAAGTCCTTTGTCACTAGGCATTGTGCTATGTATGAGTTGGAACGGGCCTGGCCTTAGTCACGTATCAACTTCAAAGTCTGCCCCATGCTCAACACCCTAATGCCAAGCTGGCTGGAATAGCTGGCCATTTCTCACTGTCCACTTTCTTCACCCCACCCAGACTCCCCTGCTCCAGGCCTCTCCTGCCCAAACCAAAGGGTGGTCATCACGCTGTAGGTCCCATGCTGTGGTCTGACAGGGCCAGCAGCTGCCTGGAGGGGGCTGCACTCTGACTTCACCGGAAGGCTCCTGGGGAGACCACTCATTTCCCCAAGCTCTGTGCGTGACCCACAACCCGTTCCTTCCTCCCTCCCGGACGATGAAATCATAGCCTTGATCTGGACCTGTTCATGCCATAAGATAAATTGTCAAAATGTTTTGATCTAATTGGGTCTTTTTCAAGTCAGCTGAAAACCATCAAGCAGGGAGCCAGATGGAGCCAGTGATTAATGAGAGACATTTGGTTGCTTCTCCACATCCATCATGGAGCCTGTTTGGGTGGGAGTGTTCCAATCCTTCGCTAGGAATGGGCCTGCAAGGAGGAAAACTGAGGCTGCTCCTTGCTTCCAGGCACTTTGAAGGGTGGCCTTTTCCCCAGGAGGCTCCAGAAATGCCACTGTCCCAGAGGCTATGCCTGGACAGGCCCCAGACTTGGAGACAGCCTCTTGTCCACAAGTCCCTGCCCCTTGGGAGCTGCATGCAAGGCTGCCATACTTCCTCAGAGTACACACCAAAGGGGAAGGGAAATGGAATACTTCTGACTGTCCCTCAAGCAGACTTTGCCGGGGCTCTGAGACTCAGTCTGAGAAGGCACCTCCTTCTCTCAGTCTCCTGAGAAGGTGCCTGCTCTGGGTGGAAGAGTTGAGAGAATACAAAGGAAGGCTCTGCTTGGACAGGCAATGGCCTCTCCTGGGGCCTGTTGCTGCCCTAGGCTGGGTTTCCACTTGCTGCGTGCCTTTCAGTGAGGCCTGCCCCTGTCTGGGCTTTTAGTGGCTCATAGGTAAAATTCAGGTAAGGTCCAGCTCGCTGCATCCCCAGCTGTAGCTAGGTCTGTGTCTACCTCTCTGGTGTGTGGGGCCCCGTAGGGGTCCAGTTTCATACTGAGATTGCCCAAGGAGCATTTGAGCAATACTGATGTGGAGGTCCACCTCCAGCAACTAAATCAGAATGCAGGCAATGGGCCCCAGGCATCAGTAGTTTCCCAAGGTCCTTGGGTGATTCCAAAGTACAGTCCAAGTACAGAGCCCAGGAACCAGAGAGGAGTCAGGACATTAGTTCCGCTGAGCATCTCTGACGAATTGAGCCTGGGATGAGCTTTGATTGTCTCATATGCAGGTTGATTCAGGCTCTTCAGGTCAGCTGTGGGATGCTTGGGAGACTAAAAGGGAAGAGGAACCTGCAAATACATTTGATGGTTTCTACAAGGAGAAGGGGGAAACCACCCATGATCCTCTCCCAGTGCTCATGACAACAGTGGCTACGTGTCATTAGCTCATCCAACAAACATTTACTGAGCACTAAATGTACCCCAAGCAACCCTCGGGATGGAAAAGTGAAATGTCCCTGTCCTCAACAACCTTACAGATGAGTGGGGAAAGAGGACATTAATCAGTAATGACATAAGTTAGTAATTACATGCTGGGGCCCAGGAGGAGGCCTGGGCAAAATCTGGGGACTTGGAAGCTTTCTCAAGCAGAGACCTTTTGAGCCAAACTAGAGAACAGAGACCCAGGTCTTACATCGGATGAGAAGTCCAGGCCCAAATAGTGACATTTACCCCTCCCCTGCTGCTGGCCTGCTAACATTTGTGTTCTTTCTACTACAGACAAGCACTTAAGAACAAGAAAAGGACCCATGTAGTCAGTGGCAGGCCAAGTCTCTGTATGGGGGGTCACACTGAGGTCTGTCTCCCTGCTGCCCTGAAGCTTGTAGGGGTGATGGTTGCCCAGGACCCACCTGGAGCCCAATAGGCACCCAGTTTCTTTGTAGTGGCTTGTGTATAAAAATGAACAATGCCTTACCCCTGTGGACACACTTGCCTCACTGCAAGCCAAGGCTCAGGGAGGGATGACAGGTCCCTCAGCTCGTCCTGTGACCCTGGGCAAGAGGCACCCAGTCTGTACTCCACGAACCTTGATGACCAATGGCTAGCCATCCCTTAAATGCCAGCTCTAGGTCCTATTCTCCAGGAAGGACTCCCTTATGCTCTTACCACCAGTAGATCCATCTTCTACAATGCCATCGCTGCCTGGGTCACATTTGGTCCAATGTATGGTTTTGTGTCCATAGCTCGCCCCTCACCTCACATGATAAGATCTCTGAGTTCTGGGGCTTGTAGGGCTTGCTCACCATTGAATCTGGTTGGTGTTCAATAAGGAATGAATCAATTCACGGCGATCATGAGAACACTGATTATGATGACAACGACACTGGATTTGCTCACACGTGAAGCGCTCTGGTGAGTGTGAGGATGACAGGAGCAGGTGGTACAGGATGGAAGCTCTGCTCCTGCATGTGTTAGGGATGAGGACTCCTGGCCAGCCCTGGCCTTTCCCAGCCTGGTGGCCCCAGTGCCTGGGACTTGGGCCCATTCTCCAGGTCTGGTGGAAAGCCAGCTGCACGCCCCCCGAAGTTGACACCACCCTGTCAGTGTGCAGTGCCACCCTGGCTCACCAGCCTCTCCACATCTCCCCAGCCAAACCGTTTCGGTTAAAACTTCACACTAACCCTGAAGTGGTTCCCAAGACCCAGGATTTGTTTTTCTTGGTGATCTGTTACTTTGATCAGTGAGGCTCAGTGAAGTGGAATTCGCTGCGTGATTTATTTTAGGTAGCTAGGAAGTCATTGCTCTTCCAAGCAGGCACAGGTCCCTCCTTCCCCAGACTCTAGCTGTGCAGCCTCATTCGGGGCCAGACTCTCATAAGGCGAAAAGCTGGAGCATCACGGGCAAAGGCAGCAGATCTAGCTTCGAGCCCTGCAGCTGCCCACTTTTTGCCTGTGTGCCTTTGCTGGACACTGCACATCTGCAACATGAGGTATCCACGCAACTTCCAGAGTTATTGTGATGCTTAAAAAATGAGTGTGAAAGCCCTTCATCTTCATGGAATAGACTTCCTGGTGTGCTTTGCTGTAATTCTGTGGCCACAAGGGGTGGAAGTGGGACAATGGCTGCCCCTCCACCACCTAGAATCAGTTTGTTGGGGTGGGGAAGGGATCTGCCGGACAGGAGGCATGAGGAGAAAGGTGGAGAATCAGTGGCTTCCAGATTTTGTGAAACCACAATTTCCCAGAAACTGACTCCATGGAGGATCTGCCTGTGGCTGAAGTTCCTGCTCTTCAGAGTTCCTTCAGAAGAAAGTATCAATATAATAATGCTAGTCCAGTCACTGGAACCACCATGGTAGCTGAGCCCTGATCATGAGGCCTAGGGCCAACCTTTGTGTATCAATTCTGCAGCCATTTGGGCCTCCCAGCAGGGATAATCGGTGCCGTCTCTCGGATGCGGACACGGAGGCCCAAGCCCACACAGACTGGAGCCTGTGACCTGATCTCCAATCCTCCTCTCCCTTTCAAGCCTCCTGCCAACTGGAGGCTCCGGCTCTCCAATTCTCTGAAGGCCTGTGGGCAAGGCGTCTTGAACATCTTTCCCAGCCCTTGACCATTGGCTCAAGGATTAGACTTCACCATTAAAGCGCATTGCCAGGAAGAGCGTTAACTGGGACAGTCGCATGCCACTCACTGTGTGGCCTCAAACGAGTCACTTCCCCCTCCCTGAGCTCCTCACCTTGACCGTACCATTCTTCTGGGCCAGCACTAAGCACTGGGTAGAAGGTAGTGGCTGAAACGGCACTGTGTCTGCCCTCATGGGCAGGCAACAGACACATAGCAAACAGATAGATAGATAGATGGAAGAGACAAAGAGGATAGCAGGACAGAGCTTACGGAAGAGACTGATTTTATGGAACAGTGGAGAGATGGAGGTGGACAGTGACATTTTAACTGAGATGAAAAAAAGGGAAAGGGCCAGCCATGGGTATGTAGGGGTGTTAGAGGGGAAGGGGCAATTCCAAAATGAGGAAGTGCAGCAAGCAGGGCTGGATAAATGAAGATGCTATAATAAATAACCCTGAACCTTCAAGATGTAAAATAATACAAGTTTCTTTGTTGCTCCTATTACAATCCCAGCACAAGTGAATGGGGAGGGTGTTCTGTTACGTTGCAGAATGTCCTGTAGTCATCCTGTGCATATTTTTTGAGGCCATCATCTCAACACAATGCTCAGGGGTTCTGCTGAAACAGCAAAACAGGGTCTCATGCTGGCAATTAAATGCCTCAGCCAGGAAGACACAAATGCATCATGCCCTTCCTCACCTTTGGCTACAATGAGTCACACAGCCTAGGGAACAGCACAGGCCCAGGAAGTGGAACTCCCCCAGGCTCAGCAGTGGGAAAAGGCAGAGGAGAGGAAAGGAACAGTAGAAGTGTCTACCTTTTGGAAACATAAAGTAGTATAGCCACCATGTAAAATATGGGTATTCTCCCAAAAACTCAGAACAAAGCTACCATATGATCCAGCTATATTGCTACTGAGTATGCACACACCCAAAGGAAAGGAAATCGGTATGTGAGACACCTAAACTCCCATGGTATTGCAGCACTATTCACAATAGCCAAGATATAGAACCAGCCAATGTGTCTCTCCATGGACAGATGGATAAAGAGAATGTGGTCTATAGACAAACAAATAAAATAGAACCTTGTCATTGTGGCCACATGGATAGAACTGCACGACATTATGTTAAATGGAACAAGCAAGGCATCAAAAACTAAACGCACGCTCTCACTCAAATGAGGAAGCCAAAAAGCCAATCTCACTGAAGAAGGAACTAAAATACTGGTCACTAGCATTTGGGAAGGGTAAGAAAGAGGACGATAGGGAGAGATTGGACAACAGGTACCAAAATACAGTCAGGTGGGAGGAACGAGTCCTACTCTTCTACAGCATGGTGAGGTGAATATAGTTTACAACAATTAATCCTATATTTTATAGAGAATTAGAAGAGAGGAGTTCAGATGTTTCCAACCAAAGAAATCAGAAAATAAGGAGATGGAAATACCAATTACCCCAATGTGGTCATTGCGTATTATACATAGGTATCAAATTATCACACTATACCTCATAAGTATGCAGTTTTACGTGTCAATTAAAAATACAAATAGAAACAAGATAAAAAAGAAAGAGAAGTTTCTACCCACGTCCTGAAGCAGAAGGGCTTACAGAACCTCCCCGCAGCAGGGGCCACCTTTGCAGGACCCCCAGGGCATCGGCTGTGTGTCCAGCACTCCTATCTGGGACACCCTGTCCTGCTCCTCAGGCAAGAGCTCTGCACTGAGGCCACTGCGCGGCTCACAAGTGGGCCTGCCATCCCCAGACAGTCTCAGAAGGTGGGGCTCCCTGCCTTGGCCTTCCGGGCTTCCTTCCTGTGCCTGTCTTTGACTCTTCCATGCAACTCCATTCCCAAGAAGAACAAACAATTAGGAGCCCTTGCTACATGTCAGGACTTGGTTTCTTCCTTGAGAGGCTTCACTGGGTGACCATGCAAGAGAACAGCACCTCTCAGGTCTGCCCAAGCTTCCAGCACCCTTACCTGCCAGGGAAGGACCCGTCAGCTAAATGCAGCAATGCCATTGTTAGGTCCATGTGTTCCTGCATCAGAGTTCTGCATTCAAATCACACTTTGCCATCTGACTTCAGTTCTCCTAAGTTCCAGGTTCATCTGCAAGGTGGTCATCAACTCTAATTCAAAAGCTGACAGAAGAATTAGAGTAGAATAATGAAAGCCAAGTGCATGTAGTTAAATAAAATGAATGGAGGTAAACAAATCTCTTTCCATATAGTACAACCCTGCACCGATTTCATTGAGGCCCTGTTCCAATTAGAGAGAGATGCTCTCTTGATTTATGTATCTGATAATAAAAGAGGTACTAATTACACTTTTACTACTGTTGATTAATTCCCTGTTGCTGGAACTGTCAAAAAGATAACACAACACCACATTATTTCCCTATGGCTTCAAGCATTCCTTTTGGATCTTCCTTGCTACACTCCCACTAAACTCAAACTTTACCCACCTCATGGGGCCCAGAACTTCCCACCCTTGCCCCAGGACTTAAGCGAGAGGCTGCCAGCCCCACAGTTCAAGTTTTCCTGTCTGCCAAGCCTCAATACTTGGTCCCTGGCTCAGCTTCCTTTCTTTCTGCAAATAAACTTGGGGCTATTTTGGAAAGATTTTGCCACAAAAGCCTCTGAGTGCTAATGAGTGTGACTTGGAGAGAATTTTCCATTAGTAGGTAAGAAAAAAAGACAAAGCGCCTTGAAACTAATAAGCAACATTGGACCCTCATCTCCCAACAATGTCCTATCTGCTAAAGAATAATTCTACCCAGTGCTCAAGTTCAAAACTAAGGCTGCTTTTTGATTATATGCTTCATTTAATAAATACATCCTGAGAACCTATGGCGTGCCAGGCATCGGGCTGGAGAATGCTGGGAATACAGGAGGACAGGATGTAGCCTACACTTGCAGAGTTATAATTTCAGAGGACAGCACAAATAGTAAAATACAGCCAAAGACAGACAGGAAAGCCAGATCCATGGGAAAATCAGGGAAGACTTCCTGGGATAAAAAGATGCAACAAAGATGGGATTTCAAGGGTACTAATAGACAGTGTTCCACCGCCTAGGCTCAAGTCCCATCTCTGCTGCTCATCAGCTGCATGACCAAGGCAAGTTCACTTCTCTGTGCCTTCTTTTCTCCAGACATAAAATGGCAACAAAAATAGCATGAACACCTTCTGAGGTTGTGATGATTAGTTGAATTCATACACATACAGTACAGGGTCTGCCACACGGTAAATGTTCATTGAAGGCTAACTGCTAAGTAGCTGTTATCTCTTAAATTCGGCCAATAATGGAGCTTATACTGCTGTCAGGGTAAAGAAGAAAAACTTCAGGTGGAGGATATGGCACTAGTCCTGGGACACAATAAGCATGGGATAAAGTTGCTATTTTTTATTATGGCTGTTGTCTCTATTGGTAGCAGAGGTGGGGACAGTGAAGGGCAGGAGGGCAAAGCATTAATTGCTCCCCCTCCTCTCTGGGCTCAGGGCCTTCATTTCGGCCCATGCCCTTGCCTGCCAGTGTCACATCCACATCCCCAGCCACGAATCCCCCCGGAAGCTGGAGAAAAGGAAGGCAGATTTCAGCTGTTCTCCTCTGTTCTCAGTCAAATGTGCTGCTTTTCTGCCTGGCTTCACACATTGTAAAGGCAGCTGTGTGTGGATGGCTCAGTGTCCTGTATCAGCTCCTCTTGCCCCACCTCGCACCCACGCATGGGTCCAAAGCCCATTGTCCTAATGGATTTGCAGCCAGAGGAAGGTGCTGGCTGCTATAAAATCCTCTCGACGTGCGTGGCCAGCCATCCTCCTCGTGGTGATGGCCTGGACTCCAACACAACCCTTCTGTGACTTCTGAAAGAAAGCTCTAATGAGTGCCCTGAGATGACACAGACAAGATGCCGCTGAGATGGAGGAAGAAACACAGGACTTTTTTGGAGCAATAATTTGAGCTCTTTTTTTAAGCCTACCTTCTGAAAGCGTTGTTATACCATCTTGCTGTTAGGTTTCAAAAAAAGTGCTGTTAATGAAATGCATAGAAAAGTAAAAACATGCCATGCAAATTAGACACCTTTGGGGATTTTGAAAAACTTGTTTGAAGGGCTAATTAAGAAGCTATTAAAAATAATTAATAATAATCTGCTTTTCCCAAATTCTTTTCAGCTCTGAAGTGTAAGTGACGCCATTTTTATTTCACTTTTTAAAACACAGAAGTAGCAGGTCCCTGTATTATCCAGTAATATTTATTTTAGTAGCCAATCCCTGGTTTACCTGGAAATGTTTTTCTGAACTTTTAGTGGGGATTTTTTCCAAGGTACTCTCATTTATGCTCTTCCTTCCTCCTGTTTTCCTTTTCTGCTTGAACTGTTCACGCAGTGGATCCCCTGGCAAATGTGGTCAGCGCACCATCACAGGAGTAGCTCTAAGGCTGACTTGGAGAAAATTGTTGTGAGTTACAGGAAATTAAAAAATTCCTGCAATACCAACCCACTTCTCAAAGTCAATCTGTGGTAGCCCAGAATCCACTGACTCTGAAGTCAGGCCAGAATGATTTTTGAAGAGTAATTTCCAGACTTACGAAGGGTCACGATGGGTATTGAAGCCATATTTGCTTCTGTGTTTTGTAAATTTTGAACTCATTACTAAACCTTTGTCTCTTACACCCCCGTGTCTGGCTCCTACCTCGCCCTCATCAATCTGAGCCTTAAAAAATCTAATGAAAAATGCTGAAACGCATTTTGCATGTGGAAATGTGACAAAACACCAATTGTTAGGAAGCTGAGGAGGAACCAGCTTGCAAGGATGGGCTGGGAAGCGAGCCACCCCTCTCTAGCACAAGCTCACCGATCCTCCAGACATAAAGAGAAAATAAACAGGATTTTCCACCCTCCTCTGAGCCCCTCTACTCCCAGTTTTGAGATCAGCTACAGGCTGTGAATGAATCCCACGATTCCAAACTGTTCCCACTCTCAATGCCAGGCTAGAGGACTCACAGTGTGACACTGTCCTTCTAGAAGACACGTATCAGACAGAGGTCTCTGGGTTCCCACAGAATGGTGCTGGCATCTGCTGAGGTCCAAGCAAAGCTGTGGGCACCTTGAGCCTTTCACACGCTCTCTCATACTGCAGAGAGACTCCACCTGAGGCCCTGTGATGTTCTCCAACAGAATCCAAAGAGGATGGAGCTGCAGATGACCTTGGTCTTTGGAAAGTTGATGGAGGCTCAGTGACCTTCTCCTAAGCGGACAATCTCCCCCAATTCTGTCCCCCATCTCCTCATCCCTCTCCCACTGTGTGGCCTTGGGTCACTCAGCCTCCTCACTAAGATCCTTGGGTGAAGAGAGGTATCATAGCTGAGGCCCCTTCCTGTGGCCAGATGGTAGTCAGTTTTGGAGAAATGGAAAGAATGTGCACCTGGGAGGCAGGTTGACTTAGGTTTGCAACCCAGCTCTGCCGTATCCTAATGTGTGGCGTTGGATGAGACCCTTGAAACTTCTCCAAGGCTTGGCTTCCTCATATACAAAAATAGAAACACTAACACTCAATGCTAGCATGGCCACCTGGCGGGGCTCAGCGAATGGATGCTCACATTTGGGGTTTTGGGGGGTGGGGGGTTCTGGGCTCTACGTGGGAAGAGGCAGGTCACCAAGGTGGTCGCTGGGGAGTCATTGCTGATTGCCACCCGAAACTCTGGATTCAGGGAAGGAACAGCTCTGTTCTTTAACACCCAGCCTGACACCTCCTAATGAAATGTAAATGAGGGTTCTAACAAGCCTGGCTTTTGCTAGGTGCGAGCCAGTCACAGACAAGTGGCTGCAGCAGGGAGGCAGCATGTCTGAGCGGAGATGTGCATGAGCACCTCTGCTTTCTCCTCTGGTGGACCCAAGGTGGGGGTTCACTTGCCTCTCCGTGGAGAAGAGGGCACCCCTCTATTGGTCCACATGTCCCTCCAGACCTTTCCAATCTTGGGGAATCAGGTTGACCACACTGGCTCCTGCCTCCCATAGACAACCGGATGAGGCTGCTCAGTGGAGACCAGGGTGACCTGGAAGCACATGGAATTTAAATAGAAGCTGCTCCCTCAACCTTCAGACACAGGCATGGGGGACTTTGGGCACAAGGAGGCAGCCTAGCTGGCCCTGTACTCGGGCCGAGCAGTCTACTCCCCATTGGGCAGGGGACTGAGGCCCAGAGTGGTGAAGCCACCTCTCTAAGATCACACAGCAAATTAGTATCAGGACCAGGAGAGCTCAGAAATCACCACAGTGCCACAGGCCTGTAATCCTAGAATCTGGGAGGCCAACTGAGGAAGATGGCAAATTCAAGCCAGGCCTGGGCAACTCAACAACTTAGAGAAGCCCTCTCTGAAAATAATTAATTTTAAAAGGGCTGGAGAGGTAGCTCAGTGGGTTCAATCCCCAGAACAACAAAGAATTAAAGAAGGAAGGAAGGAAGGAAAGAAGGAAGGAAGGAAGAAAGGAAGAAAGAAAGATTATAACTCAACCCTACAACACTGGGTTCTGACCACAGGACCCTAAGCTGCAGGCCCCAGACTTTCTCTCCCTGCAAAGTGAGTGGCTCCTGAGATCTGTGTCCAGCCCAGCCCAGGAAGCTAAAGATGAACAAGATCACTGAGGTCCTGCCTTCCCAGAACCCAGGGCTGCCTCACCTCTGCAGGGATGGTGGAGCCCAGGTCCAAAGCTTGCCCGCCCGGGAGTGACAAGGCCAGAGCAGAGGGTGGTATCCGTGCACAGGCGCAGCTCACATGGGATCTGTGTCAGAGGAGCAAGCTGAGGTCCCGGGAACGGGAAAGAGTGGCTCAAGCTCAGAGAGTAAACAGGAGCCAGAGCAGGCTAAGTGTCTCCAGTGCCTTCTTCCATGTTTGGGGCTGAGCTTTATAGCTCAAAATACCTTTTTGTCAGCTCTACCTTAATTTTTCAAACTGTGTGTAATGGAGAGAAAATGGAATCTACAGAATTTAAATCATCCAAACATGGTAGAATATGTTAAAAAGTTATTTGATGGCCACTATGGCTTTTGATCCATTTTAAGCAGATTCTCCCTGCCTTTTTCTTAGTCTTCTCCAAGGAGGAGGGAACTAGCTGCCTGACATCAGCAGGCAGGCCCTGAGAAGCAGGTCCTGGCTGAGACTCAGGGCGGGAACAAGCTGCCTCCTGTCCTCTGCTGCTCAGCAGCTGGTGCCGCGACTCCCATCCTTCACAGGACTCTGGGTCTGGGGCAGGTGGGGGTCCAGGCCCTCGTGCCTGGGCCAGCAGCCCCTTTCTCTCTTTCAAAGGCCAAGGTCAGGAGATGCGCTGGAGCACTTCCCAGACAGGATCAGGTCTTGCTTTGTGTCCATCCAGACAGGCTACCGCCCAAGCTGCCCAAGCACTGCCCCAGGCATATAAGGGACAGGAGTGTGGAGCAGAAGGCCACCAACTCACCACCTCCAGGTCTGCAGCCCCCTTCCTCCACCCCCCACCCAGTCCAGGATTGTGTAGAGTGACACCGATCAGGGATCAATGCCTCGGTCTCTGCCCTCTCCTCTGCCTCTGAGACCAGACAATCGGCTGCAGCTAGTTTGCTCTCTTAAGGCAAGGGTTGGGCAGACAGAGAGGGGGAGGCTTAAAAGCTTGTGGAAAAGTCCTCAGAAATTTGGCCCACCAGTTGGTGAAGGAATTTATTAGTTGTGCAGGAGCAAGGTCACTGTAGAAATTGGCCCCAGAGAACTGACCAAGGCCTTAGGGTGAGCTTTGGAGCCCCATGGTCCAAGTTCTGATCCTGGTCCTGCTATTCATCATCAAGACTCCTTCATGTCTATGCAGCCCCAGTTTCCATCTGGCCAAATAGAAGGTTGTCAAAGCTGGCCTCTCCCCACAGCAGTAGGCCAGACTGATCATAAGCATCTACATGGCAAAGTGACATGGCCTTTCTCACTGATGGTGCCCGTGCAGTAACTGCCAATGGGTATTTGTACCACCTGCTGATTGTAGAGTCAGATAAAATGGTGGGTGAGTGAAGGGAAGGCCCAGGGTGGGTGAGCTCCCAGTGAATGGTGGTGTGGCTCCAATTCCAGGACCAAAGGAGCTGCACACATTGCAACGGCTGGATTACACATTGTCACCACTTGAACCACCAGCGGTACATGCATGACCGCCCTGTGCTGCCTCATGGGACAGTCATGCATGTACTACCACTGATTATGATCTGCCTGCAGCCAGACATACAGATTACAGCCCTATCATGAATGTATTAATATGGCCCCTCTTCCTAATGCACATTCAACTCCATCCCAATCACTAAGCTCACTGTCGATGATGGCATAAAAGTGGCCTGTGTAGTTGATGATGTAAGTCACCTTTTCATTCATTCAGTCAGGCAACAAACAGCTGCAGAAGACTTACTGTGTGTCAGGGACTATGTTGAGCTTGGGGACACAAGGTGCCTGGGATGGCTTTTGTGACCTGAAGGTGCTCCTGGTCTAAGGAAGAATCTGGCCCTTGAGATAAGGAGGTGGATTGTGCCAGCATAGAGACACAGAGCTAGGAGCAGTGGCCAGGGAGCATGCAGTTATGCTAGGTGAGGTAGAGGAGTCCAAGGCTTCCCAAGGGCAGAACAGGAGCTAAATTTGAAGGATGGCAAGAGGTCAGGAACTCCACGCAGAAGGAACAACATGTGGAAAGCCAGGATGATACAGAAAGATGTGCCATCAGAGGGAAATGGTCGCGAGATGTTCAACCAGGACAGGTGTGATCTCAGAATGGGATTCAGGGAACTGTATGAGGAGAGAACGCCAGTCAAGGAGCAGGGCTGGCCTGACCTGCCTCCCAACCACTGTGCTGGTCTTGGGCAAGCATCTGGCCTCCCTGTCAGAGGCCTCTTCTTGAGCACACTGAAGAATCACCAGCTGTGCATTCAGTGTCCTCCTGTCAGCCTTTGAGGTAACAGGGTGGAGATGCACCTTGTTCGGGACTAGATGCACAGGGAGCCCCACAGAGCTGCCACTCTGGGGCCCGCCTCCCGGCTCTGCTTCCTGACTCCAAGTTCCCCTCACAGCAAACCGATCTCCTGGCAGCAGCACCAGGAGCCCTGGCTCGCCTCACTCCGGGATCCACTGTAAGGGTGATTGTCAAGGGTTGGGAGCGTGAAGAGCCTCTGAAAGCTGGGAGGAAGGGTGTCTCCCCTGCAAGGGATGTGAAGCTCAAGGCACAGCCAGTGAGCGACCTCCCGGCCCAGGGACTGGGGGAGCAGGAAGGTGGTCTGATGCCACATTTGGACCTCTGTCTCCCTCCACAATCTCCTAGGTCTGAGGGGTCCTATGGCAGAGGGCAGAAACCCTGAAGCAGAAAGGGCAGCAACCAGGGCAGCAACCAGGGCAGCAACCAGGGCAGCAACCAGGGCCCAGAAGGTGCAGAGGAGGCTGTGGACTCAAGGGAAACTGGCTGATTTCTGCCCAGAAGGAGCATCTGAGGCTTTTATAGTGACTGTTTGGAGCCCTGGTCAAGTGGTCCAGTCCTCTTTCCCACATGACCCCCACTGGAGTCCAAGAACACTGCTGGCAGCATACCCCGTCCAGCAGCCATGCCGCAGCTGCCCCAGAGGGCTGTGCAGCTTGGCGTGTACTGGAGCTGGGAGCCCAAGAGGAGGGCTGGAGGGATTCAGGACTTGGAGGGTTTTAGTGTTGGCATTTATGGACTCATGGATGTGAGAAGGGATGCCAGGAGCTTGGCTGCCTTCTGCAAGGGGCAGTGTGTGCTATGGCAGTGGGGGTCCTGTAATGTGACAGTGACCAGAAATTTCCCAACACAACTGCAGCTAGAAGTAGCTAATCATTTTTTCTAGGGCAGGGATGAGAGTTTATTTGGCTATTTCCTCACGTTTAGAATGGGTGGTCAATAGATGCTTTCATGTTAATCCATGAATGACTGAATAAAAGAATCACTCATGTGAAAACCTGGCCCAGCATCCACCCTGGAGTCAGCTGTGAACTGCGATGTCTCCCCAGGACCCTGAGGTCCCCATCGCCATAGAAGACCAGACCACATCCCCTCCAGGACAGAGTCTGGGACGGGGAGGTCATTGTGCCCCATCTCCAACCAATGCCAGAGGTTCAACAGTCAGTTCCTGACCCCCCGCTTCGGGCTCGCTTTGGCTGCCTGGCCTGCCAGGCTCCTTCCTCCCCAGACAAACCCTCTCACAGCCTGGCCAGTGGGCGGCGGGATGCAGGACTTGGTGGCTGGGAGCACAGACACCCACTGATGTCACTGCCCCTGCTGTGTCTCCCCTCATCTGGCCTCCACAAGCCTCAGTATGGTGTCCCAGAACCCCATCTACATGGAATCTCCTTTCTCCTCACTCAGACCTCACATGTCACCTCCTTCCCACACTCGAGCCAGTGAGGCCAAACCCAAGAAGCCTTCAGCAAGCAACCTGCGAATGTGCTCGTTCGGTCTTCCACACCACCTCTGAACTGCTGCTGAGGAGATGCTGGGGAGGGGTCCCCAGGGAGCCATTCCCGCCTAATGCATCACACATGCTGAGAGGGGCCAGGTCTGTCAGCATTTGCAGGTCAGCTCCCTGCCCTCTCGGGGCTGCCGGCTCCCATGCACCTTGGCTGAGCAAGAAAGCAGAAGCTGGGAGGCAGGACAGGGAGTATCCATTCTTCCCAGCAAGGGTACTGAAAGACATAGGCCACACCCTCTAGGCTGTTCCACGTAGCTGGAGGATCATTTTTGCATGCAGAATAGCATCTCCTACTTACAAACCCAAGAGAGGGAGATATTGAAGGTCTCCAGCCCCTGGCCCCAGTGCAAAAAGCCCTCAGCCAATGAGTTTAACACATTTCCACCCACTGGAACTACTGGTGGACCATGCGTGATTGTCCCATCCAGCAGCATGGGACAGTCCCATTGGGCGGTACAAGCCACTCAAAGGGACAGTCATGCATGCCCTGTCATGAGCACGTTAAATCTAAAGTAAAACCACCACCCCACAGACTCCAGCTCCCCTCACCAAGCCAGGTGAGCGGCAAAGGTGTGTTAAAGGCAGTTGTCACCTGCTAACAGAAGCACAACTATAAACAAGAAGTGCACAATCGTACATGCAAATAAGCACCTACCATGCATTGAAACTGTGATCACAGGGATTTGGTAGGGAGAGTTAGGCAGGGTGCTGAGGTGACACAGAGCACAGGGCAGAGTGAGTACGAACCAGACCCCCCCCCATGTCCTCAGTGATGTCTTCTTAATCACTCTGTATTAGTCAGTGCTTACAAGAGGTTGCACGGCCAGGGCAAGGCTCCTCAAAAGAATGCACATGCTCCGAGTCAGATTTAATGCAAGTCACAGAAATTTATAAAATTGGCTTACAGTGGCTGCTCACAGAGTCAAATGTAGAAGAGTGCAAAAGATCTGTCTGTGAGCTAGAGATCTGAAGGATCCAGCCCAAGGCCTAGAGCCCAGGGCAAGGACCCATAAGAGTCCAAATCCTGAGGCTGGAGAATCTGCAAGGGAAGACTGAGGGGTCTGCTCTAGGTGGTCAAAGGGGCAGTGCTAGAAGCTAGGACCAACAGGCTGGCGCTAGAAGCTGAAGTATCTGATCAGAAAGCCAAGAGACAATGCCCAAGGCAAAGAGAAGACCAGGGCTCCTCCAAAGAGAACACCGAAGCTCCTCCAAGGAAAATCAACTGAAATCCTTCCCTCCCATTCTTCCTTTGTACTGTTCTGACAACAACCCTCCCTAGAGTGGCTCTTCCATGCCCAGGACCACGCAGACTCGACTCAAGCTGACAGCTAGTTACCCACCTCACACTCACAGGATAAATCTGGCATTGGAGCACAGCTCTTACTACTCTGACCAAATTCTCCAAGAGTGCTCTCGTCAGCAGCGCCACACCAGGGCTCCAGTCAGGCTGAGGGGCCAGAAGCCCACACACGCCCGGGGGGTGCTGCTGTGCCTCTGAGCCCTTGGGCACGATGCTCCTTCCAACTTGAACACCTTTCTTAGTCCTGTTTTCCCCTCCAAGGCTCAATTCCGGGGTGGCTTCCCTGCCTGCCCAGACCGACCCACCCTGTTGATACCCCGCAGAGCACTCGCAACGTGTATGGCAGTTGCCTCTTCTTTTAGCCATGAGTGCGCCCAAGCAAAGACTGGGAGTTTGAAATCTCTGCGTTGCCTGTGTCTTGCACAGGGAGTGAAAGAATGAAGAGACTTTATTTTGAGATGTGATAGAAGAATTTTGAATCAAAGTGATGATCATGTAGGAACTTTGAGTCCAACTGCTATGGATTAGAGTCTTAGCTCCTCCCCTTTTTAGGTTGGCATTGAACAAACTACTGAACCTCTCTGAGCCTTATTTTCTGCATCTGTAAAATGCAAGAACATGAAATATGATCAGTTTAGTAAAGCATACACTGTGTGGTTCTGACCACTATGCAGAAGCTAAGAATGATGCTTATTAAGCTCATCACATCTTCATGTTTTGTTGCCTTCACCACCAGGGCACTGTGAGCCCATCTTCCCTAAGAGTCCCAATGGCTCCAAGGCAGGTTAAGCAGGACCTTCACTTCCGGCCCCTCACACAATCAAGCACAACAGCCCCTTCCTACCATAGGACCTTTGTACCTGCTGTTCCTCCATATGGGCTGCTCCTAACCTCCACTCTGCTTACGGTGGGCACCTGTTCATCTTTTAGGCCCAGGCACAGATATATCACCTCATCACTGGGTCCTGTCATTTGTATATGAAGAGTGCTTTCTGCGCTCTCTGCCTCAGCATTGGCCATCTTAAGCCCTGTTAACTTCCTTCGCAACACTTTAAAAATGTGTCATAATGCTGTGTATTTGTTTACTCATTCCATGTTAGTCCCGGGAAGGCAGTGGCACAGCCATCGTCACCCCTGCCTGGCACTTAGTGTGAAGCTCAGGAAGTAAATGTTAAGAGAGAAGAGCGAGGTATGGGCATTTGCAGCCAAAGCCACATCCCTGGCAGATGGAAGAGGGACCCCTCCCGCTCTCCCCCATCCTCTATGAGGCCACACCTGGCTGCCTACAGCCAGCAGAGCTCAGAACCAGCTCACCAGAGACAAATTGGAGGGAGTTCAGAGGAGCAGGCCAAGCAGGATTAAGTGAAGGGAGAGGGTGATTTACAAAGAAAGATAAAAGGGCTGCAGGATGAGTTCCCTAACAGCCTCCAAATGTGGGCGAGGTCTGTGCGCCAGCAGCGGGGCTGGCTCTCCCGCCGGCATGCAGAGGTGGTCACCAGGAAGGACATGAGGAGATTCCAGCCAACCTTGACCCTGAGGCTGAGCAAGGTGCCCCTGGGTGCCTCTGGGAGTTTAGACAACAGGGAGCAGGAGGGGTTTTGAGAAACCAGAGGACAAGGTCTCTGGCCCCACTGAGACTGCTCAGCCCGTGTGTGAGAAGGAAGAGGCCACAGCAACCTTTCAGACCAGGGTCCACTAACTGTGGCCTGCAGGCTACTCTGGCGCCCTGCCTGTTTTTGTAAATAAAGTTTTATTAAAACAGAGCTATGTCTGTTTATTTATATATTATCTATGGCTGCTTTTCAGAGTGATTGCAACAGAGACAATATGGCTTGCAACCCCTAAAGATCTACTATCTGGCTTTTAAATTATTTTATTCATTTTTGCAGAACTGGGGATTGAATCCAGGGCCTTCACACTGTACTACAATCCCAGCCCTTTTTACTTTTTATTTTGAGACATGGTCTTACTAAGTTTCCTAGGTTGGGTTGGAACTTGTGCTTCTCTTGCTTCAGCCTTCCAGAGTGCTGGGATTACAGGTATGTGTCACCATACCAGACTCTGGCCCTTTACAAACAGTTTACAGTCCTATTCTGAACCCCTGGTTCTTAGGTAACTTGCATGTCATTTTGGAAGGTGAAGAAAATGTCCACAGAGCCCCAAACTTGTCTTAAATTATTTATTATAATATTATTGAAATATACAGATATACATAGGTATGATCACTTAGACTTTTAGTTCTTACACAACTAGAAAACTAAAACGTACTCTTAGATTCAATGCCCACGAATGACAAATATGTTAAAATTTAAATTGACAGCATTAGAAAAATGCAGCTGTTGATGTTTCTGCTGAAGAGAACTCACCACTCCTAGCATGGTGGTTGCCAGGGTGCAGGCTGCTTTGCACCTAGGAAGGCCACTGTCAAGTGTATTCCCACTCAGGCTCCCTCTGCTGACTATTGCAAAAGCTCTCATTGACAACCAGGCCACCATGGGCCTTCACTGGATACACATACTCATTCCACCACATCTGTGCTTTCTCGCACTAGCCCAGAAGAACTCAAAAGCATGGTTTTGACTGATACAATCAGAACACAATTAACACTGGGGAAGGGGGTATGGCTCAGTGGTAGAGCATTTGCTTAGCATGCACACGGCCTTTGGTTCCCTCCTTAGCCCTGGAAATAAAAATCTTTAAAACTTCTGAAATTACATCTTATATCTATGCCCATATAGAAAGTGATGAGTCCAGTGAACTAGAAAATAGTTACATCTGGGGGTTTTCTTGCATTTTTTAATCTCAGAGGATTGTTACACTAGTCTCAGGACCCCAAGTTTGAGTAGCCCACCACTCACCTTTTCCAAATGAGGAAACTGAGTTCCACAGAAGGGATGTGACTCACCAAGGTCACCAGCTTTGTAGATTATATATAGTTTGTGTTGCTTTTTTTTTTTTTAACAATCTTTTAACAATAGAAAAACCATTCTTAGTTCACATGCAATGCAAATACACACTGCAGGATGAATTTGACCCAAAGACAGTAGTTTGCAGATCACTGCTCTCGAATAGCACTAAGTTGAAACATTCCCTACAGGATCCATTTGGCTTTCCCCATGGAGCCATAAACACCTGCAGAGAGATTCTGTTCCCATCCTCACATTCACACATACAGGCACACATGGACATACACATAGTCACACTCGTGTGGATATACACAACTCAGGGATTCCATTAGGCAAAATCACATTCCCCGAAAATAACTTCCCAATGTGCAAAGCATATGCTGTTTGTGCCCTAGGGTTAGTTCAGGGTCAGTGTGCACAAGTGAGAAGTAAGTGACTCTTCCCTTGGGTGTGTAAGGACAAAAGATCAGAGCTCAGAGGTAGGACCTTGTGGCCTATTCTGAAAGGCTCAACTTTTGGGCATCTAACACAGATACCTGCTTCACTGGAGCTATTTGAAACAAAAATACAGTATGTGGCTATACCATAAAGCACCAGTCCTCAAAATGTAGCAAAGGAGATGAATAACCACAACAAATCAGCCTGCAGATATTTATAGAAGCTTTATTTATAAACAGCTATAAGTGGAAATAACTCCAATGTTCATCTGCTGTAGAATGGATATGCAGGTTGTGGTACAAGCATGTAATGGAATAACACTTGGCAAGAAGAACAAGCTATCAATTCACAAACAACATGGATGAGTCTCAAAAGCATAATGTTGAGTGAAAGAGTCCAGACTCAAAAGGTTACATATTGTATGATTCCATTTATAAACCATTCTGGAACAAAACAAAATCATAGGAATGGGAACCAGATCAGTGGTTGCTGGAGATCAGGGTTAAGAGGGGTGGACTAACTACAAAGGCACATGAAGGGACTTGGTGGAATGATGGAAATAATGTATATCTTGATGGTGGTGGTGACTGCACAACTGTACACATTTGCCAAAATTCACAGAACAATAGGCAAAGAAAAGGGTGGATTTTTCTCTATGTAAATAATACTTCAATAAATCTGAGTTTTTTAAAAAAATGGTGTAACCAAGGGAAAAAAAATCAAACTATCCTCAATGACAATAGAAAGTCAAGAAGCCAATCACATTCCATTAGGCAAAAACAGTGTTGAGAGAGCATTGCTCACCCAGGAACCAAGTGAGCGGAATGTCAGCTAGGAATGTCAGCCCAGCTGATGGGACTTCCTTCTGAGGGGGAAAGAGACAGGGCCTGCAAGGACAGATATGAACATCCTGTGGAAAAAACATTAGCTAAACCATAAGAGAAAATTCATCACAGGGGCTTTAGTTGAGGAAAAATCCAATAGGAACATGAATCCAACATCTTAAACAGAGTTTGAAATCACCACTATGCCCCACTGGAAAGGGCTAAAGGAAAAAGATTGACAGTGCCAAATGTTGCTAAGGATGTGGAGCAACTGGAACCTTCAAATATTGCTGATGGTTGTGTAATATAATACGAAATCTTGGAGAATGTTCTGGTAGGATCTTATAAAATGAGGCATATATCTACCCTATGGTTTAATAATTGCTATCTGAGGCATTTGTCCAAGGTCAATGAAAGCATGTGTTCATGAAAGGACTTGTATAGGAATGTCCCTAGCAGCTTCCTTTGTTACAGTCACTGACTGGAAACATCCAAGCTATCCATCAACAAGAGAATGAATGGAGCCCACGGCCCAGCAACAATCCACTGGACACCCCCCACCCCCGCTCCTCTGTACAGTCACCTGATTCCACACTACAAAGACACAGAGGACACCGGACCGCCAGACCACTGTACTGAGTCCTGCTGCTCCCGGCGCAGAGGTAGGGGCTTCTGAGCCACTGTCCCACTGCTCCTGGTCCAGAGGAAGGGGCTTCCCGGGCACCATCCCTCCTGCTGCTCCCAGCCCACAGGAAAGGGCTTTTGGGCCACCATCCCTACCACTGCTCCCGGCTCCTGTCCCACCTCTCCCAGCTCAGAGGAGGTAATCCGTGCAGGCACCAACAGCCCCACCCCTAAGTCGAAATGAGAAAACACATAAATAAGTCTCAAAACCAGACTTCCAGATCACCTACAGCAACCCCAAAGGGAAATGAGATGGAAGACTCTGATACTCAACCACCTGGACCCACTGAACTGGCAACAAAAGGGGATCTGGAAAAAATGAAATCAGAAATAATTTCTCAGATAACAGGAGAAATTGTGCTCCTAGTGCAAGACATGATTAATAAATCTAGAGAGGAGCTGAGGAACATGATTGAATCTCAGCATAGGAAACAAATGGAATTCATAAAACAGATGCAAATAGATTTCCAGGACATGAAAAACTCCATTGAAAGTCTACACAGAAGAATGAGCCAATGTGAGGACAGAATTTCAGATACAGAAGGTAAGATTGCAATTAATGACCAGGAAAAGAAAAATTGCTTCAAAATTATAAGGGAACATGAGAAATCAATCCAGCAGCTGCTAGATGATGCAAAGAAGAATAATGTGAGACTGATTGGAGTCAATGAACAGGAGAGAGTGCAGATGACATAAAAAATAACTCTTCACAGAAATAATGGCAGAAAACTTCCCAAGCAGGGGAAAAGAGCTCAACATACAGAAAAGTGAGGCATATAGGACTCCAAATAGGCTTGATCAAAAAAAATCTACACATAGGCATATAATTATTAAGATTCCAGAAACTCAACAGAAGAACAAAATTCTACAAGCAGTTAGAGAAAAGAAACAGGGCCGAGGATTTAGCTCAGTGGTTTCGCCGCCTGCTGCACAAGCGCAAGGACCCGAATTCAACCCCCGGTACCAAAAAAAAAAAAAAAAAAATGAGGGGAGAAAAGAAACAAATCACATACAAAGGAAAGCCCATCAGAATCACAGCAGACTTCTCAACACAAACCATCAAGACAAGAAGAGCTTGGAGAGACATATTCCAAGCCCTAAAAGAAAACCGCCTCCAACCCAGATTGATGTACCCTGCAAAACTATCTTTCAAAATGGATGGCGAAATAAGATACTTTCATGACAAAGAGTACCTTAGGAACTTTGTGAATACCAAACCAGCACTCCAAAGAATTTTACACAATAGCCTAGGAACAGATATTGAGGACCACAACCCCAGGAAGCAAAGCAGAATGAAACCATCCGGCATGACAAGAAATTAAATGTAAAGTGGGAGAACCCAACAAAAACAAAAAGTCCTGGCAATGACAAGTCAATACATTTCAGTTATAACCACCAATGTTAATGGTCTCAATTCACCAATCAAAAGAAATAGACTGGCAGAATGGGTCAAGAAGCAAAATCCAACAATATGCTGCATACAAGAAACACACTTAATTCAAAAGGAAACTCATAGACTGAAAGTTAAAGGGTGGAAAACAATACTCCATGCAACAGGAACCCGAAAAAAAGCAGGAGTAGCTATCCTCTTTGCAGATAAAGTAGATTTCAAACCAACACTGATTAAGAGAGATGAAGAAGGACACTACATCCTTGTAAAGGGAACAATCCAAGAAGAAGAGATGACAATCATAAATATCTATGCACCAAACACTAGTGCACCCAACTATATAAAACAAATACTAACAGACATGAAAAGTCATATATGCACTAATACAATTGTAGTGGGGGACCTCAACACCCCATTGTCACAAATAGATAGATAACTAGACTGAAAATAAGTAATTAAATACTAGAACTCGAACTCTTGAACAAATGAACTTAACAGATGTTGACAGAGTCTTCCACCCCACAAAATCAGAATACACATTCTTCTCAGCTGCACATGGGTCATTCTCCAAAATAGACCACATACTTACACGTAGAACATGTTTAAGTAAGTGCAAAGGAATTGAAGTTATCCCCTGTATATTATCAGACCATACTGCGATGAAATTGGAGATCCATAGCAAAAGAAACTCAAATAATTTCATAAACATGTGGAAATTGAACAACACACTTCTGAATAACCAATGGGTCACAGAGGAAATTAAAGAAGAAATCAGACAGTTCCTTCAATTAAATGACAATGACAATACAACATATCAGAATGTATGGGACACAATGAAAGCAGTCTTATGGGGAAAATTCATAGCAGTGAATACACATATTAGGAAAACAGAGCAAGCCCAATTAAACAACCTGATGCTGAATCTCAAGATTCGAGAAAAAGAAGAGCAGGACAACCCCAGAGCTCATACAAGGGAAGAAATTATAAAGATCAGAGCAGAAATCAATGCAATGGAGACTAAGAGAACAATACAAAAAATCATTGAAGTCAAGAGTTGGTTCTTCAAAAGAATCAACAAAATTGACAAACCCTTAGCCAACCTTAACAAAAAAAGGAAAGAAAAGTCCCAAATCCATGCAATTTAATGAAAATGGTGAAATTACAACAGACCCAGCAGAAATACAGAGGATCATCAATACCTACTTCCAGAACCTATACACCAATAAGATGGACAACACAGAAGAAATGGACAGATTCCTAGATACATATGAATTACCAAAGTTGAACAAAGAAGACCTAAAAATTCTGAACAACCCAATATCAACCAATGAAATTGAAAACATAATTAAAAACTTATCAACTAAGAAAAGCCTGGGCCCTGATGGCTTCACTGCTGAATTCTACAAGACCTTTAGAGAGGAACTACTGCCACTACTGTTTAAACTCTTCAATGAAATTGAAAGGGAAGCAATACTCCCAAATTCATTCCTGGAAGCAAGCATCACCTTGATCCCCAAAGCAGAGAAAGACCCAACCAAAAAGGAGAACTATAGGCCAATCTCACTAATGAACATAGATGCAAAAATCCTTAATAAGATACTGGCAAACAGAATGCAGAAGATCATCAAGAAGATCATACACCCTGATCAAGTGGGATTCATCCCTGGGATGCAGGGATGGTTCATTATACGAAAATCAATCAATGTAACACACTGTATCAATAGCGCCAAGGACAAAAACCATATGATTATCTCCATAGACGCAGAAAAAGCATTTGACAAAATCCAACATGCATTTATGATAAAAACCCTACAAAAAATTGGAATAGATGGTCTCTACCTCAAACTGATAAAAGCCATCTATGAAAAAATCAACAGTCAATATCATAGTAAATGGTCAAAAACTGAAATCCTTCACACTAAAATCAGGAACAAGATAAGGATGTCCACTATCACCACTCTTGTTCAATATAGTTCTGGAAACATTAGCCACAGCAATTAGACAAGAGAAAGAAATAAAAGGAATAAAAATAGGACATGAAGAAGTCAAATTGTCATTATTTGCAAATGACATGATACTCTATATAGAAGACCCTAAGAACTCCACCAAAAGTCTTCTAGACTTAATAACCAAATTCAGTCAAGTAGCTGGTTACAAAGTCAAGACACAAAAATCAATAGCTTTCCTCTATATGAATGACAGACTCTCTGAGAGAGAAATAGGGCAAATAATTCCTTTCACAATAGCATCCAAAAAACTGAAATACCTAGGAATCATCCTAACAAAAGAAATCAAAGACCTCTTCTCTGAAGACCATAGCACTCTGAAAAGAGAGATTGAAGATGATATCAAAAAATGGACAGACATCCCCTGCTCCTGGATAGGAAGGATTAATATAGTGAAAATGGCCATACTTCCAAAACTTCTATATAGATTCAATGCAATTCCAATTGAGATCCCAGCAGCATATTTCATGGACCTTGAGAAAACAATCCAAAAATTCATTTGGAACAAGGAGAGACCCAGAATAGCAAAAGCAATTCTAGGTAACAGAGACATGGCAGGGGGTATCACAATCCCCAACCTGCAACTCTACTACAAAGCTACTGTGATAAAAACAGCATGGTCCTGGCAAAGAAACAGACTTGAGGACGAGGGGAACAGATTAGAAGTTGCAGAAACAACACCAGACACACTCAGCCATCTCATCTTTGATAAAGGAGCCAAACACCCTCACTGGAGGAAAGATAGCCTCTTTAATAAATGATGCTGGAAAATTTGGGCTTCAACTTGCCAAAGATTAAAACTAGATAGACCTGTATCTCTCACCATGCACTAAACTAAAATCAAAATGGATTAAAGATCTAAATATTAAAATAGAAACTCTGAACCAGTTGGAACAGAGGTTAGGTAGAACTCTTGAAGACATTGGTGCAGGAAAAGATTTTATGAACAAAACCTCAGTTGCCCATGAAGTAGCACAATCAACAAGTGGGATCTCTTCTTATTAAAAAGCTTCTGCACAGCAAGAGAAACCACCAGCAGTGTGAAGAGACAACCCACAATGTGGGAAAAAATCTTCACCTGCTCTTCCTCAGACAAAGGTCTACTATCTCGAACCTATAAAGAACTTAAAAAGATCAGACCTCCCAAATTTAAAGACCCAATCTGAAAATGGGCACCTGAAATGAACAGACATTTCTCAGACAAAGAAGTAGAAATAGCAAATAAATACATGAAAAAATGTTCAACATCACTGGTCATTTGAGAGATGCAAATGAAAACAACCCTGAGATTCCACTTCACTCCAGAAAGAATGGCTGCTATCATGAAATCAACCAATAACAAATGCTGGCGGGGCTGGGGGAAAGAGAAACCCTCTCCACTGCTGGTGGGAGTGTAGACTGGTGCAACCACTATGGAAATCAGTATGGAGATACCTCAAAGTACTAGTACTGGAAGTCCCATTTGACCCCAGTATTCCACTGCCGGGGGTCTTCCCCAAAGAATTAAAAGAATCATACCACAATGATATATGTGGACCCATGTTCATAGCAGCACAGTTTGTAATAGCTAAAACTTGGAAACAGCCCAAATGCCCATCAACTGGAGACTGGATCAAGAAAATGTGGTTTTTTAATAAAATGGAGCACTACTCAGCCATAAAAAATGAGAAATTAGAGACATTTATAGCTAAGTGGATGCACATTGAGGCGATCCTCTTAAGTGAAATAAATAGGACACACGTGTAAATACTGAATAGTTTCTCTGGTGTGAGAAACTGAAAGTGTAAATAAGGATTAAAATGAATAATTGATAATTTGAAATTGGAAGTAAAGGTCCAAAGTAGTAGGGGTGGTGGGAGGGGAAGGGGAAAGGAAAGAAGGGAAAGGAAAACTTATGAGAAAAGAAAAAAATGGAAATGATGTCTATGTAAATAGGGAAAGGTGGAGGGGGTGAAGGGTGCACAGGTAATGGGGAAAAAAATAAGAACCAAGATACATCATGTACAGGTACAAGCACTCAATGATAAATGTAAACATGTTGTATACCTAAAATGCACCAATAAAAGAATTTAAGGAGAAAAAAGAAAAATAAGAAAACCTGTGAGAGATATATGATAAAGCAGGTATAATTAAAGCTTAATGCAAAAAATTACCTAGATTTTTGCTTTAAGCTTTAATTTTGAGAATATATATTTTGGGAAAAACTTATCAAATGGTACACTAAAGAGTTGTATACTTTACTGTATAGCAATTTTACATCAAAGGGGAAAATAATAAAAAGAAATAATAAACTCTAGTTAGTGATATTCATGCTGTGTTTAGAGGGATGTATACCAACATCAATACTTGCTTTTAAATCCTAGCAAAAAAATATGATGGATGAATGAATTGAGGTGAGAATTGATTAACAGGTACATGATAAAGCAAGTAGAGTGACATTTTCATTGTAGAATCTGTGTAGTGAGTATATGGATATCTACTATAAATTCCTTCAAATTTTCTGAATCTTTGAAATTTTTCATAATAAAATAATGAGATGAGAAAATTATGGAACTAAAGGGAAATGGAGATTACAACCAAAGGAAATAACTTGTGAACCAAACCACAAAATTTAAACATAAATAATTAAAATCAGCAAGACTAGCACAGGTATGACTTAAAATCAAATTACTGGCAGAGAGGAAAGGCCTGAAGAATCACAAAGAACACAGATAAAAAAAAGACAAAGAAATCAGAACAAAGAGAATCCAGCACGAGATAATTAGTGTCCAGAAACAGAGAAGCCACAAAATGAAGAAAGGGTTGAATGGGAGAACATTGAATGATATGATTCAGCCCTGTCTGATGTGAAGAAAGGCCTGAATCCACAACACATAAAATTATGAAAAAGAGAACATTCAGAATGTTCAAGTATAAAATGTCCTAATTAAATAATTTAACTTTAATAAAGTCATGGCAACTCCTTAAGACTCTACGGAGTAAAAGCCAATGACCATTGAAGAAGGAGCGGCAGCCTCTCTGAGACCACTGCAAGGCAACACCAATATCCAAGACAATGGAATAAGGATGACTTGTTCATATGAACAGGAAGGGAGGCCTGGTCAGCTGGAAGGCAGCAGACATGCTCAGTTGTGGAAAGAATTAAAAGGCAGACATTAAAAACTTCAGAGAGTACAGGATCTCCTTTCCAAAACTACATGACCATGAAATTCAGCCAATGAAAAACTACATCAACAGGGCCAGGGATTTAGCTCAGTGGTTTCACCCCCTGCTGCGGAAGCGCAAGGACCTGAGTTTGATCCCCACTACAAAAAAAAAAAAAAATACATCAACATTGAGGGTGAAAAGGTAGAAAAAGTACAACCAAGGCAATAGAATCTACTTAAACACAGAGTAAACCTTGTAATGGCTTGTCTAGACGTCTCCCCAGTGCCTCATTTGGGGTCTTTGGGAGGTGGCTAGATCTAGAGTATGTGAATATGGATTAAGGGTATGTGATAACAAATTTAGCATATTTCTGGATGTGGATACTAGAAGCCCCACCCTGGATGTAGGTGGCACCAATCAGTAAGCTTATAGACTGGATGGGACAAAAGAGAAAGGGAGGGCCAGGGATTTAGCTCAGTGGTGCTGCCACCTACCTCACAAGCGGAAGGTCCTGAGTTCAATCCCTGGTACCAAAAAAAAAAAAAAAGAAAAGGGAAAAAGGAGGCTTGCTGCCTCCTTCCTACCCTGCCATGGACTGTTCCTCCTTTTCTATCCTCCTCTGCCATGCTGCCCTGCCTTGGAGCCAGCCAACTATGGACTGAAACCTCTACAAACTGTAAGCCAAAATAAACCTTTCCCATTTAACTTGTGGGTGTCAAGTATTTTGCCTCAGCAATGAGAAAGGAACTAAAACAAACCCCAAGCCACTATGTGAAATGTGCACATCTTACAAGATTTCTAAGAAGGCTGGGTGAGGAACATGAGCACATGCAGGTCCATGCTCATGGCATGGTGGTTTCTGAGAGCATCTGAAGTGAAATGAGCAGCTAGGGACTCAGAATTTACTCCAGCTTCAGTGTTTTCTCATGATCTCTTTGCTTAACTTCAGAGAACTTTTAGAAAACAGTGTGTCTTGTGGTAAAAGGACTTATTTAAAGTTTACCAACTCCTTCCACCTTCCTGTAGCTTCTTTTTTTTCTTTTAAATTCAAGTAAAATGAACTTTAGGGTTTATGTTAAAAAGAACATGCACAATTCATATATTATCTTTTTTATAAAAGAACTTTTCTATACCATCAATAGATGATAGATATAGATAGATTGATAGGTAGATAGATAAATAGATAAATAGATAGATAGAATAGAGAGATAGGTATAGATAAGTAAATAGATGTATATACAGATGTATATCCATGATACACACACGCAAACACAAACACACACACACACACATACAAGCAGAGAATGCTGCCTGGAATATTTTCACGGAATGGTAGTATTTGGAGTGATTTTTAAACTTTCTTTTTATATACATATCTATATTGTTAAATTTTTATTTATAAAAATCAATAAGGTGATTTTTTTTTTTTACTTTTTCCAATACCTTAAGCTCAGACCTGAGCTTCCTGTCAAAGAAAAACACAACTGCTACCAATTACAATTAAACATGCATGGAACAACCAAGAAGTACACAGCCACTCCTCAGATAAGTCATCACATTTCCAAGCCCTGGGAGTTGATCAAGGAGAATCTGACTGGTGTGGAGCAGCTTCAGTAACCCAGGGGGCACTGCACTGCCAGTACCCTACCACACCACTCCACGCTCTCCAAGAGCATAGAGCGATGTGCTCATCTGTGCCAGCGAGAGACATCTTCCAGGTGGCCATTCACTGTTGACTCTGGCTAGCAAGACAGGTGCGTCTCTGGGACTTATTCTCACCAGCTAGTGCTTTTCCGTTGAAGTGGGTCCAGTTTCTCTATTTGCTCCTTTCCTCCTGGTCTCAGGGCACACACTCCATGCTCCAGTCACAAACACTCACCTGCGGGTCTCACACTGGTCCTGCTGCTCTCTTCCTTAGAAAACACTCCCTGCTCTTGTCAATGTCTCTTCTGAGCCTACGCATCCCATGGGGGTCAGTGGACATGTTGCCTTCCCCAGAGAACCTCCACTGACCTCAGGAAGAGAGGGATGGAATAAGGGGCCTAGGGAGGGACTGAACCTAGAGGGGAAGAGGTGGAGGAGAAGGAACCCAGAGAATGAAAAGGAAAACATGTGGACACATTGAGGGTAGAGCAGGCACATGAGCTCGTAACCCTAGCCTGCCTCTTCTTCGTAAAGAAAAGGCAAGAACCCACACACACACACCCCGCACCCAGAGTTGCACTCAGGAATGTCCTTCCACATTCAGAAGAGATGGTCATAGAGCAATGGAGCGCCATCTGGAGGATTCTCCACAGACCCCCTAAAAATCAAGAACAGACTGGGGGAAGAGGACATCGACACTGGCACTCACACTTCTGGAGGCCCTTGGAAGTCTCAGAGCGAATAAGAATCCTGCTGGATGCAGATCCCAGTTTGTAAACCAAGGCAAAGAATTCATTCTGGACTACTCACTCCACAGCAGTGAGTGAAAGGGAGCAAAGGATGGGCTTCATGTTCAAAGCTTACAATGTCCCTAAAAGTACAAAGGGTAGAAACATTGTTGCCTCGTGCAGCTACACATAAATATTGGGCAGGAGCCACAGATGTTCTCGGTTTCTTTTTAACAGCATTTGCAAGCTTGGAGAAAGTATGTGTTATAAAACTGGAGGATTCTAAATGGCTTTTTCTTTTATTTCCACCCTGCGATATGTTGATATATTATACTGCAAAAGAGAAATGATATGCAATAAATTACAATGTACCTCCTGAGGCAGAAGGATCACTATGTGATAGAGGCCAGCCTTGGCTACATAGTGAGTTCAAGACTAGCCTGAACCACTTAATGAGACCCTATCTCAAAAAACATTACAGAGTACAAGCCCCAGACAATAAGACGCTCGTCCATGACATAATAGGAAGATAGGAAAGGGGATGTCTTTGAAGACACAGGCAAGGACCAAGATGATACTTATCGCTGTGCAAGCAGTGGGCAGCCATTCCAGGGTTTTGAGCAGAAAGGTCATGATTTGTCATTAAAGAAACTCCTGTGTAGGGCTGGGGATTTAGCTCAGTGGTTTTGCTGCCTGCTGCAAGGACCCAAGTTCGATCCCCAGGACCAAAAAAAAAAGAAACTCCTGTGGATACCATGAGGCAGGCACTATCTTATTTCTTGTCATCAGGAAAGCCTCCCTGGGCATCTTGTTTCTTCCTAAAACCAAAATTGTTCACTTTCCAGACCTTGATTTTATGATCTTGCTAAGAGACATTATTTTGCTTCAGATAACAAGACAATGATGAAGAGATCTACCAAAACCAAGGGACACAGCTGGGGCTTTGAAGTTGAGATCCTCTGCTACAAGACTTCCACTTGCATCCATGCTGGGGTGGCAGGGACTGGGTTTGCCCTCTCACTTTATACAACCAAAATGGACAAGGTATGGAAACTCAATTTTCTGATAGAAATCTGGCTTCTGATAGAAAGGAGCCAAAGGAAGTGAGCACTCTGCTGAGCTTCCTGCCCAAAGCACAGCAGGAAGAGACCCAAGCAGAGCCCAGTGGTCTCCCTGAGTTGAAGAGACGCATTAGGAATTCAGGGAGACCCAAGAAGGCCAGGATTTGCAGGGCGGCATGAGGACATATGGGAAGAAAGCAGCACAGAGTAAAGGGCTGCACAGCAAACTTCATGGATCTTCTCCCCTGAGTCTTCAACTGCTCTCAGATGGTGTAAGCATGTGCAAAAATTACTAGGGAAAGGAAGGAAAGAAGCAGAAAGGATTAGGCACAACAATCATCAGAGTTCACACCTGGCTAGGAATGGCTTGGGAGTCCATCAGCTAGAGTGAGACAACTTCACAATGTATCACACATTAGGTAGAGACTTAAAGCGATGTTACTAGTCCTGGAATAAAGACTTTCATGGTCCCATCTAAAAATAAGTTGCAAAGGAACAACCCATTTCAAAATAGTTTGTCTGCATCTGAGAGTAAGCTCAAAAACATTTTAAAAAATACAAAAAGGTTAAGTACTCAAGAAGGTAAAATTTACAATGTCTAGCATCCAATCAAAAATTATTGGACATGCAAGGAAACAGTCAAATTCAACTCTTATAAGGAAAATCAATCAAAAGGAATGGATCCAAAAGTGACACAGATAGGATTAATAGATGAGAAGAACCCCAGCTCCATCCATTGTCAGAGTATTTCTGTGCTGACGATCATAGAGGGAAGCTGACCTTATGATAGACACCAAATAAAAGGCACGGGAACATTGAGCATAAGAATGAAGGTGCACATTGTCGTTGAGCAACCTTGCAACACGTTTCTTGTCTCACATCTCATACCAGGAATCCTACTGCTCAGGGACAATCTTCTTCTCAAGGGAAGTTGACAGTCCTAGTACAACTTGTAGACTCTCAAGAGTGGAACTCATTTCCATTATTCAGTCTTTTATAACAAGGATCTTCTTTGAGGAAGAGGGGAGACACGAGTGAGTTAGAGCAAAGTCAGTTAGAGAATCAGTCTATTCAGCAGGCTTTCAAAAATATTTTTCAATCAAGTGCATTATCAGGCATCAAATCAGCATTACTTTTTATTAGAAAGATAGCTCATTCTGGGTGAGCAACAACTTTCTTATTCAAACCTCTGCCTCCTTATCTGTTATCTCTTCTGCCATCCATATCTCCTGTTTAAATCATAAGAAAAAATTAAGTTATTTGAAAGACTAGCATTTCATAACTGAAGAATAATATTCTCTATTGCAGTGATTATATTAACATTGAGCTGTGTTAACATGTAAATGCTTTTCTAAAGTCAAGTGTAAGAACACAACACTAGGAGCCAGCAATTTAAAAATGGAAAAACCTTGTTATATATTCAAAATGACTAGTCTTGGGAATAACCTTTCCCCATAACAGAAGCACAACTAATTTTTAACATCCTCTGAATATAAGGCAGAAACCCAAATCCTCAGCCTTTACTTTACCTGGTGACTTTATTCCTCCTATTTTCTTATTCCATTTTTTAATTTTTACAAAGTAACACATGCTTGCTTTTTGGAGTAAAAGTATCCAGTGATATATAAGGAAAAGTTAATGAGCATCCATTGCAATTGACAATTCATATTAGCAGCCTGGAGCATAACCACCCCATGCTCCCATCTGCACGTGAGACCTGCAGATACACAGAGAAGACTTTGCTCTCATTTGAGTCTACTTTCACTACAATGGGATTTTATGATAAATATTACACTAGAGGGCCGGGGATTTAGCTTAGTGGTTTCGCCACCTGCTGTGCAAGCGCAAGGACCGGAGTTCAATCCCCAGTACCAAAAAATAAAAATAAAAAAATTACACTAGAGTTTACTTTGGACATTTAATATGTCATAGGCCACTCCACATCAACACTCAGTTATTCAAAGGACAGTTCAGTTGTTTCATTTTGTCTTGTTGCCATTATAAATAATGCCAGAGGAAAATAATATACTTCTGTGTATCCTGGGGACAGGAAATCCAGAGGGCAAACTGCCTATAGATTCAATTCACTCACATATTACAGGTTCAAAGACATATGTATTTTTATTCCTATTAGTTATTATCAGATTCTTTTCTTTAAAAACAAAGTTTGCAACAATACAACACACCAGAAATGAGGAAAAATTCTGATTTTTTTCAACTTATAGTCTGAAACTTCAGAAGAAATGCTTGACCTCTCTTTGCCTCAAATGGAATAATATAAGCACATGCAGTAGGTACTCATTAGATAGAAAATGTCAAAGATTTTATTTACTGATTTTTTAGCATTATCATATTTAATCCATAATCTTTGAAACTAGTTGAGTGAAAGTTTTAAATTACAAGCAATGTCACATGAAGGTAAAACAAACTGCACTTATTTGAGGCATCCAGAAAAAATAGAACTGCCAGTGAAATAGTCTTTGTTTTGGATTGTTTTATTAGAATAATTTTGTCGTGAGGTATTTATATTCTTGGACTACTGTTCCATGTCTTAACTCTTTCCTAGAATTTTCATCATTCACTCTTTAGAAATATGCCTCAAAAAGGATTCTGCAGGGAATCGATCCCTGGCAAAGACAATTGCACAGTAACCAACAATAGTAACTTCAGCGAGAACGAGATAATTTCTGCTTATTTTTGTTGGTGAAGACTAAAGACCTCATTACACCATCCACACCTCTGAATCAAGCTGTTGGGATTGAGCAAGCGTGCACCACGATGGCAGTAAGAACTGGACTGAGTCCTGTTCCCATCAGAATGTAGGACATGGCTTCAATTGTCAGAGCTTCAGCTTCTCATCTGTAAACTGAGGATAACAGTGTATGCATGGCAGGAATATTTTAATGAAATATTCCCTGAGGAAACGCTCTTTACAGGAGGTCAGTGTGACTGATGTGCAAGTTCCAGATGAAACTCTTGGTCAGGGCACCTTCCATATTTCAAATACAAGTGTAGAGGAGAACAGAGAGAGGAACCATGAGACCAAATATCACTGCAAGCAAAGTCAGTTTGCTTTGCAGCCAAATGGACCTGTTTGAGGTCAACCAGAGCCCGGAAGCTCAGACAAAGACTCTCCAGGCCAGGTTTGTGCCTCTCCCCAGCTCCCTTCTCACTGGGCATGGCAAGCTCTGGCCATTTCTAAAGCCTGGCATCCTTTGTCCCTACTACTTTGCACCAGGCGACCAGGAAAGAGAGCCCCATGCTGTAAAACTCAATGTTCCAAAACAGGCTGTGGCAAATTACATATTAGCATCCTCTTTCCCTCCCAGGCCCCCCCATGCACTCTCACATCATGGAAGCCAAGAGCCATCATTTTGCTTGTGTTCCAGTTGTAGTTTCTAAGAAAACCGGAAATTCGTGGTTTTTGTGCTACCCTCAGCTATTTGCTTATAATTTTATGGCTGATCTGAATCATCCAAGTGAAAGGGGCTAGTGAGGGGAGAAATAGGAATAATCTCCCATTCTTTCTAACTCCCCAGAGGCCAGTCCTGATTTGCCCACCTGTCACCTCATCTGCCCCTGACCTGGTGGCATACACTCCAAGAAGACCAGAAAAATCTCAAAATCTGTCTCCATCTTTCTTGGTCCACAGGCCCAGCAGAATTCTGCCATTAGCTAATAATAGCATTGCCAGCTCCAAAGAAAAAAGAAAAAAAGTCTCTAATACTTCGTCTTAGCAGCTGATAATGTAAAACAGGGTGGCATTTGAAGGCCGAGGACGATGCTAGTCTCTGGGGAGAGAAAGGTGTTAACTTCTAATAGCTTTTCAGTAATAGCCAAGCATCTGCAGTCCCCTTTAAAAATAGGGGGGTTTTTAAAAATTAATAGAGCTGATTGTGCTTTGCACTGAGGAGAATGCCGGATTAATATGTGCATTAAGGGCCGCTTTGGATTGGAAATAATTATGGATGATGACAAGGAGCAGAGGGTCTACGGGCGGTGCTCACAGGAATGCATTTTAAAAAGCAGTTTAAAGAGCCTTCAGATGTTGGTATTATCCTGCGTGACCAAATTAAGAGCAAATGAGAAAAGTTTATCTGGCATTTTGGAGTATTGAAAGGGCTTAGTGTTATAAATTATACAGTATGAGGACAGGAAATGGTGAGTAAATTCATGTTAAATATTATTGGCAGTCTAAATAGCAACTGCTTTGTAAAGCATTGAATATTTTAATTTGGAATTAAAAGTCCAAGCCACAACATTCCCTTCTAAAAAAAAAAATTCAAAGGTTGCTTCAGTTATTTATTTTCCAGCATGATAATTAGAAGTTGCCTTGATCAGAAATTCATCTCTATCATGTCCAATTGTCCAATTTGTGCTATCATATTGCATAAATGTGGCCAATCTGTGCCTAGGAATTGGTTAAGAACTCCTAAGACAGGAAATGTTAAGACGCTCCTCCGATATCTTAGTCAGCTGTTGAAGGAGAACAGTCACAGCTTGGGCATGGGTTTATCAGTGTGTACTCCAGCTTCACCCAGCCCTTCTTTCCTGACAGTGCCTCATCTGGTTAGAGATGGAAGCCAGGCTCTTCCTGTACCAGGACACTCATCCCCAAGCAAGTGCCAGGTCTACAGTAAGGTGCAGTTACTTATGCTCATGGAGAAAGCGTCCCCAAAGCTCCCAGCCTGTAAGCCGTGAACACTCATCTCCGCTGGTGCATAGATTTTCAGTGGTTTTCTGAAAGTCAGTTTGTCAACATTTAATGAAATCTTTCAAAAGATAAATGCCTAATAATAAGATTACTAATACTTTATCCTGTTTAGACAAAGATGTTGATCACTTCATTATTAATAAACAAAGATTAAGTGGCTGAATGCTAAATAATAGAGAATAGTTTTAACAAGGCATTGCACAGCCACACAATGAAATATAACTATTTAAAAATTACTTTATAGATTCTTGGTTTGCATACAGAGATGGAAAGAGGATCATTTCCATCCTTACAAGAAAGAAAAAGTCAGACAAGGTTTAACATTACTGTGTTTCTTGAACCAGCAGAGAGCTGAGTTCATAGGACAGTCAACTAACCAGAAATCTGGAAACGGGAGAAAAACCGTTGGCACTTATTTAACTTGGGCGAAACTAGACAAAAGAGAGTATAAAGCAAAAGAAATAAAATCCAGTATTGTCCACAATTTATGAAAGACACCCAAACACAGATCCAAATAAGATAGAGCATACAGAGCAAGATAAATGCAAAATGAAATTAAAACAAAATCAACTACTTAGGAATATGGTGTAAGGAGGAGTAAAAAAGATGACAATTATAGTAGACCACCCATCAAACCAAAAGACAAAGTGACAGCTAACAAATATGAAAATCTGCCAACCCAGAATTCTATAGCCAGCACACACTTTCTTAAATGAAAAAGAAATAAAGACATTGTTAGAAATACCAAAGAAGTTCTTCAGGCAGAAGGAATATAATTTAAAACAAAACTTGAACAAGCTGAAAAAATAAATAAAAAACACTGGAAATGGAAAGAGAGAAGACAAAATAAAACTTATTTTTCTTAGTATTAATTGTCCTAAAAGACAACTATCAAAAACAAAAATAGCTCCAATATATTATGTACTCATAACACATAAAAAGTAAAATATATCACAAATGTAGCACAATAAAGTAGGAGAAATTGAAAATATTATAAGTCCTTATGCTATAT
The DNA here is from genome assembly GCF_053883595.1 of Heterocephalus glaber. Taxonomy (NCBI): domain Eukaryota; kingdom Metazoa; phylum Chordata; class Mammalia; order Rodentia; family Bathyergidae; genus Heterocephalus; species Heterocephalus glaber. The sequence continues at coordinate 66,758,979 of NW_028258320.1, forward strand.
ATGAAATGGCATATATTTGAAGGTAGACTCTGACTAAAGATACATACTGTAAACTCTAGAGAAACTATTAAAATAATTTCAAAGAGATATAAGAAATAAGCTCATTCATAAAAAGCTCAAGTAATTTAATAAAACTAGCGATAGAGAACAAGGGAGAAAAGAACAGATGGAACAAAAACAGCTAAGATGACAGATTTAAATCCAAAGTTATCAATAATCACAGTAAGTATAAATCATCTAAATGTACAAGTTAAAAGACAGAGATTGTCAGAAGAGTTTCTTTACAAAAGCAAGACCCAACTACACACTATTTACAAAAAAACTCCTCTAAGTAAAAAGACATAAATTGATTAAAAGAACAGAGATGGGAAAAATCTGTCATGAAACACCAACCAAAATAAGCAAGAGTCTCTGTAGTAGCATCATAGAGGGCTGGGGATTTCGCTCAGTGGTTCCACCACCTGCCTCACAAGTGCAAGGACCCAAGTTCTATCCCCAGTACCAAAAAAAAAAAAAAGAAAGAAAGAAAGTAGCATCATAGAAAGTAGACTTCAGAATAAAGAATAGTATCAGGGAGGAATATTATATAATGATAAAGAAATCGATCCTACAAGAAAACATAGCCATCATAAGCATGTATGTACTTAAAAATAGCTTTAAAACATATATAAAACTGATAAAACTGAAAAAAGAAATAAATCTACACATTTACTAGGGCACATGAATACTCTTTTCAATTATTAATAGAAACTAGGCACAAAATTATAAAAATATAGAAAGCCTGAAAAATTATCAAATTGAAAATTATGAAACTTCTGGCCCACAATAGCAGAATAAAATATTTTAAGGGCACATGTAACCTTAAATACATAGTCATCAAGCTAGACCATATTTTGGCCCATTGACCTTAATAGCATTAAAAGAACACAAATCATATAATGTTCTCAAACCACAGCAGGATTAAGTAACATATTCTGAAAATACTCAAATAATTGTAAGTTAAACAGAACACATGGAAATAATCCAAAGAGGAAAGAAATCTCAAATTTAAAATTACAAATTATTTTAAACTTCATTTTAAGAAATTAAAAGTCATTTTGAACTCTTAGAAAATGAAAATATGACATTAAAAACTTTGTGGGATACAGCTAAAACAGTGTCTAGGGGTTACTTTATAACATTAATTTCTTATATTTGAAAAACAGAAAGTCTCTAGTAAGTAAAAAAAAAAGTAAAGCAATGTAAACGCAAAGCAATGAAAAAGAACAAATTAATGAAAATGGCAGCCAAAACTATCGAAATTGAAAACAGAAAGACAATAAAATAAAGGTGGTTCTTTGAAGAGATCAATAAAACTGATAAACCTGTAAGTTAACCAAACCCAAAAAGAAAAGAGACACAAGTTGATCAACATCAGGAATGAAACAGGGGGCATCACTACAGACTCCACAGATTAAAAGCATTTAAAAGGATAGGAGTGAAAACTATGAACTCTATACTGATAAATTGAACAACTCAGATGAAATGGACTCCTTCTTTGAAACACATAAACTATCAAAACTTTATCCATAAAAAAGATAACCTGTATAGTCCTGTATCCACCTTAACATATATGCATTTGAAGTGAGCACTACTCCTGTATCTATTAAAGAAGTTAAATCCACAGTTAAATATCTTTCAGGAAAGAAAACTCCAGGACCAGATGGCTTCACTGATGAATTCTCTCAAACATTTAGGGAATACTATGTAATTCACATTCAATGTGAACTTTTCCAGAAAAAAAGAAAATAAGAGAACATACTCCAACTTGTTTAATGAGGACAGCATAACCAAATGCCAAGGCCAAACAAAGACATGTTCCCTACAGATCAGTTTCCCTCTAGAATACAGACACAAAAATCCTCAGCAAAAGATTAGAAAACAGAATCAAGCAATATATAAAAATTATAATACATCACAGATAGATAAGGCTTATTCCACAAATGCAAAGTTAATTTAACATTCAAAATCCAAATAATATGAAAGGTCATATTAACAAATTTAAGACGCACCATTTGATCATCATAATAGATGCAGAAATGACATTTTTAAAGGTTCAACATTCTTTCTTGATTTTTTAATCTCAAAAAAATAGTAAAACCAAGTCAGACAACTATAAAAATACTAAACAAAAGCCAAAAACCCTACAGCTAACACACTTCCTAATGTCAACATACTGAATGCTCTTCCTCTAAGGCTTTCCGCAAGGCAAGGATGTATCCATGCATCATTTTTTGTATATCTTTGCTGTGCATGATTAAATTCATTGTGGGGAGTTGGTGCGTGCACATAATACATCTTAATTCTTTTTACATCCCCTTTTCCTACCCTCCCTCCCCCCTCCCTTCATCTCTAGATCCCCTTGCCATTTGCAAAAGATATATCTCCCTGCTTCCTGCTATCTAAATTATTATGTTGCACTCTAAATTATATATGCTTGGAGTTTCTCATATAAGAAGAGCTATGTGGGCCAGGGATTTAGCTCAGTGGTTCTGCTGCCTGCCTCACAAGCACAAGGTCCTTAGTTCAATCCCCGGTACCAAAAAAATGAGAAGAACAGCTATATGATATTTAACCTTATGTATTGGATTTTATTTCACCTAGCATTATGGTATTAATGCGCATCCATTTTCCTACAAATGACCAAACTTTATCCTTCTTTACTGTAGTACTCCATTGTGTATGCATATTGCATTTTCTTTATCCACTCATCTGTTGATGAACACAGACCACTTCCAAGATTTAGCTATTATGAGTTGTGCTATTATAGATGTGGGTATGCATGTGTCACCCATAATATGATGTCTTTAACTCTTTGGGGAAAATACCTAGAAGAAGAATAGCTAGGTTGAACAGAATTTCCATTTTTAGGTTTTTGAGAAATCTCCACACTGACTTCCATAGTGGTTGTAGTAGTTTACATTCCACAAACAAAGTAAAAGGGTTCCTTTTTCCCCTGAAGCCTCACCAGCATTTGTTATTGTTTGATTTTCTTGATAGCCGTTCTTTCAGGAAAAAGATGGAATCTTAGTGTTGTTTTAATTTGCATTTCTTTCTTGGTCAAAGATATTGAACATATTTTCACATATTTATTGAGCATTTTTACTTCTTTTTCTGAGAAATGTCTATGCATTTCAAGTGCCATTTTTCTGATTGGGTCTTTTATGTGGGGGTATCTAACTTTCTTTCTTTCTTTCTTTCTTGTTTCTTTGAGACAGAGTTTCACTGTGCAATTCAGGCTGGCCTCAAACTCATGGTGATCCTCCTGCCTTAGCCTCCCTAGTACTGAGAACTTTTTGGTTTTTATGTTCTAGATATTAGTCCTCTGTCAAAGGAATAGCTGGCAAAAAATTTTTTCCATTCTCTGGGTTGTCTCTTCACTCTATTGTTTATTTCCATTACTGTGCAGAAGTTTTTAATTTGATATAATCTCATTTGTTGATTATCAATGTTATTCCTTGTGTGATTTGGATTCTGTTCTTCATCTATGCCTACGTCTTCAAGAGTTTTACCTATTTTATCATTCAGAAGATTGTTTCCATTTTAATATTTATGTCTTTGATCCACCCTGATTTTAGTTTAGTACATGATGAGAGGGATGGTCTAGATTTAATCTTCTCCATGTGTAGAATCAGTTTTCCCACTACCATTTGTTAAAGAAGCTATTTTTTCCTCTAGCATATGTTTTTGGCCCCTTTATCAAGGATCTGGTTGTGCCCAGGGTTGTTTCCACATCTTCAATTCTATTCTATTTATCTGCGTGTCTATTTTGTGCCAGTGTTATGCTGTTTTTATCACTGTAGCTTAGAACTTGAAATCCAGGATTCTACCCAGGATTACTTTTGTTATTCTGGGTCTTTTCTGGCTCCATACAAATTGTAGAATTTTTTCCTAGTTCTGTGAGGAATGTTGTTGGTATTTTGATTGAGATTGCCTTAAATCTACACATCAGTTTTGGTAGTACGGCCTTTTTGATAATATTGGTTCTATCTATCCAGAAACAGGGGATATCTTTCCATTTTCTGATGTTGTCTTCAATCTCCTTTTCTAGAATATTATACTTTTCATTAGAGAGGTCTTTTATTTCTTTGGTTAGGTTAATTCCTAAATATTTAATTTGTTGAAGCTATTGTGAGTGACATTGTTTTTCTAATTTCTTTCTCTTTGAGCTCATTATTGGTATACAGGAATTCTATTGATTTGTGTGTGCTGGTTTTATATACTGCCATATTGCTGAACTTGTTTATTGGTTTGGGGAGTCTTTTGGTGGACTTTCTTGGATCTTCTATGTAAAGGATCATGTCATCTGCAAACAAGGATAACCAACTTCTTCTCTTCTTATCTATGTCCCTTTTACTTCTTTTTCTTGCCTGACTGCTCTGGCTAAATTTTTGAGTAATACATTAAACAGGAGTGGTGAGAATGGATATCCTTGTCTTGTTTCTAATTTTAGTGGAAAAGCTTTCAGTTTTCCCCACTTAATATGGTGTAGCAGTAGGTTTGTCATAAATAGCATCTGTCAAATTGATAAGGTTCTTCTATATCTATTTTCTTTAAAGTGTTTATCATAAATGGATGTTGAATTTTGTCAAAGGCTTTTTTGTATCTATAGGAATGATGATGTGATTTTTGTCCTTGCTTCTGCTTATGTGATATGCTACAATTATTGATTTACATATGTTGATTCTTCCTTGCAACCCTGGGATGAAGCCTACTTGATCATGATGTATCTGTTTAATGATTTGTTGCATTCCATTTGCCAGTGTCTTGTTGAGGATTTTTGTTCATTAAAGAGATTGGCCTGTAGGGCTGGGGGTTTAGCTCAGTGGTTCCATCCCCTGCCCCGAAAGCTCAAGGACCCAAGTTCAATCCCCGGTACCAAAAAACAACAACAAAAAAGAGATTGGCCTGTAGTTTTCTCTTTCAGTTGAGTCCTTGTTTGATTTTGGAATCAAGATTATGCTAGCTTTCAGGAATGAGTTTGGCAGTACTCCTTTTCTTTCAATTTCATTATAGAGTTTGAGAAGTATTAGCATTAGATCATCACTGAAGGTTTTGTAGAATTTAGTGGTGAATCTGTCAGTCCCTGGACTTATCTTACTTGGTACGCTTTTTTTTTTATTATTGCTTCAGTTTTATTACTTATTATTGAACTGTTCAGGGTGTTTTTCTTCTTGGTTCACTTCTGATCACTTATATGTGTAGAGGTTTTATATGAGTAGAGGTTTTTGAAGTAGTTACTACTTTTCTTGGTTTGGTGGTATCATTCTGATTTTGCCTTTTTCATTTCTAGATGCATTGACATGGGTCTTGTCTTTAATTCTTTTGGTAAGATTGGCTCAGGGCTTGTCTACTTTTATTCTTTCGAAGAACCAGCCTTCAATTCATTGAATCTGTGTAATGTTTTTAGTCTCAATTTCATTAACTTCCACCCTATTATAATTTCCTTCCTTGTACTAGCTTTGGATTTGGATTGTTCTTGTTTTTCTAGGATCCTGAGGTGCATATTAGGTACTTATTTGGACTTGCTCAGGTTTTTTGATGTGAGCATTCATAGCTATACACTTCTGTATTCATCACTTTCCTGTCACTGGGACAAAATACCCAACACCTACAGCTTAAAGGAGGCTCATAGTTTCAGTCCACGGTCAACTGGCTCCAATGCAGAAATGGCATGACAGAGAAAAGGTGTTTGAACCACAGCAGCCAGGAGGCAGAGAGAGAAGGGAGGAACGGGGAGAAAGAACACAGCCTTCCCCGTCGTTCCCCCAGTGGCCCACCTCCAACCAGGCCCTACTTCCTAACAGCACCTTCAGCTACTGAACTGATCAATGGATGAATCCACTCATAAGTGTAGCACCCCCAATATCCAGTCACCTTCCACACATGAGACGTGGGGGGAGGTATTTTAAATCTAATCCATAATACTTCCCACAATGATTGCTAAAATTAGCAAACTAATTGTTATAGTTTGGATCTTAAGTGTCCCCAAAGGTTCATATGCTGAAGGGTTGGTCTTTTTCCTAGTTCTCTTTTTGAATAGGCCTCCTCCACCACAGGCTCCTGTTGTCATAATGTGCTGTGCCACTGCAGGCCCAAAGCACTCAGGCCAAGTGACCGTGGCCTGAAACCTCTGAAGTCATGAGTCAAAGTAAATCATCCTTCTTTTTAAGTTAATTTCCTCAGATATTTTGTCATAGCAATGGAAAGCTGAGTAACACACTAATAATGTTCAAACAGAAACTGGATATACTCTCAAAGTATCTCTTCCAAGATATTTATTGATTAGAAAGGGGAATGAATTACCTCTACATTGAAGAAGTCCAGCAGATACCACTTTGACCAAGGGACCAGGGTTAACATCCCAGTAATAAGATATATCAACATGATGTAGCCCTAATAATACACTGAGAAGAACGGTGGCAAGGCATCCTTCTCAAAAATGCATGGCCTCAATCTAATCAGAAGAAACTGTCAGACAACTTGTTCTGAGGGACAATCTACAAAATAACTGAACAGTACTCTTCAAAAGTGTCAAAGTCATGAAAAGCAAGGAAAGATTGAAGCACTGAAATTACAATGATAGGTAATGTGAGATCTAGTAGAAAGCACAGAAGTCCAAATTAAGCCTGCAGTTTAGAAAATGTTAATTTTAAAATTTTGATCATTGCATCACAGTTATGAAAAATTAAGCGTTAGAGGAAGTGCGGTAAAAGGTGTACAGGCACTCTCTGTGCTATTTTTGTGATTTTTGGGTAAGTCCAAAATTCTTTCCTTCAAAAGCTTAAAAATTATGTGGATGAACATATATTTATGGATTTAAAATAGCTCCACAAAACATCAAGAGAAAAAAATCATTAAAAAAAAAGATTTTGGGGGCTGGGGATTTAGCTCAGTGGTTCCACCGCCTGCTTCTCAAGCGCCAAGGACCTGAGTTCAATCCCCAGTACCAAAAAACCCCACAAATTTTTGTAATATGCTTGTTTGGTTATCAAAATGTGTATACAGATAGATGTTCCTTAACTTACGATGGAATTATGTCCTGATAAACCCATCATAAATCAAAAATGTATTTATACAGCTACCTACTGAATATCAGTTTATCAGCATGGTGCACTGTAGAACACTGATTTTTGACACATGATTGTGTGGCCACTGGCTTGCTGTGGCTACCCAGTGCCATGAGAAAAGGACCTTACGTCATATCACTATCCTAGAAAATGACCAAAATTCAAAATTGGAAGTACAGTTTCCACACTGAATATGTATTGCTTTTACACCACTGTAAAGCCAAAACATCGAGAAAACTTGTGAGTTGAATCATTGTAAATCAGGAATAATCTATATATACACATACATTTGTAGTATAAATGTGCATATATGTAATATATGTATGACATATGTATACAGTAAACCCCCACAAAGTTGCGGTTCAGAGTTCATAGCCTCAGTTGTTTGCAGATTGAATCTAACTAATAATTGTTAGAATCTAACTAATAATTGTTTTCCAAAACTCTCGCAATTTCCTGGAAACTGCAGACACTGTATCCTCTGTGATTGTGTTTTTGGTGGGAGGTTTGCAAATAGCCAATCTGAGGGCATTATTTAGTTCTCCTTACTGCTGATTGGCTGCTGCCTTGTAACCCATCTCCACAGATGCACCAGCACTCACACATTGTAACAGGTTGCTGTATTATGTAAAACTATCTCTAGTGTTCTTGGTTTTGTTCTTCTTAAAGCCCTAAGGTCTCTAAGATGCTGCCAAAATGCCCTGCACCTTCTAAGGCTGCCGGCAATGAACTTAAGCTCCTGAAGAAGTTTAAGACACTCCAGGAGAAGGTTGAAGTACTTACTGCACAGTATTTTATTAAATTAAATTACATAACTGCAGGAGACATAGCATATTTAAGGTTTAAACTATAAAAATAGGCATTTTCTGACTATATTTGAAATTCATGGTTTTTCACAATTTGCAGGTGCTCTAGGAATGTAATCCCCACAGATTTTGGGGTCTGCTGTGTATCTACTAGTATCATAGCATATTACTCTTTCTCAAAGTACAAAAAGGCTTCTAAGTGTCACCACTGGTTTTCTTTGGGTAGGTGAGACTGTAGATGATACAATTTTTTCTTCTTTCCTTTGCCTTTATTTTCTAATTTTCCACCAGTAGCCTGTTCTGTTGTGTATTTTCTAACTTTTGTCATTGAACGTTTGTGTGTAATCCAAGGACAAAGCTGAGTCAGAGGTCAGGAGCGGACCCACCTTCAGGACTGAGTGCCAAGGGGTGTGGTGGTGGGGAGTCTGTGTGATCTGTCCCAGGGCATGTGTTGGGAGGTACTGGGCCTTCTCCTTCTTGGATGTCTGTCTCCCAGCAGGTCCAGCCTCTACCAATAAGGGTCTGAACCTCTCTGCTCCTAGTAAATGTTCCATCAATCAGTATTGCAAGAACTCTGGATCTTCTTCAAAGTCCCGAGCCCACAGAAGTGTTGGTAAATGGCTACAAAGTCTTCTCAGACTGAGGCCAGAGACCTGTCCACACCTCAGAAGAGCAGCAACACGGTCACTGGTCCAGGCCAGGGCTTTCCTGCTAGAACAGGGGGCTGACAAGTACATGTGATATCTATGTGTGTAGGTTCAGACCTCAAAAGAAAATTGAGTGCTTTAAAACTGTCTACAATCTGTGTTCTTTTCTCCAGGAAAGAAATGCGTTTTGCCAGAAACTGATAGTCATTTATTTTGACCACTCTCTTTGGGAAATGATTCTGCCTGCTGGAATTGTCAAGAAATTGAACTTTAAGCTCTATATTCTAAGATTTCACAGATCAAACTACATAGCAGATACCAAGTGGGGCTTCCCAGGAGGGGAAGTGGATATTGAAAGGGGTTAACATGACAATTTGAGCACCTTTCTCATTGCATGACTCTCATTTCTCGTTACTAGCACAGTGGACACAGACATGAGCCCCTCAGAATCTCAAGCCCAACTCCTTAGAGATTTATTTTGCTTTTGAGACAATTTCTGGCAGCTTTTGATCTTCTAAACTAAAGAAATCTGTTCCTGTAGAGTATTAATAGCAAAGGAATTTCTGGAAGCTGCAAAGTAGGAAAAGAACATAATAGCATCTCAGTTTTATTCATCTTCAAAGCAACCTAAATATAGTTTGGGGTTTTTTTAGAAGAATTGAACTTTTTTTTCCTTAAATTCTTTTATTGGTACATTGTAGGTATACAATATGCTTACGTTTATCATTGGGTGCTTGTACCTGCACATGATGTATCTTGGTTCTTATTTTTTTCCCCATTCCCTGTGCGCCCTTCACCCCCTCCACCCTTCCCTATTTACATAGACTTCATTTCCATTTTTGCTCTTTTCTCATAATTTTTCCTTTCCCTTCTTTCCTAAATATAGTTTTTAAAAAATAGAAGTAGGATACCCTACAGATGTTTAAACGGATAGAATAAACCTCTTTGCACAAGAAAAAAGGACATGAAATTTTTATTGAAGGACACTCACTGGGCTCTTGTCCATTTAATACCTACAAGGGGGCCATCAGAAAAGATCTATATTTTACACCAGAAGTTACAATATCTAATCACTCAGGGAACTCACGAATGCAAGTACTTCCATCAATATTGGGCACGTCTCTCTTTCCCTGCTGGAGTATCAATACCACAAGACTTTTCTGGTGAGCAAACATCTCCAGCCAATGTAAACCAAAACTGAGTAGCATCTTCATGTTCCCATAATCCAAACTCCTTCTTGACTGCCCCTGTCTGCCAGCAAGTATTGGGCAGTGGTGGAAGGCATGTTGGTATTGGCTGGGGTGCAGATGGTGAGGCACATGTGTGAGCAGATGCTACGAAAGTAGAGTGCACTCATGAATCATCGGAAAAGCAGTTATCAAGGTGGAACTATGACTCAGATCTTTGTAGGCAATGAAGATAAAGCAGAGCCTGAGACAAACATCTAAACTTATTTCTCATTGTGATGGGTGCTGTGAAAGAAATAAATGAGATAACATGATGGAGATTTCTGGGAGATGAGTGGTAATTTAGAGACGACAATGTGTCTGAGGAAGAGATGCTGGGCTCAGAACTAAAAGATGAGGTGCTAACCCTTTAAAGAGCTAGGAAGAAGGCTGCTCTGAGCAGGGGATTAATAAGTGCAAGACCCTGAGGCCTTACAGCCGCCCCTTCCATATCCTCTCCGCACTTACCTTTCTAGCACACACCTCTGGTGCCCCAAGTACCCAAAACCTTCTACCTGACAGATTTGTCTTGGAACATGCCTTGCACAGGGCAGTAGTGCTAAGAGTTAGTGATCCTAGGAGCACTGATCAGTAAAGGGCCAATGGGAGCTGGTGGGTAAAAATCCCTGATTTCTCACTCCCCAAATGGGGCCCTGAGGTGTGTGTCTCAAACCACTTCCCACAGCCTCCATCAGGATGATACTCCAACTGCCTGTGGCAAAAACCTGTTCAAGGAGCCACACTCATTGTTTGGTTTCCTTTCCTTCACCTTCAGGCTCTCCACTCTCCCTCTTCCTTCGTTACTTTCTAGACTCACCTCTAAGTCAACATCTTGCATTTAGACTTAACCTCAGAGGCTGCTGCAACTGGGGGCCTGAAACTAAGACAGATTGCAAAGGCTTTGGCTGGTGAGACCAGGGAAGATCAGTACCCATGGATGCCAGGGAGGACAGGACATGTCATACCATGCAGCCTCAGAGGGAAGTTATTTCTTAGTTACTTTACTGCAGGCAGCCTGCCATCCCCAGCCCAATGGTATATTACTTTCAGGAAAGTACAGGCCTTGAATTGATTCTGTATCCCTACAAAATCCCTTGTTTCCCTTCTCCTCCCCAACTTCAACCTCTACCCAATCACTAAGCCCAAATGACTTTGAGACCATCCAGTCCAACGTCAATTCCATGGAGCAGGAACTTGGTTTAGTTCATGGCTGTATCTTTGGCACCTACAACACTGTCTAGTACTATATGTAGTACAATTCAAACAAATCCTAATTGGATGAGCAAATCCTACCAACAAGGAAACCAGAAGTCACAGATGGCAAGTGACTTGCATCATGCCATGCCCAAGGTCACCTGGAAAGCTGAACTAGAAGCCACCATCTCACTTCCTAGAGGCTTCAACTGTACCCACAGCTTTCACTACCCAGAGCAAATCTAGTCTCCATGGTCTTTCATGGCAGCTGACGGACACCTTCCAGCTTTTAAAAGTTTCTACAGGACTTCCTCATCTGGGACAGTTGCAGTCAAGGGCTCAATGAAAGCGCATAGTCTTGGGAACCACAGAGGCAGTTTCAGTTCTGATTCTGACCTCAGCATAAGACCCATGACCTTAACCAGAAACTTAAGCTGAGTTGCTGGGATAAAGCTATCTGCTTTTATTCTGAATAAAGAGAGACAGTGGAGCCTAACAAAGGACAGTTGACATCTATTTTTTCACCTCACTGGCCACTCTTTGTCTCTCCAGTAGAAAGGACACTAGCCCATTTCTAAATAATAAAGCCTGGAATATCCAATAAGAGGTCTCCGAAATTTTCTTATAAATAACTTTAGATATAAATACAGATTAATCTTTAATTGATGATATTGGCAAAAGTAACTACACAAAATATACATGGCAACAGTTCAAATTGGACATGTTATCAAAAGGCTGAAGTCATCCTGATAAAATCATCCCAGAAAACCTCGATTCCATAGATGTTTAAAACCCACAAAGAAAACTCCAAACAGAAACTATTATTTGTAAAATTTAATAAGGCTCCCCCCAAAACAATGAGTGAAGCAAATCTCTAGTCTAAAATCTACATAGAAAAGGATTAATACTGATGAAAATGGAAAAAAGTCAGGACCTGTCTGATGGAGCGCTATAGAAAACTAACCAGTCCTTTAAATTAACTTGATGGAGTAATCTAATCTCCCAGTGCAGATGTATCTGCTTTTGTATAATCCTGATTTTTAAAAACATGTGCTCATGGGCCGGGGATTTAGCTCAGTGGTTCTGCTGTCTGCCTCACAAGTGCAAGGTCCTGAGTTCAATCCCCGGTACCAAACAAATATATATATATATATATATATATATATATATACGTATATATATATGTATATATATATATATATATATATATATATATATATATATGCTTATAAAGCTGCACTCTGAGAATTGTAGGGATCAAAATGGTGGATTCTAAGTAGTTACCGTGTCAAAGTGGTGAAGGACACGTACCCTTTACCTGGCTCATGGCCCTGGCTGCAGCAGGAAAGGCATTTGCTTCTCTCTGAGCAATTGCCAGGCTTGCGCTTGCCAGAGACAAGTCTGGAGTTTGGGGTGACTTTTAAATCCCACATGCTGAGAGCCCAGGGGTCTAGCATGGAACCTAAACCACGGAAAGGTTATGGGACCGAGGGAGACAGTGGTCATGGGCACACAGGAGTGACACGTCCATGGGGGCGGGTGCTCGACCAGGCTTCACTGAGGACCTCATAGCCAGTTCCCTGGGTGAATGAGTTGCTTCCATGCTGACAAGGGCAGAAAGAACCTTCTAGACAGAGGAACAGCTGGGGCAAAGCCCTGAGTACAAGTGGGAACACAGTCTGTGTGACAAGCGGAACAAGGTCCCCGGGGGCTGGGCCAGAGGAGAGACTGACTGGACAGGGAAGAGTGAGGAGGGCCGGGAACAGGGTGCATGCGGACTCCTCCTGCACACACTCAGGCTCACAGAGCAGACCTGCGTGTGGCCCTGCGAGGGTGCAAGGCAGAAGGCAGGGGCCAGTGAGGAGTCTGAGGCAACTGTGCAAGGTTAAACAGGAAACTGAAGGTAGTGGAGGCAGAGAAGAGAGCAGGACCGAAGAGCTTTAGGGTTGGTAGGGGCAGGGAAGTACCATGAATCGAGGTGAAAACACTGGGGAGGTTAGAATATTTCAAATTAAACCTTTAAAATGGGAGAGGGGCAGAAATGCCACAAATAGCGGCAATTGGGGCAATGCAGAGGGAGGCTGCGGCCCCCTTCCGGGTGTGTAATTGGATGGTGTTGACCCAAGCCTGAGCGTCTCTATTCAATGGAGGCCCAGAGACGGGGTGTCTCTTGGCCCAGAAAGGCTCCAGAACCCAGCTCCAGAGGCCCTGTGGCTCCTTCCACGGCCAGGAGGTCACCACGTTCTTAGCCCCCACTCCTGCACAGCTAACGCTTTGGCTCAGGACACCTTGAGCCCCATGACACCCTCGCAGCCACACTGCCCCGGGTCTGCCTGCCTGACTCTGTCGCCACCCTTGGGATCATGACGGCTCTCTGGTCCCTTCTGGGAAAGGTGAGCGCCCTAGCAACATGGTTCTTCACTGTAAGAGTAATCTCCCGCTCCTACTTCCCATCCTTCTTCAGACCCTCCCTGTTCACAGCTCCCCAGGCTCGTCAGGCCCGGCCCTGGGTAAGCGAGCAGATAGAGTGCAAAAATAACCAGATTTGCTGTTGAGACCTGGATTTGAAGCACAACTCTGCTACAAGCCAGCTCTGTGGCCTGTGAAAGATCACTCGGCCTCTCTGAAGCACAGATCCCTCCTTCAGAAACCAGAAGTCATTATGCTGACTCCATCTACATCAAAAGGCTGTAAGGTGGGAGGAAGCAATTGGCCAAAACCTCATGGTACCCTGAAAAGTCCCTTCAGGGACACACAGCATTCTGATCTGTCACTTCACCTGCCTTATGCAGCAGCACCTTCCATTACCGTCACCAGCTGGCAGTCCTCAAACCACTGGTAGAGCTGTGGAGCAGGACAGAGCTCAGGACGATGGGGTAAAGGGACAAGACCCACATAGGCACTTGCCTGTGTGTTCCACAGGACCCTCACTCAGGATCTGTGTACTCTTAACTGAGTACAAACTTGTTATCTTGTTCCCCAACTTTGTCCTTGAGAAAGAACCAATTAAAACGGGAAAGAGGGAAGGTGCCAGGAGGAGTAAAAATTATCACAATGTGATGTTCATATTATTAAACCCCAAGCTGAATGTAATCACTGTGTATCACAAACTTTAAACAAATAAATAAATTGGAGTGGGGGGGGAGCATGGAAAGGGGCAGGTACCAGAAAAGGGTAAGACAGAGATACAAGGATAAGTCATCACAAAAGCACACAGTCACAGCCTGGGGGCATACAGAGAAAGTGCAGGAAGCCTGAGGCTACCACTGTACAATTGCTGATGTTCCCAATACAACCTGGAGTCTCTAAAAAACAACAAAGAAACGCAACATTAAATTAAGCACGGCCTACTCTGATTAAGAAGCTAGGGCTTCTTTGAACATTTGTGTATCAGCAGTTTCACGTCTAACACATACTTCTTAAGACAATAACCAGACAAGGGCACCAGGTACATGCAGATTTTTCCTCCCACACTGTTTTCAGTGGGGAAAGGTGGGACCCCCTCCATATGCCCTTCCCAGAAAAGACTAGCCAAAGAGCATGTCCATTCTCTCACCCTTGCCACTGAGTGGATATGGTTCCATATCCTCAATCCCATGGTTTTTCCTCAAGCCATTGTTCATTCACTTTAATCAAAGAAATATATTTTCTTAAAAAAAACCCAAAACTATGGTACCCTAAATGGAACATTAGTGTCAGTTGTCATAAATAAAAATAAAACAGTACTTGTAGCCACAATGGAAATAAAGTAATGTCATTAAAACCTTGCTTGGTAATGTTGTCTGTTTAAGATTGGGAACCTATGGGCTACTTAGAAAGAAAGAAAAGGAGGGAGGGAGGAAAGAAAATTTTTAAAAAGCAGAGGATAGAGTAGTAATGCTCCAGAGAGGTACAAAGACATCCTCCCAACAAGTTTTTCCCTGATATAACAGAAGGATTGAAGTGTAATGGACCTTCAGGAATTATTACCTCAATGAGTGAATTAATACTATGAGGGAATTACTCTGGGAAACAAACTTAAGAAACCTAATAACTGGGCTAGGGATTTAGCTCAGTGGTTCCACCACATGCCTTGCAAGAGCAAGGTCCCAAGTTCTATCCCTGGTACCAAAAAAATTTAAAAAAAGAAAGAAAGAAACCTAACAACAAAATTAAAGGTCTTCCTGTTTAGTTCCCGATTTGAACAAAACAAAGGCAAAAACCAGTTTTGAGACCTTCAGGGAAATATAACAGTAGACCCACAGACCGCAGGAAACTGGTGTGGGACTGATATTGTGAGGGTTCCTGTGGGAGTTCCACACAAGAAAATTTGTCCTTTTTTCCCTAGAAATGCACACTGAAAGGTGTTGGAGTAAAATGAGAAGATAACTGGATTTTCTTTAAAGTAGTTCAACAAAAGTAAAAAAATTAAAAAGAAAAAATGGTAGACAACACAAATGTAGTAGGTTTTGACAACTGTTGCTCTCTAATTTAAATATGAAATGTCTCCAAAGAGTCACTTACTGAGGGCTTAATCTCCACTACAGCAATCTTCAAGGTGAGCCCAACGAGGCGACCAGGAGGGCACCAACTCCCAGTGAATTACTTCACCAATAAGGTCATAATGTGCTGCAGTTATTGGGAAGTAACAGGAACCTAGGAGGTTGGGCCTCATTGAAAGGAGTAGTGGGTCCTTAGGGCATGGCCTTGAAGACCATATCTGATCCCTGGCTCCTTCCTCTCTGGCTCTTTCCCCCTCCCTTTTGTCTGCCACAAAGTGAGCAGCTGTGCTCTACCAAGCCTTTCTCCCGTGATGTTCTGCGTCCCTTCAGTCTCGCAGCAATGTACCAGCCAATCATGGATGCACCGGAAATCAGAGCCAAAATAAATCTTTTCTCCTTTAAGATGTTTTTATCAGGCATTTGCTCACAGCAATGAAAAGCTAGCTGATACATTTCAAATCCAAGAGATGAGGATTTAAGGGTGGATTTCATTTTTCTCTCGCTTTTTAAAAGTTTTAAAATGTGTGTAATGGAGAAGTAAGCACATTTTTTAAAATAGACAGAACATCTAAGTGAGGGCCACCATGGCTTACAAAGCCTATGTTATTTTGAGAAGTTCAAAGACCCTCATGGAGGAAAGTCAACCCCCAATTTCTGTGCACTGTAAGGAACATCTCATATGCCAGAAATTTGAGCATTCTTAAGTCAGACTCTACAAAAGTAAATAAAAACAGTGATGGGAAACAGTACATAAAGGCAGGGCAAGGTGTCCAAGGCAGATTACCGAGGAGAAAAACATGCCATAGAGGAGTGCACTGCTGTGAAACTGTGAAGGAGAGGCTCCCACATGTCCACAGGCCTAGAAGAGTCTGGAAGCTGGGCTCAGAGACATTCAAAGTAGTTATTTCAGGGTGAGGGCTTCTGCCTTCCTCTTCACGCTTGTCAGTATTGTATAAAACTTTCATACTGTATGTAGGTTTTACAATTATTATCATCCTTAAACCAGGCAAAAAGGCTAGTACCGCTTTGAGGAAATATAGAAAGGAGAAACCATTTTTTCACTATAATGAAATTATTTAAATACCTATGGTGGCTTCTAAGAAAATTAAATTTCAATTATTACCGTATTTCTCTAACAGAACATTCAAACCATCCCTGTCAAGGCCTGGGGTCCGGCGAAGGTTCTAGAACAGGGTTTCTGCAAGGGAAGAGGGTCAGGGTGCCTTGACTCCACCCTTTGCCCTTGCTATGTCCCTGCCTGGAGTGCTTGCTTTGCTCCTCTGTGGGTCCTTGTCCATTTTCCTGACTCAGCCCCAGGAAATCAGCTCCTAAGGCCCAGCCCATTTCTCCCCACAGAGTCCCAGATATGCGTGACTCAGCTTCTCCTTTGCCAAAGGCCAAACTCCTGTCCACTCACAGGCACCCATCTCTCTTCTGTAGCATCTGTGAGCCAGAGCTTTGTCAGAAACAGCCTGTATTCCCTTCAGAGGCCATGGAACAGGGCAGAGTCAAGAGCAGCACAGCCCTGCCTTGTACTTCTCCACTCTTCCCAGTTGAGTAACTGATGACAAGTCCCAAAAGGCCTTGGTTTTCCCAGCTGGAAAATGGAACTAAGTAAACCTAATAGCTACAAACCATTCTAGAAATTTTTTCATTTAAATTTTTATTTTAATTAGTACATGTTTGCAGTACGTAATGATTATGTTCATCCTGAGGAGGTGGTCCATGAACACAATACATCTTAATTCTTTTTACTTCCCCTTCCCCTCCTCTCCCCTCCCCCTCCCTCAATATCTTGAGAAAATATATACAGAAGATTGGTAATTTATAAAGCATACAACTAATAATCATTATTGTTATTGATACTATAGAAATATTTATTGATAATAATAGAGACAGTATGAAGGACATTTTACCCTTTGGAAAACCACCCGGTCATGTTCATTTCAAAAAATGAAGCTTCCTTAGGAAATCATCAAAGATGTCCTCTATAAACAGGGACAATCGCTGTGGAGAGCAGCGACCATGATGCACAATCTCCAGTGATTTTGCTGGGCAGCTATTAAAGGTGGTGAAAGACGATGGGTGGCGTGGGAAGTGCTTATGATACACTGGCAAATATAAAAGTCTCAGTACAGAAGAGTGGACTCAGGTACACATGTGTGTTCGTGCACATTATATATTTATATACATACATATCAGAGAGAGGGAGAAAGCCAAAGAAAGTCTAAAGAGAATAATTCTAAAATGTTAATAGTTGTCTATGGATTAAGGGATTACAGGTGGCTTTTTATGTTTGTTTCTTTCTTTGTGTTTATCTGAATTTTCTAAAATTCCTAAACATAGCATATACTACTTGTGTGAAATTTCAGTTATTTTACCTTGCCCCCACATTCCTGTTGATGAGTTAATGATAAAAAGCTGTCCCCATCCCCCAGCCTCAGCCTGTGATGGCTCCCAAGGTCACCCATCTGCCCTCATGGACTTCTGGTGTCCATGTGGAAGAGGCCGGTATGACTTTCACGAGCACACAATGGACACGGTAGGTGAACAATTAGCCAGCTCTGGGCAGAGAAACTGCCTCCCCAGGGGCTCACACAGGAACCATGCCTTGGGAATGCACAGGAGGCTCTCACACTAATTCCCAGAAGGGGGGTCAATTAGAAAACCTAACAGCTAGAAATCACCTCCCCCAGCATGTAACATGATAGGCTGGCCCCCAGGTCCAGGAAGTGGCTGCGCAGATGGGAAGAGACCGAGCTGGAGGGCACCTCCCCACACATAACCACTCTCAAACTCTCTTCAGCTCCTCCACCAGCCCCTCAACCCCAGTCTCCATAGTCAAATTTTCTTCTCTCCATAAAACTCACTGTCTCTCTAGGAATCTTCCAGATAGATGATAAAGTCAAATGTCAGTGCTGAATAGAACCTCAAATATCACTTTACTCTCTTGCTTTCCAGTTGAGGAAACTGATCCAAAGAGATTAATCAGTGCATCCAAAATTAGAACTCAGACAACTACACTCCTACACCAGGGTTATGTTCTTCCTCACACTCCACTTCTGGCCTCTGGCTGGAAGAAAGCAAGTATAAGGTACTGCTTATGGCATGGACTCTGGTAGGAGTCCTGGGTTCAAACCAACTCTGGCACTGACCATCTCTGTGGCCTCAAGTACCCCAGTTTTTTCATCAGGAAAATGAGGGTGACAATGACAACTATATCAGGGGTTTGAGTAAAAGTTGAGTTAGAGCATATTTAGAAAACAACCTGGCATATACTGAATGTTAGATAAGGCTTTGCCATTTTAATGATTCATTTTGTAAGACAATTAGTAGCATCTATGAGAAGTTGGAAAGGGGCAAAGACAGATCAAGTTATTCTTCAGAGGAAGCATAGGATCTCCTCAAAAAGCAGGACCCCAGCACCTCCAGCATCCTTGGGAACATGGTAAGCCTGGATCAGCCACCATTCAACCTGAAGTATTTACTGAGCCAATAGAAAGGGAGCTCAGAAACACATGCTCATATACACAGTTACTTAGTTTGTAAGAAAAGTGTGTTTGCAATGCATGGAGGAAAGATAGTCCATACACACTGCAGGCCCTTACTGGAAATCTACAATGGAGAAGAAGCTAATGGTGAGCCCAACCTCACACCATACATAAAAGTCAATCTTAGATGGAATGCAAACCTAAATAGTAAACAATGAAGCTACTAGAAGGTAAGATAGGGAATATCCTCATGTCTTTTGAATAGACAGAATTTCTCAGTAGGACAAATAAATGAATAATTATAAAGGAAAAATACTATATTACACTTCATTAAAAATGAGAATTTTTCATAATTAAAATATTAAAATGAGTCGCCTGCTGCCATCCCAGGCTCCTAGGGCAGAGAAGCTGAGCTGGTCCCAGCACCCAGAAGGAAGCTCCCCCACTGCCATCCCAAGCTTCTAGGGCGGGGAAGCTGAGCCGCGTGGGCACCAGAACCACATCTCCCCCCCGCCCCGTGGAAATGAGAAGACACGTAAACAAGCCTCAAAAACAGACTTGCAGATCACCTACAGCAACCCCAAAGGGAAACAAGATGGAACAATCTGATACTCAACCACCTGGACTCTCTGAATTGGCAAAATATTAAAATGTAGGAAGTAACATTCTAAAAGAAATATTCCTGTTTTTATAATTATTAGTATCTATTGCTTCTCAGCCTTTTGGCTAAGATCAAGTGCAGTATCTATTAAAATTTAATTAACTTACTCAAAAAAATTGAAAATTTAGAAAGTGAAGAGGTAACCCTGATACTCACACACAAAATATGTAAAAAATGCCTAGAATTAAATAAGAAAAATGTCAATGACTTGGTAGAAAATGGACAAGAGACTTAAAGTGGAAATTTCCCCCCCAAAAATCCAAATGGCTAAAATATATATTTCAACATAAATAAATGATCAAGGAAATGCATAATAAATCTGCAATAATATGCCACTACACACACATCAGAACATTTGAAAAAAGAGGATAATACCAAATCTTGGCAAGCATGTTAAACAGCTCTCTCCCCTGTATTGCTGATAGGAATGTAAATTGGTACAAACACATTAGAAAAAAATCTAGCAGAACTTTTTAAAGTTGAATATACACATAACCTTAATACCAAATTGTTCCCTCTCTCCCCCCTGCCTCAACAATAGGCTTTAAAATACAAGAATGTTCATTGCAGCGTTAGTCCAAGGAGTCCCAAACTAGAAAACATCTAAACATACACCAAGAGCAGAATGCACACACACATTAAGTTGTACCCACATACTGGAATACATATCCTGTAGTAATGAGGAAAAATAATAAAAACTACAAGACTACAACATGGATGAATCTCAGAAATGTGAGTTTAAATGAAAAAAAATCCATGCATACTATATGATACCATTCCAGTAAAGCTCAAAAAACAGATACAACCAGTCTGGAAGTCAGGATCATAGTTAATATTTGGGTCTGTGGTGTGGAGGTAATGACTAGAAAGGGTTCTACTGAGGTCTGTAAAGGCTGTTGAGTGTGTTCTACATTTTATTTGGGAAGTGATTTCATGAGCACATACTCATTTTGAAAATTCCATTTAGCTGTATTAAAATCCTTTACTAAACACCTGTGTACACTGGCTGTATGATAGCATGGTCTGCATCACTGTCCTCAAAAGGCCTCCCACCCCATCCTCACCTTGGTCGCTGGGGCCTCCCCACCTCCAGCTTAACAGGGGATGGTAGCAGGGGACAAACTGCAACCTTACAAATCTGAGACTTGAGGCCTTCCAACAGCTATGTGGATCTATTCTAATGTGAGAGATTTTTAAAAGTCAACAAATATCCTCCAGGCTGTGACCCAACATGAGAAGTGGCACCTGTCAGGAGTCCCACAACTGCACATTGGACTCACTGATGACAAAAACAGGTGGAATGCAAGCATGGGAATCTTTCAGAGCAGTCCTCCATGATTTGAAAGTGTGCAGCCAGTGCTGAGAACCACTGGCCTGGACTCTCCATGGAGTGTTTCTTTGGGCAAGTGAAAGGGAGGCTTTGGGGGAGGTGAAGCATAGATTTCCCTTCTTAAAGGAGGTCACCCTTGAGTGCTCTGCTTCTGTGCCCCAGAGCAGCTGCCAACAAAGTCCCTCAAGCCTTGCAGGAGTCAGTCACAAAATCTCAAAGCTGCTCCCTGCCATGTGAGAACCCAGCAAGAAGACAGCCATCTACAAGCCAGAAAGTGGCCCCTCACCAGAACCTAACCATGCTAGTACCCTGGCATTGAACTTCCTACCCTCCAGAATTGCCCTTTTATAGTGACACCCTCTCCAAGGACACCTGGAATGTAGCTGATGCCAAGGCATACGTGAGCTATGAGATCATTAGAACCCCAACCCTTAACTTCATCTGGAACAACAAAAGAAGGGGGCACTGTGCAGTGGAAAGGGCAGGACTCTTGCCTGGTGACTGGGATCATCTGGCCATTCAGACTCTGGGTGACCCAGGAACACATGGAGTAACTGCTGGGGGGTGGGCATCTCCTGTCATAAAGAGGATGCTGGAGAATATGAAGGCCATGTATCAAATTCCCAAGGACAGACTTCAGCAGTAACAAAGATGACTGGTGGTTGGTGCCTTAAGTGAAATCACAATGAAAAAGTGTGAAGGTGCAGGCTACAAAGCCACAGGGTACATTAGTGTACATGGCCGAAAGCCATCATGGGTAACTGCCACATCTTCCTTTTAACCAAAACCACCAATACCTTAGTTATATTCACTGGCTTTACACAAAAACACAAAATAAAGATAATACAACCAGACTACCTACAAAAATGTATTCTCTATTTACAAAGAAAAAAAAGCATGGGTATCATTTAATAAAACAAATGGGATGCTTTTTAACCACAAAAGAAAAAAGCCCACAACACCAAGGAGACCTCTCTTAGCTGCTGGTTTCCGCTGAGCCACTGGATGGCATCTTCAGGGAACCCCTGGCTGCCCCTTCTCACCTTTGTCTCCCCCTCTTTAGTTCACTTCTCTACCTCCTTCTGCCACTACTGGGCTCTCTGCTTATCAAGCCTTGTCCAAGCCAGGAGCAAGAGGTGACAGAGCAATTGGGGTTGCTGGGGTGTGTGTGTGTGTGTGTCTGTGTGTATACTCCAGCACTGTAGAGATCTCTGCATTGTTTCTCACCAGCATCCATATAATAATTAAGATGAAAGAGTGAGCCCAGGGTGTGGAAGGTAGAAAAAGCTGAGGTCCTCAGGCCCAAGAAGCCCCTGAGTGAGTCAGTTCCTGGGTGAGTGGTGCTTCCCATGGAACCTCTGGGTGGGGAGGTCACTCTCCAGTGAGAGGGAGACACAGGGTCTTGTGCCACTGCCTCTCTCTTCATTTTAATCTGAGGCAAAACAGGGCTGTTCTCAGAGCCAGGGCAAAAGAACAGTTGGAGACTTACAGTCATGAGTTCAGATCCTGGCTCAACCACTCATCAAGTCAGAAACATTGGGCATATCACTGAGTCCTCAGAGCCTCAGTTTCCTTGCTTATGAGATGGACAAGGACAGCTCCTTTCCTGCCTGGGGCAGCACTGCAGATCAAACAGGGTAATGTAGCTCAATGCAGAAGAAGCCCAGGGGAGGAAGAGCAGAGGCACTAGTCTGGTTCATACAGATTGTTCCATTTATCTCTTGCCACTAGGATGATAGAATCCCCTGGTCTTATGAAAGACATTAGGTCCCATCCCCCAAATCATAGAATTAGAGGCTAGATTTGAACTTGGGCTTCAAACTCCAGGGGCAAACACTGAGCCCCTGCTCTGTATTGTCCCCCTCAACACATAAGAGCCATTATGTCAACATGAATCATATGTTCATTTCCATCAACTTGACTGATTATTGGCCCCTGTGATTTGGAAGCAGAGAGGCTGATGGGAAGGCCAGCTCCCTGAACTCCACAGGGAAGAGAGATGGACGCCAGCATATGCCTCTCTTCGCCAGAGACAGCGCCCAGGAGCACCTGACTCCAAACTGCCCCCCACCCCCTCTTCAGCTCAATCCTTCTCAGGGACACACTGATGGCTCCCAAAGGCTGAGTTGTCCCAGTCACACCCTTAACTCAGGTTAGAAATTTGAGTTTTCTCTTAGATACAGGTTTAGCATTTCCAACTTCTCTGGAGGCATCAGTGAAGTCTTATAATTATTTCTTATCTCCATAAAATAAAAATACAGTACATATCCACAGATACACTCACTCACCCAAGGATGCTAGGTACTTACAGTACTGTGGCCATGTACTTGATTCGGTTTTGGTCACCTCTCTGCTGAACCACTGTAATTTGTCCTTGGCTGACCCTTGTTCATCCATCATATCATTTGTTCTCTTCAACATCTGCCTCGCATTTGCTGAGGACTCACAGGCCTCTTGGGTATCACAGCAATGCTAATGACATACCTCCCACTCACCTATTGGGGTGAGAGGTCCCTACTGTTGTCCCAGTTGAAAAGACTTCTTCTCTCAGGATCTTGGAGATAAGACTCAACCAATCTGCCTCTGTGTCCCTAAACCTCCTGTCACTTAGTGATGAGTCGTGTGGTCTGGTCACTCAGTGGAACTTCTCCAGAATCATCTTCAAACCACTCATTCCTACCTGGCCTGTAGAAAAGTCAGGCCTGCTTCTTCTCTCCACCATAGATACTCCCTGTGTGCTTTCAAATTCCCTTGGCCACCTGTTATTTTGGCAATAGTTTAAGCTTCAAGCAAGACCAAAAAGATTGCTTCACAAAGCAATAAATCCTATCACTTTACACCATTCATGATCCTGCACCTCCCCCAGCCACCCCTTGTGAGACTCAAGGACCCTGGCTCTTCAGCACGCTCCAAGGGAAGAACAAGGGAATTGCAGCCTTTCTTTTGTTTACCTGGAGAGATCCAAGTCTTTCCCTTCAAAGGATTAATCAAGTCTATTTAGTACTGGCTCCTGCCTGGCTTTAT
Source organism: Heterocephalus glaber (assembly GCF_053883595.1). Classification (NCBI taxonomy): domain Eukaryota; kingdom Metazoa; phylum Chordata; class Mammalia; order Rodentia; family Bathyergidae; genus Heterocephalus; species Heterocephalus glaber. The sequence goes on from NW_028258320.1 coordinate 66,782,948, forward strand.
TTCTGGAGACCTAATGTAAACAGCTGACCAAAAGCACTGCCAGCTGTATCCATCTCCTAGGGCTCCCATAACCAATTACCAAAAGTGTATGACTTAACACAACGGAAATGTCTTCTTTCATGGCTCTGGAGACCAGAAATCCCAAGTCAAGGGGTTAGCAGGACTGTGTTCCCTCCGGAGCTTCTAGGGGAGATCCATCCTTGCCTCTTCCAGCTTCTCAGAGTTCCTGGTGTTCCCTGTCTCAGAGCTGCACTGGCCCAGCCTCTGTCTCCCTCTTCACATGGCCTTCTTCCCTTGGTGGGTCTGCATCCTCTCCTCTCTTCCCAAAAATGCCAGTCAGTGGATGTTATGCTTGCTCTAAATCCAAGATGACTTCATGTCAAGATCCTTAACCAAGCCAAGTGTGGTGGTGCATGCCTCTAATCCCAGCACTCAGGAGGCCGAAGCAAGAGGATCACAAGTTCAAGGTCAGCCTGGGTTACCTAACAAGACACTGCTCCAAAGGAAAAAAATTCCTTAACCAATTACATCTGCAAAGACCCAATTTCCAAAGAAGGTCAGAGTCCATATTTCTGGATGGACATGAACACAGGGATGCAGAAGGCTCTGTGTTTTCCTCCCAAGGGGCAAGTCTTTTTTTTATATATATATAAGGATAAGGTCTTGCTATGTAGTTCAGGCTGGCCTTGAACTCACTATGTAGCCCACACACTGGCTTAGAACTCACAGCAATCTTCCTGCCTCAGCCTCCTGAGTGCTGGGATTACAAGCGTGCACCACCACCACAGCCAGCTAAAAGGTAAGACTATGAACACTTTGCCTCTTGTGCCTCCCCATTCTTCACCATAGATAGCTGCACAATATTTTTGTGTGCCCATATGGGTCGATATAATGCTGGGGATTAAACCCAGAGAACACTCAGCTACATCCCCAGCCCTTTGCATTTTGTTTTTTGAAACAGAGTTCTGCTAAGTTGCCCAGGCTGCCTTGAATGTTGCTTGTGATCCTCCTGCCTCAGCTTCCTGAGTAGGTAGCCCACAGGGACTGCTCAGTGCTAGCTCAGCCCCAGTGTCAGTCACAGGCCCTGTGTACCCCCTGGGAACAAGAGGGAGATTAGAACATGAAAATCAGGCATTGTTGATCCTTTCGCTGCTGAGGAAGAGGTGGCAAACAGTAGCTCAAGTGTCCAACGGGTCTATTTCATGCCCACCACACTGGTGGTTCCCCAATACCCCTTCCTCTCTGGCCCTGGCAGGTGGGGAAACAGAGGCAGGTGGAGTGAGGTGGGCACAGCTCAGCTAATGTGTATGTAAAAGCTCGTGGTTGTGGTTCAAAGCCAAGGAGCAGGTGGGACACTCCCAGCTGTGTCTGGGGCCTGGGTTGGCATTCAAGATTGTCAGTGCTGCCATGAGAGAGATGAATCCCAAAGTCAGAGGAAGGCATTACAGTCCGATTATTTTCTGTGGAGTTTTATTTGCAGAAAACAAATGCGCTGAGTCTCAAGCTGTGTCTGATAACGTCAAAACGCTCAAGTGAAATGTGGAAAATGAGGTCGAACCAGTTACGTGCTTCCATGAAGTTTTACCCCCAAAAAGTGCATTTAACCTCCTCAATTTAGTCACTCCTATTCACACATATTGAGTGGCAAAGCCTTAAAAAATGCATTCCACTGGGAAAGAAACTGATCTGCAGGGTGCCTGAGTCCAGAAAACTTCTAGATGATTCTTTGGCTCCCAAAAGACTGCAAGTACCTAGCTTGCAGCCTCACTGAGTCATTCAAGTCCACGTGATTTCATGGGAAGGGACTGTTTTTATACCATCACCCCTTCAACCTGTTTCAGCCCCAACCACAGATCTTTTTCTCATAAAGGACATCTCCAGGAACTCGGGAAACCACAGCAAAGGGCAGTGGGCGGGTCAAAACTCAACCTGCAGCGCTCCACCCGCAGTCCGAGGTTCCCTTCAGCCAACCCGCGCAGGAGTAAACAGTGGACTCCGCAGAGCGAGGGTTTGCTGCCGGCTTTGCGGCTGCTTATTACGTGTGAGAAGCAACGCGGGTTGTGGGTAAACATCGCAGCGGAACAAGGCGCATATTTCTTTCCTCCCTCTAAATCTGTACCCAGCTTCTTCTCACCAGCGCTACAGTTTCCTCTGGCACTTGAGACAGACATATGTTATTTTCAGCCCCATCACTTTCTAGTTCACTGTGTCGCTGCACACATGGCCCGGGCGCTGCAAATATAAATACACGTGGGCGTCTGCATTTCAACCCCTGGACTCTCGCCACTTCTTTTTTTTTAGTGCAGCGTAACTCAAGTGGATTGTCATCACAGCCAGGCAGCATGACAGGCCTTCTAAATCAATGGTTTCCAATCTCAAGCCTCCACCCCACTCCCCAAACCTCTGCCATTTTCCACCCAAAACTCCCAAACTTGCAAATGCTCAAATTCAGTCCAGTGGACAAACTCCTTTAATGACCCTTTTATGACTCTTACCTGTTGACGGAACAGCCTGACAAGTAGGTAAAGTAGCTGCAGTTCAGGAAGTCAGACCTTCCCCAGGAAGTCTTAACGCAACATCATGAAACTCCGCAACAGCTTCAGCCTTGTGGCTCCTCTGAGAGTAAACAAGAGATGATTTGCAAATGCAAACAGCACAGGTTGGCACCCCTTCAGGTAGCGGTGTGTTTAGGCTGGGTGCCAAGCTGTGGGACAAGGGACACGTACTGAAGGCAGGGCCCACAGCAGTGCCCATGGACACAGAGACAGGGGCTCCATCTTCTCCCGGGTCCTGGAGACTGCAGATAGATACCCTGGCTCAGGGAGACAGGAGAGGGTAAGCCCGATTGTAACAAAAATAGCAACTTCCTGGGGCCAGGGATTTAGCTTGGTGGTTTTGCTGCCTGCTGTGCAAGCAAGCGGAAGGACCTGAGTTTGATCCTCGGTGCCAAAAAAAAAAAAAAAAACAGCAACTTCCACTTAATGTGTGCTTCCTATAAGCCATTTGCCTTATTGTATTTTGGTTTTATAAATGATTGTCCCCACTTAACAGACAGGAAAACTGAGACTTAGGCCAATAAAGCCTTGGCCAAGACCATCCCATGAAGCCAAGAACCTGCCCGAGTGAGCACAAGGCTGCACCTATCACAAAATATATGGATCTAGCAAGTGCTATGTGCATTTTACTTTAGTTATTGAATTTAACCTCACAAATCTTATAAAAGAGATATTATCAGCATTTTATAAATGAAAGGATCAAGCTCCGAGACATTAAATAACTTGCCTAGGGTCACCTGGGTGATAAATGAGCAGGCATTTTAACCAATATGATCTAACTCTAAAGCCCAGGTCCTAAAATATGAGTCAACAAACTTTTTCTAGAAAGAGCTAGATAGTAAGTATTTTAGGCTGCTCAGCCCACACTGTCACTGTCATGACTATTGACTTCTGCCCTTATAGCCTGGAAGCACTGTCTGAATGTTGGGTGGCCGTGTTCCAGGGCAGCTCTATCCACAAGACAGGCAGCTGCACGGGGCTGACCCCTACTCCAGAGCTGTGCTGCAGACATGCCACACCCATGGTCAAGGACAAGGCATCCAGGGCACAAGACCGGAGGCACAGACATGGTCTTTGCTCTACCAGCCTCATCTACAACTCTTCCCCTTGCTTTCTCTGCTCTACTCTCCTTTCTGTTCTTCAAACACACCTGTCATGCTACTACTGTCCTAGGAAGTGTCCTTTGCCCTGCCTGGAACATCCAGATTTCTTCCTGGCTCATTCCCGTACCTCCTCCTCTTCTTTGTTCCAGAACCAACTTTCTGTAAGGCCTTCCCTGGCTACCCTATCAAAACCTGCCTCCCAGCCCCAGGTCTACCTTTCCTCTCTCCTTCCCCTGCTTCCTCCTCCCCATTACACTCACCTCCATCTGATCCCCCTCACATTTTGCTAATTTATTTGACTCATTTTCTGTGTGCGCCTCCCACCATAACAGGGTGAGCTCTGGGAAAGGTGATTCTCTTGTTTGTCTATTGCCATCATTGCACTGTATCCCCAGGGCCTAGCATAGTACTGGTACACAGTAAGTACCCAGGAACTAGGATGCCTTAATAAGGTAGGGACTGACAACAACCCATCCTCGGAGTAAGCAGAATATAGCCCCAGAAGAGCTGTTCTGGAGTTCGGGGCTTGACATAGCCCAGGATGGCCCCAGGACCCCCCAGCAGTGCCACATATCTCCAGTGCCCGTAGGAGACACGGTGGGAGAAGGGTGGGAACAGACAGCGTGGAGGAGCAGCAAAACGGGGCCACCCCAGGAAACCTCCCAGGCAGGCCTCCCCTTGTCTGTGCTGAACTGTCCATCTGGTGACTGTTCAACGCTTCTGAAGCCCTTCCCGTGCTCCCTTCTGCTACTGCACATGATTCTGCCTTTCTGGAGAGAAGTGTTCATTTGACACCTACTCAGGGGAACGGATGAGGCCTGAGGCAAACCTAGAGATGTTTCTCAGTAGCCGTCACCAAAACCCAGCACTGCCAGGGTTGGTAGGGAAAGCCACTTGGCTCTGTCACCTGACACTTTATATTTAACAAATGGCACCTTCAAACTAGGAAGTATCTCAGAATTGGGCTAACCTTTAACCTTTGGTATAATTAAGGATTAGCCTTGTCACATGACTTGTGAAGTATCAAAGACTGGGGTCAGTAAATCCCCATGTGCTGTTTTCCACTGTGAGAGTTTCCCAGGACAGTGCCATCCCTGAGACCTGAAGGGCAGCTGCCACACACAGCCCTCCAAATCCAGAGCAAGCCAGGTAGTCCAGAGCCACGCTGCCAGTCAGCATCTTTTCATCTTCATTTGGGAAGTGGTTTCCAGCCTCAGGGGATGAAAGCCCCACACCCCTGAGCTTTCTGCATGCATACATCGCTCTTCATATACAAAGTCCTCTGATACTCACCACAACCACTTGTCACCTCCATTTTATAGATGAGAAAATGAAGGTCCAGGAATATAATGATTTACCCAAGGTCCCCAACTAGTAGGTGACAGGACCAGAATTTTAACTAGCTTCAAAACTTGTATGTTTAATCACCATATTGTAGAATTTCTTAAGTTGCCTTTCTGAACCAAACAGGAAGTTTCTGAACACGTGCATGGGGTGAGGAATTTGTTCTTGTTGTTTAATCCCAAGGATAAAATGATCTCTTTCCACTCATGGTGGGAAGAGCTGTGATTTCTCTTCCCAGGGTTTAGTGTAAAACTGGAGTGGGGAAGATGGTGAATTACCAAACCACCAAGAGCCCCCTCCAAGCCAGGTCAGTGTCCTCCCTGGCCAGCCTCATCCCTCAGCCCCAACTTAGGAAAGTCTACCACATGGCAGTGGTCCCATCAGACACCAGCCCTCACCAGCAGCACTGCCCTTCTATTGGGAAAGTCACATGAGGAGGTTATATGTAGGATCCTTTAAAAATTAAAACAAGCCAGACATGGTGACATACACCTGTAAGACCAGCACTCCGGGAGGCTGAGGCAGAAAGTTCAGCCTGGGGAACGTAGGGACTTAGCGAGACTGTGTCAAAATAAAAAATTCAAAAAGGCCGGAGATACAGCCTAGTGCACAAGCCCTAGGTTCAATCCCCAGTATGGAAAAAACAAAAGTCAAACATAACTGCCATAGATTCCTTCTACTTCTAAGTGTATCCTCAAAAAATATATGTGTGTATACGTTGAAAGCAGAGACTCAGATATTATACACCAATCACACCAATCACACCAATCTTTAGAGCAGAATTATTAATAACAGTCACAAGGTGAAAAGAAATCCAATGTCCACTGATGGATGAATGGATTGAGAAAATGTAATACTGTTTGACCTTAAGAGTAAAATTGTTTTGAGTAAAATTTTGTAACATGCTATAACACGGATGAACCATGAAGACATTATGCTAAGTGAAATATTCCAGACACAAAAGGACAAGGATTGCATGATTCCATTTACACCCAGAACTTACAACGGGCAAATTCCTAGAGAAAGAATGGAGATTAGAGACTACAAGAGTCGGTGGGGCAGTTAGTATTTAATGGCTACAGAGTTTTGCTTTGGTAAGATAAAAATTGCTTGAGATTAATAGCAGTAATAGCTGCACGATAATGTGAACGCACCTAATGTCACTGAATTGTATATTTTTAATGATTTAAATAGTAAATTTTATTTTATGCAAACCTTATCACACACAGAAACAAGAAGTAAACTTCCTGTCTGTCAGCCTGATGGAGTTGTCACAGGCTGAAAACAACACTCAGAGCAGGAAGTTACAGGGTCTAGGAAGCCAGCTGGCTGCCCTACAACACTGTTCATCTTCAGCAGCACAATGCCCTCTCTGAGCCAAATTTTACCTAATGGCTAGAAGACCTTCCCAGATACCAGGAAGCCTTTGGTCACTTTCATCTGAGTCAGTTGCAGGTGGAGGGAATTAAACTGCCCCAGGAAGGTGGGGTGTCCCCCTCTGCTGCTAGGACAATATTTACCTTTCGTTTGCCATTCCTTCAGAAGCACTTCTTGAGCAGCTGCAACATGCCAAACACTATGCTAGGCAGGCACACAGTGCAACATGTGCACACCAACAGCTCAAGAAGGAACCGTACCGCCCATGCAGACAAGGAGCAGAGAAGTCCTGTACCCAACCCAGGGCCACACAGTGTGTTCCTCTGTTACAGCAGAGCGGAGCAGCTTGGTGCCATGGCCAAGTGTTACACCTCAGAGCCACAGCTGAGTGTTTCAGCTCAGTATGGCAGCTCTGGGTCACAGCTCTTGCAATTTGAAGAGTTGAGAATCTGATGGTCACTCGAAGAGGTGGAGAAAAACCTTTATTACATCAGTGGGCTCAGAGGAGTTTGTACTCTGAGTGATTTACTAGAAATGAAAACCTGCTTATATAGGGATCTACAGGGTAGGCAACCGTGCTCACTGAAGCAGAGGGGTGAAATTACAGAACATTCCTGTAAGGCATAGCAGGTGAGCATGCTCAGAGAAGCAAGGGGTGGAGTTACAGAACATTCCTGAAGCGGACGGGTGGAGTTATAGAACATTCCTGTAGGGCATAGCAGGTGAGCATGCTCACAGAAGCAAGGGAGTGGAGTTATAGAACATTACTGAAAGCTCACACAGTTCAAACAGTCACAGAACATTTTTATACATTGGGCTGGATAGTGGCTGCCCAGCAGCACAAACTGTTACATTTCTGGAACAAAACATTTTGTGGGAAGAAAAAAAAAAAAAACATGGAGGCAAGGGAAAGGCAAGGGCTAATCTTGTTGTGTAGTATTTCTCTATCACCTTAGCTATTGATGACACTGAGAGTCCAAGGTAGGCCTGGTCTATATCTAAAGCCCAGAGGGATTCTTTCCACAATCCAGTATTCCAGAAAAGATTCAAGAATTCTACCCACAAACAAAACAAAACTCAAGTAGGAGATTACCACGCAGCAACTATGTGCCCATCTGACTCCATAGGTCAAGGTTCACCCCACACCCAGGTCCAGTCAGATACCCAGGAGGGAACATCACCTTCCTCCCAGCAGAGCACAGCCCCACAATCCACCATTTCCAGCAGCCATAGTCCCAGCCTCAGAATTGCTACCCCTCTGCTGCCTACAGAGCAGGAGAAACGTGTCTTGCAGTATCTGGACAGTCTTCCATGCTCTTATTCTTGGAGCCCAGCTTGGCCACTGATTCACTGGGTGACCCTGGGCAAGTCCTCAGGCTCCTACTGTCCCTCTGTGAGTATACAGAAGAGTCCATGACCCCCAAGATCCCACCCAGCCCTGGTGTTCCCAGGAGCCCCTCCTTCCCTTCCCTAGTCTCTGTAATCTTCTAGACACTGTACTTCTGGCCCTGGGCCTGAGAGTCCCACCTTCACCCTCACCCTGAAGCAAAGAAAGTCCAGCTGGGCCCTCACGGCCCCCATCCTGCAAGGAGCTCCTGGCCTTGTCTGGGGGCCCATATGCCCAGCCCTCAGATCTGCTGGGCAGCTTCCCTCCTCACCCAGGGTGCTTGACTGTTCATGATCCCCAGATGCACTTCCCCTGCCCTGTCCCCAGAGACATTTCCAGAGTTGTTTTATGAGCGAGGCTGGGGAAATCTATTAATGAGAGCAGTAATTGTTACCTTTGGGCACTGAAGGCTGATTTACAACAGTTAATGCCTCAGATTCCAAAGGCATAAATTGCAGCTCTTCCACCATGTTGTCTGGAGCAAAATAAAACACAGGGAGGTTATGTATCCTAGGCTACACATGTTTGGCTACACAGAGCATTTTTCTAAGGTAGGGAGTTGTCCAGTTTTATTAACAGTATAACATCAGGGATGCTTCCTAAGCCATCTGCATCTGTCAGTGTAGAAGCTTTGCATGGATGTTGATGCACGTTTCTTAAAGAGGGAATATAGCACAGGGCGATGAGACTAGGTGACAGAGCAGCTTCCGCCAGCCCCAGCTCTGACCTGATTGGGTTGGGTGTCCTGGTCAAGGAGGTAACATGACTTCCAAAGCAGCCCCTTCGACCTCATGGGGAGGCTAGAGATGCTTGGCCATGTTCTCAGAGCCCATGGGGGTGGGGGCTTTGCAAATCATGCTGAGGATACCCCATCTGGAGCATCTGTCAGAGCCAAGGAGACTGACTCCCCTTCCCTAGCAAATGGGGTTATGTGGGAGTTGGAGACAAAAAAGAATTTTGTTTTGGGGATTCATCCAGTTGGAGTTTCCAGAAACTCTTGTAGGGGCTATAAAACCACAGTAATTTATTCCCAGAAGAAAAGAGGAGAAACAGCCACATTTCTTAAGATGCAAGCGCGCGCGCGCGCGCGCACACACACACACACACACACTCCATGGCTGCTGTTCCAATTTGTCTTTTTACCTTTTCACAGATGCTCCCATCTCAGGCCAGCAAGTGAGCTCAGCATTACAGTCAAGGTCTCCAGTGCCCCACAGGTACCAGAGCCCTGATGACCTCTTCCAGCTGTCCTGGCCCCCTACCCCCGACCCCTTCAAGTTGTCCAATCACACCTGATGCTGGGAAACAAAGTAGCACAGCCCAAGTGCTGTGACTGGTTGCATTACAATCCAGGAATGTTCCTGGGAGTCCAATATTCAACAAATATTTGCCGCGTGTCTGTGAAGGGTAAGGCACAGTAGGAACAGACCTAGAGAAATTTCTGGCACATCCTTAGGCCAGTTTCCAGTGAGCACTCTGTAACAGTTCATTTCTGTCTCTTGTATAATTCTTTATGATTTCCAAAGCCTTTAGCATATTAGCATTCCTACAGACCAATAAAGTGGATATCTTCATGTACAGCTTACAGAGGAAAAATATAATGGCCAGAGAAGAAAATGACTTGCCCAGGGTTACCCAACAAAGCTGGCATGAGAACTCTTGTTTCCTGACCACAGAGAGAGGAACAAGGGATCATTTCAACCCTCTTTATGAGACTGATACAAATAGAGAACTTGTGAATCCAAGTTCAAGTTCTTTGTTCTTGAAACTTGGCTTTAGAAACACACACACACACACACACACACACACACACACACACACACACACACGGGACTTTGGTGAGATTGCAGGAGTAAATAGAAGGAAATATTCTCCCTGCCCAGGGTGAGAAGCCATCATGAGAAGGAACAACAGCCACTCCTGGACTTGATTCTTAATTCTAGCATTGCCCAGGATATCCCAGCTGAAGAAGGCTGTCAAGTGCTGTTCCCTTGTTCTGAGAATGGAGCAACTGAGCCCAGGGAAGATGTCAGGCTCCCCATTCACCAGATCAGACCTGGCCCTGGAACTCATTTGTGCCCCTTGCTGCCCTTTTCCCTCAACAAACCATGATGCTGTGGACTGGGAAGAGAAGAATCAGCTCAGAATAAAATATCCAGACCACTTCAGAACACTTTCCCCTTCCTCTTTCTCCTATCATTTTTCCCCCCAGTCCAGGATGGAAAGCAAGATGGATGGAAGGCTGCAGCTCGCTCCAGAACAGCCCTGGCTGCAGGGCACTATAAGAAGAGCCAGGTCCTCATGCTAGAATGTCATGGGCTTCCTCCCCCAGCCCAAGCAGAGGCCCTTGGCTGGGAAAGTTCTGTGCAGTGAGCAGATGGGATGAGAAGAGGGGCTGAGAATAGGTTTTGCACATGCCCTGGGATTCCTGAATCAGTTCCTCTGATGTGAGATTAGGAACTTGCTCCAAACCAAGTCAGTGTGAACTTTTTAACCCCTACTCCCCACCCAACCCATGCCCTGGAAATTCAAAGGTCAAAATTACAAAGCATACTCACATCCTGCACCTATGGCAGACCCTGCTGATCAATGGTGGTCTTTTGAGCCACTGACTATGCAGCCACTTCAATACAATAGAGCTAATTGTGAAATAAAGTTGATTACTGCATTGTCGTGGAAGATCTCACTTACTTTGGGTCTGCTTTGTATCTCTTATGTTAGGAAATACCTTATCTATTCCACCTTATTTTGAGTGGACTGTCAATCAAAGGACCACACCTACTTTCTCCAGGATAGCCAATCAGAGTATTCCACGCTCAATCTCTAGCTCTAGATTGGGAAGGACATGTGACCAAAGAATGCCAATCAGAGTCTTTTTCAAGAATCAGTAAGGATGCAGGAGAGAGAGACCGATACCGCACTGTGGGAAGAGGTAAACCTGAGACTTACAGAGAGGATGCACAGAGAAAAGCAGAACAGAGGCAAGAGGGAGAAAGAGAACTTGGTGATATTGTTTAAATTGTGGATCTGGCCTCCTGGGGCCAGGTATATTGCTGGCTTTCCTGTTCTGTAGTGTAGTATAAGTCAATAAATACCACATCCTGCCTGGAAAATCATGTAACTCAGCCTTGCCTCATGGTCTGCCTGGCCTGAACCTAGATGTGATTGGAACTGATGGGTACAGTGTTCACCTACTCTGTAGATTCAGCCTGGATCCTTGCATCCCCTAAGCTTATCACAACTAGTCCCTCCTAAAGCTAGGCAAGGGTTCAGCTGACTCCATGCAAACCCTCTGCAACTATTCCACCAATCCCCAAGTGAGCACCCCCAGTCATGCCTCAGAGCCTAAGTCTTCACCTGCAAAGGACCAATAAGCAGTCAAGGCAAAAGTCAACCAGGAAGGATTGTGTTATCTTTAAAGAAATAAAATTCATCCTTGGGCAAGACAAAAATGTAACAAGGTCAACTGGTAGGTAAAATGATGGTGCCATGGGTTTGTGCCCCTGATTCGACTGGTCATGAGCTCACAGCTTCGGCTTGGGGACTGAATAGTGATTAGTTCCCTGAAGCCACCTGCCTTTCCAAGATGGGCTGTGAACCCATTCTACGATGTTGTCACCTACCAAGTGTTCCCTGGTACCCATCAGGGCATTTTGCAATACAATCAAGGTTGAATGTGGCATAAAGGATAGAAAGGACCGTGATAAGCTGGAAGCATTTATTAATTCATGTGCAGGAAAAATGTTTTGAAAAGACCACTGCTTTTAATCTAGGGCTTCCTGGATCGGAAAAGAATGAGCTTGCCCTCCATACAGCTGTTCGGGTAGAGATAATTAGATTAATACACCTCTAAGATCCTGAGTTAGTCAGTGTGCTTTGGGTTGGTTGCCAAGGACCTAAACGCAAAGGGAAAACAGTGGATTAGGAATGTGTAGGCTCATTTCACTGATAGTTTTGTGGCCCTCGATCATGGCTGAATCCAGATACACAAACTCTATATTCTTATATCATAAGAATCTGCCTCCCTCTCTAAGTCCTTCTGTCCTTCTGATTGCTTCATTTTCATACTGGCTCTTCCATGTGACTGCTAATAGTGTCAGGACCAGCCATACACACTAGGCAGAACCTCAGGCCAAGTAAATGTCCTTCACTCCCAACAGTACCAAGAAAGATCCTTGGATTTAGCCTCACCAGATGGGCCTGGATCACCTGCCCCATCCTGGAACCACTCATCACGGCCAAGGGAGAGTGGAATGCTCTAGATTGCTGAGTGATGCCAACCCATTCAAGCCTAATGCATTGAGAATAGAAAGGGATAATTTTCTCCTGGGGGAAGCCTGTTTCTCAGTAGAGGTAAAATGGATGCTAAGCTGATTAAAATATGTATACAGTATATGTCACCTATAGTTGCCTCCCATCATACTAAAGATCTATGGCTTGGTTGGCATGGCTTGGCCAGCATATGCCTTTTTGTCCCATGCATGTGATATCATACTTACTAACACTTCCTCTATTCATAAGAAAGAATGTTCCAGTCATTGATATAAAGGCCTGGCCCCACACAGGTGTGCCTATGCATCTCCACATTATTATAAATCTATAAACTTAGGGACACATACAAATCCAAGTGGATGTGCTGAGGGGACAGACTTTTCTCCAAAAATAAAACCCCTTAGGTGTCTAAAATTATGAAGATAGTTCAATTCTCTGCCAGGAATTCCCCACCAACCTCAGAATGGACCTCCATGTCCTGCCTTATTCCCACCATTGACAAAGGGAAGAACCTATACAACCCTCCTTCCTCCATTTCCTCCCCTAGTCACAGCACAAGAGCTCCCAACGGACTCCGTGACCATCAGCTCAAGTAATCTCTACACAACGTGGAGATTGGACTATCCCTACCTCATTTGACAGGTAAGAAGCCACAGGTTCATAGAGGTCATGTGCTTGCTCTGCAGCACAGAGTGGGTGTAGGGTGTGGCTGGCAGCCTGCCCTTCCAGGAGACTTCTTTCTCTCGTTACCTTGGCATTAACTGTCTCTGAGGACAAACCATTATTTTTGACCTGGGACTGCTAAGGGCCTCAAAGGTTAGAAGCTCTGCTCTTTTAATTGCTCATTCACCTGGCAGAAGTCACCTTCCTGGGGCAGGCTCTCCCAAAGTGAATGACTGGCAGGGGCTGGGCCCTGTCCTGCCACTGAGTGGGTCTTTCTCATGCAAAGTCAACAAATCTGCCAGATTTCCTACTGCTTCCCCTCCTCTCCTTTCTCTTGCTTCCTGTCCACAGTGCAACACTCACTCCCACCCCGGAGCCCAACCCCTCCATCTGGATGCTGCCTCTGCCCTCAGTCTGCGGGCCCCCTTCTGTGGCTGATGGCGTGGCTGCTGTCATATAGAAACTTCCTGTGGCTCTAGCACCCCCGAAATGGTGGGAAGCTCTCAGGACCTGCACAGTGCAGCTCTGCTTCCCTTTCATGCCTGCCTCTCTCCACTTGCCATGTTAGCCCAGCTCAAAGGAAGAACACAGTGTTGAGGTTCCCCTTCGAGGACTTGGCAGAGACACCCAGGGCAGAACAGACTCCCTGTTCAGTCACCTCAGCCCCATGTCACCTTTCTTCACAACCTCTCACCTCAGAGGACACAGATTCTCAGGAAAACTCCAAGAAGTGTCCAGGAAGTTGGGGAGCCAGCCCAGAGGCACAAAGGGAAATGGAGGCATGATTGGAGCTTCCTCCTGGCTTTCTCCTAATATGAATGAGCTGGGGCAAGAATGCACATCAAGTGATGCCCTTGTCCCCAGCCATGAGAAGAGCTGTTCAATGAAGCTGTCCACCCCTCCCTGGCCTGCATGTCCCTACTTCCCCTCCATGCCTCCTACAGCCAGTGCTTCTAAGAGCACTCTGCACACATCTCCGAAGTAGTTTGGGGGTCAGTCAAAGCCTTCCCTGCCAAGGCTCACAACAAAGCTATGAGCGGGCAATGGCCATGGATGGCACAGCCGTGGAGCAGTGTGGCTCTACCCAGGGTCTGCAGAGGACCCACCCAATTAACTAGAGGTTTCTGGTCTACACCTTCCCTCGAAGCTCCATGCAGGTCCTGTGAGCACCTGGCTGGGCCTCACGCATGACTCCTAGCCCCTCCAGAGCCCAGTGACCCAGTGACCCAGTGACACGAGAGGCTGGATCCTCCTTTTGGCTGTGCAGAGATGACAGCAGGGTGGCAGCAGTGGCAAGAGAAAGGAGAGGCCTGGATTACTGTACCAGGAGGACAAATATGACAGATGGCACAATATCCACCCTTCCCTGGGGACTGCTAAGGCAGAAGTACATTCAGGGGTTTTCTGAGATCTGGCTTGGATCCGCCATCACCTCTGAGCACCTGTGAGCAAGCTGTGCTTTTCCGCTGCTTCCCCCATGAAGCATGCCCTGTCCAGCCACCCCTTCCAGCCACACCGCTCCACCCTGGCACCAGATGCCACCCTCACGAGCCCTTCAGGCCAGCGCCCTTGTGCATATCTCTCCCTCTCCCCACTCCACAGCACCCTGCCCCTTTTCATCATTTCATTGAGGCTTAGTTCACCATTCATAGCCCCACGGATCCCCACGGATCCCACCATCCTACCCTACCTTTCCTCAGTCAGCTGTCTTTGCCCAAATCCAGAACACAACCACTGATTTCTAAGATCTCAGGAAAATTCTCCTTGTCAAGAGACAAACTCTCTCATCTGTGTATAAAGACACGCACAGACTTTGTTTGCAGCCATGAAAAATAAGAAATAACCTATGTGTCCATCCTAGGAGACTACTTTATGTGAAACAGTATATGGCAGCTGGAAAGAATAACTTAGGCACATATGAGATTACAGTTTGATAATTTTTATATAAAATGCACGGCAATGCTATGAGAGTAGATACAGATTTGCATATAAACACAGTCTATGGGTCTGGAAAAATACCCACCAACAGGTGACCATGGTAAGCTCTGGGAGGACACAATGCTAGCAGGCCTGGGCATGGAGGGCCAATAGATAGAGGCTTGATCTTTTAAGGCTCTAATTTTTTAAAGAAGTGTTCATTTATTGCACAACTGGTCATTTTATAATGTTCTCCAGAGGCTCTCATCTCTCACTTCAGCCAGACCCTAACCCTAACCCTTTACAGTTTGCTTGGTGGAATAGTTCATCTGAGGGAGGAAAAGAGGTTGCACTGATTTTTAGAAAAGACTTTCCTCCATGTGCTCCTGCTCAGGTCTTTTGCCACACCATACCTGGTTCATGAACCTCGTGAGCCTCCCCAGCAGCCTTGAAGCCAGTGAAGAAAGGGACTCTGCTTCGTGTTCCCTAGTGATGTCCCTCACCCACAGCTTCACTGTTTGTCCAGACAGAAGGAGTCCAGCAAAACAGCCCAGCTCGAGTGTCTACATAGCGGAAATAATGATATTTCCTGTCCTAGAAAAGTCTCGACAATTGGCTGTTTATTTCCCCACTAAATAATAGTGTGCAGATAGCCTTTGAGTGAGAAAATGCACTTTCTCTTCAGCCAAGACCATCGCCAACCAGATCAGAAGGAAGAGGAAACTGTTTGGGATTAAGGCTGGATGTATTTTCAAGCGTGTGCAAGAACCCACACATGACACAGCCCTGTCTAGCTGAGTGACACGTTCAGGGATGAGAGTTTTCCCTGCGGCCATCATGCCTGTCTTAGGGGCTGCAGCCCTCCCTCCTCAGGTACACAGATGTGTGTTTTACTCTCTGGCATGACAACCTACTAGGGAAATACAGACAGAAAGCCCCAGAGAGCGTGCTAAAAGGACATAAACATGCCTATGTCTAGAAAATGGGAATTAAGACCAAGACCTGAAAACCTTTCAACTTCCTTCCTTCTCATGGAAAAGTATTCTATTCCAATCACCATAATCCAACGCAAACGTGTACCCTATAACACAAAGGCACTTACATTTGTGAGCGCAGAGAAAAATCCTGGTGATGTAACTTGATTGTGTTGACAAATTAACCTAATGAGAATGGTTTCCCGCTACGAATTCATTAAGCAAAAATGTGCAAAGATGGTATTTGCAGCCTGTTAACCCTTAATTGGCTCAACACTGAAAACACTTAGTTGTGACGCATGTCACCAAAACCCCTAATGCAGCTAATCACTGTTAGACTTTCAAAATTATACATTTTAAATGATGATGTTTAATTAAAAATTATTTGGGATTATCTTTAGCCCACGCTTTCAAGTGAGCAGCTTTGGTACACTTGAGAAAATGGTGGCAAACACAACTGTGGCTGGAGAGTGGCTTTTTGCTTGTCACCAGACTTTTCCCTGTGAAAAACATAGAAATAAGGGATAGACAGCTTTGAAATAAGTTTCAGGTATTTCAGTGTTTTATGGTGGAAAACGGAGAGGAGAGGCCTTGCCATTTGATTGCTCTGTGATCTTGGATGGATCATTTCTCTCTGAGACTCTGGTTTACAATTAGTCAGATGAGAAGAAATGAATTAGGTTGGATTTAGAAAAGTCTGGTGCACACACCAGAAGAGAGGTGAAAATAAATATATTCACATATCCAAAAGTCAAGACACTGAGGACAAGCTTCTCATTCCATAGGCCAATGAACCAATGCACCACAGACTCTAAAATAGCCAAAGAGCTTACAAAAACTAGAAAAAATAAGGAAGGTGGGGCTCGACCAGATTTTCTTTCTGGCTTCTGACACATCTGCCTTTGGAACACTTACTGGCAGACATCTAATTGCCTTTCTTTCCCTTTCCTTGGTAGTCACAGCAAGAGAGGAGGGTACTTTTCATCCTAACCAGCAAGCTCCATATTTACAGAATATACTTTTCCTAAAGTTACAAAAGAAAACAATTAAATTCTGAAGCTGTGCTAATCTCCCTCACACCTTCTATATCCTGCACAATCCATTTCAGAGTTCAAATCCAAATTATAGTAGCATCTTTAGGCTCCCAGGTGACCCATCATCACGTACACAATTTTAATGATCTATATTCTAAGGTGGTGGAGCAGTGGTCTCTCCCCAGAGGTGTGGAAGTCTCCTAGGTGTTTGTTCAAAAAACACAGCTGGTGGTAGGCCTTGAAGTCCCAGTGGGGTTCAGTGGGGAGCAGGTGGGGGTGGGAGGGCAGAGAAGATGACCACATCCACACAGGCTCACTGCCAATTCAGCTATGTGGCAGCCTCTGGCATGAGCCATGGTAAAAGGGGGGGTTGGGAAGATGGTGAGGGTAAAGTGGAGTGGGGCTGAAATGCCAGAAATATTATTCAGGTTGGGTGATTATAGACCAGGACCGCAGGGTGCCAAGTGACCTTTCTTTGCTACAAGTTCCTGAATGCCTTCACGCACAAGCTCTGCTCATGCTGGAGTCCGAGAGCCTTCCATTCACTCCTGCCTCCCATCAAGGGCTCCATAGAAACCCTCCTAGCTGGTAACCAGCCTGCTCTGATGTCTCTGATAACTCCCTCTATGGAGCTCTAGGCTCATTCATCTCTGCTGTTTGAACTTTGCTCTGTGCTGGATTGCCCTCTTTATCAAAGAAGAGGGGTCCATAGCCTTTGGGGTCACTCTTTGGGTACCACGTTGCCCTTGTCTTACTTGTGTCCAAAACAAGTGTTCATGTTGATTTCAACAGGAAAGGGAGTGGAAATAACTTGCATGCCCAATAGTGAAGACTACATGGTAAAGCATATTTTGAATAGAATATGAAGAAGCCTTTAAAAATTATGATATAAGTGCAAGGACCCGAGTTTGATCCCTGTTACTAAATAAATAAATAAATAAATATTATGATGTAACTCAGTATTAAGGTAATCAGCATGGAAACATGTCCACAGTATGACAATAACTGACCAAAGTGCACCACACGGCTCTGTGGACATGATGATAAGATTCATGTTTAAATGTGGATATATGTTTACACACACCAGGAAAATGCTGGAAGAACAGACTTAACTTGGATGCAAGGGTCCGTTCTCAGGAGCAGGTGCATGGGTAGTTTTGACTTTCTTCCTTTTCCTTTTCTCTCTATTGTCTGATTCTCTATGGTAAGTATATATTGCTTTGATAATCAGAACAAAGCTGTTTTTATGAAGAAGAGAGTGAGCCAGTGAATTCCAGTGGCCTAGGAGTCAGTGTGGAAGAAGAATCTACAAAGCCTTACCAATGAGACGCTGATAATCAGAAGGGGAAATGTGGGCTCAGAAGGCCCTCATTTTTTTTTTTGTCCCCAGAAGTGATTTTGACTGAGAATTTCCTTACACCATGTGACAAGTTTGGGTGGGAGGATTCTGATCTGGATTTGCGTTTGGTTTTAATTTAACTAAACAGCCTTTTCTAAAGGTCCTGATCAGCACACAACAAATGGGGAAAATGGCAGGAAGTTGGGAAAACTCTCCATTTGAATGATTGTCACCCTGTTCATTCCACAAGCATGCACTCAGCGCTCAGGACATGGGGGTCAGAGCTGGGAAGATGAATCAGGCAGGCCCAGGCCCCACAGAGCACCATCTCACCCATGGGCCCAGAAACAAAGAATTCCATGAGCGTGGGAGGGGGTCTTTTAGAGAAGGGTGTACAGGGGCAGGAGAACCAGGATGGTGGGAGGGCTGCAGAAGGTTGTCTGGGCAAGGAGTCCTAAGGTGAGGTCTGAAAAATGAAATGGCTGAGCAAAGCATGGGGAAAGCGTGACACCTGTCCTCTGGTAAGGGGATAGCTGGACACCATCCCAGCTCCCACCGTTACTGCCCCAGGACTGTGCTGAATGCTGCTGGTGAGAGGGGCAGTGATGAAGCCATTGCACACCAGCATGGTCAGGGGCTTTATGCCAACTGCAGATGCTGCAGGCTGGATGTACAGACAGACTCTGTTCTCGACCCGGGACCTGCCCAGGATCTCGCTCTCCTGCACAGACTCAGGCTCTCCGCTCTTTTATCTGTGTGTATCTCTCCCTCAGAAAACCAAAGGGCAGAAAAAAATGTTCAGAATTTGGACTTTCCAGTCTAGATGCCAGGTCAGCAGGAGGTCCGTGTATGTGGCTAGTGACTCACGGCCTTGCCCATCCTTCATGCCCCAGGGCATGTACAGGCTGATCTTTGGCTTATTTAGTTCAGTCTGGAAAAGCTGAAACTCGTGGCTGACTCTCTTTGAAGATCAAGCAACTCTTGAGTTGTCAACACCTAAATGAGAAGCAGTTTCTTCCTGCTGTCCCCAGGGTAGGAGATGTAATAATAATTGCTGTGATGTTTTTTAAAGCCTAAACAGGTGCCATGTGTATTATTGACCTCATCATCTAGTTTAATTTGATACTGTCACAAATCTAAATGGAGGTAGTTATCCCATTTTACAGATGAGGAAACAAGGTAACCAGGCGACTGGTGGTCACCTCTCCAGTGTTATGTATGACAGAGGCAAGATTTGAACCCAAGCCCTCTGACACCAAAGGCACAATAATACTACAGCGGCTTCCACCCCTTCAGGCAGCCTGGGCTCCCACTGAGAAGTCTGGACCTAGAGGATGAGGACCAAGCTGAAATCCATCCAGTGCCGTGAAAACAACATTCCACCTGGTTTGGGGGCTCTGGAAACTCCATGTCCTCTACTCGAGTAGTGTCGGAAGCCCCAGTGACCACATTAGTCAGGCCAAGAACTGAATTTCTGAATGAGAGTGGATTGAATGAAAATAAACTAGATCAATGCAGGTAGCAAAGTTAAGGATTACTTGGGGAAATTTTGATTTGGTTTTGCATGTGTATGTAGGGCCATGAGGGAAGTTAGGCACATGGACCTTTCTGCTCCAGCCCAGCCCAGGAATGCAGCCCACCATTGCTCACCAGCCCTTATGCTGTGGCATGGAGCTGCATCCCCAGAAGCCGTAGGTATCTTCTTCCAGCGCTCACGAAGGGGCCTGCTTCATGCCATGCTGTGCGTTATGTGTCTGCACAGCACATGGGCTGACAGTTCTGTGTGTGCACTTGCTGCCTGCTGCTCTGTTGGACACACTCCTCTCTGTCCTTTCCTGGTCTTCCCTGGACCACTCCAGGCCACTTCAGTTGGCCCCTTCAAGTGTCATCTCATTGGCTCTTTCACTGATTGGGTTTGGCATTCCAGTTTCTCTTCAGATCATATAAATCTTTTGCCTTTTACTGATTGGGTTTGGCCCAGGGGTGCCCCTGTTTAAGATCAGAAGGCTGTTTCTTCTACTCTCCCCCAGCCTCAGCACAGCACCTCCAATACAGGCTGTACTTCCAGGACCACAACTCCCTCTGGGGCCACCACCACCCCACCCTAGAGGCTGCAGTTCTCACTGTAGTGTAGAATGTTCTTCCTCATCTTGTCCCTTTAGCCCTAAGGTAACAGCTTCCCACAGTGACTCCTCCTTCAATGAAAGCTCTATATATGAATCATTTCTGGGAATTCTGCTTCCAACCATGACCCTGGCCACTGTCATTCAGTATATACCTGTATTTGTGTGCATGCCTGGCTGAGTGCGTGTGTGTGTGTGTGTGTGTGTGTGTGTGTGTGTGTTATTTATGATATGTTGATTAACTGGATTAAGAAATGTCTAGCAGATTAGTAAAGTATATTTTGGGGTGTGTCTGGGTGCATCATGGAGGTGTGACCTTATATACTATATATGGCCCCTCACCCCCTCCCCTCTGGTGCTATTCCCCTGCCCTCCTTCCTGGCCACCATGAACTAAGCAGTTTTGCTCTGCCACAGCCTTCTGCCATGATGATTCTGCCTTAGAACCAGCTGACCATGGACTTAATCCCCTGAAACTGAGAGTCAAACTAAACCTCTCCTCCCTTAAATTTTGGGTGTATGGTATTGTGTCTCACAGATGGGAAAGCTAGCTAATACAGTATATGACTACGTGGGTGTGAGTGAGTGGATGTGTTTGAGAGTGCAGATGTGTAAAGTATGCATATAAGAGTATAACACTATAAAATGTAGTTCTTACTGTAGATTAAAATCAAGGGCATTTAGAGACCACTGGCCCTGGGTAACACAGGCATGGGGGGGCCAAGGAGGAGAATTTGGAATGAAGAGCACTGGGAGCTGGGTGTGGTGGCTCACACCCATGAGTCTAGCTACTCGAGAAACTGAGGCAAGAGGGCTTCAAGTTCGAGATCAGCCTGGGCAGCTTACCAAGACACTATTTCAAAATAAAAATTTTAAAAGGGGTGAGAATGTAATTCAGAGCAAAGCCTTGGGTTGCATCTCCAGTGCTGAAAAATCACTGATCTAGGAATCACTAACTGGGGACTTCTCCAGCCTCTGTTCGCTTGGTCTGTGTGGGCTCTGATCCACATCCTCTCTGGGCTCTGCCAGTGCCAACAGTCTAAGATTCTGTTTTAGAAGCTAATTTATTTGCATATTCCAAGACCCACATCTAGGAACATCACACATATTTTCGGTCTAAGAAAATATCCAAATGACATCTACAGCTTGCTTAAAGCAATTAATTGTCCCCTCTTGGGCTTTTCCTCTGAGGATCAAGTTTCTTTCACACCATAGTGGCCACTTGGATTTTGTGCTAAAACCACATTACATCATGTGCGCCCTCTAATTCCCCAATAATGAATCATTGTCTTTCCCTTAATAGTTTTATACCTCACTCATGATGTGGCTGCACCCGTCTCTAAAAGAAGGGCCTGGGGGCTATGGACAAAGCCTTAAGAATCTCCAGAGGAGGCCCTTAGCCCAAGTCCACAAGTGAAAAATGCTCCTGGGGGAGGAGGGTCCCCTCCACAGTCCAATCCCACTAAGGGTGGGCAGAAAGCCAAACACAAGTCATGCTGATCACAATGTGCATAATCAGATCATCATGTAGATGGCACTCTGTAGAATTTCCCCCAGGAGTCTCCAGATTTTCCAACCACAAAGACAGTGTGGCTTTCTGTCAAATGACAGCACACACTGCAGTGCATCTAGCACTTTGTTCCCCTACATTGGAAGATCGAGCTTATGATTTTGATACAGAGACACTTCTTTTACAAGCAAGAAAGGTGGCACCCCACCATCTTGGCATAGAGGAGGGTCTCAGTACTGCTGCTGCTGGCCCCAGCATGGACCCAGGCTGGAAGGAAGCACACGGCATAGTGGCAAGGCACACTTGGGCCTTGGGGGGACCTGAGTGGAAATCCTGGACCTACCATTTCTCAGCTGTAGGACGCTGGTCCATCTTTTAACCTCTGTGAGCAACCATGCTCCTTCCATAAAACGAGCACAATAATAGCTACTTCAAAGGGTTACAGTGAGAATTAAATAAAGCCTTATGTGAAAAGTACTTAGCACCTAATAGACACTCAATAAAGACTTGTTATAAAGTAGTTGAACATGCAGATGCTAGAGTGAACTGCCTGCAATGAAATCACAACTCTGCAACTTACAAGACCTGGGGCTTGGAAGATTTACTTAACCCTCCTGAGCTTCTATTTTCTCATTCATAAAATGAGGAAGAATGTCTGTTCCTACCCCCCAGACTCCCACAGTGCCCTCGAAAAATAAATAAGACAAATGGTAGAAGAAATTATGTAGTAGAATAATACTCATAATTTTCAACTTCTTTTGGAATGACTGATTTACAAAAACTCTGGAGTAAGGTAAAAAAAAATGTCCATCTAGGCTTCCATACTCAAGCTTCTCCAAACATGAACAATTTACAATTTTGTTTTATCATTCTTTCCCTTTTTTTCTCTCTCATATACACAAGCATATGTGCATATAAATTTAATTTTTTCTGAAAATTGAGAAAAAGGTAGAGCTATAATGTCCTTTTATCTCTCTGTATTTCAAAGCACATTCCTAAAAGCAAGAACACTTCATACAGAACCACAGTGCAATTATCAGAATCAGGAAATTGACACTGATAAAAAAGCATTATCTAACCTTATCAGATTTCACCAACTGTCCCACTAATGTTCCTCTCCTGGCCCAGAACTCAGTCCAGGATGACATGCTCCATTTCTCTGTCAAGTCTCTCTAGTCTCCCTAAGTCCGGAACCGTCTTCAGTTTTTCCTTGTCTTTCGTGGTCTTGACTATTTTGATGAGTAAAAGCGGTTAATTTGTAGAATTTCTCTCAATTATGTATGTCTCATGTTTTCACTCAGTCATTTAGGTTATGCATTTTCAGTGAGGACACATAGCAGGAAGCTATGTCTTCTCATGGCGTCACACAAGAAGTCAATTTATCCCCATTGCTGGTGACATTAACTTTCATCTTAGTTCTTGTGTCTTCCCTCAGGTTTCTCTACTGTGTAGGTACCACTTCTCCCCTATCATCGATTAGTATCAACTTTGAAACTATGTAATATCCTGTTTCTCATAATCATTTCAAACAGTAATTTTAGCATCCATTGATGATTCTCACCTGAAACAATTATTACTGTACTTGATGACAAATAGTAATTTCTGATTTCATCCTTCATTCTTCATCAATTATTTGACGTTATTGTAATGAAAAGCTCCCCTTCTTGTTTATTTATGCATCCATTTATTTCTATCAAGAGTATGAATGCATGCTGTGCAAGCGCAAGGACCCGAGTTCAATCCCCGGTAAGGAAAAAAAAAAAAAAAAGAGTATGAATGCATAGATTTCTATCTGTGCTCTCTAGGCGCCTGAATTAAGATAGATGTTGGAGTTAGCAGTAGGAGAAGTGCTTTCCTCTGCCATTAATGACACCTATTGTTAATTACAGTGACTGCCGAGTTTTACTAAGCATTTGCCATATTTCTGGCAACTACTAAGCATTTTATTGACATTATTGCATTTAAATCTCATGAGGCAAACCTCATAATTCTAGATGATAAAGCAGATGTTTTTGAGAGGTTAATATAGAGAGTCAACAGTACATGGGGAAGAATCCTGACTGGAACAGCATCTATCTCCTGAGCCTTTGCTTTTAATCACTTACATCTGGAAACTTCAAAAAGCACTAGAGAGCTGGTTCTGTCTTGGCCCAGCTCCCCAGCCTGGGCAGAAATCCAGGACGCCTCCCTCTCACCCTTAACCTCAAAGACCTCAAACTTTTGCATGAGCCCAGCCCCGGATGCGGAGGTCACTCCTTCGCCAAAGGCCTCCGGGGGGGTCCCTGGTACCCTACAATGTGAGGGTTTGGGGCCCCTGAGATCATCTCCACCAGCCCCTCCACTGACAGATGGGGACTGAGAGGTGCTGTCCCTTCTTGAGGATGTCACCGCATGGTCAAGGAGCCCAGTGACACTGTCAAAACGAAAGCAAACAGAAACAGCACCTGCCCCAGAGTCATCCCTGCAGTAACCCGAGACCACACCAGTGGACCAGGGCAAACAGGCTGCCATTCTCACTGCCAGCTGTCCTGCCCTGCCCCTCTTCAGTGCCCACCGGGGAGCCCAACCCTTGTTTTTCCTCTGCCTTGCTTGCATCCCCCTTCTACTCAGCCACCAGGTCAGGGCACAATGTGGGACTTGTTCCCACTCACATCTGACCACAGGGTACTGGTCTGACCTTAATTAGGACCAATTCTTCTTATTATAATAAAAAATACCTAACACCAACTTTATCATTTGGACCATTCTTAAGCGTACAGTTCAGTGGCATTGAGTACATTTGCATCATTGTTGTGCAACCATCACTACCATCTGTCTCCAGAATTTTCTCAACATCCTAAACTGAAACCTTACACCCATTAAATACAAGCTCCCTTCCTCTACTTCCCTCAGCACGTAGTAATCTCTACTCTCCTCTTTGTCTCTGTGAATTGAGCTCCTCTAGTACATCATGTAGACGGACTCTGAAAGTATTCGTCCTTTTGAATCCAGCTCATTTCATGTAGTACAATGTCTTTAAGCTTCATCGATGTTGTAGCATGTGTCAGAATTTCCTTTCTTTTTAAGGCTGAATAATATTTCCACATATGCACACAACCATGTTTTGCTTATCCATTCATCTGTCGATGGACCTTTGGGTTATTTTCACTTTTCTGCTGTTGTGACTAAGATTGCTATAAACCTGAGTGTACAAATATCTGCTCAAGTCCCTCCCTTCAACTCTTCTGGTACACCCAGAAATGAATCACTATATCATATGGTTTTTCCGTTTAATATTTTGAGGCAGTGCCACATTGTTTTCCAAGAACCAAGTGGCTTTTAATACACCAGTGTCTCAGATTAGTCCCTTCCCCATCCCCCACACCTACCTCTGCTTTATTTCAGATCCATGGAATGGATAATAATGATAATGAGCTTCAGCTCTGACCTCCAGGGATTTAGAGAACCACCAAAAACATTACTCTGCCCAAAAGGCCTCTCAGTAAGAACCCTGATTGCCCCCACATAGAAGGATAGAACTGGACTTTCTGAAATAGCTGGTGGTCACTTCTGCTGGGTAGATAAAGAGCTTTCCCCAAACAAAGATCCAGACAGAAGTGGCACCCCACTTTGCAACCCTGCAGAAAAGCACACAGACAGCCATATCCACAAAAATATAAATGCCTGTTCTGCCCCTCTGTCTAATTATGATCCAGTGTCTCCATGCCCTCTGGGGACTGGGGACTTGTTTGTTCGAGCTGACATATCTATTATTACTCTTTAGGTAGTTAGGAGAATCATTTGCAGCATTCATTAACAAGTATCACCTTATGGATTACTAAACAGCAGCTCTGCTTTAGCTAATGAGCCCCAATAGTGTAATACTTTACATATTTTATAGCAAGACAATTAAGTGATATCTTTCTTTTAGAGCAGGCCTTAAAATAAATCATTTGAGGTATGAAAAGGAGACAGAGGTAATGTTACAGTGAGTGTGTCTGTGGTTAGAATTAGAAAAGTTAAACTCTTCTCCACCCAATTTCTTGTTACACACATATGCATATGTTCAATTCACAAAAATGACAGGTTTTCAAGTTTCTCTTGCCCAATTTAGCAGCTTCATAATTGCAAAGTATCTACTTAAAATGTGCGTGGTTCATATGCAGACAAGAAAAAAAGGAAAAAGAGGAGGAAAGTATTGAACTGAGTTTTGTCTTTGTAAGCAGAGAGAGACGGAAATGCACATATGTTCTGAATGTCCTTCTGTCCTGGTATTCATACTCACCTTTAACTTAATGCTTATGCAACCTGCAAGGTGCACATTAGCATCCCCAATGTACAGATAAAGAGACTGAGAACTAGAGAATGTCACTTACCCAAGGCCACGCAAGTTCTAAATGACTACATCAGGATTTAAAAGCTTGATCTATGTGATTCCAAAGATGCTGATCTTTCCAGGACTCAGTGTCAAGAGCAGAGGCAGAATGTTCATCCCTACCAGCTTATCAGCTGGTTGTTGAAATGCCCTTGACTTCACGTGGGTATTATGGGGCCACCTCCGTATACCTTTCTCTCACATACTATGTCAACTCTTGAGCCAAAGGACACACAGCCTCCTTCCTGTGCCTCATATGCCTTCTTGACAAGACCCCTCCTCTACCCAAGTGCTCCACCCCATGAACCAATTATAAAGATGCCAATGCTTACAATGAATTTATGAGTTTAGGGCACAGATAAATAAAGTCCACTATGTCCTGCAACCCTAGGAGGAAGGATTGGGAGAATTCCAGACCCACTCCTAACTCAGTAAGAAGAAAACTTCAGCTCTAAGAGGTTTTACCATAAATCACCCCACCACCCACCCAGACCTTAGAGCTACTGCCCCTCATTCCCCTCCAAAGCACGTTAGGCCTCAGGGCTGCAGAGGGACAGGCTTGTGTGAACAGCTGCCCTGAGCATGGACCAGGCCACCTATAAGCTTCCAGCTAAACCCAGGAATTCACAACTCACCATTCCACAGCTTCCACAGCTGTGGAAAAAGGCAGATCTTTCTCTTTTGCCTTCAAAGCATGACCCTTCAGCCACCAGTATAGTCACTTAGCTCCTTCCGTGATGGAGACATTGTCCCCAGGGCTGATCATAGTCCCGTTTATCTTAAGGGTTCTCTAGGGGCTATGGCCAGCCTTCCATGACGGTAGGCCACCTACCAAGAGAGCGGCTTTCACCATAGATGAGGCCAATGGGGAGAGTCTTCCAGGGCTATCTTTCAAGGCTTCTACTCAAGCGACTCAAATGTCCCTCTGTTGGGGCTTTATTAAATGTATACATGATGATCTGCCATAAGAGTAGAACTCTGTGTAGTTATAACCAAACAAACAAGTAAGCCAGATCTCTCCAAACAGTAATGGAAATATCCCTAGTCTCAGAATTTTTAAAATTATAAAGGACCTAATTTACTATCATAAAAATGGAGAAAAGAATACATGATCACATTTGCTTAGATACATGCTTTGATTCCTGAAGTATATATAAGACAACAAGAAGAGTGTCACTTCTTTTTGTTATTGTTTTTATTTGTTTTTAGAGACAGGTTCTCACTATGTAGTCCAGGCTGACCTTGAACTCACTTACAGTGTAGCTCAGGGTGGCCTCAAATTCCTGATCCTCTTGTCTCAGTCTCCAGAGTGTGAAGATTATAGGCATGCACCATTGTGCCCCTCTTAGAGTGGTCACTTCTCATAGGCACCTTCTTGGCAGGAAGGACTGGGCAGCTGGGGGTCAAAATTGGTAAGAATTTCATGACATACATCTTGGACTGTCGAACTATATAAAGTTATTAACCATCCAAACATTGTACTCCTGAATTCACCCCCAGGAAGCAGCAGTGTGGAACTCTAGCCAAGTATGTGTGATTCCCCAGCCACACCCTGACACCCTGGTCCTCAGTGGGCAGTGGCCTCTGAAGAAGGGTTTCCTGATAGTGATGCCACTCAGCCTGGCAGGGCTACGGAATCCTGGATTCAGCCCCAGTCCATTGACCACACCTGATGCAGACTGGTTGGCCTTGAGTTGGGATGTGGAGAAGGCAGTTGCCATGAAAGTACCATTTGAGTCTGTCACTTGTGTTGAGAAGCCATGTCTCCTCAGCAACCAGGGAGGGCCCAAGGCTACCTCCGGCTCTCTCCAAGAATGACCTCCTGCCGTGCTGGGTCAGAAAGCATAATTTCTCAGTTCTTTTTAGTCCCTGTTACCCTCAGGGGTCTTTCCAAAATCGGCCCCTCTGCTGACTCTTTCTGGATGCTCATGTGGTATGGGCTCCCCAAGAGCCTGGGCCCTGTGTGACATCAGGTGTCTCCTTTTGGCCCATGCACAATGTGCATAGAAGTGATCACTCAGTGTCTATTGGGTGAGTACCTGAAACTCAGCTGTTTTGATCCCCATTTTACTAGAAAAGAAGGCAATGTGATTAGAAACAGCATACTGAAGGAAAGATTGGTTGGCAACAAGAGATGACAGCTGACAGCAAAGCAGAGTCACCCAAAGTATATCATAGGACTCCCACAGCTCTGCATCCAGGGGCCATTTGGTCCTGTGGTCTTACATAAGCATGGCTGTTCAGCACTCAAGCACCAAGCCTTGAAGCCAAGGATTGCCTACGTTCTGCACATTCTTCTCAACAAGGACAAGCTCAGTGATCTGGAAAGTTTTCCACTTGAGGACAACTGAGTCCCTTATCATGCTATGTAATGTTTATTAGTGCAGTCCTAAAAAGGGAGACCCCCAACAAAATGCCCAGATCTCATTGGGCTGGGCCTGTAAATGGGTCAGTCAGCACCATAATCTGTGTCCAGATGTGTGCTGGAAGCAGTGCTGGTCATGCTGGCCCCTTGGGGGCCACATAAAGGTTGATGACAGGATAGAAACACCCCTTTACTCAGGAAGAATTAGGACTGCTGACTATAGAGGGAAGCACCAACTAGTACATTCCAGAACAAAAGAAATCAGGCAGTGAGGAGAAATTTAGGTGGTGGACATAATATCAACAACTGTCATTTCCTAAGAGCCTGCAGGTGACAGCCATTGTTCTAGGCACTGGGATACAGAAGGAAATGAGACAGACAAAGCCCTTGCTCTTGTCTAGCTTACTCTACAGGTAGTGACATACAACCAACACCTATACACATAAATAAAGAAACTCAAGAATGATGAGTGCTACTAAGAGCATGAATTAGCATGATGGGAAAGTGTCTAGGGGTGGCCTTAGAGCAGATACTTGGAGAAGTTCTCTCTGAGGAGATGATAATCTGAATTGAGAATGGATACCCCAGGTGGTGGCAGCCATATTGAGATCTGAGGAGAGATCATTCCAGAGCATAAAGACAATGAAATGGGCAATTTTCTGAGTGAGTAATAAAAAGAAGACCAGAAAGGGTGGAATAGGGGGATATGGGAAAGAATAGAGATCAGCGATATCAGCCGTGGAGTGATCGTGGAAGGTCTGGTGGGCCTAGAAGAAGCCTAGGCTGGTTTCCAGTGCGATGAGGAAACCACAGGGAGGCTCAAAGCAGGGAAGGAATGCAGTTCATCTTCCTGTCAACAGGCAGAAGCAGAACCTGAAGCATCAGATCAGGAGAGATTTCTGGCCAGGGAAGGTGGTGGTGACCTGGATGTTGAAGGACACAGTGGAGATAGATAGAGGAGTCCAACTGGAAAGATATTTTTAAGGCAGATATTTTTAACTCCTTACTGATGGGGTGAAAGTAGAAAGGGATGTGGGACAAAAGGAGTCAAGGGAGACTCAGCATCACTTCTGCACACTTCCTATTCCTAGCATCATGCGTTGCTCACGGTAGTAACTAATTAACACACAGATGCTTGGTTGTCTATTAATAGGTTGGGTGATTACTTAGTTATTTGGATGGTTGATTGACCAGACGGTTGGCGAATTGATGACTAGATTGCTGGCTAACAGGTAGGCACACTGTTGACTGGTTGAATAAGTGGTTGTACAGGTGGATGTATGAATGGGTGGATGAATGGTTGGTTGACAGGAGGTAGAAGAGTGGGCAGTAAAGAGGTTGGTTTGTTCACTGACTGACTTAATATTTTCTCTGCTCACTGGACAACCTTTCTTCACAGTGTCATTGACACTTAATCACCTCACTTGACACTGATTCCTTGTCATGGCCAATATGCAGCACTTACCATGTCACCATGGCACTTGCCTATATCCCAGACCTGTATCCCAGGTCCTCCAGAGCTACTGAGAGACCGGTGATGAGCACCATATCCTAGGGGATTTCAGTGCATTGGAGGAGTATACATATGGGCCTTACTCTCAGGCAGAGTACCACCGTGGCCTCTTGATGGCCATGTAGCCCTGGGTAGGTCTGACTACCTCAGTTCCACTTTGGCAAAGTGGAGCCAAGAATACCTGGCCCACCCATTCTCAGGGTCAAGAGAATTGAACGAGAAGGTAGATGGGGAGGTGTTTAACAGATGTTAGGGCTTGTCCTCATTATTCTATGAGAGCAATTAGGGAGCAACAGTTCCCTGTCCAGAGCAGGCATCCTCCAAGTTCTAGGCCCTTTGCTCTTCTTCCTTACTGCTGTGTTCACAGTCAGCCTCTTAGGAACCTGACGTTCAGACCTGACCTCAGCATCAGCCATAATCAACGTGCCCTTGGCTTGCCCTTCTCTGCTCTGCATGCTTGTTCTCTACTATGTCACTCACAGCCCCCACCCTGATTGAACTGGAGTCAGAAATCCTGCGGTCCTTTCTACCTTCCAATTCTGCATTTGGAAAATAAAAGTTGTCCCTCAGTTCTCAGCTTGAAGGCTAGTCCATTGCACCATAACTGAGACATAGTAAGATCTCATTAAATGCATAAGCATGAATAAGAACTTGCTGCTTTTCCAAGCTATCTTTTGCCTAGGTGTATCAATTAGTTTTTGTTGTATAACCAGCCACCTCAAAGTGCAGTGATTTTAAACAACAAAGAAGCACTGGTTTTTATGATTCTAGTGGTTGGCCAGTCAGTTCTTTGGGTCTAGGTGACTCGGCTCAGGCTCCCTGACCTAAGGCAGCCTCATTTCCATATGTAGGTCTGCTGGAATGACTGGTATCTCTCCCCACATGGCCTCCCATCCTCAAGGAGCTAGCTGGGGTTTTTTCACAAGACAGCAAATGAGCTCCTAGCAGCAAGAGAACACGAGTCGAGAACTTAGAAAGCATCATGAACTCAATGACTACTGTCACATACAAGTCACGCGGCCAAGCCCAGATTCACTCTGGGAAAGACCACACAAGGACACTGACCCAGAAGAAGTTTTTATTGGGGGCTATTAAAGCAGCAACTTACCACTCTAGGTAACTCAGAATAGGCTTGAGCAGGCCCACATTCCATGCAGTGTCCTAGGAAAGAGATCACTGAAGACCACTGGGAAGCTAGGGAGACTAAGAAGCAACTGGCTGGAAGTTGGGTCTGGTTGGACTCCTTGGAAAGGAACTGGAACTTTCTATCAGTATGAAAATGCACACACACACACACACACACACACACACACACACACACACTAGCTTTCACCTCTGTATCAGTCAGCTCGTGACACAAACTGCCACATAACAACTTCAGATATCAGTGTCTCACAACACATATTCACCTTTCTTGCTTGCAGGTCTGCTGGTCATATGGAGTTTGGTTGTGTTTTAGGTTCAGCTGGTGCTGCTGCCTTCCCTATGTCTCTTTCTGGGGATTAGATTAAACAGGCAGTGACTACCAGGGCACACACTTCTCATGACAATGGCAGAGACCCCATAATGCAATCCCATTTCCATCTTCTGCTTGTATCCCCTCTATAACATTCTGTTGACCAACACAAGCTACGTGGCTAAGCCTAAAGCTGAACAGCTTCCCTATCTGCCATGAAACCATGGCCAGGTGTGGATGTGGAAGACTCCTACATGGAAGTGAAGAATTTGGTACATTTCTAATCTGCCTCAACCTGCCACCCTATCCCTCCTGGTCTTTCTATACCCCCCATCCTGGATCCATCATTTCAAAGTTGGTGGTAACAAGTAGTTCAGCAATGCTTGCCCTGCTAGGGTACCAGCACTTTCTCTGAAGTATCTCTATGCCTAGGTTCTACACTAAAAAAAGAAAAAGGACCAAAAAGATGTCTTGTGGGTAGAATTCTGTCTCCATGCAAAATAGAAAGCCCTGAAACTATAGTGCCACAATTTCCAGAATAGCAGCATACAATTTTGCCTATTTTGACATTTCTCATCATTACTAGTATCCAATGTCACCAGCATCTTACAGTCATGGCTAAAATCAATGTTATTGGCTGAGCTCCATATCTGACAGAGGCTCTTGTCCAGGACATATTTTTATCATTAAATCCCTTCCAACAGTTAAATCAGCAGAATGCTTTTGAGGTAACTGGGCAAAACTTCCTCAGGAAACATGTTGATTTCAACCACCTGGTCAGAGCAGATGCCCTGATGTTCTTTTTATCTTCCTGAGCACCTTTATTGATTTATTGCCAACTCCTAACATATGTAAAGGGAGATCCCATTCATTAGCTCATGGAGCTTCCCAAGTCCCAGGAACTGGGAACTAGGGGATGTTAGAAAACAGAACTCACTTTAGGGTGTGTCTACTAAGTTCCAAGAAATGCATCAGGAGCTTTGGTGATGCAAGCAATGGCAAGCCATGGTCCTTGTGCTCATGGGGCACACACTTATGGGAGAATCCTGTGCTTGATGTAGATGATAAATCCTACAAGAATATTGAGGAAGCAGACTTCCCAAAGACTGGCTGGGCAGAGATGGCACAACTTGCGATCATCAGTGTGTGGTGCGGTATATACAGGGGTTAAAACTGAGAGAGATAAGGTGAAGGGCACAAGAGAAGGGTGGGACCAGAAGTCAAACTCAGTTCTCCTAAACTGGGGTCCAGGCATGTCCATGACATCAGAGTATCTCTTCTCACTGACAACTTTCCTGAAGTATCTTGCTTAGTCCTATCTCGAGATTACATAGATGGAGACAGATTAGAATAAACTCCAATCCAGGTACTTGGCCAGGGTTTACCATTTTTAAGTCATCTAATTCCCAGAAAGTCCTTCTGTTGGGGCCTGATTTTCTATGTCTGTAGAGAGAGTGCAAATATCAGAAGAGGCCAGAATCTTGCAGGCCATCTAGTCTAACCAGCCACAAGTTACTTGAAGCTCCCAGTGGAGGAGACATAGCTTATACTTGAATAGTTCTGATGACGAAGAGGTCAGCACCTGCTGGAAAACATTTGTCATCTTTGGACAGCACTACTGGAAAGTCTTTCCTTACAGTGTGTTGAGATTTATTTCACTGCTTACTGTGTGGGTTGTTAGTCTCCCCATAAGACAGCCAGAATCTGTTCTTCCATAGGATGTGTCTCCCCTCATCTGTGGATTCAACTCACGAAGCTCTTGAACCTTTTCCATTGCTTATCATTCCATTGCTTATCATATCACCTGATCTCAAGTCTGTTCAGCAGCCTGATCTCTCTTCTCTGACAGTTTCCACTGCTTTTCATAATTCCAAAAGCAAGGATGCAAACCAGTGGTAAGTTCTCACCAGCTCACTGCAGGGAAATCTTCCTTTCCCAGAAACAGCAGTTCTAACCTTATAGCCCAACATTGGATTGGTATTTCCTCCTGTATGTTGACTCAGGCTGGGCTTTCCTTCAGCCAACTAGGCCTGCTTCACATGTGTTGATAAGCTGTGTTCTCCTGATTTTTCCTTAACTGGCTGCATCCAGTTTAATCCAAATACTGAATCATAAACTTATCTTGGTTGTATTTCATCTTCCTCAACTCAGCTGTCTGCCTAGTATATGAACAGCTATTTCTGTCTTTTGGAATTTGCTTGTTTGTTGATTTGAATTGCACTGAGTGATTTTGCTTTAAAATTTGAGAATGTTAAAACCTAAAAGAACCAGTACAACCCTCTTGTGTATTTATATTTTATTTATATGCATTTATGTTTTTTTAATTGTAAGTGGTAAAAGAGAACATATGGACATTTCATAGAAATAAGTTAATAGCTTTTACATATATAAAGAGATGGCCATGCATAAAAAGAGAAAAGATTAACCTCCAATAGATAGAGGTCAAACATTGCTGAAAGTGTAGGAAAGAAGTGCTCACTCACATTCTCGGTGGAAATTTAAATAGAATACTCCATGAGAGAAATGTGAGAATATTGATTAACTCAAGTACAAAAATGAAAATTGATAAAAATTACTATACCATTTGGTTCCTTTTTTACACTCTGAAGAATTTAATCTACAAATAGACATAGAAAAATTAATTAGGTGAAATAACATACTATGACATTGTTTACAAAAGTAAAAGATTGGGAACTACATAAATTGTTATCAGTAGTGAACCAATTAAATAAATTATGATACAAACACACAATGGAATATTACATAGATGTTGTAGAGTAGAGGAAAGTTCTACCTTTGGTTATGAAGGAATAACTAATCTCCCTTTATAAACAATTAGAAAACTGGATTGAAAAATTATTTTCTCACATTAGACAACAGGCATTAAAAGACTATGATTTTTGAGAGAAGGAAAATTGAAATTATGTGCACGTCTACAAATCTAACTTTCTACCTGGAAGGTAAGGGATACTTCTCAGGCTGTAGCACAGGAAAGGAAACTCAAGTAGAACACAGTAGGCATGCTGAGCTAAGGAAACAAAGATTGGGGTTCAGAGAGGTTAGATTATCTAGGGTTTGTGAAAAAGATACTAGAGAGAAAAAGTTCTCCAAAATCTCCACAGAAACTCCGTAAACATTTGTCTGATTACTAAGCAATTCGCACACGGAGTGAAATTCCACCAATCCAGGCAAAGAACAATTCCCAGGATTAAAAAAAAACAGAACTCACCCAGAATGAAGAGATTTCAAATACCAACTAGCCAGACTGAATAGATATCTTTCATATCCAAATTATCCCACAGAAACCAAAAGAACCTCATGCCTTAGCAATAGGACTAAACAAGTACTACACTATAGCCTATTGTAGAAAGACCTTGACAAAGTTTAAAAACGTGTCTTGAAAGAACTGCACTATCCTCCCAAGTAAATTAACTACCTGGAGAACAAAACACAACACGTGAAGATGTGTACGTGTGTGTGTGCGTTCATGTGTGTGTCTGTGTATCTAGTATTGGTGATTGAACCCAGGACCATCACACTGAGCAACATCCCCAGGCTTTTTGCATTTTAATTTTGAAATAGTGTCTTGCTAAATCACTAAGTTGCCCAGGCTAGGCTCCAACTTGCAATCCTCCTGTCTCTACCTCCCAGAGTACTGGGATTATAAGCTTGTGCTACCACATCTAACTAAGAAACAACACTTTTTAAAGGAAAATAACAAAAGATACAAATGAACAGGATAATAATCACATGTCTAGCATCCTGTCAAGTACTACTAAACAAAAGAAGCAGGAAGCTGTCACCAATGACTAGGAAAAATAAGCCAATAAAAACAGATCCACAAATAGCCTAGATGACAAATCAGCAAACAAAAACTTTAAAACAACTATTATAAATAGTTTCAAGGACTTCAAGGAAAATATGAACATAATTAGAAAAAATATTAAAAATATAAAAAGAACCAAAGAAACATTTAAATTGTAAAAACATATGATATGTAAAGCTCACCTGATGAGCGTAGCCCCAGATAATACATTAAGGAGCCAGGGTTTTAGCTCAGTGGTTCCACCGCCTGCCTTGAAAGCACAAGGTCCCAAGTTTGATCCCCAGAAACAAACAAACAAAAAAAGAAATCATTAAACTTGAAAACACAGTAACAGAAAGCATAAAATCTGTTACACACTGGGGAAGGGTGCAATGGAAAAAATTAACAGAGCCAAAGTGACCTGTAGATTAATGTCTATCAGTCTAATGTTCTCACAATTAGAATTTCAGAAGTCGAAAGGGTAGAAATATATGAAAAAATAAAGGCTTCTTCCAGACTTGATGAGAAGATCACTGCACAAATCCAAGAATCTCAATGGATCCCAAGCAGAATGAACAAAAATAAAACCATACCATGTCGTATCATAATCAAATTGCTGAAAACAAATAAGAGAAAAACTTAGAAAGCAGAGAAGCAAACCTCTCAGAACAAAATAGGAAGGACTGTGACTCCTTATAAGAAAAATGTGACATAGGAGGCCGGGGATTCAGCTCAGTGGTTCCGCTGCCTGCCCTGCAAGCGCAAGGACCCAAGCGCGATCCCCGGTACCAAAAAAAAATGTGACTCAGGAGAAAATAGAATAATATCTTGTGAAGATAAAAGTAATATTGGTGGGGCCAGGCATTTAGTTCAGTGACACCATGCCTGCCTTGCAAGCCCAAGGTCCTGAGTTTGATCCCAGTACCAAAAAAAAACCAAAAAACGGTAATATTGATGAATAATAGAATGTCAAATTAGAAATCTATATCCAGTAAAAATTACCTTAAAAAGGAGGGTAAAGTGAAAATATCTTCATGTTTTCCCACCAAAAAGGGGGTGGATAATAAAAGTTTTAATCAGCAGATTTGCATTACCAAGAAATATTTTTAAAATTTCCTTCAGGCTAAAGAAACATGACACCAAACAAATTCAGATGTATATGAAAGAAAGAATAAATAAAGACAGGTACAATAAATCTGTGGATAAATATAAAATGTTTTCTAATTTTTTATTTCTTTAAAAAATAATTGACTAAAGAAAAGTAAATCTTGTTGCACAGTTTATAATATATGTACAAGTAAGATATATGATGTAAATACAAAAGATAGGAGAAAGAAGAAAATTATTCAGTTGTAAAATTGTGCATTATACAGAAGAGATACAGTATTATTTAAAGGTAGGTTGTGGTAAAATTAATGATGCATATTGTAAATTCTTAAGCAATCATTAGAAAATGGGGAAAAAAGAAAAGGAGTTATTGCTATAAGCCAACAGGAAAGATGCAGTAAAATACTAAAAACGTCTTAACAAATTCTAAAATTGGAGACAAAAAAATAGATGACCCAAAAGATAAATATCAAGATGTCTGATATACACCCAACTATATCATTATTATGCTAAGTTTAAGTGGAATATTCACACCAATTAAAAGGAAGATGCTCTCAAAGAAAAGAAAATGATAAATATCCAACTACATTTTGTTAAAGAAACACCCTTATAAAGACACAAATTTTTTTTAAAGTAAAAAGATGGGATGCTGAGGATGTAGCTTAGTAACAGAGTATGTTAGCCTATATGAGGCCAGGCACTGGGTTGCATTCAAGGTGGGGCTGGAGGGAGAAAAAGGAGGAAAAGAAGGAAAGAAGGAAGGAAGGGAAAAGAGAAGGAAGGAAAGGGGAAAGAATGAAGGAAAACCATATTTCATGATAGTAGCAACCATTAAAAAAAGCTAGAATGTCTATAATAAAATCAGACAAATTAAACTTCATGGTAAGGATGTTACCACATATGTGTAGGTACCAATTCTCCAAGATGGATGTAATTATTATGTTTTGCAAGCATATATTTTTTTAAAATAAAAAATAAAGAGGATATTTCATAACAATAAAGGGATCAATTACTCAGTAAAATATAATCCTAAATGTGTGTATATAACAGACAGAACTTCAATTATACAAAGCAAAAGCTGACAAAACTAAAAGGAGAAAAGTCCTGACAAGTCCATAAGTATAGTTGGAATTTCAACAATCCTCTCTCATTAATTAATGAGTACAATAGCAGTAATTATATAAGCTTCAGAACAACCTCAACAATTAACTCAAGCTAACTCAAATTTATACACTATACAAACAACTGCACATTCTTTTCAAGTGTGCATGAAACATTTACTAAGATAGACCATATGCTAGGTCATCAGGCTAGTCTTGAAAATATATAAAAGAATTGAAACATATGTACAATGTTTCTCTCATTGCAATATTAAATTACAAATCTATATCACTGGAAATTCAACTATTTAAAATTGACAGCCCCTGCACTCCACATAGATGAAGGAATCCACCTCCATTCCCAGTGTGGACTAAGGAAAATGCCCCTGCACAGCATTCATCATCCAGTAAGCTCCATGCCTGTGGATTCTGCACCAAGCCCAGGCTATTTTGTTTCCCCTCTGCATCAGGCAGCAGAG
Source organism: Heterocephalus glaber (assembly GCF_053883595.1). Lineage (NCBI taxonomy): Eukaryota > Metazoa > Chordata > Mammalia > Rodentia > Bathyergidae > Heterocephalus > Heterocephalus glaber. The sequence continues at coordinate 66,820,724 of NW_028258320.1, forward strand.
GTGCCAACCAACCAACTAACCTGATCATGAGCAAAGCCATGCCCTAGGAGAAAAGGTAGGCCCTGGAAAGTTGGCAGGTCCAGGGAGAAACAATGGCCCAGGCCATCAGTGCTAGCCCCTCAAATAGCCCACAGCTATGGTAAACTACAAAAACAGCATGAGGTTTTGCTCTGAAAGTAACTTCTTCATGACAGGCTAGAGTTGGAGAAGCAACCCAGTGCCGCACCTGCCATATTGCCAGAAAATGTTTAATCAACCTCCATTCTGTTTGAGAAGGGGTTGTTTAAAACTGAATCACAGAACAACTCCACCTCAGGTTTCCAGTGTTATCCTCCCACAGTGATGAGAGATGGCTACAAGAGACAGCTGCAGAGCAGGTGTGGGCTAGACATTGATCCTCTGAGAAGTTTAAGGTCAGGCAAGGAAGAACATAGTCTCTGCCTTCTGGAGTAAGGAAACAGGTCCATCAAGTGTGGCTTTTAGAGAAGGCTGGATCTGAAAGTGTTGGCATTAGGTCCAACACTCCACTTGAACCCCTGCTCCATGTCCTATATCAAGCAGAATCCAGAGGGCTGGTTGCTTTTCCCATCTATCAACATGAGCAAAGACACACCTCAGCTTGGATGATTGTAAAAGTCTGGGGTGTGTGGACAGAGGGGCCCCTAGAGCAGAGAGGACACCTCACAAACCCACCAGCCATAAAGCTAGACAGAAAATCATGACTTGCTAGATTCTAAGACTGAAGATCCTGGAAAGAAACCACTCATTCAAAAACACAGAGGAATTTCTTTTTTTAATTGACTCATTTTTTCTCTTTCTTTTTCCTTTATTGGTCCTTGGGGGTTTGGCGTTTTTTTCTCTTTTTTTCTGTTTGCTTTTCTCCTTTTAACTTTCTCCCTTCTTATTTTTCTTTTTGCCTTTCTTTTGCTCTGTGTATTTTCTTCCTTTTTTCTTGCTCATTCTTTTCTATTACTCTTATCTAATACTATTAATTTTCTTTTACTCCCCGATAGAATACCCTGTCTTACTTTTCTCTCCTCCTTCTCATCTTCCATTGATTAATGTTTCAAATTTTACTTTTCTCATTCTCCAGTTCACCACCTCCTCTATCTTTAGTAGTGTAATATTTAAACTTTATGTGTCTTTAGCTAGTCGACCACTGAATACTGTTGTATCATGTATAGAAGTAAGTTGAACTGCTGAATATTATCGTATCGTGAGTAGAAGTAAGTGTTCCATTTAGTAGATATTTACTGCAGGTCGTTGTTTGGTTTGTCTCAGTGTTTATACTATAATTAAAGATCTCTTTTATATAGTTAAGGGTAGCACATTATTGATTCTCTGGGAGTGTCAATATTCAGTTTGTATTGGCCACTATTAATGTTGCTGACTATATTATGATGGCCAAGATGACATTGCTACTGCTTTTAATTCATTTTTTCTGTATGCTAATGCCTGGATTGTCTTGGTGTCATCAACACTTCTGTGACCCATTCCTGGAGAACTGGCTACCAAGCCAAGTACACTGCAGCCTTTTCTCCCAAATTAACAGAGGTGGTTGAATTCTGGGACAGAAGCAAAGGCCTATACTCCTAATATCAATGCTCCTCAAACTTTTTAATAAAATCCAAAAGGAAGGAGTACTCACAAAATCATTCATGGAAGCTAGCATTATCCTGATTCAAAAATTATACAAGGATCCAACCAAAACAATAACAACAAGAACAAAACAGCTACAGGCCGATATCTTTAATGAGCATAGATGCAGAAATCCTCAACAAGACACTGGTGAACAAAAACAACAAATAGTTTAAAAGATCATATATCATAGTCAAGTAGGCTTCATCCTAGGGATGCAAGGATGGTTCAACATATGCAAATCAATAAATGTAATACATCACATAAACAGAAGCAAGGACAGAAATTATATGATCATCTCAATAGATGCAGAAAAAGCCTTGACAAAATCCAACATGCATTCATGATGAAAACCCTGAAGCAAATAGGAATAGAAGGACCTTATCCCAATCTGATAAAAGCCATTTATGACAAACCTACTGCCAACATCATATTAGATGAGGAAAAACTGAAAGCTTTTCCTCTAAAATCAGAAACAAGATGAAGATGTTGACTTCTGCTCAATATATACCCAAAACATTAACCAGAATAAACAGGCAAGAGAGAAAAATAAAAAAAAATAAAAAGGATATGTATAAAAAATAAAAAGATATGTATAGGAAAGGAAGAGGTCAAATTATCATTATTTGCATATATGATCCTTTACATAGAAGACTCAAAAATTCCACCATATACTTGTAGAATTAATAACCAAATTCAGCAATATAGCAGGATACAAAATCAACACACAAAAATCAATAGAATTGCTATACACCTATAGTGAACTCACAGAAAAAGAAATTAGAAAAATAATACCCTTCACAATAGCATCAAGAAAAATTGCTAGGAATTAACCACAGAAGTGAAAGACCTCTGTAACAAAAACTATAGTACTCTGAAAAAGGATGTTGAAGAGGCCATCAAAAATGGAAAGATAGCTGGGCATGGTGGTGTACACCTGTAGTCCCAGAACTCAGAAGGCTGTGACAAGAGGAAGAGGACTGCCATGTGAACCACACAGTGAGACCCTGTTTCCAAAAAAATGAGAGAGGGGGGGGGGAAGAAGAGGAGGAGGAAGAGAAGAGAGGAGAAGAGAAGAGAAGAGAGGAGAAGAGAAGAGAAGAGGATTACAAGTTCCTAGACAGGGAGGACCAATATAGTCAAAATGGCTATAGTTCCAAAACTGATACACAAATTTAACACAATATCAATCCAAATACCAATAGCATTCCTCACAGGACTAGAGAAAATAAACCTAAAATTCATACAGATCTAGACAAGACTCAGAAAAGCAAAAGAAATCCTGGGTAATAAGAGTGAAGCAGGAGGCATTACAATCCTGGATTTGAAGTTATAACACAAAGCTACAGTAATTTTTACAAAAATCATGGTACTAGCACAAAAACAAACACATGGTCAATGGGACAGAACAGAGAATGCAGAAACAATCCCAGGCATGTTCAGCTATTTGACAAAAGGTCCAAAAACATACACTGGAGGAAAGAGCACCTCTTTAATAAATGGTGCTGGGAAAATCTGCTTTCCACATACAGAAGATCAAAGATAGACCCATATATTTCATCATGTACTGAAATAAAATAAAAATGGATCAAAGATCTAAATGCTAAAACAGAAACAATCTTCTGGAAGATAAAATAGGTAAACCTCTTAAAGACATAGGCAAGAACTTTCTGTAAAGAATTCCAAAGGTACAAGAAATAGTACCAAGAGACAACAATAGGGTCACATCAAATTAAAAGGCATCTGCCCAACAAAGGAAACAACTAACAGAACGAAGAGACAACCTACCGAATGAGAAAAAAAAATTGCCAGCTATTCCTCAGACAAAGGGCTAATATCTAGAATATATAAAGATCTCAAAAAAATTAGATCTCCTCAAAAATAAAAGACCCAATCAAAGAATGGGCAACTGAAATGAATAGATATTCCTCAGGAGAAAAAGTACAAATGGCCAATAAATACATGGAGATATGCTCAACATCATTGACCATTAGAGAAAGGCAAATTTAAAAAGAGATTTCACCTTACTCCAGAAAGAATGGGCACCATCAAGAAATCAAATAATAACAAATACTGGCAATGCTGTGGGGGGAAAAGAAATACTTTTACATTGTTGGCAGAAATGTAAACTGGTGAAACCACTATGAAAATCAGTATGGAGATTCCTAAAAAACTGAAAATTAAGCCAGGCATGGTGGCACAGGCCTGTAATCCTAGCACTCAGGAGGCTGAGGCAGGAGGATTGCCACAAGTTCGAGGCCAGCCTGGGCTATGTAGTGAGTTCAGGGCCAACCTGAACTACAAAGGGGAATCCTGCCTCAAAAAAACAAAAAATAAACCAATTGAAAATTAGAAATTCCATTTGACCCAGCTATCCCCCTTCTAGGTATCTTCCCAAAAATAGATATCTTTTCAAAAGAGTTAAAAACATCATATTACAATGATCCATGCATACTCAGGTTTATAACAGCACAATTCATAATATCTAAATCTGGGAAGTAGCCTATAGGTCCATCAACAAATGAATGGATAAAGAAAATGTGGTATGTATACACAATGGAGTACTATTATGCCATAAAGAAGGATGGACTCAAGTCATTTGTAAGAAAATGGATGCATCTTGAGACTATGATGTTAAGTGAAATAAATCAGATGAACAAGCTTAAATATTGTATGGTTTCTCTTGTGAGGAACCCAAAATATAAAGAGCAAAATAAAAGATAGATAATAGGAAGGAGAGAGAGAGAGATCCTTTTCAATAAGAAGGGGATCGAAAGATGGAGGGAGGGGAGGTAAAGGGGATGAAAAAAGAATTGAGACATGTTACATACATGTACCCACTTCCACCAGGAAGGTAAGCATTATGTAATGCAAACATGTACTAATAAAAAATAGAAACTGAAAAAAGACAGATGCTACGAGTAAAAAAATTAAAAAGACCAATGTCCCTTACTAATATAGATATGAATATTCTATTCATAATACATATTAACAAATCAAATCCAGCACTATTTAAAAAAGATTAATACAGGGCCAGGGATTTAGGTCAGTGGTTCTGCTGCCTGTCTTGAAAGCACAATGACCCAAGTTCGATCCCCAGTACCAAAAAATAACATAAAATAAAATAAAATAAAAAGGATTAATACAGTGTAACCAAGTAGGATCATAAGGTTTGTTTAAAATTTGAAAAAAAAATCAATGGAATTCACCATATCAGCAGAAAAAAAGGCAAAAAATCATATAATCAGCTCATAGGCACAACAAAAAGTATTTGACAAATGAACACACATCTATTATTTTTAAAAAAGAAATATATTCTCAGCAAACTAGGAATAGAGAGAATTTCCTCTACTTTAAATAGGACACATATACACGCGCACACACACATAAAAAAATAAAGTGAATTTTCATCAAAATTAAAACTCCTGTGCTTCAAAAGATGCCGTTAAGAAAAAAATAGGCAAGCCACTGTATATATAAAACATATGCATCCAGAAAGAACTTTAATAATTCAAGATAATTCAACAAGGAAACAAACTAATGGAAGATGTTATGACAAAAGATTTGTATAGAAATTTCACAAAGGAAAACACACTGGTAAATAATAAGCACATAAAAATATGCGACATCATTAGTTAACTGGAAAATGCAAATTAAAAGGTTAATGAGATTCTACTACACAACCACTACAACTCCTAATCATCAAGAAACAAGGAAATGCAAAATATTCCTTGGGTAAGTTGGGCTTCTTCTCCATTAGAAGCTCCCACTTTGGGGAGTAGAAGTCAACTAGATCTGTCAAGTTTAGGTCTTTGGCCAAAACACTACCTGAGGAGTCACTAACTTGAGACCAGATGATGCCAATAAAAGAATTTGCCGAAAATAAGAATTTGCTGAAACAGTCCATGAAATGAAAATTCTAGACATTTACAACTCAGTTACTTCAATACACATAAACTATGGACAATTTGCGGGAGATTTCGATATTGCCAATCTTCCCTTCCCTAGGCCCAGGGACCAGGTAAGCCAACGACACATTTTGTGTTTTGAAAGTTTTGAGTAACGCAGACCTGACCTCCAGCTCCAGCTCTAGCACGAGTGTCTGAGGTCTTGGGAAATTACTTCATGTCTGAGCCTCAGTCTCCTCATTCATAAATTGGAATAAAACCACTTGCCCTATTGGATTATCACAAAAGATTCCATGAAAGAAGGCTCACTTGGTACGTGGCAAGTTGTCGAAAAACATGGCTGTGTTACTATCATTGATAAACCTGACTGGCTCTCTCATTCCCTCGGGGTGTTCTGGTGATCTGATACACAGTGTTCCTTACCATTCTGTGTTAGGGTGTCCTCCCAGCGATGGGCCTGTCGGCCCCAGGCTTTTCTGTAATTTGTCCTGCTCAGTATCACACAAGGACCACCAGTCTACAGCCTGGATCTCTCAGACTCCTGTGGCAGCCAATTGGAGGCATTGGTGAGAGACTGGAGAGTGGAGAAAGGAGAAACCGAAGTCCTCTTCCTAACTTTCTGCCTGAGGTGTCTCCTCCCGCAGCAGCAGCTCATCGACAACTCCGGCTTCCACTGAGCAGGCCTGGCTGATTCCAGATCACACTGGGCTCCAGTAATCAGCTTGGTTTTCGGGCTTCCTGCCCTTTCCCAGCCTAGACTACTTCACTGTTTGTCTTCTGAGCTCCTCCACATCACCTGTGTAACAAGTTCCCTGCATTGCACCCACGCTGTTGTAGTACAGCATGGTTCCTGTTTTGCGGGTCAACCCCTTCCAAACTAGTGATTGGTCACCGGGCACAGCACGTAGGACCCTGGTGATTTGCAGAACATTAATTATAATTGCTTACTCACTTGTTCTGAGTCAACTGTCAATGCCAGCGCTTTATTGATCACTTGCTGAGGAAGCTTTGCCTTCTTCTGATCCTTTGAGTAAAACACCTGCTGCTAATTTCTTATTACCCAAGGGGATGGAATGGCTTCTCTGTGTTTTAGAGGTTTTATGGACAGATGCCCAGCTCTGAGTATTTCTCTCTGGAGTTTGCCTCTAGTGTAGAAATTGGGGAGAATATTTTATCCTTTCCTTTACTGGAGAAGAGCAACTTCCTGAATGAGATCCCACTTCACAGTGGATTTCTTTTCTCACAGAACTCTGTGCAACACCTGTGGTCTCTTCCTACATAGCACACCCAGCGCCTCTCTGCCCACCCACCACATGTACACCAGGCACAACCTCTCAGTCTCTTGCTGTTTGTTGATCAGTTTCACATACAAGGTGGTTTAGGCTATATTTGCATGGTCCTGGCTTCTGGGGGGAACACACCAGTTAGCCCAGCAAAAGAGCACCCGCCAGAATCAGCTACATAATCTGCAAGGCCCCATGCAAGCAGTAAGTTTGGGGCACCTTATTCAAATACAGTCAAGGCAATAACAGCAGAGTGTTAAATCCAGCACAAAGCCCTGTAGGAGAGCACAGATGCATGCCAGGCAGCCAGTTCTTCCCCACCTCCCCATACACAGGATTAGAATTACTTCAGGGGGACTGGATCCAAGTATCTCACACAGTGCCGTATGGTGTGGGGTACATAAATGGCGATGCATGGTTCCTGTAGATGACTATCCTCAGCATGAATGAATCTGAGCCACACAAGCAGTGTGCAGGAAAAGCAAGAATGGAAGAAGGAGGAAGAGCTGCTTACCCTGAAAAGCCAGGGCAAGGGGACCTATCTCTCACATAATCAAGCTGTGGGCCCCTTTTTGCCCTCCACCACCACCACAACCATCACCACCATTTCAACCCCAAGTGGTTGAAATCTCAGTCACCTTCCTGATGTCCTCTAGCCATGTGCCTTTGGGTTAGCTGAGCAAGCTCTGACTAAGCTCAGAAAGAGGAGGAACCATTTATCCTGAGCCAGCGACGTATCAATGAATTATAATAGCATAGCATATCAATCTTTGTGTAGAGAAAGACATCTCCATATATAGACACAAGAATTGACAAGTGTAGAGGTACACGGTCATGAAAGAGAACTTGACCTTTAGGATAGACCCAGCTCAGGGATGGCACGTAGTAGGGCAGCCCCAGACAGAGTCGAGAAGAATTGTTACTCTACTGAGTACTCTTGAGATTTTGTGTCTTTCATCTGTATTTATGAGCGATATGTTTATTACACACACATTATTGTATAAATATTTTTTCACATATTAGTGTCAGTGTGATTGCATAAGCATTCTATTGAACAACTCTCTCCGACATCCTGTATTCCACCCTGCATCCCTTCAAATTAGACAGAGTGTTGGGTTGTTCCTTGCCTGCCCTGAGGATAAAATCTCAGGCAGTTCTCAAAGCTCTGCTGGTCACTCTTAGATAACAAGTAGGCTTGAAGTCACTTTTAGTCACAAGCACAGTCTCCTTTCAGTAATTAAAGTGCCAGGTGCACAGTCATCATTACTGAGTCCCTACCCTCAACCAACCCTGCTGTTCTCCCCATCTCGGGCAGCCTCAGCCAGGGAGGCCTTCACAGGCCAACAGTCACAGGGAGGCCTCCCTTCATTTCCCAGCCTTGTGCATCCTCCCACCTCTGCCCACCCACCCATCCCAGAGGCCTCCAGGGAAGTCTTCTCCCTTCTCCCCTCCAAAGAGCACACAGCTGTAACTAAGTGTCACCCATGTCCCAAGTTCACTCTTCCCTTAGAGGTATTTTTCTGGGTTTATCTCAGACTTTCCTGCTGAGAATGGGTCCTTCTCCTGCTCCTTAGGACACCTCATCCCATGGGCTTCTAGAGGTCCCCCTATTGAGATATTTTCAGCTAGGGTCACACTGTCCCAGCAGCCAAAACCAATGGTTTCCTGCAGGTCCCTTGGCTAATAGGGAGGCTCTCATGCCCAAGTGCCCAAACCGAGGGGACATGTGTCAGACTTTCTAAACAGTCCCTTTGAGCTTGAAGTGAGAAGGAAATAACACTCCCAGGTGGGGCAAGTTGGGGGACAGTAGAACAGGTTATGAACTAGGGATGTGCTAGATTCCAATCAGTCCCCAAACTCTGTCATGGTACTTTACTGCAGTACTTCTACAGCCTCCTATGGCTATCATTTTAGCATTCAACTACATGCAAATGAGTACCTAGTTACAGAAAGTATAGAGTTTTCATAAGATTATATGTGCATTAAAATGTGAATAATGTACATCTTAAGCATGAGAAAAATAATTTGAAATGATCATTTTAAAGCAAATCTGTTGCACATGATGCAATGTGGTTCACCTAATCCACCACTTTTGCATGCAAGCTGTGCAGCTAGGCTCTGGCCTGTAATGGCTCCCACCTTGTCAAAGAGACAGGCCTATGACCAGAACACACCAAGAGGGGAGGTATCAAGAGCCAAAACTCACAAGGGATGATTGAGTCAAATATGTGAGTCTGTCTTAGTTATTTTGCTCATTTCTGAGACAAAATACCCAAACCCAAAGTTAAAGGAGGAAAGGTGTATTGTAGCTCACACCGTATAGAAGTTTCAGTTCACAGTATCTTGGCTCCAAGACAGGGTAGCATGGCAGAGGAGAAGTAGTTCATGGCAGGCAGGAGACAGCAAGGCAACAAGCAGACATTTAGATTTTCTCTTAGCCAAGTGCTTTCCCTACCAGGTAGCCTGGAGCCCCTGAGAATCTGAGTAGGCAGTTATAGGGAGGGCTATTTTCAGCAAGTCTGGAAGTAACAAAAACATACATTCATGCAAGGTGAGTCTGCGTAAGTTAGTAAGATACTGAGTTTCTTTTCTTTTTTTTTTTTTTGTACCGGGGATTGAACTCAGGACCTTGTGCTTTCTAAGCAGGCGGTGGAACCACTGAGCTAAATTCCCGGCCCCTGAGTTTCTTTCCTTTGAGCTGACTTTTTTAGCACTTCTCATCACCTGCCAATGAACAATTCTGATTGGTAGCCACATAGCTTTAATTATTTATAAATTGGGACATGAATTAATTCAGAAGTTGTAGAGTTGGGTCAACACATGATCCATGAAAAAGAAAGTAATTTAAAAAGGGTCCCTTGGGCCAGGGATTTAGCTCAGTGATTCCGCTGCCTGCCTTGCAAGCGCAATGGACCTGAGTTCAATCCCTGGTACCAAAAAAAAAAAAAAAAAAAATTTAAAAATAAATAAATAAATAAAAAGGGTCCCAAGGAAGGAGTTTTAAGATGGGCAGTGAGCAGATCCGCCCTAAGTTTTAGAACCATCTCTGCAGGTACAGTGGGAAGAAGGAACTGAAGAGTCCAAGCAAGCTTGAAGGCAGGAAAGCTGTTTAGGGAACTGTTCCAGACACTAGGGAGAGAAGGCTGGTGAGGGCCCAGGTCTTCTGCAACTGCCAGCCCGCCAGCCAGTGCACAAATTCTCAGTGAGAAGCTCTAGTGTGCCATGCACTAGTCTGTACTGGGCTGAACCACAAAGGCAGAGCCTGCACTTACGGAGCACTCTGCCCATGCAGAGACAATGGCAAGCTGTCACCCAAGTACATGTGGTTCCAGATCAGCCTGGGTCCTATGAAGACAAAGTCAGGATGATAGCAGAGAAGGACAGAGTCCTGATATTGATTATCAGTGCTTTTTAAGGTTTTGTGGAAACACACTGAAATGGCATGCTGGGAGAATGCATCATCTATGGCCACTACTTCGCTGCTCTTTACCAAAGAATGAGAAGGGATGGATCCACCTTCCGCACCCCTGAGCCATCCTATACTTACTGTGCCAAACTGTTTCCTGTTGTCATAACCATAAAATACCTGAGGCTGGGTACTTCATAAAGAAAATGCCTTATCTAGCTTATAGTTTAACAGATAGAAAGAAAATCCAAGATCAGGCAGTCCCATCTGTTTGGCCTCTGGTAAGGGTCCCCTTAGCCACATCACAACATGGCAGAGAAATGGAAAAGATGCTGGTTGCAATCAGAAGGAGCCAAGCATACAGGGTGATCTCACTATATAACCATCCACTCTTTTGAGAGCTAACTTGCTCCATAGAACCAGCACTAAGCCTTTCTATGGATGCTGCCACTGTGACCTTGCCCTAGGCCCCACCTTTTAAAGGTTCCACCACCTCAACACCACTACTGAGGACCAAGTGTCCCACACATGAACCTTTTGAGGATGTAGTCAAACCAAATCTAAACCACAGCACTTACTGCAGAGCCAGCATAGAAGACATGCTCAGTATTTGTCAAGTGGATGAACAAATAGAAAACTACAATCTAGGCTTCAGTCTACTCAGCAAACATGTAATCCTAATAGGACATTGCTCTAAGTGCTCGACAAATATTGACTCACTTAATTCTCATGAGAACCCTACTTTGAAGATAGACATGAGGCAGATATGATACTACAGATGACAAAACTGAGGCTTGGCCCAGGTAAGTCTGGCTCAACAGTTCTGCTCTTAGCTTCTACATCAAAGGCTGTCACAGGGATGTCCATACCTCTCTGCATGGTATCCACATGGCTTGGGAATGTGCTGGAAATGTAAATTCTTGGGCCCTGGGAAAAGGGTCAGCATCCTTTTCAACAAGCCTCCAGCTGACTCAGGCCTGACTAGTTTGAGATGCTGTGGCCTACACCTGCTGCTCTGGAACTTACCTAGTCCAAAGAATTATCTATGGTCTCATTAAGACTGTGACTTCTTCGAGGACGCCTTCCTCCCCCTTCCGGATGTGCTGAATGGGAGTGGGTAGAACTTCAGACTGGTGTTATTCAACTTCCTAGCAGGCAAATCCTAAATACCCATCCAGGCTCTCACATTCCAACCCTGGCTGGAAAGAAGTGGGGCAGGCTTCACAGAGCACAGGTGTGGGAGAGCAGGTGGATGGGTGTGTCTGGCCCATGGCAGGTTTATCTTTCCTGAAAGTGGAGTCGGTTTTAACAGCTGTTCCATCCCAGAGCTAAGAGCACAGCAATCTCCAGACAAGTTGCAGGCATAAATCTCCCTCCCACAGAGGCCAACAGGGCAGGTGTCCGATGTTCATGCTTCCTCATCAGAAAAGCAGATCCTCCTCTGGCAGGAAGGCTCAGGCTGCCCCAGTCAGGTCCTCCCAGCTCAGCCTTGGAAGTCCATCGCTCCAGGCAAAATTTGCCTTTACTGCAGCTTCTGAGAACCCTTAGATAGTCCTTGCCAAGGATTTCCTGTAATAAATTCTTTTGTCATCTTGACTAAAGAAATTGTTGGTCTAAAACACCTTGGGCTGAAATATTTCCTCTGCCTCCTGCTCCAGAGTGACCTGGGCTAGGGCAGTGTCCTCCTTTGGGGGAGGCTAAGGAGAAGATGAACAGGCCAGGAAGGGACTGAGTCACCTATTTTCTGCCCAAAACTGCTCGTTTCCCACTACTATTGAAAACCAACAAAGAGAACGATGAAATAAAAATTGAGTATAAGTTGGCAGAATTTTTAAAGTTAATATTTTTAAATTGACATTATAAGTCCGGACATGTGGCTTTTCATACAGTATTTAATAAAGATGTATTCTAGAATATTCATGATGCTCCTTCTCTCCAAAACAGAAGAAAATGTACTAGACTGAGCCTCAGAAGCCTGAGGTTAGACCCTGCTCTGCCACCATTTACCAAACAGTGTGACCATAAGGAAATCTTTAAACCTTGCATTATTTACCTATAGAGTGATGGTCACTACACGTGCTCAGCTGACCTCCGGGACTGTTGAGACAATTCCCTGAGAAGACTGGTGCTCTGAGACATACTACCCACATGCAAGGGGTCATGGTGGCATTAGAGCAGGAACCAGCCCTTGGAAGACCCCGTGCCAGAAAGCACAACACAGAGGAAGGAGGTAGGTGGACAGCGTGATGCCCTAGGACCAGCAGTGAAAGATGTCTACCCTGTGGGAGCAGTTGACTTTCACAGCAAAAATCACATCTTCAACTTGTGAGATGTCTTCTACTGAGTCAAGGCCAAATGGACCCAAGGAATCCCCCTTCCTGGATACCATAAAACTGAAGACCTGGCCTTTGGAAATCAAGACCTGGCCTTTGGAAATCAACCCTGGAATTAGAAATGTTAGAGGCACAAGAAGTCACTTGCAATGGTCCCGAGAGCCAACTCACACTGGCCAACTGTACACATCTTTTCCTAACTCGCTTCCAGCAACATTGTGCCAGTAACTAGAATCCTCCATGGTAGAAGCATTTATCCCACCAAAATGCTTCAAGTCAGGGCTGAGCAAGCTGTTAAACACTTGCCACTCCATCCCTGGGTAACAACAGAGACACTATGGCAGCCACTACCAAGGGGAAAGCAGCACACAACACTTTCTACTCAGGAGAGGAGTGCCATTGAGCCATCTCACCAGTACTGACCTGGGCTTCTCAGATTTCTCAGAGGAGAAAGTGTTTCCTAAAGCCACCCACACAATGAAGCCACCTTCCTGCTTTGTAGCATCCTCACCTAACACATGCACCAATATCAGCCCCACAGCTACCATCTCCAGGAAGCTTAATACTCCTCTCCTCACTCTGCAAAATACTCTAGCATCTCACAGTTGTTTCTACACAGACAGCAGAGGTGGTTCTTCGGAGCTCAGGATTTGGAGTGAGAAGGCTTGAATTAAAAGTTCCATTTTGACCCTTACTAGCTATTTATGGGAAAGTCCAAGAAGCCATCTGTAAAATGAGGCTAAAATACTCTAGACATCTAGAAGCATTTTGAGAAGGTGACTGAGCTAATCCTTGGCATCGTGCCTAGAACATAGTAAGTGCTTAATAAACACCAGCCACTATGACAGCAGTTCTTTTGAACTGTCATTTCACTTCTTACAGGCAAGAGTGGTCTCTCCAACTGGCCTGAGGTTTTATGTCCTGTCCTTCCCTCTCAGAAAATCCATGCTGACTGAAATGGAACAGAAAGAAGCCAAATTTCCTTCTTTCCTATCATTTCTCTACCCAAAGATCGGCTGAAGCAGGGATAAGAATATGCCAGGTAGGAACTGAGAATCAGACCCCTGTGCTCCCCAGCCCAGCTCCCTCATACTGAGTCCCTCCCTAAGACTTGTCTATACAACCAGTGTCCAGGAAGTGGTCCATGTATTTGTTCCAAGACCCAGCCTCCTAGCTTCAATTCAGAACATCTGAAGGCCATCCAGCTCCAGAGGTCCCCATGGCATCAGCTGGGGGCTCAGTTACACTCGTACTGAAGCCCACCTTCTCCCTCTTCCCAACCCTACTTCCCTCATTCTTTTGTAGGTTATGTTCCCAAAAGCAACCCCCGGGACAAAGTGGAGTTGCTGCAGGCCCTAAACTGTGAGCTGCAGCAGTCAATGGCCATGGTGACTTCTGTGACCTCTATAGCTATCTGCAAATTGTCTTAGGCCCACTGTGGGTCTTACATGCTAAAATGAACGACAAACACTTCCTGGGATGTGGATAGAAACATGGTGCTGCTTGGTCAGCATCCTTGGCTTCGCAGTGTGGCCAGTGATTCCCCAACGAAAAAACTACTTACTGCTCGCAAACCCATTTGGACAAACCAAGAATTCAGTGTGAGTGGCCCCTCACAACAGTCCTGACCTTAGTCCACCACTAGGAAGATGATTCAGGAGCAAGGCCTGCTTTCCATACTCACTTTACAAGAAAAAAAAGAAAAACCAATTTTTCAGGCAATTGCAGTTCTACTGCTTACTATTAACTTGAGCAAAGTTTTTTGACCAAGCCAAAAAAAAAAAAAAGCAATAAAAAAAGAGGATCCCCTACCAAATATCCTGCATGCTAATCTGCTAATCTGTCTCAGACCTGAACAATCCCCAGACCCTTTAAAAGGAATGCTGAGGGGCTGGGGATTTAGCTCAGTGGTTCCAGCGCCTGCCTCGAAAGCGCAAGGTCCTGAGTTTGATCCCCGGTACCAAAAAAAAAAAAAGCAATGCTGAGATCTCAGTCTGGTAAGAGGTTGGTTCATTCTCAACAGACTCCAGCACTTTCTCCATTCTCTGGGGACCTCTTCCCCTCCCTGTTTAGGCCACAGCTTCACTAAGGGGGTCACCACGCCCCTGTGCTAGATTTGGCAGGGAGCTGTGCCTCTCCGCTGACCCCATCTCTTCTCTTGATCCTGTAGCCCAACACTGTTTTAGGAGCAGAAGCAGACTTAGAGACGGGGATTTGCTTTCTCATGACTGGCAAAGGAAGAGCCCCCAGGACAGGCCCAAAGGAAGGAGTGCAGAAGCAGGACAGGGAGAGGATAGAAACCCAGAAAGGTGAATCCCAGCTCCAGCTGGGGGTCTGATCAGTCTGGGGGTCACATGTACCTCAGAGTTCGTGCTCCCTCAAGCCAAGGGAACTGGCCCTTCCCACTCTTCTGCAGCCAAGGTGGCTACAGAACACCCCCAAAGCTGTTAGCTGGCAGGCCTCTTCAGCCCTCTGCCTGGCCCCAGCGGCCCCTGGGGAAGGGTTTATGCAAGAAACAGGGCTGGCGGATGGGGGGCGGAAGCCCCTAGAGATTCAGGCAGAGCCCCTCCAGTGCCACCATAGGGCCCCCCACTGAAACTGAATGAAGTCTGGGAAGCCACAAATTCTTTGGGGGCCCCTACAGTGTCCAGAACAGAACACTAACTTGGGCCAGAATCCCAGGCTTGCCTGTTCTGTGCTGTGTGATCATGAGCAAGCCTCAGCACCTCTCTGAGCTTCAGTTTCATCATCTGTAAAATCAAGATAATAAGCCACACAAACACTCTTTAACTCTCAGAGCTATAGTGTGATTTAAATAGAATTATGTGGGGAGGAGTGTTTTATAAATCACAGGAGGGTTCCTGTCCTGGAAGATGCGGCCTGCTGTCACCAACATCATCAAGCCCCATTCCAACACTCAGCCTGGGATTTCCTCCTCTCTCCCCTGCATACTCTCCCTGCCAACTTCATTTACTCTCACTCTGCACAGGCTTCTATGTCTGCACTGCATGCTGCTAAACTCCTAATTCAAAATAACCTGAGAAAATGCATGGAGGGGATTTGCTGGTTCTGAAAAGATATGCAAGCATCAGGCTGACCCCACACACAAAACTCAGAACCCCACCCACAGCAGAGGTCCTCTCAGTAGGTCTGGGAGACTGGACTGGGCCCAGAGCTTGCTGCAGACCTTAAATCCTAATTTCTAGGCCCGTGAGCCAGGGGGAATGAGCTGCTTGTCCAGGCCTGGGTGAGATGCATGCATAGGAAGTCTAGACAAAGGCCTCTGAAGGTCCTCTGAGGACACATCTCCAAGGTCTCAGCCTCTGCCTGCATTGCCCATCCAGTAGCTGAGGACCCCTTCCTTTTTCCACGGAATTTGACCTAAATCCTCAGGGTAGGAATCCTAAGGCCCTCAACCCAAGGAGACTGTTTATGCCTGGAACAGGAAGACTCAACTGATCCCCAGGGCAGGTGAGGAAGGGCTGGGAAAACAGCTGAGCCATTTCGTTTCATTCAGATTTGGGTGACCCTGCTGAACTGGAAGCAGCCAAGGCACTGCGCTGAGAGGCCAAAGGTTTGGCCCAAGGCCCTGGCTCTGTTGATGACTTCTTTGGCAAGTCACTCACCCTCTCTGTTGGGCCTCATTTTCCTCATCTGTGTAATGGGAGCAGTAACTTCTGCCTAGCCAGCAGCAACATAAGGAACATGCCCTGAAACCAGGGACTCATTTGCGCACGTGGGATATGGGAGGCTCAGTGGCATCTTCTCTGTGGATCACCTGCCGTACACCCAATGCTCCACACACATCATCTCCTTGAGTCCAGAGCTACACTCCTTCCACAGAAGAAGCTGAGGTCTGCTGGCTCCAAAGCTCTTTCTGCCTTAGAGCAGAATCTCTGAGGAACCCAGACCTGCAGAAATTTACTATGGGCAAACATTCCATCATTCATTCATTCATACATACAATAAGGCTGTTCTGGAGCCACCCCTGACTAAGTGCCATGTGGTGACAGATAGTGGCACCGACTGCTTCCCATAAGGAGCATTGCTCTCCTACAGAAGCCCTGCCTCCCTGTGGCCTCATCGGTGGAGGCCTCCATCATTCAGCTCTAGGCAAAGGGCAAGGCCCGAAGGCACCTGTCCTTTCTACTCCCTGGCCCTGCTGTTCACTATTTGGGATTTGCTGGACAAGTCATTAAGACAGGGAAAAGGCCTTGCCTTGACTAAGGGCCAACAGTGCACATCAGGAGGCTTGGGTTTAACAGCAGTAACAAGAACACGAAGAGCAGTAACGAGCCTGCATCTGTGCCAGGAGCAGCACCAAAACCTTAGTTATGATCACCTCAATCTTCTTGCTGACCTCGCATATAAGGGTATTCGCTGGCCAAGTTCACAGGCAGAGAAGAACGGAGACCGATTGCAAAGCCTCATTTTCCTGATCCCAGGACCCACACTCTTGTCTACAGCCCCTATTTCCTTGACAAGCTGTGTGTCTTTGGGCAATCTGTCCCCTCTCTAGACCTCAGTTTCCCTGCTTAGAAATTGTTGGACTCAGACTTACTCTCCCAACTCTGACAACCACGTATCTTGACCTAGAAGATAAAATGGGGCAGCGGGCCCCTGGCTGGCCTGTAGAACCCAGAAGGACCCCACTCCTCCCTGGAGAAGGAGACGCAGAGCCCAGCTGAGCTGGACCTGAACCAGCACGGGCCCCACCAGACAGCATCTCCCTGGTTGCCACATTTCTTGCTAACACCATGGTCAAGGCCCTTTTCAGCTCCCTGCACAGGCCGCTCACATTTTAAGTAACTCCTGAGCTGATGAGCTCGGAAGGCCAAGTTCCACCTGTCAGGCTGTATGGACAGAACCTGATGAACCATCCCGGGTGGGAGGAGGTGTGGCTCTGAGCCATTCTCTGGGTTTTGTAGTAACATTCGTCACCACGACATCCAGAAATAAAAACCAAACTAATTTCCAGGACAGGAAGAGGGTCTTTCCACCCCTGTGCAGGAGGACAAAGGTGCAAGGGTACCTGCAGTCACTGTGGGCAAGGAGGAGCCACAGCTCTCAGCAGGGCAGCCTCCCAGCCAGAAGGAGATGACCAGCGCCTAGGTCTCACCTGTCTCTCCTCTTACGGCCTCAGAAGGTCAGAGCACAGGTAAAGAGCTGAGGTCACACTAACCTTTTAAAACTCCAGGCAGACGGTGGACACTCACTTCCCTCATATCCAACCCAGGAGTCTCTATGCAGTCCTCAGGCACACACAGGGCCACTTCCTGAGAACACACCCCTGTGCCACATGTAAGCCCAGGGCACTGGAGAGAGCACACTGGGCTGGCAGTGGGCTGGGGCCAGAGCCTCAAGCTAGCCTCCTCTGGGAAGCCTTCCCTGACCTCCATAGCCCACTTACCTTGTTTGTTCAGTATGTAGTATGTGGCTTGCTTAACTCCTAACCCAGGCTGTCAGTAGATCCTTGGGAACAAGAGGCACTCGATACTTGCTCTGAGGACCTGCTTAGTCCCAGCACAGTGCTTGGTTCATCACAGCTGCTCTGTAAATGTGCATGGAATGAGTATAATCATGGTGTCATTTGATAAGCATGAATCCAACAATAACAGCCACCTTCCCAGCTCCAGTGTCCTCGGTATGCACTAGACAAGGAACTCTTCCTCCCCTAATTTACCATGCCAAGCCTCAGCTCTGCCAGCTTGCCAGTCCCTTGTATACTGTGGTGCCTACCAATTTCAGCTCTCAAGTCTCATGTGCTAGGAGAGGTCTGGCCAGCATGGACTCTGCAAGGTGGTAGTGGCCTCTTCCTAATGTCCCAGAGGCCTGGGCAGAACCTCTCTTGGCCTCAACTTGCTTATCTACAAAGCACAAGGGTCACTGCTAAGGGCCAGGGATTTAGCTCAGTGGTTTCGCTGCCTGCTGCATAAGCACAAGGACTGGAGTTCCATCTCCAGTACCAAAAAAAAAACCAAAAGAAAACCCCATATTTGGGGCCTGGGATTTAGCTCACTGGTTCTGGTGCCTGCCTCGAAAGTGTAATGTCCCAAGTTCGATCCCTGGTACCAAAAAAAAACTGTCCCAAGGGTCACTGCCCACTGAGAGAGCTAATGAGCAAAGAGTTAAAAAGCATGCTGACCCTGGCTTGGGTACCTATGGACTCAGAGGGAATCTGAGCTGGGTCCCCTCCATTTTCCCTTCTCTGTTCCCTAGGTAGCTCCACCCTAGAGCAGCCAAATTGCCCAGGCAGCTGTCCCCAAATTAACAGGCCAGTGGAGTGGTGAGCAGCTGTGGGGCATTTCTCACTGAGGGAGAAAGAGGGATGCTTCTCTGGAAGATGATGCAGTTGGACTCTTCCCCCAGCAAAGCCCTAGCCCTGCCCTGGGTTATTTTCTTCATTTTCTCCCTTTGCCAAGTCCCCAATGTGACAACATCCCTGGTGAACTGTTTGTCATCCTAATCAGGTCTCCACAATTTCAGTTCAGTGCATCACAGACTTGGGCACCTTCCAGGTCACCCAGTATCATGTGGTCATAGGTGGGGCTTTTTGGAGGTGGCAGGATCAAGGATGTGATACTGGAATTGATTCACAGTGCAATGCTAGGATTAAGGACATGCCACCCAGGTGTGAGTGCCTGGATAGAATATAAGGCACAGAAAGAGGATCGCTGCTTGTTGCTTGTCACTTGTGACTTGCTGCTTGCTGCCTTCTGCCTGCCATGAACCGTTTCTCCTCTGTGATGTTCTCTGCTGTGCCACCCTGCCTTGGAGTCATCCAACTATGAACTAAAACCTCAACAAACTGGGAACTACAATAAACCTTTCCTCCTTTAACTTGGGGTGTTGGGTATTTTGTCTCAGCAACAAGGAAAGTAACTAAGACAAAGAACATGTCTGATATTTGCTACATGTGTTCTGCATCCTGAGTGGACTGTCAGGTTGGTCCATAATAAGTGTCTTGTATTTGGCTTTTGTTAATAAATTATAAAAACTCAGCCAATAGGACTATTTCTCTGACTTCACTGGGTATCCTATATTTTTATTTGCTAAATCTGCCAACAATACTTCAGTGTCCCGCTGTTCTGTGACCACCAGCCACACAACACCCCAGGGGCAGAAGCACAGGTGGGAAGCAATGATTTCTACAAACACATCCCACTGAAACAACTCTGTGTGTGTATTTATGTGCTGTGTGTGTTCACTGGTGTTAGCCTATTCAGGACAAGAGAATGAGTCTTCTCCACCCAACTCTTCAAAGCATGCAGAGTGGAAGCTGACCAAGGGCTAAGTTGTGCTGAGAGAAAAGGCTCTCCAATCACTTTTCCATTGGAATCTTCTTCATGGCTCAGGATGCATCCTGCAGGCCTATCTCTAAGTCCAGAAGGTCATGGAGCCGGGTGTTTCTGGAGCATCACAAACTGATTAGACTGTAAGGATGCTTTGGTCAAACTCCCCAACTGCCCAGGTGAGAAAACTGAAGCCTGAGAGAGAAAAGGACTGGCCCAAAGTCACACAGAGAAAAAGCTGGAGCCCGGGGCTCATCTCACTGTATAAACTGACATTCTGAAAGCAGGGCACGGAGACAGCAGAGTGAGACCAAGACAGCAGAATGCTCAGGAATACAATGGCAGCCATTTGCTCCCTGATCACAGAAATAAGGATAAAAGTGCCTGGCCCTTATTGAGCTTTTGCCTCAAGCTAGGGTCATTTAGTTCACACAAGGACCTCATGGTACAAGTTTTATTATTGGGCCCATTTATGGATGAAGAAAGTAAAGATGACAAACTCACTGCAGGTTGGAAAGGTGAGTGGCCTGGTAGCCAGACGTGACCTTGCAGACAGGTAGGAGTCTGGCCTCCTCGGGCTACCTTATGGGTTCCATGGGCCAGTTCTCCAGATGCCTCAACAGCCCACGTGAGTGAGGGGGTGCTGTTAGGGTGGGCCTCATGTCATCACCAGGAGCTGAAGCCCTCCTGCCTGCCACAGGCAGCAGAGTCTCTGAGACACTTCTCCTCTCACCCACATCATTATTAACTTCAGCTAAGATTTGGAAACCCACCGCACTAAGATTTCCCAGGATTGTTGCCCCGGACAGAGGGCAGGAAGCGATTGTGTTTCCACCTTGTAAGCCCTGCCTTTCAACCATCCCTTGGAGACCAGACACTTTCTCTCCTTTCCTCATGAAAGGCTGTCCCTCCGCACCCCACTCCCCCTTACCCTGGCTTCCCACCATCCCAGCTCAGCCCAGCTACTTTATTCAGCAGCCATTTGTCCCAGAGGCCTGACACTGCACCGATATACTGTTCCCTCCCTTGCTTTGGGGAAAGTAAGTAGTTTTTTGGTTGATGGCCAGTTAAGGGGATGGGATCTGGACAGAGCTGCAGGCACAGGCCCCTCCTCCGGGAGTACCCTCGGATGTTATCTGGCCTGCCTGAAATCCAAGCTGGCTGGTGGGGCAGCCAGGTGTGCTAAGACAAGGCTGTTTTCCTCTCTTGGAGAGGCCTCTTGGTGGGGACGGGGTGCAAGGGCTCTGCTTCCAACTGTGCGGTTGCTGCACCCCCTGGGATCTCACCTGCCAGCACCTCAGCCTGGGTCAGGTCGGGTCTGCCTGCTCTCTGCACTTTCCTTGTGAGCCCCTGGGGCTGACTGCCTGAGCCACCCCTGCCTGTCTTGTCTCCCTATGGGTCTTCACTGGACTCATTCCTGGGTCATCAGCATGATCCTCCTCCCTCTTTTCTTCCCACCCATCACAGCATGCTGGATACCCGAAAAGGCCCCCAGTAAGCTCCTCCCTGACACGCACTCCCAGGGACCAGCCTGGCACTCCCAGGTACGGCCTGAGAACAAGTTTGTCCTGCGGTTGGGCAGCTTCTCAGCTCACATCCTTGACCTGTTGTTTACCAGCTATGTGACCTTGGGTGAGACACTGAATCTCTCCAAGCCCAGAAGGCTCATTTTTAAGATGAGGTTATCCCCCTAGCTCTGGGATTATCAGAAGAGGATGCAGTGAGATAATACAGGCAAGATCACAGCCTGGCCTGGCACAAAGCCCACTCAGAACTGCTGCCCCAGTCACAGTCTCTGCAACACAGAGACAGCGATGAGATCTTCTGACATAACTGCCTGCCAGCTTTCCCCTAGTCCTGACGACTCCAATTTCTGGTTTCCCTAGAATTGATTTTTTACCGATTTATTTTTATCCTGCAATGTGTTTAGACCTCTTATGTGTCCATAAGTTTAAGTGTATTCCCTGTGGGCCACTCCTAATATTTTTCATAATGAGGCAGAAAAGGCAGACACTCCAAGAGACACTGAGACGACAGAAGGGATGAGGAAAGACACAGAGGGCCAGGGCTGGGGGTGGGAGCTCAGCTCCTGTGGCCAGAGCTGGGCAGCACTGAGCAGCAAGATGGACCAGAGCTGGGCCAGCACCCACCTGCAGCTTCCCAGCCTGGTTGTTGGTGTACTGGGCTTACCTGCTTGGAGAAAGGTTCCAGGTACGGTTCCAGGATGGGGAAGGATGGCACTTCCTAGAGGTAGAGGGCCTCAGCCTGCCTTAGAAGCGCAAAGAGGGTGGGCCCCAGAGGGGAAGAGGCAGGCACTTGGGTCCTGAGAGCAACACCTCCCTCGGACCTGGCACTTAAAACCCAGGAAGAAAACTCCCCATTTTCATGCACTTCCCCGACACACACACATGTGCATACACATACACCCATGCACATTCCTGTACAAGTTTATACACATAAACTCCCATACATAAAACCGCACACACACACACACACACACACACACACACACACACTTCCAGTGTTCTCCACTCTTCTCAGCATTCAGAGTTATTCACAGAACCTGACCAGGCTCCTGGGCCCCCTCCCTGGCTACAACCTCTCGGGCTTATTCAGGTCAGTGTTGGCCCTGCTGTCTGAGCTGCCTGAGTGCTTCCTGGAGGTTCCAGGGAGGCAGTAAGACGCTGCTCATTAAGCCACCAGCAGGCACCACATTGCTCCGTCCTTACCCACCCAGGCAGGAGACCGCCCATCCCTTTGCACCAGGCCCCTTATCCAAGCCCTATTCAGCCCCATGAAAGCCTGCAGGCCAACCCGGCCTTACCCCTGCTGGCAGAGAGATCCATTGCTCCTCCACATCTTCAGCATGGTAAGGAGGAGTCTGGACAGGGCGGCTCCCTTGAAATGGAGAAGGAGGTAGAAACACATTTCCTAACTTTCAAAGGGAACTGTTTGGGATAATTAATCAACACATCACCAACACCAAGGGATTGTTTTATATCCAAAGACATATAATTAAGGAAACAATAGCAGGCTTGTTGTGTGTTCCTAAAGAACGCTAATTATGTTTAGCACCCTCACACATTCAGAGGTCCTCCCCAATATTTAAAAATCAAACCAAAGTTGACTTCAGGGTATGAGCTTTGTCTGTGAACAGGGAGGGTCGCAGAAGCAGAACAGAATGCACCAGGGCTTTGAACTTGCTTTCTCCTGTGATCGCTGCACCTGTGAGCAAAGGCACTAGCAATTGCTAGATTGCACTCACTGTTGCTTAATTACACCTTCAGATCAGCACCTAATTTGCTAGGGTGCAACTGAGCTGCCTTGGGTGTAATTACTTGCCGGGGACACTACTCAACAATGCAGCCCCAGCCAGAGGAAGCAGGGACCCTCCCAGTGGCTCTGCTCAGAGAGGCCACACCCTCATGGCTGAGTGTTCCAGGGCCCCAGACCCCAGCAGCCCAGAGCAGCAGCGCTGGCCAGCTGTTTCCAGGAGAAACAGCTTCCTGTGCCAGGAGCCTTGGGGAGGTCATCCCAAGATGTTCAGAGAGTGGCTGGCAGGATTCTCCCAAACTGATCTTCTTATGGAACCCACCCCCAGCCATCCCTCCCTGAAGAGTGGCTCTAGGGTACCAGCTATCCTGCCCAGGGCTGGTGGTCCCTGCTATGCCAGGTTCCCATGGCTAATCCAAGCTGGGGCACAGCAGGGGGGCTGTGGCTAAAGATGCCAGCATGCAGGGGACAGGAGCACAGGCCTCCTCTGGAGACCCTGGGAGTCCTGCTCTGCAGTACAAGCACATTGGCAATGTCAAAGTATTCACAGAGGAAGGAGAAGGCACCCATGCTCCCCCAAACATACATATATGCCACAGTGCACAGGTATGTGCACACACACGCGCACGCACACACACACATTTTGGGGGGTGGGTTTGAGACAAGGTCTCGCTATTAGTTCAGGCTGGCCTCGAACCCATGGCAATCCTCCTGCCTCAGCCTCCCAAGTGCTGGGATTACAGGGGTCCACCACCACCCCCGGCACACATACTTTTTTAGAAAGGAAATTCTTGCTGTCGTAAGAAGGAACCATAATGCATATTTAGGTGATACTCTTAAGTGAAATAAATAGGATACACTTGTGTAAATACCGAATAGTTTCTCTAGTGTGAGAAATTGAAAGTGTAAATAAGGAGGAAAATGATTAAAGTGAATAATTGATAATTTGAAATAAGAAAAGGTCCAAAGATTTGGGGATGGTGGAAGGGAAAGGGGAAAAGGAAGAAGGGAAAGAAAAAATTATGAGAAAAAAAAATGGAATCAAACTCTGTGTAAATAGGGAAGGGTGGAGGGGGTGAAGGGTGCACAGGTAATGGGAGAAAAAATAAAAACTAAGATGCATCATGTTCTGGTACAAGCACCCAATGATAAATGTACATGTATGTTATACCTAAAATGCACCAATAAATATATATATTAAAAAAAAAGAAGGAACCATATCCAAATATCACTCTGCCCCCATGGGGCAGGAGGACACCAGCCTGTGCTGATAGTTCCATCTGTGCCTGGGCCACCTCTTCGTCATGCCTCAGGGAGCTGATATCCAAGGAGGGATACAAAACTGTAGGTTCATAACTCTCACTGTCTCCCGTGTCATCAGAAAGTCTCCTGAGTTACCACAAAGGGATTTAGTTGAGGTGTGCAAAGTTAGAGATGAAGAATTCTGGACTGAAAATGTGGATGTCAGAGCTAAGCAGACATACATGGGTTCGAGTCCTAGTTCTGCCACTTCCAACCTGGAGCACCTTGAGGCCATCGCTTTACCCCAGGAGCTTCAGAGTCCTAATTTGTAAAATGGATTTGCTCCTAGAACCTACCCTATGGAGAAGCTGCAAAGAGGAAGTGAAACAACACAGGTAAAACACTCAGCCCAGAGACTGGGCCACAAGGGTACTCAAAGCATGTTTAGGTCACACCTACCTTCGATCAAACGTTGTCCCGGCCACTTCTGCTCCAACACCTTAGGCAAAAAAACTTGCTGGTCTGTTTCTCTATCTGCAAAATTTGGGTAACCTCGTGGCCTTTTCTTCACGGAACTGATGCAAGAATTCATTACGATGTGTGAAAAGTGCATGGCTTACGGGACTCACTCAATAGATTCAGATCTTCAAGTGTTTTTCACTCATTCTTCTTATTCATTCATTTGATCCAGTTCTTCTATTGTTTGTGATGTTCCCAAAAATGTATAACAGGGCTTTTCATGCCCTCACCCCTCCCACCCTCCAAGAGGATTAAGTATGAATTTTTAATTCTACAAAGCATTTGCTGCTTTTGGGGATGTTTCTGGAAATTTCTGAGAAGATCTTATGAAATGTGACTCCCAGACACTATGGGTATTCTTACTGTATAAGTGGACTCATTTGAGCTGGCTGGGGGATGCTGAGCATGGTAAAAAGTGCAGAAATTGGAGAATCACCAGACTTCACCAACACGAGAGGGTCCAGAACTGGAGTGTTGTTTACCTGGCCCCACAAGGGTCTAGTATCCAAGGGAAGTGGAAGCCAAATTCTGAAAAGAATCCAGAGCTCAGGCTGGCAGGGCTGAGTTACCACAGAGGTGTCTACTCACAAATCGGTGCATGGTCTCATGGACAGCACAATGTCTGAACAATTATGGTGTTTGATTAAACTTGTTAGAGGTACATAGTAAAATTGTTACTAGGGAAAAGATAGAATTCTGGAATTTGCTTCATGTCCTGAGATAGAAAAGACCAGGGAAGAGTAAACAGAACAGAGCTGACCTTGAGTTGCTCACTTGTATTAGCTTTCTAGGGCCGCTATAACAAAGCAGTACAACAGACAGTGTGCTTGCAACGACAGAAATTTATTCTCACCATTTTTGCGGTTAGAAACCCAGGATCAAGATGTCAACAGGCTTGGTCCTTCTGAAGGGAGGATTCTCCCAAGCCTTGGTTTGTAAACGGTCCTTTCCCTGTGTCTTCAGATCCTCTTTCTTCTGTGCCTGTTTGTGTCCAAATTTCCTATTCTTTTAAGATCACCAGTCAAAATGAATTAGGGACCATGCTAATGGCTATATTTTAACTTAATTATCTTAATAAAGACCCTACCTCCAAATGAGGTCACATTCCGAGTTATGGGAAATTAGAACTTAACATACAGCGTTAGAGGAAAAACACAGTTCAAACTACAAAGTATGAAAGATGGACATGTATGCATCTCACTAATCACACCACTGGTGTGTTTGTTTACATGCTTTTCATGCTAACAGGAGGGAGCAAGCAGAAAGAAAATGCTTCAGACAACCGTCACATCACCAGTAAAACTTCAGGGAGACCCTAACACTCAGAGCTTTTTCAGAAGAGGTAAAGCAACACTAGGAGGTAGGGAGCTTCTTGACACTGAAAACATCTAAACTCAGGCTGCAAGGCCACCAGGGGGAACGTCTGTAGGATTCTATCCTGGAGGGAAAGCTGAGCTGGCCAACTTCTGAAACTAAGCACATGCCACCTTGGATGGGATTCCTGGAAGCGTGGTGGCTGGAACAAGGCAGGGGAGAGTCCTGTTCTGCTTAGCACTGGAGGGAACCACTAGGATCCTGGGGCTTCATTTTGGGAACCCTACAGCAAAGGGGACATTAGCATTTGCCAAGGACAGAGCTGCCTCTGAAAGGGAGCAGCCAGGTGCTGCAGAAGCTGGAAATCATGCCTCTGCATTCAAAATAGACTGCAAAATCCACTTTTACTAGTTCCTCTTGTATCCTCCTAGAACAATTATAAGCAAGTTGGTATGTACTCCTATTACACCGATGATATTCCATGCATAATCTTTTTGCTTTTATCAATTAACATTTACATACCTTAGAGACTCTCCTCTCCCATTTTAGAACACTAATTACACCTCGTTCTTTTTCACTGCTGCATAATACCCCATCCTAGGGTAAATTATCGTACCAATTCTCCACCAATGGGATTTAGATTGCTTCAAAATTTTCCCTATAGTAAACTATACTTAACAATTAATCTCATAAATATGTAGGTTCACATGTGAATGAATATATCTGTGAAATAATTCCTATAGGTAAAATTGAGAGATAGATAGACAGACAGATAGACATTGTGGAAGGAAGAGAAAGAGGGATGCCTAGAGAAGGGGCAAAGCTCAAGGGAAAGGCTCTCCAAACTTTGTAGGCAGAGCTACCTTCTGGCCCTAAGCAAGCAGAGCACAGAGATGCAGACCTGAGTGAAAACCACAATCAGACAGCAGCAGAAAGGGTCCCGGCTCAGGGTGGGCTTACACTGGCTCCTGTCTGGTTCCTCTCACTGGTAGGAGAGAGCAAGTCGAGGACTGGGGAGGAAAGAAAACAAAGCCTCTTCATCCCCAAGTGCTTCCCATCACCCCCGGATGCATCAGAGCCCCCGAGGGCTGTGGGTAGAAGGGCAGACCACTTGGCCTATGAGTCGGAACTGACACAATATTTGTAAAGTGTTGGCTTGTAGCAGGTGTTGCAGAAGAAGCAATGGCTATTCATAGGACAGGGGCCAGGAGAGGAGAGTTTCGAGATGAGCATTGGGCTGGGTGCTGGACTCCCAGACTCTCAGCCCACCTGCTCCCTTCCAGAGGGCAGGAGCTAACGGATGCCTCTAAACTGTTCTTCCACAGTGTACACAGACTGCTCATGCACCCACGGCCTCGCCCAGTGCACATTCATCACACATGTCAACACATGCCCTCTTCTTCCACTCTCCTGAGGCTGACAGGCAGCTATGGTCTGAGGCATCTTCTCCAAGGAACCTCCTTTTCAGTCATGAAACTCAGGATTTAGGGGAAGCAGGTTGAGGGGTGGCAGGGGTGTAGGTAGAGAAAACAGGCCTCTCTCTCTCTCTCTTTTTTTTTTTTTTTTTTACAATACTGGGGATTGGATCAAGGGTCTTCTCACTAAGCAATATCCACACCCTTTTTATTTTTTACTTTGAGACAGGGTCGCACTAAATTACTAAATTGCCCAGGCCTGGCTCTAACTTGCAATCCCCCTGCCTCGGCCTCCTAGAGAGCTGGGATTTCAGACATACACCACCATACTCAGCTGAGGGTCTTTGTAGTGCTCTGGTTTTCCATAAACCTCAACCCTAGACACCCCTTTTCCCCACATAGCACTAAGTCCCTCTGTGCTGCTCCTAAACAACAGGTAAGAGAATGACATCTGAATTACATGGCCTCGTTGACTTAACAAAGCAGCGGCTGCCCACTTGAAATGATCTACAGTATTAGACCCCACTTCTGGTTTTCGTGGAAGGGCATAATTGCAACCGTTTAGAGTGTAGGAAGAGGAAGCAGGGCAGGGAGGAGTGGACCTCCCAGGGGCAGATGGCCTTGGCTGAAGGGGGCGCTGTGCAGCAGGAGGCTGACTGAGTTGCCAGGGAAACCAATTGCAACACCCTGCGGAGCACCTCCCCCAGGCTCCCACAAGCATGGTCTATCATGCCCCACCCCATCATCACACCTGTACACACGTACACACACACACACACACACACACGCACTTTCAGGCTCTCACACACACATGAATGTTCACAAACACACACTCCCAAACACTCCTATGTTCCTGAGTACCCCAGGGATTCAGCGCATTCAAATGCACACCTGCCTGTGGTTACCAGCCTTTGCATGATATTCAGAAACTCTGAGGGCCATGGATGGCAGGGGCAGCTGCTATTCAGAGCCTCCACATGTGGAAGAGGCCGGGCGATGTCCTCAGTGGGGTGTGCATCAGTGAAGGTGGACTGCTCAGAAGCCGACTCTTAATAATGAAAGCTCTCCTGGGACTATCACAGTCAAGGCACAGACATCCCTACCAAGGTTACAGTTTATGGAATACAGCTGTGCACTGCATAAGCAGCAAGCAGCTGAGGGTAGGAGCACTTGACTGAAATCCATTCACTTGTCATTTTCTGGGCCACAGGACAACCATCTA
This sequence comes from Heterocephalus glaber, assembly GCF_053883595.1. Lineage (NCBI taxonomy): Eukaryota > Metazoa > Chordata > Mammalia > Rodentia > Bathyergidae > Heterocephalus > Heterocephalus glaber. Next base: position 66,849,569 of record NW_028258320.1, read on the forward strand.
CCCAGAAGAAGGGGTACCTGCCTTTAAGCTTCACAAAGACGCAGTACAGGCTTCAGCAGCCCCGCCCCCTGCCATGGTCACAAGTATATTTACAAATGCAGTATGTGATCCACATGCTCAGTTACACACTGCACATGTGGGTACAGCCACTCACGAATATGTGGCCACCAGCAAGCAAGGTACTGGGCCAGACTCAAGCACAGAACTCTCTGCATCACCCATGCTCATAACCCAACCCAGATTCCTCACTGGTCCTCGACCTTCACTGATGAGAATCCATTTAATGGCTGTCCCAGGTTCTGTGCCCCACAGACAGGGCCTCAGAAATGTCCAGGCCTCCAGACTCCTTTCTCAAAACAGGATCGAGGGGGCAGGCCTCCCCAAAACCGACTCTACCTGCCTTCCTCAGCTGACACAGGATGAGGCCATCCCAGGGCAAACCCAGTGGAGCGCAGGGTGGAGCGCTGTGGGACCAGCTAGGCGAGCAGCAACACACCCCACCCACCTCTCAGATCTGCAGTGGGCCCACTTGTCTGGGGCAAAGGAGACACTTTTCCAGGCCATCCTGCCCCCTGCCTCACAGGGCCTCAAAACCTTCGGGAGCCAGTGGTAGAAGGAGCTGTACCAGATCTGTACCTTCTAAGTAAGACAGATCTTCTGCCAAGGCCAACCACTCAGCCCCTGGCTGTGTTTGTACTTACCCTGGGAGCACAGGGAGGGCTCCAGCAGCGCTTGGGGACACTACATTTTAATTATCTTATTGGCAACTCCTGCAACTTTCTTACCTTCCATGAACCCCCCTACAAGGAAGAGACTTTCTGGCTTAAAAGGTCTCAATGGGGTCTAGGAGACCCCCCACCTTACCCAAGCAGGTGGTGAAGGAGGCAGCCTCTTTCCCCTGACACTGCCTTCTACCTGGGCAGGTGAGGGTCCAGCCCTTGGAGATCCGAAGACCTGGGATGGTGGCAGTCTCGAGCTAGCTGCCCCTCCAGCTTCTCTGGTTTAGGGGAGAGAGGGGAGGGGCAGGGGCGTCCACGTTCTCTGGGGATCAGAGCTCTGCGAAGTGACCCCGTTTCAGAATGAAATTGAGCTGCCATTTTCATCTTCTTCCCAAATGTCAGCCGCGCTAGATCAGATTAGGAACTAATCTCTTGCCAAAATTCATTTCCGAACAGGAGAGGTGGTTGTGAGCTGGGTGGAGGTTTGTTGTTCCGTTCCTTATCCCGCCCCCCCCCATCACTACCACCCTCTCTCTCCCTTTACTAGGGGTTGGAATGGGAGTAAAAGCCTGCGAAGATCACTTGGATGGCCCTGGCGCACCTCGAGAAGTCCGCGGTGGGGTGGCCCGTCTACCTCAGGGCTCTGCGCGCTGTAGCTCAAAGAGACGCCGCGTCTGTTCTGCGATCGCTCCTGCGGCGCCAAAGCCCCCGGGCGCGCCCAGGGCTTCCATCCTGGGCTGGAGAGAAACAGGACCAGGGCCCAAGGGACAGCGCAGGAGAGGGCCTCGGAGCCTGCACCGCCATGTTCCCTGAGACTGAGGTCCCTCCCCTAACGTGGCCTAGTCTTGGTCCGCCCTCCCCCGTGCCTGTCTCGACCCCTCGGGCCAGGGTGGTAAAGAGGAAAAGGGAAGGCAATTACAACCTAAAGACAAGGAAAAGGAAAAGGAAAGCCCAGATAAACTGGTCAGTACCTCGTAGGAGGCCTCTTTTGACAAGTGACCAGAACATGGCTGCTGGCCTGAATGCATAATTACCTGCAGGTGAAAATTCCCCATCTAATTTGATATTTGGTTCTTTGCAGAAGCTATAGCCTTCGTAAATAATATACAAAGTAAGAAACCTAATCCCGCCTGCTAGAATGTTTAATTCATCATTATGCGAGCTAATTGGAAGGTGATTATATGGTAATTGCTCATTAGTGGTGTATATTTATCGCTGTACCTTATGTCAAGGCCATGGGAATTGTGTAGAGTCTGTTCTCTCATTTCAAGGATCAGTTTCAGAAGCAGGAGTGAAGCAGGCAAGATCAAGTTCTTCCTGACGTCAGGGTCCAGCCGGGGCTACAGAGACCCGGGCTCTATATAGGGCCTGGTGCTGGCTCGGGGCAGGAGCGGCCTGGGGCCCCGCTGAGAACCAGGATCGCCAGAGCCTGTGGGTAGCGCGACTACTTTGACTAAGGCAAAGCCGACCTTTCTGGCTTATGTTCCAAAAGCCACCCCACCCCATCCGAGGCACCTCTGGGGCTCCTCAGGTGCGTCTGGGCCTTCGGACCTATCTGAGGCCCCTCTTTCTCTAGTTCACCCAGTAGATGTGCAAAGAGGTAGTAATGGTGCAGCAGAGAGCGAGGCAGCAAGATGTGGTTTGGAAATCGGACACGGGATGGGAGATAGGAATCAGAAAGGTAGGTTTGACTTAAGAGAGGGAGGTGGCATTTGGTGTGGTGGAAACTTAGTCTTCTACTCCATCTGCACCTGCGCAGTGGTAAACTCTCCCTGCTGAGCCCCGAAATGTTTAGTCCCCCACTAGGAGAAAGGAAGCGCCGGCTTCAGGATATTGCTGGCGTGCCGAGTGTCTAGGGAAAGGGGAGCCCGTAGTATCTCAGGAGTAAGCAGGAAGCCGGGCCAAATGAACTGGAAGCGCGAAGAAGCGGAGGATGGGAGTCCAACTCAGCCCCAGGGCCAGGGCCAGAGCTGGGAGCTTGGGAGCCACGGGAAAGCGAGTCAGAAAGCTCGAGGGCGCGGAACGGAGAAGAGCACAGAGTTTGCAGGTGGAGATGGGGCCAGGGAAGAAGTCGTGGGTCTCCGCAGCCCCAGGTCGGCCGGCGGCTTGGAGACCTGCCTCCCGAGTGCATTTTCGCACTTGGTCATGATCTTTAGCGCGCTCTGGCGCCCCCTCGCAGGAGCGCGACGGGCTTTTCCCTTCCCGAGACCTCACCCTGGGACACTAGCCCCCCGCCCGCACTGGGCACCCCGACCTGCAGCCCTGGGGCCCTCCTAAGCTCCCCCACCGCGCAACAGGCACTAATGAACAAAAGGCCAATTAGAAGCTAGGGCGGGGCTGATGAATGGACCTTTCGCTTTCAAGGTAGAACCGCCTCAGGTTTCCGGGCGCACCGGGTCCCGCCTAGGGGAGCTGCCTCCTGGAGCGGGGTCATGGCTGGGGTCAGAGGGTTCTCAAAACTCCCACTTCCCCCCCGCTATGGAGATGGTTGGGGAAAATAAATCAGGGGGCCGAGCCACCGATGCAGCCTGCAGCTCCTCATCCGAGCGTGCGGGGAAAAGGTGGGGGGACCCCAAAGCTATAGGCCGGCATCCTCTGCCCCGCCCGCCGCTGCTCTGAGACCGCACCTAAATAAACCAAGCGCTGATTGTCGGAATAAGGAAGGCAGGTCTAGAAAAATGTGCGGTTAGAAAAAATGGTTGTTGTTTGCCAAACTACAGAGTTGGTGATGCTCTTTGGGAACAACACCCCCAGCCCAAGCGTCCTCACCAGGCTCTGAGACACACACACACACACACACAGGCACGCGTGCGGGCAAGCCTATATCCTCAGACACAAAAATGCCGCCTTAGTGCAGGGCACGGATGCTCATCACAGGAGCCCTTCACTCAAACAGAGAAACGTCCCCCCAAATCACACCCACCAATGCCACCCCCATCCTCTGAGATGCACAATTCAGTAGAATCCAGATCTTCTGCACGACCAGACCCAGAACAGGGCAGGTCCACCCCGTTACAGGCACCCTGCAGCCCCACAACTGTTAAGTTCTTGCCCTAACTCAAAACGCTGGAGATGGACAAGCGAAGACGGACATTTTGGCACAATCGCAAGGTCTGCACGAGTAGCACTAGTCTCAGAGGCCTCTAACTCAATCAGCACCACACCAACTGACTAGTCCTGGGGGAGACACACAATTGCATCGCCACACAAGCACAGCTGCATCACCTGCGAGGACGCCCGTTCTACGCAAACACAACCGCAGACTTTCACCCTCACTCATCCTTCTACCGACCTGCAGCTGCCCACATGTGGGAACCCCGGCTCACATACCCCCACCACGGAGCGGGCCGGGCCAGGCCTCGGAACCCAGAGGCCCTCCCTAACCAGCCCGCGAGTCCGGACTTTGTTTTCTGCGACTCGAGGCGGGGACTGGGAGGAGCCGAGATTTCCAAAGCCGCGCGCAGGCCGGAGCCCCCTTTCTGCCTGGCCCGCTTGGGGAGCCTCTCCGGCTGCCACAATCCGCCCCTAGCACAAAAGTGGCCCCGCAGGTTCCGGGGCCGAGGCCAGCGCGCCCGCTCCAGCAGGGCTTGGCTGCCAGGAGCAGAGTGCGAAGGAGCTGGGAGCAGCAAACACCCAAAGAAGAGCTAGAAAGGGTAACTGTCGAAGGTCCAAACCTTCTACCACCTCAGAAGTTTCTGGCTCTTTCACAAACAGGTTTCAAAGCGAGAAACGCACACGGAACCCATGTGGGAGTTGCAGGAGAGCGGAGCTGGGGCCCACTTGCTTTGTTTTTTGTTGTCCCCCACACACATACACTTGCTTTGTATATTCAGTTTGACCCTCTGGGGCAATACAAACTGAAAACCCGTGTCTCCTGAACATCCACTTGGCACGGAGGTGGGGGGACACACAGGGAAAAGGCGCACAGACAACCAACAAGAAAACGGGACGTGGATCAAACTGGAAACCTACATTCCCTTTCGGGGTCACAGGCAGGACACATGGCAACATGCCTGCAGTTGGCCAGGTACAGAGAGGAACGCAGAGCCTGGCCCACGATGCCCACAGAGCCCTGCCCAGGGACATCCAGGCCTGGCACCTGTGTAACACGAGGGGGCACGCGGGTCCCATACATCCGGGCCCAGAGGGCTGCAGCTCTGCACGCGCGCACTGAGGAGGGGACGCGACCGGAGCACGCGCGCCCCGCGTACCCTGCCTGGCGCCCCACGCCCAGATAGTCATCGTGGGATGGCATCTCGCAAATATTTATATTCCTCGGCACCACGGCAGCCCGCGTCCACATTAGACGCTCTAATCCTGCCACTTTAAATAGATGAATTAATAAAGCAAACGAGCGGCTAATAAGCTGACTGTCCTGCCTTTTTGAGGCGGGGGAAGGACTCGAAAGTGCGCCAAATTTGTTTGCAGTGGATCAAGGCTAGCCGCCTCTGCTTCACTTTCTTTATCTTAATTCCGACTTGAAAAGATATAATTATCTAGTTTGAACAGAGCTGCTATCAAATCCTTCTTTGGGCCGGGAAGGGGGGCGATGGAGTGGATTGTGGCTCTCTGAGCCGCTCCGTGCAGCCGGAGATAGCGCGTAATGAAGATGTGGAGGCCTGAGATACAAAGGGCATTAACCTCATTAGCATGAAACCTTTTCTTCTTACCATTGTGGGACCCTTTCAGCCGCCTAATCCCCCCTATTTTCAAAGCTTGGTTTGTAATAAAGCTTTTAGTTTTTTTTCCCCTCAAAGCTAATAGTATTCTCTGATGATTTTATTGCTGTTACACTTCATAGGGCATTTACCAAAAAAATCTCCACTACCACCCCCCTTTTCTTGGAGTTAAAAAAATTAAGTATATAGTTCCTGCAGAAATTAGCCTTTTACCAAGATGGGATTTTTTTTTTTCTGGAAGAGCGAGTCTGAATTTTACCAGGACTATCCTCCGTGTTTGAGATAGTCCATGGTTTAGAAAAGGGACAGAAAGAAAGGGTAACCCGTACTTGTTTAAGCAGAAATCATGCCGTTTGGAAACAGTGACCATCAAGTGCTCTGGACAGCTAACAGTCACTAAGAGTCCTGCTGCCCAAGCAGCTGAAAGCCCCATAAAGGTTTCAGGGATACCCTGGCCTGGTGGCACCTGTTCCCATGTGAGGCAACCGGGGTCTCCCTGAAGCCCACCCCTCTCACCCTCACACACCCACAAAACACACATTTTCCAAGTTGGGTCTGTGTAAAAATTCAGCATGAGCATGGGGGGGGGCAAAGGAGATAGATGTTCTGCTTTAGAGGAGGGGAGGAAAAACAGAAAGAAAAAATTTCCATAGTGCCCTATAGTCCCCACACGTGCACAGAATGTCTAATCTTAACTTTTCAAGGCAGGATGTTAACAAAGCTTGTATTTTTGCCCTGCATTGTAACTTGGCCTTATCACAGTGTAAAGGGTGGGGAGATTGTCCTAAATTATGTCCAGGCAGCCCCCCTGGATCCATGGATTAAGAGATTAAAGGAGACCACTGGGCAAGGCCTCCTCTTTCCCCTTCATATTCCTGGTATGATAATTGCTTAAACTGATTTGCACTTTCACAAAAGCTCGCAGGACGCTTTGTAGCTCGAACAGAACAGACGAGGTTTCTCTATCAATGGAAATAAAACTGATTAATGCAGCCTATCAGGATAAGAAGCAAATGAAGCATGCAAAAACAACCTCATACCCCTAGAAGAGGGAAGGAGGGAGGGAAAAAAACTAAGTTTCCTCCAAGAATGGTTACAACTTTTTCTTTAATGTTAAAATTAAGAGTGGAAGCTTTCTCAGAGCCTTATAAGGCTCCTGAGGCCTTTGGGCTCATCCCATAACCTTTGGCAGATCGGGGCCAGGAAGAAAGGAAAGAAAGGAATAACAGAAGGAAGGAAGGGAGGAAGGAAGGAAGGAAGGAAGGAAGCAAGGAAGGAAGGGGGGGGACAGGGATACTTGTATTTAAGGGGTTTGAAGTCAGAAATAAAGTTTGGAAGTCCCAGGATTCTGATTCGGATTAAGTGTTTTCTCCTTTCCTGGGTGAATATTCTTTAATTCAAAACTATATACCTAAATTTTTTAAAAGCAGTGGTAAAGAGAAGTAAGCATTTTTAACCTAAAGTTCAAAATAAAGTCTTCCTGTACAGCATGCAGCCAACAGGCAAAGGTCTTCTTAGAAAACTTTCCTCGAATTCCTTTTCTGACATTAGTTATCCTAATCTTCTCACTTCACTACTCTTATCTCTCTTTTAAAATGCACCCCCCCCCAAATAGTATGGCCTTTCTGTGGGTGGGGAGCCAGGGCTTCTTGAGTCTAGTTGGGGAAGAACCACATTTAAATTATAGAGATGCTGTTTTTTTAAAAAAAAGATCCACTTCAATCTCCCAAGACAACTACTCTGAGGGCATATTGATAAATCTTTATTGACAAAATATTGACATTGACATACTTCTTGGAAGTATATAGGGTGTTAGAATTCTAACAAATTAACACAAAACACAAAAATATTTACATTCTGGTATAGAAGACATTAAGGAAGCATTTGTCACTCTCTTTAGTAAGTCTATGGTCTTGGAAGAGAAACTCAGTGCTTGAAAACTTGCCGCCTGTCCTTGGTCTTACTAACATTGTCCCCACTAACTACGATCCTTCAGTTTTTGCAATAGATAGATTGAAAGTTTTGAATGGTCATTACCGGAAATGGTTGAACTCAGCCAATTTTTCCAACCCCTGAAAAGAGTTTACTTCATGGTGTTCAGCCTCAGAATGTTAGGAAAGGGAATGTCCAAGAAATATAATTAATTAGGATTTTTTTCCTAGTACGAGTCCTGATTCTTTTTATGGGCACCCTCCCTCACCAGTCTTATTCTCATCTTGCTCCCCGTTTCTCTGCAAGAGGACCACTGTCGCTGAGCCTACTTCATTTAGCTTTCACAATCACTTTGACATCAGAAGTTATCAAAAAGTGTTTACAGACTGCACATTTCTCGGAAAAATTAAAATAAAAAGCACACAGAACCTGTCTTTAAAAGGAATATAAAATTACAATTCATTTTGTCTTTAGACACCATTCGCCCAACAACTGCTACATGCAATTCAAGTTTTTGAAACAGGTGTGGGATGAGGCTAGATATGGAATTTTTTTGTTATTACTAATTATTTTTAAAGATTGGGGGAAACACTATGCAGTGCAAAATTAAAAGTCCTGTGCCTGGTTGAGGTTTTTTTTTTTAATCATTATTTTCACCATTTTTAAAAGTGGACTGCGATAAACGGAATCTCTACCAATCATCTTGTCTCCCTGGTTTGGCATTTGACTAATAGCTCCCCTTGTCAGAGTGTGTTCAGCTTTGCCACATTCGGATCTCTCTCTCTCTCTCTCACTCATTCCCTCTCCCTCGTCTCTTCCTCCCTCTCTCTTCCTCTCTTTCTCTCGCACTCACTCACTCACTCAGCTGCCTCTTTAGACGAGGGCTGCAAGTTGATGAAGGAGCCTCCATCCTCTGCCATCCCGGCGCCGTCTCAGATTGGGACCCAGCGCTGCACAAAGTCTGGGACGCGCTGTTGCTCTCTCTGATTCCCTCTCTCTTTCTCGGTGAATATGTGTGCAGTTTGTTTTTTATTTGTAGGGTTTTTCCTTCTTCCCCTCCTCTCCCTGCCTCGGTTCTGCTCCATGTTGTCCGCTTCTGTGGGGTTAAGTCTGTCTTTTTAATCATCTGAGGTCACGTCTATTTCCTCCGGACTCGCCTGCTTAGTGGCGATTCTCCACCGGTTGATATGGTGTGTCCCTTTTTTCTTTTGCTGTGAGTCTGAGCCTTCTTCCTCCAGCTTCTGCCTTTTGAACTTAGTCCTCCGGTTCTGAAACCATACTTTTACCTAGAGGGAGAAGCAGGTGGGTCCCTGTTAGGTCCTTCACGGCACCCTCCTACAAAGTTGAGGTTCCTTCCACTGCCCAGACCCCAGTCCAAGACCTGAGGAAGCCCGTGCGTGTCCTAAGGGTTACCACCTCGGGCCTCCGACCTGGAGCAGAGCTCCTAGCACTGAGGGGAGGAAGCCCAGACCCCTGCCTTTCTGAACCCTCTTGGGAAGACTTTCCCCAGAGCCCCAGGGCCCTGTGGCACACAGAACCCCTTCTCTCCTGGCCCCGGCTAGGGCACCCACATCCCTATGAGAGCAAAACCCTTTTAAGGCTTGGGAACCCCTGTAAAATAAGAAATAAGGAAAAATAAAAAGAGATCTGTTCGTAACTCCCCTCCAGCAAGCCAGCAAAAGAAAAACCTCAGTCTGGGCTGCCCTAGCTCCTGCAGGACCCAATATGCTTTCTATTTTCTGCCGACCTGGCATTGCCTAAATACAGCGCCTCCTCTGCAAGGCAGCAAGGCCTTGGGTAGACAATCCGGGTTTGCCTGAGCTGCTGTCTCCTTGTAGGGGGACTCTGGCAGGTGAGCAGGAATGGTGTGGAGGTGGAGGAAACCAGGGGGACAGAGGGATACAGGGTGCACAAGCCTCAGATGCAACCCAGCTGCACCTTTCCAGCTAGGAAAAGGTGTTCAATAGTGAAAGCTTCCAGAAGACCATGGGATAGAGAAGTCAGAGGAGAAACTGAAAAAGAGGATGGGGGGACCTCTTCCCTCCTACTGTCCAGCCCCAGAATAGGACAGGGTCAATCTCAGACTGGGCCACCTCACTTCCCACCAAGGCAAGGCTGGCAGCCTGGTCTCCCCAGGGCTGCTGCTAGAAGTCCAGAGAGCAATGAAGTTGGAGTCAGCTGCGAATTGATCCCCCCCTGCCCCACCCCCACCCCAGGAAGCTGGGTGGTGGGTCTCCATTCAGCAACAAGACTAACAGTGACACCAGCCAGGCTTCCCAGGAGAGAGCAAAGAGTGAGGAAGACCGGTGGCGACTGTACCTTCCACATCCCAGCAAACTATCCCAGTCCTAGCACCCTGGCCCAGCACAAGTTCCTGGGCCCTTGAGGTCTCCAACTACTGCCTCCTTTAAGTCTTAGTTCGACTTGCTCTCCCCAGTGCCCTCGTCCCCCAAAGTGCCCCGTGAAAAAGCTGAGCGGGAACAAGGCTGAGTTTAATTTGCTTTGAGTTTGCTAATTGAGGAGGAGGACGGTTCATTTCTTCCCCGGCGCTCGCCCAAGGCGCGCGTCGGTGAGCTCGGGGCTTGACATTCACACAAAGACTGCAGGCAGCGTGGGCAGCCAGGCGGACAAAGACCACCTTCGCCTGGGCTGTCCAGGGGAAATCAGCCGGCCGAGCCTTGTGCCCGCCCTGCACAAACCCACAAGGCTCTCCTCAATTTTTTTCCAGGGATGGAGGAGGGGGGTATGTTTTTTCAAAAAAGCCTTGACCTTTTTGCATTTCCCAGAAAAAGTGTTACAACTTAATCTGCCCGAAAATGTTACTGTTCACTGGCAACTTTGACCCGCCTTGTGGCTGGAGTACAGTAGCATCTACTGTAGCGCTAAGTCCCCTTCCCACCCTGGGACAAGCCCAAGCCAGGCCTGCTTCAAGGCTCCACTACACAGCAGGGCCTATCCCCTGAGTCCGGTGCTCTTTGCAGCCTTCCAGCTTCATTTCTCTGATTGCAAGGGGGCACATCACAGCCTAGCCTCCAGCTCCGGACTCCCCAGTCCCCTTAAAGGGAGTACCTGGGCCCAGGGTGGGAGTCCATTGGCCTAGAGTTGCTCAGAATTCACCCATAACCCTCTCTACACTCTCCAGACTCTGGCCCAGACAACCAGGACACCCCACTGCACTTTCCTTCATCTGGATCCAAGTACTGAACTGATTACTCTCACCAAAATTTTCACCAACACTGCAGAGGTGTGTGTGTGTGTGTAGCCAGGGGCTGCAAGACCTGCCCAGCAGGTAGAAGGAGCAATGGAAGAGTTCCACTGTAGAACCCAGGGAGAATCAGCTCCCAGTCCCTGCTAGAGCTCTACAAAGCTGGGCACCTGGAAAGTTATACATCCAGAGCCCCAGAGTGAACTAGGTGCAGGGTCCTTGGCTGAGCGAGAGGGTTTTCTCGGCGCTCCACACCGGTGAGTGTGCCGGGTGTGGTCTGCCTGGATCTGTGGACTGGGTTGAGGGGCCTGTGCCCTGAGGGTGTCTTTCCTCCTGGGCTGCACTCACCTGAGTTTCCGTAAGGCTGAGGCTGTGAGCTAGCTGCTTCCTTTCTGCGCCCACGACGTAGTGATTCTTCTCGAAGGCGTGTTCCAGCCTTAGAAGCTGGGACGGGGAGAAGGCGGTTCGGATCCGCTTAGGTTTTCGGGCCAGCGCGTTGTGCAAAAGGAAACTCTCGGGGCTTGTGTCGTTCCCTGCAGGGGGCACAGTATAAGTGCCATTAGGGGCCCATCTGGCTGGAGCCGCGCGCTTCTCCCGAGCCGGGCTGGCCGACTTTGCGCTCAGGGCCGCCGCCTAATCCAGGCCGCCGGACCTGCCAGGGCTAGTGGTCCTCCTCGGGCGCGCGAAGGGGAAGCCGGCCCAGCTGCCAGACACGGACCGTCACGGATCTACCAGTGCGGGACTCAACCTGCAGCTGTTCCGGCCGAGCCCAGTTCCCGGGCTGAGGACCTCTGCAGGCCAAGGCTCCGCAGTCGCTTTGGCGCCGCGGGCCCGCCACGTCCCTGCGAACCGGGCAGAGGAAGGGGTGGCAGAGCCCAACTGGGAGATTGGTCCCTACCACCCACAGGAACGGCGCTCTTCCTTTGAGCCTCTCGGAGAACTTTGACCCCAGGCCGCTGCCCAGAGTTTTCTCGCGAATTTGTTTTTTTAAAAAATTTTTTTTCTCTTGCTACCCCATCGAGAAAGTAGAGGACAGGTGAGTAGAGTCGTTGCAACCAGACCAAGACAGAAATCTTGCAGCGGGTGTGTAGGGCTTCTACCGCTGCGGCCTCGGGAGGACCCGGCTCCAGAGAACTAGGAGGAAGCCTCCAGCGAAGGGATCGAAACTGAGGGGTTACCGAGGTGCGCGCACCCGCTCGGCTGGTCTGCGGCCAGGCAAGATACCAGCTGCTCCAGATCTGATGGGGCAACCAGGAAGGCGACTGGCAGAAAATGCGGAAGGGAAGTCCTAAACTTTGAGAGCAAAGCCACTTATTACAGCAAGAAATCGGTTCGCCAAAAGCTCAAACAAAGAAAAACAAACTGACAGGCGGGGAATAGAAGCAAATCCAATTCAAAAATTAGGGGTTTGAGGTTTTTTTTTTTCCTTAACTGTGGGGCTCTCCCAGAGAGACGACGACACCTTCCCCATTCTAGGCTCAGGCAGGAATGCAAAGAGTTAACTTAGGGATCAGCCTCTGGGTATTGATCCGCAGCTGCCGAAGATAGTTGTTGTTGTTGTTGTTTTGTTGTTTTGTTGTTTTGAACGGACTCGGATCCGGATCTGTAAACTAATTACTCGCCCCCCTTTCCCCTAAGTTTTGACTTTCCTGCCAACTCCCTCCCAGAGAAAAATAAATTTTAAAAATATCCAGAAATGAAAACACCCAAACAGATCTTCCCCTCCCAGGCCGTCTCTCATTTCTTTTAAAAGGAAGAAAAACAAAAACCAGACCGAACCTGCCTTTCCTCCGCGGCCGCTCCGTGCACCAATTAAGCAGGTCGCGGAGCACCGAGCCCAGGAGGTTTTTACCCCTCCGCTTCCCACCCCTCTCCAGGCCTCCAAAAAGCGGGAGGGGATATTTGAGGGTCACGATAGTACCCCGGCCTCAGTAAAAGGGTCAAAGAAGGAGAAGTCGCGGTTCGGGCTGAAGGGGCGTGGAGTGGGTGGCCAAAGAGTCGAGCACATCGGAGGGGAGCCTGGCGGTCAGGCCTGTCCCTCCTCTCTGAGCTGGTGTCCTGGACAACGCCGAGGGGGCCGCGCGTCTGGGGACCCCGTGGGCTCTGGGGCTCCTGTTGGCGGACACGCAGAGTGGCTGTCCCCGGCTGCCCGACCAGAGCGCACTCGGGAACAACTTGACCCACGCCCCCTCCCCAAAGGTCGGTCGGCCGGAGGCCCCGCTCCCAAACCTGCTGTAGCTTCAGAGAGTGAGTGAGGCTCCACACCACGCCCGCCCCCGGCTGCCCAGCTCCGAACCAGGCGCGCGGCCCCGCGAGTCCGAGGAACCTCCGCCCAGGCCTTGCAGGCGCCCAGCGAGCAGGCCAGGCGCAGAGTAGGGTGCGGCGGGAGCGCCGCTCGGCGGTCCCCCGACGTGGCACGTACCTTGGAAGCGATGGCCCAGATATCGGTAGCGGTGGATGAGCCAGGGGTAAAAGGTGGACGGGTCCCGCTGCTGCGAGGCGAAGAGGGGGTGTGGCGAGTGCGAGGAGGGCAGGGGGTGGGCGGCCAGGGCGTGCGGCGGCGGCACCGGGTGCACGGGCACCGCTGGGTTGGGCGGGTGCGAGACCGCCTCGGCGAACACCAAGTCCGGGTTGGAGTAGACGCCCCTGCCCGCGGCGGCCGCGGCGGCGGCGGCGGAGTGGAAGCCGTTGAGGAACGGATTTATGGGGCTGGAGTTGGCGTAGCTAAGTGCCGCGGGACGGATGGGGTCCTCGGAGCGCGAGGCGGGCAGGGGACTGTCCTTGGCCACCAGCGACTCGATGGTGAAGCAGCGCTTGGGCGCCGGCTGGAACATGCTGCGCCGAGGAGCGGCGCCCGGGCTCCCTGCTCCGGCAACCGCGGCGCGCTGCCTCCGCCGCCCGCTGCCCACGGCGAGGACCGGCGAGAATTGGGGACTCGTTTGTTTGGGGTGGGGGTGGGGGGAGGAAAGAAAGGAAAGGAAAAAGGAGAGGAGGGGGAGGGGGAAAGAGGCAACGCCGAAGATCCCGAGAATCTTGCACCAAATGCGCCCAACCTGGAGAGAGGGGGGAAAATCCTTCCAGAAGAATTTGCAGGCGTGGATTGGGGTAAAATTTTTTTTCGAGATGCCGTGGGGGGGGGGGGGCTCAGAGTTAGAGGCAGAAGGGGGGGCAAAGTTTCTCGGGGGAGGCAAAAAAAAGTTTTCTCTCCTCTGCAAAAGGCGGGCAGGGCGCCCTAAGTCCAAGGACAATCCATGGAAGTGTTCGCTTCTTCACAAGTTGTGCAAACGATTTGTTAGTTCATGAGCCTAATTAGTGCGGGGATCACATAAACAGCTTCCTCCGAAGCCTGGTAAATGGCTTGATGATTGGTCGCTATTACTCGCCCTGAGGTGGAAGGGGGGGAGACTCTTTAAAGTGCGTCAGAGGGCGGCGAGCGCCTGGGAACCCGGAGGCCTGGATCCGAGCCGAGAGTGGAACGGAGTCGGCGCCGCTGGCCCGGCGGAGCCTCCCGCCGCCCGCCTGGCCGCCCGACCTCTACGCTCCTTCGCCCCGCGCTCCGAGTTCTCTCTCTCCGGCGGCGGCGCCGGCTGCGGCTTCTCTCCTCCCCCTTCGCCTCCTCCTTTTCCTCCGGTTTCTTCTTCTCCTCCTCCTCCTCCTCCTCCTCCTCCTCCTCCTCCTCCTCCTCCTCCTCCTCCTCCTCCTCCTCCTCCTCCTCCTCCTCCTCCTCCTCCTCCTCTTTCTTCTCCTCCTTCTTTTCTTCCTCCTCCTCTTTCCCCTCCCCCTCAGCCTTCGCCTCCTCCTCTACCAGCACCACTCCCTCTGGGGCACCAGGGTCCCTGCAGATTCCCCGGGCCTGGCCGCCTGCCTCCACGCGGGCCCCGGGACCCGAGCCCGCTGCGCCGGAGCTGGTAGGACACACGGACAGACAGACGCGGAGATTCCTCTCGCTCGCCGCTCTGCCACTGCTGCCCTCCGCGGCCCGCGTCGGTGGAGCCGAGATCGCCCGGGGGTTCTGCGCGGGTAAGCGGGTGGGGAATGGCTCCGGGCGAGGGCTAAAGGCTCCGTTAGACTGGACCAATCCCCACCCCAGCAAAATTCCCTGCGGTGTGTGTGTGGGGGGGGTCCCAGTGTCCCACCCCAACCACCGGTAGCTCAGAGGTCGCAGAGTCTGCGCGTTCGCTTTCCTTGACCCGGCTCGTTCGTTTGCGAATTGGGACGCGGGAGCTGCCAACCCTGTAGGCGTGGGCCTCCTACTCCAACTCACACCCGCCCTCACTGCACAGCCTCCCGCTTTTTCTGTCTGAGAGGGTGCTCGCCTTGTTCCCTAAAACAATTCCTCGTGGGCCACTGGGATCCAGGCTCCTAGGACAAGGGAGAAGCTGATGCGGTACTATTATTATTTCGTGGTCGTTATTGTTTGTATTAGTGCTGACATTGTTACTGTTACTGCTGCTCTTGCTGTTGTTATTATTATTTCTATTATTATTCTGCCATCTGTTGTCCCAGGGCTGGGTTGCAGTGCAAATCCAGGACTCTCAACTAGAGACTGCAGATCGCGTCTCCAGTTCCAGGCCGTGTCCGCATTTTCGAGCTCGCCTTCAGTTTTGGGATGATTTTAGGGCCGAGTTCTCGGTCCCCATTGGCTCGTGCTGTGGCATAATTATGATCACATCCCCCAGGCTGCTGGCGCTGCTCTCTGTTTATTGGTGGTTAAAGATCTATTATCTATTCATCAGCCGCCTCTTTTTTCCTCTCCCCCTCCCTTTTGCCAATTACATTCTTATAAAGTGAAGTACCAGCAGGTATTTTGCAATTAATAATAAAAAATGCTGGCGTCTTTTAAATCTATTACAACCAGGCCTGGGTCATTTATTTTAAGGAGGAAGAAATGCCTGTGTTTCCTGGCTAGGTTGCTGTGAGACCTGGGAGAAGTCTATCAGGAGAAGTACAGACCCCAAAAGGGAAGCCGCAACTCCACCAGATTCAACCAAGGATCAGGAGTCCTAGGACATGCTCCAGGGTCCCCCAGCTTCTCCATTCCTTGCCCTCTGGTCTTCTCTTTACCTCCGCTGGTCTCATCCACTGCTATGTATTTGGTTCTACCAATTTCTTGACTTTATTCCAGGTACTGTACTGTGTTGTGTGGAGGAGGGGGAAATGACCAGAAACATCCTTGAGAAACCTTCCAGACAAAAGAGAAGTTGGGAGAGGTGCTTTCTGGTGTTGTTGGAGTTCCAAATAGATTAGCTGGGAGCTCCAGAGATCACCTGTCTTGTACCCCTCGATCTTTTCAGGGCACATAAGCATGCGGGTGCACACACACACACACACACACACACACACATTTACTCTGGGGATCCTTGTGGTCCTCAGCTTTGGCCTCACTGTGGGATAAACTGGCTGCTGCCTCAGGCTTTGGACCTCTGCACCATGGCTCCAGGCTGGGGCCCTGCCTGAGTTCTCCCTCTTTGTTCCAGGTGGCCATGCTTTGGACCTTTTTTTCCACACTCAGATTCTGAGCATTGGGTCCAGCACCTTGGCATGCAGGTGAACCCAAAGACTACTCTCCTCAGGCCTGGACCGTCATCCCCCAAAATACTTTCTCCGGGCCCGGCAGGCAGTACCCCTGACTAGGCTGTGGAGACAGAGGCACCACTTGCCTGCGCCAGCAAGGAGCCTTGAAGTCCCCATGAAGTGAAGGGTGGAGGTCTTTGGGCCAGCAAGCTCCAGTAGAGGTAGGAGTCAGTCCTAGAGTTTCTGAAGCTGGAAACAAACACCCAGTTTGGGCAGACTGCAACCAGGATCCTGAGGTAAGAGAGAGAGGCCACTTTTCTGTGTGATCTTCTGTAGGACTGCAGGGTAGAGCCAGGCTTCAGCATTCAGCCTCCAGTGCTCCAAACCAAGGCCACTGAAAGCCCGCCCAGATCATGGGGCGGGAAATGGCCATTTATTGCAGTTGGCATTAGCAATGTTGGCTGGGGGTATAAAAGTCATTGACCAAGGGGACTACAGTCCTGGTGAGACCCCAGCAGTGTGTGGTAAGTAAATGTAGGTAAAATGTTCAGCACTGGGTCCTTAAGGTGTAACCGGTAGCTTTCACCTCTTTAGCCAGGACACTGGGCAAGTGTTCTAAGGGAGCCAGCTGGTGACCGGGCCTCTCAACCTCTTGTTCTGGGGGAAAATTTTGGCAGAGCAGATGAGAGATGGCTCAAGGGCCAAGTCAGGTCCTGTGGCATCCTCCACAAGCCACCTACCTCTTGGAAACTGCCCTTCGAAGGCCAGGATTGCTCCAGGTCTCTGGCTGGTGGGCAGGTGGGAGAGAGCAAGGGAGGTGCCCACCTTTTTGAAGGAGGAAAAGCTAGCCAGTTCTGCTCCAAGCTCAGGGTCTGAGTCCAAGCTCGGGCCCCAGGGCGCTGCTGGGCCCTCCGTGAGTGGACATTAACTAGCAGAGTAACTCATTAATTGCACTGGCCAGAGGAGGCTGGGCGCTCAGGGCTGGACTCAGACCCTGAGCTCTCAGGTCATGGGCCTGCCGCTTACTTTGCTCATGGCTTTGGGCCTCTCAGAATCCGACCCTCTTTTGTTCCTAAGCCATCCAGAGAGTGGGTATTTGGTTAAGTATCTGTGCCTGCATCGGGGCTTCCTTCCTTCCTTGGTAGACTCAGGAATCTCGACTCTGCAGGCAGCTGGACCAGCAGACACATACAATGGTTCCATTCCCGGAATTTTTACTAACTGAAGGATTTTGGGCAACACCACAACCTCTCCGACCTCATTTTGTCATGTGCAGAAATACAGCCAATGCTGCCTGAGAAGCTGGAGAGGGTAGCAGTGACGCTGTCAGGGAAGGGGATGAGTAATCCAAAGTCTCTACTTTCTGATTTTGATGCTATCCACACCACTGTGGTTTTGGAAACTCAGAACTCCATGAACAGTGCAAAGTGTGAATTTTACTGTGTGTAATTACATCTTAATAAAACTGCCCCCTCCAAAAAAAAGAGAGACTTGTATTCACAGAATTATTGTGTGACCTTGGTCAGGTTACTTAACCCCTCTGTGCCTCTGTTCTTCTTCCCTCGAATGGGAATAAGGACTAGTATGTCGATCCTTGGAATTATTTAATGAGAAAAACTAAAGCGTTCAGACAATGCCTGGCACATAATGATCTTCAGTAAAAGCTCCTGTCCTGGATGTGGCTGTTATTGTCTACCCACACAAGGCAAGATGCTGGTCTTCAAAGACTGAACAATCAAGTTGTACAAATGAGTTAACGCCGGTCTGACGCTGCTCCAAGCTCCAGCAGAGGCCCTGAAGTTCCTTTAGGAGGTGCCAGGGTGAGAGGAGCCTGGAGTCCTAGCTCACTGGAGCGACAAAGGGCAGAGATTCCTGGGGAGCTCTGAGAACCGCTGCTCGCTGCTCGGAGTTTGTCTGGCCCTTACACTTCCGAGGAACAGCCGCCCGAGGGCCCGCTCCCTCTCCCATTGCTCTGGAGTGGGCCCTGACTGGGGGTGCGTAGGAGTCCTCTGGGTTCAGGGCTGTATGATTCCATTTTCTCCAGCCTTGGCTGTCGCCTCCGTGAAAAGGAAATATCAATATCTTAATGGTTGTTGAATAGGTGAGCTTGGCACACTGTTTGCGCTCATCACATTTTAGTTACAGCATTTGCAACCCGAGCCTTGTGCGCTCTGGCCCATGAGCACCGCGCCATACCCAGGTCACCCGGGTTTGGAGTCTCCGGACCAGCCAAAGCTCTGAGTCTTCACTGTGCGTCAGCGGCGCCGCGCGGGAAGCGCCGCTGCCGGCTGCCGGCGAAGGGTGAGCCCTCTCCCGGGTCCAAGGCTGGCAAAAGGTGACCAGAGACGGGGAGGCAAGTTAGGAAGTTCGGTAATTCACTGTGATTCCCAGTCACTCCGCTTCTCCAAACTCTTCGGGCGGCTATGGGAAAAGGAAAAGTAGAATAAATACCTTTAAAACATTTTTTTAAAATCTTATTACGGCAAATCCTTTTCTGGAGCACCACCCAGAGGCCTCGCCCGGCGGACGCGGCGGCCCTGGCCCGCGATCGGCGTGCGCACAGCGGCGCCTAGTGGCGAGGGAGCCGTGAGGACGCGGTGCCCTAGGAATCCCGAACCCTCGCGCCGGACGAGTGGGGCGGTTGCGCCCCACTTCCACGCTCTCGCAGACCACAGTCCAACCTAGAGGAGGAAGTCTAAGGAGGCTTCCTGACTACCGAGGAGAGTGAACGGCTTGGAAATGTATCTGCTTCAACCCAGCTTTCCGCTCCGTAGTTCATCCTCCAGTGCATTTCCAGCGAATTGGGCGGCGGAAAGGAGGGGACAGATTCTGCTTTAAGAAGAACTGGGTGGTGGTGACCACCTAACCCGGGCCAACGGCCAGCTATCATGCAAAGGCGGCCGTAACTCCATGCCCACAGTCTCGGATCCCCCTGCCCCACCACGGTGGCTCGGAGAATGAGCCCGTGAAGTTCCGCGGGGCCCTAGTCGTGCCGGAGTGGGAAGGCTGGGGTAGCAGCGCTCCCGGATTCGCGCCCCCTTGCGGCTGGCGGGGAACGCCCCCAGACAGAGGGTCTAATTATTGCGGAGATAGCAACTGATCCCAAGGGGACTGGTGGGCTGCCCAGATGGGCCCTGATGATGCGCCCCTGCCTTCTGGAGTGCGCGGATCCCACCTTCCCAGGGCACCCTGCTTTGCTCTCCTCGGGCATAGGCGGTGGGATCAGCTCGGTATTTGCTGGAAAACCGTGTGGTGTGAAGGGGCAGCGACGGCCTTCTGCCTTACTGCTCTGGGTGCCGACCTCGAGGGGTCGAGTCCTGGCAGGCGGATCTCAACGCTGGTCCCGGCCTCTGCTGCCCGGGGTGGCTGCAGGAGACAGGCACTGTCCAGATGCCAGCGGAGAGCCGTGAGCCTCGGGATCTCCCTTGATATTCCTGTTGAGAGTCAACGTTTCCTCGGGAATTCTGCACAGCTCCAGGAGGCACATGCAGGACCACTGAGTTTTACCTCCTTCATCACATCAAAACTGTCAGTCTCTCCACATACCCCATCCTGATTTACTGTTGAAAGCAAAGAAACAAAATCAAGGTGGGGAGGTGGTAGTTTATTTCTCTCTCAGCTGCCTTCAAATGAAAGCTAAGAGGAAGCAAGGATAGTCAAGGGAAGACAGGCACGAGGGGGCCAGGGAACACACTTGCTGGGTGACTGCCTCGCTGAGGCATAGACATCCCTGTGTCCCCTGCACTCTTCCTGGAGCTGTGTGTAGATCCCAGTGTGGCACCTTCTCGAATTGCCCCAAAGCTGCATCTCCATCAGGCACCGTGGGCTCCTGCTGCACCAGGAGCACCTGGTACGGGTCTACAGTACAGTACCTTCCAGCCTCTTCTGGCTGTCTGGCACCTTCCTGTTTGAGACTGCTCCCTAACCACCAAGAGCAGCCCCTGGCTTGGAGTTCAGCCCTTGCCTGGCAACCAGAGGGGCTCCTCAGGCTTCCATTAGAGCAGCAAACTTCCTTCTAACCTACAAGTCCTGAAACACAGCTAGCTGGCAGTCCTCTCTGGAAACTTAATCCTGCCTTTTAGCGCCTCCCCATTTTCTGGACTGCAAGGGTTAGGCCAGGCTTAGAGAGGAGCCACTGGCATCTGAAGAGGAAAGTTGAAGCTTTTTCTTTTGCACTTCAGAACAGTGAGAATGATAGGGTAAGAACTAGAGAACACAGACAGTTCCTCTCAGCTGTATGGAGTTTTCACTTTAAGCATATTTGTTCACACCCATGCTCTGGGTGTAACACAGGCCGTAGTCTGGCGTTGATACCCATTTCCCAGGTGAGAAAACTGGAGCTCAGAGAAGTTGCACAGCCACTAAATAGATCCCCCAGCTCCTGGCCCTGGATATCGTGGAGTCTGCAGAGCCTGCTCTCCAGCCAAGGAGAAAAGGCAAAGTCCACACTTGTACAGCTTGCAAGGAAGGCCCTTCCCATTAGCCCTAGGTCGTTGTAAATCTGGCGCTTGCCCTGTGCCCACTTGCTTTTTCCCAGGTTGCCCCTTGTGGACCCGAGCCCAGGATTCAGAATTGAAGGGCTTCGGGCGGCGTCTCCACAGGCTGGGAGCTGAAGAGCCAGGGGGGAAGCACTGCGTGGCGTTTGCAGAGACTGGGGTGCGCCCAGTGCCTGGTGTTACTTGTGTGGGACACATAAGGCGGACCTGAAACCTCCGATGGTGGCCGCAGAACAGAGCAGTCTAGGACGACCAGGACGACTACGAGGACAAGGAGACTGAAGCACAGCGGCCCTCCCCTCTGCGCCTGCTCTGAGCGCGCCGGGCCGAGAGGGGCGCGCAGCCCCTGGGAGTTTCCCGGGAGCCTCACAGAGGGTCTGACACACACACACACACACACACACACACACACACAGGCGCTCGCACACAATAAAACCCCCTCCTCCCGGAGCTGCTGCCCCCGGCAGGAGCCCTGGAGCCCCCTAGGCGTCCGGAAAGAAGCCCTCCTGTTAGTCCCGATGCTGGTGACACACCGTGTCCGGGGCCCTGGCGCCTGAAGGTTGCACACACTGGGCTTCGTTTCCCGCTTTGCACCTATTTGCTCGCCCTCTGTGTCTGGGCACCAGCACCGCCGCGCACCCGGCTTCCCCCTGTGCCCCCCCCCCCCCGGCTTCCCAGCCTGCCCCTGACCCTGGCAGCTGAAGGAGAGGCCCCGAGTGGGCCCCGAGGGGGCTGGGGGCCTGCAGCAGCTGCAAGCCGCCTGGGCCTCGGATCTCTCCTCCCGGGCAGAAGTGAACCCCCACCCTCGGCAGGAACCCGAAGAGGCCCGACCGCCGCCGCCCTCCGCTTAGCTGGGCCGCCCGCCGCTCACCGGGGGCTGCGCGACAAAGGGTGGCATCGGCGCGGCGCGGCAGGGACCGCGTTGGTTCAATATTAGCTTTTCATTCCAGTCTATTGTGCCCATCTGAGATAATATTGACTCTGAGGTGAGAGCCCGCAGACGACAGGGCTTGTCTTAACTCTCCGCGGCAGGGCGCTGCAAGGGAAAAGAACCAGAAACAGGGAGTTAAAGAGAGGACAAATAAAAGCTGCTCGCGGCGGCGCGCCCCGGGGCCAAGACCCCGGGCGCTGGCGTGGGCTGGCGCCTGGGCCTCGGACTTGGGAACTGTCGGTTGTAGGACAGTCGCCCGGGTCCTGGGGCCGCCGCAAGGAGGTGTGCTGCTTATTCCCATTAAAAAAGAAAAAAGAAAAAAGAAAAAAAGAAAACCTCTCTGTTAACAACCAGTCCCATCTTTCAAATGAGTCTGAGTTTCCTCTTCTAGGTAGCAGGAGAAGAACGAATTCCCACATACTGTTTCCGGTTGCTAGTAAGACAACATCGAACCCAGAGATGTTTTCCCCCTTTTAAGCAGTGTCACCCTTTAGGGTAACGTTTCTGTCAAAATGTTTCTCTGCTTTTCCCTGCCTGGGAAGAGCAAACGTGGGCAGCAATTATCATTAAGCTGCTTCATTTGCAAAAGCGAGGTTAATATCAAAGTTCTAACTGTGCATTTTACCCTGTTCTGAATCGCCTCCTCGCAGCCCATCTGCGGCTGTAAAGGGCTTTGCATACGAATCCGTTTCCATTTTCAAATTGCCTCTAAATGCCTGTGTGGAAAATGGCTTGCTGCATTGTTTTAGGTGGCTGAGACAGAACCCTGAGGCTTCAGGGCTGGGGACCAAACGCCCAAAACACAGGGCTTGCAGTGATGTCCAGAGCATGCCCTTGTGCCATTTATGACATCTGCATCCTATTCCCACTTGAAGTCCAACCCACCTGTAAGAGATAATGTTAACTCCATGACCCCAGTCAGGAATTCATCTTTTGGGATCTTTTCCTCAAAGATATCTGTCAGTTAGGGAGAGGGCTGGATGGAGCAAGGGCTGAGGTGCAGCATGAGCTTTGGGAGACCAGGGACCATGGGCTGCTTCTCTCCTCCCTTGGGGGCACCAGGTGGTGAGCTGGCATTCCAGGACAGTAGCTTGGACCTTTCAAAAGAAGGGCATTCCATTTCATATACGTAATGCATAAAATGGTCTGTTTGTTTTACATGTTGTTTGACAGATAATATGGATTGTATAGTTTCATCATGTAAGTCTTTAATATATAACATTTAGCTCCTATAAGAACTATTACATTATAGTTATTTATTTAACATGTTTCATTAAACATTATATATGCTGTGTACAATCTGGAGATATATATTTATTGTGTGTGTGTGTCTGTATGTGTGTGTGTGTGTGTAGGTCTTTAGGGAAGCCTTTACTATGCCTGCAAATACAGAGTTTATTGTTTCAATGTAACTTTATAAAGTCCTAATCAAAACCACTTTGTGACCAGCTAAATCTTTATAACAAATACTATAGGGTCTGATTTCAGCTCTAGAAAAAAGCAAGGCAAGGGTGACTTTGCCATGGGGAACAGCAGGTCCCCTCTGGAAAATGGTTTTCCAAATGCCCTGTCCCTGGGGACTGAGGAGAGGATGTTCTGAACCCAGAAGCTGCCTCCCTTCCGTGTTCTTGTGGTAGTTTTGGTTTTGAGAGCAGTCATTTAGAGGTTCAGAAGTTTCCGAAACTGATGTCATGAATTAAAAATGAATTTGGAGAGTGTGGCATATGACCATCTGAGGCGTCTGGGAGGCCTGTCACCCAGTTTCTGGGCTCCAGACCACAAACTACCAGGCTCCCAGTGCCCAGTGGGTGGAGGAGCAAGCATTCCTGCAGCCCTTCAGAGCCCTAGCCAGGAAAACACCGTCCTGACTCACAGATCAGATGGTCTCTACTGCGGCCTGCTTTTCATATGGATTATGACCTGAATATGGCTCACCCAGGCCATCAGGAGTTCTGCCAGCGGGCAGGGGGCAGGTGGGCCAGAAAAAAAAATCAGATTTCAGATATGCAAGGTATCATCCCTTTAAAAGGCCAGAACCAAGAGGGTTTCAGTGTAAGGAGGGAAAAGGAAGAAGGAAAAGAAAGGGGAGGAGGGGTTCAGGTACAGCCAACTGAAGATCAGAAATGAGCAATGTGAACTAACTTTACAGTGTAAACAGGAGAGTGGTAATTCAGAGACCTTGGGGTTGGGAGGCGGTGAGGGAGAAGGCCCCACTGAGAAGGAAGAGAGGGAGAGGGCCTGGGATTTAGGTCAGTGGTTCCACTGCCTGCCTCACAAGCGCAAGGTCCTGAGTTCGATCCCCCGTACCAAAAAAAAAAAAAAAAAAGAGGGAGAGACTGTCAGGGTATGCTTATTTCTTAAAAGCACGCCCTCCCACTATCAATGGTTACCTTGTGAACATCTTTGTAGAAAGAAAACAGTGAAACCTGGCTGAAACCCAGACCAGTCATTTCCAACAAAACTCAACCTTCAAGGAAACCAGGTCCTGGCTCCGACCTGGTCAGTCCCTGAGCTTGGGGAAAGGTTTCTAAGGACATGCAGGCTGTGTCCCCCCTCCTGCTCTGTCCCTGAAGGGCTCCCAGGCTTGAAATGGGGCAGAGAGAAAAAGATGGAAGAGAGCGTCCTCTTAGTTCTAAAAACAAACCAACCAATGCCTGCTCCGCCTGCGTGCCATGCCGGAAGTCTCTGGGCCCAGCCATGTGGGGAGGAATCTGAACATGCACATGGGGCCAAGCCTTCCAGATGAGGAGTGAATAACAGTGCCAACCATGTGGCTGTGGCTCACTGCCCGACAGGCTTGGGTACATCTGACCCATCTGTAGCATCTTCTCTACCCAGGTTATCCATCTTGTCCATGTCTACTGTGGTGGAGAACTCTATTCTAATGATGTAAACAGCAGAGTTCCCTCTTTCTGTGCCTTGCTTTGTGCCCTCTGACCCCGGTTTAAAAGGCAGCTGTTCAGGTGTGCTGAGAAGAAGATACGGTTTGTTTTATTTCTCATCTGCTGCCAGTGCATTTCACATGAGACATAATCCATTGGTATCACTGATGGCTCCTGTCCCAGGTACTGTGCTAAGCACCTATTACAAGGACTTATCTCATCCAGGCCTCCTAGCAATCCATTGAAGTAATCCATTGAATCCATTAAGGGCTATTTCCATTTTTCACATGAGACAACCGAGCCTCTGAGATGTTAAGGAATTCACCCGAGGTCACACACACAGCCAGTACACGAGAAAGTCAGGATTCTGACTCAGGTCTGTAAGACTCCAGTAGCTTTTCCTTTTTCCCTTCACCTCTAATTTTTTAAAAATCAAATGCTCCCTTTCCCCAGCAAGGAGGTAAAGGCCCACAGGATGCGGAGAGAGTTAACACTTTGCTTTTTAGTCTCACACACACAAAAAGAAATCAGTGATCATAGCATGCAGACCCTGGACCTCACATCCTCTCTGGAGCAGTTATCCCGGGTCCAGAAGCGAAGGTAGACAGTCAGCATACAGATAGCTCCTGTGGTTTACAATGTGCTTGCTCACACCTCCCTTCAGTCACCTCTCCCATCATCTCTAGGAAGTAGACACTGCTGTCGTAATCCCATTTTAAAGAGCTGGGAATGGTCTAAGCGAGGGTGCACAATTGCCCACTGCCTAGGTAGTCTGCACAGAGCCCTGGCACCTCCTAGCCTGCCCACTTCAAGCCTCCTAGCATTTAGATTACCACATATGGGACCACTTAGCCAATGGAGCTCGGTCTTGGGTTCTGTTGTGAAATTGCTTCGTTGTTTTCTCTTTTTCATGTTGAGTGTTTGTTCCTGCAAATCTCATTTTAGTATTCCAAACTTCCTCTGCAAGTATGCCTCTCTTATCTGCATTCCATGTGTGCCCATCTGTACCACAAGCCAGCAAGGAAACAAAAATGTACTCCTTATCTGTAGTCAGATGATATTCAGAGACTGGGGGATGTAGCTTTTACCTGCAATTGTTTGCGTTGCTCCATTACCGTTTGCCTTACAAGTTCCACTAAAACTCCAATGTGTCATCAAGGTTTTAAAATTATATGTATATGTTTGCGATTGTGTGTGTGTGTGTGTGTGTGTGTGTGTGTATCCTTTAGTGACTTTCATAGTATTTTTAATCCTCAGCTTAATCCTCAGTGTTTTCTCTTTCCTAATATATAAAGAGTTTGAGGCAGGAAGAATCCATTGAACAAGTGGTTTTCTGTTCAAAGAGTTAATCAAGAATCCAAACAGGAAATGACAAGAGAGGTCTCTGATCACGAGGTGATATACCAAGTCCCACCACCATACACCGCGGCCATGAAAAGCCTTTCAAGGAAGGATGCTCTCTGCCTTTGAAAGGTCCAGCATCCCTCACTGGGCCCATTCTGTACCTCACTCAATTACTCCACAAGAGCTGTGTCCCTCCTTGCTGTAAAAAGCTTTCCCCTTCATTATTTAAAAATTATACGTATATTTTAATATTATACCAGAATGTGCAAAGAAGTCAGTAACAATCACCCAAATTCCCTCTAACTCAGAGGCTACTGCCAAACATTTGGGGATGTTAACTTTTGACACGTTGGTAGAGAAAAAAATTAGATTATATCCACACATTTTTGTTATTGTTGTTCTAGGAAATAAAAAAAAGAAAGGGACAGGCTATACAATTCCGCTTATATGAAGTTCATAGCAGGAAAAACTAATCCATGGATATGAAATTCAGAAAGGGGGAGTTGTCTGCAAAGGACCACAAGGGAACTTTCTGGGTGGCTAGAAATATTCTATATTTTGATTTGAGTGGTAATAACAGAGATGTATGCAATTGCCAAAATTTGTTGAACATTCGACTTTTTATTTTACTGTATATCTTTATACCTTAATAAAAAAAAAAGAAAGGATCTCGAACAAATATTGTGGCAAAAGACCAAACTAGAGAGGCCAGGAAGAAGCAGAAGACTGGGAAAAAAGCGCAAGACGCTGAGCTTAGCCGAGCTCACGATGCCCGGAGTGTCATGGGAAGGAGGACCTACCAGCTAGGCCCCGCATCTCAGCCCAGTTGGGCCCAAGAGGGTAATGCCCTCTTCCGGTCCTGCTGGAAGCCCACTGTTTGCCAGACTTTCTCCTTCTCCACTGTTATCCTGAGGTGTGCAGAGTGAGGCACTGCATTTTGCCAGGGGAGTGGGCTGGGGGTCCCCTCAGCATCCACCAAGAATCTGTGCTGAGTCAGGGAGGAAGCTAGAGCCCTTAACTTTCACACGGATTGCCAACTTTCCTGCAAGTCACTATCTGGCATTCAGAATGCTCTTCCTCATAAAAACAATATTATAAAGGGTACTTAAGAGCCTGCCTAAAACACCTATTAAATGTCTACTCATAAAAATATAAAATTTTAAGCTTGGTAGGAACATAAATATATTGAATTGTAGTGATTGCATTCCATAAAAAAAAGAGAGAGAGAGAAGAGCAATACCTCTCCCACATACACACACCTACCTGTTTATGTCAGGCATTCTTAAAATTTGGGATTCAAAACTGAAAAATCCCATGATATCACCCTTCAGGCAGCTCACTCTCTAGTAGAGGCAGACCACCATGTACCTAGGTGAGTGCAATAAAATCTTTTTTTGGGGGGGGGGGTACCGGGGATCGAAAACTCTGGTCCTTGCGCCTGCACAGCAGGCAGCCAAAGCACTGAGCTAAATCCCCCGCCCTAGTGCAATAAAATCTTACGGGCATTGTGAAAGATGTTGTCTTTCTTTCCCTGATATGAGAACACAGCAGCTTAACTTCTCAGCCACTACTGGGGTGGGTTTTGACTTTTAAATTATTTGAGGGAATAGAGGTGGGCAAGACTTGCAATTCCAAAGGGGAAAGGAAAGAAAATTTATAAGGCACATAGACCTAGCAGAAAGACTGCAAAGGCAGGTTTGAGGAGTGAGGAAGGCCAAAGCATAGCCCAATATTAGGAAGAAAGAAAAGGCCACCTCCTCCCTCTAGCCGATTCTGGACAGTAGGGCTGGCTCAGCATGGCTGGGAAAGCAGGGTGAGTCAGGAGGCTTGTGCCCTCAGAAGTTCATAAGTGTGTAAAATCAGATATTTATAGTATTCTGGAACTTTGGTTCATTCTGCTGATACTGAGCCTTTACCATTTATGTATAAGGAGATTTGTAATTCACTTGGAATTAACAAATTTAGTCAGTCTTGGTCCTTGCCTCAAAAACTAGTTTGGGAACTAGACAGCTAACAATTATTTAGTGTGATAAGTGTTCAAACAAAATTCACAGGCAAAAGCTGTTGGTATTACATTTAAACAACACAAGGCAAGCAAGTATTTGCTGTGTTTCTTCACAAGAAATTCCCCGTAGGTGGAGAAACACAAGTCTGCCAGAAGATTTTTTAGGAAAAACAGTGAGGTGTTTCAGTAAGTGGTGGGCAGTAAAACATGGCAAGTAGAAAGAAGATACTGAGAAGAGGGCAAAGGGGAATGGATCAGGTTATTGAGTGCTTGCTGTATATTAGGTACTTTGTGTGGACTGTCACATTCAATTGCCACAAAACCCTTCAAAGGGAAGAATGCATGTCCTTGTTTTACAGATTTAACAACTGAGGCTCAGAGAGGGTAAGTCAATTCTCTGAAGACACACGCAGACTTTACTGACCTTGCAAG
The DNA here is from genome assembly GCF_053883595.1 of Heterocephalus glaber. Classification (NCBI taxonomy): domain Eukaryota; kingdom Metazoa; phylum Chordata; class Mammalia; order Rodentia; family Bathyergidae; genus Heterocephalus; species Heterocephalus glaber. The sequence goes on from NW_028258320.1 coordinate 66,877,708, forward strand.
TCATTCTGAGGATCGAATGCAATTAGGGAGTCAAAGTACCTTTGTTAAATCAAACAAGCATTAGTTGCTGAAATGATTTGTAGCTATGTTTTCCCTTGTTGGTCAATTAGTCATTCAACAAGTATTTCTTCTGCACACATACTGACCTAGGCTGTTATGGGCACTGAGGATATAGAAGGGGAAAAAATACAAAATTTCTTTCTCATGGAGCTAACATTCCTCCATAGGATTATCAGTTGACATGACCAAAATAAAAGAATTGAGCAGCTAGGAGAGAGAGATAGAGAGCCTAAAGCTTTACAATGCTATATATCGTCACTGTTTAGAATACTTGAAAGTTGATAACAACCTAAATGTCCATTTAATGGGTACTATTTTAAAAAATAAGATGTTTCCATACTGTAGAAAACTGTGCAGCTGTTTATGAAGGCAGAAGTGGCTCTCAGTAGTTTCATGGAAAGATCTCTAAGACCGATTAAGAGAGAAAAATAAGCACGGTCTAGAACAATACATAATGTGATCCTGTTAATGTTTAAAATAAACTCTACTTGTTTGTGTGTCTGTGTATTCACACACTAATATATAGGTACATGTTATACTCAGATGTAAACTCAGGGAAAAGTTCTGGAAAGATACACACTAAGCTGACCACTGTTTTACTGCAGCAAAGAAGAAGGGAATTGAGGGGTTTGGAGTATACTGGGCACTTTCACAAATCAGTGTGTAATTCTTGATTGTTTAATTGCTGACAATGACGATGCATTCATGCACTGCTTGTGTAGTTAAACAAGGAGACACATGCATGTGAGCCCAATTATAGCAATATGATTACAGATGACAATTCTTAGTCTTCTAATCTTTTTAAATGTTGTTCTAATATGTCTATACTGCCATATAGACACAGAGATGGGTTGATCCCAAAACATAAAAGGTGGAATTAAAACATGATATCCTGGCTTGGAAATCTTGCCTCTCCCCACCCCACTTGCAATTTATAGTGAAACCTTTTTTAAGAGCATCATGGGATGTTGGATAGAAACCCTTGCTCTCCCAGTTCTGAGATACATGTAATTATTTTGCAGTTAAGTCGCCTCAAGGATCTTTGTGATAGATATGACTTCATTATAAGAGCATCAGGCCCCACCCATCGATGACTGAGTTTCTAGGAGAGTCAGTGTGGGGCTTCCCACGTGTGGGCAGCTCCCAACAGGGTCCTCCTGGTTTCTGAGCCAAGCCAAGCTAGCTGCCTTTAAGCTTTGGATGGATTGATCTCTGAAGGCTAGCTCATGCTTCCTACCACTGTCTCTCCCTGTGACCTTGGGTAAGTCTTTGCTGTTTCTGGATCTCCAAAGGAGGAAGTTGCATGGTATGACTTACAACGTCATTTCTGGTCCTAAACTTCTGATTCTATTACGGCACATTATGATGGGAAATCACCATCCTATACATTCATTCATCTGCACCTTCCATGTGCTGGTGACAGGAGCAAGAAACGAGAATCCTGGCCTTGAGGAGCTGCTCAAGGCAGAGCCAAATAATTAGGGGCATTAAAGCTGGCACAATTGCTAGAAAGATACACTCAGAATAGATATATAGGAGCCTCCTCCACTTCTCCCCAGTCTCTGCTTTTATATCTCTCAGGTAACACTGGCCTCTGGTCCTCCAGCCCCTGAGTTCTGAAAATAAAGCCAGCAGAGGCCCTCACCTTGTGGGGCAGGGGTGGCAGCTTCAGGTCTTGAGAGTCTACTTCACATCCCATTGCAGCAGGAAAAAAAGTCTCAGCTTGGGATAGCAACTCTAGGAGGGCTGGAGATAGGACTTGGGGTCCTTCGGGTCAGTCCACTGATTGAGCAAACTTTTATTGAGCACTGATTGTATGCCAGGCACTTGGCGAGATTGTGAGAACACAGGTGTGACTTAGTGAAACATCAGGCTCATAGACCAGAGTATTCACGGTTAGAAACACCGATGGGCTGGGGGTGAGTGGCTGTTTACCTAGAAAAGAAGGCAAGGGGCAGCACCAGAAAAGCTCCAACTTCTAATCCACATTCCCTGGCTTCGTGACCAAGCAAATGGCTCAACCTCCTGAGCCTCAGCTTCTCCTTGTACACAACAGGAATAATAGCAATTGCACTGTTCCTCAAAGAGGATGATTCTGAAAGATGACTGAGGTAGGGGATGGAAAAGTAAATCATAAGGCACTTTCAAATATAAGCTGATGTTGTATGCTTGGAAGAGCTCTGTCCTCCTTCTTCCTCCTCTATTCACTCCCTACTCGTGCCCAGCCTCCTAAGATCCTCCACATCAGCCCTACACGTGAGCGTAGGAGCAGTCAGAGAGGCGGGACACAATGCCTGGCCTGTTCACCACTCGTGGGCTGGAGGGGCCGTCTGTCCCAAGCCAGCAGGCACCCTCCTAAGGTAAGTGGAAACCCTCACTGCCGAGGGCACAGGTGCCAGCTGAAAGCCATGAAACCGACAACTTGGATATGGGCTTCTCCCAGCCTCCAGTGCCCAGGGGCTGGAGTGATCCGCAACTGACAGGTGGCCGCCCCAGGGGTATATTCAGGGTGCTTGTGGGCCACTCTGGCAGAGGAGCTATGCCCTGGTCCTGTGGGCTCCTCAGAGGAAGAAGGGACATTCTGGGGGCACCAGGAACCTATGCATCAGGACACCCACCTTCTTCTCATCCTCATTGCTGCCAACCTGGGGCAAGGCACCCCACCTGTCAGGGAAAACTTGTCTGATGTGTGTTGTTTTTGTTTTAAAAGTGGTACCTGATCTGAAAAACTGAAATATGGCAGAAGAGGGAAAAAATCAAAATGAAGGTGTTCTCCATCCTAGTCCATTACATACATTAACCTAAGCCTACAAGTAGCTATAGATGCCCCTTAAACAGAAATTTGGGGAAGCAGAGGTACGGTGTTCTTGGGCTTTACTTGTCAATATATCTCGGACTTTCCTTCTAGCAGTCCACACAGCTCTGCCTCATTCCTCCAGCACCTCCTCCTGCCCCGGCATCTGCACAGCCATGGTGTGAGTCTTTACACTGGGTAAATTCCCTGAGATGAAATCACCACACCTGAAGCTTTCCCCCACACCTACATGTGTTGAACATTGAATCTTGGACAGTGGTGAATAAAATTAAGGTTTTGTCCCAATTTTACTGATCATTAGTATGCTTAGTAATTATTTGTATTTCTTCTGTAAAAAGTTTACTTGCATCTTTCCAATTTTTCTATGTAACCGATGGTCTTTACCAGCTTGTTTTGTTTTGTGGTGTTGGGGATTGAATCCAGGGCTTTGTGCATATGATAGTCTTTTCTTTTTTTCTTATCATAAAACAGCACTTTATATGATAAAGCTCTTCTACTATTGCTTGTCATACAAGTTGCATTTCCCCCCTCATTTGTCCTTTGTTTATAGTGTGTGTTTTCCATACCAAATATTTAAGCATTTACGCAGGCAAAATTGTTTTTTTATTTATGGATTCTGGGATTTATCTTTTTTCAAGAAAAGCCTTTCATTCTCAAGATTATGAAATCATTATTCTTTAGCCTTTTAACTTTTATAACTTTTAACAATATGTGTATCTTAATATATTTGGAATTTTACTCTGTGAATGTGCATGAAATAAAAAATACTTATTTTATTTTATTCCATTAACTTATTTTATTCTATTCTACATTCTATTTTATTTAGTAATATATTTTATATTCCTATATTACTTACTGTTTAATTACTGTCACTTTGTAATATCTTTTAAAATCCAATAGGGGCCGGGGATTTAGCTCAGTTGTTCCACCGCCTGCTTCGCAAGTGCAAGGACCCAAGTTCGATCCCCGGTACCAAAAAAATAACCAAATAATTAAATTAAATTAAATTAAATTAAATCCAACAATACAAGCCTAGTCTAATTTTTCTTATTTTAGAAAAAGTATCTGTTTCCATGTATCTATCCTCTGAGACAATGTTTAGCATCAAATTGTAAGTTATTTTAATTAGAAATTTTACTGGAACTGTGTAAAATTTCCACACTAATCCGGGAGAGAAATGAAACCTTCACAATACTTACTTATCAAAACCAGAAATGCAATAATTTATTTAGTATTTCTTTAATATACCTTCGTATTTGATTCTCAATTCTCAATAGATCTTAGATATTTCTTCCATGAATGAGTCAATGTATTTTCAGTCTTGTGGATGATTTATGCTTTGTTTTTGCTATAGCAAATGAGATAATTTTTTATTTTATATTTCTAAGTTATTACTGATGTTATATAGGAAAACTAGTTTATGTCTAGGAGTCCTTATGAACTCACTTATTGTTTCTATTAAGTAATCAGCTGCATCTCTTGAATTTTCCATTTAATAATTGCATTACTTATTACCAAAGTAAAGCATGTGTTGTATAGAAAAATGAAAGTATGCAGAAGGAAAGAAACGAAAAGTGCCTGTAAAAACATATGGGCTGGGGATTTAGCTCGTGACACTGCACCTACCTTGCAAGTGCAGGGTCCTGAGTTCGATCCCCGGTACCAAAAAACAAAACATAAAAAAACCTTACTCTTCAGAAAGTCACTCCTAACATTTTGATGAATGTCTTTCAAATACATATGTATACAGTTAAAATAGTATAATATATGCCTCATACATGTCTGCTGCACTAGATATATGTATATATAGTTTTTCAAAGAGCATCATAAAATGCATAATGTTTCATAGCCCACTTTTTCCACTTAATACAATATTATAAACTTTTCCACATTCTTCTACATTATCATTTTAATAGCTGCATTAAACGTGTGTATTTATTTAAACAATCCTCTAACTTCAGATATTTAGATTGAGTCCATCTTATAATATTGTAAATAATTCTGTAGCAAACATCTGAGCTAAATTTTCGTGACTGTTCATGGTGATTTCTTTATAAGAAATTTCTAGAAGTGGGATTTCTAGGACCAATGACAAGCAGCAATCTAAGGCTTTTGTGACAAGGTGCCTATTGATTTTCCCACTTTCACTTTTTAATGCACATGTTTTCTTCACATCCTACTTTCTTCACTCAACAATATCCTACAGTCACTTCTTAGGTTCTTAAGCTCACTAGCAACATTTTTTCAATGATAATAGAATATTTTTGTCATCTGTTGGCCATCTTTGTAGGACTCTCTTCATTGCTCTGCTGCCTGGGATGAGCCCAAGAGTCCCTGACTTCTAGACTGAAGAGTTTCACTGGATGCGGGAGATCTCCAGCTTTAGCCTTCAGCATCTAAGGTCTAGAATCATTAACTCAGCCTCAATCATTTGCTGCTCGCACCAGGAAATTGTGGCACCTCCAGGGATGTTAATCATTCTGAAAGACTGAGATCACTACTTACAAATAGCAGTAGATCCATTTGTGCTTTAAATAAAAATGTTCTTCCTTGTCATTTTTATCAGGGAAAGGGGAGTCATATTTCTCCCCATCAGGTGTTCACTTGGCAAGAAACGTGCTTCATCGAGAAACCCTTCTAGCAAGAGGGTAAGTTTTTCTAAGCAGCAAATGACTACCAACACATCTGCATTGACAAGTTGAAACTTATATCCTTCTATGGTGTTTTTGCTCTTTGAAAATGTTAATAAAAACTTAATGTGGAAAAAAACAACTTTTTCCAAATATGTGTACCAATGGGCCTGAGGCAACTCATACTTTCTTATAAAATAAAGTAGGTCACTCACATCAGTCATATCATCTTAGCACATTTTTTCCAAATTAGGAATTCTCCATCCATCATACCACATTGTGGCATCCCCTTTCCAAACATTTCCTTTTAATATGCTCTTTAACATGATAAGCAAATCTAATAGAATACATTAGTGTCACTTTCCAGTGATGGAGTGTTTCCTCCTGTTACAATCCTCCTTGGATTCAGAGAAGCATTTTGACTAGCTTTCTCTCTAACAACAATCCATCGAATGTTGAAAATATGACAGTTGTCCCACTGTTTCCAAAACCCCTCCTGGGTGTTAGCCTGAAAAACATCTCCAGGGGTTCCTGTCTCACCTCTCCACATGTCACATATGTAGAATCTCGAAAGATATGTGTCTCTAAAAACAAAGTAATAAATCCAGATTCATACATGAGGAGAGTGTTTAAACTTAGCCTGCCGGCTCAGTAGCATTGCACATGAGAACATATTACTCTGTATAGATCAAAAGCTTACACTGGGCTTCATTTTAAAACCACATTGCTCACAGAACACTTCCAAATCTCCTAGATCCAAGATCCTTGGCTTCATATGTGCTCGACTCAACTCTCCAAAACCTGTTACTGCCTTTTGCAAGTGGCATTGGACCCCAGTGAGAGGCAGGCTCTGTTAATAACCCACTTGAAGTAAACACACTGTCATGCTCACATATTTACAACACTTACCTGGCAAAAACAGGGTATTTATTTCTACTTGGATCTCTGGCTCTCCAACTCATGTTTTCAGTGTTAGCACTTGAGTTTCTGGAGAGATTTTTTTTTTTTTGGCGGGGGGGCAAAGTTTTGGAAGAAAACATTTGAGAAAGTTGGGAATGGCAGAGGTTTGTAGCACGCCCAGGAATTCAGCTGTCTCAGGCTTTTGGCCACCAACAGGAAAATATCTGAATGGAACAGGGAAAGTTCAGGCTGTTTTCTGGATGTTTGGTCTACTAGGCCTTTCATCAAGTCTCATGGGGTCATGTAGACACTGGAATTAGACATCCAACTCTGCATGCCATGTCATTTCATGTTTTGGGTCAGGGAAGGTAAAGTTACAGCTCTGATCAGCCCCAGAACCTGACACTGCACCATTATTGTCCAGAGCTAACAACGTGAGGCTGTAGTCCTAAGAAGCATCATTAACTCATTCACCAACAAAGATGGCTGTGCCGGGCAGCGTGGGACACAGAAAAGAGGCCTGGATCCTGTCCATAAGCAGCCCGTAGACAGACAGCCTTGAAGGCAAGTGGAAGAAGGGTGGAAAATGAAAGAATGCCCATTGGGTTCAGAGGAGGGAGCTGCCGGGCAGGGATCGGTGTGATGGACGATGGGAGAGAGGATGAGCTTGGTGATTGGGCTTTGGACAGGCACAGGGAAAGCATTCACCCAACAAGGGGAAGGGGTTCCATGATGCAGCATGGTGCAGCTCATGACAACATCTGACGCCAGCAGCAGCCAGGTTGTATGAAAAGAAGTGGGATCAGGAAGGGGAACAAAGCAAGTGGAGAGGAGCCTCCAAAGCCGAGCAAAGGAGCAAAGCCTTAAGGAGCGCTCTCCATCCCTGCCCCAAACCTGGGCCAGTCGCATCAGCACTGTGGCCTGGAATAGGAGGACTACTGGGCCGATGCATTTGAACCCCTTGGATCTTCTGGTTTTACACCTTTCCTCGTATATGTGAGCAAATGCTATAGCAATTACGTGCTTTTCCTTTGCTGCAGTTTTGAGTGCTGTCCTGGAAATTCCTTCTGGACTCAAAACTATCCCTCATAGAGGTTTATATAATCTTTCCAAATTTCAGTTTTTCATGAGTTGGTTAAAACTTTCCTCCTGGTTCACGACCCCAGAAGGGACTATGCAATGCAAGACTTCAGGTGTTTAATAGATTCATTTATTTGTCTAACAAATGTTCACTGAGCAACTAGTATGCACCCAACATGGCTGTAATTGTTGGGGACAGTGAGGTCAAAAGAAAGGAATGAGGTTCCACCTTCAGAGGGTTTACTCTCTCATAGAAGAGACAGTTCAGATAATTTCAGAGAGCTACACAGGAAGTAAAGGAAATAGGCAGCGTGAAGTGACAGACTGCAGCTGGACACAGGAGGAGGGGAACCTGGCCAGAGGAGCTGGTCAGGGGAAGCAGAGGATGAAGGATGAATGGAGCCACCCAGGTGGAGCTGGGGGAGAAGCCAGCGGAGCAGAGCAGAGGGTGCAGCAAGTGCCAATGCAGAGCGAGTTAGCAGAAGCCAGTGAGCCCCAGGAAGGCCCTGCCAGTTCTCAGCAGGGCAGTGGCCCAGCTGTGGATATTGGGGTTCCCACATGAGCACCACCGTTAGCCACCATCTGCTATGCCCTCGCCATGGCCCACTTCCCCACAAAGTCAAAACAAGTGTTTGGAGTGCATCAGCTTTTTTTTTTTTTTACAGCAATCTTTGTACCCAAACCACCGTAGCGTTTTTAATAACAAACTGGCAGAGAGTCAGACATCTGTACTTGAAAAAAAAAAAAACCCAGACCAAGTATTTCTAAATGTTTTATATTTACTTGTAACATTAGAATAACCATGAGGTTGCTTTTTGCATAATCGGAACCATTCTCATTAGGGTCCCACAGATCTCCTCCTCCGTGGGCCTGGGCGGTGGTTTTCATTACAGCAGTAACATTGATCTGACAGGAGTGAATCTCTCCTTGAACATTTGTGGAAAAAAGGGGAAGAAGCTGAGAGATGCCGAGGCAAGCTGGGAAAAGGAGAACTGGAAAGATGGCCATCAGCTTAGCACTGGGGCTCCGTGGAAGAAGCCCAGGCTTTGAAGTCCAATAGAGCTGTGCTTCAAGTCCAGCTGGACAACTTTGGACAAGTCACTTTACCTCTCTGGGCTTCTGTTCACTCACAGGCAAAATGAAGATGATAAAAGACCCCACTTCATGGAGGTGTGGTGAGACTAAGTAAAGTAACACAGGCAAAGGGGTCTGGTCCAAGATTGCTTTCTGGTTGCCTTCCTCCAAAATTAGTATTTGACATCTACCATTGAGATGTCACTGCCATTGATTTATATCATCATGTAAAGCCAGGTTGAGAGATTTAACAAATGGAAATACAGGACATACCATTGAATTTGAACTTTAGAGAAATAATAAATAAGGATTTAATATAATTATGCACCACGCAATATTTGGAATATATACTTAGGGTAAAAAAGAATGTTAGTGTATGGTAGTGCATGCCTGTAATCCCAGCTACTCCCAAGGCTGAGGCAGGAGGATTCCAAGTTCAAGGCCAGCTTGGGCAAGTTAGTGAAACCCTGCCTCGAAACAAAACAAAATAAAGAGAGGGCTGGGGATGTAGCTTAGTGGTCCCTGGGTTCAATCCCCAGAACTGTTAAGGAGAAGAAAGACGAGGAGGAGGTGGAGGAAGAGGAGGAGGGGTGTGTACCTGAAGTTTAAGTTTGACTCGCACCTGTAGTTTGTCTGCAGATCTTACTGTAAAGGTTAGTTATGCTGTTCCAAGCACATTAGAAGACAGGGTTTGGGAGGCCCAGTCCAGTCTTCTATATTAACTGGGCACCTGTGTCAGAGGCAGTTTGATGTCCTTGTACAGACTGTGTAGAACAGACCTGGCATACAGCAGGTGCTCAATAAAAATGTGTTGATGAACAGCTAAAAGACTGTAAGAGCTTGCCATAACCACTTTGATTTGGTGAGTGTGTGCATTTTCGACATGCCTTGTGCATCAAGCAGCTCCTCTGTCTGGGGCAGACAGCAGCCCCTGCTTCCCACCCCTGACATAAACCTGGAATCCAAAAAAAGAGGCCCTTCCTTGCTCTTGTCTTCTCTCCAGCCACCTGTGGCCACAGAGGAGCCAGGCGTATGTGATTCCCCTCTCAGCTCCTGCCCCGAGGTCCTTCCCTGTCCCCTCCAAAACACCAAGAGCTGCAGGAGCATTGCTCACCACTCATTCCACATCTGATTTTATCAAGAAATGAAGATAACTTTCCCAGTACAGAACCCACCCTTCTCCTCCCCTTCCTCTGGGAGCAGGGAGATGGTGGGTTTGGGACTGGAGAGGTAAAGCCAAATGTGACCATGCGCAGCCTCCCTGGCCAGCAGAAGTCCCTGCATCCTGCGGAACCCAAGCCAGAGCCCAGAACAGAGGACTTCCCGGTACCCCGTCTGGGCCTACAAGGAAAGGATCCAGACACTAAGAAAAGCAGCCGGCCTGTAAATTCCTACTTAGTTCATTTTCTAAGACTTCTGAATGTGTTTTGAATTTTCTCTAAATTAAGATAATCATAAAAGGTTAAGATATTTAAACAGAGTGCCACCTGATCCCGGGCCTTGATTTGTATGCTTAATTAGGTCCCGAACATATGGTTCAGAGCTTCCTATAAAAACAGGGTGCTGACTCAAGGTATATTTGGGTATTAGATGGAAGGATGCTAAAGGGACATTCAGACCCATCTCAAAGCCCTTAACCTGCCCTTGATCTGAGCTGGGAGCTCTTGCTGACATCTGTTTCAAAGAGATATCAAAAAACTTCCCAGTGGCCTCATGATAAAACAAAACTCCATAGGGAGATAGAGATCAGGCATTAAAATACTTGAAATTCAGTGTTGCCCGAGGAATGTATGGCCCTAGAACACAAGTGGGGGATGGGGATGGGCTCGTGCCAAGAGATAGAGGCTCCCCGAGAACTGCTGGGAGCACAGATGGGCACAATGTCCCCAGGGCCTTTTGATCCTTCCTGCACATCAGTCTCTGATAACATGTCAGGTGCTTCTGTGGGTGGAACATAATTTAGGTCACTGGGAGTCACTTCCAGAACCCCTCCCCGCAGAAAGCACACCCAGGACTTCTCCACGGGAGTGGGGTATGGCGCTGACTTGTCCCCCACTCCCACCCTCACCCCTGTGCCCCAGGGAAGGTGTACGCGGCATATACATTTTATTTTGGGTTTTTTTGTTGTTTTGTTTTGTTTTGTTTTAATATTTAAAAACCCAGCATGCATGTCTCCATAGGAATCCGGGAAAGGTCATTTGGAGGAGTATCAGAGAATAAGAACAGTTTAATTACTTTCACTTTTTAAAATTCCTCTTTTGCCACAACAGATATTTTCCTTTTTTAATTAGTATATGTTTGCAATACATTATAATTACATTCAGCATGGGGAATTGGTACATACCCATATCGCATTTTGATCATTTTACTCTCTGCTCCCTGCTCTCTTTCCTTCCCCAATCCCTTCCCATGTCCCATGTCCTCCAGATTCCAAATTTCTGCCCATAAAAGTCTCTAACATAGACAACTCGGGCCCATTCTGTTTGTGAAAATTGATGTCGCACACTGGAAATGGCTGCCTATTACACAGAGTCACCTAAGGCCATTAACTGATGGCCCATCCCACCCTCCCATGGCTTCCGGGCACCGGAGCTCTCTCCAGTTCATCATCCATCCACATCCTCACTCTCCTTTGAGCAAGGACTCCTCCAGCACCTGTCACAGGATGGAAGCAGAGCTGATCCTGCCCTCTAGGAGCTCCCATCACAGGAAGCTGTGCCTGGGAGTGGGGTGAGCAGCAGGAGCCCAGGAGCACCAGAGAAAGAGGTCACTTCCAGCGCAGCAAACAGGGTGGCTTCACAGAAGACAGTGTGTATCCAGGCTCTGAATGATACGCTCACTTGGGCAACGGTACCAGAGGTGACAAGGCCATGGAGGGGGGACAGCGTGGACCAAAGTTTAAAGAATAGAAGCCACTGAGCGATCCAAAAACAGTGGGTTGCTTTCCTGGTTACATATAGCATCCACATGCCACTCATGAGATTCTCAAGCACCCTTATGAGGTCGACAAGGCAGGGACAGCCCTTTCTGGTCTATAAATAAGAACACCAAGGTGGGTAGAGTTGCATGCATTTCCCAAGGTTTCACAGTTCAGGTGCAGCAGAACCAGATTTAAATTCAGGTTTGGACTTCTCAGGCTCGCCGAGGGCTGAGAAGTTAAGACAAGGGTCAGTTTTCAGAGGATCTCAAATAAGGTCTAGGCAGGTAACTATTTCCTCTGCAGTCCTGGCAATCCATGGAGGGTTTTGAGCTGGCCTGTAAGATCCACTGGGCAGCTGTAAGCAGGATAACCTGGAGCAGAAGGAGGCTGGGGGGCAGGAAAATGAAGGAAGCAGCTATGATAGACCTTCTGAGGTCATCAGAGCCCAACAGGGCTGGGGACCAGGGAGGAAGGGGAACATGGATGCAAGGAAAGGAAGAAAGAGACCCCCTCCAGAAGGCAGGAAGTTTCGAACACTGCGGGGAGCCAGCTTTTCACATATATGACTTCTCTGCAGCCTCCTAACAACCCAGTGAATTGGCTACTCTGTTGGCTCTGTTGTAAAGGTGAGCAAGCCGAGGCACAGAGTAGTTAATGAACTTGATCATGGTTTCCCGGGGAGGAAATGGTTTAAACTGGAATGTGCCCAGATCTTCCCACCCCAAGCCTGACCTTCTGCTACCTACAATCACCCTCATTAGGTTTCATCTGCCACTCAAATAGCCAGGGAGGGTTGGCTCCCCATTGCCCATCAAAAACTGCATCTGCCAAGCTGCCCCTGGCCTGCAAAAACCTCCCCAGTCTGGCTCAAAGCTACATTCTTGTTTTGTTCCCTTGCCCCTAAGTCCCAGAGGGGCCCTGCTGCCACTGCACAGCATGCAGGAGGCCAGATCTGGGCTGTGATACAGAGAGGGAATGAGTCCTGTGAGCCGGAGACCCATCCTGGGGCGTCGCAGCAGGAGACCTCCAAGCCAGGCCAAGCCAAGTGGGACTAAGATCAAAGCCAGCGGGGGTGGCAAGGCAACAAGGAACAGAAGTGAGCAGGGCGGAGGCTGCCCTATCATTCCTGTGGCTTCGCTGATGGGCCGGGGCCTCTTTGAAGGTCTAGGACATCCTAGCCTGGACTGCAAGGTAGAAGTCTTGGATCCCAGCCCTGCCAAGACCTCTTCCTACCCCAGGTCCTATGCCAGCGGCTGGGAGCCCAGCAAAGAGGGTGGAAGAGCTGTCTGTGAGTAAATGCCCAGTAAATTTCCCAGCCCAGCTGCATGGCCCCCCCAGGAATCCCTCTGCCCAGCTGTCCCTCCACAGCATCTTAGGACACGGTGTCCACATTCATGCTGTCTGGTGTGCATTATTTCCAATTAGTAACTACCATTGATTAAATGCATAATAAGGTCACTTTAGTGTCCCTATTAACTGCCTGTCTCTGCAGTGAATGCATCAGCTCCACAGAAGCAGGAACCTTCTCTATCTTGTGTGTCATTGCTCCCAGCAACAAAGGGCTTGGCAAGAAGTTCTGTTCAAAGATACTTAGTAAATCAAGTAAAGGGCTTTTCTTTCTCCAAGAACGCCTTCAATTATTTTGTCCCCCCTCCCCCATACACACCATGGTTCTACATTTGGAAGGCTGTTGCAGAGCAAAGGCACTTACTGTGTGCTAACTGCTTCCCTACTGCAAAAGGTGCTGCCATTTGGGTGGCTCTGGCTCCCACAAGAGAATTAACATTGCCACGTCCAGCTGATATCATTTCAGATCATCACAAAGGAATGTGACATGTTGGGCAGCCCAAGTGATCTTGCTGGGAGTAGCTACACTATCTTCTCTAGACTATTAGAAATTGCAAAAATGCTCAGGAATCTGCAGAAAAATCTCAGCCAACCCTACAGCCCAGGGATCCCTGGGCTGGTATGTCCTTGGCTAAGTCTAAGATCAAGGCTGGCTCCCTCTGAAGATCCTGAAGGAGACTCTCTCTCACGCCTCTCTCCTAGCTAGTGGTAATCACTGGCACTCCTCGGTGTGCCTTCACTCACAGTGCCATCATTCCAATCTGTCGCCATTCTCAAATGGTATTCTCCTCTCTGTGTCTTTGTGTGTCTTGTTTCCAAGTTTCCCTCTTCTTAGAAGGACCCATGTCATTGGATTAAGGACCACCGCAAAGATCTCATCCTAGCTGGATTACATCTCTAAAGACCCTAATTCCAAGTCCGGTTACATCCACAGGTTCTGGTAGACATGGATTTGGGGGATGCTATTCAACCCAGTATCTCCTGCCCCAGAGAGGAGAGGACCATGCTGACATTGGAGTCTGGTAGAGTCAGACAGAGGTAATAGCTCCCTACTGGTTCTTCTCTGGCCAGTGTTGCTAGGAATTTCCACTTGGGATTCTAGAACGCAAGACCACTGGTGAAGAAAGGGAAAAGTTTCAGTCTCTAAGAGACCTTCAAAACAGGCCAGTCTGGCTCACTTGGCCAGCAATAAGATTGGTGCCATTATCAGGCACTCTGAAGTATTTTGCTTCTCATTTTATAGTTGAAAACACTGAGGTCTAGAGAAATTCTTTTCCTTAAATTGAACAGTTAGTAAGAGAAGAATTCAGGTCCAGAGTGAGCCCTTGACTGTCCAGTATCCCTTGTACTCGGTCCTTTGTCTTAAATACTTCATTCTCACAGTAATCCTTAAAAGCACTCATGGGTGCCTTGTAGGGATCAAGAAGACTTTTTTTCCACCACAATTTGCATCAGCCTCCCCAGAGACACCTCAGTTTTTAAAAAATAATAATGCTATTTTTGATACAGATGTGTTCATAACTTTATGAAAAGTGTGAATAAAAACATCTTTTTAAAACTGCAAATATTTTTTATTGTAATGTAGCATCTGTGTAGATGCAGTGGGCTTGATTTGCCAATGTTACAGCTTCCGAACTCCATCCCTTGAAACTCCCTCTCTTTCCAACCACGGTCCCCCAGATCCCTGCAGCATGGAATTCTGGAGTCGTAACAGAATCATGACAATGTTCACTACTGTCTCAGCACCCATGTCAAGCTCTGTGCCATGAGTTGCCCCTGAATTATCTCATTTTATCCTTCCCACAGTGCTTTGAGGAAAGAACTTCCTTCTCTCTTAGCAGATGGGAAACTGAGGACAATTTTGGCCCACAGACATGTTTTGTGTGCGCGGGGTTCTCATCTGCATGTCTCTGGGTGGGACAAGCACTCTCCAGTTGTCAAAGGTCCCATCCTCCCCTGCTATTGTAATTACACTTACTAGATAAAACAAGGCAATGCTTTCTTAAAATTGCTTTATTGACATAGTCACATGCTATCCTATTCATCTTTTTAAAGAATGTAAGTCAGTGGATTTTAGCAAACAGAGATGTGGGCAATTGTTACCACAGTCAATTTGAGGATATTTCCAACACCTCAAAGAGAAGGCCTCTGCCCTTTAGCTGTCGCCTCTCTCCCCTCTCCTTCCCCTACCAGCCCGAAACAGCCACTAGTCTACTTCTTATCTCCATGGAGTTGCCTATTCTAGACATTTCACATAAGCAGAATGATACATGTGGCCATGTGTCTGCCTTCTTTCACTTAATGGTCTCTAGGTTCATCCACTTTGTGGGTTGGATCAGTACTTTCCTGGGTGAATAATATTTCATTGTATTGATATGCCACATTCAACTTTTCTCCACATGTGGGTTGGTGAGGGTTTGGGAAGTCATGTTTTCTTGATACAATGTATCAGTCCCTGTCTCAAGTGCTTTATCTCATTAAATCCTCACAACCTTTTGAGGTGAGTGTTATGATTACCTTATTTCATTATTACCCTTATGTCTCACAGGACACTGAAGCACCAAATGCCTTATCTAATGTGCCCAAGGTCAAACACCTAGTGCATATCTGCCTGGCCCCTGAGTTTGTTTGTGACTCTAATAGTACCTGATCCCTCCTTTTCATTAGGGTCTTCAGAGGCAGCACATACACCCCTCAGCCCACTCATTATCCACAAGTGGAGCTCAAAATGCAATGAGAACTTTCTTTCATTACCCAATCCCTCAACCTGGGGGCTGTCCAATCCCTTCTCAGTCAGGAGCATTCCAAAAAACCACTCCTGCAATACAGATAAACATCTTTATTTAACAAATGATGTTTGGCCAACAAAACCCTTTAAGGGGTGTTATTTGAGCCCTATAAAATCCTCCTTCTTTAGTACTTTGCTAATTCAATATTTGTGATCTTTTCAAGAGGCTGAACTGGGCAAGAGCAGGAGTCAGTCAGCAAACCTTTCTTTGTAGAAAGTGGAAATTCAGAGTATAAACAGGATTGAAGATGGCATGCTTAAACAAAGTGTTTTCAGGCCTCCTTAGAAACAGCCAGGAGCAATGCAGGCAACCAGGTGCTGAGAGGTAAGTTCCATACATTCTTTTTTTATTCTGGAAGCAGAAAAGACCTCGCAGGCAACCTTGCTACTACCGTAGGATGACAGCTGATCTTTAAAATATGCTAGTTTTCAGACTCAGGCTCTGTATCTCAGAACCAAATCCCTAGTTCAAGTTTTCCCTTCTGTGAAAAGGCTTTTTCTGCCAATCAGATATTCAGCAGAACTAGGGGGCAATGCTTAAAGCAGTTATCCCAGGCTGAGAAGCAGTTACCTTCAGATCCTAGAAGGGGCTAGGAAAAAAGAGGCTATAGGGGAAATTCTGGGCATGAAGGACTCCTTCTTTCTTTCACAAACCTGTTGTTCTTTTGAAGGAGAAACTCCACCCAGCAAAGAAGTCTGAAGCAGTAGGAGAGGAACCCTTAGTACTGTAAACCTACTGAGTCACAGTCACCTTTGATGCAGGCCTTTCCTGTGACCTGCAAGAGAAGGAGTAGGGGTATCTACAGATCCCAGTCTCCAGGGGAAAACCTTCCACTTCTTCTAGAATGTTAGACCCTGGGCTGTAACATATGGGCTCAGGCCATGCCATTCTGTCTGGATTTGGGAATTAAATTTTATTTTAAAATAACAGAGACTTCAATCTTTTGCAGTCTTTCAGAGGATGCCTTTTATCCTGCCTTCCAGCACCTTCAGTGACATTCTGTTTGGGGAGGAGAGCAGAGACTTGGCAATTCCACAGTCTTATGACCCACTGTACTAGCTTGGACCAGCCTCACAGATGTGGATGTGAAAGATTCTGATCAGGAAAGCCAGAGAACTAAGGCAAGGGGCTGACTTCCTAACTGGTGTTGTAGCTGATTTCTCCCCTCTAGAAAATGGAATATCTAACTGGAAGGAAGTGTGCCAAGCTTGTAACTCCTATGCCAGTTCAGGTCCATTGGTAGAGGCTGCCTGGAGGGCTGTGTTGAGAAGCTTTTGAGGGTTAGCAGGAAAGAGAGCTGGGGTCCATTAGCAATGTCTTCTCTGAGCAAGGGAGAGCGAGCAGGAGCACATTTACTTGCCATATATTCACCACTCCTGATATTGATACACCCAAAGTCTTCTTGAGTTCAGATCTTATACAAGGACTGTTCCCATACACCAGGAAGTGACAGCAATCTACAGATAATTGCTTGTGATTTCAGGCCATGGGCATTACCAACAACCAAGGTAAGGGGACCCTAGTTCTTCTGCAGACTAGAAATACTAACAGACTGTCTTTCCCTGGTCAACCCAGAACTGAGAAGCCAACATGAATAGCCCCTTCCCTGGTGACTCACCATGAGAGAAAGGCAAGAAGCAGCCCTCCTCGGCCCACTTTAGTCATGAGAGACCGAGAAAGCAAAATGTCATCTGCAAAAGTGAAAAGAACTTTGAGCAGAGGTGCACTGGGAATGGAGTCGCCCCCTGTCTGTAAATTGAGGACAACAACAGTTGTCCTCCCTGGAGGAATTCCTCGTGACACGCAATGAGATAATCATACAAAGAGCTCAGCACAGTGCCTGACACCCAGCAATCACACCTAATCAAGTGACCCAGTGCTCTCGTATCATTCTTTAGCTCACTCTTTGGTGGCACTGGGACTGAGGATATTAAATCTATTCTGAAACTGGTCCGCCCATCGGCAGGGCGGGAGCTCTCCATCTCACCACCAAGGCCCCATGGTCACCAGTTCCAATAACACAATTAGTCATCTTTCATTCTTAAGATATCTACCCATGGGTGGGTGCACGTGTGCAGGTATGAGGGTATATGTGCTGCTCCGAGAAGGGGGAAAATCCATATTCTCTCTCTTCTGATCGAATTAATCAAATAAATCTTCTGCAAGGAGCTGCTAAATGAATCACAGATGGCTATGCCCTTTTACAGGTTGCAGAAAGCACTCGTTACAGTTCTTTTAATTTATCAGAGGAAAAAAGATGCCCTCGTGTGCCCCTTCCCTCTTGCAGTAATAATCAGAACCAGTCTATTTTCCAAGGGTCCGAGACTCATTTTCAAAAAATGTGTATCAATAGATGTAACAGCAGGAAGATTATTTTGCCAAGTTCCAGCCTCCAGCACGGCGAAGGTACCCTGGCTGGGGAGAGCGTTTATAAAACCACATTTAATAAAAGAGAGTGTTATATTAAGTATGTTTGCTAGTATATTTAAGCATATGGTTTCCATATCAGGCAGAAAGATGGCAAACACATGCTTTACCTTCTTTCTAACCTCTCCTAGATATGTCCTTTCTAACGGGCGGTGGGATGGGAGGATTTTTCTGTGTGTGTGTGTGTGTGTGTGTGTGATGTGTGTGTGTGTGGATGTGAGTGTGTTGTTTTGTTTTGCTTTTTACAAGTAGGGCTCATGTGGAAAAGCATAGAGAAATGTTCACAGAACATGTGGAGACTGCTTTTTCTACTTCTGTAATTAGCCCAAGAGAGTCGTTTGGCTTTCTTTCTGCAACTACCCTAACACTCTCCAGCACCTCTGGCCTTCTCCAATGCACGAGGAGATGGCCAGCGTGAAAGTGTGAATCAATTTCAGCTGCAAAGAACTTGAGCTCCTGGATTTTAAATGTGAACACCAAGGTAAAAGCAAGATCTCCCGGATGCCTGCCTGCCTGGCTTTATGTCCTCAAACGTCCTTGTTTACCAGACCAGCCATCCAAGCATTTGTCTCCCCAGAGATCCCTTTTTGGCACTTGGGCTGAGTATTGGGGATTTTCTCTGTTCCCTGCAGGTTAGCGTCATCGCCTGTGCCCTGTACTCACAGGGTCCCGGGAAAGGCAACTAGGAAAGACTTCCATGGTCCACCATCATAAAACAATCTAAGCAATCCCCCAATGAGACAATACTGGAAGTCCAAAGGCCAAACTAGAAAGGGGACTGGGCGGGGGTCTCTGCAGTGAGGCTGCCCAGCCCACCCCCCACATCAGCCCAAGCAGATTTGCCTGAACGAGTTATAAATCTACTGGTACCATTTCTTTTTCGTCACTTGCCTAATCCTGTGCCCTTCGTTTCATGTGCTGTAATTATTAACATCTGCTTTCTGAGCCTGGCCCGCATGGAGTTTGCAAAGGCAGTTTTCAGTCCAGAACAATGGTGACAGCTGTTTCATTTAGCCTAGGGCCAGCACTTCCTGTTCAGTCTACATCTGCCCTTCTGTGTCCAATTTCTGTTTCAGGGTTTTGTGTTTTGTTTTCTATTTTTTTTCCCTTCATCTGACCTTGCTATATGTTTAAGAAGAATTTCTAACTTAGCACTGCAGCTAGTATTTCTAGCACATATGCTTATTAGATTGACAACAGCCAAGGGGGAGACAGGAGAAAGCCCAGATTGTCTCCAGCAGCTCATGCGGTGGAGTGTAGGGGCAGAAAACAGGGCTGTCCAGGAACTCCGGTACCAGGCTCTGAGCTTTGAAGCTGGAACCTCCTGGTACCTCTCTGGAACTTAAACGTAGGAGAGCTGGGCTCAGCTCATCTGTCCCCCAGCCTGGGGTCATCTGCATAGTTATTTGGTAAAGGGTCACCCAGATATCACACAAGGGAGCCCTGTGTCCATGGTGGCCACGAACACACAGGGGCCTTTCTTCTTTGCTTACCAAGCAAGCTCGTCAGATGGGGCAAGATTCAGAGGCTTAGATCACTTTTCCTATGGAGTCACCAGCAATATCATAAAAATCCCTTGTACTTCAAAGAGGGAAGTCAACAGGATGGGAAAAGGAGAGGAAACTAAAGGCAACCAGCATTGGACACTAGTGTATACACTTGTGTGTGACCGAAGAGGATGGTGATTACATCCACCCTGCCCTTCTAATCCAGACCTCCTAGCCTGTTTCCAGCTGGTCCAAGCTTGGGGTCCCCAGCCCAGCTGGCATACAGATGTCAAGCTATCATCTGAGATCCCCCACAAGGGCCAGGTTAGAGACCTCAACATTTGTGCAAGGCGCCCTCAGAAATTACTGGATATTCATCACCAAATAAGGCACACACTAGACCCTGGAGAGATAAGAATTTGCTGCAGGCAAACATGTCCTGGAGGTGTGCGAAGCAGAGAGGCTGAGGCACGGACCTGAGATGAGGTGATTCAAACGGGGGCAAAGGCGGTCGGTGCCTCTCATTGGATCAGAGAGCACTGTGACGCGCAGAGGCCACAGAGTCTTCTGAATTCCCCCTGATTTTTCTTAATAGATGAGACATTCATCTCCAGAGAGAGGAAGCCACTAGTCTACAGCTGTGGCTTGGTTAAGCTTGACCCTGGCAACCAAAGGCACACGAAGGTCAGTCTGTACTGGTTCCAGGAGCTCGGTGACATCTTCTCCATTTGGGTGTGAAATATCTCTTTCAATCCTAGCCCCTCTCTACCCCTCTAAGTCACTTGCATGAAAACAACTTGAGACCCCACACCTAGATTGGAAGAGTAGGGCAGGACAAGGGGACCCCAGCCTTGGCACTCGTGCCTGAGATCTACTTGAAGACCACTGCTCTTGGCTCTGCTGCCGGGGGACGGCTGAACCCCAGCAGCTCCTAAAATAAGAGCTGGCACTGGCCTGACACAGGGCAGGGAGGTCACAGAGATTCCTGGCAGGCGGTCGAGAGCCCCTGTCTTTTGGGGAGGAGCAGGCGAAAGGGGAAAAAGCAGCAGGGAGGACGATGTGCAGAGGAGGTAAAGACTTCCTCACCGTGGACTGGGCCCGAGGGGACCAGAGAGAGGCTTGACTCAGACACACCCGAGCACTGCAGGGACCTTCCCGCAGCTCTGCAGTCCGCAGAGCAGGAGTGTGAGGCCGGCCTGGCCCCTCCACCTGCAGGGAGCCTCCTCATCCTTGCTGCCTCTCCTGGCCAACAAGAACAAGGCCCATCCCCGCCCCCACTCACAGGCCCTGCCTCCCCCTCCACACTTCCTTCTCTTTCTCATTCACTCCTTTTCTTCTTAAAGTTAATTGCAACTTTTTTCTCAGCTCCCTGATCTGGATAAGCCACATCTCATTAGAAAAAGATTTAGCCAGAGCCAAAGCAGGCTGGAGAAGGAATCCCTAATCAACAGAGAAAAGAGTTGGGTGTAATTGCTCTCTCCCGCCATTCCTGCACCCCCTCCTGCCTCAAATCTTTTTCTGCTCATTAATCTGAAAAGAAAGTCGCAGTCTAATGTCTTGGTGTTCAAGTATCTGCTGCTGCAGAAAGCAAATCCAAGTGCTTTAGAGGTTTGGGGGGAAGGGTTGCATGGAGAGTTTTAGTTGTTGAGGTGT
This sequence comes from Heterocephalus glaber, assembly GCF_053883595.1. Classification (NCBI taxonomy): domain Eukaryota; kingdom Metazoa; phylum Chordata; class Mammalia; order Rodentia; family Bathyergidae; genus Heterocephalus; species Heterocephalus glaber. The sequence continues at coordinate 66,898,890 of NW_028258320.1, forward strand.
AGGAGTAAAATATTTTGGTTGTTCGGGGCTGTATACAAAGTGCTCTGGTTGGGAGAAAATCTCTTCTGAGTGTGTACGTGTGTTTGTGAAGTGCTTTGGTTGTTGGGGAATGTGTGTGAAGCTCTAGTTACTGGTGTGAGTGTGTGAAATGCTTTGATCACTGGGTGGGTTGTGAAGCCCTTTCATTATTGGGGTTTTGTGTGTGTCTCTGTGTGTGAAGCTTTTTGGTTATTGCTGTACATCCATGAAGTGCTTTGATTATTGGGTGTGTAGTAAAGCCCTTTTGATTAGTGTGTGTGTGTGTGTGTGTGTGTATACCTCTGGTTATTGATGTGTGTGTACAAAGTGTTTTGATTATTAAATGGGTGTGTGAAGCTTCCTTAATTATTGTGTGTGTGTGTGAAATATTTTGGTTGTTGGGGCGGATGAAGGGTTTGGTTGTTGGAGACATGTTTGTAGGTGTAGAGGGCGTTGGGATAGGACATAAGGAGTGAAGCAGAGGACCCTTCAGTTGCTATTGTGGGTGTGAGGTGGCTTGGCTGTTGAGGAGTGTGTGTCGCCCTTGGATTGCACTGTGTGTGTGTGTGCGTGTGTGTGTGTGTGTGTGAAATGCTTGGTTTTTAGGGTGAATATATGTTCCTGTGCAATTGGTCCCTTGGGTGTTTTCCTCTTGCCTGCATTATATCCTGACAGATCCCTGAATGGTGACAGGTGGAAAATGAATTTAAGAGAAAGCTACCTTCTCAGGTAGGGACACTGGGTCCTCAAATACCATTCGACAGAACAGCACTGCCCTTCTATGCTCATGCTTCTGAATATGGACATTTTCTACCCTTTGTAATTGGTAGGAGGACAGAAGGGTGTTTTTAATGTTTATTTTAAATTTTAAAAGTAATGCATGCCCCAAAAGAAAAAATCAGTAATGCATACTCCTGGAAAAATGTGAACTAGGGACTGGATAATGGAAAAGCAATCTCTCTGATGCCCAGGCCCAGTCCCCCACCACCACCCAGTCTCCACCTTCCAGTACCTCTGTGCGCTTCCAACTGTAGGCCACATATATCTATTCCACACTGGCTCCTATGACATTCTGTTCTGCACCTGCTTTTTTCACTCAGCAATATATATCAGAGATTGTTCCCTATCAGCATGGGTGTACATTAATGTATTTTAACCCCTAAAATGAGTTAACTGAGAAAAATCATAGGGCACCTCTATCCTGTACAAGCCAAAGAGTGTGGTAAACAGCTCTCTCCCCAGTAAAGTATGATTCTGGCCTAGCATGATGCTAAGCCTCTCTTTTATTGCCTTGTTTGATGCTCAAAAAACTCCAGGAAGAAGTCACCAGCCCGTTCACAGATGAGGGCACCAAAGCTAAGAGAGGTACTGGCCAAATGCACACAGTAGCAGCAGAGTCAGAATTTGAACCCAGGCCATCTGAATGCAGAGCTCTGGCCTCAGCTACTGCCTTCTAGAGAAAGGGAAGGACCACCTGGGAGCTGGGGGTGAAGGGAGAGTGACGGGTCTCTGACACCCCAGAACCGCCAGAGAGCCCGGGTGTCCTGTCTGGGGTGGTCACCTGTGCTGCCCACTTGGCCCCTGTCCGGGCTCTCCTTGTCTTTGACAGTCCTCCACGGCCCGGGCTCCGCTGGCCTGACCCTGCCCTCTCCAGGAGTACCAGGCACTGCTGCTGTCAGGAGATCCCAGGCAGACACTGGCTCCCATCTCCCGTCCCAGCCCCTGGAGGGTAGAGCCTGGCTTGAGCCTTTTTATGGTTCTCCGAGAAGAGCCCATGCACAATTGCAGCCTTTCTGCCTAATAATTATCCAGTGGAAGTGCCGGCTACAGAGGTGGTGTCGGCTCTTAATGAGGGTTTCTGTTCAGGCCACAGAGTTGCAAGGGGAGCATCTGAGTCACAAATCAGGTTCAGCGTCGCCGTCTCAGGGTGACAAGAACCTCAGCTCAGGATCCACCAAGACCAAGCACATCCTCAGGAAAAACATGGTTCATCCCAGTACTTACCATCCTGCCCTCCTCTGCTGCTCTTCCTCAGTGTATCTCAGTCCGCCATGCTTGTTGCAAGCACTCCTGCCATGGGAGGACAAGGACAAAGTGAATATTTTCAGAGGATGTAAAAATCCTGTTTGTGACACTAGAAAAAAGTGACCTGGGCAGGGAAGTTTTTCAAAGGTAGCCCATTACCTCCTGAGATCAGGGAAGAGCTCAGAGCAGGACCTCCCTAGACACATGTGACTACAGAGCATTTGAAACACAGCCAGTGCAAAGCGGGATGTTCTGGGGGTGTAAAAAATACAACTGATTGTGAAAACCCACTATGAAATTAAAATATGAAAGATCTCACTAATAACTACCCAGGCATTAGATATTGACAAGGTGATATTTTGAAGATACTAGGTTACATGAAACAAATTATGAAAATTAACAATGGTGCGTGACTGCCACATGCTTTGATTCACCTGTTCCTCTTTTAATGTGGCTACTAGAAACTTTAAAATTACATAGGCGACTTTCGTTTGAGGCTCCCATTGCCACCAGATAGCAATGGCCTAGTATATAACACATCTTTATGTGAATATCATTGTCTCCATTTTACCAATAACTGAACCAGCTTGATCAAGGACACCAGCTAATGGCGATAAAAGCCAGAATTCACATCATGAGAAGCTAGTGGTTCTGGCTGCATAGTCTACTGGTTATACAATTCCCAAAGCAAGAGATGAACAATCATGTGCAAAAAGTTTTTAGTGGCCGCACCGACTGATGCAAATTTAGAATCTGGGGAAGGCAAAATAAAAGCCTGCAATTTGATCTCCCCAATTAGTGGGGGCCTTAAGGCACGGGATACTTCTTCATGAATAACTCTTCAGACAGGCTTTGGTGGTGTCTGTGGAACCCAGGCTGGTCTCCATCCTTCATCTGACACACGGGGGCAGGACTACAGACTCTCTGGGACTGCTAGGATCCAGGGTACAACCACGCATCAGATCTCTCCCTCCCTAAGGTTGAGGATGAGCTGCACAGAAACACCTGGGACCGTGGCCAAGTGATCACCTTTCTTGTGTCACCTGTAAGGTGAGAACGAGAAGACTGCTCACTTGAGATAACTGTTAGGAGAATCAACAAGATAATGCAAAAGACCATGCGTCTGCGCATGCGTGGCACACGGCAAGTGCTCAATGCATGCTGGCTCTTGTAGTCACCGTAGCAGTAACTGTGAGACCGGCTGGTTGGATTGTTCTGGGTAGTAGGCTCAGCTTCTCAAGCACTTGCCTGGAGCCTCACCCTAACCTGACACACTCGAATGCTGAAATTGATAAGGCAGTTTCACCTTGAACGTGGCTTTTGAAGAATTCGTTACCATTGCAACTCAATTCCCTGATTGGATGGGTAACTGAAGCACCTAGGGAGAAAGCAGCTTGGACAAGGGCCCAGAGGGAGACTCGGGGCTCCTGTAACTGAGCATCTTCTGGCATGTTCACAGTAAGACTAGAATCTTCTGCCGTCTGGTGATGAGTTGGGGGCCAACTTCTTCCCCTCGGAAGTAGTGGGCAGGCAGATGGCACTGTTTTGACCTTTGAGGAGGGACCCAGAGCCATGGCGACCGGACTTCACCCCGCTTTCTCCACCGTGGGAAGACTAGCCTTGTTTCTTCTCAGCAGCGGTTTATGTTTTCTTTACCCCTGAATTTTGGGTAAACAGCCTCCTGTGCTAGCTAAATGCTTTATCAGCTCCTCAGCTGGCCGCCTACCACAACCTTTGTGGCAAGCGGAACAGTATGCATCAGAATTAAGTGCAAGCCTGCCGTCCTGCCCTTCTAGGGAAGAACCCGGCGCTGCAGGGTCGACGCCCTGCTTTCTCCAGCGTTCAGCGCCTGCCACCTGCTGGGTGGCCCTGGTATGGCGTGGTGTCCCTGCCGGCGGGATAACTCACCAAATACTGTACTCACCTGGGCGCCTGGGGTTTAGTACAAAACAGACGAATGTTCTTGTTCTTCTAGATTACAATCTTGCTGAGTGAAAGATGCATGGAGAAAAATTTAAATTAGAATTAGAATATGAAAGGGAGGTTGAAAGCTTTGGTAGAGAGGCGAGTAGCAATTTTAATTTTCAGGGTGTTCTTCTTAGAGAACGTAGCTGTGGTGGATTAACTAATGGTCAATTTGGACGCCCAGCTGATCCACCTGAGGATTGTTGCCAAAATGACATAGAAGGAGGACGTGAGGGGAAGACTGTCTGCTGTTGATTTTCTGGGAGAAGCTCGCCGGCTGGTGTTCCTGATTTGAACTCCAGTCTTCGCTGTTGCCGGGGACGACTGCTGTTCTCTCTCTTCTAGTCTTTGCCTTGAGCGTGGCTTCCTGGCTCCAGTGCAGATCCCTCAGCCTTCTGCCTTCTGGCACAGACTCTTCACCGCCAGCCTGGCTTTCTAGCTTTCACTACTGGGCCTTCCCGATGCAGATCCTCTATGGACTTACAGGAGACCTTGCAGTGGGATCCAGGCCTTGGCTGGATTCTTCCTGTCTCTAGTGTACAGGCAGATCTCTTGCACTCTTCTGCATGTGACTTTTTGGGTGAATATCATACAATAATCCTATAAATTACATGTAGCATATTAAATCTATTCCCTTTCAAGCCCTGACTGCAACAGTGACTTTTGATCGAGGACTTGGAGGAAGTGAGGGGATTTGCCATGGAAGAAGTGTGTAACTGGCAGAGGAAATGGAAGTGCAAAGGCCCTGGGGTGGGAATGTGCCTGTGCACTCAGGGCTGGAGAGAGCATGCCAGGGAAGATCAGAAGGCAGGGAAGGCCAGGTGGTGGGGTCTTGCAGGTGGCCTTTAAGGACTTGGGTGTATAAGCTGCTCTGGCTGTCATAACAAATGCCACAGATGGGGCTGCTTCCACAGCAGAACATATTTCCTCACAGTCCTAGAGGCTGGAGGTTTAAGTCAAAGCGGGACCAAGCAGGTTTCTGTGGAGGGCTCACCCCCCTGCCCCTAGCTCCCAGGCCCCGACCCTCTCCCGAGTCCTCAGTGCATACATTGGACGTGACTTTCCACACAGCAACTCGGGACACAAACATCCATAACCCTGGTTTTTACTTCTGAGAGGCTGTGTGGGGCCGGGTGGGGGGACCACAGGGCCAGGACACCTGAGCAAGCTGTCAAAAGCAAGCCGGTCTGCTGAGTCACTTCATTTGTCCGGAGAATATGCAAAGGCGTGGGGGAGGTCACCGGAGCCGTGTGTACTGAAGGGGGTGTGAGTGTGTGTGAGTGAACGTGGGTGTGGGCATGTGTGTGTGAGTGTATGGCTGTATACTCTGTGGGAGTGGGGGGGGGGTAGGAGCGTGCCTGTGTCTGGGTGAGCAAGTACAGGTGTGAGTGTGTGAGGCGTCAGTGGCAGGGCGTGTGTGTGATACTGAGCGCTCTCTCAGAGCAGTCAGGTGCTTCACCCCGTGACTGTGCTGCACCCCAAAACCACACGTGCCACATCGCAGGGCTCAGCATCTGTGCCAGGACAGGCGAGTTTCACCACAGCCCGCAGACACCGTGTCGGGGAGACCCCTTCCTGCCCCTGGCACACTCACGCCCAGCAGATGTCCCCTTCCCAGCCCTGCACCTCTAGCTGGCACTGCCAGGCTCCCGAGACTAAGCCTCAGCTCAAGCTTTCCGACCTGGTTCTGGGGAGGAGAGCAGCTCTCCTGTCCTGGCCCCGCCCCAGCTTCTGCTCCAGTGGGAAGGTCAGTACCATGGCACGGGGTGGCTGTGGGACTGAGGTGACCTCTCAGTCTAGCCTCTGGTATTTACTGGGCACATACTATGTGCTGGGTGCTCCTGTGTGTGCCAGAGGCCCAGGTTGCTTATTCTAGTTGGACCTGATGTTGACTGGCCTACAGTGACGTCTTCAAAAGCAGGTGCGGTGGTTTCTCTTTAAAAAGCCCATGCCTAGGTCCGGGGATTTAGCTCAGTGATTTCGCCACCCGCTACGCAAGCGCAAGGACCCGAGTTTGATCCCGATACCAAAAAATAAAAATAAAAATAAATAAAATAAAAAGCCCACGCTCGGTATGCTCCCAGTGGTTAAATTATAGGGGTGTGTGTATGCACATAGGTGTATGCACTGTAACAGAACGAAAGTTGCTAAGAGATAGATACAGAAATACTGAATAATGTTCCTTTAAAAGATACACATAATGATATATAAATAACACTAAGATACGAATCTGTATTCTTTTTTTTTTTCTCGGTACTGGGGATCAAACTCAGGACCTTGCAGGCAGGCTCGGTGCCACTGAGCTACATCCCCAGCTTGAGTATCTGAATAGAAATACGATTAATAGAGGAAGTAGGGAGAAGTCCAAAGAATTCTCCAAAATATCTATTCCTTTGTTTCAAAACTATTTAATATATATGCTAATTTGTTTCAGTTATACTACTAGTACCTCTTAGTTCATTGAAGGGAAAGTTTTGTCTTTTGGTCTGTTTGTTTCTTCTTTGTAAAAGACCATCTTTTTTGTCTATGACTTGTACTCTGAGTAACATTTTGGCCATTGTTTTAAAATTATGACTCATAATGTATTAAGTATTGTTATTCTCTAATTATTTTTTATGAAATTTTTTTTTTTTGTACCGGTGATCAAACTTGGGTCCTTGCGCTTGTGAGGCAGGCGGCAGAACCACTGAACTAAATCCCCAGCCCTGTTTTATTTTTTCATAGAAGAGTGTTTTTTATATTTTCTTTATTAATATCTACTTGTTTTACATTATGATAAACTTAAAAATAAAAAAAAGAAATACTATTGAAACCTTGAACAGAAAGATACACACCAATAGCTTCAGAATAATGTTTGCTCTGGAGAGAGAGAAGAGGATGACGTATGGAAAATTTTTTAAAAGGTGCAAATATGGCAAAATTCCATTGACTTCTCAGATATACTATTTCATTACTAAATACTCATATTACTCCTACAATGTGTGCTACCCCCATATTACAAGTAATTTAACTGAGGCTTAGTGAGATATCACATTGCATGGAAGGCTGGTAATCAAAACAAAGTCTATTTAAATCTGAAGTCTTATCTAATTTTGTTAAATCTCCTCACCTCACTAATTTAGGACTATTTGCTCCTGAATTCAACTTACTAATATTTTGTTGAGAATTTTTCCACCTAAGTTTATGAGAGACATTGGCTGTGGTTTTGCTCTTCTTATGCTATCTTTATCTAGTTTAGAAATCAGGTGAAACTGTTCCAAAAATGAACTGGGAAATATTCCCACTTTCTATTTTCTCTAATGCATGGTATAAAATTGGTATTAATTCATCTGTGAATGCCTGGAAGAATTCTCCAATAAAACCACCTTAGAAGCTTTTAAAATTGCAGACTCTGGGGCTGGGGATTTAGCTCAGTGGTTTCGCCACCTGCTGCACAAGCACAAGGACCCAAGTTTGATCCCCAGTACCAAAAAAAAAAAAGAAATTACAAACTCTGTCTCTCTAACTGTTATAGGACTGCTTCAGTAGTTTATTTCAACTTGGTTGAGTTTTGGGAGTTTGTAGTATTTGAGGAATTGACTCATTTCTTTTAAGGTGTTGAATTTATGAGCATAAAGTTGTTCGGAGTATCTGCTTGTTGTCTTTTTAATGACAGCAGATCTGTGCTGATATCCTTTGTCTACTTTCTGATACTGGTAATATGTGTTTTCCCTTTTTTATTCTTGTCAGTATTTCTAGAGATTTAGCAATTTTATTGAATTTTTGAAGAATCATTTTTCTATTTCATTGGTTTTTCTCTGTTGTTTTCCATTTCACTGATTTCTTCTTCTACTTTTATTTTGTTTCTCCTGCTTGCTTGACCTGGATATAATTTTTTCTTTTTCTAGTTTCTTGAAATGAGAACTTTGATTATTGATTTGTTTCCTTTTTTCTAATGTTAGCTGGTCCCGTAAGTTTTCCTCCTGGTTCTGCTATAGCTGCAACTCAGAATGTTGGGGATTGTTTTTATTTCCCTTGAGATTTCTCTTTGACCCATGAATTATTTATTGGCGTGCTGTTTAACTTCCAAGTATCTGGAGATTTTCCTGTTGTCTCCCTGTTGTCACTGAATTTTAATAACTCTTTGATATGTGTCCCCATGGGAACAGGACTTTATTGATTCTACTGCTATATTTCTGACATCAAGAACAGGACAATGGTAGGTGATTAGTAAATAAAGATGAATGAATGATTGAAATATTTAACTTAGAAATTAAGAGACTATATATTTATTTATTTATTTATTTATTTTAATTTTTTTTTTTTTTTTGGTACCGGGGATTGAACTCGGGACCTTGCGCTTGCAAAGAAGGCACCAGAACCACTGAGCTAAATCCCCGACCCCCCGAGACTATATATTTAAAAGAGGTAGGGATATATCAGAAATTTGATGATGATTATCAGTAGGTAGAAAAATATGGTTGCCTCTTTTTCTTTTTGAAGAAATTATGGGGTTTTTGTTTGGTTTATTTTATTTGTTTGTTTTTTTGTTTGTTTGTAGTACTAAGGATTGAGCCCAGGGAGTACTGTACTGAACTAAATCTCTACCCTTTTATTGTCTTAATTTTGAGACAGGGTCTCACTAAGTTGCCATGGCTGGCCTTGAATTTACAATCCTCCCACCTCAGCCTCCCAGATAGCTGAGGTAATAGGCATGAGCCACCCCCCCTGGGACCACACCTGTGTTTAATAGTTTCCAAATTCTCTGTAATGAGCATGCACTACTTTTACAATCCAGTAAAGAAATTTAAAAAGTGGGAGCTGCTATTTCTGATCATTTTCACTCCTTCCTTAACAGGTCGTGTTAGAATTTGAATTGCTGAGAAAAGCCAAAGATGAGAGGCAGAACCACAAAAGGACCTTCAAGGAGGTTCCAGCACTCAATTGCCTGTCCCAGGCTCTGAATTAGGTACAGATCCTGCCACCTGCCACTACCAACTTTTATAGACTTCCGAATTTACTGTGGCCCTCACTTATCATTGAGTTCATGTGCTTCTTGAGTCACAGAGTTGATTTGTTCCTCGTCATCTCACTGCACAAAGGCCCCCAGAAATCTTGTGACTCAGTGTTCACCAAGGAGATCTTGTTTGGCATCATAAATAAATCACCCATCTTTCTAAGTACAGCCATTAAAATTACTTTGACAGTTTACTTTGAGGTAACAATGTTAGCATTTTTTCCAGGGTTCACAACCAAAAACTAGGACAGCAGAAAAGAGATACTTTGTTTTACCTTTCATTTTAAAAATACATAACCATCTCTTTTATATCTTCAGTCACAGACTCTTCGTGTTTCTGCTAGGCAATTTCTTTGGAAAACTGGCTGGATGGGAAAATTTGGTGACTATTCTGTCCAACCAGGGTCACCACTCAAGCCATGCTTAGATATGGACAGTTCCTGAAGGTGGGTGAATATGCTTTTCTGCTTTGGAAAACAGTGCTAAGACCTTGGTTTCAGTTTTTGGTTTGTTTTTTAAAATTTTTATTCAACAGAGAAGTCCCTAGATCTGGAAAAATGTTTTGCCCTTTCTTATTTATGAGGTCAGCTGATTTCATGCAAAGATCCAGGGATTTGTTGGAGAGCCCAGGTTGGGTAAGTTTGTAACCTGATGCATAGGAATGGTACAGGGTACTGCCCAGAGGTGTCCCACAGGTGGCAAAGATGGGGTGTCTTCCTTGGAGCTGAGCCAAAAAAGGCATCGAGGTCGATGAGCAGGGCTACATCTTAAAGAATAGCCAACGACATGGAAATCTAGGAACCAATAACCCTAACCTGATAAGGGAAAAATAAAGAATCTTTACCTCAGGGACAGTTTGAGTCCTATCATACAAAATAGGCTATGCTAACCAGCCAGAAATAGAAAATTATAATGTCAACCAGTCTTTCCATGTTTAAGATCATTTATTTGATTTCTAGAATTCCTGGGCACCTGATTTGCTGCTGATTTTGTTGCTGTTAAGTTGATTAAAATTGAGTATGTCAAAGGACACAGATTTAATTTTATTTAATTTTCATTGACAACTATGGCTTAAGTTCCCAAGCATCCGTTGCTTTTTCACACCTCCTAGTAGAGACTGTCCACACCCCTTTGGGGACTCTTTATCAAATACCTCTGGCTTTCTGCTTTCTGTCTGCAAGGACTCTACTTCCTGCCTATAAATTTAAGTACAGCACAAGCCTGCTAGAGACACTGAAATGTGTGCCAAAGTAGCCCATCCAATGGGAACTTCAGGCTAATGTGTAACCCACCCCATCTTCTTCTGTTATGACTGTGGAGGGTGTCACCATGACACTGTCATGGGTTCCAAAGTCATTATGACGTACAGAGTTGCCATGGATGGTGCTATGGTTTGAATATGGCTTGTCTCCTTCAAGACTCATGTGAAATGTGATGCCATCATGGCAGTGTTGGGAGGCAGGGCCTTCAGGGATGGTCAGATGGTCAAGAAGGATTTGTGCCTTTCTTGAAAGAGTGAGTTAATTCTCATTGGAGGAGTGGTTAGTTATTGGGAGAGTAGGGTATTTTAAAAGTGAGTTTGCCTTCTTTGGCTCTTTCTTGCTTCCACCTTCACCACGTGATTCCTTCTCCCCTTCCCGCATGGTGTGTTGCAGTAGGAGACCCTCACCAGAAGCCAAGCAAATGCCAGCACCATGGTCTTGGGCTTCCAGCCTCCAGGATAATAAAGCAAAATAAACTTCTTTCATTTATAAATTACCAGCCTCTGGTATTTTGTTATAGAAACAGAAAACAGACTAAGACAGATGGATAACAGGAACAAAAGAAAACATTTATTGTGTGAAGCCACTGAGATCCAGTGGTTATTAATGCAGTATTACCTGGCCTGTCCTCACAGATGCACATGAACACACACACACACACACACACACACACACGCATGCACACATGCACATACATTTGCATTGTGGTATGCAAAGGAGGACCCAAGGCCAGAGAGGAATCCAGGGGAAGATGTCATCTGCATCTCTGAAAAGCTCATGAGCTGGCTTGGCAGATGCACCATCTTGGCAATGTATAATGATAATAATAATAAAGGGGTGGGCAGCTCAAGAGGACAATGCCAAGGTGTTTGCAGAGCTGTGGTTGTAAAGTGGAAACAATCAGGCAGAGTTCAGGATAAATGGAAGAGCAGCTCAGGGCCAGGGAGCCCCTCTTAGCCCCCCTGATCCTCTCTTGTCCCTTCTCACCCTCTGCCCTGTGAGACCACCCTGTGTACACCATGCTACAGGCTCCTTCCCATCTGGCACCTGGTGGGCCTGGTCAATAGCAGCCTTGGCAGAAGACTGAAGAAAGCTAAGGCTGAATATTTCTTCCCATCTCTCTCCTCATGGTACCCTCAGGCTGGCTATACCTCAGCTGAAGCTCCCAGCTCCTCTCCTTCCAGAATCTGGTAATGGTCCACTCCTCACCCCTCAGCCTCAGGGTGGTAAGAGCCCCAAGATACTGCAGCATTCATCCCATTTCCCTATACTTTGCCCTTACCTTTGAAAATGGCCTTTGTAAAAAAGGACTCCTAAAAGGGCCCTAATTTGAGCTTACTGTCTCCTGATAGACCCTCGCTCATGGACCTTTCTTTGGGGAGTTGACAGTGGAAAGGAAATGATCATGCTGTAATTACAGAGTCAGCTGGTAAAAGAGGAAGAAAGCTTTCAAATAATAATTCATTTTTCATTACCAATGAGTCATCAAACAGCTTTGCTCCTCCCCACCTAAACTGGAAGATTCTTCCCTAAAATTAAAAAGTGCTGGAGGCCAAGTGTTGGCCTCTTTGCATCTGGGGCAATGAATGGGCTGCCTGCAGAGCCTCGGTCTCACAAAGCCCTTTGCAAATCCCGGAGCCAGCCAAGATGTCGTGTCATGGACAAGCCAAAGGCCTTCCCCCTCGCACCCTTCTCTGACACAGTTGACTCCAAAATTCCTACCAGTGTGTTCAACTTGGTCCAGAGGGCAGAGGCTTAATTTCTAGGTGCTCAAGGAAAATTCTAGCCAAGAATTTCTTTTTAGCTTCCACACATAGCACAGAGCTGCCCGGGAAGGAGGTGACTTCTTTCTGCCACCACCCTGCCAACTGGAAGTTCTCTTTTGTCCTGCCTTGGGGCTCTGCGGCAAATTCATTAGAGCTCTTCACTTACTTGCTGGAAGAGCTGAATTTGCGGGAGTGCTGGTCCTATCTTCTGTCTCCCACTCTATGGGTCCCCACTCCTTAGCTGCATCCTGCTCAGGGAAGGGGTGCGGAGAGTAGGCCAGGCCTGGTGCCCCAGCATTTCCCAATGCAGCAGGAAGAGCAGACACTGACTGTTGCTCTGGGACTAGATCTGAGGATGGGTCGGTTCAGGCATGTCAAGGTATAATGTTGGAGAGTGTGCAAGTGTCAATTTGGAAGCTGTCATGGGATTTTACTGTGATGCCACTGACATGTACTTGTATTTCCTCCAGATTGGGTAAGAGATGGGAAGAACAAAGATAGGGCATGCCCATGTGTCATCCCTGCACAGCTGGAAAGAGGAGGCAAAGTATAGAGGAGGGAGGCGGGATGCTCTGGAAGGCCAAGGATGCTGTTCACTCCTCAGGTGCCAGCAGATTCATGCCAGGGCCTGGGCTGGTACCCACCAGGCAGCCACAAAGGGTGATAAAACTCTCGGTAGTATAACTTGCCTTAACAATAACTCCCAGGAAAGTGAAAACCTGCTTCTCCAGAAAACAAATACCAATTTAGGCAGCAAACAGCAGAAAAGTTTCTCCTTACCATCATGATGAAAGCCAGATTGCTGACCAGTGTAAGAGTTTCAGAAAAGAATGATCAGGATGCAGTATGGATATGTACCAACTCCCCAAGGTGCATGTAGTTATCATGTGTTGCAAATATATACTAATACAAATAAATAAAAAGTGGATTTAGAATAAAAAAGAATTTCAGAAAAGAAGGGAATGAGGGCTGTACCTGTTCCCAACAACCCTGTCTGAGTAGTTACGAGGACACGTTTGGCGGTCAGGGAAAAGCAGCATCTCCTCAACAATGATTTTTCCTTTAGAAATAACAGCTCTTGTGGCATTTGCACCAGAGAGGCACTGGTCAGACTCACTGCATCTTTCATTCATTTCTTAACTGAACATTCCATGGGCGTCTGTTACATACCAGGCCCTGTGCTCATGCTGGGGGATGATGACAGACAAACAGACTGCGCCTGCATGCAGACAGCTCTTGGGAATGGATTCACTTCTCACAGCAGGCCTGAAAAATAATGCTGACATTTCACTTATGATAATGCTTATTACGATGGCGACAGCAGCTTACACTTTACAAAGCCCTGCTGTGTCCCCGCCACTGTCTACAGCCTTTTGCATGAGTCATCTCCTTAATCTTCACAATGGCCACTGTGGCAGGAACTGTTACTGATCCCACTTTAAAGATGAGGAAACTGAAGCTCAGAGCGGGTAACTCACTAGTAAGGTGAGGAACAGGACCAGATGGCCAGGCAGGCTGACCCCCCAGCCCAGGCTTTTAGTCTCTGTCAGTACATGTTGGGTCTCAGCATCTGCTCGTGGCCACCACATTCTCTGCCTGGGGTGGGGGTGGGCTCTAAGGAAGACAGTGACAGCGGTGCTTGGGGCATTGGAGGAAGCAGGTGATACTGACTACAGAGACGTCACCTTGCAATACCTCGAGGGATACACTTGTGACTCAGGTCAGGTACTCAAGTTCCTGCCCAACGCCTCCTCTGGGGGCACAGCTGAGGACACGTTGCTTGGCTCTGCTTCATCTTGCTAAGCAAGGCAGTCTCCACTCTGTCCTGGGCTCCCCTGGCTGTACACACACACTCACACACACACACTCACACACTCACACACTCATAATCATGCATAATCACACAGGCTCACACACACCCAATACATGCTTCTCACACATACCACCGTGCATAATACACATACGTGTGCACATGCACCCATGCAGACACATTCCTTTTGGGGGTGTTAGCACCTTCAGTCGGGAGAGACAAAGTCTTTGCTGCTTTCTGCTTTGGACCTGATATGTTTGTCTTATAGTTTAAGTGAAGACAATCTGACTTTCCTAAATCCTAGTTCTAAAGGGGCCTCTCACATTAGCCCAGATTTCCTATCCACTGATAAAGCCCCAAATGGCCCAGTATGGCCACTTCCCTTGACATCCAAAACAGATAGGAGAATCTGAAATGGTCCTGAGTATTGATAACTGCCTTTTTAAAAAAGGTGTCTTAGGCCGGGGATTTAGCTCAGTGGTTTCGTCGCCTGCTACCCAAATGCAGGGACCCAAGTTCGATCTCCAGTACAAAAAAAAAAAAAAAAAGGTGTCTTCTCCTTGAAAGTTGTCCTCGCTCGCCAAGAGGCAGGGGCTGCTTGTTTTGTGCCCAGGAAAGTCTCCTAGCCAGCCTCTGCCCCACCCCTGCAGAGGCCGACCTTGGCTTTCTCCCGAATCCTGGGCTGTGCTGTGAGCTTGCATCCCTTTCGGATTTTCAGTTTACCATCCAGCCACCAGTCCTGATGACATCTGTTGAGAGGGCATCTGCAGTGCTGCACTTGCATGGGCTTTTGTGTCCCAAAACTGCACACGTTATCTACCCAGAGCTAAGTCCAGCCTTAAGGAGACTATTTAAACACTGGGAATGGAAGGCCAAGGTGACTCAATAGCCCAGCACCATCAGGATACTCAGACAGTATGTGCTACAGGAGCTCCAGAGAGGGCAAGAAAAGGTGTGGGTAGCTTCGGGGAGGGGTGTCCGGCTGGGCCTTATTATGGAGTGAATTGTGTCTTCAAAAAGTTTACATGTAGGGCCAGGGATTTAGCTAAGTGGTTCCACCACCTGCTTTGCAAGCGCAAGGTCCCGAGTTCGATTCCCAGTACCAAAACAAAAGTTTGTGTGTTCAAATCCTAACCCCCAGTACCTAAGAATGGGACCTGATTTGGAAATAGGGTCCTAGCAGACGTCATTAGTTACGATGAGGCCATATTGAAGAAAGGTGAGCCCCTAATCCAATAAGACGGGTGTCCTAATAAAAAGAGAATGCTGGAGACAGACACACACCCTGGGAGAATATGACATGAAAATAAAGCAGAGTCCAGAGTGTTGCATATCTGAGCCAAACACTGCCAGCAACACTGCAGAAGCCGGAGCAGAGGCAAGGAACAGCTTCTCCCTCACTGGCAGCAGGAAGCAGCTCTGCCAATCTTGATTTCAGGCTTCAACCTCAGAGCTGAGGCCGTATCTGTTGTCTAGACACCAGTTTGTGATTCTTCATTCCAGCGGCCCTACCAGTTTAATGCAGCCTTAGGAGTCAGCAGGGAATTTGTGATGAGCCCTGAAATCAACTTGATGCCCATTGTTGACATAGAGAGAAGCTGAGCATGCCCAGCCCCTCCCACCACCACACATTCAGAGCTGTTAAAAGCAATGCAGTGGGATGTGCAGGTCCTAGGGTCCAGCTGAGAGGTGGCTGCAGGTGGACCTGAGCTGCTGCTGAGCTCAGCCCTGCACGACCGCTGATGAGAGCCTTTGGCCAGGCAGAGAAGCCGAGGAGGGAGACTTGGCCACATCCCTTGCCTGCCTCCCCGGCCGGGTGGTGCTCACTGCCAGCTGGCCCAGCTCCCCACCACATACCTGGCTGGGAGTCAGTAGGAAAACAGTGTGTGTTTGTAGGGCTCTGAACTGAAGGGCGTTAGATCAATGCAAAGCTAATAAATGAGAGATAAGTGGGATTTGTTGATTTGCTGGTGGTTAGAACTACAGGATTGGTGTCAGCTGTTGGTCCTTACCATGGCCCCAGCTGGCTCAAGAAGAGGGGAAAATCCCTGTTGTAGGTTGTGTCTCCCTAGAAGACAGGTTGAATCCTAACCGTAAATGTGACATTAGTTGGAAATAGGGTCTTTGCAGATGTACTGGTGTACAGATGAGGCCTCTGGATTCCTTGGGCTCTAATCCAATGACTGGTGTGGATATAAGGGAAGTGTGGACAGAACCAACAAAGGTGTGAGTGCCGTGCGAAGACACAGACACACAATACAGGGGATGCTGCGGCAAGAGGGGCAGGCGTGCGAGCAGTGCCTCCTTAAGCTGCCTTGATTTCAGGGGCCTGGCCTCCAGAACCAACCAGGGAAATGCATTTCTGAGTTTTCGGCCACGTGGTGAGTGGTGTCGTGTCATGGCAGCCATGGGAAGTGCAGACAGGGCCCTTGCCTGCTGCCCAGTGGATGGAGCAGCCTCGGGGAGCGTCACGGAAGACCTCTGAGCACTCACTCGCTCACGCAGAGGGGTTTCTGCCCTCGGGCTCTGCTCTCCACACAGCCTGCTCAGGGCTCACACCATTGCCCTTCGCACTCAGCCACCAGAGGAACTGATGTGGCCGCCTCAACCTTTCTGTCAGTGGCCTCTTTCTGGGACCCAGGGAGAATGGAGGTGACAGAGCTGTGAGACCAACAGAGCACTGTGTGGAATCGAGTGGGGAGAGCCCTGGATGCTGACAGAGGCTCACATTCCACTCCTCGGGGCTGGCCTTTCACCACCTCCACACGCTCACCCCAATTGCCCCTCGGAGACGCCACCGCCACCTCCTCGGCGGGCGCGGCACTCCAGGCCTCTCTCAGGCTGCCTGCACTCGCGTCTCCAGTCTCATCTCCCTGCACCAACCTTCTTGCTCCAGGCCACAGGCAGGCTCTGGGAGCTCCCTCTCTCCTCCCCTCCAGTCCTCCTGCCGGTCTCCCAGCACCCGCTTCCTCCATCACCACCAGATTCCGCAGGCCAGCGTCACCTCCTCCAAGCCCAGATTCTACTTGGGCATTTGTCGTAACTCCTTCTCTGAGAAGGTACCTTCCCTGACTTTGAACTGATTGAGAGCAGGACCCATGGCCCGTCGCCACGTTCCGTGTGCTGGCAGCTTGCAGGGCCTGCTTGCTCCAGGGGCTCTAGGCCAACAGAGGGGTGTGCGTTTCGTCTTCTTTTATGTTTAAATTGTTCTTATAAGTCTCTCCCTCTCTTGCTCGCTTTCTCTCTCCCCATCTTTATGATGAACTTGTTCTCTTGTGCTGCCTGCTCCGTCCTACCTGGACTCTACCACTCACCAGGCTCTCTGCCTCCGCCCCTTCTCTTCAGGCCCCATTCTCTCTCTGCTCTCGCTACTCTGGCCACCCTGGCTGCCTTTCAGTCCTCCCAGACCCCCTCCACTGTGGACCTCCCACCTGTCCCTGGGCCTCAAGTTCTATCTCCGCCCCTGCAGCCCCCACCTCCCTGTACTGGCTCCTTCTCCCCCTTCAGATCTCAGCCTGAGCATCACCTGTGTACCCTCTGTATCTGCACACAGCCACCCTCAGGCGTTCCTGTCCTGCCCCGTGGCACACCCGAGCACGGCACTGGCCTTGTCTGATTTGTCCACTTCCCTGCTGCTGTAATCCCCACCACCAGCAGCTCCATGAGGCCACAGTCTTTGCTTGTCCTGCTCACCAATGGACTCAGCACTGAGCACCAAGCTGGCACTCAGTGAAGCCTTACCAAAGACTGGGGCTACAGCTCACTGGTAGAGCATTTGTCTAGCAAGCATCAGGTCCTGGGTTCTGTCCTCAGCACCATAAAAAAGTGGATTTACTGAGAAGCCATCGGTGAGTGAATCCCATGGGCCTCGGAGCCCTAAGTGGGGCCCTTGGTGCCTGAGTCAGAATTCCATTGTACTTTTTTTTCCCCCGGTACCAGGGATCAAGCTCAGGACCCTGTGCTTGCAGGCAGCCACAGCACCACTGAGCTATCCCCCCAGCCCCTCCATTGCACTTCTGCAGAAGCACCAATGACAGAATGGAGGAGGCAGAATGCAGGAAGTTAGAGTATCTTTACCCGCCCTCTGCCCCAGGGACTCGGAGGGCCCTGGGCTCCAGGCTTCATGAGCTCAGGCCACTGCTTCCTCCATCTCACTGCTCTAGGAGAAGGTAGGGAGGAAGCGGGCAGAGGCAGGGGGTTCCACTGCAAGTGGAACATGGAAACAGTGATTTAAAAACCCCCAAGGTCAGGCTGTGGAAAGTGAATCCCCACCACCAGCGCCTAGGCCCCCAGTTACCTGCCTCAGAAGCAGCTTCTCTCCCTGATGTCCTGAGGGGCCTTGCAGAGATGCTCTGTGCCTCCATAAGAACCTGCATCTGTAGCATTTTTACCCAGATGTGCATGCTGTGCACACTGTTCTGCACCTTGGTCTTGCTGTTGACCATTGGTTTTGCTTTTTAACCAAGTATATACTGGGGCTCATCTGTATGAGCCACCTCATTCCTTCTACCCCAGAATCACACTGGAGTTGTACAATTGATGTTTCACCCTATCAAGGTGGGCCTCTGAGCTATTTCTCAGTGAGATACATGCTGCACGCTTGTAGGAATGTGTCAGATAGACACTCACATGTGGAGTTGCGGGCCAAGAGGCACATCTCTTTCACCTTCTGAGCTACATGGAAGGCCCTCTGAAGAGGCTCTGTCAGCCTGGACTGTTATGCAGGACACCTTCCACAGAGAGCCTGAACCCTGGCTGCCTGCACGCTGCCATCTGCTGACTCATTCCCTCTGGCCTTGGTGGGCTGCTACCCACCCCCCAGCCCACTCCCCTTCCTCCCTGCAGTAGGCTACTAACTGCCCTCTGGCTCTTGCATCCTAGAAGTCTTGGTGTCCAGTCCACATACTCAGTCTGGGACCAAACCCAACACCAACCCCAGGAGGCCCAAGAGTAATCAGGATGCTGCTGCATGAGGGACCGGGCAACCTCACCAAGTAGAAGATAAGGTGTTCCTTTTAGGAAGTGGCCCCACACCCAGGAAAAGAAGCTCCGTGAATGTGTTCAGTGAGGAACACTTGGGTCCACATGGCCCTTTATGGCACGAACACGCTCCTCTGCCATCCCCCAAGAATCGGGGTGGGGGTGGCATCTAGGTTATAATTCAGACACTGGCTTTCAACCCTCACCTCTTGGTGGAGACAGAGTCTTCTTTGCTCATCCTGTACTCAGCTGTGCCTTCCCTTCACCACCCTCACTTACAGTGTGGACGGCACCCTGATGGAAGCCAGCTCCAGGGTCTGAAAGCCGCTCAGGTTTCACATGCCCAAGTGACCAAGGAAAGTCTCTCCCTCCCTGGGCCTCAGATCTTGTTCCTGGAACAGGAGGAATGGCCCCAGGATGGGCCCTGGGCTCCAGTCTCTCAGGGGCCTTTGCAGGGGGTGACAGTGAGGGCCAAGGGAGCCCAACTTCTGCCTTGCCAGGCCTCAGGCCACAGCCAGTCACTGGGAGCTGGGGTGGCTGCCCTGCCTGCTCAGAGGAGCTGATTGGCTCTGCTCTTCTCTATGACCTTTAACCTCTGCAAAGATGCACAGGGGCTCTCCCTGCCCCTGCATGACAATCTGGGAGGGAATCTCAGGTGGCCGAGATCCATCTCATGAAGGGGGCACAGCCTGGAAAGCAGCTCAGGGTTCAGCCAAAGACCCTCAGGATTCCTTAGCCCCTTCTGGCTGCAGAGGGGACTGCATCTTTGGACTCAGCTTGGAGAGAAGGGAGCAGGTGTGCACTCTCTGGGAGTGACTGGGACTGAGGTAGGGCCAGATTCCTAAAGGCCAGCTTCGTAGCACCTGGGAGGTTATGTCTGGCCAGGAAGGAAAGATGCTGCAGTCAGAGGCAACTGGTCTGCTGCAGGTTAATGTTGTGCAAACCTCCATTTCTTTATCTGTAAATTGTGCATCTAATCTTTAGCAAGGGCCTTCTAGTTGCCTGGCCAACCACCAAGCATCCCATGTACATTCTCTCACTGACTCAAGAGTCTTTTGCAATACTGGGGATCAAACCCAGGGCCTCTGACACCTAGGCAACTGCTCTACCACTAAACCGCACCCCTAGCTTTTTTTATTTTTTGAGTTCCTCACAGATTGCCCAAGATGGGTCCAAAGTTACAATCCTCCTGCCTCAGGCTCCAGAATTGCTAGAATTACAGGTGTGCACCAGCACATGGGGTTCTTGCAAGTCTTCTGAGGTTGGCACCATTCTCCAGCTTGTTTTGCAGAAAAGAAAACAGGCCAAAAAAAAAAAAAAGTGAAAGAGACTTTCCTGAGGCCAAGTAGCTTGTTCACAGAAGGGCTTGGATTTGAAAATTGGCCAACTTGATTCTGAAGTCTCACTTGCCCTGAGAAGAACAATGACTGAACTACTTCACGGAGGACTCAAGAATCCCCAGAAAGGAAAAGAATACGTGAGGCAGGAGGAGCGTGTGCAGAACACCTGGTGCAGAAGAGCACAGTCGAGGACATGAGTCATTTGTGTAATTCTGGAATCAAAGAGGCTTTCAAGGTAGCAGTGGGAGATGCAGCTGTGAACGGAGGCAGGTGCAAGATTATAAAAAGCTTTGAATGGCAACTTAAAAAGTGGCATTTCTGCAGGCGACAGGGGGACTTGAAGGTTGTTAGGCAGGAGAGAAAACACCTAAAAGATCACAGAAAGCTGCATTGTCAGTGAATGGTGGCTGTGAGGGAGGTGAAGAGCCTAGGTGAACCAAGCCAAGAACTTTGGGAGGCAGGGCACTGGACCATACCAGTTACGCTCCATTCCGGGCTGAAGGGACCAGGTTGATGGAGGAAAGGTGATTGTCAGAGTAAGCCACGGACAAGGCACATGAAACCTGGAGCATTTTGAACTCAGTTCCAGTTTTGCCCGCATCAACCTCAGCAGGGGGAGTTAAAACAAATAGAAACCATCCAGTTTATTAAAACTGCCCAGGCTTGGAGGCTCTGACTTTCCTGCTATGTAACTAGCTGCTCCATTCAGGCACCCTGCACACCCTCAGAAGAGGGCTCATGCTTCCTGGGCTCCCCCAGCCTTCACCAACCCCACTGAGCTTCCTGACTGACCCCAAGGCCCATCTTCTGACCAGACTTTGGGGTCCTCCCACTCACAGGCCCCTCTTCTCCCTGGGTCTGGATTCCACAAAGAACCACTTGGAACTTGGTATTCTCCTCTTGGAGAAAAGAAAGACTCAATTCTTTCTTTGGCTGGGTTTTTCACCATGACTGGTTTTCATTAGATTTTCCAGGGGAAAATGAAATTTTCCCAATGGAAAGTTGCCACTTATTTGCAAAGAATTATTGTTCCTTTAATATTTTTTATGCTGAATGACCCAAGCCATAATCTGCTGGGACTCTGTTCTGGGTCCCTAGGGAGTATAATTTAGAAACCTTTCTGATAGGCACTGTTGGAAGAGATGGTATCTAGGAACCTCTTGTTACAACTTCGGGGTTGAGGAAACCTGGGAAACATCAGGAATCAGCTCTCTGGTGCCCTACCCTCTCTCCACCCTAGCCTTTCCCTACCAGGCCCAGTCCCAGTATCCCTGGTAGAGAAGCTTAAAGCTGAGGGGCAGTGACTAAACAGGAAAAGGAATCCAGCTGTTAAACTCCAAGCCATGCTGCAGCATACAATCAGAGAAAAGTCCATCTGGGCACAATTCTGTCTCTAAGGAGCCACCTCTGTAGGGACTGAGAGCAAGGATGGTCTGGGCTCCCAGGCCAATCATGGGCCGCTGACCAGCCAGTTCAGATACCCATAAGAAGAAGATAATAGAAAAGCAGTAAGTAGAGAGACAGGAAGTGGAGAAAAAGCAAGTAGAGACAGGAAGTGGAAAGGTGTCCAACAGAGGGCTAATGTTGCTGAACCCTCCTTTGCCAGGTGGGCTCCCCGTGCACACACATACACAAACACATGCACACTTATGCAGAAGGCACTTTCCAAAGGTGAGGTGAAACAGAGAATCACCTACTAGGATGTTCTGCTTTGACCCTTAGAAAAATACCAGGCATCCACAAAGCCCCAGAATGTATTCCCCACTGCTTAGAATGACAGCTCCTCCTCAGAGTAAGTCAAGATTTTTTCCTACTTTTATGTAGATATGAAACCAAAGAATACCATGTATAAAATATTGTATTGGTGTATATATATATATATATGTTTAATTTCCTGATTCCCCCCCTTAATCCCACCCTCCTGAGGATTACTATATTGTTGTATTGGGGGTGGGGATTCCAGGGATGGAACTCAGGACCTTGTACTTAAGAGGCAGGCGTGGTGCCACTGAGCTAGATCCCTGGCCCCACTGTATTGTTGTATATCAATGAAGGATTTTTTTTAATGCTAATACACATTTACCTACTGGGTTTTCCCCCAGAAAAACTAGGGCATCTATTATCCCTAAGTTTGCTTTTTAAAAAATGTAACAATATTTCGCAGCCATTGTTCCAGCCCGTGTGACCCATGTCTGATTCATCCTTTTATCAGTTGTGTCACCCCGTGTGTTGGGTGCCATGACTCTAGTAATCGGTCTCCTGCTGATGGACATGCAGATTGCTTCCAGGTTGGGTTTCAGTTTGGTTGGTTGGTTGGGGATTTTTTGCTATTATCCTCAGTGACCCTAAATAATCCCCATTCATTGCTCCTGCTGTACAGTGAACCCTGCTTTTACAGGACAGAGTCCTACAAGTGAGATTTCAGTGCCAGAGGCGCCGAGAGTTCAAATTATAGTAGGAGCCACAGCTCGGGACTCAGGATGATCTTGTGATTCACACCCCTCCAGAATGTCTTAAGCTTATTCTGTTGTATCCAAACTGGAAGGTGAAATTTCTCAGGCAAAGCCTTTTGTTGTGGTAGTGGTGGTTTGTTTTGTTTTGTTTTACTTCTTCTTCTTTTTTTTTTTGGTAGAACATGTGAAATTACTTTACAAGCTCTAAAGCATTTACAGCTGATATGTCAGCTGGGGATGGCTTGCTCTTAAATTCTGCATTATAATGCTTGCGATCCAGATCCACAGACAGCCCAAGGCAGTCCTCCTCCAACTTTCTGGAAGTTCCTGTGGGAGGGGGAGGAGTTTGCAGTTTTACCATCACCTCTAACTCTTCACTCTAGCTGAGTCCGAAATGATTCCATCTGGGTTCTCCCTGTGTCCCATGTCACATTACCCCAACTTGAGTCTGAGCCTTTTGCTACAATACACACATGAGTGTGCGCCTGTAAACACACACACACACACACACACGCACACCTCATACCTAGTTATTCCTAGTGTGAAGACTACTGACGCTCTTGAGGAGCTGGAAGAATTTACAGCTCAGGATACACACAACTAATACTTCAAAGTTCAATAAGCTCATTTTTTAAAAAGGCCTCCTAACATTTCCAAGACACAACTCTCCTCTTCTGATCTTTACTTGGCCTGTTTCTCTCTCCCCACATCCCTACCTACTCTCTCAGAAGAACAATTGCCAAAAATCATAATAAATCCTTCCCTTTTCTTGTACACTGAAATTCAGTTCTGCCAGCCTCTGCTCCCAGATTTTGCCAGTGCCAGACAAAAAGGTCTTTCGTACAATGGGATCCACCCTCCTTAAAAAGAACCAAGAGCTGCAAGTAGCAAAAAGCTTTCCCTCCTTTCAACACCCAAAAGCCTCATTCATTTAATCCATTCCCTACCCTTAGCAGAGTGGTCTTGAAAGACGTAACTCAGACTTTATCACCTGGCTCTGTCCCCACCAGCTTCCCCCGCCATTAGAATAGAATTAGAATCCAAATCCTTCTCTACCTGAGTGGCTCCTGTCCATCTCTGGAGCTTCATCTCCCTCCGCTCTCTTCCTTTATGGCTGACCTTAGCGTCAATGATTGGCTCAAAGCAGGTGACCTCAGTTGGTCCAATCAAACTTTGCACAATCACGGACCACTCACTAACTCCTCTACCTTCTCCTTCATGAACATTCTTAATCCTTAACCCCCACCCAAGAAGAAATGCTAATTTTAGAGATGAGGAAACTAAGGCTTGGAGCACTTGACCTTCATGCTGAGACCACCAAGCTTCAAAGGCAGAACGAGTTTTAAAGCCAAGCCTATCTGAAGTCCATGGTCCTTCCAACATGCCAAGCCACCAGCTCAAAGGTGGAGAGGAAGTGCAGTGATTTATCTGCATAGAGCAAGAGCATCTTAGCCCAAGTTATCCCAGGACCCCGAGGACAAGTAGTTTTGCTCCTGGGATAGAGTCAAGAAGATCTAGAAAGACAAATGTTATGTAATTCTACTGACATGAGGTACCTAGAGTGGTTAAATTCATAGACAGAAAGCAGAATGGTGACTGCCAGGGCTGGAGTGGAGAAATTGGAGCTTTATGGGTACAGATTCAGTCACGCACGACGAAGGAGCTCTGGTGGTGACTGTTGTACTACAACATGATTATATGTACTGCTGCTGAACTGTGCACTTAAATGTAGTTGAGGTTAAATGTTGTATTTGTGTATTTTACCACATTGTTATATTGTTTAAAATCATCCAATTAAATTACAGGACTCGTGGAAAAATGGAGTTAAAGAGTAGCATTCAAAAATGTTGTCAATCATACACTGAAAAGAGATAAGATCCTCGTAAAAACAGTAGCAGAGTTTTACATATGGTAAATGATTAAGAAATACATAAATATTGCAACAAATCTGGCACTCTGCCTTGAAGAAAAAAAATGATTTAGAACAGAGATTCTCAAATGTTTTGATCTCAAGATCCCTTTACATTCTTACAACATAATTAAGAACCCCAAAGACCTTATGTTTACATGGTTCATATCTCTCTCCATTTTCTATATTCAGAATTAAAACTGGAAAATGTTTAACAAACTAGAATATCCAGGCACATATCTCATCAGCCCCTATGATGTTCAGGCTGTGGAAAATTCCACTGATTCCTTTGCTCCCTGATGAGAGAAGGAAAGAGGAAGGGAGAAAAGGTCATAATGTCCTTGTGAAAGTAGCCTTGACCTTGTGGATCTTCTGATAGGCTCCCAGGGGATACCTAGACATCCCAGAAAACACTGTGGGAACTGGTGATTGATTCTCGGATGAAGGCAGGATCTCAGTAACGCCACTGGGAGGTGGGCAAGGGGCAGCAAGGTCACCCCAGTGGGAGGTCCCTGCCATAGAAAGGCTGATGGCTTCAGAGAGGACACTGAGCAAGGCTTGCCCATGACCTCCCCGAAGTGTTTCCAGCAACTTAACCATGGACCCAAGGCTGCCCAGGTAGCCGCTCGGGGGGCCATGGCTTTGGACCTCCTCCAGGGCCCAGGACAGCAGTGAGTCTTTCTGGATTATTCTTGAATTTGGAGCAGGCAGCAGCAGTTATGTGAAAGCAGCTTTACTGTCTGCAAGCCCAGGAAGTCACAGCCCTGCCCCGTGACGCTCCCGCGGATCCCATACGAGTGGCACCCAGTTTTTAATAAGGCTTATTTAAAAACAAAAACAAATCAGCTTATTTTCGGTGTGAAATGAGTTGCGTTCGGCCCTAATCCCCTGTGGTCAGTCAGCATTCGGCTGTGAAGCCAGCTGGCCCAGTCCCCACAGACCACCTTAGTGAAGGTTACGTCCCCTTTCTAATGACAAGAAGCAGAAATCCAGTAATGCATTCAGCGCAGTGAAAACTTAATCCCAAATATAATTTTTACTCACATGAGAACAGTTAACCCACTGAAGATTCAATTCAACAAACACTCTCCAAATTGAGGTCATCTCTTCATTTCACATCGCTGCTTCTCAAAGGGGCCTCTGAGCAGCAGGGAGTCAGGCTGTCCGGTGGGTTTAACTGTCGGATTTGCTGGTCCTTCCCGGGACCAGAAGCCGGGAGGAGTGGGTACGGCTGTGTGCTCCCATGATGCCACACACAGTTTCCAAGATGCCTGTGCATTTACAGGTGAGGGGTCACAGGCCCAAGGGAGTCTAAGGACATATGTCCCTTCATCCTAAGATTTTGCAGAGGCTCATGAGGACAAAAAGAGTGGTGCTCGCTCTGAAGCCAGGGGGAGCTGAAAACTGGGTTCCTCACCTCTTGCTGGTGGGCATGTCCAGGGCCGGGGCTGAGGAGCTTTGCTGTGGGAGTTCTTCCTGGGGATCAGGACTGGAAGAAAGGCCAGCTCTGTAGGGCCTGCAGGGGCTGTGACAGTGAGCAGGCCAGATGTTGGGCAGCCACCTCACTCTCAGGCCCAAGCCCAAGCAGGGCTGCCCCAGCTGCAGACTCTCAAGAGGAGGGCACATTGCAGACCAACAGGCTCCCCTCCCCATTACACTTCTATGGTTTTCTTAATTAATGGTGAGTCTGTAGACAAACAATAGGAGAAAAGAACTTTCACCACGAGAAATGGAAGCAATGAGAATACCAAGACCAGCTCCAGACCCCATACCAGGCAGAACTTTCCAAGTATCGCCTTATTTAACAGATGAGAAGACCCAAGGTCATGGGGATTTCCTGTAATCATAAGGAAATATGACATTGTAATCAACATAACTGAGGGCCTATGATAAGGCTGACCCTGTGCTTTATGTTAATGACATTAATGGAACAACCCTCAAGATGGGAGCCATCATCCTCCCTATTTCAGGGATGACAGAGTAAGGCAACCTGAAATAAGTCACATTGCCTGGGGCCATCCAACCACTGCAGGGTGAAGGTAGGGTCTGGATCCAAAGAGGCCTCTGGAAATGACCATTCCACTTTTCCTGTGAATGGATCACATATGCGGGGTACCCTGGGTTTGGATTATACCCAGGGCACCCAGGAGCTGGCCCAAAGGAGGTAAAAGCCAGCTTCCAAGGCTGAAAGGAGCTGACCAGCCTGGCAGCTGGGAACTCTCTGGCCCTGCATTCCTCTCCCTGGCTGCAAGATTTGCTAGGAGAGGATTTCAGCAATGGGGGTGGGAGCAGGTGAATGAGGCCAGGAGAGGGTGACCTGCCTGCAGGGAGCTTACCTGCAGGAGTGGAGGGGGCACAGGATGCCCCTGTCTGGCCATGCTTCAGGTTCCCACCCCTGCAGATGCCCACAGGGGACATTTGTGAAGCCCACGTGACCGCGACCGAGACCCTGTCACCTCTCAGGTTACAGCAGACAGTCATCACCCGCAGACCCCATCCAAACTCCTCCTCTGCCCAGCCTGAGGCTTCTCTTTTTCCCTAAGGAGAAGAGCTAAGTCTGCCTTCCAATCAGAACAAGCTTCACATTTTAATTCTGAATCTAATTCCATGGGCTTAAGCCAGGAGCCACTTGGAGATGGATTACCAGCCCTGACTTTCAGCCTCTCATCTTTGGAAAAGCAGCCTAAACTGGCATCCACCAAACCCAGTCCTCCCTGAGGCTTAGGTGGGGTTCCACGGACTGATCCTCTGAGATGTATCACCCCCTTTTGGGGAACACTCAGCTCAGCCTCCACCCAGATGGGGACAATGTGAGGGGAGAGCAGGAAGAACACAGCACATTATCTAAGAGGTTGGAAACCAATGGCCACAGCTTTCTGAGATGGGAGATTTTCTCCTTTTGGTCCTTGCTGGGCCCCAGCATATCATCCAAGGAGAGCAAAGGAGGCTGCAGAGCTGGGGCTTGCAACAGCCAGAGTTGTCCAGAAATGGAGCCAAGAGGAGACATGGGGTATGGGGCGGATTATAAGGAATTAGTTCGCATGATTACAGAGGCTGAGACAACCCCTGATCTTCAGCTGCCAAGCTGGAAATGGTGCTCTAGTCAGAGGCCAAAGGCCTGGGAGCCAAGAGAGCCAGACTGGACATTCCACTGCTCTAGCTAGACCTCGGACCAAAGGACAGTCGACCTTTCAGTCAAAGGCTGTAAACAGGAAAAACTGATGTCAAGGCAGGCACGCAAAGGAAGTTTCCTCTTATGCTTGGGATGGGCAGACTTTGTGATCTATTCAGGTCAACAAGGGGATGGGACACCTGAGGGAGGGCAGTCTGCTTCCCTGGGTCTACTGATGCAACTGTGAATCTCACACAAAACACAGAAATACACCGAGTACTGTTCGAGTGAGTATCTGTCACCTCATGGCCCAGTCCACATAAAATAAGCTATGTCAGCACTCAAGGTGGAAAAAGAGGGGACACTTAGCACAAAAAGACATAAGGGCTGTGCAGGAGAAGGGGCTGGAGAAAGGACTGACTGTCCTGAAACTGTCCCAACTGAGGCCAGGGCAGGTGCAAAGGCAGGTGGCCCTGAGTATATGTACAAGCCAGGAGACAGCCTGGGGCTATCACTGATTAATAGAGCCATCAGAATTTTAAAGAATATGAAAGTATGCTGAAATTGCTTGGTTTTGTTTTTGTTTCTTTTTTCTTTTTTGGGTTTTTTAAAAAAAACTTTATTATCATTCACTAAACACACATATACACAAAAATTAAAATTATTAAAGAAAAGCAATGCAAAGGAAAAAACTATAATAATATTCAAATATAATAGAACTCACCCAAAGCAAAACTGAAAAGTACTTAAACATTTTTCCATATAATTAAAAAAACATTTCAAGCATTAATAAGAAAGACATCAAAGGATGTGATTTGTTTTAGAAAGATTTTCAAACTAATACTGAACAAATAGTGGTCTGGAAAAAAATTCTAATAAGCTAATAGACTCCACATAGGCCAAATTTTTTAAATTTAAATTTCAATATAGTCATGTGACACGTGATGGAAATATAATCTGACAAATATGTTATTAGGCAATTTCATCCATGTATATCACAAAGTACCACACAGAGTGCCAACTTCTAAGTGCCAACTGAGAAGGTATACGTCAATCACCTGTGATGGCCCCTTGATATTATCCAGATACGCAGTTAAACACGAGATGCATGAGGCTACCACTGGCAAAGCAGCACACTGTCTTACAGTAAACTTTTATATAAGTAGGATTATGCTCTAAAGGATGAAAAGCACAGCATGTTATGACAAGGACCTAAAACAGTAACAGTCGTTTATCACACTATCCAGTACTGTGTACTGCACATAGTTGTATGTGCTTCTTCTGGAAACACACCCTTCTCTCCTTTGATCTCAGTGACTCTTCCTTCCCAACCCACTGATGTGCTCCAGCTTAGTCTCTATCTACATCTCTTCCTATAGTTTTAAACACAATCTATATATGGACTTTTTCCAGATTCCAGCCTGTAACTCTGATATCTCCCCTTACCTTCGTGCCACCTCTACCGCTTTGAACCTTTTCTTCCTATTTCAAATTATCAATTATTCATTTTAATCATTTTAATCCTTAATTACACTTTCAGTTTCTCACACTAGAGAAACTATTCGGTATTTACACATGTGTATCCTATTTATTTCACTGAAGAGTATGGCCTCGATATGCATCCATTTAGTTATAAGTGTCTCTAGTTTCTCATTCTTTATGGCTGAGTAGTACTCCATTTAATTAAAAAAACCACATCTTCTTTATTCAGTTTCCAGTTAATAAGCACTTGGGCTGTTTCCAAGCTTTAGCTATTACAAACTGTGCCACTGTAAACATGGGTGCACATATATCGCTGTGGTATGATTTTTTAAATTATTTTGGGAAGATCCCCAGCAGGGGAATAGCTGGGTCAAATGGGACCTCTAGCCCTAGTTCTTTGAGGTATCTCCATACTGATTTCCACAGTGGTTGCAACAGTCTACACTCCCACCAACAATGGAAAAGGATTCCTTTCTCCCCACATCCCCACCAGAATTTGTTATTGAATGATTTCTTGATAACAGCCACTCTTTCTGGGGTGAGGTGGAATCTCAGTGTTGTTTTCATGTGCATCTCTGGAATGACCAGTGATGTTGAACATTTTTTCATATGTTTATTTGCTGCTTTTACTTCTTTGTCTGAGAAATGTCTGTTCATTTCAGATGCCCATTTTTGAATTGGGTCTTTATATTTGGAGGGTCTGCTTTTTTTGAGTTCTTTATATGTTCTAGATAGTAGACCTTTGTAAGAGGAACAGCTGGTAAAAGTTTTTTCCCACATTGTAGGTTGTCTCTTAGCTCTGTTAGTGGTTTCTCTTGCACTGTAGAACCTTTTTAATAAGATGAGATCCCAGTTGTTGATTCTTTGTGCTAGTTCCTGTGCTTCTGAGGTTTTGTTCATAAAGTCTTTACCTATGCCAATGTCTTCAAGAGTTCTACCTAATTTATCTTCCAGAATATTTAGTGTTTCTGTCTTAATATTTAGATCTTTAATCCACTTCAATCTTAGTTTAGTGCATGGTGACAGGTATGGGTCTAGTTTTAATCTTTGGCAGGTTGAAATCCAGTTTTTTCAACACCATTTATTAAATAGGCTATCTTTCCTCCAATGAGGGTGGTTGGCTCCTTTGTCAAAGGTGAGGTGGCTGAGTATGTCTGGAGTTGTTTCTGCATCGTCTAATCTATTCCACTGATCCTCAGGTCTGTTTCTTTGCCAGTACCATGCTGTTTTTATCAGAGTAGCTTTGTAGTATAGTTTCAAGTTGGGGATTGTGATGTCCACAGCCATGTCTCTGTTGCCTAGAATTGCTTGTGCTATTCTAGGTCTCTTCTGGTTCCAAATGAAATTTTGGCTTGTTTTCTCTAGTTCTGTGAAGTATATTGTTGGAATTTCAATTGGCATTGCAATAAATCTATATAGCAGTTTTGGAAGTATGGCCATTTTCACTATATTGGTTCTTCCTACCCAGGAACAAGGGATGTCTTTCTATTTTCTTATATCCTCCTCAATCTCCTTTTTTAGAGTGCTGTAGTTTTCAGTGTAGAGGCCTTTTGCTTCCTTTGTGAGACTGATTCCTAGATATTTCTCTTTTTTTTTTTTTTTTGGATGCTATTATAAAAGGAATTATTTCCCTAATTTCTCTCTCAGTGAGTCTATTTGTGAATAAGAAGACTATTGTTTTTTGAGCATTAACCTTATATCCAGCAACTCTACTGAATCTGTCAATTAAGTCTAGAAGTCTTTTGGCAGAATATTTTGGGTCTTCTATGTAAAATATCATATCATCAGCAAATAAAGAGAGTTATTCTTCCTTTCCTATCTTTATTTCTTTTATTTCTTTCTCTTTTCTAATTACTGTGGCTAATGTTTCCAGAACAATATTGAACAGGAGTGGTGATAGTGGGCATCCTTGTCTTGTTCCTGATTTTAGCATGAAAGTTTTCAGTTTTTGACCATTTAGTATGATGTTGGCTGATGATTTTTCAGATACCCTTAATCTTGAGATAAAGACCTTCTATTCCAATTTTCTGTAGGGTTTTTATCATGAATAGGTGTTGGATTTTGTCAAATGCCTTTTCTGCATCTATTGAGATGATCATATGGTTTTTGTCCTTGTCTCTGTTATATAGTGTATTACATGTATTGATTTTCGAATGTTGAACCATCCCTGCATCCGTGGGATAAATCTGACTTGGTCAGGGTGTATGATCTTCTTGATGACCCTCTGTATTCTGTTTGCCAGTATCTTGTTGAGGATTTTTGCATCTATGTTCATTAGGGAGATTGGCCTGTAGTTCTCTTTTTGAGTTGGGTCTTTCCCTGGTTTTGGAATCAAAGTCACACTTGCTTCCAGGAATGAATTTGGAAGCCTTGCTTCCCTTTCAATTTCCTTGATGAGTTTAAAGAATAATGGTGATAGTTCTTCTTTAAATGTCTTGTAGAATTCAGCAGTGAAGCCATCAGGACCTGGGCTTTTCTTTGCTGGTAAATTTTTTTATTACATTTTCAATTTCACTCATTGTAATTGGTATGTTTAGAATTTCTATATCTTCCTCATTTAACTTTGTCAATTCCTATGTATCTAGGAATCTGTCCATTTCTTCTGTGTTTTCCATTTTATTAGAGTACAGCTTCTCAAAGTAGGTATTTAGGATCCTCTGGATTTCTGCTGGGTCTGTTGTGACTTCACCTTTTTCATTCTTAATTGCATGGATTTGAGCCTTTTCTTTCCTTTTTTTGATAAGGTTGGCTAAAGGTTTATCAATTTTATTTATTCTTTCAAAAAACCAACTCTTTGATTCATTAATTTTCTGTATCATTCTCTTAGTCTCTATTGCACTGATTTCTGCTCTGATCCTTATAATTTCCTCTCTTGTAAGAGCTTTGGGTTTGTTCTGCTCTTCTTTTTCTAGGAGCTTGAGGTTCTGCCTTAGGTTATCTATCTGAGTTCTCTCTGTTTTCCTAATATGGACATTCACTGCTATCAATTTCCCACATAGAACTGCTTTCATTGTGTCCCATAGATTCCTGTATGTTGTACTGGCATTATCATTTACTTATATAAACTGTCTAATTTCTTCTTTAATTTCCTCTGTGACCCATTGGTTATTCAGGAAGGTGTTATTTAACTTCCATGTGTTTGTGGGAGTTTTGAAATTTCTTATGTCATTGATCTCCAATTTTATGCACTATGGTCTGATAATATACAGGGAGTAACTTCAATTCTTTTACATTTACTTAGACATGTCCTATGAACTAACATGTGGTCTATTTTGGAGAATGACCCGTGTGCAGCTGAAAAGAATGTGTATTCTGATTTTATGGGGTGGAACACTCTGTAAACATCTATTAAGTCCATTTGTTCAATAGCTTGGTTCAGTTCTAGAATTTCGTTGTTAATTTTTTGTCTAGATGATCTGTCTATTTGTGATAATGGGGTATTGAGGTCCCCCACTACAATTGTATTAGTGCTTATTTGGTTTTTCATGTCCATTAATATTTGTTTTGTATAGTTGGGGGCATTCGTATTTGGTGCATATATATTTATGATTGTCATCTCTTCCTCTTGTATTGTTCCCTTCACAAGGACATAGTGACCATCTTTGTCGCTCTTAATTAATTTTGGTTTGAAATCTACTTTGTCTGCAAATAAGACTGCTACCCCTGCTTTTTTCTGGGTTCCTGTGGTGTGGAGAAGTGTTTTCCATCCTTTTACTTTCAGTCTATGTATTTCCTTTTGAGTTAGGTGTGTTTCTTGTATACAGCATAGTGCTGGATTTTGCTTCTTAATCCATTCTGTCAGTGTACTTCTTTTGATTGGTGAATTGAGACCATTAACATTGACAGATATTGACTCATGCTTGTCATGATATTTTACTGTTGTTGGCTCTTTTATTTCTTATTTTTCCCCCTTTCCTTTTAGTGTCTTACCTTGCCTGGTGGCTTCCCTCTGTTGGGCCTCATGGAGTTGTGACCTTCATTGTCTTTTTCCAGGATATTGCTTAGAACTGTTTGGCATGCTGGTTTTGTGTTCATGAAATTTCTCAGGTGTTCTTTGTCATGGAAGTATCTAATTTCCCCATCAATTTTGAAAGATAATTTTGCAGGATACAACAGTCTAGGTTGGAAGTTATTTTCTTTTAGGGCTTGAAATTCTTCGCTCCAGGGTCTCCTTAATTTGAGGGTTTGTGTTGAGAAGTCTGCCATGATTCTGATGGGCTTTCCTTTGTAGGTGACTTGTTTCTTTTCTCTAACTGCCTGTAGGATTTTGTTCTTCTGTTGGGTTTCTGGGATCTTAACTATTATATATCAGGTGTAGATTTTTTTTAATCATAGCTAGTTGGAGTTCTATATGCCTCACTTACCTGTATGTCCAATTCTCCACCTCTGTCTGGGAAGTGTTCTACTATTACTTCTGTGAACAGTTTTTTTATGTCAATTGTACTTTTTCCTGTTTTTTCATGGACTCCTATCAGTCTTACGTTATTCTTCTTTGCATCATCTAGCAGCTGCTGGATTGATTTCTCGTGGTTCCTTACTATTTTTAAGAAATCTCTGTTTCCATGGTCCTTAACTGCAATCCTGTCTTCTATATTTGATATTCTATCTGCACATTCCCTTAATCTGCTGTGAATACTTTCAATGGAGTTTTTAGTCTCCTGAATATCTGTTTGAATCTGTTTCATGGGGTCCATTTCTTTCTTATGTTGGGCATTCATGGCTTCCAACATGTTTCTGAGCTCATCTATTTGTTTTATCAGTTTCTGTTCTAGAGCCTCTAACCATGTCTTTCACTCTGCTCACCATCTCTGTGATTATCTGGGAGATTTTTTCTGCTTTGTATTTTTCTAGAGCCTCATTAATCTGTTTTGCTACTTTCTGTGCTATCAGTTCAGGGTGTCCAGGTGGTTGATTATCAGACTTTTCCACCTTGTTTCCCACAGAATTTGCCTTTTCTGGGGTGAAAGTCTGAGTTTGTGACTTGCTTAAATGTCTTCTCATTTTTGTTTTTGGTACTGTCCTTGGTTTAGTTCCTGGGTTGATACTTTGAAGTTGCTTATTGTAAGTATCTTTGTTGATGTATTTAGAACCCTTATGGAATGATTGCTTCTCAGAGGTGTCTTCAGGTATAGCTGGTCTTTAGATTTTGAGTCTCTAATGGCTCTGAGGCTATCTCATTTTCATTATACCAGGAAGGACAACTGATTAGATCCATCACAACACCTGAGCCCAAGTGATACACTCAGCAACACAATAGCATCAAGTACCTCTTAGAAAATGACAATTTGTGGTAGTTATTAACCTATCACCTTTAGCTGTGTGAATTAAATCAAGATCAAAGACCAACCTAACGTATGTTTATAGTGAATAAACTCTTCGATATAGCAACTTTACCCTTTGCGATGGGGAGTTAAAAGGACTTGGGGAGGGAAGAATAGGTAGGAAGAGGGATAGGGGAAGGTTAACAGTGAGGCCAGAGGCCACAGGCAAGAGAAGGAAAGAGGAGAAAAGACAAATAAAGAAGAAATACAAATTAGGGCCAGAAGAGGAACACAAAAGGAAATGAAGAACAATGTGGGACAGCAAGGGAGCGAGGAAGAGAGAAAGAAAAGAGAAAAAGAAAAGTTTTAAAAGAGTAGAAAAAGAAGAAAAAAAATAAGAGAAAAAAATAATGGCAATTTTGAAAATAACAAATAAAAGATAAAAGTGAAGGGCCTCCTTCAGGATATGTCTCTGCTGTCACAATAGACAACGTGGGCAGCAGTATGCAGTTGTAAGTCAGTGAGTCTCAGTAAGCCTGTCACAGACCCGTGAGATTCAGGCAGATTTCTGGTTGCAAGACCCAAGTTGAGCTCCCTGGCCTCATGCAGGGTTGTACTCTGCAAGGTTCTATTGCAGGTTCCAGCTGCCCTTCCCCTGAAGGTACAGGTTCTGATGGGAGCTGATGATCCCTCCAACTTATCAAGCACGGTGGTCTGGTGTGCCTTTATTGCAGAGATTCTCTTCACTTTTCCAGTGGGCTTCAGTTTTCATCAGGGAGCCTGAGAGAGGCCCTCTCTCTGTTGTTCACTTCTGCAGCTCAAGACGATGGCCTTTATGTCCCCCTGTGCCTCTGTAGTGTGGAACCAGGTAGCTGCAAGAGGCCAGAGGCAGGAGGAGGAGGGGTCTGTTGTTGCAGGAGCCCATGCAGCTAAGCTGGTGGCTGGTGGGAGTCTCAGCAAGTAATTTTTAAAATGTGAGTCTTAGTATTCATTCTTGTCTCCGGCTTTCAGACATGTCCAAAAGCCTGGCCCCCTTTTTTTTTTTTGGTTTTTTGAGACGGGGTCTTGCTATGTAGTTCAGGCTGGGCCTAAACTCATGGCGATCCTCCGCCTCTGCCTCCCAAGTGCTGGGATTACAGGCTTACGCCACCACATCCGATTGAAATTGCTTGTTAATGATAAACATTGTAGCACAAGTCATTCATTAAATCCATGTAAAAATCAACATCTCACTTATAGGGTGATTTTTATCCAGCTGAGAGGCCCCATCTGAGCCTCATTTGGCTACAGGGACTGCCACAAAGTCTTCCAAGGGCAATCCCATAAGTAATGGTCACTGGGTTCCAGATCCCTGGAACTCTGTGCAGCTACAGCTGCCTGGAACCCTGGCCGCACATCGTTGCTGGAACACAGATGCTTCCTATGTGGTCCGAACCGCTGGCATAGAGCTGCCTGCCCTACCAGCTGTGTTGCTCCCCGACAAGGTTAGCTGCTCTGGAGCAGTGGCTAGGTGTGGCAGCCATCCTTACTGCTGCCACCCACTTGGTTCCTCCCAGGGCTGCCAACAGTCTCTCTAACACCACACAGCCCTGAAAACCTCTTAGAGGCTGCTGGGGACAATGCTATTAGGTGATTTAACTTGCACTCTTTACCATCTGGTAGGAGATGATTTCAATATTTTAATCACAGTGAAGCCTTGGCAGTATATCCTCACCAAGGAGCAGCCGAGTGCGCCAGCCCTGGGAATCCAGAACAAAGCCACCCATACTCTAGAGTAAGCCAGAAAGAGAAGTTGGAAGTACAGATGTGCTTTGAACATGTAGACTCTATGTTCTTAACCCCCAATGGCCAGAATAAAGGGTAGAGTGCTGGGCATATATATGATGCTATACATATCATGCTATGTTCCATCCATTCACAGCATGCCAGGCCCTAGGGACAGCATCTCATAACAGTTTCCTTTAAAAGTCTCAAAAACACCTCTCCAAAGAATATGTTATTATCTCACACTTCATTTGAGAATTTGAATTTGTTCCTCACCCATTGAACAGATGAGCATACAGGCACTGTGCTGAGTCCTGGGTGGTAGCTGACCCCTAAGACATGGTTCCCTCATTGAGCTTAGCATCTGGCATTAAAGGAATGCCCAAAAATAAATATGCAATTATACATCATCATAAAATGCAACAAAGGAAGAGCCAAGAGCACCATGTGAGACGATGAGATGGGTCCTAAATTTGATAGGGGACACAAGGAAAGTTTCCTTCTGGGGAGCCTAATGCCACCGAGCTAGTGAGCTCCAAAGTCAGATTCTAACCCAAGACCTGGCTCCTCCCACCATGGCCACCTGTGTCCCATTTCTAGGCAAGTGGGAGTGGAGAACTCATCAACTTCCCTCCACTATTCAGTCAGCATGTCTTGAACGATCTCAGGTCACCAGGGCCCAGGTTCCCACTGCTTCCGTGTATGGGGTTGTCCCGTCACCCATAAGAAACTGGTGATGAGCCCATACAGATAATGTATCTTAGGTGTAGCAAGATTCTCTGAAGCTCAGATTCTATCCCTAACTCTAGTATTTAACCAGAATGAGACTAAGACATGTGCTTTGCACAGACTGCAGGGGTCATCCAATGACCATCATTGCTATTTCGTAAGCCCCTGCCACATGTCCGGAGCTGAGTTCTATTTTCCATGAGCACTGTCATGTGTGGTTGATGGAATAAGCAGCCTGATTTTCATCTCTCATCTCCTCCCTGCATCCACTGTCTCACCATGAGCTAAATGTGGGCAGAGTACATTCCCTATCCCTATCATTGGGCTCAGCCATGTGACTTGTTCTAGCCAATGGGATGTTAGTAAATAAGATGCAAATAAGCGCTTGAAATGTGCTTTGCAGTGGGGTTTGCCCTTTTCTGTGCCTTGTCAGTGCTGTCAGAAGAGCTGTTGCCACTCCTGCCTGGATGCACAGTGAGATTCAAGGAGTAGACATGAGTCAGCCAGACCTGCAACTTGAAGCAAACTGGATCCAGAGAAACCCAGCTACATCAGCTGGTTCCAGACAACCCTCAGAAGCATTAGCAATAAACACTCATTGTTGGATGTCACCAAGGTGTGATGGCCACTTGTTACCCAGCCATAGCTGACTGATACCATTTTAAACCTCACAGCTCCATGAGATGAGCATTTTTCTCTACCATTTCACAGATGAAGAATCTGGAATTGATGGTTATATAATGGCCTGTGTCATGTAATTAGTAAGTGCCATAGCTGAGATGTAAATTTAGCACTTTGTGGGGTTAAAGTCCAAAATGTAGGTGTTGGCGCTGCTCCAGCAAAATGTCCCAATCATCCACGCATGACAATGGAAATTTGGATGTGACATCAGTGACAACTGGCCCCAGAGCCTGGAGCTGCCCAGATGCACAGACTCCCCCAAGGTATTCTGTAAAGTGTTCATCGTATGCCCTCACCTTGCCTGCATGGGAATTTTCAGTTCCGATTTAATAGTGTCACAGTAGACCTTACCATATTATAGCTAGCTAGAAGTCAAGAGCAATGTTAGTACAAAAAAAAAAATCAGTGTATGCTGGGAAAGAAGAAAAAGAGAAATGAAGGAAATGAACTGTATTTGAGAAGAGTCCCAAAGAGAAGAGGAAGGAGAAAACTATTCTTCTTTAAATCAAGGGGCTGGAGTGGAATCCTTGTCCCCGCGGGAAGTCAGTGAGGTGACTTCTGTAGCTAGTCGGGAACTGAGAGTGGTGACTGGGCCCACGTGGAGAGTTTAGTGAGGACCTGGAAAATGAAGCACATGACCCGACCGAGGTGCCCCAGAACCACACTCTGAAGGAACTAGTTGGTAACCCCGGCAATAGTTCTCTGTTACCTGGGCTCCTCATATGTTCCACCCTGGGTCAGGGACCTTTAAGTGAGCTGGGCAGAGGGCCAGGAAGCAGAAAGAGGGTCCCCATGTCTTTGCCGCCTCCAACAGCAGGGTGACCTCCTGCCCGCTGGAGCACCTCAGGCCCCTCAGGCTCTGCTGTGCCAGCTGGGCAGAGGTGTCACTGTTACTCCATCTGGGCCACTGGGGTAAGGAGGCTGGGTTTTCACAGAGGCTCGTGGAAGGAAGAGGTAGTGATGGGAACAGGAGTTCTGGTTGAGTTTTTCTGGGTCCAGGCTTGGACTTCTGCTTTCATTTGAGGACCGGGAAGCTGGGCAGAAGCTCTGTCCACCTGTCAGAGGACCCACCTCCTCCTCCCCTTCAGGCTTAGTTTCTAAGGAGGACCTCGGGGATCAGTTGCCTTGGCCTGTGTCAGGCTGTCTCAGATGGCAACAGCCATCTACTTCCTACACCCTAAAAACTCAGAAGTGAGACCTGGGAAAAATAAAAGACAACAGCCTGTTCACCAAAGTGCACCAGGCCACAGGCCTGCTCATCCCAAGTGCAGTCCCTTGGCTCTGGAAGCCGTCTCCGCCGAGGGTGTGGTGTGCCTTGCTCAGCTCAAGCATCTGGGTCACGGCTTTGCTATGTGTTTGTTTCTGGACAGGCTGACTTAAGCAGTGACTCAGCTTGGAAGTCATAAAGCTGTCAGTGAGGCTGGCAGCCCAGCCAAGAGGCAGACCCAGGGTGTCTTCTGCAGCTGGGCAGACCTCTTGCTTCTAACTCCAATGAGGGCCTCAGGCAACCCTACCTGAAGCTCCCTGCAATCCTCGGGGCTCACAAGGTCCTTTGGGATGGTCCAGAGCATCCAGCTTAACTCAGTTCAACAGCAGGGCCATGCCAGGTTGGGGGAAGGCCAAGGTCAGTGTGGCTGCATGGCCTTAGCTCAGGCATTCTCTGAGACCCCTCTTGAAGCCATTGCTAGAAACCGTGGGATTTGACAGAGGAGCTGCCCCTCTGGGGATCTGTGACCTATGAAGATTTTCACAGTGTCCATGTAGCCCAGAGTAGAAACAGATCTCATCTCAGCCGGGCCATGTAACTTGGCCAGGAAGCATCTTCTAAGTTTCGTTTTTTCTTTCAGCTATAAAACGGGAATGATAACACCACTTGCCCTGTCTGCCCTGGGCACTTGACAGGGCTCAGATGAAATACTGTGTTCAGAGGCTTTGGAAAAGTGCCAGGTGCCACGTACCCATGAAGACTAGCAAGCCTGGAGTTCAACCCTCTAGACTTTTACCCTCACCAGCCTCCAGCCAGCCAGCATTCGGGCACCGGAGATGCATAGATGAGAGGGACAGTTCTCACCCTCTTGGGCCCACCACTCTGCAGGCTGCCTAGAGGAAACAGAAGTCTATGGCAATAGTGACGCTAACGTGGTATCCCTCACAGAGCACTCCCCAAGGCCTGGGCTTCACCAAGGAGCTTCACATACATTTAACCCTTGATCAACAGTGCAAGGTGGGCATTGTTATTTCACTTTGCAGATGAGGAAATTGAAGCTTGGTAGGATGAAGTCATTTTCCATGACCACTCAGCCAAGGAGTGGCAGGTCACGTGCTCCCAAAATCCCCTCTCCAAGTGCTCACCATCTTGTGCGCTTTCAAGCACACACGCTTTGTAGCTTTGTACAGTGTTTCCTAACTAAAGGGCTCTGGCATCAATGCAGCAGTAGATAAGGGGATATGTGCATGTGTCATCTTGCTGTCACATCCTTGGTCACACCACAGCACTGGCCATATGAGGTCAGCCCTCTCTAGGTGTCCCCAGCTAGCTCAATGACCCGGCACGACCCTCTCTGCTCCTCAGCCCACTCATCTGTAGAATCAAAAGACTGGAGGAAGGGATCCCTACAGGGCCCTCACTCTTCTAAAAACCTTCAGTAATGGTCATGAAACACATCTCTCCTTGAACAAGAAAATGAAGAATTTAAAACACCTGTTCCAGCTCACCTTCCAATTGGCTGTGTGATATTAGGAAAGTTACCTCTGACCCATCTGGGCTTCAATTTCTCCACCTGTGATCTAGGGACAAAATGTATCGGTCTCACCAGTGCACAGGCTTGCAATAAGAATCAAGTTAAACAGAGGCCCTGAAAGCAGTTTGAAGTTGCTCTACCCATACAGGCAGGACATTATTAATGATATTAATTATGATTGAGGGAGGGGAAGAGATGCCCCAGAAGGAGACTGGAAGGAAGGCAGCAGCCAGGAGGGGACCTTGGCTTCCCTTGGCATCGCTCTGTGCTTCCCTCCACTGTTCCTGTCAGGGAGTTGGCTGTTTTCATTCTTTTCCTGACAGTCATTGGCTGCCTACCATGCACAATGCTCAACCAAACCTATGTGTAGCTGCGGCCGTCTAAGGTCAAACCAAAGCAACTCCTGGTCACTGAAACTGTTTTTTCATCTAATTAGGTCAAAAGAGTTTATGGGAGGGACCAGACTTAAGAACATGAGTCAGGCAGCCTTCGCCTCCCATCTCAGCTGTTACTAGTCAACATGACCTTGCGCAGCATAACTTTCAGGCCTCAGCTTACCCATCTGAGAATGAGGGTAATGCCAGCAGTCTCCAAGGGATATTGTGAACCAAGCTCCATGGACAGACAGACACAGGCTAAAGCTTATGTGCTGGCAGCCACCCAGGTGTGTTGGGGACCAGCATGGGTTGCTTATATGGGACAGAAGTTTTTCACCCTGAAAAAAGAGAGGTGCCGTGAAAGCTCTCTAGTACCCAAATCCAGCTGTTCTGTGAGTCACCATCTGCAGCATCATCTCCACCTCCTGGACCAAGATAGCTGCCACGTTCCAGCCATCTCATCTACTTTCAAGCCAGCAAGAAAGAGAAGAGAAGGAAAAAAAGGCCACATTACCTCCCTTAAGGTGACTTCCTGAAAGTTGCACATTATGATTCCCTTCGGTCTCACTGGCCAGAACTTAGTCACAAGGCCACACCCTGTTGCAAGAGAAGCCAGAAAGTGTAGGGGTTTTTTTGTTTTGTTTTGTTTTTTAATATTTTTTAAACTATGCACCACTATACAAGCAGATGGTGTTATTTTTTTTGTTTTGTTTTGTTTTTGGTACTGGGGATAGATCTTGGGTCCTTGCACTTGTGAGGCAGGTGGCGGAACTACTGAGCTAAATCCCAGCCCCAAAAAGTGTAGTTTTTATTCCAACTGATCCTGTAATCAGGAATCACCATCTAAGGAGGAAAAGGAGGGTGAAACTGGGAGACACCTGTAATATGTGCCACATCACGACCTTAGTTAAACAAAGACCTTAAATGATTGAAGATGCCACTTCTTT
Source organism: Heterocephalus glaber (assembly GCF_053883595.1). Taxonomy (NCBI): domain Eukaryota; kingdom Metazoa; phylum Chordata; class Mammalia; order Rodentia; family Bathyergidae; genus Heterocephalus; species Heterocephalus glaber. Next base: position 66,940,508 of record NW_028258320.1, read on the forward strand.
TTTTAAAGCCTCTTTCTGTGTATTAATTATACTTTAATGAAATGTATGCAAATACCAATGCTCAGTAAATTCTCACAAATAGATACAGAGCGCTTCAATTACAAAACAGGGTGAGGACAGCCTGAACTACACAGCGAGACCCTCTTTCAATAAAATAAAATGGGGCCGGGGATTTAGCTCAGTGGTTTCGCTGCCTGGTGCGCAAGTGCAAGGACCCGAGTTCGATCCCCAGGTACCAAAAAAAAAAATTAAAAATTAAAATAAAATAACATCCCAGGCCAGTAACTGTCAGATTCCTTGCTGATTCTTGAGGCTTGGTCTGTGCCACTCTGCGGCTTGAGTGTTGAGTGCCCCTCCCGAGGAACAGGCAGACACTGCAGCGAATGTCCCTCAGGAGACACCCTGACCACTCAGGGCCACATCCTGGGACTCAGCGGTGCGATCAGACCGACTGTGCGTCTTTCAAGGGGCAGCTCCCGCTTTGCATGAAGCTGCTGCTCTTGAAAACAAGAATGGAGCTCGCATTGCCATCTCTGCTGTGCCCATCCCTGGGTCTGCGGTGGGTAGGGCCTGTGCCCCATCACCGGCCCTGAAGTCAGGAGGCCCAGCTTTCCCTCGGTTTTCTCATCGCCCAAATGGGGAGAATTTGGTTTTGTTTTGGTACTGGGGATTGAACTCAGGACCCTGCACTTGCAAGGCAGATGCGGTGCCACTGAGCTAAATCTCCAGCCCTGAATGAAGAGAATTGTGTGATGGCTGAGACCAGAAGATGCCTTCAGAGCAGTCTGTAAACGGTGACGCACCCTGCCTCAAAGACATCGCTTCCTTCCCAAGGAAGATGAGCTTTCTGACCACGCTCTACTTGCAGGATCGTCGCCGACAGCTCCATGTGTGGGCTGCCTCTCGGCTGCTAAGTGCATGGAGCCAGGAGCCCCGCAGCCCCTTCCCAGAGCTGACAGAGGAGCAAGACTGCAACATCCTCTCCTCGCCCAGGCCCCTTCCTCTCTGGATCTCGGCTGCCACAGCCTGGCTCCGTCTCTGCCTCCCTCCTTCCGTCCCACACCAGCCTGTGTAGGGTGGGCTCTTTGAACCATGCTTCATAAATCATCCCACAAGTCACGACCCCAAAGGGCCTGCAAACGTCTGCAAATACCGACCTCTGATAAATGCACCCTGGCCAGTCCCGCCTCTGAGCCATGGTCATTACCAGGAGGAGGACGAGAGGGAAACTGTGGAGCCGCAAAGACAGTGCCAGTGCTCTGTGTAGCCCTCTGCACCCCCTGCCTTTGAAAGATGCTGCACTCACGTGGAAAGGCCCGGGAGGCTGTGGCCTTGCAGTCTCCACCCTCAAGGTCTCACATGGCAGTTAGACATCTGGGCACCAGCAGCCGAAGGTCTGGGTTCAAATCCTGACTACATCACTTATTTGCCGTAATATTTTGGCTAAGTTATTCCAGTTCTCTGGCACCGACATCCTCAGCTGTAAGATGGGAGCGATGATGAGTGTCTCCCCAAGTAGTTATGAAAATTAAGTGAGACAGTGCTTGAAAAGGGCTTAGCAAGGTGCATGGCACTTGGCAAATGCTCACTAGAGTTAGTGCGTTGCCTGGCTTTTCCTGCGTTCTATACCATACCCACTCTTTTCATCAGTATCATTTACAGAACCTGGATTTTGTGCTAGATGCCAATATGCTCTCATTGAAAAAGTAATAGGGAAAACTTTTTCTGCCTTCTCCTGCAACAAAAAGTTGTCATAGGACACAATTCTTTCCAAAGAGGTAGTAACTGGAGATATGGGTAATACTCCCAGAAAGCTTTTGAAAGATTAACTGCCCTGTGTCTGTCTGCTTTTCTCCTTCTTGTTTAGAATGCGGTGTGATGGCTGGAGCTCCAGCAGTCATAGTGACCGTGAGTCCAATGTGAAATTGGTTATCTTGCACTCAGGACGATGGAACAGAAAGAGATAGGGAACCTTGGGTTCTTCGGCCAGATAATGCTGTGGTGGTTCTGGCCTTTCAATTTCTTGTTACCAAATATATGAATAACTAATAACCCCCAATTACCTTAAGCCCCGATTTGTCCAATTTCTACTAGTAGCAACCACACATAATTCCTACTACTAAAAGCATTAGGCTCTTTCTCCTGAGCAGCAGTGCCAATCTGCGCTGAGTAAGATCCGGAAGCGGAGCTGAGTGAGATGCGGAAGTGGTGAGTGCTCTGCAGGAGCAGAGGGGCCAGGGGTGGGGAGAGGGTGGAGTCTGGGTGTCTCTCCTCACCCCATCTTTTTATTAACTTTTTAAAATGTATTTTAGGGGGAGAGGTGGCCCATATGGGTTTTGTTTCAAGAACAGATTCTAAGACCAAAAACATAAAATAAAATAAAAGGTTTGGAAACCACCGTTCTTGTCCAAGTCCCTCATTTTCCAGATGAGTGATCCAGAGCCCACAGTGCTTCGCCCCTGTCTACGTCAGCCAAGAGGAGAACCCAAGTTTCTGCTCTGCCCGGGGCCCCTGCCAAGTGGGACTGCCAGAAAAAAGCAGATGCAAAGCAGTTCCAGTCAGTCAGGAAGCCCCGGAGCCAAGGGCCCAGAGAGGCTGCCTGGGAATTTGGATGGGGCCCTCTGGGAATGCACTTCAGGGCCTGGGCAGCCCATCTCCCTCCTGCAGGGACCAAGTTGGACCTGCTTCCTCTTCTGGCCCTACACTAATTCATTAGCTGCTTGTTTATTTTTTTTTTTAAGTACACACACAGTGGATGTGTGGGACAAGGGGGAGGGGTGAGGGGGGTGTGAACTTCTCCACACATCGGGCTCTTTGTCCCAGCGCCCTGGTAGCTCTCCTTGGCAGAATGCTCGCTCAATTCGAGATCAATGGCTGCCGAGCCTCCACTGTAAACACCGCTCCATTCAGTCAGTGTCCATTAGAGAGCAGCCCTGCGCTCTGGGCAGGAAGTCTCTCCTGGGCGGGGCTCCAGCGGCACTTAACACCCCAGGCCTCTGCAACTGTTTGAGGCCCATTGCCCTGGGTCTGGCCTACTTGGGCACAGTGGCTCCACTCAGTGGGAAACACACGGCTGCTTGAGTAGAAAAACCAAGTGTTAACACAGTTCAGAACGTCTCACTCCAGGCCTGTAACTAGAAGCTCTTCCCCATACTTCTATTCCATCCATCCGTCAGTCTGTCCATCCATCTCTATTATTTATTAAGCAATTCCTCACAGGTCTAGCACCAAGAGAGAAGAAAACATGCAAGGTCCTTGAGGGAGTGGGAGGAACTGAAAACCAAATGCGAGCAGCCAAACAAGGCAGCCCATGGTCAGCTGTTGTTGGCAGCAGGGCGAGCTGCCTTGAGTAGGGCACACGGCACCCCTGGGGGGCACAGGAGAGGGCAGCCCCACCTCACCTCCAACCCCTCTCCCCCACAGCTCAGACTGAGAGCTCTGATCAGTGTTGACTGAGGATCACGGGCTAGGCCCAGGGTTAAGACTCCCCAGTTCTTCTGCTTAACTTCTTTTGGAAGTAAGCTTTCTTCCCAGCCCTCTCCTAGTCCCCCACTGAGAGAAAGGGGACCCTGAGCTCTCAGAGAAGCTCAGTATCAGGCTGAGTTCAGGATCACTTGGCTTTATGAGCAATGAGCAAGAGCCAGGCTACTTACGGACTCCTATTTATGAACTCAGATATTCAGAAGAGCCCCAGGATCCAGTCACTGCGCTCTTTCATGAGCTCACTTAGCTACTCTAAGGCAGGGGATGGGAGTCAGAGCCCAAACTAGACTTAGAATGGGAAACCCAAGTTCAAATCCTCTACCTTGGGCCTGTGCCCTCGAGCAAGCTCTTAACTTGTTGCAGCTCAGAGCAGTGATAATACTGTCCCACTCCTGGGGCTGTCAGGAGAATTTTTAGAGTGATGTTAGGTACATTCTGGTGTAGAGTGGGGGCTCCGTAGCTGGTGGCCAATCTACCTCAGAGGCAGACTTATTAGAAGGTTGGGGAGGTAGCTTACTGCCAGTGGACCAAGCATGGGACCCAAGGAGGGAACATTGCAATGAGAATAGGGGTTGGAAGATGGGAGTGGGGACACACCTGTGTAAGGGCAAGGAAGATGGGAGAGGCTGGGAAGGCTGGGGGGGCGCGGGTGCCACTGACCAAGAGCACACAAGAGAAATGCTCAGCTGGGGAGACCAAGCAGAGCAAAGTAGGCATCTGCTAGCTGGGCCGTGGAAACCATCCACACCATGATAGCTGCAGAAGCCAAGGGCATGAGTGAGCCCTTGTAGGAGTCATGCACTGCTAACTGGCACACCACCCCTCTGACAACTCTCTTCTATGTCCACCATGAGTATGGGTGGACCCCAGGACTGACCTGCCCAAGATGTGCCTCCCAGCATGCAGCTCCCTTGGCCACATGATATCCCTGGGGTGAGAATATGTCCTTCTGCCTGAGGGACACCCGCTGAAAGCCCCCCCAGGCGAGAAGCACCTGACTCACCTTTTTCCTGTGCAGGAGAGGAGGGTGTGGTTGGCCAACAGCTGTCACATTGCTCCTCCTCCCTTCCCTTCCTCAGGGTCCCCCGAGGAGGGGCTGGGACAGCTTGCAAAATGTCCTCCCACCTCGACTCCCAGTGTAGTATCTCCAGATGTACCCCCAAACCACTAACTGCTGCCACACCCCACGCCTACTCGGAAATGTCACCCTCACTGCAGAGGAGTCAAATTTGAACAAAGACTTGAGTTCAAGTCAATTTGCATCAATGGGCAGACCTGATGAATCACAGGCCTGCAGCTGCTTTACAAGCAGCACTCCTCTTACGCTGTCGGTCTAGGAGGGCTGTGTGGCATAGCGACCCCTTTGTGCTGTAACACAACGCCTTTCAAATGAAGCCTCACTTCAGAGGCCTGGTAAATCTATTGATAATTTATTTGTTAGATAATTTATTTGTAGTGTGGGTTCAGAAGGTCCTATATGTCTTTTTGGGATCCTTAAGCCTGAGTAGTGTGGAAAGGGGTTACAAAGGCAGAAAAGACAAAGAAATGCTTTCCTGTGCTCAGCACCCCCAGAAGGAAATGCTGCCCTGCTGACACCCAGATCTTAGCCCTGGTACATGTGCATGCCAGACTTCTGTCCTCTAGAACTGTAAGATAAGCTTGTATTTCTCTAAGCCACTAAGTTTTTGGTAATCTGTTACAACTGCCATGATAAGCAGTGGAACATTTCAAATACAGGAATGATTAAAAGCAGCAGGAAGCCCATTGGATAGGAGACAGAGGGGATGTGGGAGAACACTGGCCCAAGAGCCAAGTGATGTGTGAAACCCCAGACTGCCTATCACGGAGCCATCCCTGCCTGCCCTCCTTGAGCTTTAGCATTCCCATCTGTGACATGAGGGAGGGAGCCATCTGAGGGCTCTGGCACCCTTGGCACTCTGACTTCACAGGCACTCTGACTCCCTGGCTTTGCAGCCATACCATCAAACTGCACACCAAGTCTGCCTCTGGCAGGTCCCACAAGGGGCACTGGCTTTGTCTTTAGTTTGTCAGAGTCTGTGCTGCCTGAGGACAATGGCAAAGGAAGCTTAGCTGCTTCCACCACAGCAGGAACATGGAAGGGGTTTAGGATTCCATCTACCACAATCAGCGCAAGACCTCTCTCTCCTCTGTGAGGTTCCCCTCTGAGTGTAGGGATAGAGAACATCCACATGGAGGGGCACTGCCACTCTGTCGACTCCTCTTGGCAGACATCGATTGCTAACAAGCTTGCACCTGCAACACCACCAACTGAGGAGAACTCAACAGCAGCCTCAGGTGAGGCATCGCTGACACCAACCTTCTCCTTGAAACCGTAAACACCGCAGGGTTAAGTACGACCTCAAAATGGTTTCAGTCATAAGGAGCCAATGGTGGGTTAATTAGTTCACCAAGGTGCCAGTCAAGCTTCCTGGTTTTAGATGACAGGAACCAATGCTGGCCAAGTGAAGGGAAAAACACCAAATCCTTACTGAAAATATTGGCTTGCTCACAAAATTGTACAAGGACCAGAGAAAAGAGGCAAGACTATGGAAGTTAACAGAGTTAACATGGTGGTGTTCCATGCCACAGGAAAAATTTGATTGAGACATCACAGTTGCCATCACCCACCACTCCCCATCTGGGCACTACATTGGCAGCTCGGCAGCTGCTACCCTGAACAACCTCTTCCTTGCTGTGTTACTCTCCTTATTCAAAGCCCAAGAGAGAACGGGGTTGCCAGGGTGTACATTTGGTGCTGCTCCCTGGTGGCCCTGGGCAGGGAGACAACCCCAGCTCCACCCCAACGGGTGCCCATTTTAACCCACACTATGGGAGAATCCCTCATCCAACACCAAGTGGTTTCATATGCCATGTCTCCTTAAAAGGGCCTAAGACCCTCTGCACTCAGATAATTTACCTTGGGATGTTCCTGTTAGAAAAGACACAAGCTCAGAGGAGCTGACTCGTCAGCACTGGAGCAAAGATCAGCACACAACCTCCGGCTTCCCCTCCTGCCCCACTGCACTGTCCTGAAGTCTGCAATTAGCTTGCTCCAGTTTAGGATCAGGAAACAGAGGACTGAATGTCACTATGCCAACCAAAATTTCCAATTCGTCCAAGATTAGATGAATTTCTTAAACTTTTACTCCTTTGTAAGGGGTCATAGCTCTATGTTAATCTTTATCCCTTTGTAAACATAACTTTGAGATGAATACATTTATGCTGCTGAGAAACTGCCTTTTCCAGGTTCTGTATTACTGCGTGTTTTTCCTGAGAATATGATTGCAGTGGCAATGGGTTCCTAGGGGAGCAGTTCTGTTTGCAGACCCCCAGTGGGGGGCTCTGGGTAGCAGAGCAGCAGGGGAGCCTGAGGGTCTGGGAAGAGTAGAGCAAGAGAAAGCAGGAACCCAGGCCGACATAGCTGGAGCTGGAACTTCTTCTAGTGATTTCATTCTCTTTCAGCAGGCTGGCACAGCAACATGGTGTCTTGGCTGGACCCAGCAATTAACAGCTCCCCAAGCTCCTAACAAGTGGTTTTCTTGAGGTTTAAGCGGCCTGTGAAGTTTCCCCAGGGAATCTATTCCTGGATGCTAACTCCTCAGAAGTGACCTCCCCTGGTGCACCCAGTCAAGGGCTACTGAATTCAGTCCACTTGGTTGAAAACTGGGACTTCACAGCCTGCAGTCTGTATAGAAGGGGAGCAATAGCAGAGCTCAGCCCTAACCCCAGCCTTCTAATACTGCCTGCCAGGGACATGTCCCTTTCTGGGGCAGCTCAGAGTTCCTGCTTCCTCCAAGCCTCTTCGGAGATCCTTTCTCCACAAAGCGTCCACTTGCTTCATATCTGCTTCACCTAGGGATGGACACAGCCCCCCAAGGCAGCAGTTGATGGTTGGCTAAGAGCAAACACTTTGTCCTGTATCAGAGTCTAAACTCTCAGACTGTCTCCTGGAGAACTTGAACTTGAGATATGATTGATAGTGATATAAAAAATTGATATAAAAAATCAATTACCAGGTGGCAGCAAGAGCAGTGGAAACAGAAGCTGAGAGGAGCCCAGTCTCCGGGGGAGAGGAGAAGCCTCACACCCTGTGGAGTGCAGTTTGCAGTCCTGCTGAAGCACCTTGCAATGGGCCCTGCGACGTGAAATAGGCTGAGTTCATCCCTCTCCTCTGTGACCCAGAGGATCCTCATGAACACACTCAAACACATGAACACGTAGCCAGGTGAACAATGGCACGCACTTGCCTGACTAACCCAAGCCCCAAGGATTCCACTTCCACCCGATACTGAGCGCTAGTGTCATTCACAAAATGTCTTCAGTTCTGTACTTTAGTCTCTCTCTGTATCACGGACAGGGTTAAAATCTAGGAGCAACTGATCCTTCGACAAGGAGAAATCTCAGTGGAATATCATTCTTTAAAACAGCAAGGTTTAGCCATTAAAGAATTTCCCTCCGTTCTGAGACAATGGAAGCGGGTGGGAGGCTTCTGGTCCCATGAACAGCACAGACCAAGGTTCCGAGAGCCACATGGCCCTGGCCTACACACTTGAGCATGGACTGCAAAGCATGCTAGTCTGTGTGGCCCTGCAGGGCACCCCACCTCCTACATGCAGCTCCTGCCACAGGACGGTGTCTAGGGTGATGATGCCTCACGCCTCATTCAAACGGTTCTTGCCACTCTGATGCCCTCTCAGGCTTCATATTATGTGGATTAGGAGTCTTAGGGTTGTGAGATATGGAAACTGTCTCTGGATTACTAGAGGCTTTGGGATGCCTCACAGATACAAGAGTTGCACCACCGTATCTCAGTAAAGACAAGGAAAGGGCAGCTTATGAATGTTGGGTCTGTCAAGCTACAGAAATGGTTCCCAACCAGGGGTGATTTTGCCCCTCGGTGCACACTTGGCAAAGTCTAGAGTTATCTACTTGGTGGTTGACAGGGATGCTGCTAGACATTCTGTGGCTCACAGGACTACTCTCCATCCCAGCAAAGAATGAGCAAAGCCAAATGTCACAGTGTCAAGGTTGACAGACCCCTCTAGATGGCTGTTGTCACCATGATTTGAGTCCAGCCTCTGAGAGTCTACATTTCAAATTTCAATTTACTAGGAGAGAACACTTGAATGGCCCACCTTGAGGACTTTCTCACCCCTGGATCTACTGATGATAGCCAGGAAAAGAGAGTCAACTAATATAGACCTGGCCACTTTGGTCTCTTCTTGTACTGTGAGTGTGTGCAGGAAAAAAAAAAGATTTCTTGTAGATTGTACATCCTGGAGCAATGGGGCCAGAGGCTAGACAGACACCATGCCATTCAGGGAGGCTTCCCTATCCCTTTAGGGTTGCATGCCCCACCTGCCCCCTATGAAAAAAATGTGGATCATGAGCCCGTCTCTCCCAAGAGACTTGGAACTCTCAGGATTGAAACTGGTCTTACTCATCCCTGAAAGCCCAAGTCATTGTTCTAGTTACATAATATAATGTTGCTACATAACAAACACCTCAAAACTTAGTCACTTCCAGTAACAATCTTTTCACTTGATTTTGTGAGTCAGAAATCTAGGCAGAACTGAAATTGGTGATTTTTCTGTCCATGTGGACTCAATTGTGTGACTCAGTGATATTCAGCTGGCAGCTGGGCTCAGCTAGAGGGTCCAAGATGGCTTCTCACATAGCTGGTGCCGTGGGGGCTTGGCTGGAGGGCTAGACTCAGCTGAGCCCCTTTCTCCAGCCTCAGGACCTCTCCACATGATCTTTTCAGAAGGATAGTATTTCTTAAGGGGTAGATTGGGGCTCCAAATGCAAATATTTCAAGAAGACCTAGACTAGTGGTGGCGAACCTATGCCACGTGTGTTGTTGTATTTTTCTTTTAAGACAAAAGATGTTAATGTACGAGTTGTTTTGTCTAAACTAAAACTTCAGTATTCAGGTTTAATTGCAGTGTTGGCACTTTGTAATAAATAAGTGGGTTTTGGGTTGCAGTTTGGGCACACAGTCTCCAATAAAAGTTTTGCCATCATTGACCTAGACTGAAATTGGAAAGCTTCTTAAGACCTTGTATTGGAAGGCACCTGACTTATTTCAGTTGTATCCTGTTGGTAAAGCGAGTCACTAAGAACAACCCAGATTTAAGCAAAAGGGAATTAGGCCTCATTTTTAATTTGAGGAACAGTATGCATGAACAGAAAAGGATGTTACTGGTAGTGATCACACTTAGTGATCATCTTCTACAGCCTGATACAGTAACTAATAAACATCTAACAGGTAAATCAATAGGAAGACAAATTAGCCCTACTGGATTTACCCACTTAATGTAATGGTTAAATAAAAATAAAGCTCATGAAAAATGCTTTTGCAACTATCAAATGCTATAAAAAAGAAGTCTCTGTTGGGAGAAAACTTAGTGCAGTGTATATAGATGAATGGTTTCCTCTACCCCTCTCCCTTGCTGCAGACACAGGGCCCTGACAGACATCACTAATCAATCACAGCTCTCTTCTTTACATTCTAGTCATGGTCTCAGAATCCTTTTCAACAAAGTACTTCAGTCTTCTCTACTAATTGTTCAAAGCTGACAAGGGAGTTGATACCTACTTGTTACCCTATTCTTGCCTAAATTCCTATTGCTAAACCATCCCCCAAAAGCCCAAGCTTTTAGTTGCTTTAAACGTACATATAAGCCACTGCTAGTTTTTTTGTTTTTTTTTTGTAAAAGAAAATATAAAGTTGAGGCCCCAAGGAAGATGAAATGACACCATCATCACCTTCCAAAATTGGATTTATAATGGAAACAGAAACTGATTATGGCAGTGAGCTCTGCCATTATGAATTATTTTAAAAGAAAATAACTGCATGCGCGAGTAGTCATCTGACATCTCATAAAGGAGAGAATCTGTCTACCTTGACATATTTTCCTCCATGAAAACTCCAATTTCAAGGTGAGGCAAGCCAAAACTTGCATCTCTAGAAGCAGAAAAGCCATTCTCCATACTTTACACCCACCCACAGACCCCCTCCCACAGTCCTGCTGCCATCCCGCCTTTTAGGGATTTGGAAAATACATCTAAATACATACTCAACCAAAGCCCTCAAGGGAGGACAGAGGACAGCGACACAGGCATCCTGTAGCTCTACAGGGGCTTTCTGCAGTCTGATGGTGGAGGACCCCTAGCCCACTGCCCCAAGAACTGCTTCTTATTCTGTCTAAGCCTCAGAGCCCCACCTCTGACCTCAAGTAAGAAAGCAGCAGGCTGAAAACAGCCAGAAGAGGTTGGAGAGAATAACTCTATGGCTGAAGGCTACAGAATTTAGCAAGTGGTGATATAGGAGATGAAATATGAAAATATTATAACTCCCGACCCATTAGATGTCTGATATGCCGAGTTCATGGTCTCTAAAATCAAAGAATGAATTCTAGGAATAACAGAGGTTCAGGGTAGGAAAATATTTATTGAGAGGATAGCTCCTGAGAGGCAGGAAAGGACCTGAATGGCTACCAAGGGACTCCACTTTGAAGGGAAGTTGTATAGAGCAAAACCCATGTGAGTACAACGTGGGTTACAACTATGATTAACCAATAAGGTTACAAGTATAGTTGCTTAGGTAATAGTGATCCAATGGAGAAACAAGTCATGAAACAAGTATGCATGGAAAGAACAAAGACTTTTTTTCTAGCAAATGATAGGTCCGAAGGGAGGTCTTGGTCACCCACGGGGGTGACTGATATCTACCTAGGCTTCATTAGGCCTGATGTTTTCTTTTGAAGAAGTATGCAGTCCTGATCATTTCATCTGTACCTTGAGGCCTGGTCTCTAACACGTGTGTCTCCCGCCTCAGTTGCAGTGTGCTTCACCTTTGTCTGACTCTCTCAAGGGCCTAGCCCTATCTGACTGCCTGGAATATTTCTACCTAACTTAGCTGCCTATGGTAGTGGGGCTTGAGTCTCAGGGGTGCCATCTAGTATCACAGATCACCTCACATCTCTGAGCCTGTTTACTCATCTGTGCAGTGGGAGCAGTAACAATGACAGAGTTGAGAAAACCGGGCAGGTCCCAGGCCGTGAGCCTGGAGGAACTGGGAGCCCTCTCTGCACAGCTGCACCAGAAGCCACCTGCAAAATGCACAACAATCGGACAATCAACATTGCAAATTTCCAGCTTGGTCAAAGGCGGGGGAAATCCCAGTTGTAGACCTTCCCTTCCCTGTGTGGTACGGATCAGGCCCTGGTGGGTCATGCTTCCTGGATCGGCACTCCAAACCAACTACCTAGCTAAACCTGCTAAGTCTGCATGAAAAACCAGCTCCTGCACTGAGTCCTTTTGCAAACAATCCTATGAGGAAGGTATGAGGTCATACTGCTCTCATGGTCCAGACAAGGAAACTGAGGCATAGAAAAGTTAAGTGGTCAACCCAAGTTTTGCCAGCTATCAAGTAGCAGACTTGGGACTTAACAGATTCTTGACTACTGGCTACAATGTCTTCCCAGAGGATGAGGACAGCTGGAAGAAGCCCAGGCCAAGCAGTTAAGTCAGAAAGAGTCTCTCCCCCTCTACTTTTTATACTTTGGGAGCAGGACTTTTAGCCTTAGGCTCCCGGGAAATAAATGAACCAGAGCAGCAGGTAAACACTTGAGTAAATAAATCTCCCATTTGGTGTCAAGCATTGTGTTGAGTGAAGAAAGAAGAGCGGTACACTATGATGTCATTTAAAGTTTAAAAACACGAAAAGACGATATTACCTAGCGATTCATACATATACAGCAATGGCACCAAGATATCCCAGATAACAAACAGTGAACAAACATCACCTTCAAGACTCACCTTGGGGTCAGAGGAAGGGTTCACAGAAGGCTAAATATATCTGTAATTTTTTAATGCTAAATCAAGGTACACTTTTAGATATCACTGTCCATGATGGATTATAGTAATTTTTTTTCTTTTTTTCCTCTCGTCTGTCTTTTATGTATTAGTAATACAGTTCTTTTTAACTCAAGTTGAATAACAGGAACACAAATGTTCAGAAAAATACTCGTTATGCCTTTCTGTATACCTGAAATGTTTCCAAATTTAGAAAATAATCTTGCAATGCTAACAACTCAACACTGCCATCTGGATCACGTTTTGTCCCTCGGTTTACAGCGGCTCCCACTCCTTCAAGTGAGGGGGCCTTAAGCATCAGCTGTTAATAATAGCTAACAGTTGCTGGGAGCTTACTATGTACTAAGCACTGTTAAAGGCTTTACATCCATCAACTCTGTAAGGTAGAGCCTATTATGTCTTCATGTTACAGATGAGAAAATAGGCTTGACAGAGACGCGGCGACTTTCTATGGATCGTCAGCTAATAGGTGGCAGGGCTGGGATTTGAATCCTTGTCTGTCTGACTCCCAAGTTTGAACTCAAGGAAACTTTGGGTGGAGGGAGAGGCAAGCAGGAGACATGACCCCTTAAGGGGCCTCTAGTCCATGGTGGACACCACAATGCCCACATTTGCCAGCTGCTGAGACTGCTGCCAGCTCTCAGCTAAGTTCCTCTGCAGCCTTTGCCCTGGCCTGGAGGGAGACAAGTTACCCGAGGGCATGGCTCTTCCTGGGACAGCTCTGTCTAGTAGCTGTTGGCCTTGACTGTTGATAGCTCCAGAGTGGAGGTTGGCTGAGACCTTTGTTGCGACTGTGTTGAAGTTCATCTTCTCCTGCTGCCCTCTTCTGTACCTATCACTGCCCAACCCCAAGTTAGCCCCAGGTGCTCTTGCTAAGAAACTGCTGGAACACAAGTCCTATCTCTGGTCCTGCATTCCAGGGTTTGGCCTGTCGTAATCTAATGGGGAAGAAAGAAGGCTCTGGAACAATCTCATACTACATGGTAAATACCCCAGGGAGAAGTGAGGAGGGCCCAGGGCTTCCTGAGGGCAGTGAGGATTAAACTGAACCTTGAAAGACAGGGAAAATTGAATATTATTCAGTAGTGAAAAGAAATGAAGCATTCATACATCTACAACATGGGTAAACCTTGAAAACATAGTGCTAAGTGAAAGAAGCCAAACATAATAATCACAGATATGATTCCATTCACATGAAATGTCCGGGACAGAGAAATATATAGAAACAAAAAAATGAATTAGTGCCTGGCTAGGATTATGGGGCTGGGGGAGTTAGGGGATGACAGCCAAAGGGTACAGGTTTAGGTCGGGGATTTAACTCAGTGGTTCCGGCACCTCCCTCGCAAGCACAAGGTCCCCAGTTCCATCCCCAGTACCCAAGGGTACAGGTTTGTTTCTGAGACAATGAACATATTCTAAAATTGACATGGCAAAGAATGAACATATCTGTGACTATACTAAAAACCACTGGATCTTGTACTTTAAATAGATGCACTGTATGGTATATGGATTACATGTCAATGAAGGTATTTTTTAAAAAATACAGCAGAGAATGTAGGGAGGTTGACAGGAGATAATAAGGAGAGAATCGCAGATTGGCCAAAACATGAGTTAAAGTGTAAGACCTAAGTGTGTGCCTGTGTGTGTCTGTGTGCACGTTGCGGGTGGAACCAGAAAACAGCAGAGTTGGCTGGAAGCTGTGGCCAGGAAGGAAGGCCCAGAGAAGAAATTTGTCCTGGAAGACCTGGGAGTAATGAGAAGAAAGTGGGGTTTTAGGTGAATGGATTTGTGCAGAAAGGATAACAGGGAGAGTGGAGAGGCAGAGCTAGTGGCTGGGATACTATTCTTGTCACAGCAAGACACACACACACACACACACACACAATCACAGTGGTGTAAAATGTCTTTTTATGTCTTTCTCAACTCATTGAGCTCTTTTCTATGTCTCTCCCCCCAGTCCACCTATTGCACAAATTTAACACTCAATCACATCAATTCTACCAGGTATGATGGCACAGTCTTGGAATCCCAGCACCCTGGGAGACTGAGGCAGGAAGATCACAAGTTCAAGTTGAGCCTGGACAACCTACCAATTTAGCAGGATCCTATGTTGAAATTTAAAACAGGCTGGATATGTAGTTCAGAGAAAAGACCCAGGGTTCAATCCCCAGTACCACACTGTGGCACTTAAGAGGGAGTATCAATTTGATTACCTTTGGGATCTGCCCAGGGAATTGGTGGAACACATTCCTGGGTGTGTCTGGGTGGTAATGGAGGCATGGTCTTGGGAATCTATGTCTGGTTCCTGGACCCTTCCTCTCGGGCACTGCTCCTCTGCTCTGTTTTCCAGCTGCCACAAACTAAGTAGCTTTACTCCACAACATCCTTCTACCATGATATATTTACACTGGAGCCAGACCACCATGGACTGAATCCTCTTAAAACATGAGCCAAGTTAAATTTCAAGTTGTGGGTGCCAGCAACAGGAAAGGTAACTAACAGAGAAAATTGGTGCCAGAGAAGTGGGGTCACTGCAGTGACTATACCTGATTGTGTGGATTAGAGGCCTTTGGAAGTAGTATGTGGGCTAAGTTTAGAAAGGTTTGGAGATGTGAGCAAGAGAAGCCCTAGAATACTATAAACACAGCATGATGGGTGTCTCTACTCAGAGATCATAGGATCAGAATGCAAATAGGAATGCTGACAATAAAAGCTAGGCTCAGGAGTTTTCAGCTGGAAACAAGGACTCCATTGGTATTTGGACTATAGGCCATGTGTGTTACATGTTGACAGACAATTGATCTGCATTTTGCCTATGCATGAGTCTCTACAGGAAACTGAGATTAAGAACAGTGCACTAATGCATCTGGTGGAGGAAATTTCAAGGTAATCCAACATTCATCCTATGGCATGAGTGCTGCTGGCTACTTTTAGCTAGATTTATAGAGAATCAGAGCAGAAAAATTTGAAAAACTTAAATGATCCCAGAAGAGACCACATGTAAAATTGGGACCAAAACAAGTATGGTTGCTAAAGAGATTAACACCATTAAAAAAGAAACCAAGTACTTCATACAAGAGCAAGAAGAAAGATCCCTTGAAGGCATCTTGGAAATCAACAAGATCCTATCCATCACAGACCCAGGGATGCAAAAGTGTAAACCTTTTATTAGAGAAGAGATCCACTAGGCTCCCTCTGCTTGAGAAGGACCTCATAGAGAATTGGCCCCTGGAATTTATTTCTCCATGCTCAGCAATCCAAGAACTCAGAGACTGCTGCAGCCATGGTCCAGTGGGGGCCTCGTTTGTGCTCCTGCTAACAGCAGATCCTGGCACTGTCCACATGATGCTGGTTTTACCAGCATGCAAAGTGTAAGAGTTGTGGGATCAGGGAAGCTTCCACATGGATTTCAAAAAATTGCCTGAAAGGCCAGGCAAGGAGCTCCTAAGAGAGCAGTGTGTGAAGCTGTGGGAATGAAGACAAAGGTGAAGCAAAGACCCCACAATATTGATGATGCCAGGAACATGGAATGCCTGCTGAGGAAAGCTGCAGCTCACAAAAGCAGCCAGCCTGAGTGAACTGCAACAAGCAAGGCCATATGGATGGGGCTGCCCAGGACCTTGGAACTCAGATTTTCCCACTTTGTGCCCCAGATGCCCAGTATGAAGTTATAAGACTTAATGTTTGCCTGCTAGATTTTGGTCTTGCTTTGATCTGATTCTTTTCTATCCTTATATTCATCCCTTTTGGAATGGGAATAGTTACCCTGTGCCATTGTATCTTGGGATTACATAATTTTTTTTTTTATTTTTTATAAAGGTTATCAGCTAAGAGTTTGTCTTGAGTCTCAGGAGAGACTTTGACTAGGGCTTCTGAAAAATGCTAGAACTATTGAGACTTTGGAGAAGGGATTGTTGTGTTTCTGGTTGTATCCAGTACAATTGTGTTAGGTGAATTATGAATCTGCTATCATCTTTATTTGGATATTAAGTATAGTTTCAGGAGATGTGTTTAAGTATGAAGTTGACAGGGGGTGGGATGTGATAGGGTGTAGTGTCAACTTGATTGGCTTTGAGTTCTACCCAGGGGATTGGTAGAGCACACTCCTGGATGTGTTGAGATGTGTCATAGAGCCATGGCCTTGGAGTCCATGTCTGCTCCCTCACCCTTTCCTCTCCAGTATTGTTCTTCTGCTCTGCTTCCTGGCTACATGGGCTAAACAGCTTTGCTCCACCATAATGTTTCTGCCTTGGATCCAACTTGCCATCGAAGTGAATCCCCTTAAAAGGTGAGCCAAATTAAGCCTCTCCTTTAAGTTGCCTGTGCCAGATATTTTGTCCAGCAGTGAGAAAGCTGACACACACAAACTCCCACCAACCAAATTTATGTTCCTAAAAAGTCCCACAAGTCTGCCTGGAAATGGCCATGATGCTGGTAGAGTACCCAAGCTCCCTATAAATCTGGTCACTCATTTTGATGATGCTGTCTCACTCCCCAAATCAAAACTTGATTTGGAAATGATTTTTGTTTTTGTAAAGGCAGGGTCATCTCACCCTTCCCCCAGGACTTCATCTACCTGTCATCTTGAGTCTTCACTATTTCACTTTGACCCACTGGCAGAGTGAGCTGAAGTTCTGTCCACCTCTGTCATCATGAATGATGTCAGCTAGTGAGACTACTCAGGTCATGTCGCAAATTTAACTTACCTTAGAAACACAGAATATTGGCAGTCGGTGGCTATGAAAGGTCTCCCAACTCCATCTTGCCATTTGACCAAGGAGGAAATGGGGGCTTCCACCTATCACAGACCAGGAGACTGAGGACCCTCTCCTTCACTTCCATGACAGAGCAGTTTGAGGAAACCTTCTATGCCCAGTGTGGTAGTCTCCCACTATCTCAGAGTGAATAGATCAGAATGCACTTGGTAAGCAGTTTCCAAGGTCCACACTTGCACAGACCATGAGCAAAAGGCTCCTGTTCATGTGCATATCAGATTGTAAGGCCTGGGAGCCTGCATTGAACTGAAGCAATTCCTGAAGGAAGGGAGCTGGATGACAAGCATCATCTGCCAGCTTGGAGCTCAGTAACCCTAGAGTAGGGGTGCAGGCTACAGGAGGGAAGGCAGCAGAGTTCCACAAGTATGAATCATCCAGTGGGCTGGCTGCAGCTGTGATGATGGGCTGATGATCCTGGCTTCCCTCTCCAGAATGGCTGCTTCAGCTGCTAGGGCTCCTCCCAGAGACACAGTGAGGAAACTGGCCATTGGTCCCACTTCCTGTGGTTGTGTCACAGACCTGTGAACAAGGCTCAATGAAGCCATGACAAAAACATTTGAGACAGTTAGGAAACCCCAATACTTAGTCTCTCCCTGCTCTACTTCCCTGTCCTCAAACATTGTGTGATGTTGAACAAGTCCCTTAACTCAGTTCAAGTGGGCAGAGGTGCAAGGAGTCAGGATCAAAAAGCATAATAGATATTCTGAAATAGGAAGAAAAGGTCCAAAGGGGAAGGAGAAGTGGGAGAGATTGGGGAAAGGAAAGAAGGGAATGGAATTAGTATTAGAAAATGAAAAAATGGAAACAAAGTCTTTGTAAATAGGGAGGGATGGAGGGGTTGAAGGGAGGGCAGGGGAAGGGGGAAAAACAAGAACCAAGAGAGATCATGTAAAGGTACAAATTTCCAGTGATGAATGTCATTATATTGTATACCTAAAATGTACCAATAAAATTAATTTTTAAAAAAGGAATGTGAACTCTGGCCATGCATGTGGGTACATGGCTGTAAATCCCAGCTACGGGGGAGGCTGAGGCAGGAGGGTTTCAAGTTTAAGCCCAGCCTTGGCAACTTAGTGAGATCCTGTCTCAAAAGAAAAAAGAAAAAGAGCAGAGCATGTAGCTCAGTAGCAGAACACCCCTTCCACTCAGAAAGAATGAGCTCTGGAGTCAATGAAGCCTCGGTTTGAAATCTAGTTCCACAACTTACGGACTAATCTCTTGAAAACTCAGTTTCCTCATCTAGTACTGTTAGGGTTGCTGGAGGGTTGAAAGAGGGGTGAATGGGTAAATACAAGAGAAACTTCTAGCTCAAGGTCCCCAAAACTCTGGCATCCAGTGTCACTGTGTCCAGCCCATACGTCCACCCTTCCTGCTCTTCTCTTTCCTTTCTTCCACGCATAGCGGCTGCTTTTTGTCACTTTTTTGTTTCTATTTTTACTCACGCTACACTTTCCCAGAGTATAAAGAATCACACAGCTCCCCAAGGCTCTCTCCTCCCGATTTTCCCCATCTCGGCTCTTCCCTCAAACCACTTCAACTCTTTGCTTTCAAGCACTTTCGATGTACCTCGAGTGGTACCATCAACTAACGGAGAGGCTGTTCTAAGCTATGTTTGAAATACTGGTTCTTCTCTCTCATTCCTGTTGATCAGGTCTAGAATAGCTACAACAAGCAATTAGAGGAAGAATCCAAGAACAGAGATGAGACAGGAGAATCCCAACTGTTTATACACTTTACTTTTGGCTAACATATCTCTCTGATTCCATTTTTAACCCTAGTGCCGATAGCTCTGCCTGGCCTGGGAAGAGGCTCAGTTATCAAGCATAGATCAGCACTGACATCCAGTGGTCATAGTGAGTTATCTGCGGGAAGCGCCTCATCTCTCCTCAGAATCCAGTGGGTGTTCAAATAAAGGAGTGGTGGAGGGTGAGAGTCACTTTGGCTGTTAACTTTGGGCATCTGCATTACTGTAGCCAGAGACCAAGCAGCTCAGGACTAGGCCCTACCAGTTTGCAAGATGCCCAGGGATTAGTTGAATGCCGAGTGCAGAGTCATAGGAAGAAATGGAGGCCATTGCTAGCACATGGGGTAAGATCATAAAGAACAAAATGCAAGAGAAAATTTGGGCCGGGGATTTAGCTCAGTGGTTCCACCACCTGCCCTGCAAGCGCAAGGATGTGAGTTCAATCCCTGGTACCAAAAAAAACACAAAAAACAAAAAAACACAAGAGGCCATACAGCCTTCTTGAAAACACACTGGACTTTGAGTTAGAAACCTTGATTCAAGACTTAGAGTTGCCACTATTCCACCTTGAGCAAGTCCCTTAAACTCTCTGTGCTTTGGCTTCCTTGTCCATGAGGTGAGCCTGATGGACTGCTCTACTATCCTCCAAGGGTTGTGGTAATCCCAGTGGCAATGAAGTGCTGCACACCAGAGGCTGCGTGGATGGAGGTGCTGACTGATAGAGCAGGGCAAAGCGGAAGTGGTGAGGAGGTGCTAGGAGGCACTATCACTCTGGGAGTTCAGCCAGATGACAAATAATATATCCACTTTCCAATTTCCCTCAACCTTTGGAGACAGCCTTGGACTTCCAGAGGCACTTTATTAAGATAGACGTGCCTCGTTTTCCTCTGCACACCAGGCTCTGAGATAAACATTGGTAAGAAACTTTGGGGGCTACCAAACTTCAAAAATTAGTACCAACCCAAGGTTGTAAGAGGCTCTCACAGAGGACTCTGAAACCCCAGGGAGTGGTCAGAGGGCTACAGAATCATAACCCAAGGGAAACATATGAGTTGCTATTTATTCTCACATTAAAGGAGGCTATTGTTACTATCAACTATACAGTAGACTACACCCTCTTTCATTTCCTTATCATTCTTTTCCTTGTTTTTCCATTTATATTTGGCCTAGAAAGACTAGTCTTGGAAAGTGGCTCTAAATGAAATTATGGGGTGACCAGAGATAAAGGGTTTGTGCCCAGGAAAGAAAATGTAAAGAAATGATACTGGAGGCCCAAAGGCCTCTTCATTCTCAGCTCTTCATTTCTGTTGGCATCATCAGAATTCATAAATCACTAGAGTGGAATACTGTGAAGTTAGGTCTCCCTAGTTGGGCTTAATTACAACAAACAAAGCTAATTTTCTCATACTTCCTAAGGGTATCAGGGGGCTTTGAAATCAAAGAAATATTATACTGCTTTTTCCAGATTTTCTGATGTGTATCCATCACACACACACACACACACACACACACACACACACACACACACATGCTAGTATAAACAGAAAGGGGTTTTATTACAAAAAATTATAGAATTATAGGAAGGGCTGGAAAAAGGTACCAATCCCAGTCACATGGCAGAACTAGGCTCCCCGGGGCAGTGGGCTCTTCTAACACTAGAAAGCTACCTGCTCAAGCAAAATCCTCCCACGCCACCTTGTGCCACTGCAAACCAGCACATAGTGCCCCATTTGATGTCCCCACAGAGGGAGTCATCAGATGTGAGACCTCAGCCAGCACTGCCTCAGGAAAGCCCAGTTTCCCCTGGCAGTGCTGGTCAGCCCAAAAAACAGCAGAGCAGCTTCTATCTCCCTCACCCCATTCCAAACTCACAGAAAAGGTGTCCAGCAAAATCTAAATCACTTGCAGAGCAACTGCTGCAAAGGACTCAGAAAATTCATTTTGCAGTTTCTAACTTCCATGGTATGGAAGGCACACCAGAAAGAGGGTGTAACAAATGACCTGCACCAACCCACCCTGCCCACCACAATGGCTTGTTTTTATTTTGAGAGTTATTTTAATTTCTCTTTTAATCATTTTTTTCCAGTACAGGAAATTGAATCCAAAGCCTCATACGTGATAGGCAAGCAGTCCATCACTGATTTACATCTCCAGCCCTGTTTTGATCTTTTTTCTTTGCAAAAGTAATACATGCTTGGCCGGGGATTTAGCTAAGTGGTTCTGCCGCCTGCCTCACAAGCGCAAGGTCCCAAGTTCAATCCCCGGTACCCCCCCAAAAAAGTAATACATGCTCATTATCAAAGGTAACAAACAATGTAAAACAAAGTAAAAGAATGAACGTACTCTGCTGCAATCAGAGTCTCCAAAGTGAATTACTATTAACAAATTAGAGTGTAGCCTGTCAGTCTTGTGTATTAATTTAGTGTTGTTCTACAAAATGTTCTGTAATTTTTTTTGTCACTTGAATATATATCCTGGACATCTTTCCACAAGAGGACATGTGACTCTAACCCATTTTTTAAAAAAGAGCTGCTAAGTATTCCAACAGAGAGGTACCCTGCCAAATGATATTTGGGTTGTCTCTAATTATTCCCTGTTACACATATCCAAAAGGAACAGCTGGGCAATTGGAAAGGTCAGATTTCTGGAAATGAAAAATTTAGGCCATATTTTGAAGCTGTATCTTCTAATTAGCACACCACCAGAAGAATCCATTTAGCTATTTTTTTAAAACTCAAAAAATCAGCCTAAGCCCTGAAGATTTTGAAGCAGCTGACAATTGTTTCCTCAATTTTCAGAATGACGGGCTCACACTGGGGGCCTGTTTCCTAACCTTAAGGGGCCTGCTCAGCTAGTTAGTGCCTGGTTCAGGGAAGGAAGGAGCAAAGGGCTAGGAGAGGAAGAGAGGGCATGGCTTTGGCCCTGATTGGCAGTAGAATCTGGACATATTGGAGATCCGGGGTTAAGAATCCTTCTGTGTCACACGGGGGAAGGGGTCAGCAGGAAGGCTGTGTCACACACCATCTGCTAGCTCCTCAGGTGGAATGAAATGAGTGAGCTGTTTGGCGAAGCAGACACCAGCTGCTACAGATCACCCCAAGGTGTATTTCCTGCATAGCCATTTTAAAACCTTCATTTCTGCTTGTCACCATACAAGCTAGGCTGCCCTCTGCAGGTCAGCCAATCCCAGCCTGAGCTGGATACACAGTGACCATAGCAATGACAGTTGCAGGAAGTATGCTCTGCTGTGTCCACTGCCTCCATCTCTGTTTCTTTTCCCAGTAGGATATCTTTTCCCTACTCAGCCATTGTTCAGTTAGTATACCTTCTTTATTGCCTAAGCCAGTTTAAATTGGAGTTTTCTGTCATTTGCATCATAAAGAAGTTTGATGACTAGAGAAGCTTTTTTGTATATCATTCGCAGAAACTTTCCCTTCATATAATTTGTTGTTGTTGTTGTTGTTTTGGTACCGGGGATCCAACTTGGGTCCTTGCGCTTGCGCAGCAGGCGGCGAAACCACTGAGCTAAATCCCCGGCCCCTTCATATGTTTTTTTAGCACAACCTATATACAGCCACTAACACTCTTTGTTCCCACGGAAGCTGGTTCCTCCCGGCCTGTCAGTGAGACCTGTCTGAATGCATGTCCTAGAAGCTAACTCAAACTGGAGGGCAGGAGGAATCAAAAGAAGAGCCTCCAATCCTTTAGGATTGTACATTCTCTCTTGCGTACCTGGCTTGATTCTCCCAAACCTGTTTTTCTTCAAGACTGGAACCCCACACCATCAGCCTGGGCTCTCTCAGAACAGTCACCACTGGAGAGGAAATGGTTCTAATCTTCTAATTCAAAGTATCAGATCCCCTGAGAATGACTCTGATTGGCCATATCTACATTGCTCGGCCAATTGCTGGAGCCAGAGGAAACCAAGATTGGTCCTACTATTTTTATTTTATTTTTCAGTGGGGACCAAGGTTCTTATGACCCTAAAATTAATTCATTGAAGAAGGTATCACTCCTTGAAAGAGCAGAGCAAAGCTGAGAATGAGGGAAAAGGTACTGACAAGCCATAATAAAAATTTCCACAGCATTACATGAGCAGTTGTACAGATCCATTGATAAGGGGAGTGGAAGTGCTCCTTACAATGGCTTTGATTAAAGCACGCTGGGTAACACCTATGTGGACAGAGTCACTGGTGGAGAGGCTAAGTGGCGAGGTGAAGTGAAAGACCCAGGACTTAGTAGCAGTTGCACTTGTGTTGAAACAGTTTCATGACCTAGGCTAATTCACACACCCTCTCCAAGCTCAGTTCCTCTTCCCAACATCTGGATTCTCTTGGCAGCAAATTTGTTAAGCTCAGCTATGGTAGGCTTTTCTGAAGATACCTGCAGGAAGAGACTCCAAGTCTGCCAGACTGAAAAAGGCCCAATTGTCCAAAGTAAGAGCAGATACCAAATCAGTCTGGAAGGTTTTCAACATATTACCCAAAAGCAAAGAAATGCCAATGGGAGGAAGTGCACACTCAATGTGGAGCTGTTTCCCCTCCTTGTGCCATTCTTCATTTGGCACATTTATATTTTTTTCCCTTAAGGCTTAAGAAAAGTTAAGTCTGGCTATCAGTTCTTTGGGTTGCTGGGCCCCAAACCAGCCAGGCCTGAGCTATTCACACATATCTCTCCTTGGCCGTGGCCTGTCACCAGCATGCTGCGTGTATGACCTAATGACATGGGCTTATATTTATGGGTACCATGTGCCCCAGATTTTGTACGACTGTCCCAGTTTCAAATACCCAGTCCTAGGGGCCAGGGATTTAGCTCAGTGGTTTTGCCGCCTGCTGCACAAGTGCAAGGACCCGAGTTTGATCCTCAGTACCAAAAATAAATAAATAAATAAATAAATAAATAAATAAATAAATAAATAAATAAAATACCCTGTACCCTGCCCTACTCTCCTCTCAAGTGAACATCCCCATTTGTTTTCTTCACAGGCCTTCTCTCTATTCAATGTATTTTAAGTTGCTCACTTCTTGGTTTACCTGTTTGTTTGCTGTTATCCCCATTAGAACATCAGATACTTAAGACAACTCTCAGCTTTCCTACTCATGGAATCTTCAGCTCCCAAAATAGAACTGACACGTGGTGGGCACTCATCAAAAGTTATTGCATGGAAGTGGATTGAATCAAATGACCTAAGAGCTGTCAGACCATATGATCTGCTTTTGTTTCACAAGATAGCGTCACTGCTGTGGAATTCAGAATTCACTCTCCTGTGGGCCTCCTAAGGAATTTGAGTTAGGTGATATTCTTTTCCCTGTTTTATAGATGAGAATACAAACTCTCAGAGAAGCTTAGTAGCTTATCTGACATCATGGAGCTGGGAAGGGACAGAACCAGGAATTTCAATTCCATGATCCTCTATCCCAGCACATGCACGTCAAGGTCAGACGATGGACAGCACAGCGGACGTGGCAATGAGGACATGGCAATGAGGAGGTTTTGAAAACAATGGTTAGAGAACGTCAAAAGTTGCGTTTTGTTTATTCATGAACATTTTCCAATGAAGTTAACGTAATTTTGACAGACACTATGAAGTTGCTGAGCTCTCTCATGACATCATCATATACAGAAACAATGGTCTTTCTTAAGGCACAAGTGGGGGTGGAGGGTTTAGGAATAAATGGTGCCTGACATGGCAAATGCCTGACAGGGTTTTGTTTCTTTGAGTCAGAGTACTTTGATCACAAGTGACAAAAATGTGTCTCAGAAGTGAAGGAGATGTCTCACCTAAGCACAGAAAGGATAAGAGCTACAGCTGGCTGGAGGAACAAATGAGATCAAGTACTCAAATGCCGCTTTTCCTCTCTGTTGCTTTCATTCTGTCTTGTTGTGGGCTACTTCTTCCAAGTAGTTGAGAATACGCCATCCCACAGCTTGTCTCACATCCTAACACCTTCCGTCTACAAATGGTTCTGATCTGAAAAATTCCCAGAGAAGGACTCTATTTGGGTTGGCTTTGGTCAGGTGCCTACCAATGAGCCAATGAATTGCATGGGTGTGGCAGGGACATGGGGTCACATGGCTCAGACTCAGTCTTACTTCTTTGTATCTGAGCCTACCAGAGAAGGAGCGGCTGCTGTGATCTGCTGTGATCTGTGATCTGCTGTGATCACCTATATGAACCACTACAATTTGGTGCCTGATCATTTTGACTGTTGTGTAGCCACGTCAGTTACATCCATAACACTAAGAGATTCTTCTTCTTTATAGATAAAAGCAAAGAAAACCCCTCCACACTCAGCATTAGTGAGTAGTAAAACAGAAATGGGCTGCTTGACCCCCCCACCCACACACACATACACACCAAGTTTCTGCCAACTCCTATCCATTTCCAATTTCTGGATGGCAATCTCTACTATCTCAACATTCTCCCCAGACCCGAAGGAGGGACCCAGAGAACCAATGGGAGTGGAGAATAAATTTGGCTGAAGTGGTCAAAATCTGGTTGCACTGTGACCAGAAAGAGGAAACTACTGGCCTACAAATACATCCCTGGGCAGAGTGGGGATCATTCAGCTCCCATTCCAGTGGGACTGCCACCCTTATGATCCCATAGCCTCCGAGGCCTCACTGCCCTAGAAGAGGCATTTGAATGTGTAAGACCCATCTCTTCCAACAGAGGTATCAGTATCCCCTCTCCAGGGAGGCCCAGGGTCTCCTCCAAACACGTTCTTTTTCAGGATATTGGAGCAAATGTGCAAAAGGCTCCAGCTCCACAATGCTGCCTCCCCTTGGCTGAATGGGATAGGGAAAACAATGAGGCAGTTCATGCTCCCCGTCAACAGGGGGCAGCACTCTCAGCAGTTACTGCTGGGTTTAAAATGAAGGCAAATGAATAAGCCCAATTGCTTCTAAGGAATAACAAAAGATGAAAGAAAGTCTGGTGCCTCTGTAACAGATTTTGGGGCCAAAACCAGATGCAGTGCTCACTACCCCTAAGGTGTACCTCTATTCCCCAAATGTTGCCCGAAGTGATACACTACTATCAGACCTTTGGTGTACAGCACTAAACTGGATTTAGCAGTATACTGTGCAGCAGTAGAAAGTGACATTTACCTGCTATTGATAGGACAGACAGGGCAAGATGTGGGGATTCCATCAAGGAAGCCCTTATGAGAGCCAGACAGGAGATGATGCTGGAGCTAAGACTTAAGGGAGGAGTAGTAACTTTCCAAGTAAAGGGAGAGTGGGGGTGAAGTTGCTTGAGCATGGGGCATTCTGGAAAATTCTCCACCTGAGCATAGGATGTAAGGTTAAGGGTAAGATCATCAGACCACGGAGATCTGGATGTCACCTGAGGAGTTTATTCTGTACCCCAAGAAGTAAGCAGCCACAGATCACTTTCCAGGGAGGTCTGTGGCCTGCAAGAGGAGGGATCTTGGGAGGTACACACATTTGGGAGTGCAGCCCGCCTGGACCTCTCTGCCTTCCCTCAGAGCAGCTGCCTCCCTCCTGGTCCCCAGCCTGCCCACTCCCAGCTCCTCACCACAGTCAGCTGCTGGCAGAGGCAAGAGATAAGAAGCCCAGGAAGGACACAGTGTGGAGATCCCCATGACACCCAGCCAGAGAGATGGCAGATAGCAGCTTGGATGCTGGCTGCGGCGCATCAGCCCCAAGTTAGAGCTGCTGGTGGCAGGCCAGGATTAATGGAAGGGGCTTCTTTTGGCCCAGAAAGATGGGTGCCTCCCCAGGGGAGACTGTAGGGTAAGGGACAAGCCCCCAGCTGATCACACTTGGACCAGAGAGACTCCCTGCCAATGCCACCGCTCAAGGAGGAAGAGAGACAGATGTGGTCAGAGCTGCCAGCACTCAGGCAGCCTGGACAGCCACGGGGTGCTTCCTACTCCTGGGAGCCACAGGGACCTCAGGAGAAACACACACAGTCAACAGGAGTTGCTCCTGGTGGCTGAACGCTGCTCTCCCTCTCTTCTCTCCCACCCTTTAGTGAAAGGCAGCCCTCCTGATTAATTTCTGCTTGCCTGTCATCATTCCCAACTTGCAGTCTATCTCCAGGTGTGCCGGGATGCTTCCTGTTTCCTCAGAATCATTGCCTAGGCCTGCTGAGCTAGCAATCCTATTAGCAGAATTTTTTTTCACTGTGTTTGTGAAATGAAATAAAACAAAAAAGGCCCTGTCTCCAGAGAGTTATTTCTGACCCGGGATCTCTGAACACCGCCAGACTCTGGGCAGATCACGAGGCTTTGGGGGCGAGGCCTTCCAGTGCTTATGTACCTTAGTGCTGAGGCGGCCTGAGAGGAGATGTTGCTGGCTTCTCCACCCAGGGGCAGGCAGGTAAAACCCCTTCCTGCCTTCAGTGACAGGATCTTGGCGGGACAGAAGAAGAGATCTGTGACAGGCAAAGTGAAGACACCATGCAGCTAAAATCGTGGCCAGAAGCTGGGATGTAAATCAGGGGATTCCAGGTGGGGAGACAATTTGGTCCCAGTTCTGCCCCTGTTATCCATTAACCTTGGGCAAGTGAGTCAAGCTTTTCATGAGTCCCCTGTGCCGCACTTGCAACGTGGAGAGACAAACTCCTGACTCATTAGGGGGGCATGAGAATTAAATGAAATCTTACCCCCTCAGTCAACACCTCCTCCCCCCAGTCCATGAAGCCCTCCTTTTGATCCTAGAAAGGAACACAGCTTGAAAACCTTACAACAGTCACCAGGCCCATCATATGCAGAACAAAGAAGTGGTTTGGGAAATACGGTTTTGCTGAAAATCTATTTCCATTCAAACAGCCCCGCCCCATCCAGCTGTTTTAGAAACAACCAATAAAGATGTTTTTTACCAAACAAATACATCCTCCGGAAAGAGTGTAAGGTTTGATTTGTGAATACATTTAAGTCTTTGACCTGTCTAGTTGCTACAGGGACCTTACAATTTATGAGAAAATAAAGTTGTGATCATGAGAAGTTGATTCAGCTTATAATAGATTATTTGTTCCTGAGGAGTTTTATGCTGCTATTCAAGGGGGAAAATATACCCTTTTTGATTTGTTTCTACCTAACTGCGTCCTACCTGGAATAACAGGTTGCTATGGGTTTTAGTTTTCTTTTTTGTACAAATGTGAGTTTGTGTATTATTAGAACTCATTTGCAAATATGATCTGAAATATTAAAGGCATGTGTCAGTTCTGTGTTTTGATGATATGACTCTGCTAGGCAACTTGCTGAAGTCTAGATGGTGCTGAATGGGAAGCCCTCAGCAGCCTTCAAACACATATGCGGGGCTCCATCTGTTGGGCCCCTGGGGGCTGAATGGTGCCTTTCTTCTGCTGCAGAGAGAGGCAGCCAAGGCAGCAGGCAGCACCCATCGGAAATACTGGTGCTAGTAAGCACATACAGGGTGCCCTTGGGAGCCCAGCTGAAAACAACCACATAGAGAACGAGAAAGGGTCAGCTGAGATATAGCCTTTCCTGTTTTCCAGGGAGCCAAAAGCCCTGCTGGGGACCCTCTGTGGATGGGTCCACAGCAGACACTCAGCCCCAAAGGTACAGACTCAGACAAAAGACTGCTGGCTTCTCCGTCTATTTCCTGGAGCAAGTTCTTCCTCCTCCTTGAGTCCATCCACTCATTTTTGAAATAGAAATGATCATAATAGCTTGTTTTGATGACCTTTTACATACCACAATGGTATTGTGCGTATGTAAGAAAATGCTTGTCACTTGTAGAGATACTTACAGGATGTACAGAGAGATGAAAGCATCCAAGATCTGATGTTTGCTTTAAAATAATCCAGCAAAAAATAAAGTACAGAATGAGTCCATTTACGTCAAATTCAGGAACACGCAAATCTAATGCATGGTGATAAAAATAAGAGCATTGATTGTCTTTGGAAAAGGGCACCTGGGAGCTTTCTGGAGTACAGAAAATGTTCCACAATCCTACTTGGTTTGAGTGATGATAACATGGGCAAAAACATTTCTCAAAATCATCTACCTGCAAATGGTTCAGAAAGTAGATAGCATTTGTGTATACAGAAAAATATTAACAACAGTATGTATCTATAAAGTATGATAAAATGATGAAACAATTGTGTAAAAATGTTAATATGTGGGGAGTTTTAGTGAAGAGGATGCAGGAATTCTTTGTATTATTTTTGCTTCTCCCTCTATGTAATTATTTCAAAATAGTAAAAGTTTAAAATTCATCAATCTGTTCACTTAAGATTGATGCATTTTACTGCATATATTTACTCATATTTTACATCAGAATAAAAGTTTAAAAAGAGACGTTAGGAAACATTATAGCAAAATCTTGATAAATACCAAATCAGTGATAATTTATAGAAGTTTGTTACACTGTTCCTTCTATTTTGTGTATTTTGATTATGTAAAAATAACTTTAAAAATTAAAACAATCAAAGATATTTGTCCAGCCTCAGTGCAGTACCTGGTACAGGGTGGCTTCCCCTCTGCAAACAGTCCCACCAGGGCTGCCCTGGACCTTCTACCTGGGATGGTTAGAGGTGACATGTAGAGACCTGTCTTGTAGGTTATGCTGCTGATGTAACATTACCTATGACTGTGCTTGACAAAAAATGCTCCCCAAGCTGCTCTTCTCTGACCTTGAGCAAAGGCCAAGGTGAAGCAAATAGGAGATAGATGTGCATCCTTTCCGAATGCCTACTTTGGGCAGTCCCTTTGCCTGGGTGTCTTCCATTTGCAGAAGCTGCTCTGAGGCAGCTGCAGCCACAGCAAGACCACAAGGAAGTCACAGAGAACAAAGACAGAGACGTCTACATACTGGGTAAGGTGAGGAGAAACCATTCTAGATCTAATTTCAGTTGTGTGAGGTAAATATTTGCCGTGGCTAAGGCCAGAGGAAAAAGGCAAGACTTGATGATGTCCTTTGAGGCAAATCCAGCACATTTCTGTGGAAGCCTCGCTCTCTATGAAGAAAATGGCAGCTGAACAGAAGCCCTGAACCACAGAGAGACCTGAATTCTTTCCCCACCCACATCAGTGATCCGTGTGACCTTGGCTGAATCACCTCCTCCTTCCTTGGCCTCTTTATTCTACTGAAAAACAAAGGTTTGGACCAAAAGAACCATGCAGACAGTCCAGCTTTGTGGTTCTTCAGAACAAACACTGAGCCTTCGCTACGAAAGGACTCCAGGGCAAGGAGTGTGCAGCCACTCTGCCCCATGGAGTCCACTGAGACTCAAGAACCCAGAAAGCTTTCAGAATCTGTCTAGCAGGATGGAGGAGGACAGAGGCAGGTGAGGGCTGTGGGGAAGACACCCGGTGTGGTGGAATCTCCAAATCTCCAGAGAAGTTGTATTATCTAGGTTTTTAAAAATCTAACCCCTTCATTTTCAGATGCTAGTAACTAATTCAAAAAATTGTTATGAATGCTACATGCCCCTAACAAAAATATCTGTTAACAGAATTAGGTCCCCAAGCTGTCTTTGATGTGATGTCATTCTCCCCCTGGCTGGGGACTAGAATTGGGGGGGTCTCTGATCTTTCCAACATCAGGGTTTTGGACTAAGTCTCAGAGATCAGCACCTCAAAGCTAAGATAAATGTCAATGAGAAATAGTTTCATCCACATAGCTCTTAGAGAAATGTTTTTCAAACTTTTTTATCATAACCTACTGTAAAGGTCCATTTTACATTGCCAGTGATCACACACACATGCATGCACAGAGTTATATGAAACTAAGAAGACATGTACACTCATAATCCCAGCTACTTGATAAGCTGAGGCTGGAGGATTGCAAGTTTGAGGGCAGCTCAGGCAACTTAGTAGAGCCTGTCTCAAAATTTTAAAAATTAAAAACAAAAAAAGAGTTGGGATATAGTTCGGTGTTAGAGCATCCCTGGGTCCAATCCCTAGTGCTGGGAGAAAGGAAAGAGATTTGCAAAACAGAACTTACCCCTACTCCATGCACTTTTTTTCTATTCCACTTTATCCTATTTCATTTTAATGCTGGTAGCAACCCATTAAACTGATTTCATGCACCATAGTTGAAAAGTATTGCTTTATAGTTCACATTTACTTAATTCCCATTTAATTCTCCCTGTTACCTTCTGAGATAGGAATTATCATCTCCATCTTACAGAAAATAAAAGTGATTCTCAATCTTCATTCTCTGGATCCAGTTTCTCTCTCTTTTACTCTTTTAATCAAGAAGGACAAGAACAGGAAGAATTAAGAAGCTCCAAAAGGCTGGGTCAAAGGGGAAAAGTCCCAGAGGCAAAGCAATCAAGGAGAACCATGGGGAAAATAGAAAAATCAACCAATGGGACCAAGGCTGTATGCTGGGGATTGTGTAATTTAAAGACGCCCTTTGTCTCTCTTGTGCAACCGGCCATAAAATCCTCATGGGAGCCATGGTGAGGAGCTTCTTCTGGGAGGAGCCGGATTCTTCATCCGGTGGCCAAAGCAGACTTGGAGCAAAAGTTGTGCTGGAGCCTTCTAAGTTGCTAATGTCTAGATCACAACCATGAACTTGAAACTCCAGCTTCCAGATTTGTGGGGGTATGTACCTGGCATTGCAGAAGGAAAGAGTGTGGCTAAGACTCAAATCCACATCCAACTGGATCTGCCCAGGCTGGCCTGTGAAACCTCATTACTGAGGATCACTGTTGTTCAACTTGTCGCAAAAGTTCCATGTCTCCTCCACTGGCACAGATCAGAGAGGACAAGAAGACACAGAGGCTAGCCCAGGGATATCAGCTGAGAACAGATATGGAGCAGATTTGGAGATTTAAGACTGATGAACTTTGCTTCTACTTGAACTAATCACCTGAGTCTAATTGTATCATTTCTAATCAGTCTTGTTGCAGCTTTATGGGCTGGGGCAGGGAAGCTAGTTGCAGCCTAGACAGCCCAGCACAGCCCAGTGAGGCCTTCTCTCATCCCACCTCTGGGCTATATTCTCCAATGGTTCAGTCTGTCACTGTCTCTTGTCTCTTTCGCTTTGTGTTCTTTACCTCCAGATTCCTCAAAAGAACTAAGACAAGTGCATAACTTTTTACAAGGCCTCCAGCAAAGATTTCAAGCATCTGCTTTAGTGGCTTTCTGCTTTCTCTGAAGGCAGTTGTTCCTGTGTGATACAAACACAGTTGTTGCATAATGTTGAAAGCCAGTGAGTCTTAGATTAGCATCGCAAAAGTCAATTAACGAGGCAATTTCTTCCCTTGATTTGTATTTGTATATTATTAATGAATTACAGGATCTCCTAGAGCAGTAAATTAGCCTAGGTAACTGGGGAGCAGAATACAAATATTTTTCCCCCTTTAGTGGCCCTAAACATTTATCTCATTCAGAGAAAGCTATACACAAGCCCAGGGAGGACTCCCCACTCCTACAGCTAAGGAAGCTCATCGGAGCAGCTCTGATAAATATTGATGTTTGTTTATCAAAATGCTACAGGCCATCCTGGCTAGCTGCCACCCCCTCCCACCCTGGTGCAGTGCAATCTTAACTGGCAGGACTCGTGATGCAAGGAAGAGATACAGGAACCTCAACTGCCTTTGCCGAAGGACTTCCAGTCCTTGTTTCCTGAATTTAAAAAAATTTTTTTAAATAGTGGAACCAGTGTTCTGACCTACAAAGGTTAGTTGCAAATGATAAGCCCATGTTCTCCTTTAATGAAGGGGCAGAATGTACACTCTTAAGTACAAAGAGAATAGTAATTAGAGCTGTCTGCCTCACTGAAATAACTAGTTTAGGGAGGTCTCAATGCTTCCCCACTGTGCTGCTTTGTTTCAAAATCAATGCCATTAAGAAAGAAACAGTGCTACATACAAGTCGCAGGGCATTAACATGGAGACATCTACAACCATCCACTCAGTAAGACACAACTGAGCACCTACTGTGCATAGGCATGTGAAGAATACCCTTAATGTAATAATTTTGTTCACCTCTTTCTAGGTAGCCTGGGTCAGTCTCAAAGGTTCAGAGACTGGAGTAGAGTAGAAATCAATAAGCCTTATGCATTTATTCTTTCAACAAATATGTATTGAATGCTTATCTTGTAGAGGCCAGGTGCCAGGCACAAAATAAACACTGAAAACACAGAGCCTATCAAGGAGCTTTGTGCCTTGTGGGGCAGCGGACTGGTAGAAAAAGCTATGGGCTGAGATGAGGACAGGCCCCAGGCTCCTGGGACCCACAGGAAGGTGTGGTCCAGGAGAAACAGTTGATAAGGTGTCCAGAGAGAAGTCAGGTGCCTTCTCCTCACACCCACCCCTTTCCCCTTTCTTCCTGCTCTGGGGAGATGAGCTTACCCCTCCAGGTGCATTCTAGGGGACCAGCAGGCTTCACAGGGGCAGATATCAGATGAGCAATCACCCTGGGCATCCTTTCCTGACAAGATACAAGGACACAAAATAGCTCCTTTATTCAAAACTAAGTTTCTTTCTGACAGAATCTCTTGTTTTCTGATTGCTTAGGCCCTTCAGACCCAATGTCCTCATAGATGAGGATGACACAGAGGGAGCTTTGGGGACACTCAATAGAGCCCAGGATTCCAGGGACCTTTACCTTCCAGGGAGAACTACATGGGGCCAAGACCAGGTGGAGAACCCAAGCAGCCTCTTCTGCCTGCAGGTGGCAAAAAAAGGCAGAGCCTATGGGCTGGGGACTTATCTCAGTGGTTCTGGTGCCTGCCTCGAAAGCGCAAGGACCTGAGTTCGATCCCCGGTACCAAGAAAAAAAAAAAAAGGCAGAGCCTAAATGGCTGCTGTCCATTTGGTCCCAAGCCTGTGGGGCTGTGGTGTGCATATTTACATTTGACGTGTTTCTGCTTGGAGGGCATAGTTAACGCCCTTATGCAATGTTCGCTTGACTAGAACATCTCCCCTTCCCCTACACGTCACCCAGTGAAACACCCACTCATCCTTTAGATCTCAGAGAAATGCGCTTCCTCAGAGAAGCCTTCCCTGACCCTTGGCCGAGTTCTATGCTCTCACCTGCCCAGGCGCCTCTCTTTCAAGGCCTTTTATAGCTTGCAATTGTGCATGCATTTGTGTCACCCTCTTTCATCTCTGCCTCCCTCTCCCAAGGTCATAAGCTCCATTTGAGCACAATATCCAGCTTGCTCATCTCTGGAATCCTCACTCTAGCCCATACTCAGCCCTTATAAACCCTCAACAAGTTCTCGTTGACAGCAGAATAAACATTCTGAAAGGGGACTCCCCCCAGAACCCACTACTCCGGTTATGCCCACCCCTGCCTAGCTTCCTTTGCTATTTCCATTGAGGCTTAGCTTTGCTCATGCAAAATACTACAGTCAAAGGTGAAGCCCTCTGACTTCCAATATTTCACGTACACCTGTCCTCAAGGAACACATGAAGACAATGGGAAAAAATAACAAACCAGAAATTGTGTTAAGGTTTGAATCCAAAACAAGGCAAATATTAGGCCAACAGCAGATTCTAGTAGAATCTAGTAGATCCTACTAGTATCTACTAGTTCTAGCAGATTAACTTCATGTTTGGAACGGGAAGAGAATCTAAATGGAAAGATTTTCAGCTGTTCTTTCCCCCTGGGTAATACGACGAAGTTATATTGCTAGAGAAAAGAGTTTGAGGAAACTGAAGGTTAGAAGGCCAAGGACATCATCTAACACAGTGAGAAAGATATGATTAATTCTCCCTGACTTGTCCACCTGGGGGAGAGAAGGAGCTCAGTTTGTTGGTGGTCTGCCCTTCAAGACTTTTCTTGGGACTCAAGTAGAAACCACCAAGGACACTGATCACGACCTCCTGACCCCCAGAGGAAGGCCCTGGACTCAAGAAATGGTCCCCTGAGAATAACTGATTGGCCCGAGGATGAGTGATCCATATGCACGCTCTCTCTCTCTCTCTCTCTCTCTCTCTCTCTCTCTCTCTCTCTCTCTCTCTCTGTCTCTCTCTCTCTTGAATTTGGACCAGGCCACAGAGCCATTTGTTGACCCATTTGACACTGGGAATGGGATAGCAGGACAGGTCAGGTTGAAGGTTTGGCAGCATGAAGAACCAGAAACTCCCAGCCTGTACATGAGGAAGGAAGAATGGCAAGAGAGGGGAGGTTAGGGGTCCATGAAGGAGAGAGTCATGCAGACCATTCCTAACTGTCTGGTCTTGGACTTTCTTCCTTATGAGGCCAGTCGAACTTCCTGTCCTTGGAATCCATAACATTCCCTCAAGTTCTCCTTCAAAAACCCCTCCCACTACTCGCTTGTAGTCAAAGTCGATTCCAGTGCGTTCCTAGTCTTTGAAAATTCATTTCCTGTGGTTGTCATAACAAATTACCATAGATTGCATAGCTTAGAACAGAAACATACCCTGTCACAATTCTGGATTCCAGAAGCCTGAAATCATAACGTTTCCCCAAAGCCTCCAGGACAGAAGCCTGCTTTGCTTCCTCCAACTTCTGGTGGCTTCACCTATCCCTTGGCTTGTGGCTTCATCACTCCAATCTTCGCTTCCATCTTCACGTGAACCTGTCCTTTCCTCTCTGTGTCTTCCCCTCTTCTTCTCTCATAAGAATCCAAGCCAGATTTACCTCATCCTGGATTTGTGCACTGAGCCTGATATTCAGTTCCTTTGGGCCTCACTGCAGGCTGGAGCGAGAGACATCTTTAAGGAGCTGCACAGTGACTACCTCAAGTACCACAAGGCTAAGCAGGAAGGAGAGAGAAGATACACCGCCTAGATGGGCTGCAGGAGCACCACTACTGAGGAGCTGTGCAGTGTCTACCTAACATACCACGAGGCTGAGCAGGCTGAGAGGGAAGATACCATCTAGCTGGGCTATAGAAACACAACAGGGCCACTTTCCAAGGCTTGGCATTGCGGTGAGAGCCTTGGAGGGTGAAGACCTCAGATGCTCTGGTGCACAGAGCTGACCCATGTGGGAAGCCCTTTGGAGCTTGTATATTTCTATAGCATATTTTCCTCACTATTCCCTAATGTATCTTTTTTAGTAATCATTTTCTTTTAGGGTGCTAGGGATTGAGCCAAGGACCTTGTGCCTCCTGAGCATATGCTTTACCCCTTGTGCTACACCCCTGGCCCTAGTATATCTTTTTATAAGTAATTATGAATTAGAATTCTGAAACTGGACCCTGGGATGAGAATTGTTGGCTCTTGTAACTGCCCTGTGTGGCTCTTGGCCTGGGTCAGTGGGCTGGTGTCCCTCTCTCCTGGCTAAGAACAATATAGAACTTGGCATTTTGCTTTCAGTCTACAATTAAATCCCACTTAAATACCTCTGACCTTTAAATTCTTAAGGAGCACAAGAAGCATTCTCAAGATGCTGCGTTTTTTGCCTTTGCTGTGAGACTCTCTGATGGTGCTGGAGGCAGCTCCCTGGCTCTGGGGCAGCTCAATGCTCTGGCCAGGTGGATGCTCCTGGCAGTGGTGCTGGTGCTCCTGCCTGCTCGCCTGCTTCAGTCTATGAAGCTTGTTTTGGAATTTTTTTCTCTTGGGTTTAAGATATAATTTTAATCATTTATTTTTATTACCTAAGCAATGTATTTTAATCATAGCAAACCTGAGAAAATAAAAATTAAAGGGGAAAAAAAAAAAGAATCCAAGCCAGGGAACACCTGGTCAATCCAGGACGATTAGATCCTTCACCTAATTATATCTGCAAAGATCCTTCCTCCAGATGAAGTCACATTTATAAAGTCCAAATGTTAGGATTTATACATTCTTTTGGGGGCTACTGGTCAACTCACTCCATCCTGCAGCTCACTGAACCCTAAGATGAGTTTATCAAATATTGCTCATTAGCCTTGCAAGCTATGTGTGACCTGTGGCTACACAATCCACAATATAATTCATAAATTATAAAATTGATGAATTCATAAATTCTAAAGAATGGATAAAACAATAATGCATTTTTAATTGGTAAAATGTTTTGTGGCACTTTGGGTTTTTGTTGCTGTTGTTGTTTGGTTTTTTTGTGGTCCTGGGGATTGAACCCAGGGCCTCATGCATAGTGAACAAGTGCTCTGCCACTGAGCTATTTCCCTGACCCTTTTTCAATCTAATTTTGAGACAGGGTCTTACTAAGTTTCCCAGCCTGGCCTTCAATTTGTGATCTTCCTGCCTCACCTCCCAAGTACAAGCCCTCATATTCTCATCAGCAGTGCAGAGGAGAGAGTTCCAGCTGTTTCACATCTTTGCCAAGACTAATACTGTCTTCTTCTTTATAAAAAAATTTTTTTTTGGTACCGGGGATCGAACTCAGGACCTTGAGCTTGCGAGGCAGGCGGCGGCACCACTGAGCTAAGTCCCGGCCCCCTCCTCACCTTTTTAATGATGTCTTTGTTGAACAGAATTCTCATTTTTTAGTAAGTTAATTACATATTAATACATGCTATTAATGTTAAAAGACTAAATTGTAACAGGAATTATTTCCTTTAGATTATTTCCTAGATTCATTTTTATCTTTTAATCCTAGAAATTTCTTAATTTTAATCAAGTACAATATAGTAATCTTTTCCTTTATGATTATTGCTTTTTTGTCCTAAGAAGAATTATTTTGCCACAAGGATATTCTCTGTTATCTTCTAGAAGATTCACTGTTCAACATTCACATTTATGTCTATATTCTGGGGACTTTTTTTTCTGGTACCAGGGATCGATCTCAAGACCTTGCACTTGTCAGGCAGGCGCTGTGCCACTGAGCTACATTCCTGGCCCTGCAACTGACTTTTATGTAACTGAGATAACAGGTGTGCACCACCATGGCTGGCCAGCAATTGGTCTTAAATATTCAGGAGTGGAGTCCAGCCTTGGTCTGTCACATTAGTTTGTCTTCTTTAGGCTCTTGGATTTGTATTGGTGAGAACAATTATAGTTAAATGACTTCCACAATCTATTGCTACATGGCAGGCACTGTATGTACTTGGCTGTTTACATGAGACATCATATCAAATATCATAACAAACTTTTGAAAGTCGGATTATCGCCAGGAGTCACACCCCAGTCTCTTCACCATAGGGTGGCCTTTTTGTAGATCTAGCACATCTGAGGGCTGTGGTACTACTGTTTTGGCTTCTCCAAAACTCATATTGAAATTTGATTGGCCATTGAGGTAGTTATATCTGGAGGTGGAGCCTTAAGAGAATGCTTAGACTCTTAAAGAGACATCCGTATGTCTCACAGGACTGGATTACACAGAGCAGGTTGTTATAAACAAAGCCACCCCTCATGCTTTGTCTTTTCTTCATGTGTTCATTTGCCCTTCTGATTTCCATCATGCCACGAAGTGACACAAGCCAAGAGGAGACCTTTCAGTCTTGAACTTCCCAGTTTCCAGAACCATGAGCCAAAATAAACCTCTTTCCTTTACAGATTTCCCAGCCTCAGATATTCTGTGATAGCAACAGAAAATGGACTAAGACATATGGATATGAGAGGGACAATGAGGACTTAATGTGGGCAGAACCCATTATATACCAAGCTTTGCATTTGCTGGTTCGTGTCTGTCCTTTCATTTGCTCACTGCAGCTTCTCTGTAAAGGGGGTGGTGCAGAACTTCACAGAAGCTGACCAGACTAAGCAGGAGCAGGCTTCCTGTGAATGCAACCTGAGCAGGACAGCAGGCCAAAGTCCCAGTGGGCCAAAGTCCCAGGCTTTCTAGCTTCTCAGGGCTCAGGGACCAATCCCTCCAGATCTATTCACAATAACTTAAGGCAACATGACACAGACAGACTCCAGAATGGCTCTTCTCCCTCTTTCCTCAGTTAGGTAGCTAAGCTGATCTTTGTTTTCTTTTCTTTTTTCAACAGATTGTAGCTCTAAAATTTCTCCCTGTGTTAAATGTCATAGTAGGAAATTGCCCTTGGTCAAAAAGACAATTCATCTCCTCCACCTTAAGAAAGGGATCCCCCTTCCATCCCATCCCCATGGACTTTTGGGGCAATTGAAGAACATGGAAGAAGAAAGCTCTGCCCAGCTATGCAATTTTGTGGAGAGGACTCAACATGCATCAGTCTAGGGATGCTCTTAACTACTCCCACGTGGGTACAGTGACTATAAAAAGGCACATGGTCTAAAATGGGCAGGATCGATGTCTTTAGGCCAGCATTTGGTCTGTCTGCAGCCCAAGGATATTTTGATCTAGGAGTCAGGAAGTGAGACAGTGAAGATAAAAACATCTGAAACCCACGAGCATCTTCCGCTCATTGATCCGAAGGTAACAGGATATAAAGAGCCCAAGTGTGGGTTGAGGAAAGTGGCTTTTGTGCAACTGAGAGCAGAACTTCCTGCGGGTTGAATGAGAGTCTAGGTCAATTTCTGTAGAGTTCCGGGAAAAGAGCAGTTTTGACAACCATGAGTTCATTTAATCAAGGTATTCAAGCATTTGAGATCACTGAGGTCTTCAAATGGATTTCTTTTAAATATACCTGTATAAAGCCCTGAAAGATTTCCTAATAAACCAATACCTGTTAATAATCTAATAATTATCAGTGCTCTTCTTTAGTCTGTAAAAGAAAAACTTGCCCAGAGATTTCCTTTTGGGATTAATGGCTAGAAAATTTGAGTGTGCTCTTCTCCCCACAGGAGTTCATATCTAGCAAACGTATCCAAATCACTCATTTGACACACTTTGAACTTCTGAGCTAAGAGCTATAAATATAGATAAGATTATAGTTCCTGGCTCAAGGAGCCCAATCTAGTGGAGGACAAGCATATTAGCAAATTAAAGGAACTTGTTGAGTGACAGATGCTAGAAGCAGTCACAGAGAACAATGAGGTCCAAAGCAAGGGGTGGTTGGAAGGCCTGGTCAGTAAGGGAACAGCGCATCTTCAAAACTAAAGGAGTCTGCCAGGAAGAGAAGGGCACTCCACTATGAGGCAACTGCTTGTGCAAAGGCCCTGGGGTATAAAGTCTCAGCATTCAGGGGATTGCTAGTGGCTAGGTATGAATATAGAAATAGACAGAGAAGACATGTTAGATGCAGGTGAAGAAATACAGGAAGAAGCCAGATCTTTCACTCATTGATTTAGATATTCCTGAGTATTACTTACGTACCAGGAAGGAACAGTTTGATATCGTAGTGAGCAAGATAGATACTGTTGCTTCTGTCATGCAGGTTGCATTCCAATAGGATGAGACAAAGATTAAAAAAATAAATAAACATAATTTCAGATGATGACATGTTATGAAAGAAATAATCACAGAGATGGGAAAATGGAAAGGAGCTTTGAAAGCATGATCTGGGAAAGCCATTCTATGATGATGGTTTTTGAAAACCTGAAGGATGGAAAGGGCAAAGACGAAGACTCTGGGCCAGGATCTGGAAATTTCTGTCTTTAGGAAACAAAGAGAGAAAGAGGAGGCAGCAAAGGAAATGAAGAAGAAACCGAAATTTAAGACACAAGTTAAAAGACAACAGAGTAATGAAATTCAAAGGAAAAAAGGACTATGATGGGAAAAAAAAAGGCTTCTACTATAACCATTCACATTTTACTTTGTATTTTAAAGTATAGATGGTCATCAGATTCCCAGGTAAAGATAGTAAATTTACCCCAAGCATCTACTTTTTCTCCTTATAAATGTTATGAATGCAGAAACAAGTTGTATATTCATACAATGGAATATTATTTGGCCACAAAAAAATAATCAAGTGTTGACACACACTACAACAGGGTGAATCTTGAAAACATCATGCTAAGTGTGAGAAGCTAGTCACAAAAGACCATATACATATATGGTTCCTTTTACATGAAATACCCAGATTAAGAAAGTCCATAGGGAGAGAAAGTGATTAAGTGATTCTCGGGTTGGAAGGAAATGAGGACTGACTATTACTAATGGGTATAGGTTTCTTTTTGAGGAGATGAAAATGTCCTAAAGTTAGATTGTGGTGATAGTGATACAATGCTGAATACATTAAGAACTAATGAACTGTATAACTTTAAAGGGGTGAGTTTTATGAAATGTGAAAAATGTCTCAAAGCTGTTTAGCTATCGCATTAATCATAAGAATACTGCCAAACATAGAGATATTGCCAGTGTGTTGTAGGACTAGAACAAGCTTCCCCGTCTTGTGACTCATGGAGTTCCTGTGAGCACCTTTTCAACTTGCAATAACCCTGTAACATGTGTCGGTCTTGAAAAGATGAAGCAAGCCAGCATTTGGTAATTAGAGGTTCTCCACAGCTTCGTGGTCAGGGTTTTACTCAATCAGAAAAGTAGGTCAGGAAATGTTGCTTTACAGTGTTTTACAACCTAACCCTAACACATGCTTATTAACTGTTTACATGAGCTTATTAGAGCCCACTTGTCTTTTGGGGTGAAACTAAGAAGTGCAGGGAAAGAAATGGTCAGTTGACTGAATTTTTCTTTGCTACAGCTGACTTCCTGGACCCTTGGATGTGAAGTGGAAAGGGGAGCACAGAGCCCATGTGTCACATGACTGGAGGGCCAGAATCGGCCCACAGATGAGCCTGGGTTGGAATACTGTCCCTGCCGCTTAGCAGCTGGTGACCCAAGTCACAAAGCCCCTCCGTACCTCCGCTTCCTGCTCTCTAAAATGAGAATTCTATACAAACCCCAGTTTTTATTTGAGGGCCTAGCCTGTTGTAGCATGCCTATAAATGGTACCTCTATATTTTTGAAAGATTGTTAGTAGGCATTCAGAGTAGTGTATCTTGGTGACTTTTCCTGACTTAAAAAAGGGGGTTGGCATTTTTCGCAGTACAGGGTCTTATTCTTCTTTGCTATTAGTTCCGTTTCATTTTGATGTGTTTACTATTAAGTTACTCATGAAAACACTTTTCTGAAACTCTGCTATTGGTCAGGAAATTAAGAATGAAAGTACTTGATTGCCAAGTATGAACTTTCTAATCCAACATGGCTCTGCTTCTCCTTAGCTAAAGTGTATAGAGTGCAGGGTCAGAGTGAGCTGCCAGGCTGCTGAACTCCATCCCTCCGATGAGTGGAGGGCAGATAGGAACACGATAAAAAGGAGGGGTTGTGTATCTCCTCTGCTCAAAATTGCCTTTGAAGGCCCTGTTCATCCTAGAGATTCCTTGCAGGCTAAGCAGAAATGTTTGTTTACAACGGAAATATCCCAATGACCTATCACTCACACATCCATGGGATTCCCTTTTGTATTGCCCTCAGATTTGGACAAGAGACAAGAGGCCCCTAACCTCAAGGACCACACCATATCACACACACATTAAACAACATGTGTGTGTGCTGGTAACACTGACCCATCACTGTCCCCAACCCTAAATATCCA
The DNA here is from genome assembly GCF_053883595.1 of Heterocephalus glaber. Lineage (NCBI taxonomy): Eukaryota > Metazoa > Chordata > Mammalia > Rodentia > Bathyergidae > Heterocephalus > Heterocephalus glaber. The sequence goes on from NW_028258320.1 coordinate 66,982,673, forward strand.
GTCTCAGGTCCAACACTACTCAGGCCTCAGAGTGTATTTTCCCACATTTCTGCCCTTTTGATCTCCATCCGGTCCAAATAGATTTCTTCTGCCACCATCAGAGATGGGCACTGCCTCAGAGTGCAGAGAGGGCTGACGTGGCAGAAGGCACTAGTAAGAAAAAAGGCAAAGTAATCAACTTGTCAATTCCTTCCTCCCAGAGAACATGAATGAAATAGATTTGGTATAGCACTGTATCATTCCCTGTAATGCTGAGCATCTTTTTTCTTTTGTATTCTATTTGTGGTTCCTGAAGTACAAGTGAATTACCATACTCATGCCCAAAATCCACACAGGTAGCTCAGAAATATATGCTAATGTTAAAAAATTCACATTACTCAATTTTACTTGTAAGGCTAGACAGAACAGAAGTGAAATGCGATCCTGATTTTTTCCTCTCTCTCTCTCTCTCTCTCTCTCTCTCTCTCTCTCTCTCTCTGTACTAAGGATTGAACACAGGCCCTCTCCAATGGCAGCCATGCACTCTGCCTCTGAGCTACATTCTCAGCCCTTTTTATTTTATTTTGAGACAGAGTCTCACTAAAGTGCCCAGACTAACTACAAACTGAAGATCTTCCTGCCTCAGTCTCTCAAATGGCTGGAATTATAAGCATGTACCACCACACCTAGCCATAATGATTATTTATATTGGCAAGGGAATGAACACTAGGATTGTGAATAGCTTTTTTTCTAAAATTTATTCCATTGTCAAAATTTTAAATAAAAATCACAGCTTTACTCAAATAATTTTTATTTGCAGTACTTGGGATTAAATCCAAGACTTTGCACTGAGCTATATCATAGCCTTTTATTTTTTACTTTGAGACAGGGTGAGACAGGGCCTTGCTAATTTGTCCAGGCAAGACTTGGATTTGCAATCTTCCTGCCTCAGCCTCCTAGACTGCTGGGATTACAGGCATGAGCCACATCTGTCTTTTCATTTATTTATTAATTTTAATTCCTACTTTGCCTTTAATAATAATTTTCATGCTTTAAAAAAATTTTTTCTTCTAAAATATCAAATTTTATTTCTACATTTATATTCATTTTATACTTTTGATGGAAATATATTTAAATTTGATACTTTTTGAATACAATAATTACATATTTTGTAATCCTTTAGGTAAGTATTGTCAATATATAAATTATTTATATATTCTGATCATAATTACATAGCCAGTAATTTTTTCTACCATGAAAGAAAAAATTTATGGAACAGGTGATCATTCATAAAACACATATGTATCCACTAATAGTACATACTTAATAGTTAAATTTAGCTACTTTGTATTTTGTGGACTTTCAGATATATTAATAATATAATTTTCCAATTTTTAAAAACTACCCTTATAAGTGGTTCTGCTGCCTGCCTCACAAGTGCGAGGTCCCAAGTTCAATCCCTGGTACCAAAAAAAAAAAAAATCAAAACAAAATAAAAAAGCTACCCTTATAAAGCCATACTTATCAGTGTAGGAATAGAAGACAAATATTGTTTAACAGTTCAATTTATAATTTTTAAACACGTAGTCTATTTTTCCCCTCTACTTTGCACACCAGAGATGTTAACAATGGGCCCAGGTGCTTTAATCAGATCATCCTTTTTCTAAAATTTAGCTAATAGTGATTAACTTGCTGAATTGAAACATGTGCCAGGCCTTGTGTTGAGTACTAGCTACATAGTATCTCATTAGCTCCTCTCTTGGGCCCTGTCTCATTGTCTCGACTTTGCAGAGCCAAAAGTGAGGCTTGAGCCATTCATATACCTTGTTTACAGTCATACAATAACCAAGTCTTGGAGCTGGAATCTGAGTCCAAGAGGCTTGAATTCCTCTGAGCAAGGGGCCTCGGGGAGGGAATGACCTTAATGGGCACCCATGGGCTCAAGGAAGACAACAAATAAGAGGCTGAGTATTGGGGAAAAGAGCTGCAAGGAAAAGCCCACCCTGACTCCACAGCGTGACCAACGAGCAGATGTCACATCCAGGGAATATCACTCGGGCACCGGAGGCTACTAATTAATTACCTGAATGGCCAAGCAGGAGCACCCGCTGGTCAATTCTGTATGTTCACTGGAGTTCGACAATGGTCAGGCAAGAAAAATACCCCATTTATTGTTGTAAGGCTTTTTTTTTTTTGGTAACAGGGATCAAACTCTGGTCCTTGTGCTTGTGTGGCAGGTGTCAAAACCACTGAGCTAAAACCCCCGCCCTGTTGTAAGTCTTGAATGCTCTCTCTCTCTCTCTCTGTCTCTCTCTCTCTGTCTCTTTCTCCCTCCCTGTCCCCTTTCTCTCCCCATCCCTCCTTCTCGTCTTCCTTACCACCCTCTCCTCCTCCTTTCTTCCCTCCCTTCCTTCTTCCCTTCCTTCCTTCCAGCAAATATATATTGAGCTACTATTTACTGAGCACTATGATATTAGTGAGGTGATATATATCGAGCTGCTATTTACTAAGTACTATTTACTAAGCACTAGATACTGAACAAAACATACAAGGTCTTATTCTTATAGAGTTTACCATCTAGGTGGGAGATAAACTGCAAACCAACACAAACATAATGAAAATTATAATGATAAAGGCTATGCAGGGAAGGTAGAGAGTGCTTGGAATCAGGATGTCAGGAATGTGATGTGTAGGGTTGACCACACAAAGAGAAAGAAGACCATGTCAGGCTGAGAAGGGACCTTGGGTAGAAGCCCGGTGAAGGAAGGGTGCCTGTTGGTTAGAGCTTAAAGATTCCAGGAAGTCAGTACAGTTGGATGTACAAGGGGGGAAAGGTTCCAGACCACGTTACAGCCCACCAGCCAAATCCAGCACACGGCCTGCTTACACAAGTAGTTTTATTGGACCACAGCCATGTCCATTTGTTTATTGCCTATGGCTGATGCTTTCAGCTGCAACAGCAAGGTTGACTAGTTGCAATGAGGCCATTGGGCCTCAAAAGCCTAAGTATTTATTCTCTGCCCTTTCAGAAAAAGTTCACAGATACCTGACCCAGACGGTGGAGATGATTCAGACCTTTCCAGCCTATCAAAGGTGTGGCCTTTATCCTAACAGCAGTGGGAATCCAGCAAAGTGTTTTAAGAGGGAAGAAGACAGGAAATGGTAGGCTTCAGCTTTACAAGAAGTAATTAGAGGGCCGGGGATTTAGCTCAGTGGTTCCACCAACTGCCTCGCAAGAGCAAGGACCTGAGTTCAATACCTGCTGACAAAAAAAAAAAAAAGAAGTAATTGGGAGCCAAGTAAATACGTACACTGCCAGGATACCCCCACTCAGGCCTTCCGAAGATCTCTTGAAAGAGGCGGGTTGTGGCATTAATCTCTGCTGGCATGAGCTCTAGGTGCCTTCTTGCTTGTGGCAGGGGTGCCCTGTCATTGTCTTTTTACCTGACCTTCCATATTAGTCAGATTATTTGGGGGCCAACTGACAAAATATAAATCAGCTATAAAGCAAAAGACGAATTGAGAGGGCAGTAGGGTTGTTCAGAAAATTCAAGAAAGAGCAATAGAAAGCAGAGCCTCTGGCAAGAACTCACCATATTGAGAACCATCTGCCTCTCCACTCACCTCTCATCTTTCCAAGAGGCCCATTTGGCCTCCTGTTCAAATAGACCTTCTCCAATGAGTGACTCCAGATTCATATTCTCCCAGAGTAGGCAGCCAGCAAAAAGGGAGAACTTACTTTCTACAGTCACTGGTAGATTCTGACTGGCCACTCTTGAGTCTCATGCCCAGCCTCTCTAGAGCAATCCCTGCAGTCAGAGGGACTGGGTATGAAAATTAGCCAGACCTGCATCAATCTTATGTCTCTCTTAAGTCCAGGGGGTGGGCCTAGAACTGAAAACCCTAAGAGAACAATATAGAAGAGAAAAAGAGAATGGTAGGGCCTATAATCCCGGCACTCTTGCAGGCTGAGGCAGGAGAATTGAAAATTTGCCCCCAGTCTGGGAACTTAGTAAATTAGATCCTGTCTCAAGCCCTGGGTTCAGTCCCCGGTGTCAGCAGAGTCACATGCCTTCTGGAGGTTGTGGAGAAGCCACTTCCTTGCCTTTTCCAACTCTCAGAGGCTGGATAGTCCTTGCAACCAGACCCTTCCTTCTTCAAATCCATCAATGGCCAGTCGAGTCATTCTCATATCATATCACTCAGACTCTCGGCCTCCCTGTCTACTTCTAACAATCTTTGTTACTATATAGGGCCCAATTGGATAACCCATATTAATCTTATCGGAAGTTCAGCTGATTAGCAAACTTAATCCCACTTTTATTAATACCCCTTTACCACATAACCTAGCATACTCACAGCTTCTGAGGATTCAGATATGCATCTCTTTGAGAAGTCATTATAACTGTGATCACAAAATACGGTAAATATTTAAAGTTTTAAAAAGTTATTACTGTAAAAGACACATTGTCATTAATCCCCCTCAAAATACCCTCCCTCACTTCAAACAAATTTATCCCATGTTCTTGCCACTGTCTAAAACAGTTCTGGAAGTCCTCTTTGGACAGTGTCTTTAGTTGCATTGTCACGGCTGCCTTTATGAACAAAACCGATTTAAAACATTTAGCTTTCATGGTCATTTGGACTTTGGGGAAGAGCCAGAAGTCACACAATGCCAGAATCAGGGGTGGATGACAATACACTATCAAGTTTTTATTTGACGGAAATTTTCATAAACAGTTGGTCAACAGGATGATAAAAATACAGTGAATGTGCAAATTAAAAAATTACTACTGTAAAAGATGCATTGCCATTCATCTCCTTCAGAAGATTCCCCCTTACTTTGAACATCTTTATCGTAAGCTCTTGGCAATATGTCTTTTACTGTAATGCTTTTTCAAAATTAAAAATTCACTAGATGTACTGTATTTTTATATAACCCCTTATATTTATCCATCACAGAAACAATTGGTGGGTTTGGAACAGATGGGCAACACAATCAGATTTGTATTTTAACACAATCACTGTGGCTGCTGGGTTGAAACAGATATCAGGGTGGCATGAACAGAAATAGAAAAGCCAGTTAGGCCATCATGTAAGTCAACCATCACATCTGTTTCCTAGGGAGAGACGAAGGAGAGTGAAGGAACAAAAACATGGAGCATGATAATTCTGGGGTAAATGTAAAGAGCTCCTACCAAACAACTTCTGCTTATATCTCACTGGCCACTCTTATCTATAAGGGTTGTAAATATTTATTTTTAAAGGTGAACACTTTGCTGCTTTCAAATTCTTTGAAATGAAAGACTGAAAAGATATGGGAGAACAAACCAGCATTCTCTGCTACAAGCATCAGAGTAGGGAAGAAAAAACATGTTCTATGAGCAGATAGCCGTGGTGAAGCCTGCTCTAGAGCCAGGGAAAGTCTCCTGGAGAGGAATACAATGGATCAAATTACAACCAGTCTGACATACGAACAACTTGTGCTACGACCTGGATTTTAGTTTTAACTTCTGACCAAAGTCTTGAGTTACGACCCGATTGCTGGCTGCTTGTGCTTCCAGATGGTCTCAGATACAGATTTAACCCTTAAAGAGTTCTTGAAGGAACAATACAACATCTTCTCCTGTATGGGGTTGAGAAATCCTGGGTCAATGCCTCTCTAAGGTACTGACATCTTCCTGTATGGAGGTGAGAGATTTTTGAAGGCTATGTAGAGGACCCTGAGCCTTCAGTTGACCAACTTGAGTTACAGCCAGCCCTTGTGGATAAATTCAGTTTGGAGGTCAAGGGTCCACCATACTTCAGTCTGCACTTGAAGGACACAGATGCCTATCAAAGGAAGAGCAAGAGTGGGAGTTTCTGGTAGAAGAAACAGCATGAAAAAGGCGAGAAGAGAGAGAAAGAAGGCAGAAGAAGGAATCTCAAGAAGTCCAGGAAGGCTAAAGTGCAGAAGGGAGCAGAGGAAGTGTGAGGAGATGGGCTGGAAGAGTAGGCAGAGGCTGGATGGTGACAGGGCTAAGGGATCAGACTTGGGAAGTAGCACTTCACCCAGAAGCCTTTGTGGAGCTGTTGAAAGACTGCAAGCTGGGAGTAGCTTAATTTGGCTTTGGCAGCAAAGCTGTAAAGGAGGTGAGGAAAGTTGGAGGTGGTTAAATCAGAAGAAAATAGTAGGAATTTAGGCTCTGGATGGCAGTAGCCCAAACTGGAGTAGCATTAGGGGAGGGACACAAGTGCAACAGCTTGGAGAAAATTTAGAAGAAATACAGAGGGTAGAGGACCTGGCTCAGTGATAAAGGACTTGCCCAGCATGTACAATGCTCTGGGTTCCATCCCTAGCACTGCAGTGCAGGGGAGGGGGAAGGAGAGAGACAGAGACAGAGACAGAGAGACAGACCCAGAGGGATAGAGATAGAGACGGAGTCAGTCCTCAGGATACATACAAATGGTACTGAAGGCCTGACCTCCTTAAAAAGGATCTGATAGCCAGGCATAGCAGTCACACTGCAATTGTAGCACTCTGGGAGCCTGGGACAAGAGGATTGTAAATATGGTCCCAGCCCAGGCAACCTGCTTCAAAATAGAAAAGTAAAAAGGGGCTAGGGATGTAGCCAGGGAGAAGGCTCTCAGTTCAATTCCTTGTACTGTAGAAAGAAAGAAAGAAAGAAAGAAAGAAAGAAAGAAAGAAAGAAAGAAAGAAAGAAAGAAAGAAAGGAGAAAGAGAGGGATTATCACGTCCCAGGAAGGGAATGGAGCAAAATGACAAAATGACCTTCAGAGAAGACACAGCTCCAGGATTTGGTTTAGTTTCTGATTTGTAATGAAGGAGAATTGAAACTGGCAGACAGACTAAAATGAAAGATAAGATGTTTTGAGTTTGACAAGGATAGAAATTAAAGTGTAAACTAAATAGAATTTAGAGCTATTGTTAGAGTCTCCTGTGTGTATTACTAGCAGTTTTTCCTTTCAATTGAGAAAGAGAAAATAACCATTACCATTCCTCCATTCCTCCATAAAATGTTGAATGATTCCCCCAGAAGGATCAGAATCAGCTCACCCATCATCTTCATTCCTAAAAGTACCATCGATGTAAGGTTACCGCTTGTACCAGTTCCCTCAGAACTTTTCTAATTTTAGCATTGAAGGTCTTGCTCCAGGAACTCCCTACACTCGGGGGTTTTTTTGTGGAAGATTTTTCTCTTTCCATATTAGTCTTCTGTCACTGAGACAAAATATCTGAAACCCAAAACTTAAAGGAGGAAATATTTATTTTTGACTCATGGTTTCAGAGATTTCAGTCCAAGGTCAGAAGGTCCAAAGCAGAAACATCATAGAGGAATGGCATGGCAGAGAAAAGCTGCTGAACTCACGGCCTCTGGGAAGCAGATAGAAGGGGAGGAGTCAGAGAGGAAAAGGCTTGGAATCAGATAGGCCCCAGGGCCACGCCTCCTTGACCCACTTCCTGCAACTGAGCCCCACCTCCTAATAGCCCACTGAGCTATGAACTCATCAATAGGTTAATCCATGGATGAGGTGAGTCCCCTCACAATCTGATCACCTTTCCTGGAGTCTCTTAATCCAGCCAAGTTGACGAGATTAACCAGTATACCATCTCTAGACACAGTGGAGACAGGCAACTTTAAAATGAAAATTTTTCCTGTTAACAACCTAAACAAGGAAGTACGTTTAAAGCTTGACCTTACTTAGTGTCCTTTATGATGTTGTCCAGGAAGAAAGGGTTTCAATAAAGAGAAATGATCCATATTGTCAGAGGATCCTCAGAGCTCTGCCGAAAACTAGAACTACAAGGAAGTCACTGGCAAGGATAGGATCATGGAGGGCCATTTAAGCAGAAGTTGGATCACTGTGGGTTAAGAAGTGAATGGATGAGAAGGACAAAATCAGAGAGAGTAGGTTACCTCCTTTAAAAGGCTCAACTCTTTAAGAAAGAGAAGAAAGGTAGCTGTTGAAGGACTGGGAGAGGTTGTTCTTTGGCTGATTTTCCTTCTGTAAGGATGGAGACAGTGGTTTAATGTGCTGGAGAGCAGTGGGATCCATAGCACAAACAGGCTTTTGCTTTATTTTGTTTGCTTCCCTCCTCTATTCCTTCCTCCTCCCCTTACTCCTTCTGTTTTTGGTCTGCTTTGTGCTTTTTGTTATCGTTGTTGCCACTGAAGAGAAGCATGATAGGTCAGGAGTGTCCTGCAGGTGAGCTTGGGCCAGGAAAGCAAGGAACTCAGGCCAGGCCACATATGGGCCTCTTCGTCCTCCCCGAAGTGGGAGGCTAGGTCCTCTCTTGAGCTCGGTGAAGGGCAGGTGAGGTCGGGAGGCCTGAGACTGGTCAGGGTTTGATGGGACTGTTGTGGAAATGGGAGAAGACATTGGCTGGAATATGGAGAAAGTGTGGCGGGGTGCTGTGAGGGTTTTAATGAGGAAGCAGACCATCAGTTTACAGATGCAGAGAGGAGGAGGAGGTAGTTGGATTATTCTAAAGATTTTGAAGGTGGAGGAGACAGAAGGGAAAGTGTTAATGACAAGTTCTTACTTAAACACCTTTAGAGACTTTACAAAGGTCGAAAACTTAGACTCCAACCTTACCCTGACATGCATCCCCTCCGTAACTTGGCTCGTGTCCACTTTGCTGGCTTATCTTATCTTCCTCCTCCCTGAACCAACCCTATTCATGACACCCAGGAGAGCCATCCTGTGCTCAGTTACTCTAAACTGTTGGATTTCCAACTTCTGAACTTTTGCTTCCTTCTGATTAGAACACCTGTCTAATCATCAGTGGTTAGAGCAAATTTCCGTGTTCCCCAAAAGCCTCCTCCCCCACCTTACCCAGGCAGAATCGATCTCTTGTTCTCCATCAGACTGAAACTTTCCTTCACATTTCTCTATCCTTCTCTACAGAGAACTTGTCTCACCTAGTAGCAACTCAGAAGCAGCAAACCCTCGGGCATAAACAAGTGGTTATTGTGACCAACTGGAGATTCCCTCCCAGTACCTGGGATTGAACTAGCAGGATGCCAGAGACATAGGACCCTCTCGATTTTGGTGCAGAGCTAATGCCTTCTAAACTGCCTGATTGCTTTCCATGAAAGCCCCAGCTGAACATCTTGCAGCTGAGTTCCTGGCAGGATACCAGTACCTTAGCATGAATCCAATTTCAGTTAAGTTACCCTGAGGCAGTTTCTGTTCCTAGCAGTCAACTGTTCCTTTGAACCAGAGGACTCTGCTCCCACAGTATTTCTAGCATGCCTGTTAGGGCAGTGACTGTCTGTCTCATTAGAGTTCCGGTGGTGTGTATCTGCTTCCCCCTGGCTGGCACCTGAGAGGGCAGGGACTGTGTCCTATTCATTCAGTACCCCGGGAGCCCGATATGCTTGGGTGCTGAAAAATAGTTTATGCTCTTACAATTCACAAAATGATTTGATGTATCATTTTTAATAAATACTCTAAACCTCTCTTATTTTCCTCCTATTTTGCTATACTTGCATTATCTATATAATTTTTATCAAATTGGCTTTCACGTACTCACAAACTCCCTCCATTCACACGCTTGTTTTCTCCTCTTATTTGGTAGTCACCAGGGGGGATTCCAGGTTGGGCAGCATCAGAGGCCCACGCCTCTTTCTAGCTGATGAGACTGCTTTACATGAAACTCATCTTTCAGTATTCAGTATATCCTTTGGAACAGATCTTTCTCATGAAGGCTGTTGGGGCAGCTTAATCTTAATGATGTAATTTAAAACACATTAAAAGAAGTACAACTCCTTCCTTCAAAAACCTATACAGAATCATAAACTTTCAGAGCCAATTGTAGCAGTTCTCAGACTTTTGAGTTCCTATGAACCAGCATAGATATTTTAAAAGGGAGGCAGGTGCTAAATTTATATTCTTCTTTCAAAGAATGGTATTAGGAACACTAAGCTGAGGCAAGAGGATAGCAAGTTCCAGCCCAGCCTGGACGACTTAGTGACTTAGTGTGACCCTGTCTCAAAATAAAATGGGCTGAGGATGTAGCTCAGCATGAAAGCCCTGGGTCCAATCCCCAGGACCCCCAAAACAACAACAACAAAATCATTAAGCTTCTATTAACTGTATCATTTCATTTAAAAAGTTAACACCAAAATTATCATGAGCATTACCAATTTAAGTATCAAATTCATTTTACTTTATAAAAACGCATGCATTTTAATTTTCAAATTATCTTTAAAATAGGTAGATATTTTTAAATAATAAAGTACTTAACACTGTGCCTGGCATATGTTAATTCTCTATTACTATTAGTGTTTTGGTTTTTTTTAGTACAGGGGAATATATTTTTCTTCTATCTTTCCAAAAGGCTAAGTTCCCTCCTGAATTTGAGTAGACCCCTTAAGGCACAGTTGTGTCCAAACCACAGAATGCAACCCTGGACAGCTATTAATTTGGCACCACAAGGTCACAAATGCTTAACATTATTGTATAAGTTTTAGTTACATTTTTCATGACTCAGTTGTGTGGTGCTAAAGAATGCTATGTAGCAGAGGGTGCAGGGCCTGCTAACTCCACCTCCTGCACCCCCGGCCGAGTCAACTCAGAACTCGCATGTGTCAGGTGTTCTCACTTGTGCAACTTGCGCAGTGAAACACAGGTGTCACCGATCATATGACAGCATTTCAACCCAAAACAAGTGTTTGTTGTGATTAAGCGGACACATAAGTTTTCTTTAATTATTAAAATGGGCCTGTGTTTTTTCATAAAATAATTTATTTTTGGTACCATGGATTGAACTCAGGACCTTGCACTTGCGAGGCAGGTGCCGAACCACTGACCTAAATCCCTGGCCCTTCATAAAATGATTTAATAAAGTTAAAAGATTTTGAGCAGCTGTGGCCTAGAAAGTACAAAAATGTGTCAAATAGTTTTTACTTGTGAGTTGTTATAATTACATATACAACATCACTAAGACTATGAAAATAAGTGCCTGCTTATTTATTAATTTTTGGAATTACAGAGTTGCCCTCAGACATTGAACTCAAAGAAAACTGATCATGTCTCTTTACAGACTTTTAAAGGCCAGTTTTCCCAGAGAAAAATATCACGTTTCACAATCGAGCCTTATTCACATCATCTCTTGGGGCAGTATGTACACTGGTGAACAACTATTTTTAAAGCTGAATCATATGAAGAATAAGACATCAACAATTTCTGATAAGCACCTTGAGAACTCATTAAGAATAGCAACCACTTCCATTGAACCAGACATAGATGCATTATTTTCATAAAAACAAGGTCAAATTTTACTAGTTTTATGTTTATGTTGCTCTTTTTGTAATGTTGTAATAAGAATACGTAAAAATAAATGTTACTTTATAGCTTAACTACCGTATATTATATATTTTATATATACCTAAGACAATTTCTCTTCACTGAGGCCCAGGCAAGTAAAAAGGTTAAACATCTGTGCCCTCAGGGGAGAAGTTTTGCTGGGGAACTGAATGACTGAATAATACATTAAGACGATTTGGAGTGTTTGAGCCTGGTTCCTCAGCAGATACCTGTGTTACGGCTTCTTGGTAACAGAACCATTCTGTTCTTAGACCTGGGAATGAAATCATACTGATTGCAACACTCTGTAGCTGCCCCAGCTAGATCAGAACTGTTGTTGTTCTAGAATCACCAGAGTCAAGAGAATCCTTGACTTGAAGATTTTAAGGGCTAGAGAGGAGCCCTGTCCTGGTGTCTCAGGGCCAGGCCAAATCAGCCTAACTGTTAATATGAAATTTGACCTCTGTAGGACCAGAAGTGTTGTAGTGTCCATGTGGTTGGAGGGACACAAGCGTTTATGATGCAACAACTAAGTAGAGGATGCAAGAAATGGCATTATTGCTAGGCAACTTGGCTCATTAACTCTTACGGCTTTGGTCAAGGCGCTACCCTGTGCAAACTAGCCCTCCCCCCTCTTCCCTGACACCCGGGATGGTTGATTTTGATTGTCAACTTGATTGGCTTGAAAGCACCTAGGAGATCAGTAAAGCACTCTTTTGGATGGGTCACAGGATGCGATCTTGAGGACTGTGTCTGGTCCCTGCCCCCTTCAACTCCTGCTCTCTTCCTGCTTCCCAACTGCCAGGAGTTGAGCAGCTTTCCTCCGCCACACCACTGAAACCTATGAAACTGAGCCAAATAAACCCTTTCTCCTTTAACTTGTGTATGTCAGATATTTTGTCCCAGCAGTGAAGTGATGAACACTCCCTCCCGTTCTCCCTTACAAGCTTAGCAGTCCTAGAGTAGTGGCCAAGAGCTTAAGTTTTGTGCTAATTCATTTCATCCATCATACCCCTCCCAGCTCATTTAAACTTCTCATTTACATTTTGAATATCCGCTTTGTAGGGAAGTTAGTCCGTACTTTACACCCTTTGCCTGTGTCCCTCCTTCCCAGGGCCACCCTGCGCCGGCGGTCTTTGAGGCAGTCACGTCTCTTTGGTCGGCTTGGCAATGTCCCAACAGCCTGCTCAGGTCCTCTGCGCAGGGAAAGCCGCGGCCGCCGGCCCAGCTCTCAGGGAGGCTGAGAGGAAGAACCTCACTGCAGGAAGAAGAGGCTGCTGCAGAGGTAACAGCGGGGACCACGGCCAGCGCAGGGGGATGAGCGCGTCCGGAGATAACGGGCGGACTGCGCCAAGCCCTCTCGGCTGGACCTCCAGCGCTCCGACTCGGGCCTCAGTTATCGTCCAGGTCCCCCAGCACGGCTCCAAAAGTGACAGCCACGTGGATCCCCACGCGCGCGAGGCGGGGGATGGAAGGTTGGAGGGGTGCGGGGCTGGCAGAGCGCCCTAGAGGGTTAACCGGGGCCCGAGTCCGTGCCCGAGCGCCGGCTGCCGGGCGAAGCTGCCGGGAGCGAGCACGCGCTGACGTCCGCTTCGCTCGCCCAATGAGAGCAGGCCTGGAGGAGGCGCCGTTCCCGCCCTCTCCGCCCCCGCCGCCGCCACACAGGTTGCCCCCGGGAGCGTCTGAGGAGGCGCGGGCCGCCGCAGGCTCAGGCTGGGCAGCGCGCCGACCCGAGTCGCCGTTCGAGGCCCAGGCAGCCACTCACCCCGACCCCACCGCCTGATGTCCTCAAGATGGAGGCAGCGGGGGCGGCTGCGTAAAGAAAGCGGAGCTGTGGGCGCGGGGGCCCCGGCGGCCCGGGCGGCGGCAGTGGCGGGATGGGGCTGCTGCTCATGATCCTGGCATCGGCCGTGCTGGGCTCCTTCCTCACGCTCCTCGCCCAGTTCCTGCTGCTGTACCGCAGGCAGCCCGAGCCGCCGGACGAGGCAGCGCGCGCTGGCGACGGCTTCCGGTACATCAAGCCGGTGCCCGGCCTGTCCCTCAGGGAGTACCTCTATGGCGGCGGCGGGGCTGAGGAGTCCGCCGGAGGGTCGGCGGAGGGCGGCGCGACCCCGACCTCGGCTCCCGAGACCCCCGCCCCCCCGACGCGGGAGACCTGCTACTTCCTCAACGCCACCATCCTGTTCCTGTTCCGGGAGCTGCGGGACACCGCGCTGACCCGCCGCTGGGTCACCAAGAAGATCAAGGTGGAGTTCGAGGAGCTGCTGCAGACCAAGACGGCCGGGCGCCTGCTGGAGGGGCTGAGCCTGCGGGACGTGTTCCTGGGCGACACGGTGCCCTTCATCAAGACCATCCGCCTCGTCCGGCCCGTTGTGGCCTCGGCCACCGGGGAGCCCGACGGTCCGGAGGGAGAGACTCTGCCCGCCACCTGCCCGGAGGAGCTGGCCTTCGAGGCAGAGGTGGAGTACAACGGAGGCTTCCACCTGGCCATCGACGTGGACTTAGTCTTCGGCAAGTCTGCCTACCTGTTCGTCAAGCTGTCCCGAGTGGTGGGGAGGCTGCGCTTCGTCTTCACCCGCGTGCCCTTCACCCACTGGTTCTTCTCCTTCGTGGAGGACCCGCTGATTGACTTCGAGGTGCGCTCCCAGTTTGAAGGGCGGCCCATGCCCCAGCTCACCTCCATCATCGTCAACCAGCTCAAGAAAGTCATCAAGCGCAAGCACACCCTGCCCAGTTACAAGATCAGGTGAGAGGGAGGCCGGGCGATGGAGGGGGTCCACAGGGCCGGGGGCCCACCTGCTGGTAACTCAGGCCTGGGCGGCCCTGTGCTGGCCTTCGGTAGGAAGAGCAAGGGCTTATTTCTATCCCTAACCTTTGTTTCCTACCCTGGACAGAGCATTAGGTAAAGGAAGGCAAACAGTGGACACTTTTCTTTGCTTCCCGTCGGCACTGAGGTGAGCTAGAAACCTTTGCGTGTGCTCCTGGGCACTGAAGTGTGGTTACCTGGGTAGAATCGGCTCCTAAGAAGCATATTGATAACGGAAGGGAGGCCCCTCCTCATCCTCCGCAATCGCTTCTTCCGAGTCACTTCTGGGACTGTTAAGCTTGTCCTAGGTTGTGGTTGCTGCATGCAGGGTGGCAGCCGTGTCGCTGACTGCAGCCTCACCTGGGCCACGTTGAGAAATTGTTACTGGAGACAGTGGTGTGAAGAATGCCCTCATAGTCCGGGTCTGTGCTGTTTTGCCATAGCGGGCCCTTTTTTTAACGCTGGGGCAACTTTCGGGCCAGAGGTAATAGTAGTTATTGCAAAGCAGTACTTTTTGCAGCGAATTGGCCAGGCGTTGGGGCCTGCACATAGTATACTTTTCTGCACATTTTGAGTTGTCATCTGCCCCTTTTGATGTAGTTTCTGTAGCATAGATAACAGACTTTGTCCATCAAGCGTCTACTCTCTATGACTAAGTTTCTTACCCAGTACCTGAAGTCACCCTGCAGATGGTATTTAATGGCAAATAGTAATTTTAATTTTTTAATGCCCTCCTTCATCTGATGGCTTAATTTTACATATTTTTAATGTATGAGTTTTCTTTTATTATCAGAAGAAATAGAAAAGGAAGTTTTGTAGGGCTAGAGGCTTCATCCACCTTGGTCTGGGAAATCTTGTAGAATAGAAAGGGTTGTACATGATTGTTTCTTTTAAAACAGCTAAATTTTAAATTTCTCTTTCTATCTTCTTTTAATTTTGTGTAGCTCACAAAATGTTTGAGCCCTATGGATGTTATCCTTTACTATGTTTATGTCCGTCTTGTATTAGTCTTTTCGTGGACATTAAATATTTCTCAGTCACTACTTTTTACCACAATCTCAAGCAAGATAATCCAGAAAGATTGAGAATTTGGAATGAATAATCGATTTATATGTGTGCCAGATGTACCTTACTAAATATGTTTTCTTTAGGCTAACAGCAGAGTGACAGCTTAAAACTATTGAGCGGCAGGGGAACTAATATGACAATATTCCTATAGATTTCTAGAGGATGGTGAACTGGGTTTGCTTTATGGTTCTGTGATGTAGTGCATACTTTTTGAAATGTACTTTCTTAAGGCTCTAGAATATGAGTGACTAAATTATAAATTAATTCTTGTGTTTAAGAGGTGAGATGTTTATTTATAGCAGTGTATTGCTAAGAAAGTCATGAGAAAAAGTTGTTACAGATTTTAATAATCTACCCCAACTTCAATTCTGATGTTTTTCTGGGTAGCTTTCAAGTAATAAAATTTAACTAGGTTATTATTTGGGGGTTATTTTCAGAATAGTCAGTGGCAGTGAGGTTGCATATCATTTTGAGTTTTTCTTTTTAATGTAGACTTGGAATTCAGTTATATCTGAAAGATTTTATGAATTAGGATGCCATTGAGAAGTTTATACTTTGAATAAATCTGTAACATCACCATTTATTTAAAGTATGGCAAAATTGCTTTTCACTTACCATGTTGGAAGGGATTTTGAAGAACATGCAGCATGTTTGATTGTTGTATTGACTTCTAAATCTTAAGCATTAAAGGACGACCTCCAAAAATGTACACATCTGTGGTCTTTATATTAGAGGGCATCTCACTGGTCAGTCAGTAAAATACTGCACTGAACATGTCACTCAGCCTGCTAAATGCTTATCTCTAGGTAGGACTTTGATACTAAACAGAAATAGACTACCTCAGCCCTCATGGAGCTTAATGTCTAGTGAAAACTGAATTACTCTTAAGAAGATTTACACTATAGTAGGGTTGATGGAGTAGAAGTAACAAGGAAGCTGAATTTTGCTTAGTAAAAGAAAAACAGAAGTGTGGGAATGAAAAAACCTGTCTCAGGAAGTGACTTTTCTTGTCTGTGTAGCTGTTCTGCCAGAAGTGTTTTAAACTGGTGATTCAGTTTTCAGATAAGAGAATGAATTACAGCCAATCAAAGATATATCAGAATTCTCAGAATGAGAATTAAGATAGATGGTGTCCATTCCATTTTATAGATGGAGTGGAAGTCAGGTAGTTAAATAACTTGCTTAAAAGTCACACAGGTGTCAAGTGGTGAAACTCAGCTCTAATAAAGTCAGGCTGCCTTAAAAAAAAATTACACTGCATTGTTCGTAAGAGTTTTTTCTTAAATTGTTTCATCAATGTAATATGTGTAAGTGCCTGTAAAGCTGTTTTTCTTTTCTTAAATCAGAAATTTCGAGAGCATGCTTTTAAAGTTAAATCAGGTTAAATCTTTGAGTACTGCTCCACATAGAATTTTTTTTTAATCCAACAGATTTTGTTTCCACATAGAAGGTCTTGCAAGTTTATCCTAAACGGCCGTCTAATCTACTTAGTAGAGCTAAAGCAGTAAAGAAAATTGTATTGAATCTTGAGTCCTTTGGCACTTTGAAACATTACATAACAAATATATCTTACCAGTTAACATTGTTGTCACTACTTCTTCCTTTATTTTTCTTTTCATGTTGCTAAAGTGAAGTGGACTATCAGGGACTGCAGATTCCTGATATTTCAGGTAGAGATACTAAGTAACTTAAGTGGTTGCTTCTTAAAGACACTTAATTTTACACAGTTGAACACTGGGAAGCATTATCTTTTTTAAAAAAATGAATAAATAAATAATAAACAAAAATGGATATATGAAACATCTTTTTAAAAATTGTAATATGTAGAAAATGTTTGCTAATTTATTGAAG
This sequence comes from Heterocephalus glaber, assembly GCF_053883595.1. Lineage (NCBI taxonomy): Eukaryota > Metazoa > Chordata > Mammalia > Rodentia > Bathyergidae > Heterocephalus > Heterocephalus glaber. The sequence goes on from NW_028258320.1 coordinate 66,999,690, forward strand.
TTAGAAATTTGATTCAACCATCTGTTAATTGTTCTGTTTTTCTTAAAACATTTGCTTTAAAATAGTATGTCAAAGTATTTTTTAAAATCTACCCTCAAATTCATCTTCAAGGGAGAAAAAAATACCACTGATGTTCTTTTCTTATTTAATTTTTATTAGTACCTGTTTACAGTATGTAATGATTATGTTCATCGTGGGGAGTTGGTACATGTACATAACATTCTTTTTATGTCCTCTTCTCCCTTCCCTCCATCATTTGATCCTCTTCACATTTGCAAAAGATTATCTCCCTGTTTCCTACTATCTTTTATTTTTGCTTTTATTCATACATTGGGTTTCTCATATAAGAGAAACCAGAAGCTAGTGAAATTTGTGTGTGATTCATTTGACTTAACATGGTCTCAAGGTGCATCCATTTTCTTACGCATAACTCAAGTTTATCCTTCTTTATGTCAGAATAATACTCCATTGAGCGTAAATACCACATTTTCTTTATCCATTCATCTGTTGATGGATGTAGGCTGCTTCCAAGATTTATCTATTATGAGTTGTGCTGCCAAAAACATGGGTATGCATGTATCACTGCTATATGATTGATGTCTTGGGAAATACGTAGAAGGAGTATAACTGGGTCAAATGGAATTTCTTTCTTTTTTTTTGAAGCAGAACATTTATTGATATATTTGAGATATACATAATGATAAAATAACATTCAACATACGGAATTTGTACCTGTACATGTTATATCTTGCTTCTTTTTTTCCCCATTCCCCTCCCCTCCCTTCAACCCTTCTTCCCCTCCTTATTTACAAAAGCTTTGTTTCCCCTTTTTCCTTTTATTCACTTTGTTTTTCTTGTCCTTTCTTTCCTTTTCCCCTCCCTCCTACCTTGTTCCCCTTCTCCTTTGAACATCAAATGTAATTTCTAGTTTTAGTTTTTGAAACATCTCCATCTGATTTCCATAGTGGTCATATGAGTTTACATTCCCACCAATAACATAGAAGAGTTCTTTTTTCCTATAGCTTTGCTAGGATTTGTTATTATCTGATTTCGTGATGATAGCCATTCTTTATGGAGTAAGATGGAATCTCAGTGTTGTTTTACTTTGCATTTCTCTAATGGCTAGAAATGCTGAACTTTTAAACATGTATTTATTGGCAATTTATACTTGAAGTGTCTCTTCATTTTAGTTGCCTGTTTTTGATTGGGTCTTTTATTTTGGGGGATCCAATTTTTTAATATATTCTTCATATATAAGTTCTATATAATCTAGAGTTCTTTATATATTCTAGATATCAGTCCTCTGAGGAATAGCTGGCAGGTTTTTTTTTTTCCCATCCTGTAGGTTGCCTCTTCATTCTGTTGATTGTTTCCTTTGCTGTACAGGTTTTTAATTTGATTTGACCCCATTTGATGTTATTTCTTGTGCAGTGGGGGTTCTGTTCAGAAAGTCCCCACCTATGCCTGTGTCTTCAAGAGTTTTGCCTATTTTATCTTCCAGCAGATTACATGCTTTAGTTTTAATGTTTAGATCTTTGATCCATTTTGATTTTAGTTTAGTACATGGTGAGAGATAATGGGGCTAGCTTCACTCTTCTCCATGTGAATAGCCAGTTTTTCCAGCACCATTTGCTAAAGGGGCCATCTTTCCTCCAGTGTGTTTTTGGCTTCCTTGTCAAAGATCAGAAGGCTGAGAGTTCCTGGGGTTGTTTATGCATCCTCCTTTCTGTTCCACTCATCCACATGTCTGTTATTATGCCAATACTATGGTGTTTTTATGACTGTAGGTTTGTAATATAACTTGAAATCTAGTATTGTAATGCCTCCTCCTTTATTCTCGTTGCCCAAGTTTGCTTTTGCTATTCTGGACTCTTTATGTTCCATGTAAATTGTAGAATTGTTTTCTCTAGCTCTGTAAGAAATGCTTTGATTGGCTTGTGTTAAATCTATATATCAGTTTTAGAAGTATAGCCATTTTGACAATATTGGTTCTGCCTATCTAGGAACAGGGGATATCTTTCCATTTTCTGATGTTCTCTTCGATCTCCTTTTTTTAGAGTACTGTCATCACAGAGGCCTTTCATTTCTTTGGTTAATTACTAAGTATTTCATTTTTCTTGGTGCTATTGTGAATAGTATTGTTTTCCTAATTTCTTTCTTGGTGAGTTCATTATTGTACAGAAATGCCGTTGATTTTTGCATTGACTTTGTATCCTGCTGCATTTTTGAATTTGTTTATTTATTCTCGGCGTCTTGGTGGAATTTTTTAGGTCTTCTATGTAAAGGATCGTGTCATCTGCCAATAAGGATAATTTTACTTCTTTCCTATATGTATCCCTTTATTTTTTTTCTCTTGCCTGATTGCGCTGGCTAATGTTTCAAGTACTGTATTGAACAGGAGTGGTGATAGCAGACATTACTGTCTTGTTTCTAATTTTAGAGGAAAAGCCTTTTAGTATTTCCCCTTAGTATCTAGAGAGTTTGTCTTCAAAGTGAAATTTGAAGAATAATCTTCAAATGAGGGCTGGCTGTTTAGGGATTAGGAGTCATGCATATTAGATTCTTACTGATACTTCTGTTCCTGGAATATTCTTGCCCTGTAGCTAGCACTGGTTGGATACTGGAAGAGCACGTTCAGTTTCCAGGTACTTCTCACTTGACCTGTTCTGTTTTTGTGTTGACTCTTTAATTCCCAACAATAATAAATGGAAGATTTCATATGAACTGGTTTTCTGACTCTTGTTAGGAAAATAATGAAATATCTTGTAGTTTCACCTTTGTACAGTATTCTTCATAGCAACAAATGAATGGAAAGAACTGTATTAGCAGCTTTGGTGGTTAAAACTTGGTGTATAACCTCCCACAGGTAGTCTTCAGTTCCCACATAACTTGCCCGGTTTGACTGCTGTTACCTGCCTGGCCTAGAGTCATATGAATTTGAGACCTTGACTTGAGTAAATGGGGATACCTAATAGCTAGATAGGAAAGCATGGTCATTTTTACACCTATTCAACACTATATCTTTGAAGGCAATTTTATTGAGAAGTTTTATTTTTAAAAAGATGTTGTCTACATAATGGAGAATTTTTAAAAGTTATTCAGGTAGAAACAAAATCCCTTGAAATATTTCCGCTTCCACTTGATGGTAAATAGGTGTAGATCGTGGCTGCCTTTCACAAGTTTGGTAGATATTTTGGTTTAGTGGGATGATCATTAATTAACTATATAAGCACTTACTTCTTAACCTACTAAATGCATCTGTTTATTGACTCTAAATTTGAGTTTAAGGAATATGAAAGGCATCAGGGGAAAGCTTCACTTTATAGGTTTATTGGGTATCTGAACATGACTGTTTTTTCGTAACTGATTAATTTATCCTTTATGCCTGAAAAACATTTTGAAAAATATTTGTGCAAAAATTTCAAATATCTTTAGTGATTGGAGAGCAAGGAATATGACTGTCTTCATTAAGGGTGGGGGACAGGCTGTTAGCATCATTTTATTAATGTGTATGCCATTAATTTCAGAGAACTAAATTAGGTATAGCCTGGAAATCCTTATACTCTCTACCATGTAATTTGTACATAATTTATTTCTCCTTTGGTCTTCTGAGATGAGGAACAAAAAGTTTATTCTTAATATTAATTATAGCCTTTTATTTTATTTATTTTAGGTAAAGTTGGTTTTAAATAATCCTTGTCTTCTCCAAAGCTTTCAAAGTAAATTCACTGAAAGCTGACAATCATTTGTGAAGTTAATATATTGTATTTATTCACTCACTTGATTTTTTTTTTCTATTTATAGACAACTTTTGAAAGGTTGGAAAATACTTGGCTACCAAAATTCCCTAGTGATTATAATAATCATAATTTTCCTAATGTGAGTAGGAAATGTAACTAACCTTTGATACTTTGGGATACTGGAGCCATTGACGTTAGTGTATTATTCTAGCTATTGTGAAATAATGAAATAATGTAGCTACTTTTTAATCTTGTGTACTTTTTCTTGTACTACTGCCCAGAGACAATCTGTTTCTATATGTCTTATAAATAGAATTGCAAAATTATTTTCTTAGAGATGAATAATATAATCATTTAAAAGACATTGTTAGTAAGTGCTTACTCCAAATTATCAGTATGGTGGCCATGGTATGGGTGATAAAATTGTTATAAAGTAGTTCATGCTGCATGCTGCTTTATTTTCTAAGGAAAACAAAGAATAATTAAAGCCATAATGACTTTTGGATATACAGTGATTCCTTGGTTTGTGAACTTAATTCTTTTCATGATTCTGGTTGCAGAATTCATTCCAGCGTTCTAGTTGCAACCCAATCATGAAACAAATTCTGTGACCAGAATCATATTTTAAGATGTTAAGTTTTGTCAGAAAAATGAATGGGAGAAATCAGTATCTCTGCTAAGACCATCAACTGATTATTGTTGTATACAGTGTGTGGAGAAAAAAAACCCATATATTATATGGTTCAGTAGTATCTGTAGTTTTAGGCATCAATTGGGGGTCTTGGCATGCACCCCTCCCAGACAAGGGAAGAATACTGTACAATATATTGTGACCTTAGTTGCATTAGTAAACTTAAGTGTGCTTTACTTTGGTGCTAATTTTATTTCTTGCAAGTTGGATTTCCTGAAGCTGCATCAGATAATTGTGATTTAGTCTTTTAAAACAGTTTAGATGGAAAATAAAGTATTGATAAATCTTTGCTCTAGAAATTTGATTTATACATGGAGGGGACGGGAATAATTAGGAAGTTAGGTTCCAAGCAGTCAAAGTACAAGTGTATTGGCTATCCCATAGAGCCACAGTTTATTCCAGGAAATAGCCAAAGCAGATTATTATAAAGAAGATTGTTTTGGAGGAGTATGCTTGATCAAACATTTAATGTTAACTTACAGATATTATTCACAATCTATCAGATAAGCAGAGGTAATAAAATAAGTCGTTAAGTATGTGTATTGGAGGCACTGCATGGGCAGCCCACACCCTGGTGTCTTGCTTCTACGCGGAAGAGGTGGGCCTTTCATTTTTGCACATGTAGAAACTTGAGTCTTTAGAGGGGTTAGAGGGGATTGATGACTTTCTCAGAGTATCTTGCTCTTATGAGAGATAGTTGGGTCTTTTATTTTTACACAAGTAGAAACTTGAGTTTTTAGAGGGGTTAGAAGGGATTGATGACTTTCTCCAAGTCCTAAATAAAATAAAAGTTCTAGACTCTGAAAGCCTTTGGTGTATTATTCTGTAGAGAGAAACCATTTATTACTCTAAATCAGGTGACTGCAAACTAGATACTGTTAGGTCTACACATTAAGATTGATTTTTATGTTTTAAACTTTAAAGTTCTTTAAAAGAAAGGATGTGACAAACTATACCTGCAAATTCTAAAAAATTCGCTGTCCAGCCTTTTACAGAAAAGGTTCACAGATCCCTGCTTTTATCCCTTAAAAGGGGAAAAAAACCTTAAAACATGCTGACCCCCCCCCAAAAAAAACCCCGTTTTTAAATCCTTGTTAAAAAGAGAGCATATATGTATATACGTTTAAAGTACTTGACCATTTTTGAAGGTCCTTTTTGGAAAACCATGGTTAATTTCAGTAGAAAAATGCATAAACAATTTTTTAGGTAATTTTACAAAATTCATAGTCGCCTTGAAATCTGTGTAGGATTCTTAGATTTGAAACGTAAACCTAGAGGATACAACATTATTGCTTTGTTGCCATAAATATAACTAAAACTAATAACCGGCTAACATAAATATTAAATACTTTGTCAGGCTTAGGCATTTCTAAACAACCTGGATGCAGAGGTAACCCTCTCCCTGATTAATTGTAACATGTCTCTTCCTCTCTCCCCTCATCTTATCTCTTGGTGAGATTCCCTAAGGCAGGTTGAGGTACTCTGAAGCAATAGTTCCGTGAAAGTATCTGACATTTCAAGTTGAGTTCTTACCACTAAATACCTTGTTTAAAAGTTAGGTACTATACTGACCCAGCATTTCCATTTCTTCCCATCACATTCTCCATTTTTTCAAAACAGTACCACAAGGAAATAAATGCTACTAAATCACTCTTCCACCTCAGAGTCTTGGAACATGACTGATTTTTTTATTGGCATGGCATCAGAGAACACCAGACTTTACTAGAAAATCATAAAGCTAAGTACCTGGTCATTAGCAGACATTTTATAGAGTACTTATAAAATCCCTCTTGCCAAATTTCTAGTATTGACATAAAACTGCTACTTACTGTATTTGACTAGGAAAAAGTGAGGCGTGAATATTGTTTACCTTCTGATGTATAGAACTGCAGGTGATAAGAGAATGCTAGTACTGTGAAATTTTTTAATTCTTTTGGATTAAGGCTAAAGAGAAATATCTAGATTACCTCTTCAGTAGGTAGAGCTTTGGAGCAATGCAGACCTGATTTTCAAGTATCACTCAACACTGCCCCGAGCTAGAAACCTAGGACAAAAGACGTTAATGTTCCTTGTCTCGGTTTCCTTATTCATTCTAATTGTCACATGTGTGACAGATATTGAATAAATTTTCTTTCATAACTAACTGAATATATATTTGTTGATTACCCTATATTTGTCAAACATTTGAGATATAGCATATATTTTCTAGGTGAAACATTAAAGTTTTCCCCTTTCCAATGAAAAACTTATTTTAAAAATTCAAGTAGTTAGAAGATAAGTAATATCAAAGTGAAAATCTCCTGTAATACATTTTCTTAAAGAAAACTGTTAAATTTGGAAACTATTCTTCTATTTCTAAAAATTTTATTATAATTTGTTATTAATTTATAAGAACAAGGTGGCATACTCAGTTTTCCAGTTTTAGCATCTTCCCTTTTCCCCTCTTACTGCGTCTTGGGTTTTCTGAATGTACCTGCTTCACTTAACAGGAGCATGGTCTTAACACTGATCAATAGTACCATAAGTTACTCACTTCCTCGTTAAGGTTTTTCCCCTCTAAGCTTCTTAGTAATCTAATAATGGCACCATAATCATCCTTCTACCTCTTTTTTTTTTTTCGTACTGGGGATCAAACTCAGGACCTTGTGCTTGGGAAGCAGGCGCTGGAACCACTGAGCTAAATCGCCGGCCCCTATCTCTTTGAATAGATGCTGCAGGGGTTTTTTTTTAGGGGTTTTTTATTTTGTTTTTGCAGATGTTCAAATAGTATTGAGTAGTTAAAATACGTAAGTGAATAAAATACATTAAAATAAGTAAAACATCTACTCTCCATTTTAATTTTGTCCCCGATGTATCCAGTGTTAAATTTTAGGTCTACACCTAACTGTTCACACCAACATAAGCCTCTTATCCAGTATATTGAAGACCTGCCTAATTCCTCTATTCCCTTCTTTCCTTTCTTCTCATCCTCTGTCCTTTGTAATAAAATAGGAGTATAATATAAATATGATCCTGCAAATTGGTTTATGTGTAACATGGACATCTTTCCAGACAGTGTGTATGAATCCAGCTCATTCACTCTTTACTCTTGGACATGCTGTCTGTCTCTGACCTGTCTTCCATCTCTTTCTTCTCAGACTATTTATGCCTTCTAGGTATTCTTATACTCCCAGCATGTTCTACCATAGGGCCTTTGCTACTCCCTTTTCTGGAACAATTTTTCCACAGAAAATTAAAGGGTCACTCCATCACATTTCAAGTCGCTTAAATATCACCTTTCAACACTGAGTGAGTTAGCCCTTTAAATGATAATTTTTTTTCACAAACTTCATACTAAAGTATGATGTGTTTGTGTGTCTAGTGATAAACTTTCACAAAGGGAATTCGGCCATGTAACTGAAATGGTGTGATTTTGAATTCAGTCTTTAAAGAACATCTGTAGTTTTTTTGACTGCTTAAAAATAATGTATGGAATGTATATTTTTTTTCTTAAAGGGTGTAGTTGGAAACTGGCTAATAACATGTAACTCAGTTCCATCATACAATCAATATTGACAAGGAACCCGCCCTCCCTCATATAAGGATATATGTGTGCACACATATTTGCACTGTTAGCCTATTGAGGTCTCATGCAGTTCATGGTGACTTTGAGGTCTGTCCTGGTATCATGTGGGTACTGTCCTCTCATTTTCACACACGCAAAACCAAACACAAATGTGTTTGCAACCTTCTCTGACACCCTAGAAGCCTTAGTTTTTAAATTTCACATTCTTAGAAAAGTAAATATTGAGAAACTAGATTATACTTTCTCTGGACTGATATAGAATAACAATGAAGCTCGTTTCATTATTCTGGTGCATAATTGCCAATTTTTGTGAAATCAGAATGCTTAAGAACACATTTCTCTTTATTCTCTAATCAGCACATTGGGGTATTGATGCCCAGTAACTCTTCATGTATTATAACAAGAATGGAACTGATAATATGGTTAGTGGGGTCCTGTCCTGAAATATCTGGGCTCTGATTTGTCTAATTTTGATAAAGGAACTAGGAATTATCTCATTTCCCAGCATAATTAGTTCTTGTTGCTAATATACTTAAAAATGCTGTGATTAGCAGGGGAGTTTATTTTTTTATATTAAGTACCTATTACATTTACTTGGATTATTGGTAAGATGTACCAGTTAAACAGATGTTTGCGACCTGTTATGTTTAGAAATGGTATTTTTCCTAGTATCAACTCTGTTAAATACCTGTAGAATCAGCAATTATAAGTGACTCTTGTTTTTTGCTGGTAAATCTTAAGTACCAAAGAGATACCATTTCTGTTTCTGGCTAGATTTATTTATACTTTGACTTGGATCCTGTCCTTAGGTACAACTATGCTATGCAGCCATCAGTAGCTACTAAATAGTATATCTGGTGTTTGTGCTGTATGCTACCTTTTTTTTTCATTTTCACGCAATAGCTTTTTAAAAAATCATATTAGATTATACTTATGCTCATTACTAAGGATGATTATGGTTGGTGACTATGCAGTCCCGCTACCTTAGTCATTTGGTCATGCAGGTAAATAATTCAAAGCTTTTAGTTCTTTGCAACTTGCTGTGGCTGAGATAAGCCATTCTAATGTTTGTATGATAATTATTTAGTAACACACTGAAAATCTTGTTTTTTTGTGATTATTAAGTATAATGTTATTCTCTGTAAAATTTAGGGCAAATGATATCTGCCCTTCAGTATTTGGAAAGATTAGTTGTCAATGTTTATTTAACTGTTTGGATTTTAGTCAGGACCAGAATGGCAAACTCTTGACATGGAAATAATTTAACTAAATGTTTATAGCAAATTTTTCTTTTTGTTTACTGATAACTAGCATGGTAGGTAGTACAAATTTAATTTAGTTCAGATATTTTAATATTAATAAACTATGAAGAGAAAATTCTTGACAATCTGAGTGTAATAAAGCCCATAAATAGATCTAAATGATAGCATCTTTTTTAGTAAATTGTTTATGTAAAGTAACTGGCTAAATTTCCCAAAATATTTGAACTTTTTGGCCCCACAGGGTTCTAATAATCATGGCAGTCAACGAGTCAAGAATTTATCAAACTACACTTTAGTAATAATTGTTGGAGTTTAGGGAATATCTGTGCTTTGAAGGTTTCTCTTGAAAGTAACTTGGCCTGTTGCCCTGAAACAGTAGAAGTAAAAAATAAGGAATTTTTTCTATTTTTGTAATTAGCAGTAACTTGTTGGTTTAATGTGTCCTTGACCAAGTAATGCAACTTGTTATTTTTGCAACTAAATGAAATAAAAATCTAAAAATTTTAAAGTTCTAGAGAAAATAATTATGCAAACATGGGTGGCATTTTTCAGTCTTCACTTCCTGATAATTTCTGCAGGCTGAATCTTATCCTAGCATAGGTCTAATGTAGATTTCTCTCAGATATGCAGATACAAAGTGTTATCTTCATTTAATAAATTCCAACCTGAGTGAAATAATTATAAACATGTAGATATACATGTAATAATAAAATTATTTATACTTTAGAGGATGTCTTGCTTTTATTAGATTAGAGAAAAATTAGGAAAAAGCTGTATAGTTAGAACTTTAAAGTATTAACTTTCTCATTTGTCTTGTTCAGATCTTTCTCTTTTCCTCCATATCTGGAATGGAGTGGTCTATTTGATACATCTGACTGGCTTAGGAGACCAGACTTCTGTATTATCTACCTCAGGGTTCATGTCTTTCTGCAGTAGAGTATGGTAATTTTACTGTAAGGGTTTTTTTCCCCTTAATCCACAAGATTTCAATTTATTCAGTAAATGATTAATACCATTTTTGCCCAGGATACAATGAATGCAGAGAATTCATGCTAAAAGGAAATAAATCAAAGTCCTTTCAAAGATTTATTTTGCTTTTAATCTAGTGCTGAGAAACAATGAACTTAAAATAAGGTAGTAGTTTGTGACTTATGATTTTAAGAGGTTTGTCATGATTACGAGTTGTTACAGTCTAATTCAGTGCTTTTCAAAGCGTGGTTGGGGCACCCCTTTAGGTCTCCTAGACTTTTACCAAGGGGTCTACCAAGTCAGAACTGTTCAGTAACAATAAAATGTTATATGCCTTTCTCACTGTCGTTCTTTCACAAGTATAGGGTGTTTTTCAGAAGCTAAATATGTGATGACATCATCACCCTGACAGTTAATGGAATTTATTTATTCTTCTATTTGTACTAACTGCTATCATTTGATAATTATATGGTAAATATTTATATAATCAACAGGTCTTTGGGGTCATCAGTATAGTAATTTAAAAGAGTATATAGGGACTCTAAGAATAAAATGTTTAAGAACCACTAGTCTAGTCTGAGTTTATTTTTGCCGTATGTGAAGGAGCGACCTCTATTGCTTCACTTTCTCAGTCACCTTTAATAAATGTTAGTTACATATATTATTTTCAGTTGCTTTCTTCTATTACTTGTCCATCTTGGTATTGTAAGACACACAGGGTTGAGTGGATCTGCTGTTTTGACTGTACTATTTACTGTGTGGTCATGGACAAATCACTTGAGCTTCCTTAGCCTTAGTTTCCTCATAGGTAAAATTGTGGTACCATACATTGTTATGAGGAGTCATGAGGCTTAAGGATGTCTGTGAAAGTATTATATCACTTACAGAACTCCTAGAAATGTGTAAAGTGGTAGGTTTTATATTCTCTTATTCAAAGATATTTGTTGGGGAGAGGGTGCCGATAGGAATAAATGTTTGGATTTGCCCAGTTTTTAGCTTTGTAAAGGCTGAGAATTTTTATTTAATTAATCATAGACTATGGTAAAGGACTCTTATTTTGTGTTGAACATAAAAGAATATGAGATTTAGCAAATGCAGTCAGTCTCACCTGATACCTTATCTCTCCAGTGCATAGGATATCAATTAACACTGATTCACCTTTGAGTCACCAGCTGTTTGACTTCTTTCATGAGGGACCTGCACTCTCTATTGTCACTCTTTTGTTCAGCATATATGTAAAACCATTTAAGAAAATTGTGAGGCATTTTTAGATCTTAATTATTTTTTTACAGAATCAGGAACTTGAATAAAAGTGAGCATTATAAGAAAGAAAGATATATGAGTGAGGAGAATTTTTTTTAACTGTGTTATTCTTAGTCTTAGTTCCATAACTATTAGGAATACTTTTTTCTCTACAGAAATTAAAATAATTTTTCTCAAGTATAGACTTTTTTCGACAATAGAACATACCGAGGAATTCCATAAATAGAACAGTTCTCCAGGGCTGTTCTTATGTCAGTTTCTTAATGTATTCAATTTAAGCTTAGTTATAAAACTGTAACACAGAAGTTTAGAAAGGTGATACCTAAAATAGAAGGCATAGTGACTGTTGTTAATTTGCTTTCTTGCAATTGCAAGGAAAGTATCACAGAGGACACAGTTTAAAAAAAATAAATTCATACGAGGACTGAAATCGTGGCTATGTGGAAATCTGAAGCTAGAAGACAAATAGCCATGAGCTTAAACCTTGTCTGTGAATTCTGAGTCCTGAAATGGTAGTTCTTAGCAAAGGGAAGAAGCTTGTTGTCTGACATGCCTGTAGGAGTCCAGCCTTGTATAAAAAGAAAGTTTGACAGATAGAATATTTAGAGCACCTTATTGTGCCAAATGCCTTATGAGAAATTTCTCATCTTGTCTTTATAATAATTGTACAAAATAATTGCTATTACTATTTTCCTTCTACAGATGAAGAAACTGGGGCTCTCAAAGCTGAAGTAATTTGCACAAGGTCTCAACGCTAGTATTAGAGCCAAAATTCAGGACTAGGTTTTGACTCTCAACACCATTTTAAACTTCTTGTAAAAAAGAAGCAAAGAGATGAGGAAGAAATAACAGAAAATCTAAGAGAAGATAGAGAAAAGGCAAACATCAGGAATGATGGGTATAAAAATTGGGGTGGGGGCCAGGGATTTAGCTCAGTGGTTCTGCTGCCTGCCTTGCAAGCGCAAGGTCCCAAGTTCGATCCTGGTACCAAAAAAAAAAAAATGGGTGTGGAAGGCAGCAGTGTGATTAAGTGTCGAAAGCAGTGAAGAAGTGGTAGTGGAGACAAAAGAGAAAACTAAGATGACTTTATTGAGCATCTTCTTGGGCCAGGACAATACTATATGTTTTATATGTATAATACTTACTGCATCATCATAGTAATACCATAATAGTGATATGATAGTTTTTAAATAAATAGACATGGGTTTGAAAATGCTAAATGAGTTACTCAATTTGAAACCTAGGTCTTTGGGATTATAGAGATCATGCTTTTATATATATATCTCATGTAAGAAAACGGAACTTTTTATTGTGATTTTTTACTAGGAAAAATAATAGTACAATGAACTCTCATGTATCTGTCACCTAACTGTTGTCAGCCCATGGCTAATCCTGTTTTATTTCTGATCTCCCTCCCCCAAGCTTATGGATTATTTTGAGCATATCTCACATATTTTATCCATAAATACACATCTAAACACATCTAAAACAAATTTTAACAGTAATGCACAATTCATTAGATATCCAATAAGTGTTCAAATTTTTCAGATCCTGTAGGTTTTTTAACCACAGTTTTGTGTTAGAAACAATCACACAGTAATCAGTAATGTGTCCTGATTTTCCAGATATCATTTTAACTTAAGTATTATTATATGTTTTAACTTTTGTAAGTTATTTTAATACTTGAATGCATTCTTTTCTCTATAAACATTTTGCTGTTTTATTTGGATTTAGGTAGAAGAAAGTTTAAGTCTGTATGAAAGCTGTTTTGTAAGCTAAAATAATAGCATGTTAGAGTTGGTGGAGGAGGCTGAGGCAGGAGGATTCCAAGTTTGAGGCCATCCTGGGCAAGTTAATGAGATTGTGTCTCAAAAATATGATAAAAAGAGCTGGAGATGTAGCTTAGTGGTAGAGTGCTTGCATGAGGTTCTGGTTTCATTTCTCAGTGTGCGTGGGGAGGTGAGAGAGAGAAAGGCTATCTGGGTAGGTTATGTCCAATTTTCTCCTTCCTTTTTATTCCTTCTTGGTGCCCCCCCCAACCCTCTCCCAGAAAGATACCTGCCTTAGTAATTGATTAATAATAGAGTATATATTACTGTTACCACATTGGTCTAATTTAAATTTTGTGAATGATGTTAAGAACAAGAATAACATGGCTCCCAGCAAAAGCAGCTAACATTGGTAGTCTAGTGGGTTCAAACGAACACTGACCTGGGTATCATTTTAGGGTTTTGGGATACCTTTAATCTCTTTAAGTTTCTAATTTTCTCATCAGTAAGATCAAAGGGTTTAAATTATTAGATATATATGGAATTATCTTTCACATTTAATATTCTATGCAATAAATTAATATTTGGAAGTTTTTGTTTTCAAATGTTCATGATAATCTTCAAATTGTTTTTCTTTGAACTTGATTAGATGGATGATAAGAATATTTAACTTATTAAATGATGTTAAGATGGAAAATTATGTTAAATACTAGGCAGTTTCAAATTCAACACCATTATCTCTAAAAATAGAATTTACAGGAAATTCACTTAAAAAAAAAAAAGGAACAACCACAGAATGAGCTGGTTGGTAGAGTTCATTATTATAATGAATGAATAAGATCCACATCCTATCTTCTCTAAGACATAAAGGTTTTTATGGTCTTAGAAAAGATAAAAACATGCAATAATTAAATATTTGAAAATAGATCATAGTTGTTTTAATACAGCAGGCCAATGAAATCTTCATGCAGTTTCTTCTAGAAACTTTTGAAGATTTTCAGAAAAAAGTATTGTAGTATAATTAAAAGTTATGCTATTTTATCATTAAGTAGCTTTATTTCAATGGATATCCGTATGTTAAATGTCAATTAATATGCCCAGTGCTTTAATGCCAGGAACTGAAGCTGAACAATAATATTTATTTGGTAGCACGGTGCTAAATTGCTCATTATGTCATGCTATCCATATAACAGCGCTGTGAGGGAGGTGTAATTATTATACTCGTTTTGTATTTGGGGAAACTGAGGCTTAAAGTTTGCTCAAGATTATGTTTCAGGGAAATGACACAACAGGATTCCAAGCCAAGCTGTCTGGCTTCAGGCTCTGCTCTTAGCCACTGTTGCATACTGCCTATAATACATGCTTTTTTCTTAGGCAACTCACAATTTAGTTGAGTGGAGGAAGCCAGACAGGAAGAGATAGGAAGACAGAAATAGTCACATAAACAAGGTGATTGGTAGCACAGTAAAAGTGTTCATAAAGTGCTTTTAGAACACACATGAGGAAGCAATTACTACATGGCAAAAGAGGGGACAGGTTTCAGAGAAGAGGTGCCTTTAAAGAAGAACTTGAAGAGTGAGAAAGGGTTTACCATATGGGGCTAGGTATGGATCAGAGTGGTTACCAGGTATGTTTGTCAGGAACAGTTGTACACTGCACTAACCATGGTAAGTGTAGAGGAGCTTGGTGTTATGATTGTCTTTTTTGGTACCAGGGATTGAACTCAGGACCTTGCACTTGTGAGGCAGGTGGCGGCACCACTGAGCTAAATCCCCGGCCCTTGATTGTCTTTTTAATGTGATACCAGTAGACATACTTAAGTAAAATTAAAAATTTGAAATTTAGGTTTTTCTTTTTAATAATACAGAAAATGAGTGTTTTGAACCATTTCTACTTTGTTTTCTTTCTAGCTTATACATGAGTTTTGTGGTAGTATACCATTATTTGCATAATAATGTGTACTATAAAAGTTATGACTGAGATTTTGTAAATTATATTTTAAATGCAGGAGAGAAACTATTTTAAGGAGTACTCCCTTTGAAGCATAAATATTTTGAAAATGGTCACTATGATTTATGTAGTTTAAATTTGATTTAGGAGAAGTTAGAATATGCATGTGTTTGCTTGTTTTTAATGTGAGAGGGCAAAGACTGTCAGATCAAAAGGTAAATACCACAGGAGCCCCAATTGCCTATGTGTAGCTATTTGATCTACTCTCTTCCATAAGCAGGAAGTTTA
Organism: Heterocephalus glaber; assembly: GCF_053883595.1. Taxonomy (NCBI): domain Eukaryota; kingdom Metazoa; phylum Chordata; class Mammalia; order Rodentia; family Bathyergidae; genus Heterocephalus; species Heterocephalus glaber. Next base: position 67,015,187 of record NW_028258320.1, read on the forward strand.
TATAACATACAGTTTTGTGTGTATTCCTGAGCTTGAACTGTATGTAGTCTTTTGAGTACTGTATCTGATTTTGATACATGTCTCCATTTCTAAGCAAACCTATTTGTTGAAGGGATGAGATGACATTTAAGCTGTTAAAGAACTTACACTTTAGACATTGGAAGATAGAATGGTAGGTTAGTACATTGTAAGTAGAAAAAAAATCATAGATGATTAGAATCAAGACACTGTAAAGTATCTTTAGGGATTCAGTGAGAGAGGTGATTTGAAAAGACTGCAGCCCAGGGCCGGGGATTTAGCTCAGTGGTGCTGCCACTTCACAAGCTCAAGTTCAATCCCCAGTACAAGAAGAAGAAGGAGAGGGAGAGGGAGAGGAGGAGGGGAGGGGGAGGGGGAGGGAGGGGGAGGGGGAGAGGGAGAGGAAGGAAGGAGGAAGAAGGAAGAAGGAAGAAAAAGAAACTGCAGCACAAAGTACTAATGAAGTATGTGTCTGTCATTTGCCAGGATTCTTCTGAGTGCCACAGATGTGTGAACTGTAAATCTTTGTAATACTTCTGTGAGGTAGCTTTTTATTTTAAAAGAAGGGAGGAGAAGGGCTTTGGCTTAAAAATACTCTTTTTAAGAAAAGGAACATAATTTCAGAAATCATTTTTAATGATTTAAACATTTTAAATAATTTAACATTTAACATTTAAAATAATCATTGAAAACCTGAACTAGGCCAGCTTGGTTATATAATACATAATGATATCGAATGCTTAAAGAAATATCAGCACTCTAGTATTCATTCAGCTTTATACACAATAGCCAAGGTGTAGAATCAACTGGTGTCCATCAGTGGATGAACAGACAAAGAAAATACAGCATATAAACACAGTATATTCAACCTTTAAAAAAAAATCCTATCCGTTTTGACAATATGGATGGACCTGGAGGGCATTATATTAAATGAAATAAGCTAGGCACAGAAACATAAATACTGTATTATGTCACTTAATATGTGAAATCTTAGAAAGTTGAACTCATAGAAATAGAGAGTAGAATTGTATTTATCTGGGGTTGGGTTGGATTGGATGGGGAGAGATGTTGGTCCTAGGATAAAAAATTTGGCTTACGTGAAGAACATGAAACTAGAGACATTTATAACTAAATGGATGCATATTGAGGCCTTACTCTTAAGTGAAATAAATAGGACACACATATGTAAATACTGAATAGTTTCTCTGGTTAAGAACTGAAAGGGTAAATAAGATTCCAAATGTATAATAGATAATGTGAAATAGGAAGAAAAGGTGCAAAGGGGAAGGGGAAATGGGAGGGGTAGGGGAAAGGAAAGAAATAAATAGAATTAATATGAGAAAATGAAAAAATGGAAACTAAGTCTTTGTAAATAGGGAGGGATAGAGGGGGTGAAAGGAGGGCAGGGGAAGGGGGAAAAGATAAGAACCAAGATACATCATGTAAAGGCACAATTTTCCAGTGATGAATATAACTATTTTATACCTAAAATGTACCAATACACTTAATGAAAAAAAATTTGGCTTAGGAGGAATAGGTTCAAGGATCTACTGCACAATAGTAACTATAGTTATGATGATATATTATATTTTTGAAAATTACTAAGAAAATAAATTTTAAGTACTTACCCCAGAAATGTTAGCTATGCAAAGTAATGCCTTAGTTAATTACCTTAATTTAGCAATTCCATAACATTCATATATTTCAAAGCAGGATGTTATTCATGATAAATATATACAACTTTTTGCCAATTAAAAATTTTTTTAAGAAAGGAAATACTCTTACATCCATTTGTAAGAGTTAAATTAGTTAATAATATATGTAAAGCTCTTACAATAATGCCTAGCACATAAATGCTAGGTAGGTATTACTATAGGTATATAAAGAAATAAGGGTCAGGCTTATAGTTGCAGTGATAATAGTCATTGTTAATAACTAATTTTGAGGGCAAGTCACTTCACTTCTCAGGGCCTTAGTTTCCTTATTGAAAACAAGATTGGCCTAGATAACATCTAAGATTTGAGGGATGTCTTTCATCTCTGGTTTGCTGACTAATTGATGAAATTCATGTGATTATTCATGTTACGAATATTCTTACCCATGTGTGTTTTAGTGAACATCTGTGCACATTTTCATTGGATAGGACTAGGATTGCTGAGTTGTAGTCTATGCATCTCTTCATGTATTGACTCTACAATATATGAATTTAATCCATGTTAATCCATCATGTACAAAAAAAAGCTGCTTTTAGATAAAAAGAAATTTTTTCCTTAAAGCCTTAGTGTATTTTACACATGCCATAAACTGAGGTTTCAGTGTATTGAGTGTGGAGGAGAGAATCTGTGGTCCTAAATATGGAGCAGACTTGTAGACTGTTGAGAGGTACCTCAGAAGTAATACGAAAACTTTAAGAATTCTGCTCAGCAAGTAACACTTATGTGGTATCTGTTATAAAGGGTGTGTGTGAAACCAGAGACAGACTTTGTGAGGAAGACAAGATTTATTCCAGTGAACAGAGATTGAAATCGGGGGTAGATTTCAGCAGCTAGCTGAGAAAAGCCAAATCTGTTACATCCACATGTGGATGGGCTGACATCAAGAGATAGATATCAGCAGCTAACTGGGAAAAGAATTATGCTTATATAGGTATTGAAAAGGGGCCTATGATCATAAGAAAATATTTATGACTGAATGTCTAATGTGTAGAAAAATCACTGGAGTTCTTGGTGCCAGGGGGCTTGTCTTGTGGCCATCTGTCCTGTTTACTGAGAAATAGCCTGTTGTTTGCTGAGAGCAGCCTGTTTGCTTTATGAAGGTCTCATTTAGGCCAGCCATGACATTCCTGTCTTTTCGTTGTTATATACAGGAGGGTGGGGGGGCAGGAAAGTGGTCAGACTGTATGGCTGCTTCATGAGTGACAAATGGGCAGTGTGGACAGCCTAAACTGGAAAAAAATCTTGAGAAACATATCTGGGAGTGGCCAGGTCAGCATCTCAAATGTGGTCCTGTAAGAGAAGTCTGATAAAACATGACATTGGTTTAGCAGGGAAAAAGCTAACTGTAAGATTTTATGGAGGAACTGTTGAGAGAAGCTTTGGGGTGTGATCAAGAGGCATTGTGAAAGAAACAGGAGAGCTAACTGGGTGACAGGGCATGGGAAGAGGGAAGAGAGGTGTTTAAGGTCCTTTTTTTAATCGATTATTGAATTTTGGAGGAGGGGGTTACCAGGGATTGAACTCTGGACCTTGCGCTTGCGAGGCAGGCAGCAGAACCACTGAGCTAAATCCCAGCCCTAAACAAAATTTTTTTTTGGTACCAGGGATTGAACTCAGGACCTTGCACTTGCGAGGCAGGTGTGGTGCCACTGAGCTAAATCCCTGGCCCTTTTTTCATTGATTATTGTTTTTTCTTTTTTGGTACTGGGGATCGAACTCAGGACCTTGCACTTGTGAGGCAGGCAATGGCACCACTGAGCTAAATCCCCAGCCCCTTTTATTGATTATTGAAGAGGAGGAGGGCTAAGAGGATGAGAAGGAAAGAAAACAATTTGGTCTTTTCTGGGGAGAAGTCACACACAGTGCCTTGAAAGAAAAGATCTTTTCTCCAGCGAAGATAGGATTCAAGAGTGGAAATATGAGGGTGAGACCAAATAATAAGAGTAAAGGAGACTGAACGAAGGAAATGGGTGAAACAGCAAGAGAAACAAGAGCAAGGCTTTTAATTTTAAGTATCTTCTGGAATTTGAGTCAGCCTGATTGGAAGTAGGGAAGATTACTTTCGATTTTTACAAGGAGTGGTCAGGCAAGTTGTCAACTGGACACAGCTTCACCCTACATCAATGAATCTATTGAGGAGGATCCCAGAGTTGAACAGCAGTCATGTTGTAGATAGCCAAAAGGGTTCTTTTTTTAAAACTTAAGCTGTAGAGACTGGGGATTTAGGTTTTTATTAAAATCTGTTTATTAGCCAGGTCATCTTCCTGAGGCTGGGTGTCAGGGAAAGGCAGGAAAAGGTTCGCATCGCGTCTTATGTTTTTGCATCCCGTTTTACTTTTTTTTGGACTTGTTGTAGGACAGGGGAGATAGTCTCCAGTGGGGTTAGTTTCTCAGCTGAAGTGTGGCCCAAGCAAAAAGGTGCAGCTGTATAAAAGCTCAAATGGACTATACCGTGTAGGTTCTCTAGGAATGGCTCTGACTCAAAAGAGAGTAATGAGAAGCAAGGAAACCCAATCTTTATGGAGTTGGAGCTTGAGCCTGGTAAGGCAGGCCTTAAGGAAGCCATTAGCACATTCTACCTTCCCAGATGACTGGGGTTAGTAGGGGGTGTGAAGGTTCCATTGTATACCAAGTGACTTAAACACCTGCTGGGTAATTTGACTAATGAAAGCTGGGCCATTGTCTGATTGAATAGTGGTGGGAAGGCCAAACCAGGGGATAATATCAGGTAGGAGGGAGTTAACAACTACCAAGGCTTTTTCTGAGCCTGTGGGAAAGGCTTCTATCCATTCTGTGAAGGTGTCTATCCAGACCAGGAGCTATTTTAACTTCTGTTCTTGTGGTAGTTGAGTGAAATCAATTTGCCAGTCCTGAGTTGGAAGAAAACCTTGAGCTTGATGTGTAGGGAAGGAAAGGAGGGAGCCCTGAGTCATGGTTACCTGGCAAACAGAGCATTGAACAGTGATAGTTTTGAGGGGGGTCTTCTAGGAGGGAAAACAGATAAGAGGCTCAAGCAGACAGGTTAGGGGTTTATAGCCTACATGAAAATTGTCATGAAGTGAGGAAAGAATGCGTAGGCCTGTGAGGTGAGGAGGAGGAATTTTTCCTAGCTTAGGAACCATCCATCTTTGGTGGAGAGGTCCTGATATTATTGTTGGTGCTTAGAAGGAGAATAGGCAAAAGTGAAGTGGTAAAGGGAAAAATATCGACTCTTGGAGTAGAGGGAGAGATTAGCAGCTCCCTTTGTAGTTTTATCTACAAAGGCATTTTCGGCAGCTATGGGATGTGAAAGTTTCTGGTGTCCCCAGCAGTGAAGCACAGCTAACCATGTTGGTAGCAGAGCAGCCTGAAAAAGGGCTTTAATGATTGGGGCATTAATGATTGAAGACCCTCGGGAGGTAAGGAACCTTCTTTCTGCCCAGAGGGCAGCATGATTATGTAATAAATGAATACTTTGTGTCTGTATAGATGTTAACTTGTAAGGCCCTAGTAATATAAGAGCATGGGTCAGAGAAGTTAGTTCAGCCTGTTGAAAGGTGGTGGGGGAGGGGCAGTGCTGTGGCTTCTATAATAGAGTTTTGGGAGGCAATAGCTTATCCTGCCCTGGCAGGGAAGTTGGGGGTGGGCTTGTATGTATAAAACAGGGGTGGTTAGGGCTGGGAAGGGGGAAGGTGGAAATGTGAGGAAAAGGAGAGGTTGCTAGGCATATCAGAGACATGCAGTCATGTGATTCAGGCTTTTTAGAAAGGGGTGGTGGGTTGATAAAGTGAGCAGCTGGATTAAAATTGGGGCCGACAGCAATTGTAACCATCAGAGTCTCCATGAGAAGTTCATAGAGTTGAATAAGGTGAGGGGCGGAGAGAAAGTGTGAGAAGTAGGATGAAGGCACAAGTCCCTGAAGGTTGTGGAAAGAATAGAGGATGAGTGGAGCATGTCTAGTGATTTTGAATGTCTCTAGGAGTAGTAAGGCTGCAGCAGCTTGGGGTAGGGATGGGGTCAAGCTGTTTGGACAGAAATGCAAATGTGGGACCTTGTGTCAGAACCCCTACTGTATGTCTGCTGTACTCTGCTGTAAAAAGCCTGCAGAGTTCAATGAGGTGTGGGAGGGCCAAAGTGGGGCCTGTTTTTAGGGCTTCTTTTAAAGTGTGAAAGGATGAGGGAATGCTTTGTGATCTGAGGGCTCAGCAGGATGTCCCTTTGTAAGTTTTTAGAGGGGTTTGGTGAGGAGAGCAAAGCTGGGAACCCAGAGGCACAAATATCCTAATATGCAGAGAAAGGAAAGAACTATTGTTTAATAGTAGGAACTGGAATCTGGGAAATAAATGGATATATGATAGTTGCTTGGGTATGTTTATGGAGAATGATGCCCAGATAGATGGCAGATGGAGAAGAGATTTGGGCCTTAGAAGGGGAGACACGATATCCCTTGGAGTCCAGATGCTATAATAATAAGAGGCTATCTTTATGGGACAATTCATAGGAGAGGCTACAGAGGACGTCATTTACATACTGTATGAGACAAGGAAGGGAGAAGGGATGAAAGGGGAGTAAATCACTGGAAAAGGCCTGACCAAAATAGTGGGGACTATCCCAGAAGCCCTGAGGCAACACAGTCCAGGTCAGCTGTTGGGACTGACAGGTATCAGAGTTTGTCCAGGTGAAGGCAAAGAGAGGCTATGAGAAAGGGTGGAGGAGAATAGTGAAAAAGCATCTTTTAGATCTAAAACAGAGTAATGAGTGGTGGTTGAAGGGATAGAAGATAAGAGTTGTAGGAGTTTGGCAACACAGGGTGTATCGGAAGGACAGTCTGATTAATGGCATAGAAATCTTGTACCAGCCTATACCATCTTGTACCATCTGCCTTTCATACTGGGAGGATGGGGGTATTGTAAGGGGAATTGATAGGAATTAATAGACCATGCTGCAATAGGTGAGAGATAATAGGTTGTAAGCCCCTTAAAGCTGAGTCAAGGATGGAGTATTGTCTTTGGGAAGGTTAAGGTTGGCCCAGCTTGAAAGGGATGGTAAGGGATTGTTGGGTTGAGGCCAGAGATGGGCTGGAAGTATCCCAGAGTCTGGGGTTAAGGTGATGGGAGATGATAGAAGCCTTGGGAGGAGGCAGGGAAAGAGAGACTGGAGAAGCTATAAGCACTGGCTGTGCCCCAGGGATGGTCAGAGTGGCTGATAGCTTAGCTGTCTCATCCTAAAAGGGGAATGGGACAGGTAGGGATAACTAAAAATGAGTGTTGAAGAAGGTGTTGACCCAATTGACACCAAATAGGGGACCTTTTAAAAAGTCTGGAGACTTTGCTGTTAATCCCTGCAACAGTAATTGGGGCCAAGGAGGTTGGTTGGTCCTCGGAAGGAAGGCAAGGTAGAATGTGTAGTGCCTGTGTTGAGGAGGAATAGGATAGACTTACCCTCCACAGTAAGAGTTACCCAGAGCTCAGCATCTGAAATGGTCCAGGAGGCTGTGGTGGCCTCCAAATGGCATCAGTCTTTGGTGGCCAGGTCAAGAAGGTCTGGGAAGAAGCCAGTCAGGAGTCCCTGGGGTTGTGACCCAGAAGCAGCAGGGGTGGCTACTAGCCCTGGACAGTCAGACTTCCAATGTGGACCCCCACACGAAGAACACAGCTTGGAGGGAACCCCAGGCTATGGACATTCCCTGTTACAGCGGCCATTCTGGTGGCATTTGAAACATGGTCCTTGAGGGGCACCTCGATTCTGGGGAGCCTTTGATCCTTTATTGACTACCTTGGCAGCAAACTCTGTAGGGTTTCTTATGGTGAATGCTAGCATCTGCAGCTCAGAAATATAGTTTTTGAGCACATTCATCCCTATTAAAAACTTTCAAGGTGAAATTTAATAATTCCTTTTGTGGAGTTTGAGGACCAGTCTCCAGTTTTTGTAATTTTTTATGAGTATCTAGGCCAGACTGAGTAATAAAATGCATCTTTAAAATAAATTGGCCTTCTGGGCCCTCTGGATCTAGGGCTGTCTAACACCTGAAGGCAGCAGCCAAACGGGCTATGAATTGGGCTGGATTTTCATCCTTTGGGTGGTTTAAGTTTATCATAATTAACTGCCCTGTGTACTGCTTTGCAGAGTCCCTCAAATAAGCAAGTAACCATACACTGACAACTTTTACAAGCTGGGGATTGTCCTTCCCCATCTAGCTGGTTAAAATCCTAATTTGGATTGGCTTGGGAACCGCCACAGTGCCCTCCTGAAGATTAGGCTCAAGGCATCTGCAGTTGTCCGCAGGGGCCTGGGCCAAAGACCCAGACACATTCTTGTTCTTTGGGTGAGAGGGTTGAGGAGAGGATAACGTTTAGAATATCCCAGGTAAGGTCATAAGACTGAGTGATTTATTGGAACTCTTGAATATATAGTAGGATCCATGATAAAGGAGCCTAAGTCCTGATTGATCTGAAAGAGATCAGATAGGGAGAAGGGAACATGGACCCGAATTATTCTCTCTGCTCCTGCCACCTCTCAAAGTGGGAACTGGGGAGTGGGGCTAGGAAAGGGGTTCCAAACTGCTGTCTGAACCAGATATGGGGTGGGGTTGGATTGGGCACAGCATACAGGGGACATTCAGGTCCAGAGGGCAGCATTGGGTAGATGGGGGCTTTGGCAGGGTGTGCAGCAGCAGTGACAGGAGGATCAGAGAGGGAGGGAGAGGCACCTGTGGAGGAAGGGAGAGTCTGGGGGAGAGGGAGCAGCAGTCCATGCAGTCACAGCAGTAGGCTCTGGAGAGGAAAGGGGAACAGCGCCTGCACCTGGGGGAGGAGACACAGGGCACAGCCAGGTCAGTTGGATCTTTTATTAGGGTGTTCTTGTTAGGTAGAGGCAGTTTAGACAGAAGGGAGAGAAGGATCTGAGAAGATTCACAGGAAGTGCACAAAATGGGAATGTTACAAAGTATAAAGAATGCCTGAATATAGGGAACTTGCAACCATTTGCTCAGTTGTTTAAGTCCTGCAGGATAGAAAAATCAAAAGTGCCTCTGAGATATTGTGGCCATGCAGTGTTAAAGAAGATTATCAGACATTTAGGCTTCAGATCAGGGTATAGGTGGAGAGATTTCAGATTCTTTAATAGGCATGCTAAAGGAGAAGAAGGAGGAATAGAAGGAAGGTTGTTCCTTAGGACAGAAAGAGATAAGTTTTAACACACCTGATGTGACAGGACAGGGGCAGGGGTCAACAGTTAGACATTTCTAACTGCGACCAAGGCTGTGAAAGCATGTGGGTAGTGGCCAAGATGGTCCTCACTGTGATTGGTCCACTACTAAAGGGAAAAGCAAACCTTCTTTTCCCAAGATTTCTGTGACCAGTGCTGGGTTTAATACAGAAAAGCAGGAAGGACCTCTTTCTGACCTGGTGGGTGAGGAGAGAGAGAACCTAAGGAGAAGAGAGGGCTGAACTACTGAGCAGTTGTAGTTGCAGTGGGAGTGCCAGCCAAGGCAGCCAAAGCAGTAGGCTAGGGGAGGCGGGGCTAGTCTTAAAGTTACCCTGAGAAGAGAGACAGAGAGATCTTAAAGCTGCAGAGACCATAAAAGGCACTTGAAGTGGAAATGCAGGGCTGAGGTGGCTAGGGGGTTAGGAAAAAAAGCCTTACCTGGTCTAAGCCTGTGTGAATGGCGGAGCTGAGTAGCTTGCCTGGAGAGCTGAAACAAAATTCAGAGACCTATGTTGACGAGTGCCTTCACTGATGTTCCAGATAGGCTATAAAACTCCAAGGAGAGTACCCTGTCATCCAAATCACTGCACCTAAATGTTGTAAGTGGCACATATGAAGCCACTCGGTAGAAAACAGACTTTGTGAGAAAAAAAATGATTTATTCCAGTGAACAGAGACTGAAAATCTGGGGTAGATTTTAGCAGCTGGCTGGGAGAAGCCGAATCTGTTACATCCATGTGTGGATGGGCCGACATCAAGAGATAGATAACAGCAGCTAACTGGGAAAAAGGGATTATGCTTATATAGGTAATGAAAAGAGGGCTGTGATCATAAGAAAATATTTATGACTGAATGTCTAAGGACAGTCAGTGCAGATGTGTACCCAATCATTGGACTTCTCAGCACCAAGTATGACAGTACCTTATAGTTTATAAGGCACTGGTATATGAATTAATCTTGCTTTATTCTCTAATAGTGAGCAAAAAAGAATATATTACCTCTCCTCCTTTGAGTGAGAAATTGAAACCACAGGCTTTGTAAAGTGGTGGAGTTGAGTCTATATATTTGTATTATTCTAAATTTTGTGTTTATTTCACAGTACCTTGTCTCCTTGATAAATTCTAATCTACGTATGCCTGAGTATTTCTAGAGATAGAATCTTGCTCTGCACTGAATGGACTGTGTCCTTTTCTTTTTTTACTACCTCTGTTATAAGGTATGGTTTTTATTGAACTGAAAACTCTACAGATTGATCACTTAGACAAGGGCACAATAAGCTCAGTGGGGAGGGGAGGAGGGAAGGGGAACATAAAGAGATTTAAGATGCGTCATGTACATGTACCAACTACCCACAGGGAATGTAATCATTATGTGTCACAAACATGAGCTAAAAGAAAAAATGATGAAAATGGAGGAAGAGGATCTGGAGACTGAAAGAGGGAAGAGGAAGGAGAATAAAAAGAATCAAGATACTGTATATTGCTGGGCATGGTGCTGCATGCTGTAATCCTAGCATTTGGGAGGCTGAGGCAGGAGGATAGCCAAGTGTTCAAGGCTGGGCTTTGCTCCACAGTGAGTTCAAGGCCAGTCTCAACTACAAAGATAGTGAGACATTGTCTCAAACAAACAAACAAACAAAAAAGATATGTTAAGTACATGTACCTACTCCCTAGGATGAATGTAAACATTATGTACCGCAGACATGTACTAATAAAAAAAATTTTTTAAAAGAGAGAAGATCTAGACTTCAGCATATTTTTATATTGAGTTTGTTGTAAACCTTTTTTCTGTAATGATCACAGTATTTACAACAGTTTTACTGCTGCCATGTAATCGAAATGTCACCAGTTGGCATTTAGGATGCTTTATAGAGAAATCTTGAAAAGACATCTTAGAGTGAAAACATATTTTAGATGAAAAGATTCTCTCCAATCCACATATGAAAAGGTTTGGCTTCTCTTATAGGTGTAAACTTTAAAATATAGGTTTTAAATTTTAATAAATAATGCATATTTTAAAATTTCCTTTAAATTTATATTAAAGTATAATTTACTACTTGAAAAGTATACTAGTTGTAAAGTTCAGCTCAGTGAATTTTGACAGAGGCAACAGACCTATGAAACCAGAATTCAGAACAAGCAACAGAATGTTAGTAGCAGCAACCAAGAAGCCCCTCATAAACTACCCACTCACGTTTTTCCCCTATTCTACCTAAAAGTTACTATTCTCCTGACTTAGAGCATTGTGGCTTTTGTTGTTGTTTTAGCCTGTTTTTAAATTTATATAAATCAAATCACCCTGTGTCTATCCCCTTTTTTTTTTTTTTGGTCTAATTTCTTTGGCTCTACCATATGTTAGATTAATGCATGTTGTTTATATATAGAGAGGTAGTTTCTTCATTATATTTCCTATATTTGAGTATTCCACTGTGTGAATTACAGTACCTCAAGCTAACCATTCCACCAATGATGAGCAGTTGAATAGTGAATAGTTACACATGTGTGTTTGAGTGAACATTTGTGCACATTTCTGTTGGTTAAGACTAGGAGGATTGCTAAGTCATGATCTGTGTATCTCATCAGGTTTAGTAGATACTGACACAGGTTTTCAAACTGCACTAGTTACAGTAGGCTGTACCAGTAGTTTCACATCATCTCCAGCATTTCGTGTTGTCTATTTTTGTTTTATTTAATGTCCATAATTTTAAAATCACATTAAATAGAAGCTTGATAATAGAAATCATCAGTTACCTCACTAAACTGTATTTTTCTACCCAATGTCACACTCTTGAGAAGCAGTCATTTGTAAAATATTTCTCCTTTTAACAACTGCTGAGAGACATTGGTTGAGAGTGCAGGTTCTAAAGCTAGACTGCTTAGATTCATGACTCTGCCACTTACTAGCTGTGTATGTTTGAGCAAATTATTTAAATATTATGCCAAGTATTCAATAAATGTTACATATAGGAATATCCAAATTATGCTGAGTATTCATATTAGCTATAGGAATAATCATAGTATTACTTCTGTATTGCTGAAAAGTGTCATACAGCTATTTTTAATTCAGCCACTTTAGACATTGTCTGTCTATTGATTTCCTAAGAGAGAAGATTTAAAGTAATACCCTCACTTTCTGTTCTGCTTTTTCCCAACATAATAGCATCACTATTTTCAGTTCATTCAGAGAACTACATCCTTATTTTTATATAATTGATAACAATTTTGTTCTGTTCATAGGTAAGCCTTCCTTGATTCGTCTGTGTATTTTTGTTATTATGTCTACATAAATGCTGTTTATTACAGAGCTGCCTAATATGCAGGCTTATGTTTTCTTCTCTATCATTCAAAGTAGAGTATTTCTTGAATCAAATTTGAATTATTTTACCAAATTGCTGTAATCATATTTTCATGGTGCCCTTCTCATTCCTTCTACCTATTGTATTTATTTTCCTAACTCCATTCTGTCATCTTTGTTTAGGACATCATTGATTTCTTGGCTTGGATCTGCTGTTTTCTGGATTTTTTTTTTTTTTTGCACCAGGGATCGAACTCAGGACCTTGCACTTGCCAGGCAGGTGCTATGCCACTGAGCTAAATCCCTGGCCATTTTTTTATTCTTCCTTTATACGCTCATTAAGTGGGTGTATATCTTCATGTAAGTTTTTAATAAAGGGATACAGTCTTAGCAGGGTTTTTGTTCTCCCAGAATCTGTTTCCTTATCTGTGTTAAGTGAGGAAATGATTTGCAGCCCTGGACTCAACATGTTACTGTGAAGGTCAAGCAAAATAATGTTGTGAAACCATTAGCCTCTTTCTCAGGTACCTTAAGGATGGGTTTAAAGCATGTATTCCACCAGAAAACAGTATAGTGATCAATCAACCTCAGGGGCTATAGAGCAAGGTCTATAGTTATATTTATGTTCTCTTATGGACTTAATTATGTTTCTTCTTCTTCATCCTCTCCTTAACTTTGTATGTTGAAGCCTTAATCCTCAACGTGACTTTATTTGAGATAAGGCCTTTAAGAAGGTAATTACATTTAAATGATATTGTTGCTAATAAGTTGAAGATTCTTTTTTTTTTTTCGGTACCGGGCACTGAACTTGGGTCCTTGCGCTTGAACTCAGGTCCTTGCGCTTGCGAGGCAGGCGGCGGAACCACTGAGCTAAATCCCCGGCCCAAGTTGAAGATTCTTTTGCTCAATTCAGATAGAAATCATGAATTGGCAGAATACAGCTCTACTAGTAGCCCTGATGTGACTAGTCAACACGAGTTAATGCTAAATGCCATGGATGACACTGCCAACTGCTGACCTCTGCCACTGCTGGCTGCTGGCTGCATTGGATAATACCAGATGCCACTAATTGACTCTGGTTGGTGTTCTCTGTTGCTGATCTAGGTTGGCTGCTGATCTCTGCAGTGCTTCACGGCTAACAGTCCCTAGTGTTTATTACTCTTTCTTCTAAAATAACTGCCATGTCAACACTGTTCAGGATAAGAGTCCTAAGTAGATTTACAGGACCTTTTGAACCCACACTATCTGAGAAATAAACCATGAGCAGATTTACAGGACCACCACAGTGAGGCTTTAACAGGACCCCTGCAGCAGGGGTTGAGCGGATGTATAACACCAGAGGGAGCCCTCCTAGACTAACCTGAGAAGTGCATGGGGAATGCTGCTTACATGGCAACTGCAGGTCTGTGATTAGTGCAAGTATAGGCCTGTGATTAGTTCAAATTAGGCCTTCTGATTGATCCAAGTACAGTCCAGTGATTGGTCTAAGTGAGTGTAGGGCATCCAGGACTGCCGTAGCTGTTATGGTGGTAGTTGAACAAAACGTCAAGGAGATATAGGTTGTTTGACAGCTCTCCTGTCTCTATGAAAAACGGTAAGACTGGAACTGGAGAATCTTCAAGAGGGCTAACTCTGTTTATCAGAGTTTATTTGGGATGTTGAAGATGTTAATAATCCATCCAGATCCCTCCCTCCATGATGTTGGCCACCTTAGGTGCCACACCTTCGAAGAGGCAGCAGCAGTGTCTGCAATGGCAACAGTAGGGGAGGGGCACTGTAGCTGATACCTGAGCTGATACCTGCCAAAGCATCTTGGAAGGGAGGGGCCACTAAATAATCAGTGAAGACACAGAGACAAGTTGTCCCAGTCCATTTTGCATGGGGGTGTTATACTAAATTGGGAGAGATTATAGAGTATTGCCACACTCTGAGCCAAATCTGAGTCCTTTTATTGCTGGCAGTTGAGAGCAGCTTGAGCTCAAAAACTCTCAACGACAAAAAGCAGTTTGTGGGTTTCTTTTAAGCAGCTCTTCTAGTTGGGGAAGGCTCAGGGAGAGAGGGAGCGCAAGTGGAATTTCACAGAAGCAGAGCTTTGCTAAGTTAGTCGGGGTCAGGGGAAATTTCACACAGTTAGTTGAAGCAAAATATAACACAGGTGTGGAGTATTCTGTTTACAAGGTCATAAAGATAACATACAGTTGCAGACTGCTCTACCAAATGGAATGCATGGCATCAACTGAGGGGACTCCCAAGAGGGGAGGGTGAGGCGACCACTCAGAATCACTGGGCTTTACATGAAATGAGATTAATGGTGATGAGGCACAAAATGGAGGCAGGTTGGCTATCATGGGGTGGGGGTGGGGGCTGCAAAGGGAACTAAAGGGAAAGCAAGGGTGAGGGATGTATCAGCCATTGGCCAAACTATCCCCACCCGCTCCAGCCAGGACTGTCTTAATATTGTACAGTAGGTACCTCATCCAATAAAAGTAGTGTCCTTATAAAAAGAACAGCCACCAGGAATATGCATACAGAAAAGGCCTTGAGATAATTTAGCCATCTGCAAGCTAAGGAGAGAGACCTCACTGGAAACCAGTCCTGCTAGCACCTTGATCCTAGACTTCCAGCCTCCAGAACTGTGAGAAAATATTTATCTATTTAAGCTACCCAGGCCTTGGTATTCTGTTATAGAAGTTGTAACAGAGGGGTCCACTTTAAGCTCTACCATTTACTAGGTGTGAAAGTGGTAAGACTGTTTCCTTAGATACTGCATGCTAGAATAAATGCAAAGACCTTTGTATAGCCATTACCTGGTATGGTAGCCATTCAATAATTGTTTGCTTTTCAAATTTGTTTTCAGTGCCACTGTGTCCTTTTGGTTTTATTATTTAATCAGATAATTCTAGTGAAACATTTACATATCAAAGCAGTATCAAGAGAAACTTTTTTACCAACCTTATTGAAATACAATTAATTTCCTGTAAAATTCATCTATTTAAAGCTTGCAATTCATTGTTTTTAATATGCACATATATGTGTGTGACTATCACTACAGTCAATTTTTTAATGTTTTTATCACTGTAGAAAGAAAACCCTAGACTTTAGCTGTTTACTATCTTAATCTCTTATCTACCGCAATCCTAAACAACCATTAATATACTTTGTCTCTCTCAATTTTTCTAATCTGGATATTTATATGAAAAGAGTCATATAATATGTGTTCTTTGTGGCTTCAGGGCCTACTGACTACCTCTCTTATTTCTTGGAATATTTTTCTGCTCCCCTAACTCTGCTTTTAGTACTTGCATTATCTGGTTGTTGGTGTGCTTAATAATGTCATACATTTCTCTAAAGTTCAGTTCATTTTTCCTCATTCTTTTTTGTCTTTCTTTATTGACTTATATAATCTCTGTTAACCTGTCTTTTAATTCCCTTCATTCTTCCTTCTGCCATTTCAAATCTATTTAGAGCTCCTCGGGTGAATTTTTTTTTTTAACCTCAGTTATACTTTTCAACTCTAGAATTTTCATTTCTTTCTTTTTTTATAATTCATATCTGTTGCTACTCTAATGTGATGCTGTCATACTATTTCCTTTAATTATGCCCCCTTTTTCTGTGAACATACTTATTATGGCTATTTTGAAATCTTTTTCTATTAGATTCAACATCTATTCACTTTCACAAGCAGTGTATGTTTCTGCTTTTTTTTTTCCCCCCTGCTTTATGGGTCACATTTTCATGGTTTTTTGAATCTCTCTTATTTTGCTCATTCCTTGCAGATTTCCTCAGACACCCCATGTTCCTGGCTTCTTTATCATCCCCAGCCTGATATTTACCAGCTCTACTTCACTTTGAGCTTC
Source organism: Heterocephalus glaber (assembly GCF_053883595.1). NCBI lineage: Eukaryota > Metazoa > Chordata > Mammalia > Rodentia > Bathyergidae > Heterocephalus > Heterocephalus glaber. The sequence continues at coordinate 67,031,256 of NW_028258320.1, forward strand.
ATTCTCAAAACTTTATACACAGCCCTCTCAGAGCACCCTACCCAGCCTCTTGTTCTGAAATCTATGTTGAAGCCTCCCTGATCCCACAGCTGTTGCAGTCTGCATGCATGTGAGACCAGCCCCATGTGGATGATGCCAAGTCTGCTGCCAGCCCAGAGAGTAGCCAGGCCTTCTCGAATCATGGCTACAGAGATCTCCAAGTGCTTAAATGTTTGAGCACTTTTAACCACATCTTGGAGAATGTGCCAGCCCTTCTGTAGCAGGGGTCCCTGAGGCTCTCTTAAAGCAAAGTCTTTCACCTTTGCAATTTTGAACCTGCAGAGGGTGGAATCTTGCTTGTTCCTGCCATGCCCTGAAGCTGTTTTTCCTACTGTCCTGATCAGAAGTTTTTGGCTTCTTTTTAATGCTAATCTTTTTAGCAACCAAGCTGTCCTGGGCTCTATATTTTCAGGCCTCAACTTTACAGGAGCTTCCTTTCTGATGAAACTTGAAACTTTAAATTACTCAGCTGTGTGGTTTGTTCTTGATTTTCAGTGTAGAACTGGCTAAAAGCCCCTATCATTGTCAGTGCCACATCCTGAATGTTGGGTCACCTTGAAATTTCCTCTACCAGATTAGTCCTGTGCTCTTAATCTCAGTCTTCCACAAAGTCTCAGGACATAAGCAAAATGTAGACAAATTTTCTGCCAGATCATAACACAGTGCCTGGAGTAAAACTGCCAATGAAGTCCTTGTTCCCAAATGCAGCCTCCTGAGCCTGGTCTTTATCAACTGCACTACTCTCAGCATTCTTGTCCTCTGAGCTCTGATCAGAATCCCTTATCAAGCTCACAGCATTTGAGGGCTGCTTCTCTAGCCAATATCACCAGACCTTTTCAAACTCTTCCTGCAAACCAGTTCCAAAGGCCCCTGAACCACATGGTCAAGTACAGTCCCAACAACAACCCCAGTGCTCTGGTATCAGAATCTGGCTTAGTCACTTTCTCATTGCTGAGATTCAGTACCCAACTCCAACCAACAAATTAAAGGAGGAAAGGTTTATTTTGGCTCACATTTTAGTCCATGGTTGGGTGGCTGCAAGGCATAATAGCATAGCAGAGGGCCATGGTAGAGGAGAGCTGCTCACATGGTGGACAGAAAGCACAGTGAGTGTTGAGCTGGGAAGGGAGATATCAGGTTTCACAAGAAAAATGGATTTAATATAAAATGTTTATATGATTATATAAAGGATTTAAAAGGTAGGCGTACAGTGGCTGCCTGTGGAATCAGGAGTAGAAGAATACAAAATGTTCATCTGCGCACTGGAGAGCCAGAGAATCCAGTTGAATCTCAAAAGTCTTGAGCTCACTGCAGAATCCAGTACGAGTCTGTATTGGAAAGCTACAGGCTGAAGAGTCTGCTCTGGAAGCCTGGAGGAGACAACCAAATGCAATGGTGAAGACCAGAGCTCCTCTGAAGAAGAAAAAAGAAAGATGTCCTTTTTCATTCCCTTTTTATTCCATCCAGTCTACAAGCCTATTGGTTGGTGCCACCACATCCAGCATGGGTCTTCTTCTATCACTTTTCAGCCTATGTGTCAAAAATCTACAGTCATACTCAGAGCTTCACTAATTTGCTAGATAGTTTTGTTTTGTTTTGTCAAGTCCACAAATAACAACGTCAGTCCACTCCTTGTCAGCTTGACAGCCAGACACATATTCTTAAACCCTACTTAATCTCCAAATACAATAGCAAGTTTATAATGATTCTTAATATGATATAGCTATCCTAAGTACAACTGAAAACACAGTAATTCCCTTAACAGGATAGCAGTTTTTATTTGGGTAATGTTTCCTCTCCCACCATTCTATAATTTAAACATTATAATACAGGTTTAACAGTATTTGAGAACCAACATTAAATCTACTGACTTTATGTTACAAAGAAAGAAAACAAAGATACTCAATATATTTAAGTATATAAGTACAAGCATATTGTCAAAATAGGAAAGAAATACCTATGATAATTATAGTCTATGATCTGTAACTGGTTATGTGATCTTAGCTGGTATTTGTAACTACCTTCTATCTCTTCTATTCCCTTGGCCTTCAGCAAACATCTCAGCAGGTATTGGTTCTTTACCTGGTGAGATGACCCATACCTTCATTTTGAAGGTTCTAGGCCATTTGTCATCGTGCTTGGATTGGGTTGTTGTAGTTTCTCAATGACCTTAATAACAGGACATGGTAATACCAGAAAGTGCCCTTAGAGATCTCCTGAACTCCAAAATATATTCTTCCTTACCTCCAGTGTGGAGTAATAGTCCAGTTTCCCCTTGGTCATCTGGATCAGTCACCACTGCCAACATCCCTTGCTAGGTTGTTTACTCAGAGGCATGAGGAGCCCTAAATGACCAGGAAGTCTTAGCTTCCAGTTCAGTGGAATCATTGTTGCGTTTTCTGATACAAGTCTTCTCCATTCTGGAACTAAGGCTTTTAAGCCAGAAATGCGTAAGGTACAGGAACAGGGAACAAAAAGTTTGCTGGTGAACTAGAGAGCATCCAGTTCATGATGGGCAAGCTCAGCTCACATGGTGTCCTGTAGTTATACATTTCAGTTTCCACTAAAGGCCCAATATCAGGCCAGGAGCTATTTTTCAAAGGGAGAGGAGTTATCTGCAGATGATGACAGAGCCTTGCTCTAATTGGGGTCTCCACTGTGATTCACCAGTAGGGGCCTGCCAGAGGCTCCAAACAACATTTCTTTCTGCTGTTGACACCTCAACTACCATTGGATCTGCTGGATCATATGGCCCTTGTGGCCGAGAAGCCTACACAGCAGCTTGGACCTACTGCAGATCCTTCTTTTGTTCTGGACCCCACTCAAATATAGTAGCTTTTGAGTCAGTGAGTGAATGGGCCAGAGGAACACAACCAAGTGAAGAATGTGTTGCCTCCAAAATCCAAATAGGCCCATTAGGCATTGTGCCTCTTTTCTGGTTGTAGGATGTTATGGCTTATATCTAGATGTCCTTTGATGCTTCACACGTGTTGTTCTTAGAGAATGGTAATGTGTGGGTTTTATGTACTGTATTGGCTTACTGAATAGCTTTATCCTATTGTTTAGTGTATTCATTTTGAATGGAGTATATTTTAAGTTTATACTTGACAAGAAAAGTTGATTCTTGGAGCAGCTAAATAACTTGGATGATTAAATTCAGTATCCAGTATATGTACTGATATTTATAATTTTTGGAGTGGCAGTTCTGTGTTCTTCAGGAGCCGTAAGCCTTGTGCATTTAAAGCACTTAGCTATGGCATTGTATTAATATAATAAATTTAGTTCCTAGTCTTCTTTTTTCTTTACTTCCGAAATTTGGTGCCAGTCTGTCTGAATCCAATGACTTCAAATGCAGATTAGTGTAGTATTTGGGAGAAACTGAAGAGGCTTTCTGCTTTCTATACTAGTTCAGAAACAGGAGAAAGCACTGAGAATTGTCTGTGTCTACTCCATTTCCTTTAGAAGGTTTTCCCTTTAATCCTGTTTACTGGGAAACTATAAAGCATCATTCTCCCCACACCCCTAACCTGTCAGTATTTTCCAGTGTAAGCTGTAGTGGATTCTTGATATTTTGGTGTTGAAATTTTATAAATCACCTCAATATGTACTCAAGTTTTTGAGCCTGAGATCAGGTATTGAGGGCTACAGAGAATTGTGAGACTAAGTCATATTGGCAATTTCAAGACATAAATAAATGTACATCTGTTTAAAAGACTGGAGGACAAGGAGAAGAGAATCCAGCAGATGTCATCTGCTATGATCTAGGACCTGAAGCCAAATATAAAAGGAGCATCAGAGTTGGACACACTTTGCAGTATAGGGAAAATCTCCAGTACCAAAGGAACCAAAAGGCCTGGAAGATAAGAATATGCATAGTGTCTTGTAGGTCCATGAGGTAGATTTCCTAGATTGAAAACTTTGTGTTGGACTTTGAATATGAAACTAAGACCTTTTACTTTTTTTTCTTTTTTTGAGACAGGCTGGTCTTGAACTCAAGGACCCAAGTGATCCTCCTGCCTCAGCCTCCTAAGTACCTGGGACTATAGGCATGTGCCAGTGCCACACCTGGCTGACTCTTTTTTTGTGATCAGTAAGAAGGCATTAAATTTTTTTGAGCAGGCAGATGTCATGGCTAGTGACTTTGTAGGGTGAATTGAAAACAACAGGCATAAAGTCCAATTTTCTCTCATTTTCTTTTGCTTTAATGGGAGAGTATGAGTTCTATTTTGAATTAAAAGTGTTTTAAGCCTACAGTTTCTAACCTAGCACAAGCATCTCCCTAAAGTCAAAAGTACTGATGATGAGCACAAAAGTTCTGTAATAATTCATAAGTAACTGAGGTATTATGTAGTTTGGGCTTTGATGGAGTCAGACCAGCTTGAATTCTGATTTTGCCACTCAACTATCTTAGAGTTGAATCAATTCTTATATCTTTCTAATCTTTGCTCCTCATCTGTAGAGGGGAGCTAGCAGAGTACCATCCCAAGGGTCTGAGCATTACATACTTGAACAATAATGCATGTGAAGCACGTTGCACCTGCCTGACAAGTAAGTAGTAAACATTTGTGATAAATACTTTTTATGCCATTAGTTGTTGCTGATATTATTATCATCATCTTATACTAATCATTATTGTTTCCATGGAACTATGTATTTTGAATTTTGATCTTATACCGTACGAAAACTCTGTTTGGTCCAAAGATCCTGTCTCTCCTCCTCCACGTAAACCTCTGGCCCTACTGGCATTGCTGCCTTATATTTCCCTTTGTTCTATGTGTCCTGCTTTGTCAATGAGAGCATGACAAAATCCAGGATTGCTGGGTGCTACAGAAAAGGTACCACTTGCACCAGTTACAGGGAAGTGTAGTAAGCTTTGATTTTATAGGGAACATGTAGCATTAGGTGTTTTGTTTTGCTTTGTGTTTTTTTCAATGCAGGTAGGTTTTGTTACACTTTAAACTGTGTGTTTATTCACAAATTTATACTTACCTTTACTTTTGTCAGGTTTAAGCCATTTTTTCCATACCAAACATTGCAAGGATTTGGAGAAGATGAAGAGTATATCCACATACAACATTGGGCACTTACTGAAGGCCGCCTTAAAGTTACATTGTTGGAATGCAGCAGGTATGTCTCTTTTTTTGTCATTACTACATTATGGGAAACAAAGTATGGTGAAAATGTACTTATGCACTATTTGTGCTTATTCCCCTTTGTGTTAATTTATAGTATATTATTTACTTGTATGTTCTTTAATCATAAATTTAATACAAGTCATTTCTAGCTTATAAAATATGAACCATATTTTAGAAAACACTCTAATGGAGGGAGTATTTGTTCTACAGTAATTCCCAAACTTTCTAAGTGCATAATGTTATTGTCATATTTTTAACTTAATCTGTTGAGTTGTTCCTAGCATAACAGTTTTGAGAATTGTTATAATATTCAGGAAATTTGCTTAACCAGACTTTGAACCCGTGTGGGTTCAGAAATAATCTTGCCTCACCTCTTTATTTCGCCCCCACTGCAGGCCAAGCCGTCTTCATATCTTGCTTGAACTGCTAAACAACACTAGCTTTCTTACCTACTAACACTCTACTTCCCAATATGACAATCAGAATTATCTTTTCAAAATCCAAATCTAATTTATCTCTGCTACTTAAAAGTCTTTAATAGTTTCACCCCTGCTTTTAGGATGTGGATCCAAATTCCCAGACGATAAGTCTCTCATTACTTTTTTTTCTCACCATTGTCTGCTCAGCCTTTCATTCATAGTGCTTTAACCACATAGACCTTACTAAGAGAAGGGATTGACAGATTTTTTTCTGTATAGGCTCAGATAGTAAATATTTTAGGCTCTATGATTTACATGATCTCCGTTGCAGTTACTGAACTCTGTGGTGTAGTGCAAAGGCATAGACAGTATGTAAAGAATGGGGGTGACAGTGTGGCAGTAAACTTTATATATAAATTGCATAGTTTTCATGTGTCATGAAATATTCTTTTGATTTCTTTTTTTTCCCAGCCATTTAAAAACATAACCACTGGGAGTCTATGGGCCATACAAAATAGGCAGTGAGCTGGACTTGGACCATAGGCTGTAGTTTGCTTGCTGTTCCCTGCTTAGACATTTTAAAGTACCAAGCTCCTTATGTCGACTCTCACTTTTCCTGGCCTACTCCATTTTATGTTTCTTGACCAACCTTTTCTGGTTTGGCTCAAAAGCTACTTGTTGCTAATCCTGATTGCTCTCCTAATCATTTCAAGTATATATACACTGTCTGTATGCTACATTTCTATGACCCTTATTTTCCCACTTACTTGGTACTTATCACTTTTAATTTTTATATCTAACCTGTAATAAAATACTTGGGTACCAAGGTTATATTTAAGTCCTGAGGAGATTCAGGATTGTACATCATTGTCAGAAAGCCTAGTTGATAATTCTTTTATCAAAAATGTCCAGATGTGCTGTATTTTTAAAAGAACTGTAGTGTACAATAAAATAGATGTAATAGGCACTATGGTCAGTGTTTAGAAAAGACTAGTTATTTTGCCTTAGTGATGCTGGTGGGGTTAAGGATTGATTAAATGTCTTTTAGCTTGTAGCTGACTGTTAGCTTTGTTATTAACCTTTGCTTACCATTCTCTTACTTTACCTGTAATATCACTCACTTAAAGCAATACTGTTTGATTTTTTTGTACCATGTCACCTGGTCAAAAAATAAAGACAAATATTGCTTGAAAGTACACAACTGAGTTGGCGGTAAAAGCATGAAAAATAGACTCTTTTATCAATATGTTCTTGTATTAGTCCATTAGTATTATGTACTTACATTAGTCCTGTAAGTTTGGGTTATGTAGCCAGCACCTTTACTGAGAACACTATTGGGCATTCATATTTTGCATCTTTTTCTTTCGCTCCACTAGATTTTTATTAGTGCCTTCTCTAGACTTGCTGATCATTTATTTCATTAGGGTCATTATCTGATTAGTTACATTTTCTCTGTATTCCCCAGGCACTTTATTGAACTGTTTCAACTCCATTGGTACCCTTTCAGACCTTTCTGCTTTGTGGCTTACGATTTCCTCTACCTCACTGTCCCCTGAACTGGATTTGGGGGAATTGGGAGCTTTTGGAGGCATTTTATTGCCTTGTCTTTTCATATTTCTCTTTTTGTTTGTTTTATGTGCTGGGTTTGTGGCTTCTTTGGCCCAGTGCCAAGTTCTTTGCATATGAGCTGCAGTATTGTTTATGACCCCCAGGCAGTCTAGATATTGGCATACAGAGAAAACCAATTGACAGCAACAACTATGACATCTTGACTCTAGTATTAAAGTCAGTGACAACAGTAGCATCAGATATCAACTGGATACTGACAAACCCTAAAAACCACTCATAAACTGCCCTTAACCAGAGCAAAGAGATTTGTGATTTTAGTGAAGACACTTAGGCCCCAAATATTGACCTATAATAGTTCAGACCACTAATTTCTGCTGGATGTGGGCAGCAGTGCAAGAGCTCAAGGATACTAATGGACTAAGTGCCATCTCTCTCCGGTCCACCCCCTCTGAAGATGCACCCACCAAACCTGGCCTCCCACCACAGTATACAGACGCCATGATCCTCCTCCTTCACTTCTAAGCCTCCCAGGGGGCCCCCAAGAGAACCCTGTTTAGTACAGGGGTCCTTGGTTCCTTTGTGCTCCTGTCTCCCAGGAGCAGGGCACAGGGTTCCCCTTGGAGATACGTTATCTCAAGGTCTTTGCAGGCACTATCTTTATAAACCTAATCACGTAAAAGTTACCCATGTTGTGGTGCCGTGCTTCTGTCTATGTAGTTTAAGGATCACTTAGCAGTGTGTATGAGAGAGGGAATAAGTTACTATTCTCAACTCTTCCTAGCTTTTTTATGTTTATGTTGAAGTCCAAATAGTCTTTCCATATTCTTATTGAAAGTTTAAATTACTGTTTTTCTCATAAACCTTTTCCTTGATATAAAATCATAGCTCAGTTCAGGTAGATTTTAAGTTTGTAGGATTCATATTAAAGATATGTCGCTAAGCATCTCAATTATTATCCTTTTTTAATATAAATTCATCTTGTGTGACTTATTTTCATTTCTGAAGCAGAGTGATACTAGAAAAAAATGGTAGGACAAATAATAATAGCTCCTTTCTTGGAGGAAGGACCAAAAAAACCCCCAAAACAAAAACAAACTAGTTTTACCAGATCACATTTAGCAAACAAAGACTTAAGTCCTCTTGAGATCATTTTTACCTTAAGTGTTTAGTAATATAAAAAGGTTTGAAACACATAAGAGTGGTCAGAGTTTTTAAAAGAGCATATACCAATTAAAATGAAGATGTTTCTGGCTTAATCTGCCGGAAGATGGAATAGGTAAAAGTCTTGAAGTCATAGGCAAGGACTTGCTGAACAGAACCCCAATTACACAAAAAATAGTATCAGGAATCAACAAATGGGATCATATCAGATTAAAAATCTTCTGCACATCAAAGGAAACAACCAAAAGAGTGAAGAAACAACCTACAGAATAGAAAAACTTTGCTAGTTATTCCTCAGACAGAAGATGTTATGGCTTATGTCTAGATGTCCCTCCAAAGCCCCATGTGTTCATTGGTGGGGCATTTCTGAGGTGGCTGGATCTAGGCTGTGTAATGCTGGGATCAAGGATGTGAATCTGGGATTGATTCATGGTGCAATGGTAGGATTAAGGGTGTGAGCGCCACCTGCCTAGTGGTGGGTAGGCTGGATAAGACTACAGGGGACAGAAAAAGCTGCTGTTAATGTGTCTTGTCACTTGCTTGCTGCCTTTTGCCTGCCCTGGTTTGTCATGAACTGTTTCTCCTCTGTGATCGTCTTCTGCCATGCCACCCTGCCTTGGAGCCAGCTGACTATGGACTGAAACCTTTATGAACTGCAAGCCAAATAAATGCTTCCTCATTTAACTTTGGGTATTGAGTATTTTGTCTCAGCAACAAGAGAAAGGTAACTAAGACAGAAGACTAATATCTAGAATATATAAAGAACTCAAAAAAAAAATCAGATCCCCCCCCCCTTCAAATACAAGACCCAATTAAAAAGTAATGGACAGGGCCGGGGATTTAGCTCAGTGGTGCTGCCACCTGCCTCGCAAGTTCAAGGTCCTGAGTTTGATCCCCGGTACCAAAAAAAAGAAAAAAAGTAATGGACAACTGAAATGAATAGATACTTCTCAGAAGAAGTACAAATGGCTGCTAAATACATGAAGAAATGTTCAACATCTCTGGCCATTAGAGAGATGCAAATTAAAACAACACTGAGATTCCATCTTTCTCCAGAATGAATGAGTACACCAAGAAAACAAATAATAGCAAATACTGGTAAGGCTGCAAGAAAAAGGAACCCTTCTTCATTGTTGGTAGGAGTGTAAACTGATACCACCGCTATGAAAATCAGTATGGAGATTCTTCAAAAAGCTAAAACTAAAAATTCCATCTTCTGGAAAGAGTCAAAGACATCATATTACAGTGATAGACTTGTGTTATAGCAGCACAATTCCTAATTGTTATATCTTGGAAGCAGCCTATATGTCTCTCCACAGATGAATGGATAAAGAAAATGTGATATTTATATACAGTGCAGTACTACCTTACCATAAAGAAGGATAAACTTGAGTCATTTGTAAGGAAATAGATGCACCTTAAGACCATAATGTTTAGTGAAATGAATTAGACACATAAACTTAAATATCACATGGTTTCTTTTATCTGAGAAATCAAAAGTACAAAGAACAAAATAAAAGATGTTAGGAAGTAGGGAGATAGATCTTTTTCAAATGGGCAAGGGATCAAGAGATAGGGAGAGAAGAGGGGAAGGGAAGGGGATAGAAAAGAGTTAAGATGTGTCATGTACATGTACCAACTCCCCACGAGGGTATAATCATTGTATGCTGCACATATGCACTAAGAAAAATAAAAATTAGAAAAAAAATTTTAAATAAAATTAAGATGCTTCTGTAGACTTGTTTTTATGTAAAGTTGTTTTTAATTAGCATGCTGTCCTAAGTTGACATTTTCTGGGTGTTTAATATTTATGCATGCATACTCACATCTCTTCCCATTGAATAAGACTTATTAAAACAAATTCAAATTGCTGCAATACCATATGGATCTACCATAGTTGTAGTTTTGTCTTAATGTTTTTATAAATGTTCATTTCTTAAGCTTTTCAGAACTTGACCTTGCATCAAGTAAAATTCTTCTAATTTCTTCCCCAGTTCCATGAAATGGAATATTGAATTCATCATCCACAGATAGAACTATGGTTCTATGTGAGGACTTTTTAGTTTTTAAACCGTTCAACTTGAAATAATGAAAGTTTTGTGTGAGGACTTTTAAATATTTAAAATTTTTATTTTGAAGTAATTTCAGACTTACAGAAAAGTCTGTGTGAAGATTTTTATTGAATTTATCTGTTTAAGATTTTGAGAAACAATGGACTTTTGAGTTGCAGAAAACACTGAGTTCACATCTTAGCTTGTGCTCTTACTAATGTGTCATAGTGTAAGTTACATAAAATGGATGAGTGCTACCTTGCTAGTAATTGTGATCAGAGATAGGAAACTAATCCAGACTGCCTATCAAACAGTAAGCCTACACTACATGTGCCTTCTATTATTATGTCTTAAAAAAAATCTCTAAGCAAAACTGTGGGTTTTTTTTTCACATTTGGTTGCAAGAATGTGAATTTTGTTAATTTAAAAAGGATTTGATAATGTAAAGGGAGGTTCATTTCTAATTATCTGAAATATAGTTTTCAATTTCCCAGGCTTTGGAATTTGAAAAAAAATCTTGTTTATAAAAATTGGTTCTGACATTTTGCTTTTGACATTTAAAAAAATATTTATTTCAATGTAATACAAGTAGATATTAATAAAGAAAATATTTTTTAAAAAGTCTCCTTATGTCTATGAAAAAATACAGCAAAATTTCATAACTAAAGAATAACAGTTAATACACTGTGTACTATAATCTTAAAAGAATGGCTGGAATGTTAAGAGTACAAGTCATAGGAAAAAAGACTCTTACAAAAAAGAAACAAATAGATAATAGCACAAAACTTTCTTTTCAATGAACTAAGGACCAAGTGGTATAAATGAAACAAATTACCATATGTATTGAAATATTTTTGAAACCATGCAATATATAATTTGGGGAATTATTAGAACTTCTCTCTACTTCCTATTTCTCTATCTTCTTTTTTTTTAATGATTTCTTTAATTTTTAATAGAAACTATGTACATTGAATTTTTGCTGTGTTTTACATAAGATAGCCACCACAGAAATTTACATAGATTAGCAAGAAGACAGACGGTTAAGGAGGGCCCAGTCCTGTGGGATATTTTCTCAGAGCTTGAAAGTCAGAGTTCAGTTGGGGGAAAAGGTTCAGACTGCCAGAGTAAGTGGATGTTAAAAAACACTAAATTGCAGGCCCTTTGGGTAGATAACTAGACTCTGGGACCACCAGTATTTCAAAGGCACCATTCTTAAACACAGCCGCTATCTAGTCATCTATGTGGAATCTTGCCCGTGACTTAGGAAATACCATTCCAAAGATGTCTTTCTCATTAGGTAAAGTCTCAAACATTCATTCAGTCCTGGACGTAGGGATGACCTCTCCTCCTTGCCCAGAGTAGGAAGAAACACAACTTTTGGACACCACTGACCCAATCTCCCCAATTTTAGTCCTTATTTCCACTTTTGATTTCTCACACCAGAGAAACAACATGGCATTCAAACATGTGTGTCCGATTTATTTCACTTAAGAGTATGGTCTCAAGGTTCATCCTTTTAGCTATAAATGTCTGAAGCTCATCCTTCTTTAGGGCAGAGTAGTATTCCATTGTATAAAAAACCCACATCTTTATCCACTCGTTGGTTGATGGGCATTTGGGCTGTTTCCAAGATTTAGCTAAAATTATTTATTAAATAAATTTATTAAAATTATTTTTTAGGGCCGGGGATTTAGCTCAGTGGTTCCGGCACCTGCCTCGCAAGCGCAAGGTCCCAAGTTTGATCCCTGGTACCAAAAAAACAAATTACTTTTTAAAAAGCAATCATTCTGAATGGTTGCATGCTTTCTTGAGTTGACTGAAGCTGATTTTTTAAATCACAGATAAGCTCAATTGCTGTATTTGTAGTTTTGCTATTAAGAGGCTGTATTATTTCATCTTATGTGTTACAGTCATATTCTCAAGATTGTTATCTTTTACTTTTATAGTTTATCATCTATCTTAAAGAATTTAAGATATTTTCCAAAGAAAACATATACCAATATGTAAACAGAAGATAAATTAAATGAAAAAACAACAATGTAAAGAAGAAAAGATCAGTTTCTGAAAGCAGCAAAGGACTATTGGATTACTTAGTTTTATTATTTAAAACATTATTTTTTGTGTTTATCTGGTACAGCATGTTTTGAACTATGTATACATTGTGGTACGGTTAAGCTGCTTCTGTGTACTCATGATCTGTCTTTTGTTTGTTTGTTTTCTTGAGGGCGTTATTACTTTCTGCTATCATAAGCTGTTAGATATTTATCCTACCTCTACCACAATCCTAGAATCAACTTTTTCCAGAGTCCAGATTTTAATAGAAAATGGTATTAGAGGCCACGGTTTGGGTGTTGGATGTGTTCATTGCTACTTCACATACTGTGTTTGGAGATCCCTTCAGCAGGCAGGCAGTCAGTCATGTGAATATATGCATACATAAAACATATATGCATATGAGTAATTTAGAAATCATGAGTTCACTTAATGTGTCCAGTTCCAACTCATCCTCATAGGGAGTTGTTCCTTACCTTGGTTCTTAGCTCATTTTATATTTCAGGGCTCCCAGCGACATCAAAACTTTTATTTATTTGCTCAGTCCTATAATGCATCTCAAATAGTTTCAAACTTGTTTTGTCTATACAAGTACAAAAAGCATACTTAATAGGAAGGAGTGTGAGATCTATTTTCAGTTTTGCCCCTACCCACGATTGAAGGCATTTGGTCAAGTGTTATGTTCACAAATTAGCTCTGCTAGTTTTGCATTATCTTCCATGTGAAGCGCCTGAAGCTTCAGGTTTCTGCTGCCCAAACTGCACCATTTCTCTGCAGCCTTAGCCCTGAGCTAGGCTCAGGTTAGACAGTGCTGTTAGACCAGAAAACCACAAGCTAGCAATTCGTTCTTTCAGATGCAGCTTTTTAAGATTAAATATTAATCTCAGCCTATGCTTCTGTCTGCTTTTAGGATGTTTTTGTTGTTTTTAAGTGTGTCTTAAAAATTATTTTTATCTAGTTTATATCATTGCAGTTTGTGGAAGAGTTTGAGTGAATACTGTTGTTACCTAAAGTACTGGTCACCTGGTTTTGATTGATGTGTTTTGCTTTTATTTTCCTATTCACTTGGTGTAATTTGGGGTATTTGGGGAGATTCAAACTATGCCATTGCCCTAACACCCTTCTAGAATCAGAAGTTAGTTACAAGATTAAATTCTTTTATGTTATCACCTGCCTTGTTTCACATGTTAGGTAAAGAATTTTCAAAATGCAAGTTTGATAGAAGGGTAAAACAAGGAATTAATTCTTTAAATAGCATTATGTTCGTACTTTATAGTGAAATGTTTAGCTCTTCTTATGGAAAGATGTTAATATTATGGACTTTTCAAATTCATTTATAAGAGGAAATGGTTTAGGTGTTAAAACCACAGAATATCTCTAGCTTGCCTTTGTGAATCTTCCATTTATTTTAGTTTGATTAAATTTCTTTGATCTTTTTGATCCAAGTAGTAACTTTAATTTTTTTTCTGAAGCAGATGAGCCTAAATAATAACATTTGTCTTTCTATGTCTTTTTATAATATCACCTGTCATAATAGTTCTGGGAAATGAATGGGATAATAAATGTAAACATCTTAGAGCTGCCCATATGGTAAATGTGAACTCCTGCTACTATATATATTTGCCACCACCACCACTACTACTAGTTATTCTACTACCATCAGTAGTGAGAACATTTTGTCCATGTAGTATGGCAGCAGTCCTCAACCTGTTTTAGTACCAGGAGCCAGTTTTGTGGAAGACAGTTTTTCCACAGGGTGGAGGAGACAAGTTTCAGAATGATTCAAATGCATTACATTTATTAGTACTTTGTAATGTATAGTGAAATAATTATACAATTCACCAGAATACAGAATCATTTGGAGCTCTGAGCTTGTTTTCCTGCTGGGAGTGATGGGACATAGTGACACACTAAGTGTGTTGCTTATGTCCAATCTGCTCCATGAGCTTGTTTTGGTTACTGTCACTGCAGAAAACCCTGGCTCACAGAGATAGGATTTTGGAAATGAAGATAGGTTTTTCAGTGCTTTTGTGGCAGTCTCAGGATTTAATCTCAGGACTTTAATCCAGAATGTATAGAGATTTGAAGTTGTCTCAGACATGCTTTTCAGGCTACCATCATTTGCAGTCTCAAGCAGTTGATCATGGTCCAGCACAGATAAAGTCAGTTTACCTGGCTTATTCACAAATAGGTCCTGGATCCATCCCTTTCCAGTTCAGGAGTCTTTTGTGATTGGGAAGTAGTCCTCACACACTTTTGAAAGCTAAGATAGGTGATCATGCACCAAGTAGGAGAAAGAATGCCCTTGCCCTCTCTCTTCCTAAATCTCTGCTAATGTTTGAATCATGTCAAAAATCCCAAAGTTCAGCCCTTGCCTCTATAATTTCACTTTGGCTTTCAATATAGCCACTTTATCTGACAACTTGAATGCAGTTGTCATTCTCCCCTGAAGTGACAGATTGAGTTCATTGAGCAGGTTGAATATGTCATGTGAGCAGGCAAGTTTTATGACCCATTCTGTATCACTGAAATGTGCTGCCAGTGATGATTGTTTTTCTAAAAAAAATCTTTGGAGCAGCTCTTGTAATTTCAAGACTCTGGCCAGTGATCTACCTTTAGAAAACCATTTGACTTCTTTGTATAAGAGAAGACATATGTGCTCTTCATCCAACTCCTCACAGAGCTGTATGAACAGATGTGCAGTAAGGGCATGTACTTAAATGTAGTTGATAATTTTGATCACATCCCTCAAAACATTGTTAAGTTCAGGTGACATTTTTTTTTTGGCTAGCCAGCATTTTTCTATGGATGACATTATGCATAGACTCAATTCAGAAACGACCTCTTAGATACAAGTAGTGAAACCAGAAAATTGTCCGGTTGTGATAGCCACTCCATCCCTGCATATACTAGCACAAAATGACCAATTCAGTTTTCCTGATGTATCATTCATTCTGAGACTTGAGTAGTTCTGCACCTGTGGTGTTGGTTGGCAACAAAAGCGAGCATAATATAACAAGCTTTGTTGCCTTGTTGTATATAAGACTCATCAACCTGGATTACATACCACAGTGACTCATTAATCCTAAAAATTATGCCTTAATATCCTCTGTTATTTCATCAAGTTCCCTAGTTACGGTGCTAGCCAAAAGAGGCACACATACCTCCTTTTGAACTGTAACCTCTCATAAAAGTTCATATAACAAATGTCCTTATTATCAGGCAGGATCAACTCTTCACTAGTAGTAAAAGGTTTCTTAGTTTTAGCAATGCAATTAGCCACTACGAATGATACTCTCAGTGTAGACACATTTGATGAAGCAGTGGCCTTCAATAATTGGCTTCTGTTTTTTGTGTTCACATTTTTTCTTTTGAAAAACTCCAAAAGCTTGTTTTAAATGCAACGTGCTTGGTCTCATGTGGCAAAGTAGTTTTGAAGGTCTTGTGGCTTCATTGCCACATACCCAAAACGGGCTTGGAGGATGTGAATTATCTGTTGCAATGACCTCATAATTTAAGTAGGAGTCTCAGTATTTTTTTGTTTTGTTTTGTTTTTGGTACCAGGGATCGAACTCGGGTCCTTGCACTTTTGCAGCAGGTGGTGAAACCACTAAGCTAAATCCCCAGCCCTCAGTATTTTCTTTTAAATGCACTTTCTTTTTGTTTTAGTCTTACACTATCTCAGCTTTTCAAAGAAGCTCTCCAGTGATGTTTACTTTTTACTAATTTTAGCAAGGGTTAGCTTGTAGGCCTCCGCTTTGAATTAAGGCTTAGGTAATGCAGTACAATACTGAGACCAGTGCACAGTGCAGAAAAGCAGCATGGACAGAAGTGGTAAATAAAATAATGGGTGGACCACTCATGAACTAAAATAAGTGTCAGGTTCTGATTTAAAGCTTGTCACCAGATGCATCTGTATAATTAAAGTACCTCAACTCACTCACCACTATGAAACCTTTTACTAGATTCAAATTGTCACTTGTTACTTACTGATAGGGTTTTGGTATGAATCTGCAAGCAAGTGCTATATTTGGTAACTATGCAGGCAAACCTCTTGGTAATGTTAATCTGTATTTGCAGCCACTCCCCAATGCTAGCATGACCCCCTTAGCTCCTCCTCAGATCGTCATTCTCTTAAGGAGCCTGGAACCCAGATCACTCACATGCACAGTTCACAGTAGGGTTTGCACTATAAGAATCTATTGTGTTTTTTTTGGTACCGGGGATCGAACTCGGGACCTTGTGCTTGTGAGGCAGGTGCCGGAACCACTGAGCTAAATACCTGGCCCAAGAATCTATTGTCACTGTTGATTTGACAGGAGGCAGAGCTCAGGTAGCAGTGCAAGAGATGAAGAGCAGCTATAAATATAGATGAAGCTTTGCTCACTTGCCTCTTGCTGATTTTCTGCTGTGCAGCCTGGTTCCTAACAGACCATGGACCAGAATCAATCTTTGGCTCCCAGACTGAGGGTCCTGCTGTACTATGGTGAATACAAAAAAGCATGAAGTCCAGTGCCTTCTCTCTAGAAATTTAAAATGTAGTTGAGGTCGACAGACAGTAACAAATGCATAAACCATAAAAAGCTCACTGATTTGAACTGAGGCTTAGATAATACAATACAGAAATTTAGTACAAAGTACTTTTTCAGTTGAGGCTGCTATAGATGTGGCATAAGCAGGCAGGTGCATCAAGATTTTAGGTAGTTGGAAAAGGACCCAATAAAATAAAAGAATTGTGAAGTACTTTCAAGGACCTTGCTGAAGTGTAAATGTGTCATGTGAAAAATCAGGGCCATATTTGTTGCAAAAGAAGTTAAGATAGCAACCCTTTAATTGGAGAAAAGTAGAAGATAGCATTACACAGCTGCTTTCAGAAGATTATTTTAGAGTGTATTTCATAGAGATTGAAGATGCTCTAGAGACTAAAAGTATAAGAATGAAGAGATAAATGCTTGAAAGACATTTTTAGTAAGAACAGGGAGGGACAGGTAGGATCACTTGAATAGGGTTGAATGAGTATTGGTTTTGTGGATGGGTACAGGCAGGGGAGGCCAAGGAATGTTAAGGATTTGAGTATAGAATTATAGTATTGTTGGCATTGATTTAGCCTGTGAGTGTTATTTTCTAGATTTTGAAGGTATATTTATATAGAGCAGAATATAGCTTCTGCCTTCCAAGACTAGTTTGGGAAGTAGAGGTGCTTGTTTCAGAAGCAAATGAATCTGATTTTATATATCAGAAGTAGAAGGGTTTATTAGATTTCCTGTAGAACTGTTCTACAGATTCCTGGCATTTTAGAGATGGTGAAGATGAGGCCTGGAGATTTGTTTTGGAAGTCATTGTCATAGATGGGAGAGTTGAATCCTATGTGAAGATGTTTCTGAGTGGGAGAGGAGTGTTGAAAGGAAGGGAACATGTATAGGCCAGCAAACCATGATTATTTTAACAGGAGATGAGTTGTGACCCCCTTCGGGTGCAGGGTTTTCCTTTAAGTTTAACACCAGAAGATAAAAAGGATTTTTGCCCCCACATTCCTTTAGTGATACTGGAAAATGAATAGAGTTAATTCCCAGCCCTTTTTAAATTTTTAATTTTGAGACAGTATCTTGCTAAGTTGCCCAGTTGCCAGGCTGGGCTCAAACTTGTGATCTTCCTTCCTCTCCCTCCTAAGGGACTGAGATTACAGGAATGCACCACCACCATCTGCCCCTTTTTTTCCATATATGATTGTAAAACACTGTCTTAAATAGGAGAGCATTGAGAATTACTTTACTTTTCTGTGTTTTGGACTTGAGTAGGTAAATTCTCTTTCCTTGATTCATGATAGATCTTACTTGTATTTATGTTTAACGTAAGTTTTCCGGATAGCTTTTCATTTAAAAAATATTTTGACCTTTATAAGGAACTTTCATAGAGCTAATATCTCTTTCAACAGAGGGATCTAAAGATAATTTTCTTTGTCTTTTGTTGTTTGGTAATATTGACTCCTCAGCTTTTAGAAGTAGTAGTAGAAATTTATTTATATTTATTTCTTGCTTATTCAGTATATGTTCATTGTGTATTTTACTCAAAATGTGGATTAGCCAGTGATTGACTAGGTTCTAGGGATTATACGATTTGAATGGAAAGACTTTGTTTACTTGAGATTGAGTTGTAAGAACATAGATGTGTAGGGTGAAAAGTTATCCTTGGCTTAAAGTAAGTTTTTGGAATAAAATGGATTGTTAAAGTGGCAGTTTTAACAAATGCTTCTGTGAAATTACCGTAGTCTGTTTTCTCTTACTATAGCAGAATGTTAGAGGCTGGGTGATTTATAAAGAAAAGAGGTTTATTTAGCTCATAGTTCTAGAAGTCCAAGAATATGGTGCCAGCATCTACTAGTCCTCCAATGAAGATGTTATTACAGAAAACATTGTGCTTGCTGAAGAGAAGTCACATAGCAAAAGGATTGACCATCCTAGCTCAGGTCTTTCCTCTTCTTACAAAGTCAAAAACCCATTGGATTATATCTCTACTCTTTTGGCCTCAGTTAACCGTACTTAACTCCCAAAAGACCCACTTCCATATACCTTAGTTGTTTTAAGTTTCTATTCTTTTAATATATCACAAAGAGTATTAAATTTCAGCTTGAGTTTTGGTGGGCACATTGAACACAGCACTAGAAAAGTTAACTGTTCTAGACAAAACTGGTAGTACTTTCTTGATACTAATACTGATTGCTAGTGTTTTCCAGTATTTAATTATTCACTAAAGAGTGCAATGGAGTGCAAAGAAAATATGTGAATATTTTTTCCTAGTGTTGTGATGAGAATCAGAAACTGATCTAAAATCTATTAGTAAAAACAGTATATAATTAGAAGGCAAAACCAAATTCTAAATAACCAGACAAAATATTTTCATCATTGAAAAACAAAATAAACTTATCTGAAGCAGAGTGTTTCCTGCCACCCAAACTAAAGATGTTTTAGGTAATACATTTGAGCATCCCAAATCTGAAAATCCAGAATTCTTTAAAAACTAAATTTCTGTTTAGACTTGGCAATTTTGACAAATGCTTTTGTAAAATTGTGTTAGTCTGTTTTCTGTTGTTGTAACAGAATACCTGAGCCTTGGCAATCAAAGCCAGTTATTTGCAAATATTCCAAAATCTGAAAAACAGTCTAAAACTTTTCTGGTCTCAAGCATTTTGGGTAAGAGATACTTAGCTATACTGATAATAATTAGACCAGTCAGTATCAATGCAAAAACAAAATCAATTTTAAGGGATATTTGCCTCCCCCACAAAAAAAGATCAAGGCTTTTAGATAAGACAAATACTGTTTTATGTACTTTAAATTTTCATTATTTCTTAAGTATGACAAATATTAAATATTTGTGATATTATCTTTTAACATTTGTAATGATTTTCATTTGAAATTTATTGGTCTTCAAATGTTTGTCAGGTAAAAATCATTTTTACATCTTTCTGAAATATATAGTCTTATCAAAATATTTTATTCATAGTAATAGTAAACCAAACTTATGATCATCTTTTTAGTATATCTTTGAAATTTATTATCATATGATAGGATATGACCCTATCATATGATTATTTGTTACTGTTAATATTTGTTTTATACAAGTCACTCAATTAAAGTGTGCAGTTCACTGTTTTTTATTGTATTTACGGGGTCAGCAACAATCATCACAAACTAATTATAGAATATTTCTTCTCTCTCCAAGAAATCATTCTGTAGTTCTTCCTCCAACCTTAAGTAACCAATTGTCAGAAAACAAAATTATGACAAATATATAGATCCAATTGACATGTATTTTCAATTCATAGATCTGTACAGCATCCATTCTACAAAATGATTGCTTCCACTGGGCAGTAGCAGAGCACGAGTTTTGTAAGCTGAGTAAAAAGAAACAGGGAAGTAATGGGGGAAAGCTGACCATTTATTTTTAGGTTACTTTTTTGTAAAGGTTAAAGCAAAGGAGACTTCTTATTACTACTCAGATAGACCGAAATCTGTTTTATTCTTTTTTTTAGGAAAAACTAGCCTGAATCTATCTCCTTCCTTAACATTTCAAGTTGATTGTGTTCTTTTGAACAGGAAGGGCACCATTTTGGTTTAGTCTGTTCTGTTGGTGCCTAGTACAGGTGCTCAGTCCAAAACAGTGGCCTTCCACAATTTTTATTTTATACACTAATCTATATAAATTTGCCTATTGCAAACTGTTCATATAAATGGAGTTGTGTATTCTTTTTTGAGCTTCTTTGACTTAGTTTCTTTAAGGGTCATACATATTACAGTATGTTCTAGTATTTTATTTCATTTCATTACCAAATACTCCATTACCAATGTGTGACTGCCACATTTTATTTAACCTGTTTATCATTTGATGGACATTTGAGTTGTTAACATTTTTGGCTGTTATGAATAAAGTTTCTGTGAATATATGTGTGCAAATTTTATGTAAATACATCCTTTAATTTCTTTTGTTTATATACCTGAGCAGAGTTACTTGTCATGTTAATTCTGTTAACTTTTTAAGCAACTCCCAAATTATTTTCCAAATTGACTGCACTGCTTTACATTCCCACCAACAATGTGTGGCGATTACAGTTTCTTCCTATCCTCATCAATATTTGTTGACCCTTTTTTATTATAGCTATTCTGGTGGGTTTGAAGTAGTTTTGGTTTGTATTAATACCCTGATATTTAGTGTCTTTTCATGTGCTTATTGTCATTTACATATCTTTGGAGAAATGCCTTTCTTTGCTTCTTTTAAAATTGTTTTATTTGACTTTTTATTGTTAAGTTGTAAGAGTCTTCATTTTTTGTGGATGGTAGGCCCTTTTCAAGTATATGATCTGCAGATATTTCCTCCCATTCTGTGTGTTGTCTTTTCATTTACGTGGTAATGCCCTTTGAAACGCATAAAATTTTAATTGTGATAAAGTCCAGTTTGTCTGTTTTTCTTTTTGGTTCTTGTGCTTTTGGTGTCCTATCTAACAAACCATTGATTAGTTCAAGTTAAAAAAAAAACAAAAAACACAAAGATAGGATTTTGTTTCTTGTCAAAGTTTCATAACTGTAGCTCTTAGGCCTGTGGCCATTTTGGGTTAATTTTTGTTGTCTTTTGTGTTATTCTTTTTAAGAGCATTTAAAAACCAGTTTAAAAAGTATGGAATAACTTGTGACTTTAGAGAGAGCTCTGCTTTCTCATTCCTGACTCCGGAGCACTAGTCCCTGTCAGGAATAGGAGCTCTGACCTGCTACACAGCTTTTTTTGCATGTTAGCAAAGGTCCTCAGGTTAGTTTGGTCTCTGAACAGATGGTGGCAGCAGAACTTTGTTAATGAAAATTCTAGTTATTCTTAATTTGATATTTTTAAATTATAAGGGTTCTTAATGTTTTTGGCCTGCCTTCTTTTTGGTAATAGGTTGTTAAGCACTAAGGTTAAAATTCATTTTGAGATTCCTTAACAATTATTTAAATTTAGGAATTTTTTTCCCTTATGAGTTTATTCAAGCTTCTCAGTCTATAATGCCAGTTTGTGATGTATGGACATGATCTACCCGAAATCTCCAAACTTAGAACACAATTTTCTCAAGATTTGGTCTATTTCTTTACCTTATGAGTATAAACAACTTTCAATTTGTTTGACTTAGCTGTTGAAAACTGCATGTCCTATAATCTCCACTAATTTTAGCTTTACTTCACTTTTCCACTAGAGGGTGTACCAAATGTTTTATTTAATATTTTCTGTTCCTAAAACCATAATGGTAATGGAATAATGTATTACTTCTTATACTAATGATGAGAAGAAAAAAATTGATGTCTGTTACTAGTATAATTCTGTTTTATTTTTATACTACAGGCTACTCATTTTTGGATCCTATGACAGAGAGGCAAATATTCATTGTACACTTGAGTTGAGCAGTAGTGTTTGGGAAGAAAAACAGAGGAGTTCTATTAAGACGGTAAGACAGATTTGCATAGTTTTACATCTATATAAAGTTTTATTCTGTAAGCATGCTTTTATTAATATTTCTGTATTCCTAGAGTTATTTTTAGTCATGAGTTCTAAACAGATCTTATTTATTGTTCTAGTTGACAGTACAACATTGATAATAAAATAAACTACATGAAACTGGTTAATATTCAGAATGTCTACATAAGAAACAAAGTCTGGCAAATTTTCTTTCCAGACCTTTAAATGTGTTCCAGTTATGAGATTAGAAGGAAAATATTTTTACTAAACACCTTAAAAGGCTGGTAAATCCAGAGCATTCATTTATTCAGAAGATATTTTATGAGTATTTACTTTGTGGTAGGCAGAGTTTTAGATGCTGGGAAGACAGTTCAAGACAGGAAGAGACCGTGTTCCTCAGAGCTAACGTGAAAAAGGCATGTGTGGGTTAGGTAGGAGGCAGTGCATTACACATTACAGGGTAGAAAGAATGTAGCAATAAACTAGTAAGCAAAACCAGTGAACAAGAATTTCCAGGGATTGACAAAGACTATGAAGAAAATAGGATCATGACAAAGTAGGCTTTTAGATCCACTGGTAACAGGTAAGGTCGCTAATACAAGACATTCAGTTAAATTTGAATTTCTGCTAAACAAATAATTTTTTTTGTATGAATATGTTCTTATTATTTCATGGCAATAGTCAAAATGCTGCTAAATCTTTTTTTTTTTTTTTTGGTACTGGGGATCGAACTCGGGACCTTAAGCTTGCAAGGCATGCGGCCGCACCACTGAGCTAAATCTCCAGCCCAAAATGCTGCTAAATCTTTAATGGGCAACTATGAAGTATTTTTATGAGTTTCCCTTTGACTTTTAAATTGATTTCAGTTTCTCTGTACAGTAACTAATGTCTCTACAGTAACTAATGTGAATTTCTCTTTACATAAAATTTGAGCAGTGTGAAATTCTCCTGGAATAAACAGTAACTTTGATAAGAGTGAGGGAATAGGGAGAAATAAAACTAGAAAGGGAAGATACGAGCTGTTGAAGATTTTGAACATGATAATGACATGATCAAAATAGAAGTTTTAAGGAAGGTTCCCTTTTTCCTGGAAAAACATTATTGTCTTGTCTGAGTAAATTTTTGGTATTAGTTTGAATTGGTCATGACTTGCCATTGCTGTTGACATTTTCAGTTCCCTTCATTACGTTTATTACCTTTGTAAAGGTATGAGATTAGACAGCTTTAATATTCCATAGCTAAGATTAGTAAGACT
The DNA here is from genome assembly GCF_053883595.1 of Heterocephalus glaber. Classification (NCBI taxonomy): domain Eukaryota; kingdom Metazoa; phylum Chordata; class Mammalia; order Rodentia; family Bathyergidae; genus Heterocephalus; species Heterocephalus glaber. The sequence continues at coordinate 67,054,918 of NW_028258320.1, forward strand.
TTAATCTTGAATCATTATTTTGAATCTTAGCATGTGTCATAAGTAGTTTTCAAGAGAATTCTAGGTTACTAATTATATCTGGTGTTGAAAATGTCAACAGTCAATGTCTACAGACATTAAATTACATATATCTGAATGTAATAACTTTAGGGAGAATTAGTTTGTTTTTCAAGACAACATAAAACATTAGGCAGTAGCATTTTATAATTGGAATATATTGCAAATATAGAACATAGAGCATCATGAAAAACAAGTGTGCTAAATTATTTGATGAATTTAGGGAGCTATCTTTGTATAAACACAATTTTCAGGTTTAAAGCCATTTTTTAAATATTAAAATTTGGTGAGTTTAGGCCACTAATTGTGATGAATATGTAGAATTAAAGAAACTTAATTTCTTTCATATTGTAATGTGCTTTAAGTTTTTAAAGCATAATACTATAATGCAGGAGCCTGGCCTCCTCTTCCATCATCCTTACATAGGGCTTTGTTGTTCCTGTTGCAGGATGTCTAATGTATCCCTAAGTGTACATCTTTCAAGAAAAAGAGTGAGGTTTAAGGCAAAAGGCACATGTGAGCCTGATTTTGTCCTTAAATGCTTTAGTAGAACCTTCCCCTAGGAATTTCCACTTATATCTCATTGGCCAGAACTGGGTCACATGGCTTCCCCTAGCAGAAAGGAAGTAGGTACCTATTTTAATTTTTTAGCCTTTATAAAAGTAGAAACTAAGGGTAAAGGGAGTTATGAATGGCTTTCTGGTGGCCAGTCCACAAGAAAACAACTCAGATTTATTTGATGGCTTTTTATTTTTAAGAGAATTTTTTATAAATTGGGATATAAAGGAAAAATGAAAAGAGTAATTTAACAAATAGCCTGCATAGAGCCTATTTTAGAAAAAACTTAAATCCAAGGAAAGTTTGGCACAGTCTCAGACACTCAGATCAGGGACTTGCTCAGCTCATTTGCAAAATAAAAGAACTCATCTAATAAAATGAATAATAGATGGTTTTGTTTTTTCTTTAACAATAGGAATGATGGAGAGATTTCTCATGAGAATCCCATAATGCATATGTGATGACTGAAATACAATTAAATTAGATACTAGGCTTTAGCAAAAATTATAAGGTCACCCTGTAAGAGGCAACAGAGACAATACTAGAAATATCTTTACACCAAGAGACAATGTAGTTTGTGATTTATTTCAGTCTAGTCCAGTTTTCAGGCTTGGTGATAATCTACTTCTCTTTCACTGAAAAACAGAATTTTTTTTTTTTTCACTACTTGCAAAAGTATCCCCCCCCCCTTTTTCCCATTAAGTTTATTGGTACATTTTAGGTATAAAATACATTTACATACATCATTGGGATCTTGTACCATTACACGAGTATCTTGGTTCTTATTTTTTTTCCCCATCCCCTGCCCTCCCTTCACCCCCTCCACCCTTCCCTATTTGCAAAGACTTTGTTTCCATTTTTTTCCTTTTCTCATATGTTTTCTTTTCCCTTCTTTCCTTTCCCCTACCCCTCCCACTTCCCCTGCTCCTTTAGACCTTTACTTCCTATTACACAATATCAGTTATACATTTTTAAAATTAAAATATCAAGACCTAGGAGACATTACCACAGGTTTTATAGAATTTAAAAGGATATAGAAAGCATATTACAAAAATCTGTTTTGAAATAAATTTGACAACTTCTAAGAACTACCTTGGAAGACAAGTAATGAAACTAACTCTGGAGGAAATATAAAATTTGAATAGCACCTATTAAAGAAAGTATATTCCTAGCTTGAAAACCTACCTATATGACAACAACAGGCTCATATACATTTTAACTGATAAATTATATCAAACATTTAAAGCTGGGAAAAAAAGGAACACTTCTCACCTCATTTTAGGAAATCAACATTGTGCTAATCCTAAAACTGGATAAAGATCATAGAAGAAGAAAGTATGAACATAGATAGAAATTTGTTTGACAAAACAAACTCTTAGAAGTCAGATCTGGCAGTATGTAGAAAGTGGTTTTGTTATAGGGATGGCAGTGTTGGTTCAGCATTGGAAGATCCACCCCCAAAAGTCATCATTTTAACAGAGGAAAGGAAAAAGCGTTATGACCCTGTCACTAGTTGGAGAAAAAGTATTGGACTAAATTCCACAGCTGTTCATGGTAAAAGCTATCAGGAGACTAGAAGTAGAACAGAACCTTCTCAACAGATCAAAGACATGTACTCTGTACTTCCAGCGAGAATGCCTTATATGAATGGAGAAGATATAATGCTTTCTCTTTAAGGTGGGGAACAAGGGCAGATATGCTTACTCTTCATCTGTCCATTAAACTTTGAAACCTAGGCCCCACCAAAACAGTCTGGTAATAAAATGACACAGGATAGGATTGGCAAGGTAGAAGCTAAATCTTTGTATGTAGATGAAATGATCATCTACAGAGAAAATACTAAGGAATCTCTAGGAGGCCCTAGAACTTGTACTTGAATTTAGCAGGATTAGAAAACACAAGGTATATATAAAAATTCAGGTCTGTGTATACTTGCTATAAATGAAGAATTGAATATTGAAATTTAAAAGTTATGTAGGAGTACAAAGGACCTAGAAAAAGTTAAAAAAAAAAAAAAAGAAAAGAAAAAAACAGTGTTGGAAGACGTTTAGTACCTAATTTTAAGACTTCTTCTAAAGCTACAGTAATCAAGGCAGTGTTGGTGTAAGGAAAGACATATAGATCATTTGAATAAAACAGAGAATCTAGAAATAGAACCACACATATATGGTCCACTGAGTTTTGAAAGATTATTTAACATTAACATTTTATAGAATATAAACTCAATTCAAGAGCTGAGGAAAAGATAGTGTTTTCAGCAAACAGCACTAGAACACCTGGTATCCGTATATAAAAAATTAACCTCAACCCTTTATTTCCATACATAAAAATAACTTGAAGGGATCTATGAACCTAAATATGAAAGCCTAAAAGTATAAAACTTTAAGAAGAAATTATAAGGGAAAATGTTTATGAATTTAGGGTAGTCAAGAACTACCTAGGATACAAAAAACATGATGTATAAAAGAAAAAAACTGATAAATGAGATTCCATCAAAATTTAGAACTTTAAATGATATCATTAAAATGAAAAGTAGTCCTTAAACAGACCATATTTACAATGCATATAACCTATGACCAGTATATATAAAGAATTCCTACAGCTCATTAATAGACAACCCAATTAAAAAGTAGACATAAGATGCTAAATAGCCAGTACAGCACAAGGAAAGGTGTGCAACACTAGAATCAGAAAAATACTAATCAGTACAATAACAAGATTGAATTATACACTTATTAGGGAGATGAAGTTAAAAGTTTTAAAAGCCTTGTCATGACTTTTTCTTTTTGTTGGATTCTCCCCCTTTGTGTTTAATTTGTCACTCTCAATGGATTCATTCTGCTGGGTTTCCTGGGGTTGTGATCCTCATTGTCTTTTCCTAGGATATTGTCTAAAATTTTTTGGAGTGCTGGTTTGGTATTCATGAAGTTTCTGAGGTGCTCTTTATCATGAAAGTATCTTATTTCTCCATCAATTTTGAAAGATAGTTTTGCAGGGTACATCAATCTCGGTTGGAGGCTGTTTTCCTTTAGGGCTTGAAATATATCACTCCAAGCTCTTCTTGCCTTGAGGGTTTGCATTGAGAAGTCTGCTGTGATTCTGATGGGCTTTCCTTTGTATGTGATTTGTTTCTTTTCTCTCACTGCTTGTAGAATTTTGTACTTTTGTTGGGTTTCTGGAATCCTATTATATGCCTGTATGTAGATTTTTTTTTTATCAAGACTAGCTGGAGTCCTGTATGCCTCACTTATGTGTATGTCAAGTTCTTTTCCCCTCCTTGGGAAGTTTTCTGCCATCACTTCTGTGAAGTTTTTTTTTATGTCATCTGCACTCTCTCCTTTTCTTCATTGACTCCAATTAGTCTTATGTTATTCTCCTTTGCATTGTCTAGCAGCTGTTGGATTGATTTCTCATGTTCCCTTACAATTTTAAAGCAATTTTTCTTCTCCTGGTCACTAATTGCAATCTTATCTTGTATATGTGAAATTCTATCCTCACATTGGTTCATTCTGCTGCGCAGACTTTCGATGGAGTTTTTAATCTCCTGGAAATCTGTTTGCATCTGCTTTATGGATTCCATTTGTTTCCTATGTTGGGATTCCATCATGTTCCTCAGATCCTCTATTTTTTTATCTGTGTCCTCTGGATTTATTAATCATGTCTTGCACTATGAGCACAATTTTTGCTGTTATCTGAGTATTTCTGATTTCATTTTTCCTAGATCCTCTTTTGTTGCCAGTTCAGAGAGTCCAGGTGGTTGAGTATCAGAGTGTTCCATCTCGTTTCCCTTTGGGGTTGCTGTAGGTGATCTGGAAGTCTGTTTTTGAGGCTTGTTTACATGTCTTCTCATTTCCACCAGGGGTGGGGGTGGGAGTGCTTCTGGCACCCAAGTGGCTCACCTTCTCTGCCCTAGGAGCATGGAATCTGAAAAACAAATTTAAAGAGTTTAGATTTTAAAGTTTGAGGTTGTAATATTTCAAAAGTAAGCCTTGAAAACAGCTATATATCTACACAATTTATAATTCGTATCAAAGTTCACAATAAATTAATTTGACATATATTAAAATACTTGTACAGCACTCCCTATCTGAAGTTTCTATTTCTACAGTTTGTTATATACAGTCAACAGAAGTGAATACAATACAATAAGATATTTTGCAGTATATAGTCATTAATTGCTCTTATTAGTTGCTGTTGTTAATCTCTTACTGTGCCTAATTTATAAATCAGATGTTATTATAGATAGATCTGTATATGAAAAACATAGTGCTCTCTATATAGTCAGGTACTATCCATGGTACCAAGCTTTCACTGGAGGTCTTGGAATGTGTCCCACATGTGTAAGGTGGGGGAGAGGTCTGCTGTAGGCACTATATTGTGTGCACAGTAAAACAGAGCACATGTCACAGTAGCACACATTCTTTTAAAGAGGGACATCTTGAATATTAATCCTTCCAGTATTGGAGTTTCCTTGCTAAAACTGGTCTTTGAATGATATTTTAATAATTAGGAGACAGACTCTTTCCCTATCCAGATACATAATGGGTTATTAGTAAATATTTTGTTCTCTTTCCCTCTCTGTTTATATTTTAACTTTTCTTCCTGTTCCTGTGTCTTGTCTTCTATTGTTCATCCACAACTGACACTTGATTCTTAAGATTTTTTTGGTCTTGGAATGTTTGAAACCATTTGGGGAAAAGAGAAGGGACCATGAAAAATGAGTTGTAGAATATCTAAACTTGGGAGTTCTGAGGTAGATGAAAAGGCATTGAAAGCGAGTGCAAACATCCTGTCATTCTGAATAAAAGGATATAAGGAGTTCTGATTTTAGAAACAAACTTTTATATGCTTTTTTTCCTTTTTCTGTTTGTGGTACTGGAAGTCAAATCTAGGACTGCAAATATTCTAAGCACACACTCAACTGGTGAACTCTGCCTCTAGTCCTGACAGTATTCCCTCTCCCTTCTAGCCTGCCGGAATTTACACTTGGTCACTTGAGAACAGTTGCTTTTCTTAAGAGACCAAGTCTTCTTCTATAATTAGAGATAGGTTAAAAAGTCCAGACAACATAGGTATAGCTATGCCACTATAAAAGAGGTAGGACAAATATGGATTTCTTCCTGTTTTGAAATGAGAAAGAAAATTCTAGGTCTCTTACTGTAGAGTAGACGGGTAGAAGAGAGATAATAGAATGCTCATTTGCTCAGTATAAATGAAGACTAGAAGCAGCTCATGTCAAAAAAAAAAAAAGAAGAAGTACCTCGTGTTTTAGCCCTAGCAACTGTTAGGAGAAAGCCTTCACATAGAGTCACCCTTATTCAAAATTATGAGGTTGGAAGATTTTATTGTTCAGTTTGACTTGAGTATTACTTTTGTTCCCTCTGCTTCCTTTTTACTTATTAAAGCTTCATTTTTTTCTAAAGAATCTGAATCTGGGAGGCAAACAATTGATGTCATCCTCCCTTCAATTTACTTTTTAGACACACTGATTACAATTAGAGAGATTTGAGATGATGCCAACAAAGAGCTGTCAGAAAAAATAAGCATATCTATCATATCTAATGCTTGAGTCTATGAAACACTTTCCCCATCTACAAAGAGCAAGAAAGTCTTCTACATGCATTTACCCAGAAATGTCTCAAGTTTATCCTTCTTTATGCAGAGTAGTACTCCATTGTATTAAAAAAAAATCTTCTTTATTCAGTCATCCATTGATGGGCATTTAGGCTGTTTCCAAGATTTAGCTATTGCAAATTGTGCCACCATAAACATGGATGTGCATATATTGCTATGCTATGATGCTTTTAATTCCTTCAGGAAGATATCAAAAAGGGGAATAGCAAGATGAAATGGAGCCTATAGTTTTAGTTTTTTGAGGAATCTCCACACTGATTTCCACCAGTGATGTTGAACATTTTTTCATATATTTAATTTGGCTTTTCTACTTCATCTGAAAAATGTCTATTCATTTCAGATGCCTATTTTTGGATTGGGTCTCTAAATATGGGGAATCTGATTTTTTTGAGTTCTTTACATATTCTAAATATTGGTTCTTTGTCTGAGGAACAGCTCACAAAAAAAATTTTTTCCGCACTGTGGGTTGTCTTTTTCACTCTATTGGTGCTTTCTTTTGCTATGCAAAAGCTTTTTAATAAGACGAGATCCTAGTTGTTGATTCTTTGTGATATTTCCTGTGCAAATATGGTTTTGTTCATAAAGTCTTTACTTACACCTGCGTCTTCAAAAGTTCTACCTATTTGATTTTTCCAGCAGTTTTAGGGTTTCTGTTTTAATATTTAGATCTTTGATCTATTTCAGTTTTAGTTTAGTGCATGATGAGAGATATGAGTCTAGTCTTTGGCATATGGAAAGCCAGTTTTGCCAGCACCATTTATTAAAGAGGCTATCTTTCTTCCAGTGAAGATATTTGGCTCCTTTGTCTAAGATAAGGTGGCTAAGTGTATTTGGAGTTGTTTCTGCATCTTCTCATCTGTTCCATTGACCCTCAAGTCTGTTCTTTTGCCAGTACCATGCTGTTTTTATCACAGTAGCTTTGTATTATAATTTCAAGCTAGAGATTGTGACGTCCCTTGCCTTGCTTTTGTTATTCTAGGTCTCTTCTGGATCCAAATGAATTTTAGGATTGTTCTCTAATTTTGTGAGGTGTGCTGTTGGTATTTTGATGGGGTTTGTATTAAATCTTTAAAACAATTTTGGGAGTATGGCTATTTTGACAATATTGGTTTTTCCTACCCAAGAACAAGGGATATCTTTCCATTTTCTGGTATCCTCTTCAATTTCGTTTATTGGAGTACTGTAAGTTTTCAATGTAAAGGTCTTTTATTTTCTTTGTTAGATTGATTACTAAATATTTCAGTTTTCTTGGATGGTATTGTGAAAGGTGTGATTTCCCTAATTTCTTTCCCAGTGAACTTGTTATTTGTGTACGGGAATGCTATTGATTTTTGAGTGTTGACATTGTATCCAGCTGCACTACAGAATTTGGTTATTGAATCTGGAAGGCTTTTGATGCAGTTTTTGAGGCCTTCTGTGTCATCCACAAATAATGATGACTTCTTTCTTTCATATCTTTATTCCTTTTTTTCTTTCTCTTGTCAAATTGTTCTGGCTAATGTTTCCAGAACTATATTGAATAAGAGTGGTAACATTGGACATCCTTGTCTTTTTCCTGATTTTAGAGTGAAAGCTTTTAGTTTTTGTCCATTTGGTGTGATGTTGTTGGTTTGTCATATGTGGCTTTTATCATATTGAGATAAAGACCATCCATTCCTATTTTCTGTAAGGTTTTTATCATGCTTGGGTGTTGGACTTTGTCAAATGCTTTTTCTGCATCTATTGAGATGATCATGTGTTTTTGTCCTTGGCTCTGTTAACATGGTGCATTACATGTATTGATTTGCATATATTGAGCCATCCCTGCATCCCTGGGATGAATCCTACTTGGTGATGGTATATAATCTTATTGATGATTTGCTGCATACTGTTTGCCACTATCTTAGTGAGAATTTTCGCATCTGTGTTCATTAAGGAGATTGGCCTGTAGGTCCCTTTTTTTGGTTGGATCTTTCTCTAGTTTTGGTATCAGGGTAATGCTTGCTTTCAGGAATGAGGTTGGGAGTTTTGCTTCCCTTTCAATTTCATCAAAGAGTTTGAGGAGTAGTGGCAATAGATCTCTAAATTTCTTATAGGATTGACCAGTGAATCTGTCAGGACCTGGGATTTTCTTTGTTGGTAGGTTTTTAATTACATTTTCAATTTCATTGTTATTGGATTATTTAAAATCTTTATATCTTCTTGATTCAGCTTTGATTTTTCGTATGTTTCTAGAAATCTGTCCATTTCTTCTGTGTATTCCATCTTATTAGAATACAGATTCTCAGAGTAGGTATTAATAATTTTCTGGATTTCTACAGGATTCCTTGTGATTTCATCCTTTTTGTTTCTTCTTTTTTTTTTTTTTTTTTAATTTTGAGACTCTCCCTATGCAGTTCAGGCTGCCCTTGAACTCACTGTGTAGCCCGGCCTGGCATTAAACTTGCAGCAATCCTCCTGCCTCAGCCTCCCAAGTGCTGGGATTACAAGGATATGCCACTATGCTTGGCACCCTTTTCATTCCTAATTATGTGGATTTGAGTCTTTCCCTTTTTTGATAATGTTGGCTAAGGGTTTGTCAATTTTATTTAATCTTTCAGAGAACCAACTCTTTGATTCATTGATTCTTTGTATTGTTTTCTTAGTCTTGATTGTATTAATTTCTGCTCTGATCTTTATAATTTCCTCCCTTGTACAAGCTTTGGGATTGACTTATTATTTTCTAGAAGTTTAAATTCAACATTAGGTTGACTGAGTTTGTTCTAGTCTTCTGTCTCGCTAGATCTCAACCTTTTCAGAACTAAAAACTGGTCTAAAGTTGTCTGTTTCTGTCTTAACACTGTTCTGTAGTATAACATGACATTGACATTAAGCAAGTGAATGCAATGATTGGCTTTTTCCTCTGTCTGGGTGGGTCTTCTCTACAAATGTTTGCAGCTCTGTCCATTTTTTCAGGATTTCCTTTATTTCAGAAGAAGAACTTTGCTGCACTGATTGTTGATACTCCCCCTCCTCAGAAAGCTCTTGAACTCCCATTCTCTGTTGCTCAGCTAGAAGTTACTGAAGTTCCTCCGTAGTCGGTTCTTCTGAGTGTTCCTCCACCAGTTCCTCAACAACACCACTGCCTACCCGCAGGCCTATGGACTCTGCTATAGTATCATCAACCACAGGGTCAATTGAGGGCTCAGGCTCCACTACACAGCCTTCACAATCTTTCTTCTGTATAATTTTAGACCACACTTTCTTCCTGGCAGATCTGTGTCCTTAGAGAGACATTGGCCCAGGATTTCACAATTAACCTCACACAGGAAAGACAAACATTCGAGTCTTAACTCAAGACTTCGGTCATAAATTAAAACTAAAATTCCAGTTGTAACCCAAGTTGTTCGTATGTGAGGCCGGTCATGACTCGAGGGTTCACTGTACAATTAGTAATACCAGTAGCATCAAGTATACCCTAGAAAATAAGAAACTGTTAACTGTTAATTTCCTACCCTTAACAGTATGAATAGGATTTGTAGTTATATAGCCAAATCTAAAACCAGAAAATTGTGAACAGTAAGTATTCCCTCAATACAGCGATTTTACCCTCAGGGAAGGAAATTTAAAAGCAGGTAGGGGAAAAAAATAGAGAAATCGAAGAAGAGAAAGGGATTAAAAATAAGGCTGGAGGACAAAGGAAGTTTACAGAACTTTGGGAACTGGTGAAGAAGGCAAGAGGAAAAGAAGGAAGAGACAGAAACAAGAACAGAGCAAAACAAACAAAAAACTAGAAACAGTGTTCTCAATCGTATAAAAACAAGAAAAAGGAAAATAGAAAATTTTAAATAAAAGCAAAAAAAAGGAAGAAAAGCGGGGGAATAAAAAGGTCACTTCAGGGCATGGCTCTGCTGTCACTGGTTGACAGAGGGGACACATCGAGCCCAGACCTGTGTTGATTAATCCCAGCAAGCCAGCGGTAGGATTATGGCAGTGGTGGATAATCCCAGCAAACCTGGGCCTTTAGTTCTGCTGAAGTTCAGGCTGCTTCTGGTTTCTGGCTGTGTGGCAGGAACTTGAGTTTTTCAGCCTGAAGTATTCTTTGAGTACCTCCTGCCAACTTGAACTTGTTTGCGCCTCACCCTGACACTTGGAGCTGCTAGATGAAGCCAACCTGCAGCTGCTCTGAGTTCTAACTTCCTTTGGCCTCTTTCCAAAATGGCTACTGGCCAATTGCCCTCTCCTGGGGGAGGGGTGGATTGGGCATCTGAATCTGAATTACACACCAGCCACTGCAGTCCACAGTGTCTACTATTCTATTCCACTAGTGCATTTCTCCATGGATGCCTCTGGTGTTGCCAGTAGTCACCGTGCCTCTGCAGCTTCGAGCTTCCCCTCCCACGCCATGAGCAGTGACTCAGGGAGACAGCTCCGCTTGCCACCTCCCTCTTCAGCACCATGGTCCCTCTCTTTGCTCTCCCTGTGGGCTCTAATTCTCACTTGGTCCCAAGGACCCACTTTCCTCCTCCTCCTCCTCCTCCTCCTCCTCCTCCTCCTCCTCCTCCTCCTCCTCCTCCTCTTCCTCATGTTGCTATATTCCAGCATCTGGATTCCAAATATTAGAGAGGCTCTTTGTCTGCTGCTCACCATTCTGCCATTTCTTTCTACTCATTCTAGAACCATGAAATTCTCACAGAATTCTGTACATTTCAGGTTCCTATAAGAAATTTTAACAGCTGGATAAAGTGAGGGAAAAGAGAATTAAAATTAACACAGAAATGTGATAGCCGTATAATGATAAATGGATAGGAAAATATGAGTGTTCTTTAGCTGAAAATACCAAGGTGAGTGAGTGATTAATGAACAAATATAAATACAAAAAGTAAACAGTAATATAATCAACAAATTTACTGAGTAGGGAACTAAATCAATGGAGCAATGAAGATAAATCTCATGTCCCTGATGTTACTCAGATGATTAATGCTAAAAAGAATACTTAAAAGTCTTGACAACATTGCAGGCTACACACTTGCTGTTAGTCATCACCGGGGGACAAATATGCTGTATTCTTTTTGTGATGTCTATCCTAAACCTAGTAGAATTTCTGGCATATTGCAGTTCGGTAAATATCTTGGAATCAAAGGGGAAAGATAAATGATCTTTTGAGACAAAATCAGAATTGGAGACAAATCCAATTTTGTCTGTTTAAATCCCTCAATTGCCTGTATCCCCTAATTAAGGACAGATTCCTTAACTTGGCCAGTAAAGTCCTGCCTGGCTCATCCCTGTCTATTTTTCCTGCCTTCTTTTTTGCCCTCCCATTCTTAGCTTTAGCCATGCTGACCATCTTTCCCTCCTCTGTCCACTTCACAGTGGTAGTGGTGAAGTGGGACTTCTTCCAAATCATTTCTCCACACACTCATAGGAAATGGGATTGTCCAGAGGAAGCCAGGTTGTTCTTCCTCTTCTCTGCCTTGGACAACATTTCTTCATTATCCTGCTTTTTCTCCTCCATAGGTCCATGCTTCTCACAGCACAAGCCCACAACGCTTCCAGCCCAAGATTGGTGGTAACTTCATACTGTTACTGATGTCCTAGTTTCCTTACTGTCTCCTGTGGTATTCAGCTCTTCAAACATCAAACAGCCATTTCTGTTTTAAAATCCCATACTTTTGAGTATTCAGGTGTTTTCTTTTTCATCATAGCCTGACTGATACACCAGTCATCATTTTCTGTGGGAAGCTCTTCCTAACAGAAAACTTCTGGTAAATGTCACAGTTGGAATTTTACACTTAGGTTTGTATGATAAATTTTATCAGTGTTATATCTAGCAACATCTTCCATTACAACAGGTACCATGATTATTTTTGCTGTGAGGATTCAATAAATATTTCTGGGAAGAATGATCCTGGCTCTCTGGCCATAGTCTCCAAGGACCCTTAATATTTTCTCTTCCAGACATTCAGGGTTTCATTGTGACTTTTAGTCACATTTTAGTCTCCTTTCTCCTATTGGGGCTAGTTCTGATCTGTTTTAACCAAATAAAAAATGTTTAGGGTGAGAAAATCCAGAAAATGAGATTTACTATTCAATATTACTTTTGTGACATGCCTAGGTCTTAGAGTAAGAATTTTAGTTTATAAATGTAGCACCTAATGGTATAGATGTTTTATTTCTGACATTCTAAAGCATCAAAAGAACTTCTTATTCTATGTGTGATATTAAGAGTAGCCTCAATACTATGATTAAGTGTGATCTAAAATTTTGCCCGCCTTCCCTTTTAGTTTTGGAGAATATAATAAGCCTTGATAAATGATACTAATGAATCTTCAACTTCCAGATCTACCCATATATTGTTGAATGTTCATACAAAGAATTTAAAAGAGCTTCCTGAAGGAGTGTAATTTCAAAGAACATCTGAGACAGACAAGCTTATAAATATATTAGGACAGATGCCTCAGAGTTGGCATTTTAGTGTGTTTATTTAAGACAGGATGCCTTGAAGGTAGCATTTTGGTATGCCTTTTTAACCATTTGCCATTTACAGTCTTAATCTTATCAAAAGGAAGAGAAAGATTAAAGCAAATAAAGCTTTTTTGAAAATGTCAGTTTTTATGAAAACTTTGGTTTAGTTCAATTTGATAATATCTGTGAATACAGTAGGGACTCAATGCAATTTTCACTATATATAATATTCTATAATTTAACTTCTTAAGTAAACTAAATGCCTTTGAGCTTTAATAGCAAAACTTATGAAACATTTCCACTCTCAGAGTTCATCCTTATTAAAAATAAAGGATGCAATTCCTTGTCTCATGTTTACTTACTGTTTAGTATGATTATGAAATCCTGAGGAAAGATTAGGAACTCATGTTAAAATTTAGAAGTATGAACTGAATCAAATCAGCATAAGGCACTGTAAGTATATGAAGGAAGAAACTGAGTATGAGAAGTAAGTCATTTTATGATCCTTTCCTTTAAGAGAAGTAAGATCAATATTACTTTGTGTATCAGTACTGCTATTAGCAAATAAATGCAGTAAGAGTTTCAGAATAAAGTACTATGACCTTCCAGTGAAGGGAAAATTGGAAAAGAATATATTAAGGAGGTGACATTTGAGCCAACCCTCATAGTATAAATAGGATTTTGAGATAACAAAGGAAATGTTTCAAGGTAAAAGACAGCATAAGCACCAAAAAAGTGAGATTGTGTAAGTCTCCTTAGGATACAATGAATTGCCCAAATTGGCTAAAGTCTGTGGTAGCATAGAAAGATTATGCAAGATAAAGGCAAGTTTGGACCATATTATAGAGTACTCAGTGGTAGGATGTTTGCCATATAATGAAGTAAGACAGAAAGCTACACAGACTGGATGTATGAGGAAGAAGGAGGAAATACCAGACCAAGCAGTTTAGCTGTTATTCTCCAAGACAGTAGGAACTATGGTTTTTAGAATAAAAGTAGTCTCATCAGAATCTTACTTTTGGGAGATTTGGAGCTGGATTTGAGTCTTAACTAGGCCACTTAGCACCATGACCTTAATCAAAGTCTCTAAACCCATCTCATCCACAAGTTCTTCATTCTTCTCTAAAATGGGACTGATAGTGCTTCTCATGGTTGTGTGAAGGCTAAATGAGATTGTCTGCAAATGTCTAGCACAGTACCTGGCACCTAGTAGGTCATATGTTTATTGAATCTGGTAGCAATAGGTAAAGTTAAGGAAAACACTTAAAATAGTAGAGATGAAAGGTAACGAAAGTTTGAACCAGGATGGTAACAATAGAAAATAGAATCGATAACAGTATGTGTTACTTATGGGAATGGAGTTTGGAGTGAGACAGGAAGCTAGAAAGATGGGACATATTGAGGATAATGAAAAAAGAGAAAGAGGATCTCATTCTGAACAAGTTGAATATGAGGGTACAAGTTAGTATCAAAGGGCAGTCCAGGGATGGGATTTTCTTATGTATTTATTTTTATTTTTATATTTTTTGATGTTGTTATTTCAACTTTGAGTGAACTTGTAAGTTGAACACTTTGGGGTTTAAGCTATATTTTAAACTCTCTCTTCTTTTTTTCCAAATAAAAAAACAAGAGTTTGTAGTATAGTAGTAAGAATCTAAATTTTATTCCCCCTGGTGCTGGGGATCAAGCACAGATCTTACACAGGCCAGGCAAGCCTACCTCTGAGGTATTATTTTTAAAGAGCTTTTTTGGTACTGGGGATCAAACTTGGGTCCTTGCGCTTGGGAGGCAGGCGGTGGAACCACTAAGCTAAATCCCCAGCCCAAAGAGCTTTTGAAAGAAAAGTAGGAGGTAATAATCATAAAACTTAAACATTACTTTTAGATTCTGTTATCCAGGACCCTGCAATTTACTGTAATCCAAGCAAAACTGATTGATTCAGTCCATAGTTTCTCTCAAAAGCAGCATCTTTCTATTAAAACTCAGCCAGATAGCTAATTTTCCAAATGATTGTTTAAAGAACACATACATCCTTATGTGAATAGTGTGTTCATAAATGTTTTTCTGGTAAGTTAACAGTTGTATCCAGGTAGGGGAATTCTGGGTGACTTTTACAATCTTCTTTAAGGCAATTTGATTTTTTTTAATAGGAAAAAACATCCCATACTAATTTCCAAAAATATGTAAGTTTTATTTTACAGACTGCTTATTTGATTGTTAAAATATGCAGCATTCCTCAAATTTCATGAATGTGTATATCATTACAGAAATTAAAATTCTGTTTCATGATACTTTATTATGCTTAGTGTTTTCCTACTGAACTACTGACAACATTCTCAGTGTTCAATTTATGATAGATAATTACACACATCATTTATTTAGAAAACAAGCCATCTGTCCAAACTCTAGGAATCACTACATAACCTTTACAGAAATGTAATGAATTATTGAAGTAGTCTTATTTACAATTTTTAAAACATTCTTATTTCATCCAGCGTTATCGTATGCTGTTTGTATGTACACAACTTTCAACTACAGCCACCTGTTTGTTTAGTGCAATCCAATATCAATGTAAATCAGCATGAGTACAAATGAAAAACTCAGCTGTTCCCAAACCCAGTATAAATTTTATTCATGTTCAGCATTTATGTGGAGGCATATACAGTACTTTATGGACTACTAAAAAGGTTGATATAGAACAAATGAATTAAGTGTTGATGTTGCTTGCCCTTCCCTTTCCACTTGCCTGTTTGAAGTTAAAAAATGAAAACTTCAACCTCGTTTTACTTTTAGCCTATTCATCTTAAAGTACCTTCAAGTACTAAGTGACAAAACTTCACATCTACAGCAAAATTCAAAAATGGTTAGTGTTAGAAAACTCAAATGGCTAAGTATCATAAACTCCCTAAATGTTCTAAAATTATTATTAATTACAGATAACTAGAAGTTTTTCCCTATGCTTTGATATTAATGATCCTAATGATCCTTACTCCAAGGAAGTTCTAAATTTCTTATCTTAAACCTTTCTGGAATTTAAGTGTCTGTTTATATTTTGTCCTTAGCTGGAATGGGCAGTAGCTAGTTGACTGCCATCTTCCATACAACAGCCCTTAATAAAAGTGTTGTTCCCAAGTCTCTATTTAGTCCTCTTATCATAAGAAACACTGTCCCATGATTGAGGAAGAGATTTCTCCTGTCCTCTTACCTTGTTACAAAAATGATTTAAAGGGAGTAGGGGAAGGAGATTTATAAAGATACACAGAATATTATCACTAGAAATATGGGGATAAACAAGGTGGCATTTAGGTCAAGTTCAGTTGTAAGAGCTTCTATGTGTGCCAGGTAGTGTGCTGAATGTTTTAAATAAATATCAATATATAAATCAATACACTGAGGACATGTTTCTGTGTCCTTGTACATGTGTCATTGTTTTTAGGTATGCATATTTCACTGTGTATCTTAATACCTCACCTACTGATTAACATCTGGGGTTTTAATTTTCTTGTTGATGTTTTAAAAAAATCTTATGGTTTGGCACACTTCTGTAAAGGACCCAGCAGTAAACATTGGAGGCTTTCCTAAACAGTTATTGTCTCAACTACTAAGTTCTGCAGTTTTAGTACTAATGCTACCCTAGACAGTATAGACAAGTGTGGCTGTTTTATAAGAAAATTTCTTTAAAGTCAGCCCATAGACAGTAGTTTGCTAACCCCTGATTTAAGTAATTCTTTTTTTATGTAAAAAAAATAGGAAAGCCTATTGGTATATATTTCAAAATTGCATTCCAGCTAGAGTAATGCCTAGATGATAGTATTGTGCAAATGTTAATTTTCTTACTTTAATAATGTATTATGAATATATGAAAACGCGCTTGTTAGGAAAAGTATACTTAAGTATTTAGAGATAAGGAACATCGTGTCTGAAACTTATCTCGAAATAAATTTGGGAAAAAATACACAGAGAGAGAAAATATGCTAATCAAGAAATACAGGCTCAGGATAAATGGAGAATTTTTGTTTTATTTTTGTAGCTTTTCTGTTAGTTTAAAATTATTTCAAGGTAAAAAGTTATTTCTTTTTTAAAAAGCCAGGAAAAATTATCTCTAAGGCCCTCTCACTTCCTTAAGATATTAATCATCCTGCAGAAGTATAATAATAATACAAGCTGTGATCCAAATATATGGTGAATGTTTAAATTAAAATTTGTTATAGTAAAGAACACATTGCTATTTATCTCAAAACATGCTCCCTCACTTCAGGCATTCCATTATTCTTGCCATTTTCTGAAGCAGTTCTGGAAGTCCTCTTTCCTGAGTGTGTTTATGAGGTCCTCTTGTGAATGTCTTTGTGATGTATGACCTAAAATACTGTGTGAGACCAGGGATTTAGCTCAGTGGTGCCGTGCCTGCCTGGCAAACGCAAGGTCCTGAGTTCGATTTCCGGTACCCCAAAATGTATATAAATAAGTAAAATACTGTGTGATGAATACTTCTGCTAAGTGCTATCTAATGGAAAGCAGGGTCATAAAAAACATTGTAGTGTGTCCTCGTCTACCTTATTCACTAGATCTGATACCATGCAACATCTGGCTCTTCCCCAAAGTCAAAATGACCATGAAAGATAAACATTTTGAATTGATTCAAGGCATTGAGGCAGCCACAACAGCAAAACTAAAGACAGGTGAACAAGGACTTCCAAACTGTAAGAACAGTGGCAAGAGCAATGGGATAAGTGTGTTTGAAATGAGAGGGGGAGTATTTTGAGAGAAGTTAGTGGCAATATGTCTGTTACTGTAATAAACTCTAAAAATTTAAACATTCACTGTATGTTTTAGTCAAACCTTATGAAGGTGAAGATTAATTTGATTAATCAGAATACGAGCTTTTTTTAAAATTTGACAAAGTAATTAAAAAGGGCCAGGAGTATTCTACTCTACTGTTTCCGTAACAACCTCAGTCTTTGCCTACTTTGTTAGTTGTTTTGTCTCAGTGGAATGGTTGTATAAAATTTAAATGTGTGTCAAATCAAAACATTAATAGAGACTTCAGTCAGATTTAAAAGATAGAAAAAGAAACGTAAGTAGTAATCGTTCAAATGTAATTATTTTCTTAACAACCTTTGAACCTAAGCAAAGGCTCATATTTATTCCTTAGATCTCTTTGGTCAATTGTAGTTGTATAACAGAGTTTACTTTTTCAGCTTATTTCTACATCTTTGTTGTCTCTTAAAGGATGCAGTTCTAATTTACCAGGCAGTTGTTTAGACACCAAGTTAGCCGATGACCAACCTGGCATTCTGTTTTGAGGGGCTTCACTGATATTTTCAGTCATAAATAAGTCTGTCTAAGGGACAATAATGGAAGTGCCTCGATTATGCTAGACATTTATGCCCGTAATTTCATTCAATCTCAACAATAACTAGTATGGTAGTTAGTAGTCTTCTTTGTTGTATTTGGGTATGGTTTATGTTCCTCAGTTTCATGTGTTGGAAGAATGGTCCCCTGTTTGGCATGTGACAGGTGATAAAATCTTTTAAGAGGTGGGACCTGTTGGGAATTCCTTAGGTCACAGGGAGGAGGAGTTCCCTTCAGGAAGGGATTAGGGTAGTTTTTTTCATGGGACCACAGAACTCTTGCAAGAGCAAGTTATAAGGAGACCAGCCCCTGAGTTGCTTTCTGGCTTCTTGTCTTGCCATGTGATCTCTTCCTCCACCACATGCTCCCACTGTTGTGAGGGCACCCACCATGAAGTCCTCACCAGAGCCTGGCCACAGCTGGTGCCATACCTGTGAGCTAAGTTAAACTCTGTTTTTCATAAGTAGCCTCCCTCAGGAATTTTGTTATAATAATGAAAAATGAACGAATGTACCCTTTTTACAAATAATTCTCACAGTAGCTAAATCATTTCTCAAGATCACAAAAAATTCTGGCTTATAAATGCAACCGGAATCCAAACCCAACTTTGAGTACAAAACTGCCCCAGACAACATTATAGTTTTTCTGCAGAACGTTTTGAATTTGCTGTCATTCTCAGGGAGGGCTGATGCAAGGTTTGTTTTAGAGGACAGGGCAACAGGGAAGAATGAAGAGGGGAGGGAAAGAGAATTCATATGACAGGAATATATGTTTCTCTTTATGCATGTTTAGCTGAGTATTAATGGAGTTGACAGGATCATCAGTTACACTTGTGAGTTTAAAGGTGGTAGACAATAAAATAGGAAATGTAGCCCTAGATCCTTATCAACCTTGTTTGCTTCCAGTTGGGATGGACAGTAAAGCTATTAGTCACCAGTATGGTAGTAATTTGTGCCTCATAACGATAAATAATTTGAACTGACACCTTGTATTCAATAAAATTACCAGAAAATTACATTTCTAACACATTCTGCACCATTTGTGTTGTACATAGAAGTTCATCTTGTAAACAACTCAAAAAGTAAGTTTGGAGATAAATCTTTAATATGCTAGCCATAATTGATTGAGTCCCTGATATCCAAAATTGAATTACCAAGCCCCAAAAGCAGGGTAAGCAAAGATAATATAATATATACATTGGTCCATCAAATACAATGCTTTTTAGTCACAGTGTTAGTCCATTTGACAAAAATCATGTAAATTGGGATGGCTCATAAACAACAGGAATTTATTTTTCACAGATCTAGAGGCTGGAAAGACCAATAGCAAGTTCCAAGCAGACTTGTATGATGGAAGCCTGCTTCTTGGTTCATAGAGGGCCATCTTTTCCTTGTGCCCTGCATGGTGGAAGGGACAGGAAGACTCCTCAGATTTTTTTTTATAAGAAAGATCCTGATAACCACTCTACGACATAATTACCTCCCAGAGGCCCACCTACTATCATCATTTTTGAGATTAAAATGTCAGCATACAAATTGAAGAAGGGCTGGCCTAGATATATTCAGTCCATAGCGCTCCACTTTTTTTTCAAAATGTTACTTAGCATGTAACATTTTGGTTACTTTGACCAAAGGAGTTTTAAATTCTCATGAACACAGTGACCAAATTTTACAGGCCCAAGGAGATTTCCTAACACATTTGAATGGTTTTTGACGGCCATTTGTATTTGAATAGTCCCAGAATAACCAAGTTATTTGTGGGAATAATCAAATAGTTCTACTTTCAGAAATGTTTGGGTTTCCAAAACCTCATTTTATATGCAGATTTTGGGGGGAATCTTTCTACTTGTTACTCTAATTCTACCTTTGCTTAGAATATTTACTCAGCCAGAGGGGTTCTGAAGCCAGAAGGGTGTTTTCCGGGGTAATAAGAATTAAGACAATAAGAACCCTAGGTAGAGGTAGTTATAAAAATGAGGGGAAAACCTGATAAATCTTTGTAACCTCTGAGAAAGTAAGGCACACTGGAGAACTGGTCTGGTGGTCCTAAAAAGAGATTGGGGGAGGAGAGAGAAGAGGGAGGATGGAGGGTGTAAAGATGTGGATTTAACAGAAATGGGGCTTCCCGTGTAACATGTACTCTTGGCCGGGCTACAGAAATCCATGTTATAACAGAAAGAATATATGTTTCAATTCTTTAAAATTGTATGCAGCATAGGGCTGGGGATTTAGCTCAGTGGTGCCACTCCTGCCTCGCAAGCACAAGGTCCTGAGTTCCATCCCTGATACCAAAGAGGGGAAAAAAATGAAGCAAACATTGCCCACAAAATTGTATGCAACAAAGTCACTTCATATAGATACATTAGTACTTGAGTAAAATAAAGTCCTACAATGAGTAAGGAGTGCTCTTGCAGAGAATATTAAATGATGGAGATTGAACTATGTACATTGTTCCTTCCTCAAAGCTCCTCTCTTCTGTAGCCAGTTGCTATTTGTCACTTTGTCATCTCTCATCACCATGCTTCTCATAAAAGAAAGTTCCTGCAGGGAGCATTTCTGTTGCTGGGCCATCACTGCTGTCCACTTCCTGGCTATCTGCAAAGAGCCGTGTTAAGTATAATTTCTTTTCCCCATTTAATTTTGTTGTTCTGGCTTTTTTTGTCCTGGCTGGTTCAGAGCCTTTAAGAAAGAGATAGTGAGGAATTAAGTTGTGGCCTGTCTAGATAGGTGGGAAAGAAGTAATTTTTCCTCTTCGACCCTGGCTTGGACAGGGCATGCAGTCAGGCTGGCCTGAGTTAGATCCAGACCTTGGAGTTAACACTTGTACTGCTGTGGTGAGACCTGTTGTGGTACTTTGCACCATGTTACCCATTATGTTTAGGCCTTCGGAAATTGGATGTTGTATTTTTTGCAACTATCTGTTAAGGATGAATCTGCGCATTCTTTCCAAGTCACGAGTGTCAGCTCAGCTGCAGATTTCCCTGAGAAAAACAGACTTTGCTAATAATTATATTTTTAGGGCCTCATCTTTCATTTACAGATTTAGTTTAGTCTTTGAGCTGTATGAATATGGATAATAGAGGAGTGGTCTATAAAAAGAAACATTTAATGGTTTAAAAATACATATTTCTTTTTGTTGTTGTTGTTGTTGTTGTTAAATTCTTTTATTGGTACATTTTAGGTATATAACACAATTACATTTCTCATTGGGAACTTGTACCTTTACATGATGCATCTTGGTTCTTATTTTTTGCCCATTCCTAGCCCTCCCTTTACCCCCTCCACCCTTCCCTACTTACAAAGACTGTATTTCCATTTTTTACATTTCTCAGCATTTTTCCTTTCCCTTTTTTCCTTTCCCCTGCCCCTCCTACTACCCCTACCCCTTTGGACCTTTTCTTCCTATTTTGCATTATTGATTATTCATTCTAATCATTGGTACATTTTAGGTATACAATATAATGACATTCATCATTGGAAATTTGCACCTTTACATAAACTCTCTTGGTTCTTATTTTTCACCCTTGCCCAGCCCCCCCTTCAACCCCTCCATTCCTCCCTATTTACAAAGATTTTGTTCCTATTTTTCCATTTTCTCATATTAATCCCATTCCCTTCTATCCTTTCCCCTATCCCTCCCACTTCCTTCCCCTTTGCCCCTTTTCTTCCTATTTCACATTACCTATTATACATTTTAGTCCTTATTTACACTTTCAGTTTCTCACACCAGAGAAACTTCTGAATTTATACATGTGTGTCCTATTTATTTCACTTAGGAGTATCGGCTCAATGTGCATCCACTTAGCTATAAATGTCTCTACTTTCTCATTTTTTATGGCTGAGTAGTACTCCATTTTATTTTTTAAAAACCACATTTTCTTTATCCAGTCTCCAGTTGATGGGCATTTGGGCTGTTTCCAAGTTTTAGCTATTACAAACTGTGCTGCTATGAACATGGGCACACATATATCACTGTAGAATGATTCTTTTAATTCTTTGGGGAAGATCCCCAGCAGTGGAATAGCGGGGTCAAGTGGGACTTCCAGTCCTAGTTCTTTGAGGTATCTCCATACTGATTTCCACAGTGGTTGCACCAGTCTACACTCCCACCAGGAGTGGAGCAGGGTTCCTCTTTCCCCACAGCCCCACCAGCATTTGTTATTGGTTGAGTTCATGATAGCAGCCATTCTTTCTGGTGTGAGGTGGAATCTCAACATTGTTTTCATTTGCATCTCTCGAAAGACAAGTGATGTTGAACATTTTTTCATGTATTTATTTGCTATTTCTACTTCTTTGTCTGAGAAATGTCTGTTCATTTCAGTTGCCCATTTTCGTATTGGATCTTTGAATTTGGGAGGTCTGATCTTTTTAAGTTCTTTATAGATTCGAGATAGTAGACCTTAGTCTGAGGAAAAGCAGGTGAAGATTTTTTCCCGCATTGTGGGTTGTCTCTTCACACTGCTGGTGGTTTCTCTTGCTGTGCAGAAGCTTTTTAATAAGAAGAGATCCCACTTTTTGATTGTTTGTGATAGTTCACGGGCAACTGAGGTTTTGTTCATAAAATCATTTCCTACACCGATGTCTTCAAGAGTTCTACCTAACCTCTGTTCCATCTGGTTCAGCGTTTGTATTTTAATATTTAGATCTTTAATCCATTTCGATTTTAGTTTAGTGCATGGCGAGAGATACAGATCTAGTTTTAATCTTTGACAAGTTGAAACCCAGTTTTTCCAGCACCATTTATTAAAGAGGCTATCTTTCCTCCAGTGAGGATGTTTGGCTCTTTTATCGAAGATGAGATGGCTGAGTGTTTCTGGCGTTGTTTCTGCATCTTCTAGTCTGTTCCTCTCGTCCTCAGGTCTGTTTCTTTGCCAGGACCATGCTGTTTTTATCACAGTAGCTTTGTAGTATAATTTCAAGTTGGGGGTTGTGATACCCCCTGCCATGTCTCTGTTACCTAGAATTGCTTTTGCTATTCTGGGTCTCCTCTTGTTCCAAGTGAATTTTTGGATTGTTTTCTCAAGGTCCATGAAGTATGCTGCTGGGATCTCAATTGGAATTGCATTAAATCTATATAGCAGTTTTGGAAGTATGGCCATTTTCACTATATTAATCCTTCCTATGCAGGAGCAGGGGATGTCTCTCCATTTTCTGATACAATCTTCAGTCTCTCTTTTCAGAGTGCTATAGTTTTCAGAGAAGAGGTCTTGGATTTCTTTTGTTAGGTTGATTCCTAGGTATTTCAGTTTTTTGGATGCTATTGTGAAAGGAATTGTTTGCCCTATTTCTCTCTCAGTGAGTCTGTCATTCGTGTAGAGGAAAGCTATTGATTTTTGTGTGTTGACCTTGTAACCAGCTACTTGACTGAATTTGGTTATTAAGTCTAGAAGACTTTTGGTGGAGTTCTTGGGGTCTTCTATATAGAGTATCAGGTCATCTGCAAATAATGACAATTGGACTTCTTCATTTCCCATCTTTATTCCTTTTATTTCTTTTTTCTAATTGCCGTGGCTAATGTTTCCAGAACTATATTGAACAAGAGTGGTGATAGTGGACATCGTTGTCTTGTTCCTGATTTTAGTGTGAAGGATTTCAGTTTTTGAACATTTAGTATGATATTGGCTGTTGGTTTTTCATAGATGGCTTCTATCAGTTTGAGGTAGAGACCATCTATTCCAATTTTTTGTAGGGTTTCTATCATAAATGCATGTTGGATTTTGTCAAATGCTTTTTCTGCGTCTGTGGAGATAATCATATGGTTTTTGTCCTTGGCTCTATTGATATAGTGTATTACATTGATTGATTTGCATATATTGAACCATCCCTGCATCCCTGGGATGAATCCCACTTGATCAGGGTGTATGATCTTCTTGATGATCTTCTGCATTCTGTTTGCCAGTATCTTATTAAGGATTTTTGCATCTATGTTCATTAATGAGATTGGCCTATAGTTCCCCTTTTCGGTTGGCTTTGTCTGCTTTGGGGATCAAGGTGATGCTTGTTTCCAGAAATGAATTTGGGAGTATTGCTTCCTTTTCAATTTCATTGAAGAGTTTAAACAGTAGTGGCAGTAGTTCCTCTCTAAATGTCTTGTAGAATTCAGCAGTGAAGCCATCAGGACCTGGGCATTTCTTAGTTGGTAAGTTTTGAATTATGTTTTCAATTTCATTAGTTGATATTGGGTTGTTTAGAATTTTTAGGTCTTCTTCGTTCAACTTTGGTAATTCATATGTATCTAGGAATCTGACCATTTCTTCTGTATTTTCCATCTTATTGGCATATAGGTTCTGGAAGTAGGTATTGATGATCCTCTGGATTTCTGCTGGGTCTGTTGTCATTTCACCCTTTTCATTCCTAATTGCACGGATTTGTGCCTTTTCTTTCCTTTTTTTGATAAGGTTGGCTAAAGGTTTGTCAATTTTGTTGATTCTTTCAAAGAACCAACTCTTGGCTTCATTGATTTTTTTGTATCGTTCTCTTAGTCTCCATTGCATTGATTTCTGCTCTGATCTTTATAATTTCCTCCCTTGTATGGGTTTGTCCTGCTCTTCTTTTTCTAGAAGCTTGAGGTTCAGCATCAGGTTGTTTAATTGGGTTCATTCTGTTTTCCTAATATGCATATTCACTGCTGTGAATTTCCCTCGTAAAGACTGCTTTCATCGTGTCCCATAGATTCCAATATGTTGTATTGTCATTGTCATTTAATTGGAGGAACTGTCTGATTTCTTCTTTAATTTCCTCTGTGATCCATGGTTATTCAGAAGTGTGTTGTTCAATTTCCACGTGTTTATGAAATTTTTCCAGTTTCTTTTGTTTTGGATCTCTGATTTCATCACACTATGGTCTGATAATATACAGGGGATAACTTCAGTTCCTTTGCACTTACTTAAACATGTTCTATGTGTGAGTATGTGGTCTATTTTGAAGAATGACCCATGTGCATCTGAGAAGAATGTGTATTCTGATTTTGTGGGGTGGAAGACTCTGTAAACATCTGTTAAGTTCATTTGTTCAAGAGTTTGATTGAGTTTTAGTATTTCATTACTTATTTTTGTCTAGTTGTTCTATCTATTTGTGACAGTAGGATGTTGAGGTCCCCCACTACAATTGTATTAGTGCATATATGATTTTTCATGTCTGTTAGTATTTGTTTTATATAGTTGGGTGCACTAGTGTTTGGTGCATAGATATTTATGATTGTCATCTCTTTCTCTTGGATTGTTCCCTTTACAAGGATGTAGTGTCCTTCTTCGTCTCTCTTCATCAGTGTTGGTTTGAAATCTGCAAAGAGGATAGCTACTCCTGCTTTTTTTGGGGTTCCTGTCACATGGAGTATTGTTTTCCACCCTTTAACTTTCAGTCTATGAGTTTCACTTTGAATTAAGTGTGTTTCTTGTATGCAACATATTGTTGGATTTTGTTTCTTGACCCATTCTGCCAGTCTGTTTCTTTTGACTGGTGAATTGAGACCATTAACCTTGATGGTTATAACTGATAAGTATTGACTTGTCATTGACATGACTCTTTCTTTTTGTTGGGTTCTCCCACTTTACATTTAATTTCTTGTCATGCCAGATGGGTTCATTCTGCTTTGCTTCCTGGGGTTGTGATCCTCAATGTCTGTTCCTAGGATATTGTGTAAAATTCTTTGGAGTGCTGGTTTGGTATTCACAAAGTTCCTAAGGTGCTCTTTGTCGTGAAAGTATCTTATTTCTCCATCAATTTTGAAAGATAGTTTTGCAGGGTACATCAATCTGGGTTGGAGGCTGTTTTCTTTTAGGGCTTGAAATATGTCACTCCAAGCTCTTCTTGCCTTGATGGTTTGTATTGAGAAGTCTGCTGTGATTCTGATGGGCTTTCCTTTGTATGTGCTTTGTTTCTTTTCTCTCACTGCTTGTAGAACTTTGTTCTTCTGATGAGTTTCTGGAATCTTAACAATTATATGCCTATGTGTAGATTTGTTTTGATCAAGGCTATTTGGAGTCTGTATGCCTCACTTATGTGTATGTCAAGTTCTTTTCCCCTCCTTGGGAAGTTTTCTGCCATTACTTCTGTGAAGAGTTTTTTTATGTCATCTGCACTCTCTCCTGTTTCTTTATTGACTCCAATCAGTCTTATGTTATTCTTCTTTGCATCGCCTAGCAGCTGCTGGATTGATTTCTCGTGTTCCCTTAAAATTTTGAACCAATTTGTCTTTTCCTGGTCATTAATTGCAATCTTCTATATCTGAAATTCTGTCCTCACATTGGCTCATTCTGCTGTGTAGACTTTCAATGGAGTTTTTCATCTCCTGGAAATCTATTTGCATCTGTTTTTTGGATTCCATTTGTTTCCTGTGTTGGGATTCCATCATGTTCCTCAGCTCCTGTCTAGATTTATTAATCATGTCTTGCACTAGGAGCGCAATGTCTCCTGTTATCTGAGAAATTATTTCTGATTTCATTTTTTCCAGATCCCCTTTTGTTGCCAGTTCAGTGGGTCCAGGTGGTTGAGTATCGGAGTGTTCCATCTCATTTCCCTTTGGGGTTGCTGTAGGTGATCTGGAAGTCTGGTTTTGAGACTTATTTACGTGTTTTCTCATTTCGACTCGGGGCAGGGGGGATGCTGTTGGCACCCACGCCGCTCACCTCCTCTGAGCTGGGAGAGGTGGGACAGGGGCCAGGAGTGGCGGTAGGGGTTGTGGCCCAAAATCCCTTCCCTCTGTGCTTGGAGCAGCAGGAGGGATGCTGGTCGGAAGCCCATTCTTCTGGACCAGGAGCAGCGGGATGGCGGCTCAGAAGCTCCTACCTCTGGGCCGGGAGCGGCGGTTCGGACGCTGGCCCAAAAGCCAAAAATCCATGTTTCTTAATGAAACTTTCTTGGTATACCAATTTTTTAAACGGTATATTTTACACCCAGCAATCAAACTTTAAAGCAATTTGAACACATTTTAAACATTTGATTTTTAAGGTTTCTTGTTGCATTAAAAAAAACAAACTACTGTGTTTTCTACATGCTGATATTCATGGAATTGGTATGATTTTTTTTAAGTGTTTATTTGTATATGTTTGCTGAATGTAATGATTACATTCATTGACAGATTTGATACATGTACATGTTTTAATTCCTTTCCCTTCCCCTTGCACTCCCCCACCCCGTCTCAGTTCCCCTTCCCATTTGCAGAGGATGCATGTCTATATGTCAAATTATCTTTTGTTTTGCTCTTTAAATTATTTATACTTGGGATTTTTTTACGTAAGAGAAACCATGCAATATTTATGTTTGTGTGTCTGATTTATTTCAGATAAGATTATGGTCTCAAGGCACATCTGTTTTCTTACAAATGACTCAAATTTATCCTTCTTTATGGCTGAGTACTACTCCACTGTAAATAGACCACATTTACTGTAAAATTGGGATGATTTTTTAAAGACTCAAATGGATCATCATGAATTAGATATTATTTGCATGTCATATTAGTATCTAGTCATATTATACATTAATACGTTCAAACACAATTTCTGTCACAGTTACCATTTATTACCGTTGACCGTCCTGGGCATAGAACTAGTGGTAGAATTGAAAGTGTTAGTCCACAGATCAAAATTATTTCCCTCCTCACATAGACTAAGCTTGTCAAAGAGCTGTTAATACTGAAGTTTCTTCAGTTCCTCAAATATGTCATGGGAGCCCTCACCTCGTGCCTTCAAAGCCGCTGCTTCCTTGATAGACTGTTTTCATTCCTGGGCTGGCCTGGTGAGACTTATCTTTCAGGTATCCCTTTGTTTTTCAGTGATGGCCCTCCTGCTTTGTAACTGATGGTAAAGTGGCTCCTGTTAGGTCACTTACATATGAGTTTAGTTACTTGTTTGTGCCCACCTTTTCACTTCCATGAGGCCAGAAAGCTGATCTGCATTGTTCACAGTTGTGTGGCGCCTGGCCCACACCGCGCCTAAACACTTACATGAATGCATCCGTGAGTGCACTTCTTCCCCTTACTTTTCTTCCTCTTTCCATGAAGTTTTATTAAACCAGTTTCTTTGATCAACATTGATTCTTCTGAAAATATGACAGCCATTTCATTTAGAGGGCAAAGTTATAAAACACATCAATATTTCTGCAGGTTGTGAACATTCTTTTTATTATAATGTGTTGAGAATTAGAATAGGTATTCATTTAAAGAATGGGCCAAAAGGACTGGGAATGTAATCTATATTTAAAAGTTCTGTGGAAAATTAAGTTTTATGCCAGTGTCATGTACATGTGTATACTGATTACTATATTTTATATTTTTTCTTTCTCTCACTGCTCTACAAAAAAAGCTGAGAAATATTTCTCATGATGTATTTTTCAGAAATTTATTTGAGAAAAGCATGTTCAAAATATACCTGGTTACAGTGATTTAGGAGCTTTCACTTAATTATCTTTTTTAGTTGGGTTTTTGTTGTTTACTCAGTGATGCAAGCGCTTACAGGAGAGAACAGTTTATGTAAGTTTTTAAAAGTTATATTGATGTGTTGTTGAAATATATCCTCTTCTTATCCATCATATAAAATTATGTTTGTGTTAGGAAAGGATTAAAAATCAATGTGTTGTTTTCCCCTTTACGGGAAAATAAGGCATCCCAGCTGGGTCCAAGAAAGACTAAAACGATGTCAGCATGGGAGAGCTCTTAAAAGCTGTCTTGGTGTTATTAAATTGCTCTCTCCAAGAGAGATACACATACAACTAGAATTTTTAACCTGTGACTGACACTATTGGTGAAGTTAAGTGCAGGTTGTCTGCAGTCTTGAATATATCGATCCTCATGATTCAACTCATACAATTACTGTTTAGTTAGCATGTGTGAGCAGTTCTTGATAATTGTTAGACATTAAGGGGGAAAGTAATGGCCTAGAAACAGTCTTTCTACTCAAGTAGAAATCTACATCAAATATCAGGCCAGTTGACATAGCCTAAAGCCACAATGAGTACATCCTACCTTTATTATTTATTTGTAGATTTCCACTTTGATAAATACAACATTTTTATTTTAATGAGATATTGTTCATGACAATCTGTAGCTCAATCCCTGATAAGCTAGAATCTATGAGAGAGAAACAAATGCTCATTAAAGCTAGTTCAAGCAAAGAAAGGTACTTGTACTAAGGATAGCAAGGCGTTTCTTAGGCTCCTAGAACAGGCATAGGTTGTAAAGGTGAGGTTCTGCAGAGCTTTTAAGCAGGAGTGCAACCAGGCCTTAGAAACTAACTAGAATCAGTGACTAAGATCAGGCCAGTGTGTGTGTGTGTGTGTGTGTGTGTGTATGTGTCTGTCTGTCTGTCTGTCTGTCTGGTTCTCTGGCTCTCTCCCTGTTTTCCTCTATTTTTCTCCTCTTCCTCTCCTCCTCTCCCTCTCCCAAAGCTGGAGAAGGCTTAGAAAACATTGGTGCCAATACTGAGCATATAGCAGGTGTATAATAAATACTACCAATTTTATTTTTCTTTCTCTTATAAAATATCAGTTATGCCACAAAGAGTACAGGTTTCAGAACATGCTTAAATATATATTAATAGATGTCGCAAACTCCATATGTGTGTGTTAAAAGATAACATATTGTAGGATGTTATGTTTGATAATCAGATATGTAGAATTCTGTAATGGATTTATGAAACATTGCTTCTTTTTCCAAGTAAAACATACTCTATTTAATCAGGGTAGGAGTTTGCTCCTATATTAAATATCAACTGATATCATCCTGATGATTTTAATTTCCTGATGTGCCTCTGTCACCACCTCTTTATTCTAACAGTGCTACTCCATAGCCCAGAATAGTAGCTTCTCCCATTCCAGCTCCTAGACTGTCTGTTCACATTCTTCTTGTTCCTTAAGACATAATCTAAATGCCATATCCGTAAGCAGTCTTCCCCCAGTCACTTAGCCAGAGGCAGTCTTTGCTTCCCTTAAATTCCTGTCACAGTTTGTTCATGCATATGAACAAAGCACATCATGCTTCAGTCTCGGACTATTGCTTGGAAACTCTCAAAACTAACCACTGTTTAGATATTGACCACAATGCCACCAATCTCTTGACAAGGATAGGGTCCTTGTGGTCTGAACAGACTCAGGCTCTGAATCTATTATGTAAAACTTGCATCACCTCATAATTTGACTTGGACAGTTTGGCCTGCACTTTCCAGATATATTCCATGAATGTAACCCGTGACTCACAAAGAAGAAAAATAACCCAATTTTAGCTTTCCTGCCTCATCAGTCTTGATCCTTCCTTGGGATCATGAGGGAACCAAATTTCCTTTATTCTCCGGCAGAAACATAGAAAGCCAACTTCCACCTTCTACAGGGATTTTGAGTGAAAAGTTCTGTTTACTTCAATTGTAGCTAATCTTTTGGAATAGGGAAGCATCCAAATCTTGGTAGAACTTAAAAACAGCCAGTTTGTTAAGGAAATACTATTAGTGGTGATAGGAATTGATGGAAGCCTTCCTCCTATCCATAATCATAGACATTTTGTTCTTTAGCACCTCCATTCTCTTTTTAAATAATGATCTCATGCTTAGCTATCCAAAGGACAATGTAAAATTGTTCCATGTTTGTTTTTTTCTTTACTCTGCTATGAGGAATAATTTTCTTCTGCTGCTATTCCTTTAACCTCCTTTCTTTTTCTTTCATTTATACCTAACTATAATGTGTCTTTAGTCCCCTTGCATAGATTAAATACTCTGGTGGGATGAAAACCTAATAATTTTGTGAACAGGTAGATATTTACTACCATCAATATAATTTTTTTTAAATTCTTTTATTGGTACATTTTAGGTATACAACACAATTACATTTCTCATTGGGAATTGTACCTTTACATAATGCATCTTGGTTCTTATTTTTTCCCCATTCCTAGCCCTCCCTTCACCCCTCCACCCTTCCCTATTTACAAAGACTTTATTTCCATTTTTTCCATTTCTCAGCATTTTTCCTTTCCCTTCTTTCCTTTCCCCTGACCCTCCCACTACCCCTACCCCTTTGGAACTTTTCTTCCTATTTTGCATTATCGAATATTCATTCTAATCATTGATACATTTTAGGTATACAATATAAGGACATTCATCATTGGAAATTTGCACCTTACATAGTCTCTCTTGGTTCTTATTTTTCACCCTTGCCCAGTCCTCCCTTCAACCCCTCCAGTCCTATTTACAAAGATTTTGTTCCTATTTTTCCATTTTCTCATATTAATCCCATTCCCTTCTATCCTTTCTCCTAGCCCTCCCACTTCCTTCCCCTTTGCCCCTTTTCTTCCTGTTTCACATTATCTATTATACATTTTAGTCCATATTTACACTTTCAGTTTCTCACACCAGAGAAACTATTCGGTATTTATACACGTGTGTCCTATTTATTTCACTTAAGAGTATCACCTCAATGTGCATCCACTTAGTTATAAATGTCTCTAATTTCTCATTTTTTATGGCTGAGTAGTACTCCATTTTATTTTTTAAAAACCACATTTTCTTTATCCAGTCTCCAGTTGATGGGCATTTGGGCTGTTTCCAAGTTTTAGCTATTACAAACTGTGCTGCTATGAACATGGGCACGCATATATCACAGTGGTATGATTCTTTTAATTCTTTGGGGAAGATCCCCAGCAGTGGAATAGCAGGGTCAAATGGGACTTCCAGTCCTAGTTCTTTGAGGTATCTCCATACTGATTTCCACAGTGGTTGCACCAGTCTACACTCCCACCAGCAGTGGAGCAGGGTTCCTCTTTCTCCACAGCCCCGCCAGCATTTGTTATTGGTTGATTTCATGATAGCAGCCATTCTTTCTGGAGTGAAATGGAATCTTGGCGTTGTTTTCATTTGCATCTCTCGAATGACCAGTGATGTTGAACATTTTTTCATGTATTTATTTGCTATTTCTACTTCTTTGTCTGAGAAATGTCTGTTCATTTCAGATGCCCATTTTCGGATTGGGTCTTTAAATTTGGGAGGTCTGATCTTTTTAAGTTCTTTATAGATTCGAGATAGTAGACCTTTGTCTGAGGAAGAGCAGGTGAAGATTTTTTCCCACATTGTGGGTTGTCTCTTCACACTGCTGGTGGTTTCTCTTGCTGTGCAGAAGCTTTTTAATAAGAAAAGATCCCATTTGTTGATTGTGCTAGTTCACGGGCAACTGAGGTTTTGTTCATAAAATCTTTTCCTACACTGATGTCTTCAAGGGTTCTACCTAACCTCTGTTCCAAGTGGTTCAGAGTTTCTATTTTAATATTTAGATTTTTAATCCATTTCGATTTTAGTTTAGTGCATGGTGAGAGATATAGGTCTAGTTTTAATCTGTGGCAAGTTGAAGCCCAATTTTTCCAGCACCATTTATTAAAGAGGCTATCTTTCCTCCAGTGAGGGTGTTTGGCTCCTTTGTCGAAGATGAGATGGCTGAGTGTGGCTGGCATTGTTTCTGCATCTTCTAATCTGTTCCACTGGTCCTCAGGTCTCTTTCTTTGCCAGTATTATGCTGTTTTTATCACAGTAGCTTTGTAGTAGAGTTGCAGGTTGGGGATTGTGATACCCCCTGCCATGTCTCTGTTACCTAGAATTGCTTTTGCTATTCTGGGTCTCTTCTTGTTCCAAGTGAATTTTTGGATTGTTTTCTCAAGGTCCATGAAGTATGCTGCTGGGATCTCAATTGGAATTGCGTTGAATCTATATAGCAGTTTTGGAAGTATGGCCATTTTCACTCTATTAATCCTTCCTATGCAGGAGCAGGGGATGTCTCTCCATTTTCTGATACAATCTTCAGTCTCTCTTTTCATAGTGCTATAGTTTTCAGAGAAGAGGTCTTGGATTTCTTTTGTTAGGTTGATTCCTAGGTATTTCAGTTTTTGGGATGCTATTGTGAAAGGAATTATTTACCCTATTTCTCTCTCAGTGAGTCTGTCATTCGTGTAGAGGAAAGCTATTGATTTTTGTGTGTTGACCTTGTAACCAGCTACTTGACTGAATTTGGTTATTAAGTCTAGAAGACTTTTGGTGGAGTTCTTGGGGTCTTCTATATAGAGTATCATGTCATCTGCAAATAATGACAGTTTGACTTCTTCATTACCTATCTTTATTCCTTTTATTTCTCTTTCTCTTGTCTAATTGCTGTGGCTAATGTTTCCAGAACTATATTGAACAAGAGTGGTGATAGTGGACATCCTTGTCTTGTTCCTGATTTTAGTGTGAAGGATTTCAGTTTTT
Organism: Heterocephalus glaber; assembly: GCF_053883595.1. NCBI lineage: Eukaryota > Metazoa > Chordata > Mammalia > Rodentia > Bathyergidae > Heterocephalus > Heterocephalus glaber. The sequence continues at coordinate 67,088,150 of NW_028258320.1, forward strand.
GAACATTTAGTATGATATTGGCTGTTGGTTTTTCATAGATGGCTTCTATCAGTTTGAGGTAGAGACCATCTATTCCAATTTTTTGTAGGGTTTCTATCATAAATGCATGTTGGATTTTGTCAAATGCTTTTTCTGCGTCTATGGAGATAATCATATGGTTTTTGTCCTTGGCTCTATTGATATAGTGTATTACATTGATTGATTTGCGTATATTGAACCATCCCTACATCCCTGGGATGAATCCCACTTGATCAGGGTGTATGATCTTCTTGATGATCTTCTGCATTCTATTTGCCAGTATCTTATTAAGGATTTTTGCATCTGTGTTCATTAATGAGATTGGCCCATAGCTCTCCTTTTCGGTTGGGTCTTTCTCTGCTTTGGGGATCAAGGTGATGCTTGTTTCCAGAAATGAATTTGGGAGGACTGCTTCCCTTTCAATTTCATTGAAGAGTTTAAACAGTAGTGGCAGTAGTTCCTCTCTAAATGTCTTGTAGAATTCAGCAGTGAAGCCATCAGGGCCCAGGCTTTTCTTAGTTGATAACTTTTTAATTACATTTTCAATTTCATTGGTTGATATTGCGTTGTTCAGAATTTTTAGGTCTTCTTCGTTCAACTTTGGTAATTCATATGTATCTAGGAATCTGACCATTTCTTCCGTGTTGTCCATCTTATTGGCATATAGGTTCTGGAAGTAGGTATTGATGATCCTCTGGATTTCTGCTGGGTCTGTTGTCATTTCACCCTTTTCATTCCTAATTGCATGGATTTGTGCCTTTTCTTTCCTTTTTCTGACAAGGTTGGCTAAGGGTTTATCAATTTTGTTGATTCTTTCAAAGAACCAACTCTTGGCTTCATTGATTTTTTGTATCATTCTCTTAGTCTCCATTGCATTGATTTCTCCTCTGATCTTTATAATTTCCTCCCTTGTATGAGCTCTGGGGTTGTCCTGTTCTTCTTTTTCTAGTAGCTTGAGGTGCAGCATCAGGTTGTTTAATTGGGCTCGCTCTGTTTTCCTAATATGTGTATTCACTGCTATGAATTTCCCTCATAAGACTGCTTTCATTGTGTCCCATAGATTCCAGTATGTTGTACTGTCATTGTCGTTTAATTGGAGGAACTGTCTGATTTCTTCTTTAATTTCCTCTGTGACCCATGGTTATTCAGAAGTGTGTTGTTCAATTTCCACGTGTTTATGAAATTTTTCCAGTTTCTTTTGTTTTGGATCTCTGATTTCATCGCACTGTGGTCTGATAATATACAGGGGATAACTTCAATTCCTTTGCACTTACTTAAACATGTTCTGTGTGTGAGTATGTGGTCTATTTTGAAGAATGACCCATGTGCATCTGAGAAGAATGTATATTCTGATTTTGTGGGGTGGAAGACTCTGTAAACATCTGTTAAGTTCATCTGTTCAAGAGTTCGATTGAGTTCTAGTATTTCATTACTTGCTTTTTGTCTAGTTGATCCATCTATTTGTGACAGTGGGGTGTTGAGGTCCCCCACTACAATTGTATTAGTGCATATATGATTTTTCATGTCTGTTAGTATTTGTTTTATATAGTTGGGCGCACTAGTGTTTGGTGCATAGATATTTATGATTGTCATCTCTTTCTCTTGGATTGTTCCCTTTACAAGGATGTAGTGTCCTTCTTCATCTCTCTTCATCAGTGTTGGTTTGAAATGTACTTGATCTGCCAAGAGGATAGCTACTCCTGCTTTTTTTTGGGTTCCTGTCACATGGAGTATTGTTTTCCACCCTTTAACTTTCAGTCTATGAGTTTCACTTTGAATTAAGTGTGTTTCTTGTATGTAGCATATTGTTGGATTTTGCTTCTTGACCCATTCTGCCAGTCTGTTTCTTTTGACTGGCGAATTGAGACCATTAACATTGATGGTTATAACTGAAACGTATTGACTTGTCATTGCCATGACTTTTTCTTTTTGTTGGGTTCTCCCCCTTTACATTTAATTTCTTGTCATGCCAGATGGTTTCATTCTGCTTTGCTTCCTGGCGTTGTGAGCCTCAATGTCTCTTCCTAGGATATTGTGTAAAATTCTTTGGAGTGCTGGTTTGGTATTCACGAAGTTCCTAAGGTGCTCTTTGTCATGAGTATCTTATTTCTCCATCAATTTTGAAAGATAGTTTTGCAGGGTACATCAATCTGGGTTGGAGGCTGTTTTCTTTTAGGGCTTGGAATATGTCACTCCAAGCTCTTCTTGCCTTGATGGTTTGTGTTGAGAAGTCTACTGTGATTCTGATGGGCTTTCTTTTGTATGTGCTTTGTTTCTTTTCTCTAACTGCTTGTAGAACTTTGTTCTTCTGATGAGTTTCTGGAATCTTAATAATTACATGCCTATGTGTAGATTTGTTTTGATCAAGGCTATTTGGAGTCCTATATGCCTCACTTATCTGTATGTCTTTTCCCCTGCTTGGGAAATTTTCTGCCATTATTTCTGTGAAGAGTTTTTTTATGTCATCTGCACTCTCCCCTGTTTCTTCATTGACTCCAATTAGTCTTATGTTATTCTTCTTTGCATCATCTAGCAGGTGCTGGATTGATTTCTCATGTTCCCTTATAATTTTGAAGCAGTTTTTCTTTTCCTGGTCATTAATTGCAATCTTGTCTTCTATATCTGAAATTCTGTCCTCATATTGGCTCATTCTGCTGTGTAGACTTTCAATGGAGTTTTTCATCTCCTGGAAATCTATTTGCATCTGTTTTATGAATTCCATTTGTTTCCTATGTTGGGATTCCATCATGTTCCTCAGCTCCTGTCTAGATTTATTAATCATGTCTTGCACTAGGGGCACAATTTCTCCTGTTATCTGAGAAATTATTTCTGATTTCATTTTTTCCAGATCCCCTTTTGCTGCCAGTTCAGTGGGTCCAGGTGGTTGAGTATCAGAGTGTTCCATCTCATTTCCCTTTGGGGTTGCTGTAGGTGATCTGGGAGTCTGGTTTTGAGACTTATTGATGTGTTTTCTCATTTCGACTTGGTGGGGGGGACCTGTTGGCACCTGCACGGATTACGTCCTCTGAGCTGGGAGAGGTGGGACAGGGACCAGGAGCAGTGGTAGGGATGCTGGCCCCAAATCCCTTTCCTGTGGGCTGGGAGCAGCAGGAGGGATGGTGGCCGGGAAGCCCGTTCTTCTGGTCCAGGAGCAGTGGGACAGAAAGTGGCCCAAAAGCCCTTTCCTCTGGGCTGGGAGCAGCGGGAGGGATGGTGGCCAGGAAGCCCCTTCCTCTGGACCAGGAGCAGTGGGATGTCAGCTCAGAAGCCCTTACCTCTGGGCCAGGAGCAGCGGGACTCAGTACCGTGGTCTGATGGTCCGGTGTCCTCTGCGTCTTTGTAGTGTGGAACCAGGTGGCTGTACAGAGGAGCGGGGGGTGGAGGGTCCAGTGGATTGTTGCCAGGGCGCGGGCTGATTCGGCGTCTTCCGTGGAACTCGGGACCTCGGTAGGGCGTGCGCAGACCTGCCTGTCTGCAGCGGGCTGATTCGGCATCTTCCGCGCAACTCGGGATCTCGGCAGGGCGTGCACAGACCTGCCACCATCAATATAATTTACTACTTTTTGGAAGTACATTATTTATAGTATATTTGAATTGGTTGTTTTTCCCCTTACTAAATGTTGACATGTCAGTCACCATCTTTGTCTCTTCTAAGACAGCTTTTGAACTACATGATTGTAAAATTGTTTTAGCTTTCCAATCTTAATTCTGTAAAAGTGTTCAAACACTTAGGTTTGAACAATGTAATAAATTCTAATGCCTTGAATTGATGTTTGTTTCATAATATGTTTGCCTAATTTCTGAAGCTAGATACTGTGTTCGTTTATAGCAGACTGGTATGAATTCCTTATTTTTGATTAGTTGCATCAAATATTACTAAGAACAGCAGTAATAAATACTGAGTCTTTTCAAAACTTTGTACCTAAACTGACTATTAGCCTGTTTTACCAGTGAAGTTCAGAGAGATTAACAGTTGCCTAAAATTATAGGCAATGATTACCTGCCCATCATATTTCACCCTAAATTTTTCAGTATGACACTTCAAAACCAAATGTTTTACGTAACCACAGTAACCATTATGACATATAAAAAGTAGTTCCCTGATTTCACCTAATTTTCAGCCTGTGTTTAAATGCTCCCAGTGTACCATGTGCCAGAAATGTTTTTGGTAGCTTTTTTTAAAAACTAGGATCTGAAAAAGATTCATATGTTACTTACCTTGTGGCCGGGAGTGCAAAAGTGTAGTATTTTTCTGATCTGATCATTCCTTCTATGTTTTTTCATTGGCTTGTTTTTGGCAAGAGTGGAGTGAAGGAGTAAAGTAAGATTTTCAACTTGGTACTAAATAATATGCAAACAAATGAATAGATTAATTTATAAACATGCTCGAAAGCAGGATTTCCTGCTAAAATTAAATCCTAGAATTAAAAAAGCAACACTGAAAGAAAAAAACTCATCCTAGTCTGATTTCCACTGTGATAACAGAGTATTACAGATTGAATAATTTATAAACGATGGAAATATATTTGACTCAAGGTTCTGGAGGCTAGGAAGTCCAAGGGAATGGTGCCAGCATCTGCAGTCTCCTTTATGCTTTTTCCTAACATGGTGGTAGGGCAAGTAAGCATCTGTAAGACAAAGAGGGGGTTGAGAGGGAGGCAGATTTATACCACTTTCTGTATAATGAACCCACTTTAATTCATTCATGAGGGCAGAGCCTTCATGAGCCAATCACTGAGGTCCAACATTTTAAGACCATCAAGATGGCAGTTAAACTTCAACATGAGTTTTGGAAGAGACATTCAAACCACAGCAACCTCCATGAAAAGTAAAAGCTATACAAAAAAGGGAATGTAATCATGTCCAGCTTTGTAATTAAAAAAATAGCATATTGTAAGCACTGTTTGCAGATTTTTAGCTTTTATGGTCAACCTTTGATTGCTTAATTATATTTAGAAAATGAAAAAATAAATAGAAAATGAATGTAATAGTTACCAACTTTGGTAGAATTTAGAAGGTAAAAGCTATAAAGAGGAGAGGGGAGAAAAGGAAGAGTGAATATCAAGATAGATACTGCCTATAGTTGATGAACAAGAAATTGGGCTATAAGTATAGTAAAGTTACAAGAACATTATGTAGAACTAAAAACAGTACTGTAATTACTTGTCTGTTAATAGTAGGAAGTCAGCATATTGTCTAAAATTTGATAGGAAATGATGTATACATATTATCTAGAGAAGGAAATCTCTGGAACGATAAAAAACAAATGAGTTTTAAAATACAGTAGTCGCTAGATTTTGGTGGAGCACATAGACAAGATTGTTCTTTCTGTGTTTTTATTTTGTAACCACATGCAAAAATTTGACAGAAATTGGGCCAGGGATTTAGCTTGGTGGTTCCACTGCCTGCCTCATAAACACAAGGTCCCAAGTTGGATCCCTGGTATTAAAAAAAAAAAAATTTATAAAAATGTATTCCATTAGCAGCCCAAGTGCCCATCAACTGGAAACTGGATAAAGAAGATGTGTTTTTTTATAAAATGGAGTACTACTCAGCCATAAAGAACAAAAAACTAGAGTCATTTATAGCTAAATGGATGCATATCGAGGCCACACTCTTAAGTGAAATAAATAGGACACACATGTGTAAATACTGAATAGTTTCTCTAGTATGAGAAACTGATAGTGTAAATAAGGGTTAAAATGATTAAAATGAATAATTGATAATTTGAAATAGGAAAAAAGGTCCAAAGACCTAGGGGTGAAGGGAGGGGAAAGGAAAGAAGGGAAAGGAAAAATTATGAGAAAAGAAAAAAAATGGAAATGATGTCTGTGTAAATAGGGAAGGGTGGGTGGAGGGGGTGAAGGGTGCACAGGTAATGGGGAAAAAATAATCAAGATACATCATGTACAGGTACAAACACCCAGTGATAAATGTAAATGTATTGTATACCTAAAATGTACCAATAAAAGAACTTAAGAAAAAAAAATGTATTCCTTTAATAGTAATAAAATAAAAAATTTTATTTTACTTTGTGGGGTTTTGTTCTTTTAAACACACTGTTCTTGCATCTAATTATATCTGGTTTAATCATTTATCTTCATTGTAGTAATTCCAGTTATCTGTAGTTAAGAGTTACTATGTTATTTGATTGAAATGATTTAAATGGGAAAATTGTCCAAATGTTGCTCTTTCCAGTTGACTTAAGGATCATATAAATTCATCCCAAGGTGTTTTATTAAATTATGTAAATTGAAAAACAGCTATCTGAAGTACTGATCGGAATATTTAAGACAAAAAGTGGCATGTTTCTTGGGACTATCCATGTACATGAGCATGTTATCTGTGAATAGACAGTTTTTCTCCTCCCATCCCAATCTTTTTGCTTTCCCTTTTAAATTTATCATACTGTAAAACCTCTAATAAGTGTTGAAGTGGTAAAAGCACAAATCCTTTCTTGTTATTGATTCAGGTAGAAAACATTGACTCATTTAGCTCAGTGGTGCCGCGCCTGCCTGGCAAGCACAAGGTCCTGAGTTTGATTCCTGTTTCTGGAAAAAAAGAAAAGAAAAAGAAAACATTGACTCTTTCCCCTTTGAGTTTTATGGTATTTGTAAATTTTTTTTTTTTTTTTTTGGGTACCGGGGATCGAACTTGGGACTTTGTGCTTGCAAGGCAGGCGGCAGAACCACTGAGGCCCTGGTATTTGTAAATTTTTGTAGAGCCCATAATCAGGTTTAGGAAATTCCCTTGTGTATATAGCTTGTGATGGCTTTTTTAATAGTTTTTGAAATATTTATATGACTTTTTCCATTATTTTGTTAATACGGTGAATTACATTCATTGATTCCTGACTGCTAAATTAACCTTGAATTCCTAGAGTCTACTCCATTTGGTTATGATTATTATCCTTTTTTCATGTTGCTGGATCTTTATTTTTCATTCATGTTTGACTATTACAGATATTACTCCAAAGCTGTGTTTTATTGTTTTATGTTTGCCTGGATTTAGTATCATCACTGGGACATTGACTGTAATGTATGATTTGAGAAGGGCTTCTTCTTTCTCCATTGCCAAAAATTTCAGGTAACATTATTATTTCTTCTCCAAAAATTCACCCATAAAGCAATCTAGACCTGGAGGAATTTTTTGTGTGGAGAAAGAGTTATAATTATGAATTTGATGTATTTAATTGATATAGAAATATTCAAGATTTCTATCTTTTGAGGTCAGTATTTGTCATTTGTATCTTTGAAGGAAATTTTTCTAGTTCACCTAGGTTGTCAGATAATGCTGGCATGAAGTTGTTTGTGCTACTGCCTTACTCTGTAATAACTGTAGGATCCATAGTAATATCTCCCTCTTACTCATCATTTTAGTAGTATATGGCTCTCCTCTTTTTTCTTCCTTGGTCAGTTTAGCCTAAAGGTAAATCAGTTTTTTTTATTAAATCATTGTTTCTGCTGTTTATTCTCTCCTTGTTTCTACTTTGAGATTAAATTTTCTTAAGATGGGAACTCAAATCACTAATTTTATACTTTTCTCCTCAATTTAAGTATTTAAAGCTATGAATTTTCTATAAACATTGCTTTAGTTGTGTTCCACAATTTTTATTGGTTGTCACTTTCATCATTGCTTCGAAAATATTTTGTTTCCCTTGTGCTTTCTTTACTCAAATTATTTATAAGTGTGCTGTTTCATTTTCTAAGTATTTGAGGTTTCCCTGATTGTCACTGACTTCTTACTTAATTTTATCATGGTCAGAGAACATATGAGTTCAATCTTTTTTAAATGTATTGATCCTTATTTTAAAACAGACATACTCTTAAAGAACTTGAAAGAATATTCTCTTATTGTTGAGCATAGTGGTCTATAAATGTCAGCTAAGTTAAAATTAATAATGTTGAGAGTGCCCATGTCTGCATTTTTTTTAGGGTATATATTGTTTGCTGAGAAGATGTTAGAGAAATAACTCATGCCTCTAATGGCAAGTTTAGTAAAGCTACATTGCAAAGAGACAGCGTGCAAGGACAACAGAAATTTGTGAATGTATCTTTTGATCTGCCACAGGGTTCAGTTTTCTCTTTTCTGTGATCTTGTATATATTTGAAATTTGAAAACCTTGGTAATGATATTATATTCCAGAGAGTGCATGCTACATGCTTCACCAGACATAGAAAAAATATTTAAGATTTCTATTTCTATTCTTTTGTCACTTTAAAAGTTATATTTGGAAGTATGTTTTATAATGTATACATAGGGCAAAGTATAGCCAGTAGTCTTATATTTAACTTTTACGATACAGATATAGATATATGGGAGACAATTACATATTTTTTCACTATTGTTTTAAAAACAGTAATTTCACCTCATGGAGGGTCAGTTTTGTTCTAAAAGTCATGTACCATTTGGATGGTCTTATAAACTGTATCTTAAACAATAAAATAGCATTTCTATGTGGTATTCATTTTTTATTACTGTATGTTTGTAATGCACGTCTGCATTCCTTGTAAGGAATTGGTACATGTACTTAATACATCTTTTTTTTTTTTCTTTTTCCGTACCGGGGATCGAACTCAGGTCCTGGCGCTTGCGAGGCAGGCGCAGTGCCACTGAGCTAAATCCCCGGCCCTACTTAATACATCTTAATTCCTCCTTTCATCCCCTTTCCCTTCCCTCTTTTCCCCTCCATCCACCTCTTGATCCCCTTCTTCTTTTCTTCTTGTACCTGTTGCAGTATGTAATGTTTATGTTCCTTGTGTGGAGTTGGTATGTGGACATAACACACCCTAATTCCTTTTTCACCCCTTTCCATCCTCCCCTGCCTTCATCTCCTGACCCCTTTTCTATTTGAGAAACATCTATCCCCTTGTGTCCTATCATCTAACTTTTATTTTGTTCTTCATTTATATTTTGAGTTTCTCATATAAGAGAAATGATCATTATATTTAAGCTATGTATCTGATTTATTGCATTTTTTTTTTTTTTTTTTTGGTACCGGGGATCAAACTCAGGTCCTTGCGCTTGCTAGGCAGGCGCCGGAACCACTGAGCTAAATCCCCGGCCCCTGATTTATTGCATTTTTAAATGTAGTCAATGATGAGAATGAGAACACATAGCATGTTGTTGTTTTAATTGGCAGATGGTGTTAATATTATATATATTCTTGATGAATTGGATGACATGACCTTTCTTTAGGGGGAAAACATCTTGATGAGTTAGCATCTCATTAACAAAGCAACTCCTAGAAAAATCTAAATGTAAACTTTTTTTTTTGTCTTTCCCCAAAAGAAAGTTCAACAATACAGTCTTCCCTTACTATCTGCAGGGGTTTGATCCCCACCACCACCACTCTTAGATAACACAATCTGCAGATGCTCAAGACTGTTATTTTAAATGGCATAGTATTTACATATAACCTACATACATCCTCCTTTAACCAACCAGGTCAACTATATTCCATAAAAATTGGAATTTAAAGCACATTTAATGATATAGGTCATTTAAAGAAAGAAATATTCAAAATTATATTTATAACATACAGTTATATGTTAATAGTGTGTCAGTTTATATCCAGTGTCTCACTTTTGAGACAATTCTCAATTTTGTAAAATATAATTAGAAAATACAAAATGTTGACAATTCTGGATAATATAATTAGAAGTGGATTTTTTTCACTTAGCCTTTGTGTTTATTTACAGATGGATCTTTAATGAGACATATTGAAGACAAAGTATTTAATTTTTTCATAACTTAAATGTGTAGTCTGAGAATGTTAATTTATATTGTTAAAATAGTGATTTCATCCCTCCTTTATTTATCTGTAATTATAATCACCATGGTACAAAAGCCAGTCAACTGCAGTCAGTGTGTTACTGTTAATCTTACCCTGCTATGAATACATTGAATGTGTTTTTGGTTTTTTGTCCTTTATCAAAGGTTGAATTAATAAAAGGGAATTTGCAAAGTGTTGGACTTACACTTCGCCTTGTTCAGTCAACTGACGGATATGCTGGGCATGTCATAATTGAAACTGTGGCCCCAAACTCACCTGCTGCAATTGCAGATCTTCAGCGGGGAGATCGACTCATTGCTATTGGAGGTAATTGTGCTAATATGCAATATACTTTACATTTATAGAGAAACTAGAAAATAGATGTAAAGTTTTTCATTTCTTATTTCTTCCTTAGTCCTATAACAAGCACCTGTTACTTTTTAAATGGAAAAAAATAATAAACTTTATTAAAAATAAAAATCTGAAAGGATATCTTTTTTTGGTTTTTTTTGTTTTGGTACCGGGGATCGAACTTGGGACCTTGCACTTGCGAGGCCGGCTCTGGAACCACTGACCTAAATCCCTGGCCCCTGAAAGGATGTCTTGAAGAAATGCTTTAAATCTTAACATAAAATGCTTCATCTTTAAACTACTTTTATATATAACTTCTCTAATTTTCATTCACTTACCACCTGTATTTCTCTTATTTATTTGAATCTGAAGGTAAGAGCAAGTCAAAAGTTGCTTTCCTGCACAACCACCCTCATTACTATTCTTGAGCCTAAAATTTATAATATTGGCTACTACCCTATTAGGTAGGACTAGGAAATGAACAAAGAGGAGCTATTTATTATTCCTTGTCCGGGAGGGTACACCTACACTGTCCTGTGGCCGCATGTTTTCTGAGTGGCCAACCATTTGTTAAGATGCTGTTATTCAGCGTTTACTCCAAGTGCCTGGGAAAAATAATGTCCCCTGTGTACTACACACCTTCTTTCAGCTGGGTTATTATCAACAATAATGACAGAAACTCTCTGATAGGCAAATTGTTTGCTTGAATGTGTACGCCTAAGCCTCTGCTATGCACAGCACTGGGGGCAACATTCAAGCTCCTTCAGACCTTGTAGTACTTGGCCATTATAGGCTTGTCAAGAAATTTCTTGAATACATGGTTGGTCACAGTTACTCTTTTAAAGGCAATGTTTGTATTTGTCAGCATTGCCATCATTGGACACAATATCTGATACCCACAACTTAAAGGAGGAGAGGCTTGTTTTGGCCCATAGTTGTCAGAGGATTCAGTCTGGTTGGCTGACTCCTCAGCAGAAATGGCGTGACAGAAGGGCATGGTGAAGGAATGCTGCTCAACACATGGCAGCCAGAAAGCAGAGAGAGAGAGGAGAGGAGCCAGGGACAAGAACGCGCCTTTCTAGGTCACGCCCCCGAGTGACCCATTCCCTCTAATCTGGCCCCACTTTGTGCTTGCTTCAGCAGCAAGTATACTAAAATAATCTGGCCCCACCTCTAAACTTAAGACTTTTGGGGGACATTTTAGATCTAAATCGTAACACTAGTGCATAAAACTGTGAGAGTGAAGCCAGAAGCACAGTGGAGACCCCAGGAAGTCAGAGATGCTAGGAATGTAGACTGTCTGCTGAGGAAAGCCCAGGAGAGAGCCTTTCGGGCTGCAATAGACAAGGCCATTGGGGTGGGGCCGCTCAGCCCTCTGGAGCTTACATCTCACCACAACCTGCCTTGGGTGCTGTTCATGGAGCTACAAGATTTAATGTTGGCCCAGATGGGTTTCACTCTTGGTTTGGTTCCATTCCTTTCTGTCCCCTGATTTTTCCCTTTTGAAATGGACATGTTTATCCCATGTCATTGTATGCTAGAATTATCTAACTTTTTTTATTTTTACAGGGACTCAGCTAAGAGTTTGCTTTAAATCTCTGAAGAGACTTTGGATTTGGACTTTTCAGCAGTGCTGGGACTGTTGATTCTGACAACTCTTAGAAATGGACTAAATATGTTTTGCATGATAAGATAGATATGAGCCTTTGGGGCACCAGGGACGGAGTGTTACGGTTTTAATTTAAAATGCTCTCCAAAAGTCTCACTGCATTAAGACATAGGCTTTTAGAGAGTGATTGAATCATGGAGACACTATACTGATCTGTGGATTCATCCACTGATGACTTCATAGCTAAATGTACTGATGGGAGGTGGTACCTGATTGGAGGAGGCAAGTCGCTGGGAGTGGGACCTGGAAGGGTGTATTGTTATCTCCTGCCTCCTCCCTTCCTCTACCTCTCTCCTTCCTGGCTTCTATGGGGCCATCAGCTTTCCTTCATTCCCTTCTGCCATGCCATTTCTGCCTTGGAGCTAACCATGGGCTGGATCCTCTTAAAAACTGTGAGCCATAATAAACCTCTCCTCCTTTAAGGATGTTGCGTATTTTGTCCCAGCGATGGGAAAATGACTAATGGAGTGTGGTATATTCTCTCACAGTTAAGGCAATAGCAAAGGTAGAGCAGTTCCTAAGTCAAGGAGCTGATTACATGTCAAAGAAACTCTGCTTTGATTCAATTCTATCACAATGAGAAAATAGTGAAAATTATTTAGTTGCATACCTGGCAGCCCAACTAAGTTAGCATTTGCACATCAGAATCCCTCTAATCATTTCATATGCAGTGCTTCACACACTTTTTTGTGTATCTCAGTCACCCAGAGATGGTGTTCCAATGTGCATCAGATTCAGTAGTCCTGGGCCATCGTGTCTATCAGGTAACCAGGTGATGCTGGAGCTGCCGGCCCACTCTTTCAAAGTACATGAAATAGACCTCATTCTGTGTGTTATACATTATATAATTGTGTAACAAACAGTTTTCCTCTGCTAAAACTACAATTCTGTATAAATGTTTTTATAACTTTTTCCTGTCCCCCTTTAAAGCATTTTCAGTTACATACATAATTTTGTTTCCCAAAACAAATCCAAGCAGTACAGACATATGCAGAGTAAAAAAGCAAGTTATTCCTCTACTTCTAACACTTGTTTTAAAAAAGTATTTATTAAGATGAGAATAGGTTAATACACATAATAGAAAAATATATCTCCTTCCTAGCTTTTTTCTTGCATATAAATATATCCCTTGCTACAATTCCAGGAAACAAACTGAAATCCTACAATATACTTTTTGAAAGAGTCTTTTTTTTTTTCCTCCCCAATACTGGGGATTGAACCCAGGGTCTTTGCACTGAGCTATATTCCCAGCCCCATTTTAAATTTTTATTTAAAAACAGTGTGTCACAAAGCCCCTAAGTTACCCAGGCTGGACTTGAACTTGTAGTCCTCCTGCCTCATACTTTTATTCTTTTAGTATGTTATAATCTTTGCCCTGTGACAACAGGTATTTCTCAAAAAGATTTTTATAGCTATAACTGACTCATTTTTATGGACATAAAGTCATTTTAAAAAATATTTAGTAACAAGATAGGTGATGGTTGAAATAAGTTTGGCAAAAACATTATAGTTAGGTCCCATAATAGAGTTCATTTCACTGTTTTTTCAACTTTTGCATATGTTTAAAATATTCCTAAAGAAAAATCCAGACTTGGATGGCCCAGCCCTGAGAGGTACAGTGGCCATCTCCACAAAGCATCTGATGATTTAGAGAACAGAGATGAGGGCAAATTTTTAAGTCACAAAAAAGAAATGAATTTAGATTAAGTTGAAGTTTTTCCTAGTACAGATCACTAGATGGATTTATTTTTCATTTAGGCATATGTGAAATAACAATTCTTGGGAGTGAATTTAGAGGGAAGTAGTAGCAGTTAAGGCTAAATAAATCATGAAGAACCATAATAGCTCTAAGTTCAGGGCAGGTTTATAGGCTAGCAGCTTTTGAACTGAAACATTAGGAATATCTGACAGCAGTGTGCTTAGTGATTGAAGTACCAAAGGTCTGAGTGAGCACTTACAGCTAGAGGCTGTTTTTTACTGGAGTTGAGGCCAGTGATCAGGAGAATTGGAACACTGAAGGCGAATGGACCAGAGCTCTGAGTTAGAATGAATGACAGCCAAGGGAGTCATCTGTCTCACAGACTCACATAGTTTCACTGGGAAGTAGGTAGCAGATTGATTCACAATAGTCAGCACAGGAGAATGAGAGAGTCAAAATGCCAAAAATGTAGTGCCAATGAAAGAGCCAGGTGGTTGATGTCCACAAGTAGCTGGGCGTGTAGTACTAGAGTGAAGAAAGGGGGAAATCAACCAAAGACAAAGATGATAGTTTTTGAACTGTAGTTAAAACTATTGGAGTGGATGTTGAGTACTAGGCAGGAAGCATAAGGTTCAGTGAAATAATGAAAGATGAAACCATGGGAATGTTTGCAGGTGACAGTCAAATATAAGTGGAGAAAAACTAAAGATAACCACAACCAACTTAGTACAGTGCTGTGGAAACCAAGGGAAGTTTTAAAGAAAAAGGAGGGAGAGAGGGAAGGAGCAAGATAAGATGAGGATAACTAATGAAGCAAAGTCTAAAGGAGGCAGACAGGATCCAATGTGATATAAAGGGATATGTCACCCCTCCAAAACAAGACTCACAATCCCTGGCAGGGAGTAAAAGCACTTTCATGTTGGTGCTTTTGGAAAACAAGGTGATAGCATCTTCAGAGTGAGAGGAGGTAGGAGGGTCTGCTCTAAGGAATTGGAAAAGTCTGAAGCTGTTCATTTGGAGACTTTGTGTTTAGAGACTTACTCTAAAAGAAAGCTAAGCAGCACTGAATGCTCTGCCAAAGATGGATAACATGACTTGATGCTACATCCAGCATCAAGTAAGCTCAGGACCAGAAAGGGATGGGGCTAGCAAAGCTGGAGATCAAAAAGACAAGTATACAAAAGAAGAGGAAAGGGCCAGGACAGCAGAATCACAAATATTAGTGAGAACATTGTTGTAATCTTGAGATTTAGGCTGGGTAGAAAAGCAAGTGCTATCAGAAGACCAAGGGGACCATGAGAAGGACGAAGGAAAGACTGGGCTGCAAAATTGCCTAAAAACAAAATCAGTTAGCAGGATTGCCAGAGGTGAAAAATAAAAAGGCAGTGATGAGAAGTATTTTTGGTGTGGCTAAGTTCTGCCTGATGAGCAAGTCTACAGCATGATCCTGCAAGGTGGCTGAAGTGGGAGAGCACACAGGATGAGGAACCTGTGACTGTGAGGTCAAGTCATTAACTGCTGTTACTTTGATTTATTGAGTATGGCCCTGACTCCTCTGGAAAACAAAGACCTTTCCTTACCTTTTGACAAGCTCAATATAAAGGGTAGTGTGGGTAAGTGCTGTTTGGGGAGGGTGGGAAGAGTGGAAGGAAACAAGGCTTTAAATAATAGCACATCAAGTATCACACAGGTACCTCAGGGAAGGGAAATATGCCTGGTAGGTAGAGATATAAAGCAATTTTTCACTGTACATCCTTTTGTACCTTTTGGATTTTAAACTATGTTAGTATAACAAAATATTAAAATTTAAGATAAATAGTACAGATGCAGATATTAACCAGCTTTTTAAATTCTAAAGCAATTTATCCTTTCTTTGTCATCCTGAAAAAGATGAGCTTAATGATTATGCCTAATAAAAAGAACCTATAAAAGAGTGAATTATTAATATTACAGTATTTTGTTACATTTATGTCAAGCATTGGTCTCTTAATTTGAATCATCACATAGCTTCCAATCCATGGAATATTTTGGAATTTCCTTCAGTAGAGTCACAGCTTCTCATCACTCTTAAGTCTAGTTTAACTATAATAAAATCCTTTTGAATATAGGTTTCTCTCTACTTACTTCCTCAGTTCAAACTGAGAAATAATGTCATTTAACCTAAGACGGATTGGGAAGCAATTAGGATTAATAGCTAGGCAGGCACTCGTATGGACTTTGTGTCATCTAGGTTGAAAATGTAAGTATTCTCAGGGTTTCGGCACCTTCAGGTTAAGAATCAGGACATAATTCATCCGAAAGACATGTAAAACATTTTTAAGGGTTCCCTGTTACTCTTTCCATTAGTTAAATAATCATGAAAAAAGTAATGGCAATTATATTTAACAAGCATCGGTAACTTTTATTGCAGTAATTGATGTTTTCCCTTTTAAATCTTAAAACCAGGTGTGAAAATTACCTCGACGTTGCAAGTGCTGAAGCTTATCAAGCAGGCTGGTGACCGAGTTCTGGTGTACTATGAAAGACCCGTTGGCCAGAGTAATCAAAGTGTGGTGCTACAAGATAATTTTGGCCAGTTGGAAGAAACCTTTTTGTCAAGCTCATGCCAACCAAGTTATGAAGAGGAAGCTGCTGGGTTGGCAGTAGATGCTGAAAACAGAGACTTAGATTCTGAATATGAAGACTTGGCAAGTGATGTCAGAGTACAAAATGAGTTCAAAGATGAGGGGCAGTCATTAAGTCATAGTCCCAAACGGACTCCAACAACACTTTCTATTAAACCCCTTGGCACTATATCACCAGTTTTAAACCGTAAATTAGTTGGAGGAAGTCACCCACCACCACCAAAAATTTCATCCAAAGAAGGAACTAAACCATCAGCCCTAAAAACTTCTGAGGTAACAGACCCAGTACAAGTGTCAAAACCCACCCAAGGATCCACTTTCAAACCACCCGTGCCACCACGACCACAAGTGAAAGTCCCTTTGCCTTCTGCTGATACCCCAAATCAGGCAGAACCAGATGTTCTTGTTGAAAAGCCAGAGAAGGTGCTGCTTCCTACTCCTGTAGACAAATCTGCTGAAAAGCAGGCGAAATGTGTAGATCATATAGAAGATTTGAGCACATCAAAGCAGTTTTTAGCAAAGCAAGAAGTGGCTAAAGATTTTACTTCAGAAAGCTCCTGCCCTACCAAGGACAGTACAGATGACCATCAAACATGGGAGTCATCGGAAATTCTTTATCGTAATAAGTTAGGAAAATGGACAAGAACCAGAGCATCCTGTTTGTTTGACATAGAATCCTGCCACAGATACCTAAATATTGCACTATGGTGTAGGGATCCTTTCAAGTTGGGAGGTCTCATCTGTTTGGGACATGTTAGTTTAAAACTTGAAGATGTGGCCTTGGGATGCCTAGCTACATCAAACATGGAATACCTTTCCACATTCAGACTGGAAGCTCCTGCACCTAAGGCCATGGTCACTAGAACTGCATTACGCAATCTGAGTATGCAAAAGGGCTTCAATGACAAATTTTGCTATGGTGACATTACTGTTCACTTCAAGTATTTGAAGGAAGGAGAACCAGACCACCATATAGTTACTAACATAGAGAAAGAGAAAGAACCCTATTTGGTTGAAGAAGTTTCTACCGTCCCTAAAGAGGAGCACTTCACTGGACAGATGAGCTCCCCAGAAAATAAGCATAGTTTCCAGGACACTCAGTTTCAAAACCCAACTTGGTGTGATTACTGTAAGAAAAAAGTTTGGACAAAAGCTGCTTCCCAGTGTATGTTGTGTGCTTACGTTTGCCATAAAAAATGTCAAGAAAAATGTCTAGCCGAGACCCCTCTTTGTGGAGCAACTGAGAGGCGGATAGACCGGACTCTAAAAAACCTCAGGCTGGAAGGACAGGAACCCCTCTTGGGCCTGCCTCCTCGTGTCGATGCTGAAACTAACAAGTCAGTCAATAAAACAACAGGTCTGACAAGGCACATTATCAATACTAGCTCTCGTTTGCTAAATTTGCGTCAAGTCTCTAAAACTCGCCTTTCTGAACCTGGAACTGATCTTGTAGAGCCCTCACCAAAACACACACCCAACACATCAGACAACGAAGGCAGCGACACAGAGGTGTGTGGTCCAAACAGTCCTTCCAAACGGGGAAACAGTGCAGGAATAAAGTTAGTGAGAAAGGAAGGTGGGCTGGATGACAGTGTTTTTATTGCAGTTAAAGAAATTGGCCGTGATCTGTACAGGGGCTTACCTACAGAGGAAAGGATCCAGAAGCTAGAGTTTATGTTGGACAAACTGCAGAATGAAATTGATCAGGAGTTGGAACACAACAATTCCCTTATTAGAGAAGAAAAAGAGACAACTGATATAAGGAAAAAATCACTTCTGTCTGCTGCTTTGGCTAAATCAGGTGAAAGACTACAAGCTCTAACACTTCTAATGATCCACTACAGAGCAGGCATTGAAGATATTGAAACTTTAGAAAGTCTGTCTTTAGACCAGCACTCCAAAAAAATAAGCAAATACACAGATGAGGCAGAAGAAGACCTTGATAGTGAAATCAGCCAGCTGATAGACTCTCAGCCATTCAGCAGTATCTCAGATGACTTATTCGGCCCATCCGAGTCTGTATAATGGACATACGATTTAAACTTTCAAATGATTGGGGAAAAACATGCATCTAAATTATCACGGATACAACCACATTTCAGACCTCTCATAATGCACTTTGGCCTGCTTCTCCAATTATTTGCTTGTGTAAGAATGAAAAAGGTTTTCCCGCAAAAACATGACCAGCTCACTAAATCAATTGTTTCCGGTTGCATTTATAGCTATGATTTCTTGGATTTATACTGGGAATTTATTTTTACTAATTTATTTTTCACTTTTTCTAATTATGTAATTATGTAAGCTAACTTTTCATGTTTATGTATGTGATGTCTCACTGTGTTATTTTTCCTTCCTCTTCTTTTTGAATTAATGTTAAATAAGATACAGTCCAGATTGTTGAAATACTTTTATTTCCATCACGGTTATAACAACAAATTTGCTGGATGCCCAAATTAACAACATCAATCACTGGGGAAACAGGTTGTGAATCTTTTGTGTTACATTTTGGGGTTTGAGGGATTGCTTTTTGTTTTTGCCAAATGTAAAATGAAACCAGATGCTGCAGCTTTAGTCTGTTATGCTGATTTAGTAAAAACCATTTTTTTTACATATATTGCTTGCTTTCTATGCTTCTGTGAAATTTTTTTCTAAACCTTTTGTGAACCTGAAGTACATTAAAAATAGTGATTTTACAAGCTTGTATTGAAAAACAAAGTGTCATAGGGAACATTAAATACATTTGGTCAAGAATCTTATTAGAGAAAGGGGTAGCAAGATTTAATTACCACAAAACAATAGGCAGCAGGATTTTTTAAATATCTTTTGGAATGTCACTGCTTTCCTTTTAAATGGAAGTTCTAAGCATTCGTGACGATTTTTTCATCTTCCGTTTTCCCATAGGAAATAAAGCATGTACAAGGATATTTAAAGTTTCAGAGGACTGTTCTTAAAATGATGGTTTTGATAACTAGTTTTGTTTTAAAAACATTTTCCCATAGGAATATATTGTGGAGGAGAGGGATCACACAAAATATATTTATTGCTTCATCTGGGGTCTTACAAGCTTAAGGGAATCATTCTGAATGAGTGATCATTCTGGATGCTTCCATAGTTCAGAATGTCTTCATTCATTAAAAATAAAAGAAATAACAGTATACATAGGACTTGAGACCAGTTCTCTGAAAATGAAGATCTACCCCAGTATTGGATCCATCTTATGGATGCCAATGACACATGTCTGAGGGAAAATACATAAGCTTGACCTCTGTTACACCTTAAAAGTTTGGGCCTGTTATTCGCCTACAAAATAGGTATGTGTATGTTTTTCGCTTTTGTAGGTAATGGCTCTGATAACTTGATACATACATAAATCAGCATGAGTTTAAAACTAGACTGCACAGCTTTTATGGTCGGTAGGAAAAGGCATAGTATAACACTAAGGCTTGGCCCAGTCTGTAGCCAAGACTCCATACAGGAGCTCTTCCATTAATGAGCTGTATGACCACAGACAGGCAAGTCACAAAAGGGCTCAGTGCAGCAGTTTCCCTGTCTCTGAAGTGAAGGTGGTACTACTTCCTCTAACTACCTTGCAGGATTGTGAGGAAAGTAGTAGCATAACTGTACAAGCGCTTTGAACATAAAAGTTATACAAATAAAAGGTATTATGTGAGTAAAACATCTTTGAGTGCAGAAGTTATTCCAGTTTTAACATCAATAGCCAACTCTCATTCCCATTATTTTATTAAGTGAAATATTAGGACAATAAATACCTTCCTGAAAGGTCAGGTTTATAACAAAAATATATGTGTACCCCTTGCTCACTGTTTATTTAAGCATGCTCACATTTTAACAGAACACTGGTATTGAAGGCTTCCTACACCAAACTCCCTGAAAGCTAAAATATTCTACAGCATATACTTGAAACAGTCCCCCCAGTGTATAACCATGTTTCATCTAGTAAAAAATACCTTGCCATTGTTAATCTGGGAGGTAGTTTCTGTAACTGGCAGGTGCTTATGGATTAAATCATGATACCCAAATGTGCTTCTGAAACTAAGGCATTTGAAAGAGCTGTAGAAATAATGCAAAACTTTGGTTTCATAAGACTCTATTCATGTTTTAAGATATTTAACTGTAGATCTACAATTATGGAAAGCTCAGTAATGCTGCTATTTGTAAAATAATACTTTTAATGTAGCACAGTATTTTTCTATCTGCTAGCAGAAGCAGTAAATGTGTCATGGCTGTACAAGGAGGCGACACTTCCAACAGCCTAGAGTATAGTGAAGTGCAGGCTTCAATGGGAAAAGCTGTATTGTATTACATTATTGATGTAATCTTGCTGCCATGCTATGTTATCAATAGCTTAAAAGTAATAAAGATTACTACACAAAACAATTATCTTCATTTGATGACATCTAAGCAAAAAGGCAGTCGCCTACATCTCTGGAATTATTGTCTGGTCTGATTCGGTCATACAAACAAGCTAACAAAGTCCACTTCTAAACAAAACTGCAAAAGTATTAATTTTTTACAGTTGTTTATAAAATATATGTATGGATGTGCTTTTACTGGTTTTTTAGATAAATTACTGGGTTAGAGAAAATGAGCAATACTTTAAGCATTTTCCCATCATTAATATGTTACATTTCTTAATATCAAGCTTCATATTCTTAAATATCATAACTAGTTGAAATATTATGGATATTTTGTGATTCAAAGAAAGAACACAACCTAAAGGGTGTAATGTCACGTTCTAAACTAATACATGAATTTTTTAAAGACAATTGGAAAATATTTCACTCTTGCTAATAGTAACATAAAGAATAAAATTTTAAGTTCCCTAAAAGTAAATTTTAAAATATTTTGTCCTAATTTTTATATTGAGATAACAGTTTTTCTTACCAAAAAGAAGAGTGGAGATTCCTCTCATGCTTTCTGAATCCCAGATACCCTTTAACATCTAATTAGAATTGTGTAGACCCTTAGCCCTGGCAGCTGTATGCACGCACACCACTCAAAATGCCCCTAGTTTTAAGGGTCTTTCAGAGCTGCCAGGCCCTGGCTGGACATTTTAATTATCTTCATCAGATAGTTATTTGTTCACAGCAATCAGAATAGTGAATTAAGAGATTCAAGGATAACTTTTTCCACGTTGACATGTTACAAAGAGTGATTAAAATATACTGTGAATATTTCAATTAAAATTTTTCAATAAAACACATTGCCATTAATGCCCCTCAAAATACTCCGCCTAACTTTGAACACACTTATCCCATCCTTCTTGCCACTTTCTGAAGTAGTTCTGGAAGTCCTTGTTTCTGAGTGTATTTATGGAGTGTGGTAAGAAATATGTTCAATGTTGCTGCTGAGTGTCATCCAGAAGAAAGGCTCATAAATACACTATGATGTGTCCTCATCCACTGTGTGACTTCTGACTCAGCCCCAAAGTCAAAATGACCATGACAGGTGAATGTTTTGAAATGATTCAGGACATTGAAGCAGCCACAGCAGCACAACCAAATAGACTCATGGAAAAGGACTTCAAGAACTGCTTATGACAGTGGCAAGAATGATGGGATGTATTCAAAACAAGGGAGAATATTCTGAAGGGATTATGGTGATGTCTTTTACTGTAATCGTTTTTTATTTAAACACTGTATCTGTCACAGCCCATACATAGTTCAGTTTTAATCAAAATGTAGAAAGCCAAAAAGTATGGTTCACACTGGCCCACAGTGACCTTTACCTGATGCCTGCCAGCACAGAATAGTTTTTAATTTTTTTTAATATCCAGGCAAAATGATACCTTATGCACTTCACTCCAACAACAGTTGGTTTATGAAAGAATACAGACAGGCACAGTACAGTGTTCAGAAGGTTTATTAAGTAAATTAGCTAAAGCATGACTAGCACAGATACACTTAGCATTCAAAAGAAAGGTGATATTCATGGCTACCTCGTTAAAATTTTTGTGTGTGTATTACCTGGTGAAAACAAAACCATTTCTATTCAAAAAATAAATGTTCAGAGAGCTGTTTTTTGTTTTGATACATAATTATAAAATTTTCAGTCCTGCTAATGCAGAATGTTAGCATATAAAAGACCTTACCATTTTTTCCCCCTCAGATACAACATAACTTTTGCTCTCCAAACAGTTCTGAAAAATTCATCTATCAGTAATCCTAGGGATCAGTCAGCAGGCATGCCTTTGCCAGTCATTCTTACAGAACCTGAAGCCTTAAAGGCAAAAATAAAAAGAGAAATAAATTATACAGTATTGGGGGCAGGCAGAACCACAAACCATCTCCAATTTATAGCACATTATTTTTTAAGACCATCCTGTAGACAGAAGTAAAAAAAAAATCCTGCTTTTTTATTTTAGCCATGTAAGAGTTTTTTAGAGTCATCTTTCATACTTGTAATTGTCCCATGTTACTAAGCAAGTAGGAAGCTTGTTTGCTTCAAACACACTGCACTTGGAAATCACAGAAAAACTTCATAAAGCAAAAGTCAATAAAGCAAAATTAGTCACTTTCCATAATAGTAATAAGATTAAAGAGTATTCTAAAGTTCTTTGCTCCTTGATGTTCAAGTTAATACAAACACAATTTTAGCTTAACAAAACTGACATTAGGTGATTTTTGTTTATGAATATGGAACTGCAGAATTAAATATTATGTCAGACATATTCCACACTATTCACATTCCAATCTTATCTCATACGAAACAATGTAAACTGACTATGTTCACTAACAGTATTTGCTGGTACACTGAAGACATCAATGTTGTCATGCCTGGAAAAACTACACTACCCAAGTAGCACACAAGATGACACAATAACATGTTTAGATGTTTGGTTTTTCTCTTCTGCCTGGGAAAAGAGGTATGTCCTGATCACCTTTTTATCTGTTTTGCTAATATGATTAAAGACTATTTCATTCCTTCATCCTTCTTTAAAATTTGTTTTCACATTTATGTGAAAGACTTTCAGGAGTTTAGAAAATAATAGTTTCAGACAACCCAAAATTCTAGATCTCTAGAAAAAACACTTGGATGACCTGCAGACAAGTCAGGTTATACTCTGATTTCTTCAAGTTACGGTAGCTATTATATTTGTAAACTTTTTTCCTAAAACTTGAACTACGTGTAGGTAACCTTTACCACCCTTAACCTTGACAGTGTAAGATATATATACTATTTTCATCCAGTAAGATGATCGGATGTGCATCCTAGAGGGAAAGCTTTTCATATCTATACATTTGGTACTTTACTCTGCTTTTGCAACATTTACTGTTTTCCTCCTGTTGCTGCCAAACATATGACCTGTAAACATGTAATTTACCACTATCCCTTTCCAGGTAGGTGATTACATAGAAAACTGATGCCAGTGAATATCTGTGGACAAATCCAAAAGATGACTGACTTGTGTTTTTGTCCTCTGCACTTGAGATAACTTGCTTTTAACTCATAAATATATTGATAGTAAGTACAAGTTAAATGACATGCAGTGTCGCTACATAACGTGCTGTCTTATGTGATTCTGTTTTTCAGATTTCTTTCTAGTTTCTTGTTGGAAGAGACAGATAATGTGTGCTTTATCACTCATTACCAGTATTCAGAAAAAAATATATTTTTGTCCAAGTGTTTGTGAATGTAAGTTAAAAAATTATATTTGATTTGGATTCAAATATTTATAGATTTACAATATACCTATTTCTTCAAAATATATTGTATGATATTTAATAAAATCAAACACATAAAATAAAGTTTTCAACACTATACAAACCCCTAGAAAAGCTTCTTTTTCTTTATAAGGCTGTTGGCAGTCAATCATAACCATGGAAAAGAAATAATAACCTTTGGTTGTTGCACTCTTTTGCCAGGGATGGATGGTATGACTAAGACAGCTCCGAATGAGTCATTTCACTGGAAACACTTTTACACAATTAAACACTTTGATGATTTTTGAGGGTCTCAGTCACTTTCAGATTCTTCATCATCTCCTATTGGATATGACTGGGTATTATTCTGAGTGTACATTTTTGTTTTCATGGGACAGTTGTGATCCATTAGAATAGCCTGTAAGAGAGCAAATTGCAAGTACATTAACTTGTAACGATAAGACAGTTTTAGCCTATTGTCTTGAAGGATTACTACTTTGAAAAGTCTGTGTCATTATCTGCCATTAACTAGCTATTGAAGCCATTGCCAAGTGCCTGACCTAGAAGACCTGGAGTTGTCTGCTAAATGAAAATTCCAGGCAACAAGAAGATAGCAGAATTGCCCTCTGCAGTATTTTCATTGTACCTGTTGCGGGGGCAAGAGTCAGTTACTCTGGAGCAAGAGGTATGTTAGATTTAAAGATAGTTATACTTACAATTTTGGAAATAGGGTGGGGGAGAGGATCCTAGAGGTCATCGGTCCAACTTCTGTTTACAGATTTTATTGCTGCCGCACTTCATGAGGACGTGTGAGGAGAGCCCTCACTTGTCTATTTACAGCCTGCCCTTAAGAGTATTTTAAGACCATATCACGATGCCCCTTAGATATTTCCCTGAGGAAATATCCTGGGCCTTTGTCTTTTCTTAAATGTGTTATCTAGACTTCCCAGATACTGGCTGTCATACTCTAGTTCAAAGGTATGACGTGTGATTTAAAAGTTTGTAAAAAGTTTATTATAGAGAACATTGCCATTAGTCCCGCTCACTTTGAACACACTTATCTCATCATTCTTGCTACTTTCTGAAGCAGTTCTGGAAGTCCTCTTCACATATTGAGATGCACTGTTGTACCTCCCTTGGTGTTCTGAACTGATTCAAAACATGTACCTTTCATGGTCATTTTGACTTTAAGGAAAAGCCAGAAGCCACACAGTGCCAGAGCCAGTGAATAAAGTGTGAGAACACAAGTGTGAGAACACACTTTATGAGCCTGCCTTTCTGTTGGGTAGCACTCAGGAGCAGCATTCACTGAATTTTTTTCTCATACCTTGTAAGGACATGAAAGACAACATACAGAATTGCTTCAGAAAGAGGCAAGAATGATGGGATAAGTGTGTTTGCTGTGAGGAAAGGTATTCTGAGGGAGATTAATGACAATGTCTTTTACTGTGATAAATTTTTAAATTTAAACATTCACAGTATTTCTCAGTCACCCCTTGTATGCTCTTTTATAAATACACTGAGAAACACAAAAGTCTGATGCCTTCTTTTGTTACTGAAAATTAGAAAAGAAATCCAGCATCTAGTCTGATACCTCTGACATTTATCTTGCCGGGAATATGCAAAGCGTTTTAGATAAAATGCCTCAACTTCACAAAAACCCTGGGTGGTAAACTGAGAAAACACAAAGGGACACATGTCTACAAATGGACTGCAATGTGTAAAAGGTGTCTGGTCTTATCAGCCTCCAGCCACAGTACCCTGGCTGGAAGATCTTGCAAAATCACCAGCAGAGCCATCCAGGAAAAGGAAGCTGTGATCTTCAGGCTACCTTCTTTCCTGCTCTGGGAAGTCGCGCCCTACCTGTAAAGATAATTCTTCAAGCTAGAAAAGCAGCAGCCCTGCTAAAAGTCAGCTATTCGCTGGGTATTTTGAGGGCTAATGGCTGCAATGTAATTGCCTTATCACAGGAACAGTTGTCCTCAAATGGCAGGGTTGGTATTTCTTATACTTGCAAAGGGACTTGAATAAAAAGGGAGTTTTTCTGTCTGTATTGATAACCTGATTATAAAAAAAAAAAAATCCACCAAACCAAATAGGAGAAACACTCAAGTGCTCACAAACTAATTCATGATTCCTTGACTTGTGATCCATGAAAACAGCCTCATGTCTTTCCATATCAAACAGCTGAAGTGCAGACACCTCGCTACCAGGATGCTCCTAATGAAAGAATTCTTTGCTCAGGGTTGCACGCCTTCTTCTGGCTCTCACATCCCCGCACTTGGCCACTGTTAATCCCAAACACCAGTGCTTTCCTACACTGAGTTTCTCAAGTGCGCACTGATCAATTCTCCATGGCACACGCTGTCCTGCCTGCCTGCCTCCTTATCAGGTGCCACTGGATTCCACTGGCTTTCTTCCTACTCTGCTTGCACAATGAGCAGGCAGCAGCGGCTGCCTGCCACCCTCAAATGTTACCATTATGCCAAATAAATGGCATCCTTCAATTATGAACAGCAATTATGGGCAACAAGATGCACATTTTCTCAAGATTTTAATGATTTATCTTTCTAGGCACCTATTAAGGATTGTGACATTTTACAGTGGAAGTGGCTTTCTGGCTTTCTGTCATTCTGCCTCTGCCTTTCAGGATTGTCTCTTCTACTTCCTTCAGCATTTTTTTTAAATGAACTAAAGTACTGGTTTCAGTGGAGAAGGAGGGGTACTGAGCCTGCCTTTGACCATCACTTTGTGCAACACAGTGGTATCTGGCTGGGCAAGTAGCTCCCCGGCTCGTCCTCTGATCTCATTCCTTTCTTGCACTACCTCAGATAGGCCATCATGCTGCCTGCCACCCACAGACAGATAACCCTCCACCCCTGACATCTGCTGCCCTGGTGAGCAGTGCTGGGCCAGCAGTTCTGGGGTCTGGACAGCAAAAGGAAGCTCTCATGTTGCAGAGGGAAGATGGGGAAACTCAGGTGCTGCTGGGCAGACAGAGTGAGTCAGAGCATGGTTAAAGCAGGAAGAATAAATGGGTGATTCTGGAGAGGGCCACACATTTACTAAGCCAGACATAGGCCAAACACTCCGCTGGGACTCTACCATTTAATCCACACTGCACCTCTGTGAGGAGGAAGCAGACTCACCCAGCCCTGTGTAGGGAGGGAGTTGAGAAAGCAGCTGCTGCCAGGACTGTACTGGCCCTTCGCTCTCCATCCCCCAGAGTCCTGAACAGCCCCTGGGAGAAGCACTTGCAGGTGATTATGTGTATATATAATCTATCTTTAAAACCACTTTTGGAGAAAAGCATCCTTTGCCGGACTGTTCAGGAAATGCCAAAGCATTAAAACCCCTTCAGTTCAGCTGTCAGATAGGACTTCTGATGTCCTTCCAAGAGACCCAGGAGCAAGCCTTACATCTCCTCATGAACACAAGCACCATTCCCCAGGCTCATCTCATTCATCCTTAATCTATGACCCTCTTCTGTCAGCTGGACGAGTGTATGTCAGCATTTGGTACTTAAAAAATCAGCAACACCACTCTAGCAAGTATGAACAATAAACGGAAACACTGCAATTCCTTTTGCTGGTCAGGTAAAGGCCTAAGAAATGGTAAAATGATTCATACATGTCAAAATTCAGATTCAGAATCAACAGGTTTGAACCTATTCAAAAGAGGAATACTTTATTCTCTCTATCTATGTGATTCTCGTTATGCAGTTATGAATTCAACGGTTTACATCCCCACACGTGAGCCCCAGGGTACATGTATGACGGTTTTCCATAAAAATTTAAAACAAGCTCTAGACTCTTACATGCACTGAGGAACAAGACATCAACCATTACTAACTGTTGTAAGGGTGAGAAGAAAAGCAAACAGGACTACAAATGACTAATGTTGAGAGGCAGAGAAATGATGCTCAAAGTTTTCAATAACCATAGAAAATTAAATTGAGCTATCCTAGGTTCATACTTAATTGACAAAGAAGAGCTATACTGATGCTAATCTGTGAACAAAAATAATTGCATCCTTCAAGTTTAAAACCAATGCTTGAAAGACAGTAAAAACAAGTAACTGCCCTATGTGGTACAAATTAAACACAAACTCTCACCATTTATATCTGGGGGTTTCTGCCCAAAAGGAGAAGAATATATTCTAATATTGAGCCAAAAGAAAATTACCCATATGACCCTACTAAAATAATCAAGAAACGCTTTGTTGCATCCTAAATCTTTCTCACCATTTTTTCTTCCTTGGCGGGTGGACTTCGAAGAAAAAGACAAAGTGGAGCAAAAAGAATATCAATGATCCCGATAATTGTCATGAGCCATGGAAAGCCAATTGCCTTTGCAATAGCACCTCCAGCTGAAGGACCTTTTGGGAAACACAGAATTAGACAAAGCTCTTTCCAAATGTCTTGTCAACAGAAAACACAAGGTGCAATATTTTTTTAGGATGTATCGTCTGTCCTGCATTGAGGTAAAAGGTTGCTTTGAAACCAACATTCTTACCTATAGCATACCCCATACAAAATGCCACATCTGCAATGGCATACACACTCCCATAGACAGACACGTGCCGAAGGTCCACCAGGTAGCCCATGATAGGCATCATCGATGAATCCACCATCCCTGTAGGCAGTCAGGAACACAGCACATAGGAAACTGATGTAAACCAAGAATGGGCTGCTTGTCAGGGAATGTCCTAAACTCACTGCCCTGTCAGCTCTTCCCCTTTGTCATCACCACCTGCCAGACTCCTGGCAGACCCGTGACAGCAAACCTTTCACTGAGGAAAGTTGGTGGAAGGTCTCTGGAGATTGGGAGTAGAACCTGAGACCATGTGCTGAATCCTTGCTAGGGCACCATTTGCTGCTCTCTGCTTTGCCTCACCTTGTCCTCCATTGTTGAGTGGCCTTAGGTTTAGGTGAGGGTGCCCAGTCCTCTAGCAACTCATCTTGCAGTTCTTCAGATGCAGCAGGGTTGCAGGCTACTGGCTGTGTGGGTCCCCGGGATGCTACCTGCTGGTGCTCTACTGATTCTCCATTTTCTCACCCACTTGTCCCTTGCTATGGGGCACCTCACACACCTCATCCAGCCCCTTCTACACTGGCCTCACAATTAGATCATGAGAGTTACCAATGTGGAAAATGCTAGGGAGGATCAGAGAACCAGAACACAAAAGAGTCTCAGACATGATCTGGCCCTACTCAGGAAAATAAACCTAAAGCTGTTGGCTCGTTTAATTGGCTAAAACCAACAACAACAGAGACCATTATTAGAATCTCTTTAACAGCAGGGGGCGGGTAGCATAAAAAGTAAGTATGCATGTTCAGAGTTCTGGGTTCAAATCCCTGGCTGGGTGAACATGCTCATGCCTAACCTCTCCAAACACTGCTTCCCCTCTGTAAAGAATGCTGAGTACTGGCTGTTTGGCCAGACCTGCAAACACAACCAGTGCAAGACTTAAATGTTAGTTCCCTCCCCTCTTAGGTAGCAAAGACAGGTAGATGAGGAAGATTTCTTTCTCTCAAATAGTATTTGCTGAACACAGTGCTGGGGACAAAGGAGTAAACAAAACATGGGAGTTGAATGATAACCATAGACTTGAAGAATGAATCACTGCCGGGACTGATACTGAGGTGTGCGGCCTGGGCACACCAGGAAATCCTAACCCCATCTGGGAGTCAGAAGAGGCTCTGTTTGTACTCTCTGCAGTACCACTCCAAGATTAAATTCCTGCCTTTTTGGTGTGGCAGATTTGGCATTTACTTTTACCATGATCAGTCAGTATTTTGTAAACGAGAAACAAAACTATACTATTCATCCAAATAATAACAAGATTTTTCCTAACATTGAGACCCATCTCCTTTCCCTGTGAAAATTCCTGCAGCACAGTGGTCAGCACTATATTGGTCTGATTTTTCTTTACCACACCCTATAAAAAAATAGGTGATATCTTTGTTCACTGAGCTGGGCCTCAGAAAATGGGCTTCACACGAGGAAGTACTATTTGCCCAAGCTTGCCAGCACCACTTCATTTAGCTTCTCTAAACACCAGGGTTTTTTAAATACTTGTTTTCAGGAAATAAATGAAGAGTATGTAGAAGCAAGTATTTTTATATGCATGATCTATAGGCTGTCACTGATCTACACAGCTGGCTTCTAGAAATCTGGGACAAGTAACTAGAGTCTATTTACTCTAACAGAGGAAAAGAAAATCTCCCCTAGAGGGAAAGCAGTTTCACAGTTAGGCACAAGGTTCAGGGGACTCACCAATTGCAAAACCAACTCCAAAGTTGGGTGCGATGAGACCATAAATGTTCTTTGCAAAAGGAATCTGTAAAAGGATATAGATGTTACACTAAAACAAGATATCCAACTCTAAATAATCTTGAAAAAGTCTTTAAAATCTGAAGGCTTTGAGGAGGGGGGTGATCTTAGTACACTTGTTCCCTTCTGAGGGAAACAGGAGCCGGAGGAAGGATGGGGTTTGCAATCCTAGTTTTTTAAAGACCAAGCTCAAAACAGATAACTACTATGAAACCTGCCATCTATGAAAAATCAGCCCAGACCACCCTCAATTTATGGACAAGAATCCTCACGTGGGGCAGGTATTGGCCACTGGTTGAAGATGTTTAAATGTGAAGAACATCTTGCTACTATCTTGGGCTAGTTGCCCCAAAAGTAAATTATGTAATAAAACATCTTAAATAGTTTCTGACATAGAATACAACTACATCCACTGGAGAAGCTTGTCCAAAGGTGTTTAAGAGTGATAAAAAGCACTAAGATAAAATGAAAGACATAATAAAATTAAATATCAACGAACTCACACTGTTGTAAAATGTTGCTTGGTAAGTCTTTACCCAAAACAAGTTTTAGTCCCACATTGTTCCTACTTGTCAAATACCATCATTTTTACTTACACATAAAATGCTGACTCCAACAATTATCATTCCTAGAAGAGCACAAAGCCACCTATCAAAAGAAAAAGCACATCAGTAAATGAACACTTAGGGGTTTTTTTTTCTCTGTCCAAATTTTCAATGGAAATCAAAACAATTACTTGTAGCAGCTAAGGAAGAAATACTTCAAATATTTTAAAAGAAGTACATTATTATCAGCATAACAGAAAGAATGCTGTTTTCATTTAATCTTACCTCCCCATTTTGTGTGCAAGTATCCCAAAAATATTGGTTCCAATGAGATAAGAGATGCTTGCCGGCAAGAAAGCAATGCCTGTAAATTTATGAAAAGGACACCTTATCAGTACTGATAACAGTCACATGTTAGAAAAACTAATAATCATAGACACCACTGCGTTGATTACAGCAGATGAAATGAAGCCCTGGGGCCAGCTAATATCCGGCGGCTGACAGCTCCAGTCTGGACCCCACACCTTTTGTCCATCCCACAAAGCTGCCGAGCAGCTCTAGAAATGAAAACTATTTCTCTCTCAGTGGCTTCATCTCACTCCCAGCTCTGTCCGTGGCAGGCTTTACACATGAACCAATGTGTGGTCCCCTTCCCACAGCTCCTAACTGGGAGCCCAGCAACCAGCACACCTAAGTGTACCAGGCATATCCGTGTCCTCCTCCCCTGTATGTCCCTGTGACCGGAGTAAGACAGGGTCACTGAGAGAATTAGGGGAAATTAAGATAAGCAAAAAGAAAGCAGTTGAAAGCATCCAAAGCCTACCACTCAGATAATCATTGCTGTTATTTTCCCTTGTGAGTTTATACATATGTGTGTGGACAGACATGCTTTTGTGCAAATGGGATTACTGTATGGGATACTTACTTCTCTACATCTGCTTTTTTTCAGTTAACTCTTATAAACATCTTTCCATGTCAAAAAAACAAAAAAGTCTCCACGGCGATTTTTTTTGTGGAAAAGTCATATGTAGCTCAGTTTCATGTCCAAGGTTTGATGGTCTCCCAGGGAGGGAGCTTGCATCCCCTGGGTTCTGATAAGCAGGGAGCCATTTCCTGCTGGCTGGGGCAGCGGCTCCCTTGAACAGTTCCCACACTGAATAGAAAGGCCTGGCTGAATCAGACTAGGCTTGGCTACCAGGAATTTGTCCACCTCAGCTCCACTGTCTTTTATTAGGACAATGGGACAATCTCTTTAGGAGAAACTTTTTCAAACTCTTAGTAATTTTAGTATTTTTTTTCTTGAAATCAGATACAACCAATTGGATTCAAAGATGCATGGTAGCTACTCGATGGTCAGCAAGTAACTGCTACACTCAAAATGCAGAGGACCTGGGGCCTTTTTGGTCCACAGCATACAAAGGGACAAATGTGATCTTGTCCCTTTAAGGATAAGCCATCAAATACAGAGAAAGGTCAAGCCTCCAGGAGGGCAGGGACTTCAAAATGATGGGTTCCATCGCAAAATCCAAAACCAAATCTTTCTAGATCTGGAAATTCTGGGAAATAATAAAGAGCAATCGCATTTCATGTTCTAGGGAATCATTTCCATCACACTTAACAATACGTAGTAGCCAGATAATTACTCAGTCTAATCTGATTCAGCAAACATTTACTGACAGCCATGTGCCCAGCACAGCACTGACGTGCAGCAGAGACAATGACAACGTGACTCTTGTCACCATGGAAAGTGCCTTTTTTAAAGAAAAAAATCAGACACTATTTGAACCAAGACATGGCCTCCTTAAGAATGTAACAAAAGTCCAGGCACCGCACTCCAGGAACCCTGAGCCTACAGCTGGCAAGCTTCCCTGAGAACACAGTATTTAAACCTGAAGGGTGAGTAGCAGACCTCCTGACTCTAGAGACAGAGCTGGTCCGGATAGTAGAAATCAGGTGGACCATGTCTCACAATGAGAGACTCGAGGGGGCAGGGACTCATAAATGAATGAAGAAAGCAAATCATACGGAAGATAACCATGCTGGTGCACGATGAAGAACTACTGACATTCAGCCTTAGAGTCAGGGAGACAAAATGAAAACTGGAGTGGAGTGGGGTCTGTGGTGACTTCAAAGGCCCAAATCTCATCTGAGAAGGCAGCTGCCACTCTCTCTAGCCAACTACTGCCCAGGGGACTGCAGTTCCAGTATTAGAAGATCTGGTTTTTCTACATAAGCTGGAACTCTGGGTTCTTGTATGAAATCTCTTGATTTTTAAATGTTGGCAATTCACTCTTTAAAAAGATAAACCCTATACCGGTCAACACAATTATCAGCCAACCAAAAAAAAAAAAAAACCTTCATAACGGCTGAGAATGTAGCTCCGTTGTAGAGGGTTATAGAGCTGCTGCTTAACATGCATAAGGCCCTGGCTTAAATCCTAGTGCTGAGAAAGAAAAATAAATAAACTGCTTTGGAGCTGAACTTGGCCCACAGACAGCCTGGTGGCTTAAGCTCTGGCTAAAGGAAGCAGCTCACAGAGAGCCCCTTGGAACTCCAGGCCTCCTGCTGAGTCCTAACTCCAGGGTTGAGCCCAGGCAGTGGCTCCAAAGCCGAAGCTTCAAGCAAAGACACAGTCAAGCTCCAGTGGAAGCCACACTCTTCTACTCTGAGTGGGGTGGCGAGCTCACACACGGAACCCAGAAGCAGGCTGACCTTGCTGTCCACGGACTGCAGGGCTCTATGGGCTCCAGCTCCATCTCATGATTCTTCAGCAAAAAGCACTGGATTAGCAGATTTGAAAAACTTGCTACCTGCGGCCTGAGGGGATCACTTTCATCCATAAAGCCCAAGAAATTGCCTTGGCTCCCACTGTGCACACCTCACAGGGTACTTTCGAGGATCAAACAGTAAAACGCATCGTAAGGCCCTTAGCAAACAGCACTTCCAGTTCAGTCTCAGAGCTGTCACGATAGGCAAGCCTACCTCCTCATTCTCACCCTGGTCTGCTGACCTTGCCCAAACTGCAGTGGGCTTCCAGTGTGCAGGGACTCCCTCACCTGCCCCCACAGCCCCTCTTCATGCATGGACTCCCAGAGTACAGCTGGCCATCCGGAGAAAAGATCGTGTTTGAAGACACTCACTTCATGGAGCTGCAGGTGCCCAGAGAGGCCACCATCCCTTGATAAGCACAGGATGCTCACCCAGTGACATCAGGCAGCCTGCTCTGCTATCTTACATGTGGCTCAGACTCCTGACTGACCTTAAAGACTTTATAAAGGAAGCCTCAGGCTCTGTCTGCAGAGGATGAGCAGCTTAAGTACCCTGTACATGACCAGGACATATTCAATTAGGATCGTAAGTCGGTTAAGTGGAGACACCAGAGACATTAGAAAAGCTTTGCAGCCAGGAGGGTGCAGGGAGCAAATGCAGGGCACCTGGCTGACCTGTGTGCTCCACCTGGACTGACAGGCACCTCTGAGAGCACCTGAGGCCAGGTTACTGAGGACCGGGAGGAAGGAGACACTGGGAAACACTTCCTCAAGGGGCAGCTGCCGGAACTGGCAGCAAGACCAGGAAATGTCCTACTCCTTTGCAAAACTGCTCCACACTAACCAAGTGATAGGAAAAAAGCACCCTTCCTGGAAAGCAGTGCGCTTTCTGCAGCAGCTCCCAAGGTTTCCTCTTCTATCCTGACTGCCAGGAAGTTCAGAGCTGCCTTTTCCACCCAAGAAATAGCCTTTCATTTAGTTCCAAGAGTCCTTCCTCCTTCTTACTGGAGGTTTGCTTTTTGTTTTGTGACATAATTCACACCCTGTAAAATTCACTCTTTCAGGGTACAGTTTGGTGGACTTTATTGTGTTCCAAGGTTGTGTGATCATCACCACTAACTGAATCCAGATTTTCATCACTCCACAAAGAAAAGTCATACCCACTAGCAAGGGGTCTTTCCCCATATGCACCCCATACCCCCAGGCCACTGGGGCTTTTTAAGGATTGTTTGAGGAAAGAATGCAAAATCAATGCAGAACTGGAAGGGAATGATTGATACTCAGGCTGGACCACATGCAGTGAGGTAGGCACAGCAGGGGAAAGTCTAAACAGGAGGCGCTTCTGACCAGGCACCCTGCAGAGGGCTAATGCCAGAAGGAAATGCAGGTCACCTGCAGAAAAGTTAGGGGCACTAAAAATGCCAGAGCAGGTCAGAACTGAGAAACTCCCTACAAAGATAGCCATACGTGCATTGCAGGAACTGTGAAAAGAAAATAAATCTCTAGAACAGATAATCGATAAATTCTTAAATAAAAAGGGGTATGTGTGGGGACCGGCATTCTGGATATTATGCAGTCTTCTAAAGGCACAGTGATTAATTACTGAGGTCCTGACAGAGGAAAGACATGGCAGGTCAGTAGGACAGAAGAGAGAATCCAGAAACAGGCCCACATGCTCATCCAGGGAATGACAGAGATGGGAATATCGGATGTTCTCAATAGGAAATGGCCCTGGGATGAAAGCTGGTCATATAGAAAAAACAAACAAAACTTACATCCCACACACCTTGGAACGAAATTAATGTCATAGAAGTCCAAAATTCTAATGTAAAAAAAAAATGTACTGTCTTAGTCACTTTCCTTGTCTCTGAGACACAGTATCCCATTCCTACAACTTAAAGGAAGAGAGATTTATTTTAGCTCACCATTCTAGGTCACAATGGGCTGGGTCCAAGGAGAAACAGGATGGAGGCAAGGGTGCTCAGCCAGGAGGCACAGAGTGAAGGGAGGAGCGAGGGAAGGAGATGACCCTTCCGGGTCACATCCCGTGAGCTACCGCTTCCAACCAGACTCCACCTGCTAACAGCACATCCAGCTCTGCATCTGTCAGTGGATCAGTCCACTAAATGAGGATCCCATGATCCAATCACCTTCCAAAAGCCCAACCTCTGAACACATAAGCCATCCAGGGAACATTCTAGATCTAAATGTATTGCAGGAAAACATATTTTTTAAAAAAACCATCTTGGGGGTTGGGGATTTAGCTCAGTGGTTCCGCCACCTGCCTCACAAGCACAAGGTCCCGAGTTTGATCCCCGGTACCAAAAAGAAAAGTAAAAAACAATCTTGGCATGGTAAAGACCTTTCTGAGCTAGATCTGAAAGGACAAAAGGGAAGACTGCTATGTCTGACTAATGGCATTTTACGTGTTCTTAGTATCAAACCATACCATATATAAAGTCAAAAGACATAGGAAAGAGCAGTATGTGTAAAACTTCTAGAACATAAAGGATCACGTTATATACACTGAACACTTACAATCAACAGGAGAACACTTACAATCAATAGATCATGTTATAAACATAAAGGACCATGTTATATACAAAAAAAACTTACAATCAATAGGAGAAATGCAGACAACTTGATAGAAAAATGGGCAAAGTATATCAATATGAAATTTACACTAAACAAAATATACACAGCTGATAAACTCTACAAACAGATGCTTAATTTCATTCAGTTATTAAATAAAATTAAAACAAGACCTCCTGAATGCATAACATTTCAGTCACTGGGAAAGACTGATAATAGCTGTATTAGTACACTAACAGCAGGTACTGACCGTCCCCTGCAGATCAAATCCCCAACTCCAGGAGGAATGCACAAGAAGGATATCCTCTGCAGGACAGTTTCTAATGGCAAACATTGGAACGAACCCAAACACCCAAAAGTAGGGATGGTTGAAAATTTATGGCAAAACCTTACAAGAGAACAACATATTAACTGTGAAAAATGAGTGATGTGCTCTGGTTAAACAAGGGAGACTGAATCTAGAGGTTTTACTCCCCCACACCAAACTCAACTGCAATGTGATAAAAGAGTAAATGGAAGTTCTAGACTCACATCCCACTCCCTCTCCACATGCCAGCACAGACTGACGGGGCCAGGAGAAGCACGCAGAGGGGACAGACGGGGGATGAACAGATCAAGGGCAGTAAGGGCAGACAGATAAGAAAATATAGAGGTCTGACATCCAGCTAAGTGGAGTAGAAGAAAATGAGGAAGGAGGGAGTTAAGTAATAATACCAAAAGTTTTCCTGGATCCAAAGAGATCCTCAAGTGAAAGGGCCGAGCCAGTGGACCAGAAAGACCACACTGCAGAGGAAGGCAGACCCCATTGCAAATCACCATGGCAGACACTCATAATTCAGAGAGGAAGAAGGTTGCCTGGGCTCCCAAGAAGGTCAGCAATGAGAACACCCCTGGGCTCCTCCCCTGCACCCCTGAATGCCAGAAGATGACAGAACAAGGTCTCCAAACTCTACAGGGAAATGATTTCCAACCAGGAATTATTCACGCAGTGTAGGGGATGTGCCTCAGTGATAGAGCACTCGCCTTGCCTGTGCAAAGCCCTGGATTCCATCTCCAGCACCACTAAAGAAAAAAGAAAAACAAAATGTATACAGGTAGCTAGATGTGGTGGTGCACACCTATAATCCCAGCTACTCAGGAAACGGAGGCAAGAGGATCAAACATGTGATCCTTGGCCAGCCTGGGCAACTTATGAAGACCCTAATTCAAAATTAAATTAAATTAAATTAAAAGAAAAGAAAAAAAATGGGCTGGAGAGGTAGCTCCATGATAGAGGACGCCTGGGTTTGATTCCCAACCCCCCCCACACACACACAAATGCAAACTAAGTCAAGCAAGTGGAAGGTGAGGGTAAAGTTATTTGGTAATATGCAAGATTTCAGAGAACTTCGTTGGACAGGCACCCTCCCCAAAGCTGCTGGAGGGCATGGTCACTCAGGTTCCTTTCATCTCTGCCCAAGTCCGGGGGCTGGACCCATTAGTGCTACACAGAAAACTAAGAAAATGAAAAGACAAGGCAATGACTAATTCATTTATTAATAAGCCTGTAAAAAGAAAGGAAATGAATCACAGTATCTTACAAAGCCCTGTTTGGAACAATATTTACAATCACAAGCACGTCAATGCTGAACATCAAGGTAACAAAAACAGAGACCCATGGTCCTACTTATCTGTGGGGGATGCGTTTCAAAATCCCCAGTGGATGCTTAAAAATGCAGACAGTTCCCAACCTACACAAACTTATGATAAAATGTGATTTGTAAAACAGGCACAGTAAGAGATTAACAATGAATAATGAGATAGAAAGTAATTTAACAATATATTGTAATAAAAGGCAAATTCTGTGTGTGTGTGTGCCTGTCTCTTTTTCTCATGGCAATTTTACCTTTTTGCTTGAAGCATCTAACACAAATGATACAAAGCATGGAGCCCAAACAGACCCCAAAGCTGCCCTAGGCACTCTCCCTGAGAGCCAAACAGAAGTACTCACTTTACCATCCTGGCACAGCCAGCTCAGGAGGGCTACCTTGACAGGACCCACCCTGGGGACAAAGCTCCTAGAGTGAGAAGAGCCGCTCTGCTCCTTACCCAGCTGCCACTTCCGGGAACACATGGTCTCCATCATCCAGATGGGCAGGGCTGGCTCCAGCATGGCGATTCCCATGTTCGCAAAGCAGATAGAGCCTTAAGGAGAGGAAGAGGTTAGTGTACTTCCACTGCCCATACCCAGGGTCCTCAGCCATCTCCGAACACGATCAGACTCCAGGTGCCCCAGCTCAAGTATCCGGAGCTTCTCTACCTCCATAAGGAAAAAATAAACACCAAGCCAAAGGGTTGGCAAGGGGTGTGTTTCTATCATTATTATAACTTTAAACAAGTGGAATTTCAAAGTCATATGGTGTGGGACTAGAAGGAGCCTTAGAGATCGTTTGGTCTAATGCAACTAAGTTATTAATGAAAAGAGGGGCTCCAATTTATTAACGAAGTAAGTTGCTTGAGGCACCCAGCATCGAGGCAATTTCCAGACAACACATGGTGCTGGAACAACCTGAAACCTTGGGGATTAGGGTTCACTGTGCCGTGAAAACGGACATCTCTGACGCCCTGAGATGCCAGGGAATCCAAGGAAAATCACAGTGCTCTTGGTCCAGGTGTGCTGTGGAGGGATCCTTTCTAAATCAGCCCTCCATACAGGGTATCTATGCAAACAGCCACTATCACCCTGTTAAGCAGATGCTTTGTAAATACAGAACCATCTGGAAAAAGACACACGGCTGGTCCTCCATCCGTCATTCGGGAGTGTCCTGTGTTGTGCACCTTGAAACCTGTAATTTGCTAAACAAACTCAGGGAACACTGTGACCTTGATGAAGATGCAGGCATAATGAAGGGAGGTTTTTTCATTCTCTGTGACATTTACAGGCACAACACAGAAACGATTGGACTCCTCCCACAGCCCTTGCTTCTGAACCCCTCCCTCCCGAGAACTGGGGATGTTTGACAGAGTGTGGGATAGATCTTGCTATTCCCTTCTGTCAGAGAGCTTGCAGCCGGCACAGTCCTGCCCAGACTTATCCAAGCTTCAGGGAGTCGCATCTCTGGGACGTCATCCCCACACACTCTCATGACCTCCTAAGACCAGGGCTCTGAGGCATCCCAGCCCCAGTGCAAGAAGAGATCTGTGCACCGACTTTCCGGCCCTTGGGCCACATACATGCAGTCCTCACCAAATCCGGCAGCGAAGGGTAGAACCAGACCGGCCTGCAGCTTTGGAAGAGCCTGAATTTAAACGCCCAAAGGCAGGGTAGCGCCCCCTTCTCCTAAGCTCCCTGACCCCTCCTGGAGGACCTGACCTCTGCTTTGATAAATGCACCCTCACTGGGTCTGATGCCAGACTGCAGAGCCGCCCAGTGAGCAGCACCCAGCCGTAGGGCTCCCAGCCTCACACCAGGGCCACCGCTGACCTCAGCACGCAGGCCCAGGCAGTGGCTACACGAGGCTGGTCCTTTGGGTCACAGGGAGGTGGCCTGCTGCCTCCAGGATGGTCTTTGGGGACAGTTGCTTGGATGAATATGACTCATTCCCCTTCCTTCCCAAGAGCGCAGAAACCCAAAGCCCTCTTGTAGCATGTTCAGGCCAAGAACCCAAAGACATGACCCTTCACCAAAGGGTGCTTCCTGTAAGCCTCCCCACTGCTCCACAGAGGCAGGCTCTCTGTAAGAGGAGCGGTGTCCTCTGAGCCCTCTGGGACTCTGTTGTCAGTCTTTATTCAGACAGGCCAAGAGGATTCAGAACGCCCACATAAGACCCTTGCCATGTGGCCACCAAATTCAAGGCCAAACAATGATGGGCTCTGACTCTAAAGCAGCAAGCCAGACTCCAAGCAAGCCTGTGAGGCAGGGCATCACGGTGGCATCCTGTGACCCTGGCCCTCTGAGGAGCAGGGTGCACACCATTTAGATTTTCCCCAGGTGAAAAACAGAAGACAACCTCGGCTGAGGTCAGAAAACAATGACAGAAGACCATTTCCTGAGACACGGAAGCTGTCTGCCCTTTATGTTCTCTTCAGCCCTACATTTCTGGCAACAAAATGGCCACTGGCACCCACCACTCACTGCCACCTCCCTCAAGTGGCCTCATCTGAGAAGGACCCGGGAGCCCCACCTGCAGCAATGAGGATGTAGGGGTCCTTCAGCAGAGTGGTTAGGGGCGTCCCCTTCTGACTCTGTCAAGCAAAAAAGAAAAAAGAAAACAGGTTAGAATTGTCACCATGGCCACTGGAAGCCCTCATTCCCAGGTGCTTACTTACCTCTGGCTGCACCCGGGATGGCTGGAGCACGAAGAGTTGAATCACTGCAAGGGAAAAGCACAGATGATCTCCCTTTCAGAAAGCAAGCATGGCAGGAGTCCATGCCCTCAAGAACGCCAAGGTCATGGCCACAGTGCCCACGGAGCCTCACTCACCTCCATCCAAGAGCACCAGGGCTGCCAGCACCAGGAAAGGAGCCGTCTTCCCCACAAATTCGTAGAGCACACTCCCAAAGGGGGGGCCCACTGCAGAAAGACAGGGGCCAAGCCAGTCCCGGTGGATGCCTCACAACACTAGAACCTCCATCTGTTTCTTGTGTTTCTCTTCACTTTGCTCAAAAAAAGTGGGAGGGGTCACCCTACATTCTTTTTAGTTAGCAGTAAATTGCTTGGCAACTTCCTCCAGGTGGGCTTTCACTTGAGGAACAGCCAAGGCGTACAGAGAATTCCCCTCTCAAAGGTGAGGTCCCAAAGAAATGAGATCCAGGTCACAGGGATGTGCTGCTTCTGGGGCTTGGGAAAGGCCCACTACGGCACAGGGGGAACCACAGGCTCCAAATGAAGGGAAAGGATCAGAATCTCCCCTAGGGAAGACATCTGTCCCCTGGCCTGGGAGATCTTCCAGAGCAGGTGGATGAAAAGTGGGAAGGTTCTCTCAGATCATAACACAAGAAATGTTTGAGAGGAAGGGCTCCAGCAGACCAATCCACTCAGCCCTTTGTTTCACACAGGGGCCCAGCGAGGTTTGGAGCAGAGGCCAGGGAAACCCAGGTCTTCCCAGCTGAGACTCCTTCTACCATTTTCCAAAGTCTCCATGAAGGTAAGAAATAGAAAGCAGACACAGCTCCACCATGGCCAGGGCTGCCAGGTGAGCGCCACCACTGCCCGATAGCAGCCACCCCTCCTGTCTGCGCGCCTACCCAGTGGCCCTTACCCACCTAGGACCCCCATGGCCAGGCCTCCCAAGGCGATCCCCATGGCATTGCCTCTCTCTTCGTCATCTGTGTACACACTGGCAAGCATGCCCATCCCTAAATTGAAGACACAGTTAATAGCTAGGCCCTGGGGAGCACCCTCCCTCCCCAGCCAGACTGGTGATCTTCCTGAGTCTGGGACAGCAACTGAGGATGGGACCAAGCAGAACCCAAAAGGAAGGTGGGCAGCTTCTCCAAGAATCCCCACCACCACCACCACCGCCGCCACTACCTTGAACCCTTGAACTAGTCCAGCTAACTGCCCAGAGGGCAATGCTGGGGGTTATAGTTTAGATCTAAACTATCTCTCAAAATCTCATGTGTTCAGGGGTAGGGATTTCAGAAGGTGACTGGGTCATGAGAGCTCTAACTTCAACAGTGGATTAAGACCCTGATGAGATTATAATTTGATGGTGCTGTTGGGGAGTGATCGTAAGAGGCGGTGGGGCCTTGTTAGAGTGGATCATGGCACTGTAAGTTTGAGGTTTTTATCTGCCCCCAGCCCCTTCCTCTCTGGCTCGGCCCCCTCTCTCTGCGTCCTGGCTGCCGTGAGGTGAGCAGCTTTCTTCCACTATGCCCTTCCACCAGGACGTTTCTGCCGCAGCACAGGTTAAAGGCAATGGAACGGCTGCCCATGGACTGAAACCTCTAGAACTGTGACCCAAAATAATCC
Source organism: Heterocephalus glaber (assembly GCF_053883595.1). Lineage (NCBI taxonomy): Eukaryota > Metazoa > Chordata > Mammalia > Rodentia > Bathyergidae > Heterocephalus > Heterocephalus glaber. Next base: position 67,130,144 of record NW_028258320.1, read on the forward strand.
TTTCCTCCTCTAAGTTGTTTTTCTCAGATATTTTGTCACAGTGAAGGAAAGCCAACCAACACAGCCCCCCAATCTGCCCACACAGGTGTTTCCATACCTACCAGCTACAGATGAGCAGGAAGAGCCGATGCCCTGCAGGGACCTAGCGATTAGCAGGAAGGCATAGCTGCTGGAAAAGGCGAACACTGCCAAAAGAGGAGGCCCCAGCCAGCACATCAGGGCCATGCCCCTGCCAGTGGGATGGCACCATCCCAACAGGGGCATTTCCAAAGCCATCTCTAACCAGGGGAGCATTTCCACATTTACTGCACTATGTTTTTGCTCTACAAAGCCTTTCTCTCCACTCCTTTTTCCAATACACAACCCCTACCTTCACCCCTACCATATTCTGATTCTCAGCTTGAGAACAGCAGAACTCATTCCGACAGCCACACTCAGAAGGCAAACGTGAGGCACTTACTAACTGTTGAAATAAACATGATGCAGAATCCCGCAAACATGGGCATCGGATAGCCGATTCTGCAAAACACAAACAAAAGGAAAACCTGGTGACTGGTGGGTATTTTTTTAAGGCTTCATATTGATTGTCTTTTAGCTACCCTTTGGGATCAGATGGATAAGCGTTTGGTCAACTTTTCTAAAAATTCATATTCTTAGGGCTTCCTACATGACCTTTTTGTGTTTGACTGTCTTGGAACGTGAATACATTTATGGACTGACACTCGGAACAAAAATTTCTCTGGAATAAATATGAACGCAATATTGGCAAGTAACCGAGAACACATCCAAAACACAGGAACAATATTTCCATCAATTTCTGTATTCCTTTAAGTATAGTCTTTGCTAGATCATCCCCAAGGGGACAGTCACAATCAACCGATTCTGTCTGGTAAAACACCATCAAGTGCTTCACTCAGCTGCAGAGACAACCCCTCTGTTATCTAAGAGGCATTAGGAAGCACTGTTTTAAAACCTACCTTCCTGTTGACCTGAGCAAGGCCAGCCGAAGAAGACAGGCCTCAAGTTCTATGCAAAAATTCAAAATCCCTATTTCCTGTAAGACCACCCAGGGCTCTGACACCAGGCCAGGGGCCTTCTGGTATCACTTATCTGGCTGGACACACAGCCATGGCCTGAACCCAGGCAAGTCCCCAAGCCCCACCGCCCACCTCCTAGGACCTGAATATAGAGAGCTATGAATCTTAAACCATCTACCAGTGCAGCTGGAGCACAGAAGGTGCTTCGGAAATTTAATTTCCTCCCTCACTCTGCTCCTTCTCTTCCCTCAGTTTTGGTGGGATTAAACAGACAGTTCAGTCCCTGCTATACAGGTGATGTAGGCGGCTTCATTTCCCATTCTGCTCTGATAAAGAGGGGACAAGATGAGCTGAGCAACTGCCTTATTGTAGGCTCGCTCCAACTCAGAGCAGCCAGGAGCATCTCCAGGACTCTTTTCCACTAGCCCTGGACCCCAGAAATCTGGAGAGGGACCAAAGAATCCAAGAAGCCCAAAGAGCCAAGCGTGCTGAGTCTAGGAACTCCTGGAAGGGCTCTTCTATTTAACGCTTTCTTCAGAAGTCACAGTCACAGCACCTTTACCTACAGGTTATACCCAAAGCCCCACGCACTTACACTCACCAGCTCAATGATTTCACACAGGCAATTAGCTCCCTATTTTACAGCTGAGGAAACTGCAGAATGAAAAAGTGACTTGCCAAACTACCCAGATAATTTCACATGGGCCATTCCCTCCAGTCCAGGGTTTCTCCTGGTAAATTGTAATACTTCCGCAGGTTCCCAAAGGGCAGGTGTAGCTTTAAATGGAATCTCTCTGTAAGTCTCCTGACCATATTCATGTATCGTTTGAAAACAATTTGACATGCATTATGAAAACAACTACCAAAAATACAAATTGCACCTGAAATTAATGAAAGATTCTCAGATACTCAGTCCCCCTTTCACAAACCCTGTGACACTGCCATCAGAGAACAGCTGTTCTTGCTTGTCTCAGGCAGCCGAAGGTGACTGTCCGGGGCTCTTTAGTCATGAGGACAAAACGAAGCTCATGCAAGGTCCTACACGGCGCTGCTGGACACTGAATAAGGAAAAGTCCAGGAAGCTCACAAAGAACTTGCAGGCAGCTTACTGTCTACAACCATGGCGCATCTTGTGGAAGAACAGATGCATGCCAATTTTCCCAGCTACACTGGAATAAACATGGGCTTCTCACCTCTTTTAATACGGATTTGGGAAACGTAGTAGCTGGAATGCTAATACAATGGGTAATCTGAAAATAAAATGATAATATAATTTTTTAATGTATTATAGTAAAAGACACATTGTCAAGAATAATGGGATACATGTATTGAAGCGAGGCAGAATGTTTTGAGGGGCCTAATGCAATGTGGCTTTTACTGTAATAAAGTTTTTAAATTTAATCCTTCACTGTATTTTTTGGTCACCTCTCACTGATCAACTGTTTACAGCAATTTCTGTCCGATAAAAACAGTACAATGTCTCCTCATCCACCATTATTCTGACTCTGGCTCAGCACAACTAAAGACACTCCGGAAGGACTTCCAGCACTGCCTCAGGAAGTGGCAAGAATGCAGGGATGAAGGAAGTGTGTTTGAAATGAGGAGGAGTATTTTAAGGGGGATTAATGGCAACGTGTCTTTTACTGTAATAATTTTTTTTTTGGTACCGGGGATTGAACTCGGGGAAAATCCCCAGCCCTACTGTAATAATTTTTAAGTTAAATTTTCACTATATTTGTTATCACTCATATACGTCAAAGCTGATGGGATCGGGGGATTAAACTCTCTTTCTTTGCTTTGGTTGAAAGCTTTAAAAGGGACATCCTTCAGCCACATAAAACATCTGCAGTCCCTCTGCAGACACAGGCAGAAGCATTGAGTGGTTTTGGGACAAAACATGAGAAAACGCAGCAACCCCAGGTGTGGTCCCCAAGCCAGCAGTGACAGTTTGCCAGGTGTGCAGTCTGGCCAGTGGCCAAGTCATTTGTCGATGCACAGTTAGGGTGGGCTGGAAGCCACTGAGGCTCCTTCTTCCCAAGAGACTCTGGCATTCCTGTGACCACAGTCAGGGAGATGGTGTGCAGGTGGCCTGGGATTCATTCCCACTGCAGTTCTGTGCAGAGCTTGGGTGAGGTCTGCTTTTCAGACAACCAATACTGGGCTCAGAGAAGGTAAACCACTTGCCCCAAATTCAGGTGGTGGACGTACTGCAAGTGTGTACTGTGTGCCAGGTCTGGCTGGCACACATTTTGGTGCGAATGCCAGCCCCAAGTGCAGAGGTTCCCCATGGCATGTGGATGAAGGCTTCAGTCTCACTGAAACCTACAGGTTGTGCATTACACAAGGGTTTTTCCACCAATACTTTTTTTTTTAATTCCTTTGGGATTTTAACAAAGCATGTCTGGAATAATCAAATGGCAAAAGCTAGAAGGAAACACAAAGGCTGGCCAGTCCACACCCTCACCTTCCATGAGATAGAGTGGCTCACTGGCAGCTGCAGTACAAGTCAAAAGCTGCAAGCACCTGAGCACGGGTGCTGCCTTCTCATAGCAGGGCACACACATGCCTGAATCCCCAACACTGGCCAACCCACAGGCAAGGATGCCCAGGGGTCAATGCCAGGCAGCATCTTCCCCTGGTGCTCAACCCCAAGGAAAATAAGACATCATGGGTAGCTCCTGGGTCTCCACCCTCAAACTTTTCCTATCTCAGAACGACGGCTGTCTATTGTCCCTGTGTCACTGAGCAATGGGCAAAACGCTGATGCCTTCTCTCCTTGCACAGTTTTTCCAAATGGGCAGAAACTCAGCCGACATTAGTCATAAACTTCTGAATTAATCCTCCTGCCTCAATCCAATGCCATCTCAATTAACGTATTACTTGCAAGCTAGATCTGATTCAGCAAACCTTTATCTACACATCCATTTTCATCTCGTGAGTCATCCAATTGCCCATAGTCATCCTCTACAGAGCAGCAGGGAGCAGTTAATCTAGTTCAAATAAGACTAAAAATCACATAATGAATCCTTAGGAAAACAAGTAAAACAATAAAAGTTGTTCTAAAATTACACCTAGTCAGTGGAGACACCCTTTGTGTCCCTCAATAGTCACTGGTGATTGATAATTATTCTCCAATGTTAGTAAGTAGCTCATCTTTACCACAGAGACTACCCAGACTATTCTTAGCTACAGTTCTCTCTCTACCACGCCAAAAGACAAAAGGAAGGACACAAAGTAGGGCCCAGTAGGGTGCAAACCATCCCCAGAGGCAGGGCCATCTCCCTTTTAGTTATCTCAGCACACTCCTGAAAGTTAGATGAGGAAATGAATGTTTTAGTTACCGAATATTTTAAATTGCTCAGATATAAGAGGAAGCTTGCCAACCATTTAGTAAATGAAACAAAATTCTTAGGTTTAGTCCTTGGGTCCAGTGGTGGATGGTTGTTGTTGGCTGTCAGATGCATACAAGGAGCTGCATGGGTCACAGATGTCTGACTTTCCTGAGTGTGAGCCCCATCAGGACCGGGACACATTTCAGGTGGAGACTTTGCTCCCATGAGAACTGCTCTGATTCTACTGCTGGATTCTCCTGATTTCAGAAAAGAAGACTCCATCATCCCCGCCCCTACCACTCCATCCCTATCACCCCAGAATCGTCTAGGATGGAAGATCCTTTTCCAGAACAGCTGGTTGCCTTGTCCACAGAGAAGCTGAAAAGGTCACTGCTTATTCCTGCAAAGCCTACTTCAGACCAACTGACTGGAGCAAGAGGGAACAAATAATAACCCCAGTAGATTTCAGAGATCTCATGCCCTATGGCTCTTTCCTTGTCATTCAGATGTTAGTTAAGATTTGTGTGTAAAAATAACTGCTTTCAAATATACTAGGTAACTATGGAAATAAATTAAGCCAGTGATGCGGGCTTGATAAAAAGCAGACCACCCAGGCAATGACAAGCTAAAGAGGAAGCTGAGGGAGATGGCCTCCAGCACCAGAGTTAACTCTTTCCCAAGCCAGCTGGTCGGCCTGCAGTATCAACTTTCCATTCTCAAGACACAGCTACTACTTAATCCGTTACACAAAGCAAGTGAAGACCAGGATGCAACATCTTGTAATGAGAGTGTATAGCTCCCTGGTAGAGCAAATGCTCAGCATGCACAAGGCCCTGCGATTCACCTCCAGCACAAAAAGAGAAAGGCGAGGGCCGGGGATTTAGCTCAGTGGTTTCGCTGCCTGCTGCACAGGTGCAAGGACCCGAGTTCGATCCCCAGTACCAGAAAAAAAAAGAGAGAGAGAAAGGAGAGAAAGGTAGAGATATCTGCACCTTGTTTTGCTGCTTAGGCTCTTCCTTTTACGCACATCTATGCCTAAAATTCACTCACTGGACTCAGTTATGACAGGAGTCACTAGTGTAACTCCTGCCACCTCCTGTTACACACACTGAACTTGTGGAATGACCAGTTAAAGTGAATTACAAAAGAAGTCACACCTGCTGCCAAGACGGAAATCAAGTCAACCGAAGCACCCTCAGGCACTGAAAAGTGTGTTATCGGATATGGGACAAATGCACGTACCAAAAGCAAAGGTCCTTCGTCCTTATTCGGTCACATATTTTCAGTGAAAATATAGTACCCTAGCAGTAAATAAAACAAGAATGACTTGCATCAAATTACCAGTCAAATAAACGCTTAAGTGCTTCCCAAGAATTGTTACTTTGTGTTTTCAGGATTTGGATAAGATCTTATCCCAGTAATTAAAACTCTTCTTTGTATCACCTAACAGAAGCCAGTCAGGTATCTTAACCATCAATACAGGGCCTAGGACGGGAACTGTACCATTCCGGGTACCTCATCTAAGAGTGGGTTCCCTTAAATTAATGCAAGGGGCTTTAAAGAAGAGTGGTTCCTACCACCTGACTGGGCGGCTCCCCCATGTGTCTCTGGGGATATATGAGCAGACTAGCTCACATCAGGAGCTGGAAAAAGATCATTATTTTTCTGGGGCCTAGGAAGGTCTAAGTCCCAAAACAGCAGGCTGATTGCTTTCTAAATTATTTGCCCATTAATTAAAACTCACTGTGCCTTTACCTGTTCAGACTGGTGAGACCAGGAAGGGCCCAAGAACATACAAGAATGACAGATTTTTAAAAAAATCTATGTTGTTTATTTTTAGTAGCTAAAAGTACAAACTGTATAATAGCCACAGGGAAAAGAACAGGACAGGGAGGAATGGAGCCTTGGAGCCAGCATGGAGCCTGGACATGGCACTAGCCCTGCTGTGGGGAAATGCTTTCTCCTCCTGCTGCACAACTCCTCTGCCACACAATTCTAGGAGTGACCCAAAAAGTCTGGGTAAAGTCTCTGCGAGCTCTAAGGCTCCGTGTTTTTAACTTCTCTCTAGTCAGGAATACCATGCCTCTTAAGCACACTCATTTACAACACGGAAAAGACTGGGTGATACATGATGTTTTAATCCCTCTTTAATCACAAATATATAAATCATCTTTAAAATGCTGTTTTAAACACATTTGTTTATAATACCAAAAACACAAGTCAACAACCTCTCGTTGGTAATTGAGGATGAGATTGGCATAAATTACGTCAAAATTGGCACAATTACGCCAACTGACTGTTGGTAATGGCTCATGGGGGAAGACTGCACGAACAATGCCCTTGTGCCTTCTCCGCTGGTTTCCATCCGAACCATGGGAGAAGCAGTGTCCTGGAGGGCCTGAGGAGCTGCAGATCCCCAAGTTCATGAATACCGGGCTTGGAAAATACTAGCAAAATTACAAATCATGATCATTTTGAAGGTACCACAGTTCACTCCACTGTTTTGCCTACATCTGTATTAAAATTTGCACTTCCCCATTCCCAGGTAGGGCAGATACTGAAGATCATTTTTAAGCTTGCTGGGTAGCTGGCAAAACCAGGTAGGGGTTAAAATTCTGCTCTAGATAACCCAAAGTGGTTCACTTATCCTAAGAATAGACTAAATTTCACAAGTCATAAAACAAAATCAGAATTCTCTTGGAAGACAATTTTTCGGAGCCCCAAACATAAGCTCTGGATGGCTGCAACCACACAGATGTAAAATATTTAATAGGGGAAAGGTCTCACTGGTTTTAAACAAGTTTCTTCCCTGTGGCCTAAGCAAAGCATTAAAAACAAGAATGAAATTTTTTTAAAGCTGTTCATTTGCTATTTGCATTTGGAAGACTGGAACCCTCCCATCATTTGGGAGAATTTCTAAGTATTACACACTACAGCTAGTAACATTCCCACCCAAGTGATTGGCAAGGCATTATTACGATAATGTCCTCAATTTTCACATACAGTATCCGAGCCGTTTGCTCTGTCAGAATACAAAACCCTGCACCATTTTCTGTAATTATACCAGATGCATTTTAAGAAGTGCCCTTAGTTTTGAAAAAAGGAAAAAAAAACCAAACCCGCGACTCTGAAGGTCTGGTCTTTTTGTTTGGTCTTTTCCGGGAGAATAGAGGAGCTGCAGCACGTCACCTCCGTAATGGCGTTTCTTGGTGGTCTCACAATCAGCCCTTCGCTGGGTTAATTTGCTTAGTGTATTTTGTGTGGCAGCCATATAATATTGCTATGCACAGACTGGAAGGCTGGGCATGCATGGGAGGGCTAACATATATTCAATGGCAGCACTCGGTCGAGAAAATCAGACTGCAGCAGGAATTCTGCTCCTGTGCACCTCACTGTGAGGGCAGCAGCAGCAACCCCAGGTATGCATCCAAGACAGCCGGTACTGGGGAAGGGGGGAATCTGTCATCCCCTCTAGGAGGCCCTGCCACTACCCCATGCCTCCTCAGCTCACAGACCCTCAACACCAGAGAAGCACAAGGCCCCGCTCTCAGAAAGGCTCTGGCCTTGGCTCAGTGCTCTGCTCCTGCCTTGCTGAAATCCACCCTAACATCTGAACAAGGGGCTCACGCTGGGTCCCACAAATTATGTAGCCGATCCTGATCTACATCTCCGCACCACACTGCTTGGCTCCCCTACTCTTCCATAAGGCTTTGGAATGTCACATGGATCCCAAACGCTGCCCATAACAAAACCCTTTTCTTCTGGCCAAGCCTCCTCCCCAGCCCTGCCCTCCCTCTTCGGTGTACCTTTCCTCCACCACAGCCTCTCCCCCACAGTCTTTGTCCTTCTTACAACTCTGGCCTGGCTAGAAGGCAAGACTGGACACTACCGTCCCTACCATTTTTGTATTTCTACTTGTGGGGCTGCACATTTCACCTAGCAGCCCAATTCTACCAGCTCCCACTCCCTGCAGCTGACACCTTTGGGGACTGCCCAGAAATCTGTGTCCTGTGCTTTGAGCTTTCATGTATCAGGCAGAACCAGCCCATCTCAGCTGTAGAAGAACAAATACTTGATGGATGGTCAGTGTAGTCAACAATTACTCCAAATAATGCAGGTCCAAAATAATCTAGAACACCCATTTAATACTCATAAAGCTAGTTTGGGCAGCTTGGATTCTCTAGAATAGTCTCGATTCTCTTCCCTTCGAGCACATGGACACAGATGACTAACCAGCAGAAGGAAAAGAACATGGCTCAGCACCTCAGCATCAGCTCAGGCTCTCATCTGGGAAGCAGGAGCACCCATCTGCCCCCGACATTCCCACCTGGGCAGCTACTAAATCTTCTGCCATGATAGCCTTAAAAGAAACCACCACAGCATTTCATAAGCAGGTGCACGACCAGAGGAGGAAACAAGAGAAAAGCACATCGGGCATAGAATCTGATGGCGGCCACTGCAAAGTTCTTGCTGCCCCAGAACGATCGTGACAAAAGCACTCATGAAACCCAGTGTTTAGACAGAAGCAAAGGTGTATTCTCTTTATTCTGTCATCTTTCCTATTTTCCTACTTTCTGAGCAACAGGGGAGGATGGAAAGATGGGACAAATGGGAAATTATAGTGAGCTGAGGCATGAGCTGAGAAGACTAGGTTTTCCCCAGCTCACCCATCCGATTCTCCAGATCCTGACAAATGAGTAAGGGGAGCTGCAGGTAGAAATGAGCTGGGGGAATATAAAACCCTCTCCCCCACATCACACAGCCTACCTGTTGGTCAGCAGTCCTATGAAAGGGTTGGTGATGAGCTGGACGGTGGCTTTGGAGGCAAACAGCAGGCCAACCTGCACGTTCTCATTCAGGAGGTCTTTATCTTCACTGGGACAGTCGGAAGGGCCGGCAGACATGTTGGTCACCATGTGCTGTGTGGTGATGGCCTTATGCAGCTGCCCCCCCGAAAGGCCTCCCGTGGTGTTCCCCGTGACCATGGTGGAGTTGTCATAGTAGGAGAAGATACTGTGGAAGCGTCCCGAGGTGGAGGGTGTGAACACTGGCCGGGTGGTCTGGGTCTCAGTAGCATTTCTCTCGTGTTCAATGCTGTACAAGTAACTGGGGATGATGGGAACTGGGCAGAACAGGAAGGGGATGATGACACTGAAACGTTCCTTGAAACAAGAGTCAGCAAAACTAAGGTCACATCAGAAGCCAAAGGAGGCCCAGAGAGGCGGCACATCTCTCCTCGGTGCGGGACACCCGCACTGATGCAAGCTGGGACAATTTCACACTGCTTAGTACACTGGGCAGAACAAACTCCTGAGATTTTTTGTCACTTGTGGGGTTTCTTAACACAGCATTCCTACACAGGAATGAGAGGAACAAAACTCGGTCTACAGTCAAGGCAGTGCTGACCTGGGGTCAACTGCTGCTTCTCAGGGAGGTTCAAAAGACTTCTAACTAAATGAAACAAGGAAATGGAAGTCTCGATTTCATTATGGATCTTAGAAAAGAAAAAAGCAAATCAAACCTGCAGGAAATGATAAATGGGAAACTCTGAAGCAGGCTAACTTCATCTTTCTATTATGTGAGTGGGAATCTGCACTTTTCCATACCACCTGTAAGGTTTAAGAATTCCTCAGATTTCCGTGAAGGAAAAGCAAAACTGTTGAATATAACTGAAGTCTTGGGCACACGAGAAACCACAGGGCATTCAAGACAAAGGGACTGGAGGCCCTTGTTCCTGAGCCAGCATGAGCCTAGCCCTGTGGTCCTGAGCTGAAAACCTGACTCCGATGCTCTGAGAAGCACCCTGAGAACCTGAAACAGGGAGACGGAAGTGTCCCACCACTTAGATCTTAACAAAACATTGTATTTTATTCGTTGAAAATTGGGATTTTTTTTTAAAAGGAAAAACATCCCAAATACTCATCTATTAATGGGGCTAATTAAGAGGCCTGGATCTCAATTATTTAGTTTTTCAAAAATCCATTATAGCAACAATATTACAGTTGTTCTCTCCCAACTTGTCCCTCCCTCCTTCCCTCCTTCCTCCACCTCATACTGGGGATCAAACCCCCGGGGTGTTCTGTCTCTCAGCCAGGTCCTCAACCTCGGTTCATTTTTTAATTTTAAGACAGCGTCTCCCTAAATTGCCAGGTGGGGGTTGAACTTGTGATTCGCCTGCCTCAGCCTCCCGAAGTGCTGGGATTACAGGACTGCGCCGGGCTCCAATCACTCTCACACGGGGTCCTGAGATGTTTGTCTCAAGTCACTGCCGCTTCCTTTTTCAAGCGAGGGATACGACTTGTTCTGCAGCTGTTACACCAACTTCTTAACCCACCTTTTGGGGTGGCATAACGTTTATTCTAAAGCACTTTTTGAACTGAGAATTGTTCCTCTTTAATAGAAATCTTTTTCATCTTGGTAGAAGTGAGCAAAGAGAGGCAGAAAATTATCAGGAGGAAACATAAGTGCTGGGTCTTATCCGAGGTCACCGTTTTTGACCTGACCATCAGGAAAGCGAAGCCACAAGCGCAGCGCCTCCTCCGAGCTCAGCTCGGGAGCGGCGGTTCGGAGAGACGCGGCTTCTGCAGAGTGCGCCTCCGCTTCCCGGGCCGGGCCGGAGCTCCCCGAAGCCCTGGGGTAAGCGGGGCGCCCAGGGAAAGGGGTCCCGGGGAGAGCACGCCCAGATCGTACGTACCCACGACGGTGAGCAGCATGTTGTCCAGCAGCAGCGCGAGGAACACGATGAACAGGATGAGCTTCCGCGAGTGGCGGCTCTCGTGCAGCCGGCGGAGCAGCGCCAGCTCGCCCAGGGCCATGGCTCGGGCTCGGGCGCGGCTGCGGGGCGGCGCGCAGTGAGGGCCGAGGGGCGCCGGGACCCCCGACCCCGAGCAGCTCCCCACCCACAGCGCCCGAGTGGGTCCGGGAGTCGCGGCCGTCGGGGACCCGGCCCGGGACCCCGCCAAGCTGTCCGCTCCCCGCCCGCCCGCCCTGGCCCCGCTGTCCCCCCGCGCCGCGCCCCTCGTGGGCAGGGAGCGGGCGCGCGCACCTCGGGTCTCCTGCGGGTCCTGCCTGCCGGGTCCTGCGCTCGCGCCTCGCCCGGACCGCCGAGGGCTCCGTCGGTCCGCGCGCCCCGCTCGCAGCCTCCGCCCCAGCGCGGCCGCCGCCGCTCAGTTTACCCCGTCCGGCTCTGACGTCACGGGCAGCGCGGGCGGGGGGCGGGAGGCTGGGGAGCCCCGGCCTCCGCCCACCCAGGGGCGTCGCTGGCCCGAGGCCCCCGCCTCCTGTCCCCGCCCAGATCCCGCGCGGACTGTCGTGGCCCTCGCAGGTGCCCGCGCCGGGGCGTCTGGGCTGGGAAAGCGGCGCAGGACGGGGTCCGAGGGTAACGAAGCTGGGGCCAGAGCTTTGTCGTACCCCCAAGGAGGGGCTGGAGCAGCTCTGAGCAAGTTACGTGGTTCTTGGACCCTCAGTGTCCCTCAGCTGTTCCCGGAAAAGGAACATCTAAAGGAAGGCGGCGGGCTGAGCGCCGCGGGAAGGGGCGCGAGGACGCGGGCAGCCGGAACAGGCCTCTCCTGCTGGGGCCGCCCTTTCATCGCACCGTCCCCGGGCTGCTCCCCGGGCTGTGGCCTTGAGCCCTGGGCACCCCCAGGCTGTCGGTGCGCAAATGGGAAAGGGGGGACCGGCCCAGGGTCAGGCCCAGTGGGTGTGAAGGAAGGTGACGGCCCGGCCCTTTGACCCAGGTCTCAGAAAGTGGGAGCCCAGGGGCTTCCGTGCTGGGCAGGTGGAGACAGGTGAGCCCCGGCCGCTTGGTAAAGGCACCCTCTACACCCTCTGTGCTGTGCCTGTCTAGAGGTCGGTATGACAGACACTGCCAGTGTGTGCCTGGTCCAGCGCCTTCTTACCACAGAGGGGGAAGAGTCCTTTTGGCTTCCAAGTCCCCTTGATAAACATGGGGGAAGCACACAGCCCGCTCCCATCCCCGCCAACGCGCTCAGCCGGAGCCCCGGAGCCCCGGAGACCCTTCTCCCGCACCAGAGGACCGGGCTTCTTTCTTGGAAAGCCACCCCCGGAAGTGAGTACTGGTCGTGTGCCAGCATTACGGATGATGCTGGGGAGACAGTAATGGCTCACACAGGCTGGCCCTCGGGAGCTCCTATCTAGTAGCCACATCACAGTGAGGAATGCAGGAAGCGGCATCATCAGATTCCAGCCCAGCCAGCCCGAGATAGATGGCCCGGGGAGGGTGCCAGTCCCCTGCTCCTGCCTCCTGGTCTCTGCTACCACTCCCAGAGCACCATAGCCTACCACAGGGGCTCCAGACTCTTAGCTAGTACCAAGAGTCCAACCTAGGGCTGCCCTACCACTTTTCATTTTAAGACAGGGTCTTGCCCAGGCTGGCCTCAAAGTCCATCCCCCTGCCTCAGCCTCCTGAGTAGCTGGGATTATAGGATATACCACCACACCTGACTTCAAAGTTTTTTTTACAACCCCCTCAAAATAACTGTTGTTTGTTGAGACAGGGTCTCACTGTGTATCCCAGGCTGGCCTTGAACTTACTATGGAGCCCAGACTGCCCTAGAACTTGCAGTGATCCTCCTGCCTCAGCCTCCTGAGTGCTGTGATTCAGGTGTTCACAGCTAGAATTTTTTTTTAAATGTTTGCCTTACATTTTTAAGTTGGTATCCAAAATGGCTTTTTTAATCATAAATTTAAGTAATTTCGGGTATATTGTATGTTAACCTTTACATATAAAGCTATTGTATCTCTTTTTTAAATGTATCTAAGGGAATATAATATGATAAAAATGCAAAACTACCATATTAGGATTAGAAATACACATTTCTCCCTAACAATCAAATTTTACATTGTGTCCTTTACAACTTCGAAGTATATTTCCATTCTACTTTCAAGGGAATTTTATCCTGCTGTAATATTTCTATCATTTAACTTCTTTATTTTTCACCTCATCTATTATGTGAAATGCAACTAGTATATGAATTACTTTTAATTTTTCTTATGACCATAGGGATTCTTTCAATGTCCTTGTGATTGTGTTATTTTAATATTTTTGTGGTATACAAATGGCCAAGACATTTTGCATATAACTTTTTTTTCCAATACTGGGGATAGAACGCAGGGTCTTGACACTGAGCTACACCCCCAGCCCCCCTTTTTTATTTTTCATTTTGTACCAAGGTGTCACTAAGTCACTAGGCTGCCCAGACTGAGCTTGAACTTTGTAGTCTTCCTGCCTCAGCCTCCCAGAGTATAGGATAACAGGCAAGTACCACCATGCCCTTCTTAGGAGTTAGATAATTATTAAACATACAAAGAAGAGGCAGGCCTGCGGACGACCTACCAAGGTCACGAGTTGGGCAGAACACGCGGAATCAGCCCGCGCCTTGGCAGCAATCCACTGGACACAACCCCCGCCCCCCGCCCCGCTCCCCTGTAGAGCCACCTGGTTCCACACTACAAAGACGCAGAGGATACTGGACCACCAGACCACGGTACTGGGTCCTGCCACTCCCGGCCCAGAGGTAGGGGCTTCTGAGCTGCCGTCCCACTACTCCTCATCCAGAGGAAGGGGCTTCCCGGCCACCATCCCTCCCACTGCTCCCAGCCCAGAGGAAGGGACTTCTGGTCCACCATCCCTACCGCCACTCCCGGCCCCTGTCCCACTTCTCCCACTTCAGAGGAGGTGATCCTCACAGGCGCAATAGCACCCCCTGCTCCCCCAGTCAAAATGAGAAAACACATGAATAAGTCTCAAAACCAGACTTCCAGATCACCTACAGCAACCCCAAAGGGAAATGAGATGGAACACTCTGATACTCAACCACCTGGACCCACTGAACTGGCAACAAAAGGGGATCTGGAAAAAGTGAAATCAGAAATAATTTCTCAGATAACAGGAGAGATTGTGCTCCTAGTGCAAGACATGATTAATGAATCTAGAGAGGAGCTGAGGAACATGATGGAATCCCAACACAGGAAACAAATGGAATCCATAAAACAGATGCAAATAGATTTCCAGGAGATGAAAAACTCCATTGAAAGTCTACACAGCAGAATGAGCCAATATGAGAACAGAATTTCAGATATAGAAGATAAGATTGCAATTAACGACCAGGAAAAGAAAAATTGCTTCAAAATTATGAGGGAACAGGAGAAATCAATCCAGCAGCTGCTAGGCGATGCAAAGAAGAATAACATAAGACTGATTGGAGTCAATGAAGAAACAAGAGAGAGTGCAGATGACATAAAAAAATCTCTTCACAGAAATAATGGCAGAAAACTTCCCAAGCAGGGGAAAAGAACTTGACATACAGATAAGTGAGGCATATAGGACTCCAAATAGCCTTCATCAAAAAAAAAATCTACACATAGGCATATAATTGTTAAGATTCCAGAAACACAACAGAAGAACAAAGTTCTCCAAGCAGTCAGAGAAAAGAAACAAATCACATACAAAGGAAAGCCCATCAGAATCACAGCAGACTTCTCAACACAAACCATTAAGGCAAGAAGAGCTTGGAGTGACATATTCCAAGCCCTAAAGGAAAACAGCCTCCAACCCAGATTGATGTACCCTGCAAAACTATCTTTCAAAATTGATGGAGAAATAAGATACTCATGACAAAGAGCACCTTAGGAACTTCGTGAATACCAAACCAGCACTCCAAAGAATTTTACACAGTATCCTAGGAACAGACATTGAGGATCACAACCCCAGGAAGCAAAGCAGAATGAACCCATCTGGCATGACAAGAAATTAAATGTAGAAGGGGAGAACCCAACAAAAAGAAAGAGTCATGTCAATGACAAGTCAGTACTTATCAGTTATAACCATCAACGTTAATGGTCTCAATTCACCAGTCAAAAGAAACAGACTGGCAGAATGGGTCAAGAAGCAAAATCCAACAATATGCTACATACAAGAAACACACTTAATTCAAAGTGAAACTCATAGACTGAAAGTTAAAGGGTGGAAAACAATACTCAATGCAACAGGAACCCAAAAAAAAGCAGGAGTAGCTATCCTCTTGGCAGATCAAGTAGATTTCAAACCAACACTGATTAAGAGAGGCAAAGAAGGACACTACATCCTTGTAAAGGGAACGATCCAACAGGAAGAGATGACAATCATAAATATCTATGCACCAAACACTAGTGCACACAACTATATAAAACAAATACTAACAGACATGAAAAGTCATATATGCACTAATACAATTGTAGTGGGGGACCTCAACACCCTACTGTCACAAATAGATAGATAACTAGACTAAAAATAAGTAATGAAATATTAGAACTCAATCGAACTCTTGAACAGATGAACTTAACAGATGTTTACAGAGTCTTCCACCCCACAAAATCAGAATACACATTCTTCTCAGATGCACATGGGTCATTCTTCAAAATAGACCACATACTCACACATAGAACATGTTTAAGTACGTGCAAAGGAATTGAAGTTATCCCCTGTATATTATCAGACCATAGTGCGATGAAATTGGAGATCCATAGCAAAAGAAACTGGAAAAATTTCATAAATACATGGAAATTGAACAACACACTTCTGAATAACCATGGGTCACAGAGGAAATTAAAGAAGAAATCAGACAGTTCCTTCAATTAAATGACAATGACAATACAACATATCGGAATCTGTGGGACGCAATGAAAGCAGTCTTAGGAGGGAAATTCATAGCAGTGAATATGCATATTAGGAAAACAGAGCAAGCCCAATTAAACAAATTGATGCGGAACCTCAATCTTCTAGAAAAAGAAGAGCGCAACAACCCCAAAGCTCATACAAGGGAGGAAATTATAAAGATCAGAGCAGAAATCAATGCAATGGAGACTAAGAGAATGATACAAAAAATCAATGAAGCCAAGAGTTGGTTCTTCAAAAGAATCAACAAAATTGACAAACCCTTAGCCAACCTTATCAGAAAAAGGAAAGAAAAGGCCCAAATCCATGCAATTAGGAATGAAAAGGGTGAAATGCCAACAGACCCAGCAGAAATCCAGAGTATCATCAATACCTACTTCCAGAAACTATATGCCAATAAGATGGAAAACACAGAAGAAATAGGCAGATTCCTAGATACATATGAATTACCAAAGTTGAACGAAGAAGACCTAAAAATTCTAAACAACCCAATATCAACTAATGAAATTGAAAATGTAATTAAAAACTTATTAACTAAGAAAAGCCTGGGCCCTGATGGCTTCACTGCTGAATTCTACAAGACATTTAGAGAGGAACTACTGCCACTACTGTTTAAACTCTTCAATGAAATTGAAAGGGAAGCAATACTCCCAAATTCATTCCTGGAAGCAAGCATCACCTTGATCCCCAAAGCAGAGAAAGACCCAACTGAAAAAGAGAACTATAGGCCAATCTCATTAATGAACATAGATGCAAAAATCCTTAATAAGATACTAGCAAATAGAATGCAGAAGATCATCAAGAAGATCATACACCCTGATCAAGTGGGATTCATCCCAGGGATGCAGGGATGGTTCAACATAGTAAATCAATCAATGTAATACACTATATCAATAGAGCCAAGGACAAAAACCATATGATTATCTCCATAGACGCAGAAAAAGCATTTGACAAAATCCAACATGCATTTATGATAAAAACCCTACAAAAAATTGGAATAGATGGTCTCTACCTCAAACTGATAGAAGCCATCTATGAAAAACCAACAGGCAATATTATACTAAATGGTCAAAAACTGAAATCCTTCACACTAAAATCAGGAACAAGACAAGGATGTCCACTATCACCACTCTTGTTCAATATAGTTCTGGAAACATTAGCCACGGCAATTAGACAATTAGAGAAAGAAATAAAAGGAATAAAGATAAGAAATGAAGAAGTCAAACTGTCATTATTTGCAGATGACATGATACTGTATATAGAAGACCCCAAGAACTCCACCAAAAGTCTTCTAGACTTCATAACCAAATTCAGTCAAGTAGCTGGTTACAAGGTCAACACACAAAAATCAGTAGCTTTCCTCTACACGAATGACAGACTCACTGAGAGAGAAATAGGGCAAATAATTCCTTTCACAATAGCATCCAAAAAACTGAAATACCTAGGAATCATCCTAACAAAAGAAATCAAAGACCTCTTCTCTGAAAACTATGGCACTCTGCAAAGAGAGATTGAAGATGATATCAGAAAATGGACAGACATCCCCTGCTCCTGCATAGGAAGGATTAATATAGTGAAAATGGCCATACTTCCAAAACTGCTATATAGATTTAATACAATTCCAATTGAGATCCCAGCAGCATACTTCCTGGACCTTGAGAAAACAATCCAAACATTCATTTGGAACAAGAAGAAACCCAGAATAGCAAAAGCAATTCTAGGTAACAGAGACATGGCAGGGGGTATCACAGTCCCCAACCTGCAACTCTACTACAAAGGTACTGTGATAAAAACAGCATGGTCCTGGCAAAGAAACAGACCTGAGAACCAGTGGAACAGATTAGAAGATGCAGAAACAACGCCAGACACACTCGGCTATCTCATCTTCGATAAAGGAGCCAAACACCCTCACTGGAGGAAAGATAGCCTCTTTAATAAATGGTGCTGGAAAAATTGGGCTTCAACTTGCCAAAGATTAAAACTAGACCTATATCTCTCACCATGCACTAAACTAAAATCTAAATGGATTAAAAATCTAAATATTAAAATAGAAACTCTGAACCACTTGGGACAGAGGTTAGGTAGATCTCTTGAAGACATCGGTGTAGGAAAAGATTTTATGAACAAAACCTCAGTTGCCTGTGAACTATCACAAACAATCAACAAGTGGGATCTCTTCTTATTAAAAGGCTTCTGCACAGCAAGAGAAACCACCAGCAGTGTGAAGAGACAACCCACAGTGTGGGAAAAAATCTTCACCTGCTTTTTCTCAGACAAAGGTCTACTATCTTGAATCTATGAAGAACTTAAAAAGATCAGACCTCCCAAATTTAAAGACCCAATCCAAAAATGGGCATCCGAAATGAACAGACATTTCTCAGACAAAGTAGAAATAGCAAATGAATACATGAAAAAATGTTCAACATCACTGGTCATTCAAGAGATGCAAATGAAAACAACGCTGAGATTCCACCTCACTCCAGAAAGAATGGCTGCTATCATGAAATCAACCAATAACAAATTCTGGTGGGGCTGTGGGGAAAGAGGAATCCTTCTCCACTGCTGGTGGGAGTGTAGACTGGTGCAACCACTGTGGAGATCAGTATGGAGATACCTCAAAGAACTAGGACTGGAAGTCCCATTTGACCCCACTCTTCCACTGCTGGGGAGCTTCCCCAAAGAATTAAAAGAATCATACCACAGTGATAGATGTGCACCCATGTGCATAGCAGCACAGTTTGTGATAGCTAAAACTTGGAAACAGCCCAAATGCCTATCAACTGGAGACTGAATAAAGAAAATGTGTTTTTTTTAATAAAATGGAGTACTACTTAGCCATAAAAAATGAGAAATTAGAGACATTTATAGCTAAGTGGATGCACATTGAGGTGATCCTCTTAAGTGAAATAAATAGGACACACATGTAAATATCGAATAGTTTCTCTGGTGTGAGAAACTGAAAGTGTAAATAAGGACTAAATGTATAACAGGTAATGTGAAATAGGAAGAAAAGGGGCAAAGGGGAAGGAAATGGGAGGGCTAGGGGAAAGGATAGAAGGGAATGGGATTAATATGAGAAAATGGAAAAATAGGAACAAAATCTTTATAAATAGGGGGGACTGGAGGGGTTGAAGGGAGGGGTGGGCAAGGGTGAAAAATAAGAACCAAGAGAGACTATGTAAAGGTGCAAATTTCCAATGATGAATGTCCTTATATTGTATACCTAAAATGTACCAATGATTAGAATGAATAATTGATAATGCAAAATAGGAAGAAAAGGTCCAAAGGGGTAGGGGTAGTGGGAGGGGCAGGGGAAAGGAAAGAAGGGAAAGGAAAAATGCTGAGAAATGGAAAAAATGGAAATAAAGTCTTTATAAATAGGGAAGGGTGGAGGGGGTGAAGGGAGGGCTAGGAATGGGGAAAAAATAAGAACCAAGGTGCATTATGTAAAGGTACAATTCCCAATGAGAAATGTAATTGTGTTGTATACCTATAATGTACCAATAAAGGAATTTAACAAAAAAAAAAAAAGAAAAGAAAAGGGAAACAACAGCCCACGCACAAGGCAGCAAAGGTTAAAAAAAAGAAATACAAAGAAAATTGTATTTGAAACACACAGTGCAGCGAGTGGGCAGAGGATTTGGGGGCCTTGATAAGGGGAAGCCAGACTTGTCCCTTTGTTTAGTACCCAGAGTGCTTTTGTGCCCTCGGACACTGTGACAGTGAGATGACCTGAGTCGGATGGGGTGCGAGGTGAGCCTTTCTGTGGAGCAGGGGGAGACAGGAGCGGGTAGGAGGGGAGACAAAAGGGTGGAATTGGTCTCTGCCACATCAGTTCTTAACTAGAGGATGCGGACACTGAGGCTTTCCAATGGCTTGAGAAATCTCCACGTCCACTCAGCGCCCTGGCCTGGCCTCTGATCCTCACAGCCTCCTCTTGCACGGCTGCGGCCCTGCCTTCCCTCAGCCACACGGGTCCGCTCGGTCTCGGGCCTGGGTACAGCTTTCCCCTCTCTTACTGGGAAGCCCCCCCTCTTCCTGCTTGTCTCATTTTCCACAGCTAACCTCACATCACTCCTTGGGGGAAGCCAAGTGTTCCTGGATGGGGCCGGGTGTCAGACAGGTTTCTCCCACATAAACCCTCTTCCCCCATAAATCTCTCTGCTGTCAGGACTGGGACTCTTCTCGCTCCTGCCTCCTGCCTCCTGCCTCCTCCTGATGCTGAGCACAGCCTTTGAATGCATGCATGGAGGCTGCGCATGGCAGGTGGGCCCACTTCCCAGGCAGAGCTGTGAGGAGCAGGGAGCGCGGCACCTGTGCAGCAAAGGGAGGGTCTCATTCCTGCCTCTGCGACCCTGAGAGGCCATTCCTGGAGGAGCAGGCTTGGAGGACACCACCCGCACTCTCTGGTCTCCGTGGGAACCCAGAGGGGTGGACAATCACCATCCAGCCCCCACCTCTACCCACTTGTTCCCTCGTCAGGCACTGGGGACTGAGAAGGTACAAAGGGACCCCCAGGGATGGCTTTTTTGTTATATTTCAATATTTAGGGACAAGCAGGTACACAGCTGCCTGGACTTAGCAGTTCTTTGTGATAGAGAATATTTGAGTTAAAGCCACAGACCCCATCCCAGCTCATCACTCTGACAAGTTATATGGCCTTGGGTCTGCTACTAAACCTTTGTGTGCCTCAGTTTCTCATTTGTCACTTGAGGGTAATAACAGAGGGCAAGTGAGGCGAGCCTGACACAGAGCCTGACACAGAGGCGGCCCCCTCACCCAGAAAGATTGCTCTTTCTGAAGTGTTGAGTATTGGAAGGGGCAGGCGTTCCGGGTGTTGGAGACCAGAGAACTTAGGGAACAGGGAAAAACGAATCCATCCCCAAGCATTGAGCAGTGAAGCAGAAACAATGGATGAGAGCAGAAAGAACAAGGCGTTCTGAGGAGACACTGTGGTCCTGAGGAATGCAGGTGGCAAAGCCAGCAGAGAGCGATGTGGGATGGGATCAGGCAGGGGCAGAAGGGACCACAAATGGCCATAAGCTCGAGAGTAAAGAGAAATGACAGTGACAAGGAGACACAGCACTGAACTCACTGACCAGCAACAGCAGGAAGTGGGGTGAAGGCAATTGTCGGTGGTGAGGAAAGAAGGCCCTTTCCTTGGGCTGGGGTGGGGCTTGGCAGCCCTTCTGGAGAATGACCGGGAAGTATATGGTGGGATTGAGGCAGCGCCCACCTCTGGTCCCCCAGTTCCTCTCCTGAGCTTTTCTCTACTCAGGGACACCGGCCCAATAGCTCCCGGGGGAGGGGTGCTGGTCCGTGGTAGAGCATAGGCCTCACACAACGCGAGGCTCTGGGCTCGATCCCCAGTATGTACCACTGCTAGAACTACTACTACTAATCCCCCAGAACGGCGTCCTGTGCACCAAGAGCTGTCCTGGGAGATCCAGGACACACAGTAGGGCAGTCCAGCTCACCAGGGACAGACTGCATGGCACCAGAGGGTGGAGGGAGACCCTCCCCATTTGTGCAGGGTCCCCACTGGCTCTGTGGCCTGCCCCTCAGCTCCCTGATCCCCCAGAACTGGTGGCCTCAGCTGCACTTTCTGAAAAATGAAGCCTGTGCTACAGGGGTCCTGTTTACTTTGTCCCCGGTGTGTGCAAACAGACTGAGATGTCCTCAGGGGCTCTGCTGATCCTCCTGGAGCACAGACAAGAGGCGAATGACGGCATTGCTGGATGGCTTCAGGGCGGGTCCCTTGGCTCCCTGAGCTGTGGTACAGGCTCAGGCAGGAGAGAAGTGGGCCAGGGCCCAACCAGGGCCCTGAGGCAAGACACAGCCCCTAGCCTGCAGTCTCTCTCCCGCCTGTGTCCTGGACAATTCCTGCCAGGGCCCCAGGGGACAAGGGCAGTGGCTGCTGTGTGGTCCATGGGAATGGGGAGTTGAGGCCACCTCGGTTTCCATCACTAGGAGATAAATGCACTCGCTCCCCTTTAGGTGAGTTATTTGCTTTCTGAGGCTTCAGTTACTAATGGCCAACCATGGCCTAAAAATATTAAGTGGAAAATTGCAGAAGTAATTCATAAGTTTTCAACTGCAGACCTTTCTGAGTAACCTGATAAAATCTTGCGTCAGCCACTCTCTGTAGCCCAGGAAGTGAATCACCCCCTTGGTCCTGCACACTCGATGCCAGCCCATTGGCCAGTTTCCATCTCAGCCAGCGCATCTGCTGATGTGGCCTCGCAGGGCTCAGTCTAAGCAACCCTTTTTTTACTTAATAACTGACCCAGAGTGCAGGAGCAGCGGTTCTGGCAACTGGGATATGCCAGAAAAAGCTGTGAAGCGCTTCATTAACTATCATCGCAAGAGCAAGGGCACATGCAACACAGTAAGATGTTTTGAGATTATTCATAATCATTTGTAATAATGGTTCTACTTTATCATGTTGTTAATCCCTTCCTGTGCTTAATTTATAAATTCAACTTTATCATAGGGTATGTAAAAGAAAAAACCAGTATGTGCAGGGTTCAGTATGGGCTGTCGTTTCAGAGATCACGGGGCTCTAGGAATGTATCCCCTGGAGGTGGTGGGCGACTGCTGGGAGCGACGTGGAGGATTCTCGCTGAGAAACGCCACACAGCCATCGGAGGTGACGCACACAGCAGACACATCTCCGCAGGCGGGTTTTAAGAAGTCTTGAGGAGGAAGAAGAGGAGGAGAAAAGTAAGATCAATATGGACATTCCAGATGGGCTCATGAAAGCACACAGGACACAGCTACACATTCTGGATGCCCCCCTCCTGTCCCAGGGCACGGCCACACACATGGTGGCATATCCTTGTGGGGAAGGAGCCCGGGAATGGGGACCTGGGGTGAGGCCAGAGCGTGGAGGTAAATGGAGGTTAACCAAGAAACGGATCTGACAAGGACCATTGATCATCACCTGCTCAGAACTGGGGCAGACTTCAGCTCTCTCTGTAACCAAGGTCACCCCGCCATGATGTGTCCATTCAAAGGGGCTGTTGCCGATGAGTATGTAGCAAAGCTTTCTATCCTGTACTAAACACGGGGCCACACGGGGAACACCTGTCCCGGGGCAGGCAGGGCTTTGCTCTTCTTCGAGCCAGACTCAAGGGAAAGATAGCAGGTAGGAACCAGCCCCTCAGAAAACCAACAGGAGTGCAGAGAAAGGCAAACACCTGGCAGAAGACAAGAGACTCTTGGGCAGATTGTTTTGTTTTGCCTTCTCTGTCTTAATTTTTTACACATTTGTAACTATTTAAAATTGAAATTATCACATTGTCTTGATGGTTTATGGCATGTGTAGCTATATCACTTTAGAACAACTGTAACTTAAAGAATGGAGTGGTTTGGGACTAAAACATACCCAGATTTTGTTAACTATAAATTAACTATGAAAAGTTATGTAATCCATAGGGCAGCCACTGTAAAAATAATACAAAAAATACTAAACCAACAACAGAAAATTAAAATTAAATGGAATACCTAAAGACATTTAAATAATTTTAAAGGGTAGGACAGAAGGAATAAATGAACAAAAAATAGAGGATTCAAACAGAACACCAAAATAAAATGATATCCAAAGACCAGGTATATAAAAAATTATATTAAGAGTTATATATTAATTGTACTAAAGGGTAATGCAATTAAAATAGAATGGATTAAAAAGAGTCTCAATCTATGATGTCTATAGGAGGCATTCTCTAAATAGAAAGACACAGAAATTGAATGGAAAACATACAATACACGCAAACTATAACAAGGCTGAGGTTACTATATCAATTTCAGATAAAGTACATTTCAAAACAAAACATTCAACAAAATATAAAGAAGAAGCTTCATAATAATAAAGTGTCAGTCAATAGGAAGACCTGTGAGTCTTAGTGTATATGTACCAACAATAGGGCGTTGAATATATGAAACAAAAATGGATAGAATAGAGAGAGAAATAGACAGTCCCATATCAAGTGGGGGACTGGAGCAGTCACTTTCTCAACAATTAGTGGAACACCTGAACAAAAGGATCAGCATGGCACAGCAGATGGAACAATAGTATCAGCCTCATGACTGATGTTTCTTTGCTCTGAACAATAGTAGCTTCACACTCTTTTCAAGTGTACCCAGAAGGTCTCCACCAGCATCTGTCTCCTATAATTAGAGGGTTTTTTCCCTTGACACCAACTCTAACTGTTGTTTAACATACATACAAATAATGAGACTACAATTTTTTTTTAAAAAATGCATTTCATTCCCATGCTTTTCTGAGGGCTGCATAGGCACTGCAAAAAAAAATTTTCTGTATAAAACTTAACCCAATCAATTGTTCTCATTTTAAGAGAGAGGGAATGGCAAAGCAAATGTCAATTTGTGTGAAGGATGCCTTGCCGATGGCCAATGAAATTAAGTCATAGCTGCCCTAACTTAATAATTCAATCACTGAATTAACTGGCTTCATACAGCATTGTCTGTGAATGTGGGTCCCCAGGTTTGGCCACTTTAATGGAATCACTAACCCATCTGGGGATCATCTAACCTTACACCTCTGTCCTCCGCTCCCACCTGGACTGGCGTGATGCCCTCCCGGCGACTGTCCCGGGGCCACCCTGGCCTCCCACAGTGCATCCTGCTCTCCTCACAGCCAAGAGAGCTCCCCGACGCCGTGGTGGCAATGCCACTCTGCCTAACCCTTCAGAGGCCTCGGGCTCGGGACAGTGTCTAAGGCCTGCAGTGTGGCCCCAGTGGGACATGCCGGGCCCGGCCCTGACCACACTCTCCATCTTCACTTGTCATGTCTGTCATTGTCCTCTCACTTAAGATCAAATCCCCTCATGATTGTCTAGGCTCTTGCTGGACTTCCGCTGTCTCTGTTTACCCTCAGGGCCCTGGCATCCCAGCCTGGGGAGCCCTGGCCTGAGAGCTTCCGCCTGGCCTCTTGTACCACTCAGCCAAGCCTTCTGCCTGGGAGGCTCTCCTGCCCTATCTGATTATCGAAATCTCGTTCCTAGTTTTGCATCTGTTTACATACCCTGTGCTCCTTCCAACCCCAGGGCCTTTGCTAAGGCCATTCCTACTGCTTACAACATCCTTTCTGCTTCCCCCTCTGGTTCCCGCCTTATCCTTTCTGTCTTCGGTCAGGACACAGGAGATCAACAGTAAACAGGTGGGAAAGCATTCTTCTCAGGAAAGCTCTCCCTGACATCTAGGCAGATGACCCTGTGCCATGTTGATAGGCTCCTAAACCTTCCGTCCTGGCTCTTCCCGACATCACTGAAAAGTTAATACTGTAGCTGATTACTGCCTAGCTTCCAGGTCCTCCCACTCCCAAAGGGCTGGGCACTCTGAATTGACCCAAATAGCAGTGACCATCTCTCCCATCTGGCTTCTGTGCCAGGGACTTTGCCCACCACCCATCCAAGGGGGACTATCCAAGCCCATACCTCTTCCCACCTGGCTTGGTTTTGAATCCTTCCACCCACCACCCCCTTGTCTGACCAAATGCCTGCTCAATTTAGGATGCAGCTGGAGGCTGTTTCCTCACAGGCTGTTCCCCCCAGTGATGGAATCATTCATCCCCTCCTCCCCACAGTTCCCTGCAGCACCCCATGCCCCACCTCTGCTCCTAGCTGACTCTGAGCCTCTGTGGGGGCTGCTCGCCTTTCCAGACTCCCCTTCCTGCCAGTGGCCAGGGGACCCCAGCCGGAAGCAAAATGCCTGATGTCATTGCATGGTCACAGTGTCACCATCAAGCTGAGGGTCCATGCCATGGCAGGCACAGGCTTCCTCTGGTTCTCTCGGGTGGCTGTCCTTCCCTCTGTGTCCCAGGGACCAGCTCCAGCAGCCTTCTAACTGGCCTGCCAGCACAGGAACTGCCTCCAGTCCACCAAGGACGTAGTTCGTGTGCAGAAAGCATGACTTTCTTTCAACAAACTCCCACCCAACTCAAAAGCATAAGGTAACACCTCATGTCTAAACTCTTTTGCTGGTTTTTGAGGTTGTTTGGAATGCAACCCATGCCACCCCTAAACTCTACCCTCTGCTCTATTGGACTGATCCCCCTCAATGCCCCAGAAACAGTCATCATTTGTGTTGATTTCCTCCTTCCTCTAAATTTCCATATCCTAGTCCCAGCCCCCAAGTCACACTCAAGTCTTCTTTTGGGAGCAAAAGTCAAACTTCAGATACCCAGAGTCTGGCCTGGGCTCCCACCTTGGGGAACACAAAGGCCCTGCTAAAGCTCCCACTAAAGCACTCGCCAGCTTGCAGTTCGCAGCAGGTTCCTCTGGGCTCATTCTCTTCCTTTCCCCTTCGCTCTCCCCTCCCTCTCCTGGCCCCTGAGAGCAACGTGCAATGCCACCCACAGCCTAGACTCACAAGTGCCCAGGGCTGCCAAGGCACTGGCCTTTGAAGCCCTGGGGCCAGACCAGTGTCTGTGCTCGGGACAGGGACCTCCTTGCTGTCTGATCCCACAACCACCAGGCCCCTGTGGCCATGAAGCCCTTGGAACACAAGCAGACTGAACTGAGATGTGCCGGGGGTGCTGCTCAGGCTGGATTCAAAGACAGTATGAAAAGCTGCAGACTACTAGTTATTGTTGTATTGTTTAGATGCTGAAGTAATAATATTTTAAGCATGTTGGGCTAAATAAAATACATTATTAAAGTAGTTTCACTGGTTTCTTTTTGCTTTTTCAGTGTGGAAGTTAGAAAATTCTGTATTACCTATGTAGCTTACGTCTGTAGCTCACATTACGTACTGTTAGCTTGTGCTGAGATGGGATATCAGTGTCAGGAGGCCCCCACGGGCATGAAGGCTGACATCTGTGTGGAACACAAGGAGGCAGACCCAGTGAGGGACAGTGCTGTGCCCAAGGTCACACAGGTGTGAGGCCAGGCCAGTGGGGGCTGGAGCTCTCTACCTGGACCTTCATGGCTCAGGGAAGCTGATGTCCCACACTGTGGGAGCCACGGCCCGGTGCTCACAGGTGGTCCTGAGCAGCATAGGACCCTGGGAGGGACCTCAGCCTCAGATGCAGCTCCTGGGAGACTCCCACTCAAGCTGTCTTCGCCCACTTGCTATGCCAGATGCACATCCAGACATCCGCAGGGCAGGAGATGTTAGTGGATAATCAATAGTCCAATAGGGCAGGCTGCAGAGACCCAACCCAATTATGTTGTTCAGATACGTGTCTGTAACTAAAAGGCATCTGAGAAATCTCTGTCACCGTCTCCAAGGGGGAGAGAAATCCAGTCATTATGTCCAATTGGATTTACATTGACTGTTGTCTTGTGGAAGATGCTGTCTCCCTGAAAACTGTCACTTGGGTGTTGCAGACACACGCACACACACAAGCACACAGACCCTTTCCTGGGACCCCTTGGGGAAGGTTCTGGTCTGCCCTTTTCTGCACAGGTGGCCCAAGATGCCCCTGACAGGACAACTTCCTCAGTCTCACCTTGAAGTTCCAAGTCTCACAACCTCAATTCATCTGAATCATCCCAGACAGAAGCAATGTCGCCTACAATGCTGGCATTCAGGAAACCCCTCCAATAGAAGCAAATAGATAAGGTGAGAAGTCTTTGAAATCAGCTAAGATACTTGTATGTCACGTCACTTGTATGACTTCAGAATTTCACTAGGACAACCCCAGGAGCCTCCCAAATGTCAGCAGATGGTCCCACAAGGGTAAGTGATTGTCACCTGCACTGTGGACACCCAGGGACTGATTGAGAAAATTAAGTAGTTCAGGGTTTACCATGGAACATTTTGGAGGCATACTCCGTGAAACCAAAGTTCACAAAAGAGCACGTCTGGGATGATCCAATTTAGGAAAGCTAATTTATTCACAAATCTATACCTACAAGGCTCAGTGCAAAATACCCTTGGGCCAGCTCTGAATGGTGTTGTCATCCACCATGATGTTGACAGCAATCAGTGCTAGGGAATGGAAATGGTGTGTGCAGGAGGAGCACAAAAAGGTGAAGATTGTTACTTTCAGTTGTAATTTTCTGCACTTCGGTATTTTTTGAAGACATCTCTAGTACAATTTCCTGTCACTTTGTTCTCATACTTCCGTTGTGAGATAGATCATGCATACAGATGAGGACACACATGTGTCTAGCATGGAACAATAACTGCAGTGACCCCTACCCCAGTGAAGATGTGAAACCTTGCTGGAAGCCACCAAGCCGTGATGTGCCCGGTACAGTTGCTGACCATGGAGTTGAATTTTGGTAGCAATATATTTTTGTTGCAAATCATCTCGATAATTAAAATAACATTTTTTGGCTTTTGCCTTCCCACAAAAGTAATGTATGTTGATTGCAAATGGTTTCACTTTCAGTGGTTCAAAGGGGTCCAGTGTGGGAATGCACAGGAATTCACCTAACTGCTGTCTGGAATGGACGTGTCCATGGTTTGTCCCGATAGATAACACCATGGTAACATGCCCATCTCCTTGCTTCTTCTCACCCATGCAACTGTCAATTATCAGAAGCTCCTAGGAGTGGCATTAGGTAGGTGAAAGGCCATTTTCCATGGTAGACAGAGCTCTCTCCAAAGCCCACTTCCCCACATGCCTGCTGTTTCCTTGTGGAA
Organism: Heterocephalus glaber; assembly: GCF_053883595.1. Taxonomy (NCBI): domain Eukaryota; kingdom Metazoa; phylum Chordata; class Mammalia; order Rodentia; family Bathyergidae; genus Heterocephalus; species Heterocephalus glaber. The sequence goes on from NW_028258320.1 coordinate 67,158,802, forward strand.
GGCAGCGGAGCACAGAGGCTTCAGGGGCGGGCAGGCCTTTCTTGCCTTGATGTCCTTAGGCCCATGCTCACCTCCTTCCTCCTCTGAGCTTCCGTGCTCCATCCCCAAAGGAAGTGAAAACTCCTACCTGCCTCTCAAGAGGAGAGCTGTAGAGGTGGTCCCACCTTCCGTATGCCGTGGCCCACCGTCCCCGAGCCCAGAACCTTGGTCACTCAACCTTGAAGATTCTGGAAGGACATTGGCGTTGAGCAGAACACCCAGCACAGAACAAGGGGTCTGTGATCTATTATATCGGTGTCCTCCCACATGTCTCCCCCGTGGCAGTTGGTGGCCCTTTGGACCCGACCCTGGCTCAGCCTCCAGCCTGACCACATGGCTGTGGCTAGCACAGGTTGAGGGGCTTCCTGTGTGCTGTAGTCGGGGTACACAGCTTAACTGTCGCATGCTATCAGTGGTTTGTTCACATTCATTGAGCACCTACCATGTCCTAAGACTTGTGCCAGGCTCCAAGACACAGCGGTGAGTCAACCGTCATCCTGCCCTCATGGAGGTGACAGGGAGTAGGGCCTGACCAGTAATCAACTTTCCCACTTAGAACTGGGAAAATCCCACATCCAAGTCCATGGAGCTCCGCAGTACTCTGTGGGCAAGGCAGAGGGCTCCGAGTTCATGGGGCAGGGACATAAAGCCCACACTGGGGCATCCTCTGGCAGAGGCAGGTAGGGGCTGAGGTGGGAGAAAAGGGCCCAGAACAGTCTCCAGCTCTAGGAGGACTGGGATGGGCGAAAAGGAGGCAGAGTGGGGATAGTGAAGCCCTGGGTCCTGAGCACAACGGGATGGGCACCCTCAGGCAGGGGGCCACGTAGGGCGAAGGCACCAAGGCCCAGCCAGCTCACAAGGCTGGGAGCCAGTTGCCTGCAGAGGCCCCAGGTGGGTGATCAGGTCCGCAGGGCTTCCCGTGCTCCTCTGAGGGACAGGGCAGTCCAGGTGCCCAGAGGGCCACATGGAAGGAAGTGGAGGCCGCACTGTGGCTCCTGGAGTCTCCAAGTTCTGGATGAGAGCACAGGGGAAAACTTGAACAGCCCTGCACAGTGAGGCACTTTCAGGGTGTTGGATATAAGCTGTTCTCCAAGCCAGAGTCTTTGCATTTCGCATTCATTGGGCTTTCAGAGAGAGAAGGTATTTGTATCTCAAAGAAAGAAATATGAGAAGACTCAGCCCAGGGGTCAGAATGACAGCCAGGGCGCAGAAAGATGGCCAGTGCTTTCCTGCAGCGCCCCAAGACGGAGGGTGGCAACACCCCGGCCCAGATCCACTTCTCTTCCCTCCTTAGGGAGTGTCCATGGCCTTGGGGGAAAGACACAGGTGCCTTCGTCATCCGAGCCTGGCGACCCTCAGTCCCTTGGGGAGGAAGAGGGCGGGCGCCGAGTAGGGAGAGGCGGGACCAGCAGAGGGCGCGCCTGCCCGCTGCCCGCAGCCCTCGGGTGTGTGTTTCTAGAGAAAACCCAGGAACAGCCGAGTGGAGAGGCAGTGCCCAGGGAGCCCGTGCTATCAGAAGGGCTCCTGCGCCTTCTCTGGGGTCCTTCAGCAAACCTGCTCCGGGAAGACACTGCCAGGGGAGAGAGAGCAGACCCCAGGTCCCCACGGGGCGGACGTGGCAAAGCAGCCTGGCGCGGGCACCGGAGTGGACCCTGTGCCTGCCGGCTGCTGGCCTCTGAGAGGTGGGGCAAGGGCGGGCCACAAGGTCCGGGTGCGAAGGGAGACGGCTTTTATAGTGAAGCTCTTCAGCACCTTGGGGAGAAGCCGAACAGGATTTGCCGTCCCTCCCACACTCTCCCAGTCCCTCGCTCTGTTTCAAATGAAGTCCGCATGTCAGCCACCCCAGGCAGCTCTATTCCTTCATGGCCTGAGCCTCTCTTTGCAGCCCTCCTGGCTGTCAGCATCACAGAACATTTCATTTGGAAAAATCTTTAGTTAGGGAATCCTTGGCCAGGTTTTGCATTCCAACCCCACAGTTTATTCTTAAATTATGGACTCTGGACAAAATGTTAGAGAAGTTCTGTTTAAAACAGAACAGGGCAAAGCTACTCAGGCCAAAATAGAGATGAGAGAAAGATCTTCAGGTAGTCTTAGAAAGCATCCTACCAAAACTCCCCGGCCAGTTCCATACCCTTATTGTAGGTGGGGGAAACTGAGGCAGGGGACATGGCCCCGAGAGATCAGAGATCTTGTCAGGCTTGTATCACACTAAACCCCAGCCCCCACCTTGGTCAGTCCTGGCATGTGACAGGTGCACAATAAAGGCATACAGCCTTTTCACAGGCATCTGCTTTCCGACAAATACAGCTGCTTTTTGAAGAGACTAAAGGGGTCTTGAACTTCAGAGAGGGTCCTTAATTGCCTATGTTTTAACTTTATTGCACTTGAAAGGATTTTATTCTCTGATCCTAATTGCAAGAACAAAAGCAGAGCAGCAGAAGGCCAGGGAGGATGAAAAGTGGCCACATTTTCCATTCAAGACTGAGCGGGTGCCCTTTGTTCTCCTGTGTCCAAGTCACCTTCAAAGTTCTCTGCTAAACAAAGATGCTCATGGGTCACCATGGCAACAACTACGACTGATCCTGCATGCCTGCTGCCAGCCAGGGTGTGCTTGGCTTCCAGAGAGCTGGGTGGGGATACAGGGTCAGGAAGGGCCCAGCCAGCTCCACAGTCAACCGGTGTGTGGTATGGGGAAGGGCAGTCTGGTCACCATCTTGGTGGCTGTCTCTTCCCCTGCAAACATGAATGAGCAGCCCCTGTCCCCCCCGTATAACCCAGGTTCACCCCTCAGGGCTCTGTTCCAGCGCTGCTGTGCAGCAGGCATCAGCACAGGCAAGTGCAAACCAGGGTCACCTGGGAACTTCTGAAACCATCTGCTTCTTATTCTGGGAGAGAAACCCAAGCCTGGGGTCTCCTCATCAGGTGAGCAGGGGCTCCCCAATAAGAGTGGGAGGGGAAGAGAGTGAGTCCTCCAGCCCTCCAGGCATCACTACGCTGCTGGAGACTGGAGTTGCCATCACCGGGCTGGGGGTCCCTGGAATGGAGGTGCTGGGTGGGCACCAGGAGTCCGGAGTTCTGGGGGAGATGGCATTTTTAATTTTTTTAATTTTTTAAATTTATTTATTTGTGGTACCGGGGATCAAACTCGGGTCCTTGCGCTTGCGCAGCAGGGGAGATGGCATTTATATCCCACCCCCCACCCCCCTGCAGTGATGGGACTGGAGACAGCAAGAAGCAGAGGGTCCAAGCCGCAGGGCGGGAGCAGCAGGTGAGATGCAGAGGGAGCCAGTGAAGCAAAGGAGAGAGCCAGGCGGGAGTGGTGCTTTGGGAGCCCCGAGAAAGTGACAGGCTTCGGCCCGGGGCGGGGAGCTGCTCCAGGCCCAAGGTCCCTGGGTGGGAAGGGCAGAACGCCTCTCACCGAAAGCGTGCTGGGGACCAGTGGGGCTGCCCATCCAGCTGAGCCTCGGACAGCGGGGCCTTAGTGTGGGTTGTATCCCGTGAGGCAGTGCGAAATACGCTGGCCTGGGGCTCGGGCCTTGCCTCGGGCCTCTTCCTGTGTCAGACCCTGTGGGCTGCTGGAGAGAGCTGTCATGCGCCAGTATTGGCCTTCTAAGCACTATGACGGGGACAGCTGGGTGTTTCTAGGACTCGCAGAGCTGGGCGCAGTGCTATGGCACTTCTGGGGCATTTATCTCTTTTGAGCTTCACTACAGCCCTTCGAGGTGCTACCATTTCTGTGTTTGTGCAACGAGTCAAGAAACCTTGCAAGATTCGAGGCTGATGAGGCAGCCTGTGTCCACAGGCAACGATCTTACTGGACCACACCACCACCTCCTGCCTGCAGGATGTCAGGGCTGCTGCAGGGCGTTTCTGGGACAGCAGTCTGACTGGCTTCCTCTTCGCCCTTCACTTTCTCGCCCGACATCACTGGGCAGGGCATGGGGTTTTGTCCCTGTCAGGCCCACTTTCTGACTCCTGTAGTTTGTGACTCAGCCCTGAGGCTATGTTCCTGTGAGTGGATGGCTGCCGTGGCAGGAGCAGGCCCCGTGGTGACAGAAAATGTGGCGAGACCTTCATCCTCGCTGGGACGCTGGGAAGGCCGGTGGGACTGGCTCCAGGGGACACAACCCCGGACAGCGTTCCCTCCTGCTGAGTGTCCCTTGGCCAGGGTGGATTAGGTTTGGAGGACACCCAAAAAGTACAAAATTACTCGCTCAAAATTATTCACGAACTTGGGCCGGGGATTTAGCTTAGTGGTTCTGCCACCTGCCTCGAAAGTGCAAGGTCCCTGAGTTCGATCCCTGGTACCAAAAGCAAAAGAAAAAACTAACAAAATTATTCACAAACATGAATATTTATTTAGAATGAGAAAAAAATAATAAGCTATGCACTTCACAATGCTGACAAATACCAAAACATACCACCGTTCCAACACATTGTCAGGGCTCCCCTGGCCGTGCAAGGTCCCAAGTAAGCAGGAACTCTGGCCTTAGGCTGCCTCAGCTTTCCAGGCAAATGACTCTGCCCTTGACAGCAACTTAAGGAGAGTCAGAAGTCTGGTCCTTGCTCTCAGGTACTGCCTTCTGCAGTGTGGCCAGGCCCACTCCAACTGGGGGCAGTGTCAGGCGAGGTTCTAGCCCTTCTGGGCAGGGCCCACCCCAGGGTCCGGCACAGCCTGTAGGGGCAAAGGCTCTGACCCAAGAACAAACACTGATCTTATCTGTATCCTGGTGACAGTGATTCAAGTGAGCAACAGATGTTTACCAAGTACCTTTCAGGTGCCAGTGGTGTGTCCAGGCCTTGGTGTATCGCTGTGAGCTGCAGGGACATGGCCAGGAGGATTGGCTGTGCAAATGGGAACAGAGCCTGGCACACATTAGCTGCTTTTTACTATGGGTTTCCTTCCCTTCTTCCATTTGCCAGGCAAGCTCAGAAGGCAGTAGCCAGCAGAGCAATCCTACAGCAGTCCCTGTGCCAGTGTCCTGGTCTTGGATACCAGGGCATCTCCTGCTCCCCACTTATCAAAACAGCAGCTATTCTTTTGGTGACAGGGCAGGATGCCCAAACCCTAGAGGTCAGCAAGACCATAGGACTGACTGTCCAGGCCAAGCCCGGGCTCTCTGGATGGAGCCAGAACCGGCATCTTCCCGGCTCCTGGGCACAGACGGATCTCCTGGGTCCCAAATGCCTCCCAGTCCCAGCCTGTCTGTCCCCAGCCCTCCCCTAACGCAGTGGGATTCGATCCCACAGCATGAGGGCCACCCAGCAGTGTGGGAAGCAGACAGCAACGCTGAATCCCCAGTAGCCAGCCACCTGGGGCCTGGCCCACAGACCCCCCCCCCACACACACACTGGTTTCCAGCGGCCCGCCACTTCCGGACGCGCTCCAAGCTGCCAGGTGTCTCCGCCCAGGTGCCCAGAGGGCCGGCCCGGAAGGGAACCCAGTCAGGCGGCGATGACTCAGGCGGTGAGATCTCAGGACTGTGGTTTGAGGGACAGGGCACAGCGGTTCGAAGCGCCCCTTCTCGGGGACGGAGGTGAGGACAGCCCGAGGCGACCTCCCTCAGGGGCCACAGCGGAAGATAAGGGTCGGAGGACCCGGGCGCCGACGTTTCCCTCCGCGTGGGCCCCCTCGGGTGTGGCGGGGGAGCCACCGGGCCGGAGCGGCCTAGGCGCCACCTGCTGGTGCCCGAAAGCAGAGTCCACGCGGTCTGGTGGCCCCACCTGGTGGCACCTTCAGGAATCGCAACCCGGCCGCGCTAACCCGCGCGACGGAGACCGCGAGCGGCTGCGGCCAAGGCTTCCTCCCTCCGGGGCCGCGGCTTAGAGCCCCGCCTCGCAGGCCCCGCCGAGACCCGCTGGCCCTCTCTGCGCGGAGCCGGCTCTCGCAGCCCCTTGGGTCCCGGGGGCCTGGCCTCTCAGGGAAGCTCCTTTCATCCCTGTCCCCATCTCTTTGGCCTAACTCCCCGAACTTCCGTTTCTCCCGCTGAAAGGGCGACACTGACAATACCTCGAGCTAGTCTGGGGATCAACGGGGCAGGACGACCCCGCAGCCGCTGGGCCTGCGCCCCCCACGCCAGGCTTCGGTCCGGGTGCTGGGAGGTCAGAGATGAGCTGCGCGAGGGGACGGGGCGCTTTGCCCTCAGTGGGCGACGCAGCAGGTGCCCACCAGACGCCCCCTCCCCTCCAGAGCCCCGGGGCTTCTGGGGCAACTTCCGGGCCCCCTGACCGGGGAGAGGGACTTTAGCAAAGTTGAGCCCATGCAGCCCTCCCCTGGAGGCCGGGTACTCCCGGGCAAGGCGATGGGGGTCCTTCAAGCAAAGCCCTGCCAGGCGCGGGACAGCCCCGTCCCGTCACCAGCCACCGATGACTGCCCCTGGGACAGTTCCGTTCCAGTCTGCGAAGGCCTGGCAGCCAGAGCCCTCTGCCCCTCACCGCCCTGTGTCTGTCCAGGACCCCTACCCTCACCGTTCATTCCATGTGGGGACCGCCGCAGAGTGGGGGTGGGAGAATTAAAACGGAGAGAACGACGATGAAAAGACACAGTTGTTTTATTTGGGCAGCCCAGGGTTCGGAGCGGGGGCAAAGGCAAGAACCTCATAATCCTCTAGCAGAGCGTGCGGAGGGAGCCAAAAGGGACAAGCGTGGCCACTTCCAGGGCCCAGACCGCACCTGAGACCAATTATTTCTGAATCTTGAGGGTGCTATGTTTGTGTCCCGCAGTCTAACTCCCGACGGAAGTGAGGCCTTGAGACGTTATTGGGTATAGAGCAGGTCAGGGGGCGGGGCCCTAAGGATGGGATCAATGCTCTGATCAAAGGAGGAAGCATCAGAGAGCTCTGAGCGTGTGCATCTGGGGCACCAGGAAGGGGGGCTCTCCCTGTGAACCCCACCGTTCTGGCTCTCCATTCTCAGGCTTCCAGCCTCCAGATCCATGAGAAATACAGGTAGGTTGATTAAGGCACCCGGTCTATGGTAATTTACTATCATGGCATGAACTAAAACAGGCAGTAGCGGGTAGAGGAGACAAGTAAAGAGTTTGAAGCTCCCAGGTGTCAGCATGCAGGCAGGGTTGAGAACTACTAGGCAAAAGCTTGGAGGGACGAACACACACACCTGCCAGGAATGTGAAGGACAGGAGTCAGGGGCGAGAAATGAAGGCCAGCAGGTCACACTGGGCCATTTTCTCAGAAGCATGGTACAATTCTTGCTAACAAATAAAATAAGCTAAGGAGCAGGACTTTTAGCATGCATAATGTGCCACTCTGCCAACCTCCTTGTCTGCATTGGAACAGAAGGGAGTGATTGAGAGGTCAACAGACCCTGGAAGGAAATCGCTTCTGTGTTTCTGAGGATGTACGTGGTTCATCTTTGAATGCCCTGAGCCTGGGAGCCAGCCAGTACTCAACGTTCCTGGCACTGAACGTCAGCCGAATTACACACTCTCATTTGCATGGCCAGTCTTGATTGCTTCTGGGGTTGAGGTAGCTGGGCCGATGTGGTTGAGGAATGTCAAGAAAATCTACAGAAACTTCAGCCTCTGGGACAGTTGCCTTGAAATCCCATGACTGGTGTTTTTTGTTAGTCCTTGCTTACCCCTTGTCAATTCTATGGCCTGAGGTAGGTGTTGCAAGGGCTGAAGAGACAGAACACCTAATATCTGTGGAAAGAAGGGAAAGACCCACAAAGAGATACCGACAAGCTAGTCCTTGACACTGGCCGGAACCAAAGATGGCACCATGAAGCTCTCAAAGATGGGAGTGTCCTTCCTTTTCAAACCAGAACCTCCAGGCATTTTTCTTGGGTTCTCCCCTGGAATATCACACACCATTTTCCCAGGGACTAATTTTGCTAATCACAGGACCCAGGTTGATTTTTTGCAAGAGGGACTCAGAAGACACTTCTAATAAGCAATGAGGGAAGTAGTAAACAACTCGTGCTCTTTGGCAGTCATCCAAGCAGCTCACACACTACCTTGCTACTGGTATATCCTGTTCCAGGCTAGGGCCTCTGGAGTGACTCTGAGACAAAGATTTGAGGTCAAGTGAGTTCTCTGGGCAGTGGTCTCAGGAAGGCCCAGTAGAGGAATGGGGAAGTGGCCTGGAGCTGAGGCAGAAGGGCTCTAGCTGGCCTGGAGTAGGGGAGGCAAAGGGAGCTAGTGTGCCAGGGCATAGGGATGGGACATCTCCCACATCTGCCACCCAGAGCAGCATGTTCATATGTCAACCCACTCAGGAACAGCTCAGGACTGTGTGGCCCAGTGAGTGCCAACCCTGTCCTGAACCCATCCATTCATCAGCCACCCCACTCAGGAGCACCATCCATGTGTGGGCCAGTGAGAAAAGCAGTCTACACAGCATCTTGCCATCAGGAAGTCTCCCAGAGCCCTGTGAACACAGGTGACAGTCCTACTGAGTAGCATCAGGGGCTGGGATGGGGCTGGCCTTGCATGCATTCATGGAGTCAGTCAAGAAAGTGGTTGCTTAGATTAGCTCTATCGGGGATAGCAGGGAGCAGCTTGGGAAGATTTTAATTTAGTGGAAAGTACATATTCAAGTACAAAGAAAAGTACACAACAAAGGTGATATGGCTTGTATCTAGATGTCCCCCACGCAAGCCTCATGCACTCATAGGTGGGGTTTTTCAGAGCTGGATGGATCTAGAATGTGTGATACTGGAATTAAGGGTATGTGGCACTAAATTAGTCCACTGCTTGATTTAACATAGTTCTGGATGTGGATAACGTGAAGGCCCACCCTGGGTATGGGTAGCACCACCCAAAGGCTCATATCCCGGATGGCATAAAAGGGAAAGGGAGGCTTGCTTCTTGCCTGCCATCCCATGGACTGTTTCTCCTCTCCCATGCCCCTCTGCCACACCACCCTGCCTTGGAGCCAGCTGACTATGGATCAAAACTTCCACAAACTGGGAGCCAAAAGAAACCTATCCTTCTTTAACTTTGGGTGTCAGGTATTTTGTCTTAGCAAAAAAAAAGGAACTAAGACAAAAGGTAATTTTTTTGCTCATGTCACAAAAAAACAGGGACATCATCAGATTTTCTCACCTTCATAAGTTGGTGATTTTTTTTAAATGGGAAAAAATGGCATTGTGATGCATGCCTGTAATCCCAGCACTAAGAAGCTGAGACAGAAGGACTGAAAATTCAAACACAGCCTGAGCAATTTAACAACTTAGCAAGACCCTATCTCAAAATACAAAATAAAAAAAGGTTAGGGATGCAGCTCAGTGTGAAGGTCCTGGCTCAGTAAATCCCGAGTGCCACCGCTACAAAAAAAAATGCAGACAGGAATATTAGCTAGATTTTTGAATCATAGTTGTGGATTTTCCTGCAGGTCCTGGTACAAAGGGCATTGGCCAGATTTCAGCAGGGTCTCAAGACTGACCTCAGCGCTCATACAGGAATTCTCAAACCTCAAGGTTTCAGACAACAGGCTTCAGTCCCACTGGTTTTAACCACATCACCCAAAGACAAGGTGAGAAAACCATCTCAGCCTGTCAGTCACTTGAGAGATATGGAGCCTTCACTTTTTAACAAGGTGGTAAAACTTCCTTTTGGCAAAGAACAGCATGAGATTTATGTAGATTTCAATGATCCTATTTTGCATCAACTTGAAAGCAATACACACGATCTCCATCCCAATGATGATATAAATGGAGAAGAACAAGAAGAAGTGAGGGTGATTTAACTTAATATCCCCAAAGCCGATGGTGGTCAGTGTGACAAAACAGAAATAGAAGGCCTCCTCAAAGTTCATCTCAGTCTCCCAGCAGGGCAAGATGGCAGCTGCACAGGAAATGTAGGCAAAGATCACAAGGGCGATGACGGGGAGGGGGATGTCCAGCCTCTCCACTTCCTGTCCCACCTCATCCAGGTTGCTGATGATGGAGCAAGAGAGTCTTCCCAGCCTCAGCTCAGGACACGAGCTGCTCTTCTCCATGGTACGTGGGGGCAGTTGGAGCAAGTTCTCTTGCTGTCTGGTGACAAATCTCTCAAACAGCTCTGCGTTGGAGCCTGGGGCTGGAGGACGCTTGCCAGAATTAGGGCCAGGGAGCTCTCCATCATTAACAATGATCTGCGGGATGGCTTCATCCACAGGGTGGGAGTCAGACTTTCTTCTGCGGTGCAGTAGGGAGCACCACTTGAAGGGGGAACAGTGGAAGAAAGGGACTGTCCGTAGCCCATTGTAAGATTTGGATAAAACACTTGCCAGGATGTCACCTATGTCTGTAAGGACCAAGAACATCAGCGGGATTCCAAAGAGGGCGTACAGCATGCACAGGTACCTGCCAAGCCTTGTGACAGGAAACATGTGGCCATAGCCTGAAAAAGAAGACAGAACCTAGAGTAGTTGTCTGTTTCCCAACCCCCTCAGAAGTTTTAAAGACGCTTCCTGGTATTGCTCCTACCATGACATTGTACACAATGTATTTAAAAATATGCAACATGAGCTACAGTATGGATTGGTGGTAAAGCGTGTGCTTGGCATGCATAAAGCCCCAGATGCAATCCCTAGCACCAAAAAATGAATACATAAAAAATGAAATATTCATCTTGAAGTTTTCACCACTTGTGCAGCATTAGGTCTGGCTCAGCGGAAGGATGGTATGATAGTTAACTGTTGTGTCAACTTGAGAAAGAAACATCCAACTGATAGGCTTTGCATAGTTCCAGGTGTGGATGATAGACTTACTGAAGAGGGAAGACACAGCCTTGAGTATTGGTGGCACCAATCAATAGGCTTATAGCCTGGATGGAATAAAAAGGTAAAGAAGAAGGGAGGTGCTGTTTCCTGCCTACCATGTCATGGACTGTTTCTCCTCTGCCATGCCCCTCTGCCATACAGCTTTGCTTCGGAGCCAGCCGACTATGGAGTAAAACCTTTACAAACTCTAAGTTAAAGTAAACCTTTCTTCCTTTAACTTGTGACTTTTGGGTATTTTGTCTCAGCAACAAGAGAAGTAACTAAGACAGATGGGAATGAAACCAGCTTCTCTTTAGAATAAGGAGCAACTCCTATCCAGATGTTTGACTTCAGCTGCTCTTGGCAGGGGACAAACACACATTTTGGGGAGAGATGATTGCGTTTCATCCTGCTGAGGCTGTTTCTGAGTGTCCTTAGGAGGATGGGCTCAACTCATCTGGATGGACAGGAAGAACACAAGTGACAGGCAGTCATATTCACCACCTTCTTCATCTTTCACAGACTCTGTTTTTTAAGAAGCCACCCTTGACCTCCCTGGCATGTCTGAACCTCTTGCTTTCCTTGTTTTTATATAGTAGGCACTTATTCTATGCCAATAGTATGTGTAGTATTAGGGACAATAGACAGAAGAGACAAGCTGCCCTCAGAGCCATTTGTGGTTTAGATGAGATAGACATGTTCATAAATGACAGGGAAGCTGTTAGCCTCCAGCATCCAGAAGCTGACAGCCTTGGTTCAAATTCTAGCTCTGCTATTTACTGTACTGTTACTTGACTGCTGACATTTGGAGGTTTCATATCTGTAAAGTAAGAGGTGACAGTCTCTACTTACATAGTGACAACCTGGGAGGATTCCACAGGGCTGGGAATTGCCATACAGTAAATGACTGAGTACAGTGTCTTCACCTTCTGGAGCCAATAGGTGCCTACCGCACTTGCTGTGGTGGGTATTGACCAACCTTCTTAGGTCGGTGTCATTATTACAATTGACAGATGGGGAAACTGAGTCATGGGAAAGTGAAGTCCCATGGCCAAGTATACATGTGACAAGTAGCGGTCTGATCCACAGGGCCGCTCAGGCCCACGCCATGCTCCCAACCTCAGGGGCATTCTCAGAAATGGGCCCTGCAGCCAGGGAGACCACTGAGCAAGCAAAGGAAGTGGCAGCCTGGCGTCTCCATCTCCACTGGGGGCTGCTCCTTCCGCCCTCCCCATGCCCCGCCCTCTGCCGACTGAGGGAGGGGCAGAGACAAAGCAGCTCTACCATGCAGGTGCTTGCAGCCTCTGGGGTGGGAAAGCTCAGATGACTTCAATAAGCAGAGGAAGAAGCTTTTGTGTTTCGTGCCTGTTTAATTTTTGATGTCATAAAGGATAATGAATTCAGAAAATGCCACCCAATTATTTAAATTAATTTGAAGGCAATTCCTACGCTGGCCAAGTGCCAGCCTGCCCAGGACTGCTGCTCCCTGTGGCAAAGTCCTGCCCAGGCTATCCTCCTGGGGGCAGGGTGGCGCTCAGGATGCCCGCATCACCAGGGTCCCCAGTGCAGGGGGATATGTGGCCCTGGAAGGGGTTCTCGGTTTGCATCTGGGGCACCACTGGTGGTGGAGCTGTTAAACTCAGTGTGTGCATTCAGTGAGAGTTTATAGGGTGCATGCTGCCTGGACTGGGGACATGGTAGTGAGAAAAGTAGATACAGGATCCTATCTTGCTGGGCTTCTGCTTTAGTGAGGAGGTAGGTATTAACAAAGCAGCCACATTTGTGAGAATCCCATTACAGAGGTCAATAACAGAGGGTAAGGCTGCAGAGTGTTCTCTATGAGGTTAGAAGAAAGGCACCTGTCCTGGAATTGGCCTCTGGAACAGTGACTCTGAGCAGAGATGGAGAAGGGGATCAAGAATTAGACAGGCCAGGAAGCAGCAGCAGCACATGCAAAGGCCCAGTGGTAGGTATGAGAAAGGGCTGTTCACACAGACTGACTGAAAGCTGAAATTCAGCCTGCTGTGCACTCACAGAGCTATGGGCCCAGGGCTCAGGGCACAAGGCCATGTCCGCCTAGCAGAGAGGTGGCTTTCTCAATGTTTACTCAAGCTTTGCCCTGAGTGAGGAACCAAAAGGCCAGTGTGGCAGTGGATACAGGAGCGGGGAGAGGCTGGGAAGATGGGCAGGGTCTAAGGACTCACAGGACAGAAGGGGGGTGGGGGGCTGAAAACCACCCCTCCCCAGTCTTCATTCACGGATTGGAAAGAGAGTCTGCAGATGTGGTTAAGGAGCCTGAGAGGAGGAGATTTTATCTGTGTGGGCCCTGAAGGCCACCGTGAGTGAGCTATCAGGGAAAAGCAGAGGGACACTTCACACACAGAGCATACGGCAGCCTGGCATGGTGGCCAGGCATGGTGGCACATGCCTGTAATCTCGGCTACTCAGGAGGCTGAGGCAGGAGGATTCAAAGATCAAGGACAGCCTGGGCAACTTAGTGAGATGCTATTTGAACATCAAATAATAAAAAGGGGCGGGGATGAAGCTCAGCAATTGATGGGCCCAATCTCCAGTACTGGGGGGAAAAAACTGTTGGCAACCACCAAGCTGCCTGGAGACTCTGGAGGGCTTGTGGCCCCACCCATAGCTTGATCCTTGATGTCGGTGCAGTAGATTTCACACTTCTGGCCTCCAGAACCGGACACATTCTGTGGCTTTAAGTGGCCAAGTTTGTTACAGCTGCCATAGGAGATGAACTCTTTCGGGTCTGCACCCTGAAAAGATGGCCTGGGCTGCAGGGAGATGGCGGTGCCATTGCAGGGCCAGTGGCCCCAGGAAGGCCAGCAGGGAGGTGCTGGTGCCCATCCCAGGCAGAGGCTGTGCTTGGCAGAGGTGGGAGAAGCGCAGAAGCGTGTGGTCTGGCTGGACATCAGTTTGGGCAGAGATCTCAGCAGGACAGAGGGCAGGCTTGGATCTGGGGTGTCAGAAAGGAGCTGGGGATTTAAGCACAGAGCAGGCAGGCCTGAGTCCTTGGTCAATAGACTGAGCCATTGATGAGTCCCCACCCGGAGAAGTTTTGCACACAGAATCCAGAAACCCACAGATGAGAGGCAGCAAGGCATGATGGTTAGGAATGTGCGCTCTGAAGCCAGGCATGATGGCTTGTGCCCCTAATCCTAGCACTCTGGGGAGCTGAGGCAGGAGGATCGCAAGTTCAAGCACAGCCTGGAAACTCAGCAAGACCCTGTCTTAAAATTTTTAAATATGGTAATAAAGAAGGGCAAAGGGCCGGAGATTGAGCTCAGTGGTTTTGCCACCTGCTGCGCAAGCGCAAGGACCTGAGTTCGATTCCCGGTACCAAAAAAATAAAAATAAAATAAAGAAGGGCTAGGAGGTAGCTTGATGCAAAGACCCTGAGTTCAATCCCCAGTTCTAGAAAAAAAAAAAAAAAAAAAAAGAATATGTATTCTGGAATCAGGCATGAAGGAAGGAACTAGGCAGCTTGCTCTGTGACTCCCAAGATCTGTGACTTTTTTTTGTTTTGTTTTAAGATCTGTGACCCTGACCCACGGGCTTTATTGCTTGCTGCCTCAGTTTCCTTGCGTATGAAAGGAGAGAACACTGGTCCCCAAGTTACTGGGTAGTTGAGGGAATTAAATGATTATTCCACGTGAAGGGCGTAAAACTGTGCCTGGCCGGTAGTAAGTGCTCGGCCTTGTGTGTTTTCAGGAGACCAGGGTTTCTGAGCCCTGAGCAGGACGTGTGGTCGGCTTAAGCACAGACGGTTCTGCTGGAGTGGGGTCACTTTGCAATTCCAAGTTCAATGGGAGAGAGTTTTGGCTTCTGTTGTGCAACAGCCAGGAGAGGCGGGGTCTCAGCGGTGGGCGTGGCTAAATCCAGAATGAATGCGGGGATCCCAACCACCTCGGCGGCCTGGAAGGCTGAAGAGGACGCGGAACTTCGCTGCTCAGTGGAACACGTCTGGATGCCCACGTGAGTTGGGGCCACTCTTTTGGTTCATTCATTCATTGTCTTTTCAGACAGAGCAATCCCTTTCAATGGAAGGTGGGTCTGATCACAACCCTCCGAAGCTTCCGGCTCACTCAGGGTAAAGCCCGACTTCAGCCCCAACTTGACCTCTACCCTCCCCTCGCTGGCTCTGCTCCAGCCACACTCACCTGCCTACTTGCCCTCAGAAAGCCTAGGGCGGCCCCCAGCCCAGGGCGCTGCACTCACTGCGCTGCGCCTGAAACGTGGAACTCCAAATACCCCACGGCTAGCCCCTCGCTCCCTCAGGTCTGCTCGCTTGCTCCTCAGCAGGGGCTGTTCCCTGGCACCCCACTGAGTCACAGCCTCTGTCCCCCCACCCCAATCCCTTCCTTACTCTGCTCCCTAAAATCCATGACTTTGTAATCGACTCGGAATATTTATTGTCTCTCACCACCTGGGTGGAGAGTTTTGTCTATTTTATTCCTACACATCTGTCACTGTGTCTAGAACAGTGTCCTGCATATCGCTGAAAGTTGAATGAGCCCCTTTATCGAGTACCTATTTATGTCAGGCACGTAGGGGTGGGATTGGGGCACAAGAAAGCGCAGGGAGAGATTGCTGTCCCTCTGGGGCGTGGGGCGGCTCTCCGGCAGTTCCGTGAGCTGGGCTCTGGATGTCGGCCCTGGCCCCAGGCCTGGGTGGGCATCGGTGGGCCACCAGCTTGGAGGATGGCAACAGCAGCCATAAACAGGGAGCCACCGTCTTTCCCAGGCAGTGCGCAAGCCCCACAGTTGTCATGCACGCCTGGGGAAGCCAGAAGAGGTGCTCCAGCGCAGCTAGTGGCCGCTCAGCCTCCAGGGTGGGGGCCAGGGTTAAACATATTTTTATTTAGCAAATTTCTTTCTTTCTTTCTTTCTTTCTTTCTTTCTTTCTTTCTTTCTTTCTTTCTTTCTTTCTTTCTTTCTTTCTTTCTTTCTTTTTCTCTCTCTCTTTCTTTCTTTCTTCTCTCTCTCTCTCTTTTCTTTCTTTCTTTCCTTCCTTCCTTCCTTCCTTCTTCTTCCATGCTACTGGAATTGACCCCAAGGCCTTGCACTGAGCTATACACCCCCAGCCCCTTTAAAAATGGTTTTTTAAAAATTTTTGGACACTTGGGTCAGGGATTTAGTTCACTGGTTCCACTGCCTGCCTCACAAGTGCAAGGACCTGAGTTCAATCCCCAGTACCCCAAAATAAATAAAATAAAATAAATTTTGGGACAGTGTCTCACCAAGTCTCCAAGTCACTCAGGGTGTCCTTGAACCTGTGACCCTCCTGCCTCAGCCTCCCTGAGTGCTGGAATTAAAAGCATGCATCACTGCACCCACCTAAGTATCTAACACTTCTTGCAGGATTTGTACCTTTTAAAGTCAAAATTCCCTGCACAGCCAAACCCCTAATGCTGGCAGTCTCCACTATTACTTGCATTTGATAGACAAGAAATAGAGAAATCTGGTGACTGTTCGGGTCACACAGCCCGTAGTTGAGAAGGCTCTGCGCCCTTCCCTGAAGACCTTGCCTGTGGCATGCCCAGCCCAGGGGTCCCCCCAGCAATTAGGGGTTTGGTGAGTTTCAGACCAAGAACCCCATGGCCACCTCCGAGTGAGGTGTATTTACGTCCCAGAAGACATGCCGCATTCCAGAATATGTCCGGAGAAGCGAGTCTCCAAGAACACACAGCTCCTATTAAGGGAATGGATTAACCCAATTACTGAAAGCCAAAATGCGTAATGCAGGACCGCATTGCTCCCTATAATGCATCCACACCGATTCCGATAAATCAGCCCACTGCACTTAGCATGGGACCTTTTAACAGTCAGGCATCTTCTGTTCTGCTCCAAAGGGGCCCCACCCACCTCACCCTCTCTTAGCATGGGGCCCAGGTGCATTTCAGGTGACCCTGAGATGCAGGGCAGGAAGCAGTATCATCAGAGGGCCCTTCAGGCACCATTATTGATTACAGACCACGTAGCACATGCTCAGCATCCCCTTCCAGGGTAATTATCAGCAATATGATCTCGTAATTCACTTGGGCAATGGGTAGTAGCTTTGCTTTCTTGAGATTTAAACCAAGCTAATGCAGTTCCATTAGATCACTGATTTTGAGCCTGGACTGCCATCAGAATCATCTGGAGGGCTCTGAAAAATGCTGATGCCTGGGTGTGGCCCCGAGGTCCTGACTTGATTGGTCCCAGGCAGGATCCAATCATGGGAACTTGTAAAAGATGTACACAGGATTCCAATGTGCAGCTGGGCTGAGAACCTGGGCACTCAGTTAGTGCTTTCTCAAGTGTTAGCTTGCATCAGAATCATGTGGAGAGTTGAACATGCAGATTGCCGTGCCCACATGTGCAGCTTCCAGCTCAGCAGGTCTCAAATTGGGCCTGGAGTTTGCGTTCCTAGCAAGTTCCCCAGAGATGCAGAGGCTGCTGCCTAGGAGCCACACTTCCCTGTCACTTCTGCAGATCCGTGGTCTGGATCAGGGCATATCTGGAAGGCTCGGGAGACATTTTTGGCTACACAGCGGATGAGGGAATGGGGGAAGAACTCGTGCATACATCAGGTAGAGGCCCGAGATGCTGCTCAGCTTCCTCCAGTGACACCCCCCACCCACCCCGGCCACCCGGTGACAGAGAAGCATCCAGCCCGGGAGGCCACAGGGCTTGCGCTCTCATGGGCCCAGAGTGCGGCTTTTGTACCGAATTCCCACCCTACTCACTCACCTCCGAGGCCCTTGAAATGTTTTCACCGCTGGACTCTCCACCCCCGTGCAGCTCCCCCAACTCTGCTCACAGATCCCCTGAGCCCACCATGGTCACACACAAACCACACTGGTTGCCTGCAAACACTTCCGTCTTGCCTAAGAGGCTGTGGGCCTCCACGAGGGCTGGGACCACGTCTGGCCTGCTTCCTGTGCTTTGTGCAGGAATGCTCAGGAGAGAGGGCAACAGAGGCCAGCAGCCAGCCTACACCAGCTTGTGGGGCCTCTGCCCATGCAGGAAGGGTTTGCACAGTGGTGTGGGTAGGCCTGGGGCAGCCCTGCTCTGCTTGCCCTGACTCCTGATGGGAACAGTGCCTGCCTACACCCCACAGGCAGGCCCGGCACAGGGGAGGCGATCACAGTCAACCCTTCCCTGCATTTAATGGGGTGAATGTCCAAGCATCCTGCCCAGAGACTCCTTGCTCCGCCCAGTCTCTCCCTGGCAGGCTGTGGGCGGTGGGCACGGGAGGACCTGCCTTCACACTTACCCACCGTGCTCAACACCGTGCAGCAGAAAAAGAGTGCGCCAAGGAAGTTCCAGTCTTCTGCCGTCTGGGGCCACCACTCGGGCTTCACCTTCTGTAGAAGTTTCAGCACTTCCAGTTTTTCATCTTCTGAGGTCGGAGAAAGAGCCTGGTGAGGCAGATGCTCTGCGCATCGAATGGCGACAGTTCGGCCCACGCCGAGGGGACGGGGTCTTCCTGCGGACCAGAGGCTCCCCGCTCTGGGGTCCCCCTCAACATCAATGCCATCAAACGTTTCTGCAGCTCAGTTCTTGTCCCCATTCCCTTCACAGATGGGAGGCTGGGTAGCCCGGTGAGAGGAACCCCTAACACGTGGCCCTGACTGTCACCCTGAGCTCAGCCCAGAACTGCGGCATGGCCTCTGGGGGCTCCCTTCACTGTGAGAATTTCTTTCACCTTTCAAAAGGGGATAAAAAATTATGCTCTGTCTCTCTCATGGGATTCCTAGGAACAGAAAGCAAAGTGGCTTTTAGGAAATGGAAGCCATAAAATGGATGCAAATCATACCCACAACTGGAGGGCAGTAGGCCCATGGGATGTGGTGGTCATACCAGGTTCCTAGCACTGGCTCCTAAGGCTACGTCTTCCAGGCTAGGAAGCAGTGGCTTCAAAACACAGACCCCAGCTGAGAAGGGAGAGCTGGGAACCCTGGTTTTCCACAGAAGTTCCCAAGTGGTTCTGTTGACCTGGGCAGCCAAGGGGCTGGCTACCCCAGAAGCTGCCCACCAGGCCCTGGTGTGGAAGGGAAAAAGATGGCACCCTGCCTGGCACATAGGGGAAGTTGCCACTCCTTTGGATGGCGCCAGCTGGGAGTTCATTCTAGGCTCAGCTTTGACCCTGGCTAGTTCCTGTAACCATGGACGGGAGGTTGCTCTCCCGAACTCAATTTCCCTATCTGCAAGGCATGACATGGCGGCAAAAGACTCAGACTCTGGAGTCTAGATGCCCAAGTTGAATCCCTGGCTCTGTTTTTCCAGTTTGTGAATTTGGACCAGTTGTTTAACCTCCCTGTGCCTCAGTTTCCAGATCTGAAAAAGGAGGACAATTTATATCTAACCTGCAGTGTTCTTGGGAAGATTCAGTGGGGTACTATGTGGAAAGGGTTTGGCCCAGGATCTGCATTTAACTAGTATTTAAAAATCATGTTAATCTTCAACAAAAATCAGTACAAAATGGAGTTGTAGTCTCGTGCCCTACTTTACATTGAAATCACTCAGGAAAATTAAGATTTCCAGCCTGCCATTGAGATCTTGACAAAATGGGGCTAGGAAGAGGGTGGGAAAGTGTATATTAGACAAACTCCCTGGATAACTCTGAAGTGTGGGCTGGTTTGGAGAGCTTTGAACTTGCTGTAGGTCAAGCTCCCTCGAAGTGGCTAGGGCACCTCCCAGGTGTCTGTCCGGCAAGGGGACACAGTACAACCTCCCCCAAGAGGAGATGCAGCCTCCCTGGACCCACCTTGAGCCAACCCCAGCTGAAAGAATCTGCTCCGGACAAGGCCAGCCTGGGGAGGGGGCCTAGCAGGGCCTGAGCCTGGCCACATCAGGGAGTGAGGGACAAGCTTCCAGCACCCATCCCTGCCCTGGCTTTGAGAGTCCGTTTATCCTTTATCTTTTATTCATGCACTTTCTCGCTTTCTGTTCCTCCATTGAATACATCTTCACAAACTTCCTTTGGTAGAAGCACGTGACTAAATACAAACGGACTGCAATATGGACAACTGTAAAGTGCCTTCCATCTCCAAGAGCTTTAGGTCCTCCATCTGCTGTGATTCCCACAAAGCCTGAACTCTGGGTGGCCTCCTTCTCTGCAGGAGAGGAATCACACAGCCAGGTGGGAGAGCAACGGGCATCAGGCCAGGCCCCTGAGTCCTTCTCACAGCCCCTCCCCTGCCTCTCAATAGACCAAGTCTTTGAAACAGGAAGTGGACAGCTCGGGGGCGGGGGGGGGGGTGGTGGCAGGCTGCTTGCTCATCCCGGGGATCCAAACCTAGTTTGGCCGATTCCTTAAATTCTACTCTGCAAACTGAATCTTGGGTCAGGCAGACCTCCCACATTCTGAGGAGCAGTCTAGGAAGCCGCTGGGCCACATCTTCAGCACTTAGCCTGGCCCTCCAAATCTCCAGCCCTCTGTCTGCCTTCCCTAGAGCCTGCCTACAAGGTGGGGTAGGGCTGGGAGCTGCAGCAAAGGAAAGGGAGCTAACCTTTCGGAGATTCCCAGGCTTCATGCTCTTCCTATGTTCTCCACAGTGCTCCTGAGAGGCCGATAATCTCCCCAGTTTCCAGAGGAGAAAAACTGAGGCTCAGAGAGAAGTCACTTTCCTAAGGTCACCCAGGAGTGGGAGGATGCAGGGAGACACCCACACGCAGGGGAAAGGCTCGCCCTGCCCCGGGGAGGCACCCACCTGTCGTGGTATAGTTCAGGATTCTGCACAGCTCACTCAGGAACTTCTGGAACTCGGGGTTATCTTCTGCCCTCTGGACCTGGCGGCCCTCAATCACTGAGAAGAGTGCGGCACCCAGCAACGCGTAGGTCACCAGGCAGCCAAGGAAGCAGAGGCCTGGCAGGAGCTTCCCCAGGCCCACAGGACAGCAGCCGCTGGCCTGGGGCGGCCCTTCAGCCTCCATCTCCAGAGTGCACGGGCAGACAGGAGGAGCTGGAGGAAGAAGCCAGAGCATCCAGGCCCAGCAGGAGCAGGAAGGTGGGAGTGGCTGGAAGGTGGCCAGGCCAGTGCTGAGTGGATGTACATTCACTTCCCCAAGGACTGGCGAAGCGGCCGGAACCCATCACGTTCACTTCATCAGAATTACTCTGATGGCACCCCTGCTATCACCCCAAATTGCTATTGATCCACTGCCAGTGCCAGAGCTGCCGGCAGGGGCTTTAGGAAGATGACGTGGTTATTGTTTTGTGCTGTGTTTGGGCTTCCTCACCCTCAAACTGCAGCTTCCGTTTCCAGGTACCAAGCCCTGTTTTTGGTTTTTAGTCCAGTGATTGTCCTTCCTATAGTTGCCCTCGTCCACCTGATCTCCTGGATGAGCAGTAATAATAATAACAGTACAGCCAGAGCCCCACTGTTTCCAAAGGTCCTTAATCCTGTGTGGTTCTAATAATTGGCCCCAATTCTTCACTCCCCCGTAGCATCGCACCTGCCCTGTGGTCTCACAGTGGACAGAGTATACTTCCTTGACTCTCAGCTTTGGGCAGGCCACCTGATGCTCCAGCCCATTGGATAATAGGAGGCACAGGGATTTTGTCAGCTTCACTGTGACCACAGGCTCTTCCTCCCCTTTCCTTTCACAGGTCTTACCTCCCAATAAACTTTTGTAGATACGCTCGCTCAGTATCTGCTTCAGTCTCTGCTGAAGTTGGCAACAAGAGTATCTGAGGAGCTCTAAGATGGACTTTCAGGACCGGGACACTCAGTACCCAAGTGGAAAGGGCATGGCTCGCAGACAGCGCTGGCACAGGGTGGCTGTCCCATTGTTCACCAATTCACCAGTGTTGGACTGGGGTGGCTGTGGGCTAGTGCAATGATTCCAGTATTTGAACCATACTGGGGCAGTGAAAAATTCAAGAGTAGTGAGTCTGAAAGGCCATTCCAAAGTTTCACTGGTCCCCAAGGGCAAACTTGGGTGAGGGAGGATTCGGGACAATGCATAGACCCTGTTGCTACGGTTGGTCAGAGCGACACCTGGGACTCATCATCTTCCTCCTTCCCCACCCATCCCAACCTCCCCTTGCCTTCTGGATTCTCTGACAGAAGCCAACTCCTTACTTCTGGGCGTCTGGCCCTCAGAAACCATCTCCTTTCTGCACTGTGGTGTCCATTCAGACACAGTGGGGAAAAACTACCAAGAGGCACCTTGGTTCCACCCATGTCCCTCACTGCAGGAAAGCAGTCCCACTTCTGGCTGCTGATCAGGTTGATGTCCCCTGACAGGATACTGAGATCCTAAAATATTCAGGCAGCAGGCATAAGATGTATTTCAATGAACCCATTGCTGGGGTTTTAGATATGTTCCCCTCAGGGACCAGGGTGTCTAGCCCCATAGAGCCCGGAGTCCTGGGGATGGAAGAGGGGGAAGGCATATGGTTGCATTGTCTTCAGTTGGGCGTGGAAAGCAGCACCACTTCTCTGGTCATGGCTCCAGTGACTGACCTTCTGATCAGGCTCCACCTCCTAACGTCATTTTCAGCTAGGATGCCTTCCAAAAGCTCCACTCCTGAACACATGGGGCATGGGGATACAATCTAGACCTTAACCATAGCACCTAGTGTATAAACTACTCCATTTTTATTTTCTTTTTCTTTTTTGAGACAGGGTCTTGTTATGCAGTTCTGGTTTTGATCTCACTATGTAGCCCCAGCTGGCCTCAAACTCATGGTAATCTTCCCGCCTCAGCCTCCTGAGTGCTGGGATTCCAGGTGGACACCACCATACCGGTCTTGTCTGAAGTATCCTGGACTCAGTTGGCCACATTTGAGCCAGTGTGATGGTGGCAGTAGGACTGTGAGAACCCATAACAGAAGGGGACTTTTGTGGGTAAAGTCAGGACCATGAGGGCCAGCTACTACACAGGTCCCCAACCACACAGCTGTCTAATGTGGCCTGAGTTCCTCTGTGGGAGGGAGGGAGGGAGGGAGGGAGGGATTCTCTAACAGTGCCATAGGTCAGCCAGCCCCATTTTCCAAGGAGGAAGGAAGATGGTTAGGGAGAGGCCTAAATCCTCTGCTAATGAGGCCTCAGATGGATGTCAGTCAGCCAGCCATAAAATACCCAGGGTCTTCTGAGGGCCAGATGGCTTGAGGGTAATAAAGGTCTCCACTGTCCCATGGACAGAGATGACATAGATACATGGGCTCATGCACCTAAATACAGTGAGGGGTGAATACAAAGTGAGCTGCAAACGTATTCTCTAGGCACAATAAAGGGATACCAAGGGCTGGGGCAGCCCAGGTGGCCACATGAGGAGATCAGCTCATAGATGCCAGGGGAGCAGAACAAGGGCCAGCTGAGAATGGTCCAGTAGTGTCAGGTCTCCCTAATGGCACACTTTCCAGGTCCTCATGGGGGAACTAATGGTAGCTTTTTCCTCTTGTAAGTGATAGACCATTTTCCTGACTACACAGGATCACAATATACAGGTAAAACAAAACCACACTTTATTTTTATTTTTATTTTTTGGTACCGGGGATCAAACTTGGGACCTTGTGCTTGCAAGGCATGCAGGGGAACCACTGAGCTAAATCTCCAGCCCAAAAACCACACTTTAAAGCCACCCCTGGAGCACCTCCCTCCATCCTGGTAGATGCAATTTGCACAGATAGTGGAGAAAGTGGATAGTATTATTCCAATAGCCAAAAATGAACCCTTCTGATCCATGTATACATCCTCCGAAAATTCACATGAAACCTAAGACCCAAAATGAGAGTATTAAGAGGTGGGGCCATTAAGGGTGGTTAAGTCATGAAGCCAGAGCCCTCGTGCCTGGGATCAGTAACCTTGTAAAGGGCCTGGAGAGAACAGCCTTCCACCCTGTGAGGATGCTACCATGAGAAGATGCCATGAGGGATGGGCCCTCACCAGACCCTGAACCTGCCGGCACTGTGATCTTGGACTTCCAGCCTCCAGGACTGTGAGAAATAAATTTTTGGTCTTTATAAATTACCCAGTCTGTGGCATTTTGTTACAGTAACGTGACGGGACCAAGACAGGAAGGAGAGCATGGCCTCAGCAGGCCTCCCCTCAGCAGCAGCACTAGCTCGTGTGAGCTCTCCTGCTGCCGGCTGCCCTGGAGACATGAGTGCCGTGTTCTTTCCCCTCTTCTCTTTCCTTTTCTTATAGTTTAGAACTAAAATGTCCCCCCCCCAAATCTTATGTGTTAGAAGGTGGTTGGACCAAGATGGGGGCACTATAGTCTAGGTGGATTAATCCACTGATGAGCTCATGAATGTGCTGTTAGGAGATGGGGCCTGGGTGGAGGTGGGGCACTTGGGGTGTGACCTGGAAGGGTTTATTCTTGTCCCCTGCTCCTTCATTTTCTCTCTTCTTTCTGGCTCTCATGGATTGAACAGCTTTCCTCTGCCATGCCATTTCTGCCTGCAGCCCTCCAGCCATAGACTGAATCCTCTGAAACATGAGCCAAAATAAAGCTCTCCTTTAAATTGAAGTGTCACGTATTTTACCTAGTAATGGCAAAGTGACTAGTAAACCCCCTCCCTCTCCCTTTTATGTCTCTTGGAAGAGGATAGGGATTCAGGGAGTGGGCTGCTTGGTCACAGGTAATGCACTGATTCTTTTAAAAAGAAGAGGGCAGTTAGCGTTTTGGCAACCACTATGTGACAGCTTGGACACCCCACTTGCTCCAGAGGCTGAAGTAGAAATCTGGTACCCCTGGCAGAAGGGAGAGGATCTCATACTGTAAGAATGTAGCATCTGGCCTCCATCTAGTGCTCCTCTCCTTGGCTCAGCCAAGCAGCGTGAAGCTTCTCGACTGCGTCCCGGTTCCTGGCCACACCACGGTGAGGTCCCAGGAGCATCTTGGAGCCCCACCTCCATCCGGCGCTCCACTTAGCTTCGAAGGTGCCAGCAAGGCCCAGTTCCACTGCCCCCCCCGCCCCCGCCTTCCGGCTCTCCTGCTACCTGGTCCCACACTACAGAGGCACAGGGGATTATACGTCACATAGTTAAATGTGATAGATTAATAACTACCACAAATTGTCATTTTCTAAGCTGTGCTTGATGCTATGGTATTGCAGATTGTATCATTTGGCCTAACATGTTGTGATTGATCTAATCAGTTTTCCTTCCTGGTATAAGCAAAATAAAATAGCCTCAGAGTCATTAGAGCCCAAAAACCTAAACACAAGCCATATCTGGAAGACACCTCTGAAAAGCAATCATTCCACAAGGGTTTTAAACACAAGCAACAAAGATACCTGCATTAAGCAATTTTGAAATATCAACCTGGGAATTAAACCAAGGACAGTACCAAAAACAAAAATGAGAAGACATTTAAGCAAGGCACAAACACAGGCTTCCATGCCACAAAAAGGAAATTCTGGGGGAAATGAGGTGGAAAAGTCTGATAATCAACTACCTGGACACCCTGAACTGATAGGACAGGAAGTAACAAAACAGATACATGAGGCTCTAGAAAAATTCAAAGCAGAAATAATCTCCCAGATAAATACAGAGATGGTGAGTAGAGTGAAAGACATGATTAGAGGCTCTAGAGCAGAAACAGATAAGAAAATAGATGAGATCAGAAACATACCGAAAGCCATGAATGCCCAGCATAAGAAACAAATGGAAACCATGATCACCCAACATAAGAAAGAAATGGAGCTGGGGATTTAGCTCAGTGGTTCCAGCACCTGCCTCGCAAGCCCAAGGTCCTGAGTTTGATCCCTGGTACCAAAAAAAAACAAAGTGACTGGTGATTTATTTTGGGCTGGGGATTTAGCTCAGTGGTTTCACCACTTGCTGCACAAGTGCAAGGACCCAAGTTCGATCCCCAGTACCAAAAAAAAAAAAGAAAGAAAAGAAACGGAATCCATGAAACAGATTCAAACAGATATTCAGGAGATTAAAAACTCCATTGAAAGCATGCAGAGCAGACTAAGAGAATCTGAAGACAGAATATCAGATATAGAAGACAGGATCATGGTTAAGGACCATGAAAACAGAGATTTCTTAAAGATAGTAAGGGACCATGAGAAATCAATCCAACAGCTGCTAGATGATGCAAAGAAGAATAACATAAGACTGATAGGAGTCCATGAAAAAACAGGAGAAAGTACAATAGACATAAAAAAATCTTCACAGAAGTAATAGTAGAAAACTTCCCAGACAGAGGTGGAAAACTAGACACACAGATAAGTGAGGCATATAGAACTCCACCCAGCCACGATAAAAAAAAAATCTACACCTAGATATGTAAATGTCAAGAGCCCAGAAACCCAACAGAAGAACAAAATCCTACAGACAGTTAGAGAAAAGAAACAAATCACATACAAAGGAAAGCCCATCAGAATCACAGTAGAATCTCAACACAAACCCTCAACTCAAGGAGAGCCTGGAGTGAAGTATTTTGAGCCCTAAAAGAAAATAACTTCCAACCTAGAATGTTGCATCTGGCAAAATTATCTTTCAGATTTGATGGGGAAATTAGATACTTTCACGACAAAGAACACCTGAGAAATTTCATGAACACCAAACCAGCACTACAAGCAATTCTAAACAATATCCTAGAAAAAGACAATGAAGGTCACAACTCCATGAGGGCAAACAGAGAGAAGACACCACACAAGGTAAGGCTCTAAAGGGAAAGGGGTAAAAATAAGAAATGAAAGAGCCAACAACAATAAAACATCATGACAAGAATGAGTCAATATCTCTCAATTATAACTATCAATGTTAATGGCCTCAATTCACCAATCAAAAGAAATAGACTGACAGAATGGATTAAGAAGCAAAATCCAGCAATATGCTGTTTACAAGAAACACACCTAACTCAAAAGGAAATTCATAGACTGAAAGTAAAAGGACGGAAAACAGTTCTTCACATGACAGGAACCCAGAAAAAAGCAGGGGTAACAATCTTATTTGCAGACAAAGAAAATTTCAAACCAAAACTAATTAAGAGAGACAAAGATGGTCACTACATTCTTGTGAAGGGAACAATACAAGAGGAAGAGATGACAATCCTAAATATTTATGCACCAAATATGAATGCCCCCAACTATACAAAACAAATATTAATGGACATGAAAAACCAAATAAGCACTAATACAATTGTAGTGGGGGACATCAACACCCCTCTATCACAAATAGACAGATCATCTAGGAAAAAAATTAACAATGAAATTCTAGAACTGAACCAAGCTACTGAACAAATGGACTTAATAGATGTTTAGAGTGTTCCATCCCACAAAATCAGAATACACATTCTTTTCAGCTGCACATGGGTCATTCTCCAAAATAGATCATATGCTACCTCATAGGGCAAATCTAAGTAAATGTAAAAGAATTGAAGTTATCCCCTGTATATTATCAGACCATAGTGTAATAAAATTGGAGATCAATAACATAAGAAACCGCAAAACACCCACAAACACATGGAAATTGAATAACACCCTCTTGAACAAACAATGGGTCACAGAGGAAATTAAAGAAGAAATTAGACAGTTTCTACAAGTAAATGATAATACCAGTACAACATACAGGAATCTATGGGACACAATGAAAGCAGTTCTATGTGGGAAATTCATAGCAGTGAATGCCCTTATTAGGACAACAGAGAGAACTCAGATAGATAACCTAATGCAGAACCTCAAGCTTCTAGAAAAAGAAGAGAATAACAAACCCAAAGCTTCTACAAGAAAGGAAATTATAAAGATCTGAGCAGAAATCAATGCAGTGGAGACTAAGAGAATGATACAAAAAAATGAATGAATCAAACAGTTGGTTTTTTGAAAGAATAAATAAAATTGATAAACCTTTAGTCAACCTTATCAAAACAAAGGAAAGAAAAGGCTCAAATCCATGCAATTAAGAATGAAAAAGGGGAAGCCACAACAGATCCAGCAGAAATTCAGAGGATCATCAACACCTACTTTGAGAACCTGTACTCTAATAAAATGGAAAACACAGAAGAAATGGACAGATTCCTAGATATATATGAATTGCCAAAGTTAAATGAAGAAGATATAGAAATTTTACACACCCCAATTACAATGGGTGAAATTGAAAATGTAATAAAATATTTACCAACAAAGAAAAGCCCAGGTCCTGATGGCTTCACTGTTGAATTCTACAAGACATTTAAAGGAGAACTAACACCATTACTCTTTAAACTCATCAAGGAAATTGAAAGGGAAGCAAGGCTTCCAAATTCATTCCTGGAAGCAAGTGTTACTTTGATTCCAAAACCAGGGAAAAAGAGAACTACAGGCCAATCTCCCTAATGAACATAGATGCAAAAATCCTCAACAAGATACTGGCAAACAGAATACAGAGGGTCATCAAGAAGATCATACACCCTGACCAAGTCGGATTTATCCCAGGGATGCAAGGATGGTTCAAAACTCAATAAATGTAATACACTATATTAACAGAGTCAAGGACAAAAACATATGATCTTCTCAATAGATGCTGAAAAGGCATTTGACAAAATCCAGCACCCAATCATGATAAAAACGCTACAGAAAATTGGAATAGAAGGTCTTTATCTCAACCTGGTTAAGGCTATCTGTGAAAAACCAACAGCCAACATCATACTAAATGGTCAAAAACTGAAAACTTTCATGCTAAAATCAGGAACAAGACAAGGATGCCACTATCACCACTCCTGTTCAATATAGTTCTGGCAACATTAGCCATAGCAATTAGAAAAGAGAAAGAAATAAAAGGAATAAAGATAGGAAGGAAGAAGTGAAACTGTCATTTTTGCTGATGATACAATACTTTACATAGAAGACCCAAAAAACTCGGTTCAAAGTCTTCTAGACCTAATTGACAGATTCAGTAGAGTAGCTGGATATAAGGTCAACACTCAAAAAACAATAGCCTTCTTATATGCAAACAGCAGACTCACTGAGAGAGAAATTTGGGAAATAACTCCTTTTACAATAGCATCCAAAAAAATGCAATATCTAGGAATCAACCTAACAAAGGAAGCAAAGGACCTCTACACTGAAAACTACAGCAGAAAAAGGAGATTGAGGAGGATATAAGAAAATGGAAAAACATCCCTTGTTCCTGGGTAGGAAGAACCAATATAGTGAAAATGGCCATACTTCCAAAACTACTCTGTAGATTTAATGCAATGCCAATTGAAATTCCAACAATATACTTCAGAGAACTGGAGAAAACAATCCAAAAATTCATTTGGAATCAGAAGAAACCTAGAATAGCAAAAGCAATTCTAGGCAACAGAGACATGGCTGGGTGTATCACAATCCCCAACTTGAAACTACACTACAAAGTTACTGTGATAAAAACAGCATGGTACTGGCAAAGAAACAGACCCGAGGATCAGTGGAATAGATTAGAAGACGCAGAAACAACTCCAGACACACTCAGCCATCTCATCTTTGATAAAGCAGCCAAATACCCTCACTGGAGGAAAGATAGCCTCTTTAATAAATGGTTCTGGAAAAACTGGATTTCAACCAGCCAACGATTAAAACTAGACCCATACCTGTCACCATGCACTAAATTAAGATCGAAGTGGATTAAAGAGCTAAATATCAAGACAGAAACAGTAAACTTGCTGGAAGATAAGTTAGGTAGAACTCTCAATGACATTGGCATAGGAAAAGACTTTATGAACAAATCTTCAGTAGCATGGGAGCTATCACAAAGAATCAACAACTGGGATCTTATCTTATTAAAAAGCTTCTGCACTGCAAGAGAAACTACCAACAGAGCTAACAGACAACCTACAATGTGGGAAGAAATTTTTAGCAGCTGTACCTCAGACAAAGGGCTGCTATCTAGAATATATAAAGAATTGAAAAAAATCAGACCCCCCAAATTCAAAGACCCAATTCAAAAATGGGCATCCGAAATGAACAGATATTTCTCAGACAAAGAAGTAAAAACAGCAAAGAAATATATGAAAAAATGTTCAACGTCACTGGTCATTCAAGAGATGCAGATGAAAACAACACTGAGATTCCACTTCACCCCACAAAGAATGGCTGCTATCAAGAAATCAAACAATAACAAATGTTGGTGGGGGTGTGGGGAGAAAGGAACCCTTCTCCATCGTGGGTGGCAGTGCAGACTGGTGCAACCACTGTGGAAATCAGTATGGAGATACCTCAAAGAACTAGGACTAGAGGTCCCATCTGACCCAGCTATTCCCCTACTGGGTATCTTCCCCAAAGAATTAAAAGAATCGTACTACAGCGATGTATGTGCACCCATGTTTATAGCGGTCCAGTTTGCAGTAGTTAAAGCTTGGAAACAGCCCAAGTGCCGATCAACTGGAAACTGGATAAAGAAGATGTGGTTTTTTTATAAAATGGAGTAATACTCAGCCATAAAGAACAAGAAACTAGAGACATTTATAGCTAAATGGATGCATATTGAGGCCATACTCTTAAGTGAAATAAATAGGACACACATGTAAATACCGAACAGCTTCTCTAGTGTGAGAAACTAAAAGTGTAAATAAGGATGAAAATGATTAAAATGAATAATCGATAAGTTGAAATAGGAAAAGGTCCAAAGGGGTAGGGGTGGCAGGAGGGGAAGGGGAAAGGGAAGAAGAGAAAGGAAAAATTATGGAAAGAAAAAAAAAGTGGTAACAAAGTCTATGTAAATAGGGAAGGGTGGTGGGGGTGAAGGGCACACAGGTAATGGGGGAAAAATAAGAACTAAGATACATCATGTTCAGGTACAAACACCCAATGATAAATGTAAATGTATACCTAAAATGTACCAATTAATATATAAATTAAAAAAAAAATAAGAGGGCAGGCCGGGGATTTAGCTTAGTGGTTCCAGTGCCTGCCTCGAAAGCGCAAGGTCCCGAGTTTGATCCCCAGTACCAAAAAGCAAAACAAAGCAAAAAATAAGAAGCCAATTACACACCTTTTACGCATTTTAACACAGCATAGGTTCCTAGAGTGAAATTGCTGTGTTACAATCAAGTTGTACAGCCAACTTTATATTTATGAACTACAGGCTTAGTGATGTTAGGGGAAAATGGGGGAATTAAAGAAAAAATGTCTTAGTACAAAAAGGTTGGGAGAGAGAGGGTGGCCACCCCACACATGCAGACTCCAGAGGGTGACTGCTGCCCAGGTAAACCTGTGGCCTTGCGCTGTGCTCTGAGGGGAGGTCCTGTGGCCTACAATATCAGGACTATGGGAAGAAAACAATGCTTTCATAAAATCTGGGCTTGCAGGGCCAATCCACAGAGAAACTTCATTGAAATTTAAGGTAGTCGTGGACAAATCCTGACTATGGATCCCCATTCCATACCTAGACCATCACCCAGTTAGGGGATGGGGAAAGGGGACTTACTTTAACAAAGGGTGACAAAATATGCATAAAATGGTGTAATACGGTTCTCCAGAGAAACCAGACCACTTTGACATATGCAGATATACAAGAGGAGATTTATTATGAGCATTGGCTCACTCAGTTTTGTGATGAGAAGTCCCACAGTGTAGCATCTGTGAACTGGAGACCCAAGAAAGCCAGGGGTTTGAAGCTCAGAGAAACTGGGAGTCATTGGTGTAAGTGTGAAGGCCCAAGAACTTGGAGTTCTGAAATCCCAACACTGTGATACAGAAAAATATGGTGTCCACCTCAAGAACAGAGAGTGAATTCTCCCTTCTTCCACCTTATTTTTCAGTCTGGCCATCAAAGGATTGAATGATGTCCATCCACTTTGCTGAGAATGGATCTTCTTTATTCAGTCAAGGGATTAAAATGCTGCGCTCTTCTGCAATACCCCCCCCACATATACACAGACACACCTAGAAATAATCTTGCACCAGTTCTTTGGGTATCACATGGTCCCATTAAATGAACACATAAAATTAACCATTGCAAGTGACTGGAGAGAAAAGGAAGTTGGCTGGTCTCAGGGTGACAGTCCAGAAGGAAGATATCCCTGCTGTTAGGCATCTCTGCTCTACTGGGGCATTAAGTGCCCAGAATCTGTCTCTGTGCTCCACCACATCCCAGGGCAGCAGTGTTCCAAGTATGGTCCCGAGGCCAACAGAAAGAACATTGGCTGTGAACATGTTAGAAATGGAAGTTCCTGGGGCCCACCCCAGACCTATTGCATCAGAAACTTCAGAGATGGGACCCAGCAGTCTCACCAAGCCCTTCAGGTGATTCCAAAGTGCATTTAAGCATGAGAACAACACCCTTGCACATTGTCCTCCTCTCCAGAGTTAAAACTGGAGTTTAAACTGGCATATCTCTATTCCAGTTCAAGGGAAAGGAACACAGAGAAATCAATTTCTTTTAAGCCAGTGAAGTAGAAATTGCACACATCACTTCTGCTCACATTCAATTGATGAGAATTTTGTCATAGCCACACCCAACCACAAGGTCAAGTGGAAAATGTAGCCTCTAGAAGGTGTCCACTACCCAGGAAGAAGGAACAAATGGATTTTTGAGAGCAAAACTGACCATATCCCATCAACACAGATAGAGCATCCTGAAACTGCTGCTGCAGTCACCACCCTTGCTGATGGAGGTGCACATCTCTGAGCCTTTGGCAAGTGCTCCACATTAGTCAGCTTTCCATCACTGTGACAAAACATTTCACATAAATGAATTTAAAGGAAGAAAGACTTATTTTGGATCACTATTTCAGAGGTTTCAGTCCATGGTCATCTAGCTCCATTACTTGTAGTCTTGTGGCGAGGCAGAAACATCATGGTGGAAGGACAAGGCAGAGGAAAGCTTCTCACTTAGGGAGTAAAGCAAAGAGAGAAGGAAGCAAAGAGAGAAAGGGGAAGTAGGGGCAAGGGACCAGATTGTCACATCCTCATGATCTGCTCCCTTTAACTGGGCTCCACATCCTGTTTTCATCACTTCCCAATAATACCATCAAATTGTGATTTCATCAGAGATGAATCCACCAACAAAGTTAGGGCTATGATGATCCAATCATTTCCCTAAAGCCCAAAAGCAACTGAGCCTTCAACACACTGAACCTTTCTGAAGGACATTCTGGATAACAACAATAACAGGCTTTAGTAAAATATTATTTTAGCTATGACTTCTTAAAGTTAGCTGTCTTACTTCTTGCAGTTAGTTGTCTTGGTTGGTCAGGGGCAGGATGAAGAAAGTCTAAAATACACATAAAAGGGCTTTGGGAACTTCAAATCCCTGTGTAAGCTCAAAAGGTACTGTTGTTGGCCAGGGATTTAGCTCAGTGGTTTTGCTGCCTGCTGTGCAAGCACAAGGACCTGAGTTCGATCCCCGGTACAAAAAAAAAAAAAAAGGTACCATTGTTGTCTTGTGATGATAGTGTGTGCTTTTTTTATTATTCTAGAACTTTGGGGTCTAAAGAAGCCCACCTTTTCCATATATGGCAGAGAGAGATATCAAACAAAGTTGGATTTGAGACAATGACTTGAACTTGAGGGCCAAATCAGATATTCTACTATTGTACTCTCTCATCCTCAACAAGCTGACTGTCACTATCTGAGGTGAGCCAATGGGAAAAGGGAAAGAAGAGAAGGATATATATCTTTGCTTTTAAGGTCAAAACCCAGAAATTGCAATTACTTTTCATCACATCTTATTTGCCAGAATCTGCTCACATGACCACATTCATCTACTGGTTCTTCCAGTAATAGAAGTTCAGGTAGGGACATGACTTAATGTAGTTTAAAATTACATTTCTCTTGGGGCCAGAGATTTAGCTCAGGTAGTTCCGCCGCCTGCCTCACAAGCACAAGGACCCGAGTTTGATCCCCAGTACCAAAAACAAACAAACAAACAAACAATAAAACTACATTTCTCAGCCTTTCTTGCAGCTGGATGTGACCATGGGACTTGCCTAGCACAAGTATAGCACAGCTAGAGTTCAAATTAATCACTGTTTGTTAATTAATTTTGCCAGTACAGTAGCCAGCACTCATTAGATGTTTGTTGGCTAACCTGTGTCTCAAAATTGTCCTCAGAAACAGTGAAGATGGGTTCTGGCATGAGATAGTTAAAAGAGGCTTTGTGGGTAGCCTGAGAGCCCTAACTAACTCAAATAATATGGGTCACAAATGAACAATTTATTACTATTATTGACACTTGCCATAGCTACCATATATTGAATGCCCATTGGATGTCATCTGCATGATCTCATTTAATCCTCCCAATAAGTGAGGAATTGAATGTATCACTCAGAGTTCAGCAGAAGAAATAATCCACTCTGGGCATTTCAATAGGAAGAGCTTTAATATGGGGTACTAGGTGCTCTTAAACATTGAAAAGTCTTGGAGGAGAAAGTTCTCAGCTGGACATCCTGGTATCACTCCCAGAACACTCCAGAACTGCTGCCCTACTAGAGACACTGAGTTCAAGGTAACTTCCAGCACCTGACATCTGAAGATCAGGAGGCTGGTATCAGTATGCCACATGCCCTACAATTCCTTTTAGATACTCAGGAGGCTGAAGAACATGCCCTGTGGTACAGCCCTGCAGGAATGGCTTGTCTCTGTGGCCCTCTTTCCCTGCTCCACTGGCTGGGCTCAAACATGATGACAGCCATTGGCTTGCTGAGGGTAGTAGGGTAAAAGGATGAATGAAGTCCCCTTTGCACAGAACAGAGCCACTCTGCCATCGCTGTACCAGACTGTGGGGTGAGAGAAGAACAGCATTCTAGCTTATTTTTATTATTTTGGTCAGTATTATGGCAGCTAAAAAGATATTCTAGGTGATATATACCGTATCTTTTTTTGCTACAATGATGTCCCTAACCTTAACCCTAACCCTAACCCTAACCCTTCATAACCATTTCAACAAAAATGTATTAAGTGCTTTCTATGTATCAAGATAATCGATGCAGTTATGTAATGACTTTTTATACACATATAATTAATGTTTGTCATCTCTCTTTAAACTGTTAACTCCTCTGGGGTGGGGACTATATCTATTTTATTTACCTTTGTAGCTTTAATACATACTGCATTTCTGAACTCAAGATGCTTCTTGTTGTTTCCACCAACCATGCACCAGGAAACATTTAGTTGACACTGCCCCTGTGTACAAGTTGGGTCACAGTTGTTCACATTTTGATACTTCCAATCAATTATTTTGGCTTTACATATGTTCATACTACATGCCAGACAATATAAGTGAAGTGGGGAGAAGTTTCTAAGGTCCTCAGAATAAAGGAAAGAAATTTCCAGTTAAAAGAGCCTGAAGTCGCTGGGCATACATAACTGATGCATACCTAACCCTACCCCTACCCCTAACCCTAACCCTAATCCTATAACCCCAGCCCTCTGGGAGGCTGAGGTAGAAGGATTGCAAGTTTGAGCCCATCTTGGGCAACTTAAAGACTGCAAAACCCTGCATCAAAATAATAAAACAAAAAAGAACTAGGGATGTACTCAGTAGTAGTGCATCCTGGGTTAATTGCCCAGTACTGAAAAATATTTTTTAAAGAGTCTGGTGTAACCAGTTTATGAGTGATGTAGGGTTATAGTCTTTGATTTGTCTGAACTTTCTTGCTGACTTGAAATAGAAGCTGATTAATTTCCAATAATGCATAATTGTGTCAATGGAAGAGAAAATAAATGATAAACTTGGTCAAATAGGAAGCGGGGAGGATGGAAGGGGAGCGGAAGGGGAAGAGGAGGAAGGAGGGCCACCAAGTCCCCAGCCCAGCCTTGGTCCAGCACCCAAGAGGAGAGTGAGAGCTTGTCGGCCACTGTGGCTGCAGATTACCTTATCTTGGGAGCTACCAAGATATTGCTCACCCTAAAAACCAGGTGACCAGTGATCCCAGCCGTGTCATCGAGGCCTTTGGAAAGTCTTCCTCCCTATAGGTCTGATGAAGTTAAACCACATCATTATTCACCAAGCAATAACATGTATGATGGAGAAATGCACATTAAACCAATGCTGTCTCAGCCAGCATATTCTTTTTACCCAGAAGACAAAATCCTTCACTTCTACAAAAGGAACATAATAAAAATGTGCCTGCATAACACACAGTTTTATTTGAGACGTACTGCTTTGCTTTTTCGATTAAAAGTGGTTTTCTCCTTTAGAAAAAAAAAATCTGTGTCTGCCTGTAGCAGGACTAAAAGCCTAGAGACCACAGAGGAGCACACTTTAAGATGCTGGAACACAAATGCTCTCTAGTCTCAGAAAGTAGGGTTGTGAGGGAAAACAGTGGCATTGTGATTCTTTTTTTTTTTTTTTTTTGGTACCAGGGATCGAACTCAGGTCCTTGTGCTTGCAAGGCAAGCAATGGAACCACTGAGCTAAATCCTCGGCCCGCATTGTGATTCTTATACAAAAGATTTGCAGACTTTTGCTTCTGGATAGCCAGGTGAAAGCCAGCTATAAGACCAATGCTTCAGCTGCAGAAATTAGAGGGAAAAAAGACAACTCA
This sequence comes from Heterocephalus glaber, assembly GCF_053883595.1. Taxonomy (NCBI): domain Eukaryota; kingdom Metazoa; phylum Chordata; class Mammalia; order Rodentia; family Bathyergidae; genus Heterocephalus; species Heterocephalus glaber. Next base: position 67,194,959 of record NW_028258320.1, read on the forward strand.
CAAAAATCCTATCTTTTAAAATATAAGAGAGCTGTAGAATCAAGTATCACTGGATAGCATGAGTTCTTAGCTGCATGTAAGATGGAAAATATACTGGGCCAGTTTTAAGGGTGAAATAAAAGTTTGTCATAGTAAAGAAACACAGCTGGCCATAGATGGTGCAGCTTAATTAGGGGCAGCAAGGATAACCACTCCACAGGCAGAGCACCCAACAATTCCACAAACTGAGCAGCCCCACACAAAGGAGGGATTTTACTTTTATGGGGTCTCATCCCAGGTTCCTGCACCTTCTGCTTCTTTATCTCAGAGAAGACATTGACTTCCTCCTTTGATTAACCATTTAATTTCTTTCTCCCTCTTATCATCCCAAGATGCAGCTACCTGCTTGTTTCCTATCAGGCAGCTACTTCAAAATCCTGCTAGCTTCTTGTCTCCATTATATTCTGGACTCCAGAATCAGACCCCCTGGGTTTAAGTCTGTTTCTGTAGCTTGTTTACTGCTTGGATTTGAGCTAGTGACAGCCTATTTTAAAGTCTTGTTGGTTTCCTGACTTATGAGGAGAAAGTAAAACTAAATTTCATAAGTGGAAAAATGCCCTCCCTAGGAGAACTGCTGTGCACCATTTTTCCCTTTGAGTATTTGGTGATGTGGGCATTGCTAGAGGACAGGAACTTGGCTTCTGCCAGTGCCTCTACTTGGGGAAGGAAAAATCAAGAGTGGTCCCGGCAGTTGTTTTAGAGCTGGCACAATGAACTAAAGAAAACCAAATGCAAGTCTGATTTTTTCCCCATGGGATATTTGATATAGAGTCATGCATTGCTTAGCAATAGGGATACATTCTGGGAAATTCATCACTGGGCAATTTTGTCATTGTGCAAATGTCATGCAGTATTGTTACAGCCTATGGGTAGAGGCTATTGTATAGCTATGCTGTGAGATCTAGCCTATTACCCCTAGGCCACAAACCTGCCCATTGTGTCACCGTCCTGAGTACTGTAGGCAGTGCTAACGCAATGCAAGTACACATTTGTGTAAATATAGAAAAGGTGCAATAAAAATACTAGACAACGTGAAATTTTTAGGTTCATTATGATCTTGTGGGACCACTGATATACACAATCTGTCATTGCCTGAAACATCACTACACAGCACCTAAGTGTTTTAGAGTAATGAGAGAGGCTGGCGAGCTGGGCTATCTATAACGGAAGGGTAAAATCTCCCAATGCTTAGGAGACAGGCCTTGCTGGAGAGAAGAATTCTGTCTCATATGTATGGATAGACTCCAAACCAAAAGATAACTGCAGTATTTTGAGTCTTCATATGTGAAGAAACTAAAGACTAAACTCAATAATTCCTCTAAGGGGAAAAATCTCTCATGGCTGAGTAGAGAAAAAAACTCTAGCCTTTTACCCGAAAGCTAGGAGGATAATACTGAGGTGACCTGAAACATTACAAAGATTACATGATTCTTGTGTTAGATTCCTGTGGCTATAACAAATGCTTGACATAATCAATACACAAGGAGAAAAGGTTTGCTTTGATCCACAGTTTGGAGGTTCCAGTCCAAAACTGACTGGTTGGCCCCATTGCTTTGGACCTATGGGGGGTCCATCGTGGGAGGAGCATCGGGGAGCAACAGTGCTCACCTTATGGCCAAGGAGCAAGACAGACAGAAAGAGGAAGAGAACAGGCCCACAAGGTAACCTAAAGATCTCCCACTGGGCCCACCTCTTAGTTTCTACCACCTTCCAATGGCAGCAAACTGGGGACCCAACCTTCAACACATGGGCCTTTGGGGATGCTCCAAATCCAAACCACAGCAATTCTTAGTAAAACTGCAACTGCCCACTCGAGCTGTGATTCAACAGAGAGGGTCAGCGCTTCACCTTATCCATCAATGGAAGGAAGAAGGTACCTAAACTGATAAATGTCATCTGAAGCTGCTGTAGTTCTTTTATACTTTGTATTCAGCACGCAACAAAAAATTAACAGAAATGTTAAGAGGCACCAAAGTACAATCCTAATCAAGTGGGACAGGGGAGGCAAAAATATTCTCACAGATGAGCCAAATGTTAGAGTTAGCAGAAACATACTTTATAATAATTATATGTCAATTTAAAATAAAACAAAAAGAGCTTTAAAGTAACTATAAGTGATATGCAATAGAAAGTAAAGGAAAAGGTCAACAAAGAAATGAATGGACAATTTCAACAGAGAATCAGTAAGTCTGTAAAAGAGAATCAAAAGGATACTATAGATTTCAAAATTAAAATATATGAAATTAAAAAATTTACTGGATGATCAAGGGTATGAGAAGATGAGCCAAAGACTGAGAAAAAACATGTGCAAAAGACATACCTGATACAGGAACTGTTGTCTAAAGTACACAGAGAAGACTTAACACACAAGAAGAAGAAAAGTAACAGCTCAATTTACAAATGGGCAAAAGACCTAAACAGATACATCACCAAAGAAATACAGGTAGAAAATAAGCATATGAAAAGATGCTCAACAACATAGGTCATCAGAGAATCACAAATTGAAACATCAACGTGAGATATCACTATACACCTATCAGAATGGCTAAAATGCAGAACACTGACAAGGCCAAGTGCTGACAAATACAGGGCAGCAGGAAATTCTCTTTCAGTGCTGGTGGGAAAATAAAACGGCACATCCACTTTGGAAGAGTGTTTGGCAGTTCCTTAAAAAATGAAACATACTCTTGTAGAGACAGGGGGCACTGTAGGTAGGAAAAGATAGGATGAAGGCTTCATTGAGCTTTATTAAAAATTAATAAGGCAGTTTTGACCCCGGTAGCCAGGCTCCAGCAATTAGAAAGGCAAAGGCAGCAGGACTCTAAGGAATTAGAAAGACAAAGGCAGCTAAACTCAAGCAATTAGAAAGACAAAAACAAAGAACTCAAAACTGGAAAGGTAGTGTGATTAACAGAAGAATCCCAAACTTTCCCTCTACTTAAGGCTATAGCCTAAGCTACCTGTCCATAAAGCCCCCAACCCATACTCTTAACCTCCACCAAAGGACAGGGGAAGGTCACATGGCCGGAAGAAATCCAACATTAGGATGAAAGACAAGCCAGAGAGCCAATCTGATTCCGGAAGCCTACATGGGACAAAGATCTCAATAAAAAGAGCTGCAGACAAGAAATCCACTGGCAATTCACTCTCAAATTCTCCCTAATCAGTTACAGTAGCTTTCTGTCTCTTTTCCTCCTTCCCCATCTTCAAATAAATCTTCTTTTTTTATTTATTTATTTATTTTGCTTAAATTCTTTTATTGGTACATTTTAGGTATACAATACGTTTACATTTATCATTGGGTGCTTGTTCCTGTGTATGATGTATCTTGGTTCTTATTTTTTACCCATTACCTGTGTGCACTTCACCCCTCCACCCTTGCCTATTTACATAGACTTCATTTCCATTTTCTTTCTTTTCTCATAATTTTTCCTTTCCATGCTTTCCTTTCCCCATCTCCTCCCACCATCCCTACCCCTTTGGATCTTTTCCTATTTCAAAGTATCAATTATTAGTTATTAATCCTCTTAATCCTTTTTTACACTTTCAGTTTCTCACACTAGAGAATTCGGTATTTACATGTGTGTCCTATTTATTTCACTTAAGAGTGTGGCCTCAATATGCATCCATTTCGCTATAAATGATTCTAGTTGCTCATTCTTTATGGCTGAGTAGTACTCCATTTTATAAAAAAACACATCTTCTTTATCCAGTTTCCAGTTGATGGACATTTGGGCTGTTTCCAAGCTTTAGCTATTATGAACTGTGCCACTATAAACATGGGTGCACATGTATCTCTGTGGTATGATTCTTCTAATTCTTTTGGGTAAATACCCAGCAGGGGAATAGCTGGGTCAAACGGGACCTCCAGCCCTAGTTCTATGAGGTATCTCCACACTGATTTCCACAGTGGTTGCACCAGTCTGCACTCCCACCAACAATGGAGAAGGGTTCCTTTCTCTCCACACTCCCACCAGCATTTGTTATTGGTTGATTTCTTTATACCAGCCACGCTTTCTGGGATGAAGCTGAATCTCAGTGTTGTTTTCATCTGCATCTCTCGAATGACCAGTGATGTTGAATGTTTATTTGCCGCTTTTACTTCTTTGTCTGAGAAATGCTTGTTCATTTCAAATGCCCATTTTTGAATTGGGTCTTTGTATTGGGGGGGGTCTGATTTTTTTCAGTTCTTTATATATTCTAGATAATAGCCCTTTGTCTGGGTTATAGCTGCTGAAAATTTTTTCCCACGTTGTAGATTGTCTGTTAGCTCTGTTGGTGGTTTCTCTTGCAGTGCAGAAGCTTCTTAATAAGATGAAATCCCAGTTGTTGATTCTTTGTGCTAGAACAAAGCAGAAGTTTTGTTCATAAAGTCTTTTCCTATCCCAATGTATTCAAGAATTCTACCTAACTTATCTTCCAGCAAGTTTAGTGTTTCTCTCTTAATATTTAGATCTTTAATCCACTTCGATCTTAATTTAGTGCATGGTGATAGATATGGGTCTAGTTTTTATCTCTGGCAGGTTGAAATCCAGTTTTTCCAAAACCATTTATTAAATAGGCTATCTTTCCTCCAATGAGAGTGGTTGGCTCCTTTGTCAAAGATGAGGTGGCTGAGTATGTCTGAAGATGTTTCTGCGTCTTCTAATCTATTCCACTGATCCTCAGGTCTGTTTCTTTGCCAGTATCATGCTGTTTTTATTACAGTAGATTTGTAGTATAGCTTCAAGTTGGGTATTGTGATACCCCCAACTATATCTCTGTTGCCCAGAATTGCTTTTGCTATTCTAGGTCTCTTCTGGTTCCAAATGAATTTTTGAATTGTTTTCTGCAGTTCTCTGAAGTATATTGTTGGAATTTCAATTGGCATAGCATTAAATCTATATAGTAGTTTTGGAAGTATGGCCATTTTCACTATATTGATTCTTCCTACCCAGGAACAAGGGATGTCTTTCCATTTTCTTATATCCTCCTCAATCTCCTTTTTCAGGGTGCTGTAGTTTTCAGTGTAGAGGTCTTTTGCTTCCTTTGTTAGATTGATTCCTAGATATTTCATTTTTTTGGATGCTATTGTAAAAGGAATTGTTTTCCTAATTTCTCTCTCAGTGAGTCTGCTGTTTGCATATAAGAAGGCTATTGTTTTTTGAGTGTTGACCTTATATCCAGCTACTCTACTGAATCTGTCAATTAGGTCTAGAAGACTTTGAACCGAGTTTTTTGGGTCTTCTATGTAAAGTATTGTATCATCAGCAAAAATGACAGTTTCACTTCTTCCTTCCTATCTTTATTCCTTTTATTTCTTTCTCTTTTCTAATTGCTATGGCTAATGTTGCCAGAACTATATTGAACAGGAGTGGTGATAGTGGGCATCCTTGTCTTGTTCCTGATTTTAGCATGAAAGTTTTCAGTTTTTGACCATTTAGTATGATGTTGGCTGTTGGTTTTTCACAGATAGCCTTAACCAGGTTGAGATAAAGACCTTCTATTCCAATTTTCTGTAGCGTTTTTATCATGATTGGGTGCTGGATTTTGTCAAATGCCTTTTCTGCATCTATTGAGAAGATCATATGTTTTTGTCCTTGACTCTGTTAATATAGTGTATTACATTTATTGAGTTTTGAACCATCCTTGCATCCCTGGGATAAATCCAACTTGGTCAGGGTGTGATCTTCTTGATGACCCTCTGTATTCTGTTTGCCAGTATCTTGTTGAGGATTTTTGCATCTATGTTCATTAGGGAGATTGGCCTGTAGTTCTCTTTTTCCCTGGTTTTGGAATCAAAGTAACACTTGCTTCCAGGAATGAATTTGGAAGCCTTGCTTCCCTTTCAATTTCCTTGATGAGTTTAAAGAGTAATGGTGTTAGTTCTCCTTTAAATGTCTTGTAGAATTCAACAGTGAAGCCATCAGGACCTGGGCTTTTCTTTGTTGGTAAATATTTTATTACATTTTCAATTTCACCCATTGTAATTGGGGTGTGTAAAATTTCTATATCTTCTTCATTTAACTTTGGCAATTCATATATATCTAGGAATCTGTCCATTTCTTCTGTGTTTTCCATTTTATTAGAGTACAGGTTCTCAAAGTAGGTGTTGATGATCCTCTGAATTTCTGCTGGATCTGTTGTGGCTTCCCCTTTTTCATTCTTAATTGCATGGATTTGAGCCTTTTCTTTCCTTTGTTTTGATAAGGTTGACTAAAGGTTTATCAATTTTATTTATTCTTTCAAAAAACCAACTGTTTGATTCATTCATTTTTTTGTATCATTCTCTTAGTCTCCATTGCATTGATTTCTGCTCTGATCTTTATAATTTCCTCTCTTGTGCGAGCTTTGGGTTTGTTATTCTCTTCTTTTTCTAGGAGTTGGAGGTTCTGCATTAGGTTATCCATATCTGAGTTCTCTCTGTTGTCCTAATATGGGCATTCACTGCTATGAATTTCCCACATAGAACTGCTTTCATTGTGTCCCATAGATTCCTGTATGTTGTACTGGCATTATCATTTACTTGTAGAATCTGTCTAGTTTTTTCTTTAATTTCCTCTGTGACCTATTGGTTGTTCAGGAGGGTGTTGTTCAATTTTGAGGTGTTTGTGGTAGTTTTGCAGTTTCTCATGTTATTGATCCCCAATTTTATTACACTATGGTCTGATAATATACAAGGGGTAATTTCAATTCTTTTACGTTGATTTAGACATGTCCTATGAGCTAGCATGTGATCTATTTTGGAGAATGACCCTTGTGCAGCTGAAAAGAATGTGTATTCTGATTTTGTGGGGTGGAACACTCTGTAAATATCTATTAAGTCCATTTATTCAAAAGCTTGGTTTAGTTCTTGAATTTCGTTGTTAATTTTTTGTCTAGATGATCTGTCTATTTGTGACAGTGGGGTATTGAGGTCCCCCACTACAATTGTATTAGTGCTTATTTGGTTTTTCATGTCCATTAATATTTGTTTTGTATAGTTGGGGGCATTCGTATTTGGTGCATATATATTTATGATTGTCATCTCTTCCTCTTGGACTGTTCCCTTCACAAGGACATAGTGACCATCTTTGTCTCTCTTAATTAATTTTGGTTTGAAATCTACTTTGTCTGCAAATAAGACTGCTACCCCTGCTTTTTTCTGGGTTCCTGTGGTGTGGAGAAGTGTTTTCCATCCTTTTACTTTCAGTCTATGTATTTCCTTTTGAGTTAGGTGTGTTTCTTGTAAACAGCATATTGCTGGATTTTGCTTCTTAATCCATTCTGTCAGTCTACTTCTTTTGATTGGTGAATTGAGGCCATTAAGATTGATAGTTATAATTGATAGATATTGACTCATCCTTGTCATGATGTTTTACTGTTGTCGGCTCTTATTTCTTTTTCTCCCTTTCCCTTTAGTTTCTTACCTTGCTGGTGGCTTCCCTCTGTTGGGCCTCATGGAGTTGTGACCTTCATTGTCTTTTTCTAGGATATGGTTTAGAATTGCTTGTAGTGCTGGTTTAGTGTTCATGAAATTTCTCAGGTGTTCTTTGTCATGGAAGTATCTAATTTCCCCATCAATTTTGAAAGATAATTTTGCAGGATACAGTAGTCTAAGTTGGAAGTTATTTTCTTTTAGGGCTCAAAATACTTCACTCCAGGCTCTCCTTGAGTTGAAGTTTTGTGTTGAGAAGTCTGCCATGATTCTAATGGGCTTTCCTTTATAGGTGATTCGTTTCTTTTCTCTAACTGCCTGTAGGATTTTGTTCTTCTGTTGGCTTTCTGGGATCTTGACTATTATATGTCTAGGTGTAGATTTTTTTTGATCATGGCTAGGTGGAGTTCTATATGCCTCACTTATCTGTATGTCCAAATCTCCACCTCTGTCTGGGAAGTTTTCTACTATTACTTCTGTGAACAGTTTTTTTATGTCAATTGTACTTTCTCCTGTTTTTTCATGGACTCCTATCGGTCTTATGTTATTCTTCTTTGCATCATCTAGCAGCTGGTGAATTGATTTCTCATTTTCCCTTACTATTTTTAAGAAATCTCTGTTTTCATGGTCCTTTACCACAATCCTGTCTTCTATGTCTGATATTCTATCTTCAGATTCTCTTAATCTGCTCTGCATGCTTTCAATGGAGTTTATAATCTCCTAAATATCTGTTTGAATCTGTTTCATGGATTTCATTTCTTTCTTATTTTGGGCTATCATGGTTTCCATTTCTTTCTTATTCTGGTTATTCATGGCTTCTAGCATGTTTCTGAGCTCATTTATTTTTTATCAGTTTCTGTTCTAGAGCCTCTAATCATGTCTCTCACTCTGCTCACCATCTCTGTAGTTATCTGGGAAATTATTTCTGCTTTGAATTTTTCTAGAGCCTCATTCATCTGTTTTGTTACTTCCTGTGCTATCAGTTCAGAGTGTCCAGGTGGTTGATTATCAGTCTTTTCCACCTCATTTCCCCCAGAATTTGCCTTTTGTGGGGTGGAAGTCTGAGTTTGTGACTTGCTTAAATGTCTTCTCATTTTTGTTTTTGGTACTGTCCTTGGTTTAGTTCCTGGGTTGATATTTTGAAGTTGTTTATTTCAAGTATCTTTGTTGATGTATTTAGGACCCTTATGGAATGATTGCTTCTCAGAGGTGTCTTCCAGATATAGCTGGTCTTTAGGTTTTGAGTCTCTAATGGCTCTGAGGCTATCTCATTTTCATTATATCAGGAAGGACCACTGATTAGATCAATCACAACACCTTAGCCCAAGTGATACAATCAGCAACACAATAGCATCAAGTACCTCTTAGAGAATGTCAATTTGTGGTAGTTATTAATCTATCACCTTTAAAAATGAAGGGCCTCCTTCAGGGTATGTCTCTGCTGTCACAATAGACAATGTGAGCAGCAGTGTGCAGTTATGTCAATGATTCTCAGTAAGCTAGTCCCAGACCTGTGAGATTCAGGCAGATTTCTGGCTGCAAGTCCCAAGTTGAGCTCCCTGTCCTCCTGCAGGGTTGCACTCTGCAAGATTCTACTGTAGGTTTCAGCTGCCTTTCCCCTGAAGAAAGTCCAGGTTCCAATGGAAGCTGATGATCCCTCCAACTTACCAAGCATGGTGGTCTGGTGTGGCTTTATTGCAGAGATTCTGTTCACTTTTCCAGTGGGCTTCTTTTCATCAGGGAACCTGAGAGAGGCCCTCTTTCTGTTGTTCATTTCTGCCACTCAGGACAATGGCTTTTATGTCCCCTTGTGCCTCTGCAGTGTGGAACCAAGTAGCTGCACAGCCAAAAGGTCAGAGTCGGGGTGGGAGGGCTATTGTTGGAGGCGCCACACAGCCAAGCTGTCGGCTGGTGGGCATGCCGAGGTGGGGGGGTCCTCCTCACCCTGTCCTGGTCGCAAGCTGGTCTGTCTTCTTTTATTTTAAACTGTTTCTTTAGTTCTTGCCGCTGCTGGGTTTAGGATTGCTGGGAGCTGCATGTTCCAGCAAAGCAGAGGCTTGCTGTCCAACCCTGGACCTTACAGTGTGGCATAGTATGGCAGGGTGCACAACCCTCCCTAGACGTTATACTCTTACCATACAATCCAGCAATCATATTCTTGTATTTACTCAAATGAGTTGAAAATATGTCTATACAGAAGACCTACACACAGATTTTTTTTTTAGTACTAGATATTGAACCCAGCACCTTCACACTGAGCTATATCTCCAACTTGTTTTTTTTTGAGAGAGAGAGAGGGGCCTCACTAAAGCAGTAAGTTGCCTAGGCAAGACTCAAACTTGTGATCCTCTTGGCTCAGCCTCTCAGAATACTGAGGTTACAGGAATGCACCACTGCATGCTACCAACAGATGTTTTCAGCAACTTTATTCAAAATTCCCAAAAGTTGGACACAACCAAAATGTCTTTCATTAGGTGAATGGATGAACAAACTATCATACATCCCAACAATGGAATATCATCATTAAAAAGAACTAGGAAGCCATGAAAAGACAGGTGATCAAATGAAAGGAACCATAGTTACCCACTGTATGATTCCAACTATATAACATCCTGGAAAAAGCAACAGTATGAAGACAGTAAAAACATCAGTGGTTTCCAGGGTTAAGTTTGGGAGGGAAGGACGTAGAGGCAGAACACAGAGGATTTTTACTAAAACCACTTCTATGGCACTATCATCACAGATACATATCAGTGTACATTAATCCGAGCTCATGGGCTTTACAGAACCAAGAGTGACCCCCAATGTAAATTATGAACTTTGAGTGACAGTGACGTGTCTGTGTAGGTTCATTGTCACAAATGTACCTTAGGTGTGGGGTGCTGACAATCGGGAAAGTTGGAGAAGGGAGAGAAGGTGAATGCCAAACTTTCTGCAGAGCCTTACCGCCAGCCTATTTTTTAAAAATACCTCTGAAGGAGTTTGAGTGAAGAATGAACACAATAAAAGGAAGAATGAGTGAACTCCAAGACAGTCGGTCCAGTCATCCATCATGATGGAGTAACAGAGGTCATCTGTGCCCTTCTACACTACCAACCAAAAGACCCATTTTAAAGAAAATGGACAGCAAGTAACCACAGAGAGTGAACCCTGAACGAGGGGAAACCTGGGGCTGTGCGGCTCACTGCTGTCAGAGCGTCCAGGGCCAGGGACCCCAGGCAAGGCTGGGTGATTCCCACTGCTGATTATAGCACCCCATGATCCAACCATCTTCTGAATACAGGAGGCTTTGGGGATTTTTTGTACTAGGAATTGAACCCAGGACCTTCACACTGAACTACATCCCCGGTCCCATTTTTACAGTGAGGCCGGTTCTCACTAATCTGCTAAATTGCCCAGGCTGAGCTTGAACTTTCAATGCTCCTCCCTCAGCCCCCCAGAGTGTGGGGATTACAGGCTTGGGATACCACAGCCGGCTCTAAGGGGACCTTTCTGATCTGAACCATAATGCATGGTTGAGGGGAAGAAGCAGGACATTTGTAGAGACCAAGGCAGCTGAAATTACCAGGACAGTGAGCATCACAGAGAAGCAGGCAGGCGAGGATGCAGTGCATAATAGGTGTTCCATTAACGTTAGTTTCCTTCAAAGCTTTGGCATTCTGAAAGTCATCTTCCAAAGACATAAAGCTTTCAGAATGGTTTTTAGATGTGGGTGAATTTCTACAGTCCCAGTTGATCAGTAGAGAAGACCTTTCTCAGCAGAGGTTAGGTCCTTCCAAGCCCTAAGATCACATCAGAGAGGCCTCCTGCTGAGCAAGACTCACACACAGCTCCTTTCTCTGACCCTGCAGATGAGGCTCCTATGTCAGGTAATTTTGTTGGAAAGGGAAATGCGGATTCACAATGCAATCTCTGCACAACTTAGATTCATTTTTTCCCAGTAACTGAGTTGTAATGTTTTAACGTAAGGTGGAGAGGTCTAGCCATTCAGTAGGTGAGGAGAGGTTCAAATGCACCCTGCTGGTGATTTTTCCAGCCAGTTGTCCATTTCTGAATTTGTTCCTTGAGATGAATAATTTATGCCACCTACTGATTCACACTACTTAAGAGGCTAAAGTTGAAGGAGCCTGGAGGTCTCCACTGAATGAGAGGCCAGCCTCCCCAGAGGCATTTCTGGTAGGCAGGCTGTCTGGCTGTCCAGCTCCAGAGTTGAGGGATTCTCTAACTAAAATCACTCCACAGTGCAAATGCTCTCACATCAAGATCCTGAGTGTCTTTGCTAAAACGTACATATGACAGAGAAAAGGTAAATTAAGCATTTTAAATAATAAATAATAAAATAATAAATAAACAAAAGTAAGCATTTTCAATAAATAGCAGGTGTCAGTGCGGATGGTGGGGAGAATGAGTGTTCTCAGTTCTGTATTTCCTGCCCGTACAGTGGAACCTCCACACCCTTTGCCATGTGACTTTGCAAGTGAGTATTAACATCTCTTTCCCTTAAAACTGGACTTGGTCATGTGACTTCCTTTGCCTAATGAAATGGCAGCAGGTGTGATCTAGAAGAGGTTTTCAAGGTGTTGCACAGATTTGCTTGCCATCCTGGGCTGGTCATATACCATTAGAAGAGTATTCGCTGGGAGCCCACTGGAGCTCTCCCACCTGAAGCAAAGCCAAACCAGTGAGCCCCAAACCATAAAATGTAGTCTATACATATAATGGATGTGTGGTTTGGAAGAGGGTCCACCAATGGTCTGTGTGTTAAAGGTTTTGTCCTGGGCCAGCAGCACTGGGAGGTGCTGTGCACTTTAAAGAAGTGGGGCCTTCAGGAAGTCCTTAGATCAAGGGGCTTATGGAACTCCAGTCTCTTTTTCCCACCATGATGTGAGCAGTTTACTCCAGCACAATCACTATCCAGCACCCTCACCAGAGGCCCAAAGCCATGGAGCCACCTGGTCTTGCACTGGAACCTCCAGAACTGTGAGCTCAGTGAAGCTTTTCTGTGTTTAATTTAACTGGTATTTCATTGTAGTAATGCAAACCTGAATGATACAATGGGATATCATTCAGCTGTAAATAGGAAGGAAGTACTGATGCATACCCCCAAAAGTATAGACCTCAAAATCCTTATACTAAGTGTAAGAAGACAGATACAAATGAACAAATATTGTATTATTCCATTTTAATTAAATATCCAAAATAAGTAAATCCATAGAGACAAAAAAACAAGTCAGTAATTATCAAGGGCTAGGAAGAACTGAGAATGAGGACAAACTACACAGTGGATACAGGCCTTTCTTCTGGGATGAAGAAAATGTTTTGTAATGAGGCAAAAGTGATGGTTTACATAATATTGTGAATTGCTAAATACCACTGAATTATTCACTATACACTGATTGATTTTATGACATGCAAATTTTACCCCAATGCAAAAAGATTGTGTTCACAGAAATAGGATGTTTAATACATGCAAATTCCACCTGGCATTAGCATCATTTCCCCTTTTAATGAATTCACTCTGGCACAGGAGTATCCTAAGGTCTCAGAATCTCACAAATTTTGAGTTAATTTGCAAACAGATTTAGGTAATCAGGTTGTAAATCCACTTAAAGATTGCCTCTAGGGCCGGGGATTTAGCTCAGTGGTGCTGCACCTGCCTTGCAAGTGCAAGTTCCTGAGTTCAATCCCCGGTACAAAAAAAAAAAAAGATTGCCTCTAGGTAACTGTCTTGAGAGGAGGGACAAAGAATTAAGGAAGTAAGCAGCTAAGTTATCTGATCTAGTTATAGACACGTGTTCCTTCTTGGGGACATAACGCTTTTCACCATCTTGCAAATTTAGATTAGCTACCACAAGGGGGCAGTGGTGTCCAGACAATGGGTTCCCCCTTGAGCAGACATGTTTGTAAGGGAATCCTGAGTTTCAGATTTGAGTCTCTTTTATTAGAAGTGGTAACAAATACCCTCAGGCCATTTAAACCATCACCCATTTGTGTGTGTGTGTGTGTGTGTGTGTGTGTGTGTGTGTGTGTGTGTGTGTGTTAAAGAGAATATTGGATCTGCAAAAGAATCCTTAGAAAGCATCATGTCCAGCTAGGTTACTATACAAATCAGAAACTGGGTTCAAGGAGATATCAGAGCCACAGAGCCACAAGCCAGGCCTGGAACCCAGGTCCGGTGTTTGCACCTCTGGAACCGTGGTACTACAGCCTCTGCTCCAGTGTTCAGTGGTGCCTGTGTGCAGACATGAGTGTGTCTGGTCACTACTTCTGCAGCTGATCTCCCTTCCCTCCTCACAGCTGCCTCAAACCTCCCACCTCAGCTGCTTCTGGCCCTTCTCCCAAGCCCAAAGCATTAACTTTTTAAAGCCTGGAGCTCCAAATCGGAGTTCAGGGACAAGAGCAGTAATTGTGGATGAGACTCGGTGCAGGGCTGACTCCCAGCCATCAGAGCTGTCACGATCTGTAAAGGGCCCCCAAAAGCATAGGGCATTGCAGGCCAAGGGGCTGATGCAGTTGATCCCCGGCATCAGCTTTGGAAGCACCCCATGCTTCACCAGGTGACCCGTTCCAGGTCTAAAATCTCTCCAGAAAGCACTCCCATCTGCAAGCCTTGGCCAGACTCTGGAAGGGATGGAGGAGAAGGCATCCCAAAGATGGCCAAGATGTCATCTCGGTGCCCAAGGAACTGCCAGTCTGGTAGGCTGGAGAGGCATGGAGCAGATTTCAGGTCATCTGCACAAATCATCGCCCCACAACACCTGTGCACATCGGCAGAGCTGGACATTCAGGGGAATTCCAACGTTTTAGATTCTAAACTGGAAGTCACCTTGCAAAGAGGACCCTGGCACGTTGCCTCGCCGCCAAAAGGATAGAGAATCTTTTCTGTTCTTGCTTCATACTGAATGCCTGGGAGGCCTCACTGCCTCCATAGCTCAGCAAAATCTAGACCTGTGACCATTTTTGGTAACTGCCACCAGAGGGAGCATGAGGAATAGATCTAAAATGCCCACTTATCTTCACTCCTAATTTGTGAAAAGCGTATCCTGGAATGGTGCTGGATCTGCAGATTTGCAGAATACCACCCCTCCTCATTTCAGCCTCAAAGATTCAAACTCCAGTGACCCCAAAGTCCTGTCTTTAGATGCAGCCTGCTGCATCCTCTCCAGAGGACAGAACCCCAGGGCACTCCCCTCTACTGCCAAGGCTCGCAGCCTCACAGACTGCTCTTCAGATAGAACTAAGCCCAGCAGCCTGTCCCCTCCGGCTCCTTCCCTCAGACTTTCCCTTCCTCAAGCTCCCTGTGGAAAGGAGGTAACACAGATGGTGTCAGGTGCCGAAATGGAAGCAAAATCACTTCTGACCGCTAGGTGGCACCTGTCCCTTTTCATGCAGACCCTTATCTGGGTTCGGATGTGCTCTGCAGCCAGGACCAATCCTTAACGTTCACGTTCACCTGGAGTAGACACAGCAGCCCTATCCAAAAGCATAACAAATCCCACCCCAGATGACTTGTACATTGGAAAAGTTGGAATTCACTAGGCTTTCATTCTTGTTTCAGTGCAATGATGTCACAACCGCTTTCTCCCCTTCTCAGGGTTATTTTTTTCCTGCAGAATTTTTTTTTTACATGTTTGGCAGTTGAAAATAAAATATTTTCTTGAGCCTGTGGACCTTTGGTTTTCATGCAGAACTCTTTCTGCATGAAGGAGAGGCAGAGACTGGTCCTGACTTTGAGATTTTCGGGTTCAGCACAGATCACCATTGCAGACTGCAGACTAGGAGAACAGTTGGCTGCCCTGGAAGTGGATCTGTCTGCATGGCCTGATGCAAACTTCCTGTACACAGGGACAGGGACAAACATCAGAAGACAATGCATCAGAGGAGCGTGGGAGCATTCAGCAGTGGCAGCTAATCCTTGTGAGGCCTGGAAAGGCTTCAGGGCACAAGTGACTGGTGGGCTCCTCCTAGAAGGTAAGAGGTGACTACTGCACCCACCACCTGGGTTGGACCTCAGCCACTCCCTGACCTGCATCTCCAGGTGTTCCCCAAGTGGCAGCTCTAGAGCACTCACTAAGCTGAACAAGAAGACCGACGGGGAGTTGCCACTGTCCTCCTTCCCTTAGCTTTCTGTGACGATCATGGCTCAGGTCCGAGGCAGAAGGAGGACGTCCTCGGGGGCATCTGGCTGGGTTCACAGCTCCACGAATGGCTGGCGAGTCCGTGTGCCTATTTTCTCATGCAGGGTCCTCATCCAGGGGAGTGTGCATGCAGGGCATTAGCCCAAGTATGACCAGGCCTCTGCGGCTGTGGTTTTTACCCACACATCACTTAGGTCTTCATCTGAAGTGGCCCTGGCCTCCATGCCAAGAATCAAGGACCTTGCCTTATCCAGTTTCCCCCACCCCCTCAAGGGCTCTGTGAGCATTTTCTGTTTTGCAAAAACCTTTTCATTTTCCCTGTATTATTCCATTACACAGTTGGGGAAACTGAGGCTTGCCAGCATCGCTGAGGCACTTCCTGTTGACTGAAACGGGGTCCTCTGCAAATCTCAGGAAGACCACCTGGATTCTAGAACCACGGGCCCAGTTGCTCCCCCTGGAAGTCTGACCTCTAAGTAATATCCTGTCACTTTTGGTTGACCTCCACACTTATTATTGAGCACTCAGTCTGCTTTTTCCAGATGTCTCAGTCCTTCCTGAGAGGGGGGCTCCCCTTTACTTTCAACACGGGTGATTTACCTACCACTGACTCAGCAGCAGACATTAATTAGGCTTCAAGTGTTGCTTTCCCTTGGCCACACTGATTGGTTGAGGCATAAGCACACAACCAACCAGAAGCACTGAGACTCCTGCTGTGATTGTTCTGAGATCTGCACTTTCCTTCAGCTTTTAAACCTAGGATGATGCAAGCTTAGTGTCTGGCAGCTATTTTGTTACTGTGAGGATCCCAAGAGGCAGCGACTGGCTTGTGATGATATCACTGGCCTCTGGATACATCTAAGCTTGATATCAGTAATCCAATAAAGGCTTTTCTTTCTCCAGCCAATTTAAGTTGGGACAAAGGTCCTAACCAGCATACCATTTGTTTCCCACAAACATCAGTTATCCTATTACATAGACAGTTATCTCATTTTTAGATAGTAGTCTTGCTCTTTGTCCCCAGCTCTCTGGCCAAGCAATATGGAAGCCGACTGGGAGCTCTGGTTGCTTGGCCTCTGGACTGATGGGCTGATTCATGGAAGGGGGGCAAGTTTGAGTGCGCAGAGGAGAGCAGCCAGGCATCTTGCTTGGTCTCCAAGTCTGTTTCCTTTATGTCTGTGCGTAAGGATGTGTTGTACTTTTCTTGGAGCAAAACCTTTTATGGATTCTAGCCTGGAACTAGTTTCTCATCTACAAAACAAAGGGGATGGGTTGAGTTATCTCTAAGAATCTGCTACGGCTCTAACATTCTTTTATCCGTTTACCCATTTTTCATGGAAATACAGAAAAATTACCTTATCAAAGAACCATGGCTGTGATCAGAGGGCTTTCGGATTTGGGGAAAGCCTGAGGCTTCAGGAAAATGTCCCTGATGGGCATATTCCTGGAGGCTCGCCATTTACAACAACCTATGACCCTAGAAATGTCTCTATTTGGGGGAAAATAAGAAGGAATCAATGAGAATACATGTCCAGGTGGTGTGTGGGGACCAGTTTTTCCTTTGTCTGGTGCTCCCACCTGTAAGCCCTGTCCAAACCAGCAAGTGTATTTCAGGAAGAACTTCTCCTTGTACCAAGGCTCCTGGGAAATTGCCTTTGGAGAGCTGGGAAGATTGGCTGTGAGCAATTTGTTTCTTAAATAACTCTGTTAGTTGGTCCACATTGTGTTTTTCATTCCACCAGAGCCCAAGGTGGCATTTCTTTTGTTTATAGTATTAGTGTTATATTATTGGTGATCTCATTGTTCTTGTTCGTGACATGTTTACCTCAGTAGGACAGTTATTGTAAGAGGCAAGTCAGGGGCCAATCTACCCACCAAACCTGCAGAACTAAAGAAAAAGACTCAAATCTGTCCTGCAGGGTGCATATTACTCCTCTCTTGGATTGTTAAATTCTAATTATAGGTTGTTGATCCCCGTTAGAACCATTTATAAGCCTAAAAGCTGTTCTGCAGTGTCTTTTGCCAATAGGTGTGTTTTTTTCTTATTGTTGTGTAAAACATAACATTTGCGCTTTTGGAGGACTAGAACAGGTTAATGTTCCCTAACCTGTTGGATGGAAAATAGGCTGAATATCACTCAAAGCTGGGGTAGTGCAAAAAAAAAAAATCCACTTCACCTTGATGTTTATTTATTAGGAATTGGTGAAAGCCCAGGGCAGTGGAGCGCTCCTTCTAGACCTCAGCTCAACTTCCACTTCCTCTGCAAAGGTCTCCCCAGCTGCCCACCCATGATCTAGGGGCAGCAGCTGTCCTCCCGCCTTCCTAGCACCTGCCACAGTGGGTCAGTTCATGGGAATATGGTAACCGTTCTGTCGTTCCACTGGGCAGGAGGCTGCAGAGGAGTTCTGTTGAGTGCATCCATGCCTAGCATGCAGTAGGCATTCAGTAAGTATGTATTATTTGAAATTAGTCAGTTCTGCTACAGAAGTTAAGATAAACAAGTGGGATGAGTTAAATTCATACAAAGTATGAGGTAGATGGGAGTGACAGTGCATGCCTGTAATTCTCTAGGAGGCTGAAGCAGGAGGAGTGAAAGTTGGAGCTCATCCTGAGTAACTTAGTTGGACCTGATCCTAAAATTATATATATATGAAAAGGCTGGGGATATAGCCGAGTATGAAGGCCTCCCTAGTACTGGGGTGGGGGTGGGGTGAAGTATAGATTTTTTTTTTAAGAAAGTAAAAAGCAAGGAGTGGTGGCCCATACCTGTAATCTCAGCACTCTGGGAGACTGAGGCAGGAGGGTGGCAAATTCAAGCCCAGCCTGGCAACTTGACAAGATCCTGCCTCAAAATAAATATAAAAGAGCTGGGAGTATTGCTCAGTATGAATGCCCTGGGTTCAAGCAGTGCCACGCATACACAAAGAGCAAGTCAATTGATTACAAAATGTAAACAGAGTTCTTATGATATGTTAGAATGAGGATGAGAGAGTGAGGGAAAAGGAGATGGGGAAGGAGAGAGAGAGAAGAGACAGATACAAGTAGCTTGTGAACCGTGAACAGAATTCCCATGACTAATGACTAAATGAGCACCTGCCTGACATGCTAAAGGTGGATAGAATCGAGGGAAGATATGGTAGAACAAACCAGTCCAATGTAGGTAGGAGTAAATAGACCAAACTGTAAGGTACAACCATGCAGCCACGGGACGGCCATGTTGTCGGTCCTATCTCATGTGGCTGTGTTGTCCCCTACCTCAGCCACCCATTGGTGACAGCCAATGTGGTCCCAATCATGTTCTGCCCAAGAAGCACAGAAACCCATGGCTGCTCAGCAGAACAACGGATGTGTGCCCACCAGGGCCGGCGAACTTGTCCCTACAGTGTTCTAGGAGGGAAGTGGGTGTCACTGTTTTGGGTTTCTTTGGTCTGTTGGAGCCCTTAACACACCATCAGTACTTGTAATGATATTGTTTAGAAGTAAAATTATGGAGGGCGGGGGTCTAGGGAGAGGGAGAAGGAAGGGAAGAAGGAGAGAGAGAGAGAGAACATGACAGAACCCAGGATTCAAAACCAGTCTTCCCCCCTACTTCCACTTTATCATATATGTGTTAACCTACCCAATGTCTTCTCTCTTGCTTTTCACTGTGTTTATAATTTATTCAAAAATCTGTGTAATTCAAGCATCTAAACTTGATCTGTGAGCCTTTCTATGTTATCACCTCTAGAATAGCTTGCTGATACTGCCTTTGGAAGTTAATTTCCCAGACAGCATATTGAAATAGTGCATTGTGAATTATCTACTATGACTGCTGATTAGGGTGAGGGGTAAGGTTAAACTAATTTCTGAATGTAGCTATGCAAAACAAAAGTCATTCAACAATTATCCATAGTGTCATGGGCTGAGGATACAATGATGAGACTTAGCCATGACTTCTGGCCTCCTGCAGCTTAGAGCAAAAGAAAGACGATCATACAAGTACTGTAAAGTTTTAACAGTGGGAATCCTGTGAGGAAAAGGTGTGTGGTCTTCTGAGAGTATATGACAGACAGGGGAATCTGACCCATTCAGAGAGGGTGGGAGTTCATGAAGCTCAGGGAAAAGACAAATGTCCTGGGCAGAGGAAGTGGCCTGAGCCAAGACCACATGATGGGACGATCTCAGCAGCCATTCTTCAGCACGCTGGATGCAGGAGTGCAGGTGAGAAGGACCAGCCTTAGCCCAAGACAAGCACAAGATTGTCGGACCTAGAAGGTAGGTCGTTGAAGGATGCTGGGCCCCCAACTCAGGGTCCTTTACTTATTCTCAAAGCTGCAGGCTTCCCCTACACCGGCAGCTCACTGGTGACTTCATCCTTCCCAGGTTTACAAGCTGACTTTATGGGCTGGGACTGTATCTCAATGGCAGAGCACTTGAATGCACGAGGCCTTGGGTTTAGCCCCCCCCCCCGCAACATCATGAAAATGTCTCCAGCTTCAGTTTCAACTATTTGAAAACCATTGATGCTCCAACTCAAAGCTGCTTTTCAAACCTTCACTCTTTAAAATCTTACTGCATTTCAGCTTTAGGAGAAATAATAAAGATACCAGTAATTCCCTGATCTAGGCTCAATTCTTTGCATTAATTATTTTCTCTCCTATCATAACCATCTGAGGTAGCACTAAACTGATGCTCAGACAGGGTAGTTTATTTAAATCATTTGACTAAATGAAATCAGGGTGCAAATCTGGGTCATTCTGGCTCTAAAGCTAAAAGCCAAGCAGTTCTAACTAGGAATGTGGGGTGTACCTGTAATCCTAGCTACTAGGGGTGCTAAGACAGGAGTATCCCATCACCAGTTGGAGACCAGCCTGGGCAATTTAGCAGGACCCTGCGTGGGGTGGGGGGTGGGGGTGGGGGTGGGGGACAAAATATAGCTCCATCGGAATAGATGGGCATTCTAGAAAGTTCAGGAGTGTGAATTTTCCGGGTGTGTTTTGGCATTCCGCTTTTGGTCTTTTGGTGATCGATGCCGAAAATGCCTGTGGACGGAATGTGGTGATGTACAGGTTTTGCTTCCAATTACAGTAATCTGTGTGAATGGGGAAGGATTGTGTGTGTGTGCGCGCGTTGGGGAGTAGACAGTGTGAGAAAGGGGAGGAAACAGAGTGGTTCCTTACTTGGAGGCCTGGGGTGCGTATGTGGAGGTGCATTGTCATATTATCTCTTCTGTGTATATTTGAAATTTTTTATAAGTTGTTTCCCCAAACAAGTTCTGGATTCAGTTCTAGGGTCCACTTCTTCATCTGCACATCTCATAGAATTTCACAGTTGGATTCCCACATACACAAAGGAGCTGTGTGTGGCCCCTTCAAGAGTCTGAATCATCAACTGTACAGTCCAGCCCCCTTCACCGGACTAGCCAGCAAAACTGCACTGTACCTCAGTTGGACTTAATTCTCGTCTCAGGACCCTGGCTTACAAACTCTGTAACTGTGAACAAGAGAACCGCCCTCTCCTGATCCACCCTTCAGCGCCCTGTCTGTCGAAAGAAAGAACGGAGAGGAGGCCAAGGTGGGGATAACCTGGTCAAAGGGTCGCTGGGGGCGCCGGGAACCATGTGGCTGGGAAGCGCGGGCTCCGAATCACGCTCAGGGCCAGTGTAGTCATGATTCTGTTTCAGAGAAAACGTCTCCACCCTCTCGCGTCTGCCAGCAGGGTTTCCCGGGGAGCTGCTTCATGCAGATGTGGGCAGATGGCATCCAGCCTGAGGGGTTCGGATGGGCTGCAGGGTGCGAGCGGTGGCAATCTCCCCCCCCCCCTCCGGTACCTGGGATCGAACTCAGGGCCTTGTGCTTGCAAGGCAGGCGTGGAGCCACTGAGCAACATCCCGGCCCACGGTGGCAATCTTTTTAAAATTCCAGATGCATAGTTCTCCTTCACCTGTAACTTGGGTGAATTTGTCTTCCTTTTCTCTACCTCCGTGCTCAGCCTCGGGCGGCCCAGAGTCTGGCTGAGTGAAGCTCGGCACGGGGAGCATTAACAGAGGACTAATCTGGGAGGGTCAGGCAGGCTGCTAGAGGTCGTCGGGGACTCGGGGCGGCCACGTCCCACCCTCCCTCGCCACCCCCCCCCCACGCCGGGTCACGGAAAGCCCCGAGGGACCCCTAGACCGCCGCCAGGGACTCGGGACCCGGGACTCAGCTGCACCTGCAGGGGGCGGGGTGCGCGCGGATGGGCGGAGCCCAGAGCCCTAGGGCAAGGTGTGCCCTCCATCCTACCGCCAGGGGGCACTGGTTTTGAATGCCTGAGCCCCGAGCAGCTCGCGGGAGGGAAGGCCCCGAGAGCGTGGGGGGTGCGCCGGAACCCACAGGCCAGGCCTGATCAGCTCAGGCCACAAGTGAATGCTCGCTCGGACCGGCGCTGGGCGACTTCCGCTCAGGCCCTGGGGAAGTCTGGGGTTAAGGCAGAGAATGTGTCCCCTGGGGTTCACTTCTCTTGGCAGTGACAGGGAGAAGGCTGGGTGCCGGGGGTCTGGGACCCAGTAGGCGTCCATTCAGTGTTTGCCCCTGAGGAGCCCAGGAACAACACTAGCGAACAGCCAGCTGGAAACTCCCAGTCCAAGTCCACTCATTCGAATCTCGGTGCTGATGGCCTTTAGTTAGGGTGGCCTGAGCTGCTACAGCTGTGTTGAGGGGAGGGGAGGACAGAGCCCCTGCGCGCCTGAGCACCCGCTGGGCCTGGAGATATCCCTGATCAGTGCCCTTGGTTGCCTACCATTACTACCTGGGCACCCAGCAAGCGCAGCTCCCACAGCCACTTCTTCAGCGGCTCTTCCCTGGCCTGCTGAGCCAAGACGCTGAAAAGGGAAAGGAGAGTTCGGACCTTGGTCCAGCGCTTGGCTGGCGTGGCGCTCCAGTGGGTCAGTCTGATGTGAGTTCGAGAGGACCAGAGAATGGGGCTCAAGAACAGGGTTCCAAGACACCCCTGGAACCAGCTCGGTGCATGTAAATGACAGCCACGGCTGGGCCTTGCAGAGCTTGTCCCGGCTTCTGCCAGCGCCAAAGCAAGGAAAAGGAAACTGTAGTTCAGAGGTAAATAGAGTAAGTGGAAACCGAAGGACAAAGGCTTATGCTTTCCAACATTACAAAAACTGAAGGAAGACTGGTTCGAGTCCATGCTCTGTCACTTACTAGCTGTGTGATCTTGGGGAAGGCCCTGACTTCTCTGAAGCTGTTGCATGCTTCTGTTGGGCACTGTGAGATGAAATGGAGCCGTGAGTGCTTAGCCCGGTGTGTGGTGTGCCTGACACAGGCGTTCTCCTAGCTGCCCTGTCAAGAAGCGATCCTACAAGAACCTTGCTTCCCAGGACAGAGGAAATGTGAGCTCTCCCGGCAGGGATAGCCTGGTCCCTGGTGGAGAAGACCTAAAAACGATGGGGGATCCAGCATTCCTGCCCTCACAGCTGCACGGTATCTGCCCCTCCTAAAAATTGGAGGTTTTTCCTGCAGCCTAGGAAGATGCCATCAAGAGTGAACTTGATTGAGCGCATGGCCGTACCTTAAGGACATTACCTCCGTTAATCTTCACAACATCCCTGAAAACTCAAAGAAACACAGAGAGGCAAAGCAACCAACTCAAAGTCACGAAGCAGAGCAGCCAGTCTGGCGAGGAGTCTGTGTTCCTCCCGTCGAACCCAGCCCCAAAGCCTGGGACAAAGCATCCAGTAGGACTGAAAAAGGCTGTGGCCTGTCCCACAGTTGAAGCAGGCATCTAAGGCCAGGGTCCGGTTGGAAAAGGCCCTGATGCACCGTCAGAAAGCCAGTGGCAGCTTTAAGTGGTGGGAAGGCGTGGCCTGGGCGGTGCTCGGGGCTCCACCAGGTGTGCCCGATCTCGCAGGTGGCCCTGGACTGGGTCTTCGGGCACCTGGCGCCTCTCTCCACCCGCTTCCTCCCTCCTCTGGAAAGCCAGATGACAAGGAGAGATGCCTGGTGCTCATTAAAGAAAGAGCTCGCCCAGCGCCAAATGAGTCTCTCTGTGGCCAGCCCTCTCCATTCCCGAGCCCATATTCGAGGTCTCCCTGCAGCCCTCGCCGGTCCAGCCCCCTGCCTGCTAGACACCAGGCCGGACTCGGACTCGGACTTGGGTGGTGGAGTTCAGAAGGGTTGCAGAGGCGCTGCGGGCCTGGCTCAGGCAGCGCCGGCCCTAGGTCCCGTTCGGGGAGAAGAAGGCTCGAGGAGAGGGGAGGAAGCTTTTGAGCGCGGCGTGGGAGCCTTCTCAAGGCCTCAGTGACAGCTTCGCTGGAGGGAAATGGCCAGGAAAGAGGAAAAAATTTGACCTTGGCTGCCCAGGAGGGAGCCCTGGCTCGAAGCGGGGCAGTTTCGGCGCCAGATACCAGGGGGCAGTGCTGCGCAGCGAATGTGGCCGAGCTCTCGCCGGCCGCCCAGTGCAGCGCGTTCCCCAGACCCCCGCCCCCCACCCCAATGCGCAGGAAAGTTCTTCCCAGCGCGCCCCTGACCGCCCCGGCCCCTGGCCCCACAGCGCGCAAGGCGGGCACTGTCCTGTCCTGTCCTCTCCGCACGCGGCGATCACCGCGCGCGCCCGGCTGCCTGCTCCGTAAAGGCCGCTGCCACCGGGCTTCTGCGCCACCACTGACTTGGTCCTAGAGAAGAAGCGTGAACTGGGGTGGCGGTGGCCCGTCGAGTTTTTGAAGGCTGTAGCGCAAGGGTAGGGCTACAGGAAGGATGGGGTTTGAGGAATCTTCCTCGGCCTGGGCTGGAGGCTCGGTCTTTGAGAGCAAAAGAAAGTGCTCGGGTTGGCTGCCTGCATTCGATGCCTCCAGATAGTCGCAGAACTTGATCCGAGCAAAGGTCTGGTAGAAGGAGGAGGCTCACCCTCGGGCAAGTGGGAGCCATCCCAGAAGGGAAGGTGGAGTTGGGGGTTGACTTGTCGCCCCAAGACCCCGCCTCAGGCCTACCCCGCCTCGAACAACGCCATCGGTGTGGTCTGGGAGATGGCGGAAGCAGGGAGCAAACGGACCTGGTGACGCTCGCGGGGCTTCCTCGCCCCTGCGGCCGAGAGCGCCATTCCTGATCTGGCAACGGGAGAGAGGCCCAGAGAGGTCCAGGCTCTGGCGCCAAGTGTGAGCCCGGGGGAGCTCGGGAAAACAGAACCTGGACTCGGTTCTCTTTGGCCTCCTTCTGCCGAGATTTTTGTTTTCCTTTCTTTTCTCTTTTCTGTAATGGCTGCTTTGCAATCAATACAATAAAAAAGCCAGCTACGTGCAGGTGTGTGAATGCTAGTGGCTGCTTGTTCTTTGAAGAATTCATACTTTAAAATTGCTTTCTGTGAGCCAGAGGAAGAACTTATAAACCACCGTTATGTAATTTGAAACCATCAATAGCCCCTCTTTAAGGCTGTCTTTATTGTGAGAATTCAAGGTAATGATTTTGTCGCTGTCTAATTCCATCCCAATGTACAGCGTTGCTTTTATAGCCTTTCAAAGGTAAGTGAAAGGCATCAATCTGGGGCCCTTTTGTGGCCGATTAACAGTTTAAACTGGTTTTCTAACCCTGTCACAACTATTGGGATGATAAACAGGATTTCTGCGGAGACATTAGCAAGTCTGTAAATAGATCGTTTTAAAAAACTGGAGCAATTCTGAGCTCCCCTGGCAAAAAATAAAACACAGGTCCACCAGGTTGTGTGTGTTTCTCACCTCCAGAAAGAGGTGGTTACAAATGAGTTCCCAAGGGCTGTTTGCGTCCTGGTTATTATTATTGTGCCTATTACTGCTATAATCTTAGGCGAAAGCGAACACACTGACGACACAAATGAGAATCGGTGTGCTTGCGGGCAGCACACTGACTCTGCCTTACTGTAGGAAATGTCCTCAGATTAATCACCGGCGAAGCTTAGCGCTGGTGCTTTCTTCGACACAGATCTGTCCAAATAGAAATATCCAATTTATTGCAGCGCTTCCGCAGAAGACATTTTCTGTGGACACTGCTGTGCCCACTGCGGAAGAAGCCACAAACTAGATACCAATGAAGGAAACCCCAGCTTGTCTTTTATCCCCTCTGTGCCGCTGAGAAATAGTTAATCGTTTCTGAAAATGGAAGTGAAAGGGCAAACTAGACAATTAAAAACTTTTATTTTTTTTTTTTAAAAATTAGGTTTAGGCCCAGTCTACTGGAAGTATCTTTGCTGACGTCGTCTCAGTGTTTTCTGAATGCAACAGAAACCTTAAACTCCCGCAGGGTCGCACACCAAGGCCGACTGCCCGCTCCCAGACACCCAGGGTTGCCTCTGGGTGCGGGTGCGGCCTCGTCCTTCGAAGGGAGGGGCAAGGCGAGAGAGAGACCGTAAGGAGAGGTGGCGCCGTCTGGGGCCGGCCTGTGGCCCGCACTGGGTGGGTGCGGTGCACCCCAGGGCCTGGGCGACCCCGAGAGGGCCGACCGCTCTGTGGTTTTTGTCCTCCCGCCCCCTGCTGCGCGGGTTCGGTGAGTTTAGGGCCCCGGCCTGAGGGAGGAAGGGACGAGAAGGCTCCGGCCAGGGCCGGGTGCAGCAGCTGCGTGGGCCGCGCCGGGCAGCTCCCTCGAGGCCGGGCGGGTGGGGACCGCGGCGCCGTCGGCGAGCTGGAGGTGAGGGCACTGGGCCCTCGAGCCCCACGCGCGGGCCGGTGCCGGGGACCCCTGAGAGCGCCGCGACTCGGGGGCTGGGGGCAGCTTGCTCTTCGCGCCCCGCCGTCCCGGCGAGAAGCGAGGAGCCGACTCGCACCCGCGCTCTCGCCCTCCAGACCCCGGCCCGGCCCGGCCCGGCCCACCGCGCTCAGGGAGACTGGGGGGCGCTGTCTCCTCCCCGCCCGCGATCGCCGCCGCTGGTGAAGCGCATGCACCCACGCAGCCCGACGAGCCGCCGACCCGGGGCTGCGCCAGCCGGGGCTCGGTCCCCTCGGGTGCAGATTCCCGGGCCTCCCCGGCCCCGGGAGGCAGGCGGAGTCCTCGCGGCTCCTACCTC
The DNA here is from genome assembly GCF_053883595.1 of Heterocephalus glaber. Taxonomy (NCBI): domain Eukaryota; kingdom Metazoa; phylum Chordata; class Mammalia; order Rodentia; family Bathyergidae; genus Heterocephalus; species Heterocephalus glaber. Next base: position 67,221,530 of record NW_028258320.1, read on the forward strand.
CGGGAGGGGCGCAGTGACCAAGTTCCTCGGCTAAGCCGAAGGACCCCTGTCGGCCGCGGGCCGCGCGTCCCGTGTCCCTCCCGAAGCTGCCCGGGTCCCGCCCCACCTCTCCCGGTCCCTCGAGTGCTCTGCTCTCCGCCCTCGGCGTTTCCTCTCCCTCAGCGGTTCCCACCCTGCGGCTTCTCTCACTCTCTCTCACTCCCATCTCCTTCCCCGAGTCCTTTCCACCCCATCTTGTCCCCCGACCCCACTCCTCTGCAGTTTGTCCCGGGGAGAGTCCCAGTCAACCCCCAGAAAGCCAATAAACCCAAAATGTCAGCACTACCCAAACCGTGCACGAATCCTGTCGCTTCTGGAAAGCAAACTGACACGGGGTGGATTTGGATCACCTTCCTGGGAGAGGCTGTAAAGCTTTCAAAAATGCTAAGTCAGGAGACAGCTGGCTGTTTTCCTAGCACCTCTGCAGGCTGAGGACCTCATCCTTCTCAGATGCCCCCAGCCCAGGGACGTTAGCCCATTGCACGGATGGAGGAGGACGTGGAGCAGGGAGGTAACCCTAGCTATTACAAACTTCGTTTTTCTCCTGTGGTGGCTTTCAGTCTTTTGAATAGATCTCCACTTCCTGTTTTCCTTTCTTGTTTAATTTCTTCGTGTTTCCTTGGGTGGTTTAAGCAACAGGAAGAGGAGAAGGCAAAGATAACCCCATACCTTTAACAGAGTGAAATAGCAGCTTGGAATTACAGCCAGGTAGCTATCAAAAATGAAACTGTATTTGTGAAAATCTGTAGCCCCAGCTATGTAATTGGACACGTTCATGAAAAAGGATATTGCACAGGTGAAAGTGATTTTGCAATTGCTTCCATATTTTTAATAATTTTTTGAAATTGTTGAGAGGACTTTTCCTCAGTACAACAGCTGAATGTTTCAGCTTGGAAAGTTCAGGATAACCTTAGTCGCTGGAGGACTACAGTTATCATAAATTGCCTTTAAAGTATATATTGAAGTGACTGAAATGTATTTCTTTTTTTAAAAAAAAAAAGTCTCTGAAGTTGTACACTACCCTTTCCAAACAGACTTTCTTGAAACTTGAAAATGGTTCCCACGAACTTTTTCTTGGAGAAATTTCACCTTAAACATAATATTTCTGGGACTCTTAAAAATTACAAAGGAGGAGGAGGAGGAGCTGGACCCCAACCTTCATAACCATCCATTTTCCTGCCAGATTCTTTGAACTGGCGGGCATTTCTGTGTGCCCAGTCCTTACTCAAGGATGTAGCTGTTTTCATACAAGGAAATTTGCATTCCTGAAGAGTGCTGCTCTACACCAAACCCTAAAATGGTACGAGTTTAGACATCCCAAGCCTATCTGGATGGTTGAATTTTGGGTGTGGAGTCCCAGCTGAGAAAAGATGTTCAAAACTCCTAACCAGATTCAAAGAGGCTGAAGACAAAGTTCAAAAGAGTCCCTTGTTTTTGCAGGAAGCACTGGCATCCTGAGATAAAGGAGGTGTTAAGATCAGAATTGTCCAGAGTGTTCATGTCCCTTCATTTTTATTACCATATATCATCCTTTTTCCGTTTCTCGTTTTCTCTCTGAGTAGCTGAGGACTTACCAAAGAACTGTTTGCTCTAGTTTCAACAACTTGAACTGATATTATCTAATCCAAATTCTTATACTTTGATCTTGTTCTTCAGCAATGGGATTTTCAAATCAAAGAGTTTTTCTGTTCCTCAGTAATTATTACTATTTTCTCCTTTAACTTTATCCCTGAACTTGCTCTCTTTGCTTCTAGTTCTCCCTCTTTTTTCTCTGGGCCACTTAAAATTTCTATAAAGGTGATTTACATTTCTGATCAAATTTTCAAAGCAGCTTCAAAAGTAACTGATCACCTAGTGGAGTATCCTTTAACCAGGAAACCCCTTGTCAACCCAGGAAGGTGAAGCAGTTACATTCAGCTAACTTAGGGCAAAAACATTGGAAATTTTTTTCAAATGAGTGTTTTTAAATTAGAAATATCAGGTTAATTACTGTAACAGAAATATAAATTGCAACCCTCCAATGGGTATTCAGGCCAGGATGCTTTTTCATTAGATACACAATAAAACATATAAGCCATCAAAAACTTTGTGTCTAACTCCAAATGTTTAGTTCCCATGACTAACAATCTGACTGCCTCCTTTGTAGGGAAACCTCACCTTACAGGAAATGGAAGAGTTGGAGGGACACAGTGACCACTGATATGAAATAATTTTCTTGTTGAAATACACGAAGGGAACTTCAGCAGCACAATTCAGTGTTTCTACTTCCAAAGCCAGACTTAAGGAGAGAATTTGGAATGGGAGGGGAAATGACAGTTAGCAGGAAATGAAATGCTTGCCCAGAGAATTCTAAGCAAGTCAATCACTAGTCCAAGGAGGTGTTGTTGGTTTTTTTTTTTTAATATTCACTTCCAATTTGTTTCACTCAATTCAGAAATTTTTTCCCAAGGGGAGTAAAAAAAACACTTGTAAAATGTCTCATTAACAGCAAAGATGAATTGGACCACAACTTCTGAATGCTCTGCAGCTTTAATGGAGATTGTAGAAGTTCAGTTCCAGGAATGAAAGAATACCACCAGCTTACATTCCAACCATTTTCCATCTATGTGGTAGATTTTAAACTGAGTATTCTGTAAAGCTTCAGTTGGCTGAAAGACGACTTTGGCCCTGAATTTTCATTTATTTTTGTTTTTTAAAAAGGAAAGGACATTTTAGTTATTTTTCCAAAATGTTGACATTTTAAATCATTTCTTACTTTGGAGCTGACTTGGATTTTGTTTTGAAATACACATTAGACAATCTCTACATATCATATTTTGTAACAAAGAAAAATAGGAAGGTACTGACTCTCTGAATCAAATGGATTATTGGTTTCATTCTTCAGATATCCCTAGCTGGTACTTATAAAACAAAGGTTTTCTCTTGAACAAAGGTAAAATTTTACTGATACGAAGTGTGTTAGTCTGATCAGCAGACATAAAATGGGTGGGATGAGGGCAGGATAGGGCAGCAGGGAGATCTCGACTAATAACAAAGCATGGCACAGTGATTATTTGTCTAGTGGCTGATTAAATTCAAAATGGTCCCCTAAGCCCATATCTGAAGCCAGCCATTGAAAACTGTAGAGCTAGCAGCTCACTTAATCCGGGTACCCTGTCCCCTACCTACCCAGTGACGGTCCCGCCACATACACCCACCTCCAGAAACCAAGACTTCTAACTGACCGGAAGCTGCTAGGAGGGGCTAGGTCCCAGGATCAGCAGTTTTTGAAAAAAGAAAGAAAGAAAGAAAGAAAGAAAGAAAGAAAGAAAGAAAGAAAGAAAGAAAGAAAGAAAGAAAGAAAAGAAAAAACCATAGTAGTTCAACCCCTTGTTTGTTTTTGCCTCAGCATTTCCCTACCAGCGGGAGACCATTACCCAGGACAATGTTCTATTCCATTGTCATTATCTCCTAGGAACTAAAACAATGCTCTGTTTGGCCTACCAGGCAAGGGGTATTTGTTCTGCTCCTGCTTAAGCAGAGTTTCTGACCCAGTCACTTGATATCCAACAGGGATACCTGGTGGCAATTTTTTTTTAAATCTGCTGTCTTGTGTTTTGTAATTTCATTCTCTGAAAAATAGCCCAGAAACTCGATTCTCAATCAAGAGGAATCTCACCATGGCAAAAGAAGAGGGTCTGCTTAAGCTGCATGAGTTCTATAATTTAAATCAGCCAGATAGGATTTATTTATAGTTGTCTCAGTTTTTGTTTTGTTTTGTGCTATTGAATAACAAACCCTAAAAGGTTTTGTAATATTGTGTTGCTGAGTACCAGACCCCAAAAGGTTAGAAATCATAGGATCTCAGATATTTTCCATTAGACCATGTTTCTTTTCTCTTTTTAAATACATTAGTAAATTAGATAGATAGACAGACAGATAAATGACATCAAAATGTCTAACATTCATGATGAATGTTGACGAACAATAACTCTTTGGAGTTACTGTAACCCGCCCAGAGATCTTCATAAAACCAAAACAAGCCCACAGCCCATTTACCATCAACATCCTTCCTTACAAGCTCCTATAGAGGCCTCCAGCCCTCAGTGCCTTTCACCTGGAAAACGTTCCCTAGCTCAATACAGTAGTACAATTGGCAGAGATCCTTATTTGTCCTGCAGCTAAGGAGTCAGTAAGACACTTAAGATGTTTTGCCCTTGAACTTGAGGTGAACTAATTGTCAGCATTGCTCCAGTTGTTGCTATCACTTTATTACTCCTGTTTAGCTATGAGTAACTTGAGAAGTCCAAATGTAACACTGCATATAATAAAAGTGTCATTGGCCAAATCAGGCTACCTGAGGAGATGGAGCAGCAGGCTAAGGAGGCCAAGGTCTTATGCTTATTGGCTTCGCTGTGGGATGGTAAGGTCAAACCTACCCCTAGATGCCTAGCTGAGGAAGCAGAGCTCAGGCCTTTGGAAAGCAGGAGAGCCACTGGAGGAGATGGCTTAAGACTTGGGGCTCAGGAAGCAGTCAGGCCTGTGCTTATATCCTTGTCTCCCTCTGGCTTTCTCTGTGACTCTGAGCAGGTTAACTAACCACTCTGACTTTCTCTTGCCCAATCTCCAAGATTAAGAGCAATGAAAGTAATAATGCTCCCTTATTGGCTGAAATGTTTAAATGACAATGTACATACAAAGCATTCAAACACAATGATGGTTAGTGACCATTGTCATCATTTGTATAAACAATGAACAGAAACTTATTGAGGATGTCAATCCTATGGTCCATCCCAGTCTGTTCTTTTTTTTTTTGGTACCAGGGATTGAACTTGGGTCCTTGTGCTTGCACAGCAGGTGGTGAAACCACTGAGCTAAATCCCCAGCCCCCAGTCTGTTCTTCTTACTGGAATGTTACTCTGTAGTTGCTGTGGTTACACATTCCACTCTTAGACCCCAGGAGACTCACAGCCATGCCTTGTTAGTCGGTCTGCTTGGATTATACATTTATGGACACATTCTGCAAGTCACAGTGGTCTTCATAGCCATGATAATTCTTCCATGACAGAAGCCTTGATACCTTTTTAAGTCTTACTTTTAGAGGCAGGAATAAACTGGAAAGTTCAAGTGTTCCATGTAAGTCTGACTAAGTGGTTGAGATCATTGAGGACACCATGTTTAATTTTTCCTTAAGGATACCAGACATGTGTCATAAGGGATTCCTTATACTGGGGAGACCTTTTCATGTAAACTTCAGCTGTGTGAGCTGATTGGTGGCTTGTAGGAAGTTCTCACTTCCCCAATCCTGGACTAAGCCTCAGAGAAACCTATGAACAAGAGAGCTCCTCTCCAGTTTGGTGTGAGAATTTTTTTGTTTTTTTTTAGGTTATGGCTACCTGGTACCAAAAAAATTAAAAAAAAAAAATTAAAAAATCAAAGGTGATAGCTATCTTTAACTCCTTTTCCCTAGAGTTCCATAGTGCTAAATTTACTCATCCTGAAATGCTATATAGTACTTGAAGAATCCTGCTTTTTATGACACTATATTGGTTGGATTGTGATATGACCCCATTATACATCACTAGATGGTGTTATACTTGCAGATAAATCTAGGATTATATCAACAAATAGACTGAGTAACCCCTGTGTTTTAGTCCACTATTCTGAAAACATCTTTGTTTTGCCTTTTCAAACATCAGAGGCTTGGCCATTGTGTCCAGCGTGGTCCACTATGGGTTCTGATCCATTCAGCCTTCCTCTCATGGTTACTCAGCTAGACGTCATTTATCCTCCTTTTCTTCACAGCAGATCCCTGCTCCCAAGAACTCAGGGTCTAGTTATGGGTACAATTTCACATGTGAAGGTAACTAGTGATAGATAGCAGGACACAAAATGTTATGGAAACAGGATCAATCTGCTCAGTGCAATGGCATATCCTGCTTGTGTAGTCTGAGAAGCTACAACTAGTTCTCCATGGTCAGCACCCCGCCCCGGGACATCAGGGAAAATCAGATGAGATGATCAGTAGAAGTTTTTTTTGCCAACTACAAATCAACTATACAAGGAAAGGAAGAAGGATTATAAATCATGAAACACAGGAAAACAACAGAATTGTCATTAAAACTTAAAAGGGCACTAGAAATGATACATGCTTAACTCAGCAGCGTTATAGTGTAGAGCTACTGGGGTGGTGGGAAGGGGGTCGCAGTAGGAACAGGTGCACAGATATCTCCAGTTATGTCTTGTGCTCTGTGGCTTAGGCCCAGTGGCAGTCATACAAATGCTCCCTGTCTCATTTTATACAATGAACATGTTATACATTCAATATCACTACGTATACATATATATGTATAGACAGGCACCTAGATAAATGGGTAGATGGATATGGCTTAGGTACTGAGACCTAATAGTTTTGTTTTAGATAAGAAAACTGAGCTTACTGTGTGTTCTGGTGCATGGCAGTAATCCCAGCTACTCAGGAGGCTGGGGCAGAAGGAGGCTGAAGCAGAAGGATCACAAGTTCAAGACCAGTTGAGTAGTCTGTTCTAAAGTAAAAATACAAAGGGGTGGTGATAGGGATTTAGCTCAGTGTGAAGGCCTTAGGTTTAACTCCCAGTACTGAGAACAAAACAAGCAAAACCTTCTGAGGTCTACAGAGGAAAATGATTACCTGAAGTCAAAGCAGTGTCTCTATAGCTAAACCAGTGCTATATCTTTTTTGTTTCCTCTCCCTCTGCATTTGTATTTCCACTATCCTCTGTAAATCTTGTGGTCATCCTGATTCCTCTCCTTCCATCATTTGGCAGATCCTGCTGCATCTACTTTCTAACTCCCCTTCCCCTAATATTGCAGGTACAAGTATGCATTTCCCCCAAATCTGCTGACCCTCAGTGGAAGGGCAAGCAATGGGCTGGTGAGGGCTGTAGGTCCAGGTTTTCTGGTTGGGACCTTACCTGAGAGAGCACTGTATTTATTCACACAGAAAGCATAAGACACTACGCATCTCTGATGTACATTTCATGAGGTACTCTAAGAGTATGAAATGTTCTCTGTCCATATATGGATGCAGAGGGAGGTGGAGATACAATTTCTACAGCTATTGTTCCACACAACAGTCATACCTACTCCTCTCAGTGCCCTCAGTGTTTCCTCTGAATCTCCAGAGATCATCTCATTTACCGTGGCACAATGGATCACTGCCAACCTGCCTTACACTCCTTGCTAAATGGAAATTCCTTGATGCTAAGAGGTGAGACCAAGTCATTCTCATGTCCACTGGAGAGCCTGGGGTCCTGATGGAGCACAGTGCACACTCTGCTGACTGGGTGAGAAGTAAATATCCAAAATAAATCAATACTGCTTCACGCCTTTGCTCATATCCTGTGGATGGAAGGCGTCTGCAACTCTCATTCATCTATCCTTGAATGTCCAGGTTGAGTCCCACACCATCAGAGAAGATGCACTCCACACTCCCACTTACAGCCTGGACCAGGAAGTCCAGTCCTCCAGGATGACTTGATCCATTGACATTTTCATGGAAGACTGAAAGTGTCATGGTCTTATGGCTTGTGTCTGGATGTCCCCCCAAAGCCTCATGGGATCATAGGTGGGACTTGTCAGAGGTGGGTGGATCTAGGCTGGGATCAAGGATGTGATGCTGGGATTGATTCCCCATGTGATGCTGGGATTAAGGGTATAAGTGCTATCCACTCTAGGGGTGGGTAGCCTGGAGAGGATAAAAGGGACAGAAGAGGATCATTGTTTGTTCATTCGCTTGCTTGTCACTTGTTGGTCACTGCTTGCTGTCTTCTGCCTGGCCTGCTTGGCCATGAACTGTTTCTCCTCTGTGATGCCCCTCTGCCATGCCACCTTGCCTTGGAACCAACCAACTATGAATTGAAACCTCTACAAACTAAGCCAAATAAACCTTTCCTTTTTTAACTTTGGGTATTGAGTATTTTGTCTCAGCAATGAGAAAAGTAACTAAAACACATGGGTTGGGACCCCATGTCTTGGGTCTGCTCCTACAACCCAAGAGGGCCTATGCTTCCTGAGAGAGGGTACCAGCACATCAGCCGATAGAAAGATGCTCAGTAAATATCTACTGGGTGAATGAAAGAAAAACCTTCTACCTGAAATCGATTTGCATGTTATATTCCTAAGTCATCCTTTATGCTACTAGAGGAAGTTCTTTAAAAGTATAAATCAAGCTGGGCATGGTGTGCATGCCTATAATCCCAGCACTGCTGAGGCAGACAGATCACTGCAAGTTTGAGGCCAGCCTGAGCTACATTGTGAGACCCTCTCTGTAAAAAACAGAAAACAGACAAAAAAAGCATAAGTCAGATCATAAACCCTCATGTGGCTGCCTGCTTCTCTTTGAATAAATATACAACTCTCTCCTACAGCCTACAAAGCCCTTGGTCACCTGGTGCCCTGTCTCTTTCTCAAACTCCTCTTCTACTGTCTGACTCAGCCCTACCAGCCTTCCTCTGTTTCTCTAATACATCACACATTTCATACCTCAGGGCCTTCACATTTGTTTTTCCTCTTCCTGGGAAGTGCTTTCCATGGTTCTCTACCTGCTTGGCCAAAATAGTGCCAGTCATATGTTCTGTTGATATTTGCTCATAGCACTTAAGATTGTATGAGACTGTCTAATGACTGAGGTACATGCATACACCCCTGGTCTACAGCTATCCTCTCCCACCTAACTGTAAGAGCTCACACTGACCTTCTCCACTGCCATGTCTGTAGCCACTTCACAGCAGTATCCAGTGATTAGTAGATGTTCAGTAAATGAACAAATGAAAAAAAAAGTCACATCACACTGTTATGGACTAAATGGTGCCCACCCATTCGTATGCTGAAACCCTAACCCCCATGTAATTGTGTTTGGAGGTAGAGGTCGTGTCAGGGAGGTAATGACAATTAAATGAGATCATAGGGTAGAACCTTAATCCAAACTGGGGGAGATACCTGTCCTCCCTCTCTCTCTCTCTCTCTCTCTCTCTCTCTCTCTCTCTCTCTCTCTGTCTCTCCCATATGAACACAGAAGAAAGGCCATATGAGGACACAGCCAGAAGAAACCCCTCATGCAACTAACACTGCAGGACTGCAATCTTGGACTTCTAGCCTCCAACCAGTGAGGCTGTTGCTTAAGCTCCAAGCCTGTGGTTCCTACTGAGGCAGCCCTATCAGACTAAGACACACACCACCACTGGCCAACCAGCTGGCCTTGAACAAGTTTTAACTTTCACATACCTTAGTTTCCTCACTTGTAATACAGATCTAATAAAAGTTCTTGCCTCAAAGAGATGTGGTCAATGATTAAATTGACATGTATAAGACCCCTAATGTTAACTATTTGTATTACTCTTAGTAGAGCAAGCTTATTCCAATTTAGTGAATTACAGCAATAGTTTTAGAATTCTTGAGTAGGTCATCTGGAAATTAAATATTACCTGGGAAGGAGGTGGCTTGGAGAGTTCCTAACCCAGTAGGTAGATGCAAAGGGGCAGAGGAAGAGTTGTTCTATGAACACAGGCTGAAAACTGCATCAGAAAGTGATAAAAATGATGGGATAAGTGTGTTCAAAGTGAGGGGGAATATTTCAAAGGAGTTTGATAGCAATGTGCTTTTTCTTGTAATATATTCTAAAAATTTCATACACACTATGTATATTTTTTAATCACACCATTTACATTCCCAGCCCTTTTAAATTTTCTTTATTTTCAGCCAAGGTGCTGGAATTACAGGCAGGCACCATCATGCGTTAGCTTGTATTCATCAGCTTTCAGTTACCAGAACAAATACTTGAGGAAGGTAACTTTATGAAGAGAGGAGGTTAATTTAGCTCTGTTTTGGAAGGAGGAAAGGTTAAACAGAGTAGCAGAGCTTTGACAAGGGCCCCATAACAAGTGGCAGGGTGTATGTAGGAGGAAGGATCAAATCTGGACCAAGAAACCACAGATAAGGCCAGGGGGCAGGCTTGCTCCTTTATAAGAACCTTCTTGCAAGAGCTGCCTCAGAGGACAGCACCCTCTGCAGGATCTAAGGACCTCCTGCCAGCCCCTCCAACTTTCGGTTTTTCTTTTTTTGAGACATGGTTTCTATATGTAGTCCAGGCTGGCCTGGACCTTGTTATCCTCCTGCCTCAGCCTCCCAGGTATTAGAATTATAAGCATGTGCCACAGCCTTCGCTAGGCCCCACCTCTTAAAATCCCATGGCCTCCCAATACCACCACCCTAAGGACTAAGCACACGGATCCCGGAGGACAGCAAAAGCACACCCAGACCATCGAAGCTTCTCTTGTTCTTCCTCAGTCACATACATCGTGAGGCAGTGTTTCTGCATTTTTCAGCAGCTGTGCTGTGCAGTCCCAGGTCTCTGTCTGCCTCCTCTCCTTTTCTGGTGTGCATGGATCCCCACTCCCACCCCAGTACCAGGGATCAAACTCAGAACCTTTCATTTGCATTTGCCAGGCAGGCGCAGGGGCAGCCCATGGATTTGGTTTTTTTTGTACTGGGAATTGAACTCAGGACCTTGCGCTTGTGAGGCAGGTGGTGGAACCACTGAGCTAAATCCCTGGCCCTGGGCATTTTTTAAAAAAGAGACTTTAACTTGAATGTTGGGCTTGTGTCTGACGAATTGATCTGTGTAGACCGTTTTGTGTTTGGGTCCTCCTTTCCAGCCCCAAGACCAAAGCAGGCTTGGGATCTGACTGTCTGGGTCAGTTGTTGCCTTGATCTTTCTTCTTCACTCTTCTGGACCTGGAGAGCTCTCTTTTGTCTGCAGGGCTCATCCTTGAGTTCTTTCACTGCCTCCCATCCAGGCAGGACAGACACCCATTCACAATGCGTGCTGCAGACACTCAGGATGTGGGAGAGGAAACACAGACTGCGCAGGACAGCACAGGCCAGTCTCCTGACAGCTTCTGCTTCCCACAGCCTTGTCATTCTGGGATTCTGGAGCCTCAGTTTCCTCATCCGTAAGATGGAACCAGTAGTGGGAGAGCACAGAATGTCTCACCGACCCATCATCTATCAGGTGGATGTGGATGTTTGCATCATGTCTCCCAAGTGCTTGGCATTCGTTCTTTTATGTTCTCTGGCCCCATGGCAACTGGGTCTTCTTCCAAGGGAAGAAGAGCTGAGGGCCCTCAGTGGGCTTCGGGGTCCTTCCCCTGATCCAGTGCTTCCCTGACATGACTTAGGGCCTTACGTGCTCCACTGATGGCACAAACCCAAATGGGCATTGTTGTGAGATGTTCTCAGAAATAGCAGCAACAGGCGAAGACTTAACTCCTTGGAGAAAAGGCAGCTCCCACACCAGCTTCCTGTGCTGCCCAGCCTGACAGATGGATTTGGAATGACCCTTCTCCATGCCATTGTCCTAGGTTCAGATGCTTCAAGGCCTGCACCAGTCTGTTTTCAGTTGCTGTTGAAAAATAGCAGAGTCTGGGGACTTTATAAAGAAAAGTGGTTTATTTAGCTCTCGGTTCTGAGGCTCAAGAGCAGGGCACTAACATCTGCACAAAGGCAGGGGACATGGCAAGGGTGGAGGAGGCAAGGAGATCACACAGTGAGACGGGAAGCTAGAGGGTGGGGAGAGGCCAGCCTTGGTCTCTTGTAACCACTCTCTCTGGAAGAACTCACTCACTCTGCTTATAGACCTAGTTATCTCCAATCATCTCCCAGGAGGCTCTACCTCTTAAAGGGCCTACTGCCTTTTTTTTTTTTTTTTCAGTACTAGGGACCGAACCCAGGGGTGTGCTACCACTGAGCTACCTCCTTAGCCCTTTTTATCTTTTATTTGAGGATACAGTTTTGCTAACATGCCTAGGCTGGACTCAAACTTGTGATCCTCCTGCCTTAGCCTACTGCATGGCTAGATTACAGATATGCACCATCATGCCTGGCTTCCACTATCTCTGAATACCACTGCATCCTGGACCAAGCTTCCGGTACACGAGCCTTATAGGGAAGAGTGCCACCTCAGTCTCCTCTTACATGGAGCTGATGGTCGATGTGCACCCAGGTCATTTACTGTATTTTTCAAGAGAAACTGAGAGTCTCAAGTTTTCAGGTGAAATCTCCTTGTTCTTGAAATACTGGAAATTAAGTATAAAAATTAATGTGGACTAAACAAAATCTCAAATCATGGACTGGATTTGGCTCAGGATTTCTGCCTCTGCCTTGTACTAACCCATGTTGTCATGTTGGTGGATGTTCATTGTTGCCCTCTGTGGCTTATTTGTGTTTTCCCTGGGCCTTGGCACCTCAGCATAACGCTAATGGCAGCCCTCATGGATGGCTGAGGGGAGGATGCTTTTGGCCACAATTCATGGAAAGTCACCTATCCCACCTTGAGGCCAACTGTGCCTGAAACCAGCAGCAGTCATATCACTGTATATATCATAAAGCAAGTACAGTAGATGCTGCCTGAGGAGACATCTCCTCGGACTTGCCATGCACGGTCACAGGAAGTGAGAATGTGAGAGCTCAGTATCACCCTCGCCTGAGTCATCCTGCAAGAAAGCGAAGGCCATATGGAGCAGGGGTTTGCCTGAAGTCACTCAGCATTTTTTTTTTTTTGGTATGGAGGATCGAACTTGGGACTTTGTGCTTGTGAGGCAGGCGCTAGAACCACTGAGCTAAATCCCCGGGTCTCTTCACTCAGCTTTTGTGACCCAGTCAAAGCCCTGGTGGAGTCTCCCAATCACTGGCTCTATTTTCTAAGCCCTTTCCCAAGAGCTTCCATTTCCAGCTATAAAATAATTGCCTTTGCTTCGACTCCAAACTCCTTCTCCTGAGAAGTGGCATTCCTCTGAGCCCCGGGGATGTCCTGTGCTCTGCCATTTGTGGCTGTGGTTAAAATCAGGAGCAGCACAATAGAGAATTTCCTGAGTTCTCACACAGCAGACCCTTCTGTGCATTTTCAACTGATTGTTTCTGGCTTTCTCCACCAGAGAGTGGCAACTCCTCCCTTTTACTTTTAGAAAAACTTGGCAAAATATAAAAACTGGTGAAATAATATGGCCAGATTAAGAATGCAGTGGGAGAAGGCACTGTAGAGTCTCAAAACTATGAATATTTTTAAACATTGTATATTAGGCAGCAACAACCAAGTATGTGAGTAGTGTGAAGGTCATGTTTTGTACCAGATATTTGACCTCTGATCATTGCAGGGTACTGGGAAGGCATTTGCTCCCTGCAACTCTTCAGGAGGCCCCTTGGAAAGACTGTGAAGAGGGTTTGGTTGGGTCCTCCTTCCTGCTGCCATCTGTCCAGGCCTCAGACAAGCCCTGTCCAGAAATAAACTGTAAGGACAAGGGACCACAGCCAGCCATAGACATTCTGCCTCATTGCAGAGAGGTCCTCCATGTATCTTCAACAATGTATGTTGTGGCAGTGGTATAATATTGCTGTCAACAGCTTCTGAGGACATCAAATGCCACCACAGCCCCTGCATATTTAATCCCTCACAAAGGCTGTTTATGGTTCTATGGGCTCTTCTTCACAAACTTTACACCTTAATTTTATTAGCTTTTTCAGAGAATTCAAACAGATTAAAGAGGCTCAATTTTCCCTTCAAGAAGTCATGCTGCTTTAATTAGTCAATGTTTGCAAAGTGCTTTTGAAGAGGGAAAGTACTATAGAAGTACTAAGTCGTAGGGTTAGGAGTTACTCGACACACCACATAAACATCTCCAGTCTGTAAATGCCATCCTTCCTATTTCATTGGGTGGACTGTTTCATCCCATGCAGAGTGTTTCCGCCACATGTTGAGTCACACACAGGGTCCCAGGGCCACTTACAGCCATCTGTGGTGCGTGACCACTGGTCTCCACTTGTCTTCCAGCTGAGAATCTTGACAAACTCTTAGAACAACTTTGTCTCAGGAATAGCTCAAAATCTTCCCCCTCTCTTTTGCTTCACATGCAAACAGTAGTGAGTTCCCATCATGCACCAGGCACGCTTCCTCTTGGTTCTCTTTCCTGGCCGAGGCTAATGGTGTTGCCAAATGACCTTGGGTGTGTCATTTCATCTCTCTGGTTTCCTTCATCCCTTTGCCTGTGTTGCAAGGGAGCTCACACATCACTGGGGATAAAAGTCTGCTCCTGCTCTGATCCATATTCCTAGGCTACTTATCTCCCCTTTTCCTGCTTTAAGTAGAGAATGAAGGAAATCAATGCTGCATTCACTGCTTCCACACAAGTACAGTTTTACCTTTCACCACTGCAATGACTTCTCCCTTACTACAGAGAAACAAGATATGATACAGATATATTTTCTCTATATTTATTTTATATTATATTCATCAATAAAATTTTTGAGATAGGGTCTCTCTATGAAACTCAGACTGGCCTTGAACTCACTATGTAGCCCAGGCTGGCGTTGAACTCACAGCAATCCTCCTGCCTCAGCCTCCCGAGGGCTCGCATGACAGGCAGGTGCCACGATGCCTAGTATTCCCAAATGTTTTATACCCTTCCCTGCCTTCTCAAATTGTCACACTGTAGTCTACTGCATTCATACCCTCAAGAATAGGGGATTTACCTCAGTGGTTCCACCCCCTGCCTCGAAAGCGCAAGGTCCCAACTTCGATCCCTGGTACCAAAACAAAAAGAATACTTGATGTTGTCATACTTGTGCCCAAATAAAATGACCCTAGAAAGCAAAGCTTTTGAAGTTACTTTGTTATTTATCCCTGTCCAAGAGGTGCTGGTGGATATTCTCACTGTCATCCCTGTTCCTGCTTCAAACGGTATTTCTCTTCCCATTTGCTGCCTCTACTCTGTAGCTGGGAAATGGAAGAACTAGAATTTTGTCAAATGGGGGGAAGGGCATAAACAAGCTTTAAGTGAGGGACTGAGGAGTGCTGTATGAGCTCAGGACCCAAGCTGAAATGTACAAATTGTGGTACGTCACCTTAACCTCTCAATGGCCTCATCTTGTCCCTTTTCAGTTGTGGTTTTCTTTTGGACAGAACGAGGTATATAGACTTCCCATCAGAACTCTATATTCACCAGAATAACTGACTTCTGGACACCTTCTATGCCATGGTTTGGATACAGACAGTTCTTAGAGACTTCCATGGAGTAGGTGGCACTAACCGCTTGTTGACTAAATGGCTCTAGCAGCTTTTCAGGCAGCAAGGAATTTTAGACAATGAAGGTTTTAAAGCTTTGAAACACAAATGTACTTCTGTTAGAAAGATACAAATTTATAAGGCAGTTTCCTAGAAAACCTCAAAGTTCTTGGTGACCTGGAAAATGTAATAAAATCACTCTTTCTTCTCTTTCTCCCAGAATGCTTCTCCTTTAGAATTTCAAAGAGCCAAAGAGCCCTGTTGTCATTTCCTATTTGCCATCATAAATGTTAATAAAACTCCAATTTCCTAAAGGTGAGAGTAGAACATATTCATTTACATCTTTTTTTTCTAAAAAGAGAAAAAATTCAGGGTTCTGTACCCGCTTCAATTTGAGATGCTCCTTTCAATTTTCAAGACGAGGAAGATCTTGGTAAAGACCACATTCATTCTGTTTTCAGCTCTAAGAGTTGTATTCTCTTTAAACTTAGAATCGACATTTTAAGTCTTTTATTCATCCAACTTATGCTGGGTAATATCTGAAATTTTGAACAGAGCCAAAAAAAATGTATAAACTAATCTTCAGAATTCAGTTATTCCACGGGAGGCATTAGAGAGCTCATTGGATTTTGATTTCAGATGGTCTTGGCTTTAAGTCCAGGTCATACTACTTCCCAGCTGAGAGACCATGGACAAATTGTTTAGCTTTTCTAAGCCTCAGTTTCTCATCCATAATATGGGTATTTCAATTACCTGTTGCTGAATAAGGAACCTACTTATAGCTTAGCAGTTTAAAACAACAACTATACTTTTTTGGAGATCTTGCTATTTGGACAGGGCTCAGCATGGATGGTTCATCCCTACCTCATCTGGTGTTGTCAGACCCCTTCAAGGCTAAGCTCAGTTAGAGATGGAACTCACATCATTCAGCTGGCCTCACTCATGCCTGGTGGTTGGCATTATTAGCTGGAGCACTTCAATTTTTTTTTTTTTTTTTTGTAGCCTAGGCTGCCTTTCTTACAGCAGAGCAGCAGACCTCTGTGAGCACAGGGGCAGAAGCTACTAAACCTCTGTAGCTTCTCATCTCAGAACAAACAAGGTCATTTCCACCTCAATTTATGGATCAAAACATGTCACAGGATAGACAAATTCAGGAAAGGCAAGACAGCTGTAGCTCTTCATGGGAGGAATGGAAAATAATTTTACAGTCATTTTTAACCCAACACAATAGTTATACACCACTGTTCTCTTCTCAAAGTATTGTTGAGTTGCATGAGATAATGGCAGTCAATAAGTCTTTAATAAATACTACTTGCTTATGACTGTTATACAGTATCTTATCAGTCAGAAGCCATTCGTTTTGCGATCTAGTACCTGACCAGTTACTTTGGCTGTATCTTGGTGTCTTTGGGTCTATCTACACAGGACTGGCTCCACAGGAGATGCCCAATTAAAGACACCAATAGCAAATATTTATGACAGTGTCCACTACGTGCCAGACACTGTCCCAAGCACTTTACTTATGTTATACAGCAACCTCATACATCCTAGAGCTAACTTTATTTTGCAGATAGACTACTTAAGCATGGAAAAGGAAAGTGACATGCCTAAAGCTACATGCCTAGTAGATAATGGAGTTGGAATATGTATATATGAGTCAAGCAACCTGAATGATTCCAGAAAACATGTTCATTTAGTTTATTGAATAAGTGAACATATAGAACTAGTGATTTACATCACTCTAAGGCTCCTTCCTCTCAAATTAGATGATGCTTCATGAACAAGATATACAAATAATTGAAGAACTTAGTTTCTTGGTACCAAATGCAAAGTTGAGGAAAGAAGTTCAGTGGGATTTCTTGCTTTAAAGATAGAATAATTCAGGGCTGGGGATTTAGCTCAGCAGTGGCTCCGAGCCTGCTTTGCAAGCACAAGGTCCTGAGTTCGATCCCTGGTACAGAAGAAAAAAAAAAAAGAAGAATTCAGAATTTAGCTCTCTGCCCACTGACTAACACTCTACTTTCAGCTGAAATGAGGAATAAATATGTAGGTGTATGGCTACATTTTCCAGTTTGGATGTCTCACATTTGTTCTTATTTCAATTACTTCTCCAGTACCCCTGCTACAGTAAAATGGGGATAAAGACAATTAAATGAGATTGACTCCATCACCATTGGCAATTTTGAATTTGAAAGTCTGCATAAATGCCAGATATTCCTGTTTTTAATGAATTATTACTATCAGGTACCCTGATTCATGTGAGGGAAACTTAATTTCTCGTGGTATCATCGCTTTTGACACAGTCTTTTTAACATGATGTCTCAGACAGTAAGTTAGGCTGTCCCCAAACCACTCAGTCTAAAAGGATCTTGGATTTTCTGCCAGCATGTTTCACCTCCTACTTCTTTCTGAAATAAAAAGGGAAGATAGAAAAGGAAAACATTCTGTACTCTCTTGAATCCTGTTTTCTGGTGCCATGATGGGAAGCAAGGGGACAGAAGCAGGGAGTGTGAAAACCACCCTAAGTCTCCCAGTATGATTTATTCACTTATATGTCATCATTTCACCGAGTCCCAGAGAGTGCATTCATCGTTTTGGGGCCATGGGAGGCCCGGGTGGAGGTGGGAGTGTAGCTTTGAGTCAGGAGACCAGGATTATAGCACAGAGGCCTCCACTAACTAGTTGTCTAATTCTCAACACATCTCTTTGTCTTTCCAGGTTCATTTTCCCCATCTGTCAAGTCAAATGAAGGTTATGGAATAGATGATCTCTAAAAATCCTTCCAGCTCTACAGTTCTATTCTGGGTCTGTCTGCACCTGCAAACAGTGATGTGAGGGCAGGCAGGGCACTGTGAGGGAGGCAGATCTAGGCAAGAGAATAAAACACTTTCACCTGGAGCAGCCCTGCATCCTCATGTGCGTTGTGCAGTACAGGCTTGTCTCAGATTTTCCAAATAATTGACTGAGTCCCCTCCTTTCTTTGTCAGTGGACACACAGCTTTAGTTCTTCTGGGAGCAGCAGCTGCTTTTCTGAAATTTCCATCCCAGGGCTTCCATCCTCCACTGTGTCCTCTCAGAAACCTGTCATGGTTTTTCTGGATGGATGCCCACAGAATTTTAATCTAGTCAGAGGGAGGGGAGGGGGGGAAGAGGGAGAGAGAGGGGGGGGGGAGAGAGAGAGAGAGAGAGAGGGAGAGAGAGGAGAGAGAGGGAGAGAGGAGAGGGAGAGAGAGGGAGAGAGAGAGTGAGTATATTATGCATAACAAAAAGCCAAACCAGGTCATGGGGTGTTTCTTATTTAGTTTGGTTTAATTCAAGGTGGAACCCAGAGAGGTAGCCTTGAACAGCACTGTCTATGATACCAATTTACAGCCGTGATTTTCTTTAGTTAAAAGCATTGTCCTTGGTGAGGTAGAGGGAGAACTGTATGCTTTACTTCTTGAATTCTGCTCAAGCCTCAACAACTTCAGACTCTTGGTAAATGTCCGTTTTTCAAACCAGATGTTTTCCCAGAGGGTGCCAATTTCCTCCCTCCCTTCTCTAATAAGCATTTGCATTTTCAGTGGTGTGTGTGTGTGTGTGTGTGTGTGTGTGTGTGTGTGTGTGTGTCCCTGCCTTCAGCAATCTTAGTTTTGTCCCAGAAATTTAAAAGGTGTAACTCTCCAACTATAACTTGTGGGAAAACCTCCTGGAGAGCCAGCTAGAAATTTAAATTCCTGGAAGCTGCTCTGAACCATTGATCCAATAAGTTTCCTGCCACCAGGAAACTGAATTTTACTCACCTCAGATCAGCTCCATGTAGAAGGGTGATAGATTCCTAAAAATGTTGACAGCTAGAATCAGGCAAATGTTGTACTTCCACTTCCATTTCATGCTGTTTGAACAAAGTAGATGAAAATTGTGGCCTAATAATCAGGAACCCCCACATTAGTGTAAAGTGTCTTTAAGACACACCAAGATCACCCAGAGATTTGGAAAACTTAAAGCAGGGACGATTTTGGAACTGAAAAAGGACACAGCCCTGAGGAGTGAGTAAAAAAGAACACAGATAACTTGGAAGTCAGACAGAGCTGAGTACAAATTCTGCACTGAGCCACTCTGGGACTGGACCAGTTACTGATCTCTGAGTTTCCACTCTGGAATATTGCTACCTCTCTGAAAGGGGACTAAGAAAATAAAATAAAATGCATTTATGCATCTAGTAGGAGTGATCAATAGAGTTCCTACTCATAACAAACTATGCTACTGTTTTCCCTTACAAGGAGCAGATGGGTTAGGGCCTCCAAGTCCCTACTTCAAATTTGTCTTGGGGACTTGGCCACAGTTTGGCCACCACTGCCCATGGAGCGTGTGTGTGTGTGTGTGTGTGTGTGTGTGTGTGTGTGTGTCCCCTCTAAAGCCAGAAGGATGCTCCCAATCTGCCCAGCCCCATAGACCTAAAAGAAGTAGTGGGCTGGGCCTTTTTTTTTTTTTTTTTTAAAGATTTCCCTCCGGGTCTTTGGCCTGGCGCCACAGGTGTCTGCCTGGGTTTCTAAGGCTGCAGAGACCTTGGAGGAAACACCAAGGCCCAGCAGCCTGTGTGGCTGGGGACAGGGAGCCACCTCGAGGTGGCCCCGCTTCGGCCGAGGCTGTAGTCTGAGACTCCAGCGGCCCTCAGGGAGCCTAAAGAAGCTAGGGGGATCCCACCTCGTCCTGCGCACCCAGTCTGCTGCAGTTCGCGGGTGCGACTCCCTCGCCCTGGCGGGCGGTAAGGAAGAACTCTCGGGTCGAGATCTAGGGCTCCTGCCCACCAGGTGCTGCAAGGAAGCGGGACCCTCACCGGGAGCACCCGAATTCCAGGGACCCTCAGTGCAGAGGCGGTGATGGGAGCCGAGACCCCGCGCAGCACGACCAGACCGCGGGAGAGCGAAGCCCTCGGGGTCTCGAGGCGCCAGTCCCGCGCCTAGGCGTTGCGGGAAGTAAGCGGGAAGTTGGCTGGATTTGGTCTAAATCCTGCTCCACGTTTTCAGGACCGGGCTGTCGCGAGGACCCTTGCGGCTCTCCGCTGCCTCCGGCAGCCAGCGACCCGGCTGGGGACTAGTTGATCAAAGGCGTCGGGCTCCGCGCGCCGCAGCGCTAGAGGCGCGGAGGACTGAGGGGCCCTGGGCCGGCGGGGGACCTGAGAAACCCGCCGCCCAGCGGAGATCGGCTCGGGTTCAATACCCCCTCCCCGCACTAAGATAAAGTAAAAGCCCTCGGTCCGTCTGCAGGGCCTCAGACACCCTCCGGGGCGGACCGAGCGCGGGCTCTCCAAAGGGGCTGGGGTGGCGGCGTGAAGAATGAGGAAGCCGGGCCGGGGCAGCCCCCTCTGGCCCCCCGAGGTGTGAAGGGGTGCGGGCGAGGCGGCGGGCGGACGGCGGGGCGGGTGCTGAGCTCAGCCCCTCGGGCCCGCCACACACACTCGCAGCCCGCCCTCCTCCCCGCTGCCTCGACCCCCGCCCCCGCCCCTCCTCCCCTCCCCTCCCCTCCCCCGCCCCATTCTTGGAATTGTGTGGAAAAATTCTCAGCCAAACCTCCCACCTCCCGGCTCCCCGCCCCCCCACCCCCTTTTAAAGCCCCCTTCCTCCGCGGCCCCTGCACTCTTTGTGAATGAGGGCAGGGAACGCGGCCCTTCCCCCGCCCAGGAGCCACGCCAGACCGCCGCACTCAGAGGACTGTTTGTTAATAGTCCAATTAGATAATTGCCATCTTTCACTCCTTTTGCTCCGCATTTCCCATAAAGGAATGAATGGGGAGAGCGGCGTGGAGAGGGCTTCTGCCCCGGCAAGGTGACGAGAAGGGCTGGAGCATGCTCCTTGCACAAGGCCATGCGCTTGAATTGAATCATTGTAGCCTAATCAATGCTCTTATTGGATTACTGGCTGTTGCTTTTCTCAAAGATATTGTAGCAGAGACAATGAAATAGCTAGGGGAAAACTTTTTTTTTTTAAGCAGATCTCACAGTTGAGATTTTCTCTGCTCTCTCTCTCCCTCGCTCCCTCGCTCTCTCCCTCGCTCTCTCCCTCTCTCCTGCTGGACTCTCCGAGTACAAAGCTGCCCTTTGAATGGGCTGCCTCTGGGCTGCTGGAGGTGCAGGCATGAAAAAATCCAACTGGAACTAAATGAAGAGAGGTGGCAGTTTAAGATGGCTGTCAGCATGGAGGTGTGTTAAGGAGTTCTCGGACAGAAAGCTCGGCTTTTTTTTGAGTGTGGGGGAGATACTTTGGGGGGAAACTTTTTCTCCTCCCCACGCAGAGGCAACTGCTTTCTTCTGCGGCAGCGTGTGTGAGGGGCACCCCCTCCCTTCAGCTCGGTCTGGCGAGTGTGGAGGAAGCCCCTCTAGCCAGTATGTGAGCAGGGGGGTCAAAGGCAAAGGGAAAGTTAATAATGCCTGCTAATGGTACTAACAATTCAGGATGAATCTTGTCAAAAGTTTTTCTGGAAGTGTAGGTCTTTGATTGTGTGTTTCCTGAAAGCAAGACCAATCATTTCCGTTTGTTCACTGGCTAAACCCCTACTTGATTGGGGACAAGGACAGAAACCATCCATTACGATCTGATATATTATCCAAACAATTTAGTGTATTCATGAGGTAACCGAAACGTGGGGGCTGCGAAATTACCCGTAATCAATTGCAACAGCGAGTGCGCGTCCCCCCCGGGTGTCGGACAACTACAACTCGCCGGCGTCTCAGTCCCAGGCGGGAGCCGAAGCGTCGCGGAGTTGCGCTGTTCGCTACCTGATCGCCAGGCTGGGGACACTGGACGTGCTCGGAGGACGCGGGCGCTGACGAGGCGGCCTCGTCGCTGCTCCGCCGGGATCCCGGACTCGACCGACGTCTCCGCGAGCGCGCCACTCTCCGGCGCCGCTGGCCCCCCGCGCCCACCGAGGCCGCCCCGCGGGGACGTTCATTCCCGCCGCCCGACCGAGCGTAGGGGCTGCGTTGTAGGGGTTTTGTCTCCCTTTGCCTTTTTATTTTTCCTTTTTCCTTTCCTCTTCTTTTTCGTGTTGTTTTGCCTATGTTCGGGAAACCAGACAAAATGGACGTCCGGTGCCCCTCGGACGCCGAGGCCGCCCGGGTCTCGAAGAGCGCGCACAAGGAGAGCCGGGAGCTCAAGGGCGCCGAGGGGAGCCTCCCGGCCGCCTTCCTCAAGGAGCCGCAGGGCGCCTTTTCGGCGTCGGGCGCCGCGGAAGATTGCAACAAAAGTAAATCCAATTCCTCAGCCGACCCGGATTACTGCCGCCGGATCCTGGTCCGAGGTAGGGATGGGCCGGGCAGGGCTGGGGAGCTGTTCTCGGGGCGACCCGGGCCGGAGCTGCGTTCCGCTGCCGACCAGGGAGGGGGTGCCGGCCAGGACTTGGGAGAAAGTTGCCGGGCTTCCCCGCCCAGCCCGGCCTCCGGAGACAAGCCTGGGGCTCACCTGGGCGCACTCTGCAGGGGCCTCGACCCTGCAAGCCCCAGGGGCCCCGCCGGCCCACTGCAGGGAGAGCCGGGGCTGCATGGCCTGCGCCGGCCACCAGGCTGCGGCCTCCGATCTGGGGAAGGAGCTGGGGAGTCCGGAGGACGTGTGCGCGCCCCGCGCGCTGGAGGACTTGCTGGGAGCGGGCCTGCGGGCTCCTGCGCCTCGGCGCGCTGAGCCTCCCACTGGAGCCCGCGCTTGGAGGAGCAGCCACCGGCCGCCAGCCACGGCCCGGCCAGTTGGCGCGCTGGGCCAAGGGCCCTGGCGCTGCGCTCCGGGCCCGGCCGCCGCTGCCAGGAGAAGCGGCCGAACTGGGCGCCAGGGCTACGGATGGCGCCTTCTGTTTGGCTCGGCCTCTCTCGAGAGCGGCGAGAGCTCAGCCCGGGCAGCGGCTGCGGCCAGGCCCGGCCCTAGTCCGGCGCCGCCCCCGGCAGAGAGCAGGGCCCTGCTGGCCTAGACTCCGTCCCTCCTCCTTCCGCCGCCCTGGTTCAGGAGGGCAGGAGAGTCCAGGGTGGGCGTGAGATCGCTGGAGCGCAGGCTGCTTAACAGCCTAAGGCCCGAAGAACCCTGGCTGGTCAGCGAGGGAACGCTCGGGCCGCAGGGGACCCGGATCGCACAGGGAAGCTCCCCAGACCGGGAAGGAACATCTTCCTATTTGGAATTGATTTTCCCCCCTCCCCTGTCTGGAGGTCCCTGCAAGGTCCGGTCCTTCCTCCTGTCAGTGATGTGGTGTTACCCCACCACCACCACTGTCTGCTTCTCAGCTGTAGCTGTCCCCCACCCCACCCCACCCCTTGTAGGCTGCTGGGGACTGTGTCCCCAAAGCCAGCTGGGACCAAGGAGGTGGAGGGAGAGGGGAGGCTGGCGGCTGACATCTCCCCTTCCTCAGATGCCAAGGGGTCCATCCGAGAGATCATCCTGCCCAAGGGCTTGGATCTGGACCGGCCCAAGAGGACCCGAACGTCCTTCACTGCGGAGCAGCTCTACCGGCTGGAGATGGAGTTCCAACGATGCCAGTACGTGGTGGGCCGCGAGAGAACCGAGCTCGCCCGGCAGCTCAACCTCTCCGAGACCCAGGTACCCCGCAGCCAGGCTTCGCAGTTCTGTACCAGGCTTCTGCCCCACCAACACCCGCCTGCTCATTCTCATTACCTAACCCGGGTTTGGACAGTGCTTCTCAGGGGAGGTGGAGGAGACGACGGAGCCGATGGGGAAGAAAGATCTGAAGGTTTCTTCCCCTTTCATAAAGCGTCCTTTTCCGTGTAGATCCCTACGTCTTCCAGGGCCTACATTCTGTACACGTTGGCCTGGCCCAGGAGGCCCAAATTCTATCCTTTAGTAATTCATAAAGGTTTCCAGTCTTGAAAATTTTCTGCTTACTTCTGCTTGTACAAAGAATTGACTTTTTGTCTGTTTTGGAGATGCTATTTCAGCCAGATTTTTAGTCACCCCTCGCTTTGGGGCCCCAGCTTTACGAAGCACCCAGGCCTATTCTGCAGGAAGTGGGATTAGAAAGATACACAACTTTGAGATAGCTGTGTCCCAATCTGGCTGCCCCTGCCCTGATCCGTAATGTTCTTTCTGGTTTTGTGTTGTGCTGGACCCAGTCCTGAGCACCACTCTGGCCTCCTGGAAGGCCTAGTCTTCCATGCTAATGGTGAGACTTGAGATGGGAGATGGGAGATGGATCTCTTGGCTCTGGGAGCCTGCGCTTTAGGTCTTCACATCAAATCTGTGTGTTACCCAGTGTGACCCAGTGATCCCTGAGCTCAGGGTGACTGTAGGACTAAGAACTCTGGGGGCTGGCCGAAGCAGGCCCCCAGGTTGCCCTAGGTAAAGCAGCCTTCTTTCTGAGGACTAGTTCCTCTCTCAGTGCCCAGCTTTGAAGCAGGTGGGGTGCATTTTAAGCCTGGGATTTGGGTTGAATGCTGAGAACTGATGACAGAACACATGGGATGTTCCTTTGTAGTTTGAATTGGCATAGTAGGTTTCCCTCATCTTTCTACCACTACCCCTTTTTAGTTTTCAAAATCTAGACTGGATAGCTTTTCCATACAGCTGCCACACTCTATTTTGGGTGACTGCTAGGTCAGAAGAGGGGTAGAGGGAGAAGAGGAATTGAGAGGGCAGGCTGGTAGAGAGTAGTATTTGGTCTACCTCAGCCTCCTATCTTCCTTTCATGATTCCAAAGTTCATGATGGAGAAAGCAGGAGTGGTAAATTAAGAGTATCATTCAGACCCTCAATCCAGCTGGTAGTGAGGGAGTGGGGCGAGTAGAGAAAGCTTGGCCTCTAAATTCATCCTGCACAAATTATTCCTTTTACAGACACCTTGCCTGCTTGCTACTGGTTTATAGTCAAGTCAGCCTAACAAGCAGGAAACAACCACTTCGGGGGCCTTCAGCAGGAATAGTAATTCTGCGGCTAAATTTGAATGCACTGGGCTATGGCCTGGGTCTAAGGAAGGCTGAGAAACTCCCCTCTTAGCCACCTGCTCCCCACATTGCATCTTGATTCAAGCCTCACACCCTCTATTGAAAATTGGGGCTCTCTGGCCAGCTGATTGACACATCTATGAACCCCAAATCTCACTGCTGGTAACACGCAGCCCAGTGAAATCTTTCCTGTCTTCCTCTGAGTTAGTGTCATGGATGTTTTTATTGTTTTATTTTTTGTGACCGGCGCGGGCCTCAGCCTGCCTCCATGACCCGGAAGCTCAGCCCAGTGGAGCTGTGTCCCCCACCTGGCGGCTGCAGCTTCGCCGGGCTCTTGAGGGGCCGGAACCTCTCCGGAGGCCCAGCGGCTAGTGGGGGTGCGGCTGGGTAGTGCTATAGGAGTCCTCGTGCCCCTGGAGCCTGCTCCTTGACGCTTGTCTTCCTTGTTCCCCTCTTTCACCCTCCTCGTACCCCGACGCGCAGGTGAAGGTCTGGTTCCAGAACCGGCGCACCAAGCAGAAGAAAGATCAGGGCAAGGACTCAGAGCTGAGGTCGGTGGTGTCGGAGACCGCGGCCACGTGCAGCGTGCTGAGGCTGCTGGAGCAAGGCCGCCTGCTGTCACCGCCGGGCCTGCCTGCGCTGCTGCCGCCTTGCGCCACGGGCGCCCTCAGCTCGGCGCTGCGCGGACCCAGCCTACCGGCCCTGGGCGCGGGCGCTGCTGCGGGCTCAGCCGCCGCCGCCGCCGCCGCCGCCGCCGCTGCCCCAGGCCCCGCGGGCGCGGCCTCTCAGCACCCACCGGCCGTGGCTGGCGCTGCTGGCCCGGGGCCCGCGGGGCCAGGGGGACTGCACGCGGGAGCGCCGGCCGCGGGCCATGGCCTCTTCAGCCTGCCGGTGCCCTCGCTGCTTGGCTCCGTCGCCAGCCGCCTGTCTTCCGCCCCGTTGACAATGGCTGGTTCGCTAGCCGGGAATTTGCAAGAACTCTCCGCCCGGTACCTGAGCTCCTCGGCCTTCGAGCCTTACTCCCGGACCAACAATAAAGAAGGGGCCGAGAAAAAAGCGCTGGACTGATTTTAAGTGTTTCCCTGTATTTATATTTATAGTATCTATTGTGGTGATATTTATGGATTCACGCGCGTTAGGCGCCCAGGGCTCCTGCGCTGGCCTCCTGGCTCCACCAGGCCTCTGACAGCTCTTACCACCAAGCTCTGCATCTCACTTGGGCTACTATCTTTTTTTTTTTCTTTCCCGCCCCGCCTCCAGCCCGCTTCCTTCTGAATGCAGGAGCGATCCAAAGAATTGAGGGGAATACCCGAATTAGCCAACCTGAAGTCCCAACCAATGCTCACCTCTGGAGGGCAAAGACTGGTTCTAACTCCGGGGCGCAGGACACCTGCTCTAGATCGGGCTGCTGGCGCTGCGGATTATACCTATGAATATTTGAAAGACGAAAGCTTTACGCAGACCCCAGGGGCTGAAAAAGCGTGCAGGTTTCTTTAGACCAAAAAAGGAGGACATTTCTTCCTCTTGCCAGAGAAACCAGGGCTTTTGGGAGGCCCTGGGCCCCCCCCTTTGCGGACCTCTCGAAATTGAAGATGCACACTTAGCTTCCTGGCGGACACTTTCTGCCGAGTTTTCCCTCTTTCAGGGAAACTCAGATCACAGCCGCCCTTGACCCCAGGGAAAAATAAACCAAGCATCATAGTAGGCAACGGTAGTGATAAATTTGATCTAATCAGCAATAAAGATTGATAATAACTACTACATCAAACCAGATGAAATGGAACCAGTTTTTAAATATTTGTAATAATGGAGTTTGGAAGGTGTAAGAAAGATCAGAATAGAGAATGCGCCACGGGGCAATGCAAAATTAAAAGTTCTGGGTGTTTTGACTTTAAACAGGAATTTAAAGGAGGGAAAGCAAAGAAAACGTCTCCAGTAAAGAAAAGTCAGACTCTTTTCTTCAAGGCTGTTTGGGGCAGTGCTGGACAGAGTCTCAGTCCTTCCCAAGAGCCCAGTGTGGCCGCAGGGAGCTGTCCGGACCTCAGCGCTTCGGCCCACGGCCTCTCAGACGCGTGGCTGGGGCAGAATGGCAGGGTTTGGAAACGAATCTTCACACCCATCGCCTCCTTTTCCACACTCCCAGATTAACAAAACCTTTCAAGCAGGCAAGGAACGCCTGGATTTCAGCGCAGTTCTTTCCCTAAGGGGAGGTAGGGACGCTGCCGGGTCGTCCCTCAAATCCCAAAGGTTTCCTGCTAGGCTGAAAGGCATTCACTGTCGCTCCCCAGCCACGGGGCTTTCGTGGTCCCAAGTCGGAACCCCGACTGTCGCGGTGGCGCGGCCTCACCCCTACCCTGCGCAGCGACGACAGTCCCGACAGCCACAGCCACCCGCATCTTAACCAAAATCACAGACCCAGACAGCGAGATGCGCAGTGTCTAGAATGTATTTGTCCCTCCGAAATGAGCGCAAACCATTTTTAAAAATAGTAACTTTATTGTAAATTATTTACGCTGGAAGCTTTTTTTCCCTTTCCCTTTTTTATTTTTATTTAGGCAAATAGTGAAAAAATAATGAATGATTCAAACGCGGGTAGGTGTCCCTGAATCCTGGCTACTAACTTTGTTCTGAATGTTTTGGCTATTTGGATGTTTTGTATTTATGTGGTGAGAGTGAAATATATATATCTATGATGATAAGTGAGGTGTATTTTTGTCTTATATTTGAAGGATAAAAATAAAAACAAAAAAGAAGAAAAAGAAGAAAGATCCAGGAAATGATGAGTCTCAGCGCGGGGACTCCTGGGACAGGGGGTGGCGGCAGCCGCAGTTTGGGGCCCTACAACTGGTACTGTGAACTTATAGGGTGAGGTGTGGGAGATTTTGGTTCCCAGAGAAACAGATGTCGATCTACAAGGACCCAGCATCCTTCCCCGACTCGCCCTCCAGAGCTCGGTTTGCTCCTAAAATATCGAGTCCCTCAGGCCCTCCCCCACCGTAAGTTTCTGGGTTTATTTAGGAACTTGTCTCCCATACCTAAAATCCCTGCCTCCTAACGCTGGCGGTTTCTAGAGTTTTCTAGCTGCATCTGCGTGTGGGATTTTATGCAATCACGGGGCCAGGACAGGAAAAATTTTATTCTCTTCTGACTTAGAACAAATCTCTCCGCCATCAATAGAAAAAGAAAAACCAACCTACCAAGCAAAAAAACAAAACAATTTTGAGGGAGCAAGAGAGTGAAATCTGTACTAACTCCTGGGAAAAGATTTCTCCCTCCATCTGGTCATCTGGTCCCAGGACCTAGGCCGTGGCTTAGGCATCTGGGGATCTCTGGAGAAGCCCCTCCTGAGCACGCTCTCCCCGCCGGGTGGGGTGCGGCTGGGACGCAGCCACAGCAGCTCTGGACCCTCCGACGACCGCGCCCAAACACCTGAGGGTTTCGGGAACCTGCTGATCCCACGCTGCACCCGCACAAGCCAAGCCTCCAACCCTTACTCTTGTGCTGGAACTGCACCCCCAATTCGAGGCATCCGAAAGGTGGCTGATGCTCAGTGTGGGCAGCGGAGCCCTTAAACTGAGTCGAGGTGCTGCGGACTTGGGGTCCCACTGCGAGCTCTCGGTTTTGCTGAGATTAAATCGGCCCACAGGCAGTTCACTTTTGTTTTGCAAAGTCTGTAGCATCCTTCAACTCTGCTGCCCCCTCCCCACTTCCTTTTTCTACTCTTCTCTCCTGTCCTGAACACCCTATCCCTTCTCTGAGCACCTCTGTCTCTAGTGGGCCCTCTAGCCTTGTCAAGCCTTGTCTCCCCCCATCTCCGCATCTCTCTCTCTCTCTGGTGCGCGTGCGCGAAAACACACACACACACACACACACACACACACACACACACACTTCCTTTTGGATTCCTTCCTTCTCCTGCCTGGTGTCCGAAAGGCGCAGGTGGTGAGTGGATCAGGCTGCAGCTTCTAGGCTGGTGGCAGGGGTTCTCCAAGGGTGAGAAGGGAGGAAGTGGCATAATTTTATGGAACAAAAGAAAACACAAAACTC
The DNA here is from genome assembly GCF_053883595.1 of Heterocephalus glaber. Classification (NCBI taxonomy): domain Eukaryota; kingdom Metazoa; phylum Chordata; class Mammalia; order Rodentia; family Bathyergidae; genus Heterocephalus; species Heterocephalus glaber. Next base: position 67,250,601 of record NW_028258320.1, read on the forward strand.
CCAGCTTCGGGGTTCCCAACCAGCTCTACCTTCTCTCCCAGAAGCCCCTGCCTGGGAAGTTACCAAACCAATCCCTCCTTCCAGCTCCCCCCACCTCTCTTTTTTGGTTTCTTCTCCATTAAAGAGGGAAATACCCATCACCCATCTCCTCTCCGCTGTCACCTCCCTTCCCTCCCTGGCTTTGGGCAGGGCTGCGGAGCTCCTTGCCTGCACTCAGGGAATGCAATTGATCTTAAAGAGCCTCTTCTGTTCTGAAAAAGAATCACAATTATAATTTTAAAACATTTGTAGACATTCATTTAATTTTAGTGCCCTCTTGTTTTCCCTTTTCTTCTCCAAGGGCCTCCAGCAAGCTGCCTTGGTGTCTGCTGAGGCCTCTGTCCCAGGGAGGAGGCAGGTGACCTCTGTGACAACAGCTGGCGCTGCCTGGGAGAAGGTGGGAGAAGCTCCTGAGAGTCCGAGGAACAGCTGGAAGGAGACTGGTGGTAAAGGCACCTCTGACTCAGGCCTGCACAAAGCCACATCCAAGTTGTGTCAGAGCAGAAAAGAAAAGGAGAGAAAACCTCTCACCAAACCCCTGTGCTTTTGGTGGTAAGGTTTGAGAAATTGTGGGAAGCCACTTGGGGAGTTGAACGGGGGCACATGTCCTATCCACCCTTGCCGCTGTCCTGATCTTGAACCAGAATGTATTCCTAATACGCAATATTTAGCAGCTCTTTATGGTTTACAAATCACATTTCACATACCGCAATCTTTTATTCCTAATGATGGCTTTGGGAAGTCCAAAACATTTTAAAGATTCACATACAGGATTGGAGCAAATTACTTGCTCAAAACCATAGGTCAGGTCCAACCACAATATTATAAGCTCCTCCTGGGCTAAGCCCTCCTCTTTGCATTTTTTCTTTCTCTCCATCCTTTACCCACTCTCCCTCTCTTTTTTCCTTCCCTCCCTCTCCTTTTTTGCCTCCCTGCTCTCTCTGTCTGCCCTTCCTTCCTTTCTTCCTTCCCTTGCCATGGTGCCTCACTCATGCTACTTGAAATTCTTAACCTGGTGGCAACCACACTGGCTAACTCTCATTTCCAGTCCTTTCTACTATGACAGCTGCTAAGTTTATTTGGTGCCTCCATCAAGAGGCCTGAATTTCTCTCTTATTCCTAGTTTCTTTGCTTGCAAGTGTCCTCAACTTTTCTCTACTTCCCTCAAGAGTGGCATATTTAAACTCCTTACCCTTTTTGGCCTGATACTTTCTTTAAATTTTTAAAAATTGAGATATAACATTAATATGCCAAACACCCATGTGATAAAGTACATGAAGTTTAAGTGTACAAATTGATGAATTAAAAAAAAAAACCCTTGAATAGCTCCAATAAAATCCTTTTAGTTTCTCCCCTAGGCCACATGATGAAAAAGTGTCTTTTGCCTATTTGGAAAGAGATGGTACCTCCTTGATGTGCTGTTGTCCCATAGGAAGCCTTTCCAGGAAATCTTTCTAAGTTTCCCTCAAGGATTTAGAAATCATTTATCTCTTCCAATCCCCGACACCCAGAGCTTAAGTGACTTAATTCAATAACTAATTGGAACTTAAAAACTCACTAGGTTAGGCTTTTTCAAGGTACAAACCACAGGCCAGAATCACCTGGACACTGGTTACAATGCAGCTTCCTATGCCTCAGCCCCACCTGAGCAACCAGAAGATCTAGCTGGGGCTCAGGAATGTGCATTTGTAATCAAATGTGTAATCACATTTGAATCAAAGTGATTCTCAGCCACACTACATTTGAGACGCTCTACACTAAATGACAAACTCCTCAAACATTGCAGCCTCCAGCAGCTGGCCCAGGTCCTGGCATTTGGTAGGAATACAATGAATGTTTGTTAAACAAATTAATCCACCTTTTCTGACACAGATTAGAGTTTCTTGGACTACATCATACCATTGTAATTTGATGCCATTTTTACTCTGGGAAATCTTTACATTTCAGAGGGTTTTTTTTTTATTCAAAGGGCTTTCATTCTGATAGAGCAGGAGGGGAAAGAGGAATCGACTCTGGTGGCTTCTCAGGTCTTGGGGAAGGTCTTTTATGAACCCAATTTGGGCCATGCTGTGGCCAGGCCACACCTGCACACTGCAGTCCCTGGTGGTTTTGGAAGGGCAGGAGGGGAGCTCTGCAGGGTTGCTGGAGGGCACTCATGTGCACATCCTTCGTGGTCAGATCTACAGGATTCTCTGGGAGGAGCCTCAGAGCTGTGAAAGGAGCGAGACCACCAGATCCAGAGAGCCGGCCATGGAGTGGATGTGGAAACTGAAAATTCCTTGACTAGCCTGATTTATAGTTGATACGAAATAGATTTTCCATCTAGAAACACATCAGCTGATCCTCCTACCTGAAAACAAAATAAACATTGTGCTGTGTGGTAGTGTTGCATCCGTTCTTAGAAATAAATCATATCATATGTATGTATACATATAGTATATATAATTTTTCATATAAAAGGTTTTTCTTCTTATAAAAGTATTGTTTATATAAAATTTTGTGATGCATTAGGTGCACAAAGGAATAAAACAGTTCCTCTTAATACTGCCTCTGTGTATGGGCTCTGCAGTCAGAATGACTTGGGGTCAAATCCCAGCTTGACCACCGAATAAGGTGATCTCAGTTAAATTACTCAGTTGGCTGCTCTAAGCCATTTCCATGTATGTTGAATGAAAATAATAATGGTCCCTAACTCATAGAATTGTCATGAGTATTTAATTGAATAAGACACATGGAGCATCTAGTGTAAGCCTAGAATATACACCCAGATGCTAGCCATTTACTATGTGACTGTATCCATATAGTAGCTCATGTTCTGAGATCCTCTGGGCCTCAGTTTTCCCGTCTGTAGAATGAAGAGATTGGCCTCAAAGTTCTTTCTCAGAAAGGACTTGGAATGTGGTTCAGCCAGTGGTAAGGGAAGTTACCCCCCTTGCCAATGGCTGGGTACTACAGCCATTAGTAAGCATAGCATTTTTACCAAAAATGATAAATTATTATTTTAATGATTCGGTGGACAGAACTCAACTGTCAGTTGTCAGACAGCTCTTTGCTGTCTCTCCTTAGGGATTACCTTATCTGAAGAGAGCTCCCTTGCCCCAGGTCATGCTCTACTTCCCAGGGTGGTTTCCAAAGACAAGACAAAGAGGGAAGCCTGGTCCTCGCGTCGCAACTTTGGACAACTTTGCAGGGTCACCCCATCTTCCAAACTCCCTGAAATGCTGGCAGCTGAGGTCCCTATTGAGATTTCATGCAGTTTGACTTATTCTTCTGTCTAGCCCTGTCCTGCCACGGCTGTTGAATTGGAAGCTCTCCCTGATACACCTCCCACAGGGACAAGAGAGGATGGTGGTAATGGGTATAGGTGGTACTGTGGTAGCAGACACGGAGAAGAGAGATGGCTTCAAGGCATTTTGCTGAGATTCAGCATATCTTAGTATCTGCTTGGAAGTGAGTGGTGGGGGCCTTGATTTCAACATTGGGTCCAAGTGGAACTTTGAAACCATTTCCTGAGCATCTGAGAGGAAATTAGATATGGAACCTGAAGCTGAGAAGGATTTGGTGGGGTAGCCAAGGCAGACTTGGTTCTGAGGATGGAGTAATGGCTGCAAGTTCCAGCAGAGGCCTCCAACTGAAGGCAGGAAGGCCTACAAGTATGAATAGAGTATCTTATCTCTGTTCTCTCCACCTGTGGCTTAATTGTTTTATCTGTGGATTCACCAGCTTTCTCTCCTGTTTGCACTTCTGATTCCATGATTCAACATTCATTTCATCATCATTGCCCTGTCAAAAATGTCCTCTTGGCTTATAGAATAAAGATCTCTACTTTGGTTTTTGTATTTTGTCCATTTTCAGTGATTTTTGTGACAGTTCACTGAGCTCTTGGACAGAGTGTACACGACACAGACAAGCAAACTGATAGAATGAGATGCACTTGCATCAGCTTGGTGTCCCCAGGGCATTGGTATGTCACATGTGTGCGCACACATGTACACATTTCAGAGTTCTTGCTTTTCTTTCACATAAATAGATTTATCCTATACATACTGCTTTGGGACCTTTTCATTTAACAGTGTGTTTTGGAGACCTTGTTATCTCATTGTTCATAGAAGTACCTATTCTATTAAAATCAATATAGCATTTTATAGTATGGGCATATAGAATCAAAAGATAAAAATATTTAAAATTTAGTGGGTACTGCCAGAAGCTGAACACATTTATGTTTCCATCATAGTTTTGGAAAATTAGATTAGGTAACTTGATTTGATTCCTTTGAGGCTCTTTGATTTCTTTGATTATTTGAGGCTAACTCCTCAAATAACTGGTGTTAAAAATGCACACCACATCAACTCCATGAAATGTTTCCAACAACAGAAGTTGTTCTTTCTCTTCTCTGGATCATTTATTTATCTTGTAGATGATGTAGGACCTCCTTTCATATTAAAAAGATTCATTTTCAAGGCATAAAAGTCTAATTTTCAAGGTTTATTACAGAAAAAAGTAGTGCTTTCCCCTTTTTGTTTGTTTGTTTGTTTATTTTATGGTACTGGAAATTCAACACAGGGTTGGTCTACCACTGCACTGCATACAGTAGCCCTTTCTATTTTTTATTTTGAGACAAAAACTTACTAAGTTGACCAGGCTGGGCTCAAACTTGGGATATTCCTGCATCAGCCTTCCAAGTAACTACAATTACAGGCATGTACTACCATCCCTAACTCCCTGATTTCATTCTTAAAAAGCAACCACTCTAAATTTCTTCATTTCCCTTGAATTCTTAATTCCTCCCATTCATATCCTTAATGTACCTAGAATTCCTCTCTTCCAATCAAAATACTTTATTTTCAGCATTTTGGGGGAAGTTAAATCAATGTAAAGTAGTTACAATGTTATAACAACACAAGCCCTAGTCATGGCTGAGTTGTGTACAATATATTACGAATCCATTTATTATCTTGTGCAAGTTTCATTTTATCTGGAATATTTCTCTTACTTTTTAAATTAGTTTTCTTATAATAATCAGTAATTCATTTCAAACTCTGTCATAAATGTAAACCTCTCACTAAACTCATACACATCAAATATTTCCCCAGTTCTGTCTTTCTGGAGAATCTGTCTTGGGGCTTTTGTCCTGCTCCAATTGAGACCACTGGCTCTTTAGACCTGAGACACAACTGTTTTTCTAGAATCTTCATCATTATTCAGGGCATCATAGCTTTTCATGGGTTGGAAATTCTATTTCAGGAATTCTGTGTCTTTCTCTTTGATGATTTACTGTCTTGTTTTGGTAGGGTACTTCCTTTAGTAGGTCCTTGAGAAATTTTATAGGGATTTAAAATTTTGTTTTTGTTTTTAAGCTTAAATGCCTGAAAATCCTTCTGTTCTAACTTTACAGTTACATGGCTGGATATTTAGATAAAGATGACTTGGTTGTAAATATCTTTTCTTTTTTTAAAGATACGGTCTCACTATATAGCGCAGGTTGGCTTTGAACTCACTATGTAGGCCAGGCTGGTCTTGTACTCGAGGTGATCCTCCTACCTCAGTCTCCCCAGTGCTGAGATTACAAGCGTGCATCACCATTGCTAGACTTGAAAATACCTTTTTGTGTGTGTGTGTGGTACCAGGGATCAAACTCTGGACCTTGCGCTTGCGAGGTAGGCGACGGTACCACCGAGCTAAATCCCTGGCCCTGAAAATACCCTTTTGAACTCATTTGGCAGACTTTATTGTCTCCCAGCCTCCAGTGTTGCTGTGAAGTCCAATGTTATACTAATTTGTGATTCTTTACATGTGCTGTTACTTCTCTCTCAAAGTTTTTAGGATCTCTTCACAAAAATGTGCTTACAGTTGGTCTTTTATTTTTTTACATCTAATGCACTGCTACTCACTGGGCCTTTTCATTTAGAAACTCATTTATCTTGAAAAATTTCCTTGGTAATTTCTCTCCTTCTTTTTCATGTGGATATTTTTCTTCTGAAACTCCTGTTATTTTGAAGGTGGATCTCACGGGGTACTCTTCCAATTTTTTAATTCTTCTTTTCCTTTTTTTATTACTGGAAGTTTTTAATGAATTAAAATGTACAAAGTACTTAGGATTAGTGCCTGGTCAGTTTTATCTTCTAATATGCCTGCTGAAATTTTCATTTTGCCTATTAAATCTTTAATATATAGATAGCTGACTTTCTAAATCTGTATTTTCCAATATGGTATCTGCTATTCAATGTGGTTATTTAATTTTAAGTTACATACAATTAAAAGTCAGTTCCTTATTACTAGCCACATTCCAAGTGCTCTCTGGTCACGTGTGGCTACCCTCTTGGATAGCACAGACACAGAACATTACTATTATTATAGGATGCTGCTTTGGATAATGTTCTAAGTGTTCTTCTTTTTAAAAAATAGTGTCCTTTTCTTTTTCCAAGGATTTTGGATTTTTCCAAGAATCTATGTTCTTTTTCCAACTATTTTATGTCTCTGATGATATTAATGGTAATTTGTTTGAAATTTCTTCTGAACTCTTATTCTGCTGGATTGTTCACATTTGTATTGGGGCAGATCAAGCCCAAATGAAAGTGTTCTGTGTGTGGAGGGGGCAAGTTGACTATTGAGCTGTGTGGTGATCTAATAGAATGTTTTCATAGGGATGAATATCAATACCTTTGGTTCCTTTCTTTTATGTCAGGTTTATCAGAGAAGAATTTTCCATTCTCCTAACTGGATGTTATAGGCCTAGTTGCCAATGTTCTAACAGCTAAGTATGTTGAGAGAAGGTAGGAGTCTTATCGGCCAGTATGTAGAATTCTACTTATTCCTTTTTTCTTTTAGTCACATTTCTTTCTGGGTTACAATGCCCAGAAAGTAAACCATTAGTATTCTGTTGAGGTAACAGAAAGGTAGTGTTCTGGCTACTTGGAATAGATGGAACGGGATCAAACCAGGAGTCCAATGATCTTGTTTATATATTTATCTTGTGTCCTGCAACCTTGAAGAACTCATGTTAGTTCTTTTTTTTTTTTTTTTTTGGTACCGCGAATTGAACTCATCACCCTGCATTTGCTTCCCTGGCCCTCATCTGTTAGTTCTGATAGTTTATTTTATGAATTGGAAAGTCATTTCATAGTTTCTCAAGAGGAGTCATGGCACCTCATGAAAAAGAGTGAACATAGTTGAAATCTATTGAAGAATGAAATGAGCTTCTCCTCTCTGAAGAATAAAGGCAGTACTTTCAGATAGGACAATTACTAATAAATTATTATTATAAGATGGTCCATTCTGACTTAGCCTCTTCAGGACCATGGAAATATGGGGTTACAATATTGTGACTATGATTCAAGTTGTAATCTCCACCTTAATCAACAAACTGTTTCTCAGAAGGGAGAGATATTGGATGATTAAGAAAATTCTCTCCTCAGCATGAGGAAAGGCATCAGAGAACACACTGAAAATGGGATGGTGGTAGGTTTAACAGGATACCTTCTACATCTCTGAGGTTCTTCATTTCTTGTTCCCATAATTCTTATAATTCCATTGGCTGGATTTCTGTGGAAGTTTCTTAATATATCTCCTTTTTATTCCCTACAGCATGTCCTCTATATTGTAACTACCATGATATTTCCCCAATGCAGATGCAGTCATGTTACTTCTCTGCTTAAAGCTTTTCACAAGTTTCCCATTGATCTTAGAATAAATTCGGTTTCCTTAGAATCTCTGACAAGGCCATTCATGATCAAGGCTTGAATATTTCTCTTTGCTTTTATACCTTTATGCTTTTTGGCCTAGACTTAAAGAGCTTCAGTGCATTGTTCAGAATATGCACAAACTGCTCCCTGTGGCAGGAACAGAGCATGTTTCACTATTAAGTCATTCTTCTTGACCCTCAGCCACATCCTGTTCATCTCATGATTTCAAATCCTCTTTCAGGTCTCAGATGTCACTCCTCTTGAGAAACCTTTGATCCCAGTCTGGAGTAGATGCCTTTTCTTTGTGTTCCCATAGAATCCTATACTTTCCCTTTTACATCACTAATCATGCTTTAATATAACAAGTTTACTTGTTTGCTTTCCTAATATTCTGTAAATTCTGTGAAGGTAAGGATCACATCTGCCTTATTCACTTTAGTTCACCATGAACAGAGTACCTGGGTGATAGTAGATGTTAATAAGCCTTTATTGAAAAATTATTTTAGTGTGTGTGCTCCCAGGTCTTGTTTATACAAGCACTTTAACATCTGTTGATTAAACAACTAGAATCACACCCCACATACATACATACATACATGAGAAATTCAGTGAGAAAAGCAAATTCCAGCCTGTTTTAAAGATATGGAGCCTGAGGCATGAAGAATCAGTGTGTCAGTTAAGGGATTGTAACTTAACTTTATTTTACTGAGTTCCTGGAGTACCACTCTGAACATCACGTCTAACTTGGGAGTTTTAGCTTACCATCACATGTGCTCTACCCTCAAATTTCCCCTTGAATTAGGGCCATTTTCTTTCATTGCCCCAAACCCAAGAACCTTCATATTAGAACCAGAACCATCACTACTCCCTGAAGCTTAGTAATTCTTTCAAGTCAGTATGTTTGGAAAAGCAGCCTGGCATGCACAATCAGGTAGAGGTAATTTGGAATATAGGAAGACGCTGACTGCCCCAAGTCAGGGGTCATTTATATTTGTATCGATGGTCAAGTGGGCTAATTACTCCCCTTTCTTCTCTTAAGACTTGAGGGCCAGGGATTTAGCTTAGTGGTTCCACTGCCTGCCTTGCAAGCACAAGGTCCTGAGTTCGATCCCTGGTACAAAAAAAAAAAAAAAAAAAGACTTGAATCAACTGAAAACTAGTGCCAAATAGGGCCCCAAATTTAAGTGGCAGCAAATGGCTGTCAAGGTGGTCTGTTCTTTCCTTCTTACCTGGAACTGAATTTCCCATCCAGTTATAGGCAGTCACTACTTTTCTGGGGGGGGGGGGTTACCAGGGATCCAACTCAGGACCTTGCACTTCTGAGGCAGCCGTGGCGCCATTGAGCTAAATCCCCGCCCCTCCCATCTAGCTATAGATAGACAAGGGGAGGAAGGAGAGTAGAGAGGGATAGTACTCCTGCTTTTTAAAGCACCCAGACTGGCCCCATGACTGTTAGTCCTCACTAGCCAGATGGCATTCCCACTTTTTTTTCCATTTGTGACAGTCAGAGGCACTTTTACCATTCCTAGAACTTCCCTAAATTCTAGGCTGAGCTATCCTTTACAAAGTACAACAAAGTATTTTCTATTGTTCTTAAGTTTGACAATCTACAAAAAGTTGATGCTTCTCACTGTTCTCTTGCATTTTTTTACTGTTTGGAATTCTGTTCCTAGGTGTATGATTCATAGCAGGGACTTCAACATTTGTTGACTAACATATTGGAATGACAAAGTTAGCATATTAGGGCAGCTTATTTGTGGCTCTGTGATTTCGTAAGTATAAAAATGTATGTTAAAAGATTTTCTTTACATATGTGAAGTGATATTTCATTGTGGTTTTGATTTGAATTTCTCCCATGATTAGCAATATTGGCACTTTTTCATATACCTGTCTGCCATTTAGGTATCTTCTTGGAAGAATGTCTATTCAGGTCCTTTGCTCATTTTGTAATTAGTTTTGGGGGGTTTCTTCTAGTGCTTTTGAATGTCCTTTTTTATTGCTGTTGAGTTGTAGGAGTTTCTTATATGTTTTGGATATGAATCCTCTGTTATGTATAAATATAAATATTATATTATAAATTATAAATATTTTCTCCCATTCTATAGGTTACCTTTTCATTCTGTTCATTGTTTCCTTTGCTGCCCATGAACTTTTTAGTTTGAGATAGTCCTAGTTGTTTATTTTTGCCTTTATTAAAGCTTATGTTTTTAGGATTATATTTATAGATTCATTACAAAGACAATATCAAGGAGATTTTACTCTATGTTTTATTCTAGCATTTTTATGATGTAGGTCTTATGTTCAAGTCTTGAATGCATTTTGGGTTGGTTTTTGTGTATGGTATAAGGGTCCAGTTTTATTCTTTTCTTTATGGATATCCAGTTTTCCCAATACCACTTATTGAAGAGATGATCCTTTCTCCATTGTATATTCTTGCACCTTTGTAAAAAATTACTTAATTCCTATCTGTAAGGATGACTATTGTCAAAAAATCAGACGTTAACAAAAGTTGGTGATGATGTGAGTATCATAAACTGGTAGATAGGATCATTGGTGATAGGATCATAAACTGGTAGAGCCATTACAGAAAACACAACAGAAGTTCCTCAAGAAAACTAGAATTACCATATGATCCAATAAATCCTACTTTTGAGTATTCAGTATATCTGAAGCAATTTAAATGAAAGCTGAAAAAGATATGTGTATTTTCACAGCTATTGCAGCATTATTCAAAATAGCCAAGATACAAAAACAATCTCAGTGCCTGTGGGCAGATGAATGGATAAAGAAAAATGTGATGTACATGTACGTACCCATACACCCCCAAATGTTATATTTATTATTCAGCCTTAAAAAAGAAGATAATCCTGCAGTTTATGACAAAAATGGGTGAACTTAGAGGAGATTATGTTAAGTAAAATAAGCCAGGCAAAAGAAGAAATATACTGCATTATCTCACTTATACGTGTAATCTAAAGAAGTTGAACTCATAGAAGTACAGTGGAAAGGCGGTTCCTAGGAGTCAGGGGTGGGAGAAAAGGGCTTTTGGTCAACGTGTATAAACTTTCAAATGTAGCACGTGGCCACTACAGTTAATAATAATGTAGTACATACTTGAAGTTTTCTAAAGAGTAAGTGTTCTTAACACATACACACAACCTCCCCAAATGAGATGATGGGTATGTTAATTAGCTTGGGGAGATTACCTTACAATGTGTATGAATATTAAAACAATGTGTTGTATACTTTAAATATATATGATTTGCATTTGTCAATTCTACCTTGATAAAGCAAGAGAAAAAAAAACTTTTGCATGTGCTTTATGCCTCTCACTCCCACTGTATACTTCATTGGCCATGTCCCACTCTCTCCCAAACCATTTAGAAATAGTTGTAGACATCATGAAATTTCACCCTTAATTATTTCACAATCTTCTAAGGACATTTTGTTGCACAACTATGATACTATTATTACATCTAAGAAAATTAACAATTCTGAGATATTACCTAATATCTATAACATATTAAGATTTCCCCAATTATATAAAAATGTATTATAGTTATATTTTGTTTCTTAAATCCAGTTTAAAATTTAGGTTCGTGTATTTCACCTGTTTATTTTACCTCTTTTGTTTCTTTTAATCTATCCATCCATCTCTACATGTTTTTTCATTTTGTTTTGTTTTGTTTTGTTTTTTCAGTGCTAGGGATCAAACCTAGGGCTTGATGCATACTTAGCAAGTACTCTAGCACTGGGCTGGGGATTTAGCTCAGTGGTTCCGCTGCCTGCTTCATAAGCCCAAGGACCCGAGTTTAATCCCTGGTACCAAAAAAACAAAAACAAAAACAAAGAAGAAGTACTCTAGTACTGAGCTATATCTCTAACACTGTTTTTTTTTTTTTTTGGTAATGGGGATTGAGCTCAGAACCCTGCACTTGCGAGGCGGGTGGTTGCCACTGAGCTAAACCTCTGCTCTTGTTTTTTTTTGTTGTTGTTTGTTTGTTTTGTTTTTTAACCTAGAATAGTTGTCTGATTTCTTTTTTCCTCTATAATATTGACTTTTGGAAAGTCCAAACCAGACCCCTTATAGGATGAGATGCATGGTGGATCTGTCTGATAGTTTCCTCATGGTGCCACTGAACACGTCTCTCTATCCCCTGTATTTCTTATGAACTAAAGTGATATACGGAATTACTAGAGCACTTCATAGAAGAAATGTTGTAATGATTTTCTCATATGATCTGAGGAGGACAACAGTTTCATTTTACAATGATCACATATCTACTGAGTTCATGGTAGGTAGCATGTACTATGTTAATAAAGTTGGGGAATGTAAAGAAACAATATATAATATATAGCCTGGCACATGATGGATGCAATATGCATATTTATTGGTTGCTAAACTACATTTTAAAAAGATAATTGACATTGTACGGCAACGCATGGCAAAGGTCAAGTGAATTGCTGGAATGAAATGGTAATTTAATTTAACAAAATTTGAATTTGGTTGACTAGAGCTGCTGCTAGGAGGTGTGAGCTAGATACTGTGGATGAAGCTAGATACTGGAAATACATTGATCTAGACAACCCTGGTCTCTGCTGTGGAGGAGTAAGTACCTCAGCATTCAAAAGTCAGGAAATAAATTTAGGTGAGAAGAAAGAATTTGTGTTAAGTTAATATGGTGCCTAATTGGATTTGGAGTCTGGTTCTGGAAGACTTTGAAGGCCACACAACTCATCAGAAAATATACAGCATTGGTTTTCCAATACAAAGAGATATGGAGGAGAAAGAGGTTGACTTTGGGCACAGTTCTTTACAATTTACAAGGGTCTTACTTTCTTCATTTGTAAAAGAAGAGAAACAATAATAGCTCATATAGTTCATATCTACTGAGCATGTGCCATGTAACAGACACAAGTTTAGGTCATATATAAAAATACTGTACATTAAGAATATGCTTATAATTTCTGTATAAATATTAAAATACTTATAAATCTGTTTATAAAACATAACTTAATATATATTATATAACATATATATATATATATAATCTCCTTTAATCTTTATAATATCTATATAAGCCAGTCTCTGGAATTATTTCCACTCTAGAGATGAGGACACTAAGGAATACAGAGGACAAACAATTTTTCCAAAATTACATAGCAGAATTATTAGCAAGTAGACACTAAAAAAAAAAAAAGAAAGAAACTAAAAGTTTACATAGTACAAATGGTGAACCAGTTGTCATAGTTTAGATTTCTGGAATATTCTTAGGACAATGCTCTCCATCTGAGTAGGATGGGGTAGAAAAGGAGATGGCCAACACAACAATGCGTAAAGCTTTGCAGTGATCCAGCTGGGAGGAAGAAGTCCCTTTCCCCAAAACTACCTGGTAGGGAAGGGGATTTTAAGACAGTTTCGACAGGCAAGCACTAACACTTATGGAACACCTGAAGCATACAGATAACTGTGGGTTCTGTGAGGAAGAAAGAAAGTGAACATTCCCTGAGCACAGATGACAGGTGCCATTACCTTGTTTTCTTTAGCTGCCATTTACTGGGCACCTTCTATAGGCCAGACCCTTGTATATAATTATTTTTCATTCACACAACAATACTGTAAGGTAGGTATAACTGGTGCTATTTTTCTGGATGAGGGTTAAAGGTAAGAGAGTCTCCTCCTCTCTCTCCCCCTCCTCCTCCTCCTCCTCCTCCTCCTCCTCCTCCTCCTCCTCCTCCTCCTCCTCCTAGTGCCTGGGAGGGAAGGAGGAATAGGTGGAGGGGAGGAGGAAGAGGAGGAAGAGGAAGAGGAAGTGGAGGAGGAGGAAGAGGAGGAAAGAGATCAAATTCAATCCCTGACTAGTCAGACTTCACAGCCCATGTTGGACCAAGAATCTGACGGTAGGATTTCCCGATTTTATGAGACTGTTGACCCAATTTTGTGGAGGAACCAATCACTTAGCATAAATTCTCAAAGTAACTTATGACCTCAAAAGAATAAAGAGCTATTGTCCTAGACTGTCAGAAGGACCCCTAGATATCAAAGTCCTCCTGACCTCACTTCAAATTTGGGCAAACAGAGGCACAGAAAAAGAAAAGAGTCTGTTACAGTGATTCAGTAGCAGGGCCAGCACTCGAACCCAGTCCTCCTGCCCTCGTTCATTGTATTTCTTTTCTGATGTCTCACATGAGAGTATTGGAGGTGAAGGATTTAGAACTGTGCCCTGGACCACACTGCCTTCCACACTCTCTTAGCAAGGAGTCAATTAGGCACCTCTGGAGGGAAGTGAGTTAACTCTTCAAGGGCCAGGTACTAATTAGTACTCTGTAAATCACCACTTTGTAGGGTACCATTAGAAGTGACTGCTCTACAGTGAGCTGGAGTGTAGAAGAGTAACCCGGCTATCCACGTACTGTTTCCTGCCAAGTGCAGGGCTTTCTTTTCAAGTCAGGAAGTCCCATGCAGGCTATGGTGAGGCAGGCCTCCTCTGAGGAGGTGCTGGAAGGGGTAGAAAGGGTAAAGCAGGGCCAGCTGCTTTCTGCACTGAGCCACAAAGTTCTGCCTGGATGAACGAGTGTCTTTAATAGAAGGAAGTGCAATCGGGGTCACAGCTCTGCATATTTTATCTTCTGCAAAGCCTTGCAAGATGCTCTAACTCTTCCTAACTTGAAACCACAGCCTCTTGCCCATTTCCTCACTATGCTCTCAAGGATCATTTTATTCTGTTCATCACCTTGCTGGCTTTTAATCAGTATTTACTGATTAAGTTAATGAATGAGATTACTTGGGTTTGAATCTTGGTTGTACTATGTACAAGCTGGGTTATTCTAACAAGAAGTTAACCTCTTTGAGCAGTAACACATATGGTTATCTGGTAAAGCAGAAAATGGAAGAAGGTCTCAATAATGGTCAAGAGAACCCCTCATGGGACCGGGGAGAAAGAAATAGCAGGAGCCAGCCTCCTCCGGCAACTTTGAGGAGACTGACAGCTTTGTTGCAGCCTGCTTCTGTGGCTGTCATGGCCCTTGGGATCCAGTCTTGAGCCTAGGCTCAGGTCTTGCTTTGATGAATATTAAGCTCATTCCTCGGTCTGGGTCTGTCTCAGTAACACTGCGGAACTTAGCAAAATCAAATTTCTCCCATTATTTGAGGGATATTTGGAGGAGATTCCTGCCCAAAGAGAATTCAGGGTAAAAGGTTTAGGGTTTCTAAAGAATGGTCCCTTCTACTTCAGAGAAGTTTCTGCTTCTTTGCTTTGTTCAAGAGATGTCTATTGTTTCCAGATAAAGTCTCTGGGTTTCAGACCTAATTATGATAGGTCTACCAGGAGTTAAAAGCTGTCTGACATTAGACCAATTGCCTAGAAATCATGACACTCATAAGAAATAGTCATCTCTTTATTTGAATAAAAACAAAGTATTCCAGGCCAGATTTTAGAAATACATTATTTTAATTTTTAAAGGAAAAGAATTCTTTAAAGAGAATTGTCAACGATCAAAACTGGTTGATGAATCACGTATGTAACTATGTAATTAAATATCTCCATTCAGAGACCTGCAATTAGAGTTCTCCGTCTACTTACCCATAGTGATTCATTCTTGCTAATATGCTAAGGAAGATGAGAGTCAGAAAGAGAAATTTTAATGTGAATTCTCCCATAATCTGGATGAAGAGGCAGGGAGAATATGTTTTGGGTGGGAGGCAGGAGACCTGGGTTCTAGTTGTTCCTTTTCTATTTCTCATGACCTGTGGGGTTTTGGCCAAATCCCTAAGACCATTTGAGCCTTTGTTTCCTCAGCTATAAAGCACAATAATAATAATACCTACTTCAGAATATGATTAGGAAGCCTTAATGAAAGAATGGGTGTGGTAGAGATTTGTGAATTTCAAGGCATTGTAAGGTCCCAATGCATTTCAATATCTGCTTTCTTTTCTTCTCAACGCAGGCCAGGCCCTCTGTCAGTGGTAGGAAGAAAGGCTTTAATGTACAATATCAGCCATTGTGTGGTGGCAAAGACACACAAATGAAGGGCTAAGGAGCTTTGTTGGCTGTGTCTGTGATTGACTAGAGACCTTGCTCTGATGAGCACAAATTTATTTTTAAGAGAATCGCTATGTACTTGATGGGTTGGGACTTGGCCTGTGTATGTTCCTTCTCCACAGCACAGGATCGCTGCAGGTGTGGCCGGTGCTGGGGCAATGACTTTTCTGGATTCACCTTTAAAGAGAAACCGCCCATTGGGAGCAAGTAGAGGTCACAGTGCATTGTGGCAAGGACATCAGGAGTTCACCGGGTTCAGTCTGAAGTCTCATTGTGGGGGCCACAGGGTGGGAACTGAGGCTTGCACTCAAGCAGGATGTCAGAGCTGGGAAGTACTCTACAGATGGTCTAATCCAGTGGCCTCAAATTGTGGTTGAGCTACAGGATCACTAGGAAACTTGCAAATTCTTGGGTCTCATCCCCCAAATCTCCTGAATCAGAAACTCGGGCTGAGGTTTTGCGGTCTGTGTTTAACAAGCCTTCCAGGTGACTTGGATACATTTTAAAGTTTGAGAAACACTGCCCTAATTGCGTAGATTTTGTAAATCCTTGTAAAATGCCGAGCCCAGTGCCTGGTATATAGTAAACTGTGCTCTACAGCCCAAATCAGATTTCCTGGCTGTTGCTTTTTCCATGACAGCACATTTTGTATGGTCGTGCTCGCTGCTGTGTCGTGGCCATGATGTGCGAGAGCAGTTGCTGGGATTGTTTTGAAGAGGGCGTGGGCTGACTGAAGCGGTGGTAGAGACCTGACATTGGTCTGAAGAAGCAAATAGTCGGACAGCTTCAGCCCTGAGGCCTTCAGTTCCCATTTTGTGTCACATCAAGGGAGAATTCTGTTCTCCTGTGGGATAGGACGGATGTTCCCGAGAAGAAAAGTAGTTTCTTTTTTGACTTAACCATCAGTGGAATTCAGTATAAACTCAGTGCATTTTACTTCTTTTTTTTTGGTACCGGGGATCGAACTCAGGACCTTGCACTTGTGAGGCAGGTGCCAGAACCACTGAGCTAAATCCCAGCCCCAGTGCATTTTACTTCTATGATTGAGTTTCTCCATCTGAAAAGTGAAAATAATGTGATTTCCCTATTGATTTAATTGACCAAGACAGGTAAATTATAAGGTAAGAGCCTAGGAAGAAAGATTTTTCTCTATTAAAATTTAGTTTCATTTTTATTTTTGTGATTATAAATGTAATACATGTTAATGCCTTTGGAAAACCTTACAGAATTTTTTTTTTTTTTTAAAAAAAAAAAACACCCATAATCTTACCACTCAGAGAAAAAACACTGTTAATGTTTTGGTGAATTTCCTTCTGACCTAGAATTTTAATGAAAACAGTATGATATCAAAAGACATTGTCTGTTGAAGAAAGCTTCCATGTATTGAGTGCCTGCTCTGCGCAAGACAGCATGCTAATTGCCAAAGATGCATTAAATCAGTTACTCCTCACAACAATCCTGTACAGTGGGGGATCCAAACTTCACTCCATATTTAGAATCATCCAGAGCAGCAGTGGGAGTGGTCTGTGGAGCTATGATTTAAAAATCTGAGGTCCATGCCTCAGACTGATTATATCAAAATTTCTGGGGCTGGGACCAAGGCATCATCAGTCCCTTGAAAGGTTTCCAGATGATTGCAATGCACAATCAAAGCTAAAATTCTTCTGTAACGTATGGAGACCAATGGCTCCCAAGCTTTAGTGACTGGGGATCTTGCAAAGACACAGTTGGCTGGGCCAGCTTCTTATTCAGGGCTCTGTAGGGCAGTTTGAGCATAAGTTCCCAGTTCTGCTAGCCCAGGGAAAACCTTGAGAATCTCTGAAGGAGATTATATAGATTATATAAATATAGAAATAGATTAAATAGATCATTTTACAGGTAAGAAGAAAACGAGGCTCAGATTAAATAAATTTGCCCAAGGTATATAGCAAGAGATTTAGGAAGTCAGAATACAAGCCTGGGTTTGCACAGTGCCTAAAACTGTCTCACTCCTTGATTTCCACACCCCACAAGTGTCCCTTTGCTAATGTCCATTCATTTGAAGTAAGTTGTACCCCTGGTAATACCTACTTTTTTTAACCTCCTGGTTTGTCTGCACTTTCAAATGGTACAGGTAAGGAAGTAGCTGCCTAGTTAGTCTCAGAAACAAAATAGTCATCAGAAACACGGGTTAATGCTTTGCTAAGTTTCAACCCAGTTTTCATAAATGAGGAGCACTGGGCAGCTTCAGGGAAAAATTATCTATAAGAACTCATCACAGAATTGCTGAGGGAAAACTCCCTTTGGCTTTCCCTTTAACTTTAAAAGACTTCCCATCACCATTCACTGAGGAGTCACAGGGTTAGGGGTGGAACCCCAAAGTCTGTTCTCACTGGTAAGTTTCCTATTGTTGCTTCCTGGAGACATGACCAGGTAGGGTAGCATTTGCCTCAGCCACAGTTGTCACACATGCTCTCACTAGTTTTCAGTGTTTGCCTTTCATTGTATTATAACACAGCTGAAGTTTAGATTGCCATATATATCTTCAATAAATTAGAGAACTGTACACACTTTACAAACTGATTTGGAAATCTCATCGGAGCCATGGAGCTGGCACGGTTGCTCCGGTGACAGCAGAGCTGTGATAGACATCATACTTTGCTACTTCTTTCTCTAGGTCCAGGGCTTGCTGTGGAATGGGACTTGTGAGTGAGAATTTGAGGCTTCAGGGGAAAGATTTCCAGAAACCACCTTGCTGGCTGCAATCTTAGAGAGAGGCTGCTGGCGAGAAAATGTAGTCATTCATATCACGGTGTCTCTAGACCACACTGTGCAGTATGACCAGGGGTGAATGACCTCACTTTTCTGAGATTATTTCCTCATCTGTTAAATGAACATAATGAAATCCTACTTTTAAGAGTAATTATGATGTTCACTTAATTGCTATCATCCATGTAAAGAAGCTTAGCACTCTACTTGGTATATAGAAAATGCTCAATAGATTACTACTTTTGTTATAAGTCAAAGATGAGGAGGTAAGTGGAGGTTTTCAGCTACAGTATTCCCAAAGATACCTTCACTGCAAATATTATTGAGAACTTACTATATGTCCTGCATTGCTATAAGCACTATATATATGTACAGTATTAACTTTTTTTTTTTTTTGGTACCTGGGATCGAACTTGGGACCTTGTGCTTGTGAGGCAGGTGGCGGCACCACTGAACTAAATCCCCAGCCCTCAAAGGATAAGTCTTATGAGGTGTATGTAGGGAAAGCCTCCTGGGAAGAAAGGTGTGACATGGTCACACAAAGAAAGACAAGCATGCATAGGGAACATGACTGGTAGTCTGACTCAGTCCCCAAAACTGTAAGTAAAGGAGGAGTCAGTGTGAGGTGTGAAAGAGAACTGGGAGCTTGTTTTTCTTTGGCCTTGAACATTAAGCTAGGAAGTCAACTGTATCCCATCAAACCTGCTGCTTCTGTTGTTACTCCCAATCATTTTCCTGGTCATTGATCCTAAAGGCTTATTTCCTGAGAAAATGCACAGGAAATCACAGTCATTTGGGTAGTGGGATATGGTCAAGCCAGAAAGACTGAAAAATAACCATAAGTGTTCCTCAGCATTGTTTAGAAAACATGCTATCATCATGGTTTATTTTTGGACTACATGGGCAAAATCTACAGTAGCAAACATGTGCTTATGAGAATCAGGGATAGGGGTACAAAGACCAGACTTTAGTCCTAGCTCTGCCAAATACCAGCCATTTGACTGTGGCAAGTCATTTGGCCTTTCTGGACCTTGGTTCCTTCATCTGTAAATAAGAATAAGTATTCTTAGTTTGCTTACTTAATATGATTTTAAGAAACATGCAGTAAGATAATCTGAACAAAAACCATTTGTTTACTGTAAAGCACATATATCAATGTTCTTTTATAGCATTTGCTAATTCTGATCAATAATGGGCAAATATTTATTGCATACCTTTCTGATATGGTTGTCCCAAGTGCTGTGGAGACTTCTGAAGTAGAGGTTCAGGCTGTGCCTTTGGAGAGCTGGCTGTCTAGTTGGGGACATGGTGTGTTCACATAGACACAGTGTCACCAATATGAGATCTGCAGAGAAAGAGTTCATGGATTTGGACATCACTGCAGAGTCAGGTGGTCTAGGACAGCTTTCTGGCAGGGATGTGCTTCTGGGCTGTGAAGGCTGGGGAATCTGGTTGAATGGAGGAATGTACATCTGAAGTCAGGAGACTGATGTGTGACCAGAGGTGGTAGCAGCAGGGCTGGAAGAACATGTGTTGAAGGAAAGGAAGATAAATCTAGCTGGAGTCTCATTCAACTCAAGTAGTTTACACAGAGTCAGACCTATTAGATTTTCACTTTGGAGGTTACTAGTGACAAATCATTTGGAGGCTATAAATGATAAATAACTTCAATAGTAATTATAAATTAGTGAGCAGTTAATATTACCAGACTCAAGGCTGAGGTTTTTTCAGTAAATTCCATAACTGCCCATTAACTTCTTACCAACTATACGAAGAAGTATTATTACTCCATCTTATGGACAGGAAGACAGAGGCTTCTTGTGGCCACATGACTGGTCAGAATAGGAGTCAAATCTCAGGTTGTTAGGCCTCAAATCCACCATCTTTACTATTATTGTGCACTTTCTTGTGTGTTTTTAAAAATGTTTTCTGCACTCATTTATGACTAGGGAGTTGTATTAGAGATTATCTTGCTTGAACCCCACGGCTCAGTACAAATGCCATCCATCTCTTTCATAAAATCTTGCGCTTTTTTTCCCAGTAGGAATTTTTTCTCTGTAAGAATGCTAAGAACTAAGCAATACTCTATATTTTCTGTTCATGCCTTAGTTATGTGGGTACAAAAGTGTCTTCCCCCATTAGTTTGTTCCTTAGACAGGTATCCTGCTCAGGACTGCTTCTCAGCACCAGTTTGCTAATAACTGCATCACAGGGCAGAAATAGTTCTTAAAACCCATAACCACTAAGGCAAAACTCATGTGAAATTCATGTAAAAAACCCCTACATTATTAGGTTATATTTCTGTCAGATTAAAAAATAATGAACACAGAAAGAAAAAAAGGCCTGTTTTTATAATCATTCTGCCAAAATGGGCCTGAAGAAACAGATGACAATGAATTCAGTGGTGTAGAGGTTCTCGTGGGTCTAGTGTGCAAAGCGTCCATCTCCTTGCCTTTAGTCAGATAATAGAAAGAGTAAAGGTGCTGGGCCAATCATTGCTCTGGGTCCATTCTTCCATTGATGATTAAAGGATTTATGGAGGTAAGTCCATTAATGTTAATGGAAGTTACAAGTGTAATTCCCCTTTTTCATCACTGAGAGAATAGAGCTTTATATTCCTTGGGTAATTATGGTACTGGGCACTGTTAGGTTTTTCAGTTAACTTTTTCACCTGCCTTTCCTGCTTGGGCTCTTAAGAAAGGAACTGAATTCTTCCGTTCAGAAAGGAAAATTGCCAAAATATCTGAGAGGTGAAACAAATGTAACCAGATCCACTGGATGGAGGGGGAAAAAGCAAGAAAACACTAGGACAGGAAGCTCGGGGGGTGCGGGTCTGCTAATTTTCAGATCCCAGGAAGCATGTCGGGGTTTGGATTTTCTAACAATGCAGGGCTTTTCACCGGCAGCCCATTTCCTCAGGTATTTGAAGTGAGAGGAAAATAAGTATCTGAACATTTGGCTGAATTACTTGTAGCATGTAAGATTTGAGTTGTAATGCCTCTGTCTTTGCAGAGCCTAACAAAGAATTAATCTTGGTGTTTGCCTAAGAGAAATACTTACCTGAGATTCTTAGAGAAATACAAATCTGAGATTTGGTTTACAGGAAACTAAAAGATAGCTGTATTACTGTCCTGGAAACCCAAGTCCTTAGGGTGTTCCTCTGTCACACCAAGGTACTCTGATGAGTGTGTAGAGGGTCAGAATGTTCCATAGGATCCAGAAGTGCCCATTCCTAGCTGAAGATGGAAAAGTCAGCATCCTACTCTTGCTATGTGTACAGATCATCTTTTTAAAAAGGGACAGAGGCTCAACTTTCCCGGTGGCTTTACTTCGGCCATTTAAAAATAGTCATTGGAAGTTGATGAAAGGTATCCTTTTGACACGTGGACATTTTTAGGGTTTTGTGGCAACCAGTGAATCTCGTGTTGGCAGGGACTGATAGTCACCTGATTTAGCAGAGTGGCCCTGAAGGATCCAGCAGTAAGAGCTTACTTTAGTACTTGGTATGATGGCATCTGGAATGAAGTTGAGTAAATGATTTCAACCACCCTGCCAGGAACAGGTTGTTCTTTCTGTGGGCGGCCCTGTGTTAGAAAGTGTGGCCTCAGGGTAAGAGAAAATTATGTCTTCCTCTAATTTTCCTTTACCTGAGGACTCTGCTCTGCCCTTTCAACCACTGGCCCTTGTTCTGTCTCCTGGGACCATGCAGCATATGTCTGCTCCCTCTTTTGCTTAAGAATTCTTCACTGATTCTCAGAATTAAGAATCAAGACATTTCACTGGGCTGCTTTTCACATCCTAGATAGAGTCATACTTTGGTTTCTTGGGCCAGGACTATGCATGTTCATTCTCCAGCTCTTCTTGTTCCTTGGATGTTGAACTGTATTTCTCCAACTTGGCTTATTTCCTGGGCTTGTGACAGACCTTCTGCCTACCACCTGTGTTTTAATTCTTCACACCCAGATCACCGGCCCATGTAGCTTCGTATCACTGAAGGCTTTTTCAGATTAACTGTCAAAGTTTGGGAAAGACCCAGATATAGTAATCTGTTTTCTCAAAGCAGCTTGGTGCAATAAAAAGAAAACTGAGATTTAGGAGGCCTGGATTTGAGCCTTTTCTCAGCCTAGTTGGTATTTAACAGCCAAAGTAATCCTGAAGTGGAAACTGGATTATATCACTTAAAATCCTTCAGTGGTTTCACAACCTTCTCAAGTCTTAGCCTAAAATCCAAAATCTTTATTGAGGCCTAACGGTCCTCCACGATGTGACTCCCTCCTGCCTTCCCTCGCTCTCATTTTTGTCCTTTTCTATGTTATTCACTGCTATGATTTGGACACGGTTTGTCCCACAAGGGTTTGTGTGTTGGAAACTCGGTCTCCAGGGTGGTGATGTTAAGAGGTGGTAGAACATTTATAAGCAGGAGCCTGAGTAGGAGGTCATTCCTGGCCCCTCCCTTGCCTCTGGCTTCCTGTCTCCCTATGCACTGTCTTCCTCTGCTTGTGTCTCCATCGCTGTGATGCCGCCTTCTACGAGGCCCTCACCAGAGAGAATCAAGTAGAAGGCAGTGCCATTCTCGTGAACCTCAAATGCTTGTGAATCCTAATTCACAATTTCTAAGTTTCAGCTCAGTATCATTTTTTCAAAAAGCTCTCTTATACCCACCCTAACTAAATGAATGGCAGTCAAATTGAGCCCCATTCCTTGGGGATAAGCAAAATCCAGCCCTCGGCTTGTGTTTGTTTGTCTGTTGTTTTGCAGTGCTGGGGATTGAACTCAGGGCCTTGTGCCTGCTAGACAAGCACTGTATCACTGAGCTACACCCCAGCCCTGGCCTATAATTTTGAAATGTGCCCAATTCTTATGGCTCTTTCCACTGATATGTGTTATATATGGACCAATTATATGCAGGCTGGCTATGTAGGGGTTGGTTCCAGCAGTGTGGCACCTGGAGCTTAAAACACTGAAATTTTTTTAATTTTCTCAACCTGAAATGACCACTAACAAAGGAAAGGAACAGCAAGGAAACTTTTATTAGTTTTCTCTTTCAATTTTTGCAAATGTTTCTATAAAGATGTCGAGCTTTTGGGTCAGACAGTTTCTGTTGCAATAACTTGACTTTACTGTTGCATGAAAGCAGTCACAGACAATACATAAAGGAATGAGTGTTGCAGTGTTCCATTAAAACTTTATTTATAAAGACAAATTAATGGCTGGGGGTGTATCTTAGTAGCAGAGCATTTGCCTAGCATGCTGGAGGCCCTGGGTTTAGTTCCCAGTACTGCAAAAATAAAACAGAACACAAATCATGTTGGTCTGTTGGTCATTGTTTCCCAGACTCTGACTTATGTGTGCCAGATGCTTTACATGTATTTTTTCTTTACCGTAACCTGATGTAACAGTTACTTATCCTTGTTATAGGAAAGGTAATTTGTCTAGAGTCATTCAGCTCGGTAAGGGAAACAATTTTCTCAACCAACACAGTAAAGAGACAACTTACAGAATGGGAAAATTGCCAGCTACTCCTCAGAGAACTCATATCTAGAATATATAACAAACACAAAAATATTAGATCCACCAAATTAAAAGACTCAATCAAGAAACAGGCAAGTGAAATGAATAGACACTTCTCAGAAAAAGTACAAATGGCCAATAAGAACATGAAAAAATGTTCAACATTACTGGCCATTTGAGAAATGCAAATTAAAACAACACTGTGATTCCATCTTACTCCAAAAAGAATGGGTACCTTCAAGAAACCAAATAATAACAAATGCTGGAGAGGCTGTAGTGTGTGTGCGAGACTCTTCTTCATTGTTGGTGGGAATGTAAATTTGTACAACCACTATAGAAATCAGTTTGGAGATTACTTATAAACTAAACTAGAAGCTAAAACTAAAACTGAAACTAAAACTAGAAATTCCATTTCATCCAGCTATTCACCTTCTAGGTATCTTCTCAAAAAGAGTTAAATACATCATAATACAGTGATGCATGTATATCTATGTTTATAGCAGTACAATTCATAATAGCTAAATCTTAGAAGTAACCTATATGTCCATCAACAGATGAATAGAGTAATTGTATTTACACACAATGGAGTACTACTCTGCCATAAAGAAAGATAAACTTGTAGGAAAATGAGTATACCTTGAGACCATAATGTTAAGTGAAATAAATCAGACACATAAGCTTAAATATTGCATGGTTTCTCTTATATAAGAAACCAAAAATATAAATAAAGAGCAAAATAAAAGTTAGATAATAGGAAATAGGGAGATAGATCTTTCTCAAATGGGAAGGGAATCCAGGGATGGAGGGTGGGGGAAGGAGGGGAAAGGGATGAAAAAAAAATTAAGATGTGTTATGTACGTATCCCAACTCCACACAAGGAATGTAAACAACATATACTCATTGAAACATGTACTCATTGAAAATTTTAAAAATAAAATTGGAAAAAGAATTAGGTTTCTAACCTAGGCTTCAAAGAAAGGAAACAGTCTATAAGTTTAATTCAATAAATATTCATGGAGCAATTACTATATGATCATAATACTGTTAGACACTTGAAAAGACAGACAAACATCTTTATATTGCACTTATCTATAATTACCTGGTAAAATTTTAAAATAAATTGAGGGTGCCTGGGATTTAGCTCAGTGGCGCCGCTGCCTGCCTCACAAGCACAAGGTCCCAAGTTCGATCCCCGATACCAAAAACAAAAACAAAAAACTCTTCCTAAAATAAATTGAGGGTACATCATGGTGTGGTGTAAGAATGTGAGCTTTGGAAATCAGCATGACTCAAATTTTAATTTTATTTTATTATTTTTAAAAAATTAATTAATTTTCTTTTTTGGTACTGAGGATCGAACTCAGGACCTTGCGCTTGCGAGGCAGGCAGCAGAACCACTGAGCTAAATCCCCAGCTCAACAAGACTCAAATTTTAACTTCACTATTTAACAACTTTACAGATTGGGAAAGGCATTTAAGCTCTGACATTAGTATCCTAAAACTGAAACCAAAATTATATTGATTAATGCTAGGCCTCCATTAAATAATTTGTCTGTTTGTTTGTTTGAGACAGTGTCTCACTATATAGTTCCGGCTGACCTCAAACTCACTACAGTAGAGTTTGCCTTGAACTCACAACGATCTTCCTGCCTCAGCCTCCTGAGTGCTGGGCTTAAAGGAGTACACCACAATGCCCAGCACCACTAAATCATTTTTAAGTGAGATTTTATAGGGTTAGTTTTTTTTTTTACAAGTGGTGGGCATGTTGAAAAAAAATACAGTAAGAGTTTAGAGGTTTGTGGAAAAAGAGATGTGTGATCAAAATAGGACTTCTCTTACTTCGAGGATTTTCTTGGGCATTTAGTCACCTTGAAGAAACTTTACCTTGGTGATTCCAACCTCTTATTCCATAATCTAGATCATTTCTCACCACAGCCATCTGTTAAAAGCACACCAGTAATGTTGCCTTCTGCTCCTAGAACCAGAAACCTCTGCCATCCTTTTCGCCACTCGTGAGGACATTTGCTTCTTGTCCAGGCAGCATTTTGTGGGTGTCCTCACTGGACCCCTCCCCCCTTATTTGCCTCTGGGAAAAAAAGCTTCAAAAACCACTGGGGACATTCAAAGTATAAACTGGGTGATGGTTGGAATTTTGGCACTTGGTGCACTTTTAGAAATCCATAACCTTCATATCTTCCAGCCTTTATTAGATGAAAGGCAACCTCCTTTGACCCAAGAAGTCGATCTGTGAACTGCATCAAAAAATTAAAAACCTCACAGTGGTCATCACGCATTCCATTAGCATAATTTGCCACCCAAGGTGTAACTGTGTATTCTCTAAATTGGCACCTAGTATAGATAGTATTTCACAGTGCGTTAAGAAAAGATTGTTTACTTGACATGCTGTAGAGTGAATGAATAGGTTTGCCAGAGGAATTACTACTACTCTTTTCTCTTTACCTTCTCTTCCAGAAACTGAGAAGTCTTTGAGTTGGATACTATACTTCAACCAAATAAGACCATGTGTTCTAGCAGAGTCCTTCAGTGTTGGACAGGACAGGGGTCTGATTTTTCATAAGCATGTTGATTTGGCCAATTGGGATGGAAAAAACCCAAATGTTGAAACTAGTTAAGTTCAGTGTTCAGATTTCAGAGAAGTAATAAAAGGGAGTATTTGAGAATCTGAATTTTTTTGCTGTCATTCTTTTGGGGTCTCTGTGTGTGTGTGTGTGTGTGTGTGTGTGTGTGTGTGTGTGTGTGTAACTTGGCTGTTTGAAGGACTTACTTCACTGGTGTTAAAGCTTTGTAAGATTTCTCCAGGATCTCCATGATGATGTTCCTCTTTTTTAATTCCCGAAATTAAAATGTGTTGGAATGCCTGGCTGCCTTTCACTCCCTCCTCAATGGACCCTTTAGTTTTTCACACCAAGGTGTCCTTCTTCGGGGTGCCAGGTCAGGCTACCAAAACAGCTTCTAGGAGGGGATTAGGACCAATTAACATCTTTGTACACAAAAGCCACTGGCAGCTGAACAGGCAGCCTGGTGTCGGCTCCGGAGCTGCATTTTAAATAGGGGCCTTCTGTACTTGGGTTCAAGTAGGAAGAGGTGGAGAAAGTTTTTATTTATAATTGAAAATGCTGTTTTGGATAAAGTCTAATGAAGAGAAAAGCAGTGTTCAGAAGTATCTAACAAATGCCATTTGAAGGTTGGTATAGATTGTCCAATTCTGTCAAGGATGTGCTCACAGTATAAGCTTGTTCCATGGCACACACTGAGATGTAGTGGCATTGCTTGCTATAACAATTTCGTCCTTACATTTCTCTTGTTCTCTGTTTAAAAAAAAAAAAAAAGTACAGCTGGATCCCAAAGCATAAAAAGGAGCTGCTATAAAGGGTATATGGTCTTAGAAGCCGGCAGCCTTTTCATAAGAAAAGAATCTATCATATGGATACCTGTACCACAGAATCTTTGTTTGGGGTAAAATAAAGTGGAGAGAGGTATTGTGTAAAGTTTGTTTGTTTCTTAACCCTTCAGTCTGAGAAAGGTCGAATATTTTTGTTTTCATTTCAAGCACAATAACCAAATTGTTAGTCTTTGCTTTTTCCTTTTTAGGGGAGGTAGGAGTAGTGTGTCTTTCTGTATTGAGGAATACTAGAATCAATAAAGATATTAGAGTTTAAGAAAGGAGATTTTGGAACCCAGATTAATCGAGAAGAGTCTTAAGCAGCGATCTGGTTGGAATCTCCTAAGAATGATGTTGTTAAAGATGTGATGGGACTGGTTTCTACACTTCAGTGGTGAGTTTTCTACATTTTAATGCTTAATTCAGTTAATGTCACACCTTCTTAACTTCCTTAACTGCAAGGCATGCAGCTTTCTCTGTGAATGAAAATGCTAGAGACTAAAATGCTGCTTGAAGAATCTTGTCCAAAAGGTGATAGTGGGAATCTGTGTGAAAAGATAGAGACTTGGAAAAAATAAATTAATTAATATATAATAGGTCAAAAGAATGATGATGATCGGAAATTTACTGAATTGGGTGGAATGTATAAGGAAAAAATGGAGCAACCTGATTTGCAATTTCCCGTCCTGTTACATATTTTTGTTTTATGGAAAGAAATGATGAAGAGAATAGTATGCATTTCTCTTTCAATGGCTTGAATGGAAAGTGTTTTTAAAAAGTCAGTCTCCTGGTCCCTAATCTAAATTATGGTCATTTTCAGTTTCCTGGGTTTTATACATAACTCTAGATTCTTCTTAGTGTGATATTTTCGAAGCAAACCTTAATACAGTCTCAATGTGTGGCTTCCCCCCTGGGATTTGGTTTCAGATACTGTATTGTGAGTCTTCCGACGTGTTGAGTCCCCCTAATGTTAAATGGTAATTGCCAGAAGTATAGGTGGGGATGGAAACATTGTTATATTTTGTTCATTTTTCACACTTGAGCAGTTATCCTTTTTTCTCTCTTGCTGTATGCTTATTAGGGTATGAAATGCAGGTGTGTGGGAAATGGCTAGCGGACATTGACAGGTTATTTTGTTGGTCACTGCCTAATTAGTAGCATAGTGGATGCACCCTGCTAAGCTTTAGTGTGGGGCAGCCGAGCTGGTCTGTTCTAATTTCCTCACGGCTTTGATATTCGCCAAGAGATTGACGGTTTACACAAAAAGCCAAGGCCTGAAGGAGGCCTGAGGAAACAATGAGCCTTCTTGCTTGTAGACACCACAGATGTGAGAGAAAGCTGGCTAAAAACAATTGGCTGACACTGTCTAATTGTCTCCGATGTCAGCGTCATTAATGTTTTCCCATGTAAAACGGAGAAGGCCAAGGTTGTATCCTCCTTTTAGTTTCAGGCACATGATTATGTAACTTATCGAGATTCAGATTAAGTGTTAATTGTATTTGCGCAATAAAGAAGCTGAAGCTACCTTGGATTTAATGAATATGTGCTTAATTAATTTTGACAGCTTTTATCTTTATTACCTTTTGAATAATCCTTATCAGAATTAATAACATTTTTTCAGTCCTTAAAATCACAACTCACTTAAAGATAATGTATATTTACATTTCTTTCTGAGTTCGAACCCGAGAAACGACGATGTAACTTTGCTTATCTTCTTATGAGTTTGTTAAGTAAAAATCAGAGCAAACATTTTGAGACGTCACCAGAGCTTTTCAATTAGATGACCAAGCCCACTGTTCTGCAGAGACACATGGTCAAGAGAAGAGGCACCAAATTACAAGGCTACCCCTGTGAAACTCTAAACCTATCTTTAGCTACAGAATGGTTTTAAAGATTTTTCTCCTGAGGAGGGGAACTGGGGAAGGTGAAACCCTAGAAAGAACTAACAGATTGGGCTGAAATTCGACATTTTTTTTTTTTTTTGCAAGGTAAGACCCGCAGTTTCCTATAGTGCTGATACTATGTCAATCTGAACTGAAGTCTATGACCTGTCATTGCAATTGGAAAATATTATCAGACAGTCTGTACTGCACAGCAGTATCTGTGACACCAAAATAAGTCAAGGCAGAAACTATTGTTTCTTCTCTTTTGATATATTTTAGGGTTTTTTTCAAGGCAGTATCTTTTTTCCATCTGAGCAGCCTAACACTTCAGAATAGTGCCAGAGAAAGAGTGCTGTGGCCAGGAGAGACACTTTAATGTGTTTATTGTCTGGGAAGCTCTTGAGTCAGTGAAACCCACATATCCTGAGTTCGACATTCAGTTAAAATATGACTTTTGCCATTGAGGGTATAGGTTGGTAGGACAGCAAGTGCTTAATATGGGTGAGGCCCTAGGTTTGATCCCCAGCACCAATAAAATAAAATAGCATAAATATATAAATATATATATATATATATATATATACACACACACACATATACTTTGATTCTCAAAAAATACTTATTTGAAGAATTAGTCTCTCTCAAAATCATTTTTCCGGGAAAGTCTGTTTTCCTCCAAACTTTTCATTTATCCAGGTTTATACCTGAGCACACAACTGCCCTTGATAGGAAGCGCTGGTTTTTGAACTTGGATTCATGCACAGAATCTGTCCCTGGGTGTTCGGCTCTCTGTACGCCTTCCTTCTTTGCACAATAGCACCTACAAAGTGCAGTCCACACAGTGAATGCCCAGTATGTATGGGCACAATCAGTCATCCACCTGAGTTTCACAGAGGATGACCAAAAAGAGCTCAGGGCCACGAATGATTGTGCAGTGCTTAGCACAGGGTCGCCTACAGCAGCCATACCATAAATAGTGACCACCATTATTTTCACAGGGATAGCTGCTATACTCTAGGCTGTGTTTGCCTTGGGCTCTGCGGTCTCATTGTCTAACAGAGCTTACTTCCTTATACATACATAACATGGTGATGGTAATAGTATATATTCACAGGGTCGTGAGCAATCTGTGAATCAATGATAGCAATGTTAACAGTAATAGACATTGTGACCCCTGTTGACATTTATCGAAGCGAGGGGTGGGGGGACTCAGTACCAGGCACGATGGTAGATTTTTTTAATGAACATGATCTCATTTAATGCATATGATGCAGAGTCTGAAACACAGTAAGCACTTCATAAATGTCAGCAGTTACTGTTGCATTTATTGCAAAATCTTCAGAGTAGTTGAACTGCAGCCCCTCCCCAAATTCTGCATGTATTACTATTAGGGTACCCTGGTAAAACAGTTTCTCAACTAGGCCTTTCTTAGCTAGAAGGTTAAGAAAGTACTACATTTGGGCCCAAACCATTTCTTCTAGACCTTTAGCCTGAGTATCTCCCTTATCTTCCCTTTACTTTTTCTAAAATTGTTCTCTAACAATAGCAAAAGAGTGAAGCTTACCCTGAATAGGTCCATGCTTCTCCCGAAAATGGTAATTGTTCATCTTGATTTATTCCAGCATATAAGCTGTCTGCATGCAGCCTTTCTGTCAATGCCCTGTACCAGCTGGGTACTGGTGCCTCATGATTGGCAGATCCTTCTGAACTGGCTGCAGCCAGATGGGCCTAGAGAATGCCCTCTTCTCTACTTTGTTTTCATGGGCTTAATTTGCCCCCAAAGGGAATAAAGTTTCACAATTTTAAATACTGTGCCTACATTTGTGTGGACTGGTTTATTTTTAAAGACAAAAGGATATTTTATTCTGACAGGTTCAGAAAACTCTTGTCATTTATTCAAAATTCTGGACATAGGATGTGGGAGCATGGTAAGCTAGAGAATCACAGACTTTCATTTGCAGCAGCCTGAGAGTTTCTGATTGGATTTGGACTAACCAAACTAGAGTTTGATTGGCCTCAGAAGGACCAAGCTATCAACTAGCATACTACACTTACATTCTCACCCTGGGTCATTTAAGCCAATGCCTTCAAATCAGGTGGGCCAACACTTCCTACCCATCAGTTACATGCAAGCTATTGTGTTGGATGTGGGAATATAAATCTAAACATGGGAAGTACTATGTACTACAGTGAGCACACGTGCAGGCTTTGGTATCACATCTGGGTTAAATCTTTATCTGTCCCCTATTACCTTAGAGAAAATATTTCCTTTAAGATGTTTTCCTTATTTGTAAAGGAGTTGAGAATATCAATGGCATAGAGTTGTTCTTTAGCATTAAAAAGTACAGAACCTTAAGCGGTGATCTTTCAATACATGACCGTCATTACTAAGACATAATCTTGGCCAGGACAGTAGCTCAGTGGTAGAGAGCTTGCCTAGCATGCACAAAACCCTGGGTTTGATGCCCAGACAGAAAAAGAAAGAAAAAAAAAGAAATGGGGAGAGAAAGACATGGAAAAGGGGTCACTTTCATGTCACGTAGTAAGGACATAGAACTCCAGGGGCAGGGTGGGAAGTAGAAGGCTTCCTGGGGAAGACAGGGCTCAATTTTAGGTAAAATGGGCTCAGAAACCACATTTTCTTAGTAGAGGGGACAGCATGAGCAAATGCATGGTGATGACAATGTGGCCAATGGCAGACACTGCAAGAAAGCCAATGCTCTTAAGAGCTCAGAGCTGGGGTTTGCCCTGACCTGTTAGAAGACATCTTGGGAGTGGCCACAGTCTCTTGTGCTTCTCCCTTCAGGCCACTGTAGCAGGTTCTAACTTCCCCTAGAAGGTGATGGAGTCTAAAGAGTGCCAGCTCTTAATTAACTTCACTTCCTTTCTGAAAAGCAAGGTCATTTGTGGGGAAAGGACAGGACTGTCACTTAACAAAATCCTTAAGTATGTATTTCCAGACTTTTCCTTTTTAGCCATGTGCTCTAGGACTAATTATTTGCCTTTTTTTTTTTTTTCTTTTTGGTACTGGGGATTGAACTTGGGACCTTGTGGTTGTGAGGCAGGCAGCAGAACCACTGAGCTAAATCCCCGGCCCCTAGGACTACTTATTTAACACAAGTCTCAGATTTCTTAGCTATAAAAATTTAAATTTGGATAATAGAGGCTAGGGATATAGTACAGTGATAGAGCCCTGGCCTAGCATGCATGGGGGCCTGGGTTTCTCCCCCAGCACTGCAATAAATATTCAAATAAGTTAATAAATAATATGAATAATAATGGTATATAAATCATCTGGGATTTCTCAGGATTAAGCGATATGATCTATGTAAAAGATCTGCCAGTTCCTGGCACAGAGACTAGGCTCAAAAAATGCAATGTTGATGTTAACCATTGTTAGGAGTTTTTCCATTTGGAAGAAGGTGGCATTTGACTAAGAAATGGTGGGATTGTTCAGCATGATGTCATTGGTTATTTGGAATGGAGGTCAGTAATAGAACTAGAAAAAGATCCAGGTCTTCAACGTTCTCTTCCAAAGGAGAATTTACTGCAGCTGCACATACTATAGCTTGGGAGGGAAGCTCAGATCCTCAACAGCCATTCTAGGTTGCCATCTGCTTCTTACTGTTATGCAGTCAGAAGCTCTTAAGGCAAAACCCCTGAAAACAAATTCACCCACCTGGGAGAGCCTTTTCTTCCTTCTTCTTCCCCTCCTTCCACCTCCTCTCCCTGGCTAGACTTGTTTACTCTTCCTTGCTTCCTTCCTCTCTCTGTCCACTCCCTCCCTCCCTCCCTGCCTCCTTGCCTTCCTTTCTTTCTTCCTTCCCTTCCTTCCTTCCTTGATACATTAGGGGTTTGGCTTGGAGAACAGAGCATAAGTTGGATTCTCAAGCCATGGTTAAGCACCCTTTTGCAAGACAACTTAGACGGGATATATCAGATGGCTCTTATCCTCTTCTGAATTCTTAACCCCTATTTGAGTTTGCTTAATGCTATTTTGTTTTATTTTTAATTGTAGTTAACATAAAATTTATTAATCTAACTATTTTTAAGTGTAGAGTTTGGTTAAAATATTAACTATATTCACATTTTATGTAACCAATCTCTTACTA
The DNA here is from genome assembly GCF_053883595.1 of Heterocephalus glaber. Lineage (NCBI taxonomy): Eukaryota > Metazoa > Chordata > Mammalia > Rodentia > Bathyergidae > Heterocephalus > Heterocephalus glaber. Next base: position 67,284,021 of record NW_028258320.1, read on the forward strand.
AACTTCCCTCCTCAAGTCCCTGGCAACCACCATTCTACTTTCTGTCTCTGCCTTTCACTACTCTAGAAATCTCATATGGGTGGAATTATATAGCATCTGTCCTTTTGTTACTGATTTATTTCCCTTAGCATAATGTCCTCAAGGTTTATCCATGTTATGGCATGTGTCAAAATTTCTTTTCTTTTAAGAATGAATAGTATTCATATATAATATATATAATAAATTCAGATATATGAATATTCATATTCCATATATATCACATTTTGTTTTTTTAATCTATCGGTGATGGATATTTGGATTGCTCCTACCTTCTGTTTCTTGTGAATAATACTGCTGTGACCGTGGGTGTGCAAATATCTCTTCAAGACCCTACTTTCAGTTCCTTTGGGTGCATACTCAAAAGTGGAACTGTTGGATCACTGGGTACTCTATGTTTAATTTTTGAATGCGTGTGTTTTTCATAATGGTTGCCACACTTTATTTTTCCACAACAGTGCCCAAGGCTCCAGTTCTCCATACCGTTGCCAACACTTGTTCTTTTCTTTTTTTCTCTTCCCAATAGTAGCCATTCTCACACCTCATAAATGCGAGTTGGTATCTCTTTGTAGGTTTGATTTCCATTTTCCAAATGAGAACCGACGTTGAACATCTTTTCATATGCTTATTGACCATTTGCCTATCTTCCTTGGAGAAATGCCTCATGTATGAATTTTTTTTAATTTTATGACTTATGCTTAAAATATTTTGCCTAACCCAAGATCATAAGGACTTTCCTATATTTTCTTTGAGAAGTTTTATAAGTTTGACTCTTAAACTTAAGTCTATTTTGTAATCCATTTTGAGTAAATTTTGCTACTCCTCTTCCCTCTCCTCCTTTGCTCTCCTCTCTCTCTCTGCATGTGACTATCCAATTGTTTCAGCAACATTTTTGAAAACCTGTCTTTAATCATTAAATTTTCTTGGTATTTTTGTTAAAAATCAATTGAATACATATATTCATTTGTACATGTCTATATGGCCAGTACTACACTGTTTTGATATCTAAGTCTTTATATTAAAAAGTCTTGCATTTAGGCAGAAGGGTCAAGACTTATGTAAGTCTTCCAGCTCTGTGATTTTCCTAAATTGTACTGCACTGCTGTTTAAGTTCTGGGACTCTAAGCTCTGTGGGAACAAGAAGTATGTACACACTTTTTCTGTCACCTCACATGTACCTGTTAAGGTACATTTTCATATTTGTTTCAGTCACTGGAAATTGAATGGGATAGTAGCATTCAACTCGCTGAATTCTAGAATCTTAGGGTTGGAAAAAGAGTTAGGCATGCCAATGAAGATTAAGCTCAGTCACCTCATTAAAATAGATGATAAAACTGAGGCCAGAGAGATTGATTGATTTATGTAAGGTCAGAGAGTGATTTAGAGTCAGTTGGAACCAGAACTTAGGTCTCTGATTTATCTGCCCCTAAATTAGGCACTGGGCTTACTGGGTTGGTGGATCTATAGAGCACTATTTATGTACCAGGGGTAGGATTTCATTTTGCCTCTAACACCAACACTCGTGCATAATGTTCCAGATCACGGTGTTATTGAGCGCAATAGGACTCAGTACTTATATGTTCATGGTCTATTAGAAGCTATTTTTGTGCTCTTCATTCAAAGTGCCCAGACAAGATCCCTATGTGTGTGTGGTCTAAGAAATGTGCCTAAAAGGAGCACTTAGGCATCCGTGTTTCAGCAGCAGACTTAAAGCAAGTCAGTACCTGAGTGAATTTGATCAAAGGCTCTTTCCAGAGACACAAACAATCATGTTACATGGTATTGCAAAATTCTTGCAAAGTAAACAGCTTGCACATTACAGGTGCTGTCATCTGCACACCTGCCTTGAAGGACTTGCTGAGTACAGACATTCTGACTTCTTAATGGATGGCCGTGAAATTGACAAATTAGGGGGGAGGAAATTGCATCTGTGAAAGCTTGCAGTTTATCCTGTAGGAATGACTCAGCTTCTTCTTCCCTTCAGGCTATAATTTCAGTTTCTTTTCTTATGGACACATTGATATTTTGCACTTATTTCTCGCCTCATGGCCTACTGAAAATTTCCATGAAGGGAAATACAGAAGTTAGAAGGTATTAATCAAAAAGCAGCTTTTATGTGAATCAAATCTCCCAATATTAGATTTAGGCAATGTCTTATAATGGAGCATTCCTAAATTTCACTCAACTCTGAATAACTGCTACCTTCTTACTATGCTAAGGGTGAGTTTTATTCTTTAAAAAATTTAAATTTAAATTTTATTTTTACTAGTACCTGTCTGCAGTACATACTGATGACGTCCTTGTGGGCAGTTGGTACATGTACATAACACATCTTCATTCTTTTCTATCCCCTTCCCTTCCCCCTTCCCTCTGTTTCTTGGCCCCCTTCCCATTATAATTAAACAAAAACAAATATTAATTACATTTGAAAGCATTAAAATATGCTGTTTCCTTTATCAAAGAAAATGTTTTCCCCATACTGTATTGTGTATTTGGATCTCAAGTAAACAAAATTAGATTAATATAATCAATATTTATGAACTTAGCTCAAGAACTAGAAATTTCCAATAATATGATTACTGTTTCCTGTGGGTTCTCCCTTAACCCATTTTTCCGCCTCTTTTTCAGAGGCAATCACAATCCTGAATTTTGTGTTTATCATTACCTGTATTTTAAATTTTAATTTAATTTATTTTTTGGGTACTGGGGATCGAACTCAGGTCCTTGTGCTTTCGAGGCAAGCGACAGAACCACTGAGCTAAATCCCCGGCCCCTACTTGTATTTTTTTTTTTTTGGTACCGGGGATCGAACTCGGGACCTTGCACTTGCAAGGCAGGGGCCGGAACCACTGAGCTAAATACCCAGCCCCCTACCTGTATTTTTTTAAAAAGTTGGTCTTATACATTTGCTTACATAAATTTTTGAACTTTATAAAATGATATTATACTTTAATGGTCTTCTGTGATTTGCCTTTTTTCAATCCTATGTTGTGCTTTTCATTTTACTGCCATATAATATCTTTCTTTTCTTTTTTTTTTTTTCCCAGTACCAGGGATTGAACTCAGGCACTTGTACTTGCCAGGCCAGGCGCAGCACCACTGAGCTACATCCCCAGCCATCAGCAATATAATATTTTATCGTGCAACTATATCAGGTTTTATTTATCTGTTATCATGTCTCTAGTCATTTGTGTTGTTTCCATATTTTTGCCATTATAAATATTTATCCTGTGAATATTCTTGGCCACTGCCCTTTACATACATGTGAAGTTTTCAGCTGAATATGTTGGAGCAGAATTGCTGAATTATAAGGTACATCAATGTTCGGCTTTACTAGCTACTGTCCAATTATTTTCCAAAGTGACTGTACCAAGTTAGAGTCATAGTACCCAATTATAAGTAGTTCTGTTATCTATATATTGTTAGCTCTGCTATAATGCAATACTGTGCTCTAAAAACTATATGATTAAAAACCACCCAATAAAAACCACAGAGCTCATGAGAAATTAGGGTTGGGAATAACTCTCAAAAGTGTTATCAGTGGCAGATAAAAACAGTAGTACAGTTCCACACATTGAATGGTTAAGAATACATAAATATTACAATAAATACAGCACTTTACCTTGAAAAAGACCTGACGTTTGCTTGTGGAAGTGAGTGTTGGAATGACTACAGCTTCTGACTTGTAATGTAGTGATCGGAGGAGGGTTATCTGAAATCGGACACATTTGTTACACCAAATGTGGATAGACATGGCTCAGAGCACTCTTGTGACAAAGATAGCTGGTATATGTTAGAGACGCGTGTGTTTTGTGTATTTCTGTGCAGCTTGTTTCAGTTGGTATGCAGTCACCTGATATTGCTTGAGATGAAATTGTCCATCATCAAATGCAAAACTCATGTTGTGCTTAATTTGTTCCTTACTATATCAGTTACATTAGAGCAGATTCATATTTTCACAATAAACATGATAGCAGAACTACTTTCTTCAGTACTTGATGCTATCCATTTGTGTGTGTATGTGAGCTAGATAAATATAAAATTGTATCTTATTGTGGTCTTGACTTCCTTGTGTCTGATTTTAGCAAGATTGATCACCTCTGTCTTTTGCTTTTTGGACCAATGTGCCTTTTATTCAGTAGATTATCTATCCCTATCCTTTGCTTGTTTTTCAGTTACATTTTTCTCTTTGTTTTTTTCTGTAGGAGATGCTTTGTATTTTCATGACAAAATCTTTTGTGGTGAAACATATGGTAAAAATCCTTAATTTTATAGCTTGTCTTTCTACTTTAAGTTGCCTTTCGATGAATAGAAAATTTTAGTTTCAATGTAGTCAATTTTGCTAATCATACCTTTTGGACTCATATTGTACCTTATTTAAGAAGTTTTTCCCTCTCTATCACCTTTTTAAAGCTTTACTTTTTTATGAAAATACTAATCCATTTTTAGTTCTTTGCTGTGCATCATATGAGGTAGGAGTCCGTCTTCTCTTATACGTAGAACTAATTCCACTTATCAATCAATGCTTTTCATTGTGATCTGCCATGCTATCTCTATCGTATATCAAGTTTAAATAAAAGTGCCTGTTTTGTGGTTTTATGTTTTCTTTTTTTTTTTTTTTGGTACCAGGGATTGAAGTCGGGACCTTGCGCTTGCGAGGCAGGCGCCAGAACCACTGAGCTAAATCCCCAGCCCTTTGTGTTTTCTCTTGATAGTTGGTTTGTCTAATCATGACCCAATAGCATGTAGTCTTTTTTTTTGGTACCGGGGAATATCATGTTGTCTTAATGATTAAAAGTTTTTTCCTAATCTTCTCACCCTTTTTGCTAAGATAAAGTGTAAAACTTTTCCTTTGGTAAAGTGTTTGTGCTTGGTAAGGCTACTCCATTTTCCTCATGCTTTTTTTTTTTTTTTTTTTTTGCGAGGGGGGAGTATTTTTAAAAACTATACATAACATAAAATATGACCATTTTAACCACTTGTAAATGTACAATTCAAGAGCATTAAGCATATTCATAATGCTGTATAATTATCATCATTATGTGTTTCCAGAACTTTATTACCCTTAAAACCTAAGCCTATTAGGGCCAGGGATTTAGCTCAGTGGCGCTGTACCTGCCTCACAAGCACAAGGTCCTGAGTTCAATCCCTAGTAGTACCAAAATAAAAAATAAAAAAACAAAAATCTTAAGTCCATTGCTTATTGTATCCATTAATTCTATTTCCCTATCTAGCCAGTGTCTGGTAACTTCAAATGTTCTATATGTCTCGGTACATTTGCACACTCTAAATATTACATATAAATGGAAGCTTGCAATAGTTGTCCTTTTGTGTTGGCTTCTTTCATTTAGTGAAACATCCTCAAGGTTCCCTCACATTACAGAATGTATCAGAATCTCATTCATTTTTATGACTGAATAATAGTACATTGTATAGATATGCTACTGTGTGTTTATCCTTTCAGCTGTTGATGGACTCTTGGGTTTCCATCTTTAAGCTATTGTGAATAATGCTGCTATGAACACTGGTGTACAAGCGTCTGTTTGTGTCTCGGTTTAAAGTCTTTTGGGTATAGACCTAAGAGTAGAATTGTTAACTCATATTGTAATTCTATGTTTAACTTTTGAAAAATCTACACTTTCCCACAGGGGCTTCCCCATTTCTATTCCCACAAGCAGCATATGAGGTTCCAATTTCTTTATATCCTTGCTAAAAAAAGTATAATTGATTATACTAAAAGAGAAAATGAAACCATATAAAATATTAAATAAAACCAAAGAAGACAGAAAAGAATGGAGGACAACAAAACAGAACAAGGGTGATGAATGGCCAGTTTTTACAAATATTGTAAGTATTAGTCCAACTGTATCAATAATCAATTTACACGCGAATGATCCAAATATACCAATTAAAAGACAGGGACTCTCAGTGGTTTGAAATGAAACAACCAAGAAAGACCTAATGATATGTGTGTGGGGTTTTTTTTGGTACTGGGGATCGAACTTGGGACCTTGCGCTTGCGAGGCAGGCGCCGGAACCACTAAGCTAAATCCCTGGCCCAAGACCTAATGATATGTTACCATGTTAAATATAAAGACACAAGTGGACACAAGTGGACCGTGTTAAATATAAAGACTTTCATCGAGGAATGAAAAAAGATAAGACAATCAAAAGAAACCTTGAGGAGGCTGGATATATAGCTCAGTCATAGAACACTTGTCTATTATCTGGGTTCATTCCCCAGTAACACACACACACACACACACACACACACACACACACACACAGGAAAGCTGGAGTAGCTATGTTAATTTCAGACAAAGACTTCAGATCTAGGAAAATTATTGGGGATAAAGAGGCACTATAGTAATGATAAAAAGGTTAATTTTCTAAAAAGATATAGCAATTTTTGGGCTGGAGATTTAGCTCAGCAGCCCTGCGCCTGCCTCACAAGCACAAGGTCCTGAGTTTGATCATTGGTACCAAAAAAAAAAAAAGATATAATGATTTTAATGTGTATGTATCTGACAACAAAGCATCAAAATATGTGAGATAAAAATTGGTAGAATCATGAGAAGAAAGAGATAAATTTAGTATTACAGTTGTGACTTTAAAACCCCTTTCTCAGTAATTGGCAGATCCAGGAAGCAGAAAATCAGTATAGACATAATTAAACTGAATTGGACCATCAAGTTAACTGTATCTAATTGATACTTATAGAGCACTTCCAATAGCAGAAGAATAGGTATTCTCAAGTCCACATAGAATATTTGCCAAGAAAGACCACATTCTGAGCCATAAAACACATACAAGAAGATTCTCATAGTATACTTTCACTTCAAGAGAATTAAACTAGAAATCAATACTAAAGATAGCCAGAAATTTCCCAAATATTTGGAGATTTTAAAACATACTTCTAAAAAACATGTGCATCAAAAAGGAACTCTCAAAAGACTTCTACAAATATTTAGAGCTAAATGAATATGAAAATAAAACATCAAAATTTGTGGGAGCAGGGCCAGGGATTTAGCTCAGTGGTTCTAGCGCCTGCCTCACAAGCACAAGGTCCTGAATTCAATCCCCGGTACCAAAAAAAAAAAAGAAAGAAAGAAATTTGTGGGAGCAGAAAAAAGGGTTTAGAGGCAAATTTATAACACCAAATGCATAAGAAAAGAAGGAAGACTTTACCTGGTATGGTGGACCATGTAGTCTCAGCTAATGTTCAAGGCTAACTTGGGAAACATAGTGAGACTGTCTCAAAATAAATTAAAAAATGGTTGGAGATGTAGTTCAATGGTAAAACACTTTTCTAGCATGCACAAGGCCCTGAGTTCAATTGCCAGTACCCCCCCCCCCCACACACACAAAGATCTAAAATTAGTCATCTAGTAGCTAATATTCTATCTAGGGAAACTAAAAAAAGATGAGCATATAAAATCAAAAGTAATTAGAAGAAAGGAAATAATAAAAAATTGATCAGGAATCAATGAAATTGAAAACAAAAACAATAAAGAAAAATCAATAAAACCAAAAGCTTAAAAAAAAATTCATTAAAATTGATAAGCCCTGGGCCACCTTACCACTGCTCCCAGCACAGAGAAAGGGGCTTCTGGGCTGCTGTACCACCGCTGCCAGCACAGAGGAGGTGAGCCGTGCAAGCACCAACAGCACACACACCTCTGCCCTGGCCCACTCCGCCCCTGTCAAAATGAGAAGGCACATAAACAAGTCTCAAAATCAGACTTCCAGATCACCTACAGCAACCGCAAAGGGAAATGAGATGGAACACTATGATACTCAACCATGTGGAGCCCCTGAACTGGCAAGAAAAGAAGATCTGAAAAAAATGAAATCAGAAATAATTTCTCACATAACAGCAGAGATTGTCCACATAATGCAAGACATGATCAATAAATCTAGAGAGGAGCTGAGGAACATGATGGAATCCCAACATGGAAAACAAATGGAATCCATAAAACAGATGCAAACAGATTTCCAGGAGATTAAAAACTCCACTGAAAATCTAACAGCAGAATGAGCCAATGTGAGGACAGAATTTCAGATATAGAAGATATGATTGCAATTAGTGACCAGGAAAAGAAAAATTGGTTCAAAATTGTAAGGGACCACAAGAAATCAATCCAGCAGCTGCTAGACAATGCAAAGAAGAATAACATAAAGGCTGATTGGAGTCAACGAAGAAACAGGAGAGAGTGCAGATGATATAAAAAAAACTGTTCACAGAAGTAATGGCAGAAAACTTCCCAAGCAGGGGAAAAGAACTTGACAAACAGATAAGTGAGGCATATAGGACTCCAACTAGCCTTGATCAAAAAAAATCTACACATAGGCATATTATAGTTAAGATTCCAGAAACCCAATAGAACAAAGTTCTACAAGCAGTTAGAGAAAAGAAACAAATCACATACAAAGGAAAGCCAATCAGAATCCCAGCAGACTTCTCAACGCAAACCCTCAAGGCAAGAAGAGCTTGGAGTGATATATTCCAAGCCCTAAAGGAAAACAGCCTCCAACCCAGATTGATGTACCCTGCAAAACTATCTTTCAAAATTGATGGAGATATGTTTCAAAGTCTAATGGACAGATGAAGAGTAGGCATATATGCCCTTGTTCCCCACTTTAGGGAGAAAGCATTGTATCGTCTCCATTCATAGAAGGAGTTTTTGTTGGAAGTATGGAGTACATGTCTTTGATCTGTTGAGAAGGTTCTGTTCTACTTCTAGTCTTCTGATAGCTTTTACCATGAACAGCTGTAGAATTTAGTCCAATACTCTTTCTCCAACTAGTGACAGGATCATATGGCTTTTTCCTTTCCTCTGTTAAAATGATGACTTTTGGGGGTGGATCTCCCAATGCTGAACCAACACTGCCATCCCTATAACAAAACCACTTTCTACATACTGCCAGATCTGACTTCTAAGAGTTTGTTTTGTTAAACAAATTTCTATCTATGTTCATACTTTTTTCTTCTATTATCTTTATCCAGTTTTAGGATTAGCACAATGTTGAGTTCCTAAAATGAGGGGAGAAGTGTTCCTTCTTTTTTCTGCTTTAATTGTTTGATATAATTTATCAGTTAAAATGTTTATGAGCCTGCTGTTGTCATATAGGTAGGTTTTCAAGATAGGAATATACTTTCTTTAATAGGTGCTATTCAAATTTTATATTTCCTCCAGAGTTCATTTCATTAATTTGTCTTCTAAGTTACTTCTTAGAAGTTGTCAAATTTACTTCAAAAAAGATTTTTGTAATATGCTTTCTATATCTTTTTAAATTCTGTAAAATCTGTGGTAATGTCTCCCAGATCTTAATATTGTAATTTTAAAAATATATAACTGATATTATGTAATAGGAAGAAAAGGTCTAAAAGAGCAGGGGAATTGGGAGGGGTAGGGGAAGGGAAAAAAGGGAAAGGAAAAAATATGAGAAGAGGAAAAAAAATGGAAACAAGGTCTTTGCAAATAGGGAAGGGAGGGTAAGGGAAGGGGAAAAAAAATAAGAACCAAGAGACTCATGTAATGGTACAAGATCCCAATGATGAATGTAACTGTACTGTATACCTAAAATGTACCAATAAAGTTAATGGGGGGAAAAATTGATGGAGAAATAAGATACTTTCATGACAAAGAGCACCTTAGGAACTTCATGAATACCAAACAAGCACTCCAAAAAATTTTACACAATATCCTAGGAAAAGAAAAGGAGGATCACAACCCCAGGAAGCCCAGCAGAATGAATCCATTGGTCATGACAAGAAATTAAATGTAAAGGGGGAGAATCCAACAAATAGAAAAAGTCATGACAATGAAAAGTCAATACTTATCAGTTATAACCATCAATGTTAATGGTCTCAATTCACCAATCAAAAGAATTAGAATGGCAGAAGGGGTCAAGAAGCACGATCCAACAATATGCTGCATACAAGAAACACACTTAATTCAAAAAGAAACACATAGACTGAAAGTTAAAGAGTGGAAAACAATACTCCATGTGACAGGAACCCAAAAAAAGTAGGAGTAGGGCCAGGGATTTAGCTCAGTGGTTTCACCACCTGCTGAGGAAGCATAAGGTCCCGAGTTCAATCCCTGGTACCAAAAAACAAAACAAACAAACAAACAAACAAACAAAAAAGCAGGAGTAGCTATCCTCTTTGCAGATCAAGTGGATTTCAAACCAACACTGATTAAGAGAGACAAAGAAGGACACTACATCCTTGTAAAGGGAACAATCCAACAGGAAGAGATGACAATCATAAATATCTATGCACCAAACACTAGTGCACCCAACTATATAAAACAAATACTAACAGACATGAAAAATCATATATGCACTAATACAATTGTAGTGGGGGACCTCAACATCCTACTGTCACAAATAGATAGATCAACTAGACAAAAATAAGTAATGAAATACTAAAACTCAATCGAACTCTTGAACCAATGAACTTAACAGATGTTTATAGAGTGTTCCACCCCACAAAATCAGAATACACATTCTTTTCAGCTGCACATGGGTCGTTCTCCAAAATAGACCATATACTTGCTCATAGAACATGTTTAAGTAAGTGCAAAGGAATTGAAGTTATCCCCTGTATATTATCAGACCATAGTGTGATGAAATTGGAGATCAACAGCAAAAGAAATCGCAAAAATTTCATAAACACATGGAAATTGAACAACACACTTCTGAATAACCAATGGGTCACAGAGGAAATTAAAGAAGAAATCAGACAGTTCCTTCAATTAAATGACAATGACAGTACAACATATCAGAATCTATGGGACACAATGAAAGCAGTCTTACAAGGGAAATTCATAGCAGTGAATATGCATATTAGGAAAACAGAATGAGCCCAATTAAACAACCTGATGCTGAACCTCAAGCTTCTAGAAAAAGAAGAGCAAGACAAACCCATACAAGGGAGGAAATTATAAAGGTCAGAGCAGAAATCAATTCAATGGAGATGAAGAGAACAATACAAAAAATTAATGAAGACAAGAGTTGGTTCTTCAAAAGAATCAACAAAATTAACAAACCCTTAGACAACCTTATCAGAAAAAGGAAAGAAAAGGCCCTAATCCATGCAATTAGGAATGAAAAGGGTGAAATTACAACAGACCTAGCAGAAATCCATAGGATCATCAATACCTACTTCCAGAACCTATACGCCAATAAGATGGAAAACCAAGAAGAAATGGACAGATTCCTAGATACATATGAATTACCAAAGTTGAATGAAGAAGACCTAAAAATTCTAAACAATCCAATATCAACCAATGAAATTGAAAACATAATTAAAACCTTACCAACTAAGAAAAGCCCAGGTCCTGATAGCTTCACTGCTGAATTCTACAAGATGTTTAGAGAGGAACTACTGCCACTACTGTTTAAACTCTTCAATGAAATTGAAAGAGAAGCAACACTCCCAAATTCATTCCTGGAAGCAAGCATCACCTTGATCGCCAAAGCAGAGAAAGACCCAACCGAAAAAGAGAACTATAGGCCAATCTCATTGATGAACATAGATGCAAAAATCCTTAATAAGATACTGGCAAATAGGATGCAAAAGATCATCAAGAAGATCATACACCCTGACCAAGTGGGATTCATCCCAGAGATGCAGGGATGGTTCAACATATGCAAATCAATCAATATAATTCACTATATATGATCATCTCAATAGATGCAGAAAAAGCATTTGACACAATCCAACACACATTTATGATAAAAACCCTACAAAAAATTGGAATAGACAGTCTCTACCTCAATCTGATAAAAGCCATCTATGAAAAACCAACAGCTAATATCATACTAAATGGTCAAAAAACTGAAATCCTTCATACTAAAATCAGGAACAAGACAAGGATGTCCACTGTCACCACTCCTCTTCAATATAATTTTGGAAACATTAGCTATGGCAATTAGACAAGAGAAAGAAATAAAAGGAATAAAGATAGGAAATGAAGAAGTCAAATTGCCATTATATGCAGATGATAGGATACTCTATATAGAAGACCCCAAGAACACCACCAAAAGTCTTCTAGCCATAATAACCAAATTCAGTAGAGTAACTGGATACAAGGTCAGTACACAAAAATCAATAGCTTTCCTCTACACAAACAACAGACTGACTGAGACAGAAATAGGTCAAACAATTCCTTTCACAATAGCATCCAAAAAAATGAAATATCTAGGAATCAACCTAATGAACAAAATCAAAAACGTCTTCTCTGAAAACTATAGCACTTTGAAAAGAGAGATTGAAGATGATATCAGAAAATGGACAGACATCCTCTGCTCCTGGGTAGGAAGGATCAACATAGTGAAAATGGCTACACTTCCAAAACTGCTATATAGATTCAATGCAATCCCAATTGAAATCCCAGCAGCATATTTCATGGACCTTGAGAAAACAATCCAAAAATACATTTGGAACAAGAAGAGACCCAGAATAGCAAAAGCAATTCTAGGTAACAGAGACATGGCAGGGGGTATCACAATCCCCAATTTGAAACTATATACAAAGCTATTGTGATAAAAACAGCATGGTACTGGCAAAGAAACAGACCTGAGGACCAGTGGAGCAGATTAGAAGATGCAGAAACAACTCCAGACACACTCAGCCACCTTATCTTCGATAAAGGAGACAAACACCCTCACTGGAGGAAAGATAGCCTCTTTAATAAATGGTGCTGGAAAAATTGGGTTTCAACTTCCCAACGATTAAAACTAGACTTATATCTCTCACCATGCACTAAACTAAAATCAAAATGGATTAAAGATCTAAATATTAAAATAGAAATGCTGAATCGGCTGGAACAGAAGTTAAGTAGAACTCTTGAAGACATTGGTGTAGGAAAAGATTTTATGAACAAAACCTCAGTTGCCAATGAACTAGCACAAACAATCAACAAGTGGGATCTCTTCTTATTCAAAAGCTTCTGCACAACAAGAGAAACCACCAGCAGTGTGAAGAGACAACCCACAATGTGGGAAAAAATCTTTACCCGCTGTTCCTCAGACAAAGGTCTACTATCTAAAATCTATAAAGAACTTTAAAAAAGCAGACCTTCCAAATTTAAAGACCCAATCCAAAAATGGGCAACTGAAATGAACAGACATTTCTCAGACAAAGAAGTAGAAATAGCAAACAAACATATGAAACAATGTTCAACATCACTGGTCATTCGTGAGATGCAAATAAAAACAACACTGAGATTCCACTTCACCCCAGAAACAATGGCTGTTATCATGAAATCAACCAGTAACAAATGCTGGTGGGGCTGTGGGGAAAGAGGAACCCTGGTCCACTGCTGGTGGGAGTGTAGACTGGTGCAACCACTGTGGAAATCAGCGTGGAGATACCTCAAAGAACTAGGACTGAAAGTCCCATTTGACCCAGATATTCCCCTGCTGGGTATCTTCCCCAAAGAATTAAAAGAATCATACCACAGTGATATACGTGCATCCATATTCATAGCAGTACAATGTGTAATAGCTAAAACTTGGAAGCAGCTCAATTGCCCATCAACTGGAGAAAGAAAATGTGGTTTTTAAAAAATAAAATGGAGTACTACTCAGCAATTAAAAATGAGAAATTAGAGGCATTTACAGCTAAATGGATGCAGATTGAGGCGATACTCTTAAGTGAAATAAATAAGACACACATGTGTAAATACCAAATAGTTTCTCTAGTGTGAGAAACTGAAAGTGTAAATAAGGACTAAAAGGTATAATAGATACTGTGAAATAGGAAGAAAAGGGGCAAAGGGGAAAGGGAAGTGGGAGGGGTAAGGGAAAGGAAAGAAGGGAATGGAATTAATGTAAGAAAATGAAAAATGGAAACAAAGTCTGTAAATAGGGAGGAATGGAGGGCTTGAAGGGAGGGCAGTGGAAGGGAGAAAAATAAGAACAGAGATATTATGTAAAGCTGCAAATTTCCAATGAGGAATGTCATTATATTGTATACCTAAAATGTACCAATAAAATAATATTTAAAATATTGATAAGCCCTGGATTTGATCCCCAGCATGAAAAAAAATGACAAATTTCTGGTTATATTAGATAAGAAGAAAAGAGATAAGACATAAATTATTAATATCAGAAATGAAAGAGAGGCCATTGTTACTGATGGTATGGGCCATTAAAAAGATAATTATACAACTGTATATCTACACATTTAGTAATGGGACAGCAAACACCAAGAACATCAACATGATACCCTTGTTCCCCAAATCATGGCAGCGATTGGTCTCGAGTGCACCTCTCTCATAGATATGACATTTCTATAGCCACAATAAATGTCAAAGGCAATCACCAATCATGGCCATGAGACTGTGTTCTAAGAACAGGCAAGTATTAACCTCCAGAAAGGCAAGTGCATTATTTTTCAGGGCCATTATCCTTGTAGATGAGTTGGTTTCTTTTGCTTACAGATGAGAGCCTGTATTTTGAGGCCTTTGTGTTATGTTGGTAGGTTGTTGGGCCTAGTGTAAAGAAGAATTCAGGTTCTTATGGTTTAGATCACAATGGCCCCTAAATCTCATGTGTTTGGAAGGTGATTGGACCATGGGGATGCTATACTCCTCAGTGGATTTATCCTTTGATGAGTTTAATAGCTGAAGGTGCTGTTAGGAGGTGGGGCCTGGTTGCAGGAAGGTCTGGAGTAGCCATTGTGCTCAGACTCTGAACAGTCTCTGCCCTAGTCTTGCATGGAATTGTCAGCTTAAGGGTAGTCTCTTTAGGTTGGCTGTCATGGAGTAATTGACAAGGAATACAAAGTAGCATATACTGTAGTTTGTGATTCTGTCCCATGATTCGGTCTATATGAAGCATAATGCCACATATAAGAAATTCTAGTTACTGCCATTTGTCTCTCATTTCCTTGTCATACAGATGCAGAAGCCAATGTTTAACAGTTCTCTGATGTGTAGATTTAACCAGCCCTAGATTTCTCTTGCCTCCGTCTTGCCACATTCTGCACATTACTCTGGATGAAGATACGGTACCTGTCAGGAATAGTTCTACTGTGTTTGCTAAAGCAGGGCACTAGAATATTTCCTTCCTTAGTGAAAGCCAAGGAAACTTTCCCAATCTCCTATCTTACAGAAGAACAAGCAACAGCCACGCCACCATTTGGGCAATTTAATGTCCATCATACAACTGAAACTCAGCCTCCACCTGTGGACTCAGTTCATCTACAGCAACAGGACAATGAGGCTTTCTTCCCTTCACCTGCTGGCTGTATGAGAACAGTTGCTCCTGTTTTCTAAAGAGCTTCATTGTATCCTTGAAATCAGAGCACAGCATTCTTGCTTTTCTTCTCTCAAGTCATTATCCATCTTGGATCTTGCTTATGATTTCAATTTTGTCAGGGAAGAACTTCACCCTGGCCATAATAGATAACAAGACTCAACAGATTCAAGAAAGTTGATTGCTTACAGTGTAGCAAACAGCAGGAGTATGAGCGTGGTGGCACTCATTTCTCTGCCCCCAAGTCATCTGAGGCAACACAATGGTCATACATGTGATGGGCTGTGCTGCCATGGAAAACTCCAAAGCCAAAGTTTAACATCTTTCATAGTTCGCGATATGCGAGCCAGCTCCCTCTCCCTGGAAGTAACAAGTTACATGGTAATTGTGCTATGGTTGTGTGACCTTTTAATTACCTTTGTGATTAGCTATGGCAATAGCTCAGAATCAAATGATGATTTAACCTTACAGTTTGGTACACACAGTAAGGGTGTGGAGATGTTCAAGACCCAGGGCAGACTACTTTGCCCAGTGTTTTGTTTGCCTGCAAATATCTTTATTTCCACTTTAATTTTTTTTTGTACCGGGGATCGAACTCAGGTCCTTGTGCTTACAGGGCAGGCAGCGGAATCCACTTTAGTTTTGAAGATGGTTTTTTCTTAGTATGGCATTGTAGGATGGCAGTTATTTTCTCTCAGCATTTAAAAAATGTTATTTTATAATCTTGTGGTTCTCAGTGTTTTGGTTGAAAACCCATCAGTCTTCCCAAAATTGCTGTCTGTCCAGGCAAAGCCCAAATTTCTAGGCTCTTGCTCCAGATTTACAGCTTCTTTCCATGCACTCAGATATAGCAGATGCCTTGCGGGGGGTGAAAGGGTGGGGCACTGCAGCGGGCCTGTTTTAAATTTTCCACCGTTATGTCCTCTCTGGAATCATAGGCCTTTGGTTCTTATTTCTAAAAATTCCCCTTTGAAATATAGGGAGTGCTCTGGGTTCTTGCTAATGCTAGTCCCAGGTTGGTTCCCTGTACCATGATTTGGTTTCCCTTAGCTCTGTCCTTTGTTAACAGTCCTTTATTAAACTTTCTTCATTTACTATATTTGATCATTTCATCTTTTTCCTGCTAAAATACATGTACAACAGATTTCATTAATGTGGTACCTCTGATGTCCTTTAATATACTAATGTGTCTTGTGAGTTTTCAAGAAGGGTCTTAGAATAGGTATCTCTGAGCATTTTAGGTCTATATTTTTGGAAACTTGTAGACCTAATGCTAAATGGCTGGTGACTTCTTGGAGTCTATAGGACTCCAGATTGACTTCTTTGGAGTCAGTCTGCCTAGTGGGGGACCAGATTTATAAGTCTTTTTATTACTCTTGGCAGTTTTTCCTCAGGGACTTAATGCTTCAGTTAGAATAGCAGGTTAATAGACTAGAGGTTAATAATATGGATGTTGGAGACATCTAAATTTAAATCTTTGCTCTGCCAGGTACTAGCTATATCACCTTAGTAAATGACTTGATGTATCTGAGGTCATTTCCTCATTTGCAAAATGGATATGTGCTTACCTAGCTCATAGGTCTTTTGGGGGGATTAGGGGAAATGATACATTTCATTCAGGGGACATAGTACGTACTCAATATGTATTAGCTTCCTTCTTTATCTTCCTACTTCATTCCGTCTTAATGATAGTCAACTTAAACCATTTAAGGAAGTTGTACATAATTATCAATTCCTTTCTGCCTCTTGGTAGAATTTGAGGAAACATGAAATAGACTGTAAAATTCTAATTCATATCTCTTAAAGCTCAATTTTATGTTTAAACATTTGCTTTTAAAATTTAAGCTTCTGATTTATATTATAAATTTTACATTGTACTTCTTCCATATGCAACTTAACTATTAAATCCTATTTAGTTAAAAGTAAATTTCTATAGCATCAATTTTATTATAGTTACTTTGTAAATGTTTTAAGTATAAAAAGAAAATGACTTGGACTTTATTCTTTTATAATTTGTTCTTTTCCCCTTTTAGGCATGTGGGGCTAGTGATCAAGATAAATACAGCAAATGATTCTCCAAAGTGGAAACTTGTTCATCGAAATCATAATTTGGAAGGCTTTACTGATTGTTCGGTAGTGGCTGATTACTTCAGATACTGAGATATCCTTTCTCCTGGGGGCAAACTTATCATTCAAAACCCTGTTTTCCTTAAGGGCCCAGAGAGTTCCCATACATACCCTGACAAGGTCAGAAGTTACCTGTCACTCCATTTTAAGTCTTTTTATCTTATCTTTCCATTATCTGACCACATCTTCCTCAGAATTGAGCTTCCCTTCATATCTCTTTCTGTCAGCTGTTGGGAAAAACTAACATACTACCTCACTTTCTTCTTGGGGACAATCCTCATGGAACTCATGTCATGCTTTTTTATGTTCATAACTATATATTCACTCTTAAACTATAAGGGCTTTTGTGCTAGTAGAGCTTAACATCTAATATGAAAAAATAAAATGAGAGGTGTTGAAGTGTGAGCATACTAAAGGAAGTCCTAAGAATATTTCTTCCACTAAAACAATGAAGTTTTAAAACAAGCAATAAAGAAAGCAATGAAGTTAGCACATTAAAGACAACACTAATGAAGCTTTATACATCTTAAATTAGTAATCATGGATAACTGCAATTACTTTCCATTCACTTCCATTTTCTCTAGAAACTTGCAAACCAGTTTCATTTGCAAGCAGGTAACTCAGTGCAAACTCAAAGGCTTCTGCATGACCCTGGACAAATTAGCAAGAGATATTTTTTCCCTATTCTTTTTTGAAAATGTTAATTACTTTTCACACTTTATGAATACTGACTTTTTCCTAGAAACCCCAACTTCAAGTCAGAAATTCAGGGCAACTTTGAATGCTTCAAATGATGACAACTCTTGGTGACTTCCATCCATGCTCCAAAGTGCACCTGGGTGAGCATAGTGATTTGTCTGTCACCTTATAAGAAATTACAATATGCCTATATTTATTTCTGCATTTATTTTGTTTTGTTTGCAGGCTTGAGAACATAACAGTGTATTTAACTTGTATTGCTATTCGAAGATGGTAGGTTTGGGTATGGAATAGAGAGGTAAGTGAATGATGCAGGATGCATGAAGGCCTCTCCATCCAATGAAATCCAAGGAAATGACAAAGTCAAGCAAAGAAAACCTGAGCACTCTACCAGAGAGCACTCAGGATGTAAATAACTGGGTGCCAAGTCAATGCACTTCTTTCTGTCCCCCATGACCGCCACTCTCCTAAATTAGACAGTCATCATTTCCACTTGTAACTGGTTTTTCCATCTTGGCTCTTTCAACCCATTTTCATGCAATAAGCAAAGTCATCTTTCTAAACTATAAATCATTCTGTCAGTGTCCTGCCTTCAACATCTTTCCATTGCCGTCAGGAAAAAGTCCCGGTTCTTTGACAAGATTTACATAGATTTCCTGGTCTGGGGCCCCTTGATCTTCTCTCGCTACTTCCTCCTTATGTGATTGTTCTAATATTACTATACTTAATGTTATTAGCCATGTGTTCTCTCAGTTCTTCCCCTAGCAAATACTTTCATGACTAATTTCTATTCTTATTCCAGGTCCCAGTTGAACTATTACCTCTGGTGTCTTTCTACCACCCTCACCCAGATAAAATGCAGGTTCCCTTTTAATATAATCCACCCCATCCTGCCCCTCAGATACTGCATTCCCTCCTCAATGTTTATCACACCTTACTTTGTCAGAGAACTGCTTCTAAATGATTTTGTATGCTCTACTCGATTGGAAATTTTGTGAATACTCAGAATATGTTTGTCTTGGCCCCTCTTGCCACTGGTTCATGCAAAATTCCTGGCATGAAAAAGGTGTCTGGTATTTATTGGGTAAATAATTGAATAAATGAAGGAATAAGGAGCTAGTGATTTCTGTGCCAGGCTGACCCAAAGCCTTTACCATGCACAAATTATTTTATGATTTGAATTGAGATCATGTAAAACCCAAGGATGGAACTGGGGGTAGGAATGGGTACCCCTGTCCCATCCAATCAGAACCCTAGGGACCCCCTAGGTAGAATAGAAGGCTGTGACTGTGGGACAGTGATTCTCAGGATACAGAGCATCTATAGCGAAGCAAAGCAGAGTCTTAAATACAGCATGGAACCCTGGGAAAGGCAGTTTCTACCAGCTGGGCAAAGGTAAGTAGAAAAGAATACAATTTCATTTCTACTAATTAAGATGTATAAAATTCAGTTAATTAGGCCTATATTGTTTTCTTTTAGAAAATGCAAAAAATTCATTTTCTTCTAAGATCTTCATTTCTTTTCAATCCCAAGTTCCCTCAAGGTGTTGAGGAACTAACTCTATGGAGGGTGAGTGTATTTCTTAATTCCTCCAGTATAGAGCCTTAGCTTTAAAACCAGAATGGTCCAAGCCATAGCTAGCACATGCCACCTGCCCAGAGTCCCTACAGACATGGGAGGGCCGAGTAAAAGCAGGTTTATTTTCCCCAGACTTCTTCTATCTTTCCCATCATGTCACAAAAACTTCCTCCTCTGCCCTGCCCCCGGCTGCATTTCCTGTTCCTTCCCTTAGTTTCCTATTCTTCTAATTATCCTGATAGACACGACACAAGTTACTAATGTTGAAATTCTTACAGTTCCTCAAATGATACAGAAATAAATCTATACATATCAAAATTGTATAAGAGAGAAACTAAGATTCGTGGTGGTAACCCTGAAATCCAGTAATTCTTAAATTTTTAGGAGTTGTGGATTCTTTGAAAATCTGATTAAAGCTATGGATCCGCTCCTTGGTAAGATGCATGTACATCCAATTTTGTATATAATTTCAGAAGGCTGATGAATCATAAATTAAGGATCTCTGCTGGACATGCTTACTGAAGAATACTCTGAAGTTCCGAGATTTGGATACATTAGTATTAGAGGTGGTTATATCTATGAATTATTATTAAAAATGAAATAATTTTAAAGGAGTGCACCCATCACAGAGTTGGATTATCTGCTTTGACATGTGCTTTATTAATTTATGACACTCTCAGCACAAAGGCTCTTAGGAAATGTGCACCAGGGTCATTTGGTATTTGCTGAGAGTGGTTTGAGGCCATTAGTTTTCTAATGAAAATGTATGGATGTACAATTAGAAAAAAGAGATTTAGCTAAATTGAGCTAAGAGGGGGAAACTTGGTGCTTTAAGCTAATATTTCCCAAATTCTAGGACTTTTAAAAAATAGCATTGCTCTGTACCCCACCAAGTGCTTGCTATGCCCTTTCCCTATTTCCAACTTCTGGAATATTCTGCAGTGACTGGAGGGAGTCAGGGCTGCAGGCAGCTGGAGCTTTGTTTGTAGGAACCTCTGGAAGCTCAGGAGAAGAACAATGCCTATGAGGTGCCAATGCTAATGGATCCCATGGCAAGGGGCAAAAGCAAAGCCACCCCTTAAACTGGCAGGGGCAGAGTGGATTGCCAGCTGGCCACCTGATGGAAATTAGACCAAATTAGTAGACACAAATAGGGACCAAGAGGAGTTACCTAGTTGTCTTCCAGAGCAGAGTTTGTGTCAGGTTCGGGTTGGGGGTGGGGCATAACATTTAGTCCAGTGAAGCTGCAGAACTCCTGAGAGCTTGGCATCACCCGTATCTTGAGGTTAGGAGGTTCTGGGTCTTGGGGATAATGAATAAAATGCAAAAGGAGAGCTGCAACCCCCCCCCCGACACACACAATTTGTGTGACATATTTAAAATGCACTACTATATGGTGGCTAAGTAGCTCACCCACTTACCAGTTATGGTGACTGTTGCATGTTATCTAGCTGCTTATCTTCTCATCTTTGAAATGGAGAAATAACAGTACATACTTCATAAGTTATTGTGAGAATCAAGTGAACTGATGCACACAAAGGATGCTTCCCAGAAAGCAGTTAATAAGTCTTTGCAGTTTTAAAATTTTATTTTATTGGAACATTTTAGGTATACAATATAATGACATTCATCATTGGAAATTTGCGCCTTTACATCATCTCTCTTGGTTTTTATTTTTCCGCCCTTCCCCTGCCCTCCTGTCAACTCCTCCATTCGTCCTTATTTACAAGGATTTTGTTTCCATTTTTTCATTTTCTTATACTGATTCCATTCCCTTCTTTCCTTTCCCTACCCCTTCCTAAGTGTTTGCAGTTTTATCTGGTCTTCCCTTTTAGGCTGACTATAAACTTGCCCAATCAAGATTTGTCCTGATGCATCCTTGTCTTGGCTACAGAATTTATGTATAATTGGGTTTTAGAAATACTTTTGAATGAATAAATGAGTGAATGGATAACTGGGTGAGGAAATGAATGAAGTGGGACTGGAAAGCAAATATTTTGAATAAACTTGGACAAATGTTTCAGGGCTTTTACATTTGCCAGATCCTCTGACTAATCTGTTCTTCCTCTTGTTCTTGCATGGCTGTTGACTGGCTTTTATCCTTTACCTCTCATCTTAGGGTAACCTCTTCAGAAAGGCCTCCCATGATGACCCCTATCCAAATGGGCTTCCTGTCCTGGCCCTACTGGTTGTGTTTTCTGTCACTATACTATGCTCATATCATTTATACTTTATATGCTTCATATATTATGAAGTCTATAATCATATAGTCATTTTAAAAAAACTTCTTTATTGTCTGCCTTTCTCATTACACAATGAACTCCACTGCAGCAGAGAGCTATTTTGTTTACCAATCTGTGGAGAGACAATGTAGCCTAGGATTTAAAGCTGTGCAGCCTGCCTCCAGAGCCCGTCTGCATTCAAATCCCAGCTATGTCACCTGAGACGGGCTATTTAACCTCTCATCTTATTTTTCTCATCTTCAAACTATGGATAATAACGGTACCTTCTTCACCGGGACCTCTCTTGGGATCCAGGTGACTGGGGCTCCTGCCCTGAGCCTTGGGCTTTAAAGGACACCAATCTGCTCTGGTTATGTCCCACACCATCTTCTCTTATAGACCATACCTCTGATAAGTAGGGTCCCAGGAGTCCCTGCCCAAATAGCTCTCCACACACTCTCAGAGCTGATTGGACTTTGCTGCAGGCTCATTCTCCCAGAGACAGACTGTACCACTGGTGCACACACCCAGAGACTTTATGGAACCACAGGTCTGCTGGTTGTAGTGTGGGAGGGTAGACAGCATGCTGATGTCTGGCCCAAGCTGCCCACACCCATTTGTGCAAAGCTCCTTGTGTGGGGCAAGATGATATTACATATGGGAAGATAAGGGCAGCAGGCCAGGGTCCCCATCTGATTCTTGTTCAGGCCCTGGCAAATGTTAGAGAGAGGCCAGCCTTCACAGGTGGTTATCAGGACTAAGTGATATATTATATGTAAAGCTTTTAGAAAAAGGTCTGCTACACTATAAGTGCTAAATATGTATGCATTGGTTATTATTATATTTCCAGTTGGTTTAGAATAAGGCCCAGTTTAAGTTAATTTTCAAGTAAATGAATAAATGGATGATTGATTGAACTACTGACAATTCACTGATTGGAGTCCTGTCTTGTTTCTATTGTTAAGGAAAATCATCCATGTATTTGAATTAAGGTTTTCTTCATTTGTTTTAGTTATTATTAGTTGAAAGTAAGAAATACTGGCTTGACATCCACGGTTAAGTATGAATTGCAAACTTACTATCAGGGATAAAGTCTTGAACATTAATTTCACAAGATGACAGAACTTCCAAAGGATCTGCATCTTATTTGAGCTAAGAAATTATTGTTTTCCACAAGAAAAGCACAGGGATTTGAATTTAGGTGCTATCAGATGTTTCCTGTTAGTTTAAATACATTTGCAGTGATATACACAGCAGTAGGATTTGCAACTGAATTCTAGGTCCAAGACAACTCCAGCAGTTTTCCAGTAGCACAGAGAAGCATAATCATAAACAAAGGAGCATTATCATAAACAATGTAAGTATAAGCCTGCACTATCTTATTTGAGATCCTACAACTTCAGCCCTCTTAGCTGGCCCTGGGCCTAGAATCTCATGATTTAAATCATAAGTTCATCAACAAATAAGGAAAGATCATATAGACTTCTGGGACAGAGCATGGATAAATCTCCCTCTGTCATTTGTGAGCTATGTGATGTTGGGGAACTTCTTAATAACCCTTTGCTGCAGATTCCTCATCTGTATGGTGGAAATAATGATCTCCATTGAGCTGGACTAATCAGGCTATAGGCTGTTATGCCATAATTCCTGGCGTGCAGTAGATTTCATTTCCTTCACTATCTAATCACCACTTGTAGGCCCTGAAATAAATCTTGTTTTGACAATACAGTTATACAGGAGACACCAAGCATAGACTTTTAAATCTGATAAAATAATAAAGTGTTTCACCAATGTAACATGTCAAGCACGAGGAAACTGCATAATAATTGATACCAAGAGAGTACAACCGATTGCTGTTTTAAATGAATGTTTAATTCAAACATCTATTCCATGTAAACTTTGTAAAATATCATTTTATTAAATGACATTTTTATTCCTGTAAGATAGTTGCTGTTTCATTGTTATTGGAGAATGGGAAAATGCAAACAGCATTTTAAAAATAAAATAAAATGAAATTATATTTTAGTTGTGATTTCTCTAATCTTTTTTGGATAGGGAAAAAATCCTCACATCTTTTTTGGATCCTTACTAAACTCACACCTATGGCACTGCTACTGGGCGCTCAACTTGTGGGCGGGTAAAGAGCCCATACTCTGCTCTCCTGGGCTTGCGACTCCTGAGAGGTAGTCTCTCTCCACACCATTCAAGCTCAGGCCTGCTCTTAGGGAAAGAGAAAGGATCTGATCACTCACTTTCAGGATCTCTGGGAAAGTGACCTGGGAGGCAAGAGATCTCCGTGGCCCTGACTGTCCCTCCCCAAAACAGAATCTCTCGCTTCGGGCAAAGGAACACAGTGACTAAAACTCATGATAAAACATTAAATGACCGAAAGAGTTAAATTCTTAGCAGTTGCTTGGCTGGGGACAGTATGGCAGATAGAGGAGGAGAAAAGGACACAAGCTGCACGTGGTGGCGCACGCCTGTAGTCGCAGCACTTGGGAGGCAGAGGCAGGAGAATCACCACAAGTTGGAGACCAGCCTGGGCCGAAGCGTGAGTGAGCTCAAGGCCAGCCTGAACTACATGAGACCCTGTTTCAAAAAAAGAGAAAAAGGCACAGAGACAGTCAGGAGGGGGCTCAAAAAGAAATCTGCACTGTCTGTGGTTTAAAACCAGAATCAGGAGTTCTGAAATTTTATAGTTCAAGCAATAGACTATGATTTCAACAGGAAAAAAAACCCCACCAGAATAGACACACAAATGTACTTCCCACCTCCACTTAGTGATGGTTTGCGGCTATTTAACTAACATGCCTCATATTGACTTCAGGGTCCATTATGGGCATCAAGCAGCAGCTTGGATTTTTTTTTTTTTTGACAGTTTGATTTTCAAGTCTTTCTCATGGCTTTTAGTACTTTTTTTTTGGATTCATCTTCATTAAGGATTTTAAGAGCAGAGGTCTTTGCTTACATTGAAAGTGCTACTTTTTCTAGCACCATAGTCCCTTGCTAATGGGTTTCTGAATACCATTTACATTATTTAATCTTTATAGAACTCGCTTCCTTTATTATTACATTTGCCTTTGTAATATGTACAATCTGTTGACTACATATTACTAGGCTTTAAATATTCTTCCTGTTTACCATTAATAAAAAATGGTTGCTTATTCATTTGCTTTGCAGAATAAATCACTACCTCATCAATGCCCAACAGAAAAAATGGTTTGTATTATCTCCTGATTATACTCACAAGCTATTTTGCTCTAATCTCTGTCTTTTCCTCTACACTAGTGAAGAAGTAATGTTCTTCGGTTTTGGCTGCTTGGACTTCGAGCATTTAGTAGTAATCACCTACTTAAAAGAAGCATGACATTTGACAGTTAACTAAGTATTGTGTTATCATGCTCAGATCCTGAAGGGCTGTCCTAGTTATCATCCCATTTTATGAATGTGACTTACAAAGGTTCAGAATTAGTGATTGACACGACCACACATTTCTTCCTTGACTCAGGCTTGAGACTTTCTCACATCCTGTTCTCACCCTCACATTCCCTCTTGGCCACTGCCCCCTTCACCTCCCCTTCACAACAAAGCTATTTGAGAGAGGGTGGTCCCTCTTTCTCACTTCCCTTCCCTTCCCATCCGTGCTTCAGCTCCTGAAGTTCAAGGTTGATGTCCACTATTGTACTGGATGCACACAATGAAGGTCTATGAAACCTCTGGTCATTCGGTGCCGTGGATAGTTCTCAATCCTGCTTTTACTTGATTTCACTGTGCTATTTGATGTTATCGATCATTCCTGCTGTCTTGCAGTTCTTTCTTGGCTGATGGAATATCTCTGTCTTCTGGCTTTCCCACCTTTCTAGCAGAGTCTCCTCAATGCCTCCTTTTCTTGTGCCTTTTCCTTAAAGATCGGGGTTCCCCAGATTGCCAGCCTCTGCTTATCATCTTTTTTCTTTTTCTTCTCATCCTAGAGAAACCTTATCCATTTCATACTGTTTCCTCTGTAGATAAATGACTCCTAAAAAAAAAGCTCTGACAGATATTTTCAAACATAAGTAAAAGTAATGACAACAGTTTGTTAAATGTGCGTGTAGCCTGTCACTCAGCTGAACAATTACCAGCACTTTGCATATCTTGTGTCATGTATCCTTCCCCATCGTGTGATTGCACTTGTGAATACTTCTACATACATTCCATAAGGGCTTTAAAAAATCATCCCTACCAGGCCATTTTATACCTGAGCAGAATTAACAGTAATTACTTAATGTCATTAAGTAATGATATTGAGTCTAGACTGAAACAAGAATTGATAACTTTTTTTTTTTTTGAGACAAGGTCTTGCTCTGTTGCCCAGGCTGGCCTCAAATTGCTGGGCTCAAAAGATCCTCCTGCTTTTGTCTCCCAAGTGCTGGAATACAGGTCCATGCCACTGCACCCAGGTTAGAGCTGATGACTATTAACTGGGTCCACATCTCTAGTCCTGCCTGGTCAGTGAGTGAAGTCTTCTAAGTCCCATGTTTTTTGGTACACCACTGGGTCTTTTAGTGCTGTAAGTGGTGGGTATTTACTGGTATCTACACCTTAAAAACTCAAGTTTTCAGAAAATAGTTGAACATGGAAATATGGTAATGTATGGTAAAAATTGTAAGCTTGTTCTTGTCTTAGGGGTTTCATAATAATTATTCTCTCTCTTGAAATATTGTCCTATATCTTTACCTGGTTGACTCCTTGTGATTTAGACTTATGTGTAAATATCATCCCTTCCGTGGGTGTTTCCTAACCACACACTTTAACACAAACATATAGACATTATCCTGTGCAGTGATTTTAATTCTCTGCATAGCATCTGTTTCTTTGTTCATTTTCTCTCTTTCTCCCTCCAAAGGAGATGAAGGACCTTGTCTATCACGTTTGTTGCTGTAGTATAAGTACCGCATAAATATTTGTTCAATTGGTGGAAGATGAATGAATAGGAATTGGGGTGATGCCATTTGAGGAGTGGTGAGAGAAAATCACACACTCATTTCCCAAGGAGCAATAGTTTTCAAAAGCAAATACACTGCAAGGGATGATGGATGGCTCATGGCTGTACTGCCAGCTACTCTGGATGCTGAGGCAGAAGAATCAAGTTCAAGGCCAGCCTGGGCAATTTAATAAGACCTTACCTCAAAATAAAAAGGACAGAGGATTTAGCTCAGTGGTAGAATGGGCCTGGGTTCCATCCACAGTACTGGGAAGAAAAAGCAAAACAAGAATAAAGGCGAGCACGCCTTGTGTAGATTCTGTTATTAGTTACCCCTGTGCGTGGCCCTGCCCTGTGCTCCGTCTCACTTTCCCTTCCTTGAGGGGATGTGGAGAGCTACCAGACGGATTCTGCCCAGCAGGTTCGATAACCAAGTGCTAATATGAGCAGAAATAAAAGAGATGCACACTGGGGCGGGTGGGGGTGGGGAGAAGTGTAAATGAATAAGAAAAATAACCAGGGAACCAACTGAAAGAGGCCTTGTAACAAATGCTAGAGGCAACAGTTTGCATATTTCAGCCTGGGAAAACCTGTTTGCAGAGGCTCATTCTGAGTGTCACTGATGTAGCTCAGCAGTCAGTAAGGTTCAGTTGAGACCACAGACTTTTTTCGCAACACCTCAATCGCGGGTGACTTTGGGCAGTGGTGGTAGTGGTGACTGTGGAGGCTTCGTTGGTGAAGCAGTAAGATATGAAAGAAGATTTCTAGTGAGGGAGGCAAGACAGAGCCCATGGCTCTGGGAGCTGTGCGAAGGGCTGGACTAACCCTGGCTTCCCCCTGACCCTTCTGAAGGTAGTCCATGGATGGTCTCCACATCACAGTGCCCACCGGAAAGCCACACTTGGCTCAGGGCCAGAGCACCTGCTTGTGTGGATCCAGGCTAAACTGAGACACTTGTTTTATGTAGTTTATGGAGAATGGAATAAGAATACATGACTCTTCACTTCTAGTTTTGTGGTTTCTTTGTTTGTTTTATTTTTTGGTACCGAGAATCAAACTCGGGACCTTGTGCTTGCGAGGCAGGCAGCAGAACCACTGAGCTAAATCCCTGGCCCGTTTTCTGGTTTCTTAATGCCAGTGCTCAGTGGGACTTGCTTAAAAGTGGGAAATGAGCAGAGCAGAGAGCATTTTCCATACAGCTAAATATTCAACTTCTGGCAGCAATTTTATTCGGAAGGGCTGTTTTCCTTCTATAGAGTATGGTGAGGAGCATATTGTGGTTTTTATTTTAGTGTAGTCCACACTTGGAAAAAATTTAAATATTGGATTTGGGGACCTTGAGAAAGTGGTGAGGCTTAGGTTAAGACTGGAAGGATAAGGGAAACTTCCAGGTGAATGTTGTAAGGGAGTTGGTTTTAGGGAGAAGAAATCACATGTGTGAAAGCAATGAGGCCAGGTAGAAACTGGAGTACAGTATCTGGAGGACAAAGGCCCAGGAGGAGATTTAAAGGACGGGAGGGTTAAACATCCCTGAATTGCAAAAGGATCTATATCATGTCAGTAACAATGTCTCTTGTGAGCTTCACAAAATCATCTCCATTTGTGGGTATTGCTATCTAGTGACTTCTGAGTGGCTTAAAGTCTGTCGATGTCACATCTTGTGTCCAGTAGGTATCTATGAGTTACACAGGATGATCTGGTAGCAATATCCACATCATAGCACACTGTGGTGTCACAATTAATTTCACAACAAACCTATACCCTGGGGACTATTTTCATTTTATAATAAAGATGACTGAGGCGAGGCCAACGGAGGTAACCTAATAAATGTCAGTGCTGAAGTTTGATTTGAGGCTTTCTGACCCTAGATCCCACCATCATAGCATAGCATCCAGTCTAGAATTCTGAGGGAGCTCCTCCACGCCAACCTCTAAATAGGAGTTAATTCTCAGATGTCCAATTTTTTACTTGGGGGAAGATTCCTAGCAGGAATTTTCCCAGTAGGAATTCTAGGTTAGCTAAGCAAGAGGTGCAGTACTCAGGACTCTTGTGTCTTACACTTTATTTTACCAGTGATGCTTAAGATATTTGCAGAAAAAATTGCTATAAGGTAAACGTTCTCACTTTTACCTATAAATCATAAAGTTCTGGAAGAAAAGATTTAAGATGTATTTCCTTTGCTCAACTGTTAGTGTTTCATTTTTAATCAAACACTGTATTTTTTTCCTGGTTGTGGTAGTGGGATTGAGAACACCCAGTTAGGGTAAGAAATAGGCAAATGTGAAATGTTATGCAGATAATTTGATAAGGCCACGTTGCCTGGAAGCAAAAAGAGTTCTTCAGGAGGGGAGCTGAAGTTCTTTATTAGTATATATGTGACACTTTTATAAGGTTAATAGCAACACAAAAGCTAAATAGTGTTTGGAGATAATTTAAATCTGAAGCAAACCCAAGAAATAGCATTATACTTTGCCTAAAGTTCAACTCAGAGAGAGAAACATCATGCATGCATTAGTGAGTGCTATTTTAAAATATAGTATGGAATGTGTTTTGTAGAAACAGGCCAATTGGTTGATGCTGACTGTTAGGTTTCTTAGGCGCTTAAATGAACTGTCTTGCCCTTTCTGTAGAAAAACCTATTGAAAAGCTAACAGTTATCTAGACATACGCTAAAGTCTCAGGAGATATAATAACAGTGGATTTGTCTTGAATATTCATAATCATGGTGTATTAACATAATATGAACAATGTCAGCAGACCTTGACCATTTTACTTAAAAATACATTGACGTTTCTTCTAAATTAGATTCCTATGTAAGTTCAGCATCAGCTATATTTTTTAAAATTAGAAGCCAAGGTCATTAATGGAATTATCTGTTTTAGGTACTGCACTACATTAGGTTTGGGGCAGAGTTGCTAGCATTTGTTAGGTTCCTTTCCTCTCACTTGTCATAACCACAAACCATTCAAAATATTACAAACTTCCTGGAGCATTATTAATGCCTGAAAAACCTATTCAGCTCTGCAACACTTCAGGGCAGAGTAGTTATCATGAGAACAGATTTGTGGCCTTTTGTATTCCATTTTATCTATGCAAGGTAAACTTCTTGGGTATTATAGACACTTCTTTGCCTTACTATAGGCAGCTGCTACGCAGATGAACAAGGATGGAACAAAATTATGTTTCAGTTGCTCTCTGCTTACTAATTCTTAGAAGTCACCTGGGGTCCAAGTTAAATGCATCTACTCACATCTTGCCATGAATGGATAAATAATCCTACATCTATTGGCCTATGGCAGAGGAACAGTTCCACACTGTTTGGTTTCAGCAGAAGATTCTTGGAAATCAAAAAGCTTTTCTTTAAATGGGTTATATCCATAAAGATTGACTCTATTAGAAATTAGAGAATTAAAAATATTTATACCATTTCATCAAAAATTACAATAATAAACACACTGCACATTAACAAATCACATTTTAAATGAAAAATAGCTACATTTAATTAAAATTATCTTGAGAAAATTCTAAATCATATGTAGTTGCAAAGCAATACAGACTGATTCTCTCACATTCCCTCAATGGTACAATCTTCTGAAATGATAACATGATTTCACAAGAGAATATTGACATCGATACAGTCAAAATATAGAACAATCATCACAAGAATTCTTTCTGTTGGGCTTTTATAGCCAAATATCTTCTGCCTCTGCCACCAGCCTGGCATCACTGATCTGGTCATCATTTACATAATTTTGTCATTTCCAGAATGTTTTACAAGTGGAATCATTTAGTATGTAACCTATTAAGATTGGCTTTCTTTGCTCTGGAGATCTATCTGAGTTGTTGTGTGTATCAAGGGTCCGTTGCTTTCCAGTGCTGAGCAGTATCCCATGGTATGAAGGGCATCTGGGTTATTTCCAGAGCTATTACAAATATGGCTGCTATGAGCTTAGCAAGTTTTTCTGTCCATGAATGTTTTTATTTCTCTGGGATAAATGCTCAAGTATAATTGCTGAGTTATACGGTAGTTGAACCTTTAGTTGTGTAAGAAATTCTACCCAGGCATGGCCGTGCATACCTATGCTCCCAGCACTCTGAAGATTGCAAGTTCCACCCCAGCCTGGACAACTTGGTGACTTAAGAGACCCTGTTTCAAAATTTAAAAAAAATAAGAAAAGGGCTGGCTATATGGCCCACCTGGGAGGCTCTGGGCTCAATCCCTAGTACTGGGGGGGAAAAAAGAAAGGAAACTCCAAATTATTTTCTGGAGTGGCTATACCAGTTTGCATTCCTATCAGCGATGTATGAGTGATCCAGTTTCTTGACATACTCACTAGCATTTAGTGTTATCATTAATTATTTGGGAAGAGGAATTTTTTTCAGTTTTTAAATTATGATAAAATACACATAACATAGGATTTATCATCATAGCCATTTGTAAATGTGCAATACGGTGGTATTAAGTACTTCCACATTGTTATGCAACCATCATTGTCATCCATTTCCAGAATTCTTTTCACCTCATAAAACTGAAACTCTCTAGCCATTAAATAGCACCTCCTCATTCCCTCTTTCCTCTAGTCCCTAGCAACCACATCCTACTTTGTTTCCATGATTGTTTCTATGATTGCATAAGTGGAATCAACAGTATTTTTCATTTTGTGACTTTACTTACTGAAGCAAGGAAATAACAAGAGATTTGAGCAGAATGAATCACAAGCCCTCTACAGGCATGGCTGGGCTCAGGCTATGTGTGTTGGGATGAGTGACGCCCTGTGGGAAGGTGAGAAATGTTGTCAGAGAGATACTGGCTCATGAAGGGAGGGGAGTTTGGGAAGTGTTCTGGCAAAGAGAATTCCATAGACAGGACTGGCCGCCAGAGAAGATTCAGTGAAGGACAATGGCCAAGGCCAGGGCACAAAGTTTCATTGGATTGGCAGGATTTTCTTGCCCAGAAAACCACACCTTTCTAAAGAAGTCTTTGTTCTGCTTAAAGTTACAGTGAATGGTGCTCACAAAAGTATGCATGCTACATACCCTGTGTTCCTATAGGCCCACTTCTAAGTCAAACTTTCCTATTTGTAACCCCATAGGTTGATCTCAACTTGGCTGAGATGTAGTTGTTTTTGTGTACAAAAAACCCTAGACAAAGAGTCCCTTTGGCCTGAGTCCTCTCCTGGTATCGGGAGGGAGCATTTTGCTTTTGCTTTATAATAAATGCTGTTTTCTGCTTTTGCTTTACAATAAGTCCTTTTGCTTGTTCTTCTTTTGACTTTCTACCTTGTCACCCTTTCTGGGTTGAGAAAGAACCCACCAGCTGGACGGTAACACTTACCATAATCTTCCTAAGGTTCATCTATGTTGTAGCCTGTATCAGAAATTTCTCTCCAGGGATAAATCATATTCCATTGTATTTATGTACCACATTTGCTTTATCTGTTCATCTGCCACTGAATACTTCAGTTGCTCCAACCTTTGGTTACTGTAATACTTCTATGAACATGAGAGTACAAAAGTCTCCTTTAGACCTTGCTTTCAATTATTAGACTGTACTCAGAAGTGGAATTGCTGGATCATTTGCAGTTTCCAAAGGCTATGAATTTAAGGATGGTTTTTTCACAACAAAAAGGTCATCGGGAGTTTGACAGTGTTTGCATTTACAGTGTAGATAGCATTGGGGAATATTGCCATCTTAACAATATTAAGTCTTCAATACTTGAACATGGGCTATCTTCCCATTTATTTATGTCTTAGCAATGTTTTGTAATTTTCAGTGTATAAGTTTTATTTTACCTTGGTTAAATTTATTCCTAAGTAGTTAATTCTATTTGATGCTATTATTAAAGGGATTATTATCTTTATTTCCTCTTAGATTGTTCATTGCTTATTTATAATGATATGTTTTTTATGTGTTAATTTTAAATTGTACAATTTTGCTCAATTCATCTATTAGCTCTAGTAGTTTTCCTTGTGAATTCCTTGAGTTCTTCTATATATAAAATCATGTTGTCTGAGAATAGAGATAGATTTGCTTCTTCCTTTCCAATGTGAATAATTTTATTTCTTTTTCTTACCTAATTACTCTGTCTAGGAATTCTAGTGCAATGTTGAATAGAAGTCCTGAAAGCTAACAGCCTTATCTTGTCTTGACCTTAGCAGGGAAACCCAGTATTTCATCAGTGAATATGATAGTTTCAGGTTATCATAAGTGTCCCTTAACCTGCTGGGAAATTCTGTTCTGTTCCCAGAGTACTGATTTTTTTTTTTTATCATGAAAGTGTGTTGATTTTGTCAAAGGCATTTTCTACATCAATTGAAATGTGGCTTTTCTTTCTTCATTCTACTAATATAATGTATTATGTTGACTGCTTTTCATATATTAAACCACTCTTGATTTCCTAGGATAAATTTTATTTCATCATGGTGTATAATCCTTTTAATATTTTTCTGGATATGGCATGCTGCTATTTTGTTGAAAATCACATTTCTATAGTCATGAGGGATATAGGCCTATAAACCATAGGCTTGTATCATAAGCCTATAAACCACAGGCTTATGGGGATTTTTTCTTGTGCTGTCTTTGTCTGGCTTGGTATCAAGGTAATGCTTGCCTCTTGGAATGAGCCAGGATGTGTTCCCTCCCTCCTATTTTTTTGAAGTTCAAGAAAAATTAATTCTTTATTTGATGATGGGTAAAACTTACCAGTAAAGTCATCTAATCCTCCTCAACTTTTATTTGTTCAATAATTTCTGATTACTGGTTTCATCTCTTATTTTAGATCTATTCATATTTTCTTTTTCTTCTTGAGATAGATTTAGTAATTTGTTTGTTTATGATTGTCTCTCTGGTATAAGAAAATGAAAATGTAAATAGGGACCAAAAAGTATAATAGATAATGTGAAATAAGAAAAAATTGTTCAAAAGGAAATGAGAACTAGAAGGAAGGGGGAAAGAAAGGAAGGAAAAAGAAACAAATGAGAAAAGAAGGAAAAATGGAAACAGGCTTTTGTAAATAAGGAGGGGAAGAGGGATTGAAGGGAGAGGAGGGGAATGGGAAAAAAAGAGGAATCAAGATACATCATGCAGGTACTGGCAAAGGAACAGACCTGAGAATCAGTGGAATAGATTAGAAGATGCAGAATCAACTCCAGACATGCTCAGCCACCTCATCTTTGACAAAGGAGCCAACCACCCTCATTGGAGGAAAGATAGCCTATTTAATAAATGGTATTGGAAAAACTGGATTTCAACCTGCCAAAGATCGAAACTAGACACATACCTATCACCACGCACTAAACTAAGATCAAAGTGGAGTAAAGATCTAAATATTAAGATAGAAACACTAAACTTGCTGGAAGATAAGTTAGGTAGAACTCTTGAAGACATTGGCATAGGAAAAGACTTCATGAACAAAACCTCAGCAACACGGGAACTAGTAGAAAGAATCAACAACTGGGGTCTCATCTTATTAAAAAGCTTCTGCACTGCAAAAGAAACCACCAACAGAGCTAACAGACAACCTACAATGTGGGAAGAAATTTTTAGCAGCTGTACCTCAGACAAAGGGCTGCTATCTAGAATATATAAAGAATTGAAAAAAATCAGACCCCCCAAATTCAAAGACCCAATTCAAAAATGGGCATCTGAAATGAACAGACATTTCTCAGACGAGGAAGTAAAAGCAATAAATAAATATATGAAAAAATGTTCAACATCACTCATCATTTGAGAGATGCAGATGAAAACAACACTGGGATTTCACCTCACCCCAGAAAGAATGGCTGCTATCAAGAAATCAACAAATAACAAATGCTGCCGGGGTTGTGGGGAGAAAGGAACCCTTCTCCACTGTTGGTGGCAGTGCAGACTGGTGCAACCACTGTGGAAATCAGTATGGAGATACCTCAGAAAACTAGGACTAGAGGTCCCATTTGACCCAGCTATTCCCCTGCTGGGTATCTTCCCAAAAGAATTAAAAGAATCATACCACAGTGATATATGTGCACCCATGTTCATAGTGGCACAGTTTGTAATAGCTAAAGCTTGGAAGCAGCCCAAGTGCCCACCAACTGGAAACTAGATAAAGAAAATGTGGTTTTTTTATAAAATGGAGCACTACTCAGCCATAAAGAACGAAAACCTAGAGTCATTTACAGCTAAATGGATGCATATCGAGTCCATACTCTTGTGAAATAAATAGGACACACACGTGTAAATACCAAATAGTTTCACTAGTGTGAGAAACTGATAGTGTAAACAAGGGTTAAAATGATTAAAATGAATAATTGATTATTTGAAATAGGAAAAAAGGTTCAAAGACGAAGGAGTGAAGGGAGGGGAAGGGGAAAGGAAAAGAGGGAAAGAAAAACTATGAGAAAAGAAAAAAATGGAAATGAAATCTATGTAAATAGGGAAGGGCAGAGGGGGTGAAGGGTGCACAGGTAATAGGGAAAAAAAAAAGAACCAAGATACATCATGTACAGGTACAAACACCCAATGATAAATGTAAATGAATTGTATACCTAAAATGTACCAATAAAAGAACTAAAAAAAAAAAAGATATATCATGCACAGGTACAAATTGCCTATGATGAATGTGATCATTATATATATCTAAACTGCAACAATAAAATTAAAATTTAAAAAAAACCTTAGCCATTTGGTTCAGGCACTTAATTTTTGGCATACAATAAGTTCATGGTGTTTTCTTATTTTTTTCATAAATTTAGTAATACTGTCCCCTGTATTTTTTATTTTAATAATTAAATCTCTCTTTTTTCTTGCTCAATCTGGCTAATGTTGATTTTGTTCCTTTGTTCAAAAAATTAATTTTTAATTTTAATTTTTTGTTTTACTAATTCTATTTTTCTTATGGTTTGTTTGTTTCTCTTTAATCGTCATCATTTCCATCTCTGCACTAGCACTGGGTTTAGTTTGGACTTTCTCATTCATTTATATAATTAAAGTACAGACTTGAGGTCTCTTTTAATTTTTATTTATTTATCTTTTCCATTAAGTTTATTGGTACATTTTAGGTAAACAGTACAGTTACATTCATCATTGGGATCTTGTACCATTACATGATGCATCTTGGTTCTTATTTTTTTCCCCATTCCCCTGCCCTCCCTTCACCCCCTCCACCCTTCCCTATTTACAAAAACTTTGTTTCCATTCTTTTTCTTTTCTCATATTTTTTCTTTTCCCTTCTTTCCTTTCCCCTGCTCCTCCCAGTTCCCCTGAGATCTCTTTTTTAATGTCAGCATTGTCAGCTATAAATTTCCCTTTGAGCACTGGCTTTACTGCAACCCAATGTTTTTGGTTGTGATACTTCTATTTTCACTCATCTCAAAGTATTTCCAGTTACCCATAAGCAATGATTTCTCTTTGACCCATTTGCTGCTTTACCTCTGTTATATTTTTAACGGCTGTAGTTATATGCTTGGTATCATTCCTGATACTGATGATTTTTATTTTCTCTTCTCAGCCTTGCTAGAGGTTTATAAATTCTATTGGTTGTTTTTCAACAAAGCAGCTTTTGCTTTCTTGATATTGTCTATTATTTTCTGCTTTTGATTTTATTTATTTCTTCTCCTATCTTGATTATTTCCATCCTTCTGCTTGTTTTGGATTTAATTTGATCTCATTTTTTAATTTCTTGAAATAATCATTTATATTATTGGTATGAGACCTTTTCTATTTTCTAATGTAAGCATTTAGCAGTATAAACTTCTCTTCCAGTAATATTTCAGCTATGTTCCATATAATTTGATATGAACTGTCATACAGAAAAATATTTAAGATACTACATCATGAAATCTCTACCTCATCTAATTGTTCTTATTTTTCTCAACTGCGGCTTCTCTCCTCTATTTAAACTTCTCTTGAATTACATCTCCTAGAACTCTGGGTTTATCTGTCCATTGTAGAATAGAGTTGGATTATTTACTCAATCCCTTGTCTATTCATTCATTCAACAATTATTGAGTTCCCACCCCAGTTAACATGCTGGTTAAGAATATAGGGATGATTAAGACAGACTTACCCCAGGCTGGGGACTTAGCTCAGTGGTTCCATTGCCTGCCTCACAAGCACAAGGTCCCAAGTTCTAATCCCCGGTACCAAAAAAAAACAAGAGTCCAAGACAGACTTACTTCTTCCTCTTTAGGGTTTGTCTGGCAGAGACAGCAAAAATTAAATAGTTTCAAGTCTGACTAATATCTCCCTGGTAGAAATTCTGTCATAAACAGAAAGTTAGTCGATATATTTTTTCCAACAAGTTCTGCCATTTTCTACCCTACTTTTAAAACTCTTTGCTGCCAGGAGTTCATGGTGATCTAAAATCTCTCTGCACTTGACAGGCTATACTAAGTGCTTAAAATGGATTTCTTTCTGATTTATTAGGGCTGTGGTCAGATGTTTTGAATATCATCCTTAGCCTAAACCATGATTACAAACATCTCTGTCTATCCCTTTTCACTGATCCCTTTTTTAGGCTACAATATACTCACAATAGAATAACATCTTAGATTTGGGTAGAATGACTGATTTTTGTAGAGTTCTCCTGTTCGTTAAGCTTTTCAATTCTCCTCAAAATCCTGGATAACTGTATGCCCCAAATGACCAATGAAGAAATTGAAACTCGGAGACACTGAGCAACTTTCCCAGTTGGGAAAATCAAGAGCAGACACAGGTTTCTAGATTCCCAGCTAGGCCTGTACTCTTGCTTCACTCTCAGTGCTTCTTCACAGCTGACCATTAAATATGTTTTAAAGAGGGCAAAGTCCAATTGCATAATAGATCTGCCTGTCTGAAATATGATGATTACTGCTAATGGTCGGGTATTACCTGGCATGCATGTGTTAGGTTTACAGTAAAGAATGTCTACTTTTTATTAACGGTCCTTTTAGATATATTAGTGACTGTCACACCTGAATTATAACAAAGAAGCACTAGAGAAATTCAATGTGGGCGGCAAAAATCTTTGAAGAATAACTAGTTATAATTGGGGAGTCTGAACACATTTCAGAGTTCCACATTTAATATGCAGTATGGTTAATTGCACTGTAATTACAGTATTTTAGAATGCCATGCTAAGTGTTTAATCCTTTTCAGGTTTGCCCTCCAATCAGTGGTCTGCCTTCATTTTCTAGATTGATGAAGTCTGCCTCAGAAGGGGGGTAGGTAACAAGATTGTGCCTATGTGTCTAATCAGCTGGGAAAGTTGTGAAATGATTCTTCCCTGTCTGGAATTTATATTTAATCATAGTTAGGTTCTCTTTATGAATGAGGGTTGATTAGTTAGTTGTCAGAAAAGGCAAACAATAAGTGCTTTTATTTACTCAGATAAGTTATGTTGGAGTTATTATTTGGTTTGATTAGTTGATGGGGCTATTTACATTACCTCAGCACACAGACTCACTTAATCTTAATTCATAATGTTAATTATATACTCCACAAGTTACTGCCAGGCTCTTATTTATGGTGTTTACTCATGGTGATTTTATGGCTCCCTTCTCTTTCACTAGCTAGGCCCCCTTTACAGCTACAGATGCATCTCTACTCACAGAAACCTGATCTTCTATGGTTTGTTCACAGTGATTCTTGATATATAATTCAGCAAAAGAAACTCAGTTTGGTTTCAGAGAGTTGGCTAAGACTACATCATTGAATTGACTTTTAATAGTGTCTTTTTGGGGGTTGGTATATTTACATATTCTTTTTTTGGTGTCTAGAATTTTCTTTCCCTGTGTACATCCTGAAAACTGTTACTCTTCTTTCCAGACCAGGCTTAAAACTCCATTCTTTAAGGAAGCATATCCTAATTGTAGCAGAGAGTTAATCATCGCCTGCTTTGTCTCACTTCTGTATGTGAACATTAATACCATCACAGCCCCAGCATGCTGTATTGCAATTATCTTTTGATATGTTTGCTCTCATTAATAGATTAGTTTGTCTCAGAATGAGGACCATTTATCGTCATCTCTTGCGTCAGCTGAGCCTACTAGTGCCTCTCGGTACATGGGCAGATGCTTGATAATTAATTTCTCAGTGTTGAATGACAATAGATTATCCTTTTTGAAAATAATCTTTTTTTTTTTTTTTTTTGTACTGGGGATCGAACTTGGGTCCTCGCGCTTGCGCAGCAGGTGGCGAAACCACTAAGCTAAATCCCCGGCCTGAAAATAATCTTTTAAGATCTAATTTATATAACCATAAATCCATTATTTTAAAATTTGCAAGTAGGTGGTTTTTAATATGTGTACAACCTTGTGCAACCATTACACTATCAAATTTCAGGATATTTCATCACCCCCAAATAGAAACCCCATACCTGTTAGTAGTCACTCCTCACTTCCTCTTCATCCAGCTCCTGGCAACTATCCCATTTCTACCTCTATGGATTTTCCTATATGGATTTTCCTATATGGATTTTTCATGCAAATGGAACCATATATTATGTGACTTCTTTCTCTTGGCATATGTTCAGGTTCCATGTTGTAATATGTATGAGTACTTCACTTCTGGCCAACGACTGTTCCACTGTATAAATACTTTGTTTACCCATTTCCATCTGATGGACATTTGGGTTGTTTTAACTGTTTGACTATTATGAATAATACTACTATGAAGATTCATGTACAAGTTTTTGTATAAACATATGTTTTCTATTATTTTGGAGAATATATATATATCATTTGTCATATACAGAGTCCACAAAAAAATGTATACAGTCTTAACATTCTTCAGGAAAAGAAAAATAGTATGATGCTTTCCCAGTAGCTGGTGTTACCCTCATAGGGGGACTCTAGAAGATGTCATATATCCTGGAAAACCCACTACACTGCCAGCCCTTAGAGAAAAATTGAAAATGCATGGGCAGCAATCTCAGTGACCAAGGTTACCCAAGCAGCAGTTTGCCACACTGATAAATGCCTGGAAGTGAATGGCCAGCACTTTGAGTACCTTTTGTAATTGTAGAGGCCAAAGATAACTTGTATTAATTTCATGATGTCTCAACAAATTTAGTATTAAAATATTTATACAAGTTTTCCTTTTCCTGAAGTGTGAATACATTTTTCTTTTTGGTGGATTCTGTATATATGGCTGTGGAATTTCTGGGTCTTAGGATAACTCTAATTCTTGAGTTGCTGCCAAACTGTTTTCCAAAGTGGATGCTCCACAGGGTATGGTGGCACATACTTGTAGTACCAATACTCAGAAAGCTGAGGTGGGACCATCACTTGAGCCCAGGAAATTGAGGCCAGCCTGAGCAACAAAACAAGACCCTATTTGAAAGCAAACATCCCAAATGACTACTCCGTTTTATGTTCCAGCTGGCAACATACGATGTCTCTAATTGCTCCATATTTTCCCCGGCTCTGCCGTTGTTTGTCTTACTGGTTAGAGCCATCTTGGTGGGTATAAAGTGATATCTCCCGTAGTTTTTATCTGTATTTACTTAATAACTCATCACATTGAATATCTTTTCTTATTGGCCATTTTTATTGGCCAGTTTCTTTGATTTTCTGCAGCTGGAACATGATATGCCGACATGTAGATGTTTCGGTATTTATCAGCTTGGATTTCTCTGAGATGCCTGGATCTATAGTTCGGTGTCTGCCATTAATTTTGGAAAATTCAGTCATTATTTCAAATATTTATTTTATTGCTTTCTTTCTTTCTTCTTCTGCTATTCCTGTTAGGCCATTTGTAATTGCCCCACTGTTCTTTGTTATCCTTTTCTTTCTTTCTGTCTCTCTCTCTTTCTCTTTCAGTTTGTGAAGTTTCTGATAAAATCACATGGAGTTCTTTCTCTTGTAATCCCCTGCTATTCTACTGAAAGCCTGAATACTGTAGAAGTTTTGGAAAAGTGTGAGAAGAGAGGAAATAAATATTTTGTGGTGTTACGATTAGGCCTTAGCCTTTTAGGGAGCCTGTGCCCCTGACCCGTGACCTTGTAAGTTGTCTTAGTTCCTTTTATTGTTCCTGGGACAAAATACCTGACACCCACAACTTAAACGAAGAGAGGTTTATTTTCAGTTCATGGTTGGCCAGCTGCAAAGAAAAAAACAGCATGTCAGAGGGTCATGACGAAGGAGCACTGTTCAAGTAATGGCATCCAGGAAGCAGAGAGAGAAGAAAGCCCAGGAAGGAAGGGAGACATACCCTCCAGGTCACACCCTCAGGGACCTGCTGCCTAACCAGACCCTACCTCTAACAGAAGTCAGCAAATAATGCCCCCTTAATCCATGCCTCATGAGGCACTGGGGGACAACTAGATATAAACCATATCTTAAGTGTTTCTTAGTTTATTCCCTCTGGCAAGACAGGAATGCTAGATGGGACTGGAACTGGGTGTTTCCATCCCCAAATCAGAAGCTAGAAGAAGCTGATATTGGATATGTTTCTTCTGCCCGTGTTGAAGGCTGAAGCAGGCTGGAGTTGGGCCTTTCCATTTCCCGGTCAGTTAGGCTATAGTAAAAGCCAGTGAGTTGGGCTGTGATAATACTTTCTCTTGAGGGCAGGCCTCGTTAAGGATAAAAGTTCAAAATGGCTACTTCTCGCTCCCCTTTGTGGAAGTATGAAGGAATTTCTTCAGTCTTCACTGTGTGAGAAACTTGTAAGGCTCCTAATGGTAAAACTCATAAGAAATGTAGACTCCTCCTCCCAGTTCTACCTCACCCCACTGAAGTTTTTAAGTGTCAAGCTTGTTCACCCCACGCCTCCACTGAGTCATCAGTTATAGTTTGAGTTTTCCTCATCCTGCTGTCTCCAGTGAAAGTTTTTGTTCCTGGCTTGTGCTCCACAAAGTTGTGATTTTCTATAACTTCCTGTCTCTCACTGATTTGGGGGGCAGTAGTGCCCTCATGGCCTCTGTTTTCTGATATGTCTTGATTTGTTTCAGTTTGTTCATATTTTAATCATTAGGATTGAAAATTTCTAAGCTTATATGCTGGGCCCAAAGGGTTCTTTAATTTTTAAAGTCATTTTTGCTGGAAACAGAATTCTTGGTTGAGAGTCTTCTTAATTCAGCTCTTTGAATATATCATCCCACTGTGTCTGCCTCCATGGGTCACCATGAGAAATCAGCAGTTAAACTACCTGAGGATCCCTTTCCCATGATATATTGCTTTTCTCTTCCTGTGTTCAAGAGTTCCTTTTTTTCATTTTGGATAATTTGATTGTGATGTATCCAAGTGTGAATTTCTGAGTTTATCCTACTAAGAATTTGTTGAACCTCTTGGATGCATAGACTAATGAATCTCATCAAATTTGGGGATTTGGGGGACCATTATTTCTTCAAATATTTTTCCTGCTCCTTTTCTCTTCCTTTACAGGATTCTCATTGTCCTCATGTTGATATGCTTGATTGTGTTCCACAGGTCTTTAAGATCCTGCTCATTTTTCGTCATTCATCTTTGAAACTCCCCTCAGTCTCATCCCAGTTGGCCTGTATTCAACTTCTGCTTCTGTCTTCTGCCAGTCTAATTCAGCAGTTAGGCCTCTGTAGTGAATTTTAAATTTCTGCACTGCACTTTCCACTCTGGAATTTCTATCGGGTCTTTTTTAGAATTTCTATTTCTTAGGGCTGGGGATTTAGCTCAGTGGTTCTGCTGCCTGCCTCACAAGCACAAGGTCCCGAGTTCGATCCCCAGTACCAAAAAAAAAAAAAAAAGAATTTCTATTTCTTATTGATAGTCTCTATTTAGTGATACATACATATCTTTAGGCACAATTTTCTTTAGTTCTTTAAATATATTTAAAATAGCTGATTAAAAAATCAACATTTAGGTTTCCTTATGAGAAGATCCTGTTAACTGTTTGCTTGTTTGTTTGTTTTTTCATGCATATATGGCCATACTTTCAAGGGTGTTTTGGCCTATCTTGTAATATTTTGTTGAAATCTGGACATTTTAAATAATGCAATGTGTCAGCTCTAGAAACTGAATCCTCCTCTACTTCTGAAGGTTGTTTTTTGTTTGTTTGTTTTTGGCTTTTGTTTTGTTTGTGCTATTGGAGATTGAAACCAGGGCCATCGCACTAAGCTACATCCCAGCCTTTTTTATTTTGTGACAAGGCCTTGCTAAATTGCTCAGGTTGGCCTCAAACTTGCAATCCTCCTGTCTCTGCCTTCCAAGTAAGTCAGAGTTCATTATAATTGTTGGTCATAGTAGTTGTTGTTGTTATTGATACCTGTTTATTTAATGATTTTAATTTGTAAAGGCTGTATTCTTTATTGTATATGAGCACTAAAGATTCTGCTTGATTAGTTTATTGTTTATTAATGATGGACAGATTTCCTGCTATGACTTAAACCAGTAAGTCTCCCAGACTTTGCAGGGAGGCTCTTCATATTGGAGCAGGCCTTCTATTTAGGTTGGCTGTTTACAACCTTTCCTTTGCATTCACTTCCCACTTTAAGGTCCTGCAAGTAGGAGCTCAAGAGGTGGAAGCCAAGGGCCTTCTCCAGTGTTTCCAGGTCATGTGCCCAGCTCTATGCATATATGCGACCTTCTAGATCCCTAGGAATATATTAAAGCTTTTTACTGTCCCTATGTACTTCTCATTCCCTAGTATTTCCTTCTAAGTCTTCTACATGTTTCGGTTGGCTTGTTGGTTACCCCAACTGTTTTGTTGTCTCAGTTGCT
The DNA here is from genome assembly GCF_053883595.1 of Heterocephalus glaber. NCBI lineage: Eukaryota > Metazoa > Chordata > Mammalia > Rodentia > Bathyergidae > Heterocephalus > Heterocephalus glaber. The sequence goes on from NW_028258320.1 coordinate 67,327,569, forward strand.
GCTAATTGTTTTTTTTTTTAATGTCCCTATGGAAAAGATTACTCATAATGCATGAGCTCTGAGTTGAGTCAATGATAAGCCTTGTGAGAAGGATTTTCCAGGCAAAGGGTGATCAAATGGTAATAGTACAGTGGTATTTTGATTCATGAACTTAATTTATTCCATGATTCTGGTCACCATCTGAATTGATTGTGAACTGAGTCAAATTTCCTCATAGGGTTCGATGTAAATAAAGATAATCCATTCTAAACCATATTTTTTAACCTCAAAAATATGAAACAAAGTACAGTACAGTATGAAGAGAGACCACTCACCTCGCTTGAGTCAACTTCTGGTGTGGAGGACAGGAAGGTGGGTAAGGAGGTTATTGTTTGGAGGGAAAGTCTGCCTCTATAAGGACATCAGGGAGATCGCCTTCACAGGCTTCCTCTCTTTTTGTCTCTTAGCTGCAGGGTCAATTTTGGAAAAAAACAAAAAATCTGTCGATTGTCACTTGTTTTTTCCTGTGCAGCCATAACCCTTCAGGAATGAGAGACCATGTTATCGCTCATCAGATTCAACCCTCCGTTCGTTACAGTTATGTTGGGGTGGTGTTTCTCAAAGAAATCCTGGCACTCATTCCATTTTTCCATGATGGATTTTACCACATCAGTGCTAACCTCCTCCCTGTCTTCCTCTACCTCAGTGCAATGCCCCTCAGCAAGCGCCTTCTGCTGCTCACTCTGGAGGCCAGCAGGTTCGTCCGTCCTCAGCTCCTCCTTATGGTCCTCAGCAAGTTCCTCTATGTCTGCACCATCAACATCCAGACCCATACTCCTGCCCAGGGACACAATCTCCTCTGCTGCCTGTGTGTCGGACCCTTCAAAGTCACATTCAGTGACACATTCTGGCCACCATTTCCTCCAGGCTGAGTTTAAGGTCCCATACGTAACATCTTCCCAGGATTTGTCAATGAGGTTGATGCAATGGAGGACATTGAAATGTTTCTTTTGGAACTCTCAGAGTCAAGGACATCCCTTCAGTGACATTCAAACACCTGGTGAAGAGCACCTTTGTGTACAGCTTCTTGAAGTTGCAAATCACTTGCTGGTCCATGGGCTGCAGAAGAGGTGTCCTGTTGTGAGGGATGAACTTGACCTTTATGAAGTCATACTCAGCGTCCATATCATCCACCAAGGCTGGAGGGTGTGCTGGGACATTGTCCATCAGAAGGCAGTTGGTTGTCAGAAAGATATTTCATAACAGTGGGTGCAAACACTTTATGCAGCCATTCCATGAATAATTGCCTGCTGATCTAAGCTTTCATATTGCCCCTCCACATGACAGGCAGTCTGACCTTGTTCACATTCTGTTCCTTGACTGCACAAGTGGTCTGGGAATGGTACACCAGTAGTGGCTCAATCTTCAGACTGGTACTTGCATTTGCACACAGCAAAAGAGCCAATATCCTTCATTGGCTTGTGACCTGGCAGTGCCTTTTCCTCTTGCATGATATAGGTTATGTTCAGCACCTTCTTCCAGAAGAGCCCTGTTTCATTACAGTTGAACACTTGTTGACCCTTCATGTCCTTCTGCCTACATGAATTCCACAAATTCTTTCTTGTACACTTCTGCAATGGTCTTGTCAAAACTGAAAGCCTCACCATGTCTTATCACACTGTGGGTGCCACTTCTCTTGCAGAATTTGTCAAACCACTCTCTACTGGCTTTAAATTCATCACTTGTTGCACTTGTAGAAGGGTTTTCTTGCAGTAAATCACTGTGCAATCTCCACCTTTTTCACAGATCATAGCTTCACTGATGCTATTACCTGTCAGCTGTTTCTCACCACACTAAGGAAAGTTTTTCCACCTCTTCTGGCACTTGTGTGCTCTGCTTGTTACCATCCTTACTCCTTTTGCCACATCAGCTCCTTTGATGGCATCTTTATTCTTCAAGATAGTCAAGATTCTCAATTTTATCTTCTTGTACTCCAAGGCAAGATCAGTCATATGAATACCATGTTCATGCTTTTCTATGATTTCCTTCTTCAATTCAATGAATATTTTCTTCAAAACCTTCTTAACATTCTTCCTCTGCATTTTCTTGATATCTTCATCATTGCTCTGCACATTCTTGTCACCTTCTTTACTGCTCTGCACTTTCTTTTTACTACCATGCTTTCTCTGTACTTTCTTTGGAGCTGTGCTGGATTGAATAATACTGTACAGTACTGTACATGCTAAAAAGCACACACACACACACAAAAACCCTTCACAGCAAGTGTGCACAGAAACTGTCTGCAACTGTGATCTCAACTAGAGGTAGTCAAGACCATATGTCAGAGCAGGGAAGATGGTCATGTTCATGCAGAGATGATGGCTGTGGTCATTTTCATCACCCAAAGCAGAAATTGCAAATGGAAGCAAAATTTTGCTGAACATTCTGTTCATGAAACAAGTTGTTCATGAACACAAGCATTTGTGAACCAAGGTATTACTGTACCTGGGAATGGGTCTGTGGAAGACCTCTGATCCTATTCTGCTTCCTCTAGAGGATGTTAGGCTACTGTTTCTCCCTGGGGTTACAGGGATGTTGTTACTTAAGTTTACAATGGACTTGGGGAGAGAAGGCTGGGAAAGGTAAGTTAAAATGCCGTAAGTTTCACTGTTCTTAGATTCAATAATTTTTCTTGAATTAATCCCTATAAAATCGATGCATATTTTTTGCTTATTTTCTAGAGTTCTGAAAATGGTGATTTTTGCCAATGTTCTTATCACCAGCTAGCTTTAGTCCTTGCTTTAGTAGAAATGGAAATTAAAACTAAATCATGAGAGGCCAGGGATTTAGCTCAGAGGTTCTGCCACCTGCCTCACAAGCGGAAGGACCCGAGTTCGATCCCCAGTACCAAAACCCCCCCAAAAAACCCCCAAAAAACTAAAGCATGAATTTTCAGGAAAAGCTTTAATTGAGACTTCTGGGAAGACGGCAGAGTGGTGAACAGCAGAGAAACAGTCTCTCTGAGATTTGGTGTCCAGATGCTGAACTATAGCAACATGAGAAAGAGAAGAAGGGAAGTGGGTCCCCAGGACCCAGCAAGGATCTGAAGCAAGAATTGAAGCTCACACAGAGAGTGGAGAGAGAGACCTCAGTGCAGAAAAAGAGGTGACAAGCAATAGCTTCTCTCTGAGCTCTGACTGTCTATGTGGGAGTGGCAGCTCGAACTTGCAGATGCATGGTGACTATTGGTGACCCCACAGGCCTCCACAGAGAAACTTACCAGTGGAACAGATGAGTGGATGTGGTGGATTGCATTGGTTGCTTTGGGCTGGCTCCATCTAGCCGCTTCTGGTGTTACGGTGAGGTGGAACCAAGTTCAGGTAGGCAGGAGGTTGAGAAGCACAGTTTAAGCCAGCAGGGAGCCAAGTTCAAGCTGGCAGGAGGCACACAGTGTTGCAGGCCAAACAAATTTGGTTCCAACCTCACAGCCAGAAACCAGCCTAAATGTCAATGGAACTAAAGGTATAAACTTATTGAAATTATCCGACACCCTGCTGCAAATCTATAGCTGGCTTGCTGGGATTAATCAACGTGGATCTGGGCTCTGTCTGCCTACTCTGTCTACCAGTGATAGCAGAAACACGCTCTAAAGTGAACATTTTTTCTTCTTTTTTTTGCTTTTTTTTTTCTTAATTGTTTGTTCTTGTTTTTATACGAGTGTGAACATTGTTTCTAGGGGTTTTTTTTGTTGCTCTGTTCTTGTTTTTATTTTTTTCTTCTCTCTTTCCTTCCTATCTTTTTCACCAGTTTCCCAACATTCTTGTAATCTTCCCTTGACCTCCAGCCTTGCTTCTAATCTCTTCCTCTTTTACTTCTCTACCTCCCCAACCCCTTTTAAATTTTCTCCCATGAGGGTAAAAGGGCCATATTGAGGGCATATTTACTGTACACAATTTTCTGGTTTGTTTTACATTTTCTTATATAACCACAAATACAGTTCATATGATTAAAGGTGGCAAATTAATAGTTACCACAGTTTGTCATTTTCTAGGCTGTGATTATGCTATTATTACTACTGATTGTACTATTTTAGCCAAGGTGACACAATTGTTTTAATTAGTTGTTCTTCCTGGTATGCCAAGACTAAGATTGCCTGACGATCATAAACCACCCTATAAGCCAGTGCCAAAGAACCAGGAACTAAGCAAAATAGGCAGCAGCTTTTCATCCCCAATAAATTGAAGAGGTAAGATTGCAACAAACTCAAAACCCAAAAGCCAGCTACATCTAGAAGATATCTCTGAGAAATAGTCACTTCCTAGGGGTTGTAAATACTAGCAATAAAGCTACCTGCCATAAGCAATTTTTAAGCATCAACCCAGGAATTAAACTTTAAAAAAATAGAAAAATGAGAAGATATTTAAGCAATATGCAACCCCAGACTTCAAACTCACCAAAGGCAAACCTAGAGGGCAATGAAATGAAACAATACAAAAGCCACCCAGCTGGACTCTCTGAAGTGGTAACAGTGAAAGTAACAAAGCAGATGAATGAGACTCTAGGAAAAAGAAATCCAATCAGAAATAATTTCTTAGATAACGACAGAGATGGTGAATACAGTGAAAGAAGTGGTTATTGATTCTAGACAAAGTACAGATAAAAAAAATAGAGGAGCTTAGGAAAATGATGGAAACCAGGAACACCCAACATAGGAAAGAAATGGAATCGATGAAACAGATTTAAACAGATATCCAGGGGATTACAAATTCCATTGAACATATATGCAGCAGAATGAGCCAATGTGAGGACGGAATATCAGATATGGAAGAGAAAATTGCAGTTAGTGATCATGAAAAGAAAGATTTTTAAAAATAGCAAGAGGCCATGAAAAATCAATCCAACAGCTGCTAAATGATGCAAAGAAGAATAACATAAGATTGATCAGAGTTAACCAACAGCCAATATCATACTAAATGGTCAAAAACTGAAATCCAGGGGCCAGGGATTTAGCTAAATGGTGCTGTGGCCTGCCTCGAAAGCACAAGGTTCCGAGTTCAATCCACAGTACCAAACAAACAAACAAACAAAAAACCCTGAAATCCTTCACATTAAAATCAGGAACAAGACAAGGATGTCCACTATCACTACTCTTGTCCAATATAATTTTGGAAACATTAGCCAGAGCAATTAGACAAGAGAAAGAAATAAAAGGAATAAAAATAGGAAATGAAGAAGTCAAATTGTCATTATTTGCAGATGACATGATACTCTATATAGAAAACCCCAAGAACTCCACCAAAAGTCTTCTAGACTTAATAACCTAATTCAGTCAAGTAGCTGATTACAAGGTCAACACACAAAAATCAATAGCTTTCCTCTACACGAATGACAGACTCACTGAAAGAGAAATAGGGCAAACAATTCCTTTCACAATAGCATCCAAAAACTAAAATACCTAGGAATCAACCTAACAAAAGAAATCAAAATCCTCTTCTCTGAAAACTATAGCACTTTGAAAAGAGAGATTGAAGACGATATCAGAAAATGGAAAGACATCCTTTGCTCCTTGGTAGGAAGAATTAACATAGTGAAAATGGCCATACTTTCAAAACTGCTACATAGATTCAGTGCAATCCCAATTGAAATTCCAGAAGCATATACAATGGGCCTTGAGAAAACAATCCAAAAATTCATTTGGAACAAGAAGAGACTCAGAATAGCAAAAGCAATTCTAGGCAACAGACATGGCAGGGGGTACTACAATCCCCAACTTGAAACTATACTACAAAACTACGGTGATAAAAACAGCATGGTACTGGCAAAGAAACAGACCTGAGGACCAGTGGAACAGATTAGAAGATGCAGAAACAACTCCAGACACACTCAGCCACCTTATCTTCGACAAAGGAGCCAAACTCCCTCACTGGAGGAAAGATAGCCTCTTTAATAAATGGTGCCAGAAAGATTGGGTTTCAACTTGCCAAAGGCTAAAACTAGACCTATCTCTCTCACCATGCACTAAACTAAAATCAAAATGGATTAAAGATCTAAATATTAAAAACAGAAATGCTGGAACAGAAGTTAGGTAGAACTCTTGAAGACATTGGTATAGGAAAATATTTTTTTTCTTTTTTTCCCCCGTTAACTTTATTGGTACATTTTAGATATACAGTACAGTTAAATTCATCATTGGGATCTTGCACCTTTACATGATATATCTTGGTTCTTATTTTTCCCCCATTCCCCTGCCCTCCCTTCACCCCCTCCACCCTTCCCTATTTACAAAGACTTTATTTCCTTTTTTTTCCCTTTTCTCATATTTTTTCTTTTCCCTTCTTTTCTTTCCCCTACCCCTTCCACTTCCCCTACTCTTTCAGACCTTTTCTTCCTATTTCACACTATTAATTATACATTTTGATCCTTATTTACACTTTTAGTTTTTCACACCAGAGAAACTATTGTTTTTTACACATGTGTCCTATTTAGTTCACTTAAGAGTATGGCCTCAATGTGCATTCACTTAGCTATAAATGTCTCTAGTTTCTCATTCTTTATGGCTGAGTAGTACTCCATTTCATAAAAAAACAACGTCTTTATCCAGGCTCCAGTTGATGGGCAATTGGGCTGTTTCCAAGTTTTAGCTATTACAAACTGTGCCACTATAAACATGAGTGAGCATGTATCACTGTGGTGTGATTCTTTTAATTTTTTTTGGAAGATACCCAGCAGAGGGATAGCTGGGTCAAATGGGACTTCCAATCCTAATTTTTTGAGGTATCTCCATATTGATTTCCACAGTGGTTGCACCAGTCTGCACTCCCACCAAAAATGAAGAAGGGTTCCTTTCTCCTCACAATCCTCCCAGCATTTGTTATTGGTTGATTTCTTAATAGCAGCCATTATTACTGGGGTGAGGTGGAATCTCAGGGTTGTTTTCATCTGCATCTCTTTTTTTTTTTTTTGGTACCGGGGATCAAACTCAGGTCCTTGTGCTTGCGCAGCAGGTGGCAAAACCACTGAGCTAAATCCCCGGCCCTCATCTGCATCTCTTGAATGACCGGTGATGTTGAACATTTTTTCATATGTTTATTTGCTGCTTTTACTTCTTTGTCTGAGAAATGTCTGTTCATTTCAGATGCCCGTTTTTAAATTGGGTCTTTATATTTGGGGGGTCTGATTTTTTTAAGTTCTTTATATATTCTAGATAATAGACTTTTGTCTGAGGAGCAACTGGTAAAAATTTTTTCCCACATTGTACATTGCCTCTTAGCTCTGTTGGTGGTTTCTCTTGCTGTGCAGGAGCTTTTTAATAAGATGAGATCCCAGTTGTTGATTCTTTCTGCTAGTTCCCATGCTACTGAGGATTTGTTCATAAAGTTTTTTCCTATGCCAATGTCTTCAAGAGTTCCACCTAAATTATCTTCCAGCAACTTTAGTGTTTCTGTTTTAATATTTAGATCTTTAATCTGCTTTGACTTTAGTTTAGTGGGATGTCTTTCCATTTTCTTATATCCTCTTTGATCTCTTTTTTCAGAGTGTTGTAGTTCTCAATGTAGAGGTCTTTTGCTTCCTTCATTGGATTGATTCCTAGATATTTCATTTTTTTGGACGCTATTGTGAAAGGGATTGTTTCCTTAATTTTTCTCTCGGTGGGACTGTTATTTATGTACAAGAAGGCTATTGATTTTTGAGGGTTTACCTTGTATCCAGCTACTCTACTCTATCTGTCAATTAAGTCTGGAAGTCTTTTGGCAGAGCTTTTTGTGTCTTCAATGCAGAATATCATATCATCAGCAAATAATGACAGTTCAACTTCTTCCTTTCCTATCTTTCTTCCTTTTATTTCTTTCTCTTGTCTAATTGCTGTGGCTAATGTTTCCAAAACTATGTTGAACAGGAGTGGTAATAGCAGACATCCTTGTCTTGTTCCTGATTTTAGCATGAAGGTTTTCAGTTTTTGACTATTTAGTATGATGTTGGCTGTTGGTTTTTTAATAGATAGTCTTTATCAAGTTGAGATAAAGACTCTCTATTCCAATTTTCTGCAGGGCTTTTATCATGAATGGGTGTTGAATTTTATCAAGTGGTTTTTATGCATCTATTGAGATGATCATATGGTTTTTGTCCTTGACTCTTAATATACTGTATTACATTTATTTTTTATTTATTTTTTTTTTTGAGGCAGGGTCTCTCCCTTTGTAGTTCAGGCTGGCCCTGAACTCACTATGTAGCCTAGTCTGGCCTCGAACTCAGTGATCCTTCTGGCTCAACCTCCCGAGTGCTGAGATTACAGGGATGTGCCACCACACCCAGCTACATTTATTGATTTATATATGTTGAACCATCCTTGCAACCCTGGGATAAATCTGACTTGGTCAGGGTGTATGATCTTCTTGATGACCCCCTGTATTCTGTTTGCCAGTATCTTATTGAGGATTTTTGCATCTATATTCATTAGGTAGATTGACCTGTAGTTCTGTTTTTTGGATGGGTCTTTCCCTGATTTTGGAATCAAAGTAACACTTGCTTCCAGGAATGAATTTGGAAGTATTGCTTCCCTTTCAATTTCATGGAAAAGTTTAAAGAGTAGTGGCAATAGTTCTTCTCTAAATGTCTTGTAGAATTCAGCAGTGAAGACATCATGACCTGGCCTTTTCTTTGTTGGTAAATTTTTAATTACATTTTCAATTTCACTGATTGTAATTGGGGTGTTTAGGATTTTTATATCTTCTTTGTTCAACATGGTAATTCATATGTATCTAGAAATCTGTTGATTTCTTCTGTGTTTTCCATTTTATTAGAGTTCAGCTTCTTGAAATAGGTATTGATGATCCTCTGGATTTCTACTGAATCTGTTGTGACTTCACCTTTTTCATTCCAAATTGCATGGATTTGAGCCTTTTCTTTCCTTTTTTTTAATAAGATTTGCTAAGGGTCTATCAATTTTATTTATTCTTTCAGAAAACCAACTCTTCAATTTGTTCATTTTTGGTATCATTCTCTTAGTCTCCATTGCATTGATTTCTGCTCTGATCTTTATTGTTTCCTCCCTGGTATGAGCTTCAGATTTGTCTTGCTCTTCTTTTTCTAGGAGCTTAAGATTCAGCATTAGGTTGTTTATTTGAGCACAATCTGTTTTCCTAGTGTGGGCTTTCCCTGCTATGAATTTCCCTCATAGAACTGCTGTCATTGTGTCCCATAGATTCCTGTATGTTGTACTGGCATTATCATTTAATTGCAAAAACTGTCTAATTTCTTCTTTAATTTCCTCTGTGACCCATTGGTTGTTTAGGAGAGTGTTATTCAATTTCCATGTGTTTGTGAAGTTCTTATGTTTTCTTATGCTATTGATCTCCAATGTAACTGCACTAGCTATGACCAAAAAAAAATCTATACCTAGACATATATTAATCAAGATCCCGGAAACCCAACAAAAGAACAAAATAGTACAAGCAGTTAGAGAAAAGAAATAAGTCACATGCAAAGGAAAGCCCATCAGAATCACAGCAGACTTTTCAACACAAACCCTCAAATCAAGGTGAGCCTGGGGTGAGGTATTTCAAGCCCTAAAAGAAAACAACCTCCAACCTAGACTGACGTATCCTGCAAAACTTTCTGTCAAAATTGATGGGGAAATAAGACACTTCCATGACAAAGAACACTTGAGAAACTTCATGAATACCAAACCAGTGCTCCAAACAATTCTAAAAATTATCCTAGAAAAAGATAACAAAGGTCACAACTCCATGAGGCTCAACAGAACAAATCAATCAGGCAAGGCAAGAAATTAAAAGGGGGGGGGGAAGCCAACAGGAAAATAACATGACGATGATAAGTCAATACATATCAGTTATAACCATCAATGTTAATGGGCTCAACTCACCAATCAAAAGAAATAGACTGGCAGAATGGATTAAGAAGCAATTCCAACAATATGCTGTATACAAGAAACACACCTAGTTCAAAAAGAAACTCATAGACTGAAAGTAAAAGGACAGAAAATAATTTTCCATGTGACAGAAACCCCCAAAAAAGCAGGGATAGCTATCTTATTTACAGATAAAGTAAATTTCAAACCAAAACTAATTAAGAGAGACAAAGAAGGTCACTACATTCTTGTAAAGGGAATAATCCAAGAGGAGGAGATGACAATCATAAATATATGTGCACCAAATACTAATGCCCGCAACTATCCAAAACAAATATTAAGGGACATGAAAAACCAAATAAGCACTAATACAATTGTAGTGGGGGATCTCAGTACCCTAGTGTCACAAATAGACAGATCATCTAGACAAAAAATCAACAATGAAATACTAGAATTGAACCAAGCTTTTGAACAAATGGACTTAATAGATGTCTACAGAGTGTTCCAACCCACAAAATCAGAATATACATTCTTTTTGACTGCACACAGGTCATTCTCCAAAATAGACCACATACTAGTTCATAGAACATGTTTAAGTAAATGCAAAGGAATTAAAGTTATCCCATGTATATTATCAGACCATAGTGCAATGAAATTGGAAAACAATGGCAAAAGAAACCACAAAAACCTCATAAACACTATCAAATTGAATAATGCTCTCCTGAACAACCAATGGGTCACAGAGGAAATTAAAGAAGAAATTACACAGTTTTCGCAATTAAATGATAATGCCAGTACAACATACTGGAACTTATGGGACACAATGAAAGCAGTCATATGAGTGAAATTCATAGCAGTGACTGCCCACACTAGAAAAACAGTGAACTCAAATAAACAACCTAATGCTGAATCTTAAGCTTCTAGAAAAAGAACAAGTCAAGCCCAAAGCTCATTCTAGAGAAGAAGTTATAAAGATTGAAGCAGAAATTAATGCAATGGAGACTAAGAAAACAATACAAAGAATCAATGAATTGAGTTGGTTCTTTGAAAGATTAAATAAAATGACAAACCCTTAGCCAACCTTATCAAAAAAACCCAAAAAACTCAAATCCATGCAATTAGGAATGAAAAGGATGAAATCACAAAAGATCCTGCAGAAATCCAGAGGATCATCAATACCTACTTCAAGAATCTGTATTCTAATAAAGTGGAAAACACAGAAGAAATGGACAAATTTCTAGATGCATATAAATTATCAAAGCTGAATCAAGAAGATATAAAAATGTTAAATAAAGTGATATCAGTGAAATTGAAGATGTAATTAAAAACTTACCAACAAAGAAAAGCCTAGGCCCTGACAGATTCACTGTTGAATTCTTTAAGAAATTGACAGAAGACCTAATGCTGCTATTCCTCAAACTCTTTAATGAAATTGAAAGGGAAGTGATACTCCCAAATTCATTCCTGGAAACAAGCATCACCCTGATACCAAAACCAGAGAAGGATCCAACCAAAAAAGAGAACTACAGGCCAATATCAACTACAGACCAGAGGCAAAAATCCTGAATAAGATATTGGCAAATAGAATCCAGCAAATCAGCATGAAAATTATATACCTTGACTAAATATGATCCATCCCAGGGATGCAGGGATGGTTCAACATATACAAATCAATAAATGTAATACATATTAACAGAGCCAAGGACAAAATCCATATGGTCATCTCCATGGATGCAGAAAAATCATTTGGCAAAGTCTGGCACTCATTCATGATAAAAAACCTACAGAAAGTTGGAATAAATGGTTTTTTTCTCAATACGATAAAAGCCATCTGTGACAAACCAAGAGTCAACAACATACTAAATGGACAAGACAAGAATGTCGGTCAGCACTCTTATTCAATATAGTTCTGGAAACATTAGCCAGAGCAATCAGACAAATAAAGAAATAAAAGAAATAAGGATAGGAAAGGAAAAAGTTAAATTGTCATTACTTGCGGATGACATGATATTCCACATAGAAGACCCTCCAAAATCCCCCAAATGATTTCTAGATTTAACAACCAATTTCAGTAGCATAGTTGGATACAAAGCCTATACTCAAAAATCAGTAGCATTCCTACACAGAAATAACTAACTTACTGAGAGATAAATTAGAGAAATAACACCTTTCACAATAGCATCCCCCACAAAACAAAATACCTAGAAATCAATCTAATGAAGGAAGTAAAAAACTTTTTCATTAAAAACTACAGTACTCTGAAAAAGGAGATAGAAGAGGCTGTCAGAAAATGGAAAGATATGCCTTGTTCTTAGGTAAGAAGAACCAATATAGTGAAAATGGCTATACTTCCAAAATTGTTATACAGACTTAATGCAATTCTGATCAGAATTCCAACAGCATATCTCACAGAATTAGAGAAAACAATTCTTAAATTCATTTGGAACCAAAAGAGACCTAAAATAGCAAAAGCAATTCTGGACAAAAAAGGCAAGGCAGGAGGCATCACAATCCCTGACTTGAAATTATACTACAAAGCTACTGTGATAAAAACAACATGGTACTGGCAGAAAAACAGATCTGAGGACCAATGGAACAGATTAGAAGATGCAGAAACAACTCCATACATACTCAGCTACCTCATTTTGACAAAGGAGGCAAACACCTTCACTGGAAGAAAGTCAGCCTCTTTAATAAATGGTGCTGGCAAAACTGGCTTCTAGACCCATATCTGTCACCGTGCACTAAACTAAAATCAAAATGGATCAATGGCCTAAATATTATAACAGAAACATTAAATCTGCTGGAAGATAGAATGTGTAGAATTCTCGAAAACTTTGCTGTAGGCAAAAACTTTATGAAGAAAACCCCAGTCGCACGGGAAATATCACAAAGAATCAGTAACTGGGATCTCATCTTATTAAAAAGCTTTTGCACACCAAAAGAAAAGATCAAGAGAGTGAAGAGACAACACACAGTATGGGAAACATTTTTCCCAGCTGTTTCTCAGACAAAGGACTAATATCTAGAATATAATAAGAACTCAAAAAAAATCAGACCCCCCACACATTTAAAGGTCCAATCCAAAAATGGGCATCTGAAATGAATAAACACCTCTCAGATGAAGAAGCAGAAATAACAAATAAATATATGAAAGAATGTTCAACATCACTGGTCATTTTAGAGATGCAAATTAAAACAACATTGAGATTCCATCTTACTCCAGAAATAAAGGCTATTATCAAAAAATCAACCAGTAACAAATACTTGCGGAGCTGTGGGGAAAAAGAAATCCTTCTCCACTGTTGGTGGAAATATAGACTGGTGTCACCACTGTGGAAATCAGTGTGGAGATTCCTTCAAAAAACTAAAACTAGAGGTTCTATTTGATCCAGCTATTCCCCTTGGTATCTTCCAGAAAGAATTTAAAGGCATCATACTACAGTGATATACGGATGCCCACGTTTACAGTGGCACAGTTTGCAATAGCTAAATCTTGGAAACAGCCCAAATGCTCATCAACAAATGAATAGATAAAGATGTGGTTTTTTTCTTTTTTCTTTTTGGTACCGGGGATCAAACTCAGACCTTGTGTATGCAAGGTGGGCAGTGGAACCACTGAGCTAAATCCCCAGCCCAAGATGTGGTTTTTTAATACAATGGAGTACTACTCTGCTATAAAGGAGAAGCTTGAGACATTTCTAGCTAAATGGATGAACCTTGAAACCATGCTCTTAAGTGAAATAAGTCAGAGACACATGTTTAAATACTGCATTGTTTCTCTGATGTGAGAAACTGGAAGTGTAAATAAGGACCAAAGTGTATAATAGAGACTGGGAAATGAAAAGAAAATATTCAAATGAGAAGGGGAACAAGGTAGGAGGAAGGGGGAAAAGAAGAAAGGGACAAGAAAAAGAGAATAGAAGAAAAAATAGAAATAAAGCTTTTGTAAATAAAGAGGGGAAGAAGAGTTGAAGGGAGGGAAGGGGAATGGGGAAAAAAGAAGACACAAGCTATATCATGGCCAGGTACAAATTCCCTATGATGAACATTACCATTATGTATATCTAAAATGTACCAATAAAAAACCAATAATCCAATCAAATGTTTTAATGGAAAAGTAAGAGAAGAGAAGGAAGGGATTCCATCTTGAATAGCAGCTGGAAGGGGCATGATCTCCAGCCTGCTGGAGGTTCTGGGGGTATTATTTCCAGGTCCTTGATGTCCTGAAGAAAATATTGGACAAGATGCACAGAAAAGGAAACAAGGGTGTAGATTTACTGAAAACAGAAAGAAAAAGAAAGTATACTCTATAGGCTGACAGCAGGCCAGTGAAGGAGGCTCACAATGGCCCAGGAGATAAAGAGAAGGGGATGTTCAGTGCCCAAAATACCTGAATTGGCCCTACCCTATATACATAGGTCACTGAGATCATTGTCCTACCACAAACTCACTTGGCTTGGTACCAGATGTAAACTGTCCTACCAAAAAGCTTGCTTATCTTCTGTCAGTGTAAATGAAGGACCCTGCACATATGTAAACGAAGGATTCCGAAGGAATAGTGTTGTCTGATTTGTTCTGTAGCAGTGCCAGATTCAAATGAAGGATTTAGAATACTATTTTTTTATTAGTCCCATGTACAGTGCTCTGGAGCCCTAGGGCTGGAGTCATTTTGGGTCCAGTGTTTTGTGCATGTCTTCTCTTTTAAGGAAACCTCTCCCTCAACTGGTTAGCTGTTTTGATGACTTCTGACACATTTTGCCTAGTGAGTGGTCTGGTTTGCCTCAGCCCTGATTTCCTACCTCAGTAAAGAGGATCAGATTGGCCCACCCAGAAAAACAGGAGGCTGGTTTTTAAGGATTAGCTAAGGAGAGTCAGAGTCAGGTCAATCATCATCTCAGTCCTGGTTTTGTACTCTGGAAACCTCATTGCTTGAGATGTGGTTCCATTTCCATTAAACGATTAACTGTGGTTTCAGTCATGTGGTGCTCTGGTTTTTCTGGAATCCAGGTGATCACTGGTTTAGGACAATGGCTGGAGACTTCGGGGTGTAGCTGAATGTCCCAGGAAATCTCTTGTCCTGGTGTCCTCAGTCTTAAAGTTTGATGAGATAGGCTAGATAGATTTAGGATCAACAGACAGACACTCTCTAAAGGACTAAGATGACCTTATGCAGAGCTGAGAGTGCTTTGACGCAGAGTTTCACAAAATGAAGGTGAAACTTTGTTCTCCTTTAAATTGTTGATTGGGCAATTGTAGCACCAAGTGAGGGGTCACTGTTATTAGCAAAATCACTTTTAAGTCCTTAGCTGCCTTAGAAGAAAACACAATTCCAGCTTTTGCAGTGCAAGGCTACTGGCCCAGAACTTGACCAGTCCCCTGTCCATATGGTGGTCTCTGACACTGTCATATGTCATTCTCACTGCTTTGTTAAAAGAGGGGATTTCTGGAGTTAGTTACTTTTATTTCTGCTGATGTCACTTCATACTCTTCTTAATGCATGAATATTACTAACATGCCCCCTAATTTTTAATAATAAACATTGCCATTTCTTATAAAAAGCTTGGTACTAACTACCCATCAAGAATGGATTTTGTAACTTTTGGAGTTGTCAGTATATACTGCTAATCTTAAATAAAAGATTAATTGCTTTATGATGATCTAAATACATATATCTACCATGTTTTATATATATATTATGTTAAAGTATTATGAAATTTAGCTGAATTTTTAAAAGATGTGAATCACTCAGAAACATCCTTTCTTCTTAGAGTTTTATTGGACTTTCAAAAAAAATGTTAGAAGGCAAAAATGAAATTTCATTGTTTCTAATTGTTAGGCATTACCATGAAACTATTTTGATTGTACTTTTCACTTCTTCACAGATGTTTTGCATCCTGTGCTCAACTTTTCAAGGTTTTCATATATTTTTCAATTCTGATATTTCCACTCTTTTAGGTCAGAAAAATATTCCAAGCTGTAATGCTTTTGGCCCTGTTATTTGGGTACTTACAGTCTCCCCACTAAATTACTTCTTTGACTTCAAATTGATATAGAAAATACTCGGCACAGATTTCAAGAATGGATGTTCCACATCATGTACTTATTGCAGCTTTGAGAAAGAAATCTGGCATGGAATACCTTATTCAGTCACAAATTGTGTCATTATTATCAAAGTTGTTTAAGGTATATTTTACTCAGTTTCAAGATCTCTTTTTCCTCAATATTTACAAGGTTTTTATGTAGGTGAGTAGGTAAGAAATGTACATACATATAGCTGAACAGTATGTAGCTTTAAAAAGTAAGGTGACAATATGGAAAGACTTTAAATATATATTATAACGCGAAAAAGCAGATTGTAGAAGAGTACAAATGAGCCCTGTTTATAAAAATATGTGGTAACAATTTCCAGGAGAACATCTATGAAACACAGTAACAGTTACCCTTGAGTATAAGTGTTGAGGGAGGAAGAAAAGATATATTTTATTAATGTACTTGAACAAAAAAGACAAATATTACTTTTCTAGATTTAAAAAATAGTTTAAATAATTTATTTTCAACATGGTATGAAGCAACAGACTAATGAAATAACTTCAGAACAAAGCTGTCCCTTTAGAATCCATTAATTTTTAATACAATGAGGCATTCTAATTCCCCCTTCTGCATTCTCTTTCCCCTAAAAAGCCCTTCCCTCCTTTGTTAAGTCATACCCATGGATTTTTTTTGTTAATTGTAGTAACATATACATGACAGTTTAGTGTTGCTAAGTATATTTACATCAGAGTACAACCATTATCATTATTGATTTCCAGAACATTTTCATATTCATAAACTGAAGCTACTCACCCATTAAAGTATGGGTGTCCAACCTTTTGACTTGGTTGGGCTGCATTGAGTGAAGAGGAATTATCTTGGACCACATATAAAATATGTAATATAGCTAATGGTATATAACAAAATTTCTTTAAAAAATATTTCTAATGTCCTTTATTTTATTTTATTTTATTTTTTATTTTTGGTACCAGGGATTGAACTCGGGTCCTTGAGCTTGCGCAGCAGGGGGTGAAACCACTGAGCTAAATCCCTGGCCCTAATGTCCTTTTTTTAAAAAGAAGGCAACATCAAAATAAAACTAGCAAAATATTTGACCTTGTTTTTGTAAAACTAATGAATTGATGTCTGATTTGATGGAAGTGGTTGCGATTCTTAGTGTGGCCTCAAGATTCTTGTCAGAAATTTTTGATCTAATTTTACTCATGTGTTTCAGCCTAGAAAATACAATGGTTTACAATGTACATGCTGCCAAAAAATGATGATGTGAATAAAACACGATTGTGAAGCAAGTGATATTTTTCTTACGGCAGATAGATCTCATAAAAGTTCGGTAAAGACACATAATCAAAAAAATTTTGAGACCACTGATTGCAACTTTATATATAGTATTTCAAAAATTAATAAATAAGCAGGTGTTTTTCTATTAGTGATATTGTATATGTAATTATAACAATATAATGAGCAAAAAACTATTAGATCTATTTTTGTACTATCTATACTACTGCTGCAAAAAAACTTTAAAAAAAATTTTTTTTATTGGTACATTTTAGGTATACAACACAATTACATTTCTCACTGGGAATTGTACCTTTACATGATGCATCTTGGTTCTTATTTTTTCCCCATGCCTAGCCCTCCCTTCACCCCCTCCACCCTTCCCTATTTACAAAGACTTTATTTCCATTTTTTCCATTTCTCATCATTTTTCCTTTCCCTTCTTTCCTTTCCCCTGCCCCTCCCACTACCCCTACCCTTTTGGACCTTTTCTTCCTATTTTGCATTATCAATTATTCATTCTAATCATTGGTACATTTTAAGTATACAATATAATGACATTCATCGTTGGAAATTTGCATCTTTACAGAATCTCTCTTGATTCTTATTTTTCACCCTTGCCCACCCCTCCCTTCAACCCCTCCATTCCTACCTATTTACAAAGATTTTGTTCCTATTTTTCCATTTTCTCATATTAATTCCATACCATTCTTTCCTTTCCCCTACCACCCCCCCGCTTCCATCCCCTTTACTCCTTTTCTTCCTATTTCACATTACCTGTGATACATTTTAGTCCTTATTTACTTTCAGTTTCTCACACCAGAGGAACTATTCGATATTTATACATGTGTGTCCTATTTATTTCACTTAAGAGGATCACCTCAATGTGCATCCATTTAGCTATAAATGTCTCTAATTTCTCATTTTTTATGGCTGAGTAGTACTCCATTTTATTAAAAAACCCACATTTTCTTTATCCAGTCTCCAGTTGATGGGCATTTGGGCTGTTTCCAAGTTTTAGCTATCACAGAATGTGCTGCTATGAACATGGGTGCACATATATCACTGTGGTATGATTCTTTTAATTCTTTGGGGAAGATCCCCAGCAGTAGAATAGTGGAGTCAAATGGGACTTCCAGTCCTAGTTCTTTGAGGTATCTCCATACTGATTTCCACAGTGGTTGCACCAGTCTACACTCCCACCAGCAGTGGAGAAGGATTCCTCTTTCCCCACAGCCCCACCAGCATTTGTTATTGGTTGATTTCATGATAGCAGCCGTTCTTTCTGGTGTGAGGTGGAATCTCAGCTTTGTTTTCATTTGCATCTCTTGAATGACCAGTGATGTTGAACATTTTCTCATGTATATATTTGCTATTTCTACTTCCTTGTCTGAGAAATGTCTGTTCATTTCAGATGCCCATTTTCGGATTGGGTCTTTAAATTTGGGAGGTCTGATCTTTTTAAGTTCTTTATAGATTTGAGACAGTAGACCTTTGTCTGAGGAAAAGCAGGTGAAGATTTTTTCCCACATTGTGGGTTGTCTCTTCACACTGCTGGTGGTTTCTCTTGCTGTGCAGAAGTTTTTTAATAAGAAGAGATCGCACTTGTTGATTGTCTGTGCTAGTTCACGGGCAACTGAGGTTTTGTTCATAAAATCTTTTCCTACACCGATGTCTCCAAGAGTTCTACCTAACCTCTGTTCCAACTGTTTCAGCGTTTCTATTTTAATATTTAGATCTTTAATCCATTTTGATTTTACTTTAGTGCATAGTGAGAGATATAGGTCTAGTTTTAATCTTTGGCAAGTTGAAACCCAATTTTTCTAGCACCATTTATTAAAGAGGCTATCTTTCCTCCAGTGAGGGTGCTTGGCTCCTTTATCAAAGATAAGATGGCTGAGTGTGTCTGGCATTGTTTCTGCATCTTCTAATCTGCTCCACTGGTCCTCAGGTCTGTTTCTTTGCCAGTACCATGCTGTTTTTATCACAGTAGCTTTGTAGTAGAGTTGCAGGTTGGGGATTGTGATACCCCCTGCCATGTCTCTGTTACCTAGAATTGCTTTTGCTATTCTGGGTCTCTTCTGTTTCAAATGAATTTTGGGGTTGTTTTCTCAAGGTCCATGAAGTATGCTGCTGGGATCTCAATTGGAATTGCATTGAATCTATATAGCAGTTTTGGGAAGTATGGCCATTTTCACTCTATTAATCCTTCCTACCCAGGAGCAGGGGATGTCTGTCCATTTTCTGATATCATCTTCAATCTCTCTTTTCAGAGTGCTATAGTTTTCAGAGAAGAGGTCTTTGATTTCTTTCGTTAGGTTGATTCCTAGGTATTTCAGGTTTTTGGATGCTATTGTGAAAGGAATTGTTTGCCCTATTTCTCTCTCAGTGAGTCTGTCATTGGTGTAGAGGAAAGCTATTGATTTTTGTGTGTTGACCTTGTAACCAGCTACTTGACTGAATTTGGTTATTAAGTCTAGAAGACTTTTGGTGGAGTTCTTGGGGTCTTCCATATAGAGTATCATGTCATCTGCAAATAATGACAGTTTGACTTCTTCATTTCCTATCTTTATTCCTTTTATTTCTTTCTCTTGTCTAGTTGCTGTGGCTAATGTTTCCAAAACTATGTTGAACAAGAGTGGTGATAGTGGACATCGTTGTCTTGTTCCTGATTTGAGTGTGAAGGATTTCAGTTTTTGACCATTTAGTATGATATTAGCTGTTGGTTTTTCATAGATGGCTTTTATCAGATTGAGGTAGAGACCATCTATTCCAATTTATTGTAGGGTTTTTATCATAAATGCATGTTGGATTTTGTCAAATGCTTTTCCTGTGTCTATGGAGATAATCATATGGTTTTTGTCCTTGGCTCTATTGATATAGTGTATTACATTGATTGATTTACGTATGTTGAACCATCCGTGCATCCCTGGGATGAATCTCACTTGGTCAGGGTGTATGATCTTCTTGATGATCTTCTGCATTCTGTTTGCCAGTATCTTAGTAAGGATTTTTGCATCTATGTTCATTGGTGAGATTGGCCTATAGTTCTCCTTTTTGGTTGGGTCTTTCTCTGCTTTGGGGATCAAGGTGATGCTTGCTTCCAGGAATGAATTTGGGAATATTGCTTCCCTTTCAATTTCATTGAAGAGTTTAAACAGTAGTGGCAGTAGTTCCTCTCTAAATGTCTTGTAGAATTCAGCAGTGAAGCCATCAGGGCCCAGGCTTTTCTTAGTTAATAAGTTTTTAATTACATTTTCAATTTCATTGGTTGATATTGGGTTGTTTAGAATTTTTAGGTCTTCTTCATTCAACTTTGGTAATTCATATATATCTAGGAATCTGTCCATTTCTTCTGTGTTTTCCATCTTATTGCCGTATAGGTTCTGGAAGTAGGTATTGATGATCCTCTGGATTTCTGCTAGGTCTGTTATAATTTCACCCTTTTCATTCCTAATTGCATGGATTTGGGCCTTTTCTTTCCTTTTTCTGATAAGGTTGGCTAAGGGTTTGTCAATTTTGTTGATTCTTTCAAAGCACCAACTCTTGGCTTCAATGATTTTTTTATCTTTCTCTTAGTCTCCATTGCATTGATTTCTTCTCTGATCTTTATAATTTCCTCCCTTGTATGAGCTTTGGATTTGTCCTGCTCTTCTTTTTCTAGTAGCTTGAGGTTCAGCATCAGGTTGTTTAATTGGGCTCGTTCTGTTTTCTTAATGTGCGTATTCACTGCTATGAATTTCCCTCGCAAGACTGCTTTCATTGTGTCCCATAGGTTCTGATATGTGGTATTGTCATTGTAATTTCATTGAAGGAACTGTCTGATTTCTTCTTTAATTTCCTCTGTGACCCACTGGTTATTCAGAAGTGTGTTGTTCAATTTCCACGTGTTTATGAAATTAGTTTCTTTTGCTTTGGATCTCCAATTTCATCCCACTATGGTCTGATAATATACAGGGGATAACTTCAGTTCCTTTGTACTTACTTAAACATGTTCTATGTGTGAGTATATGGTCTATTTTGGAGAATGACCCATGTGCAGCTGAGAAGAATGTGTATTCTGATTTTGTGGGTGGAAGACTCTGTCAACATCTGTTAAGTTCATTGGTTCAAGAGTTCGATTGAGTTCTAGTATTTCATTACTTATTTTTTGTCTAGTTGATCTATCTATTTGTGACAGTGGGGTGTTGAGGTCTCCCACTACAATTGTATTAGTGCATACATGACTTTTCATTTCCATTAGTATTTGTTTTATATAGTTGGGTGCACTAGTGTTTGGTGCATAGATATTTATGATTGTCATCTCTTCCTGTTGGATTGTTCCCTTTACAAGGATGTAGTGTCCTTCTTTGTCTCTCTTAATCAGTGTTGGTTTGAAATCTACTGGATCTGCAAAGAGGATAGCTACTCCTGCTTTTTTTTGGGTTCCTGTCACATGGAGTATTGTTTTCCACTCTTTAACTTTCAGTCTATGAGTTTCCTTTTGAATGAAGTGTGTTTCTTGTATGTAGCATATTGTTGGATTTTGCTTCTTGACCCATTCTGCCAGTCTGTTTCTTTTGATTGGTGAATTGAGACCATTAACATTGATGGTTATAACTGATAAGTATTGACTTATCATTGCCATGACTTTTTCTTTTTGTTGGGTTCTCCCCCTTTACATTTAATTTGTTATCATGCCAGATGGGTTCATTCTGCTTTGCTTCCTGGGGTTGTGATCCTCAATGTCTGTTCCTAGGCTATTGTGTAAAATTCTTTGGAGTGCTGGTTTGGTATTCACGAAGTTCCTAAGGTGCTCTTTGTCATGAAAGTATCTTATTTCTCCATCAATTTTGAAAGATAGTTTTGCAGGGTACATCAATCTGGGTTGGAGGCTGTTTATTTTTAGGGCTTGGACTATGTCACTCCAAGCTCTTCTTGCCTTGATGGTTTGTGTTGAGAAGTCTGCCGTGATTCTGATGGGCTTTCCTTTGTATGTGATTTGTTTCTTTTCTCTAAGTGCTTGTAGAACTTTGTTCTTCTGTTGAGATTCTGGAATCTTAACAATTATATGCCTATGTGTAGATTTTTTTTGATCAAGGCTATTTGGAGTCCTATATGCCTCACTTATCTGTATGTCAAGTTCTTTTCCCCTGCTTGGGAAGTTTTCTGCCATTACTTTTGTGAAGAGATTTTTTATGTCATCTGCACTCTCTCCTGTTTCTTCATTAACTCCAATCAGTCTTATGTTATTCTTCTAGCAGCTGCTGGATTGATTTCTCATGTTCCCTTATAATTTTGAAACAATTTTTCTTTTCCTAGTCATTAATTGCAATCTTATCTTCTATATCTGAAATTCTGTCCTCACATTGGCTCATTCTGCTGTGTAGAATTTCAATGGAGCTTTTCATCTCCTGGAAATCTATTTGCATCTGTTTTATGGATTCCATTTGTTTCCTGTGTTGGGATTCCATCATGTTCCTGAGCTCCTCTCTAGATTTATTAATCATGTCTTGCACTAGGAGCACAATCTCTCCTGTTATCTGAGAAATTATTTCTGATTTCATTTTTTCCAGATCCCCTTTTGTTGCCAGTTCAGTGGGTCCAGGTGGTTGAGTATCAGAGTTCCATCTCATTTCCCTTTGGGGTTGCTGTAGTTGATCTGGAAGTCTGGTTTTGAGACTTATTTACATGTTTTCTCATTTCAACTGGGGGGGGCAGCGGGGGTGCCGTTGGCATCCACGTGGCTCACTTCCTCTGAGCTGGGAGAGGTGGGCCAGGGGCCAGGAGTGACGGGCCAGGGGCCGGGAGTGATGGTAGGGATGGTGGCCCAGAAGCCCCTTCCTCTGGGCCAGGATCAGTGGGACATTTGGCAGCCAGGAAGCCCCTTCTTCTGGACCAGGAGCAGTGGGATGGTGGCTCAGAAGCCCCTACCTCTGGGCCGGGAGCGGTGGTCTGGATGGCAGCCCAAAAGCCCTTTCCTCTGGGCTGGGAGCGGCGGGAGGGATGGTGGCCAGGCAGCCCCTTCCTCTGGACCAGGAGCGGTGGGATGGTGGCTCAAAAGCCCCTACCTCTGGGCAGGAATTCTTTAAATGCTGAGAACTTGAATAGCTCCACTGCAGTGGTCTGGTTGTCCGGTGTCCTCTGCATCTTTGTAGCGTGGAACCAGGAGGCTGTACAGAGAAGAGGCCAAAGGAGTGTGTGTGGGGGGTGTCCAGTCAAAAAAATTATTTTAATTTATCAAATTATTTATGAAATAACACAATCTGAAGTTAATTAAATAAGAAAACTTGCATGTCTGCTTAATAACAATTAATTTGTTTTCACAGGCACACACATGTGTAGGTAGGTTGAAATATTACCATTGATAGCATTTTACTCACCAGTGCACCCAAATGCAGGTGCAGTCTGATATACAAGGGTTTTGACTTTATTTTGGGGTGAGTGCCGGAGGTGAGTTAGCACTGTACACCTAACGGGATTCTATTGTTGCCTGTACAGTCTCTACTGGAGCACCACACAATCGAGTCATGAAAAATTTCACTAGAAGTCACATAATAATGTTAAAAGTTTACAATCTTGTGGGGGTGCATTACTAGCTGTTATGTATGTTTTGTGGACCATAGGTTGAATTCGCCTGCATTACAAAATAAAGGTCTGTTTTCACGAGACGGACGTTTGTTGAAAAATCATGTAAAATAAATCAGAAAACGTGGAAAAATAAGAACAGATCTTTGGTGTTCAGCTTGAAATATTGCTTTCTGTAATCTTTTTATTGGGAGAGTTTTAAGCTTCATACAGGTTGTTTGTTTTTATTGATGCCACATTAATAAACATTAGCAGAATTAAAACGAAGAGTTGCGTAGGTTTCATTTATCATGACCATAGAGTACATTCCCGTGAGAACCTTATTTGGGTTTGTTCACTAGATTGGAAGCATTTACCTTAACCTCCGGAGAAGTCAATCACATGAGTATACAGAATGGTTTTCATATGTAACTACTGGAAGAAGATGAGTAGTTAATGTAGGACTTTGAGGACTAGGAGAGAGGAGTGCAGAAGGACCAAAAAAGGAGAATCTCAGACTTTACAGCAGTGGAATCATTTCTGGTTCTGTGGAGTAATCTGAGCTCTAACACAGGCAGTAAAATGGAGCTGATAATGAAGGGATGGAGCTTGATTACATAGGAGATACTTTAAAGGTGGCCTCAAAGATGAAAGGGTTCTTTGGTTTTGTAGCTAGGGAGCTGCCTGTCCTAGCAAACATGGCCTGTAAATATTAAAGGAAAATGCAAAGATATGTGTCAAAAACCTGGAAATGCAGTTTTACTTTCTTTCCCTCCTTTCTTACCTGCTTCCTCATTCTTTGTATCTTCCTTTTCTTATACACACACACACAAACACGCGCACACACACACACACAAACATGCACACACACTCAATGATCTTAAATTAACTGAATAGCATAGGATGGTAAACTTAAGCTTTACTTTGGCTTCTGCCCTTAAGAAGTCATGTGAATGAGACCATATCATTTAATCTCTGTGGATCTTATTTTCCTCTTCTGTAAAAATGAGAAAGTTGAGCCAAATAATATTTTAGGTTCTTTTTTTTTGGTACCAAGGATCGAACTCAGGTCCTTGCGCTTGCCAGGTAGGCAACAGAACCACTGAGCTAAATCTCTGGCCCCAATTTTAGGTTCTTTTAGTATTATCATTCTATTGGCAAAACAGCATTGAAGTGAAAGAAGTTTGGAAATTTAAGAAGATTATTAGTTGTATTGGTTATTCTACAGAAAGATAATATTTGTGGGTCTTTGAAAAGAATGATATACTGTAGTCTCCACCTGTACAATCTGTACAGTAATTGTAATGATTGCAAATTTCAACTCCTGTGATGGGGAGTGCTAGATATGTGAGACAAAAACCACTCCAATTTCTCCCCACAAATGTAAGAAAATCATCAGTGCCTTGGGAAGATCAGGGCTCACCTACCTGGGATGAATTTGACTGACTCTTTAAGACAAAGGGTGAGAATATTAAGCCAATGAAACTCTTTTCTTCCTTGAACTCCAGGTCCACAAATATGTTACCTTTTTATGAAGCAATATCTGCCACCGGACAATTGAGTTACAGAAAGGAAAGGCATGTTTCAGGGTTAAAACAGTTCAAAGTAGACCACTGCACTCTAGATGCTACACATTGATTGACCAATAGTGTCATGTATTTACTAACACAGTTTTTCTTCTAGCACTTAGCTACTAAATTTGAGGATTCATGTGAAAAACAGTAACTGTTCAATTTTCTCTGGCATGTCAATATGTATACTTATGCTGGCAAAATATATCAAGGAAAGCATACTTAGGTATAATGGTAGATTGAGTACTGAGCATTATTTTTTTAAAAATAGTGAGCTAGATGTGGTGGCACTGCCCATAGTCCCAGCTCCCTCGGGAGGCTGAATAAAGAGGATTACTTGAGCCCAGGAGTTTGAGGCCAGGTTGGGCAGCACAGCAAGACCTTACCTCAAAATAAAACAAAAAAAAACAAAAGTCTTGGCTATTCTAGGTCCTTTGTGTTTCTATGTGAACTTTAAAATCAAGCTCTTAATTTCTAAAAAGAGTCTTCCCCATAGTCTGGTTTCTCTTCAGATCATGTAAAATCTTTTGTCTTTAAAAATGAGTCTTCTGGATTTTGATTGAAATTGTATTCATTTGTTGATCAGATTATGGAAAATAGATAACAGTATTGGAGTGTTCTACATCATGATCATTGTGTATATATTGCTATGTATTTTCGCTTTCGTTAATTTCTGTACATGATGCTTAGAGATCTTAATTTTTTTCTTAAATTAGACTTCACTTTTTAGAACAGTTTTAGATTCACAGCAAAACTGAGTGGAAGTCACAGAGATTTTCCAGATATCCTCCACCTCCCCATATACAGAGCCTCCCCTATTATCAACAAGTCCCACCAGTGTAATACATTTATTGTAATATATTGTACTCAATGAATCTACATAGTCTCAGAGTTCATGGTTTACCTTAGGGCTCACTCCTCTTCTTATACATGCCATGGGCATGGGAAAATTTACACTGACTTTATCTACCATTATAGTATCATACTGAGTAGTTTCACCACCCTAAAAATCCTCTCTTCTCCCTTAATCATTCCTCCCCAACCTTGCCTGGAAACTACTGCACTTTTTCCTGTCTCCTTAGTTTTCCCTTTCCCAGAATGTCACGAGTTAGAATCAAATAATACAAAGCCTTTTCAGATTAGTTTCTTTCACTTAATAGTGTATATATTTTCTTCATATCTTTCCATGGCTTGCTGGCTTGTTTCTTTTTTGGTGCTGAATAATATTCCATTGTTTGGATGTACCACGGTTTGTTTATCCATTCACCTACTGAAGGACATCTTTGCTGCTTTCAAGTATTGGCAGTTATAAATAAAGCTGCCATAAACATCTATGTACATGTTTTTGTATGGACATGTCTTCAGCTCCTTTGGTTAAATACCAAGAGTACAATTGCTACACAGTATGGTAAAGAGTATGCTTAGGCTGGTTAAGAGATAGCCAAACTGTCTTCCAAAGTGGCTATATTATTTTGCAATGAATTTTTATTTTTGTACACACTTGTCAGAACTTGGTATTGTCAGTTTTCTGGATTTTGGCTAGTCTAATAGGTGTGTGCTGGTATCTCATTGCTGTTTTAATTTTCCATTTCTTTGGTACACCATCTGCATATGGAGACTTGGTTCTATTTATTGAGATGACTTTTTTCATTCAACTATTTTAGCACCTTTGTTGAAAATAAGATGTCTGTATGAATATGGATTTGTTTTTGTACTCTTTTTTGTATTGATCTGTATATCTCTCAACTCCATACTGTCTTGATTATTGTAGTTTGAATCAATTCCTTTAGCATAAGTGAACCAAGTTTACTGTATTTTGTTTCAAGATTTCTTCAAGTTATTCTAGGTCCTTTGCTTTGCCATAAATTTTAAATCAGCTTTTTCTTTAATAAAATAAAAAAGCTGCTGAAATTTTTATTGGAAATACATTAGGTCAATAGACAAATTTAGTATTTTAACCACCAATCCATGATCATGGCATGCGTTTTTACTTATTTGTGTCTTTACTTTTCAGCAATGTTTGTTTTATTTTCTTTCTTTTTTGTTTGTTAGTTTGTTTTCTTTTCAGTGCATAGATCTCCCATAATTTTTTGGTTGAATTATTTTGGCAGTTAAAGCTAAATTATTTCATTATTTTGAGTGTTATTGTAAGTGGAATCAGTTTAAAGTTTCATTTTTTTATACTGGGGATTGAAGGAAGGGCACCAACCCTTTTTTTTTTTTTTTTAAATCAGTGCCTATTAATTTAAAAAAACTGAGTTTCAATGTATATATTTTAATCCTATCCATACCCCCATTACCCTAATACTCCAGTCCCCCTTCCTTTATTCCCTTTTTCTTGTCTAGTAATAGTCTCCCTTTTATTTTCATGTCATCTTTTTTGATTCAATATATTTGGGAGAATATGTGATACTTGTTTCTTCTGAGTCTGGCTTATTTCACTTAACATGATGATCTCCCGTTCCATCCATTTTCCTGCAAATGATAAAACCTTATTCCTCTTTGTGGCTGAATAATATCAGAAACAATCCTATAAAAATTTTTAAAAATATGATGAGATAACTTCAAGTGCTGTGAAGTCAATAAGGACAAGGTTTGAAGAATTGTAAGAAATGAAAAGTTGATGAGCTCATACACTGAAGAGCAAACAGAAAAATCCAGGAACATCTTTTCTCACAATCAGAAAGAAAATGCTGTATCTGAAGACCTGAAATGGAAATTGCCATGTCTTTCAGAAGTGATCGTTTTTAGTGGCTAGATTTGTGGTTCCAAACATGACCACACTTTAAAAATCTCTTTGCTGTCCACAACACCAGAGTCCATCTGGGAAAGCCAAATATAGCAAATGAATTTCCAACAGCAGTACAGAAGTTCATTGAAAAAGAACACTATGTATTGAAATTCTAATTTTGTTATAAATGTCTTCCTTGAAGGGCCTGCAAATCAAAGTCTGAAAAATAATGCCTCAGGATCTAAGACTGGAAAAGAATTGTAATGTTGGAGTCTACATTGAATCACGGAAAGTAAGTCATATCCATGCCCAGATTATTACAACTTTCTCATTGGATTTCAGTTAACCCCTTTTCTGCCACTTCACAGACTTCAAAGCTGTAGCCTTTATGACACCCATGTTCACAGACAAACTTCTAATGCTTTTCAAGCTAAAGTAGCATATTAGTTGCAGCATTGTGCATTTCATAAATGTATAGTGTAAAACTATACTACTGTTTTTATTGGGTTTTATTGTTTAAAAAATGTTGGGGTTTTTAAGTACTGTTTTCCTAAATTCATGGTCCCCTTGACACTTATGGTTTTCATTTTGCAGTTTTGCATAGCACGATGATTTGAAGCAAATGTAAGAAATGTTACAGCAGAACTGACTGTAACTTACCTGTCTGATAAGAAATCAGCCTTGGCCTTTCATTATCTACAATTCATTGAGTTATCTATTCAACCCTATCATACCTGTAGAGAAGTTCTGAAATTGCAAACCCATAGTCTGGTGTGAGGTACATTTGTCAACTAGACTAGTATTTATGTCCATTTTCTTTTGTCTTTAGCTTTAAAGTGTCAAAATACTGTTATCTTAGTCACCTTAGGTCAGGTTCTTTCTTTCCCCTCCCCTTTAGTGAGGTAATGTCATATGTTAGTTATATGGTTAGATTTTTTTTTTTTTTTGGTCATTTCCTGCACTCTATCCCAGGATTTCCCTATATAGCTGACTTTTTATTACATTTTCACAGCTGGGAATTTAGCTCAGTGGTTTCGCCGCATGCTGTGCAAGTGCAAGGACCCGAGTTCGATCCCCAATACCAAAAAAAAGCTACAAAAGAAAATACATTTAGGCCGGGGATTTAGCTCAGTGGTTCCACCACCTGCCTCGCAAGCTGAGGACCCGAGTTCAAGCCCAGGTACCAAAACAAAAGAAACATTGCAGTATTACATTTGCACGTGGCAAGGTCTATTTTTTGTGCCTTTGGATCTTGACGAGTACATAGTGTCATGTGTCTACCATCCCATTACCAAATCCCAGCTTCATCACCCTGAAGATTACTGTGTAGCCCCTTTGCAGTCAGCCTCTCCTTCCTCCATCACTGGGCAAACAATGATATTTCCTATCCCTAGAGTGTTGCCTTATCACAATATTATAAAAATAGAATCATATTAGAATCATATTAGTAGGTTTTAGGTCTGTATTATTGAACTTAGCAAAATGCATTTAAGATCTATTCACATTAATGCATGAATCAGTAGCTCATTCTTTCCTACTGATGTGTGTATTCTACTGTGTGGCTATACTATCATTTATTTTATCATTCACCTATTGAGGGTCCTCTTGGTTATTTCCAGTTGTTGGTGATTATGAATAAAACTGCTATAAACATTCGTATATACATTTTCCTGTGAATGTGAGATTACAGTTTACTTGAGTAAACACCTAAGCATGACTGTTGTATTATAGGGTAAATGTATATTTAATTTTATAAGCAGTTGCTATATTTTCTTCCAAAGTGGCTATACCATTTTAAATTACTTCAGCAACTGAAGTGACTTACTGTTGATCTGCATGCTTGTAAACATTTGGTATTGTCTCTTTTTTTTGGAGACAAGGTCTTGCTACGTCGTTTGGTCTTGAACTCATGAGGTCCTCCTGCCTCAGCCTCCAAAGTGCTGGGATGATAGGCATGTGCCACCATACCCTGCTTGGTATTGTTCTTTTTTGATTTCACCCATCTTAATAGATATGCAGGATGTCTAATGATACTATTAATAGATATGCAGGATGTCCAATGATACTATTTTTTATATGCTTATCACTATTAAAAATTTTTTTTGGTGAAGCATCTGTTGATATTCTTGCCAATTAAAATGGTTTTAAAATTATTGTGTTTCACTGGTTTTTAAAAAAACTTTTCTAGGTCCTTTGTACTCCTACATAACTTTTAAATTTCAATATCCAATTCTTCATTTATAGCAAATATACACAGACCTAAATTTTTATATATACCTTGTGTTTCCTAATGCTGCTAAATTCAAGTACAAGTTCTAGGGGCTCCTAGAGATTTCTTAGTATTTCTCTGTAGATGATCATTTCATCTACATATAAAGATTTTGCTTCTGCCATGCCAATCCTATCCTAGTTGTATCATTTTATTGCCAGACTATTTTGGTGGGGACTAGGTTTCAAAGTTTAATGGTCAGATAAAGAGTAAGCATATCTGCCCTTGTTCCCCACTTTAAGGAGAAAGCATTGTATCTTCTCCATTTATATAAGGCATTCTCCCTGAAAGTATGGAGTACATGTCTTTAATCTGTTGAGAAGTTTCTGTTCTACTTCTAGTCTCCTGATAGCTTTTACCATGAACAGCTGTAGAATTTAGTCCAATACTTTTTCTCCAACTAGTGACAGGATCATATGGCTTTTGCCTTTCCTCTGTTAAAATGATGACTTTTGGGGGTGGATCTTCCAATGCTGAACCAACACTGCCATCCCTATAACAAAACCACTTTCTACATACTGCCAGATCTGACTTCCAATTGTTCGATTTGTTAAACAAATTTCTATCTATGTTCATACTTTTTTCTTCTATTATCTTTATCCAGTTTTAGGATTAGCACAATGTTGAGTTCCTAAAATGAGGGGAGAAGTGTTCCTTCTTTTTTCTGCTTTAATTGTTTGATATAATTTATCAGTTAAAATGTATATGAGCCTGCTGTTGTCATATAGGTAGGTTTTCAAGCTAGGAATATACTTTCTTTAATAGGTGCTATTCAAATTTTATATTTCCTCCAGAGTTCATTTCATTAATTTGTCTTAAAAGGTACTTCTTAGGAGTTGTCAAATTTATTTCAAAAAAGATTTTTGTAATATGCTTTCTATATCCTTTTAAATTCTGTAAAATCTGTGGTAATGTCTTCTAGATCTTGATATTGTAATTTAAAAAATGTATAACTGATATTGTGTAACAAGAAGAAAAGGTCTTAAAGAGCAGGGGAATTGGGAGGTGTAGGGGAGGGAAAAAAGAGAAAGGAAAAAATTTGAGAAGAGGAAAAAAAATGGAAACAAAGTCTTTGCAAATAGGGAAGGGTGGAGGGGGTGAAGGGAGGGCAAGGGAAGGGGAAAAAAAATAAGAACCAAGAGACTCATGTAATGGTACAAGATCCCAATGATGAATATAACTGTATTGTATACTGAAAATGTACCAATAAACTCAATGGGGGGGAAATCTAAATGTCCCCAAATAAAAGAAATTAGAAAAAAAAATAAAATTGTTGTGTTTTAAGAGTTCTTTATATATTTAGGATAGAAATATTTTGTGAAGTATATGATTTACAGAGTTCTTTCCTAATCTATAGCAAGTCTTTGTAATCTCTTAATTTTGATAAAACCTAAAATATCTATTTTTTTCTTTTATTAATCATGACTTTGGTGTCATGTTTAAAAACTAATTGTCAAACCTCAGATTACACAGTTTTCTTCTGGATTTCTTTAAAAATTTTTTATCATTTTAGGTTTTACATTTTGATTTATGATCCATTTTGAGTTAATTTTTATATAAGGTAAATGTAGAGATTTGTTTTTGTGTGTAGATTTTCTGTTATCTAGCATCATTTGTGAAAAGATTTATTTTTCATTCTTTCTTTTTTAAAAAATTGACTATATTTATCTGGATATATTTTCTGAGAGGTTATTCTATTTGATTTTAAATGTCTTTTTGCCAGTAATTCATTGCCCTTAATACTATAGGATTATAGTAGAAATCATCTAGTGAGAGTCTTCCAGATTTGTTCTTCCTCAGAATTATTTTGGCTATTCTAGGTTTTTACCTTTCCATATAAATTTTAGAATCAGCTTGATATAGGGGGAATAGATGCAACTCCCAAACCTTCTAGTTATTCAAAATGCAAGTTCGAGTTCTCTAAAATCAAAGAATGAATTCTAGAAACAATGGAGGTTAAGAGTATAAGACCAAGGGCCTTACCAAACGCTCCGAGGAGCTGACTGCAGCGACGGTCACCCGGGAAGGAACACACCGGACAAGTTGGAAAATAAAACAGACCTTTATTAGTCTGGCCAGACGGCACTCCCAAAGCAAAGTAGCTAAGAGAGGCAACTGGCTCAGAGTCCGAGGCTGTTTTTATAGGGGGTTGAGGGGGAGGCCAACATGTAGATTCACGGAAAAAAAGGAACAAAGGTTAGTGGTCGTCTGTCACGTACTGATGGTCAGCAGACACACACAGTAGCGGTCACGACCATATGGTCACGACCGTCACGTACTGATGATCAGCAGACACAGTGATGGATTGTTCTACCGATAGTGGGTCCGGGAATTTTCGTTCTCCGGACAAACAAGGGGTTGAATGATTTACTTAGGAACTTTGCTTTGTTACAGATTTTATCTACTATCTCAAGACTAACAAGCAGATTCTGATCATTAACTTTTAAACACAACAGAGGCTAGGGGAATAAATGAATTTTGAATCATACAGTCCCACAAGAGTAGGAATATTTATTGAGAGTAAGAAAGCTTCTGTCTAGGAGAAACAGAAGGGGGACCAGAAAATGGATTACCTGCTCCCCCTGCTTCTCATAGCTGTTTTATGGGACAAAGCCATGAGGTGAGGCAGGTTCAAGGTGGGGCAAAACTATAGTCAACTAGTAAGATTACAAGTATAGTCGCTTAGGTAATATTAAATGGGGATCCAAAAGGGAAGCAAGTCATATAGAAAGCATACAAGGATTTTCAGTCAGGGATCTTTCCTGGAAAGGGTGGGTAAGATCTAGGTCCCCCACCCAGGTGATTGATACCTATTTAGAATATCAATCACTGCTAGGCATCCTTAGGGGAACCACATGGGTGTGGCAGTTTCTCTTCTACAATGCTCCCCTTCAGTGAATGGGTCTTGATTGTCCTCCGTGTTGGCTCCTCCTGGGCTGGCCCTGTCTAACTGCCTACAAGACATCTGATTAACTTACCTATCTACAGTAAGCTGATTAAAATGTGTACATTACCTCATGAAGATTTTGATTGGGATTGCAGTGGCTTTTCAGACCAAACTTAGGAGAACTGGCATCTTAGAAAATGAGTGTTCTAATTTCTGAACATGATATGTTATGGTTTATATTTTAAATGTCTTCCAAAAGTCTTAAGTTTGGAGGAAGGGCCTGGTTGGAAGAGGCTGGTCAATGGGGGCTTGACCTGGAAGGTATGTTCTTCTCCCAGCTCCTCCCTTCTCTCTCTGCATCCTGGCTAATATGTGAACAGCTTTTCTCCATCCAGACCCTTCCTTCATGCCATTTCTGCCCTGGAGACAGTGGGAATGAATGCACTGAAACAGCAAGCCAAATAAACGCCTCCTTTAAATAGCAAGTGTTGGGTATTTTGTCCCAGCAATGGGAAAGTGACTAAAATATGATACATCTCTACATTTATTTTTAGATATTCTTTGACTTTTTCTTCAAATACTTTGTACTTTTTATTCACTATTTTTTTTTTTTTTGGTACCGGAGATCGAACTCAGATCCTTGTGCTTGGAAGGCAGGCAGCAGAACCACTGAGCTAAATCCTTGGCCCATACTTTGTACGTTTTAATACCCAGGTTCTCCACATACTTTGCTAGATTTATGCCTATGTATAAGTGCTATTTTAAATGTATATGTGTATTTTGCTGCTTTTAAGACCTGAATATTATCTTTAGATATTATCAGTTTGACTATGATATACATAGATGTGGTCCTTGCATTCATGTTGCATTATGTATACACAGATAAATACTAATAACAACTCAAATATCTAAGAATTTGAGAATGGCTAAGTATTCATTGATATAATGGAAGGACAAGAAAAAATATGTAGATTAAGCTGGTATAAGCTAAAGTGTATGTGAAACAGTAAAAGGTAGAACACACACCTGTACCAGATGAGCAACACCCCTCCCCCAAGTGAGCAAGCAGATCCATAAGGAGGAGTGGGTGCCTGTCCCCAAGTGACTAAGCAGACCTGCAGTGGATGAGCGGCACCTCCCCAACTGGAGCAAGTAGACCCAAATCAGATGTATGTCACCCCTGATGCAAGGTAATGACTACTGCTGTAGTCAGTATTTGAAAGAGAAACAGATTTAATGCAGGATACAGAGACTTACAAGATTAGCTGACAATATCCACCCACAGAGTCAAATGTAGAAGAGTGCGAGAGATCTGTCCCGGTGCTCTCTAGATTCTTACAATCCAGCCAAGGCCTGGAGCCCATGGCAACGTCTGGTGCAAGTCCGCATCAGATGTCTGAGGAATCTGTGACAGAAGACCAAAGGGTCTGTGCTGGAAAGCCCAAGGGCTGATGCCAGGGACTAGAAGTCTACGCTGGCATGCTGAAAGGTGAGTGCTGGAAGCTGAAGAATCTGCGCTAAGAACCAGGAGAGGACCCACAAGGCGAAGGCGAAGACCAGAGCTCAGTCTTTGCCTTTGCCAAGGCTGGCCGCTGTTCTCTTGGGAGAAGCTCAGACCCTTGGTAAAGTTGTTCCATTTAGAAGATATTTACTGAGGGTCAGTAGTAGGTCAATATTTGCTTTGTCTTAGTGTTCACACTATAACTATAGACCTGTTTTGTGTGATTAAGTATGGTAATGTATTGGTCTACAGGGTTTGCCATATTCAGTTTGTGTTTGACACTCATTTTATTACTAGAGCCAAGGTGACATAGCTGTTGCTATTAACTGGTTTTCTTAGGATATCAATATCCAAATTGGTTTTGGGTCCTTAACAATACTGTGGCCAATTCCTGGAAAACCGGGTACTGGGTCAAACATGCTGCAACCTCCCATCTCAAATGAATGGAGGAGGTTGGATCTTGGGACAGAGGCAAAGACCAATAGTTAGCCATGCCCAGAGAACACTACTGAAAAGTAGACATTTAAGAAGTCTCCATAATAGAAACAAAGCTTATCACTACACTCAACCCACAACCCTCAACACAAATAAACAAAAAAGAAACATGAGAAGACAAGAAAACTTCTCCAAAATTGATTCATGAGGCATCAAGGGGAGGAAATTAAAAAAACCAAATACTACACAGCAAAATTATTCAAAATGATATCAGGAGAGATAACAAAATAGAACAATAAGGCATTTGACAAGCTCACAGAAGATATAAGTAAAAAGCTATTGAGCTACATAAAATAATCAGCAAGTGTACACAAGACACTAATAAAATCTAGAAAAGCTAAACAAAATGGTGCAATAAATGAATAGCCAGCATAGAAAAGAACTGGAGTCCATAAAAAGGCTCCAAACAGAAATTCAGGAGATTAAAAATTCTATCAAAAGTATGGGCAAGCAGAAGTGATCAATGTGAGGATAGTGTCAGAACTAGAAGATGGGGCTGTTGTGGAAATGAACTGATGAGAGAAACCTTTAAAACAACAACACAAAGGGCTGGGGATTTAGCTCAGTGGTTTCGCTGACTGCTGTGCAAGCGCAAGGACCCGAGTTCGATCTCCGGTACCAAAAAAAAAAAAAAAAAACCCACAATAAAACAACAACAGAAAATGAAAAATGAATCCAATAGCTCCTAGATGATGTAAAGTGGACTAATCTAAGATTCGATGGTATTAGTGAAAAATCAAAAGATACCATAAATGGCATAAAAACCTGTTTACTGAAGTAATAGCAGAAAACTCTCCAAATAAGGGAAAATAATTTAACACACAAATCAGTGAGCCATATAGAACCCTTAACAGCCATAATCATAAAGGAACTTCTCCATGACAGATCATAGTTAAATCCCACAAGTCCAACACAAGTAGAATCTTAAAAGTGGTTAGAGAAAAGCACTTATAAAGGAAAACCCATTAGAATTATAGCAGACTTCTCAGTACAAACCTTTAAAGGCCTGGAGAGCTTGGAGTAAAGTGTTTCAAGCTCTAAATTTCCAACCCAGACTGTTATATCCTACAAAACTATCTTTCAGTTTGGTGGAGAAATAAGATAGTCTCATGATAAAGAGCATCTAAAGAAATTCAAGATCATCAAACCAGAACTCCAAAAAAATTCTCAAGGATACTCTAGAAAAAGACAAAGACACTAACAATTACAAAAGGTCTAACAGAAAAATATATCAAGTAGGGTGACCAGTTAAGGAGAAGGGAAATATAGGGAATCAGCAACAGGAAAATAAACCAATGACAGGTATAAGTCAATACCTATCAGTAAAAACTCTCAATGTGAATAGTACTAATTCCCCAATCAAAAGACATAGACAGGCAAAATGGATCGAGAAACAAAATCCAACAGTATATTGTATACAAGAAATACATTTAATCCAAAAAGAAACTTATAGACAAAAGACTGAAGGATAAAAAGCACTATTCCATCCAATGCAGTAGGAACCTGGCAACAAATCAGGTGTACCTATCCTGTATTCAGATAAAGTGAACTTCTAGCCAAAACTGATCAAAAGAGGCAAAGAAGGTCACTATGTATTGGTTAAAGGAATAATCCAACGTGAAGAGATAACACCAAACAACAGCACATGCAACTTTATAAAACTGGATAGAAAAGACCAGATAAATATAAACGTAATTATAATGGGGACCTCAATACCCAACTATCACAAACAGATCAACTAGACAAAAATCAACAAAGAAATATCAGAGTTGAACAAAATGTTAAAACAAATGGGCTTAATAGCTATCTACAGAGTAATCAACCCAACAACAATGAAACTGCACATTCTTTTCAGCAAAACATGAAACTTCCTCCAAAAAAGACCACAAATAGCCAATAAAGCAAGCTTGAGCAAAATGTAAAAGAGTTGAAATTATACTATGGGTATTATCAGATCATAGTGCAATGAAGTCAGAAATCAATGACAGAAGAAAACACAAAAAGTTTGCAAATGCATGGAAGTTAAACAATATATTTTTAAATAAACAATGGGTTACAAAAGAAATCCAGAAATAGGCCAGTGTCTAGAATTAAACAATAATACCAGTACAACACACCAGAACTTA
Source organism: Heterocephalus glaber (assembly GCF_053883595.1). Taxonomy (NCBI): domain Eukaryota; kingdom Metazoa; phylum Chordata; class Mammalia; order Rodentia; family Bathyergidae; genus Heterocephalus; species Heterocephalus glaber. The sequence goes on from NW_028258320.1 coordinate 67,364,871, forward strand.
TGCAACATAATGAAAGCTATCCTAAGAGGGAAGTTTATTGCTATGAATGTCCATATCACAAAAACAGAGCAAGACCAAGTAAATGACCTAATGTTGCACCTCAAAGTACCAGATAAATAAGAACAATCCAAACACAAGTGCAAGGAAGGAACTTATAAAGATTGGAGTAGAAATCAATGTAATTGACACCCTAAAGAAAAGAATTCAGCCAGGGATTTACCTCAGTGGTTCCACCACTTGTCTCTGCAAGCAGAAGGACCCAAGTTCAATCCCCATTACCAAAAAAAGAAAGAAAGAAAGAAAAGAAATCAAAAAATTAATGAATCAAAGAATTGGTTCCTTAAAAGAATAGACAAAATTGAGCTGGGGATTTAGCTCAGTGGTGCCCGCATTTGCCTCACAAGCACAAGGTCCTGAGTTTGATCCCTGGTACCAAAAAAAGACAAAATAGACCAACCCTTAGCCAAGCTAAGCAAAAGAGAGAGAGAACTCAATCAATGCAATTAGAAATGAAAAAGGTGAAATTACAATGGACACTGCCAAAATATAAAAGATTATTAACAATTGCTTCACAAACCTGTATATCAATACATTGTAGAATTCAGAAGAAATGGATAGATTCCTAGATACATGTGAATTACCAAACAAGAAGCTGGGGGTGGTGGCACATGGCTATAATCCCAGCACTCAGGAGGCTGAGGCAGGAGGATAGCCATGAGTTTGAGGCCAGCCTGGAATACATAGTGAGTTCAAGGCCAGCCTGAACTCCATAGTGAGATTCTGTCTCAAAAAAAAAAAAATCTGAAATAAGATGTAACCCCCCTGAATAATCCAATAACAAGCAATGAAATTAAAGCAGTAATAAAAAAAAATTACCAACTAAGAAAAGCCCAGTTTTGGATAGGTTCACTGCTGAATTCTACAAAAACTTCAGGGAAGTTCTAACACCAATACTCCTCAAGCTTTTTAATGAATTTGAAAGTGAAGGAGTACTCCCAAAATCATTCCTGAGAGTTAGCATTACCTTGATTCCAAAACCAGACAAAGATCCAACCAAAAAAGAGAACTATACACCAATCTTTTTAATGAATATAGATGTGAAAATCCTCAATAAGATACTGGCAAACAGAATGCAATGAATCATCAAAAATGTCATATATCATTACCAAGTAGGCTTCATTGCAGGAATTCAAGGATGGTTCAACCTCTGTAAATCAATAAATGTAATATGTCACATAAACAGAAGCAAGGACAAAAATCACACGATCATCTCAATAGACACAGAATAAGCCTTTGATAAAATCCAACATCCTTTTATGATAAAACACTGAAGAAAATAAGCATATAAGGACCTCGTGTCAATCTGATAAAAGCCATTTATGACCAACCTACTGCCAACTTCATATTAAATAGGGAAAAACTGAAAACTTTCCCTCTAAAATGAGGAACAAGAAAAGAATGCCCCTATCATCACTACTGTTTAACATAGTATTTGAAACTTTAGCAAGAGCAACTTGGCAAGAAAAAGAAATAAAAGGAATATAGACAGGAAAGGAAGAAGTCAAATTATCATTATTTGCAGATGACATGATCCTCTACATAGAAGACTTCTACACAAAAGACTTGTACATAGAAGACTCTAAGAGTTAATAACCAAATTCAGTAATGCAGAATGATATAAAATCAACACACAAAAATCAATTTCTATATATTAACAATTAACCCACCAAGAAAGAAATTAGGAAAAAAATACCATTCAAAAATAACACCAACAAAAATTAAATACTGAGGAGTTAACCTAACTAGGAAGCAAAAGACCTCTACAGTAATAACTACAGTACTCTGAAAAACCAAAGAGGACATGAGAAAATGAAAAGACATCTCCTGTTCCTGGATAGCCAGAACCAATACAGTCAAAATGGCTATGCTTCTTTCAAAATTGATATACAGATTAAATGCAATCCCAATCAAAATACCAACACTATTCTTCACAGAATTGATGAAAACAATACTAAAATTCACAAGAGACTCAGAACAGCAAAAGCAATCCTGGGTAACAAGATCAAAGCAGGAGGCATTCACAATCCCATACTTGAAGTTATATTACAAAGCTACTGTGACAAAAACAACATGGTACTCACAGAAAAACAGACATGAGGATCAATGGAGCAGACTAAAGGATGCATGAAGAAACAACCCCAAGCACATTCAATTATTGTATCTTTGACAAAGGGGTCAAAAACATATATTAGAAGACAAAACAGCTTCTTTAATAAATGGTGTTGGGAAAACTAGCTATCTACAAGCAGAAGATTGAATGTAGATCCATATGACTCATGATGTTCTAAACTAAAATCAAAGTGACTCAAAGAGTTAAATGTTAAAATAGAAAGACTTAACTTGCTGGAAGACAAAATAGGAAAAACTCTTGAAAGAATAAGCAAAGATTTTCTGAACAGAGCTCTGGTTGCATAGAAATTAGTACCAAAAATTGACAAATGGAATCATATCAAGTTAATAAGCTTCTGCATAGCAAAAGGAACACTCAACAGAGTGAAAAGACAACCTACAGAATGGGAATAGTTTTGGGCAACTATTCCTCAGGGGACTAATATCTAGAATATATAAAGAAATCAAAAGAAAAATGAGACAGGAAGTCAACGCCAGGGCACCAGAGTGCAGGCAGGCTAGAGAGGATCCATCCATCCAGGATTCCCTGTTATATTTAATCATCATGTCTCTTGAAGCATTTCTGGTCTGTGACAGTTTCTCAAACTTTTCTTGTCTTTCATAACTTTAACAACTTTGGAGAATATTATTCAGGGATTGAACTCAGGACCTTGTGTTTGGAAGGCAGGTGCAGAACCACTGAGCTAAATCCCTGGCCCATATGTATGAAGATGGAGTAAATCTTCCATATTCCTCTGTTAACTATGACTAAAAATCCCGGATATTACCTGTATGGGTAAAAGCATAAGAAGACTTCAAAAGGTGAATAGAAGATGGCAGACTTGTTGTGGATCAATATAACCAAAGGGAGGGGAGAGTTCTCCAGGCCTCCCTTTTGACTCATATCTCACATTAGAAGCCAAAGAAGCTGACAACTTGGACTTAGCCAATGGTGGAGATGATAAAAGAGTTCTAAAGGGTGTTCTCTTAAGCCAAAGTCCTAGGAAAGGTACTCAGCAATACAAGAGTTTTAGACAATAACCACTCTACTCTAGCCAAACATCACAGATGAAACTCATACCTGGAATGGCCAAGTGGTGAGCTTATACTCTACCCCCATGTGGCTATATATGTGGTCAGTATCCCCAACAGAGAAAGCCAATAAGGATTCAGGACTTTCATCCTCACCGGCTGGTAAAAAGCCTCCCCTCTCCATGGTGTCATGGAGACCATGTAGGGAACAGAAATTCTCAGCTGCCCCAGCAATAATGAGGAGAATCCCTCCCCCAACCTGGGTGACAGTGGAAGTGGGGTGTGGACCTGGACTTCTACATATCATGTCATTAATCAGGTGGTACCTGTTTCCTCTGATAGAACAGTGACTGATAAACCCAGGTGAAACTGAAGTCTTAGATAAGAGTCATAATATAAAAATGTCAAGTTTCATTAGAAAATCATCTGTCAAAACTAAGAACAAAGACGTTACCAAATTGGATAAAAAAGATAGACGCCAATGCTGAGATGACAGAGAAGTTAGAATTATTTAATGAAGATTTTTAAAGAAATCATGATAAAAATGCTTCAATGAACAATAATTCAGTGATAAAATTATGAATGTGCTCAAAATAGTGAAAAAATAGAAAACTCTCAACAATGAAATAGAAGATATAAAGAGGAACCAAAAGAAAATTTTGGACCTGAAAAATACAATAATTATCTTGGTTTCTTCTCTTGTTCTGGGACAAAACATCTGACACCCAAAATTAAGGGAGGAGAGGTTTATTTTGGCTCACCATTTGTAGAGGTTTCCATTCATAGTTGGCTGTCTCCAAGGTGGGCTGGCATTGGGGAGGGACATTGCAGAGGAGAAACAGTTCATGGCAGACAAAAGGTAGCCAAGCAGCAAAGCAGTGAAGAAGCAGCAAGTGACAAGCAGGAACAACAGCAGCCCTCTTTCTGTCCCTTATATCTGATCCAAGCTAACCACCCTGAGGGCAGGTAACACTCAAACCCAGGGTGGGGCACCTTTAATCCTAGCATCACACCATGAATCAATTCCAGAATCACATCCTTAATCCCAGCATCACACACTCTAGATCCAGCCACCTTTGAAAAGCTCCACCTATGACTGCATGAGGCTTTGGGATGATATCTAGACACAAGTCATAACAGTAATCAAAATAAAAGGCTTAGTAGGTAGGTTGAGCAGCAGAATGGCATGAATAAACTGGAAGATAGAAAAATAGAAATTGCCCAATATGAACAATAGACCAAAAGGGGATGGGAAAAAAAGTGAACAGAGCCTCAAAGACCTGTGGGACTGTAAAAAAAGACCTAACACTTGTAATATTAAAGTTTCAGAAGGTGAAGGAAAAGAGACTGGTGTCAAAAAGAACTTGAAGAAATAATGGGAGGTAACTTTTCAAAATTGGTGAGAGATACAAATCTACTAATTCAAGATACAAAATGAATTCCAAATAGGAAAACTTCAAAGGAATCCATCAAAATAGATCATACTTAAGCTTCTGAAGTGACAAAGAAAATATGTTGAAAGCAGCCAATGGAATAATGATACTCTATCTACAGGGAGAAACAAAATGATTTGGATGACAGCATACATCTCATAGAACCTATGGAAAACATGGCATGATGTTTTTCAAGTGCTGAAAGAATGGTCAGCACAGATTCCTACACCTGGTGGGAGGATATCAAGTTAGTCTTAGATGAAGAAAAGCTAAAATAAATTTGTTACCCTAAGAGGTATCCTATGGGAATGGCTAGAGAAAGTTCTTTAAATAGAGAAAAGAAACAATAGAAAGAACCTTGGAACATTAGGAAGGAAAAAATAACATGGTAAGTCTTACAGTTTAGACCTAAAATGTCTCTCAAAGTTGCATGTGGTTGGAAGGTGACTGGGTCAGGAGGGCACCACACTCAGCAGTGATTCATTCATTGATGAGTTCATAGATGAATGGCTGTCAGGAGAAGGGGGCTGTTGGAGCTGAGTCACTGAGGGCCTGACTTGGAAGAATGGATGTATTTTTGTTCCTGTGTCTTCCCTTCTCTCCCTGCTTCCTGGCTCCCATGGGGTAAGCAGTTTTTTGCTGCCAGGCCCTTCTGCCATGTTTCTGCCTTGGAGGCAGCCAACTTTGTACTGCACCCTTTGGAAACTGTGAGCCAAGTAAGCCTTTTCTCCTTTAAAAAAAAAGAAAAAAAAGAAAAATGAGACCCCCCAAAATAAAAGACCCAATCAAAAAATGGGCAAGTGAAATGAATAGACACTTCTCAGAAGTACAAATAGCCAATAAACATATGAAGAAATGGTCAACATCAGTGGCCATTACAGAAATGCAAATTAAAACAACAATGAGATTCTATCTTACTCCAGAAAAAAGTGGCCATCATCAAGAAATTAAATACTAACAAATGCTGGTGATGCTGCAGGGAAAAAGGAACTTATCTACACTGTTGGTGGGAATGTAAACTAGTACAACCACTATGGAAATCAGTATAGAGAGTCCTCAAAAAATTGATACTAGAAATCCTGTTTGACCCAGCTATTTCCCTTCTAGGTATCTTCCCAAAAGAGTTAAAGACATCATATTACAGTGACACACACATACCCACATCTACAGCAGTGCAATTCATAATAGCTAATTCTTGGAAGTAGACTATATGTCCATCAGCAGAATGGATGAAAAGATATGGTATTTACACACAATGGAGTACTGCTCTGCCATAAAGAAAAACAAACTTGAGTAATTTTAGGAAAATGGATGCATCTTGCGACCATAATGTTAAATGAAATAAATCAGACACACAAGTTTAAATCTTTTATATGAGAAACCCAAAATATAAATAAAAATAAAAGATAATCTTTCTCAAATGGGAAGGGATCAAAAGATAGAAAGGGGGTGGGAGAAAAGGAGATGAAAAAAAGAATTAAGATGTGTTATGTACATGTGCCAACTCCACACAGGGAATGGAAACATTACGTACTATAAACATGTATCAATAAAAAGTAAGAGTAGGACAAAGTACTATGTACACAAATATTTGAAAAATTAAAAATATTTTTGTGAGAAACATATTAAATAGTTTTACAAATGGTATATTAAGGCAGGTTTTCTTCCTTGAAAATCAGTTTTAGTATAGCTATATTGGGATATGATTCATATACTATCAAACTCTCCCATGTAAAGTGTACACTTTAGTATATAACTATAGTCAATACCCATTTCCTGTTTTCTCCCAAGCCCCACCCACCCCCAACTATGAGTTGGGTAGAAATCACTTTCTCTATGGTCAAGATTGTCAAATATGTAGATGCAATACAATATGCAGATGTAGATACAACACCTGGGCTTTTCTGGCTGGCTTTTTCCACCCAGTGTGCTTTCAAAGTTCATCTATGTTGTATCATGGGTAATATTTTTTTATTTTGTCAAATAAAATTCCAGTGTTGCCAATTTATATCATAACTGACCTTAAGTAAATAGCTGTTGTACTCATACCTTTTAGGGCGGACTCTTTAGCATAGAATGCGTGTTTAAGAGAAAATCCTTTTTCTCTTAAACTTTCCACCCTCACCACCTGGGCCTGTTCCTCTACTTCCTATTCATGATCTTGTGTTTCATACAAATCCTTTCAGTTAATTTTTAGAAAGTTTCTCTCCTCTACATAGGTGCATGAATGTGTGTTTACGTATGTACATGTAACCTGAATTTTAAAGGTTTTTTGAAGTTACATGTTTTGGGGGTTAATAATACCTCCAATGTGATGCCTGCAACATATAACCCTATGTGTATTATTAAAGAGAACAAAAACTAATTATATCACTTCCCATCAATATTCACATCATATAAATAAACCATAATGTAATGGGAGATCTGAATTTCAATAAGTGATTCTAATAGCCATCCTAATAATTCATACCATGCCCTCGGGATATCATATTGTATTTCAGGTAGTTATTTGAATTTCAATAGGGTAAATGGGATTAATTTCAAGAGGCTGCAGATTCAACGTGGGATTAAAAAACTCAATTTCATAATTAACTTTTAGGTTTTTTTGAGGCAGGGTCTCATTATGAAGTTCACACTGGCCTTGAACTCACTATGTAGCCCAGGCTGGCCTGGAACTCACAACAATCCTCCTGCCTCAGCCTCCCAAGTGCTGGGATTACATGCTTGGCTTAATTAATTCATTCTTAAACTCCAAAAATATTACCTAACTATAGCATAATTGGCAAAGACAACTAAATCAGTCATTTAAAAGAATGGAATTTTGTAATCTAATCCAAATATTGGATGGACATTCTGCTTATATTTGGTAGGGTGTGAGAAAACATTTCTAGGTTAAGAGGGGGCTCCTCCCTCACAGTCAGGATGATACCTCAGAATTAACATATTTCCTGGCTCCCTATAAAAGCTAGATGGTCATGATTTGCACTCAGATCTCTGTGTTTTTTTCAAGAATGAAATTATTTCTCTTCCCACAAAATACCCAGTAGAAATACACATTCATATTTTCACGTAGTTGAGACTGAACTGTCTCACATTTTCTGCCTCTTACTTCAACTCTGAAAGAAGGCCTAAAATACAATTTCAGGGCAAAGGCCCTACAATTATCTTCTCAGGACATTCCTGACAGCTGACCTGCCAGCATTTTGAACTATCATAAGGGAAAGATTTGACTAAGAAAAACCCCACACCAAAACTCTTTTTAAGGTTGCAGTAATTTAATTCAATCTATTTAAAAATACTATGTTGGCCGTTTAGACCATTCTACCACTAAATTACTCATGCTAAGCTACTGTATTACCATTTCAGAAAGGAAGAAGGTACTATCATTTTTGTTTTCAAAATTTATTTTGGGTTAGGATTTAATGACAAGTACCACAAAGATAATAGTTACATGACTTACCAGAATACCAGCCTTCCTCTCTATCCTGGAGAGAGGGACATGTTAAGTGGCCTTGAACATTTGCATATCAGGAATGAGCAGAAGCACTGTGCTACCGGAGTCTAGAGACAGAAAAACCAAGGCATGCGGTAGGTCTGCTTCAGTGTGGGTTGGGCTTGGATGCTTAATGAGCAGTGTAAAAGACCTGTGCATGTTTCAGCTTATAATTACCAACCATCACTGCTAAGACCCGTAATCTTAAAAAAAAAAAACAAAAAAAACCACTACTATATGCTGAATTCTGGTTTTGGTGTTTTGATCATTTTTCTCCCCCTGTTCAATCCTTACAAATCCTCCTGGAATGTAGCTATTATTATTATTACTCCTATCCTCTAGATGAAGTTCAAAGACTGTAGGAGACTTTACCAAAGGTTAGCCAACAGCTAGGGCTTGGGGAGAACTGCTTTGGAGCAGGCAGAGACCCTTGCTTCTCTCCTGATCCAGTCTACCAAAGCCCGGTTTAAAAAGCGCAGAGGAGGCCAGTGCAGGGCTTCATTTCACAATGCCAGCTTCTGCTGCCAGGCAGCCATGTGACCTTGGGCATTGGGACAGCAGTGGCCACCTCCCTCCAGCGAAGGTCCTCCTCCCATGCGAACCAGATGACCCGCGTGGGCCCTCCAGGCCCGGCGATCCGCGCGCAGCAGGGCCCACGTTCATATCCCTTCTCCAACTTGGCGCGGCGGAGGAAAGCCCACTGGGGCCCTTGGTAACGGTGACCCGACTACAGGCCCCCTCACCCCGCACTGGTGACCTAACTAGACTGCCCCTCTGTGCCCCTGCAGGGCAGACTGGAGGGTTTGGGTCCTGGTCCTGCTCTGCCAGGTGGACCGCGTCGGACAGCCAGGCCGGCGGGTCCTGAGAGCTCCGCGTGAGGACCTGGAAAGGAGCCTCGGCGCTCCGTCCGTCATTGCCCTTTCCTAGCCCACGGCTCCTGGGGGCGCGGCCCTCAGCTTCCAGAGCTGGGTTCCCACAGGCGCTGCGAAGCCGCGGCGGGTTTTCTCGGCCCGGCAGAGGCCAGTAGAGCCCACGGGGCGGCAGCGCGACCCCGCCCGCCTGCGCGTCCTGGGCGCCGGGCTCCGGGAGGGTCACGGCCGCGCGATCGCCGCAGGCTGGGGCGCCCTTCCCGCCCCGCGCCGTCCCCGCCGTCTCCCGCCCGCTTCAGGTGCAGCGGCCGCGGGTAGGTGCGCGGGAATGATCTCACCCGCGCGCTCCGCGCCAGGAGGAGGAGGAGCGGGAGCGAAACCAACTTCCGGGTAGTGCAGCCGCACGCCACCGGCATCTTGCTTTTTCTTCCCCCTCCCCCGTGTCCCCCTCGCCGCTCCCTCTTTTCCTTTTATTCCCAGCCCCACCCGCCAAAATGAACAGCTCGGACGAGGAGAAGCAGCTGCAGCTCATCACCAGCCTGAAGGAGCAAGGTAGGTGGGCCGGGGGCGCCAGGTGTGGGAGCCGCGGCCGGGGCGAGAAGGGGGTGCGGCAGGTGCGGGCCTGGCGGGGTCGCCCGGGGACTCCGGCGCCGCGGGGAAGGGCCCTGCGCGCCCTGGAGAGCCGAGGAGGAGGTGCGAGTCTCCGGGAGAGCCGGGCCGGGCCTGGGCAACCGCGCGCGAGACACCGTGGGCGGTCGGGGTCGGGGGTCGGGGGTCGGGGGTCGGGGTGGGGCAGGGACGAGGATGCGGCGCGGACCAGGTCACAGGGCTCCGCTTCCACGCGGGATCGCGGGCGGCTCAGCCGGCCACACTCCGAGCTGTGCCCCGCCCTGGCGCAGTTCTGGCGCCCCTGGGCCTGCGGTGCTGCTTCACAACCTTTCCAGTTTTCCTTGGGGTTTGGTCTAGTTCCTCTTTCATTACCCAGCTGGGATTTTTCAGCCCAGGATGTGTTATTATCACTTCCCCTTTTTAGCAATTTATTAGTCATTGGGTCAACACTCTGCCTGTGTTGGGCTTCCTAAGCGAAGAGCGTTGGCGCTTGGGGCAGGAGAGCCAGGCCCTGTGCACGCATGTCTCTGCTGCTTGGCAACTGTGAATTATCCTTTAATAAAGAGCTGCTTCAATCGATCATTTTCATCAGTTGCCACACTTGTGAACAAAGCCAGATCAGAGAGCCAGTGCTAACCTAATGCATTTTTAAAAAAATTATGATTACAATGACCAAAGGGTGGTTTGGGAATATAGGTCAAAAGGAGCAAGAACCATCCAGATTTAGGAAGTGAAAGTGTGCTGGGACAGGTGCTTTTCTGAGAGACTTCCTCTCGGGGCCATACAGCCTAAGGGTCCTGCTCCGTGGCTAAACTTGTTTAGTCCCAGCTCTCTTGCTTTTCTTGGCTTAGCTTCCTAGCTTTGTGAACTTAGGAGTCTGTTCCCTTCCTTGGATCTTGTGGTGAATGAGACCCTACCTTACTAAAGAGGAAGCTTAAGCCACATGACTTCAGGAGATCCTGCCCAGGACTCCGACCTGTTGCTCCTTGAACCCGCGAACATCCCATCTGTGAGGCTGCCTGGATCCCTGTGGAATCCACCCTCCTGACAAACAAGCCTCAATGGGACTGCATTGTGTGAGCTTAGGGAAGTTACTTACCCTTACTGAAATGGACATAAACACATTTCCCTGTGATATCCAGCATCTAGGAAGTGTTGAGTAAAAGTTTATCTCTTTGACCTTCCCAGCCCTTTCACCTCTCAGATTAGCCTGAAGTCATAAAGTTACAAGGACCAGAGTGCCATTATCTGGAATCTCTCAAATGTTTCAGTGATGGCTGAATTCTACTAGTATTCTATTCTATTCTTTTCTATTTATTTATTTATTTGGTACCAGGGATCGAACTTGGGTCCTTGCGCTTGCGAAGCAGGCGGCAGAACCACTGAGCTAGATCCCTGGCCCTAGTATTTTATTTTTAAAAACATCTTCTGTCCCATAATTTAAAAACTCTTGATTCATATTCCAAACTTTTATTATTAGGAATAGCAGTGGAAATCAGATCCAGTAATAATACAATAAAAATTTTACCTCTTTCATTCTGTGTATAATTTTAACAGTGCAGATAATTCATAAGTTGTTTCCATTTGATTTTGGAACACATTTTTCTGTTTGTGTTGAATTAAGGGCTGCAAAAAAGGGAAGACTTTCAAGTTTTTGGCTTTTTATTTTATTGGAAAAAAAATCCATGGTATTGGTATTTTTAGAGGCTACATTTCCTTAAGGACATATCAGAGGTAATAGAACAGTGTGCTTTTGAAATCTGTGGTTCTTTTCTTCTTTTTTTTGGTGAGGGGATACTGGGGGTTGATCCCAGGACCTTCACATTGACCTATATCCCCAGCCCCTTTTATTATTTTGAAACAAGCTCTTGTTAAGTTGCTAACTTGTGATCCTCCTGCCTCTGCCTCCCTGAGTGCTAGGATTACAGGTGTCTGCCACTATGCCTGGTGAAATTTGTTTCTTAAAAGTATAGATAGTCTTTCTGGGCCGGGGATTTAGCTCAGTGGTTCCACCACCTGCCTCGCAAGTGCAAGGTCCTGAGTTCGATCCCCGGTACCAAAAAAAAAAAGAAAAGTATAGTCTTTCTTTCAAAAGGATAATGAGTCTGGTTACACAGGTGCTAGGATTTTTTTCACCCCACAATGTGATCTTTATAAATCCCCGAACCAAAGCATTTGCCATTGGATCATTGCCTGTGCTAACAGTTGGCTTCTTTCAAGAGTATTTAATTGTTGTTGAACCTGTGTAACTAACTGGGAAGCTAATGATTTAAGATGAAAACTCAGGCTCTTTGGGTACTTACCAATATTATAATAAATTTTATAAACGGATGGTTTGTACTATCTGTTAACATTGTGTGTGATAATTCCACTACTCCTATTTAATATGAACAAAAAGAACCATTGTTACTCTGTTTTTCTTTTTAAATGTTGAATAAATGTATGTTTTTATTTCCTTTAACAAATACCTAGTTCTTACATATGAGGCCCATGTGCTAGACTGGGGGAGTTCAGATAGTAAACCTGGTAATTCTTGTTCTTACTAAGTCAATGAAATTATCATTAATCAAGTAATTATGTAAATGAGTGTACGGTTACATATTTTTCTAGTATAGATTCTTAGCAATTGAATTGTTGGATTTGAGGGCATGCACATAAAAGGGTTTGCTAGAGAGTGCAAAAATGCCCCCCACAATGGCTGTGGAGTCCACATCCCCCAGCAGTGCACATATCCCCACATTCTGATTAACATTGGTAATAACAATCTTTAGTAATTTGACAGCCTGATAGGTCTCTGAATTTTTGCCAATCTAATGGGCACAATGGTGCCATTTACAATTTATATTGCCCTGCTTACTAGTGAAGTTTGCAGTCTTTTTACCTGTTTATTGGGGATTTGGGTTTCATCACGTGGCTCCTTTTGAACCCATTCCCCGTGGGGCTGCGCAGAAATAAGGCTTCTCTCTGCTCTCAACTGCAGAGCTGACAGCAGCCCTCCCTAATGTGAAGCCGTCAGTGGTGTGGTGAATAAGGTTGCTTTTGACAAAAGTTGTGAAATGTAATGACGGAGACTGTCATAATATGAACAATCTCTAATTTCTACTTACCATTCCCTAAGCTCTGTATCTTATAAATCACACCCACTTCTGAATTACTTCAAAACATTGTATGTTCCCTTCTAGTGAATGGTATAATTAGCTATATTATTGTCTTTCTAGAAAGTTATATTATGTCCCTTTAAAAAAAATTAACCAGTGCGTGATTGCTTATGTTCAAGCAGATGTTGAGGTAATGAGGTAATTCTCCTTTTGTTTTTTGGGGGGGCTTTATTTTATTGGACTGATTGACATCTTTAATGCACAGAGAAATGGCAACTTTGGGTACTGTTTCCGATGCACATTTCCTAGTTACTAAAGTGGACATTTCCCTTACAAAACATCATACAATTTGCTCCCCCTCCAGAATTCTGTTAGAAAATGATAGACTTAGTTCAGCATTTGTTTAAGGTGCCTGATTTTCTGTGTAATCCATTCAACCCACAGGCACTGAATATTCATAACCAGGCACTGTGCTAGGCAGACCTTGTTCCTGCTGGTGAGGATTTCCTGGTTTGGCATGCCAATTCCAGGAAATGTCTGATTGGCCTTGTTGAGGTCAGAGATTCAGAATCTTTGGCCAGAGAGCATCTTGGTTGGCAGACTCCACAAGGACCCATGACCTGGAGTAGTGCGGAGCAGAAGGGCGTCTGCCACCAACGGGAAGATGCAGCCTGGGCTGAACCAAGAAATAGGTTCCCATTAGACTATGCTGTACCACTCACTCCATATGCCGTGCCATTTGAAACTTGTCAATGGAGTTTTGAAGAGAGTGATTATCACCTAACGTAAAGGTTTTTTCTTTGCTTTCTTTCCTTGGTGGTGGGGATCAAACCCATGGTAGGCAAATGCTCTACCACTGAACGATAGCCCCAGCCCTAGTAAGGATGTTGTAATGTAAGAGCAGACAATGACAACAAAAACCCCAAAGTCATGGGCCAGTACCATCTAAAATAGATCTACTATGGTAAGATCGTTGGTTTTTAAAGCAAGCTCGCTTTTTTCCGTATTTAGCACTAGTATTTTCCTCAAGTTATTGGGCTACTGCTTAAAGTTCAAATGGAAATTCAGTCAAGCTTTCTCCTAGAGCTGAGCTAGCAACTCACAGAGGCTTCTTGTGTTACCTTGGCTTCTGGGTCAGAAAACAGCCAGAGCATTATTTTGACCAAAGAGGCCCAAACTGTTGCTTGCCACAATCACCGTATCGGTCTGAAAAAACTGAAGCATTGGCAATCGTGGATTCATACAAAGTCATTCTGTAGAAAGCAGTTTGGAATCAAATGATTTCCCTGGTTTCAAGTGCAAATTTGGCTTTACACCACTATTTTTCAAAGTATAGTCCAGGGGCCATTTACCTCTGAATCACCAAGTGCTTTTTAGAAATGTAGTTTGCTCCCCAAGTTAGTGAACCAGTGCTGAAGAGACCCCAGCTGGGCAGCTCCCCAGAAGATGGACACTCAGCTTGGGCTGAAGAACTGCATGTTCTAGGTAGAATTCCACTCTTTGCTTCATACTTCCCTTACCTAGGTAAATCTTTGTGTGTGTGTGTGTGGGTGTGTGTATGCGTGCAAGTGCAGCATGTGCACAGTACTAGAGATTGAACGCAGGGGCTAGTGGGCTAGCGCATGCTAGGTAAGCACCCTGTCACCGAGCTGCATCTCTCTCTCTATTTTGAGACAGGGTCTCACTAAGTTCCCCAGCTGCCCTCAGATTTGTGATCCTCCCACCTCAGCCTCCCATGTAGCTGGGGTTACAGTTGTGAACCACCACACCTGGTTTACTTTTGTTTTTAAAATTCTAAATGATGAAATGAAAATGAAAAGTACAATTATCTATTCCATCCAATCTATCATTTTTCAGTCTTTATTATCATCCTCCTAAGGATCCTTTAAAGACATTTTATGTACTGTGACCTTTTGGAAGGACATCAACCATTGTAATATCTGTAATTCTGGTTTTTTGCCTCCCTGAAGTCAATATCACCCCTCATTGACAATGCCTACTGTAGCCCCATTTCTGTTCTTCAAAGTTATTTACCGTTATTTGTTGCATTTCCTTTCAGAAATTGTGTCCTTCTGTGTACATATATCCTGTCATCTAACAAGTAACTTTTAATTAAATCATTAAAAATTGGATAGTGTTCCACTTTATGGACCTGTCATATTGGATTAAATGTCCTCTGGATGGACATTTCTGTGTTTTAGGGGTTTTTCCTATTAAAGTAAAATGCTTTTGGTAATGTATTAAAGTTGGAGACATCAGTATGAAAAGTTGGAGACATCAGTATGAACTCATATATAGCTTAATGTAGATACAGATGGTTATATATGAAAATATTTATAGATTATGTACATATATTTGGGTTAGTATACACAGGTGTGTTTTCTTGTTCTATCAGCTGAGAGATTATAGCGGTACCATTAGCAACAAGCACATTTAGCATCCTGATACATTTGGGTTCTGATACTATCCTCCAGTAAAAGGAATGGGATTTCTGGGAGAAATGGGCAATTCTAAGATTGGGGCAGGAAGTGTACGAGACAAGCCTGGCCCATGATGTGGTGCCAGAAACTGAGGAAGTGCTCAGGCTGATAAGCCCAGAAGTAATGGGCTATTTCAAAGAGACGAGGGAATCACCTAAAGGAACTTCTAAAGGCCAAAGTGGGTACAATTTGAAAAACAAAATATTAGATTATAACTCAAAGTATACAGTAAACATTCATAAGTAAATACTAGAAGAGACGAATCTTCCATGCAGGCAAATTCCAAATAATTTATGTAGGTGCTACCCCTTAAAATACGTAAATTCCCTCATCCTTAAGTCTGGGCTATACATGGTAACGCCTTTCCAAAGATCACAGTATGGAAAAAGGGAACTAAAGTAACTTTCCAGTGGACTACTTAAATCCAGTTCATGTCAACAGTGGTGAGTTATGTTGCTAATGTGTATTTTTGATACAGTGTGATGAAAATGGCACTTATCTTTGTAGTCTCTTTCTAAAGTCCCATCAACCCGGTCTACTTATGAGGAAGACAGTGGACAAAGTTGAGGCCCATTCTACAAAATACCTGACCACTACTTCTCAAAACTTCCAGGATCTAAACCAGCAAAACCTGTCAAAGTCTTAACAAGTGAAGAAAGTCTGAGAAAATATCACAGCCAAACAGTACCTGAGGATATATGATATCTGATTGTAATATGCCATTCAAGATGGGATCCTAGAGCAGAAAAAGGACATTAGGCAAAAGCTGAGGAACTCTGAATAAAACAGGGACTCTAGTTCATAATATGTCAATATTGGCCCATTAAGCATAACACATGTACTATACTAATGCAAGATATTAATAATAGGGGGAATATATGGGAACTCTGTTCAGTTAGCCTCCAGTATCATGGGTTCCATGTCTTTAGATTCAACCAACTTGAGATAAAAAAATATTTGAAAAAAATTGTACTGAACACATACAACTTCATTGTTATCATTCTTTCCTAAAAATATGACAACTACTTATGTAGCATTTACATTGAATTACATATTTTAAGGAACCTGCAGATGATTTACAGAATATAGGAGAAGGTGTATAGGTTATATGGAAATATTGCATCATTTTATTTAAGGGACTTGAGCATTTCTGGATTTTGGTATCTGCTATGGTCCTAGAACCATTCCTCTGTGGATACTGAAGGATGACTGAACTATGTTTGAAGTTTTTCTATATATTTAAAACTTTTAAAGTTTACTAAAGATAATATTCTTGTACACATACTTGTAAGTGCAACTGTAGAAAATATTCTTTTTTTTTTGGTACCAGGGCTTGAACTCGGGACCTTGTGCTTGTGAGGCAGGCAGCGGAACCACTGAGCTAAATCCCCGGCCCCTGTAGAAAATATTCTTTCCAAATAATTCTAAAATTTACAAATAATAGTTGTATATACTTATGGAATATTGGGAAAGTTCTTTTAAATGGAATCAGTGAATCTAAACAAGTATGTTTTGAAGTTTTCCCTACTTTGGATTTCACTCTTTTTTTGTGGTGCTGGAGATTGAACGCGGAGTCTTGTATATACTCAATTCAGTAAGTGCTGTACCACTGAGCTATATCCCCAGCTCATAGATTTTATTCTTTAAAGCTATTACACAGTTAGGTTTTGTTTTAAAATGTAGAAGGAACGTAACATATTCTCCCTCCTTACCATGCTGACTAAGCATTTTAAACATTAAAATATAAGTTCTGAGATTTTGGTGAGGTGCTGTGAAGAGCAATAAACCAACATCCTTTAATTAACTTGATTTTGTCGCATATCTTCCCTGGTTAAAATCCAGGTAGACTCTGTTTGTATATGTGTATGTTTTTTTAAATAAAACTTTTTGGAGACATTTTATGATTAAAGAAAAATTGATCTGAGAAGAGAACTCCCACTTAACTCCTCGCCTTTCCTCCACCCCCATTTCTGCTATTATTCATATCTTGCCTTAAACTAATGTGACACATTTGTAAGAATTGATGAGCCAATGTTAATACGTCATTATCAACTAAAGTTGAAGTTTACATTAGGGTTCACCCTTTGTATTGCACATCTATGGGTTTAAGCAATGTACCATCATTGCAGTATTATATAGAAGAGTTTCACTGCTTTAAAAATTCCTTGTGCTTTACCCATTCTTTGCTTCTTCTCTCTGAACTCCTGTCAAGTACTGTCTCCATAGTTTTGTCTTGTTCAGAATGTCATACAGTTGGACTCATACTGTATTTAGCCTTTTCAGATTGGTTTCTTTCACCTAGCAATATGCATTTAAAGTTCTCTATGTCTTCTTGTGGCTTGATAGCTATGCGCCCCTTTTCATCACTGAATAGTATTCTGTCACATGGGTGTACCATAGTTTCTGTTTACATATTGAAAACTTCGTGGTAGCTCCCAAGTTTGGGCAGTTATCTGCTATAAATGTTTACGTGGTGGCAAGGAATAAAAGTGTTCTATAGTCTTTGATTAGCTCATGGGCCCTACAATTGGGTCTTAGTAAGCCTGTGTCTTTGGGCTGTGTCCTCATAAGTTCTTGTCTGTTTTTCCCTCATGAGGTGAGACAGGAAAGCTAGAGGTGGCTGGTCTTGGGTATTTCCCTACAAATCTATTAAGGTCTGGTAAAACAGTTTCTTTTGAGGTCAGCCTGAAGAAGAACAAAATCTGGGCATATTTCAGAATACCTTCTTTATCTTCCATCTGCTAAAAATAGTAGGGAAATTTGATCTTCACTATATGAATTTGGTAGGGTTCCTGAAAGCAAAACTCACAAAGGTATGCCCCACACATACCCATCTCTTGCACATTTTTAACTCTCAGACTTGTCCAAACTGAGTCTCTAGCAATTTGTCTATTACGGTTTAGGTTTTCCTGTCTTGGTACTGGTTCTCGAGGAGGTTTCTGCTCCCAGGCGTCCACTCCCACAAATTATGACCCTCTT
Organism: Heterocephalus glaber; assembly: GCF_053883595.1. Taxonomy (NCBI): domain Eukaryota; kingdom Metazoa; phylum Chordata; class Mammalia; order Rodentia; family Bathyergidae; genus Heterocephalus; species Heterocephalus glaber. Next base: position 67,383,033 of record NW_028258320.1, read on the forward strand.
ATCTACCCATGTGTCTCCAACTTTGGGGATGGCAGGTTGACCTGTGACCTCACTTGTCTAATGAACTTAAAAGTTGCGGATTTTCAGTTTGTTTTGCTTTTTTTGTTGTTAGGATGGAGTTCTTTACAAGCTCCTTACTTGCCAGACCAGAAAGCAGACATATATGTATATTAAAGATACTCAGTTTCTTTGTTTTCTGTTTGTTAATTTGAAGCCATTAATATAGTTGGTGGAGAGTACTTCTGAGGCATCATTAATTCATTAACACTGAACTGTGTTCTACGAAGTATTTGGTGCATTTCACATATGCCATAATTTCTGCGATATGAAATCTGTCACCTTTGTTTTTTGATCTGCATTTCTAACAGTGTTTTCCCTGGCTTTTATGATGATTTAATTAGCAAAGGAGTTATAAATGATTTCTCTTTCTGCTCTGGCTTTAAGAGGAAGACCAACTGGGGTGTGTGCCGAAGGGAATCATGTCCTAATTGCACGATGTCTTTTATGATCTGTGTCCTCATTCCCTGCTGGTAAGGTTTCAAGATACAGACTCAGTGGATGCAGAGCTACATTAAATCTCATGAGGCAGTGCTTTTCTGGTTACATGTGGTGACTGTTTAAAGTTCCATTTTTATCATGCAACATGATATGAGAAGACCTTTTACTGTAGAGAGGAGAGTCTGAAACACGAGAATTTGCTCATGTGAAAACTTAGATCCATTCTCCCTTCCTCCTCAGTTTACCATATATTTATCAAATGCCTATTCTATGTCAGGCATTGTGCTAGCTGTGGGCATCTGGGTGAATAAAGACATAGTCATCACCCTAGAGGATTATTTTCTGATCTAGTGCTTCATTGCATTGACACAATAGTGCTCATTAATGTCTTTTTGCAGGAAGGACTTGAGGACTCAGTAGACATGTTTTACCTCCATTTCTTAGTAAGGGATTTGATTTCTCTATGCATTTATGTCTTCCTTTGTGAAATGGGGATGTTTGATGCTCAGTTGTTTCATATCAGGATTCGTGTGAACCATTCATTCAATATAGGTGTGGACTCTGCTCTGTACTCTTCTGAATGTAAGGCATATTGCAATCAACTGAGTGAGAGAAAAGGCAAAAAAACTCAAACAGATCCATGTGTGGATAACTTACATATGGCTCTATTAGAGTCATATGTATCTTTTACCCAAAATGCTTGTTTCAGATTTTAGATTTTTTTAAGGGGTGGGGATATTTGCGTAGATTTTACCAGTTGAGCATCCTTAATGCAAAAATCCAAAATTTGAAATGCTCCCAAATCTAAAACTTAGGCACTCAAAAAGTTTCAGATTTCAGATTTTTGGATTAGGGATGCTTAACCTTTATGTGACAAGATACTCTGCTGGTATATTAAAATGTAAGTGCTAGTTTAGCCTGAGAGATATGAAGAGGGCTTCTTAGAAGAATTGAGAGTTGAATTGCATTGCAAAGGAGGAGGTGAGGGAAGACCTTGCAGGTGGAAGAGAAAAACATTGGCAAAGGCACATAGGCAGAAAGATCAGGGAAGCACTGGGGCTTCTGATGTGATGGAATAGGTTGTAGCCTCCAAGGCTGAATGCGGGCAGTAGAGTGGGGTACCAACTTGTGAAGTCAAGGTCTTTGGCAATTTTAAAGCAAGAAAATGAAATAAGTAGCTTGCTTTGTCAGTATGCTGACTCCCTTCCGTGTAGAGAATGAACTCAGGGTAGAGGGAAGCTAGCACTAGATAGAGTTCTGTCAATACTGAAGGTCTGAATTAGGCAAAGATACTGGCTGCAGAGGAAATAGATTGGAGAGACATTCTGTAGAGATGAGAGGAATTTGATGATCCTTTGGAGAGAGAGGAGAATGGACTCAAGGTTCATCCTGTGGGTAGCAGCTTCGGGGCTGGGTGAATGATGACAGCAGTAGAGGAGATCCCGTGTGCAGGAAGCTGGAAGCTTGAGTGAAAGGGAGTTGGTGTGCTCACTTTCTAACATGTTGTGTTCAAGGTGCTTATATGGTATCTGGACAGATGTCCAGAATAGTGTTGGCCAGTAGCATTTTCTGCTCTGTGGGAAGGGTCTGTGTCCAGTGTCCAGTATGGTGTCCACTAGCCACATGTGACTGTGCACCCAAAGAACTGAATTTTCATTGTATTTAAATTAAATGATTAACACTTAACCAGCTACTTGTGGCTAATGGCTGTATAAGGGACTGTGAAATTTTAGAAACTGTTGGTTGGAAATGCTGATCTGGAGATGCTGGAGGTGGGACGATTAGATTTCCTAGGGCTGACATTTGCAGGGATGCTGGACTTGCAGTGCTCAGACAGACAGTCCCAGGCACACCGTGATGCTTGTTAACCTTCTCCAGAGGGGTTGTAATTGGCTTGTAGTTATGAGCCTTCGCTGTCACACGTCTGAAACAACTAAGTCTACTCAGCTCCCTCCTGGGCTGGGTATGTCATGTTTATAGCTTGGAAAGAATTCTTTTTCTTGGAATGACTGAGTTAGAAAATGGAAAAGCAGCATGATTCTTAAAACTTGTGCTCTGCCTGATATTCTCCACCATCTTCTGTTGTATGGTGGTTCCCACTTTGGGCTATAAATTAGAATCACCTTGGCATTCACATCTTTAAAAAAAAGAAGGTGCCTAAGCTCCACCCCAGACTCTTGGGGTGGGAAGGGCAGTGTGGAGAGGGAGTCAAATTTTGTGTGATTGCAAACTCTCCAGATGATTCAGTGTGCAGCCAGGATGGAAAAATGTATTCCTCAGATGTGCTTCCCTTCCTCTGCCACGTTTCTTTAAGACATCACGTGTTTGCACTTGATCTTTAGTCCCTTTCCGCTCCTTTGATTTGGTGGGGGGATAATAGGATCCCGGGTTGCAGAGATTTTTCCAGTTGGCCATCTTTTGGGCCATGTAAGACAAGTAGTCCTGAAACCCAGAGCACCCTAATCTCTTTTTAAAAAGTCACGTGCTCAAGGTTTGATGTACTACTGCAGAGGTGATAACCATGGCTAACATGCAGGGAACACTTCAGGTCCCTAAACACTCATATATATCAACTCATTTACTCTTAGTAATAGCCCCACAAGGGGCACTTTTCCAGATGAGGAATCTGAGACTTGGATTAAGGACTTGCTATAGCTTCCTTGGCCAAGAAGTGCTCAGGCTGGGAGTCAGGTGCACGTTGTAATTACTGTCCTGTATGACCTTACTACACAGAGGCATGCACTATACCCGTGAGCCTGAGAGATGAAGGCTTCCCAAGCTGTCTTTCTTATGATGGAGAATTGGTCACATTCATCTCTTCTTATACATTGATTGATTTAGAATTTAGAGGGCCTCTCATCAAATCACTTGAGTAGTACAAGCTTACTTTCAAAACTTTTCAAACTGTGAGCCAATTCTAAAACAATAAGAAGGCTTTTTCTGCCATTCCTTGACATTGCTGCTCCAAAAGTAGCTGAATGATAAAAAGGCACTTCAATTTTTGCCAGGTTTGCTGAGGATGGGGTTACATATATATTCACTGTGATATGTATGCATATATGTTTCTGGGTATGTATGAGTACTCTTTAGGACACAGAGCTTGGTTTTTTAACTTCAAAGAAATAAATGATTTTCTTTCCTTCTCTGGCTTATTCCTCACTTATCCCCTGTCTGTTACCAAGTGGTTAATTCTTCCCATACTTCCCCTTTCTGGTACCTGGCTTTATTTTTTTAATATGCACATAGCCACAAACAGTTTTCTGTGCTTTCCAGTACAATATGGTAGATGAAGGGTTCTTAATTAATGCTTTTAATAAAGATCCAGTAATTGGGAATTTACAATGGTCCATCTGGGTTCTATTGACAGTATAATGGAAGAATAGTATGACTATTTTTAAAAAGCCTTTCAAGCCATTAACTGATGTTTTAAATGGAAAAAAATTTTGTCAATATGAGATTATTTATTGTATAGATAAAGTAGGTCACAAATAATCGAATTTTCAACTTCATCTGTAGATACTTTTAAATGTCAAGTAATTTAAACCAAAATCTCTCAATAAGACATATATTTATTTTTTGAAATGGTATAGGAATAAGATTTAGGAACATGATCGTAGACTATCTAATGGCGTAAGAGCATATTTTAGGAATCTTCCCTAGTCCTTGTTTCTCTCTGTTAAGAAGTGGGGCACATATCATTGATTTTTTAGATCAAGGACAGTTTGGTTTGTATTCAGTTATATTCAGTGTTTGGTGGGCATTGATATGGAAGAAAACTGTAGAGAGCTTTATTCTGTGGTCAGTCAGATTTTTTCTGTTGAAAGTTTTTTTTCGAAAGGGGTATATCTTTGCATGTATATGTTCAAAACTATTTTATGAGCTGTGTTCAAGGATCTTATAGATATGACTTCAATAAAGTGTCCATTAATTTTTATTTTATATCCATACTATGCTTCTGGGAATTGGTAATATAATCCCATAAATATTTGCTAATATGAATTGAATTTTTATATCATCACTGGAAGTATTCTGAACCCTTTGATTACTCCTGAAGGAAACAAAGCATGTACTTCATTGTGTTAATTATTTATTTCTGACGTGTTCTCTGTCTTAGTGGTTAGAATCATAAATTTCTAGAATTAATGATTAGATTTTTCTGAGATGTTCTTGAAGCTGCTGGTTTCAGATTTTTATTATTTTCTGCAGATTATTCATATAGTCAACTTTTTCTTTTTGTAAAACAGGTTTTTTTCAATAGATAAATCCCAGTCACATTTTTAAAAAGATAGAAGCCCAATCTGATGATTCACTGGTTCTCTGTTGCCAGTGTGGCCCAGGGATGGGTTGAGCGGCAGTTCTAGGCTTACTGAGATGTTCTGCTTCATCTGCTCCCCCCCCCCCCCGCCCCGCCCCGCCCCACCCCACCCTCGTACCAGGGATCGAACTCAGGACCTTGTGCTTGCAAGGCAGGCGTGGTGCCACTGAGCTAAATCCCCGGCCTTCTGTTTCATCTTTGATCTTAATTTGTGTTCTAAACTTGATATTCTCAGCTGGGGGAATACTTAAAATGGTGCTTTTGCCAAAACACGAATGTAAGGGTTCAGCTTATTTCATTTTTCAGCAGTAGGGGATTTTTTTTTTTTTTTTTTGGTACCGGGGATTGAACTTGGGACCTTGCGCTTGAGAAGCAGGCGCCGGAACCACTGAGCTAAATCCCTGGCCCCAGCAGTAGGGGATTTTTATGTGGAAAACCTTTTTTCATCATGTAGTTGGGAGTATATCAGTTTACCTATATTCCCAATTTAGTTAAATCTCGTGGGTTTCTGCTCATGGTTTGGTGAGTGCAGTGTTGTCCAGAAAAATAATGGTTCTTAGCTGAATGCTCATAGCCTAAACTTTTTGCTCTGTATGAAGTAGATACATGACATTGAGTTGAATGAGCAAGCTTACTTTGTTTTCTAGAGACAGTTTCTAGATAAACCTGTTGGTAGCACCATAGACTAATAGCATTGGGAGGAACTCTGGGGAACACCCACTGAATCCTCATAGGACCAGTGCTGAGCACCAAAGAGGAGGAATGGCTTGTCTTAGGTCACTTCCCTTGGCTCTGAAGTCTTCCTAGTGACATAGGGAGAACTGAAGTTCAGTTTGATGGGCTCCCATCTGCTGTACTCTCTTTTTCTTTTCTACTTTTAAAGGCAGAAGCCTTTTGTGGCTTCTTCTCCACCCTACTCCAACCTAGTAAATAGCTGATGGGATAAGTTGGGTTCTCAGGTTTTTCCACAGTAAACTTCCAATAGAGTTGTAATGTTGCTTTTCTTTTTTCTTTTAGCTGTAGGCGAATATGAAGACCTTAGAGCAGAGAACCAGAAAACAAAGGAGAAGGTTTGTACTTTTTACCCTTTTTTCCCTTTCCTTACATGTGTGAAAGCCTAGGCCGCATAGTACATTGTTCAGCCACCAATTTCAGTTAAATGTGAATGAGGGTTTTTTTTTTCTTCTTTTCTCTTGCTTATGTGGTTCAAGCTAATATCAACTCCAGGCTCCAGATGGTAAAGATAGCAGGCATGCCACAGTGGGCACAGTTTTGGGAGATTAACTGCACAGCTAAACGTGCAGCAAGGCACCAGGCCAAGCCATGCAGGTCCTCCAGTATTGCACCTTTCCCCTCACAGTCAGTGAGGGAGTCTGGGGATGCCGTCAAAGGCCTGAGACTTTTACTTTTGGGACCAGACATGATAGACACTGGAGAGAAGAGTCTTTGGAGTTAGCCATTGGTTGTTACCTCAGAAACCTCTATAAACCTTTTATACCTTTGCTTCATCTACGGGAATAATACAGTGACTGTTGGAAAAACACCCACGGTGACGAAGGGGCAGCCTGTGAATTTCCTTAGGGGCTCTGGCAGTTTTAGTTTTTAATTGTTAAATAATTGAATTCTATTTACCTTCACAATCTGTGTCCTCTTTCTCTCTAAAAATGTCTAAGATTTGTTAGTGTTTGCTTTAGTATATAAATCATATCTATTATTTCGTCTATAAATTAGTGAGGGGACAAATACAAGATAGAAAAATAGAAAGACTGAGTAGAAAATGAAAAATAAGAGAGATGTAGCAAACTGTCCATTTTTATTTCAGATATAAACAAAATTTACTTTAAAAATTACTGTTTGGTAGACTAAATGTTTTCGAACATTATTTGCCTGGTGGAAAATTTGTAATACAGGACCGTAGTAGTTCTTAAATAAGAAGATGGTTGTCACTGCTATAAATTGTCATACATTATCTTTAAAATTTTAGAGTAAGGGCTGTAACAAAGACTGGCAGTAAGTTAACTGTAAAATCTGTGCCATATTTGATATTATTTATTGGTCTTTTAAGAATTATATTTAACTTTCACCCATACTCTTTTGCTACCTATGCAGCTGTAGTATGACTAGTGATATTAATGGTAAGCTCTCTTAATTCAGAGCAGATTATAATAGATTTGTAGATAATTATTTTCACATAATTTTAAAGCTCCTTTGTCTTTTTGTAAATTAATCCTTGGTGATCTGTGAAATCTTATTTCCTTTCTTTTTTTCATCATACAATTCAGAGAATAGTTGATGGGGGCTGCTAAAAATATCCATGGTAATAGGTGGCTGGTGCAGGCAAGGGTTGGTCAAAAAATAGGGTGAGTGTTTAAATTTTAAAATTTTATTATAATAAAAGACACATTGCCATTAATAGTCTCCCTTGCTTTGTGTACACTTATTCCAGCATTCTTGCCACTTTCTGAAGCAGTTCTGGAAGTCTATTTTGTCTTTACAGGTATGATAAAAAATACAGAGAAGGCTTGGTGCCGAGTGCCCTGTAAAGAAAGGCAGGCTCATAAAACATTACAGTGTATCCTCATCCACCTTATTTACCACATCTGGCACCATGTGACTTGTGGCTCTTCTCCAAAGTCAAAATGACTATGAAATGTAAATATTTTGAGTTGATTCAGAACCTCAAGGCAGCCAGGAAGCCCAATTGAAGACATTCAGGAAAGGGGACCTCCAGAACTGCCTCAGAAACTGTCAAGAATCATAAAGAAGGATAAACTTGAGGCATTTGTAGGTAAATGAATGCACCTCAAGATCATACTGTTAGATGAAGTAAATCAGACACACAAGTTTAAATATCACATTGTTTCTCTTATATGAGAAATCCAAAATATAAATAAAGAGCAAAATAAAGGATAGATAATGAGAAGTAGGAGATCTTTCTCAGTTGGGAAGAGGAACAAGAGTTGGAGGGAGAGGGAAGGAAGGAAGGGAAAAGGGATTAAAAAGAAAATCAAAGAAAAAAATGGAAACAGTTTTTAAAAATACAAAGTGGAGCAAAAATTGGAGCAGGGAAGAGAGGAGAAGGGGCCAAAGAAGAATTAAGATGTGTTATGTACACTTACCAACTCCCCGCTATAAATGTAATCATTATGTACTGCAAAGATGTACTAATAAAAATAATTATAAAAAAAAGCAAATTTGAGTTAGTAAAAAAAGAAAAGTGGCAAGAATGTGGGGGTGTATTTGAAGCAGGGTGGAGTATTTCGAGGGGAATAAATGGCAAGGTGTCATTTCCTGTAATAAATTTAAAAAATGTAAACATATACCATATATATATATATATATATATTTTTTTTTTTTTTTTGAACCAGGGATTAAACTCAGGTCCTTGCACTTGTGGAGCAGGCAGTGAAACCACTGAGCTAAATCCCCGGCCCTATACCATATTTTTTTTTAACACATTTTATATAACAAGGTGGTAAAAAAGGCACAGAAAATAGTTTGACAAGAGGATTTCTAATTCTATCACTATAACTGCCCGAAATCACAGTTGTCTCGAGGCTGGAAGTAGGTGGAGAGGTTGTACTGGCACCCTGGTCCCTGATGCCTTATAATTTTAAAGCAGATTTTCTGGATGATGTTTAGACCAGATAGCTTGATTCTCTTTCCTAAGATACCCAACTACCTTTTACCTCTAGGAGGAGGAAAAGGCTGAGAAATTTTCAGTTGGTAGAATCTTTCTAATGTTGCTCCTGGGCCAACAAGGGAAGAGCAAAGCAAATTGAAGGGGGTTAATTCAGGAGAACTGTTTAACTTAGAAGATACGAGGAGGGGCGGGCCAGGGATTTAGCTCAGTGGTTTCACTGCCTGCTGCGCGAGCACAAGGACCCAAGTTCGATCCCTGGTACCAAAAGAAAAAAAGAAAGAAAGAAGATACAAGGAGGGAAGCCAACAGATGTCTTTCTGTGGTGGAGAAAAGGCATATAGATAATAGCCAATAACAGAAGATGAAGACTAAATTTGTTTTGTTTGCTTCCCTTCTTCTTTAATCCTTGTTTACTTGTAGAACTAGCAGTGCCCTGAATATAGGAGGTGCTCTATAAACATAGGCTGGCAGCCATGATGGTTAGTTAACCCAGAGCCACCTTTTGCAGTGAGGTTTTAAGTGAGCTGTCTGTTATGCAAGTGGGATTATAGGTAAAATGCATTTGGCAAAGGAAAGATTACACATTTCCTCAGCCCATTAACTGTTTACATGCTTCTCTGTGTAGAGTATGGCCTGATATGTTCATAACATCTGTGGGCATTATTGACTGGCTTCTGTCCTAATTCTTCAAAAATAACTCTTAACACAAATGAGAGGAAAAGAAAAGAAAGCAATATGGAATGCTAGGTGGTTGGGTAAAACAAAGCAGAGTGGTCTTAAGTTCACAGCACTCTGTTTACCTCCTGCTAAAAGACTAGCTTGCTTATTACTGCACGTTTTTCCCCCAAAGGGGGGGCTCTATGACAAAGGAGGGAAGCATATAATAAAAGCCTTTTATATGACATAGAATGAGTAAAAGCAGCTTTAGTTCTGGAGGTGGCAAATGGAGGACACCATTTTCTCTGGGAAAGCACGCTCTTCTGCCTGGCTGAGGAACTCTGACCAGTCCACATCAGCAAATACGCACAGCCATCTTCTTTCAGGGCCCCCAGCCCAGAGGATGGTTCATTTCCTCAGTTCACTTCATCCAATGTAAGATTTCTTTTGCCATCTTTAATTGGATGTGGGAAAATTTGGCATGAATGGGGGAGCAAGAAAATGAATGGTAAGGTGTTCTCCCTTACACATGTCTCCATTAAGTGCAGTTTTCTTTGTGGCCAGGTCATGATCATACCTTAGCAATGGGAAGAGACAGTGGATGTGATTTTGTTTGGGTAGGATCTCCTTCCCTGCTTAGAGTATCCTCTGTTGCAAGTTTCAGGATATATGCTATTCAGAGAAGATAGTTTCTTAACAGCCTGTGTATATCAAGAAGCTACTATGGGACATCTGTGTCATCTTACCTCCTTCAACTGATGCTCCAAACAGCCCCATATCATCCCCATTTCAAAGAGAGAAAGGGACTCAGAGACAGTGTAGTGAGTTTCCTGAGGTTATACAGGTAATCAGCGGCAGAGTCTAGATTCAAAACTGGGTCTTCTGACCACAGTATTCTTTTATAAGCAGGTAGAGTAATGGGGGTGTATTGATTTTTTTCTCTTAACATCCTAGTTTTGTTCTTTATTGTGCATGAAGTTTTCATACCAAATTATCACACTCGTTACTTTTCTAGTCCTTGTTGTCACTGTCCATTAGTTTGTGTTGAAAAACTGAAATTTAAATAGCAAATCAGACTTGTGTCAGAAACACTCTCGTGTGTGTGTGTGTGTGTGTGTGCGCGCGCGCGCGCGCGCGCACATACAGATTCTGACATAATGTACTCCAAGTATAAGAATAGGAGATTTAGGGATGGCCTAGTATTCTAACTCATCTTTTCCTGTAGTTTGCCCTTGTTAGGAACAATGGAACGTTGACCATTTTATATTTTTATCAATGACTTTGAGGATGGAATCAGAATCTAGTTGAGTGTACACGGAAAGCTTTTGTGAAGGAACAAAAAGCTTTTTTGTTGAACACCTTCTGAGTATAAAGAAAAATATATGAAAGTTGTACTCTTGAGTAAAACCACTCTAATTGAGGGATACAGACCAATTGACAAGTAGCAGTGGTAGATTATGCACTTACTGTATGAGTGGGTGTCTGAGGCTTAACAGTGGAATAGGAAAAGAACATGCGACACTTTTAGTAGTCTTTCATGCTTGGATAAATGTCATTTATTTTTTTAAAGTCTTTTCTAAGTCTCTTTCAAGCAGAAATAATTGCTGTTTTTATAACAAACCATCTGTGTGTTCCTTATGGACTTGTCACATTTATCAGCCAAAATTCATTGTTATCAAAATATTAAGCAGGATATAAGTAAGTGGTGTGGGTTGGATTAAAATGCAAGAAACTTGAGATTGGTGTATGTATGTGTTTTAACATCAGTGTAAGTGGAGACTATGAAAGGGTCCCGCTTTCCATTATTTTTTGCCCATTTTCTAAATGGCATCATCAACAGTATTTGACGAGATCGGGCACGTTCAGGGTGGTAAGGCCGTAGCATCAACAGTATTTGAAAAAGTCAGAAAGCTTAACAAATTGAAGTTAATAATTCTTCTAAGTCTGTACTTTTGGATATGGAAAAATAGATGACTATATATTTTGGAATCAACCAAAGAAAATGTGTTCCTTTGCTTGTGTAGCAATCACCGTATTCAAATATTAGTCATGCTTCTACAACTGAAGGGCATTCTGTTACGACTCACTTAGGATCTTTGTCATAATCATTTGGGGTTTTTTCCTATATGGGGGAAAAGCCTCCTTGAGCTTTGAATGGAGTAGCTTTCGCGTTTCTTAGGGTGGCGGGGTTGTATGTGGAGTGTACATAAAAAGATGGAACTCTGTGTACTAGAAGAATATCTGCCGTTAAATAGTAAGTATTTATGTTTAATATTATGTTCAGAGATAGAGTTTTGAAATGCATAAATGTTTAAGTGGCTGATTAGAAGTCGTTTCGGGCGAGCTCCTGTAACAGTGGTTCTGACAGGCTGCCAGGAACAATGAATGAAAGGGGAATGAGACAGATACTTTTCCAAGACTTGTGTTTCAAGAAGCAAGATATATGACACTGTTTGCATCTTGGCTCTCTCATCTATTGTTAAAATTTCTTCCTCTTGTATAACATTCAGAGGTGAAGAAGGTCCCAAAGTATTTTATTTAAGAAAAATAAAGAGACCACTTTAAAGAGCAAGATATGCATCCATTATGCTAACTGTTCATGCATAATACATCCACATACATGCAGTTTCTTTGAGACAGAGTGGCAAGTGGTTGTGCCAGAGAAAAAGTAATTACTTAGCAGTTTGAAAGTGAAAATGAGTCTCTTATTAACAGCAATCTATCCAGAAACAAAGAGCAAGGATCTCAGTTCTGATGACATGTGTTTCCCTTTAACACACAAGACCTAGAATTTGGAAACAGCTTTGGGGGGCAGCTACTACTTCTTTATTGCCTGTGAAAATTGGAGGGAAAGAACTGGAAGAAAGCAGAACATTGAGGATAAAGAGAGAAAGGAATTCTGTCCTAGTGGGAATTATTCAGTGTATTGTTTCTTTAAAGATAAGCACATAGAAATCCAGAAAGTGCCATTGAGTTGTAGCCAGACTCACATAGGTGGAACGATAAGATTGTTGATTATTATTAAAATTGATTTGATGATCTCACAACATCAAGGATTCTGAAACAAGTAAATATACATAATTCTGGTGCTATGCATGATTAAAATTTTAAATATATCTGAACATAAGAGCAATGAACTTCGAGAAAAATGGGGTAGCGTTAAAACCTCTTTAGACTTAATGTTATTGCCTCAGCTATGTTTCTACAGTACTCTCATTATATAAAATATCCTTATATAAAGTGGTAGATCCTAAGTTTTGTGAGAACATCACATTTCCTCCCAGTCTTTAACACACTATCCTGGCCTGGCTAGTTGTTGAATGAGTTTGTTCAATGCTCAGAGGAAGGAAGTAGAGACATTCAGTGATTACAGGAGATACCTGCTCAGAAGTCTGTTTCAGTCAACCATAAGATGTTTGCCTATGGCTAGGTGGTCCCGTCTTGGTGGTGTGTAAGTAGTTCATGTACTTATTGGGCCCAGAGCTGTCCTCTCTATAGGCTGCCAACCCTGCATTGCATTTGTGTACCAGAAGATAAAAATATTTCTAATAGCAGAATTTAGACATAATTTAAAATGATGAGGTTTTTCTTATGTAAAATATACATGGCAAAATATAACTGTCTTAGTATCTGCATCAGTTATCCATACTTCTCCTGAGCCCCAGTAAGCAGACATTTTAGTGCTGACAGTAGCTGGAGGAAAGTGAGGTAGAAAGAACTGAGGTGCCCATGTTGGGGCTATGGGTGGGTAGGGGAGGTGCCAGTTCACACTGGCAGGACTTTCCTCTGTGAATCAGCCAGTGCTCTCAGATCCTGGGTGCTTTTGGAAGCCAGGTATCTGCCTGGATGCGGTGCAGGGAAGAGATCTGGAAAGTGTCCAAGGCTTCTGATATGAAGGGCTTTCAAAACCAGCAAGGCGAGACTCTGGTCAATTCATCACTTCATAAAGAGCCATAATAGAGACTAGCATAGCTGTAATGTTATCCAGCTTGCTTAAACCAGTGAGCACTTGGGCTGCTGGGTTCTACTCTGCTGGAGCTGCAGAGAATTGTTGGGCATCATAATTAAGTGACGTGGGCCTAAGAACATCTGTTGCTATTGCAAAGTCTTCATAAGCAATTCTCAACACAAAAAGAAGCAGCTTTTACAGATGGTGCAGCTGCATGAGCAGAGTACAGGAAAGGGTGAGATGGGAGAGGGGCCTCTGTATGGCGCAGAGATAAAACATTCTTCTCAAAATGCCCACAATCCTTGGTAATTTCTTCCTGTTGGTAGAATGAAAGATTACAGGATTTTTTTTTTGGATTCACCTAAAATGAAATAAGTGTGTGTTTGGATTCTTGCTTAGTACGTGGGTGCATCCTTCATGTTTTGACCTGTTCTGGTGTGGAATAAGTAAGCTGCATTTGCAGCATGTGTGAATTTCCCCCACCCCCAACACGCACCCTTTTCAGCCTAGCAGATGGTACATTTTGTGGCTGCCAGTTCTATCATAATGTGGTTGCAGAAAATAGAAAGCAAAGCAACATGAAGACCCCTGATAGGACACAGCTGGGGTTGGGAGACAGCTTGTGAATCTATTGGTGGCGACCAGAGAGTTAGTCTAAGCTGGACCACAGAATGGTTACCTGCCTGGTGGAGTAAGACTGATGTTGAGGCCTATTATTATAACCAGAATCAGTATACCTGGGCATTAGGAGCAGAGAGCGTGGAATAAAGTCTTACTTCTGTTCTAGGCAACTGGTCCAAGCCTGCCTGCAATGGTGAGGCGTTGCTAATGACCACTGGATGCTCGCTGCATTGGTGGTTAGTGTGTGTTGGTGGCCTTTTCCGGGTCTGACTAGACAAATTATCACACCTGTTTATTCTCTTGACACACAAAGTCTCAGTGACAACTGTGGCACTGCATCTCGTACTTTCAGAAAAGAAACACAAAATTAATTCAAAAGTTTTATACCAGATATATTTCATTTGGCAGTCACGACTCAGGCCTTTGAGTGTACCCAGAAATTAGGTTTTCTTTTGTGCCTTGGACCATACCAAGGATAGCAAAGCTTTTAGAGCTTTCAGTGATAACAGAGAGTCTGCTGCGGCACGCCTGCCGTAGGTTCCCCAGCACTGGTCTGGACTGTTCATTGTTGGTGGGAAAGTCCAAAACCAATAGGGGCTGATTCTAGAAAACAAGGTGAACATTCCTGAAACAGCCGGCCCGCAATCTCAGAATTGAAGGCTGTACTGTCTGAGTGGTCTACTTGGATGGTGGAGATTATGTGAGAATCCAGAACTCTTGGTGTTGAGCATTTTAAACACCAAATGTTTAAATGTAGTTTATCTGTTAAAGGGGAGCTGGAAACTTGGTTAGGTGGAATTGTTTTTGTTTTTACAGAGGATGGATTTCCACAGGAAACCTCAATGAAAAAGATACGCCTTCTCTTTTAGGAAATGATCTTTGGTCCAGCCTGATTCATTTTGGGGCTGAAGAGGTTTAAATGAGAATTTGATAACCACCTTTGCAGTGTCAGCACTGTGGACCTGTTTATGTACTGTACTCCTGCCAGGGTGGATTAAACCGTATGAACAGAGATGGGCTTTTTAACCTTTCCAGTTTAGGGACAAAAGGGGGAAACTAAACTGATCGCTTCTTACTTTTTTATTTTTAAAATATTTTAAAACTGCAGGGGTCTGGGGATTTGGCTCAGTGGTTCTGCTGCCTCACAAGCGCAAGGACCATAGTTCGATCCCTGGTACCAATTAAAAAAAACTGCAGAGAAGGGCAGAAAAATAACATATACCCACCGCAAGGAATTAACTGAACTTTTTTTGAAATAAAGGATGCTGCAGATAAAATTGCAGATCTCCTGTACCATTCATCCCCAGTCCCACCCCCCTACTCTGTCTCCCAAGTGAAACCGCTGCCATAAATTATGTATCTTTCCAATTCATGATCTTATATTTTTGTATATACTATCTATATCATGACTGTATATAATATAAATACATGAAATATTTGTATGCTTAAGTTGTCATTTGATATCTATTCTGCTAATCCTTTGTAGAGATGTATTAATGCCTATATATATATGTGTGTGTGTGTATACATATAGCTTTAATTTGTTCCTTTGCACTGCTCTGTAGTACAGTATATGAATATGCCATGGTATACTGTTATGATAAATGTTGAACATTTTGTACAGATCACCCTGTACACATTACTAGAAATTCTCTGGGTACCTACCCTAGGTACAGGATTGCTGTCACAGGGGAGTACATTTTCCATTTTGGTAGAAGTTCATTTCCAGAGTAGTTATGCTAATTTATATTTCCACCAGAAGAATGTGAGTTGCCAGGTTTTAATATCAGATTTTTTTTCAGTTTTTTGCTACTATAACAGATGATACTATCTCTCTGTTTGAATTTTCATTTTTTAAACTACCAATGCCATCATAATTTTTTAGCCATTGAAATTTGAAATTTAAAATATCCAATGAGGTGAAATCCCAATATGTTTATCTGGTGCATTAGCAGTCAGCTATAGCTTGCAGTTGTGCTCTATTTGTACTTATTTCTTACTGAATAAAGTATTCCCAGGAAATTCAGTTCTTTTGTAGCACTGAGGATTGAACCCAGGGGTGCTCTGGCACTGAGCTCAGGGAGCTTCAGCCCTTTCTATTTTTTATTTTGAGATATGGTCTTGCTAAGTTGCCCCAGCTGGCCTCATACTTGTGATCTTCCTGTCTCAGCCTCTTGGGTACTGGGATTATGTGCCACCACACCTGGCAACTTTTATATTATTACCCTGATAGTTAAAATCACTCTTTAGAGTTTTAGGTACGTTTGATGAAATAGCTCTACAATGTATTATACCTTCTCAGTTTTATGGAATTCAAGGTAAATTGAATTCAGTTCTCATAAGGAAAATTTGGTTTTTCAAAACATCATTAATATCTTCAGGGCATTTGAAATATGAGATACTTGGATCTATATCAGACACTCTAAAAGGTCTTCCTGGTTTAGTATATTTTCCTTTTATGGTTTTTCTCCTAAAGTCTTTTCAGTGAGTCCTTCTATCTTTTAAAATAAAAAAATCAGTTTATAAAAATAATACATGCTTATTCCGGAAGACTTTACTTTCTCTCCTTGTACTTTGCTACCTTCTTCTGTTCCCAGTTCTGAGGACACAGCGTCACTTCCCTTGGGTGAGCGAGTGTGTGGGCTGTGTGGTGGCCTGTGGCCTGTGGCCCTCATTGGGCTGCCTTTCCTTGCACTTCCCTGAATGTGCCACTGTTATGCAGAGTCCAAGCTGGGGGGAACCTGACTTGGGGGTGATCAGGATGCTCACTGCTTTAGCCTTCTCCGAAAGAGGCACAAACATGCTCTTCAAGAATGAGTTCACTTTAACTCAGGATGTAAAATTGGCCCGTTACTGAGGAGATAGTGAGCAGTAGGGTTACTCGTTTTCTTAGAAGGTCTCAGAAAATTGGCCAGATACATAGTGGTACGAACATTGTGCTAGCTGAGCAGTGCAAATACATGCACTTCTGGTGCTTTTTGAAAGTGTTTTGTTTGGGTCTCAGAAAATTGCTGCTGCTTATAAGTTTACTCTTTTCACATTTCTAATCTTAAAATTTATAGTACAAATTTAACATTTCATTTTTTTTTCATTTCAGTGTGACAAAATTAGGCAAGAACGAGATGAAGCTGTTAAAAAACTGGAAGAATTTCAGAAAAGTATGTAAGCATTTCAGTGGAATTATTGTAAATACATAACTATTTGCGGATTATGTGAGTAAATAAATGCCCTATTAGTTGCTGATGCATTGGTTATACGATCCAGAAGGCAAAAACTGTCTTCCTGTTTGTCCAAAATGATCTGGCATTAGTGTGAATTTTAAAGAAATGAAATAAGCATTATTATTTTATGAGGGTATTATTTTAAAAGTTTGACCTTTTTATAAGAAAACATTACTAAGCAAGAAGTTAAAGGAGAATAATTTTACTATATTACATTGACTCTTTGAGAAAAGCCAAAGATAGTATTTTGTTTTTTATTCGTGTAAAATATGTTTTTATTAAAGAGTGCATATTTTGCATTCAGTTTTATAGCCTGCCACTTTCAGTAAACAGTATATTATCTTCTTCGCATGTCAGTAAAGATGTACATTAGTTTTAATTGTTGCTCATAGCATTCCATTCTATAATAGTACCATAACTTACTTATTCCTTTATTGATAGATTTCTGGTTAACTATTATAAATAATGCCATGGCAAGTGCAGTACTTTTATATATACAGCTTTTCAGTAGTCTGATTAGTTTTCTAAGTTGGTTTGTTTGTTTTTTTGTTTGGGGTATCAAACTCAGGACCTCAGGCTTGCCTGGCAGGCACTGTGCCGCTGAGGTAGATCCCCAGCCCATTAGTTTTGTAGGTTAATTCATAAGAAAGGAATTATACTTGACTTTTACTATACAGCTTTGGGGTTGATAGTACTGTATTATCAGCTTAATACTTAACAGGGACTAAGAGGGTAGATCTTACGTTAAATGTTTTAAACAAATAAATAAATAAATGGATTGTAGCTCGTTGATTGAGTGCTTGCCTAGCGTGTGTGAGTCCCTGGGTTCTCTCCCTAGTGCTACAAATAGATCAACAAATAAATAAACAAATAGACAAGTAAATAGGGTAGGAAGAAACTTTGGGAGATAATAGATATGCCTGTGGTTTTGATGGTGGCGGTGGTTTCACGAGTATATACTTCTCTCCAAACTCATCAAGTTGTATGTGTTAAATATGTACAGCTTTTTACATGCCACTTATGCCTCAATTAAATGGCTTTTAAAAGAGAAAAGCAGTTATAGGTTCACAGAACTTGGTCATTTTTAAGAGTTTGAATGTTTGAAGTAGACCTCTCACCTAGGAAAATTGTATTCCTGCAAAAGCTATAATAATCTTCTTCTGAACTTTCGCAGTGTTCTTGTTTTATATGACATAAATCTGTTATTTATCCCCCAAGATAGAACATAGCTGATCAGACCCAGAAGTGTCAGATGAGCAGAGAGCCAGACCATAGTGGGGAGTGACTCCCTCCCTTGGAAGTATGACCTTCTCTGTCATTCTGCTGTGTCAGGCAGGCTATTTGATTATATCATGAAGTGTTGACTTGATTACTACACAACAAAACATTTTATTCTTCTGGAAGGTAGAACAGCTATAAAATGCAGCATTACAGTTAAGTTTCAATAGCTAGTTTATTTCAGCATCCGACTGTGACAAAGAAAATCTAAGTGTAATCATGCAGATATTACATATCTTTGAAGGCCGACGTGCTATATGATAGGAATCCCTCTTGTTTGTGAATGTGTCAATTGCAGTTGTGAGGGACTTTCTCCTTCCCTAGTGCAGGATTCATGGAGTACACTTACATTTGTGCTGATAGCCATTACCTCTGAGAGAGCCCCTTGCCATTGTTGCCAATTAATGTGCCTGAATTATTGATGGTGGATTGGTATACTGTGTGTGTACAGTGGGGATGGTTCGCATTTCTTTTTTTTTTTTTGCCTTGAATACAACTAGTAATTTTTAATACGTGGGAATGGCACAGTCAAGATAATAAACTAAAGGCAGCAAAACAAAGAATTAGAAAAATAAGCATATTAGAAGTTATTCATGTTTAATGCTTAAAAGTCTGAATGCACAATCTGCCATTATAGAAGTACTGGTGGTCAATAAAGTGCATTAGAACTATGTACAATGCACAGTTTAGTATCAAAATCTTTCTACACTATAGAGTTTTACATTCATGTTTCTTATGGATGGACTTACTATAAAATGTTTGATTTAAGCAGGTAGTACGGATTTTGCCTCCTACCTTTATATTTGCAAAAATGGAAGCTACTTCCCCATAACTTTTTAAGTAACATATAAACTCTTTTTTTTTTTTTTGGTAGCAGGGCTCGAACTCGGGACCTTGTACTTGTGAGGCAAGTGGAGGAACCACTGAGCTAAATCCCCTGCCCTAAACTCTTTTATCTACTGTTTCCCTTCTTTCTTTCTCTTTTCTAAATACCTTGGATAGTTTAAAAAGCTTATTATTTTTTTCCTTGTCACCAAGTCACATTAGGACCCCAAAGAATTAATGGGAAGGTTGGTACAACATTCTCTTGCTGTATGCATTTAATTTTTACCTTTACCAAGCCTGTTTAACTAAATTTTGCATGGCTGAAAAACAGAGTGCTAACTCTACTCAGTCTCAAAGGAAAGGGAAAATGGGGAATAAGAAAACTTGAAGTATTTCTTTAAAAATTGCATCTGAGACTAAAGGTTCATAGCTTTTGAGCAGAGGATAGAATTTCAGTTTATGGCTGCATTTTTCACCAGTGGAGAACCCATTTTGGTGTGGCTACATGTAACCCTGGGCATGTTTCTTCATCAGTAAAATTGGGATAAATGACCTTGCTTTACAGGTTTTTTGAGGCTAAAAATGAGATCAATCTACATAAAACATGCTTCACATGGTACCTGGCATATTAGGTGTTTAATAAATGTGAGTTGCTGCCATCACCATGTTACCTACCCGATGTGTCAGGGTTTCATTCAGGGTTAGGAGTTCATAGCATGAGCCTTTACCAAGTCCATCGTGTGTATGAGTCTGCACATTTGGAGAGCTCTATGGCAGTTTCTTTTGGTGCAGAGTTGGAATCTAAAATCCCTGTAAGGTTTACGTATCAGGCCTTGCCCTGGAAGTATGGCGAGTGCAGCTGAGTAAGGCTCAGGAAGAGCTTTGTCAGGTCAGAGAGCTCTTTCCTCTCTGCTTGGCAGGCTTTTCGTAGGGTCCATATGTTTCCATCCATATTTCCATGTCATCGTTAGCCTTCTGTCAGCCCCGTTCCCTGCAGCCTAGTCTTTTTACACAAAGAACACCACCGTGGAGCAAGCCACCATGTGTCTAGAAAGCCAGAGTCTTGTGCAAGGAGAACAAACAGAATCCTTTCATATGTTTAAGCTTACAGCATTAGATCCCGTGTTCTGTTTTAGGACACACAGGGTCTCCTACACGTGTGCCAACTTCCTGGCTGTTTTCTTATCACATGAAAAGCCTTCTGCATCATCTGCTATTGAAGAAGAATCTGTGTTATGTTCACCATGTACGGTTCAGAGAGATCCTGCATCTATGCACGGTGGGCAGTGGAGAGGAGTTTTGCTCAGGAAGCAACATTAGTCATTTCTGGTGACACCTTTAACAAATTGAAAAGGGCTCTGGAAACCCAGAGTCACCTAGACATGGGTTTGGCCGGGCTTTAGAAGTTAGGACTCTGGGATTTGGGACAGGTCACTTAATTCCTCTGGGCCTCAGTACCATCAAGTAAAAAAGTTCCGTTACGAGACCTGCTTTGTAGACTGCTGTGAGGTTTCGTAGAAAAACACAGGTAAAAGCTTGAGCACAAAGCTGGACACATGGTCAGGTCTTTAAAATTTCTTTCAAGGTGAGAAAATAGTACAATGAACCTTCATAGATCTATCAGCTGGTTTCAGTAATTATCAAGTCATACCTACACACCTACTCTTACTGAAATCATATTACTTTAAAGTTAATACTAGTCATCATATCATTTTAGTATTTATTGGCTATAAATATCTCAATACGAATTTCTGGAAGATTGGTTTTTTAAAAAAAATTATTGCTGGGGATTTAGCCCAGTGGTTCCAGCACCTGCCTTGCAAGCTCAAGGTCCTGAGTTCGATCCCTGATACCAAAAAAAAAAAAAAAAAAAAAAAAAAGACCAAAAGCAAAATAAAAGAATTAAAATGTCAAATTAAAAACAAAATTTTGAGTGCCTTTACTTAAAGCTCATCTTTTTTCTTTTCTAAATCCCATGTCATTCAAAAGTACAAATGTCATAGGTATAATGGCCATGAATCATGGATATTATGATGTAAGCCCAAAGCTAGCTCCATAAAGCAAGTCATTACCAAGATATGGGGAATGAGGGAAGGAGAGGAGGGAAAGGGGATGAAAAAAGAATTAAGATGTGTTATGTGCATGGACCAACTCCCCACAAGGAATCTAATCATTAGGTACTGCAAATGTGTACTAATAAAAAACAGTAAGCAGCTGAAGTTTTTGAAACCTCTATTCTTTGTGGCCGGGAAAGTGGCTCAGTGATGTCACACCTGCTTGGCAAGTGTAAGGTCCTGAGTTCAATCCCTGGTACTGCAAAAACCAAACCAAACCAAAAAAAACCTTTATTCTTTGAAAGCGGAAACTAAATGTACACATCAAAAATATTTCTATTTGAGGGCTGGAGATTTAGCTCAGTGGCACCGTGCAAGGTCCTGAGTTCCATCCCTGGTACTGGGGAAAAAAAAATTCTGTTTGCATCATGCGAGCTGACTTCTGGGTTTTGAAATGGGGGTCACGTATTTTAAAGATATATATGGCCTTAGAACCTAGAAAGTTGATAAGGGTTCTATGCTACCAATTTAGCAATGGGATAATTTCTTAAACTAAAAATTGAAGTACAATTTGAATATGTATTTTATTGCCTGTTTTTGGTGGTAGTGGGGAGAGAACCAGGGTCTTCGCACTGAGCTATATCCCCTGCTCTTTTTACTTTTTATTTTGAGACAGGGTCTTGCTAAGTCAGTAAACTGGCCAGGCTGGGTTTGAACTTGCAGTCCTCCTGCCTCAACCTCCCAGAGTATACCATTCCCTCTTTGAGGAAGAAACAAAAACCCACCTGATGGAGTATACCACATCACAACTGGAGGAAATGTGGGCGAGTGCTCCCTAGCCAACTTTATCAAGTTAAATCACTGGGCAGCTGTTTACAAAATGCTTAGAAAATACCCCCTGCCCATCATTTTTTGCTAGGCCTGAATCTTGCTACCACAAATGATTTTTCTTACTCTTTCATGAGCAAGAATGTTATTGAATAAAAAGTCAAATTCCTATGAAAAATGCAGAGTGTTTATGTTTTTGTTATGAGAGTAGAAATACCAGATTGTGGCAGAAGATGTCAAGTAGTTAAGGCTAAAAATTCAAAGTAATATTTGATGTTGTAAAAATTGTATAGGTTTCTTTTCTCTTTCCTTCACATTTTTTGAAGAACCTACCTTGTAAACATAGTGATAAAATGCCAGGAATATTAGGATTTTAAAGAAATAATAGAGCCTATTATTTAAACTACAATATAAAAGGCAATTATATTGATGAAGAGCTACATGGGCTTTGTGTGTGTGAATGAACTTGGCCTGTGTTCAGCTTCTATTTGTTCTTCTGGCATAAACACATATTGTGTGTGATTCCAGTTTAATGGGGACCCGTTTGTATGCCAAGCAGCTGCATTTTAGGACTTATTGCGTGATTTCATAGCTCTCTGAAAATTGGTTCTATTCAGAACAAGAGATAGAAGAGGACAAGGGGGGTGGGGGGGAGCTTCAACACACAATCATTTCTTTTCAATTGGAGCCAGAAAGGTTGATGACAACATGACCATTGTGTTATAATGATAAGACCACTAAGGCATCTGTACCTCTCATCAAGGCTTTCACACCACAGCAGATACAATTTAATTCACTGCTCTGTCAGCAGTGCTGATACCATTATGCCGTCTGTCTCCACAGTTATAATCACTGTCCTCTGAGAAATGCGGTTGAAATGATCTTGAGCAGTCAAAGAAACTCTCAATTAAGGCTGCCACTTCCAATGTGTCAGATTGTGTCTTAGGCACTTGGTACAATTTTCACTTCCAATCCTGTTTATTTACAATGTCTACCAGTAATTACGCTTAACGTGTCATTTAGTGAGGGGGCCCCTGCCAAGCCGATTGTTGGGTGCTGCTGTACCATTGAGTGGGAGTTTCTCGAAGTCAATGCCATCAGCAGCTTTTAGGCCCTGATGGGATGCAGTAGTAATGTTGATAATGCAAGTATCGTGCTCATCAAGTCATAATTAGATGCCACTCAAATGTGCCACTTGTAATAACAGTGTTGATTCATGTTTTTCTCGGTGACTGCAACTACTAATTAGTTAAGTGGTTTTTGGTTGGCCTGCATTTGCGGCAGATTATTATTACCCCTGAAAAAATGTCAAGGTTAGAGATGTTTCTGGCCATTTAGTGCTGCTTTATGAATTTGAATATTAACATAATAAGAACTTTGGACAGACTTAGGAAGTAATACATTTTTGTATTTAATTTGGAGAGAAAATTTTCCCCTGAGTTTAATCATAATTGCAGGTTAATTAAGCTTAAATGAAGCAAAAGTAATCTCTTTTTGTGTTATGTGAGCCCAGCGCTTTTTGCCTAACTTTGTTGGGTTTCACATTTTGGGTTCTCCTTAATTTTTTTTTTTTTAAGCCAAACAAATGTCAATAAGTATACATGTCTACAGATAGGTTTGCAATTCTGAGAATTTTTCTCTAACCAGAAATATAGACTAGAGGAATTGGTACCTTTCTTAATTGTTCAAGTTTCAAGTTACTTTGTATCTTTGAATCTCAATTTGCATGAACAAATTAAAAATTAATTTTTCGGATGTTGGTAAAAATAACAAGATTTAGTTTTTCTTCTAATCTTGCTGACAGTCTATGATGCAAGAAATAATTTATCAGCATTTGCTTTTAGCATCACATACTGTAGTACATAAATCTCAGTGCTACACTTCTCTGCCCTAGAATTTATAATATAACAGTAACTAGTTTGTCACTATTAAAAACTGGTACTGTAATACTTAGCTAAGCTGCTTTATTGTTATTTTAGTCTTAAGATCAATTTAAGATTTATTTTGTATTAGCTAATTTTCTTTATTATATCTATATGTTATATCTTTCTAAGAAAAGGAAGCCATGTTGTCACTCTTTGGTTATGGGAATCTTTTGTTTAACATATATATGTCTATGGGTGCATATATAGCTACCTAGAAAGCAGAGACTTAAAAACTCCTAAAGAACTTTGCAAAAATGTATGTAATAGTGGTGAAGGTTCTTTGTTGTGTTCTTTTTTTCTTTCTACATTGGAATATTAGCTAAGTTTAATTAGGACAACTTCTTAGAAACTTTTTTTCCAGTGATGGCTAAAGGTCTGGCTAGAGAAAGAATTGAAGTATTCTTAATCATGGGACGATGCGTGGGCTTCTGGAATAGCTGACTAATCTCTGAATGCTGAGACTTTTTTTTCCCCCTCATTCCTAGTTTCTCACATGGTTATAGAGGAAGTTAATTTCATGCAAAACCATCTTGAAATAGAGAAGACTTGTCGAGAAAGTGCAGAAGCTTTGGCAACAAAGGTGAGCCTGTTCAAATGAAGGGATTTTACCTGAGCTCATTTTATTTCAATTTGATTGTCTAGAGTGGCTTCTATCTTATTTTGGGTTTTCAGTTTTCATTTAATCACTTGTCCACTCTGCTGATGAGGAAAGTGTTGTAAGTCTCCAAATCCTGGAACGTCATTATGTAAATATCTGCCTTAATGCAAAGGTTATTTTGATGATAAAAGAAGCATTTATATGTCTGTATTGCAGCCTTTGTGCTTTGTGTTTTTGTTTGTGTTTGCCTGTGAGAAATGGTCCTAGAATAGTTTGTTGAACTGGATTTCCCAAATGTGTCTGCATTTAGTTAAAATCTTAACCAAGTTGAAAACTAAACTAGTGTGGCACAAAAGAGCGGTGAATGTTTTGTGCTTGGATCCCATGTAAAAGTCAGCCTCAGCCCTTGCCTTTCAGGTGATTATTTGTGAAAGCCAAGCGAGTGCATGTGAAAGGTGACCTCTAGTGTGCCGCTGATTGCTTCTAGCTGATGAATTTATCAAGTGTGTAATTTTCTATATTTGGTCTCATCAGAAGTACATTATTATTAAAGAATGTTTTTATCTGTGTCTTATGTATTTTGGGTTGGGTAAAATGCATCTGAACCACTTCTTCAGAAAATGGATTACAGCAATTTTCAACCAAATTTCATTAGGGATGCTGGTTTTGTTTCTTTTTCCTCCCCCGATCCCATCACCCACCTCCAAAGTATTTCTTTGGATGTGACTGTAATGCTACTACCAATAAATAAAAAAGATAAATTTAATTTGTATGCATTAGCAGTGTGCTTGCTGGAGGTATTTGTTTAATTGTTTGCATACCGACACTGCATTAGAATTCATAAGATAGTCAATCAGAACCTAACTAAGAATATAAATGTATGTGTGTAACTTCTCTCCCATTACTTGTCTGACAAATGCATAGCAATGTAGGCTCTAGCTTTAAAAGCAGTGATAGCATGGGAACTGTCATATCTGTACCTCACTGGAGTTCAGCAGTTTGTGGTGTTGTATGAATTCACTTTTTATTTCTTTTGGAACAAGAAGAGGAAAAAATGTATTTGAAACAGACTAGTTGCTCTGAGTCTTCTGGAGCCTCCGGATAGTTTGTATCTTCTGTTGTTATCGGCAAATTGATGTTGCTGTAGGACATCCAGCAGGACACTGGGTCCCTCTCCGGATGGGCTGAGTTTGTTCTTGAGAAGCAAAGGCATAGGGGGGCAATGAAAACAAATTTTATTCCTGGTTGTGCCATTTGTGGCATGTGTGACTTTGGATAGGTTAGTTCTGCTCGCTGAACTGCAGAGCTTCTCCTTACATGGCAAGATGGAATCCGATCAGGACTGGTGTGAGAGTGGGGTGCACACTGGGGTGAGCTTTTCTTTTTACAGGATGACCCTTAATTGTTTCTTGCGGATGCAATATGAGCTCATGAGGCCTGGAATAAAAAAGCAAACAACAGCAACAGTGACAAATGGAGTCAAAAGCTACAGATGCACTTGGAATGCAAAATTTGGAAGCTTCGTTATATATGTGATCCTTAAGTGATAACAGCACATTCTGTTTTAAGTATCAGTTATTATCATTTTTGAAAGTAGGCCTCATTTTCTGAACAGCAGAGTTTTTATAGTTTATTTTTCTATATCCTTGCCATCAAATTAATGACAAATGGAATATTTAATTTTTTGGGGTGCAATTTAACCTCATAATTTTCTGTCTTAAAAAATTTTGTTAGTTATTTTAGTTGTACAGAATAGTGGGTTGAACCCAGAACCTTTACACTGAGTTACATCCCCAGCCTTTCCTCTGCCTTTGTTTTTGAGACAGTGTCTGCCTAAGTCCGTAAGTTGCCCATGCTGGGCTTAAACCTGCAGTCCTCCTACCTCAGCCTCCCAGAATGCTGGGATTACAGGTGTGTGACACTATGCCTGGCTGACTTCATAATTTTCCTAAAAACAAGTGTGGATATTTTACTTTTGCTAAAATGCCTGGGTTGAACTGATAGACATAGGCCAATTATTTTAAGTTGTATGATCCAAAGCCATTTAGTTTGCTTACTTCGTTTCTTTATATAGTCATTAAATGTAAATGCCCAATGTAAAAGCCACTTAAATTTTAATATAGTAGTAGGTTCAGTTGTTGTAGGGCCATGAAAAATTTATTTTGCCTTGTGATGTAGAAGGGTTCCCAACAACAAGTTGCATACTATTACCTGTAACTTGATGAGTACTGTAGTAATATTGCTTAGCTAAAATTTGTGAATCCAGAATTCTCGAAAATGTCCATGGTAGTACTCACATAAGCCTTAATGAATATGTCTTCTATTTCTTCTTTCAAAATATGAAAATGATATTTCAGAGAAGACTTAGGAAATTTTCTGGTTGGCATTTTTTTTTTTTTTAGCAAATGAATGTATTAGAGTAGTGGTGTTGCAGACAGATAGTAACTGATGCACTTTGGTGCCTAGTTTGATAGACACATTAATTCTTTTGAGGACAGAATTGTTAACTGTCAAATATTATTGGGATGGTAGTCTGGAAAATAACATAGTAGGCAACAGATGGGAAAAATCTTGAATATGCTAGAGGAAGAAGAAAATGTATAGATGCATAACTTTGGTGGAAAAAAACTAGCTAAAATTGATTTCCGGAGGATAATTAGATATACAAAATAAACTTCATCTCTTACTATTAATAGCTAACACCTAGTGAAGTTTTACTATATTAAGGACTTTATCTGTAGTGTCTCATTTAATCTTCATATTCATGGATAGCAACTACCTTTATCCTTAGTTTGCTGATGCAGAAACCAAGACACTGAAAGATTGAGAGGCTGGTTTTGGAGACAGAGACAGAATTTAATTTCAGAGCTTGGTTGTATACTAAAGCATCACGCTATTCATCATCAGTGATTCTTAGAGTTGATGTAGATCAGATTCTCCTGGGAAGCTCTGAAAAAGTTTTTCTGTGAGGACCCATGACCAGAGATTTTTGGTATGAAGTAGACATATAAGCATTGGGATTTTCAAAAAGCTCTCCAGAGATTCTGATGTGCAGAGTTGGGACCTTTAGTTTACATATTAGGAGGCAGAATTATAAACTTTACATTTTCTTTGTAAAGTGGTATTTCATTCTGATATTCAGAAAAGATGGCATAGTTGGAGAACTGACAAGAAGGGCCATTAAGCCTTTCTGAAGGCCATGCTGACAGAGAACCCACAACAGTATTTATTTGAATTTTCCATTTCATGGAAGAGGGAGTGGGAGTCTATGGCCTTCATCTCGTGTCCCTGACCCTCTAGTACTATGAGATCATGAGAGCTGGGTTAAGAGTAAGAAAGGGGAACAAAGGGCCATCCATTCCCTGAGTAGAGCTTAGCTGTCTTCCCAAGAAGGCAGGGTTCATAGTCATTCCTAAGAGATTAGTCCTGATCCCCCAGAAAAGTTAGGGAAACCTCTTGGGCCTCAGTCCATGCCCCTTGGGATGTGTTGAGGCTCTGCATTATTAGGATAAGGATGGGACCTCCCAGATTGAAGTGGTCTGTGAGGGGCTGTGAGGAGCCCTAATATGATCACAAATGAAGAGCCATAGCCAGACAGGTACCATTCTAAACAGCTTCTGGTATAATGTTTGCAGTAGGGGAGAATAGTTGTATTTTCAGTGGATTATCTTCATTTATTTCTGGTGTCACTTTTTAAATTCAGAGCTTGTGTTGGTGGTCAGTGATTCAGTAAAAGAAATGCATCTGCATTTCCATAGCCCAGTAATGTGTAGTAGTAAAAATCATTTACTAGCTAGTTTCATTTGCTTGACTAAGAGAAGACCTTTTAATTTTAAGACTTAGGAAGAAAAAAACATAAACAAGACCATATTTTTCTTCTGTGGACGCTGGACCAAGTTTGGTCTTTTTTACTACATTTTTATGTACACAAACATGTTATCTAAAGGGAGTGATGATAGTTGAGTAACTAAAGCTAAAACTCACTCATTTTACATCAGAGAGTAACCAAATACATTAACAGATTAGGATTCCTTTTGACTGCTATGAATTAGAACTCCTTTGTAGAGACAATATGAATAGCTATTGAACTTTCTTCTATTGTATATTGTTAGGACTCTGTACAGAGAGCAGCAACACATCTTGAACTGGCTTAAGCAAGAAAAGACGCTGGGCTCTCCATGCAGGTGGTGCATGCCTGTTATCTCCCTTTCTTCATTTTTTTCCCCCTGCCTCTCTCTGCATATCAGCTTCATTTTTGGCTTCACTATAGACTACCTTCCTCTCTTTGTCAAGTCAGTAATGGAGTGTAGTTGCCAGCATCTCCTGTATAGCTGAACACAGAAACTCCTGTCTCTGTCCTAACCTCTGAATTTCTAGAGATGAGATCTGATTGGCCAAGCCTGGATCATGTTCCTAAACTCTGGCCCTATTAACTGTGAGCAGTGGTATAGGGAGTACTTGGGAGGATGGTGGCTCTTCCTATAGAAATCAGCTAAACAATCAGGCAGCACATACACTAAAACTTGGAAGAAATCAGGTAAACAATGAAGAAGAGTAATAATGTCCAGAAGAGAGGCATGCTGGGCAGACAGACATTCAAGAAGTATTCTTAGTATAGCATCAAACTGAGCATAAGCTTGAAATAAAGGCCTTTATTAAGACTACTAGTAACTAGAAATACTGGGGTGTTTTTTCTTAATTCCTTACATTTCTTACCAGTTGTAACTACCATTTCTCCTTGTTGCTGGCTGTAATCCAGGTATCAGGTCTTACATAAAGTTATACATTTAATGTTAAAGCTTGCAAATAAAACCTTATTTAATGAATCTGATAATTGTTATGCCCCGCTGTGAATGTTGATGAATTTGTAAGACAAAAATACACTTAATTTGTCTATTGTTTAAAAATCCAAGATATTCATTTAACTGCTGTTAAAATAACCATTTTTATATTTTGTCTTAGCTAAATAAAGAAAATAAAACACTGAAGAGAATCAGCATGTTATACATGGCCAAGCTGGGACCAGATGTAATAACGGAGGAGATAAACATTGATGATGAAGATGCTACCACAGACCCAGATGTTGCTGCTGAGACTTGTATCTCAGTACAGTGTCAGAAGCAGATCAAAGGTGAGACTTGTGGATCAATTATTGAGCATGGTTTTTACTCCTTTTAGGACATTGCTTGTCAACCTTGGCTGCACAATGTTGGCTTACATCACGATGATGTGAGAACTTTTAAAAATACTGATGTTTGGGTGCCACCATCAAAAAGTTCTGATTTAATTGCCCTGGTGGGAGCATGGGTAAAAATCAAGGTCATAGCACTTGTTCTTTGTGAGTTGCTTTCTTGTTTGGAATTAGGCATTTTTATTGTTGTTGGGTTTTTTTGGTACCAGGGATTGAACTCAGGACCTTGCGCTTGCAAGGCTGGCTCTGGAACCACTGAGCTAAATCCCCGACCCTAGGCATTTTTGAAAGTGTTGTCTCGACAGAAGCAATCAGTTAGACCATAACCTTAAGAATACGAATCATGTATTAAGATAGTTTTGTTAGAAGAAAGAATTGATAACAATATAGTTAGCCAAGGCTGGGTGACTAGGGGTGTAGCTCAGTGGTATGGTGTAAATTTAGCCTGTGTGACTCCCTGGATTCAGTCCTCAGTACCAAAATATGCGTGTGTGTGTGTGTGTGTGTGTGTGTGTGTGTGTGTGTGTGTGTAGCCAACACCCCCCTTTTTTTTGGTTTGGTTCTCTACTGGAATCTTCGGAGGGAAGATCTGTCCTTCAAGAGTAGTCCATCTGATTGGACTGCAAGCAGTATTCAGTATTTAACAACTGGTGGCAGACAAGTAGTGCTGTAGGGCAAGATTATATAACACATCTGTTCAGTGCACATTAATTTTATTTATGTACATATATGTATGTTGCATATGTAAAAGATGTTTTGGCTCCATAACTTGGAACATTTTTGACTTAGTACTCATTCAGAAGTAGTACTTACTAGTTTATATGGTACATAAAATTTTAGTTGATAGTATAAAAAAAAGCTGTTACTCAACTTTATCCAGCTCTTCAACTCCTTAAACCAGGACAAAATAGAATTTATTCTGGTTGGGAGGGAGAGGAAGTTTAAAGGATTTCCTTTTGTTCATTCTGCTTCCTTCTGTCAGGTCTTGAACAATATGGTCTCATGTTCTTCCTTTTGGAATTAGTCAGCCAGTGGAGAAAATGCTTTAAAACTAAGTCTTTGAGAACTTCTTCAAGCTGGGTTTGTGTAAAAAGTTTAATTCAATTTATAAATAACCACATTGCAGGTTACTGACTGCCCTGGAGAAAGGTAGGAAATTAAAAGCATTTCAAAACGAAGTGGCAAAACAGTGAGCCTGGGTATAAATTTAAGTAGTCCATGCTAATCCATGTTTATTTTTAAACATTTGAGTGACAGAGGTAACTTTAACACCAGAACCTTTTGTATTTATAGTTGCTAATATTTTCATTCTAGCAACACATTTTTCATTAAATTTTCCAATAATAAAAATAGAAATAAATTAAGAAACAAAACACCCACAACTCTGGAGAGAAAATTACTGGAATTAACCCTTCTATATATTTTTGAGTCAGTTCAAATAATGTGTAAGGGCTATAAATTGGCAGCAACTCAGGATTTTTTCTTCAAATCAAAATCTCCAAATTATTAACTGCCCATTGTTTGTTTATATTGTATTGTGACAAGAGCCTATAGCCATTATGAAATAAAAAAGAAATTAGTACAATGCCTTAATTTGTTTTATTGAAAGCTTGAAATTTTTACTTCTCAAATGCCAGATAGTTTTCTAGAATGTGGATTTGATAGATTGCAAAGCAAACTTGATCTGGTTCATTTAACATGGTGAGATTGCCTGGTATAAAATTATTAATAACCATGACTCCATGGGGTAGGTGGCACATAAGTGAGGTTCCTGTCATCTTTCAGTTCTTCATTGTCCTTCTGTTAAGTAACCTTGATCATAAGCTACGCATGGGCTGGCATTTTCAATTCTTTTGAGCAGATGGATTTCTTTTTTTAAAAATAAGCTTATTTCTATTTATTTCTTTATTTTTCTTGAAAAAATGCAGAACTTCGAGATCAAATTGTATCTGTTCAGGAGGAAAAGAAGATATTAGCCATTGAGCTGGAAAATCTCAAGAGCAAACTCGTGGAAGTAATTGAAGAAGTATGTACTTTGGGCAGAAAGGCAAAGCCTTTAGTGATTTCGATCTCAAAGCCAGCTTAGGGGCTGGCAAAGTTAAGAACTTGCTATTGGAGGTTAATTTTTGACATGAGGACTATGTACGAATTTTAATCTTCTCTCCTCCCCGCTACTTCAGATACATAGAACAGTATAGCACAGTGGTGGTGAACCTACAGCACATGTGCCTCAGTTGGCCATTTGTATCACTGAAAGCTCTAAAAAGTTCAGTCACTGGTATAGACATAAGATCATGAACATTCATGCCCACTACTTAGCTTAATAAATAAACACTAAAATACGTTGAGATGTTTCCTTGTCCCCCATCTTTCCCTATAGGATGCACATTTGTAGAATGGTAGTTACTTTTTTTTTTTTTTTGGTACCAGGGATCAAACTCAGGTCCTTGTGCTTGTGAGGCTGGCAGTGGAACCACTGAGCTAAATCCCCGGGCCTGGTAGCTACTTCTTTAAGTCATACATTATCTTCACTGCTTCTGGTGAAGATGGAGACTATGTTGCTCCTCCAGTGGATGTCTGGCTCTGGGGAAGGGCTGTCCCTCTGTGTCCCTGACACATTTGTTAGATGGTAGACTGGGTTCAAGCAGGAATTTGGAGTTTTCCCTTTTTTCTCTTGAACGGTTTTAAAGAACAGGGCCACACAATTTCCTTTGCAATCTTGATTGCACTTGTATCTGTGGTTGTCAGACTTGGTAGCCCAGAATTCCCAACTGATGTGCTGTAGCACCTTAGTACCAACCTCAGGTGGTTACAAGTATGGCAGGTACTGATCCCATGGTGAGCACTTCCCTTTCCTTCCAAGGATTGTCAGCTCCTTGAAGGGCAGGATGTAAAACAGGATGGGAAGCAGTGCCCACCAACCTCCCAGCCCCAGCTGTTTTTGCAAACAACATAATGAACAACATAATGAATGAGAAGAAAGATGAAGATATTTTGGAAGGGTGTTTACTGTTGAACGGTGTGTATCAGTTATTTAAACCAGAAACAAATAGAAACAAAAAAGAGAAAGCAGTTCACAGACTGTCTAGAAGTGCTAATGGCACGTTCAGGAACATTATCTTAATTTGTTTCTTGAATGTAACCTTAAGAGGGGCAGAAAACACATTCTGATGCAGTTTATTCCTCAGTGACGATAATTTATGGACTATTCTCTCCTCTCCTTCTTAGAGATTATTGGAAGGCAGTTCTGAGATTATTTTTATTATAGCAATTTCAGATATCTGAAAAGGTATAAAAAACAAAATAATGGACATTTATATACTTATAGCTCAGCTTAATACATAAGCCATTGACATACTTAATAAAATGTTGAGATACCTCTTCGACTGGATTCTTCTCACTCCCTCCCTAGTTCCCCTAAACAACCATTATTTAGATCTTGATGTTTATTATCCCAAATTGTGAATTTACACATTTAGTACAATACATAGTATTTTGAATGTTTTTAGACTCTGTAAATGTACCTTCTTTGTAAATTCAACATAATGTATTTGAGATTTATCCACCTTGATCTGTGTAGCTTTACATTCTTATTTTTAAAATGTTCTAATAGTATTCTAGTGATTGATTTCAAAAGTTATTTCAGAAATTTATATTTTGGAGGGATACTTTTGTATGTATTTTATGTAAGCTAAAAGTAATCAAAGCTTAAAGTCCTTTTTTTTTAAATTTTAGAAGATGGGGGCCCAGGGATGTAGCTCAGTGGTTTCACTGCCTGCCTTGCAAGCGAAAGGACCTGAGTTTGATCCCCGGTACAAAAAAAAAAAAAATTTAGAAGTTGGTGTGTGCTTGCTTAGGCCAAAGGCCATTGAAGTTCAGAATGAATCCCCAGATTTAGTATTGGATCTCTTACCAAATGATTTCATCTGTGGTTGGATTTTTGTATTTAAAACTGAATCATTGACACTGGACGGCTAGAATGCTGCTGTGTTTAGGGACCAATAGCAGTGCCAGCTGGAATACACAAATAGGATGTGCATGAGTGTGCACCCTAAAGTGAATGCTTGGGAAGGGTTAGCATAGGGAAGCCAGTTTCTGCTTTACATGGTAACTTCATGTTGCGAGCTGAACAGCCCTTTGGTATCACACATCGCCATATGTCTTGTCTAACAATTTTGAGTGTTTTCTCCTCTCAAAATCTTACATTTTTAGGTAAATAAAGTTAAACAAGAAAAGGCTATTTTACATGCCGAAGTTCTTGAACAGAGAAAGGTCTTAGAAAAATGCAACAGAGGTATGTCTTTCTGGTCTTTTTATGTAATTTACTTATGTAATTTGTTTTGTTTACATGTGTTTGGTGTTATTTTATACTTGTGCTTAAAGATTCTTGTGGCCAAAATTGTCTAGATTATGTTTTCCTAGCAGTAAATCTCTCATTCCTACTATTTTATCTCTAGGGATATATATATATATATATATATATATATATATTTTTTTTTTTTTTTTTTTTTTTTTTTTTTTCTTGAGACAAGGTCTCGCTTTTATGTTCAGGCTGTACCTGAACTCACTTTGTAGCCCAGGCTGGCCTCGAATTCATGGCAATCCTCCTGCCTCTGCCTCCTGAGTGCTGGGATTACAGGCGCGCGCCACCATTCCCAGCTCCATCTCTAGGGATATTTAAAAGTGATTTCACATGAGGTACTTGGAACCCACTCATTTTGAAACTTCAAACATAAATACTACTTCTATCCTACATATATCCTGAGACCATGACCATTTTGGCTATCCACTCTGCATTTATATATTTGATAGGTTATTTAATAAATCTCAATCCAGATGGGATTAGGATATTTAAATAAATATGCAACATGATATGAACATTTTAAATTAAGAGGATGTGACAGATGGGACCAAGTAAAGTGAAAATACAAATTGATGTACAGGTGTATAGTACTTGCTCTGAAGTCTTGTGTACTTCTTGGCTTTGTTCCGGAAATCTGCTTGTGAGTTCTCTAGCAGCAGTTACAATGAGAGATTCATTGAGCATTTAAATCAGTTACATAAGCACAAATCTAATGATCGGAAAAATCAGCCCTGGTCTCATGGTGAGAAGGAAATGTCTCCATGGTTACTTCCAAAGAAAACTGTGATTCAGTTAGCAGTAACCTTATCGTCCTTATTGTAAAACACATCAGGTTTCATGGGGGCTGCTTCTTATATATGTCGGTTTAGGAGGAAATGCTGAAAAGTAATCCTAAGGGAAGAGACTGTATTAGTCTTTTTCTGTTTCTTTAACAAAACATCAAAGATGAGGTACTTGATAAAGAAAAAAGGTTTATTTAGCTCCGAGTTTCAGAGGTACAAGAGCATGGTGCCAGCATCTGTTCACTCTGGTGAGGACCCTTTTGGTTGGGACCCAGCATAGTAGATGGCATGATGGTGGAGTACAGGTTGAAAGGGAGAGATCACAAAGCAAGATGGGAAATCAGAGCCCAAGGAGGTGCCAGTCCTGGTCTTTTAATAACAACCCACTCTACTGAGAACGAGCCTACTCTCTAAGACCAGCATTAATCTCTTCTTAGTGCAACATCCACCATGACATAAGGCACTAAGGTGCTAAGTCCCACTCGTTAAAGGTTCCACCACCACTTTTACCACCACACTGGGACCAACCTTTCAACACATGCACCTTTGGTGGAACAGACCATATCCAAACCATAGCAGAGATTTAAAATGCTTCTTCTCTCTTTTTCTCTCAGCCACTTGCTTTCCTAGCTCAGAAGCTATGACACTAACAGGAAATCTTTCAGATATGGGGCTTTCCACATTGTCATTGGTGGTAGCTCTCAATCATTGCATTGTCCATCAGCTGGGAGTTTTGAATAAAAGACTTGCCTAGTTATGTGTGTAGGAGTTGCATCAGTCTGTGGCTTTTCTTCAGGTTTTACTTGATTTATAGAGAGAATTGTAATGAAGAATATGCTGTCCAGATGCACTGTGCTAGAAACAGGGTTCTTCAGAGATGAATCACATGGCTCTTGCCTTCAGAGAGCCTCCTATCTAGGAAGAGAGCAGGTAGATACATAGATACACCAGGAGGCCCAGCCTGATTTCCTTCAGAATTGCAAGTCAAAGGGACCTGGACATGTGAAAATTCACTTTTTATTATAGTGATCTGGACATAGAAAAGAAAGTCAATTATCTTACCCAGGGTTTCAGATAGTACTAGTTGTCTTTGTTTGCTTCATGAAATTTCTCTTTTAAATACGTTTAAAAATCATTTAGCTCTCAGGGACCTATAATTCACCACACAAACCACCACTTACATTACTTTACTTGAGTAAGACTATTCGTCTTTCGTCTGAGGAGGCAGTAGATTTACAGAGTACAGAGTTTGAAATTCTATGTCATTACACAACAAACCAGTCCTTAGTCAGTTAGGATTGAAGTGCCCTGGTGGAACAGCAGTGAAAGCAGCCATTAAGAGGGCCTTTTGAGAGATGTGTTGATATGACTCAGCTGAGGATGGAGGAGCCACACCACAAGCAGATGCATAGTGTTCTGCTTCCTATGTTGTGCCTAACTTCTAATAGCATCATCACTCCTCTGTCCCATCTGTATCGTTGTGACAAAGTAGCCACTGAATGTCGAGAGTAGCAAGGAATTCACATTGCTTTTATTCATCAGGACCTTCCCTTTGAAGGTTTCAGTCCTATAGTAATTCTTTAGTATAAAGCTCTTCCCTAGGCCTGAATGGATCCAAGTCTCTTTCTCCTCTTTGTAAACATGAGAACATTTGAAAATACTACATATATATATATATATATATATATATATGTAGTGTGTGTATATATAAATGTGTATTAATTTTATTAGATTATATAGTTTTTGTTGGAAAATTTAAATTCATATAGGAAATGAAAAATCTTAATCTTCAAGTTCAGAGACAAGTACCATTAACGTTTTACTGCATATTCTTCCAACTAAAGAAAAAAAATATATAAAATGTTAAAATTTTTGTTACATGTGTTTATAATGTATATGAAAAACAGAACACTATTAAAAGAATCCTCTGATGTCTTACAAGTCCATGAATATCCCTCTCTACTCACATCCTTCCTTTTAATTTTTACAGTTTCTTTTATAGTTTTCCCAAATACATGTGAATCCCTAATATCACACTGTTTAATCATGCATATTTTGGAACTTGATATAGGTGGAATAATTTTGTATATAACCTCTGAATTTTCATGTTTGTGAGATGCTTTTGTGTTGAAGGGCATAGTTGTGGGATGGATATTTTCACTACTGTATTACATTCCATCAGACAACTGTACCAAGGTTTGTTTATCCAGTATCCCCTTGTTAGATATTTGAGTTATTTCCAGCTTTTTGCTGTTCTGAGTCATGTGTCATAAAAATTCCTGGTGTATGTCCAAGAGTTTCATTAGACAGGTGCCAACTATAATATTTTATCTTCAGTTTCACTACATAAATTACTTAGTGAATTAATCCATCGTTTATGTTCTGATTAGCAGTGTATTTGTTCCCATTGTTCTGTATATTCTCCAAACTTAATATAACCATGTCTTTTATTTTTTACCAATTCCTTCTTTGATGGATATAAAAAGGTATTTTTATTCACATTTTCTAATTTCTAATGAAGATGACTATCTTTTGACAAATTTATTGACCTTCCATATATTTCCTGTCCTGTGAAATGCCATTGATGTGCTTTATCTGTGGCTTTTTAAAAATTGAATTCATTTGCATGGATTTTTACGACTCGCTTAAGTTAAAAAGTATGCCACAAAGCTCTTTCCATTCACTAAATGTGCTTTTACAATATCTTTTGATGGCAGAATAATATTTCTTATACTACAGTTTACTGATCCTTCAATATTAGGTAATTTCAGTGTTTTCAGCAGTGATGCTGAGAGTATCCTTGCAACCAGTTTTCTGTCTACAGCCATGATTTATTTTTTCTGAGTATATATTCCTAGAAGAAGAATGATTGAGTCAAAGGATGTGAATAGTTTTCAGTTCTTGATTCATACTGCCAAGCTACCCTCTAAAAATGCTGTATCAGTTTATAAGCATGCTAGGAGTGGGCAGGGGTGCTTGCATGTCCATGCTGTTTTCCGTCCATCTTCCCGACCGTTTGCATGGTATATTATCTCTTTTTCTTATCTTCTTAAGTGTCCATGTTGGCAGTAGAGGAATATGAGGAGATGCAAGTAAACCTGGAGCTGGAGAAGGACCTTCGAAAGAAAGCAGAGTCGTTTGCACAAGAGGTGGGTCTGTTGGCAGACCTTGCTTTTAATTTTTGTTTCTTAGCACACTTTGCAAATGACAAATGACAAATGAAAAAAATTAAGTCAGGAGGAATACATTTTAGTCTTCTCTAGCACAGCAAGATGACTGTAGTTTGCAACAATTTATTATATATTTTATAAAGAACTAGCAGAGAGGGATGTGAAGGTTCCCAGCACAAAGTAAAGATAAATATTTAAGGAGATAGGAATGCTAACTATCCCAATTTGATGACTATATATTACAATATATATCAGTCACACTGTACAACCATAAATATACAAAATTATTGTGTCAATTAAAAATAAAAATTCTTTTTGAGTTTGAGTAAGAACATACTGGTTTGAATTAAGGCTCAGCTGGGCCCCCCTTGGGAGGCTAAACCAGGAGGATTGTGAGTTCAAAGCCAAGTTGGGTGGCTTAGTGAGACCTTGTCTCAGAATTTAAAAAAAAAAAAAAGGCTTGGGGATGTAGTTCAGTGGTGGAGTGCTTATGTAGCAGTATGAGACCCTGGGTTCAGTCCCCAATACTGAAAAACAAACAAACAAAACCTAGGTTGGGAGGCAGCTCCAGGACAGTATCAAGTATCAAGTTGACAAGTTCACTAGATTTGATAGAGAAGATCTGGGTTCAGATTTTGGCCCCATCAGGTACAGTCCTGTCACCTCTGAGCAGCCCTTAGCCTCTTGAGACTTCACTTTCATCATCTATAAATAGATGTTGATACAAATTGTCAGGTAGATTTTAGAATCAAATGATATAGTTTTTTCAAAAGTATTTTGTAAACTGTAAAATGCCCTGTGGAAGAAAGGAATTGCATGTAAGTCATGATGGAGAGTCAGGCTCCGGTACAAGCTTTGTATACATTTTACAGCCTTAAGAGTCTGGGCTGCACCACCGTATGTCATCTCAGATAACAGTGTCATGTATCCTTGTTTCTGCTCGGCCATTGTCTGGCATTCATTGTGCTGCTGATTCTTCCACGGCCTATGGAACATTGCCACATTGTACAGCCATTATCTCAGCCTTTCACCAGTGTAATGATTTTCCTCTCCTGTTAGAGACAGGCAGTGAGCTTCTCTAGTTCGGCCTAACCTTGTTGACATGTAGTGTTGGGTGTCATGGCTCTGGGGCTGGTTTCCAGGGCAATGACAGTCACCAGTTGGCAGAACTTAAGGTGTGGTGCTCTCTGCAGGAGATCTCCATCCTGTGTAAGTATTTTGAATCTTTGTGCTTAGTACTGGTTGAAGGAAGTTGTTAAGGATATTTAAAATGGTCCTGAGGAGAGGGATCCCGGGTGCAGAAAAACAACATGGTCTTATGAGAATATCTGAAAATCAGATTATGGTTTTGTATGTGTAGAGGGGGGCTTTTTTTTGCTTGAGTATAGCTGTGTTAGCAGTGAACTCTACAAAA
Source organism: Heterocephalus glaber (assembly GCF_053883595.1). Classification (NCBI taxonomy): domain Eukaryota; kingdom Metazoa; phylum Chordata; class Mammalia; order Rodentia; family Bathyergidae; genus Heterocephalus; species Heterocephalus glaber. The sequence goes on from NW_028258320.1 coordinate 67,422,365, forward strand.
AGGTTTAGTCTTAAGTACATCTGATTCGGAACATTATGATTCACTTTATTCAGAGAGTTTAATGAAAGGTGAGTGAATACTGTTCTCTTATTACTTGTAAGAAAGAAAAGAGAATTGAAGTGTGTCAGAGCCCTCTGGAAAAAGCTGCAGCATATAAATAATGCAGCCACGCAGTGGAGGGGGAGGGGATGTAGAAATAATGCGAAGATGCCACCACTGCAAGACTGAAAAGGTTGGTTGGGTTTGACCCAAATGCCAGAGTCTTATCTCAGGACATTTTCAAGTTTCTATATGTTGCTTTCACAATGATGTAGAAAACAAAGCAGCTCAAAAACTTGAAGGCCATGCAGCCGCGGAGAAGGTAGATGGGAGGAACGAGTTTGCAGTAAGAGTGTTCTGAAAGTGAATGATTTACTCTGCCATTCACCTCGTAGGTCCTGAAGCGTTAGTGACTGCCACAAGGATGATGCCATGCTAATCGAGAACATCCAGGGAGGGAAAGCAAGAACGGTGGTGCTTCTGTTATTGGTAGCACAGATATTTGCAGCGGTGCTCAGTCATTTTACAACATCTGGATGTAGTGCTAGATTGGAGCCAATATTTTTTCCCTTTTACATAGTTTGCTGATTCTCTGGTTTTCAACAGGTAACTGCTGCTAAAAGTCACATGACTTAGAGTTTCACAAGAGGGTCCCACAATGTTGCATTTGTCTTTCTTTAGTGGGCAGCAGCACCTGATCATGTCAGACACTGTTGATATGCCAACATATCACAGTCAAATGCTGAAGAAAGCAGATGTGGGCCCTTCCCTTTTTGAGCTTACAGTCTAGAGCCTTAGAAGCTATTTTTAAAATTTGTATTTTTAATTGCAAAAGGAGTAGATATATGTAAAAATGCAAACAGTTCTCCAATGTGTAAAGTAAAAATTGAGAGTTTATTACTCCTATTCATATTAGTTCATTTAAAAAACAGAAACAAAAAACACAGTTCATTCCTTAAGAAGAAAACAGTTGTTTTCGTAACTGTATTGTTTTAGGAATTTCATCAACATTCAGAATTACTAATGAGACTTTCTTACACTTTTTAATGTATTTTTTCTCACTATTCAATGTAGTTTTTGTTTTTTTCAAGATATAGATACCCTATTCAACATTTATTCCTAATAACCCCTGAAACTATTACATAATCAATTCTTTTCTTTCTAATAACTCTCATTGGAGTGTTATTTTGAAAAGAATGAATGATATATTAACAATAAAAGACTTTCTTCTCATTGTTACTCTTTGCAGATACGTATAAAGTTTCTCAGAAATCTGATATCTGTGATGTTATTTATCTGATAAGAAACCAATTTCTTTAACCAGTGAGTTCTTACCATAGTTAAAACCCAAATTCATCAGTATTTGGTGACTGAATGTTCTTGAGATAACTTTAGAAAAGAAGTTAGAGAGTTTTCTTTTACCCTTTTAAGATTTAGAGAAGGTAATTTGATGAGTACTTTTTGTTGAGTAACCCCTGTTATTTAAAGGAAATTATCTTCTATATACATCTTCCTCTTAATATCACTGTTCAGGGATTATTAAAGGGATTTTACAAAAGAAATTCACAATATTACCATCGTCAAGACTGGATGTCATATGTCTTTAATCTTTTTTCTCTGAAATAACATGGCAGGGTGTAGCGGGGTGTGATTTGGACCATGTAATGTTGAACAAGTTTTCCAGAGTGCTGCGTGGAATAGAGAAACCCAAAGACAGAGGCCTGGAGGGAGAGTGCTGCACTCTCTTCCCTGACGGAGCAGGCCGTGGCTGTGGCCGCCACACCCAGCAGTTGCTCTGTGGCCCTAGGCCAGAGCACACTGGGTAAAAGGAAGCAAACCCCTGGGGCCTGCCTTGGCTGCTGTTTGCAGGCCTTTCCTGCCATCTCCTTGAGGTACTTTCTCAGCTGCCTCAGGCAAAGGACTGCAGCCCTGGTGGTACATTCCTGTAGTCCTAGCACTGTAGGAGGCTGAAGCAAGAGAACCACAAGTTCAAGCCCAGCCAGGGCAACTTAGTGACTTGGTGAGACCCTGTCTCTAGATAGAAAGGGCTGAGGATATAGCTCAGTACGAAGGCCCTGGGTTCAATTTCCCAGTACTGAAAAGCAAAACAAAACAACCAAACAAAACAACAAAACAAAACAAAGGGTGACCCCAAATCATTCATTTCAATTACCATTGGGCTTAAATTCAGGATACTTTGGAGCCCCTGGGCCCTTCCCTTCTCAGTGTAGGACATGCACACAATGTGCTTGGCCCATCCATGCCTCTCGTTGCTACACGGACAGGGAGTCAGATGGAAGAATATGGATTTCATGTTTAGTTTGTTTGTTTTCCCGTTTGACTTTGCAGTGTTCTAGTTTTGTAGAAAAGCAGTGTTGTAACTTTAATAATTTTTTCACAAATCCCTGCACGGGCGAAAGAATAAAAGCTGGTTGTAATTTTTTTTCCCTCATAGGAAAACATACTGGGAAGAAAATGTGAGCATTTTCATATATTATATTGAGGACTTCATTTTCATTTGGAAATCAGTACTGACCAAGGATTAAGTTTAAGGATTGTATGAATCATTAAAGCTATGGACTTCCCATATGAGGGTTGATAGAAGAAATTTTTTTTTTTTGTCTAGAGTTATATTTGCTGACGTTTCTGGAATAGGATGAATTAAGTTGTATACATAGTACTCTGCAGCAAGTCAATTACAGATCTCACACTTAAGCTACAATTTACATTTTTTTTTTTTTTTGGTACTGGGGATCGAACTCGGGTCCTTGTGCTTGTGCAGCAGGCGGCGAAACCACTGAGCTAAATCCCCGGCCCTACAATGTACATTTTTAAATGCTGTTAAAAATCTAAAAATGTGAATTGAGAGATTAGAGTTTGTAAAACATTTCAGACTTTGCAAAAACATTTTGTGCTTGGAATCAGCCACTGGCCAATTTTGGTATGATTAAGGGAGAGAGATAACAGGTGAATAGAAAGTAATGTTGTTTTTAAGCAATCATGTGAGATTGTGAGATTTAGATGAATAATATATGTAATTTGCTCAATCAGTGCTCAATAAATACTAGTGTACTAGGGCCGGGGAATTAGCTCAGTGGTTTTGCTGCCTGCTGCGTAAGCGCAAGGACCCGAGTTCAATCGCCGGTACCAAAAAAAAAAAAAAAAAATTAGTGTACTATCTCCCTTTCCCCCCTTAACCTTCCTGTTATTGACTGCTTTCATCACTGCGGAAAACTGGTATAAAACAGAACATTAAGTCTAGTAAATAGTAGAAATTAGTCAGATGAAGATACTTGGGCTTGTAAACGAAACAGCTGTGGGTTTAAATACTAGCCTTGGTGCCCATGTATGGGCTTGGGAAAGTTTCTTAACACTTCTGACCTTCAGTCGCCTTCCCAGTACAGTGGGATGATAAGAGTGTCTACTTGACAGTGTTGTTTAACGATCAGATGATGTAATGCATGTAAAATGATTACCACTACTTGTGTCATTATTTAATGAACATCACCTATTCATAGAAGCACTGAACTCAATAGGATTTAGGTATGGATTAAAATAAGTCATATAAAATATTAATAGAATACCTGGCATAAAATAAGTTCTTGATACATATTAACTACTACTGTTAGTATTAATGTATTTTATAGCAATAATAAAATTATTTTAAACTGAGGCATGAGATTAAATTATCATATACATACCTTGTTTGAGGCAGGAATAAAGGTACTGAAGATTATATAAAGTTAGGAATGAAATCATAGCAATGACTACTCTTCAAATTATTTACAATTCAATACCTTCCTTTGATATCTTAAAAACTCTGCATACTTTCCTTTTGCTCAAATTGCAGTTGAGGAGATATTTGGGAGATTGATGTATATGTTTTTTGCAATGTAACTGTTGCAGATGTTCATAGAACAAAACAAGCTAAAGAGACAAAGCCACCTTCTGCTACAGACCACTGTCCCTGACCAGCAGCTTTTGAAAGCTTTAGATGAAAATGCAAAACTCATCCAACAACTTGAAGAAGAGAGAATTCAGCATCAGCAAAAGGTAACAAATTTTATTCTGGGATTTTACACACACACACAATCGAAACAAAAAGAGTTGATACAGTATTTTATTGTTTCATATTTCATGTTAATTATGAAGTACTTCCAATCACCCTTTAGAAAAAAGTAAGTATCAGATGAGTGTAACTTACTGCCCAACTAAAATTTATAGCACACTATTGTAGACTTACTCTATAATGATCTTGAAGCTGATCATTGAATAAGATCTTAAAGCAAACAGAAAGAGATGACTCAAAATATCTCTGATAATACATAGTCTAGAAATCTGTTTTTGGAGAAATTGTGATTTTTTAGAGACTTCATACATGAAGAGGGTGTAATATTCTCACTTAGCTTAGAGGGCATAAGTCTATTCAAAGTGGGAGAGAAAGAAAAGTCCATGTCAGTAGTAATTGTTTGCTTAGAGAAATTTTCTGAGTGTGCATGCTTATACAACTGTGTTTTTATTTAAATGCTTCCTACATGGTTACTTCAGTGTACAGCAGCGGGGCTCTTCCAGTGGACACAGGCCAGCTCTGTGCTAGGCAGAGAGGGTGCTCTGCTCATCGAGGTAGGTGAGAAGCAGCAGGAGGGACAGAAGAGGAGAGAAGTGGGAAAAAGACTTGCAGATGAAAGGGGCTAGTTAGGGAAAATCACGTCCATATTTATACTGCTTACAGTGGACCTCCCTGGTGAGGAAAGGCGGTTAGCTGTCAGTGTCTCTGAGGGGTGATACTGGAAGTTCTGAAGGTTTTACAAAGGTAGTGGTGAGGCTGAGCTGATATTTGTTTCCTCAGTAAGAAAATACTGACATCTGCACAGACGACTTCTGGATAAGTAGGTGGTAACAGTGATTGACCCAGGGAAGGAGGACTAGGGAACAAGGGAGGATGGAAGGATTTGTTTATTTTTCCTGTCTTTGCATGCAGGAATTAATTTTTTAAATGAAGAGAAAAGAATTGCTTTTCAGCTTATGCTAGAGTTTAACTTTTGGTTCTGAGAAGTCCAACTATGCACAGTTAACTCATTTAGTAAATAATACATACATAGAACCTTCTGATTGAGCTGCACTATAAGACTAAGTTGTCTTTATGCCTGGTTGGGGAAGGCTGAGAGGTACTGAAGATTAGATAAAAATTATAAATGAAATTATAGCAGTAACTCTTCTTAAATGGTTGTACTATGCTATACATTTATTCTGGATAATCCTTCATGTGTGTGGCTTAAAATATGTTTTACTTGCTGAGCATGGTGGTGCACACCTGTAATCCCAGCACTCAGGAGGCTGAGGCAGGAGGATCACTGAGTTCAAGGCCATCTTGAACTGCATAGTGTGACCCTGTCTCAAAAAACAAAACACAACACAACAAAATATGTTTTACTTAAAGAAAATTAAAATTATCAACAATACCTATTTTAGTATACAACTAAACTTTATATAAGTATATAAATATATCTACATATATATATTTTGTTTGTTTAAATGGAATCCTATCAGGGCCACCCACTCAGGACCTTCCTACACTTAAAAAAAATAAAAATAAAAATAAATGGAATCCTATCATACATACTATTCTGTAACCTCATTTTTTCCAATTGGTAACACTGTACATCCTCACATTTCAGCAAATAGGAAGCTATGTGATTTCAAATGGTTGTATAGTATTTTATTTAATATACATACTATTATTTATTAAAGCGATAATATTGGTGGACATTTAGGTTATTTCTGGCTCTTCACTGTTGTAAATCACATTTTAGTGAATACATTTGTACATTGCCTGATTTTATTTATTTATTTATTTATTTATTTATTTATTTATTTTTTGGAACCAGGGATAGAAGAACTAGGGACCTTGCACTTGTGAGGCAGGTGGCAGCACCACTGAGCTAAATCCCCGACCCACCTGAATGTTTTTTAAAAGAAATTCCTAAGAGTGGTGTTACTGAATCACAAAGGGTTTTTTCCCTCCTTTTTAAAAAAATTTGGTTTTTTGAGATGGGGGTCTCAGCCTCCTTAGTAGCTAGGACTGTAGGCATGTACCACCATACCTGACTTTTTTCTCTTTTCAGGGTTTTTGATACTTGCTACAAATTGTGACTGTTGGGGGTCTTTTTAACTACTTAAATCTTTCTCTTAAAAATGAGTTAGGAAAGCATTATTCTGTTTAAAATGAACTTTTAGGTATTATTTTACTATTAAACTCACATTTAAAAATTAATGTATATAACTCTCCAGTAAATTTATATTAAATCAAAGAATTGATAATGATTGTAAGTATTATCTGTATCTAGAATTTGTATGATTTTAAGATGGGTTAGAATATTTCTGCTATGAAGAGCAAAGTCAAATGAAAATAGGTTTTCCCTTTCTTTTGATTGATGAAGGAAAACTTATTAAACCATTAAAGTTTATTTACAACTTACAGGTCAAAGAATTAGAGGAGCAACTAGAAAATGAAGCACTGCACAAAGAGATACATAACCTCAAACAGCAACTGGAGCTTTTAGAAGAAGATAAGAAGGAACTGGAATTGAAATACCAGAACTCTGAAGAGAAGGCCAGAAATTTAAAGCATTCTGGTAAAAGTTGGATCCCATGTCTTACTCTTCATTTGTGACTCTCTCAGGCCAATGACAAAACATGGCATATAGTCAGTACTGAATGCTATAGAAAAATACCAAGATTGGCTTTTAAATTCCTTCCTTTCTAACCACCACCACTCAAAATAGCCTGTGTCATCAAATGATTCACAAATATTTAGACTTTTTTTTGGATATAGAGCCTTTCTGAGCATCAGGTGCAGGATTAGGACACAGAGCTGACATTAGCATAGAAAACCAAAAATTTCATCATTTCTCCAAGGCTTCAGAGATGAATGTTCTTTTAGTGCCTATTTTATTTTGTTCACTTCAGAGTGCTTTTTAAAAAAGAATTTTTTTGTACGACCTTCATTTTTGGTGTTCATTCTCCCTTCATCTTTGCTGTCTAATTATACACATGAAATACTTTCTATGCCACACCTAACAATGAAATGGGCAACAATATATATATTAAAAGGAAAGACTTTTAAAACACCAGGGGTTGCTTAAGTTAAAGGATATATTCATTCAGTGCTGGAAGGCTTTACCAGGAATGCGTGAACTGGATTACTACACAGGCATAAGTATAAGTCTCAGTTCGAAGGTAGGTAATTTAAGGAGGCAGGTACATTCCCTTTATAACAGCTTCAATATTCACTTCAGATATTTTGACTAATTTTATACTGGAATTTTGAAATCTGTGTGGAACCATGTAGCCCTTTTTTCCTTTTAAAACTGTTCAATGCTTTTTCACAATGAAAATTTATTACAATTTTATTTTTTTTAAATTGATCCAAAATTAAGAAATTTTCCTTTCTTTTAATGAATATTAGAGTATCCTATAGCCAAAGCCATCCTTATGGTGAAAAGGAGTAGACACTAGAGATATTTGCAATTCAATTTTTTTCTTTAAGTTTATTGGTACACTTTAGGTATACAATACAGTTACATTCATCATTGGGATCTTGTACCTTTACATGATGCATCTTGGTTCTTATTTTTTCCCCATTCCCCTGCCCTCCCTTCACCCCGTCCAGCCTTTCCTATTTACAGAGACTTAATGCATTTATTTAGAATTTGCTGTGTGTGTCTACCCAGCTCAGACCTAGGCTACATTAAGGAGTATGGGAAAATAAAGCATGCTTTTTGTCATCAGATTTCAGAAGTGGTTTGGAGAGATAGATGCATGCGTATGAAATAACTGGAATGTTCTTGGTGTTAAAAGCATAGCCCACACTGCCTGTGTCAGGGCTGAGGGTGGAAGCAAAGGTGGTCACGGGCAGAGGAAGCATTCATTCATTCATTCATTCATTCATTAAAATTCCATAGAACACGTTCATTAATGTTACCTGTTACCCCAGATTCCAGAATCAGCATCTGTCATAGATATTTATTTGACTTATTTTTTGTGGTGTTGGGGATCGAACTCGGGGCATTGTGCGTGCTAGGCAAGGTAGTCCTCTACCACTGAGCTACACCCTCAGCCCTGTGATATAACTTCTAATTGAGCTCCTTGAAGCCAGGAACTATAGTTTGCCTCCAACAGTGCTATGTGGAGGCACCTTCACATTCTTAGTGTTCAGTAACTGTCTGTCTCATTAGTGACTTGAATGAATTGAATGAATAAATTGTATTTCCAGAGTGCTCTTCAAAAGAGCAGAAAGTTTCTGGGATACAGGCATTTAGGAATCTGAATCTGGTTAAAATCAAGGACTCTAGTATTGCAGTTTTTGAAGGAAATGAAGCGGAGGAGCAAAGTATGCAACTATTAAAGTTCTTTACTAAATGTCATCTTTAAAATTAACTCTTGGTCCATACACTTTTAAATTCAACTATTAACAGTCTCCTCGTGTTTGAGTAGTATACTACATTGTTACAAATGTTTCTTCAACCTACTCAGTCCTCACTTCCCACCCGTTAGCCATCGTCTTGAATATTTTTTTTGTTTTTCCAAAATTGTGTATGCAGGAAAAAGATTGTAACATTTAATTTTAATAGATGGAAGACCTTTCTTGCATAAGTGATAAACTAGATACTAAAAAGTTTTAAAAGTCCGTGGTTTCATATTGAAATTTATAATGGCCTCATAAAAAGCACTTGGTTTTGAGAGATTTTGATGTTTTATTCTTTTACATGGATAAAAGATGTTGAGTTGCTTTTTTTCTCTCTCTCGTGAATGCTTGCTCCCTGTGCAGTTGATGAGCTCCAGAAACGAGTGAACCAGTCTGAGAATTCAGTACCTCCTCCACCTCCGCCTCCACCACCTCTTCCGCCTCCACCTCCCAATCCTATCCGGTAAGCACCAGCGGAAGATGCTCACTCTGTACCCGACATTGCTTCCTGTGTGAGAACTTGGTTATGCTAGTGGTATCCTTTGCTTGACTACGAGTTTAGATTGTGTCATTAGAAGGACAGTAAAAAGTATGAAAGATAGCGTTTCTCTTGGAAAAATTTCTAAAGGCTAGCGTATTAATCCTTTTGTGTGATAGGTGATAGACAGACATGCAGGCAAACAGAATGGGCCTTTAAAAACCCGGGTAAAGGGCTGGGGATTTAGCTCAGTGGTTCTGCCGCCTGCCTTGAAAGCACAAGGTCCCGAGTTTGATCCCCGGTACCAAAAAAAGAACAACCCAAAAAACCCTGGAAGGAAATTCTCATGGCCTATATGTTCTGTTGTGGTCTTGTAGACCCTTTGATGCAACGTGAGTGTCCCAAGCCCCTGGAGTTTGATGTTAGCTTTTATCTTAGATACTCCAGTTTTAAGGTTTCTTCCACAACCTTAAGATTTCACTTAACTGTATGACCAAGGACTTTTGAGTGTCTTCAGAATGTTTTCATCTTTTTTTTCTCCTCACTGACTTGAATTTGAAAAGCTTTCGTTTATTTACTTATTTTTAAAATGAAAGTACTAAACTAAAACTTAAATCTGTTGTAAATTAATAATCTAAAAGTTCTAATTATTTTTAATCGTCATCCTCATATTTAAACTTTTAGTTGCTGAGAGAGGAACCTTCTGTAAGAAAAACAGATTATATTTAAATTCTTGGGAAAGGAAATTATACGTTCAGACAGGAATTCATTTTTTCTGAAGCCTAAGGTGACTTGGTGGCCTCGAGAGCTTTTGTTGAGCATAATGTAAGGTAGCGAGATCTGGAATCAAATTTTACCTCCTTTGGGGTCCTGCCTGACACCACCCAGAATTACAGACAGCCTACTTGCCATAGTGACCATGTACCTTCTTGTGTCACAATGTTAGCTGCGTTGGTATAATTTATTCTTGAACAAATGGCATTTAAACTTTCACTAGATTTTTTAGCTTTCATTAACTCATGTGATTTGTTTAATCCTTTCACACAGAGAGGCCATTTATTCGTACTTTGCACCTTTGCTGGTCCATCTGAATAGAATGTGTAGCATGTTCCTCCCACACGACTATGAAAATGGGACTTTGCTTTTTAAAAAATGTTCTCATTACTTTTCCTTACTGAGTAGAGTGTGACATAATCTACTTTAAGCCCTTGAAGTAGTTAAGGCTAAATAATTTTTACACGTGATCTATCCAAGAGTCAATTGAAAGAATTTCAGGTATTTTAAATTCTTTCTCTCCTGGGTAGCTAAATCTGTAGGAAATATTCTGAATTTGACATTTAAAATTGGAAATTCATCACTTTGATCTTTCTCTAAGGTCTAGAATTTTGAGCTGATAAGAAAGGTCACTTCTATGAAGAAGGAGAACTATTAAAAAGCAATTATAATCTTGCTGTTGGCCTTTAATTTTTAGTCTCAGAAATGTTGAGAGCCCTAACATTAAAAGTAAAATATAACCTAAATAGAATTTTTTTCTCAAAGAGTACTTTACAATTATACCGAGAAATGAGCATAAGATTAACGACTATGTACATCTCAAGCATGCACTATTTTATAAGTCTCTTCAAAGAAAAATTGTATTGAATAATATGAATGGCTGTTATTTTGAAATGAATTTATATGACATCCATAATTTTTTAGAAAAAAATACTCTTTGGTGAGGAATACTTTCTTGTCATAGAAATGTATTTATGTATGTTTTGAGTTTCAGTGAACTTTGAAGCCACCAGTCAGGGTTTTCTGACTTTGTCCCTGACCATTTGTTTCACCCTGATGTAGATCATGGATTGAAGAGAAGTGAAGAGCAGGGAAGACTAAGGCTCAGAGCTTCTATAAATGGCTTTATTGTTTTTTCCCTTTCTTTTCCCTCTCTTTTGACCTAGATGAATGATAGGAAAGAGGAAGAAGGCTTGCCGTGGTCATTTTGCACTACAGCAGTGAAAGCAGGACAGGTCCTGGACAAGCGTGGCACACAGGGAGGAGATGGGTACAGTAGTTAGGGTTGTCCAGTGCAACAGGGCCAGCAGGACGTGTGTACAGGACAGAGACGGATACAGATACCTATGAATACAGTCACAGGTCGCTTAGCGATTGAGATACATTCTGAGAAATGTGTTATTAGATGATTTCCTTGTTGCACAAAAACCATAGAGTGTACGTCTAAGGCTGTGATGTCACTAGGTGATACATTTTTATGGGACTACCATCATATATGTAGTCTGTCCCTGACCAAAATGTTACGCAGCACATTACTGGTCCTATAAGAAACTGGCCCGTTGATTATGGGAGGCTGACAAGTCCCAAGACCTGTAGGGTGACTCAGTAAGTGCAGACCTGACAGAGACGGTGGGTGTATAGTACCAGTTTGAGTTTAAAGGCCTGAGGACCAGTGGTGTAGTTCCATTCCAAAGGCTGGTGGGCTTGAGACCCAGGAAGCAGCAGTATTTCAGTTCAGGGTCAAAAACAGGAAAAGCTTCTGTTTGAGATTGAAGGCACGTAGGCAGGAGGAATTCTTTCTTATTGAGGGAAAAGTCAACTTTTTTGTTCAATGTAGGCCTTCAAGTGATGGATGAGGCCCAGGTACATCAGAGAGGCAGCCTGCTTTTCTCAGCTACTGATATAAATATTAATCTCATCCAAAACACCTGCACAGAAACACCTGGAATAATATTTGACCAAATATCTGTGCATTCTCTGGCCCAGTCAGGTTGACACAAAATAATCATCAAGAAGAACACTTCATGAGGAACTGCAAAGATGAAAATTCACCACTGACTTATTCCGTCTTAGAATGACAGTTGCTTGTAGTTTTCATCTATTCAATTGAAATGGTAGTGCGGTGAGGCAACATCAGTCAGCAGTTTGGATTACTGGTCCCAGGTGTCTTGCTCAGTCTCCTCTGTTATGTGACCCTCACCATATCTTCCCTATACTCAAAGCTCTGCCTTGATGGATCATTCTTAATATGACAGATAATTTTCCTCTGGGCACCATATGACTCCAACTTATGCCTCAATCCAGAACATTTTAAGCTAAGATTTTCTGTCATCTACCAAAGTGATTTACTATGACAAACGTATGTTCTTTACGTGTGTAAAATATATACAAATACCCTGAGCAGTAGAAGCAAGTTCCTACTTCATCATCTCTATGTACAGTAATACACACTCTCAAAATATCCTCTCTGAATAAGCAGTGAGCTTGTTCCTCGGTGTGACCCTTCCCAAACCCATCCTGCCTTACACAGTGACAAGTAAACTTGGAACTCCTGGCATTCAGTTGATTAAAAAGGGAAAAATGAACAAATGTATTTCACGTTATTTCATTCCTTACAACCACCACACCCACTTTAACCAGACTTTTATGGTAATCATTTCCGTGCCTCTCTTAAAGAAAAAAATTTTCTGCTTACATTATGTGTAGTGTAGGCATGGAAAATGTATGCTGCCTTTCCTCACTCATCATAAGAGACACTTGTATAACAGAGGCAGGTTAGCTAGAGAAAAGCATAACCCATTTACTTAATTGAAGTTTTATGTGACAGGAGCCTTCAAAGTAAAAAGTCTGCAGACCAGGGAAAACTGTCTTATTTTTATGCTTAGGCTCAATGAAGAACAAATAGCTATGGAGCAATGTGATTGGACAAAAGGGTCATAGACTAATAACTAATGGTCATAGACCAAGGAGGGAACCTAGCAGAGCCCATGTGCTCAGATTCTTCTTGGTCTTTCTGTGTAGCATTCTTTCTTCTTGGCTGTAAGGTAGGACCCTTCTGGAATGAGGGCTTTATGATCTACGATCAGACAAGGTGGGTCATAGGGTCTCTTCATGGCCTGCTGCTACACACAAAGCAGAGGGAAGGTTAGAGTAATATTTCTAGTTTCTGCAGCTTGCCCCAAGGAAGGGGAATTCTAGTCTCTGGGTATCGCTTCTGAGAGAGGGGTGGGAGATAGGAGGCTAGAGGATGGTCAGAGAGAGACTTTCTAAGGTCTTCTAGTATCCTTTAAGGTAGAAAGCCTGCCAAGGAATATTTGTGGGATATTTTGTTCTGACCCACCAAGGTTCCTAAACTGCTATAATATCTGCATGGCCTATTTCTGAACTTTATATAATTGGGATTTTCCTATATTCATTATGTCTTGCCCTTTTCACTTACATTATTTTCTAAGATTCCCTGTGTTGTGCTGTGTAGCAATTCACTCCTACTCACTTGATATATAATTTACTGTATGACTGTCTCAAAATGTACTTATTTGTTGTAGTCCTGATGGACATTTGACTTACTACCAGGGAATTTATAGAACTTCTATATAAACATTCTTGCACGTGTATCCTGGTGCACAAGTGCTTGTATTTGCATTTCTGGATACGTAGTAGGGGAATCACTGGTTTACAGCAGATACCTATGTATATCTTCAGCTCTACTAGATAATGCCAAATTGCCTTCCAAAGTGGTACTATCAATTTTTATACCCTGTTCAGTTTGAAAATTCCTCAACACCAAGCTTTGATGTAATCAGACTTAAAATATTTCTGTGGCTTTGGTAAATGAAAAGTGATATCTTAGTGTGAGTTTAATTTGTGTTTCCTAATAATTAAGGAAGTCAAGTACCTGCATTTTTATGTATATTTAAAACTTGGACATCCTCTCTTGTGGCATTTCAAGATTTTTGTCCATTTTATTCAGGTTATCTGCTGTTTTTTCATTGATTTGTAGAATTTTTAAATATATTATGTTTATGGTGCATTAAGATGGAGGTTTTAAAATTTTAATGTGGTCCAGTTTATCATATTTTGGGATTTATGTATTGATTTTAGTAAATGTACTAAAGAGACAGTATATTTTATATCTAAGTATTTTGTCTACATGGTGCAGATTGAGATTTTTTTTTTCCATTTAGTTTATTGGTACATTTTAGGTATACAATACAGTTACATTCATCATTGGGATCTTGTACCATTATATGATGAATCTTGGTTCTTATTTTTTCCCCATTCCCCTGCCCTCCCTTCACCCCCTCCACCCTTCCTTATTTACAAAGACTTCGTTTCCATTTTTTTCTTTTCTCATATTTTTTTCTTTTCCCTTCTTTCCTTTCCCCTACCAGATTGAGATGTTTTTATATCCATATATCACCAGTAGATAATAACTAGTTACACATGTACTGCTTTTTAATATGAACTGTCTGCTGATTTTTTTCATATTTTCTTGTCTCTTAAATGTATTACACAAATAGCTGTTTCTGAATTTATATATGCATATTGAAATTTTTTCTGTATTTTCCTTTTAAGTATGTAATAGTAATTATAGCAGTCTCCTCTTTCTAGTAATTAGTTTGGTTTTACACAGAAGGGGATGATTCATATTTCTTTTCTTTAAGGTCATAAAAAATTTAATATTATTGAAAGTGGAAAGATGACTTAAATTCTAATTGTGCATGCATCTCCACCTACAGAAGAGTTGTGCGTTTACTGATGATTTAGAATCTATACATTTTACCCGTTGGATCATAAGGTATGCAGTAATCTCCTATTCATCTGTGTCTTTCTTCCTAAGATCCCTCATGTCCATGATCCGGAAGCGATCCCACCCCAGTGGCAGTGGTGCTAAAAAAGAAAAGGCGATTCAACCAGAAACAAGTAAGCATCACTTACATTTGATTTACTGTAAGTGGTTGATGGTGTACAGTTTTTCAACAGTTCACATGTGTGTTGGGGTCATTGTGGAAAGCTTGCTGGAAGAGAAGTTTGAGGAGCAGCTAAGAAGAAACCAGATACCTGAGGTTGTTGTCTAGAAGTGATAATTATGAACACATGCCACTATAATGAGAGATACATCAGGAAATGTGTTTTCATGGAGGAATGAGTGTTTGGGGGTAGCAGAGAGAGAGACATTCCAAAGGAGGGATTTGTGAGTTGCCAAGTTCCTACTGTGTGCTACACAGTGTGTCAGCACAGCCGTTATTTATAGTGTCTTGTTATGGTTCACATTGTGATTAAATGCATGGTGAATGAATGCATGATGATGAATAGAGCATCAAATATTAGATCGTTTGTGACACTTTGGGATTTGCATGTATAATGTAGGGATGGTCTCACTATCTCTGTTATCCTTCTCATGCCAGCAACTTAGGATGGCTCCTAATATATATTCGGTAAAGTTTTCAGAGCTTTGAAGTGGGAGAATTCCTATGACTCCTAGGAAGATCAGTGGAATATTTGTGAACAAAATCTGTGGAATATTTGAGCCATGGTTTTAAAATCTGAATATAAGAAATCATTACAAACATTGAAGTTAATAACTCTGATTTTGACAAGAATGTATTTAGTAGGCCAATGCTGAGATTTCAGTGACATGTCTACTGTTTATCATTTATTTCAATCATTTATGGGTTGTTTATTTTTAACCTCTCTGTGTGTCAGTTTGTGAACCTGGGTAATAGTACAGTAGTCACTTCTTCACAGTTTCACTTTTTGTGGTTTCTGTGGTTTCAATTACCCTTGTCAGGGCCGGGCATTTGGCTCAGTGGTTTTGCTGCCTGCTGCGCAAGCACAAGGACCCGAGTTCGATCCCTAGTACCAAAAAAAAGTCAATTACCCTTGTCAACCATGAAAACATAAATGAAAAATTCCAGAAATAAACAACTTATGAGTTTTCAATTGCTTGTTTTGAATAGCATGATGAAATCTCATATTGTCCTGCTCTGGCCTGCCAGGGTCTGAATCATCCCTTTTTCCAGTGTATCCATGTTGCCTGTGCTACTCACCCTGAGGCAGTTGAGAAGAGCCCATTGTCATAACTTTATTATAATATATTGTTAAAATAGTTCTATTTTATTAATATTGTTGCTAAGCTTTTACTGTGCCTAAGTTATAAATTAAACTTTATCGTAAGTATGGATATGTAGGCAAAACAGTATATGTAGGGTTCAGCCACTCCAGGGGTCTTGTAACATATGCCCTTGCAGGTAAGGGGGAGCTATTATAGTTCCTATTTCATAGGGTTGTTGTGAGAATTCATAGATCTCATATTGTAAAAACTATTTAGAGTAGGACCCAACATGTAGGAAATACTTAAAATATTAGCTAAAAAGTGGACAAGTTACCAGCCACTCTTTGAGAGTGGCAAGGAGATTCCTTACTCAACAGGTTCATGGAATACTGTAGTTAAGGAAATTTCTTTAACTTTCTGATCTTAGGTCAAATGTAAACTTATTTAGCCATAATGTATTCTTTTAAAATTACATACTTCACGGGCCGGGGTTTTAGCTCAGTGGTTTTGCCACCTGCTGTGCAAGCGCAAGGACCCGAGTTCAATAAAAAATAAGTAAATAAATAAAGTTATATACTTCATGATGGTGTGTTTTGTTTTTTAATTCCTTTTTTCAAAAAGCGAAAGAGAAAAGTAATCCTATGGAATTTAAAATTTTAGTTTAGTTTTTTCCAGGTAATAGTAGAAGATATTATTGAGTAGCAGGGTGATGGTTTTATCTGTAAGTTTCTTTCCTTTTTATTTTTGCTTTTAGGAACTAACTTATTTTTCAAGTGAGTCTTGAAATTTAAGCCTCAGTTAATTACATGTGGCTTTCTGATCTAAGACTGACCCTGAAGCACTAACTCAGAGAACATTTGATTTTATTTTCCTTTGGCAGTTCAATAACATTAGACCTGTTGTCTTCATTTGTCCCTTTTCTTTAATCTCCAGTATCCTGCATATTTCTATTGTCCCCCTGATTACATGCTTTTGTGAGACAATTACCAACTGCGTGATTGCAGAAAGAATTACAAAACATACCATGAGCTCTCTGTAGGTGATACTTGCCGGTTTATTAGAACTGCTTAATAGTTTAGAAGTTCATATAGATTGCTTTTTGCTATTTCAAAAACAGGGTCGGCAAGAAAGAAAGCTTGTGCAGCTAACCTAGCGTTGCCCTTGTATTGTGCCTGAGTAGGGAATCTGATAAGAGTGATTTCTTAAGACCAATTAAGCCTTTATATTTGAAAAAGACTGAGAAATTAAAGCATGGTTTATAATCTGTACACAATACAGATAGTGGCACTTCTCTGAATTATCACTGTGATTCTGGCAAGCAAATATAAGAAACTGCTTTAAATTCCTGCTATGTTAGATGCTGTAGCAGATTTGAATGGTGTTGACCATAATTCTCCATCTGTCTGCCTTAATTAGTTTTTGTATGGTGCATTTAATTGGGTTTCAGTCATTCCTTGCAGAGTGCTAATCTGTTTGTAGGCGGTATTCCTGTTGCCACACAGCTCTTCCTAGTCTCACTCAAAATGGCAGCTTTTCTAAAAAAATCAAATGTGTTTTGAGGCTGTTTTCTCAATTCCCAGGAATAAATCCCATACCCATAGCAGTACTTGAATGACAGATTTGGGTTTTATCTCCCCTGATAGTGAATAGGGTCAGCAGAGGCACTGTGTACTACACAATAGATATTCAGATGTTGAATGAGTGAGCAAGTGAATAAATGAATGAACTTCACTCGTTGCAATTGATGGTCTGTCCCCTTGTTGATATTTGTGAGCTATCAGAAGCTGCCCAAGAAAATGCTACTTAAGGGCACATGGACCATCAAAAATGAAGTTTTGTTCTTTCATTTAATGAGTTCTAAACTTCAGTGACCGTATTTCCCATGTTGCCAGGCAAAAGATACTTTTTGATTTCTGAATCTGAAAAATGTTGTTTGGATGTTGAGAAAATTTAATTCTCACCTTTTCAACAGTTTCTTTCTTTCTTTTTTTTTTTCTCTTGATACTGTGGATCAAACTCAGGACCTTGCGCTTGCCAGGCAGGCGCTATGCCTCTGAGCTAAATCCCCGGGCCCTTCAGTAGTTTCTGAGGATGACAACTCTATTGGAAGTGAGGATTATATCAGAGAACCTAGGCTATATGATGAATGTAGCAGTGGCCCCCATCATTGTGGAGCTGCAGAGGTGAGGATAGCGAAGCTGGCAGGACTTTCTCATTGTTCCCCAAGGCATTTGTATACGAGGAATGGCTAGTTGAGGTTAGCATAAGGAAGCCATGATTCAGGCCTCCTTAGCTCAGAGCCTGACACTAGTACTAACTCACCTGGGAATACATTTAGTCACCTGGGAATGACTAAACCCCTCCATTTAGAGGTCAGCCTTTTGGGGTTTAGTCATTTCTACTCAAATAGTAAAAATATTGACAGCTGTATAAAGCCCAAACTTCAGAAGTCAATTGGTCCATAGATACTTGTTGAGTACTTACCATATGCCAGGTAGTCAGGAATCTACTAAAGATGTTACTTGGAAAGTTGTTATGAGATACTCAAATATATTGGCTGTAGTGAGTTGAATGTAGATAAACCCAAGATCTAGAACCACATTAATGGGTGACCAGTGTTCCACAATGTTTCTGTATTTTTAGTCAAGCTATTCTGCAAGGAACACAGACTTCATTATTTTGATTAACAGGTTTAAATTTACTTTGGTTGTGTTAATCTAACTGATATACATCTCAAGAGCTTTATTAATTTTTGAAGCGAGACAATGCAAAGATTAGACAATAGTTGAAATTTTAATCACATTTAATTAATTTCATTTATTGCTTGATCTGTTTTCTTTTTAACATGGACAATTTAAAAAGCCTTGAAAAGATTTGCTTAAATGTTTCCTTTTCTGTGTGTTTCATAAACAAGAGATAACAGTTTAAAAATAGATTTTACCTCTCTGCTGCTTATCTTTTGACTATGGATTCCCTCCAACGAGAAAATACCTCTTTGATCCTTCTTTTCAAATAGGCTTTGGGTTGATTTCTTTGACATAGGACGTACTGTAACTTATAAAAACATTTTTAAGGCAAATATGATGGATTATTTGGAAAATAGGATTTTTAGAAGATGTATGGAGAGATCCTTACGCTGAATGAACAGAATCTACTTTCTTTAACATAAGTGAGACTGTTAATTTCCATCCTACAAATTTGATGTTAATTGTTATAACTCTTGTTTCCTGATCAAAAATCTTTTATTTAAAAAACAAATTATTTTAAAAAGTGCTGCCACCTGGTAGCAGTTAACCTTAGTAAACTGTTCATGTTCTTTGTCTGGGAAATGAATTAGTGCAGTCTCTCTAAGTCACCAAATAGAGGAATTAGCTGTTTTCCTGTAAGCTAAGATGACTTATGTATATGTTCTTTGAACAGCTGAGGAAGTCACAGATCTAAAGAGGCAAGCTGTCGAAGAGATGATGGATAGAATTAAAAAGGGAGTTCATCTTAGACCAGTTAATCAGACAGCCAGACCGAAGGCAAAGGTATGTAATGTGAAACTACATGCTTTTCTTTCCCCTTGAGATTTGCTTTATGAAATGTAAAAATTTGAAATTTGATGAAAGTTTCTTCAGGACTGTCAAATCTTAGGATAAAGCTGTGTCATAAAAGCTTTTCCTTCCTTAGAAGCATGCGCCTGGAGGACACTCTGGCCCATGGTGAACCTAAATCAGCAGAGAAAGCAAGCCCTGTGTCTGCAGGGTGCCGTCCTCTCTTCCTGAGGGTCACTGATATGAACTGTCATATGAAACAGTTACCAACTGTTACTCCCTTTCTTTTCTTTGATCCCTGTTTCTTTAGTGTGAGTCTATCGAGTATGTGCCAAGTACTGTTTTAGGCACTAGAGATAAGACAGTAAACAAAGCACACAAAATCCTTGTCTCCTGGAGGCTTCAGTTTTAGTGAGGGGATCACGTAATAATATTAAAACAGAACCAGGACAATGTAGAACAAAGATTTTTTGGGGGTGGGGAGTACCAGGGATCGAACTTGGGACCTTGCGCTTGCAAGGCAGGCGGTGGCACCACTGAGCTAAATCCCTGGCCCTAGAACTAAGATTTTATATATAAAATCCACTGTCACTTAAAAGAAACACAGCCCTCTAGGATTGGGAAGCACTTCGAGTCTAGTTTCGCCCTTCTCTTTGGTGTGTTTCTGTCACATTTAAATAGTCCCAATAATAGTTTCTGACATTTTTCTTGAAAATATCCTTTCTTTCCTCATTCACATTACATATGAATAAACTTGTTCTCTTTCTTCTTCTTCTTCTTCTTTTTTTTTTTGGTACTGGGGATCGAACTCCGGTCCTTGAGCTTGCACAGCAGGCAGCGAAACCACTGAGCTAAATCCCCAGCCCCTCTTTCTTCTTTTTCATCAAACTTTATGGTTTGGTGTTTTTCTTCTTTTCAAGGACTCCCCTCTTCAAGTTCGTGAATGTCTCTGGGTGTCCTGACTGTATGGTAGAAATTCCAACGTGCTTTCGAAGTTGCTGCTTTGTCACAGGCAGGCCAGATAGCCATACCCCAGAGGAAGGAATAGCCATGGCCAGGGCTGTGTGTGGAAAGAGGGTAGCAAGGGAAGCAATGTTCACTCCGAGAGCTGACTTAGCATCTATAGGACAGAAGTTTCAGCAGCCATGTAGAGTAGGTCTGTCTGTGCCAGTGATCTGGAAGCCATTTTCTGAGTAAAGAACAGAATGTAAAACTGGAAGGGAAGCTGGGTAGAACAGTCTGGCAGGACTGGTTGAGTGAAAGACAAGTGCTGTTTTTGGAGTTGAGGCCCTGGTACTACTACCAGCTTTCCCGTGCTTTTTCCTACACAAAACTGGGTCAGCACCTGCTCTGTCTGACTCACGGGGTGGTCATCAGGATTCAGTGGAATAAAATGTGAAAATGCTTTAAAATTCAGGGTCTGAGTGCCACTTTGAAAAAGAATGCATTTTTTTTTATGACTTTCATGTCACAACTATTATGGAAAGAATAAGCAAAGCCAAACTATTACTAGAGAAAAATGCAGTGTCATAAAGAAACAAAATTAGTTTAGAGGAGAAAAATGTTAGAAACTTCTTAAATCATAAGCAATCAATGTTCTGCATGTACTTTCATTTTCAGAGTATCACTTTGTGCTCTTTCTTTCTTCCCATAACTCTTCTAACAGTTGCACATTATTTAATGTCAATTCAGAATCTGGAAAACAACCGAACAAGGATCAGTGGATGACTGGGTTTTTCGCTGGTAATGCTTAAGCTGTGTAGATGTAGTACTGAATGGCCAGGTCAGTGACTTCTGAAACAAATGGTCAGTGCATGCTCAGTACAGCCTTGTTCCCCCTGTGCCATCAGTGCTTCCTGAAATGTTGCAGTTCGAGAATTCTCAGTCCACGCTCCAAAAGGTTTTTGCAATCAGAACAGCTTGGGTGGCATGGCAGCACTTTGAGTATGCCTCGATGCAGGGCATTTGTTCAGAAGTCCCAGTTGTCATGTGAACAGTTTTCCTGCAGAAGTCAAACTTGCCTGGAGAATACTAATTTAACTGCATATTTTCTAAATTCCTTGATACTATGGATGGTGCTGGCACAGTCGAAATGAGTATCGTAGAGTTCATGCCTGGCACTGAGGGCACATATGATTCACAGGAAACCTGGGCTATGAAAGTGGAATGCAGTAGCCTAATTTTGCACTATCTTCATTTTTTTAAAGTTGCAATAGGAGCTTATTTGTTGTTTTTGGATAGGAGGGGAATATGCATTGCTGTTGATTGCCTCCCATTTTTTGATGAGAGAGACTAGCTTCACCTCTTTTCTGCGACTGAGAAGCTCCAGGGGTTCCAGTCACCATGACTTGCAAATTTTCTCTCCATCTCTATCCTTTGTGAGAGGAATTGATACAGGGGTATCAGAGGTCTTTCCTGAGCTGCTTTTTCATGGGGCCCCAGCCTCAATTTTCCCTCCCTTAAATTAGTCGAAGGATCCACTGGGGCAGACAGGGATTACCCAGAATTTTATTTGAAATTATTTTGTTTTTGGTGTGGCCAGAACTGGGCTTGCAGTGGAGACACCTGCCTCAAATCCTGCATTCCTCACGTCTAAGTTCTTCATGAGATGAAGCAATGAGGCTGCTCCCCTTAGAGGGCCCTTGCTACTCTGTCAGGCAGGGATGCTAACCCTTTCCTGGAAGCCACCTTCTTCCCTGCTCCCTTCTCTGACCGTCCTGTTGTGAGATTCTTGAAACAAGACATGCCAGGCACCTGTAAGCTGGCCTCACAAGGAGCTAGTGGGGCCGAGAGGTGTTTTGCCCCAGTGCTTGCTTTCCGCTCTGCACTGCCTTCTCTCTTCCCCGCCTGCTGGCAGAAGTTCAGTGATGTGCATGGAGAACAGTTTGTTATTAAAAATTCTGAATAATGTGGAATCAAATCTTTAAAATCTGGTATTTACCTGATCTTTTCCATCTATGCTGATAAAACTAAGAGGTTACAAAATAATTACAAGGTAGTAGCACAAGTGCCTTTGCTATGAATATAACTTCTAATTTTCTGTTCTGCTGCCACTGGGGAGCACTAATATGACATGGCTAATATTTTTTTTCAAACCTTGAGCCATAGACCTAGTTAAAAAAATATATAGCCATACATACCACCAATATAGCTACCAATGATTTGCCATGTAAAAATATTTAGTATTTTAAAACTGATTTACTCAATACTTATTTTTCTCTTTATACTTGTAGCCAGAATCTTCAAAGGGCTCTGAAAGTGCAGTGAATGAACTAAAAGGAATACTGGTAAGAATAGATACTAGTTTATTGTGGGTTTATAGTAAATTGGGAAATGAAAGGAGAATATTTTTACAGTCTGTCTCGTTTCATGAATAATTGTTTTTGTTATGGTTTTCTTTCCATTCATTTCTCTTGACAGTTTACTTGATTTTATTTATGGATTCCTCCAGCACATGTGCTAATAACGGATGAAGTAACACTTTGCTCTTTCTGTTGTGAAAGACCGGTTTACACTTTCACCAATGTCATTGTTTCCTGTTCTTGCCTTCTAATCCTGGCTTTGCACCCTGAAGATCAAGTATCTGACCATATGTGAGGATCAGTACATGTTTATGAATAACGGAACTATAGTAGATGGATGATGCTTCACATAAATAATGCTTTCCTTTGAATCACAAAATTGGAATTCTTGACACCTGCATGTAAAGCTGAGCTTCTACCCAAATATGTTTATCTCAGGGTCACAGTTTGCTTTTTCTCACAGCTGAAACAATTATTCCATGAGAAATTGGAGGATAAAAGTCCCTTTCTTTATGTCACTGATTTCATTTTCTAAAGGCAATTCACATTTGTTGGAGAACATACATAATGCCCATCTCTTCCTGTTTCTGTCTTCTGAAATACGGAGTAAATGTCGGCTGCCTTCTCCAGCAGTTGCTGTCAGACAAACACCTCAAGTAAGAAGTGCTCCAGGCAGAAAGCTCTATATTCAGACCCTATTTCAGTCCTGATCTCAGTTATGCACAGTAAGTCAACAAACATGGAGGCGAAAGTGCGGGACTAAATACTCCCCTGTTTGTAGTTACTGTGCTAATTATCCATTGTGTATAGACATCCACATAATGGTGGTAAACAACATTATTTTCATCAAGCCCTCTTTAAACAGTAGACTTAACACAGAATGGCTTAATTAGTTCACTTTAGTTTCAAGTGAGTGGGATTAGCCCTGAAAAGAGGTATATCACTGGCTAACAGTGGTGGTCTACCTACAGAATCAAGGATTAAAACCACTGCAAAAGGATGTGGTTATTATCTAATGGATTCTTTGATCAGAAGATTTTGTTATCCAGTGGGTTCCGTTAAGGAGCATTACCCATGATGGTCCCTTTTGTTGTCTGTGCATTATAATGCTAATTCATATTGATGAAGATGTCCCTAGGGGTGCTGTGAGGTTCCAGAGAGCAGGTCTCATTTTCAGTAAGAGTAAATTGTACTGAATTTGAGTTTTTAAAAATTTGGGTTTGTTTAGAAAATCAGACATTTGTATGAGAAACATATGATAATACTTGATTATCCAAGATATTCCATGCTGTGATACACTGGATGGTAGCAAGCGTGTGTGTGTGTGTGTGTGTGTGTGTGTGTGTGTGTGTGTATGTGACTGGAGAATGAAGCCAGTGCCTTAATTATTCTAGGCAAATGCTCTAACACTGAGCTATACCCCCATATTCACTATAATTTTATGACATTTCCAGGAGAGAAATTTTTGAAATGTATTCAAATTCTAAAAATTTTAAAAACTTTTTTCTCTTTTTTTGACATATTGCTCTTTCTTGCCCTAAATCCATTAGATCTCTTTATCTTATCTGGCATCAACATGTCACTAGGAGATATTTTGACAATATTATTTCTTCCCATTAAGTATTTTAAAAACTGGAACTCATGACTCTGTCCCCTATTCTCCTTGCCAAATGCCAAAATCTCTTCTACCCCCAAAGAAATTCCCTTTAAGGGATAGTAGATCACTTTTAACTCCAAGTCACATAAGACAAAACAAAAACAAAAACACAACCCTACACATTCTTGTTAGAAAGAGAAAGCTCAGCCTGCTTTTTGGTAGTTCTTGCTGGAATTTAGACTGTTAAGATTATCAGTACTCAATAAAGCACATGATGCCAACTGCATAGTCATGGCATCTGAGAAGCATACATGGAAAAACTCCACCAAAACTCTCCAGTTGTGTACTGGTGTGGACAGCAAACACCTGTTGGGAGATACCATGAAGCACATGTTCAGTTCCCTTGTAGGGCTGAAAGCAAGAAGCAGCTCTGTGAGGGATGTTTTTATTGACATGGAATGTGACCCAAGGTATAAATATGACTTAGAGATTTAGCTACTATTGAGATAGTACATATGGAAACAGATCTCTGGTTTGGAGGAGTTGGAAAGCTCTTTTTGTTTTTTGTTTTTGGTACGGGGATCAAACTCAGGACCTTATGCTTGCAAGGCAGGCAGCGGCACCACTGAGCTAAATCCCCAGCCCTGTATTTTTTGAGTTGTATGATTTTTAAAGTCAGTAAAATTATTGACTATTCATTTTTCTGAATCTACTTCCACTAAAGTTTCAAAGCTATTTTGTAGATAAAAATATAAATAATTCACTTCTCGTATTCATACAGAAGTTTTGAGGTTTAGCAGATGAAACCACTCGAATTACCCCAATCATTTAAAAGCCCCTCTAAGTGGCAATGATGATTTCTAAAGACTAAATTGATACACATTAACCTAAGTGTCTCTTTGGATGGCTCTAAAACAAATACAAAATCCGCTTGAAACAAATGCTCTTGCCAGTCTTTTTCAAACATCTTCAGTTTTACAAAGTGCATGAGAATTGTTGAACAGTTAATTTTGCCACCTGAAAATTACATTAGTCAGCATCATGGAGATTTAATGAGCATGGAGACTAAGATTTTAGATGGTCATGGTGGCTTGAAATAGAGTCCGGTTTGGGAATTAGAAGATCTAAATTCTGTGTCCAGCCCATCACTGACTTACTGTGGGCCGTGGGCAAACTATGCAGCTCATGGAGTTTGAAATTCTCCTTGTAAAATGAAGGAATTAGGTAATTTATTAGCTGAGCTCTTTATCATTTCAGTGAAGAGTCATGCAGAAATCTTTTTGTCTTCCACAATTGCCTATATATTTAAATTTTACTAATACAAGTATTAGCTGAATTAAACACATCAGCCAGTAAATGGAAAAAAAGAAATTTGGGATTCAAGGGTTAGAACTTGGAAAGTGGATTTCTTTAGTATCAGATATGACCACAGGGTAGCTTATCGCAGTCAGGAATTTATCTAAATGAAAAACTAAAGGTTGTTGTGGAAGATAAATTCATCGATAAAAGATATCCTATTCCTTTGCCTTGAAATGACTCAGCCTCTTGACATTCAAGTAATGTTGTAGTAGTAGTTTTATAAGTTATGTCAATAGTGATAACCATAAGTTTTCAAATAACTGTTAACAAGTGATACAGATGTTAAGTTTTAAAGAATTAGCAATACGAATGATACAAGGATAATTGTTCTACAAGTGTATCTAAAATGACAGTAGCTTGTCATCTTTACTTTGTCAGTGTCCATCACACCTTACTGTATTTCTCGTCTATGAGTAGATGCAGACCTGTACTGTTAAGCCAAATCATCCTGGTTTTCAATTATAATATAAGCTATTATAGTATTACACATGATGTGATTTTCCTTTTAATATATTTTATGAATTTGTGTAATAAATGAAAAGTAAAAAGAGGGACTTCCAAGGGAGAAAAGTAGCATATGCCTGGTTAAAATATGAGCCTTATCTAAGTATTCCACACATCAGTTGGTTAGAAAGCTGACAACAAAATAATAGAATCTCCTGATCTTTTTAGTCAATTTCCTCTTGACAATAGGCTACTTTTCTATAACTTTCAGCAGATAGGGGGAAAAAAACTTGTTATAAACAAAACATTACAACCTATATCATGTGAAATTTATAACCAGCTGATTTTACAAGGAACTTTGTTTTATAGGCTAAAGAAGAAACACAGGTTACCATGTTTAGCCAGTAGATTTCTTATAATCCTT
Source organism: Heterocephalus glaber (assembly GCF_053883595.1). Taxonomy (NCBI): domain Eukaryota; kingdom Metazoa; phylum Chordata; class Mammalia; order Rodentia; family Bathyergidae; genus Heterocephalus; species Heterocephalus glaber. The sequence continues at coordinate 67,448,840 of NW_028258320.1, forward strand.
CCAGAAGTCGGCAGTAAGGAGGGAGTAAGACTAAGACAGTAGCTTAGTTCCAACATTACAAAAGCTGGCATGATTTATCAGCCTTGCTGGGCAAAAGCTGCCTTCGGACTCTGGCATGAAATCTGACCAGTTATACCAGACCTGAGGTTCTTTTATCTTTTGATCAGAAGATAACAGCTCTTTCTTCCTCCATGTGTTCCCAAACTTATGGCACTTAAGCAACAGTGGCCATTTCTTATGGAAAACTTCTAATGTTGGAGTGCTAAGTCAATCCTTACATATAATGAAAGAAAGGTAGATCACCCACATTCTGTATAGACACTTGACTAGAAATGGAGATGGAAAACATAGATCTCCCTCCATTTCGTACTTCCAGAGAGGCTGAGGAGGGAACCACTACATGGGTCGTTGTCTTCTTGGAAGCCGACTCCAGTTGCAGCAGGGGCACAGCTTGATGGCCTCTCGTTTCTTCCTGTGTCTTCTGGGTACTGAAAACACATTCACTGTCTCCTCTGTTAGGAATAAGGAATTAAGAGGCTTCCCTGTATGATTACACCTTTCCTCTTCCACACTGAATTCAAGGTGTACACAGTGCCATCCTTCTTTGCTTAGGACACTGGAGAGCTTTCCGTGCCTCCTTTGTAGCCACTACAGCCATGGTCACCAGGTATGCAGCCAGGGTGCGTCTCCCTCTGAAGAACTGGCCACACTTTTTTTAGTGCTATATGAATTTGAGTTCACTAGCTCAAGGGTGCCATGTCAGAATATCCTTCGAAGGTGAGTTTAATATATCCATTTTCTTCTCCAGCTGAGCAACACACATCAGAATCTTTATTATCCATGGGCAAGTACCTTCCCACTGCTGAATTTCAGTCAGCTCTTCCAGAAGTGTTCTTGTACTGCTGTTCTGATGTGAAGCCAGCAACTACATCATCAGGAGCATCTTCTTAAATGATCCAGTGCTCTGTGTTGTTGAGGATGTGTACATTTAAAAAGTTATATATATATATATACAGCAAGTTTGTTTTGTTTCCTAATCCCATTCAAATTCTGATAATGTTTTGTTGGTTTGATTTTTATATTCCTTTGTATATTGTATTAAGATATTAATCTTTTTGTTTCTGTTTTCACTTTAGGGGACACTTAACAAATCCACTAGTTCAAGAAGCTTAAAATCTCTTGACCCTGAAAACAGTGAAACTGAGTTAGAAAGGATTTTGCGTCGCAGAAAGGTGACAGCAGAAGCAGATAGCAGTAGTAAGCGAGTTTGAATTCTCCACAGTCCTCTTCATCTCTGAAACCTCTTCCTGTAGTCCCTTTTTAACATAAAACATGTTTAAAAAATTGTTATTACCATATTATTTTTAATGTGAGTGAGAAGTATTGGGTGGGCAAAGGGTATTTCTGAATATCTTATAAGAACTCTAATTGTTTTTTAAAATTCATTAAGTTTATTGGCACATTTTAGGTACACAGTATGATGACATTCATCATTGGAGATTTGTACCTTTACATGATATATCTTGGTTCTTATTTTCCCCCCTTCCCCTGCCCTCCCTTCAACCCTTCCACCCCTCCCTATTTACAAAGACTTTGTTTCCCTTTTTTCCTTTTCTCATATTTATTCTTTTCCCTTCTTTCCTTTCCCCTCCCCCTCCCACTTCCCCTTCCCCTTTTTATTTATTGGTTCATTTATTTATTTGTAGATAATCAGCCATATACAGATCCGATTTATTTAATCTGAGATTCCCTAGTGTAAAGACATTCAGGATGGGTTTGGGCAAGAATATAACATCAAGTACAGGCTCGAGAACCAGGTTGCCTGTTTTTGAATCCCAGTTCAGTCCTTTCTTCAATCCCTTTCCTTAGGCAAATTACTCAACTTTTCTCGGTGTCTTCATCTCTAAAGTGATGATAATAAAAGCACTGCTTCATAGGATTATTTTCAAGAGTAAGTCAGTCAATATATAAAAAGTGTTTACTGCTGAGCCAGGCACAAAGTAAGGACATAGTAATTGTCAGGTAAAAGGGCCGAAGACCAAGACCAGACCAGGCCACAACAAGCCTTTATTAGGGGAATAGATCTGCCAGGCCGTCTCTGAACAAAGGAGAGACAAAAGCAATATAGCCGGGGCAGGGAGAGTCTTTTATAGAGACTGAGGTGGGGTTTGTAGGGGCCGAGGTGGGGTTGAGTGAGGTAGTGACTAGGGAATGGAGGAGCCGGTGATGTCACTAGATGGTAGGAGGTGAGCGAGTATTAGGTTACTTTCTAGGCAGGAACAGGGGCATGCTGGGAAGAAGGGTTTATTTTTTGGTGGGAGCAACCATCTTGGCATGATGTCACACAGGGGAGGGGGCAAGGCACAATAGGAAGAGGGCAGCTACTATACATAATAGCTGCTGAGGTAGTGGGAGACCTATCAGTAATTATAGTTTTAGTAATAGTCATACTTTAGTTACAAATGCAAAAAATCATCTTTACTGTTTATATCCATTTATCTTACTGTTTCAGCTTCTGAAACATGTGAATGAGAAATTACAGCTGTGTCACCAACTATAAAAGCACCATGTAAACAAGGCCAGAGCTCACAGCTTATATTTGAATCAGGTAGCCATGTATTAAGCCTCAGAATCTGTTGCAGAACTGACTTTGTCTTCAGTTGTTTTCATCAGCTTGGTCATGGGAATTAGTAGAAGCTCTTGAGGTTTTCCCCTTGTGGCTAGAAAGGAGACTGACTTTGAAAAATTGCCATAAATCATCAGCAACCATAGCTAATGGGCTGAATCTTTTAGACTCAACTAGGTTGATTTCAAATAGTCCATTGTAACTATTTAAAATCTGCAAAAAAAAAAAAAATTGGGGGGGCGGGTACCTGGGATCAAACTTGGGACCTTGTTCTTGCGAGGCAGGCGATGGCACCACTGAGGTAAATCCCTGGCCTTACATCTGCAAAATATTGAGTCATGTTGACCAAATTTAAGTTGCTAGAATATTAAAGATGAGGTCTTGATCATTTTAAACTCTGTTTTTTACATAAGGATATATTCAAACAATTGAATAAATTGGCTTCTTGGATTAAAATGAGCTAAATACCAGCCATACTTGTATTATGAAAAGATGAAAGCTTTGTTTTCTTATTTTTTAAAAAAAACATAGCTATTCAGGTTCTAGTTCAGTCTGCAAATTCTTCTATTAAAATCCTACAAGGCTTCTTTCTCCCTTCCCCAAATAACCGCCTCTCAGAAAAATTAAAGGGGTGCTATAGGATATTTTTTCATAGGATTGCTTTACACATACAGGTGCTTATGTGTGAATCATCATCTTTTTGTGACTTGATCCATGCCTGAGTTATCCTTTCCATAATTCCATCCCTAAAGTATTCCTGCAGGCATTGCCATTTTTTAGGACTCTATAGATGACCTTTCTTTGTTTTTTAAGGAGAAGGTCATTTACTTCTGTTTTGACATGGATTGTATTGTTCTTCCAGAAACATTCTTACTTCACTCATGAATTTGGTCAAATGTACAACACTCACTGTTTCAGAGTTAGCTTTCAGTGGAAGAAATGAGGGAACATTTTCCTTTTGGTCAATATAGAAATAGAATACTGTAATTCAAAGAGTGGAGAAAGTAACACAATGTAAAGGCATAGTGAGAATCTCTCATTTTAACTATTGTAACCCACTAATATACAATTAGCATAGCATTTGAGGGAAGTTAGAATAAAAGATATAGTTTCAGTTAGAACCACTAGTACATGAATAGAAAAATAAGAATTGTCACTGGCGAGATGGAAAAGAAACTTATACTAAGGGAGTAACTTGTAATTGAGCAGATTTTGAGCTTCCTAATAGCCAAGTCAGAAGAGCAGCAAAATGAAAGAAACAAACTAACAAGTTTTCATCATCTAAAAACAAATATCCCTTTTTTTGGTAGTATAAATATTTTCTTAGCATCAAACTGGAAGAGGCATTTACAATGTGAATCTTTCTTGAAAGGTCATGTAATGACAAAGTAGAAATTTGGGGGTAGGGAATGAGGAAGCAGCTAAAGCCTGGCAGCTACATGGCAGGAGTCAAATGACAGAGAGGAGACCTTGGATAGGTTTCTGCCTTGGGTGCACTTGGGTCTCTGAGATTGTTTGCTTTTGTATACAAAGTAAGTGGGAGAGGACAGGAGCTGAGAATGAAAGCGTCATAAAGAGGCAGCCTGAGTTTTGCAGAACTCAGATCTCAAGTTAGTGGGTATCTCCTCAGGGGCCAGGGACATACCACTTGTTTCAGTGTTTCTTCTGGGCTTAATTGATGATGTTCTCTTGCTTTACCTGCCTCAGTGGCCTGCCATATTGACATCTCACAGAGCACTAAGTGCCTCTTAGAAAACATTGTGGCTTAGGCAGGATGAAGTAATAATCTCAGACATTGTGCATTTTTCTTGATTGCTTTTTATATGTAAGAAAAATAGGAGCTCTGGCTCAGCTTACTTCTCTTCCCCCTTTTTAATTGGCTTCAGTTGCTGAACAAGCAGCAGGCGTTGATGTATTCCGAAACAGATCTTGCCTCCCTACAAGGACAGATTGTTTAAAGCTATCTAGTGCTGTAGTCAACAATTGTTCAAGGGCAGAATAGGGCTGATCTGAAGCAAATCTTGAATTCAATTTCATGTTTATATTTTCAGGAGCTTGCTTTCTTTTTTCTTTCTTTCTTTTTTTTTTATGCTTTTTCTGTCTTTACTCCCACATCCCCATGCAACATGAGGCTTAATAAAAGTAGCTGGGAGGAAAAGCCCTTTTCAACTAGAATATTCAATAATGTCACCACCTGTCTGCCCACATGGTTTAGAGGAAATAAGTAAAGAAGTCCGAGACCAATGCTTTGTGGGCTGGGGCTTTTACCACACCAGAAAGGTTCTATGCTCTGTCTACATGGAGTCAGCAAAAGAGATATTTAAAAGATTGGCTGAGGAATTCTCTAGTTCCTCTTAGCTGGTTTTCCAAATCAGACCTTTATTTATAAAGTTGATGTATTTTACTGTTGTAGTACATCAGACATATTCTAGCCAAATGTAAGAATAAAATTTCAGAGCTAAATATTAATGATCATGGATTAGCTAGTATTTTGAATTGTGCCCACTAGAAGTTTCCATCTTGATAGATGATCCGACATTTCTTAAGGATAAAGAGACTCCCAAGCTTTGTCCTTTACTTAGTAGCACCTTTCAAGGTTATCCTCTAACTTCATTTTTTAGAAATTGTTATTAAATTTGCATATTTGTGACTTCATAAATCCCTATTTTAAAAGCAGTCAGGCTAGAGTTTCCGGAAAGCTACACTAGAATCTTGCTTAGAGGAGAACTACCTACGATAGAATCTTTCTACCTAAAGATAGAAAAAAATTCACGAAGAGGCAAAATTTCAGTGCCCAGAATTTTCAGGTGGGTATGCCAATCATTTCAATAACAAGTTCTATTGTAGTTTTTAAATGCTGTCCCAAAGAACAGAAAAGTCCAAGAAGTAAACAGCCAAACTCTTTGTCACTTAATTTCTATAATCCTGTGTCTGTATTTTAAGAGGCAATAAATCCACTTACTTCTCATTCACATTAAAATGAAAATGTTCATAGAAGCTGTTTAATGCTCAAGAAGCCCTCATAAGCTTTTTAAAAAGATCCTTTTGACATTGTTTCATTTTCTGTTTAAAATGCAGAGCTGAGTTTTGGGAAGAATTAACTCTTGAGAGGTGAAATGGCTCAAGCAGGGCTTTCAGAAAGCCATGCTCTGGGAGAAGAAAAGCATTTTCACAATTCTTGTATTGCTGTGAACACTGGTCAGCAAGGCACTGTAGCCTGGGGACTTTGTAGATTCTTAAAGGTCTGCGTATAATTTCTCAGCATGCTCCTGCGGCACTGAAAAGCAGTAGTGCCACCAAAGCAGAGCAGATTTCCAGTAGGAAAATTTTTTTAACATGCCCTTGAAATTTTTAACAAACTTGGCCTTTTTACATCTTGAGGGATTTTCACCTAATCTGTTTTTCAGTGCCATATTAATAAGTGTCACACAGAATGATTAAACTTGAGGTATGTGTTTGGTTTTAAGGTCCAACTGGGATATTAGCCACCTCAGAGTCCAAATCCATGCCAGTGTTGGGTTCTGTATCCAGTGTAACAAAAACAGCCTTGAACAAGAACACTCTGGAGGCAGAATTCAACAGCCGGTCCCCCCTCACACCTGAGCCAGGTGAAGGGTCCCGTAAATTGGAAGGATGCACAAGTTCCAAGGTTTCATTTCAGTAAGTAACAATGCTCTTTACTAAGTACTATGTAGAAGAATCTGTAAGGACTAACATGTGTTTCTTTTGTTTATTTGTCGTTAGATTTTGGCTTGGCTAGCCAATTCTCTTCTTGCCTTTGATGAGCCAACTTTTGCTTCTAGGCTCTCCTAGCTTAGAAGTTTTGTTCAGATCCAAAACAAATACCATGTCTAAAGAGAGTTCCTTCTCCTAAACTGTTTTGACAATCATATTCTTATTGTACAGAAAGAAATCACCTAGCATCAGAAGACAATTAATGTTTTCAAAGTTAAATGCTTAGATCATCTCTCTTAAAGGTTCCCGAGCAGCTGAAGAAGATACTAGATCATTCACGGCCTCTTTGGATGGTACCTTTGTACAGCCATATCTCCTGGTCCTCAGTGAAAGATGTGCCTTCATACTGCTCTATTCTGAGAAAGAAATGCAATATGTAATCTATATTGACTGACTTAAAAGTGTCACTTCGTCAGAGAGTTCTAGTGGAAGATCACTTTGTTTTGTAACAATGGCAAGCTCTTTTTGAAATCAGTCTACAGTTTTGCTTTAGTTCTCTCACCAGAATGTCAGCTAGTTTGTCATTTAAAGAAAAGGAAGAGGTGAGACAAATCAGATCAGTTGAATATTGTAATCACAGTTAATTAAACCTCTGATTTCCTGTTCTGTCAAGAGAGAAAGAGCCCCTTTTTTGTAGTTTAGCTGTCTTAGCTTAAAAGGTGAAACCTGGACAAATGAAGTTGAAATTCAATTTGGATCTATTTTTGCCAACTGGTATTTTTTCTTCTCTTGCATTTCTCTCATTGGTACTATTAACTTTTTTTCTCTCTCTCTCTTTTGGAATGAATGGCCTTCTTTGCTGATTTACAGTTTTATCTAATTTCATTGTGTTTAAAGGCACATTTTCTCCTGTAGTCATGTGTTTCTTTTGACTAGAGTCATTTGCACAGTTCTTACAGAAAGATGATCTATATTCATTCTTCATCTTTCCTATTAAATTTGTTTAACACCTAATTTGACATCAACAATCTGGGTACATTTGAACCAATATCTAGACACAAAAGCAATTTGGCTGAGACAAGTTAGTTTCTGAGAAATGCATCAGTGTGTGTGTATAGATTTTTTTCCTTTACCATTTTACACAGATAATCTTAATCAGAAAATACTGCAACTCTTTCCTCCTTTTGTCTGCCTTTTATTCTCCAAAAGTAAGTGGAAATTACATTTCCAAGAAAGGAAATGAAATAATTGCAGGCCCAAGGTCTGCAAAATGTGTGTTGAATTGACAGTGAAAAGGATCCATGTGTTGACAGACACAGTTGTTAGATGCCATAAAGGCCGATGTGAAGCTTAATTTATTTCTCATCTTGGTTGTTCAATGACTGCTTAAGAGACACATTTCAATTTAATTTATCTACTTAAAGCACTAATACAAATACTGTGTGCTGCTGTATTAACTTTTAAACTTTGTAACCTAATGCTTGATTATTCAGTTCTTGACATTCTCTAGCTGAAATAACCAGTGCCATATATTTTCATAGACAGCAAATAAGAGCACCTCTCTGAAACATGTTCCTTAAGTACAGCTAAACCAAATAAATCAGAGAATTTTGTTTATGCACAGGGAAATTATTCACTTCTCAGACACATACACTTCATTCATTTATATTTAAACATAGCTTTTTAATGACTATAAGAAGTTAATGTAGTTATCTGCAAGCTTTAAAAGTAAGAATTCATGTTATTTGTCAGGATCTTTTGAAACTAGTCCAGATGCTAGGAATGAGAAGGATTATATTCAGGTCTGTTCTAGCTGGCTTTGACTAATAAGTTTTCTCTATTATACTAATCACTAAGGAGGAGGCAACCGCAGTGTCCTACTTCATAGATTTGAACTACCAAAGCACTTGGGAGCAGGTCAGCAGTGAAAAAACTGAAATGTTTCCTTCGCCTCTTAAATGCATCTTTGCATACTAGTAGCTGCACTTTAATTTTGATCTTTGAGCATACCACCATAGCATTTCCAGTGAGTGGGACTGTCAGCTCTTCACAGGAGTCAATATCAAGGCAGGATGTCAATCACAGTGGTCTCTGATCCATTCATAATTTTCCCAACATGCCCACACCTACTTTCTCTGCAGCCCCTACTCCTCTCACCTTCTTCCTCCTTCCACTTAAGCGTCTTTGGCCAGGTCCCATTCCAGTCTGGGCCCTTTGCTTCTACTGTCCCTTCTGCCTACCATGCTGTTTTCCCCAAGGCTGCATGGCTTTCCCTTGCCTCTATTATTTCTTTGCTCAGATGTCATCTTCTCAGTGTGGTGTCCCCGACCACCACATTTAAAGTTGTAACTCATCATCCCATAAACTGATTCTCCCCTCCCTGCCCCACCTCATTTTCCCATAGCAGTTATCATCTTCTAACATACTATATACCCTTTATTGTTTCTTTTTTCCCTTCCCTGTATTGGAATGGAAGCTCCATGAAGGTAGGACTTTTGTTGTTGTTTTGTTTACTGGTATATCTCAGACACCTGGAGCAATTCCTACCCGATGGTGGGATCTTAGTAAGAGTGAGGACAACTTTTTGGTATTAATTAAATAGCAGAATATCAGTCAGTTAACTTGCATTCTCATTATTCAGCAGTCACAGGGGCATACCAGCTAGAGATGTATTAGAGATTTTTGTTGATTGATTAGATTATTTGGTTTTTTAAATGTTAGCCCAGGAGTTGTTTATATTCCATTCACTCAGTCATGCATATCTTCTTCACTTTTGTACCTACCTGAGGGAAAGTTATCAGAGACACAAGAATACCTAGTGATAACAGAAAGATCCGCTTGTGCTCTGGATTGGCTCAAATGGACAGGACAGTATGCACACCTACCAGAAAGATTTTAAAAGTAAAGGTAGAAACAAAGCTGTTTTCTGCATAAGATCTTTACTTGACTAGAAATTTAAATTTGAAAGCTATCCTTGGAAAGTTTTTTCCTTTCAAAAAATTCCTAAAATCGGGGCTGGGGATTTAGCTCAGTGGTGCCACCACCTGCCTTGGAAGCGGAAGGTCCTGAGTTCGATCCCTGGTACCAAAAAAAAATTTCCTAAAATCAACATGTGATTATTATATTCAACTCCTGTCTATAAATTATGATGTTAGAGATATATTGGTTTATTTCTTGAGATCTATGAGAAAGCAAGAGATACCTTTGATACTTTAATTACAAGTATTCATTAAAATTAATGCTGTTGTCATTGGCATACGCAAAGCAAGGGTGTTTTTTTTTTTTAAGAAAAAAGAAAAGATAATCAGGGCTCAGGGAATTCTAATTTATTCTATTTCTGTTTTAATAATAGCTTTAAATATTTGTTTCCTGTTAATTTTTTCTAATAAGTATATAGTATCTAGTCATAATGCCATAAATCTCATGGTGAATTTGAATTTCATTAATTCTGATTGGCTATAATTTGGATAGGAACTGTGCTATACTCTCCCTTTATGCTATGAAGAAGAAAGAGCGAGCCTAAGCCAATGAATAATATAGCTTGATTGTTGCTCCCTTGACCTTTCTTGTTGATCTAGATTAATCTGATAATGTTAAAATATAACAAGACAACTTTATTCAAGCTAATCAATGAATAGCATGGTCAATCTAAAAGAAAATTCTAAACTGTAGAATTTTAAAAGAAATTATCCTGTTGTTTTCAGACAGCTGTAGCACAGTACTGGGAAATAGGCTAACCTATTGTTGCATAAGGTTGGAGCAACAAGAATGATTTGTGTCTTCGTGGATAAAACCCTGCAGACAGGGGAGGGGAACAGCAAGGAAGCAATATGACCAGTTTTCTAAAACAGCCTTTTACCACATCTGCCCATGGTAGCAAGGAGCACCATTATTTGCAGGACTTGCACTCCGTAATCACACAGACTTAGACTCTGGTCTTGGATCTGCTAATTACAGTCTTTGTGACCTTGAGCAAATTATTTAATGCATGACTCTTTCCTCATGTGTAAATTGAATTTACGAACACCTAGCTTGTAGGGTTATCATATGAATGAGATAATATATGAAAAGTATTTCAATAGATTATTTCCTATTTTGTGTTAAAATTATTAGCAGTTATTATGTTGAGATATGGATAATCGAGGACAAAAGTTAGAGTTGAAAGGTAAGATACTGAACTCTTAGGTGACTGACTGGGTCAGGTGACCTTGGACAGCCCAGGTAACCCTCTCTGTGTGTTTTGTTTTCTTTTTGTTGTGTTTCTGCTAATCTGAAATTAAGGCAGGTCCATTAGGAACTCTCCTGAGTCCTTTCAGTTTCTAGAACCCTAATAATCCCTAACAAACATGGTTGCTTGGTAAAGATATTCACAATTAGGATAAGGAGTAACATGTTTGTCTCTCAGTATTTTATAGATGTATCATAAAACACACAGAGACCCAGAAAGATGAAAAAAATTAATTTTAAAAATGCATAATCAGAACCTGTAAGTGAAAATGATTTGTCTTTCAGCCCACTCATTCTAGCCCTGTCGCTGTTGCCCCAAACACTTGCAGACCCATTTGGGTTAGAGGTGCCTGGTCACAGAGGAAATAATTGGGCAATCTTCTCTGTTTATTTTAGGATAGAGCACATACTGCTCCTCTGACCTTGCATACCCATAGGTAGTGTCATCTCTTTTTGCATCCTGTTCCTAGGGCTAACCTAAGCCATGAGAAGTCATGGTCTCTTGCCAGTAAAACAAAGAGTTTTGAAAAAGAAAGTCAATCTGAACTAACAATGTCTTAAAGAATAATTGGGAAGAGATTCTTTTAAATTTTTTTTTTTGTTCAATAGCCAATAAAGGGGCATACTTTAAAATAAACTTTGGAAATTAGCCTATCAGAATACCACCTAAGCCGCTTTAGTCCTCAGTATAAATTTCATGCGCCCATTTTTAGTTTTATTGCTTATTTCAAACATGCTGAAGAAAAGTTTTTTCCCTGAAGTTAAATACCTTGAAAATGGCTGGCTCTAATCAGGATTAGAAAGGCGCTTTAACAGAAAAAAGATAGTATAATATAAAGGTGAATTACTATGAATTGAGTTGTTTTAAAAACATGCATTCTAAAGCCCCAAATAAATTTATTGTGTCCATTTGATGCTGTGCCTTTTAAAAGAGGAAACGCTTGTGCTTAGTTATTTGGTCATCATATTTTAGGACATCGCTATGAAGGAAGGCAGGACAAATGGTTCTTCAATATGGAGAAAGAGCTGAGAAGATTTCTTTTGAAAAGCAGGAAAGGATTTATTCTCAGTGTGTCTGCACTGCAAAGACAGATCTAAGGGTTGTTCTTGAGGGGCCAGTTGTATCCTTGGGGCCAGCGTTGAGTGGGGTTGCATAGCTAGTGATCCTGGTTGGGTCATAATCTGGTTGACATCTTAGGACTTGTCACAGCGTCTTATCGGCACCATGGAAACCGCTGCTGAGCCAATTTTAAAAGGTTTTAGCCTCCCAAGTCAGGCAGAAGCTTGAGGCTCTTGTGTTCCAGCATCTTGCTTCTCATTTCTGAAAACAGTCTTATCTAGAAGTGGCCTTGCTCTTCTAAATGGAGTTTTGTTGATGCATATTCACTTTTTCTCTTCATTAACTTCAGGAAGGTGAATGTCCTTCTAATAGTTAAAATTAAGCGAGACAGTCACAGTCACCCTCAAAGATGGCTTTTCATTTGAAACTGCTTCACAGGGAGAGGTTGTCTGAAAGGGAGCTCATGTTCCACTGCACTGTAATGTTGTGATCTGCTGTGATTTCTCAGCCCTGACCTTTTATCTTGGTCATTCCCAAAGGTCCTTTAAAGCCACAGTTGCCAAAGACTTCCAGTTAATACTTCTCTAATTCATCATACTTCTCTTCAATCCAGATCCTCCAAAACTAGAAGCTTCATCAAACTCTATTAAATTTCCTTTTAAAACACCAGACAGGCAGTTAGCTTGCTTTTTTTGTTTGGGAGGTCAAAACAGGTCACATTCTGCCCAAGGAGAATTTAAAAAACAAAACCCCACGTAGCAATTATAGGACTTCAATTTCAATACAAAAATGTCCATTTCCAGTAAAACCATTTTTATTTTAATTTGCATTTAATTTCCAGATCTATGGTATCTCTAAATACATGTGACTTTTGGCCCCACAGAGATTTATTTTTGTAAGAGTTCATCTCGTTTGGGCCATTAACTGAATACCAAAGGATACTTGATAAAAGAGAAATTTTAGATGTCTCTTGGTTGGTGTGATCAGTCAAACATTTCCATGAAAGAAAAAAATATCTAATTGCTTTTCAAGTTTCTAATTAAAAGTAGGATTGATTTTATCATTTTTGACCTCTAACTGGGCTCTTCAGTTTTATTCATTATTTCCAGTGTTAAACTAATACCAATATGGAAAAATGAAATGGAAAAATACTGTTTTGTTTTCTTTTAATTGGGCTGGAAAATCTGAGCTTTTAGAAACTGAGATTCTTACTTTTAGGGAACTTGGCATAAAATGATTCCCTTAAGCATTGATCTCAGCTGGAAATTAATTTGCTTGGCCATATAACCAAGAGGTTATATTTCTTAAGAGAGATTTGAGCTAACATTTTGTTCAAATGGGGACTAGGGGAGTTCTTTTAGTCTCTGTCAGGGAAGGAATGGGTTTTGCTCCTGTCATTCCTACCCCATTTCTTTATCACTTCCTCTTTCTTTCTGTCCCGTGTGTGTGCGCGCGCGTGCGTGTGTGTGTGTGTGTGTGTGTGTGTGTGCACGTAAGCTGACATGCTCCACATGAAGGACTGGAAGAAGGGCACTTTCCCTGTACTTAGTAAACATTTATTTCCAAGAAGAGAGCACTAGCTAGCAGAATGAACCACATGGACGTTCCTGCTTAATTTGATGCTCTTATACAATTAAAGGATTTGCTCTGCTCTCAACTGTAATCTTAGTACTGCTGAATTGTATACTGACACTGCAGGAAACAGCTCTGTTCAGCAAAAGCACTATTACAATAGTTCTCCGTGTGTACCTGTACATGGACAATTAAGTTTGAACAACAAAATTAGCAGAACAACTGGACGTTCTGGAAGTTGAGATCCCTTTGCTTAGTCTTTTCTTCCTGCCTCCCAGTCCACCCCAGGAGTTATCCTTTGGACCACCGGAAAGATCAGCCACCAGTATTGTCTTACATGTGTTCTGAGTGGCTGTACAGACAGCAGCTTCTTCCACAGTAATTGTTCAGGATGTATTACACCTAGTGCAAAAATGACTGTTAAAATGCTGTTGAGTAAATCTCAAAATTACAGTTAAAATGCTGCTGAGTAATTCTGAATTCTCTCAAAGAATTAATTGCCTTGTAACATTTGCTCTCAGTTGCAAGCACCTATGATTTTATAAGACTTTGTATAAAATATATCATTTCTGTAAATTGCTTTTCAGTACTTTGTAGTTTTTTTTAAAACCATTTTTCAATAGTCTCTGTAGTGTTTGTTTCCTTTTATTTGTACATAGCGAAGTACAATGGAGTTTTTAAAGTTTATTCAGATAGAAGTAGCTGATTAAAATGTAACAGCAATTTTAGATCTCAGGGTAAACTGACCAAACTTTAACCTGGTAAATACATTTCATTTGGAATATAATTTATCAGGGCTGGCGATTTAGCTCAGTGGTGCTGCTGCCTGCCTCACAAGTGCAAGGCCCTGAGTTTGATCCCTGGAACCAAAACAAAACATCAACAACAAAAAATCAAACAACATTAAAAAAAAAAGAAATATAATTTATCATGTAACTATGAAAAGTGGCAAATTGAGTCCTTTGTGACTTTCCATCTTAAAAGAGTTCAAAGTACATTGAAAGAATTATGTTTTTTAAAATATTGTCCCCCCAAACTTTGAAAGCACAAGCATTTTGTGTTTAGTGTCTTTCTTATAGAGCCAGTTTTATGTATGGTGAGTTTTGCAGTAGACATGTCTCATAAAATATTCTTGTAAATAATGCTTGGCTTTTAATGAATTTTCACAGTGATTAAAGTTGTGCAAAAGTGTGCTCACTTTGGCAGCACATATACTAAAATTGGGCAGAATTACAAAAAGCTGGAATGGAACCTAGGAAAAGGTGCCCCACTCCTTTCATAATCTTTGCTGAGCTAAACTCAGTCAGTTCACACGTGTCAGTGTTGTTTTTGCTGGTGGGTGTGATGCACTTTCAGAATCTGTAAATATCTGCCATACAGCTTGCGCTAAAAGATCCAGGGTAGTCTTCACGGTGCCCATGATGATCTGGGACATGAGACATGCCTGCGTGGCACTTGGGAAACTAGAGGAAATATTGCCGAGCATGGACACAGGGATCTTTGCCCAGCCATTGTTACCACTGTTCAAAAGGAACTCGTATTAATCTTAAGGACCAATCAGCCTCTAGAGGCTGATGTCAGATTCTCAAACACAGAGACATTCTGTTCAATGTTGTTCTTTTTTTATAATTAAAAATTCAGTCTATTTTTCCTACAAAGAGAAGTAGATGCAGATTGACAAGGTAATATATTTCTTGAGCTAAAATGGAATTTTAAAGAAAGTACGCAAAGCCAAAATTTTAGCTTTGTTCTACCTTCATTATATTTAAAAGTATGAGAATTGGCAGTAATATAGAAAGTTTTTAAACTTCATATTGTGAGGTTTTGGACAAGTGTGTTAAAGGCTCTTGAAAAATAGAGTTTCAGGAAGAAACAATAAAAACTATCTCTGCTGCAATGCTACTTCTGTTCACTGCTCTAGTTAGTAACTGTGTAAAGGGCTTGAAAAAAAAGTACGACGTATTTTTACACTAGGGAAAATAGAAGGCTGACTTCCCCTTTGGAGTTTTCCCAGGAAACTACTTTATAAAGACAAATTTAAATCTTTCCGTTTTCTGTCCTTGAAGGTGGTAAATATGATTGTGGTTTTATCCATTTTTATTGTAAATGAAACAGAGTTCAGACCGTCCGGCTGTGCGTCATTTGTTGGATGGCTGCCACAGACTAATGCAGATGTCCCACTGGGAGACCAGAGAAGAGCTATACTTTGATTCACCAGATTGTGTTAAATAGTCCAGCTGTTGCGATTTGAAAGATAGTTACCTCAGAAGTGAAATAGAAATGAACTTGGCATTTATGCCTCAAACCATTTTTATACTGTTTGGCAATCAGCTTTTCAGAGGTAGCATTTTATAAAATAACTCTCACCGCTTAAAAGTTTCATTCACTGTAATGTTCAAAATGTCCCACCTTTATATTATCAGTAAAATTAAGCTTGAGTGATATGCAGAATTTGCATGAAATAAGCATTTTCCCCTTCATTTCATGAGCTTTGATTGTATTCAATTGAGCTCAGAACCATGTCGATTAGGGCTCTTTTGGGCATTAGTTAATTTGAATTGCAGCCGAAATGTTAGCTAGAATGTTGTTGACTATAATTGAACATGGAAAGTTGATTTTGAAAGGAATTTCATTGAATGCAAACAATGATGTGCTTTTTAAAAATTAGAATGCTGTGCTTTAGGCTCTTGTGACACAGTCCGAGAAATCACTGAATCTCTTTATAAAGTTCAGCTTTGGCAGAACCATTTGTGATTGTTCTGATTCTTGTGGTACCGGAAGAGTTTGGAGTCAGGTCTTTCCTTTTACCAGTAAGGGGCCCTGCCAGATGGAGCCCACATTTTGGCTCTCCTGCAGCTAGAGAACAGTAGCTACTTCCTGAAAGGGCACCCACCTTGTACTTGGGTATGAGGCTTCATAGGGTGGCACAGATTGGTATATTGTGTTTAAGCTTTTATAATGCTTGTTGGTTTTGTTTTTGTCTTGAAATTGCATTTGAGCAAATGGTCTAAAATGACCCATGAAAAATATCTATTTGAATGGATCATGAATGACTACCAGTATTTTGTTGCAAGGAAAAAATACTGGCCAGGAAATCAAGATTCCAGTTTTTGTCTTGTATCTGCTGTCAACAAGTTGTGTGCCTTGGACAAATCATTTCACCTCACTCTTCTGGACTCAACTAACAAGAGGCTACATTAACTCATGTTAGTGATCCCTTTAGCTTGAATGTGCCAGGATTTTAGTTTTACTTCTTGTCACCTGAGACATGTAAGTTTTACTTTCAAGTCTTCTTGGACACAGGAGAAAGGCTGCCATTTTTATGAGTACTGACTTTGAATTACTTATTTGTAGTTATTGTCCTTTGGTGCTGCATTAAAGCAGAAAAATTGAACAGAATAATCATATTCTACAACTCCCATTGGATTGTTGCATCTTTGCTTCCAGGATTTTTATCTTGGGGAGAAGCTTCAGACTTGATTTGCCACCGTGGCTGCCTTGAATGAGAGCTTGGATTCCCTGTACTGTCCCGAAAGGAGCTCTCTGGCTTTTCCTGTTGGATGAGGATGGAAATAGAGAGATGAGGCTAGGAGAAAGATCCCTAATTCCAGAAGAAACTTTGGGCAGTTCCCCAGGGGAACCAGAAATGGACCTAGTGATGTCCAATGGGGAGGAACTGCAAACTACAGAGGGGGAAAACCCAAAGAAACCAAGGGAGAGTTTGAAGGGATGAACATTATAGTTACAGATCTGAAAGATGCAGATGGACATAAATCAGTAAACATACTCAGATTAGCCTGTGGCATCCATGTCCTGTTTCTAGGAATAGGTGCCTTTGGGAAAAAGCATGCTATTGTGGATGAGGAGGGAATTGGGGATGGTTCCCAACTCCTGCTGTGGCTCTGCCACTGACTGAGCTGCTTATTCTGGGGCCAGGCTTTCCCCTTCTGCACATCCCATTGCCTTCATATTTCCCTCATCTGTACAAGGATGTGTCAGACTAGATGACTACCTTAATCCCTTTCTGCCCTCACCCCCTAGGTCCCTAGGCTGTGGTCATTACCCTGGAGAACCCAATCAGCTCTGTTTCAGTGCAGAGTCAAATAGCCTGCCCACTGTGCCTTGGTTGGTGACAATCAACAAAGGGGTTCTCAAACTGGGACCTGCAAGTCACATAGTAGGTCAACTGCACCTGAGAAGCTTGCTTCAAGAAAGACAATTCTTTGGACTGAGGCAATTCTAGGATACTTTCAGCCTAACATTACATATTTCCCGAGTTTTCTGTTCAATCAGGCTGCTCGTTGTTCCCATTGTGGAGCCCTGAGAGCAGTCACTGGAGGTGTTAAGCCCCCAGCTGATGCAGACACCTTTTTCTAGGAGGTGTTTATCACCCTTCATCTGCAGATACTCAGGGCCATGGAAATACCCGTGTAGTTCTTCAGAAGTGATGAAGGTTGGTATGGGTCGACAGAAGTTGTTTACCCAGAATGTCAGAATGATAAATCCCCCTTTGCGTGGTTTGAGATTGGCTGGCTTATATACAGGTAGGCTCAGAATCAGGCTGGTGAAGCCAGACTGGTCTGGACCTGCAGACTTCATTGTGGCTTTCACCAAAGCTTAAGCTAGGCTGCAGCTTCATTTCCTACAATCTCCTTACCCATTTGTTTCAAGTTTAGAGTTGACCACAAGAGAAATGTGCATGATATTTAGAAGTCAGGAGTACAGCTGATGCACTGTTGTCAGTGTGCTGACTCATCTCACTGGTATGTGCAGTGGCTGTCCCAGGTTTCCCCAGCTCCCCCATCTTCTCCTCTAGCTTCTCCCCATCCCAGGCCAGGTGCATGTGGAAAAGCTCCAGCATAGCCTGCATCATCAGGATCTGTGAGTCTAGGAGACAGGTACATCTCTAGTCTGTCCTTGGTTTCTGCAACTTTTACAGTGATCCTCCCTTCCCTTTATAGCTGCAAGAACAACTTAATTCAGGCCCAGCATCAGACACAGAGGGGGTAGACTTCCATAGATGGACTGATAGCGCCCTCAGTCGCCTAAGGTCTCATTCCCACGACAGGTCCTTTATATCACTTAGTGGTATTCCTGCTCTGATCATAGGTATTTAGATGCTGCCTGGGTCAGAGAAAGTCAAAACAGGTATCACTGTGGACTGCATCCATATGGATCCCCAATGCGTAGTAGCAGATACCTTGACAAAATGTTCTTTGGCTAAAGTGGATGGTTTCTAATGCAGATAAAGGAGTCTTTTTTTTTTTTTTTTTTTTTTGGTACCGGAGATCGAACTCGGATCCTTGCACTTGCGCAGCAGGCATCAAAACCACTGAGCTAAATTCCCGGCCCTAGACAAAGGAATCTTAATGGAAGATTTATGGAAGATCCTGTCCAGTCTATCCTTCAGCTTCCTGATGAGATTGACTTTTACCACCCCTAAGAAAGACAGTTATGTGATGATGACCAAGTCACATAATTAATATAACCCAGTAGCCAGAGAGAATGATTTTCAAGCTTTTGTTTGGATAGATCTTGTAGTATGCACTGCTCAGAAAGTGGGAGGAGTGTGGTTTTTTTGTACCTATCACTGGGTCATGCAGTAGTGGATTGTATGTTCTGTTGTTTTATGAGACCTCAAAACCTATTCACACCAAAGCCTTGGTTTCTCTCTATTCATTCTTAGCCTTTCACAGTTTTAATATTTGCTCATTTATTTAAAAATGATCTGCACAAGGTGCTGGGGATATATTGTGAATAAAACCCAACAGTCCCTGCCTTGTGGATGCTCACATGGTAATCAAAGAGATAGGCATGAAACACCTAATTAACTGTGGTAACTCCAGCAAAGAAGTGTTATGTGGTAAGAGACTCTGCTGGCATGTTCGACGGGCTGGAGAGGTCAGGGAATTGTGGAAACCAGCACCTGGAGAGGGGCTGGCACTGGCCAACAGCTCACCAGCACAGTCAGAGGTGGGATAGTGTTGTGGTGGCTTACAGTTAGCAGTGAGTTCTCTGGGACAAAAAGGCCCAATCCTGGCATTGTCCAAGAGGATCAGAAAAGTCTTAAGAGCCTTGGCCCTGACTGCTGCTGCTGCTGCTGCTGCTGAGAGACCACCAGGCACAGGACAGAAGCCCAGTGGTGAGGTTCTCCTGGTAGGTTCTGACCATAGCTTCTGAGAGAACTAAATGCCAGCAGTTTCATTTCCTGACACACTGCAAGAGAGACTGTTTCAGGGACACCTCTGTTCCTACAAGGAAGCTGCCACCCATCCAGCCTGAGAAACAGTAGCCTCTTGCATCAGAAGAAGGTAGCTTCTGTGGAAAAAGAAACTGCCTGGGAGACTCAATAATAAATTTCTCCAGAGCCAGATCCTTCTGGTTAGAAAAATGTATGGTGACTTAAAATTTGAACTTGTTCCCTGAACCTTCCTATCTGGCCCATCACCCCAGGTCAGCTGTCTCCTAGCTGTTATGGCTGCAGTTGGCACATCTCTTACCTGGCCCTTGATGACCAGGAGTGACTGACTGTCCTCTCCCTGCACCTCTTCAAAGCTAATCTGCAGCAGGGGCACCCAGGGGGAAGAGGGAAGGAAGGGGTTGTGTGGGCTCCTTGCAGGTAAGTGAGGGTGGCAGGGCAGGGGTTGGGATGTCAGGCAGTGATGGGAAATAAATGGACAATGGAGCCACAAGCTTTGTGCTTCCTGAGAAGAACATGTGATTAAGCAGGTAGGTGTGTTTGGCTTTTTCTTTGGTACTGGGGATTGAACTCAGGACCTTGCGCTAGTGAGGCAGGCGGCGGAACCACTGAGCTAAATCCCTGGCAGTGTTTGGCTTTTTAATATTTTCTTTGTTAATCACTCTTTTCTGCCTTCTTCTGGCCTTGTGTTCCTAATATGTAACTTGCTAGCTTCATTTTTTTTAATGGCTGGCATCTCAAAGACAACTGTGCATGCTGATTAGATAGAATATTGGGGGGGGGGTTCTGAATTCAGGAATATGAAAGAAAAAATGCTTTCTCTCTCTACTTTTTATTTTTCTGTTTAACTCTTCATCTCATAGGCCTCCCAGTAACATTGGATACAGGAGAAAATACATTGGCAGTGAAAACAAAGCTGAACCAATTGTAGTTTTACATCCTGTTTCCACACACGAACCCCAAACCAAAGACCAGGTTGCCAAGAAAGATCCAGCTCAATGCAAGCATGATGAAGGTGAAACTAAACCAGAATTCAAAGAAGACAGCATTGAAAAAATGAGAGAGACAGACACCTCCAGCTGCTGATCCATCAGCCAGAAGGCTGACATGTTTGGAAGTCCTTTTCAATAAGCACATGATTCAGTTTGGTGTATTGTTAAGGGCTATAGACATTCCGTCTGGTCACTGTATTCACAATATAGCTTCTTTTCTGGTGTCACTTTTGTAAGTAGCAACTATAAGCATAAATAAGCTGTTTAGCAAAATATACACATTCTAAGTAGTTTTTGGGTTTTGATCTTTATAGAGATAAGATTTTTTCCTAGTTACTGTATGTATGAAGTATGGCTTTGTTTAGAAGATTACAAAGGATTCAGATGTTGGTATCTTTTTAGGAAATGTGCATACCACTCATCAAATTTAGTAATGTTGAAAGTTTGAGGTGTTTGTGATAGTTGAATAAACAGAACTGAACGACTTAACATGATATAACCCGCCCCCCCCTCCCACCACCAGGACCAAACACAGTGGCTTGCACCTATAGTTCAGCTATTCTGGAGGCTGGGGTAGGAGGATTATTTGAGCCCAGGAGTTTAAGGCCAGACTGGGGAACATAGACCATGACTCAAAAACAAAACAAAAATCCCTCAAAGAAGCTTCTGTTTTGGATCTCATCCTCTTTAGATAATCTGCAACAGCATGGAAAGGGTGGATCCTATGGCATACAAGCTATTTTCTAAGGTAGACTGGGATAAACTTCGAACTCAGGAGCTGGCATCAAAGTAGTTGTCTCTTAGTCAACATGAATTGCACACTTTGTTAACTACTGGATGGAAAACACATGCTATTGGTTGTGCCTAAAGCCTCCCAAGGACCTCAGTGGGAATGTTCTGGTGGCCTGAGTATGGAATTGAGGTGAAAATCCAAACCTCGAATCAACAGTAATATCTTCATAAATCATGTTTTCTATACTATGAGTTCATTGTGTTTTCCCATATACTAATGTGGCCCAAGCACCATATTTAATCACAATTCTTATGTACAGTGAAGATAAATGACAAGGACACATTTTTCTTGCTTCATTGCCATTCTGTATTATATAGGTTTTTTTGTTTTGTTTTGTTTTATTTTAAAGAAATTAAGTGGTAGTTAGTCTCTCAAAATAGTGTTTCAGGCTACCACAGTGAATAAATAGAAGTGTAATCAGGGATTTAAAAAAAAAAACTTATGCAGCTTTTCAAAGTCAATTGTTTCAAAATTGGTGTTTATTTAAAATAAGTGGTAATGTACTTGAATGCACTTTTTATGACAATGATTCAGTAATAGTAATTTTACTATTAAAGTGAAAGGTTTAGTTTTGTTAGCATGACTCAGCATGTAGCTGTCAGGTGTTCCTCACCTAAGGGCAAAAGAAAATGATAGTAATAATTGCAGTAGTTGTATTGTATTGTATTTTTGCACATGTGCTAAGCAGAGGCTTGAAGACGTGGGTAGTCAGGTGAATGTACTTCCTCAATTTGGAGACAATTATCTTTCTATAGGTTCGCTACTATTTCCATGTTCTTCCAGTGATGACTTACGGTTACCTATCAGATTACTCATAGGGCATTTAAATGTAATGTTTTTTCATCTGTATGTTTTGCTAACTGAATAATAGCACTATGTGATATGCTAACTACAAATTGATTAATTCACGTAGACAAGTTATGTTGTGCTGTGATTTGAACTCTCCTTGCCACAGTGTATTAAAAAGAAGCACCAACAGCTTCCCATTAAGGGTCAATTGTGGTTTTTGACTTTTTAAATTTAGTTCTCCAACCTTACTGGCCTCCCCCACTTTTCTAGGAATCAAATCCAGGGCTTTGCAAATTGCTAGGTAAGTGTTCTACCACTGAGCTACACTCCAGCTCCAAAATGAACCAATCTTGATATTCTTAATAGGAAAATTGTATAAGAGTTGGTAATTTTAGTAATTTTTAATGATCTAAAAATGGTTTGCTTTGACCATTTTACTCCGTATTTCTTGATGTGATCCTCCTTCCTGTGTCCATTATCAGTCTCCTGGTTTGTATATTACACACATATAACACTATGTTTCCCTATTTCAGCATACACATCAGCAGGATAACATGATTATGAAAACACCTTCATTCCCAGCAGAAGTTAGCCATTCAGTGAGATGTGCTGGCTGGACCAAGCATCAGTTAGCACCTGATATTTGCCTTTCTGAGCTTCCCTACTTTCCTTCCTCATGATCACAGAGTATTTTAAATTACTATGGTACAAGGATATTTGATGTAAGATATTTATTCACCTTTTTCCTAGTTTTTCCCTTTTCAGCTCAGTTTTGAGGGGTTTTTTTCCCCTCTGCTGTGTTGTCACCAAAGCAATTGGTCCCAGATAGGATAACATAGGGAGTCTAGTGCGTCCATCTTCAAAGTGTGTCTTTAGTTACTTGCACAAATTTTTTTTTTTTGGTACTGGAGATCGAACTCAGGACCTTGTGCTTTCAAAGCAGGCACAGCACCACTGAGCTAAATCCCCAGCCCACTTGCACAAAAATTTATCTACAATCTACTATAACATTTTAAAGTTGGAAGGTATTGCATGCTTTTGTCTTCTTTGTAAGGACATCTATGCTTCTGTTTTAGGAATGTAGATTAGGTCTCTCTGCTTCTGTTTTCTTAACTCAGGCGGATGCACTTTTATACCCACAGTGGGGCAGAGGGATAGAGGCCCTTTGTGCTGTTCCTATGAAAGAAAAGGAAAATGTCTCCTCTTCTGAAAAAATAAGAATTTAATTGAAATTCTTGTACCCTTTTGTGTCTGAGCTAGTCTCCAGTTCCTGACCTACTGCCATTTTAGCAGTTGATCCGCGCCCTGTGGGAGTTCTGATTGGCAGGGGTCATCAGGGCCTTTAGCACCCAGCTTTGTTTTACCTGAGTTAAAAAGGATGGTTGGTTTGGCTCTGACTTCTCATTAGTAATTCCTCCTTCCTAAACTTTGTGAACAGGAAAAGGTCTGTTGGACAGGAAATAGTACAGGTAAAAATTATTGTTGATTATCTTTCCTGATCATGTTAGGTTGTATGTCAGGCAAATGATAGTAGTCTGTATCACAGTCTTTAAAAAATCTGGATTATTTTTTCTGAAGGTACACTTCCATCATGGAAGAAGTTTAATTGATGTGCCAATAAACTGTAAAGAGTGGGTAACCATCTGGCATCACCACTGCCCTTATAAGACTCATCAAGCAGTGCTTATGTATGGACTGGAAGTCTTCAAGTTTCTTCCAAGCACTGTCCCACTTTCCCTGTCCCACTGTCTTTAATCTGGGATATGACTAGTTTGTTTCATCTTTCACAGATACTACATGTTATATAAATATTTTATATAATACAGACTGGAAAAAATATAAATAAGTTATTAGCATTCTAAAAAGTCTACATTAAAACGCTCACTTTCCATTGGTGGTGAATTATCAAGTGAATTAACGTTAAGTAGACAGCATTCTGGGTTGAAACTAAAGTGCTAACCTGGTTAAGGTAATAAATAATCTCTTTGGTTAACTTAATCGTTTTGCTCTGGTTTATAATTTTTATCACAGTTGCATGGGATATTGTCATATGATTTGCCTATGTGTGTATCTTTAAGGATATTTGCAAAGGCTGTGTGACTATCCAGCCATGTTTGTCTTGCCTTTAAGGTGAATTTTCCTTCCAGTTTCTCCTGCACTACTGTTTGTTACTAAGAATCAGGAGAAGCAGTGGTG
This sequence comes from Heterocephalus glaber, assembly GCF_053883595.1. Lineage (NCBI taxonomy): Eukaryota > Metazoa > Chordata > Mammalia > Rodentia > Bathyergidae > Heterocephalus > Heterocephalus glaber. The sequence continues at coordinate 67,472,969 of NW_028258320.1, forward strand.
ACCACAAATTGTGACACAGTCTCCCAACATAGAATGATGTCAACCAATTCTGTACCTCACGCTCTGAGAGGCCGCCACTGAGCCAATTTCAGATTGTAGCTTTGAGAGGAAGAGGCTGGCTCTACCATGAGGACATTAATTTCCCTTGCTTATACTCTTCAAAAGGAGAGGACCTTGGTGCACTTAGTAAAGACTTATACAATAGATCAGAAGTCTAAACTTAGCCAACTCTCTCCTGCAGGTTAGTGCATAGAAATATATATAATTTGTAGGAAAACCAAATAGTAATCCTTTTAACAGGACTCAATCATATAAAGCAGTTAGATGTCATTATATACCTATAGGTGTATGCTTGAATACATTTGTTTCTGGGGTTCCTCTGCTATAACCCCAACAATGGCTGACAAATGTCAAGAGGCAAGTCAACATATATGTCACATCCTTTTTAACCATTTGCCAATCCCCTTTTATATTATAAATGGTCTGGGCATTTAACAACCTGAAGAGTATTCATTTCACTGATTTATTACTTTATACCTTTTCTTGTTTCAAAATGATATGAGACTCACAAAGATAAAAGTAAAAAAAGCTCAAATTTAAGACAAAGACATCAGGGGAAAAGGGAGTCAAGTGTAGGAAAATAAGATGAAGTTCTTTGGCTATTTTAAAAAGTCTTGTCACCAGCTGCATCCGGTTGGCTGCAAAAAGATATCTGTGCATCTCAGAACACAGGAGCTGGACACCTGTTCCTGGCATTGAGAGCTTCTTACAGAATTAGCTTCTATTTTGGAGGTGTTCTGATTTGTAAAGGACAAGATGTCGTAGAACTGGCAACAAAAATATTGCCTCTAGAAAAACTAGATCATGAACTTGCACATTGGACAGTAGAGCTAGTGTCCCCATGGAAATGTGATGACTGTAAAACAAAGTTCACAGACTTTCAGGCCAAAATATTATATATGTATTTTACCAAACAGTGGAATTACAAGAATGAAAAAGCACACCTGAATTAGTGAAGGTGAAGAGCAGAGCCAATATAGCGACATTTTACACCTACCAGTCTAATACCTTGGTGTGGCTGTACCCCAGGGTACACCCCATCCAGAATGTGGTCACGATCTAGCTGATTCTTCCACAACCTCTGTGGGGAAGATAGGTTCCCGGGGCCCAAGCAGCTCACCGGCTGCAGTGGCAGCAGCTTCAAGTGCCTTTTTAGCATCCTCATTAAAGTAAAAAAAGGTGTGTTCTTCATTGAAACCTATTTTAAAAAAATTAAGTTTATTGTCTAACCCAGTGGTGCCATTTTTGGCATTATATTATTTGAAGGGATCATCATCAGAAAAGGCCAGAGGAGTACAGCGCCATCAGAAAGGATCCAGAATCACTTTGATTATGTATTCACCGTACAAAACCATTGTCCTATTCAGTTTGCATTGTACCCGGTAAGACCTTCTGGAGTTGTTTGCTGTTCAGTGGCATAGGCTTAGCAGAAAAGGAAAAGAGGAAGCTGAGCTACAGGAAAGTCCAGTGCTATATGTGAACACGAACCATTGCCAAAGACTCAAAGGGAGATGATGGCAGAAGTGGACTGTTCTAGAAAGGTCCATATAGGCAATGATGGTATTTTAGTGGCTGGATTTTGCCAGGATCTCCTATTCAAAAGTAGGAATGGAGAGGTTTGTTTTGCCAACTTTGCCAGTTCTCCCTTAATATTTACTGCCCAGTGTCAGAGAAATTCTCAATTCCTAATCCATTCCAATACCTGGGGTTCCACTAGCACCTGAAAGGGGGTAAGCCTCTAGTCCCTGGGGTCTTTTTTCCTGCCCTGGGGTCTTTTTGATGCCCTGCAACAGCTGTGTCTCTTGTGAAGGCTGCCCTGAATTTGTATGAGTGATCATTTTAGGAACCTAAGGCCTCCACGAGTTCAGAATGACAAAAGTTAATCAGACAATATATAGAACAATATAATTGACCTATTTGAAAAAATGAGCTTTTGCATTTCACACCAAAACACAGACTAACTTTTGAGTGCCTTTACATGGATCAAAAATAGTTTCCCAATTATATCTTCATTTTCTATGAAGGGTGTGTTTCAGGACCACTGCATATATGGTAAACATGACAAATTTTAAAATCACCATCTTTGTTGATCTTTATAAACGACTCTGCATGCTATGGCCTCTTTTAGGCCATCACAATCAATAATATAGAAAACAAAAATGCATGTTTAGGATGTTTCTCTCCAGCCAGTACACAAGGTGTTTCTTTCCATGCAAATTTATAAAGGTTGGATTTCATAAATGACTCGTTCACTTCTCTTGAGACCTTGAACTTTCCAAGGTACATTAAAATTAACATGCTGCCTAGTTGTTTTAAGTGGAAGAGTTGTCTCCAGGAACCATCAGGAAAACATCTGCCTGTAACTTTCACAGGCTGTGAAGAAAAGCCTCTATAATTTGGACTATAACAAAAGGTAGGCTTGGAGATTCCAATCAATTAATTCTATTGAAAAGCATCACGCAGCTTATTCAAGAGAAGAAGGGCAAGAGTTTTAAACATTCAGGTAAATAGATAATCCATTAAGACAACAATATACATTGTACCAAGTGCCATCCTCGCTTTGTCAGCACTGATTTACAGTCTCTGGATTCCCGAGCCCTCCTGCGGGGGGACTTCTATTCCCCCTCTTCCCATCTTTGTTCCCTTATTCATGGCTAAGCGAAAACAAAGTGAGAGAGTAGCACATACCCAGTGTTTCATTCTGGACAAGTTCTTCCTCTATAGTAAGAAGGCGGTTGTACTTGGTCACCCGTTCACCACGAGAAAGACCTCCCAACTTGATAAACCGGACACCGAGTCCAACGGCCTGAAGGGGGGAAACAACTTATTTTAACTGGGGGTGTCACGTTTTGCTTAGCTACAAACAGTTCTTTAAAGGGGAAGAAAACTGTCATGGTGCGCTGTTGGGTTTTTTTCTGTTATAGTTTCATTTTTATCTTTATGTAAGTAAAGTGGTGTGCTCACAAGACAGGAGTGTTGAAAGGCAGAAAGATGGTGTGACTGACTGCCCATCAGACGTTTTACTAGTCGTGTAAGCATGCTGATTTTATCTAAGAACAGTCTGGCCTTTCTCACTTCATTTTAGGAGGGAAGATTGCTAGTACACACCCCAGTTATTTAAGTGTGCTTGTCATTTTCCCTGGACTTCAATTGTGCTTCTTTTTAAAAGTTCAAAGATTAGCTCTTTGCAAAAGGTAGCTGTCTGGGAGGAAGCAAGTCTATTTCATAAAAGGTTACATGACTTTCTCCACCAAAGACTGCATTTCTCTGAAATAGCAATTCGTGATAAAAGCAGTGTTTTGGCAATTCTGCAGTTGACCAGCATTCAGCACTTACCAAATCGACAAGGCTATCATCAGAGGACTCTCCTTCTGTACTTCCAAGGATGGCAATGTGCTTCTTACCTGGAAGAGAAATTCCTTCAATTTTGTATTGCACAGAAACAGCTCACATAAATGAGAGCTTCTAGAGTCAAAATGAGAAATTTTCCAGATTTAAAACCTTCCTGTCAAGGGCCAGGGATTTAGCTCAGTGGTTTTGCCGCCTGCTGCATAAGCGCAAGGACCTGAGTTCGATCCCCGGTACCAAAAAAACAAAACAAAGAAAACCCTTTCCTGTCAAAAGTCAAACACCACCAAAGACTTTTAATCCAAAGATTTGCATTTTTATTGCCCTTGTTTTATGTGTTTAGTCCTTTTCCTGGGAGCTTAACTTGCTGTAAGTACAGAATACCATGTTTCATCAAACTTAGGATACTTTTGGGGTAAGATGTACCATCATTCTATCACCAGTGAGAAGGGGGGAATTCCCAGATCAGACTGACACGCTCCTAAGACCACAGCTATAAAACATGATCTAATTTTGCTGCTGTTCAAGTAGAAAAATCTGCATTTCAAACAAAATAAAAGGAATCTGTCTTTCTGAATATTTAGAGCAGTGTTCATACTATTTAATTATTTGATGGCCTCAAAACCCTTTGAAACTTGCCAATCTATGAAGAGTGTAAGCTAGTGACAACAGTGACAGTGTGCGTTTTAAAGACAGGACCCATCTGAAAAGGAGAGAACACCTGCTAAGTGGTGGGCACAAGGGGAAAGACCAGGACTGGGGCCTCCCATCAGACACCCTGAGCTAGCTCTACCTGTACCTGTCAGCCCTTCCCCTGCGACCTGCCCTGGCCCCAGCTTCCAGTGTGGCTCTGCTTCTTGCTTCAGGTCTGAGTAAGGTCTTGTCCCCAAAACCTGGTCATGTTATTTATGTAACAGGATGCCCATGAACTCACTGGAATTTAGTCTAGTGAGGGATACCAGCCATTAAGTAGACAATTCATTGTGGTCAGCATTACAAAGAGAAACTATGAGATGCTACAAGGAAGGTTCAGAGCAGAACCACTTAGAGGTAGAGAACAGAGGAGGAATATGCATCTATAGATGTTTCATTTCGGTCAATACTTGAAGGATGAAGCATAGTTAACTAAGTCAACAACACTGAGCCAAGCAGTCGAGGCCAAAGGAACTGCATGTTCAAACTGAGGCAGTAAAGACTTTGGAAGTTGAGCAATTAGAACAGTAAGTGGAATCACTGTAGTGTCTTAACCTTTCCAAGCCTTATTTTCATATCAGTAAATTGGAAATGATAATGTGCTTCATAGGATTATGGTAAGTTAAATCTTCATAGGATTATGGTAAGAGTTAAATCTAATGCTTCATAGGATTATGTGTGCTTCATGGGATGATGTTAAGAGTTAAACCTAATGTTAAAATTTCTGGCTGTTGGTACTGCATGAAGCTGCTGACTTCTAGCATCCCAGGCCCACTTATGTTGGAGCCCTGCTTTTTACCTGTCACCCCTGGACTCCAGTACTGGGATCCTGTGACCAATCCCAGCTTCATGGCTAAAGGCTTGCTTCTAAATGCTTCCTTGATGCTACATGGCCTTGCCTGACTGTAGCTTCCTAGTGGTTCCTGTTAGGAACGAACCTCCCTCTGCCACAATCTCACCTGACAGAACTGACTGCTTCTGCTGATTGGACCTTCTTGCCTGTTTTCTTAACCTCTGAAGTATACCAATTCCTTCCCGTGGATGTTCTAGTTCCAAATTATGATCACCTGAGAGCCTTCCCCAAGTCCATGCAAATTAAAATGGTCCCCTACTTAAGGATATATTAAAAATGGTTATTTATTTCAAGCCAGCAGACTACATCCTTATTGTGTGTGCGCGGTTTTTTTTTGGTACTGGGGATCAAACTCGGGACCTTGCGCTTGCAAGGCAGGTGGCGGAACCACTGAGCTAAATCCCTGGCTACATCCTTATTGTGTACTTAGGCTGTGCCTAGATGGTCCCTATTCTTAAGGTGCTGAGGATTAATCTAGAGCACAATGTGATAGTGAGTTAGGGGAGGGAATTTATAATACCTTAGCAGTGTGCTGTGGTGTAAACACACCTGTCCCCATTGCTTCCTGGTGGGGCCTGATGCCTTGCATTAGTGAATGCTAAGCTTGTCATGAGCTTGAACATTACTGTGTTTGGAAACCGGGCTGGTGTCTCACAGATCATGATTCAGTTTGAGACCTATCTGGCAATCAGGGCTGGGATTATCTCTGCCTTCTCTAAAGATTTTCTGTAGTCCAGGCTCACGGTCTAAAGCCAGCTAATAAATGTGCTAATGGCTATGCCCTTTCAGAAGAAATCAGGCTGTGGTCTTCCTATTAGGGGCAGAAAGTCCCTTTCCATTGTGAAGCTGATAGGTCAGTGACCATGGTCACACCTTTTGCTGACCTGCAGTAAAGCGATGACCATATGGACTAGGGCTGTTACTGGACTGTTCACAGAGTGACACTAAACTGCATTTTATTTTCCAACACTAAATCTCCCACAAATAGTTTCTTTTCTTCCCAGATTTATCCCTTCCTTTTTACTAACTTTCACATACTGCATAGTTTGGGCTTCTTATATAACCAAGTCATCGTGAGACATTCAAATCTATATTTTACTTACTGTTAATAAGATTGGTTATTTCCACCAAGTCAGACATGGTAGTTTGATTTGTATGTTTTATGATCAGCCCATGGGATCTGGGGCTGCTGATGCTTCCATGCTCTAGAAGCTTAGAAATGCTTTTGGATGCAGTTCCTGCAATTACGTAGCACCTGGAACCGAGAGCATTACAGATGCTGTCCCACTGTTCAGAGTCCTGGGTAAATAAGAGCTGATCATTATAATATAAAACAACAGGAATTATAGCACATAATTAAAGTCATACTCCTTTCCTGAGATATACAAAACATTTTCTTTTACACCTATGCATGAATGATCCTGGTACCATAGCTACATAAGTTTGGATGCTTCATTGAAGAGATACTTAATGTGACTTAATTTGAGCTTAATGATCTTATGAGTAAGATGTTAATGCACTAAGTACTATTCCTCACATGAACTGTGATGTTCTTCAAACCCAGGCTACTCCCATCACTGTATTATCCATAATGCTAATAAAGACTGACTGGTTAGAAGATTTTTCTTATTTTTTATGAACAAAAAAATTTAAAAGGAGCCTTGGCCCTCTTTCTCAGAACCCTTATTTTAATTGGGGAGATCACCATGTGAAATGAAATGCTTATTTAATAAACTATATGTGTATGAATGTTTGTATGTAGGTATGTGAGTATGCACATATCTACATACAAAGTCATCCCAGCCATTGAAATCCCAGATTTCACCTATCCCTTTAGAGCTGATGCTGCAGGTATATTCTTTCACATTAAGAAAAGCTGGGATTGGAGCCTCAAGACTCATCACAAGGCCAGTTTGGCACTGAGCTCAGCCGGTGTCTTATGAGAGAGCTTGTAGAGAGGCTCAGCCAGGAAAGGGAAGGTAGAACTGACAAACTCTGGGACTCCCTCCAAATGAGATCCAGTGTTCACACTGTTCCCAAATCTAAATCGTTATCTGAGAGAGGCTGTTCAATCTATCTGTTCAGTAAGCAAATGACTCTAAATTCACAAAATCAAGAATTCAAATTTGGAGTGAGTTAGAAAGGGAGACAAGACGGCCTTTAGTGGCATGTGGATAACCCTTCCTAGAGGCACTGGTCTGAATACATCACAAAACCTCAGTATCTTGGACTTTTAAAAACATGACTTTTGGCCAGGCACTGTGGTGCACACTTACAATCTCACGGCTGAAGGAGGATGAGGCAAGAGGTTCTCAAGTTTGACACCCTCCTAGGGAATGTCTCAAAAAAAAAGTGCTGGGGATGTACTCAGTGATAGAGTGCCCCTGGGTTATATCCCCAGAACTGATCTAAAAAGGCTTTGTTACTTTTATCCATAGGTAGTAACTGGATTTAGTTTTTAAAAAATACTTGGCCTCGGAGAGGTCCTGTTTCCATGAGCACATGAAAATGATATATGATTAACCTATTGAAGCACCACCCGGTGCAGCAGGGGCGGTTTTCATCAGGGAAGTTGCTGGTAAATACACAGGTACTCCTGAAAGGCTCCCAAATGGCTTGTTTCACTCAGCAGACAGGCACACCCCAAGGTGATTGTGTTTCTATTATTCATGTGCTTAGTGCCTTTCTCATAAATGGCAAAATAAAGCAACCCAGCCCCAGCCCAAATTACAACACATTCCCAATGACAAGAGATCCAAAAGAATGACATTTTATTCTGTTTTGCTGTAAAATGTAGGTGGGCCTCCTTGCTTTATAGCATAAAAATATGTTATAAAATGTAAACAGTTTAGGAAGCTCACCTCCTTCCTGAGAGGATCAATTAAGGCAATGATGGAAGGGTACTTGTTGATCAGCTCCACATACAAGTCGACCATCTCTGCTGCATTTTTGTGGGTACCCATCAGTACTTCATACTTTCCTTTACTCTAATGTGTGTATGGGAAACAACAGAATAAAGGATACATGTTCAAATGTTAAAGATGACAAATTCCTTTTCATTCTTTTCTTATAAAAGATTATAAACAGATTTTTTCAAGCCACATTACCCTGAAAAATCTATGCATTCCACATTGTATATCTTCAAAATATTAACCTGGGAGCAATCAAGTCACTGTTTCTCTTTATGCCATATAAAGCTCTTCCCACAGACTTTGGATGGAGCCTTCTACACAGAAAGCAAACAGATACAGAGTTGGTGGGGAATTGTTTTCTTATTTAGATTTATGACATGGTGCCAGGTTCCTGGCTGCCTAGGTAGGTGGACAATACGACAAATTCATAAAACAACCAACAGAACAGCAGCATAAAACCTGCCCACTCTAGAACCCAATGTCTTTCAACTCAGGGAACAAATAATTTGTTTCCTTTACTATAAATATTCTAAAATTTGAAAGCAGGGCTAGGCTTTTTCTCCTCAGTGTTGAGGACTGAACCTAGGGAGTACTGAGCTACATCCCCCATCCCCCTTTAAATTTCATTTTGAGACACAGTCTAACTTGCCCAGACTTCTCTCAAACTTGCAATCTGTCTGCCTTGGCCTCCAGAGTAGCTAAGATTATAGGGATGCACCACCACATCCATCTTGGGCTAGGCTTTTGAGTACTAACAACCAATATGAAATGTGAAGTGACTTATGGGAAGGCATCTCTTTCTCAGGTCACATGCAACTTTTCGTAGGAACCATCCTGAAAGTTGGATTTTAGTACAACCCTATTCATTTGGGCTGAAGGACCCAGTGTAGTCTTTCTGCAAAACAAAGCACCCCTATTTTCAAGTCTGTGTTCAGGGGTAGCACCAGGGACATTCAGGTTCTGGCAAAGAGGTAGAATGGACAGAGTGGCTGTTTGGTTTGCTAATGCTTTCCTGCTGCTGCCGCTAATAGACTGAATTCCATTGGAATTAACAGGTTTCTAAGAAGTCCATAATTGAAGGGATTTTATACTTCATGCTAAAAAGCAGCAAGAACTTTCAGCTCCTATAATGCAAAGCTTAAAAATCCTATCTTGTCAGTGAGGAAATGTTAATGACTTTGAACTAATCTTATTGTAAGAATTAGCTGATATCAAGCTAATACATTTTACTGAATATAAGCAATAAATACCCATTCTACTTAGCACTAGCAGTCAGTATATTCATAGTTCCTGGTATACGTTGCTGATGAAAACATGCAATTATTTTTCTTAATGGTATGCCTAGGAACCAATCATTATGTGAAGAATAGGAAATTATTTTAAACATGCCTTTATGTGCTTAGTTTCTTTAGAAAAGTAAAAGAACTTTGAGAAATAAGCCAAAACTTAAGGCTCTTATACACCATTCAAAATTTTCTTTGTAGTTGAAAGTTAGAATCAGGGTTAAAACGGTATCCCATTTTGTCATGTCCCCTGAATTTGACATTAATTACCAAGTCACCATAAATGCATGTCAATATCCTGGGCATTTTGTAAAATGGAGAAAACATTGTGTATTTGACAGTGAGAAGTATGTGTATGTATAAGGCAGAAAACTTCAAACAGATTTCCTAACATGCAGATTTCTCAAGTATAAAGTTAAATTGTTGTATTAGTCTGAGGAGGTGAGGAGTGAATAGTTTTCAATGAATTTGCTTTCCAGTCTCTTTTTAAAATATTTCTCTCTGGGGCTGGAAATTTAGCTCAGTGGCACTGTGCCTGCCTCATAAGCAAAAGGACCAGAGTTTGATCTCCAATACCAAAAAAAAGAAAAAAAAATTTTTTTCTCTCTGGGTAATGTGGTCACCAGGTGACATTCATCATTGAGGCTCTGTCCTCCTGACCCAGGTTGGGGATGAGACTTTATATAATTAAATAAAAACATAACTCTTCACAAACTTTAATAACTTGGAAACATTTTTCTATAAAAAGTGAGATGTAGCTCAGTGGTAGAGTAGTTGCCTACCATGTGTTGAGGCCCTAGGTTTGATCACTGCCACTGCAAAAAATTTTTTTAAAAGTGAGCAACAACATAAACTCTTAATGGTCACCTGCCCAGAAGGATCTGTGAAAAAATCATAGTTACAATTCATCTACTTTTCATGCTTGACAAATTCAACATTTACCAACTAAATAGTCATTTACACTGCATTTACACTGCAAAGCATACCAGTTTGTTAAATTATTTTCCAATAGTTTTCATGTTTGCAATGGAAGTAATCTAATTATGTAGCTTCCTAACAAGTCCATAATTGGAGATTTTTTTTTTTTTGGTACCAGGGATCAAACTTGGGTCCTTGCATTTGCAAGGCAAGCGACGGAACCACTGAGCTAAATCCTCGGCCCTTTTGAAGATTTTTTATACTTTTTCATTCTATACTTAATACTTTTTTCATATTTATTATAGACTTTCTATATAAAATTAAGACATTTTATGTTGTTATTTTTTCTGTCCCAGTCCCTGGGATTGAACCCTGGGAACACTGAGCTACAACCCCTGCTCTTTTGATTTTTTTTTTTGTACCGGGGATCGAACTTGGGTTCTTGTGCTTGCACAGCAGGCGGTGAAACCACTGAGCTAAATCCCCGAGCCCCTTTTGATATTTTGAGGCACGGTCTCACCAAGGCTGGCCTGGAAATTTCAGTCCTTCTGCCTCACCCTCCTAAATATCTGGAATTACAGACCTATGCCACTATTTCTGGCTTTATTTTTAGTTAAATGCTTATAGTACTCTCTAGTAATTAGCTAATTTGGCTTTCTTACCTCTACTTATGTTTGGATCCCTTACCCACTATTAATTTTTAAAGACAACTGCATCTCTGTAGGAACTATTCAGATAAACTCTTCTCTTGAGTTCTAACTTTAAAATCCTGGGTGTCAACAAGAAGTAAATGTTCTGAAGTAGAAACTTACATAGTCCATCAACTCATGTCCAGCACAGTTGATGGCTAGATGCAGATTTGTTCCCAGTTCTAGCTCCAGGTTTGCACAGACGCCCTGTATTAGAAGCAGTGGCTGTTCCATGACGTCACAGTTAATGGTTAAACAGCCCAGATGGGACATCTTACCAGTGACCGGCTGCTGCAAGAGCAGAAGACAATGATGCATATTAGCACATTACATTAAGACTCCTGGAGCTTCCTGTGATGGACAGAGATTAAATCCTACTTCTAGGTCCCATTCATAGGACTTTGAGATTAAGATCTCTCTGCACTATCTGGGGTTTCTCTTGTTTATTTCTTTGTTTTTAGTACCGGGGATTGATCTCAGGACCTTGCGCTTGCACAGCAGGCGCCAGAACCACGGAGCTAAATCCCCAGCCCTGGATTTTCTCTTGTTAGTGGGCCTGTGTTATGTTATCATTTTATCAACTCTGCCACTGTGGGGCTAGCCTAAGCCCTGACTACCAGTTCAGTGAATCCCCAGGATGTCCCTGTAAACACCCATCCATCAGTCTCTTTCTCAGCCACTCCTCTCCAAACATGGTTTCCTTTAGATAAACATAACAGTTAAAACTTTTTTTATGAGAGAAAAATGTATTTTGTTACCAATTTATTTTCCTTTAATTTTATTTTATTGGTACATTTTAGGTATACAACGTAACATTGGAAATTTGCACCTTTACATGATCTCTCTTGGTTCTTATTTTTCCCCCTTCCCCTGCCCTCCCTTCAACCCCTCCATCCTTCCCTATTTATAAAGACTTTGTTTCCACTTTCTCATTTTCTCATATTAATTCCATCATAACAGTTAAAACTTAAAGATGTAATAATACTCCTTCAGGAAAAATTGTATTTTTAAAAGGACTGAAGATTTTAATGAAAAGGATGCATTACTGGGAATGGCTGTTAGTGGAAAAACATTTGGGGACCCAAATGACCCCTAGGGTAAGGCACCCATACATGCTTCTATCACAAGGTTAGATGTGCCCAACCATAAATCGCAACTATATACTTATAAATTGAAGCAATATCAGTGATTCTGAGGGTTAAGGGTATGTGTTTACCAAACTGAAGAGAAAATTTGAACCCTGGTATAAATAATCCTGTTTTTAACTGATGATTATGCTAATTATAAGAACCACCCAGCATTTTTAATGTCAATGAAAGGAAACTTCTAAAATCATCCAGCAAAGGAATAGCTGGAGAAATTTTTGTCTATCAATTTAGTTTCATTAAGTTACACAATACAAATTCATTTGAACCTTATAAAGGTGCAACCTCCTAAAATAACTATTATGATTATCTCCATTTTACCAAAACTTAATGCCAGCAGTTAGGTCCAGAGTCCACTCCCTCAACTTGGCTGTGGTGGCCTCTCTATGAAAAGTAACTAAATAAAGCTGGGCATGGGAAGGGAAGACCTTGTATAAGATTCTCGGAATATAGAAGACAACTTGCTAGAAGCGGGGAACAGCACCAATTGGTTGTTCACCATTCCCACCTTTCTGGCAAGACTGCATATGAATGATATGCTCACTCTAACATACATAGCTGACAAATATTTATTGCTGTATTTATTCACGTTTTTTTCTTCTCTCCCAATCTTGTCCCTGTTAAGTCCCCTCCTTTCAGTACTAGTCCCTCTTCTTTTGATGCCAACAGACTGACATCCCTGCCATAAGCATGGCTGAGGACTGCAGGCTGACAGCAAATGCTGCAGATGTGAGCAACCTTTGCCCTCCTGTGTTATCTCCAGGATTCTTACTGGCTGTTCTGTTTGTAGTTTTAAAAGGTTGGGTAAATAGTAGGTGTATCTATCTGAGCACCCACAATCACCAAAGTAAGTGAATGACCATCCCAATTCAGTGGTCTCCCAAGACTCTGGAGACTCATGTGGCCACGCTCCACATGGACTGTTTGTCTGAGTCTTCTGACAATCTCAGTGTTCCCATAAGGGCTCACCTGGAATGGGGCTTTTGTGCCTTTTGGGGACCAGATGAAAAAAATGGCCATCTTTTTGTGCCTTTTCTCTCTTTGTAGTGGTAAAATTACAATCTAAAATATCCTATATGCCTTTCAGTTAGTTATAAGAGCTTCCCAAGCCCTTAACCTATAAGGTCAAATGTAATCTTGTTACTCATAAATGCTTCTGAGCCCTCTGAGATTCCAGCTGCCTAACAACTGCAGGCAGCAACGGCCAGGCAGCCTGTTGATGAAAAGGAGATTGCTATTCCAGCCCTGGGTTTTTGCTCCTGGAGCAATATCACTTTATTGTTTCCATTTTCCTGAGCTCTGACCTTAAAGAAAAACGACTACAGGAGAGTAAAGAGAGGAGGAAATTTATTATATTCCTACATAAGTGTGGTAAACAATTACTGTACTTACTTGACCTCTTTTGTTTCCATTAAGTCCTTTTTTGTTCTCTGCTTTTGGAGGAGTGGGCTGTGAGACAGAACATAAAAACACCTAACTCAGGAGCTTCAGACAAGTCTGTGACAGCAACTAGAGCTTCAGGTCTTTAGCTGGTTTGCTATGAACCTTACACACATATACACACACACATTCACACACACGGATATGAGTCCAGCCACTCCCTACTTTGAAGTCCCAAACACTTTCTCAAATTCAGGCACATACTCCCTCTAGTTCAATATTACCTTCTGCCTCCAGTCACATATGTCAGGTAAGCAAACAGGTTCATGCGTTTCTACTCATATAAATAAAGTATTCATACACTATGTGAGGAACACCTGCTGTATGCAGGCACTCTTTGCAGGAGGGTTTGTGCCCCTTCCTTGCCCTCCCGGAATACTACCTACTACTGTGGGATTTGCTTTTCTAGGTACAACATAATGTTTCCCCTATAAGGCACAAATGCCTTACATCCTTTGTAAATCCTAAAGAATGATCTTAGCACACAGGCAGTTACCTCAGAGATCAAAATAAGATTGAGTACCCTTAGAATATGTATCCATAGGGCTGGGGATTTAGCTCAGTGGCATCACACCTGCCTGGCAAGTGCAAGGTCCTGAGTTTGATTCCTGGTACCAGAAAACAAAATCGAGAGAATATGGATCCATAGCCAATAAGTAATGTATACACTTGGTTTGTATGGGAAATGCAAAGCAAATAAATTTCTCAAAGCAATAATAACAATAATATTGATTTAATAACTAAATTTTAGTTCAAAGTGAACTAAAAGTTGGACCTAGAAGGTGTCAATAGCAAAATACCATAGATTCTGTTCACCTACCATTTCCAGTATTTTGTTAATTTGTTTCTGAATTTCCAGAAGCATCTCCACACCCTACAAGCAGAGTAACCATGATTTTTTTGCAGTCTAGAAATTTTAAACATAAAAACTTATACCACATGTGGCTATTCCTAACTCAGAATACTGTATTAATAGTCCTTGCCATGGGCCCCTGCTATGGGTGTGGTCTACACAATCAGAAGATTAAATGTTAGTCTATGGCTCCTGGTTTGCATTTGACTGAGTATGAGAGTCTCTGCCTCCGGCTCCTTATTGTTTAGAACTGGTTGGTTCCACCGGCTGGACCAAGTTAACTTCATTCCCTTTCACCATCTCTTGACAAAGCTAGACAACCTTCTTGTAGTACATGTCACATGTCACCAAGACAGTCGGGATTAGAGGGCCTGAATCAGTAGGACTCTATTGTCACGTAAAAAGTAAAAAGTGGGTTGTGATCATGATACAATCTGTATATGAAGACAGATAAGGAATGGCATTCCAAGTCCTATAGTATCCAACTAGCACAACAGATATTAGCTAAAGGAAAGACCCTAACCAGCAATAGGATCTGCATAAACTGACAGATGGTGAACCAGATATAAATCCGGGTTTGTAACTGATAAGTTGCAAGGGAATAATGATTTCTTTAAAAAAGAATTATCTTAAAATATCCTGACTTTTAAAAAATTTATTTCCACTATCTTATTAAATATCATTTTTTATTAACATGTTCACATTGGGGCTGTAATTCGTCACTGCTGGGAGCTCTGAACCATGGGTGGTACATGCATGATTGTCCCACTGGGTGGCATGGGACAGTTATGTATGTACCACTGGTGGTTCAAGCTGGCTGGAACATGTTAATGGGAGGGTAGGGGAGAAGCTTCCTGTACTTTTTCTCAACATTGTACAACAGGAACCTGTAAGGTCTCCCTAATACCCAATTGGTAGAATACTCTATGAAGATTTTCAGAGGTATGTTGACTGTTTCAGGCCACTGAAGAGTAACAAATAAAACATCAGGACATCTCTCAGAAGCAACTTAGGATTCATTCATTCCACAGATTCACACTAAATGCCTTTTATGTGGTAGGCAATCTGCTAGGTCTGGAGTTGTTTTTGAACAGAGTGGGCCACTAGGAAAGGGCTAGCTTCTACCTGCTACTGCCAGTAAATAAAGTGCACAGACAAGTAAATAAAGACAACCCAATTTCCCCTGCTAACAACCTTCCCACACCATTAAGACCTCAAGAGTTACTCATTCTGGCTTCTCCGTAAATCACTAGCATGAGCCAATGCTGTAATGAGCCAGACTTCTAAGATATGTATCCTTTTGCTTGAGGTCTTGCTTTATTTCCACTTGCCACATTTCCTAAAGTATTTTTTTCTCATTCTGGACGTAATTCCCTCTCCCTTGGTGTCATAAAGGAGCTATGCTAAGAACACATTCATAATGGAGTATTTCCTTTCTTTTTTCAGAAAAAGTAGCCTGGGATAATTGAAGGTACTTGTTTAGTTGTTAATCCAGGATGTGGTATGCAAATAACTTCTTTCATTAAATTTAGCTTCCCAGGTGATGATTTCCCACAACTGACCACAGATGCCATCAGTAAAGGCATAGTTAGCGTTGCTGGCTGTTCCTGAAAAAAGGGGAAAGCAGGGAAAATGAGAAAAGCGGTTCATTTGCTCTGAGACACTCAGGGCACCTTGCAGTGGAATATAAGAGACACTAACCTGATTGTGCTTCAGTAATGCAATGTTTAAGTACAGAGGAATACCGCCCAGAATGGCACTGGTCTTGGCCACAGCTAGTGACACGGCCCCTATGGCCATACTGCCACAGAGTACTGGTTCAGCAGGTCCTGCAGGTATGACAGGTTTCTCTATATAGACAGAATCCTTTTTTCCTGGAGGAAAAACATTGACAAAGATTCCTTTCTAGGAGGACAATATAAGACTATACTTCTAAATGCTTCACTTATGGACAGGAAGGACCAACAAAAAGGAGGGTAAAAACTGAGGCTGGAAAGAGACCATTCTTCACCTCACCCAACAAGAAGTGTGTGTGGTTTCACTTATTGGTGCTCAGATAATCCCAAGCCATGGATTTTGCCTAAGAAATTTTAGGCCATTCAATATTAATGCCTTGGGGTGAGGTAGATATCACACCCATATATAAGTAAACTACATGTTATGGTGATTAAGACACTTGTCCAATATGTTGCAGAAAGTGGATAGAGGGGATTTGGACAGTCTTTGAGAAGACTGGTCTAACATAATTCTTTCGCCTTGGTCAATACTCTTGACCTCTCTGGATCTCAGCAGTCATATCAGTGAAATAAAGGACCTCGTCTCCATGGTGTTTAGTCTCTTCTTGGTCTGGTACCTTCTTATTCAATGGGTTCCACATTTACTAGGTGTTTGTTCAGAGGTGGAGGGTGTCATACTGCAAGACACTGGAATAGCCTATGGCACGTGTGCCTCAGTGGGTACGCAGAGCCCTCTTTTGTCGGCATGAGCCAAGTTGCCCCAGCATTACCCCAGCATCCAAGCATCGCTTAACAGGGCACACAGGGGCAGTGTTGGCATTTTTTGATAAGTAAGTGGGTTTGGGGTTGCAGTTTGGGCACTCAGTCTCTAAAAGGTTTGGCATCACTGAGTAAGGCATTCATTATTCCCTTAAGAAGCATGCTCTAGTTTGGTAGACATGAAAACACTATCCTAAGATCAACTCTGGCATTAACCTAATGGATGGGTTGAGATTAGAAATCTGTTGGAAGACATGGAACAAAGGGCAAATTGAAGTGATAACGTCTATGTGCTCTAAAATAGCAACACTTTTAAAAACAAATCTTTATATGTGACATGGGCCTGGGAAAATATTGTCTATATCAAAGAATTTCAACACTCTTTAAAATATGGAGTGGCTTTTTGATTATCTAATGGAAATTTACAGGGGAGGTGAAAAGTCCCTCATGCCACACCCCACTCCTGTATTACCACTGTTCAGTGCATTTTATTTAATAAGTGCTCGTCTCTAAATAAGAAAGAATTTTGTCTTATAAATTAAAATGGAGGGCAGAGTAGGACAAAACACTGTCCACCAGCACAGCGGCACGATGTGTGGTGTGGAGGATGGACAGCACGTGACTGGATCCAAACAATCCAAGCATAAGCCTTTCTTCAAACGTTTGTCACTAAAGTTTTTGTACGATGATAAACCACTGACCTGGCTTTTGCCCCCTTTTTTTGGTAGGAGGTGGAGGAGGTGGTGGTAGTATTTGAGATGGTGGTACAGACCCCGCTGAGTCTTCCTGGCTCTTTTCCAACGCTTTTCTCTCCTTCTCTTCTTGTACTTTATTTGCAAAGAATGCCCTTAATGGCAAGGAAATATAGCTTTAAAATCAGCCACACCATGGTATATACCATTTATACTGAATGCGATTCTGAACTTTTGGTCATGTTTTATAGTTAAAACCCAATACCTTTCAATAATATGCTCTTTAGCCACTTAAGAATAAATTAATTTCCAAGGCAAAAAAATAATGATTTTGTTATAAAACTGTGTTCAAGAAGTGAAATACATTTGGCCTGGAAATAAATGTTAAAGATTTCAAATGGTCATTTGTTAAATTGTTTGAGCTCTGTTTGTGTTTTCAAAATCAAATTTGAAATCATAATTTGATTAAGGGCTACTGGATTGTCTTTTTGTATAAATGACATCAAGAGTATACACTGAAACATAGCATTAGGTAAAAGATTTCTGTTTTCTTTTTTGGAGGGGTTCTTAACATGAATAATGAAAAAAACTTCAGGGAACTCCCACTTAGGTACAATTACATAAAATTTCAGCATCCCCTCCCACCCTCACTCCCACCCCAAACAAACAAAAAAAAAGAGGATATAAACTTCCACGGACAAAAAGGATTAAAAAAAAACATAAGGGACTGGGGATTTAGCTCAGTGGTTCCACCCCTGCCTCGCAAACACAAGGTCCCGAGTTCAATCCCCGGTACCAAAAAAAAAAAAAGACATAAGAATTAGATTTATATTCAATTTATTAATAATCCAGATGCCAGCATGGGCAACAGCTTTAAAGGACTGAGGGAAATTTATCTAAACCATCAACCATGAGGCAAAGTACTGACATTTCTGCACATGTAAGAACTCAAAAGCCTTAGATCCCATATTCCCTTTCTCATCCTTACTTTCAAAGGATAGAATCCAGAAAGAGGAAAATATAGGAACCAGAGGAACATGAAGTCTTCATGGTATCTCTGCAGTGGGCCCAGTGAGGAACCAGTTCTGATGGGAAGTTTAGGGAGAAAAAACTCCAGGAAAAAAAGGGTGGTGTTAATAAAATTGAAGGTGTGACTGAGAACTTGGAAAAAAACTAAAGATTTGATAATAGCAAATAAGCCGTCCCCCTCCCAAATAAAGAAATGTTAAGTGGAATAGCAGTCAGGAGCTTCAAGAAAACCAAAAACTATTTAAAAAGTATTAACTAAGGTCATCATCCAACGCTGAGGCAAACCAAAATATGACATTTTATAAAACTAAGCAAATGATCAAGCTTCAAGAAAGAAGGCCTAGTTGACCTGTGCTTGGCCACAAAAGGAAAAATCCTAACCCATTACTTAACAGCCTAGTAAATTCCTCCTTGGTTTTTAAATTTTAGGGTCAACCAAGAGGCTAAGAGGGAAGGCTTGGTTGTGGGGAGAGCAGAATTGTAAGCATAGCCATTATGATCACATGGAGGGATGAAGAATACAAATTCTGCTGCTCTGACTATGCTTTTTAAATTGACTTACCTATGCGCTAGATTTGGCAGAGCCATTTTTTCCCACAGGAGAAATGCAAAGACAAGAGATACGTAGGTATGCTTGACACTTTTATATCAAAGTGGAAGCTGTACCTGAGCATGCAGTCCACCTCAGCCTGGCTGGACGGCGCCAGGCCCCGCAGCTCCTCAGTGATGGTCTCATTGACCCACTGCACAGCAGTGCTCACTGCCAGGCGCCTCTCTGCCTCCTGTGCCTCCACCAGCTCAGGCACAGTGTTCTCCTGGACTTCAAAGTGAGTGGGGATCACCACAGAACAGATGCTCTAGAAATGACATAAACGCGCTGCACATGTCCTCTGCCTCTCACAGAAAATGGGAAATTGAATTCATTTAGTTTTTAACATGTGAGCTATTTTATCACTGATTTTAAGAGGAAAATGGAAGATACAATTTTCACTGAGATATTTTATAAATGTTGAAGCACTGTTAAACCTAACTTCACAAGACATTTAAAATTACCTTGTTAAAATAACACTATAAAAATGCTACATTGAACTTCATTTTTATCACTATCTTTCCAATAAATAAAAAGGATATGAGCAGATGATGATGATGATTATTTTGGTGCTGAGGATGGAAACGAGGGCCTCACGTATGCTAGGCAAACACTCTACCACTGAGGTACATCCCTAGACCTTTAAATTTTGAGACAGAAATTCCAGTCTGGCCTTGAATTTTCAGTTCTCTTGTCTTATCCTCTGAAGTAACTGGGATTATATGCATGCACTGTCTCATCTGGCGTGGACAGATTTAATCACAATTATTCTCCCTAGGTGTTATGGTTTATATCTAGATGTCCCTCCAAAGACTCAGGCACTCATGGGTAGGGTTTTTCCCAGCTGGCTGGGTCTAGGGTGTGTGACACTGGGATTGAAGCTGTGAATAATGGAAGCTTCACTCTGGCTGTGGGTAGCACCAAACAATAGGCTTGTAGCCTGGATGGAATATGAAGGAACAGAAAGAAGGCAGGCCTGCTGCTGCTGCTTGCTGCCTTTTGCCTGGCATGCCACAGATTATTTCTCCTCTGTGATGCCCCTCTGCTATGCTGCCCTGCCTTCGAGCTAAAATAAACCTTTCTTGCTTTAACTCTGGGCATTGGGTATTTTGCTCAGCAATAAGAAAAGTAAAACAAAGGATTTGTACCAAAATTATTTCTAAAAAATATGTAGCAATTAAAGTGACTTAAAAGAAATTGTTGAGGTGGGCATGGTGGTACACACCAATAATCCTAGCACTCAGGAGGCTGAGGCAGGAGGATCAGGATCACCATGAGTTCAAGGCCAGCCTGGGCTACAGAGTGAGTTCAAGGCCAGCTTGAACTACACAGTGAGGCCCTATCTCAAAAGAAAAATAAATTGTTAAAACTTTTTCTTTAATCAGTTTACATATCTACAAATTGATAGGTGAATAAATGAATTTATAAACCTACACACAGATTTATAGAATTTATTTTATTAGTAACGTCAGATTTTTAAAACTATTTTTGCTTTTCTTTCTCCATCTTGGATCATCTTCAGGCTAGCATGTCCCATCTATATTAAAATTACACTTAATAAAAACATAAATCATAGTTCATTTATATAATTATATTTACATGATTATTAATGAATAAATCATACATATATTTCACAAACATAGAATTCTAAGACATTAATTTTCTACAGTTTAAACAAGACTTGCTGATAAATACAATGGCCACATCTTTAAAAAATACATTTCAACTGCTTCATACCTTGGGAAAATTTTGAATGGTGCAGAATACTTCCACTTGCAAGGTAGACAGCCCAAGTCCGTCCAGTACATTTTTCCCCACTATTCTGTGTATGGTGGGAGGCTTAGCAAATGTAGAAAAGCAGTTTGCCTTTAATACACACACAAAAAAAGACCAATCAGAATACTTCATCAAATTAATTTTCAAAAGGTATTCACATTTACTCTAGTTCAGTAATGGTGACTCTTTCAGAGCTCTCAATGATACGAAGAGCTCACTGCAGCACACGTGCCATAGGTTCGCCATCACTCCCTACTTCTCAACCTTTCCATATGTGTCCTTCCTCATGCCAGGGTTACAGCAATAGCACTGTGGAAACAGCCCTGCCCTCACTACTGAGCTCCCAACACACACACACACTGAGGCTGGCACATGGGGCAATGTGTAGATTTTTCAACTTTCAGCAGCAGCTCAGACATTTTGTTTAAGAGCCCTGTGTCACTATTTAGCAGGCCTTCCTATACTCAACTCAATTCCCTCAATACTTCAATTCCCTCTGTCCAAGAAAGTCAATCAGCTCCTAGAAACTGTGATAAATTCACATTTAAGTAACCTGAAGGGGGCCAGTTTTTCCTCCTCTTAGCAAGGCATTTGAGTTTTGAACGAGGAAGAATTATTCAGCAGCTGGGTCTGTCAGCTTATGCAAAGTTCTATGTGTTTAAAGAGGCTTGTTCAGAACCTTAGAAATAGCAACTTCACTGAGGTGGAAAAGCAGAAGCTATTTAGAAGTGACCTAAGAAAGAGACTGAAGAAAGATGAAACAGGTTGAAGGTTCATGCCAGGAGCCTGAGTAAAAAGATTTAAGGTTATGTATTTCTCTGCAAAGAAGCAAGAACAGAGGAAAGACAGGAAGAGGGAGAATCGGAAGCATACCCTCTTCATCCTCTTTATACTGAGTACTATATCAGGCTCTTTGTTGCTATTGAGAAGACCAGGTCTCTTGTCCTTCACCTCATCAGTTCAGGATCCAGTGACTTCAGCCAAGACCATAGGTCAGGTGACATCCACAGCAACAAGCCAGCTCAGAGGTGGAAGCCAGGCACAATCAAAGCAAATGCCAATTTTCAAGCCATCTGTGCCTTTTGGGGTGGTGCTTTGTATGTTACAGAGTAAGCACCGAAATTAATTTAAATGGAATCAGGAAAGGACAAATGTTATTTAGCTTACAGATCATGTTATAGAAAGTTCAATTCAATAAGAACTAAGCACCTACAGTGTGCCACATACAATGCTAAAAGAGAAGGGAATTAACACTTTTCAAATCCTTAGTATGTACTTTGAAGGAAGGATTGTGTCTCTTTTTTTCACTATATCACACACCACAGTGCCTGCCACATACAGGATTCTTATGTCAATTAATAAATGTCAGAGACATCCCTGGGCCTTCTATATACAGTATACAAGTATCATCAATTTCTCAAAACAACTAAAGGAGGTGGTATCCACATTCCACAGAGGATCAAAGTGAGATCCAGTGAAATAAAGTGTCCAAGATCACAAAGCCAATGTGTTAATAATCTACTGCTTGAAACAATCTAGCCTAGAACTTAGTGGTAGAAATTACTTATGTGCTCATACTACAATCTGGGCCAGGCTCAACTGGTTGAACGTTGCATCTGAAGGCTACAATGGAGCCAGAATATTCAAGGTAGCTTCACTCACAAGGCCAGTCCCTCAGCTGGGATGGCTAGATTAGCTAGGGATGAGCCATCTGTCTTTCTCACAGAATACCCTGGTGGCCGGACATCTGCCAAGGACTCTCTTTGGTCTCTTTCTCCAGCAGGGTAATTGGCCTTCCTCACAGCATGGTCCAAGAAGACCAGCCTCAATATGCCAGCACTTGTCAAGCCTGTTTGTATCGTGCCTGCCAAAGTCATATTGATCAAAGCATGTCACATGGCTAAGTCTAGAGTCAACATGGAAAGGAGTTCCAAAAAAGCATTCTCATTGGTAGTGTTTCCATGGTGGCTCATACCTGTAACACTCTCTCACAGCTAGTAAGTGGCAGAGCTGAGACTCAAATCCAGATTGGCCTGATTCCTGGTCTTTCAATTGTAAGTTTTATAATGAAGGAACAAGTAGTGTTGACATTACCTATAGGTATCTTCCAACCCTGAATTCCTCTATTGTCCAAGAAGTATAAAGGAAATGGCATTTGAGGTGAACACTGGAGGATGTGTAGTATTTCAACAGGCAGCAAAGAAGAAATAAAGTGGAGGGTGGATACCTGGAGGCAATGGGATGGATTTAGGGGACAGTAAGTGGTCTCAGAGGAGTGGGGAGAGAGTGGAAGGTAAGATCACATGGTGTGTGATCTTAGCAAGGAAGGGGAAGCCACAGGAAGTTTCTGAGCAAGAAAATGGTCAGCCTGGGTATTAGGAACAGTGTTCTGTGAACACAAAGCAAGACAGACCCAAAAGAAGAGGCTAGATGAAAGAGAGATGGCCCAAACTAGGGCAATGACTAAGAAAACAAAAAGTAGGTTGCCTTTTTTTAATGAACGAAACACCTGAATATTTTTCAAAGTCCAAGCAAAGGCTTTTCTTGTTATTACACCCTACAGGGACTGTTACCATATCTGAATTCCTTTAATGGCATAATGTGATCTGTCCCTCAATCTAGCACACAATCATATATAATCATTTAGCACACATTATGTAAGTATCAGTGACTTTTGTTCCTAACCAATGTATACGGTCCCAGAGAACTGTACAAACCAGAGTCAGGGCCTAATAGACAGGGAATAGCATTATCCTGAGGAACAAGGGTCCAAGTTTCTAATCTCAGCTTGTGGATACTAAGTAGCTGTAAGACAGGGTTTACTGTCTTTGTAAAGTGAGGAAGTTAGGCTAAATAGCTTTTAAGAAGTCCTCTAGAAAGAGAGAGAACAGAATCAGAATCAAGTACTTATTCATCCCACAAACAGTTTTTGAGTGTCCACTATGTACCAGACACTCTGCTGGCTTATGGGGACACAGATCTGGCTTGATTTTTAATTCTGACTGTCCCTTGGGGAAATCATTTAAATTCATAGGCTACAGGTTATTTATGAAACGGAATAATTTCTACCTTGCAATGGTTCTAAGGATTGAGACAAAATACATAGCATAAGGGCCTTAGGGAAAACTATGCATCCCCCCCCCCAAAAAAAACCCAACTTTGATACAGAGGCCGTGACTATAGAACAAAAGATTCATGGACCTCAACCATATGTCCTGTTGAACGCTTACTGTACATCACACTTCACAGATTCTGTTTGCCCTACTGCTTCCTCGCTTCCCCTAACCACCATGCAAAATCCTATCAATCCCAACCACACTGCCTTCCAGACGCAAAGCTCTTATTAGTCCTTATAGATCCGGAAGGGGGAAAACGCTAGTCTTCAACTGCTCATTTGAAGGATATGGCACAAGCCAGATCTCATGGCTGGTTATAGGGACCCCCAAAGGTGGTACAAAAAGCCCTTGCTTTCACCGAGCTCAAACTGTGGGGAAAGCTGACTCAAAGGATCACAGTACAAGCAGTTGGAATGCCAGAGGGACATTTCAAGGTCTCTCGGCCCAGGGCGATGGGAGCAAGGCTTAGGTGTGACTTGCGAAGATCAGGGAGGAGCTGGTCGGGTGGGGACCAGCATCCAGGCAGAGGAGGGCGCACCAGCCAAGGCGCGCTGGCTTGAGATCCGGGCACAAGTTGGGAGGAGCGGAAGCCAGCCAGATGAGGACCCGGATGGGTTGAGGCCAAGACGCAACAAATTCAAGCCTTACATCCCGTGGTCCTCGGGGGCCGCGGAAGCTATAGGCTGAGGTAGGCGGTACTCAAGACTGATTAACAAACCCACGAGCAGGCTGCCAGGCTTTAAGATGTCGCCATAGGTACATCCCTTACTCCTGTAGCTATCTCCTTTCTCCCACGTGCAGTCTCTGGACTCCTTCACCCTAGAAGTCCACTGCTTTCTCCCTCAGCGAATCGCTTCCCCGCACCAAGGCCGGCCAACCCAGCACGCACGCGCGACTCGGCGGCGCAGGCGCAGCACGTTGCCGCAGCGCAGGGTGTGGGGAGAGGGGCCGGAGGGAGGGAGGGTAAGCGTCCCAGGTCCCTACCAGGTGCCCGTAGACGTCGGCAGGCTGGAGGTAGAAGGTGGAGTTGAGCAGTTCTTCCAGCCTGCGCGGAACGTCGTTCTCCCGGTAGTACTCCATCGCCTGCTGCTTCAGCTTCTGCAGCTCCTTAGTGGTCCCACAGCTGCGGCCGCCGCCTTCTTCCCCCATGGTAGGAGATTTAAGGATACTGCGGGGTTTAGCCTGGGGGCCCGCGAGCGTCCTCCTGTCGCTAGGCAACGCAGCGAGATCCCGACCCCCAGATATCGCGAGTCTTGCAGCCCTCGGTTCTATTGCGGCAAGAACCGTTCCGGCTTCCCCGAGCCTCGGGTGGCTCCCGCGCATACCTTACTCCCCGCCAGGGATTGGCCTGGGGTGGGCCCCGAGATTCGCGCGTTCCCGGCTTTGTTTTTCACCACTTTCCCTGACGATTTGGTAGACGAGGAAACATTTAACGACCTCGTGATGCGCGTTTTCTGGAAGCCGGGGAACATTAGTCCCGACTTCAGCTGGGGACACGCGCCCCGGTCGCGCTCCAGATTCTCAGTGGCCCTGACCCGGCCCTTCGTTCTTCCCCTTAGTGAACTCCTCCGGGTTGCGAAGGACGGATGTAAGAACCTAGGGAATCTTTACTGGATTGTAGAGGTCCCAAAAATTCATTCATTCAGCTGAAACGTACTTAATAACCTGTGAGTCAGTGTACCAGCTGGACTTACTGTGATATCCTTGGGAGACTGGGGGTGGGGCGGTCAAATTGCGAGGAAACCCCAGTATGGGCCGAAAAATTTAGGAGCAAACCTTAAAGGATAGTTATGCTTTGGACAGGCCTCGGTGGTGGTGGTGGTGGTGGTGGTGGTGCAAGGGGGACTTGAGGAGGTGAAGAGGAATGGAGGAAAGACCTTGGGTCCCGTTCCCTCTCCAGAGGGCAGCCTGCACCCTGTCCTTTCAAGTCCAGCTGCCTGCCTGGCTCCATTACATGTCTCGGGTGTCAGATGCAATTACAGAATTTCTTAATGTGCGCACTCTGCTCTAGATACTTCCACTGCTACAGAAGTGGACCGGGATGGACAGGACGTTCTTATCTATTTGTGTCCCAGACATAAGCAGATCACTAAAAGATCCGTGCTGGTTTTGCTTATCTGAAAAATATAACCTTACCCACTCTGCCTGCTTCACAAGTCCCTGCATAAGATAAAGACGTTAGAACTTGGAAACAAAAATCATTATTTCCAATATATGCACGTGTGGATGTAGGTGAATAAAAAAGTGATTCTATAAATACTTTTATGCAAACCCAGACATGTTCTCCCTCCCTCCCTCCCCCCACCTTCCTTGGCATTTTCTCTGAATCGCTTGTGAAATGCCACAGTTTTGGTGGTGTGAGAGATCACCACTGACCTGTCTTACCCTCCTTGCTGATTGGAAATCACTGGGTGGTAGAAGCTGAGGCTGAGTCATTGTCACATCCACTGCAGATCCCCAGGCCTCACTGGGGTAGAGCATGTGCTCTGCTGACTAGGTGTTATGTGAACCTTTATCCAAAATAAACAGATGCTGTTGCCCTTGTTTTCATTTCATCTTTGTGCCTTCCTCATACAATATCTCCCAATGAAAGACAGCCTTCACTCTCAGGCACCTGTCCTTGAATGTCCGAGTTGAGTCCCACATCCTCAAAGAAACTGTGCTCCACACTCCAGCTCTCACCCTGACGAGTCCTTCCTTCCTTCTGAACTCCTGTCCCACTTGCAGCCCTCAGGGAGGTCTTGACACATTTAACATTTTAGGAAATCATGTCTCAGGGCTCCCTTGCATAACCAGTTGGCCTGTAATTTCTGGGGGGGACAGGGACTGGGTCTCTCTTGTTCACCTTTGTATCCACAGCGTCAATACATTGCCTGACAATAGAAAATGCTCAGTAAATATTTGTTGGAAGAACGAACATGTCATAAATGGTATATAAATCTTAACTCATAAATGTTATAGACTGGATTAATATTGAATGCACCATGTTAGCTGGAGCAAAGGGTTTTCAGGAATAAGGAGAAAGACAGAATTAGTCTGAGGCAAGATTTTGAAGGGACTAGAATTCCATTTTGTAAGAGTGGAAAGTAACCATAAATTTCTGAATATGGGATGATGAGATAGAGTTTAAGAGGCAGCAGTGGGTGCGTCTGAGTGGTGTTTTGGTTATACAGCAAACAGGTGGCACAGGTAAAAATAATGTAAGCGTAAAGGCCAGGCCTAAACAAAAAATAGCAGTGGGAAAAGATGGTTGAGAGAATAGAAAGGAGGGATAGAAATGCTTAGGGCGATTGGGTAGGGCCTCAGAGGCTATTGAGGGCAATGTAAGGTTCTGCTGCAATTGTCAGAAATGGGTAAATGAGTCATCTGGTTTTGGGTTTTTGTTCTTTTTTTGAGACAAAGTCTCACTATGTAGTTCAGGCTGGCCTTGAAATTCATGTGATCCTCCTGCCTCAGCCTTCCAAGTGCTGGGATCACAGGTGTGTGCCATCACACCCAGCAAGTCATCTGGCTGTGATGGGATGTGGCACGCTGGGATATAAATGTGTGGAGTTGGAGGAGCATTGGTGTCCTGGAGAAGAGGGAGAATTGAGGCTGCAGGTAGACATCTCATGGAGTTTCAGGTTGAAGTACAGTCAAATCTTCTGGAGGGAGCTGGGGGAAAAGTAAGGTCCTAAATATTGGGAAAGGATCAGCTGTAGTGGATAAGAAAAGGGAAGAGGGGTGTAACAAGTAAAGAAAAGGGTTTAGAGAAAGAGGAAAAACTCCCAAGTCCCATAGACTAGGGCAGGGACTTTTGGGAATAGTATGGGGGGGGGGGTTGTGTATGCAGAGAATAAAGGCTGATAGGAAGTGCCACGGTATATTAACTGTGCTGTTTTTTGATGATGGCATCAAGAACAACTTTTATTTTCTTCTAATATATTGGTAGTATCTGATTTTCCTAAAATGAATTACTTGTATAATTTTGAAAACATTACATTAAACATATTCAAGGAAAGATGTTAAATGAAAGGTTATAGGAGGATTGAAGAATGAGAAAAAGTATAGTGGGTCCTTAGACCCTTGGCTTACAAACCCGATTGGTTCCCTGAGGGCTGGTTGTAACTAAGTCAGTACAGTGGGCTTCTGGATATTTCCCTGGGTACATGCTATAGATAACAAGAGGCAGATGAATCTTCCAATAACGTAATTATTATGTCAAGCTGGTTGTAACTTGAGGGTCCACTGTATAAGGAATTTAGTTGTTCCCTTATAGACTTTTCCTTTTCTCAAATAAAAAATAAAACTGTGAAGACAATACATACATACCATCCAATTCTACTTCCACCATTCAACAATTATTTCTTGAATGCCTATCATATGACAGGACCTGTTCTTGGCACCAGTGAAAGAGCAGTGAATAAAATCTATTTCAATGGGCCGGGGATTTAGCTCAGTGGTTCTGGTGCCTGCCTCGAAAGTGCAAGGTCCTGAGTTCGATCCTCGGTACCAAAAAAAAAAAAAAATCTGTATTTCATCTCATCTCATCTCTTTGTGGAACTTGAGTTCTAATAGTATCCTAGTAGCATTTAGAGTGAGTCTTTGTACGATAAACTAAAATAATAGATATGAAAAGCCCTTTTGAAAAGTTGATATGCTTGGGGCTTGCTAATAGCCTATTGTTGACAGATCCAGAGTCAATAAAGTATTCTTGAATATTCCAGTTTTCTTATTCTCCATAGCTAATAGGAGCTGTTGTAGTCAGAGTTTGCAAGGAAGTAGATTTAATACTGGACACATAATTTTTTTTTTTTTGATACTGGGGATTGAACTCGGGACCTTGTGCTTGCCAGGCAGGTGGCAGAACCACAGAGCTAAATTCCCAGGCCTGAACACATAATTGATAGGATTATTTTATAATACCCAAAAAAGGCAAATGCAGAAGAGTGCAAGAGATCTGTCCGAATGCTAGAGACATGAAGAATCCAGCCTGGATCCCATAGCAGTGTCTGAACATGTCCAGCCAGAGGCCTCGAGCCCACAGCAATGTCTCTTGCAAGTCCATATCGAGGATCTGCACCGGGAAGGCCCAAAGGCCAGTGGTGGAAGCCAGAAAGCCTGCACCAGGGGGTGAAGGACCTCTGCCAGCAGGCTGAGGGATCTGCACTGGAGCCAGAAAGCAACGCTCAAGTAAAGACCAGAGCTCCCCCAAAGAGAACAGCAGCCATCACCAGTGACAGCAAGGACCCGAGCTCCTTCTCTGACGAGAACAACTGAACTTGTATCAAGATAACCAGCCACAACAAGCTTCTCTAGGAAAATCAACAGCAATCTTCCCCTTTTGTTCTCCTTTTATGCCATTGGCAGCAATCCTCAGGTGGATCTTCCATGCCCAGAACCATGCTGACTCAGTTTGGCTGGGTGTTGCCATTTAAATTGACCATTAATTAATTCACCATAGGAGTGCTGGCATTTTCACTGTAAAATATACATATGCACAATTTATATATACATCATATGTTCCTTACTTTAGTACCTTGGTGACTATATTCCCATTTCATAGATTAAGTTTCCAAAGGGGCACTTTCAGAGCATCAAAGTATGAAAGGGGTTGAGTGTGGTACTAATCCTAAAAGGACCAAGCTGGAGAGATCAGGATGGGAGAGAAGGAAAAGCAACGAAAAGATCAGGAAAGGTAGAAAGTTCCTGGGACAAAGCCACAGAGAGAAGGTGGGTCTGGGCTTTCCTCCTTCGGAAAAAAGTGGTATTAGATGTTGCTGAATCAGTGCCTGAGTTAGAAGACGTGTGTGATGTGAGTCAAAGGCGGTTTGGGCATAAGAACCTAGGTTGGAATCCCAGCTGACCCTAAAATCTTGACGTTGCAGTAATGAGAGTGCTTTTGACTGATCAGTGTTTCCTACCCTTTTTTTGAGTATGAAAACTCCTTTTTAACAACAAAAATTTAGTGCACCCCTCCATGTAACAGTTATATCCAGTGACTATAAATAGAGTGGTACTTTTTGAGGCCTTTGGATTTCAGTCGTGGAAATGTCTGTATGAAAAGACCACATGCACTGGCAAGCTCTTCTTCAGTGTTAGGGTGTGCTTGGTGCATGTGTGGAATTGGGAGTCCCTTCACGAGTCCACTGACTCCTTAGTGACCTTGTTGAGAGCGCCTGAACTGCATTGTTCCATCTTAAATCTCCTTTACTTTGTAGCTCTGATTCAAGATAAAATATCAGAGAACATTTCTATTTCAACCTGCTAATTGAAGACCCTTCATAGAGGAAATTAACCATCCTTCAATCTGCACTTCAAAAAAGAATTTCTAAGCTATGTCAGACATTTCCTAAATGACTGAGGATAAAGGAAAATATATTTGTTCATTTTTTCTTAATCCTATCCAACACCTTCATCTAAATTGAAATTTGTTTGCCATGTCTTTAATGTTCAGAAGTGATTGTTTAGATGTTATTTTGGGGTTATTATCAAGTGTTTGTTAATTCTTCTTTCCCGCATTTGACATCAGTGTTGAATATCATTTTCACAGGGAACTAATGAACATGACTGCAGGTGCCTTTAATCATAGAATCATACAAACTGGAGACAGAATAAAAGGGAAATGCTGCCTTTTCCTCATCTAGAAAGTGGGACTAATAATGTTAACCTTCCTCCCCAGTTGTCACGAATGAGAAATAAGATTGCCAAACTAATTGTGAATATAAATAGTTGTAAATTAAATGTGAAGTAATAAAAGTAGGAATGATTTGACTAATAGAAAGAGGTTTTGATTTGTTTTTTAATTTGTTTTTTCATTGCTGATCTGTCTTGGCAGTAGTCATTACCACTGTAGTAGGAATAACAACAAAAAAAATGACAGCAGCAGGTCCTTTTTGCTGAGCACTGTCTTGTGCCTGGAGCTTTACTTATAGCATCCCGTCGAATCTGCAACACAGCCACTAAAGATAAATGATTGCCCTAAGATCACGCAGTTAATCAATGGCAGAGGTGGAATTTGAGCCTTATCGACTCCACTGCCCATGCATTTCCTGTCGTGCCCCGCGACTTCTCAGAGGTAGACCACTCATGGATCGTGCTCTATCCGGTCAGCTGTTGCTCGGCTCCTGTGTCCCCTCTCTGGAGGAACCAGCTGAGTTACCCACAGTGCCATTTTGGAGAAGGGACTCTGGGTAAGTGGTGGTAATCTCTCGATCATTGGTTCTCAGTCTGAGCCGCACCTTGGAATCACCGGGGATTCGCTTCTACTAGATTCTAAATGCCATTGGAATTTAAAGAGACATATTATCTACTCACTGCTACAGAATTGAAAATACTAATGCTTGGGCTCTCCCCCGAGACCTATTAAATAAAAATCTCTAGAGGATGGGACCCGTGCATAGGTGTTTAAAAAATATGTGATATTAGTGTGCAGCCAAGGTTGAGAACCACTGGTCTAAAAGATTTCTCCATGCCTCAGGTCAGAAAGAGAACAACTGAGGCTTCATTCCTCCAGGAATGATTTGCTAATAGATGTGGCCAACAAGACCTAGAAGTGTTGGGACTTGGAAGCATACTGCATGGGTTCAAATCCTGGTTCTTCCACTTCCCAACTGTGTGACTTTGTACAAATTACTTAACCGCTTGGAGCCCATTTCTCATTGACTAATATTTTCAATTTCATAGTATCACTATGAGATTAAATAAAAATTTGTGTAAACTTCTTCCTATGATGCCTAACACCTAAAACAGTGTTATTACCAAAGAAATCAAGGAAAAGGAAATTTTTAGCCATTTTGCAGTATTTGTTTACAACCTTTCTTTAAATAGCTTTGTCCAGGAGTCCAGACTGAATTAAATAAAAGGGGGAGCCCCACTTTTAAAAACAATATTAGTGACCTTTTGAGGCGACTAAACCTCCAGGCAAACTATCACTTTTGTTTTAACCTTTAACATTTGCATAGGCTTGTAAAGTTGATGTGTTATTTCTCTCTTGCTTTCCAAATAAAGCAGAGAGCTAGAGCCATGGTCATAATGTGTTTGAACTGGCGCCCCATCAAAGGCTATTTTACATTCAGCCTTCCGGTCATTTGTTCAAAAGCCTTTGACACTGAAGTCCCAAAGATACTGTTGGAGATGCTATGCTGGCAGTTTAATTGGTATTTTTCACGGAATAGACAAACAGTGCCTATATGGGCAGAATGAAACTGGAAGTAGGGCAATTATCCCGACAGTAAAGCAAAAAGGAAAAGATTGGTGGCAAAAGAAATCCTTCAAGCAAGCTATTTGCCATTTTTAAAGATAATTTTTTAACTTTATAGAAGTAGATACAAGTTAAGGGTATTTTGGTTGCATGAATACAGGACCGGTAAAGCAAAAAGAATACATATAAAATGTCCTACGTAGGCCAGGTTTTCTAACTTGTATTTCATTTCTTAATATATAAGTAGCAAAATAAATATTGCACATGCAGTATTGTGACTAAAGAAAATGTTAAACTTGTTTTTCACATAGAGGGCTACAAAGAAGAAAAAGAAATCCAAAGAGAAAAAGACTCTCAGTTAAGAAGACCAGTTAGGTGTTTTATCAAGTTATGGCTAAAAATGTTTTCTCTGTTACTGTTGCAAATATCGATTTGGTTTGTATCCTAGCCCCTGGGAGTTCTGTGCCTCCCTATTTTGTTGTTGCACTTGAATGAGAGTTAATAGTTTGACTTTAGTAATTAAACTTAAGAACCAGATTGAAGGGGATTTTAACTTCCCTGAAAATGTACTTTAAGTTAATCTGCTTAAGAGGAATTATCTGTTTCTTATTAGAAAAATCAAAGCCTGGCTCTGCTTTATCACTGAGAATGTCTGTATGCCGGGCCATGAATCTTATGGTAATGTTTAAAGCTTCAAGAAATTATTTGGGGTTTTAAAAAATTTAGTCATCAAAAATTTGGGATTTGATTCTTTAATTATTGGCTAAGCATAGGATGGTTCTTGTTTTGTAGTGTTACTATTAATTGTTTTGTCTTTCTACCTTGTTTTGCCCTTTGGAAACGCCACATATTTTGTCCTGTTTAAAAAGGTTCAAAACTACTTTTTCCTGTATTTTTTTTAAATGACTAGTCACAAATACACAATGGGAATTATTTACTGAAGAATTGTGATTTGGAGAAGTAAACTTCCATTGCTTTTTACTTTAATATTTTAGATAAATTTCTTAATACTGATTCAACTGCATCTTTTTCATATGTGACAATCCTATGTAAATTATTATTATTGGAGCCAATGTCCTTCCAAAATTGCTGTGGGTGAAATATGTGAATGAATATTTAGTGTGGCAATTTTTTGTACCACATTTTAAAAAATACACTGAATTGTGTTGAATGCTAACAAAAGGTAATATGTCATTGATCCTGATAATGTGTCATTCAGTAATAAAATTGTTATATTTTGTGATTATGTATTCAACACCTCAGGTGGATATTACAGAAATACTAGTAGTTAGCGGGATGTTTTTTAGAAAAGCAATGCTTTCATTAACACTTGAAGGAGAAAAGTTTAGCAAAGAGGAAAGACTGAAATATTATTTCTAAAGTGGAAATGCATTTAATATGTCATTAATGATGCTTATGTTTGGCCTGGGCTGTAGTTAGCATTGCCATATTTCAACTGCCCCAGTTTAGGAGTGGGAAAGTACAAGAGGATCTAACAAATTTGTACTCAGAATGGAATGAATAGTTGATGTATATAAGGATACTCTTGTGTGAGCATAGTTTCACTTGAAACAGATATTGAGGAAAAAGTGAAATTTGGAATAAAAGTGGCCCTGAACCGACCCTGAACCCCATTTATTTCAGTGTGTCCAGAGACCCAGCCAAGGGAGGCCACAGAGTAACCCTGAGTCATACCTTCCCTGCTCTTGTTGGAGCAAGCAAAGCCCCTTGAAGGAGCTGTGTGTGTTCAACAGCTGCTGTGAGACTCTTGTCAAGATATGAGCTAGTTTATCAACAACTGATTGATTTAAAATATCACCGAACAAGAACAGTCCTGGGTAATCAACTTAAAATTCATGACCAAATATTTGCACTGACGAGGATTATACCTGACGAGGATTTGAAAATAGACATTGTGAAACTAACTCTCAGAACAGGGAATTCTGTAGATAAGAGCCATCTCAGTTAACCTCAGACCTCTGTACCTGCTTAAAAAAATTTTCCTATTGGTAGAATTTTAAAAGCAAGAGCTCCTGTTTGAGGGAGTTAGAAGTAGACTTCTTTTTGATATAAAATTATTCCATGCCAACACTTCTTGGAAATTATATTAACATGTGGATCTGACCTGAACTTTAGTTGTTTTCTTTATAGCCAAGCTGACAAGAGTGTAAAGTTCCTTGCTGATTTTGAGAATACAAAATCAAAGACTATAGTTTTTAGGATTAAGAATAAAGGATTGTAACCATGACTTTTTTATTTTTAAGAATGATATCATGAAGAAATAAAATGTGTCTTCATCACTTTATAAGCTTTAGAATGAATTTTTTTCTGAGTACCATCATTTATTGCTTTAC
Source organism: Heterocephalus glaber (assembly GCF_053883595.1). Taxonomy (NCBI): domain Eukaryota; kingdom Metazoa; phylum Chordata; class Mammalia; order Rodentia; family Bathyergidae; genus Heterocephalus; species Heterocephalus glaber. Next base: position 67,507,396 of record NW_028258320.1, read on the forward strand.
TGAAAATACAGCCATTTTGAATTCTTAACAAAGAACTTTGCAAGAAAAATACCTGTTCAATTAATTTTTTACATGCTGCTGATAAACCTAATATTGGAAAATTAGTTGCCTTTTTGGGGGAGAGAATTATAAATCTGCAAAAGCAGGAGATGTACTCAAAATGAAAAATTGAAAATTATCTAAAGATACTGTGATTTATATTCATTGTAGACACTATCTCCAGATATTATTTGTTATATGTGAACAAAAAGAATCACTGTGTATGTGTGTGCGTGTGTGTGCCAGCGTCCCTTCCCCCTTCCCGATGTATGCTGTCTAGGTTTGACTCAGTCTCACTAGGGACATGCCTCGGACTTTTCACACTTTTTCAGGTCCTAATGCCAAGGGAAGAAAAGTACTGTCCTTCTTGGCACAAATGAGACCCTGGCTGGGGGTCAGATCTGTCACACACATGCCTGAACCTCTGGTTTAAGGCTCAGCTGTCACATCTGGATTGGCCCCTGTTGTGATTACATTTATGACAGATTGGCTTTGCTCTCTAAATTTAAACTTGAGGATTATACATGTCATGTTCTTGTATCTCAACCATTTTTGACAAAATATATAGGTAAAATTTTAATTTTGTTTCCAGTAGGCATCTTAACTAGCCCTAGGGAATAGGTCACACTTGTGCTGATTATTAAAGTGCATCCCTTTCAATTGGATATTTTTAAATAAGCTGTAACTCTGGAAGGATATGATTGGAAGAAAGGACTGTGATTTATTCAAATAGAGAAAAACGGGAATATGGAAAACACCGTGAGCTACTCAGTGATTTCTGATGTTTGAAAGAAAGAAAACTTTGAGGTAGAATTCTAGGAAACAAAAAAGTAGAGCAAGCTTTTTCACAGAGGACAGAGTTAAGCCTGTGCTCACATAACTGCAGTAATGTCTGACTTAGTCATAAACACTGTGGTCAAAATGTTAACCTCATGCATTCTGCAAAGACATAAAATGGTAAAATGTTTCTCTTCCCTTAGTCAATGATTCTATATTGATTCAGGAGCCATAATGAGAAGTTCAGATTGACAACTTTCTATCTGGAACATATGTGCACCTTATATATTGCATACAAACATTTCCACAGGTACTGTTGCCCGTCAGGATGATGGTAGCTTTTAGTCGAAGCATAAAGGATATTAACATTTCTGTGTGTGAAATTTTAGTGGATGAGATACGTGTCAGTAACAAATGTAAACACAAGAATTTACTAGATAAATAAAATGCCCAGGTCGAAAGAGTTGGCTCTCACCATGTAAGTAAATTTACAAATCTGAATGATGAAGAATGTTAGTGGTTACCCCGCAGACCCGTCACTCCCATCATTCTGTGCACATTTCATTGGTTAGATGTGCATTACCATAGGAATAATGCAACATTTTACAATGCATTCTTTTATTTTTAAACACAAGCCCAGTCACTTTACAAACTCTGTTTGGAATGAAGTTTAGACTTACATAGCTAAAGGCTAATTTATACCTTGTGAAGTTAGATGCTTTAAAATGTGCTATGGAGATCCCCATGAAGTGTAAGTTGTAAAGCACGATTTTGTTTTCTCTGAACTTTGGAATTCTACTCAGACCTCTTGCGTCATGTCCTGTACAAATAAAGTGGAAGAGGATGCAGAAGTGAAGCCTGTAGCCACTAGGGCTACAGGAAGGTTTGACATTCATTCCTCTGCCGAGGGGCTTATTGAGCTTTTTTCTCTTCTTCCCATTTTCCTTTTTCTCTCTTTTTCAGAAATACAGGGAAACAGTGTTCAGAGAGCCCAGGCACTGTTCAGGACAGGATGAGTAGCCCGGGGGCCAGCAGCGCTCCGGGGAGTGCAGCTTCCTGGGCTGTTCTTTACCAATAGGAGGTCATTTCTATCCCAGTAGTCCAGCCTCCTCATTCTTGGCTGCAGGCGCTTAACTCAGCCCACTTTCCTGTGTTGCCTGCCTATGTCATAGAACAGCTGCTAGAAATAACTAGCTGTGCAGTTGTACCATTCACCTTTCATTCACTGTTTCTTATCATATGAATCTTTTTTTAAGATAAGGGGCCCAGAGCCAGGCAGAACTTTTGGGGTCATTTAATTCTATATTTTATCTAGTTCTATAGTAATATCTAATTATATGTCTAATTATCTCACAGACAGAGATAACCAAAGTTTCCAATACAAGCAAAAAGAAAATTTAAGCTTCTGGTTAAAGCTTTCAACATAAGTCTTCATATTTGCGAGTCAGTTTACTTAATAGACTTAAATTTAAAGAATTTCCTCTTTTTTTTTGCATTCTCTTCACTATATCAGTAGATTAAAGGGAAAGTATTTTTAAATATATACTGTGTATTTTGATGTCATATGTGTAATTACCTTAACTGAATATTCGTATATTCTGACAATATTAAAAGATTTTAAAATCTAGAACCCCAAGTTCCTAAATTCCAAGAAAAGAAAACCACTACATCTATGTACAGTTAAGGAACTTGTCCCATGATCTTTCACAAGGTTCAGCTGTGAAAAGTCCTATGGCTTTTTCAGATTTCTAATTGCAATTAGTCTTTTTATAGCTCAGCACTCTGTACTCTTTTCAGTGAGCAGGCATATGTTTTTGCCTTAAAAAGAAAAAGTACAGTAATAGTCATCTCTGCTGGCCTTAGTTCATCAATTACCAAAAATAAAAAATCCATGTCTTACCCTGATGAAGTGATTAACCCAAACCTGTCCCCCACTTGGTATCCAGCAAAAAGTCTGTCTCTTATTTAGGTACAAACTTAGACTCTTCACCTGTCAGAGGAAAATGAAGCTGTCACTAACGAGTTTCATGTTTATTTTGCTGGCAGGTTCATGCCTACGACAGAGTGATCCCCCCAGGTGAATTACTCCCCCAACATCGGCGTGGCACTGACTACTTCATAAAGCTATTTATGAAAACTCCTCTAGTGTGTGGACCCTGTCCCCGCAGTGTGTCGCTGCTGCCGCCAAGTGACAGGTCTGAAACATCAGCAAATCCTGAACAATTAGAGCATCAATGTCTCTTTCTAAAACTAAGCGCTCCCAACCTCCTAGACCAGGACATTGTCTCCCGCTGTTTCTCTCTGGGCTAGTGTGGGTGTCTTTCTGGCTTCTGAGAAAAGAATGGCATGAGTAATTAAGAAAATCTTTCCTTTCTCTGAGTGAATATATCTAATTTTAGAGTAGAGGGAGTTTTTATTTTTAAAAGTACCTGGTTAGTGTCCCTCAATCTCATACAAAAATCATACCATACCACAAAAGGGAAATTCTGTCTTAAAAGCCCATCAGTCACACCCCAAACTTGTAACTCAAGGGACACAGGAGTACTTGGGGCTGTATGCAAAGACTGTTCTCTGTAGCAGCAACTGGACTAAGAGCTTTTCAATTGCTGTGACATTTTCAGCCAGGGAAGTAGTAGTAGTTGCTGCAGAGCAATGTTTTCCAGGCAATTACTTTATATGATCAATGGAGCAATTCCTCTTCTAGAAAGGAATCAAAGCGATCAAGTTAAATCATTAAAGAGAGAAAGAGAGCAGGAGAAAGGATTCATCTCATTAGCAGGTGCCAGTGCGGCGGCCTCTGCAGTGGTGGCACACGATGTCACTGGCCCTTTAAGACAATGACTGTGCTCCCTCCGCTGTGGCCCCTCCCTCCCCTGTAGCTGTTGACAGGTCTAAACCTCCCGAGCAGCCCATTGTGGCCACAGTAGGAGGCACCTGCAGAAAATGTGCCAAAACCAGGCAGGGAGCAGAGCTTTTCAATAAGCTCCACAGCTGGAGAGGAGCCGCAATACTAAACAACCAGGCTGGGACCAAGCATGTGATGGGAAAAGGGGTCAAACCAGACACCTCCTATAGGCTTTCTGAGCACTGTGTGGTTCAATTTGATGACATCTTCTAGCTGGCTTTTTTCTATTTGCTTAATATGCTGAGGTATTTAGCTTAAAAGCACTAAACGCTCCACCGTGATGAGCGGTTTTCCCTTTCTCCATTTAGTGTCATTAAGGACATTTGGCAGTATTTTCCCTCTTTCTCTGCCCCAAACTAAGATTGTTTTCTTTTGCTTCCCTCTCACAGTTACAGGCATTCCCCACCACACACAGCCTGCTTGATTTTGCTGTCTTTAATTCAGACACAAGTAAAGCTCTCCAAATTTAGGATCTGTTCCACCTTCGTGAAGCACATATTCTCACTGCTTGAAGCACACATCTGGATGCTCCGCTTTTACATTTCAACTTAGTAAACATGTATTGTACGTCTGCCATGGACTTATCACTGATTGCAGGACTTCTGGAAATCCAGACCTGTTTCAGGCCCATGTTGTTTAGGGACTAGCAGAAGGGCTAAATAGCTCATATAACCAGGAGTTTGAAGAATTTGTTTTGCACGCATGCTCTTGGCCTTGTATTATTCACAGCCCTTTTGAGAATAAGCAGAGTCGAGGAAATGGATAAGGAGGGACTTGGGATGGGCTGGGTGGCTTTGTTTAACGTGCCTTGGGATGCAAGAGGACAAACTCAGTGCCATCTCTCCGAGATAAATGAGCCACAAGAACCTGGCATGACTCCTTGGTTTGGGCAGCTCTTATCTGTCCTTCACTCCTAACATTTATACAACACTTTCTAGTTTTCATGATATTTCCATTTCCTTTCTTCTTACTTAATGCAGTAAGACATTATCTCTGTGTTACAGATGAACACATCTGAGATTCAGGGCTAAGCACCTTGCCCAAGGCCACACAACAAGTAGGTGGTAAGTGCGAAAGCCTCCAGGAACCCAGCTTCTCTGCACCCCCTCGACTTTGCCTCTCTTCTGCCCTGGGCTCCCTCTTCAGACTGTCAACCCACAAGAGTGTAGGACTTCAGAGCAATGCAGAAACAGATAAAGCGACATGTTCACAGTGAAACTCTTTTCCCCCTTCAGATGGAGAGTGTTGGCGTGTACGGATTCTGTGGGTGTAAAGCAAAGAACAAACTGAAGTGTGATTCAAGGTGGGAAATAACCGCTGCAGGTAGGAAATGAACTAATTTGTGTAAGTATCCAACTGGCATCTGAAATAATGACCCCCCCGAACTGCATTCCTTTTGAGAGGGACTAGGTACGGTTAGCTATGGTATCTTTAAACTTATGTGCACATGAGATGTTTTGCTCAGCTGCTGCGGCACTGCTTGTTCAGAATGCCCACAAGTGAGAAGAGCTTTGAAGGAGATGCTGTCTTAGAGGTAGTCTTAAGTCAGGCGATGAGATCCTGCAATCCTGGGCAGCCACACTTAGCAGTACAGCTGAGGGAGCAGGACTTGGCATCATTGTCGCCTGCGGGGCTCACACTGTCTCCCCACTCTGCTCTGGTGGCCCTGGGAGAGTGTTTCTGTTTGGGTCCATACAAAGGCAGAAAGAGATGGTCTCTCCACAGTTCTGAGCTTGTTTATGCCTTAACGTGTCTCTCCCCTCAGAGGACTGGTTCTCTTCCTCCTTCTTCCTCAGCACCTCCCTCCACTTCTGGGAAAACAAGCGAACTATTCATGTGAAAAGAGAAAGAGTAAGGAGGGAGGGGGAGATGCCACCGGCAAACTCCATTGAAAGCCACGGGCTGTTCATTTACATTCACACTTTTTAAAAAATGTTAACTAATGATGTTAAATGGTTTGCCAAAGGTCCTGGCAGGTCACTTGTAGAAGTGTCATTTCTGCCTAATTAGGGCTCTTGTAGCTGCCCGGGGCCTCCCAGTGCAACTGGTGACAAGCAAGACCTGACAGCTTCAATTGGTGCCAGTAGGAAGGTTGGACCGGTCGTGTTTTCTAACTCAGCCAGGTGTTTGCTGAATGGGGGAGGGGGCTTGGCGAGATCTGAGCGCTTCTATGATCCTTTTTCTTTCACTAAGCCCTCCCAAGTCCTTCCCCTTTGCCAGTCTTGTCTTATGTCAAGGTCAAGAATGGGCTTTGCTAAATCAGCAATTTGGGTTATCTCTGGGAGGTCATTAGCAGTCCTAGCCCAGACACTTCAAGTGGTCTCAGACCCCAGATGCTAGATTTTTTTTCCTCCCTAAAAACCAGAGAATAGGAAAAGAAAAGGAATGATTTAGGTAGTAAACAATAGCGGGACAAAAACAAGACAAAACAAAAAACTCAAGCTTGCAGTAGCCATCAAAATGTTAAACTTCTGAAGACACTGCTAGTAATAACTGCTCAAAGAGTAAAACGGTAAAGCATCCTATCAGTACTTTAAATATTTGAAAGGAAAGACAATAAAAAAAATCCTATCGGTCCAATGGGTTGTGTAGTACTTGTCACATAGTAGGTACTCAGTAAATAATCTATTGTTTGATTTGACTTTGTGGGAGAAAAGTCAGTGTCTGGGAGATAAAGAGTGATTGATAGAGATGCTGCTATTTTTTATGTTTAACTGTCCCTTTGAATTTCTCAGTTGACCGTAAAGTACATATGAAGTTGGTATCCTGCATTATGGGCCGATATAGGACCGTCTTGTTTTTTTGTTTTGTTTTGCTTTGTAACAATTAAAACAAGCAAAATGCCACTGGTGCTCAGCAACCCCAGGATGCAGCAACTGCAGTACAAGGAAGGGTGTGGTCCCACAGCAGTGATAGAACTCGGGTGTCCAGCACTTGGATTGGCTCCCCTGGTGGGTCCTGCAGGGATGACCACTCTCCTTATTTGGGCCTGAATTGAATACACCAGGATTTGAGCACACATGCACATACAGAGTGTGGGTGGCAGGGTTAATACATGGGCACTTAGGGGCATTGCTGTGTTAAACTAAAGGAAAAGTGGATTGGTAAAAGCAATGTTTATTTTGTGAAAATCTGAAACCAGACCCAAAGGTACCTCTGGGAAGGGGGGGGGGGTGTCTAAAGTGAAGGTGTTTGAAACTGAGTTTTTGGCTTTCTTTCCTTGTCTAATGATACCTTTCCCACCTACTGCTTCTGTTTTCTCTGAGATGGGGCAGTGAAAGTTGGGACCAGGAAAATAGATTGTGATTGTTCATGTGTGCTGATTTTATCAAAGGAGTGTTAGAAAGATTAAAAGAGACAGCATAGCTAAGCACACCTAGGGCAGTAGCGGGCACATACTAGGTGCCTGATAGCAGTGAACTTTCTTCCTGCCCTCATGAGTCCTTCTTGGTTGGAAACCACACTTGGTTCTATGGTGTCAAGTTAGTTTTTCAGTCTACTAGCAGTTGAGCTACTAAATGAAGACAGAGAGCAGAGGCTAATTCAGCTCTGCATCTCCAGAGCCTGGCATGCTGGGTACCTGAGACATACTGAACAAAGAGAAATAATAAATTGGCTAATAGGCCGATGAATGAACAAATTGATCAGGATATATTCCAACAGTTTCATTGTCTGTGTCAAACTTCTCCCCCCAGGGACCTCCTTTGTCACTAACTTCCCTTGAAAGATTCCATAAAAGGTGAGATTTCATTAAAAGGAAAGATTTTTTTCCCCTTTAATTTAGCACAACACTGCCCGCAGACGTCTGCTGAATTTTTGCCCTAATTTATTTTTGCCTGGCCCTTTTATACCATAGCGCATGTTCTTTTTTCTCCTTTTGGGTGACCCTCTTTGTCTCTCTTGCTGCTCCTATGGGCTGTTGTTTACTCTTAGTGCTTTTGTCCAGAGTGTTAATTCGCTCCCAGGAACAGTTCTAACTTGGCTCCGCCTCCCACACCCACCTCTGGCTCAGTCCTGACCTGCAAAGCTGCAATCTCTATCTGTGTGCTTTGAGGGCAGAGGATTGTTGTGTGGCTCTTACAAGTGCTAAAAAGTGGCCACTTCAGATTTTCCTTGTGGTTTGGAGGGTGCATATTTAAAAATCATTCTGGAAGGGATTAGTGATAAAACCTTCTTCAGCATGTAAATCAGCATGGAAAAATAAGCCAATTAGGAAAACTAAAACAAACAAAAAGCTTTTGAAGACTTATGGACAGAGGAGAGATCCCGTGAATGACAGTAGGCCTGTGTTTTGTGGTAACAGCGTTCCTAATGACTGAGCACCACAGTGGTGATCCTGGAAAGGTGAAATGGTTTCAGTTAATTTTACCTAAACCTCCTGAAAGGCAAATCTGACTTTGTTGTTCCATTGTTGGGGCCTTTTTGGTGCCTCTTCCACATCTGGTTCTGGCTTCTCTTGGACCTTGAACCCCTACTCCGGTTATACTGATCTACTGACAGTTCTCTGAACAAGCTAGAAAATTTCGTGCCTTAGGGATTTTGAACAAACTCACTCACTCATTCATTCATTTAGAGATGAGGTCTTAGTGTGTTACTCAGGTTGGTCTTGAACTTGTGGGCTCAAGAAGTCTTCCTGCCTCATCCTCCTGAGTAGCACCGGTATGCACTGCCACATTCAGATCAAAACTCCTTCTCAGCCTTGGAATGAATTCCCTGTCTCCCTTTTGTTCTAACAAATGCCTGTTCCTTGGAAAGATTGAACTCTGTACCACCTCCTCCACAAAGCTGCTCCTGATACCTTCCAAGGCAGATGGACCTTTCTGTCTAAGTGGGCCTGAAAGATCCTTGTATTCTCTATCATAATAACAGCAGAAATACCTGTAATAATGACAGCTTCCTTTTATTGGGTGCTTTCTGGGTGCCAGGGAGCACAAGGGCTTTCACTTGTTATGTCATTTAAACACACCACCCTGTGAAGAATGCACTGTCATAGATATTTAATTCAATGATGAGGATCCTGCAGTTTACTTGCAAATTTGCTGTCACAGATTCCAAGTGGTGGAGCTGGACCTAAGCCTGTCTTTGTTACTTTTCTCATTGGTGAGACCAAATACTGGACACCCAAAGTTAAGGGAGGAAAGGTTTATTCAGGTTGATTCAGTTTGTGGAGGCTTCAGTCCATAATCGGCTGGCTCCAAGGCAGGGTGGCACATGGCCGAGGGGCAACAGTTTATGGTGGACCAAAGGTAGCAAAGCAACAGGGGACCTTAACAGCCTTTCTGCCCCTTTTATCTTATCCAGACTACTCAGGGTGGGTATCACTCACACCCTTAATCTTAGTGCCCTTGAACCTGGCATTGCACCATGAATCAATCACACACTCCATATTCAGCCACCTCTAAAAAGCCCTGTCTAAGACTTCATGAGGCTTTGGGGGAACATCTAGACAACCCAACTAGCATGGCTCGACTGTGTTATTGACCACCCTCAAGGCAGAGCTGATAAACCATTGTAAAACCAGTTTTCTCTTGGTCTCCCTTCTGCAAAGTGCACTCCTTGAGGCTGGTGATGCTCATCCAACTTTGGGCTCTAGTGCCTAGCAAGAGCCGTGGCATGGCAGAGACTTTTGATGTTAGTTGAGTTGAATAAAATTGAGTTGCATTGTACTAAATACATGTATACGTATTCTCTGTCTCCTGTCTCCCTTGCTCTCTTTATATATATATATGCATGATTATGCTTATACAGTATTTGTGACTTTTTAATTTACATATATGTACATAGAAGGATATTTATATGCACATATATAATATGCATATAACTCTGCCTCCCTTGCTATATTTACATATGCCTATGTGAAATATGTGTATATTTAGAAGTGCACTTATATTCCTATTTCATATTCATATAGGTACCTATATTCTTATTTTACATATGTGTATCAATATGTATATTATACACATATTGAGGTATATGTACACAACTTAACATACATTTCAATTAGGCATATGTAAGTGGACATATCCTTGTACTTATACCTCTGAAGTGAGCAAGAGAGGATGAGCTGCAGCCTGGAGGGGTGTACGTGTGTTCACATGTCTTCCTGTGAGTGTGTGCTCCCATAGCATCTTAAAACCGGGGGTTGCAGCATGCATCTTGGCCTGTGTGTTCTTGAAGATGAACCCCCAGCTCTCAGTTCTAACTGGGTGCATTGTGTTCCATTTAGGTCGGAGACCTCTTTAGAGGAAGAGGGCCAAGTAGAATAATATTCTTGGATTTTCTCCTGTTCATTCTCTCAGGTACAGCGACAAGCAAGTCCTACTTTCTTTGAGCATTTCCCCATCATTCAGCCCCTTGAGCCTGTGCTCATTAGTGATGGCGAGCGTGGATGTCATTCTCTGCCGTGAGGACCCACGGCGCCCTCCTGTAATGGGCTGCCCGATATGCACAGGGCCCCAGGCACCAGAAGCTGGGTGCAGGTTTGATGACAGGACATTCAAGTGCAGCAAAAACTTCTACTTACCCTTTAATTCTCTTCTCATGCCCTTCTTTGTAGAGGGAAAATGTTTATGTGGGATTTATAGACAAGTGCTTATTTGATATTGAGGAAGTCACATTTATTTTGTCCCTTATGATAATAAAAATTCTTGTTTTAAAATTAGTTTCTAGGACTTCAAAAGCTCTCATGTCTTATCTGTTGTTCTTCAGTAATTTAATGGCCCCAGGTGAGCCACCTACTCATCCTGTGACTGACCCTCTTTCTCCCACTGGCCAGCCATGCCCTTTGCTCCTCTCTCAGCTCCTTTGCTGCCCTGCCTGGCTCCTTCCTCTTGCCTTCATTACATCCTGCTCATCCTTGAGAATCGCTTTTACTGTGGCACAGGCTGTGTTCCAGACTTCCAAACTCGTGTCTTAGCATGACAAACTCTGACAGGACATAGAGGCTCAGATGAAAACACAGAAAAAATCATGAAGGCGCTTCTTATGCTTTACCACCAAAGTAGTCCAAATTGCAGAGCTGAATCAGTTGGTTCTCCTGTAACAGTGGTATGTCTGTGAACTTTTCTGATTCATTTTTTTTTATTAAATTTTTTATTGGTATATTTTAGGTACACAACACAATTACATTTCTCATTGGGAATTGTACCATTACATAATGCATCTTGGTTCTTATTTTTTCCCCTTTCCTAGCCCTCCCTTCACCCCCTCCACCCTTCCCTATTTACAAAGACTTTATTTCCATTTTTCCCATTTCTCATCATTTTTCCTTTCCCTTCTTTCCTTTCCCCTGCCCCTTCCACTACCCCTACCCTATATTTAGTGTTCTCCCATAAAAGTAGAAACTTGAGAGTAACTTTCTAAAGTATGCCTTTTGAAGACCTTGATGCAGGGCTGGTATGGACATGTGCCCTTGAGGTCTCGCAGGGCCAGGCATAAAGTTTAAAGCTCTGCTCTCACCTTCTTGGACCTCCCCGCCCCCCACCACCACCACTGTGCTGGTGAAGGAATCCAGGGCCTCATGCATGCTAGGTAGATACTCTGTCACTGAGCTACAACCCTAGCACCTTGAAATGCTGAATGCCTTGAAAGAAGCATTTTCATTTTTTTCTAGGTCCTTTTGGGCGGGTTGCAGAAGCCCTGTGACCACAAGGAATGGAGTTACAGCATTAAAACCTTAACATGAATTCATCTATTTCAGCCCACCTGGACAGTATGAGGGATTGGGTGCTTTTAAGAAAGGACTCTGGGGGGTTGAAGGGAGGGCTGGGCAAGGGTGAAAAATAAAAACCAAGAGAGATTATGTAAAGGTGCAAATTTCCAATGATGAATGTCATTATATTGTATACCTAAAATGTACCAATGATTAGAATGAATAATCGATAATGCAAAATAGGAAGAAAAGGTCCAAAGGGGTAGGGGTAGTGGGAGGGGCAGGGGAAAGGAAAGAAGGGAAAGGAAAAATGATGAGAAATGGAAAAAATGGAAATAAATCCTTTGTAAATAGGGAAGGGTGGAGGGCGTGAAGGGAGGGCTAGGAATGGGAAAAAAATAAGAACCAAGAGGCATTATGTAAAGGTACAATTCCCAATGAGAAATGTAATTGTGTTGTATACCGCAATGTACCAATAAAAGAATTTAATACAAAAAAAAAAAAAAAAGAAAGGACTCTGGGCTGGAAGAGATGGAGGGTTAGGTAGGGTTGGGGGTTGTGCATGCCAGCTTTGCTTAGGGTCAGCCATGCCTAGCAGCGTTCTTAGTGTTTGTCTGGCAGGGGTGAGGAGGTGAACAATCATTCTGTAATTCATGTGTAGTAAAGCTTCCTGAGAGAGTCCTGTTTTTCACTGAAACTGCCAAGTGATTTGGCCAAGATTTTCTGCTTCTTTGAAGTCTGCAGGGAAAAAAAAAATCCCTAATGAAACACAGCAAGTTTGGAAATGTCCTTTTCTTATATAAATATATGATTGTAACATTCTTATTCCAGCTCTTCATTTTATTCCCTTTTACTTGTAAAACCCCCTGTCTTATTCCAAAAGAGACTTTCAGACATACATATAATAAAATGATGAGAATGACAGATACTGTTGAGAAATGGGACTGAAAGGAAAACCAGGCAAAGTCAAGGACAAAATTAGTTCACAAATGCATGCCATATGGTTTTGGTGCATTTAAAAGGTGGCTGCAAATGTGTCTCTAAGTCTCCTGTAAACAGAACAAAGAAAAACACATGAATGTGTGACCAGCTGCAGGTGTGCAGAAGTGCAGCTGGAAGCAGGTCCCCACCTGGCCTCCATCATCTCTCTTGGAGGATGCAGGAAGGCCTTGGCAGTGGCTTGGGCTCTTCAGGAATCTCCAAGTCATCTCTGTCTTGAAAATCCCCAAGATAGTCCAGAGTGAAGTTTTATGGGGAGAAGAGGAGGTGATTTTGAATACAACCAGTCCTTTGAATCTTCGACTTCCACAAATTATGGATTCAAGCAAGTGCAGATGGAAAATATTTGGGGAAAAGCAACTGTATCTGCATTGAACATGTACAGCTTTTTTCCTTACAGTTTTTTCCTACTCAGTATGGTATAACAGCTATTTACATTGCATTTACAGTGTATGGGGTATTGTAAGTAGTAGAGGGTGATTTAAAGTATACAGAAAGATGTGTGTAGGTGATATGCAAATATGAGACCATTTTATATAAGGGGCTTGAGCATCTGCAGATTTTGGTACCTGTGGGGTTTCCCCAGTACCAAAGGACAACTGTACTTCACAGTGTCTTGTCACTCAGCCTGTCCTCCACTTGCCCGAAAACTGAGTGGGGCTTGAGCAAACAACACAAAAGCCCCTTACTCCTTCATGACACCTGGCGGCGGCAGCGGTGAGCCCAGCGCTGGCAGTGTTGGTGGCACTTGCATGGTAGCAGTGGCACCAGCACTGGCGGCGGTGGTGGCACCAGCACTAGCAGCACTTGTACCTGCAGGAGAGGTGGCTCCAGTACCTTGGAAGTGGATGCAGCAGCATAGCAATGGCCGCAGTCTTGGGAGGCAAGTGACTAAGTGTGGTCTCTGCCAGTGGGGCTGGGGGGTGACGTACAGTGGATGGTTCTGTGGGTGACAGAAACTTGGACAACAGAAGGCAATGAAGAGTCTTATCCAAGGAAGTGTTTGAGCCTCCCGGCTGAGGATGACTTCTCCAATACCTGGGAGAAGTAAGTGCCAAAGAAATGCTCTTTATCCTGTGAAAATGACCCATTTTTAGCCTATGAGCCATCAAGATACAAATGACGTAAGATTCAGAATATTCATAATTCATAATAATGACTGATCAGCTGGTGAAGAGTAGCTCAGTGTTGCGTATTGATAGACAGTTGAGCACACATTTGTACATTTGGTGATTCGTTCAGTAAACATCTGTGAGACCCCTGTGGGTTGTGCAGTCAGCTTGCCGTGACTTTGCTCACTAGTCTGTGATCTCAACTAAGTTTCATGATTCTGCCCACTTCCAGGTTCCCTGTGAGTAATATTAAGTACCCACCTCATTAGGTTGTAGGAGAATCAAGAGCACATGAAGTATTTTGTACAGTACCTGGCACAAATTAAATATCCCGTAAACTTGAGGTGTGATCAAAGGTTTTGAGATATACAAAGAATCACATAGTCACTCATTAATTAAAGTACTGTTTGTATAATGAAATTCTATGTAGCTGAAGCCCTGAAGGATATGCTGGTAATTGTGGTTATCACTTAGTAAGGAGATTACAGGTGATTTGATTGAATTACTTTTCTTATCTTCTTTCTAGGATTTTCCTAATATGCATGAATGAATTGTGTGTTCTTGCTTCAGCAGCACATACACTAAACAAATGAACTAATTGTGAGATTTTAAAACAGAAGGAGAAACAATCCAATCTGCCCATCTCTTTGGAGCTTTACTTGGGTTTGTGTGTGATACCTCTGTCCCTTTGTGCTCGAATATTTCCAGTGCAAGAGAGTACGTCTGCTCCCAGGCAGCACATCACATCATAGTTCTCCATAAACTGTCAGCTTGTGGCTTCTGACACTTATGTTTCGTTTACCCACTTGTTTGACAAATGCTTATTAAGCACCTCCTGTATGTGGGTATGGTGATACGTTTTGGGGAGACAGTGGTAAATGAAACAGTGTCCCTTAGTGGAGCTAGTAATTTAGTGAGAGTCTCAGACCATCATCCAATGATTAAATAAGTGTTATTATACATGGAAGTGCTTTGAAGGCAAAGAACATAGTGGCGCTGGGAAATCTGCCGCAGACAGAAGGGGTCATGGGAGGCTTCCTGGCAGGTGACAGGTAAGCTGAGATAGAACGGAACATACAGGTTCTTGGTGTGCAGAGTGGGGGGTGAGCAGTCCAGACAGGGCATCAGAGCCTGCTTTGAGGCCACTGAGCCTCAAGTTCCCTTTCCATATGACAGCCCTTCAACTCTTTAAAGATTGCTTCTTTTCCAAAGTCTTTCCGTTTTACAGCCTCTTCACCTTTTCTTCCAGGGATGAGATTTCCCAGCCTCTTGTCATTCTGAGATCCAGTACATTCAGACCCCCCCCCATTTTGAAAATTATAACTTTACTTAGCGTTCACATACCATACAATTCACTCACTTAAAGCGTACAGTTCAGGCAATTTTAGCATGTCACAGTTGTGCAACCATTACCGGTCAATTTTAGAATATTTTAATTACCCCAAAAAGAAACTCCGTAGCCATTCAAAGTCACTTTCCATTTCCTCTCAAAACCCTGGCTCTGGGAAGCCATTAACTGCTTTCTCTTGCCGTATAGATTTGCCTGTTATTGTCATTTTCTATAAAGATAATTGCACAATACATTGTTTCTTTCAGCATAACGTTTTTGAAAGTTCATTCATGTTGTGGTATGTGTCAATATTTCACCTTTTATTTCTGGGTAATATTCTACTGTATGGATATATCACATTGTATTCATCTATCGATGAATGTTTGGGTTGTTTCCATTTTTAACTATTATGAATATGCCGATGTGAATATTCATGTACAAGTTTTTATGTGGGCATATCTTTTCACTTCTCTTGGGTATACACATAGAACTGGAATTGCTAGGTCATATGATTACTGTATGTTTAAACTTTTGAAGATCACTAGACTCTTTTCCACAATGGATGCATACTTTATATTCCTACCAGCAGTGTTTGGGGGTTCTGATGTCTCCACATTATTACCAACAATTTCTATTATCTGTCTTTTCTGATATAGCCATCTTCATGGGTGTGAAATGTTATTTAATTGATTTGCATTTCACTGATACTGTATGATGCTAGCATCTTGTTGTGTACTTAACTGGACACTAGGTTATCTTCTCTGGAGAAATGGCTATTCAGATCTGCCCATTATTAAATTGGTTTATGTTCCTTTGTTGTTGGTTTATAAGAGTTCCTTATATATTCTAAATATAATTCCTTTATCAGATGCATTATTTGCAATTATTTTCTTTAGGCTGTCACTTTCTTGTTGATGTCATAAGTTTTTGGTTTTTATTAAATTCAGTTTATCCATGTTTTCCTTATTGTTGCTTGTGCTTTTGGTGTTATACCCAAGAAGCCATCATCTAATATAAGGACAAAAAAATTTATGCCTATTCTCTTATTTCTTCTCACAAAAGTTTTGTGGTTTTCAGCTCCTACATTTAGTTTTTTAAAATCCATTTTGATTTCATTTTTGTACAGACATGCCTTGGAGATATTGTGGGTTCAACTTCAGACCATTACAATAAAATGAACATTTCAATAAATCAAGTCACATGAGTATTTTGGTTTCTCAGTATATATAAAAGTATGTTTATACTGTACTGTAGTCTGTTAAGTTTACAATAGGATTATGTCTTTAAAAAGGACATATTTTAATTAAGAATTACTTTATTGGTCAAAAATGCTAACAATCTTCTGAGTGGTTGGAAAAATAGCCCCAAGAGACTTGCTTGACATGGGTGCCACAAGCCTTCAATTTGTAAAAAAATGCAGTAGCTGTGAAGTACAGTATATCAAAATGCAATAAAGTGGGTATCCTTCTACATTGTGTGATGTAAGAGTCTAACTTCATTGTTTATGTCCAGTTGTCCCTGCAATATTTATTGAAAAGACTGTTTCTCTCCATTGAATTAACGCCCTTGTCAAAATCAATTGACAACAAATATGAGACTTTTCCCCCTGTATTTTCAGTCCTGCTGTCTTGATCTAACTGTTCATTCTTAGGCAGATACTATTCCTTCTTGATGACTGAAGTTCTGTACTAGGTTTTGAAATCAGAAAGTCTGAGTCCTTCAACCCTATTCTTCTTTTTTAAGATTGTTTTGCCTATACTGGGTCCCTTGCATTTCCATGCAAATAAAGGAATTGTGTTGGAACTGCAGATCAATTTGCAAAGTATTGCCACTTTAATAATATTTTAAAACCCTTTCATCCATGAACATGGGATATCCTCCTCTTAGGTCTTCTTTAATTTCTTTCAATAATGTTTTGTAGTTTTCAGAGTATAAGTTTTGAATTTCTTTTGTCAAATTTATGCCTAAATATTTTATGCCTAAATATGCCTAAATATTCTTGTTGATGCTATTATAAATGGAATTGTTTCCCTAATTTCATTTTTGAATTGTTCATTTCACATTCCTTTAAAAATATGGTCCTTAGAACCATCACACTGACACATTGCTAGGATGATAGAGTACAGAGAAATTGTAAACAGAGAATCCTTAAGTGTAGACAAGACAGCCCTGTAAGCCTACCCCCACCCGTGGTGGGCTTCCGCTACCAGAGCTGTGGAAGGAGTGAATAGAAGAACAGCCTGTCCCTGAACTCAAGGGCATCAAGAGTAGCTCAGCTAAGATCACTGCAGAAGGCTGAGGCTGAGGGTTAGTGCCTAGCATGCTAAGAAGGCACCTTGTTCCCATTGTCTCCAGAGTTTCATTGTTTTAAGCCAGCTGACTTTGTAGCCGGGGTTCATTCAGTGTAGGCAAAGCCTCTGTTAGAAAAAAGATAGATCTTGAAAGCTTCTAAAGAGCTGGGGAAAATCACAAGCCACCAGCAGTAAAAGTTCCAATTCCAGATTCCCAGGCAAAAATGGCAAAGGAGTTTATCTTTTTGTTAATTGTAAAACTAAATATAATAATAAATAAGTAAATATAAAATAAAACTGGTTGGGAGAAAAGGAGGAGTAGGCTACAGTAATTATTCCTATTTCAAAAGGAATACAGGTTAGAGTTAACAATCCAGATGACTTTGGCAAGCTGTAGATTTTACTTTTCAGCATTCAACAGTACAATTGATACACACACACACACACAAACACACACACACAAATATATATGGAAATATACTAAACATGGATGTAACAACTTGAGTTGCTAAAATTGTGTTTCAATTCTGTTTTCTTTAGGTGACTCGATAGTTTTTCCCTCCTTGACCAGTTTAAGAATTTTTGTACTATAGTCCAAGGTTGAATTTCCCCATCAGAAAAAAATAGACTCCATCTCAGTGTAATAGCTGAACATAAATGTGTAGTTGGAAGCATTTTGTAACCCAGAGCATGAAAAGGAGTCTCTTAAATCAGAGTCCAAAACTCTGTTCATGATTCCGGGTAATTTAAAACCTTCTGACGTTTCTCATTAGAAAGACTTACATCACCCTGAAAAGCAAGAAAACCCTAGTTTTTAGAACATCATTGCAAGTGGCAGGTTTGCCAGGACACCGTGGTAGGTCAGGCCCGTTGAGTTATACAGCAGAGCTGTTTTTCACAAGCAAGACGGCACCTTTTATGCTTTCAATAGGTGTGTGTCATGCCAGCCTTGGGTTAGGAAGTCGGGAGCGTGAGCCATCAAACTCCTCCCCCACACTCCTTCAGAGAAATGATTTGGGTGCTGTGAAGTCGGGGGTGGGCGCTACTGAAAACTCCAGGGCCTCAGTGAAAAGGTTAGGAATGCACTGATCAAACTATAATTTGGAGCGTTGTCAGCTTGGCACTTGGCCCACATTCTTTGCTCCTTTTGCAGTGTGTAGAGACTGGCCAGGCATCCTCTGCCTCTGGAGATGGCAGGAGCAGGGAGAATAATGGTTTCAAGGATTGGTACAGTCACTCCTCTGTCAGAGGCCAGGCGATACAAATGTTTTGCAGAAAGAACAAGTGATTTGGAGCCTCAAGGGACTATAGAGATGGTTCAGACAGGGCTAACCAGCAGCTTTCAGCCTAAGGGCAGTGTGGTAGGATGGCCGAGATGCAAGTTTGGATGTGTCCCTTAATATGTCTGCACCAGCCTGCAGGTGCTTCGATTTCCCTAAGCCTTGGTTCCTCTTTTGTAAAATGAGAAAATAACATCCCCACCCAAGTGGATGTGTCAGAAGTTTGACAGATAATACTTATGCAGAGCTGGGTACAGCACCTGGCCCATGCTCAGTAGGTGCTCAGTGAATGTGGATATAAAGAGCTCCACTGCTGCATCTTAGGAGGAAGCAGAGATGAAGCTGAGAGCCCAGGTAGGACCAGGAATCCTGTGGAGATATGTATTGTGTCTGAGAGATGAACTGCTTAGGAATACAGCCCTCCATCCGAGGGCTTCCTGTTTCGGAGCCTTGTCAGCAGCTGATGACATTGAGAAGCAGGCAGAAGTCACTGAAAAAGAGATCTTGTGATTGGCAGCTGTGGGTGGGAGTGAGCTTGGCAGAGAGAAATGGCCATGCCTGGACCGTGCCCGTGTCATCCTGGACAATCACACAACTTGTCCAAAATGGCACCAATTTCCTAGTTCTTTCCCAAGGTGGTTTTCTTTTTTTTAAATTTAAAATTGGTATGTTGGACCTGAATTAGCAAATCTGCTACTTTTGCCAGATTTATATGACTCCAAGTTGGGAGAAGGTGGCTGATTGGGTAAAAAGTGTTGGTGCTAATTATATATAAAACTGGTAGGGGTAAATTTAAAGTCCTGTATTTCAGTTCAGAAGTCAACTTCGTAAGTAACTTGCATAGCTATAAAATGAGAGGACTGTGTGCAAAGGTTTTAGGATTTATCCCAGTTTTTTGAAAAGGTAAGAATGTGTCTTTGGGGTTTCTTCTCCATCTGATGGGTTTCAGAAAATTCAGTGCTGGCTTTGTTTGAAGAGTCCTTATTTCCCTTTCCACAGCATAAGCTGCATTCTCAAAAAACCAAATTTATAACTAATTACTTATTCTCAGTGGAGGACCTGATTTTAACAGGAAAGTGGTAGTGGTTAAAGACACAATGCTAATTTTGTAGTGGTCTGTAGTATTCATTCTAGTGTCCCTAGTTGCCCACCTAGGGAAGGACAGCAGGGTGGGGTGTTGAGTGGAAAGCAGGTCTGTGAGGCACTACGCAGCACCTGGCCCCTGCCGAATGCCTACTGAATCCCTTTACAAGCTTTAAGCATTTTAAACATCACAGTGGACCTGCCTGGTTCATTTTACATTTGGGGAAACTGAGGTACAGAGGCCAGATCAGAGCCACACTTGAATGCAGGTAGTTTGATCCCAGAACTCAGCTTCTTCACTCTGCTGCCACACTGCCTTGTAATAGATGCAAAGATGTTTGTCCTGGAATAAGAGGAGACAGGGATGGGAAGGATGAAGTCAGTCACTTCTTGAAATACCCAGAGCAAAGAGGGATTGATCATGCTAGGCACAGTAGAGAGGAAAACCAGAGCTGTCTGGAGCTGGAGCAGCTGCCATGCCTCTGCAGGAGGAAGGATGAGAGGAACTCCTGGCCCTAGGTCTAGGAAGCTGGACAAGGTGATTTGGACCTGAAGGCCCTTCTGCAGACGGAGTCTGAGGGCAGAAAGTAGAGCGAGCCCTGGGGAGGTGGCTGGAACCAGGAGTCCTAGTCTGGCTCTGATGGGAATTGGGTATGGATCCCTGCGCCGCCTCCTCCTCAGTGCCTGCCTGTCTGTCTGCCCCTCTTTCTCTCAGGTCCCTTCTGGGCTCCTGTCCTCCTTGCTCACCCAGCTCCAGCAGTGCCAGCAGCAACATTTTCTTTCTGGAAGAGGCCAAGTACTTTCCCACTTCGAAACCTCTGCCCAAACTGTGCCTTCTGCCTCCTGTTGCTCACATGGCAGCTTCTACTCAGCTGAACTGCCACCTCCTCCAGGAGGCCTTCTCTGACGGCCTCTGCCCAGGAAGCTCTTTCCCGGCTCATCTCAGTCTTACCCCACATTTGTTTTCCTGTGGCGCTAACACAACTTGTGATTATCTTATTTCTTCAGTTACTTTTTGATTGTAGAAAGTGGATTCCATGGGGACAGGGCCACATGTACATTGGTGTTTTTCATTGGTGTGTGTCTAATCCCTTGTTGAATGAATAAATGAATGACCTTGAGCACATTACCATGAGTCTCAGTTTTCTAGTCTGGTAAATGGGGAGGACCTGGAGGGGACCTTGGATTAGCGCAAGTGTTCTCATCTCTGAGAGGCATCAGAATCACCTGAGACCTTGTCAAAACAGGTTGCTGTCTCCATCCCCAGAGTTTCTGCTTCACTGGGTCTGGAGGGGGCCAAAAATTTTGCATTTCTAACATGTTTCCAGGTCACTTTGAAGATGTTGTTCTGGGGGCCACACTTTGAGAAACACTGGATTGGACCTTGTGCAAATCTCCTAAGATATGCATCTCTAATTTTTCCGGTAATTGGCATAATGAATATGAAAGAACTCTGCGTGCAATGTAAGAAATACTTTGAAACATAACTTTCCCTTCAAAAGGAAATGGTTGGGAGAGGTGGTGGAAGTCAAGGAAAGAAAAAAAAATCCTTCTCTGAGTCAGAGGGATTAGCGCCTACTGATGGGGTTTATGAAGGCAAAAGGTCAGTTAAATGGAAGTGCCTGCGACCAGAGTGCAGGGCTGAGCTGGTCTCCAGGAACAATGCTGCGAAATGAGGCAGTAGCTGTGGTGAGGGTTTCGAGAGTGCTTCCTGCCAGTTCAGCATTTAATCTCCTCCTCAGAGGGGAAAATCAGAGAATCACAATTAATAAGGGAAGTTCAGAGCCCAACCAGGGGGAAGCAAAAGAAGAAACACCTTGTGACGCCAGAACTCCCCATGACTTGGAGGTTTGCCTTCCTCTGGGGGAGGGGGGTGTTTGTCAGTCATAGCTCCAAGTTCACATTCCTTGGCGATTTCCCTTGGCAGCCCTCCGTTGCTCCCACTTTTCTGCTCCTTGCAGCCTTCTACACATCAGCCTGTGTCCTGTCCTCCCAGGTACCCTCCACAATCAGACTCCAGGGTTCCTTCCATGAAGAGTTTTAGGTGACTGCACACTTTCTCCCTGTAGGTTTCCCTTTTCCCATTGTGTGCCCAGTTTTATCCTAAGAGGAAGCAGCAGTTAGGGTGAGAGGCTTTGCATCTCTTAGAAGGCCTCTTGTTGGGGGAGAGGACTTCTACGGCCATTGCAGCAGCAGGGGCAGGCCTGGAGAGGCACCAGACAGCAAACATCCAAGCGAACTTCAGCCAGCAAATACTTGAACCACTCACCCTTCCCAATTCCAGAAGTGAGACGATTTCTTCTGCGGATATTCCCCTGCATCACTGCATTGAAATGCATTGCTGAAAACAGCAGCATCACTAAGATCAACTGAGCACTTACCATGTGCCAGGATGTGGGCTATTCACATTACTGGACTCTTCCATTTAATCATCATCTTATGTGGAGAGCACACATACTGTTTTCAGAAACTAGGAAATTAAGACCAGGAAAGTTGACCAAACTCAAGGTAGAGCCAGATCTGGGTTTGAATCCAAGTGTGTTTGACTCTGGAGCGTTGGCCTTCTTGAGGGTACAAGGTTGGGTTAAAAGTGGTCATAGAGCCCCATAGGGCCAGAGAGCTACACTTAGGAATACCCCTGGTGTTGGTTTGTGATGGTGTCTCCATATCACTGAGCTTCAACATATAGATCATCAGGAAAAGCTGCCACAACAGAGCCAGCTGCAGGAAGTGGCTCTCCTGAGTCCCCGCCTAGGCCTTTTGCTGTGCCTCAAGCTTACCCATTCCCTGCATCTAGAGATGGATGGACATCCTAGGATGCAGCAGTCAATTGCTGCTGACATTAGGGGCAATCGTAAAAGGAGAGGGCAGAGGAAGAGAAACCTGTGGCAGCAAGTGCCACATGACTTGCTGCTCCGACCCACCTGGGTGGGGTTGCTGACTTGCTACCCCATGCTGTAAGCCCATGCTGGCCAGGTCTGAGCATGACATGGGAAGGGGGCACAGGGTTATCTATGAATAAACATTGCTGAGCACCAGATGTGCAAACGTCAAGGACTGCCTGGATTTGAAAGGCCATTTGTCCTCCAAAAGAAGAACTCTTAACCCATGATTTGAATAAAGAAAGATCACAGCATAAATATGGATCTTGTCATAATTTCACCACACTGTTGTAGGGAACAGGATGCTCCCTGGACATTAATACGATGAGCCAGGAAAAAGGTTCTGGAAATAAACCAGTTCCAGGAAGTGCTGTGTTGAAGTCCCACAGGTCTCTTGCCTGCAGGATTTAGAGTTTTTGACCTGTTCAGGTAATTGTAAAGCTCAACTTGGAGGTCAGCCTCATGCTCTATGACACCCATGATCACACAAATCAGACTGCAAAATAATTACAGTATAGAGATTTCTACTAGAGATTTGTAGAGGTGGCAAACAATGAAGAAAGGCCTATCAGCCCACACACGTTTAACTCCCTAAAATCCTCTGTAAATTCCTTGGATTCTCCCTTAAAGTTCCCCCTCTCAGTGGCAGCTGATGCATGTCTTCCCTTTTGCAGCCACCACTAGCAAAACTCCATTCTCTGCCTTCTGCCTCTATGATCCCTGCAGCTTCTGTTCCTCACCAGCAATAGAAGACTCCTTACCCAAACTTTTTAAGTACCCATTGATCCTCCTCAAGCCCCAGAGGCCCTCAGATAATCCCAGGTGAGCTCTGTCTCTTCAAAGAAAAAAAATGGACTTGCCTTGTAGACACCTTTGGAGGAGATGGCCAGAGGATATTTAGGGAAGCTGGTTAGATTGGAACCATGACACCTTTTAAAAATTGTATTTTAATTGAAAAGATTTGATTTGATTATAGAAGCCTACACTGTTGTTGTCTGCATTGAGAAAGAGAAGTCTAGACTCAGTCGGAAGGAAGATTGTGATTGATTAGTGATGTCTGCCCTGGCAGTGAATTTAGGGGCATCAACAGCCAGACCACCAGGGATCTGCCATTCCTGGCCTACAGCTTAGTCTGAGAAACAGCCTGGGAATGGGAATTAAAGGCTACATTGTACAACAGAACAGTAATGAAAGAAGACATTTCACCTCTGTGATCCTCACCTTCCTCATTGGCCAAGCAGTAGCCATACCCACCAACCTTGTTTCATAGAGAAATGGAAATGATCTATTGATCTACTTCCAGTGAAATGCTCAGAAGTAGATGCACTATAAAATAGATGGAATAAAATGGACCATAAAATGGATAAAATATGCCATAAAATAGATAAAATATACCATAAAACAATTATTGCTACTTCTATAAAGCATAGTAAACAACCTCTTGGCAGGATATACATGGCACACTTAATGAACTTGAGGATGTTTCAATAAAGGGACTGTTTAGAAAGATGTGAGCAGGTACCCAGGAGGACCAGGGCTGGCAGCATGCCTGCAAGGTGAGAGAAAGGGACCAGCCTGGAACCCGGAAGGTGAGAATCCCTCAGAGAGGAGCTACAACCTTCAGCTTGGGGGACAGAGCCAGCTCATGATGACCCCTGGAAGGAAGCCAGAGATTTCACATCTCACCTCTCCTCCCTCCAGAACCTGCACCAACTAAGCCCAGCCAGAAGCCCAAGACCCCATTGATAGAGCTCTTCTGGTCAGCCTCATCAGGCCGAAAGCAGGGCAGGCCATAGCATTTTGCCAACTGTGTTAGTTTCCCACAGCTCCCATAACAAATTACTACAAACTGGTTGGTTTAAGACAACAGAAATGTATTCCTTTCCAGTTCTGGTGGTCAGAAGTTTGAAATCAGTGTTGGCAGGGCCACAGCCTCTCTGAAGGCTCCAGGGGAGAATTGCCTCTTCCAGCTTTCTGTGACTCCAGATGTTCCTTGGCTATGTCTGCATCACTGCAATCTCTCCCTCCACCTCCATATTACCTGCTCCTCTGTGTCTGTGTGTCTTTTTTATATGAGACTTGTTATTGCATTTACAATGGGGTAATCCAGGATGATCTCATTATCTCAGGATCCCTAACTTAATTACTCCAGCAAAGACCTCTTTCCAAATAACGTTTACAGGCTCCAGGGTTCAACATGAACACAGCTTTTTTCAGATGGCCACTGCTGCAATCAGTTCTGACCATGCTTACTGGGTGTGAGGATGGAAGGAGACCATCTGTCTCCTGAAGGCCTCTCAGATTCAGAGCTGGGAGCTAGGCCTCCTTTGGATGTCTGCTCTACATAAGGATCCTTCAGTTGGGGTGGGAGGGCCAGGTGCACATTTTCCTTTGTTTCACAAAATGATTAACATTATGGCCTCCAGCAAATCAAGTACCTTCTATGAGGCTTGTTTTACATCTTTACAGTGAAGCAGTGAGATCAAGGACAGCTGAAATAGTTTATATCCCTACAGTCCCATTGTGCTGTCACTTTAGGCCACTGTGAGGTGGCTCTCTCTGGCAGCCTCGTAGCTACCACTTCTTGCCCATGACACACCTATTGGTGCCCATAGGTCAATCCCAGAGCCACAGATTTCTTCACTTCTGTAGGCTGCCTGGGTTTTCATCTGCTGCCTTCAGTGGATCACAAAGCAATGGCCAAGGATGAGAGTTTGCATGTCTCACATAAGACCAAAGGTCACGGCTTGGTTGTCATCCTGGGTGGTCTAACACGACATCCTTGCTTAGGCGTCCTGGTTTAGCTCGGATTTCCAGCCAAGTGATTCTTGAATCCTTTCATGCGGCAAAGTGTAACAGTGACACCATGACACCTTTTCTAATTGTGTTTTAATTGAAAAGACTTGATTTGATTATAGAAGCCTGCACTGTAGTTGAAAGGCTTGTTAAAACATGTATTAAGTCGGAAAGATTGCAATGTTTGGCTGTGTAATTATGTAAACAGTTGCATAAATGGAGCTGCTTACAGTCAGCGGGAATGCTTTTTCAGTAGCTGGTGGCAAACTGGCATCGCTGATCAGTGACAGGTAAATTTATTTTTTCAAGGACAAACATAAGTTGGTATTCCCCTACCCCCACCCCACATCAACTGGGCCAGCTTTTCATTTTCTCCTTTGTGTATGTTTTTCCTTGAAATCTGTTGTGATTTTAAATGGTGTTTCTGTGTCCTCAGGTGTGCGTCACAATTTCCCATCCTTGTGAAGGAAAATGAAATGGACCGCACGGCTAAAATGTTTAGATTTCTCAGCAACAGAAGTGATCCAGGAATTTTAAAAAAATCTTCAACTATAGTTTTAAAATAGGCATAAAACCACCTTAAAATTCCCTGTGGTTTTTAATGAAAGTGTCCATTAAATTTACTGAGGATAAAAGAGTAATTTACTTCAAAACCCACTATCTGTGCCTTCCCACTGGACTGACGATGCACACCTATCTTTTTTGAACTTTAAAAATAAATGAATCGTTGATCAGAGCTGTCATGGAAACATTACTTCTCCATGCCCATCACTTGTTCCACCCTGGCCTCTTCTCGGAAACGGCAATTGTGTTTTCCTCCAGCCCCAAGAAAATAAGAGCCACAAATGGGCTGGTGAATTATGTGCTTCCAGTGGTTTTGAAGGGGAGCATTTACTGAGGGAGAAAATTGTTTTAATCTTATAACAACCAAGGAGGAGAGTTTGTAAAAACACAGAACACCTACACATACACTCGATTTTGTTGCATAGGAACACACAGGAAGGTTGCTTCCCACAAATACGCCTGATGCCTCTGCTGAGCAATCCTGCTGTGACCTGGGCAAGGGTGGGTGAGGGGAAGGGAAGGAGGAGGGGAGGAATTAGGGGTGTGGGTGAGGGTGGTGAGACAGAGGTGGAATTGGCTGGAACCCCAGGACTCAGAGACAGCACATCCGGTGCACCACGAAGGCTCTCCTGCTCTTCTGGAAGCGTGAGGCTCGTAGGTCACCCTGAGTTGTGCTTTCCCACCACTCAACCCTGCCATCTCTGCCCAAGGTGACTTTAATAACTTCACAGCAAACCCAGCCTCAACTCTCCTTACCGTCCTATCCCTGGCAGAACCTAATGCCACTGGAATGTTTTCCGAGTTTAACATCCACAGCAGCCAAAACTGCTCACGAGCCAGCAGATACACTCAGAGCTTCAGGAAATCAGCCCTAGGAATGGCAAGGAAGAGAAAATAAGAATGATGAGGGGTTTGAAAGAAAAGTGCATGCAGCTCCTTTCTGGAGGAAATAGAGAATGACGGGTGGGAGGAGGGAGGAAGGAAAGCAAAGGCTATAAATACACCTGTCCCTGTCATTGAAGGGGAAATGCAGGGTGTGGGGTGCTGTGGGGGGAAGGAGGATGCTATAGAGAAAGTCTCACATTTTGCTTCCTGCACTCACCGGCCTGAATCTTGCCGAAGGACCTAGTAGTGGCTCACTCGTGTCATTTTCGAAGAGAGGCAGGGATGAGTGAGGGAGAGTCTCATCAGAAACATCCGGATTTAGAGGATAATATTACAAGCGGTTATGTGTAGGAAAAGATTATGAATGAAGTGTGGCAACCCAACTGTGTACCCGAGGAGGGGAAATTTGGTATTTATACTCTCCACAGAACTCCTGTGCCTTTGTCTCCTGTAAGAGAACATCTTTTACACAAAGATGTACCTCCTTCTAATGAGATACGGCTGGTGTCTGGAAACATAGTCATACTTTGATCATTTCTGAGACACAGAACATCTCACCCAGGAAGGGCTTTTGCATGGTACAGAGTCCATCTCCCCAGACAGAAGCCCCACCAGGATCTCCAAGTCGTGGGGATTTTCCTGGAAGCTTTAACTTGAAGGAGAGGGTGATTAAACACTGGTAAATGTTTTGTGCTTTATTAAAATGTCCCGATTCAGCCCAGCGAGTGCCCGTGTGCGTTAGATACCAACACACAAAGTGGGTACTTGCACTTGGGATGTGGGATTTGCCTCCTCCCCAGGGCATCACTCCAGTATCTTTTCTCTACCTGTCCCACCCTGCCCCTGGGAGCTCATGCTACTGGATTGATGTGCATGTAGCTGTGTTTGAGGGTCGTCTTCCCCAGGGAGAGGGCTGCCCTGCTGCTGCTCACCCATTGGCCCCACCTTCAGTGTGTGGTCTTTGCACGGTTTGCCATTGATGAACACCTACCACATCCTTCTTAGCTCCCTAATTTGTGACTGTGTGCACGGGTGTGCACATGCTCCCCATTGCATCAGCATCAGCTTTCATGAGATGAGCCGGTGACCAGTGACAAATGCCCACCTCTCTGTGACTTACCCCAACAAGGCTTTACTTCTCACCCGTATTTCATGGTGCTTGCCAGATGGCTCTGCACCTCGGGTCCCCTTCATTCTGGGTCCCTGTCATGGATATTAAAGGGAGAAGGGCCCCAGAGCTGGTGGACCCTCACAACAGTTCTGAAAACTTCCGCTCACGCTTGACACTTCTTGTTTCTCAAAGTCACTGTTAGGTCAAGACTCAGAGTGGGCCAGGGAAGGAGACCCCTTCCATGAGACGGCTCTGCACATCTCCTGGCTGCAGATGAGACACCTGCAGGTTCTCACTTCTCGTGGGGAGGGGTGAGCCAGCCTGCATGGCAGCAACCTGCCTCCAGTGCCTGGCCACTTGGGCTACCCCACGGACTTCCTGTGGCCTGGTGGCCTCACCTTTCCTGGACTCCCAGGTCAGGTCTTTTCGTACTTCTGGTGGCCTCCCACCCTGCCTGCATCATCCCTCTTTCTTGTTTTTTCCTATGGTTGTTCTCACTGTCTCATTGTCCTGTGTTTGAAACAACATGAAAGTAACTCTTCATCACCCAAGTGAAGAACGTGCCACCCTAGATGCAACCACTATGACCTGCTGAGAGTGAATCATTTAAAATATTTTCCATGCTAATAAAGCCATGGAAAGGGTATATACATATATACAGTTTCAGGGAAGTACAGATTTTCCTATACTTAAGAGGTTTGTAATTACATTTCTTCCTTTTCTCTCTCTCTTTCTTTTCGAGACAGGGTCTCACTATGTAGTCCTAGGCTTCTCTTAAACTCACTATGTAGCTCAGGCTGACCTCAAACTCACAAACCTCCTGCCTCAGCCTCCCGAGTGCTGGGATTGCAGGTGTGCAGCACCACGCCCAACTGTGACCACATTTTGTACGTAGCAGAGCCTTGCAGACAGCACAACTCCTGTTTCTTCTCGTGAGCGCACAGCATGGCGTTCCACATTGGCTTCTTTCTTCCCTACTCCTACAGGTCAAGTTTGCTTCCAGTATTTTTCCGTGACAGCAATGCTGTGAAGAACACACTCTGTGCACATGTACAGAGGGTTTTGTAAGCTGGATGCCTAGAGGTAGGGGTGACTGAGTTGGTGTATTCTATCTTGGGCTGGATATCATGAGATTATTTTCCTGAATGACTTGCCAGCCTGTACCTTCACTCAGTTTGGCAAGGGCTCATATCTTTCTACTTTACGAAGCCTCAAAAAAGTAAAAAAAAAAAAAAATTTAACTTCTTACTTCAAAACAACTTTAGCCAGCAGACATACACTTTCGTATACAAAAGGTAGCATAATCAGTGTACCCAGTATCCTCCAAAGACAGCCTCTCACATAACCACAGTACAGTGATCAAAACCAAGACTGACTTGTCTATGATACCCTGAACTAAGCCTGATTTGTTTTTCACTGTTTTTTATATGCATGTTTCTTTTGATCAGTAGTTCTGTGACATTTTATCATACATATAAATTTGCCACATGGTTTTAAAATTTAATGTTTGTTAGTATTTTTAAGAATAAGGGGCTAGGGATTTAGCTCAGTGGTTTTGCCACCTGCTGCACAAGCGCAAG
Organism: Heterocephalus glaber; assembly: GCF_053883595.1. Taxonomy (NCBI): domain Eukaryota; kingdom Metazoa; phylum Chordata; class Mammalia; order Rodentia; family Bathyergidae; genus Heterocephalus; species Heterocephalus glaber. The sequence continues at coordinate 67,536,681 of NW_028258320.1, forward strand.
GACCCGAGTTGGATCCCTGGTACCAAAAAAAAAAAAAGTTAAATCTAAATAAAATATAAGCTTTAGATAACAATAATATATCAATACTGATTCATTAATTTGGGTCAGGGATTTAGCTTAGTGGTTTCACCGCCTGCTGTGCAAGCCCAAGGACCTGAGTTCGATTCCAGGTACTCCCCCCAAAAATAAATAAGTAATTTTTTTTCTCAGTGCAATTTTATTTGGTGGTTGAGTTCTTGCCATAGTGGAAATGCTTGCATTTGGATCCAGGGCAAAGCAGGTTTTCAGCTCAAGAGACCGGGTAGGTGGAAGCTGCTTTCTCCAACTTTCCCCTCAGCACCTGGATTTCAGCCCCTAGGGCATCTCTTGACCTTGACAACTAGTGAGCTTTGGGTTTGGCCTGCGTTTGATTGTTTACACAGGAAAACTTCAAATGAGAATGTGCTGAAAATTTTGTGGGAAGTCAATCTTTGAGAAGTAAAATACATCATCTCTTTTTATTTAAAAAAGGAGGAAAATTAATGTGAATGCCTGTGCTTCCTATGTATATATGCAGAGCCCAGTCACATAGAGTCAAGCCATTATGAATATGTTTGTTCTTGATGAAAGGGCCCAGCATTAGACCAGAAATAGGATGTGTTAGAATCAATTTAGTGTCAACCACATCAAGCTTTTCTAAAATTGTAGGTTTTATGGAACTTTAAAACATAGATTGTTTATTTGGTAGAATTTAACTGTGATTCATATCCTTCTTACAACAGAAAGATAGAGTCAAAGCAAATTGCACGCAGTGACCTGGGCCAAAAAAAGTCATTTTTGTAGCATATCTGCTCTGGGGGCCCGCCTCGCTCCCTGCCTACAGCAGTTATGGGTCCAGTAGGTGCAGAATAAGAATTTTTCAAGGCTTTGTCTTTTTTTTTTTTGGTACCAGCGATCGAACTTGGGACCTTGCGCTTGGGAAGCAGGAACCGGAACCACTGAGCTAAATCCCTAGCCCCAAGGCTTTGTCTTTAGATGATACTCTCGCTGTTTGCATTCAGAAAGGGTCTTGCTGAGGGCTTTCATGTGAGTGGAGAGACTTGGTGCAGACTCGAGACCTGTAAGGTGAGAACGCGGTGGAGCCAGGCTACCCTGGCCTTCGAGGAGATGGGGGCCCTAGAAATTACCCTATTTCCTCCAGCCAGGAATCCATCCGGGAGGGAGGTGGCCTTCGAGGCACCAAGAGTTTCCTGGTATTTAAATGGGACATTTAAATCGGAAAGAAGACGTGGAATGCTGCGGGGCACCGGTGGGCACAGGGAGGTTGTTGCAAAGCCAGGCAGAACTGGGCAGCTCATGGCTCCAACTTTCACCCCTGTGGGCCAGCCTCAGGCCCAGGAGATGCACCAGGGCTTCACGCAGAGCTGAGATACAGCCCTGGGATTCAGTGGCATCCAAGAGCCTATCCAGTGTAGCCCTTCTGGGGCAGTGGCCTATGACTTTGTGCCACACCTATGTCTCTGTGAGCTGTCCTGGGATGGGAACTGTCAGCTGTCAGAGCTGGGATGAGGGAGTGGCAAAGCTGGGGTCACTGCAGAAAGCTTTTGTTTTTCCCCAAGGCCAATTTGTAGCTGGGGTCATATACTTGGCCGGGACTGAAGTCAGAGCTATTGCTTTCACCTGAAACCCTCTCGGAGCAAGAATCCAGTTGCAGGGTGGGGACTGGGGAGTGGGGCAGAAGGGGGTCAGACTTCTTGTGTTCCATTTTCTGGGAGAAGAGGGTTCCTGTTTCTTCCTTTCCATTGTGGGTATTAGGACGGAGAACTGAAATTCCTGTAGGAGGAAGTGAGTTTCCTAATGGATGCCTTGGAACAAACCAAAACCACAGCAATGAAAATCTTTTGCCCACACTTGTCCACCCACCCACTAGATTATAAGTCCCACATGGGGAGGAGTTTTTGTCCATTTTGTTCACCACTATATTTCTGGTGCTCTGAGCAGTGCCTGGCCTCTGAGTTCTCATGAAATCTTTCTAAATGAAAGGAAGTGAATCACTAAGCAGGTGCTAAGTAATCCCTACACTATGTCCAGCAGACTCATCAGAGACTGTCATGGCTACTTCCTCATGGAGTCTGCAGTCCCCAGCATACACAGCTGGCAGAGGATCATTAAGGGACAGTGAAATGGAGGGCACGGCCTCAGCAGAGACCCTCTGGAGGGCAGGACACCCTGTTCTGAAATTTCCAGAAGCTAAGAGGTTTACAGTGCTCTCAGGAGCTTCTAGTTCCCTTCCCACTAGATCCGGCCTTGTGAGAACAGATGAAAGACCCTGAAGCGTGTGTGTGCGCCTGTGTGTGTTTGCTCAGGAACCTGGAAATTGAACTCACATCCCCTGCCTCCACATTCAGTCTTTAATGTACAAGCGGGGCCCCAAAATGCTGTCCAGGGAATGAAGGGACAGGAGCTTCTGATTTTAGGGAATAACTTTGAACAGATTGGAAAAGGATAGAAGAAGCAGTAGACCAGTGATGGTGAAATTTTGAGAGACCAAGTGCCCAAACTACAACCCCAAACCCACTTATTTATTGAAAAGTGCCAACACTGCAATTAAACCTGAATATCTCATGCTCGGCTGCTGGGGTAATGCAGAGGCAGCTTGGCTCACGTGTTGACAGAGGGGGCTCTGAGTGCCCGCGGTGGCACGCGTGCCCTAGGTCTGCCACCATGCAGTGGACTGTGCTGAAGGATAAGGCCATGCGGTCCAAGGTCAGTTCATAGGGGGTTTGATTTGATTCCAAGACAATAACTGGAGAAACTGTGGATTTAGTTTCAGTTCAAAGGGATGGACCCAGTTTGGGGTAGGTTTAAATTTTACCAATTAGTAGTCTGCACTTGGCCCAGGACATTGATTTGATCTAGCTGTGTTTTTAGTTCAACCAATGAGTGTGGTCATAGAGCTGGGTGGGATGTGCAGAAGTGAACTGGGAGCTGGGGGAGCAGAGGCAGGTTAGTCCTCCCCCACTCTGTCCCATCCTCTACTCCGGCTAAGTGGCTGTGTCTAGGTGGGTTTTCTGTGCTGAGTTTCCAAGTGCAGTTTTGTCTACAGGTGGTGCTGTGCTGCTAAAACTCATCTCACAGTTGCTGATGGTGGCTGGGACACAAATGAGAAAAGTAAGGTTATGACAGGTTAAGTGAAGGACAAGACTACATCAGACGCCGGTCGGGGGGCTGACTTGTCCCAGCGTGCCTGGGACTTGCCTGATTTAAAAGCTAAAAGTCTGAATTCCCAGAAGCCACCTCCACGCAGGCAGACCAGGACAGTTGGTCGCCATATACTCTTAAAGTTTGAAGTGAGTGCCTAACCCAGCTCCCCTGCACACTGCTCATGCCCTCCCCTGCCACACACCCACAATGTCACCACAGCACCAGAGCCAAACCCTTCGATCTGGTCTGAAGGCCCTAGTGATGTTGTCCCAACCTCTGCCAACCCTCTGTCCATAAGCCTGAGACTTCCCCCATCAAAACTACTTAAAATGTTCACCGCTGTGCCTTTGCCCAGACTGCCCTCTGCTGGGAGAGTTGTTCTGTGTGGGTTTCCTGCTGTCCTCTCTGGTCCTCTGAGGAGGCTTCCCAAGGGCAGGCCTTGGAGGGAGCTGGGGGATTTCCCTCCTGCGCGTCTCTGTAGGTGGTGTGTTCCTTTTACGCTGTTAATTGCAAGTGATGGGTTCACGTCTGTGGTTCTCCTCAGGCTCCGGGAGTGGGCAGGGGCCGGAGGACCTATTCATAGTGCACATTTGACATTCAGGAACCCAAGTGTCTGTCGGTGGTGCATGGGTCCTTGGTCCCTGCAGTCAGACTGGAAGCTCCCTGGGGTCAAGGACGCTGACAAACACCCTAAAGCTCCCGAATGAGGAAGCAGCCCTCAGCGAGGCCCTGTCTGTCCTGTGCACCAGCCAGTGACGTAGACAGGAGTCACAGAGATGCGTCTTAGGGTCCCAGGAGCTCACTGCTTAGTGACAAGGAACTTCAGGCGGCTCTTTCCAGGGGCTCCAAAGGGAAAGCTGCAGCTCCCCCTGGCGGCTGCAGAAAGTCGTGCGCTCAGCCCGTGGCCGGCCTGAGAATGAATGCTCCCGCCGGTGGAGTTCACTTGCGTGGGGTTTCGCGGGAGAACCTCCAGATCTGCCGAGGGCAGGAGGAGTCGTTCAGAGAAAAGAGAGTCATCCTGGGAGGGGAGGAAAAGCGATGCAGTGAGCGTTTGAAATGACAGGTTGGAAGTTTCCCAGGTGCAAAAACCCCTCAAAATCCGAAGATCTCCCTCTTGCTAAGCGCGCAGGCCATTGCCCCGGCGCGGGCTGCAGTGGTCAGGGCTGTCTAGGCCGCGGATGCCCCGCATCGGACGCTCGGACCGGGTCTCTGCCCGCCCGCTCTGCGGGGCTGCCGCCGCGTCCACGGCTGGGGCTCCTCTCCGACGACCAGGCCTCGAGGCTCTTGGAGAAGGCGGCCCCAGCAAGCGCCGTGGTACGAGTCGAGTAGGTCTGCACTCGTGCCTGCTGCTGTTGGGTGGGAGGTGAGCCAGGAGCGGGCCTGGGTAGGGCAGTGCGGGGCCGGGACCCGGCAGGGAGAGACTATGGCTTGCGAGAGGGCTCAGGACCACAAAACCCTGAAGGTTTTGTCACTGATCTAAAGTTTATTTTTGCAGCCTTAGTTGGAATATTGTTTCTCAAGTTTTAATTATTTAACTACTACTACTAATTAATGTTATTATCATTGTGATAACTCTGTTTTTATTAAATATCAGGGACCGTTCAGATGCCCCATGCGTAGTATATTAATTTATGAAGTTTTATTTTATATTGTGTATATTGTATTTAATCCTTTTAACAATGCTATGAGACACTAAATATTATTTGCATTCTAGAAATGAGATTTTTTTTGCCAAATTACACTATACCATTATTTAATATTTCCCTTTGAATTCCATTCTCTTACTAAATGGATACATTTTTTTAAAAACCCTTATTTCATTAGTATAAGTGGGAAACTAGCATTACCTCTCTTATGTAGGTGGAATCTATTTTTTAAAAAAATCTATTATAGTGGCAATGTGCCTAAGTACCACTGAAAATTATCTTCCATACTGCCAGCAGACAGACTGAGGTTCTTGGAGAAATAGTGCTTTTGCCATGGAAGAGGCCCCTCCAGTGTAGAAGAAGGACATTCTGCATTTTTGGGGGGTGTGAAGGTGAATTTAGTTTCATTAAGGCCTGCTTTGAGAATGTCTAGACTTATTTTGCTTTTCTTTAGCCAACTTCTAAGATGAATCCTTAGCTCATTAAATCTTCAGATTTTCTTCTCATTATAATTTTTAAAAAGTATAAGCAATTAAAGCTATACTTTTCTCTCTACTATTCTAGTTACCTTCCACAGGTTTTAAAATGAAATATTTTAATTTTTGCTCAATTCTAAATATTTTGTTAATTCTGCTTATGATTTCTTCTTTGGCCAAAGGGTTGTATAAACTATATTTCTGAATTACAAATGTGAATTTTAAAGACAGTTATCTTTTTACTATTGATTTCTGGGCTTAGGGATTGTGATGAAGGAACATGACCTGTTTGTGTTCAATTTGTTGAAATTTGCTGGGAGTGACACTATATATATATATATATGTTTGTTAATATTCTGTTTGCTTGCTTGTGTAAGTTTTACCACTCTTATTTCCCACCTTTCTATCTCCTTAAGCTTTTTATTATGATTCTTGTAAATAACAAATAGTTGGATTTTTAAAAACCTTCTCTGATAATCTTTATCTTTTTACCAGGCACATTTAGTCCTTTTACATTTGTTGTAATGATTGATATATTAGGACTTTACTTACCATCTCATCTTATACTTTGTTTTTTCTCTCCTTTCTGAATTATCTTCTGGGTTTTTTTTCTCATTTCATTTTCCTCCTCTAGAAGGTTTAAAGCTATAGGCTCTATTATTTTCATGGTTGCCATAGAAATTACAGTGTTACTGAAATCTAAAGAGAATCAACACTCTTACTTTCCTCCTGCCTCCTACAAAGATTTCAGAACTCGATTTCATTCTCCCTCTCCTGATTTGCATGGTATTGTTACAGTGTTTTAAATTTGTATTTTGATTTTCTTTAACACCACAGGACAGTGTCATTTTTATTTTAAATAGTCAATATTTATTTAAATTCTTATTTATTTAAATTTTATTCCTTTTTACATCTTAGATCTCCAAAATGGGATCACTTTCTGCCCAGGATTAATCTTTTATAGTTTCCTTTACTCTGATTTGCTGGTGGTAAATTCTTTGAGTTTGTGTTGATTTGAAAATGTCTTTTTTTCACCTTGTTCTGAAATGTGTTTTCGTTGTGCACAGGATTTCAAGTAGGCAGTATTTTTCTCCAGCACACTGCGTGTTTCACATCTTCATCTGATCTCCATTTTTGCTGATAAGAAATCAGCTGTCAGTCTCAACTCAAGTTTATCTATCTTTTCTTTCTGGCTGCACTTAAAATTTACCCTTTTGGACTGCACTTAAAAAGTCCCCTTTGTCTTTGCTATTCTGCAGTTTCACTGTAATGTGTCAGGCATGGATTTCTTTTTGTTTTCCTTGCTTTGCACTTGGGTTTTGACTCTAGGGGTTGATGGCTTTGCTCAGTTCTGCAAGCTGCTCAGCCTTTGTCTCATCTTAAATTATCTCTGCTTATTCACTGTTTTCTTCCTAGAGCCCCTCAATCTAGGCTCTTTGTCTCTTAAACTCCTTTCATGGATAATTCATTCAGATCTACCTTCCAATCACCAGTTCTCTTATCCAGGAGGTTTTTCACCTTAGTTATGCTTTCCTGTTCTAGAAACTCTGTTTTGTTCTTTATCAAAATCTTATCTGGGCTCTCCTTATAGTTTTTTGTTCCCTGCACATATTTCTAAGCTTGTCATTGGGTAAACATACTTGATTTGTAATCTATGACTGTTAATTCTAGAAAAGGAAGAACTACTCCCTCACTCGTTTTACCAGAGGCATCTTTACTTCCCCCACAAGGAGGAGAAGAAACAGGTCTGCACATGGGGGTCCTCATCTTGCTATTCAGCAGCACGCTCAGATGAGCCTGAACTCAGTATTGTTTCCCAGGGAGTATTGCTCCCTCCCAGTCAGCTCAGGCCAGGGTTGGGTTCTGACTTGTTTCTCATCCTCCATATCCTCACCCCGTGGTCCCAGACAAGGAGAAAGAAGCATGTAATCTTCATTCCTGAGAGACCAGCCAAAAAGCACTCTGAAGGTGGCCTAGGTGCTTGGCAGTCTCTTAAGATGTGAGGATGGGAAAAAGCCTTAGAGAACAGAGGCTTCAAGTAATGGAAGAGGAACCCGAAGGAGAAAACAACTATCCTATCTGTACTCCCACGTGATGTAGTTGCAGACCCTGGGCCTGGCTTTGGGGTTGCCCCACCACCACAAAGTGCACAAGTGGGCAGTATACACACATGTGTATGGCTTCACATGGATTAAATCACACTTGTAAAATTCAATAGCACTGTACTGGACCCACAGATGCTCAAAAGGGACCCATGGCCATCATTTTATTCTCGTTACTATGAGGATTCCATTGCCAGGAAATACTGATCTGTTGACTTGCCACTTCCAAGGTGCCAAGTTATGGGTCTTTTCAAAAGAACAAAGCCACCTGATCGGGAAGAATTTGCATCTTTCATTCAATGAATGGACATGCTCAGACCCATGCCCAGGACACAGAGATGGTGAGGACACGGGGGAGGTGGGAGGCCAGGGGCAGAAGTCCCTGCAGCCAGGGAAGCTGTGCCCCCGGAGGAGGAGGAGGAGAGCGGCACCACGGAGCATGGTGGGGGTGGGAGGTGGGCTCGGGGGACAGGCGGTGCCAGCCTCTTCTCAAGGACTTTGCTACATCTTTGGAAAAACGGGGGCTGAGGAGGCCCTATGATGACAGCCTGAATTGGGTAAAATTTGAGGATAAGGAATTACTAATTAGTAATAAGGTGGAATACTTAAGTGTATGAAATGAATAATATGTAGCTAAAAAATAATGATATAGCATTAGGCATTTGAGACATGTGGACTCCAAGCAATTAACCTCTATTCTTCTTCTGAATCACAGTTGCACTAATTGGCTCCTTTACCTGACGGGGCGATATTAACCTTTCTGCTTTTCTCTAAAGGAGTGAGTACGTTGGGTAGATGTGCTGCTCCAGTTTGGAGAAAAGGTATTTTTTCCCCCTGAATAATAACCTATTTGCAGTTTTTCTCCCCAATTCTTGCATTAAAGGGGTTCTGTCAGGTGTTCTTGATAAAGATCTCTCTACAGAATGGATGATTTTAATACTCCTGACCTTATTCTGGAGCAGTTGCTAGAAACCCTCCACAGGATAGGCCCCGTGCTGAATGCTGTAGCCATAGCCCAGGGAAGACAGCCTCCCACTCTTCTGGAGTTTATAGTTTATAACTTAGAGAGGGGAGACTGTCCAAGGCAAATGAGCAGGGAGATAGTGGATATGGTCTCAGGGCTATGAAGAAAAGGGAAATGGGCAAATGGATAGTGTGTGGGAAGTGAGAGTCCCCTTCATGGTAGGGTAGCCAGGAAGGCTTCTTGGAGAAGAACATGGGCAAAGCAAGAGAAAGAGGCCATGACTATTTAGAGGATCAGTGTTCAGCAAGGGGAACAGCAAGTGCAAAGGCCTTGGGGATGAAGCTTGCTTGGAGTGCCAGGAACAGCAAGCTGGTTAGTCGATGGCTGGGAGGGCAAGATGTGGGCAGGATCTGCTGGAAAGGGCTCACACAGGCCGGATGGAGGGCAGTGAGGGTGACAGTGGGGGTGGAGGTGTAGCCACAGTGGAGGCTAGACATTAAGGGGACATGTGGGCAGGCAAAATCTGGTGAACTTGACCTGTGGTCTGGAGAAACAGAGCCTCCAAGGACACAGCATGGCTGGGGCAAGGCCCTGCCCCCCTAGAAACAGATGTCAGGCACTGCCAGCCCCTGGAGGGCACCCGTCAGAATCGCTGTGCCGTGTGTGGGTGGCCACTGTCATAGGTCGTGCACATTTACAAATGAGTACAAAGTCCGCGCCAGGAGGACATCATCGGACAAGGACACAGCGACTCGGGTTTGAGGTGGCCCACAGTGGCTTGGTCACCAGTGGAAAAACCATGAACGACTCTGAGTGTTCATTGACAGGGGATTGTTTCAGAAGACGTGCTACATCCAGTCTTTGGAATAGTGTCATCAAGGGCACAGTGTCTTTTAAAAAATTATACAGTGCAGAGAAGGACAAGCCTAAGGTAAAGCTTTTTACTCGTCTTTCAATCCTCTTTCCTAAGAGAGTGTCTGGAGTATCCTTCTCCTCAGATGCACTGTTTCCTGTATGTATATAATATAAATATAAGATGCATAAATATGTGAACATTCCCTGTAAGATAAACCAGGATAATGCTGTGCATATAATTTTATAGTCTAATTTTATTTCTTTGCATGATATACCAGATATATCACCACATCAACCCATTAGATTAATAGGGACATAATATTCCAACGAATACATGCACTGTACCATAATTGACTCAAGCAATTCACTGTTAATGACTAGCTTCTCTCATCTGTGTGGGATTATCCATGGGTATATTTTTCTTATAACTTTAATAATTTAAAACATTAAAAATAAGAATATTCCATGTGTTTATGGTTCAGATGGTCACAATATATTATCAAGACAGAAAAATATCAAGTAAAAGTAGTGCGTACTGTAGTGGGGCATGGTGGTGCAGGCCTGTAATTCCAGCACTCAGGAGGCCGAGGCAGGAGGATTGCCATGAGTTCAAGGCCAGCCTGGGCTACATAGTGAGACCCTGACTCAAAAATTGAAATCGTGTGTACTGCACACTACTGTGAATTTGTGTGTATCTCTGTGCAAAAGCACTTATAGAGAGTCTGGAGAAATGCGCACTGAAATCCAACAGGAACTGTCATTCACAGCCTGGTGACAACAGGTGTCTCTTTTCTTTATTGCTTTTCAGTTTTTTTAACCACAAGAATAAAACAAAAAAACAAAAAAACATGGCGGGCGATTTAGCTCCGTGGCACCGCGCCTGCCTTTCAACCGCGAAGTTATGAGTTCAATCCCTGGTATCAAAAAAAAAAGAATAAAACAATATATGAATGTGTGTGTGTGTTTGAGAAAGAAACCAAGCTCTTTTATTTTGGGGGAAGAGTTACTTAGGAGCCAGTTCACGAACTACACTTAAGATATTGATTTTGCGTTTGGATCTGCCTTTGTCTCAATCAGTGCTTCTTTTCACTTCAGAATTAAACTGTATTTTTCCCTTCTCCAGTTCTGAACTCATTAAGCGGCCCGATAGCGGGCCGTTGTGCAGTTCAGTAAACACACCACAAGAGGGCGATGTTTGCAGGATGTTGCAGGCCCCTCTGTCTCCGGCTCTCCAGGGTCTAGAGTTTGGTAGGGTGAGCTTTGGTCCGCCCAGCCAGAGCAGAGACTGAGGTACTTTGTGTCCTCTGGTTTCCGGTTTGTCCCTTGACCCAGATGTTTTTCTTACCGTTGCTTTTGGTGTAGCCTTAAAATACATCTTAAAAAACACTATAAGGGCATTGCACTGAGGTGGCTGAGGAAGGGATTTGCCTGTGGCCCAGTCCCTTCAGAGACCTGCTTCCCTTTCAGGCAAGACACTGCACCCCGCCACCCCCAGGGCCTGTCCTGAGGTGGGGGCACTTAGAGTGCCGCCCGGTCCCCCACACTGAAGCCCCTTGGAGCTCCAGGAGGATCCCACCCTAACATCCCCTCCCCTCACTTGGACCTCCCTTCTTATCCCCAAGCCAAGTAGCTCCCTGGCCTTCCCTTCCCTCCTTCCTCCTTTTCACATTCTTAATAATTTTTTTTTGTCTTGGAGAGAGCAATAAATATTCATGACAAAAATTCAAACAACACAATGTGTGTGTGGAGGGCCCGAGGCTCCCCTCCTCCATCCTAGCTCCCCAGTTTTCTCCCCCAAGGCAAGCACTGTTTAAGTGGTGTTAGAAATATATATCCTTGCAGAGCTTCTGCAGGGGATCCAGACAGAGACTCGACCGTGTGCTGGTGTCGGGCTCCTGGTTTGCACTTACCGGTGATGCTGGGAGACTTCCCCTTGAGTTCACAGAGAGCTGCTTGGGTGCTTTTTACTGGCCATGGAGTATTCCATTAGGTGGATATGCTGTTTGAGCTCTTTCTTTTTTTTTTTTTTTTTTTAAATTGTATTTTATTGGTACATTTTAGGTATACAATATAATGACATTCGTCATTGGAAATTTGCACCTTTACATAATCTCTCTTGGTTCTTATTTTTCCCCCTTCCCCTGCCCTCCCTTCAACCCCTCCATTTACAAAGACTTTGTTTCCATTTTTCTCATGTTCTCATATTAATTCCATTCCTGTTTGAACTCTTTCCAGTCTTTGGCTCATTAGGAGCCGTGGGCAGTGAATATTGGACATTAAGTGCTGGAGCGAGGTCTGCTGAATCCTGGGGAGTGAAATTGTTGGTCAGAGGGCTCTGGGACCTTGGGCCTCAGTATTTGTTGCCAGAATGCTCTCCAAAGAGCTCTTTAACCAGTTTTCACTCCAGCCCAGAATGCATGAGCTAGGATGGAAGTTTTTGTGCTTTGCCCATCTGAAGAGCTGCTAGTTTCTCAGTGTTGCCTGCAGTCAGAATTACAGGAAGCTTTCTACAAATGCCAATTTCTGTGTCCTACATGGATGAAAGCAGAATCTGAACAGGGAAAGCAGGCGCGTGACTGTGTATGTGGAGGGCTGGGACTGGCATTTAAGATTTTTTCCCCGGAGATGGGAGTGGGCAGCACAGATGAACACCACTGAGACAGATGAAAAATGGCTCATTGATTTGAATTTATATTTCTTAAATTATAAATGAAGATGAACATTTTTCTTTGAGAACCATGATCACAGACCCAAGCATACTGAAGCACTGCGTCTCCACATCCACACAGGCACATGTGCCTCGCCGATTCCAGTGGTCACAGGCCCCCTGCCTTCCTCCCCAGAGGCCACAAACTGGGACCCCGGGCCCATGGTTAGGGCCAGTGGCTCTGGCTGCCCTTTCACACCCTACCCTCACTGTGCCCAGGCCCAGGATGTTCTCCCTGGGGACCAGTGTCCTCTTCAGAGCCCCCTCTGTCACCTGCAGAATAATCTGAGACCCTCCATGGGGCCTCTCTAATGCCAGCCTTAGAGATGGGCTGTGTGGGGCTGCGAAGGTTCTCGGCCACAGAAGGAGCAGGATCAGCAGAGATTGTGCTGGGCAGACAAGGTGGGCATCTCCGGGCTACACAGGGAGGAATCCTGGGCCACTCAGGCAGGGTCCTCACCAGGCTAGGGGCTGGGCCAGCAGTGTATGTGGGGGGACAGGGGAAGAACAGCCTGATTGTGGGGGTTCCAGGACAGGGCGCTGCAGGCTCATGAGGTGGGGGAGGGCAGGTTGGCACCTGGCTTCTGGCCGGATTAGCCAGTGGATGGTTAGGATCATCAAGGGGAGGAGAGAGGACGATGGACGTGTGTGTGTGTGTGTGTGTGTGTGTGTGTGTGTGTGTGTGAGAGAGAGAGAGAGAGAGAGAGAGAGAGAGAGAGAATCATAAACAGCAGGGCGTGGGTGGACAGCAGAGCACAAGCTGCATCTCCCAAGGATAGAAGTGAGCAGGGGTTTGTCTGGACACCTGCTGACACCGCCTTTGAAGTGGAGGAAGCCAGGGGGCGCAATGAGCACCTGGATCTGGGCCGCAGTCCTGAGCCCTGGGCACGGAATGAGGTGGGGCCGCTTCTCTGTGGCCATCTCCCTGGTGCTGGCTCTCCTGGCAGCCAGGATTGCTCCAGTGCCCACGGCTACAGGTCTGGGCCTGGCTTTTCCTCATTCCTCCCCAGCAGCACTGGGCTCTGGGATGACAGTGCCCGGACAAGGTAGCAGCCCCTGCCCGTGTTCTGAAAGTCAGCTGCAGCCTGGCTTTGAGTGTTCTGCTGATGGCAGAGTTAGAATGGAGAAGGAAAGGAGTCTGGGGTGGAACTGGAGGGCCCAGAGCCAGCTCAGAGATGGGGACTGTGAGAAGCAGTGAGCGTCTCCTCTTGAATCTGGCCTGGAGGCCTTGTCTCCATCCTTGAGTGCTCAGGACTCTCTTGGACGTGAGTAGCAGGAACTTCTCCAGAGTCGGTGTAAGCCAAGGGGGACATGTGGACAGAGACAGGGCTCCACGGCTGCCGGACCCTGAGCAGCAGGTCTGGCTCTCTGTGCACCCTGCTGGCTCCAGTCTGCAGCTGCTCCTCCCCATCCCTTGCAGACAATCCTCTCAGCATCTCCAGCCTAGACAGACAGCTCCAAGTTTAGTGGCACAGGTTCAGCTCCACACAGAGACTCCTTCCATGTGGATTTCTGTTCCAGTCATCTCAACTCAGAGATCGTAGGAAAGGGGCTCCGTGGGCCAGCTCACTCGGGGACTCCTTCCTCAGCTAGCTGGCTGGGCCCAGAGGCATCAAAGGCCCTACTGTAAGGGCCTTTGGCATCTCTAAGGGCAACCATGTGGAGAGAGGGGTAGGAAGGGTAGGAACCCTTCTTAAAGGTGTGCTCGGAATAGATGACCTCATAGGTGTCAGCCACAGGCCAAACTTAACTTTTAAAACATTTGTTAGAAATCTAGAAATCCATCCATGCATCCATCCAGTCCATTCGACAAGACTTTATTGAGCACCTACAGTGTGGGCACTACTCTAAGTGCTGGGTGTAGAGTGTGAATAAAACAGATGAGATGCTTGCTTAGTGAAGCTCACACTCTAGTAGGAAGAGAAAGGCCATAAGCCAGTAAACAAGAAAAAGAGCAGAATGGGAGAAGCGAGGAAACAGGACAGTGTACTATAGAAACTGGTCGATACCCTTAATGTTGCCACCTGAATGACAAGGACCCATGTGGGTGAAGATCGTGTGACGAACACCACAGGCAGAGGAAGTGGTGAGGACAGGGTCTGCTTGAGTCTGGGGAGAACCTGTGGGCTGGGGGATCAGCATGAAGGACTCTGGGCCTTACAGGCCAGGGCAGAGTTGGATTTTAATATATGTGCATAGGAAGCCAGGAAGGTTTTCTGTCTTTCGATTGTATTTATTTTTAAATATATAATGCTTGCAAATGGTACAAAGCTTAAAGCAAAGAATACACAGGGAAGAGTCTGTCACTTTGTATCAGTCAGGGTAACTCCCTTCAGCTACTGTAACAAACATGGCCAAATCTCCAAGACACACTAAAAGCCATCTTGCTCGTGACAATCCAGGGGCTCCCTAGCTGGCATCCTCTCTCTCTCTCCACTGTCCCCCAGTCCCCTCATGATTACTGGAGATCTATTTCCTTCCAGCAAGCATCTCCCCAACCTGGACTGCTTCACTTCCAGCTTTGTGGGAGGGCAAGAGGGAGCAGAGGATCTCACAGGACTGGCCTGGCCTGGAGAGACAGGCCACTTTCACTTTTCACTTCCACTGCTGTCCATTGGCCCCAGCCGAGCCACAGGGGAAGCTGGGAAATGTGGACTTCCTGTGTGCCCAGCAAGAGGAAACGGGATTGGCCGACAGGAGCAGATGGCCAGTCATTACCCTGCTCAGCCACCTGGTTCCCTAGTTGCTACTGTAATCAAGTCCTTCCTTCTTCCAGAGAAATTGTGTGGAGATATATAGAGAAAATTTAAAAAACTGTAAATGGAGGTATACCATACATGTCATACTGTTCTGTACCTTGATTTTTTTCCATTTACAAATATATCATGAACACCATTGGAGGTTTTCATCTAGAGAATAATGTACTCTGATTTAAAACTTTCCCTGGACGGTGAGAGAGAATGGGAGTGTGGTGAGTGAGGAAGCGGATGCAGTGGGAGCAAGAAACCATTTAGGAGGCTGTGCAGCTGCCATATCTGACAGTCTGTGGCTTTTTCTCCACATGCAGCCTGTGCTCTGGCTAAGTCCACCCACAAGCTCACTCATGCAGTGTTTGATGGTCAATAATTGTGTGCAGACCCTGGCCCCTTGCCAGGCCATATAATGGAGGCAGAGCCTATTCCTGTTCCCACTCACTGTGCCCCAAACCATATTGATGCCTACTGCACCAGGTCCAAGCCATGCCTTCCCTCCATGAGCCTCCTCTACTGGGTGACTCCTTTGTATCCTACCAGACCCTGTCCAAAGCAGGACGCCCCCCCGCCCCCACATGAAGCTTCTGATCCCTACAGCACCACAGGGGTGGTGTGGAAAGAGCAGAGTGCATGCAGGCAGAGGGGTCTGGGTTCCAGGTGTCTCGACCAAACACTCCCCAGCTGGACTTCCTTAACTAGTGACTCTACCTTTATAAGCCTCAGTTTGCCCTTCTGTGCCCTGGGTATGATTGGTATCTATTTCACATGCTTGTGAGAATCTCATGGAGGGGACACATAAAAGGACCTGGCATCCCACGGGTAGCTAACATTTATTAGTTCCCTTTTGTGTTAATCAGCTTTCTGTCACTATGATAAAATGACTTAAAAAAAACAACTTAAAGAAGGAAAGATTTATTTTGGTCCATAGTTTCAAAGGTTTCAGTCCATGGTTGCTTGGCTGCCATGTTTCTGTGCCTGAGGTGAAGCAGAGGGAGAGAGAGAGGGAAGAAATGAGAGAGAGAGGGAGGGGGAGGGAGAGGAGGAGGATGGGGCGGGGGAGAAGGGAGAAACAATGAAGTCTGGCCCTTCCCCTTTGCCTCTGACAGCCAGAAGCGGTGTGATCTGACTGGAGGATCCACAGTTCCCCCTTGCTCCCTGTTGCCACCTCAAGGGTAGCCTGCAGCAGCTGGCCCCAGCTTCTTGCTGCCTCTGCCATCTCTGGTTGCTCTGGCAGCTGCCCTCTAGGCCACAATGACAGGAGCTAGAGCTCAGGTGTCACCTCCCCAGCTCAGCCACACTAGGTACTGCTGTCACCTCCGAGGAGCAGTGGGGAAACTGCTTAACAGGACAAAGATCACAGAGGGACTGAGGCCATTACTGAAATTCTCAAAACCCCTAAACTCCAAGGGTTCATGATCAGCACGCCAGCCCTGCTAAGACTCCTCAAAAGTAGTGACAGTCAAGATTCCAGCCCTGCCATTTCATGGAGATACAGGAGCTGTCAGTTGAGTGGGCCCTTCTGGATGCCCTGCAGCCTCGCCAGGGGATATCTGCTTGAAACTCAGACCTGTCCCAGATGACCCCAACCTGTGGCCACTCTTAACCATTCTGCCCTGCTCTGCCCTACTGCCTGTCATTACTTCAAAAGTCCTCAAGAACATCTGCACAACGCACAACACTCCCCGGGGCCAGGCTAGCTCCCATCTGTGTCCTGGGAGAGCAAGCCGTGTAGCCCCTAAGTGGGGCTGAGGGCCCATGTGGTGTATGGGGAGGTGGCAGGCTGTGAGGATGGAATGCTCAAAGCCCTGCAGAATTTGTTCTTGCTGCAACTTCCTGGTCCTGTCTCTCTTTGTCATTTCCTCTTCCTGGGCTCCACAGGCCTCACCGTATTTCTATCCATGTGGGGCTCTGTGCCTTTCCCCACCAGCCCTGCATACCCAACTGCTGAGCTTTGCCCCTACTTTCCTGTCTGACACTGCTACAGCCAGAGTAGGCTAAGTAGAGTGCTGATCACAAACCACTCCCAGATTCCATGGGCTTCTGGGTTAAGCTCTGCTCCAGGTCATCTTCATTTGGGGACTGAGACAGACAGAGCAGCCTCTACCCAGAGCCTTTCCCAACTCCCAGCAGGGAGGGGAGCAGGAAGATGCTCGGGTATTGCCTGCCCTGATGTCTTACTGGGCAGAGAGAGAGGGAGAGTAATGTGGTCACACTCGAGGCTGCTGTAGCCTTGAGACACCCACTTTCACTGACCTCTCCTGGTCAGGGAAATTCTGTCCATCCCTCAGGATAGCTGCTCTCGCAGTGGGGTTATGTCTCCCGCTTTTTGATTTTTGTATTTGCTTTGGGCACCCACACATACTTCAGGTCTAAATTGTGCTGGACCTTTATGGTTGGCATTTTGCCACTGTAAATGTTCGTAGCTGCCGAGTTCATGCATGTTGTGGTCTGTGACCCTGCAAAGGGAAGTGCCTGTTGCTGAAGGCCAGTGTTGGCTTTGCAACCCAGCTGGCTTGAGAATTTAAGAGGGATCTTGGGTTGCTTCTACTGAAAGGGGTTAACTGACCTACACCAGAATTCAATGTCTTTGCCACCCCATCTAGGGCAGATGAAAGCTTTCACTCCGTTATGGGGTTTCTGACAAAGCCAGGTTTGAGTTATGAGCCTTATGGGAAAGAAAGAAGAATCCCTTGTTCATGTGTTGACCGGAAAACAAAAAGCTCCAGGCTGAGTGCATCTCCTTTTGAGTTAACTTCTTAAGGGCACTGAGTCTACCATGGGGAGCCAGCTGCTTCTCTGAGCTTCCTGCTTAGGGCCTGCTGTTTGAATGGCACCTTAGGGTTGCGAGTAGTCAATGCCAGTCACTCCTTATGAATGAACTGCATTGTGCATCAAGAGCAGTTGTTAAGGGAAGAACCTACTAGCATTCAGCAAAAATGTCCATAATTAAAGGTCATATAGTTTGGAAATGGCATCTTGTGTGTAGTGGCAGGACATGCTTTCTTTTCCCAACCTGCTGTGGTCCACTGAGCCACACCCAGTGATGTGTTGAAGCCTTCCTGCTGCAGCTCCTAAGAGATGATAGTAACTTTGCAGCAGTTTGTGTGCCACTTGTTCAGTGCAGTCATTATTAAAAGTAAAATGTTGAGTATTACAGTTGAATAAATTTTTATTAAAACCAAATGTAATAACAGAAAGGCAGCTAATTAATTTAGTGCATTTTATTATCTGTGCACTTAAGGTCATGTATATTGTAGCTAAACGATGGTGGAATGCCCACCTGCCTACCCATTGCACCATTGCTATAGTATTTATGTGGCATTAATCATACATTATGTCTGTTCCAAACCCCTCATTTGATGACAGTGTTTGGTAGCTTAAAATTGGCCGTGATGGGAATCTGCAAAAATCTACAAGCACTGTACAGAAATCAGACATCCAGTTGACAAATATTTACCAGCTCACTTCCGGTTGTGCCCCATCCTGTGGTAAATCCCCCATCCCATCTGGGCAGGAGGAAGCTTGCATGTGGGGCTGCTCGGAACTGGGTGTGAGCATGGAGGCCTTAGCTAGGAAGGAAGGAGGAGAAAGAGGTAGGCAGCTGTGGAGGGGCTCTGTTCACCTGAAGACCTCTAGTGCTTGGTAAACGCAGTTTGTAAGGGAACAGACAGTAATTACTCTAAAAATACTGTGTGAATTATGTCTTTTTTATTTAGGTCCTCTCTGACACTTGTCAGTATGGCTGGTCATGTCTGAGCTGCCCGTAGGAAGCTCCTGAGTGGGAAAAATGGAAAAGGCTGCCTCAGATGTGGGGGGAGTGCCCATTGCTACACAGCAAGAATTTAGCACCAAGGTGGCCATGAGGCCATGGGACAGAAGGAGCGGATCTCCTCTTGGTACCTGTCCAGCCTGGCTGGCATTTCTCACCACACGGGTGTGAGAGAGCTGCTGCGTGGGGGTACACAGCAGCAGTGTTCCACCCAGAGTGTCTTAGTTCCTGGTTTTCCTTTGTTTTGCTCCTTTGGTGCTTCAGGAGTAAATCAAATTAAAAGCAAACTTGAACTGAGTCCAAGTTGTCAGTGTCTTCCATCCTTGAACGTAGTCCAGGTTCCTAGTTCTGTGTAACTATTAAGCAATTTGTATGCTTTGCATCCCTGAGTTATTATACTTAAACTATCTGTATAAAAGTAACAATTACTAAGTGGCTCTCACTAAATAAGATCACACGAAGTCCATACTGTACCAGTTTTCAGAATTTGAAAATTGTTTATGGAGGTAACAATTTTAAAAAATAAAGCACATGTAATTTTAGTTGTCCTTACATTTTGATGCTCTGTGGGATGCATTGAATCAATGGCTTAAGTACTTCAGGAAATGGGTGAGTTTCTGCTAGAATAATAATAAATTCATTATTCTGCTTTGACAATCAAATTAGACTTTTTATTTTTCCTTGTCTCCCTGGCAAACCACAGTCTTGAAGGCCGGATTTTGTTAACAGATAAACAGTTTTTCTAAATTCCAAAGATTCTCTCTAAATATGAAAAGCCAACATTGGACAGCTTTGATCATGGAGTTCTGCTAGAGCCATGAGTAGGAAGGATTTGGGGTACAATGGAAGGAAGCCCCCAGGGGATAGGATGAGAGAGGGCAGAGCATCTGCCTGCCGGGCAGAGGTTTGCGGTGGAGGGACTGTGAGGCCACTGCCACTGTGAGAGAAGCCTGAGACTGAAGGAGGTGGCCAAATGCATGAGCCTGAGGTGGAATGCCCAACTGCCCACCCATAGACCTGCCTGGGTCCCAAAAAGACCCGGGAGAGGGCCACAATGATGACAGGAACTGGCAAGGTGGTCCCTGAATTCAGGGACCTGGGAACCAGGAACAATGATGTTTGTCTAGGGTTCTCGGGACATTTGAAGGCTGGGGGTGTGGTCAGTGCAGTGGGCAAGGTGTGAGTGAGATGGGTCTCTAACTGGAGGTGAGAGAGGACTCGAAGCCTCTCATCTCCCACTGCCCCTGGAGGACACACAAATGTCTTTTATGTCACGCAGCTGTCCCCAGGCCAGTCATTGATGATGTCAACACATAGGAGGGTCAGTCCCAGGCTGGCTCTGCTCTGGGCATCACGAGGAAACTGCAGTGGAAGGCACAGCCATGCTGCTGCAGGAGCCCCAGACAGAGCACAAGTGTTTGTCCTCTGGGAAAGCTAAGGCATGGATGCCATGGACAAGGAGGTACAGGGCTGCAGAGTCAGGTCACACTGTTCATTCAGTGAGGGGTTGGGAAAAGGCTCCACACCTCCACCTTACTTCTGTGCTTAGTATCCCCAAATCTTCTGGTCTTCTGGGCCCTTGTTTCTAGAAAATCTATTGGCTGTTACTAGCTATAGAGACTCCCTCCTTACTCTACCATTTGCTGGCCTGTTTCCTCCCCAGGGCTCTCTAGAAGAGGCAGCATGGGATGGCAGAGAATTGGCTTTAAAACCAGAGTTCAAATCCCAGGCTCCCTTTACCCTGGATGTGTGACTTTGGGATTTCCCCTTCCTGAGCCACAGTTCAACTACTTGTAAAATGGGGTCATAACACCATCTTTGTGGGCTTGTGAATTGTGAGGATAATTGATAGAAAGAACTCAGACATTCTTGGCACATAATGGGAAAGGGGCTCAAAATCTCCATCTTAGTTCCATGCCCCGTTGTGGTCATGTCCTTTCGTCTTCTGGGCTTTTCTTGGTCAGTGGGAGTAGTTACCATTATTAGTAATTACCATAATTACCATTTGGAGTGGCTCCTTGGGAGTATCTACACCAGGATTTTTTTGGTGGGGTGTAGATACTAATAAATAAAGAATGAATTAGCAGAAACAAGCCATAGGATGGACTGGATGGAGCAAGGAATGCTAGGATCACCCAAAGAAGCACATCACTGGGAGGAGTGATGGTAAGTGGGAATAAGTGCCACTCCTCCTCATGGGCTGTGTCAGGGGGAGGGGCCTGAAAGTGTTATGGTGCATAGCTGGCTGGGCCTGAAGGAGAAGGGTGACAGGGCAGCAGCTGGACTGAGAAACCTTGGGCAGTGGTGACAACAGGAAGTGCCAGGTGGAGGCTGTGAGGCAGGAGAGTGGTACCTGCAGAGGTGGAGGACCTGAGGAAGAGGACCTGATCTGCAGAATGGTATAAGGCCAGGAGCCACTGGGGCAAGGCACATGTATGGTTTAGATCAAAAATATACCCCACAGGCCTCCTGCACACATAGCAGGGCATTTGGAAGGTGATTGAATCATGGGAGAAATGTAGCTGACATGCTGTAAAGAGGTGGGGTCTTGCTAGAGGAGGCAGGTCATTGGGGTCATGATCTTGAATGGTATACTGCCTTTCCTGGCTCCTAGCTTCTCTCTCTCTGCTTCCTAGCCTCCATTACATGAACAGCCTTTCCTCTGCTATCCTCCTCTACCATGCTATTTCTGCTTTGGGGCCAGCTGACAATGCTCTGAAACCCCTAAAAAAATGAGCCAAAATAAACCTCTCTTCCTTTAGGTTCTGGGTGTTGGGTATTTGACCCAGTGATGAAGAAAGTGACTCAAACAGATTTTGGTACCAGGAGTGGGATCATTGCTGTGACTGTACCTGACCATGTGGTTTATAAGCCTTTGGAATTGGCTTGTGGGAGAAATTTGGAAAGGTTTGGAGATGCCAGCTAGAGAAGCCCTAGAGTGCTGTAAGCTGAGTTAGATAAGAGATTCTGGTCAAAGAGCAAGATTGGCCTCTGAGGAGAAAGTGAGCCGGTCCCAGCACCCAGAAGGGCAGAGAAGGTGAGCCGCGTGGGTGAAGGGAAGCACCCCCCCCCCCGCCATGGAAATGAGAAGACATGTAAACAGCCTCAAAAACAGACTTCCAGATCACCTATAGCAACCCCAAAGGGAAATGAGATGGAATACTCTGATACTCAACCACCTGGACTCTCTGAACTGGCAACAAAAGAGGATCTGGGAAAAATGAAATCAGAAATAATTACTCAGATAACAGCAAAGATTTTGCTCATGGTGCAAGACATGATTAATAAATCTAGAGAGGACACAGATGAAAAAATAGAGGATCTGAGGAACATGATGGAATCCCAACATAGGAAACAAATGGAATCCGTAAAACAGATGCAAACAGATTTCCAGGAGATTAAAAACTCCATCAAAAGTCTGTGCAGCAGAATGAACCAATGGGAGGATAGAATTTCAGATACAGAAGAAAAGATTGCAATTAGTGAGAAGGAAAAGAAAAATTGCTTTAAAATTGTAAAGGAACAGGAGAAATCAATCCAGCAGCTGCTAGATGATGCAAAGAAGAATAACATAAGACTGATTGGAGTCAATGAAGAAAGAGGAGAGAGTGCAGATGACATAAAAAAAAACTCTTCACAGAAGTGATGGCAGAAAACTTCCAAAGGAGGGGGAAAGAACTTGACATACAGATAAGTGAGGCATATAGGACTCCAAATAGCCTTGATCAAACAAATCTACACATAGGTATATAATAGTTAGGATTCCAGAAATCCAACAGAAGAATAAAATTCTACAAGTAGTGAGAGAAAAGAAACAAATCACATACAAAGGAAAGCCCATCAGAATCACAGCAGACTTCTCAATGCAAACCTTCAAGGCAAGAAGAGCTTGGAGTGATGTATTTCAAACCCTAAAGGAAAACAGCCTCCAACCCAGATTGATGTACCCTGCAAAACTATCTTTCAAAATTGATGGGGAAATGAGATACTTTCATGATAAAGAGCACCTCAGAAACTTCATGAATACCAAACCGGCACTCCAAAAAATTTTAGACAATACCATAGGAAAAGATAATGAGGATCACAACCCCAGGAAACCCAGCAGAATGAATCCACTGGGCATGACAAATTAAATGCAAAGGGGGAGAATCCAACAAAAAGAAAAAGTCATGAAAAGGCTTTTAAAACTTTTAACTTCATCTCCCTAATGAGTGTAAAATTCAATCTTGTTATTGTACTGATTAGTATTTTTCTGATTCTAGAATTGCACACCTTTCCTTGTGCTGTACTGGCTATTTATCATCTTCTTATATCTACTTTTTAATTGGGTTGTCTATTAATGAGCTCTAAGTATTCTTTGTATATTCTGGTCCTAGGTTATATGCATTGTAAATATGGTCTGTTTAAGGACTACTTTTCATATTTTAATGATATAATTTAAAGTTCTAAATTTTGATGGAATCTCATTTATCAATTTTTTTCTCTTATACATCATGTCTTTTCCCTTATAATTTCTTCTTAAAGTTTTATACTTTTAGGCTTTCATATTTAGGTTCATAGATCCCTTCAAGTTATTTTTATGTATGGAAATAAAGGGTTGAGGTTAATTTTTTATATAGGGATACCAGGTGTTCTAGTACCATTTGTTGAAAACACTATCTCTTCCTCGGCTCTTGAATTGAATTTATATTCTATAAAATGCTAACGTTAAATAGTCTTTCAAAACTCAGTGGACCATATATATGTGGTTCTATTACTAGATTCTCTGTTTTATTCAAATGATCTATATGTCTTTCCTTACACCAACACTGCCTTGATTACTGTAGCTTTAGAAGAAGTCTTAAAATTAGGCACTAAATGTCTTCCAACACTTTTTGTTTTTAACTTTTCTAGGTCCTTTGTACTCCTACATAACTTTTAAATTTCAATATCCAATTCTTCATTTATAGAAAGTATACACAGACCTGAATTTTTATATATACCTTGTGTTTTCTAATCCTGCTAAATTCAAATACAAGTTCTAGGGGCTCCTAGAGATTTCTTAGTATTTTCTCTGTAGATGATCATTTCATCTACATATAAAGATTTTGCTTCTACCTTGCCAATCCTATGCTAATTGTGTCATTTTATTGCCAGACTATTTTGGTGGGGACTAGGTTTCAAAGTTTAATGGACAGATAAAGAGTAAGCATATCTGCCCTTGTTCCCCACCTTAAGGAGAAAGCATTGTGTCTTCTCCATTCATATAAGGCATTTTTGCTGGAAGTATGGAATATATGTCTTTGATCTGTTGAGAAGTTTCTGTTCTACTTCTAGGCTCCTGATAGCTTTTACCATGAACAGCTATAGAATTTAGTCCAATACTTTTTCTCCAACTTTTTCCTTTCCCCTGTTAAAATGATGACTTTTGGGGGTGGATCTTCCAATGCTGAACCAACACTGCCATCCCTATAACAAAACCACTTTCTACACACTGCCAGATCTGGCTTCTAACAGTTTGTTTTGTTAAACAAATTTCTATCTATGTTCATACTCTTTTCTTCTATTATCTTTATCCAGTTTTAGGATTAGCACATTGCTGAGTTCCTAAAATGAGGGGAGAAGTGTTCCTTCTTTTTTCTGCTTTAATTGTTTGATGTAATTTATCAGTTAAAATGTATATGAGCCTGCTGTTGTCATATAGGTAGATTTTCAAGCTAGGAATATACTTTCTTTAATAGGTGCTATTCAAATTTTATATTTCCTCCAGAGTTAGTTTCATTAATTTGTCTTCCAAGGTACTTCTTAGAAGTTGTCAAATTTATTTCAAAATAGATTTTTGAAATATGCTTTCTATACCCTTTTAAATTCTGTAAAATCTATGGTAATGTCTCCTAGATCTTGATATTGTAATTTTAAAAATGTATAATTGATATTGTGTAACAGGAAGAAAAGGAGCAGGGGAAGTAGGAAGGGTAGGGGAAAGGAAAAAAGGGAAAAGAAAAAATATGAGAAAAGGAAGAAAATGGAAACAAAGTCTTTGCAAATAGGGAAGGGTGGGAGGGGTGTAGGGAGGGAAGGAGAAGGGAAAAAAATAAGAATCAAGATACTCATGTAATGGTACGAGATCCCCATGATGAATGTAACTGTATTTTATACCGAAAATGTACCAATAAACTTAATGGGAAAAAAAAAAAAAAAGATTCTGGTCAGAGCTCAGAAGACCAGGATGCTGATAAAAGTGCATATGGTAAAGACCAGACTCAGGAGATTTCAGTTGGGAACAAGGGCTCCACTGGCACTTGGACTCAA
Organism: Heterocephalus glaber; assembly: GCF_053883595.1. Taxonomy (NCBI): domain Eukaryota; kingdom Metazoa; phylum Chordata; class Mammalia; order Rodentia; family Bathyergidae; genus Heterocephalus; species Heterocephalus glaber. The sequence continues at coordinate 67,561,427 of NW_028258320.1, forward strand.
GATCATGTGTGTTATGCTCTCATAGAAAATTTGTCTTTATTTTACTCATCTCTTGAGACTTTGCAGGAATTAAGATTAAGGGCAGTGGGGTAATTAATCTATGGTTGGAATTTCAAGGCAGCTCAATGTTGAAACTGTGGTATGGGTACTGCTGACTGATATTATCCAGATCTACTGTGAGAAGCAAGAGCAAAAAGCCACGTTCAATAATGAATAATTTTGTTGGTGCTCAGAAAGAAAGCTCCTGTAAAATTGGGGCCTATGATCCTTTGGTGGAGGAGAGCTTGGTTGCTGAAAAGATTAGCAGAAAAGAAGCCAAGTACTTTGAATCAGGACAAAAAGAAGGATGTTTTGAGGACATCTCAGAAATCAGCAAGATCCCACACTTTGAAGACTCAAGACTACAAAACAGAAGACTGCTTTGAAAAGAGAGCCCTGCTCAAAAAGGGTGCCTAGGAAATTAGTTCTTCAGGATTTGATTCACAGTGCTCAGCCATACTCAGAGGCCTCTGTAGCCATAATCCAAGGAGGCATGGCTTCTGCTCAAGTTGGCCTCAAACCTTGGCATCATCCATGTTGTACTGGTGTTATAGGCATGCAGAATGAAAGAATTTTGGGGTCAGAAAGGCTTCCACCCAGATTTCAGAAGAAGGACTAAAAGGCCTGGCAGTGTGCCCCAGAGAGGGCAATGTATGGAGTTATGAGAGTGAAAGTATGTAGAGAACCCCCAAAAGTTGGAGAATCCAAGAACATGGAGCATCTACTAAGGAAACCCAGAGGAAGTGAGCAAAGCTACCCCAGGAGAGAATCTATGAGGGCTACAACAGGTAGTGCTGTGGGGCAGGCCACTCAAACCCTTTGGAGTTCACATTTTTCCCTGGGTGCTACACACAGAGCTACAGGATTTAATGTTTGCCCTGCTATATTTCTTGTTTTGGTCCCATTCCTTTCTATCCTCCTATTCCTCCCTTTTGGAATAAGAATGTTTACCCTGTGCCATTTAAGTCTGCTGTGTTTTTCTTTTTTATTTTTTCAGGTGCTCAAAGATAAGTGTTTGCCTTGAGTCTCAGAGGAGACTTTGTATTTGGACTTCTCAGCAATACTGGAATTGTTAGGACTTTGGCAGCCCTTAGAGATGGACTAAATGTATTTTGCATAAAGAGATGTGCATGAGTTTTTTTGGGGCCAGGAGAGAAATATTATAGTTTAGATCAAGAATGTCCCCCAGAGGCCTCATGTGATTATAGGTGGGACTTTTGAAAGATGGTTGAGCCATGAGAGTAATATAGCTGACTTGCTGTTAGGAGGTGGGGTCTGGTTGGAAGAGGTGGGTCACTGGGGGCATGACCAGGTCTCTTCCTGGCTCTTTGCTTCTCTCTCTGTTTCCTGACTACTATGACGTGCACATCTGTGCACATCTGTTATGCTGTTTCTGCCTGGGAGCTAACTGACCATGGACTGACCCCTCTGAAAAATGTAAGCCAAAACAAACCTCTCCTATCTTAAATTATGGGGGTTGAGTATTTGTTCCAGTGACAAAGTGACTAAGACAGCACAGGATTCAGGGGAGGATCTTACTTGATGGTACACCTGGGTTTTTTGTAGCATGGACTCAGTAAGCACAGATCCATTTTGACCCCTCTGTAGTGCTTCCCCTTAACAGAAACATCTGGGCCACAAAGACCTGTTTCCAAAAGCACATTCTTGGGAAGATCTGCATCTTCAGAGACTGAAAGGTCTCCCTTTTTTTTTTCTGGGAAGACATGAAGAGTACATTGTCATTTTGCCTTCCTGGGGACTTTCAGACTTTGGTGGAGGAACATAAAGCACATCATTGGGACTTACCCTCAGTTTTTGTTCAGTGGATCTATGATGGGCCTGGATTTCTATTTAAGTTGTCAAGTGATGTTTATACTATTGTTCAGGACCCACTTTGAGAACCACTGAGCTAGGTCTTTGACTAGTGTCTCCTGGAGCTTCACACCATGCTCTATGCAGATATTATACATACCCACACATATGTCACTGTTAATGATGCTCAAGATCAGAGAGGGTAAGTCATCTGCCTGAAGTTGCTCAGCCGAACAATGGTAGAGTCATAGGCAAGATCTACTTGCTTTAAGTCTTCCATTTTTTCACCACAAAGATGGCCACCATCATCAGTGTCTTAGTTAGTTTCCTCATTGCTGAGACAAAATACCTGACACCCAAAGTTAAAGGAGGAAAGGTTTATTTAGCTCACAGTTGTAGAGGTTTCAGTCCATGGGCAGAGTGGCACATGGTAGAGGGGCAACAGTTCGTGGTGGTGGAAGACAGCAAAAGCAGCAAGAGAACTTAACTGCATCTTTCTGCCCCTTTTATCTTATCCAGACTACATAGGGTGGGTACCACTCACACCCTTAATCCTAGTGCCCTCAGACCTACCATTGAAATATGAATCAATTCCAGCATCACACACTTTAGATCCAGTCACATCTGAAAAAGCCCCACCTAAAACTGCATGAGGCTTTGAGGGCACATCTAAACACAAGCCATAACAATCAGTATCACTTTCATCATCATTATAAGCACTGTGAGCTCCCTGTGAACTCTTTTGCAGTCTTCCCTTGTCCAGGGCTTGGAATGAGCCAGAATTTTTAAGTGTAAGCTGAGTGCAATCCCTTCCAGGGCAGTCAGTGGAAATGACTTTCTGAGGCTGTGGTTGGTAGCCCTCGGTTAGGGCACCCCAGAAAGCTTGGCAGGCTGAGGGCTAAAGGAAGGGAACAATTGGTTTGTTTGCTTATTTATTATCAGTAGAGGTTGGAGGCCAAGACCAAGGTGAAGTTTAGAGGTGACAAAAGGGATGTGCATCCGGCTGTTTGGCTCTTCTCAGAACCCGCTGGGAGCAGGGAAGGCCATTGTCACTCACCCACCAGGCTTCCTCTGACCCAGGCACAGCCCTGGGGCCTGCTGCACTGTTGTTGCCGAACAGTCCCAGCCCAGAGATGAGAGTTCTGAGAAGGAAACTGTTCTTTGCTTCCTGTGCACTGGGCCTGAGAGCTGCTCAGTTGGATGAAACCTCTGCTCTTGAGCAGGGCTTCATCTCCGGCTTCAGGGGATCAGGAAATACCTGATCCTGCCTTGCTGGGACTTGGTTGCCTGCAGAGAAAAAGGAGTGGAAGGAAGGAGGCCCAGAGGGAGCCACCAGAGCCCCCAGGGCTGCAGATGTTTGGGGTTCCTGGCCCACTCCCTCTTCTGGCCTAGCCAGGGGCCTTGGTCCTGCTGGAGTGTGTCCCTTCTCTGAAGAACCACAGGCCCTGCTAGAGCAGATGTGACTGGGCATAGGGAAGAAACTTGGGGCTTTGGAGCCAGACAGCTTCAGGCCTCAATTGTTCTCCTACTTTCTACCTGTGAGTTAACCTCTGTGAATCTCAGCTCCAATATCTGCAGAAGGGCTATAACCTGAAGGAGCCTCAGGTAGACAGAGCACTGTGCCAGAGTTTGGCTTGCAGCTCCACTGATGCTGGGCTGATGGCCCCATAGTCCTGGGTTTTGGGGAAAGTGAGGTGAACTTTTAGGGCCCCTTCTGCCACTGCTTGAATGTGGGGCACCCTCCAGCTCCAACTCTTGCTGGCTTCAAGTTCCTCCCTCCTCCTATGCTGATGGGCCCATATGAACCAAACTTGTCTGAGCATCTTAGTTTGGATGTCCCAGGGAAGCCTGAGTTGGCTTGTCCCAAGGTAGAGCCATTGTCCTCACTGCTGTCCCCCACCCTGCCCTGTGCTCTCATCTCAGGAAATGGCCTAGTATCCACCCTTTTGCTCCATTGCAGATAGGGGAAACAGATCCTACTGTCTTCCTGACGCTTGTTCTTGTCTCACTTCATCTGTCACTAATTTTATCAATTGTAGCTTGCCTGCAGATGTGAAACATGAGAAATATGGTATGGAATGTCTTTGTGTGGCCCTGAGTGGGCAGCTACAGTCCCTGGGGCAGCCTACCCAGACTGGACTTGACCCGGCCGGACGGCAACTCCTCTCAGCTCCATGTTTCTGGAGTCCAAGGCTCTTCTGGGGCACCCTTGCTCCCTCCAGCCCTGGGCCCTCTACCCCTATTAAACATGCTGGCAGCCGGGAGTCCCCAGGGAGGGATTTATTCCTTCCAGAAGGATCCTCTGGGGGCCCCTTTGGGAATGCCCTGGAAGTGATTCAGACCCAGGCTCTGCCCTCTTGCATAGCTTAAAACATTTTGGTTGCTTCTCTTCCTTCATCAGCTCCCAGAGGAGTTTCGTCCCCATTAGACCTCAGTGCTAGGCTAATTCCTAAGTCTCTGGTTTTGGCCTTTGCTCCTGATGTCTTTTGGGGCTTCAGTCCTTGTGTCCCCGCTCAGTCACTCCAGCCACTGCTTGCTCCCTTATCTTATTTTGTCTGTGCCTGTGCCTCTGTTTATAGTGGTCAATAGGGCAGTGCTCCCAGGCCCCGGTGGGGGCAAAATCCGTAGGACCTTGAATTGTGGAAATGGGAGTTCTCTTGGTTGTTCTGAGCTGGGAACAGCCTCTATCAGCAACTGCACACAGATGGCCTTGCTCCCTCTGCCTCTGAGGAGGCGCCTGGGGTTTGCAAACAGGCCCCCTGAACACATGTGGGAATTCCAACCCCACTTCCTGCTGCCCCTCTGCTGAGCACACACAGAGCCCTCTGTGGAAAGAAGAGCTTCTGCTTATTAACGTCTCCCCCATAGAGGGAAGTGCTCTGAAGACACCTCAGAACAGGCTTTCAGGTACAGAGGCTCTTATGCTTTAGCCAAGGTGGGGGAGGCTGGGACCCCTTTCCCCCAGAAGAGAGGGCTGCTCTGAGCACCCTGGGAGGGAGAAGGGAAGAGCCATGGGGGTTAGTGGGGAGAGATGTCTTTGACAACCCACAGCCTTTCTCGAGAAAGGCGGGACCCTCTGTGAGATCTGTTTCTCCCACCTGCTTCTTCTGTGTCTCAGTCACCTCCCTGCCGCACACACACCTTGCAGCCTCAAGGGGTCTGCTTCCTGCTGTCCCCCCCCACCAGGTGCACCCTTCTCTGACCCTCTCACATACCCCTAGGCCTAAGGAGGGCATCTGATTGATCTGGACAGTGCTGGCTACATGTGGCCTGGCTGTCAGCCAAGCGTCTGACTCGGTCGCAACACAAGCACACAAGGGTGGCCTCTGGGCAGGACACCCCATATCTGCGCCTTCTGCCTGGGGTATAGCCCTGCAGGAAGCCTTTCATCTGAGGACTTGCTGGGAACTTCACCAGCAGCACTCACAGGGGTCCATGGATGCAAACTCTCGGTAGTTCCGTGAGAATCAGGTGTCCCTGCTCTGTTTTCTGCAGCTGAGTGACCACACAAAGTCACCAACCTCTCTAAGCCTCGGTTTTCTCATTCACAACATAGGGATCACACTGCATCTCCTTCTCCAGGACTCACATGGTCAGAGCGGCTGCTCCTCTGCTTGCTCGCCTTGCCCTGGATGAGAAGGGTGGGGCCCTGAGCTTGGCTCCACTTTGAGTGACCTTGTAGCTTTGTGGCCACCAGCCTCTTGAGCTTTCTCCCAGAGAGCTGGTGCTCTAGTGAGAGTACTTGAAATGGGAGGTGCAAGGAATTTTAAGCAAAAGAAGCTGAAGCCTACATTTGTTAAAATATCCTCCTCAACCTGCGTGTTCTTAAAAAAGCAAATTACTGTGAAGATCACGGCTTTGAAGAATAAATGGTATCTGAGGTGCTTATTCCTCTGCCATCATCTTTGAAGCTGCTTTGTGCATCTCCAGGGGAGCTGATAACTGAATCAATAGCCATTTTGCTCTAATTTATTGAGCTCTATTGCCTAAACCTAATTAGCATGTTTGTGAGCCATGATTCTCTGTAGCGCTCCAAGTCATGCTCTTAGGATGGAGGAATTGATAGCATAGCTGCCCTGGGCCAGGGCAAATGTCCATGGTTAGGGTGGCAGTGGTGGGGGAGGCAGGTGGGTAGTCTTAGTGACAGTATCATTCAAGGTAAAAGTAATGCCCAGACAGGATGACACAGCTTCTGTGGACAAATTCCTGGTGCGTTGGTCACCCTGGACCCAGCCCTGGCAATGGAAGACTACAGTAGTCTACGTTGGAGGCAAGACCACCCCTTCATGTGGTCGCTGGGTGTTTTGTGGCTGCAACAGGGAGGGCAGGGAAAGCATCCCAAGCAAGTGCCCAGGGAGGCCATTACTAAAGTTTGTTTGATTGCTAAGAGGGGGTCCTTGAGGTTCAGTGTAGAGGTTCTGCCCAGGAGGAAGGTTGGTGGCTAAAGCAAGGGGAGCCAGTGACCATTGATTAGCAAGGAAACCTGGTGGTGGCCTGCCCAAGGGATTCCCAAGGACAGAGGTGTCAATAGTCTGATTTTTATGTCTGGGTGTTCTGTGCTAGTTGTCACCCAGGTCACCAAACCTGACTGAGTCTGATGCCACACAGCAGAAACATTTGGGGCTGGGCAGTGTCTTGGTTACTTGTCTTGTTGCTGAGACAAAATACCTGAAACCCAAAGTTAAAGGAGGAAAGGTTTATTTAGCTCACAGTTTGTAGAGGTTTCAGGCCATCATTGGCTGGCTCCAAGGCAGGGTGGCATTGCAGAGGAGAAACAGTTCATGGTGGGTAGAAGGCAGCAAAGCAACAAGGGATGACTACAGCTCTTTCTGTCCCTTATATCTTATCCAGGCTATTAGGGTGGGTAGCCTTAATCCTAGTGCTCTTCATCCTACATTGCACCATATCAATTCCAGGGCCACACCCTCTAGATCCAGCCACCTCTGAAAAAGCCCCACCTATGACCGCATGAGGCTTTGGAGGGACACTAAACATAAGCCATAACAGGCAGAATGGCGAGGTCCAGTGCAGACAAGAAAGTGTGTCCTGGGGGAAAGAGAGGGTAGCACAGCACTGGGTGAGTCCCAGGAAGCAGGGATATGGAGTTAAAAGATGATTCAGTGGGACAAGCTTGCCCTGGAGAGTGAAGCTGTGCTGGGGTCAAAGTCAGAGTGACTCTAGCAAGCTGCTTTTTTAAAAAATTGAAGCATAATTTATATAACAAAATTCTCTATTTTAAAGTATATAAGTTAGTGAGATTTCTGTGTATTCACTGTGCTATGCAGCTATCACCACTATTTAATTTCAAAATGTTTCCATCATCCGAAAGAGAAGACTCAGTGTCTAGTCCCTCCTATTCCTCACCCCCACCCCATCCTGAGCTCTATGGATTTGCCTCACCTTGACATTTCATCGAAGTGGAATCATACAACATGTGTTGTACTACTTTCAAGGTTCATTTATGTTGCAGCATGTGTGAGACCTTTATTCCTTTCTCTGCAGCTGAATAATATTGTCTTACATGGATAGACCACATTGCATTTAAACATGCCAATCAACAACCTTACCTTTTGGCTATTATGAGTAGTACTGCTATGAACATTTGTGTACAGAGTTATTGTGTAAGGTTAGGTTTTCAGTTTTCTTGGGTGCATACCTAGGAGCAGAATTTCAGGGTTACTTGTTCAATGTATGTTTAAATTTTTAGGAACTGCTGAATGTTTTTCATGGGCTGCTTTTGTGAGATCGAGGGTCAAGAGATTAGAAGTAATTATTCTCCACTGAAAGAAGGTGGATTTAAGGAATGGAGACCCGAGAGGGACTCCTGTGAAGCCTGAGGGGATGGATGGACCTAGAGCTGGGCTCTCCTTCATTCACAGACTTGAGCCTGAGGCCGAGCTGGGACCCAGGCCTGGAGGGTGACAGGAAGAGCAACATCTGTAAGGAGAAGATTGGCGTCCTGGACAGGGAAGCCTCTCCCTGCCAGCTGAGGCAAAATGGTCTCCTGCCTGAGATTTAAAGTCCTCACAGGCCCTGGGTTTGTGATTCTGGATTTCTGAGCCAACTCCTGCTTCTCTGCAGTCACCTAACTCACTGGTAATGGTGCAAAGTTCACTAGCAACCTTCCCTCCCTCGTTGTGGGCTCCTTCAGACAAATACAATAGTGCAATCACTGGGCCTCATCCCAGCCTGCCCTGGCCTGCTGAGAGGCTCCACAGGCCTTGGGGCTGACCCTTCACTCAGCAGCTCATAGAAGGGGGGCTGTTGTTTTCGATCTGCTCTGCCTTGGAGGTGCTCTGTCTGAGCAGGGCTACTGGTCCCCTTCCTGTTACTGGCAGAGAGAAGGGTAACAGAGGGAGAAAGGAGATGGTCACGGTGCCTGAACCAAGGGCAAGGAGTCAGTGCATCGTCTTCTCCCATGAATCCCTCTGCTCTTTCTAGCCTGGTGCCTTTGGCCCCTCCCCTATGATTGATTGTCTTTGCTGTCTCTTCCCAGGGGCTATGTCCCCAGGCCACTTTTCCCTCCAAGTCAATCAGCAGTGAAAGGAACACCAGGGAACAGACTCAGCAGACCTGCTAGAACCAGACTGCCTGCCCTTATTCTCTTAGAAGGCCTGCAGCCCTGAGGTCAGGAGCAGGGGCAGACACAGCAGGCGCCAGGAGGACTGCAGCCCTCTACCCTCCACTCCCCCACCAGACCAGTTTGGCTGTCAGCCTGATGGATCTTTCTGGAGATGACTGGTAGACAAACCCAGAAGTTCCCAGGGGTCCTGTGTGTGCCAATGTTAGCTTTTTCTTTTTAAATCACTGGCATTTCATTTAAAGGAAGTCTATCTACAAAACTGTTAGCTTATTAAATTTTGAGGCCGGAACAGATGAGAGATGATTTGAACTAAACATACGTGAACAGCGTTTCTTGCTTCCAGCAAAAGTGATTTTGAATAGAAACATGATTAAAAGAATGGGATTCCCATGAGCCAGGCCAAGCTGGCTGAATCATGAGGAGGAAATGATAACCTGTGTTAATTTTTTGATGTCATTTCTAGGCATTAAAACCACTAAGGGAGCAAAAGGGCCTTCTTCTGAATGCCCTTAAGAAAAGACTCAGGTAGTCATGGGAGGGCCCAGGGACTGGGCAGCCTTGTTCCAGGATATAGAAATCATCCTTCCTCTCTTATAGTCCATGTGCTGAGAGGCCTGGGATCCCAAGAAGCTTGGGAATGAAGGTGGTCAAGTCCACCCAGGAACACATTTTGGCTCCTCTCCAAGCCAGTGGCCACTTTCCTTCCAGGTAAGGTGACCAAATGTAGAATACTGTCTATATAGTCTTTTGTACTTTGCTTGTTTTATTTAATATTACATATCCAGGAAATTTTTCTATGTCAGTTCGTAAGGGTTTTTCCTCACTCATTCCTGTGGATGCATAGGGTTTCATTGAATGGATGCGCCATAGTTTATGTTCAACTTGTCTCTGAGTAAACACTGGAGTAGTTTCCAATATTTTGCAGTTACAAATCATTCCACAATATTAACCTTTTGCATTGTCCTTCATATTTGTGCATCGATTCCTAAATGTGGGACTGCTGGATCAAAGAGTAAATCCACATTTAGATATGGCTTCCATAGGGTACTACACATAGGTGGCTTTCCCCAAAGTCAGTTATAAAGGAATTCAACATGACAGAGGCCGCTGGTGGTCCTGTGAGACTCAGCCCTGGTGCTGGGCTGTTCCTACCATTACCTCATCTGGAGATATCAGTTTCAGACTTCAAACACAAACACCCCCAAAGGATGCAAGGAAGTGAGGCGGCTCAGTGGTCCCATCAGTGTGGAGGTCTGACCAGTGCCTTTGCTTTCTCCATAAAAGCCTGCTGTTTGTCCCAGCTTCCAACCAATGGCTTTCATAATTCATGGTTATTTTGGACAAAAATAAAGCTGCCTTTAAGTCTGACTTTCGTAGAAGACTTCAGATGATCTTTTCCTGTTGAGCTGAATCTCATAACCCAGAAAACCTCCTAGTCTGGAGCACCAAGAGAAAGAAAAATGATCCCTTTGTATCTGCCTGGAGATGGCCCCAAGTTGGGCCTGGAGCCAGCTATGGCTTTGCCCAAGGCCAAGGCCCCTCATAGAGGGTTTCCAGCCCCACCCTGATGGGGACAGTTCCAACCCAATTCTCGGAAGCTGAGGCCCTGTGGCATGGAGAGACTGGACACATCACACTACACAGACAGATGTAATATATGTACAGGAAAGAGGCCTGCAGAGACCTTTATCAGAATGTCACACTGGTATCTGTGGGTGGTGTGTTCACAGAGATTTTTATTTTTTTATCTACAGTTATTGCTATTTTTTATTACTTGAAAATGTTCATATTTCACTGGCATCATTGGAAAACATTTTAAAAAAAATATTAGCTAAAAGATCATTTTTTTTCTCTTACTGAACATATGCCATGAAATAGAAAAAAAATAGGTCAACTCAGAAGCAGCAAGTTTCCACCAGGCAGGAGTTCAAGTTGAATGTTGGAAGTGCCATCCATCCCCAAACAGGGTATATCTGTCCATACCCTGACAGCTCTGTTATCATCAGTCACACACTTCTTTGTGCATTGCCACATGCCTGGAGCTGTGTTAGAGGTGACTGTAATGCAGCTCTTGTCTCTGCGATGGTGGCAATTGAGTGTTGGAAACAGACATGCAGAAATCACTGGTGAACACAAAGAGAGAAATGCCCTAGACAGGAAAGGATTAGCTTTGGCCAAGGTGGGGCTAAGGGCCAGTGATTCCTAGGGGTCTTTCTAGAGGGAACCAGTGATGTCCAGCTGAGTTTTGAAGGAGCAAGATGAGTTTTAAAGGTGAAAAAGAGGAGCCTGGTTGGGAGTTGGTTGGCAGAAAGTATGAAAATGTGGGCTTTTGAGATGCAGAGGCGGTAAGGAGGAGAGGTCTTGGGTTAGGCCAGACCTGATACTGAGCATGGGCGTTATTACTCCTCCAGTAAGGGGTGAGGAGGAAGTCCAAGATTCAGAGTAGGAGCAAGCCATGATCCAATTTGCATCTTATTAAAAAACATTTTGGCAGCAGTGTAGAAAATGGATTGGGGTAAGGGGTTAGGACTAGAGCCAGGGAGAACAACTGACAGAGTCATCAGGTAAGAGATACAAGGGCTTGAACCAAGGATGTGACTATGGATCAGAAGAGGAGGAATTTGGAGCTCTGGAGGGATTGGCAACCATCAGGATGGGAGAGTGAGGTGCTGGGGGAGGCTGAGATGCTTATGCCATACCACAAACTACATGAACTCAAGGGCCATGGTGTATTCAGAGTCTAGCACAGTTCCTGGTACGTAGAAGGAGCACAATGAATATTTGTATATAATCCATAAAAACTGGCTGCAACTCAAGCCAGCTTAGCACAGTGTGGCATTCAAATAAGCATCAGTACATCCCAAAATAGTTGAGAGCAAATTAAAACTTTCCTGCAGTTTCTCAAGAAAATGCCAAGGGTGACCATCCAGTAAAATTTTTAAAAAATCCTTTGTTTCTTATCTTGACCTATCATTCTCACTCATATTCATGGCAACCCTCTCCAACGTTTCTCTTTTCAAATTTGCAGATTTTCTTCTTAAGTACTGTTCCTTTTTTTTTTTTTGGTACCAGGGATCGAACTCGGGTCCCGGCCCTTGCAAGGCAGGCGGCAGAACCACTGAGCTAAATCCCCGGCCCTGTACCGTTCTTTTTTACTTTCCACTTAAAGCAGTTTTTAAACATTTATTAACTTACATTTATGCACTCACAAGAACTATCATTCTTTTTCCTTTGTACATCCAGCTAGCTTCTGGCTTTTCTGACCTTATGTGTATATTTTATTCCCTTTTTTTGTTGCTGGGACAAAATAACTGACACCCACAATTTAAAGGAGACTCGCAGTTTCAGAAGACTTAGTCCATGGTTGGGAGACTCCAACATATAAATGGCATGGTGAAAGGGTCTGGTGGAGAAAAGCTGCTCATGTCATAGCAGCCAGGAAGCAGAGAAGAAATGGAGAACTGTGGAGGTAGATAGACCTTTCCAGGTTACACCCCCAGTGGCCCACTTCCTAATAGCACATTTAGCTATGAATGCAACAGGGGATTGATTAATCCACTAATGAGTATAGCACCCTCTTGATCCAGTCACCTTCCAAAAGCCCATCTCTGGATGTTCTACATCTAAACCATAACAATGTGTATTTTGTTTTTGTTTTTGTTTTTGTATTAAATTCTTTTATTGGTACATTGTAGGTATACAACACAATTACATTTCTCATTGGGAATTGTACCTTTACATAATGCATCTTGGTTCTGATTTTTTCCCCATTCCTAGCCCTCCCTTCACACCCTCCACCCTTCCCTATTTACAAAGACTTTATTTCCATTTCTCATCATTTTTCCTTTCCCTTCTTTCCTTTCCCCTGCCCCTCCCACTACCCCTACCCCTTTGGACCTTTTCTTCCTATTTTACGTTATCGATTATTCATTCTAATCATTAGTACATTTTAGGTATACAATAGAATGACATTCATCAACAATGTGTATGTTTTATCCTTTATCTCCACTAATATAAAGGAAGTCAAACATAAAGTATTCCACAGAAGTATCCTTTTAGAAGCAGGGAGAGAGAAGACAGCACACATTTATTATTTAATATCATTTATTTACTTATTATGTGAATAAGTAAGCCACTGTTTGCAGCAGGTATTGAGACTCAATCCCTTGCATTCTGTAGCATTGATCGAGTAGAAAACACTTTCACAGATTATGTGTGTATTCACAAAACCCCGTGATGCTGTTAGTATCTTTGTTTTCAAATAAGAAAACAAAGGTGATGCGATTTAAAATTTGGTAATTCCTTTGAGCAAGTTGCTAGTGACTGGTGCTTTACTTTTAGGAGCTGTAACTACAGTAGGATTTCTAGAGTTGGATGTACTTTTTGCCAGTCCATGCTGGGGACAAGGAGATGCCAGGGAATGACTGATCAGAGCTATTGAGTGAGTTCTCCAAGGTCACACATCTAGTCAGAAGATTGCTGAAAATCCAGATTCTGACTCTGGATTACAGGTTCTACTCTCCTGTGCACTGTCCTAGGCTGCCACCATCCCAGCAGAGTGGACCTGCAGCTCTCAGACCTCTTGAATCGGATGGGCTGCTTAGAGTTCTTTGGCTGCAAGCAACAGAGATTGGGTCTGGATTCTGAAGCTATAAAAGAATGTACTAGAAGGGCATGGGCAATTCACAGAATCACAAGGAAAGCTGAAGATGGGTGGTTGCTCTTGAGAAAAGGTGATTCCTTAGAGCAGGAACAGGTGCTGCTGCAGCAGAAGGGCTCTTGGGTTGTGCAAGCTATCATTATCTACTTTAGGAAATGTACAAACCAAATGTTGGTGCTGTCAAACCCACCCTTGCTCACTTAACATCCATTTCCCTCTTATTCCTTGCTGAAAAAACCCTTAATTTCATTCATCCTTATGAAAGATGAGCCTGTTTCTAGTTCAGCAGTAAACTCAGATCCACAGAAGCCAATAAAGGTAATCCCTTGTCCTTGCCCATGATGGGTTCCAAATTCAGAGTGGTCATATGATCTAGTTCTTTCCAATGAGAAGCAAGGAAAAACTGGCTCAGGGACTTCTGGGAAAAGAGACCCACAGGAAGACACACTTTCTTTCTTTGGCTCAACAGGACACTTGGCTCTGCTGCAGCCATCTTGCTGCTCTCCTGTGGTCAAGCTAATTGTGGACCTGGGTCAAGCAAAAGAGATAGTAATAGACCTTTCTTTGAAATTGTTTGATATTGAGTCAGGACCTTTTATTATTTGTAGCTAGAGATATCCTAATGGCTACAGAAACTTTCTTGAATGGAAGGGTGGATTTATTCCATATTACTTCAGAGGATGGAACTCCGAATGGGGTGATAACTGAGAAGATGAGCCATTGGCATCACTCTGAGATGAGTGAACAGGCTATATTTTCAGGTGTTGAGTTCCCATCAGGGGAGTCCTGGAAACAAATGTGCTGTCTGGGATGCAGCAGAGGGATTACTGCATTGAACAGAAGATTCAACATAACCTCTGACGTTCCTTCTGACCTTCAACTCCCAGGATTCCATGGTCAGGAACAAGGACAGAATCAGTCTAAGCCTGCTGCCATCTCAAAGCATCCCCTAGGGTTAGACTTTTCCATTTCTATTTATCTGAGTCCATCCTTTTTATTTTATTGACTTTAAATTTAGTTTTTTGATGCTTTGAAAAACCTGAGCAAGCTCCATGTGTTGCTATCTATTCTTAGAATCTTTGAAAAACATTTTATGAATATATTCTAAGACACAAACATAATCACACATACATGCACATGCACAGAAACACACTTGTACAGAGTTAACACCCAATGATCCCCAGGAAAGGATTGTAGCCAGGAAATAGGCACTACCTCCTCTGGCTCCATATTCCTGTATGGCCATATTCCTATAATCCCTGAGCTCCCTGTATCATGGAGCTGTCTGGTAAAAGGAGCCTTGGACTTGAAGTGAGAATTTGAACTCCAGCAAGTCATTGCTCTCTAGACATCAGCTTAGAGTTCACTCAGTACAGTAGCTATCCCAGGGTGTGGTATGTAGTAGATTGTCCACAGCTGGCAGGTAGAAGTCATGGGCATTGCCTAGAGGATGCGTGGAGTCCTGGAGGATGGGAGGGACTGAGTGTGCAACAAGGGTAAGCAGAGTGAGCAAGACAGAACACTGCTGCCGATTTGAAGGATGGCTTGGAGGGGTGTAATGAAACTGAAATTGATGCATCAAGGCACTGGGGACTAAAATGTGGCTTTCAAACTCCACCGACTGTTTCTAAGCCACCTCTCCCACTTTTGCTGAGACAGTTTTAAAGAATCACTTATCGATTCTGTTCTGATTATCAAAGGAAAATGTTATCTATTGAAAACATTATGTGTGGGGGAGTGTAAAGCAAAAAATAAAAATCACTCAATCTCACTATGCAGAGTTTACTCTTAATATGTTAGTATATATCCTTCCAGTCTTTTAAATGCATATACTGTATAATTATTAGTAAATAGGAAAGTAGATTGATGGGATTTGAATTTGTCTAGATAGGTGGCTATGTTCAGAGATCATTCAGTCTATACTCAATAGTAGCTGACATTTACTGGCACTTGCTGTGAGGCTGCCACTTTCCATGCACTTATATTAACGGATATAATCTTCATACACATCCTCAAGAAGTAGATACAGCTATTCTCCCTATTTTATAGATTAAAAACGGATGCCTCAAGTCATGCAGCAAGAACTTAAACCTAGGCAGGCACTGTTATTCCTGACCTGTACTGCCTTTCTTCCATCCTACCAGGTGAAGCTAACCTGTTGCCACCTTCCTGTGAAGGGAAGGGGTGTGTGGAGGAAGGCCAGTGACTGTGGGAGATGGGCGAGGCTACCTACACAGGTGTCCTCAGTGTGGCCCTAGGTGAGCAATTTCCCTGTCGTCAGGCCTTAGGGACTCAGCTGCTCAAGGGCTGCTTCTTCCTGGAGATTTATAACCCTGCTCATGGAACACAGGACTGACCCAGGACCCCAGTGTGCTGTTTCCCATTGTGTTGAGTCTTTTCCAATTGCTAATACCACAGTATCACAGGCTGAGTAAGTTATAAGGAAAAGAGATTTATTTTGGCTCACATCTCTGGGTGGAGGGTAAGGGGTTACACATCTGGGGATGGCCTCTTTGCTGGCAAAGTCTTGAGGTGGTGCAGGGTATCATGTGCTAAGAGGCAGGGAGCATCTGTGTTTTGGTTGCTCTCCCTCTTCTTATTCTGCCATCAGGATTCAATCTTAGGGCCCCACCCATGACCTTATCTGCTACTAACCCCTCCCAAAGGTCCTGCCTCTAAACACTATAGTTGGATTAAGTCTCTATCTTCTTCGTGCTTCGGAATGGAGGTTAAATTTCAACACTGAGCTTTTTGGAGGGGGCAAATCATATTCAAATCATGTCGTACAGAAAACCCAAGAGTCCTGGGGGTCTCCTCCCATTTGCAGAACCCTAACCCACCCCAAGCCTTACCGTGACAGAGGCTGCCTGGTTTCTAGTCTGAGCACTGGAGTGGACAATCTTGTGAGAGTCCCAGGCTTCAGACTTGGCTACAAGTCTTGAACAAGGTGATGAGCCTTTCTGAGCCTCAGTGTCCTCCTTGATAACATGAGAATAAAACTCTTACCTATCTATAATGAGTTATATACTCATTTTAGGAGAGCTCCTAAAAGCACATCTGGCACCTGGTCTGGGCTCAATAAACATTAGCTTTTGATATTGGCACAGCTTTAT
This sequence comes from Heterocephalus glaber, assembly GCF_053883595.1. Lineage (NCBI taxonomy): Eukaryota > Metazoa > Chordata > Mammalia > Rodentia > Bathyergidae > Heterocephalus > Heterocephalus glaber. The sequence goes on from NW_028258320.1 coordinate 67,577,634, forward strand.
TCCTGAACTAGCCCAACCTTGATTCACTGGAAGCTGTGTTTTCTTGTTTTCTGTCTCTCCCTAGAGACTGTGGTCTCCTTCTGGGCAAAGACCCTGTTTTCCTGCCCTCCCATTAATCCTCAAGGCCAGGTGCATAACAGATCCCTAGTACATGGTTCTTTTAGTGCACAAATCAGTGGATGGATAAATGAACTCACACTATTGGATCTGTGAGCCCCTCAAAATGGTTGGCAAAGTTGGAGCATTTATCAAAGGTTCTGGACCAGGCTGAGAGGTGGCTACAGGCCTTTGGAAACAGTGGTAGAATGAGCCTGGCCTCACGTGGGTGGTGCCCTGAGGGTGTGTATAGGCTTGGCAAGCAAGCTTGGGGAAGGGCAGCCGTTTGGAGCTCACTCTTGGAGCCTCAGAAGGCCTTTTGTGGGGACTGACATTTCATGTTCAAATGTGAAATTCCTTGGCCCTGCACGCAGTGTGATGCATTTGCTCTGATCACAAGTATTTACTGGAGCTTGTTTGCATCTGATCTCGAGCACACACTGCCTAGTTTGTTTTGAGAGCTGTGTCGGTTTCTGGACAAAATTTAGAGAAGGAGGGAGGGAAAAAAACAATGATAAAGCCTTAAAGGAAGCCTAGAAAAGACAAAAGGCCCCGTATTGTCTCACATCTTAGCACAGCTATCTAATTTTTCTGCAGGTGGCTGGTGTCTGTCCCTAGGCAAGCGTAATGTCAGTGATTGTCACAATTATATACATATACTTTCTCTGCACTTCCCCACTTATTATTACAGTATATGCAATGTTTTCCCACGTTGTTATTCTGCCTTTATATTTATATTTGCAATTGTATTCAGCTGTCATCCATGTGTTTTACATTATATAGTTGTTTTCTTTTGACGTAAAATAAATATCTAAGAGGATTAACTGGCCAAAGTGTTCTAAATGTTACCATATGATTTTCCAAAGTATGAAACTAATTAGTTTACAATGGCATTATCTGTGTATGTATAAAGGTATAGACTTTAGCATAGTCTCATTAGAAGTTTTATTTTATTATTTTATAATTTACCCTGTGTTTAGTACATTTTAAATTGTTTATATACATGTTACAATTTTTTTTACAATTGTTTATATATGTTACGTTATATATGTAAATGACTTAGGAAGTTGATTATTTTTTCATATGCTTGCTTAACTATTTTCTTCTCGGGAGTATTTCCTCGTAACTGTTTAGTACTTAGTGCCTGAGATACACACGCAGACACACACATACACACATACTCACAGACACACAAACACCTGTTAGATCACGTGATAAAGCCTCCTTCCTCTTCAATTTTTCTTCTTAGCCTCAATTTTCATAGTTTTTAAAAAACTCAGAAACTTAATATATTATTTAAACTTTAATAGTTTGATTTCTTAGTTCTTCTCTTTCTCCAACCTTAGAACTTTATTTGGACACTAGACAAAATAGGAAATAGAGAAAATAACAAATGTTTTTTGCGATAAAATAATTGTATTTTATTGAGCTCCTTACCTTTATTCAGCTCTTAGTACTGTCTGACTTCTCGGCGAGCCAGGGCATCAGAGCAGTGTGTTCCCCATTCCATAGGTGAAGTCTATCCAGGCCGGCTAAGGGCAAGGCCTATGCCTTTCTTTTTCCTCCTACCACCTGCCTGCTTGGGAAGGCCATTGGTGGAGTAGTTTGGGGCCATTACCTGGGTATGTAGCCGTTGACTGTATAGCCAGGGTGAGATAGGGAAGGGCAGGCCCACCACGGTGCCCAGTAGGGCTGCAGTCCATCCTGTGCTCTTTGGGATGGTACAGAGGTAGTCAAGTGCTTGGCATAGTGCCCAGCATAAAATGAGCAAACACAGAAGGGAACTGATTATTAATACTATATTACTCTTGAACTTAGTGATATGGTTCTTCTCTACCATGGAGTGTCCATTCTCTATCACAGAGCACTTACATGCCAGACTCTGGACCATTTGGCAAACCTGACCTCATTTAACCTTCACAACAGCCTTATTAAGCCCAGTTCACAGATGAGGAATATAAAGCTTGAATTTATTAAGATCATAAAAGCAAAGCTGAGATTTTTACCCCTCGTCTGTGACAGGCAGGATGAGGCAAGAAAAATAAGCATGGTTTTCTTCTTTATTGTTAGGTGAGGAGCCGGGGCATCAGAGAGGCTAGGTGACCTGTCCAAGGCTGCCCACAGTGAATATCTTGGCAAAGTCTGGTCTTGGAGCCAGGGGTCCTGAGACAAGGGCTCACGCCCTCTCACTACTGCTCCTAGTGATTACTGGGTTAGTGAAGTGCTCATTGTGTGCCACGTGTCTAGGATCATCTGGGTCCTGGCCCTCCCAGGAGGAGGTCCTGAAGAGAGGCTGGATGGGCCCTGGGCTTGCCCATGAGGGCAGCCCTTCCTCTGTTCATTCCAGCTCCACTGCCGAGGGTTTGCCCCCAGGATCACGGAATGCATGTGGGTATGCAGTGTACTGAAGTGCCAGGGCTGAGGACAACAGGGCATCTTTGTCCCAGTTCCACTGACCAGATTGTCCTCACACGTGGCCGACTTCCCTCGGCCAGCTGAGCAGGGAAGCCTGAGAAGTTTTATTTTTTATTTTATTTATTTCCCAAATTTGCAGACTTCTGAGGAGAAGTTGATTAAGAAAAACACCTTAGGGATCAGGAAGGTAAGTGTGCAGTAGAGAGTTTGCCTAACATGCGTGAGACTCTGAGTTCTGTCCTTATCACTACAAAGCAAAACATAAACCACTAGCAAACAAAACCAAAACCAAACCCAAAAACCATCATAGTAGGCTGGCAAATGTGTACACTCTTCCAAAGATTCTGCTCTGTTCAGTCAAGCAGAGATTCATTACTGAAACCTGGTTATGGGTAACCGCCAATTATAATGGCCAACACTGATGGAGGGCTCCCTTTGTTGCAGAAACTGGAGTAAGTATTACATAATGTAATGTTTCTATGGCTTTAGTATCTGGGAGTTTTATCTCTTTATCAGTGAGTTGGAGAAGGTGGTTATTCATTCACGGATGCACAGCTGAGAAGAGATGGAGCTGGGATCTAAGCCCAAATATCATCTAACTCTCTAACCCATATCCTTACCCATTCTCTTCCCTTCCTCCTGCCTTTGCTTCCTGGTGAAGGAGACAGAGGGTAGACTAAGTTTCAAGCAATCTCCCAGTAAATTTCACATGTCAAGGTCTTCTTGGAATTTTGGTTAGACCTGTCTATTTCTCTTCTCCTCATCAAGGCTGAAGGCTCCCCCAGAGCTGGGTCCACGTCTGTGTAGACTTTATGTTTCAGCACAGTGAGGGGCCCTGGAGGTGTCTGATGAAGGAAAGAATGAATGAGAATCATGCCTGGGGAAGGATGAATGGATGACCTTGTGTCTCAGATCAGAAGTAGGGCGCCTCTGGAAATCATGTGACTTTCTTATAAACTTTAGGCTTAAAAGAAAGAGGACATGGACTCATTTTGTTGAATGGTTTTACAGCCTTCAGAGCTCTTTACAGGGCCACAAGGTGGCTAGCAGACCAGCTCCGGGTGTCTCCTGGCTCTTGCCCCTTGTGGCTCTAGCGAGGGATCTGACCTCATCAACTTCAGTGTCATGCTCTGAAACAGAGGCCAATGGAGGTATGTGCTTCTTAGACAGAGGACTCTGACAATCAAATGAGCCTATTTACATGTGTAGTGTGAATGACAACCACTATGATTTCTCCTTGGAAAGTCAATTTTACTTAAAACTGATTATTAAAAATGAAGTAATTTGGGTTATGGGTACCTGAGGTTTCATTATAGTGTTCTTTCTAGTTTTTTGATATTTGCAATTTTCTAATACATTTTAAAAAACAATTATTAGAAATCTAAGGTATTAGTTTTGTTTAGGAAACAAACAGATAAATACTATGGAACAGAATGTAAAATGTACATGAAACTTTTAAGTAAAGCACAAAATTTGAACGAAACAAATAGCTTAGAGCAGCCCTTTGGAAATATGACCTCAGGCAAGGCTGTTCATGATCTCACGGGGCCTTCAGTTTTCTCACCTTACAGAAGTTGAGGATAGTGATGCCTCCTTCCCAGTACTGTGATACGATTCAAGCCAAAGGAGAGATGTGAGGGTGCTCTGAAAGCTGTTATTCTGTTTCCAATCAGATCACTGAATTTATTCAACATGTTCCTTGAGGCCTGCTATGTGCCAGGTGCTGGGCTAGACATTGGGGACACAGCCTGCTCAGGCTCCATGGTGGAAGCAGGGCAGACCTGAGATCAGACAGCTGCAGGGCAAATTCCTCCTCTGCCAGGTACTGCTTGGGTGTGCATGCTGAGAGCTTAATCTCTGAGCAGGAGCCCTCTTCCACTTGGTACTTTGCAGGGGAGGACAGGAGGAGAAAGCTAAGCTGCGAGGCAGGAGGCTGGAACTTGGCTCTACCTGTCACTGATTGTGTGACTTTGAACAAGAGACTTAGCTTTCGGAGGGCCTGGTTTTCCCTCCATTCCATATGCACTGGGCCATCCATTCATTTCTTCACAAACTTTTACTGAACACCTACTGCACTGAGCCAGGCACAGGCTGTGGGCCAGAGAAGGAGGAAGCAGTTCTTTTCCATAATATGAAGCCTTTGGCTCTAGTCACCTGTGGTTCTTTGCAGCCTTGGTGGAAGCCCTCCGGGCCATGTGCTTGTTTTGGTTTTCCTTCGCCCCGTCTTCCTTAGATGTGGCTTCTGGAATGTCCCTCCTATTGTGCAGCAGGAGTTGTGCAGGGCTGGGGGCTAAGTGGTTCTGAGTCTTCTGGGAAAGTAAGTCCAGATCCTGCTGCTGTTTGAAACACTTCTGAAAAATATGTGGATAATCCTCCATCACCTGAGTAGGCATTTCTAAAGTTTACATTGCAGGCTTGAGTGATTGTGATATTTGGAGAAATAATTTCCTGTGGCCCTGGAGTTTTTGCCTAGGAAGAGTCATGCAGCACACGTGTTGTGTATGTGAAGTGTCTTTTGGAATGTTAATGGAGAAGCTGATTTACACCAGATGGGGTGGGAAAGCTAGGGGGAAAGGATGTATACACTGGGATTTGGCTCTGAGCTTAGATTTTTTAAGTGCATCGAAGGTCAGAGGTCAAGGAGAGTGACACTGGCGCAGGCTTTCCTTGTAAATTTTTATAGCAAGTCCCAGTCCTGGTCCTGTTAATTTTATGATGTTCTCTTTATAGACAAAATTCTGGTAGCATATCATAAAGTCCAAAGTACTTTTTTGGGGGAAACTTTCTATGTAAAATCTAAGATTTTAACTAATTTTTTTTTCTTTTCCTTTGTGTGTCTATGTGTGGGTGTGTGGTGCTAGCGATCGAACCCAGGGTATTTGCACTGAGCTATATACCCAGTCTTTTTATTTTTTATTTTGAGACAAGGTCTCTGTGAGTTAGGTTGCCCAAGTTGTATTAAAACTTGGCATCCTCTTGCCTCAGCCTCCCGAGTGCTGGGATTACAGGCATGTACCACCATGCCTAGCTAAAAGATTTTTTTAATAAACACTTTCTTGATAACATTTTTTAAAAAGCAAATCACCTTGTACGTCTACGTGTCTTCTGTAGCCCAGGAAATTATCCCTCAATCCATTCTGTAACGTATTCGGAGCAAAAGCATTTTTGTGGTCCAAATATGTAAATTCTATAATGATACAGCAGGTCACATATAGCTTGACCCTACGCTGAATGTTTTACATGTTTTATCTCCCATAATGATCTCACCTAAGGGATCCTTCAACCTTTTTACAGAGGAAGAAACAGACCCAGAGAGCTATGTTCATAGGTCCCCAGGGCCTGGCTGACTTCAGGTCCCTGAGATGCCAACTGACACAAACCTTTCTACTTCCCTTCTGTCGGTCCTGATGTGCCCCAAGAACTTACCCTTAGCAGCTCATCCATCAGCAAATGTCTTCAGCTTCTTCTTAGCTGGGAACCTAGCTGCTTCCCCATTTCCTCTCCCCATCCAGTGAGTTAGGCACTTTTGTCAGCTGGTGGTTAGTACAGGTGACAGCGTGTCTTATTGGTTGGGCCTGCCTCTGGGCTCTGGCCTGAGTTCATATGGAGGGTGGCATCTGTTTGGGCTGGGCAGTGTCTGTGGGCTGTTGGGCCAACAGGAGCCCAGGGAGGGTGGGAAAGGCCTGGAGCTGAGGGCCCTGCTTCCTTGAGTATTTAAATAATCTCTGTGCCTGGCATTATATGAGGTCTGGGGCTATAGATGCAAATTCTCTCTTGAGGCACTTGCAGCTAGAAGGAGGATGAGCAACCTGAAGTTGGAAAGGCCGGAGTTCTAGTCTCAGAGATGTCTTCTCAGCTCTGCAGCTTCTGAACCTAGTGACCTCTGAGGCCTCGATTTTGTCACCTGCACGATGAGGATGATAATAATCCTGACCCCATCCTGCTATGACATGGGGGGTGGGGGATTGGGCAGAGAGGACAGAGGAGGGGACCCTTACTGTCAAGGTGAGGTGGTGTCCCGGAGGAAGTGACATTCCAGTTTAGACTTATTGGAAAAAGGGGTTAGCTGGCAAAATGAAAAGGGAAAGGCCCCTACTTAAGGCATTATCTCTTTGGGGACCTGATCCTGGAGCGAGCAGGGTAAGGTAATTGGGAGATGACCTTGGCTCTGTGCTGGGCTATGTTTTGGACTCAGTTGTCCAACAGAAACATGTAGTTGGTGGGTGTCCTTCTCACTGCAGCTCATAGCCTCGGTCCTGGGACCCAGAGGTTAGAGAAGTGGTTCTGTGGAGTGTGCTGTGGCGAAGCAGCAAGGCGTCCTGTGTGGAGGAGAATTCAGAGGACAGCCTGGAGGAATTTGCCCTAGTCAGCCTCCCACATAATTGTCCTTGATTGTGCTGAGGGATGTGTTCCCCAAGGGAGACTAGATTTGATATATTCAGGGAGAGCTATGTATGTTTGGACATAGGGGGTTGGGGGAGATGAAAGAGCAGAGGTCATCAAGGCATCAGGAAACCAGTCCCTGAAGGGCTTGGTGGTAGAAGAGTGACATGATCTCCCTCACGTTTTTCTTGGGGGAAAGTTTATAGGGGTCAGGGTGGGGAAGTGGTACCCTTCCTTGATGTTGAGTACCATGGAGACAGGCCCAGCCTGGAACCCAGCCCTGCTGCTAATCACCAAAGGAAGCCTGGGCAGGTGCCTGGCCAGGTGCCTGGCCAGGTGCCTGGCCAGGTGCCTCAGCTGCTGAGTGTCTCCCTTTCCTCTCTTGTGGAACAGCAAGGCCACCAGGAGAATTAGGTGAGACCAGGACAGCACCTGGCCAGTGGAACATGCTCACCAGGGCGCCCCAATTTCTGTGATGGTTAGTAAAGCTGCGAGGGCAAATGTGAGGCAGAACGTGCATTGCCTTCTGTGTTCCTCTGAGAATCAAAGCTGTCTGCTCTGTGCACCCAGCCCTGGGGCCAGTGTGTCATCTCCTATCCTGCTCACACGCGCTCATGTCACTGTGGCTAGAGCGCCTGTGAGGGCAGATGCTGCCCGAGGCCTTTTCACAGCAGCAGGCAGATGGGTGGGGGCTGAGGGGTCTTGCTGGTTGTGACAGGCTGTCATGGTCAGTGTGCTGACACCTGGGGTCAGGCCCCTGATGAGGAGGGACACTTTGGCGTGGGGTGCAGGGAAGGTCTGTTCAAGGTAAGAAGTCATTATCCAGGTTGCTGGTGGTAGTAGGATGAGGGGCATCGAACACATTTCCATGTCTGAAATCCCAGTGTAAGAGGCAAGCAACTAGGAAGGGATGGAAGGTGCGTGTGTGTGTGTGTGTGTGTGTGTGTGTGTGTGCGTGTGTGTGTGTGGTGGAGGTGGATCCAGGGGAGGGGCAGAGAAACAAAGAGTGGACAAAGGGGCAGGACTGGAGTTCCAGGAAACCCCTGGCAGGCAGCAGGGGACCAGGGTGCCCAGAGGAGAATGGTGGCAGGAAGGATGGAGAGGAAGTTTCAGAAGCCCAGGGGGCCACACTTCACTTGGAGATTGACCGAGCTTTGACAAACTCTGAGAGAGGAGTGTCAGCAGCTGCCCAGGTGTGTGGCTGCCCAGTGGTGGATGATGTCACATTAGAGGATAGAGGGCAGGAAAGAATGGGCTGGGTGGGCTTCAGTCGGGCACAAGGGGCCTCGGAGACATCTGGGAGAGATGCCCAGCAGGTCTGGAATCCTGGAGGAAGCCCTGGGTGTGGAGGCAGGTGTCCCTGCAGATAAACAGGGGGCCTCCGGAGTGCTGAGCTGCCTGGGCCACAGAGTGGAGGGAGGAGAGAAGCAGAAGTATGTGGGTGTGCAGAATACCATGGGCGCCTGGGGAGGGGGCAAGGAGGTGCAGCCCTAAGGTTGTCGGATGTGAGCTAGTAGAGAGAAGTGAAGGGGGTGAAGAACTGGGAGACAGAAGCAGCTTATGACCACGGCAGAGGAAGGGTGGGGCGAGAATACAGAGGAAGGCTGGGGCTCCCTAGTGTCAGAGGTGTTGAATATCTCACTAGGAGTTAGGGCTTTCCGCCTGTAGGTGGGGGAAGCACAGTATAGCTCTGAGCACAAGAAAGACTCAATCAGAACTGTGCCGAATAACGAACTCTTTCGGGCATCAATGTCCAGGCATCTGTTCGTGGGACTTTGGTACCCTCACATTCCAACCCATGTGGCTTCAGCCCAGTCATGCAGGCCCAGCACTCCAGTCCTGTCCCACTGCCCACCCTCTGCGACTCTGCCCCTTTCCTGCTCTGGCGCCACACTCAGCCCCTCCGTCCAAGTCCAGTACTCATTCAGTGGGGGAGATACAAGTTGAAGTGGGAGGCAGCTGTGCGGTGGGTGAAGGGTCAGGCCAGCTCCTTCTCCATCTGCAGTTGGCCGGGCCAGGCTCTTACCCGGGACAACTGCCTCCACCTTACCTCCTGTCTGCATTTGGGTGCCCTGTGCTCCTGGTCTCTACGACCCTCACTGGGAGCCCATGTGTTGGGTGGGCCTCTGAGATGGTTTGGTGTCATCTCAACAAACAAGCAGCCTTGGTAGGCTGAGGGCACTCTGTGGGAACAAGTTGTTTTGCATCCTGGGAGATGCAAATACCTCCAAATACCATGGAGACTGCCACTTCCCTGGACAGCTGGCGCCGTTCTGCTGTTAAAAAGATGTGTGAGACTTAATAATGTTTTTTGAATCCTTTACCATGTGCCAGATCCCAAGCTAAGCATGTCATCTCATCTAATGCTCTCCAGACTTTTGTGTGCATTCTCATTATACCCATTTCACAGATGAGGGGAGTGAAGCTCAGAGAGGTTACATAACTTGACCATAATCACACAGCCAGGGATTGTATTTGGCATTTTTAATGCAGGCAGACAGAAGGCAAAGTTTTTGTTTTCTTTTTGCAGTGCTGGCGACTGAACCCAGGCCCCAGGAATGCTGGGCAGGTGCCTTACTACTGAGCTACATCCTCAGCCCGCTTTGTCACTCTACTATCATCTTCTGAGCAGAGTTGGGTGTCTGGGGTCTCCCAGTAGCCGCCCGGCCACCCCATCAGCTATGGGTGGCTGCATGTTGAAGCGTCCCCTAGATGCCTTTGAGGAAGCGAGGGAGCGCTGGTGGTTACCATCTGGGTGGGGATTCCAGTGGGGTATTCACAAGCTATGTATGATTCTGAGATCACCACTTAATCCTGCCAAGCCTCTGTTTCCTTATCTGTAAACTATTAACAGTGATGAAGAGAAAGGAAACAGGCGCTTAAGCTTTTAGCATAGTGTCAGGAGACAAGGAAAGACTCAATAACTGTGGTCATTAGAGTCTTATCACTGCCCTCCTTGTCAAGATAAGGTGGTGGCACAGTGGACCCGCAAGCTGCCTGGCCAGGCTGGCCTCACCAGGTGCCGGTGGCACGTGTGTGCTTGGAGCTTGAGGACAGAGTATGAATCATTCACCGTGGAAGCCTTGCATTATTAATGGCGTTATTCTCAGACTTCTAACGGGGGTCGGGGCCAGAGCCATATATGGAAGGCGCGACTCAGCCTCCACCTCCCTGCTTCTCGAGTTGCCATGGTGTCCCGCAGGCGCCCTTGAGGGGGGAAGCCTGAGGCGGTGCCGGAGGCTCAGCCCCTCTGCTGGTCCTGGGTCTGCAGCCTGGCGGAGTCCGGGGAGCTCGCCGCGGACCGCTCATTTAGGAGCCTGGCGTGGGGCGTGTGGGTGTGCGAGTGAACTGCGGGGGACAGGAGTGGGCATCCTCTGGGGAGCAGGCTGTGAGCTCCGGGCTTGCTGAAGGCTTCAGGCCCTGCTACGCGGTGCTTTCCGAGGAGCGGACGCACAGCAGAGCCCAGGGGCCCTGAAACCAGAGCTCCTCCGCGGGCCGGGCCGGGAGCCCGGGCGCGCCTCGGTCCGGACACTGCCACCGGGGCGGCGAGCGCGGGGTCCCCGAGCTCGCTCGCGAGGGCAGGGCCGGGCTCGGAGGGTGCCGTGGGCCCGGAGCTCTCGGGCGGGGCCGGTCGCCTGGCGGCGTCCCCGCCGTCCTCGGCCTCGGGACTCCGCGGGGCGGGCCGGGGAGGAGCGCGGGGCGGAGCTGGGGCTGCGGCGGCCGCGTCAGAGCCGGACTCCCGCGGCCCGGCCCGGCGGCGGCTCAGACTCGGCCCGGACCCCGCCGAGGACGTGGACGGAGACCCGCACCCGCGCGGGCGCTGCGCCGGAGGCTCCTCTCGAGGCCCGGGCTGGGTGACCATGGCAGACAAGGAGGCCGGCAGCAGCGACCCCGGGGCCCGAGGTGAGCGCCGGGCGCGGGTCCTGCGGCTGCGGCTGCGGCAGTCGGGGCAGGCGAGGGGCGAGGGGTGAGCGCTCGGCCCCGCGCCCTGCAGCCCCTCGAGGGCGGTGGAAAAGTGGGCGCCCCCGCCCCATCCTGCCCGCCCAGGCGGGGCCGGGGTCAGCGCCTCGGGAGGACCCTGGGTGCAGGGGGTCGAGGCAGCCCGCCCGTCACGTGCTCGGTTCTGGCCGGGGTGCGGACACTGCGACGCAGACGCAGCCCCACCTGGCGCCTCCGCGGCCCCGGCGCGAGTCCGGGCGCGAAGCCTCCCCGCGTCCCCACGCGCTGTCCTGGGCTCTCCGGCGCTGGCCGGTGAAGGGCCGGCTCCGGGGCTGCTATCCCGCCGTTCATTTCCGTGACTCAGGGAAATAGGTCTGGACCTGACCCCTCGCCCCATCCCGCCCCGGTCGGACTCACGCTGCGGAGTGGGGGCTGCAGCCCTCAGCTGAAGGATATCCCGCTCCCAAGCCCACCCGTCCCCAAGGATTCTCTGGGCTTGGGAAGGACGGAGCCGCGAGGTCTTGATTGTCCTCTCCTGGTCAGGGGCGGGGGTTCCCAGGGTGGAGAACGCTCACATTTTGCGAAGGTGCCAGGGTCTTCTCTCTGAGATTGGGACTCAGGTGGTAGGAGAGCCGGAGAGGACCAGGAAAAGGGCTGGGGAAAAGGAGGAGCAGCTCTTGGAGCCCTGCGGTGTAAATCAAAGCTTCGCCCTCGAAGGGGACGGGCCGTCTAGGATTCCAGTCTTCCTGTGCGTCCGGAAGTGGGCAAAGTTGGGCGCGGGAGGCGCCTCACGTCCCTGACCTGCAGGGCCTTGGCCATAGTAGTCATGGAAGCCGAGAGCGGTCCACGAGCTTTCTCTGGAACTCCAGGAGAGCCTCCCTTCAAGGTTGAAATGGAAATGCATGGACATAAAAGAAACCCAGCCAGGAGAGGGGCTCTCGCCTCTTCTGGGACCCCAGAACCTGAGAAACTGAGTCCAGCAGCGGGGCAACCACTATTGACATTGATTGCATACCAGTCTTGCTGTAGGTGGCCTCATCCCCCCGCCCTCTGCTGTGCTCGGAGCAGCACCTGCCCCCTCCCCAGCCCATTGTTCCTGCGGAGCTGGGAGGCGCCTCCCTACATGGCACTGCAGTGGTGGGAGAGCGCAGGGTGGGGGCTGGGGGATCCTGACCCGGCTTGGTCCTGGGAAGGGCGGTGCAGAGCTCAGGCCTTGACCAAACACCCTCCGTGAATCTGCGCCTCTCCTGATCTTCCCCAGCAGGCAGACAGGACCAGTGGTCTGGCAGCTGGCTTTGTCTGAACATCACTCAGAAACTGGATTGATTCATCCCCCCCCCACCCCTTTTCTTTAAATTGGGGGGAAAATTTAGGATGATCATGAGGAGCTTCAGAACTGCTTAATGCGTCAGAGTTAGTGAACCAGTTTCTTGTATCTTATGCTGAGAGATAAAGAGAGCGTGGTTGTATCCGATGCAAGATTGGGCTTAAGATTTGTCAAGTCAGAATTTTGAGCAGGGATGTGCACCTACTCCTCTACACTGTTTTGTCTTGAAAATCACATTCAGTGCTCTGTTCCTGCCTTCACACACGCGTGCGTGCCCACACACCACACCACACACACACACACACACACACACACACACACACACACACAGGAACCCAGGCCTGGGAAAGAGTCCTACCCAGGCTGAGGAGACACATGCAGGGTGTGCTGAGCCACCTGCCACTGCTCCCCAGGGCCTATTCTAGAGCATTTTTTCCCTTCCAATGAGTTTGAGGTGGCCAGTGACAACTCCAGGTGCATGGACTTAGGACATAGCAACCCAAAGAGCAGCCTCTTCCTGGCAACTCACTGCACCTCTCTGGGTTGTCATTCTTTTATCTGCAAAATGGAGGATATGTGTAGTATCTCATAGGAGCAGGGTCTGCTCACTCTCCTTCCCCCTATCTATTTCTAAGGTGTATTATTTGCATGTGTATATCGTGCTCACTGTGATGGGCAGTGAACATGAATTATTTATCTGTTTAAGCCTGTTACCAGAATTTCCTTTGTTGGCAGGAAATTTAAACTTAAATGAAATGACCTGTCCAAGATCACACATCTAAGAAGTTTTGATTGGGCCCCAGGCCATCTGATTCTAGGAGCCTACACCCCCTAAATAACCCTCAAGGATGTGATCAGAGGTTACCATCCTATTAGAGGCATAAAATGGTTGCTGAGGTTGGAGGTCCCTGGAAGTGGCGCTGGACTTTGGAAGTAGGATTTTTACCATCCTGGCAGTTAGGATTAATAAAACCAAATATTTAACTATTGACACTTGTGGAGGACTTAGTGTATGCTGAAACTTGGGAATATTGAGTTATGGATTTATCCCTGACTACACTTGTTGAATGAATGACTCATGAGGGGGTCCTGTGACCAAGCTGATAGACCTAGTGGTGCACAGTTGGAAAGCGGCTGGGGTGATTGGACTCAGGGTCTGGGTCACATTTTATGCCCTCTCCTAGCACATGCCTGGCATGTCATAGGCCCCCAGGGAATTGTGTTGAGTGTTTGAATGGGAGTATGACTAATAGACCGTGGCGGCCCTATTCCCTGTGACCATCAGACACAGGTGGGAGGGAAAGGGCTCTAGTTGCAGCTCTCATGGGAACCAAAGAAAGGCCAAAGTGATGCTCTGGGTGTCAGAACTTAGGATCTGGGTGTGGGGTCTGCTGCAGTGTCGACACCAGCCTCTGAAGCTATGCCTTCTGCGTGGTGGTTCCTACATCCCCCAGTGCATGTCCTCCCCCTTCTGTGTCTTGTGTTTCCCAGAGTCCTACTATCCCTGCAGTTCCTTCCTGCCTGGACCATTTGCTTTTGCATAGCAAACTCCTACTGATCCTTCAAAACTTAGTTCAGGTGCCATCTCTCAGGAAGCCTTCCTGGATTCATGCATCGGAGTGAGATGCACTTGTGTAATCCGAAAGCCTCTGGTCCTTCTCCACTGGTGATGCCAACTGGTGTTTCTTGGGAGCCCATTTTGTGCTCTCTTTATGTATGTACCCCATTCACTGATCAGACAGGTTGGTATTATCACTGCCCCATTTTGCCAGTGCAGCACTTAAGAGCTTCGGACGAGCCAATAACTCATCCGGAGAATGGAGTTGGGATATGAGTAAGTCATGGAGCCTAAAGCTGTGCTGTTTCTCTTAGCCCCTTTTCTCTTAACAAGGGCAGGGCCTATGTCTTTCATTTCCATATTCTTAGTAAGGTTCAAGCAGGTGCTCAATAAATATGTCACTGTGCTGAGAGAATATAACACAGCAGTGGGGAATGGCATCCACATCCTGGCCTTTCCACAGCGCCACTTCTAGCAACTCAGATGCTCAGAAGTGGGCCAAGCTGGAGGGGGAGGTGGGTGGGGCTTAGATGATCTCTGAAGAGACAAGACTTTGATTCCAACAAGGCTTTGAGTGACGACTCAATCTTGTGGGGGCGAGATGTGCTCTTGTGGTATAAATAGGTGTCTTTGGTAAGGGAGAAAGCTTCTTTATTAGTGCCGTGGATAATTAGAATGGCAGGCAAGGATCAGGGCCTTTTAATGAATGAGCAGCATGTGGCAGGGAGGGAGCGCTGCCCTCACGGGCACTCTGGGCCTGCCTGGGCCTGGGCATCTCCCAGAGAAGAGCAGGCAGAGCTGAGCAAGGAAACCAGCCCCCAGGGGGGCCCCTGTGGGCCCCTACTGCATTCCTGAGATGGCAGATGAGCCAGGTCCTGCTCTTCTCCCGGATGTGCAGTCATATATGTTGTGGTGGGAAGGACCCAAGTGGCTTGTAGTGCAAAGACTCCAGCTAGACTTGCCTTTCCCTGTCGGTGAAGGGGTGCCTGACTGCTTAGGTCTGTTGGGGACAGATGGAGCTAATGGATTGACAGCAAATGGCCTTGTCACTCATCTAGCCCTTTGCCCATAGGAGGAAGAGAGAGGTGGCCTTTGTGTTTCTATCCCCAGTGCCCAGCAGGATCAGTTTCCTTGTGTGAGTGGTGGTGATGAATTTGGTCTGCTTTCCTTTGGGGCTTTAGGAGAAGGGCTTGTTCTGCTCTGATTTTTCTCAGGTTTGGGGCTGTGTGCTGACTTGTTCAGATCCTGATTACTTGAGACCTGTGATACTTTGCTGTCTGAAGCAAGCCCCTTGGAAATGGAAGATCCCACAGATCCTGCAGTGTGTGTGTGTGTGTGTGTGTGTGTGTGTGTGTGTGTGATAGGAGTAGGTAATGCCCTGGCCTCTGGGAGCCTATATGTAAGAAGCTTCTCTCTTGGTCTTGGGATGATCCTTTGGGTTAGTTACCCTATGGTTCTCCTATTGGAATCTCCTGGAAAGCTTCCCCAAACCCTCATACCAGTTAAACAAGTTTCATATGTATCTTTCTAGTGTTAAATCTCACACATTGTACTCTTTGGGAATTTCCTTCCATCCTGAAGAACAAATAGAAGAGGCCATATATATTGCCTCTTTATCTTTGAGATTTCACTATCTTTATGTTAAAAGTTGTGTAAAATTATTAAAAATCCAAGAAAGAAAAAAGGGGATTTAAATTTTTTAAAAACCCCAGTTTCATCCCAGACCCGCTACATCAGGACCTCTTCCAGTGGACAGCCAACCCTGTGAGTCTTGAAGTCCAGCACATCAGACCTGGGACCTCAACACCTAGGGTGGGACGGGGAGCCACAGACAGCTCTCTCCCTTGCATTGGGTTGTCTTAGCAAATCCTTCTTAAACATCAGCTCTATGCTAAATGTGTTGCTGGTATCATATTATTACTTTTTTCTTTTGAGATGAGTTCTCACTGTGTTGCCCAGGTTGGTCTCGAACTCCTGAGCTCAAGTGATCCTCGTGCCTCAGCCTCTCGAGTAGCTGGGACTAGAGGTGTGCACCATCATGCCCGGCTCTAGTATCATCTTAATTTTTTGGAACACCCTACAAAGTGGGTGATTCTGCACAGGGAGAAGCTGAGGTTCAGAGTCACTTAAGTTCATTTGCCAAGGTGACACTGCTCCTCAGGATATTGTCAGAAGAGAGCTGAGTGCTGTCAGCTATAGGCATATCATGTCCTCAAAGAACTGCTTCCCGAAATTCAGCTGTTGGAGGTTCATCTTGCTGATTCCACCAGATGTATGGACTCTGCCAAACTATAAGTTACTGATTCTCTTTAAAAACAATCCGCTGTTTAAAAAATGCCTTTATTTCAGGAAGAGTATTTATGTCAGTTCCATAAGTAGAAATCCTGTATCCCTTAGCATAAACCAAAGGTGACTGCAGCATAAATGCATAGAGGCCCAAACAAAGTTACTGCACTTCAGGTAGCCGCTGCTGCTCACAGAAGGCTTTGCGTGGAGTCTGTGCTGTGGTCCATAGGGAGCCTGGAAAGTTCTAGCAAGAGTCAGGACCCAGCACCAGACGGAGACCTTCTCTTCAGTGGAATCAGGCTCGAAATGGACTCGAATGGGAAGAGAAGAACTGTAGGAATCACAAGGGCATTATGATTCCCATTCTTCACCTATCCTAATCAAATTCTCCGTGGAAATGGGCTTTGGGAATGAGTATTTACAAAGCTCAAAGTGAACCTGAACTCAGGTAGAACCAGTACGAAAGGTTTCTGCTTGGCTCCTGTGTCACCATTTGCATCCTTCCACCAGGGGCATGGGGACTAGGGTGTGAGCTAGGGTGTGCTGCTTTGGGGAGATTGAGTAGGGAAGAGAGGATGCTCCAGCAGGAGTTTACAGGAACTTTCAGCTTGGATTCCTTGCCTAGCTTTACCACTGGGCAGCTTTGAGATTCTGGACAAGCACCTTAGCCATCCCCTTTCCCTCGTCTCAGAGTCCTCTTCTCTGAAGTGGGGATAATCATAGAACACATCTTAGAGGATCTGATTTACTCCCGTGGGCCTTGCTCCGTTATGAGTATGTTCCCTGGTGCACTGTCCATGTTTGCTCTTCTCTGCTATTGTTATTTGTTAGTATGAATTCAGTGAAGTGAGCAGGGAAGTCTTTTGTGGCTGCCTTTTGTCCAGGAGGCTCAGAGGGGAGAAGGGCTGGCCTGAGCCCCAGGAGCTACTCAGGAGCAGATAAGGCCCATGTGACGTCTTGTCCTTAGTCCCGAAACCTTGGAGGAATGTGGGGTGTCTCAGACTCTTGGCTCCGTTTAGCTCCCACTTGGCCCTTGCCCATGGCTTTGAGTTCCTCCCTGAGTTTTCTGACTGGAGCAGACAGTGGGGTTCAAGGATTTTGTGACCCTGGACTATATCCAGTGCTAAGAGCTCTGTCCTTAGATGGACTCCTCTCCACTCTCAGCCCTGCTGTGCTGACGGCTCTGCTGGCGGTGCTGAGCCCTTCTGGAGCTTTGCAGATGCTCCTCTGACCTCTTCTGGGACCACCCCTCCTCGACCATACTCCATTGTGCCATGGCAGCTGTGAGTGTCCCTTGGGGCTGGCAGAAGGAAACTCTGAGCTGCAGAGCTTGGGCCTCAGTTTTAGTGACCTTATATGTCACTTACATTCAGCTTTGCTGCAGTATAGAGTATTTTTCAGTAAAACTAGTATGATTCCTTTCCATAGATCCTCATGTGGGACAAGGCAGGCAGGAGAGTTTGCTTAAAGCTGGGAGTTGGGCTCACTTATCTGTGTGTTGAGATGTGTTTTACCTCTGGGTTTAACATTGCTGCACCTTCATTTCTTCAGCTGTAATCGAGGGTGAGTAATAAGCCTTGCTCCATCGGGGTGTGGGAGACTAAGTGAAAGGGTCTTTGTAAAGTACTTACCTTGAATCTAGTCCAAAGAAGTTGCACGGTACTTATCGTTCTGTTATTATGATGATCTGAGAGGTGTGACGGTCAGATGTGGGATCTGGGGCCAGACTTCCTGGGTTCAAATCTGGACTGTGTCATTTACCTGCCATGTGACCCTGGAAAGTTACCTCCTCGAGGCTTAATTTTTAAAAATGTGTACAGTATGGATGGAGTATAATAGTGTCATCTTCGGGCCTGGCCAGGCATGCAGTAGACACCAAATTAATGTTAACTGGCTGTTAATGTAATTATGAGTAAGCATCAAGTTTGCTCCTTTAGGCAGGAGGAATTATTTAACATTAGTTTCCTGTTGTTTTTGAAAAAAATTACAAGTATAAAAGTTTAAAACAATACAAGTTTATTACCTTACATTTCTGGAAGTAAAAAATAAGCCCCAAATGGGTCTCACTGGGTGTTACCAGAGCTGTGTCCTTCTGGAGGCGCTAGGGAGCAGCCTGTTTCCCCTTCCTGCCTCTCCCTTATAAGGACTCTTGTACAAGGACCTTTTATAAAGCCCACCTGGATAATCCAGGACACTGTGCCATCTCAAGATCTTTAATTTAATCACACATGTAAAGTCCCTGTTGCTATGGAAAGCAACACATTCATAGGTTTCAGGAATTAGGACGTGGGCATATTTGGGAGAGGGTATTATTGAGCCTACCATAGCCAGAAAGATTAGGGTCTGCCTGGACATAGTAGTGTTAGTAAGAAAGCCTCTGTCTCCCTCCACAGCTGTTTGAGCATTGGAGGTGACTCCTCTTTGGTGTCTTACAGAGTCAAGTTCCTTGTGTACTTGCTGCACGCTGCCTTTGCTGGAGTCTGGATTGTTGATCAGCTCTTGTCTTGTATCCCATCTCAGGAGTGTTGTTGGAGATATTGCTACTTTCAGGGCTGGTTTAACTTCTGTTAATGACCCATGACCTATGGCATCATTGAGACCTGAATAAAGATTTATTAGCTACCAAACAGGGAAAACCATTGAAGTATCAAAGAACCAGTGAAACACCTACAAAATATCACATTTTTCCTACCCTACAAACGTTAGTCTGTTTGCTCTTGCTAAGTAATAAGCCATCCACCCCACTATTTGATGTCTTAAAACAATAGTCATTTTATTTGCTTGGGATTCTGTGGGCAGGTCTCTGCTTGGTGGTTCTTTTGCCAGTTTTGCTTATGGCCACTCATGTGACTGCACCCATTTGATGGCTTCATGGGGCTGGACAGTCTGAGATGGCCTCATCACAGGGTTGGTGCTTTCTGTCAGTTGGGTTTTTCTCCTCCTGGAGGCCAGCTTGGGCTTCTTCATGTTCTGGTCTCAGGGCAGCAGGAGGGAGAGAGGGGACACAGCAAGGGCTTCTGCTGTGTTCTGGCTGTCTGCACAAGTCACCAGGCCAGGCTAGATATAAGGGGTGGAGAAAGAGCCTCTACATGAGGAGCTGCAAAACATTTCTGACTATTTTGAATACAAGAGTGTCATCTTAACTAAAATATTGAAAGCCTAAAATCATTCTACGTTTATCATACTATAAAATACTAAAAAAAATCGTATGTTTTAAAACAACTTGGTTAGATCTTGCTTGTCAAGACTTTTTGCAACCATTTGAAAATCATCTTACACTTAAAATTGTTTTGTAGTGTGTATCTATAATTGTTGAATGTGGGAATGATGTTGGTTGAAAGTTGTTTTAGCTCATTTGCAGTTTTTCCCAATATGTTTTGATAGATCAGGAGACACTTTCTTATAATGAAGGAGCAATACATAAAGAACTTAAAAAAGAAAAGCTAAAAATCTAAGACATAGCTGCCTTTTATGCAGGCCGTGGCCCTTTTTGTCTTTCCTGTCCTTACACTCTGCGGGAAAGCCTAGAGGGGACACGAAGGAGCTGCAGAGATGTTCCCCCTGGAAGACAGCAGTGGGCCCAGGTGGTGCTCTGAATGGGCTTTTCATTTTGATGAGAAGTGGGTCCCTTCACCTCAGAGGAGGGCGCTGGAGCTCCTTTGGCCTGGTGGGGTTCAGTGGTGCTGGGAATTTATTAGAGCTGTGACTATTTTTGGAAAGGTTCTGGTAACAAACTTCCATAGGTGTTGAGCAGTGTGCACCAGCTCTGTTTTCTCCATGAATCCTGTTATTCTTAGCATGTGGTTTTGAGGGATGTGAAGATTTTCAGGAAAGTATACCACATTGGAGTAGAAATGATTGTATTCATACTTAATTCAGGGGGAGTGTCCATTAGAAAATAAGTGCTCTGGTAAAGGGTGGGAGCTTGAATGGCGGAATAACATCTCTCATCTCATTTCTGAGCGCATGAACTAAACCCTGGAGACGGCTTTATCTCCCAGGCATTTGCAGCTGTATTGAGAAATTCTGTTTTGCTATATACTTATTTTAATGTCAGAAAAATAAGGCTTCAGGAAGGTAGTAAGTTCTGTAGGATGGAGCTTCTATTTCATTGGCAAACCGAGCACCCTAAGATTGCAGAGGGACATGATTTTGCCAATATCTGATTGATTTATTTATTTATTTATTTATTTATTTATTTATTTAGCGCCAGGGTCTCACTGTGTATTCTAGGCTGGCCTCAAACTCATGGCGATCCTCCTGCCTCAGCCTCCCAGGTGCTGGGATTATTGGCATGCACTACCATGCCAGGCTTTTCAGTGTTCTTTGCTTCCTAAAAACTGGCAATAAAATGATCTCCTTTGTCACCTCCCATTTTTTGTAAATCAGCCCTCATGGTCTTGCTGGATTTTCTGACACTAGAAACAGTGGTTTCTATGCCCAGAATCCTGATTCCTTTTGGGACACAGAAGATACAGACATTTGTGCTTGGGCCTGCTGATTTAGGCCTCCACCTGGCCTCTCTTTGTCCACTGGATTTCCTTGTGCTAAAGGCTAAACTCCTCTGGTCGCTTCCTTCCTTTCTTTTCCTTTTTCATTGTTCATGAGGGGCCGTCTCTGCTAGTTGGGCAGGAAAGACCCATGTTTCAAGAATCCCGTTCCCAAAGTGGAGATGGAAGTCATTGTCAGAAAACAGAACTCCTGGCAGCATCTACAGCCAAATAGGAGCCAACTTGTCAAATACCAAGCCTGGGCCACACTTTTTTTTTTTTTCCCCCATTAAGTTTATTGGTACATTTTCGGTATAAAATACAGTTACATTCATCATTGGGATCTTGTACCATTACATGAGTCTCTTGGTTCTTATTTTTTTCCCCTTCCCTTGCCCTCCCTTCACCCCCTCCACCCTTCTCTATTTGCAAAGACCTTGTTTCCATTTTTTTTCCTCTTCTCATATTTTTTCCTTTCCCTTTTTTCCCTTCCCCTACCCCTCCCAATTCCCCTGGTCTTTTAGACCTTTTCTTCCTGTTACACAATATCAGTTATACATTTTTTAAATTACAATATTAAGATCTAGGAGACATTACCACAGATTTTACAGAATTTAAAAGGATATAGAAAGCATATTACAAAAATCTTTTTTGAAATAAATTTGACAACTTCTAAGAAGTACCTTTTAAGACAAATTAATGAAACTAACTCTGGAGGAAATATAAAATTTGAATAGCACCTATTAAAGAAAGTATATTCCTAGCTTGAAAACTTACCTACATGACAACAGCAGGCTCATAAACATTTTAACTGATAAATTATATCAAACAATTAAAGCAGAAAAAAGGAACACCTCTCCCTTCATTTTAGGAACTCAGCATTGTGCTAATCCTAAAACTGGATAAAGATAATAGAAGAAAAAATATGAACATAGAAATTTGTTTAACAAAACAAACTATTAGAAGGTAGATCTGGCAGGATGTAGAAAGTGGTTTTGTTATAGGGATGGCAGTGTTGGTTCAGCATTGGAAGATCCACCCCCAAAGTCATCATTTTAACAGAGGAAAGGAAAAAGCCATATGATCCTGTCACTAGTTGGAGAAAAAGTATTGAACTAAATTCTACAGCTGTTCATGGTAAAAGCTATCAGGAGACTAGAAGTAGAACAGAACCTTCTCAACAGATTAAAGATATGTACTCCATACTTCCAGCGAGAATGCCTTATATAAATGGAGAAGATACAATGCTTTCTCCTTCAGGTGGGGAACAAGGGCAGATATGCTTACTCTTTATCTGTCCATTAAACTTTGAAACCTAGTCCCCACCAAAATAGTCTGGCAATAAAATGACACACCTAGGATAGGATTGACATGGCAGAAGCAAAATCTTTATATGTAGATGAAATGATCATCTACAGAGAAAATACTAAGAAAATCTCTAGGAGCCCCTAGAACTCGTACTTGAATTTAGCAGGATTAGAAAACACAAAGTATATATAAAAATTCAGGTCTGTGTATACTTGCCATAAATGAAGAATTGGATATTGAAATTTAAAAGTTATGTAGGAGTACAAAGGACCTAGAAAAGTTAAAAACAAAAACAAAAACAGTGTTGGAAGACATTTAGTGCCTAATTTTAAGACTTCTTCTAAAGCTACAGTAATCAAGGCAGTGTTGGTGTAAGGAGAGACATATAGATCATTGGAATAAAACAGAGAATCTAGAAATAAAACTATACATATATGGTCCACTGAGTTTTGAAAGATTATTTAACATTAGCATTTTATAGAATATAAACCCAGTTCAAGAGCTGAGGAAGAGATAGTGTTTTCAGCAAATGACACTAGAACACCTAGTATCCATATATAAAAAATTAACCTCAACCCCTTTTTACCCATACATAAAAATAACTTGAAAGGATCTATGAACCTAAATAAGAAAGCCTAAAAGTATAAAACTTTAAGAAGAAATCATAAGGGAAAATATTTATGAATTCAGGGTAGGCAAGAACTACCTAGGATACAAAAAACATGATGTATAAAAAAAAAATTGATAAATGAGATTCCATCAAAATTTAGAACTTTAAATGATATCATTAAAATGAAAAGTAGTCCTTAAACAGACCATATTTACAATGCATATAACCTATGACCAGAATATATAAAGAATTCTTAGAGCTCATTAATAGACAACTCAATTAAAATGTAGACATAAGAAGATGATAAATAGCCAGTATAGCACAAGGAATAGTGTGCAACTCTGGAATCAGAAAAATACTAATCAGTACAATAATAAGATTGAATTATACACTCATTAGGGAGATGAAGTTAAAAGTTTTAAAAGCCTTGTCATGACTTTTTCTTTTTGTTGGATTCTCCCCCTTTGCGTTTAATTTGTCATGCCCAATGGATTCATTCTGCTGGGTTTCCTGGGGTTGTGATCCTCATTGTCTTTTCCTAGGGTATTGTCTAAAATTTTTTGGAGTGCCGGTTTGGTATTCATGAAGTTTCTGAGGTGCTCTTTATCATGAAAGTATCTTATTTCTCCATCAATTTTGAAAGATAGTTTTGCAGGGTACATCAGTCTGGGTTGGAGGCTGTTTTCCTTTAGGACTTGAAATATGTCACTCCAAGCTCTTCTTGCCTTGAAGGTTTGCATTGAGAAGTCTGCTGTGATTCTGATGGGCTTTCCTTTGTATGTGATTTGTTTCTTTTCTCTCACTGCTTGTAGAATTTTGTTCTTCTGTTGGATTTCTGGGATCCTAATTATTATATGCCTATGTGTAGATTTTTTTTTTTTTTGATCAAGGCTATTTGGAGTCCTGTATGCCTCACTTATCTGTATCTCAAGTTCTTTTCTCCTCCTTGGGAAGTTTTCTGCCATCACTTCTGTGAAGAGTTTTTTTATGTTGTCTGCACTCTCTCCTCTTTCTTCATTGACTCCAATCAGTCTTATGTTATTCTTCTTTGCATCGTCTAGCAGCTGCTGGATTGATTTCTCCTGTTCCCTTACAATTTTAAAGCAATTTTTCTTTTCCTCCTCACTAATTGCAATCTTATCTTCTATATGTGAAATTCTATCCTCACATTGGTTCATTCAGCTGCGCAGACTTTTGATGGAGTTTTTGATCTCTTGGAAATCTGTTTGTATCTGTTTTATGGATTCCATTTGTTTCCTATGTTGGGATTCCATCATGTTCCTCAGATCCTCTATTTTTTTATCTGTGTCCTCTCTAGATTTATTAGTCATGTCATGCACCATGAGCAAAATCTTTGCTGTTATCTGAGTAATTATTTCTGATTTCATTTTTCCCAGATCCTCTTTTGTTGCCAGTTCAGAGAGTCCAGGTGGTTGAGTATCAGACTGTTCCATCTCATTTCCCTTTGGGGTTGCTGTAGGTGATCTGGAAGTCTGTTTTTGAGGATTGTTTATGTGTTTTCTCATTTCCACAGGGAGGGGGGTTGCTTCTGGCACCCACGCGGCTCACCTTCTCTGCCCTAGGAGCTTGGGATGGCAGCAGGGGAGCTTCCTTCCAGGTTCTGGGACCGGCTCAGCTTCTGTGCCCTAGGAGCTTGGGATGGCGGTGGGGGAGCTTCCTTCTGGGTGCTGGGACTGGCTCACCTTCTCTGCCCTAGGAGCCCGGGATGGCAGCAGGGGAGCTTCCTTCTGGGTGCTGGGACTGGCTGAGTTTCTCTGCCCTAGGAGCCTGGGATGGAGGTGGGGAGCTTCCTTCTGGGTGCTGGGACAGGCTCACCTTCTCTGCCCTAGGAGCCTGGGATGGAGGTGGGGAGCTTCCTTCTGGGTGCTGGGACCAGCTTACCTTCTCTGCCCTAGGAGCCTGGGATGGAGGTGGGGAGCTTCCTTCTGGGTGCTGGGACCAGCTTACCTTCTCTGCCCTAGGAGCCTGGGATGGAGGCGGGGAGCTTCCTTCTGGGTTCACCACACTTTTGATTTATAGATGGGCAAACTGAGCACAGGGAGAGCAGAGACAGCCCTGGAACATTTGGCAGAGTTGGGCTAAGAATCCAGCTTGGGACTCCCATTCCACACCTCCCACCTGATCCCAGAGAGGGGCTCAGAATCCTTCTCAACACTGCAGTTCACACAGCCACTCCCAGTGGTGTGAGATTGAGCAAGGATCTGAGCCTCTTTCCGTAGTGATTCAATGACTGACTTGTCCCTCCCTGCAGCAGTTAAACACTATAAAACAGTGTTGGGAGAAATAAAGCTTAACTCAGAGGAATGAGGCTTGAACTCAAATTGCTATGAATAAAAGATGCCTTCGTAGGTCCGGGATTTAGCTCAGTGGTTTCGCTGCCTGCTACACAAACGCAAGGACCTGAGTTCGATCTCCGGTACCAAGAAAAAAAAAAAGTTGTCTTCCTAGCCACACCTTTTCTCATATTTGTTCTCGAATGGTCCCTCACTTGACTTTGGTAGTTGACTGTCATTCTGTGCCTTGTCCTTGACATAATGCCTGTCTTACATGGGCATTCATTAGGACTTCTGGTTGCTAGAGGAAAAGCCAAAAATGCAACTTCGAGGTGAGGATCCTGGTGTGGCTCCTGGGAAAGGATGGTCTGGGTGGGGAAAGTGAGAGGGAGCTTGGCAGTTCTTTTTCCCTGCCCCTTTCTTCTGCATTTTCCTACCTGTCTCCCAGCCTTCTTTCTGCAGGCCCACTTTGTGTGCTCCCCATTGCAGGGCCAGTGTGGCCACCCACACCACTCCTGTTGAAGTGATAATTGCCAATTACACAAAACACTTTCCATCTGTATTTTTCTGTCTTTCTCTGCCCAGCCCAGCTTCCCAGAGGAGGCCGCTAGGTTCAGGGATGCTCAGATGATCCTGATCCTGGAGCAGTTTTCCCTGTCCAGAGGACAGGGTCTCCTTGCTGGGAGGGGCATTTAGGGGGTGTGTTGGTTGTTGGATGGTCAGGGAGACTGCCTCCTACAAATAGCTACAGCACTGGTCACTAGTAAGCCATGTGCAGGTCTTCCTTTCTAGGCAAGGGCTGTAATACATACAGGATGAATGGACAGCCTGTTGGAAATTTTCTTCTTTTGTTCTTTCTTAGAGAAAATGACTTTCTACCTTCAGAGTATTTCATGCTGCCTGGGTAACTGGCCGCTGGGTCCCTCCAGTGAGGAGACAGTGCATCCCGGGCATGTTCTCCTGGTGCTTGCTGGGCCCTGATCACTCCACATAACACTGGCCAGCTGGTCCTGTTGAAAGGACCGTGGGCATGAAGTCCAGCTGCAATTTCCCCAACCAGTGCTTAGAGCCCAGCAGAAGGGACACATCATTCATCTGATGATGCCAAATACATCGTCTGATGCATCTGCTGAGTGCCAGTTCTGTCTAAACTCAAGGACCAATTCAGGGACCCTCCAGGGGAGGCCTGATCCACAGAGGCCCACATATCAGGACACTGGAGCTGACTGTGGGCATGGAGCTATGCTGGAGAGCCAGGCCACATGTTGGTGCATGCTCTTCTCTCTGGCCCCAGTGCCTCGGCTTCTCCCCCAGGAATTGCTGGGAGAGCTGGGAGGCCGAGCTGTGCTTGCCTTGGCTGGGCCGGGGGTGGGGGGTGGGCGGAGTCCTGGGTGGGCCAGTCCCTTTCTGTTCTAGGGGCTGCACAGATGTCTTTGGGAGGCTCTCACCCACAGCGCTGGGACTTCCTGGCTCAGAGTAACCTTTGCAAGATGCCTTGAAGATAGTACCCAGAGTCTCATCCCTCTTGGGGTTGGCCTGTGGTAATCTTGCCCGGGATACCTGCTTGGACATGTGAGGACAGGATTCTCCCAGGACCATGCAGTCCCTGCAGAGAGGGCCTAGCAGTTGGAATGGGGCAGGAGAGACTGCAGGCCTCCTTTGTGAGTACTAAGGTAGAGTGGACCTTGGAATCAGTGCCTATTTCAAATCCTGTTGCTACTTCTCACTAGCTGTGTGGCTTGAGGGAAGTCATTTAGTCTCTCAGGACCTTACTTAAGTGCAAAAGGGCCCAATACACCATGCCTGGCAGCTAGTATGGGATGGTAGTTGGTGAGGTGTAGCAGGCTTAGTGAAATTAGAGAGTCCTTGTTTGAGTCCTCTGACTTTGGCCTGAGTTACTCACCCTCTCTGAAGCCTTTGATCTTATCTAAAAAATGTAGAGATTTAGATGTGGTCAAGTATATAAAAAACTTCCCTTGGACACAAAGTGTGTGCATTCAATGTTAGGCATTATCTTTATTATTTGAAGCCCGACTGGGCACATATTAGGTGCTTAGTTATACTAGGGACCTGGCTAAGTAGGTGGAGTTCTGGCTGGGGAATTTTTTTTTAAAGTCAAGTTTATTGAGGTATAAGTTATGTAAGCTTTTTAGATGTATAGTTCCATGAGCTTTTTTGAATGTATATAGTTATGCAGTCACCATCCCATCGATACATAGAAGTTTTTCCAACTTGGTAAGATTTTGTCATTCAGAGAAATTTGGAAACAGGAACCTTCTGGTTTGTAGAGGGCCCTGCCTCAAATGGTGGGGAACCCTCCAGGCCTAGACCATGCCCTATGAGGGAGGAACCCTTGGGGGTTCACACAGTGACAGGAGTCTAGCCTGTGCCTTGGGGCTCTTACAGCCAGGAGCTGGGAGTGGCCTTTGGGGACCTGTCCAGCTTGCTCCTCCTTGGCTTGGGAAAGGGGAGGGGTAGAACTTGCGGCGAGCCCCTGGTCAGGCTCTGACTGGGCACTTATGAGCCAGGCAGAGGCTGAGAACTGTCTGAACTGGGAGCTGAGATGTAGCCCACATTTGAGCGAAGTACCCAGAGACCTGGGGCTGACGAGGCTTGACCCCAAATGATGGCCCCTGTGGAGACCATTTTTCCAGGAGTCCTATTGCCTAGCACACAAGAGATATTAAGGTAAGCCCCTGGAGGGTGTGGCTTGAAGACTAGGAAAGGCTCCCTGTACCTCCTGCCACAGAGCCTGGATTCCACCCCAGGGTTTTTAGTCATGCAGACTTGATCTGACACCATATCCTTCTGAGTTGAGCATTATTTTTCCAGAGTCCTCTTCACGTGTGTGTGTGCGTGTGTGTGTGTGTGTGTGTACTGGGAATTGAACCCAGGGCCTTCACACTGAGCTACATCTCCAGCCCTATCTGTCTGTCTGTCTGTCTGTCTTTTGAGATAAGGACTCACTAAATTGCTGAGGTCCCCAGCCTGATCTTGAACTTGTGATCCTCCTGCTTCAGTCTCCCTGAGTGCTGGGCTTACAAGTGTGAGCTACCATGTCCAGCTTCCAGTACAGTCATCTTTTCAAAGGAACTTCCACTCTGCAGATAAAGCCCTTGCTAAGAAAGCAATGGCAAGTAGCTCTGAGTTGTGTGTGCGTCTCTGACCCACAGCTGTCTAGTGCTGTGTGGAGGAGTCTGAGCCACCTCTGGCCCAGCTGGAAAGAATGTGGTAATTGCTAAGTGGTGTGTTCTCAAGTGCCAGCTTGTGGGTAAGTCAGTAATGGTCTTTGATGAACAAGGCCTGGGGTGGTCTGTGAAGAAGCCTCTCAGATGACTCTGTAGTAGATTTACAGGAAGCTAAATTTATTCCATCTCAATACGCCCTTGTGGTGGGTTGTTACCTGAAGAGCCTACAGTAAATCATGACTACAGGTATTTTCAGCTTTGTGTGATCTCCTCTCACCTGGACTCTGGGTCAGGCATGCTGCTTGTTTAAGATGTCAGCAAACATGAAGCCACCAGAGGCTTGATAATGTCTGTGTTAGTCAGTTTCCATCACGACAGCAAAACACCTGACATAATTAACGTATAAAGAGAAAAGATTTGTTTTGGCTCCTGGTTTTAGAAGTTCAGTCCATGATTCAGGCCTCTGGCAGGGATGCCGGGCTGGCAGTGGTGGGGAGCATGTGACAGGGCAAACTGCTCACATCATGGCCAGGAAAAGAGAGAGAGAGAGAGAGAGAGAGACACCCACTTTAAGGGCACACTCCCAATGACATGCTGACCTCCTACTAGGTCCCATCTCCTAAAGATTTTACCACCTCCCAACAGTGTCACCCTGGGGATCAAGCCTTTTAGGGACATTCAGTATCCAGACCATAGCAGTGTCTGTCAATGCATCATGACTTGCCCACTTGTTACACTACTATTTAGGAAATGCAGGTGGCCTTGCTGGAGGGACCACATAGAAGGGAGCTGAGGCCCCTGACTGACAGCTTGGGTGAGCATCAGATGTGAGTGAGGCTGTGTTGACCCATCTAATGCTAGTTGAGCCTTCAGATGACTATAGCTGCTTGAATAAATCCAAGATGAGAGAAGCTCAAACTGTGGAATTCTGTGCAAATAAGTGATTATTTTAAGCTACTAAACTTTGGAATTAACTTTTTGCATGGCAGTAAATAACTGGTATAGTCCTTGTTATGGTTTACATATGAAGTGTCTCCCAAAGATTCTTGTATTGAGGGCTTGATTCCTAAGCAGCAGTGTTCAGAGGTAGAGTCTAGAGAGGTGATTGGATCGGGAGGGCACTGATTTCATCAGAGGATGAATCCATTGACAGACTCAGAGCTGAATGCACTGTTAAGAGGCGGGGCCCAGTTGGAGGAAGCAGATCACTGGAGAGTATATCTTGTTTTCTGCCACTTCCTCTGGGGCTCTCTTCCTGCTCTCTCTGCTTCCTGCTACCATGAGGCAAGTGGGTTTCCTCCACTCTGCCCTTCTGCCATGATGTTTCTGCCTTGGATCCAGCAGTCTATGGACCTCTGACCCTTTCTCCCTTAAGTTGTCTATAACAGGTCTTTTGTTTCAGCAATGAAAAGGTGGCTGGGGCCAGGGATTTAGCTCAGTGATTCCGGCGCCTGCCTTGCAAGTGCAAGGTCCAGAGTTTGATCCCCGGTACCAAAAAAAAAAAAAAAAAAAAGAAAGAAAAGGTGGCTAATACCGTTCTATTTTCCTTTCTTCTGTGAACTGAATATAGTGTAAGAAGGTAGGTTTCATAAAAGAATGTTCTAGTGTCTGGTCTTGGCAAAATAAAAATATGACAACACTTTGTCAAGTCCTCGATTTTTTTGTTTTTTGGGGGTTTTATTTTGGTACCAGGGATGGAACTTCGGACTTTGTGCTTATGAGGCAGGCTGTGGTACCACTGAGCTAAATCCCTGGCCCAAGTCCTCGATTTTTGGTGGTAAAGATTTTGCTGCTTGATAACTTGAGGCATCTTATGATGTCTGAATTATTGAGGGTCTGGATGAGCAGTTGCTATGCCACCTTGGGTCTTTACCCATCATTAGCATACCAGTTAATGTGACTTTGATTATCAGAGTGAGAAATGGTTTTAGCTGGCGGGTGGTGGTGGAGGCTGTCAGTGTTCTATGAGCCACTTCTTCATGTTCCAGATGAAGAAACAATCCTTGAAAGTGACAGCAAACTAACAAGCACACTGGAACTTACAGTTATGCTCTTTCCTTGGGTCAAGGCAAGACTCTGACTAGGTGGGATGTTGGCCATGGGCAAGACTTTGGATCTGGTAGTTTGAAGGGTACTCTTAGAGGAAACTGTGTTAACCCATTTTCTGTTGCTATCATAACATATCTGAGACCAGGTGGTTTATAAAGAATAGAGGCTTATTTGATTCATGATTCTGGAGGCTGAGAAATTCAAGAGCATGGCATCTGCATCTGGTTGGTATCTGGTAAAGGCTTCCTTGCTGCATTGTAGTATGGCATAGAGCATCATATGGAGAAACAGCCAGTGTGCTAGCTCCAGTCTCTCTTCTTTTTCTTATAAAACTACTGATGTCACCCAGAATCATCAGGGTTTTGTGTCCCAGGATAGCAGCCCCTGCCCCTCTCCCAGGGAACTCCTCATACCCCACACCTGGCCCAGTCCATGCTCATGACTGGTTACCTCCTCAGAGAGAATTTGTAACTCTGATTCTATCTGTTAGTCTGCTTACAGTTCAAGGAACCACTCCCCTGCCTGCCTTCCCTCCTCTCAGGGTCAGAGCTTGTTGGGGCCATGTGGAGGCATGGTTTTCCCATGTATATTGCCATTCCCAGCTTCAGGCTTGCTCCAGAATTTGGCAGCTGAATGCTGGGACTCTGACATGATGTCAAGGATTAAAGGCCAAGGCACTGCCAGTTGAAAAAGCTGGGGCCTAGCAATGGAGCCAGATCAGGTCCTTGGGCCTGTGCTCCCCACCCTTCAGGATAGCAGAGTTTCTGTCTTGGCATTTCAGGCAGGCCACATTTGAGGATATTTGGGGTGGGGGTGGGGTCACATGATGAAGCCAGAGCAACAAACATAAAGTACAGCTCCTGGGAACTGGAGGGCCCTGAGCAGGGCACAACAGTTTGAGAGGCCCTTTCTGGCAGGGTCCTGACCTGTGCGGTCTTTGTTGGGTAACATGGTGCCAGGGACCAGTCAAGTCCCGGGTTCAAGCCTCAACTCCACTATTCCCTGCTGTGATGCTTCTGGTAGGCCCCCAACCTCCCCAAGTTTCCTTTCCCTTCTCTGGAGGATGGACCTGAGGCTTTGAGCTTTTGCCATGGTGTCACTGGGGAGATTTGCTGGGCAGAGTTCCTGAGGGTTTGGAGGCCAGGTGGTCACTGGGAGCAGATGGAGGCTGAGGGTCCTGGTGCAGGAGACAGGAAAAGGCAAGGCCCGGGCAGGACATTATGTTCACAGAGCAGCTGGAGTCCCGAAGTTAGTGGAGCGCACAGTGGGGCCATAGGAGGTGACAGGTGGAAGCAAACATCACACACTGATCACTCCATCTACCCATCACCTCCCAGGGAGGTACTGGGGAAAAACTAAGATACTGCTGGTTCTCAGAAGTATCACATGTCCATTAGAGAAAATATAGTCAAGAAGAAGAAACAAGCAGGCAGCTCTTGCTAGCTCCTTGGTGTTGAGCCTTCCAGATTTGCCAGGCATTTTGAGACAAAGCTGTGGTGGACCTTCATAAAATCCAGCATTGTGTCGTAGGGTCTTATCCTCCTTTTATAGACCAGGAAACTAAGACTGGAAAGGTCATGGCTCTTGGTTAAGATCCCACAGGAAGGGGCTGAGCATACCTGGAACCCCAGAACTCTAGAAGGTTGAGGCCGGAGGATTACAAGTTCAAGTCCAGCCTGAGCAACTTAGCAAGATACTGTCTCAAAATAAAAAAGGGCTGAGGCCTGTTCAGTGTGAAGGCCCTGGATTCAGTCCCCAGTACTTCCCAAAAGCCAGAAACCCACAGGGAGTGTAGGTGGTGGTAGCCTGATGGCTGCTGAGCCCAAGGCATGTGTTCATCCCTGCCCTGCAGAGTATCTGTGACATTCCCTTGTTGCCTTGTCCTGGATCACAAGAAAGTCACTCACAGCCAGGGGTGGTGGCATACACCTGTAATCCCAGCACTCTGGAGGCTGAGGCAGGAATACTGCAAGTTCCAGCCTATTGGCAATGTAGTGATTTAGACCCTGATTCACAATAAAAAATAAAAAAGTACTGGGGATGCAGTGCAGTGGGAAAGCTCTAGTTCCAGTCCCTAGTAACACACACATATGCATGCGCACACACACACACACACACACACACATTCTCTCTCACAGTCATTCCCAAGACCCAGAAGTCCCCTGACTCAAACATCCTAGGAGCAGGAAGAGCTGGGTGCTCCCAGCGCACAGAGCCCTGAGTTTGCTTGAAAAGTGGCCCAAGCTCTCTCTTCCTGGAGTTCAGGGCTGATGCTGAGGTGCCTGCCTGGGACCATTCAGCAGAAGATAGCTCAGCAGAGCACTGCTTGTGCCCGGGCAGAGGTGACCCTGGGACCTGATACTGGCGCACAGTCAGGGACTCTCGGTGGCATTGAGCAGGATGGCACATGGGCCTAGGAACCCCAGCCCTTCTCCGGCTGGTGTGTGTGCCGGTGGTGTGAGCAGCTTGTGGCAGGAGCAGGGCCTCTGGTCCCATCTGGAACTGCTCCCGTGGTCTCCCCAGGGAGCTTATTAGGGCTTACATCTAGCTGTCCTCCAAAGCCTCATGCAGTCACAGGCAGGCCATTTTCGAGGTGAATCATGGGAACGCCATAGCTAAATGTGGTGTTGGCAGGTGGGGCCTGGTTGGAAGAGGCCAGTCACTGGGGGAGTGGCCCCATAGGGCACATCTCCCGTTCCTGCTCATCTTCACCCTCTCCGCTTCCTGGCTGCAGTGGCGTGCGCAGCTTCTCCTCTGCCACGCCCCTCTGCTCTGCTGTTTCTGCTTTGGAGCCAGTGGACTATGGACTGGAGCACGAGCCAAAGTAAACCTCCCCTCCTTTAAGGTGCGGGTGTCATGTATTTCGTGCCAGGGATGAGGAAAACAACTAAGACTGGCGCCATGCTCTGTGGAGGAGAGAGCCAGTGGCATGCTGGGATGAAGCTGTGCCTGCGGGTGGCGTGGCAGGGTGAATGCGGGTCAGGGTATGGCACACGTGGTGGCAGGCAGGGCCTGTGGTCAAGAGTTTGCTCATCTGTATCTTGGAAAATTTGGGTTCGTTACTGTAACTAAAAAGAATGAGAGTGTCCACATGGAGGTGTGGATTTTTGACTCTGTTGGGTGGAGCCAGAGCATGGTGGCCCCTGCAGACGCTGCACAGTCCGGGCTGCACAGCCTCCATCGTGCCGTACTAATTATCCCTGCCACTGAGCTTCCGTTTCATCTCAGTCATGCCACCATGTTTCTTAGGGCAGAGTGAGGGGAAGGTTGCTATACCCACATCACAATAAAAATGGGGCATCCAATGACATGTCTGTCCTTCGGATCTGACGACATGGAATTCTGAGGAGCACGGGAACACAGGCTTGGAGTTACCAGACGTGGCCTCGTGTCTGCTTTGCTCTTGCAAGATGCAAGACAGGTTTTAAACCATGTTACATCTCAGTTTCTATACAGCAGAGTAATAGTGCAGGGTGTGTCAAGGATGCAGTGCTAAGGTTCAGGCAGAGGGCAGAGCTGTGCAAGGGATGTGGCATCTGCTGCCCAGATTAGGAGCCCTTACTGTTTGCACTTTATTATCATCAGTCTGATTTAGGTACGATAGGGCATGCAGATGTTAAGTATGCAGCCCATGGCTTTTTACGGGTGTATGTATTCATGTGTTGTGGGCAGAACCATGACCCTCCAAGATGTCTGCTCTAATTTGAATGCATTCCACTGTGTTAGCTTTTTGTCTGTGTGACAGAATGCACAAGAAAACATCTTGAAAGGAGGAAAGGTTTATTTTGGCTCAGACTTTTAGAGGTTTCAGTCCATGACTAGCTGGCTCCATGGCTCTTGCAGTGAGGCAGAGCATCGTGGTGGGGAATATGTGGTGGAGCAAACCTGCTCACTTCCTGATGGCCCAGAAGCAAAGACAGAGAGGACGGTCCAGGGACAAAATGCACACTTCAGAGCCTCACCCACAGCACCCGCTTCTTCCAACTGGGCCTCACCTCCCAAAGTTTCCATCACCGCTCACTAGCGCCACCAGCTGGGGCTAGTGGACCATTAAGATCCAGAGCATAACAACCCCTGGAGTTCATGTGTTGAAACTGATGAGAGAGAGTATTTAGGCAGTGGTCAGATCATGAGAGCAGAGCCCTCAAGAGTGGGATTAAAGCCCTTATGAAAGAGGCCCCGGAGAGCTGCTCTGCCCCTTCCGCCTTGTGAGATCACACTGGGAAGATTCGTCCGTGACCCAGAAAGCAAACCCTAACCAGTCTGCTGGTTTGCCTGGGTCTTGATCTTGGACTTTTCCAGAATTGCAGACTCCTTGGTTTTAGGTTCATGAGACCATTTTAGATGTCTGACTTCCAGAACTATAAGAGAATAAACTTGTCTGATTTTTAAATCACTAAATTGGCAATACTTTGTTACAGCCTGTCTTAGTTACTTTTTTTCATTGCAGAGGCAAAATACCTGACATCTGAATTTAAAGGAGGAAAGGTTTATTTCGGCTCACAGTTTGTAGAGGTTTCAGTCCATAATTGTCTGGCTCCAAGGCAGGGTGGCGTGGTAGAGAGAGGCATCGCAGAGGAGAAACCGTTTGTGGCAGGCAGAAGGCAGCAAAAGCATTCAAGTGCCAAGCAACAAGCAAGAAGTGACAAGTGGCGATAGCAGCTTCTTTCTGTCTCTTTATTTTCTGTCTCCCCTTTAGGGTGGGTAGCACTCACACCTGGAACTGTGCCAGACCTATCAGTGCACTAATTTAGGAATCACACATTCTTAATCCTAGCATCACACACACTAGATCCAGTCACTTCTGAAAAAGCCCCACCTATGACCCCATGAGGCTTTGGAGGGGCAGCTAGACACAAGCCATAACACAACCAATATAGAAAGCAATGTATTACAACAACTAAGCCAGTCAAAATACTGGACAGTTTCATCATTCCAGAAAGCTCTCTGTGCTCTTTCCTAGTCCCCCATTATGTCAAAGACTGGTTGTGCCAGATCTTAAGCTCCACGTAAATGGAATAATGGCATATACATGCTTTCCCATCCAGGGTCTTTTGCTCCACAGCTTTTGAGGTTCAGTCTCGCAGTTGGGTGTTCTGGTGGTTGATTCCTTTTTCACTGCTGAGTAGTAGCTCATTGTGTAGGCATACCGTGCTTTGTTTTATCTTCTTGCCTGTAGACTGATATTTGGATTGTTTACAGTGTTCAGCTATTACGAAAGAAGCCTGCTGTGCATGTTCTGGAGGAAATCTTGTGGATGCAGACACTCAGTTCTCAGGGTAAAGTCCTGGTTTGTGGAGTTACTGGGTCATAGGGTTGGCATATGATCAGCCCTGTGCAAGGATTTCAACACATATGGGCAAGAAGCAGCCTAGGGACTGGGCGCTGGTGACTTCCCTGCTTGCCTACTGTGGTTTCTGGGATCTCTGGTGTGATAAGGTGGCGCCTTCTCTGGACAGGGCAGGGGACGCTTAGAGCCTGTCAGGAGAGGATTCCTTTGGCAGCCCTAGGAAGCCCTCAGCCAGCACATGCACCCTGGGACTGCACACAGCTGGCAGGTGAGGTCCGTGTTTGGAAGCTCCTGTTCTGTACCCTGCTCGGTGCTGGAGCTTTCCTGCATGTCTTCCCTCAAGGTTCCACAGCAGCCTATGAGCAGGACAGGTGTTAGCTCCCGTTGTGGTCCTAGAATCTGAGGCCTGGAACACATCCTGTCTGTGATGGAGCTGGTGAGGGAAGAACCTGGTGTCCCTCTTGATGAGCCCCAGCTAACTGTGGTCTCTCCATCCCATCTCCCGCTCCAGAGGACTGGCTCAGGGGTGTGCCTGTGTGGAGGGCAGCCATGAGGGTCAGTTCTTCCCACAGGAAGGATGGCAGGGCTTTCTCCCTGCATACAGTGTGCAAGGCCAGGCCAGGGGATGGCAGATGGCTTCCCAGATGGCGGACTGCACAGCCCAGTGGGTGCAGGAGATGTATGGGGGCAGCATTGATGGGGGAGAGTGGTCAGGGGCTAATGGAGACGCTGGATTGGTTGAAGAGTTGGATCTGCTTTGAAGGGCATGGAGAACTATAGTAGGTGCTTGAGGCTGGGGGTGATGAGATGAAATTGGTCCTTATCATAGGGTGCAGGAGGGCAGCCTGGAGGCAGTGCAGCCAGCTGGGAGGGGTAGGCCCTCTGGGAAGCTCTTACCACTCCTTGTGTTTAGGGTGTCCCCATGGCCCTGGTTGCCCACTCCCCATCTTGCTCACTCAGCATCAAGCCCTTCTAGCTGTCAGTCAAGCCTCACCTCCGGGCTGCCTCCCTCCCCTCTTCCCACAGCTTCAGTCTGTTCCTAACCCCAGCATCTCACAGAGTTCACATGCAGAATGGAACAGACACTCACAGAGCTTCTAATTACAACCGTTAAGTTGTAGTGGCTCACTCTGTTTTGAGAACTCACGGTCAGATTCTCAGAAATGAGTGACAAATGTGCCGCACGTGCACTAGACCGGGCTGGTGGCAGCCTGATGGGGTAGTGGGGTGGGGTGGGCAAAGGACACTTGGGGTGGGGCTGGGGGATGTTTCACATGGGTCCTAGTTTGTCCTGCTGATTCCACTTTCCAGGCAAGGCTGCAGTGATTGACAGCTGCCAGTTTCCCCATTGTATATTTAGCTTCTGGAACTTTCTTGTTCACTAAGTTAGGATGCTCTTAGCATTGTTTCCATGGCATTCAAGACCCTCCCAGGAGAGAGAGAGAGAGAGAGAGAGAGAGAGAGAGAGAGAGAGAGAGAGAGAGAGAGAGAGAGAGAGACCCTGGGTAGAAGAGGGCGGGGAGAGGGGGCCTGTGTGGGCGTTCCTGTGACCAGCACTCACTTTTCCAAGTCTGAGGCCTTACTGTGTACCTCTGCAGCCTGGGCTTAGTATCCTGGGCTCGCACATTCCGGGCTCAGTACGGTGTGCTCACAGGGAGTCCGCCTGGGCACTGTGGGATGGGTCTGCAGCATTCCTTCTGCAGAGGACAGGGCTGATTAATTGAGTTCCAGCCAGAGCTATTAAACAATGAAGTTACTAACAGTGAAGTCAGAGAAGCTGTCCTTGCATGCCATTAGGCCCAAGAAATGGCAGGCTTGCACTCTGGGAGGGACAGGCCTGGGAGGCAGCACTAATGAAAAGCCAGAGGCAGACAACCCTGGGTGCCTGAGGCCTCCTCCTTGACCCTGAGCTCATCCATTCGTGGTGGTGAGGGTGCAGAGTCCCATTCTGTGGCCTAAGCTCTCTAGGGGCTGGGAAGAGGGGCCCTAACCAGCCATGTGTCCTAAAGCCTGTCTGTCCTGTGTACTTAGGTGACAGACCAGAGTGCATGAATACCCACCCGTGAGTCTGAATATTTTGGGCTATCCTTGTGGCCTCCCAGGACCCCTAAGCGTAGTACAGAACTGTATTTCTTTGTGTTCCTATGGTTCTGAGACCTGCTGTCCCTGCCTCAGCCCAGTAAAGAATTTAGAGGGACTCACATGTGCATTTTAGTGTGGTCTGGGGTAGGGATTAGGATGGGACAGGAGTGAGAATTAGGGGTTTGGGGTCTCTTTGCTCTGTTCTCACTGTAGTTGTTCACACCAGAGTGTTTTATTTGGTTTTGAGTGAGATTGACTTGCTTTAAGGTCAAATTCTAAAGCTTATCAAAATGTGGTGGTCAGTGTTTGCCTCCTCTGGGCAGGAACTGGGCTGCGTGCAGTGTAATGAGGGCCCCTGCCAACCTCATCACAGCTGTTTGGTCTTAGGTGGGCTTAGGAACAGTCAGGGTGACCCTCTGGGTCTGGTGGCTCGGGCTCTCTCCCTCCTGTCCCTGCTCTGTGGCAAAGCCAGGAGGGTAAGCCTCATTCCCCAGAAAACACCTCTCTTGCCTTTTCCATGAGGAAAAATCCAGGCCTGGGGGAATTGTTCTTTCAGCAACCTGAGTTTGTTTTACATCTCTTTACTGCTGTGGAACTTAGAAACTCTATTTCACCTCCCTTGGAGAGTACTTACTCTTGAAATTTTGCTATGCATACTTAGCAAAGTATAATGTTAATCAGTAACTGGACCCAGTTTACTGATTCTTTGTGAAGAATGTTAATCCACCATTGAAGATTTTGTATTTACAAAGTAAGAAGTAATTAGGGATTTAAAGCTTAAAGGATCTTAGAAAGTCTCAGAGGGACTTTCTGTCCTTCCTCCTAAGTGTCAAGTCTGCCACCCATGTCGGAGGCGCTGCCCTTGTTGCCAGGGCTGCCATTCCAAGTGGACACTGGCTCCCGGGCAGCTCCTGCCAGGCCTCCCTACCGGGCTGCCCTGATAGGCCTGGTATTTGCCTCCTCTTTTCCTTTACCGCTGAAGCAGCTGTTCCTGACACATGCAGATAGTCACACAGAATGATTTCATGCTGGTGCACTTTGCCCTCCTGGCAGAGGTGGGCTGGGACTCCTGGCAGGTGGTTAGGCGTCTTCTCCTAGGTACTCCAGGACTCCCCGAGTCTTATCTGCTTATCTGCTGGAGAGAGGATGTGGGGGGCGGGCAGCAAGTTCCCAGCCTGTCAGCCCCCAGGACCCCATCAGATGCCTGGCCCTTGGGAGTAGCTGGCTGTTCTTGTCCGGCCAGTGGCTTCAGAATGTCTGAGGGAAACGTGAGAATACAGCCGCAACTGGGTACTTGCCCCAGCTCTGGTCGGAGTGTGGAGTCAGCAGCCAGATCCCCACTGCAGGGGGAGAAGGGAAGGCGGAGGTGGTTGATGCCCACACCCAGCGCTTCGAGCTGTGTTCCTGAGCGTGGGTAGATCGGGGACAATTTGCCTTACAAGGCTGTTTCTAGTAGCTCTTTAATTTTTAGTGTGAAGATATAATTCCCGTGTCATAAAGTTTGCCATTTCCAGGTACTGTATACAGTTCATTAGTTTTTAGTATTCACGAGGTTGTACAACCATCACCACTATCACATTCCAGAACATTTTTATCACTCCAAAAAAAACCACCCTAGTACCTATTAGCAGTTACTTCCCATTTCTGCTCCCTTGAGATCTCTAATTTTTCACTGTCCCCTCTCTCTCGGTTTTGGGTATGTGTGGGGTGGTGGTGGTGCTGGTGGTGCTGGAATTGAACCCACGGCTTTCACACTGAGCTACGTTGTTTTTTGTTTTTATTTTGAGATAAGATCTTGATGACTCATTAAGTTTTCCAGGTTGGGCTCAAACTTGTCAGCCTCCTGCCTCAGCCTCCTAGAGCTCCGAGATGACAGGTGTGTGCCACTGAACCTGGCTTTCACTGCTCTTTACTGCAAGTTGCCAGTGGGAAGGACTCTGGACAGTCACAGAGTCCTGGAGCCTCAGAGCTGAGATGGGGCTGAGGGAAGAGGCACAGGCCCTGGAAATCACATTCACTAGCTGTGATTTTTAACCTGTCTGTGCTTTGACTTTCTCTGCTGTTAAATGTGGCCAATCACTACCTATTTCTTCCCTCATTAGGTTGTTTGTAAGGATAGAACAAGGCACTGTAAGGAATAAGAGCTATACTCAAGACTTTTGCCTGCATTATTATTATTTAATCCTGGGAGATATGAGTTATTATTATCCCAATTCAATACACAGGAAAACTGAGGTACAGTGGACCCTTGACTTATGAACTCAATTCATTCCCGAGGGGTGGTTGTAACTCAAGTTGGTCAATTGAAGGCTTAGGCTCCTCTACACAGCTTTCAGAGTCTCTCTCCTGTATACTTTTTTCTTCCAGGCAGATCTCAGTGTCCTTAGAGAGACATTTGCCCAGGATTTCTCAACCCCACACAGGAAAGGATGTTGTAATGTTCCTTCCAGAACTCTTCAAGGGTTAAATCTGTATCTGAGACCATCTGGAAGCACAAGCGGTCCCCATTTGGGTCTTAACTCAAGACTTTGGTTGTACGTTAACTAAAATGCTGGTTATAACCCAAGTTGTTTGTATGTCAGGCCAGTCATAACTTGAGGGTGTACTGTATGGACCCTGTTCAAGATTACACAGCTTTGAATCTGTTTTGATTTGCAAAGTATAGAGAACCTAACTTTGTCTTGGAGTCCAGAGGTCTGGCACGCAGAAGGAAGGCTGACTCATAGCTCATGGACCCGTCACAGACCCACAGAGGCCCTTCCTGTGTGGCTGCACTGGCTGCTGGTGCTGGCCTTGTATCCTGCGTGTCCACCTCCTTCCCAGGACCCCTGCTTACCAGTAAGAACATTTCCTCCCCAGCAGCCCAAGCAGACTTCCCTTCGTTTCCCTCAGCCAGAACTGTGGGTCACAAAGTGTTTTGCCAAGATTGGCTCAGGATCTACTCCTGAGGGGAGGGGTCACCTCTCCCTTCTTGACTAAAATTAGGATCTCGCTAAGAAGAGAGAAAGAGACTTTGGATGGACATGCAGTATCCACTAAGACCAATCACTGAGCTGAGGTTTGACCCAATCTTCTCCGGTCAACAGCCCCTGGGATCAATCACAGCTGCGTGGCATCTGCGGCCCAGCACATAGTAAGTGATCAGTGAATCATGTGTCAGTCCATTAAAGTCTCGTTCCCACCCCCACTTCTATGAATGTTTATGACCTTCTGTTGGTTTTCCATAGCTCCTATAAATATTTCCAGGCCTCTGCTTGAACTCCCCTTAGTACCTTACCAGTCATTTCCTTCCCCTTTTTGACTATTAAATGCCATGACTACCTTTGACTATGCTTTTGGGTTAATTAGAACAAGATCTACTTTGTGTGCAACAAATACTATTTTAGATGATATAACATGTTATGGTTTAGATCTAAAAAATCCTCCAAAGTCTCATAATGTTCGGAGATGGGGCTTTTGGAAGGTGACTAGATCATGAGGATGCTATACTCATCAGTGGATTAAGCCATTGATCAGTTCACAACTGAATGTTCTGTTAGGAGACACAGCCTGGTCAGAAGAGGTGGTCACCGGGGATGTGACCTGAAAGAGTGTATTCTTGTCTCAGGCTCCTCCCTTCGCTCCCTGCTTCCTGGACGCAATAGGTTGACCACCTTTCCTCTACCAGACCCTTCTACCATGCTGTTTCTGCCTTGGAGCCATCTACCCATGGACTGAATCCTCTGAAACTGGGACCCAAAATAAACCTCTCCACCTTTAAGTGGGAGGTATTAGGTGTTTTGTCCCAGCAATGGGAAAGTGACTGATACACAACTCTTAGGCTCATAGCTTAGGATACACCCATGGGTAAGGAAATGGTACTCTTATTTCTGGATGAATGCAGCCCTGCTGGGAAATGCCCCCCAAGGTCAGTGCCTTCTATAAGCACAAACTCCACAGCAGTTTTGGGACATCTTTTCTATTAAGGAACTCTGCAAAAAAGGTTTTTAATGTGCTCAAACTTCTACCCTCACAAGCATTGGCAGAGAATTGGAGGTTGGTGCTCAAGTTCTTCAGGCTTAGGGTGTATGGTGTACT
Source organism: Heterocephalus glaber (assembly GCF_053883595.1). Lineage (NCBI taxonomy): Eukaryota > Metazoa > Chordata > Mammalia > Rodentia > Bathyergidae > Heterocephalus > Heterocephalus glaber. The sequence goes on from NW_028258320.1 coordinate 67,619,026, forward strand.
GCAATCTCCATTTCCTGCCAGGACACAGTGAAATTCTGTGTCATTAGAGGGAGGGAGATAAAGGTGAGTACAGTGGTACCATCTTCCCTGTCCTCACCTCCTGCTCTCACTGTGTTTGGGAGATGAAAGATTCTGCTCTGTATGAGATCAACTGGACAGGAATGACAGAGGGGCTTTCTTTAGCCCCAGCAGTTAGTAGAGCTCTGTGGTGTCTCAAGGCTGAGACATCACAAAGCTGTTCATCATAAACTTGGAGAAACATGGGGAGGCTGTTAAGTCCAAGAGACCCTGGTGGCTGGGACCTTCTCCTTGGAGTGGAGAGTGTCAGGATGGCCATGGTTAGTTTTCAAATGTGAAACTGGGTTTCCTTGTAGAAGACAGGAAGGCTGAAGTCATAGCTACATGGGCTGCCAGGTCATGTCGTCTATGGCTCTTCTGAAAGTGCCCCAGGGTGAGCAGACAGCCTAAGGGTGGAGAGAGGCCCAGACTGTCACCCTCACCTCTGGCATTCCATCACTCACATTTCCCATCACAGAGAGTTTTCCCGGTGGTTCCATTTGCCAAGTTTCTGTCTGATAGGTTTTTCTATTTTTAATCCTTGGTTAAGAAGCCTGGAGAAGCACAATGTACAGGAAATGCATTTGCTGACCTTGTTATGAGGGGCTCTGCCTGACTTGTGGTGTAAGCATGTGGTCCTTTTCTGAAAAGCAGTTGGACCGATCTGATGATGATGATGGTAATGATTATAATAAAAAACAAAACAACATCTACAATATACTGGGTACTTGCCATGCACCACATTTTATTGTGTTGGTTTCATTTGTTCCTCATGACTTCATTTATTTCTCATCCATAACCATGATCACCCTTCTTCCCATTTTGTAGGTGAAAAGAATGAGGCTCCAAGAAGTTAAGTAGCTCACCCAAGGGCATTCATGCTGGATTTTACTTTGGCTCATCCTCCCTCTGAACATGTGTTGCTAACCTCCTCTACCTTGACCTATGGATTTTGGAAAATTAATGGCTTTCGAATGGAAACCCTTGTTCAGCCTAGTAGCTCAAGGAAGAATGAACCACATGACTACCTGAGCCTAGAGCAGAGACAGCCAGCCAGGACTTGGGAATGCCCCATGATCGTGATCTGCTCACTTCTCCCACACTATTTGCTCATCTTTGAAATGGGCATTTACATTTACATCGTCTGTAGTTTGAAGATGTACCCAAAAGTTCCTGGGTTGGAAACTTTATCTCTAGTGCAACAAGACTGAGAGGTAGAATTCTTTAAGAAATGATAGGTCAGGGCTCTGTCCTCATGAATGGAGTAATGCCATTATCCCTGAGCTGGACAGTTATTGCAAAAATGGGCTCCTGATAAAGGCATCGTCCCACCCCGTCTCTCTTAACCACTGTTCTCTGGCCCCTCCACCCTCTACCATTATGACATAGCAAGAAAACCCTTGGCAGATGAGAGTCTTTGCACTTTGGATTTCTCAACCTCTAGAATGCCTAAGAAATAGATACCTGTTCTTTATAAATCACCCCGCTTCAGTTATTGTTATAGCAGTGCAAAGTGGACTAAGACAACATCTACCTTGTTGATTCATCTGTCAGGAGAAATGATGTCCATGTAAGACCTGACATTTGTGGCAGGCACCCAGGCTTAAAATCAGAAAACTTTGAATCCAGCTGGGCAGAACCTGGACCAACAATGTACCCTTCTCTCCTAACCTTCTGGGCTTTTCATCTGTAGAGTAGAAGTACATTAATTACAATTTCTTGGCAGCATCTGTACACAGCAAGATTTCCTAAGACACACCTGTGAAGATTTTAACTTGGTGTATAACACACGTTCCGTGAGAGCTGACTATGATTGCTTTTATGACAGATCTCTGGGTTGGAACATTTCTGATAATTCCAAGATAACAGTTCAAGTTTTGATAACCTTGCAAAAGAGCCTAAAGTAAAAGACAGGCATAAGCATGTGGCCCTGTGGAGAAATTTAAAAAATGAGGGCTGTTATGGTTTCCGAGGGTTTCTCTTGCATTACCTTCTGTGTTTACTGAAACAGTGATGGAGGCCTTGAGATGGCAATTTTCACTTCTCAGAGGGAGAAGGTGAGCTAAGGGGAGGTGAGGCAGCTTCTGAGGCTCACAGAATCTCCCCCACACCAGTATTCTTCATTGTGATCAGGAGCAATTTTGTTTTCTTTTACTTCTCTAAGAACAGAGCCCACTCAGGCTTTGTTCCTCTACCAGAGCCATCCTGGCTCTTAGGAAACATAGCCCCTGGGCCTGTAGCCCAAGCTGAATGCCAGACCTACTTCATCTGTTGCCCCAAGGCCAAGGGCAAGGCCAACCCTGGAGCCCAAGTGTGGAGGATCCTGTGCCTGCATGCCTGACACTGGAAGGAACATGCACACATACACACAGACATTGCCTTCAGAAGAACTCAGGGCTTGCAGTGGTTGTACAAAGGGTCACAAGGTGATGTCTGACATCAGTGTTTTAGCTCACCATTCCTCCCTGGTGCCAGAACCACAGGAAGATGCCAAGGCCTTCATTGAGACTTCTTGCCCCTCCCATATGGCACTGGGATTCCAGCACATCTGAAGGACAAAGTAAAACAGATGTGTCCTAGACCTTAAAGTGACCCTGCTTCTCTGCAGAGGCAGGATCCTCTGTTTCTCAGGCATGGAAGGGTCCAATAGCGTATGACCCCCTGCCTCCTCTGAGGCCCCAGGTTTGTAGAAAGACTACAAAGTCTAGCAGCTATGGGCTGATTAGCAGCGGGGTCCTGCATCTGAGGCCAGACTGGAGCCCATCCCACAGTGAGAATCTTACTGCTGGCAGCTGGACACTTGCTTTGTTGTCTGTGAACGGCCATGAGGAGCCAGCTGAAGTTCAGACTCCTTCAAGGGCTGTTCTTGTCCTCAGCCACGGAGGAGCCAGCTGGACGTGCACCCCTCACCCACCCTGAGACCCAGGGAAACCTTCCCAAAGCTTCAAAGTCCATAGGTTTAAATGAACTCACATTCTTATTGGTTTGTTCATTCATTTGATAAATATGAGTGGAAAACGTACCATGGCTGGGCCAGAGGCTCCAACAGGTAGCATTAGAAAAGCACTATCTTTTCCTCCTGGAGCTTCCATGTAACTGGTACATTGAAAGAACCACTCTTTATTATGGAAAATTTAAAACATAATAAAAAAAGTAGGGCAAATAATGTATGGAACCCCGCGAGGCCACCTCCAGGTCTAATCATTATCAACTTGTGGCCAATTTCATTTCATCTCCACTCCTTTCCCATTGTATTAATTTGGTACAAACCCCAGATGTCATATCATTTCATCTGTAGACATTTTAGACTGGATTCCTAGAGGACAAGGAGTCTTAAAGTTATACAACTACATTATTAATAATAAATTGTTAATATTATCAATATCCAGTGTTTACATTTCCTATTGTCTCATAAATGTAAATAGTTTTGATTTTTGAGTTAGGATCTAATAAAGACCCACACATGGCAATTATTGGAGTTGGTGTGTTTTAAATCTCTTTTAAGCTACAGTTGGGCTCTGGGGCAATCAGGAAGCCCTGGAAACTCATTTCAAATGCAGATTCTCCACCCCTAAACCTATGAGATCAGAAACTCTGGGGGTGGGACCAGAAATCCGGGCTTTAACAAGCCCACCAGAGGATTCTGATGTACATCAAAGTTTGAAAACTTCTAACCTATAGGTTTCCTCTCCTGGCTTGTATATTTTCCTTGTGGCTATTTCTTGGAGAAACATGGCTCTTGTCTTGTAGCGTTTCCTGCATCTGGGTTTTGCCAGTTGGTGACCAGGCATCAGTGAACAGGTTCTCTTCTGCTTTGTACCCTGGGAACTGAGAAGGCTTTCTTCTCTTAAACAGAGGAGGCTGACCTTTGGAGGTGGTCCTGAGAACAAGGTAGAATTGGCCTGCTACACAAGTGGGCAGTCTTCCCAGCAGGGCACAGTGTGTCCCAGGACAGAACCTGAGGCTGATGAGGCACAGGTGTGTCAGAGTCCACAGCCAGCTTTGATAAGGCCAGGGATGGGGGACAGGGGAGACCCCAGATGGAGATGCTGTGGATTTCAAAGGGCTGAGAGCAGTGGGTTGGACTTTATCCCACGGAGGGTGGGCATCAGAGAAGCCCCTGATAAGGATGAGAATGTGACCAGATCCCAGCTTTGACCAAGTAGCTCCGACTGAAGGGTGAGGGGAGCTTGGATGGGGCAGGAGCTCTGGTCAGGTTCAGGAGGACCTGAAGCAAGGTTGTGTGGTGCCTTTGCAGAGGAGAGTGAGGAACACTGGAAGTAAGAATGGCAGGGCTTGGGGATGGAGTGAGAAGGCAGGGAGTGTAGGAAGTTTCTCACCTGGGAGCAATTAGTATTCCCTTGGCAAAAGGGGTGTCTGAGAAGAGAGGTAAGTCTGGGTGATTTGAGAGCTGATCCTGCATTGTTGGCAGTAGTTCAGCATATTCATTCCTAATGTTCCCACTCAAGGGTTTTGATGTGACAGTTAGGAGTGACCGAAGTTGGGAAGGCCCTCCAAGTCTATGGATAGCCACTGAGTCTGCTTTTGGGCACATGTAGAAACATCCCTGCCCACCTACCCACCCACTCTTTCATCCACTAACAACCCTTCCATCTATCCAGCTATTTATCTACCACTACTCACCCTGCTGTCCATCCAGCCATCCATCATTTGAGTCCTGTGATCTATCAGGAGCTGGGGAATAAGCGATGAAGTAACAAGTGAGAGAAGCCAGGTGGACGTATCTTGGGACCACATGTGGGGTAATCTGTTGGAGCCCCTCTAATTGCTGGGTCCTGGTGGGCAGGGACTGCAGTGTTGCTGAGTATAAGTCATGAAAACTGTTGGTCTAGAAAGCCTTTCCTCAACTCTCCCAGCAGTTGCCTGGCACCATAGGCATAAATCAGACGCCCATGAACCAGTCTATGAACTTGGGGCTAAGAGAGAGAAAGTGAAGCGACCACTAACAGGCTGGGGTTGCAGGGACCCAGGTTTTCCCCATCTCTGGGGAAACCCAGCTGCCCCTATTCTCTCCCACTGGGGCATCTCATCTCCTGGACAGTTCAGGAGGCAGGAAGGCAACAGGAAGATGCTGCCCAGAGTCATGGACCTTGTACAGCCCCCCAATTCGGCCTGTGCTTTGTGTTGTGGTTTCTGTCGTGGTAAATGCTCATTTCCATAATTATTATTTAGCATTCGGAGAGAGGTTATTTTACACTCAGAGTTCTTTGTAGTGAGAGAGTCTCCCTGTTGATGCCAATAAAATTTCCATTTTCTCTGGACATCAACCATGGCGATTATTAAAAAAAAGCCCATAAATTACTTACTGAAATGGAGGTTCAGCTTACATTAATAAATGCATGAGTTCGGCTAGCTATGAAGGCTGTTATAGGGTAATAAAATATTTTTTATTCTCCTTCTTAAAAGATGTTTGCCGGTAACCTACCCATGACCTTGAGCTGATCAGTTTTCAAAGATGACACTGCAAGGAGAGCCTGTATGGAAAGAGAGGGCTTTTGTTTGAACCACCTGATTTTAGGCAGTTGTCAGCAAGCACCTGTTATCTCAAAGCCCATAGGGAAAAGGAAATAAAAATATATGGATATTGTATTTTTTAAATTCTAAGGCTCAAACCTTAAAAGTCCTTTTGAAATGGGTGTTTATTTGATAGGTATGTAAATCTGCAAGCTAGCAAGGAGGACTATCTGGAGAGAAGACCCTGTTACTATTGTTGAGACCACCTGTCATGTTTCACATGAGTCTGGAGCTCTGTAGAATAAAGTCCGTCCAGCAGTTCTGCCTTCATCTTTAAAAATGTTGTGTTTATGGAGCAGGATCGATTTTATGTATCTCAGAAAGTCTGTCATTCTGCTCAGGGCCATTTGCTGACTAATGTCTCCAGCAGAGAAGAGCAACAAGCAAGTTCATGAATTATGGCTCTCCTTGAGGTTCTTTTAGCAAGACTATTTTTTATTTTAAGAATGTCTGCTTTGATTAAAGCCATTAGAGCTGGGAGCAAATAAAAATGTGTCTGAATTTTACAGGTCTCCCATTTTATAGCAGGAATCCTATGCTATAAATGAATGAAGCCTACATTTTAATTCCTGCACTACTAAGGCAAATGAAGAGGATTTAATTAACAAGTTAAACTAATTCTTCCTCAACTCCCAGGGTCGGGGTTCTCAGAAGTAATGTGACAGGAGACTCATTGGGCAGGTAATACTTTTTTTTTTTTTTTGCCCTTTATGGTTGAAAAATATTTTCATTTGTTTATATACTCTCCTGACTCCAAAAGTTATTTTTAAAATGACATGAAGAATGTGTTGGGATGGGAGTTCAAGGTTTAAGAGTGAGCCTATAACATCCTTACCAACTAGATTTTTTTGTTTTGTTTTGTTTTTTGAGACAGGGTCTCACTGTGTAGTCCAGGCTGGCCCTGAACTCTCAGTGATCCTCCCGCCTCAACCTCTCAAGTGCTGGGATTACAGGCTTGCCCCACCACGGCTGGCCATCCAACTTGTTCTTATATTTATTAAACTAAAATGGTTATCTGCACTATGTGACTGAAGTGATGTTAAGTTGCCTAAAACTAAGAACCAAGGGGATTAGTTTCTCTTTGCTTGAAAGTTCCAGGGTCTCTCCCCCTCAGCTTAACCCCTTTGTGGCTGATAGTTTGCATTCTTCATGTGGTCAGTGTCTTCCTGATTCGTGGCATGAGACTGGGAAACCTGTCTGTGTTATAGGATGTCCAGGTAATTTAGTGCTTGACATGGAAGATACTTTGGGTGGCCTTTAGGTGACTTAGTTGCGACAGTGAGGTAGGCATTTCTTCACACTCCACATCCTTTAGCTCTGTCATTGACTGCATTTTCTGGTAAAGCATTTTCCTTTTATCTCTCTCTTAGCAGTCTTCCTTTACCTCCACAGCTGGGCCTGCAGTTTTTTTGCTTTCGGCTCCCTTTCTTTCTTCCAAGTCGGTACCATAGCAGCTTCTACTCAAGTTGGACTTTCACCCTCACACTTCTTTTCAGGTCCCAGAGTGCCCAAGTCAGCCTGTGTGTGCTGAACTGGAGTCTCATACAGGTGGAGGTGATCCAGGGAAAGTCGTTATTGTACTAGCTTAACAGAGACAGCATGAACAGACCTACAACTAAGTGACAAGGAGTGTTTCTTACTGTAGATACTGGCCTGTGTGTAATTGGTGCCAGGTAAGCACACAGTTTATACCATGTACACGCAGACATTCCATGTACCATTTCTCTCCTGTTGTCTGTTAGCTCACATCTGGCAGATATTCTGAGATGAACAGACAGGGCTCCGGTGGACTTTTTGTGTTTAGTTCCAATTATTTATCCAAGGCATGAAAGATCTTAAGTCTTGTTGAGATGTGTTGGGACAACAGAATTAAACTTTGTACTCTGACCACTCAGTAGGCTTTTTCATCGTCTTTCCCCATGAAGTTTTGAACACCACTTTGACATTCTAAATTGTGAAGTAAAGAAATATTAACCAGAGAACAAATATGTCACTACAGGCTTTGTATATTCCCATGCTAGACTGGTGGACATTCACTGGTGAATTATCTTCAATTTAGAATATATGGATATATAGTCTTGTAGATAGAGGTGTATACCATATACAGATACCTGTGAAATATTTCTCCTCTGTGTATCCTATGCAGATCAGTTTTAAATTGTCACACAATGTAGCTTAATTTTGCTGTTTTTAAAAAGAGGCATAAAGGGATTTATTAGGCAGAAATGTAGTTCATGAAGCTCAATTGCCTCTAGGCCTGACGTGTCAAGTGATTTGTTTCGTGCTGCCCCAGATCCAGTGGGGGAGGAAGCAGGGAAAACCAAAAAAATCCTTACTCCTTGCCCTCGCAGTGCCCTGGCATCTCCTGGGAGCCCCAGGAACGTGTTCAGTGTGTGGCTAAATCCATGCTATTTTGCAAGTCTGTGGAGCCACCCAGGATATACCCTGAGAAGGTTTGAGTGATGGGATAATTAGAACTGAGCAACAGCAGGGTGGATGGATTGTCAGTGGATAATAGCTTGTTTGTTAATTGCCAACACCAGATTTTCTGAGCAATTAGACATTTGGTTTCTTCCAAGACCTTCTGTGCAAATGTGGACACATGGCCCTGGGCGTGTGGAGGAGAGAAGGCAGTTCTGAGGCTGGATGGCGTCTCTGTGGAGCTGCCCAAGGGGCTGTGGTCAGGATGGAACTATGACCAACAGGTAGAAAGATCATCTGGCTGGGCCCCTAGGTGGAGAGGCACAGTCCCCCTGTTTTTATGGGAGAAGTGCCCTTGTGCTGGGAGATTAGCAAAGATGGTAGAGTTCAGCAGGCTGATTGAGGAACCGAGTTTATTTTTCCATTATGGTCAAGAGCACCAGGCTGGGCTTGAGTTAGAGGTCTCGCCTGGAATGTGTAAGGCCCTGGATTTGATCCCCTCACCCCTTACCCCCCAAAAGAGCACTGGGTCATGTGTTCTAATAGGAATAGAAAATAATGTTCCTTCTCAGGTGAGCAAGTTGATTTTGTGGAATTACAAAATGTAATATTGCCTTTCATGTCCAATTTATTTTGCTTAGCATAATTTCTGGTTCATTCATGCTGTAACATATATAAAAATGCCGTTCTTCTTATAAATGAGTATTCTTCTCTTGTATATGTATGCCACATTTTGTCTACCCACTCAGTCTGGTGATGGGTACTTGGGTTATTTCTCCCTTTTGGTTATTTTGAATAATGCCGTAAAGAACACGCAGGTACAAGCAACTCTTTGAGTCCCTGTTTTCCACTCTTTTGTGTAGACACCTGGTGGGGGGAGGGGTTGCTTGGTCCCACAATAATTCTATATTTGATTTCTTGAGGAACTGCTCAAGTGTTTTCCATAATGGCTGCACCATTTTCCATTCTCACTAGCAATGCAGAAGGGTTCCAGTTTTTTAGCATCTTTGCCAACACTTGTTATTTTTCTTTCCTTTTAAAAAAAGTGGAGTCACCCTTAGCGGGTGTGAAGTGGTGTCTCACTGTGGTGTTGATTTGTATATCTCTAATAGTATTGAACATCTTTTCATAAGCTTTCTGACCATTTGAGTATCTTCTCTGAGAAATGTCTGTCCAAGCCCTTTGCCGAGTGAGTTGAGGTTTTGCCTCTGTAATCAGGTGGCTGTGTACCTGTCTCACAGAGGCTGGGGCTGAGCCTCCCTGGGAGAAGAGCGGCCATACACCTGCAGAGATGGGAGTGGCTGTGCAGATTTGAGGCTGCACATTTGTTCTTTTGTGGTTTCTTCATCCCTTTGCCCATTTGGTAACCACTATCATGACACTGTTTGAGGTCTTCCCTGTAGAAAAAAATTTTTGCAAGAGCTGGGGATCAGCACAAAGGGACTTAGCAGAAGTAGCAGATGGAGCCACTTCTGGGGCCCCCAGAAGCAGACTGGCCTTTCCCAGAGCTCCAAACCTTCCTGCCAGGTATTAGGCTGTGACTAAGTGCAGTGGGATATGTGGAGCCTCCAGTGGCCCATGGTACCTGTAGGTGTGCAGTATCAGGCCTTCATCTCCCCAGTGGGGACACACAGTGGGATCACACAGTGGGGTCCTTGCTTGAGTCTCTGGGGCCCTGCCAGTCCTGGGTAGCAGATAGGAAGGGAACTGTGGGGCTTTCCAGGACTAACCAGGGACAGGACACTTCTTCTTGGGGACCCTTCTCAGGGACAGAGCCACTGGGCTCTGAGAAGGCTCCAGAGCCAACAGCTGTGCTTGAATAATTGCAACATCAGGCTGATGGAAGTATAGTGTTTGTGCTGCTTTGCTGTTAGCAATTGGGTTTGACCTGTGTCTCTCCTGGGGCCCTTCTGCAGGGTCCGGCTTTGCTAATCCAGCTGCCTTATTGCGGTGGCTTTTCTCTGAAAGTCAGAAACCTTCAGTGTCCCTGAAGAGATGAGTTCACCATCCTCTGGTGGGGCCCTCACACCAGAGGGAGGAAGGAGGCAGTGCATGTGCCAGGTGCAGACCCTCTGTCTGGAAGTTACACTCATGGGTTCCTAGGACAGGGGCTGTTCACCCTCCTTTGGGAACCTGTGGAGGGCCGTGGATCCTCTTCCAGAAAAAGCCTGCAGAAACTGGCACATCCTTTCCGGTGCCTCAGGTCCACTAGTTCATCAAGGAGCCTGAGTTAAGAGCTAGGTCTCCAGGGGGCACAGCGAGGGTGGGGGCATTTTGGGGACTGGTCACCTTCTCCTTCGTAGTGGGGGTCGGGTGGCACAGGGAGGGGCCTGGCAGTCACTGGGAGGAAAGGGGCAGGGACATTTTATTCGGTTAAGCTCTAAATACCAAACACAAGGCACGCTGGCCTGAATATGGACACCCTGCCCAACTGGCTGTGGTTTGGCCCTGCTTGTCACCTTAGTTAGCTTTCGAGAAGTCGTGTGCCTAGCAGGGCAAAGCCATGCAGGCTTTACTTCTGCTCCCTGGGTTAGCCTTGGCCATTTCTAAGGAACAGATTTTGTCTTTCCTTTCAGAAACAGCCCCCACATCTGAGTATTCATCTCCAGCCCGGAGTCTTGGAGACACAGGAATAACACCTCTCTCTCCATCCCATATTGTGGTAAGAAATTGTGTGTGTGTGCATGTGCGTATGGTGTGTGTGTGTGTGTGTGTGTGTGTGTGTGTGTGTGTGTGTGTTGGCGCTCTCTGGGTCTGTGGTAACAGTTCAGGCTGCTGGGCAGCTCCTACATCCACTGGGTGAAGATTAAATTAACCCATTACCAGCCACATGGACCCCGCCCCTGCCATGCCACTAGCCCACCTGAGCTCAGAAAGACTTGTGGTATGGCTGGTGAGTCTGGAGCTGTGGGCGGAGGGGTAACATGAGCTGGCAGGGTGGGAGCATCTCTTCAAAGACGTGGGGCCCAGAGACTGTAAAGCATCCTCTTGGAAGGAAGTGGCCGTTTTTGGCAGGCGAACCAGTGAAAGGCAGGGGCTTTGCCCACTGCAGTTACCTGCCATGTCCACAAGCCTGTGTGGGTAACTCCTTCTGCAGCAGGAGCTTGCCCAAGAAAGAAGGCTGAGCAGGACTCCCCTACAGCAAGCTTTCCCCAGCCTGCACTTCAGGAAGAGATGGACAGTGTGGGACTGCTGTTCAGAGGGGTGTATGTGTAGCCAAGGGGAATGAAGTGCCGGAGGAAGGAGAATTTGCATAGAGTGCTTAGAGCCACAAAGATGCTGCTGAGAACTTTGGAGCCACCACTGGGTAGGGATTACCAACTTGTCCTGGTTTTCCTGGAATGTCCCAGCATTACACCAAAATTCCTGTGTCCTGGAAATTACCTCAGTCCTGGGAAGAACCAAGAGTGTTGGTCACCTGTGGCCAGGTCCTGTGGTTTTCAAACGTCGAACCCTGTAGGAGCTTTAGAGCAGCCTGAATAGGGTGGGCAGTGAGAGGAGAGGCCAGTGAGTAGTGTTCTCATCCCTTTCTTCCAACAATCCAGCAAAATCTAAAATGTGTGTGTTGTATAATATAGAATTCTGTGGGGGGTTAAAAAATGAAGAAAGTCTACATTGCTTAAAAAAAGAAACCTTAGGAAACCTGAAGTGACCTGCCCTAGTGATCTGACAGATAGGAAGGGCTCTGTGTCCTGAGGGCATAGGGCTCAGCAGGGTCAGGGTGTGCAGGATCGGGTGTGCCGAGCCCTCTACGTGCAGGAAATGCTGGCACAGATGGGGAGGTCAGTGGGAGGCCTGAAGGGCACAGCTGGCAGAGTACTCTGGACATCAGCTGGAGGTCGGCACAGGGACTAAGGGAGAGAGTAGGAGGAGACTCTATCCAGGGAGTTGCTGGGTTTCCATCTGTAATTAACTTCATGTAAGCACGCACGATTAATGAAGGGAAGCAGGCAGGCTGCAGGCAGTGCTCGTCCAGTCAGCCTGGCCTCCCTCAGGGTGCCCACATTTCCCCTGAGTCACTCAGGTGGGGCTGGCCTGGCCTGCCCTCATCCCAGGGATGCTGCGTGGAAACGTGGGCAGAAGTGTGGACATCCTTCCTCCTGGAGCAAGGGCACTACAGAGTGGAACTACCCAAGCCTAGGTCTTCCTGAAGGCTAAGTCTGGCCCTGGCCTCCAGTGCCCCATTTTATATCTGCAGAATGATGCCAACTCCAATGCCTCAGAACAGCAGACATTTCTTGTGGTGGTGGCCATCGACTTTGGGACCACATCCAGTGGCTATGCCTATAGCTTCACCAAAGAGCCAGAATGCATCCACGTGATGAGGTGAGTGCCATGGTGGGAGGGACAAGCAGCCTTATCAGCCACTGTACTGCAGAGACCCAGGGGGCATAGCTAGTCACTGCCCTGGCATATGGTACTTAGGAGGGTTCCTGGGTTTCTGGTCCAGCTCCGCCCAGATCCTCTGTGCCACTTTAGACAAACCATTCTGACCTTGGGCTCCAGCTTCCCGTTTGTTAGACTTTGGCTTAATTCTGACTTAGTTATCTGGGGAGGGATCCTGTAGCACATCTGAGGCCTGGCCCCAGTAATTCCAGGGTATGGCCTCCGTGACAGGAGCCAGCCTACTGTGACGGAGATAGTCCAGATGCTGGCTCAGCCATTTGCTGTGTGACCTAAGCAATTTCTGAGCCTGTTAAACCTCGGACTCCTCATCTGTAAAATGAGTGTTCATGCAGATTAAGTGAATGCTCAGCATGTAAGACAAGATAAGCAGACAACGTTCTCCCAAGTGAAGACACTGCCAGTGACACTACCAAAGACACAAAGCACCAGGCTTGGGAGAAAGCAGTGAGGTGTGAATTTCAGCCAAGCGACTCTAACAGGAAGTTTTCCCCTGGGCTTCTTGGGGTGCACTGTGTGAGACAGCCCCCCATGCCACCATGCACACCACATCTCCTGGGACCCACACGCTGTGTGACCCCAGGATCCAAAGTCTGAGAGGACCCTGACCTGTCCCTAGCACCAGTGTCAGCTCTCCCAGTCTTGACCCGTGACCTTCCTGCACAGCTGTGCCCCTCAAAGCTTTGGAAACCTGGAATTTATCACCGTGATTTCCCATCCAAGGGATGGCTTCAGATGCATTGTAACTGGCTTTGCATTGCCTTCACCTGCGCAATTGTGGAATTTAGTTATCACTTCAAGAGTAAGATTGTAGGTATTTTTATAAAGTACTGCATGTCAATCACACAGGGCATCCTAAAAATGACTCCCACTCTACCTTGCTTTAGGCCCTACTTTCTCTTGAAAACCAGAGTGGCTCAGCCTGATCCCACAGCTGTAAGAGGCTCCAGAGGCCCTCGAGGGTGGTCTTACTAGAAAATAATGGAAAGCTCATCCTGTTAGTGAATCCTGATGACCACATACCCCTCAGTGTTTGGTTGTCCCTAGGTGTCTACCTCTGCTGGGCCAGACAGATGTTTGGAGGCTTGGAGGATTGGAAAAGAGCATGAATCCATGTTCATCAGCTTCCGTGTAGTTCTAAGAAATGTTACTTCCACAGGCCAGTCAAGTAGTGAACATAGAAAAAAAGAGTAAAAGTAACTTTGAACTTGCCTGGAGGACACTTAAAGCCTCACCATGGCTCAGGGGCTCTAGAGATGTTATCTTAGTTATTGTAGAGATTCTGCAGGGAGGCTGGCTCTGTCTCAATTTTATTTCCTTCAGAACTTATTAACATGACCATGATACAGATTTACAAAGGTCTGAATGAGGAAGTTTAATAGTTTGCATTTAAATAGGAACGAAGGAATAAAAATGTGAAGGGAAAAAGCTCACAGGATCATTATCTGCGGAAAGTGTCACCGCTGGTAGTAATGACAGGTCCTTTTGTGAAATGCCTGCCATAAGATCCACCCCTGTGTCTCCATGCAGTCACCCCGAGGACTCTGGCTCCCGGGCTTGAGGGCTGCATCTGACGGAGTTGGACTGGGAAAGTGGCCAGGGATGATTCCAGGGCCATCCGAGTGGCAAATCTCACTGAGGTTGGCGCCCGGTCTGGACGCCAGTGGCCCGGCCGATGCTTAGTGAGGCGGTGCAGGGAACAGGTTTGAGCTCAGACAGGGTGCAGCCACCTTCCCCGTGGGCCAGGGGCTGTGGCCCATTTCTCCTCCACAGCAAATCTCCACCTGAGGCTGTGCCCAGGGCCTTGTGGCTGGGTCTGGCTAGGAAAGGAGCAGCCCGGGTGCTCAGCAGCTCTGGCTTCTGGGCAGCGACTCCCGAGGAGAGAGGAAGCACAGAGTGACACCAGCCTTCCCCACTCACTTCCCTTTCTGTCTGTCTGACAGAGGGAGGGAAGCTTCATCACACCTTCCCGTCCACGCGGCTGTGCCCTTCTCTGTCTTTGCTGGCTGCTCCTTGGTATACAGCCATGCGTGCTCATTTCCGTCCTTGATGTTCCCCTCACTTCTCCCATCCCATCTTGTCACTATGGCTGTCAGCAAGCTGAGAGCTTGTGTCTCCAGTCCCCAGACATGCAGTACTGCACGCACCATTCCCTTTGGCCCCTCCCTGGCCAGGGCTGCCTCCTCTAGGCTCCCAAGCTCCCAGGTTACAGGCGCCTTCGCTCCTGCTCACCGCCGTGTCCAAGCGTTGCCCTCTCCCTCTGGACCAGCTCCACAGCCCTCCATCTCCACCTCTCGCTTATTGCTCTCCCACCCCTGTTCTCAGGCTAGACCTGACCTATACCTCACCTCCTCCGGGCTTCCTGTCCCTCTCTTTGTGGTCCACTTTGCCCTTGTGAACAGCAGCTCTGATTCTGCCATCCCCTTGCTCGGAGACCTTCACTGTTCATGCTTTGACTCTCTAAGTTCACAGAGTTCTCCCCAGCCTCATTCCAACCCCTTCTGCGGTCTCCTTTCTCACCGTCCTCATTCACACAGTCACGCTTCTCCTTTACACACTCTTGCTCTAACCACCACCATCATAGGCACCTGTAGGACACATGCCCGGTGCCTGCTCACCTCGGAGCAGCCTGGGTGTCCTTCCCTCCTTTGAGATTCAATTGCCCTTCACTTCTACTAGTCTCCCCTGCGCCCTGCATCCTCCACCAGCTGGCACTTCTGCCTTCTCTGACCCATCGGGCCATTTCCCTGGGCCCCTGTGCTTGCAGATTAAAAACCCAAACCAAAAAACCTCATTATCTACCAGATTGTGAGTTATTTGAAGGCAGGGACATAAAGTTTCAGCCCTGTGTCACCAGCACATGGCATACAGTAGTGGCTCAGTTATGCTGAGGGAAAGGATATAGGCAGACCTTGTTATTGAGCAGCAACGTGGCACTTGCCCCTCCTTTTTCCATGCTAACTGAAGTTGTGTCTCTGGCCGCTACCCAGCCGACTGAGCTGGAGTGTGTCTGGGCAACCTCAGCTGTGACATTCATGCATACAGCAGATGCTGCCCACTCTGGGACTTTGAAAGAAGACCCCATAACCTCTGGCTTCCCTTGGTGGCAGGCGATGGGAAGGAGGTGATCCTGGCGTGTCCAACCAGAAGACCCCAACCACCATCTTGCTGACCCCCGAGAGGAAGTTCCACAGCTTTGGGTACGCCGCCAGGGACTTCTACCATGACCTGGATCCCAACGAGGCCAAGCAGTGGCTGTACCTAGAGAAGTTCAAGATGAAGCTGCACACCACAGGGGTGAGCAGGCCTCTTTCCTGGCCCAAGTTCTCTGCTTAAGAGAGCCAGGGGCCCTCCAGCCTCCAGCCTTTGCATCTTTCCAAACCAGGGACTCTCAAGTATCTTCCAAGCAGAAACTAATGTCTGTTACCTACCTTGATTTTAGAAACAGAACAGTGCTTTCTGAACTACATGTGAGCAGCAAATCTCACTGAGGTTGGCGTCCCCTCTGGATGCCAGCGGCCCTGCCAATGCCTAGTGAGGTGGTGCAGGGAACATATTCAGAATATCTAACAACTCGTCTGTCAGAGGGGACCCTGCTGCATACGGAGTGGGGCCTGGGGTCCCACTGTTGTGGCAGGAGTCCCTCCTTCGGTTGTTGGATTATTGGGCTATCAGGGGATCCTCTATCCATAGGGGGTTGGCACAGTTGTGGGAGGATTTAGGACAGTGGCTATTAATTAACCAGTTTGCAAGAAACAACTGGTAACAGCTGGCAGGTCAACCCTCTGTGTGGGAGGGAGCTCAGGACATCAAGTGCCCAGGAACTGGAAGCACTGTGGCCTCAGTTCTACTTGCAGCAAACCTGTGTCTTGGAAGCTGTGGAAGAGAAGCACCTGCTCCCCCCCCCGCCCCCCCCGCCCCGCCCCAAAGCTTATAAGAAAGGCAAGTCTGGGCCACAGGATGGAGCTTTTTCAATTTAAAAATTTTATCCTATATCAATGGTGGCGAACCTATGGCACACGTGCCACAGGGGGCGGTTTGCATCATTGGAAGCTCTAAAAGGTTCGCCTCCACTGCCGTAGGTGTTCCTCCTCTTTCAGTACTTAGAGACACAGGTGGTGGTAATAGTGTTTAGGACCAAGGGCTCTGGGGCCACGTGGCCTGGATTTGAATCTTGCCTCTGGTACCTTTAAGACACTTATTTATTCCAAGTTACTTAATGCTGCTGTGCCTCATTTGACCTTGTCTATAAGATGGAGACAGTGACAGTGCCTTGCTCACAGGGATATTGTAAGGATCGGGGAATGCAAATACAGAAATGTCTCTGAGCTGTGCCTGGCACAGAATAAGTTCTAGTCAAGTGTTAGCTCCTATCAGCCCTGCTTTCCTTTGTCTGCTGCTATTTGCAGATGAGAAAACAAATGTGAATAGTAAACTCAGCAGCCAGCCCCTGCCTTCCATGGCCCCATGCTCCCCCGTGAGTGTCTCTCTGTGTGCATACGGACACCAGGACCCATTTCTCCTTACAGGATTTGATGCCGAGTATCAGGATTGCAGATGAGGAGGCAGCAGCATAGGGATTTTTTTTCTAGTTCAGAGCCAGAGCTTTCTGGTGCTTGGCCACCTTCCTGAGCCTGGGGGCCCAATACTGGGGAGTCTTTGCTGAGTACCATGAGAAGGAGGTGGCTGGCTGGAGCGAGCACGTGCAGTGGGTCAGGACACACCTGGTGGCTGCACAAGGCTGTCCCTTCTCCCTCCAAAGGCAAAGCATACTTACCTATCCTGCACCAGTGAGAGGCCCCACTGGTTTTTGTTTCCTAGCAGTAATGAGCTTGTTGGTTCAGGGGCCTCCTTCTGATTTTCACTCCCACTTCCTGCCCATGCTCCACCCCATCGGGACTTTCCTCATCATTTTTTAATGACCTCTGTCCACCCAGCATCTGGGCTCTGCAGAGCATCGTCTGACCAAAGACCATGTCAGCAACGGCTGTAGCTTCTGGCAGAGGAGGAGAGGCAGTGATGCTGGGCTCCCAGAGGATTAGACAGGGCAGGCCTTAAAATAGGAACTTTTCTATTTTGGTGACTTGAGTGGCAGCTCGCTAGGAAATGAAAGCTTCCAGTCTGATTAATGTCACACCTGGCAGTGACTTGGCATGATTTAGGCCTCGATGGGGATTCTGAGGGCGACCATGTGTATTCACACGTGGACGTAGTATATCAATTACACTGGGTGTGACACCTGCTCTTTGTTTTTTCCCCTTAGCCTCTATTCCCCCCAAACCTTTGTTCCCAGAGAACCCCAGGGTGGGGAGAGCAGCCAGAAGCTCTTACACAATAAAGGAACAATGCCGCAGGCCCCGTTTTGGGGGATACACCATCCTAATCTGTGTTGCCAACCATGGGGAAACACAAATATGGCCCCCATGATTCCCTAGACCTCGAAGCAGCAGTCCCCAAAGCCAAAAGCATGTCTCTCCTTCGTCTTATTATTATTTCATTCCTTCCCTACCACTGCCAGGACCTCACCATGGATACAGACCTGATGGCAGCAAATGGGAAGAAAGTCAAAGCCCTTGAAATCTTTGCTTATGCCCTGCAGTACTTTAAGGAGCAGGCGCTGAAGGTAGGACTGATGGTTAGGTCACGTCATCCACATCCTCCCTGTCCTTCCAGGAAGCCCCTCCCCCAAATGCAGAAGGTAGATGACAGTGAAGACAACAACTGCCACTGGTTGGTGAATGGCACTATGGCCAGGCACTGTTCTAGACATGAGACCACATGTGATAGTTTAATTAAGACCTTGGCTTTTAGAGTCAAGACAGACTTAGATCTGGGCCTAATCTGGGCTCTTCCATTTGCTAGCTTTACAATGGTCCGAAAGGAACAGACCGTGAGGAAGTCTCAGTATTCCCATCTGGAGGGAGGGGGCTCAGTTAGAATCCCTTCCTAACCAGGTGCTTGAATGGGTCAACAGGGCACACCAAGTGCTCAGAGGGGCGGACACACAACAGGCTCTCAGTAGCAGCTCTCGAGCCTCTGCACAACCCATGAGCCAGGTATTACCCCTTCATTGTGTAGACATGGACACTGAGGCCTGAAAGGTTGTCACTTGTCCAAGTCCCATGCCTAGGAAGTAGCCAAAGGGATTTTCATCTGCCCCACATCTCTCCTGAGTTGCAAAGTGAGTGGAAGGAGACAGAGCTCCCGGCTTGCTGCATATTCAGAAAATTCACTGGGATGTGCAGGGGCAGACTGCTCCAGAGTCTGTGGCCAGAAACCTGGACTCTCGGTGAAGCCCCAGGAAATTGCCCTGAGGGACCAGCCCTGCTGCTTGACCCGCTGCCTTCACTTTCTTGGCCCCAGGAGCTGAGTGACCAGGCGGGTACAGACTTTGAGAACTCTGATGTCAGATGGGTCATCACAGTGCCTGCCATCTGGAAACAGCCAGCCAAGCAGTTCATGAGACAAGCTGCCTACCAGGTAAGGGCAGGGGCTGGCATTGGTGGGGCCAGGGGAGAAGGACCCAGGATGCCTGGGGTGGGGGCCCGCTCAGGGATTGTCTAGCTTTCACAGCTCCTCAGGACAGTGAGGAGGCTCCCGTGGGAAGGGGCAAGGGCGTGGGGACAAGGAGCCTTCCTGTCCTCAGACTCCTCCCGGGAGAGAAACAGGGAGCAGTCCAACAGTGAGGGTTGGGCTCCAGTTTCTTTCTGTCTTTATACTTTTCCAGGCCATGTTTCCACTGTAGATTCCCTGGGGCTAGGATTTCAGAGAAATTTCTCTGTGGGGGAATGGATGAGAGAACCATAAAGAAATGGCTTGGGAAACAAGAATATTTGAAGAAAGGAATAAATGGAGCCTGCTATGGTGGTACAAATCTGCCAATCGTAAGCTTGAGTCCAGCCTGGGAAACTTAGGGACTTAAGGAGACCCGTCTGAAAGTAAAAAGTAAAAGAAGGGCTGTGGCTGTGGCTCAGTGTGAAGGCACTGGGTTCAATCCCCAGTACCGCTGACTAAATAAAAATAAAGAAATAAGAGGCCATTAGCCACGAACCAGGCATTTTAGTTTGGTTGGAGGCTGAAAACTACGTCTGCATCTGGGAAATAGAGATGATTCTCCTCAGTGTGCTTCTTGCGAGGGACCAGAGCGGGGGAAGGGCTCTCACCTGCGTGGTGGAGATGTCCGTGTGACGATGGTGGCCTGGTCACCTGGTGTGGCATCAGTAAGGTGCTTGGTGGCCTCAGACAGGACCTCAGTGCCATCCGTGCCCATCCATGTGGGCACCAGTTCCATAACCCCTCGTGGCTCCGATTCTTGCATCTGCAGACAGCCTGTCCCCTGATGGTCTCCCGTGAGGGTCTATGCTTGTGGCAGAATGGCCAGCTGAGCTGACCTACTGTTTGCTGGCCTCTGATGGACCCAACCCCTGGTTTTAGGGGAACCCCCTCTGCCCCCAGGGCCCCAATTCTTTGCACCTTGAGAGGCAGTTTTCTGAGTCTGCTACCTCAGGCGGGTGAGGCACATCACCAAAGCAATGGCTGTGCCCTGTTCCATCACATCCCTCAGAAGCCATCCTGTCCACGTTTCCTGGGGTGGCCTCTGATGTTGAGTTGGTGACCACGTATATAAGCCTTTCATCTCAAAATGCCCACAGAATGGGCCCTGAGCCCACAGTGCAGCAAAATGGCCTTGAGAGCCCCATGCCCTGCCCTGGTTCAGTGCTCAGGGCTTTGCTCCAGGCAGCATGCTGAGTGCAACTCACACGGGGTCGAGGGCCAGGAGCATTCCCTCCCGTCACTCTGTTTCCTGGGCTGTTTCCTCTCCTCTCCTCTTCCTCTGTGCAGCCTGAGAATCTGGCGTTGTGTGTGGATCTGCCAAAAATAGATTTGTTTTTCTAGGGATGAAGGAAGAGGACGGAAGTTCCAGAAAGAGGCAGTTTCTTTTCAGAAGAGAAGAAAACTGAATGCATTCTGCCTGTTCACCTACGCTCTGGGCATCACTGTGCTTTTTTTTCTGTGCCATGTGTCTTCAGGCGGTGTCCAAAGACGGGAGTCAGGGACGTGGCTGTCTGCAAAGACAGCCCCCAGTGCTCCGAGCTCTTCCCAGGAAGGATATTCAGGATTCATGGCTTTGACTTGCTTTTCCCAGCCTACAGGAAGATCCCAGCACCATATGTGTGACCCGCAAAAGGGTCAAACCTTATTTTTAGCCTGGAAAAGAAAGAGGTGCAGCAACTGGTCCATTTGTCAGGGTTGTGGGAACTCTGGGCCGGCTGTTCCGAGGAGTGGTTCTCTGAGGCATGGGGCAAGGGGCAGGCCCCACACTGGACAGCCCGAAAAGGAAATCAGTTAGGGACAGGGCACAGTCACCGTAGCTTTCGTGGAATAAAAACGGCCCCTCAGACCGGAAAGTCAGCAGCTCCCGGCAGGGACTGGTGTGGCCAGAATTTATGGATGTGGGGAATTTGCTTTCTGAAGCCCAGGGATGCGCTGTAGATAGGCACTGTGTTCTTGATGCTGGGTAAATTTGTGTGCTACAAGTTTTGACCCTTTGCAATTCCACTTTGATACTTGTGTTCAATTTACCGTGACAGTAGATTTAAAGATGGTATTGAGAATTCCTCATTCATTTGTTCATTCATGCCTTAGACACCGACACTGAGGTCTCTGAGTGCCAGGCTGTCATGGGCACTGGATTCATCCAGCTGACTGAGACAGAGTCCCTGCCCTCAGGTTGCTTAGGGCTGAGTGGCTCATAGTTCGGGGTCGCTGGGGTGCATTGCAGACATGGCTGCTCTGCGGCTTCTCTGCAGTCTCTTCGGCTTGTCCTCTGGAAGTGTCCCAGGACAGGACGGAGTGAAACTTGCCACATCTCTCCACTTCATGCCACTCAGCCTTTGTTATGCAGAATAAGAAAGAGGGGAACCTGTAGTGGTTCATTTTGCGGGTCAGCTTGACTGAGCCAGGGACTGCCCAGATGTTTGGTTAAATAAAAATTGTTCCGGTGGTTCCTGCGACTGGACAGACCCAGTAAGGCAGATGGCCCTCCCCGCTGTGGCTGGGCCTCTGATCCACCGGAGGCCTGATGGGGCAGAGGGCTGGCCCTCCCCCAGTGGGGTGAGCTGGCTCCTGCCTGCCTGCCTGCCTTTGAGTTGGGATCTCAGTTTTTTCCCTGCCTTCAATTCCAACCAAAACATCAGCTCTTCCTGGGTCTTGACCTTTGGCCTTTTGACAGAATTTACAACTCTTTCACCTCCTGGGCCTTCAGCTTGCCAACTACAGATCTTCGGAACTGTTAGCATCCGTGATTGGGAGCCAAATCCTTAAACATATTCTCTTCTCTCTCTCTCTCATATTCAAAGTTCTCTGCTCATTGACTTTTGAGCAGGCTCACCAGGCATCTGATCAAGTGGAAGTCTGTTTCCTTCTACAAGGTGGTGGTTGCCTCTGGTCCCCCCACCCCTGTGCATCCCATTGGCCTGAGTTCAGGCAGAAGAGCTGCAGGATTAGATAGAACAGATGTGCCATGGAGCTAGTTAGGAAACCAAGTATCACTCTGCTTGCATGGGAAACATGGACCCCCTCCTTCCAGGCTGGTGAGAGGCTTTCTGGGCACAAGTTCAAGACACAGGCAAGTGGGCCAAGTTCATCCTCCCACCTAGGTAGAGGGAGAGAGGCATGGTGCGGAGGTGGGATTTTGCTCCACATAGCTTCTTCTAGTCTGGAATCCTGGAGGTCTGCAGTGGCCTTTGAGGCCTACAGAGTCTTACATGCAGTTACATTTGATGCATGGAATTCCCCAAGCTTGCTGGTCTCAGTGTATGGTGAGGAAGTGAGCTAAGTTTCTGTCTTTTATAATTCACAGACTTAGGACACCTATACACCCTTTCAGAGCATTCAGTGACAAGGTGGTAGCAGAAGGAACAGCTGATCCCTCTTTTGAGGCCTTTGGGAAAGACCTGGAACTGGGAGAGAGATCCACTGAATCTGGGGGAACTGTGGATAGGAGACAGTCCAGTTTTTCCTAAAGGCATTTGGCCTAAAATAGGTAACTCTGGTAGGTTCCAGAAACCTGTTAAATAAATGATGCTCCCGTATGTATGATGATCTCATCTAACATGCAGACACAGCTTTCATTTGCTTCCCAGTCTGAATAAGCTGCAGTGAAAATAATCCAATCAGGACAAATGAAAGTGCATCACACCCAGGACTGGTGCAGCTGGAGCCTTTTTTAGCCTGATGACAGGCCGGCAGAGCACTTAACTGGTCTGGCCATTTTTCTCAGCTGTGGACACAGTCCTTTGGCAGATTTTCCTGGCAGATTGCAGGGCTGAGGAGGCGGGCTGGGAGCTGAGTAGTGGAGGTAAACGCCCACTTCTGGGGCTCCCTGGGGGACGGTTTTCTTGGCTGCTCCTCCTGAGCGGAGCTCATGCTCACAAAGGAAGGCGTTAAAAAGGCTCTTGCTGCCCCGGGTTTCTGGAGAGTCAGATGGAATAGGATGCTTCTCCCTTCATGCACTCTCTGTTTGTACAATCCCCAGGTGTCTGTGGAATGCTTGTATTGAGTGCAGGAGGAATGAGAGCTGGGAAAGTACAGAAGAAAGGCGGGCTGCAGGGGCGGTGGGTTCATTGGCTTAGCAGCTACCCCCTGGTGCCTACTATGTGTTACAGGCCAAGAGGACCTGACTGTTGCCCTTAGAAAATTACCATTTAGAACAGAAGCTAGATGTGTCTACACCACCTACCTAGTTGGAGACAGACCCTGTGAAGTGCTTGGGAGGGTCCCCAGAGGGGCAGAGCTCACACTGGAATAGTAACAGCCTGGTACCAGCCCCAAAGGCAGAATTAGCAAAGCCTGAAAGAATGTCCTGCTCCAATTGGCCCTGGCCTGGTCTCAGGCAAATAGACCCCTAGGCCTTCTGAGGCTGGAGGGCAGCTGTCGTAAGTGGTGCGAATGTTTGCGCAGAAACAAAGCTCATGCTTCCAAGCACAGCATCCTCCTGCCAGAGATAAGACAGCTGGGATTTGGGGAGTCTGGAAGATTCTTTTGCATTACTCTGCAACTCCTCTTGGGGAGGTAGAATCTGCATAGAGCCAGCTGCTCCCTCCCCTAGCCACCCTGTACCCCACCCTCTCCACTGTAGCCCCCAGGCATTTACTGGTGGGAGCACAGCCCCTCATTCTCACTGGAAAGCGGAACAAGGGCTGGGTCCAGCTGGCGGGGTCCAGCCGGCCTGTGATTACTGTGTCTCCCAGACACAGCCCAGGCCTCTCTGATCTTGCTGCTTCCTTCCCTCTGGAGTGGGGCACTCTTCACCTCCACCCCTCATCTGCCTCTTCTCCCAGGGGTTGGAGGGAGTGCTTTGTGGAAATGGGTCCAAACTATTGCTATGGAACTGAGGCCAGCCCAGCTGGGGAGCAGGGGTGAAAGATCCCCTCTGCAGCATACAGCCTGGGCTTTGGGGGCAGACTCGGGTCATCCTGGGTGTGTTTTTTCCATGCGATGATGTGGGAGCTTCCCAGTGAGAAGAGCTGTCCTGCAGGATTGTCAGCCACACACCAGCACACTCGACTTCTTGATTTGATTTTTCCATATAAATATTTCCCACCCAAGTCCGGGTTCTCGAACAGAATCTCAGGAACAGGGTTGGTAATGGAATGAGCCACTCATGTCCAGTCCTTTCTGCCTTCCTGCCATGACCCGGGTTTGGGTGGCTCTTGTTGGCACATAGGGGCCTATCTGGCCAGCTCATATCCTGGTGGGATGTGATAACAGTAGGGTGGATTTGAGTTGACAGGGTCTTTGCTTGTCTTCTTTTACTCCGAGTCTTTGAGGTCTTCCCTGGGACCCTGCTTCCCCCATCCAGCAAAATAGGACATGGATAGGTGAAGTGCCACCAGGAATGGTGAAACCTCTGAACATGAGTCCCAAGAATCCCAGAAGAAGGGCTGGGGATTTAGCTCAGTGGTTCCAGTTCCTCCCTCGAAAGCGCAAGGACCCGAGTTCGATCCCCGGTACCAAAAAAAAAAAAAAGAATCCCAGAAGAAGAAATCCAAGATGAGACTTTGAGGACCTTTCTGGGTTTGTAGCATCAAGGGTTTCTAGTCCGAACTTTGGAAGAGACTCTTGTACTTTTCCTTTGAAGATGGCCTTTCCTTGTTCCTCACCCAGTGAGGTCCTCGATGCTACAAACCCTTTGCCCTCAGCAAAGCCAGACAGTTGGTCATCTCCTTCTTGGGACTTGGCATCTTTCTACACTAAGGGAAAGAACTGAATGAAAGGCCCAGAAGATCCATCACATTTCTGATATTCCAAACTGACTCCACCTCATGTCCCTGACCACAATGGACCTTCTAAAGCCCCTCTGCCCATGGCTCCAGGCCAGCGCCTGCTGGTGAGGAAGTTATTTGTGCATGTGTCACATTAGGAGTCCTTCTGTCCTGGTCTATGAGAAAAGTCCACCAAACTTCAGGTCTGGTTGTCCTCTTCTGAAGTGGGTGTGGCGCCAGGGCAGCATCTCCAGGTTCCCTAGGAAACAGCAGCAAAGTAGTGGAGTGATGACAAGAACCACTGTAGATTCCATCATGATGGTGGCTAAGGAAATTCTGTCACCTCCTGCACAGCAAGACTTGCTCTGGTCCAGGGCCATGGAAGTGGGCAGGGACCCAGTTACAGGCCAAGGCCCATTGCTCTCAGCACCTCAGAAGGGCGGTCCTTGGGCAGGGCCCGGAGAGGCTGTGACTGAGTGAGGTAGGGCACATGTCACAGAGCAGAAGCATTTCTGCCTCCTGGAGGCTGAGGACTCCAGTGTTTGCTTATGGAGGCTACAGATGGGAACGTGAGGATATTAATACTATTTATTATTATATGTGATAAATATGTATAGTACAAATTTATTAAAGGGATAAAGGCTTTGAATGATATACCTTCAGCTGACTGTCAACCCACATTCTAGAAAATGAGGGGCTTCTTGGGATTCCAGGAGGGGTGTTCTCCAGGAGCCTCTGGTTCTGTGTCACCCCAGCAGCCTAATGCCGGGGCTCTCCCAGGGATGCAACAGCTCGCGGCCCCGAACTGCAAAGTCAGATGCTTGCCTAGCTGGGTCCACCAAGGCTGGGGTCTGGTCCGTCTCAGTCAGATCACGTGGCTCACTGCCATTGGGAACAGGTAGTCTGTCTTCTGCCCTGTGTTGATTTTCAGAGTTTTAGGGTTGTTGCAACTCTGTCCACCCACCACTTCAGAATTGAGCTGCATCTGCTGCACCGCCCCAGCCAAAGTACGTAATCTCCCTGCCTCTTCCCCAGTGCCTCAGCTCTGGGTTGAGCAATCCCTAAGTGCAAGAGGCCCATGGCCAGAGAGCTTTGTATTTCTGGAGGGAGCTTATACATCCGGGGGCCCACTCTGAGGAGTTTGGGGCCCAACGTTGATCACCCCTGATGTTAAGCTCTGCAGAGGGCCGAGGCAGGAATGTCCCCCAAAGGCCTGAGTGTCCCTTCCTTGGGAGTGGTCTCTGAGTGGGCCTGCCCAGGAAGCAAGGAGTCCCAGTCTCTGCTCTTTCCTTCAGGCGGGCTTGGCCTCCCCGGAGAACTCGGAGCAGCTCATCATTGCCTTGGAGCCTGAGGCGGCCTCCATCTACTGCCGGAAGCTGAGGCTGCACCAGATGATTGAGCTGAGCAGCAAGGCGGTGGTCAATGGGTACAGCGGCAGTGACACAGTAGGAGCGGGGTTTGCACAGGGTACCTCTGCTCTCTCTCTCCCTCCCTCCGCTCCTCCTCTCCCAGGCCCTGGATGTTTCTCCTTCTCATGATGTTGTAAGACTTAGTGCTGGAACGAAGAATCAAGATACTCCAGGAAGAGGTTGGCTTGAAGCCCCTCTGTGCTCAGCCCCCTACCCAGACTCTGAGGACCCTCATGAACTAAACAGTGGTTACCTGGCTTATGGCCCACCGAGTACCTGAGGGTAGCCCAAGAGCAGTTCTTGGCCTTCACCTTGCTAGGCTCTTAATCATTCTTGCTTATTAACTGATTCTTAATCTGATCCCATTTGGTTGTTTTTAATTCCTTCATTAAGACTGTTGATTTACTGCTGACTCACTCACTGGGGCTGCTTTGTGTGTGTGTGTAATGAGCTCGTTATGTGTCTTAGCTGGGTGTTTAAAATACAGATCGAATGGGCTGGCTTGTCCTGACCTAGGGGTGTTCATTTAGCTGTGAGAAGAAGAAACCAGAGTTTCTTCTCTGTCATAGTCACCTGTGTGCAAATTGGTGGTCCCTAGAATTCTTCTCCTGGTGTCTAGGTCTCCAGAGTTTGTAGTCAGGCCAGATGAGGGTCCCAGTGCCATCGTGAATGGGGACAGTAATGGGGAGCACTGTGTGTGTTGGCGGCCTGTGTACCATGGCACTGAGCTCTGTTCTGTTCCCAGATGAAGGCTCGGAGGGGAGACACCCTCCTGTCTCCTGTGCCCACTTGCAAGCTGCCCTAGAAGGCCCTAGGTTCAGGAGGAGGTGAGGGAAGACATCTGTAAGGATCTTCTCCCCCTTTCTGCCCTACAGCTTGTTCCCATGCTTCTCTGGGTCCCCACACTGGAAGCCTGAGTCTGTGGTCCTGGAGGCCCTGGGCCTAGGCTCACCCTGAGCAGATGCCCATTCCTGCCTCCACTATGTTCTTCTCTAGGTTCTTCTTCACGGGGATAACTGCCCCCGCCAAGTGCTGCCTCTTTGCACTTTAATCTTTAGAGTTAGGAGTCTGTAAACCTCAGCTGTAGGCTGTGGCAGGTTTGCCTGTCACCGAGCTATGGCTCCGCCTGCCAGGTGCTGTGTGTTAGCACTTTAGATCTGATTGGCCCAGAATGAGTGGAAACAGGCCTCCTTTTGAATCTGAACATTGTCTAGTAGTCCTCGGCCTCCTTAACCCGTGTAGAGGCTGGACTTACTGCTAACTAAATCAAATGCATTAATGCTTTAAATACTTGGGATAATACATACATTGTATATTAGAAAATTATATTTTCTTCTATTTGTTTTCATTGGGTGTGTGAAGATCAGGCCTGCATCTTACATGCTAATTCTCAGTTGTTCATAAACAGAAATTCACGCCAGAATCAGCTAAATCTAGCATAGTTCTTCTGCACACTCTATAAGTATAAGGCTCACATTTTAGGGAGAATCTGGTTTTGAGTGATAGCCTTCCCCGGGAGCTTGGTTTTGGGTTTCCTCTTCTTTAACATACTCTACCTCCCCACATGCTGCTCAGGGTCTGTGTCCTGTGGCTTATGGAATTTGCTGCTGTCTGCTTGTTCTCAGAGGGGCTCCTTGTTTTTTAAAATCTTCAAATAATTGCCTACCACCCCTCCATGGGCCAGTGAGACAAATGGTCTGGTGCCAAGCCTGCTTTCTAATTGGAAGGGCTGACCCTGAAGGAGGAGATACTCTGGGGAGCCTGGGGAGCACTTACTGAGGAGCATCTGAGATACTTGTAGTCTTCTTCACGGTCAGAGCCCAGTGGTTGCCATGGGGAGGATGAGAGTCTGGTCTGAAGGTTCATTTTTGGGCTCTAAGACAAGCGTTATGGGAACTGCAAGTCCCTTCACCTTGCCTGACCCGGTTTTCTCATCTGCATAGGTCAGTGATTTATACCCTGTCTTCCTCACACGCATCTCTGCACCCCAAACCACAGCAGGATATGGACTTAAGCAGAGGTTGGCTCGAGGATTTATGAGCAAGGCTGTGCTGGCCTTTGTCACACACAGATGCCAGCTTGTAGCTGAAGCGCCACCTTGTGGCTGAAGACAACATTGGCGTCAACAGAGTCAGGAAACGGCTCCTACTTCATGTAACCAGGATCCAGATTAGAAAAACATACCCCACATTCCTTGAGCTGGACAATGTTCCTTGATGTGAAATTATTTAGCTGAGTGCAATGCGGGCTGCTTGGCTCACAGCTTCTTCCCTGGGACAGCAAAGCTGGGAGGTTGGCTGATTTTATTAGCCCATTCCTCAAAAAATGTCACCAGAGGGAAGGAATCTCATCAGGGCTGGCTTTTCAGCTGGGCATAGGCCAGAGCTGCCAGGCAGATAAGAGATGAAGGTTGGTAGAAAGAGCTCCTTTCTCTTGGAAGGACTGGCTTTGTGATTGCTAATGTTGTATGTATTAATCGCGTGGCTCAAGCGTCAGTAGATGTTCCATCCCTAAACCTCCTCATGCTGTTGCCTCCACTGACTGCAGATGACTGTCTGCTTCTTCATGCTTTCTTACCTGTCATCATTTTCTTTCTGTCGGCCACTAGCTAAGGAACACATACGGCGTAATCGACAGAGTCGGACCTTTTTGGTGGAGAATGTCATAGGAGAGATCTGGTCTGAGCTGGAGGAAGGTAGCGTCCTTGAATGTCCTTTGCCCTTGATGGATTTTTTTTTTTTTTTAATGCTGCTGGCAAAAATGCATTCCAATTTGTTCCATTTTTACTTTTGGAAAATGTTCAAATCAGTGGGTTTTTAAAGGCCCTTTGCCCAGGAAGAGTCCTTTTGGGAGCTGCAGTTTTGCATGTTGCAAAATCATGTAGACTCTTCCCGAGAAAGACAGATTTTGGGATTCCCCCAGTGCTGGAGTAAATCTTATTTGTGGTAACAGCAGGTAATGGGATGTGCCAGGTATGCAGCACTGTGTGATAGGAATGCTTTAGTCTTCAAGATTCACATACCTGGGTCCTCCTGGGCAAACAAAGTTGCGTTCTCTTGAGTTGTAAATTTCCCACTATGCTGCCAACTAGCAAAACCATGGTGCTAATGAGCAGTGTTGATGGTGTTTAGCTGAGTATACCAAATTATCACCCACAAGCTTGTTTCAGATGGGGCTAACAAGGGATCCATGTAAACGATGGCTGTTTTGTTTTGTCACCAGGTGACAAGTATGTGGTTGTGGACAGTGGTGGAGGCACCGTGGACCTGACAGTCCATCAGATACGGTTACCAGAGGGACACTTGAAGGAACTGTATAAAGCAACAGGTGAGCCCTGCACAGCTGGCTTTCTCATCCCTGAGCCCTTTCTGGATGGTTGCATGTCGCTCACTTCAGATTCCTCTTTCTGCTCAGGGTTACCAGCATGTGGGATTGTAGGTGATGGAGGACACTAGTGCTTTGTGCTTTGGAGAACACAGGGGAGGCCTGTTTCTCAGCCTTTGGATTCAGTTTGGGATGGTTTTTAACTTCTTGGGTTCCCATTTTGCTCTCCATTCAGGTGGACCCTATGGATCCTTGGGAGTAGATTATGAATTTGAAAAACTTCTGTGTAAAATATTTGGAGAAGATTTTATTGAGCAATTCAAAATCAAACGACCTGCAGCCTGGGTTGACTTAATGATCGCATTTGAGTCTCGAAAAAGAGCAGCTGCCCCAGACAGAACCAACCCACTGAACATCACCCTGCCCTTCTCCTTTATCGACTACTACAAGAAGTTCCGAGGGCACAGTGTGGAACACGCTCTGAGGAAGAGCAAGTGAGTCGGGCTCGCTTATAGTTCACTATTCTTCAGTTTTAAACCTGCAAACTGGCATAATAATTCCTCTTACCTCAAAGGGTTCTTGTGAGGATGTAATGAAATCATGAATTGACGTATGTTAGGTGCTTAACCCAGTATCTGAGACTTGGAAAGTGTCATCTGTGTGTTACTGAAAAAGAAAAGCTTTCTGAAGAAAGCAAGGGAGTTAGGTTTGGCCATTGGCCAGTGTCTAAAAGAGAGCCTGCTACATAGCAGGTTCTCAGTAAATATTTGTTGAATGGACTCCATGGGAATCTGAGTTTCTGGTTTTTCTGGGTCCTTTGGCTGCAAGCAAATGTTTGTAGCTCAGTTTGTTGCAAAATGAATACTTTAGAAGATAGGCTAAAGCTGAATTTTTTTAATTAATGGAAAAAATCATAGCTTTCTAAGAGCTTTAAAAATTGTTTTTGATAAACATAGTAACATATTACTGCAGTCAATCAAATGTACATACCCATTGCATCCATAGTGACCTTTTTCTAATAACTTTTCTATAATGGAAACTTCAGCTTCATCATTCGGCTTCAGTGATTGTCAGTTACTAGTCAATCTCAATTTCACCTCCCTCTGGTTACTTTAGAGCAAATCTCAGAGAGAGGATCACCTAATCCATACACACATTAGCCTGTGATTCTAAAGAGATAAATTGTGAATTATAACCTTAATATCATGATCACACTTCAAATTGAATAATTATTCAATATCATAAAATGTCCAGTTTAATAACATTAAAATATTTTCCAGTTGTCTTGTGTAATTTTTTTCCAGTCTGTATCACCATCCAAATGAAAGCTGCACAGTGCAGTTCTTTGATCGGCCTCTCAGACCCTACTTAATCCATAGCTTCCCTTGCTCTTTCTTCTTCACAGTGTATCAGATGACAAAACAGGTGGATTATAGGAGTTTCCTGCAGCCTGAGTCTTGCTCACTGAATCCCCACGTTGTCTCATAACATGTTCTTCTGTATCCTGATATGTTTTTGCAAATTGGTAGATTGATTTAGAGATTTAATTGGAGTCAAGGTTGAATTTTGGCAAGTCTACCTCATGAGTGGCAGTATTTTCTATCTCATATGGGGGATGTATGATGTCTGCTTGTCTCTTCTTTTGTGACGTTAGCAGCCACGGATGATCATTGCCTAGGTCCATTAATTCATTCAGGGTGGCCATGTGGTTCTCATCTTAAACTATCACTTCCTCATTTAGTGTAGTTGGAATCCTCCTGTAGAGAGTTTTCTCCCAAGGGATTTCGTTGCCTTGGAGTGTAGTTTGTACAGGAAAGAGGATAAGTGGTTGGTTCTTTCTCTCCAATGTTAAGTTTACAAAAGATTATTCCCTAGCATCATCCGATGTAGTTAATGAGCCTTATCTTGTGGAAGAACAAGGAGAATATCAGCAAAAATTCAGGGACTTAGCATGTTTGATGTATTTTAAATCACGGCAGTTATGTTCTTATTGATGCTCAAATTGTCCTACTTGGACAGTAGGACCCTCTTCAAGTTGGCTTTGAGTCGCTTTGACATGGCATAAGTAGTCTCTGACAGTGTCTTTGCCTTCTGGTACATGAGGACACTCCTGGCTCATCTTGTGCATTCCCTGCCCCAAACCTGGAATCAACCATTTCTCTAAGAATCCCCAGTTCCTTTTAGAGGGAAACAAAATAGATTTGATTCCAGATCTTCTTGCCCAGCTCCCACACAGAGCACCTGCCCTTCATGTTGAACCTCAAGTCCCACCTGCACAGTTCCTGGGACCTGCCAACTCTCTTAGTAAGGAAACTGGCCACAACCAGTCATAGTGTCACTCACACAACATCATATTGTCTCCATATTGTCTCTTGGCCTGTGCCATGGGAAGAAGCCCTGGTTGGGGAGAGCTGGCAGGTCAAGTTATGTTGCTGGGAAGCACCCATTGTGTGCTTTGCATCAGGGACTGAGGCACCACTTGCTTGGTCCCTGAACTTCAGACAAGACAATGTACATCCTGCAGATTTGAGTAATGAATGGTCCGTGACGTTTGTTTAGTGCTAAACATTTCCCAAGTGTTTTCACAGACATGATGTTTAACTTGATCTTTACAACTTTCCCTGAGAGGAAAGTAAAGCAAGTGCTCTTCTCCTTGACTTGCATATGAGAAAGACCAGGCTCAGAGACAGTGGGGTCCAGCCATGACAGCTCCCTGCCCAGTGCTCTTTCTGCTCTACCCTGCTGCCCCGGGATACACAGTGTCTTGGATAGAGATGATGAGGGCATCCAGGAGGATTAGGCTTATCTCTGTCATGCAACTCGTGCCTGGAGGCTTCAGATCCAGCCACTCACACACATTTGTTTCCTATGTGGCAGTACAAGTGTGTCACATGAGCCTTTAACATGCTCCCATCTAACTCCCATTGGATTCAAAATGTGAGTCCTTCAAAAGACAGAGAGATCCTTCTATTTATCTCCCTGTCTCTTGCACTACAGTTGGCTTCCACCATCCCAGGGGAAGCTCAGCTACAAAGAAGAGAAACAGAAGAGGTTATGGCTTAGTCTTGAGCTTCAGAGGTCCAGGTCCTGGCAATTTGGGGATTTCTTGGTGCTTTTGATCTTGAAAGCCCTTTCTGCCCCAGTGATGTGACAGGTGTTCTGCCAGCTTCGGTGCACTGCTGTGTGGATAAGCCTGGTATTGTCCAGCCACTCATTTCTTGGTCCTTTCTGTGCCACCCTCCCACAGTGTGGATTTTGTGAAGTGGTCCTCCCAGGGCATGCTTCGGATGAGCCCTGATGCCATGAATGCCCTCTTCAAGCCCACCATTGACAGCATCATTGAGCATCTTCGTAAGTATCATCCAGGATTTGGCTACTGGATGAGGCAGAGCTGAGAAAGGACACCAACTTGCCCAGTGTCACCAGACAGTACATATGCACTTGTATTGGCAGAGGGTATAGGGGACCTCAGGCTTGAGCCCTACAGGAGCAGGTGGGGCTTGGGCCTGTGTGAGGGGGGTTGCTGGGCACAGGCTCTGGACCCTTCTCCTTGGGAACCTGTCCTCACCTGGGCTTCACTTTGGCCTGAAAAGGGTGGGAACTCTAAACCCATATCATCCTAGAGCACAGCCCCCAGGGCATGCATCTCATTTGCAAAATTAGAAATCCTTCCCTGCTAGGAGAGAAAGAACTGTCCTGTGAACCAAAGGAAGGTCTCCTGCATGAGGACAAACCATCATTCTGCTGAGTCAATGGCCCTCACCCGAGGACACCCAGTGACTCACTGGGACTTTTTTCGGTATCCAAACTCCTCATCCTCCTCCCATCCCTCATCTACCAAATCAGAATGCCTAGGGATAGGGTGAGATTTTTACGAAAACCAGAGCACCCTATTTATAACAGCCTGCCTTACTCAACAGAACCACAGGTTTGGAGAATATTCCTTTATGCATAACAAGTTCTTAACATGCTCACCACCTTGCTATTAAAATGAGATTCTACTTAGGAGCAGCTCTTGCCTTAATTCCTGAGCACACTGGACCCAAAACTCTTCTTCTTCAAAAGACCAGTAGAAAAATTTGGTTCAACAAGCTCAGAATAAACCAGACCTCCATTTGGCTCAGGTGGTTTTGTCCGGTCCCCACAGACTCAGGCAGCCCAGTTCCCCTTGCTTGCTGGGTTTTGGTGACATGACCTTCTCCCTTCCCCTTCCTTTCAGGGGACCTGTTTCAGAAGCCCGAGGTATCCACAGTCAAGTTCCTCTTCCTGGTGGGCGGCTTTGCCGAGGCGCCCCTCCTGCAGCAGGCTGTGCATACTGCCTTCGGCGACAAGTGCCGGATCATCATTCCCCAAGATGTGGGTCTCACTATCCTCAAGGGAGCTGTCCTCTTCGGCCTAGACCCTGCCTTGATCAAGGTGCGCCGGTCCCCGCTCACCTATGGGGTGGGTGTGCTGAACCGGTACGTGGAGGGCAAGCACCCGCCTGAGAAGCTGCTGGTGAAGGACGGTGCACGCTGGTGCACTGATGTCTTCGACAAGTTCATCTCTGCCGACCAATCTGTGGCCCTGGGGGAGCTGGTCAAGCGTAGCTACACCCCAGCCAAGCCCTCGCAGCTGGTCATTGTCATCAACGTCTACAGCGCTGAGCACGACAATGTCAGTTTCATCACTGACCCAGGGGTGAAGAAGTGTGGCACACTCCGCCTGGATCTCACGGGGACCAGCAGCACAGCGGTGCCAGCCCGGAGGGAGATCCAGACCCTCATGCAATTTGGGGACACCGAGATCAAGGCCACAGCCATCGATATAGCCACCTCAAAGAGTGTCAAAGTGGGGATCGACTTCTTAAATTACTAGCCCTGCCCTGCCCTGCCCTGCCCCTTGGATTCAGAGCAGCTGCATCTGCTGACCTCCCCCTTCACTGTCCTCCCTGGACCTGGCCCTTGCCATTGCCCACCTGAATTTCAGCAGGAAACATGGGAAGAACCAGGGCAAGAATAACGAGAGATCTTTTGAGGGTGCACTGGAGTCAGAAAAACAGTCAGAAATTAAGATTTAAGTGTGGAAATAGGAAATTCAAGGATCCTAGAAGAGCAATTAGTTTTCATAGGCAGCAGAGTGGTGAACCAGCCACCCGACCAGGGAATCAGTACTTTTCTGAAGCAGTGGCCAAGCTTTGCTGTGAACACATCTCAGTTAAGTAGAATTTAGGATGCCCTGTTGCCATCTTTCTAGATTTCAAACGAGATTTTTGAGCCAGAAGGAGTTCTTCACCTGAGATCTTCTTA
Source organism: Heterocephalus glaber (assembly GCF_053883595.1). NCBI lineage: Eukaryota > Metazoa > Chordata > Mammalia > Rodentia > Bathyergidae > Heterocephalus > Heterocephalus glaber. The sequence continues at coordinate 67,653,730 of NW_028258320.1, forward strand.
ATTTTTTGGTTAGTAGTCGATATAAAATGCCACCCATCTGCAGTTAGTTTCTTCCCATCATCGTGGGATTAAAGTGGTAATTCAGTGGGAGCTCGGAGCGTTTTTAGCTTGTGGGAGAGGACTGCCTACACTGGGCACTATTTTAAGTTCTTGTATAATTTAAATTCCAAGGAGGTTTGGTGAAGAACCCTTGGCTGACCCACTGGGATTTGGGGGAGCAGGAGTGGTAATACCTCATCTTTTTAGCAGGTAAAAATTTGCTGCAGTGGAACTATTTTAAAGAGCTGACTTATTCCGAATTACAGTAGTACCCTCTTATCTCTGGGGACCCATGCCAAGATCCCCAGCCTGAAGCCACAAATAGTATCGAATCTTGTGGCTATTGTGTTTTTTCTATACTTACACATCTGTGAGAAAGTACAGTTTATAAATTAGGCCCAGCAAGAGATGGATGACAACAACTAATAACAAAAATAGGACAATTACAAAAGTATACTGTTGTAAAATTTATATGAATGTAGTCTCTCTCTCTCTCAAAATATTCCTTTATCCTGTACTGTTTTTGTTTCTGTTTTTTGGTACCGGGGATCGAACTCGGGATCTTTAACTTGCGAGGCAGGCGCAGGAACCACTGAGCTAAATCCCCGGCCCTGTACTCATTTTTGACCCATGGTTGACTGTGGGTAACTGGATTCACAGAAAGTGAAACTGTGGGTACGGAGAAACAACTGCATATGTTGTGATGTGATTTCTGGAATGCCAAATCCTGATTTTCATACGTAATTCTAGTTAGCTGGGGATTTAGCTCAGTGGTTTCGCTGCCTGCTGCGCAAGCGCAAGGACCCGAGTTTGATCCCCAGTACCAAAAAAATTAAAAGAGAAAAATAAGTAATTCTAGTTAATCTGGTGGGAATTTAGTGTGAGAAAACGAGGTTGCCATTTATCTTGTTCATATCACCTAGCCCAAAAGTGTAGAGTGGCCCTCTACCTTGAAAGCATGCCAATTTTAAATTAACTCCCTTGCTCCTGCTCTTCCTCTTCCCCCTAAGAGTTTTGGCCATTCATTTTCATATTGAAAGGATTGCATTGGTGAAATATAAAAGAAGAATCTATTCCTTGAAATGATTCATTAGACTTGTATTTTCAAATCTGCTCCAAAATAATGCATAGATCTGTACTTGATAGGTTCAGCTGGGCTTTTTTTTTTTTTCCTGAAGCAGATCTGTGGCTCACAGAATTGCCTGGGTGCTTGTTAAGAGCAGGCTTCTGGATCTGATCTCTCTTTAACTGAAGCTAACTCGGAAGAGGAAGACCAGAATCTGCATTTTTTGTCTATATCACAAGTGATCGCGCTTCAGTTGGAGTTTGAGAATTACTAGCTTTAGGTTTCGTCAAAGCTGAAGCACAGATTACAGCCTGTGCCTTCCAGGGTTCCCATCCGAGATCCCTTAGGGAAGAGGGTTCACCCCTCACCTCATGCTCTTAGTGGGTGCAACTGGGCCCCCACCGAGCCTGGGGAGGGCCCTTTTAATCTTCATGGGCAGGTTCTAGGAGGGAAAAGATGGTAGGAAAGGAACCTGGAGAACAGGGATGCCTGAAGAAGTGTTGACTACATTATCTCCTTCTCCACTGCACAAAGCCCGTTTCCTCCAACATTTAGGAGCCAACTGAGGATAAAGAATCAAGAATCTGACTCAATCCATCCGATCTGTTCAAAGCTGTCTTCTCCACCTGCTGGAATTCATTCCGATTTGCAGTCACTGGAGGCATGCATAATAAATGAGTAGGGAATGAGAAAACGAACTTCAAATGCAAGTTGGATTCACAAACCCATTATCCTAGCCAATATGCAGATTTTAAATAGCATTTCAAATCTCATTTCAATGTGTCTTCTTTTTCACATTGCCTGCTGCAGAATTTTCTGCTAGAATGTGAATCATGAACAAAATACAGAACTAGGGAATATGAATTCTGCAACTGAGCTGTGGGATTGTGCATTCAGGCACCAAGGCGTATTTGCTAGGGGTCCCCTGCTGCCCGCTCTGCTTCAAAAGCTCAATGTCATGAGTCCCTGTTTGGTGTTGCTAGCCATAGTCTAGAAATAAAACGTTTCAACTTAGTTATGAGTAATATAATTTTAGGTACATACAATAGTAGAATCTTGTACAGAATCTTTATTTCTACAGTGTGCTTTTGTTTAAAAAAAGGAAAATGCTTTTTAATTTTTGTTGCTGATATTGCTACCCTTAATCTTCCAGTTTCATTTCTAAATTGCTCTCACTAATCATCAGTTTGGGCTGATAATAAGCGATGGACTGTGTACACAAGCTGAGCAATAGTCAGAAGCACCTAGGATCAGAATACTCTGAACACACGGATCAACAGCTTCACTGGACCTTTCCATAGTGCATCCTTCCCAAAGAGTCGCAGGTTATGGTTAAAGGAACATATAATAATGTACCAATTCTCCTGTCCAGACTTTGAGAGCTGAACATTCCGGTTCTGTAAGCAATGTGACTGTGCGGAAAAACTTATGAAAACTCTTTGCGTCTGGTGGGGTTGTTGAGCTCTTCTCGTGGGGCAAAGCAGTCACTCTAAGGACTAACTTTGGTCCGCTGTGTACCCCAGGGTCAAAGGGAGGAACCAAGAGGTACATAAACCAAGGTTTTCTGTTGGGTTGAGTGTAAGTTGAGTAATAGAGTCAAGCCCCTCTTTCCCTGCTAGTGTAACACGCTTCCTGTAATGCATTAAGGGTAATTCTTTGTCTGCTATTTCTCTTAAATGACCTTATAGAAATCTGCAGTGTTGGCAAACTGATGATAGGCAGGGGTGATAGTTTTCTGGATTTTCTTCTGGCCCCAAAGATGTAGCCCCTTAAGGAGTCAAACTCCTTAAACAAAATCCTTAAATCCATCCCTTTCCCTCACTGAAATACTCTAGAATAAGAGCACTGGATGAGTATACTTGGTCATATTCCTAATCTTAGAAAGTTTCTAGAAGGCCTGTGGTCCTGACCAGTTACTCAGTTGCCCTTGGTATATTATCTGATAGTTGCCTTTCTTGGAAGCAGGACTACTGGTTTCCTTTGTGTCTGCCTTTTGAGTATTCAGCAGGTATTAATACATGCCAAGTGACAGGTTACAGACAGACATGATAGGAAGAGGAGGAGCCACAGGAGTGATTTTGCAGTGTTGGCTAAGATAAGTGTAGATTACAGAGCCTGCCCCACCCTTAGAATGTTATTTAGACCAAGTTTAGCTTTTAGAGTCCAGATCTGGTTAATTGCCAGGGTAGCAGTGAATCGCATGCACCAATATAAACAGGAGTAAAAATGCATTATTAGGTGAAGATCGAATTTCACATGTAGAGATGTAATCGCTGTGATTAAGCTGCATATGTATGCTGGGGAACGGCTTAAGTGGATGACTAGTATAAAAGTTGTTGGCCATAATGTCACTAACACCTCTCATTTGCTTGGAATATAGAACGATATTTTAAAATCTCTGCCACTGGGAGTCTTGTTCACTACAAGATAAATCCAAACATCACAGAACTTTGCAGCAGTTCACAACTGGACAGGATCATATCTGCAAACTCTCTTGTCTTCACAGATGTCTAATAAAGTAAAACTCTGGATCTCATGTGGCCCAGATTTTTTTTTAACTCACCACGCTGGGTTTGTAAGCAGCTTTATAGACGGATCATTCCCCCTGCCCCCCGTCTCCCATGGAAACTGATTTCCAGGTGCCTTCATAGGGAGCATATATTTTATTAACAGTCATTTCAACAGGACTGTCCCTTCCATTGCTGGGAAGCAAGGCTCTGTTGATATTCACCGAGCCCGCTATCCCTTCGAACAGGAAGGAAGTGGTCAGCTGTGCAGGGAGAAGGCAGATATGCAGGGGTGCCTACTCCGCTGCACCCAACTGAACGTCATTTGAATTTTTGAAAGGCACGGACTGCTTCCTTGCCGTCTGGCACCATGGCGGGCACGTGAAACTGGAGGTCCAAAGATGTCGGTTTCTTCCCGACTCTATCCCTGGGGTACCCTCTGAGCTGGCTCTAGAATTTTCTAGGTGGCCTGAGGCGAGGTCCAGGACTCTAAGAGGGATGTAAGTAGTGATTGGCTCCACCTGCATTCATCTGAAGTTCATTTTCCAAGAGAGCAGAGATGGAGAAGTGTGGCCAGTGCTCTAAGCAGACTTCAGATAAATGTCCTGGAAAGTACCCTAAGTGGCCCCAGGCTTCAGTTCCCTTCTCCGGAAAGGCAGGAGCTCCAGCTAGCTGTCTGCAAGGCCATCCATTCCCTGTGTTTCTGGTTCATATAGTGGCATCATGGTCAGTTTTAATCTAGCGAGATAAAGACTGGGGCCTCCTTTGCTCCTCTAAAATGAAGGTGGTTAGAAGGAAGTATGACTCAGCCTCCCCAGCCTGCCTTCTTTTTGGTATGTTGCTCCTTTACATGTCCTGGGCTCCTGGAAAAATCCAGCCTCTCACATAGGAGACAAACAGCAGAGGTGCAGGGGCTGCCTGACCCGGTGGCACATGCCTGTAACCCCAGAATATGGGGTTGAGACAAGAGGATTGCAACTTTGAGCCCACTCTGAGAAAATTAACAATTCAAATACTGTGTCAAAATTAATTTTTTTTTTAAAAAAAGAACTGGGATTATAGCATGGTGTGAAGATCCTGGGCTTAATCTTCAGGGGGTGGATTTTGAGGCCCAGGGAAGCGCCTGTATTTGGAATCCACCACGGACACAAGGCCTCAACTCTCCTTGCAGGCGCTCTCTGGCTCCTGCTGGCCCTCATGCGCCCTGCCTTTGGGCTGACTCAAGTCAGCACCATTTCACCCTCTGTGGGGCACTAACAGAGCCTGTTCCTGCCATGTCTTCAGTGTCAAACTCACTGCAGACCTCACCACCACCACCCTGCCACACACCCCGGGGAGAAGGGTACGTGGACAGCTCTGAGGCTCTGAGGCCGGACATGCATTGGGCAACTGTCTGGATTTGCACCTGGGGTTTGGCTGAATGGGGCTCAGGGGGAAGAGCCCCCAAATTTACTTGGCCCGAGTTCCTCTGGGAACCTGCCCCCTGGAGCCCCAGTTCTGAGGGGACCCTGAAGGAGAAGGGGAGGGGTGGCTCTGGGGCCCCATGGTGTGCCCCACCCTGGATGAGCTCACAAAGGCTGGTGGGAGCCCCGGAGACGGGAGGAGGCCGGGCAGCGATCCCGGCCCCCAGGTGAGAGCAGGTGAGGTGTGCAGGGACCAGGGGGGAAGTATTCATATCCTACTCTGCCTCCCTCCCCCGGGACACTACGCTGCATGCTCTCCCCCGCCCATCTCCTCCAGGCAGGCCTGGCTCTGGGTCCCACCCTAGGGTCCCACTTCTGGGCAGCATAGCCTGTCCCTGAGAGTTTAGAGTCACCCATTCATGTCCCCTTTCACTCCAGAACCCTCAAGCAAATTACTTAACCTCACTGTGCCTTAGTTTTCTTATCTGTAACTTGGGTATTCACCCCTAGGGAAGCTCTGGGGATTAGAGAAGAGAGCAGCTCCCTAAGCCTTGTCGGCATAGCCAGTCTTCTCTACATGTCTGGCCCTCACCTGGAAAAGGGTATGTCCTGGGGCTGTTGAGGGGGGTTGCTAAATTAGTGCATGGAAGGCTTTGAGAACAGTTCTTGGTCAGCAGGTGGTCAGCGGTGCTGGACACACATTTGCAGCCTGCTCCGCCTGACTCTAGTGCGAACGCCTCCTCTCAGGATCCAGGCACCTGATGCCAGGGGTTGTATCAGCCTAGACTTGGTCCCAGTCTTACTGTTCCTGGCTTGGTGGGGCTGAACTCCTTTAGCAACTCCCATCACTCCTGATCGGACTGTGGCCCATCCTTCTACCCAGAGGCCTCATCTCCGAGAGCACTGCTTCAAGGAGACAAACTGACTCAGCAGGGCAGGAGATGGCAACATCCACAGGATTCAGAGGCAGGCCTTGGTTTATTTGGGGTGGCGAGACTACTGGCGATCCCTGAGGTAGGAAGAAGTCTTGCTCCAAAGAGAGCATCCACATAAACTGGTATGGGCCCCCTATACCCTCTGCTATTCCCTTTGGATGCCATGGCAACTTTTTGGGACTTTCTGATCCCTTCAACCATAACGTATTCTGATTCTTTGTCATGAAGCTCTCTTGTATATTCCAGCATGCTTAGTAGCATCCTACTCATTAGATTCCAGTACAACTCATGCCTGAACTTACAAGAATCAAAAATATCTCCAGATGTTGCCAAATGTTCTGAGGGCAAAGGAGGGGGTGGCAAAAGTTATCATTGCATAAACAAAGAGGTGTATGGATGTGGGTACCTCATCTCTCTCCTCCCCAAAGGTTTATGAGCCCTACATGGGCCTTCTGTGTCTTGCTTATCTTTATAGTCCCAATTTCTGTCACATTGATTGCTATAGTATGCATATAGTTCATGATTGTTGGATGGATGGATGGAGGGAGGGAGGGAGGGAGGGAGGAACCTGCCAGGGAAGGGAGACATTCATGGACAGTGATCTGTATGTATGTTATCTAAGCTACCAGAAAAGGTGATGATGCCTATGTTCCTTCCACCTGAGGCCATCTCTCTCTGCTGGCTTTGACTGAGATGGTGGTGCTGCCTCAGTCTCAGCCCCTGGCAAGGTCATTCTTCTGCTCCAAGTTCTCTGGGATGCAAGCAGTAAGTTTTTCATAAGGGCATTTCTTTCCCTCCTTCCTTCACTAACAGAGAGCAAAATCATGGAGCCTTCCAAGGTCTTCATGAGGCAGCCGCCGAACACACCAGGATACAGTGATAAGTGGCAGCATGGAGAATACAGTCTTGTCTCTGTCCTTGCCTTGGCCCACTGTCCATATCTGTCCAGCCCACTGGGTTAGTGCAGGTGCTCCAGTTTCTAAGGCATACCCTGAAAAAACCAGTGTTCATAGCTGGGCTCTGGTAAGTGGTGAGAAAGAACGTAGACCAGATCTCTGTGACATGCATGCTGGAAGTGCTTCAAACCTGTTGGGTGAATTTTAACAAGGATAACACCGTGGTATGAGGATTGGTATAGTGAATAAAGTTGGGCTCTGTCCTTTGCTGACTGGGCTTTCTCAAGCCCTCCCCCCACCCAGGGATGACCTTATGTTCTTGTTTTTTCCTGTATCCCCCTAAGGGAGGGTGGCCAACTGCCCTTTTATTTTTTTCTGAAACTGTCCCGGCTGTAGCACTTGTCTATGTCCAGGATCCCCCTAGTCCTTGGCAGACTAGGACCATTGGGCCCCCTTCCTAAAGACTCTCTCTCCTCAGGCTTCTGGGCCACTGAGAACTCACTGCATCACATACATGTGGGTGACAAAACCAGTGGCTCCATGTGCCCTCCATGCTCACCCACAGCCATCCTTGGGGGCAGAGGTGCTTGATAGTATTCCAAGGTCCTAGCCTCGCCCTGGTCCTACTGGCTAGGTAAGGGAACAGGCTCTGGTTCTGACATACTCAGATTCAGGTCGAGCCTCTGCATGGCCACTCTCTACCTCTTCATGGTAAGGGAAACAAATCCTATAAAATGGATGTACTTGTGTTGTAGGGCACAGTAACCAGTCACCGTAAACTAGGTGACTAAAAGCAACAAAAGTGTATTCTCTCCTTGTTCTGTAGGCCTGAAATCAAGGTGTCAGTAGTTCTCTCTGAAGTCTCTAGGGGAGGATCTTTCCGTCACCCCTGCCAGCTTGGGGGGGCCCCAGGTGGCCCCTGGCCATGTCAGCATCACTCCAGCCCTCACGACTCCTCACATGGTCTCCTCCGGTGTCTCTCAGTTTATGTCCCTCAAGTTTCCTCTTTTCATTTATAAGGACACCAGTCTTTGGATTTAGGGCCCATCCTAAATCTAGGATGGTCTCATTTCTAGATCCTTAATCACATCTCCAAAGACCCTTTTTCCAGGGAGGGTCACCTTCACAGGTCTCAGGGGATCTATGTGGGGGATACGGTGCAGCCCGCTGCATGGGATACTGCACAATTGTTGTGATGACTAAAGGAGCCAGTGCACATTACTCTTTTAAATATCTTAGTCCTTAGACTCAAAGGCGCACACACACTCGTGCATGTTCATATAAATACGTAGATCAGCATAGGCCCTGAAGGTAGAGAAGCCACTGTGGCAGGGCCCCTAGGTTTCTGTGGGTTCTCCTGTGATACTAGGGTATCTGTTGATCCCCTATGGGTTGGAGGAGCTGAATGGTATGAGGAAGCTTTGAGCACAGCCAAGGTGAGTCTATGAATTCGAGTCTTCCAGTGATGGCTCATAACAGGGCTCTGAGGTTGGGGGTTGCTGCTTTTAGTCCTTTGACTAGGTTTTCTATCCATAGGGACAAAAGCAAAAATGTTGGGCTGTAATACTGAAAGATATCTGTTTGTTTACTTTGCAGTTTAAAACCAAGTTCTTAGCCAGTATCCCTCAGTTGTTCTTTTTGAAAAACAGTTTTATTGTAACAATATTATAGTTTAAATAAATAGTTGTGTTTTACCCATACTAATTGTAATGATTATATGTTATTTTGTGGGAAATGGTGAAAAATTGTCCTAGGGGTGGGTCTTGAAGATAATGAATTTACCTTTTTGTGTAATATGTCTCTGCTTTTAATAAGCCTGTAATTTCCCCATGGTCCGGCAAGAAAGATCCCAAATTGCATTTGGGAAGTGTCAAGGAAAATAAGCTTTCTCTCTAAAAAGAGGAATAATTTCAATTACTCCTCAGACTATCATTTTGGCCCATTAATGCTTTCCCCATTTGCTGTTCACGCTGACATCAGGAGCTTTGCTATCAAAGAATATGACTGTCATCGCCTTTGTTGAAATAGGCCTTCCCTCCCCAGCTCCAAGGTCATTTTTTTGCGGCCTTGGGAGGGCCCAGCCACAGTGGATACAGCAGCACTGGCTGTATTAATGGCCTCTGGAAAAAAACAGCGGGGCTGGCTGGGGAGGAAGCCGAAGGGCAGGCGGCGAAGGTGGAGATGTGACGCAGGGCCCAAATTCCTTGCCAGCGCGTCTTGCTCAGGGCTGCGGTTGGTTCCACGGGATCTTGCAGGCTTTGTGCCGTTCCTGAGATCCCAGGACACCTCCAGCGAGGACAGAGTGGACCGCTGTCTGCAAAGCTCCCAGGAGAGCACGCAGCTATGCAAAGACCAGCTGGAGGAACTTCGCTGCTCCGTGGCCACTGCTCCGAAGCTGAAACCCAGCTGCTCCGAGGACGCGGTCCTGCGGGAGCTGCATGAATATGCCTGGCGATACCACCCCCTGACTCTGGGTACGAACACCCCAAACCAGCTTCCCCTCGGCGCTGGCTCTAAGCGCGCACCCCAGCAGGTCAGCCGCAGAAAGCGCAGAATCCGCCACTGCTGCAGATCTCCCAGCACTGCGTGCAAACGAAAGGCTCAGTTTCCTCTTGGGTGTAAGGGGAGGGACGCAGGCCTGGCCAGGCAGGAGCGCTGCTCTGAGCGCTCAGCTGGGCCCCCACGCTGCCCTGCCAGCCTTCCGAGCCTGGGTCCACTGATGCCAGTACCCAGTTGCTTTCTGTGTGCTCCCTTAGGTACTAGTTCTGGGGGAGTTTTGTTCCGAACACAAACAGTGACAACAATGATGACTTCATTATAGCAGAGTCACAACAATGATTCGACCCAGGTTACTTTAAAGCCTAAAAGAAAGTAATAGCCTGATTGGCTTTATTGTTATAATTATTTGGGGGACTTTTAAAGAACATATGACAACTTACGTGTTTTGGTTGCTTTAAATTTTTTCAAATAGGGCAAAGATTTAGCCCAGTTTGGGATTTAGCCCAGCTCTGTAACTACTTGCTGTATGACCTAAGGCAACTTGCTGCCCTTCTCTGGGCTCCAGTTTCTTTGTCTAGGGCAAGGGCTACATGCTCCTTAGGGTGCCTTCCGGCTCTGAGGTTCTGGGACTCAGTGGCCTCAGTGGCCTTCCAGCAACTAGAGGAGACAGTGGGGACTGTGGAACTGGCTCAAGGTCACCCAGCCAGCCAGAGTCCCAGTGAGGACCTAAAGGCAGGTTCCTGGTACAGCTGAGTCTGTGTGTTTTCTCCTGATTCCCCGATGCTTCTCTTCTCCCTCCAATATGTAAAGCATCACAGAAGGACGCTGGCAGCTTCTTCGCCGGCCTGAGGGAGAAGCAGGGCCTGTTTAAGAGTGAGGACGTGGACCTCAGACAGACTGGGCTTGAGTCTGGCCCTACCAATCCCTGGTCCTGTGACCCTGGCTGAGTCTCTCTGAGCCTCTGGCAAGTCTGTTTCTTCCTCCATCTATTGGAGGGAACAGTGGTGAGAAAATGAGATGATTTTACATGCCTGGGCCTAGAGCAGCTGTTGGGTGCCAGTGGGCTCTTGGGCTCTGCTCACTCTGCCACTCTCAAAGGCCTTCAGGAAGCATGGTGTCTCTTTACAGAATGCAAGAGCATGAAGAAACCTCCTCAGGAGCCCCCAATCCCTGGCTGGGCGGCCTTTCTGCCCCGAGCCAGGGTCACTGAGCTGGGCTGTGCCACAAGGCACACTGTCATGGCCGAAAACTGCTCTGAAGACTTCCTGGACATCAAGGAGCGGGCCAACAGGGCACGTCAGAAACCTTATGAGGAGTAAGTGCGGCTTGGGTCACAGCCCCAGGCAGCACGTTGAGGGAGAGGAGCGGAGCTCGCTGGGGTTCCCGGGTGCCACCTCCACACTGAGACTGCCCTGGGGTGACTAGTTATACGGAAGGGTCTCACCTGTCACTGCCTTGCTCTGCTCCCCGCCTGTGCTCAGCTCCCCCAGCTCCCTATGGGGGTCTTGCTATAGGATGGGGCGGGAGTGAAAACCAACAGGGCCACCTTGTCCCAGATGCTGAGGGAGGAGGTGGAAGGTAATACCAGGACACTGCATAGGCCGGTTCCTGTGGCCTCAGCCTCCCATCCCATAAGATGGAGACAGTAACTCTAACCTTAGGGCAAATTCTAAGAATTAGCAGTAAGTATACCATACTCCCCCAGCACCTGCATGTATGATGTTGATTCTTATTTTATCATTAAAAGAAATGACCTTCTGACTTTTGGGATTCCTTTAGACTATATGGAGGTGGCTCCACGCAACCTCCTGCTGCTTCTCCCAAAATTTTGCAGCATGAGGGGCCACTGCCCAAATACCCAGACTTCTCTATTTCAGGTAAGGGAAGGGTCTTTGCCTTCCTACTGCTATTCTTTCTTTCCTTCCTTCCTTCCTTCCTTCCTTTTGTTTTTTGTTTTTAGACAGGGTCTTGCTACATAATCTAGGTTGGTCTCAAACTTGCTTCCTGCCTTAGCGTCCCAGTGCTGGAATTACAGGTGTGGTCCACCAGTCCTGGCCTATTGCACTGGGAGGTGAAATTAAAGCAGAACTTAAAAGAAAATCAATTCTCTTAGCTGAAACCAGTCCAGCAGCTCCCCACTCAGGTTCCGCCCCCCCCCGTAACTGCTGACTTCCCCTAGGTACTCTTAAGGTAGACAGTCATTTCCTGTAAATAAAGTTTTGTAACCCTCGAGGAACCAAATGCTCTGTAAACAACTATGTTCTGAAAAAGTTTACGACACCCTGTTCTCATATGATTCATAAGACACTCTCTTCTTACGAGGCTGAATTATTAAACTATGTGCCTTTGTCCTGTTCTGGTAAACTCACTATGTCACTAGAAAGGCCAACCCCCCTTGGACTAAATACATAAAAACTAGAACTTTTCTATGTTCAATCGCTCAGCCTTGGGACACGAGTCTGATGAAGCCAGTGTTCACCTTAAGTAAGTCCTCCCGATTCCCATTTGGTCTCTCTTGTCCCTTAGAATTCTGCACAGAATGTTTGGAGAGACTGCTCTCCTCAGCTGGCACCTGCCTGCTACTCAGGAGGAGGGGTTTCTCTTCCAGGTGGAAGCTGCTCTGCTCTTGGAAGACCCCTGAGTGAGGACCCCAGAGCTCCAGTGACATGCGGCTGTGCTCAGACACCAAATATGTCGAGCAACAGGAAGATTTATCTAGAGCCACTGTCCCCAGCCAAGTATGCAGAGAGCTAGAAGCCTGCAGCCTTCCCAGGAGAAAGGAAAGGAGGTGGTATCAAAGCCTGCTGCTCTTATCTCAGAAGCAGCCTCTTGCCCACACCACAGTGGGCAGCGAGGAGGTTGAGCAGCAAGAACTCTTGACTGCTGTCTGCCTTCTGTTGTCCTGTGGGAATAAACAGGACCCTTCTCGGAGGGCCAGAGGATCTTAGGGTTGTCTTTCCCAGGTGTTGCTGACCTTGAGAAGGGCCAGGGAGAGTCATCTCTTTCTAATCCCTGAGATAAACTTCATAGTTGGGCTGGGCTTATCTCTGAAGCCCCCAGCCCAGCCCCCTACACAGTCTGTCCTTGTCAGCTATCCTGTTCCTGGCATGCTGGCATGACATGTCCTCAACATTGGCATAGGTGCCATGTCCACCCTACCCCTGATTTTTAAGAATCTCATTCTCCAGGAGGCTCCAGCTGTCAGATACCAGCCATATGAGTTTTCCAGGCTGCCCTAATAAAGTACTACATAATGAGTGGCTTTGGACAATAGAAGTTTACTGTCTCACAGGCTAGAAGTCCAAGATCAAGGTTGTTAGCAGGGTCTCATCCATCTGAAATGTGAAGAGGAGATGGTATTCTTTGCTGCTGTCATGGCTTGTGTTTAGATGGCCCCCAAAGCCTCATACTTTTTCTAGGTAGCTGAATCTAGTGTGTGATTGATTCATGCTGGGGCCTAGCCCAGGGGACTGGGACTAAGGGTACGAGTGCGACCCGCCCTAAGTGGTCCGAATAAGATACAAGGGCAGAAAGACGCGGTTAAGGTCCCTTGTTACCTTTGCTACCATGTGCGTGCCATGTTGTTTCTTCTCTTCGAAGCCTATGTGCCATCTCTGCCTTGGAGGCAGATTATGGGCTGATTTCAGCCGATTATGGGCTGAAACATCTACAAACTGATCAAATAAACCCTTCCTCCTTTAACTTTGGATGTCAGATAATTTGTCTCAGCAACAAGAGAAAAGTAACTAACAGCTGCGTAACTGTAATCTCTGCCCCCCCGAGTTACATGCTGTAACTTGGGTGTCCGTGCCTTCTCAGAGGTATCCTCTACGAAGACAGAAGTCATATTGGATTAGGAACCTGCTGTACTCCAATCTCACCTCATCTTAACTAATTCTACCTACAATAATCCTATTTCTAAATCAGTTGCATTCTGAAGGGCCATTTATATATTTGTTAAGTTTATTGGTACATTTTAGGTATACAATATGATAACATTCATCACTGGAATTTGTACCTGTACATAATATGTCTTGGTTCTTATTTTTCCCCCTTCCCCTGCCCTACATTTAACCCCTCCACCCTTACCTATTTACAAAGACTTTGTTTCCATTTTTTCCTTTTCTCATATTTATCCATTTCCCTTCTTTCCTTTCCCCACCTCTCCCACTTCCCCTTCCCCTTTGGACCTTTTCTTCCTATTTCACATTATCTAGTATACATTTTGATTGAAGGCCCTTTTTTGAGGGTTACCTTTCATCCCATGACACTGACCGCTTGCCGCTTGCCCTAACAGGCACTCTTCTGACTCACAGGGCAGCGTTCAGCACTTGGAAGAAATCAGAAGGAGCTCTGCAGCTTGGCATGGGGTGGGTGTGGTCTAAATACGAAGTGTCTCCCAAAGACGGAGACACTGAGGGCTTAATCCCTGTTGTTTAGATCTAAAATGCCCACCCCCGGAAGTCTCCCGTGTTCAGAGGTGGGGCTTTTGGAAGGTGATTGGATCATGAGGGTTCTGTACTTATCAGGGGATTAATCCATTGCTTTTGGGCCCACAGCTGCATATGGTGTAGAAAGTGGGACCTAGTTGTAAGAGGTGTATTTTTGTCCTTGGCTCCTCCCCTGTCTTTCTGCTTCCTAAGTGCTATGGGTTGAACAGCTTTCCAGCATGCCATTTCTGCCTCGAAGCCGGCTGCCATGTGTAGGTTGAACCTTTGAAAACCAGGAGGCAAAATAAACCTTCCCTTCTGTGTGGGTGTCAAGTATTTTTGCCCCAGCCACAGAAAAGTGACAAATACAGTTCTCAATACAGCCGTGTTCAGAGGCGGAGCCTAGAAAAGTGATTGATTGGATCACAAGGGCTTTAACTTCATCAGTGAATTAATCACCTTTATGAGATCATAATTTTGATGACATTGGCGGTGGATGATGGAAACTGGAGGTGGGACTTAGTTTAAGGGAGCCAATCATGAGGACATAACCTAGGTAAACTCTGTCTGGTTCCTGGTCACTGTGTCACTCTTTCTCTCTCCCTCTCTCTCTGTTTCCTGGCTGCCATGAGGTGAGGAGCTTTCACTTCCTTGCCCTTCTGCCATGATGTTTCTTCCTTGCCATTGGCCCTAAAGCAATGGAGATGTCCAGCCATGGACTGAAACCTCTGAAACCATGATCAAAATAAACTTTTCATACTTTAGGTGTTTTTCTTAATATTTTGTCACAACAATGAAAAGCTAAAACAGGGGCCTAAGGGACCATTGGCATCAAATAGTTCAAAAGTGCACAGGGTAAAACTGATGGGAGTTCTTCCAAAGGCAAGAACTTTTGTCTGGGCTCCCTGCCTTCCCAGGGTGCCATGGGTCAGAATCAGGAGGATGGACAACTTTGCTGAGAAAAAGGTTCCATCTTTGTTTTCACAGCTCTGAAAGTGTAGTTTGGTATTTCCTTCATTAATAAACATCAGCAACAGACACAGCAGGACCTGTCACCTCAGCTCCAGAGAAATCAGGGATTTTTTTATATCATATGATATTTGTATAAACAGCTAGAAATAATGTTAATGTTCATCTCTATTTTACAATTATAGTGGTTAGTAGAACTACTATTCTCTAATATATTATTCAATATAGGAAGAAAGAAACGCTTCTGTAGCTATTGCGCACAAATCTGTCCTTTTTAATGTTTGATAACATTTCTTTTGTAATCTTACATATTTTACTGTGCACATTATTCTGAGAAAAGGCTTGTAGGATTCACCAGACAGCCTGAGCTCCCAGAAATGCTTAAGGACCCTCGAACAGAGAAACAACCAAGGATGTATAGAAAGGGCGACTGTCTTTACAAAACAAACAAAGCAACAACATTATCTCAGCGGGATGTGGGATTACAGTATAGATGATCATTTAAAAGATGATGTGATGGAAGAATATTTAGGATACAGTGCATGAAAACAGAAGGTCATATAGTGTACAATAGCAGCAAAGCTATGTGCATACACAGACACACGCAGTGTAATTGCATTTTTTGTTTAATTGAAAGGGAGAGCTAACCTCTAACGCTAACAATGGTCATTTCATTATTGATGCTACTGGTTTTCTTAGTGCTTTTTCTGATTTTTCCACAGCCAGCAGGTATTGCTTTCATAATTAGGAAAAAAGGTTATCTTAAACATCTTTATTTGAATTGACTAAAAGATAAATTAAGCTTTTGGAGATTATATATTTAAAGGGAAAAAAGTCACACCTCAAAAGAAGGTAGTTGGCATTCTCTTCAAGGGACTGGGGCAAAGGTTGGTGATTTTTTTTGTTTTCTTAAAACTGTGGAAGAGTGACCTCATACTCCCAGAAAGAAAACCAGGAGATGGACTTCAAACTGCCACGGGTCACGTGGCCCAGCCAGCTGAATCTCTGAAGTCCCCTCAGAAATGAGTGACATGGAAGGCAGGTCTGCTTGGCCCCCTTCCTCAGACCCACAGTTTGCAGATGGCTGCATGGGGTCAAGGCCCTGGGGTGCTGGGACTGCTCTCATCTTGCTTTTTCCACAGTCATATCATGCATCGGTAATTAAGTCGATGACTAATTCATTTTGCTCTAACTTTTTTTTTTCCCAAAAAGTCCTTTATCTGTGAGATCAAAACCAAACCAGGGCCGAGGATGTAGCTCAGCAGCACAGCACCTGCCTGGCAAGCATGAGGTCCTGAGTTCAATCCCCATCGGTTCCAAAAACAACAACAACAACAAACCAAACCAACAACAACCACACAGGAGCAGGGATAACAAAGGTAATTTAGAAAATTCTTTAACATTGTCTACTTCTTCTACAACTTCCCGATTATGATCACCAAGGTCAATGTGCAAAGCTGTAACTCCTTTTGTTCGAGCAGTTCCATATTGTGGTTCTTTTCCTTAATCTTTATCCTTTCTCTTTCTCCCTAGCCTGTAATTTCTAGACTGTTGTCTGTCAGCCAGGGGAGATATAGAGAGGTGATTTCACTGCTCAGCAAATTATTGTTATTAGCACAAGCTGCATCCGTAATGAGTTCATTCTTGCTTCTAAAAACAATTCCATTACCTGATAAGACAAAATTTCCTGGGCTAACCGGACCTCTTGTCAGGACGATTAAACCTTTAGGGGTCACTTTTTTCTTTCTATGCAAGACAGCCCCTGGAAGCCAGCACCGGGAGAGGACAATGACATTCTCCATCCCCGCTCCATATCCCAGTGGTGACCAGCTGGCCCTAAACAGTATATCAATCATGGCTTTAACCTTATTTAGGCACAGCTGTGAAGTGTGGGAACGGGGCAGGCTTCCATGGTACATATCTCAATTCCACTTTTTTTTTTGCTGGCTGTGTGACTCTGGTTACTTTCCTTAACCTTTGAGCATCAAATTTCTAATTGCAAAATGAAGATAACAAAAGAGGCTACCTAGTAGCATGGTTAAGAAGATTAAAACAATAAGCAGGGGTGGAGCAGGGTGAGTAACTTAGTGGTAGAGCATTTGCCTAGCATTTGGGAGTACTTGGTTGTTTTGATCAGAGAGAGAGAGAGAGAGAGAGAGAGAGAGAGAGAGAGAGACTGAGAGTTAGGGTCACATAGATAATAAGTGGAAGACCCAGGCAGACTGAGGCCTGGTCTGTATGCTTAACCTTTAAAGCACATGGATCTCCTCCTTGGCCGTTTTCACAGTACTATGAGATACTCGTAAATGAGTCACGGTTTCACACAATCAGTTCCAAAAGATAAAATAGATGAGAAGACAAGCAATAGGAATACAGTGTAATAAACTTGAGTGAGGGACCCAGCACCACCGGGTTAGGATTGTTGCAAGCCAGGCTTTTAGGGGTCCTCCTGCCTGTTGGTGCCACCTAACTGCTGAGTGATTTTTTTGCAGGAAATTTAATTGCTCCAAGCTTCAGTTTTCTATTATAAGATGATGCTAACACCTTCCTCCTGAGCTTGTTTTAGAGGATTAAATGAAAAAATGCACACAAAGGGCTTAGCAGGACATTTTGCAAGCATAAAATTTGCAGGCCTCCTGTTTCCTGTTGACCACAGCTAACAGCTCCTGGAAAGAAAGACAACAAAGGCAAAAGCTAAAAGGCTCAGTAAAGGATGAAGACGGGACTTCTTCATCTCCACACTCTGTTCTCAGGCCTTGCAGCCCAGCCTCCTGTCCCACTCCATGAGTTAGAAGAGTTCCAGTCTTGGCTTCTTTCTTCCCAGAAGGCCTTTGGGTTCCTTGAGCAAATTACTTCTCCTGAAAGCATCCCAGGCTTGCCCTGCTGCCAGGTGAAGGGTGAGCACTGCTATTGTTGGCGATGCTGACCCTGAAGGCAGAACCCCCAGCCATCTGCCCTCTCCTGGGCAGCCTCCTCTTTGCAGCTGATGGGGTGGGCAGGGTACTTGAGACCCTCTTGGGGCTCCCCAAAGCAGTTCTCCTTTCCAGAAAACCATGCATGTTTACATTCAAATAGGGTTTGTCTGGATTCTCCAAAGAGTGGGAGGCAGCAAGCGCCTCACCTCTCCTGAACTGCTTCGGGCACCATCTGGAAAGGGCCCCAGCCTGATGTTCTTCAGCTGTCATTTCTGACAGGCACCATCCTGAAAGCCACACAAGGGAACCCTCTCTGGGTCTCTCTAGCTTCAATGGGGCTCTCTGCCTTCCACAATCTCAGACCCTGTCAGGCTCTGGGCTCTGTTAACAGTGGCCTGAAACCACTTCCATTTGCTGAAACTCACTCCCACATTTTGTGAGCATTTAAAGTATTTGTCAGTCTAGCTCACTAATTGCATTTCTGATAATTTTATAATTCCTGTGTACATTTGTTACATCTGCAGCTTTGAGAAGTTGGGGTTGTTTTGCTTTCTTGTTCTTTTCCTCATTTTATCTATTTAAGAGCACTGTGAGGACCTTTTTAGCCAATGTGTCTGAAAACTTCTTCTATTACATTGATTGTCTTGAAAGCAGCATTTTATATGAGTGCTATCTCAGCTTCCTGCTGTGAAGGTCATAAATCACTAAGGCCTTCTTTCTAAGCCAGAGTTGAAAACGTTTTTTATAAAGGGTCAAATAATAAATACTTTACGCTTTGTGGGTCATATGAGCCATTTTAGTAGATGTTAAAGTTTAGATCTAAAATGGCCCTAAAAGTTTCATGTGTTTGGAAGGTGACTGGACTCTGGGGTACAATTCTCATCAGCGGACTCATCCACATTCATGGTAGCTGAATGTACCATGAGGAGGTGGGGCCTGGTTGAAAGTCAGTCACGGGGTATGTGTTCTGGAGGGGAGTACTTTTGCTTCCTGCTCCTTTTTCTCTCTGTTTCCTGGCTGCCATGAGTTGAGCACCCTTTCTTTGCCATGCCCTGTTGCCATGCTGTTTTTATTTTTTTATTTTTTTGGTACCAGGGATCGAACTCGGGACTTTGTGCTGGTGAGGTGGGTGGCAGAACCACTGAGCTAAATCCCTGGCCCTTTGACATGCTGTTTCTACCTTGGAGTCAGTGGACCAGGGACTGAAATCATAAGCCAAAATAAATCTTTAAATTGCAGGCATTGCATATTTTTCGGGAAAGTGACTAATACAGCAGGAAGGCAGCTTGTGACATTATATAAACGACTGATAGCTGCTATGTTCAGATAAAACTTTGTTGATAAACACTGAAATTGTAATTTCATATAATTTTCATGTATCATGAAATATTCATCTTTTGAATCTTTAAGAAGCCATTAAAAAATGTGAGAGTCATTTTTAGCTGGGAGGGACATACAAAGAACAGTTGGCCGTAATTCACCCACCCCTGCCATTAAACCACCACTCAAGCACGATGCTAGCCAGAATCTAGTTGTGATTAATTTTGTTTTCAGTGTGGGTCAGGCGTGCATCCCTTTGAGAAACACCCCCTTGGAGGATTCCAGAAACAGAGTCTCCTGCAGCCAGAGCATTGAGAATACAGCCCAAGCCCATTGCCAAGAGGGAGGGGGCAAAGAAAGATTTGAAGCTTGCATTAGCTGGGAGTAAGCCTGCAATGGCTTCAGAGAAAAGGCAGAAACAAAGGCCTGAGAGAGTCTTTTCATACCCTGCATTAAAGATAAAATCTAATTTAGATGAAAATGGATGCATAGAAATTAAATGTGTGCGTGTGTGGTTTTTGTTGTCAAGCCATATATCCTGTAATGATAGCTTTACTAAATTTATTCCCTTGCCTTGAAAATAAAGATGCTTTTTGAAATTTGATTTTGTTGTTTTAGCTTTGTGAATAGTACAAACTTCATTTCTGTCCTGCCTCAAACAAAAATAGAGCATTAAAGTGTTTAAGATGCAATCAAAGGCTTGCTGTGAGTGGTACAATATTAAAATAACAGAAAAATCAATTCAATTTTTATTTTGAACATGATTTGTCGCAAATAGCATTCTAATAGATAACGCTGATTATATGGTAGCAAATGTAATTTATATATACTGAGCGCTGGGCCTTTGTCAGAGTCATCATTAAGGAATTTGACGCGTATGCAGGAGAACAATAAATGTCAACTGAAATACATACCAGCTAGATATAAATGGGATGCTGAAATGCATGAGGCTGGTACACACTATACTTATAAGTAATAATATGCAGTCTAAAGTAGTTTGGGTTTTCAAACAGAAACTCTTTTTATGTTGTCATTTAAAATATCTCATATTTTGGAGGTCAGGAATAAATGGCGCTATTAGCATTAAAAGCTAGTAAAAGAGAAAGTAATTTGTTACTCATTTAACATAACATTTCATGAAATAGCTTTGTAAAGTATTCATCCCCCCCCCCCCCCCGCCAAAGGCTGAGAAGACAGGATGAAGATGCCTGATTCTCAGCAGATGACTTAAAAAAAAAATCACACTTTTGTTACCATTAACATCTTGATTCAGTAAAGACTTCGTGGAATTATGAGTCTCGTGCTCGGGAAGGTTAGTGGCATGGAATAAAGGCTGAGTACATAACTGTGGTCTCTGCTGGTCCAGCAGGGTTCTGCCCAGGTCTGCATCAGGAAGGCCATTTGCTGCGGGGATGACAGTGTGACACTAGGGACAAGTGACGAGGCCGTCAGGAAGTGAACATGGAGGGTTCCTTGTGCCAGAGAAGGGAGGCTCTTTCTGTGGGTCTTGGGAATGGTGGCAAATAAGTCAGGATTTGAACCCAAATACAGACATAGGAACACCACGGGGGAGTCAGCCGTAGAGAGGCACCCAGTCACCTTTCACCTCCACAGGCCCTGGGCTCCAGACGATGCCAAACTTCATCCACATGGGCTCCACGCAGCCCCCACCCCCAGGATCAGTCTGTGTCTCTCTCCTTTTTCACTTAAATTTGGATTAAAATTACATAAAAATTACATTAAAAAAATCAACAAGCACCATTATAACTACTAGGAATTTTGAAGGATCAACTTCTATCTTGTATTTTCTTGAAATCCTTCTGTAATAAAAAAGAAATAAGACATTAATGGTCATTTAAAGTGTCCTAACTTGTCTTCTGGGCCATGGTTTGACATTTTGAACCGTGAATGTGGTGAGTAGTAGTATTTTGTATGTGAAGATGCACAAAGAGGATGTTTCTATCCTAATAGTATCTTCAGGATGCTTGCTCTTCTCTTCAAGGGGACATTTTTGGGATCTACCTATGTTGGTACATATGGGTTGTAGCTCATTCTTTTTCTTTGCTAAAGTTATATTTTGGGTAATTTGATGGGCTTGAATGTTATTTCCTTGGTTTCATTTGCATTCCTCTAATTACTAGTGAGGTTGAATCTCAAATATTTATAATTTAGATTACCTCAGCTATGTTTTGGATGTGGTTTTCCCTCAAAGCTTCCCATGCTGGAAGCCAGGTCTCCAGTATATTGATGTTGAGAGGATTTTTAAGAGGTGGGGTATAATGGAAGGTGATTAGGCCATAGGAGTCCCACCCTTGGCAAGAATTACGTCCTCTATAGGAATGAATCAGTTCTCATGGGACTGCATTAGGTCCAAGGAGATTGGGTGGTTATAAAGTGAGTTTCACTTTCTTGGCTCTTTCTTGCCTTTGTTCCCTCTCATACATGCTTCTGTACCTGCCTGCTTACCTGCCATATTGTGACACAGCCACAGGGTCCTCACCAGGTGGCAGCACTGTGCTATCAGAAATTACCAGTCACCAGAATTGTGAGCCAAATCTATTTTCTTTGCACATTACCAGCACGGGGTAGTTTGTTAAAGTGACATAAACAAAGCATCCTCGATATGGCTTACCCTCTCATGTTCTTTGTCCATTTTTCTGCTGTGTTATTCTTTTAAATATTCTGAATTCTAGTCTTTTGTTGTGTCCACTTCAAATACCTTCTCTGAGGTCATGGCTTGTTTCATTTCTCTGTCTTCAGTGTCTTTCTTACGCTTAAAGAATAACTCAAGCCAGTCAACCCTTCTTGTTTCACTGAGAGGCCCTATGGCATGTGCTCTGCATGCATTGCCTCATGTTTAATCCTCAGCAGCCACCTTGTGTGATATGTAAATTGCATAAATATCTCCAGTAGGAAAATTTTGGAAACTATCTACATGCTCCTCAACAGGTTCCACCATCTATACCATGAGTATCTAACAGTGGAATCTCTGAACCCCTATGAAGAATGAAGAGGCTCTTTTTGTGCTGCTAGAGAATATATTCAGTTTATTGTTAATGAGAAAAGCAAGCTGCACAGCACTATGTATAATATTCTACTATTTATGCTTGGACAAAAACAGTATGGCTGGGGTGAGGTGTGTGAGATAGATACATATGTATACGCAGACTATTTCTGGGAAAAAAAAAACCCTAAGCTGTCTCTGAGGAAGAAGAACTGAGACAGTTTAAAGACACAGGTAGAAGGAGACTCGCCTATTATAAGAATATGCAGCCGTATTATTTGAATTTTCTTCCATGTGCATGTATTAACTTATAACAAGCTCTTCCTTCATGCTGTAGGTGGATTTCAGCAGAAATCATAACAGTCTGGAGTTACACATGTCTCTGGCTGCTTTTATTCGATGTCTGCCTCCCACCCATTAGATGTTAAAGATTGGGTGGGCACTTGTGGGAGCAACAATGTCCCTTTAAAACCGCATAGCACTTTATAGTCTAAGGGAATCAAATATGTGAGCACAGGCCACAAAAAGTGCCCTGAAGAGAGCCACATGGTGGAGGTGGGTGGGGGGAAAATTCCAGACATCCCTTGAGCAAATTTGGTTCCACTCTCAACAATCATTTCCCAAATGTGACTGCGGAACATGGAGAAAGTTGAAATAACACCTCAACCTCAGACCAAGTACACTCAGCCATTTATTACCACCAAGAGACAAAAGCTGCCCTGTGCTTTTAACAAGGGAAAAGAGACTGTAAGACGTCTTCTTGCACAGTGTCGCTGCTGCAAAAATTATACCTGTGGAGAAAGAGTTACAGCATGAGGTTCTTTTGCTGGTGGAGATGCAATGTTTAGTAAGTCAACAGTACCCCCCCACACACTTTGACTGAAGAGTTTTATGGGCTCTTAATGTGCTGAACGTGAATCAGCCACACAGAACCAAAGCTTATAATTGGGGTCTCAGGGGGATCTTCTGGTCTGGCCTAGCCATGAGTTCTAGTGGCCAGTGGTGTCTCAGCTGCTGGCCCACAGATGACTTTTTCTGTTCAGTCAGGATCAGAGGGACCCTCATTCAGTGCCTCTGGGAATGTAAAACATGGCAACCACTTTGGAAAGCCTTGCAGTTCCTCTAAAGGTTAAACAGAGTTAGCATAGGACCCAACCACTCTGCACCTAGGTGTATCTGCTCAAGAATGAAAACACAGGTCCACATAAAAACTTACACGTGAATGTTCATGGCTGCATTATAATAGTCCCCAAGTAGAAACAACCCAATGTCTATCAACTGGTAAATAAAATGTGCTATATGCATATAATAGAATATTATCTAGCAATAAAAAGAATGAAGTACTGATACATGTTGTTTGGAAGAACCTTGAGAACATTATGCTAAGTGGAAGAAGCCAGTCACAAAGGACTACATACTCTATGATTCCATTCATATTAAATGTTCAGAATAGAAAAACCTGCAGTCACAAAAAGTAGATTAGTGGATGCCTAGGGGTGGGGAAAGGGATGTGTAAATTGAAGGGTGATAGCTAACAGATGTGGAGTTTCTGGGATGATGAAAATGTTCTAAAATTGATTGTGGTAGTCACTGCAGCATTCTGTGACTATGAAATAGTACACTTGAAAGGGTGAATTGTATGGTATGGAAATTATATCTCAATAAAGTTGTTTAAAAAATAGTAAGGAAGGTTATCAGTTTTGAGGGGATGGAGCCTGGTCAGGTTGGGGCAATCACCAAGCCATGAGAGTCAGGGTACTACTGGCCTCCACTTTTGTTCTTGGTGTCTTTGCCTAAAGGAGTACCATGCACTAAGCCAGATTCTTCAGGACTTAGCTTCAGAATGCTGCTCCTTGATGAGGGAACCGGAGATGTGCTTGGGATATACAGGGTGTGAGCTATTTTGTGCTAATAATTCCACCCCAGCTAACTACTGTGGGATCCAGACACCTCCACAGTGCCCTGCACTGCGAGACACCATGGACTCCTCAGCCGCCATCCAGCTGTGCAAGAGGGTGGGCATCAGGAAAGAGCACGGGGTTAGGCATCAGAAGACCTGGGAGCTGGCCACTGTGCCTCACACTCGAATTCTGTGCCTCAGTAAACCAAGTAATGGCCTGTCTACTGTCACATCAGACCTTTCCAACAACACACCAAGGAATCGGGATAATTATCTATTTTGTAGCCAGCAAAGTTAAGTCACACAGCTGAGCAAGGTCTTGGGGCGTGTGTGTGTGTGTGTGTGTGTGTGTGTGTGTGTGTGTGTCTGTTTGGTACTGGGGACTGAACCCAGGTCCTTCATGTTGAGCTATATCCTTTATATTTGGAGCCAAGGTCTCACTAAGTCTCTAAACTGTCCAGGCTGGACTTGAACTTGCAATCCTCCTTCCTTAGTGCTGGGATTATAGGCACACATTACCACACCCAGCTTTTGGTGTGTGTTTGGAACATTCTGAAGTCCAAGATTTTTCCCTTTAGTTTCTCTATGTGACTTTAAACAAGATACTCAACTTTTCAAATGTCACTTCCTTGTCTTAAAATGAGAGAGAGAAGTCTATATTTCATTTGGACTCTAACATCCCATTATTTTCGGATTGTCCCCTTTAGAGGTGTCCTTTCTATAGTTCAAAAGCAGTTCCGTTCTCTCCCAACTCCTAGCAAGGAAGATTCTATTCCCCCAGATTGAGGAGAGTTCGCACTGTGAGCCAGACTGCCCTCACAGTTTACATCTCTCCCGCGCCACAGTCTCCACAGAAACCAATTTACATGAAGAACCAACTGAAACTAGCCCACAGATCCCTACTGCCCTGCTATCAACTACTTCCTAGATGTTCTCCTTGTTGCTTGAGAGGAAACTGTCTCATGTTTGCCTGTTTATTAAATACATGCCTCATAACCAATGCTTTGGCTCTTCCAAGTTAAATATCCCTAAGGAAAATATTTGATTGTGCAAAGTAAATCAGATGGGTAGATGGAGAGTGGAGATCATAGTTGGGTAGATTAGTGGATGGAAGGGAAGAGGAAAGGCTGGCTGGATGTCCGTAAGGATGAGGAAATAGATGTCTGAATGGGTAAATGCATGTACAGGACAAGACAGAAGAATAGATGGATGGGTAGATGAATAGACAAGTAGATGGCTACACAGATGTGAGTGGGCTGTTGGATATACGTATGTATGCATAGACAGACTTATACATAAATATCATCAAACTTCGATGGAATGAAAGATACGCACTCGGTCCCATGTTTACCACTCTGCACTGTGATTTGGGAAGCTCCCAGTTCGGGCCGGAAGAGATTTATCACATTGTTGTTCCACAGGAACTTAACTTTGTGGATTTCTCCAACATTGAAGTCTACGTCAATGTCACGTGTATGCCTGGCATGTGGTTTAAGGGCGCCACTGAAAAAATAGGCATAAAATATCAGCTGGGTGTATGAACACCTGGATGGCAGAATTCCACTGTTTCTCCGAACAATGGCTTCTGTTGTTGGTTTTCTGCAAAGACCTGGAATGACTCAATATACATCCAGGTACTGTCAAACACAAATATGTTTTTGTAGAACACATTTTTCATGAATCCTGGACTTGAGATTTCCACTGTTTTCGTTTGTCCCTAGAGAGAAGTGACATATTTGGGGTATACAATAACACTGTAAGTCTGCTCTTATATGGAATCACTTGGTGCGATGTCTTTTGTTTAAAGATGCATGAAGTTCAGCAGGTGCCATTTGTTAACATCTGATGTGTGGCACAGGAAACGGTTAAATTTCACTCACATGTTAAGTTATAAAAGTTAGTCCTTCTCTCTGGGACTCACTATTTTTATATGTAAAACAGATGATATTTTAAATATTTGATTAATACATGTTTGCAGTACATAATTTTCATATTCATCATGGGGAGTTGGTACTTGTATTAACATACCTCAAGTCTCTTCATTTCGCCTTTCCTCTACTCCTTCTCCACTCTCTTGATCTCTAAATCCCCTTCCCATTTGCCAAATAGCTATCTCCCTGTTTCAGGCTGTCCTTTGTTTTGCTCTTTAAACTATTTAAAAAAGAGATGATTGAGCTAAATGAGACTTCCTTCCTGCTCTGACAGTCCAGGATTCAATGGTTCTGTAGAACAAATGCCTAGGTTTATAAAGCAGTTTATACTCAATCTTTGATGAATAATCTATGATGGAATGCATAGCCATTGCCATTCACTATGGAACTTACTTGAAAATCTCATATTGTTTTGAGTCTCCATTTTTTCCAAACAAAGAGACCTTGATGTACCCTTTCAGGTTCTTTTCTCCAGACAGTGTGACTGATACCTTATACCTCCAACCTGGTCAAAGAAATCCAATCAGTTCAATGAACTTGTCTTATTGAAACAATGATCCCAATATAAGCATTATTTTTCTAAGCTCTGAATCCCCCCATGGGTGAGAGGTCAGGGGTGATGTGACTAACGGTTTCTTCCAACAGACTTGGGACACAAGAATTCAGATTCTGGGTTGGGGTGAAGAGACACTGAGGGCAGGGAATTCTATATATAGTTCAGGACAACAAACGTGCCTTGACAAATAAAGGGCAATGCATTACTGTGTACAAGTACTGTAATACAAGAGGGAATGGACTCAATGTTTGTGTCTCCCCAAATTTAGTATAGCAGAGGGGGGCCTTTGGGAGATAATCAGGTAACAGGGGGGAGCCCCTGTGAATGGGATTAGTGAAAGGTACCCTAGAGGACTCTCTTGCCTTCTTTCCACCCAGTGGGAGGATACAACAGCACACCAGCATGCACCAAAACCTGACCATGCTGGCCCCTGAACTTGACCTTCTAGCCTCCAACACTGTCCGAAATATATTTCTCTTGTTTAAATAACACTTCATCTCTGGTATTCTGTTACGGGATCCTGAACTAAGACACTTGGTTGCAAGTGGCTTTTTCACTTTGCTTCTCACTTAAGATGTCTTAAATGAGTTTTTCTCCTCAGTTCATAGAACTGCATTCTTTTTAAAAATGGTTATGCATAGTGTTTAATCTATACCATTGGGCTATTTTCCAATCGGTGGACATTATAATTTCCTCCCTCAATCTTTCGTTATTAAAAACAATGCTACAGTGAGCATCTCTGGACACATCTTATGCACACATGGTGCATTCTGAGAAGCAGAGTGGCTGGGATAGAGTAATATGCTGTGAGACTTTATAGATACTGCCAAGCTATTCTGCTTTATGATAAATACAGGATTATATGAAATACTCCATGTGAAAAGTGTTTTGTAAAGTGCCTCATTTTTTAAAATGTAAAATTCATTTGGTAACTAAGGATCTTCTATACAGACATTATGTGATATTATTTATAGCAAATTAATCTTCATTTGTGCTGTCATGTACTTTTCAGTGAGAGGCTAGATAAAGTAACAGCAACCACAAAAACAGTGTGCATGTTTGTAAGACTAGTATGATAACTGTCACTAGGGTGACTTTTGGACTTGCAATGATTTTGCGTCAGTTACCCTTAAGTTTATAGATGTGGCCCCCCTGTGCCTAGGGGTGCATAGACGTGTGAGCCAGCCAGAGCCCTCATTGTTCTTTACTGTGCTGCTGATCAGTATTATTAGTTAGAGGGGTGAATGTGAAGCCCAAGACAAATGCCATTCTACTGTCTTACATGACAGCTCAAGCTGGTTGTGGCTGAGTTTCTGTCAACTGCTACCAAAGAGCCTGACTAAATAAAGCTGGCACACCTTTTTAAATTATTTGCAAGAATTTTTAAGTGAGTAAAATGGAAACTTACGAGTAAAGTTACCACTATCTCCTGTGTTCAGAAAGTAGGTTTGTTCCACAGCACTGGTTTTCCCCTGAAACTGGTCAGCATAGTGCCCCATTGTGGGGCATCCTTCAGCTGGACAAGGGAAACAGCCGTTCTAGTTGAAAAAAATATAATTTGTCAGTTAGTAGTAGGCCTTTGATGTGCTCATTCTGTCAACCAATTCGTCTTCTCATCTGTTTATCTATCTTTACCTATCTATCCATCTACCCACTCATCTCCATCCATTCTCCCATCACCAGTTATCCTTGCACTCATCCGTCCTCCCATCCCACTGTCCACACACACATGCATCTATCTACCCAGGCCCCAGCCCAGGCTCAGAACTGTGTTAGACTGTACTTAGTACCCAACAAAAAACTTTGAAAAGTTACGGTACAACGGGAAGACAAGCCATATATAAATTTAAAATATGAAAGAGAGATGCAAGACAATGTCTCTAGGGAGATGTAAATGGGAAAGACAACAGTTATTTTTAAAAGGGGGACAAGGGAAGACAGTTATCATTTTCACTTTAATGTGAATTATTTCTCCAGACTAGTTAGTTCCCATTCAGTGCTCCCCAAGTGGGAGTTCATTAATTAGGCTTGCAAACAGGTGAGGACTTTATGAAACAGGATCTTTTCCCTCTCTCTGTTCTTTAACTTCGTATGCATCCCAAATGCATGGTGTGCATAGCTCTTTTGCAATTTGGAGAGCATAGGACAGGTGCTGAAGGTCACATCATCACACATGCACCAATAATAGCCAACGTGGCCAAGGCTGTTCACTGAACACTCACAGACCTTGGGAATCAGATACCAGGTCCCTTTGACCCTTGCTCACCTCAGAATGTCAAGGTCAAAAATTGTTTTGAAAGGAAAAAATACAAATTCAAGTGAATTTTTATTTTTGAGAACAAAAACTTAAAATCTTGAATTTTTGCAACTCTGTAATAAAGGACTCAAGTAAGGAACATCAATAGAAAGTCACACTTTTCGCTAGGTTCCAACAGAAACTAAAACCTTTGCCCTAATAGATTATTTAGGGGAAATAGAAATCTGGAAGGCACCACCTTAACCACATAATCAAAGCTCATGTTATCCAATAATGGACAAAATGCCATGAACTTAGGCACTGAGTACCTGAGTTTCTGTCAATCGCTAGCAAAGGTCCTGACTCAATAAGGCTGGTACACGTGATTTAGATAGATTGTGATTGTGACTGAGAAGGAGATAATGTCACCCATAGAATCACAGAGACATAATCAACCAATTTCAGAGTGTGGGATGGTCTACCAAACATCTTGCCTGGACTCTTCATAATTTTCCAGGTCCTCGAAGTCCAAGGAAAAAATGGGAAACTATTTGAGATGAAAGGAGACTAAAGAGATAAGACAATATATGCAATGTAATAAAAAAAAAAGGAAAGAAAAGACAGAGGAAGAAAGGCAGGAGGGTAAAAGGAAGGAAGGAAGCAAAGAAGGAAGGATGTGAGGAAAGAGAAGGAAGGAAAGAGTCAAACAGCTCTAGAGAACATTATTTGGATAACTGGAGAAGTTTGAACATAGACTATATATTAGAGAATACTAGTGTATCAGAGCTAAATTTCTTGAATGTTGTTCTATAGCAGGATGTTGTTCTTAGGAGATAAATGCTGGAGTATTCGTGAGCAGAGTGTCCTAATATCTTCAGTTGAGGAGCAAAGTACATATATGCACACACATATAAAATGTTAGCAGTTGATGCACCTGGGGGAATGAATGGATGTAACGGGCATTCACGTGCTCTTTTGTCAGACTCTGTGGAGACTTGAAGTTGTCATAAAAGAGAAAGCGAGCATCCTGGAGTGGGCCCAGAGCAGCCAGCTCTACGCCTCTTCCCTTCACTCCACCCTGTCCCTGCAGGAGGCCTCAGCTTTTCCATGACCTCAGATCATTCATGCAGAGTCACACTGTCTCTTGTTCTAAGCCACAGGGACAAAACACCAACAACAGGGCCACCACCACTTTCCTGGGCCCAGTGTGACCTACCTCCTGGAACTCCTGGTAGGAGGCACAGGGGTAGCCCAGGAAGCCATCAGGGTTGAGGATGCTGCTGGAATAATACTTGTAGCTCTGTAGGTGGTTGCAAGCGACAACATTGCTGATTCCTGAGAAAGGTGAGACCATGGGAACTGGAGGAGGTCTATTTCCTTTGAAGTGTGGCCCCTTCTGACTCCCCACTTTTCATGAATGGGCATTTGCTGAGGAGGACTACTGAAGGCCAGCCAAAGCTGGGAGGGACAAGTCTAACAGCAGTTTGTCCGATGCCCCAGGGGCTGGGCAGGTAATATGAATGAGGAAGGCCAAGTGTCAGTAGGGAGGGAAATGGAGAGAGAGAGAGAGAGAGAGAGACAGAATACATAGTTGGCCCTCCTTATCTATGAATTCTTCCCTTTCCCCCTCCCCCTTCCCTTCCCTTGTGTTCAACCAATCACAGGTCAAAATGTAGTTAAGCCGATGAAGGTTATATGTGAGCTGAACACAGGAGAATTTCTCTTGTCATTATTCCCAAGATAATACATTATATATTATATATACCAATTATTTACATAGCATGTATGTTGTATGAGGTAGTATAAGTAATCTAGAGATGATTCATAGTGCACAGGAAGATATATGTAAGTTATATGCAAATGCTGCCCTGTGGTATATAAGGGATCTAGGTGGGTTCTGGCCCTGTGGAGATCCTGGAATCTCAGATACTGAGGGATGACTGAATAGGCACTGCAGAGAGACAGACAGAGACAGAGACACACAGGCACACAAAGATGGTGACAGTGGCTTTTGAAAGGATCCTACATAGCCCTGCCAGATGTTAATGGCCCACATTCTTTGCTGATTTTTCATGAGAAGCAAGGATCCTGTTTCCCATAGAAGCCTTTCCATGTTTCAGGGATGGCAGTGAATTCCCACGTTGAAGAAGTCAGCAGGAGGCCCACCCACCACTGGGGTGGATTGCATTGTGCCACGCACAGGGACCCTGGACCACGTGGGCAGGACAGGCGTTTCCCAGGGCAACCTTTTCTGCGCCTCAGTGCCCAGGCTGAGCAATTCCTCCACTTTGCTGTGCCGAGCACAAGGCAACTCTGGCTACCCTTCCAGGGCGTTTTAGTCACCATCTCTCTCTCTCTCTCTCTTTTTTTTTTTTTTTAAGACAAAGTCATTTGGTTTGGAAAATTGTTTTTTTGTTTTTCCAGCTACATGGTACAAAACTTCCCAGGGACACTGTAGAAATCAGTATGGAGATACCTCAAAGAGCTAGGACTGGAAGACCCATTTGACCCAGCTATTCCCCTGCTGGGTAACTTCCCCAAAGAATTAAAAGAATCATACCATAGTGCTATATGTGCACCCATGTTCATAGCAGCACAGTTTGTAATAGCTAAAACTTGGAAACAGCCCAAATGCCCATCAACTGGAGACCAGATAAAGAAAATGTGGGTATTTTTAAAAAAATAAAATGGAGTACTATTCAGCCATAAAAAATGAGAAATTAGAGACATTTATAGCTAACTAGATGCACACTGAGGCAATACTCTTAAGTGAAATAAACAGGACACATATGTGTAAATACCGAATAGTTTCTCTGGTGTGAGAAACTGAAAGTGTAAATAAGGACTAAAAGGTATAATAGATACTGTGAAATAGGAAGAAAAGGGCCAAAGGGGAAGGGGAAGTGGGAGGGGTAGGGGAAAGGAAAGAAGGGAATGGAATTAATATGAGAAAATGAAAAAATGGAAACAAAGTCTTTGTAAATAGGGAGGAATGGAATAAGAACCAAGAGAGATTATGTAAAGGTGCAAATTCCCAATGATGAATGTCATTCTATTGTATACCTAAAATGTACCAATAAAATAAAATTTAAAAAAACAAAAAACCCACAAAACTTCCCATGGAGTAATCCGCAGTAATCACACACTGGGGACTATTCTGGGGTGATCTGGTGGGCTGTATGTTACAGCCCTCAAGAAAGAAATGCGTTCCTTTGTGGCCAGGGTGGATTCACTATGCCCACGGCCCAGCATCTTCAGGCCGGCTGGCCAGGTTCTGATTGCCCGCAAGGCTCTCACCACCAGACAACAGAAACTGTTTTAAACTTAATTGTTTCTTTCCTCCCAAATTGCTGCCCAGGGACCCCATAATAGAGAAGAAAGTGGATTTAATTGTTCTCAGTGCCAGCACCTGGGTGACTCCCAATGCGACACAATAGAAACACACTGCAGCATTCACGGGCTTGTTCACTCCAAATTGCCTCTTTAATTAAACCCGGGCTCACTCCTATTATGTGCACCCTTCTCATCATTTCTGGGAGGGGCAGCTATTATTGTGATTCTGGGGCTCCTTCAGGGCAAGCCGAACAGCCATGTTCTCCAGAGAGTTACCTGGGGCGGGGCCCAGAAGTCCAGAGCTCCATTTATTTGTTGGTGGATGCTGGCAGTTGCCTTAGCCACCCTGCTCTCTGATGCTAAGCACACAGAACTCCATTTAACACAATGTACTTAGTGCCTGCATTGAGCGAGCCCCCAGCAGGGGTAGTAGAGTGTTTGGGTGCCCAAGACACACTCTTTCCTTAGCTGTGGGGACCTTCTAATTCAGAAAAATAAAGACAAATAAAAATGACTACAGATCAAAAGCCTCCTCCTTCAGGGAGGAAAGTGAAGTGGGGCCTCAGAAGGGGTGAAAAGAATAAAGGCCAGAAAGAAGGCAGTCATGTGACTGTATGGCTATGGATCCTGCTCTTTCGGATGAACAGAAACATGCAGGGCTTGCCAGGAACCCACCATGGGCTTCCCAGACTCAGATCCCCACAGCACACACACGGCCCAAACCCACAGAGCACATCCCACATCTGTCTTCTGATCAGCTCAGCCCCCTTCCATGCCTAGGACCTGACAATGGCGAACAGCAAGAAAGTCACAGCCTCCATATCTCTGTTTACACTCTGCAGTTCTCCAAGGAACAGGGGCTGAAGGGAGGCTGGGTGGCCAACGCTAGAGCTGGGTATTTGCCAATGTGCCCATCCAGACGTGTCCCAGCATCCTCACAACTGGGGGAGAGGATACAGGCTGGGGCATGAGATCAGAGCTTCATAGGTAGAATCAGGCCTAAACGTAGGGTGGCCTTGGACACGCTATCTAACTTTTCTGCAGCTCTAAAATGGGGCTAATGGGAGTAAGTATCGCATAGCATGGGCACTCCAGAAATGGTGGCAAACTCAATACCATGGCAGTGAACCCCCCACACTCCGCTTTCTCCCCAGATACAGCAGTTGCTGCCTTGTTTCTTTTATTTACATACCTTCCCAGAGTCCATTTAGATCAATGATGGTTGAAAGGATATTTTTGTTACATCCAGGCATTTCCTCTCCTCCATTTGGAAAGAAATCCAGATGGCCCACTGTTTGGCTCATTCCAAAACCTGAAACACGTGAAGCAGAAGGGAGCAGAGCTAAGTGGTCCGGGGTTGGATCATGGACCAGTAAGATGCTCAATTCATCCCAACAAGAGCAAGAGCCTTTTTGGCCAATTCTTCCTTCAGCACAAGTATCACCACCTCTACCTCTACAGAAACTTCTCAGATAGGAGCTTGGCAAGATAAAGAGGAAGGAAAAAAAAAAATAGGAAGTGAGATGAGAGGGAAGCTGGGCTCTGGGTGAGTACGCAGAGCTGTCAGTCCTGGTGAGGCCCTGGATAACCTAATATGCTCTGATACCAAAGACACTGATAGGCACATACCTGGTGCAATTTCCAGCACTTTGCTTATTTTTAAATTTTGATTTCCACATTATATTGATATGTTGAGATCAAATGACATTAGGTACATAGTGTTCTTTTGAGAGCCATAGCATAACGGTTGGGAGCTTCGGCTCTGAGGCACAGAAACCTGTGATTACAGGCTTCATGATCACTTAACATCAGTGAATCTTAGTTCCTCAGCTGTGAAATGGTGGTACTATCCACTTTTTGGAATGTTGCAGGTTAATAAGCTAATGTTCAGTGCACCACTACCATTATCATCACCTTTAAAAGCATACTCTGTACTGCCACATTTCATGAGTGGATATGTAAGAAAATATCGAAAAAATAGATTTTAGAAAAATAAATAAAAGGATATATTTAGCCTCCAGAAAAAGAAACTACAACCAGAGCTTTGACAAAAGAAGAAAACAATTAAAAAATTAATTTTGTATTTTATAAGTACAGGTGAAATGTCAATAATAAATATATCTGCCACTTTGGACCTCATAGATTGGGGAAGGTGGCAGGGTTTAAGATTGAATGATAGCCTCCTAGGGACTGCACACAGATATGTTTTGTTCTACCTGGGCCTCAGACTGATACCACCTGCATGGTGCTGGTTGTTTATTTGGGGCTGGAATCCATTCTGACTGGTTGGTACCTAAGCCATTTCTGTAGTTAGCCTTTTTGAATAGCCTCCTTGAAGGGTGTGTGTGTGTGTGTGTGTGTGTGTGTGTGTGTGTGTGCTATGCATGCATGTGTGTGTGTGCCTGTTTTGGGGGTAGGGGATTCTTGGACCCAATGCCATTAGTTAAAACTCTGGTCACCAGGGTGTTGGAGTGAAGAACTCACCAAAAGAGGGAATTATGGGAGCAATATCTGTGTGAATCACATCCACAAACATGGCGTCGGATGGGTCCAGTCGAACCTCCTCGGGCGTGTCCTGGAAACATGGCTCTGCTGGATCCAGCCCTGAAAGGAAGGAGGTAGACATGTTGCACTTTGAAAAAACTTGGATCTAAACCCCACACCTTCAAACCAAGCATGAGGGTTCCGGGACAAAGGGCCCCAGAGCCCAATGGCTATGGCAGCTCCCAGTCTGCCTGGGAAAGAGGCTAGGACAGAAAGACAGGAATGGGAGCACTGTCTGGAAGAACACTGGGAAATCTCTAGTCCCTGGCTTCATGCAAGATCCGAGGTGATCCTTGCACACCTCATTTCCCCTTATTTTTTCTCACACATTACCAGCTGGCCGTTGGCCTCAGGGTCTGCGAGCTGTCTGGCCTCACTCAGCTGCTCCCCAGTCCCTGAGACTCCACACTTCTGTGGTTTTGAGATTTTCCTCTGGTTGGCCCTTCCCGGACGTTCTCCCTTTCTCTACAGCTTTCTCCTCCAAGACCCGGCCGAAAGACAATCTCAGGGAAAATGTAGCCACTTCTTTCTCAACCTATTCTAGCCACACTGTGTTATTTTGCGCTCATTACTTTCACTTTGAATTCCCCTTGCCTACTTAGGTTTCTGCCTCCTGTACTGGACGGGATTTCCTGAGCCAGGGGCTTGTGCCCAGATCATTTTTAAAGAGAGGCAGAGGGTGGGGGGACATGGCACACAGCCACCTATATTCTTGCCCTGGTTCTGCTCAAGGTCCAATGTTTGTCCTCATCCAGTAAATGGGAATATGGGCATGTGGACATCTGCAGTAAAGGGTTATTGTGAAAATCCCAGGCAAAGATGTAAGAGAAAGGACTTGCAAATTGAAAAGTTCTACATAACCATGAACTATTACCCCCTTGTCCTTCACTCGGTGCCTATAACAGTGCCTCCAGCAAAAGGGACCTTCATCAAAATTGAACCAAACTGTTTGGTTAAGTTCCATATTGATTTGACTGCACAAAATAAATGATTGTCCTTGTCATCCTGGATGCATTCATCTTGCCTAGTTTCCATCCATTCGTTCATTCATCCATTCATTTATTCATCGCTCAGTGTTTGCTGAGCAAGACCTATGGGGCAGGTATCAACCGGGCCCTTTCATTTTCTGCCTGTGCCTGGCCCAGAAAGACAACAAACATCTGTGGAGCTGATGAAGTTTTAAAAATCATCACACATTTTTTTTTTTTTTTTACTTTGACGCACTTTAGAAATAATCCCGAGGCCATGGGTTTAACATGCTATTGCATTTTTCTTGTTTCATAACCCATTTTTATTTGCAACTATTTCTAATCCACATTAAAATGCATGGACAATTATTTTTAAATGAAAGCCTCAGCACCACCTAGAGTCAGCTCCCAGAGGGCAGTGCAGGACTCCAGGCTTCCGCTGCCCCGCGCGGCGCGCCTCCCACCTACCTGTGATCCTGCCCAGGCGGCCCTCCAGCCTCCTGCCCGCCTCTGCCGCCGCGTGCGCGCCCAAGCTGTGGCCAATAACGTGCGCGTCCTCAGGGTCGTACCTCAGCTCGGTCTGCGGAGGGAGGGCGCGTCAGGCCTGCAGCGCGCACTGAGAGGAGCGGAGGGGACGCCGTCGAGGACGAGCGCGACCCGACACGCCGGGGTCTGCAGTCCGCGAGTCTGGCAACCGGCCCAAGGGCCGCAGCGGCGCCGACCGCAGAGTCCCTGCCCTGCCCCAGGTCGGGTCAGGCTTTCGAATCCCCCGCTGGAAGGATGCAGACTCCTTGGGCGGCCCAGCGAGCTCTCCTTCCCGGAGCAGCTTCGGGGAAGGGAAACCGAGCCTGCAGGAGGTTGGGCTCCTCTGCTGGGAACGTAAGGGGTGTAGCCTCCGGGCCCTCTTCGGGGACAGTCATTGGGCTACTTGACTTGCGCCAGCCCCAGGCTCTGGGCGCGGGTGCAGTCCCTCTGACCCCAGGAGTCGGCTGGCTGGCCTTACCGACAGCACTTGCAGTAAGTAAGCGACCTCCGCGCCCACGACCCGAACGTTCTGAACAGCTTGGCTGTATGTGGTCAGAGACCCGGCCCACCAGTCCACGCAGATGCAGTTCACCGACTCCACTTGGAACATTCTCTGGGGAAGACAGATGGGAATTCCCAGCATCACGCACCGCTCTGTGCCAGAGACATCCTCTTCCCTGTCACAATTCAGTGCTCTTTATAGCGCTGTGTACACAAGGTGTACACTCACCCTGCTTAACGAGTGTGCAAACTGAGGCTGAAACGGGCAAGTGTCTGGTCTCAGGTCTGACAGATGGTCACTGCACAGCCAGGTCAAAAGCCCACTTGTCAGATCAGGGGTCTACCAAGAAAATTTACTACCCAGCAAAATTTGCCGATCGCTCTAGCCCTACTCCCAAGTACTCAGGACTCACTGTGGCTAGTGGTTCCCGCTTTGGAAGGGACAAATGCAGACCCTTTCCATCAGCATAGAACAGTCTGGGGGTACACGTGCCAATATTTAAGCTTTTAAACAAAAGGTCACACAGGGATTGACTATCACCAGTCGGACACGAAAGTCAGGAAGTCTGTGCAGTGTGCACATTAGACTTTCTGACTAGGCTTTGGGCTCCTTTAACCTCAGAGGAGGTGGCTGGCTAGAAATTGGTGTGTACGGAAAATCTGGCAATGGATGCCTGAGAACCAGGCTTTCCTCAGTGGCTATAGGAAGGAACCCTGCCTCCCTGGAGAATGTTCTGTGCTGGTCTGGGGGCCTCAGGAGTGCAGTATTGGAATCTGTGTGCTGGGCATTGGTGTCAGGGAGCACCAGGAGAGCAGGGTGGGCACCTACCCTGCACATGTCTGCCAGCCAGTTCTTCTCTCCGCTGTCTATGAAGCCGTGGATAATGAAGCGGGTCTTGCGGTCCAGGTTGAAGTTGGAAGCTTCGATGGTGGCTGGGTCAGTGGCAGTGATCAGCTGGTTCAGTTAGAAAAGATGAATTTGAGTATTGGCCTTTCCAAGCCATGGGCGTGTTAGTGACAGTCCCAGTAATAGACGTCACAGTGTCAGTCCCCACAAAGTTGGGTCAGACAAGGAGGAATTCCTTTTTTTCCCCCTCCTAGAATTTTATCTTTTGTTAAATTTTAATATTAATTGGTAAATGTTTGTAGTACATAATGATCGCAATTCTCGTGGGGAGTTGGTGCATGTACACAACACATCTTAATTCTTTTTTCATCCCTGTTTCTGGCCAGGGCTGTCGCTAGAATTCAGGAAGCCCAAACTCATAGACTTTCTATTTTCCCAAACCTCTAACTGAAATCTTGTACTTCTCTTAATCATGGAACTAGGCAACAAACCACAATGGAATTAGCAACCCTCTGACTCTGTCCTCAGTTGAAGTCACGGTTTCATGTCACATTGTAGTAGCAGAACCCTGGCCAGAAGCAGCAGGCCTTAGGAGATTCACCCTAGTGGAGCCTGAGAATTTCAGACAGCCTCCGCCGTGCCCATGGTCCTATTCTGGCGCCCTTTGCCAGGACAACACCCTGCCTGTCAGGCCTTCTGGCAATGAAGCTTGCTCTCAGGGACCTTGTGTGTTTTTCTGTTGTGTTTAAAATTGTCCCTTCTCCTGTCTCCTAGTTCTTCCTAGTTCCTCACCCTTAGCCCCAAGGGCCTTCTCTCTCTCCCTCTACTGCCTAGTAGAGAGAAGAGGTAGGACTTGCTGGGGACATACCTGGGCTTCTCCACAACTGCCACTCATACTCTTCCTCCAAGGGAATAGGATGCTGGTGTTGCACACCTCTGTGTGTGTGTGTGTGTGTGTGTGTGTGTGTGTTTGTGTAGGTTTCTAGGTTAGGCATACATAGATCTCATCAGATATGCGAGTGTTGAAGATTCTTCAAGATCTCTAGGTCCCACATTGACAGGACAGCACCTTTTGGAAAGTTCTAAGCCAATGAACTGCACCTAGACAGCTACATGAGGGCTCCGGCCTGGGACCTTCACCTGCCCGCCATGCAGTTCCACACCCTCTCTTACTTGGTAGTTGTTCTGATTTTCATTTGTGTACAGAAGAAACCGAGTGTTAATGCTCTCGGGAGATGAGGGAAGTATATTTATAGGCCGCTGAAGGGTCCCTGCCCATGGTTTTTCATTGGAGAAGCAGCCAAGGTGGGCATAGCAGATTTCTTTCCCTGGGGCAGGAAGAACAACAAACAGGACACACGTGAGGTTTTGGAAAGAGCAATTTATCTGTATAGGAAGACTCCTTAGGTCAAAGCCGGGGCCAGCTGAGGCTGGGGCTGATCTTTATCTTCGCCGACGGTGTTCCCGAAACTGCTGTGGGGATAAGAATCACTTGGAGGCTGGGGATGAATATATATCACATGTATATTACACGGGAATACCACGCTCACTCCCAGATTCTCATTCAGAGGGTCTGCTGGATACCTGGACACAACAAGTTTACCAAGTATCCCTAATCATCAGGCAGGCCAGAGACTCACTGATCTACATCCTGCTGCCTCAAAACTGCCTTAACTCCCTGCTGGCCTCGTACATATCAGATGTCATTAATATCAGTTGCTTCTCAAGTGCCCGGAACTCTGCATCACAGAGAGGCTGTGTTCATCTCCACACCTCCGTGACATCCAGCACTGGCTGTCACTTTCTCCCCAGCGGGATGGTGACAGGATCCTCACCTCTGACGGTGGCCAGCAGGAGAAGGCCGATGGTCCATGAGAACAGCATCTGTGGGATGAAAACACGGTCACATGTCTTCCAGCACCCATGAGCGCAGGCATGAGGCAGGCACGGCAGAGCCCAGAGATGGTGGGAGGGCAAAGGCACAGAAACCCAGTGGTCTGGGCCTTGCAGGACTCTCCTTTGGGGCAGAGACGCTGAGGTTGGGACTTCACCAGGCACCTGGAGTCGGGAACCCTGGAGCCTTTACAGCTGCTTCTTCCTCCTGAGCCCCACTCCCTGGCAGCCCAGTGTTGTCCTGGCCCTGCTTTGTGTGCCCTTCCCAGGCAGGGTGAGACTCTGGCTTACTTTGCTGAGCTGGAACTTCCACTCATTCCCTGCAGGTTGGCTGTGGCCTTTTATAACCAGACTTGATCCTCTGCACTCCTGTGAGGAAAGGCCAGGCAGGGTAGATAGGGCTGCTCATGGGCACTTTGAACCTCAGTTATCAAAAACACATAAAGCCAGTGCGATCTAGTGAGCAACGATGTTTAGAAAGAGAGGAAAGGAAAAACCAACTTTGGGGGGAGGAAGGGCCCTGTTAATCTGAGTTTACAGGTTCAGTTGCCAAAAGATTGTGTTCCCAAAATGATAACGGGGGAAAACACTGTAGTATCAAAATTGCCTCAGATGCTAGGACCCCACCCCAGACTCACCTGGTTGCTTTATTGTTCTTGGCAGACGATTCGGGGATGGGAGCCACAGGACCTGCTGTTCAGTGGAAGGGCGTGTTTTTGAACACACGTGCCATGTGCGCTTAGGGATGGATTTGGGGTTCTCCCATAAACCTAGAACCTAGATCCTAGACAGAGGCAGGAAATGAAGGCAACCCACAGAGCAAGATATGCTAAAGTGTAAAACAAACGCTTCCCACTCAACATCGTTTAGAATAATACAGTCTGTCATTAGCTAACTTCTGAGCTGTCCTGACTGCACTTTGATGCAGACCTAAGAAGTGGAAGTTTTAAAAAATTTCTTTCAAAGCTAAGAGGAGACCCTTGGTGGACAGGCAGGTGTCTCCCGGTGGTGTTTTAAACTGTCATATTCTGTCCAGGCTTGTCCAAACTGTGGCCCCTTTTCTTTTCTTTTTCTTTTCCTTTCAGTGAAGAGAAATTGTCTCGGGCTGCATATAAAAATGTAATAGTTAACATGTATAAGTAACAAAGCTTCAGTTTTATTTTTTGGTACCGGGGATCGAACTCGGGTCCTTGCGCTTGCACAGCAGGTGGCAAAACCACTGAGCTAAATCCCCAGCCCAAAGCTTCCATTTTAAAGATTTTTTTTCTTTTACTATCACATTAAAAAAAGAGAGGGATAAAGGCAGGCCTATCCTGATTTAGATACACCAAAGGGCACCGAGTTTAACTTTTAAAATTTAAGCAGTTTCATAAGTCTTGACAAATATGTTCTCCTGTCACTGGCTTTGCATTAGGGATAATATAAATTAAGGCCAAAGCAACGGTATGCATTTGCAGGCAAAAGCTCTAGTGGAAGGTAAGCGAAGTTAAGGAAAGGACCCCAGCTTGAGAAATAGCTGGGGCCGGTGCTCTGCTGAGGATCAGGCTGGCCCATTAGCAAGACAAAGGGGCTGTGGCGTCACAGCCCTGGGGGGTGTTCTGTTCTCAGGAGATCTTCGTCTTTCTGGCCGCTTCAGTCACGTGAGGCCCTGTTTTCTGGAGACCTGGATGCCTGCTGCCTCAGAACAAGGCTCCGGAACTTGATGTTATGGAAGTTGGTGATCCTATGTCTGTGAGTCTTGGAAATTACTTTAGTTACTCTTAGTTTGGTGGATAAATTTAGGGCTAATAAGCCTTGTTTCATTGACTTTTTCTAGATGAGTAACCTACCTATATCCAAAGGTTTAATGTCACGCAGGAGAAAATGAACGTCATGCTTTGTTCTACTTTTTTGGCATTTGTAGGTCCAAATGAATAGTAAGGGGTTTTAGTAAAAAGTGCTTTTAAGTCCCTGATTGTTTCAGAAGAAATCCAAATTGTGTTTTTAATAAGAAACAGGTTAAGGGCTCAGGAGTTTGATTGTCCTTTGTCTCTATTGCGGTCTTTCGCTATTTCACCTGAGAGACATTTATCCTGTACTTAATTTTTGGGAGAAAAAGACAAAGATTATCTGTTTTTGTTAACAATGTCATTATTAACTGTTTTACTCTGTGGTTATACTTTTCTGTTGAGTGTTTAAGACTGAGTAGATAATTAAAATTAATCTCTTTTATTACTAAGGCCAGGGCTGCTCAGGTTACTTCTGGGGCCGGGTGAGAGCCTTTTGGCTCCCCTGTCCTTTTCCTTCACCGGTTTTGACATTTGCCAAGATAGGTCATGGTTTTGCAAATGCGCATTGGCTGGCATCTGGCCTCTGGCCTCTGGGGTCTCTGCAATTTCCCTGCTCAGGAGATGGGGTGACTCACCGAAGTCGCAGGGCTCCTTTGGAGCGGCCCCGTTGTTCCCTGGGTCCTGGCTGAACATGGAGGGGAAAAGATAAAATATTGACTGTTCTTTTAGCCTTTTTATCTTTTTAAACTCTGGTCTCCAGGAGTTGGTTTTGAACACCCAGAAGCTCAGTTACACCAGTCTTAAGGTGGAGCCTGGGGTCCTAACATTAACTGTGGTAATTTCCCATGGATACTGAAAGTTGGCTTTATATTTTATCTGTCCTGTAGGTGATGAGCTATCATCTTAAAATACTGCTCAGGTTGTCTGCTAGAAGTCATATTCCTGCAGAAAGTTAGCAGGCAACAGAGTCTTGCAAGGAAAATATAAAACAAAATCGATAGGAGCAAAATCCACAAAACATAATCAACGTTTAGTTTTGCCAGAAAGTTGTATCTAAGAGTATTTGTTAGGATCCCCTTAAGTAGCATATACTTATTTACAGATGTACTTTCTAGGTGACTGATTTTGGAACGCGCAGTGTTCAAACTTATCTAATTGTCATAATATAATTAGGAACACATAAACCTAAAAAGTCTATCATTACAAACAATTTTGGTAAGGGGAGTTACCGGTATGACAAGGAGTTTTTCTTAAGCCCTGTATTTTAGAAGGCTTGTATACTTGAGGAATTAAATGTATTTGACATACAAAGAAGTGAGCAATAATAATGTTACAGCCGAATAGAAGTCTTTTATATATCAACTTAGCTTTTATTTTGAGTCAAAATTTAGAATCTATGACTGAGTAGTATAGCTACAATCATGTTTATTTTGCATTTAACAAGTCTACAAAGTTTATCAACACTGACAAAAATCTAAGAATACCTTTAGATCGCAGGAAACAATGTAAATGATGACTGTAGACTTAGTATCTGATGGACC
Source organism: Heterocephalus glaber (assembly GCF_053883595.1). Taxonomy (NCBI): domain Eukaryota; kingdom Metazoa; phylum Chordata; class Mammalia; order Rodentia; family Bathyergidae; genus Heterocephalus; species Heterocephalus glaber. The sequence goes on from NW_028258320.1 coordinate 67,696,257, forward strand.
AGTGCCTCTCATTATTTTTGTTAAGCTAACAAAATGCTTCTGTAGGTTAAATGTAGCCAGTATAGGCCAGATTATAAAAGGCAAGATTGTCCTAATGGCAGATTTTTCCTCACCTAAATGGTACTGAGTATAAACAGCAGAAATACTAAAAGTTTTACTGACCATTTTATATGTTTAAGGCCCAGATGCAACACATGTTGGATAAAGAAAGCATTCACTGATTACTGTGCATTTATCTAACTTATATATTTATAGTTTTATAAACTTGGCATATTTAGTCCTCAGTTGTATACACACTTCTTGAGTCCTAGATATAATAACCTTAAAGTTATAGTTTTTCATTCAGCCAGATTGCAACTTCCTGCTTGTTCTCCTTTGGGTTCCTACTTCATTGCCTGCCATTTTCCCTCCTGTCTCATGCTTATGCATACACCCCAGATTGAGGTTATCAGCAGCCAGGAGTTTCTGTAGTGATTCATTTATCACCACCCCAGCCATGATAGCTACTCTGATTTCTGACCCCAGCTTTGTCTGTCATAAAATATCATGTACGAATCGATGCAGTAAGGGCTCTTGAGTGTCTTGCACATGTATCAATTAGTATTTGGTTCTATTTTTAAAATTGTGGTGTAGCATTGATATATTTCTCAGGAAAACATATCACAGTCTGTGTATCCATTCTGCTGTTTGTGCGAATGTGACTTCTTTTCAGTTTGGGGCTATTCTGAATGATACTGCTAGCTACATTCTAGTCTAGTACGGGTCTTTTGATAGACACATGCACTAATGCCTCTCAGGTTCACAGGAGAGCTTTGAGGGGTCTGATGTGGGTGCAGTTTTCCAGGGTGGTTGCACTGGTGTAAACTCCCACCAATAGCAGTTGGATGGGCTGTCCTGTGTGCCATGTTCTACTACTGGCCTTTATCCAATCCCAGAAGTATGAAAATTGCCAGCAGTTTCCTGAGGGTTTCAAATATAAAGTGGTGTGTGTGTGTGTGTGTGTAACTTCCTTCTGAGCATTGCAAGGCTGGAGATGAGCAATGTGCAGCTGATGGAGCTAAGAAATAAACTTCCCATCTCAAGCGGGCTTAAGAAACGGAACTGAGAAAGTGACAAGAAAGCCTAAATGCAGTCACCTGTCCCTCAGTGAAGCCAAAGCTTAAAATTGCTCCCCCGCCCCTGCCCTGGCAGCAAGGGAAGAGGTTAGGTCTAAGGTTTGACACTCACACACATAAGGGACCCATAGAAGGGACCAGAATGATGATATTAGGCAGAATGGAAGCCCTAGGCCCACCCCGTGGGACCAGCGATTGCCCATAGCTCCCAAGAAGCATCCAAGTCCTTACCATGGCTTCTGGGGTGCAGTATTATCTGGATCTTGCCTCCCTCTCACCTGTGTTCATTTCCTCTGCTCACCAAACTCCAGGAAGTTCCTTGAAAGTTCCTATCTTGTGTATTTGAATATTCTGTTTTCTCTCCTAAAATATATCCCTTTCCCTGCCCAAGGAAGTCCCCCTTCAGGGCCCAGCTTATGAGATCCATCCTCAGGAAGAACTCTCAGGTCTAAACCAGACCTTCCTTAATGTCTCCTATCATGTTCCTTAATTTTCTTTTCATAGAAAGGCTCCCACTTGATAATTACGTTTCTGTGATTATTTACCTAGATATTTCCTCGATAGCAAGGTCGAGGTCTGTAGAATTATTGCCAAGTTGCCAGAGCCTAACCCAGCAACTGGCCTGTCTTATGTGATAAATAAATATTTACTGGATGTAAGAGCAGGGAATTAAAAGTTAGTGACTCTCTTGTTGGTAAGCTGGCTAACTCCCATTTGCCTCCCCAGATCCAGCCTCTGCTGGCTCCTTCCTGCTCTCTGCCTGAAGCTGCCTCCCTGGCAACTTGGCCCTTGTCCCCCTGGTTGGCTTTAGGTCGGCTCAGAGGGTGGAGCCATGGTTGGGCAGCATCTTTACTCCTTCCTCAAGACTGCAGCCCCTCTCACATGACTCCTGTCCCTAGGCCCACTGCTTCTGAAATCCATCACACACACCCCCGCCATGCTTCTGGTCACAAGGAAGGAAGTTTCCTGACGCTGCTGATCCCTGACCATCTCCATGCCTGCCTGGTTCCCTAATCCTGTGTGCCCCTTGATTTGCCCCTGAGTGAACCACCTCAGTTGCCCTGACAGGTGCGGCTGGACTCCTGAGAGAATGATTGCTGATGTTTAAGAGGCTTTAGGGAATTAGCTAGGCCTTGGGGACCTTCTGTTCTCAATTCTATATTATATTCCTGATGAGGATTTCGGTCTTTATTAGGAGAGGGCTTTGGATTCTGAAGTTGTTTGATTTTTGGTTTTACTACTCACGCTAGTAACAGCCAACTCATTCTGGGTCTTAATTGTGGATTTTGCAAAGGTTTAACTTAGGTGCTTTCAGGTAATTTGTGGATTCAGTTACCCCTGCTTAGCTTATTAGGTAAGGAAAAGCTTCTCCCTTAGGCACTGGTGGTGTTCTCTCTGGTCAATCCCACCCAGAGGGCAGAGCTAGACCGAAAGGGGAGAGTTACAGTTCCACTGGGGAGAAATGACTGCTGCTATTTCTGGGCCACCAGGTTCTAAATGCCAAGGACAGGTCATGGTCACCCTGCTTTTGAGAGACTCACTGGAAAATGGCTCCCTGCCTCACTTGAACCACATTATGATGCGAGCCAGGGGAGACAGAAGTCAAGCTCAGGATGTTCAGCTTGGTCATCTACTTCTAAGGCTATTCTTCAATCTAGGAGTCTACAAACATTTGCAATCTGTAGTCTAGAGAAAGGATGCCAGCTTTCTATATAAGTGAGAATCACCCTGAAGGGATACATCACTTAAACTCCTCTTTTAAAGAGGATCAGAAATCATCCAAGAGGGCCAGGGATTTAGCTCAGTGGTTCCGCCGCCTGCCTCACAAGCGCAAGGTCCTGAGTTCAACCCCCAGTACCAAAAAGAAAAGGTTGTCCCAGAAATCATCCAAGAGGTGTCAGTGCCCAACATAATGAATGAGAAATGGGAGGAATGACCCCACTGAAGGAGCGCAGTCCCAGGGCGAGGTGTGGAGGGCAGTGGAGGGAGCTGAGTACAGGAAACAAAGTAGGCAGTGGTGGTTTAGGAGGTATCCTCAGAGAAATGGCAGTGATCAAGCCCAAGTTCCTAGAGCTGTAAAACACTCAATAAACAGATAGCCCATTCCCATTTTACACCTGAAACAAGAGGCCAAGAAAGGTGAAGAGCTTAGTATAAAGGGGAGTAAGAGAGGGCTTTGATCCTGGGTTCCCACTTTCTACTATGCCACCACTCCCTCTCTCTTGCAGGTCTCTGTTTGTTGGCCTGTGATATGGATGGAATCTAGGCTGACTTAGAATATTGTCCTTGCACTAAGCTTCCCTCAAGGATGGCACCATAACCACTGACTTCATAACTGCTGGTTGGAGGAAGCTATACTGGGTGTCCCTAAGCAGTCTAGCGCCTGCTTGATTTCTTCCACAGGGTGGCCCAAGACAGGCCAGCTGGGTCCAGGGACATTTATTCATTCCCATTTGCCTGCCAAGGCCAGGCAAGCTCAGCTGCCCACCCTCTCTGGGGCATCAGGATCTGAGGTTCTGCCCGCAGTCTGCTGTGGGAAGGAAGTGAAGGCCAGCACCTGTGGGAAAACTCATTCTCTGGCCACATGGCTGGTGGCTGTCAAGTGTCAGGGTCAGGGCCTGGGTGAGCACTGCCAGTTGGCCTAGCAGTTACCCAGGGGCTGGGGTGCTTGGGTCCTCCTTTCTTTGTATATGAGGCCTGTTGGAACCTCTTTGATCTGTACCTGTTTCCTCCCCTTCATTCCCCCTGTCCTTGCTTACAGCTGCTGTCACCTCTCTCCAGGTCACTGCATGGCCCTCCAGGCCAGCCTCTCTGATTTCCTAATGTCCTTCCTACCTGTCCTCCTTGAGTAGTTCCTTGTTGCCTTCAGGTGCCTGATTCACATATTGTTTTCTTCGTTCACATTCAGTATGTAGCTAGAGTGTGCTGAGTGCTCTTGCAGTGTTATAGTTTAGATCTTAAATGTCCCCTGTCTTACTTTTCTCATTGCTGGTACAAAATACTGGACACTGACAAGTTAAAGAAGGAAAGGTTTATTTTAGCTCACTGTTTGTGGAGATTTCAGTCCATAGTCACCAAGGCAGGTTGGCATGGAAGAAGGGCATGGTAGAGGAGAAACAGTCCATTGTAGGGCAGTCAGAAAACAGCAGCCTTCCTTCGGCTTTCCCTTTAATTCCATCCAGGCTATAAGCCTATTGGGTGGTACACCCACACCCAGGATGGGCCTTCCCATTACCCACACTCAGAACTATGCTAAATCAATCTATAGACTAATTTAGTTATCACACACACTGAATTCATATTCACACAGCCTAGATCTGTATTCACACTTCCAAAGGCTCCACTTATGAGCATATGAGGCTTTGGGGGGACATCTAGACCTGAGCCATAGCATCCCCCAAAGGCCCTTGCTTTGAAGGTGTGATCTTGAGCCCATAGTGCAATTGGGAGGTGTTGGAACCTTTAGGAGATGCCCAATGGAAGGAAGGTAGGGCACTGGGGGCTTGCCCTTGGAAGGGACATTGGGACCCTAGTCCCTTTCTGATTCTTTCTTTGCTTCCTAGCTACCATGAAGGGAACAGACCTGTGCCACATGTTCCCACCATGATAGCCGCATAGACCCAAGGCACCAGGGCCAAGCAATTATGGGCCAAAGCCTCTGAAAGCATGAACCAAAATAAATCTTTCCTCCTTATAAGTTGTTTATGTCAGGTACTTTGTTACAGTGATGGATGGCTGACTAATACATCTAGCCTTTATGGTGTAACAACAGACAAAACGTCCTCCTTCTCTGTTCTTATAGGACTCATGTTCCTAAGGGCACATGATTACCTACAAATAAACACATAATTCCCAATATTGCTAATGAGAGAAAGCACAGGGAGGAGGCTTGCATGTGGACTACACTATATGTGATTTGAGCTTTTTCTTAGAATAACTGGAGAGGGTCAGAATTTCAGCAGAGTCCAAGCTCCAAGGCTAGATATGCAATGTATTGTCTCAGTCTGTCTGTGTTGCTATAATAAAATGCCAACAACTGGTTGATTTATATAAAAAAAAAGAAATTTATTTGTCATAGTTCTGGAGACTAGGAAGCTCAAGATGAAGCTGCTAGCAGGCCTAATCTCTGGTGAGGGCTGCTGTGTTTCCAACATGTTGCCTTCTTGCTGCATACTCATGTGGCCGAGGGGTCAAAAGCGATGACTGCTGTGTTCTCACCTGGCAAAAGAGAGGGAAGGGCCAGGAAGCCCTCTGAAGACTCTTCATAGAGTATTGATCCCTCTTTCACGAAGGTAAGCCTTCATGATTTCATCATTCCCTACAAGGACCCACCTCTTGACACCACCATGAGGGAGCTTAAGTTTCAGCATGAATTTAGGAAGGATACAGACTCTCGAACCATGGCCACTGATAGTGGTAGTTCTGCTACTCTCTCATACCTTCCTACCTGATAATGACTATCACTCAGATAGAATGACTCGGCTCCCAAATGAACTTACTTTTTCTCTCTTCCTAGCTTGTCCAAAAAGAGATATATTGGAGTCCTGACCCCCAGTACCTCAAAACATGACCTTATTTAGAGATAGGGTCTTTACAGAAGTAACCAAGTGAAAATGGAGTCATTAGGGTGGGCCTTTATCCGATATGATCATTCTCCTTCTCAAAGGGGGAAAATTGGACACAGAGACACATACATAGGCTAGACACTCTGTGAATAGGAAGGTAGAAATCATTAAGGAATGTCAAAGACTGCTGGCAAACTACCAGAATCTGGGACGGAGGCATGGGACAGATTTTCCCTCGTGGCCATCAGAAGGAACCAAGACTGCTGACACCTTGTTTTGGGGGTTTGGGCCACCAGAACTGTCAGATGGTGAATGTATGTTATTTAAGCCACTCAGTGGCATTTTGTTATGGAAACCCTGCAGATGAACCTACCCTCCTAGTTCTGCCACTTTCAGATCTTTACGTGATAATTACTCAGATAGAAGAAGAACTCAGCTCTGAATGAACTTCCTTTTTCCCTCTTCTGAGCTGTTGTGCCTGTGGCTCCTCTGCACCACACCCCCAGTCACCGGTCACATCTGTCTTTTCATTCCAGTTCCTAGAGAAAGCTCTCTCTCCCAAAGCCTGAGATGCTGCACGTGTCGTCCACATTTTCAGTCCTAGACCATACTTCCCAAGATTTCTGAGAATCCAATAAATATGTGGATGCCAACCTTTCTCAGATATTCTCACAGCCCTCTGGAATATTCCTATTGATCTCATTTTATTAAATATCAGAACAGGAAACAAATCTTGTTGCAAATTACTGCAAAGAGAAAGCTTTATTTCTATAACAGTTTGAAATAGATTATCCTTAAAGTGAAAACAGAAAATTGATATTTTCCTAAAGATGCACAAGATTAATTTTCTGCACACCCAGGAGCCTGAAGCCTCCTGCAGCATGGTGCAGCATTAGCTCGTGCACACGGCAATCCCCTGTGTACTCTCTTAAAAGGCCTCTGCTCCTGATTGCTCTTTAGTGCATTCCCTTTTCCTTTTGAAGCTCCCAGGTGATTCTTTTGCATTGAGGATGCAAACACCTAGCAGCCTTTGTGCCTTGGCTAGTCCTTGTGCCCTTGATGCCCTCCCTATGGGGCTGGGTCAGCCTATGCCTCTTGCATAGGGGTGCACTGGATAGACATGAATCTGACCGTAAGCACTGCTGTCCCTAAGGTCGAGGGCCCCAGAGCTCTTCAAGACTCCAGCCTCCTGGGAGCTTGAGGGTCTGTAGCCAGACTGGTCACACTCTGAGGTTGCCTCACTCAACCTTAAAGCAGCTGACTTAGGGGTAGAACCTCACATTCCAGGGTGCTGTTGACTTTCTTGTTACAGCCTGAAAACATCAAGAAAAGAAAGGATAGCCCTGGGCCACTGCCTCCACTGGACATGTGAGAAAGCTGTGGCCCAGAGAACCAGAAACCCTTTGTGCGAGGTCATCTTCTGGGCTGGACTCCTGACTGCCAGCTCAGAACCTGCTTTTATTACCTCCAGCCAAACTGGTGCTGAGCATTACGCTAATAAGCTGGACATTACCTAGTTTCCCATGGTGGAAATGAGAGAATCAAAACACGAATCCTACAGTTTGTTACCACACAAAAAGCATTTTTCTCAGGTTCACGATGGTTAAAGAGGGGAACAACAAAGTGAACAAACCTGTCAGGGAAGAGCCCCCATAGAACAGGTACATTAACTGCATAGTGAGCAAATTCCAAAATGATTAAAGTCCAATTGCTCAAGTAGGATGGAAGCAGCCCTCTGTGGAAAGAAAAGGGTAAATGTTGGGGCACCTTTCTATGAGCAGGAGGCGTTAACGTGGCCACCTCAGCAGAAGTCCTGGAGGACATGTGCTAGAACCTGGCATGCATGTCACAGTGTGAGACTCCACGGCCTCAAATTCAGCAGGGTGTCGCAACCTGGGCTCTCAAGATGTCGACGAGACCCTTATATTTCTGTGTATTGGCAAGTCCAGTAGTTGAGGATGGTAATCTATAGATGAGGCTCTAATGAGATGTGATGTCACATTTCCAGGGGAAATGTTCTCACATGTGGGGTCTGATAAGATGCTGTACCCTTGAAGGGAAGGGGAATACCCTTCAGAACAGAGCATCAGTGGCCAACTACGTGTTTGGAATCCTTTCCAAGATACATAAAAATACCGCATACTTCCATTTCTCCAAAGACTCCATTCCTATACATTCTGAAAAACGGGTTGCCTTTGTTATTAAAACCAAAGCCCAATCAAACTGACTCCATGTGGCCCTGAAATCTGAAAACTTGATCAGATTTGTCCAGGGTCACATGAACAGGGAAGGTCTGCTCCCAGGTAACCACAGAGCCCCAACCTGCCTGTCTCCCCAGGTCCTTTGTTTGCATCCCGTGTCTGCAGGGTGGAGTGTGAACTTTAGGGAGTGGATGCTCAGCCACCACACTGATCAATAGTTAGGGCTCATGGTGGTGATCTTAAAAGCTGCTTTCTTTGCCTTCCTGGGAGTTTTTGCCAGCTGCATGTCTGATAAAGGACACATGTTCCTGGAAATCAAATGGGAGGAGAGGGCAGAGGCCTGACCTTGCTCCAGCTTGGGGCCCCCTTGGCTGCTTGCCCTGTCCCTGGAGCAAATGGCTGCCCTTGCACCTGTGGTCAGGACCCAGGCCACTGTGAGGCTCAGGGCAATACCGGGGATACACGTGAACAGCGTGGCCCACAGCCTTGGGGAGCTCCCCAACTGGCCCCCTCCCCCCACGCCTCTGCACTTTTCTCAGCTCCTTATTTTACAGTCATTTTCCAGAAGTTATCACCCATATCTACTAGTATGGTGAGCAGAGCGAGGTAGACTGTCATTGACAGGAAGCAGGACTTTTACTATGGACTCCAGCCACAGTGGCCCCAGTTATAGGTGGGTTCCATTCATCTACACTCCCCAGGGCAAGGTTGGTACCTTGTGCTTTCTTCTGTCCCAGGTGCCTCGCGCAGTGACAGGTGCAGAGCTGCTGTGTGATAAATGTTAGCAGAAATTACATTGTATTGATTGAGCTCTTTTGCCAACATTGCGGTGCCATACCCAGCGTGAGTTCAGGGCCTGTACTGAGTCAGCGCGACAAAGGGCTCCTCAGCAATCGGCAGCTCTTATCTCTTGCTTGGTGCCCTCAACCCCAATGTGCTGAGTGTCCCCTGCCACTGCCGTCATCTTTGTCACCCTTTATTTCACAGCTTTGTTGAGCCCTTGCCCGTGCCCTGTGCCATTATTATCGAACTCAAGACTGTTTCCTTGTCATTTGAAAAGGGCCCGATGAATTGAGCATAAGTTGTTGGGGGAAAGAAGATGTATTCAGAATGCCAGGGGAATGGTGGACTGATGTTTGGAAAGTTCCATCCTAACTCAGCATAAGTTTTAAGCTCCTTTTATCCTCAGGCAAGGTTGAAAGGAGATGAGCTTAGCCCAGTGACTAGAGACTCCCAGGTGCATCTCCTGTGGTCTGAATGGAACGCAGCAGAGCCTAGTGGTTGGTAATTCATTGACCGTGATGCTCCTGCAAATCTTTAAAATGTCTTAATTACTCAGTGTCTTCAGTCTTGAAGGGCCAGGAGAGGGATTAGGGAAGTTTTAGATATAAGGTGCGATCAAAATATACAGTGAAGGTTTAAATTTAAAAATGTATTAGAGTGAAAGACACACTGTCTTTACCCCCCGCCCCCCGAATATACTCCCTGCTTCTAACACACTCATCCTGTTGTTCTTGCCACTTTCTAAAGCAGTTCTGGACGTCCTCTTTGGCTGGTGTCTTTATACAGTATAATAAAATAATACAGTGAATGCTGCTGCTGAGCAACATGGAATGGAAAGGCAGGCTGGTAAACACATTGTGTGTGTTCACCCACCGTATTCTCTGAGTCTGGTGCCATGTGACTTCCGGCTCTTCCCCTAAATCAAAATAACCGTGAAGGGTAAATGTTTTGCATTGATTCAGGATATCGAGGTAGGCATACCTCAAAGACACTCATGAAAGGGGATTTCCAGAACTGCTTGAAAAAGTGGCAAGAGTGATGGGATAAGTGTGTTTGTATCTTTTATTGTCATACAATTTTTAAGAAAAACTTAAACATTCACCATATTTGTTGATCACATCTTGTAAATCAGTGTTCCACACAAATATTCCTTCCATGACTCATGTGTCTATGTATGAGGTTGGATAGAAACAATCTGATCTGAAGATAGCAAAGGAGACAGACAGAATCTGCAGGCAGAGGCTGCCAACCTTTTCATCCTGTCTTCGTCAGTCATATTAGGCCCACATGAAGAGTCAGTGTTTTGACAAAAGCAGTCGTATAGTCCCTGAAAAGTAATTCAGGAAACTGTCATCATCCAACTCCGTATGTTGGAGGTGTCATTTAATGGGACGCCACTGACATATTGCTCAGCTGTGGGGCCTCCGAAATTGGTGATTCTTAAAGGCAAATATTAAAAGCAAGTGAAGCGAGAGTGTGTGACTTTGTCCCCAGTTACACTGCAGGGCCCTCTGCTATGGTAGCTCCTTCAGTCCTCCCCCAGCCCTGCCATCCAGTGACAGTCTGGAGCCCACTTGCAGCCATAAAGCTTGACGTGGCATTGCTGGTTAGAAACAGAAGCTGGGGGACTGGAAGTGCCATGGTGGCATGTGAGGCTTGGTGACTGAGAGGACATGCTTCTGGGAGGTGGTGACCAGGTTAGATAATTCTGGCCATCTTGAAGACACCCTGTCTCCTCCCACGATCTGTGTGAGTGAAACATGGTGGCACATGATTGGCTGAGGGCTCTCCAGGAGCTCCAATTGCAGTGCATTTATCTGGAAAAGTCCCTCCCGAGCAGGCTGTGCACTCTTCCAAACCTATTCCTGGGCCCTGCTTGGGCTCCCACCCTGCTCTGCAGTAATCTCTGTCTGACCCTAAAGACCCCAAGGCAGTCTTAGCCATGAGTGGGGGCTGGAAGACTCAGGTGCTGTGTGCATATGCCCACCACCGAGTCTCTGGATTCCTCCCAAGAGCCAGGGCCACCACATGGTCCTGTGCCCACCAAATCTATCACTTCCAAAAGGTACGCCACCCCAGCATCTCTCCTTGATCCAGCAACATCCTTGGTGAGATCGGGAGGAGTATGACAGCTGGGTCAAGACCTGGCCCTCCATCCTGAGGGGACAGTGAAATCCCTCTGTGAGTCTAGACCGCTAACTCTGCCCGTTTGTGCCTCAGCTTCTCGCTGTAAGATGAGGGGTGGGGGGAGAGTTTCTGCTGAGGTCCCCAACCATTTATTCTTTCCTTCTGCTGTGAATCATCATGCCCTCAGGGAAAGGGAAGATAGTGAGCACATGGACCAGGAAAGCTGGCAAAGCGGTGCGTGATAGGAGCCACTGACTAGAGACCCAAGCGCACCGAAGTGTTCAGAACACTTCAACATGCAGTTTCCAAATGTCAGCACAGGCAGTAGCTGACATCTGAGATAGACACAGTGAACAGATAGATGCAGCAGTGGATTTTATTGGTGTCAAGTGATCATACTGTGTTTGGAGTTTCACAGGGCATGAGGGTGAGCAGAACGTCTTCTCTCACAGCGTCTTGACTACAGAAGTTGTACTTGTGGAGAAAAGTGAATGTTTGGCAAGTGTTTGGGTGACCTTGGGAATGACACAGTGGTCTGAGTTGTCCAACAGAGGTCAACCTGATTTATAATTTTGAAGGAACAGGGAAGCACTAGGGCTGTGGAGAACTGGTGCCTTAGGCTTCCAGGCTGAGGGCCCACCTGGGTCCAGGACAGTGTATGCTCTTGCCTTAGAGTGGTTCCTGTTGCCAGGTCCTGTGTGTGACAGAACTGTGGCCTCCTGAAGCAGCAGCGACCCTGCCTTCTCTTGTTCCTATGGGTCTGTGGTAGCTCGGTCCATACAGCTGACCAGTTTGCAGATGGTTGCTTGCTCTTCCTTAGGTCTCTCCCGGGACCCAGCTGAATGAAATACTGAGCTCTTAGTAGTGCCAGCAACTTTGCTACATGATCCCCTTACATGCGCCTCATCCTCACCACAGGTGTGTGAGGAGGTCTTTATTAGTCCTACTTCATGGCAGAGGAAACTGAGGCAGAGAGAACGGTCAGTTATTAAGAGGAAGAATGAAGATGCAAACCCAGGTCCACCTGATGCCACAGTCCAAACTGTCTATGGTAGGGTCACATGTCAAACCTCCTTCCACCTTGTCTTTCAGATCTAGAGTCGGGACCTGGCTTTTCCCCAGGTGTCCTGCGCCTCTGCCACCTTCTATCTGTGAAACGGGCAGGTTCCTTGATGCCATCTTCATGTGTAGAAGAGGGCTCCTTATGGTCACTGAGAATCCATGACAATAACTCAGCTTCCCCCGACAATAAACAAACCATTTTAAAGTTAATCCAAAACAATGCAGATATAAACAGTTGTTGTCATGGTTCTTCAGGAACGGTATGGTGGGCTTCTCTCCTGACCTTACCACCTTTGAGCTCTGAGGCGTCTTCCAGTCTTCCCCCTTCTACTTCTTTTGAATTAGTTTGTTTTTCCTAGAAGCCAAACCTGGGGTTTCTCCTGTGCCCTGCACCCCGCCACCCTGCCACCAGGCAGCCTGGCTTCCTCGGTGCCACACATCCCTGTGCCTGCTGCTGCTGCGCCTGGCCTTCTTGCCCCTCTGTCCATGACTCCCCAGCCTCCGGGGCTCCTCCCTGGTCATGGCCTCCTTTGGGCACTCTGCTCGTCCCCGGCCTCTCTCTCTGGGCCCCTCATGGTGACTCCTTTATTCTATCATGTGACCTTGATATCCCTCTCACTCTCGTTTTTCTTTACAGCTGAATTATAAACTTCCGGACAGCAGACTCTGTTTCTACCCCTACTGTTTGTCAGACGAGGATAGGCACTTAATTAAGTCGTTCACAAAGGTCCAATTACGGTGGATACTGAAGTTCCCGGGGAAATAAGGAAAGGGAGGACTACATGTCTCCTTCGGTCTCATGTCAATGGAAAGAATCCGGATCAGCAAGTTCCTGGGTAGCACTCAAACCCCCAGGAAGGTGCCTGGAACACCTGAGGGAGAGTTGAGAAGAGGATGGACCAAATAAATGGATTCTCTTTAACTTTGCAACGATTACTTTTCAATATGTTGCTGGTCATTTTCATCAGGACAGAATATCTGAATGATTTGAATAATTGAGATTTTAAGAAATTCTCCAGGCTAGTTTGTGATCTGTGAAGCTGGTTTTGGCTTTCCTACATTTTGAAAATTGAATGTCTGACCTCCTGCTTCCGCTAAGAAAGATTCTCTGTGGAGTGGATAGGCAGAGGCGGCTACACTCAGCTACTGGAGGGTTTGGGTGGCAGCTGATGGGCTCAGGGCCTCAGAGGTGGCTTCAACTACATCTATTCCGTTTCTAGAAAGTTCGAAAACTCTGGACCTTTCCTGAGAACCCTGGAAGGTGCCATGGTCCGGCTTCTTTGGCTGCCTGTTTTTCACCTGTGAGAACTTTCCTGAGAAAACCTCTCGTTTTCAAGAATCTCATGGTGCCTCTTTCTTCTTATGTAATTTTAGCCACATAGTCCCAGGATCAGGACCCAGGGACACTGCCTCCTGGACCCCTGGGAACTGACGTTAGAGCTTGTCCTTAGTGAGTCCCAGGAGAGCAGGCCTGGGCTGTGCCTGCAGCCAGCATGGTGCTCTCCACTGGCCAGGACTGGCCTTCTCTGTGCTGTGCTTTAGCTTTGGGGACTCCTGGTTCCACCGACCACCTGGCTGGACCAGCCTCAGTGTCCTTGCATGTCAGGGGATAGGGAGGACAACAGAAGGCCATTCAGCTTGGTGACGCATGTGTCAGCCTCCATGATACTCTGCCAGCCCTCCCTCCTCATCTGGGAGAGTGACATTCCCAGGGGCCTGAGCTCAGTGGCCCGACCTGATTCCTAGACTTCAAGCCCACCAGTGTCTGAGCACCCAGATCCCCTTCCCACAAAGCCACACTGGTAGACTTGGGGTCAGATTTGCTCTGTCCCCTCAGCTCACTACCCACGGTCCCTTCCAGGTGCCACAGAGGCCAGGGCAGGACGAGGATCCCACAGATACCACTACTTGAGTGCTCTCTCATCTTATGTCAAGTTTTCTGCGTTTTCTTGAAACTGATTTCTTTTCCACTGGTCTCTTCCCTTCAAAATGTAGCCACTCTCTAGCCCATATTTATAATCTTTTACCCTTCAGAAATGACTTCTGTGTTTCTTTTTATTTGTCCTTGAACATTAGGCAGTGCTGAGAATGCCAGTAAAGTACACCTATAGAAAAACTGCCTTCTGCCAGCTGTTTGTTTGCTGGGGAGGAAGAACCAGGGATAGACAGATTTTCTTGGCCTAACTGACTTTCTGGAGTGAGTTTCCACTACAGGCGGCGAATCTCTGCAAACCCCCTGAGACACAGCCAGGGAAGGTGCTTACACTGTCTGCTCCTCTCCTGTTTGCACTGTGATCTTGGCTGCCCCACTTTGGGGAAAGTTGGGTGTACCATATTGTTGTTCCACAGAAACTTGACTTTCCCAATTGTCCCAACAATCAAGCTCTGCCTCAAACTCCTTGGAATGGGTAGAGCCTGGTGTGATGACCCCCCTGGAAACAAAGAAGTGGAAACAGGTTTGGTCATGGGCGTTCATCTAATGACCAGAGCAGGCTACACGGCTCTTTTCTACTTTAGATTAACAGGAGTCAGCCTGGCACTGTCGTGGACACCTGTAATTCCAGCACTTGGGAGACTGAGGCAGGAGGCTTGCTGAGTCCTGCCTGGGTAATGTAGTGAGACTCTCTCAAAATAAAAATTTTTAGAAAGGGCTGGGGCTATACCTCAGTGTGAAGGTCCAGGGTTCAATACTCAGTACGTAAAGAATAAACAAAAAGCAAAACAAAACAAGAGTCTTCTTCCAACTTAATCCTCAAATAAAAGAAATGGAAAGGACAGCTACATGCCTACAGCCTCAGTCCATTATTTAAGGATTTGGTATGGGTTAAATAGTAAGTGCCTCCTAAGACTCATGTATTGAGGGCTTGATTCCCAATAGATGCAGCAATGTAGCAATGTTCAGAGGTGGGGCTGAGAGTAGGTGTTACTCTCATCATAGCTTCATGGATTATTAAGGGACAGGGCCTAGTTGGAGGAAGTGGGTTCCTTGGGCTCGCCTCTGAAGGGTATATCCTGTCCCCTGCCCTTCCTCTCTGTCTGTTCTCTTAACCTCTCTCTGCTTCCTGGCTGCCCTGAGGTGGGAAGCTTTGTTCCACCACTCCCTTCCAGCATGGTATTTCTGCCTTGGAGCCAGCAGACAATTCGAAGGACAATGAAACCTTTGAAATTATGAGCAAAACTAAGCCTTTCCTTTTTTAGGTTGTCCCATTAACAGAAAACTGACTAATACAGGATTGTTTTTCAAACTCAAGCTAATTTCTCCTCAAAAAAGTCTTATAGAAAATTATATAATTTTTTCATATTATTTTATTTTTTTCTGGAAGATTTATTTGTACAGTAACAAGTTAGTCACTTAACATGTATTGTTGTGCTAATCAGAAAACAGGATATCTGGGGTACATTAGATTTTTCAAAATATGATCTACAAAGAGAAAGAACTAAATGGTTGAGGTTAGATTAGAGAAAATAAAAGTTATTGGTAGAATTCGGAAATGAACTTCAGTATATAAATAATTAAAAACCCATTAATGATAAGTTAACTACATGGTTTAAAAGTCATGTATATTATAGTATGAGATGTGGCACTAAAATAGGGCTTAACCTGAAGATATCATACTGGCAAGTGCTTCCTTTATCTCCAAACAAAGCAACTTTGACCTGACCAGTTACCATTCTTCTGGACAGCGTTATGGAAACTCTGTATCTCCAGCCTGCATAGAGCAAGGGAGAGTTCAGTTTATCCATGCACAAAATGAGTGGTCCAGATCCAAGATTCTTGTCCTTGTCCTTTACATGGAAGCATTATAGTATGAGAAATTCTACTTATTAATTTATACCTCAGATTCAGTCTGAAGGGGAAGTGCAGCCCACTCTATACCTGAACTACCTGGTAAGAGGCCCGCTAGCCACAGTAGCCACTTCTATTGAAATTTAAATTAAACAAACTAAAAATGTATCCCCTCAGGTTCACTAGCCACATTTCCAGTACTAAACTGCCACGTGGATGAGTGGTTTCTGGATGCAACAGGGCAGAAGATGCCCATAGCTGCAGAAAGCTGTGTGGGACAGCTCTGCTGCAGAGTGGCAGTGCTCAGAGCTAAGGTGGGAGGCAGCTGGCTCCAGTGTGAGTCTGCAGAGCACCCTGGGCCAGGCTGTGTCTCAGCTCCGCATCCCCAGTGCCCCAGGAAGGCTCCAGCACAGAGTAGGTACCAGGCCGTTGTCACCTACATCAATACCCGGACTGCTGTCCTGGTGCCTATGTGAATAATCCCGCCCAGACACATACGTGTAAACTACACAGATAGAGTCACGCCTTTACATACACATAAGCACATATATATACACAAACATTATCACCACACTCAATTCATACATACACACAAAGAGTCACACATAAACATGTATGGACACACTTGCACATGCGCACACGTATATGTACACACCTGCACACCTTTGTCTAACTCCTTCTTATCTTTCATATCCTCAGAGACATTGTCCCTGTTCCTCCCTCTGGTCAGGGTCAGGTCCCCTGTCCCATAATACAGAGGCAGCAACTGCCAAGCCCTATGCACTTGTAGGGCAGTTTCCTTTTCTGCTGAATTATAAACTTTACGAGTAGAGTATCTCTTTCATCCCTGCATCTTCAGTGTCTAGTAGCCCAAATCTATGCCTCATAAATAAAGGTGGGTTGAGGAATAAATACATAGTTTTTGAATGCCTACTTTGTTGTTGTTAAAATATGGACAGGTATTTCACGCATCACTACGTTGGTGTATGGATTGATGAACCAACATCTTCTTATGATAAAGTTTTATATATATATATATATACACACACATATATATTTACATGATGGAAATGTTCTGCATCTTGATTGTGGAGGTAGTTACACATCTATTTATTTGTCAAAACTCACAGAACTATACACCAAAAAGGATGAATTTGCTATATATAAATTATACCTCAATAAACTTGACTTTAAAGCCTTTTGAGACATGTATTATTTTTATATATCTGTATAAACACACAGTCTTTGTTTTGCTGGGCAGCACCCGGTGGAACTGTCAGAGGCAAGTTGTCATAAAGTGCCACATACATCTTTATCTCTACCCTGTGTCTTAGTCCATTCTCCATGGTTTGGAGAGAAATCACCCCTCCCCCTGACTCCTACCCCCAACCCTGACCTCAGTGATGTATGGACAGGAAGGGAAGGCAGAGAGATGGGCTCCTTGGGTTGTAGTCCTGGAAGGATCTAGTATGAAATGAGTTTGCTAAATGAATAACCAGGTGTGTAGACACAAACTTTTTTGTTTTGTTTTGGTACCGGGGATCGAACTTGGGACCTGGTGCTTTCGAGGCAGGCGGCGGAACCATTGAGCTAAATCCCCAGTCCCCATAGACACAATCTTTTAAAGGAAAGGAATAATGAACTGCAGAGTGTTAAGAATCCAGGGTAAATGGTCAGAAAGCCATGCCAATTGCCAAAATCTTGTTAATCATACCATTCACTTCCTCTCATTTCACAGCATAGAAATAAAACGGAAAAAAAATGTAAGTTGTTTCTAAATCCTCAGCCGAGTCTTAGATGGGAGAGTGTGAGTAGATATGTCCTTTTCTAAGATGATCAGAATGTGTCCACAACACTTCAGGTTAGAGGCAAGCCTTTCATTTGTAACAGAAACTATACCTTCTTTACTTGGGCAAGTATGTGGTCAAAATACAACTTACATGAAAAATTCTTGGCACCACCTGTGTTCAAGAAGAATTTCTGCTGCTCTTTACTTATCCTGCCAGCAAACTTGTCAGCATAGTGACCCATCTGTGCGCAGCCTTGGTCTGGACAGGGGAAGCACTTGTTCTAGTGAGAGGGGACAGACAGAGAGGAAAGCAAATCTGTCTTCTTGTAACCAATATTCTTGGAGGAGCCGACCCTCAATTTTTCTACAGCTCTAGCTTCCTCATTTGCAACAGGCAGGGGATTGGAACACACGAACTCTAAACACCTTCAACTCCCAGCCATAGTGCACACACACTAGAATGATGTGAGGAACTTTCAAATATACTGATACCTTCTGCCCAGATTAAGTCATTTCAATTTTCCACTTAGTGATACACTGGTCAGTGATTAGCAACCAGTTCTCTGGGACAAAAAGCCTCGATTCTCGTGTTTAAGTTTCTGTGGTATAAATGCTTCCTCCCTGGAGTTTTAAAGCTACCAGTGTGCTCTCACGGATGTGAGGTTGGCAAGTGAGGTTCACGCTGGCTCCAGCCCTTCCTTCCATCTCTTCCTTTGACATTCTGGCACACAGACCCCAGGACCTGCCTTTTGCCTTTCCCTCTCTGGCTGATGGATTTTTTTTCTCACACATTTCTCTGTGCTTGCTCTGGCCTTGCCAGAAATGCCCACTCCTGCTCCTTCTAAGATCTACTATTTTTTAAGCCAGATTCCACTGTGACATGGCAGACATCCAAGATCATGTGGATGTAGATCTGCCCTTTAATTTCCCAGGGTTTTCCTCTCCCACGTGACTCGTCTGGTCTAGAATTGTTGCCATCTCCTGCCTAAATTTTTTTTCACCTCCACTCCACTGGACCATGAACTCTGAAGGGCAAAGTAAAACACACAGTGAGAAAGCTCTGAAATCCCAAACACAGCAGGACCACAATTGCACGGCGGATGGTCCCCATGGCACCTGGCAAGACAATAGCTTATAGACTCAAAGTGCTTGTAGGAAGTGCAGGGATATGCAGTGAACCCATTAGGGCTGAGGATGCTGTCCAAATAATACTTGTAGCTTCTCAGATGATTGCAAGCCACAAAGTCCCGGGTTCCTAGGGAAGATAAAGGAAGAAATCTGCGCAGGTGATGGGGGATGGGCTGTGATAGCTGCTATGCCATTGTCTCTAAGAGGGGCGATTCCAAAGTGGAATCACATTTTTAAAAATTTAAGATAAATTCAAAATCCAGTCACAATAATGACAATGAACATATAGAGGGCACTTTGTACATCCCATAAATGTTTTGATCCCTTTATATGCATTGGCCATGTAACCCTCCTTTTTCAGGAGGTTGGTACCATATTATCCCTATTTAGGATTAGCTACAGATAGCATCCTCCCATTTATAGTTTATGGCTAGTAGACTGGATATTTTAAGGAAACCTAAGCTCACCTGAGGAACATTCTCACGCTATCTTGTTTCTCACAACATTCTTTGGCTCTTCACAACTCATGCCAAGTGACAAATGATACCACTCACCTTCCAGACCTGGCTTGCTTGGCCATTACTGATGGAGAGTTTGAGCTACTCTTACCCTTGCAAACCTTCATAAGGATGGAAAAGGTAAAATACATACATTATCATCCTTAATATTTGGTTGGAGGGCACCTCAGCTATTTTGATCAAATCCAGTAAAAACCTGTAAACATTAGATTTGATTAGACCACTATGAATTTTAGCTTATAGGGTGCTATATGACAATTTTGGCTGGAGATTACATCTGGCCATTGTCCCTTTTTCCCTTCAGTATTGGGGATTTATGCCAGGGCCTTGACATTGAGCTAAATTCCATTTTTATTTTTTAAATTTTAGGGCAGTGTCTTGTTATATTGCCCAGGTTGTGCTCCAAACTTGTGACTTTCCTAACTCAGTCTCCCAGAGTGCTGTCTTTGTCTTTTTTTACCTCATTAGATACACAGTCAGAGCTGTAACTGAAGGACGCCCTTTATTCCTAGACATACTTCATTAGTGATAACTGGACAGTCTTCACCCAAATCTTACAATGATTTCTTCTCATTTCTGTTCAATGTAATGCAAATGGCTTTTCAATGGAAACCATTGGGAATAGTCTCATTCTGGCTACTGAAGAGCTGATTATATAAGTTTGAACCATATTACTGACTTCCAAGGGAAAGTCTGCACAAAAATTCTCTTAGGTAGAATTAGAATATTTATTCTTGTGGTATTTTCTTTCTCTGCTGAATAGCTACCAGTTGATTGTTGGGGCTATAGTTTTAGGCAACAGCTTTGCAATTCTTTGTTGCCTATATATCCTGGCATATACAGGACAATATTTTAAGCAAATAGAAAATTCATAGAGCTGAGATATAATAAATATGTAACTATATTTTTCAGAAATAAGGCCCAGAAAGGAGAACTGTATAATTTTTAAGGGAAGTATGTGTTTTCAGTATTAACATTTGCTATGGCAAATGCTACTCGCCCCAGGAAAGAGATGTCATCCCTGACACTACCTCTACCCCTGTTTCGTACCATGGCTTTACCTGACCAAACGCCATCTAGTTTCACGATCTGTGACAAGGCATTCTTATTATATCCTGGCATGTCCTCTCCTCCACTGGGGAAGAAGTCAAGGTGACTCTTCAGTTGGTTTGTTCCAAAGCCTGAAGTGTTTGCAATAGCAATGAGGATTTTGGAATGTAGGCCTCTCCTGGATAAAACACTGTATCACATGATCAGAGCTGGAGCACTGTGGGACTCAACCAAGAATGGGATCAAGGGAGCTGCATCCCTGTGAATGACATCAACAAAGTCAGCGTCTGAAGGGTCAAGTCGAACCTCTTCAGGAGTGCCCTCGACACTGGCTTCTACAGGATCCAATCCTAAAAGAGATGGCCACCAATGGAGAACAATAGGCCTGTTGTGTTGATGCCAAAGGGACTTAGGTGTACATTTGCTCTGGTCGTGCATAACCCAGCTCAAAGGGAATGCTTTGGAATGGTGCAGTGCCATGACCCTGGGTACTGAATATGGAGACATAAAGTCTCAATGTTGCTCATTACAGGAGTGCTCTGGTGGCATGGATAGAGGGGGGAAGATGAGCAAGAATTTTAAATTTTGTTTGAGCAAAGATTTCTTTCCATGGTAGTCTTTCACTTACGTTGATATCTTCTTCTTCAACAGTTACATTTCTCTTTTCACAGTGAAGAATACAGATTCTTGGGCTAGGTCATTTGGCTCCTAATCTCTATTCATTTACTTTTTGAACAAACTGCCTGATCTTGAACAAGACACTCAATCTTTTTGTGCCTCAGTTTCCCCATTTTACATTTTACCATTTTACAAAGGGAGTAAATAATATCTATTTGTTGTTATAGATGTTGTTATAGATGTTGTTATAGATAGATATTGTTGTTATAGATAGTTGTTATAGATGGAAGAAGTTAATATGTAATATTTAGCACAGTGCCTGGCATTAGTCATGGCTGTTTAAGTAAAATATTACTTATTAGTATTTGCTTTTGACCCTATTTCCTTCTTGGCAGAGATCTTGGATTTCTTAATACTTTTCAGAAGGTTTTGTCAGAGCAGCTAAAAAGATATGAACGTAGTAATTTACTGATAATAAAAGGGAGATTTCTTATATAGGCAGAAGTGCTTGAGCCTAAGAGCAAGTCTGAGTCTCACTCAATTCCACCACTGACCAGTTGTATGACTTTAGACAAATTACTTGCTTCCATGAGCCTGTTTCTTCAGTTCTGAGAATTAAATAAGAAGTGTGAGACATTTTGTGCTATATTTGAGATAATCAGGTACTTACAATCTATGCTTATAATAATTATAACAGCATTAATATATTAAATAGATATGTTTTGTTGTTGTTGTTTTTGTAATAGCTCAAAAGCTTTGCGTAGTTTAAAGGAGCTGTGGCAGTGGTGGTGGCTAGGAAAGTGAGAAGCATAATTTTCAGGTTCTGCTCTGCCTTTGATTTCAAAAACATGAAGAAAAGCAATGACAATGTAGGCCCTTCTAAAACTACATTTTGCCATGTTTCTACTAGCTTTACTAGGCATTTTCCTGGGTGCCCATAACCAGGAAACTTGGACCTAGAGAGGAGGGACCAAGACAGGGCAAAAGAAGCAGAGGAGAATCGAGCCACCACCTTCCTCGCCTCAGTGATGGCCCATGTGCTTCTTTGGGGCTAAGATGTTCTTTGCAGGCTGCACCCAGCCGTGCCACAGCCAAGGGGGAATGGACCCCTTCAGGGCAGCTCTAAGCTGGGCTGCAAGGTGTGGCCACATTCTTGGTTCCCAGGGACAAAACCTGGGGCCTTGACCCCGGGGCCTTACCAGTAATCCTGCCCAGGCCTGGAGTTCTGCTCCCTGCCTCTCCAGCCACGTGGGCTCCCAGGCTGTGGCCAATGAGGTGGACTTTGGAAGGTGAGTAGCTGTAGTTTGTCTGGAAAGGACAGACCATATTTTCAGGACACTGTTGTGCTGGTTTTCCTAACATGGTATCTCTCCTCTGCTGGAAACTCTCTATACTCCCCCTCCTCCTGACCTCTGGATCAAGCCCTAAACCATTAAAAGAGCCCCAGAGCTTTTGAGTCTAAGCATCTATTTTTTCTAGGCTCCTCTCTAGCCAAACCTTTTACTGAATTTTCAGGCCTTTGAATATGTCTGATTTTTTTCACCTCTGGGCCTGGTTTGTACCCATCCCCTCAATCACCTGCCCATTTCACCTGAAAACAGCCTCGCTTCAGCTCTCCACTTACATGTCCTACATGTCTCCTGGGAAGTCTTCCATGATACCCTCAACCCCCCCCCCCCCCCACACACAAACACGTGCGCGCGCATACACACCGGTCTGGATTAGCCATCCCCATGTGCTCCCATAAAGCCTGGACTTTCCCCATTACAATCCTCTAATAGATCACAATCCACTGTAAACGCAAGTCTTCCCTGCAAGCCCTTGAGGGCCTGGGACCTCATCCATCTTCTTTACTTCCTTCATACTCCTGGCTCTCAGCTCTAAAAATACTGTGTCAACAAAGCAAATAAAGCTATGAGGTGTTTGAAGACATTAGTCCCAGAGGTAGTACACAGATGTACCTCTTTATTGGTATATATGGCTCTTGTACAAAACTGTGGGTTTTGATTTCTATGGGGGTGCAGAAATAGCTGGAACCAATTGGTTCTTTTGTAGGCCTGTTAGCTATAAGACAGAAATGGCTGGAAACTTTACCTGGCATAAAAAATAGCCACAAGGAGTTACTGAATTAACTGCAAGAAAGACTTAGAGAATTAACTAAAAGGAAGAAACAACTGAAATGATTATGGCAGAGAAAATCCCCCAACACCAACAGGACCCACAATCACAGGCCAGCAGAGTGGGATTTTGCCAACTGCACACCCTTCCCTTTGCCTCTGTTTGGCTTCCCTGGCAATGCCTTGTTTTACCCTTAGTAGAGCAAACTTGTGTAGTGCGTGGTTCCTGGAGCTGGATGGTCTGGGCCCCAAAGAAAACTCTCCCATTCACCTGCTCTCTGATTTTTTTGGCAAAGTAAGCAGACTTTCTGGGCCTCAGTTTCCTTAGAAGATATAAAAGCCCCACCAACTAAGCACAAGTTGTGACTAGTTTTTCTTCCCCTGGTGTGTCATGAAGGAGATCTTAAGAGTTCTGGAAGTGAGATCTTTGTATCTCTTCTTTAATGCATCCCTCTCGCTTGTCCCACCAACTGACTCACTGAGAGGAGGTTGAGCATCCGGGCCACCTGGGCGCCCATCACCCGCACGTTGTTGGCAGCCTGTGTGTAGGGGGTTTGGGAGCCCTTCTTCCAGTCCACGCAGATGCAGTTCACCTCCTCCACCTTAAACATGCTCTGGTGTTGGGGAGACACCAGCTGTTACTACGATACCCGGGAAACCCCTTCCCATTAGGGCTCAGAAATGGCCACTTCTCCCACCTAGCTGAGCACTTGGATGAACTAGACTCTGTTAGGGAATCCTGGTATCCCACAGGGGTAAATGCTGCGGGAAGGGCAAATCCATTCCCCATCTAGCTTGAAGATTAATTAAAAGCTAGCTACTCTCTGGTTTCTTCAATCAAATTTGATAAAGTTACTCAGGTGGGGACAAACAATTGGGTCATTCAAACAGACATGATCCAATAAGGAAAACTTCAAATGTAGTCTCACTGGTGGCTGTGTCTAAATGACCTTGTGAATTTGACCCTGGAGGGTCCTTTGGGCTTCTTGGTGACACCCCTGCCTACTGTGCATTTCCTGAACTTTAAAGCAGGAGGGAAGCTTCACTTTCTTTTACAGTCAGGACAATGAAACATTTCATGGAGGATTTATACTTGCAAATATTTAAAAAATGAAACTGCATTGATTTAAGAGATTGAAGAATTCTGAAAGAAAAATTTCTTGCTGGATGTCAAAGGAACTGAAATATCCTTAGTTCTTACAAACAGTACATGGTACCAGGTTGGTATTACAAATTTAAAATCCACTTGGAACTTTTCACATACATGATAACTAATATATGTGATTACATACACAGAGATACTGACAATATTTTTTTTTTTTGAGACGGAGTCTCGCTATGTAGTTCAGGCTGGACTTGAATTTCTATGTGGCCTAGCCTGGCCTGGGACTCATGGTAATCCTCCTGCCACAGCCTTCTATGTGCTGCAATTATAGGCATGTGCCATCTACCAACAGGTTTTTTTTCTGCAGGACTTTTATTATTAAAGCAGCCTTTCAGAATTGCTTAAAAACCTGGAGAATTTAGGATATCAACTGCACCAGTAGGATGCTTATTAATGCTGGCACAAGAGAAGCGGCAAGAGCTAAGTGCCTGAGAAAGCAAGACCAAATATAGATAGACTAATTTTTGAGGTTTGTAATCTTTTCTGGTTGACATTATCATTGGTGTTGTTATTAATGTACATGTGGAAGGCAGGCTGTTATTAATGTAGGTATAAATTCTTAGGTGGCAGAAAAATAGATTGAATCAGTGTACACAAAAAGAAAGGGAGTTGTACTATGCACATGTGTGTGTCCCCATGCACACATGTTCACAGATGTCCTTTGTGCATTTGTGTTACTGTGTGCATATGTGCATACAGGTGTGTGCACAACTATGTGTTCTGTTGCCAATTGTTGCACTTTCTATTCTTCAACTTGCATCATCCAGTCAACTTTAGTTCTTCATATTTCAAATGAGGGGCCATAGGTACACATCTCATGCTCTCAGGAATATGGGAAAGTTTTGGATGAAAAGAGGGTAATCCCTCATTTGCATAAATACAAAGGACACTCATGGAAAATAAAAGCAGAAAACACTGAGTCTTTTTTTTTTTTTTTGGTACTGGGGATTGAACTCGGGACCTTGCGCTTGCGAGGCAGGCAGCAGAACCACTAAATCCCCAGCCCAAAAACACTGAGTCTTAATTTAACCAGAAGTGAGATAGTGGAAGTATTTGTTCATATAGCTAATTCTGCTGCTTCTAGATCCAGGTGTAATCCAGAAATACAAAAAAGAATTTTCATGGGATCTAGGGTAAGGATTTCTTGTTGTCAGGCTCATGTGTTTTGATCACACAAAATGAGGCAGGGACAAGCAGGGGGAGTGACTGGGAGTGACTGCAGCCAGCAAGATAGCTGCAGGGGTCAGAGCTGGCTGTTACCTTGCACATGTCTGTCACCCAGCTCTCCTCTGTCTTGTCTAAGAAGCCATGAATGATGAACCAGGTCTTCTTGGTTGTTTGAAAATTCGATGCCTAAACTGTTGATGGATCAGAGAGGCGGAGAATCTGTGAAAATGCAGAGTGATGCATATTTTTGTAACCTGGCCCACAAGCCCGTCTCTTCCCCTTCCTCATCTCTGCTTGTTCCAATGCCTGGGCCTTTCCCAGCCTAGGACAAAGCCATCTCTTACATGAAGCCCCCAATCTCCCTCTTCCTGCTCTATCTCCTGGTCAGTATTCCTGGCCTCCACTGGGTCTGGGCTGTGGCTCACAGGCTTACCTTCCCAGCAGGTCCCATTAGACAATAAATCCTTTGCCCAGACAAGAACCACATAGCCAGCTACAAGTTCCAGCACTATGAACCATTCACTCATTCCAGCCCACACTTGCAGAACATCTAATCTGTCCAAGTCTGGGAAGGCCTGGGGAGCAGCTGGAGGGATGGAATGGGCAGGGTGTGGTGGAGGAAGCATGGCAGAGATAAGGAACTCATAGTCTGTGGTGGCCTAGCCCTATGGACAGAATCTCACCTAAAAGGTGTTTGAATTTTCACTGGTGTAGAGCAAGAAGTGGGTGTCAATCTTCTCAGGGCTCCAGGGCAGAATTTTCAGGGGCCTGATTGCAGTCCCAGCCCAGGGCTCAGTGTCAGAAAAGCATCCAAGGTCACCCTAGCAAATTTCTTTCCCTAAAGACAAAGGATAGATCATGTCAAGGATTATCTCCTAAGGCTGGCTCCCTCTTCCTGCCCTAGAAAAATCTGCAGACAATGGATGCACCACATCTCCTCTTCTTCTTGCACTTAGTACTCACAGACTTGCCTGGCCCAGTCCCACAGAATTCCACCAAGATGCTAATGGTGCCTTCACTTAGAACTGGCTTCAAAACGTAAGTGTTCTGAGCTCCCCACAAGCTCTTCTGATATGCTTATTTGACTAATGTGATAATGGGCATTCATAAGTCAGTGTCTAAACCAAGTCAGGTGTTTAATGCTTTCCCTAGAAAATTCTGGCCTCAATTCCCCTAAAGAATGAAAGCATGGGGTGGTTGGCACCGACCCTCTAAAGCAAGTCCCATTCAACTCTGCTAGGCTGTGTCAGTCCCACCCGCCTTTGCCTCCTGGAAGCTGGAGCTGTGTGGAACTGCCCAAAGACCCGCAATGGCTAGAGCTTTCTTTAGCCAGTGCCAAGAGCTTGGTTCATACTCTTCTTGGAAGTAGGTATGGTGGTTCTTACCTTGGGCTGCTCCCACCAGGAAAAGTGTGATTGTCCAGAAGAGCAGCATCTGCAATAAATTCCAACATTCTCAACCTTACAGAGTGTTTCCAGATTAGTGAGCAGACTCTCAAACTCTGGATGGTTTGCCCCACCTCTACTTCTCAGCTAGTGGTGAACAGAATGTAGAAGTGGCTCACCCTGTCTGAGGATCCGGGCACTCCTTCACACTGGGGCCCCCCAAGATGTTTTCTTATATTCTAGCCTTATCATTTTGACACAGTTTTAAGAAAGCTGTGAGTGATGATAGCACCTGTTATGTGTACTTAATATTTTAATCTGTACACATATACAGAACAAGATTAGTAATGATGGGTAAATCTTCCCACAAGTCTCCGAAGATGAAAGAATGCTTGATTAAAAGGAGGAGAAAGGTCACTAACTTTGCACATATGCATGGATGGAAGTACTTGGGAGCTCAGTGAGCCCTACTTCTTTGTTTTCTATTTCATCACCAAATAGTTTACACACCTCTGTAAGGACACAGCAGCAGACCTAATAATAGGAGGTGGTTGTTTTCATTCACATTTGATGGAAATGTCCCTAATTAGCTGAAAGTAAAGGGAAGCATCTGATCAAGAAAAGCTCAGCTGGGCGAGGTAAGACACACCTATAATCCCAGCTACATTGGAGGTTGAGGAAGGAGAGTCACAAGTTCAAGGCCAGCCTGAGCAGTTTAGTGAGGCCCTGTCTGAAAATAAAAAGTAAAAGTAGCTGAGGATGCAGCTCAATCACAGAGTGCCCCTGGGTTCCATTCCATTCCACCAAAACAAAAGAAAAGCGAGAAATAAAATCAAAACCAAAAAAATCTCTCTCTCCTCTCTTTGTGCCTTGCTGGTGCAATAGCGACAGCCAGGGACGTGAGCTTTGGAGATATACAGCGCTCAGGAGCTCTCATAATAGCCTTTCTCATAGTCACCCCATTACTACCTTTCAGTTTTCTATTACTATGCAATGAAAGAAGGTGAAACATAATGGTTTAAAACAACAACAATGGTCATAGTATCTCACTCTAATTTGAATATTTGGGTTCAGGAGCCCCTAAAGCACACATCAGCAGCCCATGACACATCCATTGAGTGTCCCAGATCTTCCCAACGCTGCACACTTGCCAGACTAGGCTCTGAGGACATCATGATTTATCTGCAGATCAGCACACCTGTGAGGAGTTGGCCAGTTCACCTGAGAGAGATAAGCCTTCCCCGGGCAAACACGTGGGTCTCTCTCTACCTCCAAGTGAAATGTGCCTCAACCTCAAATTTCATGCTCCTGAATAACCAGATCCTAGGGTGCAGGCCTCAGGGCCTCCTGCAGAGAACATGAAAAGGACTTTCCTGGAGTAATGAAGATAGTGGCTGACAGTCTCTAAGGCCTAGTAAGTATACTTAATTTAAAATTGACAGCAACCACATCAGGTGGGTGCTATCACTGGCCTCCCTTTAGAGATGTAGAAACTGAGGCAAAAAGAGAGACAAATTGCCTACCACATGACTTCCTTACCCCTGGGCTGCACGGGCCCATGGCTTGTTAGTACCTAGGCTGCAGAGCCTAGGCCTCCAGGTGAATGGAGGGCCAGGGAGCAAAATTTCATCTATATTTACCGCTGCTCCTCATCGCTTGAATTAACACCCGAGCTCTGCCTCCTGCCTGATCAGCAGCAGCGTTAGATTCTCATAGAAGCAGGAACTGTCCTGTGAACTGCGTATGTGAGGGATCTAGGTTTTTAGTTTGCCTTCCTTATGAGAATCTAACGCCTACTGATCTGAGGTGGAGCTGAGTCAGTGTTACGAGTGCTAGGGGGCAAATATAGATTAGCATTGGCAGAGAAGTTTAATTACACAGACACCATAATAAATCAGTTGCTTGCAGACTCATACCAAAACCCTCTCAGTGAGTGACACTTAAACTGCATCTAGGGGCAGGCTTTATTGTGGCAAAAAGTTGATGTGCTTCATTGTACAGCTCCCTCTGGTGGCAGGAGTTAAGCCAGAATTTTGGTCAGTATGTGGCCCCAGTATTTCACTTACTGCTTGACCCTGTCCTTCATCCTGCACTTGTCTCAGTCAGTTTTTGTAAGCCCACAAGCTAACCCTACCCAAAATGAGTAAAAAAAAAATCAGCAGAGAACTTCTTTGAAAAGGAAAACCTCAATAATGAAAGCAGAAGGCCACTAACAGAAAGCTGCATTTAAAAGAAAATACCAAGAGTTTTATTTAAATTATGGGTTCATTACAATAGGTAACCCACACTCTCCAATTTCACTTTGTATATTATGTGGACCCTAAATATGAAGTCACAAAACTCCCTTGCAATATGGAGACCATGTACTTTGTATTAAAAGATGAGTCTTGGGAGTTTTTAAAGAATGTGAACACAAAGAACAGAAGCAATTATTGAAGGTCACTGCTTTATCCATTGTGTGTGCACTCAGCACACTGCTCTCAATGGTAACCACATTGCTAAAGCTAAGAAGCCCTTTACTGTTGGTGAAGAGTTGATCTCTGCCAGAGAAGAGGACGTTTGTTGTGAACTTTCAGGAGAGGCTGCAGTTCAAAACATGATAATGTTCCTCTTTTGGCTGGCCACCGTAACTACATAAATTCATCAAATAGCAGAGGATATTAAGGTACAATTGTTAGAGATGATTAATGAGTCACCATGATATGCAATCCATATTGACGAGTGTTGACAGCAAGGTAACAATGCTTGTTTTTGTACAATATATTTTTCAGGAGGATGCACATGAGGTTATGTTATGTTTTACTGTTTCCAACACCATGCCTGTATACTATTCAAGTCTTTGAATGATTACATATCAGGAAAACTGAATTGGTCATTTCTGTCAGTATATGCACAGATGGGTCAGCTGCCATGACTGGATGGCTTTCTGGTTTTACTCTTTGGGTCAAAGAAGTGGCTTCTCAATGTTAGTCTATACATTGTGTCATCCACAGAAAAATACTGGCTAGCCACAAAGTGTCACATGAAATTAACAACATTTTGTAGGATGTAATTAAAATTACAATCACATTAAAGTGCATGCCATTAACTCAAGTCTGTGTGCAGCTCTGTGAGGAAATGGACACAGAGCACACAAGTCTTCTTTTATAAACAGAAGTGAAATGGCTTTCTAAAGCTAGATTCCTGGCCACAGTTTTTGAGTTACAAAAACTGCTGCAGTGAGTTCTTTTAGAAAAACAGTCACCACTAGCAGCACATTTCAGTGACACAAAACTTGCTTAATTGTGTGACATATTCAGCCTACCATTCAGCCTTCATTCAGCAAATGAAGTCAATTTGTCACTTCAGGGGAGAATGACAATTATGTCCAAGTTGGCAGATAAAGGGCCTCCATTCAAAGAGGTGATAAGTGAATTGGGATTTTAACATGTTTCAATCATGAACACAGATTCTGAAAGAGCCAGAGCCAGGATCTTCTTTCTCCCAGCTGGTACATAATGACCTATGTCAGCCTTTAAAATAATTTGAGCATTACTTTCCAATCAGAAAAGACCCCTGAACTGGGAAGGAATAGATCCTCCACCCATTTGTAAATAAACCAGGTGAATCAACTCTGTCCTTGTTAGAAGAAGATCTGTTGCTTGAGATTGCAAAAGGTGGTGTCCTTAAAAGTGTGTTTGAGATAAGTTCACATCTCTATATGTTCCAAGTTACAGTCAAGATGAATATCCTGAGATTGCCACACAAGCACTGAAAATGCTACTTCCATTTTCAACATTCTGTCTTTTTGAAGCAGGATTTTTGGCAGTTACAGCAACCAAAATGAGATTATGAAATAGACTGGACATAGACAACATGGTTCAAGTTTAACTGTCTCTCATCATCCCTAGATGGGATCAACTAGTTATAGGAAAAGAAGTCAGGACTCCCACTGATTCTGTGTTATGATGAGTTATGTAATTATTTCATTACATGTGTATTGGAATCATCCTGGACACCCCCCCCCCCCACACACACACTGTCTGTCAAAAATTGTCTTCCACAAATCCAGTCCCCGGTGCTAAAAGAATTGGGGACCAGTGGGCTACAAAGTCACCCAGCCGATAGGTGAAGAGATGGGATTTGAATACAGGATACACAGAATGTAAAGAGGAACTACTGAATTTTCAACAACTTATTATGCTGAGCAAGTAATCAACAAGATTTGTTGAGTATCAGTTACATAGCCTAGGGGAGATACTTATGTTGAATAAGTCAAAGTAGAAAATAGATTTTCCTTAACCTTGACTGGGCCCTAGCCATCTGGCTGGCCTGTCTAGTGTGGAGGTTTAAGCCTTGGAAGTCAATTCACGCGGTCTGGGAAGGTGCTAGAGTCTTTTATAATGATTTGGTGAAGTAAAAGGCATTTATAGTTTTCTTTGACATTACAATGCTTGATGCAGGAAGACTTGTAAGGATCTAACAATAGATAAATAGGTAAATTGGTTGGTAGGAGATGTCTTGGGGCCTGTGTGCTTCTCTGATCTTGACTGCTTTCCACTTTGCCCTGTACACATGGCCACAACAGCCACTATCAAATGGGCCAGTTTGCACTTACTATTCTCAATGCTGAAACCGTAAAATTTCACTGAGCTGGCTTCTTCTTGTCATTTAACAATTGGCTTAAATGTCAACTCTTCGGTGAGGCCTTTACTGAAGAGGGGTACACTGTCTTCTTTGAAGCTGGCCCTAAGTCCCTGTTCTGGGCACCTTGCTTGCTTTCTACTTCACACAAATTACAATGATCTTTCTTATTTATCTTCTTAGTATTTTCCCTTGTTCTTTTCCCAGTTAGAATGCAATGCCATGGGGACAGAGACTTCACCTCTCTTGGTCATTGCTGTGTCCCAAGCTTCTAGAACCCAGAGCTGAAATGTTTCAGTGAAAGGGAGAATGTACATATGATGAGTTCATAGGCATTTCCCCTGATCTTTAGTGAATTTCAGGGTTAAGAAACATGAAGAGGCACAGTTTTTAAAGATATATATTGTAAAGGACACATACTAATTGTTTATTTTTATTTTTATTTTTTTTGGACCAGGGATCGAACTTGGGACCTTGCACTCTCAAGGAAGGTGGCAGAACCACTGAGCTAAATCCCCGGCTCTGACACATACTAATTGTACATGTTTATGGGGTAGAGTGTGGTGTTTCAGTACTTAAGCATAATGTTATGACCATATCAAGGTAACTGGCATAACCATCACCTCAAAGATTTATCCCTTTGTGTTGGGAAAATTCAAAATCTTATCTAATAACTATTTTGAAAAATATAATTAAGTATTGTCATCATAGTTATCCTACAGAATAATGGAAATTCTATAGAATATTTTAACCTATTAATCATCCTCTCTCCATCAACCTTTCCAGCCTCTAGTAACCACTTTTCTACTTTTTACTTCTTTAAATTCAACTTTTTAAGCTTCCATACATAAATAAGAACATGCAGTCTTTGTCTTTCTGCGCCTGACTTACTTCATTTAACATAATGTCCTCCAGGCTCATCTTTGCTGACCAAAATGATAAGATTTCTTTTCTATGAATAAATACTATTGCATTATGTCTACATATTTGTATATCTGTCTACATATCTATATTTATATCATATTTTCTTTATCCATTCATCTATCTGCAGACACCTAGGTTATTCCATATCTTGGCTATTGTGAGTAATGCTGCAAGAAACATGCAAGTGCAGATGGTTTGTTTTTTTTTGCAGTACCAGGGATTGAACTTAGGACCTTGCACTTGCAAGGAAGGCAACAACACCGCTGAGCTAAATCCCCAGCCCAGCATATATCTTTTTGACGTACTGATTTCTTTATCTTTGGGTATTTACCCAATAGTGAAATTGATGGATCTTATATTATCCTTCTAATTTTTTGAGGACCCTCCATATTGTACTAATTTACATTTCTACCCATTGTGTGTGAAGGTTCCATTCCCATTTCTTAATATCCTTGCCACTTTCAGTAATTTTTTGTCTTTTGATGAAAGCCATTTTAACCAGGGTGAGAGATCTCTATTTGGGTTTTGATTTCCATTTTTATGATGATTACTATGTTAAGCATTTTTCATATATTTGGTGGCCATTTGTAAAACTTATTTTGAAAAATGTCCATTCGAACCATTGCTCATTTTAAAACCAGATTATTGGCAGTCTTGCTGTTGAGTTCCTTATATGTTCTGAAAATTAGTCTCTTATTAGTTTGCAAATATTTTTCCCCATTCTGTAGATTGGCTTTAACTTGGTTGATTGTTTCCTTTGCTATTCATAAGATTTTAGTTGATATAATTCCATTTGCCATTCTTCTTGCTTTTGTTGCATATTATATTTGTGTTTAAATCCAATATTATCTTTGCCCATGCTAATTATTTTTTCTAATAGTTTCATAGTTTCAGGTATTAAATTTAAATCTTTTATCCATTTTGAATTAATTTTTTAAATTAAATTCCTTTATTGGTACATTGTAGGTATACAACACAATTACATTTCTCATTGGGAATTGTACCTTTACATGATGTATCTTGGTTCTTATTTTTTCCCCATTGCTAGCCCTCCCTTCACCCCCTCCACCCTTCCCTATTTACAAAGACTTTATTTCCATTTTTTCCATTTCTCATCATTTTTCCTTTCCCTTCTTTCCTTTCCCCTGCCCCTCCCACTACCCATACCCCTTTGGACCTTTCCTTCCTATTTTGCATTATCGATTATTCATTCTAATCATTGGTACATTTTAGGTATACAATATAATGACATTCATCGTTGGAAATTTGCATCTTTACAGAATCTCTCTTGATTCTTATTTTTCACCCTTGCCCAGCCCTCCCTTCAACCTCTCCATTCCTACCTATTTACAAAGATTTTGTTCCTATTTTTCCATTTTCTCATATTAATTCCATACCATTCTTTCCTTTCCCCTACCCCTCCCGCTTCCATCCCCCTTACTCCTTTTCTTCCTATTTCACATGACCTATGATACATTTTAGTCCTTATTTACTTTCAGTTTCTCACACCAGAGGAACTATTCGGTATTTATACATGTGTGTCCTATTTATTTCACTTAAGAGTATCGCCTCAATGTGCATCCATTTAGCTATAAATGTCTCTAATTTCTCATTTTTTATGGCTGAGTAGTACTCCATTTTATAAAAATACCACATTTTCTTTATCCAGTCTCCAGTTGATGGGCATTTGGGCTGTTTCCAAGTTTTAGCTATAACAAAATGTGCTGCTATGAACATGGGCGCACATATATCACTGTGGTATGATTCTTTTAATTCTTTGGGAAGATACCCAGCAGTGGAATAGCTGGGTCAAATGGGACTTCCAGTCCTAGTTCTTTGAGGTATCTCCATACTGATTTCCACAGTGGTTGCACCAGTCTACACTCCCACCAGCAGTGGAGCAGGGTTCCTCTTTCTCCACAGCCCCGCCAGCATTTGTTATTGGTTGATTTCATGATAGCAGCCATTCTTTCTGGTGTGAGGTGGAATCTCAGCTTTGTTTTCATTTGCATCTCTCGAATGACCAGTGATGTTGAACATTTTCTCATGTATATATTTGCTATTTCTACTTCTTTGTCTGAGAAATGTCTGTTCATTTCAGATGCCCATTTTTGGATTGGGTCTTTAAATTTGGGAGGTCTGATCTTTTTAAGTTCTTTATAGATTCGAGATAGTAGACCTTTGTCTGAGGAAGAGCAGGTGAAGATTTTTTCCCACATTGTGGGTTGTCTCTTCACACTGCTGGTGGTTTCTCTTGCTGTGCAGAAGCTTTTTAATAAGAAGAGATTGCACTTGTTGATTGTTCATGCTAGTTCATTGGCAACTGAGGTTTTGTTCATAAAATCTTTTCCTACACCGATGTCTTTAAGAGTTCTACCTAACCTCTGTTCCAACTGGTTCAGCGTCTCTATTTTAATATTTAGATCTTTAATACATTTCGATTTTAGGTTAGTGCATAGTGAGAGATATAGGTCTAGTTTTAATCTTTGGCAAGTTGAAACCCAATTTTTCTAGCACCATTTATTAAAGAGGCTATCTTTTCTCCAGTGAGGGTGCTTGGCTCCCTTATCAAAGATAAGATGGCTGAGTGTGTCTGGCTTGGTATCTGCATCTTCTAATCTGTTCCACTGGTCCTCAGGCCTGTTTCTTTGCCAGTACCATGCTGTTTTTATTACAGTAGCTTTGTAGTAGAGTTGCAGGTTGGGGATTGTGATACCCCCTGCCATGTCTCTGTTACCTAGAATTGCTTTTGCTATTCTGGGTCTCTTCTGTTCCAAATGAATTTTTGGGTTGTTTTCTCAAGGTCCATGAAGTATGCTGCTGGGATCTCAATTGGAATTGCATTGAATCTATATAGCAGTTTTGGAAGTATGGCCATTTTCACTATATTAATCCTTCCTACCCAGAAGCAGGGGATGTCTGTCCATTTTCTGATATCATCTTTAATCTCTCTTTTTCAGAGTGCTATAGTTTTCAGAGAAGAGGTCTTTGATTTCTTTAGTTAGGTTGATTCCTAGGTATTTCAGGTTTTTTTGATGCTATTGTGAAAGGAATTGTTTGCTCTATTTCTCTCTCAGTGAGTCTGTCATTCATGTAGAGGAAAGCTATTGATTTTTGTGTGTTGACCTTGTAACCAGCTACTTGACTGAATTTGGTTATTAAGTCTAGAAGACTTTTGGTGGAGTTCTTGGGGTCTTCTATATAGAGTATCATGTCATCTGCAAATAATGACAGTTTGACTTCTTCATTTCCTATCTTTATTCCTTTTATTTCTTTCTCTTGTCTAATTGCTGTGGCTAATGTTTCCAAAACTATGTTGAACAAGAGTGGTGATAGTGGACATCCTTGTCTTGTTCCTGATTTTAGTGTGAAGGATTTCAGTTTTTGACCATTTAGTATGATATTAGCTGTTGGTTTTTCATAGATGGCTTCTATCAGTTTGAGGTAGAGACCATCTATTCCAATTTTTTGTAGGGTTTTTATCATAAATGCATGTTGGATTTTGTCAAATGCTTTTCCTGTGTCTATGGAGAAAATCATATGGTTTTTGTCCTTGTCTCTATTGATATAGTGTATTACATTGATTCATTTACGTATGTTCAACCATCCCTGCATCCCTGGGATGAATCTCACTTGGTCAGGGTGTATGATCTTCTTGATGATCTTCTGCATTCCATTTGCCAGTATCTTAGTAAGGATTTTTGCATCTATGTTCATTGGTGAGATTGGCCTATAGTTCTCCTTTTCGGTTGGGTCTTTCTCTGCTTTGGGGATCAAGGTGATGCTTGCTTCCAGGAATGAATTTGGGAATATTGCTTCCCTTTCAATTTTATTGAAGAGTTTAAACAGTAGTGGCAGTAGTTCCTCTCTAAATGTCTTGTAGAATTCAGCAGTGAAGCCATCAGGGCCCAGGCTTTTCTTAGTTAATGAGTTTTTAATTACGTTTTCAATTTCATTGATTGATATTGGGTTGTTTAGAATTTTTAGGTCTTCTTCATTCAACTTTGG
Source organism: Heterocephalus glaber (assembly GCF_053883595.1). Taxonomy (NCBI): domain Eukaryota; kingdom Metazoa; phylum Chordata; class Mammalia; order Rodentia; family Bathyergidae; genus Heterocephalus; species Heterocephalus glaber. Next base: position 67,732,389 of record NW_028258320.1, read on the forward strand.
TAATTCATATGTATCCAGGAATCTGTCCATTTCTTCTGTGTTTTCCATCTTATTGCTGTATAGGTTCTGGAAGTAGGTATTGATGATCCTCTGGATTTCTGCTAGGTCTGTTAAAATTTCACCCTTTTCATTCCTAATTGCATGGATTTGGGCCTTTTCTTTCCTTTTTCTGACAAGGTTGGCTAAGGGTTTGTCAATTTTGTTGATTCTTTCAAAGAACCAACTCTTGGCTTCAATGATTTTTTGTATTGTTCTCTTAGTCTCCATTGCATTGATTTCTCCTCTGATCTTTATAATTTCCTCCCTTGTATGAGCTTTGGATTTGTCCTGCTCTTCTTTTTCTAGAAGCTTGAGGTTCAGCATCAGGTTGTTTAATTGGGCTCATTCTGTTTTCTTAATATGCGTATTCACTGCTATGAATTTCCCTCGTAAGACTGCTTTCATTGTGTCCCATAGATTCCGATATGTGGTATTGTCATTGTAATTTCATTGAAGGAACTGTCTGATTTTTTCTTTAATTTCCTCTGTGACCCATTGGTTATTCAAAAGTGTGTTGTTCAATTTCCATGTGTTTATGAAATTTTTGCAGTTTCTTTTGGCATTGATCTCCAATTTCATCGCACTATGGTCTGATAATATACAGGGGATAACTTCAATTCCTTTGCACTTACTTAAACATGTTCTATATGTGACGAGTATGTGGTCTATTTTGGAGAATGACCCATGTGCAGCTGAGAAGAATGTGTATTCTGATTTTGTGGGGTGGAAGACTCTGTAAACATCTGTTAAGTTCATCTGTTCAAGAGTTCGATTGAGTTCTAGTATTTCATTACTTATTTTTTGTCTAGTTGATCTATCTATTTGTGACAGTGGGGTGTTGAGGTCTCCCACTACAATTGTATTAGTGCATATATGACTTTTCGTTTCCATTAGTATTTGTTTTATATAGTTGGGTGCACTAGTGTTTGGTGCATAGATATTTATGATTGTCATCTCTTCCTGTTGGATTGTTCCCTTTACAAGGATGTAGTGTCCTTCTTTGTCTCTCTTAATCAGTGTTGGCTTGAAATCTACTGGATCTGCAAAGAGGATAGCTAGTCCTGCTTTTTTTTGGGTTCCTGTCACATGGAGTATTGTTTTCCACCCTTTAACTTTCAGTCTATGAGTTTCCTTTTGAATTAAGTGTGTTTCTCGTATGTAGCATATTGTTGGATTTTGCTTCTTGACCCATTCTGCCAGTCTGTTTCTTTTGATTGGTGAACTGAGACCATTAACATTGATGGTTATAACTGAAATGTATTGACTTATCATTGCCATGACTTTTTCTTTTTGTTGGGTTCTCCCTCTTTACATTTAATTTGTTGTCATGCCAGATGGGTTCATTCTGCTTTGCTTTCTGGGGTTGTGATCCTCAATGTCTGTTCCTAGGATATAGTGTAAAATTCTTTGGAGTGCTGGTTTGGTATTCATGAAGTTCCTAAGGTGCTCTTTGTCATTAAAGTATCCTATTTCTCCATCCATTTTGAAAGATAGTTTTGCAGGGTACATCAATCTGGGTTGGAGGCTGTTTTCTTTTAGGGCTTGGACTATGTCACTCCAAGCTCTTCTTGCCTTGATGGTTTGTGTTGAGAAGTCTGCTGTGATTCTGATGGGCTTTCCTTTGTATGTGATTTGTTTCTTTTCTCTAACTGCTTGTAGAACTTTGTTCTTCTGTTGGGTTCTGGAATCTTACCAATTATATGCCTATGTGTAGATTTTTTTTGATCAAGGCTATTTGGAGTCCTATATGCCTCACTTATCTGTATGTCAAGTTCTTTTCCCCTGCTTGGGAAGTTTTCTGCCATTACTTTTGTGAAGAGATTTTTTATGACATCTGCACTCTCTCCTGTTTCTTCATTGACTCCAATCAGTCTTATGTTATTCTTCTAGCAGCTGCTGGATTGATTTCTTGTGGTCCCTTATAATTTTGAAACAATTTTCCTTTTCCTAGTCATTAATTGCAATCTTATCTTCTATATCTGAAATTCTGTCCTCACATTGGCTCATTCTGCTGTGTAGACTTTCAATGGAGTTTTTCATCTCCTGGAAATCTATTTGCATCTGTTGTATGGATTCCATTTGTTTCCTATGTTGGGATTCCATCATGTTCCTGAGCTCCTCTCTAGATTTATTAATCATGTCTTGCACTAGGAGCACAATTTCTCCTGTTATCTGAGAAATTATTTCTGATTTCATTTTTCCAGATCCCCTTTTGTTGCCAGTCCAGTGGGTCCAGGTGGTTGAGTATCAGAGTGTTCCATCTCATTTCCCTTTGGGGTTGCTGTAGTTGATCTGGAAGTCTGGTTTTGAGACTTATTTACATGTTTTCTCATTTCGACTGGGGGGGCAGTGGGGGTGCTGTTGGCATCTGCGTGGCTCACTTCCTCTGAGCTGGGAGAGGTGGGCCAGAGGCCGGGAGTGATGGTAGGGATGGTGGCCCAGAAGCCCCTTCCTCTGGGCCGGGATTGGTGGGACGTTTGGCAGCCAGGAAGCCCCTTCTTCTGTACCAGGAGCAGTGGGATGGCGGCTCAGAAGCCCCTACCTCTGGGCTGGGAGCGGTGGGATGGATGGCAGCCCAAAAGCCCTTTCCTCTGGGCTGGGAGCGGTGGGAGGGATGGTGGCTGGGCAGCCCCTTCCTCTGGACCAGGAGCGGTGGGATGGTGGCTCAAAAGCCCCTACCTCTGGGCAGGAATTCTTTAAATGCTGAGAACTTGAATAGCTCCACTACAGTGGTCTGGTTGTCTGGTGTCCTCTGCATCTTTGTAGTGTGGAACCAGGTGGCTGTACAGAGAAGAGGCCAAAGGAGTGTGTGTGTGGGGGTGTCCAGTCAAAAAAACTATTTTAATTTATCAAATTATTTATGAAATAACACAATCTGAAGTTAATTAAATAAGAAAACTTGCATGTCTGCTTAATAACAATTAATTTCTGTTTTCACAGGCACACACATGTGTAGGTAGGTTGAAATACTACCACTGATAGCATTTTACTCACCACTGCACCCAAATGCAGGTACAGGCTGATATACAAGGGTTTTGACTTGACTTTGGGGTGAGTGCCGGAGGTGAGTTAGCACTGTACACCTAACAGGATTCTATTGTTGCCTGTACAGTCTCTACTGGAGCACCACACAATCGAGTCATGAAAAATATCACTAGAAGTCACATAATAATGTTAAAAGTTTACAATCTTGTGGGGGTGCATTACTAGCTGTTATGTATGTTTGTGGACCATAGGTTGAATTCGCCTGCATTACAGAATAAAGGTCTGTTTTCATGAGATGGATATTTGTCGAAAAATCATGTAAAATAAATCAGAAAACGTGGAAAAATAAGAACAGATCTTTGCTCTTCAGCTTGAAATATTGCTTCTGTAATCTTTTTATTGGGAGAGTTTTAAGCTTCATACAGGTTGTTTGTTTTTATTGATGCCACATTAATAAACATTAGCAGAATTAAAACGAAGAGTTGCGTAGGTTTCATTTATCATGACCATAGAGTACATTCCCGTGAGAACCTTATTTGGGTTTGTTCACTAGATTGGAAGCATTTACCTTAACCTCCGGAGAAGTCAATCACATGAGTATACAGAATGGTTTTCATATGTAACTACTGGAAGAAGATGAGTAGTTAATGTAGGACTTTGAGGACTAGGAGAGAGGAGTGCAGAAGGACCGAAAAAGGAGAATCTCAGACTTTACAGCAGTGGAATCATTTCTGGTTCTGTGGAGTAATCTGAGCTCTAACACAGGCAGTAAAATGGAGCTGATAATGAAGGGATGGAGCTTGATTACATAGGAGATACTTTAAAGGTGGCCTCAAAGATGAAAGGGTTCTTTGGTTTTGTAGCTAGCGAGCTGCCTGTCCTAGCAAACATGGCCTGTAAATATTAAAGGAAAATGCAAAGATATGTGTCAAAAACCTGGAAATGCAGTTTTACTTTCTTTCCCTCCTTTCTTACCTGCTTCCTCATTCTTTGTATCTTCCTTTTCTTATACACACACACACAAACACGCGCACACACACACACACAAACATGCACACACACTCAATGATCTTAAATTAACTGAATAGCATAGGATGGTAAACTTAAGCTTTACTTTGGCTTCTGCCCTTAAGAAGTCATGTGAATGAGACCATATCATTTAATCTCTGTGGATCTTATTTTCCTCTTCTGTAAAAATGAGAAAGTTGAGCCAAATAATATTTTAGGTTCTTTTTTTTTTTTTTTTTTTTTTTGGTTCCGGGGATCAAACTCAGGTCCTTGCACTTGCAAGGTAGGTGACAGAACCACTGAGCTAAATCTCTGGCCCCAATTTTAGGTTCTTTTAGTATTATCATTCTATTGGCAAAACAGCATTGAAGTGAAAGAAGTTTGGAAATTTAAGAAGATTATTAGTTGTATTGGTTATTCTACAGAAAGATAATATTTGTGGGTCTTTGAAAAGAATGATATACTGTAGTCTCCACCTGTACAATCTGTACAGTAATTGTAATGATTGCAAATTTCAACTCCTGTGATGGGGAGTGCTAGATATGTGAGACAAAAACCACTCTAATTTCTCCCCACAAATGTAAGAAAATCATCAGTGCCTTGGGAAGATCAGGGCTCACCTACCTGGGATGAATTTGACTGACTCTTTAAGACAAAGGGTGAGAATATTAAGCCAATGAAACTCTTTTCTTCCTTGAACTCCAGGTCCACAAATATGTTACCTTCATATGAAGCAATATCTGCCACTGAACAATTGAGTTACAGAAAGGAAAGGCATGTTTCAGGGTTAAAACAGTTCAAAGTAGACCACTGCACTCTAGATGCTACACATTGATTGACCAATAGTGTCATGTATTTACTAACACAGTTTTTCTTTTAGCATTTAGCTACTAAATTTGAGGATTCATGTGAAAAACAGTAACTGTTCAATTTTCTCTGGCATGTCAATACGTATACTTATGCTGGCAAAATATATCAAGGAAAGCATACTTAGGTATAATGGTAGATTGAGTACTGAGCATTATTTAAAAAAAAATAGTGAGCTAGATGTGGTGGCACTGCCCATAGTCCCAGCTCCCTCGGGAGGCTGAATAAGGAGGATTACTTGAGCCCAGGAGTTTGAGGCCAAGTTGGGCAGCACAGCAAGACCTTACCTCAAAATAAAACAAAACAAAACAGAACAAAACAAAAGTCTTGGCTATTCTAGGTCCTTTGTGTTTCTATGTGAACTTTAAAATCAAGCTCTTAATTTCTAAAAAGAGTCTTCCCCATAGTCTGGTTTCTCTTCAGATCATGTAAAATCTTTTGTCTTTAAAAATGAGTCTTCTGGATTTTGATTGAAATTGTATTCATTTGTTGATCAGATTATGGAAAATAGATAACAGTATTGGAGTGTTCTACATCATGATCATTGTGTATATATCGCTATGTATTTTGGCTTTTGTTAATTTCTGTACGTGATGCTTAGAGATCTTAATTTTTTTCTTAAATTAGACTTCACTTTTTAGAATAGTTTTAGATTCACAGCAAAACTGAGTGGAAGTCACAGAGATTTTCCAGATATCCTCCACCTCCCCATATACAGAGCCTCCCCTATTATCAACAAGTCCCACCAGTGTAATACATTTATTGTAATTTATTGTACTCAATGAATCTACATAGTCTCAGAGTTCATGGTTTACCTTAGGGCTCACTCCTCTTCTTGTACGTGCCATGGGCATGGGAAAATTTACACTGACTTTATCTACCATTATAGTATCATACTGAGTAGTTTCACCACCCTAAAAATCCTCTCTTCTCCCTTAATCATTCCTCCCCAACCTTGCCTGGAAACTACTGCACTTTTTCCTGTCTCCTTAGTTTTCCCTTTCCCAGAATGTCACGAGTTAGAATCAAATAATACAAAGCCTTTTCAGATTAGTTTCTTTCACTTAATAGTGTATATATTTTCTTCATATCTTTCCATGGCTTGCTGGCTTGTTTCTTTTTTGGTGCTGAATAATATTCCATTGTTTGGATGTACCACGGTTTGTTTATCCATTCACCTACTGAAGGACATCTTTGCTGCTTTCAAGTATTGGCAGTTATAAATAAAGCTGCCATAAACATCTATGTACATGTTTTTGTATGGACATGTCTTCAGCTCCTTTGGTTAAATACCAAGAGTACAATTGCTACACAGTATGGTAAAGAGTATGCTTAGGCTGGTTAAGAGATAGCCAAACTGTCTTCCAAAGTGGCTATATTATTTTGCAATGAATTTTTATTTTTGTACACACTTGTCAGAACTTGGTATTGTCAGTTTTCTGGATTTTGGCTAGTCTAATAGGTGTGTGCTGGTATCTCATTGCTGTTTTAATTTTCCATTTCTTTGGTACACCATCTGCATATGGAGACTTGGTTCTATTTATTGAGATGACTTTTTTCATTCAACTATTTTAGCACCTTTGTTGAAAATAAGATGTCTGTATGAGTATGGATTTGTTTTTGTACTCTTTTTTGTATTGATCTGTATATCTCTCAACTCCATACTGTCTTGATTATTGTAGTTTGAATCAATTCCTTTAGCATAAGTGAGCCAAGTTTACTGTATTTTGTTTCAAGATTTCTTCAAGTTATTCTAGGTCCTTTGCTTTGCCATAAATTTTAAATCAGCTTTTTCTTTAATAAAATAAAAAAGCTGCTGAAATTTTTATTGGAAATACATTAGGTCAATAGACAAATTTAGTATTTTAACCACCAATCCATGATCATGGCATGCGTTTTTACTTATTTGTGTCTTTACTTTTCAGCAATGTTTGTTTTATTTTTTTCTTTTTTGTTTGTTAGTTTGTTTTCTTTTCAGTGCATAGATCTCCCATAATTTTTTGGTTGAATTATTTTGGCAGTTAAAGCTAAATTATTTCATTATTTTGAGTGTTATTGTAAGTGGAATCAGTTTAAAGTTTCATTTTTTTATACTGGGGATTGAAAGAAGGGCACCAACCCTTTTTTTTTAAATCAATGCCTATTAATTTAAAAAAACTGAGTTTCAATGTATATATTTTAATCCTATCCATACCCCCATTACCCTAATACTCCAGTCCCCCTTCCTTTATTCCCTTTTTCTTGTCTAGTAATAGTCTCCCTTTTATTTTCATGTCATCTTTTTTGATTCAATATATTTGGGAGAATATGTGATACTTGTTTCTTCTGAGTCTGGCTTATTTCACTTAACATGATGATCTCCAGTTCCATCCATTTTCCTGCAAATGATAAAACCTTATTCCTCTTTGTGGCTGAATAATATCAGAAACAATCCTATAAAATTTTTTAAAAATATGATGAGATAACTTCAAGTGCTGTGAAGTCAATAAGAACAAGGTTTGAAGAATTGTAAGAAATGAAAAGTTGATGAGCTCCTACACTGAAGAGCAAACAGAAAAATCCAGGAACATCTTTTCTCACAATCAGAAAGAAAATGCTGTATCTGAGGACCTGAAATGGAAATTGCCATGTCTTTCAGAAGTGATCGTTTTTAGTGGCTAGATTTGTGGTTCCAAACATGACCACACTTTAAAAATCTCTTTGCTGTCCACAACACCAGAGTCCATCTGGGAAAGCCAAATATAGCAAATGAATTTCCAACAGCAGTACAGAAGTTCATTGAAAAAGAACACTATGTATTGAAATTCTAATTTTGTTATAAATGTCTTCCTTGAAGGGCGTGCAAATCAAAGTCTGAAAAATAATGCCTCAGGATCTAAGACTGGAAAAGAATTGTAATGTTGGAGTCTACATTGAATCACGGAACGTAAGTCATATCCATGCCCAGATTATTACAACTTTCTCATTGGATTTCAGTTAACCCCTTTTCTGCCACTTCACAGACTTCAAAGCTGTAGCCTTTATGACACCCATGTTCACAGACAAACTTCTAATGCTTTTCAAGCTAAAGTAGCATATTAGTTGCAGCATTGTGCATTTCATAAATGTATAGTGTAAAACTATACTACTGTTTTTATTGGGTTTTATCGTTTAAAAAATGTTGGGGTTTTTAAGTACTGTTTTCCTAAATTCATGGTCCCCTTGACACTTATGTTTTTCATTTTGCAGTTTTGCATAGCACGATGATTTGAAGCAAATGTAAGAAATGTTACAGCAGAACTGACTGTAACTTACCTGTCTGATAAGAAATCAGCCTTGGCCTTTCATTATCTACAATTCATTGAGTTATCTATTCAACCCTATCATACCTGTAGAGAAGTTCTGAAATTGCAAACCCATAGTCTGATGTGAGGTACATTTGTCAACTAAACTAGTATTTATGTCCATTTTCTTTTGTCTTTAGCTTTAAAGTGTCAAAATACTGTTATCTTAGTCACCTTAGGTCAGGTTCTTTCTTTCCCCTCCCCTTTAGTGAGGTAATGTCATATGTTAGTTATATGGTTAGATTTTTTTTTTTTTTGGTCATTTCCTGCACTCTATCCCAGGATTTCCCTATACAGCTGACTTTTTATTACATTTTCACAGCTGGGAATTTAGCTCAGTGGTTTCGCCGCATGCTGTGCAAGTGCAAGGACCCGAGTTCGATCCCCAATACCAAAAAAAAGCTACAAAAGAAAATACATTTGGGCTGGGGATTTAGCTCAGTGGTTCCACCACCTGCCTCGCAAGCTGAGGACCCGAGTTCAAGCCCAGGTACCAAAACAAAAGAAACATTACAGTATTACATTTGCACATGGCAAGGTCTATTTTTTGTGCCTTTGGATCTTGACGAGTACATAGAGTCATGTGTCTACCATCCCATTACCAAATCCCAGCTTCATCACCCTGAAGATTACTGTGTAGCCCCTTTGCAGTCAGCCTCTCCTTCCTCCATCACTGGGCAAACAATGATATTTCCTATCCCTAGAGTGTTGCCTTATCACAATATTATAAAAATAGAGTCATATTAGAATCATATTAGTAGGCTTTAGGTCTGTATTATTGAACTTAGCAAAATGCATTTAAGATCTATTCACATTAATGCATGAATCAGTAGCTCATTCTTTCCTACTGATGTGTGTATTCTACTGTGTGGCTATACTATCATTTATTTTATCATTCACCTATTGAGGGTCCTCTTGGTTATTTCCAGTTGTTGGTGATTATGAATAAAACTGCTATAAACATTTGTATATACATTTTCCTGTGAATGTGAGATTACAGTTTACTTGAGTAAACACCTAAGCATGACTGTTGTATTATAGGGTAAATGTATATTTAATTTTATAAGCAGTTGCTGTATTTTCTTCCAAAGTGGCTATACCATTTTAAATTACTTCAGCAACTGAAGTGACTTACTGTTGATCTGCATGCTTGTAAACATTTGGTATTGTCTCTTTTTTTTGGAGACAAGGTCTTGCTACGTAGTTTGGCCTTGAACTCATGAGGTCCTCCTGCCTCAGCCTCCAAAGTGCTGGGATGATAGGCATGTGCCACCATACCCTGCTTGGTATTGTTCTTTTTGGATTTCACCCATCTTAATAGATATGCAGGATGTCTAATGATACTATTAATAGATATGCAGGATGTCCAATGATACTATTTTTTATATGCTTATCACTATTAAAAATTTTTTTTGGTGAAGCATCTGTTGATATTCTTGCCAATTAAAATGGTTTTAAAATTATTGTGTTTCACTGGTTTTTAAAAAAACTTTTCTAGGTCCTTTGTACTCCTACATAACTTTTAAATTTCAATATCCAATTCTTCATTTATAGCAAATATACACAGACCTGAATTTTTATATATACCTTGTGTTTTCTAATCCTGCTAAATTCAAGTACAAGTTCTAGGGGCTCCTAGAGATTTCTTAGTATTTTCTCTGTAGATGATCATTTCATCTACATATAAAGATTTTGCTTCTGCCATGCCAATCCTATCCTAGTTGTATCATTTTATTGCCAGACTATTTTGATGGGGACTAGGTTTCAAAGTTTAATGGTCAGATAAAGAGTAAGCATATCTGCCCTTGTTCCCCACTTTAAGGAGAAAGCATTGTATCTTCTCCATTTGTATAAGGCATTCTCCCTGAAAGTATGGAGTACATGTCTTTAATTTGTTGAGAAGTTTCTGTTCTACTTCTAGGCTCCTGATAGCTTTTACCATGAACAGTTGTAGAATTTAGTCCAATACTTTTTCTTCAACTAGTGACAGGATCATATGGCTTTTTCCTTTCCTCTGTTAAAATGATGACTTTTGGGGGTGGATCTTCCAATGCTGAACCAACACTGCCATCCCTATAACAAAACCACTTTCTACATCCTGCCAGATCTGACTTCCAGTAGTTCGTTTTGTTAAACAAATTTCTATCTATGTTCATACTTTTTTCTTCTATTATCTTTATCCAGTTTTAGGATTAGCACAATGTTGAGTTCTTAAAATGAGGGGAGAAGTGCTCCTTCTTTTTTCTGCTTTAATTGTTTGATATAATTTATCAGTTAAAATGTATATGAGCCTGCTGTTGTCATATAGGTAGGTTTTCAAGCTAGGAATATACTTTCTTTAATAGGTGCTATTCAAATTTTATATTTCCTCCAGAGTTCGTTTCATTAATTTGTCTTAAATGTACTTCTTAGAAGTTGTCAAATTTATTTCAAAAAAGATTTTTGCAATATGCTTTCTATACCCTTTTAAATTCTGTAAAATCTGTGGTAATGTCTCCTAGAGCTTGATATTGTAATTTTAAAAATGTATAACTGATATTGTGTAACAAGAAGAAAAGGTCTAAAAGAGCAGGGGAATTGGGAGGTGTAGGGGAGGGAAAAAAGAGAAAGGAAAAAATTTGAGAAGAGGAAAAAAAATGGAAACAAGGTCTTTGCAAATAGGGAAGGGTGGAGGGGGTGAAGGGAGGGCAAGAGAAGGGGAAAAAAAATAAGAACCAAGAGACTCATGTATGGTACAAGATCCCAATGATGAATATAACTGTATTGTATACCGAAAATGTACCAATAACCTTATTGGGGGGGGGATCTAAATGTCCCCAAATGAAAGAAATTAGAAAAAAAAATAAAATTATTGTGTTTTAAGAGTTCTTTATATATTTAGGATACAAATATTTTATGAAGTATGTGATTTACAGAGTTCTTTCCTAATCTATAGCAAGTCTTTGTAATCTCTTAATTTTGATAAAACCTAAAATATCTATTTTTTTCTTTTATTAATCATGACTTTGGTGTCATGTTTAAAAACTAATTGTCAAACCTCAGATTACACAGTTTTCTTCTGGATTTCTTTAAAACTTTTTATCATTTTAGGTTTTACATTTTGATTTATGATCCATTTTGAGTTAATTTTTATATAAGGTAAATGTAGAGATGTGTACATGCATACATGTGTGTGCATGTATATGTAAAAGTATAAACACTTTCTGCTTGCCCATTTCTTTAGGCTTTCTCTTGTTACAAGTATCCATGTAAAAATCAATATAAATTGCGTGCTTTTCTCCTGTTAATCTGCGTCATATTAATATGGCTCCTAGACCCCGCCTGATGCCAAAGAAGAACTAAGATGAGTAAAGATCATTGTACTGCTCTACACTTTTTAATGAGTGAGCCAGGAGATTCTGAGATACTCTACTCACTCTAGAAACTAGAGATGGGATCCTGCAAGGACTGGCAGAAGCTGGCAGAAAAAGTTAAGAAGCTCTCTCTCATCTTTGTGTGTAGAGTCAGACCAAAGAAGAATAGCAAAATTTTCCTTTGTTTCTTTTGTTTCCTTTGTTTCCTTCTTTAAAGAAGTTTTCTTATAAATTAAAGCTAAAACTGCCAGAAATATAGGAATGTACCCAAATGTGTTTTAAGTTCATGTGACTTTAGTAATCGTCACCAAATAAAACTAATTTAATATTGTTAGTTTAATGAAAACAGTATGCCTTCTGAGTTATTAGAAAAATACCCGTCTATTTCCTAGACCCGGCCTAAGATCCCAAGTAAAAACTAAGATTGTTAAAGATGATCTCAGCCTCTTCTAAGAAAGAAAAGCTCTTCAGAATATTTTCAAGTATTGCAGAATTCAAAACAGGAAAAGAAAGGAAACTTCCCCAAACTGGAGTTTAAGTGGACAGATTGCTTCTTCAAAGCTACTGATTTTCATGGGTTTTCCCCCAGAGCTATAATGAAAAATGGAAATGACTTTAAACTTTTAACCGGTGGAGATAGACTTCTATTATTTATTTATTTAGTTTTTTGGTACTGGGGATCAAACTCGTATTTTATTCTATGGTATGCAGAAAGAAGTCCTGAAGGATGTGAAGAGTTGTTACCCAGAGATGATGAAACAACTTTAAGATTTTAGTTATGCACTCAGGTTACCTTGTAATCATTGTGCTTGTCTTTTAAAAAACTAGTTTAATCTTGAGGTTTTCATTGTCATGTACAAATAGTAATAACTAATAAAACTAAAAAAAATACTGGAAGAATTCAGTAGAAATGACCTACATAGTTTCTTAAATAATTTTTTTTAAAAACCTAGTTTATGACACTAAATGGGTTTACTGATGAATTCAATTTCTTTGTGTATTTTTCTTTTCAACTAGTAGAGAAATGTCTTTGTCAGTTATCCATTCTTGCTTTAGGACTTTGAAATGGGCAAGGACTTTTTAGATAAGACTCCAAAAGCACAGGGAAAAAATGGAATTACAGCAAAGTAAAAAAGTTTTTGCACAGCAAAGTATATAATCAACAGAGTGAAGAGATAACTTATAAAACAGGAGAAAATATTTATTAATTATATATCTCACAAGCAGTAAAGGTTATATCTAGAACATATAAGGAACTCAAACGAATACATGCATGCGCACGCTTACACACACACACACACACACACACACACACACACCTGATTTAAAGATGGGCAATAGACCTAAATAGACATTTATCAAAGTAAGATATATAAATAGCCAACAAGTAAGCGCAAATCATCAGGGAAATAAAAATCAAGACCACAATTAGATATCAATTTACCCCAGCACAGATGGTTGGTATCAAAAAGGCAAACAATGACAAGTGCTGGAAAGGGTATGGAGGAAAGGGAACTCTTACACACTGTTGTCGGGGAATATAAACTGGTACAACCACTATGGAAAACAGCATGGAGGTTCCTCAAAAAATTAAACATAGAACTACCATATGCCCCAGAAATCCCACTACTCAGTATATATGCTGAGAAATCCCACTACCCAGTATATAATCAAAGGAAATGAAATTAGTAGGTTGAAGAGACAGCTGCACACCCATATTTATTGTAGCACTATTCACAGTAGCCAAGAAAGGAAATCCACCTAAGTGTTCATCAGCCAGTGAATGTATAAATAAAATGTGGTACATGTACACAATGAAATAATGTTCAGTCCTAAAAAGGAGTGAAATCCTGTGACTTGTGACAAACATGGCTGGAACTGGATTTCATATTAAGTGAAATAATAGTCACAGAAAAAATGAATACCACATAATTTCATTCATATGTGCAATATAAAGTGGTTGACTTATAGAAATTAAGTGCAGAGGCTGGGGGGGAGTAGCAAGGAGGGAGAGACAGGGAAAGATTAATTAATGGGTACTAAGGAATAGGAGTTAAGAAGTTCTGGTGTGCTATTGCACTGTGGGGTGAATATAAATAACAATAAAGTAGTGTGAATTCCTAAAAGCTAGAAGAAATGATTTTGAATGTTTTTATAATGAAAGTGTTGAATGTTTGAAGAGATAGATATATTAACATGACAAAATATATACAAGAATTGAAACATCACATGTGCTCTGTTAATATGTATAATTTTCATGTTCTTATGTGCTATGATAAACATGGGAGTACATTATACCAGTTAAAATATAAATGTAATAAAAGAGATTAACATATCTTCAGTTTTCCTTTGGGAAAGAGAAGCCAGAGAGCAATGTGTGTGGATTTTTAAATAACCTGAAAGTTGTTACCTGAAGGACTTTAACAAACTAGGCCACTTCTGCACCCACAACTTGAATGTTATGTGTGGCTTGGGTGTGTCCAGTTCGAGAGCCACCTTTCCAGTCCACACATACACAGTTGACTCTTTCCACCTAAAACATGTTCTAATGGGAGAGACATAATAAAAGTGAAATAATTCAGGATCTTTATTAGTTACTAACACATTCGAGGGCTACGATAAGTTCCCATCTTGACCTGTGCTGTATCATATCATTTTTAACCCCAAAGCTATAAGTAAACACCTAGTCTGTAATGAATGTGATATCCTTCGTTGAGTCTAACATTGGCTCTAATTAGAGAGAGGGCCATTGTGGGAATTGGATTCTTGGGATTTCTACTGCAACAGATGCAGAGCTATTTGATTAAGAGAGGAATGCATAAGATATGAGTTGTCTTATTAGAGCACCAAGTATACCATAGGATTCCCATATCCCTTACTAGAATGTACCCAAGGATAATGCTCTCTCTTTCACTGTGTCCTCAGTACCTAGAACAATACCTGGCACACAGTAGGTGCTCAGCAGATATATGCTGCATGAATGAAAGACTATGTTAGGACTCCTTAAATATGTAAATATATTGAGGTAAAGGAGTAAGCTTTTCCATGATGAAAACCCTAATCAAAGTTTTTTTATGAGAATCTATTATCCATCACTAAAGTTATTTTACATGACAGCATAGTCTACCAGATCTCTACTGGAGCTTCTGTGTAATAGGGTTCAATTATAGGTTCATGAAGTATAGTCCTAGCAGCAATTGTTTGAGTGTGTGATTATACATACTGTATTCCTAGCTTTTCCCAAAAGAATTAGAGAATAATGAAACCTTCTTAGATAGCATCTCCTAACTCTTCAGTTTCACAAAAGGAAGAATACAAAGCAGGAAATTTACTAATACCCTGGTAAACTATGAGTAGAGTCAGAACTAGAACCTTGGGCCTTTAAACATCTAGTTTAACCTGTTAATATCTACAATAACACAAAAGTGTTGTCAAATTCAAATTAAATCATTTAGAACACATCTGCTCTTGAAATCCTAGAAATAAATTATTTATCTATGTCTAATAAATATATATGTCCTTCAAGTTAAGAATCATGTTTCTTCCCTTCAGTGGTATATTGGAAGCCATTTTTACACCCACCTCCACCCCATCCAATAATTATCAAATTTATTTTAGAAGAAAACTGTAGTTTTAGTGATTATTTCTTAGCTTTTGAAATGAATGGATTCTGGTGTGCATCTCTGTCCCTGGGATCAGCCTTTGTATTCTGGAGCTGACGTGGTTCTGCCTTTGGTATGAATCACACATAGGCCAGAAATGAATGGGTTTAGGAGGGCACTGGTTTCTTTTTCTTGACACCCCTGGAGAAATAACTACTGCTTTGTACCACAGCAGCCACAGAAATTTGATGAAAACATGAATAAATTCTTAAATAAATGAATCAATAATAATGTTCTTCAAGCACTACCAGTTACTAGGAAAATTTATTCTATTTGATTTTCTATCTTTTAAATCTTTGTTTTCCTGGGGAACAGAGCCAAAACCAAATTATAGAAATAAGATCATTGCTGCAGAAACAACAGAAGCCAGAAATTAAAACCATCATGTTTCTCCTGGGCACTGTCACCAGAGGAGGTCAGAATAACAAGTGAAAATCAAAGAAGAGTTAGTTTGGGCAAATGGGATCACTTAGCTCTTCAGGAAATTAAAAGCTAATGAACAAATTGGGGCCATGATCAGCTGGGATGCACCTGTATGCCAGTTTTTGCTGTAAGGTTCTGAAATACCTCTGTTTTAATTAGTAAATATCCACCTTCTGGACTATCAAATGCCTGCCTACCTGATCGCCTGGAATATCCCATGCCCTTTCCACCAATCACCACTTCCTGGCCCGCCCCTGTACCTTCACAAGAAAGGTCGGAGGATCCTCTAGTGTGATGGTGTCAGTATTTTCCCTCCTTGGTTGAGGTCAGGGCCTTAGTGATTGTTAATTTGCACTCATGAGAGAATCCTCCCTTAGAAGATTACCAGGGCTTACCTTGCACATATTGGCCAGCCAATTTTCATCTCTCTTGTCTGTGAATCCATGGATAATAAAGGATGTTTTTCTATTTGTTTTAAAGTTGGAATTCCTAATCTTTGATGCATCTGCAACAAGTTGTATTTTGGGGAGAAAAGTATTTCGGGTCAATTTTTTTATAGTATCCTCTAGGATCCTTTATGTGTGGAAGGAGGTGGTAGATAGGTAAAAACTACTGGAATTTGGGATCCTTGTGAACAAGAATCCTTCCATTACATCCAAGCCAATCCTCTCCAATCTGCTACTTTCCAGTCATCACAGCATTTTTGCATTTGTCCAACTCAAGATAATATGTATGTTATAATTTTGGTGATAGGAACCTTGTCTCCACATAATGGAAGGCTTTGTGTGTCTGTGTTTGTGTATGTATGTGTATGTACATACATGCATATATACAGTACATTTAATCTGTTCTTATATCTATTATGGTGATATATGCTATATACATAGCATTGGGGAATTTTATGAATATATATATATATAATAATGGGAGTTTATGTATGTGTAATATTGGGAGATTTTATTTTAGAAATATAATTCCCTGGCTTAGTTCATTTCTTGCTGCTATAGTAAAACACTTCAGACTGGGTAATTTATAAACAACAGAAGTTTATTGGGTTCTTGGTTCTGTAAGCTGGGAAGTCCAAGAGCATGGGGCAGACCTTGGTGCTATATTCCCATGTTGGAATATGGATTGGTAAGTCAGCACGTCAGACAGAGGACCAAACTGGATTTTGTCAGGAATCCACTCCCATGATAACTATCTTAATCCATTTTCAAAGGTGAAGCCTTTTGTGGCCTAATGACCTCTTAACAATTCTTCCTATTAATATCATCCCAGTGGCAATTAAAATTTGACATATGCATTAGTGGGACCATTTCAAACTATAGCACTCCTCATATTTCAAATATTTATTAATTACATCATGGAATTAAATACAAAAATATTACAAAATTCATGAACCATTTGTAAACAAGTTACACACAATAATATGTATGCTTATTTCCTGAAAGTTTACGAAGATGCAGATCCCATAGTCTAATTAGTTTTCCTTAGAAGACGTGGATATTCAGTGTGTGCTATAGTTTGACTATGCCGCTCAAAACTCATATTGATATATATTTGCCATTGCAATATATGAAGTGATGAGACCTTTAAGAGGTGATTATGACTATGTCATGAGGACTCTATACTTATGAATGGATTAATGCCATTACTGTGGGAGTGATTACTTATTGTAGGAGTGGATTCTGGTTGGAAGGATCTCTCTCTCTCTCTCTCTCTCTCTCTCTCTCTCTCCATATGATGCTTTCCTCCATGTTATGATGCAACAAGATAACCTTCACCAAATGCAGACGCTTAATCTTGGACTTCTCTGCCTCCAGAACCCTGAGCCAAGTAAGTTCTATTTTTAAAAATTAATCCAGTCTGTATTATTTAGGTACAGCACCAGACAATAGACTATAAAAAATTGGTCCTAGAAATAGGGTTGTTGCTATAACAAATACCTGAAAATGTGGATGCTGCTTTAGAATTTAGTAGTGGATAGAGGCTGGAAGAATGTAAAGGAGTGGTCTAGAAAAAGCTTATTTTTCCATGAATGGAACATTATGGAGTGTACTAGTGAGCACTCTGGAGAAGAGAATAGCTGTAGGGGAAGTCCGAAATTTCATAGAGATTAATTGGGTAGTTAGGACAAGAATGTTGATAATATGTAAGGATCATCTGACAAGCTCCCAGATGGAAATGAGGAACAAGTTACTGGAAACTGCAGTGAAGGCAATCCTTGTTATACATTTGTAAATAACTTGCTAAACTGTGTGTAGCCCCAGGACTTTATGAAATATAGAACTTAAGTGTAATTAATAGAATATTTGTAGGGCCGGGGATTTAGCTCAGTGGTTCTGCCACCTACCTTGCAAGAGCAAGGTCCCGAGTTCAATCCCCATACCCCCCCCCCCAAAAAGAATATTTGTCAGATGAAATATCTAAGAAACAAATCATTCAGGCTGCTGCATGACTACTTTTGCCTGCATATAGTGAAGTATGAGAGGAAATAAATGACTTAAACATGGAATTTATAATTAAAAGGGAAGCAGAATAGTTTCAAAAATCTGTAGCTAAACGTGTCTTTAGAAGAGCAAAACAAGTATGTGACCAAGTACTCTTTTGCTAAGGAGATTGCTATGGATTGCTATGGATAGATTGCTATGGATAGGAATCCAGATGCTATCCATTCACACAATGGCAGAAAGACCCCGAGGACATTTATTTCAAAGATCTTCAAAACTGCTTCTCTCATCATAGACTCAGAGCTCTACTAGGGAAAAATGGTTTTGGGGAATGGGCCTGGGACATTCTCCATGGTTTGCTGCCCAGAACCAACTCAAGTCTCTGAACGCTGCGTTCAAGTTCACTGTTCCTCAGCCCTCCTGGCTGCGGATCAAACAATAAGCGTGGCTCAGGCTACCACTCTACAGAGTGCAAGCAGCCAACTTTAATAGTATCTATGTGGAGTTAAGTTTCCAGGCTTACAAAATGCAAACACTGTGGGGCGTGTACTTTTTCCTAGAATTCAAAGGGTGTTGTGGATAACCCAGGGACCTGGGTAGAAATGTGACATGGGGGTAGAACCATCACAGAGAATCCCTACTATGCCAGTGCCCAGGGGAGCTGTGGAAGTGGGAGAAAACCTTGAGACATCAGAACTATAGAGCTATCAGCATGCAACACCAGCATGGAAGAGCTGTCAGCACAAGACTCCAACCTAGGAAAGCTGCTGCGTGCTCTGAGCCCAGCAGAACCATGTGTGTCCAGGAGGTGGTACATGGAATAAAAGGTTATCATACTCTCAGGACTTAATGTTACTAGCACTATTGGATTTGAGACTCACTTGAAGACCCACCACTCCTTTTTTCTGGCATATTCCACCTACTTAGAATACCTGTCCTACTAATGTATTTTAGGAGTGGATAACTTGTTTTGATTTCACAGGCTCATAGCCTGAGGAAATTTGCCTCAGGATGAATCATGTCTTGAGTTTCACCTATATCTGGTTTAGATAAGACTCTGACCTTTGGATTTTTGAGTTGATGCAGGGCAAATAAAGACATTTAGGGTTATTGGGGTAGAATATATTTTGTGTGGAAGGAGGACATGAAGTTTTGGGGAAACAGGGATGGAATTATATGATTCAAATGTCCTCTCCAAAAATATATTGACATATAGTTACCATTGTAATGATAGATGTGATAGGTCGTGAGGACTTTGTCTTCATGAATAAATGTTGTTATTTCAGGAATGGGTTAGTTACTGCAGAAATGGGCTCCTCATAAAAGTATGCATTTAGTATTTTTCTTTCTTACACACTCTCTTGGCATGTGGTACCTTTTGACATATTATGATGCAGCAAGAAAGTTCTCACTGGGGCCTGGGGATTTAGCTCAATGGTTCTGCCACCTGCCTCACAAGCGCAAGGTCCCGAGTTTGATCCCCAGTACCAAAAAAATTTAAAAACCAATAAAATAATAAAATAAAAAGAAAGTTCTCACTAGATGCATCCATGGTCTGGACCCTTGATCTTGGACTTCCTTGCCTCTAGAACTATAGACCAAATAAAAATAAAGTCATTTACTTAGTCTGTGGTATTCTGTTATAGAAGCAGAAAATGGAGTAAGATATAGTCTTATTACACAAAAGAGATGGAACCAAGTCCTGCAAATGTATGAGTGTTCTTACTTGATACTTGTTGGATTCTCATTAGTGTACAGGAAGAAAGGGATATTGATAACACTTGGAGCCCAAGGTAACATCTTCAAGGGTCTTATGATGGTTCCTCCCCATGGAGAAGCATCACTGAAGCAGCCAAGTCTATTGTAGCAGATTTCACCTCCTGCAATCACCCAGAAGGGTTTCAAGGACCTTAGTTCATTATAGCATTAAAATGTTCTTTTAAAATATTTTTTAAGTCAAAATTACATTGTTTGACAGATTTTCTTTCTCTAATTTCCCAAGCTCCCTTTTACACATTCACAAAGCACCTTCAAAAGACAATACATCTGGTACACACAGGCTGCTGCTCTTCATTTCTAGCCCAGGGGACCATATCTTGCCCTTTATGACTCTTGTCAGTGCCAGGCAGACACTATTTAAGCTTTTCAACCCAGACAGCATCTTGGCTTGTTGGGGTTCGGGAATGGAGTGGCTCTCTGTTCCCAGCCTTAAGTAATGGGCTGTGTGTGGAGGTTCTCAACTCCTAGCAGCCTTGCTTTGTACGTTAGGTGGAGAGGTTAGGTTTCATGCAAAGACAAAAACTTCTTATCTCTCCCTTAGCTGAGCAGAAGGTGACCGACCTGTGTTTGAGGGCCATCCTGGACTCCTGCTATGAAGAAGCTACTCACAAACAATCAAATGAAAGATCCACAGCTGGACACAACTATAGACTGGCATGGTACTGTATAAAGTGATAATTCAAAGGGTTATAGGGGAGGATAAAATGCAGGGTAACAGAAAGAATAAGAGTAGTAGCTGCTGTGGAGGTTGCATTCCTCATCATCCTGGTATGTGCTACATGCTGGGCCAGATGATTTACTTATCTTACCTCAACCCCACTGTCAATGGCATGAGAAAGGTGATATCATTATCCCCATTTTACAGATAAGATGCTGAAGCACAGAGGGGTCATGGATTTTGTTTAGTTTAATAGAGTTTTAGATGATAAAAGCAAGATTCAAACTTTCCCCTTGACTCCAAGCTAGGGGTGCTATCTCAGATAATAAAAATACAAGTTATTAAAATAACTTAGAGAATATTTTAAAAAGTAAATATGTCACATTTTTGTGTCTATCTGAATTATTCCTTGTTTATCTGAAATTCAAATTGAACTGGGAGTCTTGGAGTTTATGTGGCAACTCCAACCCCTTGCGCTCTTAATGCTGTGTCTACTTTTATTTACTCCTCATTCTCCTTGTGACTTAAGTCTAGGGTTGCATCTTCTGGAAGGACACCAGTGTGCCTCTCCTGGCTCCACATGAATGTTTTCTCTTACCTGCTACTGCTCCCAGCAGCAGTGAAAATGTCCAGAGCAGCATTGTCTACAGAAAGGTAAACGCATCTCTAAGTCTGGTGAACTAGGTGTTAACACATTGGCATAATCCAAGTTAATTTCAATTTCTGAAGGAAAATGGATAAATTCTGACAAAGTAGCCTGGAAAATATGTCCCTGACTCACCATAGTTGATCTGTGAGGTTCTACAGACAACCAGACAACACCAAAATGTTCTTTTATAAGTTAGCCTTATCTTTTCAAGCAGTGTCATGGGAAGTGGCATGAGAAGAGAGAAGGTTCCAAGAACATAGTTCTAATATTAATCATAGGTAAACCTAAATTGATAGAGAAGGTAAAGTTTCCCATCGTGATCGTGAGAAGATGCAAAAGTGTTAGATTGAAAGTTCCCTTTCAATTTGTTTATGTAATGCTAAGAGTCATTTCCCTGCAGTGAAGATGCTAGTCTACCTTCTTTTTTGTTTCACACTTCTCTGTGCAGGCCCATTGGTGTGTGTGAAGTCAAGTGTTTCACAAATTTGATAGTAGCAGTCTTAAAAATCCATATTTTAAGAGCACCATTTATATACTGCAACTTTCTCATAGCATTGCCTACCCCTAGAAATAGAAACGATCCTTCAACAGCATGCATTTCTTTCAGAAAAACAGTTGATATTTTATAATGATGGTCCACAGCACTTACTTTCTTTTAAACAATAACATATAAGAAAGAGTAAACAAAGGGAAAAAAAGAAGTTGGGGTATTCATGAAAGCATAGACTTTTTTTGGTACTGGAGATCGAACTCAGGTCCTTGAGGTTGTGAGGCAAGCAGTGAAACCACTGAGCTAAATTCCTGGCAATAGATTGGAGGGGGTTTTTTTGGCACCAGGGATCGAACTGGGGTCTTTGCGCCTGCATAGCAGGCAGCGAAACCACTGAGCTAAATCCCCAGCCCGAAAGCACAGACTTTTAATCAGTGACCCTACCATTGGGTGAAACTTTAAGAGAGAAAGATAAACTTCAACTTAGAAAAGAAATGGTTTGAGAAAAGTGATTTGGAAGTAAAGTGTTTGATGCAATATAACTGGGATAGTTTTAGTTTGTGTTAAATTGCTTAAATTGTATTTTAAAAAGCAATGAGGTATATAATGGGACTAGAATCATTTAGCCTGATAGTGTCACAGGTTTAGATTGAATCATATAAAATTGCCATATTGTAGATCAAAAATGGTTAAATAATTCATTCTACTGACAAAATTTATAGGTACATAAAAAAACCCCAAAATTTTGTGTATAAATCAAGAAAGTTCAGCAATGACTATGCCGGACTCATAATTAGAGTGGAAGGCACAGGTAGGAATTCCATGGATGGGAACCCTGGAAAATTTCCACCCAAATCTTTCCCATCTCATCCTGTTTCCTCTTAGGGTGTCTTATTAATCCCTCCTTAGCTTAGTCCCCTGGTTCTCTCTAACACATTACCCCTTACCACTTCCCTCACTTGAGACCCCATCTCATTCCTTGTGGGTTACAAAGTAAGAGGGGATTGGAATTTCCTGGGTCACCTTGTCACACTTGAGCATTCAGTCCAGTGCTTGGCACATATCTGTTGGATTAATGAATAGAGGGAATCAATATGAAAAAGTTTATCACTACAGTAACAACTATCTACACAATCTTACAGTAAAAGACTTTGAATGCTTTATTCAAGCAAAAACAAACACCAACAAAAAAAGTGAATAACAACTCAAAAACCCCAGAAACAAAAATCATTCAGAAATTTTTGAGAACAAAAGTCTTCTATCTCTATAGTTTTTACCCATGGTAAAAGTATATTGATTCTATAATCCTACACATCTTAAGGGAACCAATGTTCATTCTTGGGGTATCATGAAATAATGTATATTTTGTGGGACCTACAAAGCAATTAACATAATATTTTAAAGCTAGCATTTGAGATGGCACAAAATTTTACCAATAATTAAATGGACCATTTCACAGAAATAGTATCAAAACTCACCAAACAATCACTGAACAGAGTCTAGAAGACATGGGCAGTTATTTTGTAACTGATATAGGTTCAAATTTCAGAATGTTTCAGAAAGATCCAATTCCCCAAATCTACAAGAGTTAGGAAGGGAAAGGATACAATCAGCAATCCGTCATGTCAGCCCTGCATGAATAAATTTCCCTAAATCCAATCTTGCTGAACTCTGTAGCTGAGTCATGAAATTTCACCAAGCATAATAAAGCCCTGGCAGCCCCATTTCAGGTGTCCCACGGCATCGAAAGCCTAGGGGGGCTCTTATTGAAAAATAATTCCACAACTCTTGGATTCAGTAGGTCATTACATAACATAGACTCAATTTGGACATTTAGAAAATAGCTTTCTTTGCAAGCAGATAAATGTTCCTTACACAAGGCTCTGATTCTGGCAACCTGGTGATGCCAAACTCCAGGTTAGGGAAAGAAAGGTGCCTGAACACCTGTGTGGTCAGATAACTGGCACCGTAAACATACAGGGCCTCATTTACCTAACCTTCAGACACCCTTTCCTGTCCCCCTTTTACCTTAGCTCAGTCATTGCCAGTGTCCATGGGAAGAAGGACAAATTCGCTTGAGAATTCCAAACTTCCCTGAGCAGGATACTGTGATGATCTGGAGGCTGTTATTGCTGGCACCTTCCAGAACAACAATCTTCCCACCAATGAGAAAGTCTAGTCACCCAGTCCCAGGAAGTAAAGTTATGGTCAACCCTCTGCTGTTGTGATTTAATTTGTGGAAAAGAAAAACACTCACATCTATAGTGCAATGTTATAGTGCAGTGTTATAGCACTTACGATTTAGGTTTCCATGCTTTTACATTTATGCTTCTAATCTCCCTGCAAACCTTTGGAAGGTTTAACTATTTTTCTTATAAAGACAGTGAAACTCAGAATTTAAGCAGTCTCTCCAGAGACACATGGTTAGTAAACAGCAGAGCTCAGTCTAGAGACCCAAATTCTCTCACTAGCCTCAGATGACTTGTTTGTGTTAATACACTGAAGGCCCTGTTCTCCCATGCTGTGCTAGGCCAGAGTTAATCAAAAGTGAGCAAAATGAGTACAGAAATGTTCGTATTGTGTAAACACCTGTGTAAGACTGGGTATTTGCCTTCCAAAACAAATACACACACACACACACACACACACACACACACAGTTTTGATAACCTCATTGGCATTTTTTTTCTTGTTGTTTCAGTTGTATTTTCTTCCCTACTACTAACACAAAATATGGCAATTGTATCAGATATAACCTCTGTGATGCTGAATATGGCAATCATTTCTTTCCTGGGCCATCACAGGTAGTGTTCTAACTGCTCTCCTTGTCTTCAGACTTCCTTCTTATTTTCATCTTCTACACACTGCCAGACAGTCAGTTCTAAACATACTATTGTCTTTTTAAAAAATTTACTCTCATTTTTTCTGCCTATGCTTTCTTGATGAGCACTGCTCAGTAGGAATATAAAGAAATCCACTTTTAAAATGTAAGAAGACCACTAGGGGTGTCGCTTGGTGGTAGAGCATTGCCTAGCATGTGATCGGTCCTGGGTTTAGTCAACAGCACTGCCAAAAAAATGGAGTTAATCTTTATAATTTATGTAATCCAATATATCAAAAAATGAATATTTTCCACACATGGCAAGAGCCACATTTTTAATGATCAGTGGTCACCTTTGACTTGGGGCTACTGCATTCAATAGCACAATTCCAGATCAAATTTACTCTTCATACCACAAACGAGGCTCCACAGATCCATTGGCTCCTGTGAGGTGACAACATGTTGTACATCCATTTGACCTATTTTTCTTTTTCTTTTTTTTTTTTTTTTTTGTACCAGGGATCGAACTTGGGTCCTTGCACTTGCAAGGCAGGCGACAGAACCACTGAGCTAAATCCCCGGCCCAATTTGACCTATTTTTCCGTCAATAATGATGCATTCAAAATCTTAATGCTCCTTAGGTTTAGAATGAGAGCCAGTCAGAGAGTACTTAAAAAACAGAATGACAAAGTTTCTCAAGGCCCATTGAGCAGGAAGTGTGTGCAAATACAAGATTCATCAGACTGAGAAGTACCAGCATGAATAATGGGAGGTACGATGAAATAGGAAAAGAGAGAAAAAGCACAAAAAAGAAAAGAAATAAAAGGTAAGATTAAATCAATATTTTTTCGAAAAGTTGTTTTTGTTCCATTCCTAAGATGTTTTTGATATTACATAATTAGAAATGATTTCAGAATCCTCACAGAGGTACAGGCTAGGCCAGAGGCTGTCATACCATGTGCATTTCACAACTAACTTTGTAAGGCAAGTGAAGTTTATTTCAAAAGCGCTAAGTTCAGTTACTTACTTTCTGTACCTATTTTAAGATCTTTTAAAATCATGATTTTGAATCTTGTCCAAAAATTGCGTTGAAATGATTGAAATGATCATATGGTTTTTAGCCTTTCTATTAATGTGATGTATCAGGTTTATTCTTTTGTTTGTACTGAATCATCTTTCATCTCTAGGATGAATCATTTGATCAGACAAATAATTTATTTTTTATATTTATCTATTTGCAATCTGGAGCCTCCTACTGAGCTATATCTTCTTTCCTTTTTATTTTTTAGTTTGATACAAGTTATAACTAAATTGCCCAGACTAACCTCAAACTTGTTATCCTCCTGCTATCAACTCTCTAGCAGCTGGGATTAAAGGCATCTTTTTCTTTCTTTCTACCTCCCCCCTTCCTTCCTCCCTCATTTTCCTCCTCTCTCTTCCTTCTTCTTCCTTTCCTTCTCTCTCCCTTTCCCTACCCTCTTTACTCTCTGCTCTCCTTCCTCCTTTCCTCCCTTCTTTATTACTTTTTTTCTTTTCTTTTTTCTTTCAACTGGGTCTTGCTGTGTTGCCCAGGCTAGTTTTAAAATCCTGGGCTCAAGTTTGTAATAGCTAAAACTTGGAAACAGCCCAAATGCCCATCAACTGGAGAATGGATAAAGAAAATGTGGGTTTTTTATAAAATGGAGTACTACTCAGCCATAAAAAATGAGAAATTAGAGACATTTATAGCTAAGTGGATGCACATTGAAGCAATACTCTTAAGTGAAATAAATAGGACACACGTGTAAATACTGAATAGTTTCTCTGGTGTGAGAAACTGAAAGTGTAAATAAGGACGAAATGTATAATAGGTAATGTGAAATAGGAAGAAAAGGGGCAAAGGGGAAGGAAGTGGGAGGGCTAGGGGAAAGGATAGAAGGGAATGGGATTAATATGAGAAAATAGAAAAATAGGAACAAAATCTTTGTAAATAGGGAGGACTGGAGGGGTTGAAGGGAGGGCTGGGCAAGGGTGAAAAATAAGAACCAAGAGAGACTATGTAAAGGTGCAAATTTCCAATGATGAATGTCATTATATTGTATACCTAAAATGTACCAATTATTAGAATGAATAATTGATAATGTAAAATAGGAATAAAAGGTCCAAAGGGGTAAGGGTAGTGGGAGGCACAGGGGAAAGGAAAGAAGGGAAAGGAAAAAATGATGAGAAATGGAAAAAATGGAAATAAAGTCTTTGTAAATAGGGAAGGGTGGAGGGCGTGAAGGGAGGGCTAGGAGTGGGGACAAAATAAGAACCAAGATGCATTATATAAAGGTACAATTCCCAATGAGAAATGTAATTGTGTTGTATACCTACAATGTACCAATAAAAAAATTTAATAAAAAAAAAAAAATCCTGGGCTCGAATGATCCTCCCACCTCAGCTTCCCGAGTAGCTAGGACTACAGATATGTGCCACTGGGCCTGGCTTGAAAGATTTTTCAAATGTGCTTTTGAATTTGTATTCCTGGTATTTCCTTGAGAAATTTTGCCTTTATGTTCATTAAGGATATTGACTTGTAGTGTTATTTGTTTGCTTGTTTGTTTTTGTATGTTCTTGTCAGGTTTTGGTATCGGGGTAATCCTGATCTCATAGAATAAGTTTGGAAATATTCTCTCCTGTTGAATTTTCTATAACTGTTTAAGAAGAATTAATGTTAATTCTTTAAATGTTTGGTAGAATTTAGCACTGAAACTATTCATACCGGTGCTTTTCTTTGGAGGCTTTTTATTGCTGATTAAATTTCCATACCCATTGGTATTTAGATTTGCTGTCTTCATTATTCAATCCTGGTAGATTTATGTGTTCAGAAATTTATCATTTTTTTTCTAGGTTACACAATTGGTTGTTGTATACTTTTTAAGAGTATTCTTTTAGGATGTTTTGTATTTCTGTGGTTTTGGTTGTAATGTCTCCTTTTCCATCTCTAATATTATTTGAGTCTTTCACTTTTTTCTTAGCCTAGCTAAAGGTTGATTTTGCTTTTCTTTTCTAAATTCTTCATATCATTGACCTTTTAATTGTTTTTATTCTTTATTGTATTTATGTTCTGATTTATTTCCTTTATTATCTTTACTATTCTTACAATCTTAATTTTACTACTATTAAGATCTTCATTATTTCTTTCCTTCTAATAATTTTGGATTTAGTTTGTTCTTGTTTCCTACTTTCTTCGGGTGCATAATTAGGTTATTTGTGATATTTCTTCTTTTTGATGGAAGCATTTGTTACTAGGACCTGTTCTCTTAGAATTACTTTTGCTACAGTTTGTAATTGTTAAAACTTGGAAACAGCTCAATTGCCCATCAACTGGAGACTGGATAAAGAAGATGTGTTTTTTTTTATAAAATGGAGTACTACTCAGCCATAAAGAACGAGAAACTAGAGACATTTATAGCTAAGTGGATGCACATTGAGGCCATACTCTTAAGTGAAATAAATAGGACAAATATGTGTAAATACTGAATAGTTTCTCTGGTGTGAAAAACTAAAAGTGTAAATAAGGATTAAAAAAAAGAATTACTTTTGCTATATTTTATGGGTTTTGGTATTCTGTGTTTCCATTTTCATTTTCTTGAAGAATTTTTTAACTTCATTTTTAACCTGTGCATTGAACCACTGGTTGTTCAGAAGCATGTTATTTCTATGCATTTATAAAGCTGCCAAATTTCCTCTGGTTGTCAATTTCTAGTTTTATGTCATTATGGCCAGAAAAGATAATTGAAATGATTTCAATATTCTTCAGTTTGTTAAGGCTTGGGGGGGGGCTCTAATCTAGATTTATTCTGGAGAATATTTTTATGTGCTATTGAAAAGTCTGCACATGGAAAATCCACATATAACATCATATTGACTGAAGACTAAAGACATAGAACAAGAGAATAATGCCCACTTTCACCACTTCTATTCAACATAGAAGTAGAGGTCATATCCATAGCAATTAGGAAATAAAAAGAAGTAGCAGGCACTAAAATTAGAAAGGAAGAAGTCAAATTGTCCTTATTTGTAGACAACGTGCAAAAAATTCTAAAGAGTATATCTAAAAACTATTCAAAATAATAATGAATTTTATCAAGTTGCAAATACAAAGTCAATAAATATGAAAGTAGTAGATTTCTATGACTAATAGTGAACTATTTAAAGAGAAATCAAGAAAATCTCATTCATAATAGCTACAAAAAACTTATAATAAATTTAACCAAAGAAATTTATGATCTCTACAGTTAAAATTATAAGACATTGATGAAAGACATTAAATAGGACACAAGAAAATGAAAGTCATCCCATATTCATGGTTTAAAAGAATTAGTATGGTTAAAATGTCTATAGTATTTGTATTTTTCAGTTTTTTACAACTATGATGAAATATGTAAGGCAACTAACTTTATAAAGAGAAAAAGAGTTTATTTAACTTACAGTTTTAGAGGTTCAGAGGCATTGTGCTGACATCAGCTCAGTTCTGGTGAGGATCTTCTCTCTTTCTCCACTATATCACATCATGGCAAAGGTGCATGTGTAGAAGAACTTACATCACCAAGCAGAAAGTCTGAGAGAAAGACTAAGGTCATCAAATCCCTCCAAGTACATGCCCCCAAAGATTTAAGGGCCTCTTGCTAGGGCTTACCTCCCAAATATTCTAGCACCTACCAAGAGCACCACCCTGGGGACCAAAGGTGGTTTTTTTTGGTACCAGGGATCAAACTCCGGTCCTTGCGCTTGCGCAGCAGGCAGCGAAACCACTGAGCTAAATCCCCGGCCCGCCCCTGGGGACCAAAGGTTTAATCACAATGGACCCTAGGGGGACATAAGCCATGTTCAAACTGTAGCATAACTCAAAGTGAGCTGTAGATTCAGTACAGTCTCTACCAAAATACCAATGATATTTTTACAAAAACAGAAAAATACTTGAAAACCTGTATGGTTTCAGACCATACACACTTTGTATGGCCAAAAAAGGCACTGAATAGCCAAAGCAAAACTGAACATAAAACAAAACAAAGTGAAAAAAAAAATCTAGAGGCATTACACTACTCAACTTGAAAATATACTACAAAGCTATATACATACAAAGCTATATACATACAAACCGAAACATCAGAGTGCTGATCTGAAAGCAGACACACAGAGAAGATAGCCCAGAAACAAGGACTATACTCCTAACCCTTGACATTATCCCCCTGATAGTCATCATAATAATTTCCTTAGTGTGCTGTTTCTCTCAAGAAGTCTTACATGTCTATACTTAGACATGTACTACATGCTAGATGGACTTTCTGTGTGGACAGAATAATGAAAAATCAAGGAAATATGTGACAATGGGGACACCAACTTATGAATGACATATTGAAACTGAAAACGCAATGTGTTGGGGACGAGAGTATCACTTATACCCTAAGTAAAAATGTTTTCAAAAATGGGGAAATTGTTAAACAAATTGTATGGCAGCCCATTGTTTTGGACTAGCCTTCTGTAATAGGCCTCCACAGACAAGACCAAAACAGAATAGAATTATTTGTTCTAAGTGTCATGAAATCCAGCATAGTCAGTGTCATAAGGAAGGCTTTTCTGTTTGAACATTATAAGGAAAGTAACTTTGAAATGATTAACATTTCTTTATTCTTTTTTTCTGTTCTCCTGCCCTTTTCTCTTTATACAGCCAAACTCTCTTCAGCTCATTAGAGAACTTGTTCCACTTCAAAGAAATGAAGTGTCATCTAATTCAAGAATTGCAAATAAAAGCCAATTATATCTTTTTTTTTTTTTTGGTACCAGGGATCGAACTCAGGACCTTGCTCCTGCGAGGCACCAATTATATCTTTAAACTAAACTTGTTATACATATGTCGATAGTAGGCAAAATATGTTAACTTTTTGCTCGCTAGCATTTGAGAAGTCCACTTTTATATTTCTTCCAGTTTTCTCTGGGTATTGTATAAGTGTATGCATGCAGATGGGCAAATCTGTATATAAGTGGTAGGGGGATTTGAGAGGAAAAGAAATACTTGTGCAGTCTTGAACTTGGACTGTAATAAAAAAACAGAACCGAACCCTAGCATCGCATCTAACAAAGGGCAAGGATGGAAGGAGAATCAGGATGGGGGAATAAAGCTGGCAGTAGATCATAGCCTCTCTGAAACTTGGAATTGAGAGATCTGGAAAACAACTACTTAGTGAGGAGAAAAGGAGAGCTCCAGGAATGAAGAAAGATATCACAAGAATGTTGAAACTCATGGAGAAGCAGAAGACAAAATAGAGAACAAAGCAAAGCAGGCGGGAATGTTATTCCAGGCTCCCCAGGATGGGGGAGACCTAACTCCACAAGCACAAGGTAAGCCTGGAAAGAGCCAGCAGCCTTAGTGATAAACAATCAACCAACCGTGCTAGCCCAAGGAAAAACCCATGGTTATTGTAAGCTGCAAACAGTGTGGGGTTTTACTCTGAAAGTGACTCTGAGCAGTCATAACACAGAGACCACCAGAGAGATGGGGAACAGGCAGAGTCCTGGGCCTTTACCTGCTGCTAATTACAAGCATGATTTGTGTTTTCTTCTGGGACAGAGTTAAATGCCATTTTGGTTATGAACCATAACTCTTCCCTTGGGCCTACAGATGCCCAATAGGTAACTAAAAGTAGAACAGAGCTTGACTTTTATTCTATATCCCTTGTTACTATTCATCTTGAGTCAGTTCTTTTCTCAGTTCTGCATATGGTTATATTGTTCATTTAGGGAGAGTCTATTTAAGAGGTGTCCAGACAGAGTTGATTAGCTCTCAATTTATGGGATCTCATCCCCTTTCAGGACTGAGGACACCAAGATTAGAGATTTACAGGGACACTAAACTACACATGGAAACCTCCAGCCATCATCGTAAACCTGTAATTACCTGGATTCCAGAAAAGTGAGGCCCTACATGACTAAGACCACCATAAGCAGAGGCAATCCTTTCCTGGCAAGGAAACCATCCTTCAACCATAAAAATTTCAGGACTAAAACTGAAACAATCATCTACTGGACCTTGGCCCATGAGCTAACCCTTGAAAGTTGACCTCCCACTTTGCAGTTAGGATAGTGCCTTTCCCAGTGACCTAAACTGGAATCCATTGCAACCTTCCCTCTAACCTTTCAACTAAAGCTTTTTTTTTTTTCCCTGTAAATTTGTGTTTTAGTTTTAATATCCATTTCTACTAAACCAAGGACTCATGCTAGCTGGTGACAACTCCTTCCACGTGGCAGGCTAGCCTTGGAGAAGAAATCCCACTGTAGCATCCACCATATTTAGGAGTGTTGTAATCAGGTTCCATTTTGAGAAGGGATTTATTGTTTAAGACTGAGCCATTCTAGGAATCAGAAATCACAGAACAATTATACTTCAGAGTCTCTAGGTTCTCCTTGCTAGGTGAAAGATGCCACATGAGGCAGTTATAGAGGTGGCGTTCTGTTATGGTTTGGGTCTAGATGGCCCCCCCAAAGCCTCATGTGGTCATAGGTTTGATCTAGAGTGTGAAAGTAGAATTGATTCATGATGCAATGGTAGGCTCAAGGGCACTAGGATTAAGGGTGTGAATGCTACCTGCCCTAAGTAGTATGAATAAGATAAAAGGGGCACTCTGGTGTGAGAAACTGAAAGTGTAAATAAGGGTCTAAAGGAATAACAGATAATGTGAAATAGGAAGAAAGGTTCAAAGGGGAAGGGAAAGTGGGAGGGGTGGGGAAAGGAAAGAAGGGAATGGAATTAATATGAGAAAAGGAAAAGTTGGAAACAAAATCTTTGTAGATAGGGAGGGGTGGAGGGGTTGAAGGGAGGGCAGGGGAAGGGGGAAAAATAAGAACCAAGAGAGTATGTAAAGGTGCAAAATTTCCAATGATGAATGTAAATGTATTGTGTACCTAAAATGTGCCAATAAAATTAATAATAATAAAAGATAAAAGGGGCAGAAAGATGTTGGTAACTCTCCTTGTTGCCTTTGCTGGCTTGTGCACACCACGTTGTTTCTCCTCTTTGCTGCCTGTTTGCAATCCCTGCCTTGGAGCTAGCTGATTTTGGACGGAAACCTCTACAAACTGTAAGCCAAATAAACCCCTTCCCTTCCAAACTTGATGTCGGGTATTTCATCTCAGCAACAAGAGAAAAATAACTAACACAGGTGCCTGGTCAGAAACCCTCTGAAAGCAGTAGGAAGTGCAGAATATGGAGGACATAATGTTTGGCAGCACTGCTCTCTGTGATGCAGAGCCAGGCCCATCATGGGTGTTTCTGAGAGGTCAGTGTCTAAAAGGGCTGAGATCAAGTCTAGTGGATTTCTTGGCTCCCCTTGCTGCCTATTTCCAGCACAGAATTCAGTGGTCTGTTTACTTTCCTCACACACCA
This sequence comes from Heterocephalus glaber, assembly GCF_053883595.1. Taxonomy (NCBI): domain Eukaryota; kingdom Metazoa; phylum Chordata; class Mammalia; order Rodentia; family Bathyergidae; genus Heterocephalus; species Heterocephalus glaber. The sequence goes on from NW_028258320.1 coordinate 67,765,302, forward strand.
GTGTGATCAGGGATATACTTCTGCTTGGACATTTGCCATGTTCCTGGGTATACAGTGGGACCTCTGGAGCAAGAGAGGCACCTCATGACCCCACACACCACAAAGTTATTTGGGGATAGCAATGGGTTAGAGAACACAGATGGACACCAAGAAACCCTAAAGGCCTTTAGGCTGAATATAGCCCTAAGGTAGACAAGGTACCATGAACTGAGGTCACCCACTGAAAAAGTCAGGGAAGAACTCAGCGTTCACACTTCAACAGGCCTCATTTTTGACTCACTAATCCTCCCCCACATCTGGGAAATTCCCAAACTACATATCCTGGAAAGAAACTACCCACCCAAACACCCAAAACATCAATGTGGTGGGATATTTTAAGCTTATTTCTCTTTGTTTTGTGTTTTGTTTTATTTTTTCTTCTTTCTTTTTTCTTGAAATAATTGCTTGTATCTTATCAAATAATAATGAAATGAAACTAGAAATCAACACCAAGAGAAACTATATTAACACATGGAAATTAAACAATTCAGTTTTGAGCATCCAGTTGGTCATTGAAGAAATCGGAGAAGAGATTTACAAATTCCTAGAAATGAAAATAGAACCAAACATACCAAAGTCCATGGGATACAGCAAAGGCAGTTCTAAAAGAAAAGTTTATAGCTAAAAGTGCCTACATCAGAAAATCAGGAAGATCTCAAATAGATAACCCAATGATGCATCTCAATATCTTAGAAAAACAAGAACAAACCCTAACCAAAGCCAAGCATGGCTTGTCTATGATATTCCCTCTTCCCCCCATGTCATCTGGGCAACTCCTCCCATTTTGTAAGGCCTAGTGTAAATAGCTTTTTCTTTAATGGTAACATTTTTTGGGTGTAACTGAATTTTAAATATCTGGCCCTAATGGATTCATTCATTCTTTCCATTATTGGGATGCTTAGAAATGTAGCCCTCTTAAATTCCCAGATGCGATATACACAGAAGAGAACCTGAAATGACAACACGTAGAGATAAGTGTGGAGAAGGGGGAAATTTTAGGTGCAGTGGGAGTGTAGAAGGAGAGACTTTAATTTAATCTAGGAGTTGTGAACAATGTGGTGAAGAGTCTTCCTGGATAAGATAATGTCTATACAAAGAACTGAAAACCGGGCGTGAAGGGCACACAGATAATGGGAACAAAGATACATCATGTACAGGTGCAAGCACCCAATGATAAATGTAAACATATTGCATACCTAAAATGTACCAATACAAGAATTTTTTAAAAAGAACTGAGAACCATTAGAATTTAAACAGATTGAAAAGCATGGAAAATCTTTCTAGAAAGAGAAAGTTGTCCAAATGCCCAGCACCATCTAAATTAAAGGTGTCTTTGGGGACAGGTCTGGAATATGAAGTTTCAGAAGGAATATGCTGAGAAGTAAGGCTGAAGTCTGAGGTGAAAATCAGACCAAGAGGGGCCAGAAAAATTCACATAGGGAGGTGGATTCTGCCCTTGGGATCACAAGGGGCCCTTTGATCTGTGCTTTGAGAAGATCAAATAGACTTCAGAGTCAAGAGATTTGGGGGAACCCCACTGAGAGCAGAGGGAGACCAGTTCAGGAACATCAGATGTGTCTCATCCTCATTTCCTTTTGTGTCATCACTCTTGACATGTCTGATTAGGAGCCGCACAGAATTTAAAGATGATATGAATAGGGACAAAGGTTGGTACTTTTCTTGTGAGCCTACAAAAAAGGGTGCCCTTTGGGCCTGGAAATCTGTTTTAAGTGATCAGAATATCAGTGTCATATTTATGGTGGACATGATGACAGTGTATTGTAAGCTGTATTCCTAAGCTCAAATGCCATACTGTAGCAAAATTCCCCAATAATTTGTGGTTCTTCGGATCAGTTGCAGATTTTGGATTTTAATCACTCTATCCAAAAGTTTCACTGGCAATAATGGACATTGCTGACACAAGACATAATGTATTGCTTCACTTCCAGATTTTATTAGTACTAAGATTCAATGGCTACATGTCATCAGTGCCCTAACATGAATTGAGGGTGAGCAGAATGTCCTCCCTCACAGTGTCTTGACTACAGAAGTTGAACCTGTGAAGAGAGAACATCAAAAAGTCACCACTTCCTGGAACCAAGCTGTGGTGTTTAGCCGGAGGAGAGTTACTGCTTTCTTCTCTCACTCCTGCAATCTGAGAGAGGGTACACCCTGTGCCCAAGGCCAGACATCAACTACAGGAGGCCTCTAGTGGAGAGGACAGAATCTCCTCTCCAACCTTGTAATAGGGTTGTGCAAACAGCATAGAGAGGAACTGCCAATTACACCCTAAAGGATGGCCAAGGTTCATTTTCCATTTAATACTTTCAGACCATGGCTCACTGTGGAAAACTGAAATTGTAGAAAGCAAAGCTTTTAAGAGAAAACTACTGTAACTAAGAGCAGCATGGGTGAATTATACATAGGCCTGTGTTTGGCTATTTAAAATTGCCAAATTGTGTTCCAAAGTCTTTTTATCATTTATAGTACCATCAGTAGTATATGAGAATTTAAGATACTTGTTATCCTCAATATTGCTTGATATTGTCAATCTGTTACATTTTAGCCATTTATAAAGGTTGATGATGGCATATCATGGTTTTAATTGGCATTTTCTTGTGGCTAATAGTCCATATTTTTCTGTCATTTCGCTTCATGAAATTTATTTGTATTTTTATATTTAAAGTGCATTTAAGGTAGGTAGAGCACAATGATTTGGATATTGACATTTTAAAATCTAATGTGACAATTTCTACCTTCCAATCTTAGTGTTTAGGCCATTTTTATTTAATATAATGATTGGTATGGTTTGGTATAACTCTATTGTCTTTCTATTTGTTTTCTATTTCTTTGCTATGTTCTTTGTTCTCTTTTACTTTTCATGTTCTCCTTTGAATTGTTTTGATATCATTTTATTTCCTTAGCTTGTTTGCTATAGTTCTTTGTTTTATTATTATAGGGATTGCTTTAGAATTGACAGCATATATTTTTATCTCGTCACATTCTAACTCTAAGTTATATAACCAATTTACATATGGTAGAACAAACTTCTAATAGCATATTTCCATTTCTTTTCTCTTCCTTTTTACGATGTTGTCATATGTTTTACCTAGACATAATACTGTATACCCCAAAAATATTGCTGTAAGTTTTTAAATACTCAGGTTATTTTGTTGTTGTTGCTTTTTTACTGGTGTTGGGAATTGAACATGCAGGACTTTGTACATGCTAAACTGATGTGTGACAGACCTTCATTTCCATCTGCTAGTCAGTTATTTTCAGAGAGAATTATATAATAAGATTTTAAAATCTTGCATATTTTCAATGTGGTTAATATTTACTATTCTTCTAATTCTTTTCTGCAGATTCTTTTCCAAGTAATAGTACATTCTTGTGCCCCAAATCCTTAGCCTTGAACAGTTCTCGTAGTGTTGACCCGTTGGTGATAAATTCTTTCAATGTTGGTATGTTCAAAAATTTTTGCCTTCATTTTTCAAATATATTTTGGTGGGCCTAAATTCTCTGTTGAACTTTTTTCCTTTTCAGTACTTTAAAGATGTTGTTATATTTCCTTTGGTTTATATTGTTTCTGACAAGAAATCTGCTAAGTTTTTTTTTTCCTGTATGTAATCTGACCTTTTTCTATTGTTGCTTTTAAGAGTGTTTTTTTTTTCTTATAAATGGTTTTGAGTAATTTGATCCTTGTGTGTGTTTCTTTTTTCTTCATATTATTATGATGATGATGATTTGATTTGTTGATTTATAGTTTTAACCAAGTTTGATGATTGTGGAGACATTATTCTTGAGATATATTTTTCTGTGACTCTGCCTTTGAAGGCTTCAAACACAAATATATTGATACTCTTGAACTTTTCCATAGGTCACTGATATTCTTTTTTCTCTATTTCATTGTAGATAGTCTCTATAATGTCTTCAACTTCTGTGGTCTTTTCTTTCATAATGTGTAATCTCCTGTAAATTGTATTCAGTGTACTTTTCACTTGAGATTGGATTTTTATTTCCAGAAACTTTCAGTGGATCTTTTTAAATTTTTATTTCTTGGGGAGGTCTTTTTTAATATGTGCCATTCTCCTACTGACCTTTTTGAACTAATGGAATAGATGTTTAATAACTGCTTTAATGTCCCTGTGTAACATCTTTATCGATTCTGGTCAGGTATTAATTCATTGATTACTTTTGTTATGATAAGTCATATTGTCCTCCTATTTTTACAACTGGAAGTCTTTGATTAACATCACTTATTGTGGATTTTATCTTGCTAGCTGCTGGATAATTTTGTATCTGTATAAATCTTATTAAGCTTTGTTCAGGGATACAGTTAAATTATTTGGAAATAATTTGATCATTCTGAGTCTTGCTAAATCTAGATTAATCATTCCCACGGAGAAACAAAACCTTCCTAAATATTCTACTCAATGTCTCTTGAATTACAAGATTTTCCAATCTGGTTGATGGAAACAAGCACTATTCTCAGCCTTGCCAGAGCACTGGGCACTGTTCTCTCTAATCCTTCCAACTGGCTGTTTCCCTGGCCTTGGCTACTTTGCTTACGTGTGTACTGATCAACACTGTGCTGACTACTCAATGGGGGCCTTTCAGAACTCTAGAATTTTCCTTTCACAATTCTCTACTTTCTGGTAGGCTGTGTTTTGAAATCTATTTGCCTTAGGTTCTCTAATTCTTAACTCTGCCTCCTCAATATAGAGACTAATAATTTCAGCCTACACTCCTGTCTCTTGGCTGTGTCAGATCCTGGAAACTCTCAAAGTAGTAAGGTGGGATAATTTTAAGGTTCCTCTTTGTTTTCTGTCTCTCAAGCAGCATTGTCTTTTACTGCTGGAAGTTCAGTGTTCTGAAACTGTTGTTTCATATATTTATCTGGCCCTTTGATTGTTTTATTTGGGAATGGTGTCTTTGCTCCTTCTTTGCCAGAAACACAAGTCCCCCCATTGGATTTTTATAAGGGTAAATTATATTTGATGACAGAAGAACCAGTGTTCTCTGCCTTGGAATTTGTCTTAACACTCATACACTCTTGAGCTAATATTGTATTATTATGATTATGATCATTATACTTTTTTTGGTGAGCATCCTTTGGCCTATAAATACTACAGTCATGGTTAGAACAAAAGGTAGATCTCCTGGATCTTTCTCTTCTCCCAGAAGAGACACAGAGCAGCCTATTTCTATTCCTTGATAGCTTAAACAAGCTCCTGATGATTTAAGTACCAATTTGATAAACCATGAAGTTTGGAGATGATATATATATATTAATTACATACCTACTAAAAAGCTTCTCTGCCCCTTGAAATGGATCATGATGCTGGACTCTCATTCTAACATTTAATTTGTATCAGAAAACACAACACTTACCTATAAATCTATTCAAGTTCTGTAATTGCTCCCAAAGACACAGTAGATATTAGGAGGCAGCTGTGCCTCAGGTAAAGGAGAACTACGGTAGGAAGTGTAACTTAAAGGAGAATTTCAGTGGGAATAGGATTGTAAACACTACTCAATCCTTCTCATCCCTTTGGTTTTTATTACTTACACTCTTCCATCATTTCTTGTCACCGTGACCCTTGATGCTCCCACTCTAGGTAGGGTTAGGTTGATCACATTGTTGTACCAAATAAATTTCACCTTCTGTAAGTCCCCAACATCCACATCAGAGTCAATCTGACTAGTATGAGTGTTTCCTGGTTTGAGAGAGCCTCTGGGAAGTAAAGAAGTTAATAGAAATGTACATGAATACACTCAAAATAATCATATCTATAAATATAAATGTACCTAGATATATATGTAGATGTATTTCTAAAACCAGTTTGCATTGTATCTCTAGCTAAAATGATTAACAGCAAATTCATCATTCTAAGGTATTAAATAAATTCACACATGTATGTTAACTCAGTATTAAGTTTTGCTTGCCCTCAATGATTCATACAACTTTAGTCATCTTCACTTTAGTGAAAGTTCTAAAATGTTTGAGTCACAATCTTTTCCATTTAATATATAATCATTATGTCATATTTTATCCACTTTTGGGGGGAGAAAATTGTTTTTTTAAATTATAAATCAGATGCCAGGCATCAAAGTAAATATTAATGGTTTTCTTGGAAATACAAAGAAAAAAATTTAGAACTAGAATTCTGAAATGCATTAGAGTGAACATGTGAAAAGATGTCTTTCTTTCTTTTTTATTATATGTGACAGTACTCAATTCCCACCAGGCAAAGAATAAACAAACTCTTCTCACAATATACATGAGCAGTGTTCAAACATTTAAGAAGCTTGAAAAATATTTTACTCACTTGTAAATTTCATACTGCTTAGAGTTTCCCCAATTTCCATACAAAGAAACCAGGACATGTCCTGTAACCTTCTCTCCCGACAATGTGACAGCTACCTGATACCTCCAACCTGCCCAGGACATAAAATTTGCAAAATGTCAACTTGTAGAGAAGATTCGCTAAAAACTGGTTCATTTCCATCTCACTACTGCAGAATTTTGAATACTTTATACACAATGCTGCTGATTCTATTAATGAAATAATCATAGTAATTCGCTTATCTAAGTGTTCACAGGATAGGTATTGAAGAGTGGAGAATGTGCAGAATCTTTCCAAAGTTAACCAAAAAATTATTTAAACCAAGGGACTAAGAAATACATTTGTTTAAAATTTATCAACATAGTAGTTTGTTCCTCAATGGTTTAAGAACATTTTGTCCAAAGGTACTAGAAAGATAGTAAAGTGTGACATTTTCATCAGTTTGTTTCATTTTCATTGGTCACTAAAATTTAGAGTACTGTCATCTTTTTTTCTGAATAAGTAAATATTTGTTAAAAATATTCCATAGTTAAAATTTCCATCATTCTTGGAAATATACCAATTTAGGAAGACAAAAATAAGTTCCTTTGGTACTAGTCAATAAAAAACCTCATTTTTTTTGCCATTCAGCTGTAGTTAGGGACAAATTGGGGATGGGATTAAAGTCTGTATTCAGTTTTCATAATTTTCTTAATTCCACTGATTCTGATCAATGTAGTTTTCTTCCTCTGTTAGCCTCTGTACCATTTCAATACCCTCTAATTCCCATCACCCATGGTATGGAACCGGGAACCTGGCCCTAAGAAAAGGAAAAAGCTGAGTGAATCTGAATCTAGAGAAATTCAAATTGCCTATAAACAAACAAATAATTTCCCACGCCTGTGGATAGGTTAATATTATTGGGGGTGGGAGCACTTTTTCCCATGCTTTCCATTCCCTCAAGAAAAGTATAAAAGTTTCAAGTTCCAAGCTGTGATGCGTCTCATTTCTTTGAGTGTCCTCGCACTGTTCTTCAGTGCATCCTAAATCTCCGTCTAATAAACCCTTCTCCTGCCTTTTTCTGGCATGTCCTAAAACCTCTTTTTCCACAGCAGGAGTCAGCACACCTGCTACGAAAATGGTAGATGAAGTTCCTTATTTCAGCTTCTGGAATCTCTCATACCCAGCCACCTCTGTTATCTCTCTCTGGGATTACTTTTCTGCTTGTATAAAAGCTCAGAATTCTGCTCAGTAAAACTTTTGACTGAATACAGAGAGGCTGGAGCAAAGGAAACCTTCTGTATTGGGCACCAGAGTCAACTGGTAAGAAATTACTTTTTGTCTCATTAACAGTTTAAGACTCAGACTCCATTCTGCTACTCCAATTAGCCAACATTACACTGAGCATGGCATTTCACACGTTGTCAATGGGCATGATAAAACACACAGTACTAAGAATGTAAAGTACATAGAACAGAAACGTGAAAAATTACTCGTATCACCAGTGTTCAGGTAAAATTTTTGGAACATTCCATTTGTTTTCCCAGAAAATCTATCAGCATAGTGACCCATCTGTGGGCATCCTCCATTTGCACAGGGGAAGCACTGGTTCTAGTGAAAATAAATAGTGCTAAGTACTGTTACAATGCAAATATTCTAACACCAAATGGGTCCTGATGTAAAAGGGACTTTAAAATGCAAAGGTTAGCAATGTGTCTCATTATTCACAAGGATAAATGAACAGTTTCACTTTTAGAAAGCACAAGCCTATTAAAATCACATAATGACATGGCATTTACCCTCCTCCCTTTGCCTCTTTAAATTGCCCCAATTGCTTGAGATCTTCCTGTTGCTGGTTAGAATTTATTTTAGAAAGATTGCTTAAGAAAGAATAATTAGCTTCTGATATGCAAAATAGGATCCATCAGGAGAACAATAGGCTCAAAAGTCACACTTTTCTCCATTTCTTTTTAGCTTCCACTTAACATAAAAAGGACTAAAGAATTCAATTTACTCATAATTCTCCCAATATGGAGAAATTGCTCTAGCTGGCCTTTAAGGCCTAGAAAATATTCTCTCTTCCTAAGCCAAGGGATTGGTTTAAAAGGGGTGGAGAGGGAAGTACAGAGTTGAAGGACAAGTATTCCACTCTGGAGGGGAAGGCTACTCCACAGTAAAGGCATTTGGTGGAATCCTGAATCAATGAACCCGATGATAGACATGGCAGAGTCTTGGATTTGGTATCTATTAAACTAAAGGGAGGCTGAGCTAGCCACAAAGAAATGGCCAAAGCTCTCTAAGGGCATTGCCCAAATCGGAAGCCTAGACAAACCCTAGCTTTCATTTCTAAATGCTTGAAGCATGCCCATCAATAAGGTAGACACCAATAGATCCCCAAGTCATTCCCTATGGGGAATTCATACTGACCAGACTACTGCCAGGATTACCTGGCCCAATACTAGCCTGGAGAGAAGCTTAGGAAAGGGTCCAAAGAAGGAGAAATTTTTAAGACTGAGACATTACTTACATGCTCTTGGGGGGGGTGTCATCTGGTTATATCATCTGTGGCAGAGATCACTGATATCTTCTTACTGTACTTCTTACTGTACTCTTTTACCTCCCTTGTAGAAGATGGGGCTTCAAGTCCAATTCTGGCAATGAGATGTGACAGCCTGGATGTATACCAAAACCAGTCTTTGTCATAAAAAGCCACATTGGTCCTCCATGCTTCTGTGTTTCTGTGTCTTTTTTTTTTTTTTTTGCCATATGTTTATTGCATTTGAAACATCTCGATGGGTTCCCATTTGAACTTGACGGGCATTTTTCTTGTTAATTTATAAGGTGAATCGGCACCATTAAGAAACTTACTGCTTAATCCACACCTGAGACAGTTGATGGTCAGCCTTGACCAGGCGGATGACAAAGCAAAGCTCATGAGAGCCCACATGCAAGAGCCTTTGTTTGTGGAGTTCGCAGACCTCTGTTTAAGGGCTGTGGAACCATCCCAGAATGAGGACTCTCAGTCTGGATTGTTGTGCTCCTCTCCGAAGCACACAGTTGACACTCAGAACTTGTCTACCGCTTCTCCCAGGAGGCCTGCTGGTGCGGGGCCCTCAGCGAGGCTGGTGATGTCCCAGAGGCGGCAGACTGGGTTTACTCGAGGTGGTGGTCTTTTGTGAGGAGACTTGGCCTACCTGTGGTTGTTTTTATTTTATTTTATTTTTTAGCAGTGGCAAAGTCGATTTGAAAAAGTAAAGTGAAGAGTGGGAGAGAAACTGACTGCAGAGCAAGCCTGGGCCAAGTAAGGAAAAAGCAAGATAAAAGATCACCCTGGAGAAAGCAGGGTGGGCTAGTATGAGGAGAGCCACGATAGCCACACATAGTTGTTTTAAATATTTTATCTTTGGGACAGTTTAGGTAGACATCATAAATATCAAGTTTTATACCCATGAGTTAAAAACTGAATCAATATTAATAAAATCAACACAGCAGTTCAGTTGTACATTGCACTGTTCATTGTTTTAGTTTCTAATGTCATTGTTTGAAGTTAAATAAATCAACAACTTACTAAATATGAAAGTTTTCTGGTTTAGGAACTAAATGGAAATTTTTGCCCAGTTAAAATTCTAGAGCTAATTTTAGGTTGACTTTGCCCATTTTCTTCTAAAGTGCTTGTGGGTGATGGGGTGCCCCCTGTAGTGACAGATACATTCTAGAATAGTTGGATCTGCTGCTGGGTTTGAGCTACAAAGGTGGTGAAATTGGAAGTTCTCTGTGGCCTCAGTCCTGGCTTGGTAACCAGCAGCCCTGACCCCTCCAGTGCTTGAGCTGTAGCCCCAGGCCTGCTGGTGCACTGGCCACACAGCCCTGGCTGCAGGCTGGACCTTTTGCACCTGTATGCATTTGGATCCGTTGTGGGAAGTTTGGCAGTTGTTGATTCAGTGTCTTTGGCAAGGCAGCTGCAGCTGGCAGGAAAAAGCCTTGTAGAAACAAAGACACCATGGATCACCCAGCCAGGTGAGTAGGGGTGAGGTCAAATGTGGACTGGCCTGTGTCTTTCCAGCAGAATCTGATTAAAGCCAGTAACACTGTAGGGCGAGGGTTCGGGCAGATATCGGATAGTGCAGTGGAGACTTTCTGCAGTGAAACTTTATCGAGCCCTGAGGCAGTGCTCAGATGGACATGGTACCAGTCTGATCTTGTGCTGTCTGTACACTGTAGTTGCTGGGCTTGCCTAAGGGAAGCTGGAGGCAGGTGCAGACCACCAGCTTCCTCTGAAAACCACACACACATCCATGGCTGCATTGGCCAGGACCAGTCCCAGTGGTCAGAGGTGGATTATTGCCCCCTGGAGCCTGGTCTGCGCTGGGGGCAGCGGGGAGGAGCTCAGGGAACTAGGAACTGGAAACATGGGCTTTTCTTCCATACCATCCAGTTCTTCAGAGGTAAGGCAGGCCATTCTCACTCTCCACTTCTGCCAGGTGAGCTTGATGATCATGGCAGCCGTGTGCAGCCTCTGGATGTGTCTCCAAGTTAACCAGGAAAGAATGGCTGCCTGAATGAGGACGGCCGCCCGCCTCTGCCTCTCCTGCTTTCAGTGCTGGTGTCGCCTCCAGCCATACTGGATGCAGCGGGCACACTGCTCCAGCACCTGAGCACACCCGTTTTCCAGGAGTTCGAGCATGGACTCAGTCATGAACACCTTGGTCTTGCCGCAGTGCAGTGGGTCAGCAGGTGTGGCTGCCCTCCGAGTTAGAGCTGGCAGAGCGTGCAGAAGGTCCTGCAGGACAGTCTGTAGTGTGGCCTCCTCAGGGCACAGAAGCTGTCCAGCGAGCCCTCTGGCAGCACACAGGCTGTGGTGTCCAGAAGGTGTGTGAAGATAGAGCCTTCTCAGTAACGAGTATCGCTCCACGAAGTTCTGATGAGAGACCCGGATGGGGAAGCCAGCAGCACTGATGTGGATGGTCTCCATGAGGCCACAGGCCTTCAACTGGCTCAGGACCTCCTCCTGGAGGAAGGTCTGTGGTTGGCCTTGGGTGTTAGGCTTCATGCAGTGGATATAGTGGGGCGTGGTGCTGTGCAGGACCAGCAGGAGCTGTTCCAGGGAGGCCTTGAACTTGGACACCAGTCAATGCGGGAACCCTGCTCTGGCCAGAGGGCTCCTCCTGGGTCTTCTCTTTGGGTTGAGTAGGAAACAGCACTGTGAGAAGGGGGTCCTAGGATTGCTGTAGGAGCCCAATCAATTCAGGGGGCACAGGGTCCTTGTTCTACTCCACCAGGCCTGCTGTGAGGTACCACACAGGCCCTGCATAATGCACCACAATGAAGCTGGGCTCCTGGCTAAGCTTGTTGTGGCCAAGGCAGGGGCTGGCAGCCAGGGCACTCTTGATGCGTGTCTGAAGCTGGGCCCCGCTGCTTGGCTAGTTAAGATGCCATTCCTTATTGAGGAGGGAGCAGATGCTGATGGGACTCCCCTCGATGAGATCCAAACAGGTCTGGTTGTCCTGGTAAGTGACAAATGACCACTCCAGGCCCTCTAGTGTGTATTCCTCCTGCTGAGCCCTTAGGTAGTGAGCCACAAAGTGCTGCTGCAGCTTCTCATTGGCATAGTTGATGAACAACTGTTCCAGACGGTTGTCAGGAAATGACTCAAATCCATACACATCCAGAAGGCCTATGAAAGCAGTCCATGAGTCAGGGTCTTCACAGATGCTGCTGTTGATCACCGACACCAGCCAGTCAAAGAGTCGCGCATAGACCACTTCGGCCAGACAGTCCCTGCGGGTGTCACACTCTGCTCGGGGGCAGGGCTTCTGGAACACCTGCTGCTGCCTGCCTGCCCTGATGGTTCGAATCTGCACTGTCTCCAGCAGCATGTCCTCACGCAGTCTCAGCAGTGAAGCTGATGTCCTGACAGAGCACTTGGCATCATGCATCAGTTGGCAGGGCTGGGTTTCATCCTCTGAGTCAGCAAAGTGGACATTGCCAAGGTGCAGCAGCCCAGCAAGGACCTTAAAGATTCTGTTCTGGGTGAGGGTGTCGATGCCCAAATGTAGCATGGCCTCTCAGGTCACCTCACAACAATCCTCTTCCAAAGTCCTCTCAGGGTTCGGCAGCCAGGAGAAGGTGGCTCCCTTGGGGAGGTGCCACTGGAGCGTCTCATCCTTGCTGGCTCCTTTGCAGATCTGGTAGAAGATGTGGAAGTTCCTCTCACTGGAGGCCTGGCAGGCCACTCGGGTTTTCTCTAGGAGGTAGGTCTGAACTTCAGCTCCTGTCATCTGCTGGGGCCTGTTCAGCTGCAGCTGGATGAACTTCCCAAAGCGACTGCTGTTGTTATTCCTCAGTGTACACACATTCCCAAAAGCTTCCATGACAGGGTTGGAGTTCAGGCTGCACTGTTCAATCCTCTCTGTGATCCTGGGGCTCTCCCAGGAGGTTGGTGCACCGGCCACCACAGCGTAGAACTTCATCAGGCAACGGGATGTCCATGTCTTTCCAGCACCACTCTCTCCACTGACCACAATGGACTGGTTGACTGGCTCAGTCAGGCTCTTGACATTCCTGTAGGTCTGTTCAGCCAGAGTGAAGATGTGGGGCTTCAGTTTCTGGGGCTGAGGTGCAGTATGGTACTCTTTCATTAGCTCTGGAGTGTAGAGCTGAGGGACCGGCTTGAAGGGGTTCAGAGCTACCAAGGTGCAGCCAGCATTGGTGTAGAACGTGTCTACCATGTACCGGGCCTGTAGGCACCTAAGGACTGTCTCCAGTGTCACAGGATTCACCTTGGTCAGGTCATCCAGCTGGTGCAGTGGGGCCTCCCTGCCCAGGAACTCCTGCAGGTCTTCTCTGAGGGACGCCCTGCTTTGGCCATCAGAGCCTGAACCTTAGTCATCCACCTGCTGGAGCATCCTGCTTTAATGTGGTCAGCCAGGGTTCTGGGTCGCAGGCCCAAGGAGTGCTATCCACTTGGTCATGGGGCCATGGGTATAGCTCCAGCAAAGTGCTCAGGTCTGGAGGAGTCTCAGACGAGTCATCCTAGAGCCATGCAGTATCAGCTCCCAGCTGGAGTCAAGTCAGAGTAGAGCGGTTTTCTCCAGTTCTTCCAGTTCCTACCCCCTCTGTTCGTGGTTACCAAGAATTTCAGTCCCACGCCCAGATCTGCCTTCCGCGCAGACCCCACCGGGGCCGACTGCAGGGCAGGCTAGCCCGCCAAGGCAGCGGGAAGATTCCGAGGAGAGAGGAAAGGTGGGGGCTGGGGAGAGCCGGGACGGGGTCCTGTGTTTCTGTGTCTTGATGCAAACAAAGACAGCAACCTTAGAGGCCTGTGTTGAAGCTGGAAAATCCCTGAGACAAATCCTGGGTTTCCTGCTTATGGGAAAGCCACTCAATAGTCGTGAATATTCATTTTGGATTTTACAGGAGTAAGAAATTCCTATTATGTACACTGAGATGTAAAGTTATATCAGGTACCATTACCTTAACAAATAGTTATAAATACTATGTACTTTTTCGCCCATGTCTATGAACTTTTCAGACACGAAACATCCAATCCTGGGCTGTAATTTCACCGTGAGATTTGTGCATAACAGTAACACTGGCCGATTGCCCCCCACAACACTTATTTTTTAAAATCTCATTTCCTATCACTTTTCTAATTACCTTCTCAATTCTCCATTCATTATACTGGAGTTTTAATTTAACGGGTATGTTTCCATTCAATCCCTGATGGAGACCTTTGTTTAAAAGGTAACCTGGGGCCCTATAAAACCTCAAGCTCTAATGAAAATTCACCCCATGTTGCCTGGTACCCTAGGTGCAATTATTATGAAGTTGCAATAGTTGAATGTTCTAAATACACAACAGACCCTCCAAGACCAGCAAGGATTGGAGCTGCCTCCCAAACTCTGCTTCCCACCAGCCTCTGTTGCGGGCTCCTCCTTTCTCAGAATTGTAGGTGTGAGGATTGCAATGCCTTGTGAAGGACAACAGAACATGGTAGGCTCACCTCAGGTGTTCCATGGCTTTAAAAGTCCAGGTGGGCTCCAACTGAAAAATAATTCCACATCTCCTGGATGCAACAAAGCATAGCATAACACTGACTCAACTTTGACCCAGGATCTGTCAATACTTAGAAATGCTAGCTAGACTTGAAAGTTTCTAATCAGTAGTTTTATTTGCAGAGGAAATATTCACTTTTTAATGGTCTGATTCTGGTGACCTTGTGGTATCAAACTGTAGGTGAAAATGGAAAAAGGCCCTGCAACACCTGTGTGGTCAGATAACCAACATGTTAGGCAAATGGGGTCTCATTTACTTAACCTTCAGAGAGCCTTTTCTGTCCACATCCACTGCCAAAATATCCATGGGAAGAAGGACATATTTGCCTGAGAATTCTAACCTTACCTGAGCAGGAAAAAATGATCTGGAAGTGATCACTGCTTGGCACCTTCCAGAACAACCATCGTTCCATAAGAAGCAGTCAGTTTAGAGGCACATATTTTTTCACTAGCTCAGATGACTTGTGCTAAGATACATAAGGGCATGTTTTCCTGGGCTGTGTTACCCAAGAGTTGATTAAAATATTGTCCAGAATGAGTACAGAGGTGTTAGTATGGGTGTGTAGACACTTATTTAAAACTGGTTATGATCTTCATTCACTCCAAGCAGAGACTCATTGAGATGAGGAGATTAAGATCAGATTTCAAAGAGGCTAAATTAGTTGGAAATGGCAGAACAGAGTAATAGAGAGGAGGAAGCTATAAAGATGAAAATCTCCAGGAATTGATATAAGGGGCTATTTGAGTTTTTGGATAAATACTAAATCATGCTTTTAGAGAGTATGGGAAAAAAATCCCAGCTACTAAGAATTTATAATATGAACAATTTCTAGAGCTCACATATGATTAAGAGTCATAAAGTTCAACAGAAAAAGGACTTACATTGAATAATCAGAGCGTTCAGTAGAAATTCCTACTCCCACAAGGTCCTAGAATAAAGGCTAATCTCAACCTGCCATAACAAATCATAAGAAGAAAATTCAAAATGTCAAGCTGAAGTTAATTAACTCTTTGTCCCTTTTAACAACAAAATTCAACTTCTACAATGTTCTTTAATGGAAATAATAATGTGCTTACTAATATAAAAATAGTAGCTCTCAGCATCCAATCACAAATTACTAAATATACAAAGAGGCACAAACTTATGACTCATCAGTCAACAAAGGAATACCAGAGTGATGGAGATAATAATGCTAGCAATGACTATGATAAATATGCTCAAGATTTAAAGCAACACATGAACACAATGGAAAGACCAATAGAAACAATTAAACAGAAAGAAAAGATCAAAATCCCGAAGACATGGTAGTAAAACTACTCAAACTGAAGTACAGAGATGGGGAAAAAAGCTGAAAAAATGAATGCAGTCTTAGTGCTCTGTATGATGATAAGCTGTTTAACACATGTGTGATAGGGGTCTTGGCGAAACAGTTCATAAAACAGTAAATTTGTTTGAGTTCTTTGACTCCTAAGAGTGAAGAATAAATTTGAGGACAAAAGGAGGTGTTTAAAAGAGGGTTTATTAGAAATAAGTTAAAAGCCCTTAGCACAAGGTCCTGAGTTCCATCCCAGGTACCAAAAAAAAAAAGAGGTAGTCAAAGTTCTCCATCCTGATCTTGTATAAACGGAGTGCAGGAAGAAGCTGGGATTTTTTAAAAATTCGAAAGGAAAACTGAATATCTTGCATCTCTGTTCAAGAAGGGGTTGTCTAACTTAGCATATTTTGGATAAAAGACTTCTTCCTGGAGGGAAGAGTCCTATTTCTCTATTCTTATCCCAACCTTTCATCCTTTGTTCTTGTGTTGTTTTCTTTGCAGCTCTAAGCTTGGCTTAGCTGCTTGAATTAGTTCGTAACCTGGGTGAGCCATTTTATAATAATTTCTTTTAGCTTAATGGCTGCTTGTTTAACTCTTTCATACTATCCTATCTTAAGCTTCTCTAACTGCCTATTTATAGTTATTTATAATAACCAAACTAAGCAACTAGACTGGGGGCAAGTATTAAGTAAAATATGTGAAGACATAATGGTTGAAAAATGTCCAACGTTGAGTTTTATAAAGAAACACACATGTCCATTCTCAGCAAACTCAAACAGTATAAATTCAATGAAAACAACACAAAGACACATCATGGTAAAATTGCTGAAACCCAACGACAAAGAAAAATAAATCTCAAAGGCAGAAAGAGTGGGTGGGAAGATGTATCACATACAAGAAAAACAAGGGGGTAAGAATGATTCAAAAATTCTCAATGGAAACAAGCAAGCCAGAATGTTATTCACAGCTGAGTTAGGTAGAAATATTATAGGCAATCTGATAGGGCTAGGTCCTTGACAGAGTTAGGACAAAGGTAAAACACACCACAACTGCAGCCAGAGACACATCTATTGGAGACCAGACCTCAAGATAATAACAAGATGACCAGGCCTGTATACTTCCTCAAAGGACAAACACTGGGCCTAATGAGGTCTAGATAGACATCAGCCACCCTGGTAGATGACCAGACACCTCTGGACCCAATATTTCCTAGGAGAAGTTTTTGTTCTTTCTATCCACACTTGTTATGTGACTTTTTTTCCCAATTGGACCACTATTACCTAAGTAACTATACTTGTAACCTTATTCCTTGATGATGGCTGTGGCCCACATTGTACCCATGTGGATTTTACTCCATAAAACTCCCCTATAGAATAGCACTCTCAGCTACCTATTCAGGTCCCCTCCTACCTCTCAGAAGCTATTTTATCAATGAATATCTTCCTACTCTTAACCTCCATTGTTCCTAAAATTTATTCTTCTATTTTTAGAGAATAGTAGCTCAAAGTATCAGGCACCTAACAGATAGGGAGATATAATATTTCATATTTCATCTCCAGTATTATTTCCTGTATCAAGAAGACTATGAAATAGCTTATTTAAAGCATTGAAAGTCATAGAACTAAATTCTATAAAAGATAAAGTTAAACCTTCTAGTCGAAAAATGGGAGAAACTCTCTAAAAGGAAGAAACTCAGCTATCTTAGATTAGGTAAAGATTTCATAAAAAGTACTTTATAAGAACATATAAACTGGGCTTAATGAAAATTAAAAACTTTAAGTGGTGGTTTATATGCCTTGGCTGTTACCACCTGCCAACTCTTGGCTGGCTCTTCATTTTGTTTCCTTCAGCACAGAACTATAGGGGAGCCCACCACCTAACTGGCCTGATCTTGGATGAGGCCAGTGCCCTTGGCAAGAAGTAAAAAATCTGAAGTCTTCTATATTTCATCTCAGAAAGTCACAAAAATGAGATCTGAGCAGGAGGAGGAGTACCCCTCCCTCACATGAGCAAACAGATCCCTGCCCAAAGCACAACACCTCCTGATTCAAGAACACAACCACCCACTAATTCCAAGCTGGCCTTATATTTTGCTTCCCCACAGCATTGCGTAACAAACATAAGAGCTAACCAACTGGCCTAATCCTGGACAAGGAGAACACTGAGGGCAGGAGAAAGCAACCAGTCCTCAGTACTCATGAGCATTAAGTCTAAGAGCCCACTTGAATCCCTGACCTGAAGCCTACATCCAAGGAGACCAGAGAGCTGACTGCATTCCTTATCTGCCAGTAGGAATGACGACATGCCTTGGCTTGGACAGTAACGACAATCTGGGGGAAATGAACAGAGGCACCTCTGGTGCAGGGAGGGTACCTCAAAAACCCATAGGTTGAACATGGCAGAACGTTCCAGCACCATAGGGGGCCCACCTGCATGGGAGAAGCAGGGATTCTGCATCCATGTGAAGGCATACTGGGACTGAAGGAAGGCACCCCAAACCCATATGAGAGAGCTCAGACACTCTTTATTTCTTCTTCAGTTTCCCACCCCTTCCACCTTTACTAGTACTAGGCTTTATGAAACTCTAGATAAATAGTTAATGTCATGCTATTGCTGTTGAATACCATGCTCTTGTTCCACTTAGTAGACATTTACTGTAGATGAACAGTAAGTCAATATTTGGTTTACCTTAGCATTCATACTATAATTATAGATATATTTTCTTTTTTATTAAGTTTATTGGTACATTTTAGGTATAAAATACAGTTACATTCATCATTGGGATCTTGCACCATTACATGAGTATCTTGGTTCTTATTTTTTCCCCTTCCCCTGTCCTCCCTCACCCCCTTCACCCTTCCCTATTTGCAAAGACTTTGTTTCCATTTTTTTCCTTTTCTCATATTTTTTCCTTTCCCTTTTTTCCCTTCCCCTACCCCTCCCAATTCCCCTGCTCTTTTAGAACTTTTCTTCCTGTTACACAATATCAGTTATACATTTTTAAAATTGCAATATTAAAATCTAGGAGACATTACCACAGATCTTACAGAATTTAAAAGGATATAGAAAGCATATTACAAAAATATTTTTTGAAATAAATTTGACAACTTCTAAGAAGTACCTTGGATAACAAATTTATGAAATGAACTCTGGAGGAAATGTAAAATTTGAATAGCACCTATTAAAGAAAGTATATTCTTAGCTTGAAAACCTACCTATATGACAACAGCAGGCTCATATACATTTTAACTGATGAATTATATCAAACATTTAAAGCAGAAAAAAGAAGGAACACTTCTCCCCTCATTTTGTTAAATCAATATTGTGCTAATCCTAAAACTGGATAAAGATAATAGAAGAAAAAAGTATGAACATAGATAGAAATTTGTTTAACAAAACAAACTCTTAGAAGTAAGATCTGGCAGGATGTAGAAAGTGGTTTTGTTATAGGGATGGCAGTGTTGGTTCAGCATTGGAAGATCCACCCCCATAAGTCATCATTTTAACAGAGGAAAGGAAAATCCATATGATCTGTCAGTAGTTGCAGAAAAAGTATTGGACTAAATTCTGCAACTGTTCATGGTAAAAGCTATCAGGAGACTAGAAGTAGAACAGAAACTTCTCAACAGATTAAAGACATGTACTCCATATTTCCAGCAAAAATGCCTTATATGAATGGAAAAGATACAATGCTTTCTCCTTAGGGTGGGGAACAAGGACAGATATGCTTACTCTTCATCTGTCCATTAAAGTTTGAAACATAGGCCCAAACCAAAATAGTCTGGCAATAAAATGACACAATTAGGATAGGATTGGCAAGGTAGAAGCAAAATCTTTATATGTAGATAAAATGATGGTCTACAGAGAAAATACTAAGAAATCTCTAGGAGCCCCTAGAACTTGTGTCTGAATTTGGCAGGATTAGAAAACATAAGATATATATATATAAAAATTCAGGTCTGTGTATACTTGCTATAAATGAAGAATTAGATATTGAAATTTGAAAGTTATGTAGGAGTACAAAAGATCTAGAGAAGTAAAAAGAAAAAAAAAAGAAAAAAAAGTGTTGGGAGACATTTATTACCTAATTTTTAGACTTCCTCTAAAGCTACAGTAATCAAGGGAGTGTTGGTGTAAGGAAAGACATATAGACCATTGGAATAAAACAGAGAATCTAGAAATAGAACCACACATATATGGTCCACTGAGTTTTGAAAGATTGTTTAACATTAACATTTTATAGAATATAAGCTCAACTCAAGAGCAGAGGAAAAGATAGTGTTTTCAGCAAATGGTACTAGAACACCTGTTACCCATATGTAAAAAATTAACTTCAACCCTTTATTTAAATACATAAAAATAACTTGAAAGGATCTATGAACCTAAATATGAAAGACTAAAACTATAAAACTTTAAGAAGAAATTATAAGGGAAAATGTTCATGAATTTAAGGTAGGCAAGAATTTCCTAGGATACAAAAAACATGATATATAAAAGAAAAAAATTGATAAATGAAATTCCATCAAAATTTAGAACTTTAGGGCTGGGGATTTAGCGCAGTGGTTTCGTTGCCTGCTGTGCAAGCGCAAGGACCTGAGTTTGATCCTCAGTACCAAAAAAAAAAAAAAAAATTAGAACTTTAAATGACATCATTAAGAAAATGAAAAGTAGTCCTTAAACAGACCATATTTATAATACATATAACCTATGACCAGAATATATAAAGAACTCTTATAGCTCATTAATAGACAACCCAATTAAAAAGTAGACACAAGAAGATGATAAATAGCCAGTATAACACAAGGAAAGGTGTGCAACACTAGAATCAGAAAAATATTAATCAGTACAATAACAAGATCATATTATACACTCATTAGGGAGATGAAGTTAAAATTTTAAAAGAACAAATGTCAGCTTAGGAGTGAACCAGTTAGAACTTTCTAATACTGCTAATGGGAATGTAAAATGATAAAACCATTTTGGAAAACAAAATAGAAATTTCTTTCTTTTTTTTTTTTTGGTACCAGGAATCAAACTCGGGTCCTTGCACTTGCGAGGCTGGCAGTGGAACCACTGAGCTAAATCCCCGGCCCAGAAATTTCTTGTATTACTGTTAAGAACCAACAGTTCTGTTCTTAAGTTTTTACTTAAGAGGAATGAAAACCCATGTTCACAATAGATTTGTACATACAAATTGACTGTCCCTTATCTGAAATTCTTAGGACCAGAAGTGTTCAGATTGTGGTTTGAAATCCACTTTATCTGCAAAGAGGATAGCTACTCCTGCTTTTTTTTGGGTTCCTGTCCCATGAAGTATTGTTTTCCACCCTTTAACTTTCAATCTATGAGTTTCTTTTTGAATGAAGTGTGTTTCTTGTATGCAGCATATTGTTGGATCTTGCTTCTTGACCCATTCTGCCAGTCTATTTCTTTTGATTGGTGAATTGAGACCATTAACATTGATGGTTATAACTGATAAGTATTGACTTATCATTGTCATGACTTTTTCTTTTTGTTGGATTCTCCCCCTTTGCGTTTAATTTGTCACGCCCAATGGATTCATTCTGCTGGGCTTCCTGGGGTTGTGATCCTCATTGTCTTTTCCCAGGATACTGTCTAAAATTTTTCGGAGTGCAGGTTTGGTATTCATGAAGTTCCTAAGGTGGCCTTTGTCATGAATGTATCTTATTTCTCCATCAATTTTGTTTGTTTGTTTGGTTGGTTGGTTGGTTTTGGTACTCGGGATCAAACTCAGGACCTTGTGCTTGCAAGACAGGAGCAGAAATCACTGAGCTAAATCCCCAGCCTGAATGGGCACTATTCTTTCTTTTTTTTTTGGTACCAGGGATCGAACTCAGGACCTTGCACTTGTGAGGCAGGCAGTGTTACCACTGAGCTAAATCCCTGGCCCTCTCCATCAATTTTGAAAGATAGTTTTGCAGGGTACATCAATCTGAGTTGGAGGCTGTTTTCCTTTAGGGTTTGGAATATGTCACTCCAAGCTCTTTTTGCCTTGAGGGTTTGTGTTGAGAAGTCTGCTGTGATTCTGATAGGCTTTCTTTTGTATGTGATCTGTTTTTTTTCCTTTAACTGCTTGTAGAACTTTGTTTTTCTGTTGGGTTTCTGGAATCTTAACAATTATATGCCTATATGTAGATTTTTTTTTGATCAAGGATAGTTGGAGTCCTGTATGCCTCACTTATCTGTATATCAAGTTATAGATATATTTTCTGTGGACAGTTGTGATACTTTATTGAGTTAGTCAATATCAAGTTTGTATTTCATGCTATAATTGATGTTCATTGAATTACTATGGTCAAGGTAATAGCTTTGTTATTGATTTTCTTTTTCTTTTTTGGTACTGGGGATCGAACTCAAGACTTTGTGCTTGCAAGGCAGGCGGGGAGAACCACTTAGCTAAATCCCTGGCCCATTAATTGGTTTTCTAAAGATGACAATATCTAGATTACCTTAGGATCATTAACAATACTGTGGCCTATTTTGGGAGAACCAATTCCTGGGCCAAATATACTGTAACCACTCATCTCAAATAAACAGGGGTGGTTGTATTATAGACAGCTAAGTTATTTAGAAATATTATAGGCATTCATACTTGGCTAGGCCTGCAGACAAAAACAGGGCAGAAGAAAAGTGTAGCTGGAGGCACAATCATTGAAGGTCAGGGTTTGAGACAAAGAGAAATGGCTACACCCACATACTTTCCCTAGGGATGAACAGCAGTGATTGATATTCTAAAGAGGCATCAACTGCCTTGGGTGGGGCAATAAAACCTCCCTAGCCCATTCCTTCCAGGAAAAGTCCTTGTTCATTCCAAGTATGCTTGCTATGTGACTTGCTTCCCCATGTGATCCTCATTTAATCTATATTACCTAAGTGACTATATTTGTAATCTTATTGGTTGACCATAGTTTTGTCCCACC
The DNA here is from genome assembly GCF_053883595.1 of Heterocephalus glaber. Classification (NCBI taxonomy): domain Eukaryota; kingdom Metazoa; phylum Chordata; class Mammalia; order Rodentia; family Bathyergidae; genus Heterocephalus; species Heterocephalus glaber. Next base: position 67,787,981 of record NW_028258320.1, read on the forward strand.
TTATACCCACCTTGGGATTTTCCATTGGATCAATAGTACCTAAGCAATTATACCTGTAATCTTATTAGTTGACTAAAGTTTCATTCCACCTTATACCCACCTCACCTCGTGGTTGTGTTCTATAAAACTCCCTTGAGAAGCAGGGTCACTGGCCACCCTTTCAGACTCCTGTCTCTCTTAGACAGAAGCTATCTTTCCTTCAATAATTACTTTCTATTCTTAACCTCCATTGTTCCTAGAATTCATTCTTCGATTTTAGAGAACATGAACTCAGCGTATCAGATACGTAGCAGGTTGAGAGTTATATTTCCCTTATACTATTTGGCTAATTTGGAGGTCCTATATCATCCCTATATCATATTCCTTATATCATTTGGAGGTCCCACCGAGATAAGAGATAATTGAAAGGAGGTAAGAGTTGCTTTTGTTTTATGGATTCTGGATTGTGACTTACTTAGGTAATTAAAAATTGTATTCCCTGAATTTTTATGCCTTATTTCTCTTTTATGCATTTTCTTTTGTTAAAATGATGGTACATTTAAATTGAGAACATGAAAAGATAATGATCTTTCTTTGATAAGACATTTTTACTGTTGCAGGCAAAGTTTTATATTCCTGTTTTATATGTGCTGCCTTCAGACTTGCTTGATCTGTTTGAGTTGACTGCTGTAGTTTATTTTAAACAGCGCTAGGAAAAAGTAATGTTAGAGTGCCATCTGGTGGGCATTGATACTAACTACAAGGTAAATTTATAAAATGCTGTAAAATGGGTCTTTTATGAACTCTAGTTCATATTTAGGAAATATACACGCCTAATAATAAATCACAGGACCTCATTTGCCAATTAAAAGGAAATAGGCTGGCATCCCTTCTTAAGAGTTGGGGACAGGTTTCACTGGAACAAACTGACCCAATCTTTCCCTACACTCTAGAGGAAATGTTGTGTCTGTCCTGCCTCAGTTTCCTTTCTGATCTGATCTTCTGCTGAAAAGAAGACAGTCTTAGCTCTTGAGATTCCCCATTCTCACCTTTCCAGGCTGAAAATGATGACTCATGGGCAAATTGTCTCAATAACTCACTGTGAGCATGAGTTTTTCTGATTTCATTTCTGATCTTTTTCTGCCATTTTGTACTTTTTTTTTTTAGAGGCATGTAAGATTAAAGAGAAAGGAACCCTAAAGTGTCCCAACCTTCTCCTCCTGAAAACTTTAAGTTGAGCCTTAGAAATGAGTGCTTGTTAACACCAAAAACAGAGAAGTCATCTTAGATGAAGATAGCTCAGGCCTTTATCTGTTCCTTATAGAACTCTAACAAACATCTGGATTCCTTCCTGGAGACAAATCTCTGGTTGCATGGAACTGGTGGAAGCTGAGAAGACAACTGAGGCATCATGGCCTGAGTAACTCTCTGGCAGATACCCAAAGGTTCCTCAGTGGAAGCTGAGTCCCAACAGTCTGACTGGGTTGCCAGCAGAAAAATCTCCACTTATCTATCATCCCTACCTAAAGTCCTCAGTGATCCTCAGGTATCCTCTGTCCCAGAGTGACATGAGATGATGCTGTTAGAGCCCTTTCTTAAGCCTCCTTTAAGAGGTGAGCTACAGGTTTAGACTTTTCTCTCTCTGCTAGTAAGGTAGACCCTCATGGGGCCAGGCAAAATAAAAAGTAACTCTCTAGATTCCCTTAGAAATCTTTGCTAGAACAAAGGTCTAAGTTAAGAACCCCCCCCCCTAAATTTTTTTTTCAGTCCAGCTCACTGAGAGTTAACTTTAGAACTCCTTATGGCTAGACTACACTTCTCTAAAGGAGGTCTTAGGCTGAGGCAGCTTGCAACAGTGGTCTACCTTTCACAGATGAGAAGAGCTATCCAAGAATTGATTTACATTTGTGTTCTACATATGCTAAGAAGGAGTACAAAGGGATTTTTAACCACCCTTTCGCTTCATGTGCATGTAGGAAACTGATAAATTTGCTAAGATGTGAATTGTGGTTGTTAGGTGATGAGTATAAGTTTTAATCTGTGAGTTTCATGAGTGTGTTGCAGATATGGAAATATAAAAATTTTTAAATGGATTTTAAAATCCATTGCTGGTAGGAAAAATTGCCTAGGTGATTAAGTAGATAAAATAAATGTCTCAGGGACTTTGTCCTGAGCCCCAGGGAAAACTTCACTCTATCTGTCTCTGGAGGCGAACTCTTTTGCAGGCTGAGAGTGCTCAAATTTTCCCATTGATCTATTTTTCTCACTCTCTTTCAAAGAATTGGAATGCAGTGGTTTAGATCTCTTGATTATTGGTTTTGCTAGCAATGCGTCTTTCTTTAAATGATTGTTACAGCTGAAATCAATTGTAACTTTTGCTTTTAAAAACACCTGCTGGAGTTAAAAATTCAAGTTCCCAGAGAAGATAGGATCGCATGCCAGTAAAAGGAAGGAAGTCTGACCCAACCTAGCTCCTGATCGCTGTCCAGACAGCATCCACTTGCCCCATGGCTGAGTCACTTGGAGGACGTCTTCAGAATATAGAAATCAAGTAGAAATAGTGAGACACCTATTCTTGCTCTTGTATATCAGAAATGGGGAGCTCAATGTCAAAATCTCGTACTCCTTTAAAATGTATCAAGAAAACAGCAATAAAAGCTGCTTTGGGGTCACCCCTTGCTGAGGAGGGAAAGTCCTCCAATGCTGTTAGAATAAAAAGATCTGAGTAGGTGACAAAAGGTGTCAAGGTGACTGACAGAGGCTGAGTGGAGGAAGAGGGCATGAAGTTGCCAAGATTCTTAAGACAAAATGGAATGCAGAGAAAATATTATGAGTAAAAGGTTTTTATTCCTTTCAATTCTTATTGCAAGAAATCTCTTTTGATTGCCCTATAAAAGTTCTAACTAGTCTTATTTATAGTTACAAACTGTACAATATATATAAAAGGGTTATTATAATTCAACTTGGCCAACACATCTGAGTGCACTCAGGTTTGTAAATAAATCATTTTATGTGTGCTTGTCCATCTGTCTATCCAATCTATAACCAGTTACAATAGTTACAGCTGTTTTATTTGAGCTCAACAAGTTTTTCTTCTTTTTGCCTTTTTGGATTTTTAAGGTGCTCATCTATAAGTTAAGCTGGCATGTAGATAAGTGTCATTAGAGTTAAGGACATGTTTCCGCCCAGGTTTCCAGCTGATCAAAATGCTGCTGAGACTGATTTTACAAATACAATACATATTGTTGTCTGTGTACAATTGGGAGTCCTTCATTGGTCAAAAATAATGTGTTAACTGTTATGATCTGGTTCTCATTGGTCATCTAAAATTTCTTAAGACAATTAAATGGAGATCCCTTGTACTTGGGAAAATGGCTGGACAGGGTTCTCCTCAGTGAACAAAGGAGCAGCTGCCTGGAAATGTCTTATTCCAGCCTCTGTTCACTAATGGGGCTTCAATAGTTTCCATAGCCTTATAGGAGACACACCCCAATAAACATTAATAAACATATTATTGTAATAGGTTTACATTGGTTATCATCAAAAGATTAAGTTTTCTGTGAGTAAAACAATAAGGTTTTCTTATTAAAAGATCCCCTTAGTATAAAAATAAATTAAGAAACAAAGGTTTCCATACAGCTGTGACGTTCATTATTGCTAATCTCATGGTGTACTAAATGTATTCATCCCTTCTGGGTGTACAGGTCTCCTAAAATGTAAAACTAGGACTGTTTATGATGACAACCTTTTTCTTAGACTCAAATATCTGCCTTTCTCTTGTGCTCCAGCTACTGTGACCAGAGGTATATGTCAAATCAGCATGAGATAATCAGTCACATGATAGTTCTTTTAAAAAAGCATATGTGATGTGTATGTTATCTATGTATCACTGCACTTAGAGATGCTTAGATGCTAAGCAGTTCAGAAAATGTCACATGCTTCTTCTATGACATCGTATTACAGGATAACAAATTAGGTGAGAGCTTCTTTGTGCAGTAGATAGACACGATTAACTAAAAAGTTCTTCTATACTAAGATAGGCATTTATATGTGTTTCAAAGATATCATGATTGTCATGCTAAAATATGTTTTCTCTATAAAACTTTATAATTGTTATCTGTTAACATTCTATAGAAGTTCAACTTCTAAAACAACCATAATTGATAAAAATAACACTCCTCTGGCTATACTTTGTATTTCAAAGTGCTTGATATCCAAATCAAATTATACTAATTAAAGCTCACTGTTCCCACTACGATACTGATGAAAGTAATCTACTCTTCTGGGTGTTCAACAACTAAAGTTTAGAGACCAGAACTAGAGAGGTAACAGGGCTAAGAGACCAGCCAATATTTTGGGCCTGGCCCTCTAAGGTCAGTGAGGACCCAGAACATGAGAGAAACTTTTCTACAGGATCCTACAATTTTAGTGAGTCACTCAATCTCCTGAGCAGGGATATTGCTGGACCCCAGAGGACAGAAATCAACAAATGCATAGTGTGCCGAAGGAGGGTCATCAAGAGAAAAAGTCTCCCATGCTTTCACAGAAAGCAACATGGTCAAGCCAGACCATGACCAATCCTGACAGCCAACACTGACAGGATCTGAGAGGCTCTGTACAGGGTTCCAAAAGTAATGCCTGAGGAGACTTACCTGACCTCATTAGACAGGGAGAGGTTAATTTTGATTAACACAGATCTCATTTTAATTTGGTCTTAAACACCCAGTAGAAAAGTATAGCCAAAAAAGATATAAAAACAATATCATAGTACTAAAAGCTAGATATAAAAGGGGGCTCCAATCGCTGACCTCTTTTGACAGTTTCCAGCTACACCAGTAGCTGACCACTATTATGGTTCAGTGAGGCTAAACGACTGATAAAAGGCTATAAAATCTCAACAAGAATCTTTACGTTCTTTAGCTAAAGTTGTCCTTCAAAACCACCAAACTCTCCATCTCCTTACAACTAAAATTAGAAAGATTTGTGACAAAAATATCAGACTTATAGATAACTTCCATCAGTAGAGGGGCCTAAGATCCAACCAGCTACAATTGTTACTCCAGTCCCTTAGGACCAGTGTCTAGACATGGCTCTTTCCTCAACCTGCCTTTCCATTCTAATGTTCATGCTTTGATTATATATGCCTTAATATCTGAGAAAATTTGTTTGTTCTTGCCTAGAGGCTGCCAAACTCCAAGTGATCATACAGATGAAACTAATGACAAATGTGCAAGACTCCTTTTATCAGGGTCCACCAGATTGACCTTGTAAAGAGAGTTCATAACTGTTAAACTCCAACATGACTTCTGTATGAGCCCCCTTTGATTAGCTCCCTGGAGAATATCTCTGAATGTCAATTACAACTATGACCCCTTTCATCCTGAAGTACCCAGAATGGTCATCACCCTGTGGCTCCTCACGGCAGTTCAGGGTACCTCGTCAGAGGGGTGAATATTATAGACCATTAAGTTAGGTAAGAATATCAGATAGGGCTAGGACCTCAAGAGAGTCAGGGAAAAGGTAAAAACACATTACAATTGTGGCCAGAGACACATCTGTTAGAGGCCAGGCCTAATGATAAAGACAAAATGACCAGGCCTAAGCTAAATAGTAACACCTGGCCTAATAAGGCTAGATAGACATCAGTCACCCCGGTGGCTGAGCAAGACCCTTGGGCCTATCATTTCCTAGAAAAAAGTCTTTGTTCTTTCCATGTACACTTGTTACATGACTTGTTTCCCCACTGGATCACTATTATCTAATTGACTATACTTGTAACACTAGCGGTTGTTCATAGCTTTATACCCATGTGGTTTTTGCTCTATAAAACTTTCCCTGAAAGGTAGGGTCCTCAGCTATGCATTTGGGACCCCCTCCTGCTTCTCAGGAGCTAGCCACTCAATAAGCATTTCCTACTCTTAACCTTCATTTTTTCTGTTTTGTTTCATTTTTTTTTGGTACTGGGGATCGAACTTGGAACCTTGTACCTATGAGGCAGGCGGTGGAACCACTGAGCTAAATCCCCAGCCCAACCTTCATTGTTTTAAAACTTCATTCTTCAATTTTAGAGAATATGAACTTGGCCTATCAGGTAGCTAATAGGTTCGAATTATAATATATTCCTTATATCATTTGGAGGTCCTATTTCATCTCCTACATTATCTCTGTATCAGGACCATTTGACTATAATGCCAGAAGTCCCTTTTGTACACACTAAATAATAATTTCTTATATTATGTCAATGATACTATGTAACATTCAACAATATCATCTGATAAGGGAATGTGTCTGATAGCTCATTCTTTGTTTTCTCTCCAAAAATATGTTATCATCATCACTGTGGCTGAGTTTATAGACTCCTCTCTGATACTGTGATTTGCAACAGTTTTCACGACAAGAAATGTAATTTTAAATAAATTCCTGTGTAGTCTGGGGTTGATTTCCACTATTGGTGACAAAATTAATTGATTTCATTCTGGAAAGCATTATTTGTTGTTTCTTCTGGAAAAAAAACCACTCTACTTTTCCAATCAGACTGATTCAGTGTTTGAAAATATTGTGAAAATAGCAGTATTATCAATTCTGTTTTTTTTTTTTTGGTACTGGGGATCAAACTCGGGTCCTTGCACTTGCGTAGCAGGTGGCAAAACCACTGAACTAAATCCCCAGCCCTCAATTCTGCTTTTAACAACTATGACTAAAATCATTGCAAGTAAGTGGTGGTGTTTAGGACACTGTACAGAACAAATGAATGTGCTTGTCACGTAATCCAGCTTTAGCTCATCATTATATTTTCCACTTGTTGTAAAACAAAGGTTCATAGGTGAGATTCTCACTGGAGTCCTCTCCACTATTGGTTCATCAGCTTATTCTGAGCCACATATATGTATTGCAGTTTTTATCACTGCTTTTTCGATTCAAGAACCATAGTAAGCCAATGGTTATTTATTTATTTATTTATACCGCTTCAAAATAAGACGACAACCTAAAAGAATAGGCATGATATAAGATGAAAATTTAACACATACACATAAATTATGTGAAAAAACTGTACCCCAAAAAACTGTTCTCTAGTAAGGAAATGGTGCTATGGCCAGAAATCCATATACATTTTACATCTCAAATGTGTCAAATGTAGGTGAACAAAGTAGTTTCTTCGCATTTTTTTACTAAAACTGACAAACCATCTAGATCAATGCTAAGAATGGTCCCAATTCCCTATCTCTATTCATGCTTTTTTGCAATATGACCTTTATTTACTTCTGTCAAATGATACATTTTCTTCATCCATCTTTGAATTCAGCCTTACCTTGTGATTTTCTTTGTTTAATAAAATGTGATGAAAATGATACTTGCTAGTTGTAAGCCTGGCTTCCATAGGTCTTTCTGGATTACATTCATTTATTTGGATCCAAGGAAGCCCTAGATCAAGAGCTCAGGCCAACCTGGTATAGGCAGAGAGATCATGTGGAGGAGATCCAAAGCAGACAAGGCCGTATTAAGGCAGCTCTCTGCCAACCTGTCAGCTCATCTCAGACACATGTATAAGAACAAACAAGATCAGCAAACTAACTGATTGAGCATCTGTTTTCTAGTTGATGGGTCACGCTTTGAGAAATATCAAATTAGAGAGAAAACTCCATGAAGGTTATATTTCTAACATTAGATTTTCGATACCCAGACTATGGCCTGGGCCATCATTAACCCTCTCTACATACTTAATGAATTAAGGAATTTATCAGTTCCCCACCATTATCTCCAAGAACATTTAAATTCACATATTCTCAAATCTGATCAATATCTATTATCAGACTTTCAAGCAAAGTAAGAGAGAGATTCACTCTGTCAACATAAATTGCATTAGACAAAATAGTAGTAGCAGATATTAAAGCAAATATAGCAAATAGTTTAAATAGTATGTTCACTATACTTGTTAGGTATCAACTACCTGTAGACCTTGCATTAGGAAGATTTTCAGTTACATCCCTGGACACAGGGAAGAGAACTGAGATAAATGGGCAATGTGGGCTATGGGTTAGGAGGAAGAAATGGCAGCAAATATGCTTTATATTTTCCAGTCACATCTTAAAGGTGATCACTGAAACAATAAAAAAATTAAAGGCCTTAGTCCTTATTTACACTTTCAGTTTCTCACACTAGAGAAACTATTTGGTATTTAGATTGTTTTATTGCTGCTGTTTAGTTTAGACTCCTGGGTATGTTTTGTGGCTCTTGGGGCATGCTCTCCTTCCTTCTCCAGAAACTGTGAGTATAATAAATCTTTTACTTTTGTATCCTTCTCTGAGTACAATTGCTGTAGCTGTGTTAGTGTGATCTAAGGGGGATCTAGAGTGATGTTAGGGGTATTTCCTCCCCCATTTACAACATAGGGCCCACCTGGGTAATCTAGAATAATCTCCCTATTTCATTTTTATTTTTATTTCTTTTTAAATTTTTATTTTATTGGTACATTTTAGGTATACAATATAATGACTTTCATCATTGGAAATTTGCACCTTTACATAATCTCTCTTGGTTCTTATTTTTCCCCCTTCCCCTGCCCTCCCTTCAACACCTCCACCCTTCCCTATTTACAAAGACTTTGTTTCCACTTTTTCCATTTTTCTCATATTAATTCCATTCTCTTCTTTCCTTTCTGCTACCCCTCCCACTTCCTCCTCCCCTTTGCCCCTTTTCTTCCTATTTCACATTATCTATTATACCTTTTAGTCTTTATTTACCCTTTCACTTTCTCACACTAGAGAAACTATTCGGTATTTACACGTGTGTCCTGTTTATTTCACTTAAGAGTATCGCCTCAATGTGCAACCATTTAGCTATAAATGTCTCTAATTTCTCATTTTTTATGGCTGAGTAGTACTCCATTAAAAAAAAAACCCACATTTTCTTTATCCAGTCTCCAGTTGATGGGCATTTGAGCTGCTTCCAAGTTTTAGCTATTACAAATTGTGCTGCTATGAACATGGGTGCACATATATCACTGTGGTATGATTCTTTTAATTCTTTGGGGAAGATACCCGGCAGGGGAATACCTGGGTCCAATGGGACTTCCAGTCCTAGTTCTGTGAGGTATCTCCATACTGATTTCCACAGTGGTTGCACCAGTCTACACTCCCACCAGCAGTGGAGCAGGGTTCCTCTTTCCCCACATCCCCGCCCCCATTTGTTATTGGTTGATTTCATGATAGCAGCCATTCTTTCTGGAGTGAGGTGGAATCTCAGCGTTGTTTTCTTTTGCATTTCTTGAATGACCAATGATGTTGAACATTCTTTCATATGTTTATTTGCTATTTCTACTTCTTTGAGAAATGTCTGTTCATTTCAGATGCCCATTTTCGGATTGGGTCTTTAAATTTTGGAGGTCTTAATCTCCCTATTTCAAAGTCAGATGATTAGCAACCTTCCTTCCTTCTGCTTGGATTCACTTTTGCCATATAATGGAACATGTTCACAGATTCTGGGGATTAGGATATGGACCCCTTGCAGGTAGGGGCACTATTCTGCTGACCATTGGTTTTGAGTACTGATGGTGGAATCTCAGGGTCTCTTTGACTCCGTGTTAGGGAGTATCTGATAGAGGCCATTAGGATTTTATTGGCCATTATGCTTTTTGAGGTTATTGTGACTGATTTCTCTGAAAAAGTGGGGTTTATCCTGTCCTCACTTTATGAAAAGTATCAAGTCAGGTACTTGTAAAAATAAGGGACATATACATCAGTGGCTCCTAACCCTAGAAATGTTATGAAAGTTTGGATTCTTGGGATGCACCCTAGAGCTGCATCAGATTTGTCAGCAGGGTGGGGGTGGGGGGACCTGAGGAGTCTGTATCTTTTAAGAACCTTCCCTCATAATTCTTTTTTTTTTCTTCCCTCATAATTCACACACACACACACACACACACACACACACACACACACACACACACGAAACACACTGGGTTGGAGAGTTGGCAAATCTAAGTCCTTCCAGACAGGACACTTTGGGAAGCTGTAGAGCTGCTGCTTGTGGACTCTACAAAGCAATGCTGAGGTGCATTTTCCTCAGCAGACACTGGCCTCTACCTGTAGACATCTGACTATTCTCAGGTAGTTTGAAATCTGTCCAAAAAAGAGAGATCTAGAGACTTACCAGCCTCCTTGTAATGCAAAGATATTCACTTTTGTGTCACTTCATAATTTAGGCCCCAAATCCAATTGTGTTACTCAAACTGATGATGTTCACTTTGGAGGGTACATCTTTATATTATGAATATGACACCGTAGAAGTTGTTTTCCATCTTTACAAAGAATTTAACCATTTGATAAAGTACATGGGATTTTTTTTAAAACAAAATGACTGACATCTCCTGTGTTTTGGAACTGACCTGGCTCACTTCACAGGCCCTGCCAGCCAGAGTGCCAACCCCCTGCCCATCTGGGCAGCCATGCCAGTGTGGGAAGTTCTTGTTCCAATGAAAATGAACCAAACTTTAAGACTTCACCTTTGAAGGAACTGGAATAGCCTTTAGGAATCTATCTGGGAGTTAAAAGTGATCTTAATAATGTTTAAAATCATAATTTTCCAAAAGATCATTTTAGGAAAAATATGGAGAACGAACAGTTTCAGCACATACTGCCAATCTACAAAGGGGCACGTGGATTTATGCCCATCTGACACACCAAGGGCCTTCCTTGTCTTCCTCCTGCAGTGCCCAGGCTGTCAGCACCTCTGCTCCTCCCGAACCCATTTACAGCCCACCTCAGCCCCAACCCAGCCCTAACCCGGACAAGTTCTGCAGATCTCCAGTCCAAAAGCCCTGGCAGGCAGTGATGACAATAGGTAGAAGAGATAAGATTTTTTCTTTCTTTGATTTACTGCTTCTGAATTTCACCAAAGCCATGGAGAAAATAGCAAGTGTTCTTTTTCTGAAGTTTGGGACACAGTTCTGCCCTTATTTTTCTCTTGCCCAGACTCTTCCCAAACTCTTTTCTACACCTTCCCGCTGTAAAGAGCAGGCTAGACACTCATTTCTGTGATGGCTATTCAATTACACACATGTTCTCTCATTATTCAATAATTTTCATGAGGTGAGGTCACAATGCTAGGAAACCTTGCATGACTCACACTGAGCCATTCTCAATGGACCTTTGTTGTTTTTTCCCCAAATTCTGTGACCTTTGGTAAACTGTGATTCTGGAGTTGGTAAGTTGTTTCTGTAAGGTCCAGACAGTAAATCTCTTAGGCTTTATGGGCCTTATGGTCTCTGTTGCTACCACTCATCTTTTTTGTTATAAACAACCACAGAGAATATATAAACAGATGTACTATGACTATGTACTGATAAAAAGATGTAGATGACTATGCACTGATAAAACTTGATTTATAGTCACTGAGATTTTAATTTCATATAATTTTCATGTGTTACAAGAATATTGTCTTTCTTGCAGTTTAAAAAAAATATAAACAGCATTCTTTGTTTGCAGGCTTCAGGTAGAAGGCCTTTGGTTTCCAGTTGCAGACTCCTGGTTTAAAGAATGCTAAACTTTCCATGGTTCTGGGGTGAAGTTTGTGGGCACAGAAACCAAACTTTCTGCTTGTGAATCCAACTCCCTCATGTACCAATGGGGAATTAGACTTCTTGTTTACTCTCTTTATATATCAGTTTCCGTACATGTTTATCTCATGCACAGTTAGAATGTTATAGAATCTACCTTGAGGGATACTTGTAAGGAATGAATGAGAAAGGACAAACATGTAAAATAGGGAGTAGCACCTAATAGGTGCTTAATAAATGTTATTATTGTTATTCTCATAACTTCTTATGTTGTATTTGTGTTTCTGTAAGCCCTTCCATAATTTCTAACTCAATTTATTTCCTTTATTTAAGCTCTTCCCCTCATCAAAGCTAATCAATCTCACCTCTGATTAATACCACACACTTAACACATAATGTGATATTTTAATTGTGAAATGATATACATCACCAAGTTAAAATTAAATACATATTTAAAAATCTTGATTTCTAAGAAATAACTGACAAGTAATTAATATAATTACATAATGAAAACCACAATTAACTTTGTGATATAATGAAGCTAAATTACATTATTTTCTTTTTTATGGTAACTACAACTTTGTCTCCAGAATATCAAGCATGTAGATAAAAAGTAAATATTTCAGATGAGACAGTCATTCAGGCAATTGAAGCAAAATTAAATTTAAGGTTAAATTAAATTTTTTCTAAAATATCCTTTCTTAGATAAGTAGTTAGGTAAAGTTTTCTTAAATGCATAATATGCAGAAAATTGTATGAGTCATGAAAATTACTGGAAATAATATCCTATTTCCCTTTTTTCTCCATTAGTTTATGGGTGATATTATTCCCTGCTCACTGCCATGAAACGACAAATACTTTCCCGGATTAAACATTGCAGGAAAGGCAAAGATATCCTGTGGATCTATCTCTTTTAGCATGCTACTACAAAAAATAAATTCCTTTAGTGTTGATACACCATAAATTCTCTTATGAAATTTGACTTGATTATACATTAGTGACAATTATTTTTGTCTTGTTAGTATCTTGTTTAGGATGCAACAATGGGATAGATTACTGACAAGTGGATCAGAATCACACAGAGGGATATTACAATCATGAAGGATAATTTGTGCCTTATGACTCATTTATCATTCCCAAGAAGTGTTTTACATAGTTACACCATAGATAAAAGTGTGAAACAAACTTGGAAAAAATATTTATTCATTTAAGTGATTGCAACTAATTAATGGACAACCTAGATGAGTTTAATGAAATGTTCATAATAAGTGTACTTACTGTCCCCACTTATTGTGGGGAATATATGAAATAATGCATGTGTGGCTAAGCTTATTCTCTGGCACATACTAAGCACCCATCACATGGCAGCTGCCTGAAAATATGGTAGGATGCCTGACTGAGGATTAGCAGCTCCTTGAGTAATTATCAAGACTCTGCCAGGGGTGAGATATGCTGTTTTCAATGAAAGCAACTCAGCTGTGATGGAGAACACCTCTCCAGTGAATAAACCTGCTAGAAATTCCAAATGGCAAGTATCTCTTCTGGGACATCTGAAGACAACGCAATTTGCTGAAGAGCTGGCAACTCTTAGGGAAGCCACAGGAAAGAGGACGTAATAGGAAGATGGCTGCTGGTTCCTAAAATGCCCCTCATCCATCAAGTGGTATCCATGTGATTTGAATTTACAGTGTTGACATTGTTAGCCAAGGCTGCAGGTGGCATGTACCTGTTGGTAGCCTACAGATGGCCCATGGTGATACAGCAGGGATGATACAGGAGATAAAATAGGATTTCTAAATGATATAAGAAATATTTTAATTTTCAACATGTTATATGTCTGTTACGCCAAGCTCCTGTTTTCTAAAATTGAAGAGTGGGTTCTACGAACAACAGAAGTTAAGAGTAGGAAATGTTTATTGAGAAGATAGCTTCTGAGAGGCAGGAGGGAGCCTGAATGGGTACCTGAGGGCCCCATTTTTCAGGGGAAGTTTTATAAAGCACAATCAGGTGGGTACAACATGGGTTAAAGCTATGATCAGCCAATAAGATTACAAGTATAGCTGCTTAGGTAACAGTGATCCAATGGGGGAACAAGTCACATAAAAAATGTACGTGGAAAGAACAAAGACTTTTTCTAGGAAATGATGGGCCCAGAAGTCTTGGTCATCCATCAGGGTGACTGATGTCTGTCTAGACTAGGCCAGGTGTTATCACTTATCTTGTTTTGGGGAAGTATGAAGGCCTGGTCACCTTGTCTTTATTTTAAGGTCTGTCCTCTAACTGATGTGTCTCTGGTCACGGTTGTAATGTGTTCTTATTTTTTGCACCAACTCTCTCAAGGGCCTAGCTCTATCTGACTGTATACAATATTTTTACTTAACTTAGCTGTCTATAATAATGGGTTCTGCAGCTTACTCAAAGTTTAAATGATAATCCAGCTAACATGAACTGGAAGGTCTGACTTCCTTCGCTGACTCCCTGGAGTGATTGATACTTCCTGGAGTGCAGCTCCATGTAGCTCTGTGCCAATGAGAGATTTAAATTGAAGTTGGTGGTAATTAATTATGCATTTTTAGCTCTACAAGTTTAATTTCACTTAAATTACATCACAGAACTGGGACATTGGTAATGGTAACCGAGTGAACAAGGATGTGATTGAGATCTCCAAAGCACTTTTGAGTCTTGGGTAATATTTTTGGCCCTGACAACTCCAGTATTGGTATCAATAAAAATCATGCTCTGCACCAATCTTTTGACACTGGATTTCTAATTGTGTGACCCAGGGCTGAAAATGCTTGGGAACCACTCTCTTAGGCTAATGTGTGACGGGTTGGAAGTTCCCTCTTAAATGTGCTGCCTGTACTGCTCTGGGCTGCAGGATATTCAGACTGAGATTCATCTGATATCTGCTGAATATTAGATTCATATTCATCTGCTTTCCTTTCAGCATCCCCATTGTAGGGGTCTATGATTTAAACTTCAGAAGACAAATGCCCACTTTGGTATAGCAAACTGCCTCAAAATATCCCAGAATGAATCTAATAACATAGTGTATGTAATGGGAACCCTTGGCTCCTTAACATGCCAAGATAATCTGATAATAAAATCTACAGAAAAATAGTAAGAGTTGGGCCCATTAAAGGTAAAATATAAAAGCATTCCAAATATTTATTAGCCATAATTTTTTATAGCTATATCAGAAAATTTGAGTATATCTAACTAAATGGGTTATTATCTTGTTCCTCTATTACGAAAAAGAAGTTAAATTTAATGATGAATCATTACAGGAATTTGATATTCAAAAGAATTTCTTTAAGAAAATAATGATGAAAGTAGTAATTCAACCCTATGAAATTCAAGAATATCTCTTTCTGGGCCAGGGATTTAGCTCAGTGGTTCTGCCACCTGCCTCGCAAACACAAGGTTCCGAGTTCGATCCTTGGTACCAAAAAAAAAAAAAAAAAAGCAATAAAGAATATCTCTTTCTGTTAGGTAGCTCTGGCTTTTCATTTACTCCATGAAGTTCTCTATAAAACAACCACTCTGATGTTTTGGATGCATTATGTCAAGCTATTAAAATTAACTCAAGAAATTTAGTCTAAAGACCACATTAATTGTTTGATTAAACTGCCTTAGACTTACTTATATTTTTTGAACAGAAAGGACTAGTAAATGAGATTACATTACCTCTTGAGTGAGCTGAAAATAGTCATCATTCATAGTACTTTTCTGTTCAATTAAGAGTGAAGCTAAGGCTGAGGAGAGGAGTGTTTTTGCTCACACATGTGCATTGCTTTAGAACAAACCCCTAGAAAGCAGGGCCTGTAGGCTCCTGTATAGCCTGGAAGCAACTGACAAATACAGTATCCACAAGAAATTCCACACTGGCACAGCTATAATTTAGATCTAGAATGGGGCAGGGATTTAGCTCAGTGGTTCTGGCGCCTGCCTCGCAAGCAGAAGGTCCCGAGTTCGATCCCCAGTAGCAAAAAAAAAAAAAAAAAAAAAAAAAAAATTTAGGTCTAGAAAGCCTTCAAAGACCTATGTATTAAAAAACCTTGATTCCCAGGGTGGCACTGTTGGAATTGGTGGTACCCTTGAGAGGTGAGGCCTAGAGAGGTCCTTATATTATTGGGGGACATGGCCTTAAAGGACACCATGGGGCCCTCATCTCTTTCTCTCTGTCTCTGTTTCTCTTTGCCTACTTCTCTGCCACCTTCTCTGCCTCCATCTCTGCCTCCCTCTCTGCCTGTCTCTGTCTCCATCTCTCTCTCTCTGCCTCTTTATCTGTCTGTCTGTCTCCCCTCCTTCTTTTGCTTCCTAACACAGGCTGTGTTATGGCTTGTGTCTAGATGTCCCCCCAAAGCCTCATGTGGTCGTAGGTGGGGCTTTTTCATAAGTGGCTGGATCTAGAGTGTGTGACACTGGAAGTGATTCATGGTGCAACTAGGTTCAAGGGCACGAGGAGTAAGGGTGTGAGTGCTACCCACCCTGAGCAGCTTGGATAAGATAAAAGGGACAGAAAGATGCTATTAAGGTCCATTGTTGTTTTTGCTGTCTTCTTCATGCAATGAACTGTTTCGTCCCTCTGCCATGTGCCACTCTGCCTTGGAGCCAGCCAACTATGGACTGAA
This sequence comes from Heterocephalus glaber, assembly GCF_053883595.1. Lineage (NCBI taxonomy): Eukaryota > Metazoa > Chordata > Mammalia > Rodentia > Bathyergidae > Heterocephalus > Heterocephalus glaber. The sequence goes on from NW_028258320.1 coordinate 67,804,148, forward strand.
ACCTTTGCAAACTGTGAGTTAAATAAACCTCTTTCCCTTTAACTTTGAGTGTGGGTATTTTATCTCAGCAATGAGAAAAGTAACTAGGATAGAATTTGGTACCAGAGAAGTGGGGTTGCTGCTGTGACTGTACCTGACCATGTGGTTTAGGAGCCTTTGGAGCTGGCTTATGGGAAGGGGAAGAGTTAGAGAAGGTTCAGAAATGCCAATTGAAAAAGTAGAACAGGGACACATTAGGCTGTGCTTGATGGGAGATTCTGGTCAGAGCTCAGAAGACCAGAATGCTGACCGAAATTATGCCAGTAAATACCAGGCTCAGGAGGTTTCTGCTAGGAAGAAGGATGCATTGGCTATTGGACTCCAGATGATCTGTGGTATGGCTTGGCAGAAATTCTGTCTGCATTTTGTTCATGTCTAGAGATTTTTGCCTGGGCCTGATTAAGGGCCGTGGACTAATTAATCTTGCAGAAGAAATTACAAGACAGTCTAATGTTGGGGCAGTGGCATGGCTACTGTTGGGGTCTTTCAGGCAGATTTATGTTGATAATTGAGAGCAAAGAGCCCAGCATAATGATTTACATTTTGCGTTTGGCCAGAAAGAAAGCTCCAGTAAAGCTGAGGCCTGCAAAGATGCAAAAGATGAGAAATTGGTCACTAAAAAGACCAGAAAGAAAAGAGTCAAGTATTTCAGAAGACAATAGAAAAGATGGCCTGAGAACATCAGGAGAACCAGCAGGACTCCAGCCTTTGCAGCCTCAGAGTTGCAATTGTGAAAGACTTTAGTTTGAGAAGAGAGTCACAGAGAACTATGCTCCAGAATGGCAGTGGCTTGGGGAAGTTGTTCCTTGGGATTTGGTTCATGGGCACTGGAACCCTACAGCCAAGAGAGGAGGAAGCCTGGCTCCTGGGCCAGCTGCCAACAGACCTTGGGGTCATCCTTGTGGTGCTGGCTTTAGGTGCATGCAGAATGCAAGAGCTGTGAGGTCAGGAAGGCTTCCACCTAGATTTCAGAAGCAGGTCTGGGAGGCCAGGCAGTGTGCCCCTGACAGGGCAGTGTGCAAAGCTGTGAGTGTGAAGCTGAAGGTGCAGTGGAGACCTCAGAAGTTTGTAAAGCCAGGAACATGGATCATCTGAGGAAAACTGCAAGCAGGGAGCAGAGCTGGCCCAAGAGAGAAGCTGTGGGAGCTACACCCACTGGAAGCGCTCTAGGGGCAGACCCACCCAAGCCTTTTGGAGTTCACATTTTGCCACAGATTGCCTCAGACACTGGACATGGAACTACAGGACTTAACCCTTGCCCTGCTGGATTTTGGATTTGCTTTGTTTCCATTCCTTTGCATCTCCTAGTTGTTTCTTTTGGAATAGTAATGTTTATTTTGTTCCATCGTATGTTGAAAGTGTTTAACTTTCTTTTTATTTCTACAGGGCCTCATGGCTAAGAGTTTGCCTTAAATCTCAGAGGAGACTGGGGACTTGGGATTTTCAGCAATGGTCAAACTGTTAAGACTTGGGCAACTCTTAAAGACAGACTAAATGCCCTTTTCGGTAAAGGAATCCATATGGGGGGATGGGGCAGAATGTTATGGTTTGGGTCTAGATGTCTCCTCAAAGTCTCATGTGGTCATAGGTAGGGCTTTTTCAGAGGTGGCTGAATCTACAGTATGTGACGCTGGGATTAAGGGAGTATGATTACTAAACCAGTACAGTGGTTTGGCACCACCTTAATCCCAGTAGCCTGGATATAATATAAGGGACAGAAAGAGGCTGGTCTTCTCCCTTGCCTGCTTACTTCTGCTCTCTTCTGCTTGTCATGAATTTCTACTCTGTGATACCCCTCTGCCAAGCCACCCTGCCTTGGAGCCAGAGGAGTATGGACTGAAACCCCTGCAAACTGTGAGGTAAATAAACCTTTCCTTCTTTAACTTGTGGGTGTTGGCTATTTTGTCTCAGCAATGAGAGAAAAGTAACCAAGATGGGTTCCCAGCTTTTTTCTGTTCAGTCCACACAGATGTATTCATTATGCACACCTGAAAATCACGCAAGCTATCTATGAAAGGGGTAAATCACTCAGGACTTTAATATAGTTCTACTTTGGTATAGTTCTACTTTAATACATTGCAGAGGATAAAATAAAGTTTTTTTCCATTTTAGACATTCTCACCCACAGTTAATCTAATAGCGATAAACAATTGATACAGAAAAATTGTAGATGTTATAGCCCTACATATGTAATCTCTTCTGCATTTCAATATAGAATGTAAACTAAGTTTAAAAGTTTAAAGTTTAAATTGAATAAGAACTTGAATGTTGAGAATTTTATTGTACTATAGGCACAGACATTTTTAGTGAATAAAATGTATCCTGGGGGATTAAATCTCGAAGCAGCTGTTGTCATGTTGTATGCGGATTCTTCCACTAGAGGGCTCCTCAACTAAATACTATATTGAAAGGAAAGAGATTTTTCTTATGATGCAAAGATCAGCAGATCTTTTTAATCAGAAAGGCTTTCGAATCACTACAACTGCTATATAATAGTGGAATGTTATTTCACATGAAAACATGTAGGTATTCAATTAGAGCTTTATAAGATAGGGGAGAATTATGATCAGAGGAGAATGTCAGGACCACTGTAAGGATTGTCAGAGTTAATGCTGGATGGCAATCTTTAAAAGAATTACAAAATAATTAATTTAGAAATACCCTTCCTTATTATCCAATATTATTTCTAAAGGCCATAACATTAGAAATAATCTAAAATAGCTCCATTTCACTGACAGAGAAACTGAGGCTCAAGGAGAGGACATAATTTTCCCAGAGCAGGACCACCAATTACCACCATCAGGACCCCTAACCCCAGTTTCATGCTTTTTCACTATTCTCTGATATCAGTATCCTCTATATCTACACCTGTTATCTGTTTGTCTGTCTATCTATCTATTGATCTATCTGTCCACTCATCTGTCTATCATGAATAATTATGGCTTTTAGTCAAGTCCTGGGAAAAGTCTTTATCACACCATCTGACACTCAGTAATGCTGCTGGTGGGTTTTGTTTGTTTGTTTTTATTTTTACTGTTAGGTGGAATCGTGCTTCTTCTGCCACACATCTTTGACCTCATATGATATCCCAGGCTTTTGCAAATGTCCATCAACATGTGACTGGATTAACACAATATGGCAGATCCATACAATGGAATAATATTCATTAATATAAGGGAATGGCCTACTGATGAGTGGGTGAGTAAATCTCAAAGTCATTATGCTGAACAGCAACATTCTCCCTGATTCCACTTAGTTAAAATTCTAAAAAATGTGAACCAATCATTTTGCATAGAAAGAAAATTTGTAGTGGAGTACAGAACATTATATCGGCAAGAAGACTTCCTAGGACCCCTCCTGGTCAGTAAGCACTCCAGAATAGGAATCACTTTTACGATCTATATCATTTTTTATTTTCTGTCTGTTTTTGAAATTTATATTAGTGGGATCATATGGTGTACTCTTTCATGTCTGAAAATTTTCATTCAATAAACATCTGTGAAAACTGTGTTGTCGTGCATTCATGGTAGTCATGGAGTGGATATGCCACACTTCATTTAACCATCCCATTGTTTATGGGCATTGTATTATTTCTGGGTTTTGGCTATTATGGTAAAACTACAATGCACATTTTAAACACAGCTTTTGGTGAGAAGAAGCTATAATTTCTGGTGGGTACATAGCAGAGTAGAATTGCAGGGTCATAAATTCAAAACAAACCTTGTATGTTTGGCTTTATTTTGATTAGCTAAAATACAAATAACAATAAGCAGTCTTACTTGAAAGTTTCTTTGTTATCATTATATAAGCAGATGTTAATATCTTTCCCACAGACATTTTTAGAACTGCTGTCTATGGAAAAATATGCAGGAACCCTTCCAAAACTGGTTTCAAAGATAATAATTAATTCAGAATATTAACTGAGACTCTCTCCTTCTCAAAGGTTGATGATAAACTAAAATAAAGTCTGTAGCAGGCATTTCTTCTCACTCTAGCTTTCTTCCTAGTAACCCACATCCAAACCTCCAAACAAATGCTTCAATAATTATCCTCCCTATCAATGGAAAGAACCCTTTTTTCTAAGGAAGTAAGCTGTCTTTCCTGATGTTTCTCAAGTAGGTCATACTTTCAAATTCATTGCCCCACTCAAGGCAGGAGGCTGTGGCCAGTTTTAAAAACTCAATTCATTAATTTATAGGCTTAATGTTGAGAACATAGTGTTCCCATCATGACCAGAATTATTTTCCTCTCCATGTATATCTGACCTTTTCTATGTCTGATCTGAGTCTGAGACATTTCCAGGAGGATCTGTATATCATGTCAGAGTATAAATGCCTTTTTTCAGTAGATAAATGCTTTCTTTTTCCTTTAATTCCATTGAAAATGAACAAGAAAAGAGAGAGGATTCCAAGAATATGTTTCCAATTTTAACCATTGAAAAGCTTGTATCAGCAATAGTAGAGGTAAGTTCATAAAGTGCAAACATAAAATTTATCTTTGAATCTGGGTAATTAATGCTTAAATGATTCACTTTTTCTTTGTGATTCTTTTTTATTCCACAATTTTGAGAGTATGCATGCTCACGATTGAAAGGGCTTTGTTACCACAAAGCTTATTAGGGGAGCCTGGCAAAAAAACATGAAAAAATGTCCTGCCCACATACTTTTTCTATGAATAGCTTATCTGACCCACAGGAAAGTGAGAGACAGAAAATTGATGATTGTTCTTCACTGCTACTCCAACAAGATCTTTCAGTCATTTTAGAAAAATTGGTGCTATTTTTCCTCAAAGTCTGACCAGCCCATTTAGCTCTTAGCAGTAAAGTAGGAAAAAAGTGAGCTAAGAGTGGCGCTGTCATTAAAGAATATAGGAAAACACGTTACAGGTTACCAGACAAAATGATAAGAGGAGGAAGCTGAGATTCAACTTGAAAACACCAACTTGAAAAAAAAGCAAAGATCTTCTTCAAAGAACTGGAGTTTACTTGCACAATGTTAGTCTTGTCCACCAGCTTTACTCTTGAGGACAGGAGCAGAGTCTTACAGTACATTATAAAATGGGAAGGCCTACATGTGTGTCCTAAGAAGAGATACCCAGTACCAAGATAAAGCAGGTGGAGAGAGAGAGAGAGAGAGAGAGAGAGAGAGAGAGAGAGAGAGAGAGAGAGAAACAAGAGGGCAGAGACCTTTGTATACAATGTCTGATGGAGAGGTTTGCTGAATGATGTATTTGTAGCAATAGAACATGGAGAAAAGAACTAGCTTTAATATAAATCAGATTAGATATAGATATAGAAGAGCAAATCATCTTGTCTAATGAGCCTTGTCACATAAACTGCATGTAAAATCTTATACTGGGATTTTCCTATTCCTGAAGAGACAGAGCCAATATGGTCAAAATGGCCATACTTCCAAAATTGATATATGGATTTAACACAATCCCAATCAAAATTCTAAGAGCATTCTTCACAGAACTGTAGAAAACAATCCTGAAATTCATATGGAACCAGAAGAGACCCAGGAAAGCAAAAGCAATCCCGGGTAAAAAGAGCAAAGTAGGAGGCATCACAATCCCAGACTTAAAAGTTATTATTACAAAGCTACTGTGATTAAAAACAGTATGGTACTGGCACAAAACCAGACACAAGTATCAGTGGAACAGAATAGAGGATGCAGAAACAACTCCAAGCACATTGAACTGTTTGATCTTTGACAAAGGGGCAAAAACATACACTGGAGGAGAGATAGCCTCTTTAATAAATGGTGCTGGGAACACTGGCTTTCCACATACAGAAGAATGAATATGCACTCGCATCTCTCGCCATGTACTAAACTAAAACCAAAATGAATCAGAGAACTAAATGTTAAACAAGAAACACTTAACCTGCTGGAAGACAAGATAGGTAAAAGTCTTGAAGTCACAGGCAAAAGCAAGGACTTTCCGAACAGAACCCCAGTTGCACAGGAAATAGTACTGAGAATCAACAAATGGGGTATCAACAGCAAAAGAAACAACCAGTGGAGTTGAAAAGACAACCTGAAGAACGAGAACATTTATTGTCAGTGATTTCTCAGATAGTGGACTCATATCTAGAATATAGTAAAGAACTAAAAAAAAAAAGACCTCCCCCCAAAGAAAACAGCCAATCAAAAAATGGGAAAATGAAATGAATAGACACTTCACAGATGTACAAATGGCCAACAAATACATGAAGAAATGCTCAACATTGCTGGTCATTAGAAAAATGCAAATTAAAACAATACTGGGATTCTATCTTACCACAGAAAGAATGGTCATCATCAAGAAATCAAATAATAACAAATGATGGAGGGATTGCAGGGGAAAAGGAACCCTTCTACACTGCTGATGGGAATGCAAACTAGTACAATCATCAAAATCGGTATGGAGACTAAAACTAGAAATTCCATGTCATTTAGCTATTCCCCTTCTAGGTATTTTCCCAAAAGAGTTCAATACATCGTATTACAGTGATACATGCATATTCATATTTATAGCAGCATAGTCCATAATAGCTAAATCTTGAAAGCAGGCCATATGTCCATCAACAGATGAATAGATAGAGAAAATGTGGTATTTACACATCATGGAATGCTATGCTGCCATAAACAAAGATAAACTTGAGTCATTTGTAAGAAAATGGATGCACCTTGAGATTGTAATGTTAACTGAAATAAATCAGACCCACAAGCTTAAAGATCACATTTATAGAAGACACTCAGAGTAAAAATAAAGAACAAACTAGAAGACAAATAATAAGTAGGGCGACAGATCATTCTCCAAAGGGAAGGGATTAAGAGATGGAGGGAAAAGGGAGGGAGGGAAAGGGTTGGGATGTCCTATGTACGCGTACCAACTTCACACAAGGCATATAAACATTATGCAATGGAAACTGTACAACATAACAAAACAAATAAAAAGGAAGGGGATCAAGGGGCAGGGCGGGAGGGAAGCAAAAAGATGACAAAAGCGATTGAGATGTGTTATGTACACGTACCAAGTTCCCACAAGGAATGTAAGCATCATGTACTGCAAACATGTACTAAATAAACTCAAATCTTAAAAAATTTAAAAAGAACATTAGAAAAAAAAGAAAACATTTTTAAAATTTTAAAACAAAATTAGTTATGTATTTACTGTATGACCTTGTCTTTTATGTGAATATAAAATCATTTGAGTTTTAAAAAAATTTTACGCTGGGATTTCGTGTTTATTTTTTCTTGAAACAGGGTCTTACTATGTGGTTCAGGCTGGCCTTGGACTCACTGTGTAGCCCAGGCTGGGCTTGAACTTGTTACAATCCTCCTACTTCAATCTCCCAAGTATAGGGATTACAGGTGTGCGCCACCGGGCCTGGCAATACACTGGGATTTTAATAAGATCTCATGAGCTCAAAACTGAGCAAAAGACCCAGAGTTCTTATTTTTTAAGGCATCTGGCTATGTAAGTGTCAAGTCAACCATTGGGTCACAGCCACAGGCTAAATCTGCATGGCAGCTCCTTGCCACAGTTTAGGAAAGAAAACACCAAGGCCCTAATTACTGTAGCCTTTGCTATTTATGGTCATGTTCTCTAAATAATACAAACATTCAAACTGTATGTTCACTCATTTCCTCTTCTATTAACTATGGAAATAAAGCAGAACATGGTGGGGATGAGGTGAAACCCCACTTTAGTCTTTGTATAGCTTTAAAAAATATTAAATTGTCAGAAAATAATACTTCTGTTAGTTCATTTGGGGTGGTAAGAGAAATATCCTACACTGGGCGACTTACAAGCAATAGAAATTTAGCACTCAGAGTCTGGAGTCTGGGAAATCCGAGATCAGGGTGCCAACAGATTCTCATTCCACACACGGCGTCTTCTAGCTGTGTCCTCACAGGCAGAAGGGGTGAGGGGTCTCAGAGAATCCATAGTAGCTCTTGTCTCCTGCTGTCACCCTTTGGTCTTTCTCTACCTGCAGCCCTCTTCTTCAAGTTAGACTATTTGAAAAAGTAAAGTTAATCTTAACCTGAATTAATTTTTAAAAAATTTTATTGGCATGTTTTATGTTATTGTTTGTTTTTTTTAAACAAGATCGCACTTTGTAGTCCAGGCTGGCCTCAAACTCACAGTGATCCTTCTGCCTCAGCCTCCTGAGTGCTGCGATTACAGGCGTGTGCCATCACACCTGGCCTAACCTGAATTCTTATAATCAGTGAGTACAAAAAAATTACAAACATCTTCATAGCATAAAAAACAAAGACAAAATATAAACCACAACTTGGGGGCAATATATATATTCAGAGAAAAAAATTAATTTCTGTGATATACAAAGAGTTTTTACAAATCAATAAAGAAAAGATGACCCATCTGGATAAAATAGGTGAAGCACACAAGTAGGAAATTCAGAAATTAAAAAAATACATATATGAAATCATCAAAACCAAATTATATATTAACTTTAGTAGTGAAAATACAAATTAAAAGGAGATATTTTGGTAAGAAATAAAACCAAAATTCTGCCATGACTAAAGGCACAGGCCTTTGAGTCAAATAGTCTGGGCATGAACGCCTCAGTGCTCGCTCTTACCAGCAGCAATAAATATTACCAGCGACGTAAGCCTTCCATTCTCCAATCTCACAGAAAAGTTACAAAGGGCAAGCACAGCAGGTGTGGTTACATAATGAGTAGTTTAAATTTATGTTACTCAAATGCTGGGAAAACAGCTTTTCTTTGTAAAAATTGACCTTGTTTGACTGTATAAATCTGTATAAATTCAATCATCCTGGTGCAAATTCACTAGAGGCAATATCAGGAAATTGTATTAGCTGCAATGATTTATTCAAACCCCCAGAGTACCATTTATTTCCCTGTAGAAAAATAGTTTAGAGAATTTCAGTGTTTCATTATTCACTGATTTCTCCCTAAAGTTCATTAAAAGTTCAAGTAAAAAAATCTGCTACTGGGCTGCAAACATCTTTAATGGCTTGTGTAGTATTTATGAATATTTTAAAAGAAATGGTATTTGTGCATAACCATAATATTCTGAAAGGCGTTTTCTGTAAGAAAAATGTCCTTTTCCATTTGCTACTCCTAACTTATCCCCAATTCATGATTTGGTAGAGTACATGAATATAACCGTTGTTATTTATCATACCTATGGGAATCACAACTCCCAGGAAACCCAGATTCCACTGCAGATGCCCCAGTGCTGCCTGGGTCCCAGATGCCATCTACTGGGTCCAAGGTGCCCAGTGGAGCAGCACACGGAGGCACTCACATATCCCAGGTAGGCTGCTTGGACTTGCTACCAAAACCCATCCTCTTCCAGGCTCCCCTGCACATCACATCTTGAAATATCCCTCCTATGTCATTCTTGTCTCACCCAGGTCCCTGCCAGTGATAGGTGCCAAGGGGAGAAAAAGCAGGTCCCAGGTGTCTGTATTTTTTGACCTCAGGGAACCTATTAACCCTGTGAACGTATGACTCAAAAACAAAAGGTTTTAAGAAAGAAGAGAAGACATTTCCTCACTAAGAAGTTGCAAGGAAATCATTCTTCAGAGGAATTGGTTTGTTAAATAAAACACCCTACAGATATTTCCAGGAAAAACTGCACAAGATTTCCAAGGTTAACAGACTCATGTTAATATTTAATGGTGATGATATTCATAACAGGGGACATATCTTTAGCCAGCAATTCTGCAAAAGCTAAGGGAAAAATTGTTCTTTTTGGGGACTTATTGTTTCAGGAGATGCTCAGAATCTTCCATTGTTTCCCATCTTCCTTGGAATGTGCTCCACATTCCTTACAAGGTTGATCTTCTTTGCTCTCTGACATCACTTCCTCTTGCTTTCTGCTTTGTATAGTGGCTCTGGTCACACTGGCCGTTCTTCAAACAAGTCAAGCAGAGTCCTACCTCAGGTAAATATTTTTTGAATAAATAAATGAGCATGCATTTGAAAGTCTGAGAAACAAGGACTCCAGAGAACAAGTTATGTGTCTTCTCATCTGGACCTCAGAGGCAGCAGGGAGAAATTCCAAGAACGCTGCTCAGTGCAGCTGTGGAAGTTTCCAAGAGTGGGAGACTCAGGGGAGACAGTCCCTCTGCTCTCCTCTCACCTGCCTTTTTGCTCTAGAGGAAGTATTAGTTTCTGCCCCCAGCACACACTGGGCACTGGCAGTAATGGGTATCTATCTGTATAGTGGACTGGAAATCTAGCCCACTGGTGCTGCCCTCAGCCCTCCTCCTTATGGTATTCACCCCCCCACCCCCAGCCCTCTCTTCTTAGTCAGTTTCCGTACAGGTATCTAAATATGCCTACAAGTTCAGATCTTCGTGAGCAGAGGAAAGGAGTTTTACTTCACAATAGCTAAAAATACCTGCTAGAACACTGAAATGGTAATAATAATACTTCTCCAATGCCGCTACTTATTATGAAAAGGGATACACAGGAGGAAAAAGTGAAACTTTCCAGAGACAATGAAAAGAGGTTGTTGTGTGCTAAAAAGAAAAAATGCAACTTAATAATTTGTGCCGAATTGTTTATTTCATATCAAAGATGCCGTTGTGACCCATCTTTGTTTCTCAGCCATAGCTGCACATTGGAATCACTTGGAAATTTTTAACAAAAACACTGACTTTGGGGGCTCATCTTTGGGCGCCATGTAATTGGGCTGAAGAGTGGCCTGGACATCAGGATTTTAAAATGCCCTAAGAGGTTCTGGTGTATATCTTTATATCATCAGCTGGTATAATGTTTGATTAAATTACAAGTACAGCTGGTAAAAGTGATTGAGCATTAGTGAATATGCTGAGTCACCACTGAGTCCCTGTGCTGTGGACATCAGTTGGTATGTTTTGTAGAGGGAATCAAGAAAATCAGAATTCATTCTTAACATCTTAACTTGAGGATAAGGGAGTGTCTCTTTTATTCTTAAAAATGTGCCTATTTGGTGGCAGAGGTAGGTGGGCAGGGAGTATAGGGGTGATTTATCAAGAGATGGGAAATAACATTTTGAGGATCAAGTCATTTTTCACTACAGTGTGCTCATCTTAGGATTTTGACAATTTTAATCATCAGCAGAAAAAATTGTGATTTTTTTTCAAGATGTGAGAAGTTCAAGCTATTCAAATAAATAAATATATTGCTAAGGCACCTCACTTAAATCATGGAATAGATGTTACTAGGGGCACTGAAAATGTGCATTACAATGCTTCTGTCCCCTTCACCACGGACGCACTTCCCTCAGAACTGGAGCTCTTTTCTTCATTCAGCCTGCTGAATTCATGCCATATATTCTGTGGCTATGATAATGTCATATTTAAAATGTCAGTTTTTCTTAGCACCAGGGCAGGATCACAAGGCACTCTGTGGACCAACTGTTCTTTGCAAATTCAGCCAACCATTACCTGGCATTCTGGCACCACACTGCTCCCATTCCCTTTGCCACAAATCCAGCTGGTGTTGTCTATTCTGATCCCAGTACTCCTTTTCCAGTCATTGGGCTGGACCAATCATTTAGCTGGATACAAATCAGAGCTTTTGGTGATAAAGAGGACAAAAAGCCATTGGGTGCTTCTTCCTCATATCACTTTATATACCCCTAGTTTTAATACAGCTGTACAAGCTTGTGAACATGCACAAGTTATAGTAAGTCCATATGGCATACTGTTGATACAATGCAACATCCAAAAATATCATTCTAAAAAAGGGAATTTAACCATTTTCTTATTCTGTTCCCTCAAAACTAATCATTAGACTTTGAGGCTGGCTTTACAAGGTCCTCTGTTATACTGTGAGTTGCATCTGTTTTTGCTGTGAGGAGTAAATAATGAATGAGGCCTATAGGATCTTGAACTAATTCCCTATTAATAAAGCTATTATCTTTTGCTGTTTTAAAAACTACTCAACAAAGTACTTGCATTTTCCTTAAAAATGTGATGAGAATATTAAAAACTTTATGCCATTTTGGTAAAAATATTTATGCATTAGGGACCTGAAGGAAGATGGAGAAAAGTTTTGCTATTCAATTTGTTCCTCTCATACTTCCAGATTCATTTGACCCAGGGCTGGTTTTAGGTTTATTACTTTATCCTGTGCCATGGCATTCACACTGTTATTATCTCTGATTTCTCAGTTCAGCGAATAACTTTGGAATCATTGATCGATTTTAGAGAAACTGGGGATATAGCAAACACGGAAGTAAAAACAAAATTGTGCAAATCGATGAGCTCAATTGAAGAATAAATTCACAAATGGTGTGAAAATACATTAGCTAAGAGAGATTGCTCCTGCTAAGAAAAATGCTTGCTGAGGCCAAAGGACAGGTTCCATTTTCACAACATAAGCTACCAATGTTTAAGAAGGACAGGAGTCTCGACCATGACATTCATATTTGTGAAGTGTATGTAAATGATATTATTTCATCTTTTAATCCTCTGATGTTGCCAAACTACATGCTCACTTCTTGACAGAAAACACTGTGAGGCTAGAGACTGTGTTCTTTTCAACCTTGCTGCTTAGCCTAGGATCTAGACATGGGCAACTCCAGAAATATTACTTGTGGAAAGAATCAGCACATCCACCAGTGTCAATTTTAGATACAGGAAGGTCCATGATTTCACTCACTTTATCATCATCTCCCACTCTGGGGCCCCTTCTGCATGTTAAGAAGTAGGTGCAAACATATCGTATTTTTCTGCCTACTCAGAGTACACAGGGATAACAGTAAGGCCAGAGCCAAGGACGACAAATCATTTTTGACTTGTGCATCAACAATAATTAACTGGTAGTGACCGCCTGGAGCACTGGAGTGAGAAGGATTCTGAGGTCACATTTGATTTTATTGGGACAGAGGATTGTGATCAATTAGTAGTGGGGCTATGGGGTAGGAGTGGAAAAATGGTATCATAGGGGCTATACCTTTTCCATTCCCATCTTTAGTTAGCTATTTCGACAGTAAAAAGCTAACCACTTTAAATGCTGATAGTGAACTTGAAGGAGGCAGCAGTAAGGTAAAAGAGTGACTGAGGATTGGGCTTTTGATAGATGATCCTAAAAATCCCATGGCTTCACCTACCTATAGCCTGCTGCATACAGGGCACTAGCTGAGGCTTTTGGGATAATAATGGGTCAATGACTTCAGTACTGGCTAAACATAATGAATATCTGTGGAATTTTATAAAGTAAATTCCTCAACTGAGACCTATAGAATTATATGCTCAGGGACAGTAGTTTGGATTTAGTATTTTTAAAGCATATATATCTTTGATGCTTGGATACATATACAAATTTGGGAAACAGTGATAAAATCTATTGGAGGAATGGAAATTTGAATCTTTCCCAGAAGGATGACCAGGCAGCTATTTCTGAAAGATGCTCATTAGAGGTTCTACATAGCAATGCTAGGCACTGTATTTTATACTCATGTACAAATATCTGGTTGTCTCTTTCTTTGTGATGCTATCAGCATTAATAATCATTGCCTAGGTCCCTTAATTCTTTAGAGTTTGAAAGTAATGGCATTCTGTGATATTAGTCTTTTTTCTCATATTAGCTAGAATATTTCTATAAAGAAAACTTACTTCTCTACTATCGCTTGCCTCTACTAATTCCTTTGACTGAGAATTCATATTGGAAATGCACAATCAATGATTGATTTCCCATTTATTTGTCAAGTTTCAAGGTAATGAGTTTAGCAACCTTCAAAAGTGGTCACTGAACTTTTTGCTATGTTTTTAGTATCACTTTACACTCAAAGATAAAAGCATACTTCTAATGTTTCAATCCAATGCCATATAACCACTGTTTGCTGAAGCACAGGATGTCCATATACAACTGATGGGAACCTTTTAAAGTCAGCTCCTTAGGCTTTCTGACATGACCCTGGTGGTCCTTGATAGTTTTCTTGCTTTCATGTCTGACAAGATTTACCAACCTCATCTTTTACATGGAATCAGCCATTTCTCCAAGGAGCTTTGGTTTTGTTTTTTTTTAGGGGAATACCGCATTTAGATGTCACATTCTGAATTTTAGGGTGCTCATCACTATTGAGTTGGCCATTGTTTCTAGGCCTTTTAAAAATGGCTTTATAAAGCTTTTTAAATAAAAAGATAATAAGGTGAAATACATGATGTTTTCAAAGTCAAATCTATAGAACAAAGAACATTCAGAAAAGTCAAACTTCATCTTTGTCACAGCTGCCCTCACCACCTTACCATTAGTAATACTAAAAGAAGAGAAAAAATCAAATCCATCTTTCCATTTTCTAAGTGCAGTTACAAAGATGTGTATATTTTATCCCTTCTGCTTGTCAAATGATGTCTTAGAAACATTAAGCAACAACCTGAAGACACAGAAGGTGTATTCTTTAGCCTGATACCTAAGTAACGATCCAGCCCCCAGCAAATCTTGCTGCTTGCCAGCAGAAGCACTTGTGCCATCGTAGGGTGGGTCATGCCGGCCTCTGTCTCTTCACCCAGTCCCACGCCAAGCTGCACGGGTTGGATCTTGCAGTCATCCCCTCTAGATGTAAATGATGACGATAGAAAAAAAGAGATGCCGTAGGTTTGTACTCCTTGATTTATTGACTCTTTGTTGACCAAAGAATGTGGGAAATGACGAACACATGCTTTGGAGCATCACCACTCATTTTGGCCCCATTATTTGAAACCCAGATGCTCCTCTGTATGCTGCCATGCAATGTGGGTTGTACACCCTTTCCCAAATGCCTCCACATGCCTCTCCCAGGTAGAGTTGTTTATTGTCCTAGTTTCTCTGCCTCACTACTATTTACTTCATTTATACAACATTCCTACCTCATTTAGGCTTCACTGTCATTAATTAAAGTGCTTTCATTGCCAGGGGAACTGGAAATAGAGAACCTTCATTTCAAGTTCAGAATGAGACTGTGCTGCAATTTGGTCAAATTCCAAACGTTTTCCTGGTTCCCATAACTCCTGTGGTCCAAAATGGGTAAAGCATTTGCTTTTTTGTAGTACTGCTGTCTTCTGAGCCAGACTTCCTGGATCTGAATCCCATTTCTGTTATTTACCGTGGGTGTGATCTTTGGCCAGTTATCTAGCTTCTCTGTACTTATTTGTCCGTAGTAGGCGCCTCACAGAGTTGTTATGAAAACTGAATCAGGAAGAGGGAAAATCTCTTAGAATTTAGCTAGCATACAGTGTATGCCCAATAGATTTCAGTTTTTCTTATTCTGTTGACTTCTTCCAGATTTAAAATTTTTGTGTATGAGAGATCATGTCAACCTTTTTAATCTTCCTTACATTTCTTAAAGGACTTTATTACACTTCTACTAGCCAAGCTTAATAATTTTTTCTCCTCCAGTGCAACTGTTCTGACCAATATTACCTATTCAACAAATAACATGGTGGTTTGTTAAATGAGTGTATTGCCAAGCTTGAGGCTAAAAATATTTAAAAACAAGTGACACATGATTTTAATAGTTCATTTAAAATATTATATTTAATGATTCTATACTAAATATAAGGCAATTATATTTATATTTATTATGTATATAGATACCACAATTCTTTTTCTATTCACTCAGATTCATAAATAGAAATTCAGATAAAGCAGTTTTTAAGTTAATTTCATTTAAAGGACATGTTTACCTAAAATAGGCTAATCCTAGTTAGTCATTTAAAAATATATTTTGGACAGAGAGAAGATGGCTGTCTGGGAGCAACACCAAGGGTGAGTGTCTCCTAATTGGCTCTGGAGAAAAACAGATACCCTGAGGCAGGGCAAAAGATAAAGTCTGATATGGGAAGAGAAATGAAAAGAAAATCTAGAGGGACTGAAACTCAGACTTTAAAGGTGTATGAGGGGAAATTGGACCTGGATCACAGTACTCCACCCCTCACCCCAGACCCAGAGTACATGCCCTCTTGGGAGAGGATCAGATTGAGGCTGGGAGGTAGCCCTTCAGTGATGACCTGGCTAACTGAATAGACTCACAAACACTCCAACCTCCCTACTGGGCATAGCAAGTGAGACAAATCTAGGTAAGCTGAAAGCACAATTGGACCGAACAAATTGCCATGTGCCCATATCTTATAGACAGTAGGCTCCAGAGCTGGGAATTAGTGGGATTCACTCGTGGCTTGAAAACCAAAAGGCTCCAGCGTGGTGACTGGGGCCTATAAACAGGTACTCTCCAGTTTTTGTTTTTGTTTTTTTACCTACTAACATTTTTTCTTATCTCCCTCTTTCCCCACTTATATACCTCCTTTCTTTTGCCATTCCCCTCCCCTTCCCCACATCCTCTGCATTCCAGACAAACCACAATAGCAGTATAGTATAGTCTGTAAGTGTATTGACAAAAGGGTAAAATTAATAAAACAAGTTTTATTGTTTATGATTGTTACTTGTGTAGATATGCAGAAATTATTTCCTTACAACATAGTGACAGGACCCAACCAAATTTAATTGAATAGGTTGAAGTGGTAAACAATACCTCTTAACAAATGAAGCCTAGACTATATCACAGTAAAACAGAACCTGCCTAAAAAGATACTTATATCAACAATAAACTCCTTTCATTCTATTTGACCTAAATCCTCAGCATGCACCACACACACACACACACACAAAAATTGGAACATCAAAAAACAAGGCAACAAAATGCTTCCAAGGACTTCCAGTTCTCCCTAAGCAGAACCACTGCTAGAAAGGAAAACAAATGTCAGACAGCCATGCTGTATGAAATGGTTAAAGAGGAAGTAAAGAAACTAGGTCAGCTCAAAGAAGACATAACCCAAGATAGTGGAACTATCAAACAAACTGAACAATGAGGTGAAGTGAGAAACAAATAAAAAATTAGAAGAGTTGACCAAAATGGTTCAAAAGAGGATGAAGCCAAGACAGCCAAAAATTCAGATGTAATGAATACGTCACGCAAGTCTAGTAGTGAAATAAAGAGGGAAAAATAAAGAAGTCATCCAGAGAAAAAGAACACAATAACAGAAATTACTCAATATTTTTCAAGAGTCACTCGAAATGTAAATGGCTTCAACTCCCCAATTAAGTGGATTGGCTGACTGAATCAAAAAACAAAACAAAAACATCTGTTTCATTCAAAAGACTATAAAAAATCAAATGATGGAAAAGGACTCTGAAAGCAATCAGGGTAGCAATTTTATCTCAAACAAAATAAACTTCCAGCTAAAACTGATCAGAAGGAAAAAGAAGTTCACTGCATAATAGCTAAGAGAACAATTCAACAGAAAGAGATAACAATTGCAATTACATCTGCACCAAATATTAGGGCACCTAGCTTCATAAAACAAATACTATTAGACATAAAAGATCACAAAACACCAACATAATCAATGTCCCACTTTCACAAATCAACTAACAAAAAATTAACAAAGAGACATCAGAACTGATGTACACCTTTGACCTTAAAAGATATCTACAGAACATTCCACTGTACCACAAAAGAATATACATTCTTCTCACCACAGCATGGAACTTTCTCCAAAACAGACAACATACTAGTCCATAAAGCCTGCTTAAATAAACAAAAGAATTAAAATTATCCATGCACACTAAAACTGGAAATCAACAGCAAAAGAAACCACAGAAAATTTACAAATACCTGGACATGAAATAATACACTTTTGAATATTTAATGGGTCACAGAAGAAATCAAGGAAGAAATTAAACAATTCCTAGAATCAAACAGTAATGCCAGTTCAATAGGCCAAAACCTATGAGACACAAATGAAAGCAATCCTAAGAGGGAAGTTTATTGCTTTGAATGATCACATTAGAAAAACACAGCAAGGGGCTGGGGATTTAGCTCAGTGGTTCTGGTACCTGCCACGCAAGCGCAAGGTTCCAAGTTTGATCCCTGGTACCCCCTCCCCCCAAAAAAAAAAAACACAGCAAGTTCCAATAAATAACTTAAGGGTGCACCTTAAGATACTAGAAAAACAACAGTTCAAAACCAAACCTAGTATAAGGAGGGAAATCATAAAGATCAGAACTGAAATTAACTAAATTGAGACTAAACAAAAGATTTTAAAGAATCAATGAATTGAAGGGCTGGTTCTTTGAAAGAATAGACCAGCCCTTACTAAACTTATCAAAGAAGGAAAGAAAAGACCCATATCAATGTAATTGGAAATAAAAAAGGCAAAACCACAACGAACACTCTCACAATCCAGAAGCTCATTTGTAACTACTAATAAAAATTGTAGTCCAACACACTAGAGAATCATGAGGAAATGGACAGAGTCCTAGGCACATATGATTTGTTAAAACTGAGCTAAGAGAAAATAAAAACTCTGAATAATTCAACAACAGGCAATGAAATTAAAACATTAATAAAAAAGATACCAAATATAATAAGCCCAGGACCTGGTAGATTCACTGCTGAATTCTATAAGAACTTCAGGGAGGATATAACACCAATACTTCTTAAACTCTTTACTGAAACTGAAAGGGAAAAAGTACTTCTAAACTAATTCCTGGAAGCCAGCATCACTGTGATTCCAAAAGCAGAAAAGGACTGAAGTAAAAAAAGAAAACTGTAGGCTGATTTCTTTAATGAACATACATGCAAATATCCTCAACAAGATTCTGGCAAATAGAATGAAACAAAAGATTATACATCTTGACCAAGTAGGTTTCATCCCAAGGACACAGGATGGTTTAAAATGCATGAATCAATAAATATAATATAACACATAAACAGAAGTAAGGACAAAAATCATATAATCATCTCAATAGACAGAAAAATCTTTTGACAAAATCCAACACCCGGGCAGGGGATTTAGCTCAGTGGTGCCACTGCCTGGCTTGCAAGTGCAAGGTCCTGAGTTCAATCCCTGGTACAAAAAAAAAAAAAAAAAAAAAAAAAATCCAACCCCCATTTATGATAAAAACTCTCAATAAAATGAGTGTGGAAAGACCTTATCTCAATCTGATAAAAACTATGACAAACCAATGGCCAACATCACATTAAATGGAGAAAAGCTGAAATCTTTCCCTCTAAAATCAGAAACAAGACAAAGATGTCCATTATCACTACTCATGTTCAATACAGTATGCAAAACACTAGCCAGAGAGTTCAGGCAGGAGATATAAATGAAAAGAATAGATATAGGAAAATTAGAATCAAGTTATTATTTGAAGTTGACATGATCCTGTCATTGAATACCCAAAGGATTCTACCAAAGACTCCTAGAATTAATAACCAAATTCATCAAGTTAGCAGGAAACAAAATCAACACACAGAAATCAGTAGCATTCCTGTTCCTGTACATCAATAATGAACTCATTGAGAAAGAATTTAAGAAAACAATACCATTCACCATAGCATCAAGAAGAAGTTTATACTTTGGAATTAACAAAGGAAGTGAAAGACCTTTACGAAAAAGTGAAGCAGAAAATGGACAGACATCCTCTGTTCCCAGACAGACTGAGTCAATACTGTCAAAATGACCACATTTCCTAAACTGATATAGAAACTTAATGCAGTCCCAATCAAAATACCAACAGCATTCCTTACAGAATTAAAGACCACAATCCTAAAATTCATAGAGGACTCAGAAGAGACCCAGAATACCAAAAGCAGTCCTGAGTAACAAGAGCAAACCAGGAGGCATCACAATCTTGGATTTGAAGTTATGTTACAAAGCTATAGATTAAAAAAAATAGCATGGTACTGGTACAAAAACAAACATGTAGATAGATCAGTGGAATGGAATAGAGGATGCAGAAAAAACCCCAGACACATTCAGCCACCTAATCTTCAACAAAAGGATCAAAAACATACGCTGGAAGAAAAATAGTGTCTTTTGTAAACTGTACCAGGAAAACTGGCTATACATATGCACAAGATTGAAAATAGACCCATATCTCTCACCATGTACTAAGCTAAAATCAAAATTATTCAATGAAACACTTAATCCACTGGGAGATAAAATAGGTAAAATTCTTGAACAAATAGGTGTAAGAAAGGACTTTCTGAAAAGAAACCCAATTGCCCAATCGCATAAGAAATAACACTAAGAATCGACAAATTGGATTATATCAAATTGAAAATCTTCTGCACAGCAAAGGAAACAATGAAGAAAGTAAAGAGACAACCTACAGAATGGAAGACAATTTTTGCCAGCTACACCTTGAATGAAGGACTAATATCTAGAATATATAAAGAACTCAAAAAATTAGACTATCCCCAAATAAAAGACTCATTCAAAAAATGGGCAACTGAAATGAACACACACTTCTCAAAAGAAATACAAATAGCCAATAAATACATGAAAAAATGTTCAACATCACTGGTCATTAAAGAAATGCAAATTAAAATAACACTGAGATGTCTTCATATTCCAGAGAGCATATCCATGATCAAGAAATCAAATAATAATAAATGCTGGTGAGGCTGTGGGGAAACTTCTACACGGTTGGTAGAAATGGAATTTAGTGAAACCACTATGGAATTCAGAGGAGAGATTCCTCAAGTAACTAAAAATAGAAATTCCATTTGACCCAGCCATTCTCCTACTAGGTGTCTTCCTGAAAGTGTTAAAGATGTCACATTACAGTGATACATGCATAACCATGTTTATAGCAGCACAATTCATAACAGATAAGTCTTGGAAATAGCCTATATGTTCATCAACAGGTAAATGCATAAAGAAATGTGGCATTTATACACATTGGACTACTACTCTGTTACAAAGAAAGCTAACTTTGCATCATTGTAGGAAAATGATTGCACCTTCAAACCATAATGTTACATGAAATAAATCAGACACATAAGCTTAAATATCACATGGTTTCTCTTATATGATAAAACCCAAGTATAAATAAATTAAAAAGCAAAATAAAACATAGATGACAGGAAATAGAAAGATTTTTGTGAATGGTAAGGCGGTCTTGGCATTGGAAGAGATAAGAGGTAGGGTTGGGAAGGGGATGTAAAAAGTAGTAAGATGTGTCATGTACATGTACCAGCTACCTACAATGAATGTAATCATTATAAACTGCACACATGAACTAAAAAATATAAAATAGAAATGAGGGAAGGGGGTCTAGAGACCAAGGGTGTGAGGAGGGAGGGAAGCGGAAAGAGATAAAAGGATCAAGATATGTTAAGTACATATACCTACTCCTTAAGATGAATGTAAACATTATGTGTTGCAAATCTGTACTAATAAAAAAATTAAGAAAAATAAAAACATATTTTGAGTGCTTTCAGTGATTAGTAAATCATTATATAATTAAGATAATTGCATCACTAGTAATTATGATTCAAATATTCAATAAGCTAGATGAATTTTATGAGAAAACTGGTATTTATAAAGTGAAACTAAGAAGAAAGGTCAAGAACAAAAATTCAGTAACTAAAAAAATGGGTATAATAGCATATCAGAAACAATAGAAGAAAAGATTATTCTGTTGGAAGATAGGTGAAGAAAAGGTACCCAGTTTAAACATAGAAAACAAATGCTGGAAAATATAGAAAAGAGCATAAGTAACATATGAGAAACAAAGACAAAGTCTAATTCATGTGTGCTTGATGTCCCAGAAAGAAAGGAGAGAAAGAATTAAGAAAGACAGTACTTGAAGAGGAGCTGGCTGAGAACTTTTCAAAATTGACGAAAAAATTTAAGACACAGATAAAAATGTTTTATGAACATCTTTTAAAGAATTAAAGAGGACTAACTAAATGGAAGAATATATCGTGATATTGGTTTAAAAGCATCAATATTGTAAATATTACCCCCAAACAAGCTGTGTGGAAATGAGGAAGGGAGAGAAGAATAATGAAGAACTCAAAAAAAAAAATTTTTAAGTTCAGTGGACTTGAACTGCCAGATTTCAATATTAATTATAAAGATACAATACTTAAAATTATCACATTGTCAAAAAGATAGAACAAAAAGATTGATAAATGAAACAGAACAGTCTAGAAACAGACACAAAATATACAAACCATTTTATTTATGATAAAGATGTCAACGCAATTCAGTGGGTGGTGTGTGTGTGTGTGTGCATGTGATCTTTTCAGTAAGTGGATCTACTAGATATTCATATTTAAGTGGATCTTCATACTCTCTCACACATATACAATTAATTCCTTGGCTCTAGAAATAAACTTATAGGTTTTATAAGTTAATATGAGAAATCATCAGTATGAATTTGAATGGTAAGAGGTTTCTCAATCAGAACATAAAACCTAATCATCAAGGGAGAAATTGTTGAATGGTAAGAAATTTCTCAATCAGAACATAAAATTGAATCATCAGGGAGAAACTGATAAATTGAACTTAAAATGGATTAAAATTAGGAACTCTACTCATCAAAATAAGAGAATGAAAAGGCAAAAAGCAAGCTACAACAAGAACATATTTCTAATGCATATTAATATCCATCATACATAAAGATTTTATCAATCAATAAAAAATAAAAATGTCCATAAATGTTTAATAATTACAAAGAAGGATATGTAAATACTCCATCAGGATATGAAAAGATGCTCTCTACATCTTTTAATATAAAAAAATTAAGATTAAAATCAAATAAGATATAACTATATGTTCACAAGGATTGCTGAAATTAAAAGGCTTGGGAATATCAGGTGTGGTGAGAATGTGAGGACAAAACTCTCAATATTTTAGGTGGGCGTATACATGGCTGTACCTACCCGGAGAGACTCCACGTATAAAGTGGCCTGGGTCACGCTGTGTACCTCAGTGTAGGACACTTTCCAATGGGTACTGGCTCTACTGGCCTGTGATTCACTCACAGAAAAATGGCAGAACTTTGCCTCTTCAATATCCTATTCAGTTACTTGTGGAATTTGTCCATAGTTACATTAAAAATGGTGATTTAAGGACATTTGCCCAGATGGGCAAAGACTTTTGGAATGTGATCCCAAAAGCACAGATAACAAAAGCAAAATTTGGTAAATGGGATTACATCAAACTAAAAAACCTTCTGGACAGCAAAGGAAACAAGAATTAGAGACAACCTACAGAATAGGAGAAAATGCAAATTATTCACTCAACAAGAGATAAACATTAATAATATATAAGAAATTCCAACACCTCAACAGCAAAACCAAAATTATCTCATTTAAAAATAGATCAATGATATGAATAGATGTTTCTCTAAAGAAGATATACAAATGTCCAACTGTATAAAAAGAGCTCAACATCATTAATCATCAAGGAAATGTAAAACCAGCCCAGTTAGAATGGCTATTATTGAAAAGACAAAAAATAACAAATACTGGAAGGAATGGAAAGATAGGGCAACTCTCATACATTGCTAGTGGGAATGTAAATTAATATAGCCATCATGGAAAGTACTATGGAGATTTTAAGAATTGGAAATAGATTACCGTATGATTCAGTAATTTCACCTGAAAATGATAAATGATAAATGCACCGATGGATATGCCAATTAACCTGATTTAATGGTTGCATATTATAAACATTGAAATATCATATTGTTCTCCATAAGTATGTACAAATGGGTCAGTTAGAAATAAAAGTTAAAATTAAAGATAGAAACATATCTAATTTTTTAAAACAATTGCCATAGAACTTTCTAGTACTGTCCTTTTGCTATGAAGAGTGAACTGAATTTAATATAAACAGTTGTCACTGAAAATTACTACATTAAATACTGCCCTATGAAAAACTCATCAAAGTAATTATTTAACTTAAGAACATTCAAATTTCTACATATCTTTCTTTCCATTTAATTCATAACACATAACAAATGTGATATTTTGTATGAATCCATGCACAGATATATTACAATTGAAATCAATAAGGTAAATTTGGTTCCCAAAATCAGCTTTGCCACTTGACTGAAATACCTTTGTCACTTTTTATAAACAAAGCTGATCAGTTAATTGTGCTAAGTCGGTTTGTAGACATAGTTTAAATGTTGCCCTCACATGCTTTCAGTTGCTGTTTAACCAAGGGGAAAGTTCAATCTCTGGAAAGAAATGTCTTTATTGATTACTACACCAATAGTAATTATGTTGCTACAAGGGCTAGTGAGTAAGAGGCTAGACAGACAGTTCTAATGTAACCTGATGACCCGGAGAACTCTCAGAAAATATGTCCTCTGCTGTATGCCTGGGCTAGTCTGTGAGACCACTGCATCCCCTTCTCCGTTACACAGGCACGGAGTAATATTCATGCATTTGATGAGCATGTATGAGAAGGCCTCCTTGTTTTATATAATGCAATGTACACTGTTACTCACAGAGCAACAATAGACAGAAGAGGTTTGTTTTAAATGATACTCTATCTTTATACATATTATTATTATATTTCAGTATGGATTCCAAATAAGAATTTTAATGAGAGTGACATCTTGAGAACTGGAAAATTCACTGCTTGAAGCTTAGAGGTTTGATTCATTAAAAATGTACAAATTGTACAGTGCTTTATGCCACTGGACAAAACAATACACTTATGTTTCCACTAGAGGGCACCTTAATATATCAAACTCAAGCAAGGCTTTCCACAATAAAAACACAAATCAAACTTTTGGAAAGCATGTATTTATTTGGTACTATCAGTGAAGACTATAAAAACACAGAAGTACCTAAATACAGCTGTGTATGTTTGGGAACTACACACACAAAAACTCTCTAAAATCTTATTTTGTATCAATTCATTCACTTAACCAGTTACTCAGGTCCACATACCCTTATCTAATTCCTGTCAAAGAATTTCAGAATGAGAAAGGAAATCCCCAAATCATGAATACTATCTTGATTTTCCAGAAGGACAGTGAGGCTCCACAGTCCGTTTTATGGACTCCAATGAAGTGTGCTTCATTAATTGATGCTGGAGTTAGAACCGGATCACAAATCTTTAATTCACAATTCCTTGTTCTATTTACCGTATTAAATTTTAATATTTAGAAGTTCAAAATGAAATAAATGCCTGAGATGTTAGAAAACATCATCTGTATGTTGATACAAAATAGTACATGTCCCATGTCCTATTTGTCTTCTACATTTTCCTTTTTCCAAGTTTTGTGTTTTGGATTTCTTGAGCCTGGCTCTTTCTCTCTATGATAACTAATGTAATTTTAGTTTTTGCCCTGGAAAATCCATAGGCCTTTGTAAGTTCTAGTGAAAGAAACTTCAGTAAGTGAGACAGAGAAAATGTCACATTTTCCCCCTGCAGCTTCAGGGGAAAAGCAAATGGCAATGTACATAATAAAAGTGTTGCTATAAATGCTGTTTCTAAATGTTAAAAGCAGTTTGGTAAAACACTTGGACTTTAGATATTGATGTGCTATTCCACATTTTCATATTTAAGCCAGAAGGGAGTCACTAAGTTTCCTTTTCTCACAGTTATGCACAGTATAGTAACTTGGATAGAGTTCTCACTTAACCAAAGAAATTGAGAGGCTTGCCTCACATAAATGAATGATGACCAGAAAAAATGCCTGCTGCCTATATTCTCTTTGAGCTGAGTCAAGAAATAATACTTTCTTTACTTTTAAGCCACATTTTGTTCCTCTACACACTTACATCTTTAACCTTGTGATTTTATGTGTTAGGTTTGCTGTAGTAATTCCTAAGTGATGTATTGAAGCATGGTAATTACATCTGTCTTCATGCTCAGTGGTCATTGTTCTGCAGTTGACTCCGTTAGAGCCATTGGACTGTCAGGAGCCTGCAATGAGTGGATTAGTCACACTCTGCTTGGCTTCATCCTAAATCTATTGGGTACGGTCTTTGCTCCCCTTATCTAGGATTCTCAAGGAAATTATGGCTCCTCTGGCCACAGATGACAGTCAATACATCCTTCATGGATAGATGTATGTGGGAATACAGGAGTGAAATGTCAGTTCTATTCCTCTAGGACCACAGTTAGTAGAAAAGTAGAATTTCAAGATGAGATTGCTTATGACAATATGTGTGTGACAAGCACAGAATTTATAAATAGAAAACCACTGTTTTTCCTCTGTGTAGTTATTGGTTCCATAGGAGATCAATGAGTTGGGGCAAAGGTCTTAAGAGCTGTCAAGTAAGCTGGTCCATCCCTGCCTGTTTTTGTTACAACTCTTATGTTGTATTGTAATCAACAATTTCCTTTCTGTTTCCACCCAAGCATGGTGAACATCTCAAGAATAGGGACTATATCTTGTTCTTCATAGGACCTCATTATTTAGAATGATGCTAGGGACATAAAGATGAGTCATATTCATTACATGAGTGATTTTAAGAGACCGAAAGAGAAAAAAGTAATCTATCTGTCTGTCTATCTCCCATCTATCTATCTATCTATCTATCTATCTATCTATCTATCTATCTATCTATGGTGTATATATGTATATGTCAATGCTGTCTGCAAAATTTAAACTGCATAAGGAAGAAAACAGTTGTCAACAAATGGTTGGCTCAATTTATACAGATGTAGTCTTTTATTGTAATGAAATTTAGAAGACAAAATCCACTCTGAGTATACTACTTAAATCCTTTAAGGAAGAACTAGAAAGGCATGCATAAAGTAAGGGATGCTTCTGGTATTATAATATAAGCATGTATTTAGGGCTAAAAACACAACCTAACATAATACAAACTACACTTATCAGTTTTACTACAAATCTACAGAAAATAAAGATTTAGAAAATCTTGGTCTATGAAAAAAAGACTGATTTTCCTTAATAGAAGAGTGAAGACCCCAGGAGGGACATGAGATTTTGATGTTGAGCTAACAGGAGTTCAGGCTTTAAGAGGGTGGGAAACAATAACTTGGCATAAATTATTCTGCTCCTGAAGCCTCCTGCTTGTTCTGGAGAGTTGCAAAGTCAACAAAACCTGGGGGCTCTATTAAGCAGGGGAATTTCTATTATTCATTCCAACCTGAGAAGCCTGGGGAGAGTCATGCAACTTAAGTAGATGTATGCATTTTCTTTTAGTTTTCGTACCTGAAACCTGTTCTTTCCTCCTCCAGCCCTAGGCATAGTGCAGAGGCCAGCAATTCTCATATAATTGGATCTTTACACAATTACTTGCCCCTTTCCTGCAGCTGTCCTGGAGTGCAAGCCTTTGTAAACCTCCTGCCAGTTATCGTTCTCCTCCTGTCATTTAGCAATGAGATCCTAAGCCTCTAGTACTCCATTTTACCTATGACTCTAATTGGGACAACCCTTTTAAACTTACAAAATCCTATTGCATTCATAGTCCTTTAGAAAAAAATCAGCAGCAAACTTGAGAGCTGGTGACCAAGGTGTGTAAGTTGCCCATGCTATAGACTACCACGTATGGGAAGAGGAACCTGAATCTCATCAAGTCTCTCAACCTAACTGAGGGTCAGAGTTAATATACCAGATAGATAAGTTAAATGAAATCAAGAGCATTCCATCAGCTGAGTGTGGGCAATTTTAAAGGACAAGTGACCTGGTTCATTTAACAGTTGGTTTGGAAAAAGGGAAAGGGTTAACTCTTATAGATTAAAAGAGACTTAAGGCCATGGTAATCAAATGATGTATATGTACTTTGTTTCCATCCCAATTTAAGCAAACTAATTGGCAAGAGACTTTTTGGAAACAATTTAGGAAATTTAAATATAACCTTAATGTTAGATGATATAAGAAATTATTAATTTTTAAAGATTATTTTTAATTGTTATAAAATGGATTTTAGAGTTATGTTAATTGATCAAGTTTATTGTTAACAGATACATACTGAAGTATAATAATGGGAGAAATAATTATAATTTGATTTAAAACACTCCAGCAAAGGCAAACAAATAAAAACAGAGAGTATGTGTTTGTGTGAGTATTTAAAAAAAAGAATTTGCAAAATTTAAAAACCATTAAGCTGGCTGGCAGGAACTTAGGAGTGCTGTTTTACTACTTTCTTTGTCATAAATAATTGAAAATTTCTGCAAATAAAAAGTAAAATGAAAAAATTTATTTTAGAAAGAGGGAAGGAGTTGACCATGGTGCTGGCCTCTGTTGAGGGACAGAGTTAAGGAGTAAATTTCCCACTCAACCTAGTGACTGGTGGTCACTGGGAACCCTGGCAAAGGCTGTTCTGAGGTGAAGATGGGATTAGAGAGGAATTTTTTTTCTAATGGGAGACACAAAGAATGTTTAAAATCTTATGCAATGAGAGGTTGTATATATAAAATAAGACAAAAGTAACCAATAGGGTAGGGTTCCCAAGGAAGCGGGAGAGCGTGAGACCCATGGATTGCCAGGAACAAAAGAGGCAGCTTCCCTATTAGAAAGAAAAATAATAGAATGGCTGTAGTGTAGATAGTTGATATGTTTGGGAAAAAGAGGACAGATTTTCTATCTGATGGCTTCTGCTTTCTGTGTAAAGTAGGAGAGTTAGGGGCAGGAGGGGTTAAAAAAACAGGTAGAATTTCAAGACAGTTTTAATCACAACTTATAGTTACATTGATTCTCCCTTTGGTACAAATGCTTCATTAGCATGTGGCTGTTCAGACTCAAAAGAAGAGGAAATCTTGCTACATTCAATGTTGATGTTTTGTCTAACATGAAAGAAGGGAGTGAGGAAAAAAGGATTTAGGACAAAGTGTTAATGAATTAAATGATCATGCAACCTAAGCTGGCTAAGAAAGGAAATGGGTTGTTAAATTGGGTTATTTCAGGGAAGTAAAAGGGTAATGGATCAGAACGCATAAGGGAGTCTGAACATGTCACTTAGCAAGTCTGAGCTGTGGTCAGAGAGAGGTACAAATTCCAATTGGTGATCTGGGAAGTAGACATTTGTGAGTGGTACGACAAAGTATGAGTTGGCTCAATAGCAATAGGGTAGGGAAGAAGTAAACGGAAATTGAACTGGAAGTCACTCTTCAGTATCAACGGTAATCTATTTAAGAAGCAGAAATTTTCAACAGTCCTTGCCCCACCAATTGCAGGCCAAAAATATCATAGTATAATAATGCAGGGCGCTAAGAGGAAATAACACACAGAGAAAATGATGGTATCACTTTGAACTTTCTGAATTCCTTTACCTAGATAACTTATACCACTATTTTTTATCCTTACAACTTTCTTACAATGCAAAAAAAAAGAACAGGTATTATGAACTATGGGACAGAAAGTCTATACTTTATTAAAATAGAGTCCTCAGAAGTTAATTGCCTCCCATTTGTCTTTTGAAACCTAGAAACAACCTAGAGATCTCTTGGACCACAGGCAGACTAGGACTCCCACAGCCTAAAGCTACCAGGGCTTCCCAGATTCTTCCCAGCTAGTCACACGGGCTCAGGACAGCTGCCCTCACAGGGAGACTCCCCACACCTCCCCCTCCCAACAAGTCATGGGCTGCCTCCACCACCTGGTTGTTAGTGAGCGCAGGGGTTGTGACACAATTAGTCAGTATAGTTCAGTTCCTTCTATCGAGCTTGCTTACAGCTATCCCCTTCCTGGACTGCCCTACCCTCAGGTCTAAGTATGTCCCACCACCAGTGAAAGCAGGACGCTCTGCAGGGGCATGCCAAGTACGCTTGCATCTCCTTTCCTTCTTCCACCCAGCCTTATGCTCCAATAGCCTCCATCTCCAACTTGAACAATGGGAGAGAGTTACCTCTCTTGGTTCTCTTTCCTGCTACAACTCAGGTTTGTTTATATAAATCCCAGGGACTCTTAAGGGTTAGCTGGAAGTGAATCACAAAAAAAAAGAATCAAGAAATTCCATAGTATCTGTCATCATTTCACTGCAACAATATCTATCACAGAGTACTACAGGCTAAATACTACATTTCAATGATACACTATCTAGTCTACATTAATTCTAGAATTAGAAAACAGCAAATAAAGACATACATCTTTCTCTTTCACTGGACAAGGGTGATTGAATTAGAAAAAACTGAAGCAAAACAAAAGAAAAATACAGTTGACAAACATTTAAATATTACAATATTGTTACTGCAAACACAAAGGGATATTCAAGGGCAGTGAAATACTGCTGTTAGGGCAAATACAAAATCACAGTGGAGCATTTGAGACCCCAGGAAAGGAGTAATTCTCTCATGTCCAGGGACTTTTAGAGAAATGAGGCCATCATGGTATAGGCTGATGATTCTCAATGTACAACTGCTAAAAGATAGACACATACTGGTATTATGGTTTAAATCTAGATGTGCCCCCCACCCAAGGCCTGATGAATTCACAGGCAGAGCTCTGGGTAGGTGACTGGATCGTGGAAGCATGATTCTCATCAGTGGATTGTTCCACTGATGAATTTATAGCTAAATTTGATATTGGGAGGTGAAGCCTAGTCTGAGGAGGTCGGTCAGTAGGGGCATGGTCTGGAAGGGTCTTTTTCCTTCCTCCCTTGATCACTCTTTCTCTCTCTGATTCCTGCCACCATGCCATGAGCTATTTCTCTTCTATCATGCCCCTCTTTTGTGTCACCCTGCCTTAGTGCCAGCCAACCATGGCCTGAAACCTCTATAAATTGTGAGCCAAAATAAACCTCTTCTCCTTTAACTTGTGGGAGCTGAGTATTTTGTTGCAGTGATGAGAAAAGTGACTAAGACAATAGGTAAGAACCAAAATCTCTCTTACTTCATACACACCCTGAAAACTCAGGAACACCTTGGAAATATTACTATAGTCTCATTAGTTTTAATTATTAATAGGTAGGCATATCAACCCACATGGATATAATTACTCTATATCATGAACTGTAGCCATATACATATTGTCTCTGCAATATTTCACAACATAAATATTTAAAGTCATAATAAAATAAATATTTTAAGTCATTTTAGAACAATGATCTTTCCACCTGTAAATACTCTAAATGTACTTCAAACACTTAGCCAGAGACTAAGTACTTCAAACACTTAGACAGAGGTTTTGTTCTGCTCAATGAGTCTCTACTACTTTCTTTTGTATCACCTCCTCTTATTCAGGAAATTCCAACCCAGCTCTATTTTGTCATTGATAACCAGATCCTAAAGATCATGACCTCATACTCAGTTCCAAGGCTCAGTCTGTCTTTGAGGTACATATGAAAGTTAATCAATGTGAAAAGCATTTATACAGAAATGACAATGACAAACCTGTAATTTTTTTCTATCTTATTTTATAAGGGTCAATTTTGGTCTGGATATAAAGTAGAAAAGACACTTTTTCATGGCTTCTGCTAAATAAATCCATCATGACTGTATCTGGGATTAGTATGGTATAAGAATCTGGGAAATGTTCGGTCCTATAATAGCCTATCTACAGAAAGTAGATCTGAATATTTCAAAGGGGCAAAAAAGGATTTTAAGATAATTTAAGCATGTCGGGGGGAACACTGAGAGACCTGATTTAATGAATAGTTTTTATTTTCTAAACACTTCTTAAACGTAGTATCAACTTCTCAGTTTTTGTTTCTTTAGTTGCAATTTTCCAAGACACATAAATTTTTATACTGGTTGGAATTTTTAAATTATTTAATGGTATTAATGACATTTATAAAATTTTAAATGTTCAGAAATAAAAAGAAAAAAGTAGTACTTACTTATATTCATATTTTCCAGCTATATCTACCACCATTCTGCTCCCAACTTATTGTGAGAATGTCCACAAGTGTTTGTTCCAAATGAAATCAATATCTGTAATATTTCCAATGTTAATGGTTGCATCAATTAATTTTGTGTAAGTCATGGTGAGCTTAACTGTTCCACTGTAAACAGAAAAATAAGACTCATAAGCAGGCTCTGGGTATTTACAATGCTAAATGAAAGAAAACACATCCATGGAAGAGAAAATTGTGTTTGCTTGTATTAACTTTTTACATCCACACTGATTAACATCTCAGAATAGCATGGTTCTGAAGTTTGCAAGAAGGGTAGAGTAAATGGAAAACTTGGCTAGCTGGTTTTTAGGGAATGCCAAGAAAAGCATTATCATAATGAGTTCTCCATAGTAAAGTATGTGGTCTTGACTTTGTAGTATCAGAAATTAGATTTTACTGACCCTTGGGGAATGAAGAAATTGTCACGGATAGACTAAATTCACACAAGACTGATTTATAAACCAGAAGCCTGGTTATCAATTCACAATAAGGAAATGCTTTGGTTTTATATACAAGAGTGGTATTCTACCATTTCTCCTGTTTCCTGATTTAACTAACAGAAAAACAATTATTAATCAAACTAGTGATCAAAACATTTAGTAAGCATAGCAATAGAGCAACGAGAGATGAATTATCTTGAGGTATAAGGCAAGGCATATTCCAACCAAGTCAAATGAAACTGGATAAAACATTCCTTTTTTAAAACGCACAAATCCTTCTCTATGGCCCGGCTTGCTCATAGCAACAAAACCAAATCTCTTACCTCCATGAGAGTTGCCTGACTCTCATTTTCTATGTCTACTGGTAACCTTTTCCTTCCAAAAAGTCCTTTTTTTGATCGTGTCAATAATATAAATTAAATTATAGTTAGTAACTGATTAGGCTACAGTACAAGCTAAATCTGCCTCCTTATTAATCCCTACTATATCATCATGTTTTATTTTCTTCATAATGCATCACTATTCCTTAATTAATTTGTTTGTCTCTTTGAACTTGACTATAAGGTCCATACAAGGACTTGCATCTGCATCCCCAGCAATTAGAACAGTTCCTGGCATGGTGGAGGCATTTAAATGTTTGTTGAATAAACAAATGAATGTTACTATTCCTAGGGTCTTAATCCATTAAAAGTAGAAATGATTGATTTAATTACAGAGAGGAACTCTTCTTCCAAGTTCTTAAAAGGTAATCTTCCTTTCATTCCATGAACTGTCTCCACTCAGCATCCACACAATGCAGCCCTTCTTGAAAGTGTAATCAGAACCCATTTACTAAAATATAACCTATGTTGAAGTTGGACCATACAAATCCATTTAGTTGTCTTCAAGATGAAAAATCTGCTTTGAGCCTTAAATGCTTAATTATTCTTAAAAGAGGACTGGGTAACTATGCCTCAGAATTATAAATGGCTTCTTTAGACATTGCCAAAGGAAGAAAAGAAATATGGAGACACTCCTCCAAATTTTAAAAGGGACATGATCACCTGCTCCAGGTCAGTTGCCTTTGTGCAGGACACAAACTCATCAGCTTGACCAATGTCTCATAAGCCTCAGTATGATAGGTAGACCATTGTTTTGAATTTCTCTCAGAGGGTTGTTAAATGGAGTCATGAAGAAGAGGGAGAAACAAGATATGTTGAGATAAGGAATAGTATTTGGAACAAAGGAAGTGCATCGGTGAATGCAAGAAGAGAGGAAAGGGTAGAATCTATTCCTTGCCAGGCAATGCAAACAGTGCAAACCTTAAGAAGAGTAAGTGAACAGGGTCAAATGGGTTGGAACAGGGTCAAATGTAAACTGGAGTCTTTGCATCAACCCAGGATCTAGATGATCACTGACTGAATTTATATTTACAAGAAGTTCCATTAAAGCAAGAACATCTGCCAGAATGATTAAAATAATGGATTCCTCAACTGACAAAATAACCAGAAAATCTCTGCTTTCCATGTCTGTGACCACAATTTGAAGATGATAGAAATTGTAGAGATAAAACATTTAATTCATTCACCTGCTCACAAAAAGGTAGCATCTAGTTAGTGCTAATTATATGATGACATATAATGATAATTCTAAAAGGAATTGCAGAATTGAACAATGGAAGTGAAATACATTAATTATAAAAATGCTAAAACTGATCAAATAGACTATGAAAAACTCAAGTTAAATGGGTACTTTAGAAAAAGATACATAATGCACATTTGTACTGAATTATTTCTGCCTTTAACTTTCTAACACATATCCTGTAACTGCAGGTACTATTTAGATAGCCCATTGGAAATTTAGCAATTGATATAAATGTCTTATTTCATGAGTGATTTGTGCTTCATACAAATAAAATGTATATTCATATTTGTACAATATTCAAAGGGGTAGATTAAAAATGGCCTTGCATATTCTGTAGTCAATTTTTCCATGTATGATAGTATACATCACCCTATGTACATACACTATCAGCTTTGTTATCTAGATACTTTTTTATATATATTGGCATTTTCAGGTCATTATTTCCTGATATTTTCTCTTTCTAATCAGAACTATGGAGAAAACAGATATGATTTCTGCTGTATGTCTGGAAAACATGAAGTAAAGGCAAAGTCTAAGGCAACATGAGAGCCTGTATTAAAATAGGAAAATAATGAGTTGCATAACAAGCCAATACAACTGAGCATGATTGAGCCCTAGTTCTGTGCTGCCCACCCTGACTCTGCAAATTTTTCTGGTTTCTAATTATCCCATTTATATAGAGAAATATTCTCCCTTGAGTGACTTTGTTTATACTGAGTTTAAGAGATAATTTGTACCTTCAACATGGGATTAAAAAGTAAACATGAGAAAAAGTAGAAAACACACACAAGAAACATGGCACCTTGGGCATGTCAATGTAAATATAATATTTAGAGTTGTATTTGAACAGTGCTGTACTTATTCATGAAAAATACAAATTTAATTCCATTGAATTTGGTGAAAAATTACATTTTAAAATACATATAAGGACATTCCATGAAAAAAGAAAAACAATTTAAGAGATAAATGAACATCAAACAAGCACTCCAAAAACTACTCAGGAATATCCTAGACAGAGATAATGAAGCCAACAAACCCCAAAATTCAAATGGGATGACTATATCAAGCAAGGCAAATAAACAAAAAAGAAATAATAAAGGAGTCATCAACAGAAAGAGAAAACAATGACAAAAATAAATCAATACCTTTCAGTAATAACTCTCAATTTAATGGTCTCAATTCCCTTATTAAAAGACACAAATTGGCAGACTGGATCAAAAACAAAACAAAAAACAGAATCCAACAGTCTGATGCATTCAAGAAACTCATCTAATCCAAAAAGATATTCATAGGCTAAAGATCAAAGGACAGAAAAACATATTTCATGCACCAGGACCCTGAAAGCAAGCAGATGTAGCAATTTTTTAGATCATTTTCTTTATTAGTATATATTTGTAGTAGATAATGTTTACATTCCTTGGGGGGAGTTGGTATATATACATAATACATCTTAATTCCTTACTTTCATTCCCTTTCCTTTCCTTTTCTTCCCCTTCCATTCATTTCTTGACCCCTTTCCTCTTTTGTATATTTTTGCAGTATATATCATATTGTTTACATTCCTTGTATAGAGTAGGTACATGTAAGTAGCACATCTTAATTCCTTTTTTCATCAACTTGCCCTCCCTTTCTTTATCCTCCCTCCATCTCTTGATATCATGCCCCTTTGACACAGATAGAAATATTATTCCTATCTTCCTATTACCTATTATTTAACTTTTATTTTGCTCTTTCTCATATAAGAAAAACCATCTGATATTTAAGCTTGTGTGTCTGATTTATTGCAGTTAACATTATGGTCATACAGGGTAACCATTTTTCTACAAAATGACTTAACTTTATCTTTCTTTATGGCAGAGTAGTACTCCATTGTGTATAAGTACCACATTTTCTTTGTTCTTTCATCTGCTGATGAATACATAGGTCGCTTCCCAGATTTAACTATTATGAATTGTGTTGCTATAAACAAGACGATGTTACTCTCAGACAAATAAACTTCAAGCTAAAACTGAACAGAAGAGGCAAAGAAGGTCACTACATACTAGTTAAGGGAATGATCCCACAGGAAGAGATAATACTTGTAAATACAGTAGTGTCTCAGTTCATGAATGCTTTTGTTTGTGAACAATTTAGTTTGCAAACAGAAATGGTTGGAAAAATTTTGTTTGAGTTTGTGAACTCTGCATTGGGTGAAGAACATGACTGGAGCCATCTTCCCCACAAGAACGTGAATGTGGCCATCTTTTTCAGAATCATGGAACAAATTAAGTTCATGAACCACAGTACCACTATATATATATGCACTGAATACTGGAGCACCTAACTTTATAAAACAAATACTGCTGGATATAAAAGATCAGCTAAACACCAACACAATCTAATGAGTGACCTCAATAACACACATTCACAAAGAGATCAACTAAATAAAAAGTTAACAAAGAAATATGATATCTGAATCACATTTTCAACAAATGAACTTAAATGATATTTACAGAGTGTTCTATCCTATTACAACAGAATACATATTCTTCTTCATAGCACATGACACTCTTTCCAAAAATACTAGTCCACAAAGTAAGCTTAAATAAATACAAAAGAATTGATGTCACCTCATGTATACTATCAGACCACTGTACATCGAAACTAGAAATCAATCACAAAAGAAACCACAGAAAATTTACCTAAACCAAGAACCAATGGGTCACAGAAAAAAATAAAGGAAGAAATTAAACAATTTCTGGAATCAAAATACAATGCCAGTTCAATACTTCAGAACCTATGGAACACAATGAAAGTTCCAATGGGGAAGCTTACTGTAATCAATGCTCACATTAGAAAAACAAAGTGAGCTCAAATAAATAACCTAAAAATGAACCTGAAGATATTTGATAAACAACAATCCAAACCTGAACCCAGTTTAAGGAGGAAAATCATAAACACCAGAGCAGAAATCACTGAAATTGAGACTAAAAACATAATACAAAGAATCAGTGAATTGAAGAACTGGTTCTTTGAAAGAATAAGCCAGACTTTCTAAGAAAAAAAGTTAAAAGACTCACATTAACGCAATTAGAAATGAATAGGTAAAATTACAACAGACACTGTTGAAATCTACAAGATAGATAGTAACTACTAAGAAAAATTATATCTCAAAAAAATTGGAGAATCTTGAAGAAATGGAAAGATTCCTAAACACATGAATTACCCAAAATGAACCAAGAAAAACAAAAATTCTGAACAATCCAATAAAAAGTAAGGAAGTAGATATAATAATACAAATCCTACCAACTATGAAAAGTACAGAATCTGATGGATTAACTGCTGAATTCTATAAGACCTTCATGGAGGATATAACACCAGTACTTCTCCAAGTTTCCAATGAAATCAAAAGGGAAGGAGTACTTCCCTTTCTGGATAGGCAGAACGAAAATTGTCAAAATGGCCATACTAGCAAAACTGAAACACAAATTTAATGCAATCCTAATTAAAATGCCAACAGCATTCCTCACAGAAGTAGAGAAAACAATCCTAAAATTTATATGGAACCAAAAGAGACTTAGAATAGCAAAACAATCCTGAGGAATAAGAACAAAGAAGGGGACATCAAAATATCTGACTTCAAATTATACTATAAGGTTACAGTGATAAAAGCATCATGGTATTGGCACAAAAACAGACATATGCATCAGTGGAACAGAACAGAAGATGCACAAGCAACCCCAGATACATCCAACTATTTTATCTTTGACAGAAGTGCCAAAAACACTTACTGGAGACAAGATAGCTTCTTTAGCAAATGGTCCTAGAAAAATGGCTCCCACTGACCCCTCAACCTCCACCAAAACCCCCTCACCAAGTTCACAAGTTGAACTGTTTTTTCATCTAGTGAGTTAGTTTGGGCTCCTGTCTCATTTGACTGTTTGGCATATTTGGTGCAGTGAATGCATCAACCCTCTTTCATCGTCTTCCTTCTCTTGGCTCTTTTAGCTACAACATACCAATTGCCTTGTTTCTCTCTGTAAATTTCTCTGTCTTCTTCACAGAAGCCTCATTCTCTGCTCTTTTTTTCCTCATCTGACACACTTTCTTGGGTTCGGATTACAGTCTGAGTGATTCCCCACTCTCTCTCTGTAGACCACACCCATTCCAAGAGGCTGAGACCTTACATAAAACTGTTTCATGGGGGCATGTATCTCTCTTTCCTTCTAGGCATTCACATGTGCAGTTCCTGCTGCCTAGAACACCCTTTCCTTCTTCTTACTCATCCTTCAGGAGTCATTTAGAAGTCACTTTACCTCCAAAGGCTCCCCTACCAGATATGGAGCGTATATTTTACACTCTGCGTGTGGTTTGAATGTCTCCTAACAGAAAGTTCATTCCTGAAGGTTAAAATTGGGATTTTATTTTATTCCCCACTAACCCAAAACTAGTGAAGGACATGACAGTATTGATCCTCCCTGCATCTCCAGTCTGGCCCAGTGCCTAGTTATTCAGTAGACAATCAATAAAAACTGCTGAACCTTTACAGATAAATATAAAATATTATAATAAAACAACCATAATACTTACAGCCAAGTAAAGAGACTATGTGTTTAAAATAATATGGCCTATTACTCTTCATATTCTTTGAGGTAAAATCTGCCAGCAAAATGATGCATTGTTGAGAAATCATCTTTGGGACAACAGAAATATTTTCCCTGGTGACAAAAAATAAGAAGTAGTTACTTATGTAGTTAGAAATGTCCTTCAATAAATTCATGATATATTATTAAATTGCAATAAATCTTCATAATTTAGATAAATGATATGCATTTAGAACTACTAAGTTGTCTTACAGTCCGCCATATCCATTTTCAAAACAAAAGCAACTGAAGGAAAAATAAAAACTTCCTGCTAGAAAAATGCATAGAGAAATATACAATCCATAGAAGAGGAAACTCAGTCAACAACTATGAAAAAAAGATGTTCAGTTTTACTAAGTGTCAGGTATATTCCAATTAAAACAGGGTACAATTCATATTTAGCAGATCTGCAAAATTTAAAACAATTGTCAATACCAAATAATGCTGAAGACATCGAGTAGAGGAATTCTCAGTGGCTTCTGATGGGAATGTCAATTGTGTCAAGATAAAATCCTATTTTTATAATTTTAACAAGTTTATTATGGCTACAAAAGAGCAGTTCTTGAACTAGGAGACCTGCTACTGAAAGCAGTAAAAAGCCTCCTTATAGCAATTAAGGCACAGCTTATAAAGCATAAAGAAGGAAATATTTTGACTTTTTTGTAGTTGGCTATTATACATCACCATTCCTTTTTAGGGCAAAAAACCCTGAACTGCTTGTTTGTAGCTGATTGGTTTAATTTTGGTGAATTATGCTAACAACAAGGTAAAGCTTACAGCTTTTGTGTTTTGTTTATGATTACAGCTAGCAATTCAGAAATTCAAGGTGACAAATTTTTGACCATGTGGTTATGGATGGTTGGCCTTAGGTTATATATAAACATGGCTTCCACCTGTATTTTTTGTTAACAATTTGTAGACAGTGATTTGGTAATGTCTAATAAAGGCAGAAATGCACAGTGCTCTGATAATATCTCTTTCTCTATATTCCATAGACTTCCACTCAGGAACTGGTCATAGTGGCACAAAGTCAATAATTCTAGCTACCTGGGATGCTGAGGCAGGAGGGTCACAGATACAAGTCTGATCTTGAAAAATTAGTGAGACTGCGCTCTCACAATACAAAAGGGCTGGAGATGTAGCTCAGTTGCAAAGTTCCCCTGGGTTTTTAATCCCCACTACCAAAGGAGAAAAGAAAGCTTTCACTCAACTAAATAAGGCGCGCATGGTACAATTTCTTTTAATAACAAAAACTGGAAACAACCAAAACTCATGTTAGTAGGGGAATGAATAATGGTGATCCCTACGAAATACATACATTAAACCTATGGTATATACAGCAATGTAGATCTCAAATTTATAATATTGAAGGAAAACAGAAAAATACAGTATGATACCATTTATTTGATATAAATCAAATTCACTTCAAGCTTTTTTAGGAGAAGAAATGAATATAAAGTACTTCAATTCTGTATATTTAAAAATCTAAAGTAAAACTAACAAAATGTTGATTTTTAAAAATCTGTATAGCAGTGCTTGAGTAGTTGATATTTAAAGTTTTAAACTTTTAGTTTAATAAACCATGACAGTTAGGCTAGGACTATAGTAATATACCCCATTTAAAATTTTTAATAAAGGTAAATTATAATTAAAAATAAGGGCTTATGTTTATTGAGTATTTACTCTGTGCTAGGCCCTGTTCTAAGCACCTTATCTGCCATTAGCATTTTCTAAGCAAATTCTCTTATAATTATGCTTTTATTTTCTCTGTCTTGCAGATGAAGGAACTGAAGCACAGTTATTCATTCAGCAATGGATAAAGGAAGAATCCAAACAAAATAGCTTAGCACTAGAACCCCTCTTAATTTAATTTAATGATAATTTGGGTAAAGTACAATAACACATGTCAAAGAAATTGACTTGTTCTCTAGTTTGTAACCAAAATTAGCATTGCACGGCCCAGGTGCCACCTCCTGGGGGTTCTCCAACCCAGCAGATTAGCTCCCTTATCACTGCATATGCCTTGACTCTGAGGACCTGTTTCCACCTGCCTTCAGTACAGTAAATACCAATAAACTCCTCAGCCACTCAAAGGAGCATCTGTGGCAGGCAGAATGGAGATGTGGGAGAAAAGAAGGATGTGTGGGAAATACCAGTGTTTGACTGTCAAGCTTCATCAGAGTGTGTTCATCAGAGCATGTTATAAGCAAGGACAGCTGGCTCAAGAAACTTTCAGGACAGCCTCAGTACACCCACCTGCCATGCTCTGTGGCAGGAAGGAAACGCTTGTTTCCACTGCACTTACCCATAAAGTGCTATTACAATAAACTCCAGTGGGAAAACCCATGTTTTCAACACAGATAAAACAGGGGATTAGGTCTCGAAAGCCCAAGAATGAAAAGCTTTCCCACTTCCAACTATAAAATAGATTTTCTTTCTTCTTTTCATAGTGATAACCAAATGAAAAATACATTTAGCTCAGATCTGGCACTGTGTGTTTTATGATTCAAACAAAATCAGATTTAGTATTTTGTCACATATTGATCTGTGTGGAACTCCTGCAAGCTATCTGTGGCTTAGTTCTGCTCCATATAAATAATTAAATTTTAATAAAATAATGTTCATGTTCCAAGTAAATAGTAATATGTTTGGCTGTAGCTATTGATTGGCTCAAGCCTTCTCAGGGCATCTTTGAAGATGACATTTAAAATATATAAACAGAAAAAAAACTTCCCTGGACTTATTCGTATTACACAATAGCATATAATTACTGCATAAAAAATGAGCAAAAAGCAAAACTGAGTATAACCTTCAAAAGAGCTGAAACAACCAGAATACAAAAAGCTGGTTTAGTTACTTCAGCCCTTCAGCAATCCCAGCTACTGCTCAGTGCTCAGCACAGAAACAACCCATTTTTTCCTGAAATGACAGGTGCATTTTTTTACCTATACTCAAAGTTTTAATTTTTAGCTGGTTGATCATGTTTCAAAAATTACTTTCTACTTAAATTCCACTGCAAAATGTCTTACTTATTGCTTTAGATTTGTAGGAGCTATAAGGATAAGCAATAAGTGCATCAGAATTGAGAATGTTTTTAGCATAAAAACAGTGATTTTAAGCGTGGTTGCATTCAAAGAAGGAAGGCACTTTTGTGAAAATAATTACCAATTAAGTGTAGCAATTAACTGATAAGTGATAGCATAACCCAGTGATGGCAAACCTTTCACAGATTTCAATGATATAAACAGCCCACTGCAACACATGCAATAAGTTCACCACTGCTGGCATAAGCCATTTCTTTAAAAGAGCAACTTTTGGGTAGGGGATTTAGCTCAGTGGTTTCGCTACCTGCTGTGCAAGCGCAAGTACCGGAGTTTGATCCCCGGTACCAAAAAAATAAAAAAACAAAACAACAAAAAAAAGAGCAACTTTTCAGACCTTAACCTTGTGTCTAGGCTTGGATATTGCACAACACTGATCAATGTCACATATCATTCTCTTTGTGAGAATCTTACATTCAAGGAAGATAAACATGCAAATGTAGATGAGTTTGTGCTTTGACACTAGTATGTCCAAACCCTTCCTAGGGATCTCTGACAAAAGTCTTCCTGTGCACAGAGCATCTCCATCTTAGATCAATGAATATCCTGTTAGCCTGTTTCTTCGGGAAGGATTGAACTTCAGGAAGGTGGGAGGGTATTATACAGAATGCTAAATCAAATTAGTTTTGTCATTGTCAAGCATGGTATTGTTGCCACCGATAGGTTTGTTGCCATAATAAATAAAATCTGTGAAGACATTTGTGCATTCTAAAGTTATCATGGTATTCTAGTTATTTATACTTAATTTATCTTACATAGCAACATTTTTATTGGCCCTGTTGGCATTAAGATCCTCCTGTCTCAGCCTGTTGAGTGTTGGGATTAGAGGTGCTTAATTAATTTTTGATAAACTAGATTTTAGTTTGTATATGTGGTGGATTATTATGCGATAATAGTCACCACCAATGGATCACTCCTTCCAAGTCCCTACTTCTTTGCAATATCATGTTGCCGTTTCTCTTATCAAGAGATGGAACCTATTAGAGCTATGGATGTAGCGCAGTGGTAGTTTGCCTAGTATGCATGGGGCCCTGAGTTTGATCCCCCGTACCAAAAAAGAAAAAGGGGAAGACTACATATTTCTCTTCCCAGGATGACAGTCTAATACTGTGACATGCTTTGACCAATAGAATGTGGAGAAACTGACTCTGTACAAGTTCTAAGACCTCATCTGCATCCACTCTTGCTTTCTCAGAATGAGCTGTCATGTTAAGAAATCCAGGTTACCTGACTGAGGAGAGATAATAGATCACTTATCAAGGAGTTCCAGTCCCAGTGCTCTGATTATGAAAGGCCCTTCTGAACCTTCCCACCCAGTTTTGCCAAGTCAGTCCACTGCTAGATGGAATTATATAAGTGACCCTAGCTGACACCAAATGAAACAGTTTCTGCCGAACTCAGCATGAATCTTGACCCTCAGAACCACAGCAACAAAAATGATTGTTCATTTAATCCACTATGGCTTCTTACACAATGGATAACTGAGGCAGCATAATTTCAGAAATGTAATATAGTCAGCAGAAATCAATAATTGGCATCATTCATTTTTCTTTTTTTCTTAAACAAGGACTTCTCTTATATTAAGCATATACACACAATTAATTGTGATTTAGACAAAATGGTTTGTTAGGAATAATGAATATTAATTTTAAAAGTAATAGTTTCTTCATAATAAATATACCATGAAAATAGAACCTCATGAAGTCTTAAAACTCATCTAAAGACTTAATGTGAATAATAAATGTGTTTTTAATCCAATAAAGTTGTAGGAAATTTTATAGTGTCTCACAATGTCAGCTTATGCTAAATGTATGTTTTACTTAAATTAATCCTTTATAGAATTGCATATGCTCTGTGTTTATACTTAATATCATTACGTAAAGAAGGCTTATGCTCTATATTTAATCCTAACAGAAATGGAAAATAATGTATTAAACAAGTTTCATAATAGTTCATTTCTGTATACATTTTGCTTATCTGTACTGGATAAAATTGGCTCTGATTTTCATTTGTAGTATATGTAGATTAGTGTTTTTTTTAAAAAAAATCATTACAAATTGATATTTCTAATCACATTTACTCATCCAAAGCAAATATTAAAACTTCATAATTTAGTTTTAGAGAAGAAGAAATCCAAGTTACTCTCTGCTCTGATCTGTGTATCTTTCCATTACAACAGCCACGAGAAAGATCAAGTGACTGCATAATATAAATATATTGACTGCATGGGATCCAATGCTGGGATATTTAGAACCATGCAGATATTTGTTATTCTATCATTATATTACATTATACATCATACATATATTATGTATTAAATATTATGTGTGATATATACTGAAAACTATGATCAAAGGTTAAATATTAATTTATGTTTATAGCATCCAGAGTGATTCTGCTAAAAATAAGTCAAACCATGTCTTTATTTTAAAACTTTCCCATGATTTCCACCTCACTTGAATAAAAGCTGAAATCTTTACTACTACACATAAGGTGCTGTGTTGTCTCACTTTGCCCCATTCCCTCTGTAACCTTCTGCCCTAGTCCTCTCTTCAACTTTATTCCAGCCACAATAACTAGCCAGGACAGCACAATAAATAGCCAGGCAGGTTCCTGTCCCTGGCCCTTTGCATCTCTCTTGGCCAGGAATGCTTTTCTCCTATATATCCACGGGGGTAATTCCTTTATATCATCGTTTAAAGTTTCTATTCTATGAAAAGTCTCCTTTTCACATTTTACTTCTACTCCCACTAACACATTACATTCCAAGTTTTATCTCCTTAACACTTATACTATTTATCAGTTTCCTAATTAGTTAACACATTAGCTCCATCAGAGAGAGAAAAATATCTGCTTTTCCAAGAATAATGCCTGCATATAGTAAGCACCCAACACACATTTGTAGAATGAATAAACACAACCTCCTTGCTTATGTCAGTGAC
Source organism: Heterocephalus glaber (assembly GCF_053883595.1). Taxonomy (NCBI): domain Eukaryota; kingdom Metazoa; phylum Chordata; class Mammalia; order Rodentia; family Bathyergidae; genus Heterocephalus; species Heterocephalus glaber. The sequence goes on from NW_028258320.1 coordinate 67,848,489, forward strand.
TACAATATGCTAGACATTGTACAGGGTCCTGGGGTACAAAGATAACAAAGATATATACCTGATCTTACAGATCTAGCAATTGGTGGGAGAGTTTCTGACCCATAACTGTGTTTGGTAAAAAATGTGTTTATATGCATAGTCATGGAACCAATAACATTTTTTTTTTGTTTGGTACCGGGGATTCAACTCAGGACCTTGCACTTGTAAGGCAGGCAGCAGTATCACTGAGCTAAATCCATGGGCCCCCATTAACATTTTGATCAATGATAATTGTGTATATATGATGGTGGTCCCTTGAAAATTATATTGCCCACTGATGTTGTAGCCATCTTAATTTCTGTATTCTATGATGTTCACACAACAATGAAATCATCTGACAACACTTTTCCTAGAACTTATACCCATGGTTAAACAATGCATGATTGTATATTATATTCAAAAGGCTGTGGAGTCTATCTAAAGATGGAGCAGAGTAAACATATAGCAAAAGTCTTCATATTTTAGAAAGTATTTATCTTCCTTATAAGCATTGAAATCATATTAAGTAAAGGTGTAACTAACTCTTCATACACTGGCATGTACTTCTCTCAATTTGGGTAAAAGTCAGGACCACAAGTATTAACAATGTCAGCACCTGAAATAGATAAAAACAGGATCAATGCTTCTAAAAATCTCTATGTTTCAATGAAATTTCTGTTGTGTTAAAAACTTACCAAGCTCAAAGAAGACGTGTGCACCATTTGTAAGAACAATATCAACAAAGTTGGCATCCAAGGCTCTATTTGGAATGTTTTGAAAAAATAGCCCAGCTGGGTCCCCATGATTAGAGAAAACACAATGTCTACCAATCAAAATGTGTTGTCATAAAGCACATTCCTAGTGTTATATTGTAAGCATAGATGGTGAGGGCAAAGGCATCCTTTCCTATATTTATCGAATCAAATATGACTCAGAGAAAAACACATAAACTGAGCCTGTAAATGTGGGGTCTTATATAAATTATAATATTAGATTCCTACAAATAAGTAAGGTATTGAGACAAGGCCAAAATAGCTAACAGTCAGTGGAATCACAGTAGTTTTTCTAGGGTCTGTATGGAATATCATACCTACAATAAAGTTGTGGATTACAGAGAATATTGAAAAGCAACATCTTCATGCAAGAAAATTAATTTAATTTAAAAGATAATGGCTCTTCAGTATATAAAAATCAACCTAGAAAAGAACAAGTTAAAACAACAGAATCTTACTTCTCAACTAAGGCTCATTTAGTTTCACTTCACTATAATACTGTACAAATGCAAAGCTGGAAGCACAGAGAAATGAAGTGACTTGACAGGTCACCATGTCTTGGAAATAAACAGGACTCTGGGGTCAGGTTCCAAATACTCAGCCCATTGTCTCATGTTCAAATGTTTGGCAAAAGAAAGGTAAGATACCAGGAAGCCTCTAAAACAGTATTACCATTCACATAACCAGTCCTTTTTGTATCCAGCAATTACTTATCAACCACTCAGTATGTGCCAGGAAGTAGGTTCAGCACTAAGGTACAAGGAATGTGACCTACTCTTGTCCCTTTGGTAGGGAAGCACCTCAACCTAGTGCACTCAATGCAGAGACAGAGGTAAGCAAAGGTGTTATGCAAGCACAGAGGACTGATAACAGTGTTGGGGAATCAGGACATGCTTCAGCTGGAGATGGGAAATGTAAGCGGAGAGCTGAGGGACCAGAAGAGTCTGCCAGGGGACATATGGGGTAGCCACATCACAGAGGACAACAGAAAATGTATATGGACTCTAAGTGAAAGAGTTTAGCACATTTGGGCAACTACAGTCAGTGTCTATATCTATGCGGTTCCTGAAGTTCCCCAAATCTGCAGATGCTCGTTTCTTATATGGAAGGTATAATAGTTTCACACACCCTAGGCACATTCCTCAAAATACTTCACATCATCTCCATATGACTTATAATATAATATCTAATACAATATTAATACTATGCAAGTAGCTGGTGTATGTATTGTTTAAGGGAACAATCATCTGTGTTCAGTGCAGATGCAACCATCATAGGCCTAACCACACAGTACATGGAGAGAGAAAGAGGATCTGTGAAATGGCAGGAGGCCACAGCGGAGTCTGCCTATACATCATTTCATTCACATGGATTCAGCACAGTGCTTGTGTGGCAAATTCAAGGTTTTTGTTTTTGTTTTTTGTTGTTGTTATTTTGTTTCATTTTTTGGTACCAGGGATCAAACACGGGACCTTGAGCTTACAAGGCAGGCGCCGGAACCACTGAGCTAAATCCCCAGTTCTGTTTTGTTTTTTTGAGTCAGGGCTTTACTATGTAGTTCAAACTGGCCTCAAACTCACAGCAATCCTCCTGCCTCAGCCTCCCAAGTGCTGGGATTACAGACGTATGCTACCACAACCAGCACATTCAAGTTTTATTCTTTGGAATTTTCTGTAATTTTTTCAATCTGAAATTGGTTGAATTTGTGGATACACAGGGCTGACTGTACCTAGTTTGTTAAGACTGGTGTGTAGAATTCTAGAATTTAGTGAAAGATGAAGGTGGCAGGAGTCAGGTATCATTTGAGCCACATCAAGGAATTTGGACATAAGTTTGCAAAAAGGAGAGATTGATGATCAGGGTTGTATTTTAGCAAAATCTCCTTGCTTCGATGTAGAGACTGAGTTCCAGAGTAGACAGAACCCAGAGCAGCACTGCAGCTGACACTCTGGAAATGTGGCATGAGCAAGAAATGCATGTTTATTACGCACTTGTGGGGTGTTTATTGACTCAGCACATTTATTTTGTAATAGGATTTGTTTGCTTCATTGCTCTAATATGATTGCTAAATGAGAAATTAGAATACAGGGGGTCTAGGATGGAACCTGAAAGAACACCAACTTGTAAATGAAAGCAGAAAGAAAAAAAATCTCATGAAGAAGCCCAGGGAGAAACAGATAAACCAAGAACCAAGAAGATGTGGAACCACAAAGTGGGAGGGGTTTTGGATCTGAAGGAATGAGTTAGAAAGAAATATGAGGCCAGGAAGGAAAAAGCATGTTCCAGTGCTCATAGGCAGAACTAGTGAAAAAGAGCTTGATGAGATCAGAGCAAGAAGTGAACAAATGACCAGAATAGAATCTCCAGAAAGAAGATGGCAAGTAAGCCAACAGGCATCCAAACATCCATGGTTTAAAAGAAAAAGAAAAAACCACTTATCTCACAAATCTCACAATTAATCTTCAACTCTAGGAAGAATGTTGTTATTGTTGTTGTTAATGTGCAACCATTGATTAAATGCAACTTTCTAATGAAATCAGGATCCCTAGATAGAAATATGTAAATGTAGATACACCTGCAACTATGTGACTAGGCTGACTGGAGGACAAGATACTGTACTGCCTAGTGTCTGAGGTCAGCTCTCTGCCTTTCTTCCCCTTTTCCTTCTCCTTCTCCATTTACCTAGTAGCCCATTCCCAGGAACCTGATTGCCCCAGAATCAGTACAGCTGGGGAAGTGTGATGACCTAGTCACCTGAGATGATGTTACAGAAAGAGAAGAGAGACTCAGCTATTCCTTTGGTTGTTCCTTTCCAAGTCTTTTCCCTGAATTATTCCTGGGGCGGGGCGGGGGAGTCCAGGCTCCCCCTCATCACAGAGCCTCTCACTCTCTTCACCTGGGGCCCACTGAGTTCAATGAACAGTTAATTTAACAAATATGTTTTCCTACAGTTCCACCAATATCTACCAGGTTCCTATAAGCAACTACTGCCTATTTTGCTAATTTAGAAAGTCTATTGCTCAGGCCCCAGGATCAGAGAAAAACTTCAAAAACCCACAGGCAGTCTTTCCCTGAAGAGGAGATAAACACGATTTGTTTCCCTGTGCACAGAGACCTGCTATAAGGACCTTCTTGCACCGTGGTCTTCCTAACAGAGCACGAAGAGAAAATGTGGGAAATGTGGGATGATTATCTGGCTCCTTGGTTCCTTCTCAGGCTGATCATTGCAGTCAGCGCTCAAACATCACCTCCTCAGACCTCCTACCACCCTCCAGGTTCTGCCCTTGCAGTTTTATCACACCGCTTTTCCCTGGCTAACATTTGCTTTTCTTGCCTACACTTTTTCAGAGTCAAATTCTGTCTCACAAGTCTTAACATCATGGCTAGTACAATGTCTGGCCAACAGCAAGTGCAGAGGAGAATATTTTTTGAATAAATGGATGAACTTTCTTTATAAATCTAAAGATCATATGTCTTTAGGTTTTACTTCAAGCATTTTATGGTGGGAAATTATTTTCTTAGTGGTGAGGCATTTGGATATTCATAAATGCTTTAGGGTGTAGTCCTCATATTCTCTTAGAAAATATGTAAGTTAATGTGTCTGGACTGGCCTATAGATCTAACTAATTTACTGCCATGGAATTCTCTTTCTGTGAAAAAATGCATTTCATGTTAAACAGAATTTGTAAGATGAAACAATTTATGATCACTGAGGACAGAGTTACAATGTGACAAAAACTAACCTAGGTGGTCCAGCCTCTCACCAACACAGTGACCTTGGAAGGACTTTTTGGTGTTGAGCCTGTGTAGATGCACTGCCACCAAGTGGTGCCTCGCATAACCACAGGGTCTTTTGTAAGAGCCTGGCTACCACACACTATTTTTTTTTATTGGTGCATTTTAGGTATACAATATAATGACATTCATCATTGGGAATTTGCACCTTTACATGATCTCTCTTGGTTCTTATTTTTCCCCCTTCCCTTGCCATCCCTTCAACCCCCTCCATCCCTCCCTATTTACAAAGACTTTGTTTCCAGTTTTTCATTTTCTCATATTAATTCCATTCCCTTCTTTCCTTTCCGCTACCCCTCCCACTTCCCCTTTGCCCCTTTTCTTCCTATTTCACATTATCTATTATACCTTTTAGTCCTTATCTACACTTTCAGTTCCTCACGCTAGAGAAACTATTCAGTATTTACGCATGACCACACACAATTCTTGATGTCTACAACTTCAGTGCTTGCCTAGGCCATGGGCATCCAAACTTTTTGGCTTCCTGGGCCACACTGAGTGAAGAGAAATTGTCTTGGGCTGCATAGGAGATATATAATATGGTTAATGTATATAAATAACAAAGCTTCATTTTTTAATATTTTAACTTATTAAATTATTTTACAAATAACACAAGCCCAAGTTAACTTACATGCCTGCTTAATAACAATAAATGCTTATCTTCACAGGCACACATACCTATAGGTAGGTTGAAATAATATATTGATAATCATTGCATTTTACTTGTCAAGCTGCACAAGAACATTTCTGATACACACAGGTCTCCACTGAGTATGGCAGGCCTAGGAGGTAGAATTCATACTGCACTGAATCTTTCTACATAGCTTTCTGTTGTGGTCTACAAGGCATAAGTGAGTCATAAAAAATATTGCTAAAATTCACATAAAGTTTATGGTCTTGCTAGGCCACATGCATCCTGTAGGCTATAGGTTGGATGTACATATTTAGGCTAATAAAATGGATGTAAAATTGTCCAGAATTCTGGGTGTTACAACCCAAAGCCACATATATATCTCCAACCCTTATTACCACAAAAATACTAAAAAATAAGTCACCTCAGCACTAACAGTGAGGAGATTGTTTATAGCATGGATGCATTCTAGTGAACTATGTCTAAATTCATGCACTTTATATTTCCATTTGTGGAACATCTGGTACAAAGGTACAAATACTTTTACTAAAACTAATTTTTAAAATAAGTGTCTTGACACTGGATTCCATAAAAAGAAATAATCCCAGTCAGTATTAATCAAGAACCTACTGTGCTAGGATCTAATCCTTTTACATATATTAACTTATTTAATCCTTAATAATATAGGTACTAATGGTATCTTCACTATGTGACATTATTATTATTATTATTATTATTATTATTATTTTGGTACCAGGGATCGAATGCAGGACCTTGAGCTTACAAGGCAGATGCAGCATCACTGAGCTAAATCCCTGCCCCCCTATGTGGCCTTATTGATAATAAAATACTTATTGTTATAGCTTGTATCTAGATGTCCCCTCAAAGCCTCATGGTGGTTGTAGGTGGGGCTTTTCAGAGGTGGCTGGATCTAGGGTGTGCGATGCTAAGATAAAAAATGTGATGTTGGGATTGATTCATGGTGCAATGTTAGGATTAGGGCTGCCCCAACCTGGGTGTGAGTGCTATACTCCCTAAGGGTGGGTAGCCTGGATAGAATATAAGGGACAGAAAGATGGTCATTGCTTGCCACTTCCTGCCTTACTGCCTTCTGCCTGCCATGGACCATTTCTCCTCTGTGATTCCCCTCTCCCATGCCACTCTGCCTTAGAGCCACCCAACTATGAACTGAAACTAACACAAACTGTGAGCCAAAATAAAGTTTTCCTCCTCTAACTTTGGGTGTCAAGTATTTTGCCTCAGTAATGAGAAAAGTAACTAAGACACTTATGATATTAGTCGTCCCTTAATCTTGAGTATAAGAGAAAAATTAATTTCATGGAGTTTGTATGGAAAAGTTTTCCATAAGATAAGAAGTTGATCACATCATTCAATATTTTGTCAAAGATGAGAATTTACTCAAGAATAAATATAAAAATGTGTTCCTTTATAATCTATGTAGTTAATAAAAACAAATTGGAAGTGGGCAACTCACTTGAGCACCAGTAATATGGATAATGCAGATAATCAGATGTAGGATTTCTATAAATATACACTAATAACTTGCAAAGTACATTCACATTAAATACTAAATATTCATAACAAAAATTTATTCATATCAAACAGTGCACATTTCTGTTATTTGGTGTCTGTTTTCTATCCAGGAATGTTGATGTGGGTGATCTTGTCTATTTCAAAATATTAGATAATTAAACAACTGCACTGTTCTCCTGTTTCAAATAGAAAAAGATTGAGGTAAAATAATAATTGAAAATTATTTATGGGCCAAAGTTTAGCTCAGTGGTGCCAGCACCTGGCTGGCAACCACAAGGTGCTGAGTTCAAACCCCAGTTCTGTAAAAAAAAAAAAAGTAATATTTGATAGAATTTCCCTAAAGCTGCTCAAACTTTTGACACATATTTGCTAAAGAAAGAGTTACTGATGCATATTATAAAAGTACCAGAATTATTAATGCATCATAAAAGGCAATACAGAAATTTAATCAAAAAGAAGAGAAATTAAAAAATCTTTGGTTTAAAGCAATGTTTACACATCAGTGTTGGGCAGTTTAAATCAGAATTTCAGTAAACTTGACTTTTGTATAGCATGTCTCAGTTGTCAATTTAATTCATGAAAATTATTTTATTTGAGGCTTAGATCCATGTTATAAAAGTGGAAAAAGTAGAGATGCTCCTTTTTGCTTTATGAGAAAGGAACAGAGATTAGAATCTCATCATATAAAATATTGAAAGTGCATTAAAGATAATTTTATAAGCTTAGGTCAAATATTTTTTACATTTCTTGCATTTTTATTCATATCTTTAATAACCAAGCTCTCAAAGATTTTAGAATCCCATGATTTTAGTGACTTTCATTATTAAAAGAAAATTTAAAGGCACAAATATAAGCAGTTCTACTAGGCAAAAATAATCAGCAAATTACAAGTTGGACAATGGTGAATACTATAACTGGAAATAGCATATTTAGATTATGAAGTTAAGACAAAAGCCTAATTTTAACTACCTGTGTTAATCAACTACATGATGGCTAAAGTATCTCCATAACTGTAAGCTAACAATTATGAAAGTTATAAGTTGTCTTACACAGTAATTACAATAGCTTAAAACTCCTACAGTAAGTCCCTGACTTGTGAACAAGTTCCATCTCAGGAGAATTGTTCATAAGTCGGATTTGTTGGTAAGCCAACAAAGTGAGTCTTACACAGTACATCTGTGAAAGTTCGTAACTAGAATGTTCATAAGTCGGCGACTTAATTATCTGTTTTGGGTATTCTTCTAAACTTGTTGTTAAGTGGCTCATTTAGTACTCACTACACAGCAAGATAGGTACTAATTTTACTAATTAGGAAAGGGGGACACTGATAGGCCAAGAAACTAGTGCACAAGTCCTGAGGCTAATGAGTTCTGGAGCTCACGGCCTTTGAAGTTAGGTGTTTAAGCACTTGGCCCCAAAGTTATGTCCGGAGCATAGCATTCTCTACTGATAGGGCAAAAATCAAACATGAGATTTTCTGAGACAGATAATAAAAGCAATTGTTTGCAGGTCTTCTAGGAAGCACTTTTCTGCTAAATAATGCAATCCAAATGCAAAAATGTAACTCCATCTGTGTATCTAAACAAATCCAGATGCTCCTTCATTCCAACTCATTTAGACACCACTAGAGGCCCTTAAATGCCGACTATATTTTTGTTTATGCATTAGAAAAACCTGCTTCAGAGAGAGAATTTAGTAAAAAAAAAACACCTTTGTTTACTCCTTTCTTATCATGAAAATAGTTTGAAGCAGAGAGATGTTGAGAAAGCCTCAAAGCGGTAATCCAACAGGAATGTGGGGTTGGGGTCTCTTTTGGCACAGAGCCAGTGAGGAGTTTTGTACAGTGGAATAGGTAGAAAAACAGCCTTGTGCACTTCACACTGAATATGGTACATCTTTCTAGAGTAGCATAGCAAAATAAAATTGGAACATTCCATGAAGGTATCATGAATCAAAAGATGACAACTTGCACTTTCTTGCCAATAGGATGGAAATAAAAAACAATGTAAAACTCTTATAGAACAGGTTATTAAGAAATACCAAAGTTTTTAAAAAGTTTTTATTAGTATATGTCTGTGGTATACAGTAAATACATTCATCGTGGTGAATTTGTTATATATACATGCAAGAAATATAAAAGAATATTTGACATAATCTTATAAAATTATATTTAATGCATGGTTAATATTTTATATAATGAAATTCTAACCTCTAGTCCTCTCTCATAAAGCATATATATATATATATTGAATCCTTTATTTCTCCTTCCCCTACCTTCTTCACCCATCCCCAAATCTCTCTCCATCTTCACAAAGTCTATCTCCCTATTTTTTATCATCTATTTTTTATTTTGCTCTTCATTTATTCTTTGGGTTTCTCATATAAAAGAAAACCATGCAATATTTAATCTATGTCTGATTCATTTCACTTAGCATCATGGTCTCAAAGTGTACCCAATTTCCTACACAAATTTATCATTCTTTATGACTGAATGGTACTCCATTGTGTAAAAATACCACATTTAAAATAGATTTATTTGTTGATGGGCTCATAGGCTGCTTCCAAGGTTTAGCTATTATAAGTCACGCTGCTATAAATATGGGTATGCATGTGTCATTGTAATAGGATGTCTTTAACTCTTTTGGAAAGACCCCCAGAACAAGCATAACGAGCTAAAATGGAATTTCTATTATTTAGTTTTTGAAGCATTGGTATACTGGTTTCCATAGTCATACGATTTTTTTTTTTTTTTTTTTTTTTTTGGTACCAGGGATCGAGCTCGGGTCCTTGCGCTTGTGCAGCAGGTGGCGAAACCACTGAGCTAAATCCCCGGCCCTTCCATAGTGATTTTACTCTTTTACATTCCCAGCAACAATGTAGAAGGGTTCACTTCCCTCCAAAGCCTCACCAATATTGTTTCTTGTGTTCTTGATGATAACCATAACCATTCTTTCTGGAGTAAAATGAAATATCTTGGTTTAATTTTAATCTGCATTTTTCTTTTTTTTTTAACTTTTCAATTTCGGGGGGGGGGCGGATATCGGGGATCAAACTCAGGACCTTGCGCTTTCAAAGGCAGGCACGGTGCCACTGAGCTAAATCCCTAGCCCTTAATCTGCATTTTTCTAATGGTCAAAGATGGTGAACATTTTTTTCATGTACTTATTGGCCACTTGCACTTATTTTGAGAAGGATCTATTCATTTCAATTGCTCATTTTTTGTTTGGGTCTTTTATTTTGGGGGAGAGTCTTATTTTTTTTAGTTATTTAAATATTCTAGATATTAATCCTCTGTCCAAGGAGTAGCTAGAATATTTTAACCTATTTTGTAGGTTGCCTATTCATTCTGTTGGCTGTTTCCTTTCTGTGCAGAAGCTTTTTAATTTGATATAATCTCATTAGTTGATTCTTCATGCAATTGGGGATCTTATCAGAAAATCCTTGCATATGCCTGTATATTCAAGAGTTTTACCTAGTTTATCTTCCACCAGATTAAGTATTTCTGTTTTAGTATCTAGGTTTTTAATCCATTTTTTATTTGATTTTAGTACAGGGTGAGTCTGAGGTCTAGATTCATTCTTCTGTGTGTAGATAATCAGTTTTACCAGCACTATTTGTTAAAGAGATTATCTTTTATCCAGTGTATTTTTGGCTCCTTTGTCAAAGATCAGATGGCTGAAGGAGGCTGGGATTGTTTCTATGTTCTCAATTATGTTCCATTGATTAACATATCAGTTTTTGTGCCAGTATCATGTAATCTTTATCATTGTAGCTTTTTAATACAATTTGAGATCTGAGGCTTTGATACTTATTGCTTTGTTCTTGTTGTTTAGGATTGCTTCAGCTATTCTGGATCTATTCTGGTTCCAGATTATGCCTATTTTGGGCAATATACCCATTTTGGTAGTATTGGTTTTGCCTATCCAGGAACAGGTGATATCTTTCCATTTTCCGATGTCCTCTTCAATCTCTTATTGCAAGGTACTATAGTTTTCATTATACAGGTATTTCATTTTCTTGGTTAGGTAAATTCTTAGATATTTTAAATTTCTGAAGCTATTGTAAATGAGATTGTTTTCCTGACCTGTTTTTCAGTGGGTTCATTGCTGGTGTACAGGAATTCATTGATTTTGTGTCTTGCCACATTGCTGAATTCACTCAACAGGCTATTTCATTGCCCGTTATTTGTCTATTCAGGATTTTTATATCTTCTTGATTCAGTTTTGGTAATTCTTGCATTTAGAAATTTACCCATGTCTTCTAGGTTCTTCAATTTATTGGAATATAAGCTTTTGAAGCAGTGTTATTGGTTTACATTGGTGTTCACTGTGATTTTGCCTTCATTTCTAATTGAATTGATATGGATATTTTATTTTTTTCTTTTAGTAAATTTGGCTAAGGTTTATCAACCTTTTTTGGCCTTTCAAAGAACCATCTCTTTGTTGCACTGTTGATTTATATATATATTTTAATCTCAATTTTATTAACTTCAACTCTAATCTTTTTAAAATTAATTTTATTGGTACATTTTAGGTATATAATATAATGACTTTCATCATTGGGAATTTGCACCTGTACATAATCTCTCTCAGTTCTTATTTTTTTTCCCATTCCCTTGCCCTTCCTTCAACACCTCCACCACTCCCTATTTACAAAGACGTTGTTTCCATTTTTTCATTTTCTCATATTAATTCCAATCCTTTCTTTCCTTTCCCCTACCCCTCCCACTTTCCCTTCCCCTTTGCCCCTTTTCTTACTATTTCACATTATCTATTACACCTTTTTCTCCTTATTTACACTTTCAGTTACTCACACCAGGGAACCAATCAGTATTTACACGTGTCCTATTTATATCACTTAAGAGTATTGCCTCAATGTGCACCCATTTAGCTATAAATGTCTCTATTTTCTCATTTTCATGGCTGAGCAGTTCTCCATTTTATAGAAAAAACACATTTTCTTTATCCAGTCTCCAGTTTATGGGCAATTGGGCTATTTCCAAGTTTTAGCTATCACAAACTGTGCTGCTATGAACATGGGTGTACATATATTGCTGTGGTATGACTCTTTTAATTCTTTTGGGAAGATACCCAGCAGAGGAATAGCTGGATCAAATGAGACTTCCAGTCCTAGTTCTTTGAGGTATCTCCATACTGATTTCCATAGTGGTTGCACCAGTCTACACTCCCACCAGCAGTGGAGCAGGGTTTCTCTTTCCCCACAGCCTTTCCAGCATTTGTTATTGGTTGATTTCTTGATAGCAGCCATTCTTTCTGGAGTGAAGTGGAATCTCAGCATGGTTTTCATTTGGATCTTTCAAATGACCAGGGATGTTGAACATTTTTTCATATGTTTATTTGCTATTTCGACTTCTTAGTCTGAGAAATCCCTGTTCATTTCAGGTGCCCATTTTTGGATTGGATCTTTAAATTTGGGAAGTCTTATTTTTTAAAAGTTCTTTATAGATTCTAGATAGTAGACCTTTGTCTGAGGAACTGCTGGTGAAAAGTTTTTACACATTGAGGGTTGTCTCTTCACTATGTTGGTGGTTTCTCTTGCTGTGCAGAAGCTTTTTAATAAGAAGAGATCCCACTTGTTGATTGTTTGTGTTAGTTCATGTGCAACTCAGGTTTTGTTCATAAAATCTTTTCCTATGCCAATGTCTTCAAGAGTTCTACCTAACCTCACTTCCAGCCGGTTTAATGTTTCTGTTTTAATATTTAGATCTTTAATCCATTTTGATTTTAGTTTAGTGCATGGTGAGATATATAGGTCTAGTTTTAATCTTTCAGCACTATTTATTAAAGAGGCTATCTTTCCTCCAATGAGGGTGTTTGGCTTAGTCGAAGATGAGGTGGCTGAGTGTGTCTGGAGTTGTTTCTCTATCTTCTAATCTATTCCACTGATCCTCGGGTCTGTTTCTTTGCCAGTACCATGCTGTTTTTATCACAGTGGCTTTGTGTATAGTTCCAAGTTGGGGATTGTGATACTCGCTACATTGTCTTTATTGCCTAGGATTGCTTTTGCTATTCTAGGTCTCTTCTTGTTCCAAATGAATTTTTGGATTGTTTTCTCAAGGTCTGTGAAGTATGCTGCTGGAATTTCAATTGGGATTGCATTGAATCTCTATAGCAGTTTTGGAAGTATGGCCATTTTCACTATGTTGATTTTTCCTACCCAGGAGCAAGGGATGTCTTTCTATTTTCTGATATCATCTTCAATCTCTTTTTTCAGAGTGCTATAGTTTTTAGAGTAGAGGTCTTTAATTTCTTTTGTTAGGTTGATTCCTAGGCATTTCAAATTTTTGGATGCTATTTTGAAAGGAATTGTTTGCCCTATTTCTCAGTGAGTCTGTTGTTCATGTAGAGGAGAGCTATTGATTTTTGTGTGTTGACCTTGTGTCCTGATACTTTACAGAACTTGGTTATTAAGTGTAGAAGACTTTTGGTGCAGTTCTTGCCGTCTTCTATATATAATGACAATTTGACTTCTTCATTTCCTATCTTTATTTATTTTATTTCCTTCTCTTGTCTAATTGCTATTGCTAATGTTTCCAAAACTATATTGAACAGGAGTGGTGATAGTGGACATCCTTGTCTAGTTCCTGATTTTAGTGTGAAGGATTTCAGTTTTTGACCATTTAGTATGATATTAGCTGTTGGTTTTTCATAGATGGCTTTTATCAGATTGAGGTAGAGACCGTCTATTCCAATTTTTTGTAGGGTTTTTATCATGAATGTGTGTTGGATTTAATTGAATGCTTTTTCTGCATCTACTGAGATGATCATATGGTTTTTGTCCTTGGCTCTATTAATATAATGCAGTACATTTATTGATTTGCATTTGTTGAACTATCCCTGCATACCTGAGATGAATCCCACTTGGTCAGGGTGTATGATCTTCTTGATGATCTTCTGCATTCTATTTGCCAGTATCTTATTAAGGATTTTTGCATTTATGTTTATTAGTAAGATTGGCTTATAGTTCTCTTTTTTGGCTGGGTCTTTCTCTGATTTAGGGATCAAGGTGATGCTTGCTTCCAGGAATAAATTTGGGAGTATTACTTCCCTTTCAATTTCATTAAAAAGTTTTAAGAGTAGTGGTAATAGTTCCTCTCTAAATATCTTTTAGAATTCAGTGGTGAAGCCATCAGGACCTGGGCTTTTCTTTGTTGGTAAATTTTTAATTACGTTTTCAATTTCACTAATTATAATTGGGGTGTTTAGAATTTTTATATCTTCTTTGTTCAACTTTGGTAATTCATATGTATCTAGGAATCTGTCCATTTCTTCTGTGTTTTCCATCTTATTGGTGTATAGGTTCTTGGAGTAGGTATTGATGATCCTCTGGATTTCTGCTCAATGTTTTAATTTCAACCTTTTCATTCCTAATTGCATGAATTTGGGCCTTTTCTTTCCTTTTTTTTTTGATAAAGTTGGCTAAAGGTTTGTCAATTTTGTTGATTCTTTCAAAGAACCAACTCTTGGCTTCATTGATTTTTTTTGTATCATTCTCTTAGTCTCCACTGAATTGATTTCTGCTCTGATCATTATAATTTCCTCCCTTGTATGAGCTTTGGGTTTGTCCTGCTCTTCTTTTCTAGAAGCTTGAGGTTCAGCATCAGGTTTTTAAATTGGGCTTGCTCTGTTTTCCTAATATGAGTATTTACTGCTATGAATTTCCCTCGTAAGACTGCTTTCATTGTGTCCCATAGATTCCTATATGTTGTACTGTCATTGTCATTTAATTGTAGGAACTGTCTGATTTTTTCTTTAATTTCCTCTGTGACCCATTGGTTGTTCAGAGGTGTGTTATTCAATTTCATGGCTTTATGAAATACCTGCGGTTTCTTTTGGCATTGATCTCCAATTTCATCATACTATGGTCTGATAATATACAGGGGATAACTTCAATTCCTTTGCACTTACTTAAACATGTTCTATGAGTGAATATGTGTTCTATTTTGGGGAATGACCCATGTGCAGCTGAAAAGGATGTTTATTCTGATTTTGTGGGCTGGAACACTCTGTAAACACCTGTTACGTTCATTTGTTCAAGAGTTTGACTGAGTTCTAGTATTTTATTGCTTATTTTTTGTCTAGTTGATCTATCTATTTGTGACAGTGGGGTATTGACATCCCCCACTACAATTGTATTAGTGCTTATTTCATTTTCCATGTGTGTTAATATTTGTTTTATATAGTTGGGTGCACTAGTGTTTGGTGTATATATATTTATGATTGTCATCTCTTCCTCTTGGATTGTTCCCTTTAAAAGGATGTTGTGTCCTTCTTTGTCTCTCTTAATCAGTGTTGGTGTGTAATCCACTTGATCTGCAAAGAGGATAGCTACTCCTGCTTTTTTTGAGGTTCCTCTCACATGGAGTATTGTTTTCCACCCTTTAACTTTCAGTCTGTGAGTTAAGTGTGTTTCTTGTATGCAGCATATTGTTGGATCTTGCTTCTTGACCCATTCTGCCAGTCTATTTCTTTTGATTGGTGAATTGAGACCATTAACATTGATGTTTATAACTGATACGTATTGACTTATTGTTGTCATGACATTTCTTTTTGTTGGATTCTCCCCCTTTGCAATTAATTTTTTGTCATGCCTGATGGATCCATTCTGCTGGGTTTCCTGGGGTTGTGATCCTCATTATCTTTCCCTCAGATATTATTTAAAACTTTTGGTCTGGGGATTTAGCTCAGTGGTTCCACCACCTGCCTTGCAAGTGCAAGGACCCAAGTTCGATCCCCGGTACCAAAAAAAAAATTTTTTTTTACATAAATAAAGAAAACTCTTTGGAGGGCTGGTTTGGTATTCATGAAGTTCCTAAGGTGGTCTTTGTCATGAGAGGATCTTATTTCTCCATCAATTTTGAAAGAGAGTTTTACAGGGTACATCAATCTGGCTTAGAGGGTTTAAAATACATCACTCCAAGCTCTTCTTGCCTTGGAGGTTTGTGCTGAGAAGTCTGTTGTGATTCTGATGGGCTTTCCTTTGTATGTAATTTGTTTCTTTTCTCTAACTGCTTTTAGAATTTTGTTCTTCTGTTTGGTTTCTGGAATTTTAACAACTATATGCCTTTGTGTAGATTTTTTTTTATCATGGCTAGTTGGAGTCCTGTATGCCTCAATCATCTGTATGTCAAGTTCTTTTCCCCTACTTGGGAAGTTTTCTGCCATTACTTCTGTGAACGGGTTTTTTTTTATGTCATCTACACTCTCTCCTGTTTCTTCCTTGACTCCAATCACTCTGATGTTATTCTTCTTTGCATCATCTAGCAGCTGCTGGAATGCTTTCTCATGGTCCCTTACTATTTCAAAGAAATTTTTCTTTTCCTGGTCACTAATTGCAATCTTATCTACTATATCTGAAATTCTGTCTACACACTCAATCATTCTGCTGTATAAACTTTCAATGGAGTTTTTAATCTCCTGGAAACCTGTTTGCATATGTTTTATGGATTCCATTTGTTTTCTATGTTGGTATTCCATCATGTTCTTCAGCTCCTCTATTTTTTTTAATCTGTGTCTGCCCCAGATTTATTAATCATGTCTTGCACTGTGGGCACAATCTCTGTTGTTATCTGAGAAATTATTTCTGATTTTGTTTTTTCCAGATCCTCTTTTGTTGCCAGTTCAGGGAGTCCAGGTGGTTGACTATCAGATTGTTCCATCTCATTTCCCTTTGGGATTGCCTTAGAAGTTCTGTAAGTCTGGTTTTGAGACTTATTTACGTGTTTTCTTATTTCAACAGATGCAGCCTGCTGTTTCTTTGTTGAGGCAACTTTTGCTCACCCAGTGGTCTTCAATTCTCACCAAGCCACTGAACAATGTTTTCTCTGCTGCTCACCAGTGTACCAATTCCTGGGTTCATAATGGTGTTCTTCTGGGTCTCTGAGCTGACCTGTTGTCTGTGCAGGCTTCTGGCTGGGGCCTGTGCACACTTGGGATGGTATCTAGGCATGCCTCTGGCTAGGGCCTCCCCCCCTCTGTAGCTGTTGTCTTGCATGTCCTTTGGCTGGAGGCTGTGCACTCCAGACCCTGGTGTCTGAGCAGGCTTCTGGCTAGGGTTCCATGCACTTATTGATGGTATGGTGTGGGCCTCTGGCTAATGCTTGTGCACTTGTGCAGCTGTTTTCTGGGCAGTTCTTTGGGATGGGCTTGTGTGCTCAAGCCACTGGTGTCTGGGTGGGGCCCTCTGGCTGGGACCTGCCCACAGCTGCACCACTCTGGTCCACACCACTGCTCAACAGGTTCTGCATGAACTTACTGATGGTATGAGGCAGGACTCTCAACTCTAACCTTTATAATTTCTTTCCTTCTACTTTTTGGGTTCAGATTTTTCTTGTTTTTCTAGGATCTTGAGATGCATCATTATTTTATTTCTTTGAGATCACTCTGTTCTTTTAATGTGTGTAGTAGAACTACAAACTTCCCTCTTAGGACTGCTTTCACTGTGTCCTATATTTTGTTATGTTGTGTTTCAACTGTCATTTGATTCTGGGAACTTAATTTCTTCTATGATTCATTATTCAATAATGTATTACTTAATTTCCATTTATTTGCATAGTCCGTGGTTTCTTGGACTGTTGATTTCTACTTTCATTCTAGTATGACCCTATAGTATGCAGGTAGTTATTTCCATTCTTTTTTATTTATCAAAGCATGCTTTTCAGTTTAAGATGTGGTCTACTTTGGAAAAAGTTCCAGGTGTTGGTAAGAATATGTATATTCATTTGTTGATTGAAATATTCTGTAGTTATCTGTTATGTCCATTTGTTGAATGGCGTGGTTTAACTTTGTTGATTTTTTTTTTTTTGTCTAGTTGGCAGCTTCTATTTGTGAGGGTAGGATATTGAAGTCCTTTCCTATGATTATACTGGTGTTTATCTGTCCTTTCTACATTCAATAACTTTCTTTTTATGAAATGGATGTGCCAATATTCAATTATATTTATTTATAATTGTTATCTCTTCTTGTTAAATTGTAGCCTTTACCAGTATATTGTGGCCATCTAATCAATTTTGGCTTCAAGTATCCTGTGTCTGACAATAAGACAGCTACTGCTACTTGCTTTCAGGCTCCTTTGGAGTACCAGTTTCTACCTTCTCACTTTCAGTCTGTGTGCTTCCTTTTGGATGGGGCATGTCTCTTGTAGTCAACATATGGTTGAGTTTTGTTTTTCTTTTTAATCCAATTTGCCATTCTGTGTCTTTTGATTGGAGAGCTAATATGGTTGACATTGAGAATTATTATTATAAGATATTTCCTAAATCCTGTCATTGCATTATTTTTCCAGTGGTTACACCTTTATTTTTTCCTTTTTGTTTAACTACTCTGTTTTTAGGATCTTCGGTGTGGATGATCTCCCTGTCTCTGTCTAGGATTTCCTTAAGTATCTTCTACAGTGCTGGCTTAGTGGTCATGTATTCTTTAGAATTTGTTTATCATAGAAAATCTTTACTTTTCTGTCAATTTTGAATGCTAGTTTTACAGGATATAGAAGTCTTGGCTGCCAATAGTTTTCTTTTAGGGCTTGAAAAACTTTGCTTCAAGCTATTCTGGCTTTTAAGGCTTGTACTAATAATTTTACTATTACTCGGGTAGGCTTGTTTTTATAGGTTACTTGCTGCTTTTTCCTCTAACAGCTTTTAGTATTCTCTTTCCATTGAATTTATGAAATTTTGCTTAGGATATGTCATGGAGAAGTTCTTTTATGGTCATGACTATTTGTGGTCTTATATACCTTTTAGACTTGAATATTGAATTGTTTCCTTAGATTTGGAAATTTTTCTGCTTATTTCAATGAATAAACTTTTATACTTTTTGAGTCATTTTCTAACTTTTCATTTTTTCTTCTAATTCTGAGATTTTCTGGCTCCTATGATGCCTTGTTTTTAGGGTATCACTGAGCACATTATCTACTACATCACACTTGTCTTCAAGTTCTAACATTCTGTCTTCACACTGCTCAAATCTGTTGCCATGTTTTCCACTGAATTTTTCATATCCTCAATTTCTGATTGAATTCTTTTTATAATTTCTATTTTTTAATCAAAATGGTCATTCATACTTTGTCTTATTTAACTCAATCAGCTCATTATTGTTTCTCAAGCTTGAAAATTTTATCAACTCATCTGTTTATTTAAATATTCTAGCTTACTAAATGAGATGAATTTGCTTATTTTTTTCTTTGATCTTTTAAGACACTTTAACCATTTTGTTTTTAGTTCTATGCTCATAACTTCCTCTACTTCAGCACCTATAGGATCAGCTCTATGGGATTTTTATAATGTATTAACATTTATTTTTGTCAAATTCTTCTCTCTGGTTTCTTTGTGATTTCTTGCTTCTTGTCTGATCTTTCTTTTTTCTTCTTCTTTTTTTTTTTTTTTTTTGGTACCAGGGATCAAACTCGGGTCCTTGTGCTTGCGCTGCAGGTGGCAAAACCACTGAGCTAAATCCCCGGCCCCTTGTCTAATCTTTCTTGATTCTCACTGCAATTTTTCTCTTTCTCTTTGCTTAGCTGTTTTCCAGGGTCTCCATTCTAGGTCCTGTATTGGCTGTGATTTTCTCGTGGCTTTTACTCTGTCATCTTTCCCTTCTGGTATCAAGGTTTAGCAAAGCCTTTTCTCTTAGCATTCTTTGATCGAGTAGATTTGCATATAATTAGTGCCAGATCAAACCATTCTGATGACAACTTTCTGGGTGATAGCATTTCTAGTAAGTCAAGCGTAGTCATTATGGAGGGGTATGCTCTAGCCTTGACTAAAGCTTCAGACACAGAAAGGGCTACATATATGTAATGAATAGTATTGTTAGTGCCCACATGACTCATAGGTTCATGGACTAGGAAGTGTGTTGATTTTACTGACAGCAAGGTAGCTGTGAAGACTTATTACCACAGAAGATTAAGTTTATTGTATAATACCATGATTACCTTTAGCAATTCCTCCTTTCAAGAGAGCATACTAATTGCATAGAGTTTATTTTTGCTTTCTTATAAACAAAGGCTGTCAAAGTTACACAGCATATAGTTCAAACGTAGGAAAATACTTGTTTCAAGTGTACACTTTGACTTGTCGTATATATTGTTTAAAAACACTTTAATAGTAAAGCATCAAGGTTCCACCAGTTAATTAAGATACAAGTAAATTTGGTTATAATCTAATTTCTTTCCAAATCAATGGGATTGGGAAAGGTGTAAAGAACATTACTTTTATGGTCCTTTTCTTAGGGAAGTACTTGTTTTTCTTTTTTCTTTTTTTTGGCATTTACTCCTTTATTTACTGAGAAGAATCTCATTTAGCAGTCTCCCCAAACCTAAAGGTCTCCATTTAATTGCTTTGACAATTTTTAATAACCTTATGATAAGCTTCATTTCAGGCAATTATTCTATATTCTGGGGAGACATCCACTGCTGATTTGATGAGGCCAGTCTTTGATACCTTGTATTTCCAGAAACAGGTCCTTCTTCCCTGAGCTAGGGTTACCATTGAAGTCTGCTTCCTTCTTTTCCCTGTATTGTCTTCAGATTCTCCAGTTTCTCTATTATTTCTAGGTTTCCTGTCAGCTCTTTACTAATTCCCAGATTTTTACTTCTTTTTCTCTTTGTTATGTTATTGTTTTCCAGATACTGTAAGTCCAGGTCCTAGAGATACTATGATATGCTGCTGAATTCTATGCTGCTATCTTCTTTCTCCCTGTTTTTCTAATTATCTCTTCATTTGGTTTAGGGCCAAGCTTTTCTTAAAAACTGGTCTTCATGACCTTCCATTTTACTGAATGAGCAACACAGGATTCAAGTGCATGGCCATTTGTACAAAGGCTAACAGAGCAATGCCCCTGTGAGAATTGAGTAAAGACACAGTCCTGAGTGAATACATCCTGATATTCCTAAAGGGCGAGAAGGTTCTCAAAACAATTGCACTTGACATAGATTCTCTGCATTTAAAAATTTGTGGTACAATATACATAAATATTACCATTTTAACTACTTTAAGTGTCAAGTCAGTTGTGGCAATATGTTATTCAGATTGTGCCTTTATTGCACTATCATTTTCCAAAATGTTTCCATTATCCCATACTGAAATTCTGTATTCAATATCTATTTTAGATACTGAATTCCTCATAAAAGTGAAATTATAGATTTTTGTATATATTTAATTGATTTATTTAATTTAGCAAAATGTCTTTGAAGGTCATACTCACTGTATCATGTATCAGAAGTTCACTACTTTTTAAGCTAAGTTACATTCCTCTCTACTTTTTAATAGTTATAAAAACCAAACTTTTGATGATAATTTATTTGTAAATTCTTAGTCTGTGCTACAATAACTATACATGTTTACAAATCCCAATTTCCTGAGTATAATAAGTTTAATACACTATCTTGTTTACTTATTTCAATATGAAATAAGCATTATTGCTTATTCTCTAATACATGGAAGGTTCTCAATTAGTGTATTAAGTGAACATAATATCAAATTTACCTTATATGAAAGAACATGTTCAGAGCAGTCTTCATATTTAAATACCAAGACAAATAATATGGAAAAATCTACCTCACAATTCTTTTTAAGTGTCTTTAAATTAATAGTTTATGCCAGAATAGGCTGTTACTGTATCTATGGCTTTTGTATCTATAGCCACATTTTAGAATAATCTATGTGTGAAGGCAGCAAGTTAGTTTACTTGATAGGCCCTGGTTCCACGTATAGTATAAAGAAGCAAGTGAGTGTTTTCCTTTTCTGGCGATCAGGGTAAATCTGCCAACTCTCTTGACAAAGTCCAGTCCATGGTAAACCCTCTTTAATGCACTCTGCCTTTTATAGCAAGCTTTTTTATCTGTGGAAAAAAAAATAGGGTGTCACTGATATAGGAACCAGACCTAGAGAGAAGTTGTTTCTCAGGATGAGAGTCAAGGTAGATTTTAATTTTGAACATTAACCCTTTATCAATTATATGACTTGCAAATATTTTCTTCCATTCTATATGTTGTCTTTTGTTAATTATTTCCTTTGTTTTACAGAGCTTTTGTTTAATGTAGTTCTACTTGTTGAGTTTTATTTTGTTGCCAATGCTTTTGTTGTCATATCCAAAAAATCTTTGCTAACTTCAAAATTAAAGAACTTTTCTTTATGTTTTCTTCTAGGAGTTTTATGGCTTCAGGTCTTAGATTTAAGTGTTCATTTCAAGTTATCTTTGTGTATCATGCAAGATATCTTTTGCATGTCGATATCCAGCTTTCTCAAACCACTTATTGAAGAGACAATCCTTTCCCTATTATGTATTTTTGGTGCCCTTGTTAAAGCTTAGTTGACTGTATATTCCTAGCTGTATTTCTTAACATTCACTCTTCTATTGCATTGGTCTGTGTGTTTTTGTGCCAGTACCATTCTGTTTTGATTATTATAGCTTTCCAAAATTATTTTAAATCAGAAAGTGTGCTGTCTTCAACTTTGTTCTAAAAAAAATCAGACCCTCCAAATTTAGAGACCCAATCCAAAAATGGGGATCTGAAATTAATAGACACTTCTCAGAAATGGCAAATAAATATATGAAAAAAATGTTCAACATCACTGATCATTCGAGAAATGCAAATTAAAGCAGTGCTGAGATTCTATCTCACACCAGAAAGAATGGCTACTATCAAAAAATCAACCAATAACAAATGCTGGCAGGGTTGTGGAGAAAAAGGAACACTTCTCCACTACTGGTGAGTATGTAGACTGGTGCAACTTCTGCGGAAATCAGTGTGGAAATTCCTCACAAAACTAAAACTAGAGGTTCCATTTTACCCAACTATTCTCCTCTTGGTATCTTCCTGAAACAATAAAAGCAGCATACTATACCGATATATGCGCATCCATGGTTATAGTGACACAGTTTGTAATAGCTAAATCTTGGAAACAGCCCAAATGCCCATCAACTGATGAATAGATAAAAGTGTGTGTGTATGTGCGTGTGTGTGTGTTAACACAATGGAGTATTACTCTGCCATAAGAAGGATAAACGAGGCATTTCTAGGTAAATAAATGCACCTTGAATCCATACTCTTAAGTAAAATATACAGACACACATGTTCAAATATCATATGGTTTCTCTGGTGTGAGAAACTGGAAGGGTAAATAAGGACCAAAATGTATAATAGATATTGTAAAATAGGAAGAAAATGTTCCAGTGGGAACAATGGGAAGGGGAACTAGGGAGGGGTAAGGGGGAAAGGAAAGGAAAAAAAATGCTCCAATAGGAACAATAGGAAGGGGAACTAGGGAGAGCTGAGGGGAAAAGGAAGGGAAAAGAAAAAAGAATAGAAGGAAAAAGTGGGAACAAACCTTTTGTAAATAAGGCGGGCAAGGGGGTTGAGAGGAGGACAGGGAAATGGGAAAAAAGAAGAATCAAGATATGTCGTGTATAGGTACAAATTTACTAGGATGAATGTTATCATATGGTGTGTATATATATATATATATAGCATCGATAAAATTAATTTTAAAAACAAAAGAGAATATTAAAATAAATTATCTTTTTAATATATGAGTTGCTCAAGATTGCTGTCATTCTAGTTTGCTCTATATTTGGATCATGCTTTTCTTGGATGTTTTTGTTTTCCTGGATTCTCTAATTGTCTTTTTTTTTTCCTGCTGGGAGTGTAAACATGTGCCTTCTTCAACATATCCTTCACATATTGTGGCTTCTTAATGTTCCTCCCACCTGGACTGCACAATGCTTTTCCTCAGGAGAACATCCAGTTCCAATTTGGACCAATGATTTCATATTTGGATTTTTTAAAAACAGCCTTCTGTTTTTCCTAGAAGATCCAGATCCCTCATTTTTTTCAATTTTATTTTTATTTTATTTTTTGCATTCTGTGGCTTTTTTGCTTCAAGTTCTCAACCATATCGTTCAATCTACGGAAAAAGTGTTTGGATTCTGAAATGAAGATTTTATAACTACTCCTTGTTTTCTTTTTTTTTTTCATTTCACATCCGAATGCATTTTGCTTTAATGACTTAGGTAACAGAATGTCTAATCCAAATCAGATGACCGCAGCATAGCTGGCTTCATACAAATTATCATGTATGTTTAGTACCTGAAATTTCTTTTTTTTCCCATTAAGTTTATTGGTACATTTTAGGTATACAATACAGTTACTTTCATCATTGGGATCTTGTACCTTCACATGTTGTATCTTGGTTCTTATTTTCCCCTGCCTTCTGCTGCCCTCCCTTCACCCCCCCTTCCCTATTTACAAAAACTTTGTTTCCTTTTTTTCCCTTTTCTCATATTTTTCTTTTCCCTTCTTTTCTTTCCTCTACCCCTCCCACTTCCCCTACTCCTTTAGACCTTTTCTTCCTATTTCACAATATCAATTATACATTTTGATCCTTATTTACACTTTTAGTTTTTCACACCAGATAAACAATTCAGTATTTACACGTGTGTCCTATTTATTTCACTTAAGAGTATAGCCTCAATGTGCATCCACTTAGCCATAAATGTCTCTAGTTTCTCATTCTTTATGGCTGAGTAGTACTCTATTTTATATAAAAAACCCCATGTCCTTATTTACACTTTCAGTTTCTCACACTAGAGAATAAGGACTAAAAGGTATAATAGGTAATGTGAAATAGGAAGAAAAGGGGCAAAGGGGAAGGGGAAGTAGGAGGGGTAGTGGAAAGGAAAGAAGGGAATGGAATTAATATGAGAAAATGAAAAAATGGAAACAAAGTCTTTGTAAATAGAAACGGATGGAGGGGTAAAAGGGAGGACAGGGGAATGGGGAAAAAATAAGAACAAAGAGAGATTATGTAAAGGTGCAAATTTCCAAAGATGAATGTCATTATATTGTAAACCTAAAATGTACCAATAAAATTAATTTTAAAAAATAAAATAAATAAAAAATTAAATAAAAGTTCAGACTATGAAGTGAAAAACAAACAAACCACATCTTTATCCAGTCTCCAGTTAATGGGAAATTGGGCTGTTTCCAAGTTTTAGCTATCAAAAACTGTGCTGCTATAATCCTGGGTGAGCATATATCATTGTGGTATGATTCTTTTCATTCTTTTGGGAAGATACCCAGCAGAGGAATAGCTGGGTCAAACAGGACTTCTAGTTGTCTGAGGCATCTCCATACTGATTTCCACAGTGGTTGCACCAGTCTGCACTCCCACCAACAATGCAGAAGGGTTCCTTTCTCCCCACACCCCCACCAGCATTTGTTATTGGTTGATTTCTTGATAGTAGCCATTCTTTCTGGGGTGAGGTGGAATCTTGGTGTTGTTTTCATCTGCATCTTTTGAATGGCCAGTGATGTTGAACATGTTTTCATGTTTCTTTGCTGCTTTTACTTCTTTGTGTGAGAAATATCTGTTCATTTCAGATGCCCATTTTTGGATTGGGTCCTTAAGTTTGAGAGGTCTGATTTTTTTAAGTTCTTTACAGATTCTAGATAGTAGACTTTTGTCTGAGGAACAGCAGGTGAAAATTTTTTCCCACATTGTGGGTTGTCTCTTCACACTGTTGGTGGTTTCTCTTGCTGTGCAGAAGCCTTTCAATAAGAAGAGATCCCACCTGTTGATTCTTTGTGTTAGTTCCCATGCTACTTAGGATTTGTTCATAAAGTTTTTTCCTATGCCAATGTCTTCAAGAGTTCTACCTAACTTATCTTTCAGCAAGTTTTCTGTTTCTGTTTTAATATTTAGATCTTTCTTTAATCCACTTTGATTTTAGTTTAGTGCATGGTGAAAGATAGGGGTCTAGTTTTAATCTCTGGCAAGTTGAAATCCAGTTTTTCCAACACCATTTATTAAAGAGGCTATCTTTCCTCCAGTGAGGGTGTTTGGCTCCTTTGTCGAAGGTGAGGTAGCTGAGTATGTCTGGAGTTGTTTCTGCATCTTCTAATCTATTCCACTGATCCTCAGGTCTGTTTCTTTGCCAGTACCATGCTGTTTTTATCACAGTGGCTTTGTAGTATAGTTTCAAGTTGGGGTTGTGATACCCCCTGCCATGTCTGTGTTGCCTAGAATTGATTCTAGTATTCTAGGTCTCCTCTGGTTCTATATGAATTTTTGGATTGTTTACTCTAGTTATGTGAAATATACTGTTGAGATTTTAATCAGGATTACATTGAAACTGTATAACAGTTTTGGAAGTATGGCCATTTTCACTATATTGGTTCTTCCTACCCAGGAGCAAGGGCTGTCTTTCCATATTCTGATATCCTCTTTGATCTCTTTTTTCAGAGTGTTGTAGTTCTCAAAATAGAGGTAATTTGCTTCCTTTGTTAAATTGACTCCTAGATATTTCATTTTTTGGATGCTATTGTGAAAGGGATTGTTTCCCTAATTTCTCTCCCAGTGAGTCTGTTAATTGTGTACAAGAAGGCTCTTGATTTTTGAGTGTTGACCTTGTATCTAGCTACTCTACTGAATCTGTCAATTAAGTCTAGAAGTCTTTTGGTGGAGTTTTTTGGGTCTTCTATGTAGAGTATCATATCATCAGCAAATAATGACAGTTTAAATTCTTTCTTTCCTATCTTTCTTCATTTTATTTCTTTCTCTTGTCTAATTGCTGTGGCTAATGTTTCCAAAACTATATTGAAGAGGAGTGGTGATAGTGGACATCCTTGTCTTGTTCCTGATTTTAGAGTGAAGGTTTTCAGTTTTTGACCATTTAGTATGATGTTGGCTGTTGGTTTTTCATAGATAACCTTAATCAGGTTGAGATAAAGACCATCTATTCCAATTTTCTGCAGGGCTTTTAATGAATGGGTGTTTTTATGAATGGGTGTTGGATTTTGTCAAATGCTTTTTCAGCATCTATTGAGATGACCATATGGTTTTTGTCCTTGACTCTGTTATTATAGTGTATTTCATTTACTGATTTACATATGTTGAACCATCCTTGCATCCCTGGGATAAATCTGACTTGGTCAGGCTGTATGATCTTCTTGATGACCCTCTGTATTCTGTTTGCCAGTATCATATTGAGGATTTTTGCATCTATGTTCATTAGGGAGATTGGCCTGTAGTTCTCTTTTTTGGTTAGGTCTTTCGCTGGTTTTGGAATCAAAGTAACACTTGCTTTCAGTGATGAATTTGGAAGTATTGCTTCCCTGTCAATTTCGTTGAAAAGGTTAAAGAGTGGTGGCAATAGTTCTCTAAATGTTTTGTTGAATTCAGCAGTGAACCCATCAGGACCTGGGCTTTTCTTTGTTGGTAAATTTTTAATTATGTTTTCAATTTCACTGATTATAATTGGGGTGTTTAGAATTTTTATATCTTCTTCATTAAATTTGGTAATTCATATGTATCTAGAAATCTGTCCATTTCTTCTGTTTTTTCCATTTTATTAAAGAACAGTTTCTCAAAGTAGGTACTGACAATCCTCTGGATTTCTGCTGGGTCTGTTGTGACCTCACCTTTTTCATTCCTAATTGCATGGATCTGAGCCTTTTCTTGCCTTTTTTCATAAGGTTATCAAAGGGTTTATTGATTTTATTTCTTTCAAAAATCAACTAGATTCATTGATTTTTTTGTGTCATTCTCTTAGTCTCCACTGCGTTGCTTTCTGCTCTGATCTTTATAATTTCCTCCCTTGTATGAGCTTTGGGTTTGTCTTGCTATTCTTTTTCAAGGAGCTTAAGATTCAGCATTAGGTTGTATTTGAGCTGGCTCTGTTTTCCTAGGGTGGGCATTCACTGCTATGAATTTCCCTCGTAGAACTGCTTTCATTGTGTCCCATAGACTCCAGTATGTTGTACTGGCATTATCATTTATTTTAAATTCTTTTATTGGTACATTTTAGGTATACAACACAATAACATTTCTCATTGGGAACTTGTACCTTTACATGATTCATCTTTATTTTTTCCCCTTTCCTAGCCCTCCCTTCACCCCCTCCACCCTTCCCTATTTACAAAGACTTTATTTCCATTTTTTCCATTTCTCAGCATTTTTCCTTTCCCTTCTTTCTTTTCTTCTGCCCCTCCCACTACCCCTACCCCTTCGAACATTTTCTTCCTATTTTGCATTATTGATTATTCATTCTAATCATTTGTACATTTTAGGTATACAATATAATTACATTCATTGTTGGAAATTTGTAACTTTACATAATCTCTCTTGGTTCTTATTTTTCACCCTTACCCAGCATTCCCTTCAACCCCTCCAATCCTCCCTATTTACAAAGATTTTATTCCTATTTTTCCATTTTCTCATATTAATTCCATACCCTTCTTTCCTTTCTCCTACCCCTCCCACTTCCTTCCCCTTTGCCCCTTTTCTTCCTATTTCACATTACCTATTATACATTTTAGTCCTTATTTACACTTTCAGTTTCTCACACCAGAGAAATTATTTGGTATTTATACATGTGTGTCCTATTTATTTCACTTAAGAGTATTGCCACAATGTGCACCCATTTAGTAATAAATGTCTCTAATTTCTCATTTTTTATGGCTGAGTAGTACTCCATTTTATATAAAAAAAATCACATTTTCTTTATCCAGTCTCCAGTTGATGGGCATTTGGGCTGTTTCCAAGTATTAGCTATCACAAACTGTGCTGCTATGAACATGGGTGCACATATATCACTGTGGTATGATTCTTTTAATTCTTTGGGGAAAAACCCTAACAGGGAATAGCAGGGTCAAATGGGACTTCCAGTCCTAGTTCTTTGAGGTATCTCCATACTGATTTCCACAGTGGTTGCACCAGTCTACACTCCCACCAGCAGTGGAGGAGGGTTCCTCTTTCCCCACAGCCTTTCCAGCATTTGTTACTGGTTGATTTCATGATAGCAGCCATTCTTTCTGGAGTGAGGTGGAATCTCAGTGTTGTTTTCATTTGCATCTCTCAAATGACCAGTGATGTAGAACATTTTTTCATGTATTTATTTGCTATAACTACTTCCTTGTCTGAGAAATGTCTGTTCATTTCAGATGCCTATTGTTGGATTGGGTCTTTAAATTTGGGAGGTCTGATCTTTTTAAGTTCTTTATAGATTCGAGATAGTACACCTTTGTCTGAGGAAAAGCAGGTGAAGATTTTTTCCACATTGTGGGTTGTCTCTTCACACTGTTGGTGGTTTCTCTTGCTGTGCAGAAGCTTTTTAATAAGAAGAGATCCCACTTGTTGGTTGTTTGTGCTAGTTCACGGGCAACTGAGGTTTTGTTCATAAAATCTTTTCCTACACTGATGTCTTCACGAGTTCTACCTAACCTCTGTTCCAACTGGTTCAGCCTTTCTGTTTTAATATTTAGATCTTTAATCCATTTCGATTTTAGTTGAGTGCATGGTGAGAGATATAGGTCTAGTTTTAATCTTTGGCAAGTTGAAACCCAATTTTTCCAGCACCATTTATTAAAGAGGGTATCTTTCCTGCAGTGAGGGTGTTTGGCTCCTTTATCAAAGATAAGATGGCTGAGTGTGTCTGGCGTTTCTGCATCTTTTAATCTGTTCCACTGGTCCTCAGGTCTGTTTCTTTGCCAGTACCATGCTGTTTTTATCACAGTAGCTTTGTAGTACAGTTGCAGGTTGGGGATTGTGATACCCCCTACCATGTCTCTGTTACCTAGAATTGCTTTTGCTATTCTGGGTCTCTTCTTCTTCCAAATGAATTTTTGGATTGTTTTCTCAAGGTCCATGAAGTATGCTGCTGGGATCTCAATTGGAATTGCACTGAATCTATATAGCAATTTTGGAAGTATGCCCATTTTCTTTTTTTTTCTTTTTTTTCATTTTCACTATATTAATCCTTCCTACCCAGAAGCAGGGGATGTCTGTCCATTTTCTGATATCATTTTCAATCTCTCTTTTCAGAGTGCTATAGTTTTCAGAGAAGAGGCCTTTGATTTCTTTAGTTAGGTTGATTCCTAGGTATTTCAGTTTTTTGGATGCTATTGTGAAAGGAATTGTCTGTCATTCGTGTAGAGGAAAGCTATTGATTTTTGTGTGTTGACCTTGTAACCAGCTACTTGACTGAATTTGTTTATGAAGTCTAGAAGACTTTTGGTGGAGTTCTTGGGGTCTTCTATATACAGTATCATGTCATCTGCAAATAATGACAATTTGGCTTCTTCATTTCCTATCTTTATTCCTTTTATTTCTTTCTCTTGTCTAATTGCTGTGGCTAATGTTTCCAAAACTATATTGAACAAGAGTGGTGATAGTGGACATCCTTGTCTTCTTCCTGATTTTAGTGTGAAGGATTTCAGTCTTTGACCATTTAGTATGATACTGGCTATTGGTTTTTCATAGATGGCTTTTATCAGTTTGAGGTAAAGACCATCTATTCCAATTTTTTGTAGGGTTTTTATCATAAATGCATGTTGGATTTTGTCAAATGCTTTTTCTGCATCTATGGAGATAATCATATGGTTTTTGTCCTTGGCTCTATTGATATAGTGTATTACATTGATTGATCTGTGTATGTTGAACCATCCCTGCAACTTGGGATGAATCCCACTTGATCAGGGTGTATAATCTTCTTGATGATCTTCTGCATTCTATTTGCCAGTATCTTACTAAGGATTTTTGCATCTATGTTCATAAGTGAGATTGGCCTATAGTTCTCCTTTTTGATTGGGTCTTTCTCTGCTTTGGGGATCAAGGTGATGCTTGCTTCCAGGAATGAAGTTGGGAGTATTGCTTCCCTTTCAATTTCATTGAAGAGTTTAAACAGTAGTTATTCCTCTCTAAATGTCTTGTAGAATTCAGCAGTGAAGCCATTAGGGCATGGGCTTTCCTTAGTTGTTAAGTTTTTAATTACCTTTTCAATTTCATTGGTTGACATTGGGTTGTTTAGAATTTTTAGGTCTTCTTCATTCAACTTTGGTAATTCATATGTATCTAGGAATCTGTCCATTTTTTTCTAGGTTTTTCATCTTATTGGCATATAGGTTCTGGAAGTAGGTATTGATGATCATCTGTATATCTGCTGAGTCTGTTGTAATTTCACCTTTTTCATTCCTAATTGCATGGATTTGGGCCTTTTCTTTCCTTTTTCTGATAAGGTTTGTTAAGGGTTTGTCAATTTTGTTGATTCTTTCAAAGAACCAACTCTTGGCTTCATTGATTTTTTGTATTGTTCTCTTAGTCTCCATTGCATTGATTTCTCCTCTGATCTTTATAATTTCCTCCCTTGTATGAGTTTTGGGTTTGTCCTGCTCTTCTTTTTCTAGAAGCTTGAGGTTCAGCATCAGGTTGTTTAATTGGGCTCATTCTGTTTTCCTAATATGCATATTCACTGCTATGAATTTCCTCCGTAAGACTGCTTTCATTGTGTCCCATAGATTATGATATGTGGTATTGTCATTTATTTGAAGGAACTGTCTGATTTCTTCTTTAATTTCCTCTATGACCCATTGGTTATTCAGAAGTATGTTGTTCAATTTCAACGTTTATGAAATTTTTCGAGTCTCTTTTGCTATGGATCTCAATTTCATCACACTATTGTCTGATAAGATACAGGGGATAACTTCAATTCCTTTGCACTTACTTAAACATGTTCCGTGTGTGAGTATGTGGTCTATTTTGGAGAATGACCCATATGCAGCTGAGAAGAATGCGTATTCTGATTTTGTGGGGTGGAAGACTCTGTAAACATCTGTTAAGTTCATTTGTTCAAGAGTTTGATTGAGTTCTAGTATGTCATTACTTTTTTGTCTAGTTGATCTATTTGTGACAGTGGGGTGTTGATGTCTCCCACTACAATTGTATTAGTGCATGTATGACTTTTCATGTCCGTTAGTATTTGTTTTATATAGTTGGGTGCACTAGTGTTTGGTGCATAGATATTTGTGATTGTCATCTCTTCCTCTTGGATTCTTCCCTTTACAAGGATGTAGTGTCCTTCTTTGTCTCTCTTAATCAGTGTTGGTTTGAAATTTACTTGATCTGCAAAGAGGATAGCTACTCCTGCTTTTTTGGGGGGGTTCCTGTTGCATGGAGTATTGTTTTCCACCCTTTAACTTTCAGTCTATGAGTTTCCTTTTGAATTAAGTGTGTTTCTTGTATGTAGCATATTGTTGGATTTTGCTTCTTGACCCATTCTGCCAGTCTATTTCTTTTGATTGGTGAACTGAGACCATTAACATTGATGGTTATAACTGAAATGTATTGACTTATCATTGCCATGACCTTTTCTTTTTATTGGGTTCTCCCCCTTTACATTTAATTTCTTGTCATGCCAGATGGGTTCATTCTGCTTTGCTTCCTGGGGTTGTGATCCTCATTGTCTGTTCCTAGGCTATTGTGTAAAATTCTTTGGAGTGCTGGTTTGGTATTCATGAAGTTCCTAAGGTGCTTTTTGTCATGAAAGTATCTTATTTCTCCATCCATTTTGAAAGACAGTTTTGCAGGGTACATCAATCTGGGTTGGAGGCTGTTTTCTTTTAGGGCTTGGAATACATCACTCCAAGCTCTTCTTGCCTTGAGGGTTTGTGTTGAGAAGTCTGCTGTGATTCTGATGGGCTTTCCCTTGTATGTGATTCGTTTCTTTTCTGTAACTGCTTGTAGAACTTTGTTCTTCTGTTGAGTTTCTGGAATCTTAACAATTATTTGCCTATGTGTAGATTTTTTTTGATCAAGGCTATTTGGAGTCCTATATGGCTCACTTATCTGTATGTCAAGCTCTTTTCCCCTGCTTGGGAAGTTTTCTGCCATTACTTCTGTGAGGAGTTTTTTTATGTTATCTGCATTCTCTCCCGTTTCTTCATTGACTCCAATCAGTCTTATGTTATTCTTCATTGAATTGTCTACCAGCTGCTGGATTGATTTCTCATGTTCCCTTATAATTTTGAAGCAATTTTTCTTTTCTTGGTCATTAATTGCAATCTTATCTTCTATATCTGAAATTCTGTCCTCACATTGGCTCATTCTGCTGTGTAGACTTTCAATGGAGTTTTTCATCTCTTGGAAATCTATTTGCATCTGTTTTATGGATTCCATTTGTTTCCTATGTTGGGATTCCATCATGTTCCTCAGCTCCTCTCTAGGTTTATTAATCATGTCTTCCACTAGGAGCACAATTTCTCCTGTTATCTGAGAAATTATTTCTGATTTTTTTTCCAGATCCCCTTTTGTTGCCAGTTCAGTGGGTCCAGGTGGTTGAGTAACAGAGTGTTCCATCTCATTTCCCTTTGAAGTTGCTGTAGGTGATCTGGAAGTCTGGTTTTGAGAGTTATTTATGTGTTTTCTCATTTTGACTGGGGGGCCAGGGTGGTGCTGTTGGCATCCACATGGCTCACCTCCTCTGAGCTGAGAGAGGTGGGCCAGGGGCAGGGAGTGGCAGTAGCAATGCTGACCCAAAAGCCCCTTCCTCTGGGCCGGGAGCGGCGGGATGTTTGGTGGCCAGGAAGCCCCTTCCCCTGGACCAGGAACAGAGGGATGGCAGCTCAGAAGCCCTTACCTCTGGGCCAGGAGCAGCGTGATGGATGGCAGCCCAAAAGCCCTTTCCTTTGGGCTGGGAGCGGCAGGAGGGGTGGTGGCCAGCCAGCCCCTTCCTCTGGACCAGGAGCGGTGGGATGGTGGCTCAGAAGTCCCTATCTCTGGGCAGGAATTCTTTAAATGCTGAGAACTTGAATAGCTCCAGTACAGTGGTCTGGTGGTCTGGTGTCCTCTGTGTCTTTGTAGTGTGGAACCAGGTGGCTGTACAGAGAAGAGGCCAAAGGAGCAGGGGTGGGGTGTCCAGTGGATTGCTGATTTGGTGTTTTCCACACAACTGGCAACCTCGGGACCACATCCCCAGACCTGCCTGTGTGCAGTGGGCTGATTCGGTCTGGCAATATCATTTAATTGTAAAAACTGTCTAATTTCCCATCTTTAATTTCCTCTATGACCCCATTGGTTGTTCAGGAGAGTGTTATTCAGTTTTCTTGTGTTTGTGAAGTTCTTGTGGTTTCTTATGCTATTGATCTCCAGTTTAATTGCACTATGGTCTAATAATATACACATGATAACTTCAATTCCTTTGCATTTACTTAAACATGTTCTTTGAGCGAGTATGTGGTCTATTTTGGAGAATGACCTGTGGGAAGCCAAGAAGAATGTATATTCTGATTTTGTGAGGTGGAACACTCTGTAGACATCTAACTCCATTTGTTTAAAAGCTTGGTTCAGTTCTAGTATTTCATTGTTGATTTTTTTGTCTAGATGATCTATTTGTGACAGTGGGGTATTGAGGTCCCCTACTACAATTTATTAGTGCTTATTTGGTTTTTCATGTCCATTAATATTTGTTTTGTATAGTTGGGGGCATTAGTATTTGGTGCATATATATTTACGATTGTCATCTCTTCCTCTTGGATTGTTCCCTTTACAAGGATGTAGTGACCTTCTTCATCTAAATTAGTTTTGCTTAGAAATTTACTTTGTCTGCAAATAAGAAAGCTATCCCTGCTTTTTTCCAGGTTCCTGTTGCATGGAGAACTGTTTTCCATCCTTTTACTTTCAGTCTATGAGTTTCTTTTTGAACTAGATCCATTTCTTGTATACAGCATATTGTTGGATTTTGCTTCTTAATCCATTCTGCCAATCTGTTTCTTTTTTTTGGTGAATTGAGGCCATTAACATTGATGGTTATAACTGATATGTATTGACTTATCATTGTCATGTTATTTTCCTGTTCTTGGCTCTTTTTCATTTTTCACCCTCTCCCTTTAATTTCTTGCCTTGCCTGGTGGCTTCCCTCTGTTGGGCCTCATAGAGTTGTGACCTTCATTGTCTTTTTCTAGGATATTTTTTAGAATTGTTTGGAGTGCTGGTTTGGTATTTGTGAAGTTTCTCAGGTGTTCTTTGTCATGGAAGTATCTTATTTCCTTATCAATTTTGAAAGATTGTTTTGCAGGATACATCAGTCTAGGTTGGAAGTCGTTTTCTTTTAGGGCTTGAAATACCTCACTCCAGCTCTCCTTGACTTGAGGGTTTGTCTTGAAAAGTCTGTTGTGATTTTGATGGGCTTTCCTTTACATGTGATTTGTTTCTTTCTCTACCTGCTAGTAGTATTTTGTTCTTCTGTTGGGTTTCCGGGATCTTGATTTCTATATTTATAACTTACCAGAGTTGTTTCCCACTTTGTGGTTCTCCATAAGGAAATACTCATGAAAAGAATGTAAAGTTAGAGGAAACTAAATGTAATAAAACAAACTGTGCAACATCACAAATTAAAGCCATTTCAGAGAAAATGGAAAGGTTAATAGTTCTCTAAAAGGAGCATTCTTGCTATAAAATTAATAAGCTGAAATTGGGTCAGTAACTTAAGTAGCAAATAGTATAGGACACAGTTTGAAAATTTTGGTATTGGTATTATTATGAAGCCATTGAAATGTCTATAATTTGTAATTGAGAAAAATAAAATTCAAAGTGAGTATACCAAAATTTTAACAAAGGTGTGATTGCAAGTGGTTTTTATTTCCATCTTTATATTTTCTCATGGTGTCAAATTTTTAAAAGTGAATACAAATTACCTTTATAATAATAAAAAGTCACAAAAGGAAAAGAGAATTATTTTTTTTTTTTACCAAATGATGTCCAATATGGTTTGGCTTCTTAATCATAATTAAAATAGCAAAAATGTACTGAACTTATAAAAAGTAATCATTTGAGCATAATGCTCTGCTATTATGTGGCAGGAAAAAAATGAACCATTATAGAGATCACTCTATCTCAAAGTGAAATTAGGAGGTACATTAATCAGCTTTTGTTAGGTTAGGCTGTGGTAATAGCTCTCAAATTTCAAAAATTAAACTTTGTGCTCAGATTATGTTTTTGCTTTAATGGTTCTCGGTTGGCTCTGGCTCTGACCTACTCATCTTTTTCCTGGTAGGATCCTGCCCTGTTCTCAACATGGTATTCTTGAAGCACAGAAAAGGGATCCAACAGTTGAACCATCCATAGCCTCTTCAGGGTACTTGGACTTGGCATGCTCTTTTCCATACCATAGGCTCAAGTGTTAGCAGGTATAATGATCTTACAGGGAGGGAGAGTAAGTAACAAAAACAATAATACAATGTTTGCAGAAGGGTTTGAAGATATATATGTATATATATACACACACATATATATATACATATATATACCTATATATATACACCTATATATATATCTATATATATACATACCAAAAAGTTTTCATTCTGTATATATCAACAGAATGAAAACTTTTTGGTAGTTTAATTTGCATTTCTTTACTTACTGGAAAGTTTGAATGCCCTTTGTGAATCTTTGGGCATTTGTACACTTTCTGTGGATCAGATTTTTCAGTCCTATGAGCATTTTTTAAAGTTTCATATTTAGTTGTAAAAATTCTTTGAATAGCAGAGAAGTTTTCTTTCTGTCACATATCTGTCACACATACTGTAGATTGTTTATATTTTTATTTCACTTTGTCACATAGAAGTTTCACATTTTATGTAATCAAAATTGTTCACTTTTTCCTTATCATTTTTTAAAATGCCATCATGTCAAATTAATAATTTTACTGATTTTTTTATACTTCTGTTGTTTCTTTTTTAATTTTTAAATTTTCACCCATCTGAAATTTATTTTGATATAAGGGATAGAATTTTCTTCTAGAATTTCAATGTTTTTAGCATGAATTCATGCAAAGTATAATCATTTAAATTTTCTTTACATTTGAGGTTATTTCCCCTTATTTAAAAAATTTGCCATCATGGTTTATTAGCTTTATTAAGTAAATTTAATCAATTTATCAATATAAATTTATCAATTCTATTTTTTCTGTTTTCATAATGTATTAACATTTATTTTTATTTGTATTAAATTCTTTCTTCAACATTATTCTTTTCCTAGATTCTTCAGTCCTTGAATTTTAATATGTTCTTCAATTAAAATATTTCATTTTCTTATTGATGTAAGTGCTCTTTAAGAAAAACTTGAAATAAAGCACATTACATGAAGGTAGTTTTAGTTGGTTAAGAAATCATGCAAACTGGCATAAAATTTCCACTTTCTAAATGAGTCATTTTCTCTGTTACCATAAGTGGCCTTTTCCAATGACACACAAAAAATTGAAATATAATTCCATAATTTATTCAAGAAATATTTATTTGAGTATCCAGTGTTTGTCAGATACTGTTAGCAGTGACATTCAACAATGGGAATAATCCTAGCACCCATAGAGAGTCTAATCTAGTAGGAAATGTAGGCACATACGGTAGCAAGAATAAATAAACAAAAAATGTGGTGTACATTAAGTAGTGAAAGGTCCTGGGAGAAACACAAAACATGGAAGGGATGAAAGTGTCTATGTATTTAGCTGAGGAAGAGTTTGCAATTCAAATCTGTGGCCAGAGAAGATGCCACTACAAAAGGTGGCCTTTGAATTAGGACCTGAGGGCATGAGAAGCAAAGTATATGGACATAGGGGTAGAGGGTAGACATAATTCCAGACAGAAGGAAGAGAAAGTCTAATCTTAAAATCTAAAAATTTTTGGAGAAAAAATATGGCTTTTAGTTTCTTCATTCATTTTTCATAATTCATTTGGCAGCAAAATCTGGCCTAAGGCTATTGATAGTCTATCTCACTTGCACTATCATGCCTTTTCCTACAGAAATACTCATGTGGTTGGTTATGGGGTGCTGCTCAGATTCTTCCAAGGGCTATATATTATATAGTATATTTATTATCATATCTTTCTAAAATCACCTCCCATCTGTATTCTGGACCATATCTGGTCCCAGCAGGTTTGAATAAGGGGTAGTGAACAAGTAGCAGGAGAAGCAGCTAGAGAGGCAACCGAGGATTTATCATTTGGCTTTTACTCTGAAATAGGATGGGAAGCCATTGGAGGCTTCTGAGCAGCAGGGTGAATGAACTAACTTAGGTTGGCTTCTGTGTTGAGAATAGATTGAAGTAGGGCAAAGGTAGAGGCTGAGGGGCCACCTAGGAGTCTATTGTAATACACTAGACAAAGAGACAATGATGGGTTAATACTTAGGTGCTAGCAGTGGAGGTGGTTAGAAGTGTTCAGATTCTGGATGCATTTTGAAGGAGGACTCCAAAAGGATTTGCTGGCCATGACAAGCCATGGAAAGAAAAGTCTGGGATGAAACAATAGCATTTGCCTAGGGTACCTGAAAGACAGGAGTTGCCTTTATTTGGGAAAGGGGAAACTGGGGGAGGAAAAAGATTGGGGTAGATAGCAACAGTTCATTTTGGTTGTATATAAATTTGATATTAATTAGATACCCAAGTGGAAATATCACAGAGGAAGTTGCACATATGAGACTGAAATTCAAGGGGAAATTTCAGCTAGATATATTGAATTAGGGAGTATTAACATAAATGTTAGGGAACAGAGGACTGCCTGCAAATTGACTCAGTTATGAATTTAATAAATGTGATATAAGTAATAGTAAAATGTGACACAGACACAATTTTACAATGACTTCTGTAGTAGAAATATATGTATTATTAAAATTCATACAACTGTGTATTTTGTTGAAATTTTTTTATTTGGCACCCATCTCTCTCCTCATTTCTCTCCACATGCAGTTTAAATCCCATGACTAGTTACAATCACTCCTTTGTATATCCCTTGGACTTTGTTGCTCTAGCTTCACTTGGCTTAACTGCCTGTTCATCTGCCTGTAACTGTGCAGCTGTATGTGTCTTGAAAAAATAATATACCATGCTGAATCTCACTTTAAATGTGTGGTTATTAAACTAAAGTAGACCCTAAAATTGCCCAGCCATTATATTTTCATAAGCCACTTATTTTCCAAGCTTCTGTGTTATTTCAATCCCCAACCCCCTAAACCTCCAATACTTCCTTGGTCAATCCTCTTGGCTGATTCTGTTACCTTCTTCAATAAGAAAATAGAAGCAAAGAAAAGAGGCCTTCCACAAGCTTCCAGGACCACAATCTCTCCAGCTACCTGCATATACTTGCCCATCTACTCTGCCTTCTGAGAAAAACTATCCTTGTTCCCCACAAAGGCCAACCCTCCTATGTCCTAGACTTCATCTCGTCTTACTGACTAAAGGATAACGCTCAACAATACTCCTTTCTATTATGCCTGCTTCAACAATATTCCTCCTTTCTACTGCATCATATCCAGAATCATGCAAACATGCTATTTCTCTCATCTCAACCTTGCTTCCAGTATGCCATGGACATGCTCCTGGTCCTCCTGCTTCCAGGACATGCTCCTGGTCCTCCTGCTTCACTGTAACTTCTGGGCAGTCTTCTTGGCTAGTTTCTTCATCTTCCTGATTTCTTAATGAGGGGGGTGTCCTAGGACTCAGTCTTTGATCTTCCTTCTCTTCTGACCTGTAGTCAATTTCTAGGCAATCTCATCTGTATTCATGGCTTTAAATATCAACTCAGCAGACCAGGCCAGACTTCAACTCATGTCTTAATTCCGTCCTTATTAGTTTAACTGCTGTGAGCGTTCTATCAATATTGTCTTGGGACAGGAAAATCATGTAAAATAGAATACAGTTCCCCAAACATAAGAAAACTAATGATAGTTATATCTCTTTCATTTTTTATTCCATAGAGGAGAGCTGAAAGTCAGGGACTAAAAATACTAAACTGAAAGCCAAAGATTGGCCACTATTACCAGCTAGCATCATGACCTTGCACAATTAACCTTTTTGTACTTGGCTTTTTTCATCTGCTAAAAACAAGAACTAACATTTATTGATTGCTCACTATTAATATGTTCCATCTCGGGTCTACCATTTTATACGAATTATCTTATTTGTATAATGTAGAGGCTATTTTTCGTATTATCTTGGTTTTACAGATAAAGATATTGAGGCTTGGAAAGATTAAATACTTGCATAAAGTTGAGCAACTATGAGTTAGTAGAATTCAAATCCAAGCAGTGTTGGGAATTAACCCAGTGTTTGAGCTAAATGTAAGACTTGATAACTGTATTTTTTTTTTTTTTTTTTTTTTTTTTTGGTACCAAGGATCAAACTCAGGACCTTGCATTTGTGAGTGCAGTGCCACTGGGCTAAATCCCTGACATGATAACTGTATTCTTATTTCCATACTTTCTCAACCAGTTACATGGATCTGGGAGGCTGAGGCAGGCATATCAAAAGTTTAAACCCAGACTGGGCAACCTAGGGACTTGATGAGACCCTGTCTCAAAATAAAAAGTAAAAATGTCCCAGGGATGTAGCACAATACAGAGGTCCTGTATGCAATCCCTAGAGAAAGGGGAGGGGGGAGGGAAGGGAGGAGAGAGAGAGAGAGAGAGAGAGAGAGAGGGAGGGAGAGAGAAAGACAGAGATTGGTCTGCTTACTTGACCTCTTTAAATACTATAATTCTTTGATTTTATCTTGGTTGAAACTCATTAACTAACTTTAGGGCTTCTGGTACATTATTAAACCAAAGTGGCAAGAGCAGACAAAACTAATAACTACTATAAAGTTAGTAATATATGAGAAGCCCATGTTCTACAGAGCACATGTTCATGAAAATTGAGCTAATGAGTAACAAATGTCCACACATCAATATACTTTCACAAAACTACATTAAAGAATTCATTTATTCCTTCATTCAAACAATAATTGAGTATCTACTGTGAGTTGGGTACTGAGATGGAAAATGTTTTATATTTTCTCATTCATTGCTACATATTCATCTTATGCATGAAGATATTGATATTTTAAGGGATACATTAAGTCTAAGGATTGTAGACTAGCAAGTGGCACAGCTAGGAGCCCAATAAATGACTTTTCAGCAACTTTGATGCTTCTCATATGCTAATCAGATTCATTCAGTGTTAATAAAATGATGAATTTTTCTTCAATAACCTTATGAAATATAAATATAAATATAGTCCATATTTTGAATATATTCATATACATAGGACACTTTTTTAGAATAAAATTATTCATAATAATTTCTAATTAATAAAGTCAACGTCAATTACATTTTGGATTTGAATATACTCATTATTTTAAAAGAACTTATTATAAATTATGAGTCTTACCTCTTAATGTGCCAAGAAGCAAGAAAGAGTATAACAATCCAAATTCCAAACCTATAACTTGTTTTTAAAAATCACATAAAAATCTTCTTGAATATCTTTGCTTGTAAAGTCACCTCACTATAAAATACTAAGTGGTTTTATTCAAAATGACATCATTTACTATTTAAACTCTAGGTTCAAAAAAGCATGTAACTTATACCACCTTTCATTCTTATGCCCTGTAAAGTAAATTACATTATCCAAATGTGGCTTATATCTTGTTATTAGTGATAAAAATTTCCAAGGTTTTGTTATTTCATTATTAGCAATATTTTTGTTAAACACAAATGAAGCCAGTCTTGAACATTATATTAAGGATTTGAGATGTTAGATAATAGACAATTAAAAGGTAGTATTTTTCCAAACTAAAATTAGATATTTTCAGTGTCTAACACATTTATGAGTGTAAGCATTCATTTAATACAAAAAACTTTGATAAAGATATTCTGAGTGCAATAAATAAACACATCTAATCTTCCCCTTTTTCCTGTGTGACAATATAATGAAGGTTATCATCACTGACTCTAATGCCCAATATGTGGGTTTAAATTTGGGCTGTGCAAAATATTAGCGTGTGATCTTGGGTTAGAAAGTCTTGCTACTCCCTTCCTCATTTGTAAAATAAGGATAATCATGGTTCCTAACTCATAGAGTGATTAAGGAGAATAAATTATTTATTGAATGAATAGTATCTGGTACAAAGTACTATAGTGTTAAGATTTACTCTTGTTATTTTGCAGTTATGTTAGTGGTTATATGGGCAAATTTATATTCACATATAGCTAACTACATCCTTTCATGATTATGCATAACTTTCATGATATACTTTAATGTATATCATGCCCTTTTGACTAGTACATTAACTTAAAGTAATGAACATTCAATCCACAGATATTCTTAGTTTTTCCATTTTTAAATGTTCATAGAAGATAGCTGAGAGTATTCCTCAATTTTTCTCAGTTTTTGCCCTCTTACCATAATAGCATTAAAATTTAAATGATTTATGAGGTACTCTGCCTTTTCATACAAACCTTGTTACATTATGCAAGAATCAAACAAAGAGACAATTTGAATAAGAGTAGTTTCAATTCCTGGGTGCTTTATTTGGTTGAAATATTTCCTAGCACCCTCAGAAGCTAGTTCACACTGGCTTGAGTGACTATTCAGCAGCACTGAGGATTGTGCCCGGCATGGGTGACCATGTCATGAAAAATGGAAGCTTTAGAAGTGTCGCCAGTTACTACTAGATATTTTCTCCAAGGTGCACTTCAAGAATCAATATTTTCAGTCATATGAACAGAATAAGCATGAGCAATAAATTTATCAGTAGCAGCTTTCAGAAGGCTGAATCTTATTCCTGTCTGAATCCTAAATGACAAGCACAGTATCTGCAACTTATCAGGACCTTAATCAACATTTTTAGGTGAAAAAATACAAAGAGCTGTAATGATAATATTGGAAAATTTAAAAATTACTCTCTCTTCTATGTTTTCACAGCACTTTTTAATGAACTTTCTATAGCAACTAGCATATTATTGAATCATTAGGCACTTGCCTATCAGTCTTCTCTCTAGATTAAGTCATTCTGAGGCCCCTAGAATGGTTTTTGTTCATATCTAGACCCTCAACACTTAGCAACAGGTCTGTCATAGCAGATGTCTGGCCAATATTTGTTGAAAGAAAAAAAAATTCTTTATCATCAATCTCACATCATCCAAAGAAATTCTAATTCTAGAGAGACTATCATTGTGTGTTGCAGACTCATACTTTAACAACTGTATTTAATGAGAATCAGATGCTAATGAATCCATAGATGCTTGCTGAAATCATAGCAGTTCTGTCTGAAAAAGTGTCACAGAGGCATTAACAATAGCTCTCAAAATTCCACCATAAAATCCATCTCTTTCCAAGGCATCAGCCCAGCATTGCTAACTGCCTTGTGGGCTTTCTAACCGGGTTATTTTGGTTTCTGTTTGGTTTTTTTTTTTGGTTGCCTTGGTAAACATTTATTTATTTAAAAAATTTTTTTGCTTAAATTCTTTTATTGGTACATTTTAGGTATACAATTCGTTTACATTTATCATTGAGTGCTTGTACCTGTACATGATGTATCTTGGTTATTTTTTCCCCATTACCTGTGCGCCCTTCACCCCTCCACCCTTCCCTATTTACATACTTCATTTCCATTTTTTCTTCTTTTCTCATAATTTTTCCTTTCCATTCTTTCCTTTCCCCATCTCCTCCCACCACCCCACCCCTTTGGACCTTTTCCTATCTCAAAGTATCAAGTATTAGTTATTAATCCTTTTAGTCCTTATTTACACTCTCAGTTTCTCACACTAGAGAAACTATTTGGTATTTACACGTGTGTCCTATTTATTTCACTTAAGAGTATGGCCTCAATATGCATCCATTTAGCTATAAATGACTCTAGTTTCTCGTTCTTTATGGCTGAGTAGTACTCCATTTTATTAAAAAAACCACATCTTCTTTATCCAGTTTCCAGTTGATGGGCACTTGGGCTGTTTCCAAGCTTTAGCTATTACAAACTGTGCCGCAATAAACATCTAACCGGGTTTTTGTATAAATCATAAAATCAACATATACAAGTCCTAAAAAACTCCTCTTCCTCAAGAGTTATTCCCCAAGAATTATTCTCCAAGAATTTCAAGTTCCTGTTATCTACAGAAAGTGCTATTCTTGAATCATGGACTGGAAATGTCCACACTCTCTGTCTGACACTCAAGTTTCCTGCTCTGACAGTAAGTCATGGGGTCCCAGTGGTTCTCCCTCTGTGCTGTCTCCCTCATTTCTTTCTTCCTGCCAGTCTCTGTCACAGTACCCACTCAACACTTCATCTCTTATGTGAAATACTGCTGCCATACAAGGCTTCTGTTTCTCCATTCATACATCCTAGATACTATTTACAGATAAACTATTGAATCACATCTCCGATCACTCTACTCCAATGTCTCTATCAAACGAAGTTCAAACAATTTAACTTAGATTAAGGGTTTCCTTGTCCTCTCCTCATTCTACTTCTGAGCCTTAAAGTCTGTCCCTTCACACTGATTGCTCCTGTCCACCTGAGCCTTTAACTCAGGCTGCTTCTTCTACCTCCTCTACCCTTCTCTAAACTAAATGTACAAAAATACACATATGTACTCCCAATATAACAATATATATTCCTACAACAAATAATGCTAAGAATTCAACATTTATCTCCAACAAGGCCAAATACTGGATAATTTCATCAACTAATTCTATATCATTTAGTTATGATTCCATATTTACAAAATGTCTCATTCAAATTTGATGAATTTACATTTACTTATAAAAAGATGACTTGGGGTGACATGAAGACAATGAGTTTCCTCTTTTTACAGGAGAGCCAGTACTTGGGCTGTTATAGACAATGGCGTGCTACTCTGGGTGGTTTATTAAATGTTTATCCTTACAGTCTTTACATGATAAAACACAAAATGCATTTTAAAAACCACTTATTTCCTTTGGAAATATTTAATTTTAATATTTAACTTTACATAACAAGACATGATACAGAAAAG
This sequence comes from Heterocephalus glaber, assembly GCF_053883595.1. Classification (NCBI taxonomy): domain Eukaryota; kingdom Metazoa; phylum Chordata; class Mammalia; order Rodentia; family Bathyergidae; genus Heterocephalus; species Heterocephalus glaber. The sequence goes on from NW_028258320.1 coordinate 67,892,851, forward strand.
ATAATCCAATTTGACATCTAAGAGAATAGTGTGAAGAAGAGATATCTGAACACTACAGACAAATGGAAATACTTCAGGGGCTTGCTCTCTACTTACTGCTTCTACTAGCTACCTATAATCTAGAACAACATCCCCTATCTGGAGCTTGACTTTCTTGTATAAGAACATTAATTTCTGTGATATAATGTTCTTTGTGGTTGAAAACAGTCTATGCTTTGAATTTTAAGGATCACTTTCATAAACATGTGAATAAGCTCTTCTGAGAAAAGATATCTTGGCCACTGTGGCTTCCTGTTCTACACTGATGCTGTGCTAAAACTATCCTAAAGTGCAATAATTTCTTGGCACCTGTGCACTCTCAGCATTGATCATAGTCAAAAGTGACCTAAATTCCACCAAGAAGGGAGCACCTCTCTTGGAGCAGGATATGATTAAGCAACTTTAGGAAGAGAGAATGACTTTAATTGCAACTAAAATAATCAAAGAATCAGTGTGTCTTGGGAGTAAAGGGATTCCAGTCAGATCTGAGACCTTGCAGTAGAATGAATAGCACTGTTATTTTGAAATAACAAAAACTGAGATCACAGTTTTCTCTCATTGAGTAAGGGAATAATGAAAACAATAACAAAGAAACATCTTTAAGCTCCACCTTAAAGGGTAAAGCCTCATTCATGGGCTACAGGACTTCTAAGAAAGGTGACAGAAGATAAAAGGTTCAATTTAAGAAGGAACTTTCTAATATGTATAATGTTTCCAGATTAGACATCATTAGTTGATTACTTCATAATGTATTTGAGAGAATTAGTAAAGAGAAGACAGATTATAAACAGGGCCTTAGGGATTTAAATAATGATTCTGCCCTCAAGGAGACTACAGTTTCTTAAAGTTGTATGGTATGTACATAAAGACCTTTAAAACCAGATAGAAGATAAAATTTATGAACTGAGTGAGAAAGGCAATAAATCCAGTGTCGTTGGCAGTGTTCAAGGAGAGGTTGCATGACTATTTGGGGTGACGTAAGAGAGATTTATACATTCAGTAGAAAGTTAAACCACAAAACCTTCAAGATTCTCTCCAACAAATGCTTTGTGGTTTTATTAAGTCCATCAAATCCTGTAGTAAGGATTTTAAAAAACCGGTACTGTCTGATTTTCTGTTCCACTCACATCTCAGTTAAATATTGCTTTTTTCTTTCAGAAATACATGTCTATTTTTATAATATCAATTTTCAATATTATTTATTAGAACAAACATTCTTAATTAATTTACTTAAAACTCACCTACAAATTCATTTAGAAAAACTCAAAAATATTTAAAACAATTTCTAAAAGGCAGATTCACCCCAAGTCATCTTTTCATTAGTAAATGTAAATATATTTTTTCAATATATTCATATTAGACCTTTTAAAAAGTAAGGTTAATTATTTTGGATAACACAAACTAAAAAAATGGGACCAATACAATAAACTTACATATATATCTATAATTTCAAAGTACTCTTCACTACTCTAGCTTTGAGATTAATTGTTCAGAATCTTATTTCACAGTCACTCAACTTTTATTGACTTCAATATTGACAGACTTGGTACAAGTTGTAAAGCCTTATGTGGCATGATACATAATTAAATTACTTTGTCTCATAACATATTAATGTATGCATGTCAGAAAATGCCTATTCACCTCTGAGAAGAATGTAAACTCCATAGTAATTAATGTATTGTGGGGAAAACTATCAGGGTCATAACCACTTTGCTTCTGCCTTATAGAGTGAAGTGCTGGTAGCCACGGGCCACAGTTGAGGGCACTGTAGGCTCAGACTATTCCACTTTGATGTGACTTCTTAAAGTAAACTCATATTCAACTACCCTACTGGGTAAAATTTTCAAGATGTAAGCCGTCAAACTAGATAAAAATAAAAATTAAGCATCCATAGAAACATCTTTTCTGGGAACTACCCACTAATGGTCCAAAAATTTCTCCAAACGTATTTATAAGTGGCTAAATTCATGCATTTTATGTGAGCTTACAAAGTACCAATAATTTTATTTTTAAATGGTCATAGTAAGAAAAACCTTTCACTATTACACACATATACATAAATTCAGTTTAACAGTGATATGTATGGTCTGTATTTGAAACACTGAATTACAAATAAGTAAAGAGCAGAGTCTGGCCTGTTGTTTACATATTAAGATACTTTGTGAGGATGCCCAGAGGTGATAAGGCTCTAGCAACTGATTTAGCCACGCAAACTGATGAGGGGCTGCTAGGTAAACTGGAAAGCAAGTGTATCAATGTATATGTGTCTAGGTGTCCCCCAAGGCCCATGCAGTCATAGGTGGGACTTTTTCAGAGGTGACTGGATCTAGAGTGTGTGACAGTGGAATTGATTCATGCTGCAATGCTAGGGCAGTAGGATTAAGGGTGTGAGTGCTATCCACCCTAAGTACTCTGGATAAGATAAAAGGGGTAGCTGCTGTTAAGGTCCCTTGTTTCTTTGTTACCCTCTGCTTGCCATGAAATGTTCTCTGTGATGTCAACCTGCCTTGGAGCTAGGCGATAATGGACTGAAACCTCTACAAACTATGAGCTAAATACAACTTTCTTCTTTTAACTTTGGGTGTTAGGTATTTTGTCCCACAATAAGAGAAAAGTAACTAATCAAATATATAAGGAAAAAATTCGCTTCTTGAGCTTGGTACAGTAATTATGGTTTCTACCCAGGCCGATCAATGATTTTTCCATTGCTTGGTAAGCATTGCATCTGATCAAAGGTACACAGCTGAATGATAATTATGGACATTGTTATCAATCTAGACAAAGATAAGGCATCTGTCTCCACAGAAACAATATCCTGAGGTCACTGGTCTGGGTACATTTTCCCCGTAGATAGCGCTGGAGATACTCAAAATCCCCACACTTTAGACTCTCTGTTTAAAAGCATCATTTGGGTTATTTTCTTTAATGTAGTCTTTCATCACCCTATCAAGATGGACCATCATACAGAGGCTTAGGTCAGGGCTGAAGTCATTCATTCAGGGGCCATCTAATCACATAAATAAGTAGAGCAGACCAGATGCCAGTCTGATCAAGTATCAGAAGAATAAGCCAAATTACTTTATGTTTCCTGAACAATGACAGAAGTATGTAACACAGTCCAAATTGGCATGTAAGACATTAGCAGTGTTTAAAATTTTAAAGGAAAAAAACACTTTTTTGGAATTCCTTTTTCAATTGTACAGTTTTGATAATGTAGTTCACATTATGACTTTCATTTAGGAAAATGATTGTACTGTGGGCTAATGAGCCAGGTTATTTCTTGCCAAATTAGTTTTGCAAAGGTATAACTTAAACAAATAAAATCAAACATCTGAGTAGCTGTTTTTGAATGCCTTCAGAGTCTACAGGTTCTAGTATCAATCAAATATTGAGTCTACTGGTTCTCATATCAGCTGAAAAGACCAAGATTTTGATCTACTTTTCATTGTTAGGGATTGAGTAGGAATTTTCCCCTTGAATGACATAAAATTGTCCAGAAATAACCCTTAGCATTCAGCTACAAAATCTGTGTGGTATAATCCACCATACATTTTATTCATAAAAGATGCCACAGAGTATCTAGATTTCAGCCACGGAATTTTATCTGGCTAGAAGTGTTAATTACTACACATTTATGATATATTACATTTTTAATTCTTGTCAATATCACCAATTAAATATCACTTACTAGATGGTATTATTTGTGCTCTCATCATTTGTAATAAACTACTGCAAGCAATTAAACTGTATCTGTACAATTTTTCTGTACATGCTCAGACATAATTTTACTATACTGCTCAAGAGAATTTACAGTAAAATTTATATTTACAAATAATTTTCTCAAACTAGGGGTATGACAAATGCCTGCAGTCTCAGCACTCTGGGGGGCTGAAGCAGGAGGATCGCTGTTTTGAGACCAGCCTGGGCAACTTAGGGAGCCCCTGTCTCAAAACGTTTTTTAAAGGCTGGGAACTCATCTAAGTGATAGAACACTTGCTTGCCATGTTCAAGGCCCTGTGTTCAATCCTAAGTACCACAGCCCCCCCACACACACATACATACATACATACACAAATGCTTTTATCAGTGCATGGCACAATTTCTGTAGCATTTTATTGTGTTCTTTTATATAGGATCTATAAAAGCTCTTGATATCTTGATATCTGGGTATTTTTTCACTTCATATGTAACCTCATTTATGTGGCATTAGATATTTTATTCATCTTCAAAAATAATTGCTTGTTCAAGTTCAGTCCTTTTCTCAGTTTAACTTCTCCATCCCTCATCTTCTCTATATTGCAGTCAGACTTTATGATAGTTTATCTCATAATGATCTCTTAACTTGTGGTTCTTCCAATACAATCATCTTTGATGTATTTGCATATTACACACGGGGAAATATCCTTCACTTCCTCAAAGAAAAATAATCTCTTCTACTGTGCTTGAATTAAACTTCACTTTCCCACATTCAGCAAATATATGGGCATACAGAAGCAATTAACTTTTAATAGGAGAAACAAGTGCAAGTGATAACTGAAAACAGCTTCAGTGTGACAACAGGGAGTAATGGTGCTTGTGGCTATCAAGACACCAAATGCCCCATAAAGAAATAGCTGCTGCTGCTCCATATGGAAGAGGTGACTGATTGCTTCCATGCAAGAATGCAGGTCCAGTAATATCAGAATTGATTTTTTAAAAAGAGAAGATGAAAAATGATTGGTTCAATTAAAAATCAGACCTAAACTAAAGTAAACTAAAAAGCAGAACAGGTAAAGAGGCCAGAAGAACACATCATAAATCTTGAAGAGCCCCACAGAAAACCAGTGTGCAATTTCTCTGTTAAAGAATTTTATATTTTCATAGAATTCTACTTTTGTGAAACTGTTATCAGTCACATCAAATGGGATACTGTATCTTCCCCCAAAATTCAAATTTGCAAAAAGTTTTACAGATGCTATACTGTGAATCTCATATTTTTATTATTCCAATAGGTTTTTCCTACCACTGCAGTTGCCTGTTACATAATCACGCATCCGCTGTCATGGAGATGATGTCAGGTGGTGCAGCACAGCCACAGATGCAGGATTTACACATGGACACAAGATTTAAACCAGAGGCATAACCCTGATAAAGGGGATCAAACTGGCCATTGACAAAAGAACAGGACTAGCTCTTATGGCACCACGATGGTGGGCTAGAGGCTAATAATTTTCCAGGGGGTCATTAGCAAGGTATTTTGGAGACTTTCCCTTAATGTTTTAGGCGATTTCCTCCCAGGGTAAGATACAAATCAGCAGCTATTCTCATCCTTGTATAGAGTACTTTGTACTTGCAGTAAGAGTGGGAGATAAGAAGAAGGCACATGCGAAACACGTTAACACTCCACTTTAGTGGGTATCAAGTCATGGATTAAGACCTGAGAATCCACATCTCTTGTCCCCTTAAGTCTCTCTCTCCCACTTTATGCAAATTGTTTTGGAAATTCAGTAGAAATTATTAAAATTTTTAAAACTCTGAGGAAGTGTGAAGCTTCTGTGTAATTCTCAGGTCCCTTTGTTGTCCTATTATCATCTCTACACAATCTCCCTCCTGAATTCTTCAGGAATTCCAACCTTTTCTGGTTCTTTTGTGCAGGTCACTCTTCTCTATAACTTTTGCCACCGAACTCACACACAGAAATCAATCAAGGTCGTCAGAAGCACAGAAGGATCTATTCTGCAAGTCAGGTAACCAACCTTCTATTATTCTAAAATTCTGTTATTACATTTTTTACAGGTAACTTGTCTTGGGCAACTCACTTAACTGTCCGGTTTTTTCACACATAAAATAGAGACGTATCACCTACTGAACCAACTTCACAGTTTTTAAAGTATCCTGTGAAATAATAAGTATATAAGGGCACATAAGCTTTTAAAATTTAATACATTATCAAGAAAGATTTTGGCTGATATCTCAATGAACAATGTGTATAAAGAATGTGACCCAGTTTGCCTCACAATGTAGACCAAATTTCAGTGTAATCACTATAATGAAATTTCTCTTGTTAAGATAGAAATAAACTTTTCATACGCTATTTTCTTTTCTTTTTTTTTTGGTACCAGGGATCGAACTTGGGTCCTTGCGCTTGCGCAGCAGGCGGCGAAACCACTGAGCTAAATCCCTGGACCCATACTCTATTTTCTTAATTGACAATCTATATTCAGCTACTTTCAAACTATGAATGCATGAAGATGAAAAGTGGTATCTGAATTTTAGTTGTATAAGGACAAAAGAACTAATCTTAGATCAGCCAATCTAAGATTTAAAAATATGAAAATTTACACTTTTAGGATTTTTGCTCTAGAGAAACATGAATATTTGTGGATATCTTTTAAAGTGACATTTTATGCTAAAATCCTTTGTCCTTCATTAACCTGAAGGATAAACATAGACTTTTAGTTCAAGTAAATACCAAATGAATAAAACAGCAATGTAGCATCAATAATATACCAATCTTAAATAATAGCATTCTAAAATTTTAAGCCTTTCATCCAACAATGAGCAAATCTCTTTCTAGAAAAATCAATGCACTCTTTAGTGTGTTGCTTAGCTACTGTTGCTAAGCTTTTAAAATTTTTATTTTTCTTGGAATGGAATATAGTGTCATATAATCTTGGGTTCCTCTTTCCCTACTTTATGTTATATTTATATAAAACTGATAATCTACACAGATATATTCTTTTTAAAATAATTACACATGCAAGTGCTTAGAGTTTAAATTGTTTTAAATGTTTACATAATTTTTTAAACACTGAATTCTCACAGAAGTTTGGGGTTATTATCCATGCAGAGCTGGAGAAGCAGCCTCAGAACTAGGATCTCTCTGACCATCCTCCAGCTCTATCTCTCTTGATTATTTTTTATCTTTTTCTCCTGAAAGGCTGAGAGAGGCTTTTTCTGATGTTTTCTTCTCTAAGGAAAGCTCTTTCCCAGAAAGAATGTAAGTGTTGTGACATTTCATTAACCAGAATTAATCACTGGAGAATAAACTGAAAATCAAACCACTGCACCTAGAGTCAAAGGAACTTTGTCCCAGACCACTGTCTCTTTTCAATTCCCCTGAAAATCATTTATCACCCCTCAAAAATGCTTAGAGTGCCTCCACTTCCATTTCTTCTATGAAGAAGATATCAGTCATCTGCTCCTTGAGTTTCATATTTATATAGCTCCTGCACTCATATACACATTGAAAAAATTGTATTCTTCTTCTCCTATTGATCCATCTATTGTGAGTCAAACTTTCAGAGAGTAAGGGATGCTCTACATTCTGGAAAGTAATATTTTCCCGAACTGATTTTCAAAAATCATAATATGTTCTGTCACCTCTCAATTGTAAGCTCCTAAGTGATATAAACCAGGGTTGTATATAATCTAATTCCTCCATTACACTGTGACTTCTTCGAGGGCAGGGCCTTGTTCTACTCATCATTTTACCTCCAGTACCTGGCATAGTAAGAGAATGAGGAAAAGGAGCAGAGTAAGAATGTTGAAGGAATTAATGAATGAGTGAAAGGTCATGGGTATTATTTGTAGACATAACCAGATTTTTTTTAGAAAAGAAATGAAGATAACATCTCATCAACTAAGACTGGAGGGTTACCTTTGAAGAAAAAATAAGATGAATCATTTTTATTATCATGTTAAATAAAGAAAAATTAATGAAAGTCAACCTAAAATTGCATTCATCTATTGAGATCTGAAATGATGGGTTGGTATGAATAACTATAGGATAAGATGAAAGAACTAGCATAAGATTAGCAACTAACACAAAATTTTACATGTCCCATTTTGATCAACTGTTGGAATGTCTATTTCTTTTATAGTCTTTGTTGAGTACATGGATATTCAATATTTTAGAATAAGAGGGAATTGTCTATATGGAAGAACAGGCTTACCTTCTATTTATTTTCTAAAGACAAACATGGAATTCTATTGAAAAATAAACTACAGAAGAAAGAGGAGATAAAAGCTTTGTCAATATGCCTGATCTCCATCCTGGTATTTATTTATTTATTATTTACTTATTTATACTTAGATGAGGGGACCATAGATGCACAGCACTTCACCAGGTAATCCTTTGTTTTAAAATGAGTACTTTGGGATACACTAAGACTGATGTTGATCAGAGCATGTCCCAGGATTTGACAAATTTCCTTTGTGAAAAGGAAATAGAGGTCCTTGAACAGTTTACAGAACAAATTTACATATTTTAGTGAGATCTCTTATTATTTTACTTAGAGTTGCACCTTGATTATTAGAGCCACAGAATCAGACATGGTTCAGAAATTGTCTCTTCAAAACTAGAGCCAAGAACTAGGTTACTTATGTTAAAGACCCATATATCTGTTTCTACATTTCAATTTCTTTCATATTCCTTATATGACATAAGATGAAAGTCTAATATGATGTCCACTACTTTGTTAGTTGGCTTTCTATTACTGTAATAAATACCTGAGATAAGAAACTTATAAAGAGAAAAGTTTTATTTCCACTTAAATGCTTAGATATTTTGGTTCCTGATCAGTTGATCACATTGCTTTGGGCCTGTGGTAGTACATCATGGTACTACATCAAGGGAGGGTATGGTGAAGAAAAACTGCTTACCTCATGGCTGGGAAGTGAGAGAAAGAGAGGGAGACCCAAAATCCCCTTCAAGGGCATGATCCCAATGGTCCAAAGACCTCCCATTAGGCTCCATCTCATAAAGGCCCCTCCACTTTCTAGGAGGGCTTTTACTAAACAGACCTTTGGAAGTCACTTAGGATCCAAATTATAGCAGCAATAAAATCTTCCTGACTGAACTCAGCCCGTACAAAATCACCTGCCTATGATATCACACAACCAAGCATCACAATTGCTAAAGAAACACATTCTAATAGCAATGTCCATATTACACTGGCAGAAAGCTGCTGCCGTAGTCAGCAGGAATATAAGAAATTCATGCAACAGAACACAAGGAGGGACACCAAATTTGCCTCTGACTATGTGTTAGCTAAACCTTTATCTACAAATTCAAGGATGTAGTGTGAACATTTTTCTCAGGAAGTATTACTTTCATCGAACCTGTTGTTAGGGCATGGACTTAGTAATATTATAATGTTTATGATTGGTGTGAAAATTTATGAGATCTTGACAATCAAAGTGTCTTACTCAGAAGGTCTAGAAAAGGTCACAGGGCAAAGGAACATGAGCAATAGCTTTCAAAATGGCCACAACTGAGCTATGTCTGTTGCAGTTCTTAGAAGTCAATTAGCAGTGAATTCTTCCTCACATGGTCTGGCACAGTGATCACCAGCAGAGCTGAGATAACTAATAATGGTACAGAGAACAATAGCAACCCAGGCTGGCAGGGTGACGTCTTTGGAAAGTATCTTGGAAAACAAGGCATTGTGATGAATATCTGTAGTCTCACCACTCAGGTGACTAAGGCAGCAAAATTTTTCATTCGAGACCGGCCTGGGCTATATAGCAAGACTCTGTCTTAATTTTTTTTTAAAAGAAAGGAAGGAAGAAAGAAAAATATTTTGAGAAAGAAGTGATTTATACCAGTAAGAACCCAGGTTTAATAAATTGCTAATATGACCTAAGCAAGTTATTGACAACTTTTCTAAAATATAACCTAAGAAACTAGTAACATAATGTGAACTGAGATGTTTATACATAAAAGTTAATCTAATTTCATCCGGATTTAGACATTACACCAATTTATTTGAAAGGTAAACTGTGCATTTCTTGCTATAAAATACTGAATATCAATTAATTTAATGAAAAAGAGAGTCTCAGTCCTTTCAAAAAGATCCTAAACCTAAAACCACAGGAACATTTTCAGAAGCCACTAAAGGCTCATCAAATAAGAACCTAAGCACTCATATTTAGTTCATACAAGCTGCTCAGTTTTTACCATATTTTTATAAATGTGAACTACTGCTGAATTATTTTAAGACCCACTAGAAAAATGTTGTTTTATGATATTAAATCCACCAACACAAGAGATGCTTTCTGGAATATCAAGCAGGTACGGAGTCCTGAATTTGTGCCAGAACAATAAAAACATAAACCATAATTTCTTCTGCTTCACATTTAGAAATCAGATGGTTTTGAGGGTAAATGTTCATTCTTAAAGCACATCATCTACAAAATGGGACCAAATAAAAGAAGCCTTTGATTCTATCTCAGAGTCAAACAGTGCTAGAATTATGCCTCTAGTTATATCTATATAACTTATAGTGTTTACAAGCTATATTCTGGACTAAAAGGAAAATATATATGTTTTGGACTTGTGACCAGAGAGATGCTATAGTGAGAGATTTAGTGTAAATGGCTAAGCCTGGAGAAGGACAACAGTGAATAGATAAATACGACTTGAACTTTCTGACAGGAATGGTAAAGAGAAACTCAGCCTTACTCACGTGGAGTCAGATATCAGTGCCTTAGTGGAGAGGAAGGATCCAGAGAAACAGTAGATTAGTGATCAGGATGCCAGAACAGAGTCCAGTGATTTATCCTTCCTCTCAAATAGAAAAGGGACAAGAAAGAGGCAAGAGAATCAAACACTAGAGATGTACAGAAAGAAAATGAAAAACAGCTGACAGAGACACATCAGTAAAACCCATACCTCCCCAAATTCTACAGTAGCCTACAAGGGTGCAATCCAAAGGTGTAAATCAAACAATTATCTTTGGCTCTGAGCCAAGCAGCAAAACAGACTTTTATCACCCAATCACAGTTGTATTGTAGTTACCTGCAACTGAGAGATCACAGTTTCTGAGGTTGAGTCTTAATAAACAAGTAGTATGTTTCAATTGTTATTAGGCAGTCTGTAAAGTAAGAGATTATTTGAACCACTCTCATAGTGGATTATAGCAAATGGTCAAGCTGGAAAGATGATGCATGCAATAATACTGAAGAATACCATCAAGATTCATCAGGCTTCTCATCATTCTACAGGCTCACACGTCCCATTTTAGTCAGGATTTGACCACTGAAGACAAATGGAATGGTGCTCATTCTTACTTCAGCTTTGGGGAACAAACTTAGAGGACTCACAATACAATTCTGAAAGCTGTTCTCCCTCTGCTTACCCTTTACTCATTTTTAGTAACTTGACTTTTGTAAAGACCCCTGGAGTTGGACCAGGGTTGTTTTCTGTTTTAAATATTAAGAATCTAATTTTGAAATATACAGTACAAAGTGAAGATGAGACAGTATCTTTGGATTGGCCAATTGAAAAATGTTTTTCTCAAGGAACCCAGTAATACCAAAACCATGAGATTACTTGTTAGCTTTTACTAAATATTGGAATTACTTGGGGAGCCTTAATACCTTGGCATGAGTTTTTGATTGCTTATTTTAGTTTTGTTTTTGTTAAAAATTTAGATGGATATTCTTGAAGATGGAATAAAATATACAAGGATACACATCATTAGAATGCCAATATTCAACAAAGTAGGACTAAATGGGAGTTTCCTCAAATTTGATAGCATTACAAAACAAGCTACAGCTAGCATAATACTTAACGGTAAAATATTAAACTCTTTCTCTCTAAGATTAGAAACAAGGTAAGGATATTTTCTATCATCATTTGTACTGAACAATGTACTACTACTTGTTAGTGCATTAAGGCAAGAAGAAGAAACAAAAGGCATGTAAACTGGAAAATAAGTTGTTAAATTGTCATTATTTACAAATGATGTCAGAAAGTATATAAAAATCCTATGGCATCTTCATAGATCTAAGATAACAAGTGCATTTAGCAAGATTACAAAGTATACAAGCAATATTAAAATTAATTCTATTTCTATATACTAGTAATGTATAATTATAAAATTAAAGAGTTATAAAGTACAAAGGCATAAAAAAATCAAATACTTTGGAGAATATCTTTCAAATAATGTACAAGATTTCTAATTGAAAAGTCTGAAGTGTTACTCAGATGATAGAACACCTAAATAGAGAAATATGTTCATGAATTGGAAGAGACAGTATTGTTTGGATTTTAAGTCTTTCCAATTTAGTCTCTGTACTCAGTAAAATCCCTGTAAAATACTAGCAGGATTTTGTGAGGAAATACACATTGATTCTAAAATTTATATGAAAATGCAAAGGAGAGCCAAAAGAATCTTGAAATACCGGCAGAGTTGGAAACAGGGCACTGCCTGATTATTACTTAAATTTACTGTAATCAAAACACTGTGGTACTGATACAAGATAGACATACAGATTAATGGAACACAATAGAGAGGCCAGAAATATACTTTATCTGTGGTGTTGCTAGTCAAAAAGTGATGGCTTCACAAGGAAAGGGGAGTGAATAGTTAACTGGGAAAGGGCATGAGGAAACTTTCTTACAGTGATGGGATGGATACTTTATCTTGTTTTGGGTGATAACACTGCACAAATATTTATATTTGTCAAAACTTATCTATCACATTCACCATGATACCTATTTTTTTAAAAAAATAGATAGAAAATGTTAGTGAGTATGCGAAGAATTGAAATTTTACATTCTGATGGATGATAAGAATGGAAAATGGTATAGCAGCTGTAAATAACAGTATGAGTGCTCCTAAAAACACTAAACATAGGTGCACCATCTAACCTAGGAATTCACTATTGAGCATACATCCAAAAGAATAAGAAAGATTCACACAAATACTGTATACCTTTGTTCATAGCAGTAGTGTTCATAATACACAAAAGGTGAAAGCAATTCAAGTGTCCACTGGTGGTGAATGCAAAAACAAAATATGGGATTATACACAATATGGATATTATTCAGCCTTAAAAAAAGAAATCCTGCTGGGCTTGTTGGCTCCCACCTGTAATACCCGCACTCAGGAGGCTGAGGCAGGAGGATCATTGCAAGTTCAAGGCCAGCCTTCTCCACATAGTGATACCCTGTTTCAAAAAACTCCCCCCTCAAAAATTCAGATACAACCTACAACATATATGAACCCTGAAGCATCTTGATTTTAACCACGTGAGCTCCATTTCTTATTTTTGACCTGTAGAATTGTAATATAATATATGTATATAGACTTAGGCCATTAAATGTCTGCTAATTTCTCACAGCAGCAATAGGAAACTAATAAAATTATCACTGTCTATGAATCCATATATAATATCTAGACATATACATGTGCAAGATATACATCATAGATTTAAACATAAACATTCACAAATGTAAAATAAATATTCTTCAATTTTTAACTATTACAAAATATTAATATTTAGGGCATTTAAAAAACTATAAATGTTACATTCTTGTTCACAAATATTCACACTACACATCCTGGTTACCAAGTAATACTTGCTGGGTTATAAGTTAATTCTCTGAAAATATTGTAACAGAAGAGCATGCCTTCTATTTTTAACTTAAAGAATTCTCACATAATCTTGTTTAATTTTTGCCTCATTGTTAGATAAATTGTATCTTGATTTTATTTGGATTTTTAAATTATAAATGAGTTTGAGCATCTTTTCATATGAATATTAGGATTTGTATCTTTTTCTTTTAATTATTAATATCCCTTGACCATTTTTTTATTAGTTTCATTTTATTAATTTTTAAAGTTCTCTGTTATTACTATTAACCCTTATCACCCCATCAGTTGTTGCAAATATATTTTCCCTGTTTTTCGCATTTGTGAGTATGTGTGGTGTTGGATATTTTTTGTTGTAAGTATTAGAATCAGATGAATACTTATGAAGTGTCTGGCACAGGCATTCATTTAATGCATGGGACTTATGCTATGAATTCTTTTTTTTTTTTCTTGAGTTGCGGTCTTGCCACATCTCCGAGTCATCCTTGATCTCACCATCTTCCTGTCGTAGCTTCCTTAACTTCTTTGCTATCTCTACCTCCTGAGTAGCTGGGATTATAGATGTGTGCCACCATGGCCGGTTTTATTGCTATTAATCCTATCTGTGAGTGGAGGGGTGGCTGATACTATCAGCATACTCATCTGCCTCAACCTTTGAAGTCATTTAGGAAACTAAACACTTCATTTTCTTTATACTTCTGACTTATTTGGAACTCCACTCCCATCCCACTCCCCTGTCCTGGAGAGCTATTTCTTTCTAATTCTCATATTCTGCTACTAAAACAGTTAAATTTAAATCTTCTAATGAAGCTGTTTTAATTAAACTAATTCATACTAAAATATACTATTTTTTATGATAAAGAGTAGAAAATAATTTAATGACTCATTCTTGAGAGTAAAATATCCTCCAAGGAGCAAAACTGTAACAGGTGTCAGTCATCCTTGCAGTTACTGTCTCATGCTCCTTGATAAAAACAATGGGCAATGGACAAGAAATGAAGAATGCTGATGTAATACACTGTATTCCCCATGTATACTTTCTGCCATAAGGGAAAATTTTTTATGGACTTACCTTGCTTGGCTTGATCGAATGGCTTTAATTCAATAATAATATACAATCTCTGCAAATGCTGTTTGATAAGATGGGCACATTTTAAGAAGTTTCATAGGGGCTAGGGATTTAGCTCAGTGGCGCCACGCCTGCTTGCAAACACAAGGTCCTGAGTTTGATTCTCAATATGGGGCAGGGGGCGGGGGGCGTCAGGGGCTTCGTGTAAACCTATGAAAAAACAGAGCTTCACTGAGGAATCAAGAGAGAATGAGAAACCTGAATGCCAACTACACTTGCAAATGAGGCCTTTCAAGGAACAAATCCTAATTACTCAGGTATGCCCTACTAATGAGTCCTTTACCTACCAAAGACATTTTCCTTTGGCTTGAATTAATTAAGTGTAAGTCAACTGTCTTTCATTGAGATTGTTCAGCCACTGGGAAGAGAAGAAAGCTGAATATTAACATTCTAATTATGTATATCCTTAGATGTCCTATTCTGTTTTCAAGTATTCTCAGCTAAAGTTTTACCAAAAATAGTTTTTTCTACAGAAAACTACTAATCACTTTGTATCAGTCAGTGCTTACTAGAGAGACAGACTTCATGTAAGATATACAAATATATAAGCATTTACAAGATTGGCTTACAATGGCTGACTGCAGTCAGGTGAGGAAGAGTGCAGAAGGTCTGTCTGTCCACTGGAGACCAAAGGATCCAGTCGAAGCCTGGAGCTCACTGTGGTGTCCTCTGCGAGGCCAAAGGGTCTGCGCTGGAGGCTGACGCGTCTGTGCAGGGAGGCTGAAGGTTCTGTCTAGAAGGCTGAAGCATCTGTGCTGGAAGCCAGGAAAGGACATCCGAGGTGCAGGTGAAGACTGGAGCTCCTCCAAAGAAACAGAAGCGAGCCTTCCTTCTTTGTTTCCCCTCTATACATACCATTCTGGGGACAACCTTGTTGGTTGGTGCCACTCACACCCGGGGTGGGTCTTCTGTTCTGAGTAAATCCCCTCAGCCACATTCACAACTATAGTGACCCAATTTCGTTAGGCATTTCCTACTCAAATTGACAAAATCAGTGAACTATCATACACTTACTAATAGTTTTTATACATTTTTATACCCTTAGTATCTAGCACTTAATGAGCCTGCCCCAATTATTATTTAATAAACATTTTTGATGAATGAATATAAAGGAATATAAATGAATGAAGTTAGGTAGTACTCGGCAGTATGAACATCTTTTGTAGTTTTATCTTTTTTTAGCATTTGAAACAATTGTCTCTTATTGAAAGCTCTATTGCTAGTCCTCGTCAGTGTCACACTAACTTGCTTTTTTTCTGTCTCTTAAGACGATCCTCACTGCTTTTTGCTGTCTCTTCCTCCTCTAATGGCCCTTAATTTTTGGTAATTCCTCCAGAGCCTGTTACAGGCCTTCTTCTAAATCTACTGGTTCTCCTTAGGCCATTTCATCTCCAAGTCTTTAATTACTGTCCATAGTTGACAACAAATCTTAATTTCCAACCCACATCCCCCGCTCAAGAGACAGATCATATTTCCAACTGCCTCTGGATCTCTCCACTTGGATATCTTACAGATGCTTTGTATGCATCACATGAAACTAGAACTCACTGTTTTTCCCCTTCACTGCCCTTCAATCTGTCACTGCTTGACAGCACCTATATCAATAAACACTACTCCTATGCAACCTAGTATTCAAGCTAGAAACATAGTAGTCATGTTTGATTCCTTCTTCCACATTCTTCCTTCCTTTCTACCATGCAGTCTTAATTCTATGACTTAAATGGGTTTCTCCTCCCAATAATTACCACATGACTTTTGTCCAAGTCATTTTGAATTTCACCTCATATTACTACAATGGTTTCCAATCTCCCTGCTCTGAGTTTTGCTTACCTTCAATTTCTTCCCCAGTGATAGTCAAAATGAATTAAATGTAAATATAATTAAAATACTTCGCTCATTATCCATGAGGTAAAATCTAAACAGTCTAAGTGGCTTATAATGCATTCCAAGATCAGGCCTAGGCTTACCTTTTTTTTTTCTTATATGTGATTCAGATCACTGAGTGCTCTTGGTGTATCTCTTGCCTCAGGGGTTTCACAGAGGCCATTCTCTCTTCTTCAAAAATCATCACCCACCTCCACTCCACTCTTCTTAATGTTAACTCATTCATTCTATTTGTGTCAGTTTATCACTCTCAAAATAGTCATTACCTCATCCCTGTTTTCCCAGTACCTTTTTAAAATATGCATCATAAAACTCAACATATACTTTGAAATTCTTTCTTCATTAATTTTTTTCCACTTAATCTTTGTTAGTTCAGGGACAATGTGTTTCTGGAATACCATCTTTCCAGCATTGGCATTATGTCTGGCAGTGACAATAGAAACTTAATATATGTTGACTAAATGAATAACAAGATTTCAAAAAACAAAATAGTCTCTGCCCTCAAGGAGTCTGGAAAAAACAGAAAATAAGAAGATACACTATAATCAAATACAAATGATGTGTCATAATTTAAGTATATATAAAAGTTAAAAGGAAATTAAAGGATTGACTAATGCTGCCTGTAGCTGAACAGGCAAGAAAAGATTTAATGACACCTGAATCAACTTTGAAGAATATGCAAACTTCTGGAGTGGCAAAACTTTTAGAGCTTTCAATGACAACAGACAGCCCACTGCAGCATGCGTGCCATAGGTTTGCCACCAATGGCTCAGAATATGTAAGGTGTTTTCTGGTAGTGCCTGACATTCATTCTTCCTTCTTGTGGTAACAGCACTCCCATTTTCTACTAGAGAACTATGCCTCCTCTTTCTCAGTGTATGAAGTTTGCATTAAGCTGACTGTATTCCTTGCCCTGTCCCACAGACTCACCTAGCTAATCAGGATCACGGGGAGAGATTCAGGCATTGGCACCTAGTTCAAGGCAGGCTAATGACAGCCAGTTGAGATACTTGCTAGAAGTATTGGATAAAGGTATGCTGACCATTGGGATAGTTAGACTCACAGGAAAATAGTTTGAAGCTGCCAGGAACTACTTTGCCACCACAAGGGCAGAGTCTGCCTAGATACGAAGCTGAAAGAACCAATCGAGGAGTAGGACAGACTGGTCTAATGACTTTCAACCCTTGTATCCAGCTGTACCTATAGTCAAGATGCATTCTAGGACTTCCTAATTAAGTGAGGGAGTACAATCCTATTTTGGTTTTTGTAACTAGTTTAAGTGGGGTACCTGGTCAATCTCCAAGTAAAAACATTCCAACTTATTCAGTATTCAATACATATCTATTAAAATGGATAAAAGGTTAATAGGCAGGAAACAGGAGATGAGATTCCAGGTTAAAGGAATAAACAGTATAAGCAAAATAGGAAACTTAGTTTTAATATGGCTTAACTGAAACTTTCTTGAAAATGATGGCAGCATTGTGTGTTAAAGGTTTATTCCCCGACAGTGGCATTATTAGGAGGTGGTAAAACCTTTCAGAGTGGAAAGTCTTGGAATCATCTGGAGTGTGCCCTTGAAGGTGATAGTGGGACTTCAGCCCCTATCTCTTCCTCTTTCTTTACAGCCTGGAGATTATGCTAATGGTTTTGCTGTTTAAACTGCTGCCACAATGTGCCCTCTCTCACACACAGAGGTCTTAGGGCAACAGGTCAGCCCAAACATTAATTGAAATCTCCAAAATTGCGAGCCAAAATACTTTAAAGTTGATTTATCTCAGTTGTATTTTTATAATAACAGAAAGCTAACAGGCCTCCCCTGTGCCTCTCAAACTGTCACACATAAGAAATATGGTACATTGTAAAGGAATAGTTTGACCAGGTTTGTTCATGGAAGACTAATTTGCTCATGCACTGAAAAAAAAAAAAAGACTCCAGACAACATTGCAGAACGCAATTACATCTGTATTAAACTATTAGAATCAATCCTTAAACCATTCATTTTGGTGTCATTCTTCCTGACAAACATCAGGAAACAATTCCTATTCTTTATTAATGTCAAAGATTTGCATAACGTGTGCTATATTCCAATAGCACGCATTAGGAGCAAAGCACTGCCAACTCATGATGAAATGATTTCACTACTTCTTCTGCGTAATCAAATTATGCAGAAGAAATCTTCTCAATTGGTCTCACATAATTTCAATATTACTGCTATTCTCTAGACACAAAACCTAACTTCTGTTTCCTTCTTGTTTGCCTGCTGTTTTTTGAGCTGGGTTCTCGCTATATTACCCAGGTTGGCCTCAAACTCACAATTACCCCAACCTTGGCTGCCTAAGTAGCTGATTACATGTGTGTACTATCACAACTGGCTCATTTGTGCTTCTTAACATAACATGGTTCTATTCAAGACAGTCTTATTTATAATATACCTTTCTTTAATAAGCAACAAAAAATGGGGAGGGGGTGTTGCTACAGAAGCTAAATGCAAACCAGGTTCCAGGACCAGAGTTGGCTATTGCCACACTCATGGAAATTTGAGCAAAGAATTTGTTTTTTCTTATCTTCTTGTACTATAAATAACAAAAATGAATGTCTTCATCTTTGTTCTAATGACTCTTAGACTGACAGTATTAGCCTTTTTAAAAATTACTATTAGTAATTTTATTAATTAGTAATCTAGTAATTTATTAGTAATTAGTGAATTTTCAAAATTACTATGAAGAAATATCTGAAGCTGGGTACTTATAGTTTTAGCTCACACTATGTTACAGCTTACAGTTTACAGTTTTAGCTTGCACTATGTTATTTGGAAATCCAAATAAAACAGCACATCTCTGGCAAGAGAGCTGTTGAGTGCATTGCTTCATGGTAGATGACACCACAACTCCAGGAGCGTGAACAAAAAGGATAGATCACATTGACAGACAGGAAGCCACAAGAACATTAATCTCCTCTGAGGGTATATCCCCAATAACTGAAGGAACTCCCTTTAGGCCCCACCGGTTAAAGGTTCCACTACTTCCATTCACCACACTGGTGATGAAGATTCTGCCACATAAATCCTTAGGAAGAGAACAACATCCAAACCCCCTTGTCACCTATCAGGTTATATCTGGTTTCTAGTGAAACCAGCTAGACCTTCTCTGCATTTATTGTATGGGGTAGGGTGAAAGGAGATCAAATAAAGAATATATCGTGCCTTTAATATTTTTCTAAGTTTTTTTTTTTTTTTACCGTGGTTAACACTTATTCATTCAGTCTTCTTTTTGGAAACATCTTCTCTTGCTGCCACTATAATAGGATTTATTGCTGTGTAAGTCTTGTGCCCACCAGCTATAATCCTGGGATTTATCTTCTCCATGTCTAGGTTTTCATCATCTTCCTTGTGAATTGGTAAGGCAGTTGTTGGACAGGTCATCAAAGTATGACTTTTGGGAAATACAAAGTTATTCTGATTTGTGATTCTTCAGGAGATATTATGGCTTGTATCTAGATATCCTTCCAAAGCCTTTTGTGCTCATAGGTGGGGCTTTTTGGAGGTGGCTGGACCTATGGTATGTGAATGTAGACTAACGGTATGATTACTAAATTAGTCCACTGATTGATTTAGCACAGTTCTGGGTGTGGGTAATGTCAAAACCCACCCTGGGTGTGGGTAGCACCACCCAAAAGGCTTAAGATGGGATAAAAGGGAAAGGGAGGCTTGTTGTTCCTGATTCACTGCCTAGCTGCCTTCTGCCTGACACACCATGAACTGCTTTTCCTCTGTGACACCTCCTGCCATGCTGCTCTGCCTTGGAGCCAGCCAACTACAGACTGAAACCTCAACAAATTGTGAGCTGAAATAAACTTTTCCTCCTTTAACTTGTGAGTGTCAAATATTGTGTCTCAGTGATGACAAAACTAACACAGTAGACATATTTTCCACTTTAGAAGTTTGTATTAGGTCCTTATCTTTGTTCTGAGTATTCTGAAATTTTGTTATGATGTCATGTGGAAAGTAAGTCTAATGCTTTCCACCGGTTCTTTAATGGGCTCTCTGAATCTAAAACTTCATGTCCTTTAATTCTTAAAAATTTCCTTTTCTCTTTTTTTCTCAACTCCTATTATTCAGATATTGAACAAAATAAACTGATTCTCTTATCTTTTTCCCTCATTTTTTCTCTTTTAAATCTACATTCTAAGAGATATCTTCAGCTTTTAATTTTTACTAATTTTTTAAAAACTGCTAACTTACAGTAAATTTAACTTATTTAAAGCATTCTAAAATCACAAGTATCTTCTCTCATCTCTCTGAAGATATCAATGATTTTTAAAAAGTTTTAATCCCCTTGTCTTTTTTCCAAATTGCTTTTTCCTTTAGTTTTTTGGATAACTCTTCATGTTGGAGAGGACTCATATATGTGAACGTTGTGTGCTTCAGAGAAGCTCTAGAATTAAATGAAAATTCTAAGTACATGGATAGATTGTCAATTCTGGGCATCATTCTAGGGTCATCTGGCTAGCTGTTTAATTGAAACCCTCATCAACTCTTTTCTTTTGTGAAATTTATCAGACTGTATTCTAATCTTTTGCATATAGGAGTGGTTTTCAAATGAGTGAGCTTTAGAATCACCTGGAGAGCTTGTTAAAATATTGCTGGGCTCTACTTACAGAGTTTTGGATTCAGGAGGTTTGCAGAAGGGCTGTAAAATTTGCATTTCTAACAAATTTCTAGATGATATTGATACTGCCAGTCCTGAGACCACACTTGAATACACTGGCCTGAAGGATATAAATGTGATTACTTAAAGTGAGACCTGAATAAGAGTAAAAGGTTGGAGATCACAACATTCAGAATACAAAGCTTGATCCTTCTGTTTTCAGTAATGATACAGTATTCTATTCTCAACAGTGCCTGGTGACTTCAGTCTAAAGACCTTCTATTTTCTCCAGAAAATAAAACTACAATTTTCTTCCAAAGTAGTAAGAGGCTGTTCCCCAGATAAAGCAGGGAATAGGATCTGAGGATTTCAGTATTTCTTAAATATACATTTAAGCCAATCTCTTTCAGTTCCACCTTTATATCCACCCACTTCCAAAGGTACTGAGCACTGCCACTTTTCAGTGTTTTGCAAATTCTGTAGGGGCAAATTAAAATGATTTTCCCATTTCCTTGTTTCCCTCTGCTGGTCTGAGATCTACTTTCTCAAGTTTGCTAAGTTATTTATTCCCCATTCAACTCTCTACTTCCTAACTATCAAGGTCATATTGCTACCAACTCAATATCATTTTCTCATTGTCCATTAGGTCTTTAAAACATAGTTTTACTATTGTATTAGTAGACTTTGGGGGTAAGGAATAGAGGTAAAATTTTGTGTTTGATACGCTAAATTCAATAGAAATTTAGAAGAGACTTTATTGTCCAAAAAATCACATTCTTAGACTTTTGTTATATCCTAAGAGTATAAAACAAATAGGATTTTCTTGAAAGCAAATTGAACCATACCCCAAAGTGTCTCTAGGCTGGTGAGTTCAGTTGTTTCAGGCTCTGTAAAAGATGCCAATTTTGTTTTCACAGGGAAATCTGTTTCACAGCTTCAGGCTGTACTCCAACCATAGCCACGTGGGTCATGGTTTGGGGATACAAGCCAAACGTAGGAAATTGTGTTGAATCAAAGCAAGAGATAAAAGTATATGAACTTTCTGGGTATGGTGGCACGTGCCTGTAATCTCAGCACTCAGGAGGCTGAGCCAGGAGGTTTGCCATGAGGTCGAGGCCAGCCTGGGCTACATAGTGAGTTCAAGGCTAGCCTAAACTATATAGTGAAACTTTGTCTCCAAAAAAGCAAACAACCAAGAAAGTATATGAACCAGCAAGTTCATTTAACATATTCCATACTGTCTTCTGACTAAAAAGAATTAAAATGACAATTAACTGAGCATATACTAAGCATTGGAATTGGAATTATGCCATAGCATTTATATACACTATATCATAAAATGTGTGCAATGACCCAACAAAATGTATATTATTGTATTCTTTTATTACCAATTAAGAAATGAACTCAGAAGAATGAATCAACTGGTCTAAGGCCACCCAGAAAAGGCAAAGCCAGAATAGGACTGAATGTCTGCCTCATTCTAAAGATACAGCATGACTATTTTAAATAAATATCTTTTTTCTCCTTTACTTCCACTTCCACTTCCACATCATCATCATCACCATCATCATCGTCGTCGTCGTCGTCATTATCTGTAACCCATAAAGTACCTACCAGAAAAAAATTCTAAAAAGAAATACTCATAAAAGACTATTATAATAGTTTGGTAAATATACCAAAGAACAAGTTCACTCAATATAGATATATGGGGAGTCACTAGACGGATTTCTGCCAAGGGAATCAGTGTTACTGAAAATCTTTCGGAGGCATACAGACCTTATCATGTAACTTCATGTTACAATGTTCTGTTAAAATAAAAAGATTCTTGCCGGGGATTTAGCTCAGTGGTGCTGCCACCTGCCTCACAAGTACAAGGTCCTGAGTTCGATCCCTGGTACAAAAAAATAAAATAAAAATAAAAAGATTCTTAATACTCGAACCAACAAGGTAGTTTTCCCAAAGGATACTTTTTGAGAATACATATTCTTGCTTTAATTTATACAAGTTATTCTGAAGCTTTATGTTCTTTAGGGAGACTTTCAAATGAAAATTTTTCCCAGAAAGGGGAGATTTAGTTATGTGGTGATCATTATATTTAGAAAGAGAGACAGAGAGAGAGACTTTACTTACTAAGAGTGGAAGTAATCCAGTAAAATAGATAAACAAGGTAAATGCTGACATGAAGAGTGGAAGTAAAGAATAAGAACAAAATTATGAAAATGTATTTGGAAGAAGGTCAGAAAATAAAAGAAGAGGATTTTTAACAGAGGAAGGAAAAGATAGAGGGGAAGTAGAAGAATACTAGCTTAATTAGAACTACAGGAGCCTGTTTCCTGGTGGTGGGGGAATCGCTCAACAACATCTTTTTAATTTGTTGTAGGTAAAAATCATAAAAAGTAAAATATATTTAATACTGAATTTTTACTCAATTTAAAAGTACTTAGAAAATGTGCTGCACAATTTAGAAAGACAGTTTAACTTATTTTTAAAGAACACAAACATTTCTTCAATGTGGGAGGCAAAATAATACCTCTCGTAAAAGATAACCACATCCTAATCTCTAAAACCTATGAATATGTTACATTGACTAGCAAGGAAAAATTAAGTTGTAGATGGAATTATACTGCTAAGCAGCTGATCTTGAGATGGTGAAATGACTCTGGATTACTCAATGGGCTCGATAGTCACAAAAAAAGAAGAAAAAGAGGGAGGGATAAGAGAAAGAACCGGAGAGATCCAAAAAGAGAACTCAGCCCAACAGTCTAGCTTTGAAGATGGAGGAAGCAGGAAAAGACAAGAACAGATTCTCCTGAGACCCTATAGAAGGAATGCTTCTCTGCCGTTAGTTCAGTGATAACCACATCAGATTTCTAACCTTCAGAACTGTAAAATAATAAATGTGTATAGATTTGTCACAGCAGCAATGGAAAATTAATACAACTGACTTTGGCACAATATATGTAAACTCCTAATCTTATCTTAGTCACTAAAACAAGGTAATAGACTCTCAAGTATCCAAGTAAAATTAAAACCACATTTTTCCCACAAAGCAAAAACTGACTTGGTTGTCTACTATTTCAAATAACCATATTCATTCCCAGGTAACCTAATCAGTGAAGTTTTATAAAATTAGAACTGAATTAAACATGGATATAACCCATTTAGCACAGTGTTATATTAGTCCAGTCAGCTTCTTTCTACACTTGCATAGAGGAGTTAACTGATACACCCTTTCCTAAGAATTTCTTCCATTAATCTTTATGTGTAAATTATCTAATCATGATAGTCTGTCATAAGCTATTCCTGTAGAAGCTTCTTTCATCCATTTTTAAATGTTCCATACTAGTGATTATTTCTCTTTCAACACTATCAAGGTCCTACTGTGATGGCAAATGACAACTGGTTACATTGAGTGAAAATTTAAGTTTTAGGAGAAAAATCACCTGAAAAAGTATTTGTGAATTGAAAAAAAAGGGGCAATCCTCTTTAAAACTTAATATTAATTACATTATTTAAATATCAGAATGTATGTCCCTTTATCAAGGACAGTAAAAATAATTAGGTCCTAGGCTAGTTTGGACAACCTCTTCAATGTATTAAGTATATGAAATATAATTATTATTTATGTACATGAAGTCTTTCACATTTAGTTGGTACCTGCAAGACACTCTTGATATGCATTGGAAAACCATATACAAATGAATGAAAATTCCTGCCTTCTAGAATTTGCAATCCAGAGGAGACTAATAATTATACCACTGCTGGATAATACAAAATCTAGAAAAACTGTGGGGCAAAGACAGCATGTTCAGTTTTCCTGGCGGTACTGGAAGACATGTGGCAGAAAAAGGAATAGGTGTGTAAAATAGGAAAAGAATGGCTATTTTTATTACAATTACCTCTACACATGATGGGAAGGACTAAGCAGTGGTTTCCCTTCTGGAAGAGTTTAAACATTCTTGGTGCTGAGCAAACTGCTATCTGTATCTGTTAAAGATACCACCGGGCATGGTGGTGCACACCTGTAATCCCAATACTCAGGAGGCTGAGGCAGGGAGATCACAACTTTGAGGCCAGCTTGGATTGCACAGTGAGTTCAAGGTCAGCCTGAACTACATAGTAAGACCCTGTCTCTCACACACACAAAAATGACTCTCTTTACTGCCTTTCTAAACCCAGCCAAGTCAGTTCCTAAACATCTTGAATTAGGAAATACAGCATTTGTTAGAGGTATTGAGTTCAGGAAGTCCTGGGTTTGAATCTACTTTAAAATTGACAATGTATGTATACTGACAATTTACTCAGCCTGGCAGGCTGTTTCCTTGTTTATAAAAGCCATCCATATACTCATCTTTTAAGTTGATAATAAAGATCAGAGATGATTTATATAAAGCAATACCATGAGAGATCAAGGATGGAATTCTGAACTTGACCTTTTTACTTTTAAAATAAAGTTTAAAAGGAAACAAATATCTGATGGTAAACCTGATTGGCAGACTATTATCAAAGACCTTAAGTAGAGTGACTTCACTTTATTTGATGGATCAACAATTCATGAATGAATCTTTGAAAACTGATTATAAACATTAAAAGCATAAAGTCTATTAACTTTTTGTTGTTCAAAAATAAAGAAAATGCAATAAACTAATTAGGCTCTTTTAAGGTTAGCTAAAGTGGAAATTACTCTAACATTACTAAAATTTCACTTTTATATCTGTATTTTCTCTAAGGTACATGTGTTACTAATTTTATATTAGCATCAAATACATATTTTTAAATTTTATGTATATATATTTGAAAAGTTGAAAAATTTTACTGAGATTTAAATTTTATATTTACATAAAGATAGAGAGAAGGAAAGATGAAAAGGAAAGAAAGTCAAAAAGGAAAAAAGGAATGATCGCTCTTCTATAAGGATATGTCATTCCCAAACATGAATAAAAAAAAAAAATTCCCTCCAATTTTATGGAATCATCCTGTTCAATGTGGTACCAGAGAAATCCAGGAGATGGCACTCATATTTTTGAAAATATAGTTTTGAAAGAAATTGGGATTCCTTAAATTTTGTACCATTTCAGATCAGAAAGACTGAATAAAACCATACAAGCAAAGAGATTTCAAAACTTTCTATTGCTATGCAGAACTAATGTTTTTAAGGTACTCTAATGCACATTCATAGCTTGTAAGCAGCTTACAATTTTCACTTTCTATTCTAGCATCTGGTAGAAAGTAAGCTTTCATAATCATTATCTGCCAATCAACAGCTTGATAATAGAGAGCTATAAGTGACCACTGAGAGACCCACAAACTTTTTCCATGATGGAATGTGGTATCATTATTTTCTTCTACTTTATTTCTAAAGCTTTTATTGTTTGTTTTGCATAGATAGTTTTTGCAAAAATTATCACTAACATTTTTTCACCTAGGTAAACAGAGAGTCAGAAAGAGTAAGAAATGAGAGGGTGAAGTAATTCAAACAAGAAAGATAAGCAAGGATAAAAGAATCCAGTTTCTTTAAAGAACTGATCATTTATACTTAACTTCTTAATTAATATATATGAGCTAAAGAACAATTCAAACCATGTTTCAACACATATTTATTGAAAACTTTTTATATGCCAGGCAGACACTGTTCCAGGTGCTAAGAGAAAGTAGAATGCAAGACAACATCCTCAATCTCATGGAAATTATCTTTTAGTGGTAGTTAAAAGAAAAAAAGAAATTATAGAAAGCACGAAGAGAAACTAAAGTGTATGATAGTGTGACTGAGTGACTATGTTACTTGGCTGTTTAAAGGAAGGCTTCTTTGAGCTGACACTTGACTGACAGAAGCAGACAGCCATGCATAGAACAGAAGAAGGGACCCTCCAGCTAGAAGGAGCACAACTTGTGAAACATTGCTAAGGCTACAATAAGTTAGGCCAATTCAGGGAGCAAAAAGAAGTCTCATGTGGCCAGA
Source organism: Heterocephalus glaber (assembly GCF_053883595.1). Taxonomy (NCBI): domain Eukaryota; kingdom Metazoa; phylum Chordata; class Mammalia; order Rodentia; family Bathyergidae; genus Heterocephalus; species Heterocephalus glaber. The sequence continues at coordinate 67,919,869 of NW_028258320.1, forward strand.
GAGGAATGTGCAAGGACAGTGCTATAACATGAGTTGAGAGGTATCAGAAGCCAGGATGGATGGCTAAGTGAATGAAAGGAGATAGGAAGAACAAAATGGGAAAAGAAAGAAATGGGCAAGAGTGTTAAATTCAGCTTAGAGATTATTTTTACATGTTGATCTTTCTGGAAGTTTTCTATTAGCCCATATTCCTGCTTTAATGTATACTAAAGAATGAATATAACTATTATTTTATATTTGCAGAAATTGCCAAACCTCCGTTTTCTTTTCTGTTTTTGTACTAGGGATTGAACCCAGGGGTACTCTACCACTGAGTTACATCCCAGTCTTTTTATTTTTTATTTATATTGAGACAGGGGAGGGACTCAAACGTGGCAATTCTCTTTCCTCAGCTTCCCTCCATGCTGGGATTGCAGACATGCACCACTGCACCCAGCTGTTATCATTTTACATATCAAAGACCATAGAAGACAACTGGAAAAAATACATTTGTATATAATACAGTGAGATGAATAGGCAGTACTTTTAAGAGATAACTAGAATGTGGATTTTCAATAACATTTGATTTGAATCTGTTTTGCATTGATTTACTTCTTCTATAGGAGTATAGAAAGATATTCTTATTTAATTAATGATTTATATTTGCTGATTCTGATTAATCAGTGTTTTCTGGTACCAAGTGTATGAATTAATGATTTCAATAATTTTTGAATATCTCTTATCTTCTAATACTAACTTGTGTAAATTTTCTAACAAACAAATTGTCAAAGCAAAGTATTTTAAGGTATGTTAGAACTGAAGTACAAGCAATTAAACCTTAGAGGCTCACTGTGTTGTGATCTCACACAAACTAAATCATCCATCAACATCTCAGTTCTTCCTACAAAAGGTGAGATATATGCTTGATCTCCACCTAGAATCTCAAAAAAGAGCTTTGATTTTATCCGGTAAAAACATTTAAAAAAAAAATAAAACCTCAGCATTTTACAAATTTTGATTGACACTAGATTTTACAGTTGACATTACACTGATCCTATGACTACCCCCATGTCATCCAAACCCAATCAGGAGTGTTTCTTTCTTTTTTTTTTTTTTTGTGCCAGAGATCGAACTCGGGACCTTACGCTTGCGAGGCAGGCGCCAGAACCACTGAGCTAAATCCCCGGGCCAATCAGGAGTGTTTCTAACATCCACAAAAACTATGTCAGCAACCATACTCTTTAATGGTGGTTTGATACCGTGAATACTTTCAGTTGTCACAAAGACATATCCAGAAATATTCATTAGTAACTGTATTTGCATTTATGAAATGTAGATTAAGAGGGTGTTATTTTAACAAAATTTTATTTATCAGGTCATTAGAATGACAATGTATTACAAGTCTGAAAATAATTAATTTAGAATCATTAGAGTACGGTAGGTCTTATGATAGTAAGAACAAAAATAATTTTCTCCTACTCTGTGGGCCTGGTTTGAAACAGCGACTTATGTCAGTCATTGGTATTAATTTCCCATTTTACTCCTTATTTTCCTAGACATCTGAATTCTGGCACTGTTGATTTCATGAAGACCTTTTAAAGATAAATTTGGTATATACCAAGGACAGTTGGTTAAGTAAACATTCAATTCTAACAGTTTTGCTCTTGATACTTTTCATAGCAGCAGCTGGGATAGAATTTTACCATCAGTCATGGCTTTCTGTTACACTCTTTTTTCCTCCAAAAAACAAAAGTATGTTCTTACAACACACAATACTCTGCACACTTTCCTCACATTTAATAAATGTGACCCTCTATAAATGAACAAAAAATTTTTGATTCTTACATCATTTCCTTCATATAGTATTAATTAACATTGTCTCAATGCTATTTTTTGTCATGCTAGTAAATCAAATAAGAAAATAAAGCTTATTTGTTGGTATGATGAGGTGACCATTAGACCAAGAAAACACTTAAGTTACCTTGAAAATATAATGTTTAGAAAGCATAAATGCAGTTAACTATACATTTCTATCTCAAAAATTTCAAAGGTAATTTCATCCTTCCCATTCCTACCATACACACAGACACACACACACACACAAAGACACACACACACACAGACACACACACACTATCTTAAGATAAAAGGGGCACAAAATTTAAGACTTAATCTCTGCTTCAGGCTAATGACAAAGAATATTTTTCACTTTTTGTTCACATCCTGAAGAAATTCCCTTGACAGAAAATGTTCTGAACTAGACTCTGAGAGGCAAACGTATTTGGTTCACTTAAGTTTTGCAGGATGACAAAGGAGAGAAGATGGGTCAAAAAAGAAATGTAAAAGTTCAGCTAAAATAGATCAGCTTCAACTCCTAAAATATATTTTAGTATATTGAACAACTTCAAATTTCAAACTATATATATTTGAAATAATACCTTACCCTAGTATAGCCAGGATTAAAATTGTCTCATATTTATTTCTAATTATGTCACTGAACTGCTACTGTTTTCTGGACTGCAAAGAAATGATTTATTCATCATAGTGTGACACAGTTATGTATGATTGATTGGTATGAAATAGAAAGGGACTTTGTCCTCAGCAAAACGTAGAACAGGGGCTGTCCAGTATACGTTGTCTGTTCTAGCAGCTGAATTACTGCTTGCCCATCTGGTAAAATTCAATAGATTTTTTTCACAACATAATTCACAGCATAATTACCACTCTATAATACATTATCAATGCCAATTGACTCTTTTCTAGATTCCATTCAAAAATACAATGACTTCAAACTTACGTTAGACATTCTGAATCTCACCAAGATTAATCAAGTTCTAAGAAAAAAACAGGCAGGCAGAGAACTCTAATTTTTTTTCTTTTATGGAAAAAAACAGCACTATTGACAAAACAATGATAGTATAGAAACCCTCCCATCATACATACCTTAAACCTTTCCTTTTCTTTGTCTTTTCCTCCCATTTCAGGAAGAAAGAAATTTTTAGTCCAGTGGTCATGTTCCATGATTTTGTTACTGTTTTTATCCTAGCCAAATAGCTCCATTAATCAGCAGGGGGGGAATAAAAACAGGCAGCAAACTATCTATATAATCCAATATTATCCCCAGTGGAGAGCTGAAAATTAGAAAGTTGCTTCTGAAAGAACTTTGGTTTCATTAAAGAACTATGGTGGCATGCCAGGAATCCCAGGGCAGATATCAGTATTACTTTGGGTTAGTTTTCACTTTGGTTATAACTAAGTATGTGATAAATTCAAAGAATTTACTTAAAGAATGTGCATTCATTTTAAAATTGCCTTCCTTCCAGAGTCATTAAATTTAGCTTGAGACATATTTTTACCTAGAAAATTGCAGTTAATTTTCCTAAGACTTTTATGACTTACAAATTCTTTTTAAAAATCTAGACCTTATAATACTGCTGGTATGCTACACTGATAACACAATTTAGCTTTGTATACTGTGATTTTTATTGACTGTTGTATTTCTTTTGCTTCAGAGAACCTGTTCTTTTGATTAAATTGATTCAAGCAGTCCTAGTTATTTTGATTGGTATTACTTAGGTTGTGTTTTGTATTACTCTACTATGAAGTGTCAAAATAATCATTCATTTGATTATAAAAAATAATTTAAATCTTAAAATATTCACTTAAAAAGCATTTTTGATATAATGAAAACACTGAACCCTTGGGTTTTCTTCTTAAATTAAATTCATATGAATCCTGATTGTATTACTGAATATGCCATCTACATATTCTGTATGGTGCACATGTGAAAGAACAGTAGCATCAGAAATAGTTTATTCTGCATATATGGCATTGTGTGTAAGTAGTAAAAATGGGTGGTAATCTTAGTTCACATTAATACTTTAGCTACAAAACCAATAATGAAAAACATTATTGGCAAGCAAAAAAGGCTTTATGTACAAATTCACTCTGCATGTTAATAATATGAGATACATACAATAATAAATATTCACAAGACACAGAATATGAGGAGACAAATAGACTCAAATAAGACAGAATTACAGTCAGGAGCAGTCCCAACAACTATTTTCCACTCTATATTTGTATATAAAATAGATTGCAATTCACTGGAAGAATTATTTTTTTCTTCTTAAGCATTTAAATATTTAAAAAATAAAAATAAGACTCACTTCTGACAATGCAAATTACTTAAACAGATGGCAATTGCTACACACCCCAAAGGAGAATTTTAAGTTTGCTTAATTTTTCAAAAATAAGGATGTAAAACAACACATTCATAAAAATCTGGAAAAATAAGGCTTTCTCTGAAACTAGAATTTAAAAATTCTACCTTAACATAAGTGGATCTAAGGCAGCTGTGAACACTTCATATTTAACATTTAACTAATGAAAGCCCAACCACAAAATAAGGATTCTAACATCAGCAGAGGATATTTTAAAATATATGTTTTGTTTCCTTCCTTTACCTAAGCTAAAATAAGGTCTTTTTGAACAGTTTCAATACTATTAGGCACTAGTGAAAATATACCTTTCTATCTAGTTAAGAGTACTAACAGAGGAAAAAAAAATGATGTCGGAATTTTGGTGGCAATACTAAGTTTGACCTGACCATAAGTACAGTTTTCAATTATAATTTTTCATGCCACCTGCAAAAATGAATCCTAATGGCCATAAGGAGATTAAGTACCTCCCCTAGTAGATAACTTATTTTCATTTTAACCAGTATTGGCATTGGGAAGAAAACTGGTAAGCACAAATTGCTGGAAAACAGCTGCCGATGCCCTAGACTTTAACTCCAAAAACACACAGAGAAAAATGGAGAAAACTGGCTTTTACAGATGAAAGGCCTCAGAGGACCTCTGTCAACAAACTACTTCTGACTGGAGAAGGATTAAAATGAAGTAAGCACCTTTGTAGGTAAAAATGGTACCAAAAAATGAGTCAACAATCTGAGCATTTCTTTCTGTTTGTGTTTGACTAAGCCTGAGGTAATCTACAATACACAGTGAAAAATATAGATCAGCTTAAGAGTCAGAGGAATATAAGCCTGGGAAAACAATATCTACTGCTCCCTTCTCTCCATTTAGAAACAAAATCATACCATATAAAACTTTTAGAGTTATAGTGAGCAACAAGACAGAAACATTATTATTGTGATGTGCCAATAAACTAAATGTAGATATCAACATCTCTGAATATTCTGGACCTCATGTTTTCCACAAGAATCTGTTGTAATGGGAACCATTCATGTATCACAATTTAACTCTAAGATGCTTTGATCAAGTCTCAGATGGATCATTAATTTTTGAAAAGTTGTTTTTCTGAAGATTTTTCTGTGCCAATGTCTGAAAAGTAAATATATAATAAATATCCATAAGGAAAATTCTGGTTTTTTGTGGTGCTAAGGATAGAACCCAGGGCCTTGTACATTCTAGGCAAACATCCCACACTCTACCACTGAACTACATCTCTAGTCCAAACTAAATTCTTAATAAAGGAATTACACAAAATTTATCTAAATTTAGCCCAGAAATAACTCTGGCATTTCTGAGTTACATGTTTTGTTTTTTTTTTGAGTTACATGTTTAATGTTTTACACAAAATATAAATCTAAACATAACTTAATTGGAATGTTTTTTGAACAAGAAAATGTTTAAAGAATACACATAAAATAAAATGTAATATATTAAACTAAAATTATATTTTAACATACTTTATGTATGTCTTGTATTAAAATAGAGTATGGAAAATAGTGTATTAATTTTATAAAACCAAAGTAAGCAGTAATTTAAAGTACACCCACACAATCTGAAAATAATTTTCAAATAATTGAATCTAAAGTTTCTGAGATCATAAAAGTCTGTAATAAGAAAGTTTTAGCATTAAATATAATAAAAGTATAATTTATCACTATCAAAAACAAAAAGCTTTTAAGCATTATGATAGTTAAACTCATTCAGTGAATTAATCCTCTAATAACAGAACAGTTTCAGTCAAGGAAATGTTATAAGGTCAGATTCAAATTTTTTAAACTTAGTTTGAAATTGTAAATATTCTCTTTGACTATAACTTGCTTTATGTAGCACCTAACTCTCCAGGTACTCAAAACATTTCACGGATTTATATCCTGACTTTAGTTTTATTCATTGTTGCTTTTTGGGTTTTGCAGAGGAGCAAAGAACTGGTTCAAGAATATAATTTAGTAAAATCATCCTTACCAGAAGAAGTGATAGCTTACCATCTCCAAAAATTCTATTTCTGTTTGGAGAGTTTCATAAACACTTTCCATGTCATCTTCCTTATAAAGTTCTAATTCTTTCTTAAGTCTGTTTTAAAAGAAAATTTCATACTATTATTTGAACAATTAACTCTTATAATAATTTTTATTACACAGAGAGGCAGGTTTGTAGCTCCAAAAATCAGAACTTAAAGTCTAAACTAAAAAAATTAGAATTTTAATTCTCTATTGTTCTATAAGGACTATATGAAAATTTGAGGGGGAAAAAATCCTATAAAGACAATAAAGTAGACAATAAATAACAGATATTTAATAATTTTGTGGTAATTCCAGTTTAATGAAAAAATATAATTCCTTCTTTAAAGACTTCTGATTTAGTCTTGGCCACTCACAAGCTAAATAAGCTTGGTTAAATCATTTAGCATCTTTAAATCTCACCTGGATATTTTTTAAGTAAAAGAAATGACCCCTGACATTTCTACTTGCTCTAAAACTAAAAGATAACTAACTTTATAATATAGATACAAAATTAAAATACATTCTTAAATTTGAGAGGTAGAATTCAACATTAATCTTTCTTTTTCTCAATTAAGTAATCTTTTATATAATTTGAATTTTTAAAAATGCTTTTTAAACTTGTATTTAATGTGGATAATAGTGAAGAAACCATTTTCCTTTTCTAGCATTAAGACTAACATTTCTTCCAAAAAGGAAAGCATAATTAAAAACTGAGCTGTAACTGGAGAGGTAGAGAGCTAGGATCTGAAACTGGGTAAGTAGGAGTGTGAAGCAGCCCTAAGGGCAGATGCTATAAGCAACACTGTTCTCACAAACCTAAACAACTCTTGGGCTAGTCATAAGGTGAAAAGAATGGATCATATTGGACCTTTGCTGATCCCTGACTGTCAAAGGAAGGAATTTTACATCAGCAATATTCCCTGGATACCAGGAATAGTATAAGAAAATTCTCTCTAAAGGAAACCTTAACATATTTAGACCAAAGGCCTTCTAAATATTGAGAACAAAGAATGAGCTTATAATAATATAGCACCAAGCACCCAACTAGGAAATACAGTATAAGTCACCAGAGACAAGAAATAATTCATTGTACAACACAAAGGAAAATGGACACAAAGGAAATAAAACCCTTTGAACTTTTAATAATTTCTCATAAAAGATATCCAGTAGCTAATAAAGATATGAATTGGTGATTACTAGTGACTGACAAAATAAAAGGAAAGCATAATGAAATCCCACTGAACAACCACCAGAATATCTAAAATGAAAGTCAATACCAGGTGTGACAGAGATGTGAAGAAACAACAACTTTCAGAATGCTGGCAAAGGAATCACATTCCATTCGTACACCTAAGGTGTATTTTTTTTTAAATAGAAAGTTAAAGTCTCAGAGTCTCATTTGTGTAGGAAAACACTAAATGCATGCCTAAGAGTTGAAAGAGTACTGACTTCTTTTAAATCAATGGCTCTCTCATCATTTGAGTGAGAAGGGTCTTTTGTGTCTTTTGATTTAATGACTGGTCTCTCTAGGTCCCTCAGTTTTCATTACTTGCTTCCTGTTTGACTTTAAAGGTTAAAGCCCTACCACCTTGCCTACTTCTCACAAGGAACTATAGCTGTATAGAAAAAGGTTTTGTTTTGTAATGGAGAAAGGTTTTAAAGATCCATACTATGAAGAAAAAGCAAAAATGCATTTAAAGACCAATAACCCCAAAATAACATGAATTGATTTAGAGTATAACAAACAGAGAAAACAGTCAACTTCCGTTCTTAAAGCAAGTATGACCGATAAAGATAATGCACACACACACATCCATCTATAAATACCAATGCAAAAATTATAAACAAAATATTGGCAAAAATAAGACAATACCACATTAAGTAAATGATATTCTATGATCAATTAAAATTTATTTCAGGAATGAATGCGTGGTTCAATATTACAAACTCATAATGTAACTGACCATACTAACATTTCCAAGGAGAAAAATAATATGATTATTTCCAGAGGGGCTGAAACCTTTGAGATGTTAAAAATGTGTCCCCAATAAACATTCTCAATAAAAATCAGAACTAATGGATACTTTTATATAATAAAAAAATGTCAGTCTTGAGGTAGCACCTTAGTTTCTAGAGGCAATCTTCTTAAGGTCAGGAATAAGGAAGCTCGTTGCCCCTATTACTTTTTGATATTTTGTTGGAGTAATTTGCCATCAAAATTAGTCTACAGAACATAACTAGAGACATAAGAATTTGAAAGAAGAAATAAAGCTACTTTAATTTCAGGTGATATAACAACATACCTGAAGAATCGACGAAACAATAAAAAAATTTATTAAGGTGGCAAGATATAAGATTAGCATAGAAACATAGTCTATTATACCAATAACTAACAAGACTTTTTATTTGACAGGATATCATAAAAATATCAATTATTCCAAGTTAAATCAACTGAATATGACCCTAATTAAAAATGCCAGTAAGTTTTCCTCCCAAGGAGTAGACAAATTGATCCTAATGTTGATATGAAAAAAATAAACATTCAAGGAAAGCTCTTGAATGCCTGTCTTTTAAGGAAAGCACTGAAAAAGAAAAGGGCAATGGCTAGCCTTATCAGATATTAAAACATACTATTAATCTTTGACAATGGAAACAATGTAGTACTGGTATATAAATACAGCAGTGGAGCACAGAGGACAGACATATATCCAAGTATAAATAGTTGTACTAATACTGAACAACAATATAAAAAGAAAAGTCAATTTCACTCATAAATGTAAATTTAAAAATATTAAAATATCAGAAAAACAGCAATTACAAATATACACCATGATCAAGTTGAGTTATTCCAGGAATATAATAAGGATAGCTTAATGTTTACATATTTATAAATGTCATTTACTATACTAATAGATTAAAGAAGGAAAATACACATGTCTGTCTCAAAATATGCAGAAAAAAATCATTTGATAAAATCAAATACCCACTCATGACTTAAAAGAAATCCGTAGCAACTCTACAGGATAAAAAAATCTAAGTTCTTTAACAGATACATTGCAAATTTTTTTTAAAAAGGAAGAAGTAGGTTCTAGATTAAAATAGATTTAGAAGGCATAACCAGCCAACTGATATATGCAGACATTATTTAAAACCTAAGTTAGATAAACTGAAAAATAAATGAAATTTATGGATAATTGGAAATTTGAACACTGACTGGAGATTTTATGGTATCAGTTAATTACTATTAATTATTCTGTGTATGATAATGGATTCTCATTTTCTTCAAGTTCTTTTTAAGAAGATATATAATATAAAAGGATATCTATGATTCAGTTCAAAGTAATATGGGAGAAAGGTGAGCAGAGACAGATTAGACAAGACTGACTATAGATTGTGAATTGTTAAATTGAGTGATCATTACATTTGGTTCATTATATTGTTCTTTTTACTTTTTTATGTGTATTAAAACATAGATATTTAAAAATAGAGGACTTAGTTTGGATAGTGGCCATATAGTCAACATCTAAAATTCTCTTATATTTCTATTTACAAGCAATGAACAATTGAAACACATGATTTTTTAAAAGTACCATTTACAATAGTACCTAAGACTACAAGCTACCTAAAAATAAAATTTACTAATTTTCCAAATTTACCAAAATATAATATTTATAAAAAGAATGGATAAAGAAATAAAGTCCTATAAATGTGAAGTTCATTGTGCTCTGAGCTTTTAAGAATTTAATAGTAAATTGGTAAATTTACCAAACAAAATTTAGTAAAGATATGAAAGATTGACAAACAAAAATTTAAAGTATATTAAAAAAAATTAATCAATAGAGGTATTCTAAGTTCTGAGACAGACCTCATTATAATAATTGTATAAATTCTTCCAAAATGAACTGTAGAATGAGTGGAATTACTACAATCAAAATCACAGATTTGCAGATTTTAAAATGTATGGAAAAAAAGCAAAGGGCTAAGAATAACCAAGACACTCTTGGTGAAGACAAAATAAGGTGTAGGAGATGCCCTACTTTATACCAACTCATTATAAAATAGCAGTAATTAAGTTGTTATTATTGTATAGTATGCATTTAATAGTAATTACAAGTCTTGCATAGAAATAAACTAACTGACCAAAGAAACAGAATAGAAAGTCCTGAAACAGACCCATGGCTATATATAATATAGATAGGTAAATGATTGGTTAGTTGGTAGGGAGGTAGATAGAATAGATACATAGACAGGGGGTTTATAGGTGTTCAGAAAAATCTTGAGGGTAAAATAAGTGTTCTTTCTCCTAAATGAGAATAATACAATGAATAACTTTGTGCCATGAATTTAAAAACTTACATGAAAAAAAAAATTTTTTTTGGTACTGGGTTTCAAATTCAGGACCTTGAGCATGCTAGGCAGGCAGCGGCACCACTGAGCTAAATCCCTGGCCTGAAATAAATAATTTTTAAGAAAAATATAACTGCAAATTCATTCTAAAAGAAGCAGAAAGACTACTGTAACTTAAGAAAAATCAAATAGCTGGCCCAAAATTTCCTACAAAGAAAACACTATGGCAACAAAATACCAATATACATAGATTAGAAAAAAAATTCTGAAAATAAAATATTGAGGATGAAGACTAACTGGACATTTTATAATGTATTAATGGGAGTATAATTTGGTTTAATCACTTGGAAAATAGCTTGTCTTTATCTTGAAGTTCAACATTCAGGTGCCCAACACTCTCCAATTCCAACAGACACAGAGAAACTCCTGTATATATGCACTAGTGCACACACTTCAACTGCTGTGATAGCAAAAACCTGGAAGCATTACAAATGGCCATTGAAAACAAAAAAAAATTGTAGTATATACGTTTGTCTATAGTCACAAACATGGGTTAATTTTTAGAAACAATGTTGAATAAAGAACATGTCCCAGACAGTACAGTACTATTTTTACTTAATTAAAAAGAAATAAATATAGTGAACTGACTATTTGGGCTTGCATATAGATGGGGGTATATAAAAATATATGACATAAATTTAAATAAATCATATAATATAATAAAGCAAGAAAATGAATCAAATAAGTCATATTATGCACAATATAAAATACAATATTGAACATAAATTACATCTACTGTAGGAAAGAGAGTATGGGATACAAAAGGACCCATACCTAATGTAAGATTTTGGTAATATTCTAATTGGTTCATAGTTATTCAATTATTTTTATATTTCTAAATTACATAGTTTCCATGCATTATTTTAAGACCCACTAGGGAAAGAAAACATAATATTTAAAATAAGAATGGACAAGGAAATACTATCCTATATGTGAAATTCATTTAATAGTAAATAGGAATCCTAAAGGAACATTTTGGTAACAAGGAGAGTAACAATTTTGAAGATTAGATGTTTACACAAGTATAACAACATTTGCATTAAATATTTCTAAAGAATAAGTGGAAAGCAAAATGCCAAGCTACAATGTGCTGTGGTTGGTACACTGTATCTAGATTCTGCTATAATAATGTACGTAAGGCCTCATTTTAATATATTAATTTTTTTCAAATAAAATGGTATAGCTCTTTCTTCACGCTATCATCAATACTTGCTTTACTGTAGTTCAAATGAACTACATATTCTGCAAGATCTTTTATGCCCATCAGAATTAGGGGGTGACCATTCTCTATTTCAGTTACCTAATAATAAGAATGAAAGACTTGAAATTAAGGAAGACATTCAGAGCAAATTATAGCAAGTATTTCTCTATTCAGCATATAATCAAGCTATAGAATTTAGATCTGCATTTAAAGAAAAGATTGCTAATGCTAGCTTTAAAAGAAGTTAGATGATAATGGCATGAATATTAATGCATTTGCAGCTAGCAATATAATGGTAAGCTGAAATTATGCTTCATTGCCTAGGCTGATTGGCTACAGGGGAGAAGTTCATTCATCTACTGCACAGTAACTAAGGTAGTTTGCATTTCTTATTGTTACCTTTCTCTGAATCATAAAATAATGACTGGGATAAGTTAACACTGCTAGTTAGTTTAGCAAAATTTATGTTCCATGTAAAGTACTTTAATGATTTGCTATACCATTCCAATATTGTTTTCAGTTACCTCTAAATGACACAGAAAAGCCTTAACAACATACAGTTTTTAGTTATCAGACTGTATACAACTATAATTGAAGTAGAGATTAAGACAAATTTCAGCCAATGTCCTAGTACCTAAACCAAATTTTGTTAAAATTTAGGTATATTTCATTGCAGTCTTTAGTTTCGATATAATAGCAATCATACACAATTTTATCTTAGTTATTTCTTTTGCTTAATTCTATCATATATTTCCCCCAGTAAGTGATATATGCCAATTTATACCATTTAAGATAAATACATAGTAGTCCAAGTGGCTACATCATAGTTAATTTATTAATTTATAGTTGATCTTTTCAATTGTTTTTTTTTTTACCATAAATAACATTATTATTAACATTCTCTGGGCATAAAGCTTCTGCACTTAAAATTGGTTTCCTTAGGATAGAGCTCATAAGAGGAATTATTGAGTCAAATGGCATAAACATATAGACGTGTATATATATACATATATAATCTTAATTTCATTTTAAATACTGAATTAGCAATGCATACTAATAGTGATGTCTGAGTCATCTCTATGCCACACCTTGGCCAATTTTGAGTATGCTCATTTAATAATGCATTTGAAAATTTGATAGAAAGACACAATATTCAGTGGTTTTAATTTGCCCCTTATTGATAGTACACCTGAATTAACTTGTTTTATTCATTGGAGTATTCTTAATAACTAACATAGTAGAGTACATAATAAAAAGCAGTTGTTTAACAGATTTGTTGGATAAATGCATGAATGAAAAACTATTTTAGTGTTACCTTATAGATTTTTATCAGTTGATCATTTAATAAACTGTTATCTCTTGTTTGTCATAGTACCAAAAATACTATAGTTTTGCCCAGTTTCCATTCCCTGTCGATATTTCTGACACAAAGAATTTTAAATTTTATATTTTAAACCTTACATGTTATTCTTGTCCCTTTTGGTTTCCTTAATTACACTTGAGGTTTTTCTACTTTCCAGTAGTTTTTTCATAGCTACTTTCCAGTAGTTTTTTCATAGCTTGACTTTCTTAATATTATTTCTCTATATTAATTCATATGAAGATTATTTTTGTACCATTTAAATATAAAATTACTTTTCTAAACTAATGTAGGTGGTCTCCTTTGACATATAATTTATTTTTTAAAGTGAGTGTGAAAGTCAAATATGTGAAAGCAGAATTATCCATTTTTTAATGTATGCTTTCCCTTAGTCCGGGCCATTATCAGACAGGTAAGAACCTTCACAGAGTCATCTGCTGAGAAGCAACTGGAAAAGGAAGGAATCTTACCAGATATTCCTTACTCCAAATTTTGGGTTGGTTGGATTGGGAATTTCTTTTTGCCACATACTTTCTGTCATCTTCCCCAATCCCATACCAAAAAGGATTTGTTTATAAAGATAAACACAAAAATTAAAAAATTTCTGGGGGCCGGTGATTTAGCTCAGTGGTTCTGTCGCCTGCCTTGCAAGCGCAAGGACCCAAGTTCGATCCCCGATACCAAAAAAAAACAACCAAAACAACAACAACAACAAAAATTTAAAAATTTCAAACTTGTATGATATTATCAGAGACCAGTGAATTTTGTTAATGATCACTGTCATATTGCATATTTCTTGCATAATATTCAAAATGACTTCAAACTTTAGGAGACAGGTATATTTGTATCAGAATATGGTTTCTAAAATAATCTATTGAGTCCACTATCAAAAATTTCCCCAAGCTTTAATAACTATAATATATGCCAAGAATGCACAAAACAGGGAATCTCTATTAGCTTGAACGCTACTCAATGCTGTACAGACATTTCTGTTAGAGAATAAATGATGAAGTTCTACAAGAAAAGATGCAGAGCCAACAGAAATATTCAACAAAATACATAGTTATATTTTATAAATCTTAAAAAAAGACAATATTGGTTGGGTGTAGATACAAGTATTTGACTAGTATTTTGCAGAAACTTTAGAGCTGAGATTTTATTACACTTCTCCACTTTGAGTTAGTCTTGTTAAAAACAGAGAGCAAAGCAAATACAGACTATTATCTAAATGTAGTCTGGATAACAATTCCCATTACTCTATTAAATGATGCTTATTCTAAATAATGTTACAGAAACACTCCTGCAAGTAGTTAAGGATACTCTTACAGAAATGTAACTAATTGTGAATATTTAGAAACTGCATTTGCAAGAATTCATGGGAGAATGATTAGATAAATATGACATTTCCACACAATGACATGAAAAGGAATAAAATTCATCAGTACACACTAATGTGGAAATGTCTGTATTTTGCTAAGGAATAAAGCATACTGTAGAATAGTAAGTGTGAGCCCATGATCTCATTTTTGCTGAACATCTAAGAAGACATCTGCATACATGTGCACATGCACACATACAGAAAAATAAACTGACAAGTACATACAGAATAAGGTGATGAGAAGGGAGATAGATAGTTGTACATTTTGATAGTGTTTGAATTTTTTACTTAATATAACCTACTCTCACAATTTAAAAATAAGTATGTGTGTATATACATGCATATTTAGTAAAAGGAAAAAGTACACATGTATAAATGTATATTTTGTCAGTGTACCTTTTTGAGAGGTTGAGAGTACATTAATACTATGTGTTTATGCCTTCTTATAAATCTAAGGATCATCAATATGACCTTGATGACTAACTTAACTGGATGACTTTTTCACTGAAAAGCCAACAGCATTGCTTTACTACTACCTGTAGATGCATTTAGTCTCTCAGTGGAAGATGCAGATTAATTTTTAATTTTTGTGCAGTTTCCACTGGAAATATGCTCTTCACAAAAACTACACTATATTTTAAGCGCTAAGAATGAAAATCTTATGCCATTGACTTTGCAGACTTATTTCTGAAACGTGTCCTGATGTATTAAACAAGCACAAATACTGGTTATACAAGATGTAAAATAACTTTAAAAAGTTTTGTTGGTAAAGAAAATGCCTAAAATGTTTAAAGTTGTCTGTAATGTTACTATTTCGAGTAAATTTTTTAGAATTACTGTCAACTATATTTTGGTAATCCTGGTGTTGAGTAAAAATAAAAAATAATAGATTCTGGAAGTTTGAAGGGTCCCAAAATATAATTCTTTCCTGTCTCTCAAGTTTGCAAAATAAAGAAAGCAGAAATAAAGCAAAGTATATCATATACTTCTGATACAGCATATTCTGGAGAATACGTGTTATATATGTAGGCAAGGATTTTCCAATATTGAACCCCAGAATTAGAATAATTTAATACCACTATAGGTACTCCAGGACCCCATAAGCTTTCTCTTACAGACTCCTACTACTATAAAACTAAGGGGGTATAGCAGCTGAGTGGAGCACATCTTTCTGAGGCAGGCAAAACTCAAAAATGATGGGGAATAGGAAGGGGCTGGGCTCCATACTACCAAGTTCATCCTCTCAAACTCTTAGACTGGATCACTCCTCCACACTTTAGGGATGAGCATGGGGGCCCCGGGGCAAAACCAGGAGGGTTAAACGAATGAAGCTTTTTCCACAATGAAGAAAAAAATCAGGAGTGAAAGAATTCCATTCTAAAGTGAGGCTGTCCCAATAGTTAGAATATACCATGTTTTTCAAATAAATTTGAAACTATATGAAGAATTTATCTTTTGTAGCAAAAATTCAATTATATGTCAACTAAATCACTGGAACTGGTATTTATTGAACACCATGAGCTTTTGACTGTGCTACATGCAGATGCTGAAAGGCAGATGAACAAAAAGTAGAGTGAATTCCCAGTCTGATGAGATAGACTGATTTGCACAAATATCACTGACTATGGCTAACAATATAACAATTATAAACAAGTTCTCCATGAACACAGAAAATAATAGAAGAAAGCTTTCATAATTACATTCATTTATTCTTATTTACTCCACATCTACTGTATGCCAATCTCTACCAAAGATTTAGACATTAGATATACAATAGTGAACAAAATAGACAAGATATTTCTTCTTAGCACATGGGCAAGACAGATACTAGCAACATAAGTACATAAATATGTAACTGGAAAATGGAACATGTGCTATAAAGGAAAATACACAGGATGTGATTAGGGAAAAATAACAGAAGTTACATGATTTAGATTACAGGGTAAGGGGGGTTCTCTGAGAAAGTATTTCAGCTCAGCGCTAAGGATCACATATGACTCACCAGACAATAAATAGACAGGAAGAGTGGGGAACAAATAATTTCAGTAGAAGGAAAGGTAGATACAAAGGTCTTTAGGTATAAAAAAATTGGGGACTGGAAGGAACAGGGTGAGAAGTAGATCATGATTGAAGTTAATGTGAGGGAGGTGGTCAGAGCCATAGTTTGAAGAGTCATTAAATGACTTTAGTAAGGGAGTGATGTGATTCAATTTACTATGGATTGTGGACTACAAGAGTGGGTGAAAGGAGAGCAGAAAACAGACTGGTACTAAGATCTCAGTGAACGAGAATGGTAGCTACAACCTGGACAGAAGCAGTGGATACAGACAAGTGCAGAGTCACAAAACGTGGTGATAGATTGGAGTAGGGTAAAAATGGTAAGATTTGTGAACATGTCAAAAATGCCTACCACATTTTGGACTTGAGAAATACCTAGAAAAAAGTAACACATACACTGAGTCTTGAAGACTGAGTTGGATTTTAGCTAATGGAAAAGAAAGAGTCAAGGACTCTCTCTGATACAGTAGTATAATAGTGCATGCAATAAAATGCAGGAAGACAGTGGCTAGGCATAGAATTTGAAAGCCCCTGAATTACTGATAAAAGTTTTTGTTTATCTGTTTATTTAATGAGGGCAGCAACACTACATATTCATTTCTATGTTTACACTAGACTTCTGGGAATTTAGGAATGGAGAGCTGAAGAAAGGATTCCAAGCTAAACCTGCAGTCCTAGTTACTCAGTATTTTGAGTAAGGAGGATCTTTTCAGCCCACGAGTTCAAAACCAGCCTGGGAAAAACTGGAAGACCTGTATCAAATAAAACAATGTGCAAACAAACAAACAGAAAGAAGAAATTAGAAAGAAAAATTATTTTTAAAAAAGAAAGAGGGATTTGGAACAATGGTTTGGAAATCATCTATAGATGAGGACTGTAAATCACCAAACCAAGTGAGATACCTACTAGAAAGTATAAAGTGAAAATAGTGTCAATGATTAAGTTTTGGGAAGCCTCTACACTGAAAGGACACGCAGAAGGACAAATGACAAAGAAGCTCAAAAGATACAAAATCCTCACAGATGTATGAAATAAAAATAAAACTGTAAGTAGTTATAGCTAATAATTATAGAGTATTTTCTGTGTACCAAGCACTGTTCTAAGGAGTTTAATATAATTAATAAATTATTTTATACTATAATCATGTGGGATACATACTGTTATCAACCTCATTTTCTAGTTGTGGAGACTCAGGCACAAATAAATTAAATTCCTTGTCCAAGGTCATCGACCTATTACTAAGTGATGGCATGAGATTCAAAAGAATTTATATTTTAACCACTAGGCTTCATTGCCTGTAAAGACTCAGATCTTTTTCACTTCTGTCCTCCTCATATGATATTTCTAAAACACTAGCTCAGTTATAGTTACATAATCCTTTTAGAGGCTTCTGATGAACTAATCTGCTTAAGTATTAATCATAGCAGTAATTTTCAGGTTAGCTGCTATAATGTGCTCCACTTTTTTCACAATAGAATATTTTAAATAAATCAACATCTTGACATTTATAAATAAGTAAATATTACTTAAGTAAATATTACTTAAAATATTACTTAAACAACTGTGAATATCAAGTACTGAGACCGGTTCTGCACATTAAAGGATAACATCTAAGTAAGAGTCCAACAAATAAACAGAACATAGGCTAATTTTTAAAATACTGACTACAATAATTTTAAAAGCACTTTACATATATATCTTTGTCTGTCTATCTATCTTTTCTTATAAACAGATTCACTATTACACTTCTGAAGTTTCAGTTACCTACAGTCTCAGTTACTCAAGGTCAATTACAGTCTGAAAATGTTAAATGGAAAATTCCAGTAATGAACAATTCCTAAGTTTTAAATAACTTTTATTACAGTATATTGTTTACTTGTTTATTTTACTATTGTTATTAATCTTTTATTATGCCTAAAATATAAATTAATCTTTATCACGGGTATGTATGTATAGGGAATATACAGTATATACAAACTTCAGTACTATCTGTGGTTTCAGGCATCCATGGGGGCGGGGCCTTGCATTGTTTCCCCACAGAAAAGAGAGGACTACTGAATCTTTATTTCCCATGTCTGTGAAACATATAAATCAAGAAACTAAGTATATAAATTAAAGAATTTAAAGTGAGAATTGATAAATATTTTCATCTCATTCATAACTGCTAAAAAGCAATGAATGGATTAGGTAAATGGACTGATATTTCTTTCCAAATTTCTTCTGTCATCATTTGTGAAGTAGAAAGCACTCTCTAGCAGACTTTGTGTGTTTAATTTTAACTCAGGGAAAACTTTTATGACTGAGTGATAAACCCACAAAACTGGAGTTTATATCGGAAGCCCTCACACTACTAAGTATAATGATACCAGTGTGCATTACCATTTTTAAAAGTATAAAGCAATCAATGAGCAGATTGCCATTACAGAAACTCATTCTACATTATACACATCACTCAAGAGATTGATATTTTATGCTTATGAAACTTAACATAAAATTAAACTGTAAATATTTCCTCACTATCTACTAAAATTACAGCCTAAGGCAATACACTGCTAATATGAAACATTTGTTCAGCTCTAGTGGACATTTTTCCTATATGATTTATGTGAAAGAAGGATTCATTTACTTCTTTTAGATTCAGTAATGAAGTTTCTTCTCTCATATTAAGCCTGGAAAGCGTAGGAATTTCTTTACAACTTAGAATCCAGAAAGTATAAACCTGAATTCTCAATAAATAAAAGTCAAACTTTAAAACTTGACGTATTTTCTCCTTGTGTTTATGATTATGTCATTTCAAACATCTGCCATTATTCCATTACCCAAATACATAAAAAGCATCTAAATATCTCACACAGAAAACACATTTCCATTCTTTAGGAACCAAACCAGAGTGACAATTTCAAGTAAACTAGATTGTAATTCTTCTCCCTAGAATCTAGAAAGATTAAATATAATTTCATCTGTTTTAATCCAAAAAGTTAGGCTTAGTATCAGAATATGAGTAACAATCCATAGGATATAAGAAAAGATAAAATTTATTTCATCATCATCAATCTAATACATCATGAACTTACATGTAGTACTTGCTAGCCAGTGAAGTCTTTCCTTAGTTACAAGTTACAGAATACACACAGGGAAAATAATGTCATTATGTGGAACTTTTAAAAAACATATGTGCACTTATTTTTTTTCCTTAAGTTTACTGGTACATTTTAGGTATAAAATACAGTTACATTCATCATTAGGATCTTGTACCTTTAAATGATGTTTCTTGGTTCTTATTTTTTTCCCTTCCCCGCTCTCCCTTCTCTATTTGCAAAGACTTTGTTTCCATTTTTTTCCTTTTCTCATATTTTTTCCCTTCTTTCCTTTCCCCTACCCCTCCCACTCCCCCTACTCCTTTAGACCTTTACTTCCTATTACACAATATCAACTATACATTTTTTAAATTACAATATCAAGATCTAGAAGACATTACCACAGATTTTATAGAATTTAAAAGGATATAGAAAGCATATTACAAAAATCTTTTTTGAAATAAATCTGACAACTTCTAAGAAGTACCTTGGAAGACAAATTAATGAAACTAACTCTGGAGGAAATATAAACTTTGAATAGCACCTATTAAAGAAAGTATATTCCTAGCTTGAAAACCTACCTATATGACAACAGCAGGCTCACATACATTTTAACTGATAAATTATATCAAACATTTAAAGCAGAAAAAAGAAGGAACACTTCTCCCCTCATTTTAGGACATCAACATTGTGCTAATACTAAAACTGGAAAAAGATAATAGAAGATAAAAGTATGAACATAGATAAAAATTTGTTTAACAAAGCAAACTATTAGAAGTCAGATCTGGCAGGATGTAGAAAGTGGTTTTATTATAAGGATGGCAGTATTGGTTCAGCATTGGAAGATCCACCTCCAAAAGTTATTATTTTAACAGAGGAAAAGGAAAAGTCATATGATCTGTCAGTAGTTGCAGAAAAAGTATTGGACTAAATTCTAGAGCTGTTCATGGTAAAAGCTATCAGGAGTCTACAAGTAGAACAGAACCTTCTTGGCAGATCAAAGACATGTACTCCATACTTACAGCAAAAACACCTTATATGAATGGAGAAGATACAAAGCTTTCTCCCTAAGGTGGGAAACAAGGGCAGATAAGCCTACTCTTCATCTGCCCATTAAACTTTGAAACATAGGCCCAAACCAAAATAGTCTGGCAATAAAATGACACAATTAGGATAGGATTGGCAAGGTAGAAGTAAAATCTTTACATGTAGATGAAATCATCACCTACAGGGAAAACACTAAGAAATCTCTAGGAGCCCCTAGAATTTGTATTTGAATTTAGCAGGATTAGAAAACACAAGATATATATAAAAATTCAAGTCTATGTATACTTGCTATAAATGAAGAATTAGATATTGAAATTTAAAAGTTATGTAGAAGTACAAAGGACCTTGAGAAGTAAAAAAGAAAAAAAAACAGTGTTGGAAGACATTTAGTACCTAATTTTAAGACTTTCTCTAAAGCTACATTAGTCAAGGCAGTGTTGGCATAAGGAAAGACATATAGATCATTGGAATAAAACAGAGAATCTAGAAATAGAACCATACATATATGGTCCACTGATTTTTTGAAAGATTATTTAACAGTAACATTTTATAGAACATAAACTCAATTCAAGAGCAGAGAAAAGATAGTGTTTTCAACAAATGGCACTAGAACAACTGGTATCCGTATATAAAAAATTAACCTCAACCCTTTATTTCCACACATAAAAATAACTTGAAAGGATCTATGAACCTAAATATTAAAGACTAAAACTATAAAACTTTAAGAAGAAATTATAAGGGAAAATGTTTATGAATTTAGGGTAGGCAAGAACTACCTAGGATACAAAAACCATAAAAGAAAAAAATTGATAAGTGAGATTCCATCAAAATTTAGAACTTTAAATGACATCGTTAAGAAAATGAAAAGTAGTCCTCAAACAGACCATATTTATAATGCATATAACCTATGACCAGAATATATAAAGAACTCTTCCAGTTCATTAATAGACAACCCAATTAAAAAGTAGACACAAAAAGATGATAAATAGCCAGTAGAGTACAAGGAAAGGTGTGCAACACTAGAATCAGAAAAATAGTAATCAGTACAGTAACAAGATTGACTTATACACTCATTAAGGAGATGAAGTTAAAACTTTTAAAAAAACAAATGTCAGCTTAGGTGTGAACCAGTTAGAACTTTCTAATACTGCTAATGTGAATGTAAAATGACAAAACTATTTTGGAAAACAATATAGAAATTTCTTGTGTTACTGTTAAGAACCAACAGTCCTATTCTTAAGTTTTTACTTGAGAGGAATGAAAACACATGTTCACAATAGATTGGTACATACAAGTTGACTATCCCTTTTCTGAAATTCTTGGAACCAGAGTGTTTCAGATTTTCGTTTGAAATCCACTTGATCTGCAAAGAGGATAGCTACTCTTGCTTTTTTTGGGGGGGGGGGGTTCCTGTCACATGGAGTATTGTTTTCCACCCTTTAACTTTTAGACTGAGTTTCTTTTTGAATTAAATGTGTTTCTTGTATGCAGCATATTGTTGGATCTTGCTTCTTGACCCATTCTGCCAGTCTATTTCTTTTGATTGGTGAGTTGAGACCATTAACATTGATGGTTATAACTCATACATATTGATTTATCATTGTCATGACTTTTTCTGTTTGTTGGATTCTCCCCCTTTGCTCTTAATTTCTTGTCGAGCCTGATGGATTCATTCTGCTGAGCTTCCTGGGCTTGTGATCCTTGTCTTTTCCTAGGATATTGTCTAAAATTTTTTGGAGTGCTGGTTTGGCATTCATGAAGTTCCTAAGGTGCTCTTTGTCATGAAAGTATCTTATTTCTCCATCAATTTTGAAAGATAGTTTTGCAGGTTACATCAATCTGGGTTGGAGTCTGTTTTCTTTTAGGGCTTGAAATACATCACTCCAAACTGTTCTTGCCTTGAGGGTTTGCATTGAGAAGTCTGCTGTGATTCTGATGGGCTTTCTTTTGTATGTGATTTGTTTCTTTTCTCTAACTGCTTTTAGAATTTTGTTCTTCTCTTGGGTTTCTGGAATCTTAACTATTATATGCCTATGTGTAGGGGTTTTTTTTTAATCACAGCTACTTGGAGTCCTATATGCCTCACTTATATGTATGTCAAGTTCTTCTCCCCTGCTTGGGAAGTTTTCTGTCATCACTTCTGTGAAAAGATTTTTTATGTCATCTGCACTCTCTCCCTTTTCTTCATTGACTCCAGTCAGTCCTATGTTATTCTTCTTTGTATCATCTAGCAGCTGCTAGATTGATTTCTCATGGTTTCTTACAATTTTAAAGAAATTTTTCTTTTCCTGGTCACTAACTGCAATCTTATCTTTTATAGCTGAAATTCTGTCTTCGTGCTCGATCATTCTGCTGCATAGACTTTCAATGGAGTTTTTAATCTCCTGGAAATCTGTTTGTATCTGTTTTATGGATTCCATTTGTTTCCTATGTTGGGATTCCATCATGTTCCTCAGCTCCATTTTTCTATCTGCGTCCTCTCTAGATTTGTTAATCATGTCTTGCACTATGGGCACAGTCTCTCTTGTTATCTGAGAAATTATTTCTGATTTCATTTTTTTCCAGATCCTCTTTTGTTGCTAGTTCAGGGAGTCCAGGTGGTTGAGTATCAGAGTGTTCCATCTCGTTTCCCTTTGGGGTTGCTTTAGGTAATCTGGAAATCTGGTTTTGAAACTTGTTTACATGTGTTCTCATTTCAACATGGTGGGCGCGTGCTGCTGGCACCAGCGTGGCACACCTCCTCTGTGCTTGTTGGGGGGGGGGATGGGCTACGGCAGTCTGGAACCCTCCTCTTTTGTGCTGGGAGTTCCTCACCTCCTCTGTGCTCACTGGGGTGGGAGGGGTACGGCAGTCCAGAAGCCTCCTCTTGTGTGCTGGTAGCGGCTCACCTCCTCTGTGCTTGCAGGGGTCTGTGCACTTATTTTTATGTTGAAATCTTTCTAACTTTAAAAATTAGCACCATTAATATCAAGTTAAAATAGACAACTCTCACCTTAAGCATTCAGTGTCATTTTGAGGCTTTTCATTGATCTTTATTTTTTCTGCCTCTAGATATTTGGTAGTACAAATTGCTTCTTTCTCTTCATCCTTAAGAACTGAAGAAAATTCTTATATTTAAAAAAATTAAACCTAAAGGCTATCTTTATTCATTCATCTAAAAAATACTCTTTTGATGCTTCATGTTAAATATGCATAGTGATAATTATTATTTTCTACTTTAATATCACAATTATACAAAAAGATCTTCACAGAATTTGTGGCAATAGGAACACCGCCTTTAACACTGATCTAATTACTATTTACCTATTTCTTTTTTATATCAATACTGGCACTATATCCCAATAAGTTAATTCCTTTTTTAAGATTACTAACCCTATCATTTGTTTGCAAATGTAAATATTTGTTGGCAAAATTAACTAAGTCATAAAAGTAATACCTTTAAGTTTTCTTTGGAGAGTAAGTAATTCTTGTATCAATTCACTCTTTTGTTTTTGAAGTTCACTGAACTGCCCATTGTCATGTTCCATGGACTTTATTTCTACAAATAATGACAATAACATCAAAAATTACATAAGAATAGATTTAATCAAACAAATGAAATATCTCTATTATGATAATATAAATCATTGATGAAAGAAACTGAAGAAGATACAACTAAATAAAGATAATTCCAAGTTTATGAATCAGAAGAATTAGTATCAGTAAAATGTCCATGCTACCCAAACCAATATATAGAATTTAATGCAATCCCCATTTTGGGACATTCATCACCCCCAAAAAAACCTCCATTCCTGATAGCAGTCAGTGCCAGTTTTTGCCAGGTCCACCAGCCTTAGGCAATTATCAATTTTCTTTATGGATTTGCTGATTCTGAATATTTTACAAAAATGGAATCATACATTCTATGGCCTTTAATTTTTGACCTTTTACTTAATATGACTTCAAGGTCCACTCATGTTGTACCAC
Organism: Heterocephalus glaber; assembly: GCF_053883595.1. Taxonomy (NCBI): domain Eukaryota; kingdom Metazoa; phylum Chordata; class Mammalia; order Rodentia; family Bathyergidae; genus Heterocephalus; species Heterocephalus glaber. The sequence continues at coordinate 67,944,598 of NW_028258320.1, forward strand.
ATATCAGTGTTTTTTTCTTCTTTATGCCTTAACAACATTCTATTTTATATATATAGTATATTTTATATTTTCATTCATCAAATTATATTTTGAGCTATTTATTTTGTCTACTATGAATAATGCTACCATGAACATTCACGTGCAAATTCTCAGGTGCATTTTTGTTTTCAATTCTCTTAAATGCCTAGGAGTGAAATTGCTAAGTCATGTAATAACTCTAGGCTAATTTGTTTTTGTTTTTTGTTTTGTGGTACCAGAAATTGAACTCAAGGTCTTTGCACTGAGATACATCCTCAGCCTTTTTTAGTTTTTGATACAGGTTGTTGCCCAGGCTGGGCTTAAACTTAACTATACTACTGCGTCAGCCTCCCAGAAGGCTAGGATTGTAAGCATGAATTCTGATAAATAAATCACATTTCAAAGCAGTTGTATGATTTGGTATCCTACTTGTAATTCATGGCATTTTCAATCTCTTTGTAGTCTCACCACACTATTACTGCCCACCCTTATGATAGTGACATCATTGTGCTTTTGATTTGCAGTTCCCTGATGACTAAAGATGTTTAGCATTTTTTTAATGTGGCCTTTTGTATATGTTTTTTGAATAAATGTCTATTAAAACTTTTAGTTCATTTTTAAGGTGAGTTGTCTTTTTACTGTTGTGTTGCAAGATTTATATTCTGGATCTGAGTCCCTTATCAGATATATTACTTGAAAATATTTTCTTCCATTTTTGTGGTTGTCTTCACTTTCTGGATAGAACTCTTAAACATAAGAGTTCTCGATTTTCAATGAAGTCCAATTTACCCATTCTTTGATTACTTGTGCATATCAAAAAAATTCACTAACACAACATTACGAAGATTTACAATTATATTTTTCTTAAGAGTTTTATATTTCTTCAATCTCTAGTACCACAAAAAAGTTTTATATTCTAGCTCTAACACTGTTTAATTTTTGTGTATGGTGTGAAATGCATCAATGGTGAGATGGTCTTTGATTCATTTTGTGTTAATTTTTGTATATGCTGTGTTCATGTGCATTCTTTTGAATGTGGATATCTAGTTATTCCAGGGCTATTATTTTTAAAGTTTATTATTTTCTCATTGAATTATCTTGGCATCATTGTCAAGAACCAATTGACCATGGAGGATGAGTTTATTTCTGGATCCCTAATTATATTCCATTGATCTTGCTTATTTGTATGCCTGTGCTACTCTATCTTTATTACTGTAGCTTTATATAAACTTCGAAATTAGTAACTGTGAATTCTCCAACCCAGTTCTTCCTTTTCAAGATTATTTTGGCTATTCTAGATACTTTGTATTTCCCAGTGAATTTTAGAGTCAATTTTCCAAGTTTAGCAAGAGAGTTTAGCAAAATCTCTACCTGAGATTTTGATGGGGGTTGCAGTTGCATTGGATCTTCATGTAACACTTGGCAGTACAGCCATCTTAACAGTATTGTCTCCCAATCTACAAACAAGTTTTTCATGTAGTTATTTCTTTATTTTCCTTCAATGTTTCTTATACGTTTTGGTTACATGCCTTGTACTTTAAAAAAATGTATTCCTAAGTATTTTATTTTTGGTGTTATTATAAATAGAATTTTCTTAAATTTGCTGACAAATTGTTGACAATATGTAGAAATATGATTGATTTTTGATCTTATACCCTGCATCTTTGCTGAATTAGCTCTAGTAGTTTTCTTTAGTTCCTTTGGATAATCTCAATACAAGCTCATGTTATCTTTGAATTAGGTAAGTTTTCTTCCTTTCCAATCATCTTTTGGTAACTTCTCTTGCTTGCTTGCCTAGCTAAAATCTGCAGCCCTGTTTATAAGTGGCAGTATGAGTATATACTTTTTTCTTCTTCCTGATAGTAGGTGGGAAACTGTCATTTTCCCACCATTAAGAATGACATTATAGGGCCGGGGATTTAGCTCAGTGGTTCCGTTGTTTGCCTAGCAAGCTCAAGGACCCGAGTTCGATCTCTGGTACCAAAACAAAAAACAAAACAAAGAATGACATTATGGCCAGGGATTTAGCTCAGTGGTTCGGGTGCTTGCCTCACAAGCGCAAGGTCCCAAGTTCGATCCCCGGTACCAAAAAAAGAGAAAAAAAAGAAAAAAAAAAGAATGACATAAAGTTGAGGAAAATTCTTTGTTTTATCATGAAAGAATATTGTCAAATATTGTTACTGTATCTTTGGTTTTTTTTATGTCTTTTATTTAGTACCCCCCCATCCTCTTCCCTTCTCTATAAAGTCTATTTCTCTATGTTCATTTCTTTGAGTATACTTAATAAATAAAAGCAGTTTTAAATTCTTTTTCTCCTAATTGCATCATCTCTGTCACTTCTGGGTATATATTTATTGATCCAATTTCCTCCTTGCTCTAAGTTGTAATCTGTTGCTTCTTCACATTCTTAGTGATTTCTGATGCGATACAAGCTATTATGTTTAAAATTTTGTTGAATGTTTGAGTTTGCTGTCTTCCTCTAAATGATGTTGATGCTTGTTTTAGTACAGTTAAGTTACCTATGGATCAAACTTGTTTAGAACATTTTTATAGAATGATTATATAACAGCATTCAATCTAAGGAAAATTTAATCCTACTATTAAGGCCAGACTCTTCTGTGTAATGAAATCTTACTATATCTCCCAGTTCCATGTGAGTTCTTAGCATTTCTCACTTTATTACTCCCAAGTAGTTTTTCTTTACTCAGCATGCTGGAGTTTCCCCATGTGAGCACAGGTTTATACAGAGAAAAAGACTCAAGGGGACCTCCATGCAGATTTTTCTCTGTGTGAACCTGTCCTCTTAAGCACATTTTCTTGAAAATTCTGGCTGACTTGGCCTCCCTGATCTCCAATCTTTGCATCTTCAACTCAGACCACTGTGCATTGCTTAAGATTCTCCTCCCAGTGCTATTATCTAAAAGCTGTATCCAAGTAGAAAGCTGGGACAACGACAGGGCTTATCTTATTTGTTTTCCCTCTCTCAAAGATCACAGTTCTGTAATTTTATTATCCTCAATACCTAAAAATAGTTTGTCATATAATTTCCTCCAGTCTTCTAGTTGTTTGTGGAAGGAAAATTTCATAAAATTATTCCTTCATGAGCATAAGTGGAAATTATCTATATAATAATCAATTCATTCTTTTACCTGTCTCTCTTCCACATTAGATTATAAGCTCCTTGAAAACAAGAAGTATGCCTCATTCATCTTAAACCCTTAATTCTTGAAGCATACTTGGCATTAGTACATACACAGCACATAGCAGGCTTTCAATAAAGTATATTAAATCATAATTGTCTTTAAATATTTTTGATTATTCACAATGATTTTGACAATTAATGTGGGTAAATAAGTAGACAGTTTTAAGAAAAGAGACTGACATTTATGCTTCTGTTCCTTGTTTAAATAAAAACTTAAAACACAAATATAAATACATGCTAATAATTAATAGATGTATCTTATAACACAATATTTGAGATGAAAAAATATACAATATTTTATTCATTATTAGTTGATTTATCAGATATATGATGGTAAGATCTTTGTACAAGTAAATCTTAGGCAAGAATCATGGAGACATGTTAGCTTTAAATATTCCTGAGTTGGAGGATATATTATTTTTCTTCATCCTGACTCTCTAGGTAAAGTAGTCTGAGGATTGATTTTTTTAAAGAAAAAAACATTTCATTTCCTATTGAAGCTTATAAAATTGGAATAATAAACACTTGTCTTGTGGTGATAACATTTTTCCCCATTTTCTAGTGTCTCATTTTATTTTTAAATTCACAGCTTTATTGAGGTAGAATTGATGTAGTGATTACTTTTAATTTCTTTTACTGTCTAAAACTCCAATGTTTTAATCAATAGCTAGGTTTGATGTCTATGGATACTAAGCCAAACTAAGACAATCAAAATTCATCCTCTTCTTTTAACATGTGAGTTGTCTTTCTTATATGTACATTGCCAATCATTAGTGGGTATTACCAAGAAAAGAAGTGAAATATACATCTTATCTCACATCCAAGAAAAGCCAATTCACCAACTAGGAGAAATAAGTAGGATTATTTTAAGAAAAATGTTATGACAATATTACAATCGTTATTTTGAAGCCAAAATGATGAATGTTTTTATCTATGAATTACCAGATATTAAAAATGAATAAATATTTAGTCACTTCACAAATATATATTGAATGCCAAGTATTCCATATGTTTAATTGCTTGGGCCAAAAACTTTGGAATCAACTTTAATGCCTCTCTTTCCGTCACAGCCCAAATCTAGTCTGTCATTAAATCTTGCTCATCTATCTTGAAATGTAAATCCAGAATCTGAATACATTTTGTCATTTCTATTCCTACATCACTTATCCAAGCTAATATTATTTTTCATCTGGACTACTGCTATGGTCTCCGAGGTTTTCTGTTTCTGATTTTGCTTCTCATAAGTGTTCAATAGTCACCAAAGTAATTTGTTAAAGTATGAGACCTTTCACTCCTTTGTTCAAAACTTTCTGAGGGCTTCTAAGGGCTTCTAACTTCATTCTAATAAAAGTCATTAGACTATCTCACAAAGTTTTAAGTGGTCTGAATTCTTGTCATCTTTCTGAACACATGGCCTCTCCTTTTTACTCCAAATAAATTAGGCTGTTTGCCTTTACTCAAAAACAGATGAGGCATAATCTCTCTTCAAGGGCTTTGCATTATCCCCTATCAGCGAAGTGCTCTTTAGCCAGATACTTGTCTGGTTCATTTCCATACCAATTTCAGGTTTTACTCAAAACTTACCTATCGGGGGGTCTTCTTCCCTCTTTTATCTCCTAGCCCTCATCCCTCCATCCCTACCTTCCTATCTTTTCTATAGGATACACGAAGGCAGAACTTTTTTTTTCTTATTTTTTTTCTTTTTGGTCACGGCCGTTAACACCAGTGCCTGGTACATAAAAATTGTGCAATAAATATTACCGGGTGAATAAATGAAATGTACTATACAAATTTCAGAAATACTGTACCTCTATAAGCAAAATATATAGTTCCTATCCCTATAGAAATTTATACTTTAGTTGGGGAGACAGATATGAATCAATAAGCATACAGACATATAATTATACTGCTCTGAATAAAAAGTACAGAGAGCTATGAAATACTATAGTCAGAGGAACTAAGATAATATGGGACTGGGGGGGTAACAGAGAAGAATTTCCTAGGAAAGTAATCCTTAATCAGAGAGCAGAAGAATGACTGAGTTAAGTAATTAAAAGATAATGAAAGGCTTCCAAATAAAATACATTTAAGGCCCTGAGGTAGAAGGAAACATGGGATAAATGGGAAGCAGAAGAGGCTAATGTGCCTTTAGCACAAAGAGCCAAGGTTTCTGTGTAAAGCTGGAACGCAGAGAGATTGTAGAGATGACAAAACATGTTGAAGAAATTGGTTTGCTATGTTTGTAATAAAATTTTTGAACAGAGCGTAATTTAAGAAGCTCAACATAATAGCGTGGTAAGAATAATATCTTTTTTATTAGTACATGTTTATAATACATAAAGTTTACATTCCTTGTAAGGAATTGGTACATGTGCATAATACATCTTCATTCCGTTTTTTCATCCCTGTTCCCTTCCCTCCCTCCCCCTTCCACCCATAAATAATATATTTTAAAAATACATGGTCAACAATTTGGCAACTTCAAGCTATACAAATAGAATCTAACTCTGAATTGAAAACAGTAAATCAGAGAATATGTCTGGCAGTGGCATAAAAACATTGTTGAGTACTAGAAATTAATAAAAACAGCTAAGAAGAAATAAAAATTGAGATTATTCAAAAAACAATGTGACAGGTGACTAATCACCATTAAAAGCTAAAAGCTAAGTGAGAGGTCATAGGGGGAAGCCAAGGCAAGAAAAAAGAGAGAGCAAAAATTCAACTGTCAGAAAATAACAGATGTGGTGGCACAAATTCAAAGAAGGAATGGAAGAGCAAATACTGATAGGCAAGAATGGAAACTTTGCCAGGGGAAGGAATAGCTCTGATATCTGTTCAAATTTGAACTCCTTTCTCTGCCTCTACTCCCAAGGAGAAAAAACTCATCAGAAATAGTTTCACAGGTGAATTCTTCCAAACCTTGACAGAACAAATAATTTTAGTATTTATATTTTTCCAACTAGACAAAGAAGCATTTCCATTCCCTTTGTAAAGTCAATACAATACACATAAAAAAGATTAATCTCACAAATATGGATGCAAAAATATTAAACAATATCAATCAATTCAGAAATATAAGAATTGAGGCCAGAACTAAGTAAGGTTAAGGATAGGATATTTATCAATAAAATTTACCATGTGATCATCTCAAAAAGGGGTAGGCTGGGGAATAGAGGCAGGGAAGAGTGAAAAAAAATAGAAGAGAGGGCCAGGGATTTAGCTCAGTGGTTCCACCGCCTGCCTCGCAAGCTCAAGCTCCCAAGTTCGATCCCCAGTACCAAAAAAAGAAAAAAAAGGTGGGGGGGGAAGAGATCTTCAATCTGGCATCAGGATTAATAATAAAACTCTGGAAATATTTCCACAAAATTTAGTAAAAGGAAAAGGCATATAATATTAGCACTAGTATTCAAAAGCATTGTAAAAATACAAGCACATGTAAATAGATTTTAAAATTGTAATTAATATTAGAAAACAAAGTAGCTGAAAGTAACACAAAAACACATAGAAAACTCAGTAAAATCAATTGTAAACAATAAAAGAATTCAGCAACATAGCTTGCTGAAAAATTGGAATATGGAAAAAAGTGGTTTACCTATAAATAAATGAACAATAAAGAGTAAGAAAATGTAAAACACTGCCAAATAGAATGGAAAATATCATTAAAAAGATGAAAGTAGGTTTCATCCTAGGGATGTAAGGATGATTCAACATGTGTGAGTCAATAAATGTAATACATCACATATATGGAAGCAAGGACAAAAAATATATGATCATATCAGTAGATGCAGAAAAAGCTTTTGACAAAATCCAGCACCCATATGTGATAAAAGCCCTGAAGAAAATAGGTACAGATGGACCTTATCGCAATCTAACAAAACCCATTTATGACAAGGCAGTGACCAACATCATATTAAATGGGGAAAAACTGAAAGCATTTCCTTTCAAATCAGGAACAAGGTAAGAATGCCCACTATCATCACTCCTATGCAACATATACTCAAAATGTTAGCCAGAGCAATCAGGAAAGAAAAAGAAATAAAAGTGGCACAGATTGGAAAGAAAGAAGTCAAATGATCATAGTTCATAAATGACATGACCTCCTACATAGATGAACCAAAATATTCCACCAAAAGACTCCTAGAATTAATAACCACACTCAGTAATGTAGTAGGATACAAAGACACAAAAATCAATAGCATTCCTGTACTCTAAAAATGAATTCATTGAGAAAGAAATAAAGAAAACAATACCATTCATAAATGCATCATGAAAAATTAAATCTTTAGGAATTAATCTAAGCAAGGAAGTAAAAGGACTGTAAAACAAAAACTACAGTACTCTGAAAAAGGAGATTGAAGACAACATCATAAAATGGAAAGATATCCTCTGTTCCTGGATAGGCAGAACCAAAATTGTCAAAATGACCATACTACCCAAACTGAAACACAGATTTAATGCAATCCCAATGAAAATATCAAAAGCATACCTCACAGAAATAGAGAAAACAATCCTAAAATTCATATGAAACCAGAAGAGACACAGAATAGCAAAAGCAATACTGGGCAACAAAAGCAAAACATGAGGCATCACAATGCCTGACTCCAAGTTGTACTATAAGGCTACTGTGCTAAAAGCAATACGGTATTACAATAAAAACAGACACGTGGATCAACAAAACAGAAGAAAAGATGCAGAAACAACCCCAGACATGTCCAACCACCTGATCTTTCTTTTTTTAATTGCTTAAATTCTTTTATTGATACACTTTAGGTATACAACACATTTACATTACTCATTGGGAACTTGTACCTTTACATGATGCATCTTGGTTCTTATTTTTTCCCCATTCCTAGCCCTCCCTTCACCCCCTCCACCCTTCCCTATTTACAAGGATTTTATTTCCATTTTCTCCATTTCTCAACATTTTTCCTTTCCCTTCTTTCCTTTCCCCTGCCCCGCCCACTACCCCATCCCTTTGGACCTTTGCTTCCTATATTGCATTATCAATTATTAATTCTAATCATTGGTGCATTTTAGGTATACAATATGACATTCATCGTTGGAAATTTGCACCTTTACATAATTTCTCTTGGTTCTTATTTTTCTCCCTTCCCATACTTCTCCTTCCCCTTAGCCCCTTTTCTTCTTATTTTACATTATCTATTATATGTTTTAGTCCTTATTTACACTTTCAGTTTCTCACACCAGAGAAATTATTCGGTATTTATATATGTGTGTCCCATTTATTACACTTAAGAGTATCGCCTCAATGTGCATCCATTTAGCTATAAATGTCTCTAATTTCTCATTTTTTAAGGCTGAGTAGTACTCCATTTTATTTAAAAAACCACATTTTCTTTATCCAGTCTCCAGTTGAGGGGCGTTTGGGCTGTTTCCAAGTTTTAGCTATTACAAACTGTGCTGCTATGAACATGGGTGCACATATATCACTGTGGTATGATTCTTTTAATTCTTTGGGAAGACACCCAGCAGGAGAATAGCAGGGTCAAATGGGACTTCCAGTCCTAGTTCTTTGAGGTATCTCCATACTGATTTCCACAGTGGTTGCACCAGTCTACACTCCCACCAGCAGTGGAGCAGGGTTCCTCTTTCCCCACAGTCCAGACAGCATTTGTTATTGGTTGATTTCTTGATAGCAGCCATTCTTCCTGGAGTGAGGTAGAATCTCAGCATTGTTTTCATTTGCATCTCTCGAATGACCAGTGATGTTGAACATTTTTTCATGTATGTATTTGCTATTTCTACTTCCTTGTCTGAGAAATGTCTGTTCATTTCAGATGCCCATTTTTGGACTGGGTCTTTAAATTTGGGAGGTCTGATCTTTTAAAGTTCTTTATAGATTTGAGATAGTAGACCTTTGTCTGAGGAAGAGCAGGTGAAGATTTTTTCCCACATTGTGGGTTGTCTCTTCACACTGCTGGTGGTTTCTCTTGCTGTGCAGAAGCTTTTTAATAAGAAGAGATCCCACTTGTTGGTTGTTTGTGCTAGTTCACGGGCAACTGAGGTTTTGTTCATAAAATCTTTTCCTACACTGATGTCTTCAAGAGTTCTACCTAACCTCTGTTCCAACTGGTTCAGTGTTTCTGTTTTAATATTTAGATCTTTAATCCATTTCGATTTTAGTTGAGTGCATGGTGAGAGATATAGGTCTAGTTTTAATCTTTGGCAAGTTGAAACCCAATTTTTCCAGCACCATGTATTAAAGAGGCTATCTTTCCTCCAGTAAGGGTGTTTGGCTCCTTTATCGAAGATAAGATGGCTGAGTGTGTCTGGTGTTGTTTCTGCATCTTCTAATCTGTTCCACTGGTCCTCAAGGTCTGTTTCTTTGCCAGTACCATGCTGTTTTTATCACAGTAGCTTTGTAGTACAGTTGCAGGTTGGGGACTGTGATACCCCCTGCCACGTCTCTGTTACCTAGAATTGCTTTTGCTATTCTGGGTCTCTCCTTGTTCCAAATGAATTTTTGGATTGTTTTCTCAAGGTCCGTGAAGTATGCTGCTGGGATCTCAGTTGGAATTGCATTGAATCTATATAGCAATTTTGGAAGTATGGCCATTTTCACTATATTAATCCTTCCTCCCCAGGAGCAGGGGATGTTTGTCCATTTTCTGATATCATCTTCAATCTCTCTTTTCAGAGTGCTATAGTTTTCAGAGAAGAGGTCTTTGATTTCTTTAGTTAGGTTGATTCCTAGGTATTTCAGTTTTTTGGATGCTATTGTGAAAGGAATTGTTTGCCCTGTTTCTCTCTCAGTGAGTCTGTCATTCGTGTAGAGGAAAGCTATTGATTTTTGTGTGTTGACCTTGTAACCAGCTACTTGACTGAATTTGGTTATGAAGTCTAGAAGACTTTTGGTGGAGTTCTTGGGGTCTTCTATATACAGTATCATGTCATCTGCAAATAATGACAATTTGGCTTCTTCATTTCCTATCTTTATTCCTTTTATTTCTTTCTCTTGTCTAATTGCTGTGGCTAATGTTTCCAAAACTATATTGAACAAGAGTGGTGATAGTGGACATCCTTGTCTTCTTCCTGATTTTAGTGTGAAGGATTTCAGTTTTTGACCATTTAGTATGATACTGGCTGTTGGTTTTTCATAGATGGCTTTTGTCAGTTTGAGGTAGAGACCATCTATTCCAATTTTTTGAAGAGTTTTTATCATAAATGCCTGTTGGATTTTGTCAAATGCTTTTTCTGCATCTATGGAGATAATCATATGGTTTTTGTCCTTGTCTCTATTGATATAGTGTATTACATTGATTGATTTGCATATGTTGAACCATCCCTGCATCCCTGGGATGAATCCCACTTGATCAGGGTGTATAATCTTCTTGGTGATCTTCTGCATTCTATTTGCCAGTAACTTATTAAGGATTTTTGTATCTATGTTCATTAGTGAGATTGGCCTATAGTTCTCCTTTTTGGTTGGGTCTTTCTCTGCTTTGGGGATCAAGGTGATGCTTGCTTCCAGGAATGAAGTTGGGAGTATTGCTTCCCTTTCAATTTCATTGAAGAGTTTAAACAGTAGTGGCAGTAGTTCCTCTCTAAATGTCTTGTAGAATTCAGCAGTGAAGCCATCAGGGCCTGGGCTTTCCTTAGTTGTTAAGTTTTTAATTACCTTTTCAATTTCATTGGTTGACATTGGGTTGTTTAGAATTTTTAGGTCTTCTTCATTCAACTTTGGTAATTCATATGTATCTAGGAATCTGTCCATTTCTTCTTGGTTTTCCATCTTATTGGCGTATAGGTACTGGAAGTAGGTATTGATGATCCTCTGTATTTCTGCTGGGTCTGTTGTAATTTCACCCTTTTCGTTCCTAATTGCATGGATTTGGGCCTTTTCTTTCCTTTTTCTGATAAGGTTTGTTAAGGGTTTGTCAATTTTGTTGATTCTTTCAAAGAACCAACTCTTGGCTTCATTGATTTTTTTGTATCGTTCTCTTAGTCTCCATTGCATTGATTTCTCCTCTGATCTTTATAATTTCCTCCCTTATATGAGCTTTGGGTTTGTCCTGCTCTTCTTTTTCTAGAAGCTTGAGGTTCAGCATCAGGTTGTTTAATTGGGCTTGTTCTGTTTTCCTAATATGCGTATTCACTGCTATGAATTTCCCTCGTAAGACTGCTTTCATTGTGTCCCATAGCTTCTGATATGTTGTATTGTCATTGTCATTTAATTGAAGGTACTGTTTGATTTCTTCTTTAATTTCCTCTGTGACCCATTGGTTATACAGAAGTGTGTTGTTCAATTTCCATGTGTTTATGAAATTTTTGCAGTTTCTTTTGGCATTGATCTCCAATTTCATCGCACTATGGTCTGATAATATACAGGGGATAACTTCATTTCCTTTGCACTTACTTAAACATGTTCTATATGTGACGAGTATGTGGTCTATTTTGGAGAATGACCCATGTGCAGCTGAGAAGAGTGTGTATTCTGATTTTGTGGGGTGGAAGACTCTGTAAACATCTGTTAAGTCTATTTGTTCAAGAGTTTGATTGAGTTCTAGTATTTCATTACTTATTTTTTGTCTAGTTGACCTATCTGTTTGTGACAGTAGGGTGTTGAGGTCCCCCACTACAATGGTATTAGTGTATATATGACTTTTCATGTCCGTTAGTATTTGTGTTATATAGTTGGGCACACTAGTGTTTGGTGCATAGATATTTATGATTGTCATGTCTTCCTCTTGGATTGTTCCCTTTACAAGGATGTAGTGTCCTTCTTTGTCTCTCTTAATCAGTGTTGGTTTGAAATCTACTTGATCTGCAAAGAGGATAGCTACTCCTGCTTTTTTTTGGGTTCCTGTCACATGGAGCATTGTTTTCCACTCTTTAACTTTCAGTCTATGTGTTTCATTTTGAATTAAGTGTGTTTCTTGTATGTAGCATATTGTTGGATTTTGCTTCTTGACCCATTCTGCCAGTCTATTTCTTTTGATTGGTGAATTGAGACCATTAACATTGACGGTTATAAGTGAAATGTATTGACTTATCATTGTCATGACTTTTTCTTTTGGTCGGGATCTCCCCCTTTACATTTAACTTCTTGTCATGCCTGATGGGTTCATTCTGCTTTTCTTCCTGGGGTTTTGATCCTCAGTGTATATTCCTAGGTTATTGTGTAAAATTTTTTGGAGTGCTGGTTTGGTATTCATGAAGTTTCTAAGGTGCTCTTTGTCATGAAAATATCTTATTTCTCCACCAAATTTGAAAGGTAGTTTTGCAGGGTACATCAATCTGGGTTGGAGGCTGTTTTCTTTTGGGCTTGGAATATGTCACTCCAAGCTCTTCTTGCCTTGACGGTTTGTGTTGAGAAGTCTGCTGTGATTCTGATGGGCTTTCTTTTGTATGTGATTTGTTTCTTTTCTCTAACTGCTTGTAGAACTTTGTTCTTCTGTTGAGTTTCTGGAATCTTACCAATTATATGCCTATGTGTAGATTTTTTTTGATCAAGGCTATTTGGAGTCCTATATGCCTCACTTATCTGTATGTCAAGTTCTTTTCCCCTGCTTGGGAAGTTTTCTGCCATTACTTCTGTGAGGAGTTTTTTTTTTATGTCATGTGCACTCTCTCCTGTTTCTTCATTGACTCCAATCAGTCTTATGTTATTCTTCTTTGCATCGTCTAGCAGCTGCTGTATTGAGTTCTCATGTTCCCTTATAATTTTGAAGCAATTTTTCTTTTCCTGGTCATTAATTGCAATCTTATCTTCTATATCTGAAATTCTGTATTCACATTGGCTCATTCTGCTGTGTAGACTTTCAATGGAGATTTTCATCTCCTGGAAATCTATTTGCATCTGTTTTATGGATTCCATTTGTTTCCTATGTTGGGATTCCATCATGTTCCTCAGCTCCTCTCTAGATTTATTAATCATGTCTTGCACTACAAGCACAATCTCTGCTGTCCTCTGAGAAATTGTTTCTGATTTCATGTTTTCCAGATCCTCTTTTGTTGCCAGTTCAGTGGGTCCAGGTGGTTGAATATCAGAGTGTTCCATCTCATTTCCCTTTGGGGTTGCTGTAGGTGATCTGGAAGTCTGGTTTTGAGACTGATTTACATGTTTTCTCATTTTGACCCGGGCTGGGGGATGCTATTGGTGCCTGCGCAACTCACCTCCTCTGAGCTGAGAGAGGTGGGACAGCAGCTCAGAAGCCCCTTCCTCTGGGCTGGGAGTGGCAGGATGGATGGTGTCCCATAAGCCCCTTCCTCTGGGCCAAGAGTAGTGGGATTGTGGCTCAGAAACCCCTACCTCTGGGCCGGAAGCAATGTGATGGATGGCGGCCCGGAAGCCCCTTCCTCTGGGCCGGAAGCGGTGGGACAGCGGCTCAGAAAACCCTTCCTCTGGGCCAGGAGCAGTGGGATGGATGGCAGCCCAAAAGCCCTTTCCTCTGGCTGGGACTGGTGGGATGGATGGTGGCTGGGAATCCCCTTCCTCTGGACCGGGCCCAACCACCTGATCTTTTAACAAAGGGGCCAAAATATATGCAGAAGGAAAGTGGCCTTTTTAACAAACGGTTTTGGGAAAATTGGATATCCACTTGCCAAAGATTAAAGCTAGATGCATATCTTACACTTTGTACTAAATTAAAATCAAAATTGATTTAAGATCCAAATATTAAAACATTTAACCTAGTGGAAAATTAGGTAAATTCTTGAAGTTATAGGTGTAGGCAAGGAGTTTCTAAACAGAGCTCCAATTGCAAAAGAAATAACAGCAAGAGTAAACAAATGGGATTATATCAAATTAAAAAGCTTCTGCACAGCAAAGGAAACAACCAACAGAGGGAAGAGACATCTTACAGAATAAGAAAAAAATATTGCCAGCTATGCTTTGGACAGAGCACTAATATCTAGAGTATATAAATAATATATACAAATAACTCAAAAATTTAGACCCCCTCTCCCCAAATAAAAAAGACAGAATATCTGGGCAACTGAAACCAATAGACACCAATAGAAGAAATACAAATAATAAATACATGAAAAATTGTTCAACTTTCCTGGCCATTAGAGAAATGCCAATTAAAACAACACTGAGATTTCATTTTGTTTCAGAAAGAATAGTAATCACTAAGGAAACCTGTATGGAGATTTCTAAAAATAAATAAAAATAGAAATTCTTACTGTAGCCTCTACAGTGTGGAGTTGGACCTGATTTAGATGAAGAGATACTGGACAGTTAAGCAACTGCCCTAATAGAATCTCTGAAGTTTAAAACTGTGATTTATTTTTTACTTTCCCTATTTCTGTCTACATTAATCAATAATAAACTCCTGTTGTTCTTTGTTAACCTCTAATTCACTCCTTCCTCTCCTTGACAATTGCTTTAATTTAGCATTTTATCACAGACTGCAATAACCTGCAAACTACTATTCCTGAAATAAAATTCACCTCATTATGTAACCTTACTTCCCAGTTTATACTGGATTAATGGTAAAATGAGATTCAAAACACTATTTCTAACCCCTAATATAGTTTCCATCACATTGCACTATAAATTATCTGCTTATGTGGTGGTTTCTTCCACTTTTTAGTTTAATATCCCCATGACCTAGAACAGTACCTATGACTGTTACCTATAAGAGTACCTATAACAGATAGTAAACAAGTATTTATATTGAATGAATGACCAAATGCTTGTTACACGTACTATGAAAGAATTTCAGACTGTTCACAATGAAAAATACATTATTCATTAATTCATTAGGACAATTAAGATTAAAGCAAGGATGTAATTATGTAATAACCTGATTTGTTAAAAAGGTTAAATTTATAGAAAATTAATTTGATCAAAATAAGTTATTTTTATTAATTCCATTCAAATAAGTGGTACTATGTATTCATACCTCTTTTCAAAATGTTTGCTTGGTTTTCTAAGTCAAATATTTCAATCTTGACATTTTCTTTCAGCAAAAGCTCTCTTTTCTTTGTTATTTCATACTCATTATTAAAGTCAGTAATTTCCTTAATAAATTTTTCTTCCTCTTCTACCATTTTTTTCTTTGTAGTCTCCTGAAAAGACAAAAACATAGATCAAATATAGGTAGGTGTTATTTGCAGCAACATTTTTCTTTAATCATTTAAAATACACCATTTGGTGTTATTAACACAAAGTATGAAATTGTATTTCCTGGTATTACTACAAAAATACTTTACTTCTCAGTAATACTATTAAAAAACTGAAGCTATAATAACAATAAACTATCAGCAGATGAAAGATTTATCCTTAAAGTTTTGGAAGAATTATTATGATAGAAATAATAGGACTGGGGTTGTAGCTACACAGCACAGTGCCTGCCTGGCAAGCACGAGGCCCTGGGTTTGATTTCCGGTACCAAAAAAGAAAAGTGAAAAAAAAAAGAAATTTTACCACTCATCATTGCACCTGTGTTTGTGATTTGAATTTTATAACCACTTATGCCATTTTGTCATCACAATATAAAATTAAGTGATAAAATAATAACCAATCTTAAAAAATTAAAAATTACACTCAAAGAACTACTACTATGCTGGAAAAATAGAAAAATTAACAAATAAGGATATCTAAGGAAATATTTTAAAATGTAGATTGATGAAGGCATAATTATATATTTATTTCAAAATCAGTTTTAAGCAATTATCTATATTTTATGAAATACCAACATGGTAGAAAATAACAGTTTTCAAAATTTTGGACAACACAAAAACCTAAACTTTTTGACATTATTATAACTTAAAAATTACTATATTTTCTATTTTTTCTAAGGGATGCCAAGCAATTATGAACCACATTCAGAAACTTCCCATGTCCTGCCGACGAGGTCCCAAGGTCGCCAGTCACGCAGAAAACACCAAATCAGCCCGCGCCCTGGCAGCAATCCAATGGACACCCCCCAGCTCCTCTGGCCTCTTCTCTGTACAGCCACCTGGTTCCACACTACAAACACACAGAATACACTGGACCACCAGACCACTGAACTGGAGCTAATCAAGTTCTCAGCATTTAAAGAATTCCTGCCCAGAGGTAGGGGCTTCTGAGCTGCTGTCCCACTGCTCCTGGTCCAGAGGAAGGGGCTTTCGGGCCACCATCCATACTGCCGCTCTTGGCCCCTGGCCCACCTCACCCAGCTCAGAGGAGGTGAGCCACGTGGAAGTCAACAGCACACCCCTGCCCCCCAAGTCAAAATGAGAAAGCACGGAAATAAGTCTCAAAACCAGACTTCCAGATCATCTACAGAAACCCCAAAGGGAAATGAGATGGAGCACTCTGATACTCAACCACCTGGACCCGCTGAACTGGCAACAAAAGGGGATCTGGAAAACATGAAATCAGAAACAATTTCTCAGAGGACAGCAGAGATTGTGCTTGTAGTGCAAGACATGATTAATAAATCTAGAGAGGAGCTGAGGAACATGATGGAATCCCAACATAGGAAACAAATGGAATCCATAAAACAGATGCAAATAGATTTCCAGGAGATGAAAATCTCCATTGAAAGTCTACACAGCAGAATGAGCCAATGTGAATACAGAATTTCAGATATAGAAGATAACATTGCAATTAATGACCAGGAAAAGAAAAATTGCTTCAAAATTATAAGGGAACATGAGAACTCAATACAGCAGCTGCTAGACGATGCAAAGAAGAATAACATAAGACTGACTGGAGTCAATGAAGAAACAGGAGAGAGTGCACATGACATAAAAAAAAAACTCCTCACAGAAGTAATGGCAGAAAACTTCCCAAGCAGGGGAAAAAAATTTGACATACAGATAAGTGAGGCATATAGGACTCCAAATAGCCTTGATCAAAAAAAATCTACACATAGGCATATAATTGGTAAGATTCCAGAAACTCAACAGAAGAACAAAGTTCTACAAGCAGTTAGAGAAAAGAAACAAATCACATACAAAAGAAAGCCCATCAGAATCACAGCAGACTTCTCAACACAAACCGTCAAGGCAAGAAGAGCTTGGAGTGACATATTCCAAGCCCAAAAGAAAACAGCCTCCAACCCAGATTGATGTACCCTGCAAAACTACCTTTCAAATTTGGTGGAGAAATAAGATATTTTCATGACAAAGAGCACCTTAGAAACTTCATGAATACCAAACCAGCACTCCAAAAAATTTTACACAATAACCTAGGAATATACACTGAGGATCAAAACCCCAGGAAGAAAAGCAGAATGAACCCATCAGGCATGACAAGAAGTTAAATGTAAAGGGGGAGATCCCGACCAAAAGAAAAAGTCATGACAATGATAAGTCAATACATTTCACTTATAACCGTCAATGTTAATGGTCTCAATTCACCAATCAAAAGAAATAGACTGGCAGAATGGGTCAAGAAGCAAAATCCAACAATATGCTACATACAAGAAACACACTTAATTCAAAATGAAACACATAGACTGAAAGTTAAAGAGTGGAAAACAATGCTCCATGTGACAGGAACCCAAAAAAAAGCAGGAGTAGCTATCCTCTTTGCAGATCAAGTAGATTTCAAACCAACACTGATTAAGAGAGACAAAGAAGGACACTACATCCTTGTAAAGGGAACAATCCAAGAGGAAGACATGACAATCATAAATATCTATGCACCAAACACTAGTGTGCCCAACTATATAACACAAATACTAACGGACATGAAAAGTCATATATACACTAATACCATTGTAGTGGGGGACCTCAACACCCTACTGTCACAAACAGATAGGTCAACTAGACAAAAAATAAGTAATGAAATACTAGAACTCAATCAAACTCTTGAACAAATAGACTTAACAGATGTTTACAGAGTCTTCCACCCCACAAAATCAGAATACACACTCTTCTCAGCTGCACATGGGTCATTCTCCAAAATAGACCACATACTCGTCACATATAGAACATGTTTAAGTAAGTGCAAAGGAATTGAAGTTATCCCCTGTATATTATCAGACCATAGTGCGATGAAATTGGAGATCAATGCCAAAAGAAACTGCAAAAATTTCATAAACACATGGAAATTGAACAACACACTTCTGTATAACCAATGGGTCACAGAGGAAATTAAAGAAGAAATCAAACAGTACCTTCAATTAAATGACAATGACAATACAACATATCAGAAGCTATGGGACACAATGAAAGCAGTCTTACGAGGGAAATTCATAGCAGTGAATACGCATATTAGGAAAACAGAACAAGCCCAATTAAACAACCTGATGCTGAACCTCAAGCTTCTAGAAAAAGAAGAGCAGGACAAACCCAAAGCTCATATAAGGGAGGAAATTATAAAGATCAGAGGAGAAATCAATGCAATGGAGACTAAGAGAACGATACAAAAAAATCAATGAAGCCAAGAGTTGGTTCTTTGAAAGAATCAACAAAATTGACAAACCCTTAACAAACCTTATCAGAAAAAGGAAAGAAAAGGCCCAAATCCATGCAATTAGGAACGAAAAGGGTGAAATTACAACAGACCCAGCAGAAATACAGAGGATCATCAATACCTACTTCCAGTACCTATACGCCAATAAGATGGAAAACCAAGAAGAAATGGACAGATTCCTAGATACATATGAATTACCAAAGTTGAATGAAGAAGACCTAAAAATTCTAAACAACCCAATGTCAACCAATGAAATTGAAAAGGTAATTAAAAACTTAACAACTAAGGAAAGCCCAGGCCCTGATGGCTTCACTGCTGAATTCTACAAGACATTTAGAGAGGAACTACTGCCACTACTGTTTAAACTCTTCAATGAAATTGAAAGGGAAGCAATACTCCCAACTTCATTCTTGGAAGCAAGCATCACCTTGATCCCCAAAGCAGAGAAAGACCCAACCAAAAAGGAGAACTATAGGCCAATCTCACTAATGAACATAGATACAAAAATCCTTAATAAGTTACTGGCAAATAGAATGCAGAAGATCACCAAGAAGATTATACACCCTGATCAAGTGGGATTCATCCCAGGGATGCAGGGATGGTTCAACATATGCAAATCAATCAATGTAATACACTATATCAATAGAGACAAGGACAAAAACCATATGATTATCTCCATAGATGCAGAAAAAGCATTTGACAAAATCCAACAGGCATTTATGATAAAAACTCTTCAAAAAATTGGAATAGATGGTCTCTACCTCAAACTGACAAAAGCCATCTATGAAAAACCAACAGCCAGTATCATACTAAATGGTCAAAAACTGAAATCCTTCACACTAAAATCAGGAAGAAGACAAGGATGTCCACTATCACCACTCTTGTTCAATATAGTTTTGGAAACATTAGCCACAGCAATTAGACAAGAGAAAGAAATAAAAGGAATAAAGATAGGAAATGAAGAAGCCAAATTGTCATTATTTGCAGATGACATGATACTGTATATAGAAGACCCCAAGAACTCCACCAAAAGTCTTCTAGACTTCATAACCAAATTCAGTCAAGTAGCTGGTTACAAGGTCAACACACAAAAATCAATAGCTTTCCTCTACACGAATGACAGACTCACTGAGAGAGAAACAGGGCAAACAATTCCTTTCACAATAGCATCCAAAAAACTGAAATACCTAGGAATCAACCTAACTAAAGAAATCAAAGACCTCTTCTCTGAAAACTATAGCACTCTGAAAAGAGAGATTGAAGATGATATCAGAAAATGGACAAACATCCCCTGCTCCTGGGGAGGAAGGATTAATATAGTGAAAATGGCCATACTTCCAAAATTGCTATATAGATTCAATGCAATTCCAACTGAGATCCCAGCAGCATACTTCACGGACCTTGAGAAAACAATCCAAAAATTCATTTGGAACAAGGAGAGACCCAGAATAGCAAAAGCAATTCTAGGTAACAGAGACGTGGCAGGGGGTATCACAGTCCCCAACCTGCAACTGTACTACAAAGCTACTGTGATAAAAACAGCATGGTACTGGCAAAGAAACAGACCTTGAGGACCAGTGGAACAGATTAGAAGATGCAGAAACAACACCAGACACACTCAGCCATCTTATCTTCGATAAAGGAGCCAAACACCCTTACTGGAGGAAAGATAGCCTCTTTAATACATGGTGCTGGAAAAATTGGGTTTCAACTTGCCAAAGATTAAAACTAGACCTATATCTCTCACCATGCACTCAACTAAAATCGAAATGGATTAAAGATCTAAATATTAAAACAGAAACACTGAACCAGTTGGAACAGAGGTTAGGTAGAACTCTTGAAGACATCAGTGTAGGAAAAGATTTTATGAACAAAACCTCAGTTGCCCGTGAACTAGCACAAACAACCAACAAGTGGGATCTCTTCTTATTAAAAAGCTTCTGCACAGCAAGAGAAACCACCAACAGTGTGAAGAGACAACCCACAATGTGGAAAAAATCTTCACCTGCTTTTCCTCAGACAAAGGTGTACTATCTCGAATCTATAAAGAACTTAAAAAGATCAGACCTCCCAAATTTAAAGACCCAGTCCAAAAATGGGCATCTGAAATGAACAGACATTTCTCAGACAAGGAAGTAGAAATAGCAAATACATACATGAAAAAATGTTCAACATCACTGGTCATTCGAGAGATGCAAATGAAAACAATGCTGAGATTCTACCTCACTCCAGGAAGAATGGCTGCTATCAAGAAATCAACCAATAACAAATGCTGCCTGGACTGTGGGGAAAGAGGAACCCTGCTCCACTGCTGGTGGGAGTGTAGACTGGTGCAACCACTGTGGAAATCAGTATGGAGATACCTCAAAGAACTAGGACTGGAAGTCCCATTTGACCCTGCTATTCTCCTGCTGGGTGTCTTCCCAAAGAATTAAAAGAATCATACCACAGTGATATATGTGCACCCATGTTCATAGCAGCACAGTTTGTAATAGCTAAAACTTGGAAACAGCCCAAACGCCCCTCAACTGGAGACTGGATAAAGAAAATGTGATTTTTTAAATAAAATGGAGTACTACTCAGCCTTAAAAAATGAGAAATTAGAGACATTTATAGCTAAATGGATGCACATTGAGGCGATACTCTTAAGTGTAATAAATGGGACACACGTATATAAATACCGAATAATTTCTCTGGTGTGAGAAACTGAAATTGTACATGCCTAAAATGTATAATAGGTAATGTGAAATAGGAAGAAAAGGAGCAAAGGGGAAGGAAGTGGGAGGGCTAGGGGAAAGGATAGAAGGGAATGGAATTAATATGAGAAAATGGAAAAATAGGAACAAAATCTTTTAAATAGAGAGGAATGGAGGGGTTGAAGGGAGCGCTGGGCAATGGTGAAAAATAAGAACCAAGAGAGACTATGTAAAGGTGCAAATTTCCAACGATGAATGTAATTATATTGTATACCTAAAATGTACCAATGATTAGAATGAATAATCGATAATGCAAAATAGGAAGAAAATGTCCAAAGGGGTAGGGGTAGTGGAAGGGACAGGGGAAAGGAAAGAAAGGAAAGGAAAAATGCTGAGAAATGGAAAAAATGGAAATAAAGTCTTTGTAAATAGGGAAGGGTGGAGGGGGTGAAGGGAGGGCTAGGAATGGGGAGAAAATAAGAACCAAGATGCATCATGTAAAGGTACAAGTTCCCAATGAGAAATGTAATTGTGTTGTATAACTAAAATGTACCAATAAAAGAATTAAAAAGAAAAAGAAACTTCCCATGTCATTCAAAACCACCACATCTTTTGGTTCTGACTTCTGAACTGTATTTTTAATACTTTTACATGTCTTTTCTTTAAAATGTCATCTAATCACAAGTCTTATTTCTAATCTGACACTGTCGCTCAGTTTGTTGGTTCTGATTTAAGATAAAAAGATGAAGCAATATCCACATTTTCATTCACATCCATAAATATTCCTAAAGTATGAACCTTTTAAAGCATTAAAACCAGTCTCAATGCCTAAGCAATTAAAATCAGTTGTACCCTTTTTATAGGCATTATTACAATTGCATATAATTTCTATATTACATCCCTATTAATAGAATTCTTTCAAACTATATTTCTCTACCAATTAGTTTTAAATAGTGCTTAATACTTTTCCTTATCTGTATAGTACTATCTGCCAATACGGACCTGGATAATTTTCTAAAATTACACTAAGTATATTGAAAGATTTTTGACATGTTTATTGAAATGGATTTTTCTAAGTGGTTAGACTTACAAAGGTCTGGAGAAGCATATTCCTTTGGTTTGTAATTTCACTGCATTGTCTTTCTAAGGCATTTTCATGAGCTTGTAGAAGCTGTAAGACAGAGGATTTTTCAGAACACTGTTGAACCTTCAAAATAAAAAAAAAGAAATCAGAAACAATTAGACATTTTAGAGTATCTTAGTTAACAACAGATTTGCATAAAATAAGACAGTTTCTGCATTAATCTTTAAAATGCAAAATAAAATTCACATTAAACATCCTAGTGTATATACCCTACCTATATAATTACAATTTTAAGACCTCTCCCAACAAGACCATCAGCTCTTTGTGGGAAGGGAATATGCTTTCCTTTTCCTTCCATGCCTAGCAGAGTTCTTGGTTTAAGTACCAAAACATTTTCACTATACATATTGAAATCTGTTAAGTTTGTTTAAAAGAACAGGTTTCTATTGTCACAACTTATGATGGATAAATTAGTTACACAATATGACAAAATAATGGGATGGGATGAGGATGTAGCTAAGTACAACACTTGCATACTCAAGTCCCTGAGTTCAATTTCCAGCACCGCAAAACAAAACAAGTAAAATAATGACATAAAATATACAAAATAAAGGCAAAAACTCAGTCCCATAAATATATCATATAAAGCATAAACTTTTTAAGTTTCTCAAACAGGTTTTAAGCACTCATTTACGATTATTCTTTATTTTTCTTAATTTTAGAGGGTGGTTCAAGATCCTTTTTTATTTCCAGAACCTACAACAGTGAGTTAGCAATGCTAGCCTGGTATAATCTGAAGACCATTCCACCTCCTCCTCTAGACATTCAGCCAACAAATTCCTTACAAGCAAGATCAAAGACCAAATGAGATGTATCTCAATGTGTGTGGGGGAAGAGGACCTCTTATTTGCTTACTCCTCTCAAGAACTAATTTTTCATTTTAGTACCTCATTTTGTGCTAAAAGTAACAGATGTAACAAATATTAATACAGTGGACCCTTGAGTCACAACTGGCCTGACATATGAACAACCTGGGTTATGATCGCAAGTTTAGTTTTAACTTACGAATAGTCGAGTTACGACCCAAATGCTGGCTGCTTGTGCTTCCAGATGGTTTCAGACACAGATGAAACCCTTGAAGAGTTCTAGAAGGAATATTTACAACATCCTTTCCTGTGTGGGGTTGAGAAATACTGGGCCTACAGCTCTCTAAGGACACCGAGATCACCCTATATAAAAGCGAGAGACTTTGAAGGCTGTGTAGAGGAGCCTGAGCCTTCAACTGACCAACGTGAGTTACAATCAGCCCTCACAAACAACTGAGTTCGTAGGTCAAGGGTCCATTGTATTAGATATGTAACTACCATATTATTTTATTTGGGCTTTAAACCATGGTACTTACTGAGACATGAATATTGAAATGAAAGTCAGGGAGCTTTGATATATAAGCTAAAAATAATGCTACTCTGAAAATAATTTTTCTACAATGTTCAATACTAGCCCTCATAAGAAAGCATCACTTGCAGTTTGGAGATATTCCTATCTTTACAGAAAAAAGAAAAAGTATATAAATTCAACTTAAATTGCAGAAAACAAGATTTATGTTACTTATAAGAACTTTCTCAAGGTGAGAGGCAGGTTGTGAAATTTCTGTCCCAGAAGATACTGAATAGTAAATGGCCTAGGAATAGTCTAGTCCAGAGGCAAAGGTTGGCTTAAAAAGCATTTTGAAATATGACAGCTAAAAAGTCCTAGAAATATTGGCATTTTTAAAAAGTAGCTGAAATAAAATAGAAAATATGATCTTACATTTGTAGATGATTACAGTATATCCGCCCACAGCTACAGTACCTGGTGCTATTCTCAGCAACCCTACTTTAACAGTGAAATCAACAGACAAAGATTAGAGAGATACAATTTACATGACTAAATAAATTGAGATAATACTTTTTAAATTAGAGGAAGGAAGAATTAAATAATTGGTAATTCATTGTCTGTGAAAAAGGAATTAAAACATATGTCCAAATCTATCAAATCATGTAAAAACCAATAAGGACAAACAATAGCGTGATGGTGAATTCTATTACATTTACAATAAGAAAATACTTCAGGGATATTTAATGTTTATGCAAATGAGAATAAAATAATGTCCAGAGAAGTTCAATCTTTAATCTTTAGTCCCAAGCCCAGGACTAAAAATCCAGATTTTCTGACTTCCTTTCTTCTAAATCATGATATTAACATGGAAATATTACAATTATTTCAAAGAAATGAAAAAGTAATTCTGGTACAAAAAAGAACTTCAGTCTCCCATAATAGTATAAGTTGAAAGTACATGAGCTTATGAGACATTTTAAAAAATTATCAAATATTAAGTCCATCACCGTTTATGAAAAGGCTATAAGTAGTACATACTTCTTACAATCACTATTATGAACAGAAACCATGTCCAAAAATGCTTCAGAGACCAAATATTGGGTTAGATAAACTTCGGTTTAATCTATTAAGGTATTTCAAATATGATGTTCTTCAAAATCAAAATTCCTGAATTCTAATTCTTTTTCTGATACTGATCTTTTAGAAAAAGACCTGTGTCAAACACAAAAATGGAGAAATGTCACTCACTGAATAAATTCTTCAATGTGATTTGATCAAATTTATTATTCAAATTCAGGAAAGTTTTATACTAAGGACTCAGAAGTTAGTAGCTCTATTTTAGGTATCAACAACTAAGAGCTAAAGATTTCCACTACACTAATGTCCTCTTTCTTAAAAGGGTGAAATAACAAATATCTATGAAAATACAAATTCCATGGTAGAATTACAAGTGATTTTCAGGCTACACTTTACCTATGTCTATTTTTAGAATAGTTCAATAAACATGCATTACATTCATAAAACAATAGAGCTATTTTAATTTTGAAAGAAAACCTACATATTCACCAAATATAATGGTAAAAGTCCCACACAATTTTCCAGGAATACATCTACTCGTCTAGTAGGGAAATAACACTTTTAATAAAGATGGAGAGGTTAAGGAGCACATAATGAAAAGAACACTTTGGAGTAAAAATCTGATTTATTTTCTCATTGTGGTGATCACATATCTACTTTTTGTTCTTTCTCTCTTCTCATGGAAGGAATTAATTACAATTTTAACCAGGACTAGACTATATTTGGAGCCCTGGTACTATTCAGAATCAAAGAACCTAAGATATGTAGTTTTCAACTTACCCTGAAATATTAATCCAGGCAATAATAATTCATAAGACTATATAACCACTAAGTCTTATATGAGAAATTCTGTTCAGCAGCTTTGGGATTACACGTAGGCACAGAGTAGCCGGTTTGCCTCTGACTTCTGCCATTCATCTTTTCTGAAGTCATCTGGTATTCCGAAGTTCTTAACAACCTAAATCTATCCTTTTCAAAATACCCCCTGCACTATGAAATTATTTGTTCCCCTTTTCTTAAATAAAACTTCCTTCTCAAGCTGCTAACGTGATCTCAACTAACGTGATTAGGGAAAGAACAGTAGAACAAATTCTGACAGGTGAAGAAATTTTTCCAATAATACTTCTTAATCTGAAAAGACACTGAGAAGATAAGGTAACTTTGAAATAAGGTAACTTCTTTGTCATTTGACAATCCAGACAGCAATACCTTACCTATCACCATATCTACCTATTTATTCTGTCAGGATATAAAACAATGCAATACTGAGGTAGAGGTTTTTCATGTATGGCTTTGGATGAAAGAACTATAAAATGTCAGGACTCTTTAAAGCATATATTTTTCTCCTCATAAGAAGAAAACTTGACACATGAGCAAGAGTAGATCATATCTCAGGCAAGTAAAGCTATACTACAAGAATACCAGAAATTGGTTGAGATACTTCTATCAACTCTTGTTAGCTATAAGAAGACAATTCTCTCTTCAAAAATCAAAGAAAACAAGAACAAGACAGAATAATTTATATATATATACATATATATAGTATCTGTTGGTAAACTGACCATCTGAACAGATCTCAGAGATAACATGAACCCTATGAAAAATAGGATTAACAGATGAAAAAACAGAATATAATCTAACAGACTATAGAGAAAAGGGACCACATCCCTATATAATAATTTACTACTGGATGGCAAGAAACAAACTCATTAATCAATTGCTTGATGTCTCAAGAAGATATAATAAAAAATCTGTCCATTAAAAAAGCAAAATGAAGAACATAAGAGTAAGATAAAAATACAACAAGCTGAGATAAAAAGGAAGACAAAAAATTACAGAAATGTAGAAATAAAGGCAACAAAATTTAAATTTGCAGAGCATTAAAGCACAAAACTAATAATATATAAGAAGGAGTCACTGATAAAAGTATAAAAACTTATCCCAAATTGTGGAGGACTAGTAGTCAAATAACAGGAAATAATAGATTCAGAGGATAGAGAACTACCATCTAAACTATAAAATTGTGGATACTTGAAAAAGAAATCGTAGTATGATAGTTGAGGTTAAATAAAATTAGAGAATCATCCTTGTTCAAAACAAAATGAATAGATATATCTGCTCACAAATTTAGAATTATAGATAAAAATGTTAAAGCAGTCAGGGAAGAAAAATGAACAAAACAGGTAACCTAAAAAGGATTTTTAAAAACCAGGCTGATTTCAATACTTTTCTTTTGCAAATAATAATTTTTAGAAGAAAACAGTGCTAGATCTAAAAGATTTTCTGAAAGTAGGTTTGACTCATGAATTCCATATACAGAGAAGTTGTCATACATATATGAAGACAACAGAAGAAATTCTCAGGTATTAACAGTTTATAAAACTATAATTCACATATTCCTCCTGAGAAATTACTTGCACAATTACAGAGTCATCTAAAAATAAAGCAAAAATTAGAACACAGTAATAAGAAATTGGCAGTATTAAAATTTTTTGATGAAAAAATCTGATTAGTATGCCACTATAAGCAAATGTAGGGGAAAAAACACTTTCTACTCCAAATATAGAGAAATTCTGGATAAAATAAGCTACATTTAAAATATGTATACCTTACATAGTTAAGCCAAACCAAAATGGGAAATCTCATGCCAGAAATAAAGAGATAACAATGGGTAGTTGGTATGTTAAAATTCAATCCCATGGGGTGTATCTTTCAGAACATACAATGGTACCTTGGTTCACAAACTTCACTCCATGATTCTAGTCTTGAGCAAACTGGTCATGAAATGAATCAAATTTTACCATAAGGTTCAAGGTAAATAAAGTTAATCCATTCTGAACCATATGAATTTTTAAATTAAGTGTATTGGTACATTTTAGGTATACATAAAGATCATATTCATCACAGAGAATTTGTACATGTATATGACATATCTTGGTTCTTGTTTTTTCCCATTCTCTTTCCCTCCCTTCAATCCCTCCACCCCTCCCTATTTATAAAAGCTTTATTTCCATTTTTTCCTTCTTTTTTCATTTTTCTCTTTCCTTTCCCCGGCTCCCCCTCTATAGATCCCCTTTCCCTTTGAACATTTTCTTTCTATTTCACAATATCTATTATACATTTTGGTCCTCAATTACATTTTCAGTTTCTCACACCAGACAAATAATGTGGTATTTACACATGTATGTCCAATGTATTTCACTTATGAGTATAGTCTCAAGGTGCAGCCATTTAGCTATGTTTCAAGTTTACCTTTCTTTATGGCTGAGTAGTAGGCCATTGTATAAAAAAAAAACACCCACATCTTCTTTATCCATTTATTGGTTGATGGGCATTTGGGCTGTTTGCAAGATTTAGCTATTACAAACTGTACCACTATAAATGTGGGTGTGCATATATCACTGTGGTATGATGCTTTTCATTCTTTTGGGAAGATACCAAGAGGGAAATAGCTGAATAAAATGGAACCTCTAGTTTTCATTTTTTGAGGAATCTCCATACTGATTTCCACAGTGGTTGCACCAGTCAGTATACACACCCACCAACAGTGGAGAAGACTTTCTTTTTCCCCACAGCCCCATCAGCATTTGTTATTGGTTGATTTCTTGATAGCAGTCATTCTTTCTGAGTGAAATGGAATCTCACTGTTGTTTTCATTTGCATCTCACAGACAACCAGTGATGGTGAATACTTTTTCATATATTTATTTACTGTTTCTACTTCTTCATCTGAGAAGTGTATATTCATTTTC
The DNA here is from genome assembly GCF_053883595.1 of Heterocephalus glaber. NCBI lineage: Eukaryota > Metazoa > Chordata > Mammalia > Rodentia > Bathyergidae > Heterocephalus > Heterocephalus glaber. The sequence continues at coordinate 67,973,182 of NW_028258320.1, forward strand.
AGATGCCCATTTTTGGATTAGGTCTGTAAAACTTGGGGGGTCTTATTTTTTTGAGTTCTTTATATATTCTAGATAATAGTGCTTTGTCTGAGGAACAGCTGGTAAAATTTTTTTCCCACATTGTGGGCTATTTCTTCATTTTGTTGATGGTTTCTCTTGCTATGCAAAAGCTTTTTAGTAAAATAAGATCCCTGTTGCTGATTCTTCATGATAGTTCCCGTGCAACCAAGGTTTTGTTCATAAAGTCTTTTCTTATGCCAGTGTCTTCAAGAGTTCTACATAACCTATCTTCCAGCAGGTTTGGTGTTTCTGTTTAAATATTTACATCTCTGATCCATTTCATTTTAGTTGAGTGCATGGCAAAAGATAGGGGTCTTGTTTTAATCTTCAGCAAGTGGAAACCCAGTTTTTCTGGCACTATTTATTAAAGAGGCTATCTTTCCTCCAGGGAAGGTGTTTGGCTCCTTTGTCAAAAATAAGGTAACTAAGTATGTCTTAAGTTGTTTCTGCATCCTCTAATCTGTTGCACTGATCCTCAGGTCTGATTTATTGCCAGTACCATGCTGATTCTACCACTGTAGCTTTGTAGTATACTTTCAAGTTAGGGATTGTGATGCCCCCTGCCTTGCCTTTGTTGCTTAGAATTGCCTTTGCTATTCTAGGTCTCTTCTGCTTCCAAATGAATTTTAGGATTGTTTTCTCTAATTCTGTGAAATATGCTGTTGGAATTTTGATCAGGATTGCATTAAATCTGTATGACAGTTTGGAAAGTATGGCCATTTTCACTATATTGGTTCTTCCTACCCAAAAACAAGGGATATCTTTCCATTTTCTAATATCCTCTTTGATTTCTTTTTTTCAGAGTACTATAGTTTTCAATGTAGAGATCTTTTACTTTTCTTGTTAGAGTGATTCCAAGGTATTTCATTTTTTTGGATGCTATTGTGAAAGGTGTCATTTCCCCAATTCCTCTCTCAGTGAGTCTGTTATTTGTGCACAGGAAGGCTACTGATTTTTGAGTGCTGACTTTGTATCCAGCTATGCTACTGAATTTGGCTATTAATTCTAGAAGTCTTTGGTGGAGTTTTTGGGATCTTCTATGTAGAGTATCATGTCATCTGTAAATAATGACAATTTAATTTCTTCTTTTTCTATCCTTATTTCTTTTACTTCTTTCTCTTGTCTAATTGCTGTGGCTAATATTTCCAGAACTATAATGAACAAGAGTAGGGATAGTGGACATCCTTATCTCATTCCTGATTTTAGAGTGAAAATTTTAAGTTTTAATATGATGTTGGCTGTTGGTTTGTCATAGATAGCTTTTATCATGTTGGGATAAAGATCAACTATTCCAATTTTCTGTAGGGTTTTTAATCACAAATAGGTGTTGGACTTTGCCAAAGGCATTGTCTGCATCTATTGAGATGATCATATGGTTTTTGTCCTTGGTTCTGTTAATATAGTGTATTCTATTTATTGATTTGTGTATGTTGAACCATCCCTGCATCCCTGGGATGAATCCCACTTGGTCAGGGTGTATGATCTTCTTGATGATCTGCTACATTCTGTTTGCTAATATCTTATTGAGGATTTTTGTGTCTATGTTCATTAGGAAGATAGGCCTATCAGACAATAGTGCAATGAAATTGGAGATCAATGGCAAAAGAAACCACAAGAGCTTCACAAACACGTGGAAATATAAGCAATGAGTCACAGGTGAAATTAAAGAAGAAATTAAACAGTTTCTACAATTAAATGATAATGCCAATACAACATACCAGAATTTATGTGACACAATGAAAGCAGTTCTGAGAGAAGTTTATAGCAGTAAATGCCCACATTAAAATACAGAGCAAGCTCAAATAAGCAACCTAATGTTAAACCTTAAGCTTCTAGAAAAAGAAGAGCAAGTCAAAAGAACCTCAAAGCTATGCAAACATAGAATTAAATATTACATTATTAAATAATCAATAAATCACAGAAAAAAATCAGGGAAGAAATTAAAAAGGTCCTAGAATTAAATGAGGATGGAAGTACAACATACCAAAACCTATGGGACACAATGAAAGCAGTTCTAAGAGGGAAGATTATAGTTGAGAATGCACATATTAAAAGAATAGAGCGATTTCAAATAACCAAGTTATACATCTCAAGTTCCTAAAAAAAAAAGTACAATCCGAATTCAAACATAGTAGAAGGAAAGAAATCCTGTCAGAGTGGAAATTCATAATATCAAGACTAAAAAATATGCAATTGATCAATGAATCAAAGAGGTCAATAAACAACTGATAAATCCCTAGCCAAATACACCAAAAGAAGAAAGGAAAAAAACCTATATCAAAGCAATTAGAAATGAAAAAGTTGAAATCACAACAAATATTGATAAAAATCTATAGGGTTTTAAGGAACTATTTCAAAATCATATATTTCAATAATTTTGAAACCTAGAAGAAATTGAGAAATTCCTAAACACATATCAATTACCAAAATTAAACCAAGAAGATATAAAAAAGCTGAGTAGACCAATAACAGGCAATGAAATAAATGTAGTAATAAAATCCCCACCAAATAAAAACCCAGGATGGGTTTACCTCAAAATTTTTACCAAATATTAGGGGAGATTTAATGCCAGTATTCCTCAGATTCATCCATGAAACTGAAAGGAAAGGAGCACCAAATTCATTCTGGGAACCTAGAATTACCCTGATACCAAAACCAGACAAGAATTTAATAAAAAAAGAAAATACTGGCCAATCTCCCCAATGAGCATAGATGCAAAAATCTTCAACAAGATACTTTCAAACAGGACAGAACAAATCATCAAAAATATCATACATCATAACCAAGTTGGCTTCATTCCAGGAATGCAGGGATGGTTCAATGTTTGCAGATTGATAAATGTAATACATTACATAAACAGAAGCAAAGGCAAAAATTGTGTGATTATCTCAAGAGATGCAGAAAATGCCTTGACAAACCGAGTGTGGTGGTGTGTGCTTGTAATTTCAGCACTCAGAGGCTGAGCGAAGAGAGTTATTGAAAGTTCAAGGTCAGCTTGGGCGATATAATGAGCCTGAGTGAACTATGTAGCAAGACCCTGTCTCAAAAACCATTAAAAAAAAAAGGCAAGTGAGTGAGCAAGCAAGCCTTCAGCAAAATACAGCATCTATTCATGTTAAAAAAAAAAAAAAACCTTATGAAAACAGGTGAAGAAGGACCTTCCCTCAAACTGATAAAAGCCCTTTACGACAAATCTACTGCCAACATCATACTAAATGGTGAAAAACAAAGTATTAACTCTAAAATCAGGTACAACACAAGGGTATCCACTCTTGCTACTACTGTTCAATATAGTAGTACTGAAATGTTAGCCACAGCAATCAGGTAAGAGAAAGAAGTAGAAACAAAGGAAGAAGTTCAACTATTTTTATTCACAGATGACATGATCCTTTACATAGAATAACCAAAAATCTCCTCCAAATGACTCTTAGAACTAATAAATTCAGCAAAATAGCAGAACACAAAATTAATTATGCAAAAATCAACTGTATTCCTGTACACTAACAATGAATCTACTATGAAACACATCAGGAAAACAATCCCATTCAGAACTCAAAATAGACTACATAGCTAGGAATTAACCTAACCCAAAGAAGTAAAAATCTCTTAGAATGAAAAATATAGTACTCTGAAAAAATAGATGGAAGAAGACATTAGAAAATGAAAAGACATTCCCTATTCCTAGATAAGCAGAATATTGTCAAAATAATCAAATTACTGAAAATACATAGATCTACTGTGATCCTAATCAAAATACCAATAACATTCTTCACATTCTTAGAAAAAAAACTATCCTAAAATTTATACAGAATCAGAAGAGATCCAGAATACCCAAAGCAATTTTAAGCAACAAGAGCAAAGCAGGAGGTATCACAATTCTGGATCTCAAGTTATATTACAAAGCTACAATAATTAAAAAACAATGTATCACTGACACAAAAAGAGACCTGTAGATCAACAGAAGAGAACTAAAGATCCAAAAATGATGCCAGGCATGTTTAGCCATTTGATTTTTGAAGAAGTGGCCCAAAGCATACACTTCAAAAAAGACAACTTCTTTAACAAATGGTGCTGGGAAAGCTGGTTATCTACATGAAGGAAAATGAATCTAGACCCATCTCTCTCATCCTGCACTAAAATCAAATCAAAATGGATTAAAGACCTAGAAAACATTGAATCTGCTGCAAAATAGTTAAAAATCTTAAAGATACAGACATAGGCAGGACTTTCTGAACAGAACTCCAATTATAGTAGAAATAACATCAAGAATCAACAAGTGGGATTGTATCAAATTAAAAAGCTTCTGCACAGCAAAGGAAATAAGAGAGTGAAAAGATAATTTACACAATGGGAAAGAACTTTTGCCTTCTAGTTCTCTAACACAGGATTAATATCTAGAATATAGAAAGAACTAAAAAAATTTAGACTCCCCCAAGTAAAAAACTCAATGAAAAAACAGGCAATTGAAAAGAACAGATGTTTCTTAAAAGATGAAGGACAAATGGCTATTAAGTACATGAAGAAAATGTTCAGCATCTATGGCCATTAGAGAGACACAAAGCAAAATGACACTGAGATTCCATCTACTTTAGAAAGAATGGCTATGATCAAAAACTTTTAAAAAATGCTGGCAAGATTGTGGGAGGAAAAGGAACATTTCTACATTCTTGGTGAGAATATAACTACTATGGAAATCAATATAGAGATTCCTCAAAATCTAAAAATAGATACTTCATTTGACACAGCTATACCTCCTCCCTGAAGATTTACTGACATTGTATTACTATGGCACATCCACACATATGTTTACAGCAGCATAACTCATAATAGCTAAATTTCTGGAGCAGCCTATATGACCATTAAGAGATGAATGGATAAAGAAAATGGAATAAAGAAGGGCGAATTTGAGTCATTTGTAAGGACATGGATATACTTTGAGATCATAATGCTAAGTGAAATAAATCAGACATAGAAAGTTAAGTATCTTATGATTCTTTTATATGAGAAACACAAAGTCTAAATAATTTAAAGAGCAAATTGAAAGACAGAAAATAGGGAGTAGAGTTCGTGGAGATAGGAAGGGGGTTGGGGGTTGGAGGAGACAGGAAGTTGGGAAGGGGAAGAGGAAGGGGAAGCAAAATGATTAAGATATTATATGTACCAACTCCCCAGGAAAAATGTAATTATTATGTATTGAAAACATATATTAATAAAAATAAATTATTTTTTCAGTACTGGGGATTGAACACAGGGCCTATAAATACTAGGCAAAAGGTCTACCATTGAGCTATATCTCCAGTCTTTTTTTTTTGTATTATTATTATTTTATTTTGAGACAGGGTCTTGCTAAGTTGCCCACCCTGGCCTCAAACTTGCAATCCTCTGTCTCAGCCTCACAAGTAGCTGAAATTACAGGAGTGTGATGCCATGCCCAGCTAGGCAGGATTTTTGTCTGATTGTTTTTGTGAGTTATATCTATTAATATTACCTATATGAAAGGTTAACTCTGGGAAATTTTAAAAACATTTCAACAGCAAACACCTGGAGTTACCACCTAACCCAGCAATTCCATTCCTAGATAAAAGACTGAAGAGATTTAAAAATGTAGGTTCAGAGAAAGATTTGTACATAAATAGAGTAACATTATTCAGAATAGGTAAAAAGTGGAAATAACCCAAATTCTTAATTGATGAATGGATATACAAAACATTGTGTATATATACAGTGGAATATTTTTTATCAATGAAAAGGAATAAAGTATTGATAACATGCTAAAACATGGATTTACTTTTAAAGCATACTAAGTGAATGAAACCAGTCACAAAAGGCCACAAACTATGTAATTCTAGTTATGCGACATTGTCCAGAGATAAAAATAGATTAACTGTGACCTAAGGCTGATAAGAGCTTATGGAGGATGGGAAGGTGACTGTTAATGAATATAGGGTTTCTTTTTGAGGTGATGAAAATGTTCTGGAGTTAGACAGTGATGGTGCACAAACTTGTGAAAAGATGAAAAATCACTGCTTTTATAATTTTTATTTTGCAAAGTGATCTAGCAGCTATATCCTCACCCTCAGTTTAATAAAATATTATAAGCAGCTTAAGTGCCCTGTACAGCCTTCCCTGATTACAGTCATTGTCCACTCCAACAGAGATAAACACTATCTTGATGTGCTATTTATCATCTCTATGCATGTCATTATACTTTTAAGATATTTATGTATCTCTCACAAGATATAATTTCACTTTGCATATTTTTAAATGGTATCATACTTAAGAAACTTCTATAGGTTGCTTTTTTAATCACATTATATCTTAGAGGTTTATTAATTGTTTTTAAATCATTAAGTGACTTTTTTACAATGACATGTGGCATATGGAATTCTGAGTTTGTATTCCCTGTAAATTCTAAAAATTATTTTTGTTACTCTTATCAAGGGGCCCTCAAGCTTGAAAAAGGAAATAGGCTGGGTCAGTTTAAGACTAATAAACCTTGCTTTAAAAAGTTTTTCTAAATGATTAACATACCTATAACCAAAATTTTAAAGTAATAAAGGATACAAAATGAAGATTAAGCTTCATTTAGTTTTTGTTTACCTATCTGGCATCTATAGGCCCAGGGAATAGTAACTAAGTCCATTAAATGTCTTTACTTCCCATTTTATCAATTCAATCAGGTGATTTATCCAATCATCAGAAACTACCACTAATTGATATTCTCGTTCATAATAAAAAATGTAAAAGTGTATTTCATATATCAAAGTCTTCTAAAGGACTCACATAAAATAACTCCTTTACCGAGGGGTAATTTCAAGGGGGAAAATCTTGCATTAAATTTTGTCATGTAAAATCATGTTAATGATAAAACATTATCAAGAATTAGCCTAAAATATTTCAACCAACTGCACTGATTCTGCAAATGACTATTCTGATTTCAACCACTAAGACTTTGTTTGTAGGCACTGTGTGCTTATCTCTCTTACATACATACTTCCTTTCCTTAGTAACTAGTTAGCCCAGACAGTCCAATGAACTCAGAAGACCACAGTGATAGGGTTGTCTAAAATCACAATCTGTGGAAATAAGACACGAAGGAAAAGTTATCTGATAAGGGCTGGAAAAGAAATTTCCTTTCTTTTCAAGGAAAGCTTCTCTGTCTCTGATTTTGTACAAAAAATGGATGTGACCCTAGAAGTTGTTAGTAATTATTTGAGAGACACAAGGGCTACCAGTCATTATACTTTTCTACTTTAGTAATAAAATTCCAATTTTGTCCAGTGCACTAATATGCTCAGTTAAAAATACATTACCATATTCCTCTGCCAATGTTGACCACGTGGTAAAACTGAGATGCAGGCCTATATCCTTAAGAGTGGACTTCTCTTCCCTAAAATCATATAAAGCTGTAGGTGAAGCCTTTTGATTTTTAGCCTTCCTAACAATATCAGAAATAACTATAGGGAAGGGGGAAAAATAAACTCCTGGGCTCTTAACCTGTTACTGATTAAAAACATGATTTATGCTTTCGTCTGAGACAATCAGGGATTTATAAGCAGTTTTTTTAAATTTTTGTTAAGTTTATTGGTACATTTTAGGTATACAATACTATAAGCAGTTTTTGCTAAAACTTATGACCTTTCACTTGGGCCTACAGATGCCAGACAGGTAACCAAAAGAAAAATGAAGCTTGATCTTCATTTTGTGTCCTTTAGTACTTTAAAATTTTGGTTATGGGTATGTTAATCATTTAGAAAAAGTTTGTAAAACAAGGTTTATTAGTCTTCAACTTATCCAGCCTATTTCCTTCTTCAAGACTGAGGGCCCCTTGATAAGAGTAACAAATATAATTTCTAAGATTTATAGGGACATTAGGTATGCCCAGAAGTCTCCACTGACTTAAACCTAGGGTTACCCTGAATTTTGGGAAAGCTTCGCATGACTGAGACTGCCACAAGCAGTCTCATCTTATGGGAATATCTTATGAGACAATCATCTTATGGGAACCATACTGTCCTAAGTCATGAGGATTCCTCCAGAACTATAAAACCAGGACAGAAATGATGATCAACCAGACCCTAGCCCACAACAGCACCCCATAAAATTGGTGCCCATTCTTCTGTTGGCAAGCCAGTCTGCTCTTCATCAGTGTGCCCCAAAGAGCTACCAAGACTGGAGTCTTGTCCTCATTTTCTCTTACTTTGTTGTTGTTGTTGTTGTTAAGGGGCTGGCTTGATCTTTGTCAGCTTTTCAAGCTAAAGTTCTTTACCATTTTTTCTTACTTTCCAATTAAACCTTTGCCTGAAAATTCATACTATTGCATTAGTTTTAATTTCCATTTTCACTAAAGCAACTCATGCTAGCCAGTGACAGTACTTTTGATGAGAACGATGAAAGATGCTGGCTAAAAATGATAGAATAAAAGAATATTTGTATAGGGATCATAAAATGGAGTACTGGAGGGAGGCAGAACTCACAACTTGCTCCAGAATATTCATCTAAAAGGACATCTGCACACCTCTGTGAGCACAGGGGCTACCATAGGAAATTACAGGTCTGCAACTTGAGAAAGCTGGGAACCAAGCAAAACCATGAAATATCAGTATTCAGAAAGATAAGTAAATTAACTGAAGCAATGCACTTTGATACTGAAGGAACTGCAGCGATGGAGGAGGAACTTTTGCTTCCATTCATCAGTAAAATGAAAAGCTCAGCATACTCTTTTGAGCAATGACACTCTGCTTCTGAACAGAAATACAGACTGAGCAGACAGGAGATCTGAGTATAGTGAAATGAACAGTGATAGGAGTGATAATTCCCACCTTTTCTCTCCAGATTTAGAGAGGGTTGGATTAGGAAGCCATTTTAGAAGCTCCTCGCCCCATCTTGCCTCAGTAGAACAAGCAGGAGATGGACTTGAGCAGAATTGGGGTAGGAAGACATTTTAAATAACTCTTGCCTAAGTTCATAAATATTCTTACATTTTATATAACTATAAGATATAGCTGCCACCATGATACAAGAAGGAAGTGGACATGCCCTAATAGCTTGGCCCAGGAAAAAGGTAGCTGTTACATGGTGACACTAGATTCATGAGATCAGGAGAAAGACCCTAGGCCCTGTCTTGTGGAAGACTAAACTCTAAGCTAGAAGAATCTTGGCATGGTGACAGACAGCATCAAATATGGCAGTTTGTAAGTACCAGCAGGCAATGAGTTTAGCTGTGTTGTGTTTTTCTGTGGAACAGGGTCTGAATCTGGAGAGAGCCCTGCAGAGACCAGTAGAAGGCTAGGTCCCTGGCTGCCCTCAATACAAACACTGACTCTACATGCCAGTGTCTCCTCCAATCTGCTCAGAGGCATTCAGAGAAAATACCACAGCAGTGCAGACACTGGCCAGCCACACTCCAAAAGCATCGTCTGGAAATTTATGAAACTTTGGCCCACTCTCAGGACCTGGCTATGGACTACATGAGTGACAGATTGAGCAGAGGGCCTAGATTTCCAAGCTCCTTCATTTCCAGTATGGAAGAGAATAAATCAGTAGGTGTAAGCTAGTTCCACCCCTGGTGGACCTACCCAAGTACAACCCACAAACACAGAGGAAAATAACACAGCCTCCAACCTGCTCTAAGAGTTCTCTCCTACTTAGATAGTGATGGAAGAGAACTCCAGAATAAACAATACAAAGATTTTCACAGCATCTCCCTCGCTTTTGTCAGGCAACATCCATTGACTCCAGTATAAAAAGTACAAGGTAGAGGGCTGGAGATTTAGCTCAGTGGTGCCACCGTCTGCCCCGCAAGTGCAAGGACCCAAGTTTGATCTCTGGGTACCAAAAAAAAAAAAAAGTACAAGGTGGGGGAATACCAGAATTTTTGGTTTTTTTGGTGTTTCTTTTTATATGTGCCTGGGGAGCATGTGTATATGTAATTGTATTTGAGTGTTAGCCACTGTTTTTGTTTCTATAGTGTCTTCGTGTATCAAGTCATGTTTTCCCACACCAGGGGTTGTTTCAGAGAGTTTGCTAAATTTATGTTTCTGTTAAGTGTGTTAGTTGGATTCAATCTCCCTTTATCTTCTGTCACTTTATTCCTCTCCCTACTCTACTCTTTCCTTCCCCTCATATAATCTCTTAAACCTCCCCACTCTTCCCCTTCTTTAGTAGTATATAAACATTTTTTTATCTTTTCTTTTTTCTTTTTTCAGAGTCTATCCCACACTATGACTATTTCTTTATCCTAGGTTAGTAAAATGGAGAACTTTTTAAACAAGTTTCAAATTATATGTTGATAACTATTTTCGCCTGATAGTCAAGTGCTAGGGGTTCAACTTGAATAGGTTGAGTGGGTGCATTCACACTGAGTTATACCCAAGCCAAGTGTGCAACATAGGGAGAAAGACACTAAAGAAATCTCCACATAATAGTTTTCCATCCTTACTGATCTATAAACTTCAACACAAAAACACAAGAATCATAAGAAAACAAGGCAACAAGAGCCCTCCAAAAATTCATAACTTCACAAAATCTGATTCCATAGGTACTGAAGTAGATGAAATTCCAGACAAAGAATATAAAAAGCTGATAGTTAATATAATCAGTGAGCTCAAAGAAGAGACAAATAAATAGCTGAATGAATTAAGGAAGACAATGCAGGATACAAAAGACTACTTCAGTAAAGAGAAGTTCTGAAAAGAATCAAACTCCTGGAAATGAAAACCTCTCATATATGTCAAATGAAAACAAACAAACAAAACTCAACTGAACTCTCAGCAATTGGCAAGATGAATCAGAAAAGAGGGTATAAGGACTTAAAGGCAGAACAGATATCCTGAAACATTCAATCAGTGAAAAGGAGATAAGAAGAAACAATGTAAAGATTATCTAAGAGCTTTAATATAACTTCAAAAGAACAAATTTAAGAATAATCCACCCACATGATGGTTTGGAAGTATATGCTAAGGGCATAAAAAAAAATCTATTCACTAAAATTATTGAAAAATTCCCAAATGTGGGGAATGGGATGGATACACAGGTCAAAGAGGTGTTTAGAACCCCAAATAGACACAACTAGAAAAGAACTTCTCCTTGAAGACACTGGCATAGGAAAAAACTTTATGAACAAAACCTCAGTAACACAGGAACTAACACAAAGAATCAACAACTGGGATCTCATCTTATGAAAAAGCTACTGCACTGCAAGAGAAATCACCAACAGAGCTAAGAGGCAACCTACAATGTGGGAAAAAATTTTAGCAGCTGTACCTCAGATCTACTATCTAGAATCTATAAAGAATTGAAAAAAATCAGACCCCCCTCCAAATTCAAAGACTCAATTCAAAAATGGGCATCTGAAATGAACAGACATTTCTCAGACAAAGAAGTAAAAGCAGCAAATAAATATATGAAAAAATGTTCAACATCACTGGTCATTCAAGAGATGCAGATGAAAACAACAGTGAGATTCCACCTCAACCCAGAAAGAATGGCTGCTATCAAGAAATCAACAAATAACAAATGCTGGCAGGGTTGTGGGGAGAAAGGAACCCTTCACCATTGTTGGTGGGAGTGCAGACTGGTGCAACCACTGTGGAAGTCAGTATGGAAATACCTCAAAGAACTAGGGCTAGAGGTCCCATTTGACCCAGCTATTCCCCTGCTAGGTATCTTCCCAAAAGAATTAAAAGAATCATACCACAATGATATATGTGCACCCATGTTCATAGTGGCACAGTTTGTAATAGCTAAAGCTTAGAAACAGCCCAAGTGCCCATCAACTGGAAACTGGATAAAGAAGATGTGGGGTTTTTTTTATAAAATGGAGTACTACTCAGCCATAAAGAACAAGAAACTAGAGACATTTATAGCTAAATGGATGCATATTGAGGCCGTACTCTTAAGTGAAATAAATAGGACACACATGTATAAATACTGTAGTTTCTCTAGTGTGAGAAACTGAAAGTGTAAATAAGGATTAAAATGATTAAAATGAATAACTGATAATTTGAAATAGGAAAAGGTCCAAAGGTGTAGCGGTGGTGGGAGGGGAAGGGAAAAGGAAAGAAGGGAAAGGAAAAATTATGAGAAAAGAAAAAAAATGGAAACAAAATCTATGTAAATAGGGAAGGGTGGAGGGGGTGAAGGGCGCACAGGTAATGGGGGAAAAAATAAGAACCAAGATCCATCATGTACAGGTACAAGCACCCAATGATAAATGTAAATGTATTGTATACCTAAACTGTACCAATAAAAGAATTTTTTTAAAGTACCTCTCCATGACATATCATAGCAAAAAATGCCAGAAATTCAGAAGAAAGAATATTGAAAGCTGTTAGAGAGAAGTGCCAAATCACTGTAAGAGCAAACCCATCAGAATAACAGCAGATTTCCCAACAGAAATCTTAAAGGCCAGGAGATCTTGAAAGGATGTATTTAAGCCCTGAAAGAAAATAATTAGCAATCCAGAATACTATATTCTGCAAGGCTAACCTTCAAAACTGAAGTAGAAATAAAGTCCTTCCATGATAAATATAAAGAAATCCATGGCCATTAAGGCAGTTATTGCAGAAAATATATGAGGGAATGTTAAATACAGACTCACAAGAAAATGACCACCATGAGACCAAGGGAAAGAATAAACCTCATTGTGAGTAGATAAATGAGAAACAGAAATAAATTAAACATCAGAAAAATAATAAAATGGTAGGAATTAGTATATACTTTTCAATAATAACACTCAATTATAAATGGTTTTTTCCACTTAAAAAGTACTGACTGGCAGCCAGGATGCAAGAAACATACCTCATTTGCAAAGACATACATAGACTGAAAGTGAAAAAATAGAATATGATACAAGCAGCTGAAATCTGAATGCAAGTAGGAACAATTATATATTTCTGACCAAGTAGACTAAAATTGGTCAAACGAGACAAAGAAGGCTACTACATATTGGCAAAGGGTACAATTCAACAAGAAGAGATAATAATTATAAGTATATTTGCACTGAACATAACCACATGCAACTTCACAAAACACCTCTTCATATAAAAGGGCAGACAGACACCAATACAATCATAGTAGAGAACTTCAATACTTCACTTTCACAAACAGGTCTACTATATTAAAACATCAATAAGAAACATCAGAATTAAATGATATTATAGACCAAATAGATTTAATACACATTTACAGAGTGTTCTATCCAACAGCAGCAGAATACATATTGTTTTCAGCAATCCATGGAACTTTCTACAGAACTGAGGATATTTAAGGCCATAAAGTTTAAGTCTCAAAATACACAAAAGAATTGAAATAATCTCCCACAGCCTCTCAGGTCAAAATGGAATGAAACTGGAAATCAACAGCAACAGAAGCCACAGAAACCATACAAACATATAGAGACTGAATAATACACTCTAAAGCAATCAATTGGTCATTAAAGAAAATGGGAGACATTTTTAAATTCCTACAATTAAGTGATAATGGAAATGCAACATGTCAAAATTTGTCAGACATACAAAAGCAGTTCTAAGAGAAAAGTTTACAGCTGTGAGTATATATACTGGAAAAACAGAAGTTGTCCCAAATAAATAAACCAATTATGCATCTTAAAATCATAGAAAAACAAAACAAAACAAAAATCTCAAAACCAGCAGAGAGAAAAAATTACAGTATAAAGATCAGTGAAAATTAATGAACTTTAGACTTAAAAAATGCAAAAGATCACTGAATCTAAGAGTTAGTTCTTCGAGAAGATAAACAAAATTAGTAAATCCTTAACCAAGCTTACTAAAGAGGTAGAGAAGGCCCAAATTAATGAAATTAGAGATGAAAAGGCTGAAATTAAGTAGATACCACTGAATCCAGAACATTATTAGAAGTTATTTTGAAAACATTCTAATAAATCAGAGAATCAAGAATATATAAATTCTCAGACACATGACCTACCAAAATTGAACCAAGAAGATATAAAACACTAAACAGATCAATAGCAAGCAATGAGACTGATGCAATAAAACAACAACAAAAAATCTACCAACTACAAAAAGCCTAGGACATGAAGTATTTACTGCTGAATTTTATCAGACTTTTAGAGAAGAACAGCAAATGTTCCTCAAACTTCTCCATGTAATAGAGAAGGAAGGAATGCCTCCAAATCAAATCTATGAACTCCAAAACTAAAATCAGAAAAAGACTCAACAGAAAGAGGAGAACCACAGATCAGTATCATTGACAAACATATAAACAAAATCCTCAGTAAGATTCTTACAAACAGAATTCAACGACTCATTAAAATGATAACATACCATGACCAAGTTGGTTTCATCCCAGAGATGCAAAACTGGTCCAAGGATGTAAATTAATAAATTTAATACACTATATAAACAAAATCAAAAATTTTAATAATCACATGATCATCTCAATAGATGCAAAACAAAAATGGTCAACAAAATCCAACATACCTTCACAATAAAAACCCTACATACATAATACATGTTGGAGAAAAGTCCGCCTTTTTAATAGATGGTGCTGGGGAAACTGGATATCCACATACAGAAGACTGAAATTAAATCCCTTTCTCTCAGCCTATATTAATATCAAATTAAAATGGATTAAAAACCTAGCTAAAAACCCAGAAACTTTGAAGTTGCTGGAAGATAACTTAGGAGAAACATCTGAAGCCACTGCACAGGCAAAGACTTCCTGACTATAACTCTAACAGCACAGGAAGTAATATCAAGAATCAACAAATAGGACTATATCAAATTAAAAAGCTTCTACACAGCAAAGGAAACAATTAGCAGAGTAAAGAGACAACCTATAGAATGGGAGAGAAATCTTTGCTAGTTACTCCTCTGATAGAGGATTAATGTCTAGAAAATACAAAGAACTCAAAAACTACCCAATCAAAAAATGGGCAAATGAATTAAATAGGCATTTCTCAAAAGAAATAAATGGCCAATAAATACATGAAAAATGGTCAACATCTTTAGCCATTAGGGAAATGCAAATCAAAACTATCTTGAAATTGCATCTCATCCCTGTAAAAACAGCTGTCATCAAGAACGTACAAATACAATGAATGCTAGTATGCACAGAGAGAAAAAGAACCCTCCTACATTGGTAGGAATGTAAACTTGTATAACCAATATGGAAATTCCTCAGAACACTAAAAAGTAGCAATGCCATTTGATCCAGCTATACCTCTTCTGGGTATATTCCCAAAAGAAAGACAGCATGCTACAGCAATATATAGTAGCTAGCTGGTAGAAACAGCTTAGATTTCTGTCAATAGATGAATAAAGAAAATGTGGTATATATACACAATGGAATATTATCCAGCCATCAAAAAGGATGAAATCATGTCATTTGCAGGAAAATGGATGTAACTGGACACAATCATGTTAAGGAAAATAAGCCAGACTCAGAAAGTTAAATATTGCATGGCTTCTTGCATGAGAAACCAAATCAATAAATTAATTAAATAAAAGAGAAATGACAGAAAACTAGAAGCTAGACTTTTGGAGAGGGGGAAGGGGGCTAGGAAAAGAGAGCCAAAAGGGAGAAGAGATTAAAGGGACTGAAAAATCACTAGGATATGTTAAATGCATAACAGGTTATCAATTTCCCAAAGTGAGCTTCACCATTATGTATTACTAACATGCTCTAATAATTTTTTTAAATCAAGGGAAATAAATGGATATTGCCAACCTCTGAGAAAAATTGATTTCAAAATGTTCCTAAGAATTGTTACTGTTTTTATGTATTCATTATTCTCAATAGTCTTATTAGTCATTCCTGATGGTTTAAAATTTCACTTCCTATTTTCAAAGTAGACTGCTTAATTATTAAAACATACAAAACAGTGCAAACCAGTAGTAATTCAACATTTATTATCTGCTGGATGATGAGAAACAGTGGAGCATAAAGCAGTTCTACCTGAGTCAGAGATTAAAAGCAAGTGAAGAATTCTGCTTGAGATAAGTATTACAAAACAGGAAATAAAAAAGGGCTTTGCTAAGGCATTACCCAAAACAATTTTGAAGACAATAATTATATAAGTCATCAAAAAATTAATAACAACTTACAGTTCGATTTAGCTCCAAGAATTGAGGCAGTCAAAACAAACATGAAAATTGATGTATTACACAGTTTTCCTTGTACAATAAAGCTTACAATCTAAAAAAAAAAAAAAAGGAAAGTGATAGAATTGCTGGGGTCTTCTAGGAGTAGCTGCAAAAAAATGGCCCTGGATGGCCCACCTTCAAACTTTCTATTTTATGAAAAAAAACCAAAACCACCTTATTTGGTGAAGCCACCATGCCCAGATTTTTGTTATAAGCAACCTGATGCAATTATAAATCATAAAAATATCAAATCAACTGTTGTGTTTTCAATTACATAAGTCAGTAATTGCCCAATACTGTTTAAGCCACTTTGAACTGAACTTCTATTACTGGCAATGAAGAAAACCCTAAGCTGTCAGAGCCTCCTTTCTAAGGAATGGGTAATTCCTCTGACTTTAAGTACCTGAAGGGCAAGGACTATATATTATTCACCCTAACCAGCTTCTTGGCCAATAGGCATGCATCTTTAGTAATAAACAATCATGTTATTCCCAGAGAATTACAGGGAAATCTTTCCAAAAGAATTGTACTGCCTTGCTTATATAAAGCTACACAATGAATAAAGCAGAGCAATAAGTAAATGGCACGTTTTCAATATTCTTTAAAAATAACTGACACATACAGTATATTATAAAATTTTTTGACATAATAAAACTAAGAGACAACTTTTAGTAAATCATGTCTTCAATTTTCTGTCACTAATTCTTCAAACTTCTTTGTATCTACTCTCCACCTTTCCTTTTTCCTTTTTGTATACTACAGCATAGTGGTTAAAGCTGAGAGCTCTCTAGTCAAACAATATAGTTTCAAACCTTAGATCTGCTACTTAACAGCTAACATGACCTCATGTTAGTTAATTCTTCAGTCAATTTTATCAAATATAAATGGGGATAACAATAATACCTCATAGGATTCTTTTTGAGAACTGAGATAATATTTATAAAATGCTCAGTACAAGGACAGATATATAGAACTGCTTACTAAATGTTACCTATTATTTTTAGTTTTTACAACACAAGAGATATCCCTCCTCTTATGTAAGCCTAATTTGGTTATGCTCCAGATACCATCTCCCTCCTGCTTCCTTGGGGAGTTTCAACATTTTAAGCCAACTGGCTTAAATGAATTTCCTGTGACAAAGTCACAGAGATTTTGTAAGCAACAAATTGTGACTGTTCTTAAAATTTTCTTGGCCACAACTGATATAAATAGAGTGATGTGTTATACTGTGAAAAATAAAATTTCCACTTTTTCTAAAATGAAGATCGAACAACTCACATGCTACCTAAACAAATGTTAAGAGGGGAGAAATAATGTCCTTTCATCCATGTTTTTAAGCAACTTTTAATCAACAATAAAGTGAAATAATGAGGGAGATGTAAATTCTTCTTTGCTAAAATATAAAGAAAAAAAACTATCTCAATTGCAAGACTCTTTCCATATTATAAAGGATAATATTTTGTGGTTTTGTTCTTCTCTAGTTAGGTAATACAGTACTAAGGAATATGACTTTGCTTCCTGTTATAGGAAAGTTCCTAACTTTTATCAACTTTTTAAAAATTGGACATTCTGAAGTAAAAAAGTAAATGGAGCTACCTTAAGTTACTTCTTCATTTCAATATCATTCTTTTAAAATTTATAAAATATTATTATTCTTACGATATTTATGCAGTAAGTTAAATTGGAAGAAGTAAAATGAGCAAAATAGCCTAGATTTTCCTCTATTACTCCCTCTTACAGGAGGATGGTATTATATTGGGTTTTATGTCAGATGTTTATAAAAATTAAGTGCCCAAATTATAATTATATACCATTTTTAAATATGGATCCTTAAAAGAAGATATAATTGTTCTGTGCATCCTTAATTTTGGTTTGCTCTCTTATCAGTATTATAAAACCTTTCCTTGACTAGCAGAATCTTTAGGTGTACTAGTAAACATTAATGCAAAACTATGGCATGTTCTCATCTTTCTGTTTTTCATATTACCTAACCAGGCATACTGTAGCTGTCCAATTCACAAAGTACTCATAGCATATAATCTGAGACTTTTGCAACTATATATTTTAAAGGATCCACTGAGCCCTGAAAAGCAAGTGGTATCATTCAAGTTCTAATTACATGCTACCTGAGCTTTACAGAACAGGAAAAAAAATGAATACTGTACTTCCCAAATACATTTTTGACCACAAGCAGGCTCCAAAATAAATGCTCCAAATATTTTCCAAATATACAATTGTACAATAGCTCAAGCACTCTTCTATTCAAATTATGTTCTAGTTTCTCCTTATGCTGCTTCCACTTGATAAATGGGTCAATAAATGCCAAGTCAAATATTCAAGTAAATATATTTTCATTGTTATAGGCAGACATATAATTAACTCAGAGAATAAAAGAAACAAGAAATCAATTTATGATTACTTCTTTAGTTCTTCCCATTAGTCATTTACATTATAATTGTAGTTCCACTTTTAAAATCTTTATAAACACACACATATCATCTTGACTATAATTATAAATCAAATTATTTCAATTACAAATTAGTGTTGCATGAACTGTGACCCTCATATGTTAATTTTATTAGTAAGATTCAATAGTATTATAACCCATGTATCTGAGCTGATTAAAAAGCAATGCACATTTATGAGGCTACATTAATTAGTAATTTCAGCAAACGTTTCTAAACAATGTTAGAGATTTGCTCTGTCTCCTCTTTAATATAAACAATTGAATCAAAATTTTTTATGTATATGTATATATCAACAAATTGTATTTTCATTTTTAAGCAAAATAACCTAATAAAATATTACAAAGAGAAAAACATTATTTTACAAAGAAAATATTACAGAGAGTGAGCATTTTATTTAAAAAAATGTTATCTGTCAAGTCACTATCTTCACCAATCCAGGAAAAATGCATTTTATATCAAAACATTACATAAGTGACCTTTTAAAAATATTGCCCCAGATCCAAAGCTTCAGATGTATCCTTGTATGTCATGAAGCAAAAAGTTCAAGATAAGCTCAAGAAATCTGTTTTAATAAAATATGCTGGCACCACTCAATTATTATTTTCATTACAGTAGTTTGTTTTAAAATTATATATGATGAACATTCGTCATTTTACCTCTCAAGTTCCTCACCTACAAAGAGAGGATAAGGATGGTGCTTAATCACAGATTTCCTGTCAGGCTTCAAGAAGTTAATACAAGTGAAGCATTTAAAACGATGCCCAGAATATAAGTACCAATAAACCTGTTAGCTATGCACGAGCTAGTTATACACATTTTGCCTATTCTGCTAGCTTCTAATTAGTAGGCCTGAAAATGTATTAATTTTTTTCAAGGAAAAGAAAGCTGCACCGTGACTTTCTCTCTGGTTTGTAAGCCCCAAGAGCTTTTGGCACTGTTGTTAGCAGCTGGTTCATCTGCCATTCACAAGCAAAATCCAAGATAGGGTCTCCACCCAGTAAGAGCTCCAAATTCTATCTTAACATGTATCAGTCCCTCTTAGTGGGTCAGGAGAAATGAGGAAAGGTTGGTCAACAAGCACTCAGTTGTAGTTAGATGAGAGAAGTATTCTATTCCACAGCAGGGGGACTATAGATTACAATAATTTACTGTATATTAGCTACCAGATTTTAAATGTTTTTTACCACAAAGAAATGATAAAGAAGAGAAGATAAATATGCTTACCCTGATTTGAGCACTACAAAATGTATAGAAACATAACATTCATAGATAGATACAATTTTATGTGTAAATTAAAGACTGTACTTTCCTATCACACTATTAATAATCGTTAGTTCATTGTATACACTAATGTATACATATACTAGGAAATGTATATGAGAATAAAAATGGGTAAAAATTTTTCTAAATATATTCCTCACAAAATAATGTGGTACCCAAACACAAGTATTATTGTTGTTTAATAAAATAATTTTACCAAGGTGTCCAGGGAGAGCTTTATGGTGATGTTTGAAAACGACATGGCACAAAGAGCTGAAGCTCAAAAGATGAAGATTCTAGGATTATTCTATTCACAAAACTGAAAATTCTCCACTGTAGTAAGCTAAGATAAACATATGAAATAAACAGACTTTCTCAGAGTTCCCATTGCATACTGCTCACGTAGTTCATCCTTAAGTGTTGAACAATTATTTTTGAAGAACTGTCTGTTCATACCCTAGTGAGCCCTTCATTGTGATATACTTAAATGCTTCTAATTTCCTATCTATTCTTATTCTCCCAATCAGAACTCAGAAAGATCTTCCTGAAACTACTTTAATCATGCCAAAACCTGATCAAAAACTGCCACCAGGGCCGGGGACTTAGCTCAGTGGTTTCGTCGCCTGCTGCGCAAGCGCAAGGACCTGAGTTCGATCCCCAGTACCAAAAAACAAAACTGCCAATAGTTTCCTCTAATTCCCAGATGATCAGCTTTCTGCTTTTAACCTAATTCCTCTTTCAACCTGCCCGGGACAGACCTGCCTCTTGCCTCTGCCACACTGTTTTTTCCTATACTTGTCTTTGTTCCCCATAATTCTACTCACCCTTCAAAATCCTTCTTCAAGAAGCCATCAGACTGTCTCATTTCTATTTTCAAAATAAAAGAACTTTATAAATGCTGCAGAAAAGAGAAATGCTAGCGGTAGACTTTTGGATGAAAGACCTGTCCAAAATCTGGTAGAGAATTGAAAACCAAAAGACAGAGACTCATTTGAAAGTTACATTCAATCCATTACATCCCACATGCCACATTTAAATTATTTACTATTCAAAATGTATACACTAGGCCAACTACTTATTAAACAATTACTCTTCCAATGACACTGTGCTCTTTTAATCATTCCACAAAATGAATTCTCCATTGCTTAACCTGGTTTCTTTAAGGAAAGAGTTCACAGTAGAACTGAAGCTATCACCAGATTTAAAATTCTAATTATTAGGAGATAACACAAAACTACACTAAAGAAGCACGAGGAGTCCTGTGTTTCACAGCTGAAGGACAAGTGGTTAAACAGTAAAATATCCCCAAAAAGTCAAGTTCAGAAAGTCTTTTTCAAGTGATATTTAGCACACTCTGTGCTTCAGTACCTTAAATTCCAATTTGATTTTCTCTCCGTTCAGCTCCTCTGTTGCTTTCTTTATTTTTTCACGACATCTGGTTACTTCTGACCTTACTGTAATACAAATTAAATCTTTAAACACATCAATCTTTGTAAAGTCTCTGTTCCATTCCATCTGGTTTGACACTTGTTAGGTGTCTTTCCCTGGGTGTGAGAGGTAAACTCCCCTAATGGCTCTGACCACTATCTTTGGGCTTTTTCTTTCTGCTCCAAGCAGCCAGCTAGAGAAGACAAAAGCCCCAAACAGAGGACCACAAACACCCGACCTTCTCGCATCATCCGTCGACTCTCCTCAGCCTGATGCTCGGCGAAGATGATGTGCTGAAACAAGGACTCTAAACTCATCTCGGCCCGGGCTCCTGGGGATCCTTGTTCGCTGTTAAATATTTTACAGCCAAGTCTGAGGATCCTGCAAAGCACAATAAGGCAGATTCTGCGAGGACTCTTCCCAGCTAGCTCTCCCTCTCCTGCTGTCCCAGCCCTCGCTGAGCGGAGCTCTCCTAGAACCGAGTCAGGGCCCTGAGGGTCTGGAGAGCCCAGCCCAGGGCCTTGGTTGCCCCGACACAATTTGAGACCACACCTTGGCTTCTCTCCGGCTTGTTTTGGCTCTAGTAACAAAAACCGAAGCCCTGATTCAGTCTGGGTAGCAACTCTTTTTACAGTCAGCCTTTTCTTCCCTCCCTCCCTCCCTCTCCCTTCTTGGGAATAAGCTCCTCAAAGTGCAGGGTCTCTCAGCAACCTGGTACCTACCAGCGCTACCTCAGGCCACAAACTTTCCCTCCGACTCCTGCCAGGCCCCAGGTCGGGTCTGGCACCGCGAGATTTTAAACTATGGTGGCTCCTTGGGCCCATTCTGCGGCCAGAGTGGTTTGCTATGGCCGAACCCCATGGTCTTCAATCCTTATTGGAGTTGGAGTGCTCAGTCTTCAAGTATAAAGTACAAAGTGTCCCGCTTTCTAAATATAAACTTTTCTAAAGTCTTATTCTTTGATAATGGCAAAAGACTGCTATAAATGCAATGTCTGACATTCGCCTTAATCATTCCTTTGTAATCAGAGCCTATCTTTTTTGTCTGCTTTAAAATTAATCATTGCCTTTTGTAATCAAGCTGCAGCAATATTAACACTTCAATATCTGTGCAATAGGTGTCAGAAACCAAAGTGGTTTCTAATTAAAGCTTAAATATGAAAGGCACCTTTGGGACTTTTGCACTAGCTTTTTTTTAATTAAAAATAAAATATTTTTGGTTTTAGTAGGTCAAAATATTGACATTGTAATAAATATCTGACTTTGGTTCTGTAAAACTCACATTGGTTAAACTTTTAAAAGAAATTTCTATTTTGAAGGTATTTAGATTCAGTAAAATAAGGTACAAAAATTAAAATTTTTGTCATGTGATAATGGGCTTAATTATTTCATTAATGCTACAGTGTAATTGTTTACAAATTTTAACCTAATCTAGATTTCTATCATAATCCTCATCAAGTCATTTCAGCATAAAATTATTTTTTTAACTTTATTATAAAAGAATACATATTGAAAAATGTCATGAGGAGGAAAATAAATGCCCATAAGAATATCCAGAGGCAAATAGAAATGAAATTTTGACTGTTCCAGGTAACCCTCCTTATTCAGCAGTTTTTGTTTATAAAATTTAAAATTATAGTGAATAAATAATAATATTATTATAATTTTCATGTTTAAAATAATAATAGTGGTCATTATTATAAAATATAATGGATTGGATATTTACCAAATACTATTCTGAGAAATATATATCCTTTTTTAGGTGAACTTTGTTGTTTACCTTCATAGTATAGTTGAGGAAACAGAGGCACAGAACAAATCAATGTACAAATTGAATTCAATGAACAATTCGCTCATCAATTCACTCTGAGACTTTGATGTGTCTTTTAATCAACCAACAATACTGTGAGATCAGTGCTTTTATTAATTACAAGACTGAGACAGAGAGGGCTAAGTAACTTGTCCAAGAGACGTACAATGACTAGTGTGATAGTTAACTGATCGTGGGTGTGGCTGAAGGGATTTATTGAAGACAGAAGCCCCACCCTGGGTGTGAGTGACAGCAACCAATAGGCTTCCTGCCTGAATAAAATGAAAAGGAAACCAAGAAGGAAGGCTCCCTTCCGTTTCTTCAGAGAAGTTCCAGTCTTCACCTTTAGCTTGGATGTGGTCTCCTGGCTTCCAGCACAGACCCTTCAGCCTTCCATCTCAGACCTTTCAGTCTCATGATATGGACTTCTATGGGACACTACAGTGAGCTCCAGGGCTTCAACTGGACCTTTGTGATCTCCAGCACATAGACACCCTTTTGCACTCTTACACACCTGACTCTGCGGGTGGCCATTGTAAGCCAATCTTGTAAATTCTTATATATTTGTATATCTTGCATTAAATCTGTTTCTCTAATAAGCACTGACTGATACAACTAGAAAGTAGCAGAGTCAGGATTTGAACCCTGTACCTTGTCAAGTTACATACCTAATATAGGGCAGAGAATGGAAACTAAGAAATCTGGGATCAGAAGCCACACATTCAATGTTGGATTCTGCTCTTTTTTCCTTGAATTGGATGACAGGAATTTTACTGTTTCATTCAAAATTTACATAGATATATCTTTATCACTCATAATCTTCATTACAGATGAATGTATATAATTTAGGTATATAGAAATAAATTTGACTGTTGTATCTGTTCAAGGGATGAAAAGCAAAGCTGATGTGCTTTGAATCTTTTTGTTTGAGCTCTCATTTGGAGGCTTCTGAACTGTACCATGGCTGCCATCAAAGGAGAGGGCTTCCAGAAGATCAATTATATTACTAATTACTACCAGTCCCTCCAGAATTATTCCCTGTAGACCTGCACAGGGAGCATCCTCATAAGGAGGCTGGTTTTCGAAAGCATGATGCTATTTAACATTCCAATTTTATTAGTTAGGCTCAAACTCCATTTATTATTTAACATGCTCTTTCTGTACTGAAATTTGGCAGAGTGAAATTTGGGCAGCCTTTGGGAGCTCAGTCGCCTCATTCACATGGGACTATGGAAGAGAGAGCTGGAAATGCAGGAAAGGGAGAATAGGGAGAAATGGCATCTTCATCTGCAACTATCTTCTTCACATTCTAGAACATACAGATGCTCTTATATCTTGTTATAATCTTCTTAGACATATACAACTATAGATATTAGGAGGAGTTTAAATTTAAATTTTGTTTATTGAAGCAATTATATTAGCTTACAATTCAAAATTTACATATTTCATTATGATAAATCAACATAGCATATTAAGATATTAAGATGCTTCTGTCATATATCTAGCTTTATTTAGAGATTTGGTATAGTTGTAAGATTTTTTTCTCTATGGATATATATATATATATACTGATTATATTCTGCAATGTACAGAGCAAGAGTAACATTACTTAAATTTATGCCAAATAAAAATGGAATATGACATGATAAAATTTTGTGGGAATACTATTTTCTGAAAATGTATCTATAAGTCTAACAAAAAAGAAACAATTCATTCAACAACTGTTTAATGAGTTTCTGCTTTTCATTCAACATTCATTCAACTAATATTGTTGAACATCTCCTATGTGCCATATTAAAGAAACAAGATTTAATAAAAACAGTACTATATAAAAAACATTTTTCTTCCCCTGGATATTGCTAACCTAATTGGAGAATTACTATATTTTTCAGCATTTGGGCAGCAGTATAAACAACTGCTTTCAGATGTTTCAACAGATGTTCTTTACAAAGAAAACCAATTATTTGTATTATGATACCCACATACGATTCTCAGATCTAAACTTTTCCATCTGTACATGTTTCATTTAATTGCATACCTATGGAACATAAAAGTTAAGATCACTCATTGTCTCTCAACCTCAGACTTTTGTTTATAATAACCCCAGCACCTGGGTTATGGAGCCATCAATAATTGCTTTGCTAGAAGGCCTTATATAAGGCTACATTGCTCTTGTGATTTAAAATGCATTTCTTCTCTTTTCTTAGATTGATGACTTCCCTAAATTCTAAACTGGGCTTGCAAATACCCACTAGCCCAGGGCCTATACATTGCAATGGAAAGAAGAAAAGTAATTCATTTATTTTATGTTTTTCTGAGGGCATCTAACACAAAGGAAAAAATGTGGGTTCAACCAAGTTCAACATCCATTTATTGAGTATCCATTAAATGTAAAATTCTCTCATGGGTGTTACAGACGGTACAAAATTGGAAAGATTCAGACCCTACTCTCCTGGAGGTTATAATCTATCAAATGGGGAAGAGTATGCACAAATAAGCCCTGGGAAGATTGTATGTAACACTCTCACCCTTGTGTAATGGGTATAAGGTGGAGGAAGAGTGATTAAGTCTAATATATTTGATCTGAGAAGACTCATTGGTAGAGGAAAATATCTGAGCTGGGTTTTAAAGCAGCTTGGAACTGCAATAGATAGAAGGGTGAAAAGAGCAGAAAGTTACATAGAGCCAACATTTGGACAGTGTTTAACATTTTCATGTACATGATGAAGAACCATGTAATGTTTCTGAGCAGGAGAGTGGCACGTCACAGTTTCTCTATGCAGTAAATTCATAGCAGTGGGTTAGAAGCACTGAAAGGGAAAAAACTAACATCTAGCATATATCGAGTAGCTTTCTGTCTATTCAGTCAATTCAGGCTGCTATAACAAAATACCATAAATTGGGTAGTTTTTAAAACAATGGAAATTTATATCTCACAGTTTTGGAATCTGAGAAGTTCAAGATTAATTTGCTGGCAGATTTGGGTCTGGGGAGGTTCTGATTCCTGGCCCATACAAAGTGTCTTCTCACTTCATCCTCACGGGATATAAGGGACTGGCTAACACATGAAGTCCCTTTTATAAGAACAATAATAATATACAGTCTCTTTTATAAGGACAATAATCAATTATGGGGACCTTGCCTTCATTACCTAGACATCTTCCAAAAGCCCCACTTGCAATATCATCATCTTTTAAGTTAGAATTCAACATATGAATTGGCAATGGACCCAAACATTCAGACCATAGCACTCACTGTGTACCTATTATCATCTGAGACCTCAACATGAATGGATTCTTTTAATCAACCTAACGACCTTCTGAGATAAATTCTCTTGTTACTTGGGGAACTGAGGCAGTGAGAGATAAGTTACTTGTCCACAGTATGTACAGTAGGAAGGAAGAAGCAGACTCAGGATTTGAATCCTAGTGGCCCCTTAACCACTTCATATTGCCTCTAAATCTAGAGACTTGGAGAAATACAACCATTTAAGTGCTTTCTCATTTCAAGGCAAATATATTTTCCAAAAATGGTTATTATCCCTAGGGCAGAGAAGGTGAGCCAGTCCCAGCACCCAGAAGGAAGCTCCCCTGCTGCCATGCCAAGCTCCTGGGGCAGAGAAGGTGAGCTGGTCCCAGAACTCGGAAGGAAGCTCCCCCACTGCCATCCCAAGCTCCTAGGGCAGAGAAGGTGAGCCAGGTGGATGCCAGAAGCACCCTGCCCCATGGAAATGAGAAAACACATAAACAAGCCTCAAAAACAGACTTCCAGATCACCTACAGCAACCCCAAAGGGAAACTAGATAGAACAATCTGATACTCAACCACCTGGACTCTCTGAACTGGCAACAAAAGAGGATCTGGGAAAAATGAAATCAGAAATAAATACTCAGATAACAGCAAAGATTTTGCTCATGGTGCAAGACATGATTAATAAATCTAGAGAGGATACATAAAAAAATAGAGGATCTGAGGAACATGATGGAATCCCAACATAGGAAACAAATGGAATCTATAAAACAGATACAAACAGATTTCCAAGAGATTAAAAACTCCATCGAAAGTCTGCACAGCAGAGTGAACCAATGTGAGGATAGAATTTCACATATAGAAGATAAGATTGCAATTAGTGACCAGGAAAAGGAAAATTCTTTAAAATTGTAAGGGAACATGAGAAATCAATCCAGCAGCTGCTAGATGATGCAAAGAAGAATAACATAAGACTGATTGGAGTCAATGAAGAAACAGGAGAGAGTGCACATGACATAAAAAAACTGTTCACAGAAGTGATGGCAGAAAACTTCCCAAGCAGGGGCAAAGAACTTGACATACAGATAAGTGAGGCATATAGGACTCCAGCTAGCCTTGATCAAAAAAAATCTACACATAGGCATATAATAGTTAGGATTCCAGAAATCCAACAGAAGAACAAAATTCTACAAGCAATGAGAGAAAAGAAACAAATCACATACAAAGGAAAGCCCATCAGAATCACAGCAGACTTCTCCATGCAAACCCTCAAGGCAAGAAGAGCTTGGAGTGATGTATTTCAAGCCTTAAAGGAAAACAGCCTCCAACCTAGATTGATGTACCCTGCAAAACTATCTTTCACAATGATGGAGAAATAAGATACTTTCATGATAAAGAGCACCTCAGGAACTTCATGAATACCAAACCAGCACTCCAAAAAATTTTAGACAATACCCTAGGAAAAGACAATGAGGATCACAACCCCAGGAAACCCAGCAGAATGAATCCACTGTGTGTGACATATTAAATGCAAAGGGGGAAAATCCAACAAAAAGAAAAAGTCATGACAAGGCTTTTAAAACTTTTAACTTCATCTCCCTAATGAGTGTATAATTCAATCTTGTTATTGTACTGATTCGTATTTTTCTGATTCTAGAGTTGCACACACCTTTCCTTGTGCTATACTGGCTATTTATCATCTTCTTATGTCTACATTTTAATTGGGTTGTCTATTAATGAGCTCTAAGAATTCTTTATATATTCTGGTCATAGGTTATATGTATTGTAAATATGGCCGGTTTAAGGACTACTTTTCATTTTAATGATGTCATTTAAAGTTCTAAATTTTGATGGAATCTCATTTATCAATTTTTTTTCTTTTATACATCATGTCTTTTGTATCCTAGGTAGCTCTTGCCTACCCTGAATTCATAAACATGTTCCCTTATAATTTCTTCTTAAAGTTTTATATTTTTAGGCTTTCATATTTAGGTTCATAGATCCCTTCAAGTTATTTTCATGTATGGAAATAAAGGGTTGAGATTAATTTTTTATATGCGGATACCAGGTGTTCTAGTGCCATTTGCTGAACACACTATCTCTTCCTCAGCTCTTGAATTGAGTTTATATTCTATAAAATGCTAATGTTAAATAATCTTTCAAAACTCAGTGGACCATTTATGTGTGATTCTATTTCTAGATTCTCTGTTTTATTCAAATGATCTATATGTCTTTCCTTACACCCGCACTGCCTTGATTACTGTAGCTTTAGAAGAAGTCTTAAAATTAGGTACTAAACATCTTCCAACACTGTTTTTTTTTTAACTTTTCTAGGTCCTTTGTACTACATAACTTTTAAATTTCAATATCCAGGGGCCAGGGATTTAGCACAGTGCTTCTGCTGCCTGCCTTGCAAGGGCAAGGTCCCAAGTTCAATCCCCAGTACCAAAAAAAAAAAAGAGAAAAAGCTGGTATAAATTTCAATATCCAATTCTTCATTTATAGCAAGTATACACAGACCTGAATTTTTATATATACCTTGTGTTTTCTAATCCTGCTAAATTCAAGTACAAGTTCTAGGGCCTCCTAGAGATGTCTTAGAATTTTCTCTGTAGATGATCATTTCATCTACATAGAAAGATTTTGCTTCTGCCATGCCAATTCTATCCTAATTGTGTCATTTTATTGCCAGACTATTTTGGTGGGGACTAGGTTTCAAAGTTTAATGGACAGATAAAGAGTAAGCATATCTGCCCTTGTTCCCCATCTTAAGGAGAAAGCATTGTATCTTCTCCATTCATATAAGGTGATCTCGCTGGAAGTATGGAGTACATGTCTTTAATCTGTTGAGAACATTCTGTTCTACTTCTAGTTTCCTGATAGCTTTTACCATGAACAGCTATAGAATTTAGTCCAATACTTTTTCTCCTACTAGTGGCAGAATCATATGGCTTTTTCCTTTCCTCTGTTAAAATGATGACTTTTGGGGGTGGATCTTCCAATGCTGAACCAACACTGCCATTCCTATAATAAAACCACTTTCTAAATCCTGCCAGATCTGACTTCTAAGAGTTTGTTTTGTTAAATAAATTTCTATCTATGTTCATATTTTTTCTTCTATTATCTTTATCCAGTTTTAGGATTAGCATAATGTTGAGTTCCTAAAATGAGGGGAGAAGTGTTCCTTCTTTTTTCTGCTTTAATTGTTTGATATAATTTATCAGTTAAAATGTTTATGAGCCTGCTGTTGTCATATAGGTAGATTTTCAAGCTAGGAATATGCTTTCTTTAATAGGTGCTATTCAAATTTTATATTTCCTCCAGAGTTAGCTTCATTAATTTGTCTTCCAAGGTACTTCTTAGAAGTTGTCAAATTTATTTCAAAACAGATTTTTGAAATATGCTTTATATCCTTTTAAATTCTGTAAAATCTGTGGTAATGTCTCCTAGATCTTGGTATAGTAATTTTAAAAAATGTTTAATTGATATTGTGTAATAGGAAGAAAAGTTCTAAAGGAGCAGGAGAAGTGGGGAGGGGGGTAGGGGAAAGAGAAAAAAGGAAAAGAAAAAATATGAGAGAAGGAAAAAAATGGAAACAAGGTCTTTACAAATAGGGAAGGGTGGAGGGGGTGAAGGGAGGGCAGGGGAAGGGGAAAAAAAATAAGAACCAAGATACTCAAGTAATGGTCCAAATCCCAATAATGAATGTAACTGTATTGTATACCGAAAATGTACCAATAAACTTAATGGGAAAAAAAATGGTTATTACCAATTAGTATTTTTGTGGAGATAATCTTAGAATGTGAGTTAGTCATGTAATGCATCTGTAATGAATTAAATAATGTCATCTAAAGGAAAAATTGAGAATGTGTCATGCTTTGTAGTAAACACTTATTTAAAATATAAATACTATCCAATATGTTAATCTAAAAATGAAATTAATATCCAAAATACTGTATTTGTTTCCTGGTACTCATAATTGTTTCCTAGGGCTGTTATAATAATATGTCAAAACTCAGTGTTTTAGAACAGAAATTTATTTTATCACAGCCCTACAAGCTAGAAATCCAAAATCAATGGGTCTGCACAGTTGGTTCCTTCCAGCCTCTTCCCAGGTTCTGGTCCTTGCTGGTCATGGTTGGCATTCCTTGTTTGTAGACACATTGCTCCAGTCTCTGCCTCTGGCTTCACTTGGAATTCTCCCTGGTGTCTTTCTCTTCTCTTCTCCTTTAAGGACACCAGTCATATGGGATAAAAGGCCTACCCTACTCCAGTCTGACCTCATTTCAACTACTTATATCTGCAAATGACCCCATTTCCAAATATGGTCACATTCTGAAGTACTTGGGGTTAGGATTTCAACATATCTTTTGGGGGGACATAATTCAACCCATAACAGCCCTTAAAAGCTAAGTTGCTAGAAATAGTATTTTTTTCAATTTTTAAGTAAGACTGGTTTATTTATATTATAGTCAAAGAATTTTTAGTGGCTTAAGGGACTTTGGCAAACATATTGCCTAATCCTTTTATAGGTATTAACACTGAAGCTAGAGAGGTAAGAGTTTCCACGACATTGAATGTACAGTTAATATCAGAGCTAGGTCTAGAATTCTCTTTTACTTTTTTCTGTTTCAATGGAAGATCTTTTTTGTTTACCAGTGTCTTTTACCCACCTCAATTCAAATAACTTCTCTTTTCTTTGTTTTCTATTTTGAACTTTTTTGTAAGAATTTAACCAAAAGATATAACAGCCAGGGTGTGGCTGGTCTAGGGCAATATCTAGTGTAAGTAATGCTTCCCCATTAAGGAGATTAGATAGATGATATATGGGTAGATAGAGAAAATAAAGATGCATACACACATATACACATATATAGATATACATGTTGATACATGTATGCTAAAATCATGTATATGAGTATAAAAGTGTTTTAAAGTATCAATTTTATTTTTAGACTTATATTTCTTCAATAAAAGGAAGGGTTAATTACTGATTAAAGAAATTCTATTAACACTTTAGGAGTCATTAAGTATCAAAATTTCTGGAAGAAAAATCTACAGTGTAGTTGGTGAACTTGGATTTTTACAAACTCAGAGGCCAAAGCCCAGCACAGGGACCAGGAAGATTGTATCAGGTGCTGTACCCAGGAGAGCAGCCTATGAGCTTCAGAAAACAAAAATAAAACTTGGAAGCCACTATTCTTCATCATGTATAATTTGCTCACTTATTCAATAACTTTATTGAGTACACAGTATACTATATTTTAGGCAAGGAAGAATTTGGCATTACAAAGATAAATAAGACAGGGGCCTTAAAATCTGATTGTATAAAGTTGTAGTTTCTGTGACAATAAATTTAAGTGGTTTAAAAGAGAAAAGTGTCTTTTTGCTTACTGGTTATTTGTTATAGTAAATAATTTTTTTCTTACCTTATAAGTAAACAGTTACTTAGCCACTATACATACAATCTACTCTTAGTTGTTTAGTAGGTCTAAACTCGAACAAAAACTTCACATATTTTATCTAGTTTTTATATGAATGAAGAATTCTATTAATTTCAATATATTAGTCATTGACTATTTGAAAATTTGGAGTAAATTTTAATATTTTTATGACTTTCTATGAATTATTCATAGTTTCTAGAAAGTTTGAAAACAATTAATGTATATATTTACATATACATGTGTAGGTAGAGTGAGCTATAAATCCTACTTTCTTAAAACACTTTCCTAAATTGTTCATTTATAAGGATAAAATTACTTTATGCTTTCAATGTTTAAATTGACTTTAGTGGCCTCAGCACAATAGTATTACATTATAAAAACCAGACTCTGCCATTATTTTCCCTCCACAATCCCATGGAGAGCTTGAAATGTTTTATCGTAGTTTACATGCCTCATAAATCTTATCTTTTATTTGACATTGCAGGTGTGTTGATAATAGAATATAGAAAACCTTGTAAGATAGTTAAAGGAAATAATTAGTTAGCATTTAAATAAAAGAGCTCACTAAGAAACATTTTTAAACAGAGAATACTCTGATTATTGCCTAGGTAATATTAAGTAGTTCTGAAATAGAACTGTATGGAAGGAAAAAGAGTGAAAAGAATTTAAATATCACTGGAAATACAATGAAATATTGAAAAATGTTTGAATTTCTGAGGAAGTTGTACAAATGTCATCGTTTGACATCCTTATAGTTCAATGCTTGTTATATCTCACCATTCTACTTACACAATGTGTGCATGCACAGGTTACCTGAATTGTTTGATAATCTATCCTTTACTATCTTCTTTTTCAAGGCATTAATCCAGAGAAAATCAAGAAATGGCTGCGATTCTACAGTGTGTCTTGCCTTAGTTTTCAGTGAATAAATGCAAGAACAGTGTGCACAGGATCTAAACACTCATAAAAAAGATTCATGGTGATATTCTTAGAACAAATTAATAAAACCTAAGAGAACTTGTCAGAAAAATGTCCTTAAGATGATTTTACTTCAGTAATTGTTGTATTTTAAATGCTTTCATTTTCTTTTGTGATGTCTTTTATCTTACTTACAGATGCTATTACTTATAAAATATGATATTTCAGTCCAGAAGGCTGTAACTGTAAATGAAACATAATACTCTCATCTGAGAGTAGATAAGGAGATTCAAATCTCCTGCTTCATGGTGTAAGCTGATTACTGCAGAGGTCAGAAAGCTGGTTTCCACATCCTTTAAGTGCTGGCCGTGATATTTTATGTAACTAACCAAACACCTTTCTCTCTTTTATTCAGTTGCAACATCTGATTGGCAGCATGTCTAGGTGGTTTACAAGCTGGACTAGCCATTCTGTGCTGTGACAGTGATGCTATGGCCTTAGGGTGAGTTCATGAGAGATGACCACGGACATCATTCATTAAGTGTTTACTGAAGACCTACTATGTGTCAGACTCTGCCACAACAGTGAACAAGATAAATGTGCTCTTGGCACTAACAGATCCAACAGGAGCAGCAAAAATACAAACACAGTAAGTGTAAGCACCAAAAATAACAGTGAAGGATAGGGACCTGGTGTAGACAGTGTGCACAACACATTTAGCCTCAAACAGTCCCTCAGGCTAGGCAAAACTTGGCATCTGCAGAACAGAGAGGAAGCCAGTGGGATCATTGTGCAGATAGGGCTGTCAAAAGGATCAGGGCCCAATTATGCAGGTCCTTGAAGGCAATGCAAGGAGTTTGGATTTTATTAAAAATTCAGTGGAATTCCCTGAAGAGTTACATGGAGGAATTATTGGATTTTAAGAATAAAAGATAACAGCAAAGCACTACTTTCTGGGTGGAGGACTGACAACACATCACCATGGACAGGTGCATCAACATGGACCATGAAGCATGTTGATCCAGATCTAAGATTTAATGGGACTAATAACTATGTGACCTTGAGCTAGTTATCAGTCCAACTGAACCCTAGACTGACAAGTTTTGGTGTAAAACAATGAGCATTTATATGTTTGTTTTAACAACCAGAAATAACTAGGAACCAATACTTAATTCAATGTATTGCAGTTTGATAAATTCTATTGAAATCTAAATGATCAAATGAATTTAAAGACCTATGTTCCTGCCCATGAATAGGGTTGCCAGATTTAACAAATAAAAATACAGGATATCTAGTTAAATTGGAATGTCAGATAAATAAGGAATAAATTTTATTCTATTTCCAAAATATTTCATGACAATCAATCTTTACAGTCATATTGTATTGTATTTTAGGCAAATTATAACTTGATGAAGATACTATGTTTTTAATGATGTTATTACTTAAAAAACAAGAGGTACTTTCACTAGGTAAATATGTTCAAAGGTGGGTATAGAGGACAGTGGAGAATAGTTGAACTGTATTCTACTGCTTCGAAAGTATGCATTTCTTTGACCCAGACCCATGGAGGAGAACTAAAATGCAGCTTCTCATAAATTCTGCAGAACTACCAGGGAACAGTAATCAGCAAGGATAAAATCTGAAAGGAAGATAAGTGAGACAGGTAAGAGCTGCTACATCCATATTACCTAAAGCACACACAACCTGACAAAGCAGAACCAGAACAAGAAGCAAGGGGCAAGGGGAAAAAAATCATCCCATGAGATCATTGCTAAATTGTCTTTAGGAAAAAGCTCCCCATCTCAGTCCCCAAAGCTACTTAATTTTATATGCATGTTGTGCTTGCTTAGTCCAGGAAATAGAGTTGAGCATGTTCTATGTACTTTGTGGTCTGTCTTCATAAAGCTCTGTTGCTAGTGAAGTAAAGCACACATTGTTTTTCTTAGAAAGGGCATGGTGTTGCTGTGTTCATTTGTGCCTGATCCAAAGAATCTCTATTGATGCTTTTTTGCCATCAAGCATTTACATGCTACCTGACTGTTAGGCCTGAAAATACCAGATGGAGCTTGGGAGCAGAGCAGATACTGTTGCCATAGAAATGAGATGCTATCCTCGTTCTATGCAGCTGCCATCATTTCCCGCCTTTCATTATCTCACCATGAGGAGCTCTGATAGGAACAAGCACCAATAAAATAGATTTCTCCACACATACATCCTCACCCACCTTGGAATACATCCACTGTTACATGCCTCAGCTTCCGGGAAGCCTAAAAGTATGGGAAAATGACTTGATTTCCAGATCTTCTAATCAGAGTATAACTGATAAGCTCATGCTTTGACATCATTTTCTTCTCTTAAACTGCTATGATGCATTTGTCTTGTCCCCAAATGAGATAATACCTTCGGTAGCCAGGGGAGCCTCAGCTTTGATATTCCTGGAAATGCAACCTAAGTGTTTGTAATCACTGTGCAATGTCTGTACTCAGCAGGAGAGTGGAGAATGACCTCTCTTGATTCACTGAATTCCCATAGTAGTGGCAGAATGCTGAGCACACAGGAGAAGTATGATAAATTCTTGTGGCTTGATGTCCAAACTTGAGGGATATAGTCACTGGCCACAGGCCTTCACTGCTACCTTGCCTCTTCTGGAGTTCTCAGGGGAATGAGACTGTGGGAGAGATGTTCAATGCATATGGGAGGAGGGGCCAGTGATATATTCTAGAAGCAAGATGCTTTGGTATCCCTCCATAGTTGGAACAGGTTAAATCCTAGGGCCTTCAAGTTGAAGATTAAATAATTGTGCTTAGAAATAAAGGGATATGGCAGAGAAGGTGAGCCAGTCCCAGCACCTGGAAGGAAGCTCTCCACCTCCATCCCAGGCTCCTAGGGCAGAGAAGCTCAGCTGGTCCCAGCACCCAGAAGGAAGCTCCCCCACCTCCGTCCCAGGCTCCTAGGGCAGAGAAGCTCAGCCAGTCCCAGAACCCAGAAGGAAGCTCCCCCACTGCCATCCCAAGCTCCTAGGGCAGAGAAGGTGAGCCAGGTGGATGCCAGAAGCACCCTGCCCCATGGAAATGAGAAAACACATAAACAAGCCTCAAAAACAGACTTCCAGATCACCTACAGCAACCCCAAAGGGAAACTAGATAGAACAATCTGATACTCAACCACCTGGACTCTCTGAACTGGCAACAAAAGAGGATCTGGGAAAAATGAAATCAGAAATAATTACTCAGATAACAGCAAAGATTTTGCTCATGGTGCAAGACATGATTAATAAATCTAGAGAGGACACAGATAAAAAAATAGAGGATCTGAGGAACATGATGGAATCCCAACATAGGAAACAAATGGAATCCATAAAACAGATACAAACAGATTTCCAAGAGATTAAAAACTCCATCGAAAGTCTGCACAGCAGAGTGAACCAATGTGAGGATAGAATTTCACATATAGAAGATAAGATTGCAATTAGTGACCAGGAAAAGGAAAATTGCTTTAAAATTGTAAGGGAACATGAGAAATCAATCCAGCAGCTGCTAGATGATGCAAAGAAGAATAACATAAGACTGATTGGAGTCAATGAAGAAACAGGAGAGAGTGCACATGACATAAAAAAACTGTTCACAGAAGTGATGGCAGAAAACTTCCCAAGCAGGGGAAAGGAACTTGACAAACAGATAAGTGAGGCATATAGGACTCCAGCTAGCCTTGATCAAAAAAAATCTACACATAGGCATATAATAGTTAGGATTCCAGAAATCCAACAGAAGAACAAAATTCTACAAGCAATGAGAGAAAAGAAACAAATCACATACAAAGGAAAGCCCATCAGAATCACAGCAGACTTCTCCATGCAAACCCTCAAGGCAAGAAGAGCTTGGAGTGATGTATTTCAAACCTTAAAGGAAAACAGCCTCCAACCTAGATTGATGTACCCTGCAAAACTATCTTTCAAAATGATGGAGAAATAAGATACTTTCATGATAAAGAGCACCTCAGGAACTTCATGAATACCAAACCAGCACTCCAAAAAATTTTAGACAATACCCTAGGAAAAGACAATGAGGATCACAACCCCAGGAAACCCAGCAGAACGAATCCATTGGGTGTGACATATTAAATGCAAAGGGGGAGAATCCAACAAAAAGAAAAAGTCATGACAAGGCTTTTAAAACTTTTAACTTCATCTCCCTAATGAGTGTATAATTCAATCTTGTTATTGTACTGATTTGTATTTTTCTGATTCTAGAGTTGCACACACCTTTCCTTGTGCTATACTGGCTATTTATCATCTTCTTATGTCTACATTTTAATTGGGTTGTCTATTAATGAGCTCTAAGAATTCTTTATATATTCTGGTCATAGGTTATATGCATTGTAAATACGGTCTGTTTAAGACTACTTTTCATTTTAATGATGTCATTTAAAGTTCTAAATTTTGATGGAATCTCATTTATCAATGTTTTTCTTTTATACATCATGTTTTTTGTATCCTAGGTAGTTCTTGCCTACCCTTATAATAATACCCTTTTCCCTTATAATTTCTTCTTAAAGTTTCGTACTTGTAGGCTTTCATATTTAGGTTCATAGATCCCTTCAAGTTATTTTCATGTACGGAAATAAAGGGTTGAGATTAATTTTTTATATACGGATACCAGGTGTTCTAATGCCATTTGCTGAAAACACTATCTCTTCCTCGGCTCTTGAATTGAGTTTAATTCTATAAAATGCTAATGTTAATAATCTTTCAAAACTCAGTGGACCATATATGTGTGGTTCTATTTCTAGATTCTCTGTTTTATTCCAATGATCTATATGTCTTTCCTTACACCAACACTGCCTTGATTACTGTAACTTTAGAAGAAGTCTTAAAATTAGGTACTAAACGTCTTCCAACACTGTTTTTATTTTTGTTTTTTTTTAATTTTCTGGGTCCTTTGTACTCCTACATAACTTTTAAATTTCAATGTCCAATTCTTCATTTGTAGCAAGTATACACAGACCTGAATTTTTATATATACCGTGTGTTTTCTAATCCTGCTAAATTCAAGTACAAGTTCAAGGGGCTCCTAGAGATTTCTTAGTATTTTCTCTGTAGATGATCATTTCATCTACATAGAAAGATTTTGCCTCTGCCGTGCCAATCCTATCCTAATTGTGTCATTTTATTGCCAGACTATTTTGGTGGGGACTAGGTTTCAAAGTTTAATAGACAGATAAAGAGTAAGCATATCTGCCCTTGTTCCCCATCTTAAGGAGAAAGCATTGTATCTTCTGCATTCATATAATGTGTTCTCGCTGGAAGTATGGAGTACATGTCTTTAATCTGTTGAGAAGTTTCTGTTCTACTTCTAGTCTTCTGATAGCTTTTACCATGAACAGCTGTAGAATTTAGTCCAATACTTTTTCTCCTACTAGTGACAGGATCATATGGCTTTTTCCTTTCCTCTGTTAAAATGATGACTTTTGGGGGTGGATCTTCCAATGCTGAACCAACACTGCCATCCCTACAACAAAACCACTTTCTACATTCTGCCAGATCTGACTTCTAAGAGTTTGTTTTGTTAAATAAATTTCTATCTATGTTCATACATTTTTCTTCTATTGTCTTTATCCAGTTTTAAGATTAGCATAATGTTGAGTTCCTAAAATGAGGGGAGAAGTGTTCCTTCTTTTTTCTGCTTTAATTGTTTGATATAATTTATCAGTTAAAATGTTTATGAGCCTGCTGTTGTCATATAGGTAGATTTTCAAGCTAGGAATATACTTTCTTTAATAGGTGCTATTCAAATTTTATATTTCCTCCAGAGTTAGTTTCATTAATTTGTCTTCCAAGGTACTTCTTAGAAGTTGTCAAATTTATTTCAAAAAAGATTTTTGTAATATGCTTTCTATATCCTTTTAAATTCTGTAAAATCTGTGGTAATATCTCCTAGATCCTAATATTGTAATTTTAAAAATGTATAACTGATATTGTGTAACAAGAAGAAAAGGTCTAAAAGAGCAGGGGAATTGGGAGGGGTAGGGGAAGGGAAAAAAGGGAAAGGAAAAAATATGCGAAGGGGAAAAAAATGGAAACAAGGTCTTTGCAAATAGAGAAGGGTGGAGGGGGTGAAGGGAGGGCAGGGGAAGGGAAAACAAATAAGAACCAAGATACTCATGTAATGGTACAAGATTCCAATGATGAATGTAACTGTATTTTATACCTACAATGTACCAATAAAGTTAATGGGGAAAAAAAAGAAATAAAGGGATATTAAAACTGAAGTGGATTGGGCTGGGGATTTAGCTCAGTGGTTTCGTTGCCTGTCTTGCAAGCACAAGGTCCCAAGTTTGATCCCCGGTACCAAAAAAAAAAAAAAAACTGAAGTGAATGGGGCAATAGTTCATGTATTAGTTTCCTATTGCTGCTGTCACAAACTCCCACATACTTGGTGGCTTAAAGCAACACACATTTATTCTCTTTCAAGTCTAAGAGTCAGAAATTC
This sequence comes from Heterocephalus glaber, assembly GCF_053883595.1. Lineage (NCBI taxonomy): Eukaryota > Metazoa > Chordata > Mammalia > Rodentia > Bathyergidae > Heterocephalus > Heterocephalus glaber. Next base: position 68,012,432 of record NW_028258320.1, read on the forward strand.
AAAATCAAGATGGCAAAAGAGTAGCTTCCTTCTAGGTACTCCAGGGCAGAATCTCTTTCCTCAGTTTTTCTCATTTGTAGAGTACACCTATAGTCATTGCCTCTCTCATTAGAGCCAACAGCTTAGCACTCTTGCTCCCATCATTACTTTGCTTGTTCATCTGTGTCAGGTTTCCCTCTGCTTCCCTCTTTTAGGGACATTTGGCTATATCTAGGGCCTACCCAACTAATCCAGAATAATATCTCCACCCCAATATTCTTAATTTAATTACATTTGCAGCCTCCTTTTTGCTATATAAAGTATTTTGCCACTCACAAGTTCTAGGGATTAGGGGATGGATATTTTGGAGAGCCATTTTTCAGTCTACCACAGCTGCCAAACCTGGACAATCATCTCCCAGAAATCTTTCCAAAAATAAGAACTGCCAGGCTCTGTACTGTTTTATTCCTATCAGGATTTCTTAGGGCGGGGGCCTGAGAATCTATTTGTAAAACTCTCTCAGGTAAGTCTGTTTAAAATCTAGGTTAAGAGCTTTTTTGGTTGCTTTCCTAAATACATGCATGTTCAAGGTTAATGAGGGTGTGGAAGATTTTTAAAGTTCATTTGTTGAAGAAGCTTGGAAGGTCATGCCATTCTTTGAGGGTCATAACACTCCCATGAATAGCTGTGACAAACCAACAACTGAGTCTAGAAACTCTTCAATTTAATGCTAAAGCTACCAAAATCATTTACTAATGCCTCCTTCTATCCTCAATCATATGAAAAATGTATCTTGATATCTACCATCAGTTGATGTTTCTTTTCCTTATGGAAGCTTTTCTACTCATCATCTCTGAACATTGTTTTCCTTCAGAGGTACTACCATATTGCTCTCAGAGTTTTTCAAGTTGCCTATTTTGCCTACTTCAAGAAAAATGGCTGTAGCAGAGGAAAAAATCCATACAGTATCTTTAGAAAAACTGTAAATATTTCATTGTTTCTTACTAAACATACATTATTAACTCTGTAATGTAAATATTTTATAGCCTGCAACTGGCAATTTTGGAATGTATTGGTATGTTTGGAGAATTGCGGTTCAGTTAAAAATCCTGCACTGCTCACCCAGCTCATATTTAAGTTACACAGCTCTTTAAAAAGCATTTAACTCTCAGAATTAAGGGAGTAATAGAATCTATTTTTCAAAGGAACCTTAAGAACCAACTCAGAACTTGAAACAGCACATTTGTGTGAAGAAAGTTTTGGAAGCTATGCCAACTCAGAGCTTCCATCCACCCAGGGGTGACAACATGATACAGTTTCCCATACCCTACTGGATCTAATTTCATCCAAGGGACACAAAGGATGGATATACCCACAACCAGCTTTTTCAGATGTTCGCAATCTGGTTAGAAGTGGAATTGGAGAAGAGTTTTATCATACACAAAAAGGCCGAAAATCTTCTCAGCTTTAGTATTTGAAACTGTGAAAAAGACAAGAAAATCCTTTCATTAAATAAAATGACTACATATCAGAACATTTAAACCAGGTTTTCAAATATAGACCTATTTGAAGAATTTTTTTTTTCTTTTTAATTCCAGTGACTCTCCAATATAGAGGTCATAGAAGCTGCCATCATTCTAAATTACAGCCCATTTCTGAGGTTGGCTGTGATCCAGGAGGTTGCATTATTCCAAATTGCCTGTCAAAAACTGTCAAAACACTGCCATTATCAAAAAGCAGTCCTTTTAAATAATTTTCTCACTCTTTTCCCTGAAACTTTACTGGTATTGAGCCTTAATGCCATAGCTTATAGGCATAGTAAGTGAAAGCCTTTCAAATGAGAAGTGGCAAAAAATAAAGGCATAAAAATTCTAGGCATACAACAACATACAAAATGCTAGTGGGAGAACTGAATCAGATTTACTCATCCATCTTTCAAAAGTCTCCCAAACTAAGAGCCATTGCTAATCTACACGTAGAATTGTAGCCAAAGAATATAGAAAGTATGATTCCAAATAGTATGATTTCCTCCATATTTAAAAATGTGAAAAGAATTCTATGGCTATTTGCTAGACTCTACTTTTTCTATTCCCTCTCTCTTTTCATACCAAATTTATAATGAAAAACATATTTTTATTGATTACTGATATCTCTGACTTTCATTTCATAATATGGACAGCTGCCTGGTTTACCCGGAGCTTCCTCACAAATCTAAACCTGAATCTTCTACTTTCCTGTCCCCTGCCCCCAGCTTTATTAAGGTATATTTGACAAATAAAACTGTATATATTTAAGGTGAATGACATAATGATTTGATATATACACACACTGTGAAATCATTACCATATTCAAGCTAATTAATATACCCACTGCTTCCAATAGTTACCTTTGTTTTCTCTTTTGTGGTAAGAACTCTTAAGATCTACCTTCTTGGCAAATATCAAGCACACAGTACAGTGTTATTAACTATGGTCATAGTGCTGTACATTAGATTTCCAGAACTGATGCATTCTACATAACTGAAAATTTGCACTCTTTGACCAACATCTTTGGTGTTCCCACTCCCTAGTCCCTGACAATCACCATCCTATTCTCAACTTGTATGAGTTTGACCTTTTAGATTCCACATATAAGTGAGATCATGCAGTGTATGTTTTTCTGAGTCAAGCTCATTTTGCTTACATAATATCCTCCAGGTTCATCTGTATTTATACAAATGGTAAGATTTCCTCTTTTAAAAGGCTGAATAATATTTCACTGAATAAATATTCCACATTTTCTTTATCCATTTATATGTAGAGTCACACTTGGGTTGTTTCCATATTTTTCCTACTGTGAATAATGATGCAAGGAACACATTATAAATTGGTACAGCCATTAGGGAAAACAGTATGCAAGTTCTTCAAAAAATTAAATATAAAACTACAATATGATCCAACTGGCCCACTTCTGGATATATATATATATATACAAAAGAAATTAAACAGGTACTTTAAAGTCATATCTGAAGTCTTTATAGTCTTTATACACACATCCCAATTTTCTTGTTAACTTGAAAATCCATCTTCTTTATCTCATTTTTACTTTAAACTTGACTCTAGAATTCTACCACTTAAATTAGAAAAGCTTCCTTCAAAAAGAGAAATCCCTGCCACCTACATTTTCTTCGATATAGAACTTAATGTTAAAAATTCAGTTCTAGCAAAGAAACTCAACAACTACTCTAAGACCATTTATCTTTCAAACAACATAAGATGACAAAATATTTTAGAGAAACTGCACTTTTTTGAGACATTACAACTCAGGCAACAAATTAGGAAATCAACAGGGTAATATAGTCCTGCAATCATTTTGACGGTCTTATTTGTCAACAACTAGTTTTCAGGAAAAAAATGGAGCTCAAAGAAAACACATAGCTTCCAAATTCAGACAAAGAGATACATAGAAATATTTTTCAGACTATCAGTAATATATTGTGGAGAAAATATAATGTGCAGGTGAATTCATTTAACAGAAAGACAATGCTTTGAACAATTGTAGCATAAAGTTGTTTCACAATGAATCTGCAGCTTCTAAGGATGCTACTAATATATGTAATGGTACTTGATCTCATTAACAAGCAACTCCAACTCTTCAGCTACCATAAAATACAAATCGTAATCAGCACATTCTCAGGAGTAGTATAACTGTCTGACCTGACTTCTGCTCTGCAGTTAACAATTTTGTTTTAATCCATAAAAAGAAAGTTTTTATCATCTCTAAATTACACTAAGGGGCTCCAAAAAGATCTCACTTACATCTAGTTTTATGTTGCATGTTGTTCTATGTTCTACAACAATCTCTAGGACTTGGAAGATGTTCGTTTCAAAATCACTAACAAGCCATAATTAACTCTGTTTTAAATGGTACACATGAAAGCACTCCCTGGAGACAAGCTTTTGTGAGGAAATGAAAAGTTTATTCCAATGAACAGAGACTAAAATCAGGGATAGATTTGAGCAGCTAGCTGGGAAAAGTCAAGTTTATTTCACCCATCCGTGTGTGGATGGACCGACATTTGAAAGAGAACTATCAGCAACTATCTGGGAGAGATTTTATCCATGAGTGGATGGGCTAATGTCAAGAGAGATGTTAACAGCTAACTAGGAAAGGAATTAGGCTTATATGGGTATTGAAAGGGGAGTTTATGATCATAAGAAATATTTATGACAGAGTCCAAGGATGGTCAATACAGGGAGCATCACTTCCTGGCTCCAGTGCAGATCGCTCACCTTGGTGACACAGGTCCTTCACCCCCTGGTGCAGGTTTTCTGGCTTCCACCACTGGCCTTTGGGCCTTTCCAGTTCAGATCCTCCATATGGACTTGCATAAGACATTGCTTTGGGCTCGAGGCCTCCCGTTGGACTCTTGGAGGACACTGCCTTGGGCTCGAGGCCTTCAGCTGGGCTTGTGCAGGACATTGCCATGGGATCCAGGGCCTCAGATGGATTCTTCACATCTCTAGTGTGTGGACAGATCTCTTACACTCCCAAAACTTGACATATTTTGGTGAATATTGTAAAATAATCCTATCAATTATATACCCAGTATTAAATCAATTCCCTTGCAAATCCTGACTACAACATCATCCTATTATTTAAAATGCAGCAGCCAAAAAGATGTGAATGAACTTGAGAAAAATTACATGAAGAAATATTTTACAATCTGTGTTTTAAGAAACTCCTTATTTTCCTCAAGATTTTTCACAAGCTTTTTTGAAAACAAAAATTATTATTCCACATAAAAATAAAATGGGAAATTGTAGTCTTAAAGCTCCTTGGAGATTCACAATGCACATTTGTTTATTAAAGGTTCTGAGAAGGCTTGCAATAATGAAACCTGGTTCATTTTGTTTAGTACAATATTTCCAATTTATTTAGCCACCAATCTCTTTTTATTTATGAAGTGTATTTAAATATGTTAGGGTTAACAGTATTCTCCAAAATATAATTTGTGGTTCAACCCCTGGTGTGGATTTCTGTTTAGGCAGGTACAAAGGCCTTAATTGCAGAGCACTGGACCAGGAGCTCCAACAGTTGTAATCCTGGTCTAGGTTGACATTCTAGTAAACTGCTTGTCACCAGAGAAACAGGGCATGTGCATACATTGCTCTTTTACAGACCAGAAAGCTGAGGCTCTCATCTACAAAGTGACAAAGCTGGCTGTAGGCTCAAAAGACCCTATTTTGATTAACTTTTTCTTAAATTAAAAGCTTTAAAGTGTATAGCTTATTTGTCCATTAAAAAAGAAAATCTCTCAAATTCATAATTTTTAATGGAGATGAGAAATGGAGACCATAATAAGGTCACATGAAAAACTAACCTAAGAAAGTACTATTTAATTATGAATGAAATCATGTTTTCACCATTGAGCATAGTCATGTTTATTTGATCTTGCAAAATGTAACGTATCTATTATGATTTTCCAGTTAATTTTTTCTGAAATTTGATTATGAATACAAATCATGATATGGTTCATTCCTGTTTCCCAATTTTATGTTTTTTTTCCTAAACTATATCTCTCTTTTGTACTTAATCATTCAGGCTGAGAGATGACCACAAGGACCTATACTCCTATTGTCCACTGTTTCAATAAGTCACAGCCAACACATTCCCTCGGTTTACATGTCTGCCTAAAAGTGAATTTAAATGGCAGGTATATGAGCATAGGATATTCTGCCCATGTGTACAACCCTAAGCACTCCCTCCCAAGTGCTTATTTTCAATTTTATACCTATAATCCTATATAACTATTTTATTCCATATATATATTAAATGTGATAAATTAGCAATAGATTGAGATAGCTATAAAAATAAGGTACAGGCTGTGGGGAAAGAGGAACCCTGCTCCACTGCTGGTGGGAATATAGACTAGTGCAACCACTGTGGAAATCAGTATGGAGATACCTCAAAGAACTAGGACTGGAAGTCCCATTTGACCCTGCTATTCTCCTGCTGGGTGTCTTCCCAAAGAATTAAAAGAATCATACCACAGTGATATATGTGCACCCATGTTCATAGCAGCACAGTTTATAATAGCTAAAACTTGGAAACAGCCCAAACGCCCCTCAACTGGAGACTGGATAAAGAAAATGTGGTTTTTTAAATAAAATGGAGTACTACTCAGCCTTAAAAAATGAGAAATTAGAGACATTTATAGTTAAATGGATGCACATTGAGGCGATACTCTTAAGTGTAATAAATGGGACACACATATATAAATACCGAATAATTTCTCTGGTGTGAGAAACTGAAAGTGTAAATAAGGACTAAAACATATAATAGATAATGTAAAATAAGAAGAAAAGGGGCTAAGGGGAAGGAGAAGTGGGAGGGGTAAGGGAAAGGAAAGAAGGGAATGGAATTAATATGAGAAAATGAAAAAATGGAGACAAAGTCTTTGTAAATAGGGAGGGATGGAAGGGTTGAAGGGAGGGCAGGGGAAGGGGGAAAAATAAGAACCAAGAGAGATTATGTAAAGGTGCAAATTTCCAATGATGAATGTCATTATATTGTATATCTAAAATGTTCCAATGATTAAAATGAATAATTGATAATGCAAAAAAATAAGGTACAAAAACATCTGTTTACTATACTAATAACCAGAAATTCTATCATGACTTCTGTTTTCACATAAATTCTCCCTTTGAAGAATATTTTAGTTTCTTTGTAAGAAGTCAGTTCCAAAGCCAAGAACCCAATAGGCAAATATATTTAAAGACACACAGTATTGAATTATGTATACTTCTGAAGTATAACATAAAGGGAACATTCATTTTTGAACTATAGACAACTCCACTGTTAGCCACTCTACACTTTAGTAAGAAACTTATACTTTCTTCCTTCTTCCTTCCTTCTTCTTCTTTGCAACTCAAGGCAAATGGTGAACATTAGCACATTCTAAGACTTAATGGCTATAAGCTGTTCTGCCCCAGGGTACTGGAAGGGCTTCTGTCTTGGCCTTTTGGGTCAGTGTTAACATCATATTAGGACTTCTTCCATTTCTCTTTAAAATCAAATTCTTGTTATCCCAAAAGGCCACGGTTTTCAGAGAAGGGAATCTAATGCCCTTCTTTTTCCTTTTGGCAAATAACAGGAGGGTCAAAAATACTAAAGGTAATCCCTAGGCCCTTTGGTAGTATCCAACATATGGATCAATGTCATAATAACAGCCCCCAAATCGTGTGCATAGCAACACTTTAATGAAGGGACAAACAGATGAGGCAGATGGTACCAGATTACAATCTCGATATAATGTCTGCTTCGTGGTTAGTGCCAATGCTGGGAAAATTTTGTGTACTTCCATTGCTCTGTTGATTTCAAGATAATACCATGTACTAGGCACTGTGTTGAAGACTCCTGTATTGATTGTTCCTTTTAATCTTCAAAGCAATTCTAGTCTGTAGATATTGTCACTACCTTGATTCCAAAACTGAGGTTTAAAGATATAAAGAAACTGGTCCAAAAGCAAATAGTTCATAAATGATGGCACTAAAACTCAAATAGAGGTCCTTTCATTTTCTGCTCATTTGCAGTGTATTTTATTTTCCAGACTTTAAGCCAGAATCCACCCTCTTTAGATTCCCACACACATTTTTACCCAAGTCTTGTTTTCGTATAAATTCATAATCCCTTTCCTCGCAAGACAAAAATTTAATGCTGTTTAATCTTCCAAGGCAGCCTTGAATGCTAACATGTTACCCAGATATTTGGGGAGATAGGGTAATGGAGAAGAGGGCATAGGAATCTATTCCTGAGCTATATTTTATTTTGATTTTGATATTAGTAAATTCTTTAAAAATTGTTTTAATAATTACCATCATCTTACTAAAGTATTTATAAGCTCTCACAAATCATCGAATGTGTATGTACTCAGGCTTCTTGCTCAGTGAATTTGCTATTTAAAATGAGACTTTCCCCTCCCTGCCAAAAAAAGAAAAGGGAAGAGTGAGTTGACTGAGAGATAGAGAAGAAAGAGAAGAAAGGTTTCCATTTTTTCTTTTACAACATCAAGTTTTTCCCAGTTGAATTCAGGTGCTCTGATTTTGCTCTGCTCTGTCTACAAAATAATTTTTCCATCATGTAACATTGTGTGGTCCCTGGAATCAAGACTCTTTCTCTTAGAAAAACACAGCAATGGCCAAATTTCCACAGCCAGGAGACGAGAAAAGATTGAGACAATTTTCTCAATAATTGCTTCAATCCTCCCTCTTGTGCTGGCCTTGGAAAGTTGGCCAGCAACTATTAAAACGTGTTGGATTGATTTCCCTCTCCCTTCTGTCACTGTTTCCTCTGCCTGAAATGCTATTCTCTCCCAAAGTTATCACACTCCCTCTCATCCTTCAGGTCAGATGTCACCCTCCTGGGAAACTTATACGGACACTTCCTCTATTGCTTTTTCCTGATTACTGCTCATTCAGTCCATTCCCAGCAAAATTAATCACCTTTCTTTCCTCTTTGCTCCTTTAATACTCTCTTATATCCATTATCAGCATCAATCCCATCATGTCATTGTAGATAGCTGTCATTCCCTAAAACCTGTGAATTTTCTGAAGGCAGGAAATTTTGTTTTTTAATTCATCAATATGTACCTATAATGCCCGATACTCAAGAGGTGATCAAGACATCTTTATTTCACCCAGTTTGTATCAGGAATGGCACATCCACTTTAGTCACCTTCTAAGGGAATTTCCTACAGTAACCACCAGTTTCATTATTTTAGGGCCCAGAGCCATGTTCACACATTGGAACCTTGGCAAATGTGTACAAGTTTGAGCAACACATTTTTGGTGAGGAAGGATCCAATACCATAGCATGAAGAACGAAGATATCTCCCTTTCCTTAATTAGTTTCTAGTGCCAATTTCCAGATTTAACTTAATTCAACTACTTTTTTAGAATGTTGTGGCTTTCAGCTGAGTTAGAAAACTGGATTCAGGGAGAACAGCATCAAACAACAAATCCCCACTCTACACAGTAGTTTAAGAGTTGAGATGGAGTTTGTTTCTTCTTTGTGCAAGATAGCATGCTTCCTTTGGGGACTGCTTCCCTCACTCCATTGTGCATGTAATTCATGGGCCTGTCAAGACAGGCTCTGTATCCATGGGGCAGGCATATCCTAGGCCCATCAGAATACTACATTTCATAGGGCATTGTGATTGGACAGGGTTAGGGGTTACACTAACAGGACCAATGGGTGTCCTGGTTTGGAATTACATGTGGATTGGGAATCAAGGAGGTGGGAGAGAAGCAGACAAAGAGGAAGACAGAGACAAGGACTACAGTTTGGTGAGGTTCTACATCTAGAACTGTGGAAACCTATGATCCGGGCCAATGAAGGGAAAAGTTAAAAGCATATAGAGGTGGAGAGGTAGATAGCACATGTGACCATACTATGAGCTCAAATATGGGCTTTGGGACCATATTAAAGTCCCAAAGAGTCCTCTGTGCCTAGTGTACAAATAGACCCCAAACCAGTTTACTATATATGAAACCAGTTGACTCTTGCTGGAACACCCTGACAAACATTTCCTCCAGGCCTGCAACAGCTCACAGCAGCCCTGCTGTCAGGAGTCTTCCACGTGGTCGCAACCAGTTTGAGAATGACTCCATTACACATGAAGCACAGCTGAGAGATGGAGAGAAACAAACAGTCCTGATGGCATCACTTAAACTCCTGGATCCTGCTTGACTTGAATTTTCCAATAACCCATGGTCATAAATTATCCTGGCTTCAGCTGGTTTGAGTATGGTTTCTGTCACTTCCATCTAAAAGCATTCCAACTAATAGATTTCTCTAATATGCAAATCTGCTTCCCGTTCCAGGTTAGAGAGAACATTTCAAGTCCAATGATGCAGGGTGATCAACTTGATTTTGATACCACAGTTGACTATTATTTTGGGGAAGGTGTTAGCTAGCAATGATTTGAAAGGAGTGGCCAGGCTGAGGAAGTTCAGATTCATATTCTGTTACAGCACATGTCTCACCCATAAATCAGAAGTTAGTTAGTGACATACACAATACATTCTGAGTCCCTCAAGAGTGATTGCTTTGTCCTGTTAGGATTTCCATTAAGGAATGTCACTGCCTGTGGATTCTGCCCAAATATGCACCTCTTCTAACATAAAGTGAGTTTACGTTCTGCCTAAAACCTTGTTACTTTTCAAGCCACAACAAAGGTGCTTGGTAAGAAAAGTTTGAGTTAATGAGATTCCATTTATTTTGCATTGTTTTTTATATAACCTAAAAAAAAAAATCTCTGAAACCTTAATAATTTAAAATGATGATTGGCCAGTCAAATAGTCCCCACATTTTCAATTTTCCTGTAATATATCCTATCTCTAGTGAAGTAGACTATTATAGCTGCCTGAAAAAGTATTGTTTGATGTCTGTAAGCACAGTCAGCAATCAATAATTTGAAATTTGTACCACTTGTACCTTTAAGTCCTGGCACATCATTTTTTATTTCATTCAATCTGCTTACTGTTGAAGAAGAAGGATTTTGAACCATTGCCACAAAGCACATTTATGTGTGAAACAAGGTTCATTTATATGGTGGGAAGTATATCATTTTGATGTTTATTTGCAATATTAATTGTATATATCAATTCCATTTTTTTCAGAAATTGTAAATTTATTATAAATACTACCAGTGATGACCTTATTTTTGTAAGAGTATTCTTCTGCAGAACTCAAAAAGATTTTGGAGTCAAGTCATGGATTTTTAAATTCAGAAAGGCAACATATGCTGTAATATTAAATTAAAATTCCATAATCAGTTGTTAGTCCAAGGACAAACTCGAACAGGAAATATATTAAAAAAAAAAAATGTTCCCTCTTAGCTGTTAAAACTGAGACTGAATGACCTTACCTGAACAACTCCTCTTTACTCATCTTTGTAACTCATTTCTGGTGTTTGATCCTAGTCCAAATATAAACACAATATAGAAAGTTACCTTAACCATTTCTAAGTATTACTAGTGTTTTCAGTAAGTAATAGAAAGAACAATGATGATTATTTTTCAAAACCTTTCTCTGCTTTCCCTAAATATTCTACACCATGCACAGACTCACGGATAATATTTTTTAAACCTTCTTCCATATAGGTTGGGGGTTTTAAATAACTGCATAATCTGAATAATAAATCCTTAAAAAAGAACATCTGAGTTTAGCATGTCCACGGGAAATAGAAGGCTAAAGAGTGGCCATTCAAGAATCCTGAAAGCTTCTCAGAAAGAAGAAGGGAAATTTCAGACTCTTCATGATGGATGAGAGACTCTCAGGCTGTTGAGAGTGATAGATTTAGGCTGGGCAGGTAAACTTGCCCCTATAAAACTGTTGCTTGCAAGAGAGAAACGCTCTTCAGAGTGGGTAGGTAACTACTGTCTGGGAGACAGAATGGTAATGTGGATTCTGTGCTTTCATCTACTCAAAAGCACAGGTCAATGACTTTATTTTGCAGACATAATTTTTAAAGAATTACATCAGGGGATTTAGTGCTTGCATTTTTATAAAGCTCTTGTGTGATGATGTGATATACACTGGAAGGGGAATGGGGATGACACAGATGAAAGATGTGACCCCTGCAGCTAGCAAGCCTGACATAGTGAGTTAGGAAGTATATGTAATGACAAGATAGTATAGAAGGACATAAGTGCTGCAGAGATGTATAAAGTGCTATAAATATTTACAAGAAGGAAACATGATCTCTGCCCAGGGAACATGAGAAGGCTTCTTAAAGAAAGGGGTATTTGAGGTGGATCTTGAAAGTTGGACAAAGACAGATGGGAGAGGGGGGAGCAATAAGCAAATGGAATACCATAAGCCACAGGTAGAAAAATGTATGTATATTTAGGAAGCATTGGCTATGTAAGATGTATGGTGCTGAGAAACAGAAGATATGATCAGAAAACAGGTTGGAGCCAAATAGAATTTAGCCTTTCTTCTGCAGACACTGGGAAGCCACTGAATGTTCTTGGGTAGGAAAGTCACGGTCCTAGGTACAATCTAGGAAGTTTATCCCAGCAGTGAGGAGTGGGGCAGATTGGAAGACAGTAGCAAGGTGCTGACTGTGAGGGGGAGAGTAAAATAAGAAAGAAGGGGAACAATCGCAAAGTAGTGGGAAAGGTAAAGTTGTTGGGTCTCTGACCTGTGTGAGTGAGGGATAAAGGAGACAGGAGGATGAGGGCTGTGAGTGAGTAATGAAGGAGGGTGGGAAGTGGTAAATTTGATTTGGGACATGATTTACAGTTTCTGGTATAAGATTTAGGAGGACAGTCCAGCAGGCAGCGGAAAATGTGGGTCTGGACCTTGGGAAAGAGGACAGAGCTAAGATAAAGCCTTGGAAGTCAGCTACAGAGGTTGAAGCCGTGAGAAAGGATAAGATCTCCAAGAAAAACCATATGGGGGGAGAATGGGGTATGGAGCACAGAAAAGCTGAAAAATTAAGGGGAAAAAAGTATTTTTGGAAGACTAGTGAGTGCTAGAGAAATGCTATATAGTAATGATAATTCATAGAATTAGACTCTTATTTGGAGCAGAAAGAGACCTCACAGATCAGTAAGTCCAATCCTTTCATTTGGCAGGAAGCAAAGGCTCAAAAAAAGAAGGTTAAATGACAGCTGGCTAACAGCTGTATTCTGGGCTACGGACAGCCCAAACCGAGAAGCTGGTGAAGCCATTTGCTATCCTCCCACCACATTTCCCCAGGCCAGTTCTTTGTGTCTTTATTATCTGTAATAACTTTAATAGGAGTGACATTTATCGAGTTCTTTCTCGGAGACATGGCCTAGTACATGGCTAAGGACTGAGGAGCTAGCCTGACCAGATTCAAACCTTGGCTCCCCTGCCTTGCTAGCTGTGTGGCTTTGCATAGACTACATACTTCAATTTCCCAAGCCTCTGTTTTCTCAGCTGTGAATAGGGATAATCACGGTATTTACTTCACAGTTACAGTGCTTAGACTAGTATTTGGCATCTAGTAATCGCTATGTAAGATTTCACTGTTATTTTATGAAGTACTCAAGGTTAGGATGACCACATAATTTATTGTTTGAACTGCAATGCTTTTGAGTAGGGCCAAGCAGAGCCATATGGAACACCGGGGCAAAAGGGAAAATCAAAATACTGATCCTTCTTTTATTTAATATTGGTATTTTCTTAATCATGGATTTTTTGGCATTGATTTTGATTTCTAAATATTTCATTAACATGTGATTTGTTTTGATTACTGATATTTTTGACACTTCTTAAATTTTGTACCCAAGACAAGTATTTCACTTACCTCATTCTCCTAGTTCTGGCCCTGCTATTGAGGTTGTGATACAGGAAACTTTCAAGAATTATTCAGACATGAATCAGTACTTTCCTGGACACGATGGATATACCATCTCCCTAGGTTTCAGTGTCTACAGCTCTCCTCTTATTTGTGTGTTTGTGTGTGTGCATGTGCATGTGTATATGTGTGTGTGCACCTGCATGTGTGTGCGTCTGTGACTTGTTGTCCACTGGGATACATACTACTTCTCCTAGAGCACAGCTGTGACCTTAGGACCAATTGGGAACCCAAAATGAAAGCCGAGTTGTGTTCTACAAAAAAGGCATTTGCAACTGGGACCTAAGACTCAGGTCCTTGCCTCGCTGAAGTTGTTTTCCCATAACTGTGGACTCAACTTACAATCTTCATGTGCCTGTCAAAATAACACTAGGCCCAATGATAATCTGATCTCATAAGGTAAAAGCAACTAACACTTTAATATCTTACTGATTTCCAGGAATATTCGCATAAATAATTAAATGAAATAAGGTATATGAACAACTTTGCACAGTATATGGATGTAGAATATACTCAATAGATAATAGTAGCGGATTTTACTATATAGTGATAAATTAATTACATCCTACTTATAGGTAGATACTATTACTATTTACATAGTTGAATGTTATGAAATTGTTGATAATCAATGGTGCTTGGTGTACAAAAGTAGTGGTCTCATATGGCTTAACTTACAACTACTGGTATGACTGATAGAACATTAGATGGAGCCATATAAAGCAGCCACTTGGAAGATCCAAAATGAGCAAATGTTGGAACTTCATATGGTTCAACCTAATAAAACAGTACATTGTAGGAAACATTGAATTAATCCAAGAGACTAATTAACGATTTTTATATTGGGTACTTCACATGGGCAACTGCTTGCTGTACAAATTAGAAGTCTTTTCCTAATTATCTGTCATGCAATATTCTGCAAAGTATCTTTCATTCCATTTCACTCATTCCACAAACATTTATGACTCTCCCTGGTGAACCAGGTATTGAGAGACGAATAAAGGGCCAGATGCTGCCATAGTGTGGGTTTTTTCCAGAGCACAGGGTTCTGTTGATTGAAATTGTACCTTATTTTAGAAACTAGAAATTTCTGTAAGTAGATTGCTACACATGGTCATTTTCCTATGTTGATAATTCCCAAACTTTCCAAAAGGAAAAAAAAGCATTTGGTTCTTTCATAGAGCCAATAACACATGGGGTATGATATATGAGATGGCAACATATGGTGGAAGGAAGTTGTATTTCCGGCTTTAGTACTAGTTCCAAAAATTACATTTCAGAACAAGCTGAAATGAAGCCTATGCACTTGATTTTGATTTGCTGACATACACTGTGAACCCCTCCTGCCAGAATCCCCAAGTCATCCCTGTGAGAAGACAGGATTTAAAAATTTATATGCATTGTACTCTCTGGAAACAATATGCTTTCATTTACTGTACATAAGCCAATGTAACCTTACAGTTTTCTGCATTTAGAGAGAAACAGTGGGATTTGCAAACTTTTCCCTCTGTCTTTGCAAGTCTTCTCTCATGACTTCTTAGATTCTCTCCTAATTTTGCTAACTCAGCATCCCCTAGTTTACAAAGCATTTATCCTCAATTGAAGTTTCTCTAAAAGTAAGTGTTCTAGTTAAATGTGGGTCAAAAAAACTTCAAATCATCAGGCAGTAAGAAAAAAGTCCCAGGATGTCAGTTACCAAGAATCTGCAAAAGTAAAAAGATTCTAAAGGTTTCTTTGAACTTCCATTAAAATCAATGAAGCATGTTCTGGCACATGACTTAGCTCTCAGAAATAAACTTCAATCTATATAACTTTGATAAAAATAATCTCTCAAAAATCAAAAGTTAAAATATTTTAAAATATTACCCTAAAAGAGATATTTCAAAGTCACCTAAAATAATATATTTGAGGCCAGATCTCTGTTTTATTTATGCTTTGTTTAATTATGTTCTTTCTATGGAATAGAGAAAAAAACCTTTTAAATTTTAGCTGGAACTTCCTCCTTCCCTTCTCCATTGCAATTTTCCATATCTACTCCCTTCATTTTTCTTTACCATTCCCTGCCTAAACCCCTAATCATGTGTCAATCTGAGTCTTCGATTTACTGTTGATAAAATAAGTATACTCACTTTCTAGGGTTCTGTAATTCACTCCAAACAGCCCCTTTATTCCAGGCAATACTCAACTTCTTTTGGTATGGCCTTACACTTAGTCTGGTTTACTCTTTCAGACAGAAACAGTTTCCCTTCTAAGAAGGGTTCTTTCTAAAGGATAAGCCACATGTTTCTGGATGTACTTTTTTTTCAAAAAAAAAAAAAAAGAGAGAGAGAAAGACAAAGTGAAGCTTTTATTGGACAATACTCAAATTATTATTTTACTGTCTATCTTCTCTAATGCGGAAGTGTGCTCAATTTAAACAAATGGTAACTCATTTTTGCTTCTTTTCAAATTACTCTTCTGCGAAACATGTTCATTTATTTGTTCAAATCATTTAATACTTACTGGATCTCTTCTATTTTGGCAGTGTCCAGCACATAGTACATTGAGTTATTCAATGCTGTGAGTTACTTGGTGCTGATGCTGTGAGCTATTCAAAGATGACTAAGAAATAGCATCAGGAAACTTTCAATCTGGTAAGGTGAAATACCTGGTAATTCAAGGTAGACTATGATAAATATTACCCAAGTTAAATGGTGTGAATATTCAGGAAAACATTCTCCTAAACTTCTTTTAAACCCCTTCAGGCAAAAACTTTATTCTGGACTCAGGAATTTTTAAATCATGTATTACAAGGCATTTTTTCATACTATGAAGTCTTTTAAAAGTGACTAAGTTATGAAATATTTCTTCTCAAAGAACTACATCTTCCTCATCAATGTGTCAAGATAGCCCTATATCATTGGTGAACTCTGGTAAGCTTGGAAATCATTTTTATATGTGGAAACCAAGAAATCAATGGCAATATTTCATCAGTAACAAAAGGACAGACTAAGAGTTGAAATAAAGAATGCCTCAACAGATCAGAAATCATCCCCAGTGTTAATTCCTTCACTTAAAGCGGAGGAAAAATATTCTAATGTCATCATTTCATGTGTCTACAGGTAAGTATGCAGTATTAAATAATTCTTTGTCATTCCTAGAGATCAATATAGAGGAAAATTATTAATATTTCTAAATGACATATGTGGGGTTTGTGAAACAATTAAGTTGTATGATGTAACAATCTCCTATAATTTTTCAGTACCTTGCAAAGTGTCTGACACAGTATGTGAATGAATACAGTATGGACACAGCATGTGAATGGATAAATGGACTTGTTATATTTCTTGTACCCACCAACATGCCTGTAATACAGAAGGCAATTTACATATACATATTAAAGGGCTGACTCATTCATATTGTAAGTACTCAACTAAGTTATGACACTCATTTATAATCCTCAGCACTGAATGATGAATGTTCTTGTGGCAATTCTAATATCTGAGTATTTCAGGAGAAGGTTGGAGTCTATACTTCAGGATTTCAGGACCACTGCTGTGAACTTCCTTTACCTGGTCAACTCCCACTCAAGGTTTCCAACTCAGTTAGAATGTCCATTTCAGAGAGCTTTTCCTTGACTCTCTAAGACTATCATTTATAAATATTTGTCTCCTGACTAACCAATATCAGACTCACCTGGATTATTTGTAAAAGTGCAGATTCCCATTTGAGTTGATATTGTTACACTCATGTTTATGGCAGCATTATTCACAGTAGCCAAAGAAAGAAGCAAAGCAAATGTCGATCAAGAGATGAATGGAAAAATGAAATGCGGCATATGGATACTATGAAATATTAAAAAAGAAGAAAATTCTCACACACACATGCTACAACTTGGATGAACTTTGAATATGTGTTGCTGGGGGAAAAGTCTAGGGAAAATATGGAGAAGATGGCAGGATTAATACAAATTCTGGAGATGGTGGTGCTGACGGTTACAAAACAATGTGAATACACTTAAAGCTATTGAACTATAAACTAGAATATGGTTAAAATGGTAAATATTTTGTTATCACTACTTTGCCACTATTTAAAACATTGTGTTGATTTCTGGCTTTCACCAAGACCTATTGAATCAGAAAATGGAAAGAGGGAAAGGAAAAAAGTAAGGTAGCAACTGGAAGTTGATGCTATCTGGATGACTTTAATATAAAAATGAGGACACGTAAAATTCCCCTTGCTTATACCTCCATAGCAACTTCTGCTCTTACGTTGTGATCACTATAATTTGACTGAAGCTCTGTGCAGGCTGGAGGAATGGATGTCTTTTTCAGTACTGCATCTTCAGTTTTTAGTAAAATGCCGCACTCGGAGCAGAGATAATTATGTATATGTTGAGTTACTTAATTTGAATGTGAGCCTCATAGTTCTTACTTGTAAAATAAGTGCAATCATTGTCTTAAAGGGTTAATCTGATGATTTGACATAAGGAACATAAAAGACCTTGCATCTTATCTGACTCATAGTAACTGATCTCTAGAAGCATTATTATTATTATTATCATTGGGAGGGGAAGTATAATTATTCTGAGATCTTAGATCCCTATAGGCTCCAATGGTGCACTAAATTGTATATACTTTGTGGACGAGTTTAACATAACTTTTATAGTGGTGCTATATGCTCATTCAGACTTAGAGTTACCAGGTCTTTGAATTTTTAAAGAGAAGCTAAAAATATAGATTTTTCATTTGAAAATTTCTGTTTATGTAAGTAGTTTGAGAAAGATTTTAAAGCTCTGTGCAATCCCAACCAAACACATTTGTCTATGGGCCATGAGTTTTTATTGCCCAATTTATCCCAAGGTTCAGGGTATGCTCTCTTTCCACCAAAAGCAGAACTGGAATCATCTACTTTATTGGATTCAACATAGATTTGGGTTTGGAGACCACCTAGTTCAAATCAATCAAAACAGTAGAGGCTAATCCCAGCACTTGGGAGGCTGAGAGAGGAAGATCTAGAGTTTGAGGCTAGCCTGGGTAACTTAGCAAGACCTTGTCTCAAAAAACAGACAAACATATAAGCAAGTAAAAACAACAATGGAAGCAAGGGAGATGATGATAGTCTCTTTATAACTGTCCTGCCAAGAATTTCAAGGATGTGAGGGCCCAGGTTTTATGTTGGTGGATGCTCCCAGCAACGTTGAGATTACTATCAATCCAAATGGTAGGATAGTAGTGGGGGAGTCATGTTGTCTGCTCTTCTTTAACTGATTTGCAGTAGGTTTCTTGGTGAACTACTTACTGCCTTTGCAGTAGCATATTCATCCGTGCCTAGAAAGACAGAATTATTTCCTACAGCTAGGGGGCTCTAGCAGTCCACCTTTCAGACAAATGGGTTTGCTTTAATTCACATATCTAAAAACGGATGACTCCTTTTATTTTTACCTCTACATATTAATGGATTAATATAATTTAGCCATTTAATTCATATGCAAAAATACTGATATTTTTGTCAAACTCTTTTTTCTTTCATTTTTTTTACATTACATTTTTTTCTATGTGTAATTAAACTTCTTGATATTATGTTGACAGCATTCTTCCAAATATCTAAATTAGAAAATAAATGTCTACTTATATTGGAAACTACTGTCATGTATGGTAATCATGCTATGCATTTAGGTTGGTATATTTTAGCTGAGTTTTTATCTAGCACATCTAGGAGAGGACTACACACTGATACTGATAGATAAGAAGAAATAAACTCACTCCACAAAAATTACATAATTTGACCACTTAAAAACCCAAACAACTTTTCAGCTTTTAGAGATGTTCAACAAAAGAAGATTTAAGTGGAGCATCTGAAGTTTCATCTGCTTGTCACTCTTGCTATTTTTTCTGACATTTCCACTATCAAGGCACTGAAATGTACTAATTTAGCCCTAATTCCCAGTTTCTCCTTCTTGTGCCCTCCATTCTCCTCTAGGATATGTTTTAAAAGCACTTAGAGGCACTTAATGGACAGATTTAGCAAAATCTTCATCCTGTTTTCACAGCTCAGCCGCATACAAAAGACTGAATAAACTCTTTCCTTCTCCTGCCTTCATCCCCTAGAAATATTGATTGTGGTCAAGCGGGGAGGGCACAGAGGGAGATTTTTCTTGTATGAAAGCTGCACAGGAAAAAAATTTTTTGAATTGGTTCTTTTCAGATGCTAAATGCCCACTTCCTCTTTCTTATCAGCCACTTTAATGTAGTACTGGAAATAACAGTACTTAAACAACTACCCACACATATTTTCAGTTTCATGAATATCTCAAACATCACTGTTCCTCAGATATAGTGAAATCAGGAAAATAGAAAATGCATTTTATTCCAGACTCTTCTTTCAAATTTGCAAACTCAGGAGAGTTTAAGAGAAATGCAATCCACATGTTTCTGGGCATTTCTACTTAAATACATGCATCTAAACCGTTGTTTTTTTCCCCTTCATGAAAGTGAATAAATGTCTAGGAGGCTTTGAAGATAAAGTTTGATATTCCACTTTTTTAACAAAGAAAAGAAACTTTCCTTGGCTATGATTAAATTAATATAAACACTTTAAAATTTGACTTTGGCTTAAATTTAAAAGTCATTTTGGTAAAGGTGAGTTCTGAATTCACTTCTAAACTATCACATTACATAATCCCTCTTCTATTTTTATAATTTCCTTTATTATAATGTCTCACACCCTTTTTATATAGTAAATCATTTATTCATTCATTCAAGTTATATTTACAGTACCTACTTGTGCCAGGTTTGCACTAGGTGCTGCGGATATAGCAAAGAACACAACAGACACACTCCCTGCTCATGCATTTAGAGAGTCCAATAGAAGAGATAGATACTGAACAAAGAATTGCAAGTGTGATGAAAGAATGCCAGGGACTAGCAGGGAAGACTTCGTACAAGAAGGATCTATCCTATAAGCTGAGACCTTCAGTCAAACAAAACAGGGGTCAAGTGAACAATGTAGCAAGTATTAAACTCTGAAGTGAAACAGACCAATGCGGATGAAGCTTAGGCAAATGAGGAGGAAGTGTGCAAGATATGGCTGGGGCAAGTCACACAAGACCCCATGTCTCCATCTGCCTCTAAGGATTCACAGCACAAGGCTGAGGCAGGAGGATTCCAAATTTGAGTCCATCTGGGGCAATTTAAGAAGACTCTGTCTCAAAATTTAAAATTGAATAAATAAATAGATGGCTGGAGATGTAGCTTAGTACAAAGGGGCTAAGTTCCATCCCTAGTAACAGAGAGAGAGAGAGAGAGAGAGAGAGAGAGAGAGAGAGAGAGAGAGAGAAATCACAGCATGGTCATGGCCACTGATGGGGACAAAATTGGTCTTCTTCCCCACTACCTGACATCTCCAGACCAGCCCACTGTGAACTTTTTGCCTGAATGCCACCAGCAAGGCAAAGTAAAGGTTACTCCACTGAAATAGTTTAAATTATTTATAGATACAGACAGATATATGTATAGATATTTGTCTTTATCATGTCCATGTATATGCACATATATAGATATTTGTATGCCATCCTTTACATTTTATTACCTTTTAAGCTGAGTCCTTCTCCCATGTCACTGTCATTACTTTGGTTTAGATTTCTTTGTCTTCATGCCCTTGACTTTGAAAATAGCCTCTTTTGTCTCCCTGCCTCCAGCTTCTCACTTCAAATCTCCAAAGTGTTTCTTGGTTTAAAGATGTTAATTTCATGGTCAGAAATTTCTGAGAAGTCTTAGATGAACCTCTGATAAATGTCTTTTGCTCCAAGTGCAGAATCCAGAGTCATTTCTGGTCCAGCCTACCTCAGCAGCCTGGCCCTTCTCATTGCTAAACTCCCCACTGCCCACCTCCAGCACCCTAGACTGTAGTCACCCAGCCACAGGAACTTCTCTCTCTTCATCTGATGGAATATCTTTCCATTTACGATGTGAAACACTTGGTTCCAAGAGATGAAAATACCAGCTGAGGGGCCGGGGATTTAGCTCAGTGGTTTTGCCACCTGCTGTGCAAGCGCAAGGACCCAAGTTTGATCCCCAGTACCAAAAAAAAAAAAAAAAAAGAAAATAACAGCTGGGCCCCCAAATGTCTAAGAGTCAAATGTGTTAAGGAAAACATTGAAGTTTGTTAGGCACTGAATTGGGCATATGTTGAAATTCTAACCCCAGTAGCTTAGAGTGTAACCTTATTTGAGAATAGGGTATTTACAGAGATATGCAAGTTAAGTGAGTTAAGTTAAAAGGAGGCATTAGTGTGGACTGTAATCCATTATGACTGGTGTCATTAAAAATGGAGATATTTGGACACAGATACACAAACACACACACACACATACACAGAGAATGGGAGAATGTTATATAAACGTGAAGGCAGAGATGAGAGTGATTTATCAACAGATCAAAGAACAACAAAGATTCTCAACAAACAACCAAAAGAGAAGCATAAAACAGATTCCCTCAGAAGGAACTAACCTGGCATCTTCCAGACCAGTCCACTGAGAACTTTTCACCTGAGTGCTATCAGCAAGACAAAGCAAAGGTCATTCCACTGAAATAGTTTAAATTATATATGGATACAGACAGATATCCTCCAGAACTGAGACAATACATTTCTGCTGTTTAAACCATGAAGCCCGAGAAAACTAATACAAAGTTAAATGACTTATTTCAGTGTAAGACTTTTTAGTGTTTAATATGCTAATGTAGACTCCAGATCTCCAAGAGAGGGTGTTATATAGAGGGTGTATGTAGATGACCCTCAAAGCCTCATGTGCTCATGGGTGAGGCTTTTTGGAGCTGGCTGGATCTACAGTGTGTGGTACTAAATCAGTCCACTGATTTAAATTAGCATAGCCTTGCATGTGGCTGAATGGATTTACTGAAGACAGAAGCCCCACCCTGGGTATGGGTGTCACTATCCAAACGGCTTGTAGCTTGGATGGTATAAAAGGGAAATGGAGGTTTTCTGTTTCACCTACCTGCTTGCTGCTTTCTGCTGACCCTGCCATGGACTGTTTCTCTTCTGGCATGTCCCTCTGCAATGCTGCCCTACCTTGGAGCCAGCTGACTATGGGCTGAAACCTCTACAAACCATGAGCTGAAATAAACCATTCCTCCTTCAACTTTGGGTGTTGGGTATTTTGTTTCAGCAATGAGAAAAGTGACTAAAACAGAAGAAATAGAATATAACCAACTTATTTGATAGGGAGAATTTTTTCCCCTCAGTTCTATCATGGGGATCACTATTCTAGAGATCAGATTCTGGGAAATGCTGACCTAGGATCCTGAACTCAACTAAGGGTTAAGGAAGAGAATATGCAGCGAGCAAATGAGTAAACAGGTTTGCTCTAAATAATTAATAGCCATTTAACATTCCTGGGACACCTTCCTCTACAAAGTGAATCTATAACAAGTAGAATTTTTTTTGACCCTGTGGAAAGCTGAATGAAAAAAAACTCCTAGTGGTGAGAGAGGAAGCATTTGGAGCAACCAGATGTTTCACTTTATCTCTAAGTACTACCTTGACCCGGGATCAGGTGTACAATTTGCTGGGCCCAGTGCAAAGTGAAAACACAGGTCTTTGTGCATAAATTATTAAGACTTTCAAAATGGTGACATCAGAGCATTAGACCAAACTTAAGGCCCTACTTAAAGATGGGGACCCCTATGTGCTTGCATGAATCTCAATGTTCATAATGCCAGCCTTGCTATAACCAGTTCAACACAAACCTTTACACCTTTACACCACCACTAGTTCATTTCATGAACTACATTTAGAATATTTCTGTATTGGGAGTACCCAAAACTACTCCCTAGAGTTTGATGACTCTAGGAGGACTCATAGGATTTGGCATAAAAATGTATTCGTGGCTGTGGTTTAATCAAAGAGAAAGGAGGCAAAGCAAGCACAGCAAAAGAAAATGTGCATGAGGCTAAGTCCAGAGGCTTCCCAGGATCCTCTGCTAGGGGAGTCACACAGAATCCCCTTAAGGAATTTCATCAGAGATTCAGTGTCCAGGTTGCTTTTGGGAGTTGGTACATAGTCACCCTCTGCCTACCATGTACCAAAATTCTAATTGTGCTAATAAGTGTTTACATTCATAGGAAATAGCAAATTCGAGCACAAATCAGCTTCTCTGACACTTTCTCCTACTCCAGCTGAGGGGATGAATCTATCAATGAATTCAAATTTCTTTTGTTCAGCAATTGAAGATGATTCCTCTAGAAAGCCTGTAAAAGATGGCACAGAAGTGAGTTATAATTTTCTGGTTTAGAAAAATTGTTTCTATCTCAGCTTCTACAACTTGGTGGGGCAAGAGGTGAATGTGAGAGTTCACTGTGCCTTTTTTAGAAGTATTGCATTCTAGATTTTGTATAATGTCAGACATGGCTGAGATCTTCATGCACATAGTAACCCAAGCTTGACTACTAGTTTCCAGAAATGATTTTCTCTCAGATAGCATGGTGCTTTCCACTCCAGACCATCCTGCATGCCAAAGCTATTATCCTTTCTCTGTCCAACCAAAGAGATATAAACTCAGTCATACTAAAGTACAATTGATAGCTAATTTAATGGTTCTAAGATAATTCTCCCAAGGATGTTTATGATTTGGCAGGGGATATTAATTACACCACAGCCTTAATGATGGACCCTTAACTAACAAGTAGACTGTTGTTTTGCTAGGACAATCACTGGGTAAGCCCTGGAAGGTACATTCATTGTTAAATTGGAAGCATTCAACAGAAATCTCAGTTAAGTATGATGAAAAGCTTCACTGACTTGATGTTTTTAACAATTTCTTAGTTTTCATGGCAATTACAATGAAAATAACTCAGGTTAAGTCAATTGCCACCTAGTATGTGGGGAAGGAGAACCAGAAAGGGGTCTGGACTAAGTCTCCAAATGATTCAGATTTCAGTTTATCCAGATTGTGTTTTGTTTTGATCAGTCTATGCACATAAGGCTACTATTTCAGTATTTAATAAACGGAGATGTTAAATAATTCACCAATAATTCCAATGATAAATTATTATTTAACATCAATCCAATGTGTTAAGGAAAGGATAACATAAATTTGGTTTTTTGCCCTTCAGAATACCAAGAATCTTGGATAGACAACATGGCACATTAGAAGGAACATTACTTTTGAAACTTGGCTCTTTGACTAAGAAGTTGGTTGGCCTTAAGCAAGTCACTAGACTCAGCTCAATTTCCTCATCTGCTTAGCGGAGAAAATAATTTCTCTCCATCACAGAGTAGGTATAAATATCAATAATGTAATGCAATTCACATAAAAATGGATAACAAACTATTAATAATGTGTGTGTGTGTGTGTGTGCTCACACTTAAAAATAAGAGACAGTGGTTGGATTTAAGAAAGCCAGCACATTTAATAAATGATGGCAATAACCCAAGCCCATTATGGGGAGCAGTTACTGTCATTGTCTGCATCACTGATGGCGCAATTAACTTAATTAACACATACCTCTGTGGCAAGTCTGCTGAAATAACACTTTTCCTTCTAACATAGCCATGCCTTGCCAGCCGGGATCTCTGAGTCATGTATCTTCCAAGTAGGGAGGCCGGAGTGTTACGTGGCTTGTAGCTGGTATGCAGAAAACAGAATTCCAGAATATCCACATCATGAGCAGTTTGAATTGCTATATATCAGAAGCCTCACCAAAATCTTGTAGCATAAGGCAGAAACCAATGCATTATAAAGTGGAGGTGTGTCTGGGTGGGATGAATATGATCCTATAAGGCAGTAGTGACAAACCTATGGCACACGTGTTATTTTTCTTTCAAGATGAAAGGTGTTAATGTAGTTGTTTTTTCTAAATGAAAACCTCAGTATTCAGGTTTAATTGCAGTGTTGGCACTTTGCCATAAATAAGTGGGTTTGAGGTTGCAATTTGGGCAATCATCTCTAAAAGGTTCGCCATCACTTCCATAAAGAATCCATTGTCATCAAATCAGACTGACTTCCCACAAGAAGGGAGTCTTGAGCCTTTAGTCCTGGTAGAAATGAGGGGTTTTGACAAGTGAGAAACAGTTCATGTCTACATAAGTAGAAAGTCTGTAGATACACAGCTTCTCCATAGCATGGCCTCTAGTTGATTGCCTTAGTTGAGTGCTATTCAGGGCTGAAAATGGAAGACCTGGGATAGAGAAATACATCAATTCTGTTCTGGAGGTCTTTAATTTCCTTTCACTTCTCCATAATTGAAAAGCTCTTAGGAATGTTCTCCTCTCCTCTTAATTCTGTGGATCCATTTCATTTTCTACCTATCTCTTCTGACTGTATAGAGCCTCATTTTTATTTGCACTCATGTTGATAATTCAACCTATGTTTCCTTACAATATTATTTGATTATTTCAGGTATGCAGCTCATCTCCCCAATGAGATTGCAGTTCTCTTCAGAGCTAATACTCCGTATTTCCCAAAGGAGTCTAAAAGATGATAAATACTTAGATAATAATTCATGATAAATACTCAGAAAATAATTGTTAATTACATTTATTTTCCTTTTACTGGAAATTGGATGCACTGGTTCTGTAAGATCGGCTGCATGTATTTGAGATGCAATGTATCAGTGGTTTAAAAAAGACAAGTTTATTTGTTTCACAATAATAGTATTGAGTAGAAGTTATAGGGATGGCAGGCAGCTGTGCTCCGGAAAGGGATCTTGAGACTTGGACCCCTTCTATCTTGTCATTCTGCTGTCCTCTCTGTGTTGTTCTCACATTTCTGGTTGAACATATCACATCAAGGAATAGGCTGGAGGATGACGGAAATATGTAAGTAAGAGCAGCTTTTCAGAAGTTCTTCGTATCATTTCTTCCGCAATTTATTCATCAGATCTTGGCCTTTACCATAACTGGCTGCAGGGAAAGATGGGAAATGTAGTCTTTATTCTGGTAGATGTCCAAAAAAAAAAATCAGTATTTTTTTTTTTGGTACCGGGGATCGAACTCCGGTCCTTGCGCTTGGACAGCAGGCAGCGAAACCACTGAGCTAAATCCCCGGCCCAAAATCAGTACTATCAACATAATATAATGGATTTCAAATTGTTTAAACAATGATTTACAATTAGAAATACATTTTATGTGACAACTCAATCCAGAATCATACACATAGAAATACAACAAAAGTTTTATGAAGGAATACATATCCCTATTTTGTGTGACATATCTTCATGTTTTATAAAATAAGTGCCAGGCATGGTAGCATGTGCCTATAATCCCAGCTACTCAGGAGGCTGAGGCAGGAGGATCAAAAGTTTGACAATTTGTCAAATTAATGAGACCTTACCTCAAAATATAAAGGTAAGGGGGCTGAGGATGACCAGAAAAAAAATATATAAATTTTTATACACACACATATATATGTATATACATAGATATATACACATCTCTCTACATCTATCTATCTATCTATCTATCTATCTATCTATCTATCTATCTATCTGTTTTTAAAAGTGTTGTTTGTGACTGATGAATGATGCATGGCCTGCAATTTGAAAAGCACTACTATAGAAGGATGAGAGAAGAATCCTAGGGTTTTCCAGGGGGAAAGGAAGCACCCAGATCTGCCCTAAAACAAGATAATTTAATTTGCTTGTCTTGCAGCATGCATCACAATTTTAGCCACCAAATAGATAAAAGAAAATAAATAAATCGACCAAACAATCAGTAACATATTGCAAGGCAGAGATGAAGTCCAAATGCTGACACTTTGTTGTGGCTTGTGTCTAGATGTCCTCCCAAAGCCTCATGCAGTCTGTTTTGAAGGTAACTAAATCTGGAATGTGTGATGCCAGGATTAAGGGTGTGTGATTACTAAACCACTACACATGAGTAGTCTGGATGGGATAAAAGGGGCAGAAAGACGCTCTTAAGATCCCTTGTTGCCCGGGGATTTAGCTCAGTGGTTTCAACGCCTATTGCACAAGAGCAAGGACCTGAGTTTGATCCTCAGTACCAAAAAAAAAAAAAATCCCTTGTTGCTTTTCCTGCTTCTGCCACCATGAACTGTTGCCCCTGTGCCACCCTACCTTGGAGCCAGCCAATTATGGACTGAAACTGTAAGCCAAATAAAACTTTTCCTTTCTAACTTTGGCTGTAGGGTATTTTGTTTTAGCAATGAAAGAAAGTAACTAACACACACATAGACACCCCCCCCCCAAAAAAATTGAAGACCAGAGAGGTTTTTGCCTCTCTTGGTAAAGACCAAGAGATCTTCTCTCAGGATAGGAAAAGAAACTCTCTTTGCTCTTAATATGTGTTGTGTGTAGAAAAAACACATGCAAAAAATATATACTCCCATTGATCCTTCTGTATTTTAGGTTTAACTGATAATTCAGATCAAACCTAAATGGATCTCATTTTAATACTCTGTCGTGGCCTCAAATTTATGAATTGTGTCAAGGGCAGCCTCCTATCTTCATTGTCATAGTGTATCTCCTAGGCTTTCCAAATTCACTTTTGTGCTAGTATAATCTATATAACAGATTCGTCATTCCTTCTGTAGGCTTCAAATTTGAGGAAAACCTCATATTGTGTGATGTGTTTTCCTTGACAGTTTCAACTGACTTTTGTCAGATTTTTGACAGGGGAAAATAAAACTAACAACTTTGAGAACATTACATTGAATTTGTTTTCAGAGCAACAGTTTTGGAGGAGTTTGAAATGACTTCTAAATGATGTCACAATAGATGCTTTAAAACAGGCCCCAAATCCTTTGTGCTACAAGCACCACTGGCTTAATTTGTTCCGGAGGAGGCATCCTCTTTAACTGCAAACTAATTGTGTTATGGGCTTCTACTACGTTGCTTCCAGAGGTTTCAGTTGTGGTAAACAGTGCATTTCCATGGAACTTATTGAAAGATGCCTGGGTAAGAGGCATGACAAGAACAGCAATAGGCTACAGAGCCTCCATTGTTGCATCAGGCCCCATGAACCCCAAGTCCTAGGTCGCTTACTGTTTCTCTGGCTTCATCACTGCAATGGGGCCTCTCTCACCACTTCAGACCTAATGAACATCAATAGAAATGAGAAGTTTTTACTGCCTTAAAGGCTGCTAAAAGGCTTCTGAAGAAATGAGTCAATGTTTTCATTCTTGTTTTCATTCCACGTCCCAGGGCTCACCCGGCATCTGTGTTTGGTACCTCCAGAGAGAGAGAGAGGCTAATTACTGGACAAAGCTGGGGATTAAGCTTCCCTCTTGCCCTTCTGAAGGAACAGTCCCATTGGAACAGGGCTTAGGGGTTATTAGGAGAGTGGTGGAGAGAAAAGGTGTTTCCTCAGGGCAGACCTTCCCATCCTGCCTGGATAAAAAGGACAGAAATGGACAGGGCTTTTAATCCAACACCTTTGGAAATCACTAGAAAACCCTTGCAAGTCTGCCAAAGATGGGGTATCTTGTGCCATATATTCAAGCAATAAGACATGACAGGCACTTTATTTCATCGGGGCCACACACCTTATGCATTTTGTGGCAGAAGGCCAAAGCACAAATGACTTCAACTCTCATAGATATTCTTCTACAAATGCATTAAAATCCTTGTACTGACTTATTAGTACTAAGAAATGAAAATTATCTGAAAACTAAGGAGGAAAAGAGATTTCTTAAGATAGGTTCATAAGGGTCAGGCACCCTTACAGCCAATAAGAACCCTCCATTTGCAAATAATGTCCAAAAGACACATCTTAATACAGGCAGCCTAGATAAGGGTTCTGAAATTGGAAACTCCCTCTTCCTGTATTGCCAAAGGGCAAGTGGCAAAGTATAGCACTGGAAGGTGAGATCTATGTAAGAATATAGACCAATGGGCCAACTTACTGGTTTGGATGATTAATATTTTCTCATTTTCCCTAAAAGAGTGCAAGAGAACTTGTGTGTTTATGGAAGAATTCATAACACTTTGGGGCCAATTTAGCTTTTAAAAATTTGCCTTTGAAGATGACGGCTTTGAGGTGGGTGTAATCTGGCCCTTCTCCCAGAGAGAGGTGCATTTCTAGATGATTAGAGAAATTCAGGTAGGAATGTTACTCTGCTTCTGGCTTTTTGCCTTAAAATATGACCTAAGGCAAGCTATCATTTCCCAGAAATGAAATATGTCATATGTTACCATTAAAGTGAACAAGAAAAAGAGCATTCTATTACAATAATGGGTTTTGTTTAAAAAAACTTTAAATGTCAAATCCCCAAAGGAATAATACAGATTTGATACTACTCTTGAAACAGCAATACTAATAATTATATGAGGTACTTATATTTAGTATTGTTCATATAGTAAAGGGATTGCATAAATCTTTGAGTAAAATTATGATGTCAGAGAAAATAAGAAATAGCATCACTTATTCATGCAATCAATTGACATTTATTGGTGGTGACTATGTGTCAGTCATAAGTCTAAGTGCTGGAGATGCAAGAAAAAAAAAGGACTGGCATATCTTCTTCCCTTCAAGAAGCTCACACTTCAGTTGAAGAGACAGATGGAGCAAGTAAATGCAAAGTAATGTCATAACAGATATGACAGAGGCTCCAATGGGACTGCAGGCTACACTACGGGAAGCTATTAGTTCCAGTGGGAGGAGTTTTTGCTATCGTTAGTGACCTGTTCAGCTGAGCTGACCCTGAAAATATCAGAATGAAGCACATATTAAGCAGATGGAACAGAATGGTCAAAATCGTAGCAGCAAAAATTAAACAAATAAATGAGAGCCTGGCACATTCGGAGACTGGAGAGTGGTTCTGTGTATCTACAGAGGACAGCCTGTCAAACTAATGTCAAATAATGGACTCTGATCGATTCATTTGAATTAAAGAAACATGAGTGACTTTTGAGCAACATAACTTTACAAAATGAATGCATTTTACATTATGGTCTATAAGGCCAACACAATGACAGTAAGAGACAAATGTTGCATGAAATAAAACTGTCATACTCATCATGACTCATCTGCTATCTTGTGAAAATACATCAAGAAATACAAGGCGATTGTTCCCTTCAAGTGTTTATGGGTGGATTAAACCTAATTTTGTGGCATTACAACCAATTTTCTGCAGAGAAAACGTCACAGACGATTGGGTGAACCTTTATAATTACTAATATTTGATATTCAATGTCATTTTTTACCCTAAGATCAGCCTTGTACACAGAAGAACAGATAACCATCAAGGAAACATAGATGATATTAACATAGTGAGTCACTGCTTTTTCATCTTTCATACTCCAAGGGCTTTCTGCCTATATATTTCTCTGACTTTTAGCAGTCAGTGGATACAATTGTAAAGCAGTGATTTTTATTACCTTCTACTATAACAAGTCTTAGGCTAGGTTATGGGTCACATCTTACCATTCATAGCTCTCCTGGGGGGGAGGGATGAGCTTCTGACATACCCATTCCTCTACTGCTTGGCTTTTTTGCCTACTGGTCTCATCCTGAGTGAAGAACATATCTGGCATTGGCTGTGTCTTCGTGGATTTTTCAACTTCCCCAGGAGAGTAAATGAATATCATCATCATTATCTACATGAAGATCATTATCATTACCTCCACAATAGTATCTCCTACTACCGCTGCTGTTTATAAAGCACTTTATGACTGCACAAATCTATTATTCTAAGAACTTTTATATATGCACCATATTAACTAATTTCATGCCAACATTAGGGTAGTGCTGCTCATAGAACTTTCCATGATGATGGAAATGGTCTATTATCTGTGTTGTCCAATATGGTAGCTATTAGCCACATGTGGTTATTGATTAGTGGTACTGAAGAACTACATTTTTCTTGTATTTAACTTTAATTAATTTCATTGAAGTAGCCACATGGCTAATGACTATTGCATTGGATAACATAGTTACAGCAGCTGGTGGTTTATAATTATTATTTTGAAATAGAAATTTTGTTTTCAACATCCGTAAGAATTTAATAAGGGCTAGTTTGAGTGAATGGGTCTGAAATATTCTTGAAGCTGTTAGTATTTTAAAAGAGGGTCCATATCCTACTTTTGGAGAACTTTTAGCCCACCTTTCCCCCACTCTATTAAAATTTGATTTAAAGAATGTCCGTGGAATATATAGGGTAACATGGAGTCTTTCATAAACCAAGAACTTATGAAATATGTGAATGATGTCTTAAAGGAACTCTCATTGTCCTAAAACCATCCCAAGTGCTCACAGTGATAGGTACTCCAGTCCATCTACTGAAGAGTAGAATTGCATACAATTACTGATATCCCAAAGGAAGACCTACGCTTACACTTATAAAGTAAAACGATGAAGGAGGGTTTTATGTTTTGAGCATTTATGATGAAACACAGCCTTCAGATAAACTCTTAATTTCTTTTCAGCCTTCCTCTCACCAAAATTGCCTTGTTATAGTTTGTGTGTGAGAATTTGGGAATAAACTTCTTTAAAGCAAAGAAACTGGAAGACTTAGTTATATTTCTGATTAATCCATCCTGTAAGTCTGACTTACACTGGTAGAGAAAGAAAAGTAGGGTCTTGGTTTGAACCATCTGTTGTGAAAATGTGACATATGTTTGCTTTGTTTACTCAACAACCAAGTGTAAACTGATACACTGAACTAGAAATCTGTCTTGTGTTACTGTGTGTGTGTGTGTTGAAGGAGAGATGCCTGATGAAGGCATCAGTTTCTTCATACCTGCCTCTGAGGAACCTGTATGCAGCCAAGGAGGTGCGTGTATTGGTGGGATGTCTGCGGGCTTTGAGGTGCAAAATGAGGCTCACAGTGAGGCGCAGACACATTTTGGCAACTCCAAACAATGCGCAGCACTCAGGCTGCTGCCACAGCTGATGGGCGTGCCTGCTGATGTGTAGTTGAATGGAGAGCTATCCACCCCTCCTCCTCTTCTCCCCACCCTTACACCCGGGCCTCAAACTTCAATCAAAGCCCTTGCCCTTTTCAATTAACCCCCCTCGATCAAAATGAAGGTTGCTGTTCTGTCCTTCATGGCAGCCCATTGTTTGGTGTGATGGGGTTGCAGATTTGACACCTGAGCTCACGCAGACTTGATTCAAATTGGGTTTCCCTGAGAGATGAACTTGGACATCAGCAAAGATCTTGAATAAAAGCCCGGAGCCGACAGACAGCCGCCTACCATTATTCCCCAAACTCGGTCTCCAACCTAGTGCAGACTTGGGTGCCCCAAGCTCCTCCAAGTGTGTGCGAAGTGAAGCGCCTGTCCCAGTGGAATAGGGGGTTCAGCAGCAGGACTGGGGAAAAGCGGTCCCAGAAGTTGGGGTGAAGGGCTATCGTTGTTGTTTTTTTTAAATTTTCTTTTTAATTTACTCGTGAAACAGCCAAGTTGGAGGTCACTTTATAAATTCCCCAAAGCCAGGTCTGACCAGGCTTAACTGTAGTGGGTTGGGTTCTCAGCTTCCGTCTCGCTGTCCAAGCTGGAGGAGACAGGTAAACACTGCGTTTGCACATATGGGGTGTATGTGTGTGACTGTGTGTGTGCTGGCGTAAATGAGCTGGAGGGCACATCCCACGATCACTGCTGGGGGCTTAGGTTTGAGTGTGTCTTGAACGCGCCAAGTCTTGAGTCACAGCCCCGAGTGTCGTGGGACAATAACTTTGTGTTCAGAAGAGTATGGCAGGGATACAATAACAAGAAAGAAGGGCCCTTGTGCATTGTACTCTTTGTGTGCGCGCGCGCAGAGAGAGAGAGAGAGACTGGCGGCGCCGGCGGCTCGCTGCATAGCGCTGCGCATCCTGTGCGCGCCTGCTGGTCAGCTCCGGGTCCCACAGCGGACGCGCGAGCGTGTGCATCAGCCGGCTGGGCGGAGGAGCTTCGGAGGCGACTTGTGATACCCTGCCTGGCGACGGGAACAACACCAGACCCAGAGTGCTCTGGCCAGGAGAAATCTGGCCACGCTATGCTTTTCACCGCTTCCAATAACCATTAACATCCCCATTGAGCATCCTAGCCCGTGTCTCTGCTCGGAAATTGTCCTGGCCAACTCGGCCCCGGGAGCTCTGGAAGATTACTGTATCTTTTTTTCCTAGCGCACAGAAAGTGAGCCCGGAAAGAGAAGGAGGAGAAGGAGGGGGAGGAAGAGGAGGAGGAGGTGACACCCTCTCCAAAGAAAGAAAGAAAGAAAGAAGGAATAAATAAATAAATAAATAACTGGCTTCTCGCCTCAGCTGGACGCGGTCGGTTGAGTCCAGGTCGGTGGGCTTTGGAGTTTTCTCGTACTGTTTGGAAACCCGAACCGCTCTCCCTCTCTCCTGCCCCAGACACCCCTTTCCACTTTCTAGGCCAACTTTGGGCTCCCCGGGGAGGTTGCTTTTGGCGCCCGGCTGCACCTGCCGGGCGCGCGGGCTCTGCGGCCCAGCACGCTCTCCCGGCGCGGTAGTGTGAGTGCGCCGGGCCCTGGGCGCTCGGGCGAGTGTGTGGAAGGCGCTGCCATTGAGGAGGGAGTGGAGGGCGCGCGGCGCGCAGGGGTGCAGGAGCCGGGTTCCAGCCGCAGCCTGGACACAGGTCCCTCTCGCTCGACTGCCGCGGAAAGGAGGCGAGCTCCAGGGGGAGGGGGGTGTCGGAGACCAGGCGTAGCGATTGGTGGTTTGGGTGCGGTGGGCCGGCGGCCGAGCCCGCGAAGGAGCTGGCGCACTCACCGGCGAGAGGAGGGGGCGGCCAACTTCCCGCGAGGAGGGGCTCTTTCCACGCCGGAACTGGCTGGGAAGCTGCGGCCGCCGCCGCCCCCGCCCCCGCTGCCGCCGCCGCCGAGGGCTCCGACTCCGGGCAGCTGCTGGCTCCGCTCGCGGCGCTCAGAAAGTAATATTGATTTATTTATTCGCTTGCGTTCAGCCTCTCGGGCTGCAACCCATAGGCACCCCCCTTGGACTTTGGGAGCCCGCGTCCGACCTCTGCAGCCTGCTGCAGCCCGTGTGGCCCCCTCCCCCATACATTCCCAGCGGCCGGACCGGGTAGGGGTGGGTTTCCACCCCGGTGTTGCCGAGTCCCCAAAGGCGGGAGCGAGGGAGGGAGCGGGGCGGTAAGGGGGGAGGTTTCAAGGCTCTGGGCTCACATTTGAAGGCGCCTTCTCCCTTCCAGGTTGGGTCGGACCTGAGCCCCTCAAAGCAGAACCGCCTCCGGCGCTCACGCCCTTCTGGAGCTGCGTCGCGGGTGACTGTGGTGGCGGACGGGCCGAGGATTTCCTCTCCTGCTGGATGGAGCTGAACTTTGGGCTGCCAGAGCACCGCGGCCATCCGGGGATCGCTGTATGCTGAGCTCCCTCCGATAGACCAAGCGGCGGCTCGGGATTTTTTGGGGGGGCGGGGACCAGCCGCGCGCCGGCACCATGCTCCTGGCGACCCTGTACTTCGCGCTGCCGCTCCTGGGTAAGTCGAGGCCTCCCCGACTTACTTACCGACTGAGTCTTTTCCGTGGGTGCCTTGCGGCACCCACCACCCCTTTTCAAAAACAAATTGCGGCGCGGGTGCGGTGAATGTGGGAGGAGGAGGTTTCGTTTTGGGGAAGGGGCTCCCGGATCCCTGGGCCTGGGAAGCGGTGACCGCGTTGCGCTGCCCGGAGCGCTTCATGCTTGGTTTTTATTTGCTGTGGCTTTTACTGACCCAGACTGGCGGGGAGCGAAGGCGGGTGAACCCTCAGCCCCAGGCCCGGCGCCCCTTTCGAGCCCCGAGGAGCTGGAGGAGGCGCGCAGGCAGGTGGAGTGTGGCCTCACACTGGACCGAAAGAGCAAACTTCGAAGGGAAACTTTTCTCCGAATAACGTCTCGGCGCTCCCCGCCGGGCAGACTGCGGACGGCCGCTCCCCCGCCTGCCTCTCGCCCAGCTCGCGCCTCCACGCTTTGGCCCCGAGCGCCCTCGGGCTTCAACCCGGCCGGGACTC
The DNA here is from genome assembly GCF_053883595.1 of Heterocephalus glaber. Taxonomy (NCBI): domain Eukaryota; kingdom Metazoa; phylum Chordata; class Mammalia; order Rodentia; family Bathyergidae; genus Heterocephalus; species Heterocephalus glaber. The sequence continues at coordinate 68,047,688 of NW_028258320.1, forward strand.
GAAGTGCGAGCGGCTGCAGCCCGGGATTTCCGGGGAGGCGGGGCAGCCGCTGAGGCCGAGCTGCCCCAGGGCGGAGGGGCGGTGGGCACAGTAGGCGCCGCCGGCTGTGGGTCAAACCAGCGATGCCTACGGGGGAGTCTCCGGCGCCTCGTCCCGTCCTAGCCCGGGGAGGAAGGGATGGCGGCAGTCGTTCCGTGGGCGGGAAACGAACTCCGTGCAGCACGGAGTGGACCCGCTCCTTCCCCAGGGCGCCCCGAACGCTGGGCGAGCTTAGTTCCGGGGCACGCGCCCTCCTCCGGGACCCGGGTGTCGGGACCCCGTCAGGCCCCACTCAGGCTTCTTCCCCTTCGCCCGCAGACTTGCTCCTGTCCGCTGAGGTGAGCGGCGGGGACCGCCTGGACTGCGTGAAAGCCAGCGATCAGTGCCTGAAGGAGCAGAGCTGCAGCACCAAATACCGCACGCTGAGGCAGTGCGTGGCGGGTAAGGAGACCAACTTCAGCCTGGCATCTGGCCTCGAGGCCAAGGATGAGTGCCGCAGCGCCATGGAGGCCTTGAAGCAGAAGTCGCTCTACAACTGCCGCTGCAAGCGGGGCATGAAAAAGGAGAAGAACTGCCTGCGCATCTACTGGAGCATGTACCAGAGCCTGCAGGGTATGCACCCGCCGCCCGCCACCCCTTCCGCTCCCTCTGGAAGGCAGGTGGACCCTTGGTCCTGCACTGGCTGAGCTCTTCCTGCTCTCAGTTCTCACCAGCTGCAGGATGAGGACCTTTCATTGGCCCTAAGGGACAGCAGCAGCTGGTGTTTGCTGAGGCTGAGCAGCATTGTTGCCGTTGGTTGTTGGAAACCCCAAGAGTGGGTGGGGGCACTTCTGGGACCCTGTTGGCCTTTTTGAAACCTGGTCAGAACATCCGAGTAGGGACCCATTAAAACCTACCCGAGGAACCCGAAGCTTCTCTCCAAGGAGAGCCATCCTGAGGCTCTAGCTGGCTTCCCAGACTAGTGATATAATGGCTTGCCCTGCGTTTTTCCAGTTTCCTCCTTTCTTCACTTCTACCTATTCTGACATAGGAAAAAGAACTCTAAAAGGTTTAGTGGAGTCCATTCTATCTTTACCCCTCTCAAACCTGATCAAAGGCAGATGGATGAAAAACCATTTGTCATCTTAGATTAGCTGAGTCTTGAACCAGCTGCTGTGGTGCAACTTTGGTTAACACAGAAGTAGCTTAGAGAGAGAAACATCATTTGTCACAGTCACCCATTCTGATGAGGAATTTTGGGTACTTGTGTGCTAAAGGTGGCTCCAGTGTGTAAATCTGACACAAAATCCTGTATATTAATTCTTCACTGAGGCTCACCCTGAGAAATTGTAATATACAGATTTGATCTGTCAGTTACAACTTTCTCTAGAATCTGTACTCATAAAAATCTGTTTCAGAGATGGACTCTGTTAGTAAACAGTATACTTGTTTTCTGGCTGCATGCCGTGTTTGGGGAGCATACAGAAAGGGGGCCTTTTTCTGGGTCACCTTTCTTCCATTGGCTCGTGGAGGCGAGCAAGGCTTGTGATGTTATTGGCACTTTTCTCTCTGATTTCAGTTTGTGGAGTGGGAGAGTTTTCTGGCAAGAAACAGGCTAGGTTTTTCTCCAGTGTTTTCATGGCACTCTGGGGAGAACAAACATAACAGAGATAGAGGAATGAAAAGAAAAATAACCATAGCCAAATACATGCATTTGAAATGTTTGAAAGTTTTAGTATCTTTTTTGTTGCACAATCATAACATAATTTGAATTCAGATTAAGCAGCAACACATTGCGTGAAATGCATCTGTTTTTCAGATCTGAGCCCAGTCTTTCTGTTGTAGGAAATGATCTGCTGGAAGATTCCCCGTATGAACCAGTTAACAGCAGGTTGTCAGATATATTCCGGGTGGTTCCATTTATATCAGGTAAGCAAATTTACACTTTCACTCTGGTGCCTTTGGCGGCTTGAAATCCGTTGGCTTGCTTCTCTTTGGCTCTTGAATAGTGTATAAGTAGATAGTTGAATGGTATAGTGTTTCTGGAAATTAGAAATAAGATGATGATAATGAAGTGGCATAATGCCTAATGCTGATTGCATGACTTAAAAGTAATTCTAAATGAAGTAATGTGGTATAGTGGTTGGGAAGAGGTTGGAGGGAGGTGACTTGGTTGAATTCTTTTTTCACAGTAAAATACGATTGGCCAGCTCTTGGCAAAGGGAATGCCATTTCTGTCTGTAGGTGGCAATCGTATTCTCTTGTTGTTGCCTACCTTACACAATGCCTCCCTAGAATGAGATCTAGTCTAATGATGCCATTTTCTTTAGGGAATGGGAAGCAATCTTAGATTGAAAGAATTTTGAAAACAAGTTGGACTCATTTGTCTGTCTTCGATTTAAAAGATTAAGCTCTACCATTTGTTAATTACTCTGTTTCTAGTTTTTCCTGAGCAAGAATATGCATTTCTGAGAGAATGTACTCCTGTCCAGTGGCTCTTTAAAATGTAGTCTTGCTTCCCATGGTTTGTTTTGTCTCTCTCTGGAGTTCTCCATTTAGTTTGGAAATGAGCTTAGTTTTAGAATTTTTTCATAACATCTGCATTCAGGCAGCCCATAAATAATGAGCAAGGCAGTAATTTCTCTTAATGACATACAGATTCCAGACTGGTGTTGTCTTTATTTATTTACAGTTAAGACATTTTCTCAAGTATATATAGCCACCACAAATTATATTATTTCTTGGTGGTTAAATATGGTGGTTAATATTGAATTTGATTCTTGTGAGTTGATAGTTTGTTACTGATGACAGTTCTGGTGTTCTAAATGCTTTAGGTTTTCCTGCAGAAAAGCCAGAGAACCAAGGGAGTGTGTAATACTGACATTATGTGTGAGTGTATTACACATTTATTCATCAAACGTTCACTGAGTACCTACTGTGTTCCAGCTGTTGTGGTTTTGGAAGTGAGTCAGTTACTATCTCTGCCCTCATGAATCTTAGGCAGCCAACAACTGACATTTATTAAATAGGCCTTGCTATATGCCATGTATTGTGTTAAGAGCTTTGCATCATTAGCTTATGTCATCATCATCAAGTGCTTCTTAGGCATCATTATTTGCATTTTAGAGGGGAAGAGATTGAGGCATAGTGAAGTTAGAAACCCAGCCCGAGCTCACACAGCTCCTAAAAGTTAAAGCCAGAATTTAAACCAGATTTATTTGATTCCAGGCTTTATAAATATCTACCCTTTGCTACTTGGAGTGTGGTCTTCGGACCAGTAACACTGACATGTCCAGGGAGTTCTTCAGAAGTGCAAAATCTTAGGCTGCTTTCCTGGGCTACAGAATCAGAATCTCCATTTTTGACAAGATGCCTCCCTGGTTGAGACCTTCATAGGTACATGAAACTTGAGAAACAGTCCTCTGTATGATTTTGCCATTTAGTTCAGAGGAAAACTGTGTGTGTGTGCGTGTGTGCATGTCTGTTTTGGGATAAGATATAAGGTATAAATAACTTAGCCTCTGAGGCATTCATGTTACCTGAATGATGCTGATAATTTCCACCCCAAGTCCCCTCCTAATGATCTTTGTCCTATGGTCCAGCCCCAACAGTGACTCAAACAGTAGAGGAGAGGTGCACAAACAAGTGCCTGTGACCACCTGTATTTCTGTCTGTAGGAACTAGGTGGGATGTGGCCAGTTGGGTACCAGAGGTGAACCTGACTTTCCTCACGCTTTTAAGGGACGATGACTCCAGCTTGTTGCCTCCCTCATGGGAGTGTCACTGGCCAGTCTTCACTGGTGGCTGGAACGGTGTGAACCTTCCCATGCATGGTGAGGAATGAAGAAGCAGGCAAGGAAGAGGGTCCATTTCAGATTCCCATGAGTTAGGGTCCTTTGCAGACTCGTTTCCTTCTCTGGGTTGCTCATTTCATTGGAGTAAATAATCTCTGGTCCTAATAGTCCATGATTCTGGAGGAAGATTGAGGTCATCTCCAGAATCCTAGCATTTATTTCTACACTCAAAGTGCTATGATCATTCCTAGGTACCACTGGCTTCTCTGAATTTCTTTTATTAGTACTGGAGATGACTCACGAATATTTACATGGAGCAAATTTCACTCATTCGTTTATTGGACTTTCACTCAGCTAGGGCTCTTTTCACAAGAAATATGATCTTGGGTTTGTGAGACCTGTTCTGCCGAGAACCCAGAAGTAATAATGAATTAAGCAGAGTCAGGAAGCCCTTGTCTAGGGCTCCATTTTTTATCTCAAGGGCATTGAATTTAGGTTCCAGCACTAAGGACCTTTGACCTCTAACAGTGTCTGTGTTCCTTAAGTGGGTGTAGTAGCCAAATGCAGCCTTGAGAGGTTTTAAGTCATTGAATAATGCATATTATCCAGTTTTTCTAGGATGGAGGAGGACAGAGAGGCAAGATGATAAACGTTGCTTTTCATGGTATGAATCTGAGTTTCTAGAACATCTCTTCTGTCTTGACAATCTGAGAAAGCCAAAACAGCAGGGTCTCTGCCTTTTACAGATGTGGTAGCAGTCAGAGTTTCCATATTTGGATTTCTCTGCCCAGTGTGAAGAGTATGTTTATCCACATACAGTAAGTGTGAGCTGACTCCTCCCACTGACATGTTTGACATTCTTGTGTTTCCATTTTCCTTGGATTCCTCAAACCCACAGCTGTCTCTGCCATTGTTAACTTACTAACTAGACAAAATACTATGTTGAGGTATTATCCTTGGCCTGGTGGGGACAAAAATAAGGTGGGATCTAAAAACTGACATCTATATTTTGAAGCCCTGACTACAGAAGGGAAATTGAGCTGCCTTGTCAGGTGCAAGTTTCAATAGGAGGTTGGTGGGCCTAGTCTGGGAGAAGTTTGATAGCAGAAGCCTTTGGCCTGGAAGGCTTGCTAAAGAGCTTGAGGTACATTTACCCTGGGGTGGTGCCAGTGTGGTTTTCGGGGGTCTGGAACATGAAGTACACAAAGGAAAAAGTAATCTGATGCAAGAAGATGTTTGAGTAGAGAGAAGAATGCAGCCAAGTCTCCTGGGAGCCAGAGGGTAGAGCTGCGTGGGAGCTTAGAAGCTCAGGCAGGAGTGGGGTGTGGTGCTTAGCATCTGCCTCAGCCACCACAGCTAGCTTTGCTCTCTGGCCTCTGATCTGCCTCTCTTCCTTCACAAAAGCTCAGGCTGCAGCAAAAAGTAAATAGTGACTTAAAAGGATGATGAGCCTGTTGACATTGGATTTTTTTGGACTCTGCGGAAGGGGCAAATAGGGTAGTGAGAAAGTTTGCAAGTAGAGTTGGGGGCCAGGGATTTAGCTCAGTGGTTCCGCCGCCTGCTCCGCAAGTGCAAGGTCCTGAGTTTGATCCCTGGTACCAAAAAAAGAAAAAGAAAAAGAAAGTAGAGTGGGTGCCAAGAGAAGCCTGAGGTTGAAGGGAGACATAAGACCCTCTTGGCAACAAGAGAAAAAGAGGGCTCCAAGATTGCAGAGTATTGATTGCAAGATTGGATTTTGTAGAGAAGAGTCAAGAGAGGCCAGGCATTCAGTGCATAGAATCGGAGTGGAGGATACGGTAAACAAGAGCCAGGTGGAGAGAGTATAGCGCAAGAGCAATTCGGGATTGGAAGGTCCTCAGTCTGATTTGGTAAAAGACACCATCTCAACATTCTGGCTCTGTCTTCACTTCCTGACAGAGTCCCGGGGGTGGTGGAGACCTTGCTTGAAGCCTTAGGATCTTGACACTAGTGCCAAGTACTTAGAAATGGTTTGTTGCAGAATGAGATGTGCCTAAGCTCTTAAGTCTGGCCCCCTTTTCTGCATGATGTTGTGAATTACTATCCATGTAGGGCATTTCTAGTTTAATGTACCATCATATTTATGTTAGTATTCAAAACTTCATCAAAAGTTTTGCTTATTGCTATGACACCATCTGCAGGATAAGAGAGAAAGGCTTGGACGTACTGCCTGTTAGGGTGTGGTGAACTTTTTCTTTCTACCCAGCTCTTGGAAACACCTTGCTATTGTGCCCCTATATTTGAGATCCTGTTAGGTTCCTTTATTGACCCTGGCCCTGCTGCCTCCTTTCTTCAAGCCCCACACCCCCCTCCACTCCTGCTACATGGGGGAAACAATTCCCTAGCTATTCCATGTTCATTCATTTTCCTGTTCCTTTGCACATGGCCTTGCATTGGCTTGGGAAAGTTCTCTTATTTCTTTGAGGTCATGATCAAGTTTCTTCTCAGTGCACCTTTTTGGAATTCCCCCAGACAAGCACTTCCACTCAGGAGTCCTTCCTGCTGCCTCCTGCTCTTGCCTTTATGATAGCTGTTAATCATGGCATCTCAAGCAGACTTATTTATGTGTCTGTGTTCCCCATTGGAAAGCCGGGGGCCGGCTTGTTATGCTGGTGTCTGCTCAGCAGCAGCCATCTTTCTTGGTCCAGAGGTGACGTCCCGTCACCCGTTAGTGGTTGAATGCCAGAGAAGTGTCCTTGGAGACCTAGTCCAACCTTCTGCTTTCACGGACTCTAAGGGTAGAGAAAGGAAGTCATTTGGACAGCATCACACTGCTGGAGGGTAGCCTTGGGAACCTTCGCCAGGACACTGCTTATGGGAGGCCAGTTGGCCTCTTTCTGCTGCTTACTCTCTGTCTGGACCTCATCCATTCCTGGGATCTCAGCTACCATTTACACCAGTGACTCAGAGCCTTCCTCCTACTGTAGCCTCGCCTGAGCTCTAAGCCATTATTTCCAACTGAGTTCTGGACAGCACCTGTATCTCAGTTACCCCAAACTCAGCATGTCCAAAATAGACCTCACTGTCTCCCCTTTTTCTCCTCCTACCCTGTTCTTCTGAGCTTCCCATCTTATGTAATGGCACTGTCACTTACCTGGTGACCTCTGCAGTAAACTCTGGGGTCATCACCATCCTTCCCGCCAGCCTCACTGTCACAGCACTGTGACCAAGGCCTGCAGAGGTTACTTGCTCTCTTTTGCATTCCCCCCCTGTGCATTCTGAGTGATCCAAATTGCCTCACACTTAAACTTTGCTTTGGACTTCTCACGATCCCCACTCCCACACTGCACGCCTTGTTTCTAGTTTTTCCCAGTCCCATTTCACCTTCTCACTGCCAGGTACCTTGGGGCCATACTGGAACCATCTGGCCCGAGTCTTCCTTCACAGACTTCTTCTGATCCATTTGCTAGCTCACCCCTGCCGCCCTACGTTGGCTGGGGTGCTGCTCCACTGGTGTTCCAGGCACCTTTCTACTGCTGCCCTTTGCACACACTGACGGTGAAGAAGGGACCCATTCCACTCACCCTGGTGATCCTCACTTCTGCTACTCCCTTTGTCTTTTTTATTTTTTGGTACGGGGGCGGGGGGGACAGAACTCAGGACCTTGTGCTTGCAAGGCAGGTGGTGGCACCATTGAGTTAAATCCTGCCACTCCTTTTGTTTTGAGCAGGTCACTTGAGTTCACTATCTCTCAGCTGTTTTGGATGTAAAATGGGGTGAAACTATACCTACTTTATAGGTTCTTACACACTAATGACGCTTGGTAAGTCTTGCTTATTTTTAACATACTGAGGCCATGCTAGCTGTTGGCTCAGCTCTGACTCCAAGACTGGGCCTCTTTTCAGCAGACTGTGTTTCCTGATCATGAAATACTAATTCTGTGTCTTGAAGTGAGTGGGTGGTGATCTGAGCCTGTGGGAAGGCTGCTCATAAACTACCTTGAACAAGAAATTAAGAATCTGCCCTCTGTCTATAAGAGCTTAGAGGAAAGTCCTGCCTCTTAATAACCCAGCTGGAGGCTTAACTACCCTCTGGGGGATGGCTTGCCTGTTCCCTCTCTGAATCCCACCTGCTCCTTCAGGGCCCTGTCCTTTGGCTCTTGGGTTGGAGGTGAGTTTGTTGCAGCCAGTGAGCACCCTGGCCGGAGCTCTTCTTGTGGTTAAGGATTCTTGTGATCAGCCTTCTTCCCTTCTCAGCTTCACTGATTCCCATTCCCCCAGCCTCACCCCATAAATCTTCCCAGCACCCCTTGTGGCAGAAGAATTACTGCACCCTGAGAAGTGCATGCCTTAAACCTGGGAGCCGCTTCTGTCTCCAATGGCTCTGTTAAGTACACTTACATTTCACTTTCACAGACCACTACTTTTGGCTTTTATTTTTTTCCTCTCCTGCCCCTCAGCATTCCATTTTTATTGTACAGCAGTATGAAATTACATACAAGATTAAAAGGAAAGAAAAGATAACCACTGTAAGTTAACATGTGACTTGAGTCTTTTTCATTAGAAGTGAAGATGTATATATGAGCGCATACACACACACACACACACACACACACACACCCCACACTTTCTTTTCCCCTTTACAAAAATCGGCTTCCAGTCTCCATGTACTTTACTATCTACCTGATGACCTGAAGAACTTGTGGCTTTTTTGTTGCACTGATCGTTTCCTGAAGACAACATTTTATTATTAATGTCAACTCAAGAAGTGAGTGAAGGCAGGGGTATTTAGCTCGGTGGTTCCAGCGCCTGTCTTGAAAGTGCAAGGTCCCGAGTTCAATCCCTGGTACCAAAAAAAAAAAAAAAAACTGAGTGAAAAAGCAGTAGGACATTCTAGTAGCAAACTACTTATGGCAGAGGCCTAAATAGTCCAGTGAAGGCTGTGAAGGTGGAGACCATCAAATATTTTGCATAGTTCTGGTAGGTCCTGTTACTAGAAAAAGGGAGATAAAACATCAGTGAGTGACAGGTAATTGCATGAACTGAAGATTGTTACAAGGTGCAAAATTATTTATAGCCAATATGTCTGTCCTCAATCCTTCTCCCTAGTCCTCTGAAGTATTTCTTTGCGCCATCTCTTAATTTTTCTGCTGTCAAAGCTTGTACATTCCAAAGGATATCCTTTTTTTGTTCTCTGGGACACAGTATCAAATTCCCAAGAGAAGGTATCAAATTGCGCTTGTTTGGTCCAGAGCATACTGGTCTGGGAGTCCGGGAGTTAGGAGCTCTGTGTTCTCCTTTTACTTTGACTCCTAACTAGCTAGGTGACCTTGAGCTGGTATTTGCCTAGCCTGAGAGTCACCTGCTCCATTTACAATGTGAGAGCCTTCCACTAAGACATTTAACAGATTTTTCCCTTTCTTTGAAGGTTGTATATAGTGCATCTTGTATTATTCTAGAACTTGCTATTTTTCTTGCTAGCATTTTCTTCATGCCAAGGAAACTTGTTATCCTGACATATATATCTTTCATATTATAACATTTACAAAGGATGATTTATTCATTGTATACCTTACTTTGAACTCTAATGTATTTAAGGCACCTTATTTGAATACATGGATGAAGATAGAGTAAAAATCAGGAAATGGAGAAAATGGGGAAAAGGAGAAAATGAGAATAGGAAAGAGAAAATGAAGCCAGGAGTGAACTCAGTAGACGAAATGCATGCCATAAGATTATATTTAAATCAGTTAAATTATCAGAAGTGCCTTGTGTGTACAGGGATAAATAAACATCACTGATAGCGGATGTGGTAGGACTTTTGGAGATCATTCTAGTCCATTCCCCTTATTTTACTGATAAGAAAAGTGAGCGTTCCATAAATTTATAGGACAGTGGAACATAAATTGTCTAGGACAGTGATGACAAGTAAAATTGGGTGTGAGTTTGTTTTTAAATTGCTATTTGAAACTCCTCATATCGTGGCATTTCCCCACCTCCTTTCAGTTGCCCTTCACCTGGTCAGATCTGTGTCTCTTCCAAATACCTCACCTGTCTCTCTCTCTCTTTCTTCTTTTGGTGACACAGTGACATGAGCATCACAGCTATGGGCTCACTTGAGGGGGTTGTGGTCCATTGCTTTGGAACAATTTAATTAATAGGTCTCTAGTAGCAGGAACCAGTGGCTGGAACATTAATTTGCATATTTTTTTCCTTCTTCAGAGTTGTCTGCAAGGAAAAATGAGAAATTATTTGTTACTTTAAGCCCTCCCAGTCCTTAGAATTTTTTAAAAACTAATCTTTCAACTGGGATTTTTTTGTTAAAGAATCTAACCACTTCCCGTAATTTAGAGACTCAACTAGCTGGGTCAGTGATGAAAACCAATGGATAATTTGCATAAGACTAATTTATTATGTCCCCCGGGCATTTCTTTCATCTCTCTTTCCATTCTGATTAATGTTCTAAGAGAGTCTATCACCATATCAGAAAGTAGAGGTGAAAGCAGCCATTGTTAACCTTTATTACTATGATGTTTTTTAACTTCTGTGGTCTTTTACCCATTTTTTCCCTCATATCCAGGATTTACACAGATAGGGCTGCATAGTGTTTGAAGAGAAGATTTTAAGGGTGATATCTTTCATGATCTTTCTTCAAATACTAGATTGTCGAAGACATCAAAGTGATTCAGGTTAGCTTTCCGGTGCAGAGGGATTTGAAAACATACAGAAAGTGGTGGCCCTGGCAGTAGAATTGTTTCTAAATACCAGCCTTCTAAAACAGTGGTATAAATGTGTGTGCACACACAGGCTTAGATATATCTGTATATCTGCCTGTTCATGGGAGTGTGTATTTATAGTGCACATAAATTGTGCAGATAGCTATATTTCAAGCATTTTGCCTCCTTGACATGTTTTGTTTTAGTTGGTCCTGGCTATGACAAAGGCAGCTGTGTGTGAGAGGGGGTGACACAGCTGAGGAAGGGAAAGAACAAGCAATTTCTTCGAAAATCAATTGCAATTTACTCCTACTAAATCGGCCCAAAGTCCACCCTGTCCACACATTAGCGTATGACAGACTTTTAATCATTTGGTCAAATGGCCTATTTTGGTGAAACCACAGTTCCCTTTGGGACTCTGCCCATCCCAGAGCTGTGTATTCTTCCAACCTACATTCTCTTTAAGGTGACGCCAGTGAGGAGGAGCTGTCCCTCTGGGGAGCTTCCTTTTGGTCCCCCACCATGCTAAAAGGTAAGTATTGTGCACTTTGATTTTTGAGGAGTAAACCTGGCCTCACAGAGATTGAGCAACTATCTGAGGACCAAACAGCCAATATGTGTAAGTGCTTAGACTCATTTTTTGTTTTCCTGACTCCAAATACAGTGCTCTTACTGCTCTAACATGATGCTGTTTTAAGCACAGAGCTGGGTCCTTTATTCAGAAAGAAATATTTAGTCCTTTCTCTTCCTCTTTAATTCCCACCTTCTTCTTGGGATTGCCCCTTAAATCACTGTTTGACAAAGAGCCTTTAAAGTTGAAATATAAGCTAGTACTTATTATTTTAATATCTAGACCTGCATTCTGATAGGTTCTTAATTGACAACCAAAATCCAGAATGCTCATGCTATTAAAACCATTCCTGTGGAACTGCAGAAATATTAACCAAAGAAGCAATTTCTGGATTCTATTCTTTTCATTTCACTGTGAGATGGAAGACTTCTAAAATAGAGCAGAATGCCTAGGGCCATTTTCTGTCATGTTGTCATATAATGGTAAAGGAAGGAATACATAGTTGAGCCCCACATTAAGGTGACCTGATATGCTATTTGTCTTCCATCATGCTGGCACTATCTTCCTTTACATCCCTGTGAATCACCTAAGAAGCACTATGTCAACTGTTATTTCTGATGCCCTTTGCACATTATCATTTTGTGTACACTTAATAATGTATGAAAATAAGCATCGATTGCATTCTTTGTAGGACAAGCAGATTTCTTAAAGCCTATGTTTATGAAATGTTTCATTGATCCTTATTCTTGCTAGTTTCAAATAAACTCTTGATGAGGCAGACACCAGGAGATCACTAAGTTCTGAGGAGTCCTCAACGGAACTACTATTTTTTCCTGGGTTTAAGAATAGTAAGTAGCATTTAAATGGGAAAGGGAATAATCAGGTTGAAACTCTGCATGAATCCCCAATTGGAAATGACTGCCCTTCCCATGATAATTCAGAAGAAATAAAAACAGCAACAGGAGGCAATGTGCTGTGTGTTTGTCTCAGTTACTTTTCTTCTTGCTGAGACAAAATACCTGACACACAAAGTTAAAGGAGAAAAGATTTATTTAGCTCACAGTTTGGAGGGGCTTCAGTTCATAGTTGGCTGGCTCCAAGGCAGGTAGCATGGCAGAGGGGCATGACAGAGGAGAAATAGTTCATGGCAGGCAGAAGACAGCAGAAACAAGTAAGTGACAAACTACAAGTAACTAGCAAAAAGCCTCCTTCCATCCCTTGTATTGTATTCAAGGACCCTTAACCCTAGCACCCTTAATCCTAGTGTTGTACTATGAATCAATCACACACTTTAGATCCAGTCACCTCTGAAAAAGCCCCACCTATGACCACATGAGGCTTTGAGGGGCACCTAAACACAAGCCATAACAGTGTTTTCCATGTAATAACTTGTTTAATACTTGTTTGGTAGTAAGTACGTGTAGCTCCATTTCAAGTATGAGGAAACGGGCCCAAGTGAGAAACTTGTCTGAAAGCATACACCTAAGGATTGGTAGAGCCAGCATTCTCCTCCAAGAAGGGCAAGAGAAATGTCCAAGGAAAGTTAAGTACACAAATTACATGAAAGATTAACGGACATTTTTTTACTGAGTGATATGTGTGTACATTTATATATATTTTAATACATGTGGTATGTATTATAATGCATATAATATATAAATATATACATACATACATGAGATAGTATGATAATGTTATGTTATATTACATAGATACTACATATGATATATAATATTATATATGTGTATCATGGGAACGACAGTTATTTCCAATTGTGAGTTATGGGCAGAGTTTCATCCTAGTTACTCCTTTTCGCATCCAAATACCACTTGCTATTCTTAAGTTGAAGAAAAAATGGTGGTCTATGACTAGATATGTTACATCTAATACACATATACAGATATGTGTGTAATATACTCCTTATATATTATGTTACATAAGATATGTGATTATGTATTTTGGAGTGAAGAGAAGAGTTGGTCAGTTTTTGTGATCTCAGTTGGTGTTCAGTTTTTCAGTGTGATAGAACTTCATTCCTGCCAAATTCATTACTATGAGCATAATGGGAGGCTCAGTGACTCAAAGGGGAACAGGATCTCTTCATCACCTTCCAAGAATTCTCTTTTTAAAATTTTTGAGATAGGCTTAAAAAAAAAAAGTTCTAATGAGTGAGTAAACTCTGTACATAACTTAAATGTAGTTGTAAAGAGGCTACTGATTAGACGGGGTTGTGGGTCAGAGAAGTTTCACTGAAGATTTTTGAGCTGAGTTTTGTGGAATGGAGGTGAGTTGGTCAACACAGAGGTCATTTCAGGCAGAAACAACAGGCAACAGGCAAAGACAGAGTGTGTAGGTTGCTAATAATAGACTTTGCTGTGGTGGGAGCACTAGGGGCGAGAAGCAGTGGGAGAAGAGCTGTCAGAGAGGCTGATTTGCTAGGCTCAGGATCTTGGCCTTAGCCTTGTTAAAGCCAGGGAAGGGTAATATGCCTCAGCATTGCTGGGGTTTGTAGATGGAGTCACATGAAATTGCCATTTGTGTAGGTCAACCTGGTAGAATAGCAGAAATTCCAGTGGGTTCAACTTAACATAGTTTCATGTCATAAAAGTACAAATAGGGGCTTCAGATGCTTCCAGACTAGAGAAGGACACATATCCTGCTGTGATTGGGAAGTGTTATGACTTGTGTCTAGATGTCCCCCAGTGCCTCATATGGTCATTGGTGAGGGAGGTGGCTGGATCTAGAGTGTGTGAGGCTGAATTGATTCATGGTGCAATGCTAGGCTCAAGGGCGCTAGAATTAAGGGTGTGAGTGCTACCTGTCCTAAATAGTCTGGATAAGATAAAAGGGGCAGGGAGATGCTGTGAAGGCCCCTTGTTGCTTTGCTACCCTCTGCCTGCCATGAACTGTTTCTCTGCCAGGACACCCTGCCTTGGAGCCAGCCCATTATGGACTGAAACTTCTGCAGACTGTGAGCTAAATAAACCTTTCCTCTTTTGATTTAAGGTGTTGGGTATTTTGTCTCAGCAAGGAGACAAAGTAACAGACAGGAAGTAAACAACAAAGGCAGGAATTCGTTTTGGGGAGGTAAACAATGGAGGCACTCCACATTGCTGTTGGCCTCTGCTTCAGGTAGAGGCTCAGCAAGTGTGGGTCAAGTTGAAGCTCCTCCCTCCCAGACTTGTCTTTTCTTGGAGGGAAAAGATGTGCAAGGCTGCACTGAAAGCAAAGCCAGTTGTTCACTCACCTGCGGGAACCATCCAGTGAGGTCCAGGCAGCCCCACTGAATCTGCCCCTGTCAGTCCTTGAAGGTGGGCTGTGTGCACTTGGCCTTAAGGAGGTAGAGGAGCAGTTAGGGGGGCTGCCCCAGGCCCTGCTGGGTGGTTCTGGGAAGGCAGGGGTGAGAGCTGTGGAGCAGGACAGCAAGGCAGATGGGCATCACCAGGAATGGGTGCAGGACGTGGTAGAGTAGCCTGAGCCAGGCCATGAAGGGCCTTGGGAGCCAGGCAGGGTTAAGGTTGGGCAAAGAAAGGGGGCCTCTGGCAATTGTTCACTGGGACCTCACAGACGTTGAGTCACGTGGCTGACGAAGAGAGGACTCCCCTGGTGGGCCTGGGTGTGGACAGTGTAGAGCAGTGGCTCCCTGCCTGCCTTTCTGTGTCACCCCAGTCCCAGCCTCAGCGCTACCCTCTGTCTGGGCTCAGGAGGCCTTCTGTTTTCTCACTTGGGCACAGTGGCTCACGAATAGGCTTTGGTTGTCCAGGCCAGCCCCATCCTCCCTCGAAGAAGGGTGGCACTGCCCAGCTTTCCTGTGGACCTCTGGCAGCCTGACAGGTGGTGCCTATTTGGAGAACATCACATACAGCTTAGTTTTTCATTTGTCTTCTGTTTGCCATGTTTTTCATCTGGCTCCTAAGTCCTCCGGTCTTAGTTGGCTGTTTTCTACACCAAATTCTCTACTTGATTTGGAACATTTTGCAAGAGTGTCTGAATAAGAACTCCAAGGTTCTCAATGGAGTTGTCTTAATTGAAAGCATTGCCCGCAAACCCCAGGGCACCACTGGGAGGGCAGGAAGAGGAGGGTGGGCTTTGGGGATTGCAGCCAGCTGTTACCACCCCACCGTGCAGTCCAGAACCCTCTCTGCTTCCTTCCGTGAGCTCAGGGTGTATTTAGGACATTGCTTTAATGACCTCCTGAGGATGGGGGGAGGCAGGTGGTGCTGCCCTTTCCGCTGCTGCTGTTTCCTGGCAGCCGTTCTCACGCGCAGCCCCACTAGGCAGACCATCTGCAGCCATTTCAGAGTCGGGTGGGGACAGGGAGGGTCAGGGGACGAGGGAGGGCCTAATAATCCTAAGAAGTTATGCACAATAGTACCCTGGAACAAATCTTGGCACCAATTACACCCCGGTTTGAATTCCGCATTCCAGCACTCGCTATCTGTGGGAACATAGATGACAGCCTTCTTGGTCTCCCGTCTGTAAATGGGATAATAACGGTATCCAGTTCATAGAGTTGTTGAAGGTAACACTTTGAGAGTATTTAGTGTGCTTTGGCGCTTCTGAGCTCCTCAGGAAATGAGAGCTGAGTGCCAGGGTTCCTTTTACTTGTGTTCTGACTCGCTGCTTCTTCGTCCCTCAGTTTATTAGCATAAAGTAGGCATAGTAGGACATTTGAATGGATTTAAATCTCTTCTGCTCTGAAAAAAAATAAAAAGAAACATCAGTGGTTACACCTGAAATAATCACAGTTCAATTCAGTCCTGAGCATTGGTTATCTGCTGTCAAAGTAGCTCCTGCTCACGTTCTTCTGGAGCTTACTTCGAGCCAGGCACTGCACTAGTTGCTTGAGCAAGAAAGAAAGTACAGAGCCCAGGAAAGTGCCTGGGAGTTGGAGGAAGGAAAGAGGAAGAGAAATAGATGCAGAAAAGAAATTCTGGAAAGGGGTCTTGAGATGCAGGGCAATTTAGGTGAGCCAGGGCACATTAGTGAGAGAGGAGTTAGTTCACCCAGCACAGAAAGTTAATACTGGATATGCAAGCCCTGTGTTTGGGTAGATGTGAGCATGGTGAAAACCTAGTGTTTTTTTCCCGATTATTCTCAAGAATGTTTAAAAATTGTAATGTTTGCAAACAAAGTAGAAACAGTTGAAGCATTGTTTTCTATTAGCAGTATAAGGTTCACTGGCTCTGGGTATTTTTTCATTCTTGTTTTCCAAATTGTAATTTTAAAAGATGAGCCATTTCATATTCAAGAGTTTCCTTTGTCTGAAATAAATTATTCATTTCTACCCAGTTTCAGAAACAATGAACATAATACTTAATGCATCACAATTAAGTGGGTGTAGCTTCATGTAAAATTATGTTCTGTGCATTTTAGTGGCAAACAGAGCAGTGCATCCTATATCTTGTGGACATGTGTTCTTCAGAAGCAAAACATAAAGCGGCAGAGACCCAGAAATGTGTTTTCTTTCTCTCATGTTGGAGGAAGGGTAACTTTAGACCCCAGAAGTCGTGTTTTTGATGTTCCACAGCTGTTGGTGGCTGTATCACTCTGCAGAGAAAGTGAATTTATCAGTGCTGTGTTGTGCATGAAGTCAGATAAGGGTCGCAGTTCTTGAGTACCACAGGTTTATCTCAGTCCTTTGGTCTGGATTTGAGATCCTTCTAGAATCATCTCTTAGAAGGGCCTTGCCTGGATATGACTTCCTTTTGGATTTGGTAGCAGCCATTCTTTGAATGCTGGCTGGCAATTTCCGAAGAAATTTTCTCTGGAAAACTCCAGAATACTCTGGAATACAGGGGTCCACCTTAAGAAATTAAGCATTGCTAGCAAGAATGTAGATTTCCATAGAAAGCTTCTCTAGGCTTGAAGGTTTGGCTGTGGTGTTTCCCAAGGAATATTTTGGGATGCCTCCCACTCAAATCCCAGCCCTGGGGTCTGAGTCAAAGCTGATTGTGGTTGCCAGAGTGACCACAAAGATTCAATTATGAAAGTCTTTTGGGTCCCATAAATAGGATAAGAAATGCTTTCGTAGGCTGTTTCATTGAATCCTCACAAAACCCTGAGTGATGGCCTAGAGGGGGGTGAGGGGGGCACTAGTCACCACACTTTGCATAAGAGGAAACTCAAACTCAGAGAAGTCAAATGACTTTCTTAAGGCCACACAGTCAGTCAGTGGCAGATCCTAAATTCCAGTCAAGTTTGTCTAGCTCCAAAGAGTTTACTTATTGCATTCCATCCCTGCTTGCTACCTTTTCAACTGTTTGGTTAAGAACAAAAGCAGCTAAAGGCAAGATGGATTCTCAGGTTGCTGTGGTCTAAGTACCATTTTGCATTTGAATAAAAATTCTCTCTCTTTTACTTTAGAATGGCTTAGGAAGAAGATCCTGAATGGGGCCAGAAGTTGTCCTGGGTGCCTCTCTGACCTTGACCATGGTTCTGTAGCTGGTGCCTGCTGTGGGGGTCTAGATTGACTGCAGTGCCCTCCAGGGACTTCAGAGCTCTGGAGGTCTTTGCTTCCACCTTGGTGGCAGAAACCTACACCTCCAGTTTTGGAAGAGGCTCTTGCTTTGACTAGAGTTTCCCATGTGGGGTCCTGGAATCAAAGCCACGTTCCTGGGAGCTTCTGAGCTCTCACCTTTGAGCAGCCCTCTGCCATGTGACCATCCAGCTGCCTGCCAGATTGTTCCACCAAGATATCCTGACCATAACTCAAATGTGTCCTTATTGAACTGGCTTCTTCTCTGAAGCCTGGGGTATGAGGAAGAAACATTTTGGAATCTCAGTGAGATGTTTTTATGTGTTGAGGGGAATAGTGCTATAGTAGAAATAATATGGATTCGGATTCTGACTTCATTATTTCATAACACAAGCAAGTTGTTTACTGTAAGTCTTGGTCACACGATTTGTAAAATATATGCGAAGTCATTGTGGATCTGTGTCATGAGATCAGGTGTTGAAGTGTATCACACCAAGTGGAGGAGCGTCGTGTTGATAAAAGTTCTTACTAAAATACAGCAACTTGTTCATCAGCCTCAGTGGATTCCTGCGCCCACAGCAGGCTGATGGTTTCTGTGCTCATCCTTGCAGCTTTCCAGGGCATGGTGAGGGTGTTTCCCTGACTTCCTGGCTGCTGTCCTGAGGCCTCTCTATTTGTTCTTTCCATCCGGAAATGCATGACAACTGATTGCCCAGTTTGCCTGTAAAACAAAGTGGCTCCAGTGTGCAGTAGGCACCAGTTGTGGACCTCACCTGTTGTAATCTGCAACTTTGCTTTATGGTTACTGCTTTCCCAGATTTTCCAGCATTGACACGGTCACACCCTGAGCCTTGACCTGCCCCTCCACACCCTCACCCTTCCTGAGGAGATGTTTGATGCCGATAGAAATAGCCCTTCAGAAAAGGCTCTTAATGTAGATCTGGCCTGGGCTCAAATTGTGGGTAAGCCTTGGAGAATGAGTGAAGACGAGTGTTTGTGGGTTCCCCGGAGAGCGAGCAGCCTGAGCTGAGTGTAGAATTTTCCTATTAAGAGCAGAACCAAACAGCTTTTTAGATAAGCATTCTGATGGAGGCCTTCAATGCGCAGCAAATATTTACTTAGGTGCAAAACACTCCCAAAGTTTAGAAAATCCTAAAATGGAAAATTTACACTAGGGTTTTATATTTCAAAATTGTAAAACAAAACAAAACAAAAAATTCCTACTGTGGTTGTCTGCATCCTCCAAGGAGTCTTTTACAGATGACAGTGGCAACAAACTGCTGTTCTTTCTTGTACTTTTCCCACTAGCCTCATTTCTTCATCCCTGTCGCCTTCTCAGACTTATGCCCTCCTCTCTGCCATCCAGGTGACTCTGGCGTCCATGCTCTGTAAGCCCTGACACAGACCTGTGTGATAGTGGATCCCATTCATTACACAGAGAAGTCAAAAAGGTCCCTGCTCAGAGGTGACTTTCAACTGAGACCTAAATGACAAGAACTGGCCTTACTGGCGGAACTCAGAGGCCCACAGGATGAAGTAGGGGCCCATGTGATTGGTGTACGCTAGCGACGATCTCCTTCTGCCACCTTGGACTGAGGGCCAGTGAGGGGGACAGCCTACTTACTGTCAGGACCCAGGAGTGTGCTGTGGCTGAGGGTCCCTGGGGACTAGAAGGCTTCAGGGCCATAATGGCCTGGTTTTGGATATTGAAGGGGGCCTCACCTTACTCAAGAAAGCATCTGTGGTTACATTTTACTACTTTACGATTCTTTTTTTATACTCTACAATTCTGATAGGAGCAAAGCAGCTCTCCGAATTGGAGACTTTGTGTTTGAATGTGACTCAGAGTGAACTGTTTTTGTCCTGTTACACTCCAGGTATATGCTTTGAAAATGTAGTTCTTAAATGATCTTTCTCTTTTAGTTCTGGGTTCATGTTTTCTATTGATTTGTCTCATTTATTAAAAAAGACAATTCTAAGGAAGCTAATGATAGGATATGGATATTGAAAAAGTCATTTGTGATTACCACATTCAGGCCCTGAATTGATAGATGGAACATAAATTTAAAGGCCAGAATGGTTAAGGGACTTGCTAGGAGACAAACTGGTCCTGGAGCTGGGTCCTGGCACATCTTCCTCTCTCCTCTGCAGACATATGTAGTTAGGATCGTGCCACTCAGGAGGTGAAGATTCTGCCCCTGTAGGCATCTGTATTCTCAGAAGAATCCCTAAATTCTTTCCACTTCTCTTTCCTCATCTTGTCCCCTTCTGCTCCTGCTTTTTCCCTGCCTTTAAAATACATCAAGCTCTTTCTGTCTTGGAGCCTTTGTTCTTGCTTTCCTCCTTACCTGGCATATTCTTTGCCATGGTCTTCACTTGGCTGACCCCTTCTTGTCATTTTAAATCCAGGGTTTTTCCATAACCGCGCAGCAAATAGTCTTTTTTGCTCTTTACTACTACATTTCCTTGTTTCATGACCTCCATTGAACCAACCCATATCCAGAATTATCTTGTTGGTTTACTTCTTGGTGTTTCTTTCGCTAGGGTGTTAAGTTGTGTCAAAACCAGGACCTGTCTGGCCTGTTCACTTTTCTATCCCTTATCAGGCTAGTATGTTTGTAGAAGATGTGTGTACCAGTCATGCTGTTAGACAGTGCAGTTTCTGGAGAGGAGTGTTTGTTGGGGTATTTTTTAGATGGTGTCTTGCTTTATTGGACAGGCTGGCCTTGAACTCCTGGGCATAAGAAATATTCATACCTCAGTCCTCCTGAGTAGCTGGGAAGGCATGTACCACCAGGCCCAGGTGGCTTTGTGAGCATTTGTTAGCTCTTAGATTTTATAAGACATTTGAAGGTAGGGCTGCTTTTTGGCACATGCTATTGCCCAAACCGTGACTTCTTGACATCCAGCTCCTGGATCTGGCCTTTATTTTGGAGGCGTCATCTCATCTCCAGAGTCAACAAAATGTCATTTCCCAGCAGTTCCATGCACTTCCTTAGTGGTCACAGATGGGCTTGTGCACTTCCGGGCTTCATAGCCTCACACAAAATCCTGCACCCAGGTACTTGGAGATAGAATAGTGACCAAACTCCTCTCCCACCCTTGGAGCTTGTAATGCAGCAGTGGAGAGAAACACAAATACATAGAGGATCCCAAGTGTGAAAAGTGCTTTGAAGAAAAGGCAGGTGCTGCTTGGAGAGCCTGTAATGGGGATCAGACACGGCTGGGGTGGGATGAATGTTCCAGGGAAAGAAAGGCAAAGATTGCACAGTGTGAGTGAGAGGCACCAGGTTAGAAGCCAGAGCCAGGTTAGACTGGAAAAGTCATTGTGGGCTGGTGGCACTTGGTGGGAAGAAGCAGGGCCTGGGACAGCCATGGGGCAGGCCTGCAGATTCAGCCCAGTGCCTAAACCTCGGAATGCACCATGGCAGAAACTGCGTGGCGTGCATTGCTTTCTAAGCCCATTGTCGTCATTGTCACATTTGAGAAGGACCAAATACGCCCATCTGGGAAAAGCACAAGTGTCGGCATGGTGGGAATTTAATTTCCTTGCTTTTCAAAGATAATCCTATTCTTTCAGACCAGCTCCTTAACCCTCTAGCCTCAGTTTCCTCAACTCTGGTTATTTCTATATCTGCCCAGGAACATTGTAGACTTGTGTGCAGGATTGCAGGAGATGACCTAGGGCAAAACGCTTGGCCCAGTGCCACAGCTCAAAAGGCTGGATAGAGGGGACCAGGGCATGGGTCTCCTGTAATAGGGAAGGGGTCTAAGGGGAAGGGTGAGGGGTGAAGAGGGGAGGGAGAAGCAAGTAGAGTAAAGATATGCCATGTATAGAAACCTAATAACCTCAACAAATGTAAACATTATATCTCATAACATGAGCTAAGATTAATAATATCAACGAGAATGAAAATTGAGGTAGGGGGGAATCAGGGAAGGAGGAGGGGGGAGGAAGGGGGTTGAAAAACAGAAAAAAAAGGAAGTCACTTTCAGTTTTGATTTTGCTTCAGCTGTGGGAGGGGAATGGACTCAAAACAATTTGAAACAATGAATCCTAGTGCTTAGCAACCAGAAGAAGGCCGAGGGCCTTTGGCTATGCTGTAGAAGGTGGGAAGCGATCCACTTGTGGAAGGTTTGCGGTTGTTTGGAGGTTGACAGCCTCTCCTCCCCAAAGAACCCTTTTTGCACTCCCTCAGGTTCAGGGGAAGGGACGGCTGCTTCTCTTCCCGGCTGACTGGGGCAAGCATGGTGTGTTGTAAGCGAAGCACAGGTGTGCAGATCACGGGTGACTGTCCCAGCCTCAGCCAGTAAAGGCAAAGCCCAAGGAGCCTCCTGGTCTTCAGCTCTGGGGCTGCACCTTTTCTCCCTGCCCCTTACACCACCAGGCTGCATTCTGCAGGAAGCACAGATCTGGCAGGATTCAGCTGTGGTGCCCACAGTCAGCTTCCCAATGAGCCGGGAAGTAGGGTCTCCTGTCAAATGTCCAAAAAGTTGAGAGGATTACAGCAAACACCTGAGTCCCTGCCACCCAGAATGTGCCAGTATCAACATTTGCCTCCTATCTTTTAATGATCGAATGACTATAGGGACAGTCGAAGTCTCCAGAAAGAGTCACTGAATAATTGATTAGTCATGCGGGTATTTTCTGAGTGCCTTCTCTAGGTCAAAGTGTTGGGTGCAAAGTGAAGAACAAGCTAGAAAAAGTCCTTGCCCTCAGGGAGTCTCCATTCTGCCTAAGGGGAGACAGATGATAACTGAATATATAATGAAGACAAATAGAGAAGGGTGAGAACTGAGTCAGGAGGGACAGGTACTGGTTTAGGCGAGACATTTGACAGGGAAATAAGGTTCACAAGCGGTATGAAATAGGGAAAGAGCCTTTGAAATAGTTGGTACCTGGAATTTGAGCTGGAAAAGGCCTGGTGGGTCCAAGGAACAGGAAAGCAAGTGTGGATGCAGCCGGTGAGAGCAGGTTGCAAGAGCCAGCCTGGGAAGTGGTACTGAGTATGGGGCCTTGATAAGGACTTCGGGCTTGGTCCAAGTGTTGAGAAGAGCTGGGATGCGCAGGAGAGCTTTGAAGAGGGTAATGTCATGATCACATTTACCCTTCAGACGAATCTGTTGACGATAGCTGGGAAAGAGAAGCAGCAAAAGAAGGCTGTGAAGCCTGTGCTCCAGAGCCGATGTGGGCTCACCTTTTGGTTAGGGACGAGGAGCAAGTAGAATCCAGGCACACCCAAGAAGTACTGATGGACTGGGGACAGCAGTGCGAGGACACAGGTTGGGGGCACTTATAGGCATTTTTGTAGCAATGTGTCCATTTCCCTGGATAGATGATAGTGCCATTTGCTGAGGTGAGGAAGACCAGTGTGGGATGAAAATGAGTGTTATTTTTGCTCTGGGAGGTGTAGACTTAGAGTTCCATTCTGGACACATTAACTCCAAAATGCCTTTGCTTATCTGAGCATCTCTGCCCGTGTAGAATTCCATGTCTGTGGGAATAGGTGTTCATCCTGTCCCGGTGTCTGCTTTACTAAAATACTTTCTGCAAATAAGATTTTACTTTTGATGGGCATTCAGGTCATTGTCTTGTTTTAAAAACTGCAAATAATACTGCAGTAATGCTCTTGCTCTGGACTGTGAATATAGGGGTAATTTATACTTAGAAATGGAAATTCTGGGTTATGAGGCATGCACTTTTTGGGGAAGAGCTTTATGGAAACGTAATTCACATACGTACAAGAGAATGCAGCTTTTCACTTAGGTTTTGCATCCTTTGAAATTATTTTTTGCTTTTAAATAGTCCCTACATCTTTCCATTTCCTAATTAAATAAGCAGTTTTTGTGTTTACCACTCTGGGTTGTTGAAGCAGGCCTTGTGATACTTCCTTCAAGGGACTCAGGCACAGTAATCATTGATTTTTCCCTTTTCCTTTTTCTAGTTCTTAGTCTGTAGTTTTCTGAAACTTTTAGATCTCCAGAAAAACTGAGCAAAGAGTTCTCCCATTGTCCCAACGGTTTCTTCTATGATTAACATCTTGCTTTAGTGTGATACATTGAAATGTTACAATTAATGAATCGCTACTAATACATTATTATTAACTAATGCCTATAGTTTACATTAATGTTTCTTCTTTATGTTATATAGTTCTGTTGTTTTTGACAAATGTATAATGGCATGTATCCACCTTTTTCATACAGAATAATGCCCCAGGCCTAAAATACCTTCTCTTTCCCCTGAGTCTCTAGTGGTTACTGATTTTTATTTTACCGTCTTCATAGTTTCGTTGTTTCTAGAATGCTGTAGTTTGAATCATATAGTCTTGTAGACTGGTTTCTTTCATTTAGCAGTATACATTATGTCTCCTCTGTCTTTTTTTGCTTTATAGTTCACTTCTTTCAGTTACTAAAGAACTGTGTTACAATGTATGGATGTATTACGGTTTGTTTATCCATTCTCCTACTGAAGGACTGCTTCCTTCCAGCTTTGGCTGGAAGATTACGAAGAAAGCTTTAAACAGTTGTCTTCAGGTTTTTGGGTGTAGATCTAAGTTTTCAACTCATTTGGATAAATATGTAGGAGTGTGATTGCTGGAATGTATTTAAGTATGTGTTTGGCTTGTACAAACTGCCAACCTCTCTTCCAAAGTGACTGCTCCATTTCGCATTACCATGAGCCATAAAGAAGAGTTCCTGGTGCTCTGGATCCTCATCAGCATTTGGTGTTGTCAGGTTTTGGGATCTTGCCGTTCTCATGGATGTATGGTGGTAGCTCATGGTTATTTTATTTGCAGTTCCCCAGTCGTATGATACTGAACATCTTTTCATATGTTCATTTGCCACCTGTGTGTTTTCTTTGGGCTAAGGTCTTTTCACATCTTTTACTCATTACAAAGAATTTTCAAAAATAAGTTTAAGACTTCTTTTTGGGATTGAAAATGTCCTTATTTACTCTTCATTCTTGAATAATAATTGACTTGGATATAATATTCTAGTTTGCAGTTGTTTTCTTTCAACATTTTTATAATATTCCACTGGCAGCTGGCATCAGTTACTGTAAATGCAAAGTCTGTTGTCAGTCTAACTATTGTTTCTTTGTGCTTATTGCTTTCTGCTTTCCCTCTCTTTCTCTCTTTTCTTTCTTTCTTTCTTTCTTTCTTTCTTCTTTCCTTTTGGATTGTGTGTTGGGGACAAAACACAGAGCTATATCCTTACTCCTTTTTATTTTTATTTTTTAAATTTTGAGACAAAATTCTTACTAAATTGCCCAAGCCGTGAGCTTGTGATCCTTCTGCCTCAGCCTAATGAATAGTTGGGCTTACCAATGTGTGCCACCACTCCTGGCCTCTGTTGTATTTTGTTTGCTGGGTTCACTGATATTTAGTCATGGTTTTGTTTTTCATTTTTCCTATTTGACATTAGATATGTTTTTTCCTCTGTTTGACTACTTCTGTCTTTTTTAGTTCTGAAAAATTCTGTGATTTTTCCCCTTCTAACACTGCTTTATTCTCTCATTTCTCTTCCTTTCTAATTTTGATTAGACAGAACTTCTTATCCTTTCCTCCATTACTCGTGACTTTAGGTTATTTGCCATTTCTTTGTTTCTCTGATATACCTTTTGGGTTGGTTGCTCAGGTCTGTCTTCTTCGTCATTAACTCTTTTTTTATGCTTCATTGAACCCACATATTGAGTTTTTTATTTTTATTTTATTTAAAAAAATAATTTTATCCTAGGGCGAGGGATTTAGCTCAGTGGTTCCATTGCCTGCCTTGTAAGCACAAGGTCCCGAGTTTGATCCCTGGTACCAAAAAAAAAATTTTATTCTATCCCCCCTCAAGCCCCCTCCCCTCTCTATGTACAAAAGGGTTGTTTCCGTTTTTTCTTCTATTTTCACTTTCTTTCTAGTTGCTTCCTTTTCTTCTCCTTCCCTCCTCCCTTGTTCCCCTTTGCATTTGAACACTTTCCATTTCCCAACATCCATTATACATCTCAGTCCTTATTTCCATATTCAGTTTCTCACCACAGAGAAACAGTGAGGTATGTAAACATGTGTTCGATTTATTTCACTTAAGAGTGTGATCTCAAAGTCCATCCATTTAGCTATAAATGTCTGAAGCTCATTCTTCTTTATGGCAGAGTAGTACTCCGTTGTATACAAAAACCCCTATCTTCTTTATCCACTCATCAGTTAATGGGCATTTGGGCTGTTTCCAAGTTTTAGCTATTACAAACTGTGCCACTATAAACATGGGTGCACATATATCACTGTGGTATGATGGTTTTAATTCTTTTGGGAAGATACCAGGAAGAGGTATAACTGGGTCAAAAGGAACCTCTAGTTTTAATTCTTTGGGAAATTTCCAAACTGATTTCCACAGTGGTTGCACCAGTCTTCACTCCCACCAGCAGTGGAGCAGGGTTCCCTTTTCCCCACAGCCCCGCCAGCATTTGTTATTGGTTAATTTCTTGATAGCAGCCATTCTTTCTGGAGTGAGATGGAATCTCAGCGTTGTTTTAATTTGCATCTCTCGAATGAGCAGTGATGTTGAACATTTTTTCATATATCTATTTGCCATTTCTAATTCTTCATCTGAGAAGTGTCATTTCAGATATCCATTTTTGCATTGGGTCTTTAAATTTGGGAGTTTGATTTTTTTTGAGTTCTTTATATATTCTAGATAATAGCCCTTTATCTGAATAGCTGGTAAAATTGTTTTCCCACTCTGTGGGTTGTCTCTTTGCTCTGTTGGTGGTTTCTCTTCCTGTAAAAAAGCTTTTTAATAAGATGAGGTCCCAGTTGTTGATTCTTTGTAGTGTTTCTCGTGTGGTCTGGGTTTTGTTCATGAAGTCCTTGCCTACTCCCATGTCCTCAAGCGTTCTACCTATTCTCTCTTCCAGCAGATTTAGTGTTTCTGTTTTAATATTTAGATCTTTGATCCATTTAGATTTTAGGTTAGCTCATGGTGAAAGATACAGGTCTAGTTTCAATCTTCAGCATGTAGAAAGCCAGTTTTTCCAGCACCATTTATTAAAGAGGCTATCTTTCTTCCAATAAAGGTGTTTGGCTCCTTTGTCAAAGATAAGGTGGTTGGGTATATCTGGAGTTATTTCTGCATCCTCTAGTCTGTTCCATTGTCCTCAGGTCTGTTCTTTTGCCAGTACCATGCTGTTTTTATCACCATAGCTTTGTAGTATAATTTCAAGTCAGGGATTGTGATAATCCCTGCTTTGCCTTTGTTGCCCAGAATTGCCTTTGCTATTCTAAATCTCTTCTGCTTCCAAATAAATTTTAGGATTGTTTTTTCTAATTCGGTGAGATATGCTGTTGGGATGTTGATTGGGATTGCATTGAATCTCTGTAACAATTTTGGAAGTATGGCCATTTTCACTGTATTTCTTGCTGTCCCATCTGTGGCCCTATGGACTCTGTCCTGACTGCTGTGCTGAGTGTTTGAGTCTTCAACTCAAAGTTCATATTTAGTGACTGTGGCTTTTCTTAGGAGTCCTATTTAGGCTCTGGAAGGCAGCTTTATGAGTTAATCTCTGTTTTCTTGGGTTAGTACTTCATCTTTCATGGGTGCTGGGCCATCTTTCAGTTAATTTCTCACATCATAGTGGAATGTTTTTGGGACTCCATGCTCAGACAGTCACACTTCTTCCTGTGTCTTGGCCCTAAGAGAGGGAACAGTGATTCTCAGCCTGTTTTCAAGGTATGTTATCTTCTGGGCCTCTAGTTTCATCCAGGAAGCTTGGCAAGAAGTTCCTGGATGAGGTCCTGTCCCCATGGTGGCAGTAACTTTTGCCTGGTCCTCTCACTGTTGTCCAAGACGGGCTGCATTGGAATTAGCATATCTGGGAGCTCTGAATCCTGACACCTGGAACTGCCTCCAGAGAGTTTAAAAAATCTCCCAGGTGATTCTGAATATATGGCCCAGGTTGAAAATTATTGTCTTATAAGCATGTACTCAATTGCCTATTTTATTTTTTTGCTTTCACTGTCTTTTTTGTTATATTACATTCAGTGGGGATTTCTTTGTTTCATTTTCTGGGGAGTTGGGGGGAAGAGGTACATAGATATCTGCATCATTTCAGTTTGTCATTCTGACCAGACATGAGAAGTACCAAATTTTAACCAGCATGCACAGATAAAAGGATTTGAATAGAAGGTTTCCAGAAGCCTCCCTGGGTTATTGAATTCTTCATGTGATTTTTAATTTCTCTGCAAAAGATAACTCTTTTTCTGTTGCCCCCCTCCAACTTCATTTCTTTCAGCATGGGTGCTTATCAAATATCTTTAATTAAAATGAATTTATAGTTTGAGGCTGGATTTGAATTAGCAGCATTCTGTGCTTATCCTTTGTGATTCAAATATTTGAGTATATTCAGTAGCTGAAGAATATATTCCAAAATAAGTTAAATTTGGGAGGCATAAATGCAATAAGGGTTTTAATGTTACATAAGGAATGTTAGAATTTTTTAGAGGGGAGAAAGTAGATCATTCAGAATGCAAAGTGAAAGGCAGTGATAGTTAGAAGAGAGGTACTTTTTCTAGTTGATTGAAGAAAACATTAAGATTGTGTGTTGCTTTGCTTGACTGTAGTAACTATTTCACTGTATACATATATCAACACCTTGTGTTGCACATCTTAAACATATACAATAAAAAAAAGAAGAATTTGTTATCTTCTTGAAGTAAAAGAGGGGTAGTTTTTGAAGGGACTCTGCTTTTAAAAACTGTTTTCATTGGTATCTTCTCTCAAAACCAAAGTAAAGACGTTTTAAGGCAATACTTTACGGTATAAGATTTAGTTTTTTTGGGAGGAAATTGTCATTAGCTGCATAAGTGATTTTTTTATAGGGAGATTGAGTTTAAAGGGAATTATTTCTGTTTATAGTCACATTTTCAAAATAGGCTTGCAGAACTTTAGACTTAACTGTGGTCTCTGCTGGGTTACATCTGCATATAATTGTAACCACAGACTCTTGTCCCTAAGAATATGCATCTGCAACTAATTGTGCTTTCAGTTGTCAACACACAGGATGGGTTTTGGGTTATGCCTAAATAAGAATAGAGAAGAGATGAAGCAATTATCTGGATAATTCAAGCCAAGAAATAAGAATCCCTCATATTATATATTTAATTTTCTGGGTATTTCAGTCAAGGGGATGTTTTGAAAAAATCATCTGGGCAATTGCCCGAGTTTTCCACTTCACGTTGTATGTGTAAACACAGCTGTTGTATGATTGACAACTTTTAAAAAATCTCCCATTTGGAAATAACAATTTTTCAAGATCATTGCTTTTGGTTAGGAATTGTGTACTTCGGTTCATTTTGTGGATCCTTGGCTATTACTCACTGCCATCCAGTGAGAAAACGAGAATGACTGGATAGCAAGATGTTTCTTGTAGTCTTAGTATTAAATAAATACTTTCTGGATCTGGGATATTTCTAGCTATGCTGCAGAACAAATAGAGAAGTAGTCCAGCCAGTGCTACCTAATCCTGCACATGACAACAGCTTCAGTCCCAACTGTGCCTAAAAATCACAAGTAGCACGGCAAACACTTCCATGTTTAGAAAAATATCCAATTTGACCATCACATCAGTTCCAGATGGTACCTGTTTCTGATGAACCTCTGTTTTGTGCCAAAGGGAAACCTCAGCCAATACATTTTAATTCCATTCTCAAACTCATCTGCATCGTGTGGCAGTAAGCATTCATACCCACTGAACTGCTGCTTGGATCAGCTGAGGATGCTAATGTTGGGATGGCCACAATGCAGAGACGCTCAGCTGGAGCGTGCAAGACCCCACATTTTTGCATCAGAATGAACTGTGAAACTGCGGTTGAGATTTGTTTTGACAGATTTGGTTCTCCAAGGCCCCTCTGTTTTCTCAGTCTTCCAGGCAATTTGACATGCTCACAGGGTAGTTGGACAAAAGCATAGGGACCATGAACCTTTTGGTGACATGTTCTTGGAAAGGTGTGAATTGGTTTTAAAAGTTCTTTTGGCAACAAACACGATTATAATATTTGAGAATATTGTTTTTGGAAAACCATGTTTTAGAAATATCACGTATTTGGAAATTCGAAATTTTCCACTGTGTGAAAATAGATGCATTGTTTTTGAGAATTAAGAGCCATTTCATCAATCTGTTAAATGCTTCAGCATAGTGATTGAGGGCATAAGGTTAGGAGAAGATGGTTTGATTTTGGATCTCAGCTCGCCAAGTCTTAGATGGGCCATCTTGACCTCTATAAGCTTCAGGTTCATTATCTATCAAATGGGAAGATCTGAACTGTGCCTACCTTAGAGGATTGTCTTGAAGATTAAAATGCTTAATGTCATGCTTGACATAAAATGAGCCCTCTAGACTATCTGGTATTTATTAGTTTGCTTCTTTCAGCCTGCAGACATTGTTTGAGAGCCCACTGTGTGCCAGTAAAGACACAGGATGCTGGGCTGAAGAGATGAGGGTTTAATCTCTGTCTTTCAGCCAGCAGAGGTTGACAAGTTAGAGAAGCAGGTGAAAGTTAACTGCTATGCCATGTGCCAAAGGGAGAGTAGACAGCACAGAGGTTCTGTAGACATAACCCTTTCTAGTCATTCCCCACAAGCTTAAGGCCTTTCTTTTGGTTCTGCCCACATATTTTATTAGTTGGCCTTGAAGGATACAAGTTTCAAGCTATTCATCTATTTTATATTCAGATTCTTTGATATTTGAGTAATGGTGGGATTTGAAGCCTCGAAGGACCTCCACCTCTGGAAAATGCCTCTTGAAAATGTGGTTTTGTGAGGGTGCGTGAGAAAGAAAACAGTTGTCAAATGCCAAGTATTAACTTTCCTGTGTGAGGCCCTAGGAAGACAGGCCTTGTGAACTGCAGTAAGGGTGATGGAGTTGAAGTGGAATAACTGAGCCCGATGTTGGGGGCTTCTCACCCAGTAAGCCTGAGCACTGGAGCAGTTTGGTCCCCTTGATGGCAGTAAGGGGTGGGTGCATTAGGTCAGCTGTGAAGAAACAGTGGGAGCTTTGTCCTGAAGATTTAAGATTTTACCAGCTGCTTCCTAAAACTCAAAAGTCATTTGGGTTTTCTTAGTGGCCTGATGAACCAGATGCCAAATTTTAGCGTGCAGTGGTTTCCCCTTTTCTATAATATACCACAGGGAAATGGAACAAACACTGGCTTGTTGATAACCTTTTTTTCTCTATGAAGTGCTGTGATTTCCTGAATCTAGTCCAGCTCTGAGGGCCATGTTGTGACCTTTTAGTCCGATGTCCCTGACTCCTGTAACGAGCCATTTAACAGGGCTCTATTGTGTAGCATGTTCAAAATTGCCGATAGTTTTGTTCAGATATAACTCTTCAAAAATTCTGGGAAATCGGGAGACTTGGCTATCTGTGTAAGGCTTTGTGGTTATTGTTAGAAAAATTTAAAGA
This sequence comes from Heterocephalus glaber, assembly GCF_053883595.1. NCBI lineage: Eukaryota > Metazoa > Chordata > Mammalia > Rodentia > Bathyergidae > Heterocephalus > Heterocephalus glaber. The sequence goes on from NW_028258320.1 coordinate 68,078,666, forward strand.
CCCAAGTGTGAATGATCTTTTAATGAAAATCAGTAACCTTCTTTTGTTGAAGATGATACTTGTCTATCACAAGATAAATAGTAACTTTAATTATTATGGTGGTGTGGGAAACTACTTTTTAAAAGAATTGCATTCTAAATGTGTGACAGCCTAAATTAGTATTTAGGAAGTAGTGAAAGGGTTTCATTGTTAAGTTACGTTTTTATCTTCTACCCTATCAAGATTTCTTTCTTTAATTGAATGTTATTATTTTAAACCTCATAATATTTGCTGTGGGTAAAATAACAATAACTCATTAGATTCACTGCCTCTGCGTGAGATCAATAACAAAATTTCCATTATTTATTTTCCCCAAAGACCTTTAGACACTTTACTTCCAGGATAGTATAAAGGAAAAGGATTTTATAATGATTTACTTTAAAAAGATTTTCACCTCTGATATATATCCAGCAAAGCCCCTCTAGAATTGCACTGTGATAATAATAATTATAAAACAAAAATGTCAAGCAGTTATTCCATCGTGATCTGAATTTGGACTAAATTTGAAACTGAGAAATACAAGGCACACAAAACCTAACAGTATTTAAACACATTTTTGTTTGAACAAAATTTATCAACATGATGTGGTAGGAAGAACTATAAATATAAACATTTTAAGTGGAAACCCACAAGTGGAGATGAATGTACTTGCTCATTGACTGGCTAGGTAGTGTGTGTGTGTGTTTCTCTCTGTGATCACCTTGGTAAAATATATTTTTGGATGTGTTTCTAATATAACTGGACATGGCTGGTGATATGCTGACTTTGAGATTTCTATTCTGTGTATTTCATGTGAGCCCAGTGGAGGGAACTGAGAAACAAACACATAAACTTTATAAGTTTCTCACTTTATAAGAACTGCAAATGCCAATTATATAGCTAGCAAGCTAACCTTCAGCAGCATGGGCAAAAATTATAGGTTTCTTTTCTTGGTATCGTAGCCTTTAAAAGGAATTTCCATTTGTTTTGTGTGTCAATAGTTGAAACTTAATTGTAGAGGAAGAGACTTAAATATTCTGTCTTAGAAAAATCTGTAATGTCCCATAGATTTTTCGATTAAATGGATCAGATTAGAATAACTGCAGAGGACATTATTCCTTTATTGAGCAGATTACAACCAATTAAGTTGTAATTCTGAGCTCCTGTTGAAGAAATATGTCTTATTATCTATCATGACGATGGATAAGTGTCAGAGGAAAGGCAGGTGTATATTTTCTGATCACTCATCAGCTCTTCAGAAATTCCGTGTGTATGTGGAACACGCTCAGACGATATGCACAGGGAATGGCCTTTGTCACATGTGTAAATATATGTGACATGCCCTTGGTCATTCTAAGTTTGGCACCTTGGAAGGCAGGTGTTCCATGTCCTCTGAGGCACTTGGAGACTCCAGGTGGTAAAGTTTGCTGTGTTTTCCTAACACTTGCAGTCGCATGAAGTAAACCTTTCCGATACTTTGTGAGGTCATGGAGAGGTTACCTTGCCTCCGCCTTCCCCAGGGCCTGCCACACTGAAAGGCGAAACTTTCCCGTTGTCAAATGCTGCCTAGTTCCAGCAGCTGCTCACAGAGGAGCCTGTGAAGAAGTCAGCCGGCTTTGCACGCACTTCATGTTGTATATAATTCCAGTGTTAAGTTTATTGGAAGGCTGAGACTAATGTAAAACATAGTGCAAAAATGAGGTGTCAGGTGTCAGCTTTACTGCACACTTGGAAGGAGCTAAAGGTTTTCAGGATGTCTGCCTCACCCAGGAAAGCCGGTGCCCTGAGTCCCAGGGTGAGGAGTGAAAGGTGGTCTAATCTGCTCAGATGCGGCCGGGGGTGCCTGGGGACGGAGGCACAGGTGTTGTTCACCCCCAGGAACCCCTTTACCCGACTTTCTCATGACCTCCTTGTGCAGAGCCTTGGGGCTTTTGGCCAGCAGAGGTGAAACTTGCATCTATCCTAGGTTGGACTTTATCCACACCTTGGTGAGGATGAAATGAATGCATGGGGATCAGGCAGGGCTCGGCAGGATGTTGAATGGCCGAGAACTTCTTTCTTCTACTTTGATGGTACACAGCAGTGGGTGCTCGTAGACACAGATATCTAGAGAGGCGCAAAGAAAAACAATTATAGCATGAAAGATGGAGGAGACAGCACAGAATTGCTTCTCTATTGTATTTCTATTTTTTGCTACTGGTTTCTTAGTTCATTAATCTATTCAAGTATTTATTGAGTATCTGCTACATAAAACAGGCTTCATTTCTGGCAGTAAGTACCGAAAATTGCTTAAGAGCTTAGGCTGGCATCTCACCGACTTCAACCCTATTCCTTCATCCCTATCACATAACAGCTGTATGATTTTTGAACATATCACTTAACCTTTCTGAGCCTTAGTTTTCTCACCTGTAAAGTGTATCAGAAACCTCCATGGCCCATTTCTATACATATGATTAAATATTGTATGAGCCAACTTTGAGGTGGAATATTACACTGCTGAAAGAAGTATAAGATAGTTCTCTATGTAAAGATCTTCCTGGTAGAGAAACATTTCAAAAGGCAGAGAATTTATGTAATATGGGAGCTTATGTGCATGTAAAGAAATTGGATGGACAGGTGATAGTAATATTAATGATAGTTATAGGTGAAAGGGAATGTGAGAACTTGGCAGATGGGCAGACTTTTCTCTGTGTACCTTTTCATGATTGTACATTTTGAGCCACAGAAGTACATTACTTCATAAAAAGTGATATATAGATTTGTAGGTATATTGTCAGGATTCAATAAGATCAGTAAATTAAAATTCTTATTCTAAAGCCTGGCTCAAAATGAGTGCTCAAGTTATGTTTTTACTGACATTATTGTTGTGATGATGGTGATGTTGAAACACAGTTGCCTATGAGAAGTAAGCCTTTGGTGTCTAGTGGAGAAGACGGAAAAGCACAGGTTATAACTAATGTGAGGGAAGGCAGGGAGAAAAAGTAATAGGAGCATAAGCCAGATTGTACTTCAGCTGTTTGGAGCAAGACAGGGAATCTCACAGCGGTGACCAGGCTATACTTTATGACTTCTGGTTTCCGGCTTTCATTCCTTTCTTGATTAAACAAATGTATTCTTTACTGCTAGCAGTTGTTCCTTTAATCCCAACCATTGCCTCTTCCCTCATATGGGAGACACAATAAACTGCAAATTTGTGTATTTATGTATCGGAGATTTATTCAGCATTTCCATCAGTTGCCGGCTTTTTATCATGTTTTTCTGGGCCTTTTTTTCCCATTTCTTGCCTCCTGGAAGGCAGAGACTATATTAATTTAGTTTCCTTTACAGTGACTTCCTCTGACTTGGTCATTTTTGTAAATAGGAGACAGTATACACTTTTCTCTGTATCTGAGAAAGTACTCTTGTCAGCCTTCTTCTGGGGCATGGAGGGTAATTTTCTACCCCAGGCACCATTCTCTGTTGAAAGAGAATTGTTTCTCCCTGTCCCGTGGTTCCTGGCCTCTTTGAAGTGCTTGGGGCAGAGAGGAGGTCTCACTGTTGTGAGCAGCTCCCTAGTAGATGCCATGGGCTGGGGGTTATTATCCTGAAAGAGCACTAGGGGGCGCTGACATTCACAGACCTTTGGCTTGTAACAAATGCTGAAGCAAAGGTAGATTCTAGTACGAACTGAGGTGAGTTTGTTCTGGTCCCTCCTTGGCCTCTTCCATTGTCCCTGTCCTGAAGGGCAATGACAGAGTTCATAGATATAGGCCATGTCTTAGCTGTCTCAGGCTGCCATAACAAAGTACCGTAGCCTGGGTGGGTGGTTTAAACAACAGCAGTTTATTTCTCCCAGATCTGGAGGTAGCAGAGTCCAGTATTCAGGTGCTGGCAAGGCAGCTATCAATCTGAAGCCTCTGCTTTGGACTTGCAGGCAGCTGGCATCTTGCAGTGTTCTCACAGGACCTCCTCTTTGCGGAGGTTCAGAGAATGAGGAAAAAGGCAAACTCTGGCATCTCTTCTCAGGAGGTCACTCGCTAATCCTGTATTAGTCACCTTTCCCATTGCTGGGACAAAATACCCAACAATCCCCTAACTTAGAGGAGGAGAGGTTTATTTTGGCACAGTTTCCATGGATTCAGTCCATGGCTGGCCAGCTCCAAGGCAGAAACTTCATGTTGAAAAGACCTGTCAGAGAAAAGCTGCTCAACATATGGCAGCTGGGAAACAGAGAAGGGAAGAGTTCGGGACAAGAATATACCCTTGTGAGTTGTGGTCCCAGTGAGGAGGGCGATATCTGCTCAGAGCATATCGAGGGCCCGCATGATCCAGTCAATTTCCAAACATAAGACTTTTGGGGAACCTTTGAGATCTAAACAATTAAAACCCCATCATAAAGTCTCCATCCTCATGACCTCATCCAATTCTCAATCACCTCTCAAAGACTTCACCTCCAAATATCATCTTGGAGGTTAGGGGTTCAACGGATGATTTATTACGGGAGAGGGATGCGCAGACATTCAGCCCATAACACATGGGGCTGGCATTTATCAGCTTTTGAGGGGACAGTGTGTGGTGTGAGTTGTGGTGGACTTCTCCTGTTGTACAGGGTGAGCAGCCATATGCGGGGTCTTCCAGGTGAGAGGTAACGGTGTTTCTCAGGGCTCAGGGGACGATGTTTCTTGGTGCTCATAGGAGCAGTGGCCCTTGGTGCAGGATTTTAAGAAATGGTGGGATAACTAATTAAATGTTGCCAACACTATTTTTGAGACTCATTTCATAAGAAAAGAAACTTATTTTATCTTCCAGTAGCTTCCCATCAGCAGATGAATGGATAAAGAGAATGTAGTGTATATATACACAATGGAGTACTACTCAGCCATAAAGAAGAATAAATTTGAGTCATTTGTGGGAAAATAGAAGGCCCTTGAGACCGTAAATGCTAAATGAAATAAATCAGACAGAGAAGGTTAAATATCGCACTATTTCACTTCTATGAGAAACCCAAAATATAAATAATTTAAAGAAGTGCCTCATTTCTTCGAGCACCCACACTTGGCACTTGAGTATGTCCTATATCTACTTTCTTAGAAATCTTCCTCGTGTCTCTTTTACAATAAATAAATAAATAAATAATTTGAAGAGCAAAATAAAAAGAGATGGTAGGAAACAGGAAGTAGACTTTGTGGGAGAAGAATCTTGGGAAGGCAGAGAGGCAGAAGGCAAGTAAAAGTAACTAAGATGTGATATGTATATGTGCCAGTTCCCCAAGATGACTGTAATTATTATGTATCACAAACACAAGCCAATATAGAAAGAAAAAGAAACTTTAATCCAGGAGTCTGGGGATCCTCTGGCGAGCCCTAAGTTTTCAGCAAACCACAGTGAGCATTTTAGTGACATGTATCTTCCCTTTGGCTTGGCAGACCAGCTCTAGGGGTGCCATTTGGTTTGGTGTCTGCTTGCTGAGAGGTACAGGTGATCCTGACTCAGTGGATCTGGGGCTCGGATCTTGAGTTTCCCTGAGTAACATATTGTTTGTATGTAATGTAATTTGTGTTACTCCATGTTTGTACATGGAGTACAAACATGGAATACCGTACGGGGACTCTTAAGAAAACACATAGTGTCCTACTTAGTGTACCGTACGGGGACACTAGGAGACCACATGCCTTGCCTGTGGCGCTGAGTGATCTGACAACCTTGATGAAGCTTACAGGCCCATGTCTATGAAGAATTTACTAGGTCAGACCCGGTGAATGGCCTTCTGACTGCGTATCCTAAGTGTGAAGCGTACACTCAAGATCAGAAGCATCTGTCCCAGGTGGAAAAGACTGGCTACAGTTTAGTTCCAAGCCAGTTTTTCCATACCCGCTGGAAGCTGTATCTCGGGATGCTTTTCCCTTCATTTCATCGGGTCCCCAGGAAGGTATCTAGTTGTGTAGGCTTGTCTCGAGCCAGCTAACCATAGAGTGGGCTCCTATAGCTGGAAGCTCTTCCAGGGGCTTGAAAAGTTTCCCTGAGAGGACCACAAAGTCATGCTGATAGTGAGCATTTTCTCAAAAGGTACTGAAAAGAATGACAATTGGGTGATCGGAGCTCTAGTTTAGCAATGAAAGCCTGCATTCACCAGTATTGCAAATATAAATATGGTTCCACCTTCTCCCAAAGAGTAAGAAAATTGAAAATGTTCATTCAACCCAAAGGCTGAGGAAAGACAAAAGGAGCCATATCCCAGAATGAATTGATATGCAGTTCCCCATTCCTGATGTCCACGGCAAGGAGCATCGAGTTATAGCAAGTGACAGACTCTTCCCCAAAGCTGTGCTCAGTGGAGTCTGAGGAAAATAATTCTTTTTTTCCCTTTTTATGTAAGATGGGCCTTTATACATATTTGTGTTGAGGGAGAAATGAACAATCAAGTGTGTTTGTTAAAAGAAACCAGGTAAAGTATTTAGACTGCTGAGTTTTGAAAGAGTAAACGTGTTGGGCAGAGCAGATGCCCTTGAAAAAAGAGGATGCTGATCGATTGAGAGTACCTGGAGGATCACAGTTCGGGGCGAGGCAGTAATCAGGGACAGGTGAGAGGGGCAGTAGGGAGACTCTGCCTCCAAGGAGAGGCACAGACTCCAGAGAGATGGCACAGAAGTGGGCAGTGGGCCATAGATGCTTAAAGCAAAGGAATCACGAAGTGGGCTGGACCAGGCCAGGTGGAGCAGCATCTGTTCAGAGTTTCTATGTGCACAAGTCATTGACCGGATTGCTCTGAGATTCTGGGAATCCCTTGGGCAGGGAATCCTTCTGTTTTAATATGCTTACAATTATAGGGGTACTCAGAAAATTGATTAACTCCATTAGAAATAATCATGTATTATGGAGTACTGGGAATTGAACCCAGGGCCTTTGTACTGAGCTATGTCTCCAGCACTTTTTACTTTTTACTTTTTTGTTTTGCTTTGAGAAAGGGTCTTGCTAAGTCACTAAGTTGCCCAGGCTGGGCTTAAACTTGTGATCCACTGCCTAGCATCCCAGAGTGCTGGGATTACAGGTCTAGACCGTTACACCTAGCTTTAATCTAACTGTGTCTTGTTTGAATCCTAATTTAGGACTCAACTTAAAATAACTTATTATTTGGCCCGAACTAACAAACTTTTAATTGGAGGCCATATATCTTAGTAGCACTGATAAAAGGTCCACAAAGGAAAACAACACTTGAAAAGGAGGTCCTAGATGTTACCTCTAAAGGAGCTAATCAGAGGTGACAAGGCTTGGTCAGAAAGATCTGAGATTTGGAAGTCATTACGTAACCCTCCAGATTACTTTTTAACACCTTTGAGGAGTTTAATCATTAAAATGTGTTCCACTTCAGAAAACTTATGAACAAGCCGTAAAAAGTAATTTGCAATTCTCCTTTTCTCTATATCTATGCTGAATGTGGTGTCTAATTACTCCATAATAGCTTTTTGTTCTGATGATTTGTTACAAAAATAGACAAGTCCTTTATCATCATTAAACACCAGGTTTAGTATTTTTTAAAAAATCGGAATCACTTAAGTATCTTAAAAGGTTTGAAGAAAAATGACAGAGCTTTTTTTTTTTTCAGGTATGAAATTTTCAACACAATGCGTTGATATTTACAATAAATGGATTTATTCAAATGGTGTATATTTAAAGGGAAGTCATGGCACTAAAATACTCATCTCTTTAAATCACCCAACAGCTATTTAAGACAAGCTCCTGGAGGGCTGCCAGATCTCATTCTGTCATGTATATTCCCCGGGAGGATGAAATCACAGGCATTTTTGCTCACATTATTTCTGAACAGTATGGAGTATGTTTAGTTTTTAACCTGTTATTTTAGCATGTTCCACAGTCTAGCCATCTGCCTTTGGACAGCTTGGCATGAAAGGGCAGTCCTCTTCCCTGAAACCTTCACTGCTTACTGCTTTGGATTGCCAGATTCTTGCGAGAAGACCTGAGGAAGAGAAAGGGAGCCACTGGAGGAGGAAGCCACAGACTGGCTGTTGGCCCCCTCCATACTTGTACACTGTGGGCATGGCCACAGTGTACAGAAATTCTTCTGAAATAGTCTTCTTTTCAGAAGGAAGTTCTATTGATTCACAGTGTGGTCGAATTTGTTTTAAATAAGCTTGTATGCTGAGGTCTTGATTTAGGTGTTGTGGAAATGTGAAATAATGCCTGTCACAGGGCATTGGCTTTTCTATTGTAGTTAGAATTTAAATTTATAAGTGTATTAGAACAGATTATATTTCTCCACTAAGCAGGTGAATTGGGAAAAGGTTGGCAGCTGTTTTTTGTTCAGACGAAAGAGAAAGCTCTAGAATTTTAGAAAAGGAAGAGGGGAATATTTATTAAGGCTGGGAAAGGAAAGCATTATTTAATCAATATGGCAGTCAGAACTAGAAGCTTTACTCTGGATTTATCTAACACAGACACATCTGAAAAAAAATGATTTATATCAATTATATAATATGAATCCACAATGAGACTCAAGTTGTCTGAGAAATACTATCTTAATGCCTTTAATGATCCAAAAGCATAATTTCTGTTATGTATATGTTTATGATGTTGAATCATAACACTTTAGAGGTAGATGTTATTCGTGCCACTCTTTAGTTCAATCTTCTTACAATTTAAGATGTGAGAAAGCCCAAGCTCAGTGAGTTTGCTTGACTTGATTCGTGTTATAGATCCAGGTAGTGAAAGAGCTGGGACTGGAAATCTAGGCTGTCAGCCCACGCTGACTGCTGGGACAAAGTCAGAGGACAGCCTTGGGTAGTGGCCTTCTCTAAGACCCCTCTCCCCTCACCAATCTCCTGTCTTCTTTAGGAACCAGCTTACAGCAGAGCTGTGAATGTTTTACTTTTCTGCTGGGAGTCTTCATGGCTTCACATGAATGAATTTAAAATGTAAATAAGAAAATCTAAAGAATAGAAAATAAAGTTGAAACTTTCCTAATCACCATCCTGAAAGTTTTTGGAAACCTGTAATCTAACCCTGTCCTATTTCCAGTTTCCTTGCCATTCGTGTCCATCCAGAGATGTTCTGTATTTCCGCATCCCCAATTTTTCTTTGGATTCTACCGAGAGTTCCTCCTCTTTGAGACTTACTGCATTCAGTTGCTGTGGCAATTGCTTATTTCTGTCACTTTGCTTGCTGAGACCCTTGATAAAAATTTTTCTCATATTAAAATGTGTGTGTGTGTTTGTGTGTGTGTGTGTGTGTGTGTACCTAGTTTCACTGGTAAAGGACGGGGGCTGTGGTCTGTGTATATTCATGGCCTTTGTCTTATGGTTGCTCAGTAAATATTTCTGGACTTGAAATAACCTTGTTTATATCAAAAACTCTTCCCTCCACTAGCTAGAGAAGCCAGATAGCAAGTGAGAATTAACATACAACAACCTTTATGTATGTGTGTGTGTCTTCATTGTAGCATTTCCAAGAACTTCTGAGGAATGCACTGTCTCTATGTCAGAAGGCCACCCAGCACGGTGCAAAGACCTTGGACTGTGGTGTAAGAGACCTGGTTTTGAACCTGGCTTTTCTGAAACTTGGAGCAAGTTATCAGCTTCTGTTTCCTTGATTCTAAAATAGGATAACAATACTCATTTTTAGGGGTGTCTTGAGAATTTAATCAGAAAATATGAGGTGCTTGAAATAGAGGAGACATTCAACAAATAGTGATTGCTAAGAATCATCAGGAGGTATCAGGGACCCCTTTGGTCACTTGGCTGCAATGCCTGAGCATCCCATGTTTGATTATGTCTAACCAGTGTATTTTATGTTGCTGCTGTAACAGATTACCTCAAACTTAGTGGCCCAACTGGTAGAAACTTCTTAGCTCACAGGCCTGTAGTTAGGAAGTCCAGTGTGGGTCTCACTGGGCCAAAGGCAAGTATCAGCAGGGCTGGTTCCTGCTGGAGGCCCTAAGGCAGAATCTGTTTCCTTGCCTTTTCCGTCTTAGGGAAGCCACCTGCATTTTCTGGCCCATGGCCTCCTTTCTCCATCTTCAAAGTCAGAAACAGCATCTCTCTGACCTTTCGTCCTTCACCACAACTCTCTAGGGAAATATTTTTCATTTTTACAGATTCATGTGGCTAGCTTGGTTCCACCTGGCAATCTAGAATAATCTCCGCTTCTCAAAGTGCTCAATTTAATCACATCAGCAAAGTCTCATTTGCCATGTTAGACCTATTCGACACCCTTATTTGCCATATTGGAGGGTTCCAGGGATTAGAGCAAGGGCATTTCGGAAGGACTACTGTTATGCTCACCAGAGACAGACAAAGGGGTTAGAGGCCCGCATGGCTGGCTTCCTGGGAGTCCCTAGCTGGGAGATGTGAAACACTTTCAAGCCTGTTTATCAGAGGCCTCCAGACTTTTGGTAACCTGCAAAGGCCATCAGAATTCCTTTTCCTTTTCAAATCACGCCACCCTCAGTGTCCTAAACCATCCAATTGCATACTGACTACCAGTCCCAGGAGATAATGGGAGTGGTGGGAGGAGAGTGGAAAATGAGGGCTTTGATTACCCAGGCCTGAAAAAATCCATCTCAAAATAGCCATGTTGCAGCCAGTTCTTTTGAAACTCTACGTCAGGTACATTTTGTAACAACTGCTATAATATGAAGATGTCTCAAGCCACAAACTAGCTCCAGAAATGAGCTTTGTTCTTTACAGCACACTTTGTCCACAGTGCAGGCCCTTTCAAATAAGTTGATGGGCTCTCAGTAAGGAACGTCCGAGAGGGCAGAGATCATGGCGTATTCATCTTTGCACCCAGCACTGAGCGAGATGCATGGCCTGTCCTGGGTGCTAGGACAGCCTGGTGCACGGTGCACTCCTTTCTGAGATCACAGAGGAAACAGGTCTAATGGAACAGCAGGTGTAATTAAGCACTGTACTTTCCACCTGGACTCATTGTGTGCCCAGAAGAGATTAAGAACCCTAAGGTATTTTGTCCCTGCTTCCAGAATGCACAGAATGGAGACAGTTAAGCCCGTAAAACTGTGTTCTATTTCAGTTTACTGGGGATTTTGAACAAAAGTATGCGCAGGATTTAAGAGTGTCTCGTATGAAGAGGCAGGATTCTAGTTCAAGTATTTTTAAAAGAAATTACTCTAAACTTCCATTCCCATAGTACACAGCAGGGAGTAGTATTTGTGGGATGAAAGGATGACAGTATCGCTCCGTGTTTTTTAAGGGCATTCGCTTTGGGATTCGACAGGTCCAAGTTTGAATCATGACTGTGCCATTTACCAGCACTGTAGCTCTGGCCACATTGCTTCCCCTCTGTATCTTCTTTCTTAACTCCAAGAGCAAGTGTGAAAGAGTCACTTGACACAGTAAAGCACAGCTGAGGAAAGAAGCAACCTAGTTGGGTTGTTGGGGGGCTCAGCTGTACTACCTTGTGATGACATCTTCATCACTAGAGCTACACTTCTGAGATCCATCTCTCTGTCCTCTGCTGGGATAGAGGTATACCTGTGGAATTTATTTATAGAATGCTTGCCTCTGACTCATAGGCCCTGGACATGTGGATCAAAGGGGATCCTTAGGAAGGAGTAGCAAAAGCCCCCCAAACAATACAGGGTTCCTAGATGTGGGGTGCAGGGGGAGCCTCATCAGCCACATGAAAAGCCCCTTCTAGACAAAGTTTCCTTTCTGTGAATAGTAGTCTGTCATCTCAATCTGATCTTTAATCAGTTTCGAAAAGCAGCTCTTTTGATCATGAATGCCAATGAGTTCAGGCGGAGTTTTCAGGACCTGCTTTATTTGGGAAACATTTGTGCTTTGTAGACTCAGGCATGCCAATATTTTAAAGGCCACGCTGAGTGTCTTCCACCCTAGTCCAGGAAACCAGTTGGCAGAGGGCAGCAAACAAGGAACTTTTTGTGCCTCCATAATTACAGAGCAGCAGGCATTTTATAACTGCTGAGTGGACTTCAAAGTTAATTACCACTTAGAAGTCTGAATAAAATAATCCTCTGAAATATTGTGGATCAAAAATGTTTCAGTGATTTATTTATTTTTAAAGATCAGTGGTCGATCTTAAAGTATGTTAAAGATCAGTAGTAGGCCAGTACTATTCCACAGAAATATAACGTGAGCCATACATGTTATTTGAACTTTTCTAATACCGCATAAAATAGTTAAAAAGCACAGGTGAAATTAATTTAATAATAGCATTTAATTTTACCTAATTCATCCGAAATATTTTAGCATCTAATTCAATATAAACAATTAAAATGAGCTATTATCTTTTTTTTTTTTTTTTTGCTAAGCAAGCCATTGAAATCTGATGTGTCTGTATATGAGAGCGCACTGTAATTTGTGCTTGCCACCTTTCAAGTGCTCAGTGGCACACGTGGCTACGGGGCACTGTACTACACACCACAGGTGTACATGGAGGCATTGGCCTGTGACCTCTTGAATAAATATTTTCTGTGCCCAGCACGGTGTCTAACACTTGCATGTGGTTCTTAAGATGTGTTCGTCATTGAATTTATTCATTTTTTGCAATAGTTTTTTTGAGATATAATTCACATATATTATAATTCACTCATTTAGAGTACACAGTTTGCTGGCCTTTAAAAGGCAAAAGATTTATACAATCTCAAGAGAAACCAGAATATTTCACTGGCTTTTAGTACATTCACAAAGTTGTACATCCTTCCTGCAGTGCATGTTAGAATGTTTTCATTACTCTCAAAAGAAATCCAGCATGGCTTAATTGCCACCCTCTCCATACCTTCATTTCTTCTAGTCCTAGTTGCCCATTAATCTATTTTCTCTCTAGATTTGCCTATCCTGAACATTTGATATAAATGGAATCATAAAATATGTGGCCCTTTGTGCCTGGCTTCTTTCACTTAGCATAGTGTTTTCAGGGTTCATTCATAGTAGCACATACGAGCACTTCATTTCTTTTTATTGCCAGACAATATCCCATTGTATGGATATGTTGCATTTTATTTACCTATTCATCAGTTTATGGACATTTGGATCATTTCTACTCTTTGGTTATTATGAATAATATGCCTTTGCTTGTGTCCAAGTATTTGCATGGACATATTTTCATTTGTTGAGCATATATACCTAGAAGTGGAATTGTTGGATCATATGATAAACTCTGTATTTAACCATTTGAGGACTGCTAGACTGTTTTTCAAAGTGACTCAAACATTTTACATTACCGTCAGCAGTGTATGGAGGTTCTGATTTCTCCACATAATTGCCAATAGTTGTTATTATATATTTTTTTTATATATTGACATCTATCTTAGTCTGTTTGTGCTATTGTAAGAAAAAACACGGGACTGGGTAATTTATAAAGAAGAGAATTTATTTTCTCACAGTCCCAGAGGCTGAGAAGTTTAAGATCAAGGTGTCAGCAGGCTTGAATGCCTGATGAGGGCTGTACCTTGTTTCTAAGATGAGATATAGATATAGAAATAGATATAGATATAGATATAGATATTTTTAAACTCTGTAATATGCTGGAATTCCTTTTTATCAGGGAGCTCCTGGCCAAGAATCCTTAATGAAAATGACATTTATGTTTCGTGATTTGTGTTGAACTGGTGAATATCATACAAATTTAGAAGAATCTTAAACTTCCAAAGGAACTTCCTCTTCTTCTTCTAAAGGGTACGTAGTGGGGTATAATCGCCTTGACAGCTGCTGACTCTTCTTCACAAGAATCAAAATGTTTCAGGTTGTAGTCCATTTATTTATTTTTTTGGCACCTGGCATCGAACTCGGATCCTTGCACTTGCACAGCAGGTGGTGAAACCACTGAGCTAAATCCCTGGCCCTAGTCCATTTATTACTATGGAGGTGGTTGGTAAGGTGTCTTCAGCTCTTTCGTTATTTTCCTCTCCAAAATACTTGCATCATTGTAGAAGAGCCCAGCCCAGTGTGCATGCCTGCCACACATAGCCATGATGTAGGATGGTGGAAAGAGAGGAGTCATGTTAGGCACAGGCCTGCGAATGGGTGACTTAGCAAAGGTACTGCCTTCAGAAAGAAAGACCTATGCTCTGAAAGGTTCATGAAGTACCTGTAGTTCATGTTTGATTAGTTGCTTCCAGCTACTTCTGAAAAATACTGGCACTCATGTGATACAGAGTGTGGTTTAATGTTTTCAGATTTCAGTGTTGTTCACATGGTAGGGAAAAATGAATGCTCCATTTCTAGAGATGTTTCCTCATGTCTTTCCTGGGCTGCATCATTCCATGATGGAGGCTGGTGGATGTTGGCTTGGAATTTTGCTGGACCCTTCTGATGTTTGAGCTTAGAATCCATGTGAGTGCATCGTATTCATCATAATAAGCAGTTTCCAGGGTGCCAAGGCATTTTGTTGATATTAATAATATCTTAAAATTTACTTTTAAATAAATATCTATCCAAATTGCTTGCATTAATTAAGTGCCTTCTGTTTTCCGGCATTGTGTTAAGTATTTACACAGGGGTTTGATCTGTGGTCTTTACGACAGCCCGTAACTCTTGTCCCAGGGTCAGATGAAGATGCTGAGGCTTAGGAAGGTTATCTCACCTTCCTGGTAACAGAGCCAGGTTCCAGAGGCACACCCTCTACTCCAGAGCCCACCTGTGCTGGCCTGTGCTGGATTCCCTTTTGCCTTCCACCACCTCGTACACCCTCTTTTTTCATCAATTCTTGTTGGAGCCAGTGGGGAAAGCTGCACAGACCTCCATAGCTGTCATCTTTCCTTCCATTGTTCTTTCTCTTACTCTCTTGTTGGAATTGTCATCTGTTTTTCTAGCTCTCCTGTCCTTTCCCATGTCATTATCTTACCTTTGCTATTGCCCTTAATCTACTATAACAGTTACTTTTTTTTTTAAAAAAAGAAGGAATTAGTTAAGTTTTTAAAAAAAAGTTTATAGGTGGTTTCTGCAGTTAAAGCCAAAACCAACAGATATTAAAGACACAGAAAAAATGTAGTCACGAGGTCTAGAAACTTGGGGATTCTGATACGAAATCTGTTACAGGTTTGGCTCCTTGAGAAGGGGTGAGGTATATTTACCTGTTAGTCCTTTCTCTGTTTCTATGGTTTGAGCATTCACTGAGAGACAGTGTAACATATTGGAGAATCTGGGCTCTTGAAGACCCCATGCTTATGTAGAATCCCAGCTCATGTGCTTCTCTATGATCTTTGACAGCTCTAGTGAATCTCTCTGGGTCTATGCTTCTGTATCTGTAAAATTAGGTTAATAATACTGATAGCTGTCTTTTAAGGTGATTGAATGTTTGAAGGTAGTCTGTGTAAAGTGCTTAAAAGAGCACCACATATAAGGAGAACATATTAGTTTTTATATACACCTACTATGCGCTAATATTTTAACCTGGCTTTGGGACTACAATGCACATAACATTTCCGGCATCATGGTGTTTTCAGCTTAGTTGAAGAGAAAGAGAGAAGGAAAATGACAAGTGTATATTAGTGTACAAACGAGATGTTCACGTAACTCGGGAGCATAGAGCAGAGGGTCTTAATGAAAGATCTTGGTAATGTTCACTATAGAATTGAGAAATGGAAGAGATTGCAAATATTCTCTGGTCAAACCCCTTTGAAACCCAAAGAGCTTAAATAATTTGTCCAAGTTTATTCAGGACCAGACCAGACCAGACCAGAACCTCTTCCTTCTGGAATTGAGGCTAGGCTAGAGGATATTATGTCGTCAAACTGTCTCCTGTAAGTTTTGGCCCAGTTCATGATGATTGCCAACAATGCCCAGTTTTGGGGGCAGCGTCTGAGAACTAAGACTTTAATTGTCTCAGGCTCATGGAAGCTCTCCTGTTAGTAATTTATGCCAAGCCATCAGAATAATGATGATGGCCTTTGTTTTATGTTTACCTTAAAGTTGTCCAGCCTGATAATGATCAACTGGCCAAGGGAGAGATTTATTCTGCTGGATATTTGTAAATACCTAGTCTGAATTTAGGTTGGTAACCAATCTGATTAAAACATGGATCTCACAGATCTGGATGAGAAACAAACTCTGTGATAAAATTAAGCTGATGACTTGAAAATGGAGATGAAAGAGTATGTTTCAGGAACTGTACATTGAGTAGATGGGGGAGTAATAGAAATTTATTCAAGAAGACACTTTAACCTTAAAGGTTTAGGATGGCTTATAAATTATCTATAATGGGAAAAATTCTTTACCAGTGAGATAATATTTTGGGGTAAATTTGAAAATCACAGGCTGTATTATGGATATGTTTGTGGATGTATGTGAATTTCAGAGGATGAAGTTTTTGCGGTGAATGTAATTTAGCATAGATAAGATGAAAAATAAGCTATATGCAATAGGAGCCCATTTGATATAATGTGTATAATTTTAAACTTAAAACCACTGTGTTTTAGCACTGGAAGGGACTTTTGAAATCATCTAATATAAATTATTTTGTCGATGAAATGACTGAATCCCAGAGAATGTGAGTGGCTTTTGCCTATAATAAAAAATAGAGTTCAAGTATTTAGATTACTGTGTTTGGAGACATTTTGGAACATAAGGCTTGATTTCCATGGAGTCACATTCAGTATTTTAACAGCAGTGGTTTTATAATGGGATTTCTTCTGGATGAGACGCCAACTCTTCAGCCCTTTGTATATGTAAATGCTTAATAAAAATACTCTGGGACTCCTAATTAATACTCAATTATTTAAGTTTAAGGAAATTAGAAAAATATTTTGTCAGATTCTTTTTTTGTTTGGCTTATTAATGTGGCTTCTTATGATGTCTCAGCAGCTTCAAAATAATTCAGAGAAAGTATGCTACTCTTTTCAAAGAAAAACACTGGTTGCTAGAGAGATTGAGTTTAATATAGTTTCATATCATGGAGATTTTAATAATGCAGTCTAAAGTATTTGTACATGAATTCATTAAGCCCAGATTAGACTTATTATAATTACTCAAAAAGTAATTGAATTTAAGAGAAAACACTTTAAATGGTTATAAAATACCCTGTTAGCTGGCAAGCCATACTGCATTACTTTATCAGCTCCATAAAGTACTAGCAGACTTGAACATAACTTTCATAGTATACAGAATGCAATCATAAAAAGTATTATTCCTAAATCTATTTTTTATGTTCTTTCAGTAGTTAGGAGCTTTATCCCTCAGTGCTAGGAATGAGATATACTAGGGATAGAATGTCATAAAAATGTTAGAGACTTTTACTAGCTCCTGTCCCTTGCAGTGCCTGCCCGAGTCAGTATAGGTTGATGGGTTATCAGGACAGCACCCAAGATTGTTGTTTGTAGCACATTTTCTGAAAAATGTAGTAGGAAGATATTTCAGGGTTTTTTTCCTTATCCACAAATAAAAGACATTTATTGAGCACTGAGTGCCTTCAGAGGTACAACAGTGACAGGCAAAGTATTGGTCTTCATTTCTAACATGATAAAGGTGAGGGAAGGCCAGGAGCAAGGAAAATGATAGAACTTCTCCAGCCTACATCCAGTACAAGACAGAGGAAAAAATAAAAGAGAGATGAAAGGCCTTGCAGCATCAAAGACTGGGTTAGTTTTTGGCATTGAGGCCTTTGGGTTAGCCCTTAAAGCTTTTACCAGTACTCACTTGGGCTCCATTCAGATGGAATTGCCTGTGTGTGCCCGGAGGAAGTGGCAGAGTCATGAGTATTGGCTTTGTGGCCACATGGCTGCCTAAGCTGTCTGGCTTTGGAGACTCTGAAAACTAATCACAGCCTGATATGGTGCCACTGAGGCCAAGCTGGAGCTCTGGAGGAGGAGTGCATGGTGATTCTGGCCATGTTCCAGCAGTGACAGACCTGCACCTGCACAGGAAGGGGCTCTGCTTAAGTGGTTTGTTGTGCTCAAACTTTGATTTATTTAATAAAGCAGTAGAACTCTTTCCTCAGGCAACTTCTCCCTAGCACCCTACTGCAGGGAGCAGAGCTGGTCTCCAAAGGGCAGCCAGTTCACTTACTCCATGTCATTCCTCCCTTTGTGGACTCTTAGTATTATGGCTGTGTCTAGATGTCCCCCTAATGCCTCAGGCAGTCATAGGTGGGGCTTTTACAGAGGTGGCTGAATCTAGAGTGTGTGATTGATCCATGGTGCAATGCTAGAATTAAGGGTGCTAGGATTAAGGGTGGGTGATTACTAAGTCAGTCCACTGATTAGTTTGGCACCACCCCTAATCCCAGTAGCCTGAATACAATATAAAGTTTGTCTTGTCTCTTGCTTTCTTTGCTACCTTCTGCCCACCATGAATTATTTCTCCTCTGTGATGCCTGTTTGCCACACCACCCTGCCTTGGAGCCAGCTGAGTATGGACTGAAACCTGAACAAACTGACCCAAATGAACCTTTCCTCCCTTAACTTTGGGTGTCAGGTATTTTGTTCAGCAACAAGAAAAGTAACTAAGACACTTAGTCAACAGGCAGCGTGGCTGCAGAAGCCACTTAAGTGGTGTCCTTAGGAAGCAGTGAGAGGCCCAGAGGAGACAGGCAATGCCAGAAGCAGAATGGCCCTGAAAACAGAGACCAGGCCCAGCGATTCTGAGACCCCTGACCTGTTTCATCCTTGATGTGTGAAGGTAGGGTGCTATTGGACCTGTAATCTCAAAATTTAAGAATAATTTATTTATAAGGTAATATTTGAGAATTGCTCTGGAGTTTCTTAATGATATGTAGCTACAGGATGATAGAAAGGAATTTAAATAGTTATTTTAGTTTAATGAATTTTTCTCTTATGATCCCTCTTAGAGTCCTATCTAATTCACAGAGATTTTTCAAACAGTAGATCTTCAATGAAGGATACAGTAATGTGAATAATAGAATTTCAGTTTATAGAAGATCTTCCATATGCAAATTCTTGTGCACTTTTGTATGCATCACTTCATTTAGTCTCCATGTAATTGATGAGGTAGTACAAAAATTAGCTATTGTTATTGGCATGTTGCTAATGAAAAAACTAAGGCTTGGGAAGACTGAGTAATTTGTCCTAGATTGCACAGCCAGATATGGGAACAGCTCTTACTTTAGGACCTGAGTGTTTTGTTACCTTGTTCTATTGCTTATTATAATAACAGGAACTTTCATATAGGAAATGTATATCATAAAACAACCAACCTATGCTGAGTACTTTACATATACTAGTTGTTTGAGTGGGAATTCTGAAAGTTTAATTTTATTATCCTCATTTTACAAATGAGGAAACTAAAAATCAAAGAATTTAACAACTAGCCAAGATGACTAGGAAGGTGTCTTAACCAAAGTTGAACTGAGTATTAGTAGACTACGAAACCCTTGTGTTTCTTGCTGATTAAATTATACAATTTGATCCTCATGATATCCCTTTGGAGAGGGAAAAGCTTATCCTTACCTCTCCATTTTATAGATGAGAACATAAGATATAAGAGGTTGAATGATTACACTGGGTTTCTACTTGGAAAAGGCCTTGGACCTGATCCCAGATTATTGAGATACAGTGGCTATCTGACATGGCACTGCCCTAGTGGGACTGGATCCTATCTGGGAGAGGAGGTATTAACCCTGTTCTCTCTGGGAAGTCCACCAGCATTTATGGACCTAGGCTTTGTCAGTATAAAACAGAGTGACTCCGGAGAGCTGATACTCAAGATGGGGGAGGCATTGGTGTGTTATACTTTTCAACATAGAAAAGAAAGAATTCACTTCCAGATACTAGCAAGTAAATTTTACAGGCTGAATTCTTTGTATCCATGTTCAGGGCATGCTGGGTTTTGAGTGAGGGGGCAGCTCAGCTGATCCCAAAATTGACTTTAGATAATGGAAAACCTGACTCCTCTTAAGGAAGCAGCATTCCTTCCACCTGTTCCCTGGGTCCCATCCTTAGCCTTGGTTAGTTAGGTCTCAGTAAAATTTACAGTCCTTTACTGTAAAAGCACTTGTACTTGAAAAGGAATTTTCTTTCTGTAGCTCAAACCACAGGAGGACTCGTAAGACAGCTGTCTCCCCAGGTGAGACTTCTTAAATGGGAGTTAAGTGCATGCATTTTCAAGAAACTAAACTCCCCTCATATATAATTTAACCTAGAAAAGAAAGCAAAATTGAGAGAGTAGTATGATTACATTGTTTGAGAACTAGTAACTTTACCTCCCCCAGTTTTCTGGAAGTCATGCATACTTTCTTTTTGGCATATCTTGAATGCTGTGGGGTGTCGGCTAAGTGTGATATTGTAATAACAGTGAGGGTTTCTCTACCATGGTTATGGACTGTGGATTGAAATAGTAAATTATTCCTAGCAGACTGAATGGGCAATAAGACTGTCATCTACTTCTCCTCATAAAACAAAGCAATAGATAAATAAAGGAGATCCAACTCACTTAACCCGAGTGGCTCTGTGCACTGCTAATTATTAACCCGGGCATAAGAGAGGGGTTCACCCAGCGTGTAGTTAAATCATTTTTAATCGAGGTAAACACTAGCCATGTGGATGAGTACCACTCAAGAAAGTTTTTAATCAGCAGCGTTTAGGAATCATCCAGTCTAATTGCCATAACTTATTAATAATAATAAATAATCTGGTCTTTTTATGGCTCCTGTCTCTGGAGGACCCAGTGCATTAAAGATCTCTAGGGTGTGAATCTCTAAGTAGCTGTAGGGGAGGAGTAGGTATCCTCAGTACTCATTCCTAACAGAAGAAATTGGACATCAGGGCTAAGAAAGGCAAAGCTGAGCTCCTTCTTTTTCCTTTTCTTCTTCCCGCCTCTGAATTACCAATTTACACATGCCCTTTCATCTCTCCCTAGGACCAGAAGGGCTCCAGGGGTTGGGGGGGGGCCTGGGTAACAGGCTTTCTTTGTTCACGTGAATGATGGGGGTTGAGGTTTCCTCCCTTGGGAAGTGAGTATGAGCAGAGCTCTGTCTGAAGGAGTTCATTTCCTCTGAGCAAGTGTCCCTGGCATCCTTCGGTCTCAATCTGATTGTGGCTGGAGTGATCACTGGCGACTCCCAGCTCTGTACTAGAACGGTTCCAGTTTCTGTAAGGGCAGAAGAGATGGCACTGTCTTGTTCTCAGAGTGAATCTCTGCAGCAGCATTTGGGATAACGTTTGTATAAATTACCTGGCTTAACCTTCCCAACACCATGGTGTGGGTATGAGAATGTGCCTGCCTAGGTTGTCAACAAGAAAATGCGAGCTCCAGGACTGCAGCCCGTTGACTCTTAAATCATTCTTTGTTTAGACGGAAAGGGGAGTCCCACACTCCATTGCAAGGCTTTTTAATTTTTATAAATGACTATTTCTGATGGTTTGGGACTTGTGGGTCATAGACATGAACTCCAGAATAGAGGATATTACAAGGATATTTCTCTGGCTAATAGCCTCTGATTTCCACAATTTTTCAGGAAGTTAAAGTGTAGCCAAACTGCACAGAAACTATTTTCTTCTCACTTATTTCTCATTCTTCTGTCCATGTCCTGAAGCCTGAGCTGTGTAGCTGTTTCACTTTAGAAAAGTGAAATTTTAACGAAGGTGCAGGAACCATTATTATATAGAGCAAAAAGTTAAATGATGCTAGGAATGGAATGATTTATACCACAGACCGCAGAGACATAAATTTAGAGTGTAAATTACAAGACAACTCATGTGCAAAATTGTTGCAATATTTAAACTACTGTTTATGAAAATTTACATTTGAATAAAAAGGTGCAAAGTGTAAAAAGGTTGGGAAAGAGTTTTGAAAAAATCCAGAATAGCTTATATGAAAATCAGGAGAGTTTTGGGGGAATAGAAGGTATGAATAGTAGTCTATTCAGATCTGCCTATTAAAGTGTGAAATACACAATATAATTGGAAGGAATAAGTTCACTGAATCTGTCTGAATTGCCTTCCTCCCTACCAATTGATACTTCCCAGTGATTCAAATAAGGACTGAATTTCTAAGGAAGTGCTCCTCGTCCAAAGCCATGGTGAAGAAGTTGAGGACTCTGGATGGATGTTGAGACTGGATCCGTATTTGAAAGACTAATCTTATTTCACTGATGTTTTCCAGGTTGGAAATTTTTGTCTATATTCATTAGAGAGGAATGATAAATCTCTAATTTGTACTTTGCTAATAATAGTGATGAGCTTTTGTGCTTCGTTAAGGTTAAATGTGTCTCATGTAGTCTTGGCTCAGGCCTCAACTCCATGTGTGACCTTGGGAAAAATTTCTAACTTATTTGGGACTCAGTTTCCTCCTCTGTCAAATGAGGGGGTTGGAGCAGATGACAGCTGTGGTAGACCACCACGCTTTGTTTCCAAGCCATCCAAGCAGTCAGGGCCCAATAATGGGATTAAGACACCTTACTTTTGTCCTCGGGAGCTCACGGTCTACGTAAATAACTAATTATAATATGAGCTATAATTGCAACATGCACAAATTACTCTCGGA
This sequence comes from Heterocephalus glaber, assembly GCF_053883595.1. Taxonomy (NCBI): domain Eukaryota; kingdom Metazoa; phylum Chordata; class Mammalia; order Rodentia; family Bathyergidae; genus Heterocephalus; species Heterocephalus glaber. The sequence continues at coordinate 68,101,093 of NW_028258320.1, forward strand.
GCACAGAGGCAGAAACAATGAATTCCCTCTCTGTGGGGACAGACTTCACAGTGATTGTGACATTTGAATGCAAAGTAGGAAGGCTCCTCCAGGTGTGCAGGCTGGTCAGAGGATGGACGATTCAGACTGTGAGGGCGAAGAAGCACGCACAGGCGAAAATGATATATTTAGGGAGCTACACATGGTCCTCTTGGTCTGTGAGCAGTGACATCTTACTGCTGGGTCAAAATTTGTACCAATGATGAATCACTGATGCTAGAGAGTACTGTATAGTGTGTACAGTTGGCTCTTTGTATCCTAGAGTGATTGGTTCCCAGGTCCCCTGTGGATACCAACCTCTGCAGATGCCCTGTCCCTTATATCAAATGGCATGATATTTGTTATTACCTACACACATCTTCCTGTATACTTTAAATCATCTCTAGATGACTTATACTACCAAATGCAAATGCTACACAAATAGTTCCTATACTGTATTGCTCAGGGAATAATGACAAGCAAAAAAGACTTGCACATGTTCAGGACAGACACAATATTTTTTAAATTTTCAATCTGCAGTTAGGAGAATCTGCAGATACAGAACTCAGAGATACAGAGGGCTGTCTGCATAAATTAAGCAGAGTCCAGGTTGCTTTGCAGTGGCACTAATGTGGCCCATTTCCATCCTAATTGGCTTTCTTGAGTGTGGGAGAAAGGGTGGTGTTTTAGCCAAGGCCCTGAGAACTGTGAGCCTGCAGTCTTTCACCTGTGCCACAGCTGCTGCGCTGCATACGTCCTTGGGTGCATTGTATTGCTGTGAATGACACTTCTCATGGGGATCATGTGTGTCCACGTGGAATGACACCCGCAGCCACAGGTTTTCTGCTTGCCATCTGTCAACCCACCAGTTGGAAGTTTCATCTGCTCTCTTCATGGGCCCTTGACTTATTGGGATCTTGCAGGAACTGATGTTTCTGGTGATGACTGAAAATTAGACACCAATAATGCAGTTCATACTTAGTTTATAAATGAAATAATTTTAGTTTTAAATTCAGGTAATAAATGTAAGGTATCTTCATTATTAAAGATCAGAATAATGCAGAAATCTTATATATGATAATATCCCAAATTTCACATACTGACAATAAACTATTTCTGTGACCATTGTCACAAATGTCTTCTTATGTATCCTTACACATAGACACAGGTACATAAATTCAGGAACGGAATTATATGTTCCATTTTTCTGTCTTGATTTTTCATTCAAAAACAACTGCTGTCTTCAGCCATCTAAATGGCTGCATAATAATCCATTGTGTGGAATACATTAGTTTTGGTTTGATTCTCTGTTAATGATCAGTTTAGGCAAGATCCAATGTTTTGCCATTAAAAACAAAACTGTGGTTAACATTCTTGTAGATTTCTTTTATAACTATATTTCATTGGATTAAAGTCCTAGAAGTAGCATTGATGGGTCAAAGAATGCATATTCAACATATATATATATATGTATATATATGTATGTATTTATATGTATTATATAGTTGAACTACCTTTTAGACCTTTTTACCAGCTTACAGCCCCACCAGCAGAATAGAAAATGGCTCCTGCCTCGGTGGTGCCGTGTGTGTCTGTTCTGGTGTCCTCTCTGTCTTGAAGCTATTGAATGAGAAAGCGTGAGTAGATGAGAACACTTTTGGGATGCTTGAGAGGCACTATTAACAGGATAGGCTCACGTGTACATTGGAGATGTCCAGAAGTACTGGGAAAGTACTTGGCAAGTATACATAAGCTTGCCACAGGATATGTATAAAAACATCCATCACAATTCTTAATTTACTAACATTGAAATAATCCAAATAACTACCACATTCAAATGGAGAAATAAATTATAGTATAATCATACAGTGGAATTCTTTGTAACAGTGAGAATGAATGATCTACTATGTGCTACAGTGTGAATGGCTTCCATAATTGCTGTCAACCAAAGATACCAGAAATAGAAAAGAAACTTCAGGCTTTATCGGTCCATTTATACAAAATTCAAAGATAGTCAAAGTGTATTGATGCTATTAGAAGTTATGTTAGTGACTTTGGGTTTTTTGTGAGATGTAGTTTATTAGTGCCAGAATGCTTATAGCATATAATGCTATAATATTAATGCATAGAGCAGCTTTTCAAATCTTTCTTTAAACAAATACATTAATATTTTGTATCTTTCTAACAGACTTTGACTTAGGATTTACTGTGAAAACATAATGTTTATATGATTTAAATATCATAAGCCTTTTTATGTTCATTCTTTTACGTGCCATTGTTGTTATTTGTAAATTAATTAGGTACCTTAGTAGTGGGAAAGAAGATGATTTTGGAATCACAGACTGGGGTTGAATCCTGAGCCTCACTTGCTCCTCTATGGCCTTGGATGAGTTACTTAACTCTTTGGAGCCTCAATTTCCCCATCTGTAAAATAAGAATGATAATAGAGTATATTATGCAAGCTGATTGTGAAAATAATAATATCAACGTTAATAATAACCACCAAATTTTCTGTGTTAACTATCCGCTAGACACTGATCTAAACCCTTAAATATGTGATGCTACACATTGAATGTTAATTTAAAGTTAATTTAAGGTTAATATGCTTACCTCTTTTGTGGTTTAGGGAACTGTAGGTCACAGAGTTGGTCAGTGTTGAGCTAGGATTTAGACCTGGGCAGTCTTCTTCCATAACATGTACTCTTAACCCCTGCCTCCTGCTTTCAAGGGGTACTGTGTGAAGCATGCTCAGCAGTCAGCATATATTAGCTGATTATCACATTGTCCTTTTCAATATTATTAACAGTATTTTCCACTCTCTCTCCCCTCCCTTCTCCGCTGTTTTTTCTCCCTCCTGGCAGATGTTTTTCAGCAAGGTAAGTTTTACTACTTCTTTTTCTTTTTCTTTTTTTTACTTGCTCTTCCATTGCTGTGTTCTTTACATTATGTGGCTTTGCCTTTTTTGTGGACATGTCACATGGACTTTAGGGGCCTCTATGAGAATAGCGACCTAAAGTGCCATCAGCTTTCCTGGTCCTCTGCTGTCTGGTCTCTGGTTCTTCCTGTGAACCAGGCTTGGGTTGGGGGAGGGCTGGGCAGTTTGGGCAGGGATGAATGAGGAAGAGCCTATGACGAGGAGCACGTATCTCTGGAGGTGGCTCAGGTACAAGGTCCTTGTTCCTCAGGGCTCCTGTGTTGGGGTCAGTGGGTGTCTTTGCGGAGCAAACATGTCACTGACGTGAAGGTGTGGCAAGACCATGGCTGGCCGGCCACTTTGTGCCCTGCAGCCCAGCCATGCCTCACAACCTAAGTGAATTTGCCATAGAATCAGAATAAGGTGAGGTTGTTTTGCCAGCCAAGGTCACGTGTTCTAGGGGCTGAAAACCACAACTTAACTCCACACCATGACTTTGGGCCCGTGTTTTAGCCTCTGTTTAGGTTGCAGAGCCACTTTACTCTGGGAGTAGAAGGAGATTCATGGGTCATGACCTCACGGAGCCTTCTAGACATACATTTTGGGTGGGGGAACTCCATTTTCATCTCAACTTGCAACCATTGGGTAAAAGTGGCAGGGCTTCAGTGATTGTATTCAAGCTAGGAAATGTGTTTGTAGCAAACATCTGCTGTGTGTTTGTGGAAACCAAGGCTGGTTTAGAATAAAAATGACTAGTTTAAAAATACATCCAGGCATTCCATAAATAGCTTCCAAATACTCTTACAGGCTTGGTATTTTCCCAACTGTTGTTTCACCCCAAACATGCAGTACATATTATGGAGAATATCTGCTCTCCGATAGAAGCACAGTTGTGGGTAACAATGAGGGTTCTGTTGTGTTGTCTTTTAAGAGTCTGGAGTCATAGACCTACTTTTATAAATAATTCATAAATCCCAACAAGCTATAAGTAATAAGTTCCATTTGGCTAGAGACTAAGAGATGAGCAAAATTGAAAAGGTGCCATGACTGTTCATATAATGAAAGTGCTGCTGTCAGGGCCTGTTGCCGCAGTGAGTTTTCTTCCTTGATAAATTGGGGGTTCAGTGAGCTGCTCTGGGAGGAGTATTTTTTTTCTACACGCTGGAATGCAAACACCACCTAGTACTGAATTACATTTCTCTCCTTGAAACACAAAATGTTTGAGTTAGAAAAGTCTTTCTAGAATTTGTGCTCTGAGGCTCCTGGCAAAGAGGGACTTGAAAAGCCTTGTATCAAATGTGATTTTTCTACATACACTGGCAAGTGTTCCTGGGTATTGTAAATGGTATAAAAATGGCTTATCAGACTGCCTGTGTCAAATTTGCCTCCTTTTTTCATCAGTCATTGACAGGATTTGCCTGTCAGTAGCAATGATATGCAGAGCAAAAGTTATAATCGTCTACAAACCACTGGCTATTGAGACTTAATAGCATCTGCCAGAGACTGAAGCCAGGAGCTACCCACTGCCCTGTGTGATGGTGGGTGGCAGCTCCCTGATAAGGTATTACTGGCTTTCAAATGGAGAGAACTGAACTTCCCTTTGTGAGTTATTTACATGGCTTATAGGACCGTTTCCTATGGAGACACATTAACAAAAATGATGGTTAAGAGTTCACTGGCTGGCACTCCCTCCTTCCCTTTGTTTTTGACCATTCTGCCTATGAAAATAATGCTCCATACAGTGTTCAACCAGTGATAGTCACAGGAGACAAAGAAAAAATGTTCTGTGCCTCATGGACAGAATCTAAAAAAGTGATCTCCATAGCATCTTTTGTGCTTGAAACTCTGTGGTGGAATCGTGGCATTAACCTGAAACATGGGGGTGATGAAGTGTGCTAGAAGTAACCAAGCAGAAAAGTATGTGGCTTCAAATGAACAGAGGCCACTGGATCGTCTTCTGAAGCCCGTGTTATGGACGGTGGCAGCTCGGAGTGGTCCTGCCCTCCACAGTGTGCCTGGGCATCCAAAACCTGCTTGCTTTGGTTTGGCCACAGAGTTGGGCAGGTGGGAAGATGCTGCTTTGGAGATGTGTGCTTCTGGCAGCCAGGGGAGGAGGCCTGTCTGCCGAGAGGAGTCCCTGTGTGTTTGTGCTGCTGTGCACTGTGGCAGGCAGAAGAGGGAAGCAGGCTTGCAGTTGACAATATCAGACACTCTCAGAGGAAACACAAGTTATTTCCTCTGGATTGTATTATCTTTTATTTCACTACAGATCAATCTTGTTACAGTAGGTGACAGCATAGCAGCCACTGCTGGGTTTTTCTCTATTGTGTCCCTGGTGCATGAATGGAGGAATGTGTTTCTACTCTGCTCCTGTGATATTTTATTGCTTGTCTTGGTTCTTTCATCTATAAATGCCACTTGCTGTGGTATTGAGACCACAGGGTCTGAGCACCATCAAGGACCAGTGAGTCTACAACTGGGTATTTCTAAATAGAAGTCTAGGGTCCCAGAGCCACATTTTCAAGGAGGCTTAACTGAACTATATCCCCTACTGTCCACGGAGCTCATGAGCCATTGGGTAGCTCTCACAAATTCCAAAGTGCCATACAATTGCTCTTCACAACATCAACTGCAATTTGAAATACTGTATGTGCACATGTGTCTAAAATCTCGAGTTTTAGAGCACTTTTATGCAAATCATGAGAGTGCATGTGCTATCTCTCCCCTCCTCACCATGCCTCATTTGAAGTTACTGAAGCACTTTTTGAATGCTCATCCGTGAACTCAACCTTCTTTCTGAAATCGAACAGAAACCAATCGAGTGGATTAGAAATCAGAGCAGTATCACTCAGTGGGGCATTTTAAAACCTAAGTGGGTGTAGTATAAAGATTTTACCATTGAGTTAATTCTCTCTGCACTGTCAACTGAAGTCCCTGAAAGACTGAGACAAAAGAGGCACAGCCTTTCCCTCTCCCCAGTTCTAACCTGGAGCTGGCATCTCGCTCATGCACTCTCTTCCAGCTCAGGTGGTTTGTAGTATTTCGCAAACCCAGTGCACAGTGTATTTATTCTGAAGCTGGTAAGGCACTTTCCGGACCTTGAGGACAGGGAAGTGAACAAAGACAGCAGAAGATTCTTTCTCATGGAACTCACAGTCTAGTGTGGAGGCATTTGGTAGCCAAGCATGCAAAGAAATTAAACAAGGTAAATTCAGAAAGGATAAAGAAGAAACTTTCTTAGGGTGATAGGCTAGTGGCAAGGAAAGCTAACTTGGGTAGTGTGGCCAGGGACTGACGTAATGGATGAGTTATTGGACAATCTAGGAGAATGGCAGGGGGGTATGCAAGGGTAAAATAGATGCATCTGAGAGTGTGGCACAAGAGAGTTGCTTGGAGTGAACAAAAAAATGGGGAAAAACTGAGGTCCGGGGATTGGAGAAGGGAGGTGGTCGTTCTACAGAAGAATGGTGTGGTGTCATTCTGGCTGCTGTGAAAATGCACAAGAATGGTGTGTGATACCTGAAAACCAGGACCTAGGCTAAGTGCTGATTAGACCAAGGGCGTATCTGCTGCCCTTCAGGACTCTCTGCTGTCCTGGGCCATGGGACTGGTAGACACTCCAGCCAAGTTGGCTCTGATGATGCCTGCTTTCTGCTTATTTTATCCGTGGAGATTCTCAAGCTTATGACTCACACTTTCTCTTAGGTTTGGCATGGTATACTCTTCAGGGATATCATTGAAATATTTCTATATGTGTCTTCAGATAGTAAAAGCTACTACTCTCCAGGGCATACGTACCTACATGTATTGTTTGTGTTACATTTTACATACATATACTTTTCTCCACTGCATATATAAATATTACAGTTGCCCCACTATATTTCAGGGTTCAGTATATGCATGGATTCAACCAACTGCAGGTGGAAAATGTTATCAGGCCTACATTAGTTGCATCTACACTGAATGTATGTAGACTTATTTTTCTTGTCATTATCCTTTAAATAATAATGCAACAACTGTTTACACACCACTCACATTGTTTGAGGTACTATGAGTCATCTAGAGATGATTAAAAATATACAGAAAGTGTATATGTGTTTAGCTTATATGCAAATGTTATACATACTGTTTTATATAAGGGGCTTGAGTATTCTTGAATTTTGGCTTCTTCAGGGGGCCTGGAAACAAACTCCCATAAATACCAGTCAATGATGGCTGTATGTGAGAAAAATATCTTATGTCTGTATTTTCGACTTTTGGTGCATATAAGAGAGAGAAAGGATAACAAATTCCGTTGTCTCCAGGGCCCCTGGCAGCACAGGAAGAAGTGCTTGCTGTGAGCAGGGGTGTGGCCCCTGGAGACCTCATGTCCAGTTGTCCAGGGCAGTTAGTCCCCAGCTCCACAGATAAGGACAGGTAGTATCCACGATGGACAGATACCCAAGATTTTCAAGAGAAGCCAGAGTTCTGGGAGTATATGCAAAACTTAACAATTTTTAAATTCTTAATTGAAGCTTACACAAACAAACTAAACCTAGCTGTGGTCCAAAAGTCCTCTTTTCTCCTATCAGTAGCCAATCCTCAGAGGATTTTTTTGCTCACATCAGGGCTGCTGTCTTTTGTGTCTTAGACAAGTTGCTTTGGTGTCTGGCCTCAGCTTTTTCATCTGTAAAATGAGAGAGTTGAAAAAAGCCCTGACATTGTTGGCTTCCTGCTGTTACTCTATTTGGAGAATTTTTAAGTGGACTTGGGCTCACAGAGTAGAGCTATGTCCTTTGTACAGGTTTTGGCTAGTCTCTGGAGGACCAAGGTGGAAGCAGAAGGTTCCTAGTGGCTAAGACCTAAGGTTAAAGAATATGGTTCAGAAGTGTAGCTGACTCACATGGCCATTTTGAATGTCAGCTCTTTCCCACATGAATGGCTACTAGAATTCACAGTGGATGGTAGTGCTTTTATTAATTTGAAGAGAACAATAAATCATAGTTTGTTACTGGCAGCTTAGCTAAGCTTGTTAATTGTTGGGGTGGGCTTGTGGTGACAAGAGACCACTACTATTTATAATAAGCTTGAGCTGAGCTCTTTTGCATATTTTGAACTTAGTGGCCAAACTTCTGGGGCTTGATCTTATGTTTTCCTGATTATTTCAGAAAATCCATCTATTATAAAGAAAGCTGTGATCCCTTAGCCATGAATTATGGTCCCCCTGGTAATGTTTTGCATTATGAAATGTTATTTTCTTTATGAATGTAGGATTTGGGTAAATGAATTAAATCTGTTGTTACCATTTCCAGGCAGACTTTCCAAGTTGTTATATGATGGTTAAGTAGGAAATGAGGGAAATGCATTAACACTATGTGGTAGAAAGTGGTTGGTTCTCTGATCACACTTTGCATATGCTAATGCTTGCTGTGTATGTATATCATCTCCTTATCTTTGCAGTAATCAGTAGAATATTTGGAACCACAAAGGAAGTACATCCATTTTTCCAGCACAAACTAAACATTACCACTTAATTTTACATATATCCACTTTGTGTGTGTGTGTGTGTGTGTGTGTGTGTGTGTATGTGTATGTGAGATGATTCTTTTCCTCATGGAAAAGAATATGATGAAAAGATGATTCTTTTTCCTCATGGAAAAGAATAACCAGATTTAAACAATAATATGTGCTGTGATGCTTTATCACATTCTGCATGGGTTGTGCACAGCTGTCTGTTCCCTGCCAAGTGACCATGTCAGGTGGATCTTTATGACAGTTCACCATGTGCCTATTCTAATCCAAAGGCATGCGCTTGGGATGAGGTCTTAGAGTCTCTTTCCCCAGTAACTTGCATTTCATAATTACCTGATCAGTAAAGGGGAACACTTTTAGATTCTTCCGTTGAGATGGTTGCTACAAAGAAGAGTGGTTTGTCCTTTTAACATTGTTATTGGGACAATGCCAACATTTGTTACCCCTTACATTGCAAACATTGGGCTGGGAAATGTGCCTGTCATTGAGTTTACCATCAAATTGTATGAGGAAATTATAACCAATAATACCAGTTCACCAAGGACAAAGCTGAGGCATACAGTGGAATTGTTCTAGCGATAGTTATAGAACTATTTATGGAAGAGCCAGGATTATTTTTAATTGATATATTTTATTTTGTCAAATCATTTTAGAGTTATGAAAATTATAACACAGCATAGAGAGTTTTCATGTACTCTGTTCCCAGTTTTCCCTATGATTAGCATTGTGATAGTATTTACAGGTGGGACTTTAGGAGGTGATTAGGTTCTGAGGACTCGACCCCCATGAATGCGTTTGGCGCCCTTCCTGAAGAGGCTGGAGGAAGTCATTTTTCCTTTTTGCTAGGTGAAGACACAGCAAGACTCAACCAACACTGAATCTGCTCACATCTCAATCTTGGACTTCCCACCTCTTAACCCTATTACACCGGGGATTAAGTTTCAACATACAAATTTTGACGAAACAGATATTCAGACTATAGCAGATTATTTCTCAGGTTTCCCTTGTTTTTTAATGACTTTGACTGTTTTTGAGCAATACTACTCATGTGTCTGGTAGGATGCCCTCCTTTTTGGAATTTGTATGATGTTTTACTTATGATAAGACTAGGGTTATGGATTTGGAGAAGGAAGATTACAGAGGTAAAACACCATTTTCATCACATATCAAGGGCACATACTACCAACATGATTTATGATTATTGTCATTGATCTTGATCACTTAGCTGAAGAAATATTTGTCAAGTTTTTCTTCTGTAACGCTAGTACTTTTCTCCCCTTTCCACATTGTGCTCTTTGGATGGAAACCTGTACACAGATCACCTGTAAGGAGTGCTGTAAGGAGTGCTCCACCTCATTAAGGACAGACTATCTCCATACATAAATTATTCTGTACCAGAGATTTGGCTGCCATTTCATAGCCTATTCAGTAATTTATATCATTATGGACTTGTACGTGTTTGTTTTACACTTTACATTATGATCCAGAACTATTTATTTATTTTCTTGCTCAAATTATTCCACCTTGGGCCACTGGAAGCTCTTTAGTTGGATTCTATGAACCTTTGACATATTAACCATCAAAAATATTTTTGAGCACTTCTGTAAATACATTAGGGCCCTACAGATGCCCCAGGAGTGTATCCCACTCTAATCCTATTATCAGTCACTGCTCCAAGGAGTCCTGGTTCCTTTTGTGTGAAAGTAATACTGGGAACCAAAATCGGAGTGGTAGGTGAGCTTAATGCTACTCGGGTGTCATTTGTTTTAGGTCCTCTTAGCTGATAGGCCAAAGAAATATATGTGACTGACTGATGTATATAAACATAATTGTGACTATCTCTGTGATCAGGTCCACCTGCATTCATTAAGCATTAGCTCTTATTCAAGTACTTAAGTCCAGTAGTGGTGAACCTATGGTACATGTGTGCTGCAGTGGGCTGTTTGTATCACTGAAAGCACTAAAAGGCTTGCCATCACTGCACTAGTTCATTACCATGTGGATCAGTCTAGCCTCCTTTTATTTCTTATCTGGAAATTCCCATTTCAGAGGAATACCTGGGTTGTATGCCTTCAGGTTCTGCGTCTGTTGTGTCCTGACTCCTACAGAAGCACTTTCATCTACTCCCCCTGGGACAGAATGACAGATTTTTGACCATTTCCAAGGCCTAACATGACTGTCCAGGTGCAGAATGGAAAATTTATTGCATGCCCTTTTGCTTCCACACTGGACCCACACTTGTTCTTCTGATCTCTAAACCTATTCTAGTTTCCCAGTCTTCTCAGTGGTTTGCCTTATCTAGAGTGGAGGCTAATTGCTTGGGGCCTTGTTTCAGAGCAGAGTATTTGAATTTTCTCCCATAGCCTGGGCAAGCCAGGGACAAACAACTGGTTTCTGTAATATTACAGCTGTTAATGTTTAGCCCCCCTGTGCCTTCTTAGATTGCTTGATCTTCCTTGGGGACCAAGATAGAGCCAGCCTTTAGGTCTCCAAGTTTTTCCTGAAAGAAGATTGTGAGACTTAGAGTATTTCTGACTCACTCCAGAGGTTAGTTGTGTGCGTGAATGATTGAGCCTATTAACCCAGCTTCCTCTTCCCTTCCCAGGTGCCCACGTTGGTGCACAGCCCTCTCCAGGCAGAGGAGGTGTTGGGACCTGGAGACCTGCCCTGACTGCCGTATCCATTGACTGGTGGGTGGGGGTACCTGTGCAGACCGGTGATTCCTGCTTCCTAGTTCCTTTTGCTGCCTCTGGCCCACTGCTCCTCTCTGGCTGAGTAGTCAGACGGTGGGAACTGCTTGAACCCTAAATGTCAGGGAGTACCTTCTTCCATTATTTTTGGAGCCTGGCTTGCTGAAAGCCACAGAACATTCCACAGTTGTGGTTGATTTATATGAACTGTTTTGTCTGCAGTTCAGGTCATCTTTTGCTAATCATTTGGTGAGACAATTGAAATGTTCTCTTCGTACTTGACAGTGGATGTGATGACATGTTCCCTTGCTCATGGCTGGATATGGGGGTTCTCATTTTTCAAGCTACAGCACTGTCTTCATTTCTAGCATCCCTTCCCTGTCTCACTTTGTTCATCCCCATAAGGCACCAACAGATTGATTCCTATTCTTCTACATGCTTGCCCCTACCTCTGTGACTTTGGATCTATTATTGCTTTATCTGATACGCATTCTCCTCTTTTCAGCACCCCACCCTCGACAAGTAGCCAGATTCTGCCATTATGACCTAGCCATGGGTGTTTCCCTTCCAGTGTGTGTGGGAGAGCTCTTCTCATTTTCACAGTCCTCTACTGTCTGTTTATTACAATATTCACAGCCACCATGACATTTTACCCTGAGATTATTAAAGAGGTGCCACCTTCTGGCTTTCCTTCTAGCTATGCTGCTGCTCCTGCTTGCTCTTCAAAACTCAGCCTGCCTCCTCTCCTCCCTCTGATTCACTCAGCTTCACAGCTCTGCCTTCAACTCTGATCCTGCCTGTTTCCTCCTGATGCTCTATCACCACCTTTCACACTCTTGTCACGATCTGTTTAATCATCTGGACTTTCACACAAGATTGAGCTCCCAGAAAGAAAGGATTCCATATTTTATGTTGAATCTCTAGCACCAAATGCAGTGCTGAGCAAATAGTAGGTGCTCAGTAGCTGTTTGATAAATGAAAATAGAAAAGGGTCAAGAGGATGAGCGGTTTTCGTGTAGCTGTGGTGGGTATGTGCATACAAGTGTGTGTATATATGTGTCTGTTGTGTTTCTGTTGATCTTCTAGGCACTTTGGGGAAGTTGAGCCAGGATACTGACAGTAATATATGGCGAATTGACAGTCAAGCAAAAAGTCATATTATATCCTTAGGTCCAAAAATCTTCGTTCTGTTCCCCACTGCCATCCGTTTCTGATGGTGGTAGTAGAGGATTGTATTTGGGCCTAAATGAATCAGCAAATCTACTTGGGTTTGGGCAAGGTATGAACAGGGACTCAGGAGACTTAGGGCACATTGCTCCTGGCATCTGACAGCTGGTGATTTCTCCGAAGCTCAGAGATACAAGGCTAATCAGTCTGTGGATTATGTTGTTGCTCCTGTGCTGCAGGAATTCATGGGAGCTCAAGAGTTGGCAAAAGAACCCAAGGGTTGCTGAAAAAATGGCCTTCAAGGAAAGATCAGAGTGGGCTGGACAAAGGAAGACCCAATCCTGGGGGTGTATGGGACTAGAGGAGGATGGTCTAAATAGGTAAAGGCAAATGCATGCATGGTATGTTTATGGAGTATTCAGAGGGTAATGAATGTGTCAGGGTTGGGATCAGATGGAGCTAATTGTAGAGCCTTTGCCCCCTGTTTATTGCCCCAAAATAAGTATGAGTGGAAAGATTTTATTTACAAGTGAATAGTATTGGCTATTTTTCTTACTACTCATTTTGTTAGTCTTTTTGTTACTGAGAACTACCGATCAACTATTCAGCATTCCTGGTCAGCAGAGTTGATGAAATTTCAGTCTGTTTAAAAAAAACTTGCTATTTTAGATAACTGTAACAATTATTTTCTTGATTATTTTAAAATCTGGGAGCAGAGTTTAGACTAGCTCTAGAAAGACCAAGAAAGCCACTGTAGCTTGTGGAGTGCAAAAATAATCATGTCCTGTGCATAGATTACCACGCAATGGTCCATGTTGTATGTTGGGTGACAAAAAGTAAAGGTCATCTCTACTTACTTGCTTAGTGTGTACTAGGCACATGATATGCTCCACATACATTAACTCACTTCCTCCCCAAGGTAGCACTGCTGTGGACTGAATGTTTGTGTTCCTCCAAAATTCATCTGTGGGAATCCTAACCCCGATGTATATGTTAGAAGTGGGATCATTGGAAGATAATTAAGTCATGAGAGTGGCATCCTCATGAAAGGGGTTAGTGCCCTTGTAAGAAGAGACATCATTTTTCTCACTGTCATGCGAGAACATAGCATGAAGTTGGCCATCTGCAAACCAAGATGTGGGTCATCACCAAGATCTGACCCTATGGGCACCCTGATCTTCAGCTTCCAATCTCCAGGCCTGAGAAAGAAGTGTTTGTTGTTTAATAAATATTTATACTTTACAGTGTTTTATTAGGTCAACCCAAGTCAACCAAAAAGAAGTTTATGAGGCTTATGCACTTATTAATCACTGTGTCCTTATTTTTCAGATACTGAAATAGATTCGGGAAGCCTAATTCGTTTTATTTTGCAGAAAGTCCTATAGCTAGTGAAGAACTGAGTCAGAGTTCAGACCAGGCAATTGGTTTGAATTCTTTTTTTTTTGGTACCGGGGATTGAACTCGGGTCCTTACGCTTGCGAGGCAGGCGGCGGAACCACTGAGCTAAATACCCGGCCCCCCTGTTTGAATTTTTAATAACTACATTACATAGTTATTTTTGAGGGACTAGAGACAGAATTGGGCTTTCCAGTGGATCAGGATAAAAAGTGCCATAATTGGGCAAGAGGTCCCAGCCAAATCCCTGAGAAATGAAAGCATCTATCCAAGAAGTCTTGAATGCAAGTCATTATAACAACTTTATTTATAATAGCCCCAATCTGGAAATGGCCCACTGTCCGTCAGCTGGAGAAAAGACAAAGTGTGGTGTGCTCATATTGGAATACCACTCAAGGATAAAAAGGAGCAAGGTATTAGTCTATACAACAGCATGATCAATTTCAAAAACATATCGAGCGAAAGAAGCCTTTCCCAAAAAAGAGGACATTGTATGGCTGCATTGATATGAAATTCTTAAAACTAATTTATGATGGAAAAACTCAACACATTGATTGCTTCTTGGGAGATGGGACTGGGGATTGACTTGGAAGAGGCAAGAGGGAACCTTCTCAACTGACGGTAATGCTCTCAGTCTTGATCAGGTTTGGTCTGTATAGCTGTGTGAATTTGTCAAAACTCAGAAAATGTACACTTAAGTTTTGTGCATTTTGTTTTTTGTATATTTTACCTTAAAAGGAAAAAACTGTAACCAAATATTGAATCTTGGTGAATGAAGTACCCGCCAAAGCATTTAGAGTAAAGGGTACTGGTATTCGGAATTTATTTTGAGACACATCCAAAAAATAAATAAGATGGATATACTGTTGGATAGAGAGCAGGGTGAATTAATGGGTAAATATGTAATAAAGCAATTATAGTGGTAGGTACATGAATATTCATTGTAAAATTCATTCACTTTTGATACATAGTTGAAAACTTAATAATAAAATATTGAGGAAAAATAAAGAGATATCCCTGTTGTGGTAGTTTATGTAAATACATAGAATGTGGCCTCTCCAGTCATCAGGGCACAAGTCAGTCAGAGGGGGACTATCCTGGAGGAGGAGCCAGGCCTTGGGGTACAGCTGCAGAGCTTCTAATGCTGTCCATTATGACAGCATCTTAATTATTATCTGCATAGACCCTATTTCCAAATAAAGTCATATTCTGGGGGTCTGGGTGGACATGAGTTTGAGGGAACACTATTGAATTTCTATAGGCAACCAAACAGCCTGGGTCCAAAGGGAGGAGAGAACATTCCTGGAGGCCAGGGGCAGGAAAGAGAAAAGGGAGCAAGAAGATAGGGAGGCATGTGAGGAGAATGGAGAAGAAAATCTGATGCAATTTCACGAGAGAGAAAAACAAGGGCTTGGGAGAGAGGAAAGTTCAAGTGGGTTTGCAGAAAAGGGCCCTGTCTCAACCATAGGCTCTCTATCTATTTATCTCCTAAATATCTTAAGGAATTAAAATGTGAATCTTGGAAATTAAATCCACGGGTGCAGTCCAAATAGAAGAGGCTTTTGCAGAACAGACAAAGCTGTTCTTCCTCCCTATTTAACAGCCATGAGTGGGAGACTGTGTCTGTGCCCACAGGTTTTATTTGAGATGGATTAAAGTTCGTGATGAGCGAGTCCCTGAAGGACTGTGTGTGTGGTTCTCATAAGCCCGCAAAAGTTCAACTCTTTATCTGAGGATTATCCAAACCTGGGGAAACCTTTTAGGCCAGCCTGGAGGCTAGGGACCTCCAGCTGCTGAAAGTTAATATCCTGCATCAGGAAACCACCTGCACACTGTGGGGGAGTTGGGGAGATAGGCTATAGATTAATGCACTCTGATCAGAGGTCTACTGTGAATTGGGGCTTCCTGGCACTGGACCACCCACTCTCTTTGATGGCTGGGTTATAAGGGGAGCAGCCTTCTAGCCCTAGTGCAGAAGCAGTTAATGCATACTTTGGGGACTTTCTCCCACATTCAGGTCTCATATCAGCTTTCAGGATCCACCGCCAGTCACCCGAGTTTCTCAGGTCTCCCTTGTTCCTCTGGTATCTCCCTGCTCACCTTACTCAGTCACTTTCTCAGGCTTCTATTTGTTGCCTTGGGCCTGTTGTCCAAGCTCGTTCTTGCCTGAGGGTTCTGGAACCATGCTTCTGTAGCCTGCTGCTCTTTATCAGACAGGCATCTCCACAGAGATGCCTTTACTGGCTACGATAGGTAAAGTTTTATCCCTTCTGCATACTATCTCATTTCCTCATTTAATTTATTTGTAGCACTGATAGTGGTTTGAATAGTGCTATTACCTTCCTCCCCCCACCCCACTTTATGTCTACCTAAAGAGTGACAAGAGGATCTAACTTCTGGATGAGGTCACAGTGTGACCTTATTTTGAAATAGGGCTGTACTACTTTATTCAGGGGGCTGTCATAAAATACCGAAAGGCCGGTGGTTTGTAAAAAAATGAAAATTTATTTCTCATGATCCTGGATGGTGGGAAGTTTAAGATTAAAGTGCTGGCACATTTGGTGTGGTGAGCTCTATTCCTGGCTCGTAAGTGGTCCCTTCTAGCTGGGTTTGCAAGGAGGCTCTCTGGGGCCTCTTTCATAAGAACACTAATACTATTCACGAGAGCGCTACCTCTGTGACCTAATCACTTCCCAAAGACCCCACGTTTTAATATCACATTGGCGATTAGGTTTCAACATAGGAATTTGAGGGCGGAGGCACAAACATTCAGATGAGGACATTTAAGGATTTTGAGACAAAATCCTGGGTTTAGAGTAGATATAAATCCATTGACTTGTTGTCCTTATTCAAAGGAGGAGAGGACAGAGAGAAGGCTGTGTGAAGACAGAGGCAGGGTTGCAGTTATCACCAGAAGCTGATAAAAGCACAAGAAGATTTTTCCCTAGACCCTTCAGAAGTAAACTGGCGCTATTGACACCTAAATTCTGATCAGCTGGGTTCCAGAACTGTGAAAAAATAACTTTGCTGTCTTAGATCCCCCAGATTTGTACCAATTAATTGTAGTAATCTTAGGAAGCTAAAATAGTACTCAGTGTTATCTGAAATTATTTTTCATTTATCATCTCTGTCTCCAGCTAGAGAGAATATGTTTCATGAATACAAGGGTGGGCCTGTGTTATTCATTCTCATAACCCAATATCCAGAATAAGGCCAACTACATAAAAATTGCTCTGGGAGTACTTGTAAAGTTAATGAGCCCTATAAGAATTATCTCAATTTTGGGTTAAAAAAGACATTCAGAGAAATTTATTAAATTTCCCAAAATCACACCACTGACAGAGTCAAGATTCCAACTCTGACACTTTGGTCCTCAAATTTGGTTTATTTCATTCCCTTATGGAAGCCCCCCCCCCCAATGGCTTTAATACAGTTTCTCCAGTATCCTTAGTGGGTATTTTGGTTATATGACACTTTTGGAAACAACTCGAAGGTCATTTAGTGTTTATTTTGCTAAATAAAGCAAATAAATCATTAGACATGGTGCTGCTGATCCATATAAGAAAAAAGATTTGGCCTTCAGATTAGCAAACTGGAATTTCCCATGTTAACCCCACTTGACTAATAGCTTTCTGTGGATAGGATGTATCTTATTCATCTTTTTATCTCTGCACCTTGGAACATAGTAGATATTTAGTGAATTGCTCAATGATTTGGTCAGTGGCTGGTTTGGAGTCTGACAGTAGGGTGATTCTGAAAAGAAACTTGATACAGAATTAAGAAAGTACCACTTTGAAGGTACATATCAACATTCTTTTCTATAAAAACCCTCTTCCTCTGTGGGACATGGTCAGGGTCTCAGTGTTTATATTGACCAGCAGTATATTAAATCCTTGATGCCAGACCCGTGACTTCTCTGTTTACCATAGCCACTAAAATGTGGCTTTCCTAAAATCTAGAAAATATTTAGATACAAATTCATGCCACAGTAGACTGGTTTTCAGAAGGCATATGTAATCACTGTGTGATATGAGGGAAATCATTTTTGATGCTTAAATGTTCTTATCTGCAAAAAAGGGATGGGACCTCCCCATGGTAGTCTAATGTTGTGTGAGATGACATCCAACTATGGCTATATTGACATAATAACTCGTTTTACCTTGTGTCTTTTGTATCTTTCCTCCTTAACTAGGTTTTAATCCTCTCCTCAACCACCATGCCCTCTATACTGCCTTCTACTCAGTAAATACTTAATAACAATGACATGATTAGCTGAGAATGTTAGGTTTTACTGAATAAGGTTTGCAAATCTGTGCTTAAACTGAATTGCTAGGAATTATGTAGGGAAGTCTGCCCCATTGTGGGTTCCTCTTGCCCTTCCCTGCCATGGCACTTGAACTGCCTTCTCCAAGAGTGTTTAGTGCATTAGTCGGCTTCCTATCACTGTAAGACAGTACTCAACACCCACATCTTAAAGGAGGAGAGGTTTAATTTGCCTCATGGGTTCAGGGGATTCAGTCATGATCAGCTGGTACAGAAACTTTAAGGGGGAAGGGCATGGTGGGGCAAAGATGCTTAGTTTATGGCACCTGGGAAGCATAGCAGGGAAGCAGTGCCAGAGAGAAAGGGGCCAAGTTCCTAAGGTCCAAGTTCACACCTCTGGATCCACCCAGGCACACCTAGTAGTGTGCTTGAATAATATGGGCAGCTTCTAGGCCAATCAAGTTGATACAATTCAGGTTAAACATCACGTTTAACAAACATTTAAAGGCTATCAGTTTGAAGGGTACAAAATTAGTAGTCTTTCTGACTTGTTATATGATTCAGTCTGACTATGGGACTGTAACAAAAAGAATGAAATTGATAGGTCATTTTAAAGTAGGAAGAGTTCATTAAGAAGGCACTAAGGAAGCCTCGATGAGGGTGATGTTTTTTAAACTTGGCCATGAGGAAAAGAAAGAGTTACTTCAGTACAGAAGTTAGCAAACTGCTATTGTCAAGAAGTTGAGGGTTCTTTTGCTCAGTTCAGATAGAAATCATGAATTGGCAGAGTACAGTTCTGCTAGAAGCCCTGTTGCAACTGGACTGGTGGATACCAGTTAATGCCAAGCATTGTTGGTTGATACTGCTGCTGGCCGTTGGTCTTTGCCAACCACTGCTATTCAACAGTGACTTGTGCATCAGTTGAGTGTGCCAGTTGTTGCTCTCTGCTGCTGATCTTTGTTGGCTTCTGATCTCTGCAGCTTCTCAGGGGTAACAACTTCTAGTGTTTATTGCTCTTTTATTTAAAGAAACTGCTCCATCCACACACAGGAATCACGAGTAGGTTTACAGGACTACCAAAGCATGGCTTTATTTTAACAGGACTTGGGGAGCAGCCCAGGGGAGTCAGTACACCAGAGGGAGCCCTCCTAGACTAACCTGAGAAGCGTAGGGAAAGTGCTGCTTATATGGCAACTGCAGGCCTATGATTGGCTAAAATTTGAGCCTGATGATTGGTTCTTGTACAGGCCTATGATTGGTCCAAGTGGATACAGAATGTCCAGGACCCCTGCAGCAGCCATGGTGAAGTTCAGCATCAAACCTATGGCTTCAGTAACTAGAATGGTAGAAGTTGGGGAGGGATCTCTGTGGCTGACTGCCAAGCTGTACCTCCTGTAAGAGCAACTTCAGGAATGGTAGGAGGACACTGAGACATGCTCTTCCAGTCCATTCTGTGGCCGGGAATGGGGAAAAGGAAATGAGGAGAAGGGATATGATAGCCATGGCCACACACCCCACTCTAGCTTGCATGGGAAAACAAGAGAACCAATTGCTTCTTGATTGTCTCACTGCGGCCTAGATGCTGGCTGTTATTTTTTTTAAATAAAGTTTTATTGGAACACAGCCATATCTGTTCACTTATTTATTGTTTCTGGCTGCTTTTGCACTATAGTGTCAAAGATTAATTGTTTCTAGAAACCATATGGCCTATAAGTGTCTCTTTTACTTGTCTGAGCCCCCCTTTCCTGTGTCTCCATATCAGGGTGCTGGTCAGAAGCCATAGTGAATGAGAAATTTCAGAAGTCGTTCTCAGTCTGTGTAGGAAATTAAGATGAAGCTATTGATAGAGTGATGAAATGAACTACAAGTGGCTCAGAGTGTCTAAATGTTGAAGTATCTTCTTAATTCAGTCATATAGAAAACAGTTATTGATCCCCTGCAGTGTGTGAATCAGAAGGCCAAGGGTTGAATCATCAAAACAGAAAATTAAAGTTGTTCATTGGTTTTGTTTCTATTCTAATTATTGAGCATTGATAATCCATGAATATAGGGTAATTCTGTATCAACCAGAATACTTAAATTTTCAGAAACTCAGCTCCTGAGCTAGGTAAATATGCATCTAGTTACCTATCGACAAGAACTGTGCTAGAAATTTTAATTAACTTTTCAAATTCCCTTTTGATTTCTTCAGGGCAAATTAGAAAACTTAGACTGTCTAGTGGGTTTGTCTGCAGGGGTTCGGAGTTTCCAGTTAACCTGGAAGGTGAGCTGGGTCAGAAATGACTCATTGGAAAAGGATTTGTTTGTTTGACTGTCTGGTGGGAAAATATTCATGGGGTTATTTTTAGATAGTCTATTCTCATTTATCAGTCAACTTTGGCCACATCGATTTACCTAACAGACCCAATTTGTAAATACCAAAACAAATCCATTGGAATATTTAAAAACTACTTTCTGCATATACAGCAGGTTGAGAGGCAGCAAATTATTAGTAACTCAGCAGTCATCCTACAGCTCCTCATTTAAGGCTTTATAATGAGCCTTTTTTTTTACAGAATGTTGACTTTCAAATTGTCTTGGGGACCAGGCTGGCCCAGGGAAATGGCGGAGGCAGGTCTCAGGGCAAGAGGCCCATGCCAGGGTTGGCTTAGAGATTTTTCTGCACCCTTCTGCCTGCCTTCTCAGGTTGCAAGGTGCAGCATTTTCCCAATAAAGGCAGAGTTTGTATCTCTGGGGACCATTTCTTCTCTCTACTAGCTGCATCAGAAAATACAAAATAGATGTCACTGATGGTGAAGGATTGGTGACATTTCTGTGAACTTAGGACTAGATGAAACCCTTTATCTTTCATACCCAACGTGTAATTTTTTTCACTTTATCTCCCCATAGTGTGTTTGGTTTTATTTTTCTTTGAATGGTAAAGAATATGTTAATATATTTTAAAGAATCAACTAAAAAAACCCCTAAAGTCCTAAAAATCCTTTCTCTTTTCTTCCCCTCCCCAAACTTTAATAGCCCCTGGAGTGGGTGTGGAGGTGGCAGGAGTCTTTTGTACTTTCCTGACCTGCTGTTTGCACAAGTGGCTGTTATGACTGCAGCAGCATAATTGCTCTTAAAATGCCTCAATAATAAAAAAAGTCTATTTTTATTTTGTAATCTCCTTGGCTTTCATTTTTCCAGCCCACTTTAGTAACTTCAGAAAATTAGTCTCACAAATATGGTTTTCCCAGCTTGACCAATGAACAGCTCTTTGTCAGGGGGTTTGGCTTGTGAGTGGAGGGTCTGGGGTGGGAGCTGTACAAAGGCAGCTGTTTCTGCCCTGTCTTGACCACTTAGAAGTAATCGTGAACATAAAAATGTACCTGCTAATACTCGTCTGCACTTCCTCAATTTCCCCAGGTTTTACTGAGGACGAAGAAGAAATAGTCCATAGCCCTTGCTGTGTTGGCTTCCATAGCTGTTGCTTGACTGGCCAGTTTGGATCTTCAGCATTGTGACCTGCCCAGACTCACACTCATTCAGACTTTTTGGTGTTTTTCTGTGATTTTTGTTTCCAAGAAGCTGAGCTTTGGGTTTTGCCAGAGGGAGAGATAGGCATTGAATAGCTTTGAAAAAGGAGATTTTCACTGGTAAAGGTGCACTAGGCTGCCTGTTCTCATTGTTTTTTTGTGGATTCAGCCTCCAAACAAAGCCAAGTCTGTGTTTTCTTGGACAATTCATTGGCCCTTCCCCAGCCCATAAGTCATGCTGGTATGATTTGTGATGATGTTGAAAGTGGAGCTGCTGCAGACAACCATCTCATCTGGGCCGAGTAGTATTAGGCTGGTGGTCATGCTGAAGAGCAGTCCATGGCCAAGAGGGCAAGAAATCCAGGGCTGGAGTCCAAGTGGAAGCCTACCCTTTTGGCAAGCTAGGCCTCACTCTCAACCTGCAGACCCAAATCCTTCATTCCTGATGGGGATGAATTTGCTTGCATTAAGGAAGATAGTCCTGCCTGGCCCATGGGGTCAAGGGGTCAGGGTCCCCTTTCTAAGAGAGGGTTTCTCTATTAGTGGAAGCAAAAAGCTCCAAGCCACTAACTCCTTAAATCATGATGAAAAGCAAAAAAGAAGATCTCATTTGGACTCTGGAGTGGTAGCCAGACAACTCCTAACTATCCCCTACTAACTGAAAACTGACTAGTTCACCCTACTCTACTCTGATCATCGAAAGACCAGCCCTTTATTTTTCTTTTACATGCTTTAGTTCACTTTAAAATGCTTTCAAGTTTTCAAGTATTTGGAGACTCAAGGAGACAGTCTAGTTAAAACCTTGTAATTTTCCCCTGGCAATGCATAAGTTGCTCCTTCCCATTGACTGAAAAGGTACAGTTAAAATTCAGTTGGTCTGTATGCTGCCATACGCTTTAGAGTGTCAGTTTTTCACAATGTATCTGCCGAAAAGTTTACTGCCTGATGCCAAAAAGTCATTCTGATTTCCTTTTCAAAAGTTGAATTTAAAACTCAGAATATACTTTTTCTTATAATTATGCTTCTTATTTGGCAACATATGGTGAAAATTTATACGGCCTATCAATATAAAAGAACAGGGCTGAGGCTCCAGGCTTTTATAGTGATTACATCTACCTGTATGGGGGCTTTATGTGCTTACAATTTGAATCATTTATAGATGCACACTCAACAGAGTTGGAGCATAACTAGTACTGTGGGCTTTTTTTTGCTGACTAAATGATAGGCAGAGCAATTTCCAACAAATGTTTCCCAGTAGGCTGTCATCGTAGAAGCCTTGTAATATTGCTTTTTAACCTTAGCGTTGGCAGCTATCCAGAGATGACTGCATTGATACCAAACTGCCTTGCACTAGGCAGTTGCCCTTTTCTCTGTGGGACCCTGGTGAACTTCCAAGTAGGTGCCTACTCCCCACCTTGTTTTTATTTCAGGAAGATCTTTTACCTGTTCTTGTTTAGCTGTGGGTAGCCAGGAACACTGGAAGTTTAAAACGACAGCGAAAACAATTCTCTGGATTGTGTTATTATGCTTTTAATGCATTCAATTAGCATTTGGAGCTTTGTCACCAAATATGACACAAATCTCGGGGCCAAAGGGAAAAGGAAAGGCTTTGCCTCCCCACACCCCCAGGCAAAGCCAGACCCAGCTTCCTTCCAGAACCCTTTCTCCTTTCCCTGCTCCTGTCCTTTCTTCCACTTTTATAATCTTGTAAATGGTGTTTGGGGTTAGGTAGATCAGGGTTCTGTGGTTTGAAGAAGGATTTGTTGAAATTTTGGGGGAAACATTGAATGAAGCAACTCCTCAGTCCCTGGATAGGAGGTGGAGACTGGAAGTGTGGGGTCTTGGCAGCACCCTTCAGGCAGCTATGAGGATAAAACTTTATGGGGAACATGAGGAATCCTGGCTTTCACTCCTCTTCCGTTTGCCAGGCACAGGCTTGGGGTGGAAGCTGATTTCCTGGGAGTCCATTGCTCTTGATTCCAGCAGGGGGAATGTAGTGATCTGCTCTCCTCTTCAAGTAGAGGGAGGAGCAGTCTGGTGACTCCTGGATTCTAGAAGTTTGACTTTAGACACTCATCAGGTATTGAGTTCACCTGTTCTCTGTCACGTGGGGACCTGTGCACTTGAAAGATTTGGCTTTAGGAGTACAAGGGCATCGCCAGCAGTTGGCACAGTGCTCAGCTGCAAGAAGCCCAGCCAGTGAGTTAAATGAATGAATCTTTTCCCTTTTGGTGGGAGAAGCAGTTGCCTCTGCCTGCTGTCACTGCTCTTCGCTTGTCTTGGGACAGCATTTCACACTAGTGTCAGAGTTGCTGGGGCCTAGGTTTCTCCCAGAGCGCTGGGCTCCCTCCCAGCCTTGTCTGAGGCTCTTGTAGGGCTTTCAGTGCCTCCCTGGGGGGGCATTTGTCTTCTCAGAGCGAGCTATCCCCATCTTCACCTTCATCAGGAAGAAAGACCTTAAAAAACCTGTGGCCTAATGCATTTTCCTTTGACCTTCTAAAATGATGAGTGCTATAAATGGAGAAATAGATAACTATTACATATCCATGGTTCATAGAAAATTCTGTCTTTGACATGGAAAAAAGCATTGTACTGGATAAAATTGGAAATGTAAACTATAATAGAAAAATCAAACTCAAAGCACTGAATAAAATTGTGGAAGTTAGTGGTTTTCAACCTACTTCTTTAATTTCCATTACCTAAGAGGAGATATTTCATTCATTAAGTATGAATGAATGAATGAATAAATGAATTTCAGAAGATATTTATGTAATAACTCTGCTACAGTGAATGCTTAAAGAGAATGAAAATTTAAATAGCTCATTTATCTGGTCACAAATGTAAATGTTGCATCAATGGGTAAAATGAGCCTAGAGTACAGGTGGTGTGTTTGTGTATTTGTGTGTGTGTCTGTGTCTTGTGTGTAAATAGAGGGAAAGGAAGGTGAATACTGTTCTCTAAGAGAGATAGGAAGGCAGGTTATAAATGAACAAATCAGAGGGTGGGGCAGGGCTAAAGGAACATTATTTCTTTGGTAAACAAGATGTGCTAATCTAGGATATTCCTTGGAGGCAGTATTTCTTGAGCTATGATGTAGACACACAGAGGGACAAACAGGCACTGTGGTGTCAGATGCCCCCTGCTGAGATCCACCCCTCTAAAATGTGCCGTTGGCCAGGTGTGGTGGTGCATGCCTGTGATCCCAGCACTTGGGAGGATGAGACAGGAGGATCACTGTGTGTTCATTATGCAGCCTAGGATACATAGTTCAAGGCCAGCCTGAATTTATAGCAGGAGATGCTGTCTCAAAAAACCTAAAATAAATAAATAAATAAAATTTGTCCTTTCTGAAGGAAGGACTTTTTTTTTTCTGGTACTGGGGATCAAATCAAGACCTTGTGCTCTCAAGGCAGTTGTGGTGCCACTGAGCTAAATCCCCAGCTTGAAGGAAGGAATTTATCTTCCGAAGTCTGCGAACCACTTCTCTAACTATGGATTTGTTCACCAGCCCAGGAAGCATGCTTAGGTGCCCGGTCTCTGCCTGCCTTTAAAAAAATCATAGTAGCATGTACATAACATACAATTTACCATCTCAGCCATTTGTGCGTATGCAATTCAGTGGCGCTAAGCACATTTACATCATTAGGCAGCCATCCCCACCATCTCCAGAAGGTTTTCATCTTTCCAAACTGAAATGTTGCACCCGTTAAATAGTAACTTCCATTTGTTCCTTCCCCTCAGGCCCTGGCAGCCACTGTTCTACTTTCTGTCTTATGAATTGGACTGTTGTTGGTGCCTCATGTAAGAAAAGTCATGCAATCTCTGTCCTTGTGTATCTGGCTTATTTCACTACCACCTACTTTGTTGACAGGTGTTTCACAGTGAGGAGTCTGTGTATCAGGCATGGAGGTATCCCATGAGCACTTCTGCGTGGGACTGAACCCCATGTCCTGCTGGTCTCAGCTTACATGCACTGACACAAAAAGACCCCTCGCCAACCATCATATCTGAAGTGGCCTCCTTTCCCCCTGGTACTGGCATCCTGCTGTCTCTATGCATCTCTTCTGTCACAGCATGTATCAAATATAGGTTTATAGTTTTCTCCAGTTGTCCATCAGATTATGAGATTCAAGAACACTAGGATGTCTACTTTCTAGATTTATTTGTGGGGTATAACCTAGTGCCTCTCATGCAGTGAGTATTCAGTGAGGCCTTGCTAGGGGCAGGGAGGGTGGAGAAATATGTCCCTCTCTCTAGCCCTGACTGGCAGCCATCAGGACATCATATCCATGACTGTGCTTTGGTCCTTTTGGAGATAAATGAGAATTTAACGCTACCATGCTTGCTAGAGTACTCACTGCCTTTGAATAAATGTTCTCTGGCAAAGAAAGCCACTCCCCTCTGATAGCCAGTCAAGGTTCTGGATTACTTTGTTCATTCCCTGTGTGAATGTGCGTGCAGTGAAGGTAAACAAATTTTAATACCAACCTAAATGAAACAGTGAAAAGTTAAAGCCTGCCATAGAAAAGTCAATCCCTGTGTTCTCATGCTAGATAAAATGGTTTTGGATGAGCTTCTTCTTTTGGATTATCCACACCACTAACTCTTAGATTATTATTTAAATTAGACTTTATTAATATTAAAAAACAAGAGAGCAGTTTTCAGGCTTGGGGAATTAGAACGTAACTCATTGAATAATGCTGCAATTTTAGCTTTTTAGTTCTAGAAGGAGCCTCACTGAGAACTTTATACAACTCACTCATTGTACAAAGGACATAATTGCAAGTAAGTGACATTGGAGCCACCAGGGTCCTCTGGAGATGCTTCAAGAGCAGAGGCTGGAGCAGACTTCAGCCTCATGATTTTATATAGACAATTTTTGAATGAAACAATATTATGCAAATACTAAATATTCACGGGCTGTTTGCATTCAGGAAGAGTTAAGTCTTTTTCTAGAATTCTTGCTGCTTTTATTGATGAATACAAGTATTACAAACATTGTTTTATACCTCATTGCCTTTAAAATCCTACCTTCCATTCACATGCAATGCTTTGATCATTTCAATTGCAGTTACCCGAACATACCTGTGAAAATCCGTGTATTTCCCCTTCGTAGAGTTTTTTTTTCAGAGTTTCTTTGCTTTTATTATGAATATAAAGTATAAGTACAATACAGTATACATTTACACATTTACAGTTTGCAATTCCTTTCATCTTTTTTGATTAGACTCAGTTCTGCATGTCTCTAATGGTGGCTCTTTTTACTATCCTGCACATACACTCCTGACATTCTTTCACCTTAGTACCCTGGGCGACTTGGTCAAAGAAAAAAACAAAACCAGCCCCAGCAGTGAAATGGCTGGCTTTATTGCCTTTTCCATAGAATTACTTTCAGTCTTTTGTTTCCTTTCCTGTCACTACATGTCTTCCATTGTTCATTCAAACGTCAACATTAAAAGTTCAAAAGAATATATATTTGCAATAATCACCTTTGTCCTTTCAAAATACCTTGAAATCTCTTATTTCAATCTCTTATTTCAGTGAGGACACATAAGTAGGCACTTAGAGCATTGCTCATTCTCATGGTTTAGAACTATCTACAGGAAGGTGCTGAATGTGTTAACAGATAAGTTTTGCTCACCAAATGGATGCTCCTGAAAGTCTGAATATGTTACAAAATAAATAAATAAACAGGAATAAATTTTAAAAAGTAAGTTTCACTAAAGGAAATTTAAACACCTATAACTCTGTGCTTTCTTGAAACTTCATTAGGAACATCTTCATAACAGGTTGATAACAGAAGCTGGGTTTTAAGGCTGCTCATTCTTCTTTTGGGCCATCCCTTCAAAATGCCAGTGCACAGCTACAGATGAAAGTTTCCCCTAGAATGTAGCTATGAGAGAGGTTTCGTAAGAGTTCTCCTTAAGGCTGTCGAATATTGCTTTGGTTCCATTCTGCCAGTGGAGTACTAGATCCATTGGTGTCTTCCCAGCACAGTTCTTGATGTTGAGGTCAGCACCATACATAATCAGGAGTCTGACCATCTTGCAACGATTCAGTCTCACAGCGTCCTGCAGAGGGGTATCTCCTCCTTTGTTTTTGGAGTTGAGATCTGCCTTGCAGGCGATAAGGTGCTCTGCACACTCATAGTGGCCGGTCCTCACATCCACATGAAGCGCTGTGCTGATTAGCTTATCTCGGGCGCTGATTTTTGCACCTTTGTTCAGCAACAGTTTTAAGACATCCAGGCTTCCTCCACAGCATGCCCAGTGGATGGCTGTGCATTCAAGCATATCATGGAATTTGATCTGGGCTCCAGCTTCTATTAACTTCTCCACGGTTGCCAAATGTCCTTCCAAACATGCTCTATGAAGGGCTGTCCGTTTATACTCATCACAGACATCTGGATTGTCCTTGTCTGACAAGAATTTCACGACTACTGGTAGTTTGTTCTCCAGAGCAGCCTTCAGAAACTGAGGCACATCCACAGGTTCTGTGATGATTTGGGGTTCTGGTTCCTTTACAACTGGAACTTTAGTTTTCCTGTATTTTTTTCCTTTTCTTCAGTTGAATGATCATTTCAAGGTCTTCTAAATTTTCAAGCTTTGATCTTTGTTCTAGTTTTTTCTTCTTGAGCTCTGCCTCTTGCTGTTTCTCACTTTTCCACTGTTGCTCTGCCAGGCTCACATGTAGCCTGGAAGAGTCTTCAGATCATCTTGCTTCTCTAAAGTAACAGCAGCTCCATATTCTCCATCTCTGAAATCCTCGGGAAGGAATTCCCTTGTCTCCCCATTGCTGTTTTTCTTCCCTGTGACCTGTTGCAGCCCACATGGCCTATTTCTTGGGATAGCCCCACTCATGGCCTGCAGCTTTCCTCGGGAGATGTCCCATTCCTGGCACATCCAAATTTCTGGTATCTTCAGTGTCTTCATAGAATTTTTTTTTTTTTTTTTTTTTTGGTACCGGGGATCGAACTCAGTTCTTGTGCTTGCACAGCAGGTGGTGAAACCACTGAGCTAAATCCCCGGCCCAATCTTCATAGAATTTTAACATAAAATTTCCCAGAAACATTAGTGGCCCCTGGAAAAGGGGCCAAGACATGACCCTGTCTTCAGGTTGTCTTCAGGCTTTTAGGGTGACGGCCGAAGGGACGTTTCACTCAAGCCAAGGGAAGGAAGAGATACTTGAAGTTTACTTAATGCTCACAGGGGTGAGATATGAATTGCAGTGAAAATTATTCTTTTTCCTTGAGAGGAAATTCATATTCCTTACGAATACAGTGCTGTCATTTGTCAAGAAAATCTCATTTCTTTTATGTTCTTTTCACCTGAAATGCAAATAGGTTTTGCTTGTGATTAATTAAGCAGATGATAGATGGTACTTAAAATGAACATTCAGTGTCCCCCTCCCTTTCTGTATACGAAAGACAGAGGTAATTAGATGAGAGACGATATGGCATTTAAATGTGTGCTGTTTTTTTTTTGAAAAGAGCCATTCCCCCTTGACTTGTATAGCTAGAGAGAGACGGGTCTTTCTGAATTATGTAATGTCACATACTTATGTGCAAACCAATCAGTTGTGCCACATACCCTTATTTTGTAAGTGCATGCACTCAAGCACATTTGGCTGTTGGCAAAACCTTGCTTAGTGGTGCATCAGTAATTAGGAGCTGCCAGCACTTCTGTGTGAAGCGATGTGGCTTTTTTCCCTTGTCACTTAGCTCCTTTGGGAGTTTTGAGGGAGTCACAGTCCATCACTGGTGAAATACAAACCTGTCTGGAAAAGGCAAGGCTGTCCGGGACAGTATTAACTACCTTTTAGCCACTGGAAGCCTCATTTCCTCCCAGGGACTGGCACTGGACTTGTAATACCTGCTGCCCTCTCCGGTTGGCAGGGGCCTCTTCTGTGTATGCTACCATTACAGGGTCCTTAAGTGAGGTCCTTGTGGACGCATAGAATAGCTGCTGCTGGCTGATCCTGTGCTGCAAAGCCATGGAAGGAATTTCTCTGGTACCCCTTTTCCCTTCTCTCCTGTTCTGGAAAGATCCTCACTGAGCACTTTGTCCAGCTCACCCATCATACAAGGGATATAATTGCAAGCAGGTGACATTGGAGACACCCAGGGTCCCCCAGAGATGTTTTGAGAGCAGAAACTGGAACAGAGCTCCAGCCTATGGCCTCACGTAGGCTCACATTCATCTTTGAATGAAACAGTATTACATGATTGCTAAATGTTCACCGACTATTTGCACCGAGGAAGAGCTAAGTCTTTTTCTAGAATTCTTGGTGCTTTTATTGATGAATGCAAGTATCGCAGCCATTTTTTATACCAAAAAAAGAATAAAGTTAAAGAAGAGAAAAAGATAAAAGCTGCAGGTTTTCTGGAGGTGGCTCAGGGCCAATGCCTAGATGGGGATCTACTGCTGTGAGACACTGCGAGGGGCATAGTAACAATTAAAATAGCAACAATAAATATGGCACCTTACCTTTATTACCCTGCTGGTGTTAAGCAGGCTGCGATTAGGATAATAATAATAAGACATTATTGAGGAAGTACTTCTTAAGGAAATTACTAAGGAGCACAGGAAAAGAGGAAGGGCCAAGCAGGGTGCAGGTTCAGATGAGGGCCAGTCTGATCCTGAGAGGGACTCTGGAGGATAAGTGACACCCAAGAGTTGATCTTGCCTTGAAGCAAAGAGCTGGGCTTTGAACCCCAACACTGACCAGTCATTGGTTATGGGGGACTTAACCTTGGTAGAGAGTGGGGTATAAACTTGGAGGCACCTCCAGCAACCCTACAGGCAGTGCTAGTGCCAGGGGTGGTTCCTCTATAGCCACAGGTAGATCTCTCCTCTCTCTACTTCCCTTGACTACTCATTCTCAAGTCACCATGCTGTGAAATATCACAGTAATTAAAGCTCTTCACTAGAACAGGGTTCTTCCCTTCTAGTCTGAGCAGCTAAGCTCTGAGAACTTTAAAAGCCTTAGGGGGAAAAATGACCTGAGTGGGGAAAATAGGTGAGAAAGGCTGTTGCATAGAAGAGCTGGATCGATGAGCCACCTCAGGAGCTGCACACAGGCCTGGGCAGGGGAGGTGGCCCACACACTGCCCTCCAGATAGACAGTGTCTGTTGGGGACATGCAGGCTCTTGGAGAAAAAGGCATCCAACTAAGGACACTCTGCACTCTTCCTGGCCCAAAGGATGAGACACCCTGTGGTCTGCTGTTCCAGGGCTCTGGTTAAATAGCCAAGAGCCCTGGAAATCTGTGACAGATTTTTCCTGGGCCTCTCGCTTTGAGAATTGATACCAGCCTCATGTCTAGGCAAGGCAGGTGCACTGAAGGGTCTCAGGTCTCTGTCGTGACTCTCTAAGGACACATTTCCGTTATCCCAGCTGCACTTCCACCTCTGTTGGAAGCCAGGGCCTGGCAAGGGAGGCAGCTTTCTCTGTGGCCAGATGCTACCCTTGGCCTACTGGAGGTTGGTTTGGGGCTGTACCCAAGGACTGAAGGTCCCTGCCAGGCCTAGTGATAGGAGACACATTGCTCCTCTGGGGAAACAAGGCCAGCCATTCGTCATTAACTTGGCAAGTAAGGGCATTTCTGAGAACTGTGAAAGCTGATAGATGCTGGCATGTGGGCCCAGAGAAATGGCTGCCATCCATGCTTCACACAGAATGGACCTCTCCACTGACAGGTGGCCGGAAGGTGACTGGCCCCAGTGGCCTGTGATTTTCAGGGGGTTCTCAACCCACCTGGTGGCTTTGGAAGCCAGCTCCTCTATATGCTTGGAAACTCCAAGAACAGGTTACTAGGAGATTAGGAAATTTGTCCATCTGGGCCAGTGTTTATCTAGTAGGGAGGGGGAATTAAAAAGTTTGTTGATTGTGCATTTCATGCAGGTGTCTTCCTTGAACTTCAGTTGGGGTAGGCACCATACTGTGTAAAAATCCTCCTGCAACTTTGGGAGCATTTGAGGGAGCCAGTGCCTGGAATGCTCCAGCCACTAGTGCGAGGCTTAGCTGGCTGAGGCCCTGACTTGTGTTTTGCTCTAGGAAATTTCCCAGGGAAGGCATCTGGCAATAGGAAGAGCACTCATCTTGGAAGCTGGAGACCTGTTCCAGGTCCTGATAGTGAGATTGGAGCATGTGCTCCAAGATGCTGAAAGGGAGTCACAGCTCTTGCAACCTTCAGGGAGCTTGAGCAGAAACTGGGACCAGTAAGCGGACAGGGCTGCTCAGATTAGTGGCTCTGGAGTGTTAACCGGGAAGATCCTGGGAGCAAACTGCTGGGCCATACAGCACCAGCCTGTCTTGCGTTCTCTGAGAAAGAGAGCTGGTGGACACAGAGTAAGAGTGAGTAAAAAGTAAGAGGTAGGAAGAGGGCATTGAAAAAAGAGAGAAGATCAAATGCTGGGCATCTCATACAACCCTGCCAGAGGTCTGAGGCTTTTCTGTAGAGGAGGGATCTAGACAGAGAAAGGAGGAGCTGGGAGATGCTTGTTGCCTACCCTCTTCTCATTCCCTTATTGACTGACAGCTCGCTAGCATGTTGCCCTCCATCTTTGGGCTCTGTCCCTTCAGTGTCAAAATGAGTGAAGGGTGGAGTAAGGCCGGAGAGCACCATTTCAGGCTGACATGTTCGCCTTCACCCCCTTGATTTTGAGCAAGTCTAAGGCTGAAATTCCCCGTGAAATGGGTCTAACAAAGGGCAGATTATGGGGCTATTGAAACAATTACATGACCCTACTGCATTCAGCTGTTTGTTACTACACTCAGTATGTACTGTCAGAGTTGGGTTAGACCCACGACAGTAGCTCCCTGAATGAGGTGTGCAGTGCTGGCCTTACTCACCAGCCCTTATCTGACCTAAGAGGATGAGCCTTGCCTCCATGCTCAGCAAGCAAAGTTCCTGGTCTCACCTCTCTGAGGTGCATGGTTTTGAAATGGTGAAAGAAGAGGAACTTGATCAACAGATTCCATATTTTTTCCCTGCAAAAAACCCTTTCAACACTCAAGACTTGGAAAAGAGAGCAGAATGAGCCCAGCCAGACATTTAGAAAGACCCTTAGGTGGTCTTGTTCCTAAACGGTAAGTGTGGTTCATCACAAGCTCCCGGGATGTTTCAGCTGTGTGCATGGAGAAACCAGGATGCTGGGTTTTGTGAAATGTTTTTCTGCCATGCTGGGCTCTGGGTGAGACTTGAAAGGTGGGTGTCAATGTCTGAAACCTAGGGACAGCAGCCTGAGACATGGCTTTTACTCACTTTTGCTGTCCATTTAAACACAGGTCTGAGTATCCCTGAGAACTGACAGAAAGAGAGAATGACAGTTCTTTCCTTTTGGGATACTTGAGAATGAGATAAGCTGGATTTGTAGGATTCTTAGAAATCTGACACAAGGCAAATGGCAGTTTGTTGGCTCCCGAGTGACAGAGCAGCTTCCTGTTCAACATAGAAGATGGAGAGTAACTTGATTTTTCTGGAACTGGCATCAACATTTAGGGGCTTCCTGAATATAGCTCAATGAATGCTACTGGCCACAGAATCAAGAGCTCTGCAGATCTGCCCACTTGGCATCTTGCTGAGGTGTGCATTTATTTAGTTTTTGATTTCTGGGGTTTGAAGAAGGGGTGAGAGTAATTACAGACAGAGCAAGGTTCAATCCAAACTGCTGCTTAAAGCAAGTTCATTCTTTAAGATGTGGTTTTTGGTTGTTTGTTCGGTTTTTTAGTACCGGGGTTTGAACTCAGGACCTTGAGCTTGTGAGGCAGGTGGCAGCACCACTGAGCTAAATCCGCGGCCCTAAGACATGTTTTTTTGTGGCTCCTAAATAAATCAGTGACCCCTTCAATTCTTTGCCTCTCCACCCAGCACTGTCCCTGGCCCTGGCCCCCACCCTCATTGGTTTAATCTGTGTTCTTGTGTATGTGTATAATATTCTTGGGCAAGATAGTCTTTATATGTTCTCAGTTTAAAAAAAATAAATACAAATGACTGCATGTAGAACGTGCTTAGTTTCTTACCATTTTTCCAAACCTCTTAAAAACCAACCAGTTGGGCTGGGTATTTAGCTCAGTGACACTGCGCCTGCCTCACAAGCCCAAGGTTGTGAGTTCAGTCTGCAGTAGCGTCCCCCCCCCCAACAAAACAAAACAAATAAAACAAGCAGTGTTTTTGTATATAGATAGCTAGTTCATAGCTTTGCTTCAGGATCTTTGGCCACATCCTTGAAGAAAGAAAACAAGAAAGAAATAAGTGAACAACTCAGGTGTTCTTGTGGCCGTTTTACAGGTAACTAAAGAAGGACCAGAGGTCAGGACACATGTTAAGATGGACAGAAGAGCTGGACCTTATTCCTGATTCCTAGCTTGATGCACTTTCCACCTCTTAGGCCGGCAATCTTGGTTTTCTTAAGTCCCATGGTGACTTGTGCCTGTCAAAGAGCCTGGGCTTGGCTGTCTTTATGGTTGTGTTTTATCGACTCCTCCAGGCAGAGGCCAACCCACCTGGGCCTTTGGCCTCTTTTTATCCAGTTCTCTCTTTCTGTGCACGTCTGTGCTCATGAACTGTTTCTACCTGTGTCTCCTGCTCTTTGGTACTGGAGAAGCGATAGCAGTACCTCCCACACACTAGAGCAAGCATGTTATCATTCTTATGGGAATAAGGATAATAATGTCTTTGTTTCTAGGTTCTCATAGGTAGCATCCAATAGGCTTATTTCAGTTCATTATTATCCTTCTCAAGAGCTTCATCAAAATCAACTCTCTACCAGGAAACACTTAATTTATGGATGAGTATAACTTCCTGTGATGATTTAGAAGGAGAAGAAAGACTGGGCTTCTGAACTCCTTGCCCATCCTC
Source organism: Heterocephalus glaber (assembly GCF_053883595.1). Taxonomy (NCBI): domain Eukaryota; kingdom Metazoa; phylum Chordata; class Mammalia; order Rodentia; family Bathyergidae; genus Heterocephalus; species Heterocephalus glaber. The sequence continues at coordinate 68,135,421 of NW_028258320.1, forward strand.
ACTAAAGTTGTGGATCCATAACAAGTAGTCAGAAATGAAACAAAGATTTCAGAGTAGGGCTGCTTTCTAGAGAAAGGGATTTCAGATGCAGTTTATAGAGGAGTCTAGAAAGTACATTATTTGGAGGGGGTGATAGGTGGAAGCCCAGAGAGAAGGGTTCCAGCTGACAGAAAGGAGGAAGTTCCAACCTCAGAATTCAAAATACAGTCATAGCACGGAAAGAAACTATAAGAAAAGAGGATAGAAGGAGCTTAGGAACAGGTCCAGAGAGGTCAGTAATGGGCCATTGGTGGAGTAGAAGCTAGAAAGTAAGGATGGGATAATCAGTTCTGCTGGCAGAAAAGTTAAATTGGTGGTAAAATTCGTAGTGATTGAATATTGAATGAAGGTTGATACATAACTTTAATTATATCTTTCTGTTGTTTGTTACTTTATTATCACCCTTTTTATTTAGTAACTGAGTAATGAGAAAGAGAGTTGATATTGATGAAGACCTTCAAGTCACAATATTTATCACGGGACCCAGCTTTCTTGGAATACATGTCAAGGAACGTAGATTCACAAAAGGAAATTTCATATTTGTGAGGACAGTATAGTATTTGGCTTTTATTTATGTCCTCACACGCTACACAAATAGGTTTTCTGTCCAGTGTGCTGAAATTTATGCTGCAGAGTCTTATTACAATATTGTAAATTGAACTATGTATGAATTTTCTTTGGAAATACCATTATTTTTCCTGAATGTTCACCTCAGCCAGGCACTTTAAAACCTTTGAGTCAAAAAGGTGTTGTCTGAATTAATTATGGACTTGTTTGGAAGAAATATTTGCTGACTGGCCGCGATTGGAATAATGATTATTAAGGAGTCTAATTAATTTGACAAATTGTGGATTGCCAGAGTTACAAGACTTTCAGTGTAGGAAACAAAATGTCTCCTTTGCATGGTCTGCTTGGTGGGTGACACTTTGCATCCTTGTTTCATCTCTAGGGCATGGTGTATACAGGATACCTCTCTTGGGTGAGGACGGTGGGAATCTGCATCTTGCCTTCCTCTAGGCACAAACTGTATCCCTTTGTAGTGTCTGTTCTCTTCTGAGCCCTCAGTGGCTCTTTAGACCCTTCAGGAGTGTGACAAGTCATCTCCAGCCACCCTTTGGAGGTTGATCTGGTTCTCTTTTTTCCATTTCTTCTGCCTGGAGTGAGTGGCCTTTTCCAGTCTTCTCTTCCTCTCCAAAGCACATTCTTCATTCCAGATCCAGTGCACATCTTTTGGTGTCAAACCACTGAACCCAAGAGACCACCATGTCTTTTTTTCCCCTGGTACCAAGGATTGAACTCAGGACCTTGTGGTTGCTGGACAGGTGCAGCGCCACTGAGCTACATCCCTGACCCGTCACCATGTCTTCTGTCCCCAGTGGCCAGCCCAGGCATCTGCCTGAATAAAGGGGAGGGTTTTCTAGTGAGTTCTGGAATCAGACTGCTCAGTTTCAAATCCTGGCTCTACCACTACTGAGCCATGTGATCTCAGCCTGTCCACTGTGTGTCTCTGTGCCACAGTTTCTTCATTGGTAATGATGATGGAAGGACTTACCTCCGAGGTTTCTCATGAGAAGTAAATGAATCATTCTTTGTAAAGTGTCTAGGTGAGTGTTGTCAGATAATAGGCTTGCCATGTGAAGTCAGATCTGGAGGATGTGACTGTTTGGGACTGAGGTTGTGATTGGATGCCTTTAGGGTCATGTTTGGTCTTCCCCTGTGGACTTGCAGCTGCTTGGGGCTGGCCAGCCCTTGCTTCAGTGCAGCCCCCTCTGCATGGGGCACTGTACCTGTGCAGCAGGGGCACTAAAGGAGGCAGCTCTATCTCCTGCAAACAGGCACTCTCCACTGTAGTACAGTGCCCCGGTGAACACACAGCTTCCAAGGCTAAGGACTCGTGACTCTCCTCTCCGTGTTCCAGACAGGATGACTGCGTCAGGAAAGGACCCCAGAAGAAAATGGGAAAGACAGTCCTCAGCCTGTGGAAGGGATAAGGTGGCCTTTCTCTCTTTGCACTCTGCTCTGCTGTTGGAGTGTTTCTCCTGTCCCCTCAGGTCTCCCTTGTTTCAAGTCTGTTCGCTGATGAGGACAAATACACACAACACAGGTGAGCCCAGTCAGACCAGAGGTGAGATTTCATCTCAGCCCTTTAGTGTCCAGTGCACATGCTGTCCACCCCCTTTTAGAGCTCTTAATAGTTACTCATTGGATGCGAGAGTGTCTCCTGAACCCAGTTTTGAAGACTTGGATTGCTTCCCTAAGCTGATGAATTAGATTCTTCAAGTGGATACTCACTAAGTACCTGCTTTGTAACACAGAGAAAGGTGTAACTCAGCCTGTTCTCAAGAAGCATGGCATCTAGCCAAGTGATGATTAAATAATAATAAACTCAAGATGTAGTTAATTAACAGTATAAAACAGTATAGACAAGTGCACATTGTATGCCTTTGTGAGAAGTTGTTCGCTTATGGTTCAACAAGGGAATGCTCCAAGGAAAGGCTCTTAGCAGAGTTAAGATCCCTGAATTTAGGGGATACAAAACAAACAGTTCATCATAATTCAGCTTTACTTAAAAGTCTCAGTTACCAGCTAGGAAAAAAACCAAGTGCCAACAATATCTACATGCAGCTCAACTCAGGTGTACCACAACTAGACCTATCCTCTGCTTTTGAAAGTGTGTCGTACACATCTAATTTTATACATCTAATACACATATTTATAAAGAGATACCAAAGTCAGTTTTCTAAAATGTAATCGTGGCAGGGACTGTTAGGCCCTATTACGAGGACTCTTGGATATGGCAGAATGGGTTCAGGGACCTGGGATCTGTAGGGTCCCTGCTTCTGCCCTCAAGCTTCCACGGAGAGCCTGGGGTCATTGGTAGACAGTTTTGTGACATGCTCCTTTTACAGCTTAGAAGTTGGGACACTTGGCTTTGTTCTCAGTGCACCCAGACCTGCAGGTTGTGATTGGCTACAGAAGAAATGGCATGGGGTGGCCAGTTCACCCCTCAAGACCCAGCTTGAAAGAACCGTTTTGTTGTTTCTTCTGCATGTGCTTCATGTTCCCAGAAGATGTCTTTCTCCTTGATGGCACTTCCTGGTCCATCGGAGAACTGGAGTCGTTACTCAGGGCTCCTTCCCCCGCTGCGTATTCTCAACTGTTCGCATGGTTTCCGTTACCTACCCATTCTCTGACAACTGTCAACTCTGGTCTCGAACCTCTCACAAGTTCCAGATCCTTATTTCTGAGGCTTCTCTTCTCCCAGAGCCTCCCCACACTCATCACTGCCAGCCAGCCCGAAGCCTGCCCTCTTACTGTCTCCTCTTGCAGTTGGTAGTACCCCTTGGGCCTGAGCTCATTCTGCCATTTTGATGTCTTCTCTCTTATTTCATTATTATTTTGCCCAGACCATTGCACAAACCTTTTAATGAGCCACTCTTTCTCTGTCTTCTGCCTCCTTATCCCCCTTGCTCTCCCTAAATTGACTTTTCTGACTCTTAGATGGGTCCCTGTAACTATCGACTTGGAGGACCTTTGATAAGTCCTTGTAGTCTGAGAAGTGAGCATGGATTTCTCTTCAGAACATGTGATGTTCCTGGTAGTCAGGCCTCCTCTTCTTTCCAGCCTCATCTTATGTCCTGTCCTTTGGTTTGGACGCACCTTTTTATCCATCCCCAAACACAGACACATGGTAGCCTCTGTGCTTTTGTTCCTGCTGTCCAGTGGTCTCTTATCTCCCATGTTCCAATTGATCCCTCGAGACCCAGCTGAAAAATCCCTTTTTGTGCTGCTATTTGCCATGACTGCAGCTCCACGGCAGCACTTACGCTGACTACACTGTGTGGCAATCCCCTTCTTTCCTCTTCCTGGAAGTTAACTTTCTCAGAATTGTAATTGAGTCTTAGTTTTGTAACTCCATTGCCTGGTCATAGTCAGCGTGAGGATGGTTGAAAGAATGGATGGATCGATGAATGGAAAGAAGGAAAGGAGAGAAGGAGGGAGGGGGAAATAGGTGAATGATGGAAGAAAAGAATGAATTCTTTTTAGAGTACTAAAGTATTACCTAAATAAAGACTTGTGCTCCATCTTCCTCGTGCCTAAAGATGTCACATGTTTTTGGGGGACACTGGAAAATAGGTTTTAGTACATATTGTAGGTTGACATATGTTTGTGAAAAATATTCTTTAAATTTTTCTGACTACTAAAACATAGATGGAGTCCTTTTCTGCTTATACATTTAAAGGTTTTCTTTGACATTTCTGAAAAAAATAGTGAATGTACAGTGTTATTTGTGATGGAAACAGTCTCCCTGCATCAGACATTAGTGGCCCTTGCTTTTTTGTTTTGTTTTGTTTTGTTTTTGTTTTTAACAGAACAAAACATAACAGTATCCACTTAGGGAAAAGCTAGAGGAAAGCCATTTGGTAACCAGCTGGGAGCTCATCTCACATACAGACCTACCTCTTGACTTAATGCTCAGGCTCTGCAAAGTTGAAATGTGCAGGTCCCTTTGGAAAATAAGACAGTTTCCATAAAAAAGAGTAAAACCAGGAAGAGTTTCCTTTTCTCCTGCATTTGAAAAGCAGTACAGCTGAATGCTTTGTTTCCTTCTCTTACTATTATTGACATTTACGTCTTGTAACTATGGTAATAGAGCAGTCTTCTGATGAGAGAGGGGAGGTAAACAGTTCCCCATGGTGGGGCAATGCCAAACAAAGGGACCCTGAGGACAGCAGAGGGCTGGATTAGCTACCTTCACTGATTTCTATGAAGCTTCAAATTTAGCTCACAAAGCAAAGCTAGTAAGAAGATTTTGGACAAGATTCCCAAGCGAGGATTATAACAAGCATAAAATCATCCAGCATTAATCTCACCCTTTAATGATCTACGCCTGGTAATCTAACATTGCACATCTTTCTTCTCCTGTCCTTGGCGGAAGGCAGCCTGCTGAGCTTCTGCTTGCCCAGGCAGCGTGATAAATATCAGGCTATCTTTTGGAGCTGGTACCCAGTTAGACAGCTATGAAGTCACATATTTCCTCCAAGATGTCCTCTTTCCCAAGGATATGGCTCCATGTTGAGGATAATGCCCAGGAAGTGTTCTGTACTGGATGCAGAACAAACGCTATTAACCCGGGGGAAAGCAGACATTTCTGCAGGCTGCAGCAGTGTTAGCATTTTATTTGCTTCCCTCGGGGCCTGACCATATCCTGCCTCTTCCTGGTGATGGGCTCAGGTGAAGCCTGAGTGCCGTGTACAGGTTTTATAACAGGTTGTGGAAGAAAGAGTCCCCTACATAGGGTATGCCTGAGTGAAATTTCATTTTGAGGCCTGGGGCAGGACTGTGCACCTGACGCCTTAAATTGGTTAAGATTGGGCCTTGGCAGGTGGAATCCGAGGCCCAGTCGTTCCCATCAGTTATAGGGACTGCTGTGCAAATCTTTTGGAAAAAAATACAATAAATCCATAGCTCATTCACATCCATTATATATTATATTTTGCTTTCAGTGTTAAGAGAGGAAAATCGTATTTTAAAGCTTATTAAAATGTTACCCATCTAGATAGTTTTTAAAGATAATTTATATTAGCACTGGTATATAACCTTTTAAATTAATAATTCAGAACTGTGACTAGAGGTTTCAGTAATCTGTAGTAGTATATTATCTGACTGTTCCACTGAGAGATTAGCACTTATGGACTAAGGTATAAAATTGAAAAATCTAACCCATTTGGTAGTCTGTTCTCAGCTATGAGAGCCTTCTTAAATGAAAGCCTATTAGTGTGAAAATTCTGATTTCTAGAATCAAATCTGTTTTAGGTCATTATGGAGTTTTATAAAGAAAGCCTCTGCTGCCTAACAGCACGTTGAAGTCTTAAAAGTAGGCAGACTATTGATTTTTAGCAAGAGTTTTACTGCTCCAGACACTGAAGAATGATTCTCATGACTAAAATTTATAGGTTATTAAGGAGAAGAATGCAAGAAAAAGACTAGTTGGAAGAGTCATAGAATTAGCTCATTTTGTTCGTTAGAATTCACTCTCTTCTGAAATATAGATATATCTGAATCTGAAAACTGCTTCTTGGTTGTATGGTAAATTTATATGGATCAAAAATATACTGGAATCATATTTTAGCTCACAAGGACACAATCACTTTTTGGATATTTGCAAAGAAAAGGCAAAGCAATTTTTTTAAGAGCTGAATTCGTTGAAAAGATAGAGGTTGGCAGATCTAGCCACCTACTGGCTTTTTTCACCTGGGCACCAGTAGGAGTGACTTGTTCACCCCAAACTGAACAAGTTTAATGTTGTGCTTTGTATTGTGTTTTAAGTCAGGGCCTGTGCCTTAGTTTAGAATAGGGGTGCCTTTGTGAATCCCTTAAATGTTAGTCTATTTTCTGTCCTTCAGGAGGAATAAGTAGAGTTATTGGAAAGGAATTTCTTTGAAAACAGTAGGTACCCCCTTTATCATATATGGGTTAAAATATGAAATGTGTGTGATGCTTTAGACCAGAGGCAGGACAATACCAGGGAGAGGAAGCACAAGGAAGATTAGGAGGAGATATCCTGGCTCAGCTCTGTCACTCAGTGAGTGTGACAATGCCTCCTTGAGCCTCACTTTTTTCATCTGTAAAATGGAAATCATAACACCCATCAATCTTCCATCAAATAGATCTGTCATTCTACCTCTTACGCAGGAATTACAGTCAGGATGAGCTTAGCAACTAAGAATAACACATGTCCCACAGTTTAGTACCCAGACTGCTTGGGTGAGGATAAGATAGAATCGTGTAACTGGAAATGCTTTCAAGCATGTGTAGATGTAAGACACTTAACAAGTAACCATTTCCAATTTTAAATATAAGCAGTTGTATCAGCTTTATATCTGCACACTCCTGGTGTCCCTGCCAGTTACCTGAGGGGCATTTTGCATTGGAATGTACCTTCTCAGATCCATTTTCTCAACACTGCCAGGGAGCTGTTCAACATGCAAATCTGAGCTAATGGGTCTGCTCAAGCCACAGAAGGGGTGGAGCACTGCACATATCAATGGATGACTAACCACCCCTCGTCAAGATAGGGTCCCCCTCCTTGGCCGGGGCACATGGGCCTGTATTTCCAATGAGTGCTGACTCTCCAGCCTTCTCCTCACAAATGCCCTTCCATCCAGGCCAGTTGGACCTACTTGAATTTCTGCCATGCACCAGCCGGTCAGTGGCCTCTCGGGTTCCCACTTGCTTGCTTTTCTGCCTGGTGTGTCCCTCTTGGAACCCTCTTCTCCCCAAGTGTTCCTCCCTCAAGAAGGGACTCAAGCGCCATTTTCTCTGGGGAGCCTTTGCTCCCTCTTCCACTGGAGCCCGGGGTTCCCCCTCATCTCCCATTGGCTGCCTCACCATTTGATACTCTAACTTTTAGTTTGCCTTCTCAATGGAGTCTGTACATATTGAAAGTGTGTTGCTGGGCCTTCATTTCTCCCCCATACCACCTCAGCGGGAACAGCTGTAGGCTGTCTGCTAGTACACATAGGCTGGGTAGATGGGCAGATAGGTGATAGACATGTGCAGTCTTTCATGTCTCACCTTCTGACTTCTAGTGTGTCAGTTGTCTTGAGTGAACAAAATGGCAGGGTTATGGGACATGTATTCTATGAATAATGAGTAGTAATCTCGCTCCTGCTGCTCTTACTGTGAAGCTCCAAAGCCTCTGTAAAAGTGAGAACACCTTGCTAAGGAACCTCTAACCTGGTCTTGTGTTCCAACGGCTGAGGGCAGACAGGGCCAAAGTGCATGAGGAGATTCCTTGGGACAAGGAAAGCCTCAGAATGGAGCTGCTGGGGATCCGACACCTGAGCCATGAATCACTTGCATCTGACTAATCAAAGCCTTCTTTCCTTGGTCTGCCTCCCTCACTGACTCCACCTGACCCCTGCAGAGTGAGCCATCTTGAGGACTTTCCTTTAATTGTGAGCAGAAGGGAGTCAGTAGGTAGAAGCATTCAGAACCTCAGGGACTGTGGGAGAGAAGATATGACACAGATGAGTCCCTGGTCCTAGCAGCAGGGAAATTCAAGGAAAGCCACTGCCAAGATGTGCTTACAGTTCTGCATCTGCTAGCAGTCACCATCATTCCAGCTGTGTGTGTGCTGTTCCAGGAAGCCTAATAAATCTAGTGATTTAATTATACTAAATTACTTAATCAGAGAAATTTTTATGCTACAAATTATTACTTTAATAAACCAGAGAGAATAAAGAAAAATTTCTTGAATATCTTTGCCAAATCAGTCTAGGCATCCATTTTCAATTTAATAACTAATAGCAGAGGAGATTGAAATAGATGTTATTACAGATTTTTACAAGGCAAAATATATTTAAGCAGGATCAGAAGGTTAATTAAAATTATAGTTGGGGCTTGTCATTACCCAGACACCCTCTTTCTTCTGCATAGTTGCTCCGAGTTTAGAGTCTGTTTGATAAAAATGCTTAAAATGGAATCCTCATTTAAAAGGGAATTATACTCAGTATTGTTTCTGGGCCTGATCTCATGTACCTACGTCGGAAATAAATGCATAATTAACCCTTTTCATGATAAATTAACATTCATTTTCCTAGGATTAGTAGGAAATAGCATAATACAGGGCAGGGTTTGCTTTCATTCGGGTAGTCTCAGGGGACCTCTGACACTCTTAGAGGATTATGAAGCCTGTGATTCATTGTGTGTCTATGTACATGAAAATAGGATGCAGTTCCTGGCTGTCAGAGAGAGAGAGAGGGTTTCCTAATTGACAGCTTTTGCAAGTAAACATAGAAAGATTAGCCTGCAAATACTACGAACATGACTTTGGAGTCCTGGCAGGAGTATGTTAGCAAAAGGAAGTGCCCTGTGAATATTGAAAATTTCCAATGAATTCTTCCAGGACTTTAGACATAAGGTTACAGCAGCTGTTGAAATCAGGCCCCCAGAGAATAGATAAGCTTTCAGGGGAAGCTTTTTGTCTAGTGCCTTTTCCTTTAAGCTTGTAAGTTTTTCTGGGTTTTCTGGGCTCATTGTTTTGAACCATTAGGTTTCAATTTACATAAACAACATGGCTTGTTTCATTTGCTTTATTAGGATCAGGTTGTAAGAACAGAGGCGTATTGGAGAATAGGCTTCTGAGTCTTTAAATTTTAAATTTTTAACTCAAAATTCCCAAAATTTTGATGAGCATGACGAGGTTCTCAACGTTCTCATCAAACGTTTACTGAGCACCCAAAAGTCATAGAGTAGAGAGTGTGCATTTTAAATGCTAAAAGGGCACAGGGTATGAAGCAACTTCTGCTACTTCACTCAGTAATCAAGAGTATAGCTTTCCTTTGATTTGATTCAACAGATAGGAGTTTAGAAGAGTGAATTGAGTTACCATTTGTTGAGTAAGTATAATACCAGCTCACATTCCAAGCATTTTCCATGAATTATCTCAACAGAGCAATTGAAAGCCAAGAGTGAGACATTTGTGAGCAGTGTAACCCAGAGAGGACTAGGCTGACCCTCCCTGTTCCTGTTTAATGCATACATCTAATAGATGCTAAAAAAAATACAAATTAAAATTTCTCCTTGGATTTGTCTTCTTAGTGGAATCCATACAAGGAGGTGATCAAAATATACATAGAGTGTTCAAATTTTAAAAATTTATTACAGTAAAAGACACATTGCAAGTAATCTCCCTCACACTACTCCCCCTTACATTGAACACACTTATCCAATTATCCTTGCCTCTTTCTGGAGCAGTTCTGGAGTCTTCTTTCATGACTGTCTTTATGTTGTGTGATCAAAAAATATAGTCGATGCTGTTGTCAAGTGTCATTCAATGGAAAGGCAGGCTTTTAAAAACATTATGCGGTGTCCTCATCTACTGTACTCAAGGGATCTGGCATCATGCAACCTCTGGCTCTTCCCCAAAGTCAAAATGACCATGAAAGATAAATGTTTCAAATAAATTCAGCACATCAAGAAAGCTGTGACAATGCAATTTAAGGACACTCAAAAAGAGGACTTCTGCAACTGCTTCAGAAGGAATCAAGAATGAGGAGGTAAATGTGTTTGAAGTGATGGGAAGCATTTTGAGGAGAATTAATGTAATAAGATTTTAAAAAATTTAAACATTCACTGTGTTTGTTGATTATACCTCGAATGAAGATTAAGACTCAGCGTCCCGTAGTGGATAACCCTGGTGGTTCTCTTTTTGGGTTCTGACCTCACATTGAGCTCATTGGAAGCCTTTGATTAGTAGGTGATCAGAATGAGCTTTGGGAGGAGTTTTTTAGGTTACCTTTGAAAGTTTAGGATCCTGGGTTGCTTTTAGAAGGCAAGAAGTGAATTCTACTGGTCGCATCAGAGAGAATCTTGATGATCTTGGAGAAACTAGATGTATTTGTCAGGTACTTGTCTCATTGCGAAATGGGTAATTTTCTGTTGGGAAATGGCCTTGGAATTGTCCTGTGTCCTGAAGTTTCAGTCAGAACATACCGATGGCTAGGGCAGCCAGTGGGGTTGATAGAGGCAAGGAGGCACAGCCAGGGAGTGGGGCTCAGCCCCCCAGTCTTGCTGTGTGAAACCCAGCTCACTTCCCAGGGGCAAGGCACAGTTAATTGCCCCATCTGGAGCCTGTGTCTAAATTTCACTGAGGGTTTTATTTCAAAGGGGAGTTGCTGAAGTGATCTGAAGTACCAAGAGATTGTTTACATAACAGAGTCATTGTAGGTTTTATATTTGAAAGAAAATCTGGTATGCATATAATCTGCATGCTGGATGCGGATGGCATCAAGAAACAGTTGGATCAAATAAAAGTAATGATGAATAAAACAATCCTAGCAGCAGCCAATACAGATGAAAGATTCAGGATTGGCCTCACAGCCTCTGCCTGACCGACAGCAGGAAGGGGATGCTCTCTGGGGAACTTAAAGAAGATTTATTGCCCAGCCCCCTTAGGTCACATTTCCTTCCTCCCCGCTGGCCAGAGTTGGCTTGAAGGGGACTTGAGCATTTGTGTCAACAGGTCAGCTTGGATGTCCTTCCTTCCAAGGCCTGGTGACCAACTGGAGGGACATTGGGACCACAGGGTGACACAACAGCAGGTAGACATTTGCAGAAAGAAGCAGCTTACCCAAAAGGACACTGGGCCAGGGCCACCCAGCATGAGGAGTGGTCACACATGCTGTGGCAACACATGTGTTCTGACTACTTTGAAAGGAGCTCATGTGGCACTGTATCTCCTTCAGTCTTCTCCCGAAACCAGTGTAAACAGTACTGTAGTGGAGGCCAAGGTTCTCCAGAAGACAACACAACAGGGAGTGCTACTTTGTCATTGTTACTCAGTGTCAGGTCCCAAGTTCCTGGAGCAGTGCCTTGGACTCAGTAGGCCTTTAATAAATAAGTGTTGAGTGACAGTCACACTTGCCCACACCCTCACAAAGAAAAACTCAGTGAGGTTTTGGACCACTGACTCTTGTTTTGGGTTGCTGTGTTTCGTTCTTTGAGATTGGATCTCCTAGTGTTGCCCAGGCTGATCTCAAACTCCTGGGCTCAAGTGATCCTCCCACCTCATTCTCCCAGTAGCTAGGACTACAGGTGCACAGTACCATGTTCAGCTGGACAGTTGACTCTTAAGAAGTTCATAAATTTGGAACAGAGATCTTGGACAAAAAGCAAAGTTCCTAGGATCATATACGTTTACCCGGACCACTTGATGCAAATACTGGTTCTTGGGATCTGCCCTAGGTCTATTGCTTCAGGTTATCTGAGAGTGGAGCATAAGAATCTCCATTTTAAACTCACCATCTCTGGACTGTTGTGCATTGTAAAGACTGAGAGCTTTGGTCTTATGGTTATCCAAAAGAGAGACTAACAAAAACTGAGAAGGAAAAAAATGAATTTGGTTGCAACTATTTTTGAAAATGAGCACTCTGCAAATATACATACCAAACATTGGACTGAGTCCATGGGGATTTTAAGAAGATTAAGACATTCTGTGTGCACTAAGAGCTTCTAATCTGGCTGGGGGAAAGGTGGGACTAGAGATAACCATCAGAAAGAGTAAGAGGGCAATGCCAGACAGTGCATTACAGTTGTTCAAAACGAGGGGTCAGGGAAAAAGGGAGGCCCTACAGTGCTGGACCTGTAGTGGTGGGTAGGATTAAATAATGGGTGATGGTGGGGAGGTCAAGTTCAAGTTCTGGGAATTAGTGGGAGTGTTGATGTGGGAAGCTATGAGGAGCTGTTGCCAAATTAGCAAAACCTTGAAAGTCTGAAGTTGAGAGAAAACGTTCATAGGATGCAAACGTTTGACAGTCATCTGCTCTTTAAAGGTTAAAAGAATGTGAAGAGACACAGTTGGACTTAAAGTTCAGAAGATTGTTAAGATTCTTCAATGGAGAAAATTTCATGGCAGGGTTTGGCTAAAATCCAAGTTTATGGAATGGAGGAACTAGCATGGAGGGAAGGGAGATGAATGTAGGTGCTTCTCTTCCTTTGTCCACTGTGTGATAGTAGAGTTGGCAGTAGGCTGGTGGCTGGAGGTGTCCAGGGAATGTGGTTTTAGAAGGGAAACCAAACGTGTTTATTCACAGCTGTGGTTAGATAGCTGCTCTAGAGTTACCATGTGAGTCAAAAGAAAGCACAATTTCATGTGACTTATAGCCAGGCCCTGTCATTGAGTGAGAATCAGTTTTTCTCCTGGGACATCATCAATTTTATAAGAAGAGAAATTGACCAGACATTTCAAACATACTAAAGTGACTTCTTATTATTCACAATAAGAGAAGCATAGTTGAGAGACAGAGACAAAACATTGCATCAGAGTCTGCATATGTCTACTTTGACATACTGGGGGACTAGGATGTGTTAAAGGCAGAATGAGATACACAAAGTGGGCCACAGCAGAAACTGAGGCTCTGCTTTGTTCAAAATTCATGTCAGACTCAAAGATTCAGAGATTTCAGGAACAAAGTTCTTAGAAGCTTGATGTTTCTAGAGCATACAGTCTGAAGGAGAATTATAAAACTCAGTGACATGTTATTAAGAACTGTCTGTCCCTTGCAAATCAGAATGAAAAAGCAAATATTGAAAAGGAATGCTGTCTCCATACTTAAAAGGAGCAACAGTTTTTATGAGAAGCTTACAAAAATATTTGTATAAGTAGTTTGCTTTTAAATGACCTTTCCGACAGTGGTCATCAGGAAGAAAATGAGGGCTGGTTTCTGGGGTGGGTGGGTGACAGGATCTGTTTGGGCTTCGACTCCACTACTGGCAGCACTGGGCTGCTGCTTTCTGAAAGTGAAGCAAAGACCTTGTTTTTCAAGTGCAAATCATATGTGACTTTAATAGTATGAATTCTGTCAAGTGGTGCGTAGAATAAATTTGAACATGGTTTAACATAACATGAGTACATTAAGTAGAATCTGGCATTAAAAGACCCAACACCAAATGGGACTCCGAAAATAAATGCCCACATTCTCCCCCGAAAACCATTCACTGTGAGGCCTTGGGCATTAATTTAACTGAATGAGGAAGCCACTGGGGCAGCTGTCGGGAGCTTATTTGATTTGTGAATAAACAATGCCTTCATTTTAAATGCTGTTCACCCTTACCCAAACCAAAGCAGGACCAATAGCACAAAAGAGGCTAACTGGTTATACAAAACTACTGAAAAACAAAACAATCTGTGATCTTTGGGGTCGGCATTGGATTTTTTTTTTTTGAGAAAAATTCAGAACGTGGTAGGTACTATAAACTTTTAAGCCCTGTGAATAAGATGAAGATGTGTGTTGCTGTTAATTGATACAGTGCAAATGAGGAGTCGGCGTATGAAGGTCACTCACTGGGGTCTAATATTTGAACTTGTCAGTCTGAATTAGGCAGCACCCTGTCTGTGTCAGGCAAGGTCAGTGTAACGTGGAGAAGGGCTAAGAAGAGTGGCCCTCCTTTGTTGTCCCCTTGGGGACCTCCTGACCTAGTGCTGCTGAAGACTCTTCAGGAGTGGGAATGAGGTCAGCTCAAAAGGAAGCACAAAGGGGCTATAGCCAAGACTCAGTGACATTGCAGAGTATGGTTTGTGTCACCCTGGTGTTGGGAGAGACAGATTCAACTGCGGGACACACACGCTAGGGGTTCCCTTGATTTAAAATCCCTGAATGTGTAGGGCTACGTGGAGGAAGTCTAGGCTCACACTTGAGAAAACAGTGACATTATGGCTCATCCAGGTCCCATCCCTTGATGGCCACAAAGTTAGCATGTGCATTCCACCCTGAAGACAGAAACTGAAAGAAACAGGACATGCACGTGGGATTGTAGACGTAGAGGTCTGTGCACTCGCCTCAGGCCGCTGAAGGCTGAACTGGTGAGGCAGCACAGCCTAGGGCAGGGGAAGGAGGCCTTGTGGGAAAGGCAAAGCAATGTTTCCAACCGTCAAATTATATTTATTCATGAATTCACATGAATTTCAAGATGCCACTTGGCTTGGAGTCTGCACTTAGCAACTGACAACCCAAGATGAAATGGCCCTTGAAGGTACCAGAGTGACGCTAGGAATCTGGATAAATTGTTTCCCGATACTGCATGCAATTTGTTGAGAACAAATAGGCTTGTCTGTAGCATCAGCTTGTGCTTTGGCCTTTGGTGTTTTTCCAGCAAGTGCCTGGTGTATGGGCACTTAGCTAGTGCTAGATGAATCCTAACAAGGGCTGTTGGTATGGACAGAGATGAAGAAAATGTTTGCATGAGTGCCTGTGAGTATTTTTCCTTCTCACATATGTGTGTTGATGGAGCATGGGGTTATACCCTACTCGCAGGTTTTTAATAGTATTTTCTTTCCTAAAGAGCCGGAGAATAACCAGAGATGCTTAGTGACCTTCTTTATGAGCAGGTTCCTCTTATGGGTCATTAGATTGATTTTCCTCATCCACGCCTGGGGATATTAAGAGCAGGGCACATGGCCTTTCCCACCCTGTGGACCAAGGGTCACCTGCCAACATCAGCATGTTAATAGTAAAGAGGTCAGCAGCCATGTAACCATTACAATGAGTGCGGTCTTCTAACCTGTTCCACTTACAGGTACATCAAGAACCCAAATCTGTCTTTATGATTCTGGTCATTTTGTTCATTCACCAAACACATTCAAAGAATTCTTTTCTAAGTCAGAGACCTCTTCTTAAAAATTGAGATAAAATTTGCTTATCATAGAACTCATCCTTTAATAGCTTTTAGTAAATGCGTAAGATTGTGCACCACAACACATGGGCAAACCATGTATGGTTTTCTTTGTAAAAATCTGTTTTATTAGTTGGAAGTTTTCAACATGAGTCTTTTGCTGTGAGCTTCCCCACTAAGTGCACTGCCCAAATGTGTGGTGTGTGTAGGGTGTGTATATGTATGTACGTTCACCTTCTCCAAAGCCTCTGCAGATGAAATTCCTTGACATGGATGGTGGTCCTGGCCACAGGGGTTTGACAAAGGGAAACCCAGAGCCAGCTGGGGAGGGAGGGCATCCTGGGCCTCTGGTAGCAGTTAGAGCTGTCCTAGCCCTCCAGCTACCTTCTGACCATGATTAATGCAACCAGAAATATACTCCTTGGACTCTGAGACTAGAGTTAATGCTACCCTCTGAGCTTCTCTCCAATCTCATGTCTCTTTCCACATAGACTTTGGGTCCTGGCTCTTCTCTGGCTTGACTATCTCTTGCTTAGATCCATGATAAGACCCTAACAAGTGTGGTTTGATCAACTGTATCTCCAACATATGCTGATTAAGCCAGTCTTGATGTCTTTCAGAGCCTGGGAGAGCTGATAAAACATGATATGGTCAGCACTTGGGATAATCCCAGAAGACAAAGACAGAAACCTCCAGCTTGAGAAAGAGCTGGCAAGCAAAACAATCTAGAGGACACAGGGTATTAGCTGAGGTTGGGCCTAAAATCATTCTATATATTTTAAATGGGCCTAAATGCTGCTTCCTGTTGGAACAGTGCCAAGTGGCCCATTTGCAGATTGGCCTACAATTGTTTCTGCACAAGCAGTAGTAAAGTTGCATTCTTGTTCATGGCATAGTTGTGACATTTTGCTTCTTGATGTAAGGAGGGTCCTGATGCTCTCTTTGTTACAGAAATTTGTTTCCAAACTGGCTGTTATGGAGGGGGCTCATCAGAGATGAGAATCTGTATGTTTAAGAGTTAGAAAGCGATGATCTTGGAAAAACCTAGTACATCATTACTGTGAGTCAGAGCAGAAACATTGGGCTGCAGAGCTAACTTTCCAGTAAGCACACTAAGAAAGCCTAGAAAGTCAGATGATCATGAACAGTTTGTTCCTGTCCAACACTTTGCCAGATTGTGCTTATAGATGCATCGCCTGTCTCCTCCCTAGCACACATACATGGGGCATGGGGCACCAGGCTCACCTCTCATGTCCTGGTTGGCATCACAACTCTTATTCCTGTCCTTGAGTTCTGCCTCTCAGGTCCCCAAGCTGGAAGTCATCTGGCTACTCTGGCTACTGGAGCCATCTTGCCAAAATACCCCCGAGAAGGAGACATGAGTCCTGGTATGCCTTGGTTTCTACCCTTACATGGATTTCCTATGAAGAGTTGAGCAGTAAATTAAGATCCTGTAACCAAAGAATTAATAATTCATTGCTGTTATTGACAGGTGCTCTCCCTTCCAAGTATTTTGGGAACCCACATTGGTGTGGGTAGAATCGAATGTGGCATGTGAGTGGATATCTGGATCTATTCATGGCTGTTTGCCTGGTGGTCCCTGCCCCTTGGGAGTTGTCTAAATGCATGATTTGTTAAAGGCAGTACGTCGTTTTGTGAAACTTATATTGCCCATTAATTGGTCATTGATCTCCAACCCATTTAGGACAGTTATTCTCACGGATAATGGTATGCCTTTGTCATATTGTATAACACTGAATCTTAGCTTATTGCTTGTGGATTATGGTTTCATCCCAGGTACTTGAATGATGTCTAATAATTTCCTACTGACATTCATCTAGAAAATATTCTTTGAGCATCTATGAACTGGGAGTGAGATGAAGCACCACAGACTTGAGTACCGAGAGATGGATAAGTGATGTTTGTTGCCTTCAAGGCATTTTCTGTCTGCTTGTGGAAATATGACATACACCCAAGTAATTGTAATGGAAATGTGCCAAGCACCTTTCTTCTGTAGTGCCGGCAGGAATGTAAAATGGTTACAACAGTTTTGGGGAGTAATATGACAATATGTTTTAAAATTTAAAAATATCCTTCCATTTGACTCTGTAATCTTCCTTCTAGGAATTTAATGTTTCAAAGTGTGGAATATAAAGACATAAATTGTAGAATGTTCACTGCGACATCATTTGCAACAACTAATAATAAAAACCCAAAGAGAAAAACCGAAAACCTTTTATATCCAGCAACAGGGGACAGGGGAATAAGTGACAGTTTTTTTGCAGTGAACCTGAGCGAAGTTGAACCACCCTGTATGTTGACCAGGTAAAATATCCCTGATAGCAAAACAGATTTCGCCTGATTCTGTATTAGTCAAGAAAAAAGTTCTGTATATTAGAATCTTTATGATTCATCAGAAACTCTATGTTGCTAATTACTGTCTCATAGGATTGGTAAACTGTGGAATTGTAGGTGGTCTTCAGTTTTTGTTCTGTGAATGGACCTAAGAGCGCTCATAGTGGGTTAGGGAAAAAGAGAGGATGTGCTAGCTCTTTGACCCTCTGCATTGGTTGCCTGTGGCCCTCATGCCACAGGGGCCACCTGGTGGTCAGCAGAGCCAGCTTCTGCCCCAGCCCCCGCAGCTTCTGTCGCTCCCTCTTTGCTGGTGCAGGCTGTGAGTGAGTAAAGTTAGTGCAGCTTATGGTACCAGTCCATAGGGGCCGGTTCTCATCTCAGCCTCCCTGGGCTGACCCAGCCAGACCAGAACACAGACAGCAGTGAGCTTTGTGCTCTGAAGTGAGCACCTTACTGTGATGGGTTCTCTGACTCAAAGTCGGAACCACACTTCACCTTTCCTTTGATGTGTTCTGGGAGGCAGGGCAGATGAGACAGCACGGTACTGCCTGGTTGAGGATCCATCACCCAGCAGCATATGAGGGCACTGACAAGTTCTGCAGTGGTGACGAGTACTCAGCTTCCTTTAAATCCAATGGTGCAAGTTTATGTGCATGAGGAAACCGTCTCCATGTGACCTTCAACTGTGTTGCACATTTGGGAACTCCTGGGTTAGAACACCGGTGGGTCTAGATTTGGCCACAGTGGGGTCCTCACTCCTCTGCTCTCCACAGGGAGAATGGGTCAGAAGGCAGCTAAGGATGAGCCCTAGGAACCCTGACTTCAGTGACTATGAAGTCTTATTAGAAACTAGTTTGTTTTTCCTCCGCCATTTTGGTCTATACTTACCTATACTTACTGACTTGGGTTTTAGTTGGATTGTCCATATTTGAATATATCCAGGGTACATGTTGGCTTTTTAAAAAATGTAGCCATGATAATTCACTGATACGGAGGATGGGCAGCCTAGAGGTCCCACATATGTGGGTGGTGGTTGGGGAGACCCTTCCCACCCACGGGGAAACAGTGCCGGAGCTTCAGCACTGCCACACTCCCTATAACCCTGTTGAGTTTGCTGGTTGGCACCCACTGCCTTTGCACCCAGGCCAGTCCCCTCTGGCTCTGGCCTCCAGCTTTCTGCAGAAGACTCATAATTCTGCCACTCTGAACACCTCTGGCAGAGGGGAGAATCTCACCAACGTCTTAATTTTTGGTGGCTTCCATAATCCTGCTGAGCAGTAGCTGGACACTAGTGTCCTCAGGCTGACCCTGTCCACCTGGCACTCCTGGCTTTTTCTCTGCAATAGGATTGTCCTTCCTACAGATTGACCATACTCTATGTAAATACAGCCCTCCTCCTGCCTTACACTGGAGGCTGGGGTGTAGCTCCAGCTTATATAGAGCAACCACTTTGAGCCTAGAGAGTTTTGTCATGAATGAAATGGAGAGACGGCCATCTTTTCTGCCTGTCTTCCAAAATTTTTGCCTGATCATTCATTTATTCAATGGGTGTCTTTTAGCTAGGCCCTGTGCCCAGCCATGGCCCCAGGCCACTTGGAGATTACCATCTGAGTATGATTATGTCTTCTCTGAATACACTTGGTGATCCCAGTAGCAAGAGAGACCTTCACTCTTGGGGTAACTCTCATTAGTTTGCTTTCTGGGTAGCAAGGTGATTAGGAGTAACAATTCCACCTTCTAGCCTCATTTGATGCTGTTTACTCTTTTCAGAGTGTATTGTTCTAGTCCTTGGCCTTATCACCTTGAACACATCTGATCTCATTGGAGTGTATCATTCTGCCTCTGCTGTGGGGCGCAATGGTCTGGTAGGAGTTCTGGATCAGCACAGTTTAGGGACCATCCTGATGATGGGAGAACGACAAACCATATACAACTAGGACTAGAAAGATCTGGGTTTCTCTAAAGAAAGTTTCCCAACTCACAAGTTTATAAAGCAAGGAATGGAAGACTCCTGGTTGCCATGTACGTGAAAAGCTAGGAGTCCATTGAGGATATCAGAGATGCACCCTGTTGCCAGCCCTGAGAATCAAGATGAGTAACTGGACTGTGTTAGTTCATTCTTTAATTCCTTTGCTCACTCATTAATTAATTAATCATTTCATGCATTCATTCATCAAGGTGTTATCCATTGTATACCATACTCAGAATATAAAGCTTACTAAGGTGGAAGTCAAGGGTGGTGGCGCATGCCTGTTAATCCCAGCACTCTGGGAGGCTGAGGCAGGAGGATCTCAAGTTTGAGCCCAGGCTGGGCAACTTAGTGTGATTCTGTGTTAAAATAAAAATAAATAAATAAAATAAAAGGGCTGGAGATGTAGCTCAGTGTGAAGGCCCTGGGTTCAATCCCTAGTACCAGAAGAAATAAATAAAAGCTTACTTAGGTGATCATTTATCAGGACAGACAGACCCATTAGAAGATACTGCCAGAAGTACCACTGGTGCAGTGGTGATGGTTTGCACAGGCCCTGGCAGGTCCCGGGGGAGGAGGAATGTCTTCTTTGGAGGAGAGAGAAGGTTAGCGAAAATAGAGAGAACTTGGCCTGCAAGGATATAGGAAATAACCCAGAGGACAAATCGAGCCCAAGGTTTGAGAACAGTATGTGGAGATGCATTGAAGACTTGAATGAGCAGAACTCTGAACCCTTCCAGGCCCAAGTTTGTGGGCGGAGAGATTCATGGGAAGCCTCCCGGCACAGGGTCACTAGGGTGCTGGTGTGTGGAGCATTCCTGCCAGTGGCAAGCAGAAGTTCAGAAAGGTGCCGTTAACAGTGCTGGCCCTCGTGCATCTGATACGCAGCTCTAGCAGCTCTTGAGTCTTGGACCCTTGGAATCCCAGCTGAGGTCGCCCAGCAGCATTTCCTCAATAAGCTGCCTCCAAGTGCTCTACTTCCAAACTTCACTGTTCACTCACACATGCACCCAGAGAGCTAATACCAGAGGAAATGTTTGGATTAACTTTAGCCAACATTTTTAATGTTTGAAAGCACCTTTTCTCTGTGTTCTCACCTTATTCATTCTACCTGGGAGAGCAAGGCGAGCAGCAATTGAGTACATTGTTGGCTGATCATTTGGAGGCAGCTCTGTTGCTAAACTCTGCAGAAGGGTTTTTGGGCAGGTGAGAACGGCTGGTTATAATTAGCTGGCATTGGTAATGTTAAGTTCACCGGTGAGGACACTGCCTGGCACTGAGAGGGGGAGGAGATAACGAACCCTGCCCCTAGTTTGGAAACACAATGGGTGGAACTCAAATTAAAGAACAAAAGGGAAGCTGTGTAAAGCCTGGAGTGAAGTATCATATCTAATTGGGTTTTACTTCCACAATAGCGCAGATTAAATGCAGAGCATCAACTTAACCTTTCCATTCGCTGCCTTTGTCAGCCAAAACCAGATGGTTAACATGATTTATAGTTTTGTTCTCATTGTAGTTCTTCACCATCTAATTGGAATCAGTATCAAACTGTTTTGTAAACAACCTGGAAATGAGGTGTTTGCTTTATCACTGAATAAAATAAATAAAGAATAGATGTGGATGGAATACGTGTTCCATTGAACCAGAAACACACTTCATGGAGACATGAGAACAAGACCGATTTTTGAAACAGTTCTAGTTGTATTCTAACATTTAGGGCTCTGCATGTGAAAGGTTTGTCAAAACACGTAAATATTATTTGTCCTCTGAATGAGATATGCAAAATAAAATTCTGGGTAAAGTCTTCAAAAAACTGAAGAAAATCATTTAAATCCATAACTTCATTTGAAATTGCTCCTAATGACCTGTAATTTCCTCCTTTAGAAATGGTCCCATTACATTAATCAGATTGATGTAGTGGTGATAGATTATTCTCATTAAAAGGAAATACTCTTTTGTTGTCCTTACCAATCTATCCTGTAGAATCTCTAGCCAGGAGTAGTTTGGAAGTCTGCGGCTCTTGGTTGGATGTGGGGGCTCAGAGCTGCTTCCTTGAAGGGCTGAGGAGCCCCATTTGTGCATGGGAATGGCATCTCATTTGCTCTAGGTGAGATGGATTTATCTGGGCCACTCAGGACTGCATGGACAGTGGCTTTGTTTTCTAAAGTTTTCTTTCAGCTTGGAGAGCCTGTTTCATCAGAGGGATTCTTCTCCCTTTCCAACTGGCCAAATTCAACAACCAAAGTTGGTCTTTATAGCCGTCTATTTTTTACCGAGTCTATAAATGTCTGTGGCTCTTGCCCTGCCTGTAGCTCCAGCATGCATCCAGTGTGATAATTTGGTGCTTCAGAAGCAGGGTTGTTTACACTGGACAGCCAGACCTTCAATTTTTCATGAGGTGCTAGGGGAACCATTGTGTTCTTCCTCATTTTCTGAGCACATGGCTTTTTGAGCTTTGATTTTGTTACCATGTTTTGCTAAACCTGACCATGCTTGAAGGATAAAAGTTGCTTGGCAACATATGAAGACATATTTTATAATTTTTATTCCATTAATTGGCAGTTTCTGCACTCTTGGAGGCAGTTCTTTGTTTCCACTGCCCCTCTCCCTATATATATATATATATATATATATATATATGATTTGAAGCAGATCGCTCTCATATTGGGACTGTCCATGAGCACCCTACAAGTGCAAATCCAGTGGACAGGTAGTGTTTGCCGCTTGCCTCTCCCTCCTTTCACTAGATGAAAGATTTAGAAGAACAGTGTAGCCCTCTGTTTGGATCAGCACTGTCATTGTTAAAAGGTGTAGGCAGTTGCCTCTTGCCTTTTGGCTAAGATCAAGTGTAAAAAGTGTAGGAGCCCGAGACTGGTTTTGATCCATTTTGCTCTGCCAGTCATCAGCTTTGTGACCTTGGGCAAGTGATTTTACCCATTTCAAATTTATTTCTCTATTTTTAATATGAGAAGAATAATACATATAGGATTGCTATGAGGAAGAAATGAGATAAAGTTCTTGACACATAAAAGTTCTGAGAAGTATTAAGAGTATTAGCATTTTTTAAACAGGACAGACAATGGCAAGTGCTTTAGTTTTAATATATCTCACATATAAATACCCACTCTGGAAAGGAGGTAAGATCTGGGACAATTAATTGTGTTTCCTGAAGAACTACCAGCAGGGTCAGTCTGAATAAGGCCTCTCCCATGCATGAGCTGCTTCCCACGGGATCGTTAGCAGTGGCCAAGGATTGCAAAGCTGGGCAGCTGCCTTGGACAGAATCCTGCTCTTAAGCACAGATACATCCCCATCTGCATCTTCTTGGCCCCAGCTTGGGACCTCATACCTTGTCGGTGCTCAGTAGGTACTTGTGCTGAAGGTATACGGAGTTAATTATTTTTTAAATTAACTTTTATTGAAGTTCACGGATAAGATAATGAGCAAGTCATGCTTATACAGCTACATAATAAAATGCATCTTTAATCAAGAAGTAAGATATTGCCAGGATTCAGAAGCCTTCCCCTTCTGCTTTCTAGTCACTGAGCCCCAAAGGTAGCCTCCGTTCTGCCTTCTATCAGTATGGATTAGGTTCGCCTGTTTGGACCTTATATAAGCAGAATCATATAATGTGTGCTTTTTGAGACTGGCTTTCTTTGTTTAACATTATTGTGTTCAGGAGACTCATCTATATTGTTGTATGTAACAATAGTTTGTTAATTTGCATTGCTGTATATTATTCCATCATATCAAAAAAAATCACAGTTTATCCACTCTACAGTTGTTGGACCTTTGATTATATCTGATATCTAGTTTGGAGCTGTGAATAAGGTAGCAAAGAGAATTCTGGTATATGCCTTTTGGTGAACACATATATACATTTCAGTGGACTATAATTGCTGAGTTAAATCTTACGTTCAGCTTTAGCACCGCCAAAGAGTTTAATTTTCTGAAGTGATTATACCAATTAACATTTTCCCAGCAGACTATGCATGTGCTGGACATTTTGTATTCTCAGTCATGTTTGTTTTCATTTCAGCTCTTCTTTATAGCTGTCTTAGTGGGTGTGTAGTGGTACCTCATTATGGTTTTATATTGCATTCCCCCAATGACTAATGATGTTAAGCACCTTTCCCTCTTTTTGCCATTTGAATGCTTTCTTTTGTGAAATGCATGTTTGAGTGTTTTGCCTACTGTTCTACTGGGTTGCTTTTCCTTTTTTGATTGATTCATAGAAAGCTTGTAAAATCTGGATGCAAGGCTTTTGTCAGATAAATGTATTACAAATATCTCCTCCTACACAGTAGTTTGCCTTTTAAATGCTATCATTTGATGAACAGAAGTTTGTTTGTTTAATGTAGTTAGATTAATGAGTTTTCCCGTATGCTAAGTAATCTTTGTGTTTTGTTTGAGGAATCTTTGCCTCCCACTGTATAGATCATCAATCCACTGCTCTCTCAGTGTTAGTTCCAGGACCTTCCCCAGGCATACCCAAAGCTGAGGCTTTTACGTAAAATGACATAGAGTTCACATAAAACCAACACGTATCCTCTTGTATACTTTAAATCCTCTCTAGATTACTTGTAATACTTAATACAGTATAATAATAGTTGTTATATTGTTTTGTTTAGGGGCTAATGACAAGATAAAAAACCCTTTATGTTCAGTACAGATGCAATTTCTTTCCAATATTTTCCATGTGAGTGGTTGAATCCAAAGATGCAGAACTCAAGTATTCAGAGGTTCCACTGTATATTTTTCCATCTTCTAAAAGCAGCATTATTTCTTTTAGTAGAATTACTACTTTTATAACAACTCTGCAGTAAATGGAGGCTATCCTAAGTAGTGTCTTGAGGGGATGGAGGTTTATGAGTAATTTCCTAAGCAGCAGGTAGCACCCAGACTGCCAGGAGCTCTGGGGTTGTTCCTGTGGGATGTATTTGACAAGGCCTGCTGCCCTAGGAAGGCCAACTCAACCCTGACCCTGACTCTGGTATTCACAGGAGGTTGCTCGCTTCTCACCTGTCTCCTAGTCCTCATCTGTGCCAGTCTGCTGTTGCTCTCAGAGTTCCAGAAAGATATGTCAAAGGAGGCAGGATGGGGAAATGGTGGTCCTGGGGACTCTGGGGGAGGCTTTGTGGGGAGTGCAGTAGTGCCCTGACCCATCTTGTCTTGGCATTTTCTGAGAACCTTTGTGTTCAGCTTCTACACTTGGCTTCCTGGTTCAGGAACTCCACAGATGACTCACTTTGCAGTGTTACACAAATCACTTCACTGTCCTGGGCCTGTTTTTTGGACCTGTAGAATTAGCATAGAAAGGAGAAGCAGTACTTTATTGTTGGATGGATGGGTGGATGCCTGGATGGATAGTTGAATTAACCATTACATAAAACCAAGTTTATAATGCACTGACTCCAGAGTTGACACATAGTCCAGTGCTCGATAAAATTTCCTTTTTTCTACTCTCTTCCTAAAAAACACTAATTACTCTCTGAATACTAAAATGTCATCAGCTTGGCGAATCTGGTGCAGTACATATTAATATAAATCTAAATTATGTTAAGGAGTCTGCAGTACAGCTCTGCCTTGTGATTATAGTTACAAATGTGTGTGAATTTGAGAATCACACAAAAAATAAAAGCCACTGCCTTAAAAGGCTTGCAGCAGACCACCGAATACTGAATACTGTGCATCTGCGTCGGTAGATATGCTGCTTACGAGATGCCTTTTGGCGACCATTTTCATGATGATTACACAGCATAGGGTGCTGAATGGTTGCATAGGCTCCACACTGTTATTCCCACTTCCTCTCCAAGACAACCTGACACCACCACACCCATCCATTCTCCACCCAGTGGATGCAATGACCACTTTAAAACATGAAGGGGGTTGTGTCACTTCTCCATTTAGAACCCTCAGATGATTTCCTGTTACACTTAAAGCAATATCCAGCCTCTTTTCCCTGCTGTTGAGTCTGTGCGTGATCTGGCTCTTGGCAGCCTTTCCCTCCTCCCCTCCTACCATTTCCACCTCACACATTGTGCACCAGATGCAAGAGCCTCCTTCCTTGTATCACCAAACTTCCAGGCTTTCCCTGGCCCCAGGTTTGGCTGATACGTCCCAGTGCTTCTCCCTGACAGGGCTTCCTAGAGTACAGCTGCAGCATCCACTCTTCTTGCTACCATGTTGTATTCCCTCTGTATAGCAAATCTGGTTTATATATTTGCTTTGTTTGCTTTGATTCTTTCCCCTATCAGAGTTTAAAATTTATGCTTCATTTCTGGAACACATTTATATAAATGTTCAATAAGTAAATGAGCATTTGTTCTGAGCTTCAGTCTAGCCTGGATTTTAAGACCAAGAGTCTGCTAGGTTTTCCTCATGTTGTTCATATCTTCCTACCTCCTTCCCTCGCTGACCACCATTTCCATTTTCTTGGCTCCCTTTAATGTCATTTCCAAATTGCATATGGGTCCTCTTTCCTTCATCTTGTGTAGGAGCTTATATTATAGGCTGTTGTTTTCAAGTGGATCCATTGTTTCTATACCAGTCTTTCCTCAAATCCCTTTTATCCAGTGACAGAGTTTGCTGCTGCAATCTCATCCTAATGATCATTGGTGATCTCCCTCCAAGGGAAGAGTCAGTGGTTGGAATATAGTGGCTGTCCCTCCCCAGTTGGGCTTCTAATGGTTGTGGAAGTTCCTAACATCCTTCCTAGGGGCTTCCTCCTATCATCAGTTCAGTAACAAAACTACTAGAGGTTCTCTTGGAATATTTCATGGTCGGCAGTCTCTTGAGTAAGAATAATAGAAACAGATTCAACTTACTTAATTAACAAAGAGGAGTAAGAATCCAGATATGTCCATGGAAATTGAAGAGCAGAAAGCACATCTGAGACTTGTAAGGCTTGATATCTGTTCTGGGATTAAGCAGTCAGTAGAGAGGACCAACACTGGGTTTCCGGGAGACAGTATTGGATTGATAGAGGTGGTGGTCCCAAGCGTAATCAGATGTGGCGGGCAGGGGGCTCCCCTGGGGGATGTGAAACAGTTCTCAGGGAGCTGTGGGCTGTGCAGACACCAAGAAGGGCAGGTACTATGCAACCCCTCAGAGGCCTTTCTAGGTCTCTCAACTAGGAGTTGCCACGTTGCCCAAGAACACCCATAGGGAAGGATGCCCAACCTGATCTGGAAGGATCCTGGAGGAAATGCTGTACAGCAGGGCTTTTCTTTAATGAAGAGCAGTGGGACAGCTGGACAGCTAAGGAGGTGAGCAGCAGTTTTTATCAGGGTGGAAGGCAGAAGAGCCATCTATACTTCATACCACCATTGAGATGGCTTAGACATGGTGGGCCAGGTTTGGGGAAACAAGTGAGGGGAAGAGGAGTAACTAGGCCATGGGAATGCAGCAGCCCAACAGGTTGTGCTCTTGTGTTCCTCTGCCTGCATTGAAGCTCCAGCCCTACCACTTAAGCTTTCTTGGCCCCTGTATCCTCATTTTTAAAGTGGAGAAAATAGAGTAAGATAATGCACGAAGAGTGCTTAGTTGGTATTGTA
This sequence comes from Heterocephalus glaber, assembly GCF_053883595.1. Classification (NCBI taxonomy): domain Eukaryota; kingdom Metazoa; phylum Chordata; class Mammalia; order Rodentia; family Bathyergidae; genus Heterocephalus; species Heterocephalus glaber. The sequence goes on from NW_028258320.1 coordinate 68,162,517, forward strand.
CTGGATATGTAGTAAGCACTCAGCAGTTATTAACTAATATAATAATTGATCACCAGAAGTATATAACTGCACCTCCCTGGACCCCAAAGTGATTCTTGGAGTGTGGGAACATGTTAAGGGGGCTTCTGCCCTGGCCCCTGAGATCCTGATTTCAAGGTTGAAGTAACAGTGGGTTTGTTTTTAGCAGTAAGCAAACCACACTCATATGCTGCCCAGCCCCAGGAATTAAAGAACCAATAACTTGTTTTTACATAACTAGAAAGGTACATAAGAGAAGTCCTAAATTAACTTCATTGATACTTTTCATTTAACATGCTGGAATATGTATTGTTAGGGCAAACTCAAACCATTAGGCAGGTTAGTGGGTGAAATCTACCTGGATCAATTTGAAATTGCTTGGAAATTGTTAAGCGGTAATGATGTATCAAGGAAAGAATACTTTTATATTTCTGTAATTATAGGTGTCTTTTTGCAGGAGGAGATAGCCCTTTCTCCAGAGTGTTGTGAGCAGTTTGTGTGCATGCAGCTTAACACCCCTTCAGCTATGTGTTCCCTTTGATCCCGAGCTTATTAAAATATGCAAATCTAAGTTGTATCTTATTAATGTGATCCTTTGTCTTAAAGCTGTGGGGGGCTAAAAAAATCCTTTTTTCTCTAACATATTTGGATTTTTAATGTGCAAAATAGGATGAAAGCTTGATTTTCCGCAGGACATATTTTCTAATCAACTGTTATGAAAGTTTTTTTTATGTGCTGCTATTTCTTGCTTTCTTGGAATTCAGTGAGATAAAAAGTAATGACTTCATTGTTATATCCCAAGTATTCTCAAGCATGTCGAGACCCTTATTAATTTGCTATAACTTCTCCAGTACAACAATGACTCTGTCTTACAGGAACGTTCTGGAAGCATATTTTAAAGATGTGGCTAAAGTTGAAAGTAGTTGATCCAGAGATTTTCTGGTAACCCTCAGGCTTATGGGGTACATGCACGATGACAGTCCCCAGCCAGTCTCGTTTGCATGTGAGCCTAAGTCTTTAGGACCACTATGTCCTCTTATAATTTATTTCCTTAGAAATAAGGCATTTGAAATGAAGTTAAACATCAATCCTGTTAGAATACAGATGCATCTTTCTCATTCTTTCCATTTCTTGTTCTCATAGCTTCTTACGCTCTTTTCCTTCTTCTCCCTATGCTCTGGAATAAGCTTTCTCTTCCTATTTAATGATTCTTTTTCTTAAGATCAAAGCTAGTATCAGAATGCATATTCTTTTCGGCTGCATATGTGTCATTCTCCAAAATAGAACACATACTTGCTCATAGAACATATTTAGGTAAGTGCAAAGGAACTGAAGTTATCCCATGTATATTATCAGTCCATAGTGATGAAATTGGAGATCAATAGCAAAAGAAACTGCAAAAATATCATAAACACATGGAAATTGAGCAACACACTTCTGAATAGCCAATGGGTCACAGAGGAAATTAAAGAAGAAATCAGACAGTTCCTTCAATTAAATGACAATGACAATACAATATATTGGGACACAATGAAAGCAGTCTTATGAGGGAAATTCATAGCAGTGAATACTCGTATTAGAAAAACAGAGCAAGCCCATTTAAAACAACCTGATGATGAACCTCAAGCTTCTAGAAAAAGAAGAGCAGGACAAACCCAAAGCCCATAAAAAGGAGGAAATTATAAAGATCAGGGGAGAAATCAATGCAATGGAGACTAAGAGAATGATACAAAAAATCAGTGAAGCCAAGAGTTGGTTCTTCGAAAGAACCAACAAAATTGACAAATCCTTAGCCAACCTTATCAGAAAAAGGAAAGAAAAGGCCCAAATCCGTGCAGTTAGGAATGGAAAGGATGAAATAACAACAGACCCAGCAGAAATCCAGAGTATCATCAATACCTACTTCCAGAACCTATACACCAAAAAGATGGAAAACACAGAAGAAATGAACAGATTCCTAGATATGTATGAATTACCAAAGTTGAATGAAGAAGACCTAAAAATTCTAAACAACCCAATATCAATCAATGAAATTGAAAACGTAATTAAAAACTTATCAACTAGGGTCATGATGGCTTCACTGCTGAATTCTACAAGACATTTAGAGAGGAACTACTGCCACTACTGTTTAAACTCTTCAATGAAATTGAAAGGGAAACAATACTCCTGAATTCATTTCTGGAAGCAAGCATCACCTCGATCCCCAAAGCAGAGAAAGACCCAACCAAAAAAGAGAACTATAGGCCAATCTCACTAATGAACATAGATACAAAAATCTTTAATAAGATACTGGCAAATAGAATGGAGAAGATCATCAAGAAGATCATACAGCCTGACCAAGTGGGATTCATCCCAGGGATGTAGGGATGGTTCAACATATGCAGATCAATCAATGGAATACACTATATCAATAGAGCCAAGGACGAAAACTATATGATCATCTCAATAGATGCAGAAAAAGCATTCAATAAAATCCAACATGCATTTATGATAAAAACCCTACAAAAAATTGGAATAGATGGTCTCTACCTCAATCTGATAAAAGCCATCTATGAAAAACCAACAGCCAATATCATACTAAATGGTCAAAAACTGAAATCCTTCACACTAAAATCAGGAACAAGACAAGGATGTCCACTATCACCACTCCTGTTCAATATAGTTTTGGAAACATTAGCCACGGCAATTAGACAAGAGAAAGAAATAAAAGGAATAAAGATAGGAAATGAAGAAGCCAAATTGTCATTATTTGCAGATGACACGATACTCTATATAGAAGACCACAAGAACTCCACCAAAAGTCTTCTAGACTTAATAACCAAACTCAGTCAAGTAGCTGGATACAAAGTCAACACACAAAAATCGATAGCTTTCCCCTACACGAACAGTAGACTCAGTAAGAGAGAACTAGGGCAAATAATTCCTTTCACAATAGCATCCAAAAAACTGAAATACCTAGGAATCAACCTAACTAAAGAAATCAAAGACCTCTTCTCTGAAAACTATAGCACTCTGAAAAGAGAGATTGAAGATGATACCAGAAAATAGAAAGACATCCCTTGCTCCTGGGTAGGAAGGATCAACATAGTGAAAATGGCCATGCTTCCAAAACTGCTATATAGATTCAATGCAATCCCAGTTGAAATCCCAGCAGCATATTCATGGATCTTGAGAAAACAATCCAAAAATTCATTTGGAACAAGGAGAGACCCAGAATAGCAAAAGCAATTCTAGGTAACAGAGACATGGCAGGGGGGATTATAACCCCCAACTTGAAACTATACTACAAAGCTACTGTGATAAAAACAGCATGGTACTGGCAAAGAAACAGACCTGAGGACCAGTGGAACAGATTAGAAGATGCAGAAACAACTCCAGACACACTCAGCCATTTCATCTTTGACAAAGGAGCCAAACACCCTCACTGGAGGAAAGATAGCCTCTTTAATAAATGGTGCTGGAGAAATTGGGTTTCAACTTGTCAAAGACTAAAACTAGACCTATATCTCGCATCATGCACTCAACTAAAATTGAAATGGATTAAAGATCTAAATATTAAAATAGAAATGCTGAACCAGTTGGAACAGAGGTTAGGTAGAACTCTTGCAGACATCAATGTAGGAAAAGATTTTATGAACAAAACCTCAGTTGCCCATGAACTAGCACAAACAATCAACAAGTGGTATCTCTTCTTACTAAAAAGCTTCTTCACAGCAAGTGAAACCACCAGCAGTGTGAAGAGACAACCCACAATGTGGAAATATTTTTCACCAGCGGTCCCTCAGACAAAGGTCTACTATCTCGAATCTATAAAGAACTTAAAAAAAATCAGACCTCCCAAATTTAAAGACCCAGTCCAAAAATGGGCATCCGAGATGAACAGACATTTCTCACACAAAGAAGTAGAAATGGCAAATAAACATATGAAAAACTGTTCAACATCACTGGTCATTGGAGAGATGCAAATGCAAATAATGCTGAGATTCCACTTCACCCCAGAAAGAGTGGCTGCTATCAAGAAATCAACCAATAACAAATGCTGGCAGGGCTGTGGGGAAAGAGGAACACTGCTCCACTGCTGGTGGGAATGTAGACTGGTGCAACCACTGTGGAAATCAGTATGGAGATACCTCAAAGAACTAGGACTGGAAGTCCCATTTGACCCCGCTATTCCACTGCTGGGGATTTTCCCCAAAGAATTAAAAGAATCATACCACAGTGATATGTGTGCATCCACATTCATAGCAGCACAGTTTGTTATAGGTAAAACTTGGAAACAGCCCAAATGCCCCTCAACTGGAGACTGGATAAAGAAAATGTGGTTTTTTTAGTAAAATGCAATACTACTCAGCCATAAGAAAATGAGAAATTAGAGACATTTATTACTAAATGGATGCACATTGAGGTGATACTCTTAAGTGAAATAAATAGCACACACATGTGTAAATACTGAATAGTTTCTCTAGTGTGAGAAACTGAAAGTGTAAATAAGAACTAAAAGGTATAATGGATAATGTGAGATAGGAAGAAAAGGGGCAAAGGCGAAGGGGAAGTGGGACGGGGTAGAGGAAAGGAAAGAAGGGAATGGAATTACTATGAGAAAATGAAAAAAAGGAAACAAAGTCTCTGTAAATAGGGAGGGATGGAGGGGTTGAAGGGAGGGCAGGGGAAGGGTGAAAAAATAAGAACCAAGAGAGATTATGTAAAGGTGCAAATTTCCAATGATGAATGTCATCATATTGTATACCTAAAGTGTACCAATAAAAGGATATAGGACCAGGGATTTAGCTCAGTGGTTTCGCTGCCTGCTGCGCAAGCACAAGGACCTGAGTTCGATCCCTGGTACCAAAAAAAAAAAAAGGATATACAGTTAAAAAAAAAAAAAGATCAAAGCTAGTTATTTTACAAAGCCATTGCGTGAAAATAGTCAGTTTATATTTATGAGCTGTTAATATATACCCCCCAGTAAAGCTTTTTCTGGAAAAATCTTGAGATGTGGGAGTTTTGGCAGAGTAGAAGAGGCAAGTGACCTGGTTAGTGATAAAACTATCAATAACCAACACTACTAGCATTTTCTATGTGCTAGGCATATATCATCTCCTTTAGTCTTGAAAACAACCTTCTAAGGAGATTTGTACTGTTATTTTCAGTCCCCTTTAAACAGAGGAGGAAGTGGAGGCACTGCTATAAACTAACTTGCCAAGGTCACATGCTTTTCGAGGTCAGGGTTGGGGTGCAGCACCAGGGATCTGGTTAAGTGGCTGTGCCCTTGACCATTGGGCATTCATGTTTCCTGGCTGCGGGAAGATTCAGGTTCTTCTCCTGCCTCTGCCACTGGCTGGTTGTGTGGTTTCAGGCACCTTGCTGCTTTTCCTCACGTTTACATTAGCATATTGGAGTAGATTATCTCTGAGGTCTTGTTTGACCCCAAAGTTTTGTAATTTTTAGCAATTATTTTAAAGAGTTCTAAGGTGATACCCGAAGACAAAGGGCAAATACTGTCCCACCTCCCATATAAATCATGTTCTTTTTTTACCATACTAGATGAAAAGCACAGTGAAAGCATTCTAGCTCTCACTGCTCATATCCTTCATTTTAGGCAGAAATTGTTAAACCTCATATTCTAAAGAAGGCTACCTGTGGTTTTTTGACACCTCCCGTAGCGTCCTCAGGAACGGATGTCTGGGGGAGGCAGGCTTGTAGGTGGAATAGTGGAGAGTCTATTTTTAACAGGAGACCTTTGCAGCATTGCTTCCTCCTCTGTTGTCTATAGTTCTAGGAAGGAGATTTCAGCTCGCCCTCATTCACAGATATGGCAGCGTGGTTCATAAAGGAAATTCTTTATTGGCTGCTGTTGAAGTGTTTTACAAAAAGAAGTTTGATGTGCTCTGTGAGAGGATGGCAGGTGGCAGCTTTCTGTGTCATTCTTTGACATGCGCCAGCCGATGTGAAGTGACATGTGGTGACAGAGTCATGCTTGCTGCTAATGATTTCTTTTGTCTTGATAAAACAGGTAGCCTTTTCTGTGGGGAGTTGGCAGCGGGGCAGAAGCTGGTCTCTTTTGGTAGAAAGGATGCATCACCACATGCGTTTATAGATGCCATGGTTCAGGATGACCCTGCAGCTTCCACCAGCCTCACAGATACACTTGACCTTTGGTGACTGACAGCTGCCAGAGGAGCCAGCGGGTGCCCCTCCCCGCAGGGCCAAACAGCTCTCTGCAAGTCCTTTCTGCAGATCTCCCCCAGGCAAGTCCCCAGAGACCTCAGGGTGCAAGCACAACAAGCATGTTCTCTGTCTCTTAGTGGAATATTTCAAATATACACACAAGTGTAAACAATATAAATGTGCCTGCAAATATCCACAGACCCAGCTTTATCTAATCTCAACATTTTGCCATGCTTGCATCTAATATCTGTCTGTCTGCCTCTCTGTCTCTTGTTTCTCTCTCTCTCTCCCTCTCCCTCTCCCTACCATCTCCCCCCTTCTGTTACCTCCAGATCCCCTGGGATGGATTTAGTGTGAAACTCATGAACCTTAAGATTCTACCTCTCCTTCCCACACATTGTAGGAGAGTTCCTAGCAACGTGTTTAACCGATTACATGGTTTTGTAAAAAAAGTTTGTAAAATTTGCAATAGTAAGAGATTTTTAGCTGCAGTGGCCAAAGAGCAGTATCTCGTCCCACTCTGACCTTTCCTTCCTTTAACTTTCCTTCTTGTGAAGCGGGGTTGAACAGGTCTCAGATATTTGAGCATCTGGCTAAGGGGAAGTTGAGTCTGGGGATACATTCAGTTTGGCTTTCAAAAACTATGTTCATGGAGCTCCCAGTTACTTCTGTTTATTGTTAAATTATTGCCCGAGGTCTCAGAGGAGCACTGTGGTGTGACTTCCAGGATATGCATAAAGGCACAGGATCAGAGGTCACAGAGGACTATGACTAGATTAGTGTGCTCACATCTGATGTTTTTGGATATTACAAGAGAAACACAGTTTGAAATGTACAGAGCCAGAAGCTAGTCTGTGGGAAAAACTCAAATCCTAAAATGTGGCAAATTAGATAGAAGAAAATTATTCTATTCTCACTCATACCTACTCAAATTGAAAATGTTCTCCTGTCAGGAATGTACTTAATGCTGTAGCATATAAAGCTATAAATACATCACATTTTCCTGTTTGAAACTTTGCATTTTTAAAAAAGAGAGTCTCTTATGTTACAAGGGCTTCTGGCCCCAGAAAACCTGGGGTTCACTTAAATATCAGATTCTGATTTTCATGGTGTTTATCCTTTTCTCACACGTTTTTATCTGTTCACTGTGTGTGAGTGTGTGTGTGTATAGATAGACATGGATATATAGCTGTGATAAAAATAGCGAACATTTAAATTAAAAAATGTATTGCAGTAAAAGACACTGAAATTAATTACCCTCAAAATACTCCCCTTCCCCATTTCAAACACACTTATCCCATCATTCTTGGCAATATGTCTTTTACTGTAATACATTTTTAAAAAAATGTAAACATTCACTGTATGTATTACTCAGTGTATCTTGTATATATATGTACATATATGTGTGTTGAGTGTGTACACACTTGTTTTCTGTATTTTTATTCTTTATATAAATATTAGCGTTCAACATATATGCACATTTACTATTTACCTGGCTTTTCAAACATTGTTTTGTGATTTATAGTCATCTGAATACACAATAGTTGTTATTCCTTTATTTTCACTGCCATTTATAGTATTTCATTGTGTGGATATTCCATAATTTATTTGTCCTGTCCTCTGTCAATGGGCATTTGGGTCATAACTGTGACAAATTAGAAGTAAAGAATATATAATGAAAACTTGTACTTAGGTATGTGAGATGTTGTCTATAGCTGGTATCTTCAAAGTCTTGCTCAGATATGCTGTAAAAAATTTTTGGAAACTGTGCCTCCTCACATATTTTTCAGTTGGCATCTAAAATATTTCAACATAAGTTTGTACAATTTGAAAGAGTGTAATTTGCTTAATTATTGTAATACAGATCTTTAAAGAGAAAAGTAAAGATCACTGTTTTCAATGAAATCAGCGAAGTGAAAATAGTATAATGATTGTATTCTCTATAGCATCCATTTACATAATATATTAAGAATTTTCTGAATATTTAGCTAAAGAGTTTATATCACTCATTTCACTCTCTGAACTTGAAATGCAATATAGTTTTACATGTGACAATCTCTTTTATCAATCACTTCATCACATCTCTCCCTTTCATATTGATCAATAGAATTATGTGATTTCTGGAAACTATTATATTGTCATTTTGTGAGTTTATGGATTTTTTTCTTAATCTATAGCTTATCTCTTTGCTTTGGGATTATATTTTGTTGTAAGTTTTTAATCTTAATGGGGTTAATTTATCAAAGCTTTCTATATGTTGTGATGGTATGTATGACTTATTTAAATTTATTTTCCTATCTCAAAGTCATAAAGATAATCTACATTTTTCTTCTGTAACTTTTTTCAGTTTTTTAATTCTTTCATTTACTTGGAATTTATTTTCATCTTTGGATACCTTATTAATCTAATTTTAAATTTTTCTAAGGAGATATCTAGTTGTTCCAGGGCTGTTGTTTGACAACTGATGATAATTTCTACCAAATTCATATGTAGTTATGCATATGTATTCTATACATTATATTTAATATATGCAGAATTCTTTAGGTATATTTGCTCTTTGAGTTCTTAATAAGAAGGGGCTATATTTTGCTTAGCTGATATTATCTTGCATTCCTCCTAGGTGGCCAACATAGATTTATACCATATCATTTATTTAATATTCACAAACTTAAAGTGAATTTTAATGTGTAAGTTGGGATTGGACTAACAGGGGCAAGATTTATATGGTCTGTGCTGATATAAAAAATAAAAAATAGCACAAACACCATGAATGAATGAATGATGTGATGGAATTATTAAAGCATACTTATTATAGTTTAGATTATCATTGGCTTGTCATATGCTTTTGTATGCTGACAGTTTATCTCATCAATGAACTTAACCTTCTAGGACACTGTTTTCTTTTAGCAGCACAGTATTTCTCACAATGTGGTCCAGCAGAATTACACAGCAAGAGTAGTGCGATCCACTCCCAACATCAGACTGTAAGGAATGAGATCTTCCCAGAAGATACTGCGTTGAAAGAAATTTAAGACTCACTGGCTTGACAGGATATCATTCAAATGTTGGGATGTTCTGTCAGACAGCGGTGAAATTCAGGTCAGCACACTTAGCACAGCCGCCAACACTTGCACGTTGTAGAACGTTAGAGGAGAGAGAGAACACTGGGCTGGGATTTAGATGCTTGAGTCTTTATAAATTCCAGGCCTCTTTTGAGGTGACCTCCAAGAGAGGAAGTAGAGAGAGATAAGGAGAGAGAGAGAACATTAAACTAGGACATGGAGGGCCAGGGATTTAGCTCAGTGGTTCTGCCACCTGCCTCGCAAGCGGAAGGACCCAAGAGTTCGATCCCCGGTACCCAAAAAACTAGGACACGGAGCCTTGCCAGCTGGTATCTTTTCCTCTGTATAAATCTGAATAACATTCAGGTAGCAGTTGCAATGTAATTTTGTCAACAGCTCAGAGCAGAGTGGTCCTGTGAGAGATTTGGCTTGAGGTCCTCACATGGAAACTGCCATCACTGCTGTTTGTAGGTTGTCTTGGCCACTCAACCAGTTGTTCACACAGACTGCCCGAGGGTTAGTGGACCTATCAGCTTATGCTGAAGGAAACCAAGGAATTTTATTCAAACCCATGTCTCAGTGGAGTCCTTAGGCCCTCCTAGTTATTTTTTTAAAATAGACCTGACAGTTCCAGTTTGTGTGAGTGGTACTCTGCCTAGTATTTGAAAACTCAGCCTCAGGACCAGCTTCATCACAAGACTCCAAAATACTCCAGCTTTTCCTCTTTGGAGTAATTCAGTTTGAATGAGCACACACTAGGAGTACATGAACCATACAACAACTGGTTTAAGCAGGGATAAAGCTGGGATCGTCCCCAACTGTCCTGTATGGCACCATCATTTTTTATTTCATTCTGCTTGAAACTGACAGCAATTAAAACTCGCATAGTATGAAATGTTTTCATCAAGTAAGGCTTTACAAATACCAGCTTGTCAGAGCAGGAAGTGGACCTGTGCTTTACTGCAACTATTCTTCAGGTCTACTAGGGCATGATGTGTGAATAGCACTCACTTCATGCAGTGGAAAAATAAGGCCAACTTTGGCTTTAATCTTTATTATGAGAAGTCTAGTCCCTGTTGGAATGTAATGAGTGGATGCACCCCATTTAGTTTAAAGAAACAGATCTATATAGAGTTGTTAATTTGTAGATAAATATGGGTTTTCTACTGTTGATGTTTTTTGATCCACACAAAGTGGTTTTATTAATACTGAAACATGATTAATCAATAGTTTGCTCTTTAAAAATACATCAGTAAGACTACCCAATTACCTTTAAGTAGATATCAAAGGGCACAAAGCAATCTGACACACACTCAAAGTCCATTAGAAGCCACCAGACATATTAATTAAAATTTTTAGTTACAATGAACCTTACCCTGTGGGTAAAAAATTTCTACTTTTGGTAACGAATAATGCTGGCCAACTGAAAAGAAAACTTGCAAATACATTTGTGGACACAGAAAGGTCTTGGGGATTTCTGAGACAATGAAACCCAGGGTGACTCCTTTTTACTTGAGTCCAACGTGAAAAGTGGCTTTCACTCAGGATTGTGAGCTGAAGGAGGCAGAGGGCTTCTCTCCCGTGTGTTGAAGGGAATGAAAGACTTCTCAGATGTGACATTAAGCTTTGCAGAAGTGGAAATGGTTTTCGTGCGGTGCGGGTAAAATCTTACTTTAGATGAAATCATAACAAAATGAAACACCAAGATGTGGCTACCACAGCTCTTTCTCTGTCCTTCTGCACAGTCAGGTGTCGCTAAACTTGATCATTAGGGTTGCAGCAAATCCTCCCCATCCCTTTCCACTCCCAAATATTCCCAGGCTGCCTGGTCCCTGCCAGCTCAGCTGCCATTCTTACTAATGGAAGCCTCTGAATTTTTTGTTTTGTCATTTAGCAGCAGCAGGAGGCTTTCCTTTCAAAGTTTAGTTCCCACTACTAATAGCCCAGCCACATACATTTCTTTTCCATGAAGATCTACATGATTAAACTATGCATTGGCCTGGCACTCAGCACTGACAAGAGTGTCCAGCTCCTTAGAGAAGAAGCAAAAGAGTACAGAAGGCCAAGGCAGGTGAATCTGTTTCCCCTCCCCATCCTTTGTGCTCATGTGCTGAGTTACATTTTTTCAGGAGAAAGAGCCAAAAATCTAAAGGTACAGGCATATGAACTATATAGTATTATGTTCACTAGAAAAATCTCGACAACCAAGACCTAGATGCCCCAAAGAGTATTTTGCTATCCTCTTTACTGACTCCGTAGCCTGCTACATTTCTAATTGGGTTACTTTGTCAGTAAGGGGCAGCCTCATCACATCTAAGGGGGGCACCCAAGAGGAGATACACCTGAGACATGAAATATCACATTCAGTGGACCCTCAAGTTATGACCAGCCTGACATACAAAGAATTGGGTTAATTAGGTTAATGGAAGATTCATCTGTATCTATAGCATGTACCCAGGTAAACATCCAGATTTCAGCTGTATTGACTTCCAACCAACTTGATTTACAACCAACCCTTGGGAACCAATCAAGTTTATAAGTCAAGGGTCTACTGTATCTCCATCACTCCTTTTGGAACATATGACCCCCCACGCACACTTCCTTGGCATCTGTCCCCTAGACATTATCCAGCATCAGCTATCCACTGAGAATCCTGTGAAGTGTAACTGATTGTCATTCAACGCAAGTGAAATCTTTAGGTGAGCATTAGTCACTGTTCAAGATATGTTAGCTTCAAGTGGAAGCAGTCAATTATAGACTAGAGGTTTTATGGCTACATTATTACCATCATACTATTAGGTTTTCAGCAGTAGCATTCTGTTTGATCGATCTATGCCAAGACATTGATGGATAGCTTTGTTCTTTAAATGTCAAATATGTGGGACTCTGTACTTTATGTGTTTACTGACACACTAATCTCCTCTAGGTACCTTTCCCCCCTCCAGTGTTCATCCTTAGCAGGTGACTGTGATTCCTCTCCTTACAAGACTGGGTAGGGATTGTAATTACATTTATAATTTCCTTTCTAGTCTCTCTCAAATGCAGAAGTACTTCTTATTTTCTTTTCCTTTCTAACAGGAAGCTACCACATTAGAAATGAATGAACAATTTCAGGGTACATGTTGAGTTTTCCAACTGTGGCTCTGTGTTATTATGCTATTTGGCCTATCTTTCCTAAAGCCAAATATAGTAATTAGTTTTTTTGATTCCAAAATCAAATTTCTAGCCTACATAAACTTCAACCACCATTACTTCAACCCCCATACATCACTAAATACAGTATAGTTCTACTTATAAGATGGAGCAGAGCTTTTCATGTAAAATCCTTCAAGGGCTTGCAGAAGACTCTCAGGGATGATTTTTTTTTCAATAAAAATGAATAAATCTGGTGTTAAAGAGCATCTGTCCTACACAGCAAATCAGCTAGAAACTTTAAGAAAGCCTTGTTCCCCACCAAAAAGCCAACTGGATTTCTTCTTCTTCTTTAAGTTCAGAAACTTCTTGGAAGGAACACAGTGGTCCTTGGTAGTGTTCCACTTTCTTCTCCGTGTTTCTACCTTAGGAACCACATTCTGCCGTATTTTTCACCTCAGGAACTTTCTTAGTTCCCTTGAGCCACAGGAGGAGACTGGCCAGTCTTCCCTGGTAATGGAGGCAGCTCTAGATACATCAGGGGAAATTATCAGGAGCCATTCATTACTCATTTTTTTTCAGGCCAAAAGGTAAAGGCTAATTAATACCTCTGACAATATTGTGGTAGGAATGTGAAATCACAGAACTCTAGCTTCCTTTGATCCCCCCTGTGCCTTAAAACAAAGTTTCTTGTGGTGCCCAGCCTCACATATTAGTGCAGGGGAGGGAACCAGGTCATCCTCTAGGGTAAAAATCCACTCACCTTGCATCTTTCCATTGCCTCTCACAAAAGGACAGCACAAGTGACCATTCTGAGGCCAGCCTTCCTCACTTCTCTTGTCCCCAGTGCCCTAGCCAAAGGGTGACCCTGTACCTCTAGTGTATGCCGGGTACTGAGTACAGCATTAGCAGCTGGCCTGACCCCGGCCCTTGTGCTGAATGTCAGTCTGATTTCTCCAGGCATAAAGCTGATGGAATCATCCTGACCTCAACACTTACATTCAACTTCAGCTTTGCCCAGGGTTAAATGTAACTATTCAAGTGGGCATTTCTCACAAAAACTAGCTAGTGTGAAGGTCCAAATTTCCATTAAAAAAGGTACACTTTGAAGCTTGGAGTTTTCGGTAGAACACATCCATTTTGACTAAACTATACTTGCTTTTTACTGAGTAAATAGCTAAGTGAAAATGTCAGCTTCTAGAAGGTCAGATTGTTCTCGTTTAGCCCTGGGCTCTTAATTTATGTGGGGGCCATGTAATCAGGGACACATGTGATAAGTGACAGATGTGGGTGAAAAGCTTAGGAAAGCCACATTCTAAAAGTAGCCAAGGCTGCTGTGTTACTCACCTGCCTCCATGGAGTCACAGCATTCCATGGACAGGAGCCAGGTGGGAGAACATCCCCAAGGAGAGGTGGCTTCGTGCCCAGCACCATGAGGATGTAGCTTTATTTCCTCTGCAGTTTCTGTGAGAGACAAAACCATAGATTAAATTGCAGAGTCACAATGGGGATCCTAAGGAGTTTTAATATAGAAATTCCAGGGTTTAACTTAATCTTTGAGCTAATTGGTATAGTCCCTGAAATGAGGATCTAGCAAAAGTCATACCAGGGCTCAGAGGGTCAATGTCTAAGTATGTTTGGAACCAATTTAAAGCTTGAAACAAAATGACCAGGAACACTTGGCAATGCCTCATTAAAATAAGACACAAAGACTCCCTAAGGCGTCGGATGGGTGGGTGCACATGGATGTCCACTCTGCTGTCTGCTTCCTTTACAACTCATAGGAGGCTATAGAGGGCTAAGACAGGTGTGTGCATGTGTGTGGGGACGTGTCCTACTAGCTTCCTTTGTCTTAGCCCACCTTGGGTGTATATGGGCTAGAGCCATCTGGTAAATCTTATCCAGCCTTGATGATGAAGTTACACTTGAAGCATGGTCAAAGCAAACTCAACACGATCTTCATCCAATGACATCTGAATGAGTGAAGCACCTCTTATGGACCACATTCCTGAAAATATGACCAGTACCAAATAGAAAGCCAGTGTTTAACAGGAAAATAAGTGAGGGTGCAGGTGGATAGTAAAAGGGAAAGGTTTATCTTACCTAGCTAATATTAAGTCTGATGACCAGAAATACCTGCAAGCTGTGTGAAAATAGATTCTCAGGAGGTGGTTAGGTTTGGTTGCTGCTAGAAGGGACCACTGAAACATGTAAACTCTGTTTACATGAAATAGAAATATAATAATATTCACTAAATGACTTAACTAGCCCTAACCAAACAAATCTCATTGACCCAACTAGACAGGGAACTGCTTGAAAGCAATAAAACATTTTTAAAAACATATGTAATCCAGAATTCACATATCTGAATAATTACAATGGCCATGCCTTCTCTTCTAATCTTCTGGAATGAAGGTCAGCTTCACTACTCTAGAACTTTTGGCCAACTAGTGGTTTTCTTGACCAGAACTGGCCACAGCTTCTGGCTATTGTGTCTTATGAACACATATCCTGTACATGTAAAGCATTGCCATTATTATCCTTGCAGCTTTTGTTTATCTTCCCAAAAGAAACAATGAGCTGTAGCAGATTGAGTGATGGTTTCAGGGCTGTGGTGAAGGTAAAAGCCACTGCAGGTGGAGCAGCTTAATGGGGTATTAATTGGGAAGCAGGTGAAGGCAAATAGGTAGCACAGCAGGTATACAAATAGGCTCGTGGGAGGAAAGGCATTGAATTTTATGCTCTTTAACTAAAAATAAAGACCTGATATTTAGCTTATCTGCACTGAAATCCACACTGAGGGCCGTGACAACCACCGACATCATCAATGATTCATTATTATCTCAGCATCATCCGGGCCACTTAATAGGATTGTCAGCCTCTTCGTTCTTCATTGTTTCAGTGGTTTCTTTGGCTTTAGAACGCATGCTTTTCCTTCTCTGTATGTGTATCAGAAGCCAAAACAATTTTTGAAAGCTGTGCCATACTAGTGACATTCGGACCATTGCCTCCTCTCTCCTCTCTTCTCCAGCTAGAGGAACATAGCAAATGTACAACGTAATGATGAGTAAAGAACCTACTGAGAACATGTACATTCAAGCAAATGTCCCTCTTCCAAGTAGTCACTTTGAAAAGTGAAACACTTATTCCAGATCTGTCTTTGGCTCAAAGTGATTATTTTTGGAACTGATTCATCATTACCTTAGATGAAAAAAAAATCTTTACAGATATTTACCACTTATTTTCTACTTTTAAGCATTGCCCAACATCTCTCACTTTATTCTACACTCTTTGTGATAAATTACATTCAGCTTTTGAAAACTTATCCCCAATATCACTCTGTGTTTCTCTTCCAGTTCTCTCTGTAGCAGTATGTTGGTGGAAAGTGAGGGAGAATTTGGATTCTTACTTGTTTGGCTGGCCCACATTTGTTATTTCCTCTGGGGAGAAGCAACACTGGTTTTGAAGACGCGTTTAGTCTTTTACATGGCAGTAGCTAAATATCAGAGGAGCTTGTACAGGCTAAATATTAGTAGAGCTACACTTTGTACTCCGTGAAATGAATTAGGTTTGTATTATCATGCAG
Source organism: Heterocephalus glaber (assembly GCF_053883595.1). Taxonomy (NCBI): domain Eukaryota; kingdom Metazoa; phylum Chordata; class Mammalia; order Rodentia; family Bathyergidae; genus Heterocephalus; species Heterocephalus glaber. The sequence continues at coordinate 68,178,483 of NW_028258320.1, forward strand.
ATCTTTTCCTGTAGTTGAAACGCTCATTAATTTTACTGCTAATGAGATGTTAGCAGTTAAATACCTTTAATTAATGAAAATCAGACAAAAGCAAGGGTTATTTTCTGTCTTTATAAAAATAGGGAAAATATTTGTACATCTTGTTGTACATCTTTCCTGTAAAAGAACCACAAGTCTAAGCTAGTTTTCTGGTCCAGAGAAAGTCATTGATAGATTTTAGCTTTAGAAAATAAAAGGAGTGGGCATATTTGGATGTTATAAATATTATCTGAGATTGGAAAAAAAAAGATACTCATAACTGAGAGCCAGTCCTACATGTAATAGCAAATTTCATGGTTGAAGATGCAACAGGATTGAGTACAATTAATAGTTCTGTAGCCGTCATTGAGTTCTGGGGTAGGCCCCGAGCACATAATTAGATTATTAAAAATGGCCTGTCTTAGGCCCACTATTACTAAATTGAAATCCAATTATGCTTTTATGATTTTGCTGAAAAATATTTAGCTGTTTTGCTTGAGTCCTCCTAGAAGATCATTTCCTCCTGCATCAGCATTTCCACAGGTCGCAATACATTTTCCAAACAAATCTGACCTCACTCATCTCAGAATCAATCTTACATTAGATAAAATAGATTTTAATGAGTTTTTATGTCTAATATCATAATCATGCCTCTCTATACTTGAGGAATTAAAAGATAGGAATCTTTGCAGAAAATCTTTTTAATGGGAGGCATGCATATTTTAGAAATAACTAAATTGCACCATCCTGATACTTGGGAAGGCATCATGCTCAAATATGTGCCCGAGTGTGCTACAAGACAAAGTTGGTACGGTTTGCAATAATTGGCATTGGAATGGTAATAAAGCAGTTGTTTGCAAAGAGATGGGCTCAGAAATTTCATGCACTCCTGCAGTGTGGATTTAAATGCTAAGTTAAATATTTATGAACCTGAGATTTTTATAATTGATCATTGTATGATTTATACACTGTAATTATAATTAGGTTGAAAGAGATTTTAAAAAGCCAGTTTCCTGTAGCCAAGGCCATTAAATAATGCTAAGCTGCCAAAACAAAAATTAGGTGGGAACCCAGCCACCAAGTTCTAAGCGCCTGTCCCTACATCTGGCACACAAGTGGGGCACAGCCTGTTGCCAGGCACCTCACCTGAATGAAGCACTGCTTCCGGCACCACCTGTAATCATCTTTCATGCCTTTGTTTCAAACCTAGTTGCACATAAACAAATAGAAAACTTCAGGGATCCAATGTATAACAAAAGGAAAAGGTGGAGGAGGTTGAAAAGGTTAATTAAAAATGTAATGATCCCATTTGCTGAGACAGCACTATTAATCATAGTGCAGCAGCAAGCATGTGACTTGCACACCACTTATAGGAGGCATCTAATTTTTTGAAGGTATAGAAGGTGGGAGGGGTAGGGGATGCAATCACGTGACAGTGTGTGCATTAAGGCAATGGAAGTGTAATGGATGGGGGTACTCGTTGACTGTGGTTAATGGTGGGAACTGTCTTCACCAGACAGAAGAATTATCTCCAAATTCAGAGGTACTCAAAATAATTCCATCGCTGTCAGCCCTAGAGGAAACTTGGATATGGCTGGAGGCTTAATGTAGTTGTGTAAGGTATGAAAAAATACATAAAACAGAACTAGGAGGAAATTCATCATTGTGTAACACAATAGGTCTGAAACAGTGTGTGAATGACAAAATGTGCTCCAAACAGCCAACACACGCATTTTAAATGTAATTTTTAGCGCCCCAGCTGGAAAAGGCCAAGCTCTCGAAGGATCGATTACAAGGGTCATAACCTGGATGATCAGATTTGCCATCTGATCCACGTGGATATCAGATCACACTGTCAACAGGAGCTTCCAGAAAAGCTTGCCTACCCCTGGGAAGATCTTGGCGCCCTTTGCTCATTTTTTATTTGCTAGGATAATACATTAGAGAGAGCCTATTAGAAGAAGAACAGTAGTTATGTTAACATGGTAATTAATCAAGTCAGAAAGAGGGAACAAGTTGTGAATTCAATTCTGCAACCCTAAAAGAAAGGCACAAAGATACCCGGAAATTGGCAAGCCTTTGTAACAACATACTCGCATTATATCTTGTGGACTTTCTGCTTAATACATCACATCTCCTGCAGATTTTAATATATTTCCTGCTTGATTCCACCTCATAATCTGTAGAAATGGGTTTCTAGTTGCTTGCTTTTGTGTTTCATCCTGAATCATTTCAACTGGTTCCCTGGCACTGGCGTTTGCTAATAATGGTGGCATTTCTAAGTGTAAATAACGAGGGGCTGCTGGCCACAGCGATGGCCTCTTTGATTTGGGACAGTGTGAGGATTGTATTTGGGATGAAGGAAGTCCCTTGCTCCAGAGGAATTTAGAATATGAAAGCTTCTCCTACTGCATAATTTATCCCTGACATCTCCACATCTTGCTGTGTTGAAGGGACCTTTACATTTGCTCTGCCTGCAGGTCAGGATTGAAATAACTGGTCCATGTACCCTGTGGAGCAGCACACAGCTGAGAAGCCAGCGCCTTTGAGTGCATAGAACCTCTGGCTCAAATTTTATTCTGTCTCTGATCATAATTTCATCCTAAATATTTGAAATTGTAATCAGAAAAGGCAAATTATATTATAGCCATCAAACCAAGGAATTGTAAAGTGTGAAGGAACCTTAGCTATCTCATCTCATGAATGGGGAAACTGAGACCCACAAAGAAAAGCTGGCATAAAAAGACATGCAGATGATTGGACCATATTTAAAACTCAAATCTCTGGATTCCAAATCTATTGCTCCTTTGTATTCCACGTTTTGGAATCTGCCCCTCCATTCCTGATGAATTTTATCCCTCTCACACCACAAAAAACAAGGAAGATGCCATCCCAGCCAGAGAGGCTTAGAAGGCTGCTGGAAAACACAATCTGTAACCTGAAAAGTAATGACATGGTTGGGTCGAACTTTGAAATGGAAAACTGTTTAAATGGCATTCTCTGTAATATAGTGTGAGCCCACACTGGAGAGGAACACATTAACTGAGTGCAACCCACTCGCATACGCCCTGCCCCCCTCAAAAAAGATTTCTAGTAAACAGCCTTCATTCTGAGAACACTTCCCATTCAGACAGCATCCCAGACATTCTACCAAGTTAAAGAATGAATAACAGCAGATGGAGAGAGAGATTAGAGTTGGAGGGGAGAGGGAAGCAGTATCATAATGCTGAGCTCTAAAATGAGCTGTGGAGACGATGGCACTGAAAGTTACGGGGAAGCTGTTCGAAAACTACCCACGCAGGCGACAAAGCCTTGTGCCCAGATCATAAAGCACAGGCCAGCTATTGGCCCTCTTGCGAGTGTGAGCCCATGGAGACTGTGTGTGACTCTGCTGGGGTAAATAGAGTTTCTCTTTCCTCTCTTCCCTCTACCCTGCTGTCATTAAAGTAGCAATTCTGTGTGGTAGGGCATCTATTTCATAGACATGAGATCAGACAGAAACGCCACTCTCATGTATATGTCTTGTGTTTGCAGGAATGTTTATTTTGAACTTCATTGTTGCAGTATACGCAGCGGTAGGGCCCAAGGAAAAACTGCACGTGGGTTTTTGAGGGACCAAGAGAAGAGAGGGAGGGGCTAAGAGTTATTTTCTATGTTCTCTGTACAATCGTCCATGTGAGACCTTTTAAACAAGGTTTTAATGAGGTTTACATGAACTACTTTTTTCTAATGTTTTAAAAGAACATTTACAAACACACATCAAAGTAGAAAATATTTTTTAGTTAACACATCTCCAGCACTGAGATTCTGCCATTAACACTTGAATGTACAGTAGTTGGTTTGTTTTATTATTATTTTTTGCCATGCTAGGGATTGAGCCTAGAGCCTTGCATATGCTAGGCAAGCACTCTGCCACTGAGCTATGTCCCCAGCCCTGAAAGTTGTCGCTTTCTGAGCATCAATCTACCCATCCCTCTGATCTTAAAAGGCGGGTATCCCACCTGCCCACCTCCCTTAAAGGTTTCAGCGTCCGTATCATTAGCCAGTGTTCAATATTTGTCTGGTTCCTTTGAGGTAATGTTTGCATGTGTGCAAAACTTAAGTGCACCATTCTCACGCCCCCCTCAAAATAACAGAACAAGAGCCAGGCAGACATTTGCCAGTGCCCAGTGAGTCCCCTCTCACTCCTTCCCAGCCAATTTCTACTCCCATTCTCTAGGAGCAACAACTCTTGATTTTATTTCAGCATAAATTAGTTTTGCCTGTTCTAGAACTTCATGTATAATAATACCTTGTGCATTTTTTCCATAAGCTTTTTATTTTTTCCGCTCAGCATACTGTATGTGTGATCCATCCATGCTTTGTGCATATCCATTGTTGCTCCATTCTCATTTCTGAGTAGTATTCCATTGTATGGATGGACCACAGTTTCTTAAGCTATTTTCCTATTCATGGATTCATGAGTTGTTATCAATATACTTTTAAGGAAGTCTTACACAAGGTCTTTTTGTGGATATAGGAGCTCAGCACATTTCACAACACTTTTTGTGTTGCTCACCTTTGATTTTAACCACTGTGCTTGGCAGGTAGTGCATCTGATTGTGCTTTTGTTCAATATTTTCACCCATAATTAATCATGTTGAACAGTTTTAATGTGCTTATTGGATATATATGTGTCCATATATATATATACATGTATATGAATATATATTCAATAAATATTTTAGCTTTTATTTCAGTACTCGGAATTGAACCCAGGACCTTGCACATGCTAGACAAGTGCACTGTCACTAAGCTACAACTCCAGCCCCACCTTTTTTGTTTTGAGACTATATCATACATATTTGATGTGAACATATTTCTAAGTTCTATTTTCTGGTCCATTGTTCTATTGTTCAGTTTATACTTTTAAAATTAATTTTATTGGTATACTGTATATATATATATTTTAATGATCACATCATAGGGAATTTGTACCTGTACATAATATATCTTGATTCTTTTTCCCTGCCCCTCCCTTCAACCACGCATATGTATATGTTTTATCACACTCTTGATAACTAGATTTATAGTAAATCTTGAAGTCAGTGTAAGTCCTTCAACTTTGTTGTTCTTGTTCAAATTGCTTTGGCTCTTCTGTATCCTTTGCATTTTCATATAAATTTTAGAGTCTACTTGGCAATTCTAAAATATTAGGATTTGGACATAATTTGCATCTTAATTATATTGAGTCTTCTGATCCATGGACATGGTATACATTTCCATTTATTTGATATTTAGTTTTTATCAGCAATGCTTTTTAGTTTTCAGTGTAGAAGTCTTGCATATATTTTGTTAAATTAATTCTTCAGTGTTTTTTATTTTTTATTATTTGGTTCTATTTTTAGTGGAATTACATTTTAAACTTTACTAATTTTTTTTGCAGCTAACATATAAAATTGATGAATATGTTAATTAGCTTGGTTTAGTCATTCCACAGTGTCAAATATATAGCTCAGAACATCACATTACACCTCATAAATAATGCAAATTTTAAATTAAAAATAACATTAAAAATGAAACTTCTAAACTCAAAAACAACAGCTTTTTTATATTAACTTTGTCTCCTTTGACTTTACCAAATTCATACTGTTTTCTTTGTGTTGTTTTATTAGAAAGTCTGGGACAATATTGACTGTAAATGTTAAAGTTGGGCAGATTTTGTTCCTAACTTTATGGGGAGACTTTGGCAATAGTCATACCTTTTGGTCAGTAGTTTTTTTTACAACATACTTTTTATCAGACTGAAAAGATTCTTTTCTATTTTTTATTTGTTGAATATATTTTATGATGAATGGGTGTTGAAATTTGATTGCTTTTTCTTTGTCTACTGAAATAATCATATGGTTTTCCTCTTATATTCTATTAATGCAATGAATTGCATTGATTTTTAAATATTAAAACAATCTTGCATTCTTGGGACAAGCACAGTCATGATGTATTATCCTCAATACAGTATATTGGTAAATACAGTTTAGTAAAACTTGGAGAATTTTGCATTCATGTTTGTAAGAAATATTAGCCTATTATTTACTTCTTTATTGTTGTTGGGCTCTTACATTTGGATAGTGCTGGTCTCATGTCAAATGGAGAAGATCATGAAAATATTTTGTGTGAATAAGGGTCCAAAAAAAGGGGAGAATCACACAGTGACCTGTGAGATGGAAATGGATTGATCATTTTTGCCCCTCTGAAAGTGCCAGGTTGCAGATTCTGGAATTTGTCACAGACACTGAAGTAATGGTAAGGAGATTGTGCTCTGGTGGGGCTTGGATATTGATAAAAACAGAAAATGAAGTAAAATCACACCCACTCCTGAATGAAGTTAAATTTGAGCAGTTGGTTTAGACGTACATCGTTTAATGTTTCTACTTTGTACAGAGCTTTCCCTTTAAAATATTGCTTTTATTTTGATACCATTAAGAAGAAAAAGTGAGTAGTTTACACAGCTTTCATGCCTTTAAACAGGTAGCAGACATTTATTACAAAAAAACATATCAGCCAGGCCAAAATTTTCCCCCTCACTGGGGATTGAACCCAGAGGCTTTTTCTCTAAGCTACAGCTCCTGTCCTTTTAATTTTTGTATTTGAGGCAGGGTCTTGCTAAATTTCCCAGGCTGGCCTAGCGTTTGTTATCCTCCTGCCTCTGTCTCATGAGTAGCTAGGATCATAGTCATGCACTGACACACGCCGTCAAAGCCAATTTTTAAAGCTCATGTATTATTATATGGATTACTTCCAGAGAAAAAGAAATTTCCTGGATATCATGTGTCAACTTTTATTATTTGTTTTACAATGTTACTTGAAATTTATAAACATAAAAAGCTTTTATTCTTTATTTTTACATAACTATAAAAGCAAGTCACAGAAGTTAGGTACAGACAAAACTTTGAAGACATGTAATGCTAGCTAATAACATTAATCTAGTGTAAGGGAGGATATTGTTTTTGCTGAAACTAAATTTATGCTTTGGATCTGATTGTGGCACTTGGCATCAGCATGATCCCTTTGCCTCTGGCAGGCCTGGGTTACATGGTGCCAGGCAAGGACTTCGTTCTTCTGCCATTTTCTCCACTTGAACTTCATGAACTGTTTTCCATATATCACTGGCTGCATCACTTAGTGTCAGTCCACCTCTGTGCTCTGTTCTTTTCCCTTTAGCTAAAGATTATAAAGTACCATTTATTGGATTCCAATGTAGATATAAATGCAGTCAGCAAAATCATGTACACGACAGTATCCAGCCTTAAAGACCTAAACTAGATGACATGTAGTTTTATTAATTTCTTCCAGATTACCATAAAAGTACAAAGTTTAGAAACCTAGAGAATGGTATACCTTCAAGAATATACTGTAAATCAGTATCCTTGGGCACAGTCTCCAGCATTAGAAATCTCAAAAGAGGAGGTGGCTGGAAGGGTCACCGATGCCTGAAGGCCTGATATCCATGCCAGGGCACACGATGGCAGTTTCCCACCTTGAGTCCTTATTGGAGGCCGATCAGACCTCTGGCCACCTGACCAAGGTTATGGTGAAAGGATGACAAAAGACAAGATCTTTACTGTGTGAAGGGGGTCCAGGATGGTTGAAGCTCTTATCAGGCTAAGACACTGACTCCTGGCGCTGGCCACTATTTATTAAGCACACAATTCCTTGAAGGGGTGAGGGCCTTGCAGGAAACAGTGGAGTGGAGAGCACTGATGCGAGCAGGGTCCTAGAAACAAGGGCACATGACATTCTAGCAGGAACAGCTCATTGATTAATGGGAAATTGGTTTTTTCCCATAGATTAATTCTTGTTTCTGTAGAAGTTTTGTATATGAGTCATGCTGCCCTTAGCTGCACGATTGTCTTGCCATCCAAGACTTCACACATCATGGATCATTGAGACCTGTGCTGTGACCAGTGGTGTGGGGAGTTGTACGGTTCCCACACACTAACTGCTGGCTCTTCAGGCAAGCCACTGTGGGCTCACAGGCAGACTCAGACTTTTAGTATGAAAAGCCAGTGTATGAATTTGCAGCTCACGCAGGGTGGTCTCCATCAAGTCCTAGGACCTGCGGGTATAGCAGAGAGAAGGAGCAGGCTTGGGAAGCACAGTGGAGAGGCTGCAGCAGGGGTGCTCAGAAAGCCAGCAGAGCTGCTGTGCCACTGCTTCTCTCCCCAGCTGCTCACCCAAGAAGGCGGTTATCTCCCTCACTGCCTTGTGTGTTCATTGTGTTGGACTCAGATGTCACAGGCAGACCCACAGCTGAACCTTGGGCACAGTGAATCACGGCTTGTGGTGCCAGGGCACAATGTTATTTCAGTTTTGTGGGTTTTCTTGAAGCAAGGGACATCTTCAGTAGGAAAAGCTCTCCTTGAAATGTTAGACTGACTTTGTGTGCCCTTCATATTCTATTTTTTTTAATTGAAAATTTAATAACATTCCACATGTGATCTGCCCTCTTCACAAAATTTTAAACCCACAATATAGCATTGACAACTACAGATACGATGTTGTACAACAGATCAATAGAACTTATTCAGCTTGGCATGGCTGCAGCTTTATTCTCTTTGAAAAGCAACTGCCCATCTCCTTGCCCTTATCTAGCAAGCATCATCTACTCTCTGACCCTATGAGTTTGAGTATTTTAGATTTCTCATAGTGCAATCATGCAGTATTTATTCTTCTGTGACTGGCTTCTTTCACTTAGCCAAGTGTCCTCAGGATTTATCTATGTTGTCGAGGATTGTAGGAGTTCCATCATTTTCAAGGCAGAGTAATATTCCACATACCCTTTAGATGTGCAATAAATCTACTGCTTTTTTAGCCCCACCCAGTCCAGATGGGCCTTCCCCCTCTTGCCAATTCTCTGTCCTCCTGTAATTTCCCAAATGCCCTCGTCAACTGGAGTGCATAAATAGAAGGAAAAGAAGCCATGGAATCTACAGAGGGGCTGAGGCCTGAACAGGAACTTTCTGGGAGTTGCAGTCCCACAGTTGCCTGGTGCTTGTCTGCTGCCTCCCTGCCCTCACTGGTATGCCTGCTATCTGTCTTTCAGGGCCACTTTGTCAGTTGGCTCTAGAAGGTTTTCTTATCACCCCCTTCTCCTTGCAGAAAGACCGTTAGATGGGGAGCTTAATTCACTTCGTCCATTAATTTGTATCTTTGCCCACTAGATGCAGGCCTAGCCAGGATGCCCAGGCACTCAGGGGACTCGCTTCCTCCTGCTGTTGTCCAGCATAGGGCAGTCCTGCAGTGGACAGCACCGCTTCCTCTGGTGACATGAGAAGGCAGCGTATGTTTTGTAAGATCCTAAAGCCCTTGGTTTATCAGCCATTGAAATTCTGTCCAAAATCTTCACCGAATTTTCCTAATCAAAAACTTTAGTGGTGGTAGAGCTACCATGTTGTATGTGGTGAATTAAGTTGTAATTGAGGTTTACAAATTTTTATGTGATTTTTTTTTTCTAGTTTTCTTCCAATGGGCTGTGAGCTTAAACTTAAATTGTTCTTAAATTGTAGTTGCTTCTTTCTGTTTAGAGAGGCTGGCATAATATTTTGTCTTCTGGGCTCAAATAACCATGTAATTACTCTGTAATCATATAGTAATTAGCATGTACTATATGCATTTATTACATAATTATATTCCTGGAGGATTGCATGGCAATTATACTTGCATTCAGCATATCATTTTATATACTGTATCATGAACAAGTATATAATTTGTTGCTGTTTTCTTTGATCCTAATTTCAGTTTACCGAGCAGAAGCTGGAAACATTCTCTGGTTGCCTGTTTGCTGGAGCTGGGCAGGTGCCTGAGTTCTTTGGCCTCACTCCATTGCGCCTGCTTATACATCTAGGGGATATAGCAACTTGTGTGCTGCCGTGGACTCCCTGAGTTTGCATCCCAGAACGTTCTCCTTGTTAAAGTCATTAAGTTATTAGCTTTAGAATTCCTCAGGTTCTAGGGATGCTTGTATGGCCAGGTGAAGGGCAAGATCCCGGTAAAGAGAGTAGGTCTGAGCATGGTTGTCACGCCTGTCTGTCTCTGCTTCGCAGTGGAGCACATTCCCAAAGGAAACAACTGCCTGGATGCAGCTAAGGCCTGCAACCTCGATGACACCTGCAAGAAGTACAGGTCTGCGTACATCACCCCATGTACCACCAGCGTGTCCAACGATGTCTGCAACCGCCGCAAGTGCCACAAGGCCCTCCGCCAGTTCTTCGACAAGGTCCCAGCCAAGCATAGCTACGGAATGCTGTTCTGCTCCTGCCGGGATATTGCCTGCACAGAGCGGCGGCGACAGACCATCGTGCCTGTGTGCTCCTATGAAGAGCGGGAGAAGCCTAACTGCTTGAATTTGCAGGACTCCTGCAAGACGAATTACATCTGCAGGTAAGTGCTACAGCCACTGATGAATGTGGTTCATGGGTTATTGCTGGTGGTGGGGTAGCAGGCATTCCAGCTACCAGGAACTGGTTTTCTGCTTTGCTCCCCAGGGCAGAAAGTGAGGCAAAGGCTGTTCCTATGAATGGATTGGTCAGAACCAGACCTAAAATGTGGCTCCTCTCAGCTGGTTAGGCTTTGACCCTGGAGTCTTAGTTACTTTTCTCATTGCTGAGACAAAATACCCAACACCCAAAGTTAAAGGAGGAAACGTTTATTTGGCTCACAGTTTGTAGAGGTTTCAGTCCATAATTGGCTGGTTCCAAGGCAGGGTGGCATTGCAGAGGAGAAACAGTTCATGACAGGCAAAAGGTAGCAAAGCAAGCAAGGGAAATCCACAGCTCTTTCTGTATCTTATATTTTATCCAGGCTACTTAGGGCAGGTAGCACTGGCACCCTTAATCCTAGCGCCCTTGATCCTAGCATTGCACCATATCAGTTCCAGAGTCACACACTCTAGATTCATGCACCCCTGAAAAAGCCCCACCTATGACTGAATGAGGCTTTTGGGGGATGTCTGTAGACACAAGCCCTAATACCTGGGGACTTTCTGTTTTTAACAGGGGGCTGCTTGCAGAGGTGCTGGGATCGGGATAACACCACTGCATGCCTTAAGCACATCTCAGGTGAGGGCATCAGGTGGGGTGAGGTGAGGTGAGCTTGCAGGCAGATGCCCGGTCTCCAAGTCTGGAAGACAAGCCAGGGGTTGAGTGTGTCAGGAGAGGAGCTAGGTAGAGATTTGGAGGTTCTTAATCTTGGGCAGAAAAGTGGAAGAGATTAGCTTGAAGGAGAGAGCTGTGTCCACCTGGGGAAGTCAGCTCTGAGGACACCTGGGCCTGCTCCAGGTCTGTCTGTGGCTATGAAGATTGGGTACCGGTGCCTTCCCCTCACCTCTTCTTCCACCCTGCACCCTCTGTCAGAAATCCTGCTGAGCCTCAGAGTTGTTGAAAACCTTCACTTTCTTTTCCTTTTTGGTCATTTGTTAATATATTTTAATGTTTGAAACAATCTGTGGAACATATTCTCTGTTAAAATAAAAAAGCAGTATAGAATTGGGTAGCGTGAAAAAACCATGCCTTCTTTCTATTCCCCCTCATCCCCAGCCCTTCAGTGACCATTGTTGCCAATTTAAAATATGTTCTCCCAGAACTGGGGGTTGAATTCAGTTGCTAATGAAAGCAAGTAGATTTTGATGATCACAAATTGAGTCTTTGCAGACTCAGGCTAGGCTTGTGCCTTGTGCAGAAGAGCAGGCAGCATCCTGGGCTAGAGATTCAGACAGCCATCATATTGGACACCACATGCATGCTGTCCCCGGGGTAGGATCCAGGAGCCTTCAGTGAACCCCATCTCTGACAAAATCCTTTGCACGTAGTAAGTGTTAAGCAAGGGGACAAGTAGGTGATCATGTAATGAGGTGATTATTTTCCTGTACAGTTCTCATTTGGAATGAGCCGAAAACAAGCAAAAGTGATATGTTGAAGATTCTAGTTAGCTGAGCTTCTGATCCATTTGTTTTATTCTGATAGAATGTCATCCATTCTTTCTGTCTCTTTTTTTTTTTCTTTCTCAGTATCAGGGATCGAACTCAGGACCTTGCACTTGTGAGGCAGGCATGGTGCCACTGAGCTAAATCCCTGGCCCAGTTTCTCTTTTTTAATAAATTTTTTACTTTATGAAAAAATAAAACAAAATTTCCTAACAAAATAATAAGACAATAAAAATATTTATTACACTGTATCACTGTCTTCAAAGTAGTTAGAGTACAAGACATAGACAAAAAAGATTCTCTCACAAAGAAGAAACAAATAATAGCACAAAACTTTCTTTTTAATGAGCTAATAAACTCTAATAGCAACAAAGGAAAAGTGAAAATCCTCATTATCTATATAACCCTCTCACACTGAAGATTTTCTGGGAATGATGTTCATCTACTTTTTTTTTTAAGTTGGAAGTGAGTGATCTGCTCTATGAGATAGGATTTGTAACCAGGCATCACGCGGATGGTTCACATGTTGGGAGGAGTCAGGTGTTTATAAAGTGCACCTTCCTTACTTCCAGTCCTGGCCCCCAATTTCCAAGGACCAGGCTGTGGGCTAGGGGCAGGGATGGGGTTGCTGGTCAGGTCCTGAGGACCAGGCAGGGTCTCAGAAAGCCAGGAACCTGGGAATCCAGTCAGCCCGGGTATCAAGCCCCCTGCTGAAGGTAAATGCAGCAGAGAAACTGGACAGGGAGATCCTGTGGGAGCTTGGCCCAGGGTGAGGGATCAGGGCGATCAGGGAACTCTAAAAATGTCTTCTCTGAAACCCAGATTCTTGGGCCCTTTTACCCATTAAGCAGAAAGGGTCCCCCTTCCATGAACAAGACTGAGTTTTCAGGGTCTATACTTGGTTAAAGCCAGGCAGTTTCTCCCTAAGATGTTGTCTTGTCCTCTGGGGGACTGGGGGGGGGGTCCAAGCCAAGGCTTTTGGACCTGTGTGGAAAAAGGAAGCTGTGTGGGGCTGAGATGGAGCAGTAGATAGGCCTTTGTCTGTTAAGCAAAGGCTAGGAGGTAGGCGAGGTGGTGGAACAGTGTCTTCTCACAGCTTATCTTATGCATGAGGGCCAGGGAAGGTCTGTGAGCCTCCTACACAGGCCAAAGCGCATCCTGGAGGTGAATTTCCATCCCCCAGTCTGTTCTGCTGAGAAAATCCTTGGAGTGTTAGTGTAAGTTCAGTAAATCCGATTGCTTTCCTACTAATCAATAGTGAAAACAGCCAAGATTCAGGGAACGTAGAGGGCTCCAGAGGTGGTAGTCGGAGGAACCTGTAAATAGCAGGATAATTTGGCCGTGTCTGGGGCTCAGGTTAATCTGGAAGAAGAACAGGTTCTAGAATAGTGACGCCCCTGGTAGCAAGGAATAAACTCAGGGAAAGGGGCAGAAAGACACAGCGGATGCAGGGCAGCCCTTGCCTGGTGGAGTAACTGATCCACCTCGTCATGCCAAGGTTGGGATGGAATGTGCAGTGGCGTGCAGGCTCCCTGGACTGGGTTTCATCTGGAGACAGTGTTTATAGTCCTGCCACACTTCCAGCTCTGGGTAGAGCTCAGAGGCTATTTGAGAGTCCAGAGCTGGGCTACCCCAGGGCCTTTACCAAGTGAAATTTGTCTCAGTGTGATTGATGGACTTTATACCCTGTCTTGAGTCTTTCCTGAGAAGGTGAATCAGGGACTTCCCGGGTGTTACCTGTTGTTAAGTTATTTAGCCCATAATTCCTTCCCAGAGCCTGGACTTATTACTCATGATTACTCACTCCTCCCTGTCCAGTGTGGTAAATGTAATTTTAGCTGCTAGGTTGGCTAGCAGTGTTCTCTTTCGTCTGATTTTATTAATCTCATCTTTAATTTTATGCCCTTTATTCCATCCCTTCTCAATCTATCTTGGGAAGGCTGTTGTACAACTTCTCAGGGCAGCAGCTGTTACTGGCTGGAGCCTGGGTCTGGAGGGTTCCTAGGTACAGACCCTCTAGCCCGGCACAGTCACTGCCTGCCCTGATGATGACTTAAGGCCTCCTTTGAATTCTCCAAAGGAATGGATGCCAGAAGAGAAAATTGCTTCCTGAACACCGCCTTCTTTGAAAGCTCCCACTTTCAAATGCGCTGTTTCCATCTTCACATCAGCGCCTATGAAAGAGCTGCTCAAGCTCATTAAAACTTCCCTGAATGAAATGTTTTCCTACTCATCGCCTTCAGGTTTCCTTCCTCAGGGTCCCCCGGTACCGCCACACAGAACCTGTGCTTTTCTGCCTTGTGCCTTCAAACAGATGCGAAGCAACCAGAGCTTTCCCTTTTGACTTTGTTTTCTTTTTCCCTTTTCCCTTTTAGGGAAGCTGACAGGTTCTTTTCCTCTTGGGGTGGTTGGGAAAGGAGAGTCCTTGCCTGCTCAGGCCTCCAAGCTTGTCTACAGCAAAGCAAGCACGGAGGTGTTATTAGAAGGCTGTGATGAAATTTAAAAGCTTCACGTTCCTACCCTGGAGCACAGGGTCTCCCCTGCCAGTTTTCTTCTGGTTGCCTTTCTTACTGCCTGGAGAGATGTCACCACTGAGTTTGACCAAAAGGAAGCATCTCTCTTTATTCCTGATACAAATTGTTCTATATACATAATGTAAATTTATACCTAACCTCTTTTCTCCCAAACTCTCACCAGAGCACTGACTCAGGATGCCATAAATTTATTCCTATCTCTTCTGTTTTTTCTAATTAACCACATAGGTGCCCTGGTATTCTTCATGGCCCTCCTGCTTTCATGTGAGAATCACAGAGGTATGCTCCAGTCTGGAAGCAGAATGGGAGTCTAGGGCTACTGAGCATCCCACGTAGGTGCCTGTGGCTTTAGCTGCTTCCATACACTGTCCCTGTTGAGAAGAGCCCAGTGTACACTTGATGGTTTGGCAGCAGTGGCTGTCTTGGTTGTTTTGCACATGCAGCAAAGGCACTGTGTCCTCGGGCAGCAGAGTCACAGTCCTTATTGCAAACTCATGTTTACAGCCATTGTTGCCCAGAGCATGACAGTGTGCTCTCAAAGGGTTGGGTCCCAAGAGGTTCCACTGAGGGTCATCATGCACCTTGGACAGTAGTGCAGGCTTTCCCTCTCCAGCCCTCTGCTCCTAGGGGAAGTTTTGTTTTGCATTTGCATTCAACAGTGCTAGAATATCTCATTCTTTCTAGAAAAGTTCTGATAACGCTGAATGTCAGAAAGGAAGGGATCAAAAACTCTTTATGTTCTTTGTCGCCAAGACTTTCATAGCCTACTAGAGATACATCTCCTCCTCTAAGTGCCCAGCTCTGCATCCCCATAATTTCCAAAAGTGATGATGACTTTGATTAAGTCACCAGGTATATATATTGTTCTTCCTTTTCCCAGGGAATCAGGAGCCTGTAATTAGGGGAATTTTAGCAGAAGGAGGAAGCATCTCCTCAAGAAGAGAATGAGCAGTTTCTCAACCTCTGCCCCAAATTAACATCACATTTGCACCCTGGGATGACCCTGTTATACAGAAAGGAAATGTATTGTTGTTAATTTAACTGGGGCCCTTAGGGAAACAAGTCACAAAACAATGCAGCTCATTTCTGCTCCAGTGACTTATTTGGACTAACAGTGGTGCTGCACCTTTAAAAGGTAAGAATTGTGTTTATTTTGCCTGGAATCAGATCTTTTTTGCATTGTAAACTGGATCGTGGAGGTTAAGGGTGTCCTCCACTTTGTAGGCTTACACTCCAGAGTCAAAGATGGATTTTACATCACTATATGGGTGCCTGTCTTGACATGTGGCAAGTGCAGGAGAAAATGGCTCAGGGGATAATTAATACCTAAAACTAGATGTGTAGATTAATTTGGCACTTTATTTTACGCCAGTTCATTCACAAATGGAAGTCAGCAATTAGACAATGCAAACTTTTGAACCATGGAAAGAAAGGTTCGGGAATATGAAGAAATACAAGTAAAACATTTTCCAGTTCATTTGAGCAGTTTTCATTTCAAATGATTACATGGGTGTCTTTAGCAATGTGGTCAGATCACCGAATGACTTCTTTTTCCTGTGCCCCACCTGTGAGAACTGCCTGCCACCCTGTCTGCTCTGGAGGCGGGGTGATCTCCCACGTACATGCATGCAGAGGATTCATCAGGAGGTCTGGGACGTCCCCTGACACCTGCTGTCACTCTCTTCTTTGACTCCATCAGGCAGGAGAGCACCCTTCTTGCTTGATCTTTTGGGTCTCCACTCACAGCGAGCTCCCGTGGTGTGCAGCTGTTCCACACCTCTCATTCAGTAACCTGGGCTGTGAATCAGGGGAGCCAGCTACAACCCGCTTCACCTTGTCATCTGGTACCTCTTTTCTTATCTGTCCTTTGGCAGAAGCCCTGTGAAGCCATTTGTCTGTTCCTGCTGGAGCCGGTCACTAAAAGAGCCTGAGTAGATTTACTCCACATTCTCCTTCTCACCATCTAGCCCCTCCTCGTCCAAGATCAGGTCTTTGCCTCACTTTCTTCTTCCCCTCTTCCCCCCTTTCATACTCTCTCAAACTCACTTTTGCCACCCTTGACTTGGAGACAGAGAGAATCAGAAATCTCTTTTCTTTACATTTGCATATTGTGTTGGTGATTGGATCCATGTGGACACATGAAGTCTGGCACCAGAATTGTTTTTTTCCCATTTTTAAGTATCAAAACAAATGGAAAAAGAATAGAGTTGAATGAGATCATCCCAGGAAGCCCAGCAAACCCATTATTTCCTTGGGGAAGGGATATCACTGTGGAAGGCGCCAGGACCTTTATTCAGATCAGGCCTTGTCAGCCGAGAGCAAGGGAGAATGAAGCAGAAGGAGAGAAGCTGAGTTTTAGGGGAATAAGGTATGTTGGGGGCGCTGCTGCTGAGGAAGAGGAGAAAGAAAACTGGGCTTAAGAGGGCAAGACACTGGGGCCTGCTGAACTGCTGCACTGTTAGATTTTATCCATCAAAGGTCTGGATAACATCAGAGGAATCCAGATGGGAGCAGTGTTGGGGGAGAATTGGAAGTCAGGAGATTTTTTTAATAAATTCTTTTATTGGTACATTGTAGGTATACAATGTGTTTACATTTATCATTGGGTGCTTGTACCTGTAAAGGATGTATCTTCTTGGTTCTTATTTTTTCCCCAATTACCTGTGCGCCCTTCACCCCCTCCACCCTTCCCTATTTACATAGATTTTGTTTCCATTTTTTTTCTTTTCAGTTAGAAGAGTTTTGGAGGGAAGTAGATGAGAGATTAAAAGAAAAGGGCCAGAGAGAACAGGACAAGAACTTGGGAGATGTGAAAGATGATATGGAAGGTGCTTACTAAATATTTGCTGAATGAATAAATAAATAATTTTAAAACATGATTAGATTTCAGAGAAAGAGCTTGGCACATGGGAGTGGATTTCTAGAATCAATCACACAAAGGTTGTTGTTGAAGATACATAGCAGGGTTTGTTCCCCAGGGCAGTAGGTGAGAAGAGAAGTAGGCCAGAGACTGAAGCTTGGGAACACCAAAATTATTGGGATAGCATCTGAAGAGTTGGAGAAACCAAGCAAAAACCTTGGCAAAGCTGAGGGCCAGCAGAGTCTTAAGAAGAAAAAAAAGGGTAGCTATTAGTATCTGTTATTCAGGAAGGGAGAACTCACGGGGAAACTGCATTTAATATGTAGAAAGTTTATCCCTCCCTACATGTATCCATCTGTCTATTCATCTGTCCATCTATTATTCCTTCTATCTACCCAGTGTCATTCATCTATCCATCTACTCATCCACTGATCCATTCATCTGTTTCTTCATCTTTCCACCCATTCTTCCCTCCCACACTTTGCTCATCCTTCCATCTCTCTGGCTGTCCCTTTGTCCATCCATCCATCCATCCATCCATCCTACATTTACAGTACTGGGAATAAGGACTCAGTATCTCATCCACAGTACACAGCAAAAGACAAGAACACAAACCGTTATTGTAGCAGAGTGTCACAGTTTCTGGTCAGCAATGTGCCAACTGCTTTTGGAGAAGAGGGATGAGAATAGCCAGTCCAAGTGGCTGTCAGCAAGGCCTGCTGGAGAAGCTGCTGTTTGAGCTTGGCCAAAAGGTTGAGTGGCATGGAAAGAGCAGCTATGTAATCACGGGATAGAAGCCAAGGGCTGTGGTGAGGAAGGAATGGAGGTAAAATAACAGCACATCAAGGGGTGTTGATGAGTGACACTGGGCTACACACCTCACTCATGTAGTCTCTGATTTACTCTGTACAAGGGAAGACCCATAAGTGTAAAGGAGGGACCAGTTAGTGTCTAGCACGGGGGTACCAGAATCCCCTGGACCAAATCTAGGAATCAGGCTTGCTAAGTCTGAACTTGGTTGCTGTCAGTAGTTCCCAATGATTGTCTTTCATGATAAGAATACGATGTTCTTAACACTGTTCAGCCTTCTTACCCTTAGTTCCAGAGAGCCAGAATGATAATCCTGGCCAGCCTCTGACTCCAGATGCGCTTTATGGCTCAGCAACTAAGACAGAATCAGTTTTAAAGACATTTTTCACAGAGCTAGAACATAATGTCCATCAGAGCCTCTTAGCTTCATTTTAAAAATTAAAAAAAAGCTACTCAGGTAATACATGCTCATTAAGTTCTTACTTTATCTAATTTCCTCTTGAGCACTAGTTGCTTATTATAGAGTGGGTGCTCTGTGACAGCGTACTGATTTTGAAAGAGTTGCTTCTACAAATGGGAAGAATATCTTCCCAGACTGCACCGATTTTTTAATCATTATTATTAACTATCTATTTACCTGGGCATGCTTACTGAGCTCTGTCAGTGTGACAGGGAGCATCCCAGGCTGAGGCTCACCCAGTGTGGTACTATCCCTGCTGCACTGTCATGAGTTAGGAGTCCTAGCCCCTCACCCGTCCAAAGGTGACTGACATCAGGATCTTGATCACATAACTTACAAGAGAGATGAACTCTCTGCTGCCGCAGAGTGACACCCGCTCTAAATAATCCGTGGCTATGGCCCATCCTGAGGTCATCCAGGAGTTTTGTCTTCCTACCTTCTCCCTGCCCTGTGGTCATTTCATTGGTCATCAGGCAGCCCTCTGTTTTGTGGATTGCATCTTAGTATGGTGCTAGGAACTGGTGTGATAGGGGCAAGACCTCAGGATCACTTAGAAAATGCTAAAGCGGGGGACTAGTGGAGAACTTGAAGTGGGTTTCCAGGTCCCTCGACTCCAGACCAACTAGTCTAAGACTGTGGGCAGCTGAGAAAGACCTCAAGTGATCCCCTCTGGTGCTCTGTGTAGCTTATCCTTCTGCAGAGGAGACCCTCTTGCTCTGCCCACTGGCTGTTTCTTGTACTAGCAACAGCACAGTGAGCCAGCTTCGTGCCCTCTAAAGCCCAGACCTAAGCCCAATCTTTCCCCCTCTGTAATCCCAAAAGAAAAGGATGCTTCTGTTTCATACAGCTCTCTTTTCAGAGTTTTTGCATCTACTGAATAAGGAATGAGGTTCAAAAGAATGAGGAACATGGAGACACCAACATTTTTAAGGGATTGACATCAGACATGCCAGCAGCTTGCAGGGTCTGAGGGCATCCTATGCTCATGGCATGTTGACCTTTAAGCTACCGGTGTTCTGGCCCCCACAGCAGACAGTATTTCTGATTTCTGGTCATTCATGATTTCTATTTGACATAGCACACACAGCCAGAGACATAGAGCAGTCTCATTTTTGTACTTGAAAATGTGTCCTTTTAGTTACTGGCAGCTGATGCATATTCCAGGAGGGGAGTTTTCCTGTGTTTAATTAGCATCCACTGACTTGAGGGCAGAGCTAGGCTAGGCAGTGTGAATGACAGGTCACCTCCTTCAGAGTGTGTCTTTTCTCACTGTGGGGCCCAGAGACCTGCCTGAACCTTTCTCAGTGTGGCTGGGAGCTTGGGAGAGGGAGTCACTTCCTACCACCACCACCTCTTTCACTCCTGCCAGGCGAGTGTGCCTGGCCCCCACCCTCTTACCCCAAGTTAGTTATCCTGCAGGCAAGTTGGCATTTACATTTCTTTGAGGCATTTCCAACTCAGTGAATGGGAATTGCTCTGTAATTTCCAAAGGTAATTAATTATGCAGAAAATTTTGCATCAAAAAAAACACAAAAACCCATGAATTTAAAAAAACCATCAATGTGAAAAGTTCCCTAGGAAATTTTTTCTTCCCCCAGTTGCTGACAGTGTAAATCTTTGTGAGTGAGGCAGCACTGGTATTGCATCGGGGTTATGAAGTGGGCAGTTGGAAGCCTCAGTTTCCTCTCTTTGAATGGAGGCACCAGCTCCATCCTGACAGGGTCGCCTTGAGGATTAAATGAAGCAAATACATCAGCAGAGAACTCTCATTAATACTTGTCTCTTTCAACTTCACTTTTTCTACAAGTTTTTACCAAAAAGAACAAAAAAGTTTTAAGATTCTAAATGTAACTTTCCCTGCAGTACCAGACAGGAGACCTTTAAAGTAGATTGGGGGGGGGGTGTTTGTGCAAATTTTTGTTGCTTTACACTTCTGTGCACCCACAGCATTAAGCAGCATGTGGAAGTGCCAGTGCCATTTCTAAGCCTTATGCATCACTCCCTTTTCAGTGTTTGTACCACCAGGGAAAATTGGAGGGTGGAGGCGAGACAAAGTCCAGAGGTGTTTGGAGCATGTGTCACCTCAAGAACATTTTTGTTCAGAATATGCAGTTACTGACATGCAAAGATACACAGCAAGATGTGAGTAGTGCTGGCCATGAGACTGCTGGGCATAGCACAGACTGGCGAAATTCACTATTGTTGAGGATGAATAGGCTGTGGGGGGCCAGTGGCAGCTCCTCCGCACGTGCCACCCTGGGTGACCCGGAGTCAGCGAATAAGGGGCATCTGAGTCAGTAATGTGAGGGAGCTGGCAAAGGGCAGTCACTGACTCAGTGAGCCTGTATCCAAGCCTCCTCCCCTGCGTGGTTCTTGGTGTGAATCATCCAGTCCTCCTGTTAGGATGTGAGCCACAACCGGGGGCAGAGTGGCTTGTACAGGATTCAGGAACTCAGAATCTGCAGAGCCAGGGACATCATTGCTGGGAAGTGTGGATGACGTCAATGCTGGTGAGGGTGACAATGAGCAACATTTATTTGACATTTACTTTGTGCCAGGCATTGTGCCTTGCTCTTTACAACAACCCCGGGAGTGGGAGCTGTCCTTATCCTGCATTGCACAGCTGAGGAGGTGAGAACTTGAGCAACTTCCATGTCATCCAAGTGCTGCAGCTGGCACTTGAGCTCTGATGTTCTGCTGGGCTACAGAGCCTGCCTTTCCAAATGCTGTGGTGCCCACTGCAGGGCAGAGAGTAATTCACCCACGTGACTGCCAGAGACACACAGGGTGAGCGGAATTAAATACTGGAGGTGACTTTGGTTTTACTTTCTGTTTACCTTTTTTTCAAACAACAATGTTTAAGTAAGGGGCCCTCAGATCTTGTCCAGATAAGGCTTAAACCTCTTGACAAATATATTTCATTTCTCATTAAAACAGTGGTTTTTAAACTTTTTGATTTCTAGACTCCTTTTATATTCCTGAAAATTGCTGAGAGTCCCAGAGGGTTTTTTTATGGGTTAAGTCTATTGATATGTACTATATTGGATCAAAGCTTAAGAAATGTTTACATATCCATCACTTCATTTAAAAATAACATCAAGGAACCCATTATGTGTTTCTGCAAATAACAGAAACTATTTTTATTAGAAATCACTGTATTTTCCAAAACAACAAAGAAAATTTAGGGAAAAGCATGACAGTTTTATGCTTTTACAAATTTAGTGTTTGGCTAGAGGACAGCCAGGTTCTGTTATCTGCTTTTGCAGTTTTTCACATCATGTGGCCTCTGGCAAAACTCCCTGGTTCTCAAGGTGCCTTAGGTGTTTGTGTGGCCAGAGAAGCAGTCCTCACTGAAGCCCTAAACTGCTGCTTTGAGAACTGCTGCACTAGATGGAATGGGTTAGTGTTTGTACAAGGCTAGTGTGCGCTAGCATCCCCAAGGTCTCCTTGAGCCAAGACTTTGTGGGTGTAAGAGTACATTGCACCTAGCCCTGCTCAGCTGCAGCACGGCTGGCCAAGGGGCCTCTGGGAGCAGAGCAGTGGTGCCCTTCCATGTAGAAATGGGTTGGGTGATTAGAGAGCCACCGAGCTGCTTCTGTCAGCTGTGGCAGGCTGCAGTAGCTAACCCTACTCTGTTTCTTTCCTTGGAGAGACTTCCTCCTCCTGACAGACAGCACCTTCCTAGATGGTCCTTTTTTCTAACACACTAAAGGATTTTACCATTGTACTTGGCTTGGTCAGGCTGATGCAATCAAACTCTTTGTGTCCACAAAGGTTGGGCAGAACTTTTCTCTTTGGTGGGGATTTGGGGAGGGTGCCCCAGGTAGGCCACTGGCTGGGTGGTATACCTTGATGGGGACCATTTCAGGTACAGCTGTTCTCTGCTTTTCCTGCCCCTTATCATTTGCCAAGGCGAGAAAAAAGGATTGCAATGACACTTGGCTTGGGTTGACTCCTAGAATTGGAAATAACAGGAATCTGGATGTTCAGGCTTCCTGGGAGAATCCAGAGATGGAATTCCATCTAATAACTTTGAACTTCTTAGAACAGGGGTCTGGGAAGAGGTATTACCATCTCTTCAAGAAAGCTCACTCCATCAAAGCATCAGGGCACTGTTCTAGAAAACCTTTCCATGGAATAAGAAAAAAAAAATCAAGTGGGAAAACACATCACCCCATTAAAAAAACTCAAGCCGAAACATGTTTAGCTACAAACAGGGTATGTATTTCAATTACATTTACTTTTTGCTTACTGTACTGGCTAGCTTTGTATTGTTGCCAGTGGTTGGTTCATTCAGTGGTTCCGGAGAGTATTTGTGCAGGGTCCCAAGAGTTAGAGATTGAGAGAGACACCTTTGAGGAGACAAATCAGAACAGTCACCAGTGCTGCATCTGGAGGGGGAGCGGGCTTAGGGACATCTGAGATGTGTCATCCCCTGAGGGTGGTGGCTCACCAGCTTTAGCCTGCATTAGGACCAGTTTCTGACACATGAGGCTCAGGATGGAGTTTGAGAACTTGCACTAGCTTTTCTAGGCTGGCGGCCTCACTGCTGTCAGAGGGGTCTGAAACACGGAGAGTGGGAAGAAGCTGGGACCAGCCCAACACTGCTCGGCACTGAGACTTCGGGGCACTTGGGAGAAGGTAGGAGCAGCTGGGGTATGGGTGGTCAGGCCAGGCGAGGCAGGCCCAGGGAGGGTGTCACACCTGAGGAGGTCAGAGTCCTGAGCAGGGACAACACTTGAGAAATTTCTGTGCCTTGGTAAGGTTTGGAAGGCTCTGTTTGGAAGACTGTGGGGACTCAGCATGAAGGACTCTAATGGCCAGGGGAGCGCTCCTCCCACACAAAGGATATTGGTATAGTAACCATTAATCCGTTTATTTGCTGCCTGGCTGACCCCACTGCCCATTGAGACCTTGCTTTTACTACACACAAAGAGGAAGACAATTCCTTGTCCATAGGTTACTTTGGCCCGAAATTGGAATCTGCTCAGCTAAATTATACCTGAAAACATAAAGCAAAACAGAAGAGTTTAATAGGACAATCATTAGAAAAGAAATCTGCCATCTAAAATGACCTGTAGAGCAGTCTTTGACCTGAGCTATTCAAAAAAGGAAAGCTGACATGTTTTACTCTGCTTTTCTTGTCAGTGTTTTCCATGTGGAAACACCTTTGATTGTCAGGAAAAGGCATAGGTGAGGGCTCCCTCTACCTACCTACCCCCCCCTCCCCCAGTATTCCCAGTGCAGAGAAAGCAAGAGGAGTGTGTTCTGGGTGAACAAGAGGTGCCACCAAGTATTTTTTGTCCATGGGATTCCATTGCCAACCCGGATAAGAGAGTGCCCTTCCAAGGAACCAGGCTAAGTGTTCAGAGCCCAGCTGGAGTCTTGTTCCCTTGCCAGGTCTGTCCTCCTTGGCTGAGGGTCCAAAGGAACCCACCTGTTTCTTCTGCCCCGTCCAGTCTTGTGAAGGAGGGGGGCCCCTGGCCCATGTGCCTCCTATGTGGCTAGAGAGGAGCACCCTGTGAGGATAGCACCTGGAGAGTAGGAACAGCAGCATGTATCCCCAGCATTTTACTGAGCACCAAACTCCTTGCATGATATCAGAGTTCTGGAATCCACTTGGCAAAGTGAAACCTGAAAACAAAGCAAACACTGGCTACTGCTCTAGGGAGGAGGTGCTAATCGCCTGAGTTTGTGCATGGGGAGCTGAAATGCAGGTGGATGGAGTACAGCAGTAGGGCAGTGGGCATTTGGTCTGACTCAGGCCTGGTGCCCTTCCCAAGATGCATAGCATCCACTCAGTCTGGGAAGGGTCTGCAGGTGTGCCTGGCCTCCCAAGGAAGAGTTCCAAGGAGATGGTCCATCCCTGTCAGTCTCTGCCAGGCATCTCCTGCCTCTGTCTCAGGAGTCATCCCAGCAGGGAAGGAAGGCTGCTGGGGGTTTGCTGGTTTCTCCTCTAAGGCCTGGGGAACTCTGTTAGGAGAGGCAGGGCTTCAGTCCAGATGACTTCTCTGCACAGTTCTGTCACCGGATTGTATTTGAGCCATACTGAACCATAACAACAGGTACTATATTTTTATGTTTTTAAACCATGAGCACTATTAAACAAAAAGAATGCCTACTAATTCTGTCATCACACTTTATTGGCCTTAGTAAAGATCACATATCCACTTAAATCTGATTTGAGCTTCAACACGAGCACAGAATTCACAGCACAATGGCAGCAAAAGTCTAAGAACTGATATGAAATCACTGAACATTAATTCTTCCGATGCTTTGGGGATGAGTAGGAACTTGATAGTCCACAAGCTACTTTTCTAAATCTGGCTCTAACTCTGCCACCATGGCCTCACTGGGACCTCATATCTTCAACTGTGAAATAAGGCTAACTGCCTAGGAAGGTTACTGTATGTTAAATGACTCAAGCTATCCAGCATTAGGTGCACTAATAGGTTCTGAGTCAATGTAGTTATTATAAGTACAGTGTCTGGAACAATTATCCTTGGGCTACTATTTTTCCTTATCTGTGCCTGTTAGGCTGCTGAACCTATAATACCAAGATGTCTGCGATGAGAGATGGTCTGTGAGTGATTGGAGCCATAGTGTATGGAATCATATTCATTCGTTCATTCATTCATTCAGCACAATTTACTAAATGTCTACTTTGTGTGGGCCATAATTCTATGTGCTTGCCTTTTTTCATGGTGTAGGCAAGATTATCAACAAAGTGCAGACATAAAATAGAAGGTGATGGAGAGGAGGTATAGACAGCAAGCCTGAAGCTGGCACCCACCCGGGCCTCAACCAGCAAGGAAACTTGGTAGGAGGGCTCAGACCGTGCCTTTGAGATCTTTGGGTGTGGGTCAGAATAAGCATTGAAATCACCCATCTAGGCAGAGAAGATGAGGGATCAGTTTCTAGAAAATAGATTTTATGTATCATGGAAATTGCCTTTGTCCTCAAGTAAAAAAGGGTGGGGTGTAGATTTAAATGCAGCTGTCACAGCTCTAGGTAAAACAGAAAATAGGGCAGGGTATGGGGTGCTGTTGGGAAGACAGTAATAAGGAGAATGGATTATCAAGAAGAGTTATGGATTTTGAAAAAAGGGGGAGTTATTGTCTTACTGCAATGGAGTAATTTATTCTTCTGCCATACAACACCACAACTCCCTGCCTGCTGAGCAATAGTGATATTCTCTATGCCCTATCTAGGAAGGAAGATATTAAGAACTAGTTGTTTGCTAAGCTCAGAGTCTCTGTTGACTTTAAAACAACTTGCCTAGAAGAAAAATGGCCTAGTGTATATTTACTGTTGAATATCATTTTCCTGAGGAAGTCTGCAAGCCCATTAAAGATTAATAGTGGATCTTATTTTCGTATGTTTCTGTTTAAAGTTTGTTCATGAAGTGTAGGTTGGGAACCATTGAGACATCCATTGACCTTCTCGTTCCCCACACTTCTCAGGGCAGTCAGAAGCCAGGCTCCTTTAATGTGTGGCGGGTGAATTAACATTCCGCTAAGCAGAGACTGGGGCCTAGGCTCCCCAGAGGTAGTTAGTGCTCATCTTCTAGGGGCAGGAGCAAGGGGAGGGGCTTTGCAAATTATTAAAGTTTAAAAAGCCTGTGCATTTTTAAACTTTCGTTTTCTGGGAACCCTAAAGAATCAAGGTTTGACTGAAGTAAGCATCATTTAAATAACTTACAGAATTTGTTTTTTCAAAGCTAACTGGAGTTCAGTTCAGTCTCTCTTACTAGAAACATTAAGAAGCTAAGTTGCCTCTGTCCACATTTCTTTCTGAAAGTAGGCAGCACCTCCCTTAATGAACATAGGCCTGGAGATTCAGTTGCCAGACCAATAGAGGACGGCATATGGGGCCTTAGGTAGTGATCTGTAGAATTGCCTGAACCTGTTTCCAGGGATAGTGGAAAATGTTGAAAAATCACAAGACTTTAGTTTTAAAGGTAGAAATGAGCCTGGTATCAATCAAGATATTATTGAGCACATGCAGACCTTGGACCAGTGGATCGCTGGCCATGGGACAAAGTATTCCACATGACAAGTTGTTAGCAGATGAATTCTAGAAGAAATACTAGTGTGGTCATTTTTGCCTTAGGACTTCATAAAGGTGTCAAGGCCAGAGTGGAACCTCTGCTGGTCCGGAACAAAACAGGACACCAGATTCCTCAATTAGAAATCAGAAGAGTTGTTTACAGATACTGAGTGCCAGGTACACCTAAGTCTTCCAGTAACATTTAGAGGATATTCTGTCAAGCTGAGTAAACTAAACTTCGGAGAAATTAAGATGCTTGCCTCAAATACCATAGGTAGCATGTGGTTGAATTGAAATTTAACTTCTATTCCAGTATCACAGTCCATATTCAAGGTCCCTGCTCCAAGCCGTTTGTGGTGGTGCACACCGGTAACCACAACAGTTGGGTAGCTGAGGCAGGAGAATGGCAAGATCAAGGCCAGCCTGGGCTATATAGTAAAGCCCTGTCTCAAAAAGAATTCCTACTATATACCACTGCTTAGTAATGTTTTAGTTTTCTATTCCTCATGTTAACAAATTATCACAAATTTGGTGGCTTTGAGCAACATGAATCTATCCTCTCAAAGGTATGTAGCTCAAAAATGTACCTATTTCTCACTTTGGCAGAAATCAAGGTGTCTGCAGGGCTGAATTCCTTCTGGAGGCCCAGGGAGAACCATTGCCTTTCCTTTACTCGGCTTGCATTTGTTGTTTTATGCTTCTTCCTCCATCTTCAAAACCAGCAAAGGCCAGTTGGGTCTTGCTTATATGACATCAGTCTGACTTTCTTACGTATCTCCCTCTTCCACTGTTAAAGACTCTTATGATTACATTGGGCTCACCCACATAATTCACAATAGCCTCCCTACCTCAAGATCCATAACCTCAGTCACATTTGCAAAGTCCCTTTAGCTGTGTAAGGTCACATGTTTGTAGGTTCCATAGACTAGACTGTAAACATCTTGGGTGCCAAAGGTGCCCCAAAGGTAAGTCTTTGGCTTACCACAAGTAGTTTGTGTTTTGCACATCTCTATTGGCCTGTGTTTCCATTGCTGAACACAATACCCAACACCCACAACTTAAGAAGGAAAAGTTTAATTTGATTCACATTTTAAGGAGATTCAATCCATGGTCATCTGGCTCCAAAGCAGAAATATCATAGTAGAAGAGTGGGTGAACTTTGTGTCCAGGGTTCCTGAGAAGTTGACATGGACCTGCTTAGCTTTCTAGGATGAATATGAGGCAGCTTCTGATATCTGCTCCTGAAGGTGGAAGGACCTGCTAAATTCTCTATGAAGCAAATAAATTCACACCGTTGTGGTCTACACTTTTAAGGTGAAAACAGATCGACTATCTAGATTTCTATTTTTCTTTGAGGCCAAGTGTCACAAAAATCAATTTATAATTTTTCCGTGCATAGATATCAAAGCTTATTGAATGAGATCTACTCTTAGAGTTTTAGCATACTTGTTACTTGAAATTATCTGAGCAGACAACTGTTGGATAACCAAGAGCTTTGTAATTGTTTCATCATCCAGAAAAACCTTCAATTTCTTTTCTCCTTCGATTTCTTCTCTTAAAAACAAGTACTGCTAAAGCTAAATTTTCTGCACTAATGGACATAGTGTGGCCTTGGTAATAAAAACAATCTTATGTGAATCGGAGATACCCCATAGGGTTGTCCATGATCTTTCTGTGCTCCCATTACTGTTTACAGTTTGTTTCTCCTGAATCCTCAGTTTGTGCATTGGGAGAGAGTGGCTGAGGGCAGTGGAGGAGGAGTCTGTACTGAAGGGCACCTCAGGGTCATTGGATCAGAGTCTGCTGAAAACGCCTTCTAATTTGGCATGGATTCCCTTGCTGATACCCATGAGTTGCCGTTACAGATTTTCAGGGTAGAGAGTAGTCATCAAGCTCTGGCAGCTGTCTAGTGGATGTTGATTGATGGCTGTCAGTGTTCATGCCAGGTGGCTTCAGGGGGTGCTGAAATTGATCAGATGCTGGCGGGACTTCCCTTTGGGGCTCCTTGCAGTGAGATGTGATTGGAAAGGCTAAGGAAACATTGCCTCTCAACCCTGCAGCCTGCTTTCTCTGAACTCTCAACCTGGAACAAGGCCCAGAGAAAGACACATGGGTGGAAACTATGCAAACTCCTCCCCGGTGTTGCCGGAGCGCCTTTCTCAGTAAGCCTCATTTTGTCAGAGCCTCTGCGGGGAGGGCTCAGAGAAGTGACAGCAGCCTCCCGTGACCCACATGCTGGTCAGAGTACAAGGAGATAGATACCTTGCAGCCAAGAGCCGCCACGGTGCCTGGCTGTGGAGCCAGAGGAGCAGCAGTGATCAGGATGTCCCGGGGCTTGTTAAATGTCTTGCAGGTCTCCCATACCCCAAGAGGAGGCTGAGCAGGGACCTGGGGAGGAGGGTAGGTATTGATCTCTACTTGGCTACAGTGGCCTTCCTGTCCCAGGAAGCAAAGGCCTTAGAAAAATCTCAGAATCTTCTTGAACATCCTGGTGCTCTTTCTCAACAACATGTGACTTGGCTCTAGCCAAGTCACCCTGAGTGCTTCACTTGGCCTGTGTTTAATAATCCTACCATGAGTAGGAACCTCAGTTAAAGGGCTAATGAGCTTTGTGCTTCTGGGCCTGGAGTGTGTGGGTCTGCCTGGGACCTTCGATTCAGGATGGCCATGTTGACTTGTCTCCTGCACTTACTCTCAGCCCCTCAGCTCCGCAGCCTGCTCCAGGTAAACACGGGGCCTTTGCTCCAGGAAGGAAGAATGCGCAGCACCAAGTGAAGAATCGCGAGGCAAATAATACTCTTTGCAAAATGTTTTTAATATAGCCTCTGATTTCCTGAAAGATGCTTTCCAGATGTGCGTTCCAGTGGGCTGCTGGAGAATAAGGGCTAAGGTAATTTTCTAAAAACAGAAAGAGGCAAAAGCTGTTTTGTGTCACTGTACCAGACAATTACCATTCCAGTATTCTGGCTTGTCGTCCCTGGTCTAATATTAGCATGTTTTTCAAGTTGTTTTTATTCCACATAAGATATTAGAAATATTAACAGACTTACTGATATTTAGTCATTTGAAAAATGTGTTGTTTCCTCTATGCTTCTGAGAAAAAGTAGCTTTTCTCATTGTCTTTATTCTATGAGTTCATAGGACTGGAAGGCTTTAAGTAACACTTCAGAATTCCTGGATTTGGACTTCTCAGGTTTGTTTTGCTCAAAGCTGATGTCTTCAGTTACACAGATGTTCCTGTTCTGTGTATGTAAAATACAGGCTGGAAGAAGACAGTCTAAAATGGGTATTTCTGTGCTAAGCCTGCTGTGGGTTTTTATGGGAAAGATTAAACACTGGAATGGGCCATGAATTGGAGAGAAACTGAAGGGATGGAAGTAAAACTGTATTGGGCACCTGGTGTATTGAGGAGCTCTATATAATTGTCACTTAAGTCTCACAGAAGCCATTTGAAGTGACAGTACATTGCACTGGCTCTATTTTCCAGGTGAAGAAACTGTGGCTCAGAGGAGTTAAGTATGCTGAGGGCTACGAGCATAAAAGATGGAGCTGGAAACAGGTGCTCCTATGCCTATACATCATCTTACCTACCATGTTTGACTTGCTCAAACAGATTCATTGAGGACATTTTAGAAATCAAATGATTTGAGTTGAAATTCAAGACTTCGAAGTCCTAGTGTGGACATTGAGTTCAGAGAAAACCTCCAGTGATTTCTTAAAGAAGTCGATCAATAAAGGAATCAAAGTTTTGGGTTTCCACTGAGTAGGCAAGTCTTACACTCTTGTATGGACACTGGTAGGGTCAAACAGACCTGAAAGGGAAGCCTAATTTGCTGACAGAAATGCCTGTTCTTGAGTAGAGTCCACACAGAGCCTGTCTGCATGTACGTTCCCACATGGTCCTACATGACATTCTGAGTACCTACTGCCTCTCTAAGGCCATCGAACATGAGCAAGAAGTCTGCAAAACAACCTAGTCAGCAGGGGCACATGACAGGAAGTGTACAATTGATGACTTCAGGGAAATCCCAGCGAAATTAAAGTTGAACAGTCCACTCTGCTGCCCTGCTGGACTCTTAAAGTCAGCTGGCAAGTCCTGCTCCAGTGAATGCCATTTGTGGTCACCTGCCATGGGGCTCTGAGCAGGTGTGACCTCTTTGGCCTGCAGTTACCTTGCATGTGCAATGAAAGGATTGACTAGAAAAGTCTCGTTCCCTAGACTCAAAGGTAACCAAAGTCTTGATGTTAAAATTGTGGTTAATGGGAGAATGAAATGTAGGTAAGAATAACAATAATGCTTTGAAAACAAAAGTGGTTTCTGTTTTTGTTTTTCTGGGCTGGTTTAAATGTCCCATAGACCTTTTTTTTTTTTGAGATTTCATAAGGGAAATCTCAGAGCTAAGAAGTTAAGCAACATTCTCAGGAACTCGTGTCTAATTAGTGTCAAAGCCTGGTTCCCGTTCAAGATCTCACAATTCTAAGTTCAGGCTCAATTCCACCAGCCATGTGGCTTATGTCCAAGTATGGGATTTGTTCTGGAAAAACATTTAAAGGATTATGATAATCCAGGATGAATTAAACTAAGTATTACTGGTATATGTTCTACCTGTTCTCTATAACATTATTTTCCCAAAACAGCCACAGAAAAAGAAGGTAAATGATCCCCCCACACACACTGTCAAAAGACCATCTGGTATTTGAGAAGGTTTTCCCAAATTTTATCATTATAATCATTTTTCTATTTCCAGTTAGCAGTATGCTAACTGATATTTTCTGCATAAGCCACTGTTTTTGCAAATTTCCTAAGGCCATTTCAGCATTTACCAGCCTTCTCTCCCTCTTTAAGGGTGGGTGATTTTCTCTTACTGAGGGTGATACATTTTTTACATTAGTGCCTATTCATTTCTTTTTTATTTTCTCAGAGAAAAACAGAGCTCATCACTGCTGTAGTCATGGAGATTTCATGTCTCCACAAGAAATTCAATTGTAGAGTTTCTTTGTTAATCCCACACTGGACATTTAAGATTTCTTGTTTAAATTATAGTATGGCAGGCAGGGAAGCCACTGAAACCAATTACAGTATGATTCATGACCCAGTGTGGGAGGGGGAAGTGTGTGCATCAAGGGCTGTCCTGAGCTGCCCAGGCTGTGCATACAGTTGGTGGTCAGGCAGTGGTTGGTGACTGGGTAGATGTGAGAGGCAGAGCTTTAAAAACCTATAGACTTTTGGCTTTTCAGAGTACTATGCACTCAACACAGCCACTAGGAACTGCATCACCTTCCTTGCCAGCCTGTGCTTTCCTGTCTTTCTTCTTAGCACCTCTGCCTGCCGAGTTGTCTGTACTCTGATTCCTTCTTCAGGCTGCCAGCTCCTTCCTGCATTTTGCCTTCTACTCTAGAGAAACCTACTTGTATTAGCTTCTTTCTCATCTCTGGGAAAAATAGCTAACACCTGAAGTTTAAAGGAGGAGAGGTTTGTTTTGGTGCTTGGTTTCAGAGGGTTCAGTACATGGTCAGTTGGTTTTAAGGCCAGAATGGCATGGCAGAGGGCCTGGTGAAGGAAATCTCCTCACCTCATGGCAAGCAAGAAAGGGGGGAGGTGAGAGAGAGAGAGAGCGAGGGAACGAGAACAGGACTATACCTTCCAGTCATGCTCCCAGGGACCCACCTCCAACATGCGCCCCCCCCCCAAACAAATTCAGCTGGTGAACTCATCAATAGATTAATCCACTGATGTATATGGTGTCCTCATGTTCCACCCAATCACCGTCCAAACGCATGAGCCTTTGGGGGAACATTTTAAACCTAAACCATAGCACCAGCATTCCACACATCCTCCCCTCCTTTCCTTCTGGCTCTCACTGCCTTGGTCTCGTTCCTAGCTGCCATCTCCTAGAAAGCCACCCTCCCACCTTTGGCCATTTCCTGCTTCCTCCATGGCTACGCTAGCAATGAGGCACAGAGTAGGTCCTAAACAAATCTTTGCTGAACAGCTGAGAGATCCGTGAATCTTCCTAAAATTTGACAGTGTTATTTCTTGGTCTCAAGTGCTTCGGGAGTTCCCACCATCGTTGGGACATAATCCAAACCTGTCATTCAAGGTTCTTTGAGGCTCACCACACCTCCTCCTATCAGACCCATTAGTATCCCATGGCCTGGCCATCAAGGGGAATACCTGCCAGTGCTCCTGACAGGCATTAAGGCATTAAGGGCAATGACTGAGGATGATCCCTGGCTCTGGAGGCAGATGGAAAGTGGCTACAACCTGGAGGAGTCACTTACTGTCTGTGCCACAGGTCCCTCATCTGTACAGCGGGATTGATGGTATCACCACCTAATAAGGTTGTTGTGTGATTGGATGTGTGAATTCATGTCACACACTTAAACCCATGCCTGGTACAAAAACCCTCCATACTTGTCACCCTGGGATGATTATGCTTGTCATTATGGTATGCTGCTTTCTTCAACCTGCAGTACTCTCCTCCACCTTTGCCTGGCCAAGGCCTCCCTGTCCTTTCCATTTCAGTCTCCAAATTACGACCTTCCTGAAATTGCCTTTGGTAGCTAGCCACGGACAGTTAAAGGCATAAAAATGAAGAGTCAGAATGTGTGTTTTTAAATCCTGGTTCTACTGTTACTGCTTTCCTCTAGTCTAACCTTACAGACTTGATTTCTTTATCTGTAAAATTAGGATAATAAAATAGTAGTACCTACCTCATTAGAGTTGTCAGGAAAAAATATGTAGTTTATAAAACCTATTTAACATCACTAAATTTTTCATTTATGTTTGCTCTTTTTTAGATTAGCAGAGTTTCTTACCTTATACAAGAAACTAGCCATTATAATTATAATCCTTTTATTTGTTTCTCTTGGCATCTAGATCACTGGTTACTACCTAAGTTTAAATATGGGGTCTTTTTCATCATTATATCATAAGTGCTTGAGATATCATTCAGTCAGTGGGACAGGGGAGAATACAGCTGTTTTGTCAATAAATGTAATCTTTGCATGAAGTCCTGTAACAAGGGGCTGTGATGGGAAGGGAAGATGTCTGGAAGGAAGAATCCTCAGAGGGAGATGCTTTTCTTTCTTTAGAAAGTACTGAAGACTGGAGGTTCAGTGCCACTCCACTATTTCATTTGGCACCAAGGAAATAGAAGAGGAAGCCTGCCCTCGAAGGGCAGGGACTCAAATCCCAAGGCATGACACATGCTTTTTCAGTGGGGTTGGCTCTCACAGTGGCTCTCTAACAACACTGTGAATTCATAGTTAATTGACTCTTAGAGCAACACAGAGTCTTGTTTTGCAACATTTGCTGATTATAGTGGTGTAAATACTCCCACCATGGCACTATCAGGTTAGCATTGTGATGTCAACTAGCTGCAAAAGTCCTCAAAATTGAGCACATTGCTATCAACCTTCCAGGAACCACTCTGTCTCCAAGTGTCAGCATGGGAAGAGGGTGTCAATTGTGATATATCCACAGGAATGTGAATGTTGTAAGCTTGTGTGCTCACTCTTACTTTGAAATTCTTCCCATCCATGGGCTGTGCTGGTGTTAGGTCTGGAATCTCTGCCTGTAGTCTCCTCTCAAAATGCAGCTTTCCGGGTCCTGCTCAAAGTCTGTTTTGTTTTATCCTCCCAATCAGGACTATGCTTTCTGCAACAGACTGACTCAATTAGCCTTTCATGCCAGAGCCCAATTGTAAGTCAATTCTGAGGTTGTTAAGCAAAATGAGTCTGGTGGCATTAGCCTTACACTGAAGGACAGTCATCCGCACCTCAGTGTTTTGAGTTCATAGTCTGCTACAGAGACTCTGAGAAACAGGAGATGCATCTCTGGGGGACAGGCGGGGGATGAGCGGCTGCCTGATCAGAGATCAGCTCAGCCCAGGTTGTGTGTGGAGCTGGAGCTCCAGCTGCCTGGACCACGGTTGGCCTTTGCAAAGTTAGACGCCCAGCACTACTAGATCATTAACTTTCATGACCAGGAAAATTCTTCTGAAATTAACACTCCATCCAAGCTGGATGCCATCAGAACCAGTTGAGTAAGCCTGAGCCACCTTTAGGGAATTCCTCCCCCCCAAAATAAATAAATCCTTTAAGCAGACTATAGAAAACAGCCAGGTTTTGTATCTTTCAGTGTGTTCAGTTAAAATCAGAAAACACCAGTGAGGCGTGGACTATGGTTGAGGTCCAGGCTCATGTACACACTCACATGCAAGCTTCATCAGGAAGATTTTGCCAAGCCACTTAGCTTCAGCACCTGGCCCTGCTTGGAAGGTGTTATAAGGGAGCTCTCTGAAAAGTTTCAGATGCTATGTAAAGCAAATAAAGCAGACTTTCCAGGGCGAGCCTCGGGCGCTCACTGTGATGAGCCAGGCCCCCAGAACATACAGAGGTCCCCAGATAGGCACGGATAAGAAGGCGTGGGGATAGCTGGTTACGGGATTCAAGGGGAGAGCCACATGAATGCCATGCTGCTTGTGCAGTGCACTGTGGACTTAGATCACTTATCAGACTTTTTAATGCCCCTTCTAGTTAAAATTGTAGGGAAGGGATATAGAAGGTGTTTCTTATAGCCCTTTACAAATCTTTTGTGATTCCCCACACATCTCCCTCACTAAGCCAAGCTTGTTACTATCATAAAGTATGCTAAGTAAGTGCAATATCTTGGGTGGAAAGAAGTAACAAAAGCACTGGGTGTATCAGCAGACAACTCGGGGGTGAGCTAAAGACAGAAGAATACTGAGACAACCTCCCATTGTCTCCTGCAATTACCGGATAATTTAAATTCTCCTGAAGTCCATTGTGTTCTCCCATAGAAACAGGGCTGTTGTCTGCTGAGATGACCTCAGAGGTCACCCAGTTCTCATTCAGAATTTCTCCAACAATGTCTTCTTCAGTCTGAAAATCAGCCAGCTAGCCACAGAGAGCTCTCTTCCTCCCCAGACTGGCATATCTGTGGCTTTTCTCCACTTCTTCGTCTCTGCAACCTCACCGCTGACCAGGGCTTCCAGATGGACTGAGTCAGCCGCTGGAGAGTTCCCAAGACGCAGACAGAGCTGCACTTTGACCAGCCACGAGCCCACTGCCCACAGCCAACCTTACCCTTCCCTCTGGCTTTTCACACTGGTTTTTCATAGGTAGGCTCCTCAGTGCTACTGGGCTGAGGTGAATCACTGCACTGGGCTGGGGAATGAGTGGACTTAGAAGGCAGAGATATGCATCCTTAAAGCCTGTAGGAATTGTGGGAGCAGATGGCTGTAGGAGCCTATTTTGATGCCAGGGACATGTTTCTGTATAAAGTAAATATTTTCCCACTGTGGATCTCTGGTGAGTGTGTAGAGAAGCATATTTCCTAAAGATGCAAATAAGTCTAGTCAGAAATAAATATTGAATAGAAACTTCAAAGCCTCTAGATTTCTTGAGTTCCAGGCCCTGAAGATTTCTCTCCAAATAAGCAGACACACGCAGGTGGATGAGGGCTTGGGGAGGGGACATTTGGGAGATTGTATAAGAAAAAGGATGACAACATTTTAATAGTTCATTTCTATTTTGTGTATATGTGTGCAGAGCAAGGGATGTCAGCAAAGGAATAAAGAAAAGTTATGCCTGTCCAGAGACTTAGTATTTTTTCTTCTAAATATATTTTTTATTTACAATCAACATGTTGTATACATATTTATGTGACATTGCAAGACAGGCGCACAATGTATAATGATCAGATCTGTTTAATTGGCATATTCACGACCTCAAACATGTATCATTTCCTTGTGTTGGGAACATTCAAAGTTCCTCTTTAGGAGCTATTTTGTAATGCTGTGCTATAGAACATTAGAAGTTACTCCTCTTTCCAGTTTTACCACTGTGCCTCTTAACCATTCTTTCTCTAGCATCCTCCTTCCATCCCGAAGCTTGGGATGTTTTCAGCACATTTCACCCTCTTTTTCCATTGCAGATCTCGCCTTGCAGATTTTTTTACCAACTGCCAACCAGAGTCAAGGTCTGTCAGCAGCTGTCTGAAGGAGAACTACGCAGACTGCCTCCTGGCCTACTCGGGGCTGATCGGTAAGAAGGGGGAGGCAGGGTGGGAGAAGAGTCTGGTTTACAAATACCCACACTCTTCCCTTGCAGCCAGATGATGTCTGCACATGCGAAATCTCCTAGTAGCCTTCTGTGCTGGGGTTTTGACAATAGGCTCTTTAGGATTTGCCTGTTTTTTTGAAAAATAAAAACCAGAACAATGGATGCACAAAAGACAAAGGCAGGAAACAAGGATTGTTAAGGGGCAGGGAGACCACAAGTGTGAAGAGTGAAGTTTCTTAGTTGGGGAGCTGACCACGCCGAACAGTAGCAGAAAAAATAAAAGCCTGGTTATGGAAGAAGAGAGCAATTCAAACAAAGTTAATTGTATTAGAGAACTTTAGAGAGAAGGGACTTGGAAGTTATTCCATCTGGGGAAATCAAAAAAGCTGTTTCCCAGAAATGACCCTTTGGAAATAAAAACCCTAAATACCAAGGTTCTTATTGCCATTTGTGTTCTTGGTAAATCAACTCCCTAAGTGCAGGGGGACCCTTAGGCTAATTTTTTCCCCCTGGAAATACTAAGTCATAGCAGAAGCAATATTTTCTGTCCCTGGAGATTGTAGAGTCTGGGAGAACCATGTTCTCAGCATTCAAGAGAACAGTGCAGTGAAGCGAGGCTCCAGTGTGTGGGAAGAGAGCCAGTGAGAGGCGTGCTTGTTCCTCTGGAGAAGTGGGACTGGCAGGAGGAAAGATGGGTGTCCTAGGTACCAGGGACAGCAGAAGCTTCGGTGTTGGCGGCGCTCGGTTGTCTTTGGCATTTGAGAAGGGATGTGCAGCGAAGTCTGGGGAAGGCAAGAGGAATCACAGTTGTCAGAGAGCGATGGCTCAGCCAGTTCCCGCTTCCCTACCCGGTCTGTGCCGGGGTCACACACGTCACCAGCAGGACGAAGAACCTCCCACCCAGCATGACAGTGCAGACTAAACCCTGTCATCAGAATGTCTTTGGCAGGAACCTTTGGGAAAATCAGTGATGGTATTTAATGTGGTGGTATTGTTGGTTCTGTCTTTTTTGTAAGGGTACCTGTGCTCCCTTGAGTCCTACCTGCCCCCAATTTTATTAATGAGTATACCTTTCTTAAGTCAGTACTCCAGATCTGCAGTCACGCTTTCCTTTTCCTTACCAAGTTAGTTACCAAATAGGGAATTATAAAACTAACAAAAGCCATTAAGGCGCACTCATTGTTTAAAAAAAAATTCAAAGAAAAATAACACCATAGAAGCTCACAGAAGAAAATGTTAAATAACTCGCAGCCCTGTTCCAATAACTAGTCACTGTTAATACTCCAGTCTGCAGCCTTCCAGGAGTGCAAGCTCATTAACTCCTCTGTGAGTGGCCAAGGTGAGGTACTGCCAACTCTGCTAGCAATTGAGGCTTGGCAAACCCTTGCATGCCTGAGGAGGTGGAAAGGAGGGAGAAAGAGGTAGAGGCAATGTCTTTTACAGGCCAGCATTTATTTTGCTTGTGGGTCTGGCTCTCTCCCTCTACACTGGTTCCTGGGTCATTGGAACCTAACTGAGTTTTGCACAAAGCCTATTCCTACTTCTTCTATAAGGCAGGGGTCCCGTCTGCTGCCTGAAATCATCTCCTCACTCAATATTTGGGATGCCTATTACTTTGTCAACTAAGTTAGAGCTCTCTTGATATTGTAGCTTAAAATTCTTATGCTGAGTTGTAATAGGATATTATTCAAGTTAGGATGGAATTAGGACAAAGACAATAAACCCCCTTGACCCAGAGGAGCTTACGAAAATTTGTTTTTGTTTGTGAGCCAAATACATCCTGTGGATTACTGACCCCCTATTACTTCTTACTTCCACTGAAATACCTAAAAACAGAAGGCTTATTGGCAGTGGTGGGCACTGCCTGGTGTGAGCCACCCAGGGGAAGACATTTGGGCTGTATTAAGTGTAACTACATTGTGTATTTGTGCCATTTGAGAATTTACCAGGAAAGTCATGAATACCACAAAATGTAGCAGGAGGGACCACCCGGCATTTCTTTAAGGACTATGGAAGGTCCACAGACAATACTCTAGGAGCCCTTGGCTCAGTGAAGTTCCAGTGTTTGTTTCCAATTCTTTCACAACTTGGAAGGCTATTCAAATCAGTTGGGAATCTGGTGAGCAGGGGCCCTGTTCCAAATGTACATACATTCCGGGTGTGAGGGATCCATCAGAGGCTCCCAAGCTTCCCTGTGTTACTCTGAAGGAGCCATTTGATTTGGGGGGAAGTGGATTCAAAGCCCTAAAAGGATTTTTAAGATATATAGACGCAGTGCCATCTATTTATGAAGATTAATGACATTTTCAAGAAAATGTAAGAGATTTGGCAACTCATGCATTCTAAGTTAATTCTCTCCTGCTCCATGACATCCATACCATTTGTGCAGGGCAAAAATACTGTAAATGTGACTCAAGGAGTTCTCTTAAAATTGTTAAAGCAAACGTGTAAATTATTTTATGTGCTGAAGATAAACTGCCAAGAAAATGTGCTGCTTAACATAATTTCCCACTCAGCAAACACAGAGTTTGTAATTATCCACGGCACATCCGTTGTCAGAGGAACATTTGTTTCTTTTCTGTGGAAAAGTCCACATCATCTCAGGAATTAAATACCTTGTTTGTACTTTCTTAGGCACGGTCATGACCCCCAACTACATAGACTCTAGCAGCCTCAGCGTGGCCCCATGGTGTGACTGCTTCAACAGCGGGAATGACCTGGAAGAGTGCTTGAAGTTTTTGAATTTCTTCAAGGACAATAAATGTCTTAGTGAGTTCAAAAAAGAAAGAAAGAAGAAGCATGCAAACACATGTTTTCTTTGGCAACCTTGAAGTGTACCTTCTTGTTTTTGTGTTCTCTCTCTCTCTCTCTCTCTCTCCCTCCCTCCCTCTCCCTCCCTTTCTCTCCTCCCCCCCTCCCTCTCCCCTTCCCCCCCACTCTCTCTCCTTCCCTTTTCCCGACTTCAGCCTTCCGCTCCTCTTGGCCACGCTGCGTGATGTATCAGGGAACCACATGAGTGATGAACTGGGTGCTGCCAAGATTATGAATCCAAAGCCCCGAGAGAGCGAAAGCTTCAAATGACGGAGGGTACATTATGTGGGAAAGAACACTTCCATCTGCAGATCAAATTTTGATCTTGGCAATCGGCAGAGAGTCTGTTCCCAAGGTTCTGAAAACCTGGGCAGAATATACAACGTGAGAGGGTCAAACAAATGAGATGAGGCTAGGCCTCCAAGGACCCTCCGGGAAAAGTTAGAATGTGAACGCCAATAGCCCCTTGGATTTTCAGAGTTGGCTCAGAGCAGAAGCAACAAATCTGGAGAGGGGGAAATTAGAAATGCAGTCAGGAAACTTAGAATGTCTGTTATCTCAGGAGATGAGATAAGGCAGGGATGGGCAGGGCTGGGATGGGGGATCCTCTGCTTGGAAACAGAGTCAGTTATTACTGCAGTGTCCTTTAGGCAATTTAGAAACATGTTTCCCAAAGGGATAGAGACAGAAAGAAATGTACACATGTGAACAATGGGCGTCTATCAGATGGCTCCGGAAGTGTGCTGCCCGGGCTCACGTGCATCTGGAGGAGCACCCTCTAGGTGACGATCTGACTGAGATGCTTGAAAATTCCACTCACCGTCATGGCAGCCATAGTGTATGGAATGCCTTGTATGTCTTGAAACTCACACTGTAGGGTACTGTAATACACATTAGCTCATTTTCTGGACTCTGCACATGAATCTTAGGAGGAGACATAGATGTTATTATATCCACCTTACAGCTGAGTAAAAAGC
The DNA here is from genome assembly GCF_053883595.1 of Heterocephalus glaber. Classification (NCBI taxonomy): domain Eukaryota; kingdom Metazoa; phylum Chordata; class Mammalia; order Rodentia; family Bathyergidae; genus Heterocephalus; species Heterocephalus glaber. The sequence continues at coordinate 68,219,050 of NW_028258320.1, forward strand.
CAGTATTCACATGGTTCATATGTAGCAGAGTTAGGATCAAACTCCTGGTTCCTTGTGTTGCCCCCTGTCTCCTGAAAGTCTTGTTCATGCATGATACTGAAAGATCTGCTGGACAACAGCATAATTCTGAGTATTAGAGAAAAGGTCTGATTTCCTGGTGGGAGGGGTAGACCAAAGCTTTAGGAATCATGGTTCGTCCACTTTCCTGAGAGCCTTGTCTTCAAGTGACAATTGCTCCATGATGCTTATCATAGACACACAAAACAACTTTTGAATGTTACTATAAAACCTGCTCATTGTTTCGTTTGTAGAAAAGAGAGACTTAAATCATTTGTTCACTAGGTTATTTGAATAATGTAGCTGAAATTAGTTGTTCTGGTTCCCTTAAAAATCAAACAAGCTTTTGGCTTAAGTGAAATTCAAACCCACAAAATTAGCATCAAGTATGGAGGCATTTGCTAAGACATTGGGCATGCCAAGAATTTCAGTTTTGTTTGGTATTGACATATAAAGACACACACATACACATGTATGTACATCCTCTTTTTGTATCTTGCACGCTTCTGCCAGAATACAAGTTTTAATATATCGACGACAATAGAGTAACTATCCAAAAATTTTTACTCATACTGGATGGAAAACTTTGCACTCATAGAGAAATTAAAGTTATCCCTGCTTAATAACATTTTGGTAAAGGAGAGAATAGTCTGGAATCTTATTGCTAAAGACTTTTCAGTAAAAATAAATGCATTTGGCCTGCAACAAGGGCCTTTGTACTTGGATTATACTTTGGGCACAGAGCACCAAAGATACAGAGTTATAAATTCAGTCTCTTGTAAGAGATATTAAACTAAGAACTCAATTCTACTACCTTTGGATTGGGCCAAACCTCTCCAGATTCCCCTACCATGAATACAACTATAACCAATTCTTTACTTCTAGTTTGTGTGTGGGAAACAGTTATTTTGAGATCAAACATGTAACAGATGTAAGGGCAAGAGAGAAGAAAAAGATTGAGGAAAAGTCAAATATCAGTTGCATCACTCAAGTCTTTATGCAGATGCCTCCTCCTCTGGCCAGCTTTCCCAGACCACTAAATACTGGCCTCTTTGCACCCAGGTGCTCCTCCTGCTTCCTCTTGCTTCATTTTTCTCTGGACATTTCTCACCATCTATGTGTCATAGATTTCCTTACCTGCCTCTTTTGTTGCTGTCTTTGTTCGCTACAGTATGCTGAGCACACGGAACAGCGGTTTGAATGAATGAATCAATGAATGAGTGAGCAAGTGATCAACTGAATTCACCAGGGAAGGGTATACACGCTGAGAAATACATAGGTAGTTTCAATAAGTGGCGAGTCTCTTAAAGCTATGTGACTTAGCAAGAAAAAGGAGAGTTTGTTATTGGTGTCCTGGCTCATTTAAGGAAACTGGTCCCTATGTGCCCCTTTCTTGAAATTCTACCCACCAGGTAAGCCATGTAACATGGCAAGAAGTGTGAAAAACAAAGCATTTCTATTCATTTGAAGCTGTTTCTTATAACCTCCCAAAATGTAAAGTTGTAAAAAACAAGCTTCCAATTTGCTAACTTAAAGGATAACAATTTTAGAATAACATATCATTTCTAAGGGGAATATTAGGTCTAAATTATTCTGTCTTGTATATAAAAAAATGCCAACTAAGAGTTGTATATTAACAATGTGCACATTCAGGTCCCAAATGAAAGAGTTTGATTTCTTATACAATGAATATGAAATAAAAAATTTCTAAATCCAGGCCAAATCCCCGAAGACCTGATTAAAAACTGTTTTTTATTCATTTTGGGGAGGGAACAGCACACAACCAATTTACTCTTGCCATAAAAACAATCTAATTCCATGAAATCATAATAAGCTTTAAAAGTTTTACATTTTAAACTTTTCATTTAAACAGGGCTGCTCCTATCTAATTATGCAGATTTTCTTTGGAAGACTGGGAGTAGAAAAGAAAAAAATAATCTTACTTAAATGTTCACTAGATATTGATGAGGTTTGGGGTAGATTTTTTTGTTTTAAAGAAACTGGCTACATTTTTGCCTGCCAAATTAGTGTGAATGCCACTGAGTTGCCTCAGTCTCATTATTAGGGGTGTATTAAGGAAAAAGGCACCAATTAATTTGCTTTGAGTCTAGAATTTTGACAAAGCATAAAGGCCTTCTTGGGAAAATGGCACAGCTACTATCCCAAGTAACAGGTCTGAGGCTGGGTTTCAAAGGGCTTGGCTGATGAGTATTTCAGAGCAAGCACCTTGCTCAGCACCTGACACATAAATAGGAACACAATAAATATTTGTTGCACTTGGAACATAGCTAAGCATCCAGCTTAGTGTTTAATGACTGAATTGATTTTTGAGCACCTGACCCAGAAGACTGATTCTTAGTATGTGTGGATTGGATGGATGGATGAATGGGTTTTGTTCAGAGAAGTCCAATCCTGTAATCAGAATTTCTAGTGTGCCCCTCTGACTGTGTGCATTTTGTTACAATTGTTGCTTGACTTTAAAATTGGATTCCCTCCTGTTTTGTTGCAGAAAATGCAATTCAAGCCTTTGGCAATGGCTCCGATGTGACTGTGTGGCAGCCAGCCCTCCCGGTGCAGACGACCACTGCCACCACCACCACAGCTTTTCGGGTCAAGAACAAGCCAGTGGGGCCAGCGGGCTCTGAGAATGAGATCCCCACACACGTTTTACCACCTTGTGCAAATTTACAGGTGAGAATTGGGTCTAGATTTCCTATTTTAGCTCACTTCTGGGGGGAGCTTGGATTCATTTTATGAAATTCACATAGAGATGATGACAAATGCTGCTCAATATGAATCTTAAAATTGAATTTTAAACATAATAAATGGAGACTGTGATGTGTCATATAGCAAAGAGAAAGATGGACTATGGGACTGATACTACCATTTACTAGTGATGGGGCTTTGGCCAAGGCACTTGTGTCCACCTCTATTAAATGAGAGATCTGGACAGGTGAATCCCCAAAGTTGTATTTGTGGGGTGGTAGAGTTGGGCTGGCTATTTACTTATGATATTGATTTGTGTTCTCTGTAAAGTAGCATATTGAAGAGAGAGGAATCCTTGGGTTTGTTAGCATTATGGCCATTTAAACATAGCGTGAGGTGTTGAATCATCTCAGAAGGTAAACTAGAAAGGGCCACTAGTCAAGTGTTAGGTCATGTGTGGAGTCCTGGATGGGTGGGCTCTTTAGCAAGCAGAAGCAGTTGCTCTTCAGCAGTGAGAGGCACTGCTCCCCTGTTCATGAGCAAAGTCCAGTGAAAGAATGGGGTTAATCCAGGTCTGTAGGGCAGAACTACAACAACGTATAAACAGTGATTTCCTGCCTTTGGTCAAAAGTAGAGTGTTTGTTCTGCCTTTTTATTGATTTATCATAGCAATGAGTAGTCAGCTAATTTGGTAAGACATTAGTTATCTGTATGTTCATAAAGGTTTTGTACATGTTTTATCTCTTTGGATGTTATCCTCCTGATAGCTGCAGGAGAAGAGCTATTACTATGATAGTCTAGCCTCAGAAATGACTTCCGTTCAAGCCTGCAACACTTGTAGGTCACAAAAACAGCACTGGGAATCCAGGAGCCTCGTTCTTTTCATGTCATTCTATATTTTTCTGTGACTGCATGGTGACTTCTGTCTCTTGCCATGCTTGGGAAAAGAACACTGTATAATCTGTGTGTCAGGAATTATGGGGCAGCCTCAAACTTAACACTTATCACTGCAGTACATGCCCATCTTCCTCACCAAGGGTCAGCCTCATTGGAATTCCTAGAAGTCTTCTTTTGCCACATACCATCTTTATCCACAACCTACTTCATTCCCTAGAAAGTATCAGGGCAGCTTTTCCACTCTGGTGAGTTCTTGATATTTTCTCACTTCCAACATTTCCCCTCTTTTTAAATATCCTACATGTCCTTTACCCAAGCTTTGATGTTTGTCCTCAGTCATCCTGGGTCCCAACCCCAACACAGAGTATCAATAAAGAGAAGGCAGATATGAAAACCACATAGCCCAGGGTCAACCAGATGTTGTTTGGGCTTCTAAAGCATTTCATGAGCTTTTGCCACCTCCAAAGCACTGGGCAGAGAGTGCCAGAACCAAGAGGTAGCTTGAAGAATAATCTTGTACCCTCTAACTCTAAGTTTTGCAGAAAGGAAGTGACTTGTACAAAGTTCCCCAGCCAGGCAGAGGTGGATCTGGAGTCTGACAAGGGACAGGGTCTCATTCATCTCTGACTAGGTCTCAGTGCCCACTTTTTCCCAGGTCAGTCTATTTCCTTTGGATGCTATCAGGTTCTAGTGTCATCAAAGACAATGGCCAGATGAGAAATAGGACCTTGTCATCATCAGGTGGTAAATGTAGGCCAGTGGTGGTTTTTGACCAGTAAGAATGGTGAGCTCTGGCTGCAGCAGAACCAGCGTCTTTCAGTGCACATCTAGATGCACAGAAGGTGGCTGCAGAGGCCACCTTCAGCCTGCTTATTAAATCCCTTCTGCACTTTGGAAACTTCGGGAAGATGAGCATTCAAAATGTAAACCAAAAATTGACTCCTCCATGAACCAAGAATAGCAGGCAGGACGCAACGTTACATATTTTTAGAAGGTCGGACTAGGTTAATAGGAGACATTTCAGATTAGTCATCCCTGGGAACTCCACAAAACTCCAGATCCCCCATGAGCAGAGAGGAGTCTCTTTGCCACAGGAGGTACCTACTGCAACCCTAGCCTCTGCCTTGCCCCATCACAACCCCCGCACTGGATCCCCAGGATGCAGGGCTCTGCTTGGCCACGTATCTAGTGCTCTGCCTCCAGCATGGATCTGTCCAGTCACCCCTCCCTACCCAGAGTGCTCTGTGTACCGCCACAGGGTCGCCCTGGAAACGTCAGGGAGCACATGAGCGCTAATTCCAAGAAACTCTGCCTTTCTACTCCCTGTGTTAGTAATGGGAACTCTGCTTCATAGACAGAGAGTTGAAAGTAAAATTAAAGCATGGTGTTTATCTCAGGGCTGCCATTTGACTTCTAGGCAGAGGGGGCATGGAGGTGTGGGACCGGCCAGGAAAAGGGTGGCTACCTCTTTCTTCCCTGTGGTGTGCATCGGAGGTAAACTACAGCTAGTTCCGGGTGGCTCTCCCATATTTATACCCATGAGATCCAGAAGGAACGTCCAAGCCTGTGTCGAACCCTGCTCTAGTCTTCAGCAGCATTGTGCCCTCACCGAGTGTGCTGACCTCTGTAAGCCTCAGTTTCCCCCGTTACAAGGCATGAGAATGTCCTTGCTGCTAGAATTGAGAGGATTAAATGGGAGCAGAGTGAATGCTCCTGAAAGACCCTTTTCAAATGTCCCATGTGATGTCTGATCCCTGCTCAGCTGGTCACATGGTCCCCTTACGAAGATGGACGCTGATGCTGTGCCTTGGGGTGATCACAGTGGTGTAAATTAGCACTAACAGGTGAATGGTGTGTTTTATTTAAAACATCTTGAATGCTTTCTCCCCTTCACTCCTCACAGCATCCATCTGAGTCAGATGTGGCAGACATCCTTCTTTTGTATAAGTGAGGCAACTGAGGCAGAAAGAGCTAGTAACTTAGCCGGTGTCAAACACTATTTCATTGATGGTCTCTGCATTTTTGCCTTGTTCTATGACCTTTGTCCTTGAGTTAGGAAGAGACAGCGAGAAGGAATTAAAGATAGAAAAAGAAGAAAGGAGAAGCCAGGTTTGAGAGAGCCCTGTGCCCTGGCTCTTTCTGAAGGCCAGTGATACAGATGAAGAAGACAAATACAAAGCTCATACTCTACACTATATGCAATTGATCTTGTCAGTTTGCCTGGATTGAGAGATTCCTGGAGAGGTGATTGAATCCTGGGAGCACTGTACCCATCCATGGATTAATCCATTGATGTTCATAGCTGAATTGGCTGTAGGAAGAGGAGCCTGATTGAAGGAGTGGGTCACTGGGGATGTGCCTTTGAAGGGTGTACCCCTTGCTGCCACTCCTCCCCTGTGCTCTCCTTCTGACTGCCATGAAGTGAGCAGCTTTGCTCCATCATGGCATTCCTCCATGATGTTCCTGCTTTGGAGCCAGCCAACCATGAACTGGAACCTCTGAAACTAGTAGTCAAATTAAAACTCTTATTGGTGCATTTTAGGTATACAATACGTTTTTAAATACATTTTAAAAAAATTAAAACTTTTCTTTAAGCTGCAGGTGTCAGGTGTTTTGTCTCAGTAACAGGAAAGCTAATGCACTCTGGTTTTCTTCATGCTCAGCTGCAGGAGACATATAGGGGGAGGACTGAAAGTTTGTCAGGAAAATTTTGAACACCTTGATGACCTTTTTAGAGTGACCTATGTGAAAATGGTTGAAAGGATGGTTTATGGCCAGAGAATATGAGAGTGACAAATTAAGGGCTTCACCCTGAGAATGTAGTCTCTGGCTGATTGAGGACTCTTGCTCTGTGGAGGGCTCCCAGGGGACTCATTCTCTGCATCTGCCCTTCTGTTGCCTGCCTGGCTATCTCTAGATGAATTACCACTTGCCAGGGGTCCTAGAAATATCTTAGAATGGCGTTTGTCCCAGCTGCCTATGTCATGACTAGGAATAGAACTGACTTAAACCAGCTTGGGATCCATGGGTAACAGATTTGGAGACAATCAGCAGTCTTTGGCAGCTCTAAAGTTCACTTCCCATGAGAAGTGCCCTCTCCTAATGTTTTAAAATATACAATAATAGAAGAAAACTCTCAGGGATTGGAGTATCTATCTTAACATTTGAGGTAGATTTCCTCCTTGGAAAGGAAGACGTAAGAATAAACATTTTTGAAAGTCTGCTTCCGAACGTTATTACCGACAAACCTAAGGCTGTTCTACATGGGGATAGGTGGCCTTGGGTTCGATGATCAGGGCTTCATCTATAACTCGTGGGAAAAGCTCTGCTTTAAAAAAGGGAAGTTGATTGCTTAGTAGGAAATGTCATGGAAATGTCCAAGTGCTGACCCCCTGAGGTGCTAAAATACTGGGTTTTGGGTGACCTGCCAAGCTCCCGTGTCAGGACTAATTGGCAGTCATATTAGTAACACGCATGACGCAAGCTGTGCTATTGTTGGCATATTCCTTTGACTTGTACAGAGTGGTCACATGAAAAAACAAAGAAACCTTAATAATTCTACCAATTATTTCATCATCTGTACCCTTGAGTGGTCTGCTAACTGGAAAAGCTCGTGATATTTAAACCAAATGGACTGTACTTGTTGCTTATTTAAAGAAAATATCATTGGAGATTAAGTCAGAGTTAGAAAAATTTGTATTTTGCATTGTACACTGCTTAACCTTGTGACTTACAGGGAAGACTTCTTAAATGTGGTATTTGTAGACCTCGGACTCTCATATTCAGATAGAATACATTTGTCCTTTTGTGTTTGCGGAGAATTGGTTCCGGGATCCTCCAAGGATACGAGAATCCATGGATGCTCAAGTGCCTTACATAAAATGCCATAATATTTGGATATAAGTTAGTACATCCTCCTGTATATTTAAAATCATTTATAAATTATGTATAACACCTAATACAAATGAAAATGATGTATAAATCATTGTGACGCCATGTTGTTTATGGAATAGTGACAAGATAAAAGTCTATATATGTTCAGTTCAGACACTTTTCTTTTTTGCTAATATTTTTGACCCAGGGTTGTTGAACTCTCAGAACTCACGGAGACAGAGGGCTGACTGGGGTAAAGGCTGGTTGCTGTGGCCTTGGGACTAAGATAAGAACCCCTATGTCTCACTTCCTCTGCTTCTTTTACTCCCTTCCCAATGAAAGTGCAGTGACACATCCTGGGGACACTCAGAACCAGGGCCAGCAGGATGGCTGGAGGGCAGCTGTGGGAAGTTGGCAGAAGCTATAGTGAACAGTGTCAGCCACAGTGCTAGTTTTTAGATGAGCTAAATGAAAAACGTGTGAGTGTCTGTGGGTGAGACATAGCAGGCCAGCAGTGGTCCTTCCCAGGTTTAGGTTCCCTCCCCTCATCCTCATGGACTTTTTGAGGCAGGATTGTAGAAAGACATCAGCAGAGCAGCTGTTTAGTTGTGAAAGTGGCTCGCACGTGGGGGACAGTCTTTGTAAGAATGCTCCCCGCCCACATCGGCAATGCTGAGGGCAGCTCTTCTGCCTGCCTTGTACCGCCTACCCAATAGGCACATCATCTCTCCCTGCTAGGCCATCGTAGCCCTAAAGATTTTGCAGCAGAAACACTACGGGCCCCTGTGTGCACACGGAGCAGGGTGAGGGGACACAGCAGAGGCCAGCATCTGCTTGGAGCAGAGAACCCACAACATTCACTGGATCTCAGTCTAGGTCCACACCTCCATTCATGGATCTCAGTCTAGGTCATATCTCCTGGCCTCCCAGAAAAGCCCTAACTTCTTTTCTTCTCATCTCAGAGTAGAGTCAACTTATCTGCAGGCTGAGCACTCGCAGGATGTGACTGGCAGGAAAGATGGAAGGAAGACACGATCCCTTTAATTCCTTGATATTCTGCTCAAGAATATAGATGATAATCTATGTTTAGATGTCCTTTCCCCTCCTGCTATCACCCCATTACCTCATGGGACCCAAACAAAGTCTATTTGTTTTAGTTAGGGCCAGACCAATCCAGAAATAATTTTGAAACTCTTCCCAGGAGACAAACCCCAAAACTCTAGAGAAGGAAAGAAGGTGATTATTCAGATCTGCTAAATACCTGGGACTCTGCTGGCTGTGACCAAGTGAAAATTTTAAATGTTGGGTTTTCAAAGGAGAGCTGCCAATGGGTGTTCTATAAATCATTTGTGCCGGCAGACTGACCCCATTATGTCAGCTAATCCTGGAAATACAGGAGGTAAATTTAAATCTTCAGGCATGAAACACTTAATCAATATTCTAAATGTTTTTCTTGCAATTTATGCTTGCAGAGCAATGGGGCGCTTTGGCGTCCTGTTAATCTTCCGCTAGAGAAGAGGCACTTGTGTGTGTGTGTGGGGGGGGGCTGGCACGGTGGGGTTTGCACAGGACAACTCGTGGAAGAAAAACCCTCGGTTTGAAAGGAGAGGTGCTTATTTCCATCCCAGGCCCAGAGCAGGGGCAGGAAGCTCATATCCTGAGCTATTTACTCCCTCCCCAACAAGAGGGTACAGCTGGCCCAAGAGGACTTCCTCAGATCTCGCCTTCAGCCTGTAGTAAATAGGAATTCCTTTGCTGAGAAGAGCTGGAGCTTTGGAGTCAGTTGGACCCCCAGTGAGAATTCTGACTTTCCTCCTATTGCTCTCTGTGACTTGGAGCATATTTCTTACCTTACCTGAATCTCTGCTGTAAAACACCACCCATGTTTTGATTTTCTTATGACGATCAAAGAACAACATCAGAATGCAAAGGGTCCAGATGAAAACCGACAACTCTGGGCACTTGGAAAGTGAACATACTCTTCTTAGAATTGCTGCTGTGTCTTACAGCTGTAACTCCGAAATCTGGGGCTGCGGAGGAAGGCTGTTTCCAGAGACCGGAGGCAATGGAGGAAGAAAGAAGAAGCTCTTTAGATTTTGCTTTCTTGATTTGTAAGAAGAGTTTGAACCAAAAGTTACCCTGCCAGTTTTAAGATGGCATTACAGAAAGTCCTGCAGAAGACGAGGAAGGAGTGGAATATTCTTGGGACACCAGGACAAGATGGAAGGGAAACCAAAGGCAGAAAAGAAAGGACTAGCTCTTGAGGGATTAAAACTGCTCTAGAGGCCCTGTCCCTGTGCCCCGAGGGCATCCTTGAGCGCTCCATCCTGACAGCCTGCTTCTTGGAACTGCCATTGTAGTCAGGTCTCCGTCCAGCCCAATTACCAAAGTGTGACCGTCTACCAGGGGCCTTCCTGCATCTCTAACCAAGGCTGACACCAGGAAGAGGTGACACAGTTGTTAAGAGGAAGCGCTCCTAATTACAGAAAAGAAAGTGCTTGAGAACTAGCCTTGCCTCTGAGCTTCAAAGCCTAGAACTTTTCAGGGTTTCCCAGATCTGCACTCCATCCTTCCTGTTATTTGCTTAATGTTTATCTTTTTTTTTTTTTTGGTTCTGGGGATCAAACTCAGGTCCTTGTGCTTGCGCAGTGGGTGAAACCACTGAGCTAAATCCCCGCCCCCACTTAATGTTTATCTTTAAAATATTATTTACAAAAACTCATCTGAATAATAGCATAATATAGGTGAAAATCATAACATAGGTGAAATCATAGGTTCAATGTGCTGTTAATATCTATTAAAATAATTAAAAATTTTGAATGTTTCCCAAAAAATGTCATGTGCTACCAGTGGTGACCAAACTCCACTTTGAGAAACATTATGAGCAAGTTAATCCTCCAATATATCTTAGAACAATTTTGCTTTGTTATCTTGCATCACTTCAGCCTTTTATGGCTTTGTGTTAATAAGCAGTACACATACAGTGCTTTCCAGGAGTGATGCTCACAGTAAACCCATGAGGTTAGTGCTATTATTTTTCCCATTTTTCAGACAAGAGACCTGAAGCTTAAGGAGACTTGATCAGGGAGGAGAATTAACAAAGTGACATTCCCCCCTATCGACCTCCCATGCATTTTAAATGCCTACATTGTGTTACCTAAACCAGAGCACTTTAAACTTTTTGTTTCTGGATAACATTATTCATCCCTATAAATTAAATCAGTCCCTAAATTCTTGTTGAACATCTGGCAGATTGAAGTGTCAGACTGTTCATAAAGTAGTATAAAGAAAAGTAATGAGGCCTATTCAGACTCCAACTGGTGTACTGCAGTACAACTCAATTCTGATGCTAGCCACCTGGAGCTAGTGTCAGACACAGGTTAAGGGCAAGAAGATTGCCCCAAGAAGATTGCCAGCTATATTTGTGGGCCTCCCAGGCCACCTCCACTTCTGGTGCACTGGTTAAACATCAAAGTGTTGGAGAATCCCCTCAAGATTCAATTCACTGAAATGGCTTACAGAACTCAAGAAAGTTCTGTGCTAGATGATAACAGCTTTATTATAAGGGATATAAGTCAGGGCTGGCTAAATGAAGAGATGCATAGGACAAGGTCTAGATAGGCCTCAGTCAGGGGCTCTCCCTGTGGAATTAAGGCATTTTAATCTCTTGCTCTGTGGCCAGGCATCTCCACCTAGCTTAGTGTCCACAGTTTTTTTAAAATTAGGATTGCATTATGTAGGCATGGATCATCAACCATGTGACTGAATGTGACCTGAGGATTTTCCTGGTGACCAGCCCTATCCTGAGTCGTCTTATTACTATACACTTAGGTGTGATCCAAAAGGCTCAGGAGTAACAAAGCCACATCTATCACTTGAGAAATTCCAAGGATTTAGAGGTTATCCAAACCTCTAACCGGAAACAAAGCCAGTCAAATTCTTTATTATACAACAGTGCCTTATCAGAGTTAAATGTTTTAATATAGTTTTAATTCTAGAGATACACTGAAACTTTTCATAAGGAAGCTGGAGTGGAAATTCTGAACACGAGCTCACTTTACCACACACTAGCAGTGGAACTTGGGGCATATTACTCATCCTTTCTCCCTCAAGTTTCCTCATCTGAAAGAACAGGATGATGGTAGATGAGCCTCTGGGTTGGATTAAATATGTTCCTACCTGTGAGGCACACTCTGCCAGAGCAGTGTCACCACCTCCTCCGGAGTTATGTCTGCACATTTTTATTGATTGTAGGTTTCAAGGAGCTGGCATTGCTTGAATATCTCTGCTCCCCATCATGCCATCTTCAGTAATAGGAAAGTGCTCAAGGGACCAGGCAGAGTTATGCATTGCTTTATAAGTTCCTGCTTCCCAGGGGCTCTCTGGTCTTAATGGCCCATGGGGTTTTGCACATGTAGATGATGCTTGATATAGATAAGAGAAGGTGATGCGGCTTTGTCACAGTGGTTTTCAAATGCAGCTTCAAATCAGATGCTTCTCCATGGGCAGTCATTTGCTTTACCTGGTATTCTTTGCTAAAGACAAGCTGCACGCCCCCTGTACCAGCCTTGGCACTTCCACTCAGGATTATTTAATAATCTCATGGCAATGGATCAATCAGCTTCTCTGGGTCAGTCTTACTCAGTGTTGGCAGCACTGAGGTTGGGTACAACATGGTGCCCTGGGTGTTGCAGGATGTTTAACAGCATCCCCAGCCTCTACCTTCTAGATGCCTACACCACTTTTCCTTAATTTTGAAACCTAAGAGGCCAGCTATCTTGGTGGAGGGGGGTGTGCCTCTGAGAATCACTGCTCAAAGAAGGACTGCCTCAAAGATCCCCTTTTATTTCCTCCCAGCTTTCTCCTTTAAGGAAGGAAGCACAGAGACATGTCAGAGCAAACTGGTCCATTGGACCAGATCTTTCCCGACCGCTGCAGGCAGAAACAGTGCAAGGGAGCTCAGTTACTACCTGTCCCAGTCCACGTGAGCAGCTGTAACAAAATTCTATATACCGAGTGGCTTAAGCAACAGAAATTCATTGTTCACAGTTCCTGAGCCCGGAAGTCCAAGATTAAAGTGCAGATAGATTGGGTTCCTGGTTAGGGTCCTCTGCATAGATGGCCACCTTCTTGCTGTATCCTCACATGGAGGAAGAAATGAGCTCTGGTGCCTCCTCCTTTTAGAGAATACAAATCCCACTGTGGGGCACTGTCCTCAGGACCCCTTCAACCTAATCATTTCCCAAAGGCCCCACCTCCCAGTGTTATCACATTGGGCATTGCAATGTAGGAACACAACTAAAAACCCATTTTGGGAAATTTTAGTTTTTCCAAGGCGACACCCCCTTCTAAGTGATTCCTGAAGATAGTACCAAAAGAGACGTTCATTTGCACTGTTGCTTGTCATTTAGAGATGCACAGGTCCAGCGCCCTGGATAAGTACCCTGAGGGGACATCTCATAGCACACTTTGGCTACACGACACAGCCAATGAAAATGTTGATGCCCAACTACAACTGGGGCTCCTCACATGTGGCCTAAGGAGAGGGGACTTTCAGGAGGAGTAAAAGTGAGATTATAAGGCCAGTAACAGGCGTGTAACACCGAGCCCTGAGCACACACACTGAATCCAAATGACTGACATGTGGATACTGTTGCTAAGCCTTCCATTTAAGAGAATATTCTTAAGATTACGTTACTGGTGGTATCTGGTTTGTGGTCTTTGTAAAGTTCCCATCATTTCTGTGTAATACAGCATGCTTTCTAGTACCCACTGTTGTTTTTGTCACATTTTTTTTTAAATCGCAGTCTTGGCTACACCAAGTATTTACTTTGCATAATGGTCTCCGGCTCAGAGTGAGTTTCTTCCCCCACTCTGAGAAAAATGAGCTGTGGGGGGCTCTTCCCTTAGCAGAAGTGCTGCCAAACATCACAAACCCCCACCCAGGCTACTTCTAGGCCCCCTAGAACTCCCAGATTGCCAAGTAGCCCTAAGGCCCAACTACTCCCAGCACGGAGGAGGCTGTCAACAGCCTCCTTGGACTGAGCGTCCTGGCTGCAGGTGCCAGTGGATGAGCTCAGAGGGACGCTGCGTCCCAGAATCTACCCACAGTAGCCCTGAGAGGAAAGAGGCTGTTGTAAAAACACTTTTTGAAATAACTGCTTATAGAGCATTTTCTAAGTCCTTAAGCCAGCTGAGTGCTTGAATTCAGAGCTCAAAATTGGGTATTACTCCGTTAAGGCTGCCATACAATGTAGTGTGCCAAAATGCATTTCAATTGTGTATTCAAAGTGAATTGGATGTGGAAGCGTGAAGGCTACAACTGATACCAAAAAAATAGGAATTTAATCTTCATTGCCGGGCTTCATGGTACATACGTATGCATATCACCTTCATCTCAGGTATCAGATATGTAAGTGGCAGGTGCTCTGTCACTAAATAGTTGGCATTTTTAAAATGTCACCTATGGGGAGACATTTAGAGGACAGTTCCTGTTATCACAGTTTTTTTTCTTGGAGTCCTACTAAGTGTCACCTGTGCGGCCTTTCAGCCCAGGAGGTGCTGATTCTCAGTTATTCTTATGGTCGAAGGGACATGGGGGGAAACACCTGTCCTGAAAGACAAGCTGCCCCTGCCAGCCTGCAGACATCAGGTCCTGAGCCACCTCTGCGAAGCAGCTGTTATCGGAATCAGACTGTGGGTTTCTGCAGACTTAATACAAGCAATGATTTCCTTTTGATTGGCATGTTTGCATTGTAGCAAACTTTGGTTCAACATATTGTTAGAATACATAATACTGTAATTTAAGATTATTTTATCAGCAGTAAAGGGTTTTTATAATTCATTTAAAAAGTTGTAATGGGCTTGAGCATCTTCAGTATAGTTAATAATACAGCGTTTTATAGCTGGCTGTAAAACTTCAGATTACAGTTTTAGCAATTGTGCAGTTCTATTTTATAGTTTAATAATTGTTCAAATGAAGGAGAATGTAAAGTTCCTAACAACCAATTTAATGACTTAGAAAAATAGCTTTTATCAAAATCTATTGCACACCTTTAATGAACCCAGATGTCACCTCTCAACAAAGGCAGGTCATGGGATCTATTTTTCTGAACCATAACGCAGCCAGATGCCCTCCAAATTAAGCACACACAATGCAGTGTCTCTTGAGTTACAAATTTCCCCTTTTCTTCCTCTTTTGTCCCTAATCTCCTACAGATAGAATAAGCCTCTTTACCAAGCACAGGTAAAAGACGAGTGAGCCCTCAGCCGAGCAGGCAGTAAATTGGTTCTCTTGCAAGAAGGGTTTTCTTTTTACAGACGCTCCCTTGATCATACTGCCTCAACTCAGCTCCTAAGTTAATACAATCTCTTATTAATGCCTTCAAATAGCTCATTCTCCACCATTCTGAGAAGTGCATGGCAAAAGGGGGACTCCTGCATTATAATCTAATTATATGCTATCATTACAAGTAATAAAAGTGTTAGCATGTAGTGTCAGGAAGAAAGCACTGTCTCATGCTGACATTGGAGTTATAGTTCATGTTAGTGTAGTTTTGGAATTTGCCATGGGTACATCACTTCCCAACTGAAGTCAATAAAGAGGTGGCCCTGGGTCACTTATACAACAAGGTCCCATGGAGCACATCGTGGGGAATTCAGCCCCAGGACCTTCGAGTGCAGAGTGATTCTTGGGCAGTCTAACTTGGGCTCAGAGCCCTGTTTCAGTTTCCCAGCAGTGGGACCTATCAGAGGAAGTCCCATGTGGCAGGGCATTTTCCTCTCTGGGGTGCAGACCAGGGCCCTGGGCCTCACAGCCTATGGCCACTCTGTGCTCAAATTGGAGTGGAGGGCTATGCACCCTGATTCCCAGTCCTGTGGAGAGTGGAGCGAATTCATTTAACTCCAAACTGAAACATACATCAAGCGAATACAGCTCAAGCAGATACAGTATTGAGTGGCAGTGCTTGATGAGGGATGGTACTGTGGCAGACGGACTGTGAGATGATTAATTTCTCAGGGAGTGTGTGTGTGTGTGTGTGTGTGTGTGTGTGTGTGTGTGTGTTACTAGAGATCAAACCCAGGTCTTCACATATGCTAGGCAAGCATTCTACCACTGAACTATACCCCGGCCTTTTATTTTTTTTTTAATTTTAAGTCGAGGTCTTGCTAAGTTACCCTAGGCTGAGCTCATTCTTGCTGTCCTCCTGCTTCAGCCTTCAAGTACCTGGGATTACGGCCCTCCACCACCACAGTCAGATCAGAGGTGGTCTTTCAAGAAAAAAAGGTTGTTGTACATGGGAGTTGTCCTAGGAGAAGACAGTACTGAAGGGCCAGGCTTCTAGCTTCTATAAAATTCAGATCTTCCTGCAGACTAAGAAGACTTCTTCAATCTCTTTGACCCTTGGATTTGTCATTTGTCACATGGGAATGATGGGCACTGCTGCCTAGAAGCATTATAGTAATTAAACAAATTAAACTCCTCCAGCACTGTATTTTCTATCACTGTTTTATCCTTCTGGGTTGACTCTTTTGACCATGAGACAGGAGGAGCCAGTCCCGAGGGGGCATCTGGTGACCTTTACTCCAGGATTCGTCTGGGAGATGAACTTGGGCATAAGCAGGCATTAGGTTGAACCAGTTTATTATCACTCCTTTTTGATGTCCTCTCCTTAGCATCTTCTTTTAAAAAACCACTTCTCTCAGAAAATAAGAGGAACAACTTAAAGACGAGGATGGAGAGCCTAGTCCCCATCCATGCATTCTGGGAAGGACCATTAGGGCCCCTCACCTGTGATCTAGAAGGCACTGAGGCCACCCCATCATCAGGACAGTAATTCAGCTGTTGGACAATTGCTTAGTGCAATCATTGGGTAATAAACGTGCTCAATAAAAAGGCATAGGATGTCTGCCCCATCTTGGCTATAAATATGCTCTCTTGTCCTGAGTAACCTATGAAGAGATACCTCTGAGCACACTTAGATCACATACTATAAATAAATCCAATTTCTTGTATTCCCTGCTGACGTTTTATCCTCAGGACTTCTCACAGCCCCACCTCCCTGAATAATGGTCTCTGCCCTGCGGCTAGAACCATGGCACTCATGTATGTGGAGGAATGTGGCCCTGGTTCTCTTGTGGAGCAAAATTCAACCAAGGCCTTCCTTCCCTGTCATATCTCATTGCCCCAGAGTAGCCACATCATGAATGAAAGCATGCAGAGAGAAAGCTGGGCTTCTGGGTACCTGGAACTGATCTGGGGACTTTTCCCCAAAGTGGCTGCCTGTCAGCTGCAGGGACATCAGGTACCAGGAGAGAGGCTTACTTCCTTAGCTCTCAGGGAAACAGAAAGCCTGGCCGACTCTGGCTTCTACCAGCAGTTGCACTTGCAGAAGTTGGTCCTCCTGTCTGGAATAATGCTTGGGGTTATTCCCTTGGGCTCTGGAACCCCACGTCTGCCAGTCCTTCCATTCTAGACCAGCTCTGTGTGTGCCTGCTGTGTGACCCTAGCCTTGTTACTGCACCTCTTGGTGCCATCCTTACCTGTCAGCAGGATAGTAAGAGCTATTTCTAAGGAGTGCTTAAGGGTTATGTGAGACACTGGGCAGAGGTCGGGCATAGATTCAGTGTGGGTGGGTTTTGGAGTCCAAAAGACTGGGTTCAAATCTCAGCACAGCCATTCCAGGCAGTGGAAACTTGGGCAAGTCACAAGCTTTCTGAACCCCTGTTTCCAATCTATACAAGAAGGGAATTCTCCCTCTAAAGAGAATATTTGATAAAATGCAGACAAGATCATTGTCAGTGGAAGCAATTAAAATAGTAATGGTCACAGTTATTGTCACTAGTAATCTGGTGATTTTTCTTACATTTTCTAGCATATGTTTTCTGTCTGATAGAAGTAAATTTAAAACTGTTAAAATTTTTTTGCCTTTTTCTTTTCAGTACCAAGAGTTCATCTTCTGAACCAGGAGATGAACAAAAGCCCCTGTCCATTTCGTTTCCAGGCAGTGGAGGTGTTTTTTTTTTTCAAAGCTTAGTTACTACCATAAGTCACAGAGCCATTATGGGCCCATATTCAGCTGCACATAAATGCACAGGAGAATGAGAGGCTTAATAAATATTATCTGATGGTGATGAGGGTGCGTGTCTGATGAGATATGCTTCATGCACTTCTCATCAGGGACAACAATGAATCTTTTCAGTTGCTCTTACACATTTGCATTTCCAACTGCACATTTTGAGAAAACCAATGTTTCATTTTAAAGCCTTCCCTCCTCTCTGCCTTTGCACCATTGTTGCTGAATGTTTGCTCTGTAGCACACCCCTCCACCTCAAACCAAAACGTCTTTCACACATTGTTTGGCATCATCTTATTGTTAATTGGGCATAATTTTCTAAACTACAGCTCATAATTGCTTCTTGTCTGAATATTTTACTAATCAAGCAAGTTAACCATGAACAAAAACACTCAGTTCTATGATGTATTTTACAACCTAGGTTTGCTCCAACCTGGAGGAAAGCAAATAAAAAAAAAGCAATGGTAAAATGTTCCTATGAAGTTATAAAAGAAGCCCAGCTAGTGTGCCCTGCTGCACTCCGTGCTCTAGACAGGCCTGCACCCTGCTCCGTGCTGCCCTGTCATTAGTGTTACATTACAAGTGCAGAGATTCAGTCAGTGTTTGATGGCACAAGGAGGCTGACAGAGAAGCCTAGCGGACGGCTTTGCTAATGGAGGCCATTGATACGTCTTACTGGACTATGTCTTTTTCATTTTTTTAAATCCAAGGAATCACAGGAGATCACAAATTGTATCTCTTCAGTAAAATGTTCACAAGCCAAGTTAGCCTAAGGTTTTGCATTTTTCCCATCTGTGCCCCAATCTAAGACAGACCAGAGATCTCAGAAAGGCTAAGACATTGTCTACAGTCACTTGAACTTCGAAAGAACTTCACTAGAGTATCATGGTTGATTCTCCCAACCGCTCTATTATTAAGACACTAGATCAGGGATTATTAGAATCATAACTGATGATTGCCAAGTCTGGAATATTCCTAACCTATGCTCTTTTTTTTTTACCATGCCATATCAATCAAGTCCATACCTGGAACAAGTTCTGAATTATGGTAGAAACGGACTTAACTGATCTTCAGTTAACTAGCTCACCACCTAAGCCAGACTTCTCTCTAGACTTTCTGATGAATGTGGACGGCTCCCCGAATCCTCCAAACTCCTGGGTTTTCCTCCCTCTGTCCACCTCTCTCTTTGCTCTCTTTAGGGAATACGTGAGCTTGCAAAGCCAAGTGTATTTGTTCTCTGACCTTTAGTGTTGGTTGTATTTGATATCTTGTTTACACCACTTAATCAAATAGTATATGACTGATTGAAATAGGGACACAAAAGTATAATTGTTTCAATGAAGATTAAATTCAATATATTGAAAAGACAAATTTCATTTAAAAAAATGTCTTGTATTAGTTGTGGGCCATGTAACTATAAAGGACTGAAGCAAATTATAAAAATGTAGAAAGATTATACTGAGATTCCTCTTTGGGTGTCAAACAAATGCCACTCCTGTCTTAAAGGAACCAAAACTGGGAATTGTAGACCATGATTCAGAAGTATGTCTTAAACAAAACATAAATTGGGGAACTCCAGTCAGTAGGTTCTTTAAAAAAAGTGGTCTTGGTTATGTATCCAAAAATCAGTAAATTAATGACAGTTAGACTTTAGAGTTTTACACAAATGTTTCATTTTCAAATGATTTTTGCCCTTTCACTTAATTTCTCAATTGACCACTTAAGGGCCCATGCTTCAATCCAGTCAGCAGAAAAGGTTTCTGCTGTAAGCTTAGCAATAAACTCAGACTCAATGGCATAAACCATGACTCCCCCATGGATGTCAGGAACCTAAAGCCTTCCAGACTCTAGGGGACAGTTCTACACGTCACCTTTAAGACTATGACCGCTATATCTCCATCTGGTTTCATTTCAATCCATGGTACACATGTTGTTGAAGACCTCTAAACTCTGCCTGACTCCAGCTGTGCTGTCCTTCCTCCAGGGAGAAGACCACTGCAGGTCTCAGTGGCCTTAAATTCTGTCCTATGACCAGGCACAACTTTCCCAGACCAAACTTGGTACTCTTGGGCATTCCTGAACACCACACCAAGTAAAGAACGTTTACAAGACCTTTTTAAAGCTTAATGGGATGAAAGCCTTTGGCTGAGATTCAGGCAACATGGAGACAAAGTGTTTTGGGGAAGAGTAGGTAGAGGAGACCTGTCAGTCCCAGGAGAGGTAGTCGAAAAGCCACTCAGGATTACTGCCAGTCTCTTCATGGAAAGACAAAGTCCTAGCTTGTCCTGGCTCCCTCATAGCCCTTGTTTCCTCCTGGCAAAATTCAGCTTGGAGGAAATGGATTCCTTCCCTGCTGAGCACAGGCGCTGAAAGACAAACACCCGGGCCCAGAGGCTCTGAGCAGGCCTTATTTATGTGTCCACTTGTTTTACTCAGCTGACTTCACTGCACATTATTCAGACCAGTGGCTACAAGCAGTCATTACCCAGTTTGTAGGAAACGCAAATCACCTGGAAGGTGAATTTCAAAATAAATAGTGGCAGGGATTTTAGAAAGCTAGTCAACTGCTTTTGACCAAACCAGCAATAAAATCTCTCTGACTCTCCCAAAAGTCAATAACAAAATCCAGAAAAAGCTAAAGAGTAGAAGCCTCCAGAACATTCTGGAACCTGCCATGACTTAGCATGGATTTACTCTTGGACAGCTTCTTTGTTCTGTCTTCTTTTTATGTGCAGAAATTAGTTTGGGAAAATACGTATCAAGTATACAATAGACTTGTGTAATAGAATAATAAGTGCAACCCATAAAAATCTATAACTGGGAGTGTCTGTTTCAAACACAGTGTGAAAAATGCAAACTCTGTGGCAAGTTACTCTGCTCAGTTACCCTTTAGGATTAGGTAGGTACCTTTCTTTCTTTGTTTTAAACACAAGACATGCAGATTTAAAGTGAGAAACGGTTTCAAGTTCTGGACTTTTGATTCCAAACTATTTCCCAAAGAACTCATGCAATGGTTTCCCCTAGAAAAAGTCCAATTTATGTTGTAGAGGAGACTCGTATGCTAATAAACTGGTATTGACAAGTGTGATAGATGCAGCGAGGTACTTAGTAAGTGCTGGAGAGCAAAGTTGATTGCATTTTACAGTCTGTGTATTTCTCTGTTTATTGCTTGTATTCTGTCATTAAGCAAACAGGTTCCTAATATAGCAAATCTCTCTAATCAGTAAAGCAAGGGAGAAAAGAACCAGAGCATCATTAATTATGACCATTTGGCTGTAGCCTGGACAGTCTGCCGCTATTGGATTGTGCAGCTTCCTCTGGTTTTATTTTCTGGAGGTAGGGCAGAAAACAGCTTTGCTCTTGCATGGAGGAGAGCAGAAAAATGTTCTATGCCCTGCTGGCTGACAGCTGCCTAAAAGCCCGAGATTAAACACTGGCTTCTCTACAGAAATGGAGTCCTGGGGCAGCAAAGGCCAGGCTCTGAGTGAGCGTGCTTTTAAGTCTCCAATTCCATAAACAGAGCAAGCTTGCTGCTCATAAGCCTGACTTGGCCCCGAGGTCCAGGAGAGCCCACTGCAGGCAGAACTTGGTGGGGACCTGAGTGTGGGCCATAAATTACGTGTGTGCCTGTATGTTCTGCACAGGAACGCCACTGGCCCCAGGACTGGCTTTCCAAATGCTAATCACTGGGTAAAAGGCAGGAGAGGCTCCGCTCTGACTCCAGGTAACAGAGGTTAACGGCATCTAATGCATTTATTAACCCTCTGGTGCCAGGGACTGGCGAGGTCTGGTCTCACAATTACAGGGCCCTGGAAATTCTATTTTGTGACATGCCTGGACTCATGGATTATTACCAGTGACAATTTTATAGCAGAACAGCAACAGCTGCTGGAGGGACAAGACTCATGAAGACCCTAAAGTAGGTTTCCCTGGGTTTCCAGAATGGGGGGAAGGCTTCTGTGGGTACAGTCTTCTCCAAATGGCTTGGCATTTTTCTGTTCTCAAGATGCGGCCCTCAGGATCCTTTGTCTTTGTGGTGATGTCTCGCCATTACAGAGTTAGGCACCTTCCTTTAGACCACATAACCGTGAGTTAACTGTTTGGAAACACTCATAGAAGAGATTAAACAGTTCATCTTCTCAGTATACTAAATAATGGTTCAAGTTGATTCTTAGAAAAGTGAAATATGCTCTTTTCCTTTTTTTCAAAAGAGACTTTCATTTTAGAACTACAAACCATAAACTCTATGTCCAGGTAGGTATAGCTGGCTGAGCTCAGCTTGTGTCCCTGCATGTCCCACCACGAGCAGGGCTGCAGGGCTCATGGAAAGGACCCTGTGCCCTATGCCAGCACATACATTAATATACCATAAGGGGGAGATTCCCCAGCCCTGCCTGAGATTCCTGAAGTGACAGAAATACAGCTGCTGAGACTCACAGGTTGTATGTCGAGAGGAAATCACTGTCCACTGGCTCTGCTCCTGCAGGGTGAAGTGGGAAGAAACGTGCCCACCTACGTCCTCTCAGAGGCCACTGTGGCCCAGGACACCGGGGTGCCACTTAACCATGACTGGACACAGGAACAACTTGAGGACACAATGTGCCCCAGTGTAGAGGTCATGCTGCCTTCTCTGTCCAATTTAGTGAACGTATTACTTATGCAAAGGCACTTAGCAAAGGTTTCCCTCTTTTGCAGAATATGGCCTAAAAAAGAAGGCAGAATGAGATCTTTTAGGGTCATTTAGGTCTCTGGGCACAAATCCAATCTTCAATAGAAATGAAACATGTTAAATTCTACATATGATCTCAAGGAACAATGTAATGGACCAGATTTGCTATTAATATAGATTAAAAGTAGGCTTTTGAGTGAGGTATAATTCCTCTTCCAATTTCCCCCCTGATATTCTTATACATAACATTTAGTGACCTTTGAACAGCCCTGGGATGCTTCATAGTGTCTTATTCTTGAAGCCTGTTTAAAGGTTTCCATTTCATATTCACAGTTGGCATATGCAAATATAGGCAAAGATTATGATGCTTTCCAAGTGGCATTATGGTCAATAAATTACTTCTTGGGTGAACATGCTATTATTCAGCCTAGTATGACTTAAGGGAGTTGCAGAAATCTTGCTACAGGCAATCAGCCTGCTGGCACCACATGCACAATACCCTTTGATTCAGGGTGATGCTTAACCAGGGTGCATCTTGCTGGCAAATGAGCTCTCTGTCTGTTGGTGCCAAAGGCTGTTGTTTACTGCTGGGGTTTGAAGATGGGCATCATGCGCAGAGTAGTTACATTTGTGGGATTTGAGGAGGGTGGAGACTGGGAAAATATCATAATACAGGAAAGAGCGTCTTTTCAGCCAAGAGTTGAAGAGAGTTGGTTGCATGCTGACTCTACAAGCATACTTCTGTGTGACCTCAGATGAATCTCTTAGCTTCGGTGCCATCTAATTGTTTTCCTGTGTGAAACAAGTGCCTGGTTTGGGGTGAGTAGTTTTCACAAATGTTTTCTTACCATCATTTAAGCAGTGGAACCTTTCTTTCCACTCAGTTCTCAGGCAGGATCCCAGTGGAAAGTCGGTCTGGTTGAGGGGAAATAGGAACCTTGAAGCTTCTGCAGCTCAGCCTTCTCACAGCTCCCCGGGAAGCAGTCTTAGAACGGCTGGATTGGGATGCAATCAGTGCCCTGTAGGATTCCTGGAGGGTCCCACTTGAAAGAGTCCCTGGCCTGTGCTTCAGCCCAGGGAGTGGTTTACTCAGTAGAGGGAAGCCCTGGGAGCCCAGGGAGCATGTTCTTTCTGTTCACCACCCTGTGCCCAGCCCTAGAAAATAGTAGAAGCCCAGTAGTGTCTGTTGACTAGAGCAGTGAATAAACAGATGAACACACAGACAAGCTTCCAGAAGACCTCCGCCTACATTCTTAATAAATGAGCATTTTTATTGCAACATTTTCAAGTTTCTGAGGCACTTCCCAACATTAACATACAGAAATACAAGTGAACTAGGCAAGGAGGCACATGCCTGTAATGCCGGCACTAAGGGAGGCTGAAGCAGGAGAATCTCAAGTTTGAGTTCCACCTGGGCAACTTATTGTGATCCTGTCTCAAAGTAAAAGGTAAAAAGGGCTGTAGATGTTGCTTAGTGATAGAGTTCCCCTGGGTTCAATCCCCTAAAGTATGGAAGGAAGGCAGGCAGGCAGGCAGGAATGCAGGAAGGCAGGTAGGCAGGCAGGCCATTTCAAAACTTTTCCTTTGGTAATCTAGTGCTGTCTCTGCAGTCACTAATGTCAGTGGCTGTTTAGCCTGGAAATGAGGTGGGTTTCAATGGATGTGCATTGTCCAACACACCAGATTTTGAAGATGCAGTATCAAAAAGTAATGTAAAGTATCTCGTTAATTTTTTGTATTGATTATGTGTTGAAATTGTAATGTAGTGGGTTAAATAAAATATATCATTGCATAAACTTCACCTGTTATCTCTTTATTAGGTGGCCACTAGACTATTGTAAATTACAGATGGGACTCACAGTTGTAGCTCACATATTTATTGGATGGCACTGCCCTAAACTATTGATTAATTGATCACCAGTAATTACTCTCCCCTATTATTTTTGAGACTTTTCCCCTTTTCTCTCTCCAGGCCCAGAAGCTGAAATCCAATGTGTCGGATAATACACAGCTCTGTCTTTCTGATGTAAGTGACATTTCTTTCTGGGTATCCCCGCATTTTTAGAGACAACATTGGGGCAAGGGATGATATATATGGTTCAAAGGCAATGAGGTTTCAGGTCCAGAAAAAAAAAAAAAACTTTAGCTACTCTCTGTGTACATCTGCCTTTAGAGCAAGGTACAGAGTTGAACTCAGTACACAGGGTTATAATTAAACTGTTAACCTGGGATCATCTGACCACCAGCCCCAGCACCTTGGGTGCTGTTCTGATGCTGCCAGACTCTGTGAGGACTGTCAGGCCAAGTGGTCAGCACAGAGACGATGTATGATGCTCTCATACTTATTGTGCACGCCCTCTGTCTCCAGCTCCTCTGACCTCCACAGCCCTCTCCAGAGGTAGACAGGGCAGATCCACTGCTCTCCTCCATTTATTGGTGAGGAGAGGGGTAGTTCTGTTCCTGTGCCAGTCCTACTCCACTGGGCAGGGATGCAGCATTATGGGACTGAGCAGGCGTGGTGACAGAATGGAGGAGTCCTTCTGTATGGGAGCCCTGAAGCCTGCGTTCTGGATCGGGCCATCCCACTGAGGAGCTACACAAGCCCCTTGCCCTCTCTGCTCCTCGTCTCAAAACTTTAAGTTCCTGCCTGCTCTTTCTACCTCTGACGCTAGTTGTGGTACATTGCTATGTGCGCTGCTGCTTAACTGGGCACACCTTCCAAGATGGTTGCCCCTGCCCTCCTTCATGGAAGGGAGAGACAGTGAGTGTCCCTCGTCAGCCTGTCCTGCCTAGAGAGAGAAAGATTCCATGTTGCACATTGTGAACTGTGGAAAGGGGAAGAAGGGCAAAGACAGAAAAACTCAAATATTTCCCCCACATGGATTTTAATAATCCATTATGGAGGAGCAAGCAGTAAGCATTGGGCTAGACGGTACAACCAAAGTATCCAGCCTCACCCAAGTGCAAGGCTCCGTCTCATAAAACTAGAAGTCAGCAAGTTGAAGGCTCAGTGGTAAAATCTAGGGTCAGCTTTCATAAGGGATCTGCCAGTGGGACTTCAGAGAGAAAGAGTGTGATTAAAATGTGCTATGAGAGAGTGGGCATGTGCAGTGGGTGGTAATGAAACCTTTTTCTTACAGAGCAATTATGAAAAGGATGGTCTCGCTGGTGCTTCCAGCCACATAACCACAAAATCAACGGCTGCTCCTCCAGGCTGTGGTCTGAGCCCACTGCTGGTTCTGGTGGTCACAGCTCTGTCTATCCTATTATCGTTATCTTTGGCAGAAACATCGTAGCTGCATTTAGAAAACAATGTGGACATGTAAAAAGACAAAAACAAAGTCATCTGTTTCCTATCCTCTTGTATATCTGAAAAATCCAATTCTAGGAGCTCAGTGGAGGAAAAGTTTCATCCAACTGGAACTTTTTTTTTAAAGAGAGCTTCTTGTGACCCTTAGGGGCTTCTGTGGAAATCCTGAGGCAGTGCTACATTCCAAACTCAAAAGGCTTTGTTTGGGGCATGCTGTATTTTAAGGGGACAATTTGTAAACTTGACTGTAAAGTAAACTGGGGCCATGTTTTTGATGATGATGATGATGATGATGATGATGATTTTAACAGTTTTAACTCTGCCCTTCACTAAATGGAGGAGTTATTATTTCTAAAGATTCTTCCACAGCTCATGTAATGGCTTCGATTTCCAGTGGCATAAACTACAACCTAACATGGATGACAAGCTTTTTTTTTTTCCCCACAAAGTGAAAGTTCTCATCAAGAGTGGATTTTGTGGAAAACAACTTGTTCTGATATTCATCTTTCTGTACTTACTAGCCTCTTTCACACTGTTTGTGTATTGTAAACTGTGCTCTCATGTAGAACACAAGGCACCTGTCACATCTACGTGTAGAATCTGCCTTTTAGTCAAAATAGGGAGAGTGGATGTGAAACCTCACGTACCTTGATCGTTGGTTGATAATTCTCCTAAGCCTTACCTGAGTGAGAAGCCCTTAAACTAACAAGAGTCAAATATAGTTGAAGCATCCATCGCTCATACTCTTTACACTTACAAGGTTATATGTAGAAGAGAAATTTTACTACTCAATGATTTCAACTATTGGCTTTCTATATTTTGAAAGTAATGATATCTTCATTTTGTACTGACGGTTTAATACAAAATATGCAGAGCTTGTTTTCCCCTCACAAGTCGTGTCAGCTCCGACATTAACATTATGAATACAGCTCTTCCAAAGCGTCCCCGAGGAGGCTTATGCTTCCCGGAAGCTTTGCATCACATGACTGTGGACAGGCAGGAGGAAACAGAGCAGCCTGACTTGTTATTAATTGTGTCTTGAAACACATATGTGCCAGGAGCCCAGGGGCCACTTGTAATGGTGCATAGCATCTCTTGGCACTATTGCCAGCTGACACAACCTGGTACCTTGGTGCTCATGGTTTCTCACAGAGGCAGTTTGGATGGGGATGTGCCAGCCTCTCTTTCAACCCATGCCCAGGTACACAGTTGTTTCCCTAAGGATTGTCTTTATTCCCAACTGTAGTCTCTTGACCGCTGTAGGGAGCAGTTTGGACCGAGGATCATCAGGAATCAGCTTGTATCTTGTTCTATTCCTCCATGACAGACTGTGGCTGACTGCAGAAAAGAAAAGGTTGGTGGGTTGAGAGGGTCAGTGGGAGGCCTGGGGAGGTGAGTTTGTTGGCACAGGGAAGCAGAACAGGCAGGGCTGTGGTGATGAGGCAGCAAGCTTTGTTAGCTGCACATTTTCTCCCATTGTTCTCTTCCTGCATCACACAAATCCTAACGTGCACTTTTGAAATCCGGTTTAGAAGGTGAGATTCAGAGTCTGCAGTGATCACATCCTAGTGGCTGTGTTTCTCTCACACTGAATGAAGAAGAGTAAATCCTTCCTCCACAGAGTGCTGGAAGCTTGAGCTTTCTTCCCATACTGCAGAGCTCTGGAGGGGGAAACCCTGGTACACATTTCACACTCATCTCTTTCCCTGCTGCTTCTGTCTTGGAAGATTCAGCAGATCACTGTGTGAGGGGGCGGAAAGTCTATGAAATCCAAGAGAGAGGCCTACTCTTTGAGCTCTTTTGGTGTTTGAAATATATTTATATCCAGATGTTAATAAACAGATGTATAATACTCAGTACCAATGTTTTGTTTACCTAAGAATGCTTTCAAGGTAAATGCATCGAACACCCAACTGTATTTGATCAGTGAAAAGTTCCATAAAGACTCCTACTTTGAATAAACACATTCAACATGTCGAAGCATTTGAAATGCCAGTTATCTACGAGAGCATATCTCTTACAGAACATATTTTGTTTTAATTAAGGTATCGCTGAGTATCTGCACTGGGCTAATTGCATATGGGTCTCATTCTGTGTGATCCAGTGTAGAAAACTATTGATTACTTCTGCAAAATCCAACAGCTCTAATTAGCTTCAGATAACCAAAGAAGAAATGGGAGTTCTCAGTGTTAACAAGGATGGCCTTCACTGAAGAGTATGTAGATATAAATTAAATCTTAAAAAGCTCTATGCCCAACAAAGATCTCATTTTTTCAGAGATAAAAGCATATTTGAGTTACCAAATCCTGAAACTGAAAATGAGTTACTGGTTAAATAAACAGGAGAAATATCTTGTTCAGGAACAACTTGTAAAAGAGATTGTATAAAATGAAGCCAAACAAGTGGTCCTGTCATTTGGTTCCATCTCAGTTTATCCTGGTGACCCTGAAGCATCATTATTTGCCCCAGGACTAGAAGAGAGAAATTATTGAAATCTATTACCTATCTAACTTCTTCTTGGAGTGCTTACAAGCAAGTGATTCGCTACTTCCTGTCCTTCATTCCCTGCATTTCAGGTGTCACACACACAGGAGCTATCTGCTAAGACCAAGTCTCTTACAGGGAACATCTTAGGGTGGTTGATTTTGACAACACAAAAATAGATATTTATATCCACGGAGACCATGACTCTCAGATCAAATCTCTCCATGCCCCACTTATTTCAGAGAGAAAGAGAGAAAAAGGCAATATTGCCACATTGATTAGAAGCACATGCATTTCACTTTGATGTTGACCATCTCTGACCAGTACATATTTGAGTATCTTTTGAGTAGAGCACATGAAGGAAGAAGTGCACAATATAGAAAGGGAATTCAGAATGTCAGCTGAATATTTATTTTTCCATATCTAATTTTTGTCAAGCCTCTAAAAGAAAAAGTAGATGTTGAAAATTAATAGGTTATTTTTTCTTAAGTATGATAGCAAACTGTATCCAGAGCATTAGAGTGTGGTTACTATTTTATTTTATTTTTTTAAACAATTCTTTATCTTATACTAAAAAGCGTCTTTGAAGTGATGGCTTCATGTTCATCCAGTACTAGTCAGGGCTTCTCCAGAGCTGCTGTGGCCTTCGATGTGATCTATACTTGGACAGTTTCTGCCTTGGCACGGGCTCTGAGGCTGGGTCTCACACCTGCAGCCCATTTCCTACTTGCTTTTTTGCTTTTCATTCAGACACTCCCAGACACTCCATCTGCTGAAAGAGGAAAGTGGGAGAGCGGAAGCATTTTTAAGTCAGTGTAGTGCTTGGGTTTGTGTTTTTTTGGTTTTTTTGTTTTTTGGTACTGGGGATCGAACTTGGGTCCCTGTGCTTGCGCAGCAGGCGGCGAAACCACTGAGCTAAATCCCCGGCCCAGCTTGGCAAAAGAGATGTAAGAGCAGTGGGAGTTTACATAATTAACAAATTCTTTTCTTAGAATCCAGCATAAATGTATGTAAGTTATTATTTACAAAATAGTGGCCTCAGAAGAGCTGTCTTTTGGAAAATAAGTTTTCCTTCCTGTCGTTAGACATGCGTGACTTATTTGAGTCTGTAAACTGTAGGCCAGAAAAGGGCTACTTAAATGAGTTCACATTTTCTAATTCTCTTTCAGTGCTGTTCTTGATCTCCTGGATTCACACCTCCATGATCTCTGTTGCCTTTGCTTCTCCTCTTTGCTGAAGCAAATGAGATCATAGGAAACCTATCTTTCCAAGAAAGACTAGAGGCAGTGGCAACAGATGGGAGTGAATTACCATTGGCCCAGGCACCATGACAGCAGAATGCCCATCTGCCCTGAGCTTGGAGAGTTTGGAGAGACAAAGCAAAACTGCGGTGCAATAAGAGGCCGTGTACAATAGGCCAGTGGGTCTTGCAGTCTGTGCATGTCTCTTAGTGAGCAGGATAGGAGCCTTAACCTAGTGAAGAACCCAGAGTTCCTTGAAATATGCAGTGGTTCCTTTACGAAAAGGAAGCCAGAAATACCAGTAAATTTCTGGATGACAGGGGAAGGAATTTCTTTTTAGAAATTCTTAAATAAAACAGCTAGGGATTTGATTGGACACCCTTACAAGCTACATTTTTCTCTTATCTGGAGACAGAAATCTCATGTATATATCTGACTCCTCTTGACTCTGACGCAGCTTTTCTTGAGTGACCATTCGTTTTCAGTCTGTTGTCTATGACCCTTTGTGAGAATTCTACCTTTGATTAATATTCTCACTGCAGAGGCCTTAAATCTGTGGGCTTTGCACATCCCAGTATGTATTCTGTAGCATGCCTCCCCCCACGCACACACCCCAGGACAGCTGTCTTGAGATATTGACTGGCTCAGTTCACTTTCGTATTGGTTATTGAGCCTCTACCTTCATCCTTGTTCTTTATTCCTAAGTATTTAGCAGGGTCCCTTCCTATCCAGTCTTCACCCTATCACTGTAAGTTTAGCACTGGCAAAGAACATTCTTGTTCCATCAGATGCCCACTTCGTTGGAGAAGAAGTTTCAGAAGCCAGATGATACAAAGATGATGCTAATATTCAAGGCAGAAGTTCACCTCCCTACCTTTCCGCTGAGCTCTTCCTTCCTTGCATTGGGTTATCCTGCCTGCTGCATCCTCCCCAGGAATCTCTTTGTTGTTCCATGTGTTCTCAGATGAGCCTCTCCTTTTTCCCAGAGGCTGCTTGGGGTGATTGCTCAGCGGGATGAGCCACCTGCACTTCTGATGGCACTGAGACCCAGCCCAGGGAGGCGGGGAAGGCGCACAAACTCTATTTCAATAAACTGACTGTGGAGCACCGCAGCCTGTTACTAGTCATTGAGGCCTCGGCCCCCTAACGCCTCCAAGCTCATTGGACCAGCGCAGCTGCGACTTCGGCTGTCTGCCTCTGGCAGGTGCCAATATCAGCATCTTGTCCCACTGCCATGGGGAGTTTATTTTTGCTCAAGGGCAGTTGCCAAGCCCAGCACCCGCATCTATGGAAGATTTTCTCTGATTTTCCTCTGTTCCTTGCAGGCTGGGCTTTCTTACCAGTCCCCATTTTTGTGCTGTGGAGAGTACCAGGCGGCCAGCCAGACATTGTCAGCTTCCTCCTCAATCCTGACATCTCTTCCTGCTCGCCAGCCTTCCCAAGCAGACTGTATGACCATAGTGGCATTTGAAAAATGCTAGTTGCATGAAAAATGTTGGCACATCGAAGGGCATCATTCTGTCACACAGTGACGAAACCTGGCCCATTTGTGTAGTTATACTGTCATTGAGCTTTGTTGACACTGAATTTGTTCTCCTGAGATATTGAGGATGACCTGGGGAAAAAGGTCCAAGGAAGTGCTCAACTTACACCAACTTCGAGACACAAAAAGCTAGCACTTGTCCCCAAGTCTGCAGAGATTTTAATCTGCCTCAAGCACAGGACAGGATATAGCCAGGAAAGCTGGACCACTTCACTCCGAGGGATGACAACCTCTCCTTTAGTACCCTGAGAATGAGTCAAGTGCTGATCAATTCAGCACATATGTTGAGCAAGTGCTCTGGCTGGATGGCCCATCACTTAGAGCTGAAGCTTCCTCACAACTCATGTGAGACTATTGAGCCCTTTAACACCAGTTTCCCCCAAATTGGGAAACACTTATCTTCTCAGATTGGAAAAATCCTTCAGCTTGACACCCTTGTTTCTATAAAGAGTCTATGAACCTGTTTTTTCTGACTTGGTCTCCCAGGAGTTAAATTCCAGTCCCCACGAGTACAAGAGCAAACCCAGTTCACTTAGGATGGAGAAGGCAAACCCACTTCACTCAGGATGGAGAAGGCAAACCCACTTTCCCTCAGCCTGATCCTAAACATCCACTCCAGCAACCCAAGTGAGAAACCAGGCATTGCTCCTCAGGCCCTTAGAGGCTGTGACCTGGCCTCAGAGGCGATGGAACTGTTACAGTGCCAGTTAGCAGCCATGGTGCGGTTGGGACTGAGACACTGGAGCTGCTGGAGCTGAGGCCAGCACACAGGCAACAGAGTGCATTCAAAAGAGCAAACCCTGAAATGTGCAGTGACCCCTGCTGCCCACCAAACAGCATAGAAGAGATCAGAATACTAGAGTGAGGGAGGATGAAGAATTGTAAAATCTAGAGGATGGCCCAGTATACAAACCCCAAGGACTTTAGAAGCCAGTAAGGCTTGGTCCCTGGGGCCAGGTCAGAGCGGCTAATGCAGGGATGAGTGAAAGTCCTGGGCTTTCCAGCACACTGGAATATAAGGCTCAATCAACAAAGGCCCCCTTCCTCTTTCTGTTCTCTCCCCCTGCCCCTCTCTCTCCCTCCCCTTACCCCCTTTCTCTCCTGCAGGGCTATATGATCCAGCATTTTCTTCTGGGCTTGCAAAGCATTCTTGATCTGGAATTTGGGCTTTTATTGTCCAGCTTTAGCTGAAGGCATTTCTGAAATGGGGGAAAAGAGAATGGAAATCCCAGCACCAGATCGCAGACTGCCCTGCCTTATTTGGCAGTGGTCTTCCAGTAATCAGGCACTTCTGATGTGTTTTTTTCAGAATCAGAAATAGCTGATTGTCCTCAGAGG
Source organism: Heterocephalus glaber (assembly GCF_053883595.1). Lineage (NCBI taxonomy): Eukaryota > Metazoa > Chordata > Mammalia > Rodentia > Bathyergidae > Heterocephalus > Heterocephalus glaber. The sequence goes on from NW_028258320.1 coordinate 68,251,244, forward strand.
ATTGAAGAAATGGTTTCAGAAACCTGAAGTCCAGAGCCTTATAGTTCTCCTAATTATCTGTCTTTTTCTCTTCTTCTCCCTCCCCTCACCCAAGGGAGTGGGGAAACACTTCTCACCACGGAGCCTGCTTGAAAGAGTTTTCCAGTCTTGTGTGTATTATCCCTTGATATTGAAATTATTTTCTCTGTTTAATCTAACTCCTGCTGAGAAGCTGTGTGAGACTTAGGATGGCAGATTTCTTTTTCTTGTACTTTTGGACGGTGTTGCAGTTTTTACTCTGAACCTGAGGGTATGTCTCAGCTGCTGTTCTTTCTATTTCATGAGGTTAACAATACTAACAATACAGGTGAAATAGAAGAAGCCTTCTGATTTGGGGGACATTTTTAGAATTCTGCCCTGGGCAAGAGGTCCAGACATCCAAGCTCCTCGGGGCTGTAGCAGATGGGCAAAGCGAGCTCTGTAAAGGATTTCCTGGCTAGATTGTGTTCTAGAGTCTTCTGCTTCCAGAGGATGGTCCGTTTTTCTTACATCTGTATGTCTGGTTTCCAGAGGACGCTTGTGTGTTTTCCCAGGGTTATGCCTACACCTCTTCCTCACACAGCTATTTGCAACATGCTCTCTTGCTAGCATCCACGGAAGAACATCTACGCGTAGAAGTACAAGTTTTGTTGTCTGAACTTTGGAAGTGGTTTGTGATGTTTGAATTTTCTGTTAGCACTACAGAGTGTACGTAGTCCATTTGGCCACCTCTACCCCAGAATATCCTAATAAACTTTTCTTTTTTAAAAAAAATCCAAATGATTACTGTCATTTCTTTTTCCTTTATTCTAATTTATCAGAAAACAATCTTGAAATCTATAAAGGCATAGAGCTTCCTAGAGTCAGAAACGCTGAGACTTGGGGCAGCAGATCACAAGGAGCGAGTGTCCTGACAGAGGCTTTTAGCTCTGGTTTCCAAAACTTGGCACTATTGGCATTTGGGGCTAGATAGGTGTTTGTCCAGGGAGTGTAGGTGTTTCAGGTCCAGGATATTGTCAGTGTTTAGCGGGATCTGTGGGTGGCTCCCATTCTTAAAAATATGTCTCGACTTAGCAAGTGTACCTTGGGTGGGAGCATAGTCACCCCTGGTCCACAGCCAATTTCAGACCCAAACTAGCATCTCACTTATGAGTACTAAAAGGAATTGGCTTAGCGGAGGGGCCATATCTGACATTTATTTCTGTCCTCAAAGTGCATTTTATCTTTCAAAGAAACAGCTGCTGGATTCTCTGGTTACCATCATATTGTATTGAATGTCTTGTATAGACTTACAAATAGTATTTTGATAAAAGATAAAGACTTAGAATGGGCTCATTTTTCCTATTTCTAGCGTCTAGCTCAGTGCTGGGCCACATGACATCACTTAAGGTCACATGAGGTCAGATTCTATCCTTATGGATTAGAATCTCGGCAGTGGCCACCGAAAATGTTACTCTTATTTCCCTGAGAAAGTGATTGCCCCTAGTATCGTTATCCCACCAAGACTGTCTGAGCGAAAATATTAAAACCCAAACCGTAGTACGTAATTAATTTTCCCACTGTTGTTTGCCTCAGATGTAACTTACAGTCCACAGAACAGCAGGAAGACTTCGCCTACTCTGCGTAAGCCTGTTATTTCACTTGGCTTCATGAAAGAAACAGTTTTTTCTTTTTCTTTTATTTTTTGTTAGTTTGTTTTGCTTTTTTGAAACAGGGTCTTGATAGATATTCCAGAGTGACTTTGAACTCACTGTGTAGCCCGGGCTGCCCTTGAACTCAAGGCAATCCTCCTGCCTCAGCCTCCCCAGTATCGAGATTACAGACGTGCACCACCATGCCCTGCCTGGCCTTTTTTTTTCCTTTTGGTCATCTTTGTGATTTATCATTTAACTGGGCTTTCCTGCTGCCTTGTCTTCTGGGCCTGCTTTCATATGGAGAAGTTTAGAATGATTTGTGTCAGGTGCTACAGAATGCCCAGGTTGGTTGGGAAATAAAAAATCTGAGCATTTAGACCTGGACCTGGTGTTTTAGAAGTATAACAAAAGCCCAGGTCCCTACAGCTCACCCTGGGCTTCTCAGGGCAGCCTTTACAGACTCCTCAATTTCATTCCCAGAGAAATGAACCCCTGCTCATCAGCACAGATGTGAATGGGAAGGGGCAGGAACGTTGCCAGAATCTCCAAGCAGAAATGAGGAGAGAGCAGCCATCATGAGCACCCTTGGAGCCTTCAGGGTCCTCCCTCAGTGCGATCGGTTCATAATTAATCATTTTCTGAATGCCACCGAGTCCCTAGGATGCAGTTGGTAGAAATTTTAGGAGCCAGGACCCAAAGCATCTTATAAAACTCTAAGAGAAATGCTAAGAAAGTGAATAAAAACCATGACAGAAACAAGATACAAGACTGCTTGTGTTTGGTGATATAAACAAAGCATAAATGAAAACACAGAGATGTGAAAGATAGGAGCAGCAGTGGCCATAAAAGTCACATAAACTGACAGTGGTAGCTGCACCGAAGGGTTTTATCCTCATCAAGATTCTCCCATGCAGGCTGGCAGAGGAAACATGCACTGCGTTTAAGTGATAAGGTGAGTACTTGGCCTGAGAATGCTACGGGTAGTGAAAGGAATGTTCCTTTTAGAAAACTGTGGACAATATGGATCATAATTGAAAATACACATCTCCTGTGAGCCAATAATTCCACCATAAAGAATTTACCCTGCATTCTTCCAGAGTGTGCCAAGATCCATGAAAACGGATTTCCATCACAAGATAATTTGTAATAGCAAAAATATTTCCATCATAAGATAATTTGTAATAGCAAACTACAAGTACTTGAAACAACCTGAAAGCCCATCGAATGTGAACTGATCGAAGAACCTGTCCTGCCCCAAGAGGAGGAACTATTACACAACTGCATTAGAAAAGGTCATCCACATCCACTGAGAGTGAAAGTGTCTATAGACGGTATATTAAGTGGAAAAGCAAAGTAAAGAACAGTGAAAACTAGTCTTATGTACAGGTGAGGGGGTAGACATAGTAATAGATAAATAAGTACAAGATAGAAGGTATCAATAAATGATAAATAGGTGGTAACCAGATAGTAGAAATAGGTACTGTTAGATAATAGATGATAGATGAACAGATACCAGTAGATAATAGATGGATACAGATAGACCTAAAACTTAGAGGCACAGGCAATGACTTCTTGAATAGGACTCCAGGAGTTTAGGAATTAATATCAAAAATAAACAAATAAGATTGCATCAAATTAGAAAGTTCTGCACAGCAAAGGAAACCATAAATTGAAGAGAATGGGAGAGAATCTTTGCCAGCTACTCATCCAGAAGAGGATTAAAATCTAGAATACATAACTCCAGAAAATAAATAACCCAATCAATAAATGGGCAAATGTATTGAACAGACACTCCTCAAAAGGAGTACAAATGGCCAATAATTACATGAAAGAAAACGTTCAATGTTTTTAGTCATCAAATGCAAATCAAAACTACATCTCACCCCAGTCAGAATATCTAGCATAAAAAAATACAAAAAAAAAATAAATGCTGTGCAGATGTGCTGAAAAAGAACCCTTATACACTGTTGGTAAGAATGTAAATAGCATAGCCACTATGGAAATCAGTGTGGATTTTCCTCAGAAAACTGAAAGGAACTACCGTTGATCCAGTTGTACCACTCCTTAGTATGTATCCAAAGGAATTAAAGTACAGTGGACCTTCAAGTTATGACTGGCCTGACATATGAACAACTTGGGTTAATTTGGTTAATGGAAGATTCATCTGCCTCTTGTTATCTATAGCGTGTATCCAGGTAAACATTGAGATCTCAGTTATATTGATTTACAACCAACTTGAGTTACAATCACCTCTTGGGAACTGATAGTCAAGGGTCCACTGGAAGCATACTCTAAGGATATCTTCATACTCATGTTTATTGATCTACAGTATCCAAGCTATGGTGCCTGTTCATGGATGGGTGCATAAGAAACAAATATGGTACATGCACACAGTGGAATACTATTCTACCATGAAAAAGAACTAAACCATGTCATTTGCAGGAAAATAGAACTAGACACCATCAAGTTACCTGAAATAAGCCACACTCAGAAGGACAAATATCACATATTTTCTGTCATATGTGGCATCTGGAGGGGAGGAGATGACATGGAAGTAGAAGGGAGACTATTAGAGAAGAAGAGGAAGATTGGGATGAGAGGGGGAGAGTGGGAAGGGTAATGGGGTGGATAGGGTCAAAGTATAATACATGCGTGTATGACTAGGCTGCAAGGAAACCCGTGGCTCTATATAATTGATATTAGTAAAAACTTTAAACTCTCCCTAAAATAAATACAGATAGAAGAAAGCTAGCTAGATAGATACTGATAGATGATAGCTGGGTGGTATAGATAAATAGATACTGATAGGTGGAGGTAAATAGAAGAATATCCCTCTGAATATACAGTTTTTACTATGACCAAAGTTTTATCACAGATATTTTTTGGAGAATAAAAAGGAGAAGCAGAGCAGGCTGTGTGGCACCCAGCTCTGCTTCTGAGCCCTGCTCTTTGGAAGAAAGGGGTGATGCAGTTCCCCACTGTGGCCAGCAAAGCCCTGAACAGCCCAAGAAGCCACAAGTGACTGCCCCCACCAGGACCTCTGTGAGATTAATTGCCTCAGTCTGGGGAAAAGGCACCTTCCAGAACCTGCTGTGTGCACGGGGAGAGTTTTAAAGCAATCCTCACCCTGCCCTCAGCCACGCAGGGTGAGTCATCCCTGTTCAGGGCCTTCTCAGCCCAAGTGAAGGCTGGGTCTGCCCTTGCAAGGATTAACCCCACTGAGCATGTGGTATCCCGAGAAGTACCCTGACAGGAATGACTGTTGGTGAGTGGGCACCCATGACTCACCAGGCCCAGGATGGATGGATTCCCTCCACACAGTCACTCAGTCCTCGCTGCAACTACGAGGTAGAATTAACATCATTTTGCAAGTGAGGGAACTAGGCTCAAAGAAGATAAGAGACTGCTGCAAAGTCTCAGCCCAGGGTGTGAGGCATTTGAATCCCTTCTTCTATTGCCAGCACCCATTTACTCTGCTCTCTGGCCTTGTAGGGAAACAGCCTTCTGAGCAGGAAAGGATTCACATACACCCCACACCCCCACATCCCCACTGCATTTCCCTCTACCCATTCTTGGGCTGCATTCTGAGAACAGCCCAAGTTGGCATATTGCGGCATGAGCTTATCTTCAAAAGATAATTAGATTACCTCCCTTGCCTTAAGGAAAAGAACAGCAGATTAAAAAAGAAATATGACAAGTCATCCGAGTGCCAGGACTGCTCCCCCGAGAGTCACACTTCCATTTCAGTCCCTCATTCCAGACAGGAAACCAATTAAAGTAGTTGCAACGTACACAGTTAAACCAAGTGACAAAAGCCTGCCTAAGTGTTTTAAAGAGCTACTTTATGCACAGGCCAAGCCCAGAGAAACAGAGCTGGCCGGTTATCGGACAGCTTTGGAAGTATGTGACCCAGCTCTGACTTTTGAGGTTCCCAGTTGCCCTTCTCAGATCCCCCCTGAGGTCACCACACCCCCGGACCTCATCTGTCTTGGTACCATGGTGGCACTCAAAGGGGGAGGCAACCTTGCCTGAGGTGTGACCAAAATGTACAGTGAACACTTAAATTTTTAAATTTTTATAATAAAAGATACTGCCATTAATTTTCAAAATACTCCCTCTCACTTCAAATGTACCTATTCTATCACCTTGCCATCTTTGGAAGCAGTTCTGGAAGTCCTCTTTCATGAGTGTCTCAGTTGCCCTGCATGGCTGCCTCGATGTCCTGAATCATTTCAAAGTGTTTGCCTTTCGTGGTCGTTTTGGCTTTCGGGACGAGTCAGAAGTTGCACGGAGACAGATCCAGTGAGTAAGGTGGGTAAAGATGCAGAGATGTTATGAGCCTGAATTTCCATTTGATGGCATTCAGCAGCAGCATTCCCCTAGTTCTGATCACATCTCATAAGGTCACTCACAAAAGAGGACTTCCAGAACTGCTTCAGAAAGTGGTAAGAATGATGGAGTAAGTGTGTTTGATGCGAGGGAGACTATATGGGGGGGGGGATTAATGTCAATGTGTCTTTTACTGTAGTAATTTAAAAAAATATAAACATGAACCATAAGTTCGATAACACCTCATATTTCTGACAGCTGGCAAAGTAGCTGGCTCAGGAAAATCTTAATCTCTCACATCTTCCTAGCTCTAAGTTTTGACCTCTCCCATCCCAGCCTCACAGCTAGACCACTTTGCAGGGAGAGAAAGAATTGTCCTCAGGTTGAGATTCCCACCAGACAGCTGATGTGGATCCTTTCCCCTTATTACCAGGACCAGGATCCATCTTTGAATTGAGCAGATCAAGATTGGTGTGTTAGCTTTCTGTCACTGTAGTGAGTACCTGAGATAAATCAACTGAAAAAGAAGAAAGGTTTATTTTGGCTCACTGTTCTGGTGATTGCAGTCCATGATTGTTTGGCGCCATTGTTTTTGGCCCTTTGGCAAGATGGCACATCATGGTGGGAGTACACGGCAAAACTATTCTCCCATTGTCCAGACACAAAAGAGAGAAAGAGGAGAGTGGGGGTCCCACGATCTTTTTGAAGGGCACACCCTCAGTGATCTAAAACCTGCCAGTAGACTGCACCCTTTAAAGGTTTCAACACTTCTAGAAATTCTATTTGACCCAGATATTCCCCTTCTAGGTATCTTCCTCTAAGAGTTAAAGACACCATATTACAATGGTACATGCATATCCATGTTTATAGCAGCACAGTTCACAATGGCTAAATCTTGGAAGCAGCCTATCTGCCCATCAACAGATGAATGGATAAAGAAAATATGGTATTTTTGCCATAAAAAATGATAAATGAGTCATTTGTAGGAAAATGGATGCTCATTGAGACCATAATGTTAAGTGAAATAAATCACACACACACGCTTAGATACTGCATGGTTTCTTTTATACGAGAAACCCAAAATTTAAGCAAAGGGCAAAATAAAAGACATACTAGGAAAAAAACAGATGGATCTTTTACAAAATGAAGCGCACCAAGAGATGGAGAGGGCAAGGCAAGGCAAGGCAGTGAAAAGAAAACTAAGAAGTGTTATGTGCACGTACCAACTCTCCACAAGGAGTGTAGTCACTGTGGACTGCAGACATGTACCACTAAACAATAAAACCCAAAAAAGCCTAATGTGAGCCAGGTGATAAAAGAGCGGTAACTGCTGTTCATGTGCGGGTCTCATCCCTGTTTGCTTCCCCTTCTGGTCCATGGGAAGTAATTCCTTGCTCCAGGGCTCAGCCATGAGTAGCTAAAACTGGAAAGGGGAAACAACCACACTCTCAGCTGGTTTGTGTTCATTCTCCCAGGACATTTCTGTCACTGGGAGATGCCTGGATTACTCAGTGTCCCCTTAAGTAGAGAATGCTTCACAGGTACAGGGCACCTGCACACTGTGTCCTCCCTGGCTCCTGCCTCAGGTGGGAGTGGAATGCACTGATTGTCCTCACTCTGTGGCTATGGAAAGAGAAGCCTAGAAGACATCTGTCTGTTTGGTGACAGCATCCATTAGCCCAGGCCCCATGGTGTGACCTTCACCTTGAGGCTTTCTGCTTTCCTTCAGTGGGATCATTCAATAGGGATTTCAAACTATTTTAATGTAGTATACCCCCCACCTTGCAGTTCCAGGGTTTGAACCTAGGGCTCTTGCCCTGAGCTATGCCCCCAGCTCCCTCCCCTCTTTTTTGAGACAGGATCTTGTTAAGTTGCCCAGGGTGGACTTGAACTTGAGATTCTTTTGCCTCAGACTCTATTACCCACTTTTGCAGAGTGCATCTATATACTCTCCTATTCACTGTGTTTTTAAAGGCAGTTTTTTACAGACTATCAAGTGCTCTTAGAATAATCCCTGCTGTCATTAAAGGTGTAGCTAACTTCAGGTACAAAGCATGGGGCTGCCAGTTGTATTACTATGTGATACCCACTTCCTCCCAAGCCTGGTGGATGGACAAATGGTGCACAGGGTGGGGTGGTGGCTTCACTGGTGGACACTAAAGTGATCCAAGGTTGTAAACCAAGGTATGGGGCCTGGGACAACTAGTGGGTCCGTGTTGTTCCCTGGTGGACCCATTACCCAGGTGCTGCGTGAGGGAGGAACCTCCACACCAGCTTCTCTTCATCTGCAAAATTAGCACAGAGCCTACAAAGTCCTGCTCGCTCAGGCACTGTCTGGGTCCCGAGGTCCGTCCACAGCCTCTCACACCGAGTCCACATCTGTCTGTATCCCTGCTTTGTCTCCATCTCTTCATGCCTGGAGTCAAAGCCTTGCTGCCTGGGTGGTTTCTTACACTGATTGCTTCCATGGTCACTGTCACATATGTGACATGGACAATCACATTGGATCTTCACAGCCTCCCTACGCAGCAGGTGCTGCTGTCTCAGTTTTGGTGGGTGAGATTAGATAACTTGACAAAATCCTACAGGTCAGAAGGGACCCCAGGATTGAAACCAAGCAGCCCAGTTCAAGGATCTGAATGTGAATTTGGGATTATCCTGTCTCCTGAAGATGCCCCCTGTGAATCACATTTGTCAAAGCCACGAAGGGGTTAGAGTTTTAAGGAAACCTGAGGAGTTAAATTGGCAAAATCCTTTGGGGCTTTGAATCCCCAGTGTATGTTCTTGGATTTTTTCCTACTAATTTTGTTTTACTGAGAGTGAAACAGAGCTGTCCTTTAGGTGGTCATTTCAATGGTGACATTTCAATTTGTTCTGACTCCATACATTTCACCTGTGTGTCTTCATATTTAGCTCCACTTCCCAGGAAAGGTTAAATTCCATTCCTGTGCTCTCCTTTGGGCATCCTGACCCCTCTGAAGAGCAGAGCAGATAATGTGCAGCTGCCATTCACGTGGCCTCCCTCAGCTTCTAGCTCTTTCCAGATTCCCTGGGAAGACCAGTTACCTCCCCAAACCACCTGTGCACAACAGACACCATTGTCCCCCACTTCACATGTCCCCATCCCAACCCTCAGACACACATTTTAAAGCCTTCCCTGTGCTAGGGATCTTTCCAGGTACAGCCAGGGAGGAGAGAGGACAGGTCTTTCTCCTCACTGGGCGTTCATAGTAACGAGAGGAGCATATGTGATCATAAGTAAGTGAGTAAAAGAATGGGCTGGTAACAAGTGTCACCTGACCAATGACAAATAAAAAATGTATTCTCAGCGTTTTCACCTTGAAATGAGGATGATAATGATACCTACATCACTGGACAGTTCTGACGATGATGGGAGATAATAGATGACAGATGACTACAATGTGGGCACCCGATCAAGCACTAAATACACACGAGGTGATTATTACTGTGAATTACACAGGGTGCTGTGAAGGGAGGGACTGGAGGTGGCTGGCATCTGGGTGACCAGAGGAAGTCTCTCTAAGGGTGTGTCCTTCCATATAAAGTCTAAATGTTAAGAAGCTTCTAGAACTAGGAAAGATGACTCCAGAGAGCAGGATCTGGGTGTCAAGGTGAGAATGTGCATGCCATATTGAAGAAAGAAAGTAGAAGGGAGAGAGAGGAAGGGAAGGGGGGATGGTGATGGGGGGATGGATCTGTGATCAAAATCCAATACACACTGGAGCACCCCAAAGAATGAGACCAGGGGGAGGATAGCGCAGGGGGGGAGGAGAGGAGTGATGGTAATTGAAATATATTACCGGCATTGAAACCCCTAGAAATGTAAAACCAGGAGGGAGGCAAGGCAAGGGAGCTGATGGAGAGATGAAGATAAAGTTTGAGGTGTGATAAAAAAATATGATGAATGCTTAATTATTAAAAAATTATTACAGTTAAAGATTCATTGCAATCAATCCCACTGAAAATACTCCTCTTCACTTCAAATACATGCCATCATTCTTGTCACTTTCTGAAGCAGTCCCAGAAGTCCTCTTTCAAGAGTGTCTTTAGTTGTGTCATTGTGGCTGCCTTGGAGTCCTGGATCAGTTCAAAATATTTGCCTTTCATGGTCATTTTGACTTTGGTGAAGAGCTAGTCACACAGTTCCAGATCTGGTGAATGAGTTGAATGAGGACGCACTCTAATATTTTTACAAGCTTGCCTTTCCACTGGATGGCACTCACCAGTAGCATTCACTGTATTTTTTTTATCATACTTCATAAAGGTACTCATGAAAGAGGACTTCCAGAACTGCTTCAGAAAGTGACAAGAACAATGAAAGTGGGTATTCGAGGCAAGGGGGAGTATTTTCAGAGGGGCTAATGACAGTGTGTCTTTCGCTGAAATAAATTTTTGAAATTTAAACATTCACTGCATGTTTTGATCATACCTCATGTGTCATGTACATGCACAAATCTGCCAAAATGAAGTTTATTAATCTGTATAAGCAGCATACACTAACAAAAAATGATACAGACAATCCAGCCAACATGGCTGGTCCAAGAGCTACCAAGGAAAGAGAGAGGAGCAGCTGGAGAGGTAGAGACCCACCGCATTGATGTCACAGTGCTGCAGGCAGGAGACGCCCTCCTGCCCACATGGCAAGCACATGGTCAGAAGAACAACCTCTGCACACTCGTCCATCCTCCTTATTCCTCTGCAACTTGGCCATTCAGGTTTCAGTTCTGCTTCCAAACTACCTCTGTTCAGCTTTCCTGTTGCATTCAATAAACAGGCCTACTTATTGTCTTCTAACCGTGCCCTTTCACCTTCCATGTCCAACCGCTTCTACCACTCACCCATCTGCCAGCTTCCCTCTGGGAAGTCTTGCAAGTCCACTCTCCATGTTAAGGTCACACACAGCTCTCAGAGCTCATTTGCTCTTGTGTTCCTGTGTGACCTTGGAGTGGTCCCTTAATCCTTCTGTGAACATGAGCCCTTTCTCCCCAGCAAGGCTGCAAACACCCCCAGAAAGAGAAGACAGACTCCTCTATGGATCTCCAAGTACAGACCCCGAAGACACAGGCTTTGGAGATAAAGTTGCCTGGCCTGTCTGAGCATCAATGTAGTAAATAATAGGCCCTAACTTGGGGTGGCGGTAAGAGTCCTATGTTGTTAACAGCTGCTGTTGTAAAGAGGATAACAACAACAATCGATGGCAGCATCTGACAGTAAAGGCTGAAAGTGGCTCAGAAACCAGAGTACACAGCAAGAGTCTGAATGTCACTTACTTGTTCCAGGGAGAATGGGTGCCTACCTTTCCCCCAGGCTCATTCCCTCCTCAAAAACAAATTTCCTGAAGAGCCACCATGACATGGATACTGTGTTTGGGAAACCATGATATCTGATCTTATCCCTCATGGAAGTTAATGTACTTTTCTTTCTTCCCTTTGTTCATGCCTTGAAGAATGCAGACTTTTCATGGGCAGGAGAAAGCCTGACTCCCGCTGGGAGGCCATTCTGGTATATACAGCAGAGCCTGCAACGTCCATAGAGACAGCTGGTTCTTATAAATGGGATTAAGATTCTTCTAGTTTATACTGCCCTATAAACCTTCCTCCACTTATTCTGTTAGGGGAGACTGAAGTCTTCAGTAGTTCGCCAAGTCCCTGATACCAAATCCTAAATTTTCTTGAGTCGAGCTTCTACCCTAGCATCTTTACCCAGTCAGATGATGGTATGGTTTCAGCACTTGAGAGAAAAGAGCCATTTCTGTGTTTCCTCGCATCCTGTAACTTAATTGTCATTGTGTAGGAGTTCATTAACGTTCCCTTAATCTGTTGTGAAGAGTTAAAAGGCTTTCAAAACCAGTCAAACCCAAAACAAGTTTATTTGCCTTTTATGATGATTGAAATGATGTGCACTGTAAATAATCTCATGTTCAACACTCGGCGATATTAATTTCACTTGACTTCATGACTTAAGGTCAAACACGTTCATCAAAGCCGCCATCGTTAGCACAGTTTCCTTTTCTATTAAGCGATTATGATTACTTACTATTAATGAGTCGTGAAGTTTTAATAAATTTTTGCTGGTGTGAAATTGCAAAACAGTAATTATGACACATCCTGTATGGATGGCTTGTTCCGCAACGTAAATTTGGCCTAATGTTGGTAAAAATACAAAAGAACTACAAATAATTAATTAGTTGCTGCTCTGGGATCAAAACAAGCCTCTACCATGAGAGTAAATGAATGAAAATGAAGAGCTTCTTGTGGTCCTTTATACACCCAACAGTGTGACCTGGGTCCTCTCAAAGTCCCAATCTCTGCAAAAATGACACCTTGACTTGAGCTGGGTAGAAATAACTTTGCAAAAGAGGTTTGGGTTGAAGTCAATATTTCTGGCATGGGGCTGATTATATGACAGCATGGGGCAGGAGGAGGCTTTTGAAATAAAATTAAATGTTGAGACAGCTGCATTGATGGGAATGGCACCAAAGAATTACTGTCTTGGGGCCGAGAGAAGTCCTGTGAGGCTGGGGACAGAGTCAGAGCCCAGAGGAGATTTCACACCCATACCGGGAGTCAGTGACATGTAAGAATCTCTAGAGGATTATGCTAACATGCAGATTCCTGGCCCTACCCCCAGAAATGTTAGCTTAGTAGGTTTGGAATGGAGCTTAGACATCTGAATACACTCACACGGATTCTGATACCTGTGATGTCAGGCTGACCCTTTGACAAATCGTGATTTAGAAGCCCTAAGCTATAAGCCTGCAAAAGCTATGTGGGAGTCAAAATTTTCACTGAACAAACCCTTATGGGCCAGATCGCATACTAAACACGAGACCATAAATTTTTAGATTAAGTTATTACTCTAGTAAGAAAGATCTGATGTATGTAAATAACAAATATAATGTAAGATTTCCTGAACCCTTTCTTACAAGGTGCCAAGATCAGAGCTGAGCATTTTATATATGTGATCAAACATGTGCAAACTGAGTCACAGAAAAATTAAGCCACTTGTCTAAGGCCACACTTAGCAGCAACTGACAAAGCCAAGAAGTGGGTTGTTAGGCAGACAGTGGACAGGGACTCCACCTGTTTAGGTAGGGAAAGAACAGAACCAGAGAAGTAACAAAGATCTCAGTGACAGCAGTGTATAGCTGGCCTCAGAGCAGAGCCAGGGGAGACCTTTAGGGTGCAGGTTCAGGTTGGAGACTTACAAGAGGCTCCATGGTATGCCCCGGGTCAGTGCTGTCATAAGGGGTGGAGTAGGGTCCGTTATGCTATTGCTCTCCCACTCTTACAAGAGGCTCCATACCCACCCCCATTCTCATTTACATATCAGCTATCAGAGAAGGCTTTTCTGTGACAACATACCTGAAAATCCTTGGCTCAAAGAAAGGGGCAGCAGGTGATAGTGCAGGCTCAGAGATGCTTCTAGAATGAGACCAAGTAGGGGTGGTGAGATTGACCCAGGCTGTTTTTCCCACTGCCAAAGGATTTAGTGGGAAAATACATCTGGAAAGTCAGGAGACAGGGTAGGAGTTCCAGTGTTGGAGATTCAATATTTATTTAGGAATTATGTGTGGCTGGGTAACTTGGCAATCACAGCCAGTGGATTTCCAGGTGTAGCTGACAAAGACCTGAGTGCCTGCTGCATGTTGGGTTTTGTGTTGGGGATGGCAAGGACCTGTCTCTAGCTGTAAGAGGTCCTACTTGTGCTGTGTTGGTGTCCACTGGGTAGAGAAAGCTGAGTTCAAGCATCCCCACCAACAGCTTAGTATCTTAAAAATTAAACAACAAAAGGTAGAGCAGCTTTTGTTACTCAGTGCAACCTAGGCAGATGGGACCTGTCGGTTGTGGTAACTTACAACACAGCTGGGCCACTCGAACACCTTTTATCCCCTCACCCCCAGCTTGAGGTCGCTGATCCTGCATTGAGATTGAGATGCCTAAATGCAAGAATAAATGAAAGGCTCCTAGAAGCAGAAGTCCTACCCAAGCTGTGCGAAGCAAGGAGAAAGGAATACAAAGTCTAGAGTGAAATGGACACAAACCTTCCTATTGCCCACTCAATACCTTGTTACATCGGCTAACTTTCCTAGGAAAGGTTTCACTCCCCTTCACTGTTGTTTATGTCAGCGAGAAGCTGGGTGTCTTCCAAGAGTTTTCTGCCAACATCTTTACTAACAGATCTCAGACCTCACAAATAAGACTATGGTATCCCTGGCCCTCTGATGCCACCTGTGTGGATGCTTCTCTGGGTTTGCCAAGATCAGTGCAAGTGCCAAGTTGTAGCTGGCAAATACTACTGTCTGTTTTCCTCACAAATAGGGTTGTCTCCCTTTTTACTGGCAAGACCAGTGTCATCTAGCCTTTACCTCATTACATTTTTCTTGTCTTTACTCACCCAGGAGGCAAAACTGATAAGTGACTAGAAGACAACCTCGTGCCAACATGGAAACAAAAATCACGAGGTGGTAATCTGCAAAGAGCATAGGGAAACATCTTTCCAGACAAAGGAGCCAAGATGAGCCATGGGCCACATGCCAGTCTGGTGCTCCCTGTGTGTGTGTGTGGTGGGGGAGGTTATCCCTCACAGCTCAGAACACAGGGAATCTTGGTTCAAAGAAAGAAGCCACCACCTATGCACTGTATTAGAACGGTCATTGGCGTCACTTTAAATGGTGCAAACAAATGTTAAAGGTTATCTTTGTTAAGCATCACGTATACCAAGAACTCTGCTAAGTCTTGCTAGAAGCTTCTCTTCTGTGACCAGTGCACCAGCCCGGTGCAGGTAGACCTATTTCTCAGATGGAGGAGACTCCTGGCGGCTTTCAACTCCACAGTCTGTTGGCTTGGGTTTGTCAGCCCCAGAAGGGTCCATGAGCAATTCTTTCCCACTGGCAGCATTTCCAGTGATTTCTCTCTACTAGTCTATAAGTTTTAAATGTTCAATATAGAGAAGTTTATAAAATTGAAAGAACGTCAAACTTGACCTTTAAAAATATATATGCTTATTAGCTTCTCAGCTATAATAGGAGCAAACAATGAGAGTAAAGCTCTGTCCCATCAGAAGGCACGAGAACAACAATAACACATGGCAATGACCGTACTCACTGGTTTTGGTTTTGGCCTTGGCTTTGAAATGCCACTCTTGGTGAAGAGAATCACTGAGGTTCCTTGGAAGGACTACTGATTCTAGACCTACGGATGAAATGAGCCTGGAATACTTGGTTGTGTCAAAATTTTAAAAAGTACTCAAAGAATGATAGAGATGCCTCAAATGAAAGGGCAACAACTAGCTGCATCTGCAAAAAGCAAAATCTCAAAATATATCCATAGGAAACCAATATTCATAGTACAGAATGAATAACTTGTAAATTTGATGAGGAATAGGATGTTTACATGGTCTCAAAGAATGTCCTTCTGTATTAGTACTTATTAATTACAAAGCAGGAGGCAAGGAGAGTAACTTTATAGTAAAGAAGGTTGATCAACGCCTTCATCTAATGATTAACTTGAACATCATCAGAGCTAGGGTAAATTAGTATCATGTGCCACCTGATACAAAGCTTGGGAAGAACTATGACAATCCTGTTGAAGAGGCATGACCTAAATCTAGTCATAGGGAAATATCAAACAAACTCCAAAGTCTACACATTCTATAAAATATCTGACTTATATTTTAAGAAGCATCGTGGTCATAAAGTTTGAGGAAGGGTTAAGGAAAAAGACCCCCCAAAACCAACAAAATACAATATGTGACCTTGAAATGGATTTTTGTTATAAAAGATATTATTGGAACTATTCACAAAATGTGTGTGAACCTGAGGATTAGCTGGTAGTGGTACAGCAATACTAACTTCTGATTTTGCTGTTTACTTCATAGTAATGTGGAAGAATCTCTTTACATGTGAAGAAGGAACCAAAAAATACCTGGAAATAGGGAGATACTCATGCCAAGAACTTGTTTTGTTTTTGCTTTGCTTTGCTTTTGTTTTGTTTTGATTGAGACAGGGTCTCACTATATAGTTCAGGCTAGCCTTGAATTCACTATGTAGCCCAGGCTGGCCTCAAACTTACAGTGATCCTCCTGCCTCAGCCTCCTGAGTCCTGGAATTATAGGCATGCACCATGATGCCCAGCCTCATGCCAAGAACTTATTCTTGTCTTCAGAACCAAAAAAATGTGTATTTGTCAAACTTTTTGATAGGTTTCAGAATGTTTCACAAATGACTGAAATCACTGAGGTAGCCGAATGGATGCATATCAAGGTCCTGAAAAAAGAGTGGTCTATTCCATCTCTACGTAGAGGTGACCCTAAGGCTGTTGCAGACTCAAGATTTCCTTTTTGCATGCCCCAAAACATCTCCTTTGTACTACTCAGCCATAAAAATGAGAAATTAGAAATAATTATAGCTAAATGGATGCACATTGAGGAGATACTCCTAAGTGAAATAAATAGGAAACACTTGTAAATACTGAATAGTTCTCTAGTGTGAGAAACTGAAAGTGTAAATAAGGACTAAAAGGTATAATAGATACTGTGAAATAGGAGGAAAAGGGGCAAAGGGGAAGTGGGAGGGGTAGGGGAAAGAAAAGAAGGGAATGGAATTAATATGAGAAAATGAAAAAATGGAAACAAAGTCTTTGTAAATAGGGAGGGATGGAGGGGTTGAAGGGAGGGCAGAGGAAGGGGGGAAAATAAGAACCAAGAGAGATTATATAAACATGCAAATTTCCAATGATGAATGTCATTATATTGATACCTAAAATGTACCAATAAAATTAAATTTTTAAAAAATATCAGTTGTAGACAACTAGAGATCCATGCCTAAAAATTTCACATAACTATAATAATATTATCTTAGGACATTTTTACAGGAAGCAAAGTATGCACTTAGCTCACCCATAAAAACATGCCATCGAAAGGCCAAGGTAGTGAATGCTGATGGCCCCACCTACATGAGCTGGCTGCCAAAATTAATGCCAAGAGGACTCAATGAGGTGAGTTGTTGAAGTGGATTATTAGCTATAAAGAAGTTATTAATGAGTTTTGATTGTGCCAATAATTAAACAGCAGGGCCAGTTGTTCAGGAAATTAATTAGATGAGATCATCTGAATTGATTAATCCGGGTAAGTTCTAAGCATGGCAAATGGTCCAGAGTAAACACCACTGTCATCATCATCATGCTCGTTATGATCATTATTATTGTTGTAACGGCAAACTATCTCCCTGGCATATTTTTCTCTTCATTGTAAGTGGGCACAATCTAAGCTCACTCAAAAGTGGCATGCAATCACCAAGCAAAATCACAATAGAATGATGTGCATGTGCCAGAAATGATTTCCTCATTGCTAGAAATTATTAACTGATAATCCCAGCAACTATTTGTGCTGATGGTGATTTATTTAGGAATCTCCCAATGTAAGATAACCAGGAGACTATATTAAATTCACACATGTTGGCCTATAATTGGTTCCAACCAGAGAGTGATAAGCAAAGGAAAGGTCTGTGAAAATAGCAATCTAAAAGTGTTTCTGGTTTATTTCTCCATCTGTAACTCCTATAAAACACTGACCTAAGTTACTCAGCCCAGCTGTATTTTCAGGATAAAACAGGTAGAGTTTTAAATGGCATGCCCAATAAACTAACTGGTTTGTAACTAGGGAACAAAAAGGTAACTCAACATCTACTGCCAAAAAAATACAAACTATTTACCTTGACCAGTTTTCCCACTAAAAATGCTAGCGATACATTGTAAACACTCTCTGAAGTGCATTGATTGATGAGCTGCCAAGCAAAGAAGGAACAGTAAGGTAAAAAAAAAAAATGAAGATGTAAACCCAAGAAGTAGGCAGAAAATTAAACAGCTTTTACCCTAGGGGTATTTACAGAACCAAGTATATTGAGCTTAGATGTTCATAATCTCAAGCAGCACCAGAGACAAAGTATCAGGTCCAACGGTGAGGAAAGAATTGAATAAGAGACCTTAACTAATAAAACCAGAATCCCATGAGCTAAATTTTTAGTTCAGGGTGAATTAGAAATAATTCCACTGCTTCCTCATCACCAATGAGACTATAAAAAATGGCGCTGCTCTTGAACTTTAGAAAAGAGAATCAGAAGAAGAGAGTGCCTGAGAATCAATACTGACATGATTTGTAGACAGAATTCTTTTGTTTTTAATCTCAGAATTTTATTATTTTAGCTCTTACACATATATATTTGTGATGTTTTTGTTAGGTTTTGTACATATTGTGTGGCAGAGGCCTAACTTCAATGCAGATATATAGTTTTCCAAGATCGAATTTTTAAGTCTACTCTTTATTTTAGTCTCTTGCTAACACTGCTAAAGAGCAGCTAACTATAAATGTAAGAATTTTGGCTTAGAAATCTCAATTCTAATCAATCAATAAACATGCTCACAATTATACCACTACCAAACGATCTTGATTACAGAAGTTTTGTATTTCAGATTTAAAATCAAGGCTAGTCCAGTAGTAGAGCCCTTGCCTATTATGTGCAAGGCTGCCTTGGATTTAATCCACATTATCAGAGAAAAATGAAAATATCTTTAAAAACTTTGAAGTTGCATAATATATTACTCTAGCTTTAGTTTTCTTTTGGTAGATTGTCTTGGTTATTTTCTGTTTCTTCTATTTCCATTTTAATTAAATGATAAGATTGACAATTATGCAAAAAGAAAAAAGTCAACTGAGATTTTTATACAGATTGCATTGAATTTGCCCACAAATTTGGAAAATATAGAATATATAAAGAACTGAAAAAAAATCAAATCCCCACATTTAAAGACCCAATCCAAAAATGGGCATTTGAGATAAATACACACTTCTCAGATGAAGAAGTACAAATGACAAATAAATAAATGAAAAATGTTCAACATCATTGGTTGTTCACGAGATGCAAATGAAAACAATGCCAAGGTTCTGTCTCACTCCACAAAGAATGGCTATCATCAAGACATCAACCAATAGCAAATGCTGATAGGGATGTGGGGGAAAAGGAACCCTTCTCCACTGTTGGTGGGAGTGTAGACTGGTGCAACCACTGTGGAAATCAGTGTGGAGATTCCTCAAAGAACTAGGGCTAGAGGTCCCATTTGACCCAGCTATGACCCTTCTTTGTATCTCCCCAAAAGAATTAGAAGCATCATACCATAGTGATATATGCCCACCCATGTTTATAGTGGCATAATTTGTAATGGCTAACTCTTGAAAACAGCCGAGATGCCCATCAACTAATGAATGGATGAAGAAGATCTGGTGTTTTTTTAATACAATAGAGTATTACTCAGCCATAAAGAAAGAGAAACTGGAGACATTTCAAGGTAAATGGATGCACCTTGAGATCATCCTCTTAAGTGCAGCAAGAGTTATTATGACCTAAAACTCTGAAAATCCTCCAACCAACAATCTAAGTGGTCCTAGTTAGCATTGATCCCAGGTATCCAGAAGAGGATAAATGAAAAGCCCACCTTCATCCCACAGATGCCACATGCTGCACAAATTCCAGAGAAATGAGTGCTTCTTGCTGAGGACACAAGGAAGAGATTGTAAGTAAAAAATGAACAAAAAGAAAAATCAGCAAATATGACTTTAGATCCTGAAATTATTAGAGACAGAACATAAAATAATTATGTTTCTAGAAATAAAAGATAAGTTTGAATATGAACAAAAACAAGAAAACTATTAAAAATAACCTGCTAGGTAAGTTAAAGAGAGAAGTTGTGAAGAAATTATTCAATTTTTAGTCCAGAGATAACAAAAATCTGCAGTACCATATATGATGGAACATTAAGAAACAAGAAAGGTGGATAGAAGGGATTAACACAGGTCTAACTCAGTGGTTCTCTGGAAGGGCCAATTTTGCCCTCCAGGAGACATTTAGCAGTCTAGAGATATTTTTGGATGCCACAGCTGCGGTGGTGGTGGGTATGTTTTGCTGGCATCTATTGAAGAGAGCTCAGGGGTTGATGCCAAACATTCTTTAATGCATAGGACAGCCCTTCACAACCAACAATTTTGTCAAAAGTCCTGAAGCAAAGAAATCATGGTCTACATGGAGTTCAGGAATTGAAGTTTAGAAGGAATGGGACAAAAGTAGCATTTGAAGAGGTGAAAGAAACCAATCACAATGAATTCTCTCCAAGTATATATAAAATGAAATACACACATGAAACTATAATAAACTAAAGGTAAAGAGTAAATATTTTTAAAGCTCTAGCTAGAGCTTTAAAAATATTTTGGGTTAGTTTAGGGTTCAGTATACTATCCTGTGTCCTTTGAAATTTTCCAAATTAAAAGTTGAAAATTTTAAAAAGGACCCCCCCCCGAGGAAAGACAGACCACTCTCAAAAAACTGATAGCTAACTTCTCAGAAGCAAGAGTGGAAACTGAAAGACAAGTGAATGTTATTTTCAGATGCCAAGGGAAAAAAATACTGTCAGCGTGAATTTTATACCAAGTGAAAAGATATTTCAAGAACAAGGTGAAGGCATTTTCAGACAAACAAAAGTTGAGTTTTTCAACTATAGGATCTCATTAAAAGAAACTCTGAAGTGAAGTAAATATACTTAAAGCAGAAGTAAAAGGATTCCATATGGAAGATCTGAGATGCGAGGAGTAGAGGAAGGAATGTGTTTAAATCTAACGAAAATGATGTTGATGATGATGATGATGATGATGATGATGATGCCCTGAATTGAAGAAAACTGGTCTATATATATCTGTGCCAGACAAATGAATAATACTTATTCTTTTCAAATACACATGAAGCATTTAAAAATTTTATCAGATATGCAGCTGTAAATAGCATAAATGACATCCCAGTTTCCAGGACAGTACCAGTTTACTCCTTGTCTTAATATCTATACAGTTTAGCATGTGTTCCAGACAAGATTTTCTTGTTATCACATTGAATTATATGATCATTCTAGACATAAGACAAGTCCCAACAAATTTCAGTAACTATGATCATAAAAAGTATGTCGTTTCCCTAATATTGTTAACCCCAAATCAAAAATTAATACAGCTAAGGTACTACTTCCTTCTTCTACCAGACCTAACTCAAGCAGTGGAATCTCTGGTTAGACAAGATGCCACTGTGAATCCCAGAGCTTGATCATCCTTGTTCATAGGATGATGATTCCAGGCCAGGAGGGCCAAGCTGAGAGGATCTGTGTCTACTGACCCCCTCCTGTGTGTATGACTCAGCTCCTAGATGGCGCTGTCGGGCAGTGAAAATTGCACCACTCTTCCCACCCATAGTCATAGTTCAGAGATTTTTGTCTGGGAGTTGAAGCAGGTTATAAAATAGATATCTATCTCTTTCCAATGAACTGGCTTTATTTTGCAAGGAAGCTTGGAGAATTTTGAGTCTAAAGCAAATTTTAAACACAAGTGGAGGTTATGGTGAAAGACAATTGGGTGGAGATGAGTAGGTTTATTGGAAAATGCAGGCTAAACTGAGAAAATCAGGGAAAGAGACATCTGGGAGACCCTGCCTGGGATTAGAAAAAACCTATAATGCTCACCTTAGGAACTACCTTTTCTCCTGGAAGGAACATGGATTTGCCTGTGCATAAATTAATGCCCCCTGAGCAGTGTTGAAAACAATAGATGCATTATCTGGCATTTAGTGGAGTCTAATCTGCTGTGTAAAGTTACAGAGAGTCAGTCAAAGGGAGCCTAGACAATACCATTGTCAACCCAGAGTGATTGTGGGCACATGCAAGACTGAGCTCCTGACTAACATTGGAGATTCTTACTGAGGTAGGAAGGAAGGAAAGAAGGAATAGAGTTATTAAAGTAGTCTACCCAGTCACTAAACTAATAATCAGTCATCTCTCCTCATTCCCAGACCCTCAGTGGATACCTAAAACTTCAGATAGTATGGAAGGAAGCCTTTTTCCTATACCCATACACTTTAACATTCTCAGATTGCTAGCATCTGTACTTTTGTGCTTTGGGACCAGTAGCAGGTAAAAGAAGGGCTACTTGAACACAAGAATTGAGATACCATGATAGTTGATCTGATACTCAAGATTATACAAATCTGAGGAACAAAGAGAAGTAAAAATGAAGTAAAATAAATAGAGCCTCAGAGAAATGTGGAGTATCAACATACATGTAGTGGGCACCAGAAGGAACTATAAAAGAAGCAGAAAAATTTCCAAATTTGATGAAAAACATTAATGTAATGTACACATCCAGGAAGCTTATTGATTCCAAACATGATGAATTCAAAGAGACTCACAGACTTAGCAGGTAAAATGCTACAGTACAACACACAGAAAAATCCTGAAAGTAGAAAGAGGAATACGACTCATTATATAGAAAGGAACCTCCAGAAGATTAACAGCTGATTTCTACAACAGAGGTCAGAAATCTGTGGTACAATATATTCAAAAGCCTGAAAAAATTAAAAACTGTCAGTCAAGGATTTTATATCTAGCAAAATTACCTTGCAAAAAATGAAGGCAAAGGGCTGGGGATTTAACTCAGTGGTTCTGCCACCTGCCTCGCAAGCGCAAGGACCTGAGTTCGATCCCTGGTACCAAAAAACAAAAACTAAAACTAAAAACTAAATTAGTCTGATGATTGGTTTGGTATAGTCCTGGGTGTGGATAATGGGAAGGCCCACACTGGGTGTGAGTGGTACCTGTTCTAGGGTAGGTAGCTTGGATACAATATAAAGGGTCAGAAAGAATCTGTCCCTTGTCGATTTCTGTCTTCTGCCTGCCCTGCTTTGCCATGGATGGTTTCTCCTCTGAGATGCCCCTCTGCCATGCCACCCTGCCCTGAAGCCAGCTGACTGTAAACTGAAACCTCTACAAACTGTGAGCTACAATAAACCTTTCCTCCTTTATCTATGGGTGTCTGGTATTTTGTCTCAGCAACTAGAAAAGTAACCAAGACACCTCAACACAGGCAGAGGTATATGACCTGATCCTAGCCTCTCTGGCACTGGACACAGAAGGAAACAAGTACTAAAGATAAATTCAGAAGTCTGGGGAAAATGGGACCCATGGGATGGCTATGGAGAGAAACATCCTTCATTAACTGAGAAAAGCTCTTCTCTAATTCTGGATTCTACTAAAATCATGGAGGTCCAAGTGAGCTGAGACAAGGGAGCCAGGAGTTCCTGTGAAGTAACAAGAAGGAAGGGGAAACATTCTGTAAGACTGTGGTTGACAGCAGGTCCTGGGCTGAAACTCACTAGAGGGAGCAGAGTAAATGCCTTGCCTTCCTGAGAACAATAGAAGCCTCCAAATATGGCAAGCTAAAGACAGCATGACTGGAATTTGGTAGAGTGCTGCTTTCCCTCCAAACTTGCCTAAAGCCTGTGTGTGTGAGGCCATCTCAGTAAGCTGTTTGCATCCTCAGGTGCACTAATTAGTGAAGTGGAGGAGGTAGGGTTTGCAACTATGTACAGGTGTTGATTAGTATTTTAGTTTCCACAGTGATTTATACTGACTTGTTGGGACCTCTCTCACACATGGTCACTTTTTCAAGCCTTGCAAACTGGGTTACTGCTAGTTCATTAATAGATTCCAATCCCATAAAGCCTCTTGTATTTTCCACTTATATTCCTTTCTCTTTTATGTTGATCTCTTCCCCCATGGATAACTTCTCAAACCTCTTTTTTTTTCCCTCTTTCCTATCCTGGCATAAAAGTAATAGCACCAAAACCTATTTTGTTTTTTATATTATTTTATTGTACTTAATTTTATTTTATTTTTCACATTTTTTTCCTTCGGTTTCCCATCTTATTCTTCATCACTACTATTCTTTTGTTATCCTGGGTTACTGAGTTTACAAACACTTTTACAATAAGTTTTAGATTATATGTTGATAGATAATTGGTACTTTGATGTACTAGAAGTCATACTGTGCTCAAAAGTGATAGAGACTGAAAAAAAAAAGTGAGACTGATCCTAACACAGTACTTTGAATAGGTTGAATAGGTGCCTGTATACTGGATCTTACAGAAAGCAAAGGACATCATAGGCAGAAATCCACATTAAAGAGATCTCTACTATTGTGACAGAGCTTATTATCCTAACTTATCTACAGTATTCAACACAAAAACCCAAGAATCATGAGAAAACAGGCAGCAAGATGCCTCCAAAAATTCATAACTCCCCCAAAATGGATCTAACAGACACTGAAGTAGATGAATGTTCAGACAAAGAACTCAAAAAACAAATAATACAAATGATTGAAGAGATCAAAGAAGAGACAAAGAAGCAGCTGAATGAATCAAATACTAAGGTAATCAATAAATTTAAAGAAGACGTAAATAAGCAGCTGAATGAATTAAGGAAAACAATGCAGGATATGAACCACAATTTCAGTAAAAAATTAGAAGTTATAAAAAGGGATTGACCAGAAGTCCTGGAAATGACAACTTCAATCAAAAATTTTCGTAAGAGGCAAAATCAGTCAGAATACCAAATATTAGGACTTGAGGACAAGGTTGCTACAGTGGAACTTTTATTCAATAACACTGAAAAAAAAATAAGAGGATAAAAATATTATCCAAGAGCTCCTAGGTGACTCTAAAAAGACAAACTTAAGGATCATCATTGTTGAGGAAGGGATAGAGTCAGAAACTAATGGAATTAAAAATGTATTCACCATAACATTTGCAATTTTACAGGCTGAAGGGATGAGATAAACATACAGATAAATGAAACATTTAGAAACTCAAATACACACAACCAGAAAAAAACCTCTCCACAACACATCATAGTCAAAATCCCAGAAATTCAGAAAAAAAGAGAGAGTATAAAACCTGTTGGAGAAAAACACCAAATATCCTATAAAGTTAAACCAATCAAAATAAAAGCAGATTTTGCAACACAAGTCATAGGCCAGGAGATTTTGGAATGGCGTTTTTTCAAGCTCTAAAAGAAAATAATTGCCAAACCAGATTACTATATCTTATAAAATTATCCTTCAAAATAAATGAAGAAATAAAGACCTTCCACAATAAAGATAAATGAAAGAAATTTGTGACTACCACACCATCACTATAGGAAACACTCAGGGGAATCCTGAACAGAGATAAAGAGGTCAAAGTACCCCAAAAACCAAAGGAAAGAATAAATCTCACTGGGAGACTAAACAAAAGAAAAATAAAAAACGAATCAAGCACTGGAAAAATAATAAAATGAGACGAATCAGTAAATACCTTTTAATAACACTCAATGTAAGTGGTCTTAATTCTCTGATCAAGAGACACAGACTGGCCGACTGGATTAGAAAACTATATATTGCCAGCAGGGACACACGTCATCTACCAAGACACACACAGATGGAAAATGCCTGGATGGGAAATGACACTACATCCATCAGAATCCTAAAACCAAGAAGGAATAGCAATTCTAATTTCTGACAGAATGGACTCCAACAAAAACTGTTTGGATGAGAGGAAGAAGGTCACAACAATTCACCAAGAAGAAATAACTGTAATATATGCAGCAAATGTTGGTCCACCACAGAATTTCATAAAGCATAAACTACTTGACATAAAAGAACAGATAGACACAAAAACAATCATGAGGGGACTTTAGCACCCTACTCTCACAAATAAACCAACAAATAAATATCAAAGTTAAAACACAATAGAACAAATAGATTTAACAGATATCTGCATAGTGTTTCATTCAACAACAGCAGAAAACACATTCTTCTCAACTCCCATGGAATGTTCTTCAAAATAGAACACATTTTAGGCCATAAACCATGTCTCAATGCATACAAAATAATTGAAATAATCTCATATATTTCAGATCACAATGGAATCAAACTAGAAATCAACAGCAAAGGAAATTACAAAAATTACACAAACACATGGAGATTGATTAAAATGGATCATAGAAAAAGTATATAAGTCAGGCAGAAATTTAAACACTCCTAGAATCAAATGACAATGAAAATATATCAGAATCTGTGGGACAGAAAGTTTATGTCTGTGTGTGCACACATTAGTAAAACTGAGTGATCCCAAATAAGTAACCTAATGACATGTCAAGATTCTAGAAAAACAAGAATAACTGAAACGCAAAACTAGTAGAAGGAAGATTATAAAGATAAGAATGGAAATCAATGAAATTGAGGCTAAAAAAATGTAAAAGATCAATGAATCAGAGTTAGTTCACTGAAAGAATAAGTAAGATTGATAAGCCCTTAACCAAACTTATCAAAAGAGAAGATCCACACTAATATAATTAGAAATAAAAAAGATTAAATTACAACAGACATCATTGAAATCCAGAGTAATATAAGAAACTATTTTTGAAAACTTATGCTCCAATAAATTAGAGAATATGGAGAACGTGGATAAATTCCCCACATATATGACTTCACAAAACTGAACCAAGAAGATATAAACACCTTGATCAGAGCAATAACAGGCGATGAAATTTATGCAGTAATAAAAACTCTACCAATTAAGAAAAGCCCAAGACTCAGCAGATTCACCCTTGAATTTTACTAGAAGTTTTTTAGAACTAATGATAATATTCCTCAATTTTTTCCCATGTAATTAAAAGGAAAGGAACACTTCCAAACACAGTCCATGAAATCAGTATTATCTTGATACCAAAACCAGACAAGGACTCCACAAAAAAAAAAAAAAAAGAAAACTACAAGCCAATATCTTTGATGAACATACATGCAAAACACCTTGATAAGGTATGTACAAACAGAATTCAAGAAATCATTAAAAAGATCATACATAATCACCAAGTCAGCTTCATCTTAGGGATGGGAAGATGAAAAATGATAGAAGACATGTAAGTAATACATCACATAAAATCAAGTATAAAAATCAAATAATCTTCTCAAAAGGTGCAGAAAAAGCCTCTGAAAATCTGCAACATCCCTTCATTACAAAAACTCTGCTGAAAATAGGTATAAAAGGACCTTACCTCAAACTGATAAAAGCAATTTTTGACAAAACCACAGCCAGAATTATACAGAATGGTGAAACCTAAAATCATTTCCTCTAAAGTCAGGAATGAGAGGAGGGTGTTCACTCTTATGTAGTATTCAAAACATTAGCCAGAGCAATTAAGCAAGAGAAAGAAATAAAAAGGATACAAATAGGAAAGGAAGAAGTAAAATTATCTCTATTTGAAGATGATATGATCCTTTACATACAATACCCCCAAAAATTCCACCAGAAGACTCTTAGAGGTTATTAGACAAATTCTGAAAAGTGGCAGAATACAAAATCAACACATAAAAACCAATAGCATTCCTATATACCAATAATAAATTCACCAAGAAAAAACTCAGAAAAACAATTCAATTCATGATAGCTTCAAAAAATTAAATACCTAGGAATCAACCTAACCACATTGGTGAAAGACATCTATAATGAAAACTACAGACTCTGAAGAAAGACATTGAAGAGGAGGTTAGAAAATGGAATGATATTCCCTGTTCCTGGATAGGTAGCATTAATATTGTTAAAATGGCCATATCACCATATGATATATAGTTTTAAAACAATCCCTATTGAAATATCAACAGCATTCTTCATAGGACCAGAAAAAAATCCTAAAATTTATATGGAACCCAAAATTGATCCAGAATAGCCAAAGAAATGGTGAGCAAAAAGAACAAAGTGAGAAGCATTGCAATTCTCAATTTTAAGTTATATTACAAAGCAACAGTGACAAAAACAGCATGGTACTGGCACAAAAATAGACACAGAGACCAATGCAACAGAAGACAGGGAAACAACTGCATGTATCTTCAGCCATCTGATTTTTGACAATAAGGCCAAAACATATGCTAAACCACCTCTTTAAAAAATGGTGCTGAGAAAACTGGTTATCCACATCCAGAAGAATGAAAGTAACCCATATTTCTCACCCTGTGCTAAAATAAAACCAAAATGGACCAAAGACCTAGATATAAAAACAAATTTTGAAATGGCTGAAATGCAACATAGAAGAAACACTTGAAGCCATAGACACAGGTAAGGACTTCCTGAACAAGACTTCAATAGTTCAGAGGATAATATGAAGAATCAACAGATTGGATTATAACAAGTTAAAGCTTCTTCCTTGAAAAAGAAACAATCAACAAAGTGAAGAGAATTCACAGAATAAGAACATTTTTTTCTAGCTACTCTTCTGATAAAGGACTAATATCTAGAATATATAAAGAATTCAACATTTTTAACCCTCCAAAACAAATCATGCAATCAAAAAATGGGTACAAACACTATAGAAAACAGATGAAGAACTCTCAAAAAACTAAAAGTAGAAATTCCTTTTGACCCAACTGTACCTCTCCTGGGTATTTTTCACCAAAAAGACATCATATAGACCCACATTCACAGCAGCCCTATTCACAATAGTTAAGTTCTAGAAATAGCTTAGGTTTTTATTAACAGATGAATAGATAAAGAAAATGTGGTGTATACACACAGTGAAATATTATTCACCAAAAGGAAAAGTAAGCCATTTGTAAAAAAATGAATGGATCCTGAGACCATAATGTTAGGTGAAATAAGTTAGACACAGAAGTTGCGTAGCTTCCCTTATATAAGAAACCAAATACATCAATAAATTAAAAAGTAAAATAAGAGGTGGTAGGAAATAAGAAAGCAGATATTTTGGAGATAGGGAAAGGAGGAAAAGGGGGAAGCTTAGAGAAGGTAAATAAAAGGATTGAAAATGACTGAAATATGGTATATTTCAATATCTTATTATATACATATAATAATTCCCCCAAATCAATGTAATTATTATGTATCACAAACATAAAGTGAAAAAATTTAAAATATATTAAACATTACATCCACACTGAACATATAAAGATATTTGTGTCATTATTCCCTAAAAATATAGTAAAATTTTAAAATTATATTAGGTATTATAAATAATTTAGAGATGATTTAAAGTATATGAGAGAGTATAGGTTCCATGCAAATACTACATCATTTCTATAAGGGACTTGAACAGTCATGGATTTTGATATCCACAGAAGGTCTGAGAATAAATCTGCTGTGGATATTGAGGGATAATTTTAACTCTAAGAGTCAGTATAATTGTATATATTTTCTCAATTTTCCTGGCTAATTTAAAATGCAGTCTTATAAAACTCCATGTATATAGTTTTATTTTTAGTGCAACAATGTAGAAATATGAATTACTGGATGAAAACAACTCAAAAAGGTGAGTGGGCAGAAAGCTGCATTGGAATAAGAAAATGACACATTCCAATCCCCAGGAGCAGCCATCTTGAGTAAATGATGCGCAGATTTTCAGATGATGTGCATTTTAAGAGGTGGTTAAGAATGATCTCTGAAGAAATGAGAGGTGATTGCTGGTGGATATCACATTGCTTTTGGGTGTGATAAAATGTTCTAAAAGTGATTGAAATGATAGTCACACACCTTCATGAACACGTAAAAATTATTGAATTGTACACTCCAAGTAGGTGAATCTTATAGTATGTGGAGCATACCTATGAAATTGTTAAAAATAAAAGTAAATTTAAAAAATAATTAGAGTAAAAAGATAAGTCACAGAATAGACATTATTTACATTGATTATTATTGACAAAATAATTGTTCAAAGTAAAAGAATAGAAAAAGACCTTCAACAAACAGGTAATAACAATTCCAACATAAAAATATGTGAAAAAATGACCACAGTGGTAGCCCATGAACATATGAGATGATTAACTTCATTAATAATTAGGGAAATGTACATTAAAACATCATATTACAGTGATACATGCATTTCTGTGTTCATGGCAGGATAATTCAATAGCTAAATTTTGGAAATGACCTATTTGTCCATCAACAGATGAATCCATAAAGAAAATGTGGTATTTATACACAATGGAGTACTACTCTGTCATAAAGAAGGACAAACTTGAGTCAATGTAGAAAAATGGCTGCACCTTGAGACCATAATATTAAATGAAATAAAGCTGATACATAAGCTTAACTACTACATGGTGTACCTTATATGAAAAATTGAAAGTATAAATAAATTTAAGAGTCAAATAAAACATAAATAATAGGAAAAGGGATAGAACTTCTGCAAATGTGAAGGGGATCAAGAAATGGAGGGAGATGGAGGGAGGGGAGGGGAAGGGGATACAAAAAGAATTAAGGTGTGTTATGTACATGTACTAACTCCTGACAATAAATGTAACAATTATGTACTGCACACATGTACTAAAATATATATATATATATATAGTAAAAAAAACCCCATCATTGATATACCACTGCAGACATGTAAACATGTGAAATTCCAGCAAACACCAAGCTGTAAGAGTGACTTCATCCATTGTGAACTCGCAACCAGTGGAAGGAATGTAACTGTTTTTGGAAAATAGTTTGGCATTGTCTAGTAAAATCAACATGTACACATCCTATGATCCAGTAATTTGAATTTTATGCATATACTCTAAAGACCACAACCCAATTCAGAAGACACGAGCAATTAGTGTGATAGCTCAGCTACAGAAATGTGACTGCTCAGCATAAATTACTCACTGGAGTTAAAAGATACACGACAGGAAAAAGATAATGTAAAATATCTCGTTAATCATGTTTATTTTAGCTACCTGTTTAAATCATAAATTTTTTAATATCTTGGGTTAAAATTAAAATTAATTTCATCTTTATACTTTTTTAATGTGGCTACTAGGAAATTAAAAATTACTTACGTGGCTTTCATTGTGACTCACCTTATACTTCTAGTGGACAATGCTGCCCTAGAGAAATTCTCACACAAGTGTATCAAGACACATTCAAAGGAGTATACATAGCAGCACTGTTTGCAGTAGCAAAATGAAACAAAACAGCACCAAGAAAACTAAGAATAACCCAAATACCACTCAGCAACAGAATAAGTAAATTGTAATGCATTAAAAAAACGGATGGCTGCACACTGGTAGAAATAAAAGAGCCACAGACATGCATCCACATATATGAATCTTAATAATCATTCCAATTGAATGAAGCAAGTCCCCAAATAATATATACACCATGATTCCATTGATCCTATAGATATAAAGATTCAAAATAAACATAGGTGAGAAAAGAAAGAGAATGATTAATACAAACATCAAAATAGTGGTTACCTCGGGTAGAGAAGAGATTAATTTCAGAAACACAGTAAGTAAGGCCCAGGTAAGGTTCTCAGTCTGGGTAGCAGCACCCAGGTGGCTCTCAGTATTATACTTTATGCTGAAAATACATGCTGTGGTTTGTGTTTAGATGTCCCCAAAGCCTCATGCAGTCATGAGGGGCTTTTTCAGAGGTGGCTGGAGCTAAAGTGTGTGATGTTGGGATTGATTCATGGTGCAATGCTAGATCAAGGACACTAGGATTAAATGTGTTAGTGCTACTGACCCTAAGTAGCCTGGGTAAGATATAAGGAACAGAAAGAGTTGTGGTCATCCCTTGCTTGCTTTGCTACCGTCTGCCTGCCATGAACCGTTTCCCCTACGTGTTCCCCTTCTGCCATGTCATCCTGCCTTGGAGCCAGCTGACTATGGACTGAAACCTCTACAAACTGTGAGCTAAATAAACTTTTCCTCCTTTAACTTTGGGTGTTGGGTATTTTGTCTCAGCAAAAAAAAGTATCTAAGACAGTACCTGTTTACATTCTCTTCTCAAAGAGTGACGTATTTCACTGTGAAAAAAGAAAGAAAAATTGCCTTTCTTTTTAAAAAGGAGCCAATCGGGGAAGAGCATTCCTGTGAGGTTGGCCACAGACCTTAGAAAGGACTGGAGCTACGATGAGTTCAAGCTGTTTACAAGAAGATTGTGAGGGCAAGCATCCCAGGCAGGGACAGCATCTTATTCCAAGGCCCAGCAATGGCTTTTGGTGCACTGAAGAAATAGAAGGATCTCCAGCACAGCTGGGGCAGAGTAGCCAGGAGGCCCAGTGTGGCCCAACCCCTGAAATAACATCTACAGCGCTTTCAGGGACTTAAGGAAGTGTAGAGAGCAAAGGGGGAGTGGCTGTCCCTCACCAGTTGTCCTAGTGCTTAGTGTCCATCTGGGAACCATATGTAACTGGCCTGGGCCACAAGAGAGAGGTGGCTGCTGGGACAGAGCAGATCCACACAGTCCCCAAGGATGACCCCCCAGCGGGTGACCAGCTGGAGAGCCATATGGCTCCTTCCTCTCATCTCAGCGCGCTGTCCTGAGGGTGGCTGGAGGGGCAGGCCATATGGGGTGACCTGACACCCCTGATGAAGAGGCCCCATTTGGGCACTGTCCCCATCCGTGCATCCCCTAGTGTGGGCCTGGGCCATTGAAATAAATATCAAACAAATGCAGTGCAGGACTAGATGTGAAGATTCCTGAGGAAATTTCTTCCCTCTTCGCAGATCTGGCTTAATAAGTCCTCTCCGGGATGCCTCAAACATGGCTCTTCTGTGAGCACACGCCAGGTACCCACGTCCTTGGGGACTTATAAATGTTCACTCATGCAGCCCTCCAAACAACCCTAGGACTAGGTGGTATTTTTAATCCTATCTACATGTAGGGAAATTGAGGCACAGAGGGGTGACATCACATACCTACAGCTAAGAGGTGGTGAATGCAGGATCTAAGCTCAGACACACCAGCTCCAAGGACCTCTTTTAGCTTCTCTACTCAGCCTGATGGTTTATTTTCAAGATAGTGTTTCTAGACTCTTCTCCAGATGTTCCTAAAGGGTAGCCGATTAAATTAGTACACATTCTGTTTGCTTGTTTTTTTGTCACAAGGGGCATGTCTCTCAGGAGGGACAGGTGAGTGTGGGCAAGGGAGCCCTGGCAGAGTCAGCAGCATCTTGAGGTGGCCTGAGCCAGAGGGTAAGCATGACATTCCGTCTTTGGGTGGGGGCAGACAAAGGTCACAAAGGCTGTATCATTCTGAACTTTGAAGGCTAAGGGCAAGCCTGACAGAGGAATGGGGTTTGCCGGGCTAAATTGATTGCCCCAAAACTGGTCTGAATCTTTCATACCCTCCTGCACACGTGTCTTTTGTAAAGTCACTTTGCAGCACCCTCATCCAGAAATGGCACCTACTTCTCCATCTGTGAATCTATGATTCAGGGCAGGCTTGTCCTGTGTTTCAATTAGGGCACTAGAGGAGTGACCCGCCAGAAGGGGGGGGGACAGTTCTGAGCCCCCGAGGGACCTCGAGCACCACTGCACTCCCCCAGAACCCAGCCACTGCCACGTGGAGGAGCTCAGCTGGACTGATGAGGAAGATGGTATAGATCAGAGCTCAGTTGTCCCAGCTGAGGCTGCCCCAGAGCAACAGGCCCCAGCTGGACTACCAGCTGCCTGCAGAAGTGAGCCCAGCCAAGAGGGGAAGGAGCATCCAGTTCCGACCAGTGAAAATTACCAACTCTAAGAATCTTAACTCAGAAACAGGGATGGTTGCCAACTCACAAGTATGGGGCAGTGAAGCTTGTAATATAGTAACAGCTCTTTGATCCAGCCGGTGGGGAACAAATGTGAGAAGTGGGTGAATGGAGGAGCAGGTTGTGAGTGAGGCCAGCTGAAGAGGCCCAGGCTGAGGCCCCAGGGGAGCTGCAAGCCCAGCCCCTGCTGATGTCAGTACTGCTGAGTTGCCTGGCCGATGGAGGTGCTGCAGAAAGAGTCTGGGGTCTGTGCATAACTTTTCTTCCATGTGGATGGACTTCAGGACCTGAAAGCCTCTTCAAGGTGAAAAATATACCCAGCTCTGGTGCTGGTCTGAAATCTGGAAGCCAGGGAAGGAGGGTAGATTATTGGTGGGCTCTCCAGAATGGAGTCAGTAGAATCTATCAGATCAAACTCCAGGCAGATGACCTGCCTAATGTGCTAAGCGGAGGCTACAAAAAGACCGAGGGACACCAACAGTCAAACATTCAGGACATTTCCCCTGCAATTAGTGGGATGGAAATGTGCTGCTTACAATCAGCAGGATCAAAGAGAGAGGCTTGCACTTTGCAGGTGCTCCTGTGAAGTACCATCTGTTGCCACTGGCCTCTCCTCTCAGGGACGCGCCTTTCCAATGACAAGAACTACAAAGAAGAGCCAGTTGGAAGAGAATTGAACTTGCAACATGCTTACAACGCAGTGCAGGCAGTGGGTGGGATGTGTTGGGAGTTATGGAACTGGTGGCAAACAGCGGTAACTCTTTGAAGCAGGTAGAAAAATTACCCAGCCTGCCCAGTATCTCCAGCCAATGGATGCTGGGAATGGGAGACTGGAGGGTGGGGTTAGCCAGCCTTCAGGGATACTAGACTCATCCTCCTAGCTCTCCTAAATCCTCCTGCTGCTAGCTGGCCTCATAGGGCTTTACTTTTTCATAGCTCTGCCCACTCCCAGATACCAAGAAACCCAAACCAACCAAATGAACCTGGTATTTATGCACTCATGGAGTCAAGACACTCTGGATTGGACTGCTGGCCCCAGATATCAGCTGAAGGCCACCGGGCAAGTTACTTCTGTGTTCCTTACTCATTAAAGAAGGAGATATGGTGAAGAATCAGTGGCACGACTGAGGGGAGATGCTCAGCACTGGGCCCAGTGGCACCCTTGGTAAGTGCCACTGTCATTTTCTGCAAACTCTCACTGAGCATTGGCTGGAGACTGAGGGTCTCAGGCTGGGAGTGTATCAGACATGGTTCCTACTTGTGAAGTGAGGAAGAACTGCAGATGCAGCCTGAAGACCGCCTGCTGGCAGGTTTCCTTCTTACCTAGGGAAGTCAGTCTTTCTACTAAGGCCTTCAATTGACTGGATGTTGTTCCCCCACACTGTGGAGGGTAATCCACTCTACTCAAAGCCCGCCAATTTAAATGTTAATCTCATACAGAAAACTCCTCACAAGAACATCTAGAATAATGTTTGACCGCATGTTTGGATACTGTGGCCTTGACAGTTTGACACATAAAATTAGCTATCCCAGCAACAATTTACCACCGACTATGAACTGTACCAGGCAATGGGGATATTGAAATGAAGACATGAGCCCCATCCTCCAGAAAGTCACAAAAGTAAAATGAGGAAACTCACAGTGCCTACCTCACAGGGAAATTATAAGGAATAAGTAGGGAAGAAAAAGACTTTTGGCAGCCGCCAGTATCCCAGGTGTTGGTAGATGCCTACCTCTGCATCCACACATTAAGACCCAAAGGGCACGTCAGTACCAGGTAGCATTTTTTCTAGATGACGAGAATAGTCTTTATTTTCAGAGCAATTTCATACACTAAGCCACTACCATAGCCATCCCCTGGTACGCTGTAAGAAGCTCTCACCAGAGAGAGATTTACTGCCATAAAAAATATTGCCCTGCTGGCCAGGAAAGCCACAGTGCCTGCTGTACCCATCAGAGGCCCGCTGCCCGAAGCCACACACACCAATCTAAGCAGGATTATTAAAGCATAAATCCCCATCGCTTGTCTCCCTCTCATTGGGCCGAAGCATCGCCATGTTCATTAGCAGGAAATGTGAGGTTAT
Source organism: Heterocephalus glaber (assembly GCF_053883595.1). Taxonomy (NCBI): domain Eukaryota; kingdom Metazoa; phylum Chordata; class Mammalia; order Rodentia; family Bathyergidae; genus Heterocephalus; species Heterocephalus glaber. Next base: position 68,286,752 of record NW_028258320.1, read on the forward strand.
ATAATCTAATTTTTATAACTCTCCAAGGAGAGTGTGGGTCATACATTAGACTGAGAATCCAACCTTTAAAGATAAGGGGAATGTCATTTTTATTAAAAAGGACCACAAAACATAATGAAAATTATTACCCCAAATAGGCAAAATAACCCAGAATCCACAGAAAGGAGTGCTTATAAATCTCCCTGAGACTGTGGTTTCTGAAGCAGGAGTGCATATTAAGTAGCTCAAGGGCATTTTCCAGGGCTCCCCAAATGGCACCAGGTTCCTGCACGCAGACCCAGGAAGAGCCTTTGTGGTGGGCTGACAGGAAGCTGCTCAGTCCCATGTACATTCTCCGCAGGGGCTGGTGTCAGGGTAGACCTGTGGCTGCTCCAGCTCCCCTCATCCTGGAAGAGCCCAGCGGCCCCAAAGAAGACTGTGTGGCTCATGGGGAAGAATGGGACTCAATGATGGCTTCAGACCTCTGAGGACAGGGGATAGACTCTCCCTCCTATCTCGGGCACCCTACCTTCTCCTGTCCTCTGTGAGCTGTGGGAGCAGACGGTCGTGCCCCCAGGGTCAGATGAGAGTGCTTTTGGGTCAGAAGCCACCCTAGTCATGAGTACTTGGTCCATCTGCTCATATGTTTAAGGGACCCCATGACAGGTTTAATGGCAGACTGTGTACAGAGCTATCCATGGAAGCCAGGATGTTCTTGACCTATATGCAATCAAGAGATTCTGGAACACACTGGAGAGTCCAAAGTGCTTACCTCCCAAAGCAAACTGTTGGTTTCTCTGGCACTCTAGGTCACCAAGTCATGAGGGGGCTGAACGTCCCTGAACACTAGCTGTGTACCCCATCATGGTCAGATGTGAGCCTTCCCACATGGGCAGTTCTCCTAGACTCTGTCTGTTGCCTGGGCCCTGCCCCTGCAAAGAGGAGGTGGGAACCCCTGAATTAGATCTAGCCTTTCACCCACCCACCCCCATTGTCCTGCCTCTCCTCAGTCCTTGCTTACCCACACTCGCCAGTGTCCTACTCTCTCTGCGGAGTCCTTTCCTGGGTGGGTCCTGCTGCCTGCTGCTTATCTCTGAATATGTCAGCCCCTCTGCCTGTGGTCTGAGGCTGCTGTGCTACCCAAGCCTTGTCTCCTTGGGGCACCCAGCACCCAGAACGGTCCCCAGAATCACAGAGGAGGTCTCAGTCACTGTTTGTGGGTTGATTCCATCAAAATCCATCACTGCTGCAGAAAGGCCCAAATGGGAACAGAGGAAAGAAGCCAATCTCCTTGAAATTCATTTTTCCACATGTTCAGTGATATTGGAGACAGCACCATCTCATCTACTCTAAGCTCAAGGAAGAACTTCTGGGCCCAAAGAGAAGAAAGAATGGAAGCTGGAAGGTAAACAGGCCCCACTCAGCATGTGCCACCAGCCTCCCACCTTCTTGACCAGAGCTGCTCAGGCAGGAAGTTCTGCCTCAGCTAATCTAAATCTTTCTTGTTGCAGTTTAAGCCAGTTTCCTGGGCAGCATGATGCACTTTTCATCAAGGACACATGGGTGCCAATTATCTTTGAGAGTGGCTATTACAGGCAGGCTTCGTGGATGACAGCCTTTTAAGTTTTCAGAAGTGAATGTATCTTTATTCCATGCCATATGGACTTCCTGCTTGGTTGTGCTGCATATTTAAAAACCCATCTTCTAGCTTATCTGTTTGAAATACATTTATCCATTGAAATAGTCAGGACATCAAGTAAAACTATATATGCAGCTTCTGATCAATACCCCACCAAAGGGGCACTTAAGCCAGAATGACTTATGCTCTCACCTCAGAGCAAACCTGAGCAGGGCTCACTTGAGGATTTTCCAGACCTTCACTTCTCTAAATCCCTGAAATCCTGACTCCAGAGACTGTTGAAGAAATGCAGAAACTAATGTTTATAGCCAGGTTATCCTAGCTGAGAAAGTATGTTTCCTTATGACACTGTGTGCATTTAGAATAACACCCTCTTATGTATACTCTAAAAAGTCATCCCAAGAGAACCATCCTTGCTTGGATTTTGGTGACTTCTCCGCCACAATGAGCTCTAGGCCCTGAAGCCAGACTCCAGAAATAAATATCAGTGGATATGTGGGTGTTAAGCAAAACCTCATGTCATCTTTGCAAAATACCCAGAGTGAAGCCAAGCATTTCCAAAAAAATGACCGATGCTTTAAAACAAGATGGAGGATTGAATGGTTTAATTAGAAGTGTCTCCTTCAACCCTCTCTTGGTACAACAGAGATGCTTTCTGTCTGGGTGGTCTGATTTGAGATGGTATTAATTTTTCATATTCTATGCATGCATATGAGAATGGCCTCTATTCCTGTGATCTTCCAGTTCTCATTAGTGCAAGGCCTGAGTAAAATGCTCAAGTTTTAAAATGCTCCTTTGAGGCATGCAGGACAGACAGCTCTTTGCTGATCTGTAACAAATCTCTGCTTACAATTCAAAACTAGGAAAGTGTTGACATTTCAAAACAAGTTCTGGAGCTCGCCAAGGCAGGCTTCTGATCTGCAGATGTTTGACCTAGCACTCTCTTGGGACAAGATGCTCTCTACTGGCAGGGGACTCACTGCTGGAGATGGGCTCATTGCTCATCCCAGAGTAAAGGAAGTGCTTCCTGGGGTCACAGAGTCCTCATGGTAGCAGAGGAGCTGGGAAAAGAGGCTTTTGTACCTCAGTTCTGTAACTTGTGGGTTACAGAATTCTCTAAAGGAAGAATCAGAGACACACTTAACGGTGACTTTTCTGAGTGACCAACCCATTCCCTTAATGGTCCCTTGGGAACAAAACAACCATGGAACTGTGGCAGAAAGAACTCCAATCCTGGGCAGGAAACCACTGAGATTCTCAAAGGGAATGGAAGAAAGGGCGGAAATTGGATATTTCCCTAATGGGGCAAGAAAGTATTTTTCATCCCTCTGTGACTGTTAAAACAGAAATCCTAATTGTTATTAAAAATCAAAGGAATCATTGGTCTTTGGAGAGGCACTGTGGCCAATTTTCAGAACTGAATGAATGGATTTGATCTTTGGTTTAATAGATATCTGCTTGATTTTGCTGAGAATTTTTGAAAAATATGTTTTCAGTCTGGATTTCCCTTTTAATTTTAAACCCCCTCTCCTTCTTCTGGGTGAATCACAGATCAACAAATCTGAGATTCAAAAATTCACTTCAAATCTCCTTGAAAAACAGGACACACTTTAGTTGTTGTTAAGTTTCTAATAACCAAATCTATCTGTTAAAACAAGTAGAAAAATATGAAAATCAGAATCATTTTATACTAAAATGTGCATTATTTCCTCTCAGCCTCAACCCCCTTTCATTCTGCTTTACTGTCTTTATTATAATATGCACAAGAAGATATAAGATGGGAAAGGAAGAAATCCTGGCTCCAGAGAGGCAATTGCATTTCCAAGCATAAGAATTGATCATCCCCTCTTCCTATTCACGCTGTTCAAACTCATATTGGTCTTTCTAATTTTAACAGCAAAAGTCAGCTTGGAAAGAATGATTTTTGTGCATATTTTCACAATATGTTAACAATTCCAACTGTGAAGAGTCAACAGTTACAGCATACATCATAATCATCGAGACTGCATTAAGAGGAGATAATTATGAATGGAAAAATATATATTATTTGTGTCTAATAGCAGCTTGAGATGATGAGAGTAGGGCCTTGCTCATGAGAACACATGTTTGGTAATTGAGCTCTCATTTGGAAGATTAATTGTTCAGTGACAGCTGCCTGAGACACACTCTTGTCACTGATGGAAGATGGCCCCTGTGAGTCTGTCCTTCTGAAGCCCTCAGCCTGAGCAGGCAGGATTGCAAAACCAAAGAGCCCAGGGCTGTGGTTTTGCAAGGGTCTTGGGTCATGGTTCTCCACAGAGAGAATATTCCTCCCTTACAAATCACTCTCCCAACCAGACTTCTAGGGCTATATCCCCCCAAAGGGTGTTTTGTGTCCAAAAAGTGGCAGACACTATCATTTGAGGGGATACAGATGTGGATTTTATTTTAATCACTATGAAGTAACTTCCTTGTGTATTATTAAAAATACAATTAGCACATTCACATGTAATTTCAGAGGTAGGATTACCTAGAATGAAGCAGTGAAACAGAAGTCCAGCCTATGAAAGTATTCGTAAAGAGAAACAGTAAGTACATCATGGTAAAGGGATTGTTCAGACCTGGCAGGAGCCAGAAAGACGATTTGAAAATGAATGAGGTTTGGAAACCAGGCACTGAAATTTGTCTCTTTCTAGACACAGATAAAAAGTCCTGACCCCTTTTACTGGGGAACAGGGCCGAGACGAGAGAAAGGGAGAAGGTTTGGATTTCATCTGTCCAACTCTCAAACTGAATTCAGATACAGTAATGGTCTCTAGTGGGCTTAAAAACAACACCAGTCAGCATTCCCAGGGTTGTCAACATGTGGTTTTCAAAATTACAATCCAGATTTTAATTTTGGCAAAGAAATAGGAAAAACAGAAGCTAAACAATGTGTGTATCTTTGAATTCTTTGCCTTAAAATTCTCCCAAGCTGGGCTTCCAAGAATCCTGCTGTCTCAAATGCAGAGGTACAATTGATAGTGGCATCTGCAGGCCCTGTTCTAAGTCCTAGACCCAAATTATCTTACTGGGGCCTCCAATCCTCCTGGAGTTCATCTATTTTATAGATAAAGAAACTGAGGCATGGAGAACTAACAGCTGGCACAGGAAGAACATGGACTTGAAGCCAGGTGCAGGGGGTGACCTCTTACCCATTGCGGATATTATACTGCCTAGCCTCCATGCTCTGGTGCTCATCCATCATTAAATGCTCAGAACCATGGAAATTCACAGTGGAACCCAAGCTCAGATGCCCTGGGCCAGGACCAGGAGGATGTTAAGCATCATCTATTCTCTCAGGTGCTTGCCTCTCTCCTCAAGGTTATGAAAGGAGTGAAAGTGCTATCTATCAAAAGTGAGATACTTGTAGGCTAGTGAGAGATAATCCTTTTCATTCTTTTTAAATTTAAATATCTAGTAAGAAAGAAATTTAATGTCAGGTGAGATCATAGGAGAAAACAGTCTGACCATCATGTCTCCACTTGATCAGGGAAATGAAGCATCTTTTAGGCTTTCTTTCAAACTTGATCTTCTCTCCCAGGCTTCATCACTCGAGGAGTGGATATGTCTTATGAGAAAACATGATTGAAGAGAGTCTACACATCATTTCTCAGCTTTCCTTGGCTTTTCCCAAAAGAGAGTGCCTGTTAGGATGCACAGCGGTGATTTTTCAAATCTACTGTCAAATTGCCTACGAGAATGACTCCTCTCCTCAAGGTCAAATTAGTCTTTGAAGAATATTTGGTATCACTGAAGGAAAATTACTTGTAGTCGTTCTAATGATAGGCAATAGCAAAAGAGTTCCTTTGTAGAGTTATTATGAAAATTAATCAAATGCTAAACTTAGATAATGAGAAAATATGCACTATGCAAAGAGAGACACACTCTATTTGAGATGGGTGGCTGTGCAGGCCTCCTGTTAGTTCTGTTTTGGTGCTGAGACTGGTTAGTGCCAAATTTCTGATGTGCACATGGGGAAGCTGCTCAGCCAAAGCCTTTTGTGTGTTCAGATTAGAGGAATTCTGTTAGGATAGGTTGCAGGAAACCTACTTGGCTAACCATGGGAACAAAACAGAAATCTGTCACAAAGGAAATGAAATCTCCTTCCCTTGGTCTGAGAAAAAGCTTGAAAAGAACACTTGAAATTATCAGACTGTGTAGTTAAAACAGCCTAGCAGAGACTTCCCAAAACCAAGCAGCTCCAAAATCTAACAAAGCAGCTTTTGGCATTGATACTTCCTCCAATTTTCCTCTTCCTCTTCTATTGTCTCTGTATCAGACCAGTACCAACAAATTGCAAAACCAGAGCCATCTGACTATCTCCTACCCTGGAACTGGGACTTGGGGAATCAACCAGATGGTGGGGCCCGAGTGAAGGGCAGAGCCACGTGGGTTCATGGCTCTGAGGGTTATTAGGGAGGCTGACTGATGCCATTTGGACTATCATTAAATGCTCTATCCAATTCAGGTTGGAGTTTCAGAGCAATAACAGCCCTTGACATCCACATCCTCAAATTTATGTACTAAGAACATTTGAAGAGCTAGCATTAACCTCGAGGTCTACACAGCCTTTTTAGTGGCTGACACACAGTGAGAGCGTTTGAGCACCATCCTGTCCACTTCAGTAATAGCTACTGACTGAGCATTTCCTGAGCACATACTTGTCAGCCAGCCACTGTGCTTACAACTTTGCTTCACTGTCTTATTTCTTCGAAACAGCAAAAGTTCTCCTTATCCAGGTTAGGAAACTGAGGCTGAGGGAGGTCACCTTGCTTAGCATTAGCCCACATTTGGCAGCTAATGTTAAAAGAGAATGAAGTACAGTTGTAGGGCAGAGAATTCATTCAAACAAAACGGCTTAGGAACTCCTCCTTCTTAAGGGGACCCAGCAGAGAGAGAGACCTGAAGGAAGTTGGGAAGGGTGTCATGCAGTAAGCCTAGATCAGAATGTCCCAGACAGTGGGAGAGTGAGCATAAAGTCTCTGAGCAGGAGTATGCTTGGATAAATGTCAGGGAAAGGTGTTTGGGGGTAGGGCAGATGGGACACTGGGATTCTAATGACCCTTCGCTCACTGGAGCACATGCGGATCACCTGCTCTGAAATGCGGGGCATGGGGAAACACAAACCAAGCAATTCCTGCCTTCAAGGAGGTAATAATCCCATTAGTGACTCAGGATACAAAAACCTTGAAAAAATGCTGGCGGAAAAAGAGAGAACGAGTGCAAAATGAGCTGCAAGGAGAACATAGAGGGATTAGAAGAGATTCCCACGGCCTGGCAGCATCTGAGATGCTAAGAGGGGCAGGGGCTCCTCTGACTTCAAGGACAGCAGGACTCAAATAAGTAGAGAAAGGGAGAAGTCTTGTTTAGCACACAGCACACCCACAATACTCGGTGAACACTGGCTACACAGACAACAAATGAACTGTTGAATGGAAAATTGTGGGAGGAAAACCTGAAAAGTTCATTGCGGTCTTATTTTAGAGAGTCAAATACTTCCTTATAACATTTGGTAGAGAATTAGGACATTTTCGTTCATTTTGACCTCACCAATTATTAATACACTATGTAAATTGCAACCTTACTTTTCAAAATGAACCCTTTTCAAATACATTGTGTAGACTCTTAAACCTAAAATGATATCGAAGTACAGGCATTTAAATTTTTCTTTATTGGCTTTGGTCCACCTGTCATTAATAAGACCAGGCTCTAAAAGCTTGTGATCAAGTTGCATTTTTCAAAGAATCAGGAGGCCAGGTAGGGCCACCCAGATGTTATAATGGAGAAAATCCAAAATTCACAGATAATTACTTCAGTAAGCCCAGGTCCTTGTTAATGTTAGGGATGTAGGCCAGCCTAAATTTAAAGTGTTGATAGATTTGCTTTTACTTTTTTAAAGCAAATGTCTACTGTAGTTTAACACAACCCTATTGCACCAAAGTATTTGAATGAGACTAGTAAATTACCTGACACTGGATGGTGAGATTTTGTTTTGGTTGTTGCGGAAAAAGTACTAAGATATATAAACTGTCCCATTTACCCTCAAGAACCAGGGTAGCATATAATCTTCAGAAAAGGACCATCCACATCCGTTCAACTGTCAGGAGAATCAGTTTTGAGGTGAAATTGCAATTTGGACTGCAGACCAGCATCTTGCATGCCATATTAAATAAAACATCACATTATGCTTAGATAGAGGAGGAAAATGTCTGAGAAAATTTAGCAGAGTCACAGATGTCAGTTAAACACAAGACAGAAGCTAACTTCCCAAGACATTGTATTATGGCCTATTGCTTCTAAAAATGCATGCATAAGCAAGTGAAATTAAGCCACCAGAGGGCTAGGAACTATTATAAGAAAAAATGATTTGTTTATTTGATCATCAGACCTCTCTAACAACAGCATCTGTGCTGTAAAAAGTAAATCACAATCAAAATGACTTGGTACAATGGCTGAATTTTTCTTGAAAATCAACTACCTTTATCAAGTTCTTGTAAGAAAAAGCTTAGGGTTCAGAATTTCAAACTTTTGAGGACAGATGACAGTAACAACCACATTAGTCTGCTTTCCATTACTGTAAGTAGATACCAGAGATAATCAACTTATAAAGAGGAAAATGTTGTTGTCTATGGCTCACAGTTTGCTTGGGCTTGTGTTGACATAGCACATCATGGCAGGAGTATGTGAGATATGAGGAGGAGGAGGAGAAAGAGAAGGAAGAAGAGACAGGTGTCCTATAACCCTAAAGGTGTCCTATAACCTTAAAGGGCATGGCCTTAGTGACCTAAAGCTTCCCACCAGGCCCCACCTCCTGAAGGTTCCTATCACCTTCCAATAGCAACAAGCTGAGGACAAAGTCTATAACACACGTCAGCTTTGGAGACATTCTGGATCAAAACTATAGAAGCTACCTAAAGAGAAAAAGGCAGGGACAATAGAAGACAAGCTTTCATGTTCCATCAAAGCCACTGGCCTCTCCTGCCTAAGAGTTTTTTTTTTTTTTTCAAGGCATTTCTATTGGATGGTGGGGGTATAAATGCTTGCCATTCCCAAAGCTTTGGGGTAAGGTCAGATGGAAGTGAGGCAAGAAGTTGTTCCCACATCTTTATTTATGAAACATATTCCTCTGTGAGCAGCCAGTCACTGTGTGGGCACTTCTTAACCCTGTTCTTTCCCACTCACTGCCTGTACCAACAGCAAGAGGACACCTGGAGGTAATGGTTCCATGGCCGACAAAACTCTTGGCTTGCTGAGAAAGATTAAGCAGCTTCTACTTTTTAAAAAGCACATAAAAGGCCAATAAATGGGTGCCTCCTTGTTCCTCCTCAGGGGAAACTCAAGGCCCAGGCCTGGGAGAGACAAGTTTGATAGATTTTCAATTAGAGCAAGGGCTGCTGTGATCAATCCCCCAGAACAACGCATCATTTGGCATGAAAATGTGCATATTTCCTGTGCTCTGATGAAGACTTTATCTCCTTAGGTCCAGGAGGAGGAAGAAAAGCTTGACTGATCTTTCTGATGGTGGCATTATTGAAACTTTCTATCTCCCACCATTCCATTTCTCTCTTAGTCTAGTGCCCTTTTTTATTGGATGGTGAAGAAAGAGCCTCGTTGCCTTAAACTTATGATCCATTGCCTCGATTTAGTATTCTATTTACTCAAAAACATATCTATTGCCCAGAACCTCTGGCTATATGCTAGAAATACAGATGGGAAAAATATGACTCTTATCAGCTTAAGTGCTTGCTTTAAAAAATAGCCCAAAGCATTATCTAGCAGAAACTATCAGACATCATATGCAATGTGTTGTATCCCAGGTAAAAAAAAAAAAAGTTCAAGAAAGTGGGAAGGTGGCCAGAAATGGTGTTGTTGTGTTTGGCAAGGACACAGGTAAAATCCAAGTACTGAGGCTATCAAATAACCCATGTGGGTAAATCTTTGTTCCTAATTATTTTCTTCTTGATGCAGTTGTCCCATTTACATGCTGGCTCTGATGAATTATACTAATGTTTCTGAATGGTACCAGAGTGCTTACAACATATATTTATAGAAAGCTCATTTATTCACTATATAATCTCTAGGGGAGAGGGCTTGACTGATGGTATTTAAATCCGTACATGAGCATATGTAGCTTTCTTTTTCTTTCTGAGGGAAAATACATAGGCATTTCTATTAATGGCCTATAAAGTCAGACATTTCAGGTAAAGAAATACAACTGGAAAAGCCTAAGTTTTCCAAAGAATATCTTCTGTGAAATCTAAAACTTGAAAACGTGTGATTTTCTAAACAGTTCAGCTGAACTTCTGGTGACCTCAGAGAGAAAGGCAGTGGGTAGAGATCATCAAAACATCCAGGTCTAAGGAAGCCATGATCTTCAGGGACAGCAATGAGGAAATGAAACCAAAGAATAAGAACTCCTGGAGGCCATCAAGCCCCTGTTTAGCATCAGGTCTGACAAGCAGGTCTCAAGTTCTTAAATGCCTGTGGCAGTGGGTGCTGTGAAAACAGAACATCACAGCTTTTATCCTTGCCCTCCTGGTGGTTATGAAGTTAGAGATAAACTTACCATTTTGTTTTTTCTCTGAATTACCATTTGGAAAAGAAATAGGGGTGAACTTTTTCTAAGACTCTTCTGATTCTCGAAAGCCTATAATTACCACTTTAATTGGCTGGCCAACTATCCAGGTTCTGTTAGTGTTTAGGAAGCAAACAAGTACTAGTTAAGAGAAAAAAGGACATTCACTGCAAAAAGAGAGACAGAGAGAGAGAGAACCATTCTAAATTAAGGCAAATTCATGAGCCTGATGTAGGTGAGAGAGAAAGAAAGAAAAAAAGAGAAAGAGGACTAGAGAGAGGAGGGAAGGTGGGAGGGGAGAGAACAGAAGGAAGGATAGGGAAGGGAAGAAAAAGGGGAAGGGAAAGGGAAGGGAAGGACAGAGGAAGGGAAGGGTTTTGCAGCGAACCAGCACTCCATTAAGAGTACTGAGTGATCTACTGGTTTGGAATGCTGAGCGGGAACTCTCTGTCCAGATATAAAGTCTTTTCAGCAGTTGTTCCTCCAACAGTTAAGAGTGAGACTTGAGACCAGAGCCCCTCCTGGCCTTCCCACTGAAGATGTAGTTAAATCTAAAGGAGAGAAGTCCTTCTGAAATACACAATCAGATTGTTTAAAATGAGTCATAAAAATATGCTGAAATACATGGGAAAGCACAGAGGGAAAAACACATTGTGTATAGAGAAACAGACATACATAGACATTCAGAAATAAAGCAAGCTAAAAGACAATGGATTGACACCTTTAAAGTCCTGGGGGGCAGTGGTGAGCCTTTCAATCTACAGTTTTATGGCCAACAAAACGCCATTCAGAAATGAAGAGGAAAAGCCAAGTCAGCTTTCCATCTCATCCCACATTTTCTGGCTTCATAATTGTTTTTTGTGGTCAAAACTGACAAAGAGATGCAAAGGACCTAGAACATCCAGACAACTTTGAGTAAGAAGAACAAAACTGGACCACTCAAAGGTACATTGTTTCAAAACTTATTTTAAAGTTCCAATAATTATAACTGTGTGGTGTTGGTGGGAGACAGACATATGGATCCATGCAACTGGCTAGAGTCCAGAGATAGGTCTGCTTTTGTCCATTTGTTAACACATGTTAAGCAATTCAGTAGCGAAAGTGCGATCTTTTCAACAAATGGTGTTGGGATGACTGGATACTCATGGGAAAAGGAAAACAACTTCAAGTCTTTACCTCACACTCTATACAAAAATTCATTGAGAATGGATCATGGACCTAAGAGTGAACGTTAAAACTATAAAACTTTTAGGAGAAAAGATAGTAGAAAAAAATCTAAGTGACACTGACTTTTACAAAGATTTCTTAAACAAAATACAAAATCACAAACTAAAAAAGAAACAAGGTCAATAAATTGAGCTTTATCAAATCTAGAATGCCTTTAAAAGACATTAAGAAAATGAAAAAGACAGAATGGAAGAAAATATTAGTAAAATATACACCCTACAGAGGAATTGTATATTGATCATATAAAAATATTTCTAACTCAATAATAAGACAAACAAGCTACTTGATCAGAAGAGAGACTAGGGTGGCAAATAAACCCCTGAAAAGGTATTCAACATCACTAGTCATTTGGGAAATATAATGTAAAGCTATACTGACTACTGCTGTACATCAGCAGGAATGATTAAAGTTCTGCCTATTGCAAGTGCTGGTCAGGATGTGGAGCACCTAGAACTCTCATATGCTATTCATGGGCATGCAAAAAGAGTACAGCCACTCTGAAGAACATTTGGCAGTTTCTTTGAAATGCATACATATAGTTATGATATAACCAGCCGTTCCACTCCTAGGTATCTTCCCAAGAGAAATTAAGTGTGTGTTTCCATAAAGACTAACAAATAAATTCTGTTACAGCTTTATTTGTAGTAGCCAAAAAACCCCCTGAAAAAACAAAATCAAATGTCAAAGCCAGGCATGGCAGTATATACAGATAGATAGTCCCAGCTACTTGGAATACTGAGGCAGAAGAATTTCTTGTGCCCAGGAGTTTGAGATCAGCCTGGGCAACATAGTGAGAGCCCTATCTCAAAATCAAACAAAGAACCCACAAACAAAGAAATCCAATGTCCGTCAAATCATGGTATAGGTATACAATGGAATCCTATCAATAATAAAAACGAATGAACTTGTGTGTCAATGCACACAATAACATTGATGGATCTCAAAATAGTTTCATCCAGCAAAAAAAGACAGACAAGAGTACATACTGTATGATTCATAGAAAATTCTAGAGAATGTGCAAATTGATACAAATTGGATCAGCTCTCTGGAAGGCAACTTGGCAATATGTATAAAAGAATTTAAGTGCACTAGCCTTCAGAATGACAACTATACAGAAGGGAATTTATCTTCTAAACATGTAAAGTATTAGTATATAAACAATCTAATTAAAAATGGACAAAAGACTGAGTATTTATTCAAAGAAAATATACAGATGGTCAAACAAGCACATGAAAAGATGTTCAACGTCACTCATAACTAGGAAAATACAAACCAAAATCACAGTAAGATATCATTTTACTCCAGTTAGGATGGCAATTGTAAAAACAACAACAAAACAACACAAAGTAATAAGTGTTGGTAAAGAATGTGGAATAATGTGAACTCTCGTGCATGGTTGTTGGAAATGAAAAATGGTGTATTTGCTGTGGAAAACAAGATATCAATTCCTTAAAACATTAAATATAGAATTATCATATGATCCAACAATTCCATTCTGGTTATATATCAAAAGAATTGAAGGTGAAATTCAAGCAGATATCTGCGCACCCTGTTTATAGCAGCATTATTCAAAATGGCAAAAAGGTGGAAGAAACCCAAATGTTTGCTGACAGGTGAACAAATAAACAAAATGCGATATACATATAAAATGGACTATTATCTAGTCTTTAAAAGGTTCTGGCATATGTTAAACATGGAGAAACTAAGAGAACATCATGTTAAATTAGAGAACCCAGTCATAAAATGAAAAACACTGTATGCTTTACTAAGTGTGAGGAACCCATGGTAGTCAGATTCATAGAGACAGGAAGTAGATGCTGGTTCCCAGAACTGGAAAGAGAGAAGAAATAAGGAGTTATTCTTTAACAGGTATTTTGCAAAGTGGGAAAGCTCTGGAAATGGAAGTTCATGACTGCACAACAATGTGAATGTCATTGAACTCCATGTTAAACATGGTTAAAATGGTCATTTTTATCCTATGCATATTTTACCCTAACTACAAAAGGAAAAAAGTATTCCTAGTAAGCTGTTCTCTGCAATGTCATATATAATAGGAGAAAAAACAGAAACAACCCAAGTACCTGTGAAATGAGGCTGTTATGAAAATTACAACATATTTAAAAATCGTAGCCATTAAAAAAATCGGATAGTTGTCTAGAAACTGATAGGAAATAAGTTCCAAAGTGTATTTATAACATGGAAAAGAGCAAGAGGAATAACAGTGTGTGCTCCCAACTGTGTAAATAAGAAGGGGAGAGGGCCTGGGATTATATTTATACACAAGACACACACACACGCACACACGCACACACGCGCGTGCACACACGCACATACATGCACATACATATAGTTTCAGATGCAGAGAACATTTCTGGAAAGGTACATAAAGAATTGACACCAATAGTTGCCTCTGGGAAGGGTGAGAGAAACATCTTTTTCTTCTCTGAATTTTTACCATAAGCATGCAGAGCTTTTTAATTTAAAAAAGTTAATTAAAAAACCCTTGGTCACCTGCACACTAGAGGACTTCCTCCTTTCATAGCTTGGGGGAAACTTCACTCCCCCCCTCAGATGCCCTTGCCTTAGTACCTCCCTCCCTCACCCTGCTCCTCAGAGCACACAGTCCTCCTCAGAAGCCTCTCAGGCCTCTGACCACCAGAGATTCCTTTGCTCTTCTCCTCTTCTTACTCATCCGCCTCCTCCTCCTGGGAAGGTGGCGATGCTTGCTGTCGCTGCTTCCTCCCGGTTCCGGTTCCACCCTCCTCAGTCTTCCGCAGCCTGGCTTCTGCTCTCTTGACCTCCCAGACTGCTGTCACCCAGCCCTGGAAATTGCTGTCTTTGTGCCAAACTCCAAAGCTTTACTTGGTGCTGCTTTTCCTCCCTGACTTCCTGGCAGCATTTGTCATCTCTCCACCCCTGAATTCTATCTTCTTCCTTTCGTGGACCATAAGTACCAGAGGTCTAAGAACTGGTTGGGGTTCCAGCATCACCACCACATTCTCTGTACCGCACAACACCTAGCATATAGCACGGTCTCAGTAAACATTTTCTGGATGAACCAAGCCCGCCTCCTGCCTGCGCTTGCTCACCTACTCCTTTTCTTCTGCAGATTTTTCTCTTTGCATCTGACTGTGTATCCTTCAGTGCTCATGCTTTGCCCCCCTTTCCTTCTCTGTGTGCCTTTCCTCATATAGCCATTGATATGTTGGTTTCAAATGTTTCTGCTCTAGTTCCTATCTCCAGTGTTCCATAGCAGCCATTCCTTGGGTGGCTTACCACTATTCAGAGTCAAGAGCTTGTCTCTACTTATCTACTCCTCCCAAGCAGTGGCCTCTCCACTCTCCAGGAACGTGTGATTGCTACCTCAGGCCATTGCTCTATGCAACCAGACGTCTGAGGTGCCTTTCACAACAAAGTCTCTGCCCCTTCTTCCCCCTCCTTGCCCACTGCTGCCTCCCCGGTACCAGCTTCTGTCTCTCTAACCTACTTGCTTAGACCAGAACTCCAAGAGGGCTTCCTGTAAAATTCTCAGTTACAACTAAAAATTAAGCAACTCACTTCAAACTAGTTAACTTTGTGTTCTGTGAATTCCCCTTCAATTTTTAAAAGTCAATTAGTAAATAGGCTGTAACATCTTGTTGGTCTCCTCACTGATTGATTAATGAGTTAAATAAAATATTGAACATGTGTTCATTAAAAATATTAAGTTACCTTACCCTTGAGTAACTTGCATAAATATCATAAATGATTCCCCCAAGACATTCATGAAAAAGTCAGCTCAGCATCCAACCTCCCAGGATGTCAATTGGAATAGTCTGTGGTGATGGAAATCATCTACAGCATCAGTCACTGTTCACTGGGGTGGCCACGGAGAGCAGATATGGGTACCGAGAGCTTGCAGTGTGACAAGCTCAACCAAGGAATTGAATTTTTAAATATTAATTAATTAGGCTTAATAGTTAGTAGTTAGGCTACTAACTCTCATATTGGACGGCACAATCTGATAGACACTAAACTTTCTTTCCAACCACTTCCCAAGCCAAATCCAAACTGTAAATAAATTACAAAGCAAAATAAACATATATAATAGGAAGCAGAGTGGTAAATCTTTTGCAAATGGGAAGGGGAGGTGGGGAGGGAAAGGAGACTTAAAAAGAATTAAGATGTGTTATACACATGTACTAACTCCCCATGATAAATGTAATCATTATATATTGCAAACATGTCAAAATAAAAATTAAACAGTAAACTTCTCTAGCCAGGCATGTTTCTTCTCTGGCTTCTAGCACTCAAGATTTTCATTATTTGCAGATTCCTTTCCTCTGATGACCTTTCCTGCTCTACCCTATCTACCACAGCCTGCCCATCACTTCTGTCCAGTCCTTCTCTCACCTTTTCCAAGAAGCTTTACTGACCATCAGTAATTTCACCCTTGCCCAATTCTCAGAAGACTTCATCTCTGCTCACTCTAGTGCTCAGTGAGACTCTGCGCTTGAAGAAGCCATGTCTTCTAGGACCCCTTCTGTAGATGGAGCCCTTGATCAAGAGTGCTGTACCACTCCCTTTCCTCCACCCGTAGCTCATCCCTCCTGGGCCCACTGTTCAGAGCATGGCTGCAGTACAGCAGCAGAGTGGACAGATAACACCCATGAGACCCTATGCTCCCCTCTCTGTTCATGCTGACCACTGTGATGTGCAAATGAGCATGTATGTTTATATGAAAAGACTCCCCTGAGCTTCTATATCTAGGAGAAAAATGTTTAATAGTGTTGGACATGGTGCTTTTATTTTTGTCTAATGAGAGATTTCCTTTTCAGTTTTTCCTTTTCAGTTATTTAGTGTGTCCCACTAATGATGCATTGGGCAGTGTGGAGAATGCAAATGCAATCCAAGAGGCCTCGGGTAGAGCTGTGCTTAGAGCCAAGAGAGTGTGAAGCCTGGGGCACTGGGACAGCCAGGGAGTGGCATTTGTTGTCGGGTCGGGGTGGGGTGGGGTAGAGGATAATGAAGTGTCTTGTGCAAAGGGATTAATAAATCTGCATTTAAATTTGAGGACTTTCAAAAGTAGAGGCTGATACTTGGTAGCTTAAAGCAATCTCTGAGTGCCAGGTAGGAAAACATAATAAATTAATGCATACAGAGAACCTGAGAACTTGGAAAGGTGTATCAGTCTTTGATCATGGTGTCTCTTCTCATTTTAGCCATTTTTTGTTCAAAGGTGTACTAGCTATCCAAAAAGTCAGTGAAAAGAACTAGGAGTTAATCAGACCCTCACTAAATACTACTACTAGGAAAAATTATTATATTAATAAGGAGAGGGATAAGGTAAAGGAGACAAAGAAGAGAAAGAAGGAAGAGGAGAAGGAAGAGGGAGAGGGGAATGAATATTAAGAATAGTAGCTGTGCTAAATATCATAACTGACTATGATAAATGTATAGTTTTTCACCTCTCTGTGGTTTCAGTTGTTCTCAATTAATTTTGGGGGTTGCTTTTCTAAAACTTCCAAGGGAAGAACATTTCTACTTGCGGTTACAGATAAGTATCTGAAATTTGCAGACCCTGCCTGACTTTGCAGTCAAAATTATAGTGCCCAGAGCAGATAAACACAGATAAACACAGTTAATTCCCCTGCAGAATTGTGTCTTAACAAAGCTCATTCTCTCTGGATAAGTGTAACTCCAAGCTTTAGACGCCAGTGGCTCCAGGAGATACAGAAACATTCCTGTGATTAGACCTATGTTGTGGGCATAACAATCCTCACCTTTATGAAGATGAAAGAAAACTCACGCAACTGCTTGGCAAAAGCTTACATTGACAGTGAAGATTAGAGGGAGTTGGCAAAGGAGTGGTGAGGGCCTCTGTGGGTTGTGACCCTGGAGACTTGGATCAGCTTCCTCAGCTTTGAGTGGTTTTTTGTAGGCCTGCCTCATGTCCTGGGAGCAGGGGTCACACTCCACAAAAGAGCAACTAGAGACAGGAAGGCTTCACCCCAGTCCTCTTCCTATGCAGGAGCTGTAGAGGGAGACATGCAGGCTGGATCAAGTTTACATTGCAATTATAGCCCACACATGCAAGTGGAAAATGAAATTTAAGGAGATACTGAAGGAACAGGTATTGTGAAAAATAACATAAGCCCTCGGGCTTGGCTCCTTTTTTACACACACACACACCTGGAATGACCATTTCTAATACTCCTTTCTCCTCACATAAGCAAATAATACAACGAATATATTTCTCTAGCTCTAGCTCAGTTATTGATTTCTGAAAAGGGCACAGTGACTGGGCAGGGGGAGGTTGCACTGATCAGAATTGGAGTGATCAGAATGCGGAAGAGCTAGAAGATGGACCAGTCCATGGAGAAGAAAGCTACACTTCAGTGGAGAAGAGCAGGTGGGCTAGTCCATCCAGAGAGCAAACAGAAAGCAATCAATGCAGCCACCAGGCACCTGGTCCCCTCCTCTCGTGTCATTCAGGACCCAAAGTGCCTGATCTGACCCGAGGCCCAGGCTGTGCCTGCCAGTGCTGCTCATAACAGGAACCAACACAGGAGAAGACAGAAGAGCTAGGATGTGGGGTGCCAGGACTCCACAGAATCCTGTCAGCTACCTCGGAAGATGATACTATTGTGTCCTCATCCTCCAGATGAGCCAAACCTACTCAGGGAAGTTCTGCCATTTGCTCAAGTCCACAGCTGCTAAATGCCAAAGCCAGGACTCAAACCCAAGGCAGCTGGAGTTAAGGCCCCTGCTTGACACCCTGTGCTGTGTGATGTTCAGGGAATGCCTCTGAGGGCTCTGGGTACTCTGGCCTAAGCCTTGGCATCACCTTGAGTGGAGAGATTGTCCCTACCATGCCCTGTGCCTCAGGCCCTCCCTGGGCTGCTGGAAGGTTGATCCTGGTTGGATGTGTGTATCTGAAGTAATCCTGCCTCAATTTCTCTGCCACTGGATGAAGTTTATAATTTCCTCTGTCCTTTATCTATCTTCTGAGTCCTGCCTCCTCAGGGAACGTTTCTTGGCAACTCTAGCCTCCAACCCCCATTACCCTATTCATTTTCCCTAATAATTCAATGCAAGGACGCACTGTCTACATCCCATGCTGACTCAGCACAGTCTTCCTTAAACCATTGCTCGCCTCTTCATGCCCAGCCAGGAGGCACTGAGAGGGTGGGGTCTGTCCCCTGAGACCTATGCTGCTCCATACGGCAGGCAGCCACTAAACATTTGTAGCTCTTGGGCTCTTTCAGTGTGGCTAGGTTGAATTGAGATACACTACAGGTAAAATATCTCATTAATAATTGGTTCGTATGTATTCCATGTTGAAATAATAATGTTAAAAATTTTGCCTCATATCAAATACATTACTAAAATATTTTCACTTATTTCTTCTTATTTTTTCATGTATCCATAAAAAACTATAATTTCATATGTAGTTCACATTAATTTCAACAAGACAGCTCCAACTTTGGCCCAGCCTCTCCCTTCTCCCTCTGGGCGTCCACCCGGCGCCTACCGGGCGAATGCTGCAAAGCCTGGCTCAGCTGTGTGTCCAGCTCCTCCCTAGATCTCAGGGGCTCAGACTGTCCGGGACAAGACTCTGGGGCCAGGGAGTCAGCCCACAGCCCCGTCAAGGACAGGCTCTAGGCATTCCTGGCTCAGCTACCCCACCAGCACCTCCAGCCTTACAGGCAGGGTCAGAGGAAAGACAGGCACAGGGCAGCATCGGGTTAAAAGCCAAAAACGTCTGCAGGAGGCTCTTAGAAACTTTGCCTCCAAAGGAGTTTTAAATAATGAACAAGGGAAATAAAAACTCAATTTGCAAAAATAAAAAAAGAGAGAGACAAATTAAACTAAATTGAAAAAAATAACTTCTAAGGGCCGTCAAACACCAGAAGAGAATTTGTGAAAACAAACCCCTTTCAGGGGTTTACCGGATAGATTGATTTGGTGATAAGGGGCTCCAAAAGCTATTTTCTCAGCTTCAGCAGAAGTTAACCACCTCAGAATGCCTCAGTATTTAGCTCTGCAGCTGACAGCAAGCATGTCGGGGAAAAGCAAGATAAATGAATGAACACACTGGATCAGAGCCCCTAGCAATCTGTACAGCTCTGTCCCCGAGGGCCCTGATTAACACCAAGGGCAGTTTAGAAGTCTCACATTGTTATTCTTGGAGCAGGACTGCAGCCAAAGTTCAGTGACATGGAACCTGTTGTCAGCAGCCCCACAAATGGACAGGAAAGTTTTAATTGGGTTTTTAGTCAGGCAGACAAAAAGGGAAAGGGGTTGCTTTAAAAAACAAAAACAAAAACAACTCCTGAGAGCTACTTCTAGCTCCCAACCCCCAAAACATACATTCAGTTTTCACTCGTTTTTTTCCTCTGGGTAGAGAACAAAGCAAAATCCTTTATTTATGTTCCTTACCCTGAGACCTAGCCAATGATACACTTATAAACATTTGTTCTTGCAGGGGAAAAAAAGAAACTTAATTTCTTTTGTGACACTGGTACAACTCCACTGTGTTTGAATATTTTTGAGAGGAGCATAAAAGCTCTGTCTTCAAAGACTGGCTTGTTCCTGCTGTTTGTGGGAATACAGGCACTCTCGAAAACATGTCTGGATAAAACTCACAAATTCCACATGATGATTCTGTTCTCTTTGCCCTCCCTCTGCCCAGCCCCCCTGGGTAAATTACTAATTTACCATCAGATCCCAAACCACAGATATATGATATTGGGCCACCAGCCATGAGGGAATGAGCCGCGCCTTTTATCAAAGGCTAAAGGTTTGAAGGTCTTGATGAATTCACAAGTCTGAGTGTGTCCCTGGTTCTAGTCATTCAGTTTGCCCAGGGTGGTTGTCATTCTGACTTCTGTCCAACCTCAGGAATATTTCAGAGCAAAATTCACTCCACTCATTCCTTCATCAGTCAGCAGACTCAGATGGAGTGATGACTACTCTGTGCTCCTAGGAGATGCTGAATGAGCCAGCCTCATTGCTCCTGCAGCAGGGTGGGCTGGGGCAAGTGTGAAGGCTGGGGCCCAGGCTTGAACTTGAACACCAAAGACCTCAGCTTGGGCTGACCCAAGGGCTGATGGGACTTTTATGATCCATGATGCTGGTGTGTGAAATGCATCCTCCATTAGCGCATGGGTGGACTCTAATTTCTTGTTTAGAATCAAAGTACACTTAGCAGGTCATAAATTTGAGAGACAGTAAAATGTAGTGGTCATGTGTGCAGTGTCTAGAGGCAGACAGAAGTGGGGTCAAATGTCAGCTCCTCCAGTTACTAGCCATGAGACCATGAGTCATTTATTACCTTCTCTGAGCCTGATAGTCCTCACCTGTAAATGGAAAATAATAGCACCTGTTCTTGTTTCTCAGAGCAATGCTGCCCACCAGAAATACACTAAAAGCCACAAGGTAAACCATGCATGTCATATTAAATTTTCTAGTAACAAATAAGAAGGAAAAAATGGAAACAAAGCTTATGTACATGGGGGGTGGAGGGGTTGAAGGGAGGGCAGGGGAATGGGAAAAAATAAGAATCAAGATATATCATGTACAGGCACAAATTCTCAATGATGAATGTGATCATAAGTATACCTTAATGTACCAATAAACTCAATAAGAATTTAAAAAAATTTCTAGTAACAATACCTTAAAAAGTAAAAAGAAAAATAGGTAAAATTAAATTATATTTTACCTAACACAATAGATTAAAAATAGTCATTCAAGGCTTTCAGCGTTCTGAAATCCGATGTCAATGTTATCCTTGGAGCACAGCTCTGCGGTTCAATGAGATAAATCAACACAAGCCCAGGCACAGAAATTCAATAAATGCTCCTCACTGTGATTCTTCTTAAGAAGTCTTCTGAGGAAAATGTGACAAAAGGAGTCGGGACTTTCTTTCCTCGCAGTTCTGGGGTGAGTGAGACAAGTTAAAGCCCACCCACAGGCCCCCCTAGTGTACTTTGTACCTAGCCAGGTCTTACAGGATGAAATAAACCCATAATAAGTAACTCCAGCATCCCTGACTCCAAGAAATTTCCAGATTAGCTGATGAAAGGGACTAAAGTTTCACAGAAACTTATATTAAAAGTGAAAGACGTTATCTAGGCTTGGTGGTGCATGCCTGTAATCCACACACGTGGGAGGCTGAGGCTGAAGGACTACAAGTTTGAGACCAGGTTGAGCTACCTAGTGAGAGCCTGTCTCAAAAACAAAAAGAAAAATAAATTAGCTAGAGAGTGGAAGTGACTAATTCAAGGGAGCAAAACAAGCCCAGGGCCAGTGATATTTGTTTGACATAATTGGTTAATTCAGTGCTGTTTTAAGGACTGAGGGGTGTAAGCAGGAAGGGTAGGGGCATGTAGGGCCGAAGCTCTAGTCCTGAGACTTGAGGAGAGAGGATGAGACTCCTAGGAAAAGCCACTTGTGTTGGAGCCCTTCCTCGTTCATCAAAATTCCCAGTCCCAGCCCTGTGCTGGGAAGTGTCCTTGATAGTGTTGGGTATCTCACATGTCACTGCATCAAATTCCCTTCAGTAGGGCGAGTTTTCTCCACAATGTGACCATGTATTCTTTAGCTCAAATCCTTGCCATGTTAGTGGACAGTGTGGCCATGTCTATGGGTGAGATGTTTGGGATCAAGGAGCCCCCATATTCTACTGCTCTGAGCAGGCCTAGTAGACCACCAGGCAGGCACCTTGCTCTATATCCAGCAGCTTAAGCATCACTTTTCTTATTTGGGGGCAATGTTTCCTTGGTTTTATGTAAGTTCTAAAGAGATAATAATCCCTTATCAGCAACCAACTAGAAAGACCAGGCAACTGTGAAGGGAGGGATGGTGCTGACACCAAACCAAGCAACCAATGGAAACCCAGCTCATTAAAAGGTGTGCAGACCATTTATTGTACCCTGCTGCCTGGTAAAGATATGTTCTGCTGAACCATGAATCAGTAGGGTACTCTGTAAATCACAAAGGGGCTATTTGATCCCCACAATCACCCTGCTTTACAGTGGAGGAGACATCGCAGAGACCTTTCTGACTCAGGCCTCTGGCCATGAGTCTAACACAGACAAGATATATTTTTTCTTTTTTCTTTTTGGTAATTGTTTAGAACTAGATTTGAGGTACCAGATCTGACAAAGAATGTTCGCATGTGAATTTTCGTGCAAAACCCTACAAAGTATAAACACGAATTCACATTGAATTATACATGTAATAAGCTTTATTGAAAAGAGGAAGAATGGCCCAGTGTGGTGGCACACAGCTATAATTCCAAGTACTGGAGTGGCTGAGACAGGAAGATCGCAGGTTCAAGGCTGACCTGGGCAACTTGGCTAGACTGTGTCTCAAAATAAAAATGGCCCAAGGATGTAGTTTACAGAGAAAGCACTTGCCTAGCATGTGCAAGGCCCTGGGTTTAATGCCAAGTACTGAAAAAGAAAGGAAAGAGAGAAAGAGAGAGAGAGAGAAGGAGAGAGAGAGATCTGTTCCCTTCTTATTTGGCTGGATCTAGGAAGTCATTTTACAATATAAAAGCTGATAAACAAGAGAAACTCTACAAATTTTATTAAATTTACATATATATGGAGATCTTTAAAAGAGAATGAAGTCCAAAAAAATGACCGAAGTGTGATATTTTTATATTTTTTAGACAAAGAACAATAAATTTGTGAAGGAATGACAGGAGAAATGGAGCTCTGGACTAGGGTCATGAAATCTAAGGATTTTACTAAGAGATATGGGGGTAGGGGTGCCGAAGTTAGTGGAAGAAAGCGGTGCTTCAGAGTGTTTATTTGGGTTCATTTCAGCCTTACTACAAGTCTGTGGTGATCAAAGCTATTTTCCTTCCTAAATATGAGATGGACACTCCCCCCCACCCCCAAAAAGAACCTTTGTGTCTTTTAGGGAAAGACAGGCCAAATGGCCCTTTCTGAACTTATAGTTTCTCAAGTGATTGTGGCTTAAAATAATCAACTTCCGAATTTGGCATATTTTGAGATGGCACACAGGGAGGCCTCCATTTCTCAAGGTTAACAGCTCAATAGAAAAACCTGATTAGAGCAAAAGCTCTGCCCAGTCCCCCTCCTTCTCCTCCCTGGAGAGTATGGAGTGGCCGAAAGGTGCAGGCTGGACCCTAGATGGTGACCCCGGGGTCCCTAGGGTCCTTGCTCAAAACCCAAGGGACTTTTCTAGGCAATATTGTACTTTGAGGCAAGGTGTCCGAGTGAATGACTGGATGCATGGCCACCCCTGCCTAGGTAGGATGACATGAGCTGCCTAGCATGTCCCACCTTGTTCTAAGGTGTCCTGGAGTTCCTAAGCAACTGTGAAACCCAGGCCCTCTCACGCTCCACCCTCTTCCATGCATTGGTTGTTTAACCCTGAAGTATTCATTGGGCATTTGCCATGGGGGCTCAGGACTGTGCCCTCCAGCTCTGAGCAGACCTCTGCCTCTGTCTCCTCTTGGGCCAAATCACATTGCACAATGCCAACAAATCGATTTTCTAAAACACTGCTGTTATTTTGTCATCCTGACATTCAAAGTTGTCCTACTTTCTACCACGGAGTTCTTTTAAATATCAGCAACCCATTTTCAAAGTGCTTCCTGTAGAATAACAATATATGATGACCTTGGGTGCTGAGTTGCCAGCTTTGTGCTCAGAATCCTTTGGGAATCTTCCTCAGGGGCTGAGTCTCTCCTACCAGCCACAGAGACTCAAATCCTAACCAGAGGACTAGTGGGCAACAGATGCCATGACACCTCCATTGTCCTCTATAAAAGAAGCTTTGTCCCACTGCCTTGTGTCCTGGGGCTGCTGTAGCAAGTACCGCAAACTGAGTAGCCAAAAACAATAGAAATGTGTTCTGCACAATTCTGGGGACAAAGGCCTGAAATTCAGGCCCTGCTCCCTCTGAAGTCTCCGGGGAAGGATCTGTTTTAGTTCTCCTAATTTCTGGTGGTTCCTGGGCCTGTGGCAACTCCAGTCTTCACTTGGCATTGTCCCTGGTGTTTGTGTTGGTTACTGAGTTCACATTTCCTTTCCATAGGACACCATTTGCATTGGATCCCATGGCCCACCTTAATGACCTCAACTCACCCGGATCACTCGTATGAAGACCCTGTCTCCAAATTAGATCGAATCTGAGGTGCTGGGGCTTAGGAATACAACACATCCCCTTTAGGGGACACAATTCAACCCATAACATCTACCCAGAAGCATCCTGGCAGAGGAGTGGGGTGGAAGGAGGGCAGCTCACCTTCCTCTCCTCTTCCAAAGGAACTTTCAGCTTCTTAAAGCGAACCTTATATCCCAAGCATCTCCATTGCAGAAGAAGGTCTCCTCTGTCTTTATATTTCTATAAAGGGCACCCCATGAGTGATTTCCCCAAACAAAGAAACCATTTATCCCCTAGAAGTTTTGATTCTACCACTTTTTAGAAAATGGTCATTTTGGACTTTTGGCAAATTGAGTTTTTGGGTTGCTTTTTGCTTTTAGTCCCATAAGGTTTTTAAACTTTTAAGGCCTATGCTTCTGCTTGGGTACTCTATAACAGTAATAAAAATTCATTTTGTTAAGTTCCAATGATTTATATTTTTGAATATAATGAAGTCTATCAATGAAAATAAAGGGCCATTTTTTTAATGAAAAAAATCTCAAATCTGGGTTTACAGGCGAAAATGGCAATCTTAATCAGCTTCAGCATGTAATTTCTGTACTTGATTTAAGTTGTACAAAAATGGAGACAATCTTAATTCATACAAGTAAAACTGATACAGCTTCGTAGTTCGTATTGCAGTCTCAGAATTGTTTTCTATTCAGCAGCTACAACCAGAGTTTCATTCAGATAATTGATCTGATAGCACAAGTTAACCCACTGGAGGTCGAAAATGTGTTAAAATTTAGTGTAAACCAAATTTGTGTGTGCTGGTGTAATTGTATTACTGTTTAAAATATGTAATTTAGAAAATTAAATTTAAATTATTTACAGAACTCCTGGGGCGCTCCGTGGTGCCCTGCGGATCTTTGGAAGAGCATAATTAGGAAATGTCTGGCCTACTCAGCCAGGACCAGGCTCATCTGCATTTCTCTCTCCTTTCAACCACATTCCCCTCAGTGCCCTCAACACACGCTTCCAGCTTCAAGGGCCTGCCTTGTCAGATCAAGTTCAGTGCCAAGGTGTTTTCAGGTTTTTGTTTCTGCTGCTCCCTGGCCTGGAGTCCCACCTCTTCCCTGACTTGAGGGCTGCCCATTTTTCAGGCTCAAGTCCTCCATCCATTTTCTACCTGCCACTGCTTGCTGGCTGTCAGATACCTGCTGGAAACCGAAGCTACAAAGTGAGTAGCTACAAAAACAGTCAGGCCACAGTCCCATCCTGTGGCTGTGGACAGGCGTTAGGATACAGGAGGGTGCTGGCAGATCAGCAAGGCCCCAACTCCAAGGCCTCCAGTACACCATGCTTTCTGCAGGCTCTGAGCTTAAGTTGCTACCACTTTTACACTTTGCTGTTCATAGACTTGATCCAAATCCTTAGCTCTCTTTCCACCACCCCTTCCCAATTTATTTAGTGGTAGAAGCTCAAACACTTTTGCATGTCCCTCAGTGCCAGACGATGATAGGCATGCATGTATTCAGGTAATTCTTGTTGGCTAATGTTTCTGATCAATAGGATAAGAGAAAAGGTAGGTGTAGGTGGTGTGAGAGGAGGGGGCCATTGTAGGAAGGAAGGTGCCCAGGTGAGCCCAGAAGGCTCTGCAGTATGCACAGAAGGTCCCATTAATCTCCCCTGCATGGCATACCATAGGGACTATCTGGTTGTGCTTTTATCCCTGATCTTTTATGGTATGGTGTTGTTCCACCTCCTTCCTTCTCTTGTATGCCCTTAGATTCTAAACTTCAGAACAGATGTGACCGGTCAGCCCAGAGCCAGTGTTATTCTGGTAAGCGATTAACAAAAGCCTTTATCTGTAGCGCTTGCCAATTTCTGTGGTGTAAATATCCCACCATAGTGAATTTCAAACTACCAAGGTCACTTCACTGAACAGGGGGCTGTGAAGAGATTCACACAATTGGCCTATGTAGCTGGCTAAAGCATAGCACTCTTGGAGTTAACGTTCCGTGCAAGGAAGGCTCTCAGTCAAGGAAAGCTCCTATAATCAAATAGGACACTTGGTCTTTGATTAATTTCAATTGCACTGTCAAAAAATAGAATATACAAGGGCTTATTCATAGTACAAGACAGAGAGACAGCCTAATGCCTCCCTTCCTTCTAACTGTCTGTTTTGATGAGTAAATAATGACTGACTGGCTTACAGATGAGACAGATCAAAACGGAGAACAAGATGCTGTGCTTTGCAGGACTCTGAAGGTCCCGGCTCTCAAGTGTCTCATTACATTTGCACTCTAGAGCTCGTTATAAGAAACAGCAATGCTTCTGGAAGTGGAATGTACAGATTGGCCCATGGAACTGGGAAAACACAGATTTTAGTCCCATCACTGCCCCATCTCAGATTGCAGTCTACTATAGATCTATGGTAAGGCCCGTGGATGAGAACGAGAATTTAATAACTGCTACTCTACAGAAGGATTTTGGCAAGAGATATGAGGATGTTCAAGCAACAATCTACAACTGGCCAGTCTCTGTTCTGGGTGCTGGGGAAACAATAACAAACAAGACAGATGCAGAATTTAAAATTTAAAGAGGAGAAGGTATATTAAAACCTACCTGTGGATGGGAATGGTGGTGCACATCTGTAATCCCAACGCTCTAGAAGGCTGAGGTAGGAGGGTCACAGGTTCGAGCCCAGCCTTGGCAACTTAACAAGACAAAAAGCCAACATTTTATGTTTAAATGAAACATAAAAAGGACAGAGGATGTAGCTCAACGCAAAAGCCCTGGGTTCAGTTCTCAGTACTGCTAAAAAAAAAAAAAAGAAGCAAAATCCTTACCATACCCTCAGGCCATCTACTCATTGTAAGATCCTTCCTCCTTGGCTCACAGTTGGATTTGCCTTCCCAGGCACCAGAGGGCTGACCTTAGCTTACGTGACCCATGGAGCAGAGACCCTGTCCAGGAGTGAGAGCAGAGGACGCTCAGCCCATTGTCTTGCTGTGGGAGTTGGGGAAAAACGAGAAGCTCCAACTCCAAATTCCAGCATTTTTCAGAGGTACATCCCTTGGGAACGAGCAGCACTTCTTCCGAGCATGTCCATCTATCAATAAGAAGTGCTCTCCCAGACTCTACCACCCCAGTGCCCCAATGTCACACCTTTTATGAGGTCACTGCAGCTTTTTATTGGCCTCATCATTTTCCCTTCTCAAGGTCACCAGTGCTTACTCACTGGGAGTAGCTTAATGGTCTGAAGTGAGTTCAAAGGAGTAGGGCTCTCTCGGCTACACTTTAGTGCCGGATTTATGAATGCTGCATGTCAGTAACAGTTGTTGCTTTGACTGATGAGCCAACCTCCAAGAGCAATGAATAAAAGGGGCTTCTATGAGATATTTATTCCAACTTCTCTTTCGATCCCTGAGCCACGTCCACAGTGACTTTGAAATGCAAATGGCAGACACAGTTGTTCTGCATCCAGATGCTCTCCTCAGAAAGCCCTTTGGATTCTCTTTCCCTGCCATGGAGGAAAGAAGCAATGCTCTGAGTACATGCATTTAAAGTCCATCTGTTGGAGTTCTCCTCTGACAAGCATCGTGGTACAGACACGCCTAATTTGTCTTTGCCTTCACCAACACATGGACCCAAATTCCTGAATTGGCTGCTTTGCTTACCTCCTGTAATTAATCTCTGTCTCATTGGGAGAAAAACCCAGAGTGCAACAATGCAGTTTGTGTATTTGCAGGTAGCAGACACCACACCTACCAGAAGTGCATGGACCAAGTTCATTTCCCATCATTAACTCCCTCAGGTTTTAAAGCCCGACAATTGGGAGAACAAAGGAGCCTGTGAACTGCAGCTGGGCCACTAGCTATGGCCTGGGGTGTGGGGGAGGACACAGGGTCAGAGAGCAGTGCATGAGGTGCATGGGGCTACGGGACATTCTGCTGAATGCCCACTTCAGGGGGGACATTTCTCCTCAGCATGTATGCTCAGCTGAGTGGAGCAGGATGGGAGCAGCCTTCACTCAGAGACAGGGGCCACGGCTCCCTTCTGAGTGTAATGGCCTCTCTGTTTTCCGCTTGACTGGCAATTAACATGGCTGCCATACTGGTTTTTAGGAGGTGCTGTTTCCCTTAAGTGAGCTCCATCTGTGAACTGTGCGGAGCTCTGGCACCCACTGTGGGGGGTGGAAATAGCACTGAGGTTGGTCATTAACTTTTTTTGTTGGCAGTTTCTGTTCTCTCCTGTTGCGCAAGAGAATTACATCTGTGGTGGGGTGCACAGGCACACACAGTCCTCCTCTGGCGGCATGGATATTTGCTGCCCTGCTCTGTGCATGCTGCCATCCTCCTTCTGGAAGATGCACTGAGTGTAATCTTTTGACTCCTGGAATTTGTTCAAAGAAAAACAGATGAGGCACACGTGGGAAGAGGGGAGAAAAGGGGGCTTCTCGAAATGGAGGTGTTCATGACTGAAGCCTAACACGTGCAAACTACTTTTTTTGTGAAGGTCAAAGCCAAGTCTCTAGGGAATGTGTTCACATCCTTACAACTCCTCTGGGCCTGACATGCTCAGTGCTATAGGTACCTGTTCTTCCCTTTAGCCTGCTCCTTAATCTTTTCCTGGAGACTCTTATTACGGCCTCAGAAGGATTACTTGCCTGCTATGGTCTGAATGTGTCACTCCACAGCTCATGTCAAAACCTAATCTCCTTTGTGGCACTATAAAGGGGTAGGACCTCTAGGAAAGTGATTAATCCTGAGGCTACACCACCATGAATGGGATTAGTGCCCCATAAAAGAGGTTGAAAGGAGAAACCTTGCTTCTTCTACCAAGGGAGGATGCAGCTAGAAGGACCACCTTTGAAGCAAAGAGAGCCAGTCCGCACCAGACACCAAATCTGTTGACACTTTGAGATTGGACTTTGCATCCTCCGAGACAGTGTACACTAAACTTCTATTGCTTATAAATTATCCAGTCTGAGGCATTTTGTTATCTCATCTCAAATGGACTGAGACACTGCCTCAAACTGAATCTACGAAAATTGCCCTGTGTTTCAATAGAGTGAGCACTGTGCCTCCTCTTGGTGACTCACACGCCCCACTAGCAGACACTTGCTCAGGACATTGATCTGCCCTCTATCTTC
Source organism: Heterocephalus glaber (assembly GCF_053883595.1). NCBI lineage: Eukaryota > Metazoa > Chordata > Mammalia > Rodentia > Bathyergidae > Heterocephalus > Heterocephalus glaber. The sequence continues at coordinate 68,316,455 of NW_028258320.1, forward strand.
CCTGCAGACAATTGGCCCAAAGCAATTGTGTATTGCATTACCACTGCTATGGACTTGTTCAAGTACAGGTTTACAGCCCAGAGACAACAAAAGTTGGCCTTAGAGAGGAGTATCCAAGTCCCAACCCTAACAAGCCAAGATATACCCATTATGGAGCAATTTCCCACACCTCCACTTTCAGTCTTGGTTTATCTCTGGAGCTCTAGCTCCCTATATCCCACTGCCCATAGGAATACCAGGACAGTGCCATAGGGAAGGCCTGGGGTGGTGTTCAGGAGAAATACTGACCACAAACTTCAATGAAATGGCCTATTTATTTGAGTTGTTCCATATGAAGCATGCTAGGTAAGATTCAATTTTTACAACCAAATTTGACTCCCACTTTCTGAGCCCTCAGCCCCTAAAGCAATATGGTACATCACTTGCCAACTCTGTTAGTATCACTATTCCTCCTGTCACCCAGACACAGGTTCACTTTCAGTGCTACCTTTTCTTTATTCTACCTCACACCTCGCCAGTTATCCCACCAGTGCCCTTCCTCATAATTCAGCTGTGTTTCTGCCCTGCCCACGGAGTGCACCTCTTCACACATGCGGAAGACAACAGTAATAACTTCAGGCTTAAGTTGTGTGCCAGTTAATCTTAATGGGTGTCAACTTGCATGGCTTGACACCTGCCCACGGGGTTAGCAAAGCACACTTTTCGGTATGTCTGGGTGGGTCATGGAGGTGTGGCCTTGGGGACCATGTATAGGGCCTCCCCCTTCCTCTCTGGCAGCTTCCCCTGTGCTCTGCTTCCCAGCCACCATTATGCGAGCAGTGTTACTCTACCACCCCCTTCCTCCATGATGCAGTATATTGTGTATTATTTACTTTCCAAAATATAGCATTGAATATTTTTCAATTATCTTTCTAATTTAATTCCATTACAATCAGAGAGACACTTGTGATTTGAATCCTTTCACATTTATTGAGAGTTGTTTTGTAATCCAGAATATAGTCTGTCTTGGTTAATGTTCCACGCAGGCTTGAAAAGGATATACATTGTCCTTGGGTTTGAATGTTCTTCAAAAGCTACTAGGTCAAGCGGGGTGTCATTGCTCCTCACACCTTTTATATCCTTGCTGGTTTTCTGATATTTTTTAGTCTTCTACAATTATTGAGAGAGAAGTGATGAATTGCTTGGCTTTAAATTCAGATGTGCCTGCTTCTCTTTGCAGGGCTTTGGAGTGAGGGTGTATGGAAGTTAGAGGCTGAGTTCTGTCTCCCAACCAGGAGTTGAGAAAGGACACCATGATTGGCATGCAGGAAAGGGAGCAACTTGAGAAAATACAGACTATGAGGTATGAGGAAGGGCTCTCACAGTTGCCAGGTTGGAGGGAATGTGTCTCCCTAAGGACTGATGCTCAGCTGGGCTAGACTCAGGGCCAAATGCCTTCCAGTTCCCTTATCACAGTGGTTCTCAAACAGAGTGTGTGTCTTGACCACTGGAGAGAGCTTGTTAAAATACAGAGCAGAGCACTGACCCCATCCTTAGAGTGTAGGAATCAGTCAGCCCATGGTGGGGTCCAAGGATTTGCAGTTTTAACAAGTTTCCAGGGATGCTCATGATGCTCATGTTCCCAGCAGGCCTGGGAAGCAGCCTTTGAGAAGCATTCTTCTAGAGCAGCAAGTCTTCCTTGCCCTTGGGTCTTACACCTGCTGTCCGTTTGCTTTAAATATTCTCTACCCCTACACATTCCAGCCCTGGCAAACATTTAATCAGCTTCCTTCATCTTTCCATCCAGGCTAGTTGCTTCCTCTAGGTGCTCCCAAAGCCTGTGTACATCCTCCTTGTCATATTAGGTGGTAATTGTACATTACCTGTCATTTCCTCTTCCCCTGCTCTGGACCGCCAATCCATGGAAGAAAGACTCTGCCTGCCTTGTTTGCTATGGACTCTCAGACATGAGTATAAGTTCATACAAACATTGCAGAAACAATGCACAATTCCTCAAAGTTTAAGTGGTTGCACAAGTCTCTCCTGAGCTTCCTCTAAATTCTCTGAATTGAATATTAATCATAATGGCAACATTTAACATATTGGCAAATGGGACCAGAGTCTCCGGAGACCATTTCTTCTTTCTAGGATGTAAGATTGGACAAGATATCCACAGAAGGGGTTGAGGTTTGCAAGAATCTCACACAGGCCTTTCCCTCTCTTTGGAGTTTCTGGTGAATGCAAACATCACATGTCGCTAGGTGCTGTGGCTCCTCTCAGAGGAGCTGTTGCTGTCATTTCCTAGCTCTCGAGGGCAGCATCTGCTTGGTGTCGGCAGCAACTGCCAGGTCTCAAGATGAATGCTCAGGGTTCCACCTCGATGGAGAGCTGCCCCCAACAAACTGGCGCATGATCTACAGAGATCTTCTTTAGAAAATGTCACAGGTGGTGACAGATGAAGAAGGTGAGCTCTACTTCTGCCACCAGGCACACCAGCTCTGACGAAACTTTCATCAGCACATGAAAAATAGTTTCCACACAAGACCCAAAGGGAGAAAAACACTCAGCTCAAGTGAAATGATGACCACTATGGAACTGGATATTTTTGTTCTTCTTGGAGATGCTTTCACTTGATTTTTATAATTACCCAGTGAAATAGATTGGATGGGCAGTATTGTTCTCATTTTTCTCATGCATGCATGGAGGTTAGAAGAGGTTAAATGTCACCCCCAAGTTCTTATGGTTCTCTGGGCACAGAGCCAGGCTGTGGTGCACTGATATATATATTTAAATATATATATCGTCTTCCTCTGTGTCCAGGCATACAGTTCTAAAACCCTTGGATTCTGCGAAGTGATGAGGTCATTTCATACTCCTTGCTAATGAGTTGAGTGAAGGCTGAGCACTCCTAGGTCATGTGTGGGCTACTGGGAAGACCTGGGCAGGATCAGAGGGTTGTTGGGATTTTCAGCACGGAGGTGCTGAAGATTGAGTTGGTCACAATGGCCAATGACTGATTGGGTCATGTTCGTGTAATGAAACATCTGAGAAAGCCCAAAAGGACAGGACCCAGGGAGCTGCTGGGCAGTTGAACACACAGATGGTGCTGGAGGCGGATGCTTCTGAAGGGCACGGAAGCTCCACACCCATCCCCACACCTCGCCCTATTATGCCACCTCATCTCCCTTGTACCACTGGTCACATCCTTTATAAGATACTGATAAATGTGTCTCCCTGAGTTCTATGAGCTGTGTGAGCAAACTGATTACACCGGAGGAGGGCCTTGTGGGAACCGATTTCCAGCAGCTGGGTCAGGAGCACAGTTGAAGCAGCCTGACTCCTGTCCCCGGCTTCTGAAGGGGGCTGGGGAGGCAGTCCCAGTCGGAACCGTCAATGCCTGGGATCTGATGCAATCTCCAGGCAGTGTCCAGGAGAACTGACTACAGGGACACCCACATGACGTTTGCTGCTGCAGAAGCTCTTGTTTCTTGCAGGTGAGGAATGAACTCCACTCCTTTTGAGATCACAGAAGTCCTTTGTGTTGATGCTATGGTATGAGATCGGAGAAAAAGTTTGTTTGTCCTGCACCGGGGTCATGGGCTGTCCTAGGATTCTCTGTTCAGTGCCCTTGTATTCACTAATGAGGCAGTGGGGTGGGGTAGCACTGTCATTTATTTAACTCCACACTAGTAAATGAAAGGCTAACTGGTAGGAAGTGTTTGTGTATACGTACTGTATTCTTGAGGGCGATTTATGAGGAAAAAAGCATCACAGGAAAGCATTTGGTTGAAGCTGAGAATTAAGAAGAAAGGTACTCAGGTACTCAGCATGCCACATCACCCAGCAAGCTCTAGGTGCTTGGCAGGCGGGAGGTCTCTGTTGAACGTCTTTGATGTGGCAAAAATCCAGCCTTTATTCCTAGTGGAAAGGGGCCTCATGGAAGCAGCTCATCTGCTCTCCGGCTGAAAAGCCACATGAATCACTTCAGGGGGCAAAGCTGAAGACCATATACCAGCCTAGGACCAATTAAGCCTGAAACAAATTCTTAGGCTGCCAGGCACCGGTTGCAGTGCTGGGGGCCCTGTGACACAGTGTAAAGCCTGCTGGACGCACCCCAGTAATTGGGCTGATGCACTGGCTCCCCGGGCATGGCTTTCCTAATCACCAGCAGTGCCAACTATTTGTCCACGGCATTTAGAAGTGAAAATGCAGGCAGTGAGCCCAAAAGCCTGCCTCCCTTCTGGAAACCGTTTGCTGGACATGCGCTCTGGATCTTTCTACCTAATCTAGATGGCATAAGTAAGGCAGCAGAAATGAAAGGTCAAAGAAGTCAGGGTTATTAAAACAAGAGCTGAAAATTCGCCCAGTGTGAACAGCAGCCTCAAATCAGGTGGGAAAAAAATCATGGATTTTTCATCAAGAAAGCACAAACTCAGCATCAAAGAGGAAACAATTATTCATAAAGTCCACATATTGAAAGTATATGACCTCTCATTCCATTGGGGAGAGATTCCAAATGGCTAATAGCTTTGGGGCAATTAATATGGACTAAAGTTGTACACTAAGTGGACAAAATCCACACAGTTTCAAGGCTACAAAATTGCTTGTTACCCCTAGCTTATTTCCATCAGCAGCAGAAATTAGAAAGTGAGGCTCCAGTGGGGGGTAACCTCACCTGTTGGAATCCACCAGTGTGTCCTGAGTGCCTGGGTTGTGTTGACGAGGAGTATGTCTAGCCCTGGGAAGCACGAGCTCCTGAAAGGCACCTTCTGGGCAGGAGACACACACTGGTAAATGTCTGGATCTGGAGGGGCCTCCACAGCCATCACTGTCACCATTAGGTCTCCACTGAGGGACACACATTGACACACATCCTACCAAGCCTGAGGCTGGCGCCAGGCATGCATGGTGTGGCAAACTTCCCCAGGTGATCCTATTGGATGGCAGTCCAGTCTAATTCTTCCACTGTCCAGATGAGAGAACTGAGGTCCAGGCTGGGGAAGGGCCGTGACTAAGTGAGCTGCTGCAGCCCTCCTGGGGTGTGGGTTCTGAGGGGGTCTGAGTTCCCAGAACGCCCATCAACAGTCTCTCTCTCCTATACATTCTGGCCACTTGCCATCACAAAGCTGATTATGATGCCCACAGAAGTGAGCCCTGGCCATAGACAGTGATAATTCCAACTAGGCAGATTTGGGAACATTGCATGGCATAGGTAAGATCTGGGCCTAACGCATAGGCAGTATAATAACAAGGTTCTCATTACTAACAACACCTGCCATCCAGCCCCCAGCCCCTGCCTGAATCCTCCACAGGATCCCTGCCAGTACCTCTGCTGACAAGCAATTCTTTGCTCCCTCCTGCTCTGATGAGAGAGAGATAATCTTCTTACTATAAAAATACTTTCTAGAAATCAAGTAGAAAAAGAACAACCATTCAACCAGAACAAAGGCAAAACACATCACCCAAGAGATGACAGAAAAGTTAAAATGGCTTGTACACCTGTGTGAACATGCTCAGCTTCATGCATAAAACAAAAATTGAAATCATGCCAGGGATATCCCTTCTTACTTGATGGGTCAGCTTCTGTCCTTGGGGAGCTGGCTGCAAAATGAACATTCAAGGGTATTTTTAATGTATGATGGTAAAGCTTGGTTGTCTCAATCTGATTAGCTTGGTAGCTGCCCAGGGGATTGGTGAAGTACACACAATACTGGATGTGTCTGGGTGGGTCACAGAGGGTCACCTTGGGTATTATATCTGGTTCCTTGCCTCTGCCTGTCTGGTATTCTTTCCCTGCTCTGCTTCCTGGCTGCCATAAACTAAGCAGCTGTGTTCCACAACACCCTTCTCCTGTGATGTCACTGCCTTTGAGCCGGCTGACCATGGACTGAATGTCCTTAAAATGTAAGCCAAATGAAACCTCTCCTCCTTTAAGACGCAGTTGGCAGGTATTGTGTATAGCTATGGGAAAGCTCACTAAAAACTAATATATCATGGGAGTGAAAAATAGCTTGATCCATGTGCAGGCGACCCGACAAGATCTACATCAAATGTCTAATTTGTTTAACTTATGTTTCAGCAATTCCACATCTGGGTTTATATCCTTTGGATTCCCCTTATATAAAATCACATAAATACCGTCAAGTATTTGGTCAATAAAATATTGTAGTTATAAAAGACTGAAAAGAGGTAAAGAATCCATCAATAGAAAATAAAAATAGCATATTCACACATCAAATCTACCACATGGCTAACAAAGAACCAAGAATCCATGCTGACATGGACAAATCTCCAGGATGTGCTTTAAGAAGAAAAAAATTAAACCACATAATGTGTGAAATAGTGCGTGAAGTATGCTAGATTTTGCACAAAAAAGGAGGAAAATAATTCATGTTTGTATTGGCTTGTGTTTACATGAGCAAACACTGCAACAAGAATTCTCCATAAATTAATGAAAGTTCATGTGAATGCGGCAGGCAAGGTGTGATAGACAAGAATGGGTGTGAGAAAAGTTTGTGTGTATCCTTCTTTATTTCCTTTTGATTTTTTAATTAAGTTTATTAGTACGTTTTAAGTATACAATACAGTTACGTTCATCGTTGGGGTCTTGTACCTTTACATGATGCATCTTAGTTCTTATTTTTTCCCCTTCCCCTGCCCTCCCTTTACCCCCTCCTCCCTTCCCTATTTACAAAGACTTTGTTTCCATTTTTCCCTTTCTCATATTTTTTCTTTTCCCTTCTTTCCTTTCCCCCACCCTTCCCACTTCCCTTTGATTTTTGGTCTATGTGAATGTATTAACTTCTTCAAAAGATTAAGTTTTAAAAATTCTCTCGTACATTTAATCGCACTGAATACCTGTGTCCTGTGCTTTCTGCCCAGAGCACTGCACATAATGTCTCTTTGGAACCGGGGACACCTGTCAAATTCTGTCTTGAAAGCAATCCCCCCCCAACCAGCTCAACCCGGGGCCCCCCATCCCAAGTGTTTCTGGTTTGTGTTTCTATGCTCCAGCTCATTATAAAGATGATGCGGCTTTCAATCTTTCTCTAAGTGGCATCCAAGCCCTCCGCCTATGTCATGTCCCCATATCTAGTGACTCCTTAGCCCACAGGTTGTCAATTCCAGGTCTTTACCCCCTTCTTGACACCTCTTTTAATCATCCCTTTTTTTCCAAGCCACTTCACTGATGGTCACAATGCTGGGAGGTGAGAACTGGACAGCTGCCCCCAGGCCCAAAGGGACTTTGTGTGTAGCTCCCTGAACCAGAGCTCTGGTGGGGTCAGAAAGCAAAGGACACAGGTATTCACTGGAGCTGAATGTAAGAGAGAACAGGAGTCATTTCTTCTTTGTCCATTTCCTGTTGATGTTCTAAATGATTGAGGAAACATTAGGACTATTAGAACTGAAAGCTAGAAGGTGGCAATCGACCCAAGGCTTCCCTAGGATAATGGACTATCAAGCCTGGACAGGCAGTCCAGCTGGAGACCCGTGAGAGCAGAAAGATCCTGAAGATACAGAGTCAGGTTCAAGAAACTAAATTCAAGAAAAAGCCTGGAGTCATGTGAAAACTGCATTTGTTAGGAGAATTCACGGAGGAAGGAAAAAACAAACAAACCAGGCTTTGCAGGAATAAACGTGATGTGTTTTATTTATTTATTTATTTATTTTTGACACTCAAAATGTGCCAAGTGTGCGGAGCTCGGCGTCTGATTATTGTCTATGGGGAATTTGAAAATCAGAGGGAAAATAATGCACTGAGGAAAAAGTGCTGGATCAGGGAAACAGAAACCACTATGGGGCTAGAGGCTTGGGCATTACTGATGCAGGAGACGGAAGGTGGCAAAGATCAGAATGTCATTGGGGAGGCCGGTGGGGTGGGGGGTTCAGAGGGAAAAACAAGCACCATCCCTTCATCTGCGTGTGCCCCGCTTGCTCCCTTGTTCCTGCAGCACTGGATGAGGGTGTAGCTTGGCAGCCCCACAGAATGAAGGCTTCATCCTCCCTCCCACTCCGTGGGCATCAGGAAAGGAGGATGACATCCCTGCTGCTGTTTCCTTGGACCCTCACAGGTGGAGGCAGACTCCAGCACAGCCTCTCTCTGCAACCCCAAGGGCCTTAGCTCTATAAGCCTCTGCTTCCTCATCTGTTCCAATTCCTTATGAGAATTATGCTGGAAAGGTGAAAGGAGAAACTATCAGAGCCCTGTCCACTCATTCATTCATTCATTCGCTCATTCATGTATTCATTATTTATTCATTGAGTCATGTATTTATTTATTCACTTATTCATGTATTCATTCGTTCATTGTCAATCACTTGATCGCTTTTATTTTCCCCCATAGAACCATGAAGTGTGTCCTACACATTACCGAATAAATTTTCATTGAATAGAAAAAGAAAAACCCCTTATCCAAAACTCATTTTCCCAAGACACAACCAAAAAGTTTAGACAATAATAAGTGCAGTTGTTTCAAACATCACAATTCTGCCCAATTCCCTCTCGACCTCAACCTGTCTTAGTTTTTGTGCCTGGAATAAAAATGTTAGTGTGCTATAAGAAAAATAAATGCTCTTGTTTGTCATGTGCTGCCTGAGCTCTGAGCTCCCAAACCTGAGAGCTGCCTTGCAGTTACAGATGGCGAAACAGGATGGGACAAGGTGCTGCCTCCTCCATTGCTGGCGAGTGGCCACCCCACCCACAGCCTGCCCGACGATGCCCCACAAATGCCCAGGTCTCCGGGGCAGAATCCTCTCCCAGGGCCAGGGCTCAGGGTGCGGTGACTCCTCCTTGTCTCCCAGCAGCACTGACTGAACACATTCTAACAGTAGCACTGAATACAAAAGGATCTTCACATCTTCAGAGATCATTAAATACTTAATCTGGGGAGAACTAGGTAGAGATGTCCTAAATGACCGCTGATCGGGCAACAATCGGATATTGGTAAGAAAATAAGCTTGACACCATAAGCATTGCAACAACAGCAAACCCTCACACAAAGAGCTGCAGACAATTATTTGCCACCTGTATATTTTTAGGGTTTTTTTCACTAGAGAGTCAACATGACATGTAGTTTGGTTTTGGGGTCTCCCTGTACCTCTCCCCCCTGTTCCCCCACCAGCCTCCTGAGCTCAGAGCCCCACAAAAGCCAGGGCTGAACCTCCAGCCCACCCAAATCTGGTCCCTGTGTTCTGTTGTTTCGGCGGCCCAGTTTCTGAAAGCTGGCTTCCAGAGGCCCTCTTGAAAGCCCTTGCACTGAGTGAGATGCACTCATAGCTGCTTTAGACTAAGGGGTTGTAAATCCCTTTCCCCAGGGAGAGGTATAGCTAGAGGAACATTTCCAAGATTGGTGCAATTTGGGACAATACCCTTTTTAGTCTAACTGGCCTCCTTTCTCACAAGGTACTTTCCCAAACTAGGGAAGATTCTGGCTGACTACAAACAGCTTCCTGTAGACGTTCTCGCCCTGTGTTTCATGTTCTTCCACAGTAGAGAAGATCCTTAGAAAGAAAAGGAAGGCCTGAGCCTTTCACACCCATGAGCCCAAAGACATGGAGCCTTTCCCGGGGGGAGCAGAGGGAGGCTGCCCAGATGGATAGGGAGCCAGAGAACCAGGAGGTGGTGAGGGTCAGTGTGGACAGGAAGCAGAAGCGGGGAGCCCAGGGATCTGCCAGGCCCTTGGGCTCCCTCTGCCTGGGTGACTGCCTGGCTAAAAAGAAATTAACCAAGGATGAGAACAAACAGAGGACTGGAGTCTCCTGCACTCGGTCTACAAGCCATTTCTGGAGCACCTGCGAGCGTCCCAGACTCAGGGAATAAGAAGGCACAGAGACCCCAACTTGATGGAAGAAGACTGTGAACATGGACATGTGGAATGCAAAGACCACCAGAAGGAGAACAAACTGGACCGTTCATGCAGCACTTACTACAGCAAGAGAGTCAACCACTCTTTTTGCGCTCAGCATAGAATACACTCAAAGGCAGGCAGAAAAGTGGGAAAGCTTCATAGTAGAAAAAGGAGAAATCAGGTTCCCTCTGATCAGAGGCTGTTGGCTTGAAGCATCCCATCTGATTGTTTAGGGATCCATGTTAGGTTGTCTCTGGTTGGTTCTAGCTTAGAAGCTGGCATTTACAGACCAAGTCCTTACCAAACTGGAGAGGCAGCTGCAGAGTGTCAGAGTCCTAGGTCATTATGGCCTGTCTCTGGCCATTGTATATTCAGTCTCTCATGGATCAGCACATAGCAATGGGACCATGATGAGATACCACTACAAGTCAGTTAGAAGGGCTGACAAAAATCCAAACCAAACAACTGACTATATCAAGTGCTGGCAAGAGTACAGAACAACTGCAACTCTGCTCTATGGCTGGTTAAAGTGTAAAACAGTATAGTCATGCTGGAAAAAAGAGTATGCCAGAACCCAGTGACCCTGTGGCTAGGCACTCACTTACCCTAGAGGAATGAGAACTTAGTGTGCACAAAACTTGATTGCTAGTGGTGCCCACAGCTTTATTTATATTTACCCAAAGCTAGAACCAACACAAGTGTCCTCAATAGAAAGAATGGGTCACACAGTAGTATACCCACACCATGGAATAGTATGCAGCAATAAAAAGTACTCAACACCAGGAATGACTCCCAAACTCCATCCTAAGTGAAAAAAGACAGGTTCAAAACACTGCATGCTATGTGCTTCCATTTACATGTGCCTCTAGAAAAGGCAAAATTATAAAAACAGAAAAGAGAACAGAGATGCTAAGGAAAGGGGTAGAGAGAGATTGATTCCAAAGAAACACAAGTGAACTCTGAAAGTGACAGTAGTTTGATTGCGTTAGTAGTTATAGGATCATATATTTTGGTTAACACCCAGAGAACTGTACATTAAAAACTAGAAATTTTACAGTATAGGGTGGTACCTCAGTTAACGAACTTAATTCATCCCATGATTCTGGGGAAGATGGCCATGGTCATGTTTGTCACTTGGTGCAGAGTTCACAAGCAGAAGCAAAATTTTACCAACCATTTCTATTTGCAAGCCGAATTGTTCACAAACAGAAGCCTTTGTGAACTGAGGTATTATCAAAAGTTGGAAAAATATCATCATAGGAAGTTGTAATTGTTATAAAGAAAGATAAAGCAGGATAAGGAGAGAGACGGGGGAGGGGGGGAGATGCATTCGAGAGAGTTCACTTGAGATGGGAGGTTGAGGGAGCTGGGAAGTGACATGTGGGCAGAGGCCCAGTGGAGTAGAGTATGTGACTCTCCGCGGGGACACTATTACAGGCTGAAGGTCACAGGGCAGAGCCTGGGGCCCATGTCACGAGAAGGGTTCAGGGGCAGCTGGCTCGCGCTACAAGGAGAACCAGAGGTGACAGCAGAGCCGCAAGCAGATCACAACTGGGCTTAAAGTGCAGCTTGCACGTCAGATGTCAGATGGCTGCGATTGCCGGCCTGTGCAGCCCAGCCGGAAGGGCACTGACAGAGACCGGCCCTGGACGGGATGGTGGTGAGGGAACCTGGAAGGATGGTGGGGAGAGTGAATGGAAGAGGCTGGGGTCCGCGATGGGGGCGTGGCTTGATGAGGCAGGTGACAGTGCAGGGCAGGCGGAAGGATCCTACTTGGGACACTGGGTGGTGCCGACCAGCTCTGGTGATTGGCTGTCCGTAGGTTGTGAGAAAACAGGAGATGACTCTTTGTGGGTGGAGGGCAGACTGTGCCTCAGAAACAGCCAGAGCCCAGGCCAGGAGGCCGAACTCAGGCCAGAGACCCACCCCTGGGATTCTCAGCCTTCGAGCTTGCCAACACCACTGCTCCCCGGGTCCCTAAAGGCAGCTTGCCCTGGGGGCGCTCTGCCTTCCGGACTCCACCTTGGCCACGCCCTCCCGCAAGGCTGCCTCAGCTCCTGCCCTGCCCAGGCTGCGCCCCATCTCTCTGACAGCGTCCTCTAGCGTGCAGCCCACCTAAGCTCCCACTCCCGTCTCCCTCGGGCACTGTAGACCTTCCTTTCACTTCAAATGTCTGTCTCTCTGTGGGCCACTCCAACTTTCTCTTCCAAGCCCTGCCCCTTCCTATCAGTGGCCCTACACTTCCTTCCGCCTGTGAGTGCCCCAGTTCTTTAGGGAGCTTCCTCAAGTTCAAGAGTTTGCCAAACAGCCCGGAGGTCTTTCCTGTGTGCTCCCCTTCCTTGTGAAGGACTTGTTTACCCGTCCAGTCCACATTGCCTCCCCCTCTGCTTCCACTCAACAACCCCAGGCTCTGGTCAGTTTGGCTCCAGGGCATCTCTGGTCAAGAGTCTGTCTCCTTCTGGTCATTGACTGGACTCAGTTCCGATTCAGTGGTCCCTCTGCCCCTACTCTTTTCTTCTCCAGCCCCCTCCCCACTGCCACCAGGATAACCTGTACAAAACTGAAGCTGATCACCAGCGCCCTCCTTACAAAGCCTGGCTCTTCACCACCACTTACAGGTTGACAGCCTTGTTCCTTTCCAAGAAGTCCTAACCCCCCTTCCAACGTCCCTTTCTGACCCAAGATGACCATGGAATTCATTATCCAAGCCAGGACATTTCTGAGAGTGGAGGGCACTATTAGAAATCACACTGTGACAGCAGGAACACATTCATAAGTGTGGATACCTTTCTCCAGCCTCACTTATGGCCCTGTCCCCCACCGGTAGCCACATCACGATCCTCATGTGGTCACCAGGATCAGATCAGCCAAATCCCAGACCAACGCTTGTGTCTATGGACCATGTTGGTCCTTTCGTTAGAAATGGCTTTCCTCTTCCTCTGATTAATTTAACTCTGCTTTTCCTTCAGACTTGGCTCTATCCACACTTGCCTGAAGAAGTCTGGAAACCTATGAGAATACTCTCAAAGCCATCATGCTTCCATTGGCTCCTCACTGGTGAGAGCTCCAGCCCTGCAATCCTACAGCCCTGGACGAAGATGTAACCTTGAGTATTTCCTTCAGTGCAATTTCCAGATCTATAAAGTGAATGTATTAACAGTAGCTTTGCCATCCATGTTGTTGTGAGCAGCAAGTGCAACAATGCATGTAAAACACTCCGTTCCATGTCTGGTAGGTAGAACCTCTCGGCATTCACTCTGATGGTTTTTGCACAGCACTTTCTTTGTTTTATCATACTGCACTGTAGACAGTGGTTTCCTGCATTAAATAAAGCTTACATTGGTGGTTTCTGCCTCTTCTCTACTACTTTGGTTATAGTCCTGACTTTTTAGAAGATACCCAACAGACACCTGAATAGTGGACAACCTTGGAGGAATGGGACCGAGAAGGCAAGCTGCCCTGTTGACCAATCCCAAGGCTCTTGAGAAGCTAGAGAATCATTAGCAGCTCCTTTGCAAGGAGTCCCAGGGAGGCGCTAGCATGGTAGGAAAGTCTGGAGAGAAAGCGCCTCTCACAGACACACACCTGGGTAGAGAGCCCATTTGCATGATCCCTCTGGCTCTTCTTCCAGCTGTTACAGGCGGGTGTGAGCTCATTAGTAAGATACTTGTGTCACTTTCTTTAATAATTGAACATTTCCTCATCTTTTGGCACTTCTTGTATATGTGTTAAATCCTCTGAATGCCACACTTCGCTGCTTTTCAGCAGCCTCTTCTATTAAGTTTGTTCTCGGTAGAACTCATCAACATTTCCTACCAGCTTCTGCCCCCCCAAACCCATCACGTCCTAACAGGGTGCGAAGTGCTCAGTGGATTAGGCTCATTCAGAGGGCAGAGTCTTTCCTGTCTCGAATCTCCGCAGAGCATGAAAAACCCCTAGTCCACAAAAACGGAGAGAAAGAGCACACAGGGCTCTAAATAGCAGCAAAAGTTGTTTGCTATTTTGCTAACGTTGGAACAAAGAGACTTCTTTCATGGAGGATAAAAGACTAAAAATCAATGACAGAGTTGTGTCAAGATTCAAGTTTCATTTTCTTTCAGAGGAAAAAGAAAACTCCAACAGGAATTGGTTATTCCAATCCTTCTCTATTAGATTTCGTTCAAGGATATCACTTGCTTTGGCAGTCAAGTGGTAGAGGCTATTTATCTGAAGAATACTTGATAATCCATTTGTTTATTGATTTAGTTAAGCAGGTGTATGTAACCTTGTTTACTTAGAGGTAAAAGAGGTCTTGTATTCAGTAAAAGAGAAACTTTGCATGGATTGAAAAGAGTTCTGTTAACATAAAAAAGAAGGAAACTTGTTGGGGCAGAATAACAAAATCAAGTGGTATCTGAGGTCTCCGTATGTTCAGAAGAACCCACAAAGCCATGTTGAAATGATGGCTTGCAAAGTGGGGGAGTAGTATCGTAAAATTCAGAAAGGGAGAAAAATGAGCCCAAGTGGCTGCAAGTGAGGGGTATAGGGAGCTGGAGAGAGAACGGTTGACGTTTTTCATGTTTGGTGCCTGCAGACCTGAATTCTTGTCAGGAACACGGAGAGGCAGTTGCATACTCAACCATAAAGAAGGCTTTTTACACTCAGGCAATGGGAAATGTCTGTAAGGAGGAGGGAGCATGCTTCAGAAAAAAAGCCAGCCGCTGCAGAAACCAGTGAATTGTTGGTATCTTAAGAAAAACCTTAGGACACATAGAACTCCACATGGACAAAGTCATAAGTCAGGGTCCTTCAGACACGAGCAAACACTCCTACGAACAAATCTTTGTGACACAAAATGGCGATCATATCACAGGGAGTGGCAGGCTCTCTGGGAAGAAAACTATTTAAAAACTACTCTCCAGCTTTGCTTTGTCTCCTGCCCATGGCCTTCCAGAACGTGCCAGGGCTTTCTCTTGTTTGGTCCAGACGGTACTAGTTATTGTTGCTGCCATGTTGAGGAGCAGGGCTTGCAAACCCCATGAACCCCAGAGCACAAGGAAGGTCATGCTGTGATGCTTTCCTATGCCCTCCGATGGCACCCTTTGCTCCTTCCTCATTGCAGCCACCTGTCCTGAAGTACAAGCCAAATGCCAGCACAACCACAGCTCTCTCAAGAGAGCACTTTCAACATGACTCTAAACCCAAAAATGTTGCACCCAGCGCATGTCTGTCCTCATCCAACCCACCCTCTCCCCCGGACTGTCCCCTAAGCCAGCTCACTCATGTCTTTGTGTCCACTCTTGCCACCTTTGAGTGTGTTTTTAACACAGCTAGCCAGAGTAGTTCTCCTCAAAAATACAACAGACTTGAAGCTGAATAACATACCTCACAATGTCACTTTGAAGGGTGCACACGTGTCCCCCCAAATCCCACCTAGGTGTGCTCACAGCAGCACTATTGAGAAGAGACCCCCAAACCCCATTAAAAACAGAATGGGTAAGTATTGCTGGTCCTTCCACCCCATGACTCAGCAGAGAGAATAAACGGGCTATAACTGCAGACCACAACACAGTGGAATCTCACAGAACAGTACTGAGCAAAAGAAACCAGACACAAAAGAGAATGTATCTTGTCATCCATTTATACACAGTTTTAAAATAGGCCAAATAATCTATGGAGATAGAAGTCAAGAGAGTCATTACCCTTGGGTGGGGGCCGGGGGGCGGTGGCAGATCAGCAGCCCGAAGAAGCCACAAGGGGTTCCCTGGGGATGCTGGAGTGCTGGCGTTCTTGATTTGGTCAGAATTAGAGAGCATGCTCACTTTGGGAAATTTCATGCTGACTTTGAAATTTCACTGAGCGGTGCTCTTATGATTTGCATGCTCTTATGTGTATGTGTGTATATATATATATATATATATATATATATATATATATATATATGCTATAATTCAGTAAAGTATGTAACCTTTTAGATAATTGCCCAAAGAAAGATGAAAATGGATGGTAATGAAGATCATGAAACTTTCTGTTTTATATGCTATGGGCATTGACTATTTGGTACAGATTTTGAGTATCTCGTGTCTGTGCTCTGAGATAAATATTTTAAAATTAGACCAGTTCAGGGCTGTAAAAAGAAATTGGTATCAGTATTACAATCTCCACACAAGGCTTGTCCATTGAAGGTTTCTGATATTTGTATTCTACATAATAATTGTAATGAAAGGTTTTGAAGCTAATATTGCTCTATAAGATTTGATGGAGAGTATAAGACCATTTCCTTCATATCTTTATCCAAATATGAACATAGAAGAGAACAAGTCAGATGGAATCAATGCTATGTTCAAAAGCTTCCAACAGTCCCATCTCAGAGTCAAAGTCTAAGTGCCAAGTATCACCATGGGCCCCAAAGCTCTGCCTGGGATAGGCCTTCTTATTTTCCTTTTTTTTTTGGTACCAGGGATCGAACTCAGGTCCTTGTGCTTGCGCAGCAGGCGGCGACACCACTGAGCTAAATCCCTGGCCCCCAATTTTCCTATTATTTACTGACCCTCAGACACAGAGTCTTTGCCCCAGCCGCTCCTCCCCCCGGAACATTTTTCTTCCAGATTAAAGCATCTCGCTTCTTTACATGCTTTGATTTTTGTTTCAGTGTGGCTGTCTCAGGAAGTTCTTGCCTGACCATCAGCTCTCCCCGCTCTCCTCTGCCTTTTCTCTCTACAGAACTTATCATCTATTATTATTCTCTATTATTTTGCTACTTAGATCTATGATCTATCTTCCACTAGAATATAAACTCCTTCAGTGAAGGCATTTTTGTCAGTTTTGTTCACTGCTTATATCCTTTGCCTCTTTGACCTTACAGCCTAGAAAAGGACTTGGCACGTCGTAGACACTTAGTATTCTATGTATGAATGATGAAGGGCTTAGTGAATGTAGACAACTGGATGAATGCGAATGGAGAGACTTTGAATCCAATATGGCATGAAGCAAATGAATGACATAGTCAACATCGAGTCCAGCAAATCATAAGAATTCCTCAGGCCAAGTTTAGAGACAGAGCAGACTAATGACAAAGGAACGGTGTATTCCCTGAGCACCCCTGGACTTGGTTTCAGAATTTGCGCTTACGTACTCTCAGACACTCTGTCACTCACATGAAACATCTCAGAGTGCCTGTCATGTGCTGACCGTGCCAGGCACTGAGTCCCAGGCACAGTGGGCCCTGAAAGATGCTGAAGGATGAGAATGGGTTTCACGGCGTATGTACTACTGGCATCATTCCTAACACGAGGCCAAATATCACTGGAAGAGACTACTGGCTCCTAGTTTTATATCTTAATTCGACAAAGAGGTTTTATGAGGTTAAGTGACTTGTCTAATACCCCAGGGCCCAGAAGGGGCCTAACAAGAGTTTAATCCCACCTGCTGGGCTCGGGACTGCACAGAGCCTCACTTCTCTGCTTTCTCCAGGAGGGAAGGGGCTTCAGCCAGGGCTAAGTGGGGAAGAGCATGGCAGTCCATGGACTTGGAAAAAATAGCAACATTTTGACAAGGAGAGAATCTATGCAAATGGGACACAGTGGGACAACCCCAAGGTAAAGCAACTCAAGAGTTTTTTCTAAAGTCATCCCTATGGTGTAGATAACATGATGCAGCTCTACTTCTGAGACTATGACAATAGATATAAAGGGTCTGGCATGTGTCAGGTTTTCAATAAATGGTAGCGCTTCTTCTTAGGGTGCCCATGGGTAGGGGGAATGAGTACAAAGTTCATAGAAGTAGAGCGTGCCATTTCTCCTAAGCAGCCCTGGCTCTCGTGAACACATTAGGCTGATGCATTTACTCAAGGGCGACATCATAATCTTTTCCTTGTTGGAGTTAAAACCCCTTTCCTATTGGGACAAGCAGTGTGTTGCCATCCTCAAGACACATTTTTCAGAGGAGAGGTCACTGATCCCTGATCAGTTACAGCTACTTATCCCTAATCACAAAACTATTTGCTCAGAAGAAGTAACTGATCCCTGATCACACAGCTAGCTGCTGGTGCTCTGAGGACCACCTCGGGGCCAGCTTGTGTATATGCAAAATGATGAGAAGGACATTTCAGGAAACCCCAAAAAGCTGTCCCACACCAGAACAAGTCTCTGGAGCTTTCCTCATCCCTTTATGGCTGAGGTTAGAGAAGGTCAGTGGTCAGGGACAGTTGGGCTATGCCTCACTCATTTATCTGCAAATCTTCTGAATTTCTAGGTTTTAAGAAGGAAGCTGTGGTTATGCTAGATTCTACCATGCATCCTCGTCTTTCACCATCCTTGGACTTAGGATTCTCCATGTGATGTTCATTTGATCAGACTGGTCAGTATCCTGGAGCCTGCTGTTTACTGACTATGCCTCACCTAGAATGTTTTTCCTGACCACCCTTGCCCCAGGCTGAATCCGGCCCCTGGAAAGGTGGCTTGGGTTGAGGCGCATCAGTGGCCCTGGGGAGCCTTCAGTCCACCCACTTGCAGACACTGCGGTGAGGGACTCTTAGCCTCCTCTGAAGTAGCTCTTTGAGGAGTGAGAAGGTAAGAAGCTGGTCCATGGTGGGTCAAAAACCAACCAACAGAACCAAGGGACCGTCCTGGGCAATGGAGGAGGGAAAGGGTCAACGTGAGAGGCAGGCAGTGAGGGGCAGAGGGATGAGGCATAGGATCCCCGACACAGAGAGGACAAAGACTGGCAGTGTGGGGAGCAGATCAAGGCTTTGCCCTCAGGCAGTCCTGGGTGTGAATCTAGCTCCACGTGCTTGCACAGGGTTTGGGGGTAACTTAACCTCTCTGGGGCTTCCATGTCCTTGTTCCTCCAAGGAAGTCAGACAATATCATGAATAGAGCAGTGCCTGGCAGGGAGCACCCTGCACGGCTGCCCGTCTCACTTGCTAATGTGGGTGAGGCTGCTCACCAGCCTTGACTCAAGTCAGCTCAGAGGTCAGGCTGATGGCCCAGGAGATGTCCCTGTTCTTTGACACCTCCTGAAAAATGACCTCCTTGACTCACAGCAAATGAGGTCTTGCCATCCGCTATTTCCAAAGATGTAAAGCAAGGATGCAGGAGAGGTGTCATTTTATTTAAGCGATCATTTTACACCACTAGGCACAGTATGGAAACTAGTTTGTGAGTTGGACTCTGAACTCGATCCTTGGAGGAACTTTCTTAGCTTGTGAGCTTATTGTCACTGGGTGAAAGCCATTGTTTTTACAGCACTAACCAGTGCCAAGGCCTGTCCTAAATTCCTTGTGTATATTGCTCACTTGCTCATCTTGATGATGCCTTGAAGTAAACTTCATTGTTATTTTTGTCTTTAATATGTAGGAGGCACAAATGACTATCCAAGGTCAATCTAGGACAGTGGTGGTGAACTATGGCACTCAGAGCCCTCTCTGTAGGACTTCGAGCCAAACTGCTCCAGCAGCTGAGCACTGGCTATTTAGGTTTAATGGCAATGTCAGCATTTTGCAATAAATACGTGGGTTTAAGGTTGCAGTTTGGGTGCTTGGTCTCTAAAAGGTTCATCATCACTGATCTAGGATGCAAACACAGGCTACCTGGCTCCAGGGGCCACACAAGCAGCCACTGTGCTACACACAGTTTAAGGGACCCAGACTGGGCACACTGACAGGGTTAGCAAAGTTTTCTCCTGGCTTCTATGCTACCAGATGACAGCTGAGGATGTCAGTGGCAGGAAACAAGCTAGAGAGAACAGTGGTCCAGGACTATGGTCCTCGAACCCTCCAGGGTCTGTTATCCATAAGCATGTCCATCATAAGCTACCCACCCTTGCCACAGCAGTATTGTGGCTGTGTTTTCAGAAGAGGAAACAGAGGAAGAGAAAAACAGTGGCCAAAAGTGAAATATATTCAAAAACAGCATTTCTTACCTTTCAGTTTAGTTGTCTGTGAATAACGTTTTCAGTGCATTTCTTTGTTCATTTGACAAGAAGTTTCAGGGCCAGGAGGGCATCATTGGGTGGGTCTTCAAATCTTTCCCTTATGCACACAGAGTGAGTGGTACAGGTGACTGGTGTGGACTGAATGGAGTAAGACACCCACTACACATCACATTCCTAGGACAATGACACTATAATAAGAGCATAAGTGCTAATCCTCTTTGGATGGCTACTTATTGTATTGTGCATATTTTTGATGTGCTAACCACACTGAATGAGTTTTCAGGATGAATGAGATGATTCATAGAAGACAATCTCCTCAGATTATCTCTGCTAAAAAGAGAGAAGAAAGTAAGAATAAAAATCCCTGCATACATCAAGTCCAGAGGCAGATGTCTAGTTTTAGTTCATGGCAGGTTGAATAAACTTGGCATATTGGCTGTACAATTTACAAACTATGTGCTCAGGTGTGAAAAATAGCTCCTCCAGTTGGTCCTATTTTTTTCTCACGTGTCCATTACAACTGTGGCAAAAAATGAACGCAAGTCAAGAAACCTGACCCAGTCACTTGAAGATTTCTCTTAGGATTTTTTGTCATTTCAGCCACTGTTTTTCCTGAAGCCACATCTGTACTTATGTCTCCATGTCAGTGGGGCAGATGCTCCATGTACCCTTTTGTCTCTGACCTACTAGCCTGTTTTTCTCTGATCATTAGCATCTATCCCATGGGTATCTCCTGAAGCACCTGGGCTTTTAACTGGCTTTGGGCTTGCATGGCCTATAAGCTGCTTCCAGTACCAACACCTTAGGACCTGCCAACATGCCTGCATGCATATCACACACACACACACACACACACACAAACAACTTTGGTCTTAGTCCAATGAGAGAGGAGAGTGTGGCAGGGCTTCGACTCCTTGCTGAAGTCTTTCTTGCTTCTACAGATTTCTCTTGTACCCACCTAACCATCTATCATCAATTCTTTCCCTGGCTGAGTGCAGGGGACTGTTGGGTAAATATTCCATCACATCTATTGCTTGTGCTGGGCCTAAGTATTCTCAAACTTCAGAATTGGTGTCATAGTTACTTTTCTCATTGCTCAGACAAAATACCTGACAGTCAGATTTAAAAGAGGAAGGGTTTATTTTGGCTCAGTTTGTAGAGCTTTCAGTCCACAGTCAGCTGGCTCCAAGGCCAGGTGTCATGGCAGAGGAGAAATAGTTCATGGCAGGCAGAAGGCAGCACAGCAACAAAGTAGTGAGGAAGCAAGCAGGAAGGGACAAGTGACCATCACAGCAGCCTTCTTTCTGTGCCTTATATTTTATCCAGGGTACCTGCCCTTAGGACAGGTAGTGCTCACACCCAGGGTGGGGTACCCTTAATCCTACCCAGATCTATGCTAAACCAATCAGTGGACTGATTTAATAATCACACACCCTTGACCCCAGCATCACACACTCTAGATCCAGCCACCTCTGAAAAACTCTACCGATGACTGCATGAGGCTTTGGGGGAACATTTAGACACAGCCATAACAATTGGATATCACTCTATTCCATTTCTTGTATTTTAATTTGGGCCTTCTCTCCCTGGTGAAAAAGAGCCAAGCCATGGGCTCTTGAGGATGTATTTGATTTGTAGCAGTGCATGAGCAAGATCATATAAACATGGATCTTTGGAGAAACTTTCCCAACTTGTGAACAGAGAGCACTGTCCATGGATAATAATAATAGCACAACACTACCCTGGGCCAGGCTCTGTCCTAAATACCTTCGACCAGATATTCACTTGCTCATCTTCACAATGCTCTGAAGTGCACACTACTTCCATAGCATCGAAGCTTATCTGACCACCCCACAGACTTGCCCTCTGTACCACCAGAGGTGGAGCTGCGAGGTGCAGATGTGTCCATGAGGGAGCTGAGCAGAAAAAGGTAAACTGGCTCTTTTCCCAAAGGAGCCAAGGAGCAGGAGATCTAATTCTGCACCTGCAGACTGGAGGTGAAAGAGATGGTTCAGGAACCTTTGGACTCACTAGCAGTGGAAGAGCGTGGCTGGGTGCCCAGCATTACTGCCATTTAGAGGAACATGGAGCACAGGAGCAGACTTCAGGTCTGAGAGCACGTTTCTGAGAAGAAGCTGTGCTTGCAAGATTGTGACAGCTTCTCCCCTCTTTCCCAGCAGTGAAAACAATTATTCTTCACATTAGTCTCCCTCAGTCCAGACCCTCATGCATCTCTGTCCCAATGGCCTGAGATGAACACTGTCCAAAGAGCCTCTTTAAAAGCCTCCATCAGCACAAGCGTGCCAGCGCAGGGGTGGCTCCTCCTCCTAACTGGGGTCAGGCCTTCCCGTCTGAAGAAGTTCCCTCTCCTCTGACTGGCCTGAGCCGTGGCCTCTGCCCACTCTGGCCGCAGTCCCCACTTTGTGTGCGTCTTTCCCAGTCCCTCTCTGTCTTTGCCAGAGCTGTCTGGTGCCTCTTTGACATTGCTTATGACCACCCAGGGCAACTTTTGTCTCCCCACAGCTGCTGCTTTGAACTTTCTTAGTCTTTATGGGTCCATCAAATAGTTTTGAAGGAGAAAAGTACAATTTACTCAGCTCACTACAGAATGGAACATGGAAACACGAACAGTTGGCTTTCCAATAGTGTCTCTTTCTACGCTAGGAGCCTCTGAAGTCAAGCAAGTTGCGTGTGTGCAGGGGTTGCTACCATCAGGCCCTTCCTGCCATTGCCACCTGCTCCTCTGGGGCGAGATGATGATGCGACCACAGACCTGCAGCCATGGTGGGCAAGGCAAGTCTGTCTCAGCTTCCTGGAGTCTAATTCTTATCCTAACCCAATAAAAATATCTGTGGGCCTTGAATAACCCCATTGATAATTCCACCTGTAAATTACATTAAAATAAAGAAAAGGTAACATTGCCACCTTTAAAGCTGTAGATCAGGGAAGGTCAGGGGCTGCAAGATGAGGGCCTCATTTCTTGTGCTTGCTGACCAATGACCACAGACCTAGTGGCTTAAAGCAGCAGAAGTGTGTTCCTTCACAACTCCAGAGGACAGGAATTCACAGTGAGGCCTCTAGGGTGAAGTCAAGGAGGGGTTAGGGACAGTGCATTCCTCGCCCCGTCCCTGTTCTGGCGGTCAGTGCCATTACTGGGCTCATGGTGGCATCATTGGTCTTTGCTTCGATTATCATATTGCCATCTTCTCTTCTGCATAAATCTCCCTCTGCTTCATTCATAGGACTCTTGGAGATCACATTTAGGGTCCAGTTGGATAATCCAGGGCAATCTTTCCACATCCAAATCCTGACATCAGCCACACATCCGCAAAGTCTCTTTTGCCATGTTGGGAACCATGTGCAGCCTGCAGGAATAAGGCCATGACTATTTGAAGGCTGTTTTTTAGCATAATGCCACGGAGGGCCAGTTACAGTTTGGACTCCACTTAGAAAGTGACTTCCCGTTAAAGGGAACAGGTGACATACATGTCCTTTGTCTCAGCACTCAGGGAGATTATTAATCCAGTCAAAGTACCTGCAGACAAAGGGAAGTGCCGCAGGCCCATTCAAGAAGACCTGTTCTCTGGCCAGCAGGCAACATGAGCAGTGAGAATACTGTAGCGCATTTTGGAGAGAAAGTAGTAGTCAGTAGGACAAATGACAATGTAAGTATATGTGACAAGGGATGTGAAGATTGTGGCGAAGATGATGGCTGCCTACCCCCAAAGCATTTCCACCTTTTCTTGATAACATAATTTTAATTTTCCTGGAGTTTCCCCTGTCCACATGGCCAGAGGGGGCTCTTGTTTAATGCAGCTTGGGAGCAGTAGGTCTGGGAGGAGTCGGAGATCGTGCTGTTCTAACATGCTTCTGGTGTTGCCATGTCCTGCCTTGGGTGTCAGACTTCGATAGAAAGGGTCTAAATTAATTGAACCAATCACATTCTCCTCACGAGGGATTGGTCTGGGAATATCATGTGACTGTCTTAGCCATGGAAAGTTAAGAAGATATGATAAAGGGTCATGTTAGCTTCTGAGGAATTTACCTTCCTAATGAAAGACAGGAGAATTCTAAAAAGAAAGCCAGATTTTTCCCTTTTCATGTCTGCCTGCTTTTTATAAAGTCATGTGAGGCCTGGAGCCATGGCAGCCATCTTGTGACCAAGATGAACACACTTGAGGGTAAAGGCTGATCCTCTCAGGATGAGGAACAGAGAAGCATCTTGAAAACATGAAATGACCCCTGGTCATTTTCTTGTTAAGTGAACTGCAAGTTCCTTATGGTTTATCCCTCTGTTACTCAGGTTGTCTGTTATTGTAGTGCAATACACTCTAGGTGACAAAATAAACAGGATTCTCAGAGGAAACCAACAGGACAGGGTCAAGGTACAGAAAACCTGAGTCCAGCTATCCCACTACAAGGGTCCTAGGGACCCACCAATTCTTCACAGCAAGGAGCAACTTTAACTGGCCATCTGAACCTCACAACATGGCACCCCATCGTGTGTATTTGTGCAGTGTGACTGTATAGTAAGGGGCCTTTGATTCTCATTCTGGAGTTTCTAACAGAGCCAGAGAATTCTTTAATCATCTTTGTAAGTCACAGACCTACCAGTCCCTGCACATCTGATGATGCTTGACTTGGGTAAACGCTACCCGCAGTAATTAGGATTCTGGTGTTCACAGTGAACTGCTAAACTGTCTCCTCACTACCCCTATTCTTAGAGATGGTCACGTGTGCCTCTCTCCTTGTGCTTCTTTCAGGTTGGTTACACCTCGGTCTGGCAGCCACTTCCCAATAAAAGGGTTGCTCCCTTGGCTCCGTGCAGCACAGCAATGAGCCACATGATTAATTAATCCTGAGGGTAGCTTAAAGTACTTTAAAGAATATCTCAGGCAAACAGACATAAAATACCTATTTTTCTTCCTGGATTGTTTGTTTGAATTCCCTCATTGATATCAGACTTAATTGTGCAAGATCTTAGAAATACACCAACATCTGCCATTTTATTTCTGAGCACATTTGAAAGACAAAGATTTCAATGCCCTGTGTGGTTTCTGGAACATGATGGATCTTCATGAGGCTGAAGGGGGGAAAGTAAGAAAGAAGTAAATAAATGCCTTTATTCAAATGATATGGAATTCAAATCATGTCAGATAATCTAAGGGGTAGGGCATTAGCTTATTTCATATTGTGAATTTTAGGCGCCATGCTGATGTTTCTTTTAAGAAATAAATCTGAAAAGGAGTCCCCACCACCTTTGGGACATGGTGAAATGGTGCCTGCAGCACTGATTAGCTATGTAACTTTTAATCTAGAAGGCTCCTGATTTGTCTGACAACTCTCCCACCACCCGGCGCTGTCCTGTTCTCTGAGTCAGCACACCAGCACTTGGAAGAGCCTGCCTCATTAGGTGGAGCTGTCACTTCTATCAAACTCAAGCCCCTCAGGGCTCGTGCTCATCATTAAAGAAAGAAACACTTGTTAGAGTATTAGCTAGGCCCAGTGCAGTGCTGGTAAATTAATTTTAGAGAGGTATCTAGGTCAACATCAATCTGCATGTTGCATGCAAACACACTAGCTAGTTATCTCATGTTTGTGTGTTTCTAGGCGGTGAGGGCTAGGTTTGCTGGAGAATTATCCTGTATTTTGGCCACAAAAGGAAAAATGGTTATTCTCCTTAAAAATAACCATAAAGTAATGGTGGCATTTCTTTTGAAAGTTGACCAATACAAAAAATATTTCCAGCAGTCTTTTCAGAAAATTGTTCTTAAAGGGCATTGACATTCCTGTCTCTGTTAGCTAGCAGTTCTTTATACCAAATATTTTGATGCCCAAATAATTTATGAATTCTCTACATCTCGTTTTATCCTCTGAGTAGAAAGAATGTATTTTAGAAAATCCCTTTAGAGGTAATGAAGTTTCAACACACAGCTGAAACAATGAAATTATGATATGCTGTCCTTTGGGTAGAAATTAAGTTTCACTGAGAAATACAATAAGAATTTATTATTTTGGCAGTGGTGAATGAGGAATATTTGAAGTATGTACCATGCAAGGGTTCTCTGTTAAAAAAGAGGAAGAAAGTATGTGAGAACTCTGCAATACCCATTTCTTTCAGTATGCTCTGATTCCAATCAGGGATCACCAAGGCAGTCCCAGTAGGAAGATGCGTGTGCCATCTTAAGGACTTGTAGGTCTTACAAGGCTGAACTGTCCTGACAGCTTCTAGCACAGTCTTCTGAGAGCCACTATTGTGGAAGTGTAAGGCAAATCAAACCAGGTGAGCACAATAGTTTGATCCCAGATAAGAACTCAGAGAGGATCAACCACTATGTCATGAAAAGAGCCTGCAGTAAACAGGTGAGGAAACTGAGGCTAGGATTTAAAGAATGGAGTAAGCTGCTTGCTCCCATGAACACTAACAGAGAAGGGCTCTGTGTCATTTTCTGTCGTTGGGGAATTTGTATAGCGAAGACTCCACACTTACACACTGTTTAGGGTGGCAAAACTAGAGCTCCAGGAAAGGTTTTAATGCCTCTCACAGCAACTTGTGGTTTGATACCAATACGACCTATCACACCCATGATAATCTGTGCTTCATTTCTCCATAGTTTGGGGATACAGGGAGGGAGGTAAGTGATGGTGCAAGACAGAGCCAACAGCTCAGTCAAGGTCTGTGGAGTACAGAAGGGTACTGTGCTTAACATCAAAGTTAAGCAGTAAAAACAGACTGTGAGTCTCAACAACAGCTCTGGCCACCGACCATGCTGACACATTTTTGCACTGGGCTGAGCCAAACATTGCAACTACAGTCTAGAGATTTGTGAATCCTAGCAAAGTGCAGTACCAACAATATGATTGAATCATATCTGTATGTAACTTGTTAAAGCAAAAGTCACCTCGATTAGATCACTTGTACTTTTGTGACCCAATAATATGACATGATCGATCGGGTGGAAAGCCAGCCCACAAACACGCACGATGACGATTGTGTGATTAACTAGGCCGACTCATTGGCACTACGGTTCATGGGTATCTCAGAGTCTGAGACTGCCTGCCACTATGATGAGTTAAAGGAAAACAAAGCTCATTTCCTGTCCATGGGAGGGACAAGACACCTCTGAAAGATAAGACTGCTCTGTAGAAAAGGGAAGATATCCCTTCAATGAGAAGTGTATCTGTCAATGTAATCTATGGTAAGACAATGATGACCAGAATTTCTGGCATCATTTTTCTTGCCACTGTATGAAGGTTTTGTGGAAATAAGTACAGCAGGTTTGGAGGAAGCAGCTCACTGTGTAGAGTCTTTCCCATATCTATCACTTGTTAGCCATGTGAGCTTAGGCAGGCCAATATTGTAAGCTCAGTAAAACTGAGACTCTTAATATTCCTGGTTAAGGAGGTTGTAGGTTGTAGGAGGATTAAACAAAACAGCATACAGCCTGACCCATAGTGGGTGCCATCGAATATTTGAACTTTCAGAAGCTAGATACATTTTACGAGAGGGCATTCTTTTGATTTGATTGCTTGTCTACTAATTAGCTTCATTTTCAAAAACTAATTTTAAGGGTAAAGTAAATGCAATTAAGTAACCATTAAAATGTATACATAAGGACCTGGTTTCCCCACACCTCCCCCAGCTGCCTTACAATGTGACAGTAGGAAAGGAACAACAGCATTGACAAAACCAAAGCAACTCATAATTGAACTTATCACACCAGGCTGAGAGACACATGGTGCCAGTTCATATCCACCGAGGCAACTGAGCCATCTGTCAGTGATGCCTGGGCAAAGGGGATCAGACTGGGTGAGGGGCACCTGCCCAAGCGAGCTTTAGGAAGGCCCTGCCCCCAGAAGCTCTAGATGGCCAAATTTAACACCTCTACAAAGAATAGTTCTAAGGAAAAAGATTTGGTTCTTAAGTAGAGTTTTCCCAGTTTTCTGTTAAGAATGAATCCTTGCACTGTGTTGGACACACACTTTGCAGAGTGAAAGACTTTTGTTGCCTTAAAAAAGGAATTAATTGGGGCCTCTATTAAAAACGTGAGTGCCCATCAGATCCCCAGATCACTCTTAGGGCTGGAAATGTTATTCTGGTGCAGTTTTTCACAAGCCAGTTTGGCTTTTGGCATTGTTGATTAGCCCAAGTGTAGCAAGTCATCACTGCCATTTGAAAGTTCATCTTCAAATGTTTGTCATTCTTGCAAAGCCCTTCAATGGATCTCCATGAATTAAAATACAGACACCAATGTCATCTCTATTACCCAGGTCCACCTCTTAGCCCCTGCCCATCTGTATCCAGAAAGGTACCCTGGAGTCTCTTCAAAGACATAAGGAGGCCTGCCTACTTTTGCAGAGAACCTGTGGAAGATATATCGGAATACAGGAAGAGTGTCCATTCATTGTTCTCTGGTCCTCAATTTTGAGTTCCTGAGCCCAGCATCATTTAAGAACTTGTGAGTCATGAAAATCTTTGGATCCCAGCACTGCTTTATTGAAGCTCTGTGAATGGGCCCCAGTAATCTGTTTTAGCCTCCCCCTAGCTGATTCTGATGGACTCTCAACTGGTTCAAACCAAAAACCACTGGTTTAAAACAAGAAGTGGATTCTGTCACTTATTTCAATATGGTGAAATAGTAAGATTCTATCTAGTTAGGGCTCTCAAGTTCTTGCTGAGATTTTTCTATATTCAAGCAGAGGAAGAAAAAAAAAACACCCTAAACTTTATTTTTATGTGATTGACATTCTGTAAAGTAGCTTTGATTGGGAAACATTCAGATGAGACTAAACCTGATAATTAGAGAAGAAAGGCAGCCACTTTAACTTCACTACTCTGAGTCTTTACTTTCATAAGTCAAAGTCTCCACTAAAGTCATTTTTATAAAACTAGGTCTAACTGTGCTGTAGTGCACTGCCCTTTAGCCTGTTTCTGTGTACATAATGCAACTTGATTTCAGCTGCTCAGACTGGGAACAACCATTCAGTGATAGCTGTCAAAGGGATGAAAAGAATATTTTAAATTTAAGGGAAATTCATAATGTTTTTTGCATCGTTCTTTTACTACATACATGCAAACATACTCTTGCATAAACATTTTCTACTTTTACTGTAGTATATAATAAAGGGTAATGCATGTATCAATATATTCTATATATGGAAAGAAATGAAGGTCAAATGTAAATATGCTTTACATGGGAGAAGTTAAAGTCCATTTTATATATGCCCACAAATAGAGGAGGAAAAATTGTACTGTGTAGTATAATATGCTCTATTTAATAATTTCACACTGGTTTATGAAACCAGCAGAACATAGTTAAATGAACAGGAATCGAAAGCACATGATAGATGTGTTCCTTATAGCATTTAAATCTCTTCCACTTGATTAAAAATTCCTAGTTCCTCTTCACTGAATTGTTTAGAGTTTTTGAGCAGCCTCTGCCCTGATTAAAACAAATTAGCATCAAAGATCCCCTGTTGAATGAGAAATCATTAATTGAGAAACATGCAATGCTCCTTAATTACCTTTAGAATAGTGAGGGAACAAATAATCTCAGGTTCCAGAGGGGCTGCCTGCTCTGCGCTGTGGACTCATTTCGTGTAGCTGCTGGAATAAAACTCAAGTTGCAAGCACTACTGGGGAATGCCAGTGCAAGCTTCAGTAAACACACTGTAGATTGTTTATCTATGAGAAAAATATCTAGATAATGACTAACAGGAAGAGAGGAATATGTTTTAGTTTAGTATTTTGTTGAAAGCTTTAAAAGCGTGTTATCTATGCCTATATTGATTGAGAAAGCATGTGAGCTATTATTTCGGATACAGATTTCAATGCTTGCCTATATTGATAGAGAAACCATGTGAGTTATTATTTTGGATACATATTTCAGTGTTTTGCATACAATATCTCATTTATGTTATCATCTGATGAGATTTCAGATGTTCATGTATAGATGAGTGACTTTATCATTTAAGAGTGGGTCAAAATGTTAAAGGTCCTAAAATAGCTACAGATGAGAATTCAGAGTGTGACAAGGTACTGTAGTTCTTCTATTCTGTATGCACCAACACAGTAGTCAGGGCCACTCTTATACCTTAGTGAGATACAATATGTCCCTCTACCTTAAAAAGCTGGACAACATTTAATCATAACTATGGGAATGTCACTAGAAAACCAATTTTTATGAGAGTATAATGACCCAAAGAGTGTTACAGTCTGTTTGTACACAAAGCCCTCGGAGCCCTCTGATATGAGTGCTGTGAGGCTGGAGCTGAGCTTCTGAGGATCTGGAAGCTTGTTCATCACAAGCTTCCTGGAGGAAGTAGGAGCAGATTCTCATCTTTCTATGCTGGTGGTAAGCATGGCAAATTTTAGTCATTCAGCTGATGGTAGAATCTTTGTTTCTTTCTAGTTTTCCCGATTTCCATTTAACAATCAAATCATGCTTCCTCAACAGTCCTTAAAAAAAATCAATAGAATCCTTCAGTTTCTTCTATTTCATTGGCTATTTTTGGTTCACTACATAGTTTATATACTCCTTCCGATAAAATAACCTGTCTAACGGTGCTACTATTTCCCACCCACTCTGAGTTTTAAAGTATTTAAGACTCAGCTTCTGAAACTTGTGGTGCAAAGTGACACATCTGACAAATTGAACTAAAGTTTACACCAAGAACTTAGATTATAAACCTTTTAGAATTTATTAATCATCCTTGTCAAGTTACAAGATGATAAACTTGATTAATCTTTGTAAATATTGCTAATAGTGCTTTAGAGCCTAGAATACATAAGGATGATTATCAAGACTCCATCAATAATATGTAATTTTTACTAAAAATAGAATGCTTCTATGAATTGTATTAAGGCAGTATGAAGTATGGCAGACTATAGGCATTATTATAATGCTTTGAAAAACTAAGAAAAACTGTTTTTCCCCAAAAGGGTTCCCATGAAGGTATCTTATGCCTTTCTGTGTCTTCCGCTTTAGGACTCAATAATTCTCAGTTCACTAATATGCAAAACCAAAATTGTTCAGTGATATATGGTCCCTTATAAGAATTATTAATAAAAAGGTTGCCACATATCCATCTTCTGGACATTGTTGTGAAAATAAAAAATCATGTCACCAAAATATTGCACTTTGTGTATAAAACCCAAGGCATCTTTATATGCCATTACAAACTTCTGGTTTGACCAGCTTATCATAGACTTTGCTTCTGAAAGACAGAATGGTGCTACTTGGTAGCTCTCTGTCATGGACAGGCTGCTTCCTTGACAGCCCACCCTGATGGTGTTGATCATGAAGGTCAAGTTGGAGCTGCCACTTCAGAAACCAGCAAGGACTGGACGCTGCAGACTCAGGGTTTGTTCCTTCTTCCCAGTCAATCTTCATACAGATGTCTGTTGTTCATCTGGATATACTCCTTCTTCCTTCTATCCTCACCAGGCAATAAGCATCAACTGAACCCAGAGTTCTGACTTTCAGAAGAACTTGATAAGTAGCATATCCGGTTTGCTTTATCTGTTTGTGTGGCAAGGTAATTCATTTCATGTTGAAATCAAATTGTTTCAAGCTGAGCTGGTGTTTTTACTGCTGTCCTTCCAGCTGGCCTTCCGTTTTAAGTGCCATCGTATTTCAAACAAGCTGATCTAAAGGAAAAGATTACTGCTGCCTCCGTTCATTGTCACAGTGGAACGATGTGCAAGACCTATTTTATGTTATGTTATGTTATTTATTTATTTATTTTTAAGGGAAGGATAGAAAGAAGTATGGGTGTGCTTGTCTGCAGATAGGGAAAATGAGCTGAGTAGTTGATGAGGGGTCAGGAGAGATATGTGATGATGGGAAAGAAAAATCTAACACAATCTGTTGGTATTTGGTATAAAATTACCATTTAAAGTTGAAGAAGGTAATACGTAAAATGTTATAGATACTATAAAAATCTGGAAAGCACGCCTCTGACTCACCAGGCAGCACAAACCACTGGTTTCAATGACAGTTCAATTATTTAAGAAATTTGGCAAATCTATGCACTTTAGTATTACCCCTTCCAAAAAAAAAAAAAAATTCAGCCGGGTATTTAGCTCAGTGGTGATGCTGCGTGCCTCGAAAGTGCAAGGTCCTGAGTTCGATCCCCATAGCCCCCCCCAAAAAAAAAAATTCAGGAGAAAGATCAATGCTCATGATTCACTGAATTTAACTTTGGACCTTCTGATAGTAAAATAAAATAGTTAACTATGGTCTGCTTCCCATTTAGACAACAACAGCAACACCAATAACAAAGTCTATCACAAAATGCACATGACATAGGTGAGCATTTTTAGGCCAGTTTACTTATAAATGGCTTAGATGACTGAGCCAAGTCATTACAAAAAAGCTGACATTTGAATCTACATTACAATTTGAGCGCCTCCCCACGATGGATCTGTTTTAAGATAGCTTACACATCACCCTAAAACACAAAATTTAAAACATCTTCAGGAAACAGAGGCTATAGAAGCCCAAAGAACTCTTACAAGAATTTGGAGGCTAATGCTATATTCCCAGGAGGATTTTCTAGAGCAAGATTCTTTATCTGACCACACACACAGCTGGTTTAGAGAAGCTGTTTAGACAACTACCTTGCCTGGGTGAAAATATCACTTCTGCCAAAAATAATACTGGCTAAACCTTTTTCTCATGAGTTGAATATAGTGTTTCTGTAATGCTGTTTGAGGGGTTTGGTTTCTTGTTCAGTTAGAACTGCTCCAATCCAATCTTTGAATGAGAATTATTTCCTCAATGAAGAGGGTAAGTGCTAGGAAGCAGGCAGATTAGAATGGAAGGGGGGTAATTTATAGAACCTTATTCAAAGTTATAATGTAGCTTCGTATTGGAAAACCAAATAGTACTATCTGTTGTCATAGCAGGGCTTCAAAATTAAAGCTCCACAATACCTTGGCTGCCGTGGTTATATCAGGTGCCCTGACTCTAAGCGAGTGAGGAAGTAAGAACTGAGAGAGGGAATTGTGTGTTTATCACAGGGTTGTGAGTTGGAGCTGAAAGAATGCCTATCATTCACTGCAGCCACTCAGATTTCTAGGCAAATGACCCTTTCTGCCAGAGAAAAGTCAATTTGAGCTAAAACCTCCAAATCCCTGCATAGGCTCTGATCCACCAACAGAAAGCTGCAGAGCAGTGTGTGGCTTGGAGGATCACAGAACAGCTGCTGCCTATTGTTGCAAAAGAAAGAGGCTCCAAGATGCAGTCAGCTCTGGCACACTTTTGCCCAGGATTCTCCCAAAGATTCTGTTTTTTATTGCTGTTGGGAGATGCTAACCAGACTGGGCATGTTGCTCAGAGTTAAATGGGGCCTCTTGTTCTCGGATTCTTTCCCTGGCCTGGCCCCTGGAAACTGTGATAGAAGGCTTCCTTTGGAAGAGGAATCCCAGTTACATCCCCGAAAGCAGAGGCAGAGCTAGCCCCAGTGTGGCCTCAGGTCAAGATCCTGGTATCTGGTGTGCATGAGGCCCTCAGCTCAGGAGGGTCACAGGCTCTTGATCTTTCTGTGGGACTGGGTCCTTCTTGCTTTGCTCTTTCCCAGAAATGCCCCAGAGACCTGGCAGAGAAATGCCACTTACATAAGGTTTCCACTCAGATGGCTACACAGTCACTAAGCCCAAAGTTTACCCCAAAATGTAAAGGCTTTTCTCAGAAAACTCAATTAGCCATAGCTGCTCTGGGCTCACAGGCTGACGTTTTTGCTAAGAACAGTTTCTGTAAACATAAAACACAGGGCCAGGGACAGACTCCAGCCATAGCCGGAGCCTAGCTGCTCAGTCTCTTGTGAGTTTTGCCTTGCATCCTCAGGAGCCTTCCAAGTGCTCAGCATGCCATCAAAAGTGCGCGTGGAAGAAAGCTCAAGGAGAACTGGGTGAAAAGCAGGAGAGAACCATGTGGAAATCCAGCAACACACATTTTACAACCAAGTTTTATGTGGAGACGTGCTTTTTCAGGTTCTTGCAGTGATTTTTCCTGTACGATCTTCAAAGGGTTAAAAGAAATAAAACTGCATATGGCAGTAGGGGTTGGAAGAGGCAATGTTTTATTTCAATAATTAAAGTCCTGATTAATAGCACATTATATTCTGAAATGTTGGCTTTTTAAAGCAGATTTGAACTTTTACACGATCTGTTTTTAACACTGGCATGCACACCTCTTTACATATATACTGATAGTAGCTATGGTTCTACTACTTAATTTAGAAAATTTGATAAAACAGAAATATTAAATGCACACTATAATGAAAACACTGCCGAGTATCAACCAGATGGCTTGTATTCCTTGGAAAATTATGTAAAGCATTTTGAATTAGGGTGATAACTTCATTATTTAAAGAACTCCCTGTAATTGTAGATAAAGGCTGCTCTTTGGCCCAGAACAGGGTTCCCCTAATTTGCCCCTTAGTAAGAATCACTGTACTACCCTCCAGGACCACCCTAATCCTTCTGCTCCTGAAGGTAGGAATCACACTAACCTGGCAAATTATCATGAAGGGGTAAGTTCCCAACTCTATGAAATAACAAATGGGTTTTGGAAATGGATTTTGTGAAAAGTGTAGATGAATAGAATTAGTTTATTTGATCAGTTCTATAATCTTTAAAAAAAATACAAAACACTTTTCAAACGATAGTTTTATGCTTACTGAAAAAGATGTACCATATATGACAATACATTTTAGGCACTGGCCCCTTCTTGCCTAGTTTGTATGTGATAAGGTGACAATTGATATTCCTGTCTAAATGTCATCAAATAGCCATTAAAAATGCTCAACTGAAACTTTATATAGATTTAGAGTCAAAGCTCTATTGACCTAAATACAAAAGTAACTTTTAAAAAATTCTCCATATCACAGAAATACAGGAACTTAAGATATTCAGGAAGTCTTTTTTGCATCAACCTGCTTGACTTTTAACAATGGTGAGAAGGTGAATGAAAATTAAACAACAGGCTCATAAATCAGTTGGTAGGAAGAGAGCGCCCTGGTGACCCCATGATTAACACCAGCCATGCTGCATCGAGGGCTGCTGTGGTAACTTCATGTCTGCTACCTCACTGCCTCCCTTTACAGGTGCGAAAGCTGGGCCTGCCTTCAAAGCTTCCCCAGCACCAGGCACTCACCTCAAAGCTGGTTCTGGGGTCTGTCCTCCAGCCTGTGCACCAGCCTGCACACTAAGTGACATAGTCACCTGTGTCTTACTGACACTGAAAGAAAATGAGACACTGGGAAATACAGTAAGATCGATTACATATTTAAATATGCTCAACTTGCAGTTTTGCTATTAAACAGAACACTATAGAATATGGCTGCTATTTTTTCTCTGTATATCACTAAAATAGCTCTTCATTCAGTGAGAATCTGAACTCTTTAGAAATTTATTAAACTGATCTGTAAGCATAAACAGATTCTTTTCTAACAAGAATTCTTTAGCTGTCCAAATAGTGTTCTCAGGTTAATTTTTAAAAACTACGTTGCATTTAACCAAGATTTTTATATGCTTAGCGGAACAAGAAATCCTAAAATCTGAAGATTTTTTCAGTTACTCTATACTGAAATGTTCAGAATTCCACTTAGGTAAGTTTTCAAGAGAATTAGCCAATTAACTGCTAACTTCTCCGAAAGCATCTGCATATATTTGTGCTTTGATTTTTTTTTTTAAATAAGAGCATCCAATTTTAAAGTGTTTGTGGTGTGGGGAGAAGACAAGACACAAATTCAAAATGATTATTCTTCATCCTTGATGGGTTTTTAGCCAACTTCACGTGAAGGAAAAGAATTTTATTATCAGTAAAATGCTTTGATAAATAAAGAATATAATGCATAATTAGCCATGGGGTTAGCAATATATGGCTTAGAAAGGTATAATACAACTTTAACTTAACATTGTATTATGTTCCATAATTTATTAAAATTCAAATAATTGTCTTATGTTTTATGTTTTTTGGCCTGGTTTATATGTTTATATGTTTTTTGGTCTGGTTGTTAAGCTGTATAAATTATATTCAACTTTATAATGATTTATACATAAATGAGCCTGATGGTGGCAAAATAAAAGGGAGTGGAGAAAAGGAGTAAAACAAGAACTGAGATGTGTTATGTACATGTACCAGTTCCCTATAATGAATGTAATCATTATGTACTGAAAACATGTACTAATAAAAATTGTTTTAAAACCCAATAAAATTCAAGGTGAATGAAACATGACAATTCTTTCATAGTATTGCTACTATTTGCTTAGCCTTTCTAAAGATATAACTGAGATTTTTACATAAAAGTCTATGTGTTCCTGTTATATAAGCTTTCTCTAGAGAAAACTGTTAGAGAATTAAACAAATTGGGCAACTGCTCTATTTTAAAATGATTGTATCTTTGTACTGACAAGTTTTGTCAATTTATTTTTCCATGAGAAAAATCAAGATTTAAAGGATCCAAAAAGAAGCTGATAAAATTACTTGATCGTTGTTTTGGCGATAACTACATTTGCAAACTTAGCTCACTGATTTTTTGGAGATAAAAATATCATAGGGAAGTAAAAACAATCAGGCCTCTCTTGCCCCCTAAAACTCACAAGCTATAGATAAAATTACTAAAATTACTTTAAGAATTGTCTTATTTTTAATGCATGGAAAATAGCAAAATTAACATGCCAACATAGGAAATATATACTATAATTTATAAATGCCTAATTATCAAAATAATGACATAGTCATGATTAGATGCAACCTAGCAATCTTTTATAAGATGCAACTACATATTGTATGATCATTCCTATTATATATTACAGTCAATCCTCATTAAATTAAGCTGACTATGTATAAATGGCATTTGAAATAAACGTTTAATATCACAATAGGGTCATATTCTGCTACTGTACAACCATGGCATGCAAGTAACGAGGCATTAACTGTAAAATGTCATTACCTTCCAGAAATCCAAAGAACATGAAAAGTACATATATAGTACTAAAGATCAATTAGATTTTAATGACTGTCAGATTAAATAAAACTACACTGTATACAGCAGCTTTGGATATCTGTCATTGTTCTATATCCTGCAATTCCAAATGGGTCTGAGCTTTAGTGAGTTGTTGTCAGTATTAGGGCACAAATGTTTCTGTGTTCCAGTGTGAAAGCTGCTTCATTTTATTTTTCTTTCTGCCATAATTCAGAGTATTAAGTCATTAGGAATGTGCTGAATGTAGCCAACAATGAACTTACTTTTTTGAACTGGAGAATTTCTCTCATGGCACCAATGTGTTCATGTTGGAAACAGGGATCCTGCCGATACCAGACGATACTCTTTTCTGCTTATATTCCATGTGAAATAGTTGGCAGGAAAGAACTTGGGTCATATAATAACTTGGGAGCTGTTATCTCTAACATACACTGCATAACATTTGTAAAAGGTAAATAAAATCTAGCAGCTAGAAAAGGAAGGCCAAAATAAAATGGCACGTTGCTATAAAAATGCAGATAGATCATTTAGGACTGACCCAAACATTCCTAGGCAATTAAAAATTACCATTTTGGAGCAGAAGCTTGCATACTATAAAATAACTATTTCAGCTCTCTTCAGGTTGTGGTATTGGAGGCTGTTTTTGGAAGAAGGAGAAAAATTGACTGCTGGACAGGCTTTTCCATGCTCTATCAGCTCTGATAATGAGTTAGGCAGTTGGCATGGATGACAGGAATGTCCCCTACACTCAGCATTCTAATAAACCTCTTGTGAAGTGGTACACATTCTAAACAGACTTATTCTGGTCTACATTCTGGTTAGGTAGAAAATTATTACATTCTCAACTCGAGTTTGGACGTGATATGGTCATATGAAATATTTAAATACATTATCTGCATCCCACTAAATCAAAATCTTGCTTTCACATTTACAGTGAGAAAAAATACTATTTAAAGCCTTGGGATGTGTTCTTCTGTTCATATATAGGTGACCTAAGTTTGTTTATGAGGCAAAAACTGTACAATTTTTATCATTCAGGCATTATAAAATGTCTTTCTTTAAAGTCTTGGGATATAAACAGTTGATTTATATGAATTACGTATTTCCAGCTGCGTTAAGAAATAATATACATCTTTTTCCAGAGTAATTTAATGTTAGCTATGATAAGCCTAAGGTCCAGTAGTTGTAGAAACTGACTTTATCACCTGTGACCATCAACACTGTTGCTTTTATAAAACTCGTGAACATTCTTTGGCCACTTGGGAAATTGCCCATGTAGAGGGAATTGTACTCTGGCCCAGGATTATACAGAGATTGGCCTCTATAAAATGTGAGGTTATAGAAGAGCTAAAACGGAAGCCATTTACAAAGTCAGTCGGTACAGAATCTACGGGAGAGATTTCCATTTCTCAGACACAAGTTCCTTGACGTGTGGAGAGGTGTTTTCGATTTCGGACTCCCGAAGTTTTGTCTTTATTATCTGAAGGCTTCTGTTGTGAAATGTCTATCAGGGCACTGGCAATTGCAAGGCCTGAAAGAGAAAGCAAGAGGCATTTAAATGCTTATTTAGACATTTCCGGGAGGCAGGGCGATGGTGGCTTAGGGTCCTGCTTCCTATTCCTTCACAATTAGTCATGAATGTTCAGCTGCTCATCAGATGTTATCAAACAGAGCGCTTCATACTTGAAGAAGAACAAGGTGAACAAAGTTAATGTAACTTTAACTTTGAGCAAGTCCAGTGTTTGAACAACATCACATTCAATTGTGGATAGGACTCCACCCCTTAATTTCTATGTCTGAATACTGTTTGCTCTAGATGTACTAGGAATTTTGAAAGTTATTATTTTGGTTTTTATTTTTTAGGAATGAAACTCATCATATCAATATCATTTTTTAACAGTTAGAACATTTTCAGGCTTACAGAAAAATTGAGCCAATACTGATAGATGGTTATCAACTACAGTCCATAGTTCACGTTATAGTTTACTGTTTGTGTTGTGCAGTTCTATGGATTTTGACAGACACATAATGTCATGTAGCCACCATTACATCATCACATAGAATTGTTCACTACCCTAAAAATCCTTGATTTATTACTCTCCCCAAAGCCTCTAGCAAATGCATCTTTTTCTTAAAGTCTCTATAGTTTTTCCTTTTCCAGAACACCGTATAGTTGGAATCAAAAAGCAGCCTTTCAGACTGGTTTCTTTCACTGAGAAATATATATTTGCTCCAATTTGGATGGTGAATATTCTCAAAAGCCCATGTAATAAAAGCTTCGTCCCCAGGGTGGTGCTTTTTGGAGGTGTTTGAAAATTTATTAAATTTATACAATCAATGGTTCAACTATATACCCTGCTTTATTTATTTATATACCCTGAGTCAACTTAGTTTCTTTTGCATCTCATAGTTCTTGAGTTAGACAAAATGTCTCAAATCACTATAGGTACAACCAGGCCCAGAGCACTTAGCCTTATTTAGACAGAGGTCACTGAAGAACTTAGAATTCATTCCCTTCTCTCTGGAGTCTTAGAGACTTGGCTTTGAAGCAAGCTGACCCAATCCCTGAGTTGTCATAGCTGTCTCCTCCACGTACTGCTCTTGGAGGGAGGCCTCTCTTTTGGGTCTTATCCCACCTAAGAAGTCATTGAATTATTTTATTCTTGTGAATCAATTTATTCTAGGTAAGCTTCAAAAATGATCAGTCCAGAACAGAACTCCAGAGATTTATGAATATAAAGAAATGCCCATGCAGACACGGCCAGGCACGAGGAAGGTTACCTAGGCTGGTGCAGTGTTGCGGAAGTCAGGGGAGGGGGTGGCTTGAGAAGTTTGAAAAAGTACCACACAGGTCATCAGGGTCAGGCCTGGCAATGGCACAAGTTGTTAGATTCCCTCAAAGAAGATTCTGGTGATCTGTGAGCGATTTCTGAACCTAACTGATGATGGAAGCTTAAAAGTTAAGTAGGGAAACAGATGAGAGGAAATGTGGCTAACAGGCACAAGTCCCACATTTAAGACATTTTGGTGATGAAAATGATAAGGGGAAGCAACAGAGTCAGATTAAATATATGGTACCTGGATGTCTATGATTATATGAGGGAATGATTGAAGACAAGAAAATGTGTCTGTGGAGACGGAGGAATTTAAGGTGTTAGAGAGGGAAGGGATTACAAAATTGCAATAATCACTACTACCTAGGCTAATAATACACATTTACCTTTTAAGGCTTGCTATCAAGTATCTTTCTCTTTCAGTGTATTAAATATTATCCTGAATTTCTTAGAGACATTGCAAGTGTAAAGTTTAAATAAAAATTACATTCTTGATCTTTGAAAAGCTCATGTGAACATCGAAACTGTCCAGTACAGAAGTTTTCATCTCTTATCTGCTGTAGCAAATAATTATTTTCTTATTTCTTGTCTAAATGGAGGGGAATGGCATTCATTAAAAAAAAATCGCAGACAGTGATTATGCTAACTGAAAATTCAGTTCAGTTCGATCTTAAATTTCCACAAATCTCTTGGAACATTTCTGTCATAATCTACAACTTCCTGCTATTTCATTCCTGGCACCATTTTATCCAGATACAGCCAAATATGACAAATAATATATGTCTCCTTTAATGTGGACAGAGACCACTTAGACTAATTTCAATGATCACACCATCCAAATATGAAATCATGTTGTTCATTAAACTACTGCATGACCTAGTTCAAAGAAGCTCTGAAAAATAATACTTTTCCTTTCACTTGTGGCTACAAACATTTTCCTTACAGAAGATATAGAGCCAGAAGAGAAGCAAACAAATTGGGTTGCCAAAACAGAAAATTCTATACTAACTTAAAACTGCCACAATTTCTTTGTATTTTAGGATGTATGAAGTCCAATATCTAATTAAACTAGTGTCTCTTTCAACAGGTCCCGGGTTCACTAGTGATTTTGAGGCTTGGAAACACATTCAGTTAAAAAATCAAAAACCAAAACATAAACATATGCCAGCTCTTAAAACTACATTTAATTTACAAATAAAATAACCAATCATGCTTATTTTTAATTTGACAGCTTTTTATTTTTCCTATGAAAATGTAACAATCAACCATGTTTTCTCCTTGAAAGGTGGTAACTGGGTGGGAAATCTTGCATTTCTCCAGGCAGTGATATTTCAGTTTCTACCCTGTGTGCTCAGAGATCACTCAAGGTCACTTGCCCAAGGTCTTATAGATGGGGCAATGACATTTTCATACAGAGTTAAGCTTGAGTCCTTTACTAGATCACACAGTTTGTAGCCCAATATGGATTATTCAGCTTTATAAATCTTGTAATTTAATTATGAACAATACAGAAGCATAATTACTGCATTTGTGTGTATATCGACATAGTAACTGCATTTATGTGTGTGCGGATACCTTGAATGCCAAGTTAAATATAAGTTTTTTGTTATTATTTTTGTATTTATTTATGTTTGCTATAGGGTGAATTTCCCCAAATAAAGAACGAACTGGAACAACCCAGAAGTTTCTAGGTTCTCTTTCATCCTGAGACAGGACCTGGATAAAAGACCCAACAAGGGAACGAGGTCCCTGTCCTTCTGAGTTGCATTGTGTGGGGAGGACTCATTAAAGAGACGGGGTACAGAGAGTAAGTAATCTCTATCATTTTGCTTCAGCACTCTTTGTTAAGGTAAGGGAACTAATTTTCTTAACTGATTAGAAGAAAAGTCAAATTAGCATACTTTAAAGAAGACAATATTACTTCCTCATCCCCTAATCATACCATTTATATGCTGGTGAGAGAATGAAGATATGTATAACGGCCAGTCCACATATGAAAACAGAAGTCTGATCCATAACCTATAGTAACATACTCAGAAAACCAACTCCTTATGTACAATGAGCCCCATAGAAAGCCAAGCTGCATTAAGTCAGACTAATAGGACTTCAACCTGCTATCTCAAGTAATAATCCATGAAGTTAAACAATAATCCTTAGAACCATTGTCCTCTGATGGTCAGGATAACTGACAGCTTCCTTAACTGGTGTTCACACTTCCAATTTAGGACAATTAGAGAAAAGCAAATATGTAGCTCTAACCAATTGCAGAAGGTGCCACTTCTACTTAGCCTGCCTATCCTGCTCCCTAAACTAACATCCTCCAGTTGGCACACCTGAAGTGCCCATGCTCGCTTCTGAAAGCTTTCCCTCTCCTCTACCTGCCTTCTCATTCTTGCCAGAGCACCAAGCTCAGTGATGGACTCATTTGTTATGGAAAGCACTAAATGACTCCATTTGCTTGCTCCCATTTTGTTCCCATTTTGTTGGTCTTGGTTTATTCACACACAGGCAATGACAGGAGAAAGGTAATGAGATCTTTTCTGGATTAAAAAAAGATATGTATTAATAAAATAAGAGCAACCTAGAAACAGGTCCATTGTGTGAGCCCTTGCAGCACACACTTTCTCCTGGCCTAGACTTTCTTGGGAGTTTTCCTGGATGGGAAGTTTTCCAGAAATGAACTGCGTGTCTTGTGTCCTAGGACGAAGTGCTCGGTCCCAGTCAGATCCTGTGTGGTGGTGCATGCTGAGTTCCATTAAAATCAGGTCACTCCAGCCGATCATTTTTCAAACTGTCACACAAATCATCTGATGAAATCCACTTATTGCGTTCTCTAGGCCCTAGCATAGTTCTTTGTTATCAAAGCAATACAATTAACTAGGGGAACAATTCATTATTTTAGACTGGCGGTCTAAAGGAATTTCATTTACCATGTCAAGATGATGCACAGATGCTGCAGGCTAGCAAAATTTACATCAAAATATACTAGTAGATTCAATAAAAATGCTGGGGCTTAAATATTTATTATGTTTTACCTCTTTGCACTTTTAATTCTTAAATACTAGACACTACGACATTTAGATCATTGAAATATGAAGTACATAAGAAAGAATGTCCATCTTCTGTTTCCTTTTCCATTTCTCATGGTCTCTTGGTGTTTCAAACTGATGCTTGCTAATGTGGAACCTGACATGGATGCTCTGGGTCACTCAGGCAGGGCAGCTTGGAAAGAAGCAGACTTTTAGGACCATCAGAATTTCCTTCAGCAAACGGGCATGATTCAATAGTCATAGGGATGGATATCAAGTTACCCCAACCATTTTGTAAGTAGAACATACCCTAAAATCAGACCTTTACCCACAACCATAGAGAAAGACAATATTTGTTTTCTAAAATTTAAGTGTTTCATTTCTCTTTAAACATGTGCAAACATGCCCTAAAGAGAAAGCAACATAAATGATGAAAAGCTAAATATTTAAATAGTAAATATATCTTTTTGTAAATCACTAAATTTGCAACAAAAACCACTAAGGAGAAATATCAGGAACATAGTTATTGTTAGTAAAATTCTAGTTTTCCCTAATGGAAGTAATATGGTAATATTAGACTCCAGTAGTAACAATTTAATCATAAAATTACTGATGTGTTTTTTTTACAATTATGCAGAACAATTAATAAGTACAGTAATAAAATACCGCACATCAAATGAAATTGCCCTGGAAAGAGCATTCCCGCTTTGTATACACACATA
This sequence comes from Heterocephalus glaber, assembly GCF_053883595.1. Classification (NCBI taxonomy): domain Eukaryota; kingdom Metazoa; phylum Chordata; class Mammalia; order Rodentia; family Bathyergidae; genus Heterocephalus; species Heterocephalus glaber. The sequence continues at coordinate 68,359,773 of NW_028258320.1, forward strand.
GCACTTCCATTTTGCTTCTGAACGAAAGCCTTAGAAAACTCATTCATTTTGCAATGCTCTCCTCCCAAGTCTGTGTGAAAGCAGGCACAACTATATATTTTAAATTTCCAGGAAAACAGCTTCATTAGGCGTGAAAGGTTAATTGCAGGTTGAAGTGGAGTTCAGGGAATGGGTGTGGGGTCTGTAGTGAATTGCACGGTCCGCTTCGGGAAGACTGAATGAGTGCTATAAACTGTTTGCCCTGCTGAAATGTTTTACTACCTCATTTACTATCTGTCTTCTTTTACTGCTTGTATTTGTAGTTCTTCTAAACCTTTAATGGCTACAGTTTTATTTCACTGTAATCAGATTTAAATGGAAATACCACGCTGGGATGTTTAAATGTTTTCCCTCTGATTGTATATAGCTACATACTACTGATCAGAGTCTCGGCTATCCTTCACATGATTAAGAAAGTGACTTTGGAAAACTTTGACGTTACACAGACTCTCACTATTGTGCAGATTTAATTTAACATTCAGTGTGGACACTCTTGCCAATATGCAACTAGGGGTGGATGCATAATTAGGAAATATGCATTTCCATTTCAATTTATCTGTTGGAAGGCCAGCACAACTGAAGTCATTATTAGGCAAAATTCCAAAGGTTACACTGTTGAATAAAAATTGAAATACTTCAAGTGCTGAAGACAAGACGTTGGAATGACAAATGGACTAGTCATATTTGTCTGAGAGTTTAAAGCATGTTCCCCCTTACCTACTAAAAACCAATGATAACTACAGTTGCCAGAGTTTAAGTGCCAATGATCATTGGATTCTGGTTATAAAATTTTGTTTGTCCTTTAACACATCATAATATTTATAATTCATTTAAAGACACATTGTTCAAGTTGTAGAAAATGTAATCCTACTGTAGCACCACATATGCCTTGTACAACACTTTCTGAGATTGCTAGCACTCCCTAGATTTTATGTAGACCATTCCTCACTGGTTAGGTTGTGCTGAGTAAATCATGGCCATTTCTGTCTCAAATCATTGTTTAATGCAGATCCTCATGGGTCTTAGCAAATAAGGCTTCTTTCAGACCTCATCAGTTCTAATTTTAATCACATACCAGGAAATTTCACTTGGTTCATTTAAAATACTTGCCGCCTTTTTTTTTTTCTTTTTTGGTACCAGGGATCAAACTCGGGTCCTTAAAGAGCCACATACATATACAGGATTCAGCCTTGCAGCTACCTTTCCATGTTGGCAAGAAAATCTAGAACTCAATTGAGAATTTACTTTTTCTAAATCAGCTGGGGAAATATATTCTAGTATTTTCTTTTTTCAATTACAAACAACAATTTCAATATATGATCACCCTTTATTTTAGGGACCAGTCATCCTACCTTAGTTTTATTTAAATGCTTACCACTCACTGAAGAAACTGAAGTATGATAGTATTGTAACTGTTATAAAGAATCCACTTGTCAAAACAGGCTTTGAAAGAAAACTTTATTCCAGTAAAGAGAGACTAAAATCAGGAGATTCTAACTGCTAGCAGAGAAAGATTTCATCCATGAATGGATGGGCTAACACTGGGAGAGAGATACTAACTAGTAGGGAAGGAAGACTATACCTATATAGATTTGGGGGAAGGGGCTACAATCATAAAGAATTTTTATGACTTGGATGCCCAAGGATGGTCTGCTCAGGTATGTAGACAGTTACTGGACTTCTCAGCACCAGGGGGATTGTATATTTTGTTTTGAGTCCATTTGCCCTATTTAATGACAGGCTGCTGTTGTTTGCTGAAAGCAGCCTGTTTGCTCTGTCCTGTTGGTTTAGGCCAGGCCTGAAAGTAACAATGGCCACATTTTATTTTTCATTTGGTGATGCAATCATATTTTAGTATTTCAGTAGTTAAATGTCATTGGTTGTTTTAAATTAAATGAAGTTATATATGCAAAAGTATTTTATAAACTATAAAGTATTATACCAAATTAATTAGTAAAGTATAAATGCCCAGAAAATCCCAAAATTCTAAAGATCAAACAGTTGTTTGAAAAGTAAATCACTTAATTCAACACATATCTTCTTGAGTGCCTACTGTATACCAGGCATTGCTCTAGTCCCTAAGGATTTAACAATGAATGACACACACAAGACATAAAAGCTCCTTCTCCTCTCAGAGCTTGCATCAAAGTGTATGAACCAAATGCATTGTTTTCACAGAGTTAAGATTAAATGTATAAGGCTTAGAAAAGCGCCTGGTACATAAGAGCTCAAAAATATCATTGTTGTCCTAGTTGTCATTCTCCTCCTTCTTTTTCTCCTCCTCCTCCTCATTGTTATTGAAAAGCCTGAAGCCAAATAGGAAGCAATAGACAAAACTCTAGCACTGGAAGATTTCCTACTTTCTGTAGTAGCATTGACTCACATACTCATTCCAAAACCTAGTATGGCTATTGTGGGTTGGAATGCCAAATAAGGGGGAAAATGGATTAAAAGATAGACTCCAAGACTCACAGACAGCAATGATCCAGGCAACACGGTCAGGGAGGTAACGATGGGCTCGGTTCTCTAGGCAGACAGAATGCGTTCATGAAGGCATACACGACTTACCCGTGTTGGCCACTCATTAGGAAATGTAAAAGTAATAGAAAGTGATGACAAAACACAAGGACTATGCATCCCACAGAGAAAGCATTGTTTACATTAGTATTATTTGTGTTATACAATGATTAACTTCTGTACACTTTCCAGTGTAAAAAAAAAAAAAATACTCTTTCATTCATTCACTAGGTTGTCCCTCAAAACCACTCTGTTTTCCTGGGTCAGGAAGCTATTTTTGTGGTGGTTTTCACAGATGACCACAACGAGGCACAAAGCGGTAAATGCCTAGTTCAGCTCACACAGCTGGAGGGAGTGCAGAGACCTGAACCACAAGCTCCAGATCCCCTGGCTCATACTCTGCTTGCTTTCTGGCTGCAGCCATAGGAAGGAAACTGAGAGTTGGGCACAAATGTCTTCTGAAGGATTTTGAGTCAAAACAAACAAATAAAAAACAAGTAGAGATATGAAATCAGTATGGTCATAGGCATGAATTAATTTGATGGGTATACGAACAGCAATAATATTACAAAAACAACCATTCTGCTAGCACTGATTGAAAGCCTCCTCTAAGCCAGGCATTGCTCTCAGGACTTCACATGCATTGTCCTATCACCGCATGAAAATAGAAGTGGGTGACAGTATGGGTCAAACTGATTAACATGATCATGGGCAGTATTGTGGTACTTAGTTGTTTTAAAAAAATGTTAAGCTAAAGCAAAGGAAGAAAAGCTCCCTAATTTGCTAATGATTGTACAACAAATCCTGTGATGTAGGGACAGAGCACCAGGGAAAAGAAGGGGGGAAGTCTCTAAGGTGGGTGCTGAAGTTGAACATTCCCAAAAGAGATCATCTCTGATCTGAAGATTTTATTTTGTTTTATTTTGTTTATGATGCTAGGGATTGAATCCAGGGACTCAATGAGCTACATCTCCAGGCCTTTTTACTGTGAGACAGGGTTTTACTAGGTTGACTAAGCAGGGTTTGAACTTGTGATCCTCCTGCCTCAGCCACCCACATAGACGGGATTAGAAGTGTGGATTTCCATTCCCAGTTTGAGCTGAGGATTGAATGATGAGAAGAACTAGTCAACGGATACTGGCATGAGGGCCTGATGTATTCTGGATAAAATAAAACACAAATTCAACAGCAAGGAGAGAAAATTATTTGAGAAACTTCAGGACTATGCTGTGAGTGGAACATGATAGACTGATGGGGAGAAGATAGAGAAGCAGACAGAAAAGAACATATAGAACAGCCTTATAGAACAGCCTTACGTGCCAAACTAGGACATTGATTTTCAATCTGCAAGCCAAGAAAGAATCATGAAATGACTTTAGAGGGGCATGGTTAGATTTTTATTTCAAAGAGAAAACTCTAGTGGTAGCATAGAAGACAGGGAGGAGTAGGGGGTGAGGTTACTATCATTAAATCAGATAAGAAGGCAGTAATGGGCTGGGGATTTAGTTCAGTGGCACAGCGCCTGCTTCACAAGTGCAAGGTCCTGAGCTTGATCCCCGGTACCAAAACAAACAAACAAACAAAAGAAGGCAGTAATAAGGAGAGAGAAAGGGTATGCACAGGATAGGTATTTAGGAGAAATTACTATAGGAGATGAAAACAGGGTGGAATCTGAAACAACTCCATTCTCAGAACTCCATTTTCTGGCTTGGGTATGTAATGCACACACATATTATTCACCAGCATACAAGGGGAAAGGGTGTGTGGGGAGCCAGTGGCTCAATATTTTAGTTCTAGACACAGGGAGTTCACTGAACTTTAGGACACTTTTGGGGGCATCTAGTTGAACATACAGATGTGAAGCTCTGAAATGAAGTCTATCTCAGAGACAATTCTACAGTTGGGAGTTATTTGCATGGATGGAATCAGAAGACTTTGTATTGTTGGGTAATGTAGCTGTTGCAGTAGTTAAAAATGTAAAACCTCACTGGCTTAACAAAATAGAAATCAATTTCTCATAATGTAAATTAAGCTCTCACACAGATTGGTGTCAAGATTGTGTGGCAGGGGACAGGGAAGGAAACACCTCTGGTCTATGTGTTATTCAGGGACTGACTGAAGGCACTTCTGTCACTTCTACCTTCTTCAACCCAGGGCTCCCACAGTTGCCTTTATCACTGATATGTAGGTGGCAGGTGGGAAATGAGAGGGTGGAAAAGGCACGCTCTTTCTTACACCACTTTGGGTAGATAAGCTCATGACAATCTTTCAATTCCATTAGCAAGTGCTATTTTCTGGTGACAGCTGTCTACTACTGGGTTGGGATTGGTATGTATATGCAGATACAGTGGGGAGCTAGTATTCTCTGCATTAGAGTGGATGAGGCCACCAAAGCAGAAAGAATATGAGGTGTGATCAAAATATATGGAGAATATTTACATTTAAAAAAATGTATCACAGGAAAAGACACATTGCCATTAGTCCTGCTAGGAATACTTCCTCTCCCTTTGAACACACTTATCCTATGGCTTTTGCCACTTTCTGAAGCACTTCTGGAAGTCTTCTTTTGTAATCATCTTTATGGGGTGTGATAAAAGATATGACATCCAATGGAAAGGCAGATTTGTGAAAACTTCAGTGTGTCCTCATTCATCTTATGCACCAGATCTAGCTCTGTGTGACTTTGGGTCTTCCTCAAAGTCAAAATGACCATGAAAGGCAAATGTTTTGAAATGATTCAGAGTATCAAGGCAGCCATGGCAATGCAACTAAAGATACTTATGAAAGAAGCCTTCCAGAACTGCTTCAGAAAGTGGCAAGAATAATGGGATAAGTGTTTCAGCTGAGGGGGGAGTCTTTCAAGGGGGATCAATGGCCATGTGTCTTTCACTGAAATAATTTTTGAAATTCAAACATTCACCATATTTTTACATCACACCTCGTAGAGTGAGAAGAGGGAATAAAGAAGGGGGCTGATAGTGGAAAGAAGAGGAACACCTGGGGAGGTAGAGGAAACCAGAATGGAGACTGATCAGAGATGCTGTAAGGAAGACTAATTGCTTCCTAGTTATGACGCGTGGATCCTGTTTCTGTTTGCAGAAAATAGCCCCAAAATTCCATGGCAACTCCAAGCCAGCTGAATTTGTGGTTTCCAATTTTTCTTGACTTGAAATTCACAGAATTTCATAAATCCTTTGAGAGATTTCTCTTGGAAGGAAGCTGAGGTCACTTCTGGCTCTACAAATTTATGACCACAGCTGCCTTTCTTCTGCAGGCCATCGGCAAGGCCCCAGACCTTGCTGCTGCCTCTGCTCATGTGTGCTCCTGTGTGACCCAGAAAGGGCTGTCACAGCGTCACTGTGAAATCAGGGGGCTGGATGGATTCAAGGGCTTGCCTGCTGGAAATTGCATTTAGTCTTAGTAGCAAAGGACTGGGGGAAGACTGAATATTCTGCCAGAGTGAGGACCACACTGGTAATACAGTCTTGGACGTGGTTTGTACTTGTTCGGTGTGGTTTCTATGATGCCAGTGACAGTGCTCAAGAAACTGACTGGGAAGTGAAGAGGATGGATGGTGCCAGAACTCAGGCTGGTACTTGATTTTGGTCTGGTAATTTCTGAGCAGCCTGGTAATATTTTTTAAAATCTAATTTTATAATTTTTTACATCTTAGTACAGTTTCATCTCTATAACTCTGTATCCTTTTTTGATTGGGAACACCTTGAAAGTAGAAACTATTCATTTTTATGTTGCAATGTGTATCTAAACTAAGACAGATGTTTAATAAATAGCTGCATGAGAATAAAACAAGGTATCATGGAGCTGTGTGCTACTTATGTGAAATCTAATTAGAAACTTCAGGTCTGCACCCCTCAAAGTATTTGGCCATACCAGGCTGCCCCCTGTGTTTCTCTCATCCTGCACCTAGTTGCAGAGAAGTTACCCAGAGCAGAGTGGGAGTCAGTCAGGCCAGGGGCACAATGTCCAGGCCTCACTGTGGCTATAGTTCATGCTGGCCATCCCGGTGACCAAGGGAGATGGTCCTGCAGGTGCTGCTCACTGTCCTCCCAGCATGTTATCATCTTTGTCTAAGGACAGGACAGGACAGGCTTAACTCAGAAAGTGAGAGCCACATGAAAGTGCAATCCTCTGACTCAGTATCTTGGTCCACATCTCCTCTGAACAGGTGTCAGTATCTGCGGCTTTGTGTACAGATTGATGAAAACTGCAAACAGCTGCCACACTGGCATGGTGTCAAAGCCCATGCAACTCAGCTCTCCCCAGATGCCCTCCAAGAGGCTTTTGGTATTTCAGACCAACTTTGGGAGTCCATGGCAAGCTCTCCTTAACTCCTGAAGGATTCACCTCAGTTCCCCTGTCACAATCTACCCTCTCTCAGAGTATTTGTGAAAACTTACAGCCAATACACATTGTTTCTGTTTGTTCTCTTTTCTTTTTAGTCAGATACCCATTTACAGGAAATTATATGACAACTTTGAATCAAGATTAAATAGCTTTGGGAGGTGGTGTGCGTCATTGTTTTCCATAGCATTTGTGTGAGAGCGTGGGAGCGGGTGGGGGACAGACACAGCGTCACACAGCACAGACAGACCACAATGCACAGTAGAAGACCAGCTGTTAGCTAACAATGAATGTTAGTATTTTCTAAGGTGATGCTCCTAAGCTCAGAGTACTCAGCATTTTTCAAAAGTTCCACACTAACATAAATAGAAAATATATGACTATCTCTGCAGAGTCAAAATATTATTTTAATAAACTTCATTAGTAAAGCAAAGTTATGGCTACTGTGTGGCTCAGATCATTTCAAAATTGGGAGAAAAATACCACCCTATGTTGAATTATGCAAATCCTCACTTCTAGCCATTTAGATAAAATATAAGGGAAAATGCTATAGAGAATTACGATTTTTCCATTAATATTATTATACATTGCTTAGACCTTACCAAAAGTTATTGCAGATAACTTAAAGGCCAAAGGCATTTTAACAAAAAGAGGTGTCCGCCACCAAATTGATCCTTGATAAATCTCTTTTGCTGAAGGAAAAGGAAATATAATTGGACAGTACATTTCCCAAAACAGACTTGAAACCTTTCCTCTGATGTTTGCTAAGAGATCCAGAACCATGATAGTACACTTTCTCTCCAGTAATTCAAAACAGGGACTTCTTGAAAGTAGTTTGTTTAACTGATCTCCTTTAATCTAACAAAGCATGGTATAAAAGAATGCTTCATTCTCTGAAGCAATTTTGAGAATGTGAGTATGTCTCATGAATGCTGACTCTTCTGAGTGAAAAGAAAGCATCATTTTGTCCCACTTTGCCGTTGGGAGCAATCAAAGTGGCCTCTGAGTTACTATAAATTGAGAACTGTCACAGGGTCAGCACTTGTGGGGACCTTTCAAACTCTGCAGGCAGATAAATCATAGAAGGAACTGACATCAGAGGGAACTGGAACTTCCTGATGTACCCAGGGGGATAAACACTTCCTTGTGTTCACGCCTAGGTGTTTCTAGACATGAAGGGAATTCTCAGGCATGGTGGCTGCAATCTGTACCTACTGCCTGCTCAGTGATTTGACAAGTATATCTGTGTAAAGGGAACCTTGCTAACCACAGTTTTCTCATGGGTAGCAGTAGAGTGAGTTAAAACATGGATAGAGGTAGAAATTCTTATTAGTATGTGTCATTACAAAATGCCTAATGGGAAGACAACCAAAATGTCATTTATGAGAGAGATAGGAGACTTTGCCCTCTTTATTAGGCACATTCACTTTGGATGCCATTTACCTACTTTCTGTAAGTGCCTTTGCTGGCATGAAGATGCAAAAATTTGCTTTCAGGTCAATAAAGGAAATCTCTTATGATCATTTGTTGATTACAGAGAGGTCTTCTGAGCAGTAGCTCTGAGCTGCCTTCTATAAAGGACTCTCATATTAGTCTTGCTCTGAGGTCTGGGCAAGGGGCCAGGGCACCACCCAGCCACCTCTTTCTGTCCAATGGTCGATGAGGTCCCACAATTAGAGAAAAGACTTTTTTAGATGAAGAAAAGAAAATTACAATATGATTACATTTTAGAGGCATTAAATCTGAGTAAAGTATAGCATAAGTATGGTACTATTTGGTTGTAAAAATTATACTTTCATTAGATTTGGTTTCATATTCTTCTATACCAAATTCTCTCTTATTAAAGTAGGAGAAATGAAGATTATAATTTTTATTGCAAAGATTCGTATGACTTGCCCAAAAACAATGTAAATGGGGATCATGAAAGGACATATAAAATATTTATTTTTAATCAACTGGTATGTTTTAAGTCTCCTTGTTTTTTTTATATAAAAGTCTATGTTTTTAAAGCACTGGAAAAACTGGTATCATAATCAGAAGAAAAGCAAGCCCCTGTGAATAAGTGCACACTGTAATCAATTATATTTTGTTCCTCCATAAGTTCCTAGACTTAGAAATAGCAAATTAGTTGTTTTTATTTTTTTGGCCAAGTATTAATTGAGAGAAGAGGATGGAGGAGCCAAGGACCCACAACACTACCAAGGTACCACCTGTCATTTTATGAGAAATGGAAGAACTTGCAAAGATGGACAATCAATGTATAAAAGGCAGATGCTCATACTCAAGACTACATGCCCAGTGTCCATCCATATTACTCTAAGTTGTGTATTTAGAGAATGTTGACTATAGGGTTGTAAATAACATTACCTGTAAAAATCTGCTAAGTGAGATGCCTGAAAAGAAAGGTGGCTGCACCTTTGTACAGAACTATTTGTATGACCAGAGATGGCCCAGCTGAATATTTTAGCCAAACCAATCATACCTTAATTTAATTTTAATTCAAATCAAGCCAGAGATTGAATTTCAGATAGCTGAACTGCCTGGATGTTTGACTGAACTGCTCAGGTTGTGGTGTTCTTGATGGCATTTACGCAGAGGTTTATGATCCAACCAGGAGGCTTGCTGCACTCCAATTCTGAGCATGGCCTTCTTTTAAATGTGCAATTAAACATGAAGGGACAACTTCTGGGGAAAAGGAAAGTGTAAAAAATCTCCAGGATTACCATAGGATACAATAGGTTGTTCAGTAATTTTAACTCATTGGGGGAAATTCTTGCTTAGAGGAAAGAAACAAGACTCATGATGTCATGAGAAAATAATTCTGTTCTAAAATATGGAGCACCAGTATTCAAATGTGTATTCTATATAGCTAATCAAGCATACCTATATCCTTAGAGTTCAGGTGCAGAGGAAAGACTTCTTAAGCTTTCTAAAATGATCAGTTTCAATACACAACAATCTATACCACATTTTATAAAAAGTTTTTAGGAAATACTTCATCAAACTTCAAGTGGTACTTCTTTTGTGGGGTATTTAACCTTTCTCAACATTTATATCAGATTGGCATTTGAAAAGTAAGGGAAACTGAAAAGAGAAAGAAATTTTGATATATAAAAGCAATCTGTTCGACTTTCCATCATTAATGTATTGACATATGTTTTCTTCCAGTATTGCTCAAAATTAGCTTTGAGATGAAAGTTCATATTAATTATCCCATAATGTAGCCTAATCACTGCTGACATTTTGAAAGAAGATGCTAGAAAGCCAAGACAAAAGCAAAAAAGTAGGTGCAAAATTATTACACATGTTCATCATATCTTGTAATCTTCCTCCATGAGATCATTTTCCCTTAAAAATCTCACAATGGGCAGATCATGGGGAGCAGCTGTGTGGCCCAGACCTGTGCGGCTACAGGCAGATCCCAGCCAGGGGTCTGCCCCAACAGCAGCAGCTCTGGCACACATGCCCAAGCCAAAGGCCCACCCAGAAAAGAAATGCACAGGTGCACAAGCTTCAGCCAGAGGCCATTCCATCAGCTGCAGCCAAGGACCTGCCTGGAAAAGAGCTACCCAGGCACACAAGCAAGACCCAGAGGTTCACCCCAATACCATTGATAAGTGCATGGAGACCCTAGCCAAAGCCTGGGCAGACAACAGGAACTGGAGTGCACAGGCCCCAGCCAAACCCTCCCAGACAACAGCTACATAGGGGCCCCAGTGAGAGGCACTCATAGATACCATCCCAAGTGTGCACAGACCCCAGCTCAGGTCAGACAACAGGTCAGCTCAGGGATCCAGAAGCCCACCACTCTGAACCCAGGAATTGGTGTACTGGTGAGCAAGAGAGTAAAGGCTTCTTGGTGACTTGCTGAGAATTCAAGACCATTGGGTGATCAAAAAGTTGCCTCAACAAAGGCATAGAAGGCTGCATCTGTTAAAATGAGAAGACATGTAAATAAGTCTCAAAACCAGACTTCTAGATCACCTTAGGCAACCCCAAAGGGCAACAAAATGGAACAGTCTGATGCTCAACCACTTGGACTCCCTGAACTGGCAATGAAAGAGGATCTGGAAAAAACAAAATCAGAAATAATTTCTCAGATAACAGCAGAGATTGTGCCCATAGTACAAGACATGATTAATCTAGAGTGGACACATAAAAAAAATAGAAGAGCTGAGGAACATGATGGAATCTCAACGTAGGAAACAAATGAAATCCATAAAACAGATGCAAACAGATTTCTAGGAGATTAAAAACTCGATTGAAAGTTTACACAGCAGAATGAGTCAATGTGAGGAAAGAATTTCAGATATAGAAGATAGGATTGCAATCTGGGCCAGGAAAAGAAAAATTTCTTTAAAATAGTAAGGGACCACCAGAAATTAATCCAGCAGCTGCTACATGATGCAAAGAAGAATAACATCAGACTGACTGGAGTCAATGAAGAAACAGGAGAGAGTGCAGATGACATAAAAAAAAGTGTTCACAGAAGTAATGGCAGAAAATTTCCAAAATAGGGGAAAAGAATTTGACATAGAGATAAGTGAGGGATATGGGACTCCAATTAGCCTTGATAAAAAAAAATACACATAGGCATATTATAGTTAAGATTCCAGAAACCCAAGAGAAGAACAAAATTCTACAAGCAGTTAGACAAAGAAACAAATCACATACAAAGGAAAGCCCATCAGAATCACAGCAGACTTCTCAACACAAACCCTCAAGGCAAGAAGAAGTTGGAGTGATGCATTTCAAGCCCTAAAGGAAAACAACCTCCAACCCAGACTGATGTACCCTTCAAGACTATCTTTCAAAAATGATGGAGAAATAAGATACTTTCATGACAAAGAGCACCTTAGGAGCTTCATGAATACCAAACCAGCACTCCAAAAAATTTTAGACAATATCCTAGGAAAAGATAACAAGGATCACAACCCCAGGAAGCCCAGCAGAATGAATCCATCTGGCATGACAAGAAATTAAACACAAATGGGGAGAATCCAACAAAAAGAAAAAGTAATGACAATGATAAGCCTATACGTATCAGTTATAACCATCAATGTTAATGGTCTCAATTCACTAATCCAAAGAAATAGACTGGCAGAGGAAGTAGAATGGGTCAAGAAGCAACATCCAACAATATGCTGCATACAAGAAACACACTTCATTCAAAAAGAAACTGATAGATTGAAAGTTAAAGGGTGGAAAACAATACTCCATGTGACAGGAACCCCCCCAAAAAGCAAGAATAGCTATCTTGTTTGCAGATCAAGTGGATTTCAAACCAACACTGATTAAGAGAGACAAAGAAGGACACTACATCCTTGTAAAGGGAACAATCCAAGAGGAAGAGATGACAATCATTAATATCTAAGCACCAAATACTAGTGCACCCAACTATATAAAACAAATACTAATGGACATGAAAAATCAAATAAGCACTAATACAATAGAAGTGGGGAACTTGAATACTCCACTGCCACAAATAGATAGAGAAACTAGACAAAAAATAAACAACAAAATACTAGAGCTCAATCAAACTCTAGAACAAATGAACCTAACAGATGTTTACAGAGCATTCCACCCCACAAAATCAGAGTACTCATTCTTTTCAGCTGCACATGGATCATTCTCTAAAATAGACCACATATTCATGCATAGAACATATTTAAGTAAGTGCAAAGGAATTGAAGTTACCCCCTGTATATTATCAGATCATAGTGCAATGAAATTGGATATCAATAGCAAAAGAAACTGCAAAAATTTCATAAACACATAGAAACTGATCAACACACACCTGAATAACCAATGGGTCACAGAGGAAATTAAAGAAGAAATCAGACAGTTCCTTCAATTAAATGACAATGACAATACAACATATTGGAATCTATGGGACACAATGAAAGCAGTCTTATGAAGGAAATTCATAGCAGTGAATATTCATGTGAGGAAAACGAATGAGCTCAATTATACAACTTGATGCTGAACCTCAAGTTTCTAGAAAAAGAAGAAAAGCAGGACAAACCCAAAATTCATATAAGGGAAGAAATTATAAAGATCAGGGCAGAAATCAATGCAATGGAGACTAAGAGAACAACACAAAAAATCAATGAAGCCAAGAGTTGGTTCTTTGAAAGAATAAACAAAATTGACAAACTCTTAGCCAGCCTTATCAAACAAGGAAAGAAAGGGCCCAAATTCATCCAATTAGGACTGAAAAGGGTGAAATTGCAATGAACCCAGCAGAAATCCAGGGGATTGTCAATACCTACTTCGAGAACCTATATGCCAATAAGATGGAAAACACAGAGGAAATGGAGACATTCCTAGATAGGTGTGAATTACCAAAGTTGAGCAAACATGACCTGAAAATTCTAAACAACCCAATATCAATCAATGAAATTTAAAATGTAATTAAAAACTTACCAACAAAGAAAAGCCCGGGTCCTTATGTCTTCACTGCTGAATTCTACAAGACATTTAGAGAGGAAGTACTGCCACTACTGTTTAAACTCTTCAGTGAAATTGAAAGGGAAGCAATACTCACAAATTCATTCGTGGAGGCAAGCATCACCTTGATCCCCAAAGCAGAGGAAGACCCAACCGAAAAAGAGAACTATAGGCCAGTCTCACTAATGAACGTTGATGCAAAAATCCTTAATGAGTTACTGGGAAATAGAAGGCAGAAGATGATCAAGAAGATCATACACCCTGACCAAGTGGGATTCATCCCAGGGATGCAGGGATGGTTCAACATACACAAACCAATAAATGTAATACACTATATTAATAAATCCAAGGACAAAAACCATATGATCATCTCAATAGATTCAGAAAAAGCATTTGACAAAAATCCAACATGCATTTATGATAAAAACTCTCCAAAAAATTGGACTAGAAGGTCTCTACCTCAATCTGATGAAAGCCATCTATGAAAAGACAACAGCTTATATCATACTAAATAGTCAAAAACTGAAATCCTTCACACTAAAACCAGGAAGAAGATCAAGAAGTCCACTATCACCACTCCTGGTTCAATATAGTTTTAGAAACATTAGCCACACCAATTAGACAAGAGAAAGAAATAAATGGAATAAAGATAGGAAATGAAGAAATCAAATTGTCATTATTTGCAGATAACATGATACTCTATATAGAATACCCTAAGAACTCCACCAAGTCTTCTAGACTTAATAACAAAATTCAGTAAAGTAGCTGGTTACAAGGTCACCACAGAAAAATCAATAGCTTGTTTGTACACGAAAAACAGACTCACTGAGAGAGAAATGTGGCAATCAGTTTCTTTCACAATAGCATCCAAAAAACTGAAATATCTAGGAATCAACCTAACAAAAGAAATCAAAGACCTCTACTCTGAAAAGTATAGTACTCTGAAAAGAGAGATTGAAGAGAATATCAGAAAATGGAAAGACATCCCTTGCTCCTGGGTAGGAAGAATGAACAAAGTGAAAATGGCCATACTTCCAAAACTGCTATATAGATTCAATGGAATCCCAATAGAAATTCCAGTAGCATACTTCACAGTCCTGGAGAAAACAATCCAAAAATTCATTTGGAACAAGAAGAGACCCAGAATAGCAAAAGCAATACTAGGCAATAAAGACAATGTAGGGGCTATCACAATCCCCAACTTGAAACTATACTACAAAGCTACTGTGATAAAAAGAGCATGGTACTGGCAAAGAAACAGACCCGAGGACCAGTGGAACAGATCAGAAGATGCAGGAACAACTCCAGACACACTCAGCCACCTCATCTTTGACAAAGGAGCCAAACATCCTCACTGGAGGAAAGATAGCCTCTTTAATAAATGGTGCTGGAAAAACTGGGTTTCAACTTTCCAAAGATTTTTTTTCTTAAATTCTTTTATTGGCACATTTTAGGTATACAATACATTTAGATTTATCTTTGGGTGCTTGTACTTGTTCATGATGTATCTTGGTTCTTATTTTTTCCCCATTACCTGTGCGCCCTTCACCCCTAAACCCTTCCCTATTTACATGGTTTGTTTCCATTTTTTTTTTCTTTTCTCATAATTTTTCCTTTCCATTCTTTCCTTTCCCCTTCCCCTCCCATCACCCCTACCCCTTTGGACCTTTTCCTATTTCAAAGTATCAATTATTAGTTATTAATCCTTTTAGTCCTTATTTACACTCTCAGTTTCTCATACTAGAGAAACTATTCGGCATTTACACGTGTGTCTTATTTATTTCACTTAAGAGTATGACCTCAATATGCATCCATTTAGCTATAAATGACTCTAGTTTCTCGTTCTTTATGGCTGAGTAGTACTCCATTTTATAAAAAACCACATCGTCTTTATCCAGTTTCCAGTTGATGGGCACTTGGGCTGTTTCCAAGCTTTAGCTATTACAAACTGTGCCGCAATATACATGAGTACACATATATCTCTGTGGTATGATTCTTTTAATTCTCTTGGGAAAATACCCAGCAGGGAAATAGCTGGGTCAAATGGGACCTCCAGCCCTAGTTCTTTGAGGTATCTCCACACTGATTTCCATAGTGGTTGCACCAGTCTACACTCCCATCAACAATGGAGAAGGGTTCTTTCTTTCCACACCCCCGGCAGCATTTGTTATTGGTTGATTTCGTGATAGCAGCCATTCTTTCTGGGGTGAGGTGGAATCTCAGTGTTGTTTTCATTTGCATCTCTCGAATGACCAGTGATGTTGAACATTTTTTCATATTTGCTGCTTTGACTTCTTTGTCTGAGAAATGTCTGTTCATTTCAGATGCCCATTTTTGAATTGGGTCTTTGAATTTGGGAGGTCTGATTTTTTTAAGTTCTTTATATATTCTAGATAGTAGCCCTTTGTCTGAGTTACAGCTGCTAAAAATTTTTTCCCATATTGTAGGTTGTCTGTTAGCTCTGATGATGGTTTCTCTTGCAGTGCACAAGCTTTTCAATAAGATGAAATCCCAGTTGTTGATTCTTTCTGCTAGTTCCCGTGCTACTGAGGTTTTGTTCATAAAGTCTTTTCCTATGCCAATATCTTCAAGAGTTCTACCTAACTATCTTCCAGCAAGGTTAGTGTTTCTGTCTTAATATTTAGATCTTTAATCCACTTAGATCTTAGTTTAGTGCAGGGTGATAGATATGGGTCTAGTTTCAATCTCTGACAGGTTGTAATCCAGTTTTTCCAACACCATTTATTAAATAGGCTATCTTTCCTCCAATGAGGGTGGTTGGCTCTTTTGTCAAAGATGAGGTGGCAGAGTATGTCTGAAGTTGTTTTTGCATCTTCGAATCTGTTCCACTGATCCTCGGGTCTGTTTCTTTGCCAGTACCATACTGTTTTTATCACAGTAGCTTTGTAGTATAGCTTCAAGTTGGGTATTTGTGATGCCCCCAGCAATGTCTCTGTTGCCCAGAATTGCTTTAGCTATTCCAGGTCTCTTCTGGTACCAAATGAATTTTTGGATTGTTTTCTCTAGCTCTGTGAAGTATATTGTTGGAATTTCAATTGGCATTGCATTAAATCTATATAGCAGTTTTGAAAGTATGGCCATTTTCACTATATTGATTCTTCCTACCCAGGACCAAGGGATGTCTTTCCATTTTCTTATATCCTCCTCAATCTCCTTTTTCAGGGTGCTGTAGTTTTCAGCATAGAGGTGTTTTGCTTCCTTTGTTAGACTGATTCCTAGATATTTCATTTTTGGGATGCTATTGTAAAAGGAATTGTTTCCCTAATTTCTCTCTCAATGAGTCTGCTATTTGTGTATATGAAGGCTATTGTTTTTTGAGTGTTGACCTTATATCCAGCTACTCTACTGAAGCTGTCAATTAAGTCCAGAAGTCTTTTGGTAGAGTTTTTTTGGGTCTTCTATGTAAAGTATCATATCATCACCAAATAATGAGAGTTTAACTTCTTCCTTTCCTATCTTTATCCCTTTTATTTCTTTCTCTTTTCTAATTGCTGTGGTGAATGTTTCCAGAACTATATTGAATATAGGAGTGGTGATAGTGAGCATCCTTGTCTTGTTCCTGATTTTAGCGTGAAAGGTTTCAGTTTTTGACCATTTAGTATGATGTTGGCTGTCGGTTGTTCATAGATAGCCTTAATCAGGTTGAGATAAAGACCTTCTATTCCAATTTTCTGTAGGGTTTTCATCATGAATGGGTGTTGGATTTTCGAATGCCTTTTCTGCATCTATTGAGATGATCATATGGTTTTTGTCCTTCACTCTGTTAATATAGTATATTACATTTATTGATTTATGTATGTTGAACCATCTTTGCATCCCTGGGATAAATCCAACTTGGTCAGGGTGTATGATCTTCTTGATGACCCTCTGTATTCTGTTTGCCAGTATCTTGTTGAGGATTTTTGCATCTGTGTTCATTGGGGAGATTGGCCTGTAGTTCTCTTTTTGGGTTGGGTCTTTCCCTGGTTTTGGAATCAAAGTCACACTTGCTTCCAGGAATGAGTTTGGAAGCCTTACTTCCCTTTCAATTTCCTTGATGAATTTAAAGAGTAATGGCATTAGTTCTTCTTTAAATGTCTTGTAGAATTCAGCAGTGAAAGCATCAGGACCTGGGCTTTTCTTTGTTGGTAAATTTTTTATTACATTTTCAATTTCACTCATTGAAATCAGGGTGTTTAGAATTTCTATATCTTCTTTTAACTTTGGCAATTCATAAATCTGCCCATTTCTTCTGTGTTTTCCATTTTATTAGAGTATAGGTTCTCGAAGTAGGTATTGATGATCTTCTGGATTTCTGCTGGTTCTGTTGTGACTTCCCCTTTTTCGTTCTGAATTGCATGGATTTGAGTCTTTTCTTTCCTTTTTTTGATAAGGTTGGCTAAAGCTTTATCAATTTTATTTATTCTTTCAAAAAACAACTCTTTGATTCATTAATTTTTTTGTATTGTTCTCTTAGTCTCCATTGCATTGATTTCTGCTCTGATCTTTATAATTTCCTCTCTTGTGTGGGCTTTGGGTTTGTTATTCTCTTCTTTTTCTAGGAGTTTGAGGTTCTGCATTAGATTATTTATCTGAGTTTTCTCTGTTTTCCTAATATGGGCATTCACTGTTATGAATTTCCCACATAGAACTGCTTTCATTGTGTCCCACAAATTCCTAAATGTTGTACTGGCATCATCATTTACTTGTAGAAACTGTCTAGTTTCTTCTTTAATTTCTACTGTGGCCCATTGGTTGTTCAGGAGGGTGTTGTTCAATTTTGAGGTGTTTGTGGTAGTTTTGCAGTTTCTCATGTTATTGATCTCCAATTTTATTACACTATGGTCTGATAATATACAAGGGGTAATTTCAATTCTTTTACATTGACTTAGACATGTCCTGTGAGCTAGCATGTGGTCTATTTTGGTGAATGACCCATGTGCAGCTGAAAAGAATGTGTATTCTGATTTTGTGGGGTGGAACACTCTGTAAATATCTATTAAGTCCATTTGTTGAATAGCTTGGTTCAGTTCTAGAATTTGGTTGTTAATTTTTTGTCTAGATGACCTGTCTATTTGTGATAGTGGGGTATTGAGGTCCCCCACTACAACTGTATTAGTCCTTATTTGGTTTTTCATGTCCATTAATATTTGTTTGTATAGTTGGGGGCATTCGTATTTGGTGCATATATATTTAGGACTGTCATCTCTTCCTGTCGGATTGTTCCCTTCACAAGGATGTAATGACCATCTTTGTCTCTCTTAATTAGTTTTGGTTTGAAATCTACTTTGTCTGCATATAAGATTGCTACCCCTTTTTTCTGGGTTCCTGTCGCATGGAGAGTCATTTTCCATCCTTTTACTTTCAGTCTATGAATTTCTTTTTGAGTTAGGTGTGTTTCTTGTATACAGCATATTGCTGGATTTTGCTTCTTAATCCATTCTGTCAGTCTACTTCTTTTGATTGGTGAATTGAGGCCATTAACATTGATGTTTATAATTGATAGATATTGACTGATCCTTGTCATGATGTTTTACTGTTGTTGGCTCTTATTTCTTTTTCCCCCTTTCCTTTTAGTTTCTTACCTTGTCTGGTGGCTTCCCTCTGTTTAGCCTCATGGATTTGTGACCTTCGTTGCCTTTTTCTAGGATATTGCTTAGAATTGTTTGGAGTGCTGGTTTGGTGTTCATGAAATTTCTCAGGTGTTCTTTCTCGTGGAAGTATCTAATTTCCCCATCAATTTTGAAAGATAATTTTGCAGGATACAACAGTCTAAGTTGGAAGTTATTTTCTTTTAGGGCTTGAAATACTTCACTCGAGGCTCTCCTTGAGTTGAGGGTTTGTGTTGAGAAGTCTGCCATGATTCTGATGGGCTTTCCTTTGTAGGTGATTTGTTTCTTTTCTCTAACTGCTTGTAGGATTTTGTTCTTCTGTTGGGTTTTTGAGATCTTGACTATTATATGTCTGGTGAAGATTTTTTTTGATCATGGCTAGGTGGAGTTCTATATGCTTCACTTTTCTGTATGTCCAATTCTCTTCCTATGTCTGGGAAGTTTTCTACTATTACTTCTGTGAACAGTTTTTTTATGTCAATTGTACTTTCTCCTGTTTTTTCATGGACTCCTATCAGTCTTATGCTATTCTTCTTTGCATCATCTAGCAGCCGTTGAATTGATTTCTCATGGTCCCTTACTATTTTTAAGAAATCTCTGTTTTCATGGTCCTTCACCGCAATCCTGTCTTCTATATCTGATATTCTATCTTCAGATTCTCTTAATCTGCTCTGCATGCTTTCAATGGAGTTTTTAATCTCCTGAATATCTGTTTGAATCTGTTTCATGGATTCCATTTCTTTCTTTTGTTGGGTGATCATGGTTTCCATTTCTTTCTTATGCTAGGCATTCCTGGCTTCCAGTATGTTTCTGAGCTCATCTATTTTTTTTTATCAGTTTCTGTTCTAGAGCCTCTAATCATGTCTTTCACTCTGCTCACCATCTTTGTAGTTATCTGGGAGATTATTTCTGCTTTGAATTTTTCTAGAGCCTCATTCATCTGTTTTGTTACTTCCTGTGCTATCAGTTCAGGTTGTCCAAGTGGTTGATTATCAGACTTTTGCACCTCATTTCCCCCAGAAATTGCCTTTTGTGGGGTGGAAGTCTGGGTTTGTGACTTGCTTAAATGTCTTCTCATTTTTGTTTTTTGGTACTGTCCCTGGTTTTGTTCCTGGGTTGATATTATGAAGTTGTTTATTTTAAGTATCTTTTTTGATCTGTTTAAAACCCTTATGGAATGATTGCTTCTCAGAGGTGTCTACCAGATATAGCTGGTCTTTAGGTTTTGAGTCTCTAATAACTCTGAGGCTATATCATTTTCATTACACCAGGAAGGAAAACTGTTTAGATCAATCACGACACCTTAGCCCAAGTCATACAATCAGCAACACAATAGCATCAAATACCTCTTAAAGAATGACAATTTGTGGTAGTTATTAATCTATCACCTTTAAAAAATAAAGGGCCTCCTTCAAGGTGTGTCTCTGTTGTCACGATAGGCAACATGGGCAGCAGTGTGCAGTTATAGGTCAATGAGTCTCAGTAAGGTAGTCCCAGACCCATGAGATTCAGGCAGATTTCTTGTTGAAAGTCCTAAGTTGAGCTCCCTGTCCTCCTGCAGGGTTGCACTCTGCAAGTTTCTACTGCAGGTTTCAGCTGCTTTTCCCCTGAAGAAAGTCCAGTTTCTGATGGGAGCTGATAATCCCTCCAACTTACCAATCACGGTGGTCTGGTATGCCTTTATTGGAGAGATTCCCTTCACTTTTCCAGTAAGCTTGTTTTCATTAGGGAGCCTGAGACAGGTCCTCTCTCTGTTGTTCACTTCTGGAGCTCAGGACGATGGCTTTTGTCCCCCTGTGCTTCTGCAGTGTGTAACCAAGTAGCTGCACAGCCAAAAGGCCAGAGGCCGGGGAGTGGGGTGTATTGTTGGAGGTGCCCGCGCAGCCAAGCCGTCAGCTGGTCTGCCTGCCCAGGGTGGGGTCCTCCTCACCCTGTCCTGGTGGCTGGTGGGGCAAGCCGGAGCAAGCCCAACTTGCCAAAGATTAAAACTAGACCTATATCTCTCACCATGCACTAAACTAAAATTGAAATGGATTAAAGATCTAAATATTAAAAGAGAAATGCTGAACCAGCTGGAACAGAAGTTAGGTAGAACTCTTGATGACATTGGTGTAGGAAAAGATTTTATGAACAAAACGTCAGTTGCCCATGAACTAGCACAAACGATCATCAAGCGGGATCTCTTCTTAATAAAAAGCTTCTGCACAGCAAGAGAAACAAACCAACAGTGTGAAGAAACAACCCACAATGTGGGAAAAAATTTTAACGTGCTGTCTCTCAGATAAAGGTCTACTATCTAGAATATATAAAGAACTTAGAAAAATCAGACCTCCCAATTTAAAGCACCAACCCAAAAATGGGCATCTGAAATGAACAGACATGTCTCAGACAAAGAAGTAGAAATAGCAAATAAATATATGAAAAAATGTTCAGCATCACTGGTCATTCAAGAGATGCAAATGAAAACAACGCTGAGATTCCACCTCACCTCAGAAAGATTGGCTGCTATCAAGAAATCAACCAATAACAAATGCTAGTGGGCTGTGGGGAAAGAGGAACCCTGCTCCACTGCTGGTGGGAGTGTAGACTGGTGCAACCACTGTGGAAATCAGTATAGAGATACCTCAAAGAACTAGGACTGGAAATTCCATTTGACCCAGCTATTCCCCTGGTGGGTATCTTCCCGAAAAAATTAAAAGAATCATACCACAGTGATATATGTGCACCCATGTTCATAGCAGCACAATTTGTAGCAGCTAAAACTTGGAAGCAGCCCAAAGGCCCATCAAGTTGAAACTGGATAAAGAAAATGTGTTTTTTAAAAAAATAAAATGTAGTACTACTCAGCCATAAAGAACAAGAAACTAGAGACATTTATAGCTAAATGGATGCACATTGAGGCCATACTCTTAAGTGAAATAAATAGGACACACATGTGTAAATACTGAATAGTTTCGCTACTGTGAGAAACTGAAAGTGTAGATAAGGACTAAAAGGTATAATAGATAATGTGAAATAGGAAGAAAAGGTGCAAAGGTGAAGGGGAAATGGTAGGTGTAGGGGAAAAGAAAGAAGGGAATGGAATTAATATGAGAAAAAGAAAAAATCGAAAGAAAGTCTTTGTAGATAGGGAGGTGTGGAGGGATTGTAGGGAGGGCAAGGGAAGGGGGAAAAAATAAGAACCAAGATGGATCATGTAAAGCTGCAAATTTCCAATGATGAATGTCATTATATTGTATACCTAAAATGTACCAATGAAATTAATAAAAAAAAAACAAACCTGACAATGACCACAATTGGAGGCAGAAGAAACTAAATGGACGGCCTGAACTGCTTAGCCCAGGGGCTCCTCCACATGTCACAGTTCTCTGGTTCATGCCAGGTACATAAGCAAAAAAGATTTTGAATATGCTTCAGTTTTAATGTCATTGTTTTATTGTTATTCCTTTGTATATGACATAAAAATAAGATAGAATGCCTCAAAAGATTTATAGTTTAGATTTCCCTTTCTCAATTTAAATGATGAGCCCTAGAATTAAAAGAACATTAAATCCAACTTTGAAAGTTTAGCAAACATGGGAAACTTTAATATTAAAGAGGAATATTTAATATTAAATAATAATTCCTAAATCCCAGTAAGAAATAAGTGTAATCAAATGTAACACCTATACATTTTCCTTTTTGAAAATCTGAGTGTAAATCAGCCCCTACAGTTTATGTATAGTCAGTATACAAAGTTACAATTTTCCTTGGAATGAGTGAAAGCCTTGTTGTAATTGTGATACAAAAAGCAAAAAAGATACTGGTTTTCCATCTTTTATGTTCTTCTGGATAACTATTGAAAATGCAGTTTGTGAATATTTAATCAAAGAAACCACAAGGATTCAATGAGTTGTTTTTGTTTCTTATAATACAATTGAAGCGAATATAAATAATTTTAAAAGTACAAGAGAATCAAGTTTACAGGACATGCTTATAAAATCATTCTCAAAATCTTATTCTACTAATGAAGATGATGCATATTTTCCTGTAATCAGCAACTTGTAAAATATTACATTAAAACTATATTAGCACATTTTATTGACAATATGAACAGAAGCAAAATATTTCCCTGTTTTTAAAAAATCTGTTTTTTCTGGTTTCCATCAGAATATTTAAAGAAGAAAAATGATGAGCCAGTAATCATCCAGAACTGAACTCAGAACCCTTAATTTGAGATAATTATCTAAGCAATAGACAATTCTCCTTCCCAGGACAAACAGAACCAGACATTTATTAAGAAACATTGCAAACTTTCATACGAGGTAATTAATACAGGCTGCACTATAGCGAATTACATTTTAATGACTTTCTGTTGAAATTACATGAATGTTATGTAAGGAAAATCTTATGAAGTGTAAGTATAGTTCCTTTCACTAACATTAAATCCGTTAGCTTTAATTTATGAAAAAAAGACTGCTAAGTTTTACACAATAGTTTGTATAGCTTTAATTTCCATCCATGGAAAAACACAATAAAGTAATTTTCTTTTCTTAGAAAGAACTTGACAAATGCATTAATCATAAAAAAACTGAATTCAGTTTACTCTTTCTCACAAAGATAGATGTAGATAAGAGACTACTGATTTAACATTCTTTAAGTAATATGAGATGTAGTGATAATAATGGGAATATTCATAGAACCAGACAATTTTATTTATTTATTTATTTAATTTTTTTGCGTTATGGGGGATTGAACTCAGGACCTTGCGCTTGCCAGGCCAGCGTGGTGCCACTGAGCTACATCCCCGGCCCTGTATTAGTAGAACCAGAGAATTTTATTTCTTTTTTTTTTTTTTTCTGGTACCGGGGATTGAAATTGGGTCCTTCTGCTTGTGAGGCAGGCGGCAGAGCCACTGAGCTAAATCCCCAGCCCAAAACCAGAGAATTTTAGAGCTGGAAGGATCCTTGGAAATTCTCTAGCATAAGGAGAAGGGGCAAAAGTAAGTTTCCAAATACTCCACAGAGACAAAAAGTGAAGAGGGATTATTTTCATTTTCTCCTTTGGAAATCACTATCAAATTAGAATTATTTAAGTACTAAGGTGGCTTTTTAATTATTTTGGTTCCTCCTGAACCACACTACTTCTTGGCCTTAGATTTTGAGGGCATAGTGAGAGCCCAGAGATGATACCGTAGCATAATGTGAAAAATGGCAGAATTAGGATATTTAAAAAATAGCATGAAAACAGAACTAAAATTGTCCCTAACACCTACACTGTGCACTGATTTATTTGACAAATCAATGCAGTATTGTCAAATACATCTACAAGTTTGTATCTGGAAAAAGGTTTGGATAAAGAAACAGTCAACAGAAATGTTTTATATTGCAAATATTTTTGTTATTTGCTATTTGTCTTATCATTTTTAAGCTTCAAACTTTCATCTTTATATATGGCACAAGTAACAGATCATCTATATAATTCCTATGCATATCTGTTGCTTGTATAGCTGTTCCCTGTTGTTAGAACATAGCAAGTTCCTCGTATGGTACTGTCTACTGCTTTTCATTTAAAATTTTTGGTATTAAAAAACATAAAGAAAGTTACTGAAAGCAATGCTAATCACAATATTCTTAGCAAATGTTCAAACTTTACTAATCATTTTGGAATGAAATGTAATTTAAAATTTTGACCTTCAACATACATATTACGTGTGTGCACACATGTATATTCCTGGGATTTATGAAGATGTTAATATAATAACAGATTTTGGGGCCACTTCATTACAGCCACTTTATTATTATTTGATATACTTCAAACTTTAAGTCACTACAAATGATCTTAAAAAAGAGAAAAGTGTTCTGAAAATCATACATTATGTTGAGTTCCTGGGAATGATTTGTATTCTCTCTTTACTATGGAGCGACGAGGCAAACACTAACACCCTAAAGGCCAGGGGCAGAGCGACCCCGGTACCCCTCACCATGCATGTATTTTCCTTGTGTTAAAACTGGAAATTTTCTGCACTCCATTGGATCTTTGTTTCGTAGAAATTCATTTGTTTTTCTTTTAACCTGTGTCTCTTTTCTCCATACATTATTTTATAAGAAAAAAATTGTCTTTAGTTTTTAAATTTTAAAGTCTGTTCCTGTATTATCATGTCAGTTTGAAAATGTCAATATTGATGGAGTACTTTTTCTAAAGATAATACCAACTGATTTTTGAGTAAGAAAACTGATCTGCTTGCCCATATATATATATATATATATATATATATATATATATATATATCTCAAAGAATTGCATTATTTTAAGGCCTATTTGATTTTGATGGGCTTTCTTTAGAAAATTCTAACAATATTTCATTTCAGCTAAATGATTATGTACAAAAGATCCTTCATTCTGTGTTCTTATGGGAACATACAACTACCAGTTAGTGAATTGCAGTGTTTTGCTAAAAGATAAGAATTAAAATAAAAATACTTCCCCAAACTCAAGACAATATCAAATTGTCTATGACATCCAGGTCATCACTTCAAGCAAATACTAGTGCTAAAAACTTGGTGAGCATGTGAGGCTGGGTTTAGAGAGGTTCCGGCTCTGGTCCAGTGCCCTGTTCACTTGGAGCCCCGGGTAATGGGTGGGCAGCAGTCTCAGTGGGCAGGGTGAACCTCTAGGGAAAACCTTGCCTCTTCTCTAGGCAAGTCAGTGATCTCAAGGCAGGGAAGCACATGTGTGTTTAAGGAACAATTTTACTACTAGGTTTGAAACAGGAATTTTTGGTTAACCTTGCATTATCCACGATATTTAGTTAATGTTTTTATTTTACAATATTTGAAGATGTGGAGTTATAAAAAAAAGGTTATTAAATTTGGGGTAATTCCATTCAAAAATGAGAGGACCCATTTCTTCTGGGATTAATACTGGGTATAGTTAAGTGGCATATCTCATACTTAGTCTCAATACTTGAGAAATCACCTTGAGAATAAAACTCTACAAAGAACAGCTGCAGCTAGACGGTAAAATGAGGGTGCTTCCACACAGTCAAAACTGGAAGCACGGAGGGAGGAGGTGTGAAAGACTGTAAGAACCTTAAAACTCATTACATCTTGAACCTCTTTCCTCATTCTTTAAACTTGCTAATTTCTATATTTTTGGAAATCTTTTCTTTTAAAAACTACTTTATTTCTAAAAATAATAATAACTTGTATTTTTATTTTCTTCTAGTAGCATATAATTCAGGTTGTTATCAAACCCAAGATCTTACTGCCTCAGTCTCCTGAATGCTGGCTGGGATTATAGGCATTTTGCTACCATGCCTGTCTAAAAACTGCTCTAATGAGGCATAATCAACATACAGAAAGCTATATAAATATTTCATTTTTATCCTTTAATACATTTTAGTTCATACATAATTTTTGAGACAAATATATTGCATAACTACAACTTACACTCATCATCTTTAGACTGTCTGTGATTATTTTTTCCTTCTTTTTTGTCAGCTATTTTCCCTCCATCTCTTTTTAAGCCACTCCCTACTCCTTAGTTTCCGGTTTCCTTTGGTTTAAAAAGCAGGGAGTGTGATGACTGGTATTTGACATTTTTGATTAACTAATAGCATTATCTAAACCCTCTTCTATACTCCAGGAACTTCCTTTTGTGAAACTATAAAAATATCTACTAAAATCTCTCTAATGTCATCTTCTGTGAGCAACTTAGATTGTTATATCATTATTTGATACTGTTAATTGAAGGAAATGTCAGATGATTTCAATAACGACTTATGTTATTATCCAATTCCTAACTTCTCATTTTAGTCCACAGATAATTTACATTTAAATATCTTCTATATATACACCAGTTGTAGAAGTACTGAGATTTTGATATATTTAGCATCTTCATTTTTCTCTTAAAACTTTTTTTTGCAATTTTAGTACTAATAGCGCTAGAATATTGGATTTATATGACTCCTTTTATGCATACTGAGTAGAAGAGCTCCCTGTTTTATTAATTTTTCCATAAGTCTATGAAGGTGATTGTTTTAAAAAGCACAGTGGAAATCAACCCAGATTTTGGTTATCTGGGCAAGGCCAGTTTAAACTACAGCTTACATGCATTGCATGCATTTTGGGGGCCACTCTTCCTCTTCTAAGAGCTTGCCTTAGGGGTCTCTAGCAAATAGTCTCATGTTAGATTTGGCCAGAGTTTTTTTCTTTCTTTTGTGGTACCGGGATTGAATCTAAGCCTTTCACACTGAGCTATATCCCCAGTCCTTTTTTTAACTTTTTATTTTAAATTAGGGTCTCCCTAAGTCATTAGGTTCCCCTGGG
Organism: Heterocephalus glaber; assembly: GCF_053883595.1. NCBI lineage: Eukaryota > Metazoa > Chordata > Mammalia > Rodentia > Bathyergidae > Heterocephalus > Heterocephalus glaber. Next base: position 68,387,062 of record NW_028258320.1, read on the forward strand.
CTTGTGATCCTGATTCTCCTGCCTCAGCCTAGCAGAGTGATGAGATGCCTGGCGTGGCTTGATGGTTCCGAGGCCTCTCTCTGATTCTGGGGGTCTGTAAACCAGGCGGACACTTATTCTGACTGAGAGGGGAACACAGTGCATTTAGCACAGCTCCACATGTATGGCAGGATCAGAATGAGGTTCTGCCCACAAGTCAGCACAGAGGAGAGGGCAGAAGAGATACCAGTGGTGGTGAACCTGTGGCGTGTGTGCCTCAGTGGGCTGTTTATATCACTGAAAGCTCTAAAGGTTTTGCCAGCACTGGCGTACACCAAACTGTGTCAGTCAGTTTTCCTTTGCTATGACAAAATACCTGAGAAAATCAATCTAAAGGAGGAAAGATTTAGTTTGGTTCACAGTTTCAGTCCATGGCCAGCTGGTTTTATTGTTTCTGGGTATGTAGCAAGTCAGAAACATGGAGAAAGAGCATAGTGGAGGAGAGCTGCTCACCTCAGGGCAGCCAGGAAGCACAGAAGAGAGAGGCAGAGAGGAGGGGCCAGAGACAAGCTATAGTCCTTATCTCTTACTCCTTCAACTATGCCCCACTGCCTGTGGCTCCATCTCCCCCCAGTAATGCCATCAAATACAAACCCATCAATGGGTTCATCCCTGATGAACTCAGGGCCCCCAGGATCCTATCACCTTCCAAAAGTCCCACCTCTGAACACTGCTCTGAACACGAGCCTCCAGGAACACTCCAGATCCAAACCCAGTTGAGTGAGGCTCTGTCTCTTTACCTCTTAGCCTAAAAACATAACTTCTATCTCATTGGAATTCTCTGTCATTATTTTTAAGCATGACTATTGTTAATTTTCAGAATCAAGGTGGGAGGAATAAATACATTGATTTGCCCCGATAGGGCAGAAACACACTGATTTGCCTGTCACACCATGGATCATAACATGAACTATTATTTGGCAAGTATCATCACCAGCACAAAGGATTGAGGACTACAGTGATCACTTTAACATATTACCTTTGATTCTCCCAAAACTCTGTAAAGTAGTTGCTACTACCTTATCTTACAGATGATTAAACTCAATCCTGGAAGAGGCAAAAGATGGCCAACTCAGGATTAAATCTGGGTCTGTCATGCACTCTACCACACTGCTTCTCAACACATCTGCAAGGATCCAGTGCAATGGTTCTCCATGTGATGAAACACAATAACCTCCATAAACATGTTTTGTAGTGCCTTCCTACTGTCTGAAATGAAGTCACTGAACATAAAGTCTATCTCCATAAACAATTTTCATTGAAGCAAAGTGTCCTACTGTACTATGGAGGAGGTATAAATGGAAAGCAGCTTAAATAAATGAATGTGTATTTCACTAGGCAGTGCTTACATACAGCCATATTTGAAATAGATATTTTCTGCTATTTACAGAATTACCAAAAATCCTTCAGGTATAAGTGCAGATAATACAAGTTTCCTTTCTGGCAATTCAGATAAATAACATTGTTGACACTGATGGGGTTTTGAATATCTTCAGAAAAATTCTAAACAAACCAAAAGTATAAACTTCTAAAATGACTTACACAATGGTTCTATTTCTGGAAAATGCATTATATATTAAAACAATAAAACATTGAGTTTAGTGTAAAATGTGGTTCTAAGTTGAGACAACATTGAATAGCTTTTGTTTCCCCCTAAACTGGGAAGGGAGATAGGATGGTTCTTTATAGTGTGGAACGGTCATACAGGATCCCTGCCATACAGGATCTCTGCCCCTGCCCACTAAATGCCCTAACAGTGCCCTTGCCCATGATGAAAAGCTAAAATGTCCTGCAAATTTCTAAAAAAATGAATGAATCATTGTACTAAATGTTTTCCTTTAGAACATGTTCTCTGTCCCCAAATAAAAAAAGGCTGGGGATGTAGCTCAGGACAAAGGTCCTGCACACACACACACACACACACACACACTCACCTAATTCTTCATATGCCTGTTACTTTAGGATAGCAAATTATTCTGTAAGTTCATTGTGTTAGGTATCTGTTGCTACATACCAAACCACTTCTAACCTCAGATGCCCAAAATATCAAACATTTATTAGTCTCACAGTTTCTGAGGGTCAAAATTTAGGAAATGTTTAGCTGAGTGGTTCTGGCTCAAGGCCTCTCAGGAAGTTGACTCTAAAATATGGACTGTGGCTACTGTCACCTGAAGGCTTTCCTGGAACTTGAGGATCCACTTTGGGGCTCACTCATGTGACTATGGGCAGGAGGCCCCCCTCCACCTGTTACCACAGGCACCTCATCCCAGGTGAGTGCCCTTGTGACATGGCATCTGGATTTTTCCAGAAAAAGAAAAAGAGGAGGAGGTATAGGGTCTTTTATAATATAGCATCCAAAGTTATATACTATAAGTTCTAGTTTCTTATACTGATTAGAAGCCAAGTCATTAAATAGACCCACTAAGTAGAAACAGACCCCTATTTTGAAATGAGGAGTATTGAAGAATTTGTGGGTATACAGTGGTACCTCAGTTCACAAATTTAATTCATTCCACAATTCTGGTCATGAACCAAATTGGTTGCGAACTAAATCAAATTTCCCCATAAAGTTTAGTGTAAATAAGGTTAATCCATTCTGAACCATTTATATTTTTGACCACAGAAATATGAAACAAAAGTACAGTATGAAGAGAGAGGACATTCACCTTGCTTGAGGCAACTTCTGGCATGGAGGACAGGAAGGAGGGTGGGGAGATTATTGTTTGGAGGGAAAGTCTGCCTCTATAAGTACTTTGGGGAGATCTCCTGCAGGGGCTTTCCTCTCTTCTTTGTCTCTTAGCTGCAAGGTCAATTTTGATGAAAAATCTGTCTAATGTCACTTGTTTTTTCCTGCGCAGCCATAACCCTTCAGGAATGAGAGACCATGTTATTGCTCATCAGATTCAACCCTCCGTTCATTACAGTTATGTTGCAGTGGTGTTTCTCAAAGAAATCCTGACACTCATTCCATTTTTCCATAATGGATTTTACCACATCAGTGCTAACCTCCTCCCTGTCTTCCTCTTCCTCAGTGCAATGCTCCTCAGCAAGCGCCTTCTGCTGCTCACTCCGGAGTTCAGCAGGTTCATGTCCTCAGCTCCTCCTTATGGTCCTCAGCAAGTTCCTCTATGTCTGCACCATCAACATCCAGACCCATACTCCTGCCCAGGGACACAATCTCCTCCGCTGCCTGTGTGTCGGACCCTTCAAAGTCACGTTCAGTGACACATGCTGGCCACCGTTTCCTCCAGGCTGAGTTTAAGGTCCCATACGTAACATCTTCCCAGGATTTGTCAGTGAGGTTGATGTAGTGGAGGACATTGAAATATTTCTTCCAGAGCTCTTTCAGAGTCAAGGACATTTCTTCTTTGGTGAAGAGCACCTTTGTGTACAGCTCCTTGAAGTTGCAGATCACTTGCTGGTCTATGGGCTGTAGAAGAGGTGTCCTGTTGGGCAGGGGAACTTGACCTTTATGAAGTCATACTCAGCGTCCATATCACCCACCAAGGCTGGAGGGTGTGCTGGGACATTGTCCATTAGAAGGTACCTTCAGCCAGTTGGTTGTCAGAAAGATATTTCATAACAGTGGGTGCAAACACCTCATGAAGATATTCCATGAACAATTGCCTTGTGACCCAAGCTTTCACATTGCCCCTCCACATGACAGGCAGTCCGACCTTGTTCACATTCTGTTCCTTCAGTGTACAAGGCGTCTGGGAATGGGACACCAGTAGTGGGTCAATCTTCAGATAGGCACTTGATTTTGCATACAGCAAAAGGGTCAATCTGTCCTTCATGGGCCTGGGCCTTGGCAGAGCCTTTCCTCCTGCATAATATAGATTCTGTTCAGCACCTTCTTCCAAAAGAGCCCTGTTTCATCACAGTGGAACACTTGTTGCCTTTATGAATTCCATGAATTTTTTCATGTAGGCTTCTGCAGTGCCCTTGTTGGAAATGGAAGCCTCACCATGTCTTATGACACTGTGGATGCCCCTTCTCTTGTAGAATTTATCAAATCACCCTCTACTGGCTCTAAATTCATCACATGTTGCATTTGTAGAGGGGTTTTCTTGCAGTAAATCACCATGAAATTTCCTGGCTTTTTCACAGATCATAGCTTCACTATCACCTGTCAGCTGTTTCTCATTCAACCACACTAACAAAAGTTTTTCCACCTCTTCCAGCACTTGTGTCCTTTGCTTGGTTAAAATTGTTACTCCTTTTGCCACATCAGATCCTTTGATGGCATCTTTATTCCTCACAATAGTTGAGGTTGTTGACTTTGCCATCTTGTACTCCAAGATCAGATCAGTCATTCACACCGTGCTCGTGCTTTTCTTTTTCAATTTCCTTTTTCAATTCAACGGTTATTTTCTTCAAAACCTTCTTCTAACCATTCTTTTTCTGTACTTTCTTGTTACCTTCTTTATTTCTCTGCAGAGTCTTGTCATCTCATACAGTTCTAATATTCTAGTCACCTTCATTATTGCTCTTCATCTTCTTTTTACCAGCATGCTTGCTCTGCACCTTTGGAGCCATGCTGGATTGAAGCATACTGTACAGTACTGTATGTGCTAAAAACACACAAAAAAACTTCACAGCAAGTGTGCACGAGTCTGTCTATGACTGCAATCTCAAACAGAGGAAGCCACGACCATGCGTAAGAGCTTGAAAGATGGTCACAGTTGTGTTTGTCACCCAATGAAGAGTTCATGAACTGAAGGAAAATTTTGATGAATGCTTCTGTTCATGAACTGAACTGTTCAAGAACAGAAGTGTTCGTGAATTGAGGCATTACTGTATTTTAACAACATTACAGTTGTAAAAATCAAAGAGAAGCCATCTCTGTTAGGAGTAAGAAAGACCTAGAGAATTACTAGAATTACTGGCCTGATGGGCACTAGTGTGAGAAGAATGGCTGTCAATGAGTGAGTTAGGAAGGGTGGGCTTGGAGCAAGATGAGAGGCATTTAGTGGAAAAGAGAAGACTCATTAAGAAGTGTGAATTTCATTTCACAGATGTTACAGACAGAATGTTTGTGTCTTGTCAAAACTCGTATGTTGAAATCTTTCCCTATAATATGATAGGCTAAGTAGGTGAGGGTTATAAGCCAGACAGCAGGTCCTCACCAGACAGCAAATCTGCCAGTGACTTGACTTGGACGCCTCAGCCTCCAAAAGAGTGAGAAATAAATGTCTGCTATTGAAGCCATTCAGCAACATTTTTGTGCATATATTTTATGTATATAGATAGATACATGTTCATATAATAATAATAATAGTAATAACAATATACACATTCAGTACGGCATCTAGTGCACAGAACTCCAATACTTTTATCATCATTTTATCTGAAGAAAAAGAGATAACATTCAGGGTGTTCTTAAATGTTTACACTTTTCATGACAGTGCTGAAAATAATTAGACAGGTGGCAAGTTTCCAATATGCCTTCTGTACTGATCACTGGAGAACTCCGAGCTGAGATCATAATGAGCAGAGCTGTATTACAAACCATTCTCCATTCTGCTGCACTTCCTGCAGGCTGAGTGTACCCATCATTTCTTACCAAGGATGTTCTATTTTGCATTTCAGCCAGCTTTCCAATTTAGCTAACTCTCGGGTTCTCTTGTTAACTTGTTTACTTGTACTCCCTAGTAGAATTGGAGTAGCTTATTTGCATAATCACAATCTGTTGACCCCTTATCCTTTGAAGATCTGGATGCACAAACTCAGGACAATGCTGAACACCAACTGGAAAAGTGATCCTCAGTAAAAGGACTTCTTTCTGTGGGCTCATCTTGCCTTTGTGAAGGAGGTGGTGGAACCACTGATCTAAATCCCCAGCCCTGCTCTGGGCTCATCTTTTGTGAAGTTTCACTGCTGCCTAAGAGCCAGTCATTTTAGCCATTTGTACTCAAGTTCTTTGATTTGCTAATTATCTGGAACTATTTTGTACACACATACTGTGAAAGAATTTAAAGATTCCCACTGGAAATTAGAAGTATAAAATTTCAGAAATGTGTTTCCTCTGCCGAGGTGCTATATTTTGGATTCTGAATGTCTCCGAAAGGCGCATGTGATGAAGACTTGTCCCTAGCCTGCAGTGATACTGGGAAGTGGTGGAACCACTAGGATGTAGGGCCTAATGGAAGGAGGTTAGATCATTGTGTAAATGTCCTTGATGTGTAATATTGGGATTTCGGCTCTTTCCTGTCTCTGTCTTTGCTTCCCTGCCACCTTGAGGTAAGCAGCTTTATCTATCACACCTTCCCACCATGACGTGTTACCTTTCCACAGGTTCAAAAGCAGTAAGCCAACCAACCACTGAATGAACCCATCAGCCAAAATAAACCTGTGGTTTATAAATTGAGTATTTCAGATATTTTGTTACAGTTATAGAAATCTGACTGGCATACTAGCCAAAGTCTGTTCATCATTCCAGCCCCAACCCAAGACCTGCTTTTGCTAGCACGTTCCTCTTACTATTGACTTCACTGAAATCTCTCGCCTTCTGCCCTTCTTTAGCACCTTGAAGCCTATAAAACCCCTCGTGGGTTTTTAAAATTGATGATGTTTTATTATTAAAACCATGGATTCAAACTTGCCCTCAATTGTATTGTGCTTGTTGTTTTATCAGCAAAGTCCAATGAGGATCTGGCTATGTATTTTCTCCTCGCTTGGCCTCTTCAAATTTGAATCCCACTATACCTCTGCTATGCAAATGCTCATTCATTAATTTTAAAAATATCTAATTATTCCTTAAAAGTTACAGAAATAATTGCCTTGAAATTGTTTAAGCTTTTCCATAAAATTTCTTAACCTTATGTTCCACAAGGAACATAGTTAGCAATATTTATATTCATGTATTTAGGTACAGTATTTAGAAGGCAGAGAAGACAGTAGAAAATACATTGCTGTAAGCCTGGATATCTTTCACTCAAATTCAGACTCTTTTATAATAAGGCAAGAAAAGTTCTGAAAAGGAGTTTAAACATGATATTAATAATTTCTGAGACCTATTTATTATTTTAATAATTATTAGAAATGAGATTTTATATACTGTATTAGGAAAAATAATTCATCAAAAAATTCAGGTTAATAATTATAATAGCAGTGATTTTTGTTGTTTCCACTTATTTTGTTACTTGTTTACATACAGAATATCTGGTGAATAAGCACTTAGCTTATCTGAAACAGTAAGAATCAAGGCCAGGAGAAAACTTCCCTTCAAGCATTAATAGGAACAAAATTTAGTTATAACTATCTGGTTATGATCATATTTTACATATGGTTATAACATATTTCACAATATGGTTATAACCCTATTTCACAGGGTCTTTGCTTCTTAAGAAATGGCATTTGAGAAAAATAAACAAGAGTTTTTTTCCTTTAAAATATTAATCACACGTGGACTTTTTAATCCATGGAAAGTCTGTAATACATTTAAATAACCTCCCTTACAGAAAATGAATCAAAAATTCAAAAAAAAGATCAGAAAATAAAAAGAAACAAAAACTCCAATGCATCTTGAGCAGACATTTTTGCATACTTCTTCAAATCTAGTCTAAAATCACTCTAAAAGGTGCATATTATGATGCTACTTAGAGAAGGAAACAGAATTGCCAAGAGTGCTCAGGTCTTTTAAACTACTAAACTTGAAGCTAGAATTAGAAACTACTTCAAAGTTGTGACAATGTTCCCTTTGCCATGCCACAAGTTTATAGCATGTGCAGTATTGCCACATATGGGTGGACTGTGTAACCCATATTGGCAATTTATGGCGGGTCTCTTCATTTGTTTTACAAAAGTGAAAACTTGAAACTGAATTCTTGCGCCACATCTAGAGACAATTACTGGTGGAAGCCAGTCCCGGGCCTAGTCCTACTAAGCATTAAAAATACGCAGATAGAAGGAAAAGGGGGGCTTTTAGAAGCAAGAAGTTAGAATATCTCACAGTGTGAGAGAAATAACTTTCTCTGGGTCAGAGAAATAGCCCCAGTGAAAAGGAAAAAGAAGACCCTGAACTTCAGGCCTAAAACTTGTTAACAAAAGCACCCGGAGAGTCTGGCTGATAGAGCAGTTGGGCATCTGAGGTGTCTGGTTTCTACACTGTCAGAATCTTTCCCCGGAAAAGTTTTCAAATAAGACTTTCACAATCTCTAATGTACATACGACTACAGAATGGAAATCAGTACAAAACTCCTACACAAATAGTACATACGTGAGGGACAGCTGAAATCACAGCACCATGCTCAGTCTCTGGGCAAGACCATTTACAACCATTTTCCCTCTTGGCTCTCTGCTGGTGCATGACCATAGACCCCGACTATTTCAAACAAAAGGTCTGTGAGGGCTGAGTCTGTGTCAACTTGATTTGCTCTGTGGAACAGCAGCCAGAGCCCAACAGGCGCTGTAGGAATTTATAATGTTATTTAGGGTTGGTAATTACGATTAGACTATCGCTTAAATCTGAAGCAATTCAGCAGTAAAGTTGAGATTAAATGTGGGGTCATTGCCTCTCAGCAGTCACAATCAAATTACTGGCGCATGGGAATGACACTGAGATTTTAGGGAAGGAGGTTGCCCTTTAAAATGGTCCATTCAAACTGTAAAGCCTTTTGGACAAAACAGGAGAAGGCGCTGACTCACTAATGTGCCTGCAAACACTTTAACACTGTACTTAAACGATGCTCTGCTTTGAACAGATAATTGGCCCAATTTTTCTCTTTCTCTGTATCTGTAACTCCCATTGAAATCAATGAGAACTGCATATTCAAAAGGGACAGGAGAACAAAGTTACAGGTTGAATTAATGGGATAAAGGACTGCAGATCTCTTAAAGCTTGTGCAATTAAATTGTGGCCTCACACAATTCTCTAGGGTCACCAGCAATTTTCTGGCCTAGGAAAGCCAGCTGACTTCACTTTCAGAGGTGTCACAATTTATAGAATGCATTTTCTTAGACATTAACACATGATCCTTCTCAGCTCAAAATTTACCCCCTCACTCAAATCTCTTTAGAACTTGATACTTTGGAGTCTGTTATTTCATTCAAATGCCCCAACCATCAACTCGGATCATTAATCACTTAAGAGGCCAGTCTACTGAAAGTCATGCACAAGTAATTTTCTAATTTTTCCATAAAACATTTATATATATGTAACAATATAATATATATGTGTATGTATATAAAACATGGTCTGCTGAAAATTCCAACGGGCAAGAATTTTGTCGTTTATCATTACATCCTTATCACCCTGTTTTAATTGTCAAATACTTTTAATCATCAAAATATTTACAAGCTTATTTTGACTATATATTTGATATACTTGACAGAGCCACAAGAACAACATTTCAACATTTGCTTTGAAGCATTATATTTCTCCCCCAAAGGGAAGGAAGGAGACTACCTTCTGCATGCCAGTTTCTCTTCAAAACAATTTTTATGGAATTCTCTCAACTGTTGAGTGAGATGTCATATTTTTGTTACAAATACAGAAATGGAGCCTTAGAGAAATTAAATAATGTTGCCAAGGACACAGAAATGGGAAGCAGCAGAGCTGAGCTTTAAATCCTGACTCCATTTCCCCTTTTCTTACTGCTTGAGAGTTGAAAAATAGGGAAAGGGAACATGCTTAGAAAATGGAAAGTCTAAAACCATCAGCAGAAATTAAAAATGATGATGATACCATGGTCATCAGAACAGGGGAGAACACAGTGTCAGGTGACTGAAAGGGAATAACGTGACTCGAGGAAAAGGACCTAGGACTGAGTCTCCAGCAGACGTCCAAGAGGCACCTCCAAGGCCTTGTACATCTCTCACTGGCTGCTGACAGCAGGAACTCTCAAGCTGGGTGTGTACGTGGCATAAATGTATTTCTGTCACTGTGACACGGATGGCCTATTCCAGACCCCCACCCTCATCCCTGCTTTTGGGTCAACATGGCCTCAGAATTCCCTCATTTCCACACATTTCGTGGATCATACCAAATGCCTGTCTCTCCACCCATATCATTCTCCACTGTGTTGTTTCCCTGAGAACAAAAATCCCAGTCTCCTTACAAAGTGTTTCAGTGCTGTAGCAACTTAATCTGTGCTTTCTCCACTGGCCAGTGTTGCTCTAGGCTCTGGGCTGCTTCTACCCACCCTGGCTAGACTGTGCTGGGGGTGCTGGGGAGGGCACAGGCATTGTCATGTAACTGGTAGGGAAAGCCATCTGTGAGCTAGAGGCAGGGTAATAACAAAGCCTACCACATACTGTTTACTCTGGGCTAACTGTTGCACTAGCTGAGCCCTGTACCTGCCATGGCCCTTGCAAGACAGAGGTTACTCTCCCCATTTGTTAGTGGAAGGTGGCTTTACAGCAGTTAATCACCTTGGGTCAAGGCTTGCAATTGGTATATGACAGAACTGGGCTTTGAAACTAGCAATTCTGACCCCAGTGCTGGTGCTCTTAACCACAGTGCTATCTTGTAGGGAAGGCTCTCAATGATTCTGGAACTATCTTTGGAAGTGGAAGTGGAAGGACTCAGGACTGTGTTGGTGGAGGGCATCTGCCTAATTAGATAATTGGAATTATGTTTAAAAATAATTATAACAGCTGGGGATACAAATGTTCTGTGTGTGGAAAGGAATTAAAATTGAGAATCTGTTAAAATCTTATCTCATGCATGTACTGCAATTTAGTTTGAAAAGTACTTTCTCAGTTTATTATCCATCTCACTAAAACTTTCCACTCTCTAGTGCCTGGATTCTGTGCCAACAGCAGAGACTGCCTCAGCTTCTTTGAATTATCTTACAGTTCTTCTGCTGAGGTAGGTACAGGGGATGCTGGGTAAATTGGGACTTCTGGGAACTCTAGTAATTTTACCACAGCCCCACAACTAGTGAGTGGCAGCAGCCTTGCATTCTTTCCCTGCCTTGTAGGGATGGAGAAGGTCCCTGCCATTTCTCTATTAGTACCATTTGGAGAACTCCTAAGTTATGGGTTAAATGAATTTGTGGCTTGACATGTTTTCATGTCCTTAAATATTCTTCACATTATTATAATATGCCATATAGATATGTGATCATCCATGTAATTTTTTTTTTACTGGTGTTTATTTAAGTTTCCAATAATAGTAGATTGAGCTGACCATCTCTACTTTTGATTATCTGACCAAATTTATGATTGTTTAAGAAAGTAGATTTCTAAAAACAAATTAGTGAGCCCAAGAGTAGAGGCTATTTTGAAGCTATTGGTACACAGTTCCAATTTATTTTACAGAAAGACTGATTATCCACACCTCTACCAGTAGTATTTAAAACATGCTTGTTTCATTACATATCTCCTCTCTATATAATGTATAATTAATTCTTCACTAATTTGAGAGGTGAAGATTATTATTTTAAAATCTGTCTTATCGACTTCTCGACTATAGACATTGTATATACTTTATTAGTTGGTAGTCTGCTCATCAGTTGCTTCTTTGTGCATTTTGTCCTTTTGGTATTGATATGTTAGATTTTCCTTAGTGATTTGTGTGAGCTTTTCCTATAATAAACCAATCAACATTTTATCATATCTGTAATATGTCCCTGATTCCCTATCTGCTAGAACTGCCTTTAGCACTCGCTCTTCATTGCCAAGTGATGACTTCTAGAACCGGGCTGCATCATCTCCTGTAGTTCTTTCAGCCAAATGCTTCCTGTCACCCTAATGGGTGGAAAGAAAGCTGCTTAAGTCAGAAGCATGAGATTAAATCACTTAATAGTCTTATGTTAGCACATGGTGTGATGATGAGAAAAATAGTACATAAAGGAAGCACGCCATACGGGGCTCTATTAAGGTATGCAGACCCAGGAAATGAATCACAAATGATGACTTTCCAGACTTCAAACTTTCCAACTGAACATACACTGAGTTACTGAAATAACAGGCAGCTCAAACAAGGAAGAAAAGGGAAGAAAAAAAAAGGAAAAACAAGGCAGCACCTCCCTAAGGGAAAAGACTAGCACTTAGTTACTTGCATCTTCCTGTGCTGTTATTAGGGTCCAGCATGGGGAAGCTGTCTGCTGAGGTCTGGTGGATGAGCAGATGGATGACCACATTCTCCTCTCCAGTCCCACACTCACTAGCTCTGTAGGTTTAGACAAGTCAGTTGACTCACTTGATGAAATTGGATCCTAGTTGCATCATCTATAAAATGTGTGTTACATTAGCATTACAAAACAAAAAGCTAGCCCGTTTGTATTTTATATATAAAGAAGTTGAGACACAAAAAGACAAGATTTTGCTGAGTCTATCACAGTTACTAGCTCTGAAAAGCTGTACAATCATGATTCAGTGAGACAATAAATATAAAAACAACTATGAACTATAAAGTTAAAAAGGAGATGTAAGTGATGCATTTTAGTATAAGTTTTGCTGTAGTTATTTCATGTTTTAAAGGAAAATTTTATTAGCAGGCAGAGTAAGAAGTTGTGATTTTTCTCAAATGGTCATTCTGGGTTCTTTTCACTCCCCTCACCCCTACTCCTTGCCCCATGATTTACATTCAAATGCCCCTAAAAGGCAAATACTGTACTCATTTAATTTGACTTCTATGGTGGCAAGCACAGCCCACTGAACAAAATATTTCGATGAAAAGTCTGCAGGAAAATTCTGTCCTATATGTGTACCCTGTTGTATAGTACATTAAAGGTTAGCATGCAATATTAATTAATGACCTTTCCTTGTTGTGTGTATTGGGGTGTGGTGGTCATTAGGAAAAGCTTCACAGATGTGATGCTGAGTACTGACAATGGGCAGGAATTGCCTGGTGTGAGTGGAAATGGTTCCATTACTGGAACAGCATGCACAGAGGCATGGCAGTGTGAAGGGACATGGCCTGGGTCCTAGAAGGCTTCTTTGAGAGGAAGAGGTGGATCTTGGTGAAAACCACCTATCAAAAATTCATCCCAGAACAATCAAATCGAGCACTCTTGACACAGCTCTTAAAAAAGTAAAAAATATCCATGTAAAGATATAAGGACAAAGAATGAAGCTAAGACCATATTAAGAACTTTTTCCTTCTCTTCCCACAGCCCTAATCCCTCACCAGAACAATGTTGTAGCTTAGGCATTTTTCTTCCATTTAGAAGTGACTTGGGGGGATGTAACAGGAATGCCCTTGTTTGGGTTGCTTCTGATTGCTTTTTCCCCTGGTGTTGGTGCTAGGGCATCATTGAGTAAGAAGAGGAAACCTGCAAGAATGGCCAGCTCTGACCAGAGATAAGACATCTCATGTTCTTCACTCTCCACGTGAGCTTACAGCAGCACCCCAAACCCCAAATAGGAGATGACTTTCCATTCATTCTCTTACTCTCAATGCCCACTAGGTGATGCAGGGACTCAGTTATTCCTGGCTCTGTCATCTCCTTTATTTAGGAAAGATGATGTTTATTAATGCTTAAAATATCTTTTTGGGCCTGCCATCTCCGATCACCACACAATAATCTCTGATTAGTTATACATTTTAAACTGAAAAGAACATTTTATCTGAATTTAAACACATTCAGTACATTTCTTCCCCTTTGCCAAGGCAAGATAATTTTCCTTGGGAATTCTACAAAATCTCTCTAATGCTGTTTGACAGTTGCTCTTCCCACTGCCCCCCCCCCCCCATTTATCAAAGTGGAAAAAAAACAGAGAGAGTGTTTAGTCATCCCCTTTTTCAGCAGTACAGGAGGCTGGAAAGCAGAAACACTCTGTTAGGAGGACTGCATGGGGTGCAGAGGACGCTAAGAAGGTAGGGCAGGACTCCATTCCAGCCTGTGTCTGGGCTGAGACATTTGGCCTTTGTCATAGCTTTGCCTCAGGTAGCCTTGATTACTGTTCTAGAAATCAAATATGTTTGAGTAAGAAAACAAAATACTGGTCCCCGAGTACAATACAAAATGGGAAAGGCATCCCTATTTGCATTTTATTTATAAATAATCAACATATAGTATAGACATCAACCCCCTCACCAAAATGTGAAACTGAGCAGAGGCCAGCGTGATAGTTCAGGTCAAGAATGTCCTCAAAGAGTCTCATGTGCTCATGGGTGCAAATTTTGAGGGGATTGGGCCATGAAGGCACTGGGGCTGACTTGCTAACAGGAGGTAGGGCTGGGTTAAGGGAGGCACATCATGGAAAGGGTGACCAGGAAGGGTCTATCTCCTTCCCATTTTCCTCTTTATTTCTCTGCTTCCTGCTGCCATGACATAAGCAGTTTTCTTCATGCCACCTGCCTAAAGCTTGCCAGGCAGGGACTGTAACTGAGTGAAAATAGCCCTCTCCCCTTGTAAGTTGGGGTGTTGGTTGGGTATTATGTCTCAGGAATGAGAAAGACACTAGGGAAAGGGAGTTACGGAGGTATAAAAATGACCAAGCATGTTATGTTCATGTACAAGTCTTCCAAAATGAAACCCCTTAATCTGTATAACAATCTATACTGATAGAAAAGACGTAAAACCGAAAGAAAGAAAGGAAGAAAGAAAGAAAGAAAGAAAGAAAGAAAGAAAGAAAGAAAGAAAGAAAGGAAGAAAGAAAGAAAGAAGAAAAAAGATATAGGAATTTGCAGAGAATATCACAGGTACTGAGTGACATTTCTGAGAGGCAGTTTTATTCTACTGCTGCTTTTGACACAATTAACTGACAGCAATAAGGAAAATGAGGAGTGGGAGAGAGAGAGGGAGAGAGAGAGGGAGGGAGAACATGTTCACTTTCACGCAGTCTTTTTTTTTGGTACCAAAAAAATCAAACTCCGGACCTTGTGCTTTCGAGGCAGGCAGTGGAACCACTGAGCTAAATCCCTGGCCACTTCACACAGTCTTGAAAGCTTTCCTTGCATGTGAGTATTTTCTGAAAAGAAATCTGGATAAAAAGTAGTGAAATCCCAGAGTTAAACTGGGAAAGAAAAATATCAATGTGTATGGAGCATGTGTGGACACACACACACACACACACACACAGAGGCACACACACCTGCACCTACAGACACTATTATCCCTAGTGCAACAGTCTATCTCACAGGCTATTATTACCAAGAAAAGAAAAGGAAAACAGTGAATCATACAACTTCCCTACCATTAGGTGCAAGAGCACAGTAGTTGGTAGAAGAGAGGCAGCCACCACTTTGGAGGCAGAATGTGGTGCATCAGGGTAGCCATAGCAGAATAGCAAGATGAACAGATGTGCCTCTGAGAATCACTCACAGCCCACACTTGGCAGTTGCTCAGGTGCCTTGAGGAATCTGTTCACTTAGAGTTTGCCAAGAGTGTCTGTGGTAGGCAGAATAATGCCCCCCCCCAAGGATGCCCACATACTAATCCCTAGAATTTATCTTACATGGCAAAAGGAACTTTAGAGATGTGATTAAATTAAAAATCTTGAGCTGGTGAGATAATCCTGGATTATGTGGGTGGGCTCCATATAATCACAAGAGTCCTTAAAAGTGGAAGAGAGAAGCAGAAGAGGGGGTTGGAGAGATCCAGAGTGAGAAAAATCCACCAGACATTGTTAGCTGTGCAGACTAGGAAAGGGGCTCTGTTCCACAGAACACAGGTGGCCTCTAGAGGCTGGAAAAGGATGGGGAAGAGATCTTCCCTATAGCCCCCACAAGGTATGAAGCTTTGCAGACCCAGTGTGGCCTTCTGACCTCCAAAATGATAAGACATTTTTGTTCTCTGAGGCTGTTAGGTTGTGATAATTCCCTAAGCAGCTCAGGAAACTGACAGAACTCTACTTAGAACTGTGCTAGATACTGAGGAGTGTGTCCATTCCAGATAAAGCATGAGCTGAGCTGAGGGATCTGGTCATAGTAGCTATTCACAGAATCTTTGTTTTCTGTGACCTGCTACATCTTATAAGAAATATTTCACAGAATTACCAAATTGGAAAATGGAGATGGAAGAATAATCCAGGCATTGGTTTGGGAATGTATGGGAAAATAGCTATTATCCTGTTAAAAATTGGTTACTTATAAAGCCCAAAAGTAAGACAGCATATACTTCCTACTTTGCCTCATGCTGTGGCCAGAGAAGTGGGCGGCTTGCTGGCTATTTTGTCAAGAATTAAAATGAAGTGAGTCCTGACAGGGCCCCTTTAAGAATTTTATAGTCTCCCTCCACATGTCATAGCACACAAAGTAGAATATACTCACATAAATCTGATTCTATCATCAAACATTTGAACACTTAAAAATAATTCCTAGCACAAAAATATTTACTGGGACTGGTTATGATTATTCAGCAATGATCCTGCTTACTTGGGAATTCTAATGAAATAAGCAAATTAAACTTACAAATTGTTTGCAAATGTATTGAAATATTTATGAAAACAAAACTTAATAATAAATTTGCAATTTATTATATAGCTATTTCTTAATTTTCATTTATAACTTAATTTTAAACTTTTTTTTACTTTAAGTTTTCTTATTTTATTTTAAGTTTTCTTCTTTTAGATTACAATTTTTTATTCAGTTCTCAAACATTTTCACATGATTCCTGTTATGGCTTGTGTCCAGATGTCCTCCCAAAGCCTCATACAGTCAGAGGTGGGGCTTTTTCAGAGGTGGTTGAATCGAGAGTGTGTGATGCTGGAATTGACTCATGGTGCAATGTAGGATGAAGGGTACTGGGATTAAGGGTGTGAATACTACCCACCCTACGTAGTCTGGTAGTCTGGATAAGATATAAGGGATAGAAAGAGCTGTAGTCACCCTGTTGTTGCTTTGCTACTTTCTGCCCACCATGAACTGTTTCTTCTCTGTGATTCCTCCCTTCCTTAGAGCCAGCCAATTAAGGACTGAAACCTCTACAAACTGTGAGCTAAATAAACCTTCCTTTAACTTTGGGTATCTGGTATTTTGTCTCCACAAGAAAAGTAACTAAGATAATTCCTGATGGATAAAATGGTCTTAATGGATAAAATGTCAAAATGACACATACAACTACCTGAGTTCAACTATACAAATGCTTTTCTTATGATGTATACGTATCAAGAGGGAAGATTTAAGGTTACTGTAGAAACTACAGCACAAAAATTCTAGCACTGAATTACTACTTATTCATTCAGCTTGCAACTTCAAGTCCCTGATAACCATTTTCATTAATGGGTAGCAACACTGTGTTAGGATCCCTGGATTCACTGTTCAAGTGTGGAACTCTGGGTCAGCTCTACCACTTATATAAGCTGTGTGATTTTGGCTGGGTCACTTCAATTGTCGATGCTTCAAATTTCTTCCCTATAAAATGAGAATAGTAATAACACTCAGAGGATTATGAGGATTAAGAGTGTCAATATTTACAAGGCACACAACAAAGTCTGGGACATAAGATGCAGGTATAGACCTGTTTCTTGAATCTTAAAAATGTGCTCATTCAGAATTTACAGACTGGCCCTCACTGTGGCTTGAAGCCTTAGAAATAATCCCTTTTCTCAAGGCACTGAAATTCTAGTGGGAGGCATGTGCTGGATTCAAGGTATAAACTTAGAAGAGATTGGTTAATTCTAATAATAAAAACTGTTTTACTTAATTATAGTTAAAAGTTTTTAATGTGGCTACAAATACTGAAACATAAAACAAATCAACACATTTGTTAAGGGCTTATTTTGCTTCACAGTTATAGTTACTTCTTACAAGGTCATTTATTAAAAGAGATAAAAACAATACAGAAAACCTGCTCTGGGTCAATGGCTTTTAAATTTTTCTTATTTAACTTGCTCAATGATCATTCAAACTTTGAGGTATGTACGATCATCCCCACCTTGTAAGAGCTAGCTGAGTCTCAAATATGTTATGGCAGGGAGGAATCTGAATCCATATAAAACTTTTACTGAACCAGTGGTTTTCATATGTTAACAACAGTAAAGTAGCTTTAAAAGAAAATTGTGTGCTGTGAGATGCATTATTTTATTAGTATAAATTGAAGCAATATGAAGTTATGTTTTTAAACTAGTTACAGTTATAACAGTAAACATTTATTTATTGTAAAGTTAATGATGAAAATAATGTGACTTTCATGATGAACATAAAAATTTGAAATCAGAGGTTACCGATGATAAAGTTATACTGGCCTTGGATTCTGATTTATTCCTGTTTTTCTTTTTGTTGCATAAAACAAAGTAAACCCTGCAACATACAGTTGCTCATTGAAACAGATTTTTAACAGGTCCATGCTATTTTTCAAGTAAGGTGATACAGAGGCTTGAATGACATGAGTGGAAATTAAAATCCATTAAATTCCATTCTATTGCAACAATTCTTTATCAAGATCCCCTATATGATAGGTATTGTGCTGAATGCCAGGGTTTCCAGGGTATACATGCCAGCCATGGCTCCTGGCCTCAAAGTAAGTGGAAGTACTGGGTCAAGAGCATGTTCTGGAATTGAACACTTACATGTCTGGATTCTCCCCATATATACAGATGTGCAGGGACTAATTAACCTCTGTGAAAAGATTTTCTCAGTTGAATTTCTATTCATGGGTCACAGATTCTAAGCATCCAATGTAGAGTGACTGGCATCCTTGCAAGACTAAACCCAAGATGTTCTCTACTGGTTTCCTTACTCACTGACCATGGGATGGCTGCTGAGGTTTTGGTAACACTAGGTACTAGGATAATTACTTTAGAAGCTGGGGACTAGATGGGGCATAAGTGCAAGGCCAAGCCTGTAATCATTTTAGACTCTTATGGACTTTTGGACCCTTTTAAACTTAGACTATAATTGAACGGAACAATGAAGGAACTCAGTCCATCTCAGTGATGGACCCACTGTGCTGCAGCTGCCGAAGAAGGGTAACTTCCCCCATGCAACAAGAACCCCACTACTGGGCACTGAGCAATATAAGAAACTTGAGGGAAGGGACTTTGGTTTTTAATTTTTTAAATTTAGCTCACTAGGACAAGAGAGTTTGACTGCATACTTCATTTTGTTTGAGCTTTCATTTATAAAGTGATTAAATATTTAGGCTTAAATCTCTCTCCAGGAATTTGAAATAGTAAGAAGCTTGAATTCAAACTTGGGGTGTCTTCAAGTGGGCAGTTTATTATTAAAGTGTCTCTCTGGTGTTTGATCTGTACAACCTGTTATGTGCTGTCCTGGAAACATGATTGTACATAATTTAGACCAGGGAACAGGAAGTAATTTTCAGCCTTGGAGCTAATTTACTGATGTACAGTTTTTACCAACTTCAGAGTTTTGGGAGGTAAATAAAATGACGCTGCCCATTAGTGATGTCACAGTGATTTCCAAAGGAGCAATAGTTTGCACTAGGAGAATAGCCAGTATGAGCAGAACTACCCTGATTGCTTGTGGATCCTTTCCTCTGGGGGCAGTAGCTGCACTGCAGGTGGGAAGAGAAATAGCTGGGGGTGATGGCTTCAAAAGGTGCCAGTCTGATCTCCTGATGACACCACCTGAGACTGTTCTCAATTTAGCAAGATGTTCACATCTGCCAGGTTCTGCCAGGATGGCTCCAGTCCCAGTCAAGCAGGGCAGGGTCACATATGTTAAGTCCTTCCAGCTGATGCAGCTTCTTGCCAGCAGTGGCTGCCTTGAGGACTGCTCACTGGCCTGTCCAAAACTTTCTTAGAAGGGTGCTATGCCTGCCTAATTACTCTGCCTCTCCTCTCCCTGCAGGTACTAGACATCTCCTGGCCTGAGTGCTCCTAACTTACCCTGTATCCTTCACAGGTATTTGCCCCAGGAAAATTCTTACACATCTGATCTCATCTTGGTGTCAGCTTCTCAGAGGACCTGGACTAACACACTGAGAAAGGTTAGGGGGATGAAAGCATTTTTAAAATGCAAAGTTAAAATGAAATATTTACTGGGACTTCCTCATCATTTCCTTGATCTTTTGGATATAGCTTGCAAACTACTCTGCAATACCAAATATAGAACACAAACAACAAACAAACAGTACTTTTGCTGTGAGAAGAAAAATGAAGATGGCTTTTTAGGGAATTCTGAAAAAAAGCAGATCAAGGTGAACTGGATCCCAAGACAAAAGGGAGGATATTAACGGTGATAGAGATGACAGGGGTAGAGACACATTTTAAGCTAAAACTCCAGCTAGAGGATTTGAGTCTTTTTTGGCTCCAAAGAGAGTTTCAGGTAATGCTCCGAAGTGCGGAATTTGTCATAGTTAAGAAAGGAAGCACTTAAATATCTCAGAAATATCTCAGAAGCCTTTTTCAGGTCAGTATGAATAGTAACAAGTTTCCAGAGATAGTGCTAAGGAGTCATGGGAAGGGAGAGCTGTGGAGGCAGAAAATAATGCTTTGGAGCCTGGTTTTTGCTGCTAAATGAAAGTCCAGGACAAGAAAATTGAGGATGGAGAAGCCCATACTCAGAAGACTGCTTTTATTTTTGAAGTGCGTTTTCAAAGGTTAAAAAGCAATTTCGACTCAATGTCTACCAGATGTAGAGTGAATGTGCCCATGTTTAAAAAGGAATAGTTTCTCTGGTGTGAGAAACTAAAAGTGTAAATAAAGATCAAAATGTATAATTGATAATGTGAAATAGGAAGAAAAGGTCTAAAGGGGTAGGGGAAGTGGGAGGGGTGAGGAAAGGAAAGAAGGGAAAGGAAAAAATATGAGAAAAGGAAAAAAATGGAAATGAAGTCTTTGTAAAGAGGGAAGGGTGGAGGAGTTGAAAGGAGGGCAGGGGAAGGGGGAAAAATAAGAACCAAGATGCATTATATAAAGGTACAAGTTCCCAGTGATGAATGTAACTGTACTGTGTACCTAAAATGTACCAGTAAACTTAATGAAAAAAGAAAATACAGATTATGATAGCAGCATGAGCTAGTCATACCATAACTGATTAACTCCCAAGTAATTAACCCAAGTGTAAAATGATAAATGAGAGTCTTCCTCAATCTAGGTCAGATTATGTTAGTCTAAAATTTTAAACTTTCATGAGGTCCACAGAGAGCCGAGGGGACCACAGGTGCATAGGCTCTGCTGAAGTCAGAAGCAGTTGCACGATTTGATAGACTGCAGGGAAGATGTGTCAAAAAAGGAGCTTGATGATGTTAGCCAGTCTCTCTTGAAAATTCTGCTTTTGTGTACAGTTCTCCAGGTAACCAATTTCTACTCTCACCTCTGCCTCCAGAAGGTCTCCCAGGACCACACTTCAGCAAAGACCTGTCAAATTCCCGGGTTGCTTTTCATTACTGAATTTCTTCTGCAAATTGTGTCATTCAGGTTAAAAAAAAATTCACATTCAATTGATTTCTGAAGGAGTGAGCTACCTCCAAATTATTCAGATTTTTTAAAATATAAAAGCAAGCCAAAAGTGTAGGGGGGAAACATAGTTGTGAATTGAACAGTTTCCTTCCTGGGTATTTTCTCTCCCTAAAAACATGAAGACTTTCATTCCAGCCTGTGCTGTTTCACTTTCTAATATTATGGCACCATTCATCTCTATGCAAGTGTGTTTCCCTTCTGTTAATGTTAATGGAAGTCACTCTGGTGTATCAAGGGGAGAATATACCCCTTTGTCTTTTTAATTGGTCTTATAAAACAATAAATGAATACATTATGTGAGTTCTATCTAGAAATAAATTTTGGCCATCCATACTATGTTGCTTTTAGAAAAATGTAAAAAAAGTTAATGTGTAGCTTCCTATTTGGACACTAGCTAGGAACCAAACCCATAAAAAAGTACATCAAGATTAAAGGGATAATAGGTAATTTGGTTCTTTAGGAAGATGATGCTACTAAGTGTGTGCAGAGCATGGGGCAGAATACAAAGCGCAAACAGCCTGTTAAGATGAAGCAATTGTGACTGCAATTTAATGGAGGACAAGAAAGCAATTAACGGTATAAAGTCATTGATGCAAGGGATAGACCTCAAGATTAGAATCTTATTAAAACAAAAGGCTGGTACAACTTGATTAGAATGAGTTAAGTTGAAAGATCTCCAAAACAATCTCAGCATGCAGATGTGGGGGAAAAACATAATTTACTCTATTATTATACATTGGGCTCCACAGAGTGCTGAGAGCATTGAGGTCTTTCAAAGATTGATCTCTCCACCAAACTGGATGGGCACTTGTCTCCATAACTGGACTGCACTGAGGAGATCAAAGGTCACTGGCTGTCTTTCATTAGTCTTTCATTACTACTGGATCAAAAACCGATATAGTTTAAAGCATGATAGTTCGCAGTCACTAATGTTAGGAACCTTTCCGGAAAAGCAAGTTTTGCTTTTTTCATTTGTTTCTTGGCTGGCAATCTTTTAATAATATCATTAAAACTGCTTTGCATTGTAGTCTTATCTTAGTAAAGATGTGCTGTGGTTTGCTGAGCTGTAATCGGACACTTCTCTTATTAATTTAATTTTTAAGGTAAATATAGTACAAGAAACAGCAAGAAATAAAGGAAATAAAGTAAACCAAACTAAATGATAAAAAAAATATAGCCTTAAAATCTGCCACCATATAACCATTACCATTTTGTTCTATCAGTGCCTTCAATTTGGTATAAAAATCCTTCCTAAGTAGCCTCTTAGTAAATTAGATAATTTTCACTCAAATATACACTATATTTTTAATAAAAATGTACTTGAATGAGGCTCGGTTTTTTCTTCAATTTTTAAAGACTAATTTTAGATTTTACAAGCCATTTAATAAACTCCATATGCATATTTTATGACTTGAAACGTATTTGCTTCTATTTTTAATGGAAGTATTTTATGTGTTCATGTGAGATAAAATGTCTTGTTAAATTTAAAAATATGGGACCCAAAGAGAGGATTTTTTCCACCAAAAGTTTAGATATTACATAAGACCAGACTATCAATTAATTAACTGTTAGGAGGATGACAATATTAATGTATTTGTCAATCTATACTCCCTGCAACAGTTTGAGGAGTCCATATCTTTGTTATTATTTTACACTGAGAAACTACCTGGTTGTCAATCAGATGGATTGTGCAATGGAGTTACTTTTAGCCATAATTTGGCTTTCATTAGTAAAACTGACTACTAGTGAAGTACATATACTGACCAATGATATTTCCTCTCCTGTGAAATGTCTATTAAATCTTTTATCATTTTTTACATTGCATTGTTAGGATTTTTATTACTAATTTATAGGTATTCTTTATATATTTTGTATTATCATCCTTTGTTTAATATAGCTGAATATATATAAAGTGGTTTTTAAGTGATTAGCCAGCCTGCCTGGATTCAGATCCCAGTTCTACTACTAATATTCTAAGTGAGCACTTTCCTGACCTCTTTGTGTCCTAGTGCTGTCTGTGAAATGGGAATTATGCACTTCTTGTCCTACAAGGTTGTTGTAAAATTAAATGCACCAATATATGTACAGTGCTTAGTACATTATCTGGTACATAGTAGGCACTATAATTTTTAAAAATATTATCTCTTGTTTTATAGTTTATCTTTCTTTTTAATGAAGTGTTTTGATGAACAGATTATATCAGCTTTAATTGAATTAATCAGTTTTTGTACATGGTTTGAGATTTATATTAAAGAAATCTTTCCCTTCCTCCAAAGTCATTAAGATCTTTTGTAGACTGTCTTCTAAATGTTTTATGACATTACCTTTCACATTTATATTTTTAAGCCATGTGGCATTAATTTTGAGTTAGAATGAGAGGTAGGGGCTCAATTTTGATTTTTAAAAAACATATGGACAAGCAAATTTTCAGCTCCATTTATTGGAAAGCACTCTTCTTTCCCACCTATCTATTGTGTCATATTTGTCCCAAATCATTTCTAGCTATGTATAGACTCCTCACTCTTAAAAACTGGATTATATACCTGTATCGTGCCAATGCTACATTGTCTTGGTTAGTATATCTTTATGATAAATCTTGAAATCCCAATAAACAAAACTTGGCAATGTAGTCTACTTTTTAGGAGTGCCTTGGTTAGTCTTGGCTCTGCAATGAAGTTTTTAAGAGTAGAAAGATATTTACTTTTTTGAGAGAGGAAAAGTCTTCTAATTAAATTATTTGTTAATTTCCTAAGTGGCTCTTGAGTATCTTTCAACCACTAATCATAAAAATATTATTTTCTTTTTACAAACATGATTTGTTATGGGAAATGAAAAATACAAGAAAGTAGAAAAGTAGGTAAAATTTGTCCCAAATACCATATCTCACGATAATCACTATCAAAAATTTTTGCATATCTTCCAGACTTTTAAAAACACATATACTTGCTGAGGGTGTATAAATATACACATCTTTACATAAAGACTTTTATACTATGCCTTCTACTGTGCTGCTTACTTTACCCCTACTTATCAACATTACTGTACAGATAATATTTTCATGTCTATTAAAATTGCCATATTTTAAAATTGATTTTAACAAATTCAACAATTCATTGACATAACTACAAACAGGTATCTATTTGCATGGGCATTCTGGGGGTCAGGGTTATCTATTTTGGTTTTGTTTCACATGTTGTTTCATACCAGGATGTGGGCAGTCTTTATTTAAAACAGAGGCAGGAGAAAAAGTGGAGTGGACATACAGAATGGCTCTTAAAGCTTCTTGGACACTCCGTATCACATATATTCATATTTGTTTTCCCAGAGGGAAACAAATGGCTTTGCCTGACATTCATGGGGTGGGTAGTGCATTGGTCCCACAGAAGCGCTGCAGGGCACACTTCTATCCTATGGAACAGTGTGTCAGTCTAGTAATAAAGTGCATTTCTCTAATTACTAGCAGTGCTAACTATATTTTCTGATTGATATAGGACATTCCTATTTCTTCCTTCTAATATCTATGTATGTATTTCAACTGGTTAGTCAGTTCCTTTGCTTACTTTCCTATTGGGTTTGTTTGAAACATTAATTAACCAGGACTCTTTATGTTAAGGATAAATGTAATAGGTTATAAATGTAAATAGTTTGTTGGCAAAAATATTTACTTATATTTTAGTCTAAAATACTTATGTATGACCTTTTATAATACTCTATCTGACCCATATTAACATAGGGAATTATGCTTGACTAAAATAGATATATATTTTTCCAGTGTTGGGGATTGAACCCAGGGCCTCTAACATGTTAGACAAGCATTCTACCACAGAGATACATCTCCAGCCCTATTTTATATTCTTTACTTACTATTATACTAAACAACCATGTATATTTGTACTTATTTCCATATTCTTTATTTTACTCATTTGTAGAGTTAGTCCACACTCCACATTGTTTTAATCTCTATAGTTTTATGTTTTAATATCTATAAAATTATTATTTTCCACATTCTTTTCATTATTATTTTCTACCCAATTACTAATATTGTTACCTTCATTGTTTTTTTTTTTTGCTTAAATTCTTTTATTGGTACATTTTAGGTATACAGTATGTTTACATTTATCATTGGGTGCTTGTACCTGGACATGATGTATCTTGGTTCTTATTTTTTCCCCATTCCCTGTCCTCCCTTCACCCCCTCCACCCTTCCCTATTTTTTAAAATTAAATTCTTTTATTGGTACATTGTAGGCATACAACACAATTACATTTCTCATTGGGAATTGTACCTTTACATAATACATCTTGGTTCTTATTTTTTCCCCATTCCTAGCCCTCCCTTCACACCCTCCACCCTTCCCTATTTACAAAGACTTTATTTCCATTTATTCCATTTCTCATCATTTTTCCTTTCCCTTCTTTCCTTTCCCCTGCCCCTCCCACTACCCCTACCCCTTTGGACCTTTTCTTCCTATTTTACATTATTGATCATTCTAATCATTGGTACATTTTAGGTATACAATATAATGACATTCATCATTGGAAATTTGCACCTTTACATAGTCTCTCTTGGTTCTTATTTTTTACCCTTGCCCAGCCCTCCCTTCAACCCCTCCATTCCTCCCTATTTACAAAGATTTTGTTCCTATTATTCCATTTTCTCATATTAATCCCATTCTCTTCTATCCTTTCCCCTAGCCCTCCCACTTCCTTCCCCTTTGCCCCTTTTCTTCCTATTTCACATTACCTATTATACATTTAGTCCTTATTTACACTTTCAGTTTCTCACATCAGAGAAACTATTTGGAATTTATTCATGTGTGTTCTATTTATTTCACTTAAGAGTATCACCTCAATGTGCATCCACTTAGCTATAAATGTCTCTACTTTCTTATTTTTAATGGCTGAGTAGTACTCCATTTTATTAAAAAACCACATTTTCTTTATCCAGTCTCCAGTTGACGCACATTTGGGCTGTTTCCACATTTTAGCTGTTACAAACTGTGCTGCTATGAACATGGGCACACATATATCACTGTGGTATGATTCTTTTAATTCTTTGGCGAAGATCCCCAGCAGTGGAATAGTGGGGTCAAATGGGACTTCCAGTCCTAGATCTTTGAAGTATCTCCATACAGATTTCCACAGAGGTTGCACCAGTCCACACTCCCACTAGCAGTGGAGTAGGGTTCCTCTTTCCCCACAGCCCCACCAGCATTTGTTATTCGTTGATTTCATGATAGCAGCCATTCTTTCTGGAGTGAAGTGGAATCTCAGTGTTGTTTTCATTTGCATCTCTCAAATGACCAGTGATGTAGAACATTTTTTCATGTATGTATTTGCTATTTCTACTTCTTTATCTGAGAAATGTCTGTTCATTTCAGATGCCCATTTTTGGACTGGGTCTTTAAATTTGGGAGGTCTGATCTTTTTAAGTTCTTTATAGATTCGAGATAGTAGACCTTTGTCTGAGGAAGAGCAGGTGAAGATTTTTTCCCACACTGTGGGTTGTCTCTTCACACTGCTGGTGGTTTCTCTTGCTGTGCAGAAGCCTTTTAATAAGAAGAGATCCCACTTGTTGATTGTTTGTGCTAGGTCACGGGCAGCTGAGGTTTTGTTCATAAAATCTTTTCCTACACCGATGTCTTCAAGGGTTCTACCTAACCTCTGTTCCAACTGGTTCAGAGTTCCTATTTTAATATTTAGATCTTTAATCCATTTTGATTTTAGTTTAGTGCATGGTGAGAGATATAGGTCTAGTTTTAATCTTTGGCAAGCTGAAACCCAATTTTTCCAGCACGATTATTAAAGAGGCTATCTTTCCTCCAGTGAGGGTGTTTGGCACCTTTATCAAAGATGAGTGGCTGAGTGTGTCTGGCGTTGTTTCTGCATCTTCTAATCTGTTCCACTGGTCCTCATGTCTGTTTCTTTGCCAGTACCATGCTGTTTTTATCACAGTAGCTTTGTAGTATAGTTGCAGGTTGGGGATTGTGATACCCCCTGCCATGTCTCTGTTACCTAGAATTGCTTTTGCTATTCTGAGTCTCTTCTTGTTCCAAATGAATTTTTGGATTGTTTTCTCAAGGTCCATGAAGTATGCTGCTGGGATCTCAATTGGAATTGCATTAAATCTATACAGTAGTTTTGGAAGTATGGCCATTTTCACTCTATTAATCCTTCCTACCCGGGAGCAGGGGATGTCTGTCCATTTTCTGATATCATCTTCAATCTCTCTTTTCAGAGTGCTATAGTTTTCAGAGAAGAGGTCTTTGATTTCTTTCGTTAGGTTGATTCCTAGGTATTTCAGTTTTTTGGATGCTATTGTGAAAGGAATTATTTGCCCTAGTTCTCTCTCAGTGAGTCTGTCATTTGTGTAGAGGAAAGCAATTGATTTTTGTGTGTTGACCTTGTAACCAGCTACTTGACTGAATTTGGTTATGAAGTCTAGAAGACTTTTGGTGGAGTTCTTGGGGTCTTCTATATAGAGTATCATGTCATCTGCAAATAATGACAATTTGACTTCTTCATTTCCTATCTTTATTCCTTTTATTTCTTTCTCTTGTCTAATTGCCGTGGCTAATGTTTCCAGAACTATATTGAACAAGAGTGGTGATAGTGGACATCCTTGTCTTGTTCCTGATTTTAGTGTGAAGGATTTCAGTTTTTGACCATTTAGTATGATATTGGTTGTTGGTTTTTCATAGATGGCTTTTATCAATTTGAGGTAGTGACGATCTATTCCTATTTTTTGTAGGGTTTTTAACATAAATGCATGTTGGATTTTGTCAAATGCTTTTTCTGCGTCTTTTATGGTTTTTGTCCTTGTCTCTATTGACATAGTGTATTACATTGATTGATTTGTGTATATTGAACCATCCCTGCATCCCTGGGATGAATCCCACTTGATCAGGGTGTATGATCTTTTTGATGATCTTCTGCATTCTATTTGCCATTATCTTATTAAGGATTTTTGCATCTATGTTCTTTAGTGAGATTGGCCTATAGTTCTCTTTTTCAATTGGGTCTTTTTCTGATTTGGGGATCAAGATTCATTCCTTGCTTCCAGGAATGAATTTGGGAGTATTGCTTCCCTTTCCATTTCATTGAAGAGTTTAAACAGTAGTGGCAGCAGTTCCTGTCTAAATGTCTTGTAGAATTCAGCAGTGAAGCCATCAGGGCCCGGGATTTTCTTAGTTGATAAGTTTTTAATTACATTTTCAATTTCATTGGTTGATATTGGGTTGTTCAGAATTTTTAGGTTTTCTTCATTCAACTTTGGTAATTCATATGTGTCTAGGAATTTGTTCATTTCTTCTGTGTTGTCCATCTTATTGGCGTATAGGTTCTGGAAGTACATATTGATGATCCTCTGGATTTCTGCTGGGTCTGTCGTCATTTCACCCTTTTCATTCCTAATTGCATGGATTTGGGCCTTTTCTTTCCTTTTTCTGATAAGCTTGGCTAAGGGTTTGTCAATTTTGTTGATTCTTTCGAAGAACCAACTCTTGGCTTCACTGACTTTTTGTGTCATTCTCTTAGTCTCCATTGCATTGACTTCTCTTATCTTTATAATTTCCTCCCTTGTATGAGCTTTGGGGTTGTCCTGCTCTTCTTTTTCTAGAAGCTTGAGGTTCAGCATCAGGTTGTTTAATTGGGCTCATTCTATTTTCCTAATATGCGTATTCACTGCTATGAATTTCCCTCATAAGACTGCTTTCATTGTGTCCCATAGATTCCGATATGTTGTATTGTCATTGTCATTTAATTGAAGGAACTGTCTGATTTCTTCTTTAATTTCCTCTGTGACCCATTGTCTATTCAGAAGTGTGTTGTTCAATTTCCATGTGTTTATGAAATTTTTTGAGTTTCTTTTGCTATGGATCTCCAATTTCATCTCACTATAGTCTGATAATGTACAGGGGATAACTTCAATTCCTTTGCACTCACTTAAACATGTTCTATGTGTGAGTATGTGGTCTGTTTTGGAGAATGACCCATGTGCAGCTGAGAAGAATGTGTATTCTGATTTTGTGGGGGTGGAAGACTCTGTAAACATCTGTTAAATTCATTTGTTCAAGAGTTCGATTGAGTTGTAGTATTTCATTACTTATTTTTAGTCTAGTTGATCTATCTATTTGTGACAGTGGGGTGTTGAGGTCCCCCCACTACAACTGTATTAGTGTATATATGACTTTTCATTTCTGTTAGTATTTGTTTTATATAGTTGGGTGCACTAGTGTTTGGTGCATAGATATTTATGATTGTCATCTCTTCCTCTTGGATTTTTCCCTTTACAAGGATGTAGTGTCCTTCTTCATCTCTCTTAATCAGTGTTGGTTTGAAATCTACTTGATCTGCAAAGAGGATAGCTACTCCTGCTTTTTTTCGGGTTCCTGTCGCATGGAGTATTGTTTTCCACCCTTTAAGTTTCAGTCTGTGAGTTTCCTTTTGAATTAAGTGTGTTTCTTGTATGCAGCATATTCTTGGGTTTTGCTTCTTGCCCCATTCTGCCAGTCTATTTCTTTTGATTGGTAAATTGAGACCATTAACATTGATGGTTATAACTGAAACGTATTGACTTGTCATTGCCATGACTTTTTCTTTTTGTTGGGTTTTCCCCCTTTACATTTAATTTCTTGTCATGCCAGATGGGTTCATTCTGCTTTGCTTTCTAGGGTTGTGATCCTCAATGTCTGTTCCTAGGCTATTGTGTAAAATTCTTTGGAGTGCTGGTTTGGTATTCACGAAGTTCCTAAGGTGCTCTTTGTCATGAAAGTATCTTATTTCTCCATGAATTTTGAAAGATAGTTTTGCAGGGTACATCAATCTGGGTTGGAGGCTGTTTTCTTTTAGGGCTTGGAATATGTCACTCCAAGCTCTTCTTGCCTTGATGGTTTGTGTTGAGAAGTCTGCTGTGATTCTGATGGGCTTTCCTTTGTATGTGATTTGTTTCTTTTCTCTGACTGCTCGGAGAACTTTGTTCTTCTGTTGTGTTTCTGGAATCTTAACAATTATATGTCTATGTGTAGATTTTGTTTGTGATCAAAGCTATTTGGAGTCCTATATGCCTCACTTATCTGTATGTCAAGCTCTTTCCCCCTGCTTGGGAAGTTTTCTGCCATTATTTCTGTGAAGAGATTTTTTATGTCATCTCCACTCTCTCCTGTTTCTTCATTGAGCCCAATCAGTCTTATGTTATTCTTCTTTGCATCATCTAGCAGCTGCTGGATTGATTTCTCATGTTCCCTTATAATTTTGAAGCAATTTTTCTTTTCCTGGTCACTAATTGCAATCGTATCTTCTATATCTGAAATTCTGTCCTCACATTGGCTTATTCTGCTGTGTAGACTTTCAATGCAGTTTTTCATGTCCTGGAAATCTATTTCCATCTGTTTTACGGATTCCATTTGTTTCTTATGTTGGCATTCCATCATGTTCCTGAGCTCCTCTCTAGATTTATTAATCATGTCTTGCACTAGGGGCACAATTTCTCCTGTTATCTGAGAAATTATTTCTGATTTTATTTTTTCCAGATCCCCTTTTGTTGCCAGTTCAGTGGGTCCAGGTGGTTGAGTATCAGAGTGTTCCATCTCATTTCCCTTTGGGGTTGCTGTAGGTGATCTGGAAGTCTGGTTTTGAGACTTATTTACGTATTTTCTCATTTTGACTGGGGCGGGGGCCTCTTAGCACCTGCACGGATTACCCCCTCTGAGCTGGGAGAGGTGAGACAGGGGCCAGGAGCAGCGGTAGGAATGGTGACCCAAAAGCCCTTTCCTGTGAGCTGGGATCAGTGGGAGGGATGGTGGCCAGGAAGCCCCTTCCTCTGGACCAGGAGCAGTGTGATGGCGGCTCAGAAACCCCTACCTCTGGGTCAGGAGTAGTGGGAGGGATGGTGGCCCAGAAGCCCCTTCCTCTGGGCCAGGAGCAGCGGGACAGAAGGTGGCCCAAAAGCCCTTTCCTCTGGGCTGGGAGCAGCCGCAGTGGGAGGGATGGTGACCGGGAAGCCCCTTCCTCTGGACCAGGAGCAGTGGGACGGCGGCTCAGAAGCCCCTACCTCTGGGCCAGGAACAGCAGGACTCAGTACCTTGGTCTGGTGGTCTGGTGTCCTCTGCGTCTTTATAGTGTTGAACCAGGTGGCTGCCTGTCTGCAGCAGGGTGATTCGGGGTCTTCCGTGCAACTCGGGTCCTTGGTAGGGGGTGGGCAGACCTGCCTGTCTGCAGCGGGGTGATTCCTACCTTCATTGTTTTAAATAAACTATATAACCATTTTTTCAATGTATTCTCTTACTGTGCTATCTTTGGTTTTACCTTATGGTAGCACTTGGTTCAGGAAAAGCTGACTTCTTCATCTATGCTCTGAAACAGTTTAATTATCATTGAGATTTTTATTTCTGGGGATTCAAAAAAATTTCCCTGTAAAACCATGCTGACCTGGCACTTTTTAGGTGGTATTGTTAAAATAGCTTTTTAAAGTTATTTCATAATTATTGGTTAATTTAAGCTTTCCAATTTGTGCATCATGAATTACTTTATAATTTAAAAGTAGTATAGTATGAGCAGAACCATAATCAAAGAGTATATATTTCATATTAGGAAGATAATGTACCACTGAATCCACATAAAGTGAGAAATAAATGTTTTGTTTCTCTACCAATTTGCTGAGGATATGAGGGGAAATTTAGAAATACTGGTTGATGCTGATGATGAACATGATGGTGACAATAAGGGGGAGAAAGCTAATGGGGTATCTTACATGCACTCCCTTTTCTCTTTGTGTAATTCCTGTCTTGGATTTGTTGTCCTTATACACCTGGTAGATCCAGTTAGCAAACACAGTCATTGTCACTCCCCGTCTCACTGACCTAACAAAATGCTCACATCTCTCCAAACCAGCTCTAGGTTCAGCTTCTTTGTGAAGGCCTCTCTCATTCCTGTTCTGCACACCATTGCATACATTTAGGTGTTCCCTCTTCAATGGAGAGTTGTTATACTTTATCATTATTACTCGTCTAAATGTCTCCATAGTATTTTCACATCTTTCAATACAGGGTCTGGGTCTTACTCCCCTATATCTCCTTGGAATCTTTTCTGGTAAGCATCGGATGTTCAGTTAGTATTTGTTGAGTGCAGGAAGCAGGGTTGTGGCTTTCCTGGGGTGGAGAATTGGGAAAGAGGCAGGCAGAAGACATTTCCCTGGGCTTTATCAAATGGAGGAGTCAGACAGGGAGAAGTAGGTGATTTGAAACTCTTGCCTGAGCTTCTACAGAGCTGGAAACAATGTATACACATCAGAAGGTGGGGTGAGCACAGACCATAGGTAATGCACTGTGGAGTTATTCACCTCTTGGCAGCTGGGAATGCATTGCTAGAAAACACTGAATTGCAGCAAATACCTGAACCTCCAGGTTACTCAGTAGTATCCCCAGTGGGCCAGGGTAAAGTTGTTCTTTCAGGACATAAAGCCACTTTGGACCACGTACCTCCTGCTTAATTTCAGACTACACAAATTTCTGATTGCTTGTGATGAAGTTATGAAGGAAAAAGGGCTCTTTTTATTTTATTTTATTTTTTTAGAAATGGTCTTTGGAGGAGCCAAGAGAACATTAACAGCATAAGAGCAATTTAAAATAAGAAGCTTTTGATGAAATTGTGTTAATTACATAGCTCACTTTGGCATACTTTAGTTTTTGATCATTATTCTAGATCTCATGCACACAGCAATTTGAGTTTTACTTAAGAAAACAAGTAAACTAGAATTACCACACACAGCTTGTGAGTGAAACCACAGTTACAACAGAGCAATTAGGAGCTGTCTAATTGACCTAGAGGTACAGTAATTAACTACCAGGGGATAAACTAAAAGCTTATTTTGTAGACTCCAAGAGTTTCTACACAGATCCCACTTGTTATTTCAGCCTGCCAGAAGCAAGAGGCACCATGGTTGCCTTTGTATAAACAGGAGGTAGATATGTGTGGTGGATTTTTAAAGAACTAACATTGCCAGCCTTGCTGTACAGGAGTGTTAATGTGGGAACACCACAGATACCACAGGATTTTGCTGCTAATTTAAACAAACAGGATAAAAAATTGCCTTAAAAGAATATATACCAACCATCATAACAATGCAAAAATTATCAGTATCATGGTAGGTACAAAAATGAAATTTTCTGGAGAATTTTTTTGGAGATTACCAGCACATTTATATTACAATTCCAGAATTTTTCAAAGGTCTTTGTAATTTTAGGAAAGGAGTAAAAATTCTCTGGAGTACTAACCACCTTAGGTATATTGCACCTGTCTACAATCAGTTTTAAAGCTTGTACATTTTTGTAGAAGTGAGAATAAAGCATTGCTTACTGGATAAAT
The DNA here is from genome assembly GCF_053883595.1 of Heterocephalus glaber. Taxonomy (NCBI): domain Eukaryota; kingdom Metazoa; phylum Chordata; class Mammalia; order Rodentia; family Bathyergidae; genus Heterocephalus; species Heterocephalus glaber. Next base: position 68,420,724 of record NW_028258320.1, read on the forward strand.
AGGGACAAGGCCAGAAAGTTCCTGAGCAAATCTCAACGTGACTCACCAAAGAACAGCAGAATTAAGGAAAAGCAATACAATGATGAAATTTTGCTCCTGTTATTAATTGCCTGGCTTATAAGGCCAAAAGCAAAACACATAACCATCATTTCTATTCCTTTCCTCCAGCCATTTTGTGCACAGTGGACAATCGGCAATTCCTCTATGTGCATCTTCAGTTAAAGGTTATACTAAGTAATATCACTGATTCCATGTCAATTATGTTCAAAGCTCTAGGCATTATAACTAGCCTAGGAATTAGCTCAGGGCTTCCTTTCTTTCTGAGGCCTTGATACTAAGCCCCTAGATTCCCCTTGCCTCTTTCCATACTCTACATATGTTAGCTTTCTGTCACTGTGACAGAATACCTGAGAAAAACAACTTATAAGGAGAAAGGTTCATTTTGGCTCATAGTTTTAAGTTTTAGTTCATGATCAGTTGGCTGTGTTGCTTTGTGGCCTGTGGCAAGGGCCACATAGTGGAAGAATGTGGCAGAGGAAGCTGCTTACTTCAGGGCAGCCAGAAAGCAAGGAGAAGGAAGTAGAGGGGCCAGGGTACCATTATACCTTTAAAAGGCATGTGCCAATTATGTAACTTCCTTACACTAGGCCCCACATTTTAAAGCTTACACCATCTTTCAATGGCACCATGAACTGGGGTCTATGCTTTCAATACATGGACATTCAAGGGACATTCAGAATAAAACTATAGTACTGAATACAGATTCCTCCCAAAGATATTTGTCCATTTTTGAAGATCAGGTGATAGTGGTCTCCTGAATTTTCCTGAATTTTCCTTCCTTGTGAAACTTTTCTTTGCCATATTGATCCTGGCATGTAACACAGGTCTTTATTTGTTTCGTGCTATATCCACACTGAGCATTTGTGAGTTTAATAGCACTACACAGTGTGTTTTTGGAAGGAGTTCCTAAAGAAAGAATCACATTTCATACCGTGGAAGCCATTGGAACATTTGCTGGCCTGCCACTCATTGTTGATTCTGCTGCTTAGGCTTGCCTCCTGCTGCTCAACTCTGCTTCCTGAACCATCTCTAGGTCTCTGTGCTATAAATATATTGGTATCCATATGGTTCAGAGTTCTCCTCTGCCTTAGTCCAAACAGGAAAGGCATTATGGAGCATGTGGGAGGCTGAGCTCCACCCCTCTGTGGTTGTGGATGAGAACTTGGGTAGGTAGGCCAGTGGCTGAATTAAATCCTACCAATTGATTTAAACTCTTCTGTATGTGGGACTGAAGGGAGACATCACAATACCAGATTTCAAATTATACTACAAAGCTGCAATCACAAAAACAACACACGAACCAGCACAAATACAGACACATAGACCAATGGAATAGAAGAGAAGACACAGAAACAACCCCATGGACCGACTGACATCTGACTTTTAACAAAGGGGCCAAATTTATATTGGAGAAAAGATAGCCTCTTTAACAAACAGTGCTAAGAAAACTGGATATTCAAGTACAAAAGATTGAAACTAGGTTCCTATCTCTCACCCTGTACTCAAATCAAATCAAAATGCTCCAAAGAACTACATATAAAAAAAACTTTGAAACTTCTGGAAGATAATATAAGGGAAATAATTGAATCTGTAAGCATAGGGAAAGATTTGCTGAGAAAAATTCTAATAGCACAAGAAATAAAATCAAGAATCAACAAATGGAATTACAACAAATTGTAAAGCTTCTGTACAGCAAAGAAAACAATCCACAGACTGAAAAGACAACCTACTGAACGGGAAAATTTTTTTCAGCTAATCTTCCAGTAGAAGATTGATATCTTGAATGTATAAAGAACTCAAAAAATTAATCCCAAAGCAAACAATCCAATAAAAATATGAGCAAATGAACACAACAGATACTCTCAAAAGAAGTACAAGTCACTAATAAGTATATGAAAAAATGTCCATATTTAGCCATTAAGAAAATGCAAATCAAAACAACTCGTATTCTAGTCAGAATAGCTTTCATTAAGAACAGAAAAAGTAATAAATGTTGTTGAGGATGTGGGGGAACAGAAGGAATCTTCCTGCATTGTTAGTGTGAATGCCAACCAGTATATCCACTATGGAAATTAGTATAGAGATTCCTCATAAAACTAAAAATAGAAATTGCATTTGAGCCATTTATACTTGTCCTGGGTACATTTTTGAATGAACTGAAAACATCATACCATAGTAATACATACACACTCTTGTTTATAGTAGTACAACTCATAACAGCTAAGCTCTGGAAACAGCCTAGATGTCTGTCAATACATGAATGGATTAAGAAGAAATAAAGAGAATTCCATGTGTCATATGCAAGAAAATGGATAGAACTTGAGACCATGATGCAAAGTAATTCAGACACAGAAAGTAAAATAATGGATACTTTCTCTTGTATGAAAAACCTAAAATATAAATAAATAAATAAATAAATAAATAAATAAATAAATAAAACAATGAAGAGAGAGAAGGAAAGAAAAAGGCAGACCAGGCCAGGGATTTAGCTCAGTGGTTCCAGCGCCTGCCTTGCAAGCGCAAGGTCCTGAGTTCAATCCCCAGTACCAAAAAAAAAAAAAAGGCAGACCTTTGGAAATGGGGAAGGGGGTCGGCGAAGAGGGGAGTAAGGTAGGAGGAATAAAAAATGATCAAGATATGTTATATGCATGTACCATTTTCCCAAAACAAACTAACTCACTACTCTGTATTTCAGATATACACCAATAAAAGAAAAAACTGAAAACAAAAAATAAATTCAGGGCAACTCAGCTTTCCCCAGGACTGCTCCCTTAAGCATTTGTGCTAATTCAGCAAAGTGCTCAGAAGGACACAGACTTCCAACTGGACTGAACTCATCATTCTGTCACCTAATCTACATTTAATTTTATCCACCCAACAATCTTTTGAATCCTTGCTCTTTCCTATGTATCACTCTTTCAAGTCTCCTCATACTCTTCCCAGCTATAGACTATCAACTTCAACTCTGCTGTAACTTCTTCCTCTGCATTTCACCTGACTGCTGAATGATCCACATAATAATGGTTCCCAAATTCTATATCTGTCTTCCTCCTCCATTTCATACTTTTTTTTTTTTACATCTGATGCTTTTATCTTAAAATCCATCCTTTGCTCTAATTCACATAATGAAGCTGTAACCCATGTGATCAGCAGTGGCTTCTGATTGCCAAGCCCATGGTATGTTCATATTCTCTATCTTCCTGTTCTTGAGACAAGGACTCCCCATAGAATTCTCCTCATGAAGCCCTCTTTTCTCTGGCTTTCCATGACATATGTGTCCAGATGGATTTCAACAGCAAGTTGAATTTTTAAAAGCAAGTTATCTTCATTATTTCAAAAATATTAATATAATTTTCATAGAAACATCTAATGAACTAACATTTTATCAGCTTACTGAATATTTAATTAGATCATTTCATTATAGTACAGTATAAATATAATTAGAGATTAAAATTACAGGCACAGGGACATAAACAGGCTTGTGAAATGACCCAATCATCTTTTTTCCCAGTCACCTGAATTTTCTCTATCTAAAGTAAATATTCCCTGATCATGAATGGTTTCAGAGTTTAAATCCATTATGTAGTCTATAGTGCTATGACTCATTAGTATAGGTGGCTTGAAAGGCTTAGGTCTGTAATTTCCTCCCCAAATATATACACAGCATAATTAAGTGTGCCTGTTATGCCTGCCTTCAAAGAGTCCTTATTCTGAGAAAATATGTATTACTGGCATGAAAATTTCTAGCCCTGAAGCCACTATTCATATTACAAGGCAATGAGAAAATGAGTATCAAATAAAATTTTGTAAGAGTTACTATACATTTTGAAATTACTGGTAGCTATAGAGGACAGAAAGTGTATTACTAGATATATAAATAACAAAGAGAAATTCAATAATTTTTTAAATATTATACTTGTAGAAACTGTAAATCCTCCCTTATCGGGTAAAGTCTTTGACCCAAAAATGCACCATACTCCTTCAAAGGAAATAGTAACTGAGTGCAAGCTAGTTAGACTTGCACTGTCCTTCAAGTAAATCTCTTAAACAAAACCCATCAAAGTTTGCTTTAATTAAAATCATCTTTTCAAGGTCAGGAATTTTTAGGAATACCCCTACAAGAGGAAAAAGTCTTGCGCCTGGATCTAGAGCAGGATCAATATAGCAGGAAAAACTATCTGGGCTTCAGCAGACTTGGTGGACTCATATCCATTCACATTAATATAATCTTAATAAATGAGTAGTATAGTGTTGAATTTGCATTTCTTACTCTGCATCTGTTACTTGGTAAGTAAGTGTGTAAGCTTCTGCACCACTCATTTGTAATCAAATGACAAGTTGAATTAATAATGTCCTACTTACCCTATAGAATATTCAAAGTATGCAAGGTTAGCTGATCAGTACAAGAGAACAATTATCAGTCTTATTAAGGAAAAACAATCTTTTACTAGATTACCTGAGTTACATGAACTTTAGACAGATAATCAAGTTGTGAAAACCAAAGAGCCTGAAAACTACCCCTTTTTGTGATATTTGAAAGTCCTGTCCTCTTTTAGGACAAAGCGAGCTGAGTGCTCTTCTAGTTTTTAGAGAAGATGCATTTTAAAATAAAAGAATTTGAAGAATAAATGTCTAATGAGGGATTCAGGACAGAGAAGTGACTAAGAGGAGATCCATGGTAACTCACCTTGCAAGTTGCCTGCACCAAGCAAGGTGTCATTCTATTCACCATTTATATGCTATCTTGTCCAACATGACACTTTTATATGAAAATAAATTTGCCCTTATTTATTTTCCAAATTGCATTTCCAAAGAAAAAAAGCCAGAAAGCCTAGTCCCAAGTCTATTCTTGGATGAAGTTCACAGGATTAAGCAGTTTAGAGGCAGCAACTTGACTTTTTCCGGAACATTTTCCCTCACATTTGCTGCTTTCTAACTTGATATTCTTCTTCTCTAAGTGTCCTTACTCTTAATGTTCTTCCTTAGCTACCCAGGTTTTGAATATAATGATGGATGCTTTTTTTTAACAGATTGGAAGACTTTATTTGCCAGTAAAATAATATGTCTGAGCTTATGATTTTTAAAAAGAATTTTTACCTAGGGATCATAGAACATATTTTACAAAAGAAAATGCCTATCAATGCTGTATGCAGAAGGTGCCCTCATCTGCCCACATACATTAATTTGCACCTTTTAATCCAAACAAGAATTTCTTGGGTATTTCATGAGTCCCCAGATAATATTAGCAGTAAAACACATTATGTGAGAAAACCAGGGTGACCACCTCCAACTTGATGGCCATAACTTTAATATCAGCACTGAATATTCTTCTCATCAGAAACCTCCCTCAACACTAATTTGGCAGAGGCAAGCAGACCGTTGAGCAAACCTGTAAACCAAAGGTGTCAGAAACTAAAAGGTACCATTAAACTGATAAAATATCTCTGCATATGAGTAGGAATCATTATGGGGCTATATTTCTTAGTACCTAATGTTTATTGGCTCATTCTTCAAAGCTGACAATGTCCTTCATGAACTATCAAACATATCATAACACAAACTATAAAGGAAATAGAAAGTATACATTTCTTTAAATAATCTTTTCCTGTAGCAGGTAAACTTAGTGAACTTGGAAAAAAGTAATGTGAAATAACAAGCAGCAGCAATTTTCAAAAGATCACCTGAGAAAAAGATCTTATTTTATAGGCAATGAGAGTCACATAAAGGGCTTTATATAGTACCATTACTACAAATTTTCATAAAGATACAATGAATATAGGTAATGAACAAGAGTGAAAGAGAAAGATTCATACTACCAAGTGCTCAATCAAATGTCTTTGTGTTCAATAAATAGCTTTAAAAATTAACCGTATTGAAGCTGGTGGAAAATGGGATCCTTTAACTTCTCATTTCATACTTAATAAGATCCACATTCTCAACATAACCCAGACTGCCACTCTGCCCTGTGCACTTTGATGGTCCTTAACCCACAGTGGTCTGGGAGTGCAATGATATAAAGGCTTCTGGGGACTTCTCTGGCTTTCCTGGGATGGGCGCCTTCATGATTTAATGTTTTCAATATACATAAAGTCAAAAGCTAGTTATAGGGTGAAAAAAATTGAGTACTATTCCAAATACCATTATGGTCTGAATGTTTGCATGCCACCAAAATTCGTATGTGAATTCCAAGATGATGGTGTTAGTAGGTAGAGCTTTAGCTTTATAAAAGGAGCCCCAGAAACTGGGCATGGTGGTACATGTGTGGAATCCCAGAACTTGGGAGGTTAGGGTAGAATGATTGTGAGTTCAAGACCAGCCCTGACTACACAGTGGGACTGTTTCCAAACCAATCCATCCATCCATCCATCCATCCATCCATCCCCTAGAGGCTTATCTTTCCTTTTCTACCATTCGAGGACCTAGTAAGCAGATATCCTTCTGTGAAATAAAGATGCTGGCCCTCACCTGAAACTGAATCAGATGGTGCTTTGATCTGGAATTTCTAAGCCTGTAGAACTAATGAGAAATATATTCCCCTTGTCTTTTTGTTTATCAGGCTCTCTATTTATTGTGCTTTGTTACAGCAGCTTGAATGGTCTAAGACAAAGATGTTGAGTTTAAGGTTAATTTAAGATAACCTCAAAGATGCAGCTTGGAGGCACTTTAGTTCAAGGTCCGGTTCTTAGAACAATATGTTGCAAACTGGGATAAGTGCTCAGATTACCTAGTGATCCTGTTCAAATGCAGATTCTCCTTTAGTAAGTCAGATATGGGGTCCATGATTTTGAATTTCTAATATATTCACAGCCAATCACAATGTATGATGCTTGGGAAGAATAAATAATTGCCAGAGCAAAATCAATGGACTATTACTGAAAGTGTTAAGAATGAAGGGCAAACTAAAGGGAGAAAAAGTAACTCAATGAATTTACACTCAACTTTGACAGAAATATCAAAAGCCTTAGAATGCTGCTTACAATATTTGATAGTAATTTATGTCTAAGTAATTTCTCTGAGAAAATAATTTATTCTAAAGATATGCATAATAAGTAGCTATGAGAACAGTACAACCTAAATTGAAAGAAATGTATGGATACATTTTAAAATGTATCCTATGCTGAGTTAAGTTATTTTACTGTTACTTAAATGTGTAGAAATATGAAGTTACATAGTAACTCTTTATATTTATGGTTCTAATGTATCTTTATAACCCTGAAAATGAAAAACATCTACAAATTAAATACAATATTTACAAAATTCCAATCAACAATATTGATTTAGGGTGATTGATAATATTTACGTGAACAATGATTGCTGTAAATGTAACATCAACGTCTTGGGTTTCTTTTCTTTTTTTTTTGTTGAGTTTGATGTATCTCTGCTACTGCCATACGACAACCTAGTCCTGCCACCAGTTTTCTTTGAATATCCATTTGTCTTGCACAACGTGATGTCTTTGGTTTCACTTGGTGGAACCACATATATATCATTTACTTAGTAAATAGACCTCTGCAACAATGAGAGTGACACAAAAGGGCCCCAGCACATTATGAATACAGAAGCAAACTTAAGCACTGAAATTATCATAAAGCAGTTATTTGGAATGGATTATCTTTAATATGCTTTCATGAAAACACAACTTTTCAATATATTTTTAGGGAACCCTCACACAGAGAATGGAAAAATAATAGTGATCAGTGGTAAAAGATTGGGAATAAACCAAATGACTATTAAAATGGTTAAATAATTTAGGGATTATTATTCTTATGGTATATAAAGGAATCATGGGAAATATGATTAAAATACCTTCTTAGGATGTTCATAATATACTGCTTTTTAAAATCAGGTTGCAATATATATATGTATGTGAAAAACTGGTAATAACTCAAATGACCATTAAAATGGTTAAATAATTTAGGTACTATTGATACTACAGTACGCAAAGGGATCATGAAAAATATGGTACAATACTTCATTAGAATGTTCCTTGAAAAGCAAGTTGCAGTGTGTGTGTGTGCGTGTGCGTGTGTGTGTGCGTGTGTGTGTGCGTGTGTGTGTGTTTATGATAAATTCATGTAGAAAAGAGACCGAAAGCATGTATAACAAAAAGTTAACACTGATAGGGGATTATAAATGATTTCTATTTAATTCTGTATGTTTTCAATATTTCACAACATTTCTTCAATAAATTTACATGAAAGTTGTGGTCAGATATAAACATTAGTTTAAGAAAAAGAATTCTTACACAAAGCATCTGACACAAAATTACTGGACTTAAAAACATATCACCCTTAGTAAGATGATTTGTAGGTACTTGTTTTTTGATGTGCACATAGGAAAAAAAAAAAAACAGCAAGAACTGCTTGGTACAATTTACCCTGCTTGTAAGATGAACCGCAATAGGCACCATCCAAAAAGTAGGGCAGCATTATCTTCCCATCTCCAAGGAACTAAAAATTTTTATCAATTCCTGACATGCTATACAATCTCCTGGAGTACTGTGGAATTTCAAATTTCAAACAAGATGTGATACTTTGAGTCTGTTTATTTGTTTATTATTGGGATAAGACACGAATTTTACATAAGTACTCATCATTTATACAGTCACTGTTCACCATTTAATTATGCAGCCAACGCCAAGGATTACAATAGAGAATACACAAAGATGTAATTATAGGGTAAGTACCTGGTAAGTTTTGTTTTCTAAAGGGAAGATTGAATATTAATTAGCTTTAAGCATATTATAGTAGGTGCAATTATCAGGTAATCTTCAGAAATATGTACTTTTTGGATCAGGATTTATTAAGGAAATCCCATGTAGTTACTGAGGAATAAGATAAAAAATGCAGCAGACCTTTGTGCATGGATAATGAGAAAAGTCAATTCCACTATCACCTTATTGTTATTACTCTATTCCCACTGTTAGCATGCAATTCTGTCCCTTTAAATGCTTAATTATTCACTATTTCTGGAGACCTGGGAAATGTGGAATACTAATATATGTGATGCATATCTAAGTACAAAATGCCTGAAGAAGCCAAGCCCATCAAATAGAACCTGTCTTCAGCAGCTTTTGCATTTAAAAATGAAATCATAATGAAGTGTCCAGGTGGCAAAATTTTTTGCTCCAGCAGCTGCAGCACCAACTCAGGAATTCAAAAGCAGAAACCCGACAGATTAACGATTCCCCATCATATTATCTCTGTAACATGCAATTTGTTCTCAATGATAATTAGATATTTAGAGAAAGATATAATTAGGAAGAAGCGGCTTAATGCTTTTTGTTGCTGTTGTTGTTTGCGAAGAATCTCCTGACAGCCAGCGGATCCACTAAGAAAGCAATGTGATTTTGGTATTGGAATGTGCAGTAGCTGACTGTGTTAAGATACAGCTTAAACACTCTGCCTGGTGAAATAAAACCACCTTAAATTCAAACCTTTCTAGTTAATTGGTGTGTCATAGCTCCCATTCTTGAAAATTGGCCAGGATTTGTTTATGAGTGTTTCATAAGCATGGATTACCAAATGAAATATTGAGCCAGATATAAAGAGAAATGAGGTAAAATACAATTTCACATTCATTTTGGAATGCTGATGGCTAAAATAGCCACGTAAAGGTAATGTCCAGGTGGAAACTATTTCTTTTGCCTGTTTATGACCCCTGGTTTGTTTTTTCACCTGTCCTAGCATTATTGCCACCACGCTCAGTATATAAACACACACCATTTTCTTCTCAGACTTGATTTACAGAATCAATCACTAGTTTTCTTCTGAGTGGAGTAGATACCAAGCTCCTGAAAATGTCATTCTCCAAGTCCCATTTCAATACTTTTTTCCCCAGACTTTAGCAGATAGCTCAGAAAAGCTCGCTCCGCATCTAATACTCATCAGGACATTTCTGGAAAGGATCAGAGATCCTTACCCAAGCAGATGCCCAGAGCCTTCGTCACAACATTCACCCTTAAAAGTCTCATTCTTCCTACACCAAAATTCTAGACGGTCTTTTCAGTTCTCTCCTTCCCCAAGTTTAACTACTAAACTGACTCTCAGCACTATCAAACAATTGTCCTTTTGAAGAACTACATCAATAGAACCATAATTTTTTATGACTAGGTTCTTTTACTCAGCCTTATATATGTCAGGCTTATTTGGATTGTTGTATATAGCAGCATTCCATTGCCGTATACTATTTATTTATTCCATTGCTGTATAATATTCTGGTGTATGAATATACTATATTTATACATTCTATTACTTATATTTGTTTGAGTCACTTCTAATTATTAGCTATTATAAATTATGCTGTCACGAATATTTTAGTAGGAGTCCTTTGATAAACATATGTTTTCATTTCTGTTATAGTAGATACCTAAAGATAGAATTGCCCTATTAACTCCTAACAGCTGTGACTCACTCATATACATAAGAGCTTTATCTCTGTAATAGAAGAGAGATTAATTACGGATGGGTCTGAGATGGAATTAAAAGAATAGCGGGGAAAGAAATGGCTTCTGTTCCTCACTGGGGCTTGCAGAGTGGATGTGAATGCACGGGGTTGGAGGGCAAAGATGTTCTCACTTACTTGGGCATGGTTGTTGGATGGGTAGGAAGAGCATCCATAATCCAAAGGGTGCTTTCCAACCAACTGCACAACGCTTAGCCCAGCTCTGGTCCCTTAGAGAAGAGGAGTTTGGGATTATCAAGAGGCTGCAGCCTTCTGTAGCTGCTGGATTCTGCTCCTCTGATAGGGCACTGCAGTGGTGAGACATCTATAAAGCCTTTATGGATAGGGAAAGGACATGAACAAGGGACTGCTGGAGCCAGAGAGTTTAACCAGAGCTGAAGTTAAGTGGTAACTTGGTTTATTCCTTTGAGAGTTGATGAAATAACGAGTGGCCCTTCAACAGGCAGAGAGTCCAAAAGTCTTGCTGTCTGGCAGGGGTTAAGGGACCTATATACATCTGTCTTCTGAAGCTAGCTGTCATGCACAGTTGTTCACGCTATAGCAGCAGAATGAGCAAATGTCCAAGAGCCTTACAGGGAACACATGCCATTCCACTCCCTGCCTTGCTACTCACCATCTGACTCAGATTTCCGTCTCCCTCCTTTATGTTATAAAACTAAAGAAGACAATTTTAACACTGCTTAGGAGGAGTCTGAAAGGATTCACAGAGGAGGTGACAATAATATGTGACCCTGGAGAATTGTAGGATTTTTCCAGGTGACAAAGAGGCTTAGAAGCTAAAGATATAGCATGGGTGAAAGGGTGAAAATAGGGATCTACGGTGCCCCTGCAGAAAGGCAGAACTAGTTTAATCTAAAGAGTTAGATGTATCAGAGCCTGAGTGGGGCTCTTAAGGCCACTCATTTGTGTAGTTCAGTGAAAATCACCGTAGCAGTCCTGGGAAAGGTAGGCCTGACCACTGGGGTTCCTCCTTGTGCCCACCACACACCCAACTTGTCTGTGCTCCCTGCAGGCATTAGGGTTCATGTGCTCACTACGTATTCAAGGCTTTCTCTGCTCCGCTTCTCCATCCCCAATTTCCCACCCCAGAGATAATACCTGTTTGTGAATGGTAAGTGCTGATAACATAACATGGACTAGTTATTATGTGTGCCTAGGATCTTAGTATGCTGGTCTATCTGGTGGTATTGCAGAAGGGGCCCTGAGTTGTAGGAAATGAAGCTGGGAAAATAAGCAGGGGCTGCATATGGCCTGCTGAGGAGTACAAACTTTACCTTTCGAGCCCTCAAAGATCTGTAAGTGACAGCGCATGCTGCATGCACTGGGGAAGTTACCTCCAGCACCATTGTGGAAGTTGAGTGAATGGAGGTAAGGGCTGGGGGTAGGAAAGCCATCTAAAGGTAGATCCTGAGGCTGAGGCAGGAGGGTCACTGTGAGTTCGAGACCAGCCTGGGCTACACAGTGAGTTCAAGAACAGCTTGAACTACACAGTGAAACCTTGTCTCAAAAAAAAAAAAAAAAAATAGAGGTAGATCCTGGAGCAAACTGACGGGCATAGTGCAATGCACATGAAAGAAAGAAGCCTGGGAGTTAAGAGTCAGACAGACCTAGGTAGATGGCATTTGATAGTTTTAGGGCCAAGATACACTAAGTTTTCAGGATTCTATGTTTTATAAATGACATAGCTAAATAGATCTAAAGTACCTGGCACACAGCAGGGTTCTGTTGATGTTAATTCTCTCACCTTTTTAGCCATAGGAATAGTCTCTAGAAAATCAGAGATGGTATCAACACTAGTGTTTGAACATAAAGGCTACAGTAGGAGTCAAAGATGATTCAATATTTTGGTTAGGCAAATCAGAGGGAACACAAGAATTAAAGAATCGAGGGGGAAAGCTATGGCGTTAAGTCACAGAGTTGATGTCTCTGAGCGCCTGTACAAATGGAGGTAATCTGCAGTGTGCTACAGGTGGCTATAGTGAGCTCATTGCTGTGTGAGGACTCCTGGCTAAGGTGTGGAGGCCATTAAAACTCTGGGCCAAGCCCAGGAATAGGACTTCATTTCACAGAGGTGATGAACAGCTAGTGGTGCCCTTGGATAGGAAGGAAGTGAGCGGGCAGGCAGACAACCCCAGGGGAGGGCTCAAGGACAGGGAAGACCATGCCTATCCACCAGGCACCCTGAAAACAAAATTAAGAAGGCCTTTGGCAGTCAGAGGAGCCAGATGTCCCTGGGAATACAAATCTGGCATTGTGGACACTTGCCCTAGTACAGCTCCATAAGCACATGAATAGGCAGCCCCTGTCTCCCCGGGTCATTACTGTCCCAGGCGGATTAGGAAATTCGGAGACTCAGAGAATATGCCTTTGGGAAGGGGCCTCCCACCTACCCAAGCTAAGCTTGTTCTTTTCGGTTTCCCAAAACAACATTTATCTTGTGATTCACTGTTGCCCCTCTCTCTTCTTTGATAGTTCTTTCAACCTCACAGTCTCCTGTACAATGTGGCAAGGTAAGTGCTTGAGAATACAGGGGTTTAACTACCTGTATGTACAAAAGCCTCAAGACAAAATTCCAATACCACTGAGACAAATTACAGGGGCAAAGTTACCCTAGGTGTTTTACAACCTTCATCCCTTTCTGCAGAGTCTTCCTTTCTTCAACTTTTAGTTTTATAAAAGTCTTTGTGGCCAGAGCCAGAGTTCACCTTTCTCCTGAATCCAGCCTCCTCTGGTCAGCTTCACGTTGGCCCCATTATTGCCAATTGTGGGTGCTTGTAAAAGCAGGGTTTTCAGTCTGAGCTACACAGTTCCCTCTTTGACTGAGAGCACCTGCCAGTCTAGGCAAGCATGCTACTCAAAAGCTTCAGCAAAACGACTGTCCTGGGAAATGACTTGGGCTCTTGGTCCAGCATATAAGATACTTGCTTGTCGGGAGCAATGCTACATAATTTTAGGGAAAAATCATTTGGTTAGCCTAGTTCTCCTGCCTACAGCCCAGCTATGGAATTCCGAGACATAACTGCATTTTGGCCTCCGGTCACAACTGAGACCTCAATGATCCAGTGATGCTGTCTGTGATTCTCCAGGACAAGAAACATCCTGGGAGCTGAAAACATCCTGGGAGGAACAAACATCTACTCAGTTCCTCCTTGTTCTTGGACTGTTACATCTTATTTACACAGGATGTGCTGAACTCTCTGCAAGTCATTTGTTACACTTTGTTTCTCCCGATGTACTGAATAAAAGGTGCAGTAAGCTGGGGGGTTTCGTCTTTGCCACCCAGAGCAGCTCTGATCAGACCCAAAGCTCAGCCTCTTCTCAGTCTCGTTTTCCTACCTTTCCCGTAATTTGCCTTGAGCCGCTGTGGCTTGCAGGAGACTGGGACTTACTGCAGAGGTCCTAGTAACGTCCCCTTTCCCTGTCCCCTACACGTGCTGTCTGAGGCAGTCTTCACCTCATTTCCAGATACTTTTGGCATTATCTCTGCTGTATTGGCTTTCACCATCTGGTGAATTTGACTTCTGCCTTCTAAATAATTTCCTGGCTCAGCCAGGTGTGGTGATGCATGCCTGACATCTCCGCATTCTTGGAGGGCTGAGGCAAGGGGATTGCAAGTCTGAGTTCGACCTGGGCAGCATAGTGAGAACATATCTCAAAATAAAAAATAAAATAAGGGCTAGGGATGTAGCTTAGTGCAAAGGCTCTGGGTAAAAGCTTCGGTGCTTGTGCTCTCCAACTTGATCCCAGGATTCTACAGATTGTTCTTCCACCTTCTTCTCATTTGCCATCCACAGCCTCTTCTGGTCCTCCTGGTTTCTTGGTGCCCACAAACAAGCACAGCCCAGTTTCAGGGTGAACATGCTTTCTTGGCAGCCACTTGAGCCAAAATTTGGCCAGAATCTCTAATGTTGTTTGAAAAAATTCATAGTGTTTATAATTCATTTGTAATTTATCCAGCATTTATGTCTAAAAATAGATTTAAAGCAGCTAAGTGGCTATTATTTTTATTTTCAGTTTTAATCATTCTAGTCAGGGCTTTCCTCAGTCAACCTTTCCCTCCATTGCTTGCAAAGTTCCTACTTTCTTTCCCCACAATGCCTTTTATCTCTCTGAGTCTACACCTACCTCTCCCTCCACCTACAGATGTGGCTTTGCCAACATCATGCTACTAGTACTGACTTGACACCCGACTGCCTGAGTTCAAATCCCGTGATAAGTGAGCAAGGTGCTTTCCATCTGTAAAATTTCAGTCATAAGTTTATGACTTGTTTATCCCAAGGGGCAGCTGTCATTTTTAAATGAGTGTGAATGAACGCAGATGTACATTTTTAAAAGTACTTGGCCTACAATATATAACATAATACGTAATAGCCAGTATGATTTTTTCTTCCTCATATATTTTTATGATCCCAAGCCTACATTTTTAAATTTTCTCATTCCTGTCACTGGAATCTCCCAATTCTCCAATAGAATAATTAATAACTGAGACGTTACAAAGTAAATTTTTCTACAAGTACAGGTTATGTTCCTGCCTGAGAAGTTATTTGTAAGCTTCATTTATGTACAGATTCAGGGGCACTAGTTTTAAAAGTGGCCTTAATAAAATGCATAAGTTGTTCACAGAGACTCTTAAAATTATATAGCTTTGAGATGCTGTCATGTAGGCTTTCTTATTTTAATTATAAGAAGCAGATCCTTGGGTCATTGAAATGCGTGGACCTCTTGGACAGAGAAAAAGCACTAGAAACTGCTAGAGCCATAGAAAACAGAAAAAATATGCCTCTGCTCCATTAATCTATCCAGACTAAAGATACACTGATCTAATTATCTGACACACTGCAAGTTTAGAACTCTTTGGCATGTTCAGAGTACTTGGCTGACAGGACTCTGTGTGTGTGTGTGTGTGTGTGCGCGCGCGCGTGCGTGCATGGATGCATGCACAATAGGTGTATTGAAATGTCTTATTTGTATGTACTTCTTTCTTCCAGTTTCTTATACTTTTCTATTTCCTATAAGAGTCTTCCTGCTGGCATGCTTTCCTGCCCAAGCCATGGCAATAAATACATCGTGTCTTTTATTATGATGAGCAAGGTGTGTGGATTTAAATTGGTCAAAATGAAGTTCTGTGCTTTTGGTAGGTGGCCAGGGTGGTGAGACTGGCTGGTGAGATCTGAAATAGATTTATTCAGGATGGCATCCTGCAAAGCAAAGGATCTTCAGTTTCTTCTGCACAATGGAAATTCATGTAAAGTGCTCTTCAAACTTGACCTGCAGAGCCATCAGAGGTGTGTAGTGAACTGCGTGAGAAGAAGACAGGCTCCTGGCTCTACACCACACCCATCGCAGCTCCTCCGCTGTGATCTTCTGGGCTCCTCTGAGGAGGGCCGGGCACTGCGACAGGCTACTGTGCCACTCGTCCATTCCTGTCTGGCTCCCATCCAAGGCTAGAGGTGTTTGTTTGTTGAGTGATATATGCTTAGTGCCTAGCACAGTGCTTAGGCCTATGCTTGTCCTCAGTGAATAATTCTGAATACGCAAATAAAAAATATATGAAATACTCCTGTCAAGGGAAAATTTTTGCCAAGGTCCTAGGCAGAAGCTAAACCCACATAACATTTATATAGCTATATAGTTGGCGGAAATATCTCAAGTTAATTGTGTAAATTTTGGATGCTTTTTATATTTACTAAGTGGTAAATATGGTCAAACAATGTTTTTACTTCCAAAGTCCAAATAATCGTACCCAGATTTTTTCAAGGGAAATGTCTGAACAACAGAGTACTTTGCTAACTTATTGTCACTAACTTATTCCTGGTCAAATTGCTCATGCATATATATCATATATACATAGTTATTCATAAGGACTATCTGGATTGGGCCTACCCATGCTCCTATATTCTGGAGGACAAGCGAAGATGAGTTTTCAGTATTTCTCATATACCTCCTTGGTCTGAGAAAGTCTATAGTCTTCCCACTGTGATTTCCAGAACAGTCTCTTAGGATCTAGGCAGACTTAGAGACATCTAAGATTATGTGGATATGTTCATTTCTAGCTGGCTACAGTTTTTCTTTCAGGCTATATTTTTAAAAGGAGTGATATCTTCATTACATTTATGGCAAATAAAATGACTCCCATTCTACCCAAAGTGAAGCACAATGCAAGTAGCACCCCAGCTTCAATCAGATGGATGCCTCCTTCTCAATTTTGTTCTCCCGGTTCTAAGAAAGCCGGAAATGTACTCTATGGTAATAGAAGCTCAGAGCAGCTCAGAGCAGAGTCTTTTATGATTTACCAGTTACTCATTTTAGTTTGCAATTGCTTATAAAGCACAAAAGTTGTATGGTTCTTGGCTTGGATCCATAAGGCAGAAAATTTACTGTACAATGCTTCTAATTGTCTACTATTCCTTTTAAAGGGAAAAATCATTCTAGATAAATTGTTCAGCTGAAATGGTAGAAATGCTTTAAACAGAAAAAATGTTTCCTTTCCTGGTACTGTCAGAACCGTTTTCTAATTAAAACATGTAGACTTATAGCTAAGAGAATATTCAAAGAGCAAATGATTAGAATTTGGTTTACTAACCTCTGAAAAAACACAGATTACCAAAAAAGTTTTAAAATTATTTTAATGCTCATTATTTTAGTGATTAATTAACTATGATGATGATGTTCAAATATCTAAAATCATATAATAATTAATCATTCATTGCTCAAATCTTAATTGAGCACACCCTGAATTCTGTGTGTGTGAGCAAGTTTACATACTAATCTCCTCACCCCCCCCAACCTGGAGATTTCACTTTAGAGTGCCTCAAAACTATAAAACCTAATTATATAGTAAGCAATAAGTAGAAGACTCAGATGAGTTTCCGAGCGGCAGTGAAAATGCCAGTTATTAAGATCATACATTTTACTAGGTATGATGGTATCGTCATGTTATTGCCCAAATAAATATGAACTAAGTAGAATAGCAAAAGAACTGTGAGATATTAGAGGGCATACAGTCTGTCTGGTAGTGATTTAAGCACATTATAGACATTGTCTTGCTTGAGCCTTTCACAATTCCCAGGAGACAGGTGATATTATTCCCATTCTACAGGCTGAAAAAATTAAAGGTGAGAAATGCTGTATCTTCCCGGAGTAAAATGCCCAGAAAGTGGTCTTCATTCATCTGACTGCAAATCTGAATCCTGACATTCTGGCCATTACACACTGCCTTTTCCATTTAGCTCATGCCTGTAGGGTAATAAAAGGACAATTTATACTTGCTTTCTCTCCAGTTTCACCTTGTCTTAAAGCTTAAGCCAAATTCCCAATTCCTACTCCAAGTTTCTCACTGTTTGGTTTACACTCACCTTTCACTGCCCTTATCATAAATCTTGCCAGAGCCAAGCCCAGGCTTTCATGATTGGCTTTGTGCAGGCTCTGAACTAAAGGACTCAGCTCTCTACCGAAGAACTGTGTCTCTTGATGACTAGATTCCAACCCATCTTGCCACATTTCTGGGATGTCAACAGCTAGCCTTTGGGCCACTTGCAAATTCCTGGCCTCATTTCTGCCCCAAATCTTCCTTCCAGGTTTTGCCTGTGATTGCTGTTCATACTTCTGCTGGATTGTCATTTACTCAAAGAGGCTTCTCTGACTGACAAGTCTAAATGGGGAGCCCTTCTGTACTCCCTCACTCCATTCCAATATCCTGCACTGCAATGATCACAAGATGTAATTGGGGATGTATTTGTGTGATTGTTTGAGTTCTCTTTCTCAGAGAAACAAACTCCACAGGGGTAGGGACCATTCATTCCTGCTGCTTTCCCTGCTCTAGTTTGTGCACATACACATGAACCAAATGATCTGTACAAAGTCTCCAGCACCAAAAATAAATGCTCAATGCATATTAGTGTTATTAGTATTTTATCAGTGAATGAAATCTGTTTAGATCCCCGAATCTTTACTTTCATTGTTCTTTCTAATTTGTCTCAGGAACTGATATCTTGGTTTAGGGGGAACTTCTTTGGAATTCCTTTCCTAACTGTTCTTAGAAAAAATGACCCTGAACCTGTTTCTCATTTGTCCTTAGGATAACTGAGCCCCAAAGTGCTACCCGATTTGGCCAGTTCCTCTGTATCCCCAAACAGGGTAATGACAGCAAGTGGTCTGAATATTTTATTTTTGTAGATTATCTGATTTTTCCCCCCCTGTCCTGGGGATTGAACTCAGGACCTTTCGATTGTGAGACAGGTGTGGCGCCACTGAGCTAAATCCCCTGGCCAAATTATCTGACTTTTTAATGATGACAGATAATGATCACAGTGCTGCCCTGTTTACTATTATTAGGATTATTCTAATAGCTCACTAACTTTATTCAACTGGAAAAAAATTCTCTAATCAAGTTAAATTAGGAACTTTGCTATTAATATATGAATCTCCTTAATGAATAGATATGTATAATGCTGAGTGCATGAAAGAATACATCATTTATTAAGTTGATTTAATTCAATTTGTCTCTAAATCTTATCAATCCCTTCTTTGCAATAACTTTCAAATTCATCGAATCCTATTATTTTCTACAACTTTCAGGAGACTTGGTTGGATTACTATAACTTTTTCCTGATCTTAGTTTCTGGTCTTACTCTTTTACAACTAAGCTTATGTACTGCAGCAAATTTAATTTAATGGTTTCCTAGTTCCCATCAGATCAAATTCAAACTCATCTTGGGGGGCAGGGGGTTCCTACTGTCTTTCCTACTATGTTTGCCTTAGTGTCCTCCTACTTCCGAAGAGCTCTGATTCTTAGTGCACCTTTATCCAGTAATTCTGCTTGGATTATCCTTCTCTCCCTATGTGGCCTCCCCAAGTCATCCCTATCCCTAGAAAACCTCAAGTTCTGCTACTTCATGCTACTTTTACTAAGTGTTCTTTTTCTCTCACCAACATGTTTATCTTTTGTAGAAATGGAAGTTTCACTTATTTATCTGCCCCGGGAGATTATAGTTTTCTTCAGAGAAATTATTATCTAAATTTTCTTTTGCATTGCTAAAATTTGTACATAATTAAGATTAATTTTTTTCTTCAATAGTGCCTATTACTTGAGAAATGGACTTGCAAGAAACGTCTGAAATGATAATATTTTTACCATTTCCCACGTCAATACCAAATGGCAATCTACATGATTGCCAGTAGGTAATGTTATCTCCCACTTCTAGTCCTCATTAGTGTGAGAACAGAAACTGCAATCAAGAGGTAGGGCAATGGGGCGGGGCCAGGGTCAAGGTAGTACTCAACCCTACAAACACAAGACTCTTCTGGCCTCAGACTCAGTTTTCTAAAGAAGCCTTTGGGAAGAGCCAAGATGTTGGGGAGGGTGTCACTTATAAAAAATGCAAGCGGCCCTCTCTAGCCAGGTATCAGAGAGACAGTAGCTGCCTCTGCCTTGGGTGTCAGGTAATCTGGGGTAGGAAAGCTAAAAAGAAGATTGATGGTACCACCTCTGGGTGCCATTATGCTGTCTCCTTTTGATCCTCCCAGACTGTTGCCTCTAATAATTCCCACTAGGCTTTCAGAAATTTGTCATTAGCCATCCTAGCAGCTATTTGCATTTGGGTTAATGTCCTTAACTGGAATTTTTGAAAACCTTCTTATCGAATTCTCAATATCATTTCTCCTACCTGAACACTAAACTTAATAAAGTCATCAAATAAAATGTTGGGAAATAGTCTGTAGGTGTTCTGTACTTGGCCTTTGAATAAATAACTGAAGAGTTGCCAATATATTTTCCTCTGACATTTTAATTAAAAATCAAAAATGCCTACCTAACAGACAACCTATTAATAGAGTAGTAGAGTAGATCACAATGCACAGCTTTGGAACAACAAAATGTCTTCTTTTGGCTTAAAAGATCTTCAGTCTTCCCTTTCCACAAGAGTCTAATAAACAATATTTATTAACCTAATAAACATTAGACCTATATGTTAAAAGGTTAACAAAGCTTAAGACAAAATTGTTGTCACTCATAAAATTTCAGCTCTGAGCAAGTTAGGGGAAGTGTTTTATGTGTTGATTTGAGCGAAATGAAAAAGGCTACAGCTCTTAAAATTATAAAGTATACAACCTGTTATGCTGAAGGAGAGCTTGGGTGTTTCTCAATACTACTCAAATTCATCATAAAGGTGAGTGTAGTAGAATATCAAATATGCTCGCGAGACTCTTTCACTCCATATTTGCTACTTCTGTGTCTAGGTCCTGGTTCCTGATCATCCTTGTCTTGGCAACAGCGCTCTCTCATTGTGACACCAGCAGTCTTACAAAATCAGCATCTCTGCTGACAGGGCAGACAGAAGCTGTATGAAGGTCACAGGCCTGCAAACAGGTGGACAGATAAAAGAATACCTTTGTGAAGTAGCCTTAGCCAGCCTGCAGGTCTCAACTGATTAAGCTAAGCAGTTGCATGGCTTTTGTCTTTCACTTAGGAGGAAGAAAACAATGCAAGGACATTGTGAAATATGATGGAAGAATCTTCTTAAATGGCCAATAAATAGTGTGTATGGCTAGCTTTTAAGGAAAAGCAGTTATGCTGTAATACTGGAAGATTCTCAGAAAATCTAGGCTTCCAAGAATTCTGCCCTGATTTACATAAACAAATCATGGAAATATTTTACTTATGGGTTCTCCATTATTTCTTTGACAAAAGCCAGGAAAAATAGCACACTGAAGTAGCTGCCTGATTTACAGTTGCTCTTTTTCTGGGGCTTCTGCAGTTAGGATATGACAACATCTCCAGGAAACTGCAAATAGTCACTTTATTTCAATTAGTTCTCTCCACACAGTCCACTGCCTCTTCAGCCAACTCAGAAAACATGACTTTTAGCATTGCTAAGCTGCTTGACTTCTGAGATAAGCACTGAACTCCTACCTAGCCATTCCCTAGCAAGATTGGATCCTTTGTGTCTTATCAGTTTACATTCTGATATTTATTTAACACAGCTTGTGATGAGGTCTCCTCTTTTTTTGTCCCTTTGAATTTTGACTTGATATTAATTTATCTTTATCTTCAGATTAACACAAGTCCACCTTTGTGACCTAGGGTAAAATTTTTCATTGAATAAGCTCCTCTAAATACAAACCTCAGAATCGAACAGTATCTACTTTCGAATAAGACTTTAAAGCTGGCATAGTCCTGATTAGGCTTTTGAACTTTTAACAATAAGGCACTGACATCTTTCTGTCAACATTTTCCTGAACCAAATTGCTTGTGCATTAGAAATTCTCTAGAAATTACATAAAAAGTCTGTGAAGCAAATATATTCTTGTACTGCAGGTCTGGAAGTCAGGGTAATTTCAGAATACACCACATAAGCTGAAAAGATGGCAGATGCAAGAATTGGATTTAACCATAGATGATAACCCAATTTTCTCCATAGCTCTGTAACTCAATAAGTCTTTAATGGCTTCTTAGATAAACAGATGGATGTCATCAAAAAGCACAGGATGATAAATCTGATTGGTGTCTGAAGAGTTTGCACCGCTTCATTCCCCAAAAAAGTAGCAAGAGAAAAATGGGAGAACCCTCACTTAGGCCTCAGCAGGGGAGTTTAAATTATTTGATTAGAAACAGTTGTATTTCCCCAGTGGCATAATATTGAAAACTACCAGAACAGCAAAGTCCGGGAAGTACAATATATCTTTTTAATTAGGGTTCTTCTTTTGAAGATTTATACTGTTTAGTTTAGCTGTGTTTATTTTGATTTAGTTGACTCAGTTTATTTTCATACAGATTTCTAAATATTCAATTAAAGCCCTTTGGAAGATTATGACTTTCAATGGTGACCCAGAGTTTATAGACTCTCTTGTCCATGGTGAATTCCCTGGACAAGCATGTCTGATTCTTTGCACAGCTTCCTTTACTTGGATGCTATTCATTTTGTTTATTTGTTCATTAAGATCATTCAGTGGAATTACATTTCAAATGGTTCATTGTAAGAAGGCCAATATACATGTGAAGAATCTGACCAAGCCTTTTCGGGGCTGGTGCTGTCAAACTCTAGACACACTGATGAATAAGACCATCAGTGGGGTTTGTCCAGGTGAATCCAGGAGAAAGAATATGGCTCCAAAAAGTTATCAAAGAAAGGATGACTTTTGTTGTCACCGGCATTGCCATATGTGGGTTGTGAAATTGTGTGAAAGTTCTATCCTTTGTAAATGTTCATTTAGGAAATTCCTTTATTTGGACAGAACATAGGGGTAGATTATTTGGATGCCTCATGATAAACAATAACATTTCTCTTAGCATGGAAGAGATGGTAGTGCTCATGCTCCTGGACTTCAGTATGATACTGCTTTCAAATATTGCTGAGAAATTAAAAAACACTAAATATACAAAAACTTTTCCAGGATACAACTAAAATATTCTTGGGAACCTAGCTGAATAAAAGCTCAATGATTATTTAAGATATTTTTATTATCTGATGTTAGTTACTCTAAGTTAATTTTTAGCAACTTCAAATAATAATATATGGAGACTCTCCCACAGTACTTACACACTATGGGCCTATACCAGCGATGGCAAATCTTTCAGAGCTTTCAGCGCTAACAAACAGCTGGCTATGGCAAGCGTGCCATAGGTTCACCACCACTGCCTTATATGCATTGACTTATTCACTGTTCATAACAACTCTAAAGAAAAAGGTTATTATTATTCTTAGTTTATAGGTTAGAATATGAAGGCACAGACAGATTAAGTAACCTGCCTAAGATCACACAGCTATTACATGGCAGAGATAGGAATTTAACTTCAGACAGTCTGGCTCCAGAGTCTATGCTTTTAACCATTTTAATATTTTACTGCCTTTCATAAAAGCTTGACTGATGTATGAAGATATTCATGATATTATCAGTAATCAAGTCAAGATGGACTGGTTAGGTCACACTGAACATGGGGGTAATAATCTCTGCTTTGGAATCAATTTACTCAGTTACACAAGCTGGGCAGTTCAGATGAACTGTTCACCAGGAAGTCAGGTCCCAGATAATCAGTGCTCATTTTTAATACTTTTAGGATACAAGTGTGTGTCAAATAACCAATAAATCACATATAGCAAAAGCACTAGGTAAATATTGGCAAACTTCACTGACAGGTCCTTCATATATTTAAGGTGGCCTTGTGTTAATTCCAGATCACTCCTACTGTAATCTTCTTCCACAAGCCTCAGTGTGGCTTCTGGTTTGCTAAATGCAGGGGCCTATAGCTAGTCAATTGTGATCAGCCCTGTGATTGCAGAACCGGTCTCCCTACATTCCATGGGCATTCTCATTAAGAAGAGGATGGTCATAATTCACTAGAGCGGCTTTCAAGACATTCAAAATGCCTTGCTTGGCTGAGTAAATTGGTAAAATTTTCCTGAAAAGCAATTTAGCAATATGTATTGAAGATTTAAAATGGTTTATATCTACTTCAGAACTAGTAATATATTCTAAGGAAATAATCATATGTGGACAAAAGTTTTGTACGGGGATCTTTGCCACAGCACTATTTCCAACATAAAAAAGTCCTGGGAACAACATAAATATCTAAGAAGATAAGAATAATTAAGAAGTTTATGATACATTCATAAAATACAATATTATGCAGTCATTAAAATTATGCTTTTGAAGAATTTTAATGACACTGAGGGATGTTCATTATACAACATTCAGTGGAAAAGCAGAACACAGGACTCCATTTAAAAATGATGCCACTTATGTAAAAAGAAATCTAAATATATCTAACATCCGGAAATGAAATAGGCCTTTATTGGTCATCTCGGTGTTGTGAGACTTTTTGCTTTTCTTTTCCAAATTTTTTAAAATAAAAAGACATCAATATTATTATCAGGAAACCAACCAATACATACTCTTGAGCCACAAGAAGAACTGATAGACGTCTGTGGTGGTGGGAGGTGGGTAGACGCAGGCAGCAAGAAAGAAATGAGCCCTCCTTTCCCAGTAGGAGTTTCCCAATTGCCCTGAGCCCTCCCTCGCCTCTCAAATGTACAAATGTTTGACTCTCAGCTCTTTCCCAGAAAAGGTGGGAAGCCCCGGCAACTACAGGTGAGTTCACCAAATTGTCCCTATTAAGAGTCTGAGGTCATTGGTGACCTCAGTAGGAGAGTTTTCATAGGGAAGTGCATGCTGAAGTTAGAGGATACTAAGCTGGGGAGTAGTTGAAGATGGTGATGACAGACGCTAACTAATACAAGAAGTTTGGCTGGCAGGAGGTTGAAAGAGAAGGGGCAGGAGATAGAATACTTTGTAAGTCACATGGTCCTCACCATTTTTAAAACACTAAGATTCATATCACTGGAAGAAGCATATTTAACCTTCTAGATACATGTATACAAGTATATATAACCTTCCCTTGGAGGGGGTGGCAACTAATTTAATGTAAAAGCTCTAGTATGTTTGTACAAAAATCAATCACACAGTGGCCACATTCCAAATACTAAAAGGAAATTAAGATCTGGTCTGGAAATTATTGCTGTGAGATCCTGTGTAGCCTCAATCTGTGGAGATGGTAAAAATACGAGCTAAAAGTTGCACAGGATAGGGAACTGAGCAGGATGGACTCTAGTTGTCTAATCCTGTTAGCCTAATGAAACTGAGGTTGGAAGAGAGGAAAGCAGAAAAGTTCACTGAGGAAAAAGCGTCCTTGGAACCCTAACCCACCTTAAAAGATGCTGCTTCCAGTAAGGAGGCTTTAACCTTGTCTCCCACCATTCTTTTATTACTAAAATGATGTAAATAAATGGGAACTGCCTCAGATTATACAGCATCCAAGAGATGTTCATATAAGCTGTTAGTGGCTTGCTATTTCTAGATGTGTTTCAAGTGACATTAAAGCCAGTGAGTGACAATATAGAGTTCTGTTGTTTTACCGATCTGTACCAACTGAATTAAATTTTATGAAGCAGCTAAGATTTTTCAATTAAAATATCTAGTAATTTTTAAATTAACAGTTAAATAGTAATAATTTTGAAGGGAAGATATGGCTTCACTTTTTAAAGGGAAAACATGTTTTAAAACCTGTGAAAATATAGGAATTTCATAAGGACAGTTACATTAATCTTTGTGATCAGAATTCAGAGTTATTAAGGTAAAGAGTTGGATTTATTTTCTCATTAGCACTTTATCAATTGAACCAATTAGTCTGAGCAAAGCTGAAACTCCCAGGATTTCCTAAAACTGACATCTGTGCCTTCTTAAGCTGGTGGAGACACACATGATGCAAATTTACCAATTAGGAGATAGTGGTGGTTGCGCACCAGCAGCAGTGAAGCCTTGGGTTTGTATCTGAAGTGCTCTGAGGCAAAAGAGAAAATCATGTTTGATCTCTGAATCACTCTTTAAAATCCTCTGTAGCTTTCCCTTTGCTCCTCTGAAAAAACCACAAAATAGAGCAAATTAAATGTGAACTTAACACATTTCATGTACTTTTTAGACCCTCTTAGTTCTCTATGCTGTATTTAATATTTCCTGGTCAGGAAAACATTAGAATATGGAGATTAGAGACAAAGACTTTAGGGAAAGATAAAAAATGGTTAAAATTATGGTTCTTTTTGCTACGAAGTCTGTAATTATTGGTAAGTTTTTGAGCTTCTATTTTTCCAAGTTGTAAAACAGTGATACTAATGTCTGCCATACAGGGTTATTATTGTAAAATTAAATGAGAAAATATAAGAAAACATTTGCTACAGAGACTGACTCAAAGTAAACAAGTGGTAAATGGTGTTTTGTTATTGCTGTTATGTTTGTTTTGGTTTTATTCTGTAGTAGGTATCTTTGTTCATTTAAACACTTAGACTACTTCAGCATGTTTTCTAAATTGAGAAAAAAGCATAATAGAAATAACATTTGCATTAGAAG
Organism: Heterocephalus glaber; assembly: GCF_053883595.1. Taxonomy (NCBI): domain Eukaryota; kingdom Metazoa; phylum Chordata; class Mammalia; order Rodentia; family Bathyergidae; genus Heterocephalus; species Heterocephalus glaber. The sequence goes on from NW_028258320.1 coordinate 68,447,145, forward strand.
CTCAACCCCTTATGATTACTTAGTACACCATGTCCATGTCAACATAAATTATGAATTTTTAATAGGAAATTGCTTCTTAGTCTCATATCATGGTCTTGACTCACTTAATTATTTAAAACATTTTCAAAAATCTTGATGAAAATTATGGCAACACATTGTAAGCACATTGTGATTCAGTAAATGTATTTCATCTTGTTTTAAGCTTTTATGAACCTTGCTCCTAATGTTGCATTAGGAGTTCTACACTTTTTGATTTATTTGTCAAATATGATTGAAAGCTGAAAGACAGAATTAGTGAAAAAAAACCCTCAACTCTTTAAGATTCAGTATTTTAAGAACAAGGTATTCTAATGAACAAAATAAAGGTAAATGTATAGTTCCAGAATCAAGGCAAAGAAAGACTCAACAAGATGCCACAGAGATATCTGGAAGATAAGCTCATTTTCAGTTGCCCTAATTAGTGAGGACTCCACCAGATGAGGCCTCAGGTACTTCAACAGGGCAGCTCAGCAGATGGGGTACTGTAGATCTCCCTCTAAAATCAACTCTTCAACTTACTTGCTATGAAATCTTACAAATAAAAAGTTTGAGGCAAGTGAAATCTACTCTTTGAAACTTCATTTCTTTAGTTTAAAATAGGGATAATATTCTCCCCATGGGAACACGGGCATAGAATATTGTTTATGTTCTAGAATTCAGTGGTTGTAGTCAATAGAGACATATATCTAAGATTCTAGGTTAAATAAGCTATTTAAGGCTGACTCAGGAACCATCTAAAATCAAACAAATATGATTTCCATGAGAAAATAAATATAGTCTATAATCTATAGATAAACCTTTGGAATATGACCTACTTGCAAAAGAAGTTTGAGAAAATATGTTTAATTAATGTCTTACTTTGAGATAATTTTAGACACAGGAAAGTTGCAAAAGAATAAAGAGTTCTCATTTACCCTTCAGCCAGCTTCCTCTAATGAAGACATTTTATGATCAGAGTACCATGATCACAAACAGGAAATGGGCACTGATATTATATTTTTGAGTAATCTACAGATTCTATTTGAATTTCACCAGTTTTCTTACTAATGTTTTATCTCTAGTCTAGAATTTAGTTCAGGATCTTCTTCCATGTATGTATTATTAGTGTCTTATCTGTGTTATTTCCTCAATCTTATTTCTTTCATGACTGGCACTAAAAAAAGCTTTGATCATTTTTTTTGGTAGACTTTCAGTTTGGATTTGTGCGGGTTTTTTTTTGTCTTGATAGCACTGGTGTTATGTATTTCACAAGAATACCACAGAGGGGCTATTTTGCCTTTCACTGTAGCACTGAGGGATATATGCTTCTGTGTATTTTATTATTGGTCATATAAACCCTTGATCATTTAGATAAGGCCAAGTCTGCTAGGTTTCTCCACTAGAAATTTACTTTTTACTCTTTGTGTAAATATTTTGTAGGAAGATAATTTGAGAATATGCAGATGTGTTGTTTTCAATCATATTTTGTCCCTTTATTTTATATCCCATCAATGGTTCTTCCCCTTAAAAATTACTACTGTGGTATTTCTCTCATGGTGAGTTTTCTATTTCTCATATCCTTTTACATTCCTTTATATAATTTTTTACATTCCTTTATATAATTCAACTATAAGGAAGTGCTTCCTCTCTTTTCCCACTCTTTCATTCAACAATGTATTTGTTAGTGTGGATTCATTGATATTTAATTTACTCTTTGAGCTATGATCAAATACTATATTTTGTTTACATTATCTCAGCTTTGGTCATTAGCTGCTCCTTCAGTTTGGCTTCTGTGTCTTTTCAACATGTCTTCAAGTTGGGCACTTAATTACTTTCTGGAACTGTAGATGTTCCACACTCAACTTGTATTTTCCCTTCTTAGCTCTGAAATCAACAATTTGCCCAAAATGCCTAGCTCCTTTTATTGGAGAATAGTTTTAAGAAATCAAGATATAGGTATTAAGTACATTTCTAACTACTGAGGTATCATTGCTTCGAGACCCTATCAGTGGGCAGAGCTAAGAAACATTACACATACTAACACACGTGCACACATTTATATTTCTATCTTATGTGATGAGTTCATATCGATCCCTCTAACCCTAATACAACACTGCAGGACTCATTCTAGCCTTCTCACTGTCCTGGTATGTATCTTTTCCCTCTGACAGTGAGAAACCTAGCTCTCATTATCCACAATATGTTTATTTCTGTTGTTCTTCCTACATAAACAGAAGGTAAAGTGGGAATTTCTAACCCATGCCCCTGTTTGTAGAAGAAATACATGTAATAGCTATAGTATTTTGGTATATAGTTCTTCGTTGCCTTTAGCTTTATAGTAGAATCAAAATAATCACTTCCTGGAGTTACACAGGTTACTCTTTTCTCTCCATCTCCATAGTATAGTTATTTATTGATCTGTAATATATTTAGGTCCAATTTTTACAGTTTGTATTTCATTTGCCTCTCCCCCTCATCATGATTTTATCTATTTACTGATTACAGGAAATGTCACAATGTTTCTGAGAGTTAGAGATATATACAAAGGCATACTCACAAATTGTTGTTCTGTACTCCTCCCTCCTACTTTGTTTTGCACTGTCCCACCCACACACTCCATTTTCAGTCAACTTCCTCTAGGTAAACAGTCTTAGTTCCCGTTTTATCATTCTTCTATATATTTCTTTAAAAATGTAGAATTTCTTGTATTCACCACTTCATATATTAAGGACAACATACTTTACACATTTTTGAGCATCTCAGTTTTCTAATTTAATAATATATCATGAAAATAATTTCATATTAATTTATACAGATCTTCTCTTTCCTTCTGAGTGCTTTGCACTCCAGTTGTTTCGCCTTACTGCTTTGATATGGATTATTATTTAGATTGTTTTCAATATTTTTGCTCATGAAAAGTGTTGAAACAAATAACCAGTACATATGTACTTTCATATTGCTGGAGGTGTATTTTAGGGTAAATTCCTGGAAATAGGACTGCTAGGTCAAGAGTGCTATGTAGTTTGTTTAGGTATTGCCAAATTCCCCTCCAGCATGCTGTGCCAGTTTGCATTCTCACCAGCAATATGTTGTCATACATTTTAAATTTCACCAACATGATAGGTGAGAAATTATATCTCAGTAGTGTCTTAATTTGCTTTCTGATAAATACTTTTAATGTAGATGGAAAAAAGCATTTGGAGGCAGTTCAGACAGATAGGCAAGAACTGTATAAAGAGCTGAAAGGGACCTCAGATGTGCTGTAACAGGACGCCAAGTTATCTAAGAAGCCTAGCACAAGATCATGATTCCAAAACACTGAGGAAAGTGAAAAGCAATAATTCAAGGACTGAAGTGATCATACTGGGGGTATAATGGCAACAGAACAAAATCTTTAATGCACTAAGCATAAGATAGGCTTAAGAAGATTGATTTATTTTTCCATACAAAAAACTAATAGACAATGCTTAAAAGAGACTTTCAAAGTGTTTGCAAATTGTCTTAAGGAATAACTGTGATCTAAAAACCCTCAAAAGATATACAACCCATGTAGCCAAACAAGAATCAGAAGCTGTAAATGGATCCTCCAAGCTCCAGGAAGAGTGGCTAGTGGCCCATACCTGGGCCTACGGACTCTAATCCTTCTTGGAGCCCCGAGAAGAAAGCAGAGCCCATGAACCACTCATTTGTCAGAAAAAGAGAAAGGAGTGTAGGAATGATCAGACAAAGATCTTGTGAATGATCAAACTATCAAAGTGATATTTTTATATATGAAGAAAAGACCCCAAGAAATGAAGCATAGAAAAAAACCACCTATTGCAAAATGATCAACAAGACTGGTGAAAAATAAGATGAGGCTAAAACAACTCTAGTTCATTGTGAGAAATCAGTTTAACTTCGATGAAATTTTCAATTCTATTTCATAAACCAAATGCAAAATCAGAGGTTAAGGAGGTTTTTCTTTTAAAAAAAAAAAACCTGAGAAGCATTTAGAATTAATTTATAGCAAAGTAGCAAGTACATGACAAACTTCAGTAGAAAGTATGAAGTGACAGCATAAGAGTTGGAGTCTGAGAAGTTAGTGCCAACTGACGCAAGAGGAAAATAATTAAACAAATGTACTGACCTTCTATTATGCTTTGGAACACCATTTATCCCTAGGGATAGAATAAAAAGGAGAAAAGTACTCCCTTTCGATCCTCTGGGTGGATAGAGATGTGTAATGAAAATTTTATAGTAGTAGATGAAAAATCAAAGTAGTGGACTAAGGATAGGTGGAGATGGGGACAAGTTTCACAGAGAAGGACTCTCATTGGACATTTTATTGGCAGAAAAGAAGAGGGATGTGTGCAGGAGGCTGTTGGGGAGGAAAGTCCAGCCAGGAGGACCTATACATGCAGGGGACAGAGGTCCATTGCTTTCATAACAACTGGTGTTTTAAAGTCACTTTGGAACCCAGCTCTGTGAGGTATTTAACATTTCCCTAAAGTCATCATATCTGCAGATGATATGTATCAACACCAGTTTTCTGGCTGTTAGAACAACATGGTGAAGGATAAGATAAATTTCAAAAATGACCTTGGACCATGAAAGAACCACTGTAGCTGAAACTGGCTGCTCCCTTTTCTTGTGCACGAAAAATGGCAGGCACAAATGCAAAAGACAGAAAGGCAGAGAAGGTCAGGAAGAGACAGAGGAGTCTTACTGAACCACAAATGGGAAGGTGGCCAGCATGGCAGGGTAGCTGGTTTTAAAAGAGGAAACGGAGAAACAAGTGCTGAGAGTAAAGCTCAAGGGGGCTCCTGCACCAGCTGTGCTACAAAGAAGGTGGACTATGAGAATACCTGTGCAGGTGGGCCTCGCTTTCTTCATTTGTCAAGTAAAGGGACAGAACTACCTCGAGAGGCCCTTTAGACTCCATGCCATTTGGGAAGGCTGAAGAACTCTGGTAGTCAGTGATGAGGAGGTTGAAAGACAGGCCATTCAGGGCACAGATGGAAGGACAAGAGACCTGCAATGAACCTGAACTGAAGGTGGAAGGTGATTCAAAATTGTCTCGGAACACATGATGGATTATTTAAGGAGCACAATCAGCTGTTCCCCATTTCTGGAGAGATGAGAACAAGAAGAAAGAGAACAAAAGAAAATGGAATCAAATTGCAATGAAGACTGTTAAATAACATAATGATTTAGTTCCGGAAGTAATAAGCATGCCTTTTGGGGAAGTCTTTAGAAAATGTCTGTCCAAGATGATTCTGGACAAGGTCACCAGCTGTGGCTGCAGGCTGTTGGAGGAGCAAGATGTCATTTCATTGCCCTTGCTAGCACTTTGTTTCTGCAGTTGTATAATATTATGCATAAATAGAGTAATACCAAATTGCCCCATTTATACATTTTACATATCTATTAATATGGACAACAGCTTTCTTTCCATTTACCAGTAAAGTTTGGAATACAAATGTAACTTGCCCTCTCCCCATTACAGCTCTGCCTTCAGAGCTAATTGCCTTGCAGAACACTTAAGGAGTCATTTTTCATTATGATGGTGAGCAAGGGGAAGGCAGATGGCATAGCCACGTTATTGATTTGATGATCCTTGTCTGGCTTGTTGGATAAATGGAACTGAATGTATGGTCACTGCATCCAGACTTTTAGAGACTTCAGGGTTAATTCTAATTATATCAGGCAGCAAGTTCAGGGGATAAGAATTCATTTATTCCCTGAAGCCTTCTGAATGATGATCCTGGGGATCACACAGGGCTCCTCAAACCACCTCTCTCTGGAGCCCTGGGTACCAATTTAAGTTCCTGCTCTTAAGTAAGAGGACCAGCATGCATGTGCGCTCGCTCTCTCTCTCTCTCTCTCAAGTTTTGCCAGTGCTTTCCTGCACAACAGTCTTGTACATGCTGTCCATCAATTAGAGAAGTCTGCTCAATTTGCATGGGCTATGCTCATTTGCAAATTGTAATGTGGATAAATGGAGATAAATTACTCACTTTTCAGAGGGCTATTAACTTTTCCCCTAAAAGCCCATTGAGAAAGATTATTGTGGCTTTAAGGAGTTAATGCCATAATAGTCAACGTTTACCTTCTGTTAGAATTACATTTCTGTTGCTGCTGCTTGCTCCTATACTGAGACTTTAAGAATGAAGGGAGGGGCCGGGGATTTAGCTCAGTGGTTCCACTGCCTGCCTCACAAGCGCAAGGTCCCGAGATCGATCCCCGGTACCAAACAAAGAAAAAGAATGAAGGGATATTCACACTAGAAATGCCTTTGCCAGATACTATGGCAGCACTGTATGGCAGGACACGAGATTTAACCAGGAATTTCTGCCAAAACTTGAACATATTCCCATTGGATGTGCTGGGAACCACTGGCCAATGAGATGGTCCTGAAAAAATGTTTATGTGGGAAGAAGGGACTCACAGGACCCTGATCCACATTTCATTAACATTTCACAAGTTTGTTGGTAAGAAGACATATTTTTTCAAGCCACTTAGTTTTCCTTTTTTGTAGGAAGTTTCTTGTCTGTCGTTTTGGGGCTTCGTGTGGCAGACATTATGCAATACTGCCTGCTGAGGTTGGTTATTATCACTGTTGTGTTCTGTTTCTGGTTAGATTCTGCAGCATGGCACAATGTGGAGGGGTAAAGTGTTTCTTTGCATAAAGAACCCAGAGACGCTGGTTTTAGCCTCCGCTCAGCTACAAATTCATTGACCCTAATATATCTCTCCCTGTCTTGAGCTCCATAGGTTTCTCTTCTCTTTCCTTCTTTCTGTTTCTTTGTTTCTCTTTCTCTCTTTCTTTCTTTCTTTCTTTTCTTTCTTCCTACCTTCCTTCCTTCCCTCCCTTTCTTTCTTTCTCTTTCTTTCTTTCTCTTTCTTTCTTTCTTTCTTTTTCTTTCTTTCTTTCTACCTTCCTTCCCTCCCTTTCTTTCTTTTCTTTCTTTCTTCTCTTTCTTTCTTTCTTTCTTTCTTTCTTTCTTTCTTTCTTTCTTTTTTTCTTTTCTCTCCTCTCCCTCTCCCTCTCCCTCCCTCTCTTCAAAATTTAAGGTACAAATAGATGGCTTTTAAGGGCACTTCCCAAGCTCCAAAACTTCTAACATTCTCTGACATACAGGGTTACTCATCTATCCTTGTGAAATGTAAAAAGTGACTGCTCTGTACTGAATGTTTGTGTCCTCCTCACTCTCCACCAAATTCATATGTTGAAGCTTTAATGCCTAATGTTACTGTACTCAGAGGTTGTGGCTTTGGGGAAGACCACATAGGGTTAAATAAAGTCGTGAGGGTCAGCCGCATGATGGTATTACTGCTCTTAGAAGAAGGGACTAGAGTCCTTTCTGTCTCTACCATGTGAAGAAACAGCAAGAAGGTAACCATCAGCGAACCAGGAAGATAGTCCTTATCAGATGCCGATCTACAACCTCCAGAACTATGAGAATCATGTGTTTGTGGTTTAAGTCACCCAGAATAAAGTATTTAATATAGTACCCCAAATGACTAAGCCAGGCTTCTGTCAAATTTCTCCAAATGTATGTAATGTAATATGTGTAATTTAAGTCATGACCAATTAAAAATAAAAATTCTTATTAATTTTTCAGCTTTATATAGACCATGCTGTCAACTATCATAAGAAATACTGGGTTGGGGGAGTCTAACTTATCCTTTACATTTTATTTATACCCACAAAATTCTTTTTTTTTTCTTCAAAGGCAGCTTTTCACTTTAAACAAATTTTGATTTTTTTTTGTTTTGTAAGTTGATATGTTGAGCTTCACTTTTTCCCTGTTCTTCTCTTTGACCACAATAATTACTTACCACTCAATTCAAGAAAAACCAGAAAGGGATGGCACATGGGAAAGAAGGAAAGGAAAAGTGTGTTAGCCATGTTTCAGTGCTATTGGTTTTGTTTTTCAAGACCTAAATTCTTTTCATGTGAATTTCTTTCTAATTGTTTATCTTGAAAGTATTTGAGTCAACTTTTGGGGCTAATTTCATTCTCCAGAATGTTTAGTCATGTTCACTAGCCTTTGAGTTTATCATCTTTACTTTCTTCTGCATTTCCTTTACATATCAACCAATTTTTCTCATCTAACCATGGCACAAAGAGAAATTTGAAACCGCAAACGAGAGGACTTTACAGCGACACTGGTCAGTAAGAGAAAAGCTTGTGCTATACCCAAAAGCAAATGGTTATTATTTTTACTCAGAGTTAAAATCCAAGCAAACAAAACCAAAATAATTTCGGGTGAGCACATTAGCGTGAGATTTTTATGGTTCCACAATTATTATATAATACTTGGCTGTAGGCAGGTTTCCTAATTTCCATTAGTTCATTTTCCTCATCTGTGAAGGAAAAGTGGCAATATATACTTTATAAGTGTAAGGTAATCCAGAGAATAGTTGGATCATAGAAGACATCAGCAATAAATTGTATGTGTTAATATTAATGATTGCAGTGACAACTGATATTTTTGATCTGCCAGATGTATTTTGTGAGGTTAGTTGTCATATGTATATTAGTTATAGGGACTAATACGTAGAACTCTATTCCATAAGATTCAAAGTAATTTACTTTTCTGGTCATAAAGGGTGGATGGAACTGGATTATCCTCTTCTAAACTTAAACCTAATCATTTTTTAAAAAATTATCATGAAAGGAAGAAATCAAAGTTCAAATGACAGGAAAAGGATGAGTTTATGATAGATTTAAAGCATGTTACAGTGGAAATATAAATTGATTTATTTTTTTTTTGTCATTTTCACTAAAATTCTGATTTTATTAAATTTTAAATCTAATCAATTAAGTTTCAATAATTATATTCTATCAAAGGTATATTTATGGGCTTGATTTCAGTCCCAAGATAAATCCAGTCTACCAAGATTATGGACTTGAAATGCAATTTTACTTAGTAATGTTTACATTTGAGATATGTATATATATACATAATTTATGAGAAATTAATTTTATCCATCAATTAAATATTTATCAAGAAGCTACTAAGTCCCAGGAATTTCTGGGCAGCCAGGCATTTAAAGATAAAATAAGATGTAGTCAACATTAGCCACTCCTCTCAGAGAACTTAGTACTTGGGAAGAAAATTAAGAAAAGTACAGTGTCTTTGACCTATGTTAAAAAGCCAGAAAGAAGAGAACCAGAAAATTCTATGAGATTTCAATATTGGGAAGCTGAAGAGGCTTCATGAAAGAGGAAGTGGCATTTGAACTTCCTCCAAAAGGGACATGTATGAGGGACAATAGTAAGTGTGACAGACCAGACACACATACTGAGAGAATCATATACAGAAAAATAACACGAAATTTTAGCAGCAATCAAAAGGACAATCTTTTCTATTCATCTTCTTTATTGCATAGATGTGGAACCTGAGGGTCTGAGAAGTTAAAATGAATACCCAAGGACCCCAGCTAGCTAACATACAGGCTGGCATATGCAAGGACTCTATGGATGCTAAGTCTGTAAGGCAGGTTGACTCCAGGTCCAGGAAGGCCTTGTGCACCAGACTAAATGTCTAGAATTTTAGCAGGTCCTAGAGAGTCCACAGGGGTTTACAAGGAAAGGAGTGATGCAATTAGAGTGACGCCAACTTTGGTGGCAGTCCAGGTGAGAAGAAACCAGTGCTTGAACAAAGCATAGAGGAGTGAGAATGGAGAATGGAAAATGGCTGCTATATCTGCTGTAGGGGTCAGATCTATGGACTCTGTGACTAGTTGGGTACAAGAAAAGCAGGAAGGGTAACTCAAAGGTTTCAAACTTGAGCCATTCTGAAACAGACTAGAAAAATAGGTTGCAGGAGAAGAGCTGATCTGTGGAATAAGGACAGTTGATGGGGGTACTGCGAAGGGAGGGTGACTTTATATCCAAGCTGTAGATGAAGTACTGCTATTCATGTGAGAAGTGTTGGATGAGGCTTCATAGGTTAGGGATCCGGTTCAGAGTGTTTGTTCTAAGTGAACTGAGGGCCCAGGGAGCTGGTGAAGGGTGGAGCTGGGGAAAAGCCTCCCTGTGCGTAGGGGGCAGATGAAAGTGATCACACACAGACCAGGGCGCTCTGCAGCCCTGGCTCTGAGTCCACTCTAAGTAGGTACTGAGAAGGATCAAGGTGCAGAACACCACGAGGGGGAAGTGTCTCCACAAGATGAGTGGGCAAAGTGGGAAATATTCAATAGCTGAACGCAGCAGAGACATGATGACAAGTGAGAAGTAAGGAAAGGGCATTTGAATGACTATCACTCTGTTACTACTGTAGAAAAATATTAAGCTTAGCATTTGTACACTCATTTAATTTTACCACTTTACTCACTGTTTATAGCACTTAACAAAAATTTGCAATTATGAATTTATTTGCATGATTATTTGTTTCATGTTTATATCCACATAAGCTATAACCTGTAAGAGGGCAGAAACTGCTTGGTTCACTAAGGTATATCCAGTGCAGACATGTAGCAGTTGCTTTGAAATATTTCCTTAATAAATTATAGTAGCAAATGAGGATTCCCAGTAATGACATTTTGGACAGAAGATAAAATTATGCCCTATTGATTTTAGAGTCTTTTGAATAACAGATTTTTTGGAGACAGAATAATATTTCTTAACAATAACCCCAGACATTTATTTGTATCTCTTGTTTCCTGGGCTCTCTGCCTAGTTTTATAGTTTACTACAGTTATTCTTCCTTGTTTTTGAAGACAAACACCCTGGCTGTAGCAATATTTGGGTTTAAGGGTAAAAGGTAATGAACATGCCAGATTGTTATAATCAAGTTTTGATGCAACTCAATAGTTCTATTTCTTTTTTTTCCTTAAATTCTTTTATTGGTACATTTTAGGTATACAATACATTTACATTTATCATTGGGTGCTTGAACCTGTAAATGATGTATCTTGGTTCTTATTTTTTCCCATTACCTGTGTGGCCTTCACCCCCTCCTCCCTTCCCTATTTACATAGACTTTGTTTCCATTTTTTTCTTTTCTCATAATTTCTCCTTTCCCTCCTTTCCTTTCCCCTTTCCCCTCCCACCCCCCCTACCCCTTTGGACCTTTTCTTCCTATTTCAAATTATCAATTGCTCCTTTTAATCATTTTAATTCTTATTTAAACTTTCAGTTTCTCACAGTACAGAAACTATTCAATATTTACACGTGTGTCCTATTTATTTCATTTATGAGTTTGGCCTCAATATGCATCCATTTAGCTATAAATGTCTCTAGTTTCTTGTTCTTTATGGCTGAGTAGTACTTCATTTTATAAAAAAACCCACATCTTCTTTATTCAGTTTCCAGTTCATGGACACCTGGGCTGTTTCCAAGCTTTAGCTATTACAAACTGTGCACTATAAACATGGGTGCACATATATCTCTGTGGTATGATTCTTTTAATTCTTTGGGGAAGATACCCAGCAGGGAGATAGCTGGGTCAAATGGGACCTCCAGTCCTAGTTCTTTGAGGTATCTTCATACTGATTTCCACAGTGGTTGCACCAGCCTGCACTCCCACCAACAATGGAGAAGGGTTCCTTTCTCCCCACAACCCTGACAGCATTTGTGATTTCTTGATAGCAGCCATTCTTTCTGGGGTGAGGTGGAATCTCACTGTTGTTTTCATCTGCATCTCTTGAATGACCAGGGATGCTGAACATTTTTTCATATATTTATTTGCTGCTTTTACTTCTTTGTCTGACAAATGTCTGTTCATTTCAGATGCCCATTTTTGAATTGGGTCTTTGAATTTGAGGGTCTGATTTTTTTCAGTTCGTTATAGATTCTAGATAGCAGTCCTTTGTCTGAGGTATAGCTGCTAAAATTTTTTTCCCACATTGTAGGTTGTCTCTTAGCTCTGCTGGTGGTTTCTCTTGCAGTGCAGAAGCTTTTTGATAAGATGACATCCCAGTTGATTCTTTGTGCTGGATCCTGTGCTACTGAGGTTTTGTTCATAAAGTCATTTCCTATGCCAATGTCTTCAAGAGTTCTACCTAACTTATCTTCCAGCAAGTTTAGTGTTTCTATCTTAATATTTAGATCTTTAATCCACTTTGATCTTAGTTTAGTGCACGGTGATAGACATGGGTCTAGTTTTAATCTTTGGCAGGTTGAAATCCAGTTTTTCCAACACCATTTATTAAATAGGCTATCTTTCCTCTAATGAGGGTGGTTGGCTCCTTTGTTAAAGATGAGGTGGCTGAGTATGTCTGGAGTTGTTTCTGCATCTTCTAATGTAGTCCACTGAACCTCAGGTCTGTTCTTTTGCCAGTACCATGCTGTTTTTATCACAATAGCTTTGTAGTATAGTTTCAAGTTGGGAATTGTGATACTGTCTGCCATGTCTCTGTTGCTTAGAATTGCTTTTGCTCTTCTAGGTCTCTTCTGGTTCCAAATGAATTTTTGGATTGTTTTCTCTACTTCTGTGCAGTATATTGTTGGAATTTCTACTGGCATTCTATTAAATCTATATAGTAGTTTTGGAAGTATGGCCATTTTCACTATATTGGTTTTTACTACCTAGGAGCAAGGGATGTCTTTCCATTTTCTTATATCCTCTTCGATCTCTTTTTTCAGAGTGCTGTAGTTTTCTGTGTAGAGGTCTTTTGCTTTCTTTGTTAGATTGATTCCTAGAATTTCAATTTTTTGGATGCTATTGTAAAAGGAATTGTTTCCCTAATTTCTCTCTCAGTGAGTCTGTTATTTGTGTATAAGAAGGCTATTGTTTTTTGAGTGTTGACCTTGTATTCAGCTACTCTACTGAATCTATTAAGTGTAGACATCTTTTGGCAAAGTTTTTTGGGTCTTCTATGTAAAGTATCATATCATAAGCAAATAATGACAGTTTAACTTCTTCATTTCCTATCTTTATTTCTTTTATTTCTTTCTCTTTTCTAATTGCTGTGGTGAATGTTTCCAGAACTATATTGGACAGGAGTGGTGATAGTGGGCATCCCTGTCTTGTTCCTGATTTTAGCATGAAATTTTTTAGTTTCTGAATATTTAGTATGATGTTGGCTGTTGGTTTTTCATAGATAGCCTTAATCAAGTTGAGATAAAGACCTTATATTCCAATTTTCTGTAGAGTTTTTATCATGAATGGGTGCTGGATTTTGTCAAATGCTTTTTCTGCATCTATTGAGATGATCATATGGTTTTTGTCCTTCACTCTGTTAACGTAGTGTATTACATTTATTGATTTACGTATTTTGAAACATCCTTGCATCCCTGGGATAAATCCGACTTGGTCAGGGTGAATGATCTTCTTGACGACTCTCTGTATTCTGTTTGCCAGTATTTTGTTGAGGATTTTTGTATCTATGTTCATTAGGGAGATTGGTCTGTAGTTCTCTTTTTGGGTTGGGTCTTTCCCTGGTTTGAGAATCAAAGTAACACTTGCTTCCAGAAATGAATTGGGAAGTATTGCTTGCCTTTCAATTTCATTCATGAGTTTAAAGAGTAATGGCAATAGTTCTTCTTTAAATGTCTTGTAGAATTCAGCAGTGAAGCCATCAGGACCTGGGCTTTTCTTTGTTGATAAATTTTTAATTATGTTTTCAATTTCACTCAATGTAATTGGGGTGTTTGGAATTTCTATATCTTCTTCATTTAACTTTGGCAATTCGTATGTATCTAGGAATCTGTCCATTTCTTCTGTGTTTTCCATTTTATTAGAGTACAGGTTCTCAAAGTAGGTATTGATGATCCTCTGGATTTCTGCTGGGTCTGTTGTGACCTTACTTTATTTGTTCTTAACTGCATGGATTTGAGCCTTTTCTTTCCTTTCTTTGATAAGGTTGGCTAAAGATCTAAAGATTTTATTTATTCTTTCAAAAAACCAACTCTTTGATTCATTGATTTTTTTGTATCATTCTCTTAGTCTCCATTGCATTAATATCTGTGGTGATCTTTATAATTTCCTCTCTTGTACGAGCTTTGGGTTTGCTATGCTCTTCTTTTTCTAGGAGTTTGAGGTTCTGCATTACGTTATTTCTTTGACTTCTCTCTGTTTTCCTAACATGGGCATTCACTGCTGTGAATTTCCCTCATAGAACTGCTTTCATTGTCTCCCATAGATTCCTGTATGTTATACTGGCATTATTATTTACTTGTAGAAACTGTCTAATTTCTTCTTAAATTTCTTCTGTGACCCATTCATTGTTCAGCAGGGTGTTATTCAGTTTCCATGTGTCTGTGGAGGTTTTGAGGTTTCTTATGTTATTGATCTCCAATTTTATTGCACTATGGTCTGATAATATGCAGGGGGTAACTTCAATTATTTTACATTTACTTACACATGTCCTGTGAGCTAGCATGTGGTCTATTTTGTTTGTTTTGTTTTGTTTTTGGTACCGGGGATCGAACTCCAGTCCTTGCGCTTATGCAGCAGGCAGCAAAACCACTGAGCTAAATCCTCGGCGCATGTGGTCTATTTTGGAGAATGACCCATGTGCAGCCGAAAAGAATGTGTATTCTGATTTTGTTGGGTGAAACACTCTGTAAACATCTATTAAGTCTATTTGTTCAATAGCTTGGTTTAGTTCTAGAACTTCATTCTTAATTTTTTGTCTAGATGATCTGTCTATTTGTGATAGTGGGGTATTGAGGTCCCCCACTACAATTGTATTAGTGCTTATTTGGTTTTTCATGTCCATTAATATTTGTTTTGTATAGTTGGGGGCATTCATATTTGGTGCATATATATTTATGATTGTCATCTCTTCATCTTGGATTATTCCCTTTACAAGTATGTAGTGACCATCTTTGTCTCTCTTAATTAGTTTTGATTTGAAATTTACTTTGTCTGCCAATAAGATTGCTACCCCTGCTTTTTCCTGGGTTCCTGTGGCATGCAGAACTGTTTTAGATCCTTTTGCTTTAAGTCTATGAATTTCCTTTTGAGTTAGGTGTATTTCTTGTATACAGCATATTGTTGGATTTTGCTTCTTAATCCATTCAGCCAGTCTATTTATTTTGATTGGTGAATTGAGGCCATTAACATTGATGGTTATAATTGATAGATACTGACTCATCCTTGTCATGATGTTTTACTGTTGTTGGCTATTCTATTTCTTATTTTTTTCCCCTTTCCCTTTAGTTTCTTACTGGTGGCTTCCCTCTGTTGGGCCTCATGGAGTTGTGACCTTCATTGTTTTTTTCCAGGACATTGTTTAGAATTGCTTGGAGTGCTGGTTTGGTGTTCATGAAATTTCTCAGGTGTTCTTTGTTGTGGAAGTATCTAATTTCCCCATCAATTTTGAAAGATAATTTTCCAGGATACAACAGTCAAGGTTGGAAGTTATTTTCTTTTAGGGCTTGAAATACTTCACTCCAGACTCTCCTTGACTTGAGAGTTTGTGTTGAAAAGTCTGCTGTCATTCTGATGGGCTTTCCTTTGTAGGTGATTTGTTTCTTTTCTCTAACTGCTTGTAGGATTTTGTTCTTCTGTTAGGTTTCTGGGATCTTGACTATGTCTAGGTGTAGATTTTTTTCTTGATCATGGCTAGTTGGAGTTCTATATGCCTCATTTATCTGTATGTCCAATTCTCTACCTCTGTCTGGAAAGTTTTCTATTATTACTTCTGTGAACAGTTTTTTTATGTCAATTGTACTTTCTCCTGTTTTTTCATGGACTCCTATCAGTCTTATGTTATTCTTCTTTGCATCATCTAGTAGCTGCTGGATTGATTTCTTGTCATCCCTTACTATTTTTAAGAAATCTCTTTTTTCATGGTCCTTCACCGCAATCCTGTCTTCTATATCTGATATTCTATCATCAGATTCTCTTAATCTGCTGTGCATACTTTCAATGGAGTTTTTAATCTCCTGAATATCTGTTTGAATCTGTTTCATGGATTCCATTTCTTTCTTGTGCTGGACATTCATGGCTTCCAGAATATTTCTGAGCTTATCTATTTTTTTTTTATTTGTTTCTGTTCTAGAGCCTCTAATCATGTCTTTCACTCTGCTCACCATCTCTGTAGTTATCTGGGAGATTATTTCTGTTTTGAATTTTTCTAGAGCCTCATTCACCTGTTTTGTTACTTCCTGTGCTATCATTTCAGGGTGTCCAGGTGGTTGATTATCAGGCTTTTCCACTTTGTTTCCCCCAGAATTTGCCTTTTGTGGGGTGGAAGTCTGAGTTTGTGCCTTGCTTAAATGTCTTCTCATTTTTGTTTTTGGTACTGTCCTTGGTTTAATTCCTGGGTTGATATTTGAAATTGCTTATTGTAAATATCTTTGTTGCTTGTAATTAGAACCCTTATGGAATGATTGCTTCTCAGAGGTGTCTTCCAGATATAGCTCATCCTTAGGTTTTGAGTCTCTAATGACTCTGGGGCTATCTCATTTTCATTATACCAGGAAAGACCACTGACTAGATCAATCACAACACCTTAGCCCAAGTAATACAATCAGCAACAACACAGCATCAAGTACTTCTTAGAAAATGACAATTTATGAAATTTATTAATCTATCACCATTAACTGTGTGAATTAAATCAAAATGGAGGACCAACCCAACATATGTTTATAGTGAATAAACTCTTCAATGTAGCAATTTTACCCTTCAGGAGGGGGAGTTAGAAGGAGTTGGGGAGGGAGGGAATAGATAGGTAGAAGAATAGAGGAAGGTTAGCAGTGAGGCCAGAGGACACAGGCCAGAGAAGGAAAAAGAGAATAAAAGAAAAATAAAGAAGAAATCCAAATTAGGGGCAGAACAGAAACAAAAAGGGAGATGAAGAACAATGTGAGATAGCAAGAGAGTGAGTATGAGAGAGAGAAAGGAAAGAGAAAAGAAATAAAACAGAAGAGAAAAATAAAAATTTGAAAAGATAGGAAAAAAATTAAAAATAAGAGCAAAAAACCCCAATAATAATAATTTTGGAAATAAAAAATAAAAATGAAAATGAAGGGACTCCTTCAGGGTATGCCTCTGCTGTCACAATGGACAATGTGGACAGCAGTGTGCAGATATAAGTCAGTGAGTCTCAGAAAGCCAGTCACAGACCCATGGGATTCAGGCAGATTTCTGGTGGCAAGTTCCAAGTTGAGCTCCCTGTCCTCCTGTAGGGTTGAACTCTGCAAGTTTGTACTGCAGGTTCTAGTTGCCCTTCCCCTGAAGATAGTCCAGGTTCCAATGATAGGTGATGATCCATCCAACTTACCCAGTACAGTGGTCTGGTGTCCCCTGTGTCTTTGCAGTGTGGAACCAGGTAGCGGTATAGCCAAGAGGCTACAGGTGGGGCGGCGTCCTGCAGGCACCCGCATGGCTAAGTGGATCACAGCCATGGGCTTGGCCAGTAGCGAGGGGTCCTCACCTTCTGGCTGGTCCCTGCCAGTGTGCTTGGTGTGGGCTGGATGGCCAATAGTTCTATTTCTTATTCCAGCCCTTACTAAGGAAAGAAATGCTAGGGTTAGATTGACAGATGTGTTTCTACCAGTGTGAAGATGCAGAGGAAAGATGTCTGAAGGGAAAGATACTCTGGAGGCTTCCAGAAACTGAAATCTGCCTTAGTAAACTGGATTGAGAAGTGAGATATTCCACTGGAAACTAGACGATTTGAAGTGAGTTTCTGAGATCATGGAGAACATTCTAGCTCAGTGTGGCATTTGAGATTCCTTTTACTCACTTTTAAAATATGGGCATCATGAGTTAGCTATGTCTTTTAAACATACTAAGAAGGTTGGGAACTCAACTTCATTAAAAATATGAAGAATCTTTTAAATTCAAGGAGCAATATCCATTATTTTTTGTCACTAACAAGCAATTATAGAAAAAGTTCCTCAACTTCTCTTGAGTATTTGGAAAGATAAGTTAAGATACCATTTGGAAGTAAATCATTTGCTCTCCCCATTCCAAACTGGTATGAGTTAACATACTTTGTAGTAGAACTATACGATGAGGTTACAGTGAGACACATTCTAGGAATCTAACCCAATCCCATCCTTTCATCTGTGAAGAAATAGAAACCAGATAGTGCAGGACTTGCCCATGATCACACAGCTAGTTAGTGGCAGACCTGCATCTCTAGCTGAGGACATGTGACTCCAAGTCTATACTTTATACACAAGATTCATTTCTTTTTCTATAACTGCATGCTCTTTGTTGCTATTACATACAGAGTCACTGTTTCAATAAATGTGCCACGGCATGCACATATTTTTGTTTTTCCAAATTTCTGTAGTTACATAACCAGGAAAGATAAATCTGTCTTCTTTACTCCATTAAGCCCAACGCTTAGCACAGAACCTCCAATTATTTCCTCTTTGATTCTACATTTAATGCTTTTTCAGGAATAAGGGCTTTCTAGGATACCCCTGTGCCTTAGTCCAGAGAAGGGTCATACAGGCTGAGAATTCAATGACCGTGGACTTGAATTCTGGTTTCCTCACTTGCTAACTGTATTGCCCTTGGAAAAGTCATTTAGTTTCTGAAGAGATTCAGGCTATTTATTTATGGCAGTACTGTGGATTGAATTTGGCCTTCATATTGAGTTATATCCCCAGCATTTTTTATATTTTATTTTGAGACAAGGACTCACAAAGTCACTGAGTTATCCAGACTGGGATAAAACTTGCAATCCTTCTGCCTCAGTCTCCCAGAGTGCCTCTATGCCCAGTTGAAATCCCATTTGTAATTATTAAAGTTTGGATAATCACAGCTGCGTCACAGAGTCATTAAGTCATTCATTATCCTGAATATATTATATATAAAGTATTATAATGCTCAGAATTATTAGTTCTCTTTTACCTTCCTCCTTTCATTTAATTAAGCCAATGTTCTTTGTGTCATTATTATAAATAGAAAATTCATTCATGACATTGTTGGGTAGATTATCATTTTAAACAGTATATAATATTTCTAGACTATCCTAAAAAACTTAATCATTCTGCCAAAACTTTTAAGTCTAAAGTAGAACATTTCAAAACCATAGACTTTCCAGCAATATTCTCTCTGGTCACACATGAGGCAGGACCATAGAACAATTTTACTTTTAGTTGAAACCCACAGCTTCTTTTCAGCAGTAGACATTTGATGTCCTGGTACTTTTAATCCAATGAAAAAATTTAATTTGCTTCTCAATAGAAAGAATTTATAAACTGTGATATCCAGAAGCCTCCATCACAAAGTGACACAAATCATTATCATTTTAAATTTACGCTTTTGAAGACCTCTATTTACTCTGTCTCCATTTATTATGGCTTGAGTCTAGATGTTCCCCCAAACCCTCATGTGGTCATAGGTGGCTTTTTCAGAGGTGGCTGAATCTAGAGTGTGTGATGCTGGGATTAAGGGCATGTGATTACTAAACCAGTACACCAACAGGTTTGGCATCACCCTTATCCCTATAGTCTGGATAAGATAAAAGGAGCAGAAAGATGCTGTTAAGGTCCCCTTGTTGCATTTGCTCTCTTCTAACACCATGAACTGTTGCCCATATGCTATGTGCTACCCTGCCTTGGAGCCAGCTGATTACGGACTGAAAACTTTAAAAACTATGTGATAAACAAACCTTTCCTCCTTTAATTTTGGCTGTCAGGTATTTTGTCTCAGCAACAAGAAAAGTCATTAAGACAACATTTCAACATAATGTGACTAAAATGCTTGGGGACAGTGCTATCTAAAATGAATGGAGATATTTTTGGTTGTTTAATGTCATGTAGCAGAGTCACTAAATGTTCCTTCTTTTCATAGAATGTCAGTTCTGTAAGGACCTTGAGATCAGAAGAGAAAAAGAATGCATGGTGAACACATACCAAGAGCATAGATTCCACATTAATTCAAGAGTCTGGCAAGGTTGCAGGGCTTGCTACAGAAAAACAGAAAAGAAGCAGCAGGACTACTGGGTTGAGGAGCAGGGAACTTGATTAGTCCAGCTTTAGAATGCCAAAAAACCTATTTAACATTTTTGGTTTACTATTGTAAGCCACCTAGGGAAAGAATTACCCTCAATCACCTACTCTTACTATATTAAAAAGGAAAAAAAAAGACAAAATAAAAAGATTAGTACATGGGCAATCTAAGAGCTGGATCTACATAGTTTTTTTTTTGTTTGGTTTTTTATGTCTGAGGAGAGACATAAGGAAGGCAATGCATTCATTTTAGACACAGACAAAAAGGGCCAAATCTAATTGTTACTTGTTAAATACTACTAAAATAGTTGTTGGTGGAAAAAGAATAAAGTCTAAAGACAACACTATTTTTTAATTTCAAAAAAACACTAGGTGTTCCTGAATAGAAATGGCTAAACTAGCACCTGCATATTTTTTAGTGCTGAAATTCAATTTCTGAGAGAAAAATAATGTGGTGGTTGATATTAGTTATGAACTTCACTGGATCAAGGAACATCTAGAAACCTGGTAAAGCTTTATTTTGGGGTGTGTCTGTGAGGCTGTTTTCTGAGAGGTCAGTGTGTGATTCTGAGTGGCCTGGCTGGGGAAGATACACCATCGTTGTGGGCGTATACCACCCAATTGGGCAGGGACTCAGAGTCAACAAAGA
Source organism: Heterocephalus glaber (assembly GCF_053883595.1). Classification (NCBI taxonomy): domain Eukaryota; kingdom Metazoa; phylum Chordata; class Mammalia; order Rodentia; family Bathyergidae; genus Heterocephalus; species Heterocephalus glaber. Next base: position 68,467,667 of record NW_028258320.1, read on the forward strand.
AGAAGGGGAAATGTGGCCATCTCCTGGAAATGAGACATACTACTCTTCTCATCCCCATGGAAACCAGAAGTCCAGCTCTCCAAGCTTTGAGATCTCAGACTTACACTAGTGGCTCCTAAATTCTCAGTCCTTTAGCCTTAGACAGAGATTTACATCATTAGCTTTCCCGGTTGGGACCTCTGGATTTGGACTTGGCCATGTTGTCAGCATCTCAGGGTTCTCCAGCTTTCAGATAGCCTGTTGTGAGGCTTCTGAGCCACACCTTCATAATCATATGAGTATATTCCACTAATGAATCATCTCTAATATATCTATGTATCTATCTATCCATCTATCTATCTATAGCTATGCTATTGGTTCAGTCTCTCTGGAGCACCCAGATTAGCACAGTACAACCACCAAGTGCATAGGTGTTTCTGCTTTCTCTGTATCCTCAAACTCATGAAGACTGTCCTCCATTCTTCTTCAATGTCTTTGACTTCCTACCCCACACCAGTACAGGAGAAGGTTCTCCAGAATATAGGCCTCCTGGGAGATGAATCTAGGAAACAATGAACACATTCTAATCTAATCATTTTGTTGAAGTGAACTGAGGCTCACAGATAAAAGTGCTTGCACAAGGTCATGTTTCCTAGGTATCTTATGAACATCATCTCCATCAGAAGTATTTACGAACATCCTTTCTTGTGTAGGAAACTGTAATAATACAGAAATGTATATGAACTTCTTGTAAAAATATGTTAAGCCAAACTCTAGCAATGAGATAACTAATATCAATATTTCTCTTCCAAGAACCAATATGGCTTCCAATATCACTGGAATGTATTTCCTATTAAATACTGGATGAAACTATGTTACATTTTAATTAGAAATGCACATAACAAATATGTTGATGAAGAATGGAGACAGTGAGTGACTAATATGTATATTGATGTCGGTATTTGCCTTGTGCAGGAAAAACCCGGATAACATTAGAAAATTTCTCTCTATGGATGGTTTTTTTTGCAGGGAATACAAGAATTATTTTATTGTTTCTCAATATTTTATTGCTAAAGTCCATGATATAGCAAAGTTGAAAGAATATTATAATGAACACCAATATTCCCACCATCTAGCTTTGACCATTAACATTTTACTTTACTTGCTTTATAACTTATAAGTCCATCTTCCCATCTTACTATCCACCCATTATTATATCATATGTTTTGGATGTATTTCAAAGTAGGGGCAGATAACAGAGGATACAGTATTTTGAAGAAATAGAATTAAAATACAGTCTTACTCCTATAAGATTAGCTGGAAAATTTTATTAGATGTAGAAAAAAACTAAAACAAACAGAAAAGAAAACAAAGAACAAGCTTGCCTGGAATTATGCACACAGATACTAATCATCATTCACTCTTTAGGTTCTGGAAAAAGTATGCACGTTATTTCAACATTTTGTTTATCTGTATCAACCCTATAGACATTTTCAGTACTCATCCAAATGCTTGGTTCTCTGAAGACATGGCTGCCAACGGTAGAGAAATAAGCTCTCTGCTATAGATCATTAGGAAAAATTAGTTGGAATGCTATAAGTATTTTTTGTTCTTTGCTTTACACTCTAATATCCCCCTCTCAACTGTTCTTTCAGCATAGAAATACAGTGCTTTCTACACCTCACTCTGCTTATTTATAAAGTGAGGGTTTTTTTTTACTTCTTATCTCACAGTGATTCTATGAAGATCAAATGTTAAGAATAAGACAATACTGTGTAAAAGTATAGCACTTTGCACATCTGTGATAGCATTATCATCAGTAAGCACAATGCATCTGAAAGAAAACACAGCTGAGGTAATGGTTCACACAGCTACATGACTTTTTAAATCATTCAGAAAGGATCCAAAGGTTAAAGGGACAGAGTACTGGCAGTTGCCTTTCACTCTGCCCATCAGTCAGTCATCTTGCCAAGGAGCTAGAAGAACTTCGGTGTATATCACATGGACTTGTTTTCATTAGTGAGGCATTTGTTTTGGAATTCATCACAGCTTTAAAACAGTGCTTCCATTAGCTGGGCACAGCACCTGTAATTATCCATCTTATCTGACCAGTCCCAAATGATACTACTTACTGCATGCCATTTACCTTGGTGATGCTGAAAGGAGAAGAGCAAGTCATTCACTCAGGACATAAAAAAGTGTGGAGAAAGTTTATTTCTTTGAATAAACATCTAGTAATCAGCTTTCAATAAAAATTTCTGAAGCAAAATACTATCAAGTCCTTTAAATGATGGAAAATTTCCTAAATATGGGGAAAATTCTGCCACATGAATATCTAAGGTTTGTGTTTAAAGTGGTATATTTCCCATTTTTGTGCTTGGACAAACAAATTAAGAAAGTAAGGAGCAAGATCAGAACTAACTGGAGTAGCAAGGAAAGATAAAATAAGAAAAGAGGCAAGTTTATCATTAATTATTATTATTGAGAACCTGTCAGATCTCTGGCACTTTATTTTATGCTTAAATGGAATTGAAGAGAAAGATTTGAAATCACCTAGCCCTCAAAAAGCATCCATTCTACTGAAAGTCAAGTAGAGAAAACAATCAGGAGGTAAAACATTTATAAATTGTAAATGGACGGAATAGGTTGTGTCAAAAGAGAAAAAGAAGTGTAGTATACAATTTGACCACAAGTTGTACTCAACATGCGCATTGAGTCTCTTTACAAGGTACATAAAAGCACAGCAATGAAAAAAAACCCTCCAGATGGATATAAATGATTACTTCCAACATCCAAACATGCTCTTCACTCAGGAAAAGGAGAATCAGAACAGACTGGTGGTACTTATATGAGGAAGAGTCTTCTTGGCCCATGAACTCTGCCAGAGTGGTGCTGGAAGCTGGAACATGTCTTAAACATGAGACGGCTGTATCAAGTTATCCTCAGATGCCACTAAACACCAAGTATATACAAGTCCCCTAGGTTGGTTCTATATTCTTGCTGCAAAGTTCTGATCATATTTACTCTTTGGCCTTCTATATAACACACATACTGAAAAAAAAAAAAAAACTGGTCCAGAAGGGTCAAGAACTTGTGTGTCCTATTGAGTTTTCTCACTGTAATAACAATAAATTATAATCTGTGTTGACACATGTACATGTATATGTAATACACAAATATACATATATTCAATGTGTGCTTATAAAAGAAACACTGCTAAATTTGAATTTATAGCCATGCAGATATCTTGGTATTTGGGTGAAAGTTTGTATCTAATCCAATTTTACATTGCTCTAGAATTCCACAAAGGTCCTTACTATGCTATCTGGCGGCATTGCTTATTTCTCCTTTTTAGTTTACAAGTTTTGCCAAACTCTGTTGGCTCCTCACTTCTCATACCTGACTGCCCAGGGGGCGGGGCACCCGATGTTCCTCTCGGTAGACAGAGAAACACAGTCAGAACAGCAGCTCTGTTCCCAGCACACGGTTCGATGGCTATGGGCTTGGGTGCCCCCTGAAAAAGAAAACTCATTGTAAGTTTGCATTGTTGACATGACATTGCTGTTTCACTTCCCGTTTTTGCTATCCTTCACTCTGCTGAAATGTACATTCCTAGTTGCTGGGGATACACCATGCTGTCAGTTGAACACTAACTCCTGGCACAGTCTTGATGTGGAATCGGCCTTCATTTGAGTAAACGAAGGCATTTCATTGTGTTTGATGTGCAACTAGTGGGCCATAAAGTTTATGCAGCTTTTGTTGCTTCTTCCAAATTACTTCATCTCATTAATGATGTGCCACATACTTCCTTTTAGCTAATTAAGTGACTATAATTCCAAATATTCTGTTGGTATGTCTTTTTCTTTTTTAACTTACTTTTTACTATCTATATTTCAAGTGTAGAACATGATGTACATAGTAAAATCATTACTACAGTTAAGCAAATTAACATATTCATCATTCCATATAGTTACATTTTTTCCTTTGTGGTACAATACTTACAATCTATACTCTTAGTAAAATTTCAGCACACAGGGCAATATTGTCAACTTTAGCCCTTTTCTATAGTCAGCTATCCAGACTTATTCATCCTATAAAACTGCAAGTTTGTTTGCTTGACTGACTTCTCTCCATTCTCTCTCCCTCCCTTCCCTTGATGACCACAATTCCACTTTCTGCATCTATATAATTTGGTTATTTTAAAAAACTCATACAAAAAAAAGAACTCATACATAACTGAGTTAACATTAGCAAGTCTTTAGTAATTATTTATTGAAATACATATTTAATAATAACTGACCAATGTATTTGTATAAATAACAGAAATAAAGTACATTAATACAAGATAAGAATAATATTTTATTAAGTAATTACAATGGATTGTGTTTGCAAAATGCCTTTTATATATTAATGTATGTGTAAATCTTACAACAATGGAGCAAGATAAGAACCCTGAAGCAGAGGTTATAAAAACTTGCTCAATTCATGTATCTAGGAAGAACTAGTGGGCCTGGCATTTAAGCTAGGGTAGGCTACCTCCTGAGTCTGTGTTCTTAAGTACACAATGCAGCTCGTGATATGTGTGAATGTACAAAGCCACACTCCACACATGGACATATAAACATATACATAAGTATACACTTATGCATACATATACTCACACAAACACACACATACACAAACCACCCTCTTGCATGCAAACATATACATAGAATTTGGGTTTAAAAACAAAATGACTTTTGAAACAGTGAGGGTATCATTTTAACCTAGGAATGGTGGTTTTGGCTACAATATTCAAAGAACTACAGGTGAGAAATGATAGATAAATGAAAGAAACATCTCTGCATAAAGCCAAAATTTAATAAAAGAAACATGCTACAGCTTTAATTGTTAGAGCAAATTATTTGTTCAGGTTTCTTTTCCTAGCAATGATATTCAAACTTTTCAAAAGAAATATAGACATATGTAGTCATTCACCTAGAATATTCTAGAATATAGCCATTGCCAGAAAGTTTAATGAGGCATTAAAGATAAAATATGTCCCCTTTCATGTAAAACTTAGACGGAAATTTCTGGTGACAATGGTTTTATGTGGTTATAAAGCATTTCTCTTTTATAGCAACATAAATCTCATGTTTTAAAATTGTCCTCATATAGATACATTTTGGGAGTTTTCAATATAGAGGTGAAAGTGGTCATGGTGGTGGAAGCAAAGGGCATTAAAATGTTTCAAGAAAATGCTATGGGCCATGTTGTACCACTTGTATCAAGTTGCATGTTCTGTGGTTTTTATACTTTAAACCATACTCTTAATTTACCATATTTATTTTTGAAAATGTTAAGTCAAAATCAGCATAAGTACATAGATATTCTCCAATGATGTAAATATTTAGAAAATAGGCTTGTCATATTTCAAGGCTAAAAGAAAAATGCTATGTATGTTTGTAATCATATTTCTAGTCTAAACTAAAATTTATTTTAATTTAATAAATGCAAAATATATGAAAAATTCAACTGTTTAAAATATACTAAGAGAATACAAAATGAATTAAAATTTTAGATGATAGTAATATATTAGAAATATCAAAATCTTTTCTACTATATCTAAGAAAGAGATGATGATATCTACTAGCAGACAGAGGTTTCTTTGTATTGTTTTCAGCTCTGAATGAAATAACCGATGCTAGAATATCCAAAGTTATGTTGTAAAAACTTGAGTACCAAAATTACAACAGTAAATTTTAAGATTGATGAATTAAAAATGTTGAGAAACAGTATTTCTTAGTTTAGAGGATTTAGAAAAACAATAAAGATTTGGAAGTACATTAGTTGATCATGTTGCTAGGCTACTATTCTACTCTTTTTAACACAGCGGGAAAGGTTTTAGATATCAAATGCTCATGTCTAAATATCAAAACATCATTGGAAAGAAAAATGAGTAAAATGTAACTAAATTTCTGGTGAAACATGGCTTAATTATGTGACACTTTAAACTTCAGAATCTCAGCAACAGAGAGGGACAGTGCAGTAGAACATCTGGGTTGTGGAAAAGGGATTATGCCTGCATGAATGTTAATTCTATAAAATCTTCCCTTTACTAATTCTCTCACTTTTACCTTACTGCTATTGTTTAGAAAATATTCAAAAGCCTCTTTATATGATAAACCATGTAAAAGGAGAGTATAATTCTATTTTTAAAATCAATTTGGCTTAAAACTTGGTCTCTTTTTAGCTATATAAGAGTTTTCATAAAGCGATATTAGCAAAAATATGAATTATTCATTATGTTCAAAATATTAGTTACTAGCACAGTTCTTTGACGCTTCTGGAAGGATTCACATAATTTAAAAAAATTAGTTCCTAAGAAGTTGTGGCAAATATAATTTCCCATACAGGATTTAAATAAAAAGGATGGTTGATAGCACCTGAATTTTACAACAGAAAATAGCAAAATCCTACAAATAATAATATTTCCAATACCTTGATGTTTGGCAGTTGTTTTGCAATAAATACAAAACCATGAATCAAAATCTTTTCACAATAACGTAACATGTACACTGAACTGCAATTTATCATGCATTTTCCATGGCTGCCTTTAAAAGAGATAAAGCATGGGTTTGTTTGCCCCTAGCACTCGGAAACTGCGATTTACTTTTAGACATTTTTATATTTGTTGTACTGCAAAAACCTGGGCTTACACTGTGCCAGAAAACATCACTGACAGTTATGTAATTAGCAGTTTTTGTTTATTAAAAGTACACAGCACTTTTACAAAAGACTTGTTTGGTTTACTTTAGTGTGTTTGAAGTTATTGTACTCTTATTTTTGAGAGGAAAAAAATTTTATGTTAAAATATTTCCATTTTTTAAGCTGTTAAAAGACAAACAGGTTACCCAAGAAGCTTCTGGAATCATAAAGATTTTCAAGATGATAGTTCTTAAAACTCATAATAATGTGTTCTGAAAGCGAGACTGCCATTAAACCCAAGACCTGTTCCAGGAAATTGCTGGGACATGAATCACTGCAGGTTTGGAAAACACAAATGTGCAAGGCTGGCTCCATGTTTCTTCTTCATTGACCTCTCCAAGGGCAAGCAAGTTTTGTGCTTCTAGACGTCACACTAAGGCCTGTTACAGGAAACAATGCACTCAGCAGCTGAGGATTTTACAGAACTATCTGATGTTCTCAGGTTAGCCATTATAATTAAGTAAGAATTCAAAATTTTAAAAAGATGTTATGTCCTTTCTCAAGAATTTTCTAAACCTTCAGTAGTTCCAAAGTAGGGCTTGCAAATGTTTTGGAACTTATGTTTCCCTGTGTAGTTTCTTTATCCTCGAAGGCAGGCATTTTGATAGCTGCTTCCTTGTCTTACCTATAGCTTCTTCTAGAGCCCATTGCACAGGGTAAGTGACAGGATGAATGAACGAATAAATAAGCTTGTCAAAGATGTTGCTCAATGAGATAAATGTAAGACATGTCCATTTCTATCTAAATTATGGATATTTAAAGGAATAATATGACACTGGAAAATAATGACAGTTAACATGTTGAGTGATTATTTGGTGCCAAGTGCCATGCCAAGCCTTGTGCATGCATTATTGTAGGTTACTACACAGCAGTTATATTAATGATAGTTATTTTCCATTATATACAAATGAAAAAATTGAAATTCAGAGAGGTCAAACGACATTCTTAGGTAACACAGAAATTGGAGCTCAGATCTGATTTAGATACCTAATTATAAAATGTTACTAGAAAATATAATTTAAGAAACCAAATTGTCCCTCATTCTCTCAGCTTGCTTGTTAACAGAAGAAATCAACTTAGAATTCCAGTTATAAAAATTATATACATAAACCTGTCCTATTTCTGACCTCTATTTCAAACATTATTGAGTCCTAGGCCCAGGTTTATCACTATTTAGCTGTGTGGTCCTGGGAATGTTATTAAATCGATTGCTTCAAAGGAAGAAAAAATAGGCAGGTTGGATGATATTTAGGGCCTTTTTCTTCTTTAATATTCTGTGATTATAATTCACTGATATCCCACAGAATCTGTGATACACTAAATCACAATACAATGCCAAGTTATAGTGAATTTTTAAAAAGTTATAGTGAAATTTAAATTTTCTAATACTTTGTAAGTTTTTCCCTTGATCAGATACTTTTAAATGGCACATCAAATTTTTAAAGAACATACCATATAATGAATATATCATAGAAGACTAAATGGCCACCATCGCATGCCAAAAAAGCAATTAGAAAATTGAATCAAGGAATTAAGGATTAATGTGGATACGTCATACCTGTCAGCAGTAATAAGTGTTTTGACAGGAACAGAATAAAGTCTGACAGTAAGCACAAATACTAATCTAATATATGAGTGGAATATTAAAAATGCAAACAACTGCACATTAATCACTCTTACATTTCCCTTCTGAAACACATTTAATGCTATTCTTACCAAACCCATCTATAAATAATCTTTTTTTAACATTTGCATGACTTGGTATTTCCAGGATAATGAGTGTTTATATTGACATGAAATTTCGTTTAACTAAAATTTAAATTAACTGAATTAATTTACTCAGCATCAAATTAAGTCACTCCTGTGGCTTGGATCACAGTTAATCAAGTGTGTTGATTTTACCTGATCAACAAATACCAAGATTCCAGATTTCAAGCAACAAATTCTCTTGATTTTATTGTTTAGACTTAGGAAGAAATAAAAGTGAAAGTCTTATTCTTTCCTTATTTACTTTTTTGTTTACATGAAAGATAAAAGGGAAACTACATTAGCTGGTTTTACTCAATAGAAGAATTCATATTAATAAAAGAAATTAAGCTAATGGACACTCTCAAAACAGGGTTAAACTACATTAGAAGCCAATTCAAAGAGAATAAAGCAATACATGTGGGAATGGGTAAAGCAATAAAATAATATTCATAGAATTGATATGCTGCTCCTGAGGTTCTGAAGGTATTACAAATGTAAACTATTTTCATATCATACTGCATATTTTTCCATTGCTAAAATGCCTCCATATTCAGTCTCTGTTCTTACTACACACATGCATATGCACAAAACATAAACACATATTGAAGGTCTATAGTGTTTTATAATACCTGGCTTAACTAACTCTTGCTGTTATTTTAACTGTATGGTAGTGACTTGGAGAATGAAGAGGATGGATTGTGATAAGGAGCAACAGTTTTACTACCTTTTCAGCAAAGGTACTGAAGTCCCAGAAAGTAAAATGAGGTGTTACTATCTACATTTGAAATTTCATATAGCGTGAATTTGTCAATAACTATGAATAGGAGGTAACTTTGCAAAGATTTTCTTTTAAAGTTGATTCCTAATAGCATTTTTAAAATTTGAAATAGATTCTGTATGAAGTAATTGCCATAATTAGGTTTTATACATTTCTTCACAGTTCAATGGAAAAAAGTAACTTAGCCACTGTGTTTTGTGTGTGAATTTCACAACTGAGAGTCTATCTTCTGTTCTTGAAAATATTGCTCAACCCACTGTAGACAGGCAGGTCTGCGGATGTGGTCCCAAGGTCTCCGGTTGTGCTGAAAACAATGAATCAGCCCGCTGCAGACAGGCAGGTCTGGAGACGCAGTCCCGGGGTCACTAGTCACGCTGAAAACAACGAATCAGCCCATGCCCCAGGAGCAATCCACTGGACCGCCCCCCCTCCACGCCCTGCTCCTTTGGCCTGTTCTCTGTACAGCTACCTGGTTCCACACTACAAAGACGCAGAAGACACTGGACCACCAGACCACTGTACTTCAGCTAATCAAGTTCTCAGCATTTAAAGAATTCCTGCCCAGAGGTAGGGGCTTCTGAGACTCTGTCCCACTGCTCCTGGTCCAGAGGAAGGGGCTGCTTGGCCACCATCCCTCCTGCTGCTCCCAGCCCAGAGGAAAGGGCTTTTGGCCTGCTGGCCATCCTGCTGCTCCCGGGCCAGACGTAGGGGCTTCTGAGCCCCCGTCCCACTGCTCCTGGTTCAGAGGAAGGGGCTTCTGGGCCACCATCCCTACTGCCACTCCCAGCCCCTGGCACACCTCTCCCAGCTCAGAGGATGTGAGCTGTGTGGACGCCAACAGCACCCACCTGCCCTCCCCCAGTTGAAATGAGAAAACACATAAATAAGTCTCAAAACCAGACTTCCAGATCACCTACAGCAACCCCAAAGGGAAATGAGATGGAACACTCCGATACTCAACCACCTGGACCCACTGAACTGGCAACAAAAGGGGATCTGGAAAAAATGAAATCAGAAAGAATTTCTCAGATAACAGGAGAAGTTGTGCTCCTAGTGCAAGGCATGATTAATAAATCTAGAGAGGAGCTCAGGAACATGATGGAATCCCAACATAGGAAACCAATGGAATCCATAAAACAGATGCAAATAGATTTCCAGGAGATGAAAAACTCCATTGAAAGTCTACACAGCAGAATGAGCCAATGTGAGGACAGAATTTCAGATACAGAAGATAAGATTGCAATTAGTGACCAGGAAAAGAAAAATTGCTTCAAAATTATAAGGGAACATGAGAAATCAATCCAGCAGCTGCTAGACGATGCAAAGAAGAATAACATAAGACTGATTGGAGTCAATGAAGAAACAGGAGAGAGTGCAGACAACATAAAAAAAACTCCTCGCAGAAGTAATGGCAGAAAACTTCCCAAGCAGGGGAAAAGAACTTGACATACAGATAAGTGAGGCATATAGGACTCCATCTAGCCTTAATCAAAAAAAGTCTACACATAGGCATATAATTGGTAAGATTCCAGAAACTCAACAGAAGAACAGAGTTCTACAAGCAGTCAGAGAAAAGAAACAAATCACATACAAAGGAAAGCCCATCAGAATCACAGCAGACTTCTCAGCACAAACCATCAAGGCAAGAAGAGCTTGGAGTGACATATTCCAAGCCCTAAAAGAAAACAGCCTCCAACCCAGATTGATGTACCCTGCAAAACCATCTTTCAAAATGGATGGAGAAATAAGATACTTTCATGACAAAGAGCACCTTAGGAACTTTGTGAATACCAAACCAGCACTCCAAATAATTTTACACAATAGCCTAGGAACAGACATTGAGGATCACAACCCTAGAAAGCAAAGCAGAATGAACCCATCTGGCATGACAAGAAATTAAATGTAAAGGGGGAAAACCCAACAAAAAGAAAAAGTCATGGCAATGACAAGTCAATACGTTTCAGTTATAACCATCAATGTTAATGGTCTCAATTTACCAATCAAAAGAAATAGACTGGCAGAATGGGGCAAGAAGCAAAACCCAAGAATATGCTGCATACAAGAAACACACTTAATTCAAAAGGAAACTCACAGACTGAAACTTAAAGGGTGGAAAACAATACTCCATGCGACAGGAACCCGAAAAAAAGCAGGAGTAGCTATCCTCTTTGCAGATCAAGTAGATTTCAAACCAACACTGATTAAGAGAGATGAAGAAGGACACTACATCCTTGTAAAGGAAAAAATCCAAGAGGAAGAGATGACAATCATAAATATCTATGCACCAAACACTAGTGCACCCAACTATATAAAACAAATACTAACAGAAATGAAAAGTCATATATACACTAATACAGTTGTAGTGGGGGGACCTCAACACCCCACTGTCACAAATAGATAGATCAACTAGACTAAAAATAAGTAATGAAATACTACAACTCAATCGGACTCTTGAACAAATGAATTTAACAGATGTTTACAGAGTCTTCCACCCCCACAAAATCAGAATACACATTCTTCTCAGCTGCACATGGGTCATTCTCCAAAACAGACCACATACTCACACATAGAACATGTTTAAGTGAGTGCAAAGGAATTGAAGTTATCCCCTGTACATTATCAGACTATAGTGAGATGAAATTGGAGATCCATAGCAAAAGAAACTCGAAAAATTTCATAAACACATGGAAATTGAACAACACACTTCTGAATAGACAATGGGTCACAGAGGAAATTAAAGAAGAAATCAGACAGTTCCTTCAATTAAATGACAATGACAATACAACATATCGGAATCTATGGGACACAATGAAAGCAGTCTTATGAGGGAAATTCATAGCAGTGAATACGCATATTAGGAAAACAGAACGAGCCCAATTAAACAACCTGATGCTGAACCTCAAGTTTCTAGAAAAAGAAGAGCAGGACAACCCCAAAGCTCATACAAGGGAGGAAATTATAAAGATAAGAGAAGTCAATGCAATGGAGACTAAGAGAATGACACAAAAAGTCAATGAAGCCAAGAGTTGGTTCTTCGAAAGAATCAACAAAATTGACAAACCATTAGCCAACCTTATCAGAAAAAGGAAAGAAAAGGCTCAAATCCATGCAATTAGGAATGAAAAGGGTAAAATTACAACAGACCCAGCAGAAATCCAGAGGATCATCAATACCTACTTCCAGAACCTATACGCCAATAAGATGGACAACACAGAAGAAATGGACAGATTCCTAGATACATATGAATTACCAAAGTTGAATGAAGAAGACCTAAAAATTCTAAACAACCCAATATCAACCAATGAAATTGAAAATGTAATTAAAAACTTATCAACTAAGAAAATCCCGGGCCCTGATGGCTTCACTGCTGAATTCTACAAGACATTTAGAAAGGAACTACTGCCACTACTGTTTAAGCTCTTCAATGAAATTGAAAGGGAAGCAATACTCCCAAATTCATTCCTGGAAGCAAGCATCATGTTGATCCCCAAAGCAGAGAAAGACCCAACCGAAAAGGAGAACTATAGGCCAATCTCACTAATGAACATAGATGCAAAAATCCTTAATAAGATAATGGCAAATAGAATGCAGAAGATCATCAAAAAGATCATACACCCTGATCCAGTGGGATTCATCCCAGGGATGCAGGGATGGTTCAACATATGCAAATCAATCAATGTAATACACTACATCAATAGAGCCAAGGACAAAAACCATATGATTATCTTCATAGATGCAGAAAAAGCATTTGACAAAATCCAACATGCATTTATGATAAAAATCCTTCAAAAAATTGGAAGAGATGGTCTCTACCTCAAACTGATAAAAGCCATCTATGAAAAACCAACAGCCAATATCATACTAGATGGTCAAAAACTGCACACTAAAATCAGGAACAAAACAAGGATGTTCACTATCATCACTCTTGTTCAATATAATTCTGGAAACATTAGCCATGGCAATTAGACAAGAGAAAGAAATAAAAGGAATAAAGATAGGAAATGAAGAAGTCAAATTGTCATTATTTGCAGATGACATGATACTGTATATAGAAGACCCCAAGAACTCCACCAAAAGTCTTCTAGACTTAATAACCAAATTCAGTCAAGTAGCTGGTTACAAGGTCAACACATAAAAATCAATTGCTTTCCTCTACACCAATGACAGACTCACTGAGAGAGAAATAGAGCAAACAATTCCTTTCACAATAGCATCCAAAAAACTGAAATGCCTAGGAATCATCCTAACGAAAGAAATCAAAGACCTCTTCTCTGAAAACAATAGCACTTTGAAAAGAGAGATTGAAGATGATATCAGAAAATGGAAAGATATCCCCTGCTCCTGGGTAGGAAGGATTAATATAGTGAAAATGGCCATACTTTCAAAACTGCTATATAAATTCAATGCAATTCCAATTGAGATCCCAGCAGCATACTTCATGGACCTTGAGAAAACAATCCAAAAATTTATTTGGAACAAGAAGAGACCCAGAATAGCAAAAGCAATTCTAGGTAACAGAGACATGGCAGGGGGTATCACAATCCCCAACCTGCAACTATACTACAAAGCTACTGTGATAAAAACAGCATGGTACTGGCAAAGAAATAGAACTGAGGACCAGTGGAACAGATCAGAAGATGCAGAAACAATGCCAGACACACTCACCCATCTCATCTTTGACAAAGGAGCCAAATACCCTCACTGGAGGAAAGATAGCCTCTTTAATAAATGGTGCTGGAAAAATTGGGCTTCAACTTGCCAAAGATTAAAACTAGACCTATATCTCTTGCCATGCACTAAACTAAAATTGAAATGGGTTAAAGATCTAAATACTAAAGTAGAAACGCTGAACCAGTTGGAACAGAGGTTAGGTAGAACTCTTGAAGACATCAGTGGAGGAAAAGATTTTATGAACAAAACCTCAGTTGCCCGTGAACTAGCAGAAACAATCAACAAGTGGGATCTCTTCTTATTAAATAGCTTCTGCACAGCAAGAGAAGCCACCAGCAGTGTGAAGAGACAACCCACAATGTGGGAAAAAAATCTTCACCTGCTCTTCCTCAGACAATGGTCTACTATCTTGAATCTACAAAGAACTTAAAAAGATCAGACCTCCCAAATTTAAAGACCCAATCAAAAAATGGGCATCTGAAATGAACAGACATTTCTCAGATAAAGAAGTAGAAATAGCAAATAAATACATGAAAAAATGTTCTACATCACTGGTCATTCGAGAGATGCAAATGAAAACAACCCTGAGATTCCACTTCACTCCAGAAAGAATGGCTGCTATCATGAAATCAACCAATAACAAATGCTGGCGGGGCTGTGGGGAAAGAGGAACCCTGGTCCACTCCTGGTGGGAGAGTAGACTGGTGCAACCACTGTGGAAATCAGTACGGAGATACCTCAAAGTACCAGGACTGGAAGTCCCATTTGACCCCACTATTCCACTGCTGGGGATCTTCCCCAAAGAATTAAAGGATCATAACACAGTGATATATGTGCACCCATGTTTATAGCAGCACAGTTTGTGATAGCTAAAACTTGGAAACAGCCCAAATGCCCATCAACTGGAGACTGGATAAAGAAAATGTGGTTTTTTAATAAAATGGGGTACTACTCAGCCATAAAAAATGAGAAATTGGAGACATTTATAGCTAAATGGATGCACATTGAGGTGATACTCTTAAGTGAAATAAATAGGACACACATGTATAAATACCGAATAGTTTCTCTGGTGTGAGAAACTGAAAGTGTAAATGGGGACTAAGATGCATGAAAGGTAATGTGAAATAGGAAGAAAAGAGGCAAAGGGGAAGGAAATGGGAGGGGTAGGGGAAAGGATAGAAGGGAATGGGATTAATATGAGAAAATGGAAAAATGGGAACATAATCTTTGTAAATAGAGAGGAATGGAGGGGTTGAAGGGAGGGCTGGGCAAGGGTGAAAAATAAGAACCAAGACAGACTATGTAAAGTTGCAAATTTCCAATGATGAATGTCATTATATTGTATACCTAAAATGTACCAATGATTAGAATGAATAATCGATAATGCAAAATAGGAAGAAAAGTTCCAAAGGGGTAGGGGTAGTGGGAGGGGCAGTGGAAAGGAAAGAAGGGAAAGGAAAAATGATGAGAAATGGAAAAAATGGAAATAAAGTCTTTGTAAATAGGGAAGGGTGGAGGGGGTGAAGGGAGGGCTAGGAATGGGGAAAAAATAAGAACCAAGATGCATCATGCAAAGGTACAAGTTCCCATTGAGAAATTTAATTGTGTTGTATACCTAAAATGTACCAATAGAAGAATTTAAGAAAAATAAAAAGAAAATATTGCTAAGTGCGAGAGAAAAACATACCTACCAAATCAGTCAACCTCCCATCTTATTCATACTTGATTGTGCTTCTTTTCAGGCCATTCCAGCCAACCAGATCACCTGCCATTCTTGGAAGAAGCCATCCCAGGTCACGCTGGGCCCCTCTTGCATTTGGTTACTCTACTTTATGTCAATAATTTTAGAAATAAATTACTTTTCCTTTTGTACCAATTAAGAGAATGTATAATGTAGTGGTGAAGAGAACACTTCTTAGCATCCAGCTAACTGTGCTCAAAGCTGGTCTTTTATTCAAGTGTAAACTTGATCAAATCACTTAATTTCTCTGTGCCTCAAGTATCTCAACTGCAAATTGGAACCAAAAATTACTTACTCATAGTACTCATAGTACTCGTAATATTATTATGAGAAATAAGGGAGTTTACCTACATACACAGGAACACGTACACACACCAACACTACAAATATACAGTAAGTATTTAGTAAAAATCACCTATTATTATGTCATCCCACCCAGCTCTCACACTGCTTTAGAATTGTTCTCTGTTCCATCTGAAGATGCTAAACTCAAAACTCAGCTGTTTGAGGACAGAGGCCATATTTTAAAAATTTCTCTTAGTGGCTTTAAATGAAGAAATTCATCTTCAAGGAGAGAATCCTGTTGATGGCTTACAGAGTGGAAAGGAGCTGATCCTACTGCCAACCTTCAAGCAATGCGACCACTGAGTATCTGCCTACATTTCCCACTTTTACTCCTGTTTGATCTGTGAGCTCTATGTGCTTCACAGAACAGACTTTTCCTGGTACCTAACATCAAAGTGTTCAATATGTTTTTCTTGAATGAGTAGGGATTAGTCTCTTCCTTTCAAATTGTGCATAAAGTATGCCTTTAAACTTTGTGGCAGAAAGTTATGAATAGAGCCTTAATCTAGAGCAGATACCTGTAAACCAGTAGGAAAGTTAGAAAATTAAGATATTGATATTAATCTCTAGGCTGTTCTACTCGAAAATCTATTATGCCTTAGAACAAAATGTCACTTTAGGAACATAGCTGACAGATAAATTCTATTTAAAAGTTAAATGCACTACCTCCTAGAATAGAGTGCCACCTAGGCATAGCTCCCACTCTTTTGGAGCATCCTTCCAAGCTGACCTCTACTTACGTGAATTCCAGCTGAATGCTCTGTGTGCACTGAGCCCTGGGGACAGGGGTGGAGGGAGCCAGAGAAGGTATGAGGGGTTTGGGAGAAGAAATTTATTCTTAGAGAATGCCCAAGAGTTCATTGGGAGAATGCAGCAGGATGAAATTTTTGGAAGAAGGAAGAGCCTGAACAAAGAGGTACAAAGGCAGATGGTTTGGTGGGCAAATTGTTAGAAGCTCACTGGGGACAGAGACCAGGAATTGTTCTGTAGAAAGGAATAAAAAGCCAGAGAGGAAGATTGAGGCTTCTGGGATGTTCAGGTCCTTCATCAGCCTCCTTTCACTCTTTCTAGACATGACTAAGATTACCACTACCTGCTTAAAATGTCCTGCAGAGATGCTGGGATGGAACCTGTTAAGAACCGCACTCAGTGGTTCTTTGTGCAACCTTCGTTGAGACATGATGCAGATTATACCAAGCTGACACTGCAATCCTGTCTCTGTCCGGAATACACAGTGCTCTTATATTAGACTACTGGTCAAATTTGTTAGACTGAGTACACATTGAATTAAAACATTTGTTCCAGAAATTTCAATCATAGAAGTAAATCAGGAAGCACTGTGAAACCTGTCCGCAGAAAGAATAAAAATGCAGATTTGGCAATATTCTTAATATTGGCAATATTCTTAATTAATTAACAGATCCACAGCATATTAAATGACTTTCTATTATAATTATACCAATCACAGTCTTATAAGAAACAAAGCATCGACAAAACTCTGAATTAAAGATCTTATCTGACTTCTTACAGAAATGTGTGTAACACACAGCCCCTACCTGGCTCCCTCAGAGAATGAGCCATTACGGATGGCACAGTTTTCCCAGAATGGTGAACATCAGCCCTACAAGTATGGTTTTGGTATTTTTAAAAATTAGTGTGTTGGGGCCAGGGATTTAGCTCAGTGGTTTCGCTGCCTGCTGCGCAAGCGCAAGGACCCAAGTTCGACCCCTGGTACCAAAAAAAAAAAAAAAAAAAAAAAATTAGTGTGTAACCACTTAAAATAAATATCCCAATTTCTGCTTCTCAACTAGACTATAATATATTTAGCGTAATTTAATAGTCTTGATACTCCATAATCAACATTATAGATATTAGTTTTTACAGTATGCTAAAGATATATAAAACTGCTAATATCATAGGAATAAACGTGCTTATAGTTGGATATCTAGGGATTTCTTTCCTTCTCTCCCCTTTGTCCTGCCCTATAGGCCACCAATGTCATATTGCTTGCTATTCATTTGTTTCTTTATATAAAGCAACCTGGATTGTGCAGCTGCCATTGGATACCTTAACTGCTTTTCCACAACGCACATGAATGGAGCAAAGATTGAAATGTGCTTCCTAGGGACTTTATTATTTTTCACAATATTTTCTTCCTTGTTGCTGTGGGTGTGCTGTGATCTCTTAGCATCACTCAAACTGCTGCCTAATTTCAGTGCTACTAAATTAGTAGACCCCAGACATCATCTTGACAGTTTGTAACAATCCTCCCATGTTCCTTGAAGTTTGTGGGCAGATTAGCATTTCTAATTTCAAGATTTTGACAACAAAGTTTGGAAATAATCTTATTGTAAAAGAAATACTTCATTAGACCCAAATCACTTTATTGCATGTGAAGGAGACTTGGGTTCAAATCTTAAGAGATCTTGGGCATATTATTTAACTTTTCTGTACTTCAGCACACCATGTGGAAAATAGAGATTACAATACCAATTTTGCAAGGTTATACTAAGGATTATAAAGGCATATATGTGAATAAAATACTTGGTACAGTACCTGGCAAAAAGTAGATGTTTAAATTTTATATTAGGTCAAACTATTTCAAATGTGATTTCATTCTTTCACACTTGGTCCCAAAGTATGGTGCATGTATCCTAGTGTCTGTGCACCGAAATTGGAACCAAGTACCATGTTCATATATTAGGGTTTTGTAAAGAAGATGATTATTGATCAAGGCAAATGTAGAAGGTTGAGAGGTAAAAGTTATGCAAAAAGATACACATTCTACTCAAACCTTTCTGCTTGCACAGGAAAGAGAAAAATATTTTCTGGATGGCTATGCTTAGCATGGCTTTTAGTGTGTTCTTTAGTGCCTCTGTATGACCCAGGAAGCCTCTTGGCCTGCTGGTCCTCTTTCCCACTGGTTGCTAAATTAAAATGTCCTTCATTTTGTAAGCAAGTGGGCTGGGGCGGGGGGGGGGGGATTACCAGAAAGACAATAGAAGGCAAAGGATGCTTTTACACTTTTAGCAGGATTGTGGGAACCTTTTGCAGAAATTCAGGTCATTCCCAGGGTCTCTTGAACTCACAAGACAGAACTTGTGACCTCTGTCCATGACCTGAAATGTGTGGAGTCCTCCTATGGCCAAATATATTTGCATAGTATCTTTTGGTCTTTTTCTCAAATGATTTGTGTAAACCCAATTACTTCGTCAGAGGTTGCTTTAGAAAGTGAAGTATGGGAGAGTGAATAAAATATCTCTCCAAATTTGTTTTTTTCCCAAAACTCCTTTTCAGTCTGACTAAAAATTAATGGTCAGAGTCTGTGTAATGATCCTTCCCCTGGTTTTACTGATGCTGCTTTACCAAATCCCACTTGGTGCTAGTAATTTTCTAATTGATTAAGCCTGGAGGAGCCTTCTGTCATTGGGTGTGGCCCACTGCACACATCTGGCTCACTGGGTTTTCTTTAAAGAGGATGGCAGGAAATTAAAATACCCACAGTACAAACAGATAGAAATAGGAATGCAAATCTTGCTTGTTTTCCCCCTTGGTCTTTGTAGTGGGTTAAATAATTTCCCCCCAGATTTCACATCTTTTCACCACCTCAGAATGTGACTTTGTTTGGAAATAGCTTAAATTAGTTAAGACGTCATACACACTGGATTAGGGTAGGCCTCGTGTCTATTTAAGAGGAGAGGCCACATAGGAATGCTATTGGAAGAGAACATCACATAAAAACAGGCAGGGATTGGAGAGAGGTGCTCACAAGGCAAGAAACACGAAGGTTTTCCAGACACCACCAGTAGCTAGATGAGAGGCAAGGTAGAAATCTTCCCTCAGCTCGCCAGAAGGAAGCCACTCTGCCAACACTTCTGTTTCAGACTTCTACCCTCCAGAACTACCGTTTCAAATCATCAAGTTTGTGGTATTTGTTATGGCAGCCCCTGAGAACTAACAGTTTCCCTAGTCACAAACCAAACCCTAACAGAATGGCTAGGGAATACAGATTACTTACTAGCATTTTCTATTGTGTTGGAAATGGTCACACAGTGTAATAGTGAAACTATGACTAATCCTAATACCTCAGCATATTTTCAGGTAATTCAAGTCACTTTCATTTCAAAAGTAAGTACATGTCACATAGAATAGCAAAGATCAGTCAATAAAGCCACCATAGGTATGAGAGCTTTGTGGTCATTATATAATTAATGATATTCATAAAATGGGAAATAGTCATAATTGTTTCTTAGGATATACACATAGTCTATGTTCTATGTCAGCTTCCCTAGCAAACAGTCTGAAGTGCCAAGGTTTGTACACTTGTTGGGAAGTATCTTTAGGAACAATATCTGTGTAGGAAGACAGAAGCCGAGCTGGTGAAGGGAGAAGCTCGCCTGTCATGTGGAAGCCTGTGCCTTGGTAGAGTCTTTCTTCTGAAGATGCCTGAGGCTCTCCAAGGATGAAGGCTGTTCCCAGGGACGGTGCAACACCAGGAGAAGCAGCTTTTCTAGAGAAAGATGCTGAGCTATGAAGATGAGAGGTTCCTTCCTAAAGGTAGGATCTGGGCAGCACAACCCAGCCCCGCTATGGCATTATTATGGTAAACTAAATAAAATAATTATTTTAAAATAAAAATGTCCTCCTTAGCTAAGAAAGTGACTTTGGCCGGTCCCAATAATACATGCTGTGCTATATACTTGTGAAACATTTACACATTTATTTTTCACAGGGTTTTGTGGAACTGCTGTATTACTGCCATTACTAATCTTTCCAGAAAAGTGCTTATACTTCAGGACCATAATCTTCCTCTTTAATTTTCTTAACTTTACTAGCAACTCTGATGGTGGATTTTTCTCAAAAAAAAAGGTAAAATTATTTTTTTAATACCAACACCCTGGTTAAGTCAATAGTGTAAAGAACTGAGTAAGCAGTATTCACTATTTTATTTTTCACGCTTGGTATTCAAATCATTCAATGTATCTTACTTTTTGTTAAGTCATGACGCTTCCAGAGAAAGAGGTCATCCTTATTTTCATGCAGCTAGATGGATGAGATCATTAATTAATCTTATCCAGGTTCTATCAGTTTCAAAAGGAATAGCACAGGATATACTAATTTATTCCATTTGCCTGCTAAGTCATATTCTTTTAGGAAACTGCAACATTTTATAATTTTTCTATAACAACAATAATAATAACGATGAGGATGCAACTAATATTTATTGACATTTATTTCTTGTTGGGCAAAGGGAGTAGTTGAACTGGACAGTTTCTGGACAGTGTTAGCTTCTCCGAGTAGTAGCAAGATTACAAAATTTTTCTAATCCCAAATATGATTAGATCATATTGGTTGTAAAAAAAAAATACTGCCACAAAGCAAATGAAACTCTTTAAGGAGAAGACTTCCATTTTCAATTTGTGATAAAGATTGGTTTCTATCACAGCAAGGCAAAAAAGATACACTGGGGTAGAATTCATAACCTTGAGAGTTTGTCTATGGTAGGGGGTAGCAGGTAAGGTACAAGGTGACAACACTGTAGTCCTACAGCGTGAACAGCACATCAGAAAAAAAATAAAGAGGCTTTCCTAATATAGAGTTCCAATTTGGCACTAGTGACCTGTCTCCTGGGAATCTTTCTTTGTTCAACGCAAGAACTAATCATGTTACTTAACTCAACTGGTTGACAGGGGAAAGGAATAAAACAGCAAACATTTTAATTTGGTTTTCACCAGCAGAGCGCTGAATGGGAAAGTGATAAGAATCCTCAGAATAGTGATCGTGCTCTTTTAGAATTTATAACACTGGACAAAAATAATTCATTCATCCTACAGATTCTTAAGTACAAGTGTTGGGACGAGTGTTCTAGGAATTAGGCATAAAATAGTGAACATGGCAGACAGGATCTTTTCCTTCGTAGAAGTGAAAATGATAATGAACACACATAGCATGATATCAAAGAAGAAGAAGTGATAAACAGTATCCTGGAGCAGGTTAAGAGGAATCATGAGTAATAGTGGTACTGTGTTGGAGTGGGCAATCAAATAAGGCCTCCCAGAAGTGGAATTTGAGTTTGAGTATGACTTGAATAAACAGGGGGAGTGAAGCCAGGTAAAGATCCAGAAACCAAGGAGAAGTAGTGATAAAGGCAAAGTCCCCAAGGGAGGATTGGGACCTGCCCATTTAGGTACCAGTAAGAAGATTAGTAAATTGACTTGGGAAATGTAGAATGTGTCAAAACCTATTGTCTTGAAGTTGAAACATAGATGCATGTGTGAGTGCATTTGCTGTTGTGACTGTTTTCCTTAGATACAGGATTGGAGTAGAGAAAGAACGGAGCAAGAATGGCTCTAACCATTTTCATAATAATGAAATGTGAAAGGAACACAAGATAGAGACAAGACTGTTCCAGATATAACCAAGGAAATATAAATAGGTTCAAAATAAGAATAAGAATATGAAAGTGGTCACCACTAAAAAGTGGTAAGGTCTATGGAGTAGAGGTCCCAGTGGAGATTACAGTGTCTTTGAAGCAGAAGTTATTAGAGTAAGTAAGCTGGAAATACTGAGGGTAGAGCATAGTACAAGAGAGATAAAATCCAGTATCTAGAGGTAGAGGATGGCGTGAGCATCACAGAACCTAGTAGAGCCCACATCCTGCTTCCAAGTCGAAGGGCCATAGGACCACCACTCAAGAGAATTGCAGGGGAAGTTTTGCTTCAGGGAACAGGTAGGCTTCCATTAAAGCAAAATAATACAGATGACATTTCTGTTGGTTGAAGAGAATGAAAATCTAGGTCTTTGCCTAATGACAGACCATAAGTTCTGAAAGTAAAGTGGCAGTAACTCAGGGGAAAAGCAGGAAGTAGGCAATCAGGTCAGAGGAGGAGAGGGACTGAGCCTTATATATTCAGACAAGTATACGAGAACTTAGGAAACTGGGCTTCAAAAAGTCTAGGGAAAAAATCCCAGTTATAATTTCGTCACTAGAAAATCTAAAACATGGTGCAAGGAATAGGAAGATTTAAAATATGCTATCAAAATAGAACAAAAATGAAAAAGAAGGAATGGTGTAGCTGCAGAAAGTAGTTCCTAATGTGAGGGCAATGAGAAAAGCTAGAGTGCACACCCTCAGTCTCCACAGTCCTACAGGGGGTGTGGAGGGGTGCAAGTTCTCAGAGTGGACCGAGGATGTCGGAAGTGCTGGCATGTGAAAGGCAGCTCTCTCCGAGAGTATAGGGACAGCACCAGGTCCAACCATGCTTCAGAAGATGGTCAGGCATAGGCAGTATATTATGGTCCAGAAGTGCAGTGCTCTGGAAGTACTGAGGTAGGCAGTTGGTACGGAATGAAAGAATGGTTAAAAGAATGGGCTCTACTACAATTCCACTTAGATTCAATCCTAATTCCCCACTTACTGTTTGAACATGGACACATTTCTTAACTTTCTGTGCCCAGTGTCCTCATCTGTCAAATGAAAATAATTGTTGCCATCTACTTCGTTGGTTCATTCTGAACATTAAATAAATTGATGCAAAACAATGAGGATGCTCCATGGCATGGGATAAGTGTTTAATAAGTGTTAGCCATTGTTATTTTGCTTTGTCATTGTTAACAAGTTGTTTAACTTACTGCCCATTTTCACTATGAGAATAATACATTTAGCATAAATCTTCTGATTTATATTGGGAAACCCGAGGGGCATATATGTGGTTATGGTGTGACACAGACTTAAGGAAGCTCATGAAGCAGGTTCTAAATTTAACACACTATAAATAGCAAAATGGAGTTTGAATCCTGACTCTACTACTTACAGATTGTGTGACTAAGGCAATTGGTCTAATTTTTCTAACTGTAAGTCTTTTCAGTTCTTAAAAGAAAACAATAATGAGGTCAATAACTCATAGGGTTTTCCAATGAGTAAATGGGACAACTTATAGAAAGCACCTGGTATATTTTGTGCTGTGTTAGTTACTTTTCTCATTGCTGAGACAAAAATGCCTGACACCCAAATTTAAGGGAGGAAAGGTTTATTTAGCTCACAGTTTGTAGAGGTTTCAGTCCATAATCAGCTGGCTCCAAGGTAGGGTGGTGAGGCAGGAGAAAGAGTTCATGGTGGCAGCAGGTGGTAGCAAAATCAATAAAGGACCTTAACAGCTTGTTTCTGCCCCCTTTATCTTATCCAGGCTACTTGGAGCCCATAGAACTCACACCCTTAATCCTAATGCTCTTGAGCATGGCACTGCACCATGAATCAATTCCAGCATCACACACTCTAGATCCAGCCACCTTTGAAAAAGCCCCACCTCTGACTGCATGAGGCTTTGGGGTGACATCTAGACACAGCTATAACATTCTACCCCTGACCCCTCAAAGACACATGCACATCCCTTTATGCAAAAAAACATTTAGTTCATCTCCAAAAGTTGCCAAAGTCCTAACAGATTCAGCATTGCTGAAAAGTCCAACTCCAAAGTCTCCTCTGAGATTTAAGCCAAACTCTTAGCTGCAAGCCTCTGTACAAATGAAAAGAAAGTTAAATACTTCCAAAATTTAATAGCACAAGATAGATATTTCTATTCCAAAAGTTACAAACAGGGGGGTAGCAAGGAATGAGAACAAAGAAAGCCCAAAATCCATCAAGGCAAACATTAAATTCCACAGTTCCACTTTTAGCATTCCTGGGAATCTGTGGCAAATTGTGAACTCCAAAGGACTTGGGTGGCTCCACCCCTTCAGCATTGCCAGTGGTTGTAGCTCCCATAACTTCCCTCTAGGGCTGGCTCTGCTCCGTTTCTCCTCAGATGATCCATGTTCCTGGCTTCTCCAAACTTCTGGGGTCTCCACTGCACCTTCAGCTTCACACTCACAGCTTCACACCCTGCCCTCTCAGGGGCTCCCTGCCTGGCCTCCCAGGCCTTCTTCTGAAATCTGGGTGGAAGCCTTCCTGACCCCTCAACTCTTTCATTCTGCATCCACCTAAAACCTGCACCACATAGGTAATGCCAAAGTCTGCTGCCAGCTAGAACAGTAGCCAGGCTTCCTCTTCTCTTGGCTGTTGGGGTCCAATGTCCATGAACCAAATCCAGAGGAACAACTTCCCTAGGTCACTGTCATGCTGGAACATGGTGCTCTGGACTCTCTTCTCAAAGCAGTCTCACTTTTGCAATTTTGAGGCTGCAAAGGGTGGAGTCCTGCTGTTGCTTCTGATGCCCTCAGGCCATCTTTTCCATTTTCCTGTTCCTTTTCAGCAATCAAGATCTCCTCTGCCCAATCTTTGCAGTCCACAGCTTTACTGGAGCTTCCTTTCTGGTCAAACTCAAAATGTATTAAATCATTTTACTGGGCTCTCTGCTCTTGATTTTCAACATAACTCTGGCTAAAAGCCCCCAACAGTAGCCATGCCACTGCCTCAACATTAGACCCTCTTGATATTTCTTCTTCAGATTAATTAGTCTGCCACCCTTAATCTCAGTCTCAGGAAAAGTCTCTGGATAAGAGCAAGATGCAGACAAACTTTCTGCCAAGGTATAACACACTTCTTCTGGATTCCAACAGCCAGTGTAGTTCTTCTTTCCAGCAGAAACCTCCTGAGCCTGGTCTTTACCAGCAGGATTTCTATCAGCCTTCTGGTCTTCTGAGCTCTGACTAGGGTCTCCCATCAAGTACAGCCTAAGGTGTTCCGGCTTCACTTTTTCAGCCAGCATCTCCAAACCTTTCCAAACTCTTCCCACAAGTCATTCCCAAAGGCTCCCGAACCACATAGTCAGGTATAGTCACAGAAAGACCCCACTGTGTGACTAAGGCAACTAGTCTAATTTTTTTAAGCCTAAGTATTTTCAGTTTTAAAAAGAAAAAAACTATGAGGCCAGTAACTCATGAGATTTTCCAATGAGTAAACTGGACAACTTATGTAAAGCACCTGGTATAGTGTGTGGCATAGAGTGAGCATTAAGTAAATGGCAACAGTGTTCTAAATTAGCCCCTTTCTCTCCTTAATCACAGATACTTTTAATTCGCCTGCTTATTACAACTGAATACCATACATTCTTAGTTTGCTATTTCAATATCCTTTTCTTCCTTCCATGTCCTGAAAGAATTGTTTTAAAAACTCACTAAAAGGAAATTTGGGGGCAGGAAAATACTGATGATATTCATTTTCCATTCATAAGGAATTACCTTGCTGCTTTACTGCCTCACTCCGTCACAGATCTCTACACGGTGAACCCTGTGACTCTTGCTCTGGTCAGAGCTGGCTCTGTGTGAGTTGAGGCTGAGGCAGACGCAGTGTCAAGAAGGCCTGGCTGGAAAGCAAGCCCAGGCAGTGTGGGTGAGGAGAGTTAACGGGTGGAGAGAGCCAGCTGTGCCTTGAGGAGCGACAAACGCAAGAAAAATGGTCATGTTGGAATCCTTACTGTTTCTTTTGCCTATTCAAGGAAAGTGGGCAAGTCAGGACCTGAATTCAGTCATGATTCTAAGGCCTGTCTCCTTCCCTCTCCATGCGCTCATGTGGCAGAAATGAAAGGGAACAGGAGACAGCCAGACCCCGATAGCTCAAGGGGTCGAGCTCGGACTCCAGACACTACACAAGACTTGAAGGAGTGAAGCAAGAACAAGAATGTCGAATTATGAGGGAGTCTGCAAAGGACCTTGAAACAGAAAGGGGTTTCTAGCTGTCCTTCAGCGCCTTCCTCTGATTCCGTGACAGTAGCCAGTCTTCCCCCTGAGGGCGGGAGGCTCTGCAGGCAGGAAGAGGTGACCGGCAGCCCCTGACCAAGATGAAGTCTGCCAGAAAGAAGCCACCCGTACCAGCGAATGATGACAAAATCCTGAATTCCCCCCGGCTTCCCAGCCTCCCACAGCTCTTGACACGGGCTTCAGTTTTAATTTCAAAAGGACCATGCCCTCTTCCCACAGAATACAACCAGGTTTTGAAACAGTAATGTCGACTAATTTCTCCGATTGCCGCAGACACAAGGCCTCAAATTTTCCATGACCTTATCTTTCTTCCCTTTATTTACCTCATAAAAGGGAAGTTAGGACCTATTAATCTCTCTAAATAGCTCTATATTTTCTGAGATCACCTCAGAAGAAGACTATTTGAATAAGATAAAATTACTATTTGTCAGAAAGTTCAATCATATTATTTTTCTTAGTGTTGGTTGTGAAGTTTCTTAATACCTTCGGTTAATTTACGGGTAGCTACAGTGATCTTAAGGTGTCTCTTTCAGTAATAACAATCTCTACTGACATTTTTTAATACCTAAGGGTTGATAAAACCTAAAAAAAAAATCTTCCTTTAAAAATCTCATTTGATTCTTACAGCTACTATGTGAGGTGGTTAGAGCAGTGTTTATGCTCCCAACTTCACAGATGACAATACTGGGACTTTGGGAGTTAAGAGACTCATCTGAGGACACAGAGCTAGTGAACATGTAGGCCCGACTCCAGGGCTTCTCATACACAGGTACACCCCACCCCGCTGGTGTGTTTTCCTCACCCCATGCCACCTCATCTCTATTCATGTTTTTCCCCACCAAGTACATGTGTGGGAAATCTGTGAGGACAGGAGCAGTCACTGGAGAACATCTGTGGCTGTGTGAGGGAGCTCCAGGCTGTGGAGTAAAAAGACAACTCCTGACTTGTGTTTCACAGCTTCGCCTCTGCACGTTTTCAATATGAACTGGAGAAAAGTCACTCAGACAGTGAGGAGTGATGGACAGAAATTAGCTGATACTGGGGCTGGGAATTTAGCTCAATGGTTCCGGTGCCTGCCTCACAAGTGCAAGGTCCTGAGTTTGATCCTCGGTACAAAAAAAAAATTAGCTGATATCAGAAGGGCTGGTAAGAAGCTATCCTAGCACAGCTGGCCAAAGGCACCTGGTGTTCCCTAGGAAATGACCATGTAGCTTTGGCTAAGGTTTCCCAAGAGAAAAAAGCTCAATTGTGACAGTTTTTTCAGACTGTTCACAAGTGCTCCTGTTTCTACCTAAAACCATCATGGCAAACATACGGTAGTGTCACACCTCTGCACCTTTTCTTTCACAAGTGGCAGGTTTATAGATGCTGCTGCTTTTCCTGACAGAGAGACTGCATCTGTCTCACTTGAATTTCAGGAATAGATAAACACACATCCAGTGTGAACTATTACTGTCACAATTCATCCCCCTCAAGCAGATGGTCAGACTAAAACCCCTAAAGCTTATTGCTGCAAAGTCTTGGTAACAAGACAGTCATTCAATAAATGTTTATTGACCATGGCCTATGTGCAAGATACTGTGGCTATGCCAGATTTCTTATTACTCAGTGTGCTGCTCCATATAATGAGAAAGTTGGTCTTGCTGAATTCCTAATAAGGCATGCCTCGAACAATACTTCAAGGGCTGCCAATGATGTAAGGAGCAAACAAGAATTTATTTAGGTTATAGTTCTATCTCTACATATTATTAAGTCATTTTTCCAGACAAATTAATTTTTGCAAAAAAGTTTAGTTTGTACATTTCTACGTTCAATACTTATTGGGATCGAACAATGTAGCAAGCACTGCGCATAGCAGGTAGACTGCAGGTTTTAAGCAATGTGAGGGCAGAAGAATTTTGCAGTAACAAAGTCTTTTTATTTGTTGCAGGTCTGATGATTAAGTAATAGTAACTAATCCTTACTGCACTTAATACAGAATAGGAGCAGGCACTGCGCAGGTATTAAGTGTTTTGCACCACATAGACCATGATGGAGATGAGTTTCCATAAAGTAAATAAAATTACCATAAGACCCAGAGAAAGCAAGGTTAAGGTGGGTTCAACTAAGGTACTGTTCTCAAGGCAAGTAGACACGAGGCCGAGCCATTAAAAGTATACCATCCGGGGCCACCTTGTGTGGACATTTTTCTTCTTTCGCCCTTGGGGAGTCCCCAGAAACCATAGGGAAAATAAAATGTTGGATGGTTTGGTGTTTTAGCTTGTGTCTAGATGTCCCCCGCAAAGCCTCACAGTCATCAGTGTGGCTTTTCAGAGGTGGCTGGATCTAGGGTGTGTGATGCTGGAATTAAGGTGTGTGATTACTAACTTAGTCCACTGATTGGTTTGGCATAGCTCTAGGGGTGGAAATGGCAAGGCCAACCCTGGGTGTGAGTGGTAGCATCCAAAGAGTGGGTAGCCCGGAAGAGATAAAAGGGAGAGGTAGGCTGCTGCTGCTGCTTCTCTACTTTCCTGCTTTGCTCCTTCTGCCTGCCATGAAATATTTCTTCTTGGTGATGTCCCTCTGCCATGCCATGCTTGGAGCCAGTCAACTATGAATTGAATCCTCTAAACACTATGAGCTAAAATAAACCTTTACTTCTTTAACTTTGGGTGTTGGGTATTTTGTTGCAGCGATGAGAAAGCAACTAAGACACTTGGCAACTGCTGAAGGGCAATTTCTTGGTGATGTAAGATAGAGGGAGTCTAGGAAGAGTATCCCAGCTTCAGCTTAAAGAGCATCCTAGCTTGGGAGGATAAAGGAGTTATATGTACCAGGGAGATCTGTGCTGCTTAACTCTTGTTGCAAACAAGCAGTATTTTGCTTTCTAAATTTTCAAAAACTTTTAAAAAGAAAGCCTGCTGAAATTTTCTGAGGAAGAGACTGTGGAGTAGAAATCAACATAAACTTGACCATATAATACAAAATCAACCATCATAAAAGTCCTTCTACCTACCTATGTGTCTTGCCTGTTAAATTTCTCTTTGCTCTCTTCTCTATTAAAACTTGATCCAAGGTGGGGCTGGTCTCCTCTCATGCTCTGCTCCACTATCCTCCTCCTGAACCCTCCTGCCTTCAACTTCTATCTGCCACGTTAAAAAAAAATTTTTTTTTCCAAGACAAGGGAAAAATTTGCAGTGATCAAGTATCCTGTTTATCTGATCATTCCTTGCATTTTCTTCGCTTAAATGCCATGTGGCCCAGCACTGTCATCCTCAGAATATTTTAGACATCATCACCTGTGACTTCTGATGTATATGTGATATTTAGGAAGGAAAATTCTACAGATAAGAAAATTAAAGAAAAAGATAACTATAAATGATGTTCATAAGCTGCAGTAGGGCTAGCCCTTCTCTCCTAAAAGAATTGTCAGTGTACATACCTCTTGAGGTTTCTTATAACACTAGGAATTTGGAGAAGGCTAATAATAAGACATTACATTGTTTGCAAAATGAATTGAGTAATGCTCTTTCAAATTTATTATAAACTCTTAGATATGTCCTGCATAGGCTGATAAATGCATATATTTCACTACTTGTTCAGATGGGATTGAGGAGAAATTTGGCTGCCTTTCAATAGACTATTGTAAAAGTTAGATCCACAGGTAACTCCCCCTAGACTGCTGAAATAGTAATGAAATTTAGAGAGGTAAACATAATGACTATAATTTGAGCTTCTCTGAAGAATATAGAAGTGTAAAACATTAATAAAACCCTGAGAAATTAGATGACAACAACAACAACAAAAAAGGTAGACAGCTGCCACCATGATATGCACCAGAGTGAGAAGCAAACATTGTAAGTGTAGCTACTCATCTATTCAAACCTTTCATTGCAATTGAAATGTCCTTTAGAGTAAAATAATTGACAAGCCATGAAGAATCTCTGCTTTATTTCCTTGATTTCCATTTTTCACAGTACATTTCCACGCAGCCTCAGCAGCTGCATGGAGTCTGCCGTTCCAAGTCTCCAACCAAGCGTAGTGTGTCTTATAGCATTCATTCCATGCTGTGTAAATTGGGGCCTTGCCCTCCACTCCAATCCGGCTGTTACAGTTCTCCCTGGCTTGCTTCTTGTGGATACTGAGCAAGAAGTAACTCTGGGGTATGGCCTTCAGAGGCAACATCCTGGGAAGATTCTTTAGCCATAATTTCATTTTTACCACTGCTTAAGGCTGGTCTGAGTTTCATGTTTGACCACTTGCATGCTCACTGAATCCAGA
The DNA here is from genome assembly GCF_053883595.1 of Heterocephalus glaber. Classification (NCBI taxonomy): domain Eukaryota; kingdom Metazoa; phylum Chordata; class Mammalia; order Rodentia; family Bathyergidae; genus Heterocephalus; species Heterocephalus glaber. The sequence continues at coordinate 68,498,635 of NW_028258320.1, forward strand.
GTGGTTCCCTTGTGTCAGAATTTGGCAACTGTTTTTGTTCTTATGTCATCTATTACCTACGCCAACATGTGGCACATGGAAGTCATAAGTTGACAAGGGAGCTCTCATCCCTTCTCTGATTACATAGTGATTCCGGGCAGCAGGTTGGTACAGCTGTTAGGATGTTGTTAGAATTCTTCCGTCCATTAGAAAAGTGAAATCCGCACCACATTGTGCAATATGTTCATGATGTGATCATTCCTTTGGATAAGCATCAACATGAACATTGACCAATAGCCTGCTTCTGACCTCAAGAGGGTTTGGATTGGTGTACCAAAACATGGGAAATACAATCTGTGGGGCAGCTCAGGCCTGCCAGCATTCTCTGTTGAACTAGCACATTAATTATAGGCACTAATCATATTTTAAACCGTGAATCCCAGAGCACAGGCCAATATTATGATTTTTCTATCCAAAGACAGTTTCCATGGGGTGTGGCCTGTATATTTGGAAGCCTGGGCTATAACACTTTGGCTTTTGCCCCATGGGTTTAATTTACACTTTTCATGAAGCAATGAATTTGAGTCATGCTACCAGATTTTCAGACTTCGGAGTTCCTCCTATGACTGGGAAGCTGTCTGCCAGAGTCTTGATTTTGGGCATGTTAATGTCTTATCACAGCACTGGAGGGCAGTCATGGTGCTTATTCTCACCCATTTGCAAAGGAATCTGTCAGTGAGGAAGTCACTGTTCAAATGTACAGCTTGCTATTTGTGCGATTCTTGAACAGAGAGAGTGAGTATCCAGCAATTTTAAAAAAATTCGGAAGCAAACAGGTCTGATAAAAATGAGATAGTATATTTGATGTATTTCTGAAAATGCATTGGGCATACAGTATAGCTGCTATGACCAGCTGGAGATTCCCCAGGAGAAAGCTCTCCAAGAGATAGTTTCTATCAAACGTGTATATTTAGGGTTAGTTTAACATGGAAAAAGGCTTTAAGATGTATAATAATAAATGACTAAGGGTTAAATCAATAAAAGTTAAATCTCATTTCTGTATACGCTGATTTGTGTTTATAGCACTTATTCATTCAGCAATGCATTGTGTGTGTGTGTGTGTGTGTGTGTGTGTGTGTGTGTAGACATTGTGCTAGGCATGGAGCCTAGCAGGTAGAGTAGTGCCAGTGGAAAAGACACCTAAAGAAACAAAGAGCAACAAAATGGAGGATATGCAAGCTTGCGCAGTTTGACTGATCGTACAGGTTGGTTAACTGCTTAGAGCAGATTTTCCCAGAGAAGATATAATTTGGCCTGAGAGCTGGGTCAAAACCTAGTATTTGTCAGTGTGTGGATGGTCCAGTAAGAGCTTAACATGCATTCTGATCTGGTTTAATTTCATGGGTGATAAATAGGAAAAGAGGCAAGAGATACATAGGTAAAAAGACAGTGTGGACAGGTCTCAAAGGGACTTATGTGTGGTTAGTGAAGAATCTGTAACTTTAAATATCTTTCAGGTAATGGGAAGCCATGGTGACTTAAAGGGAGGATAAGGATGATTTTAAACATGAATGTGCCATATTAATAATGTCTAAATGTTTAGAAATCGTTGGTACTTTTCTAAGCACACTGTACAAATAAGTATATTTTGTCTTTACAGCTACCTATGAACTATATGTTTTGTTCATCTTTAGAAAATAAAGAAATTGAGATACAAAGAGGTAAGAATCTGGTGACAAAGTTAGTTCTGATAGATCCAGGACCGTCTGCAAAGCATACTCTTTACCACAATGGTAACCTGTCAGATGAGAATCTGGTGGGGAGCTCTAGAACAAACTGGATAGAGAAAACACTGGAAGCAGAGCCCTTTGCTTCTGACATATTGTAGTAACTGGATGTGATATAGTTCAGGTCCATCTGTTTTCATTAGGAAACAACAATCTATCAGAGGTCAGTTGTTAACTCACAAAAATCCAAAGTCTTGACATGAATTGTAGAAAGCATGCAGTGCTTTCTCTAAAAAGGTGGCTCCATCTCCTTCCTTTGTGGATCCCAATGAAAGACTGACTCGAAGTCCTGCAATTCTAGGGCACAGAGGTGATGGGGCTCCCTACAACCAAGAATGTGGTGAGCGGGAGACACTCACACCTGGAGCATGTATTCTATATTGGGTTTTTTTTGATACTGGGGATTGAACTCAGGACCTTGAGCTTGCGAAGCAGGTAGGGGAACCACTGAGCTAAATCCCCGGCCCTTAATTATTTCTTTTTAATTGACAATAATAATTGTACCTCTTTATGGGGTACAGGGTAATAATTCTATACATGTATATAATGTATAATTAGCATTTGTTGCCTTATCATTTCATTGTGTTTGTAACCTTTGAACCCCTCTCTCCTGGTTCTTCCCAGGAGACACAATAGATCGTTTTAAACTATAGCCACCCTACTGTGCTGTAGAACACTGGAATTTATTTTTCCCATCTAAATATATTTTTTCAATCTGTTATCCAGAATATATTAACAACGGAATGTTATTTAGTCATAAAAATAATGAAACTCTGTCATTTGTAAGAAAATGGATAGAACTGGAGGATATTATTTTAAGTAAAATAAGCCAGACACAGAAAACCAAGTATTGCATGTTCTCAATCATATATGACAGCTAAAAAAGTTTACCTCAATTTATATTTTGTAATAAAAAATTACTAATCATACTACAGTCAGTTTGATGGGTATGAATATGACATTTAAGTGTGACAATAAAATGAAGAAGAAAATGAATATCATGTTTTGATAATCTATTAAATTCTATCATTGTTAAAACAATATTGATTCGCTAGGTGTCATGGTACAGGGTTGTAATCCCAGCACTCCGGGAGGCTGAGGCAAGAGGATTGCAAGTTATATAGCCCAACCTGGGCAATTTAGCAACTTAGGCTATAAATCCCTGATCCTCCACTCCTGTAACGGGGATTGAACTCAGGGCCTTGCGCTTGCCAGGCAGGCTTGGCACCACTGAGCTACATCCCCGACCCTCAAAATTTAATTAAAAAAACGAAGAAGGGCTTGATAGCAGCTCAGTGCAAAGGCCCTGGGTTCGATTCCCATACCATAACAAGTAACAACAAATAAAAAATGTGACTTTCAGAGGGAGCTCAGAGAAAGAGATGTATTCTCCTTATGAACTGAAAGAGGACTCACATAATGGTAAAAGGGAGAACTTCATATTGGGCTGCACTCCGGAGGCTGTTTCCTTATGTGCTAGAGTACTTTCTGCTTCCGTTTCCCAGCAGACAACCTTACTGTCTCCTCCCCCAGCTACTCTTCGATCACAGATAGATATTACAATTTTTAAAAACTTATTTCCTGGAAATAGAATTCTACTTTGCAAATGAACAATAAGAATGAGGAGGAAAATAGCTGCTTATATGATGAGGCAAATGATTCCTGTTTAGGTTGCTATCTGTGGCCGGGGCACTGACTTGGGGTGGACTGCATGATAGAATTTGCAGATGTCAAGCAATCACATCTGCACTTGTTATTTTACAAAGCAAAATCTCATTTGGCAAACAAAGGCCATTGGTGTGGGGTGGTACTGAGAGAAAGAGAGAGGCAGAGATAACAGACGAAAAAGTAATACATTAAAATTATAAAATAAAGGGCTGACATTCAGAATGTTGTGGTGTTAATGACAAACAAATGAATTTTTGAGAGGTTTTGGTGGTGTAGCTTGCAGGACTAGAGATCAACTGAACAAATTATATTAGAGGTGAGGGAGACAGAAGAGTTAGGAAAACCTTTTTATTGACTCAACAGATATTTTAAATGCCTAAATTTATTCCAAACTGGTGAGACAAGTTCTCTGTTCTCATAAAACTCATTAGTGAAGATATTCTCAGTAGATCATGATGCTATCACCCAAGACAAGGACTGTAAGTGAAGGAGGAAAATAGATCTGAAGAGTAAATGCTCAAGCTAAACAGCACAAGTTTGAGCATGCATGGGTGCAAAGAGGACCCTGAAGTGGAGATGGCTAGCGAGATGGTGACTGATGGGTTTGCAGATCATGAGAATGGATGTGGTTGAAAGCTAATAAGCAGATGAACCCAACTACAGGGCCACAGCCGAGTCAGGGTTGACCTAGGAAGGAAATCTCAAAAACAGTTACGTTGTGCATCAGAGAAGAGCATGCAGAAGATGATGTGATGGAGAGGTCTGATAAAGGAGAGAAAATCTGAATGGAATAAAACCAATAAATGAAGGGAAGAGAGTTGTTAGTGATTCACTGCTTTCTCTGATTCTGCCTCTGGTCAGTAAACTCTGTGAGGGCAGTGACTATGGCTATCTTGTTTACTGTCTTCCCAGTGGCTTAAAATGGCCTCTAGTAGAAGAGTTGTACTCAGTGTATATTTTTCAGTCACTTAGTGAAGGAATGACCTGCAGTATAAAATGCTACTGCCAAGACAACCAAGATAAGGACTGAAAAACATTTATCGGTCTTGCCAATTAGGAGATTTGGGACAGTGTAAGGAAAGAGTAATTTAAATGACTAGAAAGACAGAAACAGAATAAATATCATTGGCTTTTAAAATACTAGAAGCATAAAGAACTGTTAGGGAGGGCATAGCAAACATAATTTCTAGAAAATAATATTTTTTGCTGATAATAGTTTATTTTACTAGAATGGAGCCATGTTACATTAATTAACTGTTAACTGCAATTGTAAACTGCAAGACTGATAAGAAGGTAGAATACAGAATAAAATAGTTATAACAAAAATATTACTTTAAAAAATACTACTTTTAAGACATCATTCAGCCATCAACAAACTCAATTCATACTTAAATCTTGAAGGACACAGTTAAGAGAATAGCTCCAACTGTTGCCTGATCTGCAAATAGTTTAGGAACATAACTGGCAAAACTTGATTGCAGTGTGGCTTCACAAGTCAAATAGAAATCTACTCCATACAGGTCAATAGCTCCATGGTCTTTGATATGTATTCACAGAAACTGAAACTAATAAGTAAAGAATTGGCTGATGGTCTCTCCAATCCCAAAATTGAATCAAATAAATCCTGGACTTTAGCCTGGGCTTAAGAAAATTTGTTTCTAAACAATCACTTAGAAGCCCTGGAAAGCAATAACATGAAAGGCAATTTGCACAGACTAATGGAGCGGCTCAAAGGGGAGGGAGTGGATAACAGGCACTATGTAATGGAGGAAAAGTTTTGTCTTAGAATTTTATTATAAAACAGTCTCTTCCTGATGATAAAATGCTGGCTAATAATGTCTAGACTTTTCTTTTGAAGCCATGATAACTTCAGATATGTGTGACGGTACATTAATCAAAACCATATACTAAAATGTTGTATTTAGGGAAGTAGTGTATGTCACAAGTATAAACATCTCCCAGACAACACAACAGACAATTTTTTAAAGCCAGCTAACTTAGACATTTAGTGCTAAGTGTTAATTTAGCCTATGACACATCTTGTCAGGTTTTTGTTCAAAATTGTATAAGAGGTCTAGGTTTTCTTTTCCTAGACAAACACAAAAGAAACAGGAACACTGACATGAATACCACTGATCTTGACACAATCACCCTAAAGTGTTTTGTCAGTGGGTCTACACATACAGTTCAGTCTTCTTTCATACCCTTCTATCATTTATGTGCATGTCTGTATTTATCAGATTGTAAATAACTTGCAGGTCAAAAGCTGTGTTTCATTCCTTTTTGCCTGAGCACTACTACCATACGTTATACTTAGTGGTCAATAAATATTGGTTACCTAGAGAAATTATGATCTTTCACGTGCTTGAAGCCTTCATATAACTTGAACTCATGAAACCTAAATCATGTTTATTATGACATCATAAATGATTTTGTGATTTTTTTCCTGGAAAAAATTTAAAATAATAGTAGCTCAGGAAAATTCTATTGCTCCTCATTCCATTGACTCAAACAAAAATCTTATCCTCTTGGTTATTTAAATGAGACTAGGAGGTGGAGGTTTGATTCTTGGCTTTGCAGATGTCTTTGTGTCCCTTCATTCCACTGGCTTTAGAGTCAAATGTGTAAAAGCAAACATGCAGATGGAGGTAAGGAGATTCTAAAGGGGTAGCAAGCTGTTACACAGCACCTAAAAGTGGTTCATGACCTCTGTAATTCCAATCTGATTTGGGATTTGTATGTAGAGAATCAATTTTCTTGCAAATTATCCAGCAATTCAATAGGAAAAGGAAAAGTTACTGAGAAAAATTTCTATTTTTGTAACTTGAAAACAAGGTTTGCTAAGTGCTCTAAGTTACATGCATATCTTGACACGATTCTACTCTAAATGTTGATAAAATGGTTGAGAGACATACTATGGATGAACAGTACTAATTTTCTTCCTTCTCTCTCTACAGTGTGGAGGGCATATGATATAGATGAAAGAGAACTGGCATTATAGCCAGAAAAAGCTGGGTTTGAAATTGTACTCTTCTATGGGTTAGCTCAGCAACCTGAGAAAGTTACTTGATTTTTTACAAGGTAGCTGTGCTCCTTAAATAGGAGAATATTTAAAATGCTTAGTCAGGACTAGAACTTTAGCAGGTAAATTTGTTCCTTTTTCTTACACACATGCACACACACCCTAGATCTAAAATGTCTCCCAAAGCCTCAAGGGGCTTTTGGAAGGTGAATGGCTCGTACGGCCTCTAATTTTATTAATGGCTGAATCCGTCGATGAGATCATACCTTTCTGGCATTATTGGTAAATAATGGAAATGTAGGAGGTGAGGCCTACTCGAAAGGAGTTGGTCGTGGGGATGTGGTTGTGATGAGGGCCCTGGGCCCTTCTCCTCTGGCTCTTTCCCTTTTATTCTGCTTTTTGGTTGCCATGAGAAGAGCAGCTTTCCTCCACTATGGCCTTCTGCCACGATGTTTCTGCCTTTGAATCAGACATCTGCGGACTTAAACCTCTGACACTATGAGCCAAAATAAGCTTTTCCCCCTTTCAGTTGTGTAAAGCAGGAATTTTGTCCCAGAAATGAAAAGATGACTAATGCACATATGTAACCCCCCTACAGAGTAACCCCCCCGCCACACACAGCCTTCCCTGTTAAGTGTGCATGTAGGTTAAATCTTCACAGACTCTTACACTATGTATCACAGTGTCTGGCAAAGAGCAAGCACTCACTAAATAGTTGTTGAACTAATGAATGAATGACACAATACATCCGATTCCTAAGGCAATGCAACATTTGACTCCATTTCCCATTGTCTTGTATCACTTTTATTGAGCAACAGCCAAAAGAGCTTAGTATACAATGTAGTCAGGCTTCCCTTACAGAATAAAGTAGCAGATTGTGAGAAACTGCAGCTGGCAGACCATGCATGACCACTGAAACAAAGAAGTGGAGCAATTTAGCAGGTAGAACTAGATGTGAAGTGATTAAAGTTTGTGTTTGCCAAATTTTAGTAGTAACATGATGCATCTTATTTTGTATTGTCACTCTGGAGAGAGGGAAGTTTCTTTTTACTTAAAATGGTCTTGGTTATCCCCAAGAGTCTAATTCAGTGAACCTGTTTTTGGACAGTGTTCACAGAAAACATAATTAGTCCCACATTGCCCGCTTACTTGGGACAGTACTCAAGGTCTGTGGAATCAGTGTGGCTGCTTATTTATTCTCCTCTTACCCAGCAATTTGACACTGAAACACGGTTTTTAAAAGAAGTATAAGGCAAAACAATCACTGAGAAGACAAAGTATAAGCACTATTAAGGGTTCTACTACTCACACATGTGCCAGCCTTTCTGCAATGCAAGCAGATCCAGAGGCATATCCTAGCACTGCAATTATTCTAGTCACACACTTCTATTTATGTGAACATACAGTACATTTTTGTTTTGCTACATTCTTTTTGCCTAGAGTGCCAAAGAGATACGACAAATTGAATAAAAATATCTCTGTTCTTATGTGAACCTGCATTTGAACACAGTTTACTAACACTGAACTAATAACGGCAGGTGATTTTGCAGCTAGGTTAGTAAGGTTTTTTTTTTTTTTTTTTTTTTTTTTGCTTGTTTGCTTTTTTGGTTTTTTGAGACAGATTCTCACTATGTAGTTCAGGCTGGACTTGAACTCACTATGTGGCCCAGGCTGGCCTCAAACTTGTGGGAATCTTCCTGCCTTAGCTTCCCAAGTACTGGGATAACAGGCGTGCACCACCATAACTAGCAGTAAATTTTGGAAATCCACATAATTTCACATAATTTGTCCTTTAAGATGACACAATAAAAATCATGACTTCAGCATATTCTACATTAGAATACAATATAATATGTACATGCATACACATATATACATCCACAATTATGTGTCACTTAACAATAAGGATACATTCTGAGAAATGCATTTTACACAATTTTACTGTTGTGCAAACATCACATTGTGTACTTGGACTAAGCCACCCTGGCATACTTAGGTGATATCACAAAGGGCTACTCTTCTATATGTGGGCTATTGTTGACTCAAATAACATTATGTGGTACATGATGGTATCCTTTATCTGAAATACTTGGGACAGGAAGTATTTGGGATTGGGGATTTTTTTTTCAGATTTTGGAGTGTTTGCATATATATACTGAGACATCTTGGGAATGGTACCCAAGTCCAAACACAAAAGTCATTTATGTTTCACATATATCTTACACATTAGTGACGGTGAAACTTTTAGAGCTTTCCGTGATACAAATGACCCACTGTAGTATGTGTGCCATAGGTTTGTGACCACTGCTATACACATAGCACCTCCTCCTCCCCACCTCCTCCTCATTATTGTGCTCCTGTCTTATTATCTTGGCCAAAGCCCTCCCTGAGTTTTAAGGTTTAAGGCTACTTCTTGTAGCTCATGTGTCTGATAGCTCCCCATTATATATATATATATATATACACACACACACACACACACACACACACACACACACACACACACACACACATACCTGAGGTGATGCTGCACATTCAAGAATTCATTTTCAAAATGTAAAGTTAACTTAAAAATTAGACTCTATAGTTTGATTTTCATAAGATCTGGCAGATAGTTTTACAATCAGTAGCTGTCTTATTGCAATAGCATAAAATCAGTTTTGGTGAGTGATATAATTCAGGCCACTATTAGAGAAAAACAAGCTCCAGTTTTCTAAACATATGCATATGCGTTTTGAGCTTGATAAATACAGAAATTATCTGAAAAAATAACCTTCCTTTGGGCCTCACACTGTAAAAAACAATGAGACAAAGTTACAACATTGTAATTGAATATACTCTGTATAAAATGTAATAAGTTTAATTGAGACAGTCCCAGGCAAATGGCCAAAAGGACCCTCCAGAGATATTTCTAAAAAATAAATGCCAACAACTTGAGAGAATATCCACTCTCCAGGGCAGTCTAGCTAGGGTATTCTCTTTATTCTCTGCTATAGGAGATCAAATTAACCAATTACTACTAAATGACAAACTCAGGGGTAATGAAGCCAAGGGAGGGAAGCCACACCCCCACCACGGACTTGAAATACGAGGAAAGGATCTGATTGTGAATACGATTTTTATGAGATCTGAAGAATAAGCTATAGTTAGTTAAGCACAGTTGGGAAATAGAACACTAGAAAGGTTTACATAGGCACACAGATGATATCTTTCTAGTACAAGATTCTAATATTTTTCTTGCAGTAAGAATGAATAGGAATAGGGAACCACAGATATAAGATACTTAAGTAACATTAACAAAGTTGATTTAATGGAAAATTCTAGAATGTCAATATAAAAGTAGAATATTCATTCAAGTATACATGGCTCATTCACAAATAAAGGTCATATTCTAAACCATAAAATTAATCCCAACAATTTGAAAAGAGTGGAAATCATAAAAGAATATTTTCTGACAACAGAAACTAGAAATAAACAACCAAAAGAATTTTGAAAAATTACCAAATATTTGGAAATTAAACAACATATTTCTTAATAACCTAAGACCCAAGAAAAAGTCATGAAAAATTAGAAAATGTTTTGAATTGAATAAAAATGAAAATTCATCAAATTAAAATTCTTCTAATACAATGAAAGATGCTAAGAAGGAAATTTATAGCATCAAATGCTAGTAACCAAGAAAGATGAAAGGTCTGAAATCAATGATCAAGTTTCCCTCTTAACACATTACCAAATAAAGAGTAAATTAAACTCAAATAGAAAAGGGGAAATAATAAATAAATAAACATCCATAATGTATAAAATTGTAAAAAATGATATATATCTGCAGAACCAAATCAGTTTCTTGGAAAATACCAATAAACTTGATAAACTCCTAACTGTACTGATCAAGAAAAAGAGAAGATGCATATCAGGAATGAAAGAAAAGATATCACTATAGACCCAACACATGTTAAAAAGTAATAAGGCAATATTAAAAAGATAATAAGAGAATGGAAATAAACATGACAACTTAAATAAAATGGTGAATTCTTGGAAAAACAGAAACTACTCAAACTCACTCAGGAATAACTGAGTCATAACCCAGACAAGTGGCATATATTTATTAAAGAACTATAATTTATTTAAAAATTTAAATTTCTCTATAACTCTAAATATATATATGTGTGTGTGTGTGTGTGTGTGTGTGTGTATATATATATATATATATATATATGGAGAGAGAGAGAGAGAGGAGAGAAATCTATTGATTTGCCCCCAAGAATGAACAAGTATTCATGATTCTGACCATGCTAAAAAAATTTTTAATCAGAAAAATTTACTGTTCTAATTGCCATTTTATTGTCTTATAGACATTGCTGAAATTACCCTGGGTAAAGATAAGTACATAATATAAGAATAACCAAATTCTTTTCTAGAAAAACAAAAGATTTGGTTAAAACTGAAACATACACACACACACACACACACACACACACAGCTGCCATTACCATCACCAATTAACAAACCAAGAATTGGATAACTCTATTGGGCAATTTTTAGCATTTAAAGATTATGTAATATTAATTCTACACAAAATCTCCAGAAAACAATGAAGGAAGTTGTTCCCACTCGTTCTGCAAAGCTAACATTACTTTAATGCTAAAGTTACACAAAGGCAAGAAATAAAAATTGTAGACTAACATACTTAATGAACATAGTGGCAAAATCCTTTTAAAATTAGAAAACTGAATTTAACTACATATAAAAAAATGATGCCATGATTAAATGGAGTTAATGCTAAAAAAGCAGTATCACTTTGATATTGGAAAAATCAATCAATTTAACTTACCATATCAACAAACTAAAAAAGTAAAATAGTAAGATTCTCTCAGAAATGTATAAAAATATTATTAAAGTCAATAGCCAGTAATGACAAAAATTCTCAGCAAATTTAGAACAGGGAATTTCCTAAATATGATGCAAAACATGTTAGAAAAACTTAAAGGGTCACTCACTGACACTAAGTATTTCAATAAGACAATGTTTTCCCCAAAGTTCTGAAACAGGGCAAAGACTTTGGCTGGAACCACTTCAGCTGAACAGTGCAACAAGGTAGGTAAAGAAAAGGAAAATATAAAACTTTATTTGTAGGTGGTGTGATTCTATACATAGAAAATCCAAAGAAAGCTACAAAAAAAGTTAATAACATTAATAATGAGTTTATCAAGGTCATATATAAAAGGTCACTGTACAAAAATTAATTTTCAATATCCAGTGGCAACAAGTAATAGGAAAATAAAATGGAAAACAGTAGCACCAAAAATAACATCGATACAAATTTAACAAAATTTCACTATAAAAATCCTGAGATAAATTAAAGAAAACCTAAGTAATTAAAGTGGTATTACTGCACTATTGATTAGAAAATATGCAGTTCTTAATATGTCAGTACATTGATTCAACCCAATGCTAATCACAAACTCATCAGGTTTTGTTTTATTTTTGAGAAATTTGATTCTAAACTTTATATGGAAATGTAAGTTTTAGAGTAGTCAAAAATATTTTGGAAAAAAGTACAAATTAAAGGCTTCATACAAAGTCTTTAATATAAAGCCTGAATATAAAGCCAAAATAATCAACTCATTGTGAGACTGGCATTAAGACAGACATATGTATCAATGGAATAGAATGGAGTCAGCAAATGGATATGCATACATATATTCAATTAATCTGCAAAAAAATGATAAAGGTAATCCAAAGGTGGCAAGAAAAGTGCTGTAACAATTAGGAATTCAACTGAAAAACAGAATTTCATACCTTTCTCACACTATATTAAGAAAAACAAACAGCTGAAAACCCTCAAAATACAATATGGATATAAATATAATAGCAATAGCAATAAAACTTCTACAAGGAATCATTGAAATTATTATGTCCTTGAGTTAGATAAACATTTAAAAAATTTGATATCAAAGCATGATGCATAAAAGGGAAAAATCAATAAATTGAACATTATCAAAATTAACACACATCAAAATTATATCAGTGGCTAATAAGCAAATGAAAAAAAATGCTCAACATCAGTAGTCCAGGGAATACAAAATAAAAACCACAACAAGATACCCAATAGAAGGGGTAAAATTAAAGTCTCTTTCAAGTGTTGATGGGATGTAGAACAATTGAAATTTTCATATATTTCCAGTGGAAATGCATAATGCTGCACCCTTTTGAGAATAGTTTGGTAATTTTTCTAAAGTTAAACATATACATATTATATGGCCTAGTAGTACTGCTCCTAGATATTTACCCAAGAGAAATGGATACATGTGTTCACAAAACTCTCTCTATATAAAGGTTCAAAGCAGTTTTATCTATAATAATTCCACTCTGGAAACAAAGGTTGGGTCCACAAATTGATGAATGAATAACTTATGGAATGTCCATGTAAAAAGGAATCTACTTAAAAATATTTTTTCCTTTCTAGCACTAGTTTCTATAATGAAAAGGACATCACTTGGAAAATGTTAATGTAATTTTCAATATGAAAATATGAAAAAATTAGAAACATTTTCCAAATAATGTCCTTCTCCGTGTGGTTTGCTAACAGCAGTACTAGGAAGGGAAAAATACATAAATTTTGTAGCAGATATATTTTAATACTTTTATTAATATTTGTTTATCAATGCCACTCATTATTTCTTAACAGTGAAAAGTAATAGCTGAATATAGTAAAGATAAATCATATAAGATAGATTGATTGAAAGACACTCCTCTCCCAACTGCTTTTTGTCATTGTTCCATAAAAAACAAAAACAAAAACCTCCCAAAACTAGGGAGCCTGTAAATGTAAGAGAAACCTTTAATTAACTTCAGAATTAAAAATGACTTTTATAAGGCAATCCTCAGAACAAGATATGCTTAGAAGAGCACAAAAGCACATAATAATAATAAAAAAAAGCTATTTCAGGTATGTCACTGAATAGGCAGCATGTACATGAGGCTCAAATGAAGCCAGAACTAAAATTTGTTCATGCTATCAACTAGATAAACAACACAGTCAGAGCAGTATAGGCCTTAATTCTATGTTTTATTATGTCTTTATTTAAATTTTAATACATATTTATTGTAGTATGAAGATGAAAATAACCATGAAAAGGCAAACGCAATCTTAGAAGCCTGTTGGCCTTACCATTGTCTCTGAGTTGCAGATACAAATACCAGACATTTTTGTGCTTCTTTGCCTATCTTAGTCAATTGCTAACAGTACCTCTGAGTATTTTCTTAAGTATGTCTCGAATATCAGCAGTAGAAATCCTTTTACGCACTTAAGAAAGTTATCAGACACATGAAATTTGGTACCTGTAATATTGAAATAACTGTATGTGAACACCCGTGCACCATTTGCAGTCCAAGTAAATCAATTTACCACGTAGGCCAAATGGAACTGAAACTCAGAAAAACATGCCACAATTTGGCAGTATTTTTAAATATTAAATTTTTCTTTTGAATATGTGACTTCAGTGGTTGTAGAAAGAGCTCAATTAAAAGATGATCTCTCTTTTGTCTTTCTGTGGTGCTGGAGTTGGACCCCAAGGCCCTGTAAATGCCAGGTAAGCATTCTAACACTGTGTTCAATCCCCATTTGATTGGTCTTAAATCTTAATACTGAAGAAAGAACAGATGTGAATTAGTCAGTACTTGTGTAGTATTTTCTATGCAGCATGAATTATACATATTAACTCATTTAATCCTCACACAAACCCAATGAGATAGATGTTATTCATGTCTTGAACATAAAACGATACTGGAGGTTAAGTAAATTGCCCAAAGTTCCATTGCTAGAAATGCAATGCCAGAATTCATTCAGGCTGTCTATTTTTAGAATCTACTTTCTTAATCATTAAAGTACAATGCCTAGACCGTTATATTCTAATCAATTAATTAAATAGTATCTTACATGTTACATTAAATTGACCACTTCTAGATATTCCTGTTTCTCTGTCAAATTTGCCTTGAGAATTCAGAAACTCCACAGAATTTTTTAAAACAAAAGCTGTGCAGCTTAATTTATTCTGATGAATTTTAGTGACTTGCAACTGTAGCATGTATTTATTCTTGCCGGCCACCCCCTCTTTCATTTTATTAATTTCCTACAGGAAATTGCAAGTTAATAGAAAAAGCAGCACCGGAACTGCCTCACATCCTATAGTTATTAATTAAAGCAAAGTCTGGTTCAGTAACTTGGGATACTAAAAATATAGAGTTAAACAAAGCTGACTGCCTCTTGAAATGAAATTTCAACTTCAATAGTCCGTCCAAAAAATTTATGCATTAAAATCTACATCTTCCCTTAAAGAAATTCTCCACAAAATATTTAGTAAATGAAGAAATTCAGTATCTGACTGTTCCTCATTAAGATTTCAGAAGTAAAAGGAATAAAAAAACTGAAATAAATTACTGAAGTTTAAATAAGTTTCTTTTAAAAACAGTCACATCATTCTACTATATTCTCATCTACAGGTTATTACTCACAATCAATACAGCACGAAACTGTATAAGCTATCTTACTAATTTTATATAATGGTTAGTAAACTTTAAAATACTGTACTATAAAACTTTTAAATATTCTTGATGGCTTTAGATCACATTGGATAATTTATCATTTTATGTGCCATAATGTGTTAGGTAAGTGGAGGCCATGCTGGGAAAATGCACATAATTTTGGAATGTGAAAATCCATTTCATTGTAGAGTTTTCTTATGTGATATAAGTTTATTATTGGGATGTTTTTAGACTCTAGTTCCAGCAAGTCCCTGACAATCCTGCCAGCTATGCATGCCTTCAAGGTACACAGGCTGCCTGTGTGTACTTGTTTTACTCTCCCTAACCCAGAACTTTGTCAAGATAAAATTACATTGTGGGTCCATCATATCACAAATTCCCTGACCAAACTCTCAGCATAGTGGTGTCAAGCAGGTGATGTTTTAATGGTGTGAAACAAGTGGGAAAAAAAATGAGTGGTAAATGTGTGACCTGATCCCATTAAAACATCAGTGGTAGGACTTTCTACCATTCTTTTATGTATTTATGAAATTTTCCTTTCCAGAATTATAAACAGTGAACAAAGAGAGAGAATGGACCTGTGGAAGTAGACAACTTCAAGATATAAACAAGAGACAGCCATGGCATTGGTTGAAAACATATTTCATCTAAAAGCCAACACAATTTGTTTTCATTGGGAAGTGAAATATCCAAAAATAATCTCAGTGTGCTTTTTTGAAATTTGCAAATTTTCCTACCATCAAGAGAACAAGACTGGCTAATAAGATTATAGATAAAACCACACTGGGTCATTGGGTTAAATAACAAAGGAACATTTTATTTTATCATTAGTAGGAAGATGGGGAACTTTGGGACATGGAATGTATACTCCTTGAAAATTACTTCTGGAATTTTATGTATTTTCCAACAAACAGTGCATTGAAGTCTCACATAAATAAAATTTTCAAATTATTCTCTAGAATTAACCTGTATATCTTATGGGCTAGTCTATAAATTAATCTGCCTACATTTAAAATTTCTTTATAACAAATGGCAACATGTCTCCCTCAAACTGTAAAAACTTATTTGCATATTAAATAATATTTGCACATTGACATCCTCATAATTTTAATACAGTTCCCACTTGTGAGAGGTATGGGAGAGAGAATCTATCCCTACTACATAATATCCCAACCTACTCAAAAGTCTTGGCTTTTATTTTAAGGATCCTTGTGCCTTTGTGTTTTATGGTGTGCAGGTGTTTTGGCCCCTTTGGATTGCTATAACAAATTACCGAAGATTGGGAGACTTACGCAACAAACACTTATTTCTCACAGTTGGAGAGGCTAAAAAGTCCAAAATTAAAGCATGGGGCACTGGCCGATTTGTCGTCTTGTGAGGGTACTCTTCTTGGGCTGCAGATGAACTTCTGCTCATTATATCCTCACATGGTGGCTCTGTGTCTCTTTTAATAAGGGCATTAGTTGTTTCCATGAAGGGTCCACTCTAATGACATAATCACCTCTCAGCATCCCCAATGCTACTACCATGATATTGAGTATCAGATTTTAAACATACAAACTTTAAAGGAACACAAATACTCAAACTTTAGTAGCATGGGTCAAATATTTTGTCCTGGGGAGGTATTAGTCAAATAGACAATCAAAACAAATAAGTTTAAAAGTTCAACAAAGTAAGTAGAACCTAAGTTAGGAAGTGATAGACAAACTTGGATATAAATTTTGAACACCTTTTACTCACGGTGTGTTTTGGAGTATTTAACTTCTTTAATTTTAGTAGTGATCCTTTATAAAATTATCATTATAACAGCAGTACCTGTAAAACTTGTGTGACATGCTTATCACAGTACCTGGTCCATAATAAAAACTAATTAAATGTCATCTACAAGAGTCTAATGCATTCATTTAAATGCACATCAATAATTAGTTACCTCTCCCCCAACAAAGTATTTTGTAGTTCACAGACATCTCTCTTGATCTTTCTCCTTATTGGTAAGTCCATGACCCTAAGTACCAAGGAGATCTTCAAAACTACAGAAAAACAAGCACGTAATTGGAATAACTGAATATACACATAACAAAGTATGCCTGTCCAGACTTTGCAGTTGGAAGAATCTACTTATATGTTTATGATTATACTGTAGCTAATATTTACTAAAAGAAAAAGGGAAAATGGTCTTTACTGAGAATTTCATCAGAATCCAATTTGTAGTAAAGACTGTTTAAATCAGAAAGATATATAAAAAAGAAAGATATACAAAAAGCTCATTTGTTTAAAATACAAAAACCACTAAGACTAAAATTTTGCTAGAATGAAGCTTGGTCTTTGTTCTAGTGGAAACTATTTGTCAGGAAATACTAAGAATAGAATGTGATTCTATTTGTTCATTTAACATAGTGATGTTTTAACTGCAAGGTTACATAAAATCATAAATATACTTTATGTAAAACTATAGCCCTTATTCATATTTCAATGACGGGTTAATTCATCTCTTTCTTTAATGACTGCTGGTAGAGTTTTGCCATTTCAATGTATTATTTCCTTCAGGAAAAAAAAGAGGCATCATTTGAAAATATTAACGTATAAATTTTATTATATGAGGATTAAGACCAACATAATCGTGTTAAATTAATTTAGGTAAAGTATACTAGATAAATAAATCAGCACCCTTTTACTTCTAAAAGCACTCCAAGCTATTTCAAGTCATTAAAAATACTTGTAGCTGCAACATTTTGGCTTTTAGTATAGTCTTAATGGTTACATGACAGCATCTCTGCTACTGACTGTATGGCTTTTATAATGTCTTGATAGTAGCAGCATTTTAGAAAACTATAAGGAAAATGAAAATCAGGAGTAATTTTTTAAGAAGTCTTCCAAAATTGTTAAATCAAAACTGACATGAATGTTGTAAGCTCTCATAAATTGTTATTTTATATATTATTTTTGCCAAACATTCAATAGCACACCAATCCTTCCTAAAATGACATATAAAACTGCTAACAAGTTGCAAAGTAACGAGTCCCTGGATAGTGCTCTGGAAAAGTTTCACCAATTTATCTGATTTGCTGATTTATGGACTAGCCCTACACTCTTGTGACTTAATTTCTCTTAAGTCCACAAATGTCTTATATAGATGAATGTCATTACGTTTCATATCTATTTAGATTAAAAGCCAAGTCCCACAAGGCAGGAGACGATCAATTATTTTTATTTTACGCTATTATTATGAAATATTACTGTTTTTAAAATGTACTTCTGAAGAATGAGAATTGTTCACCAACATATTTTAAAGTAAATTTCAGGTGTCTGAATGCCAGAGTGAAAATAATGTAATCTCAAAATATAACCTCAAATGAATTGTACTTATAATGACTTTGTAATTTTTTCCCACTAACTTTCCTGTGTCAAAAATGATTGATTCTTTTATCCATTTCTATGATTACTAGCATAAACTTTTGACAGTATACTTTCTTTTAAAAGAAAAATACGAGGATGAGGATCCCCCGGGCACGGCCACCAGCCACCCGCGGAGCCACTCGACCAGAGCCACCTGGCCAGAGTGGCCCGGGCTGACTGAGCCCAGCTGTCCGGCAGGCCACGAACACTTGTGACCAGGAGCCGGCCATGCCCAATTGTGACCAGGAGCCCCCTGTGAGGACCCTAGGCACGCCAACCAGACCCCCGGCGGAGCTGCACAGGCGCCTGCAACAACAGAGGCTTCCCTACCCCACCCACCCCCTGCCTCTGGCCTCTTAGCTGTGCAGCTACCTAGTTCCACACTGCAGAGGCACAGGGGGACATAATGGCCATTGTCCTGAGCTCCAGAAGTAAACAACGGAGAGAGGGCCTCTCTCAGGTTCCCTGATGAAAACTGAAGCCCACAGGAAAAGTGAAGAGAATCGCTGCAATAAAGGCAAACCAGACCACTGTACTTGGTAAGTTGGAGGGATCATCACTTCCTATTGGAACATGGACTATCTTCAGGGGAAAGGCAGCGGAACCTGCAGTAGAACCTTGCAGAGTTCAACCCTCCAGGAGGACAGGGAGCTCAACGTGGTACTTGCAGCCAGAAATCTGCCTGAATCTCATGAGTCTGTGACTGGCTTACTGAGACTCATTGACTTATAACTGCACACTGCTGCCCACGTTGTCTATTGTGACAGCAGAGACATACCCTGAAGCAGGCCCTTCACTTTTATCTTTTATTTGTTATTTTCAAAATTACCACTATATTTTGCTCTTATTTTTAATTTTTTTTCTTCTTTTTCTATTCTTTTAAAATTTTTACTTTTCTCTTTTTTCTTTCTTTTCTCTTTTCTTTCTCTCTCTCTCTCACTTACTTGCTGTCCCACATTGTTCCTCAACAAGATACTGGCAAACAGAATACAGAGGGTCATCAAGAAGATCATTCACCCTGACCAAGTCGGATTTATCCCAGAGATGCAAGGATGGTTCAAAATACATAAATCAATAAATGCAATACACTATATTAACAGAGTCAAGGACAAAAACCATATGATCATCTCAATAGATGCTGAAAAGGCATTCGAGAACATCCAATACCCATTCATGATAAAAACCTTACAGAAAATTAGAATAGAAGGTCTTTATCTCAACCTGGTTAAAGCCACCTATGAAAAACCAACAGCCAATATCATACTAAATGGACAAAAACTGAAAACTTTCATGCTAAAATCAGGAACAAGACAAGGATGCCCACTATCACCACTCCTGTTCAATATATTTCTGGAAATATTAGCCACAGCAATTAGAAAAGAGAAAGAAATAAAAGGAATAAAGATAGGAAAGGAAGAAGTTAAACTGGAATTATTTGCTGATGATATACTTTACACAGAAGGCCCAAAAAACTCACCCAAAAAACTTTTAGATTTAATTGACAGATTCAGTAGAGTAGCTGGATATAAGGTCAACACTCAAAAAACAATAGCCTTCTTATACACAAATAACAGACTCACCGAGAGCCAAATTCGGGAAACAATTCCTTTTACAATAGCATCCAAAAAAACGAAATATCTAGGAATCAATCTAACAGAGGAAGCAAAAGACCTCTACACTGAAAACTACAGCACTCTGAAAAAAGAGATTGAAGAGGATATAAGAAAATGGAAAGATAGCCCATGTTCCTGGGGAGGAAGAACCAATATAGTGAAAATGGCCATACTTCTAGAACTGCTATATAGATTTAATGCAGTGCCAATAGAAATTCCAACAATATATTTCACAGAACTAGAGAAAACAATCGAAAAATTCATTTGGAACAAGAAGAGACCTAGAATAGCAAAAGCAATTCTAGGTAACAGAGACATGGCTGGGGGTATCACAATCCCCAACTTGAAACTATACTACAAAGCTACTGTGATAAAAACAGCATGGTACTGGCAAAGGATCAGACCCCAGGATAAATGGACTAGATTAGAAGATGCAGAAACAACTCCAGACATACTCAGCCACCTCATCTTTGACAAAAGAGCCAATCACCATCATTGGAGGAAAGATAGCCTATTTAATAAACGGTGTTGGAAAAACTGGATTTCAACCTGCCAAAGATTAAAACTAGACCCATACCTCTCACCATGCACTAAACTAAGATCAAAGTGGATTAAAGATCTAAATATTAAGATAGAAACACTAAACTTGCTGGAAGATAAGTTAGGTAGAACTCTTGAAGACATTGGCATAGGAAAAGACTTTATGAACAAAACCTCAGTAGCACAGGATCCAGCACAAAGAATCAACTGGGATGCCATCTTATCAAAAAGCTTCTGCACTGCAAGAGAAACCACCAGCAGAGCTAAGAGACAACCTACAATGTGGGAAAAAAATTTTAGCAGCTGTACCTCAGACAAAGGACTGCTATCTAGAATCTATAAAGAACTGAAAAAAATCAGACCCTCAAATTCAAAGACCCAATTCAACAATGGTGATCTGAAATGAACAGACATTTCTCAGACAAAGAGTTAACAGCAGCAAATAAACATATGAAAAAATGTTCAAAATCACTGGTCATTCGAGAGATGCAAATGAAAACAACAGTGAGATTCCACCTCACCCCAGAAAGAATGGCTGCTATCAAGAAATCAACCAATAACAAATGCTGGGAGGGTTGTGGGGAGAAAGGAACCCTTCTCCATTGTTGGTGGGAGTGCAGACTGGTGCAACCACTGTGGAAATCAGTATGGAGATACCTCAAAGAACTAGGGCTAGAGGTCCCACTTGACCCAGCTATTCCCTTGCTGGGTATCTTCCCAAAAGAATGAAAAGAATCATGCCACAGTGATATATGTGCACCCATGCTTGTGGCAGCACAGTTTGTAACAGCTAAAGCTTGGAAGTAGCCCAAGTGCCCATCAACTGAAAACTGGATAAAGAAGATATGGTTCTTTTATAAAATGGAGTACTACTCAGCCGTAAAGAAGGAGAAACTAGAGACATTTATAGCTAATTGGATGGATATTGAGGCCATACTCTTAAGTGAAATAAATAGGACACACATGTGTAAATACTGAATAGTTTCTGTAGTGTGAGAAACTGAAAGTGTAAATAAGAATTAGAATGATTAAAATGAATAATTGATAATTTGAAATAGGAAGAAAAGGTCCAAAGGGGTAGGGGTGATGGGAGGGGAAGGGGAAAGGAAAGAAGGGAAAGGAAAAATTGTTGAAGAAAGAAAAAAATGGAAACAAAGTCCATGTAAATAGGGAAGGGTGGAGGGGGTAAAGGGTGCACAGGTAATGGAAAAAAAATAAGAACCAAGATACATCATGTACAGGTACAAGCATCCAATGATAAATGTAAACATATTGTATACCTAAAATGTACCAATAAAAGAAGTTAAGGAAAAAAAATATGATAAACTTACAGGTGCTATAATGTATAGTTGAGAAGCTTCTGTTTCCTTGGCAGAATCAGACCTTTAGTTTAATTTCATAAGCATCAGATAAAATGGTTTCAATTACTTCAATATGGAGTGGTGGTTGTCCCCAATGACAATAAAATCAGCTTTTTATAGCCTATTGATAAAATAAAGTAAGTTCATTATTTGGCAGCAGGGAACAGCTTCCTTGCTCCAGTTTTAGTAATCTGTGGAAGCAACGAGAGCAATGGTGGGGTACTTAAGAGGATTTGTGAGGGTGGTGGGGTTTTCTCCTTTAGAGCAGGTCTGTCAATAGGGGAGTGTCTGACTGGGGTTCATTACACAATCAATTTAGCTTTGCTAGACACACAGGTGATGGTTTCAAATTGAACCTTGGAAAGTAAACGTTTCTTTGATGCTGTCTATTGAAAGTTGAATTGTTTAATAGTCCTCCAAAATAGATTGTCAAAAACTTCCTCAAAGGAGGAAGAAAATTATTTGTAATTTTTATCTTCCTGGGCAAAAGTTTCTTGGAATAGTACAATCATGTCAATGAAGACAAAGACAATAGAACAGTAAAGTCACGTTAGCAAAGACAGCTCAGAAGCAAAGTCAAATATGTCGACACTAGGCTGTGTGGGTGTAGATCATTTGGTGCTTAAGCAATATACTCTGAGAACAATATTCCCCAGCTACAAATTAAATAATTAAAGAGTTTTGCAAAGTGAACAATGGTTAACTACTTAATTTGCATTTCAAAGATAATAATACTCTAATATTGTTCTTAAAAACTGAAGGGCAGAATGGTGTATTAAATGCAATTGGAAGAATAATTCACTGAAATTTCAGAACCTTTTGTACTAGAGTTTATTTCTTTCTCCCTCTTACTGTTCTTTACTCTTTCTCTCCTTATTTTTTTTCCTCTGTGGAGAATTATTCTACTTCACATTAAGGTTTCTCAAGTATCCAGAAAGACTGTAGGTCCTAGAAGACTTCTGTTTTCTCAAGGTCAAAGCAGGTGATCATTGAAGTTAGATAAGACAGGGTGTTAAATAAGTTTAACTTTATCAGAGGTCTGAAGCATTAACTAGGGGAAAACTCAGGTGTTAAGGTGAGAGAGGAAGGTTTACACTTACTAGAGTTAAATATCAGCACAAAACTATAGATGCACAAGTCTTGGGATGAGGTGCAGACAAAGCAGGGAACTCTGTGTGTGTGTGTGTGTGTGTGTGTATAAGGATGATGGCTCACTACAAAATGGGGATGTGACTCTGCCTCTGAAGATAGATCTGTTGGACAAGGGACCTTTCACTTGCTCTACAGAGAATAAAAGCAACTGCCTCAGCATGCTTGGGCTGCTGTAGCAAATTCTTGCAGTTCTAGAGGCTGGAAGTATGAGGTCAGATGAGGTGAGAGAGCCAGTATGATCAGGTCCTGGTGAGGGTTCTTTTCTTGGCTTGCAGATCACTGCTTTATGCTGTAGCCTCATATGGTAAGGGAGACTCTGCTATCAGGACCTAACCTTCCAACAGCCTCACCTCTGAATACCATCATGCTAAGGTGGGTAATTCAACATACGAATTTTAGGGTGCGCAAATAGCCTCTGATGTGAGAGATAAGCGGAGAAGAAACAAGGATGAAGGAACAACCTAGAAGTATCTGTGTGCTGGGTGAAGCCGACTTCTAGGCTTGAGAAAACAGGGATGGCAACAAACTCATTTCTTCCCCCCCCCCCCCCGTTTTCTTTCTGTTTCTTTTCTCCACTCTTTTTCTTTGTTCTCTTTCTTTCTGTAATTTGATCATTGAATTGAAAATAGAGTAGAAGTATGAACAAAATATGGGCATAGAGTCAGACAGCACTGAACTCAGTTTTTAGGTCTGCCACATACTCAGCCATTCAATCTTTGGCAAGTGACATTTCTTCTCTTAGATTCTCTAGCAGTGGAAGAAAATATCAAGTATCTATTGCTTTACAGGTTACTGTGAGCACTGGAGGTAAAGCACATAAATTGGCACCATATTGATCTGTAGTAGGAACTTTAAACATGGGCTTAAAAAACTGTGCCATAATGCAATAAATAGTATCCAAAAGTGAAAACTTCAGCTGTGAAAAATGTAGAGTTGTGTTATAATGAGGTTAAGCAAATGACCAAGTAGATGTGCCAACAGCCATCTAGGAGTTCTGAGTGTGGCTTTGTGGTCTGGCTCGACCCACCCTGGGCTGAGGTTTGGTGCCACCCAGTGGTGACTGCTTCGGTTTAAAAATTGATGGAGACAATTCTGAGACCTGCAAATGGTGGGACTTCTGGACAGCCCCAGTGATTTCAGGAAACTCTTAGACAGTTGATGTATATTTTTATGGCCCGATCCAGAGGGAAGTGGCTGGCAGAACAATGGGAAACTACTGATATCTGTTGAAATAGACTTTCCTGAATTGTCCCTGTTTAGCATCACCTAAACTCCAGGTTGTCCTCTCCTTCCTGAGAAATGTTGAGAAAAAAGGATCAAGTAGAGGACAGGATTGCTAATCATTCTATATTTCATTTCAAGCTTTTCTAATTTGGATCACTGCAAGGTGCATTATTTCAAGATTTACTACCATTAAAATTAATAATGTTAATTGTGGTAATAATATTAAATTCAACAAACATGCAAGGATGGACTCCTATATGCAAAGCAAACAGACAGATATGATCTCTGACTTCAGAAGGCTTAGTATCCAGTGAAGAGAGGGATCTTTAGATAAAACTGAAGTCAGGTAAGTAGTTCATTCTAATTGGAGAGCTCAAGAAACATTTCCGGGAAAAGATGTTATTAGAACTGAAGTTTGATTTAAGAGTAAGTTTACAATAATGTGAGACTAAAAATCTTTCTATTAATTGTTTTCTTCGTTGCTGGACAAAATACTCAACACCTCCAAGTTAAAGGAGGAAAGGCTTATAAGGCAGGGCATTGTGGCATGGCAGAAGAGGGTTGTTCACAAGCAGAGAGGGATAAGGCTGGGAAGAGGGGAGATACACCCCTCCAGGCTACACCCACAGGGGCCCACATCCTCCAACCGGGCTCACTTCCTAACATCACATTTACTTATAAACTCATCAGTGGGTTAATCCACTGATGAGTGTCATGTCCTCATGATTCAATCCCCCCTGAAAAGCCCCTCCTTTAAGCATTTGAGGCTTTGGGGAACATTTTATTAAATCGTCATAGTTCCAGATGAGTAAAGGCATGGAGGTAGAGGTAGGCAGGCAGGGTTCTATAAGTGGACCCAGCCAGTTCGGCTAACATGCAGGGCACATCTTCTTAGGTCATTTTGGGGATAACATGTGATCCTACACTTCCATATAGCGGAGAAAAGTGTGAAGATAACAACCAGTTTCCTGAGAAGACACAACCTGCTATACACGATTGCTATAGGAGCAGTAAGTGTAGCATACAACAGTACTCAACACCAGGGGCAGACAGATTTGGAGCAGGGAGTTAGAATCTTGTTGCAAGAGATGAGAGATGGCAAATCTCACCTGGGATAACTAAATTGGGAAAAGGGAAGATGGAACAGACTTGAGAAACAAGATTAGTGGTATGGGAAAAGGTAGAGAAAGGGGGGGAAACAAAGATGATTCTGAGACAATTGGGCCTTATAACTAAATATCTGTAGCATCTCTGAAGAGAGTTTCAATGTGGTCTTCCCACTGCCTGCAACATTCTTGCACCAGGTATTATCATGGCTGGCTCTCTCACTTCTCTTGGGTCCTTGCTTGAATGTCACCTTTTTAGCCCCCTATTTTTAAATGCATCCCATTTCTGTTCACTATACTAAGTAAACTAAACCCTGCTTTCCCGCTTTTGTATTGTTTTATTTCATAGGGCTTATCATTATTTAACAGACATCACACACACTCACACACATACACACACACACACACACACACTTTTTACCGAGTCTTCCACTATAATATACATTCCTTGATACATGGACTTTTCTCCTCTTGTTCACTGTGACACCCTGCACTGGTACAGCATCAGGCAGGAGCAGAACCCCTGCATGTGGCAGGCCATGTGACTGTGCACCTCCGTGCCCTACTCCCGTCCTGGCCGAGCCTCCCTCAGTGTCTGTAAAAGTTCATAACTTGCATGGTGTGTATCCCAGTGCCTGAGGAAGTGTAAAATTCCATAGCAAATTAAAAATGCCATACAGGTCAAGACAGAGAGAGACTGGGGCAAAGGAAAAGGGATCATATTTTATACTTGCAGAGGTACCTTTTCCCACTTACTGAACAAGAGGTTTCGTATTTCCTTTTTAGATCAAGCCCCACAAATTATGTGGCTGGCCTAGAGTTGTTTAATAATTACATTTTAAATGAATGAACACATTTCCCAGGAAGGATACAAATAAAAGCTTGTTCCTGCCAAGAATAAGAATTAAAAGTAAAGGTCCTATACTATATTTCAGAATAAACCCTCCATTTTGTTATTCTGATGTAATACTTCATTCCAAACATTTCTTATTTTAATTCCCTTTCAATTTGTTTTATATATATTGGATTGGCTATAAGATTGAGCACATGTAGCAGCTAATCTAGTTGTCTATATTTTTAAAAATAGAGGAAATAAGGTAGAATTATGATCACGTATGGTTTTTGATATTAAGTAAGAATAAAAACAGTGCATCTAACTAGCAAATTAGCATTGCTATTCTTAAATTTATGATTTCAAAACACATCTATTGATTCGGGCCAAATGATCACACATTATGTAAAGAAGGTTCAGCCCTTGTGAAAAATGTAAATTCACTTTGTTGTACTCCTTCAGA
The DNA here is from genome assembly GCF_053883595.1 of Heterocephalus glaber. Classification (NCBI taxonomy): domain Eukaryota; kingdom Metazoa; phylum Chordata; class Mammalia; order Rodentia; family Bathyergidae; genus Heterocephalus; species Heterocephalus glaber. The sequence goes on from NW_028258320.1 coordinate 68,525,322, forward strand.
AATATGTCCTTTTTGGAAGGCAACTGACCGACTGCTTATAATTCACTTCCCTCTCTGTTAACAAAGCTCAAAAGATTTTACTGAGATCACTGATAAGTGATAAAGCCTGACATTATGTAAGTTCTCAGCTTTCAGCTTTTAACAAGAATTTATGAGTTCTTACCTCTTTGTGTCAGCTATTATGCTAAGAAATGAGAAGAAAAAATGTAAAAATGTGGCCCTTCTCTCACCAATTCCAGGCTAGCAGGTGAGAAAGACATGTTAAATTAATACATAATATGAGCTTTCCTCCTTCCCTTCCCCTTTAATTTCACTTCCCTTCCCTTACTCAACAATTTAATACTAAAGCCATTAGGTGCCCCAAAGCAACGTAGGCATCCATGCCAGGGGGGAGAAGGAAGCCACAGTGTGCCCAGGCATGGTATCAGAGCCCCAGGGAGGGCTGAGGAGGATCCGTATGGGTTGGGGGCTGAGGGTGTGTGAGAGTGCCTCCTGGGGGGGGGCTGGCAGGAAGCTGCCCGAGCATGGTAGAGTAGGCATCTCCAGGGAGGTGGCTGGCCTGGATAGGAGAGCCCTGTCGGGGGTGGAGGAAGTGTGTGGCCTGTGTAGGGACCCTGAGCTTCAGTGGAGGAAGAAGCACGTGCATGTTGGGGGGCAACTCTGCACAAGGTTCAGAGCCAGGCAGAATGAGGAGGAGCCCAGGGGTGACAGTGGCCTGGCACATAGCACAAGCTTATTAGTGGAGTGAGAGGGATCCATGTGGGGCAGGGGCAAGGCCAGTCTGGTGTTTTTGTTTGTTTGTTTGTTTTTTGTACTGGGGATCAAACTGAGGACCTTGTGCTTGCAAGACAGGTGCAGTGCTGCTGAGCTAAATTCGTGGCCCCAGTCTGGGGTTCTGAAGTCCAAGTTGGAGGAGAATAGAATCTGAATTAGGATGGGAGGACAGATGAGATGGGAGAATGGTTATGTAAAAGGGGATGTTTCCCAGAGGAAGGGGGAAGAAGAAAGAGGAGAAGGAGGAAAGGGGGACAGAGGGGGAGGGAGTGAGGGAGGGGCAGGAGGACAAAAGAGAAGTAGAAGAAGGAGGGAAAGAAGGAGAGGAAGAAGGAAAGGGAGAGGGAGGACAGGGAGAAGGGGGAAGAAGGAGAGCAAGCAAAAGAGGAAGAGCAGGAGGAGGAGGATAAAGAAGGGGAGGGAGGAAGGAGGGGGGAAGAACAGGAAGGAGGAGAAGAAGAACAGAAGAGAAAAAGAAAAAAAGAAAAGATTATAAGATTATCAAGGTAATAGGAAGCAGGTTCATAATCTGATAAAAAATAAAAGGAGTTATAATTATGGCCAAAGAGAATAAACAGTGGATACTAGATTGGAATTGTAGTCATTAGTGTAAACTCATGGTTTTTATTTAATGTAGAGGTAGAAGAATAAGTATACATGTAAATATACAGTTTTTTCATATATTTTCTAGCTCTGTCCACTGAGAGGCCTGGGAGCAGCAACACCTCAATAGCAATGAGCATGCCTAAGGTCAGATGTGGCTTTGCAATACCAGTCTCTACTGAAAGAAATTGGGACAATTTGGAGAAATGACTGGCACAGAGAAAGCACAGATGAGACTGGAACATCTTGTTGTTCCAGAAAACAAGAAAATGCTCAATGAAATATGGATACTTGTCCAAAGCTATTTCAAAAAGATGACATATCTGGGATAATATGAGCAACAAAATAATAATAGTGTCATACTATTATTCAAAGATTAAAATAGGAAATTGTGTCAAATAAATAAGTAAATAATATGTTTGATGAGGAATAGGAAATTTACCTAGTTTCAAAGTGCTTTCCATGAAATATCTACTAACTGTAAAAAGAAAGAGAGTAGCTTTACATCAGAGAAGTGTGGCAGATACTGCCTTGTGCAAATAATCAAAATGAACATCACCCATGGTGAAAAAGCTGAAGTCCTTTACATCCTGATTAGGTGCAACGTGAAGAACACAGCTCACTTCTGCTAAGTGAATATTGCTGATAAATATTGCACTACATGAATGTAATCATTAGTATACATTGGACAAATCCATGGTGAGAGGCATTCTAAAATCCATTATAGAGTAATTCTTCAAAAGTGTCAAATGCATGAAAGTCAAGGAAAGACTAAGAAACTATTCCAGACTGAGGAAAGCAAAATGCAGTGCCTGCTCTAAACCCAATTCCTTGGCTAGAATTTTTCTATAAATGATTGGGACAGATAGGGAAACATGGATGGGGTCCAAGGATTTAGAAGGTACTAAATACGCTAATGTTAATTTCTCCATCTTTGATGGCTACATTGATTGTAGTTACATGGGAAAAGTTCTTGTGTTTAGGAAATATACACTAAACTAGTGGGGACACAAATGGGTCTCAGGTGGCAAATTACTCTCACAGAGTATTGCACAAAAAGTGCTTTTCTTTTACTTATACATTTTGTGGAAATTTGTGACTTTTTCAAAGAAAAAGCATAATGTGTCATAAGACTGGAGCCTTCTTGCTCATCCAGAGTAGAGTAATTGGTAATTCTAAGTCCAAGTAACCCAACTTCTTCAGGACTGTTTCTTCATTTGATGTATATTTGCCTAATGGTCAGCACTGGCTGAAAGCTGATTATGAATATCATTGTGATGTTACTGCTTCCCTAAATAAAGGTTTGCTTATCTAGATAGCTATACTGAGATTTAATTCACATGCCATAAAGTCTGCCTGTCTCAAGTGCATATGCATAGTTCATTGGTTTTTAGCACATACACAGTTGTGCAATCTTTATTACAATCTAATTATAGTGTTTTCATCACTCCTCCCCCAAATGTCACACTCATGAGCATCACTCATTTCAACCTTTACTAATTTTATTTTAGAACTTATTTCATTTTCTACAGGTATAGATGTAGTAGCTTACAGTTACAGTGCAGAGTCAATAAATGTTTGATGAATGAGTAAGTTGCCAACTGACTAGTGTTACAGTATGTATGACTGGCATCTTCATGTTTGTCTTCCATCTTCCACTTTCTATATTTTCATTGAAAACAAAATGGTCCTCAAGCATCATGTTACTAAACTAAATTAAGCTTTCAGTTCTTGAAAGACATTTTATAAAATCTGTGGTAGTAATATTATCTTTATTGTGTATTAATAGCATGTAGATAATGGGCTACTATCATATCAATATGTCTTGGAACATGTTGAGGTCATTTGAACACAGATAATAATAATCAACATATCTGCACTTACAATCTTTGCCAAACTGGCAAACTACCATCAATTTTTATGATGTTAGACTAAATGAAACTCTTCAAATACAGGATAACATTATTATAGAATTGAGCTGAAAACAAATATATACAGGAAAATATTTTTCAAACATAATCTTGTGACAAATAAGCAGTAGGGGCATAGATAATGAATAGCCATATAATTACTTTTTCTATAAGGAGTATTGTATTTTCATGGAATATTAGCATCAAGACTTGCTTTTCATGTCCATTTGAGTAGTGAAATCTTGAAAATGATAAAAGTATTTTTTGTGCAAATGATAAGAAATGTTTAAGCCTCTTTAAAGTATCTCCCTAAAATTTTACAAGTTATCTAGATAAAATCATTTACATAATTGTATTCTTCTAAGCACTTTTATTCTGAATGTGTGATAATAAATCTTTCAAAAAATTGTATTAATTTGCCACTAAAAATAAGTACTATTTCTAGAAAGAATTTTTTCTTGAATTGAAAAGAGATACTTCAGTTATACTTGTTGGAGAAGTTTTTTTGGTTGTTTTAGCCTATTTAAACTTAAACCTATTAAATAGAAAATATCATAACCTGAGTTATTTAAAAATCGGTTCTTTAAACTCAAAAAGAAGTGCAAAAAACTGAAGGTAAAAACAAGAAAACAAAACAAAAAAGTTACCATGTTATTATGAAACTTTAAATTTTCTGCTATTATTGAGAGAGCTCTTAGACTATGTATGGATTATCTATTGCTCTGTGACTTTTGTTTCTAGTAAAATGCAGCCAATATATAGAAGGCAGAACTCGGATAAAATGCTGTAAGGGAAGTTTATTTAGACATATACTGTTACACTTACTGCACACTGTTTTATATAGATAAAATGGCAATATTCGCAACACATTTAGATGCTACATCTAATATATATTGATAGTGTAGTGATTGCCAAATCTATGAATTCATTTCAGGGGCCAGTGACACAGTGATTGCTGCTATTGTAGAACTCAGATTATAGCTTAATGATACATCTAATTCTAACAATATAAAAAGAAAATGAGTGTGCTTCTCTGGATTTTATAGTGTACCAAAGAAAGGTGGATATTGTTCCACTGAAAACTCCATAAAGGAGGATAATAGCTAACTTCAACCAGATGAGAATGAAGGACACTTACAAATAGGCAGAGGTCTCAATGATGATATAGCTTCATTTGCATAACCTCTGATTACTCATTTTGATTGTATATGAAATGATTGGGCACATTAGCAGAACAAAATGAGATCATCTGTGAAGCTGTATGCTTGCTGGAATTTTCAGAATAAATCTAAATGGAAATGATGGCTGGTACATGTGATAACCCTGAGGAAAGCAAAGTCATTCTGAGGATTGGACCAGAGAAGAAAGACTGTTTGTCAGGACAAGCCTGAGTTTTCCTGTTGTTAAAACGGGTGACAAATATGAGAAACTGTATAACCACTTATGTTTGTTTCAGGAATGAAACTACCTGCTATTTGTCCAGTGCTTTGGATCCTGAGGGGTGAATTATTTTCAGTAAAATTGGAATACCTTAGTCAGTGGATCCTGATCTAAGTCAAAAGTGAAAACTCCCCTGTTAAGAGAATTGGAGAAGAATGCATAAAATCTTATAAGGGCAAATACCAGAGGTTGAAATAAATGCCAACCTAGGAAAGAAAAAATTGGGAGTGGAGGGGAGTTTAGAGGTGAAATTGACAGAGGTATGATGACTGGAGAAGAAGGAATGTTAGTTGGGTAAAGAATGAGTTTGGGGGTATTCCTGAACAGGTCTAGAAATTAATTTGTACAGAGAAGACTAGATACCATGGTCTGAATTTTAGCATAATAAATGAACAAATTATGTATCATTATTAGTATATGCATACATAAATTAAAAAGGAATAGAATGGAATTATCAGAAAATCAAAATACTGGTCACTTTGAGAAGAAGGGATAAAGAGCATCTTCTTGGTTCACCTGAATGTGGTTACCTGGGCATCTCTTTGCTCAGGAGTCTTTGTTAAACAGCACTCACATATTTTATATACTCCTTATGTGTGGTATATTTCACAAGTAAGAATGCAAAAAAGCACAAATTAGACGAAGGTGTTACAGAGAAAAGTAAGGCAGGGGAGGTTGGTAGATAGGATTGTATGGATATGGGGTAGGGGAAATCATAATGTCCAAGTCTTACTCAGCAATGCCTCACAACAAGGAGACATTTGAGCAAAGATTTTAAGCAGGTGAGGTAGTAAGATATGAGAATTTCTGGGAGCAAAGGTTTCTAGCAAAAGGAAACAGGATGTTACAAGGCTTTGAGACAGGAACATGTCATAATATATTTTTCTTAACATTACCATTGTTGCTAGTCACAACCTGACAGATTCCTGGATTTCCTTGATGCCTTTGACTGCTCTGGGTTGCTTCATGTAAATCATACAGATACTGCACTCATTTGGTAGACAGCAGAGTAGGAGGAAATGTTCAAACCCCCTAACATTTTTTTCTGTAATACTAATGAAAGTGCTACATGAAGCATGAAGTCTATGTGAGGTGAGAAACTGAGAGTAAAGAAAATATGTGCCTTTTGATTTCTCCAGCTTTAAGCTTATTAAAGAATAGAGGGTAGAGAGAAGAGACTAAAATTAGAAAAGTAAATGAAATATTATCTTAAACATGGGATTCCTAAGAACATATGCAGGCTAGGTCTCTGTGACACCAAAATACTCAGTTAAAAAGTCAAGTTGGCAAGTTCTACAGCTAAATTAGGAAGAATATTTCATTTTCCTTGTTTCTATCTCTCCTCAATTTGAATAATGTACTTTTGGTTGTGTATTTGCTTAATAAAACTATTGTTTGGCCACCATTTAAGAACAAATATTAAATTGGCCAAAATTCAGCCACAAGAGGAAAGCCTACAGAGGCCTTGAGGAAGTGGAGAGAAGATTTAGCACATGAATATTTTGGGTTTGAGGGGATGCCATAGTGTTAGCAACCTTGAGGAACAACAATGAGCAAGTCAGTGCAAGTAGGAGGCTCCTTACAACAATAAGAGATTTTGTTTTTTAACTTGCAAGGCTCCTTTGGAGGATACTGGGCTCACCATGAGGTAAAGGCTGGTGGTCACTTATCAGATTGTCTTCTCTTAAGAGATAGATAAGATAGGGTAACTAACATCTCAGATCATATATAGTGTCAGCCCTAAATGGATTTGGAAAATATATAAATACAAATAGTCAGTGAAATGCATTTGAAAAAAATGAAAGCACAGAGAAAATGTTAGATGGAAATATTAATGGAATAAAAATATCTTCATTTTCTGACTAATAAGAATGTTATACTCATTTGAAGAAAGTTCTGCTTTTCTTTATCTGTTGTGCAATTAATGCCTTAATCCTTCTATATTATCTTTCAATCATTGCTAATTTCAAGAATAGCCTCTTAGTTGGTGTATTTATGTTGGATATCCTTTTCCAGATTTTAATCCTCAGTTGTGTTGCAGCATTTAAATGGCTTGACCATAATAGCAGATTTGCATATGTTTTGACACTCACTTCAAGGGACATTTTCCCCCTAGTTCTAAACATTTAGCCCTGGCTTATAAGGCAGGATGTCCTGATTAAAGTGAATGACTAAATTGGGCAAGAGGAATGATGGGAAAATACAGGGTAGAGCAAAGAAGTTTAAAAATAGGCAAAAAATGACAGGCATTTTCTCCTTTTAAGTCTTGGTTAAATCATTAATTGTTCTGGTATACTTGCTCCATTTTTGGAAAACTTGACCCTATGCTCCTTAGCTTTTGCAAATATCTCTGTACACATCCCATACAGTTGAACCCTTTTAGCAGTAATACTTGAGCTCTGGGAGGAGTGCTGGGTGCTATTACCCCAATGCCATCAGGTACACTATAATTTGTGTTGTGTACACCCATTTTGAATTGTTTCAGGAGATGCAGTCATTCAAGCTTTTTTCATTTTGCTTGACAGCCGATTTAATATTTTCAGGTATTTAGAGTACCAACTTTCTCAACAAATTTTATTTTCTTATTACTTGAGAGCTAAATTGGTTGACTTGCTGTCAGATAAAACAAATTTTCCTATTTCTACCTCCTCTCATTTACATGGAATTGTGAGTTGAGTAACAAAGAACAGAGAACCCAATCAGAAGCATCATTGGGCATAAAACCTGCAGGGATTTCAACAAAACCTGCTAACCACAGGAAGCTTTCTGTGACAGCTGGATTTACTGAAACATTTAACTGGGGTTCTGATACTTGAAGAGCTGGTCAGGCGCAGTTGAAAAGCAACCCAAAGCAAGTAATGTTCTCCGTAGAACCTTTTGCTTTTCAACATATGAAAAATGGATCCTGATAACAGTATATCATCAAAAACACCAGACTAAAATGGACTTCATAATATGTTATGTTCAAGAATGAAAGAACTTTGGAGATCATAGTGCTCCTGGTTTGGATATGAGTTTACATGCAAAGTTTCTCGCAGGTTGTTATTGGCAATAGGGAAGCTTCCCTAACTGCAGCCCTTTGCCATACTTAAGAAAGGCTTAAGTCCCTCTCAGACGGTTCCTTGTAAATCAGGTAGGTCTAGCGTGTGATTTGCTGTAATGCCTGCCCTCCTAATATTGTTAGACGTATTAAGTCCCCTGTCACTTTCCAGAGACTCGTTTTCTGCCCAGTAGACACTACTACCATTTTGGTAGGTATAATTGTTACTCTTGCAATTAGGTATGGGCACTATTAATTGCTTTTCTAATTACCCACTTGAGAATGCCAATTATCTCCTTGCCCCCCAAAAAGCATATGCAATTGGCTAATTAGACCTCAGGTAGGCAACAAGAAACATAATTAGCCATTTGAAAGAACAATTAATTGTTCCACCAATTTTGCACCCATAAAGAAAGGAAGCTTTGATTGAATCTGGTTTAATTTATAATGTGAAATGGAAAGTGAACACACCTTGAGGCTTTCAAAAGGAAGATGAATGTTTGTAGAGGGAGAAAATCTGGAATATACTATTCAGGTAGGGAAAGAAGAAATGCCTTGTTTTAAAAGACAGTACTGAACTAGTCTACTGTTTTAAAAATCAGTTCTGTATGGAAGTTCAGAGTCAATTTTTATAGTAAGAATAGCTATACACCTAAAGTCAAAGGGAAAGGGTTTGACTAAATATTCAGTATCAAATTGGCGTAGGAAAAGACTTTATGAACAAAACCTCAGTAGCATGGGAACTAACACAAAGAATCAACAACTGGGATCTCATCTTATTAAAAAGCTTCTGCACTGCAAGAGAAACCACTAACAGAGCTAAGAGACAACCTACAATATGGGAAAAAAATTTTAGCTGCTGTACCTTAGACAAAGGACTACTATCTAGAATCTATAAAGAACTGAAAAAAATCAGAACCCTCAAATTCAAAAACCTAATTCAAAAATGGGCATCTGAAATGAACAGAAATTTCTCAGACAAAGAGTTAACAGCAGCAAACAAACATATGAAAAAATGTTCAAAATCACTGGTCATTCAAGAGATGCAGATGAAAACAACAGTGAGATTCCACCTCACCCCAGAAAGAATGGCTGCTATCAAGAAATCACAAATGCTGTCAGGGTTGTGGGGAGAAAGGAACCCTTCTCCATTGTTGGTGGGAGTGCAGACTGGTGCAACCACTGTGGAAATCAGTATGGAGATACCTCAAAGAACTAGGGCTAGAGGTCCCATTTGACCCAGCTATTCCCCTGCTGGGTATCTTCCCAAAAGAATTAAAAGAATCATACCACAGAGATATATGTGCACCCATGTTTGTAGTGGCACAGTTTGTAATAACTAAAGCTTGGAAGTAGCCCAAGTGCCCATCAACTGGAGACTGGATAAAGAAGATGTGGGTTTTTTATAAAATGGAGTACTACTCAGCCATAAAGAATGAGAAACTAGAGACATTTATAGCTAAATGGATGCACATTGAGGCCATCGTCTTAAGTGAAATAAATAGGACAAACGTGTGTAAATACCGAATAGTTTCTCTGGTGTGAAAAACTAAAAGTGTAAATAAGGATTGAAAGGTATAATTGGTAATTGAAATAGGAAGAAAATGTCTAAAGGAGTAGGGGAAGTGGGAGGGGTAGGAGAAAGGAAAGAAGGGAAAAGGAAAAAAACATGAGAAAAGGAAAAAAATGGAAATAAAGTCTTTGTAAATAGGGAAGGGAGGGCAGGGGAATGGGGAAAAAATAAGAACAAAGATACATCATGTACAGGTACAAGATCCCAGTGATGAATGTAACTATATTGTATGCCTAAAATGTACCAATAAACTTAATAAAAAAATATTCAGTGTCAAATCAGAGGATTGCTTAATACACAGAGCTACTGAGAAACACAGCTATCATATAGAAATCTAGCAAGTTACTATATTTTTTGTTAAGAGTATGGAATATTTCACATCTTCCAAGAGACAAGTGTTACATATCTATATTCATTTTCTGAGGCTGCTATAACAAATTAACCCAACTTGGTGGCTTAAAACAATAAAACTTTATTTCCCTTACAATTCTGGAGGCTAGGATTTGAAATCAGTTTCATTAGGCTGAAGTGGAGAGGCTGGCAAGGGTACACTCTAGAGATTCTTGAGGAGAATCTATTCCTTGCTTCTGGCATTCCTTGGCTTGTCTGTATGGCTCCAATATCTGCCTCTGTGGTCACACTGCCTTTTCTTCTTTCTGTATCAAATCAGCCTGGCTATCTTAAAAGGACACTGGTGGTTACATTGAGGGACTATACAGATAACAGAATAATGTCCCCTCTCAAGACCCTTAACCTAATCACATGTGCAAAGGCCTATTTTCCAAATAAAGTAATATTCACAGGTCCCAAGAATTAGGATCTGATCTCTTTTTTTGGAGGATGAGGGATGTGAAGAAAAGTTTTAGCCAACAAGAAAACCTAAATGAAATAGGAGCTTGGAGCATGTTTTCATCATAATCTCAAGCAACAACATTCCAATTGAGCTTTTATAACCTAATGAGATGGAGTTTCTAAATATAATATCCCTAACACATTAATTGCTATGAAGATAAGACAAGTAAACTCTTGCAAGTCTATTGATGAGGGGAGCTGCATTAAATCAAAAAGGATATTGTTTCATAGGCCTTAAATGATGACAGATATTTAGTAAGAGCAAACCAAGTAATATTCCTAGAATTCATGGCACCAAGTGAAAATAATGAAAGCTATGAGCATCAGTCTTGGTAGGCTGGATGGGTTAAACTCAGCTACATATTGGTGTTGCAGCTTTCCATTCTCAAGAGCCTAGAAAGTACAATGAATTTACAGTCTTAGATATCATTCTTTTCTTAAAGAATGACCTTCAATTACAAGCAAGGTTTAGGACTATTGAATACAAAGATGCTTCCAAAATCATTTGCAGCTTACACATTGACTTTGCCATTGATTGGTATGTTAAAGTAATAAATCTCAGGCTGGGTAACCGTGGCAGACCTTGTATTAAATATCAATTCAGAGAATCAGTAAAAGAAACAATATTTTCAACTTGAGCAAGTAATTAACTAGGAACAAAAATATTATTATTTAACCATAGTCAGTAGCAGGTATACATATTAATTCAATGGATAAAAACAATGTTTTTCTGTTTCTAACCACAACTTGCCAAAATTCCCATCTACAGGTAAACATATCCCCAGATTTCTCAAGATGGTCTCATTAATCTAACTGTCTTTTTAAAGGTTTAACATTTAAGAAACATCATTTGAAAAGAAATAGGGAATTAGAATGAAGATAGTGGGTTAAGTGAATAAACTATCACCATAGTAACATAATATTAGTGTTATGAACCAGAAAGAGAAAGAGGGAGAAGCAGAGGTCCATAAGGAGTCATATTGGGTTGAAAAGTGTCCTCTTCCCCAGAATCAGATCACCAGAACTCAACTGTGACCTTACTTGAAATAGGAACTTTGCAGATATTATTAGTTAAGATTGAGTTCTATTGGATCAGAATGGGCTTAAATCCAATGAAGACACACAAGGGAGAAGAGCATGTGTTGATGAAGGCAGAGATAGGGTATGGCTACAAGCCAAGGAATACTGAGAATTGCCAGGAGAAGGTGAGAAGAGGGAAGAATTCTTTCCAGAGCCATTAAAGAAAACATGGCTGACACTTTGATTTCAGATTTCTGATCTCCAGAACTGTATGTATTTATTATTTTAAGCCACCTAATCTGTGGTCATTTGTTATAGCAGCCTTAGGAAACTGATACAGGTTTTAGAACCAAGAGGAGTGCTGCTTTAACAATTAACTAAAAATACACAAACAGGGTTTGAATCACCTAATGGAAAGAATTTTGAAGAACATGATTGCAAAAGCCTCGGTGCCTTGAAAAAACCTATTGATGGAAATATAGGTGTGAGAGGGTTCAGAAAGAACTGACAAGAGGTATAGAAAAAGCCCTTGTCATTTTAGGGAATACATATGCTTGAGTGAACAGACTATTGCTAGAAATATGAACATTAGAATTGCTTCTGATGAAGACTCAGATGAAAATTAGGGACATTGTTATTGGAAACTAGAAGAAAGGTAATACTTGTTAAAAAAAGTGGCAGAAATACAACTGAATCATATTAAACTAAATTGTGTTAGATGGAAGGCAGAATATGCAAGGAATGAGCTTGGATAATTAGCTGAGGAGATTTCCAAGGGAAGTATAGAAGCTGTGGTCTGTTTTGTTTTGTTTTGCTCTGTTTTTTTGCTGTTTATTAAAAAAATGCAAGAGGAAACAGATAAAGTGAGACAAACTTCTAAAAAGGTATAAGTACTTGATGATCTAGGAAATTATCAGCCATTTTGAATAACCAAAGATTAGAAGTTGTGCTCTGGAGAGAACATATTGTTTAGGGATAAACAACATTTGATTGAACAAATTAGGTATGGATCCAAGCAATGAATCTCAACAGAACACAACCAACAGACATGGAGTTATCTAGAAAAGAGCTTTGGAGAACTTTCTTGTATGATGACATGTACTCTGTGAATTACATGAGACATCTACAAGATTTTTGAGAATTTTATATCAACAGAAACACTGCCAACTAGATTGAAAGGAACAAAGATGGGAGAGAATGAAGGAAGAACTCAAGTGTGGAGCCATGGAAGAAAAGGCCAAAGAGGGAAAGGATGCGGCTTATGATGTACGCCTTCTAGATGCACCCCGCAAAGCTTCATGTGCTCATATGTGGGGCTTTTTGGAGCTGGCTGGATCTAGGGCAGTGATGGCAAACCTTTTAGAGCTTTCAATGGTAACAAACAGCCAGTTGCAGCATGCATGCCATAGTTTCACCACCACTGATCTAAGGTAATACTGAGATTAAGGGTGCATGGTACTAAAATTAGTCCACTGATTGGTTTAGCATAGTTCTGGGTATGGATGATGAGAAGCCCAACCTGGGTGTGGGTGGTACCACCCAAAAGGCTGGTTTCTCTGATAGAATACAAATGGAAAGAAAGAATGCAGGCACACCACTTGCTGCTTGCTGCTGATGATTTGCTGATTTCTGCCTACCCTACTATGGACTATTTCTCCTCTGCCATGCCCCTGTGCCATGCTGCCCTGCCTTTGAGTCAGCCAACTATGGAATGAAACCTCTACAAACTGTGAGCTAAATGAACCTTTCCACCTTTAACTTGTGGGTGTTGAGTATTTCATTTCAACAACAAGAAAAGTAACTAAGACATGACAAAGGGCCCACAAGACAAAACATCAAGACCAAGAAATATAATAGGGCTTGCTTGTGTTTGTCCAGTGATCCCTTTATTCCTTACTTTTTCTCCATTTTATAATGAGACTATCTATGCCATGCCTGTCCTACCAATGTGTTTTGGAAGCAGCTAATAGTTTCTTAGTGTGATAGACCCACAGATGGAGGAAAACTTTGTTCTAGTATACATCATACCCATCACATCCATCTCTGCTTTAGATAATTATATTTGGATCTTTTTGTTCCAAAGTTGGAACCTAAGTGAGAATTTGAATTCAGAATTAATAATGGAATTGGTTAAGATGTTGGTGATTGTTGAAACGAGGCAAATATATTTCACATGTAGGATAGACATTAATTCTGGGGGACCTAAGGCAGACTAAACTTAGTTGACTAGTACTCCCCCACATCTCATGTCTACTCAATGCCTCAAAATGTGGCCTTACTTTGAAAGAAGTCCTTTTGAGACATAGTTAAATGAGGTCAGACTGGATTAGTGTGGGTCTTATAAAATTCAATGACTTGTGTCTCTATAAAAAAAAGAAAAGCTATGTGAAAACACACAAGGAGCAAGGCCATGTGAAGGCCAAGGCAGAGACTGAAGTGATGTAACTATAAGGTAAGGAATACCAATGACTTCCAGCAACCACCAAAAGCAAGTAGAGAGGAATGGAGTGGTTTCTCCCTCACAGTCTCCAGAAGAAACCAACTCTGATTAGATTTTAATTTTGGAGACTTGGTCCCCAGAACTGGGAGAAAATAAATTACTATTGTTTTATGTCACTAAGTTTGTGGTAACTGATAGCAGCACTCATTGGAAAATAATGCAGACCTATCTTGCAATTGTCACATTTTAAATGTCATCATTCAGTTAAGACTGTCTGACATTATGTCTTTTTTATAGCATAACTTTGTGCACTTTGAGCATCCTTTTTCATGAGACATATTTTGCATTGACATGACCTTTTTATATGATATTTCCCCTACAATAGTCTGAATTTAAAGGCAGAGCCCAGATATTTTCCTATTTGTATCCACAGCATCTAGGATTATGCCTAGAACAAAGAAAAATCTTAAAAATCTGAACGGTAATAGGTCCCACGTGTTGTGATTGTATAGTCTCCTTTAAGTGTTACAACATTGCATAAGGCATATTATTCTAATAGTTTGGAAAAGGAAATTAACATTAGAGAAGTTAATCTCTTTTTTTAGTTTACTAAAGAAGTGACAAAGCAACACTTTAAATACAGTTTTGATTCTAAACAACTTCATATCTCTTTTTCATTAATATCTGAGCTAAGGCTGGGCTGGAGAAGTAGCTCATTGGTGGAGTGTTTCCCTACCATGCATGAGTCCCTAGATTTGATTCCTAGACCAGAAAAACCAAATCTGAGCTAAAGAATCCTGCTTATCACCTATAAGTAATTCACTTACAAGAATCACATAAAGAGGAGCTGTGTTACAAGCCTAAATAAAACTATATTGAAGGTTAAAACCCAAAGGTTATCTCAATAATATCTTACATTTGTAGGTACTTTTTAATTTACACATATTTTAACATTTATTACCATACTTAATATTCATAACAAACTCCTAGGAATTATTGTTGTGTTTTTCAAAATGAGCCTGCTGAGGCAAATGGAGGTTAAATGACATGTTCATGGTTATTTAGCTAGTAATTCTAAGGAACTTGAACCTATTCCTCTGACTCCAAATATGAACTTTTTATTAGATCACAACTGAGCTCTATAACTCTTTGGATCTTTATCAGTCTAATTTAAAACTTGGAGAGCATTTTCCTCTTTATTACATTCCCTTCATATACACTTAAATTTGTGTGTGTGTATGTGTGTGTGTGTGTGTGTGTGTGTGTGTGTTTAGTATTACACAGGCAAGGGAAATCCATAGTTTCTACTTTTTTATTCTTTTCATAAACTACCAAGAAGGGATAACAATTTGCCACCACCTCTACAGAGGCATTAAATTGTATATGTACACAATTAACTATATTTATTACCAGTGCTTAGGAGAAAACAACACCATGCTGAGTTGTATCAGCCAGATCACAAAATGCTTTTCATGTTTTTTAATGGAGTGGCTAAAATTTGGAAACTTTAGTTATAAGAGGTTAGACTATGTGTGCTGATTAGTAAAAATGGCTCTAACAATACACTTGATCAATTAACATCCCAATGTTCTCCAGAATCTTTCATTATAATCCTATTTTAAAAATAGTGTGTAGCAAAAGTTTTGTTCTGAAGGTAAGCTTCTAGAAACCCTCTTATCAGTTGTAATATTAAATCCTTTTATTAGTTTTAATCTTAAATTTTTATGAATACTCCAATGTTAAAAGTCATCATTCAAGAAACTTTACTGCCAAGGATTTTTTTTGGATTATCATTAATTTACAGATTGAAAATCTGAAGGCCAGAGAGGTGAAATAATTTTCCTATAAGTCTCAATAGGGTGAATAGTAGAGTCAGGACTATGAAAATCTCACAATTTCAACATTGCAGCCCTTTCTCTTTCCCAACCACTGAGAGTTATATTATAGAATGAGCACAATCATTTTGGAGTTGCCTACCATGACCATGAGAATAGATTCAGATGACTTGGGGAGATGACCTCAACAATGAACAAAATAGTAAATTGTGATTACATCAACATTTTTCCCTATAATTATTTTAACTAGAGCAACAGCCAACATTAGGGATAAAATAATGTTAATTGAACCTAAAGAAGTAAACATTTTTCCTTGTCTATTTCTTTGATCCAGAATGTAAATTAGATCCTAAAAATATATTTTGATGTGCCTCTATAAGTCTCTAAGGAGCTTGGTTAAATAAACGATGAGGTAGTTGAGGTCAGAAGCAGGTAAGATTAGCTAAAGATTTCACTAATGTGCATTTACTGGTTCAAGAAGATTCACCCTGTGTGACATATTGTCTATTTGTATTAACCTTTGTATGTGTTGAATTAGTATTAAGATCATAAGCTTTTGGGATGCTATACCACTTTCCTGAGTACAGAGGAGCAGAGGCCACCAGCGCTGAGTAGCTGAGCCTTCTGGGCTGCCTTACCACTGACCCCAGCACCGAGGAGCAGAGCCGCCCCCAGAGTGGAGGTGGAGAGCCATGCAGGGGCACTAGCAACTCACCATGCCCCACTGACATGAGAAAACAGGTACACAAGCCTCAAAACCAGACTTTCAGATCACCTAAAGCAACCCCAAAGGGAAAGGAGATAGAACAATCTGATACACAACCACCTGGACTACCTGAACTGGCAACAAAAGAGGATCTGGAAAAAATGAAATCAGAAATAATTTCTTAGATAACAGCAGAGATTGTGCCCATAGTACAAGACGTGATTAATAAATCTAGAGAGGAAACAAATACAAAAGTAGAGGACATGAGGAATATGATGGAATCCCAACATAGGAAACAAATGGAATCCATAAAACAGATGCAAACAGATTTCCAGGAGATTAAAAACTCCACTGAAAGTTTACACAGCAGAATGAGCCAATGTGAGGACAGAATTTCAGATATAGAAGATAAAATTACAATTAGTGACCAGGAAAAAAAAATTTCTTGAAAATAGTAAGGGACCACGAGAAATCAATCCAGCATCTGCTAGATGAAGCAAAGAAGAATAACATCAGAGTGACTGGAATCAAGGAAGAAACAGGAGAGAGTGCACATGGCATTAATAAAAACTGTTCAGAGAAGTAATGGCAGAAAACTTTCCAAATAGGGGGAAAGAACTTGACATACAGATATGTGAGGCATATAGGACTCCAACTAGCCTTGATGAAAAAAAAATACTACACATAGGCATATAATAGTTAAGATTCCAGAAACCCATAAGAAGAACAAAATTCTGAAAGCAGTTAGAGAAAATAAACAAATCACATACAAAGGAAAGCCCATCAGAATCACAGTAGACTTCTCAACACAAACCATCAAGGCAAGAAGGGATTGGAGTGACATATTGCAAGCCCTAAAGGAAAACAGCCTCCAACCCAGATTGATGTACCCTGCAAAACTATCTTTCAAAATTGATGGAGAAGTAAGATATTTTCAGGACAAACATCACCTGAGGAACTTTATGAATACCAAACCAGCACTCCAAAAATTTTAGACAATATCCTAGGAAAAGACAATGAGGATCACAACCCTAGGAAGCCCAGCAGAACGAATCCATCCAGCATGACAAGTAATTAAACACGAAGGGGGTAATCCAACAAAAAGAAAAAGTCATGACAATGATAATTCAACACATATCAGTTATAACCATCAATGTTAATGGTCTCAATTCACCAATCAAAAGAAATAGACTCACAGAATGGGTCAAGAAGCAAGATCCAACAATATGCTACATAGAAGAAACACACTTAATTCAAAAAGAAACTCATAGACAGAAAGTTAAAGGGTGGAAAATAATACTCTATGGAATAGGAACCCGAAAAAAGCAAGAGTAGCTATCCTCTTTGCAGATCAAGTGAATTACAAACCAACACTGATTAGGAGAGACGAAGAAGGACACTACATCTTTGTAAAGGGAATAATCCAAGAGGAAGAGATGACAATCATAAACACATATGCACCAAACACTACTGTGCCTAGCTATATAAAACAAATACTAATGGACATGAAAAATCAAATAAGCACTAATGCAATAGTAGTGGGGAACCTCAATACTCCACTGTCACAGATAGATGAACTAGACAAAAAGAAAACAATGAAATACTAGAACTCAATCGAACTCTTGAACAAATGAAGTTACCAGATGTTTACAGAGTGTTCAATCCCACAAAATTAGAATACACATTCTTCTCAGCTGCACATGGGTCATTCTCTAAAGTAGAACACATACTCACTCATAGAATATGTTTAAGTAAGTGCAAAGGAATTGAAGTTATCCCCTGTATATTATCAGAACATAGTGCAATGAAATTAGATATTAATAGCAAAAGAAACTGCAAAAAATTCATAAACACATGGAAACTGAACAACACACTTCTGAATAACTAATGGGTCACAGAGGAAATTAAAGAAGAAATCAGACAGTTCCTTCAATTAAATGACAATGAAAATACAACATATTGGAATCTATGGGACACAAAGAAAGCAGTCTTATGAGGGAAATTCAAAGCAGTGAATACTCACATTAGGAAAACAGAGTGAGCTCAATTACACAACCTGATGTGGAACCTCAACATTCTAGAAAAAGAAGAAAAGCAGGACAAACTCAAAGCTCAGACAAGGGAGGAAATTACAAAGATCAGAATGGAAATCAATGCAATGGAGACTAAGAGAACAACACAAAAAATCAATAAAGCAGAGTTTGTTCTTTGAAAGAATAAACAAAATTGACAAACACTTAGCCAAAATTATCAGAAAAAGGAAAGAAAAGGCCCAAATCCATGCAATTAGGAATGAAAAGGATAATATTACAATGGACACAGCAGAAATCCAGAGGATCATCAACACCTGCTTCAAGAACTTATACACCAATAAGATGGAAAGCACAGAAGAAATGGACAGGTTCCTAGATATGTGTGAATTACCAAAGTTGAACGAAGAAGACCTAAAAATTCTAAACAACCCAATATCAATCAATGAAATTGAAAATGTTCTTAAAAACTTACCAACTAAGAAAAGCCCAGATCCTAATGGCTTCAATGCTGAATTCTACAAGACATTTCAAGAGGAATTACTGCCACTAATGTTTAAACTCTTCAGTGAAGTTAAAAGGGAAGCAATACTCCTGAATTCATTCCTGGAAGCTAGCATCACCTTGATCCCCAAAGCAGACAAAGTTCCAACTTAAAAAGAGAACTATAGGCCAATCTCACTAATGAACATAGATGCAAAAGTCATTAATAAGATACTGGCAAATAGAATGCAGAAGATCATCAAGAAGGTCATACACCCTGACCAAGTGGGATTTATCCCAGGGAGGCAGGGATGGTTCAACATATGCAAATCAATCAATGTAATACACTATATCAATAGAGCCAAGAACAACAACTATACAATCATCTCAATAGACGCAGAAAAAGCATTTGACAAAATCCAACATGCATTTATGATAACAACCCTACAAAAACTTGGAATAGATGGTCTCTACCTCAATGTGATAAAAGCCATCTATGAAAAACCAACAGCCAGTACCACACTAAATATTCAAAAACTGAAATCCTTAACAACTAAAATCAGGAACAAGACAAGGATATTCACTATTACTGCTCCTGCTCAATATAGTTTTGGAAAGATTAGCTGTATCAATAAGACAAGAGAAAGAAATAAAAGGAATAAAGATAGGAAATGAAGAAGTCAAATTGTCATTAGTTGCAGATGACACGATACTCTACATAGAAGACCCCAAGAACTCCACCAAAAGTCTTCTAGACTTCATAACCAAATTCAGTCAAGTAGCTGGATAAAAGGTCAACACACAAAAATTAATAGCTTTCCTGTACATGAACAACAGACTCACTGAGAGAGAATTAGGGCAATCAATTTCTTTCACAATAGCATCCAAAAAACTGAAATACATAGGAAACAACCTAACAAAAGAAATCAAAGACCTCTTCTCTGAAAACTATGGCACTCTGAAAAGAGAGATTGAAGATGATATCAGAAAATGGACAGACATCCCTTGCACCTGGGTAGGAAGAATCAACATAGCGAAAATGGCTATACTTCCAAAACTGCTATATAGATTCAATGAAATCCAAATTGAAATCTCAGCAGCTTACTTCACAGACCTGGAGAAAACAATCCAAAAATTCATTTGGAATAAGAAGAGACCTAGAATAGCAAAAGCAATTCTAGGTAACAGAGACATGGCAGGGGATATCACAACTCCCAACTTGAAACTATAGTACAAAGCTACTGTGATAAAAACAGCATGGTACTAACAAAGAAAGATACCTGAGGATCAGTGGAACAGATTAGAAGATTCAGAAACAACTCCAGATACACTCAGCCACCTCATCTTTGACAAAGGAGCCAAACATCCTCACTGGAGGAAAGATAGCCTCTTTAATAAATGGTGCTGGAAAAATTGGGTTTCAACTTGCCAAAGATTAAAACTAGACCTATATTTTTCACCATGCACTAAACTAAAATCAAAATGGATGAAAGATCTAAATATTAAAATAGAAATGATGAACCGGCTGGAACGGAGGTTAGGTAGAACTCTGAAGACAATGGTGTAGGAAAAGATTTTATGAACAAAACCTCAGTTGCCCGTGAACTAGCACAAACAATCAACAAGTGGGATCTCTTCTTATTAAAAGGCTTCTGCACAGCAAGAGAAACCACCAGCAGTGTGAAGAGACAACCCACAATGTGGGAAAAAATCTTCACCTGCTCTTCCTCAGATAAAGGTCTACTATCTCGAATCTATAAAGAACTTAAAAAGATCAGACCTCCCAAATTTAAAGACCCAATCCAAAAATGAGCATCTAAAATGAACAGACATTTCTCAGACAAAGAAGTAGAAATAGCAAATAAATACATGAAAAAATGTTCTACATCACTGGTCATTCGAGAGATGGAAATGAAAACAACGCTGACATTCCACCTCACTCCAGAAAGAATGGCTGCTATCATGAAATCAACCAATAACAAATGCTGTTGGGGCTGTGGGGAAAGAGGAACCCTGCTCCACTGCTGGTGGGAGTTTAGAATGGTGCAACCACTGTGGAAATCAGTATGGAGATACCTCAAAGAACTAGGACTGGAAGTCCCATTTGACACAGCTATTCCCCTGCTGGGTATCTTCCCAAAAGAATTAAAAGAATCATACCACAGTGATATATGTGCACCCATGATCATAGCAGCTCAATTTGTAATAGCCAAAACTTGGAAACAGCCTGATTGCCCATTAACTGGAGACTGGATAAAGAAAATGTGGGGTTTTGGGGTTTTTTTTTTTATAAAATGGAGTACTACTCAGCTATTAAAAATGAGAAATTAGAGACATTTATAGCTAAATGGATGGACATTGAGGTGATACCTTCAAGTGAAATAAATAGGACACACGTGTAAATACCAAATAATTTCTCTAGCATGAGAAACAAAGTATAAATAAGGACTAAAAGTTATAATAGATAATGTGAAATAGGAAGAAAAGGGGCAAAGGGGAAGGGGAAAGGGTAGGAGAAATGAAAGAATGGAATGGAATCAATAAGAGAAAATTTAAAAAATGGAAACAAAGTCTTTGTAAATAGAGAGGGGTGGAGGGGTTGAAGGGAGGGCAGGGGAAGGGGGAAAAAAATAAGAACCAAGAGAGATTATGTAAAGATGCAAATTTCCAATGATGAAAGTAACTGTTTACCTAACAATTAGCTTACAATTACATGAATGTAATTCTTTTCCTAAAATGTATCAATAAAATTCATTAAAAAAGATCTTAAACCCACAGACTTTTAGACCTATCATTTTCAAAAGCAAAGTGATATTAACTCTAACCTTTTCAGGAGTAATAAATTGTTATTTGGTGAAATGTCTTAAATTATCTTCATATATTCATGAATCTATAGGAATTATAGTCTAGGGTATAAAAGCTACAGAATGAAAACCATAACTACCCCACCTAGATTTGAGCCAGTAGTGAAAGTTCATTACTTTGGGGAGGGGGTGCTGGTAGGGTGTTGTTATTGAAAGACAACATATATTCAGAAAATTACCAAAAGTTTGAATATTTATAGTTTGATGAATTTTTAAGAAGTAAACAGACCTAAGTAACAATCACACATATTAAGGGAGAAAAAGTAAAACTAAGTAAGTTCCATCATCTCCCCAACCTGCCTTATTCCCTCTTCCAGGCATTTCCCTCAGTCCCTAAGAGCAAGTATATACGGATTTGTATCATAGGTTAGTTTTGTCTGTTGCCGAATCTTGAATGTATTAGTCATAGGATATGCATCTGTTTAGCGTCAGAATAAACAAATGCTCAGTTCCTCAAAATGGTTGTACTCATTTACACTACCAAAGCAATGTATGAGAAGCACAGTCGTTCCACATCATTGCTGAGATTTGATGATACCTATTTTTAATTTCAGATGTTCTTATAGATATGTGATCAAGTTGTACTGAGGTTTTTTTGTGTGTTTTTTTTGGCTGCAAAAGCCTTTATTTTCTTTTGGTCCAAGACTTGGGAGAGGGCTCCAGAGAGGTGAAAAAGCTGCCTATAGGCTGGAGGGAGAGGGTTAGGCCAAAGCCCTGATGCCAAGTGAGCGGGAGCCCCTCAAAGGCCGCCGGGCTCCGGGGCCTCCTCGTCATGTCTGAAGGTGAGCCTTTCGGAGAGGTACTCGCCCAGCCCAGCCTGGGGGCCGGCCAGCCTGCGGACATTAGTGAGGTGGTCGCCTATCTTCTTGATGAGCTTCACCTCCTCATCCAGGAAGTGGTTCTCCAGGACATCACAGAGATGGGGGTCTGTCTTGGCAGAGCCCAAGGCATGAAGATCCAAAAGAGCTTGGTTCAGGTTCTTCTCCAGGGCCAGGGCAGCTTCCATGGCGTCCAGGGTTTTACCCCACTCATCTTCAGAAGGTTTCTGCACGTCTTGGAAGAGCACTCGGCCTCCGCGTTGGTTTTGGATTTTCAGGAGATGCTCGGCACCCTCACGTTTCTCCTTGGCCAGCTTGCAGAAGAAATGGCCCACGTCTGCCAGAGCCACATCGTCACGGTCGAAGTAGTAGCCCAGAGAGAGGTAGGTGTAGGAGGCCTGCAGGTGCAGATTCACCAGGCGGTTGACGGCAGCCTCCACCCTGGCGGAATAATTCTGACGAATCTGAGAAGTCATGGCTAGTCAGCAATAAGGAGCTGCCCACAACAGAACGGTGTTGGCCGGTCCTGGAAGCAGGAGATGGGCGAGATGATGGCTCCGAAATCTGTAACTGGAAGGTGGATGGAGGATGAAAAAAGGGGAGTCCCCGGGTCTGTTCCATCCAAACACTGTTGAAGCAAGAGACAGGGCCGCGGGACCTCCAGACGGGCCGCTGAGGTTTTGATGTTTTTTTCCTGATGACGAAGGGAATTGAGCACCTTTACAGGTCTTTATTGGCCAATTGAGTATTTTCTTGTGAAGTGCTTTCTTAAATGTTTTCATCCTTACACCCTTTCAATATTTTAAGTAATATAATTCACAATAAGTATTAACATTCAGTGGTATATAGTTTTCTTTTTTGGATATTCTTGGCCTTCACATTTCTACAAATATTTTAGAATCATTTTGTCAATTTTTTTCATAAAATACATGCAGGATTTTTGTTTAGATTGAATCTATATTAAACTCAGGAAAATTGACATCATTATTATAATACAGAGTCTCCTCTAATTCTTGAGCATGGCATGTATCATTCCATTTACTAGTACACTTTAGTTTTCTTAATAATGTTTTACTTTTCAGTGTAGAGATCTCATATACTTTTTGCATTATACAATTTTTTATGTTATTATAAATGGTAAAAATTTTAAATTACATATTATGTTGGTTGTCTTTCATCTGTTTCATTTCAAAGCACATCTGACTTGAAAGGTCCCTTAGAGGCCCAAAGAAAATATTAAACAAGTGGTAGAAACATAGTTTGGATATATGTCCTGAGGACAGAGGATCGGATGGCAGAATATAACTTTCTTACTCTGGAAGTTATTGAAAATTCTGTTTAGTTCCAAGATTTCCCACTATAAATTACTTATTCTCTGCACCTTAATTTTCTCACCTATAATATGAGAAATATGTGGTTATAGTATTATTGTACTAGATATAATTATGTAAAGTACAGTTCCTATTGGTGTGTAATAAATGTCAGTTATTGCATTACTATTACTATTAAGATTCATTGGGTAATGCTTTTTTAATATACTGTGCTATTTATTTTGATTCTTCCTTTTTGGATACATTCTCAGCTATGTATTTTTAAAAAACATCACAATCTCAATGTTTATTATTTTTATGTATAATTTGTACTTTGACTATTTCCCTAAATCCAAAGGGATTAAAAATAAGGCCTGAAAAAGAAGTCTATACTCATGTGGGCAAAGTAAGATCATTTTACCAAGAGTTTATGATAAGGTGGTTAATGCACTTGAGCATTAAATGTAGTTCTGAAATTCTTAGCTTCTGAGATCAAACGGGATATTTACTACAAAAAAAAGCAAGCATAATATTTCTTCAGAAAAGATCACCTTTTTCCATAACATATTATGTGGGCTGACATTTTCTACATATTTTATACCAACACTGGAGGGATGCTAAGGCAGAACATTACCATGTAAATCATCAAAAGTATTTCCTTAGGAAGTTAAATTCTAATGTAAACTATTTTCAGATATTTACATTTATTCATGTATAAATTATTACTTAATTAAATTGCAGTATAGAATTTAGGGAAAAAATAAAAAGAATCCATTCACAATATTAAAATTAGCTTTCAAGAAGCAACTTTCCAACTGTACTTTTGGCAGGAGCTGCAAGGAAGGCAATTCAATATGGAGTTCCGGCAGGTGCCCCTGCTTGTACATATGCTAAGATTTGTAAATAATTATAAATAACAACGCCCTCAAACTGAAATAATTCTGCTAGCCTTAGTTACTACGTCTAAGCAGAAGACTTCTCAACATAGATCTCTATCCTAATTTCTCAGCAGAATTACATTCACTCTCACATTTCCAATACTGGGTTGGATATTACCATTTTGCCTACCCACTAGTAACTAGCATTTAACATGTACAAAACTGAACTTATGCTTAAATTTTCTCTTTTATCGTCCTGATTTCTATTTCGGATAAAAGCACCCTCAGACTTCCAGGTACTGAGTTTGAATCTGAGAGACTTCTTTCATTGCTTTTACTTCCATGCAATGGCCTACCAAATTGGGATGGGGGAACAAATGACCCTGAATGCAGGCAAGAAAAGGTAATAAATTTAAGAACAATAATAAAAGGAGCTAAAAATTGGTCTGCTTTTTATAATTCTTGTGCTTGTAATTCTACACAGTGCTAACCTCCTACTGTACCACACTTTGGTACACTTCGTTTTTCTCTGCCTCTCAACATTAAATTAGTTACAAGGTTTGTATAGCCTTCTATCCTTT
The DNA here is from genome assembly GCF_053883595.1 of Heterocephalus glaber. Lineage (NCBI taxonomy): Eukaryota > Metazoa > Chordata > Mammalia > Rodentia > Bathyergidae > Heterocephalus > Heterocephalus glaber. The sequence continues at coordinate 68,550,479 of NW_028258320.1, forward strand.
GAAATAGGTCTGTTGAGGTCCTCTTTGGCTTCTAGTCATTTTGCTTCTAGACTTTTATTCCTCCAATTCATTCTAAACAAGCTACCAGATTAAAAATGAGCAACAAAACAGTTCTGAACATTTCATTCCTCAGCTCATAACCCTTTAATGGCTTCCTGTCACCAAGAGAATAAAGTTCAAGACACTTAGTTAAGTACTGAAGGCTTTAGTGGTCTGGCCCAGTCTCCCTCTCAGCTACTCTTTTCTCCATCTAGACTGCAGTATGGCTGGAAAGAACCACATGCTCTATTCCATGCATATACTTTACTTTCAAAACTTGGTTCATAACTTTCATAACTTAGTTTCCTTACTTTTATATTGCATCGCTGTCTACGTTTTATTCATTTTCCTTTACAGAACAACTCACTATTACCTCCTGCCTGAATACTTATCCTACTTTATATGTCAACTGCAAGAAAACGCTCTGCTGAATCACATAGCATTTTACCTAGTTTTTTTCTATGACATTAGCCATTTTATAATTTGTCTATTATAGGGAAAACCTTAGCTTTTCTGAGTGTAAACTTCCACAGGCTGGTATACTTTTGACATCAAACAGAGAGTCCTTGTTATTGTTACTTATAGGCTCCTTGAAGTTAGGGATAAATTCCTTTCACTTAGCCTTTAGCACCTAACAGTACTAAATGAATATTTCTTGAAATGAGGAAGGTTATAACATTCATCTACAGTTCTCAGGTAATTATTGCTAAATATTCTGTTTTCATTCTTTTTCCTGTCCAAATTCTCAAAGAAAACCCTCACCCTGTACATTCTCTCTATTCAATTGTGGTTTGCCTTCCATAAAAACCACATTCTCAATAGGATTCTTTCATGTTTCAAAAAACTTAAATAGGCATAGAACTCCCAAAAATGTTCATTTCAAGGCTGTAATGAATGTTTTCCTCTTTTGAACTTTCAGCTCCATATTGTCTGTATCATTCATTTGATTCTTAATCATTTACTTCTTTGTTGCAATATTTTATATTTTTAACTCATGCATTGTTATTTTTTCCCAAAGGCTGGATATCTGTTCCTAATCACGCCGGAAGTCTTTTGTGGGTAAAGGCCTTGTGTTAAGCTCCATTTTCTCTCCCACAGCAACTAGCACAGGACCACTTTTGTTGAATGAACTATTTTGCTGAAAACAGCATGTTCAACTAGCATCTTTTTTTAAATTTTTGGTACCAGGGATCGAATTCAGGTCCTTGCACTTGCAAGGCTGCAGTGGAACCATTGAGCTAAATCCCCAGCCCTCAATGAGCATCTTATACTAGATAACTCCTTCATTGTAGTACAGTAAAGTAAAATTTAAATTTTGTAAAATCTATTTCAAAATACATCAAATATCATGGAATTTACATCAATTAATTTTTGTAGTGCTACAGAATTATTACTGAAATTGTAGATATAGTATAGGAAATACATTACAGTGGTACCTCTGTTCAAGAACTTAATTTGCTCCATGATTTTGAAGAAGATGGCCATGTTTGTGTTTGTGCAGGAAAGATGGTTGTGTCATGTTTGTCACCTGATGTAGAATTTGCAAACAAAATCAAAATTTTGCCAAAGATTTTTGTTTATGAACCAAATTGTTCACAAACAAAAGCATTTGTGAACTAAGGTACCACCGCATTTGCTGAACAAGAACTTTACATTTCTTGATACAACAAAGTCACAATTTATATACTGAAATTAATAGTTTTAATGTAGAAGGGATTTTAAAGAAAATGAAGATATATAATTTTATTTTATTCAGTTACTAAGAAACAAAACTAGTTTCAATTTAAAAATCACTTGCACTTTTTGAATGTTTACTTGTTATCAAACACCTCACATACATTATTTAATCCTTATGCCTACACTATACAGTATAGCAGGTATTATTATATTCCTTTTGTACATAATAAAATGATAGCTTAGTGATTTAAATTAACTTTCTCAAGACAAAAACATAAATACTGGGAGAAAAATGATTCCATTTTGGTCTGTCTGACCATAAATACTATATGAAAGTCTGCATGTCAACCCCCTTTTTATCTGGAGAATAGATTGCTCCCCTTTTCCACGTGTGTTTTTCCAGCAAAATTTCATTATAAAAATGTTCAAGCATGAAGAAGAGTTGGAAGAATTGTATTATAACAATTATCTACCTATCACTTTAATTCTACAATTTTTAATGTTCTGTTATATTTGCTTTATCACAACTTTATCATAGATCTGTCCATTTGTCCACTTGTCAATCTATCTTCTTTTGAGTTATTTTAAAATAAGTTGAGTATTTCATCACAAAACTTCCAGTATATATTACTGATCAATGTTAATGCTTATTTGTCTTGAGAATTTGATCAGATGGTAATTTTCTCAAGTAGATACTTTCATCGATTAATTTCTCAGTATGGCAATTCAAATATTCAAACTTTTTCTATAGTATATTTCAACATACACATATGTGTGCATATAGCTAGGTATAGATTATATTCTATACCCATTTGATATAAAATGTGATGAAACTGTCTGGTTCTCATATTTCTTTAACTGAGGCAATCATTCTGCTATCTATGTTAAATTTAAATAGGTAGGTCCAAGTCTGACAAACATTGCTTTTTATATTGTTTTTGTCTGGTTTCTTTGACACACACACACACACACACACACACACATAGAGGCAAAAAAAAATCAATGACGTCATGATGTCTTTTGTGATAGTTAAGTGTTAAGAATTCAAATAAAAAATATATGTTTTAAATTTTTCTAATCTCTCATATAATTACACACATATGCACATTACCCCTTCTACCCACTCCATGCTAATTATTTGCTCCCTTGTATTTGTAAGCAATGTCATATTTAAGCTGATATTGGCCCCCTAAATTCTCCAGAGGGTTGTGGTAAAATTTCCATAGTGTTGAGTGATCCACATCCCTCTGCAGTGCTGATTCCTATCAGAAACTGGGATTTTGGTAGTGCCTGTCATAACTGCAAAGACAGTTGTGGAGGTAGTTGTGAGAGATGTATTTTTTTTTTTTAACGTTGCTATTGATTTTACTTATCAGGATTCCCAGACAGTTTCTGCCCCAGCCCCAGTGCCTGCTGGGACGGGGCACTTCCCCTTATTATGCTCACTAAGGGTTCCAGTGGGTAAATCCTTCATTACTTTTGCTATGAAATGGGCCACAGAGAGTCAAGAGTAGCCACATAGCTCAGACTGGTGCAACCTGGGTCTTATCCACTACATCCACATGCCTTTTCTCTATATTCTTGTGATTTCAGCAAAAATCATACAAGAAAAAGTTCTCTTGGAGTATTTGTTCTTAGTGGCTAGAAGGCCTCCATCAAATTCAACAGGGATGTTTACTGAAGAGGAAAATTCAGGTCCTTACTGAGGATCAGCTAAGTTACAAAATCTCAGAGGAGATTGGGCCTGAGAATTCTTATTTTAACAAGCAAGAGTAAATTTTCTTTTCATACTCTAAAATGATTTGAATTATTATCCATTGAAGAAACACACCATACTTTCAAACCCATTTAATTTCTATAAATTTCTGGACAGTTCTTTGTGTTATATTAATTTTCAAGTATTTGGGAGATGGCTGAGAACTTTGAATAAACCTATCTGGTATAAATGTTTATGAAATGAAAAGGACTAAAGTAATATGAAGGAGGAATATTTTTCACCTATACTGTAAACAGAATCCACTCTAGCATATTCATTAATAGTGAATATTCAATCAATGACAAAGTTATTAAGCATCTACTTTGTTCAACATACTACTAGACTCCATAGACAACGGCAGAGAAATGTTTAAGACTTTTTAACCAGCCTTTCAGAATATTATTGTCTTTTAGAGAAGATGTAGATGGAAAGAAATATAAAATAAAGATGCCTGTGTGTTTTGTAAGTGGTACAAAGAAGTATGGGAAACAAAGAAAGAATTATAGTTGCAATGGTTAGGAATGGACCCACAAAAATTTGAACTCAGTGTTTGATATTAATAGAATTTTTAGGAGAAAAAGAAAAAATTTAGGGCTTGGAGATTAGCAAGAGCAGGCATAAAGGCATGTTCAAGAACTCATATGGTAAAGAACAGGAATTTGTCCTGAAGTTGCAGAGAGAGATAAGGTTGAAAAGTGTAAGTGGTGTTTGACTTCGAAGGCATTTACATGCCAGGTTAAGGACTTTGAACTTTAGTAGGTTCTAGTGAGCCCTTTAAAAGGTATGGATTAAGAGAGTGATGGAACAGCATGATCAAATGACATTTTATATCTCCAGGAAGATGTAACTAGATGAAATAAACCTTAATTCAGAGAAAGTGCTTTATCTGAAACAACCTATCAGTATCCTGATTATCCTAACTATCCACTGGTACACTCACTAAAATCCGGCATGTATTTATTATCCACCAATGATAGTTTCAACATTGTCTATGTTGTGGGCTAAAGCCTGGTTGGAATATTTAGTGCATAGGCACATGTACGAGTTTACTGTGACTGTTCTAAGAGCCAAGGATGTCATATTCATTCCACCTTTGTACAAAGGCCTACTGTTCTGTTTCCCACTAAAACAATATGGGGAAATGTCTAAACAAAAGATAAAGGCTAAGGATGTCTTCTGTCTTCTAAAAGTCTCTATTCTTTGATATCATGGCTCCTTACCTCCCATTAATTCTTATTTAATCACTGCTACAAATGTAATTCTCCAATGCTTGGAATCTGTAGTTTTGGCAGAGCTTGAAGGGGGTGTCTCACCTCTGAGGATCTCTTCCAAGATGACTTACTCAGATACCTAGTAAGGTCGTGCCTGCTGTCAGCCAGAGTTGTCAGTAGGGGCTTTGTTGCTTTACACATGGGTCACTTCACGTGGGCTTACTTACAGCATGACAACTTGGTTTTAAGGGTAAATCTTCCAAGGCTTAGGAGGGGAAGCTGCTGTCTGCACCCTAAAGCTGCCATGCTTCTGCTGCTTTCTATCAATCAAAGAGTCATAGTCTACTTAGATCCAAGAAGAAGGAACCTAGGTGCCACCTCTTAGCAGAAAGGGTATCCAAGTCTTTGCAGCTATTTTAAATCTACCGAAAGGGTAAGATTAACCAACAATTTCGCATGGCTATGAATGCTTCTTCAGTTTTTACCAAGTCAGATTTTTCCAGGAAGGCAAAAAGACACTTCTGTAGTGACCTATCATTTCTAGCTACAGATACTCCACATCAGGATCAACATATGCTTTATATAACTGGAGGCAAAGGTCTACTATGAGGTAGAAACTGATTTTGATGCTGAATATTCCTGTGATGTAATATACTACTTATACTTGAACTCTCATTTATTTTAGTATTATCTTGCATTTATGATGAAGCTTGGTAACTAACTAGATCATAAATGCATTGTGCCACCAGAAAAGCAGACAGTCTATAACACTGCTTAAATGTTACCTCTGGTTACTACACTTCATTCAATAAAAAGGTATTTGACTTTTCTGTAGGTTCATGTGCTCCATCTTCTTAAATGCTTTGTCTTAAACAAATTATTGTGCTGACTCCTTTAGATTTTGTACATAGTTTGAAGTCTAGAGAGTATACTGGTCTTTTTAAGTTCAAATATTATAATTTTTCATATTTTTTTATATGGCTTTGTTTTCATGCTTAGTTTTTTAAAAATAATGGACTATAACTGAAAAGTCATAAAGTCTTTAAAAATCCAGCTCAGCAGAATAATCCAGCTATGCCTAGTGGTCCACACCTTTAATCCCAGAATTTAGGAGGCTGAAACAAGAGGATCACCATGAGTTCGAGGCCATCCTGGGCTACATAGTGAGTTCAAGGCCTGCCTGAAGTACATAAACAGTCCCTGTCCAAACAAACAAACAAAAAACCAAACAAACCAATGAACAAAACATAGAATAATCGAACACCATTAAAAGGCAGTTATTAGGTAAAACTTTTCTGATTGAAGGAAAAAAATATTGTTTCCAAAAGTCAAAGTAATCTATTTATATGGAAAGATTTTGTATACAATAAATTGAGTTTTTAAAAATGAATACTGTTTTACTTATGTTTTTCTTTAAAAAGATAAAATAATGTATAATACTATTTTAAAAATACAGGTAAGTATTGAAAAACTGATTTAATACTTTAAGAAACTAAACTATTCAAATTCACATGCCAGTAAAATGAAAAACTAAGGCTGCATGTTTTAGAAGGAAATATTTAGATGTAAATATTTCAGAAATATACACTTAGAATTGCACAAGACATAATATAATTTATCTCTATGTATGACTTTTTAAAAGGAGTTTTTATTGGTCAACTCTGATCAAAAGCAAAATCTTTATTTCTAAAGTGTAATGTTAAAAGTTAACAGCTGAACATTCAAAACCTTAATGCCATTCAGTTCTCAGCTGATGTCTGATGAGTATTAGTTAACAGAATAAAAATGCCCTTCTTTCATTTCAATTCTGTTGACGACTGTGGGATAGGGTTGAGGGGAAGAAAAGACAGTCTTATATAAAAAGAAGGACTTCATTTGCTTCAGACGCTACTGAGTAAAATATAAAAATGAAGAGTTATGGTGGGGGGAGAGAGAGAGAGAGAGAGAGAATATGAATCCCAGAGCCTTCTATAAGTGGTGAGATTAACACTATACTAATTATAGTGATGTGTCAACAAAAGACAGAGAAAGGAAATTTAACCGAAGAACTAAAAGGTATTTTACTGTTTAACCAGACTAAGGTCAAAACACGTTAGAAAGGAAATTAATATTACCTCACAAAGAAAAAAAAACCTAAAACTTGAACTGGAATATGGAACCTTTTCTATCCAGAGGTGATTTTTATAGGTTTGATGACCAAGATTTTAGGCTTCATTTCCTTGTTTCCTGAGACCCTAGAGCGCCTTTCCCGAAACTAGCCCAGGCTTCACTATTCTGCCTTAAGGGTTTGGCATAGCCACATACCATCTGAACCCAGGCGGGAGACATGGCTGGTGTAGGGTGGTTTGTAAGGCAATAGAGAAGTACTTGGCTACATATAGCTGGATGGCTCCTGAGTTAGGAACGGTAAATGAGGAGTAGACCCTTGAATCTCAGGTTTAAGGATGAGGGGTTCAGTCCAAACCTAAAAAGACAAGGCAGGAACTCATGAATCATATATATATTTCCACAGAAGATTAGTTCAATAAGAAAACAGAAAAAAAAGGTGAAATTTGGTGATTCTGAAAGCCCCAAATGAAAGAATTGCAGTTCAAATTGTGGTATTAGAATTGAGGGTACAGAGTCAAACCAGTGAGACAATCTTTAAGGAAACACCTTAGTTAACTGAGTTTAGAATCTCCAGCTTCCAACGCTGTAATGAGTACAATGAGGGCTCGCTCCATGGGCATGTGACCTGTGCGGATACACAGGGCTCTCATCTTAGAAGAGACCCTAGCCATGCTGAATGCACTGCGGAAGTTCTCCTTGTTGAAATTCTTAATAACTTTTAATAGAGAACCCAATGTTTATATTTTATACTATGATAATGTAGCTAGTCATCAGTGGAATTAATTATAACTTGTCTATATCCTATCCATTGATTTGATAGATAATAAAGTAAATATTAGCAAAAATGGAGAGTTGGCAAAGTTAAGCAATATAGTGATCTTTTTTAAACACCTCACTTTTTTTGTTGTACTGGGTACTGAACCCAGGGCTTTGACCATACTAGGCAAGTGTTCTACCGCTGTGCCACATCCCCAGTACCAGCACCTCACTTTTCTGATGCTTGATCTTTCCAAAACAATTTTCTTGTGTTCCCTTTGTACTGGATAGGGATAGGAAAGTATGTGTTATAGGAAAATTTTAATTCCTTTGGGCATGTGAATTTCAAAGGTAACTGAGGAACACACACGATAAAGGAATCTAAAAGGAATAAATTGCTAATGGTGGACATTTAGGGGAAGTGGGTTTTTTAGTAATGGGTTCTTCTCCACCTTTCCTATATATACAATGCAGATCTGACTTATTGAAAACAGCCACGCATCCTGGTCCTGTATCCTGCTTTGATTTCATTTTCCATAGCAAAGGAAAGTCCTTCTTTTCCAGCTTCCCCACAAGAGTTTTCTTTACTTTTTTCTAATATTCTTTCTAGCTTTTTTTATAAAGGGATGACAAGAAAATGTTGTCTCCCCAATCAAATACCAATTGAAACTGCCTGATAGCTGTGGTTGATTTTTATCTCAGTCACTAGCCACAATTTCCAAGACAATTTTCCTTTATGCTCTTTTAGACTTCTCTCAAATCTGTCCTCTCTTTAGCATTATGAATCTCAATGCATCTGAATCATGCAGGTCTGATTTAGCCTGCAAAAACGTCAGTCAAAGCAAGCAAGATGTACTCTTTGGCCTTGAGTGGTCTGAGCTGCTATGAATCACAAGTTTAGTTTTTGCCAAATGAAAAGCAATTTTACTTGAAAAAAAATCTGTGGAGATGCTTATGGCTTTAGCTCATAGAGAAAATGTACTAACGTTGTCCAGGGCAAAGGAAATATTCAATCTTTTATGCAATTAGAAAAATGAGCCAGCATTTACTGCACTCGCTTTCAATTAAAATCATATCTTTTCTGAGCTTCATCAAACAGGTGTTAACCAGTAGACTAATAAATTGCTTCTTCAAGTGGACATGTCAACGTGATAGATACTTAATAAGATTCAATTATTTGCAAGGAGGGGGGCAACTCAGTAAGACACAGTTAGGAAGAATTGGGTAATTAGTTGCCAAAATATTGAACAACATATTTTCTGTAATCCTACTTAAGCACCAAGGACAGTATAAAAAAGACATTGTGAATATTGTAACCAATAACTTTGAAATTTCTGTTCTCAAGAAAGAAGGATTTCACAAAAAATTGCTAAGCCTCTTTTTCACCTTGGAATCAAAATTCTACAAATTACAAGCTTTATTCTATTAGTATAGCATTTCCTCTCTAGCCATTGAACACCTGTAATGGTCAAAGGAGCTTTCATTTCTTATGAAGACTGTCTATCCTGACTTACAAAGTGCGGCTTAAGACACTGTTCAATATGTGCAGTCCACACTACTTTCAGCTAATCCAAGACTCCTCTAAACAATGGTTATCCAGTACAGCGGCAGCCCCATTAAGCTGTCTGAAATATCTCATTATACTTTTTTTTTTTACCCCAGATTGTTCTTGTTATGAACAATTTTTGTGGTGTAGAAAAGAATTGTGAAGGAGTAAGCATTTCAGATAACATTTCAGATCAGGTGATTATGTAAAATTGAGCATCCCAATCAAGTCATGGAGCTTCTAAGCTGATTTACTGCATCTATGATCTTTTATGTTTTTAACTATTTGGAAAAGACTGAAAATTCTAAGTGATTTCTCTCCTGGAAGTATTCTTAAAGAAGAAAAGCACAGAAAACAGTGAAGCTGGTATATTAGATTCATAATTTGCTTAAAACATAATAAAAAGAGTGTTTTCTAAAAATGGTGAGACAATATAACCTAACAAGATTAAGAAGCAAATAAGCAAGGAGCAAATAAGAAAGAAGAATCCTATGGATGCTAGTTGTATCCATAACCTTGTGAAAGTTATTTAAACTTGCTTGCTCCAATATTTTTTGTCTATAAAATGTAAATGATATTTTTTATCACAATGGTAGGGTAATATGAATAATAAATTTTTGTTACTAACTGTATGCTTTAATTTCTATAAGATCTGCCTTCCTAAAAAGCTAATATCTTATATTGATAATTGAAATTTTGTATTTTAAACAAATCATTTTAATACATATTATTCATTTTGAAATAGGTATAAACTTCAAAGGGTAAGACAGACATTCTAAAAGCATCTACCCTGTACATCAAGGATACTTTTCTAGACTGATTTTTGTGGGGGTTTTTGTTGTTTTTTGTTTTGTTTTGTTTGGTACTGGGGATCGAGCTCAGGACCTTGAGCTTGTGAGCCAGGTGCAGGCACCACTGAGCTAAATCCCCAGCGCCCAGACTGTTTTGTAAAGTACTTTTTCATGTGTTATACCTACTTGTACATGTATAATGAAAAAATCCATTAATAATTTTTAAAGACCAAGATGAACAATGTAAATTATAATGTATTTCAAATGGTTTTATTAAGCTTTTATGTGAACTCACCAATTGATGTTACCAGAAAATATTATCTCATAATATTTTTTCTCAAGATTTTGAAGCTAACCATTTTAAATTTGAATATAATTCTTATTTTTAAAATAATAGAGTTTTTTATTTATTTCAAATATATAATTTTCTTGGCTTCAATTTTTGTATGCATGAATAATAAATTTTTAACATAATTTGTTAGAAGATTTATGCCTCAATATGCTTTGACACATTCTGATTTGAAAAGGACTGATATTTATTGTTGTTGTTGTTGTTGTTGTTGTTTTTGGAGGGGGTGGTTCTGAGGATCAAACTCAGGACCTCGCACTTGCCTGGCAGGCACTGTGCCACTGAGCTACATCCCCGGCCCTGGGACTGATATTTATTTTGAGTAAGTTTAATCAGTTAACTTTCTCACTGATCCATTAAAATTATTTTCTTCCTTTTAAAAATCAGCTCAGAAAATATTTTGTATACAAAATTAGACAATTATTTTTAAATTTCTGATTACATATCTTTGAGTTGTATGGTCATATTAAGTTATCTCTACTTTTCTTTGCTTCATTTGCCATTTTTGCTTGTACCATCATTTTGAGTGTGCACTACGGATTTTATGAGATTTAGCCTTAAAATAGAAATTTAATATGAATGTTGCTATCAATGTGTTTATTAGATGGCATAAATTTTTGTATTTCCTTAAAGACTTTCTCTAGAATTTTTCAGCTAAAACAGAACAGAACAATACAAAACAAAATCAACACAATATAACCTCAATCCAGGTTTTGTGGAACCTGAAAATTTCTGAAATTTTGGAGTCTCTTAAAAAAAAAAAAATATATATATATATATATATATAATTAAGAATACAGTATTAAGTACAAATTTGGAAGAGGCCTATGCAATTGAAGGGCCTTTAGACTTCATTAGGTTCCAAGTAAATCCATTTCCACAAGAGTTTTCTTTACTAACTTTTCTCTAAAGAGGCAGTAGGTGCTGGGTTCTGCCATAATGCTCACAGACACACCTACAAGGAAATTTAGAGCTAAGACACTATGTTTGGCAGTGAGAATAAGAACAATGATAGCTACTGAGCACTGTGTGCTTGTGTTATGTGCTAGGAATTGGAAAGTCCTTTATATGTATAATTTCTTTAATTGCTTTCTGAGGCTTCTATTATTTATTGTTAGATTACTGACACGAAAACTGAATTCAAAGGAATAATGTGGCCCAAATTAGCCAACTATCAGGTGATAGATCTGGAATATGAAGCCATGTATGAATAACTCCAAGTCAGTGACATTCTCTCCCCAACAGGTTTCTCAAAGCAGAATGGCCCATTACTACAATGTACAGAGCACTGCATGCTGGGCCCCTTGCTAATTATACTTAATCCTTTCAACAGTTTGGTGCAGTGTCAATCAATATATAGCTATTTACATTACAGATGAGATGAGAATTAAACATATCTCTTTGTCCATATTTCAAGGATAATTCATGAAAAATTTTAAGTACTTTCATTTTAACTCTGATTTCACAGAAATATCAACATCTATATACATTTCAGCTACAATTATTTTGAGAACTGAAAATGTCCACTATTTACCAACACTGTTTGTATAGGTTTGACTAATTCATGAGACTATCTTTAGGGATTAATAGGAATTCCAAAGAAACCCGTACACATTCTAGTTCTAATGCATGAGGGGATGGTCTTTATATATTACTTTTACAACTTTAGAATAAAAACAGTATAAAAGTCTATGGTTAAGCAAATAATTTCTTTCATTTAATGGTTTTGTAAATTTTCTCCTGCCTCATGATTGGTCATGCGACAGGAATTGGATAATTCCTTTGTTTTTAACTTCATTTAATTTAATGGTGACAACTAATACTTGTTTTCATTATCTATATTTTTTACTTAAGATCCAATTTCATTTTTAATTAGTAAGAAAAGAAAAAAAGGTAAGAAATGACTGATTTAAAGATACAGAACTTAATCATAAGGTAATGCAGCTGTCTTCTGTGGAAAAATAATTTGTGTTCTCTTGCTAATTCTCACAGGCCTATAATAAATATTAAGAATCTAAACTTAATAGAATAATGTTATAATTACCTTAATTTCAAAATTAAATGAAATAATTATAAATTATAAGATAAAATAAGTTAAGTTTTAAAAATAAAAATCTTCCTTTAAAGTGCAGTTAGGAGGGATAAATATACATTTGATAATGTCAAATGTAGTGAATAAGATAAACACATTTAGGATATTCATGTTTTAGAATTGCTGCTGACAAGAAAAACACTGCATTGATGCCTACTGTCTTTTAACGAAGGGAACAGTCAGTGGAAGAATGGTCCATGGAATACTAATTTGTTCCTTGAAACAAGAAAATATAATTAGATTAAAAAAATCATAAAGTTGCACTGTAAATTGATAGGGTCTTGGTATCATGCCTTCTTAATTTCAAAGTAATATAAATAAGTAAATCTATGAAGCATAAAACAGCAAATTCTACAGCAAGCAAGAAAAAGAGGTGCCCAGTATCTCCAAAAGTGGAAAGATTATAATATTAATAGTAGTAAAAATGACCACTGTATAACTATGATAGATTTTATACATGTTCTAGTTCTCATAACATTTAACAAAAAACAAGTTAATATCCCTGGTTTAAATGTGGAGATATGTTAGGTATAATGACATTAGGTATTTTATAAAGTCAAAAAACTGGAAAATGTAGGAAAAACGCCAGGCTTTGCAGAAATCAAGGAAGAAACATTTTGATATTCAAGCTATCATTCAACCAATTATTGAATATACAATACGTCTTAAACATCTTAACACCAAGAAAAACTAAAAAATATCAAGACAATAAAATAGCAAGAAAAATAAACCCTTGGTTATAGAAATGAATTATTTGAAATATCCATAAAAATGTTCAAACCACTCAGCATCAAAATTTTAATGACCAAATTCCATCCAGAATTACAATCTTTAATGATGGCCCTGTCCTAGGATTAGAGTCACATAATAAACAGTACTCTCCTCAGGTGATTCTGATGTGTGGTCAGGATTCAGATCCACTATGATATATTAAGTGAATTAGAACAGTACAAGTTAAGTGAGAAAGAAATCAGGTCGGGCTAAAGTATAGAGCAAAGAAGAACATGCAGTAACGGGGCTGATACAGAACTTGAAAGATGGTGCTGGTTGATAAGTAAAGGAACAAATGATGAAAATACTAAGAGAACATCATGAACAAAAGTAGAGAGGGAAGAATGAGCCTTGTGTATAAAAAAGAAAAGTTGTTGGGATAAAGCATTGATGAGGGTACTACAGAGTGCTGGTGAAAATAATTGGATTTGATATGGCAGCCACCAGGCCACTCTTGTTGGCTTATAATGAGGGAGGGGACTGACAAAGATGGCACTGCCTACAGTGAGTCTGGTTATGGTGTGCAGGATCCGTGGGTCAGGGAGCACAAACCAGGGAGACAATTGTGATGTTCCTACCCTCATGACTAGATTAATGATGGTATTGACAAAAATGGGGCTTTGGGAGGGAAGATAAGGTTGCTTATTTAATGTACACTGAATGAATGAATGAATGATAAGTCTACCTGGAAAATGCACATTTATGAGGGAAATTTTACTGTAATGATTTAAGGGTATAGGGTTGAGGATATGGAAAGGATACAAAATGCCTGTGTTTAATAAATGAGTGAGAACAGTTTGAGTTGATTGCAAAATCACTGAGAAGGGAAACTCAGAACACTCTTAAGATTAAACACTGGGTCATAAAAGCTTCATAATAATTATTGTACATACTCACAATTGTGAGAGGCTTTTCAGTCTAAAAACTAATTCTTTCAGTAACTCAGTGATGTAGAGAGTGCAAATGTTATTATCCACAATTTTCAGTTGAGTAAATTGCAGTTCAGGGTTTATGTGACTTCCCCAAGGTAACACAACTAGTAATTAGGAGAAGTGGCACTGAATCCAAGTCTATGACTCCCAATTTTGTTCATTAATCAAGGCCAATTTATATAATTCTAAAGAAGAGTGGGCCCATGAATATATAATAGTTTGAAGATGAAAAACTGATTATAAAACTTAGATATTCTAACAAAGGAAAATAAGAGCAAAATGTACTTTCCTCATTGATTATGGACTCTATAACTTCATTTTGTTCCTTTAGCAGAATCTGTATATAATATCTCTGTAGAGAAACATAAAAATCCTCAAAATGTGGTTACCTCTAGATAGGCAAGTAGGTGGCTGGAAGGTGAAGTTAGGATAATGCTTAATTTTCATTTTCCCTGCAACTTTTCCATATTTTTGTACTCAGAACTTGAATGCCATGTAATAGGAATTTAATATTTAATAAAATATTTTAAAAACTTTCCTAAAAGTATCTTCATGTTATAGAAGTTTAAAAATCTATCTATCTATATACATATAAAAGGCACAATTTGTTAACTTATTAAAAATGAAACATGACACAAAAGTTTACTTAGAAATATCTGTTCAGAATAAACTTCTGAAGTGATGTGGTAAAAAAGTCACTGAATCCCATCATGCTGTAGATATAAAATCCATAAGCACAGAAATTTCATTTACTTTTTCAGTGCTGAACCTCCAGTGTCTAGGACAGTACCTGATGTACTGTTGGAAGTCATCTTTTTTTTTCATTAAGTTTATTGGTACATTTTAGGTATACAATATAGTTACATTCATCATTGGGAACTTGTACCTTTACATGATATATCTTGGTTCTTATTTTTTCCCCATTTCCTTGCCCTTCCTTCAACGCATCTGCCCCTCCCTATTTACAAAGACTTTGTCTCCATTTTTCCTTTTCTCATATTTTTTCCTTTCCCTTCTTCCCCTTACCCTTCCACTTCCTCTACCCCTTTAGACTTTTTCTTCCTATTTCACATTATCAGTTATATATTTTGATCCTTATTTACACTTTTAGTTTCTCAAACCAGAGAAACTATTTGGTATTTACATATGTGTGTTCTATTTATTTCATTTAAGAGTATGGCCTCAGTGTGCATCCATTTAGCTATAAATGTCTCTAGTTTCTCATTCTTTATGGCTGAAATCAATGAATAACAAATGCTGACAGGGTTATGGGGAGAAAGGAACCCTTCTTCATTGTTGGTGGGAGTGCAGACTGGTGCAACCACTGTGGAAATAAATATGGAGATACCTCAAAAAACTAGGATTACAGGTCCCATTTGACCCAGCTATTTCTCTGCTGGGTATCTTCCCAAAAGAATTAAAAGAATCATACCATAGTGATATATGCCCACACATATTTATAGCGGCACAGTTTGCAATAGCTAAAGTTTGGAAACAGCCCAATTGCCCATCAACTGGAGAATGGATAAAGAAGATGTGTGGGTTTTTTTAATATAAAATGGAAATCATCTTTTTTGAATTAAAGAGTTAATGAACAAGAATTCATTATTAAGAGTTAATAAACAGTCTGCTTACTTGTATGTCTTCTTTGACTGAAGCCATAGCCTCCTAATATCTTTTCTCTGCCTTTGTTCTTTTTCTTCTAATTTATTCCCTATATCTGGTGATATAATATCTGGTGTATAATATCTCATGATATTACACACCAGAAGGTCTTACCCAAAACACAAATTAATTGTACCTTAGAATCTTCTCTTTTTCAAAGATCCTTTCCAAATATTGCCCTCTCATTGAAATAATTACTCCAATTCTCTGATCATAATTAGTTCATTTTTCTTTCTGTTCACATAAAATATATACATTTCTTCATTATGTCATGTGCACAAGTGTCTGTCTCTGTCTTACAGACTACATATTTCAGGAGCAAGACCTACATTTCAAGACTTAGCATAATTCGGTCAAAGATAGTTGCTAAAATATTTTTAATGATGAATATATGACTGGATAGATAATGTATGGATGAACCCTAACCTTTGGGATAAACTGCATAAAATTATAGGATTAAAATGTATATGCAGAATGAAAAACTAAACCTCAATGATAAATATTTCAGTATATTTTACTCACTGCTTGATAATTTTTATGAAAATCTGTATGAATTATTTAACTTTTCATATGAAATTTTATTTAATATTAGAAAAATGCCATAAAAAAGAAGAGAAAAAATTAATGTAATGCTTTTATATGTTATATATTAGCAGTTTTAAAGGCCTAATTTTTATTTAAATTTGAGAAAGAACATTTCAGTAAGGTAAAAAATGAGTAAATATATTTCAGTAGAGTAAGAAATACTGTAAGCATTCATTTTCAACCTACTGAAGAAATTTTAAAGTAACGATGTTATAGAATAATTACTTTAATGATTGAAGTCCTTAATGATTTAAGTCCTGATTTTTGTTTTTGTTTTTTTTTTTGGTACCGGGGATCGAACTCGGGTCCTTGCGCTTGCGAGGCAGGCGGCAGAGCCACTGAGCTAAATCTCTAGCCCTAAGTCCTGATTTTTTAAAGATGTTGAATTTCAGATCACTGTATTGTTTCTTCTCACAATAAAATGACTATTTTATAAATTTATCCTTACTCCTAAACTTTATTATCTAGGAAATGCAAATTCTCTGCATCCAATTAATTGGTCTCTTCCACGTTTTGAACCATCATGGATGAGGTTATGGTAATTCTAGCAAATCTGCCTAAAGAATAGGCAGGATTTTTAAAGAAATCATCACTGCAGCCAGAAGTAATAAAACTAGAAATAGTGACATACCTACTAACAGTGTTCAAAGCAGGAAGGAAGAAGGAAAAGAGATTTTTCAAAATTCCATTTTCTGGGCAACACAGGTCCTTCTCTGAGGGGTGGACATGCCAATTACTTTCCATACTCCCTAAAGTTTGTGCATGGTGGGTCCTGTGTGGAGTGAGCACTCAAAAGCTGTGATGAATAAAGAACGCTGCCAATGGGCCATTGCTTCGATACGTAATTTGGATACTCTCTCATTATTACGGTCTTAGATACTTAAAAGATGAATCTTTGCTGGAAGAAGGACAAAGGTGCCCTCCCGACAAACTTCCTTGAAAAGTCTCCTCGGGAATGTTCACCATTGGGTCTTTAGCTCAGTCCAGGTTTATGCTAGGGATTTCACATATTTTAGTGGATTTAATCCTCGTGACAAACTTGAGCTAGTCATTATTGAATCTGCTTTAATTCAAGGTAACAAAGTTTGCAAGAGCTGAATTAACCTATTCAATTTCAGCACTATATGAGAGAAAAAGCTAGAATTTCTATACAAGCCTATATGATGCCAAAGTATATTCTAATGTGGCACTTTCAAATAAAGAAAAAAAAATACTGCCCCCACACACCACCAATACCACCACCACCAAGTATGTTTTTATTTTGTTTGTTGTGTTTAAGTTGCTTCAGATACTATTTGGGAGTAGCTGAGAATATAATAATGATGAAAGAAATCCTAATGCATTCAAAAAGGACATTGCTTTTCAATCCCATCTGCCCGAATGGAAAATTAAATTGTTTGGAATACTAGCAGGGGAAAATTATTCATGATTTTTTGATCACATCAAGACATGCATGTGGAGGAGCAAGTAGTGCAATCAGATATGAATGTGTGTCCTAATGTGTGACCTGCCTTACTCAAAGTCTGTGTGTCTTCCACCTCTCAAATTGTTCCACTAGGAGATTCAAAGGATGGCGACAAACAAGCCAAACTTATAAAGTGTAATTACTGTCTTCTTTAATATGTGTTTTAACATTATTTGAGACAATTTTAAGCAAGCATTTCATATAATGTATTATTATAATAGAAGAAAAGTTTGTCTAATAAAGCCAGCTTTTTGCTATCATTTTCAGCTTTCTTTTGGTAATGTGAATTGATTTTTTTTTAAAGAGCTCCAACAGCTCAGTCTTTGAAACTCTACCTCAAATAGGTCAGAGTCTTACTTCCCCAGTTGTGTTGTACAGCATGAAAGGCTGCCTGGGTTTTCTCAGGACTTTCCTCCTCAGGGGACCTCCCATGGATCATTTCTTTTAGTAAAAAAAGAATCCACTGACTAAGCCTATCCTAAAGCTAACAAACTGAGCTTTCCATGGGGAAATTGAGTGCAGCTATTGATCAGTCTTCTGTCGTTAAAAATACAACAAACTATACCTTGCCTGATTTACTCTTGAATTACTGGTCATTTTCATGCTCTTCTGACAGTATTTACTACCTGACAATCTTTCAGACAAGTGGGACAAAAATATTAGCTACCATCGTCTTTATATTTTATCTGTATTCTAGTATACATATATATATAATTACTTTATATGTTTATTATATATGTATATGTACAAATATTTCCTATAATTATAGCTAATAAACTATTCTGATAAAAAGTATATGCTTTGTTTCAAAAGAAAGGTTTTTAAAATTCAGTCTTAATTATACTAATGATAACCAACATCTTTATGTTTTCTTTCAATCTAGCATAAAAATTAAGATATACCCTAATAAATGATGTAGTATAAGTCTAAATTGTTCTATTTAGGCCAGGGATTTAGCTCAGTGGTTCCAGTGTCTGCCTTGCAAGCACAAGGTCCCGAGTTCGATCCCTGGTACCTAAATAAATAAATTAATTAATTAATTAAATAAAATTGTTCTATTCACTGTTTAAAAATGGCCTACACATACTATTTAAGGGGCTTTAAATTAGGTACAAGTTATTTTTATTGAAAATTCAGTAGCAATAAAAAATACAAAAATGTAAATGTTTTTCATTCATATACTCTTTTTTTGAAGGAAAAAAAGGTCATGTCATTACAGGAGGAAATATTTTACAAGATGATATTACAGCAAAAAATAAAACTAAATTTTTTCTTCCTAAAATGTAATCAGTACTTGTAAGAACCAAAAACAATACAAATCTAAAACACAAATATACTCAGCACTAGCTTAATCTTTATTTATTATTCATTTATTGGTGAGAAGCATAATGAACAGTGTATTATGGAAGGCATTCATTGAATTAATTATTGTAATGAACTATATGATTACATATATATAGTTTTCTTTATTTTAAACAAAATTCATGTTTATTTCTATAAATTCTATCAGATCAACTTCATGTATTCAAAATGAGAAAATCATATTTATTCAAATATTTAATAACTAATTAGATAAAAATGATCATTTTTACTCTTTCAAAGAAAACATTAATAAGAACCTAAGTAGTTTTTTTCTGTGCTATATCTTAAAACATTAGTTCTTACCCATTCTTATTTGAGACATCTTACAATGCCCGAGGGAGACATTTTTGGATGTCACAGCTGGAGCAGGGCTGGTAGGAGCATCTGGTAGGTGTGGCTAGAAATGGTACAAAACGCCCTACATAACATCCCTTCACAACAAAGCATCACTAGCCCACAGTGTCAGTTGTGCTAATTTAAAGAACCCTGGTTTATAGATAAAGGTAAGTCAAAGCAGAAATTTATTTTACAACCCCAATTTTCTCAAGACAACACATTCAGTCTATCTATCCAGACCTTCTGGGTCTGCATAAACAATAGAATATAATAAGCCCCAGTTTTCAGAATGGAAATCCTTATCTATGAGATAAATATACTGTAAATCCTATATTACTGATCCATTATAATAATTAAATGTAACATGTTAAAACTGTAATACAATATAAATTTGCTATTGATATTATAAGTGAAAAAAATCTTATAAAAAGCAGAATTTATTGTTGCACGAACTCTCTTTAGTAAGGTACAAAAATAAGCTAATGTATTTTTAACATTTATGCAAAATCAGATTAAAATATAAATGTTTATAGTTCAAGAGAAAATTTTATTACTGATAATATGTCATGAACAACATCAATTACAATCTGTACATCTCATTTCATGTTCACATTACTGAGGGCAAGTGTTATTATTTCTATCCTCTAGATTGAGAAACTGAGCTGCAGGTATTCACCTAATATCACAGTACTGTTAAGTGGCAGAGATAATCTCCCAGATTTGTCCTTAATCCTTGACCAATATCTTTCCAAACAGTCCCCAAGCAGAACAGAACAGTTTAGTTCATTAAAGGGTAGGGAATATCTTGTTTTTATGGAATTTCATTGTTAAAGCAAATCAAATTAAATGAATGACCTCAGTACACTTTCCTGAAAAGATAACTTTGTTCCTAGTGAAGACTCCTAATCTATAGGCCAACTACCCATGAGGTGGGGGTTATGAAGAAACGACTGGGAATTCTTTTTGTATCAAGCATTATCCATAGATTAAGCAATGCTGCCTGCTTATATAAGCTTCATTGGTTTTAAAATGCATGTACTTATATTAGGATAATTAATAGACAAATTAATTTTTAAAGCATTGCTAATTTTATTCCAGCCCTCAACAACTGTTTTTTAGCTGAATATCTTTACTTTTCCCTTTTACTATTATTAATGAAATAATACTACTTACATAGTTAAAGAATCTCTGGAGGAAAAAATAAATTGAATTTGTTGTTGTTGTTACTGAACAGTAAAATCCTGAATATCACACATGACTGAATAATTATTCACACGTATCACTTACATAATTAAACGTTATTAATATATTTAGAAGTATGATTAAATTACTTAATGTTATAAGATCTATGGTTGTCTGTGGCAGACCCCCCCCTGACCAAAATCAGAGTAGGCTGTAATATGGAGCAGGCATTTCCCCCTATAATTGGCACAATGTATTGGCAGTTGGATTGAAGCCTACATGACTCACAGGAGCATGTCCGAGGGCACATGGGTGCGTATCCCTCCCCACCGTGCCAACACGCTTGTAACATTGTGGCAGAGGACCATGTGGCTCCAAACCACATTCCATTCCTAGAGCTACCCCTCCCTTAATTGTTTTAGTAGCTTACAAGTTAACCATGACCTACCTTTGATCTGTTCTGCTCTTCTTGCAAAAATACCTCATCCCCCTTTTATAAGACTTGCCTGTGTCAGCTAATATCGCCGGATGGCACACATATCCCTGTACCCTATTTTACTCCTGCTTGTGTAATCTATAAATACCAGCAGTGCTGGTTGCTTGGGGTCCTTGCCACATGCTTGGCATGGTCTATCCCAGTTCCCTGCTTTCTGTTTAAGTCTTGTTTCCATGTCTTCCCTTTGCCTTGTGTCATACTGCCTTGCAGGAGATCAAGATTCTAGGCTGGGGTCCTGGATTGTTGTCTTAGTTACTTTCTCATTGCTGATTCAATATATCCAACCCCCACAGTTTTAAGGAGGAAAGGTTTATTTTGGCTCACAGTTTGTAAAGGTTTCAGTTCATAGTGAGCTGACGCCAGGGCAGAGTATCATTGCAGATGAGGCTTTCTCATACTACGGCAGTCAAGAAGCAATCAAGGGAAGAGGGAGGGAGATATAGCCTTCCAGGCCATGCCCTCAGTGACCCACTTCTTCACAAATCACATTTAGCTATAAAAACATCAGTAGAATAATCCACCAATGAGTATCATGACCCCATGATCCTATGGAACATCTAGATATAAACCATAACATTCTACCTCTGGCCCTCAAGACTCATATACATCTCTTTATGCAAAATGCATTTAGCCCATCTCTAAGAGCTGCCAAAGTCCTAAGAGTCCAACATTACTGAAAAGTCCAACTCCAAAGGTTCCTCTAAGATTTAAGTCAAACTCTTAGCTGTGAGCCCCTATAAAAATCAAAAAGAAAATTAAACACTGCTGACATACAAAGACACGGGGTAAAACACCCCTATTCCAAAAGGGAGAAATAGAAGGATAGAGAGGAATGGGACCAAAGCAAGAGTAAAACCCATCATGGCAAACATTAAGCCCTATAGTCACATGTCCAGCATTATGGGGAAGCTGTGGTGAGATGAGAACTCCAAAGGGCTTGGGAGCACTGACCCTGCAGCATTGATGGTGCTTGTGGTCCTCAGGCCTTCTCTCTTGGACTGGATTTGCTCACTCCTTGTGGGTTTCCTCAGGTGTCCCACCTTCTTCGATTTTCCAGCATCCCAGAGGCTCCACTGCACTTTTGGCTTCACTCTCACAGCTTCCTGCGCTGCACTTTCAAGAGCACGCTGTTTGGCCTCCCAGGCCTTCTAAAATCTGGGTGGAATACTTTATGACCCAATAACTCTTGCATTCTGTATGCACCTAAAACCAGCACTGCATGGATGATGCCATGATCTGCCACTAACTTGAGCAGTAGCCAAGCCCTTTTGCATCTTGCTGGTAGATGCAATCTTACAGATTCCTCTGAATGTCAGGATGGCTGAGCACAGTCAACTGAATCCTGGAGAGCTGATTACCTTTTCTTAGGCTGTCACCTTTCTGGAGTACAGTGCCCTGGGCCCGTCTTTTCAAAGCAAACTCACTTTTCCACTTCAATCAATGAAGGGTGGGGTCTATGGATTCCCCCCATGTCCTCCAGGCATTCTTTGTTTTTCCACATCCAAAATACTTGATTTCTTTTTCATGCTAATCGTTTTAGCAATCAAGCTTTCCTCTGTTCCATCTTCATAGGCTCCAACTTTACTAGAGTTTCCTTTTGAGCCAAACTCAAAACTTTAAAAGAGCCCTTTGCTCTTGATTCTCAAGGTAAAGCAGGCTAGAAGCCCCCAATAGTACCCAAACCAGAGCTTCAATGTTTGACAGCCTTGAAAGTTCCTCAACTAGATTAATTAGTCTGCTGTTCTTAATCTCAACCCCCTGCAAAATGTAGTCAAATTTTCTGCCCAGAGGATAACACACATGATCTGAGGTCCAGCTGCCAATAGAATTCTTCTTCCTATCTGAAACCTCTTGGGCTTAGTCTTTACCAGCTGCATTTCTGTCTGCATTCTGGTCTCTTGAGCTCTGACCAGAATCTCCTACCACATCTGGTTTACTACATTCTAGGACTACTTCTCCAGCCAGCATCTCCAAACCTTTCCAAACTCCTCCTGCAAGCCAGTTCCAAAGGCTTCTGAACCACACAGTCAGGTGGCATCACAGCAACAACTCCACTCTTAATTACTTTCTTGTTGCTAAGACACAATACCCAATACCCACAACTCTAAGGAGGAAAGGTTTATTTTTGGCTCACAGTTTGTAGAGGTTTCAGTCCACAATCAGCTGGATCCAAGGTACGGTGGCTTAGCAGAGGGTCATGGCAGAGAAGCCTTTCTCATGGCATGGCATCAGGAAGCAGAGCATGATCAAGAAAGGAGGGAGGGAGGGAAATATACTCTTCCAGGCCATGTCTCCAGAGACCCACCTCATCCCAAATCACATTTTCCTACAAACTCATCAACTAATCAACTTATGAATATCAAAACCCACAATCTAATCACCTCCTCCAAACCCCACCTATGAGCACATGAGGTTTTGGGGGACCATCAAGATATAATCCATAACAGTGGCTGAAAGAATTTTTAAGGTTATAAGATATAGATGTGTTCTTTGATAACTAGAGAAGTTGAAATTTATAAATCATCTTTGTAAATGTTCCCTTATCATTGTATATGTCAAATAATATTTGCTTTTCTAACTATAGGAAGTGCTGCTTATAATACCAATACCAGACATAAACATTTCAGAGGCTGGACAGTATAACTAAATACAAAATAATTGCTAATATTAATTTGTATAAAGATTTCATTTTCTTGTCTACTTATGGAAAAAAATAAATGCTCATTGAGTATTGTCTATTTGGTGCACAATATAATACAAGTTCTATGGAGCACCTTAGAAAATAGGTGATATATAATATACTTCATAGCACTTGGTTACATAAATGTCTCTCCATCTACAAGAACTTTCAATGCTTTGGTGATACAAATGTGCCTGCTCTTGCTATAGTCAACATTGACCTTCATAACACTAAATTTAACGCTCAATTCCTAGTCTTCATCTTTTATTTACTGTTAAACTCATTCCCATCAGAATGTAAGTTTAATGGATGGAAGGAGTTTTCAGTTGTTTTAAAAATTGTTGAACTCCAGTGCTTAGAACAGAATTGGGCCTATAATGGTGGTCTGTAACTTTTTTAATATATGAGTGACTAAATGAATGATCTTAGTCTCTTAGTCTCCAACTAGCAGTGCTCTCTCTTCTCTGCAATCTCATCTCAGCCCTCTTTTGGATGTTTCATTATTTACTTTGCAATACACTTATATATCACCCAATCCCCTTACTTGATTATGATGCCTTAATGGATTCTGAATAAATATTTCTCAAAGAACTCCATCCTTTATCAACTTTGAGAACTATTTTCTATAAATTAGAAAAATCTCATAATGTATATTCATCCATATTTATATCCTTTCACACATTAATCTTAACTTTAGATTATTGATTTAGTTTTAGTTTTCTTGAATCAGGCAAACTTTATAGCTGCAATACATTTAAGTGGTTCCAGGCCCACATCTAAAAAATAAAGTATACTTAGAGAAGTCCATCATCAATGCCTGCTCCCATCACGATATTCTAATTTCATCTTTGAATAACTACCTAAAAACAAACAAGCAAAACTTTTTTAGTTTATCCTTTCAGATATTTAAATGGCAATATGTGTGGCAGATGTGGTAGCACATATCTATAATCTCAGCATTCGGTAGGCTGAGGCAGGAGGATCACTGTGAGTTAGAGGCCAGCCTGAGCTACAAAGTGAGTCCAAAGCTATAATGGAATACAAGGGAGACCTTGTCTCAAAAAACTAAAAAAAAAATAATGTGTGTACAAATGTGCATATTTATATGCTCTTCCTTCTTAGTTCAGTATTCTATATATATTTTATATATATATTTATATATTTTTTATATATATTATATATTTTTATATATTTTATATACTTTTTATACTATATATACTTTTTCTATATATACAGTATTCTATATATACTTTTTTCCACTTTGCTACTTTCACTTCATGCTTGAGATCAATTCTGCAGAAAAATATATAAACATTCTTAAAGCTGCACAATATTATATTACACTTCATTCAACCAATATATATTGGTAGATACCTGGGTTGTTCCTAGACATTTTGCTGTTACAAATAGTACTGCAATATCCCTGTGCATGTAGTTTTGTATTTTTGACCAGTGGCAGGAATGAATTTGTGGGATCTAAGGATAAGTGTCTATGTAAATAGAGTAAAATTCTCCTCCAAAAGGAAGATACAATTTGCATTCCCAATAAGATATGAAAGTTTCTGTTTTCTCACAACTCTTAAGAGTATTGTATTAGTTGTCTATTGGTATAGTGACAAATTGCCAAAAATTTAGTAGATTAAAACAACACAAATTTATTAAATTTCAGTTCTGAAAATCAGAAGTCCAAAATGCCTCTCACTGATTTAAAATTAAAGTGTTGGCAGGGCTGAATTCCTTCCAGAGGCTCTAAGAACAAAATTTATCTTTTTGTCTTTTTCAGCTTCTTGGAGCTGCCCATGATTTTTGCCTCTTGGCCCCTTGTATCCTTAGAGCCAGAACACACCACCTGAGCTCTGTTTCCAGTATTTCATCCTCTTCTCTGACTCTTCTGGTTCCTCTACCATGGATAAGAACCTTTGAAACTACAGTGGGTCCAGCTAAGTAATCCAGGATCATTTCCAAATCTCATAATCCTTATTTTAATGGTGTCTGCAAGTCCCTTTGGCCATGAAATCTGAGACTAGGATATGGACATCTCTAGGGCCAGATTACTGCACATCAGAAGTAGCTTTTGGCTGGTGATGTAGCTCAGTAGCGTTTCACCTGCAGGGCAAGTGAACGATCCTGAGTTCTATCCCCGGTACCAAAAAAAAAAAAAAACCAAAGTAATGCTGTCAGTCTACAATTACAATTGTAATATTGGTTAATTTTAACTAGTATCTTTATTATCCATGGATTTGAATATATTTAAGAATTTTTGTATTTCTTCTGTAAACTGTTTATTTCTTGCCCCCTTTTATAGGGTTTTTAGTCTTTTTTTTAAACATAAAAACCTGTCTATATTTTAGGGATGTCAATTTTTGACACAAATTAAAATATTTTCCATTTGCTTTTTCACTTTTTTGATTACAGAAAGTTTTTTGTCAACAAAATAAATCAACTTTATTAATACTTCCCTTATTGCATCTGGATTTTGAATCAAGGAGTAAGGAAATGTGGCTACTCTTGTTGTTATTATTATTATTATTATATTATTAGTATATATTTTCTACATTTAAAGTTTGGATCTTTTTATAACTTGATTTTCTTGTATTTGGAAGTTTCTTTTTTCCATATAGTTCTTCAGCCATCCTAAAACCACACAACAAGGAGCCCTTTTTCCTACTGACTGATATGCCATTTTTTCATATATTAAATTTCCACATAAAATTTGATCTATATCTAGATTTTTAATTCTGCTTCATTTTAGATCTTTTTCTTAAACTATTATAATATACATATATATTATAATATGTTATATATTAGATATTTAATACAACTTTTTCTTAAACTATTATATATAATATGATATATTATAATATACATAATACATTATAAAATATTGTTATAATTATAATATCTAATTATATATGATATAATATATTATATACTATAATTATAATATATAATATATAATTATAATATAAATATATACACAATAGAATATATGTATAACAACTACTTAGATTTGACAAAAATTCAAATACAACTTCTCAATTAAAATCAATGACTAAAATTGAAATATTTTATTATCTTTTGTGGGTTCTTTACTAAAATTTGTGGTGTAGGGGACTATTTTGCTTCTTTTCATTTCTGTAGTATAGCAGTGTCCCTTACACATTGAAGAAAATCTATGTCAATACTAAAAATATATAAATGTAAATAGCTGACAGTAAACCTCTGCTAGAATAACTTCATGTTTGAATTTAACATGCAATTATAGCAACAAGATCCAACAAGAACTCTGAGTGTTAGCTATAGAAGGGATTTCTTATCTCCACCTCAAAAATGAGGACCATGAAGCTCAGAAGTGCTTCCTTAATTTTCTCAAGGTCACATAAGTAAAAAAGTAGAACTGGAACAGTTTTTCCACTTCAAATGTAATGCTATTTATGTTAGAGGTAAGATGACTATAAGTTTGGCTTTGATTTCATTTCTCTTTATACACCCCTCCTTCAATTCTCAAATAACTCCTATCCTAGAGATGTACATGCTACTGTTCTGAACTTGACTTATAAGGAGATATATCAATCCTCCACCAAATGTAGGCATTAGGACTGAAGAAACATTTATAAAACATCACTTTTCAACATTATTCTGAGGGTAATGATATTAGTTATATGTCTGAAGGTGATATATATGATAATAAAAAACAAATAGTGAAGTTTTTTTCTATGTACATATTTTAAGCCGTTTTCTGTACTTATTACCTTACTAACATCAGGTATGATTAAAATATAGTGAAAGTTTACATTTTTAAAAAATGACAACAGAAGACACATTACCCTCAAAACCCCCACTTGTTTTAAACTCACTTATCCTGTCATTCTTGCTCCTTTCTGAACTAGTTCTGAAAGTCTCTTTCATGAGTATCTTTAACTACACTGTGTTATTATTTAGGTCTAGAGGTCCCCCTAAGCCTCATGTGGTGGCTGAATCTAGAGTGTGTGATGCTGTGATTAAGGGTGTGTGATTACTAAACCAGTACACTGACTGGTTTGGCACCACCCTAATCCCGGTAGTCTGGATAAGATAAAAGGAACGGAAGATGCTGCTGAACTCTCTTGTTGCTTTTGCGGTCTTCTGCCACCGTGAACTGTTGCCCCTCCGCCACCCTGCCTTGGAGCCAGCTGATTATGGACTGAAACCTCTATGAACTGTAAGCCAAGTAAACCTTTTCCCCTTTCACTTCGAGTGTTGGGTATTTTGTCTCAGCAATGAGAGAAGAGTAACTAGCACATATTGTCATGGCTGTGTCAATGTCCCAAATAGATGTGAAGGTTTACCTTTTATGGCCATTTTGACTTTGAGAAAGAGGCAAGAGCTCCACAGTGAGAGATCCAGTGCGCAAAGTGGATGAAGATAGACCATAATGTTTTAGCCAGTCTACCTTTCCATTGGATGACACTCAGCAACACCATTCACTGTATTTTTTTTTTTTTGTACCAAGGATCAAACTTGGGACCTTGTGCTTGTGAGGCAAGTGCTGGAACCACTGAGCTAAATCCCTGGCCCTTTACTGTATTTTCTAACACATCTCATAGAAACACTCTTAAAAAGGGACTTCCAAATCTTCTTCAGTATGTGGGAAGAACAATGGAATAAGTGTGTTCAAAGTGAGGGGAAAAATATGAGTGGAATTAGTAGCAATGAGTCTTTTAATAATTTTTAAAGTTTTAGTATTCATTGTATAAATGGATCATATCTCAAAGACTAATGAAGACTATGTATTAAATTGTATGTTCAAATGCTTACACAAAGCTCTCCACAAAAGCCCAGAAAACAGCAATCCTATTTCTAAGTACAATTACTAAGACAAAAAGGAATGAACAGGGAAAGACATGGTGGTGCATGCCTGTAATCTCAGCATTTAGTAGGCTGAGGCAGGAGGATTGCTGCAAGTCTCAGCAGGGTTATATAATGAGTTTAAGGCCAGTCTAAACTACGCAGTGAAACTCTGTCTCAAAAGAAAAAAAGAAGAAATGAACAAAAAGAAAGATAATTAGTACCTAATGAGTTTCCTTATTATAATTCTAGGATTATTGCTTCTAGTGATAAAGGAAAGAGACAAAACAAAATAGGAACAATCAAAAACAGATATGAAATAACTGTAACAAGATGATTGAAATTCCTTATGTTTTTGCATTTAAAAGTTGAAGATATATTTAACCAAGTTGCTCTGGAAGCATAGTATTTTAGTTTGTTCAACAATAAATTAAGTAACTAATTTTAAAACATCAATTTTGCACTTGAGCTCTGTCATTCAACTTGAAAGATGTACTGTAATATTGTAATTTAAACCGATTTTCTTGTGATTGTACTTAAAATTACCCTATATAGACCCTAACAAAATTCCTTACACATTTTATTGCTACTTTATGGATCTATCATTTAACTATATATTATACAAGCTAAAATACATTTATATTTTATAAATGAACAGTCTGTATCTAGATAGAATGCTCAGTTTCAGAATTAAGGTTCCTGAGGGTTAAAAAAATATTTGCTGCTTGTGGTAGCTAACATAATGGTATATAATCGATTGTTTCACTTAAAGTCATCGGCATGATCCCACTGATGATAGATTAAGTAAATATGAGAGCAGACAGAACAAACATTATGGGTATTATATAGCATATTGTAGTTAAGACTCTGAAAATTGGTTACACTCTAGAGCAAGTAATATGGATGGAAGTGCTTAATGAGAAATGTATTTACAAAGAAATTGAGGAAAATGTTTACATTAATTATGTAAGTGGTGAATAAATTGTGATATATAAAGTGAATTAAAACCAAAATTGTCTTCAGGGTTTTGCAGAGGCTGAAAGATTTCCAGGCCTTTGAAAATGGCTCAAATAAGAAAAATATTCATTTAAATGTGTAAAGAAAAAAATCTAAAGTGAACAGAAAGAAACTACAATCCAAAACATTCTACAACAGATTGGTAAAAAGATGTAGCTGATCACTAACATTAATCAAGTGAATTATAAATGAGATAAACACGGTGGCTTTAGCCTTTCTTAATTCTGTAAAATAGCTTTAACACTCGGGATAGGTAAGAGTGTGTTCAATATTGCTGGCTGCTGTAAGGATGTGTTTCTTTGTTAAACTATTTCAGGAAAACAGTAACACAGCACTATGCATTACTTATAAGGCTTTTAAAGAGTGGATCTATGCTCAGGGACTACAAAGGACAGAGAATTTCAAAATTTCATATGCTGAAACCTAATTTTCCACATGTTGGTATTAAGAAGGTGAAGACCTTGAGAGATGATTACCTATGGGGCAAGAGTCTTCATAAATGATATCAATGTCTTTGGTGGCTTCTATTTAGAAGTCCCCCAAAGCTTCCTACCTTCATAGGTAGGGCTTTTGGGAGGTGACTGGATCATGCGTGTGTGACAATGGATCGCAGGTGTGTGATACTGGATTAGTCCACTGATTGGTTTAGCATAGTTCTGGGTGTTAATGATGGAATGACTGAAGAGGGAAGACCCATCCTGGGAGTGGGTAGCACTAATCAAGTCTTGCAGCCTGGATAGAATGAAAGGGGAAAGAAGAAAGTCTTGCTGCTTCCTGCCTTCTACACCACAAACCATTTCTCCTAAGTAGTGTTCCTCTGCCATGCTGCCCTGCTTTGCAGCCAGTCAACTATGGATTGAAATCTCTATAAACTGTGAGCTGAAATAAATATTTCATCCTTCAAATTATGGATGTCAGGTATTTTGTCCCAGCAATAAGAAAGTAACTGAGAGTGTCTGTATAAAAGAGGCCAGAGGAGCTGTCCTCCTACCATGTGAGCACAGAGTAGAAGGCTCCATGTATGAACCAGAAAGTGGTGCCCTCGCTCGACACTGATTCTGCTGGTGCCCTGATCTTAAACTTCTCATCCTCCAGAGCTGTGAGAAATGAATTTCTGTTGTTTATAAGAAACTTTGTTTATGCTGTTTTTGTCATAGCAGCTGGAATGTACTATGACAGCTCTAAATGATAGCCTTTGTTTCCTCTGATTTTATGATCCCCACTAGGGATCTTCACTGGTTCTTTTCTCCTCTTCACTCTAAAGTCAGAAAAAAGGGCATGTCTAACACAACCACAAAGAATAATATGATATTTGGGTCATACTCATTATACTTTTGCCTTAGTTAAAATCAGTCCTCAGAATAAGCATGTGGTGATCCTTAAAATAATTTGAATCCATCCTCAGTTTCTGATCCAGTTTTCTTGCCTGCAAGATGGAGCTGACATTTTGATTTCCTTTTTTCTTAACAAAGATGTAATGAAAAGAAATAAGGAAACATGATTTCAGATATTCAGAAGAAGCACTATAGAAATTGAAGGTGTTCTTGGTGGAAATGAAAGATAATGGAATCATTAACCTAGTACCAGTCTAGGAGAATGAACAGAAATGAATTTGAACCCAAACCTGTTATCAATAGAGGGTGATATGACACAACAGGAAAAGGCTACAGGCTGTATTTTGAT
Source organism: Heterocephalus glaber (assembly GCF_053883595.1). Classification (NCBI taxonomy): domain Eukaryota; kingdom Metazoa; phylum Chordata; class Mammalia; order Rodentia; family Bathyergidae; genus Heterocephalus; species Heterocephalus glaber. Next base: position 68,581,806 of record NW_028258320.1, read on the forward strand.
TCCTTTCTATCTCTGATAACTCTGTTCCTTATCAAAGTGAATACCAACTCCTACTGCTCATCAAGGCTGTCATGTTTTTCACAGTCTCATCTGCCTTAAAATTGAAATTCTTATTTTAACAGCATCATCTTAATGTTATTGCTAGCTATGGAATGTCTTGTGAAGAGCACAACATTAAAGTTAATTTGGCCCTACATCTTTGTTAATGGATAGTGTCTGGCATACAATAAACTACAGATACTCACACTTGTACTGAAATGTGTCAAGGTTACTTCTCTAATTACTGTAGTTTGTTACAGGCAACCCTAACATGGTTATCATTTCTCACATCTGAGTAATCTCAACTTGCTTATGGTCTTTTTTGTTAGAGTGGCAAAAATTAGAATTCCTAATGATGTAAAATTTCTTTTTCTTTTTTTATTCTTAATTAAAACTGGTTATACACTTCAGTTGAGCTTCCAAAATGAGAAAAATTAGATCAGTATTATAGTGAGAATTTAAAAGTATGCCTAAGATTATAGCCAATGTATAATTTCTAAAAATATAGTAAATAAAAAATCAAATGGCCTATTTTGTTACTTTAAGTGGCAACTTCCATTAAGCAAAGACTGCAGTTACTATAATTTAATGTCCACGTAGGCTCTGCCAGAGGCCCACCATTCCATCCATAATTGCAGGCAGATCCCAGAGAGCAGCTGTGTGCCCCAGACCAACGAGGCTGTGGGGGGATCTCAGCCAAGGCTCCACCCCACCCCAGAGGCTCAGGCACAGTCGCCCAAGCCAAAGGCCTACCCAGAAAGGGACTGCATGGGCACACGGGCTTCAACCAGAGGCCCTCCATACCATCAGCCACAGCCAGGGATTGGCCTAAAGAAGAGCTGTACAGGCACACAAGCAATATCCAGAGGATCACCCCAATACTACTGATAAGTGCAAGGAAACCCTAGCCAAAGCCTACGCAGACAACAGAAACTGGGGTGCACAGCCCCCAACCAAAGGCCCTCCCAGACAATAGCTACACAGGGGCCCCAGCGAGAGGCACACCTAGATACCATGCCAAGTGTGCAAGGGCACCAGCGAGAAGTCCGCCCAGACAACATGTAATTAAAAACTTACCAAGAAAAGCCCGGATCCTGATGGCTTCACTGCTGAATTCTACAAGACATTTAGAGAGGAACTACTGCCACTAATGTTTAAAGTCTTCAATGAAATTGAAAGGGAAGCATACTCCTGAATTCATTCCTGGAAGCAAGCATCACCTTGATCCCCAAAGCAGAGAAAGACCCAACCAAAAAAGAGAACTATAGTCCAATCTCACTAATGAACACAGATGCAAAAATCCTTAATAAGATACTGGCAAATAGAATGCAGAAGATCATCAAGAATATCATACACCCTGACCAAATGGGAGTCATCCCAATGATTCAGGGATGTTTCAACATATGCATATCAATCAATGTAATACACTATATCAATAGAGCCAAGGACAAAAACCATGTGATCATCTCAATAGATGCAGAAAAAGCATTTGACAAAATCCAACACACATTTATGATAAAAACCTTACAAAAAGTTGGAATACGTAGACTTCGAGAGATGCAAATGAAAACAACACTGAGATTCCACCTCACTCCAGAAAGAACGGCTGCTATCAAGAAATCAACCAATAACAAATTGTGGCAGGGCTGTGGGAAAAGAGGAACACTGCTCCACTGTTGGTGGGAGTGTAGACTGGTGCAACCACTGTGGAAATCAGTATGGAGATACCTCAAAGAACTAGGATTGGAAGTCCCATTTGACCCAGCTATTCCCCTTAGGTATCTTCCCCAAAGAATTAAAAGAATCATACCACAGTGATATATGTGCACCCATGTTCATAGCAGCAAAATTCGTGATAGCTAATGCTTGGAAGCAGCCCAATTGCCCATCAACTGGAGACTGGATAAGAAAATGTGTTTTTTTTTAATAAAATGGAGTATTACTCAGCCATAAAGAAGAAGAAACTAGAGATATTTATAGCTAAATGGATGCACATCGAGGCCATACTCTTAAATGAAATAAATAGTACACACATGTGTAAATACCAAATAGTTTCTCAAGTGTGAGAGACTGAAAGTGTAAATAAGGACTAAAAGTTATAATAGATAATGTGAAATAGGAAGAAAAGGGGCAAAGGGTGAGGGAAAATGGTAGGGGTGGGGGGAAAAAAAGAAGGGAATGGAATTAATATGAGAAAAAGAAAAATAGAAAGTCTTTGCAGATAGGGAGGGATGGAGGGGTTGAAGGGAGGGTAGGGGAAGGGGGAAAAAATAAGAACCAAGATGGATTATGTAAAGGTGCAATTTTCCAATGATCAATTTCATTATATTGTATACCAATAAATGTATTAATATAATTAATAAAAAATGAAAAATAATTTAATGTCTACACAGGGCTATTTAAAACAAACCATACACACAATATACTAATAAAGTAAAAACAATCCATTTAATGTGCTTTTATTCTCATTCAGGTGTTATGGTTCCCATTGCATCCTGAATAAATGCCTGGAATAATGCACCTAGAAAATACTTCACATATGAATAGGTCAAATCAAGAAATTACTAAAACATTGGAGACTAATGTTAGAATTTAATTTTTAAAATTTCAATATTTAAAAATAATTACTGTCAACACTAATACAATAAATCCAGAACTCTGAGATTCAATTAAAATTTAATCACTTGATGCCTGAGATTTGCTTCAAAATAATCACTGGTAGGGTTGAGGAAAGAAAGGATACATATGAAACAATATTGGTTATAAGTTGACAATTGTGGAGGCTGAGAGATATGATTCATTGCTTAAAATTTTTTATTATAGAAGTTAAAATTAATCTTCAATATTAATATTTTATTTCTTATTTAATGGAGTTATTTCACTAAAGAGGGAAGTTAGAAAAACACATCTATTTATTTTATAAAGATATTTTTCAAAGTTATATTTTAGAATATTCCTTTATAAGCACATATAAGATGTCTCCTAACCCCTGACGCTATGGTTTGGATGTTCACTATCCCCTAAAGGTTCATGTGTCAAAGGCTTTGTCTCCAAGGTGGTGTTACTTCTAAGTGGAGGAATCTTTGGGAGGTGGGGCCTACTGCAAAGACCTTAGGTCACTGGAGCAGGCTCTTAAAAGGTAATTTGCTAAGGCCCTCTTGGTAGTTCTTGTGTGATCTCTTGAGTTCTCACAAGACTACTCATAAAAGGAGCAGGCTGGCCTCGCCTACTCCTTCTCTCTGCTCCTGTTGGAGTAGTGACTGCTCACACCCACACACACCACTACCATCACACGCAGCCATCCACTGTCTTCATCAAAGGCAAAACCAGTGGGGCCTGCCCAGTTGTGGACTTCAAATCTCCCAAACTGTGAGCTAAGTAAATCTTTTCCTATTATAAGTTAGCTGTCTCAGACATTTTGTTGTGGTAATACAAAGCTAAATAATGTATCTTCCTTTTATTTTACAGCACCCTTCAGTTAATGTCTATGAATACATGCCTAGACAAATTTATTATTTGAAGATGTATATACCTATAAATGAATAACTAGGCCCCATCTATGTTGGAAAGCAACAAAGTTATCCTCAAAACTAAATACAAGAGTGAGACACTACCATACATCATTAAATTGACAAAAAACAAAAATAAAAAAGCAACACTTAGTGCTGCTGAGAATGTGAAGTAATTGGAGCTCTTATAATGCTGAGGGGAATACACTCAAATGGTAAATCCACTTTGTTTCCTTTTTTTGGGGGGGGGAGGGCGGGTACTGGGGATCGAACTCGGGACCTTGTGCCTGTGAGGCAGGCACTGGAACCACTGAGCTAAATCCCTGGGTGGTAAATCCACTTTGAAAAATTGTTAAGCATACTTTTACTATTTGACCCTAAAATCTCGCTGAATTTTTTACCTGAGAGAAATAAAAACATATTTCTTTAAAGAGACTAGTATGCAAACATTAATAGCAGCTTTAGTTACAGTAGCGCCAAATTGAAAATAATACAAATCTCCCTTAACTGGTGATAAGGTAAATTGTGGTGCATCTATGCAATAAAATAAACTCAGTGATCAAATAAACTACTGATATATGCCGAAAACCACAAGGAAACTTCCAAGGGCGATGATTACATTTATATCTAGATTGAGGTGGTCACTATGAATGCACACATTTGTAAAACTGATGGAATATGAAAGGATTTTTACTTAGATAATCAGATTTTTCAAAGTGTTTATAATCAGAATATATTAATGTTCTGATTAGAAGCATTTAATATAATTTCAAAACTAAAACTGATATTATAACAATTATATTGCCTTAACATTTCACAAATACATAGGAAAATAATAAACAATGTTTGAGTCACATTTTTGTCCATGTTTGACTGAAAACAACTGATGCAGTTACCCGTGTGTATACTCACACCTTATTCAATGTAGAAGACACCAAGTAAAATATTTTTAATTGAACATTAAGGTGGAAATAGGGTTCAAACATTGATTCAACTGTAAAAATAACTTTATTACTAATTATACCAAAATTAAAATTCCTTCGATTAATCAAGGTATTCTGGGATCGCATGATACTTCAGATTTACCATCATGTGCATCAGTTACTAACTAGACTGAGATACAAAAGAAACCATAGAAGCAGGAAAGGCGAATAATTTAAGGGTAAAGGTAATTAATGTCATACTGGGCAGCAGATTCTAAGATATTCTGGAATGTCAATTTTGTCTTAAACATCTTGTGATGTCTGGAATGCTTAGCATAGTGCATTGTGCATTCTTTTGGTAACTTACTGTTGTTAAATAAATAGGGTCATCAAAATTTAATGTGGTTTTAGTAAAATGTTATCTGGAACTACACAAAATTCAGTCTATACAGGCAAAATTATACTGTTTTGCAAATGTACTTTCTAAAAATGCCAAGAATTCCCCCAAACATACAGATGTCAGACTGTATCACTTCAAAGAAAGATTGAAGAGGCTGGGGATTTAGCTCAGTGGCACTGCCTCGCAAGCCCAAGGTCCGGAGTTCGATCCCTGGTACCAAAACAAACAAACAACAACAACAACAACAACAACAAAAATTGAAGAGGCTACAAGTAATATAGAACATTCAAACTGACTCTCCTGACAAGAAACTGTAAGCCAAAAAGTTCTGTAGTTTCAATGATACTCAGTATTTATCCATATTTGCCTCATATTGAGTAAAAACTCACATTACTTTTCCTCTGGAATACATCTTCATGTGTGTTCATGTACATTGTACAGTTTGAACATTTTCAAAAAGATTTCTTTCTTCACCTAAAATCAGTATCTTCTCCAAAGTTTTTTATTGCTGTTTTATTACTAAGTCAGAGACATCATGTGTATAGTCTGATGAATTAAAGTTAAATAAATTTGCAAAACTGAGTGAGTAAAACACAGGTCTATCTAATTGAGAATAATCAATAAGTTAGGCAAATCAGGCAGTATTAACTAATTTATAACTCAAATCTACTGAAGATCTTACACACTGAATTTTCTCCTCATTCTTAAATGAGTTGTTATAAGAGTAGAGACTACGCTCCTGTGTTAATCTCTGTATCCTTAATGCTTAGTGTACAGAAGTACATGGTAAATGTTAGGTTACTAAACAGATAACAAATTAACTAATGAATTTATCACACTTTTTTTTTTGGTACCGGCGATCCAATTCAGGACCTTGTGCTTGAGAGGCAGGTGGCAGAACCACTGAGCTAAATCCCCAGCCCTATCATACCTCTTTACTTTGTGAGCTGTCCATACTACCAGCCACAATCGTCCTCACCACCCACCCACTGGATCCTATCTCCAGGAATTTAAATGAGGTTCTCATAGAGATATCCTAGGCCCTCTCATTAGCTTCATTCTCTATCCTTATCTTACCAGTATCTAACTTTCTGTGAACCCTGCTATTTGCTATCCTTACTCCTGGTTTTACTTTGAAAGAGGTTACAAAATAATTGTCCCCCCTAAAGTTCATGGTCTCTAAATCCCTTTATGTTTTCTCAGTTGCACAGCAATCATTTTTGTCACCTTACGTGAATGCTTCTCATTCATTTTCCCCTTATTCATGCATCCTTTTTTCCCCAAACTTGAAAAGTTAGTTGAATTCTACCACATAGGCACGTTCTTGACAGTCATGAGAATAAGAGGACAAAGACAGAATCAAGTGCAGGGAACAAAGAGTCAAGGGCAGGGATGTTTATTTGATAGGGTGGAGTTATTAGGACAAAATGCAAAGAAGTAGTGTTGGGGGTGCTTAGGGTTTCTTCTAGAGGTGAGAACAAAGAATTGGACAAAACCAGGGCAAAAAGTGGTGAGATTTATATTTTTTAAATTGTTTATCGGTACACTTTAGGTATACAATACAGTTACATTCATCATTGGGATCTTCTACCTTTACATGATGTATCTTGGCTCTTATATTTTCCCCATTCATCTGCTCTCCCTTCACCCCCTCCACCCTTCCCTATTTACAAAGATTTTGTTTCCATTTTTCCCTTTTCTCATGTTTTTTTCTTTTCCCTTCTTTCCTTTCCCCTACCCCTCCCACTTCCCTACTCCTTTAGACATTTTCTTCCTATTTCAATTGCCAATTATATATTTCAGTCCTTATTTACACTTTTAGTTTTTCACACCAGAGAAATTATTCGGTATTTACACATTTGTCCTATTTATTTCACTTAAGAGTATCATCTCAATGTGCATCCATTTAGCTATAAATGTCTCTAGTTTCTCATTCTTTATGGCTTTACTCCATTTTATTAAAAAAAAAAAAAAAAAAAAAAGCACATCTTCTTTATCCAGTCTCCAGTTGATGGGCACTTGGGCTGTTTCAAAGTTTTAGCTATTACAAATTGTGCTGCTATAAACATGGGGGCACATATATTGCTGTGGTATGATGCTTTTAATTCTTTTGGGAAGATACCCAGCAGAGGAATAGCTGGGTCAAATGGGACCTCTAATCCTAGTTTTTTGAGATATCTCCATATTGATTTCCACAGTGGCTGCACCAGTCTGCACTCCCACCAACAGTGGAGAAGGGTTCCTTTCTCCCCACAACCCCGCTAGCATTTGTTGTTGGTTGATTTCTTTCTTTCTTTTTTTTGGTATTGGGGATCGAACTTGGGACCTTGAGCTTGTGAGGCAGGCGGCAGAACCACTGAGCTAAATCCCTGTGGTTAGTTGATTTCTTGATAGCAGCCATTCTTCCTAGGCTGAGGCGGAATCTCAGTATTGTTTTCATCTGCATCTCTGGAATGACCAGTGATGTTGAACAGTTTTTCATATGTTTATTTGCTGCTTTTACTTCTTTGTCTCAGAAATGTCTGTTCATTTCAGATGCCCATTTTTGGATTGGGAGTTTAAATTTGGAAAGCCTGATTTTTAAAAGTTCTTTATATATTTTAGATAGTAGACCTTTGTCTCAGGAACAGCTGGAAAAAATTTTTTCCAACATTGTAGGTTGTCTCTTAGCTCTGTTGGTGGTTTCTCTTGCAGTGCAGAAGCTTTTTAATAAGATGAGATCCCAGTTGTTGATTCTTTGTGCTAGTTCCCATGCTACTGAGGATTTGTTCATAAAGTCTTTTCCTATGCCATTTTACATTTATTAAAGGTATGAAAAGAACCATGCTCTGCAGAGTGAATTTACGGGAAATATAATAGGAAAAAAGTACTCTCAACAATATGAGAGTGGACTGTTGTGAAAGAGAACACAGTGGCACCAAGCTCAATGTCCTTTTGTATTTCCCACTCCATGGCTAGGCTATCCTATGAAAAACGTTATGGAGCTTTCCTGAGAAGACGAGATAGCACTCTCTGACTGGCTCTGCTCTGTGCAGGTGTCCTAGAACTTTGTAATTACCAGGTCAGGTCCACTTCCCCAGCTAGTTTGCCATACTCTAATCTCCTGCCTCAGTAGTGAGATGGGAAGAAATGTACCAGCCCCTGTAGGGTATATTATTATACAGAGGAGTTTGACTTTTTTATTTTTACTATAAAAGATGGAGAGTCACTGAAAAATTTTGAAGAGGGTGATATGAGTAGATCTTTATATTAGAAAGATCACCTTGGTAGCAATGTGGAAAATGACCAGGAAGAAAGTAAAGGCAGGGAAATCAGTGAAGAAGAAAAAGATAAAGGCTTGGAATAGAGGACTAGTTGGAATGAAGTGATGGATTTAAAATACAGTTAGGTACAGAACAGACAGGACTGAATGACTGACAGAAAAATGGAAAATAGAACAGGATATATCTTGGATAAGGGCAAGTGTTTGATCTTAACTATCATGGAATTTAAAATAAGTGTTCTTTATCTTTTCTACTGTTCTTATGCCTTAACCTTAAATACTCAGTGCACTTTTTTCAGGGTATCTTACTTCTAATATTACTATAAAATGATTTAAAAAAATCATGGTGTCAAGGTTAAACTCTTATCACATGAAACTACTCAAAATTTTCTTTAATATTTACCCATCATTTTATTCTCCTTTCTCGTCTTTCAGAATTGATCCATACACTTGTTTTCTTGGTCCTTTTGCTGCTTTCACCTCCCCTGTATCATAACATACATTTTTTTCTCCTTTAGTATTTCTTCTCCTCCCCAGAATCTTCCTCTTGAACCTGCCAGTTTCTTAAATCACTGTCTTATTTCTTTCCTCCCTTTCTTTCTTCCCTTTGTCCCTCCCTCCCTCCCTTCTTGCCTGCCTTCCTTCCTTCCTTCCACATTATCAATTTCAAAATGACTCTTTTATCTTGTTGCTTCCACATTTTTATCTTTAATTCATCCCTCCTTGTCATACTTCTGTCATTCCATAAAAACAACTTCCTCAAAAGTCATCAGTGGCCAGTTCATATCTGCAATTCCAGCTACTCCAGTAGCTGAGGCAGGAGGACTGCAAATTTGAGGAGAGATCTGGAAAACATAGTCATATCCTATTTCAAAATTTAAAAATAAAATTAAATGGACTAGGGCTATAGCTCAAGGAGTGACCCTGGGTTCAATCCCCAGGACTTACAAAAAAAAAAAAAAGGAAAAATGTCATCAACAGTTAGGAGATACTATGACTTCTTTGTGCTCATCTTCATTGACAGCTGTAAAATAGATGACATCTTTTACCTCATCTTCTTGGCATGTCCTCTTTTTCTTAATTCTAATGGTCCACAAGCACCTCCATGAGCATCTATCTCTGCTCTTTCTCATTCTGTCATTTTAACCTTTCTTTCCTTTCATACATCCTATTCTACCAATGCTTCTATGTTCCACTTTTAATTCTTTCCTAATTCAAGAATGCATGACTTCAAGTGTGTATGAAGAATGTACCTATAAAAAAGTCACCTATTTATTCTAAATAATTTTCTTAAAATAAGAAATCTTTATCTTCTAAAGTATTTATTAGGATGAAATGTGGAAACGAGTTTCTTTCTCTCTACTATCAGCTGAAAAATCTCCTGCTTCTGAGGCAGATCTTTCCTGGAGCTGATGGATGACTGACTGCAAACAGGGCTTGCATCTTGTACATGTTCTTCTGGCTGAGGTAATTCAAGCTAAATGCTTCACCTTTTGGCAATTGTACAGACAAAAACAACAGGATGGTAAGGATTTAAAGAGGTTTGTTCGCAAAGAGGTGTAAACACCAAAAGGGAAGTCAATATAGTCCCTAAAAGAGTATGCCTGAACTGTAGCCCCAAAGAGGCTAAAGAAAAAGCAGAATTGGTAGCCTGAGTCCTCCCTGTTCGAGTCCTGTGGAGTATCAAGAGATCAGCAGGGAATTTTTGGTTTGACTATTTCTATTCCAATAGCCCATTGCTTAAAAAAAGAATATCTTCCTCAGCCAGATAATTTGTCACTCCTTGAGAGGATGACAAAACCCAAGTTTGCAAATGGTGACAATGAAAATAACAAGTGAAGGCCAGGGAGAGGAACAGCAACTCAAAGAGACCCTATTCCAAAAAATATTGAATTACTGTGGAAGATAAACTATAGATAGTTTAGATAGAATTCCCCAACCTCAAAATAATCAAATGCTTAACAAAGTACTGTATACTTATTAATACATTATTGAGATTTCAGGCATATGGAACATTCTAAGCCAACCAGCTAAGAATGAAAAGGGGAGCAATGAATAGCAAGCAAACACAAAAGCAGAATATAAGAAACCCACAAGGCAAGAAACCCAAGCTTGATATTCATGTACTATGCCAGGGACATTGGAAGAAGTGGTTAAAAACTAACGGCAGGCTATTGGTTTCTGGCAGAAGTAATCCTCCTTGGAAGATAAAGAAAGTTGAGAGGAAAATTTAAAAAGATAATGACTGAAGTTTTTAGAAGTAAACAAAGACCTGAGTCCTCAAGCATAGGAATCATAAACTATGCCAAGTCATTTAAATACAAATAAATTTATCCTTAAGCAAATCATGAGAAATCTGCAGATCAAAACAAAGAGATTTTGAAAGCCATTGGAGAGAAAAGCTGGTAGCTACAAAAACATAACAATATACAGGTAAAATATTTCTCAGGAGCAAGAATGCAACCCCAAGAGGTCAGAACAATTTTCAGAGAAGCAAAATGTTTTGAGTATGGCCCTTGTACTGCGAAATAATCAGATGCTTAATAAAGTATATTTTAAATACATTTCCTGCATTGTAAATATAAGGAGATTCTCCAAGCGATTGAGCTGAAATTGCAGAGGCAGACAGAATTGTAGGTAGAAGAGACTTTGTTGTTAAAATATATGTGCTAAAAGAAGTTCTTAAAGATAAATAACAGAATATGGAAACATTTTAGAAAAAAGTAAAATAGCAAAAAATAGTAAGTAAATATGTAAGTAAATTTAAATATATATTACTCATGAAAACAATAATGTTTACTTCAAGAGATGACAAAACTCAGAGAACTAAATAAAAATGATGACAGCATTCACTCAAAGAGAAAGAATAATAACATGCATGTCAATTGAAAATAAAAGGAAATGTTAATTTTTAAAAAAAGAAAAAGGGAAAATTGAAAATTCAGACTAAACAGGAAAGTTGGTCTGAAAATATTACCAAAATATAAAAATAATCTGGTTAACAAAAGTAGAGACAATACAAAATTATAAAATCAATATTCAGAAGGGAAAATATTTATGGAAGATTATTTACAAATGTTTAATATATTTGACTTATAAATAAGACAATGAATGTTCCAAAATAAAGATGAAGGATATTAAATGATTCTTTCCACCATTTCCAAGTTTTCTTTAAATAATACAGTATTTCCTATGCAATGAAATTACTATCTATAAAATGCTTTTAAAAAGAAAGAGGACACGAGAATAATGGGCAACAATATTAAAGTCTAGGACAAATATCAGTAGTTAAAAATAATATAAATTATTCAGTTTCTCTAACAATAAGAAATCTGATTTTGAAAGATAACATTTTGTGTATCAAATTAACAGTTGTTTTTAAAATGATAACACTTTTTGATGAGGATGCAAGAAAACAGTATAAATTCTTATACTTTGCTAAAGATAACATGAATAGGATCCTTTATTGAAGGCTAAAAGCATAGTATTTCAAGATTCATAGGTCATAATTTTTGGTATAGCTGTTTTTCTTTTATAAGTTAGGACCAAGAGTTAAATAAAAAAATTAATTATAGTCTTATGTATAATAGTATGAAATTAGATTCAAGTTAATTGAAAATAAAATAAATGAATAAATGGTGGTGTACTACAAAATAATTAAAAAAGAATTTTTACATCAAACTTAGAAGTGGAAAATGTTCTTAACACTGAGAGAAATAAAATACAAAATATTATGTACATATGCTTTCCGTTTTTTCAAAATACACATATGCAAAATAAAAATGTTATTGAAAGGAAATAACACTTCTGATAGTGAATATTTATGGATTGTGGAATTATGGTAAATTTTAAATTTTATTTCTGCATTAACTTTTTTCTATATGAGGACATATCATTTACATAATCATAATATAGTATTACTGGTAAACAGTAATGAAATAATAATGGTAAATATTAATGCAATAATTTTTATATTTATTTTTTATGAGTACATGTTTGCAGGACATGCAGTTTACAATCATATTGGGAAGGGGTACAACATGTTCATTCTTCTTTTAATACTCTTCTCATTTCCTCCTGCTTCCCTCCCTCCTCCTCTCTAAATCCCCTTTCTCCACTTTTGTTGTTGATATCATTAATCTCACACTTACCACATACACTGTTTACCTTCATGAAGGTCATGAGGCTCCTGTGTGTGGCATGCCCTCAGTCTACTTCCTTCCTCTTCCCTTCCCCCTCTCTTCTCGCCCACATTTTCTTGGACTCCTTCCTGTTTGCAAGAGATCTGTCCCTTTGTCTCTTCCTAGCTATCCTTTATTGTGCTCTTTGCATTTTTCCTTACTCAAATGAGAGATGGTATACAGTATTTTAGCCTGTGTGTCTGATTTATTTCACTCAAAATTATATTTTCCAGGTGCATCCATTTTCTGACAAATGTCTCAAATTTGTCCTTCTTTATAACCAAGTAGTATTCCATTATGTGTAGATAATACATTTTCTTTATTCAGTCATCTGTTGATGAATATACAGACTACTTACAGGATTTAGTTACTATGAATTGTGCTGTTATAAATATTAGTTTGCATCTATTGCTGTAGTACAATGTCTTTAGCTCTTTGGGGAAGATATATTAAAGGGGGATAGTTGGGTCATATGGAATTTCTAATTTTAGTTCTTTGAGGAACTTCCACACTGATTTCCACAATGGTTGTACTAGTTTATATTCACATCAACAATGTAGGCAAGTTCCTTTTTCACTGCAGCCACACCAGCAGTAATGCAATCATTTTTTTAAAAAAAATCAAATGTCAAAAAACAGCTACATCACTGAAAAAGAAAAGAAAAGTAAAGAAAAGAGGTCCATCACTGGAACTACTGTATGTGAAGGCAGCAAGGCAGGAATGAGGAGGCACAGGCCCAGTGTAAGGCATGGCAACAGGATGAGGGGAACCTCTAGGAAAAGAGACACTCCCAGTATGGTGAGTCCATCATTGCTGCACACAGAACCAATCAGAAAGGTGCTATTTTCAGTCCTTCATTTGAATTTGGTGCTGTCCACGGAGATCATTCGAGGATTCTTTCTTTAATCCTTCATTTGCATGAGGGCACAATCAATCATATGACACTGTCCTGATCTGCATTTACAGATTTTTTGATAGGGCAGTTTACACACAGTACAATGTCAAGTGAACGTTTGATAGGATGACTGTCCTAATGCCTTATTTGTAAGAGAAGGGGGAAAAAACCCCAAAGTTAGATAAAATAGACTCCTCTCCCTTATCTTTGGGGCTGCTGTGAGCCTTTTCACCCACCCACTCTACCCTGGAGTGTACTTCTTTTCCACCTTCAATGCCTTTTTTGAGTGTTTTGTCCAATTCTGCATTGGGGACACCAAGAATCTGAGAAGCAGCCTTGTGGGACTCAACATCTGGTAACAAATGGCTATGCCCAAGCTCAAAGAACTGGGGTCATGCTGTTCTGGAGGAGAGTCAGTAATGCTCTTAACATGAGACCTGGTTTTTTGTGTCTCACTTAGAATTGAACAATGTGTTTGCTACCTTGTGAAAGAGGTTTCTTACATAATGTGCCAGGCTGAACTATCTCAATAACCACAGAACTGATTTCAATATAATGTAAAAATTAGCACTGTTAGGGCTACTACATGAAAAGCATATTCCAAATTAGATTATTTAGGTCTAAAGGGAATTGAATTCATGAATTCTTCTCATATATTCCAATGTCATTATGAACAAAAAAGACACTCCAAATTTATGATTTTCTTTATATGTAAAAAAATCAAGAAATTACAAATACGTAATATGAAAATTCTAGTATAAAGTGGTTAAAATATATATAGAATACTAATAAAATTATTAATTTAGTCAAAATTAATCACAATGTGTATATGATCTTTAAAATTTTTAGCCTACTTATTATAATGATCAATAAATCCATCTTAAATTACTTTGTTTCTAAAGCAAGTTACAGAGCTCTGATAGTTTATTAGGATAGAAATAACTATAAAAGTTGTTTTATCAGAAACATCTAATTAAAAATAATAGAAAGCTCATGTGCTAAGTTTATTGCAGTTTAGTAAATCATTAATTTCTTTATAATAATAATTTAGATGATAATTGACAACTGCTGAAATTCTTTGATATACTAAGCCTATAACCTTCCCAATGAAAGGATCTATAAGATCAATAATTACCTATGATTATTTGAGTACTTGGAACCAAAAAATACTATAACTCTTTGCTTATAAACAGCATTACAATAACAGAAAAAATTATATAGCCACATGAGGGGTACAGTTGAGTTCTCAGTTTGAACTAAAATCAACATATATAAAGAATGATGAAAGGCAAGAAACCCTTGGGACAGTCTGAAATTCCAAATTCTGGTTCTTGCTCTATTAGTGACTAAAATTGTACCTTGAACAAGAGCCTTGAGGTCATAAAGGCTTGGTTTCCTCAAAAGGAGAAAAAAAGGAAATCTGCTTCAATTATTTTGTAAGACTGACCCAAGGTTCAAATGACATTGAGATAGTATATGCAAATAAATTTTGAAAATCTTGCATTTTAAAACCTACTTAAACATTTCAATTGTTCACATGTACTAGGAAGATCAAATTCAAGCCCTTTACCTTGGCATATATATCTTCATTTACATCACCTAGACTGCTCCCTTTAGAGTGCATTGTTTTTTTTGGTACCAGGGATAGAACTCAGTTCCTTGAGCTTGTGAGGCAAGCGGCAGAGCCACTGAGCTAAATCCTCAGCCCACAGAGTGGATTCTTGATATACACCTAATCACTAATCTTCTAGAATACACCTCAAAGTCATCTATATTTTCTAATAAATTAATTATAGTGGGTTACAAATTAACAGAGTATCCAGTACAATATACATAAGACTTTTTGTGTTCTAATGTCAAAATAGTGATTAGAAACATTCATTTTGAATAAGAGGCAAAAGATTTCAAATATTCAATATATGCCAAGTCAATTTAAGAGACTAAAAATTGGAGACAAAAATTGACATTTTATACTTTCATTTTATTGTCTATTTTATTTTTTCCTTGTGAACTAGTGCTACAATATAATTATAGAAAGGATAATACAGAAAAATAAAAAAGAGTAGACCATATATACAATGTACATCAATATAACTATTAAGCACTTAGTAGAACATATGTTTTTCTCTATTTTATCAAAAGTGAAACCACAATGTACATACCATTTTATAATTTAAATGAACAAAAAATCCTTTATTATTGTTCATTCAAGTGCTTTCTAGTTTTTCAGTATTACAAGTATCAGAGGAAGATAATTGTCTTAATATAAATAAAGGGGCAATCCACTTTCTGGTCCCCCTTCTTCTCTCTTAGAAGCTGTCTTTCTCTTAATAAATTTTGCCTACTCTTAACCTCTGTTGTTCCTGGAATTCATTCTTCGATTTTAAAGAACACAAACTTGCACTTCAGATATCAAGCAGGTTTGGGAGTTTCATCTATTCCACCTGTATCTTTACAGTGGATGAACTTACAATGACACACCATCATCATCCAAACTCCACAGTTTACATCAGGCTTTATTTATTTATTTATGTATTTGTGCATTTATTTAATTTATGTATTTATTTATTTGTTTATTTATTTAATTTATGTATTTATTTATTTGTTTGTTTATTTATTTATTTCTGAGACAAAGTCTTGCTATGGATTCCAGGTGAGCCTTGAATTTACTATGTAGCCCAGGCTGGCCTCCAACTCGTGGTGAGCCTCCCGAGTGCTGGGATCACAGGTGTGCATCCTCAAGCCTGACTAGGATTTGTTCTTGAGGTTGTGATGGTTGACTGTGTCAATTTGACGAGTTTGGTTAAGAGAAGCTTAGCTAAATCGGCTCAGCAATTTCATGCCGTGGGGGCTCTTCCACACCCACCCTAGGGGAGCTCAACCTCCAGATGTTAAAAGGGGGAAATGAGGAAGCATTCAGCTGTTTCTGTTCCTCTGGAGGAGCTCAGGTCTTTGCTTTCCTTCACCTTGGATGTCATCTCCTGCCTTCTAGAACAGACTCTTCAGCTTCCGGTGCAGAACCTTCAGTCTTCTGATGTAGACTCTTCAGCCTTCCACCACAGACCCATCAGTCTCCTGATATGGACTCCAATGGAACATAGCAGTGAGCTCCAGACCTTTGACTAAATCTTTCAGTTCTCCACAGTGCAGACAGACCCTCTGCACTGTTCTATATCTAACTCTGTGGCTGGCCATTGCAAGCCAATCTTGTAAATTGTTGTAAATACTGACTGATACAAGGTTGTACATCCTAAGGATTTAGACAAATATATGGTGACATGTGTCCACCATTATAGTATCATAGAGTTTCACTGCCCTCAAAATCTGCTATGCTATACCCACTCATTCCCTCCCGCCCGTCAGCACTTGCCAATCACTGATCTCACTGTCCCTGTAGTTTCGCCTCTCTCAGAATGTCATACAATTGGACTCATACAACACATGGCCTTTAAAGA
The DNA here is from genome assembly GCF_053883595.1 of Heterocephalus glaber. Taxonomy (NCBI): domain Eukaryota; kingdom Metazoa; phylum Chordata; class Mammalia; order Rodentia; family Bathyergidae; genus Heterocephalus; species Heterocephalus glaber. The sequence continues at coordinate 68,598,470 of NW_028258320.1, forward strand.
TAGGTTTCTTTCACTTAGCAATATGCATTTAACCTTTGTCCATGTCCTTTCATGGCTTGAGAGTGCATTCATTTTCATCATTAAATGATACTCCATAGTCTAATATACAAAATTTTATTTATCCATTCACCTATTAAAGAATATCTTGTTTGCCTTCTAGTTTTGGCAATTCTGACTAAAGCTGCTATAAACATTATGATCAGGCTTTTGTATGAATATGTTTTCACCTCATTTGGGTAAATACAAAAGGGCATGTATGGTAAATGTATGTTTAGTTGGGTAGGAAATTCCCAAACTGTCTTCCAAATGGCTGTATTGTTTTGTATTTCCATCATAAATGAATGAGAGTTTCTGTTGCTGTACATTCTCATGAGTATTTGGTGCTGGGCTTTGGATTTTGGCCATTTAAATAGGTGTGTGATAGTATCTTGTGGTTGACTGACTGAGTGATCATAGTACTGAGGCCTGAACATATGGTTACATCCCTAGCCCCCACTCCCTTTTTTGAGACAGGGTCTCCTTTAGTTACTAAATTGTCCAGGCTAGGCTAGAGCTTGTGAGTCTCCTGCCTCAGCCTCCCAGAATGCCAGGACTACAGGCATGTCCCACCACATCCAGCTGCTGGTGGTTCTAATTTTCATTCCCTTAATGGCATATGATGTGGATGATTTTTTATTGGTGTTGTTTATCATCTCACTCTGTCTCTGTCTCTTTTTTTAATATTTGGGCTCAAATGCTTTGTACACACTAGGCAAGCAGTCTACCATTCAGCTATGTCCTCAGCCCTTTTTATTTTATTTTGCAACAAGGTCTCTCTAAACTCCAAGACTGGCCTTGAATTTGTGATCCTCCCACCTCAGCCTTCCAAGTAGCTCCATTACCAGGTTGTGAGATGCTGGGGACTCCTTCTAGAGATTCTTTCTAAGTTCTTCTTGTCCTGAGTAAAGAATGGGACAAAAGAAGCATGAAAGGTAGTGAGGTTTTACACTGCAGGGGGGGTGGTGTGAGACAGTGTCTCACTATACAGCCCAGGCTGGCATCGAATTTTCAGCAATCCTTCTGCTTCAGCCTATTTAGTGCTGGGATTACAGGATTAGGTCACCATGCCCAACCAGGTTTTACATTTATTAAAGGTAGGAAAAGAAACATGCTTTGTGTAGTGAGTGTGGGCCAATTAAAAAGCGCTGGGGATCAAACTCACACACTCTTCAGGGTGACAGCAGACCACTGTGGAAGAGAACACAATGGCCAAGAGTTGAATGGTGACCTTCTTTTGTATCTCCCACCCCTCAGTCAGAGGTCAGGTCTGGAACATCCCATCAGAAACCTGCTTATGTTCTAGGGAGAAGAATTGAAGATAGCCCTTTGATTGGTCCAAGGTACAGGACCTGGGCACATGTCCTGGATTTATGTGATTGACAGGTGACGCCCACTTGCCCAGCTGCTTTGCTGTGTCCTAATCTCCTGCATGTGCCACCATACTCAGCTTTAATGTTCTGTCACTGTAGCAACCCTGCTTTTCTCCCATGAGTGAAAAAATATATGATGAATAAAATATCAAAATTTTAAATAAAGAATAATAATTATAAATAAAAATTGAAACTAAGAATAATATCCCAGAAAAAATTATCAGCGACATGAAGGGGGTCACGAAGGAATACTGTAGCAATTGGAGTGGGGTGTCAACTTGATTGGCTTTGCGATCTATCCAAGGGATTGGTGGAGTACACTTCTGGGTGTATCTGGTTGGGTCATGGAGGCATGTCTTTGAGGTGTATCTCTGGTTCCTGACTCCTCCCCTGCTCTGCTTCACCACTGCCTTGAACTAAGTATTTGCTCTGCCACACCCTTCTTCCATGATGTTTCTGCTTTGGAACTAGAGGACCATGGACTGAATCTCCTTAAAATGTGAGCCCAACTAAAGCTCTCCTCCTTTAAGTTTTGGGTGTCTGGTATTGTGTCCAGCAACAGTAAAGCTGACTAATACAATTATAAAGCTGCCAACTTCTTCCTCTATTCTTTACCACCCATTTCTGCTCCCCTCAAAAATGAATAGAAAATATATATTTTTATCTTCATCATTTCAACTTAAATAGCTGTGAATAACTTGTGACCAAATAGTATGCTGCACTTTTACTCTGATACTAGATATAAAAAGCTCAGACAATTTAAGTCACTGAAGGGTACCAGGTGATTTTTGCCTCAGTTTCTCATGGCTTCCAGCAGTTATTTAAGCAAAACATATACTGTGCTTTTTGAGAGGATGTACTAAGATAGAATGGGCCTATTTTCTACTACAATGACTCACATATAACTAAAATAGCATGAGAAACTCTAAGCCTATTGTAGTGCCAGAAAAAGACAAAAATATTCCCATATTTCTATCTGGGCTTTACAAACAAAAGACTTTCAAAATCATCATACCTATAATAACCTTAAAATTTGGCCCAGAATCTGACCATTTCTCATGGGTTCCATTACTATCATCCTGGCCTTGTCACCATTATCGCCAGCCTGGTTTCTTGCAGCAACCTCCTAATGAGTTTTGGTGCTTCTATCCTTGTCCTTAGCAGCAGAAATGGTAAGCTGATTTCCACATCTGACTTCTACACACTAACGCTTACATCTCTTCACTTGACAGCTTTCCTGGGCTACTAAGAAGTACCTTTCCACTAGCGATGGAAGAGAGCTGAATTATAAATACCCACGTCTATCTGCCCTTGTGTCAAAGAATCTGATACATGCTTTAGCTTGGAACCCAGTGTTTCCCCACTGAGGTTAAATTCAAGTTGTCTACCCTGGTACTGGCCTCCTTCCACTTCCTTTATCTTCCTGCCCTTACCTACCAGCATATTCAGTACCAAATAAGCAAATTTTCCTTTGTCTCACTGTCTGCTTTCAAGGAATCATATGAAGATATCCCTCATCAAACAATCCTCAACCCAACAGGAATAGTGATCTTTTTAAAAGCAAAGTTAGATTACCTCATTCTTCTCTCAAACCCTGAATTTGGCTTTCATTTTCACTCAGAGATGAGTATCCATACCTTTACAATGTTCTATGGGGCCCAGCATCATCTGTCTATACCTGCCCTTCCACACACTATTATTTTTCTGTGGACTTTCCAAGCACACTCAGCTTAGGGCCTCTGTTCTAACTAACTCTCTTTTCTGCAATACTGTTTACATTGAAATCTGTTGCCTTATTAACTGCTTCACCTCTTTCAAGACTTACTCATGTCTCATTTTCTTGGTGTAATCACCCTGACTGCCACCCTATGTAATACAGTGCCCTCTCTCCACTCCTTTAAAAGAAGACCAATAATTTTTTTTCTTTCTTTTTATCTTAAATTCTTTTATTGGTACATTTTAGGTATACAATACATTTACATCATCACTGGGAACTTGTACCTGTACATGATGTATCTTGGTTCTTATTTTTTCCCCATTCCCCTGTCCTCCCTTCAACCCCTAAGACCAATAGTTTTGACCTGTTCTTTCTTTTTCCACTGATATTACCACTGCCTAACATAGTAAATAACTTATTTTCTCATGCTAGAATGTAAACTCCAAGTGGACAGGGTTTTTGTGGTGTTCTCTGATGTTCTTGAAATTCTCAGACAGTACCTGACACATATGAAGCATTCCATGAAACTCTGTGGAACAGCTACTATCAATTCTTGGAAGAAAAATGACAAATATATACTATGGATCACACAACTACCAAAAAATAATCCACAGATAGTTACCATATAACTATAGCATATGAATATCTCTATCTATCTATCTATCTATCTATCTATCTATCTATCTATCTATCTCTCTCTCTCTTACATAACAGCAATAACTAGCTAACCCATAGCTTTGTCTTAAAGTAAAACACTGAATTTGAAGGAAAACCTACCAAAAAAGCTTTTAAATTACATTGACTTTTAGATTCAAATAAACCTTTAATGTAAGTCTTGGCTTCAAAATTTGCCATGTAATCAAAACAATAAACCACATCATACCTTGTATATAAAAAGATTAGGGGCAGGTTTCAATGATCTGTAACAATGGAAAATAAATCTCATGTGTGTGCATACACATGTATTTATATATGTGTGTATGCATATATAACAGTTAGATAACTTTCAATTAGTAGTAAATATTGCAGAATGCATAGCAAAGGGAAAAACAAAATATAATTTTAAACATTATAGTTCTACCTCTATTATTTTTTAAACGATGTCAAAAGAAGAAATAATCCATTAGCTACTGAGTTTACTTTGATGTTTAATTTTAACAGGAAGAAGTAAACAACCAGTTTAAGCTCCAAAAATATCTACTGAACTGATTTATTTTAAACATTCTAAATTTCCATTAACTTGACATCACTGGACATGTATAGACGTAGGGTTATTTACCAAGATGAAGGAAATCTGATGTTGAATTTAGAATCTTGAGCATGGAGCACAAAGATACTCAATTGACAAAATTACTACCTTAATAAAGGAAATTTTAAACAATACATATAGTCACCCAGATTAATGTACAGAATCAATGAAATCTTTATCAAAACACTGAGAGAAATTCAGAAACTTACCCTAAAATTCATATAAAAATGTAAAGTATCAGAAGAGCCGAAACAATCTTTAAAAAATAAAGTTGGACATTATGCATTTCCCTACTCCAAAATTTACTACATAATTTACTACAAGACTTACTACATATTCTAAAACTTACTAGTTTAAATATTGGATTTGTCCTAAATATAGGAATTGTCCACATTTATGGTCAATTTTCAGGGATAATAGACCATTTGGTAGAGCAAAAATAGTCTTTTCAACAAATAGTGAATAGTTTTTAAATGTTACAATAATCCAACACTTAAGTATATAAGCAAAAGAAATCACCAGACAAGAATTTCTACCTAAAAAGTGAGAACAACCCAAATGCCCATCAACTGATGATTGTGTGAAAAAAACATGGTGTGTGTATGCAATGGAGCTTCATTTTGCAGTAAAATAATAAAGTACTAAGACATGCTACAACATGGATGAAGTCTGCAGACATGCTAAGTGAAAGAAGCTGATCACAAAAGACTACACATTATGATTCTATTTACATGAATGCTAAAATAGTAAAAGTTATAAGGACAGAAAGTAGGTTGTGCTTGCTGAGGGACAGGGGCAAGGGAGGGGAGGTGTGCGGGAGAATGGCAGTAAGTGCTAACTGCCGTGGGTTTCTTTGAGAGATGATGGAATGTTCTAAAAGGGATTTTGGTGATGACTGTACAATGCTGTGTATACACTAAAGACATCACTAAAATGTGTATTCTAAGTGGGTTAAGTATATGTTATCGAATTATATACTTTAAGCAAGTGAACTGCATGTTATTAAATTATATATTTTAAATGAATGAACTATGTTGAATGAATTATATTTCAGTAAATCTTTTTTATTAAATGTTATACATTAATAACCCACACTTGACTCCCAGATAAAAAGAGCTTTGCTCAATGACAGATTGCATGAAATTTTTTTTTCTTTAAAATCTTGATCTTGAGTTTCTGAAAAGTGGTGGTGAGAAAGAAATACAAAAATGCCAATCATTCAGAGAACTGACTAATAATAGAAGAAAAATGACAAAAATCTCAATGTTAAAACAATGCTTTGAGGGACAGAAAACACATGCATAAAAGGTCTTGCAGCCAACAAAATAGAAAACAAAAGTCATCTGTTCCCTTCCCTAAATTTAAACCTGGAGATGACATACAAGAAACAGGGATGTTGATGAATTCAGAGATAGAGTCAGTATTTATAATTCATGCAAAATCTTTAAGAAAAAACTTATAAAGACAGGAAGTGATTAGGCAAGATACCCTGTATTAGGAGAGGGACAGAGTCGTGTTTTCTGAATTGATTAATATTTACCCTAGCTTCTGTGGGGCAGAAAAGCAGCAGAACCTGCCCAGTACCAGCCCAAGGCTGCAGACTAATGACAGCATTATCCTAGACCTCAGTTTGGGTGAGGAATCTAACAGCCATACATGCAGACAGCTGCACAACTCCCGCTAAGCATTCAGTTCTGCCCACCCCAACTGCTGACTTGGCAATTAGATCAGTTTATGTGCATAGCTTCTAACTTGGCAAGAAAGTAGAATATGCATATTTTGAGCCACTGAAGCAAAATTTATGAACACTGAGAAACATGAGAAATTTCTGAGATTCAAAAAAGATAATTGAGATCATTTACAACGGGCAAAGAATCAAATGGATATCAGACATAGGACAAGAAAGTATTATTTTGAAAGTTTTGAAGAAGAAAACTTTGAAGCTAACATTTTACATATAACTGAGTTATTTACATGTAAAAAGCAAATAAATATATTGGTAGACATTAAATCGCTCAAAGAGAAAGCCACATAAAATTTCTGGTTAAAGAATTTTCCTGGATGGTTTGTACTAGTGAGAAAAGAAAGAAATGCATGCACAAACAACCAGAAATGAAAAGGAAAAGATATCCATAGTTATTCATGTATGCCATAGTAAAGAAATGGTATCTGTATCAAAAATTACAAGTATCAATTTCGAATATATATCAATAAGGTCTAAACACTGCTAGAGAAAAATAACCATTACTATGATCATGGTAAGTGTTACGGTTTATATGTAGAATAGCCCCCAAAGCCTCCTGTGTTCAGAAGGTGGTTGGATCACTGGGTGCTGTACTCATCAGGAGATTCACCCAGTGGTGAGTTCAAAGGCTGAATGCAATGCTGGGAAGTGGCCCTGCTCAGAAGGGGTGGGTCTTTGAGGGTGTCATCTGGAGGGTATATCTCCTTCTCCAGCTCTTCCTCTCCTCTGCTTCCTGACTGTCCTGATGTGAGTAGCTTTCCTCCACACATCACTCAGTTTCTGCCTTGGAGCCAGCAGACTATGGACTGAAACTTCTACAAATCATGAGCCCAAATGAGGCTCTCCTTTGAATTACTGGTCTTGGCTATTGTGTCTCATCAATGAGAAAGTGACTAAGGCAATACGTGAAGGGTACTGTTGTGAAACATAGAAACAGAATATGAAGTGCCAAATTTAGTAGACAAAAATCAATTTATGTTCCAGAAGCTGTGAAAAGAAGAGTAATTTTTGTCAGTGCAAACACCAATCAAATGACAGACTTACAGGGTGAATGGAAAAATAAAGAGGTAACAGTCTTCTCCATAAGGAACAGACATAATGCAGGATACAGAGAAACTGCAAATAGAGTAGTGAAAGTACTTACTACCAGGCTAATACAAGTTAACATAAAGTAGGAGTAGATATTTCTAAACTCTACAAAATAAAATGTAAACATTTTAAAAATCACATAGAAGGAAACAAAAATTTGGAAAAAAATACAAGAAGAAGATACAATGATTGTGAACACATGTAAGCCTAACAATATATCCTTGAACACTATCAGGGAGAAAGTGAAAAACTGAGTTGAAATATGTATGTATTTAATTCCATGTGTTTGTTTCCAAGTTCTTTGATTATGCCTTTTCCTCTTTGCCTATGCATGAATTACTTATATTCATCTTCCTATTGTTATTTGACTTTTAGCCCTGTTTGAAACTATTTTAAACAAATGGAGAGAAAAGAGAACTTGGATTCAAATAGTCCAGGTGTTTTGTTTGATAAAAGTTTTATACTAACATTATTTGAAACAAGGAGCCAAAAGAAATCACAGAATTTGATGTAGCTTTTATTTACTCATCCTGTCTTTTTTTGAATGCCTCTTCAAGTAATGGAAGACAGAGACATACATTTCCTAATTGTTCTAAGCTTCCACTGCAAACTGTCATCTAGGATAGCAAAAAGTCAAATACACAAAAGCTAAACACACACAAAAATATTTTATTCCCTCTAAAAACCAGCACTTTGTATAGAATACATGAGATATAATTTAGTTTCATATTTTCAAAATAACCAAAAATGCTATAGAAAGAGTCAAGTATATTTCTACCTATATTCTGAGGAGAGTCTATTTTTATATTTCCTGCTTTACTTAAAGAAAAGCAAATTCTGAAAATAGCAACATATAATTATCCAAAAATTAGCATTTTTAAAAAAGGAAATGAAATATTTCATTTCTAGAATTTTTTATTTTTTTACTTAAACATCGCACTATACATAAAATAACAAATATACATTTAAATTAATCATAATCTGTGAATTTTTCCTCTTTAGGGTTATTATTTTTAGAAATAATTAGGTTATTATTTTTATCATTTTAGGATTGTAATACCACATACATGGGTACATATGATTTGTTTCATTGTACTTTTTCTGAGCTTGTGACAAAGAAATTTAATAATAGAGCCACTCTCCACAAATGAAAATATTCACTATATTTTACACTTCTCTACATTTAAAAACACAACTGTGCAATTAAAAGGCAACTCACCTCCACCCACCTTTTATGGTAAACTTTGTTAACAATGATAGATCTGAACTGTTAACTAAGGACCTTGGCTACTCCAAGAACTAAATATAGGTGCTTTATTTCTCCCATTATACATATATCTTAAATTCCTTCAGTTCCTATCTGTCAGGGAAAGGCTCCCAGGTGAGGAGTCTGTCACTCTTGCATAGGCTAATAGACTCTCCAGTGGCTTTTGCTGTAGCTCATGTCATACCATTAAAACTATGTGCCTCAAAAATGGCATAACATATGTAGCTGAATCTTGTCAACCCTAGATAATCAGACTCTGTGTGGTTTCACAAGCAGATGCAGATTAGAGAAGCAATATAAATATGCAAATCATAGTGGTCCCCTTTCAGCACCACTGTTCCTACCTCTAATGGCCCTCGCAGGAAGTCTGTTTGTTCAGCTCCTACTTCCAGTGCTACATCAACAGAAGCAAAGGGACGACTGGCCATCTGCTGTCTTTCTCGAAGCAGTTGCTGGAGGGGGTTAAAAATGATTTGTGTTAAAATTGGCTTAAAAGCACATTAAACTCAACAATATCTGGTTTCATTTTCGAACAAACAGACCTGAACATTTAGGAATCATTTCATACACATACACATATCCAAAGAGGTAAAGATAAAAATTACCTTCTTCCTATGGCCTGCATTATCTTTCCACAGAGGCATTAAATGTATAGGGCCTGCAAATAACTTACCCTGACCTCCATCCCACAGGCCCAATCATTGCACTGAAAGGCACTTTGTAAACCTCAGGTGAGAGGGACTACTTAAATAAAAAGTGTGATTTTGATGAGGGCTATGCTAACTTTGCCACTTAAAATAATCCATGCTTTTGTCTTAGCTAAATGAAAATGGTTAAGAAGTGATAATAAAAAGTTGTCGAATGTATTAATAGAGATTAAAGGAACATACACATGCCAAGGCTAGGTTTTGTAACTTGTTGGAATCCCCTATGCAATTTGCAGTGTTTATATCTGCATTCAAAGCCTCTGTGTTCATTATTTAAAATGGGAAATGACTAATGAGTTGCAGAAATTTTTTTCCCCATATTTCTAAAGCACCCCTAGGTATTTGTGCTTTCTCCTTGTGCCTAATCTGGGATTTGCCCAAGCTAAAACCAATAAACTAACAAGTAACAACCAACTACCAAGCTAATTTATATTTCTGTCTTTCTTTGTAATTATAATATTCATTAAGTCATGATAAGAAAAAATTGATGAGCAGTACTAGATATTGCAAATCTTATCCCTTTCATTCTATATAGCTAATAAAATTATTATTAAATATTAAAAGATCATGAGCAATCCAATTAAATACTCTGGCAAATGAGAAGAAAATCATAACATTGAAGAAGGCAGAATCCTTGAACGCAATGAATGGCTTCATTATTTATAGAGATTTTGAAAGATTCAGTAGCGTGAACTTAAAACATTTACAATTGGTCTTTGAATGTGAATGGATGAAACACTGTGATGCATGATTCATATAATTCCCTTGTAGATGATGAAGGAAAAGAAGTCAACACCTAATGGGAGTTATTATTTAACATTTTTAGCATTTGTGACACAGTGGTAACAGTGTTCATGAAGAAAAGATCTAAAATATAATTTAAGGCTCTACCATTATTAAAAGTGAAAATCCATACAACAATGTAGAAGAGAAGTAATGCAATTGTTAATGAATGATAGTTCCAATTCATAAATTATATGTTTCCAGAATTAGTGAATTCATATTAAAAATACACATTCAAAGTCAAAAGTAACTGTGGTCTAAGTTACCAAATTATTCACTTTAATATAAATTCAAAGTTATATTATTGAAAATACAGCTGTTATCAAACAGAATCTGGACTGTCCCTCTCCCAGTAGATCTGAGCAGAATGTTCATGCAAAATACAAAATGATGTTCGTTCAAATGGCAGGTGACACTAAGGGTAGAAAACACCGTGCTCTTTTTCTTTGGTAGAAAATCACACCCACCCACATGCACATGTATCCCTACCTCCCCCAAATATGCAATATGCCATTCCCACGTAATACAAGTAGGTTTGAGAAAAATATAAATTCTAGTTTGTGCTCAAACATAATGTTTTAAAGATTTGTCCTGACAATTTTCTCCAATAACATTAGTTCTCATATTGCAAATGGTATTTCATATAAATAATATTTAAAGACAAATAACTTCTGTTTCTTCATCTTGTCTTCTCCGTTTCCCTCAAAAGAAACCATCTGCAATATATAATTAATAAGTTCTCATTACAGCAAATTTGGATGCAAATTGATAAATACACCAAAATTTACTATTTTGGCAAAGATTTAGTTCCCTGGAATATAATGTATATTGTGACCCTCAATAATTATAGTAAGGATTCAGACATTTTGTTTGTAAAATGGAAAAGTATAGTTAAAGGTTCCAGTTTTTCTGTTGAGCTCTGAGTTTCTATCACATTTTAAAAACTAAATGCTACCTATTGGACTTTCTACAGAGAAGAAAAACATTGTTTTTACTCACACTTTAATACTATAGTTTGTAAAACATGACATGTAACAAAAACAATTAGGGAATAAGATAGGTTATTGGTAATGGGTGCAATTAAGGGACTAGACAAATACATTTATTGGGCCACTCTTGCTGGTACAACTGACTTTCTGATTTGGGAAGTAAGGAAATGTTCTTACTGTGACTCTTAGGAAGGGTGAAGCACTTTCCTGAAATCCTTTCGCTTTGGTGTGATGGCTACTAATTTCCAGCTCTCCACTGTATCTATCAACTGCTCCCTTTCTTGCCAATTTATATCTGAATATATTACTTCAAATTTTTTTCCAGAAGAAAAGGCAATGCCAACAATATGCTTAAGACTTAAATTCTGTCAAAATTTAGAATGGACATGCAGCATAATTAGAAGCCAGTTACTGACATGTAACATAATGAGAAGGATAATATATATATTTGAGTTTAACCCAATGACTTAGAACTCTAAGTCTTAATTTTCTTATCTGTAAAGTGAGGATAATGAAAGTACCCTTCCCAACTCCCTCTCCACCCCTGTATACCTATACCTCTGATGAACTGTTTTAAATCTTAGCTTCTCTACTTACTAGTTTTTGGACCACAATCAAATCACTCAAGCCTTTCCTGTGCACATTTTTTTCTCTATAAAGTGGGGGGAAAAGGTATTGTATTTTAAGTATGTTTCTGGTTTCAGCTTCTAATTTTACTCTAATATGTTGTGAGAGCTTACTTTGCAGGATTTACATTTTTTGGATATGTTAAGGTCTTTACTGTTGGTTTGAGTATGGTCTATTTTGAATTTTTAAATTAATTAATTAATTTCCAGAATAGGAAAACCTATGGAGATGGACAGTAGTTCAGTGGTTGCCTAGATTTAGGGGAAAGGGATTGGGAGATTACAGATAGAGGGTAGAGTGTTCTGATTTGGGATAACAAAAATAATCTAAATTTGATTATGGTCCTAGTTCTACAATTTTTTCAGTATGCTAAAATCTACTGAATCATACACTTTAATTTTGTAAATTCTGTGGTATGTAAATTTTAGCTCAATAAAACTGCTATTTAAAAAAAAAGTAAAATGAGAACAGCAATAATATCTTCAGGTTGAAAGGTTAGGACTAAAGAAATGACGTGCTTGGACCATTCTACACAGGCTGTGACACACAGTGAGCATCCAAGGACTATTCATTGATACATTATTCTGTTGAATTTTCAAGTACTAATTTTTGTCTTTGAAGATTGCACAGTAATTGTCATAGGCCCATGTTTTCACCACCAGTAACACATTTTTTTTTACTAGTTTCCATTTTGCCAAATGTTGCAAACTTACTAGACAGTTGGAAAATGTCACTATTGTAGTAGAACAGACTTAGATGTAAAATACTTTCTGCCATTTATGACCCAGAATGATTAAACATCAACCTGAAAATTAAAAGAAAATATTTAGCACTTTCCCAAGAAATTCTGAAAGTTGATTTATTTTCTGTGATTGTGTTCTTTATATAAGGTTTAACATTTGCACATCCTATGAGAATCCACTAACAGATGTACTATTTTATATCTAATGTGCTACTGTTCTGTTCATCAAAACAATAAAACCAAGAGAACACACTGATCATAATGCAATAGATTATAATCATTCAGGCGTTAAGTGTTATTGTGAAGTAATTTTAAAAATTAGAGATGTTCTAAGTATCATATTTGTTGCCCAAGACAACTGTTTTACTAATCAAAATCTCTTATAAAATATACCATGAAATTAAACATGGTATGAAAATTCACACTTAAATTTAACAATTAGAGTCATTGATTTTATATATATATATGTATATGCAGGTAATTAATTCCATTTAATATTATTAATTCAAATAGTAAATCATTCCCAAAGTTTATATTAGCTACCTTTCCAAATACAGTGTAGAATACAACTCTCTAAGTTTTAGGACAAAAATTCCTAAAAACCCCATATACATACAGAACAAAACAGTAGCTAACTTTGCCCACATCGGCCTATATCTCCTATATCATTCTGTTATGTTTAGCTTCTTTCTATGCCCCTCTCCTTCACCTCCAAAGTCCTACTTCACCACGTTTGAAATGATAAACCTCTCCTCTGAAGTATGTATTATATTAATATGGCACTATTTCCTTACATCACCATGCTTTTCTGAATACCTCTATATGGCAAAAATCTATTTTAGCTGTTTTCTACTCCTCCTACACATTAGTTGATACTGTATAGTATTTAATGAGTTAGCAATGAATGATCCATGAATAAATTAAAGCATTAAAATTTGCTTCATACGAATATAAGTAAAGGCATGTTATCCGAAAATTTATTTTAATTCTGATTAAACTTTAAAAACTATGATATATCCCTTGATATTACAGAACTTACATCTTATCCTCCAAATAGGTAGATAATCACTTTTTGTTTGTTTTGTTTTTTTGGTACCGGGGATCGAACTCAGGTCCTTGTGCTTGCGCAGCAGGCAGAAAAACTACTGAGCTAAATCCCCAGCCCTAGATAATTACTATTTAAAGTAGGTCTATTTTTTGGACCTGTATTGCAAATGAACATCAAGTTTCATATTGCTCCTCATCTACCTTATTTCAATTCTACAAAAGTTATGGAAAATATTCCTATGAAATCACAAAAATGCATTAACATTTCTGATAGAAATCATATTCCTAAGGTTTGGGAAATATATAAAAGAAGTAATTCAAATATTATGTCACTGATCTTGCATTTGCACACTAAAATAAATAAAGTTTATGAATTAGAGATTAAACAACAATTCATGACATAGAGTATTCCTGTTATAAGCACAAATATTTTTAAACATAGAGTAATACAAGTAAACAAATGATTTTGGTTTTTTGGTGATAGGATATGAAGAAAATAAAGAGAAATATAGATATCTTTTAGTATGATCGAATTAGAAAAATATTTTACCCTTTCATTTAATGTCCACAAGGCATAATGCTCAAACTTTTGTTCAGAGTATCAGGAAACTTTGTTTCTCATCTTTCAGTCTAAAGTTAATTATCCTAAATATGATGCTAGTGTCTATGGAAGTGGTTTAGCAAACCATCTTCTTTTAAAGGTTACTTTAAATACTTCTCTCTAGATTTCTACAATCTTTGAACTACTATAAGTGGTATTCTTAGTCTTAAAATAGAGTTGATTGCCTTAAAATGAAAACTTTCGGGCCGGGGATTTAGCCCAGTGGTTCTGTTGCCTGCCTTGCAAGTGCAAGGTCCCGAGTTTGATCCCCGGTACAAAAAAGAGAAAAAGAAAAATTTGACTGGGCCTGGTAGCCCATACCTGTATCAGCACTTGCAAGCCTGAGGCAGGAGCATCACCATGAGTGAAGGCCAGAATGGGCCACATAGTGAGAACTTGTCTCAAGAAAAAAAAATGAAAAATTTCTAGCAGCTTGCTGACAAGTTTTAATCAAGTTTACTGAAAAGAATCACTTTTTAAATTTCTTTGCCAACTGGTATTTTAAAAATATTTGTTCTAACTTGAAAAATAAACCTCAGTGACTATCCAGAATGGCACAGTTTGTTCAGAAGATTTCACTCAAGTCTAAAACATTATTCAAATTTCTTTCACTATTTGAAAGCTAAATGCTGTTCTTGGTTGTCAAATGACCACAGCAGATCTTGTTGGTATGTTATTCAGGGATACAGGGATGTCATTTGAGCAGTACTGTGTCAAAACTCAAACCTGTCTTTTGCTGTCATCAAGCTTCTCAACAGAGAGATGAAGAAAAAGGAAGGACGGAAATGGTGTGTATGCTATGCCATCTATACTCTATACTGATTTTGTCTCTGCAAGCTATCAGCATGATATATTTCTTTTAGATTACAATTTCCACACAAAATATTCCCATGGATCTCTAGAAATTGTCAACATAAAAGAACACAGTGGCACAAACTATATGGCCAGATCTTACTTCCAGCTAATAAGGTCTTGAAAAACTTCCCACTGACAAGAATGAAAGAAGATATACCTCACTTTTATGAAAGTAGAGATTTTAAATATAGGCTGATTTTGTTTAGGCTAATTTAAGATATTCAAAGAAAATAAACTATAACAGTTCTTCTTTCTATTTACATATTCACGCTCATACATTCTTAAATGTCATGGAAGGCAAAATCAGTCTTATCTTACTAATAGAAGTTTGAAGCCAAGGAAATGGAGATAGCTGATAACTCTCCACTGAGATATCAATCACCATATATCTTCATGGAGAAAAAGTTTAAAAGGGAAAACTTTGTGAAAATTTGACTTTTTCTCAGTACAAAAGCTCTATTTTGAAGAAAAAATAATGTTGCTCTAATGTTCCTATAATGTTGTTTATCAAGTGGGTTAAGCTTCAAATTATTCAATAGACCTCAGGAAAATCATTTTTTTGGAAAGATCAAGCTAGTTTGTGGTGTGGATAAAAACAAAGAAAAATAGACCAATATCCATATCATATTACCACATCCACTCCAGAAAGTGCAAATATTTGCAAAAAATATATTTTAATATTTTGAAGTCATTCAGAAAAAATTGGGAGCTTCACCATTTCCGTTTACTCTAAATGAAATAGTAGTATCTTTGTACAGCCAATTCCCGGTTATCATCGACTTTGTGACTAATGACTTCATTTACAAAGAATTCTAACTTATGAACACTTTTTCAAAATAAAATAATTTTTAGCTACATAAGAGTGAAGAGTTACTATTCTATCCAAAGCTTCCATTATGCAGATGTGTACTTATATTTACCTTATACTTCACAACATACCTTATTTTGTCAACCAATGGGAAAAGAGGCACTATACATCATGTTACAGAATGGATTAGAATGAGAAAACAATTTTCAGAAAATATTGCTGCCGTGTCAACAAATTGCACTAAGGATTGGAAGCAGATTATAAATTTCTTTACTTGGCGTTCCAAAGGTTGATCTTAAAGAGTTTAGGCTAAAAGTCTGAGCAGAATTTTTTTCTTTTTCTTTCTTTTTAAAAAAATGTCTACTCTTAGAATAATTTGATACAGAGTGCACCCATCTCTAGACTTACTTGGTGAATAAATTTTAAAATTGCAACAATTCATTAATTCAATACATTTTAAATGAGCTCGTAAGATGTACCAGACATGTACCTTGAGTCTAGGAACTGATGTCTGAGGAAAGACTTTTGATTGTATCCAGTAACATTTTCATGCTATCAAACAAAAATACCATACACCATTCTGAGACATCTGTGGGAGACTGGGTGTAGACCTGCAGACAATATATTTTGATATTGGAGGAAGTATTTATATAGCTTGGAGTTAAAAGCAACAAAGCCTTCTCTCTCCCTCAGGGGGTAAAAACCTGACTGTATGTAAAAATATTGCAGAATATTTTGAAGGTTACTTCAAGCAATTTTAAAATTGAGATGTGGGTTCTTAATCCTTTCCTGGTTGACAGAGAAGTCATCATTGACAAAGATTTTGCCAAAGATGATCTCACTTCAGAATAAAAGAAATCACACAAAATGGATTCATCCAGAAGAGTCTTGAAAAATTCTGCTATTGGCTGATACAGACTGGTGAGCAATAGAAAAATGTAATAGGCCTCTCCAACACAATATTTTTGTCTTGGTTTTGGATATTTTGAGATTAAAACAAAAAGTCAATAAGTAAAATGCTTATCATCAATTTTAAAGATTAGTCTGACACTTAAAGGTCACATTTAGTGGCACATGTAATTTGGTTTGTTCAACACTGACTTATAAATAATTGCTAATATTACGGAAAAAGCTGCTATGGAAAATATATGATGATCAGGAAAGAGGCACTGGAGAGGGGAAGTGCCTCAGACAGGATAGTAATAAATGACATTAGCCCTGACACCCTGAATAGTCAGTCAAAACAGGCACAGTAACTTAACAAAGAAAAGTTCATTTCTTACTTTCACAACATCTGCAGATTTAGGTAACTTCTCATTGGTAATTTAGCAACACGGGCTCCTTCAATTTTGTGCACTGCATCTCAGGCAAAAACTTCCCAGTGCAGAAAAGAGACCAGTGAATCATACAG
The DNA here is from genome assembly GCF_053883595.1 of Heterocephalus glaber. Classification (NCBI taxonomy): domain Eukaryota; kingdom Metazoa; phylum Chordata; class Mammalia; order Rodentia; family Bathyergidae; genus Heterocephalus; species Heterocephalus glaber. Next base: position 68,615,515 of record NW_028258320.1, read on the forward strand.
AAACTTTTCAAAGCCCCAATCCAGGAAACACACACATCCCTTTCCAGAAATAGTTAAATAACCCTCCTATTACACTGAAGACATGGGAGAGCAAATGGGATGCTAAGTGAATGGAACCAAGGAAGCCAGAGAGGCAAATCTCAGGCACAATGATCAGCAAGTACAAAGTTTCTCAGTCAAACATAAGCTTAAAGTTTATAAGAAAAAGAAAAACGTTTGAACCTTAATAAGACAAACCGTGAGGGGCAGACTGTTCAAAGAATAACATTTGCTTTATCAAGGTTAAGAGAAATAAAAATAACATCTGTAAATCATCAACCATATAGGATTTGAATAAATCATATTCACTATTTTAAAATTTATTTTCTGTTTATATTGCTCAGCATATCCATTCCTAGAGTGTTGGGAATAGTTAGGAACAAAAAGGCACAAAAAGAGGCTTTATCATCCTCAAATAAAGTAATTTAATACATTACCAAGAAAACAGCAACAGCATTTAATCTCAAATACAATGAACCTAGCTCTCTCAATAAGTATCAAAAGGTCAATTTTGTACGTAACCTTTTTTAATACAAAAGGCCAGGTGGTTGTAATTTATCTGAGCAAATCAAAATGAGCAAAAGGATGAGTACTGAAAAGGTCATTTGAAAGCTAGATCCCCAGAATGGATGTTTAATACATATAACTTCTCAAAGAGCAAAAATGGGAAAATGGATAATTTCACATTTTGAAATCTGCACCTGAAAAACAATTTCACATCTAGCATACCCTCACAGTCCTATTGGAAGATGTATTATGTCCCCAACTTAGAGGTCTACGTTGTAAAAGAAATGCTTGTTCTGCTCTCAAGAAGAGGAGCAAGTGAATGCTGTGTCTTTGACATCCAGGAGGTGCACAATATGATCAAGTCAACCTTCACTAGTAGTAATATAAAAGCAGCTGATTACAATAGAAATAACACATCGACTCCTGCCTGTTGGACAGTTATTTTGACTGGAGGCTTTAGTTGCAATAAAGCTTGGATCAATTCTCAAGTAGTCCCCCTCCCCCACTTAAGAATTAATTTTAGAAACAAAGATCCCCCCCCCCCGCCCTTGATTCTGGGAATCGATACAGAGCTCAAGATTCAATTTTGAAGCACATCTTGCTAGCTTCTAGCTTAAGAAATTCTAAATGCAATATAATCCAGTTAGCTTTTTCATTAAGTATATAAGGAGCTTGTGTTGAACATTTTAGTAGTTCGTGACTATAATTTTGAATTTCAAGACATATTTATATCTCCTCAGCCAAATGCTGGCAGTTTCTTCCTAGTCAATATTCTGAAAATATTTTAAGGAAAGTGCAATCATTTTGCTATTAGCTAATGGAGTCACTTTCAGTTCAATATTGAGAAATTTTAAAAATCGTTATTTTGTAAATGTTTCTTTGTGAGTATGATATCTGCTAATTACAATTTCTGAAAGTCTCTACTGAAATATACTTATGATGTACATTAACTAATTGGTGTGCTACATGAATATGAAGTCTTGTTTTCATTATTTTGCAAAAGAAGATGATATAAGTATTTTAAGTAAGGTTTTGTTTGAAAAACTTAAAAGTGAAAGATACATAATGCAGAATAGATTATTCAAGACTAATATAAATTGACTCATAAACAGAACAGTGTGCTAAACTACAAAAATCAGAATGTAAGAAGTCAAAGATAACAACAAACTCATTGGAACAACTCATTCTTAGAGTTGGAAGGAATCCTGTGGGTTATTCTGGTCTAGTGTTCCCAACAAAGCAAGGTTAAAAGTCCTATGACATTTTTGACAAATGGTCATCTACCACTCACAAATACACCTAGCAAAAGAACTACTTTTTAGCAAGTTAGTACAAACTATTATTTAATTATACTGAACAAAATTTATATCAGTGGTCTCTGAATCTTTAAAGTTAGATAAGTACTTCTAAACTCATTTATTAATATTCCTGCCAACATATATAAAATATTTGAAAAGTTCTCACATCTTCAAATTAAACAGTTCCAATATCTTAACATTGCCATTCATTATTTATACAACAAACACTTGTGGAATGCTCTGGAACATACAAGGCCTGGGAAGAGGGTGGGCACCGGCATTTAGAAATACAAAGCACACAGTCTTGTCCTCAGGGAGCTTACTCATCATCTCATGGGTAGGGCAGAACTGTTTCTCATGTGACATGTTTAGTTTTTTAATGTTCCTCATAAAATGTAAAATAAATAATATGATGTGATTGGACTACTATACAGTATAACTGTTTCTTTTAATTAATGTGCTTTTATTCCATTTTCAAAATAGTTTATTTTTAGAACTACTCTATGTTGTTGGACCACATCAACAGTTCAAGGTGTTTCTGACATTAACTTTCATCAACAAAGTCTTCCCTACTTAGTACTTCTGTGAATGAATTTTTTTTCTAAATTCAGAACCTCACATTGGTATTTACTAATTTTTCAATTTTATTATTGCTATTGTTAACCTATTTTTCCTGAACTCAAGAATTCTCTTGAAACCCTTGAACTTCCAATTTTTTTATGATCTCTATTCATACTGTCTTTTGGGTTTACCCCTATTCCATTCCCATGATCAGGTCAATACCTTTTGCTGGCAGGGAACAATTAAAACAGTGAATTTTCATACTTGCTTAAAAGCTGCTAAAAAAATGACTTTAGTATTACACGGTTCCCTCCATAGTGATATCAGAAGAGACAAGGTATTTGGATTTTAAAATTTTGAGCTTATTTTCAGCAAGTGTGTTCACTCTAGGAGACAAGAGGTCTATGGTACCTAAGAAGTTTCCTAGCAAGCTGACTAGGTACACATTCCTTTATTTTCAAACCTTGTGAAGTCATCCTTTGCCTGCTGCTAAATTTATTCAAAACTCATTCTTCTTAGACTTTGCTTAGATGTGAACTTTTAGGATCATATGTTGCTGAATTCTAATTTTTGTGCTTTGCATAGATACTATGATATGATTTCCAAACATGAGGTAAATGAGAGAAGTGCATATATTTCACTTTTAATCAATCCCTCAACAGCTGATAGTTCAGTAGCTTTCTTGGCTTATTCAATGTCACAGACCAAGAACGCTCTGAAGAACCTTGCAGCCTCTCTGTCTGCCTTCACTGCTTTACCATTCAACTGGTAGATGTTTTACCTGAATATATTAATTCATGATATATTCATAATGCAAAAACATATCTGACCATAGTTATTTTCCCTTTACCAAATGGATTCTATTTTTCACCAAATATGCTCTGTATAATTAACCTATAATTTTCCTTTATTCTTATATATTTCTGTTCTACCAATTTGCCCATAAATCTCTAAATTTTATAGTCAAGACATTTATTTCTTGGTTGATGAAAAATTTAAATGGACTAGGGAAAAGAAATGAATCCTTTACAACCTTATTAGAGCCCTTTCTCTAGAAATGGACAGCTATCTAGCAATCAACAATGAATCTATTGAACTGCTGAGGCCTCTGATAAAGCTTCCATTAAGTAGGTCTTTCTAATCTGTCCAAGATCCTGAAAAAGTTGAAAAATAAAAAGGGTAGATAAAGGACATAATATTAAGTCACTCCCTTGGGAATAGAATAAATAATGGGGGGGTACCTAACAAAGATAATGCTCAGTGGGTGTCAAGTAAGGTCAAATCCTAAGAAGCAACTTATTATGCAGGTGCAACTATGCCTAAACTGGTACAGCTGAGACAATGATTTAATTACACATAAAAGAAAGTCCAGAAATCCTTGAGCAGAACAATCTTTTCTATTATTAAACTACAAAATGTCAAGTTCTATACATATACCATAGAACCTGAATCAGGTTTATATGGTTTGTATTAAGCCTAGGTAGCCAACACTTTTTCCTTGCTTAAAATTTCAATTTGTTTCCTTTTTCCTGAACCTTCTGTTAAAAATTTCAATCTTTCTCTCTCCCTTTCTCTCCTCTCTCTAAATATCTCTTGTCCTTTTTTCTCCCTCAACTGCAACTTTTTATTCTATATCATCTAACATGTTATATATTTTGTTTATTATTTTTTAAAAATCTGTCTCCCTATTGATAGTATAATAATTTTATTTATATTAAAATTTCACCATCTAGGGCCAGGGATTTAACTCAGTGGTTCCATCACCTGCCTTGCAAGCGCAAAGTCCCGAGTTCGATCCCCAGTACCAAAAAAAAAAAAAAAAATTTCGCCATCTAAAAAGTATCTGGTATGTGGCAGGTAATCAATAGATATTTGTTAAATAAGGAATTCTTTTAGGACCAGGTAATCAATAGATATTTGTTAAATAAGGAATTCTTTTAGGACCAATGCATACCCTATAATTGAACTTTAGAATCATGCTCTTTGAACACAGCCTCAAGGTCTCTCTGTCATATGGTCCCAGGTTGCCTCTGAAGTGGATAATTGCATGAGACAGACAAATTTTTCTTGGGAAGTAAAGTCATAATGAGACTAAAATGCTTGCTAGTGAGTCACAATTTAGCATAGGTGCTACTCACCACAAATCTTTGTTCATCCTGCCTTTTCTCTTCCCTTTTAGTTACAGTAACAACTGAGTATAGGTTTGTACTCTTCACACATATTGGAAAATGTTTATGAAAAATCTCACTATATTTTCATGCATCATTCATTTAACATAAAGTTTGCTCATAAAACATTGCAAGATGTACTAGTCAGACATGCAACATATCTGAATGTGTGAAGTACCAACAGATAACAATTAAATTTTGCTATAGTGGATGTTTTAGGCTTTCTTAATTAAGAAACTACCTATGCTCATTCATAATTTGAAGATCATATAAACAAAAATTCAAAGAAATATATAAACTAAAGTAAATGAATTTTTATAAATACTATTAAATATCCCTGTAACTTTAACTGGTCTTTGCTACTTTTCAACAAGCTCATCTCTGTATCAGTGAAAAAAAGTAAAAATGAAGTATTAGTCCACTAACTGCCATAGTTGTCAACAAAGTAATTAATGTATTCCTTTCTGAGATTACTAAGTAAATGATTATAATTTACTTTCTGAATTCATTGTTTACTTGCTTAAAAAAGTGAGATGATTAACTAAGCAAACTTACTCTAATTTAAATGTCTTGACCTCAAAAAATTGACCAAATCCACTTTTTAATTCAAGTTAGAAGCTACTATAAGCTCATCAGTTCAAGTAATATATATCACACATTATCAAATACACAGAGCCAATACAGGTTTAAATGCTATCCTTTAGCAATTCTCTTGCTAACATTTCAGCTTGAACTTACAGTAACATTTATAATTTACTGTATCCTGCTGACTTAAAACATTTAATTGGAAATGATGTAAACATACCTTCAGAGAATAATGTAACAGATCTTGCAAGACTTTCTTTAGTGCAAACAAAAGAAGAGGAACATCAAGTACAATGTCATTGAAAATAATACCCTCTTCCTTAAAAAGATCCTAGCTCTTTCAAAGGAATAGCATTAAAAGCAAGAGTTTATGAAATGGATTTTCTTTTATCTATTGGATATCTTTTTGGTCAAGTTATTTTTTAAAGAAAATTACACTTTTGTGGTACTTGGGGTTAAATCCAGGGCCTTTGTAATGAACTATAACCCTAGACCTTCTAAAAAATTATTTTTCATTTTGAAACAGTCTTGTTAAGTCGCTAACTTTACCAGTATATACAGGAGCTTCGGCCTCCCAGAAGGCTGAGATTACAGGCATGTGCTACCTTGCCCTGCTTTTAAACGTGACTATATCTTCACAAGAACCTCATGAGTTCAGGCTCTAATTTTTGCAAGGAAAAGTGAGTCACAATACAAATATAAAACTTGCTAAAGGGCGTAAAACAAGCCTAGTTTACACGGTCATTTTTATTCTTTTTGCCTTTGTATTGCAGCATCAGTAACTGATTTCTCAAAACAGGTAGTTAGAGAACCCTGGACTGATAGGTAAAGAATACTCTGAATTCCATTTGATAATGCCTGTTACATTTAGAAATTATATTTATCCTCTCAAATGTTTGCTTTCTTACCCAATATTAGCATAGTTGGCTGGATAATATGATTTTATAAACATTTCCTTAAATATACAATTTAAATAACTTGAAATAGATTAATAAGATAAATTTGTAAAAAAAATGTATTAAGTTATATACATTTTTTACCCACTTGACAAAATTAAATCAATGCATTTTAGTAAGAGTGTTGAGATAATGCAACTGATTTTGCCCTCTTGGATAGCTAGTTGCAAATAGATAACATGAACATCAGAAGTACACACATTCTCAACCTATTAATTCCACTGTTCAGACTTTATAATACTGAAATGAGAGACACAGTAAAATTTATTAATTTCTACCAAAGTGTAGTTTATTGTACTAAAAAATTAGAACTCATTTAGTTAAATAATTAACATATTCCAAAGTTAAAACATTATATGACCATTAAAATATTCTCAAAGAATTTATGACAGGAAATGTGAGATAATAAACTTTACACAAAAAGTGAGATAAGAAACAAATTAATGTTTATAAATATATACATTCATATACAATATATAAAGTCATACATATATGATAAAAATAAAATTTGGAATGATGCTTACTTTGGGTTGGGGGATACAGAAGGATGAAATGGGTATAAGGTGAATATAATAAATATGATATTTTTCCTGAGGCTCAAAAGAAAAATTATCACTGTAAAGAATAATTTCAATTATAATATGTATCATCTATATCTAGATCTATACCTATATCTTTAGGACTGGAAAATATGTGAGTTTTATCTGTAGAACATGAATTTTAATTTATTTAAATTGATGTTTTCCCAACTTTTCTGTAAGAGGTAAAGGAGAATATTAGTCATTATTTAATGCCAATGAATTAATTATACTGTTCCCATAAGAATGTATTATTTATGGGGCCAGGGATTTAGCTCAGTGGTTTCACCTCCTGCTGCGCAAGTGCAAGGACCCAAGTTCGATCCCTGGTACCAAAAAAAAAAAAAAGAATGTATTATTTGTGAAAGCAAAAACAATATAGCAATGAACTAATAATTTTTGTTATTTCAGAAAGCTGTCACATTTATGCCTTTTATGTTCCATATTATATGATAGTATGAAATAAAAATAGCAAGGATTAGCTGCCTGAGATAAAAACATAAATGAAACAAGTTCTAGGAGAAATCTTCTTATATAAATAATTATAATTGAGGTATATAATTGACCATACTCTACAAAATGTGGAAAGCATACAAAAAGTTACCAAAAAATAAGAGAATGCCACACTAGAAAAATCTTCCAAAAAATATGCTTAATTGTTAATCTTAGAGCTAGATAAAGTAGTTATCTGGAGGCCATTATAGTAATCACAGGATAATTCTTAAAATCTTATTGTGTGTAGCTGTTCTCATCAGAAATGATCTAGAATGATAAGAGTTTAGTTGATTTCAAACTACATGGCACTATAACTGTCTTTAAAATTGGCATATTTAGCTACTCAGGCTGTCAGATTAATTTAGATTATGAGTATGAATATAGTGATAAAATTTACCATCTGGTGGTCCGTGTGGTATAAGAATGCCTTCACATATATGATTCTATGTCCGATTTTTGAAATATGTAAAGAAAAAATAGGTAAATATGTAAAGAAATATGTAAAGAAAAAATTCTGAAAATGAAAAAATAGGTAGATATGTAAAGAAAAAATTCTGAAAATGTACAGATAAAATAGGTCCTAGATAAATCTATGGATAAAACTGAAGCTAGGGGTATGCAACTATTGCAGAGCAAGGGGTATTGTGTAGTTGGTAAGACAGCAACTATAGCAGGCTGAACAAAGATATCCAGGTCTCAATTTCTGAAATCTGTGAAAGGTAATTCAGATGACAAAAGGGATTCTTAAATGTGATTAAATTAGGGGTCTTGTGATAGGGAGATTTTAATGGATCATCTGGGTAGGTCCTGCATGTAATAACTGTGTCTTTATAAGTTATGACAAATGGAGATTTGACTATTGGAGCAAGATACAGTACCCTGACCATGAAGAAAACTGCTGTGAGCTAAGGAATACAAGCAATGTAGCTTTAGAAGCTAGAAAAAGGGAAGGAAATTGATTCTTTCCTACAGGTTCTGGAGAAGGTGTGTCCCACAGACACCTTGATTTCAGCACAATGAAACTAAAGTTAAACTGACTTCCACAACTGTTTTAAACCACTGAGTTTATGGTAATTGTTATAGTAGTCAAAGGAAGCCAATACAACAGTTAATTGGAAGAGGGCCTGACACTGGGGTGATAAAAGACATAGAAAATTAAGTCTCTGCCATCCACAATAAGCTAAGGGAGAGAAATACACAGATCTGAGAAAGAACCAACCCTGCTGATACCTTGATTTTGGATTTATAGCTCCAGAACTATGAAAATAAATTTTTGTTAAGCCACATAGTTTCTAATATTTTCTTATAACAACCCTGGGAAACTTATACAATAATATAATAATTATCTATGTATTTATTGCTTCAGAAAGAGAATGATCAGTATCTTTGAAGACCCTACATTCCCTTCCTAGATTATATTTCTCTCCATCTGCATGAAACCTATATCTGAGTATTACAGTAATTTTCACTTTATTTTAAATACTTTGACCATATACATGTGTATTGCTAAATGGCATATGACTTAGCTATGATTGTTTTTCTCAGCTGCCTAGAGTGCTGGAATTACAAACACTTGGCTTGGAATTTTTCTTTACATATTGTATATATCTTACCATTTGCTCTTCTGGGACACTATTCTTTTGCAGTTTATGCTGAGGCCTATCTGTATAGTTAATTCTATTTTTAAATGTAAAAATGTTCCTCCATATGAGTACAGCACAATTTATTTATGAGTATTGACAAGAAAGCTTTTGTATGTATTTCTAGTACTACATATGTGTAAGTTTCTTTAGAGTGAACCAGGAGCATGTTATGTATATTTTCAATTTTTCTAGATATTGGCAGTTTATTTTCAAAAGTCATACCAAGTTACACTCTGCTCTATAAGGACAATAATACTTTGCATTATCAGATTTAAAACTTTTTCCTAGTATGGTGTGTAAAATGGTTTCTTAACGTGGTTTTGATATGCTTTAGTAATTATGATAACCATCTCTTGTTTATAAGGTTTATAGTTTATGTTTCCGCTATGGTGACATATGGCTATTGATATCTTTTGACTATTTCTCTTTTGAGTTGCCATTTTATTACTGATTCATAACAGTTATTTAAATACTTCAGATCCTTTGTTAATAACATGTCTTGTAAATATATTCATCCAACATGTTGCTAATCTTTCCATGCTCTGTGGGAGCCTACCACATTGATTATGCCCAAAGTAGGCTGTAAGCAGTGCAGGCTGTGAAGAGTTAATCCCACAATTGGCTTGTTTAAAGAAATGAGACTGGCTGAAGCCGAGGTGACTCATGAGAGCACTGCGGATGGTGTGCAAGTCAGCACATGTCTGCCAATGGCCACAGCAGAGGCCAGAGAAATAGCCCATGAAGCTGGGGCGGGGGAGGGGGGGTTAATATGAGATAACATGGCAGCTGAGGTCAGGGTGACTTGCACCTAAATTCTATTCCCAGAGTTAAAACTCTCTTAGCTGAAAAGATAAAGTTAATTGTTAACCACAACCTATATCTGGTCTGTTCTGTTCCTAACACAAGAATACCTAGCCTCTTCTTTTGCAAGCCTTGCCTATGTCAGCAACATATCTTCAGCAACCACACGTAGCCTCCTCAACCCAACTTGACAAATGATTGTGTCACCAATAAATATCAGCAGATCTGATTGTTCAGGGTCTTTGATTGCTCAAGCATTGACAATCCCAGTTTCTTTTTCTCATTTTAATTTTGTCTCTGAGTCTTTCTTCTCACCTTGCATTGTAGCACCAAGAAGGAGCTAGGGATATAGGGGTCTCTAATAATGCTCCTTTCAGTGTTTCATTTAAGTAATAGAAGTTTTGAGTTTTGATGTAGTTGAATGTTTTCATCAGTTCTTTCACATTATTTATTTTTGAGTCCCAAGGAATTCTTCCTTGGCAAAGTGCTCTAAGATATTGTCCTATGATTTTTTCAAATTTAAAAATTTTGTCTTCATTTTAAATTAAAATTCTTCATTTAGATTTAGCTTTTATGTATGTATGTATGTCCAAGTTCGGATATTATTTCATTTTTTCCATACAGATAATCAATTCTCCTATCATTGTTAATTAAATATTTCATCCTTTCCCCACTTATCAGCAAGTAAAATTTCCGTATAGTTGATATAGGATCTGTTTCTGTAAATTCTATTTAATTCCATGAACGATTTATTCTGAAGCAACAGCCGTAGTAACTCTTGCAATCTGAAAAAGAAATTTCCCTAAACCATTTAATCTATTTCTAGAGTATTCCAGTTTTCTTTCATTTTTTCTTTAATATCAGGTTTTTAAAAATATGTTGTAACTCACACAAGAGATTACAGGTTTATATATATTCTATATAGATATACATGGATATGTATGTTAATACATGTTACATATATCCATTAATTTAAAAGCATAATATAATGAATATCCAAGAACGTACCATTCAAGCTCAAAATTAGAATGTTACTGAAACTTCTGTTGACCTATGTGTTCCTTTTCTATTTCATCTTCTGTCTTCCCCACTCTAAAGGTAAACACTTTTGGCTATTTTCAATATTTATAAAAATGTTCTCTGGCTATGAGCTGTTTTTATAATTTATATTTTCACTTAAGCTTATGTATCCAACATTCATCTGTTATTGTATGATGTTATAACTTACTAATTTTATCTTCAATACTTTTACCAACATACAAAGGGTGACCAAAATATACAGCAGATGTTTAAATTAAAAATCTTTATGACACTAAAAGACACACTGCAATTAATTCCCCTTAAAATACTCACCCTTACTTCAAACACACTTACTCTATCATGCTTGTCACTTTCTGAAGACTTCTTTTGGGATTATCTTAATAAGGGGTATGCAAAAATATGGTGAATGCTGCTGCCAACTGTCACCTAATCAAAAGGCATAAAAACGTTATGGTGTGTCCTTATCCACTTTATTCGCTGAAGATGGTAGCATGTAACTTCTGGCTTTTCCCCAAAGTTAACATGATCATGACAGGGAAAGCTTTTGAATTGATTCAGGACATTAAGGCAGCCATGCTAGTACAATTAAAGATAGTCATGAAAGAGGACTTCCAGACCAGCCCTCAAATGGTGAGGACCTCGTCCCCATGCCCCACCCCCCAATGACCAGCTTAGCCACGTGGGCACCTGTAGCCCCCCCCCCACACCCCCACCCCCTGCTTCTGGCCTCCTGGCTGTGCTGCTACCTGATTCCACATTACAGAGGTACAGGGGGTCATAAAAGGCCATTGTCCTGAGCTCCAGAAGATAGAGCAGAAGTGAACAACAGAAAGAGGGCCTCTCTCAGGCTCCTTGATGAAAACCAAAGTCCACTGGAAAAGTGAAGAGAATCTCTGCAATAAAGGCAAACCAGACCACCATACTTGGTAAGTTGGTGGGATCATCAACTCCCATCAGTACCTAGACTATCTTCAGGGGAAGGCAGCTGGAACCTGCAGTAGAACCTTACAGAGTTCAACCCTGCAGGAGGGCAGGGAGCTCAACTTGTGACTTGTAGCCAGAAATCTGCCTGAATCTCACGGTTCTGTGACTGGCTTACTGAGACTCATTGACTTCTAACTGCACACTGCTGCCCACGTTGTCTATTGTGACAGCAGAGACATACCCTGAAGGAATCCCTTCACTTTTATCTTTTATTTGTTATTTTCAAAATTACTACTATATTTTTTGCTCTTATTTTTAATTTTTTCTTTTTCTACTCTTTTAAAATTTTGAGTTTTCTCTTTTTTCTTTCTTTTATCTTTTCTTTCTCTCTCTCTCTCCCTCACGCCCGTGCTGTCCAACATTGTTCTTCATCTCCCTTTGTGTTCCTGTTCTAGCCCTAATTTGGATTTCTTCTTTATTTTTCTTTTCTTCTCTTTCCTTCTCTGACTTGTATCCTCAGGCCTCACTGCTAACCTTCCCCTATTCTTCTACCTATCTATCCCTCCCCCCCAACTTCTTCTAACTCCCCATCCCAAAGGGTAAAGTTACTATATTGAAGAGTTTATTCACTATAAATATATGTTGGGCTGGCCCTCGATTTTGATTTAATTCATACAGTTAATGGTGATAGATTAATAACTACCACAAATTGCATTTTCTAAGCTGTGCTTGATACTATGGTGTTGCTGATTGTATGATTTGGGCTAAGGTGTTGTGAGTGCCTTCCAGGCATAATGAAAACAAGATCACTTCAGAGTCATTGGAGACTGAAAACCTAAAGACCAGCTATATCGGGAAGACACCTCTGAAAAGCAGTCATTCCATAAGGGTTCTAAATACAAGCAACAAAAATACATACAATAAGCAATTTCAAAGTATCAACCCAGGAGTTAAACCAAGGAAAGTACCAAGAACAAAAATGAGAAGACATTTAAGCAAGTCACAAACTCAGACTTCCACCCCATCAAAGGCAAATTCTGGGGTAAACAAGGTGGAAAAGTCTGATAATCAAGCACATGGACACCCTGAACTAATAGCACAGGAAGTAACAAAACAGATGAATGAGGCTCTAGAAAAATTCAAAACAGAAATAATTTCCAAGATAACTACAGAGATGGTGAGCAGAGTGAAAGACATGATTAGAGGCTCTAGAACAGAAAAGCAGATAAAAAGGATGACCTCAGAACCATGATGGAAGCCATGAATCCCCAGCATAAGAAAGAAATGGAATCCATGAAACAGTTTCAAACAGATATCCAGGAGATTGAAAACTCCATTGAAAGTATTCACAGCAGATTAAGGGAATCTGATGATAGAATATCAGATATAGAAGACAAGATTGTGGTTAAGGACCATGAAAAAACAGATTTCTTAAAAATAGTAAAGAACCATGAGCAATCAATCTAGCAGCTACTACATGATGCAAAGAAGAATAACATAAGACTGATAGGAATCCATGAAAAAGCAGGAGAAACTACAATTGACATAAAAAAAATTGTTCACAGAAGTATAGTGAAAACGTCCCAGACAGAGGTAGAGAATTAGACATACAGATAATTGAGGTATATGGAACTCCAACTAGCCATGATCAAAAAAAAAAAAAATCTACACCCAAACATATAATAGTCAAGATCCCAGAAACCCAACAGAAGAACAGAATCTTACAAGCAGTTAGAGAAAAGAAACAAATCACCTTCAAAGGAAAGCCAATCAGAATCATGGCAGACTTCTCAACACAAACTCTCAAGGCAAGGAGAGTCTGGAGTGAAGTATTTCAAGCCCTAAAAGAAAATAACTTCGAACCTAGACTGCTGTATCCTGCAAAATTATCTTTCAAAATTGATGGGGAAATTAGATACTTCCATGACAGAGAACACCTGAGAAATTTCATGAACACCAAACCAGCACTCCAAACAATTCTAAGTAATATTCTAGAAAAAGACAATGAAGGTCACAACTTCATTAGGTCCAACAGAGGGAAGCCAACAGGCAAGGCAAGAAACTAAAGTGAAAGGGGGAAAAATAAAAAAATAAAAGAGCTAACAACAGTAAAACAGCATGACAGGATGAGTCAATATCTATCAATTATAACCATCAATGTTAACGGCCTCAATTCACCAATCAAAAGAAATAGACTGACAGAATGGATTAAGAAGCAAAATCCAACAATATGCTATATACAAGAAACACACCTAGCTCAAAAGCAAATTCATAGACTGAAAGTAAAAGGAGGGAAAACCGTTCTCCATGCCACAGAAACCCAGAAAAAAGCAGAGGTAGCAATCTTATTTGCAGACAAATTAGATTTCAAACCAAAACTAATTAAGAGAGACAAAGATGGTCACTACATCCTTGTGAAGAGAACAATCCAAGAGGAAGAGATGACAATCCTAAATGTATATGTAGCAAATACAAATGCCCCCAAATATACAAAATAAATATTAAGGGACATGAAAAACCAAATAAGCTCCTCAATACCCCACTATCACAAATAGACAGATCATCTAGACAAAAAATCAACAACAAAATTCTAGAACTGAACCAAGCTATTGAACAAATGGCCTTAATAGATGTTTACAGAGTGTTCCACCTCACAAAATTAGAATACACATTCTTACGGGCTGCACCTGGGTCATTCTCCAAAATAGATCACATGCTAGCTCATAGGACATGCTTAAGTAAATGTAAAAGAACTAAAGTTAACCCCTGTATATTATCAGACCATAGTGGAATAAAATTGGAGACCAATAGCATAAGAAACCACAAAACCCACACAAACACATGGAAATTGAATAACACCCTCCTGAACAACCAATGGGTCACAGAGGAAATTAAAGAAGAAATTAGACAGTTTCTACAAGTAAATGATAATGCCAGTACAACATACAGGAATCTATGGGACACAATGAAAGCAGTTCTATGAGGGAAATTCATAGCAGTGAATGCTCATATTAGGAAAATGGAGTCAGCTCAAATAAACAACCTAATGCTAAACCTCAAGCTCCTAGAACAAGAAGAGCATGAAAAACATAAAGCTCATACAAGAAAGGAAATCATAAAGCTCAGAGCAGAAATCAATGGAATGGAGACTAAGAGAACAATACAAAAAGTCAATGAATCAAAGCATTGGTTTTTTGAAAGAATAAAGAAAATCAATAAACCTTTTGCCAACCTTATCAAAAAACAGAAAGAAAAGTATCAAATCCATGCAATTAAGAACAAATAAGGCGAAGTCACAACAGATGCAGCAGAAATCCAGAGGATCATCAATACCTACTTTGAGAAGCTGTACTCTAGGAAAATGGAAAACACAGAAGAAATGGACAGATTCCTAGATATATATGAATTGCCAAAGTTAAATGAAAAAGATATAGAAATTCTAAACACCCCAATTACAATGAGTGAACTTGAAAATGTAATTAAAAATTTACCAACAAAGAAAAGCCCAGGTCCTGATGGCTTCACTCCTGAATTCTACGAGACATTTAAAGAAGAACTATCGTCATTACTCTTTAAATTCATCAAGGAAATTGAAAGGGAAGCAATACTTTCCAGTTCTTTCCTGGAAGCAAGTGTTACTTTGATTCCACAGCCAGGGAAAGACCCAACATAAAAAGAGAACTGCATGCCAGTCTCCCTAATGAATATAGATGCAAAAATCCTTAACAAGATGCTGGCAAACAGAATATACAGGGTCATCAAGATCATACATCCTGACTAAGTCAGATTTATCACAGGGATGAAAGGATGGTTCAAAATACATAAAACAAAAAATGTAATATACTATATTAACAGAGCCAAGGGCAAAAAAAATAGGATCATCTCAATAGACGCAGAAAAAGCATTACACAAAATCTAATACCCATTCATGATAAAAACCCTATAGAAAATTGGAATAGAAGGTCTTTATCTCAACCTCATTAAGGCTATCTATGGAAAACCAACAGCAAACATCATATTAAATGGTCAAAAACTGAAAACTTTTATGATAAAATCAGGAAAAAGACAAGGATGCCCACTATCACCATTCTGGTGCAATATAGCTCTAGAACATTAGCCACAACAATTAGAAAAGAGAAAGAAATAAAAAGAAGAAGGATAGGGAAGGAAGAAGTTAAACTGGCATTATTTGTTGATGATATGTTACTTTACATAGAGGAGCCAAAAAACTCCGCCAAAAGACTTCTAGACTTAAATGACAAATTCAGTAGAGTAGCTGGATACAAGGTCAACACTCAAAAATCAATAGCCTTCTTGTACACAAATAACAGACTCACTGAGAGAGAAATTAGGGAAACAATTCCTTTTACAATAGCATCCAAAAAATGAAATATCTAGGAAACAATCTAACAAAGGAAGCAAAAGACCTCTACACAGAAAACTACAGCATTCTGAAAAAAGAGATTGAAGAGGATATAAGAAAATGGAAAGACATCCCTTGTTCCTGGGTAGGAAGAACCAATATAGTGAAAATGGCCATACTTCCATACTTGCTATATAGATTTAATGCAAGCCAAAAAATTCCAACAATATATTTCACAGAACTAGTGAAAACAATCAAAAATTCATTTGGAACAGGAAGAGACATAGAAGAGCAAAAGCAATTCTAGGCAACAGAGGCATGGCTGGGGGTATTACCATCCCCAACTTGAAACTATAACACAAAGCTACTGTGATAAAAACAGCATGGTACTGGCAATGAAACAGACCCAAGGATCAGTGGAATAGATTAGAAGATGCAGAAACAACTCCAGACATACTCAGCCACTTCATCTTTGACAAAGGTGCCAATAATCCTCACTGGAGGCAAGATAGCCTATTTAATAGTGTTTGAAAACCTGGATTTCAACCTGCCAAAGATTAAAACTAGACCCATACCTATCACCATGCACTAAACTAAGATTGAAGTGGATGAAAGATCTAAATATTAAAAGAGAAACACTAAACTTGCTGGAAGATAAGTTAGGTAGAACACTTGAAGACATTGGCATGGGAAAAGACTTTATGAACAGAACTTCCATAGCATAGGAACTAGAACAAAGAATCAACAACTGGGATCTCATCTTATTAAAAAGCTTCTGCACTGCAAGAGAAACCACCAACAGAGCTAACAGACAACCTACAACGTGGGTAAAAATTTTTAGCAGCTGTACCTCAGACAAAGGACTGCTATCTAGAATATATAAAGAACTGAAAAAAATCAGATCCCCCAAATTTAAACTCCCAGTCCAAAAATGGGCATCTGAAATGAACAGACATTTCTCAGACAAAGAAGTAAAAGTAGCAAATAAACATATGAAGAAATGTTCAACATCAGTAGTTATTGGAGAGATGCTGATGACAACAACACTGAGATTCCACCTCACCCCAGAAAGAATGGCTGCTATCAAGAAATCAACCAAAATGTAGAATTACAAATGCTGGCGGGGGTGTGGGGAGAAAGGAACCCTTCTCCATTGTTGGTGGGAATGTAGACTGGTGCAATCACTGTGGAAATCAGTATGGAGATACCTCAAAGAACTAGGACTAGAAGTCCCATTTGACCCAGCTATTCCCCTGCTGGGTATCCTTCCAAAAGAATTAAAAGAATCATACCACAGCGATATATGTCCACCCATGTTCATAGTGGCACAGTTTGTAATAGCTAAAGCTTGAAAACAGCCTAAGTGCCCATCAACTGGAAACTGGATAAAGAAGGTGTGGGTTTTTTTTTATAAAATGGAGTATTACTCAGCCATAAAGAATGAAAAACTAGAGTCATTTATAGCCAAATGGATGCATATCGAGGCCATACTCTTAAGTGAAATAAATAGGACACACATGTGAAATACTGAATAGTTTCTCTGGTGTGAGAAAGTGCAAATAAGGATTAAAATTTTTAAAATGAAAAATTGATAATTTGAAATAGGAAGAATAGGTCCAAAGAGATAGGGGAATTGGGAGGGGAAGGGGAAAGGAATGAAAGGAAAGGAATAATTATGAGAAAAGGAAAAAATGGAAACAAAGTCTTTGTAAATAGGGAAGGCTAGAGGGGGTGAAGGAAGAACAGAGAATGGGGAAAAAATAAGAACCAAGATACATCATGTACAGGTACCCAATGATAAATATGAACGTATTATATACCTAATAAACAATATATATATACATACATATATACCTAATAAACATTATATATACCAATAAATGAATTTAAGCAAAAAAAAATGGACTTCCAGAATTATTTTAGAAAATGACAAGAACCTTGGGTAAATGTCTTTGAAGTAAGAGAGAGTATTTGGAGTGAGATTAGTGGCAATATGTCTTTAGTATCATAAATATTTTTAAAATATAAACATTCACCATATATTTCTATCATCTTATATATAAAGTTTCTAATTCTGCATGGGTTTGTTGTTGACTATTTTTATTCTACTGTCTTGATATAATTATTTATCCCTATAGATAACACATGACAATTTCATAATTACCCTAGTTTTTAAAATAAGCTTTGATATCTTGAAAGGTAAGTCACCTAAACATATACTTCTTTGTCTACTGCCCTGATACTTTTAGGTTTAAAATTTATATTAACTTTCTATGTCCTACAAAAACCTGTTCAGCAGGAATTTGTTAAGTCTATAGGTCCATTCAAGTAGAACTAATAACTTTGTTACATCAAATCTTTATGCCCACAAAGATGAAATTTCTCTCCATTTAGTTGGTAGCCCATTAAGCATCATTAATGTATCTCAATAAAGCTTTATAAAATGTTATAATTTAATAAATTTATAACTTTCTACATAAAAACCTGGAATATCTTTTTATTATGAGTATCTTTTTTATCTTGAACATCTGTTTATCAGTGAAAAGCATACTTCTCCTTTGCTGAAATTATTTCTTAAAATTGTTAATGTTGAACCTTAAATATCTATTGAGATTATTATAAGAATTTTTTTCTTTAAATATAATCAAACACTAAGATTCAGAAGTTGGCCAGTGGAATAATAAGAAGGAACAAACATAGAAGTGGTTAAAGAAGCAAAATACCATGAATTTATAGAAGATAAAGAAGAAAGATCTTCAAATACTAATAGTGTTCAAGTGTGGTAGATATAACTGCCTCTTGATTTTGTTTCTGACCTTTAACTGCTTACCATTCAATCGTAGATCTTCTTACATCTCTTGATATTGTCCTTTTTGGAATTGGCAAAACTGTTTTTACGTTTTGTTTTTTAAATGTATGTGCTTTGTTAAGATCATGCACCAGTGCTTTTCAACTTACTTAGACAAACAGGTTTCCTTTTCTTAAAGATGACTTCATAATTTGCTTTACTTTTCTTGGCCCAGAACTGTTCTTATGCTCCTGTTTAATAGGAAGGCTTTGATTTTTTTTCTCCTGATAATTTTTCGCAAATAAGAAAATAAAAATTTCAGTAGGTGGTAGCTGCCTACTAATCACAAATACACTTTTCAGCCCTTCACTGGTACTCATTGGCTCTTTAGCATTCTTGTTGTCCATGTGACTTAGTGCCATTATATTGTCTTACCAAAAATAGAACACAAAGATCCAAACAATAAAATGATGACAAAAAATCATCACTGAACAAATGAGCCTATGGTATATTTGGAGTTATATTCACATTGTTTAGCTGTTTAATGCTTTAGTGTTTTGTTTAAAATTTTATTTTTATAGCTTACCACTTATTAAATATACCTCATTGGTATCATAGAATTGCTGCTGTTGTTCATATGGTAAGAGCTCCAGTATCTCAATTCCAATTTCTATAACTGCCAAATTTAATGATTTGCAGTGTTAGTATAGTTTCTAACATTTCTGCCATATAGTAAAAGGTATGAGAGAATGGTTTAAAAAGTTAATTTTTTTTCTTGTTTCTTTCTGTTAGCTAGCTATTCTGGAAAGAATATGTGAGCAGAAATCACAATTCTGTGAATGAGCACTGTTGATATTTTTGACATAACCTAATGGAAAAACACTGAAAAGAATACTTCTAGTAATGGAAATTTTTCAATAGTTGGCTTTTTTCAATTTTTGCCTTGACACTTTTCTTGATACTAGTAACAACTGTAAAATCGTTCAAGTTTGACTGAACTCTATCAGTATGCCATATGTTAAGAACACTCATCATGTTGAGATGCCTATATGATTTATTCTCTCCTTACTTGTAGAGTCTTGTTTGTGTTCTTATTTCAAGGACATATACATTCACCAATATTCATAAAAATTATGGTGACCCAAGTCCAGTAATACTTAGATTTTTTATTTGATTTCCCTATTTAGAGTTGTTTGTATTCATAAAATTTAGCAATTACATTAGTATCAAATTGGAAACAACTCCTTAACCGCTCCACATCCACATCTGTCTTTTGTTTTTAATGGTTGCTCTGGTAGTATATATAAGCTGGATCCACTTCTCTGATTGTTATAAGGCCAAATATACAGAAACTATGAAATTCTCCATAAGGAATTAATTCCTCTTTCTCTATCAACTACAATGATTTTTTTCTAATATCAATGTGATAAAGAATGTAAGACAAAATACTTGGTGGCAGCACTTTAAAATCTACTCAGGGTGGTTCAAAAGGAAAAGTGGGAAAATTTGTAGTTCATCAATTATACCACATTAAATTAGCCTCCATCATTGACTTGGCTCAACAGTCTTCATTTATTTTAATTTATGACAAAAAGGACAGACAAGTATGGGATAGTACCAATGACAGTTGAAAGGAGGGTTTGCCTTCATAATTATAAAACATGCTTTGCTTTTGTAGAATTAAGATGGCATTAAGATAAAGACTTATTGGCCTCCATCCCAGGCTCCTAGGGCAGAGAAGGTGAGCCGGTCCCAGCACCAGGAAGGAAGCTGCCCTGCTGCCATCCCAGGCTCCTAGGGCAGAGAAGCTGAGCCAGTCCCAGAACCCGGAAGGAAGCTCCCCTGCTGCCATCCCAAGCTCCTAGGGCAGAGAAAGTGAGCCACGTGGGCACCAGAAGCAACCCCCCCCCCGTGGAAATGAGAAAACACATAAACAAGCCTCAAAAACAGACTTCCAGATCACCTACAGCAACCCCAAAGGGAAACGAGATGGAATAATCTGATACTCAACCACCTGGACTCTCTGAACTGGCAACAAAAGAGGATCTGGGAAAAATGAAATCAGAAATAATTACTCAGATAACAGCAAAGATTTTGCTCATGGTGCAAGACATGATTAATAAATCTAGAGAGGACACAGATAAAAATATAGAGGATCTGAGGAACATGATGGAATCCCAACACAGGAAACAAATGGAATCCATAAAACACATACAAACAGATTTCCAAGAGATCAAAAACTCCATCGAAAGTCTGCACAGCAGAATGAACCAATGTGAGGATAGAATTTCACATATAGAAGATAAGATTGCAATTAGTGACCAGGAAAAGGAAAATTGCTTTAAAATTGTAAGGGAACATGAGAAAGCAATCCAGCAGCTGCTAGGCGATGCAAAGAAGAATAACATAAGCCTGATTGGAGTCAATGAAGAAAGAGGAGAGAGTGCAGATGACATAAAAAAACTCTTCACAGAAGTGAGGGCAGAAAACTTCCCAAGGAGGGGAAAAGAACTTGACATACAGATAAGTGAGGCATATAGGACTCCAGCTAGCCTTAATCAACAAAAATCTACACATAGGCATATAATAGTTAGGATTCCAGAAATCCAACAGAAGAACAAAATTCTATAAGCAGTGAGAGAAAAGAAACAAATCACATACAAAGGAAAGCCCATCAGAATCACAGCACTTCTCAATGCAAACCCTCAAGGCAAGAACAGCTTGGAGTGATGTATTTTAAGCCCTAAAGGAAAACAGCCTCCAGCCCAGATTGATGTACCCTGCAAAACTATCTTTCAAAATTGATGGAGAAATAAGATACTTTCATGATAAAGAGCACCTCAGGAAGTTCATGAATACCAAGCCGGCACTCCAAAAAATTTTAGACAATACCCTAGGAAAAGACAATGAGGATCACAACCCCAGGAAACCCAGCAGAATGAATCCATTGGGCGTGATAAATTAAATGCAAAGGGGGAGAATCCAACAAAAAGAAAAAGTCATGACAAGGCTTTTAAAACTTTGAACTTCATCTCCCTAATGAGTGTATAATTCAATCTTATTATTGTACTGATTCATATTTTTCTGATTCTAGAGTTGCACACCTTTCCTTGTGCTATACTGGCTATTTATCATCTTCTTATGTCTACATTTTAATTGGGTTGTCTATTAATGAGCTCTAAGAGTTCTTTATATATTCTGGTCATAGGTTATATGCATTGGAAATATGGTCTGTTTAAGGACTACTTTTCATTTTAATGATGTCATTTAAAGTTCTAAATTTTGATGGACTCTCATTTATCAATTTTTTTCTTTTATACATCATGTCTTTTGTATCCTAAGTGGTTCTTGCCTACCCTGAATTCATAAATATTTTCCCTTATAATTTCTTCTTAAAGTTTTATACTTCTGGACTTTCTTATTTACGTTCATGAATCCCTTCAAGTTATTTTCATGTATGGAAAAAAAGGGTTGAAGTTAATTTTTTATATACGGACACCAGGTGTTCTAGTGCCATTTGCTGAAGACACTATCTCCCTCAGCTCTTGAATCAAGTTTATATTCTATAAAATGCTAATGTTAAATAATCTTTCAAAACTCAGTGGACCATATATGTGTGGTTCTATTTCTAGATTCTCTGTTTTATTCAAATGATCTATGTCTTTCCTTACACCAACACTGCCTTGATTACTGTAGCTTTAGAAGAAGTCTTAAAATTAGGTACTAAACATCTTCCAACACTGTTTTTGTTTTTGTTTTTAACTTTTCTAGGTCCTTTGTACTCCTACATAACTTTTAAATTTCAATATCCAATTCTTCATTTATAGCAAGTATACACAGATCTGAATTTTTAGATATACCTTGTGTTTTCTAATCCTGCTAAATTCAAATAAAAGTTCTAGGGGCTCCTAGAGATTTCTTAGTATTTTCTCTGTAGATGATCATTTCATCTACATAAAAAGATTTTGCTTCTGCCGTGCCAATCCTATCCTAGTTGTGTCATTTTATTGCCAGACTATTTTGGTGGGGACTAGGTTTCAAAGTTTAATGGACAGATAAAGAGTAAGCATATCTGCCCTTGTTCCCCACTTGAAGGAGAAAGCATTGTATCTTCTCCATTCATAGAAGGAGGTTTTTTTTGGAAGTATGGAGTACATGTCTTTGATCTGTTGAGAAGTTTCTGTTCTACTTCTAGTCTCCTGATAGCTTTTACCATGAACAGCTGTAAAATTTAGTCCAATACTCTTTCTCCAACTAGTGACAGGATCATATGGTTTTCTCCTTTCCTCTGTTAAAATGATGATTTTTGGGGGTGGATCTTCCAATGCTGAATCAACACTGCCATCCCTATAATAAAACCACTTTCTAAATACTGCCAGATCTGACTTCTAAGAGGTTGTTTTGTTAAACAAATTTCTATCTATGTTCATACTTTTTTCTTCTATTATCTTTATCCAGTTTTAGGATTAGCACAATGTTGAGTTCCTAAAATGAGGGGAGAAGTGTTCGTTGCTTTTTCTGCTTTAATTGTTTGATATAATTTATCAGTTAAAATGTATATGAGCTTGTTCTTGTCATATAGGTAGGTTTTCAAGCTAGGAATATACTTTCTTTAATGGGTGCTATTCAAAGTTTATATTTCCTCCAGAGTGAGTTTCATTAATTTGTCTTCCAAGTTACTTCTTAGAAGTTGTCAAATTTATTTCAAAAAAGATTTTTGTAATATGCTTTCTATATCCTTTAAAATTCTGTAAAATCTGTGGTAATGTCTCCTAGATCTTAATATTGTAATTTAAAAAATGTATAACTGATATTGTGTAACAGAAAGAAAAGGTCTAAAAGAGCAGGGGAATTGGGAGGAGTAGGGGAAGGGGAAAAAGGGAAAGGGAAAAATATGAGAAGAGGAAAAAAAATGGAAACAAGGTCTTTGCAAATAGAGAAGGGTGGAGGGCATGAAGGGAGGGCAAGGGAAGGGGAAAAATATAAGAACCAAGATACTCATGAAATGGTACAAGATGCCAATGATGAATGTAACTGTATTTTATACCTAAAATGTACCAATAAAGTTAATGGGGAAAAAAAGGACTTATTCACCATTGTATTCTTCCAGATATAAATTCTCATATTATATCAGCAATATTTTACAAATGACATTACAAGACGTATCAAGTCTACTCATGACACTGAACAAAAACGCTACAATATTTCTAGTTTGGTTAAAAGGAAGCAAGGGAAATACAAATAATAACCACACACACAGATACCCTGTAAATATTCTTCCACTTTCAACACTTCCTAGATATAAAAGAGTTTTGAAACATGGTTTGGATTTTCTTAATATTTCCTAAATATCAAAAAGATACTTTCATGAAATAAAAGTGTTACTTTAATTAATAATTTAATAACATGTAAAATGAATTGAAAAGTAAAACGCAATCACTTGAAACTGCATTTATACAAGCCTATTCTACCTTTCCAAAATAAAACAAGGAAAAATGATCTATTACTTGGACCATTTATGGCAAATGTGTTATTCCCATCTAGGAAAATCTTTACTGAATGCAGTCTCTTTGATATAGCATCTTTGTGTTTCACTTTTAACTTTGATAGTTGTGTTGAAATCAAAACATATTTAAGTAAACTTCAGTACACACCAAAATATTATTTATCATCAATAATTTAAAATAATGTCATAATGATGTTTAGCACATATAAAATTATAATAGTATCAATTTCTTTGGAAATGCAATATATATATTCAAAACTCAGATTTCTCTGCATAGCTGTTTATATTACTACATATCAACAGTGCTACTTGAATTTTACTTTAAGCAAGATAGCTGTCTGTATTTACTTCCTAAGAGCTAATCTTCATTAGCTAAACAATGCTCAATACTTAAACTCTACCTATAATTATTATCTATTTAGTACATATTTTTATATATTTTCTTTTCTCAAATCATGTATGGATGTATCTGTCATTAATTTATTACTTTAACTATGGACATATTTATAGCCTCAACCAGTCATGAGACAAGTCTGACTTTATATCCAGGTGTAGAAGACACAGCATTTGACTCTGTCAGAAGAGAGGGTTTATGTTTCCTGCTGTTTAGATACATTCAATCACTAAATTTTAAGCACTAGCTTCATTAGCTGAAAGGTAGAATAGCTAACACTACTCACCCAAAATTTTAATGCAGAGAATATGGGCTAATGCAGCTTCCCAAAATTAAGTACTTACAGAACTGCCTTTGTGAATTTTGCAGTACATATTGTATCTACTCATTTTTACATGAATAAGTTTAGTGAGGCATTTTTCTTGGTATTTCAAAAGAATCAAATGAAACCTTACCAATGAGCATATAGTTTAGTGTCATTAAATGTTAAGTATTTCTGTATCACACAAAACCACCTTATTCATCACCTAACATAATATCCTGTATCAATGGTAGTCTGGTTACCACATTTTGGAAAATATTGAACTTGAGATATGAGAAGTTAAATAATAAGATACTATACAAATTTAAGTTATTCATTAGTAAGTGGTTACTCAATTGTATAGCATTTATAAAAATATTTATTGAACCACTCATATTACTAGAGTTCAAAAGAACTTAATTCTTTGTATTATGTACATAAAATTTACTGGGATATATATATTATGAGGGAAAGGAATCTAAATCATTACATACCATTAACACATTAACTGTCTGTATAATAGATACATGTCTTTAATCAGGGCTTTGAATAAAGGAGGTCTAGCCGAGGGTGGACTGACATGGACAGAGAGTAAGAAGGTGAGAAAGTTGAGAATGTAAGCGCTATCCAGAAAAGAAGTAATGTCCAAGTTCATATGGCAAAAGGGAATTGCTGAGAGAGGAAAGTACAGTGATCAATTCAGCATTTCTTACTCTAAAATTTACTTTTGATCTGATCTTGGCCACTATAGGATATGTTTAAAATTGTCACTGCATGCATGCGTGTGCGCGTGTGTGTATGTGTGTGTGTGTGTTGCCTGTGAGGGTGGGAGTGGCAGCAGGAATAGAACTGAGAGATAGTAAAGTGATATCTAGGAAAGAGAAATGTCAAAAGGAAGGAGGCATAGATAAGAAACCAGAACTATGACTGATTTAGGGATTATACTTAGGGTACCATATGGACAGTCATTTGGTACTATGACTATATATTAACAGATAGTCATTTGATTTACATGCTATATTTTCAATTCAGTATCTTTTTTTTTTTTTGACATGTTCTTTAGTGGTAGAGATATAGGGAAGAGGAAATTGAAGGAGAAAAGTTGGCAGGGCTCTGGTTTCCCAAGCCTATCTCACCCTTTCAACTACAGCTTCTTGTTTAGTATTTGTTTTACAATTGGGCTTGTAATTTGATTTGGACTAGGTATATTGAAGTTAATTTTAAAAAGTGTGAAAAACAATTTTCTGTAGAAAAAATGTAAAACAGCTATTGGATGATAGATTTGTCTGGTTCAATAGCTTTGCTAAATCTTAGCCAATATTTGCTTACCTGAAATAGTGATCCATTAGGAGCTATTAGAGTACTGGTAACAACCTGAATGTAAATTCTCACTTCTACTTGCAATAGGATATTTAAAGAGAAATATATGTAAAAATATTTTAAAATAAGTAGTTACCTTACAGCCATTTAAACAGCCACAAAACTATTATTGTACATCATAAAAATGTTGGCAAAATGCTCTTATTTAAATAAAATCTTCCTTTCCTATTCTACTACATATAAAAAAATACAACTAATTTAAGGAAGAATTTTCTACAGCTATTGCTCCTAGGTACATAAATGTATCGAATTTCAATGGTTTTGCTAAGTGCCTTTTTAAGAATATGGCAACTTGGAAGCAATAATGCCTATATAGAGAGACATTACATTTAAGAGAGGCTATGGGCAACAAGGACTCTATCTTGCTCATAGATTATATCTATGGCCAGTGGTGATGCCATACAATGAACAATAAGCACAAAATACCTCGTTCTAAAATATCTACCTTTTTTACAGCTACTATTTTGATTGATTACTATTTTCTACATATTGTATTATATCTTGGTAAATTAAAATATATTGTGAATAAATAAATTTTAAGAAATATATCCCATGAGGTCCTAATGGATCTGTATTTTTCTCTTTTTTTAAAAATTAATTTTATTGGTATATTTTATTGGTACATTTTAGGTATACAATTCATTTAAATTTATCATTGGGTGTTTGTACCTGTACATGATATATCTTGGTTCTTATTTTTTTCCCCATTACCTGTGCGCCCTTCATCCCCTCCGCCCTTACCTATTTACATAGACTTCATTTCCATTTTTTTCCTTTTCTCATAGTTTTTCTTTCCCTCTTTTCCTTTCCCCTTCCCCTCCCTTCACTCCTTCGTCTTTGGACCTTTTTTCTTATTTCAAATTATCGATTATTCATTTTAATAATTTTAACCCTTGTTTACACTATCAGTTTCTCACACTAGTGAAACTATTCGGTATTTACACATGTGGGTCCTATTTATTTCACTTAAGGCCTCAATATGTATCCATTTAGCTATAAATGACTCTAGTTTTTTGTTCTTTATGGCTGAGTAGTACTCCATTTTATTTTAAAAAACCACATTTTCTTTATCCAGTTTCCAGTTGATGGGCACTTGGGCTGCTTCCAAGCTTTAGCAATTACAAACAGTGCCGCTATGAACATGGGTGGACATATATCACTGTGGTATGATTCTTTTAATTCTTTTGGGAAGATACCCAGCAGGGGAATAGCTGGGTCATATGAGACCTCTAGTCCTAGTTCTTTGAGGTATCTCCATACTGATTTCCACAGTGGTTGCACCAGTCTACACTCCCACCAACAATGGAGAAGGGTTCCTTTCTCCCCACAACCCTGACAGCATTTGTTATTGGTTGATTTCTTGATAGCAGCCATTCTTTCTGGGGTGAGGTGGAATCTCAGTGTTGTTTTCATCTACATCTCTCAAATGACAAGTGATGTTGAACATTTTTTCATATATTTGTTTGCTGCTTTTACTTCTTTGTCTGAGAAATGTCTGTTCATTTCAGATGCCCATTTTTGAATTGGGTTTTTGAATTTGGGGGGTCTGATTTTTTTCAATTCTTTATATATTCTAGAGAACAGTCCTTTGTCTGAGGTACAGCTGGTAAAAATTTTTACCCACCTTGTAGGTTGTCTGTTAGCTCTGTTGGTGGTTTCTTTTGCAGTGCACAAGCTTTTTAATAAGATGAGATCCCAGTTGCTGATTCTTTCTGCTAGTTCCCGTGCTACTGAGGTTTTGTTCATAAAATCTTTTCCTATGCCAATGTCTTCAAGAGTTCTACCTAACTTATCTTCCAGAAAGTTTAGTGTTTCTGTCTTAATATTTATATCTTTAATCCACTTCGATCGTCGTTTAGTGCATGGTGATAGGTATGGATCTAGTTTTAATCTTTGGCAGGTTGAGACCCAATTTTTCCAACACCATTTATTAAAGAGGCTATCTTTCCTGCAATGATGGTGATTGGCTCCTTTGTCAAAGATGAGGTGGCTGAGCATGTCTGGAGTTGTTTCTGGATCTTCTAATCTATTCCACTGATCTTCAGGTCTCTTCCTTTGCCAGTACCATGCTGATTTTATCACAGTAGCTTTGTAGTATAGTTTGAAGTTGGGGATTGTGATACCCCCAGCCATGTCTCTGTTGCTTAGAATTGCGTTAGCTATTTTAGGTCTCTTATGGTTCCAAATGAATTTTTGGATTGTTTTCTCCAGTTCTGTGAAGTATATTGTTGGAATTTCAATTGGCATTGCATTGAATCTATATAGTAGTTTTGGAAGTATGGCCATTTTCACTATATTGGTTCTTCCTACCCAGGAGCAAGGGATGTCTTTCCATTTTCTTGTATCCTCTTCGATCTCTTTTTCCAGAGTGCTGTGGTTTTCTGTGCAGAGGTCTTTTGCTTCCTTTGTTAGATTGTTTCCTAGATATTTCATTTTTTTGGATGCTATTGTAAACAGAATTGTTTCCCTAACTTCTCGCTCAGTGAGTCTGTTATTCGTGTACAAGAAGGCTATTGTTTTTTGAGTGTTGACCTTGTATCCAGCTACTCTACTGAAGCTGTCAATTAAGTCTAGAAGTTTTCTGGCAGAGTTTTTTGGGTCTTCTAGGTAAAGTATCATATTGTCAGCAAAAAATGACAGTTTAGCTTCTTCTTTTCCTATCTTTATTCCTTTTATTTCTTTCTCTTTTCTAATTGCTGTGGTGAATGTTTCCAGAACTATATTGAACAGGAGTGGTGATAGTGGGCATCCTTGTCTTTTTCCTGATTTTAGCAAGAAAGTTTTCAGTTTTTCACCATTTAGCATGATGTTGGCTATTGGGTTTTCATAGATAGCCTTAATCAGGTTAAGATAAAGACCTTCTATTCCAATTTTCTGTAGGGTTTTTATCATGAATGGGTGCCAGATTTTGTCAAATGCTTTTTCTGCATCTATGGAGATGATTATATGGTTTTTGTCCTTGACTCTGTTAATATGGTGTATTACATTTATTGATTTACGAATGTTGAACCATCCTTGCATCCCTGGGATAAATCCGACTTGGTCAGGGTGTATGATCTTCATGATGACACTCTGTATTCTGTTTGCCAGTATCTTATTGAGGATTTTTGCATCAATATTCATTAGGGAGATTGGCCTGTATTTCTCCTTTTGGGTTGGGTCTTTCCCTGGTTTTGGAATAAAAGTAACACTTGCTTCCAGGAATGAATTTGGAAGTATTGCTTCCCTTTCAATATCCTTGATGAGTTTAAAGAGTAATGGCATTAGTTCTTCTTTAAATGTCTTGTAAAATTCAGCAGTGAAGCCATCAGGACCTGGGCTTTTCTTTGTTGGTAAATATTTTATTACATTTTCAATTTCACTTATTGTAATTGGGGTGATTTGAATTTCTATGTCTTCTTCATTCAACTTTGGCAATTTGTATGTATCTAGGAATCTGCTCATTTCTTCTATGTTTTCCATTTTATTAGAGTAGAGGTTCTCGAAGTAGGTATTGATGATTCTCTGGATTTCTGTTGGATCTGTTGTGACTTCACCTTTTTCATTCTTAATTGCATTCCTTTTTTTGAAAAGGTTGGCTAAAGGTTTATCGATTTTATTTATTCTTTCAAAAAACCAACTCTTTAATTCATTGATTTTTTTGTATTGTTCTCTTAGTCTCTATTGCATTGATTTCTGCCCTGATCTTTAAAATTTCCTCTCTTATATGAGCTTTGGATCCATTATGCTTTTCTTTTTCTAGGAGCTTGAGGTTCTGCATTAGGTTATTTATCTGAGTTTTCTCTGTTTTCCTAATGTGGGCATTCACTGCTATGAATTTCCCATGTAGAACTGCTTTCATTGTGTCCCACAGATTCCTATATGTTGTACTGGGATTTTCATTTAATTGTAGAAACTGTCTAATTTCTTCTTTAATTACTTCTGTGACCCATTGGTTGTTCAAGAGGGTGTTATTTAGTTTCCACGTGTTTGTTGGGGTTTTGCGGTTTCTTATGTTATTGATCTCCAATTTTATTGCACTATGGTCTGATAAGATACAGGGGGTAACTTCAATTCTTTTACATTTACTTAAACATGTCCTATGGGCTAGCATGTGGTCTATTCTGGAGAATGACCTGTGTGCAGCCGAAAAGAATGTATATTCCAATTTTGTGAGATGGAACACTCTGTAAACATTTATTAAGTCCATTTGTTCAATAGCTTGGTTCAGTTCTAGAATTTCCTTGTTAACTTTTTGTCTAGATGATCTATTTGTGATAGTGGGGTATTGAGGTCCCCCACTACAATTGTGTTAGTGTTTATTTGGTTTTTCATGTCTATTAATATTTGTTTTGTATAGTTGGGGGCATTTGTATTTGGTGCATATATATTTAGGATTGTCATCTCTTCCTCTTGGATTGTTCGCTTCACAAGGATGTAGTGACCATCTTTGTCTCTCTTAATTAGTTTTGGTTTGAAATCTACTTTGTCTGCAAATAAGATTGCTACCCCTGCTTTCTTCTGGGTTCCTGTGGTGTGGAGAACTGTTTTCCATCCTTTTACTTTCACTCTATGAGTTTCTTTTTGAGTTAGGTGTGTTTCTTGTATACAGCATATTGTTGCCTTTTCCTTTTTAATCCATTCTGCCAGTCTATTTCTTTTGATTGGTGAATTGAGGCCATTAACATTGAGGATTATAATTGATAGATATTGATTTATCCTTGTCATGTTGTTTTACTTTTGTTGGCTCTTTTATTTCTTTTTATTCCCCATTTCCCTTTAGTGTCTTACCTTGCCTGGTGGTTTCCCTCTGTTGGGCTTCATGGAGTTGTGGCCTTCATTGCTTTTTTCTAGGATATTGTTTTGAATTGCTTATAGTGCTGGTTTGGTGTTCATGAAATTTCTCAGGTGTTCTTTGTCGTGGAAGTATCTAATTTCCCCCATCGATTTTGAAAGATAATTTTGCAGGATACAACAGTCTAGGTTGGAAGTTATTTTCTTTTAGGGCTTGAAATAATTCACTCCAGGCTCTCCTTGATTTGAGGGTTTGTGTTGAGAAGTCTGCTGTGATTCTGATGGGCTTTCCTTTGTAGGTGATTTGTTTCTTTAACTGCTTGTAGGATTTTGTTTTTCTGTTGGGTTTCTGGGATCTTGACTATTATATGTCTAGATGTAGATTTTTTTTATCATGGCTAGTTGGAGTTCTATATGTCTCATTTATCTGTATGTCCAATTATGTACCTCTGTCTGGGCAGTTTTCCACTATTACTTCTGTGAACAGTTTTTTTATGTCAATTGTGCTTTCTCCTGTTTTTTCATGGACTCTTATCAGTCTTATGTTATTCTTCTTTGCATCATCTAGCAGTTGTTGGATTGATTTCTCGTGGTCCCTTACTATTTTTAAGAAATCTCTATTTTCATGGTCTCTAACCCCAATTCTGTCTTCTATATCTGATAGTCTATCTTCCGATTCCCTTAATCTGCTGTGGATACTTTTAATGGAGTTTTTGATCTCCTGAATATCTGTTTGAATCTGTTTCATGGATTCCATTTCTTTCTTATGTTGAATGATCATAGTTTCCATTTCTTTCTTATGCTGGGTATTCATGGCTTCCAGCATGTTTCTGAGCTCATCTATTTTTTTTATCTGTTTCTGTTCTAGATCCTCTAATCATGTCTTTCACTCTGCTCACCATCTCTGTAGATATGTGGGAGATTATTTCTGCTTTGAATTTTTCTAGAGCCTCATTCATCTGCTTTGTTACTTCCTGTGCTATCAGTTCAGGGTATCCAGGTGGTTGGTTATGGGACTTTGCCATCTCATTTCCCCCAGGATTTACCCTTGGTGGGGTGGAAGTCTGAGTCTGTGCCTTGCTTAAATGTCTTCTCATTTTTGTTTTTGGTACTGTCCTTGGTTTAACTCCTGGGTTGATAGTTTGAAATTGCTTATTGTAGGTATCTTTGTTGCTTGTAATTAGAACCTTTATGGAATGATTGCTTCTCAGAGGTGTCTTCCAGATATAGCTGGTCTTTAAGTTTTGAGTCTCTAATGACTCTAAGGCTATCTCATTTTCCTTATACTAGGAAGGTTCACTGACTAAATCAATAACAACACCTTAGCCCAAGTGATACAATCAGCAACACCATTGCATCAAGTATATCTTTGAAAATGACATTTTGTGGTAGTTATTAATCTATCACCTTTAGCTGTGTGAATTAAATCCAGATCAAGGACCAACCCAACATACAGTGAATAAACTCTTCAATATAACAACTTTACCTTTTGGGATGGGGAGTCAGAAGGGGTTGGGGAGGGAGGGACAGATGGGAAGAAGGACAGGGGAAGGTTAGCAGTGTGGCCAGAGGACACAGGTGAGAAGGAAAAAGAGAATAATAGTAAAATAAAGAAGAACTCCGAATGAGGACCAAAATAGGGACAAAAAGGGAAGATGAACAATGTGGGAGAGCAACAGAGTGAGTGTAAGAGAGAAAGGAAAGAGAAAAGAAAATAGAAAAGAAAAAAAAAGGACAGAAAAACAAATATGTGCAAAGAGTAGGAAAAAAATTAAAGATAAGAGGAGCAAAAGAAAAGAAAAGAGAAAAAAACAAACTATTAATACTAATTTTGGGAATAAAAACAAATGGAGATGTAGGGCCTCTTTCAGGGTATGTCTCTACTATCACAACAGACAACGTGGGTAGCAGTGTGCAGATATAAGTCAATGAGTCTCAGCAAGCTAGTCACAGACCCATGAGATTCAGGCAGATTTCTGGCTGCAAGTCCCAAGTTGAGCTCCCTGTCTTCCTGTAGGGTTGAACTCTGCAGAGTTGTATTGCAGGTTCCAGCTGCCCTTCCCCTGAAGATAGACCCAGTCCTGATGGGAGGTGAAGATGACTCCAACTTACCCAGTACCGTGGTCTGGTGTTCCAGTGTCTTCTGTGTCTTTGTAGTGTGGAACCAGGTGGCTGTACAGAGAAGAGGCCAGAGGAGCGGGGGGGGGGGGGGGGGGTTTCAGTGGATTGTTGCCGGGGCACAGGCCCAGGCCGATTCGGTGTGTTCCGCGTGACTAGCCACCTCGGTAGGGTGTCTGCAGACCTGCCCCCTAATGGATCTATTTTTAAAATGGTGCTTTAAGAGTTTAATATCTGTTGTCAAGTTAAACAATCCCGGGCCCACTAGCTCATAAATGTTACAGAGTGGCCTTCACCTGTAAACATATCCAGTACAAGATGTGCCTAGGGGTTCATGGCTCCTGACCAAAAATTTGTGCACTGCCAACACTATAGGGCAATTTTTCTGCAAGTTTTTGCAATGTCTTGCTTGCTGACCATTGTACTTGAACTTCTGTTAATAATGTAAGAAGTGTTCTGGTTGCAACAAAATACTTAAAGCAGTAAGACTTTAAGGCACCAGTCAGCCTCTCACATTTTAACTCGTGCTCAACTGTTAATAGCTGAATTGCTTTACTATAGCTGAGAGAAATAGTGTGGTAACTGTTCAGGAATTAGAAACTTAAATTGTATAATTTTATTCTGTTCTTTAAAAAGTCCTAGCATACTACTGAGTGAAAAATGCATCATGGGTGAAGTTCAAAATTTTATATTTTGCTTTGGGAAAGATTCCTTTGAATATAACACTAATAGCACAGGCAACAAAAGCAAAAAAAGACATGATATTTTATCAAACTAAAAATGTCCTGCACAGAAAAGGAAATAACAAAATTAAAAGGCAACCAATAGAATACTTGCAAGCCATATATCTGATAAGGATTCATATAAAAATGTATTAAGATATCCTACAGCTCAATATCAAGAAAAAACAAACAAATAAGATTATTAAAATTAGGCACAGGAACTGAATAGACATTTCTTCAAAGAAAACACAAATGGCCAGAAGATAAATGGAAAATGTTCAACATTACCACTCGTCAGAGGACTATAAATTGAAACCACAAAGAGATATCATCTCATACCTGTTAGGATTACTATTATAAAATCAAAAGACAATAAGAATCAAGGATGTAGAGAAAAAAGAACCTTTGTATACTGTTTGCAGAAATGTAAATTGGTACAGACACTATGAAAAACTACAGATTTCTCAAAAAATAAAAATGGAACTATAACTCAATCCAGCAATTCTACTTCTCAGTATACACGTAAAGGAATTGAAAAGAGTATTTCAAAGAGATGCCTGCATTTCTACATTCATTTCAGCACAGTTTATAACAATAATGACCAGGAAACAACCTAGATGTCCATTAATCAATGAATGGATAAAGAAAATGTGCTATATACATACAATGGACTATCATTCAGCCTTATAAAAGAAATAAATCTTGCCATTTGAAACTATATAGACATACCTGGAAGATATTATGCTAAGCCAAATAAACCAGACACGGAAGGCAAATGTTTCATGATACTACTTACACAAGTAATCTAAAAGGATCAAACTCATGGAAGCAGAGAATATAATGGTGATTGCTAGGGGCTGGAGGAAGGGCAGAGCAGTGAAGTAGTAGTCAAAGAGTACAGTTTCTACTGTACAAGACAAACAAATCCTAGATAACTATAGTACTATATATAATGCCTATTATCAATGCATTATATACTTAAAATTTGTAGATCTTATGTTAATATTTATCAAATAAATGTAGCAAAAGGAAACTTATGGATGTGATAGATAAATCTCTGGTATACATGATAATGATGACAGTATTTCATAGATATAAACTTATCTCCAAATTCATCAAGTGTATACATGAAATATGCATAGCTTTTTGAGTATCAATCATAACTCGATGTAGTGGCTTAAAAAAACTATTTTCATTACTCAACAAAGTGGTTGTTTAACTTTTGCTCCAAATGGTCAGGGTTTTTATGAACTCTATTATAGGTATCATGAAAAATGCAAGATAATTTGGATATTGAGTCTATGAGTCTGAAAACTAAACTAAATGGTTCAATTGAAAATGACTATTTGAAATTATTCACGTTTGATATATGCTGTTTTGTCAGTTGACTTTAAATCTACTTATTTTATAAATGCTCACTGAGTACCAACTATTGTGATAAGCATCATAGTAGTAACTAGAGTAAAAAGATCAATAAAATAGAGATTTTGCCTATCTTACTCTTTTTTACTGTCAATACAGATCACCTGAGCCTGGATAACTTATAAAGGACAAAGATTTATTGTTGCAGTTCTGGAGGCCAGAAGTCCAAGGTTGAAAGACCTACATCTGGCAAGGGTTTTCTTTCTTTCTGAGTCATCCTAAGGTGGGAGATAGAAAGGCAAGAAGGTGCCAGATGAAGGAGCAAGTGATACAACTCACCACCTTAAATCTTTCTATACTTGGTATTAAACCATTCAGGAGGGTAGAGACTTCATTAGTTAAATATCCCCCATCAGGCCCCACCTCTCAACACTGTTATATTGGGGATTAAGTTTCCAACACAAACTTTGGAGGACACATTCAATTCATAGCTCTGCCACTTATGAATAGAATTTTGTTATGGTTGCAAAAGGGCAAATTAATGAGGGTTAATGGCAGCTCCTGCCAAACCTTCCCATTCTTCTATGAGGATAAAAGGCAATGCTTTCATACTCAAGAAAAAACAGACTGAGGTTTGTAAATAAACACAGCTGAAGAAATGGTCAGACTCGAATTCTCTAGAACTAAGTCTACAAGGAAGCAGTGCCTTTTGCTAAAAAGAATCATTTGTAGTACTGTATTGTTTTCTTCCTCAAAACACAATGGATTTTCTTTAACTATCCAAACACAGGGATATAGGTGGGTTTTTGCCCACAGTGTGGTATTAATAATTCAAAATTAACACAAGAAGAGCTCTTTCTCCTGAGAAAGTGGAATAGAGACTGTTCAAATAAAAAGAAATGCGAAGCTATTTTTAAAATTATCTAATTATTGCTTTCTCCTGGTGATATCTTACAACAGCAGAAAGTGTAAATTGTAATTATAAATACTGTTTTAAATTTCCTAAGCTTTTAGAAATAAACTCTATGACAAGTCAATATGAAAATAATGAAAAGTTATACCTTATTGCTGGCAATTTTTTATTTTTAATTGAAATAATACAGACATTCATCATTATACAGTTTGTATATAAAAAGCTTTACTTCAAGAAATATTAAATGAGCCCGCTGCAGACAGGCAGGTCTGTGCATGCCCTACCGAGGTCCTGAGTCACGCAGGAGACGCCAAATCACCCCGCTGCAAACAGGCAGGTCTGCCCATGCTCTATGGAGGTCCTGAGTCGCACAGAACATGCTGAATCAGCCCACTGCAGATAGGCAGGTCTGTGCACACCCTACTGAGGTCCTGGGTCGTGCAGTCGTGTGGAGCAAGTCACCCCGCTGCAGACAGGCAGCCACCTGGTTCCACACTACAAAGACGCAGAGGACACCAGACCACCAGACCAAGGTACTGAGTCCCACTCTTCCCGGCCCAGAGGTAGGGGCCATCCCACTGCTCCTGGTCCAGAGGATGGGGCTTCCCCAGTCAACATCCCTCCCGCTGCTCCCAGCCCAGAGGAAAGGGCTTTTGGGCCACCTTCTGTCCCACTGCTCCTGGCCAAGAGGAAGGGGCTTCCGGGCCACCATCCCTCCCACCGCTCCCGGCCCAGCGGAAGGGGCTTCTGAGCCGCCATCCCACTGCTCCTGGTCCAGGGGAAGGGGTTTCCCAGCCACCATCCCTCCTGCTGCTCCCAGCCCACACATGAAAGGGCTTTTGGGTCATCATCCCTACTGCTGCTCGCAGCCCCTGGCCCACCTCACCCAGCTCAGAGGAGGTAATCTGTGCAGGCACTAACAGCCCCCTGGCCCAGCCAAAATGAGAAAACACATAAATAAGTCTCAAAACCAGACTTCCAGATCACCTGCAGCAACCCCAAAGGTAAATGAGATGGAACACTCTGATACTCAACCACCTGGACCCACTCAACTGGCAACAAAAGGGGATCTGGAAAAAATGAAATCAGAAAGAATTTCTCAGATAACAGGAGAAATTGTGCCCCTAGTGCAAGACATGATTAATAAATCTAGAGAGGAGCTCAGGAACATGATGGAATCCCCAAATAAGAAACAAATGGAATCCATAAAACAGATGCAAATAGATTTCCAGGACACGAAAAACTCCATTGAAAGTCTACACAGGACAGAATTTCAGATATAGAAGATAAGATTGGAATTAGTGACCAGGAAAAGAAAAAATACTTCAAAATTATAAGGGAACACGAGAAATCAATCCAGCAGGTGCTAGATGATGCAAAGAAGAATAACATAAGACTGATTGGAGTCAATGAAGAAGCAGGAGAGAGTGGAGATGACATAAAAAATCTCTTCACAGAAATAATGGCAGAAAACTTCCCAAGCAGGGGAAAAGAGCTTGACATACAGATAAGTGAGGCATATAGGACTCCATCTAGCCTTAATCAAAAAAAATCTACACATAGGCATATAATTGGTAAGATTCCAGAAACACAACAGAAGAACAAAGTTCTCCAAGCAGTCAGAGAAAAGAAACAAATCACATACAAAGGAAAGCCCACCAGAATCACAGCAGACTTCTCAACACAAACCATCAAGGCAAGAAGAGCTTGGAGTGACATATTCCAAGCCCTAAAAGAAAACAGCCTCCAACCCAGATTGATGTACCCTGCAAAACTATCTTTCAAAATTCATGGAGAAATAAGATACTTTCATGACAAAGAGCACCTTAGAAACTTCATGAATACCAAACCAGCACTCCAAAGAATTTTACACAATATACTAGGAACAGACATTGAGGATCACAACCCCAGGAAGCAAAGCAGAATGAACCCATCTGGCATGACAAGAAATTAAATGTAATGGGGGAGAACGCAACAAAAAGAAAATGTCATGGCAATGACAAGTCAATACATTTCAGTTATAACCATCAATGTTAATGGTCTCAATTCACCAATCAAAAGAAATAGACTGGTAGAATGGGTCAAGAAGCAAAATCCAACAATATGCTGCATACAAGAAAAACACTTAATTCAAAAGGAAACTCATAGACTGAAAGTTAAAGGGTGAAAAACAATACTCCATGTGACAGGAACCCGAAAAAAGCAGGAGTAGCTATCCTCTTAGCAGATCAAGTAGATTTCAAACCAACACTGATTAAGAGAGATGAAGAAGGACACTACATCTTTGTAAAGGGAAGAATCCAAGAGCAAGAGACGACAATCATAAATATCTACGCACCAAACACTAGTGCACCCAACTATATAAAACAAATACTAATGGACATGAAAAGTCATATATGCACTAATACAATTGTAGTGGGGGAACTCAACACCCCACTGTCACAAATACATAGATCAACTAGACTAAAAATAAGTAATGAAATACTACAACTCAATCGAACTCTTGAACAAATGAACTTAACAGATGTTTACAGAGTCTTCCACCCCACAAAATCAGAATACACATTCTTCTCAGCTGCACACGGGTCATTCTCCAAAATAGACCACATACTCACACATAGAACATGTTTAAGTAAGTGCAAAGGAATTGAAGTTATCCCCTGTACATTATCAGACTATAGTGCGATGAAATTGGAGATCCATAGCAAAAGAAACTCAAAAAATTTCATAAACACGTGGAAATTGAACAACACACTTCTGAATAACCAATGGGTCACAGAGGAAATTAGAGAACAAATCAGACAGTTCCTTCAATTAAATGACAATGACAATACAACATATCAGAATCTATGGGACACAATGAAAGCTGTCTTATGAGGGAAATTCATAGCAGTGAATATGCATATTAGGAAAACAGAATGAGCCCAATTAAACAACCTGATGCTGAACCTCAAGCTTCTAGAAAAAGAAGAGAAGGACAACCCCAAAGCTCATACAAGGGAGGAAATTATAAAGATCAGAGGAGAAATCAATGCAATGGAGACTAAGAGAACGATACAAAAATATCAATGAAGCCAAGAGTTGGTTCTTCAAAAGAATCAACAAAATTGACAAACCTTTAGCCAACCTTGTCAGAGAAAGGAAAGAAAAGGCCCAAATCCATGCAATTAGGAATGAAAAGGGTGAAATTACAACAGACCCAGTAGAAATCCAGAGGATCATCAATACCTACTTTCAGAACCTATACGCCAATAAGATGGACAACACAGAAGAAATGGACAGATTCCTAGATACATATGAATTATCAAATTGAACAAAGAAGACCTAAAAATCCTGAAGAACCCAATATCAAGCAATGAAATTGAAAATGTAATTAAAAACCTATCAACTAAGAAAAGCCTGGGCCCTGATGGCTTCACTGCTGAATTCTACAAGACATTTAGACAGGAACTGCTGCCACTGCTGTTTGAACTCTTCAATGAAATTGAAAGGGAAGCAATACTCCCAACTTCATTCCTGGAAGCAAGCATCACCTTGATCCCCAAAGCAGAGAAAGACCCAACTGAAAAAGAGAACTACAGGCCAATCTCACTAATGAACAGAATGCAGAAGTTTATCAAGAAGATCATACACCCTGATCAAGTGGGATTCATCCCAGGGATGCAGGGATGGTTCAATATACGAAAATCAATTAATGTAATACACTATATCAATAGAGCCAAGGACAAAAACCATATGATTATCTCCATAGATGAAGAAAATGCATTTGACAAAATCCAACATGCCTTTATGATAAAAACCCTACATAAAATTGGAATAGATGGTCTCTACCTCAAACTGATAGAAGCCATCTATGAAAAACCAACAGCCAATATCATACTAAATGGTCAAAAACTGAAATGCTTCACACTAAAATCAGGAACAAGACAAGGTTGTCCACTGTCACCACTCTTGTTCAATATAGTTCTGGAAACATTAGCCACAGCAATTAGACAAGACAAAGAAATAAAAGGAATAAAGATAGGTAATGAAGAAGTCAAATTGTCATTATTTGCAGATGACATGATACTCTATATAGAAGACCACAAGAACTCCACCAAAAGTCTTCCAGACTTAATAACCAAATTCAGTCAAGTAGCTGGTTACAAGGTCAACACACAAAAATCAATATCATTCCTCTACACCAATGACAGACTCACTGGGAGAGAAATAGGGCAAATAACTCCTTTCACAATAGCATCCAAAAAACTGAAATACCTAGGAATCAACCTAACGAAATAAATCAAAGACCTCTTCTCTGAAACCTATGGCACTCTGAAAAGAGAGATTGAAGATGATATCAGAAAATGGACAGACATCCCCTGTTCCTGAGTAGGAAGGATTAATATAGTGAAAATGGCCATACTTCCAAAACTGCTATATAGATTTAATGCAATTCCAATTGAGATCCCAGCAGCATACTTCATAGACCTCGAGAAAACAATCCAAAAATTCATTTGGAGCAAGAAGAGACCCAGAATAGCAAAAGCAATTCTAGGCAACAGAGACATGGCAGGGGGTATCACAATCCCCAACCTGCAACTATACTACAAAGCTACTGTGATAAAAACAGCATGGTACTGGCAAAGAAACAGACTTGAGGACCAGTGGAACAGATTAGAAGATGCAGAAACAACGCCAGACACACTCAGCCATCTCATCTTTGACAAAGGAGCCAAACACCCTCACTGGAGGAAAGATAGCCTCTTTAATAAATGGTGCTGGAAAAACTGGGCTTCAACTTGACAAAGATTAAAACTAGACCTATATCTCTCACCATGCACGAAACTAAAATCAAAATGGATGAAAGATCTAAATATTAAAATAGAAATGATGAACCGGCTGGACCAGAGGTTAGGTAGAACTCTGAAGACATTGGTGTAGGAAAAGATTTTATGAACAAAACCTCAGTTGCCCGTGACCTAGCACAAACAATCAACAAGTGGGATCTCTTCTTATTAAAAGGCTTCTGCACAGCAAGAGAAACCACCAGCAGTGTGAAGAGACAACCCACAATGTGGAAAAAAATCTTCACCTGCTCTTCCTCAGATAAAGGTCTACTATCTCGAATCTATAAAGAACTTAAAAAGATCAGACCTCCCAAATTTAAAGACCCAATCCAAAAATGGGCATTTAAAATGAACAGACATTTCTCAGACAAAGAAGTAGAAATAGCAAATAAATACATGAAAAAATGTTCTACATCACTGGTCATTCGAGAGATGGAAATGAAAACAACGCTGACATTCCACCTCACTCCAGAAAGAATGGCTGCTTTCATGAAATCAACCAATAACCAATGCTGGCGGGGCTGTGGAGAAAGAGGAAGCCTGCTCCACTGCTGGTGGGAGTGTAGACTGGTGCAACCACTGTGGAAATCAGTATGGAGATACCTCAAAGAACTAGGACTGGAAGTCCCATTTGACCCCGCTGTTGCACTGCTGGGGATCTTCCCCAAAGAATTAAAAGAATCATACCACAGTGATATATGTGCACCCATGTTCATAGCAGCACAGTTTGTAATAGCTAAAACTTGGAAACAGCCCAAATCCCCATCAACTGGAGAATGGATAAAGAAAATGTGGTTTTTTTAATAAAATGGGAGTACTACTCAGCCATAAAAAATGAGAAATTAGAGACATTTATAGCTATGTGGATGCACATTGAGGTGATACTCTTAAGTGAAATAAATAGGACACACATGTGTAAATACCGAATAGTTTCTCTGGTGTGAGAAACTGAAAGTGTAAATAAGGACTAAATGTATAATAGGTAATGTGAAATAGGAAGAAAAGGGGCAAAGGGGAAGGAAATGGGAGGGTTAGGGGAAAGGATAGAAGGGACTAGGATTAATATGAGAAAATGAAAAAATAGGAACAAAATCTTTGTAAATAGAGAGGAATGGAGGGGTTGAAGGGAGGGCTGGGCAAGGGTGAAAAATAAGAACCAAGAGAGAATATGTAAAGGTGCAAATTTCCAATGATGAATGTCATTATATTGTATACCTAAA
The DNA here is from genome assembly GCF_053883595.1 of Heterocephalus glaber. NCBI lineage: Eukaryota > Metazoa > Chordata > Mammalia > Rodentia > Bathyergidae > Heterocephalus > Heterocephalus glaber. Next base: position 68,657,780 of record NW_028258320.1, read on the forward strand.
ATGTACCAATGATTAGAATGAATAATCGATAATGTAAAATAGGAAGAAAAGGTCCAAAGGGGTAGGGGTAGTGGGAGGGGCAGGGGAAAGGAAAGAAGGGAAAGGAAAAATGATGAGAAATGGAAAAAATGGAAATAAAGTCTTTGTAAATAGGGAAGGGTGGAGGGCGTGAAGGGAGGGCTAGGAATGGGGAAAAAATAAGAACCAAGATGCATTATGTAAAGGTACAATTCCCAATGAGAAATGTAATTGTGTTGTATACCTACAATGTACCAATAAAAGAATTTATTACAAAAAAGAAAGAAATATTAAATAACTACATAAGGAAACATTGTATAATTAAATTAAATGTTAAATGTATATAGGTACCATATCACTAGATTTATTAAAAGCCTAGTCTCATATAAAAATAAAGACAGGAGTTTTAAAATCAGAAAATTAAACATGGATAATATTCAAAGAAAATATTCAATCTATTGCAGCAAATATGATATTTTGTAAAAATATCTTCACATTCATTAACAATTTCATGTATATAAAGACTATCTCTGAGGTAAAATATCATCTATAAATAGAGGCTTATTTAAAGTTATTTTGGCATAAGATGAATTACCTAAAAGGATAATTCTCATAGTTTGGATTTCATAGACTGTTGAAGATGAGAATAATTTTGCTTTTAAAAAACTAAATGCTTATTGTATGCTAGAATTATTCTACTTGTCTTAGATGTACTATGTAACTTTATCTTAATAATGATACATGAGATAGTTGCTATTGGTATTCCTACTGTACAGTAGGAAGAGAAAATTTTTCCATAAAAAGGTTAAATAATTTGCCCTAAATCAGAGGTAGTAAACAGCAGAGTTGATGTTTAAAGTAAATTTAAATATGGGAAACTGAAAGAAATTCTAAAGCTTTTATTATGTTATCAAAAGTGTATTTTTCAAAAATCACAATTTTATAATTATTTCATAGAAGACTTCTGAATCACAACACAATTGGAAAAATTACAAGAATTAAATGAAGTTTATTTTGCTTAATGAAAAAGTTTATCCTTATTTTTCTAATTTTAGACTGAAAATGTAGTCATAAACCAGTACTTCCCCATGGATTCAGGTTAAAAATTGCTGATATACTCCAATGTAGCTAGTTTATAGCTGTCCATTTCTTATGAATTAAACATTATTATAATAGGAACATTTTTCAGTAACATTATACACACATAGACACCTCAAAGTCCTCGCAGGTGTTCATTGCCATGCTACATGTTCAAGTTGGAACATATCCTCAAATGAATTGATATCAAAAGGCCTGTGATACATTATTTTCTCTAAATAGCTTATGAAGTAAATATATAAAATATACTAATGAAACACTGCATTGCCCAAATCTAGGAAGATTAAATTAGAAAAAATTCCAGATGATCATCTCAAAATCTAATTGAGGTTAAATGAGTGAACACATCAAAAGATGTTTAATACACTTTTCATGTAAAAATGTTAGCTCTGTTCTTCTTCCCATACATCTTGCTTTCTTGCACAGTTTGTTTCAATATGAAATGAGTATTTATATTAATAATCTAGAGATTTTCACAAATAGCCTATAGGTACTGAGGGTAGAAATTATAATTTCCTTATGGATAATGAAATTAATATCAAATTTACTGGTAATAAATTCATTACTAAGGTAGTTTTTAAAAATCATAATAGTAATTATGTAAGTGACAGTATCTTTCTTTTTGATCTTTCTTTTAGGAAGCTCAGAGCCATATCTAAAATTTAACAGTTGCATGTTTGTTGGTCCAGAATTCCATGAAATAATAGAAAAGATATTTAAATATGGAATAATTTATATGTTGGTAGAGTATGTTTAAGATTTCTTTCACTAATTTCACAAGAGGAGATTTGGTGTCTTCCAAAATTGCCTACATTTTGAGGAGAAAAGGACTCACCAAGAAGCAAAAAAGGAAAAAAACCCAACAATTCACTCATTTTTGAAAGCTTTGTTTTGAACTGTCAAGCAACTTATACATTGTCTGAATACATGACAATTCACAAACAACTTGCATCATTTCATGGTAGTTGAAGGTTTTGGAAATATATGCCAAATAAATCTTCCAAATAAGGTATAAAAATACATGCCCTGGTAGCTGTGAAGACATTTTACACCTTGGATTTAGAAATTTACCCTGGAACTCTGCCACCAGCTCTTTATTCATGTAGTAATAAACTGTATGACACTGTGAACAGACTTGTTGTACCTATTTCAAATAGTAACTCAAATGTCACATTTGACAATTGATTCACAAGTTACTTATTAATGTTACATTTGCTAAAAACAAAACAAACAAAAACAACACCAGTTCACCAGCATAGGAGCTATTCACAAGAAAAAAGTTGAGATTCCTGAAAAAACTTGCAAGTTCACAATAGAGAAATGTATAATACATTCTTTGGATTTCAGAAAGACATAACATTGGTCTCCTGTACAGTGAAAACGAAGTAGTATTGATACTGTCAACATTACACCATGATGATAAGATTGATAGTGAAGCTGGACATGGTGGTGCTTGCCTATAATCCCAGCACTAGGGAGGCTGAGGCAGGAGGATCCTGTGAGTTCAAAGTCAGTCGGTGCTGCATGGTGAGTTCCAGGCTAGACAGGACTACATAATGGTGAAGAAAAAAAAGTAATATGATACGATCAACATTACACCATGATAAGATTGATAGTGAAGCCAGGCACGGTGGTGAATGCCTGCAATCCTAGCATTTAGGGGGCTGAGACAGGAGGATTCTGAGTTCAGGGTTAGTCAGTGCAACATAGTAAGCTCAAGGCTAGCCTGTATTATGTATGGAGACCCTGTCTCAAAAAACCAACCAAACAAACAAGCAAACAAAAAGATTCATAGTGCATCCTCAACACAAATGAAGCCAGAAATGGTCACATTTCACAACATAGTTAAAGGCAGAGTAGATTTTTTGACATGTTATGCAGCAACTATGACGTCACTTGAAACATAAAACGTTGGCCAATGGTTGTTTTACTGAATTCTAAACATGTCAGGAATAAGTAGTTTCATAGTTTACAAAGAAAGTAAAAGCACAAAATACCACAGAGAAATTGTCTTAGAGATTGGGACTAGAATTGACAACAGAGGAAGAACAATATATATCTGCCCAAAGAACTCTGCCAAAGAATTCTGGAGCAGATTAATGAACAGACAGGTGAAACATGATAAGACCTTCCTAAGAAAACATGAAGATTAGCAAGATGTCAAGTATATCCTACCAAAGAACACAGGAAAACAAAACACATGTGCTATCATTTTAAACAATATTTGTGTAGGGAACATGCTATTCTCATGTGTGAAAACTGGCTTAGGTGTGATAGTTGAAATAAAGATTACTTTGGTGGTAGAGCTTGATTTGTATTCTGATCGTAGTTCACATAGGAATTTATATGTTGTTATTTTTTAGATTTAATAAGCAAACAAACAATTGATGTAGAAAATGTTGATATTTATTCTAAATGCTCAGTATAGTATTTGATATTTTATTTTACTGATATTTCATTTTCCTGCTAAGTGCACATTGTATAATATAATGGGAAGTTCCTCACAATAGAGGAAGACAAGAGAAGTGACAAATATGGCCTGCCAAACAGGAAAAGAAAGCTATGCACACATACTGTCAGAATAAGTGAGGCTTGTGTATGGATCGTGCTGTTGTCATGTGTGAAGACTGTGTTATGTGTGAAAATTGAAGCCAAGATTACTTCTGTGATAGAGTTTTGCTTATATTTTTATTGTAGTTCACATAGGAAATTATATCTGCTGTTATTTTTTAGATCTTGTAAGCAGGTAAACAGTTGAGGTGGAAAATGTTGATGTTTATTGTACACATCACTACATATTAAAATTTTAACATTTTATTTTGATATTTTATTTCCCTGTGAAGCACACATTGTTTGATATAACACTCATAAAATTAAAATTAATAATTCATCAATAGAAATGCTTCTAAAAAGTAAACCCCCATATTGCTCCTTTAAACAAAATTTGGCATGATGCCCCCAGTTTTAAAATGTAATTCCTTTAAAGATCTCTTGAAGAAACTGAGAATTAGAGGTCTAAGGGCTCCTAGCAGCTCCCAGCTCCAACTGTGCTGTTCTGGCAGAAGGAGACTATGCTATGTAGGTTAACTAGATCCTCTCACATCATAATCATCTTCAGCATCACATTTGTTATTGTATTCTGTGTGCTTACTATATAATAGGTACCTTTCTAAGCAACTGAGTCACATTCTCACAACAATGTATGAAATACATATTCTTTTTTCACTACTTTAACAGATTGGGAAACAAAGAATCATAAAGGTACTTCTCTCAATTCACACAATGATTAAGTTATGGAACTAGGAGGTGAGCCCTTTATTTAGTTTACCTAACTATCTAATCGTAGAGAATAGAAAGGAAAACACACTGCTAGAATGGACTTATTGTTCTCACTGTTAGAGTAAGAACTGCTGTTAGACAACACGTCATAGAAAATCTTTTTAAATATCATCATAACAGTGAAAGGCTGCATAATTTCTTTGATCATTAATCAAATCCTTGCATTACATTTCAGAACCAATGTATAGTAAATCTTATGAAGAAAAGATTTCACATATCTTTTATATGTCACTTTGTCCTTTACACAGCAAAAACTATAATTATCAATACAAGCTGGAGTAGTGGTGCCCAAGAGATGGAAGTGAGGAGTGCATTAAAGATCACAGAAACTCTTCTACACATGTGTATCCACCTAAGTAAACACGTGGGAGTGAGCGGCCATGAGGAAGCCAGTAGGAGAGATATCTGTGTAACTTAACAGACTCTCCTCAGTCTATTATGGCACAAGGGCTACTGAGTAACAGTCAACCAGCATGAATGCCCTCTCAAGAGAGCTCAGTCCCCTGATCCAGGATAAACACAACCCTTTTATCACACAGAGAAAGACCAGTATACAGTAGTAGTTAGAAATATGGCTCTTAGAGCCAGATGGTTTGGGTTTGAATAATAGTCCTGTTTTAGTTGGGTGGACTTAGGTCAGTTGTCAAACCTGATACCACCAGTTTTACCATTTGTAAAATGGGGACAATAATTTTATTACCGCACAGGATTATTAAGGGAAATGAATGAAATAATCCATGTAAAATATTTAGATGATACTGCAATGAATAAAATTATTATTATTCTATTAATCTATTAACTTTTCAAGATCTTAGCCTATAATTAACAAATGACATAGAAGACCAAAAAATCCAATTTCTTTATGATCCTATTAATTAAAATTCAATGCTATATTTTCAGTTCTTCAACTTTGTATTTAAGAACGGTATAGTCATCATAATCCTATCCTTAGTTCTTTAGAAACTCATTACAAATGTCTGGAAAGAGGTATGCAATGTAAACTTTAGTGATTTGCAAAGGCACATCATTCAGAGACTGCCAATTAAACCAAAAGCACATGTGGCTTCAAATCTGTATATACTACAGGTATCAATCATTTCTCCTGAAAAACACAAAAAGTGCAATATAGGGACAGACAAGAGTCCAGCAGTCAGCCTGTACGTGCTCCAAGCATTTGCCAGCTAGAGAATAAGAAATTTATATGACTATCTCTGCAAAGCTCCAGGATACATTTTGAACACCACTTCTTACTGACAATCTATATCCTATACACAGAGCTACTGCTTAAATATAGCTTTCTTAAGATTACTTTATAATTTTTTCTATATCATTCTTTAACCAGTTTAGTAAGAATATTACTAACCCACTGAAAACAGAATTAATTTTATCTAATATTAGTCTTTCAAGAATACAGAGACAAATTCTTAGTAGCTCTGGAACTACAGGTTTGGCAAATACATATAATGTAGCCTTTTATTTATGTATACTTTTCATAACTTTATATACTTTAATAGTTTTCTCTGTGGGAGAGTCTACAGTGCTCATCACCTATTTTATATGTTCTGCTATATTTACTTGGCGCCTTACAATTAGGTAGGGCTGGATGACTAATTCTATGTAATAAGCTGTGAGTGGGAATGACATCTATTACTTCCAGGCAGACGTAAACTCTTCACGCAGTCTCTTCATCTACTTTGGTGACCAGTGAGAATCTAGATGTGAATCTTTTGTTAGCATAGGTCTCTCAATGGTTGTGTGGAAAATAGGCCCTTTGCTGATATGCTTTAAACATTAGATAAGGGTGAGAAATAAACCTTTCTCACATAAGCCAAAGAAATTTAAGGTTAACTTGTTATCACAACATAACTAGGATTATTTTGATTGATCCAGAAAATGGTGCCAGGAACACAGTGCTGCTGTAACAAAAACCTTCTAAACTATGTGGCACTGGCTACAGTCAGATTGTTGATTTAGGAAGCTGGATACAAAGCCATCCACGCCATACCAGGCAAAACAACTGTGTAAAGGTTATTGTTCATAAGTTGGAGACAGAACATGGGCAGATCATGCACTTATGAGCTGATTCTTTAATGGAAGATATTCTAAAACTATTATTAGAGTTTGTTAACAATATTTTTGCAGGGTATTCAGGAGGGTCCTTTCACTAAGATATAATTTGCAATGAGACATGAAACAGAATAAAGAGAATCTAAAAATTTGAGGCCCTACAAACTGGAAAAGCTAACTTATGTGGACTCTATAAACAGGAAATAAAGCTAAGGAAGACTTTGAGTGACAAAAGTCCATTAAAATTTAACCTGTGTCAAAGATAACATTGCAGGTGTAGGCTTCATGTATATAAAAATTGGTGAGTTTATTATGATGTCTCAGGGAAAATATTAAATTAAGGAAGAAGCATCCTAAAAATATTTCAACTGGATAAAATAATTCAAGGTAAAGATTAGATTGTAGATTTAGTTTCCACAAGAGTCAAATGTTCTCAGTGAAACCAACATTTTAAGTCTAGAGAGTGTGATATGGAAAAAGAAAGCAAAGCAATACAGCAGATGGGAGAATTATGTCACTAAAAGAAATGTGAACAGGGTTATTGGCATGTGAGATTCACTGTAATAAAATAAATAGGAATACCTAGGGTTTTTTGAGGAGCTTTTCAGCCAAAGGAATCACAAACCTGTAATAAAAACTACTGTTACTATTCAAGACTTAAAATCACACTTTGTTTACTGACTTTCCTTACACAGGAAATGAGAAGACTCGCAGTGCCAAAGTAAGGCATGTTTCATAGTATTTGTGTGGCCAAGGGTGACAAAAGGAATGCAATGCCTGAGAGGGCTTCTAGGGACATGAGAAATAGCATGGAGGGCCTTTTCCACAGTCAGGACTCCTCATCCTCATGACCACTGAGCAAGGTATTTTAAAAAAGCTCACAGAGCAGTACCTACTGTGTCTGTGCCATCCCTTCCACTTGGGAAGAGTATGCATTTTGTCTATCCTGTCACTCTTCTAGCACTGTCCATAAGGTATGGAGTGAGCATATACATTCCATTCTTTTATTAGTTCATCAGTCTCATGATTAAGAAAGCCAAATAGAAACCTATTGCAGAGATTACATCAGATCAACAATTACCTATACCTGAGCTACAGTGCTTAGAAACTGAGTTGTTTAACCTTGCTAGCATCTGTGACATCTGACATCCTTAATGATAGCTATGACATACATAACATATATGTATTCACATGTAACATAAAATATAATTTCCTTTTGTGAGAAGATAGATAATTCAACTGTAAACTCTTGTCTTCAATGTTATACGATCTTTGTAAGGATAATTATATGTACTCAAATGATATTGAAAAGAATTATAAACTATCTGTTATCAGAGAAGCCAGAATGAGTTTCCCTAATGAACAGAATGGTAATAAAAGAAAATGTAATTACAATTTATTTTTCTTTAGAGGGCTTAATTCATTTTAACTTCACCATTTAATATTCTTTTTCTTTATATTAACAAAAAATGGGAGAGTTTATTTCATAATCAATTTTATTAAAAAAGTTCACAGTTTATTTCTTAATCTATAGAGATTGGTATTTATTATTCAATTGTGATTTTATTGAAACTCAAATAATAAAAAGCTCCTTAATTGGTGTGAGTGTATAGTGGTATAAATTTGTTCTTAGTATGATACAATATTTTAGCTTGATATACTTGAAGAAATTCACATAAAATAATACTTAGTAAAAGCCAATAAACGTACTTAAATTATCTTTTATATCACATTCATTTACTGTTATATAAATGAGCGAATGGTAGTTCTTGTACTTTGGTCACTAGGTTGCTTATTTCTTTACAGCAGGCTAAGAAATGGTAGTAGTGGGCTGGGGACTTAGCTCAGTGGTTTTGCTCAAGCCTGCTGCACAAGCACAAGGACCTGAGTTTCATCCCCGGTACCAAAAAAAAAAAAAAAAAGAAAAGAAAGGGTAGTAGCTTCAATGTATACCACTACCAACCTCAAAGTTTTACACACCCATTGTTTTAAACATGGTCCAAAGTAAACAGATCTTTAGCCACTTAGAGCTGGCCTGCTTCGCATACCCCACAAATCAGTGCCTGATCCATCTATTGATCCCAGGGTATAAATAAGCACTGTGCTATAAATATCCTCAGCCACTGAAACCCTTAGGAGTTTTCTCAGAGACTCACTGTGTTTCTTCCAAGGAACATCAACTAGAGAACTAAGCCTCATTTTTTCTACCTCTTTCCTGGAGAGTGTCCTTGCCATTTTCCTCTTTTGAATGGTGGCTCCCACATGGGAGTGTTTGGTAAATCCATGAAATGAGGGACGTAGGCATGCAAAACTGTCAAACTGGTTCCAAACTAAAGCTTATGTGTGTGACTGCCACCTTGTGGTCATATCTTTTCCTTCGTCTAGATCACAAATTTGTAGAACCTCTCATATTTACAGCATTTATCCCAGGAGACTACATACACATATCAATGATACTTTGTTAACTTACTTTCCTTTTTTCACCCATTCATGCATGTATTTATTCAACATATATTAGCCAAGTGCCAACCATATGTATGACAGAGCTGGGTGCTGAGAAAATGAAGAGAAGTAGAGCAACATCTGTCTCCTGTAGTGTCACATCACCTGCGGTTTCTGAGGTTTCAGTTTTCCGTGGTTTTAGTTTCCTGTGATCTCAATTGTCAGAAGTCAACTATCATCCAAAAACACTAACTGGAAAATTCCAGAAATAAAGAATTCATCAGTTTTAAATTGCGTGCCATTCTGAGTACTGTGACAAAATCTGTCATCCTGTTCCATCTCACCTGGAATGTGAGTCATTTCTATGTCCAAAGTATCTACACTGTATATTCTATTGGCCTGTTAGTCACATAGCCGCCATCTTGATTAATAGAGCAACTGTCATCACAGTGCTTGTGCTTAAGTAAACTTTATTTTACCTAACAATGGCTCCAACATGCAAGAGAGGTGGTAGAGGTAATTTTATTACAGTACATTGTTTTGATTATTTTATTTTAGTACTAATTTTTAATATCTTACTATACTTATCCTACAAACTGAAATTTATCATATCGATGTATATAAAAGTATAAAAACATGGTAGACAGGGTTTGGGACTACCCAAGATTTCAGACAACCATGTGGGTCTTGGGAAATATTCCCTACGTGTAAAATAAGACCACTATATATGCTAGTAAGACAGTCAGAAACAAAAATAAAGAATTACAGCAATGGGATAAGTACTATAAAAAGTATGAACCAATATCTGTAAGAGTTTCTACTTGCTTTAACTAAGATATTTGTCATGGGTATGATAGAGAAAAATAGGAAACCCATAAATAAATTCAATATTTATACATATCTGACATGATAATCTCTGTGAGCTCCTCCACCCAGCAGGTGGAATAAGTAACCTGACATTTGCTTCACTTACCCTCTTTCTTATCTTCATTACTATACTTTATCTTAATTTCCCCTATCCTCTATATGCTACTTTTCTCGTGATTTACATTCCAAGACCCCTAATGAATGCCTGAAACTTTGGAGAGCACCAAACCCTTTAATTTAATACCTTTGCCATTTTAATTAAGCATATATCATGCACCATGACATCATTTTTGCAGTTTAAGGTGTGACAACAAACCTATAACAAATTTCTTTTCCAGTCTTCAAAATTTTGTGGACAGAAAATGTGGTTTCCTATTGTATGTTTTGATATAAGATTTTTGCTTCCCTTAAGGATTTTCAAGTTTTCTCTTAAAAGGAGCACTTTATGGCTTCTCTCTGTCATACTTGAATTGTCAGCATCACTACTCTTGTACTTTGGAGCCATTATTAAATAAAATAAGGGTTCTTTGGACACAAGCCCTATAAAACCTTAACACTAAGTCTGTTAACCCAGACAGCTATTAAGTGACTAGTGCATGGGGACTGTATACAGCATAAATACACTAGACAAAGAGTAAGACTCATCACACTACTCAGAATATTATACAATGTAAAGCTTATGAATTGCTTATTTCTGGGATTTTTTATTCAATATTTTCAGACAGAAGTTGACTTTAGGTAATTGAAATACTGGAAAACAAAACAATGGATAACAGAGGGCTGCCATGTTTTTGCTTTCTATAGACTTTTCTTTATAAAAATATTTGTAGTGACATAAATCAGTATATAAAAATTTCAAAATTGTGATCTTCATGTTTATTGAAACACACAAAATGTGTGTAGTGTGTGTATGTTCATTATATATGACCTGGAGTGCATATATGGCTGACCTGGAGTACACTTCAGGTCATATGTAGTGAACCTCCCTGCCTTTTGCTCATTTGTAAAATGAGACTGCATGAGGCTTAGAATTATTAAGATAACCAAATAAATAATTCTACGGGATGTTATGTGTAAGAGATACTACAAACTGTGAAGCCAAGTTATTGCTGAATACATACGTACCTTCGTAAATATGTTAACTATTTCCTTTAATGGGTCAAACTATGTACAATGTTTTTGAAAAAGATTTTTCCCAGGTATAACAATGATTCTTTTGTTTTAGTAACTGTTTTGTGCATTATGAAATTCTTTCCTTATTGTTACTATGCACGGTTTCACATGCTAGCATAAATTTTATTTAACATTAAAAATTATGTGTAGGAAATTATAATTCAATGCACAGTTAACTTTTTGTTATTGAGGAAGAGTCACTGAATAGATTTTCTTTTCAGAATGATTGATGTGCAAAATTTTAGTCTCAAGTTAGTAGGAACAACTAATTAGCTTTTTAACTTTCTTCTGTGCTTAAAGTATTGTCACAAGAATTGGCCCTGAGGCAGCTCACCAGTGGATCTTAGTGGGACTTTGATTCACTGATACTAGCTTACTAAGATTCTACATTATCCAAATTATTTAACTCTGAGTCAAACATTCTTCCCTTATAAGTATAATAATAACCTATGTCATAAGGATGTTATGAAAATTAAATTGAATAATATATGTAAAGAAAGTGCATGACCACTGGACACATAGTTAACACTCATAAATGTTAGCCATTATAACATTATTAATGATATCCACCCAGATATGTTACCACAGTGGGAACCATAGAACTCCTATGGCCTTTTGCATTTTTCCATTTCTATTTGCTGTAATAAAAAAGCTGTGGAGAAAAAAATAAAAAATGAACCTTGGAAGTTAATATGCTTCAAGGAATATCTGTTAAGAGAAGCTTCATTACCTTGTATTTCTAGAGAAACACAAACATAAAAATAAGAAACACAAACATAAAAAAGCTCCCCCAAAATCTACCTAGTTTAAGAAGATAAATAATAAGGTGCATGACAGAAAATAAGATTGTCAATCAAAAACTGATGAACTTTCCATTACATTTGTTTTACACTAAATGTTTATATTTTAATTTCCAACTTTTATTGGACTTTAAAAGTCAGACTAGGTCATTTATGTAACTAAATTCATCTTAATTTTCAATATATAATAATCTATACATAGAAATTAAATTTATTTATTTAAAAGCATTATTAGGATTAAATCAATAAACAATCAATCAACTTTATACAGCAAGCTTAGATTCATGAATCCTATACTTTACAGTATATTTATGATATTAAACCATGATCATGTGTCAGGCCTTTTTTTTCTACTCATTTGAAAAAGCAGCCTTCTTTTTACAATAGTAAAGTCAAAGGACAGTAACTGGAAGCCCATTTTTAGCTATTCATATTTTATCAATTTTTCTCTTATACTGTTGAAATCCATGATACATCCTTGAACATATGATGCAAGTGTAGTTCTATATGTACTGTTCAACTCAGATTGGTTCAATAAATACTTACTGAATGTTTACTGTGTAACAAATTTCATTCTAGGTGGTATGAAGAATTCCAAAATAAATAAATAGCCCTGTTCTCAAGGAACCAATGGTCTAGTGGGGATGGAATACAAAGACCTGGACACAACCCACTGAAATTTCATAACAGAAAATTATCATGTTTGATGAGACCATTAGGAAACATTTGCATGAAGAGGTAATATTTAAACTAGTTTCTAGAGGGTGGGTAGAATTTTAATGAATAGAAATAATTTAGGTCATTTTAGGCAGTTACCAGCATATGAAAAAAACTCACAAAAGTCTATAAAGACTGGCCATTTCTTAAGAAAATATAGTTTCTGGTGTGGTTGACGTGTTCTAGAAAATAGTACATGTAGAATGAATAACATCAAATTTGAAAGGTGTAGTATTCTCGGTTACATAGTTGCATTATTAGAGAAGATCTGTTCTGGAGAAAATCTGCAAGTGTGCAAATAAATAATTGTTTAGAAAAAAATCACCATAAGACTCTGAACCCTTTGAAAGCTGGGACTTCATGTATTCATCATTCAGAAGACCTACTTGGTAAATGGTAGGAGCTTTTTACGTGTTATACTGTATCTAGATGACTCCCAAGAGCCTCATGTGTTCATAGGCAGAGCTTTTGGAAGATGACTGAACTACAGAAGCCCTACAGTTAATTTACTGTTGGGAGGCAGGCCTTGCAGTGGTAGGTGACTAGGGGTGTGACTAGGAAGGGCCTATTTCCCTCCCCGGCTTCTCACTTTGTTCTCTGCCTCCTGTATGCCACGGAGTGAGCAGCTCTCTTTTGACAGTCCCTTCTACCATGCCTTTGTGCCTTGGAGTCAGCCAACTATGGACTAAAAATATGAGCCTAAATAAACTTCCCCTTCTTTTAGTTGTGGAAATTGTGTTCTAGTGACATGACAGTGACGAATACAGAGTTCCAAAAGTATAACATATGAATGAATAAGTAAAATGGAATAACGAAAAAGCAAGGATAGTGTATTTCTCAAGAATAAGCTAGTCAGAAAAATAATTCCAAAGTTGTGGTGGCTTGCCATAATGTTTATTCACTTACACCACATGTATAACAGGTTGGTAAGGTTTTCTATTCCATACAGTGACTTCAGGACCCAGGCTACCCATATCTCTGACATCTGAAATATTACTGTTTATTTATTCCTAATATCTTCTTTTATGGTTGAAAAAGACATTTACTATGTTGCTCACAGCCTATACTTCAGGATTAATTACTTGGCCCCAGTTAACTGTAAAGAGCCTGAGAAATGTGGGAGAGCAAATAGAATATTGGGTGAGCATTAGTGTCTCTGCCACAATAAATCATTTTGGCCATCAAAGTTCCCTTTTATTTCTTCTTTACACAGAAAATACTTTTCTTATAGGCCCAGAGTTTGGTCTGGGATGACTTGCCAGTTGGAGCTAGTTGGATGCATCAGCCATAGTGCCTAAATGTGGGATTGTTACATGGCCTGGACTTCTGAAATCATAATAGCTCCCAAAAGAAATGTCCAGAGAGGTTCAAGAGGCCAAGGCACCAAGGAAGAAGCTGCATAGTCTTCTAACCTAGCCTCAGAAGGAACACATATTAATTCTGTTGTATTCTCATGCTTTTAAGTGAGATGATTAAGTCCAGGACACATTCAAGGGGAAGACAGTAAGACTTCTTTATAAGGTATGTTAAGCTGGAGTGTCAGGGAGTTAGTAAAGCACACTTCTGGGGATGTTTGGGTATGTCATGGAGGCATGACCTTGACTATTATATCTGAACCCTGGGCCTTTCTCTCTGGTGCTGTTCCCCTGCTCTGCTTCTAGCCACAATAAGGAGAGCAGGGAACACAGCCAACCTCCTCTCTCATGATGTCTCTGTCTTGGAGCCAGCAACTTTAGACTGAATCCTTTAAAACTGTTCACCAGGTAAACCTCTCCTCCTTTAAGCTGTGTGTATCAGGTATTTTTTCTAGCAATGGGAAGACTGACCAATACAGAAAATTGGTACAAGAGAAGTAGTATCATTGTTGTAATTGTACCTGACCATGTGATTCAGGAGAATTTGGAACTGGTTTGTGAGAGGAGTTTGGAAATGTGTGGAGAATTTGGATACAGAAAACATAGAAGGTTTTAAGCAGAACTTGATGGGTGATTCTATTCAGAGCTCCAAAGACCAGATGCTGGTATGAAAGTGGATAGTGAAGGCCATATGCATGAGGTTTCAGTAGGGAATGAAGACTTTATCAGAAATTGGACTAGAGGCCGGGCATGGTGTACTCTGGCAAAAAGTAAATTGTCTAGAATTTGTTCATTTCTTGTGACTTTGAGGGAGGCTGAGTTTAAGGGTCATGGACTAATTGATTTGGCCAAGGAATTTCAAGGCAGCTCAATGTTCAAGCTGTGGCATCAGTATTGCTTGCTGCTTCTAGCCAGATTTATATTCAGAATCAGGAGTAAAAACCAGGAAAGAAATACATATAAAAAACTAAAAATTTGGCCTGAAAGGAATAACATGAAAAGTTGGGGCCAAAGCAAGTGTGATTGCTGAAGAGATTAGTGCCATTAAAAGTAAACCAAGTACTCTGTAGAGGTAAAAGAGCATGATGCCTTCAGGGCATCTCAAAAGTTAGCAACATCCCAGCTATTATAAGCTCAAAGGTACAAGTGTGTAAGGGTTTTCCAAGGTTTTCTTAGAGAATTAGTTCCCTATGACTCATTTCACCATGCTCAGGTATTCAGAGTTTGCTGCCGCCATGGTCTGATGGTAACCACCTACTGCTCATGTTGGTGGCAAACCCTGGCTCTCCATATAATACTGGCTTTACCAGCAGGTAGAATGCAAGAACTGTGGCATTTAGGAAGCTTCCACCCAGATTTCAAAGGAAGTCCTAGGAGACCAGGTAATGTGACCCTGAGAGTAGGAATGTGTGAAATTGTGGGTACAAAACCAAAGATATACAATGGAGAATCTAGGAAGTTAGAGATACTAGGAATGTGGAATGTCCACCGAGAAAGACCAAAGACAGGATGTTGAGTCAAAAGAAAGGTCATGTGGGACGCAACTGGCAAGGAAATAGAGTTGATGTTGTCCAAGTTCTTTGGAGCTCTCATGTCACCATCACATGCCCGAGATGCAAGACATGGAGCTACAAAATTTAACACTTGCTCTGCTAGTTTTTGTGGTGTTTTTTTTTTTTTTGCTCTCTCTTACTTTAGACTAATTCTTCTCTCTCCCTCTATTCCTTTCTTTTGAAATGGGAATGTTTACCTCATGCCATTGTATTTTGGGATTAAGTAACTTCATTTTTTGAATTATACAGAGGTTCAGAGCTAAAAGTTTAAAACGCAGAGGAGACTTTGATTTGAACTTTTGAGAAATGCTGGAACTGTTGAGACTTTAAGGAAGGACATTAGACTTTTTCTGGTTGTATGTGAAATACTTATATTCTGTTAGGTGAAGTTATGTCCTTGTGTTTATTTGGAGATTAAGTATGGCTTAAGGAGATGTGTTTAGGTACCAAGCTGACAAAGGGTGGAACGTGACAGTCAAGTTGGATTGTCAACTTTATTGGCTTGTGAGGCACTTAGGGAATTAGTAAAGCACAAGTCTGAATGTGTCTGAGTATGTCAGGGTGGGGTGCCCTTGGATACTATGTCTTGTCTCTGGCTCTTTCCTTTCTGCTGTTGTTCCCCTGCTCTGCTTCTGGCTCATGCTTCTGGCCTTTTTCTTCGGCCAAACCCCTTCTCCATGACCTCTCTGCTTTGGAGCCAGACAATCCTGAACTGAAACCTCTGAAACTGTGAGCCAAATAACTTTCTCATCTTTTAAATTGTGGTTGTCAGGTATTTTGTCCAGCAACAAGAAATCTAATCAACATAAGGGAGTAGAAAGGTCACACTGCAGAAGAGAATGTGGCATAGGAGATATTGTGCTCATCACCAGAAAACGCAATCTGTCACAGGTGTTGATATTAGTCATTTTAATTTGATTTGCTTTTAGCTTAGCTCGCATTTGATTGTATGGAGCTCTTGATCTTTACATAAGTATACTTTAAAATCACTGACATCATTGACATATACGAATGGCCTCTTCCACCTTCCAGTCACCTCTACCACTAGAGTAAACACTGATTGTTAGATAAGATTATGGCCACACAGACTCCCATGCATACCTGGTATTGCAATCCAGAAATGGTAGTATGCCAGCTACCTTACTGGAGGTGTTTTAGGGGTTTGCAAGATGTTCATAGGGGCAAGAATGTTACAGCTCTCATTATTCATTCCCAGGTAAGGATAAAAATTTTATACATGTTCCGATTTGAATTTTGATATGCATTTTTTTCTCAAAATAGATACTCTACTGAGTCATTAGGAATATAGTTTTTACTTAAATGCAAATGATTTAAAGATATCTGGTAAATAAAACCCCATTCTAAAATATTTTCTAAGGAAAATGTATTTCAAAGTTTAAAAATGATTTATTAATAAACACTTGGCATTTCTGTATACTTCTGTTTCCCATTAGAACATTAACTTCTATAAGATAATAAAATTTGTCTGTTGTCCATTGGTATATTCCTAAGACCTAGCTCAAAACCTGGTATATGATAGGATTCAAAAAATATGTGTAAGAGGGCCAGGGATTTAGCTCAGTGGTTATGCCGCCTGTCTCAAAAGCACAAGATCCCGAGTTCAATTCCCAGTACCAAAAAAAAAAAATAAATGTGTAAACTAAATGAATGAATGAACTTATTGTATGCAACATTCTATATTTGCAATATGTTTTAATAAATTAGGGAAACTTTCAGTTTCTTAGAAAGACTTAATCTTTGTCACAGTTGTATGTTTATTTTTTTATTAAAATACAAAGTATCTCAGATGATAAATATGCATAAGGAAAGATCAAAAATTCATCACTAGATGGCTCTGAGAGAAGTGAAATTCAAAGTCATTTGAACTGCAGATGAAAGTGAAAGTAAAAATAGGAGTGACAGAGGTCAGAACAGAAGGAAGAGGAGACTAAGAATTAAAGATTCAGTAACAGATAAGGTGTTTTAGGCTAGTTTAACAGCAGTTTATTCCATAAACTAAGAGGCTCAATAAAAAAAAAAAGTTCCTATCCCTATAACCAAGGGTTGAGATGCAAGTTCCAGAGAGAGCAACAGAAGGGAATGAAAAATATTATCTTTCTTTTTCTGCTTCTTGAATCTGTTATTTTTAAATGTCTCAGCTTTAATTACCTGATGTTGACTATTTAACTTAATTAGGCTCATACAAGTTAGGGAGGATTCTAGAAACCTTCACATTCTCTGTTTTGATCAGTAAATTAGATTGCACCTGGGCTCATTGTTAATAGCATTGTAATTGTTTATTATGTTGTTTTTCTTTCTAAAAGACCTAAGCCCCTTTAGAGTACCTTTATTGTACCTTTTACTTCCACTTATAAATGTCCATACACAGGTATAGTCTTTCAAATAGAAATCAAGTTATTGACTCACATTTATTTAAAAGATACTGATCTAGAAAACATGTATATAAAATGGAATGTTACATACATCCATAATTTCATAGCTATTAAAACAGAGAATTTAAAATTAATTGATAATTGTATATATAATAAAATATTCATACATATATATTTGAAGTGTTATGAGGCCTTAACTCTAATATAATTTAGACATATATAAATATATATTCTGATGTACATTTAATTGTACGTGGAAATTAAAAGTAAAAATAGCAAGATGCTAAATCATATAGATAGCATAATCTAATTTTCTTTTTAAAAATGGGATAGGATTACCAAAAGCATTGGTTGAATAAATAAAACAAATTACATAGAGCATAAAATAAAACACATATACTATATATCTTTATATATTTGCCCTTACAAATAACTTATGTTATGAAATCATTATTGTAATGATTTGAATAAAAGGAGGAAAGATATGTTCTACAATATTGGTTGTGGCTGTCTGTGGAGTTAGCACCAATTAAGACTTCATTTCTAAAGTTTTTGTTTTCTATATTTTGAAAAGTGAAAATATATTATTACTATAATAGGGAATATGTAACTAAGTGGGAAAAATACTGTTCAGGGCATTATAGTGAACATAGATTAATGACATGGTTTTTGTTCTCAAGGGACATTTGATTGAATAGTGTACTAATATATTAAAAATTTTATATGATATTGGGACCATAAAAGAAGGATGTGTGGTGTTCACAGGAGTTTAGAGGCAAGGATCACTAATTACAATATATTTGATATGATTAAGAAAGACTTCTTGGAAGACATAAAATTTTATTAAAATTGTAGGTGATGATTAGATTGTGATAGAGGAACATCAGAGAACAAAATGTCTTCAAATTCTTCATCAGGACTTTTGAATTTGGGAGTTTAATTTTGTTTAAAATTTTAAAGCAGGAATTTATTTTATCTACTTTGGTGTCTATATACAGAAAATAATAAAATTTATCCAAATCAATGATTTATTGGTGAGAGTTATCTTTAATTTCCCTTACAAGAGGACTATTGTTTCACTCATTTGAAACCACTGTCTTAAGTAGATATTCTGAGTTCTGACTTCACTAGAATCAGCCCAAACACATGCGAGGAATCTATATCACAAAGTTCTATATACTTCAACATTCACAGATTTATGGAACAATGGGAAAGAATACATATTATCTTTTAGTATACCTTTTAGTACATAAGGAGACCATGTTCATTCCTAAAATCAGCAAAATAAAAAAGTAACTGGATTAGAAATGAAAATTAAGGGCTGGGGATTTAGCTCAGTGGTTCTGCTGCCTGCCTTGCAAGGGCAAGGTTCCAAGTTTGATCCCCCATACCAAAAAAAAAAAAGACAGAGAGAGAATTAAGTGAAAGAAGTGGAAAGAATTGGAAAAGAACTGAACTCCTAAAAAAGCTGTGGTGAGGCTGGAAGAAAATATTCTAAAACATCATAAATTGAACAAAAAGATGACTTTGAACATAGATATTCATTACATATGAAGAGTAAAAATGATTACTTTCCTTCTCTTTTTTCTCTCAAATGAGATAAGAACACTGGATAAAAATTAATTTTAGAAATAGATAATTGGTCAATGAACCTAATCAGTGAGTTAAGAGAAATTAAAAACAGATGACTAGTCTATTTTCAATGATAAACATCTTACATAAAATAAATATTTTCTGCAGTAGGAAAGTTATTACTTGGAAATTCTAAGAAGCTTACTTATATTGTTAACTTAATATTCATCTTAAATCTGTCTAAAGTAAAATTATTGCCTTGGGTTATTTTATCTTCTTAATCATTTAATTTGCACCAGTCTAAATATGTTTCATTTTCCTATTTACTCTATTCTACAATGCTATAATTTAAAATCCAATTTAATGGACTATAAATATAGAATTAATATAGAGTAATTCTCTGAGTAATTCCATAAGTTGTTTTCTTTCCAAAGGAATGTATGTTGAAATAAATATGCTCTGCAGTTATCCTCAACTGAGACTCCAGCTCTGCCATTTCTTAGCCTGTATGATCTGGAACCCACTGTTTAATTTCCTTTTTATCTTTAAAAAAAATGAAGATATCAACACTACCATGTTTCAAATTCTTGTTAGAAAAAGATGACATAAAAGCATCTACAATAATTTGAGCCTGTGCACAAATAAATTTTGAGAGTGACTGTTGTTTTATCATTAAAACCATATTTATATTTCCCAATTATTTATTAGTTTTGAGGTTGTGACCAGTAATATTTATAGTTAAAATTTCATTTAAAGTAGATATTATGCAAAAATCTAGTAGGATTTTTTTCTATATTTGTTTTTTCTTTATAAATTTATATGCAAAATTTATTGGGCTATCTTGTTCTCTCATCTTATGGCCATTAACATAGTTTCACACCCGAAAATTCCAAATATCCACAAATCCATCTCAAACACATTAAGGTGAAATATGAAAATTCAGTGATGTTTTCTTTGAGAAAAGATTATATTACTTACAGGAAATTTCATAAACAATCATTAAATCTTGTGAAAAAGTTGTACTTCCTTTCAAAGCGTCCCCATAGCTCCCTTACTTCCTGTTGAATCCATGGTGTGGCTGTCCTATCCTCTCCTCTTAATTGTTAACCATGTTCCTTTTTAGACAGATTAGGAAAGAAAAATGTAGATATTTTGCTTGTCACATATTTCCTCGACTAGACCAAAAGGATCTCATAGACAAGGTATAACTGATTATCTTAGCAACATTATCAAAATGTAGAGCACAACAAAAGTTTGTTAAAATAACGACATTTTCTTTTTCTTGTATAGTACTCAGCTATTGTTTCTCAGCCTTTTGGCTAAGATCAAGTGTATAGTACTCAGCTAATTGATATTTTTTCATATCATAAGCATCTACTATTTCCATTATTTTTTCTTTTCTTTAGGCTACATGTTAGAGCTATGAGGATATATATACTATGGACTGTAAAGATGAAAACAGATACATTTCAAATGTTAGTATTTTTGCATTTATAATAACTCTTAGAAAAAAATTCAAATAGAAGATCTGTCAAAAGCCTTCAGATAAAAATAAGACTTCTAAGTCATCTTTTGGGTATATCTAGCTTAGATAACTTCTGCAAAATGCTGCCTGTGCTTTATCCCCACACAGTCCTCCTGAGAGACCCTAGACCACTTTAAGAAACAGCTGGAAATCAGTGTCCTTTTCCCAAAGCATGAGCACCAGATGTTCTGCAGGACCCTGACCCCACTTCTACATGATGTACACTAAAAGCCAATTTAATCCTTATCCTCTTCAGGAGAGTAAAGGTAATTGATTCTAATTAAAATGAGTAAAATACTGCTTTTTATTTGCATGATATTTTCAATATCCAAAGTGTTTGGGAATTAATTCTTATATTTGATTTTTATAACTATTGCATTAAACCCATGAAGAAAATTTGAGTCACAAATTTATAACAAGAGCATAGCAAATAAATCATAGAGTCAGGTCCAGAATTCAGATATTCTATCTTCTACTCTACTGCTCATTTTATCATAGCTCATTGAAACACAAGGACACTGTCTCACTCTCCCTCTTAAAGAAATATAACTTTTATTGTCCAAACAATATCTTTGTCTCTATATAAGATGAGAAACAGAAAAATATCAATTATTACATGCTTAAAGAGTAACATGCATATGGCATCCACAAAATGAGCTAGTTTTAGAGATTACTTGCTTAGTAGTTAGGAATGTGCATGGCCTATTGTTACAAATGCTTCGCTGGAAATCTGCATTTTTTTCCTGAGAATCTGTGAATGGAGATACTATTTATATAAATTCTTATTAAATTTGCATTATCTAGTATAATGTGACTGACTTCCTATATAAACATGTCAATACAACTTAAAATATCAAATAATGCAAAGGAACCATTACATTCTTTTTCACTGCAACAAAATTGATAAAATAATAACAATAATTGGAATAATCACATGAATAAATATGCTTTCATTTTCTTTCAATTTAAGAATGATAGTAAACTGATTGAATTTACTATATGATAGTCAGTATTTTAATCACTTAAAATGTATTAACTCTTAAATCATCACAACAATCCTGAGATGTAGATTATTACCTCCAAATATGTGGACATTATTCCCATCTTACAGATGAATAAACTGAGCTAAAGAGAAAATAAGTAATTTGCACAAAGTTAAAAGCAAGTAAGGGAGAGGGCTGATATTAGAAACCCGGACTATTTGAATCCAAAATCTGAACTACTATGTGAATATATTTCCTCCCAAATTATTCTATTTTTTGCATATAACAAATGTAGAAACTTCTAGGAGTGCATTTCTAAATCAAATAAAAGGGAAATGACAAGTTATGAAACCGTAAAAATGTTAAAAACAACTCTAAGTAATAACATCTCTCATTGTTTTAATTATTATTTTAAGCTTGGGATTCAAATGAGAAAACAGTGTGTATATGAAATTAAGAAACATCTTTATATATGGGAATTATATACATAAAATTTTATGGAAGTTTGAGAAGAAAGGGCATTCAATAAAAATTTCTATCAAGAATATAAATTTTGCCTGGTATATCACCAAAGTATTTTTATGCTCCACTAAATATATAGGAAATTTTTTGGTAGGAAGAATATCCCTGGCCTACTGTTATAAAGTAACACTTTGTTGGAAAGCTTCTGCACTTGTATTATGTCAATAAAAAGTCACCTCAGTTCACAGAGACGAGAATCTCTAATGAAAGGAAATCATAGGCATATGTCAGAAGCACAATGAACCTGAACATAAAATGTCAGTTACAAAAAGTGATACATGTTGCCAAGTTAGCTTTTTACCTTATGATAAGTCCTACAAATTTATTATAGCTACAAGGAAATATCATAATGATGTGACCTCAATTTTAGATATTTAGTACTTCTATTTTTAGATACACTCAAATTCTAGTGTTTATCATATTAATGGACTATATCTGATAAGTTCTTTATAACTTATATATTCTTCAGGGTACTATAACATTTTATAAGGAAGATAAGTAAGAAAGAAAATGCAGGATTTCAATGATGCCACAAACATTTTTCAATTGCTTAACAGAAATGTTCTCTTCAGTGTACTCTAGGCTAAAATATTTTATTTTTTCTTCAATTAGATTAAAAATAAATTTTAAAGGAATAAAATATGTCATCAGAATCTCATAAATAATCATTTGTAAATCCATGTCTGTGTAAAAACAAAGGAAGAAAGCACTCCTCCTTTTAAAATAGAAAGATTTGTTGTTTGATTTTTTTTGTTTTACCTAAATCTAGTTCTATGAACCCTAAAACATAGTATTAAAAATCAGGATATTTAATGGAAAACACTTAAATTTAATTTTGAAACTCCTGAATCCTTAAAGGACTGAGAGATCTGACCTCCTGGTTTAAACAGGAATTGTTCAAGTAGAAACCAATAAAGAACTTTAGAAGTGAGAATTATTAATGAGAATAGTGAAGGCAGTGAACTCTGTTGAACAAAAGCAATATAGAATGATTAAAGTGAAATGCTTGATGCATTGCTTAAAACACAAAAATGTGTTATGCCATATATGCCAAAACATGAGCTAACATTAATAATATCAACAAGAATGAAAAGGGGGAAAAGAAAACTAGAGGAGGAAGAGAGGGAGCAAGGGAAGGAAAGCAATTAAAAAGAAATGAGCTGTGTTATGTGTATGTACCAACTCCCCAAGATAATAATAAAATGTATGTACCACAAACATGTACTAATAAAAATCAAAAAATTTAGAAAAACATTTTAAATAAATCAGTCTAAATTAAAAGTTTAAAATATATAAGATTTATGTAATTCTAGGGAAAATTTTAACGTACTGACTTTGAAACTGAATATAGAACTAGTCACACAATTAGATACTGTCAGCATTTTCAATGAAGGTTGCAGATGTTACCAAAATCATGAGATGCAAGAAGTCTGAAAAAAGGCTCATAAATATATTGTTTGAACTCAGTATTTATTTCCAAAAGGATTAAGCTTTGATAGAAGAAATCATAAGAAATTAAACACAAAGCTAATTCCTAAACATAAAGCTAAATTCCTAAATACCTATGATTGTCAAAAAATAAAATTATTAATAAAATATTAAGGCATATTCAGATGTAAGACATTACCAAAAACAGGACAACACATTTTAATAAATATTCTGATACAGAATCAATGAGGAGAAAGATATAACTATTCAAGGAATTTGAAGTATGCTGGAAGAGCTATTGACAAAAAGGGTGATAGATAATAAAATATTCACAAAGGATAATTTCAGTACTTTGGGATCAGTAAGAACTGAGGAATCGTATCTTCCCTAGGCTTCAGTGAGTAGAGGGAACAAGGAAAGTGGAAACAAAGGGAGCTACATGTAAAGGGTCTCTCGACAGTGTCTGTTACTTTGTATGGTAGATATGCTTCCCAGAAATTTTTACTATTTTGGTATATGCATATTTAGTTATATGCAAGTCAAGTTCATGGCTTGCTTCAGTTAATAAGATACTGTGGAAGTAATGATGTACCAGTTAAGAGATCCAGAAAATTCTGCTTCTACCCTTTTGAATTCCTGAGCTGTCATGCAAACATGTTCAGGTATATTAAGCTAGGGAAAAGCGCAGCCACTTCTAGCAGTTGTAACCATTCTAGCTGAAGTACCAGACATCTTCTGGTGGCAGCAGCCTCCCAGCTGAATATAATCATATATGTCACAGGCAAACAATATGGAAGGAGGAACTTCCCAGAGAGAACCTGTGAATTGTGAGAAATAAATTCTTTTTGTTTTAAACTGCTAAATTTTATGATGGTTTGTTATAAAACTGATAATTGATACACCTTGGATTGCGGGACACAGTCATCCTTAAGGACCCTGTGGAAAAATAAGTAGAGACATAAATACTCTGGGCTCATGTTCCACACCAAGACCACCTCAAGAAAGTGAGCAAGGGGGCCAGGGATTTAGCTCAGTGGTTCTGTCACCTGCCTTGCAAGCGCAAGGACCTGAGTTCGATCCCCAGTACCAAAAAAAAAAAAGAAGAAAGTGAACACGGGAGTCCATGGCACAGTAACTACAGGTTAGCTCCTAGGGCAGGAAATGAAAGGAAATTATGGAAATATGTGAGTAACTCAATCAATCTGAACATAAAATATGTTACAAAAGGTAATATATGTTGCAAAGTTAGCTTTTTACCTTATGACAAACCATTGAAATTTATCAAGGCACAATGAAATATCATAGTTTTGTGATCTCAGTCATAGAACTCTACTATGTCTATATCTAATACATTTACAGCAGGGTAGAGAGTGTTGAAGAGTGGAGTTGAGGAGGACATAATATTCCCAGCAGATCTATGAAAATGTACATATTCAATAAATGTTGGACATTCATTTACAGTCTGTAAACTGCATGTGTCTGACATACTGCTCAAAATGCTTTTGAATATTGACCTTTTAGTGTTGGTAAATTCTTTTACTCTTTGAAATTGGATGTGAATATACTAATAGTTAAAAGCTCTAGAGACAAACCTTGAGTAAGGTAGATAACCAATCCGGATGAGTGCTATACCTCAGAACTTTCTGTGATTATGGAAATGCCTCATATTTATGTATGTCAATAGAGTAACTACAGGCACATATGGAAGGTGAACACTTAACATGAGGTTTATGTGACAAAAGAATGCTTTTAAAGAAGGGAAAGGAAAAATGAGGAGAAATGGAAAAAATGGAAATAAAGTCTTTGTAAATAGGGAAGGGTGGAGGGGGTGGAAGGAGGCTAGGAATGGGGAAAAAATAAGAACCAAGATGCATCATGTAAAGGTACAAGTTCCCAATGAGAAATGTAATTGTGTTGTATACCTAAAATGTACCAGTAAAAGAATTTTTTTAAAAAAATGCTTTTAAAATAGCCATGTGACTTGTATCTACTGTATTGGAAGGTTCATCCTAGGTATCTCTTCAGGAAAAAAAATATAATTCATAGGAACATAGTGTGAAATGTCATTTTTAAATTTTCTTTTGTCAATGAGCTCTGAAAGTAGTTCCAATTCATAAGTTTGAGCTGTATTTTAATTATATAACTATAGTTATAGAAATTTTGCTTCTGAAAGCAACCAACCAACTCTCAATAAGCCATGAATAATCCAAGTAAGCAAACAAGCAAACAAATGAAAAAGGCAAAACACAAGATTCCTCAAAGTTACATTCCATTCAAGAATTTTTAATTCTTGATAAGTTCCACAGACCAATGAGGAATATATACCACCTTTCTAAACAAAACAAAACAAAAGAAGAACAGCAACAAAAACCAGAAGAAACAAATTTACTGGAACGGATCCCTTAAGTCACAGAGTGAGACTGCTTTAATCAAATTCACTTTATTTGGATGAATCTTTTGTGGTATGACTTAACTTATAGCTTTCTCTTGGATAAGCCACAGTGGTCAAACTATGATTCAAGGGTACTAACATGATTTGTTTTTGCTTGATAAGTAACATTTACTTAGTAATCCTTAAAAATGTATGATGAGAAAAGAATATGCCCAGTTTGTAGATCTAAATGGATGTTCATTTGTTACTAAAATTTTTCACTGATTCTCAGTAATATTTTTCCCTGATGATGTATAATCTCTTCCTTCCCCATTCTATTCCTCCTCTGTCTCTTCCCCTCTTGTCCTACTCATCTTTTTCTTCTTTCTCTGCTTCTCATATGTGAGTCTATGTAAAACAAAAGTCTAGGAAAAACTGAGACATGAATGTATTTTTAAAAGGAGAGCATCTTTTTGACTATGTACTCCAAAAGTGCTTAAGTAAATCTTAAATTGGAATACAATAATAAATAGCCACAAACTGATCCTCACAAATGTAGTATAATAGCTTAAACTTGGAAACAGCCCATATGCCCATCAACAACAGGTGAGTGGATAAGAAAATATGGAATTTATATGCAATAGAATACTATTCAGAGATAAAAAAGATTAAACTTGAGACATTTTTAAGTAAATGGATGCACTTTGAGACCATAATCCTAAGTGAAATAAATCAAACGCAACAAGTTTAAATATCACATTGTTTCTTCTGTGTGAGAAGCCCAAAGTATAAATAATGAGCAAAATAGAGGATAGCTATTAGGTAGTCAACTGGTTTCTGAGAAAAGGAAATTCAACTGAAAAAGTGATCATCCTTCCACAATGGGGCTGGAATATTAGTACATCTCTTTGCAAAATAATGAGTTGTAAAACAATAATGAGTTGTAAAAACATATCTCACGTGTTATACAGAAGTTAACTCAAATCAATGATAGACCTAAGACTAAACCCTTGAAAATATAAAATTTCTAGCATAAAATTTGTGTAATGTTCAATGTTTGATGATGTGTTTTTAGAAAGAATGATCTATTATGGAAAAAACTGTTATTTTTACTTTATTAAAGCCAAAAATTTTTGCTCTGGAAAAGTGACTAGTAAAAGAATAAAAGGACAAATCAAGAAAATACTTGCAATTCATATACCTAGCAAAATCTGATTCAGAATATATGAAAAACTCTTCTCCTTATTTAAATAGTTTGAGATACACAATATATACCATACCCGTTGAAATGTACACTTCAATAATCTGTAATGTATTCACAGATGTATGCAACCACCACCACAGTCTCAGTTTACAATATTGTTGTCTCCAAAACCAAATCCTGTGCTCACTGGAAGTCACTCCCAATTTCACCTCTTCATATGAACCCATCCTAGGCAACCACTAATCTACTTTCTGTACCTGTCGATTCACCTATTCTGGAAATTTCATGTAAATCGAATAATATAATAAATTGAATGACTGGGTCTTTCTACTAAGCAAATGCTTTTAGCTTCATCAATGTTGCGGAAATGCCACACTAAAAAAAGCCTTCATTCTTTTTTATGGCTAATTAATAATACAGTTTGTACATTTTGTTTATTCATTCTTCAGTTGATAGACATTTCAATTGTTTCTATTCCTTGACTTTTAAAAATTACTTTTAATTGACAAATGAAAATGTCAAAATATTTATGATATATAAAATATGAAATTATTTAGGGTATACAACGTAATGTTTTGAAATATATATATTTAAATCAAGGTAATAACATAGGTATCATCTCACACACTTATCATTTACTTGTTGTGAAAACATTTACAATCTATTCTTAGACATTTTCAATTATACAAGACATTGCTATTATCTAAAGTCACCATGTTGTAAAATAGATCTCTTGAACTAATAATGCCCCTGTCTGAGAAGGCATTAATGGAAAACGTGCTGACATCCAAATAACATCTGGAGTTTATATAACAGTAATGTACCAATGTCAGTTTGTTAATTTTGACAAATGTAACATGGTAACATAAGGTGCTAACAAAGAGAATAGGGTGATGGTTCTATAAAAATTCTCACAATTTCTCTGTAAATCTAAAAACAATCAAAAGTTGAAAGTTTATTTCAATTAATATTATTGTTTTGTGGCATCAATTTGACACGCTCATTATTTAAACTTTCACTTTTTACTTTTAAGATGAATGCAAGTATTATTTTGTCAGTCTAAAACTCTTAAACTTGCAAAAAGAGGCATTCGGTAGTTGGCAGTCCTTACTTTACCGGTGCACAGTCAAGTAGCCTTACTTTATAGTTTCTAAACTCTTAGTTAGGTCTCTGTACTTTGGCACTGACAGAGGATACTTTACGGTAATTTGTTTTTGCTTGTTTTTTATTGGATGGGTTGACTATCTTGTATCCTACAGAATGTTTAGCAACAACTGTGATATCCACTTACTAGATGCCAGTAGCATTAAATCTAGACAAACAAAACTATAACCTGACATTACCAAACATCATCTAGGAGTCAACTGAAGGTCTTCCCTCACTGAGAACTATTTAACTAAGGCATGATATTATATTTTGCCCATATATAATACCCAAACCACAGATAATTATTTTTCTCTAAAACTTTTCTGATATCACTTTGGTAACTTACCACAAGGTAAATTACTGTTGTATAGAATACTGTTACCTTATGAGTCGCTCAAAAAATATATAACATTCAGAGACTAGCCACATAGAGCAAAAGAATTTAATTCATTATACTCACTTCAAATTTTAAAGTAGGAAATTAAAATGTTAAAAATATATATCCTAATTTTGTGTATTAAAGTTCTCAGACAAAGGTCTACTGTCTAGAATCTATGAAGAACTTAAAAAAATCAGACCTCCAAAATTTAAAGACCTAGTCCAAAAATGGGCATCTGAAATGAACAGACATTTCTCAGACAAAGAAGTAGAAATAGCAAATAAACATATGAAAAAATGTTCAACATCACTGGTCATTCAAGTGATACAAAAGAAAACAATGCTGAGATTCCACCTCACCCCAGAAAGAATGGCTGCTATCATGAAATCAACCAGTAACAAATGCTGGTGGGGCTGTGGGGAAAGAGGAACCCTGCTCCACTGCTGGTGGGAGTGTAGATTGGTGCAGCCACTGTGGAAATCAGTATGGAGATACCTCAAAGAACTAGGACTGGAAGTCCCATTTGACCCAGCTATTCCCCTGCTGGGTATCTTTCCCAAAGAATTAAAAGAATCATACCACAGTGATATATGTGCACCCATGTTCATAGCAGCACAGTTTGTAATAGTTAAAACTTGGAGATAGCCCAAATGCCCATCAACTGGAGACTGGATAAAGAAAATGTGGGGTTTGTTTTAATAAAATGGAGTACTACTCAGCCATAAAAATGAGAAATCAGAGACATTTATAGCTAAATGGGTGCACATTGAAGCGATACTTTTAAGTGAAATAAACAGGACACACGTGTAAATACCGAATAGTTTCTCTAGTTTGAGAAACTCACTGTGTAAATAAGGACTAAAAGGTATAATACATAATATGAAATAGGAAGAAAAGGGGCAAAGGGGAAGGAGAAGTGGGAGGGGTAGGGGAAAAGAAAGAAGGGAATGGAATTAATATATGAAAATGAAAAAATGGAAACAAAGTCTTTGGAAATAGGGAGGGATGGAGGGGTTGAAGGAGGGTGGGGGAAGGGGAAAAAATAAGAACCAAGAGAGATTATGTAAAGGTGCAAATTCCCAATGATGAATGTCATTATATTGTACACCTACAATGTACCAATAAAATAAAAGTTTTTTAAAAGTTTAATTTATTCACTTAAAAGTACAAACATATTATTTTTATTTATTTGAAGTTTAGAAAATAAGGTAGAGATGAACTTGGTTTTTCCTCCAAAGGTATCAAACAATGTTCACAGCTTACATATATTTTCCCTAAATCTTGGCATATATGGAAAGCAATGTGTGTATTTTTAAAGCTGAAAGTCCCAAGACAGAGTTATACTCTTGGTTAATTACTAAGTGGCTGGGTTATAGTGGGTAACTCATTTATTTGCATTGTATCTCAGTTCTTTCTAAGAAAATGAGATGTTTGTATCAGAGATCTTTCTTTGCAGTTCTAGTAGCCAATGATTCTATATTTCTATATAAAAAAATGCCTCATTACCTCTTCCCAACTTCTGTCCCTCACTCTATTTCAGCACTCTTCAGGTTCTTGATAACTTTTATTTTAATGCCAGCCACAACAACAAACATAATGCCTCTTCCATAGTTGCATTCTCTGGATTAATGAGAAACTATTGGATGTTTTCCCATCTGGTCTTTAGTTTCAGTGGCCAAATGACCAAGCAGTAGTAATATTTCTGGTATAACGTTCACATGCTGAATCAATTTATCTGTGGCTTTAAAATTAAATAAATGAAAACTCATTGTTTAATATCTGATGACTTAGATTTTTAAATACAGAAACACTTAAGGGGAATAAACTGGCACAGGACAAGGTGATCTTGATCTTGTAAACTTCACCACTGAATAAAATTACAGTTAGGTTAATTAAAAAGTAACCATTAAGAAAAAAATACTTAAGTGTTTGATATTCTACTTGCAGGCGTAGAAAAAAGGGGGAATTAATTTTTTCTATATCCAAATAATAAATCTTGAAGTGTTCGGAAAGGAGAATTTTATATCAAATTATTTATATGACAATTTTGATAATTGTCATATACTGGAAATGATTAGAAGCCTTGATGATAAAAGTAAATTAACTTGAAAAATATACAGCTATTTTATGTCTGAATTTTATTTTACTGCTAAACATTAAATTACTGAAAACATTAAATTATTTCAAAGCAGTATGTTTATAACATATGGTAAAATTAATAAAATGATGACTCACTTCTTGGACAAAAATATTTTCTTTCCATTATATATTAGTCATAGAAAAGTAGACATAGAAATGATCAAAAACCTACATATTATTCTCATAAAGTATCATTCATTGTTCATTTCTAATAGCACAGCTGGAAAATAATGACATTTGGAGCTTACAATGATATCAAGATTTGCTACCTTGCTTTGCATGACTTTGCCATGGTGAAATAGTTCCTGATTATTAAAACTCAATTCCAGAAAGCCTGATTGCTATGAAGTTCAGAGCATAATGCAGATAGAGAGGATTCCTGAAGGTTACTTCAGGGAGTCAGCAAGTTCTAGGGGAGCCAGAGACAGAAGCTGGCAAGAATAATCTCTTTAGTGAGTAACATTGGTAAAGCAACCAGGAAAGTGGCTTATTGAGAATAGTAACTAGGGAAAGCTATTATTTTAGGAAGGCTGCCTTTAGATGAGAATGTGATAGGCCACACCCACCAGGATGACATCCAGGTAAGATCCAGTTAAGGTAGGGATATGAAGAAATGGTATGGACTAAGCAAAGAGATTTGTCATTGCCAAGGTGGGTGCCAGGATTCCAAATATTGTACTTTGTCTATAACAGAGTAATATAAAGCAGTCACAGAGCATACAGATTCATAAGGCTATTGCGCTAAAAGTACCATTAAAATTCATAAGTCCCAGAAAATTTGTAGCCCTGCTCAGTTTTTGAGGGACCTTAACCTAAAGCATACAGATATCAGCAAGTGCATTTTGTACATACAAATCAATTTAAATATTTGGCATTTGTTAATACTTAGAGTTCACCTCCTTACAAGAAGCTTAGTTTAATGAAACATGCCTATCTTAAATTCTTTTTAAGCTATTAAAGATTTATTGTTTTTACATATTTACTATACATCACAATAGATAGAAATTTGAAAAAAAAAAAGAAATTTGTACTATACCATTCACCAAGTATTTTATTCATGAATGTCATCCTTTTCCAGCAAGAATGATATTCCTTGACAGCAGATAGCAAGGTATGTATTTTTATAACTCGTAACATCTAATGCTATTGTAGAAATAAGTATTACCTAATTTTAATGCATTTAAAAGATACAAAAATATAGACAATAATATTATATATACATAAGTGTTGCACTTAAAGTATAAGTCAAAATATTACAAATTGCTATCCTATGATATATATATAAGAGTAAAGAGCATGGCAGTTTAAATAAGACAAATTCAGGTTTGAATCCTTGGTATGTCTAGTTAGTAGGTTGGAACTATACTGAGTTATCTAAACTGTCTGAATCTCAGCTCATACATTGGTGAAATGGAAATAGTAATTTATGATGTAGGGTAGATTAAATTAAATACTGTAAATAAAGCACTTAGAATAGGTCATAGTATATATAAATAATGTTAAACAAAGAGACAATCACTAAAAAATAGTACTACATTTTAATTTATATTACAATTAAAACTTGAACCACTCTTCAAATATATATATATATATATATATCAGTTTAAAGTTTCTATATTTAAAATTATGTAGTGTGCATCACTTCTCGGCCTTTTGACTAAGATCAAGTGTAAAATTATGTAGTGTATTTTAAGTGCTGACACAAACTCATCTGATTTTGATCAGGATTGTCAAGGATATGTCAACTGTTTCCCTTTTCCCTCATGTATTCTAAACAGTAGAATTTCAAAGTTTATATAAGATTAATGAAAACATAAGTAATTTTTTTCATATTTGGACTATCATTTTTACAACACATGAAAATCAATTTGCCATCAAGTTGTTTCTGCCTTTATAATGATCAATTAGTTGGAATTTGTCTTCTAACATTTAAAAATAACTATTTTTATTGTATTTTGAAATTCCATTATGAGAATCAGCATCTAAATTTGTAAATAAGAGGCTAATATTAATAAGTATTTTACTAAAAGTTCACAAAAGGTAAAGTATTTTTGAGAAAGTATGATGACTGAATAACTTTATAAAGAAAGAATGACAAGTAGGCTGCGTGTGGCTGGTCGAAGAATTCACATCCCATTTCCACCAACACAACTGATAAAATTTAACTTTAATCAAGTCATTATAGCCAAGCTCCGTGGCATATTTCATGACATTTTATTACAGATCTAGATTACTTCTGATAACTCATTAAATTTGAAACTTTAGTATGACAGAATACCATGTGGCTGGTATACAGTCTAATCTAATGAAAACTGACTTGAGTCTTTTGAAATAGGATCAATCAATAAAAAAAGAACAGGTGAGATACAGGACCATGAAAACAAAAGATATCTGCACATAATCATCCCACTTTTACTACTGAAAACTATATATTGAGGGACTCTGTCACCTATATTGATATGGTCATAGAAATAATATAGATTCTTCAATTTGTATTTTATTAAATTTAACCATAGTGATCTAACTCATTTCTCACATTTATCACTTTTTTTCATTTACTATATATTGGAAGAGCATTAAAACGGCCTACATAACACTAATTCAAAATCATTAAGACTGTTATTTAATGCTCAAAGTGGATAATTTAAAGCATTATGGATAAAATGAATCAAAAACTATACTCAACAGTTTTTGAAGATAGAAGAGAATATTGGCCAAATATCTTTGAAGAGTTCTGAGATAAATTAACTCTTTTAGCAGCCTATTGTATTTTTTCCTTCAAGTAAAATATAGAAAATGCTAGTTTTCCCTAGGTAATGACTTAAGTGCTGAAATTGAAGAAATTTTTAGTCTCTGACTCTTCAGGGCTGAAGTTACAGGAAAGGACAAAATAAGTTGATAATAATGATGTTGCTCCTCTCCCATCTTATGAATCTAAATCTATTGCTTATTCTCCTTTTACTTTTCCTGTACTTTTAATCTCTCTGTATATTAGCATTTACACCTCCTTAAAAATATCTCCATTAACACACATAGATGTAAATACATGTGTATATTCAATCCACATCCTTGACCATCACTATATCCACCAAAACCACAACTCTGTCTCCTCTTTTTCTGAGAAAAAATACTTGAAAGCGTCATCTATACTCTCGGCTTTCTCCTTACTTCTCTGTTGTAGGGTTTCTGACCATAGAAACTCTCTGAGCCAAACTTTCTAGTTAACTGTTCATTTCTTTCTCTGAACTATGCTTTGTCCTTCTATGTCAACTCAAAGCACTCTTAAAAGTCCTTCCTGGCATGTGATACAATCGTGTTCCTCAGATTTACCTCCTTAGCTTTCCTATCTTAATCTCCTTTGGTTCACTGGTAATTTTACCCTGAGAACTTTTGAAACTATACTACGATCCTCATCTAACTTGTGA
This sequence comes from Heterocephalus glaber, assembly GCF_053883595.1. Lineage (NCBI taxonomy): Eukaryota > Metazoa > Chordata > Mammalia > Rodentia > Bathyergidae > Heterocephalus > Heterocephalus glaber. The sequence continues at coordinate 68,692,296 of NW_028258320.1, forward strand.
AATCCAAATCTATAAATATTTGTTAGATATATTCAATTAGATTCAGCACACCTAATGTGGCATTCATGATTTTTCTTCCCAAATCTCCTCATAGCCTACTGCCAGCCAACTGGTTACCTGGTAATGAACTTAGAAGTTCATCCTAGAAGTCTCTGACATTCTGTGGAATTAGAGATATAATCCAATAAATTATCAAGGTTTCCAGATGCTGCCTATAAAATCTCTCTGAACTGTGATTGCTTCCCTTCTTCTCACTGCATGTACATGAGTTGGTTGAGTCCACTATTAGGGCCACACAACCCGTTTTCCTCCCTTCATTCCTGTTCTCCTCTTATTCATTCTCTACCATCAAATCAGACACATATTTCTAAAGTTAAAACTTTTATTCAATTTTATTTTTTGCTTTGATGGATCCTCAATAAAAGTAAACTTATTAGCATGGTGTTATGGCTTGTGTTTAGATGTCACCTCAAAGCCTCATGAGTTCATAGGTGGGACTTTTTCAGGGGTAGTTGGATCTAGAGTGCATGACACTGGAATTGATTCATGGTGCAATCCTAGGCTCAAGAGCACTAGGATTAAGGGAGTGAAGGCTACCTGCTCTAGGTAGCCTGGATAAGACAAAAGGGGCAAAGAGATGTTGTTCGGGTTCTTTGTTGCTTTTGCTAACTTCATGTCATCATGAACTGTTTTTACTCTGCATGCCTGTCTGCTGTGCCCCCCTGCCTTGCAACAAGCTGATTATGGACTGGAACCTCTACAAACTGTGAGCTAAATAAACCTTTCTTCCTGTAACTTTGGGTATCAAGTATTTTGTCTCAGCAATGAGAAAAGTAACTAAGACCCACAGTCTATAGCGTCTTCCATAATATGACTCATTGTCATTCACCAGACTGGTCTCTTGACACAGCCTCACTCTTCCAAAATACTCTGTTATTTTTTATTTCTAAGATACTCATGTCTTCATTTTTCATTGGCTTGGAAAACTCTAGTCTTCTCCTCCCTATGCATGACTAATTCTTACCCATTTCTGGTCTCAGCTTCAATTTCATATTCTTTGAGATAACTTCTCCAAAGCTCATATAAGTTTGGAGCCTTTTTTATGAGCTTCCATAAGACTATGAACTTTTCTATATTTATAGAACTCATTACATTAAATAATAACTGTCTATCAGATAGCTTATAACTACCTAACTAATGCTGGCATGACTTACATAGATGTGTGTTTAATGTAGACCCAGAGGACTGTCTGGTACTTAGGATGCATAATAAATATATATTGAATTAGGTAATAAAGAGCTGTGTTCACAATGTCGCGGGAACACCAAGGAGAAAATTAACTGTGTCAGAAGCGTTTCCTAAGAGTAAACAAATTACACACTCAAATTAGGGTAATTTGAAGAAGAATTATAAAAGTCTCATTATGAAGCTGTGAACAGAGTGTAGGAAAACTACATGAAGTTGAATTGCATCCTCCAAGGCCCAATGAGAGGAGGGTTATTGGAAGCTAGAGGAGAAAGCTGGAGAAGAGGGCTACCTTAAGAGAATTAATACCTTTACCACATGAGCAAGTGTGTTTTATACTCCAAGCAAGTGCCCTGAGTCCTAAGACATTATACACACTGATATTCTTTCTCCTGCAGTGGACAGTGATCCAAATTTGAAACAAATTGATTAAAGCTTTATCAAAATTTTTCTGTCATTTAAAATGTTCTGAAATATTCTAGAGTCATAATTACCACAAAAGAAGTACATTAATAGATGAGTCTATTTTTCATGCATTTCTTCAACAAAGAACAAATACTGCATACCCTTATCTATTCTTGGTAAAAGACCCCTAAACAGAAAAAAATTGCTCTCCCTGTGGTGCTTTGTATAATTACATATAAGTAGAATCTTATATACAGACAAAATGAAAAAACACTGCTAGGAATATAAATTGGGAAGGGTAAAATATGATGGGTAATATTAAGTAAAAGGTACAGCATGACATTTGCATATCAATATTTATATATACAGATTATATTTGCTAAGAAATTTCACAGAGGGAAATTTATAATTAATTTAATTTAATATTAATTTATAATTCTAACTTAAATTTAGTAGCATTTTGTGCTGTGTTTAGTATGATAAATTATATGTGTAAACCCAGGGAATTAAAGAAAAATGTCTCGTCAGCAAAATACTGGGGCTGAAAAAGTAAAAGATGAAAAATGAAAAGGAATGTTTAAAGCAGAAGTTTTTAATTGGTTGAAGTGCCATCCCTCACACTAGAATATTATGAAAATGTGTTATGGATGTGTGGGTGCGTGTGAAGTTTATCATTATGAATGAGAAAACTGCTGGCCTGATATTTCATGTACACCATCCAGGAATTTAAAAGGTCCTATTGTGCTTAATCCACTTCTCGTATCATGAAACTTTCTGATTCCTGCTTGACCTTCAAGTATCCGGTCAAGAATTCACCTGTTTATAATGATTTAAATCCAATACACAAATACATGTTTATAGACACACCAGGTATGTTTTAGACAGTGGTTATTCAGGAATGCAACTGCTATACATTTTAAGACAAGACTGCCTTTTGCTTTATTTCTAAGGTTATGAGTAAGTTACCCTGTCAGAAAATCATCACTGTACTGCAATGCTACTCTTGGTAGATGAGTCACCAATACAACAAACCTCTATCAGTCAGCATCCATAGAGCTATCACATTTGTGCTAATTCTAAGAACAGATGCAAGAATCATACTACATCATTATGCTTACAGCATGATCATATAACCATTGAACTATTAAAATATATATATTGATTTTCTATAATTCACATTCATTTTATGTTTCTTAACAATAGGCCATTTTATTGCTGTTTTAAAAATGTATATATATGCACATATATATATATGTTATATTGGTCATAAATTTTATTTCATGCCAATAAAGGAGATACTACAAAATATCTCTCCAAGTAGCCCAGAGTTAAATTCTTGACAGCACAAGTGATATGAGTCAACAATACTGTTAGAGATAAACTAAGCATAGCATAGCAGATGGCTTGGAAAACCTCATACAGAAAGGGAATTGTCCTGGTCATGGAGTCTTTGACTTTTACTAATAATCATAATAAGAAAACCCATGTGTACATGAAGAATACTTAGGGGCAGAAATACATATAGTCAGGCTTATTTTTCCACATAGTGCATAGTCTAAGGAAGAATTTTGGGGAGGCATTTTTGTAGTAGACAAAGGATAAAATCACAAGGCAAAATACATAAGTTATAAATATAATAAAATGTATTAAGCCTAACAGCTCAAAGTGTTGTTTTTTCTACTGACATCATTATTGTCGGAGTAAATAAACTGAGTTTTCATTAATTCACACTGCTTCATCATTTCAAGTTTTAATCATTAGTATATGAAAAGAACTCAAGTTTATTCAGATTACGAGCAGCTTGTTGCCTTAATTCCTCTCCCCTTTTTGGTGCCATCTAAAAATCTAGGCCTACCTAAAAGTTGTGAAAGTAAACCTAAAGAAAATACAAATCAAAGATAGTGTTGACAAATTTCAGAAAAGATAGTTATCTTACATTCCACTTTACCTATTAAAGAATTACGGAAGGAAACTGGGCAACATGTGTCTGTTGCCAATGATGCTAAAAGATATGATTCATGATCTAGTCTAAGCTGTAGCATGAAAACATTTCCAACATTCTTTAATATATTGTAAGAAGTTAAAATAGCCTTAAAGATAATATTTTATATTCACTGTTCATGAATTATTTAACTACATTAATCTTCCATGTCTCATGAAATGATCATCTCTGTTCTGGTTATCTATTGTTGAAAACAAAGTACACCAATACAAAACTGATTCTGGAATTCTAGAATTTTAGATAGGTACTTCACTTCTGATTCATATTCTGTCATCTGTCTCAGACTACAAATACGTTATTTGGTTCTGAAGTTGAAACATATCAGACAAAAATATGGTACCTTATTTCAAAAAGAGAAATCAGAGATGACTAATATTCATATTTCTCTAAAACCAGAAATTATGTATATAAAAAGATGTGATAATAAACACATTGAATGTTATGCTTGAAATGGACCTTTGAGTGATTTTATTTGATAAATATAACAGCAAATATTTATTGTCTACTATGTGCCAGGGCATTATGCTACATTGCTTTGGAAATGTAAAGATAATTAAGACACAACATGTGCCAAAAAAATGAGCTTAGAATGTTGAGAAGAAAGACGACTAAATAGCAAATATTGTAACGTATGAACTACCCCCTCATTAACGTAGGCACAGGATCCTAGAAGGACACAGGTGAAATTCTTGGCCCAGACTGAGGACTGATTATCTGGGAAGATTGTCCAGAGGACAATAACCTGAGATCTAAAGTTTTCAATATCCATTAAAGATATTGTTATAGTTTGAGGATGGAAGTGTTTTATGTAACAGAAGAGTTAGCAAACATTCCATACCCAGAGGAAACAAAACAAAACTATGAACAGTCTAGAAAAGAGAAATCAAGGCAGTTTCAAGACAAAAGCAGTGTGGAATGAAGGGAAAATACGAGGCAGGCAGAAAGACTGAGAGAGAAAGGAATGAGGGTGGTAACTATGATCACATCATTAGTGCTCTATTTGATGCAGATGAGTATAGATTTTTAATTTTTATTTTTATTAATAAATGTTTGCAGTACACAATGATAAGGACAGCTTTTATACTGAAAACCACAAGAAGGCACTGATGGCAAAATAAACGCATGTGACAATTTCAGATGAGTATTAATGCATGTACAGATGCATATGTGCATTTTTATAATATATGTCTTTCTGTATAGATGTTTATAAACATATTTGTAAACAGCCATTATTGTATTCTAAAGTCATACAATCAGGACTGGAAAAAACAAACTGTGAAATCTTTTAAATTCAATGTCATAAATCTGAAGAGTTTCACTTATTAGCCAAATGTGTTTTGTTCAGCTTCTTGCATTTATTAGATTATTTATTGATTTAGTTTACAGTTTTGGAGTTATTTTATACAATGGCAGGTAAAATATCTTACTTTAAATTGACTAAATGAAAAGTATTTGCTCTAGTTTTTAACTAGAAACTACATAACAAATATTTAAATTTATAACAGACTTTTTTTCACTAAATTGGATGAAAGTCTACAGAGACCACAAATTAATAATTCATCTACAATAAATGACAACAGAAAACAAGATAACCTCAGGAAAAGGCCCATTTTACTTTACCAATGTAAAATTTAAATAAATAATAAATCTTTCTTATCTAATGGATTTTATGCTAAATACATAATAGTATCATAAACATAAAATGTGTCCAGGATGGTAGACTCCCATTCTGATGATTTCATTAGACTTCAAATATATATTGCTACTTTAAAGTTTTCCACTTAAAAAATTAAGGACTTTTTATTAACAGAAATGTTTATATGTGTATTTCCATTTTTCTGATTCTCCTAAATATGCTTTGCAATCTGTGAGCCATCTGTCCATGTTCAGTGAAAGTAGCCATATATATATCATGAATAGTTAAATGAAAAATCAGTACATTATTTATATACTAGGGATAGATATGCATCAGTATCTATTATTATAGGTCTGTGTTGGAATTTCCTAGGCTTTAGCTTTGAGTTTACATTGCAGGCAGTGAGTAACTTTCTAGTAATTGAGAATGATTAATGATTTCACTATCTCAAAATATACAATTAAGAAAATACAAAGTAGGAAAAGCTCTAACTTTTCTTTGGCTATATTAGTCTAAAGATAAAAAATAAATAATAGTCTCTGGCAAGTACATTCAGACACAGATATATTAATAATTTTTAAAGCAATGAAAATATATAAAACTATGTAAAATCTAAAACTGCAAAATGTTAATTTTCACTTAAAATTATTTAGAATTTTATTTTGTTTCCTAAATTTATGGAAATCCATATCATATTCATGTACAAGATAATCTCTTAGCATATACAAATAAATTCTTATAACATAATTTAGTAAATTGTTTAAATAATGAAACCATAATTATTTTATGATTATAATTGTAGTTAACTAAATAGTTCATTTTTGCATGTATTTCCTATGGTATTATTTGGTCAGCCAATTGCATATTCTATATGATATTCTTTTTATATATGTTGCCATATAGGTAGTGATTAATAAAACAAATTGGCCAAAGGTACCATTTCATTATCTAATGAATCATTATGGAAAAATAATAATTCCTAGCAAGATGCTTATATAAGGGGCCGGGGATTTAGCTCAGTGGTTCTGCCACCTGCCTCACAAGCCAAGGACCCAAGTTTGAGTCCCAGTACCGAAAAAAAAAAAAAAAAGAAAAAAAGATGCTTATATAAAAGCTCCCCTTCTTGAATTTCTTATAATCTGTATTAATTTCATGAGTGCCTTATGTATATTTTTAAACATAACCTTTTAAAGCAAATTCAGGTTAACTCTGTGAACACTGGTCTTCACTTAAAAACTATGTGGTAACCAATAGCTGAAGTAAAGGATTGTGGTGAACAATCTTTCCATAGCAAGCCAAGGGAACATTCAAGAGTCTAGGCAGATTCTTGTTCTGTCTGGAACTAAGTATAAATTCTTAAGCACATGTAGATATTCTTAGCACATGTCCCCTAAGAGTCAGATTAAAAATATATACTAGGAAGAGTTGTACATTAAAATACTTATTTCAGTGATTAGTCCAAAAAAAGTCTACTGCAGAGAGAAATTATTCATGTTACAAAAATTAACCACAGAGGTACATATAAGGAGAAGTCAATGAAGAAAAACAATATTCCATTAAGTTTTTTTTTTCTTTTGAAGCAGCTTTCAGTGTTTACAGCCTGGTTAACTGGAGTATGCCATTTAATTTTTATTGGGAACAGAAAGTAAAATGATAGCAGAAATTTTTAAAAATGATAAAAAATAAATCTAAACTTCCACTCTAGTTTCTTTAAATTAAAAAAATACATTTAGTCAATTTTCCTAGATATGCATATGTATGCACACATGTACATTCCATTGGGAATTACTCATTTTGCTTTATTCATTTCCTTATGCATCAAATTATCATTCAAAATTGATGTTTGTTAATCATTAATAATAAATATCTTTAAATGCATTATATTCAACCACTAACTTAAAAAGATTTCTGACCAATAAAACATATATATGTGTGTGTTAAAAATATATATATACACATACATAAATACATATGATAAAGATAAGACAAACAAAACCACTGTGACATGAGCAAATAACATGTAGACTAAATTACAAATGTTTAAACAGTCATGTCCAATTGCATCAGCTCTGCAAACACTTAGGCTTCAAAGTCTTTGAATATATTGCAGGGAAGGTCATCGAACTGATTTATTCTACATGCGCACAGTTTAAGTACTACAATAATGAAATCACATTCTGTTGGAAGAAAATTGTCCAGTGTTAAGTTGCCAATGGCCATTTTAATAAGGCTTTCCACCTAATGTGGCCAATAGAAGCTTTCGCATAAAATACTACTAATTTATTTAGTAATTCTAAAACTCACAGTGAAGAAACACAGATAATTCAGGAAGTCTATTGTTGCTCTTCATAACAATAGAGCTTTTAGTTCTATTCTCTACTTAACTGTCACTTTATCATTTTTATCTTCCACTTTAAGTCTGTTACTTTTTTTTGGACTATATTCAGCTGAAAATTCATTTAGACTTTTGAAGTTCCCTGACATAAAAACTCCATTTAACTGCTTCCTAAATAGTAGTTAATCTGCACAAATTTTAAATTTGACCTTAATGGAACAGTTTATTCCTGAAGTTATTAGGACACTGGGGAAACAAACCATGGCTTTAAAGGTGTACTTATTTTAGAGGTTTTTTTGTTGTTGTTGTTTTGTTTTTTTGTTTTGGGGGGGTTTTTTGTATTAAATTCTTTTATTAGTACATTGTAGGTATACAACACAATTACATTTCTCATTGGGAATTGTACCTTTACATAATGCATCTTGGTTCTTATTTTTTCCCCATTCCTAGCCCTCCCTTCACCCCCTCCACCCTTCCCTATTTACAAAGACTTTATTTCCATTTTTTCCATTTCTCATCATTTTTCCTTTCCCTTCTTTCCTTTCCCCTGCCCCTCCCACTACCCCTACCCCTTTGGACCTTTTCTTCCTATTTTACATTATCGATTATTCATTCTAATCATTGGTATATTTTAGGTATACAATATAATGACATTCATCATTGGAAATTTGCACCTTTACATAGTCTCTCTTGGTTCTTATTTTTTCACCCTTGCCCAGCCTTCCCTTCAACTCCTCCAGTCCTCCCTATTTACACAGATTTTGTTCCTATTTTTCCATTTTCTCATATTAATCCCATTCCCTTCTATCTTTTCCCCTATCCCTCCCACTTCCTTCCCCTTTGCCCCTTTTCTTCCTATTTCACATGACCTATTATACATTTAGTCCTTATTTACACTTTCAGTTTCTCACACCAGAGAAACTATTCTTTATTTACACATGTGTGTCCTATTTATTTCACTTAAGAGTATCATCTCAATGTGCATCCACTTAGCTATAAATGTCTCTAATTTCTCTTTTTTATGGCTGAGTAGTACTCCATTTTATAAAAAAACCACATTTTCTTTATCCAGTCTCCAGTTGATGGGCATTTGGGCTGTTTCCAAGTTTTAGCTATCACAAACTGTGCTGCTATGAACATGGGTGCACATATATCACTGTGGTATGATTCTTTTAACTCTTTGGGGAAGATCCCCAGCAGTGGAATAGCGGGGTCAAATGGGACTTCCAGTCCTAGTTCTTTGAGGTATCTCCATACTGATTTCCACAGTGGTTGCACCAGTCTGCACTCCCACCAGCAGTGGAGCAGGGTTTCTCTTTCCCCACAGCCCCGCCAGCATTGGTTATTGGCTGGAAAAATTGGGCTTCAACATGCCAAAGATTAAAACTAGACCTATATCTCTCACCATGCACTAAACTAAAATCAAAATGGATTAAAGATCTAAATATTAAAATAGAAACTCTGAACCAGTTGGAACAGAGGTTAGGTAGAACCCTTGAAGACATTGGTGTAGGAAAAGACTTTATGAACAAAACCTCAGTTGCCTGTGAACTAGCACAAACAATCAACAAATGGGACCTCTTCTTATTAAAAAGCTTCTGCACAGCAAGAGAAACCACCAGCAGTGTGAACAGACAACCCACAATGTGGGAAAAAATCTTCACCTGCTGTTCCTCAGACAAAGGTCTACTATCTCGAATCTATAAAGAACTTAAAAAAATCAGACCTCCCAAATTTAAAGACCCAATCCAAAAATGGGCATCTGAAATGAACAGACATTTCTCACACAAAAAAGTAGAAATAGCAAATAAATACATGAAAAAATGCTCAACATCACTGGTCATTCGAGAGATGCAAATGAAAACAACGCTGAGATTCCACTTCACTCCAGAAAGAATGGCTGCTATCATGAAATCAACCTATTTGAGAGTTTTTATTTCATTCAGAAAATGTATTTTGCAAAGATCTTTGCAAAGTGCTTCCTTTTACAATAAAAAGCAGAGTGATTTTCCCATTTGAGTTTCAACTACACAGTGCAGAATCTCACTCAAGTATCAGATGAGGTGTCAAAGTGCTATGTTAACAAACTGATTTTCCAGCTGTGGGTAGAACGGGGACAGACGTCTCCAAAGCTCTAACATACATAACAATTCAATTACAGTTATCGTACAATGCCATCACATATTTTTCTTCAACAATCAAACAACCTCAGCTGGAAACCTCCAGCAATAACATAAATAAAGGACCATCTGGCTAGAATAATTAAGGAAGGCTGGAAATAAAACATTAATTAGTGTAGTATTTCAAACGACCTTCAGAGGTCTTATTATGAAATTGTATCCAAAACAGGTAATCATTTATTTCATGTTGCTGTTAAATTAACTAGGCATGAATAAATACAAATACAAAATTTTTACTCTTTCAATGAGGATTTTTAACTGAAAGGTATTTCTTGAATATGATAACTAAATCATAGCAATAAATAATTGAAACAAAATGTCACTATGAAGATTTAAAATTTAATTAACACATATACTATATGATTTTAACATTGAAAGCACCTTTGGAGATCATAACACCTTATTCAACCTCCTCAATTTATGGATGAAGAAACATAGAGTAGAAGAGATTAAATGATTTTCCCAAGGTCACACACCTAGAGAGTATTTCAGGAAAGACTAGAGGCCAACACAGATCTGATTCTCATTTTAGAAATACTTTTTGCATTAACAATGAAAATTCACACATAAATGTTCTAGCACAAAATAGCAGATAAATGACATATCACAAAGTGTGGCAGTTATTAAAATAAAACTGCACAAAACATGCTAATATACTCAATTGCAAGGCCACATAATGAGACAGTAAGAAAAGTAACAAACTATCTTAAAGAGGGTTTGCACCAGAGATTTCTAGCTACACACTGATGGCCACCTTTCTTCAGGGAGAAGCTAATGTTAGAAAGCAGCTCCCCAGAATACCACTGTGTAGCTCAGACCCCTTGAAACGAGGTGTGACCACAGGATTACTATTTCTTGGTAACAAAATGCAGCAAATATGGATGGTTTCTAAGAAGCAGATTCCTTGTCCTGTCTCTTTACCCTTCTGTTAGCTGTAATGCTTAGGGAATGAGGGAGTCACAGGTAGAAGGAAATAGGGTCTCCAACTCATTGTAAGAAAGAAAAGAGCTTACTAGCAGGAATTTCCGTATTAACCTAGTCCATAGAAAGAAATAAATTCCTCTAGTTATTAAAATAGTACTATTATATTATCTAATGAAGAGTTCAAAGCAGACTTGATGGTCATTAATTTTCATTAATACAATTAATATAAGACAGCCTCCAGTCTTATCAATGATATCAATATATAATTTTAAAGGAACGTTACAATGAAGCTGCACCTTTTTAGGCTCTGTTTGAATAAAGATAATCTTTATATGGATCATCCACAATTTCTGATATTCTCTTGGTTTAAGTGCATATATAACACAAGGGGTTTTTTTCTTAAATTGCTGGTAAATTTTTTTATTTGTAATTGATATGTAATTTATGAGGTACAATGTGATGTTTTGACTCATGGATACATTGAGTAAAGAGCAAATTAGGATAATCAGCATAACTGCTACTTTTCAACTTTTATTATTTTTTTATGGTGAGTACCTTCAAAACTCTCTCTCCTAGCTATTTTAAGATAAACAATACATTATGGATAAGCTTGAAAAAAAGCACAAAAAAGAAGATGAAATGGAAGACAGCATAGTATAAATGAAAAAAACATGGAATCTGAAGGAAGAGTACTGGTTTTTAAGTACCCATTTTGCCTTGAGATGCCAAGAACCAAAACACGTGTGTGTCATCTTTACCATCTTCCCTCTTCAGCTTTCTGCTTAAAACACAAGTGGGTTGGGTTGGGAGGAAATGAATCAGACTTCAAGAACATTTCAAAAGCAACTCCAGACTCACTCCACTCTAAATCACTGGACAATCAGAGGAAATAAAACCACTAGATGTGCGTTCAGATTATGTTTCTTTTTATTTATTGATAAATATATGTGATACATAATAATTACATGCATCTTGGGAAACATATGTATATGTTTATCTTAATGTGATATATATATCACCTTAATCACTTTTACTTCCCCTTTCCTATCCTGGTTCACCATTTTCTTACCATCCCCAGAAAGTCTGAAGTCTCCACAAAGTCTATGTCTGCTACTGTCAGCTCTCCCATAAGGTATACTAGGAATCCACAGGGTTTGACACAGATTTTTTTAATATTAAAGTTCTGGGTGCCAAGAACCCATTTTGGATAAACACCAAAATTTCAGCAAATCCTACAGTGCTTATATATGTATTTAAAAGGGAGAGATTTCTGGAAGAATATATGGGGAACTAAGAATAGTGGAAATCTATTGGGGATGGTATGGGAACTGTGTAGATGAAGTACAAGAGAAAAGGGAAATGTTTCACAGCATAACTGTTTTAAAGAGGAAAAGTGTATTTAAATTAAGATAATATATTTTTAGAACAATGAGTAAGATATGGGCTTTAATAGACATATCCTATATAGTTTATATCATAAGTATGTGTAAATGGATTGGACAAGGTTGATATATATACTCTCCAGTTGTTGAATATGGAAAAATATAGTAAATAATGAAAATCAATATTATTAAATGTGCTTCAGGCTCTTAGATGAATAAACTATTTTAGTCTGTCCACTAGTTTTGAGTGTAGAAGTAAAATCTTGATATCACAGATTACATCCTTGACCCTATATTCTCTAAATATAATGTCAGAAATAATATCAGAAGTAAAATCTGATTCTGTTTTGTAACTACAGGTACTTCAGAGCAGTGACTGTTTTAATAGAAATTTTAGATGAACCTAGAGCACATTTTAAGAACAAGCCTACTAGAATTAAGGAAGTTTCCTCAAATAATCATGAACCACAGATGACAAAATAATAATTACAGCTACTACTTATTGTCTACTAACAACGTGCCAGACAGTTATCCACAATTTTCTAATGATCACCAAACAGATAGTAGGTATAAAGAGACATTGAGGCATACTAGGAGTTAACATTTGTTTAGTGTTTACTTTGTAACAAATTTTATATCCATTCATTTCTTTAATTTTCACAGCACTGTTGGGTAGATACTATCCAAATTTCTATATAACTATCAAATCTTAAAAATAGTAAATGGCTGTGCAAGAATACGATTATAGGACTTTCTGACTCACAAGCCTGTATGAAAAGAAGGAGGCTCTGGACGAAGTCTGAATAGAGAATTTTTTAGCTGTGTGACCCTGAACAAGTTATATGTCTGAGACTCATTCTTATCTGTAAAAATGAATTTAAAGTGCCTATACAGAATACTGTCATGGGAATGAAATGGGAGTGTGGCAGTGTTTGGTATAAGTGCGGAGCTGATGGTTGCCTTATTAAGCATGGCCATTGTAACTGAAGGATCCAAGAACAGATTGATAAAGAACAGAAGGTTTTTGTTTGTTTTTTTCTGTGGCCCAAAACAATCTCACTGTGATTGCTGCAGATTTTAGGGTATGAATGCAACATACAGTCATTAAGCACCTCAGTTTCCCTCCAAGTTCCTGTCCTTTCATTCCTTTTAGCGACTGTTCTCAGCTTCTCATTTTGGTCTCAGAAGCAAATATACAGAATATCCCAAGAAGGTTGTTTTTTTTTAATATATGGGTCATTGCCATAAATAGTCATTCTACAATACATACATACATCAAAATGTCACATTGTACCCAATGTATAAATATGTAGTTGAAATAGAAGAAAGCATTTTATTTATTTATTTCATTTTATTTTTAACTAAACTGGAGGCATTGAGTCAAGCTTCAGTTTTGTTATTTTTTTAATTTTGAGGTTAGAGTTTTTTAAGCTAAAATTTACTCTTTAAAAATAGTTTTATGAATTTTGATAAATGTATATCATTGTGTAACAATCATAATCAAGTGAGAGTTTCCGTTGCTATTCATCCTCGTGAACACTTGCTATTACTATCGTTTTCATTTAATCAATTTGGTAGATACTTAGTGGTATCTCATTATAGTTGAATTTTGGATTTCTTTAATGACTAATGAAGTGGAGGAACTTTGCATATGCTTATTGGGTATTTGGATATCATTTATTGTGAAGTAACTTCAATTTCTTACACTTTTTACTTAATGGGTTGACTATCTTTTTGAAGTTGATTTGCAAAATGTTCTTCATATATTCTGAATATGTAATTGTCCAGATTTATATATTACAAATTATCTTTTCTCACACTATAGTTTTTTTCTATCTTTATCTGGTATTTCAATGAAAAACACTCTTAATATAGTCCAATTTTTTGCTTTTTAATTTTATGGTTAATGATTCATATGTCTTGTTCAAGAAAGCCTTGCATAATCCCAGGTCATGAAAAGATGCTCTACTAAATAATAAATATTTTGTTCTTACTTTTAGATTTATAATCTCTTTAGAAATGATCAAATGCATCTATTTTTATAAAATCATGAACATAATAGTTACTTTTTAAGAGTAAAAAAACAAATGGTTTAAAATATTTTAGACTAAGCACTTTCTAAAATTTATTCAAATAGTAAAAGCTGATGATTATCCAAAATACATTTTTAATCCGTTCATTCAGACTATGTAGGGTACAGCTCCATTAGGCTTAATGGACTAATAAATTACATCTTATTTGCTTGCTGTCTGGTGGACAATTAAAGTCATTGTTCCAGTATTTAATTTTATCAGTCATAAATATGCTATGTTTTATCAAAATCTAAACTATCAAGATCCAACTATAAGTATCTCTATTGCCTAAAACCTCTTCGAAATAGTTCTGTATTTAATATAGTTGATTGAATTCAAATCCTATTTCAGACCCTAATGAAATGCTATTGAGTACCATGAGATGCAGAATCTCTTTCATTATACTAACTTAAAAAATGGTAAAGATAATTTGGCAAAGACAATAGAAGTATATAATAACCACGGTATATTGTATATACCAAAAGTTGATTTGGGGTGTTTTATTGTATAAAATTAATTTGTCAGATTTTTTTGGAGATATTAGTTTCAAGATCTTGGTAACATTAATAATTTATAATTAATAAGTTATATAATCTCTTTTTCCTTCTATGGGGAAATGGAATGCCAAAATTGTCACGCTTAAGACAATTCCTTTTCCTTATTATACTTCTGATAGTAGATTTGATGACACCAAAAACATGATAAAGATAAACATGATAAAGATAAATTTATTGTACAATAAAAATTTAACACTCAGGTACTACCTAATATTACCTGTCTACCAAAAGAAATATGAAACAGCTCACTTTTTAAGGAATCATTTTTGTGGAGCAGGGGTCCTCTTTCCCCACAGCCCTGCCAGATTTTGTTATTGGTTGATTTCTTGATAACAGCCATAGGAGTGAGATGGAATCTCAGCATTACTTTAATTTGCATCTCTTGAATGACCAGTGATGTTGAACATTTTTTTCATGTATTTATTTGCTGTTTCTACTTTATCTGAAAAGTGTGTATTCATCCCTGATGTCCATTTTTGGATTGGGTCTTTAAATTTGGGATGGGGCATGTAGACTGGTGCAACCGTTGTGGAAATCGGTATAGAAATTCCTCCAAAAAATTGGACTAGAGGTCCTATTTGACCCAGCTATTCCCCTTCTGGGTATCTGTCTTCCCAAAAGAATTAAAAGCATCATTCCACAGAGATTTATGCACACCCATGTTTATAGGAGCACAGTTTGTAACAGCTAAATCTTGGAAACAGCCTAAATGTATGTCAACTGATGAATAGATAAAAAGATGTGGTTTTTTAATATAATGGAGTAGATTCAGTCATAAAGAAGGATAAACTTGAGACATTTCTAAGTAAATGGATGCACCTTGAAATCATACTCTTAAGTGAAATAAATTGAACGCACATGTGTAAATACCCCACTTTCTCTGGTGTAAGAAACTGAAAGTGTAAATGAGGACCAAAGTGTATAACAGATATTGTGAAATAGGAGGAAACTGTTCAAAATTATATCGAGTATGAGATACTGTGTTAAGAATTAAAATGTTTTATGCAAATAAGTTATAGCACTAGTAGGAAATTAGTTGAGAGATAGATTAGCAATGAAAATACATTCTTTTAAGATCACGGTACACAGTGTATTTACCAATGTTAGTCTCTAATTATTTTTGTTATGAAAAATTATTTTTTATAAAACTGTTTTTATATTTTCTTTATCAATATCTACTTGCATTACATTAAAATAAAAGAGAATCATTTTTTGTGAAAATACTGCAGGATCTCTATTTTTACTATATCTAGAAATAATCTATCTTGTTAGATAAGTAAAAGTGTTAAGGAGGAAAAATATTTCATATAATTCTTGCTATCAGTATGTGTAATTTTTAAAATGCATGTTACACTGACATAGGATGGCTTGGGAGTCAATGTTAATAAATAAAGGAATAGTTTAAAATATTTAGAGCAAGTAATCTCTACATTTCATTCAAATAGTAAAGGATGGTGATTATCTAAAATAGTTTTACTCAAATCCTTCAGCTTATATATGATATAACTATAGTAGGCTTAATAGACTTCTATAGTATAGGGATTTTTGACATTTTATTTGCTACTGTTTGGTGGTCAATTAAAGTCATTGTTCCAGTATTAAATTTTATCAGTCATAAAATGTGCTATGTTTCATCAGAAACTAAACTGTCAATATCCAAATATATGTGTTACTATTACTTGACATATCTGTAATATCCTTGAATCACAGTCTATGTTTATATAGTTTGTTATTAAAGTATTTCAATTCATGACTTTGAAATGACTGTAATTTCCTATAGAAGAAGAGAAAAAGCACCTGTTTCTAGCTTTCTAGATCACATTCAAATATACAATTTTTAAAAACTATCCAAAATGAGTTTCAAACCAACTAAATCTACAAGTTTACAGTGGCAAAAATAGTTATATAGTATAGACAGAACCAATCAACAAATCTTGATTTCACAACAGATGCTATTTTCCCATTATAGATAGTGCACTTTTGCAGTGAAGAATGGAAAAGAAGGGTGCCTGTTGACATCTCACCTTCAGAACCCACATTTTGTAAAGTATTGACTCATGATTTCAAAATTTGTTTATATACTGTGTGAACTGTTTGATAAAAAAATATGTGTGCATGTATGTGTGAGAGATGTGGTTACTATTGTCTACACAGGATTGTCTAGTGTTAAAATAACACATTAATTGAGGCATTCCATCATCAGATGCATATTTTTTATATTTTTATGTCTTGTGAACTCTCAAAGAATATCAAGAATATTACCACGTGAAAAATTAGGTATCTTGCTAAACAGTTACATATTTGAATACAAGAAGAAAAAACAAGGTAGTTTATATTCTATACCAAAAGCACTCTTTGGCAACTATAATTCAGGAAAGGAAGAAGAAGGCAACTAAGAACCTCCAGCAATTGTTTCCCCACAGAAAAACTAAGTGAGATGCAAGAGAAACTAAGCCCTGTTGGCCATGGGACCGCCTTCACCAACACTGTTCCAACCATGAGCAGCACAGTGTGAAGCAAGACTATACTCACTGCAGGTAAGACTGGGAGGAAGCACAAGATTATAGCTTAGAATGAATTCAATGCTGGACTAGTAAAACTGAACACTGGGTAAATCCTTACGGCTCCCATCTCAGGCCAGTACTCAGGGACAGGATCCTTCAAACAGCCCCAGTACCAGGAAGACACTCCCAAGAGCGGTCTAAAGCAGTTCTATTTAGTCAGCATCACCTGCAGTTTGTTGCAGTAGTTTTCTTTTCTTTCTTTTTTTTTTTTTGAAGTCAGATATTTAATATTTAGTTGTTCTAATACAATTCCAAGCAAATACCAACTGGAAGACCAAGTCCAGGAATTCATAAAGGAAACAATCTCCCAAACAACAAGGAATATCAGGATCTTCTTCCATTTGAGTTGTAGTACTGGTAGTATAATGCTGCCAGTCAACCAGTATATTCAGATTATCAAGTGTTTACCACATCATCAATTTTCAAAATACTCCGGACAATTTCAGTTGCTAGGGTCAGAGCACTGACTGAAACCAACAAAGGCTGGACAACGATTTCCTCCAGAATGTTGGAAATACCTCCCTTTCGGATATTAATGCCTGTAGTTTTTTCTCCTTGAGCATGTTATAGTAGTTTTCAATCATGAGTGCACCTGTACATTAAGCAGCCCATAGTAGTGTGGGCCTTGGTCTTCCTCCAGGCCTGTGCTGGTATAAATCTTTTAGATACTCCTCTATATCATGCTGAACAACACACAAAGTGCAGATCTGAGACAAATTTAGGTTTAGATCTCCCTCCCGTGCTGAAAAAATCAAAATACTGATATTTGAATTGCAGCACTCTTGGATCTAGGACGCCATCTAGTGTAAAATAGCAGAAACGACTACAGAGTCAGAGAAAATAAGCAGCCTGCTTGGAATTTCAGGAAAAATAGACAAAGAAAACCAGATTACGAAGACTGGAAGAAATACCTAATCTTTCAATGTATGGATAACATCACACATCAAGCATGAGAAATTTCAAGGACAGCTGGGTATGTAGCTCTGGGGTACAGTGAAGACCTGGTTTCAGTCCCCAGCCCCACCTCCTCCCCTTCTCCCACCACCGGAAAAAAAGAACTTCCAGAGAACCATGGCCTCACCATAAAGTCAAAGTAAGGCACCAGAAAGCAACTACACAGTATTGATTATGGGTGAACTCTTGAATGGAGAATTTAAATAGCTGTTTTAAGAACTCTCAGTGAATTCCATGAGAACACAGAGAAATGATTTAGCACCCGAACAAAGAAACTTAACCAAGAGAGGCAAGCAACTAAGAATAATCAAACAGGAATCCTGGAGCTGAAAAATACACTAAGCAAAATTTAAAACATGACAGAAGGCATCAATAGCAAAATATATCAGACACAAGAAAGAATTAGTGAATTTAAAGACAGGCTATTTGAAAATACACCATCAGAAAATAAAAATAAAAAAGAGCAAGGAGAAGAATGAAGAAGGTTTGCAAAAATGAATTGCAAGTATAGAGTTATTATTAGTAACTTCTCTCTTTTCTTTGACCAGATTATGTTGCTATCATTGCAAAATAGCTTGTTAGAATCAAAATATTTTTGTAAGCCTCATGGTAAACACTTAGCAAAAATTTATAAAAGATAAACCAAAAATAATAATCAAAGAATAAAAAAACACTACTAAAGTAAATAATTTAATCATGAATAAATAGTGTAAGAGAGCGAGAATGGAAAGAATTTAAAACTAGAAAATAAGTTTTTTAGAGTCTGTAAAAACATCTTAACTAGCCATAATTACAATAAACATAAATGAATTAATGGATTTAAAAAGTGATCAACTATATGTTGCTTACAAGAAACTCACTTAGCTGCTAAGAAAACACATAGACTGAAAGCAAATGGGTGGAATAAAATAATCTATGAAAGGAGGGAGGCAAGGAAAAGGTGTTGAAAAAATATATTAAGATGTACCATATACATGTACCAACCATAGCAACTATTATGTACTACAAACATATGCTAATAATAAAAAAAGAAAATCTATGAAAATAGACTCCAAAAGAAATTAGGAATGGCTCTACTAACATAAGACAAAACAGACATTAAATCAGTAGTTGTAAAAGAGATAGTGACGATTATTATATAATAATACAAAAGGCAAGAGGAGGGCCGGGGATTTAGCTCAGTGGTGCCGCTGCCTGCCTCACAAGCACAAGGTCCTGAGTTCGATCCCCTGTACCAAAAAAAAAAAAGAGGCTAGAGAAAATAACAATACTAAGTATGTGTGTATATATATATATAAATATATATATATCCTGTTAATTAGAACACCAGAATATATAAAGCAAGTATTAATAAACCTAAAGGGAGACATAGACTCTAAAACAAGAATAGTTGAAAAATTTCACATTGCACTTTCATCAACAGACAGATGATCTTCACACATCAACAGAAAACAGAGTGCAATTGTACCCTAGATTAAATGGGCCTAACCCATATTTACAGAACATTCCGTTCATCAAATGCATAACACACAATCTTTCAGCAGCACACAAGGGATTCTCCAGAATGGGTTATATGACAGGTCACAAAACAAGTCAACAGATTTTTAAAAATTGAAATCATAGTGAGCACAGTGTAATAAAATGAGAAATTAATAACAATAAAATCTTTGAAAATTATATACTAAATACAGAAAAAATAAACAACTTGCTTTTGAACAACCCATGGATAAAGTATAAAATCAAGGAGGAAATTAGGACATTTCTTAAAGCAAATGGAAATGGAAACAGCAAAACAGAACATGTAATACAGTAAAAGCAGGAGATTTACAACAATAAAAACCTACATCAAGGGCCAAGGATTTAGCTCAGTGGTTCAGGCGTCTAGCTCACAAGCATGAGGTCCTGAGTTCGATCCCTGGTACCAAAAAAAAAAAAAGAAAGAAAGAAAACAATGACAACTGGGAAAATATTAATATTCAGTTTATTCTTGAGGGGCCGAGGATTTAGCTCAGTGGTTCTGCTGCCTGCCTCACAAGCGCAAGGTCCTGAGTTCTATCCTCGGTACCCAAAAAAAAAAAAAAAAAAAAAAAAAATCTACATCAAAAAAGCAGAAAACCTTCAAATAAACAACCTGTTCTTGGATCTCAAACAATAAGGGGAAAAAAAAGAATATACTATACACAAAATTAGTAGAAGGCAAGAAATAATAAAGATCAGAGCAGAAATAAATGAAAGAGACTTAAAAATACAAAGAACAATAAAATACACAGCTGATTCCTTGAAAGACTGACAAAATTAATGAACTCTAAACTAGACTAAAAAAGCAAAAGAGAGAGAAGTTTCAAATAAATGAAATCAGAGATGAAAAGGGAGATAGTACAACTGAAAACACAGAAATATAAAAGGATCAATAGCAGTATGAACAACTATATACCAACAAATTTGTTAACCTAGGATAAATCAACCAATTCTTGGACACAAATATCTTAAGGTTGAATCATGAAGAAATAGAAAATCTGAACAAACCAATAGTGAGTAACAAGATGGAATCAATAAAAAATCCCTCATCAAAGAAAAGTTCAGAATCAGATGACTTTACAGCTGAGATCTACAAAACATTTCAGGAATAAATAACACCAATACTTTTTACATTATTCCAAAAAGTTGAATAGGAGGGAATTCTTCCAAATTTGTTCTATAAATCCAGTATTATTCTGATACCAATACCAGACAAACACACAACAAAGGAAAGCTACAACTCAATATCCTTGATGAATATACATGCAAAAATCCTCCACAAATTATTAGTAAGGTGAATTCAATAGAATACTTAAAAGATTATCATGATCAAGTGGGATTCATGCCAAGGATAAAACGATGATTCAACTTATGCAAATTGATAATTGTAATACAACGTATCAACAGAGGAAAAAGACATGGAAACATCTCAACAGATATAAAAAATGTATTTCACAAAATTCAACATCCCTTAACATGATAAAAGGACTGAAAATTAGGTATAGAAAGAACAAATCTCAATATAATAAAAGGCATTTATAATGAGCCAACAACTAATAAACTAATGAGTGAGGTAAAGCTGAAAGCTTTCTGTCTAAAACCTGGAACAAGACAATGATGCCCACTTTTACCACTTTTATTCAACATTGTGCTGGAAGTCCTACCCAGAGCAATCAGGCAAGAAAAACAATTATAAGGTAACCACACTGGAAAAGTGGAAGTCAGTTTGTCATTGCAGATGACATGATCTTACATACAAAACACCCCAAACACCCCATCAAAACTGAATAGTCTAATATATGAATTTAGTAAGTGTGTAAAATGCAAAACCAACACACATACAAATCAGTAGATTTTTTTACACACCAATAGTGAATTATTTGAAAGCAATCACATTTAAAATAGCTATAAAAATAATAAAACACAAACAAATTTAACAAAAGGGCTAAAAGATCTCAATAATGACAACTGTAAAACATGGATGAAGAGAATTGAAAAGAAAAATAATATATGGAAAGACATTTTGTGTTCACAAATTGGAATACTCAATATTGTTAAACTGTCCTGCTATCCATAGTTTCAATGCAATCTCCATTAAAATCTCACTGATATTTTTCATAGAACTACATAAAATAATCTTAAAATATGTGTGGAAACACACACACACACACAACACACTTCTGGCCCACAGTCTTTTCAAACCAGACAGTTTATTTTTAATCAATGGTTGAGAAGGATGGGGGTACAGAATAACTGAATACCAATACAATAGACACTAGAATAACACAATTTTTTTATTTATTGCTAGCCCTGTGCTTCCTTCTTGCAATACCATGTTTCTACTTCTTTGCTTAACTAACTACTACTTGTTTTGTATCATTCAACTGAAATATTCTCTGGAAAGCCTTATTTGATCTTTAGTCACCTTTTGATGTGCAACTTCTGGCACTATGGCTATAATCAGGATTTTTTAGGGGGGCCTTAAGAAATAGAATTCCAAAGTAACATGGAAACTCAGAGTTGTTTTAATTTCATTTTTGTAATGGCCAAAGATGTCGAACATTTCTTCATTAGTTTAATAACTACTTACACTCTAGTTTCTCATTCTTTATGGCTGATTGGTACTCCATTTTATTTTTTTAAAAACACACGTTTTCTTTATCCAGTCTCCAGTTGATGGACAATTGGACTGTTTCCAAGTTTTAGCTATTACAAACTGTGCCACTATGAATGTGGGTGCACATATATCACTGTGGTATGATTCTTTTAATTCTTTTGGGAAGATATCCAGTAGGGGAATCGCTGGGTCAAATGGGACCTCTAATTCTACTTCTTTGAGGTATCTCCATACTGATTTCCATAGTGATTGCACCAGTCTACATTCCCACCAACAGTGGAGCAGGGTTCCTTTTTCCCCTCAGCGCTTCCAGAATTTGTTGTTGGTTGATTTCATGATAGCAGCCATTCTTTCTGGGGTGAGATGGAATCTCAGCATTGTTTTCCTTTGCATATCTCGAAAGACCAGTGATGTTGAACATTTTTTCATATGTTTACTTGCTATTGCTACTCCTTTCGCTGTGAAATATCTGGATTGGGTCTTTAAAGTTGGGAGGTCTGATTTTTTAAAGTTCTTTATATATTCTAGATAGTACACTTTTGTCTGAGGAACAGCAAGTGAAAATTTTTTCCCACATTGTGGGTTGTCTCTTCACTGTGCTGGTGGTTTCTCTTACTGTGCAGAAGCTTTTTAGTAAGAAGAGATCCCACTTGAGTCTTTGTGCTAGTCCACATGCGACTGAGGTTTTGTTCATAAAATCTTTTCCTACACCAATGTCTTTCAAGAGTTCTACCTAACTTCTGTTCCAGTTGGTTTAGTGTTTCTGTTTTAATATTTAGATCTTTAATCCATTTCGATTTTAGTTTAGTGCAATGGTGAGAGATATAGGTCTAGTTTTTAGTCTTGGCAAGTTGAAACTCAATTTTTCCAGCACCATTTATTAAAGAGGCTATCTTTCCTCTAGTGAGGGTGCTTGGCTCCCTTGTCAAAGATGAGGTGGCTGAGTGTGTCTGGAGTTGTTTCTGCATCCTCTAATTTGTTCTGCTGATCCTCAGTCTGTTTCTTTGCCAGTGGCATGCTATTTTTTATCACAGGAGCTTTGTAGTATAGTTTCAAGTTGGGGATTGTGATACCCCCTGCATTGTCTTTATTGCCTAGTATTGCTTTTGCTATTCTAGGTCTCTTCTTGTTCCAAATGAGTTTTTGGATTGTTTTCTCCAGGTCTGTGAAGTATGCTGCTGGGATTTCAATTGGGATTGCATTGACTCTATATAGCAGTTTTAGAAGTATGGCCATTTTCACTATATTGGTTCTTCCTACCCAGGAGAAAGGGATGTCTTTCCACTTTCTGATACACTTTTCAGTCTCTTTCTTCAGAATGCTATAGTTTTCAGAGTATAGGTCTGAATTTTTTTGTTAGGTTGATACCTAGGTATTACTTTTTTTTTTTTGGATGCTATTGTGAAAGGAGTTGTTTTTCCAGTTTCTCTCTCAGTGAGTTTCTTGTTCATTTATAGGAAGGCTATTGATTTTTGCATGTTGACCTTGTATCCAACTACGCTACTGAATTTGGTTGTTAAGTCTAGAAGTTTGGTGGAGTTCTTGGAGTCTTCTATATGGAGTATCATGTCATCTGCAAATGATGATAATTTAACTTCTTCATTTTCTATCTTTATTCATTTTATTTCTTTCTCCTGTCTAATTGCTGTGGGTAATGTTTCCAAAACTGTATTGAACAGGAGTGGTGATAGTGGATATCCTTGTCTTGTTCCTGATTTTAGCATAAAGGTTTTCTGGTTTTGACCATTTAGTACAATACTGGCTGTTCCTTTTTCATAGATGAGTTTTATGTTTTCTGTAGGGTTTTTTTAAATCATGAATGGGTGTTAGATTTTGTCAAACACTTTTTCTGCATCCATTGAGATGATCATATGGTTTTTGTCCTTGGCTCTATTAATATAGTGTATTACATTTATTGATTTGCATATGTTGAACCATCCCTGCGTCTCTGGGATAAATCCCACTTGGTCAGGGTGTATGATCTTCTTGATGATCTTCTGTATTCTGTTTGCCAGTACATTATTGACGATTTTTGCATCTATGTTCATAAGGGAGATTGGCCTATAGTTCCCTTTCTCAGTTGGGTCTTTCTCGGCTTTTGGGATCAAAGTAACACTTGCTTCCATGAATGAATTTGGGAGTATTGTCTCCCTTTCAATTTCACTGAAGAGTTTAAACAGTAGTGGCAACAGTCCTCTAAATGTCTTGAAGAATTCAGCAATGAAGTCATCAGGACCTGTGCTTTTCACTGGTAAGTTTTTAATTACATTTTCAATTTTGCTGATTGATATTGGGTTGTTCACAATTTTTAGGTCTTCTTCATTTAATTTTGGTAATTCATATGTATCTAGACATCTGTCCATTTCTTTTGTGTTTTCCACCTTATTGGCATACCGGTTCTCACAGTAGGTATTGATGATCCTCTGGATTTCTGCCGGGTCCCTTGTAATTTCACCCTTTTCATTCCTAATTACATGGATTTGGGCCTTTTCTTGTATTTCTTTGATAAGGTTGGCTAAGGGTTTGTCAATTTGATTTATTCTTTCGAAGAACCAACTCTTTGCTTCATTGATTTTTTTGTATCGTTCTCTTAGTCTCCATTGCATTGATTTCTGCTCTGATCTTTATCATTTCCTCCCTTGTGTGAGCTTTGGGTTTGTCCTGATCTTCTTTCTCTAGAAGCTTGAGGTTCAGCATCAGGTTGTGGAATTGAGCTTGCTCTGTTTTCCTAATATGAGTATTCACTGCTATGAATTTCCCTCATAAGACTGCTTTCATTGTGTCCCATAGATTCTGATATATTGCATTGACATTTTCATTTAATTGTAGAAACTCTCTGATTTCTTCTTTAATTTCCACTGTGACCCATTGGTTATTCAGAAGTGTGTTGTGCAGTTTCCATGTGTTTATGAAATTCTTCCGGTTTCTTTTGCTACTGATCTCCAATTTCATCACACTATGGTCTGATAATACACAGGGGATAACTTCAACTCCTTTTCACTTACTTAAACATGTTCTATGAGTGAGTATATGGTCTATTTTGGAGAATGACCTGTGTGCAGCTGAAAAGATGTGTATTCTGATTTTGTAGGGTGGAACACTCTGTAAACATCTATTAAGTCCATTTGTTGAAGAGTTTGATTGAGTTTTAGTATTTTGTTGTTTATTTTTCTTCTAATTGATCTATCTGTTCATGACAGTGGGTTATTGAGGTCTCCCACTACTACTGTATTTCTGATTATTTGATTTTTCATGTCCGTTAGTATTTGTTTTATGTAGTTGGGCACACTAGTGTTTGGTGCATATATGTCTTTGATTGTAATCTCTTCCTCTTGAATTTTTCCCTTTACCAGGATATAGTGGCCTTCTTTGTCTCTCTTAGTTATTGTCAGTTTGAAATCCACTTGACCAGCAAATAGGATAGCTACTCCTGCTTTTTGGGGGGTTCTTGTCACATGGAGTATTGTTTTTCACCCTTTAACGTTCAGTCTATGAGTTTCTTTTTGAATTAAGTGTGTTTCATGTAGGCAGCATATTGTTGGATCTTGCTTCTTGACCCCTTCTGCCAGTCTATTTCTTTGGATTGTTGAACTGAGACCATTAACATTGATGGTTATAACTGATATGTATTGACTTACCCTTGTCACTTTTTCTTTTTGTTGTAATTTCCTCTTTTGCATTTAATTTCTTGTCTTGCCTGATAGATTCATTCTGCTGGACTTCCTGGAGTTGTGATCCTCATTGTCTTTTCCTAAGATATTGTTTAAAATATTTTGGAGTGCTGGTTTGGTATTCATGAAGTTCCTCAGATGCTCTTTGTCATGAAAGTATCTTATTTCTCCATCAATTTTGAAAGATAGCTTTGCAGGATACATCAGTCTGGGTTGGAGGTTGTTTTCCTTTAGGGCTTGAAATACTTCACTCCAGGCTCTTCTTACCTTGAGGGTTTGTGTTGAGAAGTCTGCTGTGATTCTGATGGGATTTCCTGTGTATATGATTTGTTTCCTTTTTTCTAACTGCTTATAGTATGTTGTTCTTCTGTTGGGTTTCTGAAATCTTAACTATTATATGCCTAGGTGTAGATTTTTTTTTATCACAGCTAGTTGGAGGCCTATATGCCTCACTTATCTGTATGTCAAATTCTTTTCCCCTGCTTGGGAAGTTTTCTGCCATTACTTCTTCTGTGAACAGTTTTTTTATATCATTTGCACACTCTCCCGTTTCTTTATTGACTACAATCAGTCTTATGTTATTCTTCTTTGTATCATCTAGAAGCTGCTGGCTTAATTTCTCATGGTCCCTTACTATTTTTTAAAAATTTTTCTTCTCCTTGTTACTAATTGCAATCCTGTCTTCTATATCTGATATTCTGCCCTCACATTGGCTCATTCTGCTACATAAACTTTTAATAGAGTTTTTAATCTCCCAGATATGTGTGTGAATCTGTTTTATGGATTCTATTTGTTTCTTAGCTCTTCTATTTTTTTTTAATCTATGTCTGCTATAAAGTTATTGATCATGTGTTTCACTATGGACACAATCTCTGTTGTTATCTGAGAAATTATTTCTTATTTCATTTTGTACAGATCCTCTTTCATTGCCAGTTCAGGGAGTCCAGCTGGTTGAGTAGCAAATTATTCCACCTGGTTGCCCTTTGGGGTTGCCTTAGGTGATCTGGAAGTTTAGTTTTGAGTCTTGTTTATGTGTATTCTCATTTCAAAAGATGCAGCCTGTTGCACTTTTGTTGAGGTGACTTTTTGCTTGCCTAGTGGGCTTTGATTCTCAACCAGCCTCAGAGAGGCCGTCTCTCTGCTGCTCACCACTGTGCCAGTTCCTGGGTTCAGAATGGGTGGCCTTCTGGATCCCTGTGCTGTGCTGTTGTCTGGCGAGGTTCTGACTGTGTCCCACACAGTTAGGATGGTATCTAGGCTTGCCTCTGGCTTCATAGCTATTGTCTGGTACAGCCTTTGGCTGGGGGCTGTGCACACAAGTGGCTGGTGTCTGAGTGGGCTTCTGGCTGGTGTCTGCACACACTTACCGATGGTATCTGGACAAGCCTCCGGTTGTTGCCTGGGTGTTTACATAGCTATTTTCCAGGCAGGCCTTGAGCTGGGACCTGGGCCCAAGCTGCTGGTGTCTGGGCAAGGCCCTGGTTGGGACCTGGGTATCCATGCCACTCTGGTCCACAAGGGCTTCTCGCTTGAATCTGCCTAGAAGTGTCTATTCATTTTAGTTGCTTTTTTTTTTTGGTACCAGGGATCAAACTCAGGTCCTTGCGCTTGCACAGCAGGTGGCAAAACCATTGACCTAAATCCCTGGCCCCATTTGCTCCTTTTTTGATTGCATCTTATTTTTTTAGTTCTTTCTGTATGCTAGATATTAGTCCTCTCCTCAAGGAATAACTGGCAAAAAAAAATTGTGAGAAATCAATAAATGCTGGTGAGCCAGCAGGGAAAAAGGAACCCTTCTACATTGATGGTGGGAATGTAAACTAGTACAATCATTATGGAAATTAGCATGGAGATTCCTCAAAAACGTAAAACTAGAAATTTCATTTGATCCAGCCATTTCACTTCTAAGTATCTTCCCGAAAGTGTTAAACAAATTATATTGCAATGATACATTCATATCAATATTTATAGTAGCACAATTGATAACAGCTAAATCTTGGGAGCACCCCATATGCCCACCAACAGATGGATAAAGAAAATGTGCTATTTATGCACAATGGAGTACTCCACTGCCACAAAGGATAAAGTTGAGTTATTTGTAGGAAAATGGATGTACCTGAGACTGTAATAAATCAGACACACAAGCTTAAACATCGTGTGGTTTCTTTCATATGAGAAACCCAAAGTACAAAACAAGAGCAAAATAAAAGATAGATAATAGGAAATAGGGAGACAGATCTTTTGCAAAAGGGTAGGGGAACAAGAGATGGGGGCTAGGGGAGGGGAAGCAGACGAAAAAATAATGGATTCCTGTTAAGCACATGCACCAACTCCCCGTGAGGAACGTAATCATTATGTACTGCAAATATGTATTAATAAAAATGAAAATCATGAAATATAAAAATAAAGAATTCTGCTTGAAAGAACAAGTAACAACAATATATAAATTGGAGCACATTAAAATTAAAAATTGTCTGCATTGAAATATATATTTAAGAAAGCAAAAAGACAACTTATGAAATGGGAGAAAATCATTGCAAAATATATATGTGATAAGAATCTAGTATCCTGAATATATAAGCAATTCTCACAATACAACAATAAAAAAAAAAACAACCTAAGAAATGGGCCAAGGAATTCAATAGATATTTACCCAAAGAAAACAACTGGTCAATATGCTCTAGAAAAGAAATATATTAGCCAGCATTTTCATTCTCCTAGGAAGAATTCTCCAAAAGAATTGAAAAATAGCTCTGAAACAAATACACATATTCATTTCAGCACTATTTACATCAGCAAACAATAGTGGTATATATATATATATATATATATATATATATATATATATATACTGATACATTCTACTATACAGATGAACCTAGTAATATTATATTAAGTGGAAGAAACCAAACACAAAAAGTCACATATTATGTGATTCTATTTTTATAAAATATTTATGGTAGATAAATCTATACAGACAACTGGTCATTTCTAGAAGAAGGCAGGGAGAAAGAAGTGGGGAGCAACTGCTTTGTGGATACAGGATTTTTATTTTGCGATGATGAAATATTTTTTGGAACTAGACAGAAGTGGTGGTTGCAAATCTCTGGGAGAGTAATAAATGTCTCTGAATCATACAATACACATTAAAATGGTTAATTTTAAGTTTGTGAATTTTACCTCAGTAAAAATAATTTTTAATACTCATATATGTACCCAATAATATCTCTATATCAAAGCATGAAATATGGTGGTTATATGGCAGCAGGAAACATGTTAAATATCAGGAGATTGAAAGATAAATGAATTGATACTCAAGAATAGCTAATCAAAAGTGTAGAATATATATTTATGATTTCCATATGAAAAAGTGATTCTTGCATATGTGACAGGTGCTCAGTTTTGTCATATTCATATGTAATTCCAAAGTAGTATCATAAAATGACTTAAGGGAAAATACATTTTTATAACATATATATAATAAAATATTTTCTTTTCTTGTTACAATTCACATATTTTTGGCATAAAATGGAATGAATTTAATTTGTGTGCTCTGCTGCACATTCATTGCTAGTACTAAAATATGAATAAAATGAAAAGCAGACTTATTAAAAACAACATAAAATAATTTAATTTGCCATCAGTCTAAGGGAACATATTAAATATTACCCAAAGACTACTTAGAAAAATCTATGGTTTTACCCCTTTATTGTAAAAGAACCAAATATGCCATACACGAACCAGAACATATTGAAACATTACAAAAGCTAAATCATGGACAGATGCTTAAGCAATTCAGAGTCCAAAGATAAGTTATTTGAGCCAAATTACTGTTAACTCTGAGTATGGTAATTTACAGGGCAGCTGATGTTTCAAATGAACCTATGCTGCTTTCATTCCTGAGCAATTTAGAAAGTATAGTCATCCCTAGTTCTCTTCCTCCCTGCAAAAACAATTGACATAGGAAAACAAATGATTCATCTCACAATTTGGAGGTTACATATGCCATCATTTTAAATTATCTTTATTATCAATATATACTTAACAAAACTAGTGTATGTGTGTGTACGGTGATGTTGTATGTTATGAAAATAACAAATGGAATATATACAAACTATATAAGAAAGGTTTGATATAATTGGGTATCGCAGTTTAGTGCCAGTCTCTGGTGGATGGAGATATGCCATATAGGAGTACTTATTACTAACATATTTGTTTTTTTTTTTTTTTTTGAGACAAGGGTCTCACCATGTAATTCAGACTGACCTTGAACTTACTATGTAGCCCAGGCTGGTCTCAAACTTATGACAATCCTCTTGCCTCACCCTCCCAAAGGATATTTGCTTTTTAAGAGAAAATTCAGGAAGTGAGAGTGACAATCATTAAAGTAATGGTTCACAACCAAGGATAATTTTACATCTAACAGAAGGGCAAATGTTGCTACTTGAAGGGATCTGACTGGAGGCTTTGAAGTTTCCTCTGAAAAGAGAAAGGTTGTTAACTAAGGTAGAAAACATGAGCATATAGGATCATTCCTATACCCCTTTGAATTAATCCTAGATTCTTCTTGATTAAATTGCTCTGAAGCTAGAATGGAGTCATCAGGGACATTGTGATTACTTTTCTAACCTAAATTTTGCTCCCACAAATAGTAAAATAGTTTGAGTAAATAGTGTAAAGGAAATTTTGTAAATAGCAAAGTAAGAAGTGAGTTAGGATATCAATATAATAGGCAAAACTTTGAACAAGCACTAGATATCTATATTACCAGTATTTATTATAGAAAGATTACATTTTCATCTGATTCAACATCAGATCATGCAAAATTCTTTTTAACAGTATCATGTGTGGTTACTGAAGAAACACAAATGCAAAATCCATTAAAACCATAAAATATGATAGGACAATGTTATAAGTTCCAGGATTTTACTGATACTATATATATCCTAATATCCCAATAATTTAAATCTTTGGGTCTGTTTTCTTTATCTCTTATTTCTTTTGGGTCTTCTTCATGATACTTTTATTTACTATATGCTAGTCACATTTTTGATTGTATGCTTCTTATTTTCCTTGAAAAAATATTTTGGGAGATTTTGTGAAGCCTAGATAAAGCTGTATTTCTTCACAGACTTCTTTTCTCTTCTGTCATGGTTTTTTTTTTTTAATAAATAAAGGATAGTTTGTGACTTCTAAATGATGGTGATGGTGCAGATTGACTTCCAATTTATCTTTATTCTGACTATGCATACCTTGAAGTTGCACCTTAATGTGGTGATCATTTTCTATCAGACTCCCAGAGCTAGGTAGGGCTTGTGCCTTTACTCATTCCTTCGTATATTCTGAGATCAAGAAACTATTGTATATATCAAATTTGGCTTTATGGACAAATGCCAACATGGCTAAAGGTTGTCAATGGTTGCTATGGTTTGGATGAGAGGTCCCTAAAGGCCCATGTGTGAAAAGCGTGGTCCCTGGGTTGCACAACTGGGAGGTGGTGGAACTTGTGAGAAATGGCGTCTTACAGGAGGTCCTTAAGTCACTGGGAGAGTGCTCTCAAAGGTAGTGCAGAGCGGATCCCAAGCTCTTCCTCTCTTTCTTTGCCTCCTAGCTCATAAGGCACTCCCCCAACAAAGTGCTGTCCATGTCAGAGGCCTGAAGCCCATACAGCTACTTGGTTTTGGACTGGAACCTTCAGAACTATGAGCCAAAATAAATCTTTATAAGTTAATTGCCTTCAGGATTTCATTAGTGATGGAAAACTAACTGAAAGATTTTACTTTTCAATTCTCCTTTCCCCATGTTTTTGGACTAGTGATTACTATGTAATTTGTCAACTGAGCTCTTTAATGCTATTAAGAGATTTTTAAAAAAATATATAAGATTTTTAAATCTAGTTGAAAAGTTGATATAATTAACCTATGTTATGAACAAAAGTTCCTAAATTATCAGCCATGACATTTTGGGATAAAATATTACCCTCAATTGTAAATGATGTTTCACAGAATATTCACAAACTTAATAAATTCTTTATGCTTATACTTCTTAGATGAAAATTTAATGAAATATATCACACCATTTAGCTATTTAAATTTCAATTTTTTGAATCAATTAAAAATGGATTTTATTAATGATGCTTCTTGCTTTATTACATAAATTTTTATAATTGAATTATAAACACCTGAGAGACAGTAAATAAATCCTCCATGAGCACACTTAACTTGATTAAGATATGTCTTAAACGTAGTGAATCATATAATCATAAAGGGATATATAATAGCCAATGTATCAATTTATACTTGCCAATATGTCTACCTGTATTTAACTTTATATGTTGTATTTTGAAAACATCTAACAAATGATATATGAAACATAACAAATTACCTAACATGAATAAAATAAAATTTCTCCAAATTAAGTATATATATTTCATAAGCCTCCAAATAGTAACTACAATTAAAGTTGCACATAAGAAATAAAATTATTGTATAATCATCTTATTATTTCTCTCCTTATGTTAACTATATTAATCTACTTATTTAACAATTCAATCCCATAGACAATAAAACATATGCACAGGTTTTATTTCCAATCCAATTAGTTCCACTTTATTAAGCTGTTCTTTCACTGTTTCTTTCTATCAAGAGGTATATGGTTTTAAAATAACTCTGAAAAATAACTGTGTTGGTTGTAGAGAATTTATATTCTGACATTCTAAATTTCCATAATGTATCATCTACATATTTGAAATTTTAAAGCAAGCTAATATTTATATTTGTCATATTATTTCTTAGTAATACTCAAAATTTCCATAGTAATGATTCAAAATGTTGCAACAAAATGATGTCATCTTTTACTTAAAGGCTACTTAAGTATATAACTCAAATTGATGATGTTTAATTAAATTTTGTTAAAAATAAAACTTAGGTACCAAAATTTTGATGTGCAACCCTCTTTAACAATAAGTACTAATTAGATCACATCTATTGTACGCTTAGACAAAGTAAGCACTGTTCTAAGACCTTTACCTGTAGAAAATAATTGTTCACACAACATTATGATTTATGTATCCTATGTCACATAAATCACAGATGAAGAGACTGGGGCACAAAAAGTTTAATATCATGACCGAAATTTGAACTCAGAAACACTAGATCTCAGCACCACGTTAAACTAATTCTCCTCTATCAAAGGTTAATCAGAAAAGAATTGTTACTTGTGAAAATAAAATTATAAATAACCTCAAATATTTGGGAAGTGCTCAAAGGAACAAAATGTGAAATGTGAAACCATCTTGATGAGGCTTTAGCTCATCATTTCTACAGAAATAGATACTAGGAGAAAATGACATAGTCATATAAATTCTATAATATGAAATTATTTTCATAAAAAATTTTCTTCCATTTTAAAATTAAACCTACCCTATTTGGTACTCAAATTTGGTTTTATTGTGAGTTTGGAAAGGATACACTGTACCAGAAAGTACCAGTTCAGAGCTCACTTTCTGTAATTTACATTCTGAGTTTACATTCTGATGTTTTCTTTTCCAGCTTTGTTGTCTTGGGTAATTACATAATCTCTATAAGCTTATATCCATCTAATAGCTTGTAAAGAAAAAATATTTAATAGTTCATTTTAAAAAGCACTTAGCATAGAATCCGGCATAAGAGATTTTATTTGTCATCATCTTCTGTCCACTTGATTAGATTTCTAACATCTCACAAGAGCAGAGTACAAATGCCCTCTTGTTAGAGTAAGCCACAGATATGTGAAGAAAAGTCTACCCTTCTTACATGTCTACCAAAGAGACTATATACTCCAGACTTTTCACCTTCTACTTACATTCAGTCTAACCAAACGTTTGACTATCAGACTTATCCCTTTTGTGTTGTATGTATGGTACAAAATTTGAGATTTCATCCTTTGCTTTCTCCTATCCCACACTGCTCATTTCCCTCTTTCCAGGCACTGTGCCCAAAAATGAACAAAAGAAAGAAAGCAGAACAATGGCACTTGTGCTGAGTAGGTACAATAAAATACACTTTTATATATTTCTTAATACAGAAAAATGATTTTTTCTATTTTGAAATGTAAATTTGACATAATTTTAGTGATTATTGTAAAAGAGTGATTCATAAAATAAAGGTTCAATCAGTTATTATTTTAAAAACTCTAATCACTCTTCCAATTGTAGCAGATGTTACTTTGACTCAGAAGTTAAAGTACCCTGTGGATGCAACTTCTGGCAGATGAGAGCAAAGTATCTCTCCCTGGATGACACTGAGGTCTCCAGCAAAGCCCTCTACTATCCTGCCCATTCCATGGCCAGACTCATGCACTCCACATCAAGTCAGCAGGGTGCAGTGACACTAAAGTAATAGTGATGCTTATGCAGAAGCTATGTGATTTTGGAAGAAAAAGTCCTCTTAAGCCTTTTTAAAATCAGATGCCTTTCTAAAAATTCAGTATTTTTACCAACTATAATTCATACAAATAGTGTTATACCACTTTATTAACACTAAAATAGACATTTCAATTAAACTCCTATATTTTATATACAATATTTATTGGCTAATATATAAGTTCATGCTATCTAAACAATGAACATTTAGAATAATTCCTAGTAACTATTCCATTTAAACATAGTAAGTCAAACAAAACCTTGAAGCAACCTTTCTTCCAATTTGTCTACTGGGATTGTAAACCATTGGATAAGTCCTTAATTCCAAATAAAAGATCAATTTATATTTTTTGAAAGTGAAAGCTGAGAAAAACCAAAGTGATGTAGCTTTCACCTATGGGTACTCTTCTTCAATCTAATCCTTGTAGGAACTTAAGATTTCACAATAGCAAAATAAGTTAGAATTTGTAACAGTGGAAAATCTTCTATTTAGTGACAGTAAGATATTCTTCATACAGGGTGCATTTTTTACTTTATATCTCCTTGTTTGGTAATAGAAATACAGTTATTGTCCATCTTTTATAATTAAAATGACTGAAAAGATGAATGAATGATTTTAGAAATAAGCAGTATATGGTTGTAGGGTTATAATAAACTTTTGCCCAAAACTTTCTAAGTGTGTAGGTTTGTGAATCCTACTGGACATATAAAGATTTTTCAGAATCAAAATTCTGACACAGAACTTCATAATACAGATATATTTTTCAAATTACCTCTTCATTCTGCTTCTACTGATGTTGAGAGCTTTATAATACCAGAGTTCAAATTTCTGAATTTAGACATTTTACTTTTTGAGATTCTTCATTACAGGAGGGTAGCTATAAGTATTAGAAATTAATTGATGTGTGTAACTTTGCTAGTAACACATAATTTCACAGATTTGAAGAGTCTGCTTGAAAAATACCATTGGCAGTATAGAATTCAATGCAAAAATACCAAGTCCTTAAAAAGTTTAAAAGTACAATGAAAAAAAGATTCAATACCATTTATGACATATAGAGGTGGTTTGTAGTTGGAAAGTCAGTTAGTATTAAACCAATAGTATATATTAATTCCAATTACTTCAATAAAAGAAAATTATCTCACGCAGATATTTTTATTCAATATATGCTCTACTTCAGTAAAATGGGATCAACTACATAATGAAAAGCTATAAGCAAAGGCATCTCTCATATCTGACTAAATATTTCTAATGAGAGAAGGTGATTATTTCCATATATGGAGCAATATAGTTAGTAACAAACAATGCCATTTTATAAACAATGAAGTGACATCATTATAGTGGTGATTTAATAAGACTAATCCAGAAGCAGTGAGTTATTATTCTATAACAATCCATTATAATATCTACACCAGTTATATATAACATTTTGACTCTCAATAAGTATGAAAAAAGTAAAATGTAATATTGTAAAATACACTGGAGTGAAGCAAATGTTTATATTTAAGTTTAAACTGTGTGAGGGTAGGATACTATTATCACTGAGTTTAATTTTTTCATCTATAAAGTAGGCATGATATTTCCTAAAGTCTCTGCCACATAAAGTTGTTATAAATATGAAAATGAACTTTACTGTGAAAGCAAGCTGTAAACTTTAGAACATTATATGAATAAGAGATTATTACTGAATAAGTAGCATGAATGATAGGTGACAAGGTAATTATTTTTAAAATATTTTTCATATTACTAGATCATAAACATAAAAATTTAAATAGATCAGAGAAGTCTAGAGTTCTACCTCAAGTTATATTTTCATAGGTAACAACAAAACTGATAACTAAATGCTGTTTTAAAGGATTAATTGAAAAATCAATTGTTTTTTCAAAATACAATTAAAGATTAAATACACAATTGTCTTTTAACTTTAATACATGTTTGCCTCAAAATTTAGAAACTACTTAGTAAAGATGAGGAAACAGGATTGATTAATAAATTGTTCGAAAATACAGATGACTCTCATTATGCTGACCTTGAGTAAGAAGTCATTGGGAAATATTATCTCTGTATTAATACATTTAGCAGTGCAGGAAGACAATGTCCCTCACATTTTATCGCGCACCACTGAACCATGACAAATGCTGACAGTTAGAGAGCACACCTCCAAACATTATGTCACCATCTCAGTGACAGCTAAGGAAGAAAACTGAGTACAATCATTGTTTCTTATTTACTAGAGTAGCCACGGCTAGAAAATTCAAAAACAAATTGATTTACAGCATCTAGGTAAACAACTTTAATTCTGACATTGTAGAAACAAAAATGCTGGGTGTGATTTTTTAGTCTTTTACCACCAACAATTTATCTTTAGGTCTTATGTATAGTACTGTCCTAGAAATATCTATTTAAAAAGTAATGTTCAATAACCTTTCTCCATTACCAAGCAATTTATGAAAAAGGTCTTTTGCAATAGCAATACTATTTGCATAATAATTACAAGCACAGAATAAATGTTATGACCATATTCCAAGAGTTTTCTTTTTTATAAATTAAATTTTCCCAAAAAACAGTTCTAAACTTCAATACTTTATTTCTGAAATTTGTTACTTAAATTTCACTTATAATGGAATATAATACTCTCTTGCATATTGAAAATGAAAAGCAGGTAAGAACACTTCTCAATGAATATTTTTGATTGACAATATTGAGGATTAAGGGATATATTTTCAGTGTAGCAATAAATAAAGCATGCAGTTACCATTAACATTTTAGTGGAAGCTCTGTCTTTTATTCTATAAGTCTCATACTGAAAAGGTACATTACTAGAGTCAAATATGCAAGGTCTAATCTAGAGTCCAATAATCAAACTCAATGTCAGAGAATTTGGACCTTCAACAGACAAAGATATAATAAACATAGATACAAACATTGTTTTCTTCTTTTTCCTCTGACTTTTTTTGCTTTTCACTTTATTTGCAAATCTATTGTTCGTGTATTACAAATCAGCACACAGAAACTTTTATTTACAAAACTAAGTTATATAGTAACTCAGCAAAAGGAAGTTAGAAATACTTAGCATAAGATAAAAAGATTAAGTATTTTGATGAATAAAATCCATTGATGTATTGCCTGTGATATGTATTTATATATAATACACATATTACATATATAAAACTGTATATTTAATTATTTCCAATTCTTCAATAAAATACGTTTGAAATAGAAACAGGAAAAATTACGTATTCAATGTAAAAGTGTGTATGTGCATGTAATGCTAAATATAGCTATGGTAATTTTCCTAGTTGTCATATTTTTACATTCTTCATAAATAAGCCTAATCCATTGGCAAGATACAGTGATATGGTATATTGCTTGTTAGTTAAGTAAGATAAATTACTACCATCAAATAGCGAGAGAAATCAGTTTCCAAAGATTAGAGCTGATTGTTCCAGGTAAACAAAGCACTGTAGAGGTATTGGACCTAGAAATACTTTGAGAGCCAAAGCATTACAACAAGTAAACATTAAAATTGATTTATGGTGATAAAATTTTGTAAAAAAGACATTAAGTGTACATATCCTATTTGGTAAATGATTGTCACTATGGCAGTTCCTCAAATGGAACTCTTTTAAAGAGTCTCCTAAGTTAATCCTCTTCAGTAGTAATTCTAAGATGTCATTTGCCTTTTGCTCTGTTTTTATTTGAATAACGGTGTAAAACCAATGAGGGGGGTAAAGCTGCTTGAACCTTCACATAAGCAGTGGCACCAAACTACTTGAAAAAACGAGTGTCCGACTCTTCAGACAGTTTTACAATTATGAATGGAGTCTGCCTATCACACGAAGGACAATAACTGACTATATTTCTTGGCATTTAATAAAAAGGAAAAAATCATACTCAATACTTCAAGCAAAAATCATACTTAAAGTTCTATTGTGCACAATGATCTGAACAGCTTTCCAATACTTAAAGGCTATTTTTACTAGATTAGTGTTGTAAAATATTTAGAACAATATTTAGAACACCTGCATAACTCAATGGATCAACATTTTCCAAAGAACCAATGCAGGATGCTACAAAATCACGCATTCTAGAAATCGCCAATTGCTACATTTCAAGGAAAAAATATCCACAATGTCTGAAAAGACTTTAAAATACTATTCTGTTATCCAACAGTGTATTTATGAGAACAGATTTCTTTTATATACCTCAACTCAACCAATATATCATAACAGATTAAATGTGAGAAGCATGTATAAGAATTCAGATGTCTTCTATTGAGCCAGATATTGAAGAGATTTGTAAAAGGTAAAAACAAAGACACTCTTCTGCCTGGTTTGTTTAAAAGATAGCTACTCTGGGCTGGGGATTTAGCTCAGTGGTTCTGCCGCTTGCCTTGCAAGTGCAAGGACCAGAGTTCAATTCCCAGTACCAAAAAAAAAATAGCTATTTTTATAAAGAATACTATACTTATTGTAATCATTGTGAATTTTATTTTGTAATGAATTACATTTTTCTCAATTTTAATTTCTCAAATAATAAGTAACTATAGCTATATACCACATTATAAAAAATACCTCTCTGGGACTGTGAATACTATTTATGCAAGAGAAACTGTGGTGAGATCAAAGTTTGAGAGGTGTTGTATTGAATGGAGGAGTATTGAAGTAAATGTGTTGCTACTATTGCTTGCTTGAGGTTGTTCTCAGCCTGCTTTCCACCACCCTCATTGCTTTCTTTTTGTCCCATGCAACAGTTAGGTATGCTTATCTTTACCATTAGTCCTTGACAAATTCAACCAGTAGGTCAATTTTTGCTTTTAGCACTTGAACATTTAAAGTTCAGTCCCTAATAGGGCATTCTGTCTTGGTACGAGATAGAATAAAAATGAAAGAAAATGTCATTTGACATGATAAATGAGGAGTGACATAGCCAGTAAATATCAGTGCTAAGATTGATAAACATCAGACAGCTGTGCCAAATGTGTAATCAGGTAACACATCTGAGTAATGTACAGCCTTATGAAGTGGTGAAATGAAACAAGGAACAAACTAAAATATTGTATGACTAATTAAGGAGACTAGGCATGACTCACCTCTAGTTAATTTTTCATTTTAGATTTGATCTTTTAGATTACATCTTATAATTTTGAAATAGAAGCTATATATCTGGAATCTTATGCAAAGTTTCCTAATTTTTTAAAACCCTCTTTAGGCCAAGAAAAAATGCTGACCAGCTTAAATAAATATAATCTCATGAATAAATTATTTTTAATGTTTTATTTTTGAGAAAATGACTCACTGTGTTGCCCAGGCTAGTCTGCAACTCCTGAATTCAAGCAATTTCCCCAGTTCAGCCTTCTGAATGAATAAATTATTGTATGTAACAATAAACTTAACTTGATTTCCTAAAGCCAATAATGTACTCCTAAAACCAATAATGTACTTGATTTCCTAAAACCAATAATGTACTCCAAAGAAAGATTAATGCTCAGATTTATTTCTAATATTACATATTCTTAAATTATCTTTAAAATAAATGGATTTTAGTAATAGCAAATAAATGCATAGTACTGTACTTAAAACTTGACAAAGAACTTTTCACATATGACGTTCCCCTTACCTATCATGTAACTGTCAATTCCTCTGACATTCACAGGCCTCAAATACTGTCCTAGCTCCACCTTTTACTCCTTTCTAACCAAATCAGTCTGAAATAAGACCCTCAATTAAAACCAAGCAAATTTGTCCATTCATTGCCATTTATATTAGTCCATTTTCTCAATTACAAAATAAAAGTACTAAAAAAGAAAATGGCTCCTTGTAATTTGTTACTCCTTTTACTCATTCATGATAATCCATCAATGTGTTACTGCATTTGCCATGAGTTGAAAATAGTATGCAGAGATATACTTAAGTGACAACATTATGTCAACACTCAAATGAGAACAATGTAATTCAAATGTGATATTTCCAAATACAAAAACAATACAAATACAAAATATTACCACAGTTTGTATCACTTATTTAACTCATATCTTCTAGTTACAGGACTACAAAGAGGAAAAAAATGAAGCATAACTTAAAGACAGCATTATCATTGGAATTGGTTATGATTATGATTGATACTTGTCTGATATATTATTGAAGTTCTCAGCCCATTCAAGAAACTTCAGAATAAGTATACTGACATTTTGACTTTAAGTCTAATTATCAGTCATTACTGATTCCTCATTATTAATTCTAACCTTTCAAATTGAGAGAAAATTATAATTTCAACTGAATAAATCAGTACATAAAATGCTGCATCATAAATATAAAAATGGAAAAACTGCCATATGCTATTTTCAAGGCTACAAAAATTGACATGAATAAACTCTTATTTTGACTATCAAATTTTAAAGGAGAAATAATATTATCTATACTCAGTTGAAAAAATAAGTGGACGTGTAATACAAAGCTATTGAAATAATCTGTTTATTTTTTTCTTTTGGCATAAAAATTGAGCTTTTAACTATTTCCTTAATGATTTTCTTAACATATTGATAGAATTGTAATTTAAATCTGAAAATTAATAAATTACTAAATGAAAAGCAGCACAGTACTTGTTAATAGCCATTTCACTAAATAATATATAATATTGAGTTCTTTTCAAATTTTGATTTAATGATATATTATTTTCATGTAGAAAAGGAAAACACTTAAAATTGGAACAAAATTTTTTTTAGATGCTGTGAGAGAAGAATGCAATGTCATTCTTCTGCATGTAGATAACTAGTTTCCCCAACATCACACACCAATGAGACTATTTCCCCATTACAAACTTGCTAATGAGCAGTTGACCACGGATGTATGCACTTATTTCTGGACTTTCTATTCAGTTTGGTTGGTCTGTGTGTCTGTTTCTGTGCCAGTGTCATGCTGTTTTGATTAGTATAGCTTTGTAGATTTTGAGATCAAGTAAATGTCTCTAGCTTTGTTCTGATTGCTCAAGGGTGTATGATTCTGAAGACTATTCATTCAATTTTGGTGGAAAATGTCATTAGAATTTTGATAGAGATTGCATTAAATTTGTAGGTCACAACATAGTGTGGACATTTTAACAATACTGTTTCTTCAAATCCATAAATGACTTTTATCCAAAACAATAACAAGCACTGGTGAGGAAAACAATATAGACGTATCTCAAAAAATTAAAGGTGGAACCACCATATGAATCAGCAATTCGATTTCTGCATGCATATACGAAGGAAAGGAAATCACTGTGCCAAAGAGACATTTGTGCTATCACATTTGATGCCTCATTATTAACAACCAAAATGTGGAGTCAACTCAACTGTACATAAATGGATGGATGGATAAAGAAAACACACACACACACACACAAAGGAATACTATTTATTATTTTTTTTAAAAAGGAAATCCTGTCATTGAGACAACATGGATGAATCTGGAGGACATTATATGAAGTGAAATAAGCCATACACAGAAAGACAAACATTGCATTATCTTACTTACATATGAAATCTAAGTGTTGCACTCATAGAACTAGAGTATAGAATTTTAGTTACCAGGGGCTAAAGTGCAGAATGATGATTAACAGGAACCATCAGTTAGAGTCATGGAAAATGTTGGTCAAAAGGTACAAAAGGAGAAAAAAATTCAGGAGATCTATTATACAACATGCTGATTATAGTTAACAAAATATTATATTTTGAAAATTTATTATAGATTTTAAATGATCTTACCATGAAAGAATGGTAGCAAGTGCTATGTTAATGAGACAGAATGAAATATACCATAATGTCTTACATAATATAAAACATTATATTATACAGTTATATATACACTATTTTTACTTGTCAATTTAAAATAAACATAAGATTGTACCCATACATATATATGATACAAATTTTTAAATAAATTAGCTCATTGTTTTAGTACATGCCACTGTAACACTAAAATAAATGTATTGGCAAACTGCTATAATCAAAATTTAGAGTCATTTGATTTTGTGAGAACCTCCTTCAAATACAATGAAATTAAATATTCCCATGGAAACAAAGACTTTGTAAATAGGGAGGGGTGCAGGGGTTGAAGGGAGGGCAGGGGAATGGGGAAAAAAATAAGAACCAAGATATATCATGTAAAGGTACAAATTCCCAATGATGAATGTCATCATACTGTATACCTAAAATATACCAATAAAATTAATGAATGAAAAAAAGAGATAAGTAAAAATATGCAAAACTAAAAAAAAATTCCCAAACCAAACTTTTTGCTCAACAAAATTTACAGACTGGCACAAATTTAAAGACAGAATACTGTAAAATGGCTGATAAACTAACGTTTCTTAGTGGGTATCAAACTACTTTAGTAAGTAAAATCACAATGTGTTTGATTCAGAAGGTAAACAAATTTTAAGTATATTGATTTCTCATATTCCTAATAATCTAGTCATTTTTTGAGTTTCATCAATGTATCAGTTCACATTTTAAGTGAATCTTTAATTTCATTATATAAAGGGACTTCTTTTTCCTATAAGTTTATCAAATGTAGCAGTAAGCCACACAGAATATCCTGAAATAGATAATGTTTTTTTAATACTAATACCACACTCATTTTCTTAAAAATGAATTGTTGACTGACATAAAGGAAAAGGAAGTTTTTTCTTTTTATGGAAGATATATATATATATTTGTACCAGGGATCAAACTCATGACCTTGTGCATGCAAGATAGGTGCAGTGCCACTGACCTTAACCTCCCAGCCATGGAAGATATAATTATTGACTACAAATACTCTTCTTGATATTACACACTTCCATATGCCCTAGCAGTTTACTTCCTTCTATTAATTTTGGGCTTGATCAGGTTACTTGCTTGGTCAATGATATGTGTGGTGA
Organism: Heterocephalus glaber; assembly: GCF_053883595.1. Taxonomy (NCBI): domain Eukaryota; kingdom Metazoa; phylum Chordata; class Mammalia; order Rodentia; family Bathyergidae; genus Heterocephalus; species Heterocephalus glaber. The sequence continues at coordinate 68,735,661 of NW_028258320.1, forward strand.
CATGCCATATGCCATGTCCTGTCAGAAGTTTTAAATACAATGATATGGTTAGGCTTGACACCTGATACTCCCCTCTACCTTAAGAACTACATATCTTCTTAAATAGGGGTTGTTCCTGCAATCAAAATTTTCCATGAAAAGACACATAGAATAGATTCACAGTCAATCTGCTGCTTGGAAAGAGGCCACAACATATTACCCCAGCTATTTTACAGTATAAGTTGAATTTGTTACCTATTATGATTACAAAAGCTGATAAAACAAAAATTTTGTACCTATAAGGTGAGTGCTGCCACAGTGAGCAAAATATCTAGAATTAGCTTCAGGGCTAGGACGATGATAAGACACCAGTATGATTAGAGTATGGAAAAAATAACCTTTGTTATCCAGTATGAAAACAGATGGCAAATCTGTAATGCTTAATCTATAACCTGTATTATATAATGAACATGTTGTAGAGAACAAGGCCTCAAGACAAGATTACTAATATGAACTGGTTATTATTGCTAAGAAGCTCACATAAAGAGGTAAGCTAAGAAAAGAACTGTCTTTCTTTTCAGGAAGATATGACAGAGAAAATACAGAAGTCAGAATTCCCATGATTTGGCATGCCTTTTGTTAAAGTCTGTCATTGGATCAATTTGGCCTTCAGTAAAACCATCCACTTGAACAAAATGTCTTAGGAAAGACAGATCAAGGTACGATATCATAAAAGCCTGATTAACGGAGTATACTTGTAACTAGATAGATAGATAGATAGATAGACAGATAGATAGACAGGAGTATGGCAGAGGGAATGGAGGAGAAAGACAGAAACAGAGAGACAGTCATATTGGCATTTCCTAAACCAAACTATAACTGCATATACCTGACTACAATCAAGTAAATAAGAACAACAAAAACGACTAGGTTGGAAGAAGTTGTTCTTTCAAAAATGCCAGGAATCTATATGAAAATAGACTGACAGCTGGAGAAATAAAAAATATTTACTATTATTTAGTAATAAAAGGATTGAAGTACTGTTACATGCTGTAACATGGATGAATGCTGAACACTTATGCCAAGTGAAAGACATGCCAAACAAAAAGGACTGTATATTATAGAATTTCCCTTAAATAAAATAGCAAGATAGGCAAATCCACATAGACTGAAAATACAGATGGTTCCCTATGGCTTAGGTGTCTGCTGAAGTGGAATGGAGGTAGGTGGGTTTATTAATGATAACAGGGTTTCTTTTCATAGTGAAAATATTCAAAAATTATGGTGACAACTATAAAGTTGTAGAATTTTGTGAATATACTACAACCACTGACTTGTACAGTTTGGAGAGAGTAAAGTGTACGGAGTATAAATTATATTTCAAGAAAGCAGTTATTTTAAAAGGACCTGTAAAGGATCCAAAGATAGTCGTTTCAAAATAACTTTACAGGCAGGAGACAAGATGAGAAAGCTTCTCAGTGTCAGGACACAACATGAATATTTCATGAATATTTCCACATTTCTGCATGGTCAGGACTTTCTAACAAAAAAATTTACTGGCAATCTATGATAAAAGATGACTGAATAGCAAACAAGCACTGGAAGTTTAGGATAAATATCTTCAAGAAAATTTAGGAATATCTCTCAGTTATTTGTTTACATTCCAGGGAGGTGAAGTACAGTCACTCTCTTCCCCAAAGAAAATATCACAGATCAAGGATTCCTTGATTTGGAGGAGAGGGGAAACGTGCCAGCTGCCATATACAGGCTCTAAGATTCATACTTTCAGAGTTCTTTCCCTATGTTAAAGATCCAACTGTGTATGTAAGATACATCTGATTTTCACTGTGTTATCTCTATTTTTTGGTACTGGGGATCGAACTCGGGACCTTGTGATTGCAAGGCAGGTACTGGAACCACTGAGCTAAATCCTCAGCCCTTCACTGTGTTATCTTGTGGGTGATTCAAGTTGCTATGTGAGTAAAGCATCTCTGAAATAGAGATCTCAAGACTTTGTTAATATGTATGTATAAATGTATGTATATACATATATTTGGGCAAGTTCAGTAGCATCTAGATCACTTCATAATTAATGTACTCAAAAGAAGGTAGATTCTCCACTGCCCTCTTCAGATATGACCAAGCATGATAACGGAAGAGAAGGTTTTCCCAGAGGTGAGAGCCAAGAGCCACAGAAATTGGGAGTTCCTCCAAGGAAAACTAAGCAAAGGATTTCCTAATAGGCTTTCAGGAATACTAATGTTCAGAGACTGCTGTATATGCCTTCAATTCTCCCCTTTCCAATGGAAGTGTTTATTATGGTTATCCTGTGCCATTTCACACTGTGGGATGTGGGAAGTGGGGTACTAGATAATCTGCATATTTTTATTTCAAGGCTATTACACCGTTGGATAAGAATTTGAGCTTCTGGGGCCAGGGATTTAGTTCAGTGGTTCCGCCGCCTGCCCCGCAAGCACAAGGACCCAAGTTCGATCCCCGGTACCAAAAAAAAAAAAGAATTTGAGCTTCTTTCTTGAGAAAGAGACTGGCTCACCTTCTCTGTCCTAGGAGCGTGGAATGGCAGTGGGGGAGCCCACAGCAGAAAATTTAAGTAAACGTCAGAGATAATAACATACCTTTATTTGTAAATAAAAACAAACAAACCAAAAAAACAAAAAACAGAGAGTGGGTTTTATATGTAAAAGGAAGAGACATATTTGTGACAAAACTGATCACGGTAGATTTTATTATTATTCACATATATTCTTCCTCTATCACTCCTTGAAAGTAGAATATTTTCTTCTTCATTTTACTTACTTAATGAACAAACAATGGATTTAAAACACAAATAATGGAAATCACAAGCAGAAAATAGATTAAATACATACTAAAGACAACAGTGATTAGACAATCAAAGGTTAATACACACAAAGATAGTAAACTGCTAAAGCACTTTTAATTGTAAGATAAAAACAGGGTGAAACTGACCATACAAGCCTATTGTTTAAAATGACGAACAAAACTATAATTCATGTGATTTAATGAGCTTACTAATCTTATTAGGACATATATTCTTGTAAAATCAATCTCTGCATCTCTGTCTAAAGAAAGCACTTAGACCTTTCAATTTATGTGGCCTGTAGCAGTAAATGATTATTATCATTTAACAATCAAACTCTTCACAATTCAGATAATATACTTGAGATTCGTAGAGCCACATTTTTTATTTAAATAATGGAACACAGTAGTTATTTATTTTGCCACAGTATATTGCATACTGTGAATTTCACAATGCTAGAGTAAGTTGCTATATTAAATCTAGCAAAGAACTAACAGAAAGCTAGGGCAGATATAATTCTATTTCAAATAGAACATGACAAACAATCGCACTGAAGATGGGCTATTACCAATGGAGTTGTTGGAATAGGCTGTTACTGACCTTGGTCTCTTGACCTTTTCATTAGAAGGCTAACACTTCATCTTATTTCAACAAGCAATTTGATAATTTTGATTGAAAATATTTTGGGGGAAAATTATATATTACATTAATAATTTTAATTCAAAATAATTTCATGCAAAGTTAAGTAAAAATTGATGACAGTTACTAAATCTTTGTTCAAAATTATTGCCAACAAGATAATTACAAATGTGGATCCATGGAATAGGCTTTGTAAATATCTCATCCTAATACTCAAATATTCAAGCAGGGAGGGAAAGCTCATTTGTCTTTTTGAGAGCATTTGAAAACAGTTTTTGTACAATGCAAATTTAAGACCAGCTGTGTGAGATCTGGCACTCTTACACAATTACTATCCAAGGACTAGATAGTGAAGTACAATCCTATGACAATTCAGTGTGTTTTCTTCATTAAAGAAATGAGAATCCATTGACAATGCCTACAATTATAAAAGACTATGAATAAATATTACATTCCCCTTTCCGATCAAGGAGGCTATTTTAAAAGATGATAACAGCTGATTGACCAAGATTATTGCTCGTGTTATTTATTTTAATAGATCATTTAAATATACATTGAGCTTCATCTAAGTAGTAAATATTGTACATAATTTTATGATATTATTGGCAGTAGTTTATGTTTTACAGATCATAATCTTCACAAGTACTTTAATATATTGTAGACATTGTTTAATTTTATCCTAAATTATTCATTTATCCCTACACCCACTATTACAATTCACTGAAATAGTTTTCTTTGTATTTTTTATCTTGCTTGTCATTCACAAAAACACTAGTGACTGATTTACAATCAGCTAGAATAGTAATCATAATTTCACTAGCACTCAATATGAACAATCTAATCATTTGAAAAATGCTTTACAGGGAAAATGCACAAATGTAAGGCAACTATTTATATTTGTTTTAAGTCTATCTGAATTGTCTATCAAGGATGTTTGCAGGAATGACATCTGCAAGGTGATAGAAGAGGAAGCTCCTGACTTTCACTCCTGCAATAGATTCATACAATAAACATCTACAAATGGACCAACTCTGTATGAAAGAAAACCAGAAACTAGTAGGGAAATGAGAAAATATCCACATGAAAACTGAGCTGAGACACATTCACAAGTCCCACCTGCGGACAGTATTACCTCACATTTGGAAAGGGATCCCCAGTGCCTACTTTCTCCCTGAGGAATGAAGGATTGAGACCATAAATGTTAACACCTAAAGCTTCAGCATTTCTGTGAGAGGGCTTGGCTCTTAAATCACTTAGCTCTAGGAACAGGAAGAACTTTGCATTTGTGAGTTTCCTAGGACTACAGAGTTTGTGGTCTGAATGAGAGTGGCATTCCCAACAGATCTTCTCCCTGATTTAGTTCAAACCAATTGAAAATAAACTCCAGCTCTCAGTTTCTTCCTTAAAACTGAAGTTAGTGGAGCATGCGCGTAATATACAAACTTTCCCAGGTAAATTTCAAAGGACTGCGTTCTATCTTCCTCTTAGGGCCTTGAAACACACCAGTCTCTTGTGGGCCTCTAAAACACAGGCAAAGGATTAAGAAGCAAGTAGAATCTCTGGCTGAGCTAACTAGTGAGGTTCATTTCCTAAAAAGTTCACTATGATAACTGAGAGATATTTATCCTTTCTAATGGACAGAAACCAACTAGAGAGTCAACAAATATGAAGAAACAGGCAAATTTGTTCCCATGAAAGAACAGAATAAATCTCCAGAAACTTCTTTTAATGGACTGGAGATATGTGTTTTGCCTAACCAAAGAACAGTCATAAAGATGCTCAGCAAGGTCAAGAGAGTAAGGTATAAACAGAATCTCGACAGAGATAGTAAATACAAAAATGTACCAACCATAAAATATAGAACTGAAGATTACAATAGCTGACCTAAAAAATTAATTCAGAGGTTCAACTAAATCAAATGGAAGAAGGATCTGCAAGCAGAAAAACAAGTTCTTGGAAATTATCCAATCTGACAAGCAAATCAAAGAACGAAAAAGACCAAAGATAGCTTATAGACTTATGGCACATAATCAAATGGGACAATATATGTATTAATTGTAGGACCAGAAGGAGACTAGAAAGAAAAAGGAATAAAAATATATTTAAAGAATTAAGGGCAAAAAAAATTTTAAGCCTGAAGAAGGAAACAGAAACACAGATCCAAGAAACCTAAGATACATCAAATAAAATAAATTCAAAGAGACACATATTTTAATTAAATAATCAAAAATGAAAAATTTTTTATAGCAATGAGAACGAAATGACTTGTTGTTTGCAAGGAAATTGCCATAAGATTATCAATTGCTTCTTCAAGAAAAACCTTGAACGCCAGAAGGGTATAGGATGATATATTCAAATTGCTTTTAACCAAGAATTGTATACCCAACAAATCATATCTTAAAAATGAAGGAAAAAAAAATAAAATTAAAAAAAAAATGAAGGAGAGAAAAATATTTCACAGATACACAAACGCTCAAGGAGTGTAGCATTACTTTATGCTTTATGAAAACTCTTAAAAGGAATTCTTCAAGTTGAGATGAAAGGATGCTAAGCAGCAATATGAGAGCATAAGAAAGTAAGGACATAGGGCCAGGGATTTAGCTCAGTGGTTTTGCTGCCTGCTGCATGAGCACAAGGACCCAAGTTCAATCCCCAGTACCAAAAAAAAAAAAGAAAGTAAGAACTTGTTAGTGAATAATAGGAATAAAAAGAATATTATATTACTATGATAGTAGAAGATATATCTATAATAATCCTATTATAAAAGTTAAAAGACAAAGTGTTAAAAATATGAAAAAGTATGTGAATGGATACATAATAAAGACAATCATAAGGTGTAACATCAATAACATACAATGTGTGCAGAGAACAGAGAAAAGAAATAATTATTACATGCATGGAAAGTTAAGTCAATGTCAGATAATGGGTTGCTAATTACAAAAGGTCAAATAGAATGAATATATCAGGTAGGCTGAGCACTGAGGTAGAAAGATAGAGAAATGGCAACAGGAAAATAAGGTAATGACAGGAATAAATTAATATCTATCATGAATAAATCTCAATATGAATGGTCTCAAGTCCTCAACCATAAGACACAAACTGGCAAAATGATTCAATAAACAAAATCCACAAGCATGGTATATACAAGAAACACATTTGATCCAAAAAGAAATCCACAGACTAATAATCAAAGGATAGAAAACAGTATTTCATGCAACAGGAACCTGACAATAAGCAGGAGTAGCTATTCTGTTTTCAGACAAAGTGGACTTCAAGCCAAAACTGATCAAAAGAGGCAAAGAAGGTCATAATATATTAGTTATGTGAACAGTGCAAGTGGAAGGAATAACAATTATTAGCACATACACACTGAACAACAGGACATTCAATTTCATTAAACAAGTATTACAGGATAAAAAGGAGGCAAGCCTCAGCTTCATAGTGAGTTCAAGGCTAACCTGAACTACAATATCAGACCTTGTCTCACAAAAGCCTAAAAAAAGGAAAAAATGTTGGACTTTTGCAAATATAAACAAAACTGAAAAACCCTTAGACAGACAAAGAAAAAGAGTGAAGATTCATAAATAAAAAAGAAATGAAAGAGGAGGCTTTACAATACATGTCCCCAATTTTTAAAAAAAATCATAGAGACATTTTGAACAATTAATTTTAGGAGACTAGATAACTTAGAATAAGTAAAATCCTGGGGGGGGGGGGAACTATCAAGATTGAATTAAAAACAGAAAGCCTGAATATACCAATAACAAAAAGATTGAAAAAGAAATTTAAAACCTGTTAGTAAAGAAAGATAAGCTCATATGACTTCATGGCTGAATAGTGTCAAATTTTTAAAGGAAAATTGATACCAATTTTTGTAAATTAATTCAAAAAATGGGAGAAGGAATACTTCCAAACTCATTTTTATGCCTATATCACCCTGACATCAAAGTCAGATAAAGATACTCAAAGAAAATATTTGCAAACCATGCATCTTTAAGGAATTAATATACAAAATATATGAGGGACCCATATGAATCAATAATAAAATAACAACCCAATTTAAAAATGGGCAAAGAATCATTTTTTTCAAAGAAGACATACAAATAGCTAATATGTATATTAAAAATGTGCTCACCATCTCTAATCATTAGGAAAATGTAAATCAAAATCACTTGAGATATCACGTCATACCTGGTAGGACTGCTATTTTCAAGAAGACAAGAGATAACAACTACTGGCAATGACAAGCAAACAATGGGACACTTTCCAGTCTTGGTGAAAGGTATATTGGTATGCACAGCTATTACGGAAAACAGTGCGGAGGTTACTCAGACTGATGATGTAACTACCACATCATAAGGGTCTCTCCACTGGGTCTATACTCAGTGGAGATGAAATCAGCACCTCACAAAGATATCTGTGTTCCTGTGCTCATTGCAGCATTATCATAACTGCCAAAATATTGAAACAATCCACGTCCACTGATGAATAAATGGTTAAAGAAATAGTCACACACACACACATTAATCAATCAAATGCAAGACATTGCTATTGCAGAAACATGGAAGATATAGAAGAACATTGGGCCTAATGAAATAAGCAGGCTATAGAAAGAAAAATACCGCATAATCTCATATATATGCAAAATTTAAAAATAGGTAGAAGCAGGGAGCACAGTGGTGGTTACCAAGACAGGGAAAAGGAGGAAATGCAGAGACATAGGTCAAAGCATATACAAACTTGCAGTTTCCTAAGATGAATAAATATAGAGATCTAGTGTACTGCAGAGGGACCACAATGAATAATACTGTGTTGCATATTGAAAATTTTCTGAGAGTGGACATTAGGAGCTATTATCACAAAATAACTATGGAATGTGATAAATATGTTCATTTATTTACCTGTAATAAATATTTCAATAAGTCTACGCAATCAAAACATTGTGTTGTATAACTTAAATATATACAATAAAAATAAAAATGACGTATACAATGCAAATACAGAGTAGTGGCAAATAGGTGTCATTAGCATGCAGAAAGAAAAAGATTTCTAACACATGGAAAACACTAACAGGAATGGTGAATAGCTATGTGATCAACAATGAGAAGAATGTAAAACATAATAAAACATGTTAAAAAACACTTCAGATGTCAACAACTTTAAAACTTCAAACACTCGAATAATAATAAATGCTACAATGGACACAGAGTTTGTTTCTCAACTTAATTTAGTTAGGGCAAAATTCTGACATGATTCCCTGCTTCACTGCAAATGAACATGAACATCTTTTATTTTATTTATTTTTTTTTTTTTTGGTGCCATGAACATCTTTTAATAAAATGCATTCTGTTTTAAAGGTTTTACTACATGAGTAATTGCTTGAATCTCAGCTCCAGCTTAATAAACAAAATGACGTGAAAGTAGACGGTCCATTAACAACACATATTTTCTGAAACTAAACATTAAGTGGGTATTAAATGAATATGAATAATATGCTCTACCCAAATCACTTTTCAAATATCATGTTTTTAAAAATGTCTTTTGCAAATTCTTGCAATGAAGAGCACTTAACCACTTTCTGTTAAAATAATGAGCTTAACAGCTTCAAGCAAGAAGGTAGAAACATTTATTACAATTCTATTTTAAATGATACATATAATTTCTGCTGTATCGTTCTCACTAACACTACATCAGAGCAAAACAGCTATATATTGTTTTGAAATATTGTCTCAACAAATTTCTACAAATTTTAGTAATTTGAAAATTACTTATATTTGCTTATTAGCAATTTCATTTGTTGTTTTTAATCATTTACAAAGAAAATAGGCTTTATCTAAAATAAACAAGAAAAAAGAGAGATGTAACATTCTGTCCCAGCACTTCCACAGGAGTGGAAACTTTTCCAAATGGCTGTAACATTTTACGTCCCATCAACAACATACGAAGCTTCAATTTTTCAATATCCTGCCAATACTTATTATTGTCTGCACTTGCACTTTAATAGCAACCTTCATACTAGGTATAAAGTGATATCTCATTATGTTTGTTTTCATTTTTATTATATTTGTTTACTATATTCATTTTTAAAATTTTCACTATATTTTTAATATATTATATATTATATACTTAATAAATTTACCATTTTAGCCATATAATCAAAAGAATTTTCATCATGTTATATAACCATCATTATGTTTAATATTTTTATAACTTAAATAGAAAATAAGTTCCTATCCCAAGTGTCTTTTTGATTTTTAACTTCCTAATACTTTAATGTAGAGCATCTTTTCATGTGTTGATTAACAATTCATATATGTATTCTTTGAAGAAATGTCTAATTATTTGCCAATATTTAAATTGGGTTATTTAGTTGTAAAGATTCTTTATATATTTTGGACACTAATTCCTTTTCAGACTTGCAAATACTGCTTCTTATTCTGTCTTATCTTTTCATTTTTCTTGAAAGTATTTTATTAAATACAAAAGTTAATTATCATTCTTTTTGTTTTATCACTTGTGTTTCTGCAGACATATGTAAGAAAAGCATTGCTTACCCAAAATTATGATGATTTATTCTTAAGGTTTGGGGGGTTAGAGTTTTAACTCTTAATATCTATGATCCATTCTTGAACTAAATTTTGTACATACTGGGAGACAGGAGTGCAAATCCATCCTTTTGCATCTGAATGTCCAGCTTTTACAGCAAATTGTCTTGTAACTTTTGTTAAAATTAGTTGATTATGAATGTAATGGTATACTTATCAACTCTCGATTCTTTTCCATTGACTGATGTCTAATTATATGCTTATCTACTGCTATTTTAATTACTGTAGTATTGTAGTGAGTTTTGAAATCAAAAGTGGATGTCCTTGAATTTGCTTTACCCAAGATTGTTTTGGCTATTTTGCATACCTTGCATTTTCATGTGGGTTTCAGTTTTAGCTTGCTAGTTTTTTCAGTCAGCTGGGATTGTGTTATCATTGGAGTTGAGGTTATGCATCAGTTTAAGGAGTGCAGAACAATGTTTAAAAAATGTATCATGGAATGATTCTGCATAAAACCTAACATCTCCCTATTCTACTTTAAAGAACTAAAAATTTCCTCAATACGTGAATTCAGCAGAGGGCTTTTATTTCATTTGGGAGGATGAGTTTAGTCAACGTTAAGGAAGTGACTCCTGAACTGAGGTATGAAGGATAAATGGTGTTAACAGAAGAAAGGTGAAGAAAGCCAAGTAAGAGTCGCACACGGGTGGAAAGGACAGCACCCTGAGGATTCTGAGGCAAACTGAGTTTCTGGGGAGTGCATCAGTTTTGTCAAACAAAGAACTGTGGACTCATTGATCTTTTTCGTGTTTTATTTCCTATTTTATTAACTTTTACTCATTTATTTCATCCCACCCATTTTATTTGACATTAATTTTGTCCTTCCTCTAATTTTGGATATAGATATTAATGTCACTGACTTTAGCCTTTGTTTTCTGATGTAAGGCTTTAAAATGTTTAATTTCTTAATAAACATTGTTTTATTTGCATACTACAAAATTTAATGCTGCATTTTACCTATCCTTCATCTCTGTTCTTTAATTAGTTTAATTTCTATTGTAATGTTATTTTAGAACCAGAGCGGATTTAGAATCCCTTAATTTCCAAATATATAGAAATTTGTTTCTACGCTTGCTATTTAGCTCTAGCTTAATTTTACTTTGTAAAAGAACAAATTCTTAATGAATTTGTATCTATTTAATACATTATACAAATAATCTTATAGTATGAATACAAGATACATTGTCACAGAAAGAAAATTCAAATCAACAGTTTCCACAGGAGTAGAAAAAACCATCAGAGTTAGCATCTCCAGAGAACCTCCAGAAAACCAGGAGTGTTAGAACCTCATTTTCACAACGGAATTCTATCAAACCTTTGACAGAAATCGCAGTGGTATTTAGAATGTTGTAAAGTAGAGAACAACACAGATCACTTTAAATTCTAATTTATGGGGTAAATAAAGCATAATACTAATGCTGAAAAAAATACACATGGAAAGAAGACTATGGGGCAGTATCTCTTAAGGATATTGATGCAAAACTTCAAGCTTAAAAAGCAAAAATAATCCAGTAACACATTGGAAAACTAACAATAGGATATTAGTAATTTATCACAAAATTATAGAGATGACTAAAAATTTTTAATTGTTACTACAATATAAAACATTGCTTGATTTAAGATGAAAGATGATATTTTTCCAGACATTAAAACCTTTGATCCAATTCAATATAAACTCTTGGTAAAATACTCAGTAAAATAACAATATAATTTAATATGTTTCATGGATAAATAGATGAGTCAATCACCCTGCTATTTAATATTTCATAGATGTTAATTGGCACAATTAGACAAAATAAATATGACAATTAATGAGTTAAAGCTATAGTATGATCATATGACAAAAAATCTGAAACAATAAACTGGAAAACTAGTTAAAACACAAAGAAAATTCAGTACAAGAGTAGAATATACACTTAGTATACAACATGTTAATGAATATATATAAATCAATAATCTTTATTGGGATGTGTGTAGATGTGTGTATATAACTTTAAAACAGAATGTGCAAAAACCATTTGTGTGAAACTTTAAAAAAATTTTTAAAGACAAAAAGTAGAACAGGTAGTAAGATAGAAATGTCTTATGTGAATATGAATATTATTTTATATGATGAATATAAATAAGTATGCAAATATTAGGAGGAAGGCATAAACCATAAAGACAACAGTTTCATCAAAATTAATTTATAATCTTAATCATACCAGTAAATGCATCAATAACTTATTTTTTTCAAAATGATTATAAAATCTATTTAGAAAAAATAATCATGTAATAATACATAATAAAAGTAGCTAGAAAAATGTGAAGGTCTCAATATCTACAACAATGGGGTAGTGACACATGGACAGACAGAACAATGGAAACTATCAAAAAAACCTAGAAATCTATAAGAATCTAGTATGTGGGAATAAGAGCATCTCAAAATGCTAAAGAATGTATTAATAAATGATATTGGAATAAACTAATATCCATCTAAAAAACAAAATTGAATCAAATATTTAAATGTGTGATGGATTAAAAGTGAAAATAATTCTCCACCACTTCTTCCATGAAAAACAAACAATCTATATCTTTAAATCTGAACTGGTCCTATATTGCTTGTGACATATAATACAGTGGAAGAAATACTGTGAAAATTATAGGTCTAGCTTTAAATAGCAGCTGCCTCTTCTGTCCTGCTATGCTACAAGGAAAACTAGCAGTCACATGGATAGGTCCAGATGGAGGAAAACTGAAGCCCCTAGCATCAGTCCTAGCTGAGCTCGTAGCCAGTGTCCAGCCCAAAGAGGTGTTTTCTTTGTAGAAGATTCCTCAACCCTTGTGAAACTACCTTAGCTGATGCTGTGGGAAAGATGAACTATTTCTATAAGGCTATGCCCAAATTGTGAGCAAACATGATTTCTGTTACTTTAAGCCACTAAGTTGTGGGATTGTGTGAAACAATTTAGTAATTTAAAGTCAGAATGTATTTGTTCTCAAAATTCTGCATGAACTGTGAGTGCTCCGCTTGAGTTCATCTTGAGTACTAGGATGGCTGCAGTCAAACTAAGGCTCAGGTGACAGCTCAATTGGGCTGGAAAGTTCAACTCATGAGGATGCTCTGTGTCATCTGGAGACTATCTGGAAGCTCTATTAAGGTCACTGTCTAGCAGTGTTGATTCTCCCTCATATAGGCCTCTCTACTAGGACTGCCTTAATAAAAGGTGTTGAGGATCCAAGAAAGAACATCTAATTAATAAGCTTCCAAGAGGAAAAAACAACAACAACAACAAAAATAAAACAACTTTCTCCATAATTAAGTTCTAAGCCCCAGAGTGGTAACACATCTCTCTAACCACATTTGATTGCTCACACCAGTCATAGACCTGGGATAGAGTCAATATAGGAAGTATACAACAGCATATCTAGATTTACTAGTCATTGAAGATTATCAAAGTAAGATTCTACACAAAATATAAAAATGAAGCCAAAACATTTCTACTTGGAAATATGGGTAAATTCCTTGGTAATCCTAAAGTAGGGAGACTTACACTCCTAGGATATGTCCTTGCAATTATAACTCAAATTCTTGAAGCCATTCAAGAAAAATTTAATAAATTTGACCACATTCAACAATTCATATTTTAATGTATGCCTTGGTCTGAGTATGTCCCCCAATCAAAAAGTATTACATGTTAAAATCTTAATCTTAATCCTCCAGTGATAGCATTGGAAGGTAGAGCCTTTGGGAGGTAATTAAATCATGACTGGGATTAGTGTCCCTAAAAAGAAAGATGGCAGAAAGTTAGCTACTCCCCGCCACCATGAGAGGATACAGCTAGAAGATATTAGTTATAAGTGGAAACAGACTATTACTCATTCACGTTATTTTGTTTTAGCAACCTGAACAAACTAAGATTTTTTTAAAGGATGAAGAATCAAGTGACAAGCTGGGAATATTATGTAGAACTCATACCAGAGACAAGAGGCCAATTTCCCTAAGTAGAAAAAATTCTGGAAATAAAGATTAATGACTTAGTAGAAAAGCAAATAAGTAATTTACAGACAAAAGAAAAATGGTTCTTGAACAATGGAAAATATTCTTGGCGTTGGTTTTATTCAAAATGTGCAAATAGAATTACTTGAAATATCATTTCTCACTTATTGACTGGCAAATGCAAAATTTGACAATATATTTTCAACTAGCTGGTAGAAAATACAGTGCTAAAACCCTCTGAAAGAAAATTTGGTAATAGTTATTAAAATTATACATATATTACCATTAACTCAAAAGAGCTATTTGGAATTTTTCCCATAATTATTATCAGTATACTTACTAAGTGGAATGTGTATAAGCACACAGAAACTTAAAAAGAAAAGAAGCAATTGTTTTTACTTGGTTTAAGTAATTTAGGCTACAATCATACTATGGAAGACTATATACTTGTAAAAAAAAATGGATAAAGGTCTGCAAAGGAAAGACATCCAGATTGTATTTTAAGTGAAAAGACTAATGTATAGCAGAGGTACACACAATATTTATTCAACTCCAAGATTTTTTTTCACATTTTAATATTTCTGATATTGCCATGCACTTTATAATGAATATCACATCAACATTTAATTGCCAATATCTTTTCTTTCTTAGTGATACATAAAAATGTTGTGCATTATATTGTATGAAGTCTCAAGTTTGATGAAATATGGAAACATCCTTGGGTAAGAAATGATTGACATTAGAGTACATATTTGCAATTGCTGATATTTGTATAAACAAAATTTGGAAGGATAGATAAGAAAAAAACATTTATCTGTAGGAGTTGGATGTTATGGCGTGAAGGAAGTCATAGGATGATGTGAAACGTTTCAATCTAAACATTTTACTTAGTTTTGTTTTGTATTATTTCAGGGCATTTTTATTTTAAAATTATTTAATTAAAATAAAGCATTCATCAAGAAGATCATACATCCTGACCAAGTCAGATTTATCCCAGGGATGCAAGGATGGTTCAACATTCGTAAATCAATAAATGTAATACACAAATGAGTCAAGGATAAAAACCATATGATCATCTCAATAGATGCAGAAAAGGCATTTGACAAAATCCAACACCCATTCATGAAAAAACCTTACAGAAAATTGGAACAGAAGGTCTTTATCTCAACTTGATTAAGGCTATCTATGAAAAACCAACAGTCAACATCATACTAAATGGTCAAAAACTGAAAACTTTCATGCTAAAATCGGGAACAAGACAAGGATGCCCACTATCACCACTCCTGTTTAATATTGTTCTCGAAACATTAGCCACAGCAATTACACAAGAGAAAGAAATAAAAGGAATAACAATAGGAAAGGAAGAAGTTGAAACTGTCATTATTTGCTGATGATATGATACTTTACATAGAAGACCCAAAATACTCTGCCAAGAGACTTCTAGACTTAATTGACAGATTCAGTAGAGTAGCTGGATATAAGGTCAACACTCAAAAAACAATAGCCTTCTTGTACACAAACAGACTCACTGAGAGAAAAATTAGGGAAAAAATTCCTTTTACAATAGCATCCAAAAAAATGAAATATCTAGGAATCAATCTAACAAAGGAAGCAAAAGACCTCTACACTGAAAACTACAGCACTCTGAAAAAGGGGATTGAGGACGATATAAGAAAATGGAAAGACATCCCTTGTTCCTGGATAGGAAGAACCAATGTAGTGAAAATGGGCATACTTCCAAAACTATTATATAGGTTTAATGCAATGCCAATTGAAATTTCAATAATATTTTTCACAGGACTACAGAAAACAATCCAAAAATTCATTTGGAACCAGAAGAGACCTAGAATAGCAAAAGAAATTTTAGGCAACAGAGATATGGCTGGGGGTATTACAATCCTCAACTTGAAATTATACTACAGAGCTACTGTGATAAAAATGGAAAGGAAAAAAGGGAAAAGAAAAAATCTGAGAAAAGGAAAAAAATGGAAACAAAGTCTCTGCAAATAGGGAAGGGTGGAGGGGGTGAAGGGAGGGCAGGGGAAGGAGAAAAAATAAGAACCAAGATACTCATGTAATGGTACAAGATCCCAATGATGAATGTAACTGTATTTTATACCTAAAATGTACCAATAAACTTAATGGGAAATAAATAAATAAATAAATATTTTAAAAGCCTAAAAAAATAGCATGGTACTGGCAAAGAAACAGACCTGAGGATCAGTGGAATAGATTAGAAGATGCAGAAACTACTACAGACATACTCAGCCACCTCATCTTTGACAAAGGAGCCAATCACCCTCATTGGAGGAAAGATAGCCTATTTAATAAACGGTGTTGAAAAAACTGGATTTCAACCTGCCAAAGATTCAAACTAGAACCATACCTGTCACCATGCACTAAACTAAGATCAAAGTGGATTAAAGATTTAAATATTAGGACAGAAACACTAAATTTGCTACCAGATAAGTTAGGTAGAACTCCTGAAGACATTGGTATAGGAAAAGATTTTATGAACAAAACCTCAGTGGCATGGGAACTTGCACAAAGAATCAACAACTGGGATCTAATCTTATTAAAAAGCTTCTGCACTGCAAGAGAAACCACCAACAGAGCTAAAAGACAACCTACAATGTGGGAAAAAATTTTCAGGAACCATACCTCAGACAAAGGACTACTATCTAGAATATATAAAGAACTCAAAAAAATCAGACCCTCCAAATTCAAAGACCCAATTCAAACATGGGCATCTGAAATGAACAGACATTTCTCAGACAAAGAAGTAAAACCAGCAAATAAATATATGAAAAAATGTTCAACATCACTGGTTATTCGAGAGATACAGATGAAAACAACACTGAGATTCTGCCTCACCCCAGAAAGAATGCCTGCTATTAAGAAATCATCAAAAAAAAAAAAAAAGAAATCATCCAATAACAAATGTTGGCTGGGGTGCGGGGAGAAAGGAACCCTTTTCCATTGTTGGTGGGAGTGCAGGCTGGTGCAACCACTGTGGAAATCAGTATGGAGATACCTCAAAGAACTAGGACTAGAGGTCCCATTCGACCCAGCTATCTCCCTGCTGGGTATCTTCACAAAAGATTAATAGAATCATACCACAGAAATATATGTGCATCCATGTTCATAGCTTCACAGTTTGTAATAGCTAAAGCTTGGAAACAGCCCAAGTGCCCATTAACTGGAAATTGGATAAAGAAGATGTGGTTTTTTTATAAAATGGAGTACTACACAGCCATAAAGAACAAGAAACTACAGACATTTATAGCTAAATGGATGCATATTGAGCCCATCCTCTTAAGTGAAATAAACAGTACATACATGTGTAAATACTGAATAGTTTCTCTAGTGTGAGAGACTGAAAGTGTAATTAAGGATACACACGGATGAAATGGTCTAATAACAT
Source organism: Heterocephalus glaber (assembly GCF_053883595.1). Lineage (NCBI taxonomy): Eukaryota > Metazoa > Chordata > Mammalia > Rodentia > Bathyergidae > Heterocephalus > Heterocephalus glaber. Next base: position 68,753,126 of record NW_028258320.1, read on the forward strand.
ATCTCTCGGATTGTGTTTTCATCGCATGTCATATGACTGTATCGAAATGTAAATTAGGGAGAAGCTTGGCTTATGTGGAGTCTGCTAACTAACTGGAGTTTTTTTCCAGACCACTATTTGTTCAGTGTTGGTTTTGGAGATCTTTCTGAAACAAATCACATCCTCAGGTGTCTTGTTGGTGCTTGAGATGCTTTTTTAAGTTATATGGAAAAATGCTTAAGTGCTTTTCAGTTTTGTTTTGGTTGAGTTCTACTATATTTGAATATTATTGTAGGGGTTTTTTTCCCCTTGCATTGTTCTTCTTTGAATGGTTTTAATTTTTGTATGTGTGTGCATTTGACAATAAAGTTACTTTAAAAAAAATAAAGCCTGAAACACCCAATCAAAATTTGTTTTTATAACAATCTTGTTCAGAAAATGTGTGATTGATTTTTCACTTGCCTTCATATTCTTGATGAGCCAAATTAGAGCTTTGTCTAAGCACAGAAAACTTGATGAAGAAAATTAAATTTACAATATAAATTCTAGCAAAGAAATTTAGGGGTAACATACAGACCTTGCAGATAAGAATTTATATGTTTATAATCAATATTAACTAAAATTAACTTTGTTACCAAAGTGATGCTACTAGCATTCAAAATCTTTAACCAAACAAAAAACTAGAACATGGCTTTAGTAATTGGTTGTTCTATTTTTAATGGATAGGCTTTATTTTTTAGAACTTGTGTATTATGTTTGCTTTCAATATTAAATTTTTGGCATTAAAAATATGAAGCTAATTAGAACTTATTCTGTTTCTGTGAACTTCAATATTAAAAAAGGATTTATAATATCCTCTTTATCCTCTAGCTGAGAAACACATATCACCACAACTTAATAGTCTGCAAAGTGTGCTGGCCACTTACTATGTATGACAATAACCTCCACCAGACGTGATTCTATGTACCCACATTCATAAAAAGTTATCATCAACTGCCAGCTTTCAGTATCAAAGTCACCTTCATTTGAAATCCAACAAACATTTATCTTAAGAAAAATAAAAAGTAAATCTAAGCACAATAATGAGGCATATTAAGTAGAGTAACAACTAGATAAAGGATGATAGTACTCAAGCTGCCACTAAATATTTCACTCATCAAGTAGCAAGACTATAAAGGTTTTATAAAGGTGAAACAAAAAGAGATCACAGACATTGTGATTGTTACTTGCTATGCATTATTCTCCTTGCTAGCATTTTGTGGAGAATATATTTGGTTTTTGTCATCATAATTACATTATTAAAATGCCTCTTTTTTGTTCACTAATGAGCAGGTAATTTGGAAATTAGCAGACATAAAAAATTAATGTTTTAACAAAGTAAAAACATACGCTCCTGGATTAAAGTAAAATAATACATTAATATAGAATTTCTATTGCTATATAATTAAATTTTTTATTAAAAATGAACTAAAATTATCAATAGACAGAAAAACTAAAATGAACTATAACAATTCTTAATCTTTTAATAGGCTATTGAAATGCATGTTATCTCTGACCATATTATCAGATATGTACTTTTAATTAATATAACACTGTCAATAAAATTTTTTGATAACACAGATTTGACAAAATTGGATGGAAAATAAATTTTATGAGGCAAGCCTTAACTCTCAATATCCAGAATAGAATAAAATATTTTCAACTGGAACAAATTACTTCAATATACTTCAAAGAATAATTAAAACACAGTAGTGAATTTTACTACACATATTTTAAAAAATAAAGGCCAAGATAGCAGTATAAAAACTGTTTTGATTTATAAAACCATAAGATTACTAAGCAATGACCCAAAAATACTAATATTCTCAATAATATCCATCAGAAGTTTCTGTGTGTCACAAGAATCTACACTCAATCTTCTTTATTGATGCTTCCCACATAGGAAGAGGATAAGGGGATGGGAGGAGTGGGTAGAGAGGTGAGAGAGGAAGAAAAAGGGAGTGAGATGCGTTACATGCATGTATCAACTCCCCACAAGGAATGTAACATTATGTACTGCAAATATGTAATAATAAAAAAGAGAAGAAAACCGGCTCAAAAAAATTATAAAATTGTCAACTTTAAATATAACCCAGTATTTACCCAGTATTGGGTAGCTGTGAGAAAAAACAAATAGGAGGTTCTTGATAAATACATTTATTTGTATGGCTTAGTTGGCCAGATAAGTACAAGGTTACCCATGGCTTCTTCAAAAATGGATTTCAATTGCCAGTAATTGGAGTATAATTCACCAATAATTGTGACATTAACTTGTTAAAAATATGTTGAAGTACAGAGTTCTGGGCAGCCTACTAGAATCTGTGTCAAAAGCCCTGGGAAAAAATATTGCCCTCACTTACTAATGTAAGTGTATCGAATAAACTTATTATTTTAATGTTTTCCTTAACACAAAAGGTGAGGTTACCCAATTAGGCTAGGTAGCATAATACAGTAAAAATAACATTTTGTCTAAATACATTTTACATTAAAAAATTCAGTGCTCCAAATACTTTCGCAGATTTATTTGTTTCAAGATATTGATGAAATAAACTAAAGTAGTCCATAGAGGTTATAATTTAACTTCCTTAGATATTCCATTTAGACTCATCAAATATTCATAATATTCTCAATATTATCATTTAGTAACACAACTTTCCAAAAATAATGATTCATTATAATTAGATTTTGCATTTCAAAGCACTTTCTATATAGAAAACAATTTTACGCAACTTATATCAATACGTATGATAAAAGAATAGCCAAAGGTTATATGTAAATTACTAATTATCTAAAGGAAGCAATACTGATTTACTGCTTAATTCATGTTAGCTCATCTGGTAGGCAAATAACTGTTCTGAAAATAATAATAAATTGTCCACATCTATTGGAGATAAATGTTTCATATTAAATGACATAATACAAAATCTGCTTCTAAGAATAGCAAATTCCTTCCACTTTGATTAGAAAACTACTGGCCTTACACAGAATTGTTTGAACCATTATGTATGGTTTTTGAAAGTCAAAGACGATGTTCCAATTACAGACTTTACTGGAGTCCACAGTGTCGGGACTTCAGGATAAATTTGGGGAGAAATGAAAAGTTAATATTTTTACTCGGACAATTTCAAAGAAAATAGACCAATCACGACTTTGCTAACCTGTATGTTTATGAAATTTAAAGCTATCTTACAAAGCTAATTTGGAATTTTAAGAAGAAATATGCTTTTACACCAGTAGAAAAAAATTTGATAGGGAACAATAATTTAAAAAATGAGGTTTCCAAAATATACAATGTTTTAGGTCTTAAATTGTAATCTTACAAATTTTGCTTGAAAATATGCATGAACTTTAAATTTGGATAGTATTGTACTTTAAACTATAAGTAGTTGGAAATATTTTGCTTCAAAATTATTGTAAGTTAATGTCCAGAGCCAGGAATTAAGGCCAATGTAGTAAATACTTACAGGACTGGTACTTGAGTGCCTTAAGTTAGTAGCACTTTTTAAACTCAATGACATGGTAAAAATTTATACATGCATAATATAATTACAATATAAATGCATAGACTTTTTATATCAACATAATATATATATTTTTAAATTTCATTTAAAGGAATGGAAAAGAGCAGAAGCTAAATTATATTTTTTTTCTTAAATTCTTTTATTGGTACATTTTAGGCATACAATACATTTACATTTATCTTTGGGTGCTTGTACCTATACATGATGTATCTTGGCTCTTATTTTTTCCCCATTACCTGTGCTCCCTTCACCCCCTCCACTCTTCCCTATTTACATACCTTGTTTCCATTTTTTTTTCTTTTCTCATAAATTTGCCTTTCCATTCTTTCCTTTCCCCTTCCCCTCCCACCACCCCTACCCCTTTGGACCTTTTCCTATTTCAAAGTATCAATTATATTATTTTTCATTTTATATTTCAAAGAATTTAAAATATGGTTTAAAGCAGTTTGGCAACAGTGCAATTTAATTCTTTATGATTATATTCATATACATGTGTTAAAATTCTTGCTGAAATTCTAAATCTCCTTATATTACTACTATATATGGGTAAGAACCATATAGTCTTTGAGAGGCACTCCATTGAAGTGTGCTTCTAAAAATTATTTCTCAGAATAACACAGTTGTTTGGTGTCTTGGAATACAAAACTCTCCAAAATATGCTAAGTGATTACCTCACTACAGAAATAAACAGTAAGAAAATTAAAAATATAGAATGTTTAAAATGTAATGTATCATGAAGATTCTAGTTTGTATATTTTGAACGTTCATCAATAGATGAAAATATTATTTTCCTTTCTTTTCATTAGTATATTTTTGTGATACATAATAAAATGCAGTCATCATGGGATATTGGTACATATAAATATGACACCTTGATACTTATTTTCCCTTCTCCTCACTTTTGTTCTACTTCCCACTAACTCCTGATCCCATTCCCATTTTATTTATTTATTTTTGGTACCAGGGATCATAAATACTTAGAATTATAATAATTAGAATATATTAAGTGCTAAAATCTTTAAAGCAAGGCTAGAGAATATGCTACCTTAGTATATATAATGGAAGGAAAGAATGTATGGATATTCATATTGTTTGTGTACACATGTAATAACCTTAGAAGAATATACAATAACTGGATAACATTGGTTAGCCAAAAGGAAAATTGAATAGTTGAGCAACAGGGGTGTAAATTTTGAACTTTGAAACACATAGATATATTGCCTATTAAAATAGACATGAATGCAAGTAAAACTTATGAAAAACAACACTCGATTTCATAGCAAACAACTCAGTTTTTCTAAAAAAGAATAATAATTTCTAAAAGTCTGTCCTATTAGTATAATAAAAATTCAATGATATCAAATCACAAGGAAATGGACAATATAGCTAAAGAAAGAGACATAAGAAAAAAAAATCATTCTTATGCCTAGCTACTCAAGAAACAAGAACAAACTGGCCACACAAAATGAGTTTGAATAGCTGTGGAAATAAAGAATCAAGCTTTGATTTCAACTCTTGTTCACACTACTGGTTATAATATAAAAACAGTAGATTTCAAACTTAAAATAATTAATATACTATAATAGCCAACATTTTCAATATTAGTGTAATAAATGACTCTAATATCAACTTGAATCAATTTATTCTAATAATACTTTGCCTAAATATCACAACTAAAGTGCATAAATCATTTGTGACAATTAACTAAACTGTAATTATAGAAGCATCAAATAATTTTAAAATAAATCAATAAAGTACACTACCCAGCAATACTTCTAGATGATTTCCCCTTGTGACTTGGAGAGGAGGAGGAAAGATGCATTAGTCCTCTAAAGAGGATAGGACTGGAGGGTTTTTTTCAAATTATACTTTTTTTTTTTAAGTGTCACACATTTATACTATTATTTCCACTTCAATTTAACATTACAGGATTTTAAGTTAATTTCTTAGATTTCACACTTTTATCCTATTTTCTTATATTGAAAATCTTAGTTCATAAAACATTAAATATTTTCATTACCCCACTATATCCTATATGTTTCTTTTATATATTCATATAATTGTTTCAAAATAGTAATACCAATAATATTATAAGCAATTAGGTTACTGGGTGACTTTAGAATAATAAATCCCTGCAGCTCTGTCTTCAAAGTATATTTGAGTGTGTTTTATTTATTTTTCTGCTCTATTATCCTTAGAAATATTTTTAAATTTTTTATTTTAATGTAACACAAGTAGATATTAATAAAGAAAATATAAGAGGGCCGGGGATTTAGCTCAGTAGTCCCCCCCCCCCCCCCCCCCGCCTCACAAGCGCAAAGACACGAGTTCAATCCCGGGTACCAAAAAAAAAAAAAAGAAAAAGAAAAAAGAAAATATAAGAGCCGTTCTATGAAAAAAAAATTTTTCATAACAAATTATTAGAGAATAACAATGGTAAATACACTGTGTATCATGGTCTTAAAAGAACATATTTTCATTTGCTAATATACCTCTCAGCTCATTTCCTATACCTTTGTTTGCATAAAAAATTTTAAGTATTGACAAAGTATCTCATTCTGTATAATTTTGAACAATTTCTTCCTATTTCACAATATCTATTATACATTTTGTTCCTTATTGTCACTCTCAATTTCTCACACTAGAGAGACAATGTGATATTTACACATATGTGTTCAATTTATTTCACTTAAGAGTATGGTTTCAAGAGGCATCCATTTACCTAGAAATGTCTGAAGTTTATCCTTCTTTATGGCTGAATAGTACTCCACTATATAAAAAACCACATCTTTTTATCCATTATCAGTTGATGGGCATTTAGGTTATTTCCAAGATTTAGCTATTATAAACTGTGCCACTACAAACATGTGTGCACATAAATCACTGTGGTATGGTTCTTTTAATTCTTTTGGGAAGATACCCAGAAAGGGAATGGCTGGGTCAATGGGACCTCTAATCGCAGTTTTTTTGAGGAATCAAATTATACTATTTTGAAATGTTCTCTTTGGTTTAGAATTGCTGTTACAGGTAACCACTATTAGTGATGCATTTTGTACACAATATCTGGACCATTCTATATGTAATCTATTTCATATTACTGACAATATGCTTGAAGTATTATAAAAAGCAATTTTTAAGATGATGATATTATTGTAAAAGCACTTTTATTCTGCAATAAAAATACAAAATAAGTGACCAAGATAACTATATATTATTAGGTAACTAAATATATTTTTGAACTACTAGTTCTACTAGAGCATTACAAAAACTATTTTTAAATCATAATAGAATAATTTTGTTGGAAATATTGTTCTTCTAACTAGTAGTAAATGCTTTAAAAACTCACAGTAAACAGGAATTTTAGGTCATAAGCCAATATATCCTGTGCAATTCTGCTTTAGGATGTATATTTAAATGACTAAATGTTAATAGTATAAAGCTGGCAAACATTTTGCTGAAAAGGAAGGGGGTAATGGCAGGAGGAGGAACACTCAACACAGATGAGAAAATTATGTTTTCATTCATCTAATTTTAAAATTATGGCCTAAATCTTTATTTTAAGCAATAACTTATAGAATAGGAATGAGGTTAACATAGAATTGCTGGTAATATTATCACTTACATACTCAACTTTAAAGTGTTCAATCTGATGTCAATAAAATTCAAAGAAAATCTATAATTATCATTCCACAATATTTTATGCAATACAGTCATATAGCATTGTTTCTACAGCAATATACATTGATTGAAAGCAATGAAAAGTGAGATAAAAATTCTTCCTTTCCTAAGAAAATATTTAGATGTAAATTCTGCAACACACTAGTCAGTAGTCATCCAACAGATTTAAATAAAACGAAAGGGGATTTTTGTTTTAAACTTTCATTTTATTTTTTATGTTGTCTCACATAAATGACTGTGTGAAAATCTGTTGTGCCAACCCTCAAAGCTAGGATCTTATTTACTTGTTTTCCTGTACTATATTAATTAGACTATTTACATTATACAGCAACAAGCCAACTTGTTAAAATCTCTGACTTTGTATTTTGTTTAAATTCAGTTAACTGTATGGTTGCCTGATCTTGATGATGCAGTTGATTGTTTGGAAGTGAAAAGATCACAGATTGAAGCATGAAAATAGTTCTTCCACAAGAAAGGTTATGAATATAGATGATATGGATTCTACAAACTCTACAGGTATGAAGGCCCAACATGTAAATATCTTTTAACGAGTTATCTACACTTATTTCAAGTTTTCTTGCCCCTCTCTTGTGTTCTTTCCCTCACTACTCTTTCCTTCTCTCCTTTTAAACAAGTTTATTGAGATATAATTCATATACTATACAATTTGCCCATTTAGTGTACAACTCAGTGATATTCAGGTTGTTCACAAATCTTTGTAACAATCACTAGTCTAATTCTACAATATTTCAGAATATTTAGGTATATATTTAGAATATGTACCCATCAGCAATCACTTCCCACTCAGCCCCACACTCCTCCCACTGCCATCCATGAATTTTCTCAAAAAATATTCCTGGATGGGCCAGGGATTTAGCTCAGTGTCACCCTGCCTGCCTTGCAAGCACAAGGTCCTGAGTTCGATCCCCAGTACCAAAAAAAAAAAAAATCACACAAAACAAAGTAAACTATGAATTTACTTTCTGTGTCTGTAGCTTTTTAAAGTTCTTCCATTGTTATCAATAATGCTGAGTAATATTCCATTCAGAAGTACATAAAATTTACCAGGATGGCAGAGTGATTTAGGCGTTGGGCTTAAAAAGTATATAAAATTTTATTTATCAACTCATCAATTGATGACTTTGAAATCTTTCCACTTTTTTTACTATTATGAATAATGCTTCTATGAACATATACAAGTTTTGGTAGACCATTGTTTGAACATTTATGTGCCAAGATCTTTAGAAGGCTCTTCATTTTTCTTCATTACACACCTAACAGTAGAGTTGGTAAGTCATACGGAAACTTCAACCTTAGAAAAATGAGGTGCACCACTTTAATCACTGAAAAATAATGCATGAGGGGTCCACTTTATTCATAATGTCACTAAAATATGATGTTTGTGGTTTAATTTAATAATAATGATAATTATTGGTGAATAATAACACACATTATTATTGATTAACCCCTCTTATGGTACTTAATGGTACCCTGGTTTTGATATCTATTTCCCTCTTGGTCAATATATTAGTATCTTTGCATGAGTTTACTGGAGAAAGAGAGATAGATAGCTAGACAGACAAACAGATAATCATTTTAGTCACCTGCTTTTTGACTGTAGGTTTTGTGTTCATTTAGATACAAGTCTCATATCAGATACATGGTTTGCAAAAGTTTTCTCGAATTTAGAGTTTGTCTTTTCATTTTCTCCATGGCATCTTTTAAAGCACATCAGGTTTTTTTTGATGGATTGCAATTTGTCTAATGTTCCTCATTTGTCACTTGTGCTTTTGGTGTAATATATAAACAGATTTGGCAAGGTTGGGAAGATTCATTCCTGCCTTCTTTTGTAAGGGCTTTGTAGTTTAGCTCTTACATGTAGGCAGATTGATCCCTATTATAAGATTTAATTTTTGTTTATGATATGAGATATGAGCCCAACTTCATTCTTTTGCATGTGGTTATCCAGTTGTCCAGCATCATTTCCTGAAAAAACTAATTTTTCATGCATTTATTGAGCTTGCTACTCTTATGGAAAATAACCTGGTTATAAATGTAAGTTTATTTCTAGACTCTCACTTCTATTCTACGGATTCATATATCCATTCTTATGTAATTATCATACTATCTTGATTACTATAGTTTTGAGGTAAGCTTTGAATTTAGAAAACATAAGCTTTGCTCTTTCTATAAAATGTTTTGGCCTCTCTGGGTCTTTTGAATTTCCATATAAGTTTGAAAATCTACTTGTCAATTTCTACAAAGAAGCCAGCTGGTATTTGTAAAGGGATCACACTGAATCTGTAGATCATTTGGGGAGTATTCTCATCTTAACAATATAAATACTTTGAATCTGTCAGCATTGAAACTTTTTTCAATTTATTTAGGTCTTCCTTAATTTTTTTACCAATTATTTTAAAGTGGGTAAATCCAATGGCCAAATTTTTGGTTGTGACTTCATTTGATCCATCAGCAGCCTTTGGGAAATCTCTATTCCTTTTTGTTTCCTAAGCTTTCAAGAGCTTACACTCACTTCACTTTTCTCCATGCTCCTAGCTGCTTACCAGTATTCTGTGATGGTTGTTTGTCTACTTTTTGACTCCCTCTCAGCATTTAAGCCTCTTCTTTTGGTAATCTTGTCTAGTTCCATAACTCTAAATGCCACCTATATTGCTGAGATTCCCACACTTCTCCTTCTTAATCATACCTATTTCTTCATTCCAGACTCAACTTCAGCTTACTTTATATGTCCAATACGATATCTAAATACCTCAAATTAAAACTTAGAAATTGAACTCCTAGCCAGGTGTGGTCATGCATGCCTGTAATCCCAGTACTTTGGGAGCCTGAAGCAGAAGGATTGCCAATTTGAGCCTAGCCTGGGAAATTTAGTCATTAAGCAAGAACCTGTCTCAAATTAAAAATAAAAGGGCTGAGGACACAGCTCAATGTCAAGGCCCTAGGTTCAATTCCCAGTACTCCTAACACACACACACACACACACACACACACACACACTGAACTCCTATCCCTAAACCAGTTTTACTTTCAGTCAAGTGTACTTTAGCTGATGATAATTTTATCCTTATAGTTATTCAGGTGAAAACCTTGAAGTTATGTTTAATTGAATTTTTCTCACACCTCCTTTTTTCCACATTCACAACCACTCCTTCATTTCAGATATCATCCTTCCTCACAAGTAATAATATAACCTCTTAACTAGTCTCCCTATGTCTACAATTGCCTATCTATATTCTATTCTCAGCATAGTACCTGAATTGTCGATTTAAAATTAAATCCTTTCAACACAAATAACTTAATTTAGTTGGAAACTCTTGAAGAACTTCTTACTTTCTCGGAGAAGAAGCCAAAGCAGTGTTTCAAAGTCAATAGTGCATATTAGAATCATTTGTGGGCTTTGAAAGTAAACATCATAGATTTACCCTCACTTCTAGAAATTCTGATTCTATAGGTGGAGAGGGGTTTACACAGTACAGTGGCACATGGGGATATATATCGTATATAGGTGTATACACACTATCTGCACACTATTTACATAATATATATTATATGTATATACAATATGGTAATAGGTGTTATTCATAATACATATTACATAACATAATTCCATAGTATATTACTATATCATTGAAATATTACATACATTATTACATTATTAAATAAGATGTAATGTAGATATACATATTATATATATTATATAATATATATTGCATGTAAATCATTTTAGAGACTTCTGAAAGGTCTACTATTTTGAAAATATTTATTATAGAGTAGATATGCAGTAAACAAGGATCTCAAGAATAGGAATTATTATTAGTAATGTTAATGTATAATATAATGCTTATCATTTGTTACCAAAACAATAATAGCAACTAATACTTATTCAAGTATGGTAAACAAAAGACAGTGAGAGGGGTGAACACTTAAAACGCATTAATTCACTTAGTACTAAAAACCTTATAAAGTTGGCCCTATCACATTCTATTGATTCTAAGAGACTTTATTTTAATATACCTGTAATCTGACGTTGTTTTATGATCAATGACTGTGTAATTAACCACTACTGGCCAGGTGACAATTATGATGTAGCTGTCATTGAGTGTATGTATACAAACTTGATTATCCTAGTCAATGATACAATGTGAAATAAATAACATTTTTACTTGATTAAAATATGATTTATGAAAATCTGGATTATGAAAGTGAACAAGTTTTACTAATACTTTAACCAATTTATGTTGCTTCTATTTTTCTCTCTATGTATAAGTATGCATGATATATGATAAAATCTATGGCTAAATAATTCTATAAGAGCCATTTTGCTACATATAAAATAAATATTCTTGGCAATAAGGGAACATTGTGATACAGCTGAGCAGGCAAGTTTCTTTCTAAATGGTACATAAAATAAAGAGTGATTATGTCTTGATATTGGGTGAAAAACAATATACTCTTCCTCTAACAAACAGATACATGGGGTACATTTTAAATGAGTAATTAGAAAATAAAAGCTGTTCAAGGCTATTTTTAAAGTTCTTTGTACAGTTTAAAGAGCCTGGATTTTGGAATCTGGCAGTGTTAAGTTTTGAATTCCAGCTTCTACAATTATTTTATGCAAGCTTTGAGAATTGGACTCAATTCTTCTCAAAACTCTTATATGAAAAAAAGGAAAAATATATCTTGTAGTGTAAGAATTAAATATTATTTTTGTTAAAATGACTAAGTCTAAAATGATATGTTAGGCTTCTTTGTCTATAATTATTTCTTTGTGATATAATTATAATATAATTCTTTACATCTTTACAAAATATTCATCGTAGGTCTGCTTTTGATGAGTCTTTTAAAATTTTCACATATGAGGGCCAGGGATTTAGCTCAGTGGTTCCACCGCCTGCCTTGCAAGTGCAAGGACCCTAGTCTAATCCCCGGTACCCCCCCAAAAAAACCTTAAAAAAAATTCCATACATGATTTACACAAACAGAAATTCACCAGAGAGACTGTATTGTGTGTCTCCCAGTTAAAAATTGAGCTTTAAATCAGCAGCTTTTTGGCAATGGTTCCACCACTCACAGCACAGACATAGGAGATGCCCAGTCACCTTTTCAGTGCTCCCAGCACAGAGCATGGGGCCTGGCAGCCGCCATTCCACCACTCCCAGCCCAGAGGAAGGGGCTTCTCAGCCACCAATCCACCCCTCCCAGTGCAGAGGAGGAAACCTGTTGGGGGCACCAACAGCACCCCCCCCACCCCGTCGAAATGAGAAGACATGTAAGTAAGTTCCAAAACCAGACCAGATCACCTACAACAACCCCAAAGAGAAATGAAATGGAACACTCTGATACTCAACCACCTGGACTCCCTGAACTGGAAACAAAAGAGGATCTGGAAAAAATGAAATCAGAAATAATTTCTCAGATAACAGCAGAGATTGTGCTCATAGTGCAATACATGATTGATAAATCTACAGAGGACACGATAAAAAAATAGAGGATCTGAGGAACATGATGGAATCCCAATATAGGAAACAAATGGAATCCATAAAACACATACAAACAGATTTGCAGGAGATTAAAAATTCCACTGAAAGTCTACACAGCAGAATGAGCCAATGTGAGACAGAATTTCAGATATAGAAGATAAGATTGCAGCTGCTAGACAATGCAAAGAAGAATAACATAAGACTGACTGGAGTCAATGAAGAAAGAGGAGAGAGTGCAGATGACATAAAAAAAACTCTTCACAGAAGTGATGGCAGAAAACTTCCCAAGCAGGGGAAAAGAACTTGACATACAGATAAGTGAGACATATAGCACTCCAGCTAGCCTTAATCAAAAAATATCTACACATAGGCATATAATAGTTAGGATTCCAGAAATCCAACAGAAGGATAAAATTCTACAAGCAGTGAGAGAAAAGAAACAAATCACATACAAAGGAAAGCCCATCAGAATCACAGCACACTTCTCAATGCAAACCCTCAAGGCAAGAAGAGCTTGGAGTGATGGATTTCAAGCCCTAAAGGAAAACAGCCTCCAACCCAGATTGATGTACCCTGCAAAACTATCTTTCAAAATTGATGGAGAAATAAGATTCTTTCATGATAAAGAGCACCTCAGGAACTTCATGAATACCAAATCGGCACTCCAAAAAATTTTAGACAATACCCTAGGAAAAGACAATGAGGATCACAACCCCAGGAAACCCAGCAGAATGAATCCATTGGGTGTGACAAATTAAATGCAAAGGGGGAGAATCCAACAAAAAGAAAAAGTCATGACAAGGCTTTTAAAACTTTTGACTTCATCTCCCTAATGAGTGTATAATTCAATCTTATTATTGTACTGATTAGTATTTTTCTGATTCTAGAGTTGCACACCATTCCATGTGCTATACTGGCTATTTATCATCTTCTTATGTCTACATTTTAATTGGGTTGTCTATTAATGAACTCTAAGAATTATTTATATATTCTGATCATAGGTTATATGTATTGGAAATATGGTCTGTTTAAGGACTACTTTTCATTTTAATGATGTCATTTAAAGTTCTAAATTTAGATGGAATCTCATTTATCAAATTTTTTCTTTTATACATCATGTTTTTTGTACCCTAGGTAGTTCTTGCCTACCCTGAATTCATAAATATTTTCCCTTATAATTTCTTCTTAAAGTTTTATACTTTTAGGCTTTCTTATTTAGGTTCATAGATCCCTTCAAGTTATTTGCATGTATGGAAAAAAAGGGTTGAGGTTAATTTTTTATATATGGATACCAGGTGTTCTAGTGCCATTTGCTGAAGACACTATCTCCCTCAGCTCTTGAATCAAGTTTATATTCTATAAAATGCTAATGTTAAATAATCTTTCAAAACTCAGTGGACCATATATGTGTGGTTCTATTTCTAGATTCTCTGTTTTATTCAAATGATTTATATGTCTTTCCTTACACCAACACTGCCTTGATTACTGTAGCTTTAGAAAAAGTCTTAAAATTGGGTGCTAAACATATTCCAACACTATTTTTGTTTTTCTTTTAGTTTTGGGCTTTTCTGGGTCCTTTGTACTCCTACATAACTGTTAAATTTCAATATCCAGTTCTTCATTTATAGCAAGTATACACAGACTTGAATTCTTATATACCTTGTGTTTTCTAATCCTGCTAAATTCAAGTACAAGTTCTAGGGGCTCCTAGAGATTTCTTAGTATTTTCTCTGTAGATGATCATTTCATCTACATAGAAAGATTTTGCTTCTACCTTGCCAATCCGATCCTAATTGTGTCATTTTATTGCCAGACTATTTTGGTTTAGACCTATGTTTCAAAGTCTAATGGACAGATGAAGAGTAGGCATATATGCCCCTGTTCCCCACTTTAGGGAGAAAGCATTATCTCGTCTCCATTCATAGAAGGAGGTTTTTTTTGGAAGTATGGAGTACATGTCTTTGATCTGTTGAGAAGTTTCTGTTCTACTTCTAGTCTCCTGATAGCTTTTACCATGAACAGCTGTAAAATTTAGTCCAATACTCTTTCTCCAACTAGTGACAGGATCATATGGTTTTCTCCTTTCCTCTGTTAAAATGATGACTTTTGGGGGTGGATCTTCCAATGCTGAATCAACACTGCCATCCCTATAATAAAACCACTTTCTAAATACTGCCAGATCTGACTTCTAAGAGGTTGTTTTGTTAAACAAATTTCTATCTATGTTCATACTTTTTTCTTCTATTATCTTTATCCAGTTTTAGGATTAGCACAATGTTGAGTTCCTAAAATGAGGGGAGAAGTGTTCCTTCTTTTTTCTGCTTTAAATGTTTGATATAATTTATTAGTTAAAATGTTTATAAGCCTGCTGTTGTCATATAGGTATGTTTTCAAGCTAGGAATATACTTCCTTCAATATGTGCTATTCAAATTTTATATTTCCTCCAGAGTTAGTTTCATTAACTTGTCTTAAAAGGTATTCTTAGAAGTTGTCAAATTTATTTCAAAACAGATTTTTGTAATATGCTTTCTATATCCTTTAAAATTCTGTAAAATCTGTGGTAATGTCTCCTAGATCTTGATATTGTAATTCTAAAAATGTGTAACTGATACTGTGTAACAGGAAGAAAAGGTCTAAAAGAGCAAGGGAACTGGGAAAGGTAGGGGAAGGGAAAAAAGGGAAAGGAAAAAATATGAGAAGAGGAAAAAAATGGAAACAAGGTCTTTGCAAATAGGGAAAGGAGGGCAAGGGAAGGGGAAAAAAAATAAGAACCAAGAGACTCATGTAATGGTACAAGATCCCAATGATGAATGTAACTGTATTGTATACCTAAAATGTACCAATAAAGTTAATGGGGAAAAAATTAAAAAATAAAAAAATAAAAAATAAAAAAAAATAAAATTAGAAAAAAAAAAAAGATAAGATTGCAAATAGTGACCAGGAAAAGATAAATTGCTTCAAAGTTGTAAGGGACCATGAGAAATCAATCCAGCAGCTGCTAGATGATGCAAAGAAGAATAACATAAGACTGACTGGAGTCAATAAAGAAACAGGAGAGAGTTCAGATGACATAAAAAAAAAAAAAAAAAACCGTTCAGAGAAGTGAAGGCAGAATACTTCCCAAGAAGGGGGAAAGAACTTGACATACAGATAAGTGAGGCATATAGGACTCCAAATAGCCTTGATCAAAACAAATCTACACATAGGCATATAATTGTTAAGATTCCAGAAACACAACAGAAGAACAAAGTTCTACAAGCAGTCAGAGAAAAGAAACAAATCACATACAAAGGAAAGCCCATCAAAATCACAGCAGACTTCTCAACACAAACCATCAAGGCAAGAAGAGCTTGGAGTGACATATTACAAGTCCTAAAAGAAAACAGCCTCCAACCCAGATTGATGTACCCTGCAAAACTATCTTTCAAAATTCATGGAGAAATAAGATACTTTCATGACAAAGAGCACCTTAGGAACTTCGTGAATACCAAACCAGCACTCCAAATAATTTTACACAATAGCCTAGGAACAGACATTGAGGATCACAACCCTAGGAAGCAAAGCAGAATGTACCCATCTGGCATAACAAGAAATTAAATGTAAAGGGGGAGAACCCAACAAAAAGAAAAAGTCATGGCAATGACAAGTCAATATGTTTCAGTTATAACCATCAATGTTAATGGTCTCAATTCACCAGTCAAAAGAAATAGACTGGTAGAATGGGTCAAGAAGCAAAATCCAACAATATGCTGCATACAAGAAATACACTTAATTCAAAAGGAAACTCATAGACTGAAAGATAAAGGGTGGAAAACAGTACTCCATGGGACAGGAACCCGAAAAAAAGCAGGAGTAGCTATCCTCTTTGCAGATCAAGTAGGTTTCAAACCAACACTGATTAAGAGAGACAAAGAAGGACACTACATCCTTGTAAAGGGAACAATCCAAGAGGAAGAGATGATAATCGTAAATATCTATGCACCAAACACTAGTGCACCCAACTATATAAAACAAATACTAACGGACATGAAAAGTCATATATGTAATAATACAATTGTAGTGGGGGACCTCAACACCCCACTGTCACAAACAGATAGATCAACTAGACTAAAAATTAGTAATGAAATACTAGAACTCAATCGAACTCTTGAACAAATGAACTTAACAGATATTTACAGAGTGTTCCACCCCACAAAATCAGAATACACAGTCTTCTCAGCTGCACATGGGTCACTCTCCAAAAGAGACCACATACTCACACACAGAACATTTTTAAGTAAGTGCAAAGGAATTGAAGTTATCCCCTGTACATTATCAGACCATAGTGCAATGAAATTGGAGATCCATAGCAAAAGCAGCTCAAAAAATTTCATAAACATGTGGAAATTGAACAACACACTTCTGAATAACCAATGAGTCACACAGGAAATTAAAGAAGAAATCAGACAGTTCCTTCAATTAAATGACAATGACAATACAACATATCGGAATCTATGGGACACAATGAAAGCTGTCTTATGAGGGAAATTCATAGCAGTGAATACGCATATTAGGAAAACAGAACGAGCCCAATTAAACAACCTGATGCTGAACTTCAAGCTTCTAGAAAAAGAAGAGCAGGACAACCCCAAAGCTCATACAAGGGAGGAAATTATAAAGATCAGAGGAGAAATCAATGCAATGGAGACTAAGAGAACAACACAAAAAAAATCAATGAAGCGAAAAGTTGGTTCTTTGAAAGAATCAACAAAATTGACAAACCTTTAGTGAACCTTGTCAGAAAAAGGAAAAAAAGGCCCAAATCCATGCAATTAGGAATGAAAAAGGTGAAATGACAACAGACCCAGCAGAAATCCAGAGGATCATCAATACCTACTTCCAGAACCTATACGGCAATAAGATGGACAACACAGAAGAAATGGACAGATTCCTAGATACATATGAATTACCAAAGTTGAACGAAGAAGACCTAAAAATTCTGAACAACACAATATCAACCAATGAAATTGAAAATGTAATCAAAAATTTATCAACTAAGAAAAGCCCGGGCCCTGATGGCTTCACTGCTGAATTCTACAAGACATTTAGACAGGAACTGCTGCCACTACTGTTTAAACTCTTCAATGAAATGGAAAGGGAAGCAATACTCCCAAATTCATTCCTGGAAGCAAGCATCACCTTCATCCCCAAAGCAAAGAAAGACCCAACTGAAAAGGAGAACTATAGGCCAATCTCACTAATGAACATAGATGCAAAAATCCTTAATAAGATAATGGCAAACAGAATGCAGAAGATCATCAAGAAGATCATACACCCTGATCAAGTGGGATTCATCCCAGGGATGCAGGGATGGTTCAATATATGAAAATCAATTAATGTAATACACTATATCAATAGAGCCAAGGACAAAAAACATATGATTATCTCCATAATGCAGAAAAAGCATTTGACAAAATCCAATATGCATTTATGATAAAAACCCTACAAAAAATTGGAATAGGTGGTCTCTACCTCCAACTGATAGAAGCCATCTATGAAAAACCAACAGCCAATATCATACTAAATGGTCAAAAACTGAAATGCTTCACACTAAAATCAGGAACAAGACAAGGATGTCCACTGTCACCACTCTTGTTCAATATAGTTCTGGAAACATTAGCCACAGCAATTAGACAAGAGAAAGAAATAAAAGGAATAAAGATAGGAAATGAAGAAGTCAAACTGTCATTATTTGCAGATGACATGATACTCTATATAGAAGACCCCAAGAACTCCACCAAAAGTCTTCTAGACTTAATAATCAAATTCAGTCAAGTAGCTGGTTACAAGGTTAACACACAAAAATCAATACCATTCCTCTACATCAATGACAGACTCACTGAGAGAGAAATAGGGCAAATAACTCCTTTCACAATAGCATCCAAAAAACTGAAATACCTAGGAATCATCCCAACGAAAGAAACCAAAGACCTCTTCTCTGAAAACTATGGCATTCTGAAAAGAGAGATTGAAGAAGATATCAGAAAATGGACAGACATCCCCTGCTCCTGAGTAGGAAGGATTAATATAGTGAAAATGGCCATACTTCCAAAACTGCTATATAGATTTAATGCAATTCCAATTGAAATCCCAGCAGCATACTTCATAGACCTCGAGAAAACAATCCAAAAATTCATTTGGAGCAAGAAGAGACCCAGAATAGCAAAAGCAAATCTAGGTAACAGAGACATGGCAGGGGGTATCACAATCTCCAACCTGCAACTCTACTACAAAGCTACTGTGATAAAAACAGCATGGTACTGGCAAAGAAACAGACTTGAGGACCAGTGGAACAGATTAGAAGATGCAGAAAAAACACCAGACACACTCAGCCATCTCATCTTCAACAAAGGAGCCAAACACACTCACTGGAGGAAAGTTAGCCTCTTTAATAAATGGTGCTGGAAAAATTGGGCTTCAACTTGCCAAAGATTAAAACTAGACCTATATCTCTCACCATACACTAAACTAAAATCAAAATGGATGAAAGATCTAAATATTAAAATAGAAACTCTGAACCAGTTGGAAAAGAGGTTAGGTAGAACCCTTGAAGACATCGGTGTAGGAAAAGATTTTATGAACAAAACCTCAGTTGCCCGTGAACTAGCACAAACAATCAACAAATGAGATCTCTTCTTATTAAAAGGCTTCTACACAGCAAGAGAAACCACCAGCAGTGTGAAGAGACAACCCAAAATGTGGGAAAAAATCTTCACCTGCTCTTCCTCAGACAAAGGTCTACTATCTCGAATCTAAAAAGAACTTAAAAAGGTCAGGCCTCCCAAATTTAAAGACCCAATCCAAAAATGGGCATCTGAAATGAACAGACATTTCTCACACAAAGAAGTAGAAATAGCAAATAAATACATGAAAAAATGTTCAACATCACTGGTCATTCGAGAGATGCAAATGTAAACAACACTGAGATTCCACTTCACTCCAGAAAGAATGGCTGCTTTCATGAAATCAACCAATAACCAATGGTGGTGGGGCTGTGGGGAAAGAGGAACCCTGCTCCACTACTGGTGGGAGTGTAGACTGGTGCAACCACTGTGGAAATCAGTATGGAGATAACTCAAAGAACTAGGACTGGAAGTCCCATTTGATCCCGCTATTCCAGTGCTGGGGATCTTCCCCAAAGAATTAAAAGAATTATACCACAGTGATATATGTGCACCCATGTTCATAGCAGCACAGTTTGTAATAGCTAAAACTTGGAAACAGCCCAAATGCCCATCAACTGGAGACTGGATAAAGAAAATGTGGTTTTTTAATAAAATGGAGTACTACTCAGCCATAAAAAATGAGAAATTAGAGACATTTATAGCTAAGTGGATGCACATTGAGATGATACTCTTAAGTAAAATAAATAGGACACACATGTGTAAATACTGAATAGTTTCTCTGGTGTGAGAAACTGAAAGTGTAAATAAGGACTAAATGTATAATAGGGAATGTGAAATCGGAAGAAAAGGGGCAAAGGGGAAAGAAGTGGGAGGGCTAGGGGAAAGGATAGAAGGGAATGGGATTAATATGAGAAAATGGAAAAATAGGAACAAAATCTTTGTAAATAGGGAGGAATGGAGGGGTTGAAGGGAGGGCTGGGCAAGGGTGAAAAAATAAGAACCAAGAGAGAATATGTAAAGGTGCAAATTTCCAATGATGAATGTCATTATATTGTATACCTAAAATGTACCAATGATTAGAATGAATAATCGATAATGCAAAATAGGAAGAAAAGGTCCAAAGGGATGGGGTAGTGGGAGGGGCAAGGGAAAGGAAAGAAGGGAAAGGAAAAATGATGAGAAATGGAAAAAATGGAAATAAAGTCTTTGTAAATAGGGAAGGGTGGAGGGCGTGAAGGGAGGGCTAGGAATGGGGAAAAAATAAGAACCAAGATGCATTATGTAAAGGTACAATTCCCAATGAGAAATGTAATTGTGTTGTATACGTACAATGTACCAATAAAAGAATTTAATACAAAAAAAAAGAATAAAAAGGGTGAAATTACAACAGACCCGGAAGAAATCCAGAGGATCATCAATACCTACTTCCAGAACCTATACACCAAAAAGATGGAAAACACAGAAGAAATGGAAAGATTCCTAGGTATGTATGAATTACCAAAGTTGAATGAAGAAGACCTAAAAATTCTAAATAAACCAATATCAATCAATGAAATTGAAAATGTAATTAAAAATTTACCAGCTAATAAAAGTCCAGGTCCTGATCGCTTCACTACTGAATTATACAAGACATTTTGAGATGAACTACTGCCACTACTGTTTAAACTCTTCAATGAAACTGAAAGGGAAGCAATACTCCCAAATTCATTCCTGGAAGTAAGCATCACCTTGATTCCAAAGCAGAGAAAGACCTAACCAAAAAAGAGAACTATAAGCCAATCTCACTAATGAACATAGATGCAAAAATCTTTAGTGAGATACTGGCAAATAGAATGCAGAAGATCATCAAGAAAATCATACACCCTGACCAAGTGGGATTCATCCCAGGGATGGCGGGATGGTGCAACATATGCAAATCAGTCAACATAATACACTATATCAATACAACCAAGGACAAAAACCATATGATCATCTTAATAGATGCTGACAAAGCATTTGACAAAATGCAACATGCATTTATGATAAAAACCCTACAAAAATTGGACTAGAAGGTCTCTACCTCAATCTGATAAAAATTATTTATGAAAAACCAACAGCCAATATCATAGTAAATGGTCACAAACTGAAATCCTTCCCAATAAAATCAGGAACAAGACATGGATGTCCACTATCACCACTCCTGTTCCATATAGTTTGGGAAACATTAGTCATAGCAATTAGACGAGAAGGAAATAAAAGGAATAAAGATAGAAAATGAAGAAGTCAAATTGTCATTATTTAGAGATCACATGATACTCTATATAGAAGAAACCAAGAACTCAACCAAAGTCTTCTAGACTTAATAACCAAATTCAGTAGCGTAGCTGGATACAAGGTCAATAAACAAAAATCAATAGGTTTTCTCTACATGAAGAATAGACTCCCTGAGATAGAAATAGGGCAAACAATTCCTTTCACAATAGCATCCAGAAAGTGAAATACCTAGGAATCAACCTAACAAAAGAAATCAAAGACCTCTTCTCTGAAAACTATAGCACTCTGAAAAAAGAGATTGAAGATGATATCAGAAAATGGAAAGACATCCCCCGCTCCTGGGTAGAAAGGATCAACACAGTGAAAATGACCATACTTCCAAAACTGCTATATAGATTCAATGCAATCCCAATTGAAATCCCAGAACCATACTCATGGACCTTGAGAAAACAATCCAAAAACTCATTTGGAACAAGAAGAGACCCAGAATAGCAAAAACAATTCTAGGAGAATTGTTACCTAGGGGGTATCACAACCCCCAACTTGAGACTATACTACAAAGCTACTGTGATAAAAACAGCATAGTACTGGCAAAGAAAGAGACCTGAGAAGCAGTGGAACAGATTAGAAGATGCAGAAACAACTCCAGACACACTCAGCCATCTCATCTTCGATAAAGGAGCCAAACAACCTCACTGGAGAAAAGATAGCCTCTTTAATAAATGATGCTGGAAAAAGTGGGTTTCAGCTTGCCAAAGATGAAAACTAGACCTATATCTCTCAGCATGCACTAAACTAAAATCGAAATAGATTAAAGATCTAAATATTAAAATAGAAACACTGAACCGGCTGGAACAGGGGTTAGGTAGAACTCTTGAAGACATTGCTGTAGGAAAAGATTTTATGAAAAAAACCTCAGTTGCCCATGAACTAGCACAATCAACAAGTGGGATCTCTTCTTATTAAAAAGCTTCTGCACAGCAAGAGAAACCACCAGCAGTGTGAAGAGACAACCCACAATATGGGAAAAAATTTTTACCTGCTGTTCCTCAGACAAAGATCTACTATCTCGAATCTATAAAGAACTTAAAAAGGTCAGACCTCCCAAATTTAAAGACCCAATCCAAAAATGGGCATCTGAAATGAACAGACATTTCTCACACAAAGAAGTAGAAATGGCAAATAAACATATGAAAAAATGTTCAACATCACTGGTCATTCGAGAGATGCAAATGAAAACAACGCTGAGATTCCATCTCACCCGAGAAAGAATGGCTGCTTTCATGAAATCAACCAATAACAAATGCTGGTGGGGCTGTGGGGAAAGAGGAACACTGCTCCATTGCTGGTGGGAGTGTGGACTGGTGCAACTACTGTGGAAATCAGTATGGAGATACCTCAAAGAACTAGAACTGGAAGTCCGATTTGACCCAGCTATTCCCCTACTTGGTACCTTCCCCAAAGAATTAAAAGAATCATACCACAGTGATATATGTGCATATATATGTTCATAGCAGCACAGTTTGTAATAGCCAAAACTTGGAAGCAGCCCAAATGCTCATCAACTGGAGACTGGATAAAGAAAATGTGAGGTTTTTAAAATATAAAATGGAGTACTACTCAGCCATAAAAAATGATAAATTGGAGAAATTTATAGCTAAATGGATGCACATTGAGGCCATACTCTTAAGTGAAATAAACAGGACACACATGTGTAAATACCGAATAGTTTCTCTAGTGTGAGAAACTGAAAGTATAAATAAGGACTAAAAGGTATAATAATGTAAAATAGGAAGAAAAGGGGCAAAGGGGAAGTGGGATGGGTAGGGGAAAGGAAAGGAGGGAATGGAATTAATATGAGAAAATGGAAACAAAGTCTTTGTAAATAGGGAGGGATGGAATGGTTGAAGGGAGGGCAGGGGAAGGGGGAAAATAAGAACCAAGAGAGTACGTAAAGGTGCAAATTTCCCATGATGAATGTAATTATATTGTACACCTAAAGTGTACCAACAAAATAAAAAGTTAAAAATAAAATAAAATAAATCAGCAGCTTTTTGAGGGCTGAGACTTTTGTTTGGCTTTTTCACTGCTGTATTTTGCAAAGAATATACTTGGGACAATAATAGAGTATTCATAATGTGTTGAATGAAGGAAGAAATTGTTTAATATTAACACACATCTCCTACCTCATTCTTTTCAGTTATGTAATATGTCCCTATAAGAAAATAAAATTTACTTCAAGAATATTTGTGAATGACATAGAATTGTTTTGACATACAGAAGTCCATCAGTAAATTTCTTTATATGAATACACTTTGAAAAGGTAACAGTTTTATATCTACAGACTACATTCTTAGAAATTAAATTATTGGGTCAGACTTTTTCTTTTATTTTTGATGGAAAATGTAAGAGTACACACCTTTTATTCTTGCTTATCCAGAATAATTTGAAACATGAATCAAGATTTTACTTGGAGAATTGTTTATTTATCTCTCTCTTTCAATCCTTGTGGGGGGATGAGTCTACTTAGGGGGTAAAGCTCATCCCTCCTTCACTCCAGGTTGAGCATTTGTATTAGAAACAAGGCTACCAGAATGAGCTAATAAAAATATAGGATATTCATTGAAATTTGAATTTTATATGAACATAAAATTTTGGGTGTAAACATAAATACACATGTACATCAAAAGCATACATTCATCCATATATAATATAATATACATATTTAGACAGGTACATTTACATACATAAATGTTATTATTTTATGGTTAATCAGAATAAAATGGATTGAGAGAAAATCAACATCATTGGCCATTCTTTAATATATATAAATAATAGGATCTAAATGTAAAGGTAATGATCAAAGATTTTAAGATATGTTAGGCAAAATTTTCATATTTTATATACATAGTAAAAACAGTTTTACAAGTTTTTGTTTGTATTTTTAGAAATAATGTTTTGGATAATTATGTAAAATTTCCCATTTACTTGAACTACTAATCTTGCCTTCTATGACTAATATCATGTCCAGAAGTTTTTTTATATACCTATACCCTTTTTGGATGACCACAATACAACAACCATGGTGTCACAGCCTGTGCATGTGAGTTTTTGTTCTACTGAAACTATTGTAAAGCTATAAATTCCCTAAAAATTGAGCCTATGTTTTTTTCTTCATGTTTTTGATGATTATAAAATTGACTAGATTATAGTAAGGGATAAATAGCCCTTTTTTGAATTAAGCAAAATGGAAGTGCTATAAGAGAATAGATTTATATGGGAAAAATTTGTTAACTTTCAACTCCTATGTCGCTTGTGCATAATTGACTCTCAATATAACTTATTTTAAGTGTATTTATGATATTTTAAAACTATAATATAAATATGTTGAGCATCTGCAATTTCTACTATCACAGAATAAAGTAAAAATGTTTCAATTTCATTTCAATAAAAAGCCAATGATAAGCAGAAGTTGAAATTGAGGCCATTAACTGAAGAGACATTTATTTGAATGCAGTATTTGCTAAAGGTTAAAAAAACCAAATCTTTTATGGGATACTTTGTGTATTACAATGTTTAAATATAAAATACAGATTTTAACTATTAAGATAGTCTAACAAAAGCTGCAGGCAGTACCTAGTCAATTACTTTTAATTTCTCCTATGTACTCTATGCCAAATCCTCTCTGTAAATAAGTTTTGAGAAGGCAGAATAGCTTAATTTGTAAAGCACTGCTGTATTTCATTAATAATATTTAGATGCAAACTTTTTAACAGCAAATTTAGCATTTCTCAGGATGTTTTACTATTGTTTCCACATGAAATTTCATTAATAAAGCATAAGGATATGTAATAGGTGGAATGAATATGATCAAAATATCAAAACCCTCCCAAAAATGTGGAACTAAGAGGGAGAGTGGGAAAGGGGGATTATTGCACGATTAAAATATGTACATGTTGTACAAATTGCCAAAATGAAGCCTATTATTCTGAGTAATCAATAAGTACCAATTAAGGAAAGGGAAATAATAGTATTACTTCATACCTATTTTGTGCTAATGAAACAGGTATAGAGAAAAGAATTATGATGCTTGCCAAAGGAAAAGTTACTCAAAAATACTAGAACCCAACTTACAGGTTGTAGTATGTTATTTTTAACTCAAACTTCAAGTTGATAATGATGAATCTAAATATAGGTTTTACACTGCATTATTATGAAATATGTACCAAAGTAGAACATCTTGAACACAAGTTCTGTCTCTTAGGTATTTTCTTATCCTCAGCATTTTAAAATATCTTCATTTACCTCTTGATATGTTTCTTTTTTATAATATCTATTAAAAATGTAATTTCAGTTTTAAAATGAAGACCATTAAACATGAAAATATTTCAAAAGATTTCTTTTAATATATGCTTGCTCCAAATATTTCAGAAGTTTCAGTGCTTGCACGGTCCATGCATGGTGGAAGGGCCTGGCGGGAGGACAGTTGCTCATGTCACACTGAGCAAGCAGAGAGGGAAGGGAGGAGCAGGGGAGGGAACACACACCCTTGTCACACTCTCACTGGCCTGTCCCTCTGACCTGACCCCACCTACTAACATCACATTTATCTATAGCAGCTCCATGATTTAATTACTTTTCCAAAGCCCCACTTATGAGCACATGAGGCTTTGGGGGGACATCTACTGATGAATACTAAAAGTTAAAAAGCAATACACTTGGTAGAATTAATGTAAAATATTTATAAAATTTCCAACCTTTTTTTCATCTTAAACAGTCCTTGCACTACTAATCATATATGTTTTCTGAGCTTTAAATGAATCATCTCACTTACTTTTAGCAAACAAGTAATATAGAAATAGAAAAAATACTAGCCTCTTTTGATTTGCGGAATATTCCAGTTAATTAGTTAAAATTTGTTAAATATAAGCTTAGACAAAAATACATTTTGACCTTCACTTAAAATCTGTAAAATTATCATAACTAAAACTACTGTGTTTCAAACTCTTTGGGGCTCAAAAGAACAAAATGAGAAATTCTTGTAATACTAAAAAAAAGTATTACTTGAAAACATCTCCAGTCAACCAGTGAGACTGAAAAATCTCTGAAGCTCATAAAATTAGAAATAATATTTTATAATATGGAAATTATTCAATAACAGATCTCTGATAGAAGAAAAAGACAATGCTGTCTTCACTTTTGACCTTAATATATAAAAGGTTTCTAAGATATTTAGGGATTTTATCTAAAGTAATTAGTGACATTATATTACAAAAATTCCTCAAAATCTATTCAGCATATATTCTAGCATAACATGAACTCTGACTACATAGATTTTGTGATTTGGTAGAGGTTAGCAAATTAAATGCAAGCATTCCTATTTTCTATAGCAAAAAAGAAGCACTACCTAAATGAACTTTGTATAAAGGAGCATCATACTGAGAGAATATCCAGAGGACATGGTAATATTTACAAGAACAGAGTACTGCTCTGTCAGTGGCCCCTAATCTAATTTTCCTTACTATTTCTTAATTTACTATCCATGTATACCAAATATTAAAAGATTTTGACTTCCAGTTCAATGATAAATTTATTTTCCTACTTTACAGTAATATCAGTTTGACAGAGTATCTGATTAATATGCAATAAATAGCATTCTGCTACACTAGGTGATGTGATCATTACCAAAATCAACTTGTCACTGTTAGAAGTGTGAACATTTGATAGAGAAATGGACTATGCATAGTAGTTTTTCAAATTTTAAATGTTTGCATTGTTTATAAACTCAGCTACTATGCATAAACATTTCTAGGGATCTAAGACCTAAACTAAGAAATTAGTAATATAGCACAAATTCAAATAGACCACTTTCTCATATTCAGATACTAGTTAATGGCAAAGTAATACATTTTTGTTTTCAAAATGAATATTTACAGAGTTGTATTTTATACATTTTAGAGAGAAGACAGTGCTTAGCAAACAGTGCTTGTCATATGCAGAGGGACCAGAGGCTGCCCATTGATCTTGGCTTCTTCTCCACCAGATGGGCATTACATTGTCACCAGTCCTAGTCTACTATGGAAGGTCTTCCAACTGCCTGCCTACAGTTATGTTTCTTTCCTTCTTTAATCTATATTTTTATTAAGTTTATTGGTACATAAATGCCGAACAGTTTCTCTGGTGTGAGAAACTGAAAGTGTAAAAAAGGGTTATAATTTGAATACAACAGATCATCTAACTTGTCTGGAAGATTAACATCCATACAGAATTTCACTACTTACCAAATATGTATATATTCATATTCAGTAAGCTCCTTTTTGACAGGAGAATTCATGCCACTAATATGACACCTTAAAATAACTTATTTTTAAATATTTTTAAATATTATATTTTTATATGAAGAAAACCATACAAAAATATATTGGGAAATGTAATAGCAAAGTAATACTATGATACTGTTATTAGAATACTACTAGAACATAATAATTGAATTCTAATAAAAACAGGAACTTGTTTATTATATAAAGTATAAAATAATAAATGTACTGTATATTTTTCTCCTCAGATGACAAAGTTTCCTTGTTGCTTTCAGTTCACTAATACATTAAAAATTAAGAAACTATATTTACGTAATATAATTAAAGTATCAATTGTTATTTCAGAATTACTAGAGTATTACTGTTTTTATTAATTTGAAGATTATAATATTATGATTAATGCTCATTTAGACATATACAAAATTATTATGCTGTTTAAACATAATTGGATTATCAGATAATCAAAAAATAGAAAATATTTCATTAATCCCCAAAAAAGAATGCTATAGTAAGTTTACAGAAAATGTGTTATCTAAAGTTAAAAGAAAATTTTTATCACTTAGAATTTTCTTTTAAATTGCAGATACTTATGAAAAATAAATTAATATAGCACAACTAAGTACATAAAAGATATTACAGATTGAGTAACAGAATTAATATTAGCACTCGCTACTGATTTTTATACTATTTTTTAAAACCACAGTTCTACAGTTACTGACTTAAAATGCAAGTGATAGTATAATCTGATGTCTTAAAAATACTAGATTGTTCAGTATTAAGAAGAAATAATGACTTCAATTGTACTTGAAAGGAGCATATTAGTTAAACAAGAGTTGCCTATTTCCTGAAACCTTTAAACAAAAGATTAAATAGTATTACTGACACTACCTCTCTCCGGCGGGAGGCCCAACAGGTTTGTTTGATCTTCCATACCACAGCAGCCACCAATAATAAAGACAAGAAACAGCTGGAAAGTAAAGCAGAAATAATTTTTGCTCAAAACACATTTGAAATTTGTAATGAAATAAATATACAGAAGATTAAAATAAACAGAAGTAATCACTTTGTCTTGGTAAATATTTCAAACATAAAATTTACTCAATATATTCTTAATTCCTTTTAATGTGGCATCTCCTTATATACTAATAAAATATTAATACTAATAATGATTAATATTTATACAATATTCAACACTTTAGAGAACACTTTGCTTAGAAATCTTTTCAACTGAATTTACCAGAACTTTCCCCAAAATCCAATTTTTTTCTATCAACAAACTTATTTTTCATTTGACAATACCATCCATTTTTTAAAACTACTTTCTGAATACTGTTTTTGGTTTTCCTTCATGCTTTCTGACCCAATATAGGATCAATAAAGGTAGGTTACATTCCAGACTCCCTTTGTAAAATTACGGGCATTTTACAAACCTCAGTTCACAGAAAACTATGCTCTTTTCTTGTTCTAGGAAAGATAGCTCAGCAATACTCATGACTTCAATTATGATCTCATTGGAATGATTTGTAAAACTGTATCTTTAGACCTGCATACTGGCAGCATCTTATCATTTAATTCAAACACCCTCCCAGGAAAGAAATTCCTGACACGCAATTTTCACAATGATTAGACACTTAATAATAATACTGTTAGCTGAGAAATTCCTGACTCACAGGTTAGTTTTAATTATTTCAAAAGATAAACATTTTCTATTATCAATTGATGTCACTGTGTTTCCTGGGTAAAAACTGAATCAGTCTGCTACCCACTAAAACTTCTTTATATATTTATAGAACACATAGAGAAGCCTACAGGATTCCTTCTCCTTCACATCTTTTGTCCTACAGGAGACATTTGGTAGTGTCTGGAGATATTTCTGATGCTACCATTCAAGGGGCAGCTAGTGCCATGTTTACTAAATATCCTACAGTATACAGGTCAACTCCCCATTACAAAGACTTTGCTACCCCCAACTGCAAATAAGGCTTAATTTGAGAAATTCTGTTGTAGTCTGACTTGATAGTGGTTACATTTTTCTTGTTATGCCCAGATAAACAATATGTGTTAAAAATATGCTACTAAGAACTGACACTTTAAATATAGACAGAGGATCCATTCATTTATCTGTATTTCAATAAAAACATAATATCCTTAAAAATTTTAACATAGGAGATATAAACTTAGCATATCCAAACCAAATCATCAATAACATTTATATAATAAAAGCAACTGACATCTATTTAGTATGTACCAAGCACTATCCTGAATGTTTTATATGAATTATCTCTTTAATTACCAAAATTGCACATAGATATACCATCTACACTGTCATGTACTCACTGAAAAAACAAGAAAGTTGAGCTTTGCAGAGTTTAAGTATATGTCCTACATTTTAACAGTTTAAGTTACAAGCTGTCTTATTTCTTTTCACATTTTTTCACCAGTTCTTTAAAAGCTAAAATGAAACAGACATTCAATTCTATCATTCCTTCCACTCAATCAGACTTAATCAAATCCTGTCAATGGTTTAAGAATGTCTGCAGTAGACAATAGCATGTGTACAAAATTCATTTATATTTCATAATAAAATAGAGTCTAAGTACCAATACATAATTTGATGACACAATATTTTCTTCAAAATATTTAATGATAAATATTAAGTTGAAATTATAAAGACAATGAATTTCTCCATGACAAGGTTAAATTTTTTCTCATCTAAATTTTGTGACTCAAATGAAAAGTATCACTTCTATAATAATTCAGGACAGCATTAAAAATATGCAGTCTTCATAACTTTACTTTCTTAAAAACAGGAGATATATTCTTTTTAGGTTTGAATCAAATGCTTTCTATGCTTATTCCTATTAGATTACCAATAAAAGTAATAGAGATACCATAATGTAAACATATAGGCTGATATATAAGTTTTTAAATTATTATTTATTTATTATTCTAAAAATTATTTATTATTTATTTATTATTTTTTAAAATATTTATTATTTATTTATTTTAAAAATTATTTATTATTTATTTTAAAAATTATTTTTCCTAAATAATATTATAATAATCTCTAATAAATATTTAAAATTCAATAAAATATATCTCAGTATCTAGCCCATAGTTGTTGTCAATAAACTTTTGCTAAATGAAAGGAATTGGTTGAGCATCTTTTTTGATATAAAATGTGATATGTGGAATTATACTTCTATCAAAATAATACTCTCTCCATATATTCTTGTTTTCTGAGAAATTACACTGTGAGCAAAAGTTAAAGGGCCTTTTGAAAAATCAGAATAAAAGCAACTGGGTGTGGTGGTGGACACCTGTAATCCCAAAACTTGGGAGGCTGAGACAGGAGGATTGCTGTGAGTTCGAGGCCAGCCTGGGCTACAATGTGAGTTCAAAGCCAGCCTCAACTACATAGTGAGACCCTGACTCAAAAAACAAAACAAAATAAATAAATAAATAAACAAACAAACAAATAAAAGCAAAAATCAGTAAGTTAAGAACATTTACTTCATTAAAAAGCAAACCAAACAAAAACAGCTTGGTAAATTTATCCAGCACAGTTAAAAAGTTACATTCATTTTTTTGTTAGCAATTTGAAGATCCTAGGCTTAATTAGCATACTAGAGACTTTAAAGAGTAATAGAATTTCCACCATCTGAATTTCTGAAATAACCATGTGTAGCATTGCTCTACATACCACTCTTTCACTTCTATGGCCTCCCTTCTGCCTGCTGGTCTTTACAAGACTGAGATTTCTGGGGTTATCTCATCCAATTAGCTTTTCTCTTCTGTATCTCATAAACCAAACGTTTTCCTGGGTAACATCAAATATTACAGTAGTATCTTTTAGTTTGGTTTTGTGACAAGTTTGTCAGAGAAAAATGAATTTTCACTGCTTTGTTTCAGGTCTTCTTTTTCCATTGTACAAAAGCTTTTATTGCCTATTGCTCTTTGGTGTAGCTACTGAGAAGAGGGAATATTTGGATATTCTTTAAAAATATGCTGTAGGGGACAAGTGCCAGAGATCTGGAATTTTCAGTATGCCTCAGTATAATCTACCCAATGAAAATAGAAGAAATTGATCTGGTCCCAGCACCTGGAAGGAAGTGCTCCCACCACCGCCATCCCAGGCTCCTAGGGCAGTGAAGCTCCGCCGGTCCCAGCACCCGGAAAGAAGCTCCCCGCCTCCATCCCAGGCTCCAAGGGCAGAGAAGGTGAGCCAGTCCCAGCACCTGGAAGGAAGCTCCCCCACCGCCATCCCAAGCTCCTAGGGCAGAGAAGCTGAGCCGGTCCCAGCACCCGGAAGGAAGCTCCCCTGCTGCCATCCCAAGCTCCTAGGGCAGAGAAGATGAGCCATGTGGGCACCAGAAGCACTCCCCCACACCCGTGGAAATGAGAAGACACATAAACAAGCCTCAAAAACAGACTTCTGGATTACCTGCAGCAACCCCAAAGGGAAACCAGATGGAACAATCTGATACTCAACCACCTGGACTCTCTGAGCTGGCAACAAAAGAGGATCTGGGAAAAATGGAATCAGAAATAATTACTCACATAACAGCAAACATTTTGCTCAGGGTGCAAGACATGATTAATAAATCTAGAGAGGACACAGATAAAAAAATAGAGGATCTGAGGAATATGATGGAATCCCAACATAGGAAACAAATGGAACCCATAAAACACATACAAACAGATTTCCAAGAGATTAAAAACTCCATCGAAAGTCTACGCAGCAGAATGAACCAATGTGAGGATAGAATTTCACATAGAGAAGATAAGATTGCAATTAGAGAGGAGGAAAAGAAAAATTGCTTTAAAATTGTAAGGGAACATGAGAAAGCAATCCAGCAGCTGCTACACGATGCAAAGAAGAATAGCATAAGACTGACTGGAGTTAATGCAGAAAGAGGAGAGAGTGCAGATGACATAAAAAAAACTCTTCACAGAAGTGATGGCAGAAAACTTCCCAAGCAGGGGCAAAGAACTTGACATACAGATAAGTGAGATATATAGGACTCCAGCTAGCCTTAATCAAAAAATATCTACACATAGGCATATAATAGTTAGGATACCAGAAATTCAACAGAAGAATAAAATTCTACAAGCAGTGAGAGAAAAGAAACAAATCACATACAAAGGAAAGCCCATCAGAATCACAGCACACTTCTCAATGCAAACCCTCAAGGCAAGAAGAGCTTGGAGTGATGGATTTCAAGCCCTAAAGGAAAACAGCCTCCAACCCAGATTGATGTACCCTGCAAAACTATCTTTCAAAATTGATGGAGAAATAAGATTCTTTCATGATAAAGAGCACCTCAGGAACTTCATGAATACCAAATCGGCACTCCAAAAAATTTTAGACAATACCCTAGGAAAAGACAATGAGGATCACAACCCCAGGAAACTCAGCAGAATGAATCCTTTGGGCGTGACAAATTAAATGCAAAGGGGGAGAATCCAACAAAAAGAAAAAGTCATGACAAGGCTTTTAAAACTTTTGACTTCATCTCCCTAATGAGTGTATAATTCAATCTTATTATTGTACTGATTAGTATTTTTCTGATTCTAGAGTTGCACACCATTCCATGTGCTATACTGGCTATTTATCATCTTCTTATGTCTACATTTTAATTGGGTTGTCTATTAATGAACTCTAAGAATTATTTATATATTCTGATCATAGGTTATATGTATTGGAAATATGGTCTGTTTAAGGACTACTTTTCATTTTAATGATGTCATTTAAAGTTCTAAATTTAGATGGAATCTCATTTATCAAATTTTTTCTTTTATACATCATGTTTTTTGTATCCTAGGTAGTTCTTGCCTACCCTGAATTCATAAATATTTTCCCTTATAATTTCTTTTTAAAGTTTTATACTTTTAGGCTTTCTTATTTAGGTTCATAGATCCCTTCAAGTTATTTTCATGGAAAAAAAGGGTTGAGGTTAATTTTTTTTATACGGATACCAGGTGTTCTAGTGCCATTTGCTGAAGACACTGTCTCTTCCTCGGCTCTTGAATCTAGTTTATATTCTATAAAATGCTAATGTTAAATAATCTTTCAAAACTCAGTGGACCATATATGTATGGTTCTATTTCTAGATTCTCTGTTTTATTCCAATGATCTATATGTCTTTTCTTACACCAACACTGCCTTGATTACTGTAGGTTTAGAAGAAGTCTTAAAATTGGGTGCTAAACGTCTTCCAACACTGTTTTTGTTTTTGGCTTTTCTGGGTCCTTTGTACTCCTACATAACTTTTAAATTTCAATATCCAGTTCTTCATTTATAGCAAGTATACACAGACCTGAATTTTTAGATATACCTTGTGTTTTCTAATCCTGCTAAATTCCAGTACGAGTTCTAGGGGCTCCTAGAGATTTCTTAGTATTTTCTCTGTAGATGATCATTTCATCTACATAGAAAGATTTTGCTTCTACCTTGCCAATCCGATCCTAATTGTGTCATTTTATTGCCAGACTATTTTGGTGGGGGCTAGGTTTCAAAGTTTAATGGACAGATAAAGAGTAAGCATATCTGCCCTTGTTCCCCACCTGAAGGCGAAAGCATTGTATCTTCTCAATTCATACAAGGCATTCTTGCTGGAAGTATGGAGCACATGTCTTTAATCTGTTGAGAAGTTTCTGTTCTACTTCTAGTCTCCTGATAGCTTTTACCATGAACAGCTGTAGAGTTTAGTCCAATACTCTTTCTCCAACTAGTGACAGGATCACATGGCTTTTTCCTTTCCTCTGTTAAAATGATGACTTTTAGGGGTGGATCCTCCAATGCTGAACCAACACTGCCATCCCTATAACAAAACCACTTTCTACATCCTGCCAGATCTGACTTCTAAGAGGTTGTTTTGTTAAACAAATTTCTATCTATGTTCATATTTTTTTTCTTCTATTATCTTTATCCAATTTTAGGATTAGCACAATGTTGAGTTCCTAAAATGAGGGGAGAAGTGTTCCTTCTTTTTTCTGCTTTAATTGTTTGATATAATTTATCAGTTAAAATGTTTATAAGCCTGCTGTTGTCATATAGGTATGTTTTCAAGCTAGGAATATACTTTCTTTAATAGGTGCTATTCAAATTTTATATTTCCTCCAGAGTTAGTTTCATTAACTTGTCTTAAAAGGTATTCTTAGAAGTTGTCAAATTTATTTCAAAACGGATTTTTGTAATATGCTTTCTATATCCTTTTAAATTCTGTAAAATCTGTGGTAATGTCTCCTAGATCTTGGTATTGTAATTTTTAAAATGTATAACTGATATTGTGTAACAGGAAGAAAAGGTCTAAAAGAGCAGGGGAATTGGGAAGGATAGGGGAAGGGAAAAAAGGGAAAGGAAAAAATATAAGAGGAAAAAAATGGAAACAAGGTCTTTGCAAATAGGGAAGGGTGGAGGGGGTGAAGGGAGGGCAAGGGAAGGGGAAATAAATAAGAACCAAGAGACTCATGTAAAGGTACAAGATCCCAATGATGAATACCTAAAATGTACCAATAAAGTTAATGGGGGAAAAAAAAAGATGATATGAGAGTAAAAAAAAAGAAAGAAAATAGAAGAAATAAAAAAGAAGCTGAAAAAAGCAAGTACATGAGTTACAGGAATGAAAAGGGAAGCCCATAAACTTTGATAGATATATTTTAATAATTTGATTTTAACCTTCAAAAACAATCATTTGGGGAAGGATTCAAAATATTTAAAATGTAACTTATTAGGTAATATCACTTAGTGAAAATTAAAAAGAACTCAATAGAAATAAGATACTGTGATATAAGGTTATAATGTAAAACTAGTTTCTAATGACAAAGAAAAACCTTCTGGTAATAATATAGTTTGACAAATTTAGAGATAATATTGTTACTATTCTATAGCAAGTTAAGATTAATTGATCATAAGCATCAAGTATTAAATACATACTTTTTAAATGTGTTGGGTATATTATTCTTTTAGTTTACTATAAAACACATTAGAAACTAGAGTATTGTGCTGAAATACAAAAATACATTATTTGTTTAATTTGCACTTAACTGATATCACAGAAAATAGCTTTCAGTGGTTTTATACTTTCATACTACTTAAAGAATTTTTTTCATACCAACTCAAATGTTAACAAAATAAACTCCTATTTTAGAATATAATAAAAGTCATTTATATGAGAAAAATATTGTTTATGCTTAATTTATCTGATTGACAAAGATGAAAATAACAAAGCCCAGTACAGGACCATGGAAATATAATATGTTCCTAGCTAAATCAGTACAGAATTTTAAGTTGTTAAACAATAGTTACCAGAGGGCCGGGAATTTAGCTCAGTGGTTCCGTCGCTTGCCTTGCAAGCGCAAGGACCCGAGTTCAATCCCTGGTACCAAAAAAATAAAAAATAAACAATAAACAATAGTTACCAGAGATTTAGATATCTAATTGGAAATCTGCAATATTCCAAAATCTAAAACTTTTTCAGTGTTGACATTCTGCTACAAGTAGAAAATTTCAGTTAATGGGTTGCACGCAAAATGCAGGTTCACTAAACATATGATGTAAAATTAGCTTCACATTCTGTGATAACCTGTGTATGAAACACAGGCTTGGGTTCCATTCCAAAGATAGATATAGATATAAATGGAGATGGAGATATAGATATAGATATAGATGATATAGATATATTATATATAATCTAAAGTCAAACATAAATGTAAAATTTGAAATACTTCAGGTACCAAACATTATGGATAAAGATTACTCATCTTGAATACCTTAGAATACAAGACATCAAGATGATTTCAAATCCAAGTAACAGGAAACCTAACTGAAACTGGGATAAATTATATTGGCTCTAAATATATATTGGCATAGACTGAATAGTTCCTCCTTTCAAATTCATATATTGAAGTAATCCTTAATGTGACTATATTTGAAGATAATTGCCTTCAGGAAGTAATTAAGTTTAAATGAAATCAATACAGGTAGGGCCTTAATGTGATAGGATCGGGGTCCTTATATAAAGAGACACTGGAGAGCTTTCATACTCTCCTTTGCCTTCCACATCCCTAGAGAAAATACCATGTGAGCACACAGTAAGGAAGTAGCTATTTTCAAGCCAAGAAGAGATGTTTTTTTCTCCAAAGCTCAATAATTTTGTCAGCCTCCAAAATGGCAAAATAAATTTCTGTTGTCTAACCCATGCTATCTGTAATATTTTTTATGGCAAACTAAGACACTCTCCAAAGTTGCAAGAAAGAATAAGATTTGATTTTATCAGGGCCCTAGCTACATTTCTCTCTAATTCTCTGGACTACACACTCTACGGTGCATCAGCTTTAGTTTCACACTTGTTCCTCATAGAAATGTAAATGAGTGCTGCAGTCTCAGGCTTTATATCACACACTATTACACATGACCACTCGTCATCAATCACTGAAGATGCACTAAATGGCTTTAGCCCATCCACAAAGCTGGTGAAAGTGTAATTCCACTCAAACTGAAAGGTTGCTGCACAGCCATGTGGAAGAAGATATCAAACAGCAAATAACTATATATTTTGTATATGTTTAAAATCAATTTCAGTGGTACACAAAAAATTTGTATTCAAACAGTTATTTCCTGAAACTGGAACCCTCCATATAGTTAGTTAATTGAATTTGATAGTAGAGCAAAGGCATTTCAAAGGAGAAAGATCAGTATTTTTAACAAATCACGCTATAACAATTGATTATCTACTTGCAAAACAATGAATCTTGAGCTATGCCTAAATCATAAACAAAAACTAACTGAAATGGATCATACACTTAAATGTACAACATAAAAAATATAAAACTTGAGCAGAGGATGTAAGTTAGTGATAGAGCTTACCTAGTATGCACAAGGCCCAGGGTTTGATCCCCAGCACAAGGAAGAAAAAAACAAAGAAAATGAAAATAAAGATATATAAATTTATATTGTGGATGTCAGTCTTAATTTTCAACTTGACTGGATTACAAAACTCCTAGAGAGATGGATCATGGGAGTGCTGTATGTGTCAATCTACTGCAGCTCTCAGCCTCATGTGCTGTCAGGAGGTGGGGCAGAGTGGGAGGAGGTGTGTCACTTTACAGGGTATATACCTCTAGCTAGCTCTCTTCCTCTGTGCCTTGCTTTGTGGCTGCCATCAGAGAGCAACTTTTCTCCAACACACCTTGCTGTCATGAAGTTTCTGACAACCATAGACTGAAATCTTTCAAATGATGAACTAAAAGAAGCCTTTTCTCCTTTAAGTGGAAGGTGACAGGTATTCTGTCCCAATAATCAGAAGGTTGGCCAACACACAAACACACACACACACACACACACACACACACACACATGTTTAAGGAAATCTATGTAACTTTGAATTAGGCAGAATACTTAGATCTAACTGTAAAATCATAATTATAAAAAGTACATAAGATTTTTATTAAAATTAAAATGAATGAAAAGATACTTCAAAAACAAAATTTTTGCAAATGGCTTATCTGGTAAAAGATTTATATTTAGAATACACAAAGAATGTTAAAAATTCAACAGTAAGAATATAAAAATAAAGCAAAGAGGCAAAGATTTGAAAACATTAGTTCAAAGAATATAAAAGTATAGCTAATAATTACATGGAAAAATATTCAACATCATTAGCTGTGGGGAAAATGCAAGTAAAAACACACCAAGATACCATCACATATCTATATATATCACATACCACATATCAGAATAGCTAAAAAAAAAAAATACTACCAGGACCAAACCCTGGTGAAAATTTAGAACAACTGAAATCTTCATGCTTTGCTGATGTCAGCGTAAAATAATAGTCATTCTAAAAAATCACAGAAGATATTATAAAGATGAACATACATTACTCTATGATTCAGTAAGTAGGTATTTTCCTAGAGAAGTGAAATTTTTTATCCCAAACCTATAAAAATGTTTTTCATGACAGTATTATTCATAATTATAAAAAAGTATAACAATCCATATATTTCAATTGGTGAATGGAAAAATAAACTGGTATATATACATAAAATGGAACACACTTAGCAATAAAACAATATTTACTATTGGTAAAACAAATCAACTTGGATAAATCTGAAATGAAGCATGTAAGAGAAAGAAGCTATTTAACTTATATTCAGGAAAAGACAAGGTACAGGGAACAGGTCAGTAGGTGCCAGGGTTTATAGGTATGAAGAAAATCTGTCTACAAATGAGGACCTATGAAGATATTTTGGAAGATTTTTGGAATTGTTCTGTATTCTACGGGTGCTGGTGAATACAAGAAATCATATGACTGCATTCCTAAAAATTGAATTTTACCACACATAAATTTTTAAAAGGCTTCGTAAAAAGAGCCAAAACAAAGAAAATAAGGATAAACAAAATCCAGTCAACTATTAATACCTCCCAAAACACACACAAAGAAAAAGTACTTGGAAAGTTACTAATATGAGGATAATAATATGACATAAGGAAGATAATTATTCCAGGTTATATAAAAACTTGAAGCCACAGTTTGAATTATAAATGTGGAAAGAAGTTTTAAACAGTGAGGTCACATAATTTGATCTATGATTTAAAAATAACGTTGGCAATTTTTGACTGTAATACATTGATATAAAGAAGTGCAATTGAAGTTTGTAGGAGAAAGGAGAGAAGACTATTTAGTCTCTTCCCAAGTACTGAAGTAAGGTAAATTGTGATACCTAAAACTAAGTAAGTTAAATTAAAGTTATGACACATTAACTTGAGGTGTTATGCAATATTTAGGTCAAAGTGTGAAGACATGATCCTTTGAGAAGACTGTTTCTGTCCCTAGCACTCCAAAACTCAGCATTGTAAATTAGATATGAAATATTGGTTAACTAAATTTCAACATACTTTGCATTATCACTAGTTGATTCCTACCACATTAAATCCTTTGATTTATAAGAGCAGCTTGGACTTAAATATCAATTTTCTTTCACAACAAAGGCATAGGGAAAGTTTTAGTACACCTCAATACAGTAAGAAGTTATTTATTATTTCTACTTAGTTAAATCTTGAAGTCTCATTTCTATTAATGTATCCATCTTGATAATTTCCTTTTTGAAAATAGGACTCCTCTTTCTTTTCATCCTTCAGTATTCTTTGTCTTTGCTCTATTTATAGATAGATAAATAGATAGATAAAATGTATATTATTATGCCAAATACTCCTGAATTATGCCACTTTGATATAGAGATTCTTGTTAATGACTTAACTTTACTTCTTATTCTATAGAAGTTTATATTTCTTCTTTTTCCTCTTAAAAATATCCTTATGTTTGATATGATTAAATGTCTTATTTCCCCAAAATCTGGATCACAGTTAACTTCACAATATTCTTACTACATCACTCTATACAGTCATCTTTCATTGATTTTTTAATTTTCCACTGCTTAACACTTACTCTTTATATTGCTTTTGAATTCTTTAGATTTCTTGACCTAAACCTTTCCTTTTTAATTCCACTAAATTATGACCATCTCTCTTGCCACTTTGTGCCCACTAAAATAGACACAATTTTTAGAAGACAGTAACAAGTGTTAATGGGGATGTGGAGAAACTGGATGTCTCATCCATGTTGGTAAAATGGGAAAATACTGTATCTGCTTTAAAAACAGTTTGGCAGTTTCTCACAATGTTAAAATCTAGGGTGACCTATGATGAGAAATTCTACTGCTAATTATAAACACAAGAGAAATATAAAGACATCTCCATGTAAAAAGTACACTTAAATGTTCACAGTGGAATTATTTGTAATAAACAAAGGAAACAATCCAAATATCCATTAAATGATAAAAAAATAAAATGTCTTATATCATGAAATGAAATATTATTTAACAATATTAAAGAAGTGAAATAAGGATACATACTTTATCATGGATAA
This sequence comes from Heterocephalus glaber, assembly GCF_053883595.1. Classification (NCBI taxonomy): domain Eukaryota; kingdom Metazoa; phylum Chordata; class Mammalia; order Rodentia; family Bathyergidae; genus Heterocephalus; species Heterocephalus glaber. The sequence goes on from NW_028258320.1 coordinate 68,794,012, forward strand.
GCATTGAAAACATTATGCTAAATGAAAAACATATCCAGTCACAAAAGAACACATGTTATATGACTCCATTTATATGAAATGTCCAGGCAAATCTTTGGGCAGAAATTAGATTAGTGGTTGTCCAGAACTGGAGGTATGTGGGAGGAGTAGGGAGAAACTACTAATGGGTATTTGGTATCTTTTTAGAGTGATGAAAATATTCTAAAGTTGATTTTGATAATGGTTGCAGAACCAATTAACAATAAACTTTTGAAGGGAGAAATGTATAGGAATTATATCTTCAAAAAGCTATTTAAAAACAGGCTAAAATTAGAAAGAAAGTTCTTAAATGAAGTGATGTATAAAACTTAAAGCTTTGAAGTTTTGTCTTGCTTCTCCTTAATTCAAGGAGGAAAAACATACTAGATGACATTAGTGTAGTTATGGTTGTTAATTTGATAGGGAAATCATTAAACAAAAATCATTAAGTGTATAATTTCTAATCTGATAGAAGGAAAAGAATCTTAACACTAGCAGCTTATTTGATGTGATAGAAAGCACAGAATCAGTAAAAGGATGACAAACATTTTTAAAACAGATGATTGAGAAACAAATTACAGGTCAACAATAAACATAAATTAACTCCATTTACAATTTCCATTTACTTCCCCATCCCTTAAAATTCAGAGGTCCTCTGATTATTAAGACAAAACAAACAATATTTGGATATTTGTAGTATAAACAAAATACAAAACATAACAAAACTGTCTCAGGAAATGAAAAATATATATCTGGAAAATTCTAACGAAGAGATTTTATATATATATATAATCACATATATAATCATATATATATAATCATATATATATATGTTTTGAACAAAATATGCTTTAAACAAAAAGTATTAATAGGGACTAAGAAAATTCCAAATCATTAAAACAATTCAACACCACTCTCAGTAATTAAGAAAACAAGCAGATAGGATAATCAAGGAAATAGAGAATGTAACACAAAAAACAAGATCTAATAAGGAAATACAGAGCACTATATGTAAGAATAACACAATGCACATTCTCCTAAAGGGCATTTTGGGCATTTGCAGAATAGACCAGATGTTAGGTCACAAACCAAATCTCAAAAAATTTAAAAAGATAGATATCATACAAAATATCTTCTCTGCAACAGGATAAAGTTGAAAATCAACAACAGAAGGAAAACTAGGAAATTCAGAAAAGTGAAAATTAAATGACACACTTTCAACCAATGGATCAAAGAAGATTTAACAAGGGAAATTACAAATACTTATAGAAAAATGAAAATGAAAATGTACCAAATCATAAGGCACACAGTGAAATCAGTGCTAAGAGGGAAACTGAGTGATAAAAGCTCACATAAAAACAATTTAAATCAACAATCTAGCTTCACAGTCTAATGAACTAAAAACAGAAACTAAATCCGAAGTAACCAGTGAGAGGAAAGAAATAATAAATATTAGATTAAAACATAGGTAATTGATATAGGAAAATGAAATCCTTGTCAAACCTTCCCCCAAAACTGAAGAGGAATGAACAATTCTTAAATCACCCTATGAGCACAGCATAGTACATATTAAAGTTTCTGAATGCACCTGAAGCATTTTAAATATTTATTAAGTATTAAATATTTAAAATGATAAAAAGACCTATATCAAGAAACATGACAGTCAAGCTGTCAAAAGTCACAGACCAAGAAAAAAAAAAATTGGAAGCAGCAAGAAAAAAGGGGGAGGGCCGGGGATTTAGCTGAGCGGTTTTGCCGCCTGCTGTCCAAGCACAAGGACCCTAGTTCGATCCTCGGTACCAAAAAAAAAAGAAAAGAAAAAGAAAAAAGGGGGACATCACATACAAGGGAATTTCATTTTGTTTTGTTTTGTTTTTGTTGTTGTTGTTACCAGGGATAGAACTCAGGACCTTGCGCTTGCGAGGCAGGTGGTGGTACCACTGAGCTAAATCCCCAGCCCACAAGGGAGTTTTTATTAGATTATATGCAGATTACTCAGCAGATACCTTTCAGGCTAGAAGGGAGGAGGACGGTATATTCAAAATATGAAAAGAATATCAACCAAGAATACTGTGCCTGGCAAGGATGCCATTCAAAAGTAAAAGAGAAATTAAGAATATTCCATGCAAAATAAATAAATAAATAAATAAATAAGATTATTCTACATAAACAATAGCTTAGTGAGTTCAGTGTCACTGAGTTATTACTTATTGCTAGAGTCCTTCAACTTGAAGTGGAAGGATGATAAACAGCAACAAAACACCATACAAAAATGCAAACACTCTTTGTTAACTGTAAATATACAAATATAGAATACCATAGTAAAGTAATGCAGGTTTATACAACGTTTTCAAAGCTAGTATAAAATTTTAAAAATCAAAATCATGAAAGATAATTCTCAATCTATATTAATGGATAGGTAATAAAAGAGATAACTCTGTCATCAATAACAAAAGGTGGAAAGACAGAAATTTTTAAAAGTAGAGAACTCTTATTGGACTGAAATTATTATCAATTCTAAATAGATTGTCATCAATTTAAGATGTTTTATGTAAATGCAGTGATATCACAGAACATCTATAGACTATACACAAAAAGAAATGAGAAGGAAATAAAAACACAGCATTATTTTTTTAAAAGCATACTGACATCAAAAAGAGATAGCCATAATGCATATGTTAAACTCATAGAGCTAGAAACCAATGAAGAATTAGAAGAAAAGTAGAAAAAATAAATGGAAAAAGTGATGAGTTTGAAAACAATGAAACAATGGTGAGGACTCATGTCAATTTGTTTTGGAAATGACTTCCAATATTGCCAAAGTCCTTTTATGGCTTATTAATTAAAAAATGAAATGGGGAAAAAAATATTACAATGAAAGGGAAGATACAACTCTAATACAGGAGATATTTTAGAATGTTAATATTGAAAAACTATGCCAATAAATATTTTTTAAAAATTAAACAATGCTTTAAAAGAAATTAATTACCAAGTATGCCAAGAAAAAAAGATGTAAATAGATTAATAAATATTAATGCCATTTATTAAATTTTAAAATCTATGCACAAAAAACAAAAAAAATTAAAATCTTACCTTATTCATTGTTTTATAGAGTAGTTCTTTCAACTTTTAAACAACAAATTGTTGAATTGTACCAACCATAAAATGTACTTCTTTGATCTATGACTGCAGAGAATTCTGTTAACCTGTGGCTTTACCTTCTAAACTGTGAAACACATCACTAAACATAGTGAGGCTATTCTTGCCTAGGGCTGTTGTTTAGGGGACCATTCCTGAGAAATGCAAGACTTTCCTTATGAGTAACTTTTGCTGGAAGACATACCATTGGTCTTACTAAACATTCTGTCATCTGCCCAGGTACTCTTAGGCTCTTTCTCACAACCTCCCTTTCTTCCTCTGCTCCTTCACAAAGAAGGATCAGCACTGTAGTCTGAAAGCTCTCCTATTACCTCCATTACCCACTCCCAATTTTCTCTCACTGGAGTTGAGATAAGGTGAGGATTTAAAATTGACTCTCTGCAAGACAGGCTATGAGGTCAACAACCATGTTAATAGGTTGAGCACAGACAGCCCCTGGCAGAAAGCTTAAACTGCTAAAAGATTTCAAGAGTAATGACTTGAGAAAATATCTTGATAGAGAATACCCTGTTAAAGGTACATGATTTAGGCATTTGAAAAATTAGAACAACACGTTTAAATGAGGGAGGAGTTGGCTGATTACTGTTATGTTATATTGATACTTTCAGAGGGATACTGAAGGCCATTAACAAACATTACTACCTAAATATAGGAGCAAGTGGTATCTTGCCTTTAAATGACATTTGTATGTCTAATAGTAGAAGAGCTAATGTCGACGAGCAGAGGCGCATGATCTAACTGTTAAAAATTATGGAGCTCAAGAGATAATAGAATGCTCAGTCAAAGCAGTTCTGTCATGCCAGAGTAAAGGCCATAGTTGGGCAGACTCAGGGCCCTGAAACACAATCTGGTGGGTGCTTCTGAGGAACTGGATCTAGCTCCTCAGTAATGAACAGCACTTTGCTATGATGGAAAACACTGAAGGCTTCTCTTTGAAACGACAAGTGCTCCCTTCATAAGATGCCACCACATCCTTTCCTGGCCACCAGACCAGCAAGGAGGGTAAAAGCTCAGAATAAACCATCAGAGTTTAATAAAAGAAAAATACAATATACACTTGAAAGAGCAGCAAGGATTAGCTAGCATGTCCGACCAGAAGCTTACGGAATGTCATCAGCTTTGAGTTTCAGTGGCACTGTGTTTAGTCAAGGGAGATACAGTGTAAGCCTTGCTAAGCAAAAATCCATTGAGTTGGTATGTATTTTCATGCCCACAGATGTCATGCCCTACTGAGGATTCCAGGCAATGATACAAACTTGTTACTAGAGTGACTCTTAGAAGCCCGGAAAAAGGTTGGTATAGTGACCAAAATAAAATGAAATTTAAATGCCTAAGTTGCTCTGGTAGACAGAAGGTAAAAGAAAAAAGAAGACAGCTTTTGAAGAAACAGGAGGCTCAGGGTAGTTGCTCCAACAGAAAGTTAAAGTTCTCTGCTCATTCCTTGAGCTGAGATAATTTTCAAATCCAGAATCCAATGAATAAACAGGTAGCTGGGTCCATTAAAAAAAAAAGCAATAAGACATCTTTAAAAGTATATAAAATGATCCCAAAAGGGACTTAATATCATATACAGAGTTATATGCATGGATCTATTCACAGTGCAAGGGAAATAAGCAATCTTTGTGAGCACTGTAGGATGTGAGAACAGAAGTAACACAAATAACCAAGGACTCGAAATGTCATCATACGCCATGATTAGAGTTGGGGTGTCAGGGAATGGCAGTAGGGTACAAGTAACAAATTCTAGCTAAATTCAAACTCATGTTGAGGCAACAGTGTCTATGAATCCATCAAGTAGAAATTTCTCTAGTCATTAAATGTTTAATTAGAATCCATAAACAAGATAGTTGGAGTAGGCACGCCCTACCGAGGTCACGAGTCGCGTGGAACACACCGAATCAGCCCACAACAATCCACTGGACAGCCCCCCCGCCCCGCTCCTCTGTACAGCCACCTGGTTCCACACTACAAAGATGCAGAGGACACTGGACCACCAGACCATGGTACTGAGTCCCACTGCTCCCAGCCCAGAGGTAGGGGCTTCTGAGCCACCATCCCACTGCTCCTGGTCCAGAGGAAGGGGCTTCCCGGCCAACATCCCTCCGGCTGCTCCTAGCCCACAGGAAAGGGCTTTTGGGAAACCATCCCTACCTCTGCTCCCGGCCCCTGTTCCACCTCTCCCAGCTCAGAGGAGGTAATCCATGCAGGTGCCAACAGCGCCCCCCTGGTTGGAATGAGAAAACATGTAAATAAGTCTCAAAACCAGACTTCCAGATCACCTACAGCAACCCCAAAGGGAAATGAGATGGAACACCCTGATACTCAACCACCTGGACCCAGTGAACTGGCAACAAAAGGGGATCTGGAAAAAATGAAATCAGAAAGAATTTCTCAGATAACAGGAGAAATTGTGCCCCTAGTGCAAGACATGATTAATAAATCTAGAGAGGAGCTCAGGAACATGATGGAATCCCAACATAACAAACAAATGGAATCCATAAAACAGATGCAAATAGATTTCCAGAACATGAAAAATTCCATTGAATGTTTACACAGCAGAATGAGCCAATGTGAGGACAGAATTTCAGATATAGAAGATAAGATTGCAATTAGTGACCAGGAAAAGAAAAAATGCTTCAAAATTATAAGGGAACATGAGAAATCAATCCAGCAGCTGCTAGATGATGTAAAGAAGAATAACATAAGACTGACTGGAGTCAATGAAGAAACAGGAGAGAGTGCAGATGACATAAAAAAACCCTTCACATAAATAGTGGCAGAAAACTTCTCAAGCAGGGGATAAGAGCTTCACATACAGATAAGTGAGGCATATAGGACTCCAAATAGCCTTGATCAAAAAAAATCTACACATAGGCATATAATTGTTAAGATTCCAGAAACACAACAGAAGAACAAAGTTCTACAAACAGTCAGAGAAAAGAAACAAATCACATACAAAGGAAAGCCCATCAGAATCACAGCAGATTCTCAACACAAACCATCAAGGCAAGAAGAGCTGGGAGTGACATATTCCAAGCCCTAAAAGAAAACAGCCTCCAACCCAGATTGATGTACCCTGCAAAACTATCTTTCAAAATTCATGGAGAAATAAGATACTTTCATGACAAAGAGCACCTTAGGAACTTCGTGAATACCAAACCAGCACTCCAAAGAATTTTATACAATCTCCTAGGAACAGACATTGAGGATCACAACCCCAGGAAGCAAAGCAGAATGAACCCATCTGGCATGACAAAAAGTTAAATGTAAAGGGGGAGAACTTAACAAAAAGAAAAAGTTATGGCAATGACAAGTCAATATGTTTCAGTTATAACCATCAACGTTAATGGTCTCAATTCACCAATCAAAAGAAATAGACTGGTAGAATGGGTCAAGAAGCAAAATCCAACAATATGCTACATACGAGAAACACACTTAATTCAAAAGGAAACTCATAGACTGAAAGTTAAAGGGTGGAAAACAATACTCCATGTGACAGGAACCTGAAAAAAAGCAGGAGTAGCTATCCTCTTTGCAGATCAAGTAGATTTCAAATCAACACTGATTAAGAGAGACGAACAAGGGCATTACATCTTGTAAAGGTAAGAATCCAAGAGGAAGAGATGACAATCATAAATATCTATGCACCAAACACTAGTGCACCCTATTATATAAAACAAATACTAATGGACATGAAAACTCATATATGCACTAATACAATTGTAGTGGGGGAACTCAACACCCCACTGTCACAAATAGATAGATCAACTAGAAAAAAATTAGTAATGAAATACTAGAACTCAATCGAACTCTTGAACAAATGAACTTAACAGATGTTCACAGAGTGTTCCACCCCACAAAATCAGAATACACATTCTTCTCAGCTGCACATGGGTCATTCTCCACAATAGACCACATACTCGTCACACATAGAACATGTTTAAGTAAGTGCAAAGGAATTGAAGTTATCCCCTGTATATTATCAATCTATAGTGCAATGAAATTGGAGATTCATAGCAAAAGAAACTCAAAAAATTTCATAAACACGTGGAAATTGAACAACACACTTCTGAATAACCAATGGGTCACACAGGAAATTAAAGAAGAAATCAGACAGTTCCTTCAATTAAATGACAATGACAATACAACATATCAGAATCTATGCGACACAATGAAAGCTGTCTTACAAGGGAAATTCATAGCAGTCAATATGCATATTAGGAAAACAGAGTGAGCCCAATTAAACAACCTGATGCTGAACCTCAAGCTTCTAGAAAAAGAAGAACATGACAACCCCAAAGCTCATACAAGGGAGGAAATTATAAAGATCAGAGGAGAAATCAATGCAATGGAGACTAAGAGAACAACACAAAAAAATCAATGAAGCCAAAGTTGGTTCTTTGAAAGAATCAACAAAATTGACAAACCTTTAGTGAACCTTGTCAGAAAAAGGAAAAAAAGGCCCAAATCCATGCAGTTAGGAATGAAAAGGGTGAAATGACAACAGACCCAGCAGAAATCCAGAGGATCATCAATACCTACTTCCAGAACCTATACGCCAATAAGATGGAAAACACAGAAGAAATGGGCAGATTCCTAGATACATATGAATTACCAAGGTTGAACGAAGAAGACCTAAAAATTCTGAACAACACAATATCAACCAATGAAATTGAAAATGTAATCAAAAATTTATCAACTAAGAAAAGCCCGGGCCCTGATGGCTTCACTGCTGAATTCTACAAGACATTTAGACAGGAACTGCTGCCACTACTGTTTAAACTCTTCAATGAAATGGAAAGGGAAGCAATACTCCCAAATTCATTCCTGGAAGCAAGCATCACCTTCATCCCCAAAACAAAGAAAGACCCAACTGAAAAGGAGAACTATAGGCCAATCTCACTAATGAACATAGATGCAAAAATCCTTAATAAGATAATGGCAAACAGAATGCAGAAGATCATCAAGAAGATCATACACCCTGATCCAGTGGGATTCATCCCAGGGATGCAGGGATGGTTCAATATACGAAAATCAATCAATGTAATACACTATATCAATAGAGACAAGGACAAAAACCATATGATTATCTCCATAGACGAAGAAAATGCATTTGACAAAATCCAACATGCATTTAGGATAAAAACCCTACAAAAAATTGGAATAGATGGTCTCTACCTCAAACTGACAAAAGCCATCTATGAAAAACCAACAGCCAATATCATACTAAATGGTCGAAAACTGAAATGCTTCACACTAAAATCAGGAACAAGACAAGGATGTCCACTATCACTACTCTTGTTCAATATAGTTCTGGAAACATTAGCCACAGCAATTAGACAAGAGAAAGAAATAAAAGGAATAAAGATAGGAAATGAAGAAGTCAAACTGTCATTATTTGCAGATGACATGATACTCTATATAGAAGACCCCAAGAACTCCACCAAAAGTCTTCTAGACTTAATAACCAAATTCAGTCAAGTAGCTGGTTACAAGGTTAACACACAAAAATCAATATCATTCCTCTACACCAATGACAGACTCACTGGGAGAGAAATAGGGCAAATAACTCCTTTCACAATAGCATCCAAAAAACTGAAATACCTAGGAATCAACCTAATGGAAGAAATCAAAGACCTCTTCTCTGAAAACTATGGCATTCTGAAAAGAGAGATTGAAGATGATATCAGAAAATGGACAGACATCCCCTGCTCCTGAGTAGGAAGGATTAATATAGTGAAAATGGCCATACTTCCAAAACTGCTATATAAATTTAATGCAATTCCAATTGAGATCCCAGCAGCATACTTCATGGACCTTGAGAAAACAATCCAAACATTCATTTGGAACAAGAAGAGACCCAGAAGAGCAAAAGCAATTCTAGGTAATAGAGACATGGCAGGGGGTATCACAATCCCCAACCTGCAACTCTACTACAAAGCTACTGTGATAAAAACAGCATGGTACTGGCAAAGAAACAGACCTGAGGACCAGTGGAACAGATTAGAAGATGCTGAAACAACGCCAGACACACTCAGCCATCTCATCTTCAAAAAAGGAGCCAAACACCCTCACTAGAGGAAAGTTAGCCTCTTTAATAAATGGTGCTGGAAAAATTGGGCTTCAACTTGCCAAAGAGTAAAACTAGACCTATATCTCTCACCATGCACTAAACTAAAATCAAAATGGATGAAAGATCTAAATATTAAAATAGAAACTCTGAACCAGTTGGAAAAGAGGTTAGGTAGAACCCTTGAAGACATCGGTGTAGGAAAAGATTTTATGAACAAAACCTCAGTTGCCCGTGAACTAGCACAAACAATCAACAAATGAGATCTCTTCTTATTAAAAGACTTCTGCACAGCAAGAGAAACCACCAGCAGTATGAAGAGACAACCCACAATGTGGGAAAAAATCTTCACCTGCTCTTCCTCAGACAAAGGTCTACTATCTCGAATCTATAAAGAACTTAAAAAGATCAGACCTCCCAAATTTAAAGACCCAGTCCAAAAATGGGCATCTGAAATGAACAGACATTTCTCAGACAAAGAAGTAGAAATAGCAAATAAACACATGAAAAAATGTTCAACATCACTGGTCATTCGAGAGATGCAAATGAAAACAATGCTGAGATTCCACTTCACTCCAGAAAGAATGGCTGCTATCATGAAATCAACCAATAACAAATGCTGGTGGGGCTGTGGGGAAAGAGGAAGCCTGCTCCACTGCTGGTGGGAATGTAGACTGGTGCAACCACTGTGGAAATCAGTATGGAGATACCTCAAAGAACTAGGACTGGAAGTCCCATTTGACCCCACTATTCCAGTGCTGGGGATCTTCCCCAAAGAATTAAAAGAATCATACCACAGTGATATATGTGGGCCCATGTTCATAGAAGCACAGTTTGTAATACCTAAAACTTGGAAACAGCCCAAATGCTCATCAACTGGAGACTGGATAAAGAAAATGTAGTTTTTTTATAAAATGGAGTACTACTCAGCCATAAAAAATGAGAAATTAGAGACATTTATAGCTAAGTGGATGCACATTGAGGTGATACTCTTAAGTAAAATAAATAGGACACACATGTGTAAATACTGAATAGTTTCTCTGGTGTGAGAAACTGAAAGTGTAAATAAGGACTAAAATGTATAATAGGTAATATGAAATCGGAAGAAAAGGGGCAAAGGGGAAGGAAGTGGGAGGGCTAGGGGAAAGGATAGAAGGGAATGGGATTAATATGAGAAAATGGAAAAATAGGAACAAAATCTTTGTAAATAGGGAGGAATGGAGGGGTTGAAGGGAGGGCTGGGCAAGGGTGAAAAATAAGAACCAAGAGAGACTATGTAAAGGTGCAAATTTCCAATGATGAATGTCATTATATTGTATACCTAAAATGTACCAATGATTAGAATGAATAATCGATATTGCAAAATAGGAAGAAAAGGTCCAAAGGGGTAGGGGTAGTGGGAGGGGCAGGGGAAAGGAAAGAAGGGAAAGGAAAAATGATGAGAAATGGAAAAAATGGAAATAAAGTCTTTGTAAATAGGGAAGGGTGGAGGGGCTGAAGGGAGGGCTAGGAATGGAGAAAACATAAGAACCAAGATGCATTATGTAAAGGTGCAGTTCCCAATGAGAAATGTAATTGTGTTGTATACCTACAATGTACCAATAAAAGAATTTAATAAAGTGAAAAAAAAATAAAAGATAGTTGGAGTAAGTACCACACCATATCTCTGGCCTTTAGAGTAAGATCAATCAAAGCGAGATAGACCTCAAAAACCAACATCTTCTAAACTGCAGTACAGTTACTACAAGATAGTGACTACAACTAGTGGTATAGCAAAAATTATTGACACCATTAAAAACCTATCATATCTCCATTTAATTTACTTCTTTAAAATAAAAAATTCAAACATTTTAGATTCACACTTAATTTTTCATTTTTTCACAACAGAAAAAGTATTTTAAAAATAATTCTTTTTGGTTTTCTAGTCATTTACTCTATTATATCACACATCATAACAGCAACAACAAAAGCCCTTTAATTCTATATAGGAAAGGAATAAAATTTAGAAAAGCTAGGTGACCTACTTAAGATGGCACAAAAAGCCAAGACTAGATCCAAGCTATGTCTATAAATCACCTCTAATGATCAATTAATTATGTCTAGCACAACAGCTTACATGATATAGAGGTAAAAACTGATACAGAATTTGAGAAGTAGCCCCTAAAAGCTATGACTAAACTGAAAGCTGACACATGCACTTATCTCTGCTGTCTCCCGACCTGGGTTAGAAATAGCAATAGCAGGAATGAGGGCCTGACTGAAGTATGTTCATAAATGTTAACTTGTTAAAAACATTTTCTAAATGTAGTTGTGGCCTTTGAAAACATAAATAATTAATAAACTTCAAAATATTCTGGCTGTTTTTCTTAACAATGAAATGATTTTAAATTATCTAATTTACATTTCACTACTGGAAGAAATTTAAATGACAAAAAGCCCTTCAAATATATTTGATTTCACTTAATAATAAGACTATTTTATTTCACTTTGTCCATGATGACAACATAATAAATAGGATCATCTTTAAGACAGGGTACATATTAATACCAGCTTTCTTTTGCTAAATAAAAGAACTTTTGAACTTAAATATGCACAGAAATTTAAAAGTTTAAAATAAAAACATAAATATTTAAATAATTTTTATATATTCAACTGTGAATTTTTATACATGACTGACTTTTAAGTAAATTCTCATCCACATTATTCTACATCACAAAGTAGTTTTATTTTACTGCATTAAATAATGCTTATAGTAAATTCTCTTGGTTTCTAAAAATATATTGCAACTTTGTTAATAGTCTTAAAATTCATTTATATTCTGAAGTACAAAAATCATGAAACATAACACATTTACTATGTTTCCTCAGATTTTAAGGGATAACTTTCAAGTATGAATGCAATTTCCACATATATTAGTGATTTTCTTAATAATATTAAAGTCTGAAAATTAATAACTTTTAAATTACCATAAGCACATATAATTATTTTCAGAGTAAAGTGACCAATATGGTAAAGTTTTTAACAAAAGAAGTAAAAAAATGAACAGGGAGGGCCAGGGATTTAGCTCAGTGGTTCCGCCGCTTACCTCGCAAGCGGAAGGTCCCGCATTCGATCCCCAGTACCAAAAAAAAAAAGAACAGGGAGTGTGCAAAGTGAAGGAAAGTATTTAAAAATCTTAAGGGCTATAGGAGGCAATGAGAGATTAAACATGTTATACACGAGCCCCATCGATGAATTAGAAGAGATATTAAAGCGAAACAGATTTCAGCTCAATTATAAAGAACAATTGTAATGCTAAAAAGTGCTATCTCAGATTATGGCTAGTCTCCAGCCATTAAAGGAAGTTAGTCATAAACTGGATGAAGGGTTGAAAAAATTATGACCACAGGCCAAATTCAGCCCACCAGATGTTTTATTATAAAGTTTCATTGCATCACTACCACCTGAATTTTTTTTCCATTTTAGTTCTAGCAGCTTTAGTACTATATCAAAAATGTTGCATAAGTGGAACAGAGACTGTATAACCCACAAATGTCAAAATATTTATTATCTGGTTCTTGATAGAAAATATTTTAAGGCAACAGGAATTCAAGTACTGTATGGGAATTTGAACAAGACAATCAATTGGAGAATGATTATTAGATGTTTAGGAAGTACCTAAAACATCATGTTTCAAAAATTGAATTGTATGGATCCTTTATGGTATATGCCAGGACAGCTGAGTTGGTGAATAGAACTCAAAGTTCATATCACATTCTACCTTCAGAGTTGCATGCTATGATGTGGGGGTATATGTGCCAGAGGAGGAGTCACATTTGTCTTATGTGTACAAAGACATAAGTAAGTGGCACATATTCATAACAATGTTGACAAAAATAACATCTTCAAGATCTCACAATACAAATATTCTCTGGCTAAAAATCACCTTTTCCACATTACCCAGTGTCTTTATTTACATCTCATGAAAATGAAAATAAGTGTTCCCTGAAAAGGGTTCCCTGAAAAGTTTTTATATACCATGAAAAATTCCTACAAACACTACCTGATCATCTCTTTTACAAATTACCATATTAACATATTAAAATTAGCATATTAAAAATTCTGAAAACTAATGTCTTTTAAAAACAAACCAAAAGAGCCCTATTTAACGCTAGTATATATAGCATTTCCTGAAGTTTTTTAATTGTGGAACTTTTCTTTTATAACTCTACCGTTAATATCTCACACAATTAATGTTCTGGAGAATTATGCTCTATTCAAAGGCATTTATAGTATTTTTACGTTACTAATTCCTTCAGGAAAGAAAACAACTATTTCTCTTTCACCATACATACAATACAGAAAAAAAACTGAATTCATTTCATTGTAGTAGACATAACTAATCCATGTTTTGCACATACTGTTAGTTTTCTTAATTGAAGCAGACTTTAGTTACAGTACAGAGAAAGTTATGTTCTTTCCACAGAATCCATTTAGCTGTTTAGTAGTAGAATGGTAAAATAATCTTTTACAAGTATATTTGAATTATGTTCCTTCTGCTATGGTACGTATTTAATGACATTAATATACATATTTAATACATGGTATATATTTTAAAGTCAAATAATTATAAACTTTGTAGCATATTGACAGGTATAATAAATTCAAAGTCAGTAAAAACAAATTACCTGAAGAAGGTGACAAAAAACTGCACAAGATCCATGATTGTATTGTGTTGTGAGAATGCAATCTGAAAAATTAAAAAAAGCAAGCTTAGAACATATTGAATCTAAGTTCTACAACACCTGTGATGATGTTACATTGTATGTGTAAATGCAGCATTTTGAAATAACCCATAGATCTGGAATCAGCACATTATATATCAAATATATGCTAGGATTAAAATTTTATCTTAAATACTTAATATTTTCAGCTACTAACAATGATCTTGGCATAGGCTATGACATTACATGGGTAAAAACTATTATAATTTCAAGAATGTGAGCTAACAGTCCCATGTAAAATGTTATGACAGATTAAACATGCCTAACTAAAACATGAAAATGAGTTTCTTCATTTACTAATCATATTTTCAAGAAATGCAACTGATAACTCCTTGTAAAAACAAAACAAAATAAAAATTCAACACACTTATAGAATTTTGAGGGGATTTTTCTCTCTACTTCCTTGTCTAGAAGAGATATGCACGCATAGAAATATTTGGTTATATATTATCAAAGAATAAAATTGTAACAATATTTTAAATTTTCAATTAATAAAAATGAATTGTGAAAGGTGAAACTAGTAGAAAGCTAAAGTTGTTCTCCATTTCAACTAACATTAGAGAGATTATACTGCAGCAACTTGAAGTATTATGCAGTGTATTAGGCATAGTGAAGCATCTGAATAAAGAATAACTGACTTGAAAGATAGTTCATGTACTAGCCATGGAATTTTTAGAAAATTATATAATCTATAAGTGCAGGACAATCCCATTATATATTAGAATTTATAAAAGGGGAGAAGACAGAAAATGAAGCAGGAGAAAAACAAGAGAATGATGTGTCAACACTGTAAAACTGTAGAGGAAAAGAAATGTTACAAGAAGAAAGCAGTGGTCAGTTTCTGTAGGTTGAATAAGATAAAACTGGAAATATAACTATTAGACTTGACAACATGAATTGCACAATTAAACAAATGCACTTACAGTGAAGTGATGAGGATATTAATCTTAAAGTTTAACATAAAGAGAACGTACACAATGAAGTAATGACAAACTCAGCCTGAACATTTTTGATAAGGTCCATTATAAATAAGAGAATAATAAGGAACACAGAAGATTTTAAGAATGTTTTTAACCCTTAGAATGTTTGGAAAACTAGATGGTGTATTCTGAATTTATTTAAAATAGCCTTACTTGGGATTATACTATAAAATCTAAATTAAATTAAATTAAAACTATATTACAAATATAACAAAAACATGCTTAACTATTAGAAAATGTTAAAATGCAATCCCAATGGCAGAGTTTTAGGTGAGCAGCAACAGTGCCAGCTAATTTTTTATATCCTTGATTTCCCCCCTAAAAAAAAAAAAAAAAAAAAAAACAAGATTGCAAAAATAAATAAATAAATAGCAATTTCAGCAAAATGGAAAAATTATCCCTTTAAATTACAAAACATGAAAAGATACAAACCATAAACACATACATTGTCTTACTTTCTCCTTGCTGAGACAAAATACCCAACACCCAAATTTAAATGAGGAAAGGTTTATCTCAGCTCACAGTTCATAGATGCTTCAGTCCATAGTTTGTTGACTCCAAGGCAGAGTGGCATGGCAGAGGGGCATTGCAGAGGAGAAGCAGTGCCTGGCTGCCAGAAAGCAGCAAAGCAGTGAAGTAGCAAGTAGTAAGCAGCAAGCAATGACAGCCCTCTTTCTGTCCCTTATATTCTATCCAGGGTGGGACACCTTTAATCCTAGCATTACACCATTAATCTCAGCATCACATCTTTAATCCCATCATCACACACCCCAGATCCAGCCACAGGGGTAAAGCCCCAACTGTGACCACATGAGGGTATAGGGGAACATCTAGATAGAAGCCATGACATACAGGAACCAGTGTCTACATGGCAAAAGAAGGAATTAACAAGAAAATCCAAAAGTTCCAAGTGGTATTCACTAGAACTTCACAAGCCTATTTGAAGGTAGGCATGAAAGCACAAATGATTTTACTCAGTCCAAGAGGAAATAATGCAAGCAGTTCTTGAAAAGTTCTAAAAGGGGCTAAAACAATTTGTAACACATGAATTTTCAAAAGCAACCAATCAAATCTCCATTTCAGGACAGGTCCCAAAGTAAAAAGAAACTGTTAGATGTGAAAATCAAAATTAAGCAGTGAAGGTTGACTACAAAGGAAAGATATTCCAAGCAAAGTGGAAAGAGTAACACAGTCAGGATAACTTCATGAAGGGAAAAAACCCCACTTTTTTTCAAGTACTGATCTTGATGTTAATTTCTTTGTGCACTGTCAATTTAATTCATTATTATCACTCTCAAATATCTACCATTCTTTAACATATAAAGGATTTGATATTTCTAAGGTTTAATTGATGCATAAGTAGTAGGAATACCCAACAGCACTACAACAAATTTAGATGGGCAAAACGTATATTGGAAGCTAGTACAACAGAATTTTCTTATGGTTTGCTTGCCCTTTGTGGGTCCATATTATTTATCCTTAGGAAAAAAATCATAGTTTAAGCGACATACGCAAACTAAAAACATACACAAAATTATCCACAATTTTGCACATTTTTTCAAAAAATATTTGATTATATAAAGTAGAGAAGGCCCTACAAACTATAGTTATTAAGTAAAACACTAAAAATATTATAAAACTCGAATTATTTATATGATTTATCTGTACCTATTAATAACAAAGTAAAAAAATTAAAAGTTTTCCCAAGGGATATAAATACTATTTTGCTTTCAGCATGTATTCTGAGGATGAACTAGGACACTGTTATTACAGAGGTGATAGCACTTAAACCTCGCATAATTAACATAATTTTCTAAATTGTCATACTGTGCAGTTCCTCACAATTTAAGTTCCAACATAACTCTTGAATATTAAAATACCAATTGGAGATGTTTACCAACTTTTGGCACAGATAATACTATCCTACTTTTCAAAATTAGGAGTGTAATAGGATAAACATGATAGGAGAGGGCTTTGTAAAAGTGACATCTGAAATATAGACCACTTTGAAAACTAAATCAAGGGACACCTTAATGTAAATACTCTTTTACCAAATGAAGTTAAACAATAAATATAGACTCAGCACAAACATACCACCCGGGTGCTATGACCTCAGGTAAAATAGCTTTTCATGTTGGCTTTTCAACAGGAGAGTCAGTGTTATATATCCTGTAAATCTTTCAAAATGCTTCTTGAGACTTTCTGTAGAAAATTCCGTAAGAGACAATCTACAGAAAACCCTGCCTGAGTACATCATGAGACATAAGATCTAAAAAATAATACTGGACTGATTCTGGAAACAAAAGGCAGATATTAGGAAGATTTGGTAGAATTGATAAGCAAGGCCAAGTTGACACTGACTCAATCAAAGTCCCTTTTGCTGTGGTTTGAATATTACCCCAGTGCTCATGGTTGGGAATAAAAAACCTCAAATTCCTATGTTGATGGTATTTGGAGTTGATGTCTTTGGGAAGTAATAAGGGTGAAAAGAGGTAATGAGGGTACAGCTCAAATGACAGGATTAATAGCTTTATAAGACAAGAAAGAGAAACCTGAGCTCACAGGCTGCCTCTCTCTCAATGTTAGTTTCTTTCTTGAAAAAATTTTCAGAGATGAAAACATTGCCCTTTGATTGGCTAGAAACAACAGCTAACTCCTCTTGTCCTCCATCACTTTATAATATACGTATTCAAAATTAGTCCTAGCATACCTACAATTATATATGAAGAGTTCAGATCATTATAAAAAGTCCTGGATAGACTTTATAATTCAAAACAGTACACCAAGAAGTTTTCACCTTTCAATGGAGCATGAAATCATGCTGAAAAGAGTATAAATGATAAATTAGAAGTGAAATGGAAGCCTAACATTAACACCATATACAGCATAACTCCTCTCTTAGACTAGGGTCCTCTCATTTTAACTACTGCTTAGGGAAGAGTTAAAATTTGGTTTAAGAGGATGAATTGGGTTCAGGGGGTATGGCACACTAGTAGAGCACATACCTAACATACATCAGAGAGTTTCACCCAAAGCTAAAAAGAAAAGAAGATGCATTGGAAACTTGGAAAACCCAAAAGGAAAGTCATTATTCCAAATGACTTTTTTAATAGATCTAATTTAAAGAAGGAGAAAATTGGACTTAAATATCAACTTAAGCAAACACATACTGATCTATCTCCAATTATGTTCTACATATAATTCATATATATTCAAAATCTAAAGTTTTGTATTATGTTTATTATTTAGCTTGACTCCATATAAATAGGTCACAGATGCTTTAATTTTATTTTCATTTCAATGGCTTATGCTTTAGGATTTTCATAAATATATGCCACTATTGATTTAATAATTATTTATATTATTTACTATGTTCTTGCATTTAAATTTTTTTTTTTTTTTTTTTTTTTGGTACCAGGGATCGAACTTGGGTCCTTGTACTTGCACAGCAGGCAGCGAAACCACTGAGCCAAATCCCCAGCCCTATGTTCTTGTATTTAATATCCTGGGCAATGATTCAAAGAAAATTAAATCATATAACTATTTGAAATTGCCTCAGTTATTGAGAGTATTAACTTATAGTATAAATTTTCCCTTATGCTCTAAATACATAATACTCAACATTTTCATTTATAATGATAAATACCATTTTTAAATCTCACTAATACATGTTTGCAGCACATAAATTTTACATTCATCTTAAGGAGTAGGTACATGTACATAACATATCTTCATTCTTTTTATAACCCTTCCTCTCCATTTTCCTCCATCTGTTTCTAGATACCTTTACCCCATTTCATTACTATGGTTACTATTACTCTTTTTTTACTGCATGTTTGCAATATAATGTTTATGTTCATTGTAGGTATTTGGTGCATGTACATGATACATCTGAAATCTTTTTAGGTCCCTTCCCCTCTTCCCTTCACCTCACCTCTATTTCTTGGACTCTTTCCTAGTCACAATACCTAGGAATTAAATTTTCCAAGGAAGTGAAAGACCTCTACAAAGAAAACTATGGCGAGATTGAAAAGGACATCAGAAAATGGAAAGATGTTCTATGTTCTTGGATAGGCAGAACTGATATCTTCATAATGCTTATACTGTCAAAAATGATATATAAATTTAACGCAATCCCAATCAAAATAGCAATAGCATTTCTCACATAACTAGTGAAAACAATCTTAAAATTCATATGGAGCCAGAAGTAATACAGATTAAAGAAAGAACTCTGTGCAAGATGAACAAAGGTTGAATCACAATTCCTGACTACAACTTACACTACAAAGCTACAGTGATTTTTTTAAAATGGCACGGTATTGGCACAAAAACACACCTTTAGTAAATGAAAGAGAACAAAGGAGGCAGAAACATTCAGCCATTTGATCTTCCACAAAGGGCCATATTCAGCTATTTGATCTTCTACAAAGGGGCCAAAAACCTATGTTGGAGGGAAGACAGCCTCTTTAGCAAAGGGTGCTGTAAAATTGGATAGTGGTGTGCAGAAGATGGAACCTGAATCCATACCACCCAGCATGTACTAAAGTGAAATTAAAATGGATCCAAGATCTAAATGGTAAAACAGAAAAAATTAATCTATTGGAAGATAAAGTAGGTAAAATCCTTGAACTTATAAGGGTAGGCAAGGATTTTCTGAACAGAAATCCAATTGCACAAAAAATAACAGCAGAATCAGCAAATGGGATTGCAGCAAAGTATAGAGCTTTTGCATGGTAAAAGAAATAATCAGCAGAGTGAAGACACAACCTACATGGGCCAGGGATTTAGCTCAGTGGTTTAGCTGCCTGCTGCGTAAGCACAAGGTCCCAGTTCAATCCCTGGTACCAAAAAAAAAAAAAAGAGACAACCTACAGAACAGAAAATATATTTCTGCCAACTATTCCTGAGACAGAGGAATAACATTTAGAATATATATATAAAGAACTGAAAATTTATACTAAAAACAGACCCAATTTAAAAAATGGGCATGCAAAATGAATAGACTTCTTCTCAGAAGAAGTTAGATGAACAATAAATACGTGAAAAAATGTTCAACATCTCTGGCCATTAGTGAAATGCACATTAAAACAACACTGAGATTCCACCTTACTCCAGAAAGAATAGCTATGATCAATAAATCAAATAATATCATCACAAATGCTGGAGAGGCAGCGGGGAAAAAGGAACATTTTACAATGTTGGTGGGAATGTAAATTAGTAAATCTATTATGGAAATCAGTTCAGAGACTTTGTAAAGAACTAAAAGTAGACCACCTTACACCAACTGGAACAAAGACACCTGGAGTGTCCCCACTATGCCACCCCCTTGCAGGCCTCCCAGCCAGGGGTGCATGGGTGCGGAGCAGAGCCACGCAGGCACCAGCAGCAACACCCCAGCACACACAACCCCACCCCCGGCCTCCTGGTTGCCTGTACCTGGATCCACACCCTAGAGGCACAGGGGGTTATAAAGGCCATTGTCCTGAGCTCCAGAAAATAGAGCAGAAGTGAACAACAGAAAGAGGGCCTCTCTCAGGCTCCTTGATGAAAATTGAAGCCCATTAGAAAAGTGAAGAGAATCTCTGCAATAAAAGCACACCAGACCACACCGTACTTGGTAAGTTGCAGGGATCATCACCTGCCTTCAGAACCTGGACTCTCTTCAGGGGAAGGGTAGCTGGAACCTGCAGTAGAACCTTGCAGATTTCAACCCTGCAGGAGGTCAGGGAGCTCAGCTAGGGCCTTGCAGCCAGAAATTAGCCTGAATCTCAGGGGTATGCTGCTGGCTTGCTGAGACTCATTCACTTAGATCTACACACTGCTGCCCACATTGTCTACTGTGACAGCAGAGACATACTCTAAAGGAGGCCCTTAATTTTTATTTTTTATTTTCAAAATTATTATTTCTCTTATTTTTAATTTTGTTATTTTTTTCTATACTTTTCAAAAAAATTTTCTTTCTTCCTTTTTTTTCTCTCTTTCTCTCACTCTCTTGCTCTCCCACATTGTCTTTCATCTTCCTTTTTGTTCCTGTTCCTGAACTATTTGATTTCTTCTTTCTTTTTCTTTTCTTCTCTCTTTTTCCTTGTCCTGATTGTCATTAGTTTCAAAGGAAAATGAACACAGTTTCTAGCTTCCCTATTGCTGATAGGTTGTTCTGTTCTTGTCTTTGTTCTTTCATTCTGTCTTTTCCTATTGTCTTGAACAGTTCCTTAGAGTTTGTGTGATCTTTCTGTGTCTTCTGGCCTCACTTCTAACCTTTCCCTATCCTTCTACCTATCTATCTCTCCCTCCCCAACTTCTTCTAAGTCCCCATCCCGAAAGGTTAAGTTGCTATATTGAAGAGTTTATTCACTATAAATATGTTTTGGGCTGGTCCTCGATTTTGATTTAATTCACATGGTTAAAGGTGATATATAAAAAACTAACCCAAGTTGTCATTTTCTAAGCTGCACTTTATACTACTGTTATTGCTGACTGTATCACTTAGGTTAAGGTGTTGTGATTGATCTAATCAGTTATCCTTCTGGTATAATGAAAATGAGATTTCCACAGAGTCATTAGAGACTCAAAATCTTAAGACCAGCTATATCTGGAAGACAACTCTGAAAATCAATCATTCCACAAGGGTTCTAAAAACAAGTAACAAAGATACCTACAATAACCAATATCGAAGTATCAACCTAGGAATTAAACCAAGGACAGTACCAACAACAAACACAGAAATGAGAAGACATTTAAGTAAGGCATACTCCCAGACTTCCAGCGCACCAAAGGCAAACTCTGGGGGAAACAAGGTAGAAAAGTCTGATAATCAACCAACTGGACACCCTGAACTGATAGCACAGGTGAATAAACAGATGAATGAGGCTCTAGAAAAATTCAAAGCAGAAATAATTTCCCAGATAACTACAGAGATGAAGAGCAGAATGAAAGGCATGATTAGATACTCTAGAACAGAAACATAAAAAAATAGATGACTTCAGGACCATGATGGAAGCCATGAATGCCCAGCACAGGAAAGAAATGGAAATCATGAACACCCAACATAGGAAAGAAATGGAATCCATGAAATATATTCAAACAGATATACAAGAGATTAAAAAACTCTATTGAAAGTATACACAGCAGACTGAGCCAATCTGAAGACAGAATATCAGATGTAGAAGACAGGATGGTGGTCAGTGACCATGGAAAGAGAGATCCCTTAAAACTAGTAAGGACTAGAAAACTAGTAAGGAAACAGCCCCTAGACAATCCAAAGAAGAACAATATAAGACTGATAGGAGTCCACGAAAAAGCAGGAGAAAGTCCAAATGACATAAAAAAAAACTGTTCACAGAATTAATGACAGAAAACTTCCCAAACAGAGCAAAAGAATTTGACATACACATAAGTGAGGCATATAGAACTCAAACTAGCCATGATCAAAAAAATCTACACCTAGACATATAATAATCAAGATCCCAGAAAACCAAGAGAACAACAAAATACTACAAGCCAGTAGAGAAAAGAAACAAATCACATGCAAAGGAAAGCCCATCAGAATCACGGCAGACTTCTCAACACAAACCCTCCAGTCAAGGACAGCCTAAAGTGAGGTATTTCAATCCCTAAAAGAAAACAACCTCCAACCTGGACTGATTTATCTTGCAAAACTATCTTTCAAAATCAATGGAGAAATAAGACATTTCCATGACAAAGAACACCTGAGAAACTTCATGAATACCAAAACCAACACTCCAAACAATTCTAAAAATTATCCTAGAAAAAGACAATGAAGGTCACAACTCCATGAGGCCCAACAGAGCAAATCCATCAGGCAAGGCAAGAAATTAAAAGGAGAGAGAGAAAAAATAAAAAAGAGGCAAAAACAGGAAAAGAACAAGACAATGGTGTAACCATCAATGTTAAGGGCCTCAACTCACCAATCAAAAGAAACAGATTGGCAGAATGGATTAAGAAGCAAAATCCAACAATATGCTATATACAAGAAACACACCTAGTTCAAAAAGAAACTCACAGACTGAAAGTTAAAGGATGGAAAACAGTTTTCCATGCAACAGGAACCCAAAAAAAAGTAGGGGTAGCTATCTTATTTATAGACAAAGTGAATTTCAAACCAAAACTAATTAAGAGAGACAAAACAGTTAATGCATCCTTGTAAAGGGAAAAATACAAGAAGAAGAGATGACAATCATAAATATACATGCACCAAATACTAATGTCCCCAACTATACAAAACAAATATTAAGAGACATGAAAAACCAAATGCGCACTAATACAATTGTAGTGGGGGACCTCAATATCCCATGGTCACAAATAGATCATCTAGACAAAAAAAATCAACAATGAAATACTAGAACTGAACCAAACTTTTGAACAAATGGACTTAATAGACATCTACAGAGTGTTCCAACCCACAAAATCAGAATATATTCTTTTCAGTTGCACACAGGTCATTCTCTAAAATAGAACACACACTAGTTCATAGAATATGTTTAAGTAAACGCAAAGGAATTGAAGTTTTTCCATATATATTATCAGATCATAGTGCAATTAAACTGGAGATCAATAGCATAAGAAACCACAAGAACTTCACAAACACATGGAAATTGAATAATACTCTCCTAAACAACCAATGGGTCAGAGAGGAAATTAAAGAAGAAATTAGACAGTTTTTGCAATTAAATGATAATGCCAGTACAACATACAGGAATCTATGGGACACAAAGCAGTTCTACATGGGAAATTCATAGCACTGCATGCCCACACTAGGAAAGCAGAATGAGCTCAAATAACTGAATGCTTCATCTTAAGCTCCTAGAAAAAGAAGAGCAAAACAAATCCAAAGCTCATACAAGGGAAGAAATTTTAAAGATCAGAGCAGAAATCAATGCAATGGAGACTAAGGGAACAATACAAAAAAAAAATCAATGAATCAAAGAGTTGGTTTTTCAATAGAATAAATAAAATAGATAAACCCTTAGCCAACCTTATCAAAAAAAGGAAAGAAAAGGCTCAAATCTATGCAATTAAGAAGGAGAAAGATTAAGTCACAACAGAACCAGCAGAAATCCAGAGGATCATCAATACCTATTTCAAGAATCTGTATGCTAAAAAAGTGGAAAAAATAGAAGAAATGGACAGATTTCTAGATACATATGAATTACCAAAGTCAAACAAAGAAGATAAAAAAAATTCTAAATACCCAATTACAATCAGTGAAATTGAAAACACAATTAAAAATTTAACAACAAAGAAAAGCCCAGGGCTTGATGGCTTCACTGCTGAATTCTACAAAACATTTAGAGAAGAAGTAATGCCACTACTCTTTAAACTTTTCAATGAAATTGAAAAGGAAGCAATACTTCCAAAAGCTTTCTTTCAATTTTTTCCTTCTATTCCCTTTTTCCTTTTCTCTTCTTTCCTTCCCCCCACCTCCTCTCTAGTTCCTTTCTCATTTGAACATTTTCTTCCTATTTCCTAATATCTACTATAAATTATGCCCTTAATTACACTACAGGTTTTTCATACCAGAGAAACCATGCAATATTTAAACATGTGTGTCTGATTTGTTTCACTTGAGTATGGTCTCAATGTCAAGCCATTAGCCTAAAAACGTCTCAAATTTATCCTTCTTTATGGCAGAGCAGTACTCCATTCTGTAAAAATGAAAAAGAAAATTGGAATAGAAGGTCTTTATCTTAACCTGATTAAGGCTATCTATGAAAAACCAACAGCCAATATCATACTAAATAGTCAAAAATTGAAAACTTTCAGGCTAAAATCAGGAACACGACTAGGATGCCACTATCTCCACTCCTGTTCAATATAGTTCTGGAAATATTTGCCACAGCAATTAGAAAAGAGAAAGAAATAAAAGGAATAAAGATAGGAAAGGAAGAAGTTAAACTGGAATTATTTGCTGATGATATGATACTTTACATAGAAGTCCCAAAATCTCTACCAAAAGACTTCTAGACTTAATTGACAGAATTAGTAGATTAGCTGGATATAAGGTCAACACTCAAAAAACAATAGCCTTCTTATACACAAATAGCAGACTCACTGAAAGAGAAATTAGGGAAACAATTCCTTTTACAATAGCATCCAAAAGAATGAAATATCTAGGAATCAAACTAACAAAGGAAGCAAAAGACATCTACACTGAAAACTACAGCACCCTGAAAAAGGAGATTGAGGAGGATATAAGAAAATGGAAAGACATCCCTTGATCCTGGGTAGGAAGAACCAATATAGTGAAAATGGCCATACTTCCAAAACTATTATATAGGTTTAATGCAATGCCGATTGAAATTCCAACAATACACTTTACAGAAGTAGGGAAAACAATCCAAAAATTCATTTGGAACCCGAAGAGACCTAGAATAGCAAAAGCAATTCTAGGCAGCAGAGACATGGCTGGTGGTATCACAATACCCAACTTGAAGCTATGCTACAAAGCTACTGTGATAAAAGCAGCATGGTACTGCCAAACAAATAGACCCAAGGATCAGTGAAATACATTAGAAGATGCAGAAACAACTCCAGACATACTCAGCCACCTCATCTTGGACAAAGGAGCCAACCATCCTCACTGGAGGAAAGATAGCCTATTTAACAAATGGTGTTGGAAAAACTGGATTTCAACTTGCCAAAGATTAGAACTAGACCCGTACCTATCACCATGCACTAAACTAAGATCAAAGTGGATTAAAGATCTAAATATTAAGATAGAGACACTAAACTTGCTGGAAGATAAGGTAGGCAGAACTCTTGAAGATACTGGCACAGGAAAAGACATTATCAACAAAACCTCAATAGCACAGGAACTAGCAGAAGGAATCAACAACTGGGATCTAATCTTATTAGAAAGCTTCTGCACTGCAAGAGAAACCACCGACAGAGCTAAGAGACAACCTACAATGTGGGAAAAAAATTTTAGCAGCTGTAACTCAGACAAAGGGCTACTATCTAGAATATATAAAGAACTGAAAAATATCAGGCCCCCTAAATTCAAAGACCCAATTCAAAAACGGACATCTGAAATGAACAGACATTTCTCAAAGAAGTAAAAGCACAAATAAACATATGAAAACATGTTCAACATCACTGGTCATTAGAGAGATGCAGATGAAAACAACACTGAGATTCCACCTCACCCCAGAAAGAATGGCTGCTATCAAGAAATCAACCAATAACAAATGCTGGCAGGGGTGTGGAGAGAAAGGGACCCTTCTCCCTCGTCAATGGGAATGCAGACTGCTGCGACCACTATGGAAATCAGTGTGGAGATACCTCAAAGAACTAGGGCTGGAGGTATCATTTGACCCAGTTATTCTCCTGCTGAGTATTTTCCCAAAAGAATTAAAATAATCATACCACAGAGATATATGTGCACCCATGTTTATAGTGGCACAGTTCACAATAGCTTAAGATTGGAAACAGCCCAAGTGCCCATCAACTGGAGACTGGATAAAGAAGATGTGGTTTTTTTATAAAATGGAGTACTACTCAGCCATAAAGAATGAGAAAGTTGAGTCATTTACAGCTAAATGGACGCATATTGAGGTCATACACTTAACTGAAATAAATAGGATACATGTGTAAATACCGAATAGTTTCTCTAGTGTGAGAAACTGAGAGTGTAAATAAGGATTAAAAGGATAATAACTGATAATTGATACTTTGAAATAGGAAAAGGTCCAAAGGGGTAGGGGTGGTGGGAGAAGATGGGGAAAGGAAAGAATGGAAAGGAAAAATTATGAGAAAAGAAAAAAAAATGGAAACAAAGTCTATGTAAATAAAGAAGGGTGGAGGGGTGAAGGGTGCACAGGTAATGGGGGAAAAATAAGAACCAAGACACATCATGTACAGGTACAAGCACCCATTGATAAATGGAAATGTACTGTACAACTAAAATGTACCAATAAAAGAATTTAAGCCAAAAAAAAAAAAAAGCAGAATTCAAGCAATAACAAATTCTTGAGAGGCTGCGGGTAAAAAGGAACTCTTCTTCATTATGGACGGAGTATAAACTGGTAAAGCCACTATAGAAATCAGTACAGAGATCCCACGAAAAACAGAAAATAGAAATTCCATTTAACCCAGATAGTCTTCTTTTAGGTATCTTCCCAAAAGAAAGACATCATATCACAGCTACTACCACCCATGTTTATAGTACCACAATTCATAATAGCTAAATCTTGGAAACAGCCACTATGTCCATAAACAGATAAATGGATAAAGAAAAGGTGGTACTACTCTGCCATAAAGGATAAACTTGAGGCATTTGTACACAAATGGGTGTACTCAAGGCCTCAAAGTTAAATGCAATGTATCAGAAACACAAGCTTAAATGTCATATAGTTTCTCTTTTATGAAAAACCCAATATCTAAATAAATGGCAAAATAAAAGACTATGAAAGAAAAAAGAGAAAAAAGTGCTCTGAGTTAATATTGGTGCAATATATTTCTGTTTCGTTACATGATTGAAAGGACAAAAACGATGAGTTAACACAAAGATATATATTACTATACGATTTTTAAAGAAACTAACTCCAAATTTTCAAAAATAGACATTAGAAGTCTAATGTAGTATTTTTAGTATGAAAATATTAATGATAATTATATGGAAACTAAACCAGTTATTATACATTATATAAAAATATGGTAGCTTAGAAAATAAGGTTATCAGGAAAACTATCTTAAGTATAGGAACTGTACAAATAGTTAAGAATACATTAACAGTTTTTAGTTTAAACTACAAAGGACAATTCATTTTTTTTAAATCACTACTCTCAAGAAATGGAGAATTCTTGGGCCAGGGATTTAGCTCAGTGGTTTCACCACCTGCTGTGCAAGCGCAAGGACCTGAGATCAATCCCAAGTACCAAAAAAAAAAAAGAAAAGAAATGGAGAACTCTTCACTTTAAACTCCACTTCACTGTACAAATTGAAAATTTAAAATATTCTTCATAAGACATTTTCTTAGGAAACCAGATTTTACACCTATGCCCTTTTCTCTAATTGAAACAATTTCATCACTTATAAAGCATGCATTAGATAAACCATTAGATAATAGCATTTTAGATAGGGTCAGAAAACTTTTCAGTAAAGAATCAGTTAGTATTAAACAGGAGTGGTGATGGTGGGCATCCTTGTCTTGTTCCTGATTTTAGCGTGAAAGTTTTCAGTTTTTGACCATTTAGTATGATGTTGGCTGTTGGTTTTTCATAGATAGCCTTAATCAAGTTGAGATATAGACCTTCTATTCCAATTTTCTATGGGGTTTTTATCATAAATGGGTGTTGGATTTTTTCGAATGCCTTTTCTGCATCTATTGAGATGATCATATGTATTTTGTCCTTGACTCTGTTAATATAGTGTATTACATTTATTGATTTATGAATGTTGAACCATCCTTGCATCCCTGGGATAAATCCAACTTGGTCAGGGTGTATGATCTTCTTGATGACCCATTGTATTCTGTTTACCAGTATCTTGTTGAAGATTTTTGCATCAGTATTCATTAGGGAGACTGGCCTGTAGTTCTCTTTTTGGGTTGGGTCTTTCCCTGGTTTTGGAATCAAAGTAACACTTGCTTCCAGGAATGAGTTTGGAAGCTTCACTACCCTTTCAATGTCCTTGATGAGTTTAAAGAGTAATGGTGATAGTTCTTCTTTAAATGTCTTGTAGAATTCAGCAGTGAAACCATCAATACCTGGGCTTTTCTTTGTTGGTAAATTTTTTATTACATTTTCAATTTCACTCATTGTAATTTTGGTGTTTAGAATTTCTATATCTTCTTCATTTAACTTTGCTAATTCATATGTATCTAGGAATCTGTCCATTTCTTCTGTGTTTTCCATTTTATTAGAGTACAGGTTCTCGAAGTAGGTATTGATGATGCTTTGGATTTCTGCTGGATCTGTTGTGACTTCACCTTTTTTGTTCTTGACTGCATGGATTTGAGCCTTTTCTTTCCTTTTTTGATAATGTTGACAAAAGGTTTATAGATTTTATTTATTCTTTCAAAAAACCAACTCTTCGATTCATTATTGTTTGTATTGTTCTCTTAGTCTCCATTGCATTGATTTCTGCTCTGATCTGTTTAATACTGTTCTCAAAACATTAGCTACAGCAATTAGATAACAGAAAGAAATAAAAGGAATAAAAATAGGAAAGGAAGAAGTTAAACTGTCATTATTTGCTGATGATATGATACTTTACATAGAAGATCCAAAATACTCTGCCAAAAGACTTCTAGACTTAATTGACAGATTCAGTAGAGGAGCTGGATATAAGGTCAACATTCAAAAAACAATAGTTTTTTTATATACAAATAACAGACTCACTGAGAGAGAAATTAGGGAAACAATTCCTTTTACAATAGCATCAAAAAAAATGAAATACCTAGGAGTCAACCTAACAAAGGAAGCGAAAGCCTTCTACACAGAAAACTATAACACTTTGAAAAAGGAGATCAAGGAGGATATAAGAAAATGGAAAGATATCCTTTGTTCCTGGATAGGAAGAACCAATAAAGTGAAAGTGGCCATACCTCCAAAACTATTATATAGGTTTAATGCAATGCCAATTGAAATTCCAACAATATATTTCACAGAACGAGAGAAAACAATCCAGAAATTCATTTGGAACCAGAAGAGACCTAGAATAGCAAAAGCAATTCCAGGCAACAGAGATATGGCTGGGGGTATTACAATCCCCAACTTGAAACTATACTACAAAGCTACTGTGATAAAAACAGCATGGTACTAGCAAAGAAACAGACCTGAGGATCAGTGGAATAGATTAGAAGATGCAAAAACAACTCCAGACATACTCAGCCACCTCATCTTTGACAAAGGAGCCAACCATCCTCACTGGAGGAAAGATAGCCTATTTAATAAATGGTGTTGGAAAAACTGGAATTCAACCTGCCAAAGATTCTAACTAGACCCATACTTATCACCATGCACTAAACTAAGATCAAAGTGGATTAAAGATTTAAATATTAAGACAGAAACACTAAATTTGCTGGAAGATAAATTAGGTAGAACTCTTGAAGACATTGGTATAGGAAAAGATTTTATGAACAAAACCTCAGTGGCACGGGAACTTGCAAAAAGAATCAACAACTGGGATCTAATCTTATTAAAAAGCTTCTGCACTGCAAGAGAAACCACCCACAGAGCTAACAGACAACCTACAATGTGGGACAAAATTTTCAGCACCTGTACCTTAGACAAAGGACTACTATCTAGAATATATAAAGAACTCAAAAAAATCAGGTGCCACAAATTCAAAGACCCAATTCAAAAACGGGCATCTGAAATGAACAGACATTTCTCAGACAAAGAAGTAAAAGCAGCAAATAAATGTATGAAAAAAAAGTTCAACATCACTGGTTATTTGAGAGATGCAGATGAAATCAACACTGAGATTCTGTCTCACCCCAGAAAGAATGCCTGCTATTAAGAAATCATCCAATAACAAATGCTGGCAGGGGTGTGGGGAAAAAGGAGTGGTGGGAGTGCAGGCTGGTGCAACCACTGTGGAAATCAGTATGGAGATACCTCAAAGAACTAGGCTTAGAGTTCCCATTCGACCCAGCTATCCCTCTGCTGGGTATCTTCACAAAAGAATTAAAAGAATCATACCACAGTGATATATGTGCACCCATGTTTATAGCAGCACAGTTCGTAATACTCAAAGCTTGGAAACAGCTCAAGTGCCCATCAACTGGAAACTGGATAAAGAAAATGTGGGGTTTTTTTATAAAATGGAGTACTATACAGTCATAAAGAACAAGAAACTAGAGACATTTATAGCTAAATGGATGCATATTGAGCCCATCCTCTTAAGTGAAATAAACAGGATACATATGTGTAAATATCAAATAGTTTCTCTAGTGTGAGAAACTGAAAGTGTAAATAAGGATACACAGGGATGAAATGGCCTAACAACGTATTTCTCGGATTGTGTTTCTATCGCATGTCATATGACTGTATCGAAATGTAAATTAGGGAGAAGTTTGGCTTATGTGGAGTCTGCTAACTAATTGGAGTTTTTTTCCAGACCACTATTTGTTCAATGTTGGTTTTGGAGATCTTTCTGAAACAAATCACATCCTCTGGTGTCTTGTTAGTGCTTGAGATGCTTTTTTAAGTTATATGGAAAAATGTTTAAGTGCTTTTCAGTTTTGTTTTGATTGAGTTCTACTATATTTGAATATTATTGTAGGTTTTTTCCCCTTGCACTGTTCTTCTTTGAATGGTCTTAATTTTTGTATGTGTGTGTGTTTGATAATAAAGTTATTTTAAAAAAAGAACCAGTAAATATTTTTTTTGGTTTGTGAGCAATATAGTATTTGAACTATTCAACTCAATTATAATTTATTCTTGATATGTCTTCTTTCTCTGAATCTCAAGACCATTTTTAGTTAATACAACAAATGATACCTTGTGGCTATCATGAAGTCTTTTATTCTTTCTATGTGTTTCTTGATTATTTTATATTACTTGTGTTTATGTTTCCTAAATAGCATATGTGTTTTAATTTTAGCTAATTGATAAAATTGATTAGCAATTTCCATGAACACTTTTAGAACTAATGCCAACCTGGATTGTGACCAAAAAAAGTGAAGCTTAATAGAAAAGAATATATATTTTGAAAGATATATGGCAAATTCCTCTAGGTTATAATAATTTGAAAGACAGCAGAAAAAAATGACAAAAACAATGTAATTAGTGTAAGTGTTCTACGGAGCAATTTGAAAAATATATAAGGTCATTTTGTTAGCACATTTAATATTAATTCTTGCTGTTAGATTTTATATATATATATATATATATATGAATATGATAAAATTTCCCCTTTGTTTCAATACCTATTTAACCAGTAACTTGCCAACTTATTTTGTGCTCAAATGACTTAACATCTGTGTTCAAAATATTAATACATTTGTGATAAAAAATGTAGAAATACGAGCATTAGGATTCAGCTATTTTTCTATTTTATTCTGTTAAACAATTATTCTGCAACAATTATTACTAAGAGGTATCACTAGTCTAGAATGGAAATTAGAATGTCAACTTGAAGAGAGATTCTTAGTATCATTCTCATAAAAATCAAGCCTAAATTATGACATCAGTTTGCAGATTGGCTTAATAGTGATTAGCAGATCCCATTTACTGAGAAACAGTACTTTAGATCCAATCTCATTTAATTTAATTTAAATTGTGATGTATAAATGTTGATGAGCAACACTATTGTTAGAGAATACGGAAGTATTTAAATTTAATGCATTCTTTCTGCTTTCAAAGTTATTAGCATTGCAGCTATAGCAATTTTTTTTTATTGTCAAGATTCACTTGCATGGCATTATAAGTCATAAAGAGTGTTAACAAAATAAAATCTAATTTTAGAAACTCATAATAATCAACTCAATAGTATGATTTCCAGAAATCCAGAAAAAGTGAGATTTTTTTTTTCAATTTAGTTATCAGATTACTCGCACTTTTCTGTGTCTTAGGGTCACAACTAGGATTTGTTAAGGATATTTGAATTCTACATTGTTTGGCAACAAGAGCCACTTTATAGAGAATAATGAAGAAAATTTGTTTAAAAGTAGAATGATTTACATTTTATAAAAAAAGCTTTAAAAAGTACATGAATTGATAATATACTAAACTGGCAGAGGATATCAATGACTAAATTAACATGACTGTGTACAGTCATCTATCTAAAATTGTCTACTCAAGTAGGAATGTTATATATATGCCATAAAATAAACTCATTTTCTTGATATTCAGAAGTCCATTAACAAACATAAGACTTATGGTTCCATGAGAACTGGACAATTAAAATACATACGATTTAGGAAGAGAGAGTAAAAGAAACAAATTTCAATTAGACATAAAACCAAAATATATCCTTACACAAAAACTTGTAAGAGTCTTTTTACTTTTCTCTCTAGGATGATAAAAGTAGGACGCTACAAACCCATATAAAATTAAATAAAGTGAAAATATATACATATATATTAAAGTGAATATATATATAAATAGAATCCAAACATAAAAAAGATTACAATCATTGAGCCAACAATTATTTATTAAATATTGTAGAATATCAAAGCATGTAGTTTCATTAAAATTGTCAGTGGTTAGGATATTGAGTTATTTTTATTGTAAAAATCTTTTTATTATTATTTATTTTTATCACTACATATTTGCAGAATGTAATGTTTACACTCCTTGTGTAGGGTTGGTATAAGTACATGGATTTCCTTAAGATGTACTGTTTTCTAAACCTGTAACATACCCTTTTACTCTAAAACTAGTTTAGAGTCTAATTTCTTCATCTGCAATGGAAAGAATTCTGACTAGTATATTTTATGAGCTAAAGGAGGACATACACTATCTTGTATATTATTTTATTCCTTAGGTAAGTTTCCTGATTATGATAGAAACAATAAATATTCTTTTAAAATATAGTGAAAAATTTTATATAATTATCTACTTTGTCATTTCTCTAAGAAGCACTACTTTATATTAGTCTTTGATGAAACAGAAAAGGATACTAGGTAATAACAAACATTATTATGCTTTTGCATTTTTCTCATTATTTCTATAAATTTACAAAGTTCTAATATTAAGCTAGTAAATTTCATCCCATTAATAAAATTAGACCCAAGTTGGAACAAATCAAATGAAATATTTTCCTACTTTCTTACATATCAGGGAAAGCTTATACTTAATGGTTTAATAGTTTATAAGTTTGTCTATTCAAATGTACAAAGAACCATTATAACTGAAAGTGCTCAAAACAACTGTGCTGTAAAAAATTAAGTAATTACCTCATAAAAGTATGAAAATACTATTGACATTAAATGAAGCAGAATCTCGGAACCATATTTGGCTTAATAAAAAGATGATAAAAAAATAGCTTATTACCCAAATAACAATAATAAGTAAAAATTAAATTCCAGGCTGGGGATTTAGCTCAGTTGTGCTGCTGCCTGCCTCGCAAGCACAAGGTCCCGAATTCGATTGCTGGCACCAAAAAAAACCCCTTAAATTCCTTATATATTCTTTTGCTAGAGCAAAAATACAAAAGGAACACTATAAGTAGAAAGGCTGAAATAACCTAGAGCATTTCTTTCAGGCATGCCCACAAATTTACATGCCTGTATAGCAACTGTACGAAAGTGCATATAAGTATAAACTGTTAACTTCTATTAGAAATAATACTTTACCTTATAATATAGCTGTTACGAGTTTTTTAAAACAAAAACATTTACTTTTGGACAGAGGATTCATGTTGCCTCATGATCTCCTAGATTTTTCAAATCAATAATAATACAGAGATTTGATTATTTAAACCTTTAAAATCTGTAGTTGTAAAATAACTGCTTTTGTATCATGCAGTTAATAAATATTTTTCAACAGTTTCATATATGGATTGTAAACTTTTTCATAACTTTCAGCTTCTTGAAATCTATACTAGTACATGCACATGAAATGTAAAATATATAGATATATGTTAAATTGACTGCCATTTATTCCAAATATATTTAAAGGTTAGATCCAAGCAAGAACATAAAACAAATTTACAAATAGAAAAGCAAAGCCACATATACAATAATATTTGTCTAATCCAGTAAACAAATTTATGGCTATTACATTTATTATATGTACTACTTAGGCTCAAAATAGTATATAGGATTTCTATGTCCTGCAAAAAAAATTCAGGAAGAGGAGTGAATTTATCCTTCTGACAAAAACAACTAATAAAACAGACAAAATATGTGAGAAAACAGGTTTCATACAATAGATATCAGGACAATGATCAGGCATATATAGGACACTGATCTCTAGGTAGAAAGAAAATGAGGTGAGTGCTTAAATGCCAATATTTATTATGGTTTTGAGGCCACATCATGGGATGAGAAACAAAGATGTACTCAAGAAACTTTCCTGAGTTGAGAAAGTGAAGGTAGGTCAACAGAGAAGACTAAGTAGTCAGATTTTGCAGAAGAGAAACTAGACAAGAAAGAGCTGCCTAGAGAGCTCCAGAGATTTTCTGTGGGTCCTCTTGAGTGTTCTGTTGAACACTCCAAGGGAAAGAAAAGGAAATCTAAAATGGGCAGAGAGAAAAATCCTTAAAACTCCTATAGGATTGGGAATGACCTGTGTCCTACCTAATAGAATAGAAACACTATAATTCACAGGTAATAGAATACCCAGAAGACCAGAGATTTAGCTCAGTGGTTCTGCTGCCTGCCTCACAAGCGCAAGGTCCAGAGCTCAATCCCTGGTACAAAAAAAAAGAATACCCAGAAAGGGAAAGCCTCAGAGGGAAAAGACCAAATGTCGTTTTTTTCTTCTCTAACAAAGCACAAAAACATACCTTGAAATGATCAAATTATTTCAAAGGAAATTAACTCTACCACAAGAGAAGAATAAAGTCATAAAAATATTTTAAATTGAGGCAGAAAAAGAAAAAAGGAACAAGGAACAAGAAATAAAAGTAGAAAACAAATAGCAAGTTGTTAGTTTTAAATACAGAGAGATAAATGTATGCCCATCAAACATACACAATTTAAGACTGGACAAAGGACACAACTATATCCTGCCCAAAATGACTTTAAGTATAAAACTACAAATAGATTTAAAGGATGGAAAATGATGTATCATTGTAACAATAATCAAAAGAAAGTAGAACTGCATATACTAATCTGGCAGAATAAAATTTAGTGAAAAAAATTACTATGAACACAGAAGATCATTTCCCAAAGATAAAGACTTTAAGAAATTAATTTATCAAGAAGAAAAAATGTTAAATACATATACATCTACATAACAGATGTTCAAAACAGACGAAGTAAAATCTCTTAGAGCTACATGATGTGATGATCATAATTTAAAATGTTCCCTCAAAGTCTCATGTGTTCAGACGTGGGGCTTTCAGCAGGTGATTTGTTCATGGTGGTGCTATACTCACCAGTGGATTAATCTATGGTGAATGACAGTCAAATGTGCTGTTAGGAGACGGGGCCTAGTTAGAGGAAGTGGCTCACAGGAGGCCGGCCTTCGGTTGGTGTCTTCACTCTGGCTCATGCTTTCTCTTAGCTTGCTGGCTGCCATAGCTTGAACAGCTTTCCCCTGCTAAATCCTTCCACCATGTTGTTTCTGCCTTGGAGCCAGCCAATCACGGACTGAATCCTTGGAAAGCATGAACCAAATAATCCCCTCTTCCTTCATGTTGTGGGAAATTAGGTAGCTTGTCCCAGTAATAAAAGAGTGACTAATAAAAAGGAAAAAATAAACTACTCCACAATTACAAAGATTCTAATATCAATCTCTTAACAACTGACATAAAAATAGAATATTAATCAGGACATAGATGATTTGAACAAATTTGAACCAATTTAACACAGTTGATATAAAACACTCTAGCCATTAGCAAAATGCATCTAGGTTTAAATTTTCATCCAAGGAACATTTACCAAAGTAGATTATATACTAGGTACTCATATTCTATTGCTGTGATAGCCAATTACCTCAATCTTAGTGATTTAAAATACTATACAGTTAACCTTACAGTTCTGTTGGTTAGAAATCTGACATGGATCTCACTGGATTAAAACCCAGCCTCAACAGAGTTGTGTTCTTCTTCTTACGGGTACTAGGGAGCAATCTGCTTCACTGACTTTTACAACTTCTACAAACTACATTCCTGAGCTAATAGCACCATGCCTCCATGTCCAAAGCCAGAAATGCTACTTCTCTCTGACTATTCTTCTGTAATTACATCTTACTCTAACAATGAACCTAGCCAGAAAAAAACAAATTCTCTTAAGGATGCACGTTATCATCTTGGGCTCACCCAGGTAATCCAGGATAATTTCCCTATCTCACAGTCCTAATTTCAGTAACATTTTAAAAGTCCTCCTTTTTCTTTAGAGATAATATAAACAGAGGCTCTAGGGATTAAGACATTAGCATCTTTAGAAAACTGTCACTCTAACAAACACAATGCCTCATGAATCTTGATGTGTTTACAAAAGTTTCAAATCATACAAAACATGTTCTGTGACCTTACTGGGATTAAATTACAGACAAACAACATAT
Source organism: Heterocephalus glaber (assembly GCF_053883595.1). Taxonomy (NCBI): domain Eukaryota; kingdom Metazoa; phylum Chordata; class Mammalia; order Rodentia; family Bathyergidae; genus Heterocephalus; species Heterocephalus glaber. The sequence continues at coordinate 68,831,144 of NW_028258320.1, forward strand.
AAAATTATTAAAATTGTTCAAATACTTGGAAATTAAACTACTACTGGAATAACCCATTTAAGGAGGAAACCAAAAGGGAAATTACAAAAAAAAATTGAACCAAACAATCTATAAAAATTATGTTCAAAGAAGTACTACAAAGTAGTATTCAGAATGAAGTGAGTGGCACTAAATCCCCTTAACTAGAAAAGAATATCTGAAATGAATTACTTCAAATATCACTATAAGAAGTACGAAAAGAAGAGCATATTAGTATCAAAGTAGAAAAATAATAATAATGGAAAGAAGCAAAAGAAAGAATGAAACAGACATTTGAAAACAATGACAATGTCAATAAAACTGTTTCTTTAAGAAGAATCAACGAAATTGATAAATCTCTAGACAATCTAGAATAGAATAAAAAGAAGAGAAGAAACAAATGACGATGAATTGGTAAGATGATATTACTACGGAAAATACATTATTATTAACAACTGTTGCCAAGACATTCTACAAATTAGATTAAAACAGGTGGGACACAACTGAGAGACAAAAACTAATAATAGAGTTCACTCAAGAAGAAATAGGTAACCAGAAAAATCTCTAACTCTATTAAAGAGATTAAATTTGTAGTTAAACCTTCCAACAAAGAAAACTGCATGTTCAAATGAATTCAATTTTGTATTTGTCATCATTGGTTAATACTGATGTCAATGTCATGGGATTGAGAAACACCTAGTAGATAAGTAGAGAATGTCCATGAGTGTTTCTGGGTAGGTCTTAGAGACATGGCTTTGAATATTATGTATGTCTACTTAGCAGTTCCTCTCTGTGTTCCCCTGCTCTGTTCTGTCCTAACCATGAATTTAGCAGCTTTGCTCCATCATACCCTTCTGCCATAATGTTCCTGTCTTGGATCCATCTGATAGTGAACTGAGTGCATCCCCCTCAAATCATGAGCTAAATTAAACCATTCCTCCTCTAAGTTGTGAGTGTTGTGTTCAGCAATGAGTGAACTAATATAGTTTTCTTTTCTTTTCTTTTTTTTTTTTTCGGTACCAGGGATCAAACTCAGGACCTTGTGTTTGCAAGGCAGGCACAATGCCACTGAGCTGAATGCCTGGCCCACTAATACAGTATTAAGCAAAAAAATATTTATTCACAGGAGAATTACAGAGGATGGAATACTTCCCAGTGCATTCTACAAAGCCATTAGAACAATGATACAAAGACAAGCAAGATTAAAAGAACAGAAAAAAACTACTCACTATATGCCCTACAAAGATAGAAAACAAAATTTTACATATCGGATCCAATATATGAAAGGAATAATATATCACGAACAAGCGGAGTTCTCCCTAAATAGCAATGTTGGCTTAAATATTCAAAACTCGATGTTTTGCCCCATCACACTTTATCCCCAAAATATATGCAATTATTACTTTTCAATTAAAAACCATTATAAATAAAGAACATGTTGTCAACATAGGAAGAATCCATGTAATTCAATTCTATTAGCAAACTTAATGAAACAATCACATAAGATCATTTCAATACATGAAAAAAATCATTTGACATTTTCATCACACATTCATGTTTAAAAAAAAATAAACTTCTCAAAAAACCAAGAATAAAGAATCTCCTCAATCTGCTAGAGCTACTTCTCACAGCTAACATCATATTTAAAGGAAAATGACTGAATATTTTCCCACTTAGTACAAGAACATCACAAAGATGTCAACTTTTACCACTCCTGTTCAAAATTATATTGAGAGTTTTACTCAGTACAATAATTAGGCACACAGACTGGGAAAGACTGACCCTGTAATTATGTATTATTAATGGTATTATTTTCTATGTAGAAAATTCTACTAAAACTATGTAAGGGTTTCTACAAATAAAAAATGAGTTTACCACAAGAGGAGGAAAGCTCAATATTTAAAAATCAACCATATTGTAGAAGATTGCTCTAGCAATTAAAGAAACAATTTACAATAGCATGAAAAGTGTTTTAACTGTGCAAACACTGTTCAATGAAAAAAAAATCACAAATTAATCCCCATAACTAAGTTTACTAAATGAAAATTTGTACTATATTTTTGAACAGCTAAGTAGTCACCATTATTTAAATGTTAATTTTTAAATAAAATACGATTTAAAAATCACTGATTCCTCCCTTAAATGATCACATAGAAATTGTCATAAATAAAACATGCAAACATTTCTGGTCATAGAACATGATCTGTCATTTATTAATATAAAAAGGCAAGGAATGATCTGTAAATCTTTATAAGATTTTTTTAAATAATAGCCTAGTATAGTGGTTGGCATATATGAGCTATTTCATAAATTAATGTGAATTTAATCAGTCATAAAGAAATAAATAAATGAACCAATTCCAATTAACAACATTTTATGAAAGACTATTTCCAGACAGAAAGAATATTCCAAATATTTCTTAGAAATAAATCTGAAGTCTTCAGTAGTCTATCACTAGCCAAAATAAAAATGAAACATGACACAAAGAGAGCAATTATTAAGAAACCAATAATAAGAGGCAATGGTCTTAAAAAAGTAAATGTCTAGGTATTGCTAATTCTAAGAATTTAGTATCAGACATTATGTTCACTATATACTACAGCAAAAATAAGGCTATTAAAATAGGGCACATAATTTCAAATGGAGTAATAATAAGGGAGTATGTGCATCATAATAAATTAATAAAATTAATCAGAAAACTCAAAAATCCCAGTTGCTTCAAATTTTGCTGCATATTTTAGGATCTAACCTCCATTGAAAGCTTTAATACATTTTTTGGTTGGTTCAATAGTATTTGTATTAGTGTGTTTATGGAGACACTCATTGTCACAGAGAGTCATAATTTCTTTATTAAAGGTCTGTACATGTTTTAGTATTGTTCAAGTCAAGTTTCACTTTGGAGAAACACATAATTCATTTATAATGAAAATATTCAATGGTCATTAGAAATAAATATTCTTAACACTTACCTGTATTTTAATAGGCCAGGAAAAGTTGCTGACATACACATAAAATGTAATGTTAGGATTGTTTCTGAAGTTAAATTTCTCATAGGAAAAACTATCCCTGTATTCCTTTATGTTAGTCCTGGAAATTATAGGAGTCTCTTCTCCAGATATTGTTCCAGCTAAAGTGTAAATAATAACAAAATAAATAATTCATACTACAAAATAGGGATCTTTATTAATTTAAAAACACAATATACTTATTTTTTTATAATTGGTCTTATGAAATACAATTATCAAAGTATATCCATGCTTACAATTTTGAATGACAAAAAAATAAGGTTCCCACAACTTTAATAGAAACAGACTCAGTATATAAAAATTACTTTTAAAAATGGTGCCACTGATTAAATGCTATGTAATAGGCATTGGCTTTGAGACTTGATATTCTTTTCTAATAAAAATTCTACTCTAGATATATTATGATCCCTGTTTTTCAAACTGAAAGCTAATCCTGAGAAAGATTAAAGCATTTGTACAAAATTTATAGCTAATAGCAGTAAGCTCTTTGGAATTCAGGCCTATATGGCCCAGAAACTAAGCTCCTTCTTTACAAATCAGGCCATATTTTCACATGTCTTAATCCAATTAAAACTGGAAAAGAAATCAATTTATTTGTCTTACCACAAATTGAACCATCACTACTTTAAATAAATTGGGAGGCCATAATTTAAAACATGAGCTAAATGCTCAATAAGTTAAACACAGATTGGGCACTCAGTAAATATTTACTGAAGTTAATCAAATGGAACAAAGCATTTCCAACAATTTTAGCAAAACTTGCATGTTAATGAACTGTAAAAATAATTAAAATTAATATACTGAGTAATTGAATTAATTTCAAATTGATCTATTCTAAAATTAGCTTTTATGCTTTCTTAACATGTACATTCTAGAACTCTACCTCCAAATAAAAGTATTGAAAGGTAAACATACAAATTAATAATTCAACATAAAGATCTGAATTTCTTCGTAATTGTACTTTTAAAAATTAATAATTTCAATTTATAAACCTTATTGTGGAAGATATATTTATGTAGGTTTCTAATACTCCCCTCAGCTCTGAAGCTGACAAGCAGGGAAATAGTTCTAAGCTTGAAAATAATAGATCAAGTTGTTGCTTTTATCAATTTGGGACAGAAGAATTTCTTTTTTAAGTAAAAAGGAGTGTTAATAAATGTATAGCTCTAATGGTGAATTGAAATTGCACTCTCATGCGCTAAAAAAGTAATCTGTAAAAAATAAATAAATAAATAAATTTTTAAAAAATTTTTAAAGAAGTAATCTGTCTAAATTAGAATCTCTGCATTTCATAATATAGCTATTTAAAAATAAGTGGTGTATAACATTTGTTAGCTACCTAATTTTAATTGGGCAAGGAAGAAAGTTGACAAAGTAATGTACTTTATTCATACTATTACTTATTTTTATCAATAACAATGATTATGGCATGTAACTTTTAAACTTTTATTTAGATCAACAATAAAACATGTTAGAAAATTTTCCATATAGGAACACATGTGAAGGAGATATGACACTAAAATTTTTTACCTGTTGAGCCAACCGACCATGTAATGTTGAGATTAAAGTTGTTTGATGCATTAATTGAAATATCCAAATTTTTGTTTGACTACCAAGAAAGAAAATGTTAAAGTTAAGAAAGTGAAAATATACTGGATACATATGATTTAGTCTACTGGTTTAATTGTGCCTGTCCTAAATTTCCCAAGCTCTATATATTATGCAAATTTTCAACTAAACAGGTATAGTGGTCATTTATGTTATAGATGTCATCTATGTTTTCTAATAAAAAAAAAACTGTGTGATAAACTCCAAGGTAGATTTTGAACTTCCCCATTTATCTTCTGTGCTGTAATTTGGCCTTTTATCTAAAATGGGTATATAAGGAGTTACCTCAAGAAGTTCCTGGGAGCACTAATATTTTTGTTCACCCTCTATCTATTCTAATTTTAGATATTATTAAAATATACTGTACCATAACTAAAGACCTATAAAAACCATTTAGCATTACTAAAAAGCTCATTATCATCATCAAAGTATCATTATGATCTCAGAAATTATTAAATCAATCATTTAGAACATTGTTGGTAGATGTGGATGAGTTCAACAAAATCATGTTAGAAACTTACTCCAGAAATATTTCACATAAAAGCACTGACTAAAATTGATCTATAGTGGGTTAGAATTAAACCTATTTTCAATATGTAGGAAATGCATAAATATCAAGATATCTACAATTTATTATTTCCTTATAGGATAAGTGGGAAGCATTGATCAATGATTCATAACAATTTGAGAGATTGTTCCCAAGTGAACATGTGTATAATCAAAGAAAATTATAATAAATAATATCATAAGCATTCTTTGTGACACTTCTCACTGCAGTTCATCATCAAAACATGTCTAGGCCCTTGAATTCAACTGGTCAAAACAGTGAAAAATAAAAATTGAAGTGGAAATATTTGAAAACACTAGGGATTTCTGGACATCAAAGGAGGCAGTGATGGTAGAAGCAAACTAGAATTGTAGCTAATCTGGACAAACGTGCAAGACACTATTGATAATATTTGGGAGGAACATAATTTATTCTGAAAATTTGAGTGAGATATCCCACTTACATTAAATTTCTTCAAGCCTCAGAAAACCCCATGGTTTGGAATTAGTATTAACAACCAAGAAGTCAATGGAAAAGAATAAATTTCATTAGATGCTACAACATGGTTGAACCTTAGAAACATTAATCTAAGTAAAAAGCAAGCCAAGTACCAAAATTCAAATATTGTACGACTATGTTTATATGAAGTACCAAGAATAAAAAAACATTCATAAAGACAGTTGAATAAGGTACCAGGAGCTATGAAAAAGGAGAGAATGAAGTTATTCTATCAGAGATGATGAAAAAGGTTTGAAGATGGATCAAGGTTATGATTATACAACATTATAAATAAGTACCTAATGCTATTGAACTGTACAACTAAAAATACGTAAAAGGATGAATTTTATTTCAAGGAAAAATGAATTACAATGTTAAAATACCTGTAGAGTATTTCTAAATACTGTCTCACTGATATAGTTGCTGACATCATTATTATAAAAACAGAATCAGTGAATAGAGGATTATATTTAAAAGCAAATATGACTAAAATTCTCATTTAAAAATTAAAATTTTAAACGTATTCCCAAGAATATGGGCACTCCTTCATATCTACAGAATAGGAAGTAACACAGAATAAACTGTTCTACTGGGGGGAAGGCCAGTTTTATTTTCAAACCAGACTAACAGTCTGAGTTATATTTATGAACAAGCATTATATTATTAAAATATGTATTCAAGTAATCTAACATGTCAATTATAGAAACTGTTAGCAAAACTAAAATATCAAACTCACAATCTCCCTGAATCACGAGGATATTTAAGTTTTATGAAAAGAAAGAACAGGATTAACTTTTTCTATGAAGCCCTAAAGTGTAATAATTCTGAGGAGCAAAAACAATGAAAGATGACAGAAAGTTTGGTTCCTTTGAAATTACTATATTCACATTATAAAGGATATTTCTTTACCTGTTCTGGATTTGCTATGAAATTTATGGCAGTATGGTGGCGATCATCTTCCTGTAGTAAGCTAAAGGTAAACTGATAATCAATCAAAAGGCTGTCTGTAGGGGAAAGAAAAAGTAGAATTCTGATATGTACATTACAATAAAAATGGCCTGAAAGACAAGTTAGGTGAAAATAATATTCTATACTGGTATTGAAATGGTCATTAAATACTAGTACTCTAGTCAAGAAAATAAAAATATAAATCTTTGTCTCAAATAACAAAAAGGAATACACAGATATAGAAAATTTAATTCCTTAAAATTATGTTTATTATTTTTTGAGTACTACCTTAATACTACAGACACCTGGAAACTATACAAAAGTAAGAAAATAAATAAAAGTCATCTATAACCTCTAGAGAAAAATGGATTTAACATTTTGGTGCATTTTATTCCAGTTAAAATTCTATTGCTTTCAAGGTAGACCTTTTGATATCCTATTTTATAAAATCAAAATTACTTGAAAATATAAACTTAAATATCCAAATAATATTTGATTATATACTGTACTGCACTTGTTCATTTACTATGATCATTTCTACTCATCAATTTAAAAACAATTCCGTGAAAAAAATTATTTTATATATGGGACTCTCAGCATCTTGGTAAAAGGATTTCACAAGAAAGGAATTTTAATTATGTCCATACAAAAAGCTAAAACCAAAGTAAAAAATTTAAATGTTATATGTCATTGGCAGTTTTATATGTTACACAAGGATGAAGTATTCCTCATAATGTTAAATTATCACCACTATAAAATTTCAAATTATTTTAAATAAAGATAACTTCAGTCTTTTATACACATAACTTTTATGTCCTCAGCTATTAAAGCTATAAATGCAAAAAGTAAAGATAGAATTGCTATAAAAAGATTTATTATATTTATTGAAGCATCATTCTCCATGCTGTTTACTTGTACACTTTATAAAATTCAATACATATTTTTCTAGTATAATTTAGTGTAAGGCAACATTTTATCTTTTTAAGAATTTATAGACATCCTTACATCTGACAATGAAAATTATTCAATATAACATATTTCTAATTTTCATCTACAAATATGTATACTATAGTATTTGGCACATTTAAAATTTCATAACTTAAAAAACAAACTTTAGTTTTAGGCTTAAAAATATAACTGATTAGGGCCAAATATTCAAAAATGCTTTTCCCCTTTGGTGCTGAAGATTGAAGCCAGAGAATTTCAAACAGAGTTCAGATCTACCTGTCCAGCCTCAGGCTCGTATTATAAGCATGTGCCACCACACCTGGCTAGCTTGTTTTCTTCTAGGCTCGTCGCATACAAATTTGTTAAAATTCAGTACCTAGTTGATTTAGTAATGAGCAGCAAGCAACCTGAACTTAAGAAGAGTCAGATTCAAGGGATTCAATGAATGTTTTTAGGCAAAATATCTTAGACCATCAATCTTAACGGATGCCTCCAAGACCACATACACATCCCTAACCACAGACGATAGTCTCTCTCCCCCGCACCTGCACTCTCTTTCCTCTCTGTCACGAGAAATATTAAGACATAAATTGTATTAAGTATTAAGATTTGGGACGTTACAAAGAAACAGTTTAGCTCAATAAATAGATGTTGATTTTGAAAGAAAGGTATTTTTATTTTTATGTTTTACTTAAGCCCTCCCCCATCACCATGAACTGAGAAGGGAAAGAATACGTGTGAACTGGGAAGACAGTAAGGCACTTAGTGTTGAAAAGATTAAGTTTGTGATATTTACTGAATATCCAGATGACATCTTGAGTCAAGTTCAGGAGTAGGCCTAATAGGTAATTTTTATTTTTTTTATTAAATTCTTTTATTGGTACATTGTAGGTATACAACACATTTACATTTCTCATTGGGAATTGTAACTTTACATGATGCATCTTGGTTCTTATTTTTCCCCCATTCCTAGCCCTCCCTTCACCCTCTCCACCCTTCCCTTTTTAAAAAGACTTTATTTCCATTTTTTCCATTTCTCATCATTTTTCCTTTCCCTTCTTTCCTTTCCCCTGCCCCTCCCACTACCTCTACCCCTTTGGACCTTTTCTTCCTATTTTGCATTATCGATTATTCATTCTAATCATTGGTACATTTTAGGTATACAATATAATGACATTCATCATTGGAGATTTGCACCTTTACATAATCTAGGTAATTTTTAAATCATCAGCATTTAAATGGGATTTAGAGCTATGAATGCAAAAACTCACTTTGTATATAGATAGGGGATAAAGAGAAGATCTGAGATCTACCTATGTTAAATATTAAAATTCTGCTGGGCTCAGTGGCCCAATCTTAGCTACTGTGGAGACAAGTTGAAGGATCACAAGTTCCAGGAAAACCAGTCAATTTAGGAAGATCCTTTCTCAAAATAAAATAAAAAAGGATTGTGGATGTAACTCATCTCCAGCACTGAAAGAAAAAATTAGATCCTAAGGAGACACCAGCAAAAGACACTTAAAAGGGACAACTTAGAAGATACAAAATATTAATATTATGCAAGCCAAGTAAATGTAGTCTTTGAAAGAGAAAATATTGATCATATTGGCTGATATAAATAGGGCTACAATCTTGACCAAATGTAAAATTTACTCAGAATGAAGGGAAAATATCATCAATGAAAAGCAAACATTTAAAAAAAGTTTTTAAGAATTTGTAAAACTACCTTTATTTTTTCAATATTGGAACTAACTATTAAGAAGTCATGAGTAGATGGCCTGTAGGAGACAGAATATAGGTGACTAATGAACTTGAGCACTCTTGAGCAGAAGTTGCACTGTCTCAAGCCCAAGAATATTTTTCTAAGAACTAAAGCCAGTGACATAAATATGTCCCATCGAACTCAGCCAAGCATTCAGTTATGATTTATTTTTTCTTATTTATCAGAATTGAAAGTACCACCAGTACAATGTATCTTGCATATGGTAATGATCAATCCTAGTGAAAAAAAATAGAAGTATTATTCATTTGAAGTGATTAGTAATGGTACTCTTCAGAGAATGTGATTTCCAACAAATTTAATAAAGTTCAGATGTCTACACAAAATGATTCCTCTTAAAACTGTTAAGAATGTAAGTCTTCCAGAAGCCCACTGTACAATTTTTTACTCATCCAGATGATATATTTCTGCCTGGAATGTCAGAAAACACGTGAGTATATTTTTAGAGAAATTATGAATGAATAATTAACTGGAACTCAAAACGTATAACAATGCTGAAATATGGTCCAAAATTTTCGAATATTAGGGTACATGATATAAGACACTAAAATTAAAAATGCATCTCAAGTCTATGCAAACATACACAATCTGAAAATAAGTTCTACTATTGCAATAATGAATAACTAATGGTATGAAGAAAAGTTATTATTGACAATTCAAGAAATTTATTGAACTATCAGTAAATGCAGAGAAATGACAAAGTACCAGTAAGAGTAAATGTAATCAAGACAAACGAAAGAATTTCAGATTCAGATTGGAAAAAATAGTATGTTTCATGGTTATTGAAAAAATAATTAGGAAAGGAAAAATTGATGAAACAGGAGAAAGAAGAAATAACTTGGAGGAACCTGGAGGCCATTATGCTAAATGAAATAACTCAGACACATAAAGACAAATACTGCATTTATTTTGAATCCAAAATAATCAAATTCATAGATTCAGAAAGTAGAATGGTGGTTCCAGGGACTAAAGTGATGAATAGGAAAATGTTAATCAAATTATTAAGTCATGCAAGATGATTAAATTCTGGAGATCTACTATATAGCACAGAGCTTATTGTTAATAATACTGTATTGTATACCTAAAATTTGCTAAGAAAGTAGACCTTATGTTAAGTGTTAAGATAAATAAATAAATGCAGGAGGAAACTTTTGGAGACACATACATATATGTATTATTTTGATTATAGTGATGATTTCATAGGTATATCTTTATAAATCTGTCAACTTTTTAACATTCATTATGTACTGTCTTTTTATCTCAGAAATATGTCAATAAAGTGGTTTAAAAATCTATGGGGAAAACATAGATTATCCAATAAAGGGTATAGATACACACAGTAAATCTAAAGGAAAACTAAAATATGCATTTATATGCTACATCAAACATAAAAATCAATTCCAGTTAAAGACTTAAATATTAGAAGTAAAACTTTCCAATTTATAGGACAAATACAAGACAACATCTTTTAGGGCCTGGAGAAAGTTCTTAAGACACAAGTCACAAATGAAAAAATTAATAACAATAGTAATTTTGTTAAGAGCCAAGCCACAAAACTTGAAAGAAAATTTGCAATATGAATAACCAACGAAGGATTAGGATTCAGAATTGGTTAAATAAAAAGTCCTATTAAGAAAAATAGTATCATATGAAAAAGGCAAGTTACAAAATAAGAAAAATGCAGAGCACAAACAATTCAAAGAAACCCAAAAAGAAAATAAGTGCATGAAATGATACTTTCATTAGACATAAGGAAAAGCAAGTAAAAACAAGAGGATAGTATTTTTAAACCATTAGTTTGGCCAACATTAAAAAGGCTAATACTATAAAGTGTGGGGCCAGGGATTTAGCTCAGTGGTTTCACCACCTGTTGCACAAGTGCAAGGACCCGAGTTCAATCCCCGGAGCCAAAAAACAAAAAAACAAAGTGTGAGTGTGAGAGCAGAAAAAAGGTGAAGAGAGCATAAATTTGTATAAATATTTTACAGTGCAATTTGAAAAAATCAAAGTAACCTATAATTCTACTGCAAAGTTCTAGCAAAAGGAAAAATATATAATTATATTTGTAATTGTAACAAATTGCACACAGCCTAAATGTCCAGCAAGAAGGGAACGAGTAAGTAAATTTTGTTTTTTCTATCTAAGTAAATGCCCTATATAATGCCATTATAATTAAAACGAATGCACTGTAGAGCTCCACGTATCAGCACTGATAAATCTCAAAATGGCTCCATATAAAAGCAATTTTTAGGGAACACAGAAAAGGATACAATTTATGCATTAGTTTAAAGCATAAGAACAGAATTATTTTATGAATGCTTAAATGAACTATAAATAAAAGACTGTATAGTGCTTGTCATAAACTAAAAAGGAACAATAAATATTGTTTCTTAGTATTTTGATATAAATATGCTATGCTATGGTTTGACTATCTGCTCCAAATCTCATGTTGAAAATTAATTGTCATTGAGGGCGTATTAAGAGGTGAGACTTTAAAAAGTGAGTAGGTCATGAGGGTACTGCTCTCATGAATGATTTAAGGCTCTCACTGTGGAAGCAGGTTAGTTATAAAAGGCGGTTCAACACATATTCCTTTTCTTCTCTTTGTCTGCCTCTCTATAATACATGCACAGAGCAATCTGTTACTGTGAAATACTGTACATTCTGCCATGTTATGACACAGCAAGAAGTCCCTCACATGATGAAAGCCCTTGATCCTGGATTTCCAAGCCCCAAGAAAAAGTAGTCAAATATATTTCTATTGTCTATAATTTCTATAGCCTGTGATATTTTGTTATATCTGTACAATACAGACTAAGACATATTGCAAGAAAACAAAACAAGCACTAGCATAATAAAAATAAGATAGTCTGTTATCTACCTCTAAATGTATGAGAAATTCAAACTTCATTTCCAATGTCTTTTATCTTTTGAAAAATTTTAAAGCAAATGTTGCAAAATGTTAAACTTTATTAAAGTTGTGTGTGTGTGTGTGTGTGTGTGTGTGTGTGTGTGTGTGTGTGTGTGTAATGCTAGGGATGCAACCCAGCACCTTTTGAGTGATAGGTTAAGTGCTCTGCCACTGAGCTACACTTCCATTCCTCATGATTTTTCATCATATTATACATAATATAAAAATATATACACTGTGTAGGCAAGTATGTATAGTATAGTTTTTGGCACATTTAAAATTTCACAATTAAAAAAAGAAACTGCATTTGTAGTTACAAATATATTACTGATTAGGACCAATAATTTTTATGGTGCTGGAAATTGGACACAGGGCCTTTGCACTGAACTATATCCCCAGCCCTTTTATTTATTTATTTTTTTTAATTTTTAATACTTTAACTTTGAAACAGGAAAAAATACAGCCTCTCCAGGACCCACAATGCAGACACTTTAGAAAATAACAACTTGATAAAGAGAAAAAAGAAGACAAATCACTGGGAATTAGAAGGGAACTGACAAGAAAATTGGAAACTATAGAGAAGCTAGAGAAAAAGAGCATAATATAGAGAAAAGAACAAAGCAGTGTGGAAGCACACCCTGGCCCCCAGGGAGGGGAACCTGTCTCCATAACATAAGGCAAGCCCCCAGGGCCTGGAGCTCCAGGGACAAAGAGTGAACCAGGCCAGCAGCTCTAGACTCAAGGAAAGCCCACAATAATTTAAACTGCAAAACCAACATGGGGTTCTACTATGAAAATGATTTCTTTCACTAGAGGTGGAAAAGAATCCAGTGAAGTGTTTGCCATATTTCCAGAGATTGTTTAATCAAACACCATTTTGGGAAGAGGTTGAATATTTAAGACTGAGCTAGAGAAAAACTACAAAATAACTTCACTTTAGGATTCCCAGTGCCACCCTCTCACAGTGACTAGGTAAGAGACAGCTATAGGAGACCATCATGAAGAGGATGTGGGTTAGATATAGATACCCTGAGAAGTATAAACTCAGGCCAGGAAGGATATGGAGCTCCATGTTCCATGGTGAGAAGCCAGGCCTGGCATGTATGACATTCAGAGGCAGCTGGAACTTCAAATGTTGGCATTAAGTACAGAGATCTGCTTGAAATCTTATCCTACTGCTTACATCCAGCACTGATCGCTTTCCCCATCTATCAGTGTGGGCAAGGACATGCCTTAGCTTGGATGTTTACCACAGCCTGGAGCAAATGGACAGAGATGACTCTGAAAGACGGTGGGGCACATCATAAACCCACTGACCATAGAGCTAGGTGGAGAAAACTATAAATTGCTGGATTTCAAAACTGGATCCATTCAAAAATATTACAAAGAAAAATAATACAGAAAAAATATTTTTAACTCATTTTTTCCTCTTCCTCTTCATTGCCTTTGGGGGCTTAGGGTATTTTCCTTTTTTTTTTTAATTTTTTAATTCTTATTTTTTTCTCTTTTTTCATTTTTCTTGTTTATTCTTTTGTTACCTTTAATTCTATTAATTTACTTTTAATCCATACTTTCATCCTTTATTTCGCTTTTCTTTCTTCCTTCTCATCTTCCATTGCATATTTTTCAAATTTTTCTTCTTGCATTCTCCCATCCCACCCTCTGTGTTTGCTAGAATAACTTTTAAGCCTTTTTAATTTTTAAATAGTTAACTTTATGCTATTAGTGTTGAATATTTTCTATTGTTAGTGGAGATATTGTTATTATATTTAGTAGCTATTACCTGTATGTTAGTATTTGAATTGTCTTAGTGTTCATGTTATAATTATAGACATCTTTTCTAAGGATAAAGGTAATACATTATTAGTACTTATGATATGCCCAGACTCATTTTGCCTTTGTCACCATTATTGTTGCTGATTTAGTTGCTATTGCAAGGGTGGCATAGTTGTTTTTCTTAATAGGTTCTCTCTGTATGTCAATATCTGGACTGCCTGTATTTCACTAACAATTCTGTAGTCCATTCCCAGAGAATTTGGTCCTGGCCAATTACACTGAATCTTCCTCACCTGAATTAATGGAGGTGGTTGGATTTTGGGGAACAAAGCAAAGGGCTATAACTACCCATGACTAGAGTGTATCACTGAAAAAGAAGACACTAAAGAGATCTCCATACTAGCAACATAGTCTTTCCACTATATATACCCAGAAACCTCAGCACGCACACACACACACACACACACACACACACACACACACACACACATCGCCACAACAACAATAGAAACATGAGAAGTCAATGCAACAAAATGCCTCTGAAAACCTCCAAACTCTCCCAAAGCTGATAAGTGGGACATAAAGGGAAGGAAATCAAAAGGTGCACAGCGGAATTATTCAAAATGACAAAAAGATTAAAAGCAGATCAATCATGTGCTCATCAAACTCAAAGGAGATATTTTTTAAATAAATGGGCTCAATAAGCTAAATGAACAGCAAGTTTACAGAAGATACTAATAAAAACTAGACTAATTTTTTTAAAAGATACAAAACATAAATGACCAGGTTAGCATACAATTTGAGCCAATGAAAAGGTACCAAACATAACTTCAGAAGGTTATAAACTCATAGGCAGCATAAGTAACAAATGTGAAAATAGGGTGTCAGAACTAGAAGACAGAGCTGATCTCAGTGAGCAATTACTCAGAAATACCTTGAGAACAACAGAAGAACATTCTGAATTCATTTTTGCTTTAAATTCTCCAATCTAAAACTATTTTAACATGATTCTTTACATGACAAACTACCAGAAGTCTGTATGTTTTAGGACTTTCTACTTCTTTATACTGAAAGTATGCCCAATAAGTATACTAGCAGAGCAAAAAATGATTAAACTATAATATAATATTCAACATACATCTTTAGGTTATTAATTGATCAAGTATACAACATTCAGAAGGAATACTGAAGCCCTGAAAACTATGTTTAATAGAAATAGGAATTATAGCAATACAGATTAAAAAGAAAATATAAATTTGTATTCATTTTTTGGCTGATATTTTTTCCATAGAAAATCCTAGTATACTCAGACATATCATCAGAAATAATAAGAGTGTTTACCATGATCCTGAGTACAAGATTAATTTTCAAAAGTCAAGTACATTTCCACAAACATTTCTCTACTTATAATTAAAATATTGTGTTTTGTTGTTGTTATTGTCATTATTTGGTGCAAGAATAGGTACAAACACGAGTGAAATAAAATAGTTCCCACATAAAAGCTTTAAGTATTTATATATTATGTTATTTGTGGCTACATTCCTGAAATTGTTTATTATTTGTAGCTTTTTGGGTGCTTTGTATTAGTTTCTTAGTAAACAATCTGACTCTAGCATAAAAAGATGAACCTTGTTTCTTTTTAAATATTTATCTTATTTTTACATAATTACCTTTTTTAAAAGTTACAATCTATCATTTATTCACTGCTACATCTTTTTCTCTGTGCCATTTCCATGTTAGCATTTGGCATTTAGTTGTTATATATGTATAAATAACTTTTTTCAGGATGAATATACATCATATACTTTTAGCACATCTTATCATTATGCTCTGGACTGTGAACACTGACGCTGAGTACACATTTTCCATTAATATTCCTCCATGTCTTATCATTTGATATTTACTGTTACTTAAGAGCATTAGGCATCTTGTCTAATCTTTATTAAAAATTCATTTATCTCTGTGTGTGTGTGTGTGTGTTTACATGAATGTGTACACATAGCTATATATTTAGTACCTTCCCTTTTTGGAAAAAATTTGCTTAGGTAGAAAAATTTGGAAGTAAAAACAATGAGAAAAAAATATATATATATATAGTTATCTTCAGCCAGTTCTAACTGAGCACATGCTTAACTCCAGGGATATCTGCAGCACTATGGGAACTTGTGGTCAACACTGTAAGATATATTAGAGATGAATGATGTTTTGTAACCATGGGGCTGAGAGTTGTTTCAGACACAGGAATACTATCCTGGTATTATTTAGTGCCACAAAATAGCACTATGTAGTAATACTTAGATTATTTATACCTGATTGTGTAGATTCTATGGGCTTACAATGATTAAAGTTGATCATGTAACTTGAGTGCACCTATGTGACCAGCTGACTACAAGAGACTTCCACCAAGGGCTGCCTTTATATTTTATAGTCCTAAGATGTTTTGCACTCATGCTGGTGACTTAACACATAGAAAAAGCACATCTTATGCATCTCAGGAATTGGGAGACAAAAAGCCGGCAACCGGGATATTTCAACATTTTTCAATGCATATCTTTTGCTGTAATAAAGCTGTCCTGTCACTATTAGTATGGGAAGTTAAATCGTTTTTTGACAGGTGATCACTTATATAATTAATGCATAATTAAAGTACACATGGAAATTGAAATTATCAAGAATGATACCAAGGGAGATTATAAGAGAAAAACAGGAGTTAGGTAATAAAGTATTAAATGTAGTGTCCAGGAGTTAGGTGGAAGGGAGCAACAAGGAAAGATGGAACGCTGTCTCAAAGGAAATGAAATTTTAAATGAGAAGGCAATTATTTGTCAATGTCAAAAGGAATGAGGTGGAGACTTATCTCAAGTTAAACTCCATAAACTATCAACATTGTGAAATAAAAAGCAATAAACACTGCCATTAGATAACATACAAGATTCTGAGTACTTTCAGCTAAAGCATGATAGTAAGAAACTGAAAAAAAGAAATTAAGAATGAATTTGTGATTGCATTTTAAAATACTACTTAAAAATAATTAAAAAAATAATATTCCAGAACCAATCAGAATACTTAACTTTCAGGTCTTGGTTTCTAAATACCATTCTCCAATATGAGAAACCATGGCTTCCTGGGTAAATGGGCCAATTGAAGGGCTGGGACTGGAAAAGTATAAATTGAGTCTAAAACACTGCATTACAAGAAAATAAGCATAATGGGAGATAGATAGTCTGTTGAAATGGAAAGGAAATCTGGAGGAGGGAGAGACTGAAGGGTGAGTGGGGAAGAGGATGTAAAGAGGATCAATATGTGATATGTATATGTACAATTCCCCACGATGAATACATTTATTATATATCACAAATATATACTAAGAAGAAATGTTGGTTTAAAAAAAGGATATACTCAGTAAATGATAGAATCATGTCAAAAGGACAAGAGAGTGAATTTGAGAAATTTCAACAGCCAAATCTGAAACAGTGAATGACAAAAAAGTTAACAATTTACTATAAACTATAAAATAAAATATTCATAAATTCATACTGATATAAATAAAATAATGAATAAACAGATTAATGAGGGGCAGACACCACTCTCCTTAATAGTTAAAAAATTTGGAACAAATAATAGAATAGAAAAATCACATTGTAGTAATGCATGCATAACAGTTCTTTCAGGTAAGAATAATCAATGTATGATAATGGTTGCCTTTTCCAGTTTTTAGAGGCTGCTTTTATTTATTGGTTCATGTCCCTCATCACCTCTCTACACCTATATTTTCATCATAAAATCTCTCACTACTATAGTCAATTCTCCTTCAGCCCCTTTACATAAGAATAATGGTGACTATAAGGGCTGAGAGGATAATCCAGGATAGTATTCCCATGTCAAAATACTTAATCCTATATGTAACTTCATCTTTACCATTCAAGATAAATATGCATTATAGGTTCAGGAGGATTAGCATGTGGACATCTTTAGGGGTGAATTTTCAGCCTACCACTGAATGTCAATGAATAAATAAAAGCCTAGAAAAATATGTAATAAAAAGTAAGTAAAATTTTTCTTTAAATAGAGAAATTATGAGTGATTCTACTTTTCATCAATTTTTTTCTAGAATGAAAATAGGGAATTTCCATAATTGGATATAAAGGAGAAATTTTAAAAAGAAATGTTCAGAAATCTTCCTTTTGATCCTTGATATTTAACATGCTTTTTACATAATGTCTACTTATATTTTAAACAATTAAATTATCATAGGTAAGTTACGTTTTCAAAAAAAAGCATATTTTCTTTCTAATTCACATACTTTGTAAGGTGTAGACTAATAAAAATATAACAATATAGAACGCAATCAGTTTCTCATCCTAGTCTTTCATGACTAGAGTACATCAAGGGTTAAATTTCAAAATTCAGCAGATTTTTTTAATAGTTCTTAAGTCAGTACTGGACTAGCAGATGATGAAGAAAGAGGCTGCTGTTCACTACAAAGAAGAAAAACCTGTATACATAATTAAGAGCTGAATAAAACATATTGGATGAAAAAAGAAGTTTAAGCAAATAAAGTAACAAGTAAAAAGTTTTTGAAACCACACAAAATGTTGAAATATCACAGTAAATAGTCTATGAAATTTATGATTAATTGGAATGTGATGATGACAAATATACATAGAAGAGATATCTGAAAGAGAATTTGAAGTATGAAGAAATTTTTCTGGGTACATTATATTTGGGGATGATGAATAGCAAGTACTGAATATTTGAAATTTCTTTTGTCTTTAAAAAAAGCTATCTGAAAAAATATTTTAAGAAAACAGCACCCAATAATAAATATATTGGAAATACCTATATATCTGTGATCCAAAAAGTCAGGCATACCAAGATCACAAATGAAGATAATCTTGACTTGTGTTGTTAGCCCATCAATGGCACTGCTAATTTTAGCTCATTTAGGAACCACAATTTGTTAGGAGCAATTCTACATAATTTGGGGGAAAAAATCATTTCACAATTAAATTATGATCAAGCCTAGTCTTCTTCTCTACAGGCCAGTTATGGCATGACAAAACAAAATTTCATTTTTCTCTCTGGTCACAGCTTAGACCTCAATGGTCCCATCTGTGATACTCAAGGGCAAGATTACATCAGCTGAAGACATCCGGGTTCTTTGAGAACAGAGTACAAAGATCTTACCTGGGGAGGGATAAATTCCTTAACAGCTTAACTCATCCCACCTACTGTTGTAAGAACATCTTTGGTCATCTTGCCATCCTAATCAACGTAAGACCCTCGTCAGCGTAAGATCCTTATGGTTTTAGGATTACCACCATCCTCCAAGACATCTGATATTCCCTATGAACCCAATAGTGGCAAGCTCAGGGTGCCTTTGTCTTTGCTTCCCAGAGCAGTATTGATCAGGACAAGAACCCAGCTTCTTCTTTAAGTCTCATTTCCTGTCTTTATTCTTTAATTAACCTTGTGCTGTCATGACTCACAGGAGACCAGGACTCACTGCAAGTGTTCTGGTAATGACCCCTTTCCCTGTTTCCCACAAGAATTCTTATATATAAATTTTGCATTGTTTAAGAAATTCTACATTGAATGTTTTCAGAAACTGTGCCCTAATAATTTGGGGGTTTTTTTTTTTACCATGTTTGTGTTTTGATGAATACAGTATTTCACTTTTAATGTACCATTATCCACAAAACATAAGGAGATCTTGGTTGTAATCACCATATATCAACTGGGTTACTGATGCAATTTAATTAGCTTCAGTGAGACTCAATGGTACAATGAAGATAAAACTGCTGATCTCATAAGTCTGTGGATTAAACGTAAGTTTGTGGGTATTTGGTTTAGAGAAGATTGCTTCATAAAATAAAGGCCTCTAATAAATGTTATTTTATTTCTTTATTCAAATATTTAGTTAAGAATAAATTTTCAAAGATTTCAAATATCAGATACTCATATGAATATTTATTATCTATTGTTCATAAATATATAAATTTATGATCATATGGTTAACCATGATGAGGAGTCAGAAAGCATAAGTAGATATGTTGACCATAATATCAAGATCAAAATTCATTTTAAATAACGGTATGTTTATAAATATGAGTGTATGCTGACTTAGACAATTTTTTAGTAAGTGACAAAATGTATGTGAATATAAGTACAATTATATTCACAATTTTAAAGTGATTTAGCAACATTTACCTACATTTTACCTACAAAATATGCCACAGAAAATGAACAAAAAATGGTCTTTCTTGTTCTATTACCCCTACCAAGCTGTTTTACTTGCTGCAAACAGACATTATTTTTTTAATTTACCATTTTACGCTCCACTTAATACCCTATAGCAGCTTTCCACTTTCTTATGATGAAGACTAAATTTTAAATGTCCTGTAGAAAACTGTATTATGGGATTCATTCAGATTTCATAAGCTTCCTGTTTTGATTTTCTGCTTTGTTCAGTGCTTCCATATTACTGGCTTTTTTTCCATATATATGTATATATTTATCAGTGTGTATTAAGTGTTTAGAATACTGAGTTTCATTGTGGCATTTTTAGAATGCATATAACACACTTTGCTCAGTTACCAATTACCTTTCATTTCTCTCCCTTTCCTGCATCCTTGAGCCCCTTCCTCCTATCTAATATTCTCACTTTTACTTTCATGCCATCTTTTTTGATCTAGATAAAATATATGAGCAGCTTTGAGACATGACAAATATATTTCTTTTTGAGTCTCACTTATTTCACTTAACATGATGATCCACAGTTCCATAAATTTTCTTCCAAATGACATAATTTTATTCTTTCTAGCAGAGTAATACTCCATTTTCTTTATCCATTCATCCATTAAAGGTCACCTAGGTTGATTCTGTAACTTATCTATTATGAATTGTTCTGTAATAAACATGAGCTTGGAAGTATCTCTACAGTATGCTGATTAAATTCCCTCAAATGTTTTCTGAGAACTGGTATAGCTGGATCACATGGTATTTCTATTTTTATTTTTTGAGGAACCTATTTGATTTCTAATAGTGGCTGTATTAATGTACATTCTTACCAGGAATGTAGAAGGGTTCCTTTTACCCTGCATCAACATCAGCATTTATTATTTTTTTCATTTTTATGATGATAGCCATGCTGACTGGAGTGAGACAGAATCTTAGTGTAGTTTTGATTTACATTACACTAATGGCTAAAGATGTTGAACATTTTTTCATACAAGTCTTGGCCATTTGTACTTTGAGAAGTGTCTGTTCATTTCATTTGCCCATTTATTGTCTCTATTATTTATTACTTCAGTGTTAAGTTTGTTCGTTCTTTATTGTTATGGTTTAGATGAACAGTGTCCTCCAAAGACTTCAGTGTGCTTATAGGTGGGTTTTTAGAAAGTAACTGAATCACAGAGGGAGATATAGTTGACTTGCTTTTAGAATATGGGGTTGGAAGAGGAGGATCACTGGGGACATGACCTATAATCATCTATTTTCTTTCTTGATTCCTTGGTTCCCCCTATGCTTCCTGACCACCAGGACATGAACAGCTTTAAGATGTGAGCCAAAATAAACTTCTCTTCCTTTATTTTGCCTGTGTCAGGTATTGTGTCTCAGTGACAAAAAGCTAAGGCAGATTTTGGTACCAGAGAAGTAAGGTCATTGCTGTCACTACCTTACTCTGTGGTTTAGAAATCTTTGGAATTAGTTTGCAGGAGTTTGGAAGGGTCTGGAAATGCTAGTTAGAGAAGTCCTATTATGCTTTAAGCAGTGCTTCAAAGGAGTTCTTGATCAGAAGTCAAAAGACCAGAGTGGTGATAAAAAGGCAGAAGGGTAGGTTCAGGAGACCGGTTGGGAACAAGCATGTCACTGGCAGCTGGACTCCAGACCGTGTGTGTTTTCCTCTGGTAGAGAGCGTCTACATTTTGTTCATGTACTGAGGCTTTACAGGGCACTGAAATTAATGGCAGTGGACCAGTTATTCTGGCAGAGAAAATTTCAAGAGAATGCAATATTCAGACTGTGGCATGGATATAGTTAGAGTAGAGGCTTTTAGTCAGATTTATATTGAAAACCAGGAGCAAAAAACACAACTGATGTTTTCAGTTCCCCAGAAAGAAAAGGTCTGCAAATTTGGAGCTGAGGACAGCTTGGTTGCTAAAGAGATTAGTATTAAAAAGAAGCAAATTTGCATCAGAGCAACACGAAAGATGCTTTAAGGCCATCTAAGGAATCTACAAGACTCCATCCAGTGTGGAGACTCCAGGAATTTGGAGGAACATAGAACATTCAAAGAGGAAAGCAAAAGAAAAGAAGTATTGAGGGTTGTAAGCAATAGTGTTGTAGGGGTGAGGGTGAATTTAAAATGTTCACATCCTTGCCCCAGGGGCAGGACATGGAACTACAGGCGTTGATGTCTGCCATGATAAATTTCAATCTTAATCCTATTTCTTTCTGTCCCCCTATTCCTCCATTTTGGAAAGAGAATGTTTACCCTGAGCCATTGTATTTCAGCAGCTATAAACATTCTTCTTCTTTATTTTTACATGGACTAATGCTTAAAAGTTTGCCTTGATTCTCAGAGAATACTTCAGACAGACTTTTTAGCAATTCTAGAACTGTTAAGACTCTAGCAATTCTTAGAGATGGAATCAATGCATTTTGTATAAGAGATTTGCATGAGCTTTCTAGGGGTCACGGTTTAGATCAAGAATGATTTAGATCAAGAATGTACTCATAGGCCTCATGCCCTCATAGCGAGAGGTTTTAGAAGAAAAGTGATTCATGGGGAGAAATGTAACTGACTTGCTGTTAAGAAATGGGGTCTGGTTAG
Organism: Heterocephalus glaber; assembly: GCF_053883595.1. NCBI lineage: Eukaryota > Metazoa > Chordata > Mammalia > Rodentia > Bathyergidae > Heterocephalus > Heterocephalus glaber. The sequence continues at coordinate 68,854,040 of NW_028258320.1, forward strand.
AGGAGTCATCCCACTGGGAAATTACCTGGAAGGGACTATCTTCTTTCCAAATTCCTCACCTCTCTGCTTCCTGGCTCATATGACATAAACAATTTTAAAACTTGAGCCAAAATAAACCTGTGTTAAGTTGCAGGTGTCTGATATTGTGTCTCAGCAGCAAGAATGTGACTAATATATTTACATATTCTGGATTTTGTTCCTTTGTGAGAAGAGTAACTGGCAAAGTTTTCTGTGCCATTCCATACACTGTCTTTCTACTCTATTGACTGTTTCCTTTTCTGTACAGAAACTTTACAAATTGATGTGGTCACATTTGTCAATTCTCAGTAGCATTTCCTACGCCAGTGGAGTCCTACAATGGAAGTGATTACTGGTTAATATATCTTGCAGTGTTTCCATGTTTTCTTCAGGGAGTTTCAAAGTTTCAGGTCTTATACACAGGTCTTTGATACACTTTGAATTGAATTGTATGTAGTGACAGAGAGGGATCTAGTTTCAATCTTGTAAATGTGGATATATGGACATATACAGTGTGAGACAGGGATCTAGTTATAGTCTACTACATGTGTATAGTTTTCCCACCACCATACGTGGAAGAAGCTGTCGTTTTTAGCAACATATGTTTTGGGGACTTTTTTTGAGACTCACATGACTGTAGCTGTGTGGATTTATTTCTGGGTCTTCTATTCTCTTGGTCTGCGTGTCTATTTTAATGCTACCATCAGGCTGTGTTTTGTTATTATGGCTCTCCATTATATTTTGAAATCAGGTATAATGATACCTCCAGCATTACTCTTTTTTTTCCAGTTGTTTGTTTGTTTGTTTGGGGTACTTTTCTTGGCGGGGGGGTGCTATTCTAGGCCTTTTTGCTTCACAAAAATTTTTAGCTTTTTTTTTTTGTTCTGTGGAGAATGTCACTGCTATTTTGATGGAAAATGCATTGAATATTGAGATCTCTTTTGGCCATATTAACATATTTATCTATGAACATGAAAAGTCTTTCCATCTCAATAGTTTAAGTCTTTAAGTGTTTTAAAATTTTCCCTGTAAAGTTATTTTACCTTCTTAATTATGCTTATTCCAAGACATTTTACTTTCAGAAGCTATTGCGAATGGAATTATTTATCTGAATTCTTACCAGACTTCTTTGGATTATACAAAAATACTGATTTTTTTGTACATTGATTTTTTTTAATTCTAATTTGACAAATTTATTAATTCTACAAGCTTTTTGGTAAAGTCTTATTTGGGACATGTGAATAAAGAATCATACCACCTGCAAATGGAAAATTTAAACTCATCCTATCCTATCTGTATCCATTTTATTTTTCATTTTGCCTCACCCCTCTGGTTAAAAGTTCAAATATATAATATTGAATAAAAATGGTGACAGTGAACAGCCTTGTCTTATTCTGGATATAAGAAGAAATGCATTCAGTTTTTACTCATTCAGTATGATGTAAGCTATGTCTTTATCATATATACCCAATATTATGTTGATGTATGATACTTGATACTACTATAATTAGATTTTTCAAGCCTTTTAGCAATAAGGGACATTAAATTTTGTACAAGGCTTTCACAACATCTACTAAGATGATCATATACTTTTATCCTCAATTCTATTTATGTGTTGTAATACGTTTACTGATTTCAACAAGTTGAAACATTCTTACATCAGTGGAATGAAACCGACTTGATCATATTGTATGATCTTTTTAATGTGTTATTGAAATTATTTGCAAATATTTATTGAGATTTTGTGTCTATGTTAATCAAAAATATTGATCTTTGGGCCAGGGATTTGGCTCAGTGGTGCTGTCGCCTGCCTCGCAAGCATAAGGTCCTGAGTTCGATCCCTGGTACCAAAAAAAAATCCCAAAAACAAAGAATATTGATCTTCAGCTTTTATTATCCATTGTGATCAAATATTTAAATCCCCTTGGAGTTGTTTCTACAACCTCTATTCTGTTCCATTGATCTTCATGTCTGTTTTTGTGCTAGATCCATGCTGTTTTTATCAATGGAGCTTTGAAATACAACTTCAAGTCTGGGATTGTGATACTTCCCACTTCGCTCTTTTTACCCAGTATTGTTTTTGCTATTCCAGGTCTCTTCTACTTCCATACGAATTTTACAATTGTTTTTTCCACTTCTGTGAAGATGGCTATTGGAACTTTAATTATTAAATCTGTATATCAATTTTGGAAATATGGCCAATGTCACTATATTGGTTATGCCTATCCAGGAACAGGGGATGTATTTTTATTTTCTGATGTTCTCTTCAATTTCCTTTTTAGAGTACTGCAATATCATTTTTAGAGGTCTTTCATTTTCTCAGGTTAGTTTCTAAGTAACTATTAATGCCACTGTGAATGGTAATTTTGACTTTTTCTCAATGGGTTCATTAGTAGTGTACAGGAACACTATCAATTGTGTGTTTCGGTTTTGTATCCTGCTACATTATTGAATCTGATCATTAATTCTAAGAGTCTTTTGGTGGATTTTCTGGTACCTTCTATGTAGAGGATCATGTCACCTGCAAATAATGATACTTTGACTTCCTTTTTTCATATATCTATTTCTATATATCCCTCTCATTTTTCTTGCCTAATTGCTCTTGCAAACATTTGAGTAGTATGATGAGTAGCAGTGATAGTGGACATCCTTGTTATGTTCCTGATTTTAGAGCAAAGTTTTTCAGTTTTTTTCATTTAACATGATATTGGCAGTAGGTTTGTCATAAATGGCTTTTATCAGATTGAGTTAAAAGTCATTCTCTACCTATTTTCTTCAGTGTTTTTATCATGAAAGGATGTTGGATTTTGTAAGAGGCTTCTTTTCTGCTTCTATTGAGATGATCATGCAATTTTTTCCTTGCTTTTATGTTAATGTATTATATATTTTGATTTGTGTGTGTTGAACCATCCTTTTATCCCTGGCATGAAGCCTACTAGGTCATGATGCATGATTTTTTGATGATTCATTGCATTCTGTTTGCCAGTGTCTTGATGAGGATTTTTGTATCTGTATCTATTAATGAGATTGGTCTACACTTCACTTTTTTGGTTGAATCCTTGTTTGGTTTGGGAATCAGGGTAAAGGCAGCTTTCAGGAATGGTTTTGGGAGTACCCCTTCCCTTTCAATTTCATTAAAAAGCTCAAGGAGTAGTGGTGTGAGAACTTCCCTGAAGGTTTTGCAGAACTCAGCAGTGAATCTGACCAGAACTGGGCTTTTCTTAGTTAATAAGTTATCTATTACTTATTTGATTTCACCGACTTCACTGCCTGTTATTGGAATACTCAGAATTTTTATGTCTTCTTCCCTCAAGTTTGGTACTTCATATATATGTATATATATATATATATATATATCCATTTCTTTTTAATTGTTCAATTCATTGGCATACAGGTTTGAGAAGTAGTTGTTAATATTTTTTTTTAATTTCAGCAATGCCCATTGTGACCTTTTAATTTCTAAATGCATTGATTTGGGTCTTTCCTTTCTTGGTTAGGATGGCAATGAGTTTGTCTATTTTGTTCATTTTTTTTGAAGAACCTATTCTTAGATTCATTAATTCTTTGTGTTTTGTGGGTATCAGTCTCATTAAGTTCTTCTCTTATCTTTATGTTCTTCCTTGTGCTAGGGTTGTGTTTGGATTGTTCTTGTTTTTCTAGGACTTTGAGGTGCATCATTAGGTTATTTATTTGGGCTTGCTCTGTTTTTATGATATGGGCACCCACTGCTATAAACTTGCCTCTTACAATTGCTTTCATTATGTTTCATAAGTTCTGATATGTTGTACTAATATTATCATTTCATTCAAGAAACTGTCTTCTTTCTTCCTTGATTTCTTCTTTGGCCCATTGTTTACTTAAGAGTGTACTGTTTAGTTACCATTGCATTTGTATAATTTCTGTGTTTTCTTAAGTCTTAGTTGTGCTATGTCCTAATAATATGCATGGTGTAGTTTCTATTCTTTTACACCTAAGGCTGATTTAGAGGCTCATATATGGTCTATTATGGAGAAAGTTCTTTGTGCCGCTCACAAGAATCTGTAGCCTGTTGTTGGGTGGAACGCTCTGTAGATACCTAATAAGTCCATATGTTAAAGGTTTTAAGTCTGATATTTCTTTGTTGATTTTTTCTGTCTAGTTGATCTATTTACGATAGTGGTATAGTGAGGCCCCTTACTATAATTTTTTTGTATATATCTGATCTTCAAGTGTGTTGTTGGACTTGATGGCAACAATTGTGGGATCTAGCTGCTCCCTTCTCTCCCTGAATGTTGTCTTCCTCCAGTTGGTTATCTCTTCTTCTGCTTCACAATGCTGTGCTCTCCTGGGTGTGGGTCTGCTCTGTCCTCTCATGTGTATGGGGGCAACCCTCCTGGTTTGCTCTTCAAAACTTTCCTGTTCTCATTTGCTTATGCAGTCTTCCAGTGAGATTTATTGTTTCCTGTGTTTATTGGTTGTATTTATATTCCTCTTCTGTGTGTGTAGGATTCCTTTAATTATCTTCTGCAATGTGGTCATGAATATCTTTAGTTTATGGGAGGTCTTTATGTTGCCTTCAATTATGAAAGATAGCTTTTGTGGGTCTAATAATCTGCGTTGGCATTTCTTGATGTTGTTGTTAGTTTTTCTTTTAGACCATGAAATACATCGATCTATTCCCTCCTGGCCTTCAGAGATTCTGTTGAGAAATCTGAAATTAATTGGATGAGTTTACCTTTACAAGTCACTTAGAGATTCTCTCTTGTAGCTTTAAAGTTTTGGTACTCTTAGCATTTTAACTATAACAATATGCAGGCAGCCTCTTTTCTGTACATGCCTGTTTGTTTTTGTAGTTGCCTCCTGTACCTGGATCTCCGTATCTTTCCAAGATTTAGGAAATTTTCTGATATTATATCATTAGATTTTCTATGTCCTTTGTCTGTACCTCTACACCATATTTTACCCTAAAAATTCATATGTTTGGTCTTTTAATCATATCCTAGATTCCCGAGATGTTTTGCTTATAATGTGTATCTTTTTCTTAATTACTGTCTCAATGTGATAATACACCAACTTTGTCTTAAAGCCCTGAGATTTCCTTATTTTGATGTAGTCAACTTGTAAGGTATTCCACTGAGGTTTGTTTGGTTTTGTTTGTTTGCTCGTTTGTTTTTTACTTATTGAGCTTCTCATTTTCACAGTTTCTGTTTGGTTATTTTTTAGGCTTTATCTCTCTACAGAGTTGCTCTTTATATCCTGCATTGTGTTCCTTAATTCAATTAGTTGTGCCCTCTCTAGAGTCATTTTAAAGATCAACATTTTCAATTCTTTGTACACTTTTCATCTATCTCAGTATTTTGAATTGAGTTATTGAATAGTCATGAACCTTCGAAGGAGTCATGTTGCCTTGTTTTTTCATATTTCTTATGTTTTGCTGTGGAGATTTGGGCATCTTTTAAGATGGATATGAATTCCACTTTTATGTGAGGGTCTTCTTCATGAGTGGCCCTATTTTGAGGACTCAATCCCAGTACCACTCTGAGAGGAGAAAACAAACTGAAATAATAATTACAACACAAAGATAAACTGGAAAATGAAATACAGTACAAAGCAATCAAAACTTATAATACCAAGAACAATAGAAGGCAAGAAAGTAAAATAATATCAATTGAGCTAAAAGCCTAAAAATTAATAAAAGTAAAAATAATAGGTCCGGGAATTTAGCTCAGTGGTTCCGCCGCCTGCCTCACAAGCACAAGATCCTGAGTTCAATCTCCGGTACCAAAAAAAAAAAAAAGGTAAAAATAATAATGATAATAATAGTTTTAAATGGAAGGGTTGGGGAAATACAAAATATGATAAACAGAAATAACATTTTAATAAACAGGATGGTGAAAAAGAGTAGAAAGGATCAATAAATCCAAATTGAATTAAAAATAATAAAAGATTTTTAAAATAAATAAAAAGGAAAAATCAAAAAGAAGAAAGAGGAAGCAAAAGAAAATGGTCCAAAATATTCTTCCACACTGAAGTGTTTGGTTTGGAAGTTTCTGTCCGGAACCTCTAGTACTGGAATCCATCATGTCTGGAAGAAGGATAGTGAGTTTTGACAGAACCCTGTTATATTCTTGTTCCCTCTTTCCTAACAGATTAGTGGTCTAGGAATGCTGAGTCATGACCTACCTTTCCCACAAATCAGCACTAGTCAATGATATGTTGTTTTTCTCAGGGATTTATTCACTCCAGAGACTTTCTAGTTTGTTTTCTTTGTTGATTAGAAGTCACTGCTATCCCCAACTAACTTCACTTCATGTGTACTGGTTAGAGGCCAAAGTTCTTTAGAGGAGCCCCATCAATATACCCAATGATGTGACAAGCAGCCAAGTACTGCTGAGTGAGCAAATAAAAGAGACCACTAAAATCTATGATAGAGGTAAGTAAGTGATTGAACAAAGCAATCTGATGATATAGACCCTGGTGTTTTCAAAAAACTACAAACATAGCATTGCTCTTCATCACAAAGGGCAGTACTGCTGACCACCATGTCCCCCAGATATGAAACTTTTTAATGCTTAAATTTCTCAGCCAATATGCAACTGACCCTCCCCTTCTTCATAACTGTCTCTAGTGGATGTTTCCACTTACTGTGACAGTGTGTCCCTAGAAACCCCAAAATGTAGTTGTTTTCTGTGATTTCTGATCCACTCAGTAGCTCCCTCTCAACCAATAAAACTCCTCACAAGATGACTCCTGCATATACAACTCTGAGATATGAAGAGCACTACAGTGAGTTTCTTCAGCAGATCTAGCCTGCCATACAATAGGAGTTGCTTCCATAATAAGTCTCCTCTACACCTAATTTCCAGCTTGAAATAGTCATAGGATTGACTTCATCTAGGTCTGCTGTGCCATTGTTTATTATAGGGACAGTCGGTCCTCTCCTGGACTACCTTGTGCTTTCAGAGTCAGGTTACCCTCTCTTAGGGATGGCACTGCATTTAGGGTGGCACTGCAGCCTACTTTGTAATTTTTCTAACTTGTTTTTCTGCTTTTCTATGTTTTTAGCATTCTCTTCTTTCTTGATTTCCAAAGCTATTCCTCTCTTTCTGTTCTCAGACTACATTTTCTCCTTTCTAACTCTAATTTTTCTCACTCACAAAGTCATATAAAGGATATTTCTTGGCTTTCTTTAATAACTAAAATATTGCATGTCCTTTCTAGCCACAAATATTTGCACATGCTGCCTATTTTCATTCTACTATGCTCATACAGCTTCCACTTAACAAGTCATTCTTTATATCAAAGTTCAATCATTCTCTTACCTCAACCACTTTCTGTCACACAAGTTTGGTTGGGGATTCTCGTAATATATTTCCAAAGCATCTATAAGCCTCATTTACACTTATTATGAAGAGCATACTCAGATAATTATATAACTATTTTAATATATATTTTCACTAGTAGTCTATAAGGTAGGATTCTAAAATATGGTGAATGTTTACATTAAAAAATTTTATTACAGTAAAAGTGTCTTTGGTTTCATTGTTGTGTCTACCTTGATGTCCTAAATTAATTGAAAACATTTGCCTTTCATGAAAAAGCTAGAAATTGCATCATACCAGATATGGTGACTAATGTAGATAAAGGAAAACCATGTTTTTACAAGCATGCCTTACCATTACATAGCACTTGGTGGCAGAATTCACCATATTTTCAATCATACCTTGCAAAGACTCATAAATGAGTACTTTCAGAACTACTTCAGAATGTGTTGAGAACAATGGGATAATTGTTAAAAGTGAATGGGAGTATCGAGAGGGATTAATGGCAATGAATCTTTTATTGTAATAAACATTTTCAATTTAAACATTCATAGTATAGTTTAATCATACCTTGTATAAGCATCAATGAGCAGAACCTGTTTGGTTCACTGTGATACCCTGAGGCTAACAAAGTGGTAAATAAATATATAAAAGAATAAAGACAAGTGAGTAAATCCCAATAATTAACTCTCTTTACTGTCTAAGAATATACCATTCTTTTGATTATTAAATGAAACAATTAGTATACATTTATTTTGCACATAATAAATATTCAATAAATACTCATTAATCATTTACTCTTATTTGCTTACCAGTGTGATCCATATTTGCAGTTATAACTATGAGCTTAAAATATTTACAGCAATTATTCAAAGGTAACATCTGTTGCAGAAAATTTGAAAATACATTTGTTAGAGTATCATAGAAAAGCATCAAGTTTTTATCCTAACTCTAAACATGAAAGATTATGTGACCTAGGATATGCACTTAGGCTGATTGGAACTTACTATTTTCATCAATGAATAAAAGAAAATAGATGATGATCACCAATGCTTATACTTGAATGATTCTAAGAAAAGGTTTTCAAGTAATATGTTATGGCCTCTTCAGAAGCCATTTTCCTTTGCTTCATAGTATGTCAAAATAATTAAACTTCCAATAATTTTTCAGTGATACATAGGAATCCACTTAGATCTTATCTGAAATAAATGTTCCACAGGTTAAGCAAAAAACAAAAGAAAGCAACAAAAGCTTGAAACTTAGTTTTCTTTACATGAACGGCTGCTACTTAAGGTTTTTTCCAATGATAAAATACTATTACCTATATCCATTACAAAATATCAATACTATTATCTTTGATGTTCTATGATCTCCCAAAATTTTTGGTGAAGTAACCTATCAATAAAAATGAACCCATATACAATGATAAAACATGTTTATTCATTTATGAATAACACTCATATGAGTGTACTACCATCACATACTTACTAAAGGCCTGCTATGAGCCACATACATTTCTAAATATGGAGGCTCAAAAGATCAGGTCCTGTGCTCATAGGATTTTATTCTAGTAAAATTTTATTTTACTTTAAAACCTACATTTAAGTAAACAAACAAGTGAGATAAGTTCAAATCTTATAAGTGTTAAGCAAATAAAAGATTTATGATGTCTTTAGGTGTTCTTTATGTGTAGCTTAGGAATATGAGCTGGGATAGAGTAATTGAGAGAGAAAAACAGTAAATGCAAAAGTCACAATTTAAAGGAAAGTTTGGTATATTTAAGAACAAGCAGATAAAGTCATTAAATATTCATAAAAACAGAATGACTTCCCATATATCTTAGGCCATGCTGTGCTTCTATAACACAACACCGACTGGATAATTTATAGTGAACAAAAATTCTGGGGCTCACAGTTCTGGAGGCTACAAAAAATTAAAGATCAAGGATCCAGCATTCAGAAAGGGTTTTCTTGCTACAGCACTTCATGGCAGTAAGTAGAAATACCTACTTATGTCAGATAATATTTAGTACATCATGCCTTTAATATGCTGAATATAAGACTTTAGAATTTATGTATATATTAAAGTCACATCTTGGCCACTTGTAAGTAGACCAGCCAGATCCTATTTAAGTATACATATATATATGTGATATATGTGAAAAATTCCCAAAACACAAATTGACTAAAAATAAAATATTAGTTTTAAAAAAGAAATGCTGTTACTCAGACTTAGAATAAAAACAGAATAATTTCACTAAATATGAGGATTATTTCAAGTTTTAATTGCTTTCATTTGTTTTGTATTCATAGCCTTTGAAGTAATTAACTGATATTGGTATCAGCTTTTAATTCACAGCTACAATGATTTTTCTTAGAAATATCTCATTTTTCAAACAAAAAAGTATCAAATTCAATAAATAATAGGCTTATAAACAATGTCTGTCAGCTTACAACAAACATTAATTAGATAAATCAAAAACAACTAGAGTTTACAGTAAGATGAATGGATTTTGTGTCTTCATGAGGTATAGCAAAAATACAGGGAATGCTGCTGCCAAATGCCATGCAACAGAAAAGAAGGCTCATAGAAACATTATAGTGAGTCCTCATCCACCTTATCTTACTGGATCTGGCAACATGCAACTTCTGGTTATTACCCAAAGTCAAAAGGACAATAATAGGTAAATGTGTTTAATTAATTTAGAACATCTAGGACACAACAGCTCAACTAAAAACACACAAGAAAAAGGACTTTAGAATTGCTTCAGAAAGTGGCAAAAATGATAGGGTAAGTGTGTTGATACAAAGGGGAAGTATTTTGAGGTGGAATAATAGCAATGTGTCTTTTACCGTAATAAATTTTTTAAAATCTAAACATATACTATATTTTTTATCACATTTCATATTTGTCTTGGGGTTTTAAATTTTGCAAAGCAACTAAGACTGTATATAAAACAAAACTGCAGATGAATTTTTTTAAGTAAGTTAATACCACACTGTTCTCAATTGCTTTAAATTACACTGTACTCCTGGATCTCAAATTTTGACCTAATCTTTAACATTGGAATAGTTTCCATTAACATTATTTTAAGAACCACTGTTCCTTTCAAAAGTACTTAAATTTAATGGTCTCATACAAGAACCACTTTTCAAAAGTTAAGCTTTAATGGTCTCATAAAAAATGGTAATAGTGCCATCTAGTGCTTTATAACTACTCCTTGCCATTTCCAAAGAGGTGAGGTGGACCTATACAACCTGAAGATAAATTGTCCAATAAGGTAGCCACATGTCATATGTGTCTTAGTTGAAAGGTGACAAATTTACATTAAGTTGTGCTTTAAGTACAGAATATAAACTGTACTTCAAACAATACAAAAATAATAACAGTGATAAGAAAAGTAATGTAAATATCTCAATGCTTTTTAAAATACGATTACATGTTATAATGAAAATATTTTAAGTATGTTGAGTTAAATAAGACATGTCATATTTCTTTGTACTTTTTTAATGCAGTCAATAAAAAATTTAAAATTACAGATGATGGCTCACATATTTATTGTGGACAGTAGTTATCAACAAGAAGAGTTATACTGGTCTTAAAAATAAATAGGCTTAAACATTAATATATTGCATATTTATAATACATGAAATGTAAGTTACATAATGTGTTCATAATTATAACTAGTTACTACTTGAGGCATAATAAAGGCTGAAGACTCAAATCAAAAAGGAATTAGTAATTTTTAAAAAATCATACAGACATATGGCCACATAAAATTAGGATATTTGAAAAAAGAAAACTAAAAGATGTAAAAAAAAAAAAAGCTAGACAATAAAGTTAATTTAAATGACAAAGAAATCGAACAATATGAGCCATCAGTAAAGATAATAATTGCATGTGGGTTGAAACATGTTATACACATATGAATCTGTAAGTTCATAATGATACAAATATAGAAAACTGTATCACCTCAAAATAAATTCAGCAAACAATTCTTTATTTATTTTAAATAAAGGAATAAATAAATGAAAAGTAAAAGAATACATAAAATAATAGAAATAAAAGGAAGGATTATACAATTTACCATGACTTTCCTATATGAAGTTTACCAATGTGTAACCAAATCAGTGATGAGATGGCATTTGTTTTTATAAAAGTATTCCAAACAAGAAATTAAATTATCCTATTTTTGCAACTCTGATAAATTATAAGGTAAACTCTGAGCATCAGTATCTCCTAAAACATAAAAACAAATACTAACACACACTTTGTCACTCTTCTGCATGAAAAAAACACCTGTTAAATGTTATTTAATATAAATCAAATCTAAATCAGATAAAGTCTTTTATCATAGGTTTAGCATATCTAGCTTGATATTTTAGGCCAGAAATTTTCTATTCTGAGCAGGGTGTCCTCTGTGTTATAGGACATTCAGCAGCAGTATCTTCCCAAAACAGTAAGATAAAATATTACAGTAATACAAGTATATCCATGATAGCAGCAAAATTCATAAAGCCTAATCTTAGAAGTGGCCTATTATGTCCACCAATAGATCAATGGATAAGAAAAAAGGAATATTTACACACAATGAAGTAATATTTTGCCATAAAGAAGTATAAGCTTGAGTTAGTTGTAGGAAAATGGATGTATCTTGAGACCATAATTTTAAGTAAAATACATCAAACTCACAAACTTAAATATGGCATGGTTTCTTTTATATGAGAACCCTCAAATTGAAAAAGAACAAAATGAAAGATAGAAAATTGGAAAAGAGAGAGATCTTCTGCAAAAGGAAAAGGGACCAAGAGATGGAGTGAGAAGTAAGGGAGCGGTAGGAGAAGGGATGAAAAAAGAATGAAGATCTGTTATGATGATATACCAGCTCCCAGAAAAGAAATTAGTCATTAAATACTGCAAACAAGTACTAATAAAAAAATAAAAATTTTTTAAAGAAAAAGAAATTTTAAAAAAGATAAAACCACATACACGCTACATCTATTATAAGAAGACAGACATTACTAAACAATGCTATAAGATGTAGAGAAATTGAAACTCATAAATTGCTAGTGTGAATTAAAATGGTACATACATGCTAAAAACTGATGTGCAGCTTCTTACAAAGTTTAAAAAAAAGCAATTATACTCCCAAGACCCTACCTGAGGAAAATGAAAATGTGTATACACACAAAGAAACTATAAATGCTCATAGCTTCATTTTTTTTCTTAACTGCAAAAGCCTAGAAATAATCCCAATTATCACCAATTCGATAATGGACCAAAAAATATAACCATATAATGTTATACCTCTTATTAACTTAAAAAATTAAAATCACGAGAACCCAGAAGGAAGCTCCCCCACCGCCATCCCAAGCTCCTAGGGCAGAGAAGGTGAGCTGTGCAGGTGCCAGAAGCACCCTCCCCACCCTGGAAATGAGAAGACATGTAAACAAGCCTCAAAAACAGACTTCTCGATCTCCTACAGCTACCCCAATGGGAAATGAGATGGAACAATCTGATACTCAACAACCTGGACTCTCTGAACTGGCAACAAAAGAGGATCTGGGAAAAATGAAATCAGAAATAATTACTCAGATAACAGCAAAGATTTTGCTCATGGTGCAAGACATGATTAATAAATCTAGAGAGGACACAGATTAAAAAAAAAGAGGATCTGAGGAACATGATGGAATCCCAACATAGGAAAAAAATGGAATCCATAAAACACATACAAACAGATTTCCAGGAGATTAAACACTCTATCCAAAGTCTGTGCAGCAGAATGAACCAATGTGAGGATAGAATTTCAGATATAGAAGAAAAGACTGCAATTAGTGAGGAGGAAAAGAAAAACTGCTTTAAAATTGTAAAAGAACACAAGAAATCAGTCCAGCAGCGGCTAGATGATGCAAAGAAGAATAACATAAGACTGACGAGTCAATGAAGAAAGAGGAGAGAGTGCAGATGACATAAAAAAAAACTCTTCACAGAAGTGATGGCAGAAAACTTCCCAAGCAGGGGAAAAGAACTTGACATACAGATAAGTGAGGCATATAGGACTCCAAATAGCCTTGATCAAAACAAATCTACACATAGGCATATAATAGTAAGGATTAAAGAAATCCAACAGAAGCACAAAATTCTACAAGTAGTGAGAGAAAAGAAATAAATCACATCCAAAGGAAAGCCCATCAGAATCACAGCAGACTTCTCAATGCAAACCCTCAAGGCAAGAAGAGCTTGGAGTGATGTATTTCAAGCCCTAAAGGAAAACAGCCTGCAACGCAGATTGATGTACCCTGCAAAACTGTCTTTCAAAATTGATGGAGAAATAAGGTACTTTCATGATAAAGAGCATCTCAGGAATTTCATGAATATCAAACCGGCACTCCAAAAAATTTTAGACAATACCCTAGGAAAAGGCAAGGAGGATCACAACCCCAGGAAACCCAGCAGAATGAATCCTTTGGGCATGAAAAATTAAGCGCAAAGGGGGAGAATCCAACAAAAAGAAAAAGTCATGACAAGGCTTTCAAAACTTTTAACTTAGTCTCCCTAATGAGTGTATAACTCAATCTTGTTATTGTACTGATTAGTATTTTTCTGATTCTAGTGTTGCACACCTTTCCTTGTGCTGTACTGGCTATTTATCATCTTCTTATGTCCACATTTTAATTGGGTTGTCTATTAATAAGCTCTAAGAATTCTTTATATATTCTGGTCATAGGTTACATGCATTGTAAATATGGTCTATTTAAGGACTGCTTTTCATTTTAATGATGTCATTTAAAGTTCTACATTTTGATGGAATCTCATTTATCAAATTTTTCTTTTATACATCATGTCTTTTGTATCCTAGGTAGTTCTTGCCTATCCTGAATTCATAAACATTTTCCCTTATAATTTCTTCTTAAAGTTTTATACTTTTAGGCTTTCATATTTAGGTTCATAGATCCCTTCAAGTTATTTTTATGTATGGAAATAAAGGGTTAAGGTTAATTTTTTATACACAGATACCAGGTGTTCTAGTGCCATTTGCTGAAAACACTATCTCTTCCTCAGCTCCTGAATTGAGTTTATATTCTATAAAATGCTAATGTTAAATAATCTTTCAAAACTCAGTGGACCATATATGTGTGATTCTATTTCTAGATTCTCTGTTTTATTTAAATGATCTATATGTCTTTCCTTACAACAACACTGCCTTAATTACTGTAGCTTTAGAAGAAGTCTTAAAATTAGGTACTAAACATCTTCCAACAATGGTTTTTTGTTTTTTCTTTTTAACTTTTCTAGGTCCTTTGTACTCCTACATAAGTTTAAAATTTCAATATCCAATTCTTCATTTATAGCAAGTATACACAGACCTGAATTTTTAGATATACCTTGTGTTTTCTAATCCTGCTAAATTCAAATACAAGTTCTAGGGGCTCCTAGAGATTTCTTAGTATTTTCTCTGTAGATGATCATTTCATCTACATAGAAAGATTTTGCTTCTACCTTGCCAATCCGATCCTAATTGTGTCATTTTATTGCCAGACTATTTTGGTGGGGGCTAGGTTTCAAAGTTTAATGGACAGATAAAGAGTAAGCATATCTGCCCTTGTTCCCCACCTAAAGGAGAAAGCATTGTATCTTCTCCATTCATATAAGGCATTCTCGCTGGAAGTATGGAGTACATGTCTTTAATCTGTTGAGAAGTTTCTGTTCTACTTCTAGTCTCCTGATAGCTTTTAACATGAACAGCTGTAGAATTTGGTCCAATACTTTTTCTCCAACTACTGACAGGATCATATGGCTTTTTCCTTTCCTCTGTTTAAATGATGACTTTTGGGGGTGGATCTTCCAATGCTGAACCAACACTGCCATCCCTATAACAAAACCACTTTCTACATCCTGCCAGATCTGACTTCCAATAGTTTGTTTTGTTAAACAAATTTCTATCAATGTTCATACTTTTTTCTTCTATTATCTTTATCCAGTTTTAGGATTAGCACAATGTTGAGTTCCTAAAATGAGGGGAGAAGTGTTCCTTCTTTTTTCTGCTTTAATTGTTTGATATAATTTATCAGTTAAAATGTTTATGAGCCTGCTCTTGTCATATAGGTAGGTTTTCAAGCTAGGAATATACTTTCTTTAATAAGTGCTATTCAAATTTTATATTTCCTCCAGAGTTAGTTTCATTAATTTGTCTTCCAAGGTACTTCTTAGAAGTTGTCAAATTTATTTCAAAACAGATTTTTGTAATATGCTTTCTATATCCTTTTAAATTCTGTAAAATCTGTGGTAATGTCTCCTAGATCTTGATATTTTAATTTAAAAAATGTACAATTGATATTGTGTAACAGGAAGAAAAGGTCTAAGGGTGCAGGGGAAGTGGAAGGGGTAGGGGAAGGGAAAAAAGGGAAAAGAAAAAATATGAGAAAAGGAAAAAAATGGAAACAAAGTTTTTGCAAATAAGGAAGGGTGGAGGGGGTGAAGGGAGGCCAGGGGAAGGGGAAAAAAATGAGAATAAAGATACTCATGAAATGGTACAATATCCCAATGATGAATGTAACTGTATTTTATACTGAAAATGTACCAATAAACTTAATGGGGAAAAAAATTAAAATCACTGTTTAACCAAGTAAAATAGAGGTTATTTATGGTCATTTATATTGATGCTGAAAAAATATAAATAAATAAACACCCATTGCTCATAATAATGCCCACCACTGTGTATAAAGGAAAATTTCCTCAAACTAATAACACTGAGTAGGAAAAATGTATACTATATTTAATGTTGAAAGAGTAACTGTTTTCCAAGATGGAGAAGAACTGAAGGAGATAAGAATAAATGTTTGCATACTAACATGTATTAGAGGTGCTAGCCATTGCAATAAGGCAAGAAAAAGATATAAAAGCCATTCAGATATGAAAGAAAAAGTCAAACTGCTTTATTTCTAGAAGATATTATCCATATTGAAATTCTGATAGAATCAACTAAAAAGGTACTAGAAAAAAAAGGTGGCTTTATCAATACCATAAGATGTAAATGCAATGTAAAAATCAATTGTAAATAGAAATGCCAGAAGCAAACAAAATGAAATATTATTACTCTTCCATTAGCAACGCGTCAAAATGCAAAATATATAGGGGAGAAGTTGACAGAAAACACTGTGAAAGACATGTACAATAAAAACTAGGAAATATTGTTCAGATAAATGAAAGATTAAGAAAAGCTAAAGGGAGATACCATGTCTATGGCTCAAAAGACATGTAGTTAAAATGTCAACTCCTCAAATTCATCTATGAATTCAGCACAATTTCATTCTAAATTCTAGCATGTGCTTTTGTGTAAATTCACAATCATACTCTTTAGAGTCTTCCTACATTATAGAAAAAAATTTAATAGTCAAAATAAATTTGAAAATTAAGAAGAAATTTGTGGGATATATGCTACCTGACTGCAAGACTTATTCAAAACTACATTAATTATAAAAGAGTTATTGGCATAAAAATACGCAGATAAATTAATACTATTTTTCAAAAATCCACAAGCAAACTAAAATTAGAAATTTTTTTTGGTCCAGGAATTCCCCTTCTATGTATCTGCCCCAAACCATTAAATACATCATATATATCCATGTTTACATGTGATACATATATACCCATGTTTATAGCAGCACAACTCATAATAGTTAAGTCTTGGAAGTGGCCTATATGTTCATCAACAGATAAATGGATAAATAAAATGTGCTATATACCAATGGAGTACTACTCTGTCATAAAGAAAGATAAACTTGAGTCATTTGTAGGAAAATGGATGCACCTTGAGATCATAATTTTAAATTTTAAAAATCAGACATAAGAGCTTAAATATCACATGATTTCTCTTACATGAGAATCCCAATGTATAAAGACCAAAATAAAAGACAGATAACAGGAAGTAGGGACATAAATCTTTCTCAAAAGGGAAGAGGATCGAGAAATGGAGGCAGAGGGGGAAAAGCAGATCAAAAAAGGATAAAAAAAGGAATTAAGATGTGTTATTTACACATACCAACTCCACACAAGGAATGTAAACATCATACATTGCAAACATTGCTCCCAAAAAGGAAGAGGACCAAGATAGAGGATAGAGGGAGGAGGGAGGGAAGGGAAAGAGGATAAGAAAAGAAATTAAGATATTTTATGTACATGTATCAAATCCCCACAAACAATGAAAACAATTTATGTTCCACAAACAGGTACTTAAAACACACACACAATGAACAGGATCAAAGGATGGGTGGAGGGAGGAGGGAAGGAAGAGATAGGGGATAAAAAGGAAATTAAAATGTTTGATGTACATATATCAAATTCCCACAAGGAATATAAATATTACATACTACACACATGTACTAATACAGTAAAATAATTTTTAAAATACAGAGACAAACAGAAGTGGGAGGAAGTGAAGAGGGAAAGGATGAAAAAATAATTAAGATGCATAATGTACATGTACCAACTCTCCATGAGAAATATAATCATTATATGCTGCAATATGTACTAATATAAATTAAAATTTTTTTTTAACCCTGCAAAAAAACTATAGATGGTGTCATGGGTTGTGTCTAGATGTCTCCCCAAAGCCTCATGTAATCATAGGTGGGGCTTTTTCAGAGGTGGTTGGATAGAGATTGTATGATGCTGGGTTCAAGGGCACTAGGATTAAAGGTGTGAATGCTACACACACACACATCACCCCCAGATAGCTTGGATAAGACATAAGGGATAGGAAGAGTTGTGGTCCTCCCTTGTGTGCTTTGCTATCTTCTGTCTGCTATACACTGTTTCTCCTCTTCCATGCTACCCTGCCTTGGTGCCAGCTGATTAGAGACTGTGACCACTACAACTGTGAACTAAATAAACCTTTCCTCCTTTAATTTTGGGTGTTGGGTATTTTGTCTTAGCAACAAGAAAAGTAACTAAGAAAGATGGTGTTTGGAAATGCTGAAGAATTTAAACTCTCATACACTACTAGCAGGAATGTAAATCAGAACAACCATTAAGAAACAATTTGGTTGCAGTGAGAGCTAAACATATACCTACCATACAATAAGTTACCAAATAAAAACTATCTACTTGCACAAAATTAGAGCTGATTTTTGGTAATGACCAAAACTGCCCCTGCAAAAAATCTATTTGTTTAAAAATTACATTGAAATTACCTGAGTCTACTAAACATGTTCCATGTTTAGAGTAATATATTTTGCTATTTTACTATTAGGAAAAAATGCACCAAATACATTTAATAGAATATAAAACTATAGTTATTCAAGATGATTATTAGTATCTGAAACTAATAATATAAACTATTTAATATTAAAATATACAAATACTTACAATAACATGTTCCTCTAAGTGGATTACCAACATAGCGATTTTCAGAGTCACATCTATGAAAACACAAAAACTTATTTACTATCAAACAATGTAATTCAAAG
Source organism: Heterocephalus glaber (assembly GCF_053883595.1). NCBI lineage: Eukaryota > Metazoa > Chordata > Mammalia > Rodentia > Bathyergidae > Heterocephalus > Heterocephalus glaber. The sequence goes on from NW_028258320.1 coordinate 68,872,827, forward strand.
CTTCATTTCATGCAAAAAATTTAAACTCTACAATAAATATCTAGTATAAATTTTATCAGTAATTGAAATTTCACAAATAAGTCTTCAAAAGAATCAATTCTAGAAAGCCTATAAAGAAGCACAAATGAGAGAAAAATACAAAGATAAACATATCTGAGAAGAATATAAAAGATATCGAAAGACTGGATAAGATTATGAACTTTGGGATATATATCAATTCTTAATAATATGAGAAGGTAAATATGGATAAAGGTATAATGATATTACTAGGTAGAAGAAAATATTGAAGGAATTCATAAATCCACATTTTCTTACTTATGGTATTCTTTGAAATTAATCTATTTTTCATTAATTTCTACAACAATGAATCTGTATTTTTAAAACATCTCCTTAGTTGTGCTAAAACAATTTTTCTCTAAGTCAGCCAACCCAGACAAAATAGACAATATGAACTAAATTCAGGAGCTCTAACTTTTAATTCATATAAGCAGATTATTAAAAATAAAAAGACCCTTCATATTCACAAGTTCTATGTTAAATACATCAAAAATATGGTTAAGTATAGCAGTGAAAGAAAAACATGAGTTTTTTGAAAATTTTTAAAATTATACTTTTCATTAACTATTTTCAGAATAAAACTAAAATAACGATTGCTGGTAACAGAGATATAGATTGGTTTTATATAATGCTATTTCTTGGACAGTTTCCAAAGCAAATTTTATACTATATATAGTATATATGTATATTTTATACAATATATGTACATGGATACCAATTCAGTGACTTATTATTCAAATTAAATTAAGTTTAAAGAGGTAAAAGATAACTTCTAAGAGATAGATAACTTCTAAAATAGATAAAGAGGTAAAAGATAACTTCTAATATAGATAAAAGGTTAACTTCTAAAAAGATAACTTCTAAAATTTAAAGAGGTAAAAGATAACATAAAATGCTTGGCTTTAGTAGAGTTCATTAAAACAAAAAATATTATAAAACATAGATTTTAATTAATGAAGAATCAAATAGTGGAAAATAATAAGCTAAATAATCATAATACATTTTCAATGCATTTAACTATGTGCTTGCTAGTTTTTGTATTTCTACAAAAAATAAGTGAATTTTTTCTATACTAACTACAAAAACATAATATGTGGAAAGAGTACCTCAATGTTTGTTAATTATTTTTAATAAAGAAATGATAAGTATACAATAAGTAAAAACTATGGCTTTTAAATCAAAAAAATTACACAGAGGTCCATTCCTATATTATCCAGAATGTGACACTGGAAAAATTAACTTTTTCAAGTCCCAATTTTCTTCTCAGTAAAATGGGTATAGTGACATTATTCACATCACAGATACAAGAAGAGCTAAATAAAAGTGCTCAGTTAAAAGGCAGACATTTACTAAATCTCAATATTGGTTTGCTATGATGATGCTAATGATGATTATGGTAGAAGAGGAAAAACAATAATAAACTAAAGAGAGGATATCCTATTCGCATCTGCCAAATATCAAAATAAGACAAAAAATAATAATTTAGAAAAATATTACACTGAAATATTGTCAATAATTTATCACTGTTCCAAAATATAACAGTGCTGATCTACATAGCAGTCACTGCCTGCAGCCACCAGAATGAATCAAACTGACAAAGTAGTGTATAGCAGTAATTATTTTATACCAGGTAAGCATTTGAAACAACTTGATAAAATTTCTACACTTATACCAGACAAACTTTCTACATTAAAATCTTGAAGCTTACTTTATTTCTTCACTGAGGTAAAGCTGGAACATACTAGAAAGCTATGTATTTCATCTCCTGATATTTGAAGATAACTTTTAGTTACAACTATTAACAAAAATAAAAGCTTAACATGCATTGTCCTTCTTTGGCATAATGTCTGTTCCTTTTATAATTGTTTCTGTCTTTTAATTAGTATATTTTCAATTTTAAATTGATATTCCATTCTTTGTTGTGTAATTGTTATGCTCCTCCTCCTCCTTCTCCTTTTTTCTTTTTTTTCTGTTTTTATTTTTACTAACACTCCCACAATTCTATACGTATTAGGGCCTGTTCAGATCACACAGAGTTAGGACCACATAACTTTATTATGCTTGCAGTCAATGTAATGATTCACTTGGAGATCAGGGACTATGCTAGACTCCCAAAAACAGTCTTCAGTGAAAGTAGTTATTGTACAAGACCTGGGAGGTTTACAAAGGTTTTTAAACATAAATAGGGGTCACACAGCAAATTAACCCAAAACACCAGATTAATGGTTCACTTATTTAGCCAGTAGTCCCACTTAATGAACAAGGTATTTAAGATTATTCAAATGACAACACAGTAACTAAAAACACCAAACAAGGAAATAGAAATTATCCATGACTATCCTTTTTTCCCCTCAGCCCCACCATCATTTATTATTGGTTGATTTCTTGATATAAGCCATTCTTTCTGGAGTGAGATGGAATCTCAGTGTTGTTTTAATTTGCATCTCTTGAATGACCAATAATGTTGAACATATTTTCATATATTTATTTGCCATTTCTACTTCCTGATCTGAAAAATGTCTATACATTTCAGATGCCTATTTTGGATCAGGTCTTTTAATTTGGAAAGGTCTGATTTTTTAAAAATTCTTCATATATTTTAGATATTAGTCTTTTGTCTGAAGAACAGCTGGCAAAAATTTTTCCCCATATCGTGGGTTGTCTCTTCACTTTGTTGATGCTTTCTTTTGCTGTGCAAAAGCTTTTTAGTAAGATGAGATCCTGGTTATTGATTCTTTTTGATATTTCTTGTGTAGCTGTGGTTTTGTTGATGTAGTCCTTGCCTACACTAGTGTCTTCAAGAGTTGAACCTATTCTCTCTTCCAGTAGATCTAGTGTTTCTGTTTTAATATTTAAATCTTTGATCCATTTCAATTTTAGTTTAGTGCCTGGTGAAAGATAAGGGTCTAGTTTTAATCTTTGGCATTTGGAAAGCCAGCTTTTCCAACACCACTGTTAAAGAGCTATCTTTCTTCCATTGAAGGTTTTGGGTTCCTTTGTCAAAGATAAGGTACCTGAGTGTGTTTGGAGTTGTTTCTACATCTTCTAATCTGTTCCACTGATCCTCAGATCTGGTTTTTGGGAGGTTTTGGTTTTGTTCTCGTTTGGGGCGGGGCGGGGGGGGGTTGCCAGTACTGTGTTGTTTTTATCACAGTACCTCTGTAGTATAATTTCAAGTCAGGGATTGTAATGTCTCTTGCCTTGCCTTTGTTCCCCAGAATTGCTTTTGCTATTCTAGGTTTCTTCTGGTTCCAAATAGTTCTTCTGGTCTCCAACTAGTTCTGAGAGATATGTTACTGGTATTTTGACCAGGATTGCATTAAATCTGCATAACAATTTTGGAAGTATGGCCATTTTTACTCTGTTGGCTCTTCCTACCCACAAGCAAGGGATAGCTTTCTATTTTCAGGTATTCTCTTTGATTTTCTTTTCCAGAGTATTGTAGTTTTCAATGTAAGTATCTTTTACTTCCTTTGTTAGATTGATTCCTAAATATTTCATTTTATCTGATGCTATTGCGAAAGCTGTGGTTTCTTGAATTTCTCTCAGTAAGTTTATTTGTGTACAGGAATTCCATTGATTTTTGAGTGTTGACTTTGCATCCAGCTATGCTACTGAATTTGGTTATTAAATCTAGAGGTGTATTGGTGGAGTTTTTGGAGTCTTCTCTGTACACCATTATGGCAACTTCAAGTAATGATAATTTAAATTCTTCTTTTCCTATTTTAACTTCTTTCTCTTGTCTAATTTCTCTGGCTAATGTTTCCACAACTATATTAAATAGGAGTGGAGATACTGGATATCCTTGTCTTATTCCTGATTTTAGAGTGAAAGCTTTCTGGTTTTGACCATTTAGTATGACATTGGCTGTTGGTTTTTCATAGATGGCTTCTAGCAGATTGAGATAAAGACCATTTCTTACAAATTTCTGTAGGGTTTTATCATGAATGGGTGTTGAACTTTGAAAAATGCTTTTTCTACATCTACTGAGATGATGATATGGCTTTGTCCTTGACTCTGTTATATGGTGTATTACATTCACTGATTTGCATATGTTGAACCATCCCTGCATCACTGGAATAAATCCTACTTGGTCATAATCTATAAACTTCTTGATGATTTGCTGCACTCTGTTTGCCAGTATCTTGTTGAGCATTTTTGCCTTTATGTTCACTAGAGAGATTGGCCTGTAGTTCTCTTCTTTGGTTGGATCCTTCCCTGGTTTTGGTATCAGGGTAATACTTGCTTCCCAGAATGAGTTTGGGAGTATCCCTTCCCTTTCAATTTCATTAAAGATTTTTCGGAGTAGTGGCATTAGATGTTCTCTAATTTTCTTGTAGAATTCAGCTGTGAATCCATCAGGGCCTGGATATTTCTTTGTTGGTAGGTTTTTAATTAAATCTTCAATTTTGTTGACTAATATTGGTTTATTTAGATTTTTTATACCTTCTTGATTCAGCTTTGGTAACTCATATGTATCTAGGAATCTGTCCATTTCTTCTGTGTTTTCAATCTTAATAGAAGAAAAGTTTTCAAAGTAGGTATAGATGGCCATCTGGATTTCTGCAGGATCTGTTGTGATTTCACCCTTTTTATTCCTAATTGCATGGATTTGACTCTTTCCTTTTTTAAAATAAGGTTGGCTAAGGATTTATCAATTTTATTTAATCTTTTAAAGAACAAACTCTTCCATTCATTAATTCTTTGTATTGTTTTCTTAGTCTCCACTGCATTAATTTCTGCTCTGATCTTTATAATTTCCTTCCTCGTAAGAGTTTTGAGCTTGACTTCTTCTTATTCTAGAAGTCTGAGGTTCAACATTAGATTGTTTGAGTTTGCTTTGTTTTCCTGATGTAAGAGTTCACTGCTATAAATTTCCCTCATTGGACTGCTTTCATTTTGTCCTATCAGTTCTGGTATGTTTGGGCATGATCATTTAATTGTAGAAACTGTCTAATTTGTTCATTAATTTAATCTGTGACCCATTAAAAGTTAAATGAGATGTTATTTAATTTCCATGTGTTTATGTAGTTCTTGTTGTTTCTTTTGCTATTGAGCTCCAGTTTCATTGCACTATAGTCTGATAATATGCATGGAATAATTCCAATTCCTTTATATTTACTTAAGCATATTCTATGGACTAGCATGTGGTTTATTTTGGAGAACATCCCACGAGCAGCTGAGAAGAATGTGTATTCTAATACTGTGGGGTGAAACACTCTGCAGAAATCCACTAAGTCCACTTGTTCGTATGTTTGAATCAGTTCTCATATTTCTTTGTTGATTTTTTGTCTAGTTGATCTATCTGTTTGTCACAATGGGGTATTGAGATCCCCAATTATAGTTGTTAGTGCTTGATTTTTCATGTTCATTAATATTTCTTTTATATAGTTAGATGTGTCAGTATTTGGTGCATATGTATTTATGATTGTTATCTTTTTTTCTTAGAGTTTCCCCTTATTAAGTATGTAGTGAACTTCTTTGCTACCTTTGATCAGTCTTGGCTCAAACTTCATTTTGTCTGCAAATAGGATAGCTACCCTTGCTTTTTTCTGGGTTCCTGTTGCATAAAATATTGTTTTTCATCCTATGATTTTCAGTCTATGAATTTCTTTTTAATTTAAATGTATTCCTATATGCAGCAATTTCTTGAATTTTGCTTCTTGATCCATTCTGTTTCTTTTCATTGGTGAATTGAGACCATTTACATTGATGTTTATAACTGATATATATTGGCTTGTCCTCATCATATTGTTTTTCTGTTGTTGGTTCCTTGTTTTCCCCCTCTATTTCATTGCTTGCCTTGCCTGATGGGTTCTTTCTAGTGGTGTTCTTGGAATTGTGGTATTCATTATCTCTTCCTAAAATATCCTTCAGAACATTTTGTAGAGCTGGTTTGGTGGTCATGAATTTCTTCAGTTGTTTGTCATGAAAGTATCTTATTTCTCCATTATTTCTGAAAGATAGTTTTGCAGGGTACATCAATCTGGATTGGAGGTTGCTTTCTTTCAGAACTTAAAATAACTTCACTGCAAGCTCTCTGTGCCTTAAAGGTTATACACAATAAAAGTTTGATCCAAGTTGAAAGTACAACTGGTGTACAGGGAGTTGGGAGAAGGCCTTGCACCATGTAGTCTTTAAGACCCTCTGTTCCAGTCCTTAGCATCACTAATCACCAGGGGAATAACAATCAAAACTAAAATAAAATACCATTTCACCCCACTGTGACTATGATGAAAAACACTAAATATAACAAGTGCTGGCAAGGATATGGAGTAAAGGGAAGCTTTGCACACTGTGGAATGGAATGTAAATTAACATAGTCATTGTGAAAAGAGTATGGAGCTTCCACAAAACGCTAAAAATTAAAGTAACATATGATCCCAAAATTGCACACCTAAGTTTATATTTAAAAGGAATAAAATCAGTGTGTCGAGACATCTGCATGCCCAATTTCACTGTAACACTCTTCGTAACAGCCGAGAAAGGAAATATGAGTCCATCAACTGATAAAAGGATATATATACATATATATATACATATATATACACATATATATATAATGGAATGATATTCAGTCATAAAAAATAATGAACAAAAACATGGAGGCAACTAGAGATAATTATGTTAAGTGAAATACATCAAGCACAGAAAGATAAGTATCACGCGAACTTACATGTAGAATATAAGATGTTAATACAGAAATTCACAATGGTTATCGGAGACTGGAGGGTGGGGGAGTGAGTAAAAGAGATGGGGAAAATACGATCGATGGGGTTCAGTTGCACGTAGATAGGAGTAAGAAGTTCTAGTGTACTACTGAACCCCAGAGGACTATAAATAGTGATCAGCATTGTATCTCTGAAAAAGCAAGAAAACGGACTTTGACTGTTTTCACCATAAAGAACTGATAAATGATTGAGCAGACAGATATATTTAACTTGATTATACTATGTATACATGTACTAAAACATCACATGGTATTTCATTATGTGTAATTTTTTGTATCAGTTAAAATAAATATAATTTTTAAAAGGGTATAATACACAATGTCTACTTCATAGGCCAAATTGGAAACATGGTTTTGTTTTTCACATGGAGTAAATGTTAAGGTAAAATTTATCAATAATGTCTTCTGAACTATTATTAGTGTAATTCCTTAAGGTACATATTAACAATGATAAATAGATTTTTTAAAGAGATAGGGTCTTGCTGTGTTGTTGTCCAGCCTATCCCTGAACTCTTGGGTTCAAGCAATCCTCCTGCTGGGACTACAGGGGTGCACCACTGACCTGATTTAAACATAATTTTAAGTAAATTAATGTTATTTTGGGGATCCATATGAGTTCAAGTACTTCACCCAGCAAATTTTGAAAAGTAATGTGTGTTCTGCTTTTCCTCACCACTTTTCCTATTAAATGGCTTCAAATCCCATTGGAGATAGAGTGGGTTAATATTTACTGCATGTCTTGATGAGTTGGTAGAAGTACTTTCTTAAAGGAACCCAATCTCTTACAGATAGGCTCTGAAAATCAAGATCCGGATCAGATTTATAGAGTCTTAATTTTCTATTTGTCCAGCTGATAACAGTCTGCTTACTGGCTGATGGTTTCTATTTGTTCCTGGGGATATATGTTAAGCAATAATCTAGTTGCGTTTCTCATCACTCTTAGTCATTACTGCAAATCCTTGCCAGCTAATATTCTCTGGTGACCATCTGGGCTTCTGGACTATTACTTCTATCTATGTTTAAGAGCTAAATGTTACCACCTGGCCTCTTTTATTCTGGAATTTTGAAACATCCTTTGACACTAGAAAACAAAGATTCCTGGCAACATTTTCTAAAATATACTGTGGCTTACAGAAAATAGCCACCTGGTGAATTTCACAAAAACTCCAGAGCTCCCCTTACTGTTGTACTCCTTACTATCTTATTAAGGAAACACCTGGAAGACACCCAAGAAAATACAGCCAGTTAATAGACACTATTTATTCAATGTTCCCACCAAAACTCAAGATGAAATTTAATCCTCACTGTGAAACACTAAGAGGTGGGACCAGATAGGGCCTTTAAGAGATTATTAGGTCATAAAGGCTCTGCCCTCATGCATGGATTAACCCATTTGTGGATTAATAGACTAAGGTGTTATCTCAAGACCAAATCAGTTACAAAAGCACATTTGACTCTATCTTTTGTATGTGCCTTCACTGTGATTCTCTGTGCAACTGAGACACTGCAGAGAGTCCCCATCAGCAAAAAAAAGGCCTCAAACCACTGTGGCTTCTCAACCTTGGACTGCCTACGATCCAGAACTATAAAATGAAAAACTTCAAAGTTTCCCAGAAAACGGAGAATATGCTCTGTAAGAGGATAAACTTCTTTTTATGAAGCATAACCCTCAGGTGAAATTGTTGCATTGTTTCAAGGAAAGTGAGGCTATTCTGCTCTAGCCAAAGATACAGGACTTTTCTCTCAACTAGAAGTACTGAGGGTAATCTGGGGGTTTCAAGTTCTGAGGTGATATTCATAAGAATCGCCATTCAAGGTCTTGAAGTCCCACTCCTTCCCATTAGGCAGTGACTTTGGCATAAAAGAACTGTCACAGCTGAGGTTTCCATTTCACTTGCCCTCAACAAGCTTTATGATTAAATTCTGGGAATGATTTTCAACATTACCTTCCCTATGGTGACATGAGATAAACATCTTTAAATGCTATCATTGAAGGTCTGCTGATGTTCATACCATGGGCTGAGGTGATGAATTACCCTTTCAAGGTTTTATACAGGAAAAAACTTGCCAAGTTTTTAACTTTTATAATTATTATCTGTCATACTTTTCATGTGCTGATATTACATAAACACTAATGCTTCTCCTTAAAGCTGTACACTATCCCAATTGACCACAGGTAAGATTCTGAATAATTACTATATACATCAGGATAACCCCTAGCCCACTTACAATCAGCATCATTGTACTGAGTGCTATCTGATAAGTCATCATTTATAAAAATCTCATGATGAGGATCTGTCATCTAGAGCCACATTCAGTAGCAACCGACTCAGTAGAGATACCTCATCAAGTACTGAGATAAGGACTTGGTTATGCATATTTTCTATAGTCAGTGATCTCAGGCAACCTTGGTGAAAAGTGGAAAATGTATGAAAACTACTAGTCCATTCTGCCTGAAGATTACTCATACTGGCTTTAACTGTCTAACACTTCCTGGTTCCACTTGGGGAGAAATAAGGCACTCTGCAACCAGCAAGGGATTAAAGAGACTCATGACTGATGCAGGATAGTGTCAAATGTACAGAACTGTCCTCTATAACTGTGGTGAAATCATGTGAGCTAAGGGAATTGCCAAGATGCGTTATAAGTACTGGCTACAACATCTCATCCAAACTTTCACCTATTTTTATCATATCTCCCACTTGATTCTCATTGGGGAACACTAGTTTCTATCACAATGATTGTTATCAGAAGGCTGAAGAAAAACTAAACTTCCTTATACTATTACATTGAAAATGAGTCTAATTGAGAGATATGATACATCACAGACTCCAAATATATGTTGCTTCACATTGTAAAATTGAAGAAATTTTACAAAAAGATATGATTTTTTAAGATCTACGTATGTCATTCCTCAAAACTAAATATTTTTTAAAATACTACACTGCCAATTATTTATTTATATTATAGTTTATGTTTCCTTATTTTTTAAAATTGCTATTTTTATTACCAACTGTGTATAAGGGCAAGACTAGACTGAGCGCTATCATCTTCATGGCAATATGAATAATTTGCCCCTTTTAAATGGATAGTCTAATCAGCTGCTCATGCTCTGCCCAGTGTGGCTGGCATTCCCTTCCATGAGCTTACACAAACAAGAATGTTTTCTCAAAATCTTCTCTAATTATACCCATGAAAAACTGGTTGAATATGTGAAAGGAAAGACTAAAACAGATACAGACCTCACCGATTCAATGGCTCACACAAGCTTCACATTACAGACAGTGCGAAGTCAACCTCTGGCAATTTATCAATCACCCTCATTAATTCTTACCAGTTTTCAGATGGTTCCAGTCCAGGTAAGCAAATATTCATGTCTCATGGTTCTCTGCAGGCTCGTGTCTTTTTTTAACTTTTAGCCACTGGTTACCCTGTGATCTCAATTCTCTAATGGCTTCAGAAAAAAACTCAGGAATTTCAGTCTTTCTAAGTGCAAGGGTGGGAACAAGGTTCTTGTCAGCTCTCTACATCCTTGAGGAATTCTGCAAATGCTACTATCATGTTCTTGTTTTTACTGATGCAGTTTCCCCTTCTTTGTATTATCTTCTATACTTGGAAATTTTACCCATTGTTCAAGATCCAGCTAAATAGTCCTTGCTCAAACTTTCCTTATCCTTCCAGAAGGAATTAATCATTCCCTATTTAGTATCCCACTAATAATTACTTCATTCCATTCCATAAATAAATTCATTGAATAATCATATTGTGCTACTGATATAATGGTCCCTAAAGAAATTCACTGTAGCAAAGGATGTAGACAAGCACATTGGTAATACAAAGAAGGAATTAGGAGATAGAAGAAGAAGCAGTATCAGGTAGGGAAGGTTATGTAAAATAACATCAAGATGGACATCTTGACTACATACATAAAGCCAAAGAGTTACCCTGAGAAGAGGGAAGGGTTCATAGACATACCAAATAACTAATAAAATAAACTAATATGTTGTACTTTGTCTAGTACTTCACTGTAAGTCAGAAAAATACTTCAGGCCAAAAAAAGTGTGTTACTTATTTTCCTTAATAGAATTAAGCACTAACTTTATAAATGTTTATTGATATAAATGATTATCTCTACTCCCTAACAGGAACATTTTTTCTAATATAAATATACCATAGCAAATAATCACTTTAAGAATGCTGGCCCTATTCTCTATTACCCAATACTAAAAGTTAAATGAACAAACAAAAAGGTATTGAGTGAAAATCATCTACTATCTATAAAATATTCCTTACAACTTGGCATTTCATTTCCTCCCTTATAAAAATACATAAATAAAACATGTGCAAAATGTATATTTGACACTTAGAACTATGCACTTTCTAGATTTCTTACATATTAATTCTAAATTATATAAGCTAATAAGCTCAAGATTTCAATGAATTAAAATACTATTGTCTCTTTTCTAGAAACAAAAAATATGGTACTGAGTAATGACTATAGATGGTTATATGGGAACATCATTTATGCAAAACTACAGTAAAAATTTCTCTGTTTAAGATCATGGCAGAAACTCATATTTCATTTTTGTCTATAATACTGTAACTATAGTCTACAGAAACTTTTTTCATTGCTTCATATTGTTATCCAATCAACAAAGGGTTTAATCAAGACAAATCACACTGTTTATGACCAGGATCTAGTAGATAATTTGAGAGAGTGGGGAAGGATGGTACAAAATACAAATGTAGGGGTTTTGTTAAAAATTAATTGGAATTTCAAAACAGTAACAGAAAAACATTAAGTGTGATGTGCTTCTAAGCACGGGGCCCTGTGCAAATTCACAGGCCATAAAGTTGGCTCTACTTACTACAACTAAGCTTTAGTCTTATAAAATATCAGAGGCAATCTTCTGTTTTAATACACAGGATTCTAATTTAGTTCCATTGATTTTTAATACCAAAAGACCTTTCTCAATAGGAAGTGCCCTAAAATCATATATGAGTTGACCTCCCTTTTAACTTCATCAAGTATGGATAATATAATGTACATAAAAAAGACAATTTTAAAAATCATTGGTACTTACAATTGGCATTGATCACCTTTTATTCCTTTCGTTGTGCAGAAACATTTTCCTGTGTGCAAATGACAAATATTTGCATGGCCACTGCATGTACAAGCTGTAAGTTCAAAATCAAAATAATATTGAGTATTCTACATCACAAACATATAAAATGTGATCAAAATATGCAGTTAATATTTTAAAATGTATTATAGTAAAAGACACATTGCCATTAATTGCTCTCAAAATATTTCCCCTCACTTCAAACATTTATGTCATCATTCTTGCCACTTTTTAAAATGGGTTTAAAGGAAGAATACAACAGCTTAGTTTCAAAATGTACATCTACAGGGCCAGGGATTTAGCTCAGTGGTTTCACCACCTGCTGCGCAAGTGCAAGGACCCGAGTTTGATCCCCGGTACCAAAAAAAAAAAAAAAAAAATGTACATCTATAATCTCTATGTTTTACTTTAGACAATTTACTTAACCTATTCAGGCTTAGTTTCTTTACCTGCAGAAAAGAAATAATAGTACTTCTCATATATCAAGCACTAAATAGATTCAGCTGTTATATTTAGTATTATTACTACTGGTAATGATAACAAATATTGTTGTATATTACGGTTTTTAAAAGCATGTGTGTTTTGCCCTAAAATCATCTTTTGAGATGATTGAGCTTCTGAGATTATTCTCACTTTTATTACTTCAAAATACTAAATGAAACATTCCACTGGGTAATCGCAACACATGATCAGTTTTATCCATATGAACTCAAGTCTCAATTTTTACTTTATATTATTTTCTCTAAGAATCATGTTCCAGTTATTTAGGACACACTTTATTATGTCCAATATCCATTCAATTAGCAGATTCTAATTTCTATGTGCACAATATCTCTTCCATTAGAACTGTCTTTTTCATTTTGATAATCACCATTCAAATGTCATCCACTTTCTCTTACTGACACCAATACAATCATCTATGAGCTCTCTCTACCTTCATTATTTCTAGGTTACAATTTATTCTCCAAACAAATGACATATTCTAAAGAGACAAGCCTGATTATGTCAGTAGCTCTTTCAAAAATCTTTAGGGAGAACTACTGTGTTCTTGAACACCACCATCTAACTAAACAATTCTAAATATATAAACATATTAAAATGATGAGTCAAATTTTCCAAATGTTCAAATTTTGTTTTTTCTTAAAATATCAGTGTGCTAACATGTTTCTATTTAATGAACAAATGTAAAAAATGACCAGATAATCATACTGATATTTTGACTGAGTGTCCAAGAAAAAAATGGACCCTGTATACCAGAATGAAATACAGTACAAGACCAATCTGAACATTTTCTAAGGAACAGATTAAATCTGTAGTTGCAGATGCTCATCTTCATTTTATTGGACCAGATAGAGTACACAAAGAAATCAGAAAGAGGAAGAGGAAGAAGATTTGGTGAGAATTCTCAGGGGAAAAATTAGTATTATCAACAAAGTCTTCTGTGTCCAAGGGAATGGTTTCTTATCCTCTTACCTAAGCCTGAGAGGGACATCACCTAAGCTCTTTAGAGGGTTTGATGTGAGTTCCTTGGAATCTTGGTGGCGTTTAATAGAGGACTTCTGAATTATTCAGGTGTGAGTAGCTGTGGCTACTGAAAAGAGTTGGAAGGACAGAAGATAGAAAGGGATACTTTTGCAACCTGGAGTTATGTAAAATTCTGACCAAGAGCACCACCAACAAGCATTAGGGAGCTCCAACTGAAGGAGTTGAATGGGAAGCAGGATTGGGAAGGAAGAATAAAGGATAAGACATTCTCATCAAGAGAACTGCCTGCCAGCCAAGTCTTAGAAGGGCTATGTGAGCCCTTCTTACATATGTTCTCAGCTATGTGAGAAAGGATCAGCAGTACCGCTTCTCTCACATACAGCATTTTAACCACAGATGACAGCTGTACTTCCCACAAAAGACTATGCAATTTTTTCCTCCCCACTAGAAAGATGAGAAACAGTTAGCAACTAGGATGTGGCTCAGTGGTAGAGCATGTGTTAGCAGGTACAAGGCCCTGAGTTCAATCTCCTCAAACAACAACAATTAATAGTTACCAGTCTAGTAAAGGAGAAAGGTCCTGAGTTCAAATAGAAAGAGAGAACATTTGGAATAGACAAAGAGAGGAAATGTAGCTTCAACGTAGGTCAGAGCTTTGATTTTCACCTGATCTAGATAATTTTACTTATTTATTTAAACGTGTTTGCAATTTAAATTCTTCAGGATTCCTTATACTAAATAAGAATGAGTCTGGGATTTCATACAAAGTCAGGGAAAAATTTATTCTGCTGAGCACACTCTGAAAATGACAGAGAAAAATATTGTGTTTTCATTACATCCCGTTAATCTTGCTTGTGCCTCCTATCAATTACATATTTGTTAGCAAAAATTTTTTGAGGAAATATCATTCATTATTTCATGAAGGCAAAAAGTTACAGTTGTGATTTTAAATTGTGTATACATTTTATGCTTATAAAGCTGTAACTCAAACAATGATGAATACAAATGAAATGATCTAAAGATAAGATTTATTCCAATGTGATACCACTTGTATCAGTCTGTGTGTAGTGTTTCCTTAACCCATCTCATTACCTCTGACTACCAGAAGTAAATACTAGCATAAATTTATGTTCACAAATTCTTTTTTTAAAATAAGCATGCATAAATCATTTACATTTAATGTTTCATTAGCAACCGAAGATATCTGTAACAAATACTTTAAAATAATGTCATACAAGGACAAAGGAGGATTCCTCATTTTAGAAACAAAAGACCAGCACAAGGCAAAAAGGAGAAGGGCCAGCCTAGTTAGGGCAATGAGAAGGCTGGACCTGGACACACACAAGGTCATACCATGACTTGAGCAGAGGAGGGCCTGATTCCCCTTACAGTGCACCACTCAGAGTAACCTCAGCAGCATCTTCGTGAGTCCTTCCTAAGAAATGACTGAGGTTCAGGTATGGAGGGGAACCTGAGTCCCATTCCTCCTTTCTCCTGGCATACCCAGGGTGCTTGGCATTGGCACCACAAAAACAGCTTCAGCATTCCATGAGGCCCCTGGACAGCATTACACATATCTAGCACCTTGGATAGCACCTTGGTCTTTCCAGTGGTTTATGGTCCAAGGGACTTGCTTTAACTTCCCTAGGATAGTTCCTGCTCTCATAAACTTGTACTTTTCTGTTGACTGCCTTGTCTCTTCTCTGAAGTCCTCCTTGATGGCAGCCTACAACCCAGTTCCAACCCTTAGCCACAAAGATTCACTTACTCCTGGCTTCTCACCTAGACGTTCCTAAGGAGACACTGAATTCTAGAGGACACAACAGAGACACGAGCTTTCTACTGGAATCCTAGAAGTATCCAGAACAGGTTTAAACCAGTGTATGTGATGAATGAGAATGAGCTTTGATCTTCATTTGCCTGAGAAAGATGGTGGCACCTGGGACACCAGCCTAGAACCTGAGTATGAGCCTGGGGACAAGAATGGAGTGGTGGCCAGTGAAGGCCTGTGCAACAGGCTGGGCTGAAGAGTTTATGAGAAATGGGGCAACCTGCGATACACTGAAGATACCACCAAGGACTAGAACATGGCCTCATCCTCACCAATGGCCAAGTCCTGGGGCCAGATATGAACGTTGTGGAAAATTCAAAATTCCAGATTCTGAAGGACTGGTGGGCTGGCAGTGAAAGACAGTACCTCCAGGTGCCTCTACTCAGGATCCTCAGTTGAGGCTCAGTGACCCTGGGGACCCAAATGTCTGGGATGGCTTCAGCTTCTCAAACCACATTGAGAAGATTCTGGAGACAGAGATGCTGCAGAATTACCAATGTAGCAGCCTTGACTCCCTAGAGATGTTGGGGCTTATGGATAAGACAGACAGACAGACTCATCAGTATCAAGGCTGTCCTCACATCCCTCATCTAACATCGTATCTATGATACCCCTGAGCCAGGGACTGCATTGAGCACTGGGGATATAAAGACCTAGGAGAGCATAGGTGTAGCTGAGAGCATCAGGGACCTGGGCAGCCCTCTGCAATATTCCACCTCCATTTGCTGCTCAGAGAACATTTTGAGCTGTCTGTCGACCATATCCAATAGATTCTATGAAGATGGGTCCTGGGACCCAAATGAGAATGACAACAAAAACAGACACAAGCTGCTAAAAGACCACTTACTGACTCAGACTCAAATCTGAACAGCTTAGAGTGACTGGAGCCTGGCACCACAGACCTCCAGGTTAAGGGTACCAGAGAGTTAGTAAAGCTGTTCACTGACTAGCATGCCACCTCTACCACTGTGCAGATTTCCACTGCTGCAATGTAATCCAGAAGCTGAGCAAGAAAGTACCTCCCTATACCATAGAAAGGCTCTCAGGTGACAAAAGGCAGATCTGGCTTCCAGAGCGCTACGCACAAGGCTAAGGAAGACAGTCTAGATCCTGACCACAAGTCAGGAGCTGGCATGAGATATTTAGGACTCACCCTGAGGGAGGCTCAATTCCTGGATCTGTTTCTCCCTCGTGCCTCCTCCACCTTCTGCAGCCTCCATGTTGTTTCTGCAACAGGACCCCTACAATGGCCCCAGCACAGAAATCCAAATTCAGATGGCCTTATGTTTCCCACCAGATTATAAACCTCAAATCTAATGATATCCTTTCAGAAACTGTCATATGGAATATCCCTCCCGTGCTTTTTTTCAATCACTTTGTCTAGAAGTGTCTTGCCATTAGTAATTAATTATATGCAACCTTCTCCAATGTGATAATAATCTTTCCTCAACTTCACTTTGTCCTCTAGTTTTTTTCACATCCAAAATTCTTGGGTTTTTCCTCCTGTGTACCCTCTACCCTCCTTCCTCTTCATACTCAGCTCCTTCAGATGGGCTTTCCCTTTCTTTTCCCTGTTCAGAAATTTCTCTTGCAAAAGATGCTCGTAGTCTTGTGCCTTTGATCTAGTGGCTGCTACCCAAGCCTCACCTTACCTACTATCAGCAGCATGGACACAACTGATCATAGATAAAACCAAAGAAAACTAATATATTGAAACTTAATGCACCTTTAAAAAAGAAAAAAATCATACAAGAATCCCTGACCATGATACAATTAAATCAAAAGCTAATAAATAAAATTGCACCATAAATGCATATGTCTGAATTTAAAAAAAGAAACAAAAACTTCAGGGGAGTATGTTGGTAGATGGTAGAATCAGATTTTCTAGCAAATGATCTATAAACTGAAAAGTCTAAACATTAATGAAAAAACAGTAGACAACAAATAAATAGAAGAATATATGTTGGAAAAAGATATTATTAGAATTCCATACTACTCAATGCGATCTACAGATTCACTGCAATCCCTGTCAATTTCATTTTTCACCAAAATAGAAAAAAATGCTAAATTCATATGGAAACATAAAAGATCCTGAATAGCCAACACAATCTTGAGAAGAAAAAAAAAAACAAAACTGGAGGCATCAGACAACCTGATCTCAGAATATACTACAAAGCTATAGTAATCAACACACCATGGTAATTCGACAAAAATGGCCATGGAGACTACTGGAACAAGATATAGTGTCCAGAAATAAACTCATGTATTTACATTTAATTTTCAAAACAAGTTCCAAGAAAGTATATGCGGGGGGTCTCTAATAAATCATACTCGAAAAACTGGACATCCACAGGAAAAGGTGAACACTCATTTCATACCATAAAAAAAATAAAGTCCAATACATTAAATACTGAAACACAAGACTTGAAGTGGTAACACTATCAGAAGAAAATATAGGAAGAAAAGCTCTACAACATTGGACTGGGCAAAGATTTCTTAGATATGATCCTTAAAGTACAACAAAAGCAAAAATAAGGAAATGGAACAGATTCAAACTAAAAGGCTTCTGTACAGAAAGGAAGCAATAAAGATAAAACCCACAAACTGGGAGAAAATATGTGTAAACTATACATTTAATAAGAGGCTAATATCCAAAACATATGAGGAACTCCTCTCAATAGGATGAAAACAAAGAAGTAAACTTAAAAATGGATAAAGAACTTATAAATCTCACAAAAGAAGACATACAAATGTCAATGAGTATATGAAAAAATGGTTAACATTATTAATTAGAGAAATGCAAATTAAAACAAGAGAAAATACTGCATCATGCTTGTTAGAATAGCTGTCAAGTTTTGATAAAAACAATGTATGATCAATGTTGGCAAGGTATGGAGAAAAGGAGACCCAGGTATACTATTGGTGGGAATGTAAATTAATACAACTATTATAGAAAACTGTATGAAGGTTTCTCAGAAATTTGAAAATTGAATTGGCATGTGATCCAATAACTCCACTACTGGGAAAACACCCAAAGGAACTGAAATCACTATGCAAAAAAAAAAAATATTTTTACTCTCAAATTCATAGTGTTATTCACAGTAGCTACATTTGCAAGCAACCTAGATGTCCATCATCAGGTGAAGAGATAAAGGAAATGTGGTACAGGTATATGTAGTAGGATATTATTCAGCCTTTAAAAAAAATGATTCTGTCATTTGGCTAAACATGATGACATCATGCTAGGTAAAATAGGCCAAATACAGAAAGAAATGTACTACATGACACACTTACATGTCAAATCTTTAAAAGATCAAACAAATATAAGCAGAGTAGAATGGTGGTTACCAGAGACTAGGGGGTGAGGATAATGGAGAAAAAAGACACTTAAGCAAAGAATAAAATTTTCTAGATATACAGGAATAATGATCTTTAATGATCTATTGTATAGAATTGTGACTATATAATGTATATGTCAAATTTACTGAGTAGATTTAAATGTTTTCACCACAAAAAAAATGTAACATGATTTGTTAATTAGCTGGATTTAATATATATATATATCACATTGTACCTCATAAATACCTAATATATACAACTATTATTTATCAATATCAATAAAATGAAATTTTAAAAAGTATTTTGTCACTAGGACAGAACTGTATATCTTCATGAATATTTTTAAACATTAAAGAGAAGAGAAAATAAATCTAAGAAGCACCAAAAGTATAAGTTGATATATATATTAAAAAATAACAGAAGTGAGAAAAATAATATATCCATAATAAAAAATCACCAATAGGCTTCATTACTTGCTCTATCTTACAAAGCAGAACCAACTACAAGCACTTAGAGACATATCTAAGGCCCAATAATTCAAAACAAGTAAAAATAAAAGGACTGAGACTCGCAGAAAGATGGCAGAGTGGTGAACAGCAGAGAAAGAGCCTCTCCCAGATTTGGTGTCCAGAAACTGTAATACAGCAAAGGGAGGAAGAGAAGAAGGAGGGAAGTGAGTCCCCAGGACCCAGGAAGGACCTAAAGTGAGACTTGAGGCCCACAGGGAGAGCAAAGAGATTTCAACAAAGAAGAAGGAAGTGTCAAGTGGTGTTTCCTCCTGAGCCCTGAGTCACTGCGTGGCACGGGCAGATCAAACCTGCTGAGGCTTGCTTGTGATAGCCAACCAGACTCCATCTTGAGCATCAACATCAGCTTGTACCCAAGCTTGGACAAAGTGCTTGTGCTTGGACAAAGCACCCAAAACTCCCGCATCCTGTTTGGCAGTAAACTTGCTGCAGTTGCAGGATGTTTTGTAGCTAACCTAGTGTGTGAAACTTCCTTGTGCCACACCTCCCCACTAACCAGGCATAGTTCTGCTTCTGTAAGATTCCACTTGCTCTCCCCTGAGCCCTCTCCAACTGAAAGCATGATTTAAAAGGAGAAATCAAACTGCTTCCCATTTCCAAGTGAACTTTCTGGGCACTAGCCCCCCTCAGTTGCCGGCTTAATAAACAGGCTCAAATCTGACAGTGTGGTGCATCTCCATTGTTCTAACTCGCTTATCTATAACATGGTAACTACTGGTGACCCCGAGGCCCTCATGGAGAAACATGCCAATGGGACAGAGCAGGGTGCGCTGCGGACCGCAAAGGCTGGTGAGATATTTGGGTGCAGGTACCCCCAGGAGAAGGCAATTGGCAGGTAACCATTTTGGAGAGGGGCTAACGGAGCGTGGAATTCAGAGCAGCTGCAGGCTCCATATAGTGGCTCCAGTGTCAGGGAGAGGATGCTGAGTTAAATCGGTGGGAAATCAAAGAGCTGAGTTCCAGCGGGCAGGAAGCCAGGTTCCTGCTAGCAGGAGGCACACAGAGTGTCTGGAACAAATTGAGTCCCAGCCTAACAGCCAGAGACCAATCTGAATTTTGGTGGAACTGAAGGTACAAACTTGCTGGGTTGATCCACTTCTCCATTGTGGGTCTACAGCTAGATTGCTGGAATTGATCAACATGGATCTGGATTGCCTGCCAACTTTGTCTATTAGTGACAGCAGAGACATGCATTGAAGTGAACTTTTATTTTTGTTTCCTTCCTCTTTTTTGCCTTTTTTTTCGTTTCCTTGTTTTTGTTGTTTTGCTTCATTTTTTTCTTCATCATTCTTGTTTTTGTATGGGTGTGAGCATTGTTTCTGATTTTGTTGTTGGTGTTCTATTCTTTTTTATTTTTTATTTTTAAATTAATTTTATTGGTACATTTTAGGTATACAATATAATGACATTCATCATTGTAAATTTGCACCTTTACATAATCTCTCTTGGTTCTTATTTTCCCCCCTTCCCTTGCCCTCTCTTCAACCCCTCCATCCCTCCCTATTTACAAAGACTTTGTGTCCATTTTTTCATTTTCTCATATTAATTCCATTCCCTTCTGTTCTGTTCTTCTTTTCATGTCTTCCTTCTCTTTTTCCCTCTTGTCTTCTTCACCAGTTTCCCAAAGCTCTTTGAATCTTCCTGTGTCCTCCAGCCTTGCTTCTAATTTCTTTGTCTTCTATTTCTCTGTTTTTGCTCCTGGACACTTTTGAATGTTCTCCCCTGAGAGTAAAATCGCCACACTGAGGGCTTGTTTACTGTATACAATTTTCTGGTTTGCTTTGGATTTTTTTATATAGCTACAAATCTAGTTCATATGGTTAAAGGTGACAAAATTAATAGTTTCCACAGTCTGTCATTTTCTAGGCTGTGTTTGATGCTATTGTTATTGCTGATTGTACTACCTTAGCCAGGTGACACAATTGTTCTGATCAGTTGCTTTTCCTTGTATAAGAAAACTGAGATTGCCTAATGGTCATAAACAATACTAGTGTCAAAGAACCAGGGGCTGGGCCAAGTAGGTAACAACTTCTCATCCCCAATAAATTGAGGAGGTACATCTTGCAACAGACTCAAAACCCAAAGGCTAGCTACATCTACAAGACATATCTGAGAACTAGTTATTTCCTAAGGGTTCCAAATAAATTTACTCACCATAACCAATTTATAAGCATCAACCCAGTTTGAAAAAAATATTTTAATTTTTAAATTGACATATAATAATTGCACATATTTATGTGGTATCATGTAAAATTTTGATGCATGTATACTGTATAATATTCAAGTCAGAATAAGTATATATGCTTCAAACATTCAATAATTTCTTTGTGGTAACATTCAAAATTGTCTCTTCTAGACTTTTAAAAATATATTATTATCTATAGTTATATCAATGTCCTACTCTGCAATCAAACACTAGAATTTACTTCCCTATTTCGCTGTAACTTAGTACCTGTTGACAAACATTTCCGCATCCCTCCAACCCCCTACTTTCCCTAGCCTCTGTTAAACACTATTCTACTGTTGCCTTCTGTAAGATCACCTTTTTAATATTCTGTATATGAGTGAGATAATGTGGTACTTGTTTTTCTGTACCTGACTCATTTCACTTAACATAAGTCCACAGCTCCATCCATGTTGTCATAAATGACAAGATTTCCATATTTTATGGCCAAGTATATTTGACATTTTTAATACACTTATCAGCTGATGGACAGATAGGCTGATTCCATTTCTTGGCTATTGTGATTACTGTTGAAATAAACATGGGAGTGAAGATATCTCTTCCACATGTGATTTCACTTCCTTGAGTATTCTGTTGGATATATACCCAATAACGTACTATTGGATCAAAATGGAAGTTGTGTTTTTTGTATTGTTTTGTTTTTGCAAAAGAAGGGATTGAACTCAGGGCCTCTGCACTAAGCTATATCCTCTGCCTCTTTGTTTAAAGAAAACTTTTTTTAAAATTTTGAGACAGCACCTTTGCTACATCAGTAAAGTATCCAGGTTAGGCTCAAACTTGCAATCCTCCTACCTCACCCTCCCAGAGTGCTGAGATTACAGTTGTGCCCCACCACAGCCACCATAGTGGCTCTATTTTTAATTTTAAAGGACCTTTCATACTGAAATAATCTCATTTCTACAAATGGTAACAACAAAATATTTAGTGTTGCAAGCGTTATTTCTTTTCTGGAATCAAAAAACATAAAAGATAACA
Source organism: Heterocephalus glaber (assembly GCF_053883595.1). Lineage (NCBI taxonomy): Eukaryota > Metazoa > Chordata > Mammalia > Rodentia > Bathyergidae > Heterocephalus > Heterocephalus glaber. Next base: position 68,895,139 of record NW_028258320.1, read on the forward strand.
GGATTTTGTCAGTCGATTGTCAGTGTCATGATTATGACATACAACAGCAAAGACTTTTTAATTACTATTCTCTTGATTACTATTTTAAAAGATTATTCAATTTTTCAAAACATCAATTTTAATCAGGAATGAAGGAAGTGACATCAATAGTAACTTTACAGAAATGAGACAGGGTGAAGGGAGGACAGGGAATGGGGAAAAAATAAGAACCAAGATACAATATGTACAGGTGCAAGTACCCAATGATAAATGCAAACATATTGTATACCTAAAATGTACCAATAAAAGAAATTAAGCAAAAATAAATAAATAAATTGAAAAAGAAATTTTAAAAATCGATTATAATGGAACATTATGAACAACTGTACACCAACAAGTAGATGACAGATAAAATGGGTAAATTCCTAGAAAGATGTAAACTACCAAAGCAGACTCAGGAAAAAAATAGAAAACTTGAAAAGATCAATAAAAACTGGAGATTGAATTAGTAATTTTAAACTGCCCACCAAGAAATACTCAGGCCCAGATGGCCTCACTGGTAAATATTATCAAATATTCAAAGACAGATAATAACAATTGTTCACAAACCGACCCCCCCCCAAAAAATTGTCACAATAAATTTTCTGCAGGTAGCACTGTATTACGCAGACATCAAAGCCAAAAATCACAAGGAAGGAAAACTATAGACCAATAAGCTTTATGAATATATACACAGAAATCCTCAACAAATAATCAAAGTAGATCTAGCAACATATAAAGAGATGACCAAATGGACTTCATCCATGGAGTCACCATGACCAAATGGAGTTCATCCCAGGAATATAAACTTGGTTGAACATTCAAAAATCAATGACTATTATATAATGATACTGAGAAAAAAGAGGCCAATTATAAAAATAAGAATATCTAAATGCAGAAATTCATTTTATAAAATCCACCAGTCTTTCACAATTAAAAATACTCAAAAAACTATAAATCAAAGGAATTTTTGATACCCAATAAAGAAACTTTTAAATAAAAACCACAGCTAATATAGCATAATAGTGAAATACTGAATCATTTCTCACCCTACAATCAACAACACATGAATGTCTGTTCTTGCTACTTATTTTCATCAATGTACTGGATATTCTAACCAAAACAAAACCTAGCCAAATTATCAAGAAAGAAGTAGTTATTACTATTCACAAGTGACACAATATTGTACAAACAAACCCACTAAAAACCATCAGAATAAATTAGTTAAGCAAGGTTACAGGATATAAGATCAATATACAAGTCTACCATACTTTATATGCTAACAATAAACAATAGGAAAAGGAAACTAAAAATTCCATTTACAGTAGTACCAAAAGTAACAAAAGCCTTACAAAATAAGAAAAGAAATACAAAACATTTATGCTGAAATCATAAAACATTTATTGAAAGAAAATTATACACAACATAAATAAATTGAAAGACTCCGTGTTCATGGATAAGAAGAATTAATATTGGTAAGATGATCAATAAATTTGATTAACAGATTAATATAATCACCACCAGAAACCTACTTGGCTTCTCTGTAGACCTGATGACCTGATTCTAAAACACCTACAAAATTACAAGAAAAGTCACATTGCCTAAACAATCTTAAAAAAGAATAAATTTGGAGAATGTAGGCATCTCTACTTCAAACATTACTACAAACACAATAATAAATACATATAAAACTGGCATAAATACAGAATGCATATCGATGGAATAGAATTGAGTTCAGTAATAAACCCCTTATGGAACTAGGACAGGTAAATATGCACACGCAAAAGAATAAAGTTGGACACCTACTTCATAGAATACACAAAAATTCAATCAAAAGGGCTAAGAGACCTAATGTAAGAACTAAAATTATAATGCCTTCAGCAGAAAATAGGAATAAGTCTTTAGAACAGTGATTTACACAGTTGTTTTGACACCAAGAAGGAACACCAAAAAAATAAGAGAAGGAAAAGGAAGGGAAAGAGAAAGAGAAAGGAAAGGGAAGAGAGGGAGAGGATGGGGAAGGAGATGGGAGAGGTGATGGGAGGGGAAGGAAGGGAAGGGAATTGAAGGGAAAACTGCACAACTAAAAGCACCAACAGAGGACCTGAATAGTCACTATTTGAAAAAATATGAAGGACCAATAAGCACAGAAAAATGACAGTCAACATATTGCTCATTGGGGAGATGTAAATATAAACTTTAATTAGATACCACTTGTTACCTACTAGGATGATTATAATAAAAATGTAGACAATAATAAGTGCTTATGAGAATACAGAGAAACTGGAAGCCTTGTGAACTGCTAGTTGAGACATAAACTTGTAAAGCTGCTTTTAAAATAGGTTTGGTAGTCAATCAAAATATTAAATTTAATCCATAATCCAGGATATCTACTTCTACATACATACTCAAGAGAAAATAAAATGTATTTTCACAGTAAAATGTATATATCAGTGTTCATAGCAGCATTATATGTAATTACCACAAAGTAGCAACAGCCCAGATACCCATTAACTGATAAATGGATAGATACAATATGATATATCTACACAACTGAATATTACTAGGCAATGAAAATATGATCTAGTACATGCTAGAACCCAGATCAATTTTTAAAACATTTTACTACATGGAAAATGCAATGACAAAAAAAATCACACATTCCATGATTTCACTTGTACGAAATTTCCAAAATAATGCAAACTATAGAGATGGACAGTAGAACACAAATTTCTAGGACTGAAAGAGCAAGATTGGGAGGCAAAGGAATAAGGAGAGTGACTGCTAATGGATATGGGTTTTTACTGGGGGAAACACATTCTAACGTAAAACTGTACTTATCATTGCATAACTTTGGGAAACACCAAAAATGATTGAATGGTATACTTTGAAATGGTGATTTTTATAGCATATAAATTATATTTAAATAAATATTTTTAAATAATTGGTGTTTATAATACAAAATACTATATAACACTAAGCATCTTGTTCATTGCTTGTATTTATTACCTTTGAAAAATAGATGACTAATAAAGTAAATACACACCTCACATAACACATACAATAAGATTTTAACAAGGAGATTTCTAATCATTTCTTTTACTAGAAGAAATTTAAACATAAATGTTCCTATGAAAAATTATTTGTTCTTCATAAAATTATTAAATAATCCTCCATAATTTTCCTTTCAGTTTGTACCATTAACTGTGAAACACAAGATGTGAGAATTGCAAAAATGAAAGATAATGTGGAGAATTGCAAAGAATACAGGAAACTATTATCAAGTAGTAAAAGGGACACTAGGATACCCTGGGAATATATAACTTATTAAATAATGAATGAATATGTCATGGCATCCTTTAATATTAAACTGCAGTTTCAAATTAATACTGTCTTGCATTCAGAAGTTCACTTTAAAAAGATGCATATTAATATTTTAAAACTTGGATAAACATTTCATTTATTCTCTATGGCAGAACTTGATAATAGTTATGCTTGCAATGTTTCTTAAAAGAATTATCAGTGTATTCTAACTTGAATAATTTCTGAGAAAAATGCATTAAAACACCTTTTATGTGAGCTCATTTTGAGGGAATTTCCTCATGGTATTATATTTCAGAGTAAAATAGCAGAAATGCACTTTAAATTCAATTGTTTAAAATTTATACTTCATGACAGTTTTTAAATTATTCTGTTGTTGTCAGCATTTGAAGCTATCTTTATGCTGAATAAGCACATATGAAATCTTTTGCAGTGGCCTTTTGTTTGGGAAATTTTATATGGTGATGATTTTATAGCCTAGATATACACTAGAGAAACACAATGTGGTCACATGCTATTACTGTCTCCAATAATATAAAGTTGCAATATCAACTTAGAAAGAAACTAAAAAATAAGGATAAAAAGATATTAAACATAATTCAAACAAGTTATATATAAAGAATATACTTTAGACACATGGAACCAAAAAGCAGTCATTGGCAGTACTTGTTTAAAATCACTTTATGTTTTTAAATGCTTTTATTGCTACATCATTACTGTCATATATATATATATATATATATATATATATATACACACACACATATATATATAGTTTCTGGAGGTTAGGTGATCATGTCAATTTAATATCCTTTGTATTATGCAAGCATAATTATACTTGATCAAATAATAGAGATATATTATAGATTATATTTCAAATACAATAAGAATTCCTAATATAAAGATCACATAGTTTAAAATTCTACTCTTCCAAATTGCTAGTACTTGTTTATCTTGTATCAGTCTTGCTGGACTTGTCGCAGGCGAATCTTGAGAAGGCACTAAACCTGAGCTTCATCTCCTCTCTGCTGTGGTCTGGGAGTAATTCTAACTGTTGAGGAAAGTGATAAAGCAAGAGTCATTGATACTTACCATTGTCAGTCTTTCTAGACTTAGTTCCACAGGAGATCCTGAGACAGCCATGGATCTTGGGCTCAGACCCCTTCAGCTACAGTTGGGAAATATCTCTGCCCAACCAGTGACCCACTGGAAGACAAGTCTATCTCACCTCCTAGGAGAAGCTTGCCAGTCCCACAGATCCTAAAATGGCCCTGGATCTAGGCTCTAGCCCCTCTTTGTTCAGTCTGGGAACAAAGCCCTCCTGGGTACCTGACAGGATAAATACTTATCACTAACCCACTGATGTTAGCCCCACTGTAAATCTTGCAATAGCCCTATGATTAAGCTCCAATACCACTCAACTGTAGTCTGAGAGCTCATCTACCTCCCTGTGAGTCTTCCAGGACAAAAACACATTTATTACCTGAGACACAGGTCTGAAGAATGTGGTCACAAATGCAGGCACTGAAGCAGCCTTGTGACTTGGTTCCAGTCTGTCTTAGATATAAACTGAGAAAATACTGCTTACCCAAAGACCTAACACTGTTTATTCAAAGAACCTACACCTACTAGACTTCCTGAGATCTAGCAAGAGTCCCTCAGGAACCTAGAAGAAGCCACATTAGTCCTCATGTATGGCAATAAGCCCACTGCAGAACTCAAAATGGATCCTCATACCAGCATCAGCCTTAAAAACCAAGGTGCCAGAAAGAAGCAAGTCTTTCCAGGAAACAGAGTATCTACCCCTGCTAGTCTAACCCTGTTAGACACCACATCCTATGAGACCCACCAAACCCTACTATAAAGACAAATTGCTATGCTCCAAACTGTTAAAAGCAAATTGTCAAAAACAAATGGAGAAAAAATTAAAAAATTTTTAAAAACGGAGAATCTACAAGGCAACAAGAGATAAGAAAATCATCATATGTAAGGGAACCTCCATGAGCCCATCAGTGGGTTTCCTAACAGAAATCTTGCAAGACACGAAGCAGTGAGATTTATGCCTTTAAATTACTGAAAGAAAAAACTGCCAACAAAATATATTATACCCAGTGAAGCTGTCTTTCATAAATGAGATAAAGACATTCTAAAATGAAAGGTAAGGGGGTTCATTATTATAAAATCTGATTTATAAGAAATGATGAAGATAGTTATTAGGGTTCAAATGAAAGGATGATAAATAACAACATGAAAAAATAAGAAAATATTCATTGAAAATGGTAAATATATAATCTACTTCAGAATATTCAATTACAGGAATAGTGGTGTACAAATCATTTTAACTCTAATACAAAAGTTTAAATTTGTACTGATAGAGCCATAATAATTTGTTAAAAGATGCACAATATAAAAAGCTGTAACTATGATATTAATATTATGTAGTATAGAGTTAGGAAAGAAAATGTAGTTCTTCCACATTATTGAACTCAAGTTGCTATTAGCTTAAGTTAAAATATTAATTATCAAATGTTTTATGTGAACTCACTGGCAAATATGAACGAAAAAAGCATACAACCACAAAAATACAAGACTTTATTAAGAAAAACAGCAAGACTGGAGAAAAGCAACAAAAGAACTAGAAAATATTAAACAACAAAATGGCATTAGTACATCCTTACCTGTAAGTAATTACTGTATTATATATTTAGATGAATCACATTCTTTAACCAAAACACATAGAGCGGCAGAATAAAGAAAGACAGCAAGGTTCCACAATATACTGCTTATAAGAGACTCATTTTAATGTTCAGGACACACAGAGAAGGAAAAAGGATAGAAAAAGATATTCCATGCAAACAGTTACCAAATGATATCATGGATGGCTATACTAATATTAAACAAAATAGATTTTAAGACAAACACTACCAATAACACAAAGATAGTCATTATATAATGACAGAGGGCAATTAATTAAATGGATATAATAATTGTAACTATATACAAACCAACATTAGAGCATCTACATATAATAGTAAATATGAATAGATGTGAAAAACAGATAAACTTAAAAACAGTAATAGTAGAAAACTTCAGTTTCTCACTTTCAATCACAGAGTGATCATTCCAACAGAAAATCAGTAAAGACACACTGAACTGTAACTACACTTTATATCAAACAAACCTAACAGGCAACTACAGAACATTCCATCCGACAGCAACAGAATAGAGGTTATTCTGAAACACATGCAGAATATTCTCCAGGATATGTGTTAGGCCACAAACAAATTCTAATAAACTTAAGAAAATTTAATTCAAATTAAGCATCTTTTCTGACCACAGTGTTAGGAAAGTAGAAATCAATAACTAAAGGAAAATTGAAACATCCACAAATATTTAAAAATTGAAACATCCACAAATATGTAAAAATGCCATTAAACTACAATAATAATTCAAAGAGAAGTTTAAACATACATTAAGACAACTAAAATTAGAAACACATGAACAATAATTATAGGATGCAGCAAGACAATTTAAGGAAGGAAAATTACAGCAATAAACACTTGCTTTAAAAAAAGAAATCAAGGGCTGGGGATTTAGCTCAGTGGTTTCGCCGCCTGCTGCACAAGCACAAGGACCCGAGTTCAATCCCCAGTACCAAAAAAAAAAAAAAAAATCAAGTGAATAATAGAGCTTTATACCTCAAGGAAAATGAAAAAAAGAAGCAAGTACAGTCCAAAGTTACCAGAAAGAAAGAAATGATAAACAATAAAGCAGAAAGAAAAAAGTAATATGAGAAAGACAGCAAAAAAAAGAACAATGAAAGTTAAGAGTTGGTCCTTTAAAAAATAAAAATTTGGAAAACTTTAGCTAGACTAACGAAAAAATGAGAAGAATCAAATAAAAACTGAAAAAGAAAGACATTACATCTGATACAATGGATCAAAAGATATTAGATGAATATTTAGATACCTACATATTGAATAATCTACAAGAAACTGATAAAATCCTCCATACATACAACCCAAGACTGATTCACAGAAATAGACAAAGTACAACATTCTTTCCATGACAAAAATTCTCTCAAATTATGTGGGGAACTTTCAGTGAAAATGTTAGTACAGCCATTTTGGAAAACCTATAGAGGTTCATTAAAAAGTAAAAACAGAAGGACCAGGGATTTAGCTCAGTGGTGCTGCCACCTGTCTTGCAAGCACAAGGTCCTGAGTTCGATTACCAGTACCAAAAAAAAAAAGTAAAAATAGAACTGCCATATAATTTAGCTATCCCACTTCTACTTATATATATAAAAGAAATGAAATCAACATACTAAAGAGATATCTGCACGCCTGTATTAATTCTGCTACTATTCACAATAGCTCATAAGACATTGTGTTATGTGGAAAACACTAGACACCAAAAGACAAGTACTGCATGTTCTCTCATACATGGGAGCTAAAGCATCAACTTGTAAGTGAGCACTTCAGGGGATAAACAATGGGAAATTTTGAACAGTATGCATTGTATGCATATATTAATACATCACACTGAAGCCCATTAATATGTATACTTAATTTTACTTCTGTTAAACAAAATTGAATTAAATAATTTTTAAAAATTACATATCATATCATGCCATTTAGAATGGCTATCAAGGAAAAGACAAGAAATTGCAAATGCTTGTGAGGATGTGGAGAGATAAGGAGTTTTATACACTGTTAATGGGAATATAAATTATTGAAAATAGTATGGAGATTCCTCAAAAGACTAAAGTTAGAACTACCATGTGATCCAGCAATTATATTCCTGGGTATATTCCCAAATTAGATTAAATTTTCACACCAAAAAAACACCTTAGGCCTTAAGATTATTGCAGGACAATTCACATTAGCCAAAATATGGAATCAACACAGATAAATAAACCCAGATACCACATTAATGGATTTAAAAAGTGGCATATTTATACAATGGAATACTACTCAACAAAAGAAAGAATAAAATTCTGTCATTTGTAACAACATGGATGGAACTGATAAACATCATGTTGAATGAAACAAGCCAAAGACAAATACCAAATGTGCTCACTCATAGAGGGAAATAAATAAGTCAGACTTGTAGCAGTATGAAATGGAATTGTGTACACTGTAGACAGGGAAAGGTATGGAGGGGGAAAAATAGAAAGAAATTAAGAGACTTTTAGGGATTGGGAAGGATGCTAGGAAAGGAGAGGAAGGAGGGGGCATGATCCTGGAAGAAGGAGGATGAATGGACATGACAGATGTATAATGTGTACGTGTATAGAAATATCACAATTAACTCCATTAATTTGTACAATTACTATATATTAAAATGTAACTCAAATTAAAATGAATTAATTTTTTTTAAATTAGGTAGGCAGTGAAAGAGGACAGACTACAAGCAGCCAGAACTCATAAGTCACTCCAAGATATTCACCCAAACAAAGTGGCAATTGTGTGAGGAGATTGAGAAACTGTAGGAAATCACTGAATGGCAACTTCAGTGAGCTGGCAACTGGTGAAACCCTAAATGTTTGTATTGAGGAAGATAAGTAACAGAAGCAGTGTGTTCTGGCCCTAACAATAATGAGAGCCCAGTGGGGGAAGAGAACATGAAAGAGAAACCTCAGCCTACTCTTAGGAATGCTGACCTTGCTAATACTGCCCAGAGATACAGCGTAAGCAGACAGATGTTCTGAACTCAGTCAACTGAAGGGGACAGAAGTAATAATTCCCAGATTTTCCCTCCAGAGTTAGACAGGATTCGGTCATGGAGTCATCTAAAATAGCTCCCCTGCTCCCTGCCTTAGAAGAACATGCAGAAGATGGATTGGGCAGAACTGAGGTGGGAAGCCTTCTTAACTAAATCAGTCAGCCTCCATAGGTAGCAAGAGAGAACAGAAAACCTACCATTTATCTTATATTTCCAGAAAGAACTACAACATTAGGCCAAGGAGACAATGAGCACCCGCCCTACAAGTGAGCTTAGGCCCTGGAGAATGGTGACTGACATGAAAAAACTAAAATCACAAGATTGGGTGAAACATCCCCAATATTTGGCTCATGGTGAGAACAGGAGATAGAAGATACGCAAGTTAGGCAAAGGCCTGAGTAACAGTAAATTAAATAAACTGAGTAAACTAAAGCCTAGGACCTAGATGAGCTGGAGAGAAACCTCGGAAAATTAAAGCACAAAGAACAAAGGACAAGTCCCTGAGTGAATCAGAAAAAGCTTCAAAGAGCTGGAATGCAAAGAATAAACATGTAATACAGCTTGCTTTCTGGACATCAAAACTCTGGCAACAGCAACAGTGACAACTGGTTATCTGAATTCTCCCACATTCCCCAGGACTTTTCTCACGCCGAAGCCTGCATAAAAGTCTCTGGACTTGAACATCTACAACGTCCTTGTTTTGCAGCCCCTCCCTCCTGCTTGCTGTGTCCTGTCAGCATCAGTCCTCTTCATTCTCAGGACAAGAACCCAGAGGGAGGGAACTGGTTACAATGGAAAACCTAACTCTAGGCTGGAAAAGTCTCAGAGCTAACAGAGGGTGCAAAACTCATACAGCAACAAGCACAATCAGCTAGGCCAAGGAAAAGGCCAAAAATGAAAAGGATAGAGGGCTGGGATTTAGCTCAGTGGTTCTGCCGCCTGCCTCACAAGTGTGAGGTCCTGAGTTCGATCCCTGGTACAAAAAAAAAAAAGAGTTCTTTCTGAAAAGGATAGAAAGTGGGAAACTGTGGTGGTTTGAATATTGTTCCAGGAAAAGAGTTCAGCCACATAGTGTTTTCTGGTGTATTTTGCAAGCCACTTTTAAAGGAGACCACCCAGTAACAGAGGTATAGCTGTAGGAACCCGCTGAAGACTAGGTGCCTGTGGCTTCTAAACCCAACACAGTCCCTGCACACCTGACCCCTCTTCTCTGCTCGGAGGCAGTGAGAGTAAATACAGCAGGGCACAAACCGGTCAGTCTTCCCCGCAAGAGGATGTCAGGTTATTTATGGAGTTCTGGTCCATGATCCAGACCCGTACATGGACTACTTGAGTGAGAGATTTGGCAGACAGCTGGGGTTTCTTCAGTGCCCTCATTTGCAGGAATGGAGAGATTAAGTTGGTGAGTATGGACCAGCCCTGCTCCTGGCAGAACCCCTACATACTCATCTAAAACTTCAGTGGGGTAGAGTTCACCCTTCAGACTAAATTAAATGACTGGTCCTCCTTAGACATGTAACTGGCAAGGCAAAATAAACTTTTATTCCTGGGGGTTTTTTTTTTGATACCGGAGATCGAACTCGGGTCCTTGCGCTTGTGAGGCAGGCAGCAGAACCACTGAGCTAAATCCCCGGCCCAAAATGAACTTTTAAGTTAGATGTTTTTTCTATTAGGGAAAAGTGGCTTCTCCTTTTAGAGATAAGCAGCTTCTCCAAACTTCCTCCTGTTCAGTGCACTGACTCCTCTTCTTCTCAGCCTGGATGAAGTGACAGACTATGTAGATGCTGGCCCCAGGGTGTCAAAACCAGTTTCCTTTCTATAGGAAAAGGAGAGAGGAGGAGAGGGCTGGAAGGACAAAGCAAGCCTGTGGATGTAATTGTTCCCTTGTATTCCCCCTGCCCATTTCTGTTGCTTCCTATAAGAGGCTCTAACATATCTGTGGTGATCTGAAGAAAATAGCCCCCTGCATCTCCTCATAACTAGCTTTGAATAAAGCCTTTTTCCTTTGCACCAAAATGAATGGCCTTATTTGAGGAAGGAGATTACAGCTGGGGCAAAACAGACAAACTGAGTGAAGTATATCAAAGGTTATAAAAGCCAGAGCACATGCACAAAACACAAGATTCAAAATGACCCCATGGCTCCTGTGCACTGTGTATGAACCTAATCAGAAAGCAATATTTTCTAGCCCTCATTTGAATCTAGTACTGTTTGCATGACCAATCAGAAAAGTGCTAATTTTACTTCTTCATTTACATTTTGTGAAAAATCAAGCAATTTAAATCCCTTCTTTGCTAAGAACAATCACTCCCTACTTCTGATTATCTATCTTTTATTTTGTTCTTTATTTTTACCCTGGGTTTCTCATTTATATGTCCATCGACAGATAAATGGATAAAGAAAATGTGGTATTTACACACCATGGAGTCCTACTCTGCTATAAAGAAGGATAGGCTTCAGTCACTTGTAGGAAAATGGATACACCTTGAGACCAGTAATATTTTTCAGACCAGACAGGAAGTTAAGACCAACTGCAGAAGAAATATTTTCTTCTTCTCTACTCTTCCCATTTTGTGTTTTTGCTTGCTTATTGCGGGCACAAGACAGACAATGAGAGCTACTAGGCCATCTACCACTTAAAGCTTCCCATGACGGGATAACCTGGTCGTGGAACAGACCATTTTAGGCTCTGCCAAGTGCAAGAAAACTTCCATGCCTTGAGTAGATTTAATGTGTGTATGACTTAAAGTTTAGTATGTCTCTTTTTGTTCTCACACTTTTGTTCTTCCAAATACTTTATTCAGCTTTCTCATTCTTTTGGGGAGAACAGCTTTCAGCAACTTGGTCTCCTGCTTTCATAATGCTCACCATAGTCAAAGTCTCATCTGGGCTTTTCCCCCTCAATAGTCTTTTATCTTCAGCTGTCCTTAGTGAGCCACTTGCTTAAGTTTCTAAAATCTCAGGGGGTCATCTCATTTCCTAAAACCCTCTGGAGCCATCCAAATTCACCTGTCTGCCACAATTCCCAACTGTCCTCATGGACACCAGGAAATCTCACCCTTATCTATAAGTTATGGTCTCCACTTTTAGGGAACACGTAGGCCTCCTCCCTTATTCCTTCTAAAATTGAGCAAATCCCTCCCTGTTCCTTCTAACAAAATATTCAGGATATTTAGGAACATGTGCCTGAAGGCCTGAGTGCAACAAAGACAACAGATAATAAAGGTAAACTCAACATACTTGGAGTGTGTGGAAGTAGAGCTGGAATATTTTCATCAACAGAGAATGACTCAACCTTTGCACTTGGACATTTCCAAGGCTTTTTCTTAAATGCTGAGGAATAGGCTTCTGTCTCTACTAACTTAAAAAAATTGTCAAAGTATTTGATTATGGGGACAAATAGGAGGGATATTGCTTCTCAAGTAGTTAGATGGAACAAGTAGGGACCCCAAGCTGGTCGTTAATAAGTCATAGTGAGCCACAGACTATGGGAAGGTCTAAAGAAAAAAGGGAAGCACTGGTGTCACTCACTGCACAAGAGACATTTGGGAGGTAACGTGAGCTTCTAAAGGGACACCCCTGAGCTCAGTGAGTCTCCATCCTTCTGCAGGGATGACCTTAGATGGACCCCAGACCTACTCTTCTCTCTCCTCCCCATACACCCCAGGAAGCACAAGGAAGCACCCGGGCCATTGCAGCAACCTCACCATTAGGCTGTATCTTTAAGAACAGCAAATGATTTCACTCTGAAAATCTGAAAAAAAAAAAAAAGGCAACTTATCTTCTACTGCAATATTGTTTGGCACCAGTATGACCTACGACATGATGACACCTGGGTACTGAGTAGAAGCCTAAATTACAATACTATTCTTCAGCTAGATCTTTTCTGCAAAAGACTAGAAAATTGGTCTGAAATCCATTCTGTTCAGGCTTTATGGCTCTTTATCAGAAACCATCCATCTTCAAAGGCCCAACAGATACGGTCCTTTAGAAGCATCCCCCAAACAGAAGATCGATATCATGGATGATCCCCTCCTTAGATTCCAAACTGTCTCTCAGGGGGATATGGGTCTCCCCAACCTGTTTAATGAAGGAAATCATACTGAGAGCTCTCATAAGTGTCCTACTTACACTGCTCAGGCCAGTAAATCCGTCCTACCATCTTCAAGTGACTCAGAAGCTCCATCAGCAGCCAGCCCCCCAGAGAGACCCAGCACTCCCCAGGCCCTTCCTCATGCTCCTCACACAGCTTTAAGCCTCACGGGACATATCTGGAGCAGAGTTCCCTACACTTCTAACTCATATCTCATCCTACCCCTAGTAGAGGACCCAGGAGGAGACTACTTCAGTCCAGGTTTTATTTTAAGTGGCAAATATTCAATGATGCAAAGAATTCAGGCTGATTTTCAGAAGGTCCTGGTAGGTTTGCAGATAGATTTCAATTTTCAACTCTTGCTTTTGAACTCCTATGGTAATAAGAAAGATTAGGGTGTGGCAAAGCTGGCTGGGGAAGTAGGCATGACCCGTTAATTACAAAATCCCAGGATACATAGGCAGAACAATTCCCAAAGCCGTGCACATGGACCTCTCATGAGAACTCCAGCAGGTTTTTGATAGCATGGCCTAGACCTGGTATCAGCCTGAGGAATGGATGATACAAAGACAGTCCACACTGGATTTTTGCTACTGTGTTCCCTCACCATCATGCTGTAGGGTGCACTTCTTTTCCTACTTTTACCTGGCCCAAATTGGGTCTACAGAGCCTGTTTTTTTGTTTGTTTGTTTCTGTTTTATTTTTCAGGTATCAGGAATTGAACTCAGGACCTTCTGCTTCCCAGGCAGGCACGGTACCACTGAGCTAAATCCTCCGCCCAATAGAACCCGTTTCTTTTCCTACCTTTAATAAAACTGCTACTGATTGTGCACATCCTGACCCATTCTTTGCTCAGGACAGAAAGAACCTAGAAACTACTTCCAGAAGGAGACTCCAGCACCCCAAAACCTGGCAGCAGTCAGATGTCCAGTTGGACTTGGCCACTTGCTGCACCCAAGATTAAAAAAAAAAAAAAATCCACCAGGCTTTGCAGTGCAGGGCTATAATCTCAGAACTGAGGAAGTGGAGGCAGGTGGATCACTGTGAATTCAAGGCCAGCCAGGGCTATACAGTGAGTCACTATCTCAAACAAACAAACCAAAAAGAATCCTAGTACAGGCTAGGGGATATGTGGATTAACAATATGCTCTATAAAGAGAAAGGAATTGCCCCAGTGAGGTTACTGTTCCTCTGACAGAACCAAATTGGAACTATAATACTTGGGATTAAACATGAGATATAAAATTATGCCTCCTCTTATCATAAGAATAAAAAGAGACATTAGGAAACCCATTAATTATGTAAAGGTGAGAGAGGAGCAAAGTACACAGAGCAAAGAGGAAAATCCAGCTGTCTTTCATAGCTGATTAGAACCTTTCTGTAAATATAAAAGCTTAGATCCATCTTTCAAGCAGGGACAGGCACTAATGAAACAGCTTTTCACTAGTCAGGCAGCCCCACATATTAGGCACAAATTAAAAGAGCTGCAGATGAGTCCCCCAGCCCCTTTCACCCAGTGCTAGACACAGTCTTTCCTGTGTTAAACAATCAGGATATGGAAAGGGCAAAAAGGAGAGGAATCAAGAACAAAGGTAGGCCAAAATTATGGCTATCACAATTGGTGTGCTTTAAGAATACCCAAGTCATCCAAGGAAAAACTCGGCCGAGCCAAAAAAGAATCCCCACAGACTCTGTCATTCAGTTTTAAATGCAAGGAAACTGGACAATGGGCACACCACTATCTAGGCCACCACCAAGGCGTGCTCCATGTGTCAGGTGGCTAGTGTGACTGATCAGTGGAAAAGGAGGATTGTCTGTCCCTACTCCCAGAGAGGGTCTAGACCAGCCAAACCCTCACTCCTGCCCTGCCAAAGAGGTCTCATAGGCCTGGGGCAAACTGCAATGCTCCTATCCAGGGACATCTCCAACTCCTGAAAGGTGCCCCAGGTGACCCTGGACATCATGGGTAAGTAAATTCAGTTCCTTACAGATACCAACATGGAATACTCTGTGTCAGCTCCCTTCTCTGGAAAACCTCTTCTAGATCTATAACCCTAACTGAGGTTGAGGAGAGTCCAAGTCAGAGTTTCTTTACTCCTGCTTTGATGCATCAATTTAAAGATTAAATGTTCAACCATGGCTTTTTAATTGTGCCATGGTATCCCATCCCTTACTAAGAAGAGATTTACATTTTTTTTTTACTTTTTTTTTTGGTACTGAGGATCGAACTAGGGACCTTGCACTTATGAGGCAGGCGGTGGAACCACTGAGCTAAATCCCTGGCCCAAGAAGAGATTTACTATTAAATTTGGGGATTATTTTCCAATTCCAGCAAAGGCTTTAAGAATACAGTATCATCTCCATTTTGCATGGAGACTACAATCCTTCGTAAAGGTCAAAAGGACCAACCAAATCCTAAAGTGAATTCTGGCAAAACCTTGCCAGTATCTCTCACAAGAATTCAAAATCCCCCCATTTGGGCTAACTATGAGTCCATTTGAGATGCTACATGGGAGATGTTTTCTGTCTTCTAATATGGTAGCCCAGGGACCACAATGCTCTTATATTATCTTATTAATATGAGCCAAGTACAACAATCGATCCAGTAAATTGGAACAAAGTCCTGCTAGCTCTTGGCCCAGACTGACCACCTAGTGTCTGTCCTGGAGACAAAGGGCTCATTAAAACTTGGAAAGAAGGAATTCCTGAAGACCAATTAAAACCAACATGGAAGGTTCCTTTTCAGTGATCCTTGCCATTCCCACTGCAATAAAAGTGGTAAAAACAGATAGCTGGATTCACCTATCTGGAAGAAATTCAGCCCTACCTGAACCACCTGAGGCAAAAGACCACCTAAAAGAAGAAAGCTACTCCTGTGAAACTCTGGAATATCTGAGGCTCCTCTTCAAAAAGCAAGACTGGTACTGCTTCAGATGCAGATAAGTAGAGTCATTAATGACCTCTGATCCACTACAATTTAAATGGGCACCTGTTTTGGGAGTCCTATTTTTGGTAGGATCCATAATTTGGGTAATTCTGCTAGAGTTGTTAGGCTTTTGGTAGTTTATCTAATATTCTTTTCACCATGCTCTCCTATCCACAGAGAGCATGAGAATAAAACTCATTAGTAAACTTCCCCCACATAATAGCATGGAGAAAAATCTTTCTAATTACTGAATCAGTCATAGTCCACCTTTTAAGATTGATCAGAAAATATTTTGACCTATTCTTCAAGATGCCTCAATGTTCTTTAACCTTCCCTTCTTAAATCACTGGGTTCCTGTCTCTCTTGGGACCACTCATGGTCATCTTGCTCCTTCTCATATTTGATCCCTGCCTTCTCAGCCTAATAGTAAAATCTGTCCATTCAAGGTTTCAAAAGATCCACCTTCAGATTGTTATAAGCCACTCAGGTTTATAAGGTTAGGTTCATTTGCCAGGTGCTGAACAAATTAATAGAGGTGATATATTTTGCTATAAAGAAAAAAAAGTATTTATTCAAAGCTAATTCCAAGGACATGGAGGGGCCTATTTGACTCTAATCACCATCTCACTGTACAGATGGGCAAGGGTCTTTTGTAATAAGGAACAGAGGGGAGGGGGAACACAGAGATAATGCAGATCTCCACACTGCTTGCTCACTTTCAGACATCTTTAGCTCATCCTCTTTTTTCTAGTGAAATAGAAATCAGGCTCTAGCTCCTGGGGCTAGTGGCATCTGCATATTCTGTCTCTTCTTTTGGAATGAGGAGAGAAGGGAGTGTTGGCTATGTGTTCAGCAAGAGGAAGTTTGGAGAAGTTGCTTATCTCTAAAAGACAAAAATCTAACCTTTAAAATTCTGTTTTGCAGTATTAGTTACAAGATGATGATCCAGATTACAGGCCATGACTTTCCAGACAAAGTCACCAAGCTTTCTCTCATTGAACAGGCAACTCAACAACTGCTGGCACGTAGGTACTACTTGTTTTCTCATTGTCTTCTGAGAAGGCATTCCTCTATCCAATAACCTTTTGATTTGATCAGCAGTGAGCAAAGGAACCTGACCGTATGGACCTAAGTAGCCCGTAACAGTTTTGATGTAGCTAGCCTCCTGAGAGGAATATGTCTTCAGGATTCCTGTTGGAGAGGCAGCAGGCACTTCAGAAAAATCTACCTGTATATCTCATAGGTAGCTGAACTCATGATTGGGACTCCAGGGACATTCAAAGAGCTGCCTGTTAGGTAGGAGGTTAGGGCTGGGCAAACCAGGTAAACAAGTAGGAAAAGTACATCAGTTATGGAAACCCAGGCCACATGCACATGGGATCAAAGATGACTACAGTTCCTGAACACTGTACATGGGACCAATCAGAAATGTGCCATTCTTAAGTAATCATTTATATCTCATGCAAAAGCAAGTGAGCCTTTGATTGGACAGTGTAAATCTGTTGCCAGAATCTAAGTATTTTTAAATAATATGTTTCTGAATTAGTTTGTTTAAAGGGGATTTTGGGGGGGTCTATTTTCTTTTTTCTTTTTTTGTACCAGGAATCAAACTCAGGGCCTCACACTTGCCAGGCAGGCGCTGCTCCACTGAGTTACATCCCTGGCTTCTGAATTCACTTTTTCAACTAGTTAATTGGAGTAGCAGTGGACCTTATATGGAAACCTTCAACAGGAAATTGAAATATAAGTTATAAATTGTCTAGTAAAATAGACATGCTGTTTACTAAGTATATAATTAAATGCTATATAATTCCTTTATAGCTAAAATACAATTTGATTATTATAAAATCAATAAATTTGACAAGATAAAGAAAAGAAAGATAAAAAGTACAGATAAACTTTCATGTGACTAACAGAAAAGCAAATATCTGCAACTATGTCATTGGTACAGAAAAAATGGACCTTTGAGAGAACAGGCATTTCTTCTTAAATAATATAATAAAGAGGATTTTAATATGCTTATGAAATATTTACAGAAATTATTTACATTGATGCTTTCCTACACCTGCTCTAGGCATTTCTAATATATAATTAACTTCTCAATCATCACTAATTAGTGTTCTCATTATTTAGGCAATGGAAAACTGTGTATCCAAATTGGCATTTAGAAAAGAAAAATATCAAAGTAAAATCAAATGCATGATTAGAATTTTGTAGGTTAACCTTCAATCTTCTGTACTATACTAAATAAATATTTCATGTTTTAGAATACGAGAAGTATGTGCCACTGTAAATTTATCTTTTAGTTTTCATCATAGGCCTGTAATTTCAAACCACTAGAATTCCATAGCCATTTTAGATTAGGATGAGCTATTTTTATTGTTAAATTGAATTATAAAGTTTTAAACCACTTTTTAAAGAGCCGAACAGTTCCAAGTTCTCATAATATAAAACTTTATATAATATATAAGGTAGTTAAGCATCACAACACATGAAATTAAAAATATTGATTTCTTAGAGAACATAATTGTTTCTGTAAGTATTCTACTTGTAGGTCTAAATCACTGTTTTCAAAATTCCGTAAGAGGTATATTATTGAACTTGTTCATGAAAAGGGGTACGCAAAGTGACACACTTCAATGTCAAAACACTGTAAACCAGAGTTTCTATTTTATGGGTGTATTATATAACATCAGCTCTAAAGGGCCTAAAAATCATATCCAAATGTGAAAAAATTTTGTGAAAATAAAAAGTAGGAAAGAGAGCTTTTAAAAGGGCATACATTTGGTAAAAGGTACTTGTTATGGTTTGGGTCTGGATGTCCCCCCAAAGCCTCATTTGGTCAGAGGTGGCTGAATCTGGAATGTGTGATGCTGGGATTGAGAGTGTGTGATTACTAAACCACTACATGTGAGTGGGTGCTTTAGCACCACCCTAACCCCAGTAGTCTGAATGGGATAAAAGAGGCAGAAGGACACTGTTAATGTTGCTTGTTGCCTTTGCTACCTTGTATGCGCCATGTTGTTTCTCCTCTGCGATGCTTGTTTGTCATCCTGGCCTAGGAGCCAGCAGACTATGGACTGAAACCTCTATGAACTGTAAGCCAAATAAACCCCTTCCCCTTCAACTTTGGATATCAGGTATTTTGTTTTAGCAATGAGAGAAAAGTAACTAACACAGTACTTAAGTAAACTGTGGCAAATTTCCCCACTGCTCAAAAGTTCAGTGAGTTTGTTGTTAGCAGTTTCAGGACAATCAGTACTTAAAATTTTTTTCTTTTTAAAGGGCATCTAGTGTGGAGCTGGAAGCGCAGTTCAGTGGTATACTGCTTGTCTAGTATGAAGAAGATCCTGAGTTTGATAGCCAAAATGACAAAATAAAAAGCATCTATCAGAAAAAAGGACTAAGTTGTAATTCCTAATATTCCACAATCAAGCCATTCTAAAATACTTAATGCCAAGCCAAAATTTTCATGTTCTCAATTCTCTTTTTGTTTGAAATTCATTTTATGAAAACAAAGGGGATAAAGAGAATTGGAAAACATGAAGTAGATTTTAAGAAAAATAGCTTAGTATACTGTGCATCTGAAGTTAGAGGAACACTTCTACCAAGGAAAACAAAGGATTTCAAAAATTAGTATAGCAAGAAGACTAAAAATACTATAGAAGCTATGCAATGGGGATTTTTTTTATTATTCAGTTGAAGAAACATACATTTGCATGACTTAAAAAGATTTTGCTTTACTTAACATGGTTTACCTTGTATAAAAGATGTTATTCTTTTATAACATCTCTAAGAGGTTCTTTGAGCACAGCATAACTTCACGGCGCTCCTAAATATTTACATACATTTATATAATTGTTTGTCCTATTATATTTTTATTAGCAAATGTTTGTAGTACAAAATGATTACATTTATCATGGGGAATTGGTACAGGTATATAACACACCTTATTCCTCTTGTCATCTGCCATGCCTCTAACCCCTCCCTGCTCTTTCCAATTCTTGGTCTCCATCACATCTGCAAGAGCTCTATTTCCATTTTTTCCCTCAATTCACTTATACTTGTTTATTTAGTAGCCTCTCTTTGGAATATTTAAAATGTCAGGTTGGCTTTTCTCTGCCATATAGATGCATAGTCAGAGAATACAAATTTTTAATGTTGTTGTGTCAACACAATAAATAGAACTAAGACTGCCATGTCGAACGATTTTCATTTATCTGCAGATTTAGATTATTAAGGTCAATGCTCCCAGTTTGAGAGAATTAAATGTCATTTATTTTAAGAAATGCTCATGTTCATTTGGTTTTAAACTTTGCTTCTATAAACACATGAGAAGAGTTTAAAATGAAAAAAAAAATCCTCATCCCAATATTAAAAATGTTAATTTATCCCTATTTTTACTACTTTGGAGTCTAAAAGAATATTGTGTCATACTATACATTGTTTATTAACATATTGAATACTTTTATAGAAGCTAGCTATGGGGAGAGATTTATAGTGTGCCAAAAAGAAAGTTTTGGTAATAAGTTTTGCTAATAAGAACAAAGATATAAATAGAACTCACTATGTTGAAAGAACACTTTTTTTACCTGAAGCAAAAATAAAAATATCAAATCAGTTGTAAAAGGAAAATACAGAGAAATTAAATCAAATAAAAATTCTATTCTAGATCCTAAAGAATAATAGAATGAAATAAAAAGAAATAAATTAATATATAAAAGAAGTTTATTAAGACCAATTACAAATCCAACGTTAAAGGAAGGAACTTATTCATAATACAAATAAAATCCATCAAACTTTTTATAATAAACTTAGCCAAAAAGACCAAGACCTAGACGAAGAAAACTATTAGCCATGTAAGACTGTAATTTATATATTTCATTATTTGGAGAAATATTTTTCTTATAGTACATTTGAAAGCAAATAATTAAACACATGCTGATACCACAATATTTTTATGACTAATAATAGTACAGCTTAGTTGTTTAATATTAAGAGCAAATTATACTGAAAAACATGAAACTAATAATAATCAGGTAAAATTGAAGCTTGTAAATTGCCCTCAACTCTCACAGACCTACTGAATGCACTCCTCTATGAGACTTTCTCCATCAGAATTAACCTCTGCCCCTAATTCTTTCATTTTCTTGGTAACATAAATGTAGTATCCCTTGTTCTTAGCACGGTATATTGCACTTTGTAAGCATTCAACCACTGTGTATTTCAAGGATAATCTTTCAATGCAAAATACCATAATTTTTAACATATTAAGCTGTTCTATTTAAAGCTATTTACAGAAAATTTCATTAGTCTTTCCCTACAATTTATGTCATATTAGAGATAATACAACAAAAATAATACTATTAAAACATCTGAGTCACACATTTTTATTAATATGCCCAACTTGTTTATGTTATGAATGGTAATAATAACATCACAATAATAGCTATCACTGGGATGTTAACATTTCCCAGAAGCACACATTACTTCATATATAAAATATCTTAAGATTCATTATAACACTATAAATTAGATTACTTACATATTGTAGTTGAGGAAACAAAGATACTAAAACGTTAAATAATTTAACCAATGTGACAGCATTATCAGGATATGGAATCAAACAGCATGATTCCAAAGCCAATACCAATACTGTATTCTTCCATATGTGTGTGTGTGTGTGTGTGTGTGTGTGTATAGAGAATCATACATATATAGGTAATCATACATATATATAATAAAGCACTTCTAACAGTTAATTATTATAGACTAACCATACAGGCCATGTCTAAAAACATTCCAAAGAAAACCCACAAATATAGTTATATAATATTGACCACAATGTTAAATTGGCTTTATTGGGTTGAATTTTTAAAGTATGTAGAACTGTAACATATTTAAAGCCTTATTATTCAAATATCAATCTATTTCCTTCTTTTCCTTAATATTTCCAAGGACTCTGATTTTAACAAATCTATTTTCTAGTAAAAAATGAGCTTTTCTCAATAAGGTGAACTTAAATGACAAGAAAGGTAATAAATTTATACCTTCTGTTTTTATAAATTGTTTAGGTAAGTAATTAATGAGGCCCTAAAAAATAAAAATGACTTTTACATATCATAGCTCGACAAAAAAGTCAGAGACAGCAAAATATTATCTTGCTAACTTTAGGAAATATGGAAACTAATGGGAATTATTTAAAGTTTCATAAAACTACCAGAGAATATGCAACAGTAAGATAGGCATTTACCTTTCATTCCATTTAATTTTCCACTGCATTGACCCTCAGCTTGCCAGATGTGGAATGTCAGTAACAAAAATTAATGTGGAGTAACAGAACTACTCTTAAACTACAAGAAAAGGATCATCCCCAAAGGGAAATATATTTCTAAAAGCTTCTGCCTAGCAGAATGATAAAACCTACTATACTAACTAAAGCATTTTATAGATAAAGGCATCCAAATGTTCCTTTTTCCAATGTGGGCAAAAAACCTAAAATCATGAGGTTTCATATGACAATGGATTCTTAGATACAATATCAAAAATAAAAGCAGCAAAAGAAAAATAAGATGAACTGGGTTTCATCAAAACTGAAAACCTGCTAGGCATGTAGCTCAGTGGCACTGCACTGGCCTGGCAAGTGCAAGGTCCTGATTTCAATCCCTAGTACCAAGGGGGGGAAAAAAATTGAAAACCTTTATGTTTTAAAAGTCACTATCAAGAAAGTAAAAGTAGAAGCTACAGAAAAAAAAATTTTTGAAAACCATGTATCTGATAAAGGCCTAACTTTCAGAATTTATAAAGTACTCTTACAATCCAAAATCAAAAGCAGAACAAAATCCATTTTTAAAATAAGCAAAACTGACATTTCTTCAAAGATGTTCCACAAACATCAATGAGTACAAGAAAAGACACAAGGACTCAATAGTGTTTTTCACCCATATTCACAGCAGCAATATTCACAACTGCCAAAAGGTAGAAATAAAGTGTTGCAATAGATAGAAAAAAATGTGATTACAATAGCATCCAAAAAACTGAAATACCTAGGAATCAACCTAATGAAAGAAATCAAAGACCTCTTCTCTGAAAACTATGGCACTCTGAAAAGAGAGATTGAAGATGATATCAGAAAATGGATGGACATCCCCTGCTCCTGGGTAGGAAGGATTAATATAGAAATGGCCATACTTCCAAAACTGCTATATAGATTTAATGCAATTCCAATTGAGATCCCAGCAGCATACTTCATGGACCTTGAGAAAACAATCCAAAAATTCATTTGGAACTAGAAGAGACCCAAAATAGCAAAAGCAATTCTAGGTAACAGAGACATGGCAGGGGGTATCACAATCCCCAACCTGCAACTCTATTACAAAGCTACTGTGATAAAAACAGCATGGTCCTGGCAAAGAAACAGACCTGAGGACCAGTGGAACAGATTAGAAGATGCACAAACAACACCAGTCACACTCAGCCATCTCATCTTCGACAAAGGAGCCAAACACCCTCACTGAAGGAAAGATAGCCTCTTTAATAAATGGTGCTGGAAAAATTGGGCTTCAACTTGCCAAAGATTAAAACTAGACCTATATCTCTCACCATGCACTAAACTAAAATCAAAATGGATTAAGGATCTAAATATTAAAATAGAAACTCTGAACCAGTTGGAACAGAGGTTAGGTAGAACCCTTGAAGACATTGGTGTAGGAAAAGATTTTATGAACAAAACCTCAGTTGCCCGTGAACTAGCATAAACAATCAACAAGTGGGATCTCTTCTTATTAAAAGGCTTCTGCACAGCAAGAGAAACCACCAGCAGTGTGAAGAGACAACCCACAATGTGGGAAAAAATCTTCACCTGCTCTTCCTCAGACGAAGGTCTACTATCTCGAATCTAAAAAGAACTTAAAAAGATCAGACCTCCCAAATTTAAAGACCCAATCCAAAAATGGGCATCTGAAATGAACAGACATTTCTCAGACAAAGAAGTAGAAATAGCAAATAAATACATGAAAAAATGTTCAACACCACTGGTCATTTGAGAGATGTAAATGAAAACAACGCTGAGATTCTACTTCACTCCAGAAAGAATGGCTCCTATCATGAAGTCAACCAATAACAAATGCTGGCGGGGCTGTGGGGAAGGAGGAACCCTACTCCACTGCTGGTGGGAGTGTAGACTGGTGTAACCACTGTGGAAATCAGTATGGAGACACCTCAAAGAACTAGGACTGGAAGTCCCATTTGACCCCACTATTCCACTGCTGGGGATCTTCCCCAAAGAATTAAAAGAATCATACCACAGTGATATATGTGTGCCCATGTTCATAGCAGCACAGTTTGTGATAGCTAAAACTTGGAAACAGCCCAAAGGCCCATCAACTGGAGACTGGATAAAGAAAATGTGGGGTTTTTTTATAAAATGGAGTACTACTCAGCCATAAAAAATGAGAAATTAGAGACATTTATAGCTAAGTGGATGCACATTGAGGTGATACTCTTAAGTGAAATAAATAGGACACACATGTATAAATACCAAATAGTTTCTCTGGTGTGAGAAACTGAAAGTGTAAATAAGGACTAAAATGTATAATAGGTAATGTGAAATCGGAAGAAAAGGGGCAAAGGGGAAGGAAGTGGGAGGGCTAGAGGAAAGGATAGAAGGGAATGGGGTTAATATGAGAAAATGGAAAAATAGGAACAAAATCTGTGTAAATAGGGAGGAATGGAGGAGTTGAAGGGAGGGATGGGCAAGGGTGAAAAATAAGAACCAAGAGAGACTATGTAAAGGTGCAAATTTCCAATGATGAATGTCATTATATTGTATACCTAAAATGTACCAATGATTAGAATGAATAATCGATAATGCAAAATAGGAAGAAAAGGTCCAAAAGGGTAGGGGTAGTGGGAGGGGCAGGGGAAAGGAAAGAAGGGAAAGGAAAAATGATGAGAAGTGGAAAAAATGGAAATAAAGTCTTTGTAAACAGGGAAGGGTGGAGGGGGTGAAGGGAAGGTCTAGGAATGGGGAGAAAATAAGAACCAAGATGCATTATGTAAAGATACAATTCCCAGTGAGAAATGTAATTGTGTTGTTTACCTACAATGTACCAATAAAAGAATTTAATTAAAAAAAAAGAACCAAGATATATCATGTACACGTACAAGCACCCAATGATAAATGTAAACGTATTGTATACCTACAATATACCAATAAAAGAATTTAAGCAAAAAAAAAAGCATAGTTAACCCCCCCAAAAAAAGAAAAGAATGTGATTATATCTAGATAGATAGATAGATAGATAGATATTACAGCCTTAAAAAGGAAGCACATTATAAATATTCTAAAGATATTATACTAAGAGAAGTAAACCAAGACCAAAACTGTATGATTCCACCTACAGGAGGTACTTAGAGTAGTCAGAATCACAAAGACATTAAGTAGAATGGTGGTAGCCAGAGGTTGGGGTGGGGCAATTGAATAATGAGCACAAAGTTTTAGTTTTGCAAGATGAGAAAAGTTTTTGAGCCGGATAGTGATGATGGCTGCAAACACTGTAAAGGCACTTAATGTCATTAAACTATACACTTAAACAATGGGTAAACCAGGTGTGGTGGCACAAGCCTGTAATCCCAGCTACTTGGGAGCCTAAAACAGAAAGATCACAAGTTCAAGGCTGACCTGAGCAACTTAGTGAGACCCTGACTATAGCGAAAAATAAAAAGGGCTGGTGATGTAGCTTAGTACATGGGTTCAAACTCCCCCCATCTCCAAAGAGGTTAAAATAATAAATTTCATGTGATATATACTTTACCACAATTTTTTAAAAAATTGTTTTTTACAAGCAAAGGACTTGAATAGATATTTCCTCATGGAAATATATGTCAATAAACACATAAAAGAGATTCAATATCATTTAATTATTAGGGAAATATAAATCAAAACAACAACAAAATATCACTTCATACCCACTAGGATAGCTAAAAATTTTTCTCCAGAGTGAAGATCTGGAGAAATTGGAAACATCTGCATTCCTTTTAGGAATATAAAATGGTGCAAGCCCTGGCTGCTAAGGAAAACAATTCAGCAATTCCTTAAAAAGACAGAATTACACATGACCCAGAAATTCCACTCATAGGTATATTCACAAAAGAATTGATCAGACGCATTCAAAGACTAGCACAATAATATTTACAGCAGCACTATTCACAATAACCAAAAGGTTAAAAAAATCTAAACATTCATGAATGAGTAAATAATAGTGGTATACAAATACAAAGGATATTATTCAGTCATAAAAATAAGTATGCTGATACATGCTATAAGGAGAACAAACATTAAAAATGTTATACTGAGAGAAGTCAGGCACAAGAGGATATGTATATTCTATGATTCCATTTATATAAAATACCCAGCTAAATGGATGCACATTGAGGCCATACTCTTAAGTGAAATAAGTAGGATACACCTATTCATGTAAATACTGAATTGTTTCTCTGATGTGAGAAATTGAAAGTGTAAATGAGGACCAAAGTGTATAACAGATAATGTGAAATAGGAACAAAGGGTCCAAAGGGAAAGGGAAAGTGGCAGGGGGGAAGAAAGGAAAGAAAAAAATATGAGAAGAGGAGAAAACAGAAACAAAGTCTTTGTAAATAGGGAGGGGTGGAGGGGTGGAAGAGAGGGCAGTGGAATGGGGAAAAAAGAAGAACCAGGATACATCATGTACAGGTACAAGTTCCCAATGATGAATGTGATCATTATGTATACCTAAAATGTAACCAATAAACTTAATTGATTAAAAAGTACATCAATAAAATAAAATACACTTTTCCTCCAGTTAAATTCTTGGCTCAGTGGTTAAAAAAAATGGTTACAAAATCTTTGGTCATTTTACTAAATAAACATAAAATAATAAAATACAATTCCTCTACTAGGTGGGCTATAAATTTCGTGAATTCTACTGCACCCATACCAACTATGCTTTGAATATTCACTGGACACGGCCCTAAGCTGTGACTTTTAGCTAGGATCTACTGAACCATCCCTGTCCATATTAATGGAATGCCTGCAGTGAGTGAAGAGCATTCAGTGAGTGAATCTGACTTAATTCTTCCTTACTAGCTGTATGATCTTAGATATTTCACTTAATTGCTTGTGCACTTGTTTCCATAAGCATAACAGAGAAAAAAGTAACATTTGCCATAGAGTTGTAAGTTAATATGAAGTAATGAATATAAAGTACAGTGCCTAAAACATAGAAAATGATAAATATCAGCCAATTTATCTATATTGGAGCTTCAAGTGAGTCAGAGCATTCCATGTCACAGACTTCCTTTCACCTGTCCTCAGCTAGCACGAAACCTACTATTGCCTTTGCAAATTTAACTCAAAGACTGAATCAGTTTGTTGTTACCCTCTGTGTCACACCTGAGTGCATATTACAGTTACCCAGAAACCCAAAAAGAACAGATGCTCAAGATTCAGCCTATAATCTTAACTCAGATACTGATTTAATTGTTTTAGGGAGTGACCCATACATCTATTATTTTTTAAAGTTAGTAATAAAAATGTATCAAGATCAGGCCCAGTCTACTCCCTCTTTACAATTTCTTTTTATAGCTAACAGCTGTAGTTTTTCCTGAGGATTCTATACAGGCAATCTCCATTTAAAGAAAGAAGACAAAACAAATTGAAATGGCAAGGTCCATCCTAGAGATAAAAAAGGATAAAGATAAAATTCCACTTTAAATGGAAATTTAAAAGGTCAAATATTCTTTAAAAGTAGAAGAAAGAATCAGTAGGATGGAGAAGACAGGAAAGTGAAGTTTAGTGAATGAAAATGTGACAATTATACTAGCACAGTGCTCTTTGCATGTGCTCCAACTCCTTAGGCAATATTACAGATGATTTCATTTGATCGCTACAACAATCCAATGAAGTACTATCATTGTGTCTGTTACATATGCGGAAAATGAAGCACTAAGGTGTTAATTACTAAAGGTCATACATTGAAACAGTGAAGATTTGAAATTTTAGCCCAAGATTGATCCCAAGCCCTCCCTCCCAACTTTTTTAGACATGGTCTTGCTATGCAATTCGGGCTGGCCTTGAACTCACTATGTAGCCCAGGATGGCCTCAAACTCATGGCAATCCTCCTGCCTCAGCCTCATGAGTGCTGGGATTCCAAACCCATTTTCTTAAACATTGTGATATAGTCACTCTGTACAAAAATATACATTTCATTATGTGAGACATATACCTATAATCCTTAATTATTTCCCATTTCAAAAGTCAATACAATTACCTATTGTTACAAAACGAACTACCAGCAGTGATTATCTCTGAACAGTGAGATTATAAGTAATTTTATTTGTATGCATTTGATGAGTTTCCTATAATACATATGTGTTCATTTTTAATTTTAAAAGTAATATTTTAAAATCAGACATATCACAGATTTTTTATACTTTATATAGTCTCTAACAAATTTATATTACTTTCTAAAAATGTTGAAACTGAAAAGAAACATTTTTCTTTAATAATACATAATCTCCACAAAAGGCACCTCTTTGTGAATTTTCTTTCAATATATTTTCAATATATTTAATATATTTTCTTTCAATATATTTAGGAAAAATATATTGACGCAAAAGAGAAATATTTACCTGTACATTGTCCTCCATTGGTTGGATCTCCATAATAACCTGGCATGCAGTCTTGACACTGTTTACCCGTGGTGAGGTTTTTACACTGTTCACATACATTATTATTGATGCAAGTGCTATGTCCATTACATTGGCAATCTAAAGAAAACAGTAAAAACCATTATAAATATCTACATAGCAACAGAAGCAATAATAGCTATCAAGAAAGAATTTATTATAAAAATCTAGATCCTAGCAAAGTCCAAAGAACACTTCACAAGTTTTTTTTTAATGCATAACATATATATATCAAACTACTAATGCAAGACAATATATACAATAAATTGTGTGGTAAAATTTTATCTTAACCTCTATAAACTTTATAAAAGCAGAAGACAGAAATAATATGAAATGTAAAAAATTATAGCTAATCAGGGAAATATTTTTTAAAGATTCATATGAATGGCATGGCTATTAAGTTACATAAAAAACTGAATATAGCTTTGATAAAGAATGTCAAATGTGGCAAAATATATTTGTGCTTAATAACAAAGGATCAATAAATGTAGAAAATTCTGTGGCAATAAATATTAACTTCACAAAACTAAATTAGCTAGATGTAGTGGAGCATGCCTGTAACCCAGAGCACTGAGAAGCTGAGAAAGGGGCGCTGCAAGTCCAGTATCCACCTGGACAGTTTAAAGACTTAGTGAGGCCCCATCTCAAAGTACAAAAGAAAACAGAGCTGGGATGTGGCTCAGTGTAAAGGTCCTGGGTTCGATCCCTATCACCACTATAAATGAATACACACATACATACATAAACAGTAAAATGAATAAAAATAGAACTTTTAAATTAATTTGTATAAATGTATACAGTATCTTCTTTGGACAAGAACATTTTGAAGTTTAACTGAAATTCTATTCTAACTTGAAGTAAACGGAATCAGATTTAAAGTAGAGTGGAGCCTTAACTTGTGAACTCAAATTAGATTGGGAGGGCTGGTTGTAACTCAAGTTGGTCAGTTGAAGGCTCAGGCTCGTCTACACAGCCTTCAAAGTCTCTCTCCTGTATCCAGGCAGATCTCAGTGTCCTTAGAGAGACATCAGCCCAGGATTTCTCAATTAACCCCACACAGGAAAGGATGTTATAATGTTTCTTCCTTCTTTAAGGATTAAATCTGCATCAGAGCATCTGGAAGCACAAGCGACCAGCATTCAGCTCATAGCTCAATACTTTGGTTTTAAGTTAAAACTAAAATTCCAGTCATAACCCAAGTTGTTTGTATGTTAGATGGGCCACAACTTCAGGATCCACTTGTATAAGCTCTTTTTTGTGTCTTCAGACTTTAATATGTTTTCATATTAATATTACAGAAGTATCAAAAAATTTCAGACCATCTATAAAGTTCATATATGAAGACACATGCTTTAAATGCCTGTGTGAAGCACTGACTAGTTCAGTAACTGCTTGCCTAGATAGATATCATCATCCTTATCACCCTTATAAGCATCATTATTATTATTACAATGAAGATAGCAGCCAGCATCTCATTGAGCTCTCTCTCACTCTATGCAATATGGGAAAGCCAATATTTAGCCAGTGTCAGTTTGTGATTGGTGTCTATTCTCATTGGTCAGAGTACATTTTGCATCAATTTTTTAAAGACTGTAAATACATGCCCAGAGAGAGTAGCAAGCAGTACACATGAATTATTTGACACCAAGAACAATGCTGTGGGGAAGCTACTATTTTAAGTACCATTTCTAAGATGAAGAAGCCTAGGTTAAGTAATTGCCCAAAGTCCACAGCTAATCAGATAAAGAAACAAATATGTATTTGGGAATTCTAAGCCAGAAAATAAAACATTAAATACCATATGCAACTGCCACACTTGTACGGAGTACATTTGAAAATGAGATGGATTTGGCAAGACAGCATCATAGGGTTATCAACATAAATTAACTTCAAAGAAACACACACGCAAAAAGATTAAAATCAAATAACTGTATTTTACAGAGGTATTCAGAAATATAATTTTATCTAAACAGTACAGAAATGACATGAACTCATCATAGAAATGTGTTAATCATCATCTTTTTTATGAAATTGAGAAAAATTATAATGTAGTTTTAAAAACTGCATTATATTATGATACACCTAGAAGAAAATTTGATTAAAAGGGAAGTGTTCATGATAAATTAAACAGGGATAGAAACCATTATATTTTGAATAATGAAAATTTTGTTTTGAAATATAAATATTTAAATGCTTATCAACTTTCAAAAAGTTAACGATAGTATCAGTTTACTAAGATCACATTTAAACAGCAGATTCATATCATCTTTAT
Organism: Heterocephalus glaber; assembly: GCF_053883595.1. Classification (NCBI taxonomy): domain Eukaryota; kingdom Metazoa; phylum Chordata; class Mammalia; order Rodentia; family Bathyergidae; genus Heterocephalus; species Heterocephalus glaber. The sequence continues at coordinate 68,926,223 of NW_028258320.1, forward strand.
ATGCAATAATGCTGTTATTAAAATTTTTAATCTTTAAGTATTATGCTTAATAGGTTAAGATATTGTTTCACAGCAAATTTATTATGTGGTACCAGTAATTAATTTACTCAGGAAAAATGAAAAATTTTATTGAGTGCCAAGTACATATAAGGCATTACTTGAAGATATAAACCAAGAACTGGGTTTCTCTATGTATAGTACTTCATGAAATTTCTGGCAAATGAAGGATTCACTGGTGGGAGGTGCATTAAATTTTGAATAAGAGGGTTGAATTCAGCTCTCACAACTAAAATCCTTCTCGTAGATTAACACTGAAATAAGGAAATTTGCCAGTAGCAACAAAAATATAGTCATGGTACAGCTACACAAAAAAAACTAGACAGTAGTAATCTATATTATCTCTTAAAATTAAAAGAAGACCCCTGGTATAATACCACTCAAACTTTCCTTCCTGAGAGAGATTTTGAAGACAAGGATTGCCAGGCCAGGATTTAGCTCAATGTTTCTGCCGCCTGCCTCACAAGCACAAGGTCCCAAGTTCAATCTCCGGTACCAAAAAAAAAAAAAAGATAAGGATAGCCACAGGTTAGCCAAAAGGCACATCACTGGGTTATACATCCATACAGGTACTGGAAAGTGTGACCCAAGGGTATTCAATAAAGTGGATATATCAAGCAGAAAGCTGGTATAATTTAGATTTAACTGCAGGAAAAATTTATAGCAAAAGAAAAAGATTGATCATTGTCATACCCTACAACTAGTATGGTATCAACGGCAAAGGAGAAAGAATGTTATAAAAAGCTATACCCACACATAACAACAATATGAAACATAGATAAGGACAAAATAGACTATGACTGTTTTATTCTTTGCCATAAGAATGTTTACCAATAGTCAATTATTATTATAATTAGCTTACATCTAATAATTTTCCAGGTTACACTGTTACTGCAATCTAGCTAAAGAACATTTAAAAAATAAAGAAAAGCTATCTATTCTATTTTGTTTAAATTTTAAAACCAGCCCAGATAACTTCTCATTTATGGATACACAAACAGAAAAAAATGAAACATAATGACATACTTAAAAAAAATAAAATGACAAATCTAGCATTTGATACGCAAAAAAGAAACATAGTTTTTAAATTTGTCCATTCTAAAGCAGATGTGCAACATTTTAAAATATCTTCTTGACAACCTCAATAAACTTCAAAAATACATATATAGAAATTCAATGAAAAACTACCCAAAATATTTTCAATACATAGCCTATCTTAAAGAAAAAGAATTATCAGGTGCTAACATGAAGCAGAGATTCAAAACAAGAATGGTAAAGAAAGGTTTGAATAAGCATTAAAATTATACTATTTATGGGATAAATAAGTAAGCAACCACTAGCAAATATAGATTTCACAATCTAGCAAGGGTATGAGATAAAATTGCTGGCATCCTTAAGAAAGGGAGCTAAATTAAACCATGTTCATAAAGTGAATTCATCAACTGCAATAACTAGCTCTGAAAAAGGTACTAAAACAGGTCATAAGCCCAAGAAGAAAACAACCAAAATACACTGGTATATGTGTATGACATGAAAAAGGCACATACAAGAACTTAAAGCCTCAGCCAGATATTATGTGTTGGACTGAAATTTACATTGTCCATATAGAAACTCCAAAATCAAGCATTAATATAGTATTTTGTCCACCCTTCAGGAAGAAAAGTATTACACACTTAAAAAAACAGATGCACATGGCCCCTGATATAGTGGCACAATTTAGGCACATAAATATTCTGCAAAATAGGGACTGGGGATTTGTTTTTCCTGTAAAGGACTAGATAGTAAATATTTAGACTCTGCAAGCCATATAGTCTCTGCCATAGCTACTCCTTTCTGCCACTTGTATACAATATACATCTGAGCACAGCTATATACAAAAATAAAACTTTCTTTAAACAATTGGGAAATAGACCAGATTTGGCCTCCAGGCATTGGTTTGCCAACGTGACATGATAAAAAAAAAACAAAACATTAAATTAAATCTCACAATGAAAAATTACAACAAACCACAAAGAAGAATCAGAAAAAATGAGAGAAATAATAAAAATAAGAAATGACACACAACCACTTAAAGAAAAAATAGAAGATAAAAATGCTCAAATAATTAAAGATAGAAAATACTTTAAAGAAATTTAAAGAAGTAAAGGAAGGTATAGTGATATCAAATAAAGCATATCAACAGATATAAAAATAATTAAGAATAAAAGAAAAGTTAAAATACAAAAATAGTAAATACAATAGACAGATTCAACAATAGATTTGAACTGGCAGAGGAAAAATTACCAAGCTTAAAGATACATAAATAGAGATTATGTAATCTAAAGTACAGAAGGAAAAAGATTGGAAAGAAGTAAACAGAGCTTTGGAAAAATGTGGAATTAACATATGTGTAAAGGAAATGCTGAAAAGAGATAAAGAGGCTAAATATTTAAAGAAACAATTTCTTTTAACTCCCCAAATTTGACAAAATATTTTAAATGTGATAAACACAGATATTCATAAACAGATACACTGTGATAAAAATAATGAAGGCCAAAGACAAGGAGAAAATTTTGAATTCAGCCAGAAAATAAAACTACTATTATTTTCAAAAATAAAATGCACGGGGTGATGATATTTTCAGAGTTCTCAAAAACTCAACTGAGAGTCCTCTGTTCAGCAAAGTTATGATTTAAAAACAAACTGAAGGGCTGGGGATTTAGCTCAGTGGTTCCACCGCCTGTCTCGCAAGTGCAAGATTCCGAGTTCAATCCCCAGTACCAAAAAAATACATAAATAAAAATAAATACATTGAAGTCAGTTGTGGTGGCAGATAGGCATCTGCATCTGCCATCCCAGCTATAACCCCAGCTGCTTAGGACACTGAAGTCCATCACTTAAGCCCATGAATTGAAAGCCAATCTATGCAACATAATGAAACCCAATGGAGAGAGCGAGAAGTAGTGATAGAGAGGAAGAGATGGAGAGATAAAGATAGAGCAAGAGAGGGATAGGGACAAAGAGCAAGAGAGAAACTGAAATGAAATAATGGCATTCTCAAGTACACAAAAATGGACAGAATTCATTGCTAATGTCCACTTCTCAAGAAATACTAAAGAAAGAATGACCTATCTGTAGGTCAGGGTATCTGAAAAACTGAAAGCTAGTGAGGTGTTTGAAAGGACACTGGCAGGATGGAGAGGAAGTTGAAAACAGGAGCATGATGACTGGGGATTAGGGACCCAGATCTGAGTGCCGAGAAGACTGTGGATCCGGTGCTGTGTGAGCAGACAGACTGAGAACGGTGAGACCCTGAGAGAGAGGAAACCAAACAGGCCCTGGAATAGGCACTTACCCACTATTCCTCAGAAACACAAGGACTGTTTCTGCCCAAGGGACATACTGTTCACTGCTCATGTTCCACCTTCAGGTGGCCTCATGGAAGCCCCTACATCCCACTGCCCAGGGGCTGCTGAATGTAGCAGGACCTGAAGTGGTTAGGGAGCTAGAGAGAGATGCCCTAGCCAGAGGAAGTTCAGTGTCACACTTGGCAAAAGGCTTACAGAAAGAGACTACAGAGAAAGCTACAGGGTTAGCCTTTTGAAGCAAAGAAAGAGGGGAACAAGAGGGTCCTGGTGGAAATTGGCAAAAACTGGGTACTAAGCCAATCACACTGCATCAGCCCTCCTTGAATTACCTGTGTAAATTGTACATTAAGACAGTGGCAAAGACCTACATGTAGCCACACATAGCACTTGATGTGGGGAGGTGGGCTTAGAGGTATATCCAGATCAATAAGCCTCCTCATTCATCGGCAGGAGCTGGGCGGATCACAGAGGATACCAACTCAGAGGACTGTAATAGCAGGCAGTGCACTGTGGACTGGAAAGAACTGTGGAGAATTAACTTGTAGATATAGTAATGGTCTGATGAGGGCAGGTGAAGAGGAACAATGGCAGCCTCCAAAGTCCATCCAAGTTCCCCCTATGAGTCAAAGCTTCCCAGACTCACTAGTTGAACTCAGAATACAACATGAATAGGACTGTAATGATGCTTTAATATTGTTTTCACAACCACATGCACTTTGGCAGGGATATTTCTCAGTTTTTCTTGTCCTCTTCCTCCTTTTTCTGTCTTCTTCTTATTCCTTTACTTTACTTTCCTTCTCTTCTTTTCCTCCTTACATGAGGCATGTATATAGGAAGTGTCTATCTATGTGCAAAGGAGAATAAGAATAAAGCAGTGCTTTAATCTCCACAGAACTTTCCGTGGCCAAGTCACAGTGACCCTTACTGAAACTGTGCACAGAGGATCCAAACATAAGCTAACTATACCATATTAACAGGTTCCAACATTCTTACAGCTTCTCTTAATCTACAATTACACTTCCTTCCCTCTGCAGCCCTTCTCCCACTCCCACAAAAAGTTCTCTCAAACTCCCTCAACACTAGCCTTTTAGTCCAAGTCTAAAAGTAATTTCAATAGTCTGATCTTCTGTTTTACATGCTTTAATAATTCTCTTCTCTCCTTCTCTTACTCGTTTTCCCCTTCCTTTATCTCCCCCACCATGACCACCATCATTAAGTTATTAATGAAAGGTACTGATTTATTTCTGTGATTGTATTGGTTTCCTGTTGTTATTTCCTTTATTTTCCAATTTGCTTAATTGCTCACCCCGCTTACTCTATCCATTCCAGTAGACCCTTTGGCATTGCTGCTGTCAATGTTTCTTCCTTGGATATCCTTGAGTATGTCTTGTAATGCTGGTTTGGTAGTCATGAATTTCTTAAGGTGCTCTTTTTCATCTAAGGACTACTTTTTCTATCAATTTTGAAAGATAACTTTGCAGGATATATTAATCTGGGTTTATACTTGTTTTCTTTTAGGCCTTAAAGAACTTCCCTCCAAGCTCTCCTTGTCTTTGAGATTTGTGTTGAGAACTCTGCATTAATTCTAATAGTTTTACCTTTATAGGTGATTTTTTTGTTTTTCTCTATAAGCTTTTAAAATTCTGTCCTTATTCTGGGATTTTGACTATCATGTCAAAAAGTTCTTCATTGTTTGTGGGTATCTCAGTTTCTATGTGGCTCATTTACTTGTGTGTTGAAGCCTTTTACCATACTTAGAAAGTTGTCTGCTATAATTTGTGTAAACAGGTTATTTATGCTATTTGTGTTGTCTTCTAAATTTTCCCTAATTCTAATTAAGATACACTTTGTGTCATCTGCCCATAGCTATTGGAATCGTTTCCTATGATCTCTTGTTGTTCTTAAGTTGTCTCTATGTACATGATCACCTGCATTAGCCCTGCCTTCTATTTGACACTCTACTCACTTTGGCCACTTAGGTTGCTCATATTTTCAATAGAATTTTCATCAGCTGGATTTATGTTTAGTACTTCTTTATGGACTCTAATTCTTTCCTAACCTAGTCATTACTGTTTTATGTCATTTTGGTTAGCTCAACAAGATTTTATTTGTAGCTTTGACAAATTTACCAACATTCAGAGTTGAATCACATTTTTTAATTACTGGATTTAAAACACAGCTACAGATAGTTCAGCCCAACAACAGAATACACTTAAGTACATTATCTTTTCAGTTATATAATCTTTGAGCTCACCAAAACATTTCATTCATCTGTTTGTTTGTTCTCTTTCCACTTTGTATAATTCAGCCATTTGCTTTCTGATTTCATTCCCATTGATGCCCTGTGGATCATCTCTGTGGTGCTCAGGAGTGTTTGCAGCATCTCTCATGTTTCTGTTGGGATTTTGTGTGAAGGACTGAAGATCAATTAGAGTTGAATGACTTTGCTAGGATGAAGATTTCTTTAATTAATATATGCTTTCTAGTGATGTGATCTTGGCTTTGGCTCCTTTTTGGTATTTATCTACCTGCTCAACCCACTCAATTTAATCAGATCAGACCTTCTCACTGTGTTGCACAAAATGAATCCCTATCGGTTATGGAATATTACTTTCAACAGATTCAACCATAGATCAATTGTGTACACTAAAATGGTTTCAACTACTCAATCAAGAGACATAGATTGCCAGATTGGATCAAAAAACAAAAGTCAACTAGGCTACATACAAGAAACACATGTATTATTTAAAGAAGTCCATAGATGAACTGGGTTCAGCAAAGCTGTAGCAAAGAAGACTATAGAAAAATTACTTGTATCATGTTTTAATATACTTGCAATGAACAATCAAAAAGTGAATTTAGTAAAAATATTTAATTAACAATAGCATCAAAAAAATAATGCATTTAACTAACAAAATGCAAGACATGTACACTGAAAACTATAAAAACATTCTTGAAGGAAATTAAAGAAAATTTATCCTATGTCATGGATGCCAATATTACAAATAGGTAAGTTAATTAGATATCTTGTAGGTAGTAAGGCAGGGCCAACCCACAAGGAGTTAATATGGAGAACAGTCAAGGAGCCAACATGGAGGACAGTGAAGACACATTGATTGAAGGCCAGTATTGTAAAAGGAGAGAAACTACCACATCCATGTAGGATGAATAGCACTGATTGATATTCTAAATAGGTATCAATTACCTGGGTGGGGGACAAAGATCTTCCAAGAAAGATCCTTGACCCACCCCTTTCCACTGAAAATCCTTGCTCAGTTCCTTTTACACTTGCTATGTGACTTGCTCCCTCACTGGATCCCCATTTAATGAATATTACTTGGGTGACTGGTTTTGTCCCACCGCATGCCCATCTTGTAAATTTCCATTGGGTCTCACAGTTTTGTCCCACTTTGTACCCACGTCACCACGTGGCTTTGCTGTATAAAATATCTTTGACCAGTGAGGTAAGCTGGCAACCCACTTTCTGGTCCCCCCTCTGTCTCTCTTAGGCAATAAATTTTTCCTACTCTTAATGTCCATCGTTCCTAGAATTCATTCTTTGATTTCAGAGATCACAAACTCCTGTTTCAGGTATCCAGTAGGTTTAGGAGTTACATCTTTTCCCCCCTATATCACCAAGACAGTACTATTAATAGCAACTTATCCCAAATTGGTCTACAAATGCAATGCAATATCCAATTCCTGTTTTTATAAGAACAGAAAATCAGATCCTAGAATGCAAATAAGTTACAAAGGACCCAAAGAGCCAAAGGAGACTTAAGAAAGTAAAACAAAGTTGGAAGACTAACACTTTTGAATTTTAAAACCTATTAAAAGATATAATAATCAACAGAGTGCAGTAATGGCATAAGAATAGAATTATATATCAATGGACTAAAAAAGGAGTCCAAAAACAAACCTATATGTCTATCATCAATTGGCTTTCAACAGAATGTCACCATTAACTGGATACAGTCTTAGTAACAAATGGTGCATATACACATGCAAAAAGAATGAATGTAGAAGGGTCCATTTTGTAGAACCATACAAAAATTAACTCAAAGTGGAATTAAAATATAAACATAATAGCCAAAATTATTAAACATCTTTGCAGAAAATATAGGTACAAGTTTTCATGGCTTTGGGTCAGGCAATAGTTTCTTAGATATGATATCTAAAACATAAACAAGAAAAAATATATTAAAACATAAATAAAATTTTAAAAAAACTTTTGTATTTCACAAATACCACCAAAAAAGTAAAAGTATTAGATAGGTAAATTAATTAGGTATCTTGTAGGCAGTCAGACTGGGCCTGCCCTCTGGGATTCAATCCGAATGACAATGGAAACACATTCACCTAAGGTCAGCATTATAAAAAAGGAAAAAGTACTATCCTTTCCTACTTCCCCTAGAGATGAATAGCAAAGACTGATGTTCTAAATAGACATCAATCTCCCTAGCCCATTTCCTTTCCAGACATTTCTTGTTCATTCTATGTGACTTGTTTTCCCATTTGATCCCCATTTAATCAACATTACCTGGGTGACTGTACTTGTAATCTTATTGGTTGATTATGGTTTTGTCCCACCTCACGCCCATTTTGAGAATTTCCACTGGATCTTATTACTTAGCTATAGTTTTGTCCCACTTTGTACCCTCCCCATCTAATGGCTTTGCTCCATAAAAAACCCCTGGGAAACAGGGCCACTTTCCATTTCCTCTTCTTTCTTTCTTAGGTAGAAGCTATCTTTCTCTCAATACATTTTTCCTAGTGTTAACCTCTGTTGTTCCTAGAATTCATTCTTTGATTTTAGAGAACACAAACTCGAGTTTTGTTTATCTAGCAGGTTGGGACTTATAATATTTCCCTGTTTGTATTATTTTTGGTTATTTGGATTACTTGCTGCCCTATATCAAAAGGACAACCCATAAAATTGGAGAAAATATTTGTCAATTATATCTCTGATAAGGGCCTCATGCCCAGAATATATTAATAACTCATAACTCTACAATGAACAGAAAATAACCCAATTTAAAACTGGGCAAAAGATTTGAGTAAACATTTTCCAAAGAAGACATAACAGTCTTCAATAAATACATGAAAATACCATCATTACTTCTATGAAAACTACAATTCAAAATCAAAATAATATCTAATTTACACTATTAGAATAGTGATAATCAAAATGATAAACAATAAATAGTACTGGCAAGGAAGTAAACTGAAATTGTAATACAAATGCAGCCAATAATGCAAAATGGTACAGGTGCTCTAGAAAACAATCTGGCAAACCCACACAAAAAAAGAAACTAAATAAATGATTATGAGGTGCTGGGGAAAGGAAAAATAGCAAATATCTCTTAAAGGGTATAAGGTTTTATTGGGGGACAATTCACACATTCTGTAACTATATGATGGTGATGGCTGCTGATTTAGTATACCAAAACCACTGAATTATACATCTCAAAATGGTGAATTTTATGGCACATGATTTGTATGTTAAAAAACAAATAAATGAAAATAAGAATTAGATGAGCTGCAAAATAATATACAGAAATTATTTTCTTTTCAGTATGTTTCATTTATTATGTGTTAGTTTACACTTATTATCATTTAAAAAGTGGATATTTCCAACCTTTAAAACCAGGTTGGTATTGTAATTTTCTCAGACCATTCAAATCCATCCAAAATGATGGTATAAAAATTCTAAGTCTAGGTTTCTCTCCTTCTTGGAATTTTATTTTTAAAATATCAGGTATAGAACCCTAGTCTATAGGATTGAGAAATGATAGACCAAGTAGAACCATTCTAGCTGAGGACCTGAAGACCAAAAAAAATGTTTTTTTTTGTTTTGTTTTTTTTTTGGTACCGGGGATCGAACTCTGGACCTTGTGCTTGCGAGGCAGTCACCAGAACCACTGAGCTAAATCTCCAGCCCTAAAAAAAAAGGTTTTAAAACATCAGACTTATGAAAAATTATACATAGACTCAGTAATTCATATCAATGGAAAACGTCAACCACAGGAAATAATCTGTAGGTATACTGAAGGATTTTTTTTACTCAATTCCTTATAAAAAATATACATTTAAAGCAAAAATTAAAATGTATTGAAGGGTTTATAACATATACACAAGTAAAATATATAGCACTAATTACACAGGACAGGAAAGAAACAAATGAAATTACACTTTTATAATATCCTTAGCTTACACATGCAGTAGTATACTATTGATTCAAGGTAGACTGTGACAAAGTGAAGATAGCTATTACAATCACCACGGCAGGTTTAAAAAACACAAAATAAATGTAGCTTAAAAATTCAATAAAGGTGATAAAATTTGATATAAAAATGGTCAATTAACCCAAAAAAGGTAAAAAGATGAACAAAGAAAAAAATTAAGAAAATTTCAAAAATAAACATTATGATTGTAGCTTAAACTTAATAATGGCAACATTATACTAAATGAAAAATGACTAAATGCTTTAATTTAAAAAATTGTCCCAAGAGATTTAAAACGCAACTAAACCAAGACCTATGCACTGTTTACAAGACATTCACTGTAAATAATAAAAACAGAAGAGTTTTACATCTTCCCTTGAAGGATTAGCCATAGTGAGAACTGACCTGCAGTCATAACATGAAAACTAAACAAAATATTGTGCATGAAATAACAACGACTTTCAAATATAAGAGTGCAGTTCCCTAAGAACAAGGATGCAAACAAACTGAGCCCTATGACCATCCTGGTTTGCTACATGGAGGCAGAATGGAAGCCGCAACAGGGAAAGATCCATATCAGAGGCCAGATACCTCATTTAAGTTGAGAAAACAAAGAGCAAATTTCAGGAAGGCTATGATAGCTAGAATTTACAGGGCAAAATGCTAGAGAAGAGACAGTTGCACACAGGGATTTTGAATCTTTGACTGAATAATCAATTGACCAAAATAGTGTAAGATACCATAATGTTGGGGAAAAAAATCACCCAGAAACAGTAAACCATGCAATGCTAGACCTCATATCAAATTGGAAATAGTTCGAATTCCTACTCGCCAGATTTGCAGGGAAACTCACAACAAAGGGCATTGGAAAGAAAAAAAAGGCCACAGAAAAATACTCACTTAGTAATGGAAATAAATAAGCACTGGATTTAGAACTGCTATATACACACCTTAAAAACAATTTTAACTGAATGCCAGAACAAAGTCCGACATTCTGGAACAGGAGAAAAATTCACATGCTAAAGTACAAAATTCACAATGTCCAGGGATACCACCAAAAATAATCATGCTCAAAATCTTATCTATAATCAGTTACAAAATATAACAATTAAAAATGGTACACAAGTTGCAACTATCAGAGAAGTATTTTTAAAACTATTAAGATGTTCCTTATCCTCAAAAATACAGTATAAGCCATGAGCATAAGAGATATGAAAAGTATAAAAATGATCAGAATAAAATTTCTAAGTATTAAAGATAAAATATACAAAATGAAGAATGAATTCAATAGAGAAGACAGTTCTCAACAAATGGTACTGTGACAACTGGATATACACACAAAAGAATTAAGTTTTAAGAGAATTAAGAATTAAGAGCCCTACATTACACCATACACAAAAAAATTAACTCAAAATGAATCAAATTCCTAAATACAAAAGCTAAGTCTGTTATTTAGAGAAAATATAGGCATAAATATTTGAGATGATAGATGAGGAAATTGATCCTTGAGTAATCAATAGCCTAAGAAACATTAGGGAAAATGATAAGGTTTTTATCAAAATTTAAAATGTCTGGGCTTTAAAAACTACCATCAAGAAAGTGAAAAGACAACCTACAGAAGGGGAGGAAATGTTTGCAAATCATATCTGTAATGTATTCCTTGACTTGTATTCAAACTACATGAAGAAATCTTAAAGTTTAACAATAAAAAAGAAATATTCACATTAAACAATGCACAAAGGGTTTGAATAGACATTTCTCCAAAGATGCCAAAAAGGCACATGATGATTAATGTCATCAAGCATCAAGAAAATCAAAATCATGATGAGCTACCACTTCACAGGATGATGATCAAAATGACAAGTGACAACCAGTGTTGGTGAGGATATAGAGTAACTGGAACCCTCAAACACTGCTAATACAATAATACAACAGCTTTGAAAAAGTCTGGCAGTCCCTCAAAAGGTTAAATATATAGCAACCATATGACACTGATATTCTACTCAAAAAGAAATGAAAACATATCCATAAATAAACTTCCACACAATGTTCATTAAGTCCATTCTTCAAATAGCCAAATACGGAGAAACACTGAAGTATTCATTAGTGATAAATGAATAAAACATGATATATAAACATAATAAGATCTTACTTGACAACAAAAAGAAATGAAGTATTGCTACATGCTACAACAAGAATAAACCCTGAAAATATATAAAGTAAAATAAGCCAAAGACTACATCTGTGTTATTCCATTGATATGAAATATCTAGAATAAGCAAATCCACAGAAAGATGAAATAAAGCAGTAATGCCTAAAGCTGGCAAGGGTGACTGGAGCACCAACAGAGAGTGATTGCTAATGAATACAGGATTTCTTTTGAGCAGGATAAAATGTTTTAAAACTCATTGTGATAGCTGTACAACTCAGTGAATATACTAAAAACATCGAGTTTTGCCCACTAAGTGGGCAAACTGTATGGTGTATCACTCAAGTTTTATGTGTGAATGGAGGCTGGACTCAGTTTACTTAAACAATAATCTCAGCATTGCTATGAAGTTATTCTGTAAATATGGTTAACATCTATAACCCACAACTAAGTTTGTAGTAACTTGTTTGCTATATAGGCACAGGTATACAATCATTACCACAATGAGTTTTAAAACATTTTTATCCTTCCCAAAAGAATTCTTATACACAGGAAATAACATTCCCTGTTAATACTCCACTCATTTTTGCCAAGCCTAAGCAGTCACTGTTCACTTTGTCTCTCTATGGATTTGTTTACTGATCATTTAGAACCTTAGATGATACAGGTAATATTTTTTTTGCTCTAAAATCTACTGGTCTGCTATTAATGGAGTGAATTCAGGCTTCTCTTCATTAGTGTATAGAACAATTTGTTTTCCTCCTTTTACTTTTAAAATATGTGTTTTTGAATTTTAAATGAGTTACTTATAGGTAACCTAGGGTGGGTTCTTTCTTTTTTAGCCAATATGAACAACTCAGCCTTTTCTACTGAGGTAAGTAAATCACTTATATATAGCATGTTTATTGATATATTGTGCTTATATCTTTAATACTGCCATATTAGTTAACTGTCTCATCTGTTCTAAACCTTTCTTTTCTCTTGTAATGCATATTTTGGATAAACTACTGATCATTATTTCATTCCATCTCCTTTCTGGGTTTATTAGCTGTAACTCTGTCACCTTAGTAGATATTTCAGAGTTATAGAATATATATCTACAAATTATCATACTATACCTTCAAGAGATTATAATACTTCACCTGTAAGATTCTGACAACAAATTATGTTCCTTTTATTTCTCTTGCCCATTCAGCTACTGTCAAGGTTTATTTCTAAATGTGGTTTATCTCCACAATGAAATGTTCCTTTTTTTGCTTTAAGTACTTTATTGACTTCGAAGATATGTACGTATTAACAAAAATGTCTTCACCTATAATGTTACCATTTCATTTGCTCTTCATTCCTTTGTGTTGATCAGATTTATTTTGAATAGTTTTCCTTCTGCTTGAAGTTCTTCCTTCAATATTTCTTATAGATCAGGTCCACTGGTGATGACTTCTTACACTTTTTAAATCTCAGTGAATGTTTATTTCACCTTTATTTTTAAATAAACTATCTTTAAGAACACAGTATTGTTTCTTCTTTTAAACTCTTCATTTGTTTACTAACTTTCACTATTTTCTTTTTTTATTAGTACACGTTTGCAATAAACAATTACATTCATTGCAGGACTTGGTACAGTTACATGACACATCTTAATTTCTTTACTTCCCCTTTCCCTCCCCGTTCCTCTCCCTCTATCTCTTGGTCGCCTTCCCTTTTGCAAAAGACCTATCCCTCTGTTTCCTATTCTGTATCTTTTCCTTTCTTTTTTATTTATACCTTTGGGTTTCTCATGTAATAGACATTACTTATTTCTGATCACTTCTTGGCCTTTTGGCTAAGATCAAATGTAAACTTATTTCTGATATATTTCACTTAATATTATGGTCTAAAGGTATATCCATTTTCCTACAAATGACTTAAAAGTTATCCATCTTTATAGCAGAATAGTACTCCTTTGTGTATAAATAATTTTCTTTATTCATTAGTTAATTTAAATATAGGCCACTTCCAAGACTTAATTGCCTTTGTATAAAAATGGATATACATGTATCACTGTAATATGATGTGTCTTTAACTCTAATAGGAGAACACTTGGGTCAAATGGAATTTCTAATTTTTTAGGTGTTCTTTTTTTTTTTTTTTAGGTTTTTGAGGAATCTTCATACTGATTCCCATAATGGTTGTTCTAGTTTACATTCCCACAACAATGCAGGAGGGCTCCTTTTTTCTTACATCCTCACCAGCATGTTATTGTTTGATTTATGTCAGCTACTCTTTCTGGAATAAGGAGAAATCTCAGTATTCTTTTAATTTGCATTTCTTTAATGGCCAGTAATGACAAACATTTTTCATGTATTTTTTTGGCCATTTGCACACTCCTTCTGAGAAGTATCTATTCATTTCACTTGACCATTTTTTGACTAGGGCTTTTATTTGGGGGGTCTGATTTTTTTGAGTACTTTATATATTCTAGCTATTAGCCCTTTTACCTGACATATAGAGAAAAATTATTTCTCATTCTGTAGTTTGTCTCTTGACTCTTTGGTTGTTTCTTCTGCTATAATCCCATTTGTTGATTCTTGATGTTATTTCTTGTGCAATTGGAGTTCTCTTCAGAAAACTTTTGTCTATGCCTATGTCTTAAAGAGTTTTATGTATTATATCTTCCAGCAGACTGTTTGTTTATATCTAGATCTTTGATCCATTTTTATTTTAATTTAGTACATAGTAAGAGATATGAGTCAGATCCAAACTTTTGCATGTGTATAACAACATTTCCTACACCATTTGCTGAAGAGACTACCTTTGCCCAGCATGTTTTTGACCCCTTTGTCAAGGATCAGGGGGCTAAAAGTGTTTTGGTTTGTTTCTGCATCCTCTATTCTGTTCCACTGATCCTCATGTCTGTTTTGTGCCGTAACCTACTGCTTTTATAACTATAGCTTTGTAATATAGCTTGAGATCTGGGGTTCTGAAGACTGCTTTGCTCTGTTGCCAAGGTTTGCTTTTGCCTTTAATCTTCTCTGATTTCATAAAACATTTAGGATTGTTTTCCTAGTTCTATGAAGAATACACTGGTATTTTGATTAGGATGACTAAATCTTTAGATCAAAATATTAGCCTATTCAGAAACATGAGATGCCTTTTCATTTTTTTGTATTCCCTGATCTCCTTTTTCAGAGTACTATAATTTTTGTTGTAGAAGTATTTCACTTCCTTGGTTAGGTTAATTTCTAAATATTTAATTTTTCTTGATGATGCTGTGAATAGTATTGTTTTCCTAATTTCTTTCAGATGGGTTCACTATTGGTGAAAACCGAGGAATCCTATTGATTTTTGTCCTGTATGTTGATTTATTGTCCTGTTACATTGCTCAATTTAATTAACTGTAGCAACTTTTTCATGGAATGTTGGGGTCTTCTAGAGTAGAGTATCATGTCATCTGAAAATAAACTTCATTTAAATTCTTTCTTCTCTATAAGAAAGTCTTTTGTTTCTTTCTCCTAGTATATTACTCTGGCTAATATATTAAGTGCTATATAAAACAAAAGTAGTGATAAAAGACATCTATGACTCATTCCTGATTTACAGAAGGAAATTTTTCAGCCTTTCCCCATTTATGATGATTTTGGCCATCGGTTTGTCTTGAATGGCTTTTTTTTTTTTTTTTTTTTTTTTGTACCAGGGATTGAACTCGGGTCCTTGCGCTTACACAGCAGGGGGAAAAACCACTGAGCTAAATCCCCGGCCCTTGAATGGCTTTTATAAGATTGAGATGAGGTCCTTCTACATCTGTTTTTTCCAGGGTTTTTATAAGGAATAGAAGTTAGTTTCTATCAAAAGCTTTCTATCATTGATATGACGCTGTGATTTTTGTCTTGCTTAAATTTATGTGGTATATTAAATGTATTGATTTCCACATTTTCAACCATCCTACATCCCTGGGAATAAATCTACTCGCTCATTATGTATGATCTTTTTGATTATTTGTTGCATTCTCTTTGCCAGGTATAATGTTGAGAATATTTCTACCTACGTTAATTAAAGAGATTGGCCTGTATTTTTCTTTTTTGGTCGGTTTCTTGTATGGTTTGGAATCAGAATAATGCTGGTTTCCAGGAATGGGTTTGAAATTACTCCTTCCATTTCAATTTCATTGAACAGTTTCAGGAGTATTGGCATTACATCTTTCCTTGAAAGGTTTGTAGAATTCAGTGGTGAATCAGTCATGTTGGGAACTTTTCTTAGTTGGTAGGTTTTGCAATACTTCCTCAATTTGCCTATTGCTGTATTATTCAGAGCTTCTATTTATTTTGGTTAAGTTTTTATACTTTATATATGTCTAGAAATCTGTCTATTTCTTCAAGATTCCCCAATATATCTGAATACAATTTTTCACAGTAGTTTCTACTGAGCTTCTAATTTCAGTGGTATCCACTGTGATTTTACCTTTTTCAAATATAAATGCATGGATGTGGGTGGTTTCTTTTCTTAGGTTTGGAAAAATTTGTCTATTTTATTTACTCTTTCAAAGAAACAGCTCTGCAATTAATTGATTGTTTGTATTGTTTTTCTAATCTCAATTTCATTGATTTCTGCTTGGATCTTTCTGATTTTCTTTCTTTTACTAGGTTGGGATCGGGTTATTCTTGTTTTTCTAGTATCTTTAAGTGCATTGTTAGGTTATTTTTTTGAGCTTGCTCTGTTTTTATATGATGAGCACTAACAGCAATAAACTACCCCCTTAGGACTACTTACATTGTGTCCCTTAGATTTTGGTATTTTGTACTGGCATTATCATTTGATTACTGAAATTGTTTCATTTCTTCCTTGATTTCTTGTGGCCCATTGAGTGCTCAGGAATACATTTGTCAATGTCCAAGTGTGTGTAAAATTTCTGAGCTTTATTTTGTGCTTTATTTCTAGTTGCAGTATACTATGAACTGATATTATACATGAAATTATTTCAATTTTTTTATATTTATGCCAGCAGGTTTTATAAATAGAATGTGGTCTACTTTGGAGAAATTTCCATGTACTGATGAAAAGAATGTGCATCTTGTTCCTGTACGATAAAACACTCTGAATATGTGGTTCATCTCTGATATTTCTTAATTCTTTTGTTTACTTGGTTTGTTTATTTTTTATCATGGACATTAAGGTCACTCACTATGTTTGCATTGGTGTTTATTTGATCTTTTATGTCCAGTTTTATTTTGTGAAATTAGGTACACCAATATTCAGTGCTACATATTTCTAATTGTCTCTTCCTGTTAAAATGTTCCCTTAGAGCCAGGGATGTAGTTCAGTGGCGCCTCACCTGCCTGGCAAGCGCAAGGTCCTGAGTTCGTTCCCTGGTTCTGCAAAAAAAAAAAAAAAAAAAAAAAAGTTCCCTTAACTAATATGTAGTAGAGCTTTTTACAATCTTCTAATCAGTTTTAGCTTGAACTTTACTTTGAGAATAAAACTGCCAGCTCTGCTTGCTGTAATATAATTTTCCTTTCTTTGGTTTTTATACTATGAATTTCTTATTGGGTTAGACAAGTGTCATTAAAATAGCAACCTGTGTTTTGTTTTTTGATCCAACCTGCCAATCAGTGTCTTCTAATTGGTGAGTTGAAACCATTTACATTGAACATTATTATTGTAACTTACTGACTTATTCATATCATTGTGTACTTTTCAGTTGTTGATTCCTTTTTCTCTTTTCATTCAACAACTCACCTTGCTTCACATATTCACTCCACCCAACACTTTGCCTTTGTTGGCTTCATTGTCTCTATGATATTCTTGAGTATTTTCTGGAGTGCTGGTTTGAGGATCATGAGTTTCTTAAAGTGTTCTTTGTTATGGAATGTTCTTATTTCTCCATAAATTTTAAAGACAGTTTTGCAGGATATATTACTCTGGGTTGGTAGGTGTTTTCTTTTAGGACTTGAAATACTTCACACCATTCTCTCCTGGCCTTTAAAGTTTGTGGTGAAAAGTCGGCTGTAATATTAATGAGTTCTAACTTTCTAAGTCAGTTTTTGCTTTTCTCCAAAAGCTGTGAAGAGTCAGTCTTTGTGCTAGACTTCTGGCATTTTGACTATGATGGGTCATGGAGAGCCTCTATTTTTCAACATAGTTATCTGGCTTTCTGTAAGCTGCCATATTCATATATTGGAAAGTATTCTACTAGAAATGTTTTGTTTTTCCTTTTTCCATATTTTCATTAGTACATGTTGGCATTACATAGTGTTTACATTCCTTGTGTGGAGTTGTACAAATGTATAACATATCTTCTTTTTTTTTTTTAGTAATTTTAGAGAAAGTATACTTCCAGGCAATGTTGTTTACTAGAGATAAAGTGGAACATTACAAATGTAATATATTGGGTTTATGTACCAGAAATATATAACTATCATAGATTAATATATCTTAATATATATTAATATATCTTCTTTTTTATCCCTTTTCTTCCCCTCCTCTCTATATCTCTTGATCTCTCTTCTATTTGAAAAAGTTCTATCTCCCTAGTTCCTATTATCCATCTTTTAGTTCTCAATTTATAAAGTATCTCATATAAGAGAAATCATGTGATATTTAAGTTTGCATTTCTGATTCATTTATCTTAATGTTATGGTTTCAGGGGAAATCAATTTTCCTACAAATAATTCAAGTTCACTTTCATTTATGGAAGAATAGTCCTCTATTGTGTGTAAATGCTATATTTTCTTTATTCATTTGCTGATAGACATACAGGCCACTTCCAAAATTTAGCAATTATAAATTGTTCTGTTATAAACACAGGTATGCTTGTATCACTGTAATATATCTTTTAATATAATGAGAAAATATCTAGATGGGGAATACCATAGTTGAATGGAATTACTAATTTTAGTTTTTCAAGACTATTCTTTTGTATTTCAATAGTGTTTGTACTAGTTTACATTCTAATCAATAATATAGAAGAAATTTTTCCTCACTGCATTGCCAGCATTTCTTATTTGATTTCTTAATGATGGCAATTCTTTGTGGAGTAAGAATTTCAGTGTTATTTTACTTTGCATTTCCCAAATGGCCAGAAATATTGAGCATTTCTTCACATATTTATTGGGCATTTGTACATCTTTTATGAAGTGTCTATTCACTTGACTTGCCAATTTTTTCATTGGGTCTTTTATTATGGAGGGCTAATTTTTTGAGTTCTTTATATACTCTAGATATAAATTAGTTGTCTGAGAAATAACTGCTAATTTTTTTTCTAATTCTCTAAGTTGTCTCTGTTGTCTATGTGGAATGTTTCCTTTGTTGTGCTGAAGCTTTCTAATTAGATATGGTCCCATTTGTTGATTCTCAGTACTATTTCCTGTACAATCAAGATTCTGTTCAGAAAGTCCATGCCTATACCTATGAATTTCAGGAGTTTTGCCTACTTTATATTTTAGCAGGTTGACTATTTCTATTTTAACATTTTGTTATTTGATTCAGTTTGATTTTAGCCTAGTAGGCAATGAAAGATATGAGTCTAGGCTCAATCTTCCACATATGGATTGCCAGTTATCCAAGTATCATTTATTAAACAGCCTGTTTCCTCCACCTCCACTGTATGTTTTTGGCATCTTTGTCAAAGAGCAGGTAGTTCAATGTGCCTGGAGTTATTTTTACTATTCTATTCTGTTCTGTGGATCCTCATGATTCTTTGTGTGCAAGTACTATGGTATTTTTATCACTTTAGTTTTATAATGGAGGTCTGGACTGTGATGCTACCCACTTTGCTCTTGTTACTCAGAGTTGCTCTTGCTCTTCTGGGTTCCATATGAATTTAGGATTCTTTTCTGTTGTTCTGTGGTGAATCCTGTTGGCATTTTCATTGGAAATGCATTAAATCTGTATATCTTTTTTTTTTTTTTTTTGCGGTACCAGGGATTGAATTCAGGACCTTGCACTTGCGAGGCAGGCACAGCACCACTGAGCTAAATCCCTGGTCCATTTGTATATCAATTTTGAAGGTATGGCCATTTTGACTATATCCAGGAACAGGGGATATCTTTCCATTTTATGACATCTTCTTCTATTTTCTTTTTCAGCTGCTGTTTTTGGTGAAGAGGTCTTTCATTTCCTTAGGTTAATTACTAAGTATTTAATATACCTTGGTACTCTTCTAACTGGTATTTTTTTTCTAATTTCTTTCTCAACGGGTTATTTGTGTACAGGAATGCAGCTGATTTTTCCATGTTGACTTTACATCCTTCCACATTACTCTATATAGTTATTAATTCTAAGAGTCTTCTGGTGGAATTTTTTCAAGTCTATTTAGAAGCCCATGTCATCTCCAAATAATGATAATTTCACTTCTTCATTACCTAGAATATCCCTTTTACTGCTTTTTCTTGCTTAATTGCTCTAGCTAGTGTTTCAAGTACTATGTTTAACAGCAGTGATGACAATGGACATCCTTGTCTTATTCCAGATTTTAGAGGAAAAGCTTTCAGTTTTTCATCATTTGATATTCCGTCGGTAATAGGTTTGACACGAACATATTCTATCTGATTGAGATAAGGTCCTTTTATATCTTTTTTCTTCACAATTTATATCACAAATGGATGGTGGATTTTGACAAAGGCTTTTTATGCATTTATTAAGATGATCATTTGATTTTTGTCTTTGCATATGGTTATGTGATGTAATACACTTATTGATTTGTGTATGTTGAACCATCCTTGCATCAATGGAATGAAGCCTACTTGGTCATATGTGATCTTTCTGATGATTTGTTGCATTCTGTATTAAAAAGATTCAGTGTGCAGGTGCCATCCTGTTTTTACAAACTTTAGGTTTGTAATATAACATCAAGTCTGGAATTGTGATGCTCTCCTTTTTGGCTGGATCCTTTTTGGTTGGATCCTTGTTTGTTTTTGGAATCAGGCTAACAGTAGCTTTCAGAAATGACTTTTGGAGCACTACTTCCCTTTCAATTTCATGAAAGAGCTTGAGGAGAGTGTTAGATCTTCCTTGAAGTTTTCTAGAATTCAGTAGTGAATCCATTAAGACCGAGGTTTTTCTTAATTCATAGGTTTTATACTACTACTTCAATTTCATTGCCTATTATTTGATTATTCAAGGTATTTAAATCTTGGTTCAGTTTTGGTAATTCATCTATATCTAAGAATATATCCATTTCTTAATTCTCCAATTTACTGTTGTACAGGTTTGCAAAGTAGATGTTAATAGTCTTTTTTTTTTTGTACCAGAGATTGAACTCAGAACCTTGCACTTGCAAAGCAGGCAGCAGAACCACTGAGCTAAATCCCCAGCCCCTGTTAATAGTGTTTTTTATTTGGGCATTTTTCATTGTGATTTCACCTCTTTCATTTCTAATTGCATTGATTTTGATCTTTTTTTTTTCCTCCTTGTTAGATTGGCTAAGGTTTTCTCTATTTTGTTTATTCTTTTGAAAGACCAACTTTTTAATTCATTAATTCTTAGTTTTGTTTTGTTGATCTCAATTTTACTGATATTTCCTCTGATCTTTATAACTGCCTTCTTCATAACTAGCTTGGGTTTTGGATTGTTCCCGTATTCTAAGACCCTGGCTTGCATCATTAGGCTACATATTGGATCTCACTGTTTTTCAGAAGATTCAAGGCTTCACTTAAGATTCTTTTCACTGTGTTTGGTAGGTTATGAAATGTTTTTACTGGCATTGTCATTTAGTTTTAGAAATTCTTATTATTTCTTCCTTGATTTCTTCTGTAATCCACTGTTCATTTAAGAGTGTACAGTATTGTTTACTTTCTAAGCATTTGATTTCTGTGTTTTGTCTTGTCATTATTTCAAGTTTTATTGTGCTATGGCCTGATAATATGCATGCCATAATGTCAATTCTTTTACATTTACTTAATCTTGCTTTACTAGCAAGTATGTCATTTTGAAGAAAGTTCAATGTGCTACTGAGAAGAATGTATATTCTGTTGCTGCGTGGAACATTCTGTAGATATCTATTAAGTCCTTTTAGTTTTCTCTCTCTTCTCTTTTGCACTTTCAACATTTTTCCTCTTCAATTTTTTATTTCCTGTTTCTTTCTCTTCTTTTTCTTATTCCTTCTTCCCTGCAACTGTTCTCTAACACTGTTAACTCCTTCTCCTTCTCCTTCTCCTTCTCCTTCCCCTTCTCCTTTTTTTTTTTTTTTTTTTTTTTTTTTTTTTTTTTGGTACAGGGGATCAAATGTGGGTCCTTGTGCTTGTGGGCAGGCGGCAGAACCACTGGGCTAATCCTCGGCCCTTGTTAATTTTTTTGTTCCTCAATAGGACAATCTATCTCACTTTTCTCTTCTCTTTCTCATATCTCACTGATTAATTTTTCAAATTTTACATTTTTCATTCCCTGGCTCACCACAACTACTTTACTAGTGTAACTACTAAGTTTTATGAATTTGTAGATAGCTAGTTAAATTTATGCATCTGCTGTGGAATACTGATCAATTGTTAGCAGAGGTAAAGTTATTCCATTTAGTAGATTTTTTTCTGTAGATTAGTAGTAGGCTAATATTCAGTTTGTGTTTCTATTCATACTATAATCATAGATGTCTTTTCTATGATTAAAGGTGGTACAATATTGGTCCTTAGGGTTTGTCATTACTCAGTTTGTATTTGATATTATAATTAATGCTGATTTTATTGTTATAGCCAAGGTAACATATCTCTTGCTATTAACTGGTTTTCTTGTGATGAATGTATCTGGATTGCCTTGGCGTCATTAACACTGTGGCCCTTTCCTGGGTCCTGAGATAAATAGCTGTAAACTCTCATCCCAGGTAAATGGCGGTGGTTTGATGAAGGACAAAGGCAAAGGCCAATAGTAATGGCCAGGGGACACCTCTGAAAAGTAGACATTGACTAAAGAGGTCCCCATAATAGAAGCAAAGCTTTCCAGAACACAAAAGAAAAACAAATAGAATAGAAATGTGAGAATATATGCCAAAAACATGCCTCCAGAAACTCCAACCCCCCCCCCCAAAGAAAGAGTTTATCAAAGGTGATCCATAGGGCATCGAAGGGAATGAAACCAATGGCCATACACCAGAATTATGCAAAGTGATATCAACAGAGATAATAAAACAGATTAAAAAGCCATTTGGCAAGGTCACAAGAGATATGAGTAAACTAATTATTGACCCAACTAGACAAAATGATGGGCAAGTCAACAGAAGGCACTAATAAAAGCTAGCAGAGCTAAGTAAATTTATGCAAAGCATGAATGATCAGCACAGAAAAGAATTAGAGCCCATAAAAAGACTTGGAATAGAAATTCAGGAAATTAAAAATTCTATCAAAAGCATGGGCAGCAGAAGTGACCAATGTGAGGACAGAGTATAAACACTGTAAGACAGGGTTGCTGTTAGTGATCAGTTAATCAGAGATATCTTAAAACCAAAAACCTGTTTTCTTACATTGAAGGGTGCTACATGTCCTGCCTGCTGGGTGCCACATGGGCCTACTTGCTCATGGCAGGGAGTTGCCTGCACATTTGATGCCTGTCTGCGTGCTCAAGTCAGGGAAGGGCCACTGCACATGTGGCTTATGCCTGATTGTTTTTGTGGGGGAAGTGTGTGCCACACCTCTGGCTCAGCCCTCTTTTCTCACATCAGGGGCTATCACACATCCAATATGGGCCTGCTTGCTCACCTTGGGGGAGGGTTGTCACACATCCAACATGGGCCTGGCAGCTCCAATTTCTGGAAACAGATTTTTTTATTGTATATGTACTGTCCTCTAATTTCTTTCTGACTCCAATTACTTTGTCTTTTCAGTGTCATTTAGAAGCTGGTGGATAAAATTTTCTTCTCTTGTCATTTTTACAGTTACCCTGATTATATCATCATGTGATTCCATTTTTTCCTTGATTTCTGAAAATCTTTACATTAGTCATTTCTGCTATGTATGAATTTAATAAAATTCTTTATCTCTGGTATATCTGTATCTCTGGTACCTCCCTATCTCTGGTACATTTGGCACCTCTTAATGAAATCTATTCTTTTGGTAAATTTATCATTTATGTTTTGAACCATTTTAGTCAGCTTTTCCAATTATTTTAGTTGTTTATCCCATAACCATATTGGTTAATTTGTTTGATACTTCCACTGTCTTTGGGGTTATGTTCTCTTTGAACTTGCTAAGTTTCTTTGCTTCTTCTTTAATCATTTTGTACATCACTGCTATCTACTATTTGCTTTTCTCTCCATCAGTGCTACTTGGGTCTGCTTTGGGAAAGCTGGGATGCTTTGGAGGCATTTTGTAGCTTTGTTTCCACGTTCCTATTATGTGTGTGCACAGGTGCTGAGGGTTGAGGTAGGTTGGATAGAGTGAAGAAAGTTTGTTGTTGGTATGACAATTTCTTTAGTTAGGTTTCCTTTTCTTTTTTTTTTTTTTTTTTTTTTTTTTTTTTTTTTTTCGGTACCAGGGATTGAACTCAGGACTTTGTGCTTGCCAGGCAGGCACGACACCACTGAACTATATCCCTGGCCCAATTAGGTTATGTTTTCCAGTAATGTATTGTTGGCTTTGTTTTTCAAGAGGTATTATTTACCTCTTCAACATATTCAATTTAATTAAGATGGACCCAGTCATTATGTTGCAAGGAAAAAATTTCTACTGGTTTTAACATCAACAGATTCAATCACACTTCAGTCATAAACATTAAAACTTCTTTTGATAATTTCACCTTTTCGTCAATACCTGTTATACAGTCTATTGTGGTACTCTTTGTGGTTTATCTAGGATGTGGGAAGGAGAGAGAATGGGGAAAATGAAGCCAGTATGTCAGAGGGAAGAGAAGGAGGTAAGAAAATTGTTAAGTAAAAGATAAAAGTTTAGACTCTTAGAATTATTTGTATAGTTAGAGAAAAGTTAATGTTAAAGAGATTTGAGAGAGTATTTGTGTAGGTAGCAGGAGGTATGCAGATGGATGGAAGTGTACTTAAGAGATTGAAGAAAGCCGTGAGATTGTCTGAACCTGTTAAAATACCTGTAAGCAGTTTTGTTTGGTTTCTCCAGCCCCAATTTTATTAAAGATTACCCTGACATGTCCTTGAATGGTTCTTTTGTATTTAAGCACTGTTAATTCTTATTCTCTAGTGTATTCATGTGTTATATTTATGCCACTAGATAAATGGGGAGAAGGAAGGGAAGACAAGAAGGTGAGATGATAAGAGGGGAAAAAAAAGAGTAGGGAGGGAACAGAGTCAAAAAATGGAAGAATAAAAACACCAAAAAAAGGAGCAAGTGACATGGGAAAATCTTGAAGAATAAAGTATAATGCACAATAACAGTGAAGAAGCAAGAACCAGAGACAGAAAAAAAATGAAAAGTAATCAAGGTGCGCCAAATGAAACAAAGAAGCAAAGAAATAATAACTACAACAACCAAAATAAAAACCTTCACACAGTTGTTATAACATTAACCAAGTGAAGCCATAGCTCCCTGTACACTGGAGTCAGTCTGACTGCAAGTAGCCAAGCAACGTCCCCCTATGGAACAGTCAACTGCCTGCCCAAACCCATAAGGGCTGCTGCCTCCTCTGAATGTTTCCTGGTTGCAAGCTGTACTCCAGGTGTGATCCCTTGCAGGCCTCCATGGATCTAAATGCCTTAATTAATTTGGGGGAGGGATGGTAAATGTCACAGACATCTCCATGACTTCCTTCCAGGCTTCCCTTACCTAATATATGGCCAAAAGCCACGGGCCGAGATGCTATTCACTGTCTGCAGATCTCTGTCTCAGCTCTGCCTGCTCCACCTGCAGAACCTACTGCCACCCCTAAGCTTGGTTGGATACCCACTTTGCTGCTGCGGGGCAGTAGGCAAACCTCAGGCCTTTCTGGTTTTGGAGAAACAACAGGAGAGTGCCCACTGTGTTCTGGTTCTGTGGGGTAGCCCTCTGCCCTGGGCAGCAGTGTCTGTCCTCTCACAGATCTCCCCTGCTCCACTCTGCTCTGCAATATTTATTGCAGATTGGGTTTTTCCTGCCCTCCACAGTCCTCAGGTAGGAGGTGCTGGGGGATCCCAGTGTGAACCCACTGGCAAATGTGGCTAGCACACTGAATGTCCCATGAACAGCACACTCGCTGTATATGGGAGGAATGAGTGATATTTTTTTTCATGTCAGGCAAGCCTTTTCTCTATCCCAGTCCCGCTGCTTACAGGCACTAGAACTATTTGATCATTCTCTTGCTTTGGGGCTGGTGGAATCCCCAGGTTGCACATGTCTTGCTCATTGTGCTTAGTAGTAAGGTTAGAGTGTCTGTGAGTCTATACAGTCAGTCAGCTCATCACTGAATGGCTAGTTTCCCCCTTCAGTCCAATCCTCTCCCAAGATGCCATGTACACCAGGTCTGGGGTGGATGGTGAGATGCTGCGATGGAGGAGTGATTTGGTTTCCACACCCGCACTCCTAGAAAACTAGATTTCCTTTTCATTTAGCCTCCCATATCAGACTTTATCTTTTGCCCCCTCGGGGTGTCTGCTTTTCTCCAGCACAATTCAGAGACACTGACCCTTGCTGCCACTCCCTGGGAGACTTCTCTCCCAGACACTTCCTCTGTTTTCTGATGAGAAATCTGATATCAGACTTATCTCTGCTCCTGTAACTGGAATGTTTTCCACCAGCTACTTCTATCTTTTCATTACTTGTTTAAGCAATTTGATTGTATGTGTTGATATACTGTACTATATTTCTTCACGTTTCTTGGTCTTGAGGTTCACTGATATTCTACCACTGTGCATTTATACTTTTCATCTAATTTGGAAAATTTTGGCTATTATTTCTTCTAATTATTCAAACATGCTTCTATCTCCTTTCTTCAGAGTAATTAACTGCAAAAATACTAGGCCACATGAGCTTCACGTGGGTTTCATTGATGTTCTATTCATTTTATTCCAATTATTCTATTTATGCTTCATGTTGGATACTTCTGTTGTCTTTGGGGACAGCAATCTTTATTTCTGACTATCTTATCTCTATTAATCACATCCAATGCATTTCTCACCTCAGATGTATTTCTGTAAGTTCTACTGGTCTTCATTTAGTGTTTGTTATAATTGTACTTCACATGTTTAACAGTTCATCGCTACTTAAAATGTGGAATACTATATACTTATAATAATCATTTCAATATCCTTGTCTAATAATATATTTCATTTCTAGTTTGGGTTTAATTGATAGATTTTTCCTTTCTTAAGATGGATCATATTTTCCTGCTTCTTTGCATGCATATTAAGTTTTGATTAAAGACATCATAAATTTTAAAAAATGATTTTTTGGCACTAGATTTTTTTTATATTTTTATAAAGATTATCTTTTTTCTGGAAATCGGTTGACTGATTCTTCTGGTCATATGTGAGTGCTCAGTAACTCAGATTGGTGTAGCATGTACATAGTTTAGGGCTAATTTTTCCACACAGGGGAAGAAAAATCACCTCTGGATACTCTCCAATGAATAAAGAGGTTTTCCACTTTAGCTTTTCAGAAAAGTCAATTCCCAGCCTTATATGATCTTTGGGAAGTATTTCTTTATTCCTTTTTTGTGGTTAAAATCATGTCATTTTCTAATTATGAACTTTTCTTTTTTAGTTAAGTATTCAAAGGATACCTTTGCACAGTTCTTCAGAATTTTCTCTCTGAACAGGTCTCTCTTCTTTGGTTTCCTTTCTGAGCAATGTAGTCTTCTTGGCCTTCTCAGACTCAGAGCTCCATCTCCTTAATTCTGGCTTCATCCACCTGGCCTCACTGCTTCCTGAAAACTTTCTTTAGGCATTAAACTGAGGCAGGTATAGGGCTCATCTAATTTGTTTTCTGTCTCCATGGGATCGCTGGCTTTTTCTGCCTAATATCCAAAGTCTTACAAACTGTGTTTCATATCTTTTGTCTCATTTCTTAATTGCTCCAGCTGGGGGTCATTGAGTTGAGTTAGTTTTTGAACAAGCAAAAATCCTAGTTTGTCCAGAACTCTACTGGGTTTAGTATGGAAAGTCTCACATCAAAGGAAATTACTCAGTCCTTGGCACACCAGGACTGTTAGAGACCCTAGTCACTGTGACTATATTTTTGCTTGATAATGAAGTTCTTTTTTATTTTTAAAACATATTCAAAAGATAATCTACTATATACAATAATAAACAGAAGTGTGCTATGGGGTTTATAATGTATTTAAAAGTAAACATATTCAGTAAGTAATATATAAGTGAAGTATAGTATCACTTAAATGTAGATAGTGACAAGTTAAGATGAATACTTTAAAACCTACAGCAACCACCAAAAAAAGATATAATCAAGAACTACATAAAATGAAGCCATAGAACATACTCAGTTCATTTAAAGAAAGACAGGAAAAGAGGTAAATAGGAAAAAAAAAAAGATGGAAAAAACTGGAGGGTCAATTTAAGCTAAGCCTTATTGAAAATCAGATTTAATATAAAAGGCTCAAACAGATAAGTCTCAGATTGTATTAAACAGAAAGACCTAAGAATGTATCATTTCTAAGAAACACACTGTAAATGTGACATATTTTAAAGAACACAGAAATTCATCTATAATAAAAATACTAATCAAAAAAAAGTTTTAGAGAAAATTTCAATCATTAAGTTCTTATATGAGAAAAAAGTTGTCATATCAATTATCTAACTTTACCCTTACAACTAGAGAGGGAGTGCTAAGAAAACAGAAAGAAGAAAAAAAAATTAAAATAAGAAAAATATTGATATATAAAATTCCCAACAATCAAAAAAATCAATGAAACAAAAAGCTGCTCACAGAGTCAATAAAAATTGAGAAGTCTCTAGCAAGACTAAAATAGAAAATACACATTATGAATATTTAAAATAAAAGAGTAGGTATCACTAAAGATCATAAAGATCACCTTAACATCCTGGCTAAACTAGATAAATTTCTTGAAAAACACAAACTACCACACTTACTGAAGAAAAACTAGTCAATTCAAATAATCCTTTATCTACTTTTAAAAAATGAATTTTTAGTTGAAATCTCTCTCCTAAAGAGAAACCCATGCGGGCCGGGGATTTAGCTCAGTGGTTCTGCCACCTGCCTCGCAAGCGCAAGGTCCCGAGTTCGATCCCCGGTACCCCCCCCCCAAAAAAAACCCATGCAAGATGTCTTCTTTTATAAACTCCATCAAACATTAAAATAATAAACAACATATATTCTATACAAACATTTCCAAAAAAGAGAAGGAAATATTTCAGCTATTAAAATTGTTAAGAAAACTGCAGATCAGTAGTCCTACTGAGTAAGTACAAAAATACTTGAAAAAATTTGAGCACATTGAATCCAAAAATACATCAAAAGAATAATATTTCATGAGCAAGTAGGGTTTACTCAAGAATTGCAAGTGTGGTTTGCCACTTGAAAATCAATCTATATAATCAACCATGTTAAACTAAAACAAACAATAATTATATAATCATGTTTATATATATATATATATACACAGAAAAGTACTTGAAAAAATTACACATCTGTTTGTGATTTTTTTAAAAACTGTCAACTACCTAGAAATAGAAGGGAACTTCCTCAAGCTAATAAAGACATCTAATGAAAAAAACAACAGCTAATATCATACACAAAGGTAAAGACTAAATGCTTTCCAACTAAAACTGACCATGCTCAATAATTCTATTCTATGTTATATTGTAGTGTCTAGTGAATGCAGCACATGTAAATCACATGATTTCAAAAGGGAAAAACCTATTTATTGCTAAGGAATTTAAAGAAAAATACTAAAAAGTCTGTAAAAAAACTATTAGGTATTTTTTAAAAGATGAGAATCAAATTACAACATACATAACTGATACAGAAAAATAAATTGAATTCCTACAAAATAATAATTGAAAAATTAATTTCTTTTAAATACCACTTTTAGTAGCATAAAGAAATATGTTAAAACTTTCTGGTAACTAAAAACTTTTAAAAAAGGCTGCTTTGGGTGTTTCTCAATATGTCCTCCAAAAAAAAAAGAGTAAGAATTTTAAAAAGAAAATGATCCATATGTTATTGCTTCGTTATAACCTGACAATAAAAAATCCCCAAACCTTAAAACAACTATAGATTTTTAAAAGAAAAACCAATTCAAGGAAGAAAGAATCCCTTTCGCTCCCATTTCATTGTAAGAATTCATGGTAAACAAGGCCTCACCAAGGTAAATCAAGGAGAAAGAGAAGAAGGGCTCTACCTTCAAGTTTAAATTTGAAATAAAACCTCCATCTCCATGTCTATCTTAGGCATGAAAATGCTAAAATATTAACCTTGTAGATTCAACCGTCATCTATAAGAAACTTAAAAGATGGCATAATTTGAAGTTGGCATGATTTGGTATAGTTTTTTGGGGGGGAAGTACAAAGTGAAAAAGAAAGGTGCCTTTTGGCAACCAGATGGTTGAGGTATATACAAATGAAGTAAAAAAAATTAAATTCTTGCCAGACTGAAAAAAGCTCAAATACCAATTCTTACCTCTACTACCAATTTCTGTGCTGGGGAAGAAAGGCACAGAAACTAAGTAACTTGCCACTACTCTGAGCAAGTCCATGTCAGATGCTTTCCCCTGCCACCACTGTTTTGGATAGCCATCTCCCAGCTATGATACAAAAATGAAAAAAAAATTAATATATATGTACAGACCTATTACTTTAAAAAATAAATGGAAAATTTTCAGATAAACACTAAATTATAAGATATCCAAGGGAGAAGAGATTCCCTTGAAAATTTAATGAGGCATTAAAAAAATCGAAAAACTACCAAGTGAAGAGGTGCTAAAGAAAGAGGGACAGAAGTGAAAAAGAATTAATATGCAGAAGTATAGCCCAGAAAAATTCTCAAAAATGAAACAATTCAACTATGCTCCCTTGCAGTTATTAGCAGATCTTCCACGTTTGCTTAATTACTATCCTGACCTTTCATATCATTTAACAGTTTGGCCTGTTTTTAAACTCTAGATGAATTTAATTGCAGAGTACTGCCTTGTTTGTTTCTGCCTTCTTTGTCTCAACATTATAGAACCATACTCATTGCACTGTGTGGAATATCAATTTCTTTATTCATGTGTTGATAGTCATCTGGATGATTTCCAGGTTGGAGCTATTAAAATAATGCTGCTTTGAATGTTCTCATACATATCTCCTGGAGAGCCCAAGTATGTTCTCTC
This sequence comes from Heterocephalus glaber, assembly GCF_053883595.1. Lineage (NCBI taxonomy): Eukaryota > Metazoa > Chordata > Mammalia > Rodentia > Bathyergidae > Heterocephalus > Heterocephalus glaber. The sequence goes on from NW_028258320.1 coordinate 68,957,182, forward strand.
TTGGATATTAACCTAAAAAAGGAGTTGCCAAATATTTTCTGTAAAGGATCAGATAGTAAATATTTTAGACAGTGTGAAATACATGACCAAAAATTCTTCCCTTCTGTCCCTTCTTTTCTTCCCTCTTTCCCTCCTTTCCTTCTTTCTTAAATTTTACCTTTCCTTTCTTTACTTACCTTCTTCCTCCTTCTTTCAAAACTTCAAAAACTTTCCATGTGTAAAGGTAATATAAAATCAACTGATGACCTAGACATAGAATCCTTGAATTACAAGGTATGCATGTGTTCAGCTATGCATACTCTACGCAAATAGTTCCAAACTGTTTTCCAGTAAAGTTATTGTATTTAGACCTTCTAAAAGCAGAATATAAGATTTCTAATTACTCCACATTAATGCCAACACTTAAAATTATCCTTTTCAACATTCGGTGAGTAAGTAGGGCTATTCTTTTGTGCTTTTAATTTGCAAACCCCTCATTACTAAATTAGTTAAGAACCTTTTCAGATGTTTACTGGCCTTTTGAATATTATCTTCTGTGATATACCTATTCAAGTCTCATCCATTTTTCTATTATACTGTATTTTTAATTATTGATTTATAGTAAATCTTAATGCTTTATAGGTTTTTGTTAGGTGTACATACTAAACTTATCTTCTACCATCTTATAGCTTACTTTGTTCTCTGAACAGTGCTTTTTTCATAAATAGAACTATTAATGTTTCTGTATAATTTGTCATATTTTTCCAAATGGTTAACCTTTTGTGTCCTGTTTAACAAAACACTGTCAATTTCAATATTTCTGAAAATGTCATACTATGTTTTCTACCAAAAGCTATACTGTTTTAGCTTTCACATTTAGATTCACAATCTGTATGGGATTAATTTTTTCCATACTATGACATAGGTCCTAGGTAAAGTGGTATTGAGGTGATAGAGCCTTAAAAGGCAGGGCTTAGGGGAAAGTAATTAGGTCATGGAACCTTCACCCTTAAAAAGGATTCAAATAGTTCTCTCAAGATAAAAGTACTTGCAAGAAAAGGTATCATAAAACAAGGCCACCCCATGTGTTTGGACCCTTCTGCAAGCAACTATTTCCTTTTTTATTTCTCTGCCATGTTGTGATTTAGACAGGAGGGCCTTCACCAGAGGCTGAACAGATGGGGCTACTAGACTGTGAATTTTCAGCCTCTAAAATTGTGAATTAATTTTTTTTCTTTATGAAACACCTAGCTCTATAAAGAACACAAAACAGACTTAGACACTATATTCAGATGGTTCTCAATTATACAATGGAGTTACAACCCAATAAACTCATTTTAATTTGAAAATGTTGTAAGTCAAAAATTTATTTAACCTATTGAACATCAGAACTTACCAACATGGTATATCGTATAGATTGTTTATCCTTGTGATAGCATTGCTGAGTGGAAGGTACAGCTCTCTTCTGCTCTCCAGCATCACAAGAGAGTACTGTGCTACACATCCCTAACCTGGAAAGGATCAAAATTCAAAGTACAGTGTCTACCAAATCAATATTACTTTCATACTACTGTAAAGTGAAAAAAATTCTAAGTAGCCATGAAATAGCCAGGGACTATTCGTTAATATGGATGTTTCTACAACATCTTGCTTTATTGGTTTATCTGTGCATTCTTGCACTAAATTCCATGCTGCTCTAATTATCATAAATCTATCCTAATGTTCATGAGGAATAATCACAAAAGTATTATTTATCCTTCTTTTTTATTGTTTACTGAATACTCAATATAAAAAATTACAGATTCAGCCACAGAGCTCTAGAGATCATTCCTAATTAAAAAGATCATTTCAAATTAAAATTTCTTTTTTTGTGGATGGGGGGCTGAGGACTGAACTCAGGGCCTTGTGCATGCTAGGCAAGAGCTCTACCACTGAGTTACATCCCTAGCCCTTCAAATTTCTTGACTAGAAAGCATTTATTCCACTGTTTACATAATGTTCCCTGCTGGCTCCCTAAAAGAACAATGGAGAATATTAAGGGATGCATATTTTTTTCTCTTCTGAAATGCGGGTGCATGTAAATTCTTCTTCCTCTGAGATTATAAAATTATCCCAGAAAACACTATTTTACATTTGAACCGATGGTACTATTGTGTATGTGGTGTCTAAACCCCATTGCATGATGATGTTTTTAAATATTTTTTCTCCCTTTTTCAATTTTCTCCTGAAATTTCTACTGGATATATTTGGAACTTTTCATTCTATCCTATCTGTAACTTCTTTTCACACTTTTATGTCTTTCTAGTTATTTCTCTTGAGCTCTGAATTTTATCTTCATATGCATATTCTACTTTGTTAATGACCTCCTTGTCTACAGTTAATCTGCTATTCAATGCAAGCAATGAATTCCTAATTTCAGTGACTACATTTTTCATTTATAGAAATTTCCATTGACCCTTTCTCTAAACTGCTGTCTTTTTTTAATTGTACTTTGAAATAATTTTAGATTTACAAAATTGCAAAAATAGCACAAAGCGTTCTTGCACACTCAATGTTAGTATCTTACCTCACCAAGGTGTTTGTGTGTGTGTGTGCACGCGCACATGTGTGTGTGTGTGTGTGTGTATATACATATATATATCTCAAAATTAAGAAATTAATACTGGTACAGTACTATTAGCTAACCTTATAGACTAATTCAATTTCACCAGTTTTGTCACAAATGTCCTTTTTTTCGTTCCATTATCCAATTCAGGATTATTACATTGCTTTTCATTACCATGTGCCCTCAACCACCTACAATCAACGAGTTTCTCCGTTTTTCCTTTTCTTTTATAACTATGACTACTTTTTAGAGTCAAGTATTTTGCGGAATGTCTCAAAACTTGGGTTTGTCTGATGTTTTCTCAGGGTTACAGTAAGGTTTGTGGTTTTGGGTAAGAATACTACCAGAGACATGAAGTGCCCTTACCATGTTATATCAGGGGGTAAGGGATACTAACATGGTTTATTACTAGTTTATTAAAATTGGTCACTTGGTTAACATGATGTTTACCATCATTTTCACTGTAAAGTTACAATTTTCCCCTTCTGCACTGTATTCACTAGATACAAGTCACTGAGTACAAAGTAGAGAAATTAAGCTCCATCTTCTAGGGAAAAGACTATAAAAGAAATTATGGACATGTTAAAATCACCACAGTAATTAGGAAATACTTTTGAAAATTATACTTTGGAGCTCTGCAAATATCTTTGTTCCTTAAAGATTCACCCACTCAACTAGGTGAAGTGGTGCTTGCCTGTAATCCCAGCACTGAGGGAGACTGAGCTAGGAGGAGCAAAAGTTCAGTTTAATCTGGGCAACCTGATGAGACCTTGTCGCAAAATAAAAAATAAAAAGGTCTAGGAATGTTGCTCAGTCTTACAGTGCCCTGGATTCAATCCCTAAAAATATTCATCCCCCTAAAAAAATTCATCCTCATATTTTTTAATATTCTTAAAAGGATTATTTCTACAGCAGTTATTACTGTGGTCTTCTAATGGTAAAGTTTTTAATTTCCCCCATTCTTTCTATAGGTCTGATTTGAAATTTTCTATAAGGAAGCTTTATATCAATACAGAATCATAAGTATGTATTTTCTTCCTTGGATTGTAACCAATACAATCACTGTTTTGTTGCCGATTTGATCACTTTCAGGTTAGCTACGCCTTGGCTCCTCTCCCCTCCCACCCCTTGCAGCCTTCTCTCCCTCCCTCTGCCCACCCCCACCCCCACCCCCACCCCTTCTCACTTTCGTACTTCTGGGCATGCAAAATGATCTAGGTTTACCTTGTATTCTCCCTGCCCCACCCCTAGAGTTAGCCATTTAACCAGAAAGCCCTTGTTACACTCATTGGAAAAGAGCATTTAGAAATCAAGATTTGTGTATTAGTTATAGCCACCAAATCAACAATTTGATCCATTTTATTTCTATCAGGGTATCATGGCTCCTAGGCCCTCTCAACAAACAAATCTAGCAATCCTGTATATGTATGCACATGACTCATTAATACACACATATTTATATTTACATCCATGTATTAAAATAAACATGAACTCATGTGTTTCACCTCTAATCCAGCACCAAAGCATTCATTGAATCTTTGATCCCTTGCTAATTTTTAACTTCCTTCTCTGATGAGAAATTTGCCTCCTACTAAATATACTTCACTTACTTATTTGTTCAAGTCCACTACACATATATTGTTAGATTCATTAACCTGTAACTAGGAAAATCAAATTTACCACAAAATACAGCGTATTTATGTACAGGTTTTTCCCTTTCTTTAACCTTTCTGCAATGAAAACAGTAGTTCCAAAGCTAAAATATTTTTTGGGTGAGGTTATAATATTTGTAATACAGTTAGATTCATTTGTCACAATATGTATTCCATCCTTAGATTTCCCCAACATCCTGATTGACTTGTCGTAAAATTTATCTACAGTAAAGTTGATTCTCTGTGGTAAACAGTATGGACTTGTTTTGTACTTCTGATGTTGGGAATCAAACGTAGGGCCTGCCACATTCTAGCCAAGTGTTTTCTCAATGAGTTATATTCCCACTATACAACATAGATTTTGACAAATGTATAGAGTGTTATATTGACTTATCTCAGTACCATACAGAAGAATTCCACATCATTAATTTTCATTGTGATGCCCCTTAAAATCAATTCCTTTCCCTACTTCTGGCAAATAACTGACCTGTTTTCTATCTCTATAGTTTCATGTTTTCAGATTGTGTTATGAATGAAATAATACAACCTATAGCCTTTGAGTCAAGCTTCTTCCATTATCCAAAACACCTTTAAAACTCATCCATGTTACTCTGTAAATCAATAGTTTGATCTAATTTATTGCTTTTTACCTATTTCGTAGTTTCTGGAGCAGATATTATTGCACTGTGTGCCACATTCTCTTCGTTCATCTGGTTTCAATGCTTCACATTGTCAGTGTCTCATGTAAAATTCTGCAATATCTCTACTTTTCTACCTTAGGGTTTTCACTGATGCCAGGAAAGCTATTGATCAGACATGCTAGTACAGCTCAGAAGTACAATGGAGTTAATATCCCCAAGGGTTTATTCAACCAATGGGAAAGAAGAGGAAGTAAATAAATGCCTCAGTTTCCCAGTACCTAACTCTGAGGAGCATTCAACATGGTTAGTGAACATCAATGGCAGCTTTCAAAATAAGGTCAGCTGACTCTATCATAGATGCTTTGAGACAGTATTCTTATACTTACCATGAAGTTTCACTGGATACACTAAATTGCATGAGAATGCTAAGATACTACAATGATATGAGCAATAAAATATTATAATAACTTGGTTCACTCAAGCAGAAACTGAAATTGTTTTCATCAGATTTTTATTACCTGGACACTGGATAAAGGACCATTCATAGTTCTTTTCCTTAGGGCAGAGACTAGTGTCAAGAACCATCTCATTATTGTGTATTCCAACAAGTTTCACTGGTCCCCGTGAAGAGCCTTCAACGCAGTATCCTCTTCCTGTATTACTAGGATCATTGCACCAGCCACATCCAGGCTGCTCCAAACATTGTCCACATGTTCTCAATCCAGAACAATTCTGAGCTGCATGATATGAACATTAAAAATGTTACATGACTTTATATCAAATAGAATTGTAGGCTAAACATAAATATGACTACAGAAAAAATTAATATAATTCTGAAAAGATCAGTAAAATGTTACTAACTGTAGTTTGTGTAAATATTTCTGTATTAATACCTAAGATATAGGAATTATTTAAAGTACATAAAAGAAGAGATAAATAAATTGACTTGGTTGTTTTTTAAAAAAGGAGGCGGGGGCGATAGCCATGATATGGAGAAAAATGAAGTCAGGGCCTAAAGACTCCCAAGAACCTTTCCAGTGCTAGCACTTTTGGGGAGGTGACCCAGGAGCCTACAGAACACTTATGCCATTGGCTGTGGTGCTGAGCTGTTTACCATTCTTGTATATATTACAGGTCCTCAATAAACCTCTATTCTCTCCCTGTGGATAGCCAATGTAAGTTATGGCTGCCTGTTCCCTGAGATTCCTGACCCCAACTTGGACTGTTTCATGTGGGTAATGCTCTTCTCAAGGGGCCAAGATACTAGTATCTGGCTATCATGTAAGAGGTAAACTCAATTTTACCTCAAGAATACAGAGTAAGAATATGGGAGCCTGCTACTTTCCTTTAGACAACCTGACGATTCCACTCTTGCTAACTTTAAAGGCTAACGAATATCATTGTAAGACTAATTCACTGAAGCTTAACTTTTATTTTTTTGGATTGAGACACAACATAAGAGACTCACCATAGCCTATGAATGTTATGATATCATCCAAGGATAAAAAAAATAACAGTCTGACATCATATTCATAGTCATTACTAAGTAATGCTTTTAATTTTTAATCAGACCACCCTATATTGGGCTGAGATTTTCCATAATACTTTTACTTTGCTACATACAGCAAATTTTGTTTAGGTAACTGTCTATTCACAGAAAATAGTGACAGATATATAAAGAACTGTGAATGACGTCTTCTAGTCACAAAGTAGAAAATCCCCAGAGGGGGAAAAATGGTAGCTTTCTGGTAAATTCAATTCCATTGTCGTAGTGTTAATAATTCAGCTGCCACTCCATATTTAATATTACTGGAAGCAATAATGTTCCTCCCATTACTGCAAATAAAAATGGCATGAGTTTCTTAGTGAACGTCAGGAACTCATTATACTAGGCTGTGCAAGATAACAATATTAAAGAATTTGTCAATGATAATATTATTTGTTGTGAATTCTTTGAATGCTGAGTAGCTGAGTGACTGGATATAGGAAGGTATTCTAGTGCCATCTATTTCTTGAATAACAGAAAAGGAATTATATACTGTGAGTCATCAGACACTAATAGGTAGTGCTAACCTTGCACACACAATTAATTCATTGACATGAAGAGTCTTCCTTTGGAAATTTAAATTTTTCCCAATAGTATACAATGGTAAACAATACTTCATTTAAAAGATACTTAGATAACTGGACAATAATCCAATATCCAATTAACAATTAACTCCTACAATTCCATAGTCCTCCTTAGTTTCTTTGATTTGAAATATTTTTCCTACTTCTATGATTGTAGTTAAGTCCACAGTATAATTGACTGTGTTATTCTAATTATTTACAAAACTATACAGAGTTGTTATGCAATTAATAGTAAGTAGTGGAAAATATCAAATTAGTTATATTATCTTGACATTGGAATTATTTACTATCACACAATGGCTCCTTAATAAATCTTGTTTTCTCATATGTTTAGAGTCTATGGTTATTTCTTGGGAAAATAAATTTTATCTTAGCACTCTCTTTTTAAGGAAAGATAATCATTAAAATGTCTTTAAAACGCATTATGAACTTAAAACTAAACTACTCTTAAAACAATATTCCTGTTAATGCTTTCTAAACAGCTGGGGAAATCTTAGGTTAAAGAATCCTGCAGATCAATGGAACAGAGAATTACAGAAACAACCCCAGGCACATTCAGCCATTTGATCTTTAATAACAAGGCCAAAAAACATATGCTTGAGGACAAATAGCCTCTTTAACAAATGATGCTGGAAAAATTAGCTATATGCATGTAGAAAATTGAATCTAGACCCACAGCTCTCACCATGTACTAAACTAAAATCAAAATGGATCAAACATCTAAATATTGAAACAGAAACAGTCTGTTGAAAGATAAAATAGGTAAAACTCTTGAAGATATAGGCATATAAAAAGACTTTCTGAACAGAACCCCAATTGCACAAGAAATAACATCACGGATCAATAGATGGAGTTATATAATATCAAAAGCCTTCTGCATAGCAAAGGAAACGACCAACAGATTGAAGAGACAACCTATAGATGGGAAAAATAGTTACCAGCTATTCCTTAGACAGAGAACTATTATTAAGAATATATAATGAACTAAAAAAATCTAACACCCCCAAAATAAAAGACCCAATCAAAAACTGGGCAAGTGAAATGAATATACACTTCTCAGAAGAAGAAATACGAAGAGCCAATAAGTACATGAAAAAATGTTCAACACCTTTTGTCATCAGAGAAATACAGATTAAAACAACACTGAGATTCCATCTTACTCTAGAAAGAATGGTTATCTTTAAGAAATCCAATAATAACAAAAAGATGGCAAGGCTGTGGGGAAAAAAGAAACCCCACAAGCACTATGGAAATTACTATGGAAATTCCTCAAAAGACTAAAACTAGAAATTCCATTTGACCCAGCTATTCCTCTTCAAGGTAACTTTCCAAAAGAGTTAAAGACATCAAATTACAGTGATGTATACATACCCATGCATCTCAACTCATAATAGCTAAATATTTAAAGTGACCTATATATACATTGTCTTAGTTACTTTTCTCTCATTGCTAAGACAAAATACCAACACCTAAAGTTAAAGGAGTAAAGGTTTATTTGGCTTACAGTTCTTAGAGGTTTTAGTCCAGAATTGGTTGGCTCCAAGGCAGGGTGGCAGAGGGGCAACAGTTCAAGGTGGCAGAAGACAGCAAAAAGCAACAAGAGACCTTAACAGTGTCTTTCTGCCCCTTTTATGTTATTCAGACTACTGGGCTTAGGGAAGTGCCAAACCAATCATTCATGTTTAATAGTTTCATAATCACATGCCCTTATCCCAGCTCACAAACTCTAGATTCAGCCACTCATGAAAAAGAAAGCCCACCTCATCCACATGAGGCTTTCAGGGAACAGCTAAACACAAGCCATAATATCCATCAACAGATGAATAGACAAAAACCATGGTATATATACACAATGGAGTAATACTTAGACATAAAGATAAATTTGAGTCATATGCATCTTGAGATCGTAATGTTAAGTGAAATAAATCAGAAAGAAGCTTAAATATTGCATGGTTTCTCTTATATGAGAAACCCAAAGTATAAATAAAGAGCAAAATAAAAGATAGATAATAGAAAACAAGGAGATAGACCTTTTGCAAATGTACAGGAGACCAAGAGATGCAAGGAGGGGGGTTAGAGAGGTGGGGATGGGAAAGTAAAAACAATTAAGATGTGTTAGGTACATGTACCAATTTCCCACGATAAATGTAACCATCATGTATTGGAAACACATATGATAAAAAGAATTCTGGGTTTCTTGAACTGACTTAATGACAAATTATAAATCTTCTAGTTCTATGTGCTAGATTTTAGGATTTTATAACAAGTTATAAAATTTTATGTTCAGTATAACATTCTAGTTTTTTGGTTTTCATTTTAGATATAAAAACTATTAAATAAGGCAACATTGTTTTTGCTCAAAAGTGGAAAGCAATGTGCACTAATAAAAATAAAAAGAATACTAATTCTTTATTATTTAAAAGTGATTCAAAAGCTAAAATTCTAAGGTTTTTTTCTTCATTTTATTACAGAAAACAATGTTACAGGAAAGCTTATGTAGGCTGTATATGGTTCCTAAAGTTATGGATGGTATAGAGACTGTAAATGAACTAACAATATTGGTAAATGTTAGTAACAATCTTTTTTATTTATTTTTATATACTTCGGGGTTTTTGAAAGTCAAATTGTAAAATAGTCAATTTTTAAATATATAATAAGAATTTGAAAAATCAATCCAGAAGCAAGTATCAGCAAATTAAAAAATAATTACCTTTCTCAATTACCAAGAAAAGATGATCTTTTAAATTAGGTGTGTATATAAAATCAAGAAAATATTAAAAGAAATATAGTTTCATAAAATACGTGCAATATCATTAAGTTTGTTATTCAATTTTAATATATTAATTTCATTCTACATATTAAGAATTAAATCTAATCCCCCCAACTATATAAAACAAATATTAAGGGACATGAAAAACCAAATAAGCACTAATACAATTGTAGAGGGGGACCTCAATACCCTACTGTCACAAATAGACAGATCATCTGGACAAAAAAAAATCAACAACAAAATATAGAATTGAACCAAGGTTTTGAATGAATGGACTTAATAGACGTCTACAGAGTGTTTTGCCCCACAAAATCAGAATATATATTCTTTTCAGCTGCACAGAGGTCATTCTCCAAAATAGACCACATGCTAGTTCATAGCACATGTTTAAGTAAATGCAAAGGAACTGAAGTTATCCCATGTATATTATCAGACCATAGTGCTGCTAAACTGGAGATCAATAGCATAAGAAACTGCAAGAACTTCACAAACACATGTAAATTGAATACTACTCTCCTGAACAACCAATGGGTCACAGAGGAAATTAAAGAAGAAATTAGATGGTTTTTGCAATTACATGATGATGCCAGTACAACATACAGGAATCTATGAGACACAATGAAAGCAGTTCTATGAAGGAAATTCATAGAAGTGAATGCCCACACTAGGAAAGTAGAGTGAGCTCAAATAAACAACCTAATGGTGAATCTTAAGCTCCTATAAAGAGAAGACCAAAACAAACCCAAAGCTTGAAAAAGGGAGGAAATTATAAAGATCAGAGCAGAAATCAATGCAATGGAGACCAAGAGAACAAAACAAAAAAAATCAACGAATCAAAGAGTTGGTTTTTTAAAAGAATAAATAAAAATCACAAGCACAAGGACCCGAGTTTGATCCCCAGTACCAAAAAAAATAAAATTAAATAAATAAATAAATTTGATAAACCCTTAGCCAACCTTATCAAAAAAAAGGAAAGAAAAGGCTTAAATCGATGCAATTAGGAATGAAAAAGGTGAAGTCACAAGAGATCCAGCAAAAGTCCAGAAGATCATCAATACCTACTTCGAGAACCTGTACTCTAAAAAATGGAAAACACAGAAGAAATGGACAGATTTCTAGATACATATGAATTACCAAAGTTGAACAAAGGAGATATAAAAGTCCTAAACACCCCAATTACAATCAGTGAAATTGAAAACGTAATTAAAAATTTACCAACAAAGAAAAGCCCAGGTCCTGCTGGCTACACTGCTGAATTCTACAAAACATTTAGAGAAGAACTATTGCCACTACTCTTTCAACTTTTCAATGAAATTGAAAGGGAAGCAATACTTTCAAATTCATTCCTGGAAGCAAGTATTACTTTGATTCCAAAACCAGGGAAAGACCCATCCAAAAAAGAGAACTACAGGTCAATCTCCCTAATGAACATAGATGCAAAAATCCTCAATAAGATACTGGCAAATAGAATACAGAGGGTCATCAAGAAGATCATATATCCTGACCAAATTGGATTTATCCCAGGGATGCAAGGACAGTTCAACATACGTAAATCAATAAATGTAATACACTATATTAACAGAGTCAAGGACAAAAACCATATGATCATCTCAATAGATGCAGAAAAGCATTCAATAAAATTCAACACCCATTCAAGATAAAAACCCTGCAGAAAATTAGAATACAGGGTCTTCATCTCAACTTGATAAAGGCTACCTATAAAAAATCAACAGCCAACATCATACTAAATGGTCAAATACTGAAAACCTTCATGCTAAAATCAGGAACAAGACAAGGATGTCCACTATCACCACTCCTGTCCAATATAGTTTTGGAAACATTAGCCACAGCAATTAGACAAGAAAAAGAAATAAAAGGAAGACAGGAAAGGAAGAAGTTAAACTGTCATTACTTGCTAATGATATGATACTCTACATTGAAAACCCAAAAGACTCCACCAAAAGACTTCTAGACTAAATTGAAAAATTCAGTAGAGTAGCTGGAAACAAGGTCAACACTCAAAAATCAATAGCCTTCTTATACACAAATAACAGACTCACTGAGAGAGAAATTAGGGAAACAATCCCTTTCACAATAACATCCAAAAAAATGAAATATCTAGGAATCAATCTAATGAAGGAAGCAAAAGACCTCTACATCAAGAACTACAAACACTTTGAAAAAAGAGATTGAAGAGGATATAAGAAAATGGAAGGACCCTTGTTCCTTGGTAGGAAGAACCAATATTGTGAAAATGGTCATACTTCCAAAACTACTACATAGATTCAATGCAATCCCGATTGAAATCCCAACAGTACATTTCAGAGAAATAGAGAAAATCCAAAAATTCATTTGGAATAAGAAGAGACCTAGAATAGCAAAAGCACTTCTAGGAAACAGAGACGTGGTTGGGGGTATCACAATCCCCAACTTGAAACTATAGCTACTGTGATAAAAACAGCATGGTACTGGCAAAGAAACAGACCTGAGGACCAGTGGAATAGACTAGACGATACAGAAACAACTCCAGACATACTCAGCCACCTCATTTTTGACAAAGGAGCCAACCATCCTCACTGGAGGAAAGATAGCCTCTTTAATAAATGGTGTTGAAAAAACTGGATTTCAACTTGCTAAAGATTAAAACTAGACCCCTATCTTTCACCAAGCAATAAACTAAAATTGAAGTGGATTAAAGATCTAAATATTAGGGTCGGGGATTTAGCTCAGGGGTTCTGCCGCCTGCCTCGCAAGCACAAGGTCCCGAGTTCATTCCCTGGTACCAAAAAAAAGATCTAAATATTAAAACAGAAATACTAAACTTGCTGGAAGGTAAGTTAGGTAGAACTCTTGAAGACATTGGCATAGGAAAAAACTTTATGAACAAATCTTCAGTAGCATGGGAACTAGCACAAAGAATCAACAATTGGGATCTCATCTTATTAAAAAGCTTCTGTACTGCAAGAGAAACCACAAACAGAGCTAAAAGACAACCTACAAAGTGGGAAAAAGTTTTTACCAGCTGTTCCTCAGACAAAGGTCTACTATCTAGAATATATAAAGAACTTAAAAAAATCAGACCCCCCAAATATAAAGACCCAATTGAAAAATGGGCATCAGAAATGAACAGACATTTCTCAGACAAAGAAGTAAAAGCAGCAAATACACATATGAAAAAATGTTCAATATCACTGGTTATTTAAGAGATGCAGATGAAAACAATGCTGAGATTCCACCTCACCCCATTAAGAATGGCTGCTATCAAGAAATCAACCAGTAACAAATGCTGGCGGGGTTGTGGGGAGAAAGGAACCCTTCTCCATTGTTGGTGGGAGTGCAGTCGGATGCAACCACTGTGGAAATCAATATGGAGATACCTCAAAAAACTAGGATTAGAGGTCCCATTTGACCCAGCTGGGTATCTTCCCAAAAGAATTAAAAGAATCATACCACATTGATATATGCTCACCCATGTTTATAGCGGCACAGTTTGTAACACCTAAAACTCGGAAACAGCCCAATTGCCCATCAACTGGAAACGATAAAGACAATGTGATTTTTTTATTAAAATGGAGTACTACTCAGCCATAAAGAATGAGAAACTAGAGACATTTATAGCTAAGTGGATGCACATTGAGGCCATACTCTTAAGCAAAATAAACAGGACACACGTGTAAATACCGAATTGTTTCTCTGGTGTAAAAAAATAAAAGTAAATAAAGATCAAAATGTATAATTCATATTGTGAAATAGGAAGAAAAGGTCTAAAGGGGTAGAGGAAGTGGGAGGGGTAGGGGAAAGACAAGAAGGGAAAAGAAAAAATACGAGAAAATGAAATAAATGGCAACAAAGTCTTTGTAAATTGGGAGGGATAGAGGGGGTGAAGGGAGGGCAGAGGAATGGGGAAAAAATAAAAACTAAGATAAATCATGTAAAGGTACAAGATCCCAATGATGAATGTAACTATATTTTATACCTAAAATGTACCAATAAACTTAATTTTAAAAAGAACTAAATCTATTACTACAGTACTTAATTAATGTCCTTGGAATATCTAACTAATGTAGTATATTAACTAAGTTGTTAGAATATTTATTTAAATATACGCATTTAATAATGCTAACTATTAACAAAGCTTTTTCAGAAATAATTATGAAAATTTTGTTTTAAAATATACCTCTCTTCAGTTTGTGAATTTTACACATTGGTATCTCAGTATGAAGACTGGAGAATACTGGAAAATTCATCTTTGTTATTTGCAAAGACATGTTTCTCTTAAATTCCTTTCATGAAAAAAAACTCAAATGATCATTACAACAACTTCTTAAAGCAATATAAAACAGATTATTTCCAATACAAATTTTTAGTAATTATTTGACCATGTTGACAGACAGACCAAAGCTAAGCACTCCTGGTCCCTCTGACTGGACACTAAGGTGCTTATAAATGAGGAATTGAAGAAGAGTAAAAATAATTTTCATTTTATCTGTGTCTGTTGAGATTTCAGCAAGTAAATGTATGTTTGCTTTGTTCAAATAAAGGATGGATGAACACAAACATGGACATCAATTCTATCTTAGGTGATTATATTGTTAACTGTGGTGGTGGAATAACTCTTAGGGTCCTGAAAAGAGTTTAAATTTAAAAAAAAAAAAAAACTCAGGAGCTCAGTGGTTCCACCGCCTGCCTCACAAGCACAAGGTCCCGAGTTCGATCCCTGGTACCAAAAAAAAAACTAAAAATATGAAGTCTGGATCAATCACCAGAGGAAGGAAGCCCAATGAGTAGAATATGAAAGAATACATACAACCCTGAGAACTGAGTGGTAAAAGCACCAGAAGTAAATAACCTTTTCTACTTTCTCAATTCAAATTTGAATAGACGAATTAATTCAAGTCCTTCATGGAAACCATGTGATGAGCCTCGATGTCAGAAACTGGGTTATGGAAACATAAACTATATTCTCTGCTAAGAAACTAGCTCAAATCACTACTTTCTTTCTCCCAGCAGAAGGGGCTGCACACAGTCTGAACTACCTATATAATAAAACCAGTAGTAATATGTAATTCCATTGGCAGCTGCATTCTGATGTAATTTGTCTTGGCAAGTAGGGCCACTTTTATAACCAGTGTCTAGTACCAAAACTTCATTCAGCTGTATCCTCATCCTATAGTCCTTACAAAATATGAGACCAAGAAGGGGAAGGAACTTTCTCTTGAGGACTAACTCACAGCAAGTCCAGCATCACCCTGCTGCCATGACCCTCAAGGTAATGACAACACTGTGTGTAGTGCATTTGCAGCAGTCAACGTCAATAATATATTTTTGCCAAAAAATCTTACCTGAATCTAAACACAGGAAGCAAACAGACAAATACAAATTAAGAAATGTTCGAAACAACTAGTGCAGATTCTTTAACATAGCAAAGTCATATAAAAAAAGATATAGATTAAAGGGAACAACAAAGCAGTGTGAGATCCTTGAGGTGAGCACCATCATGAAGTGATATGCTATCTATCCTCAACCTATACTGAGACTTTAAAGAGAAGGGAGCACAAATGTAGTAAAATATTAACATTCAGGGAAATATGCTTAGTGGAATTCAAGCTGATGATATACTACAAATCAGAAGCTAATAGCACTAATAGGTCTTAAACCTATCTGTAAGAATATTTTCTCACATTGCTTGAAACTTCTCAAATGTTTAATTCTTCCTTCCATCACAGAAAAGTAATTTATAGGGCCGGGGATTTAGCTCAGTGGTTCCGGCGCCTGCTTCACAAGCGCAAGGTCCCAAGTTCGATCCCCAGTACCAAAAAAGAAAAGTAATTTATGCTGCTGTTAAGTGAAAAGTCACTCCAAACAAATACTTACGAGAGCAGGTGGCAGTTTGCCACTCTAGACACTGTCCATATGGAAACGATATTATGTAAGCATTAGAGTCAACACATCGCTTTGTACTACTGCACCACATACACTCCATGCCATTGCTTGTACAGTTGGAACACGAAGTCCTTAGAGAGCATGGCTTTTTGCAAGGCCTTGCATTTTGATTTGGACTAACTGGAATAAATCAACAAATATGCATATTTCATTTGTTAAACTATATTTGAACACAAATGCATGAATTTTGTTTATTTTGCTATTTAGGGAATGTTTCAATGAAGCCAAGTGTGCCAACAAAATATAATTAGGTAAATGAAAACAAAACTAACAGATCAATAGTGCTTAAATTTATTATTAGACTTGAAAAATTTCTGTAAAATTTTGAACGCTTTATAAGTTGTACAGTTTTGAAAATTATAAATAGTAATATAATATGTTCTATAGGGTTTTTTTAGCTGAATATTATGTATACCACCATTACTTCCTTTCCTGGCCATAATTTTTCCATAAACATTCCACACCTTATCAAACCATGTCTCCTATCAATAAACATGTCTCTGATATAAATAAACAATAAAAATACAACTTACTATAAAATCTTTGTATAAAATACAATATTTATCACATCCATTAGGATAACTATTACTTTAAAAAGTATCTACAAAAAATAAAAATAACAAATGTTGGCAAATATGTGGAGAAATTGGAAACTATGCATTGCTGGTATGAATGTAAAATGATACAGCCTCTGTGGAAAATAGTATGACACTCCTCAAAACCTTACACAGAGAATTATAATATTATTTAGCAATTCCACTTCTGGCTATGTACCTAAAAGAAATGAAATCAGAAATTCAAATAGATATCTGTACATTCACATTCATAGCAGTATCAACAATAGCCAAAAGTGGAAGTAACTCAAATGTCTTCTCATGGATGAATGAAAAAGCAAAATGTGGAAATATATGTGTGTATATGTGTACATATATATATAAAATTATATATAAAATTGCATATACAGTAGGTCCCTGACTTAAGAAAATTCAAGTCGCAAACATTCCCAGATAGGAACAGGCCTCTCATTACAAAAATTTGTAGATGCAAACAAATCATGGAAATAGTTCACACATCTGTCAGACATTGTCATAGTTGTGTCGCTGTGTGCTTACTGTACAGTGCAACAGTGGACAGTAGTACACTGCTCAATCAAAGCTCAGGATGTCTGGAAGCAAGAGGAAAAGCAGCAGTGATGTGGAGGGGACTGCTAGGAAACACAAAGCAATAAACATTGTATATCTGTGTCAGTGATGTATAAGACTCATTTTGTCAGACTTATGAATGAATCTGACTTATGAACATTCTCCTGGAATGGAACTCATTCAAAGTTGGGGACTTACTGTACACATTTATATATAAAATTATACAGACATATATATACCCATATATATAAAACTTTATATATAATTCAGCTTTAAATAGTAAGAAAATTCTTACACATGCTACAACTTGGATGAACTTTGAAGACATTATGCTAAAGGAATAAGCCAGTCACAAAAGAATAAAAATCATATGAGTCTACAATAGGAAGTATATAAAGCAGTGAAATTGAGACAGAATAAAATAGTGGTTTCTAAGTGATGGTGGAAGACATTGTTGAATTGCAGAATTTTAGTTTTGCAAAATGAAGAAAGTTGTGGAGATCAATGGTGGTAATGATTACACAGTGGTGTGAATATACTTAATGCCACTAAAACACTACTCTTCAAAATGGTTAAAACAGTAAGTTCTATGTTATATATTTATACCACAATAAAATACTATATTATAAAAGAAAATAATTCAACATTCCTTTCTCAAGTAACAGAAGTCCACTTTAAAAGTTATTATAGAAATACATCTTTTTGACTTGACAAATTTAATAATAAATCTATAATATTACATCATGTCTCAGCCATTAATAGTAAGGACAAATCTTTTCACACTCTATTATGTCAAAATTAACAAATTTAAAACAGATTATTGCTATAGTAAACCATATGTTCATAAACACAGTATTTTAATTAAAAATGTGTTGTACAAAACTATAAATTTTCATTTTCATAAGTTATGCTTAGGATCAATTGATAAGTGGGAAATGGAGATTAAAAACTGATTATTAGGGGGCTGGTGTGAGTTACTTCAGGCTATACCTTGGAAGGAGGTGGTAGGAAGAAGGGTTGAAAACACATTTTTAAAGAAATGCTAATTTACTGGACTACTTACCAACAGGTTTTTCGCAGACAAGGCCATCTGCCATAGATGTACAAGGATTTGCTTTTAAGCCTGCCACTGCAGCCCTCTCTAGATATGCACAGAATCCAGAATCATTTGGCTCACCAGGAAGCCACTGTAATGTTGTATTTGTGAAAGGAGACATGTCCTCCCATCCCCAGTAGGATATATTGATCTTGCGTAAGCCTACCCAAGGTGATACTTTCTATAAACAATAGAAAACAGGAGGGGAAGAGAGAGGGAGAAAAAATGAATTAAGGACAGATGGAAGCCACACATTCACCCCCATCCAACTTTGCACCTGTGGATTCAGCTGTCTGGCCATGGCATCCTTGCCAACTTCAAGGCTGTTCTGCATTTTCTTTCCCCTCAAGACAGGGCAGCAGAGGCATCATCAACCAACTGACTGACCTGATTGTGGATGAGATTAATACCCAGAAAGAGAAGACTCAGGACGAGACTTCCAGAGAGTCAGCAGCACCATAGAGAAATAAGACTGGGCCAGCAGTGTTAGCCCCAAAAAAGTCCCACAGCTATTGTAAAATACAAAAACAAGGTGGACTTTACTGGGAAAGTGACTTCTTCAAGGAAGGCTAGAGTTGGAAAAAAATCCACTGCAGTGCCTGCCATATTGGAGAGGGTTTAATCAGGAGCCATTTTGGGAATGAGCACCAAACAACTGTAGAAAAACTTCATTCCAGGTTCTCTAGTGTACCTCTAACACAATGACTAAGTGAGAGACAGCCACAAGAGATGGCTGCAGAAAGGATACAGGCTAGACACAGACCTCCTGAGAAGTTCAGGCTCATGCTGCAAAGGACACCAAGCTCAGCCTCCATGGTGAGGAGTGACACCTGGAAAATGCGGCTTTCAGAAGCAGCTAGATCTGAAAGTTCTGGCACTAAATCCGGTGGTCTACTTTAACTTCTGTCCCACTGCCTACATCCAGCAGAGACTAGTGGTCTGATTACTTTATCCATTTATGAATGTGAGCAAGGACATTCCTTGCTTGTATGATTGCCACAGTCCAAGTTGTGCAGATAGAGGCGCCTCAGGAACAGAGGAGTACCTCACCAAACCAGAGGCCATAAAGCTAGGCAGAGAAAAACATGACTCACTGGATTCCAAGAATAAAGATCTTGAAAAGAAACCACTCACTCATTGTTGGTGGGGATGTAAAGTAGTTTGACCATTAGAGAAATCAATATGGAGATTTAAAAAATACAACTAGGAATTAAATCCAACCTAATTATTTCCATTCTAGGTATCTTCTTGAAAGAGTTAAATATATCATGTCACAGTGATACATGCATTCACAATTTATAGTAGCATAAATCATATTAGGTAAATCTTTGAAGCACAATTCATGTTTATACAAGGAAAATAGCTAAATCTTGGAACTAGTGAATATATCCATCAACATATGTATGGGTAAATATGATGTGGCATTTATACACAATGGAGTACTATTCTGCCATAAGGAAGGATAATCCTGAGACATTTGTAGGAAAAAAAGATGTACCTTAAGATCAGTTAAATAAATTACACATATGAGCTTAAATATCATATGTTTTCTCATATAAGAGAAATCCAAAATGTAAATAAAAAGCAAAGTAAGAAAGATAGATAATAGGAAAAAGCGATATAGATCTTTTGCAAAAGGGAAGGAGACCAAGAAATGGAGGGACAGCAAGGGGAAAAGATGAAAAAAATAATCAAGAGGCGTTATGTACATGTGTCAGCTCCCCATGAGGAACATAACCATTATTACTGCAAACATGTACAATAAAAGTAAAATTTGTAAAAGCACAATAAAAAAGCCATTAAAAATTGATACAAAATGAATACATAATATTCGCAAGCAAACAACTCATTATCATTACAAATTACATTTCAAATACATGGAACAACCTGCGTTTTAGTACAAAGGATAATTTAATAATTCTATCCTATTTTGAAGAATGACACAGAACACTTTTTAAAGCATATGTTTTGTGTTTAGCTACATGGATAAGGTCATTTATACTGTGTAACTCTATTTTTTCTCCTATAAAATGGAGATATAAATACCTAATTTAAATATCTACTTCATTAAAAACTTAAATATTGCTACTCCTACTTCTGTTACTACTACTATCAAGTTAAAGGGTTAAGAGTCTAAAGATAAATTGTCATTATCTGCGCTGGGTAAAAATACAGAACAAAATCAACAAACAATACATGGAATTAAAGTGAAGACAATAACAGACCTTCGCAAAACAATCGGGAAAAGAATAACTAGTATCCCCTAGATCAGCCCTCTGCTATTATATTGAGGCTTGTATGCAATTTTGGATAAATTAATGTCATATATTTTCATTAGTAAAAAGATCAAGGAAACTGATAAAATCTTCCTTATGTGCTGAAAATTTAACAGGTTGACAAAAGCTACATAACTATACTTAATGCTCTAATATTTCAAAATTAGCTTGAAATCAAAATCTATTCTAAATTTATATATTTTAATCATCACTCAATTTTAAAACATGCTATTCTTAATCTTTAATAACACAGAAATAAGATTTATATTCAATATTTATTCTAATGTTCTGCAACTGGTCCTAGAAACCTTAGCCATCAACCTAAAAATTTGCAATATGTATAAACACAATGAATTTCACACAGTAAATATTCAACAGATATTTCATACATAAAGTATGAATTCATTAAGACAGTAGATTTCATATTGCCAATACAGTGCAATATATATAATAATTAATTGATAAATTTTGCTAAGTTCATTAGAATAAAAATGATTATTTTACCACTATCTGGCACAATGCTTAATACAGAGATGATATTTAATAGTATTTCTAATTATAAAAATACACACTTGGCATCTCATATATAATTCCCATATACATTTATACATTGTTGTTAAAGATATTCTGATAATAAAAAGTTGTAACATTTTTAAAGTTTTGATCAAAGATATTTTGGATTAACAACTGTGTTTCACATTATAGCAATTCTATCTCCCAACCATAGCAAAGACAAGTCATTTAAAATGAAATATTACTCCCTAACTCATCATGATAAGAATCTGAGAGAAAGAAAAGAGGAAAAGAATAAAGCAGCTGATAAAACATTTAAAGTAACTATCACTCAGTAAATGAACCAGACAGGCAGTGGAAAATGAAAGACAAATTTCTGTATTATGAAAATTTACTGCAGCATACCATAAATCATTGTAACATTTCATTAGTCATTTCCGATAAGTAAATGATCATTTGGCCCAAGATTATCACTTAAAAGTACATGAATTTATCGATCTTTATTTGCCAAAGAAGGGTTATCTTAAGTTTATACAACTGCAATGACTCAGGATATAATTCATTTTATATAAAGATATGCTTAATGGAATGTCACTTTGCAGAAGTTTGCACTTTGAAATCCTGCTAAAAGCTCAGCATTCTGGTGAAACAAAACATCCTTCACTTTATACAGCATGATAGAGAGCAAACTATCTAGTCTAAGTTCATCATACATCCAAAATAAGTGTTAGTCTAATCTTTATCATTTATAACAGTCAAGAAAAAATTAGCAACACAAAAATTTCTAAAATAGCACACTTCAAGGTCAAGCTGCAATGACTAAAATTAATATATTTTAAACAAAAAACAGAGTTTTACTTGTCCTTTCTAAGACTTAGAAAGTGTGGATATCCAAACACATTCTTTACAAGTGATAGATATATAGTACAATTAATTTTCACATGTTAATAAGAATTCATTACTCATTTTGAAATGAAATAACACTCCTGATATAAGAAGAATATAAACACATTTTAATTTATGTTGTATGTTCCATATGCTAAAAAATAAAACGAGAAAAATACTCTTGTCTCATCTTCCTAAAATATAAAAATGCATAGGCTTCCCTTATATGCGACCACATACATCCTCTCTTCTAGCCATAAACTGGTTATCTCTCAAACAAGACTAAAAAAAAGGTAGGAAATATTTCTGGCCTCCTTAAAAATATCTTTTAAGTGCTGGTCAACCCTAAATCCTGAAAAACTTGGTGAAGACATTTCTTTTGTTTTTTTTATTTTATTGGTACATTTTAGATTATAATGACATTCATCTCTTGAAATTTGCACCTTTACATAATCTCTCTTGGTTCTTATTTTTCCCCCTTCCCCTGCCCTCCCTTCAACCCCTCCATTCCTCCCTATTTATAAAGACTTTGTTTCCATTCTTTCATTTTCTCATATTAATTCCATTCCCTTCTTTCCTTTCCCCCACCACTTCCACTTCCCCTTCCCCTTTGCCCCTTTTCTTCCTATTTCACATTATTATTGCTTTTAGTCCTTATTTACACTTTCAGTTTCTCACACTAGAGAAACTATTCAGTATTTACACGTGTCCTGTTTATTTCACTTAAGAGTATGGCCACGGGCTGGTGATTTAGCTCAGTGGTTCTGTTGCCTGTCTCGCAAGCTGAGGACCCAAGTTCGATACCCGGTACAAAAAAAAAAAAAAAAAGAGAGAGAGTATGGCCTCAATGTGCATCCATTTAGCTATAAATGTCTGTAATTTCTCATTCTTTATGGCTGAGTAGTATTCCACTTTATTTTTAAAAAACACATTTTCTCTATCCAGTCTCCAGTTGATGGGCATTTGGGCTGTTTCCAAGTTTTAGCTATTACAAACTGTGCTGCTATAAACATGGGTGCACATATATCACTGTGGTACGATTCTTTTAACTCTTTGGGAAAGATACCCAGCAGGGGAATAGCTGGGTCAAATGGGACTTCCAGTCCTAGTTCTTTGAGGTATCTCCATACTGATTTCCATAGTGGTTGCACCAGTCTACACTCCCACCAGCAGTGGAGGAGTGTTCCTCTTTCCCTACAGCCCTGCCAGCATTTGTTACTGGTTGATTTCATGATAGCAGCCATTCTTTCTGGAGTGAGGTGGAATCTCAGTGTTGTTTTCATCTCCATCTCTTGAAGGAGCAGTGATGTTGAACATTTTTTCATATGTTTATTTGCTATTTCTCTTTCTTTGTCTGAGAAATGTCTGTTCATTTCAGATGCCCATTTTTGAATTGGGTCTTTATATTTCGGGGGTCTGATCATTTTAAGTTCCTTGTAGATTCCAGATAGTAGACCTTTGTCTGAGGAACAGCAGGTGAAGATTTTTTCCCACATTGAGGGTTGTCTCTTCACTCTGTTGGTGGTTTCTCTTGATGTGCAGAAGCTTTTTAGTATGAAGAGATTCCACTTGTTGATTGTTTGTGGTAGTTTACAGGCAACTGAGGTTTTGTTCATAAAATCTTTTCCTACACCAATGTCTTCAACAGTTCTACCTAACCTCTGTTCCAGCCAGTACAGCATTCCTGTTTTAATATTTAGATCTTTAATCCATTTTGATTTTAGTTTAGTGCATGGTGAGAGATATAGGTCTAGTTTTAATCTTTGGCAAGTTGAAACAAAATTTTTCCAACACCATTTATTAAAGAGGATATCTTCCCTCCAGTGAGAGTGTTTGGCTCCTTTGTCGAAGCTGAGGTGGCTGAGTGTGTCTGGAGTTGTTGCTGCATTTTCTAATCTGTTCCACTGGTCCTCAGGTCTGTTTCTTTGCCAGTACCGTGCTGTTTTTATAACTGTAGCTTTGCAGTATAGTTTCAAGTTGGGGGTTGTGATACCCCCTAGGTAACAATTCCCCTAGAATTGTTTTTGTTATTCTGGATCTCTTCTTGTTCCAAATGAGTTTTTGGATTGTTTTCTCAAGGTCTGTGAAGTATGCTGCTGGGATTTCAATTGGGATTGGATTGAATCTATATAGCAGTTTTGGAAGTATGGCCATTTTCACTATGTTGATCTTTCCTACCCAGGACCAAAGGTTGTCTTTCCATTTTCTGATATCATCTGCAATCTCTCTTTTCAGGGTGCCACAGTTTTCAGAGAGGAAGTTTTGATTTCTTTCGTTAGGTTGATTCCTAGGTATTTCAGTGTTTTGGATGCTATTGTAAAAGGAATTGTTTGGCCTATTTCTCTCTAAGTGAATCTGTTGTTTGTGTAGAGGAAAGCTATTGATTTTTGTGTTTTGATCTTTTATCCAGCTACTTTACTGAATTTGATTATTAAGTCGAGAAGACTTTAGGTTCTTAGGGTCTTCTATATAGAGCATTATGTCATCTGCAAATAATAACAATTTGACTTCTTCATTACCTATCTTTATTCCTTTTATTTCTTTCTCTTGTCTAATTGCCATGGCTAATGTTTCCAAAACTATATTGAACAGGAGTGGTGATAGTGGACATCCTTGTCTTGTTCCTGATTTTAGTGTGAAGGATTTCAGTTTCTGATCATTTAGCATGATATTGGCTGTTGGTTTTTCATAAATAGCTTTTATCAGATTGAGGTAGAGACCATCTATTCCAATTTTTGAAGGGTTTTTATCATAAATGTGTGCTGGATTTTGTCAAATGCTTTTTGTGCATCTATTGAGATGATAATATGGTTTTTGTCCTTGGCTCTATTGATATAGAGTACTACATTGATTGATTTGTGTATGTTGAACCATCCCTGCATGGGCTGAATCCCACTTGGTCAGGGTGTATGATCTTCTTGATGATCTTCTGCATTCTATCTGCCAGTATCTTATTAAGGATTTTTGCATCCTATGTTCATTAGTGAGATTGGCCTATAGTTCTCTTCTTCGGTTGGGTCTTTCTCTGCTTTGGGGATCAAGGTGATGCTTGCTTCCAGAAATGAATTTGGGAGTACTGTTTTCCTTTCAATTTTATTGAAGAGTTTAAACAGTAGTGGCAGTAGTTCCTCTCTAAATGTCTTGTAGAATTCAGCAGTGAAGCCATCAGGGCCCAGGCTTTTCTTAGTTGGTTTTTAATTACGTTTTCAATTTCATTGGTTGATACTGGGTTGTTTAGAATTTTTAGTTCTTCTTTGTTCAACTTTGGTAATTCATATGTATCTAGGAATCTGTCCATTTCTTCGGTGCTTTCCATCTTACTGGCATATAGGTTCTTGAAGTAGGTGTTGATGATCCTCTGAATTTCTCCTGGGTCTGTTGTAATTTCATTCTTTTCATTCCTAATTGCATGGATTTGGGCCTTTTCTTTCCTTTTTCTGATAAGGTTGGCTAAGGGTTTGTCAATTTCATTGATTCTTTCGAAGAACCAACTCTTGCCTTCATTGATTTTTTTGTATTGTTCACTTAGTCTCCATTGCATTGATTTTTGCTTTGATCCTTATCATTTCCTCCCTTGTATGAGCTTTGGGTTTGTCCTGCTCTTCTTTTTCTAGAAGCTTGAGGTTCAGCATCAGGTTATTTAATTGGGCTCGCTCTGTTTTCCTAATATGAGTATTCACTGCTATGAATTTCCCTCGAAAGACTGTTTTCATTGTGACCCATAGATTCCAAAATGTTGTATTGTCATTTTCATTTCATTGAAGGAACTGTCTGATTTCTTTTTTAATTTCCTCTGTGACCCATTGGTTATTTAGAAGTGTGTTGTACAATTTCCATGTGTGTATGAAATTCTTGTGGTTTCTTTTGCTATTGATCTCCAATTCATCACACTGTGGTCTGATAATATACAGGTGATAACTTTAATTTCTTTGCACTTATGTTCTATGAGTGAGTATGTGGTCTATTTTGGAGAACAACCTCTGTGCAGATGAAAAGAATGCGTATTCTGATTTTGTGGGATGGAACACTCTGTAAACATCTGTTAAGTTCATTTGTTCAAGAGTATGATTGAGTTCTGCATTTTGTTCTTTATTTTTTGTCTAGTTGATCTATCTATTTGTGACTGTGGGGTATTGAGGTCCCCCACTACTATTGTATTAGTGCTTACGATTTTTCATGTCCATTAGTATTTGTTTTAAATAGTTGGGTGCACTAGTCTTTGGAGCATAAATATTTATGATTGTCATCTCTTCCTCTTGGATTGTTATCTTTACAAGGATGTAGTGTCCTACTTTGTCTCTCTTATTCAGTGTTGGTTTGAAATCCACTTGATCTGCAAAGAGGATAGCCACTCCTGCTTTTGGAGGGCTTCCTGTTGCATGGAGTATTGTTTTGCATCCTTTAACTTTCAGTCTATGAATTTCTTTTTGAATTAAGTGTGTTTCTTATATGCACCATATTGTTGGATCTTGCTTCTTGACCCATTCTGCCAGTCTATTTCTTTTGATTAGTGAATTGAGACCATTAACACTTATAGTTATAACTGATACATATTGGCATCATTGTCATGATTTTTTCTTTTTGTTGGATTCTCCCCCTTTGCATTTAATTTCTTGTCATGCCAGATGGGTTCATTCTGCTGGGCTTCTGGGGTTGTGATCCTAATTGTCTTTTCCTAGAATATTGTCTAAAATTTTTTGGAGTGCTGATTTGGTATTCATGAAATTCCTCAGGTGCTCTCTGTCATGAAAGTACCTTATTTCTCCATCAATTTTAAAAGGTAGTTTTGCAGGGTACATCAATCTGGGTTGGAGGCTGTTTTCCTTTAGGGCTTGAAATACATCACTCCAAGCTCTTCTTGCTTTGACAGTTTGTATTGAGAAGTCTGCTGTGATTCTGATGGGCTTTCCTTTGTATGTGATTTATTTCTTTTCTCTCACTGCTTTTAGAATTTTGTTCTTCTGTTGGGTTTCTGGAATCCTATTATATGCCTATGAGTAGATTTTTTTTATCAAGGCTAGCTGGAGTCCTATATGCCTCACTTATCTGTATGTCAAGTTCTTTTCCCCTGCTTGGGAAGTTTTCTGCCATCACTTGTGTGAAAAGTTTTTTTTATGTCATCTGCACTCTCTCCTCTTTCTTCATTGACTCCAATCAGCCTTATGTTATTCTTCTTTGCATCGTGTAGCAGCTGCTGGATTGATTTCTTGTGGTCCCTTAAAAGTTTAAAGAAATTTTTCTTTTCCTGGTCACTAATTGCAATCTTATCTTCTGTATCTGAAATTTTGTCCTCACATTGGCTCATTCTGTTGGTAGACTTTCAATGGAGTTTTTAATCTCCTCGAAATCTGTTTTATGGATTCCATTTGTTTCCTTGATGGGATTTCATCATGTTCCTCAGCTCCTCTATTTTTTTATCTGGGTCCTGTCTAGATTTATTAATCATGTCTTGCACTATGGGCACAATCTCTGTTGTCGGAGAAATTATTTCTGATTTCATTTTTTCCAGATCCTCTTTTGTTGCCAGTTCAGGGAGTCTAGTTGGTTAAATATCAGAGTGTTCCATCTCGTTTCCCTTTGGAGTTGCTGTAGTTGATCTGAAAGTCTGGTTTTGAGGCTTTTTTATGTGCCTTCTCATTTCGACCAGGGGA
Source organism: Heterocephalus glaber (assembly GCF_053883595.1). Lineage (NCBI taxonomy): Eukaryota > Metazoa > Chordata > Mammalia > Rodentia > Bathyergidae > Heterocephalus > Heterocephalus glaber. Next base: position 68,984,465 of record NW_028258320.1, read on the forward strand.
GGGGGAGCCCTCACCTCCTCTGTGCTAGGAGCAGTGCTGTGGTGACCTGGAAGCCTCCTCCTCTGCTCTAGGAGCAGTGGCACACAGATCCCGGCTAAGACATTTCTTTAGGAAGGCTTCCTTAAGTACATATTGCTGATTACATGTTCTCATTCCACCCATCTTCATATATCACCCTGGTTATATATATATATATATCATTGCAAATATCACAATTTAGTATTATTGTATTTGTATCCTTTTCCAATAAACTATATGAGAACAATGGTTGTCTTCTGATTTCTGTATTCTCAGCAAGCAGTAAATTGCCAAGTATACTAAAGGTATTCAGTAAATGTGTCCTAAATAATGCTAGTCCATTATTTGAGAGAAAAATAGTAAGACTTCATACATACAAAATTGTTTCATAGATTAATTGTTCATACATTTATTTTTTCCTTATCCTATCAATCCCAGGCATAGATCTGGTATAAATCCAACACATATCATATTGTGAGAACAAGTTCAAAATACCTGAATATTTTAAAAAGACAAGCAATATAATTATTAATGTTATTAATGGGGGACACAGCTTTGGGTCTACAGAAAGAAACCACCATAAGAAATTAGATTATCCATTACTGATATTCATGAGAACTGTGCATGCTAATATCACCATAAAAATTAAGGTCTGCAGTAAATTGAATGCCCATATAAAATTTAATTATTCATCATAGAAAAATTAGAACACTAGATGGGGATAACAGTTTTCTACAATCAATAAAAATATTAGCTATTCATCAAAACATTCATTTAGCTACCTCGTAATTCATAAAAATGACTCCCAGAAACAATAACAGCAGTGCTATTATAAGAAATAATTTGTAAGTAGAAATAATGATAATCACAGTAAATACAAAAAATAAAAGGTGTTCATACTATTTACATTTAATATCTCATTTATTGCCTACAATCCCAGTTTGCAAATTAGTAACATAGGACTGAAAGGTTAATCTGCTACTAACTTGTAGAAATAAGTGGCATCCCCTGATTATATGCTTTCCATATAATCACAGATCCACAATACTCCCTAAAAATCAGCTATACCAAAAAGCAATACTCCCTAAAAAATCAGCTATACCAAAAAGCATTACTCAAGTATTTCTGCAGTGAGTAACTGGTAATATTCTCAAAAATTTCAAGTCAAAATCTCTGCTATTTTATACAGTGTAGAGTTATAATAATGAAATTATATACACATACTTTTAAGCATATTTATTCCTTTAAAATAACTTCATAGGGCCGAGGATTTAGCTCAGTGGTTCCGCCACCTGCCTCACAAGCGCAAGGACCTGAGTTCTATCCCCAGTACCAAAAACAAAAACAAAAAAATAAATTCATAATGGTTTACTATGCAAAACATGAGATAAATAACATATTACTAAATATAGCTACAGAATGAGTCCTCTCCCAGTTCACTCTTGAAATCAGTTCCACTTTTATTTCCAAGACTTAGTAACAATATATTTTAAAAACAAAAAGGAATGATTCACTTCTGAGAATTTTGGGATTATCAAACCCTATTTCCATAAAATAAACAAGTATAGATGTTACCTGCTGTGTATACTTCTGTATTTCATCCAGAACAAATTCTACTTCTTTTGAAGTTGTTAATGAAGCAAGATTTCCACTAAGATTATAGCAATAAAGTTTTGCATTGTCATAGCTTTCTCTACTAGAATTGATTCTAAGACAGGCATCCCCAATATGACTCCATCCTTCTCCACAAAGATGAGCTAAACAAAGAAAAGAAAGTGTATTATTTTTAGATTATAGAAAATATATATCTATCAATTATTTCAGAATGAAAAATATAGCTTCTATATTAATTTAAGCTATTTTTAAATAAAACATTTTAAATATATCAATATCCCAAACAAAAGTTGCCTAATATTTTGGTAGAGAATGAAAACGGAAAATCCTAAATTTTCCTTGAACTATTAAAGATAAACTATAGCTCTACAACATCTGTTAAAATTTATTGACTATTTCCTAGGTTTTCTGTATAAGTCTACTTTATTGGCATACTCATGCTTACATCTCAGAATCCAATTTACAAAAGCCAAGATCACTTTAAGACAAAAACAACGAGTGCATAATAAAAGCAATTTCAAAGTTATCCTTATATGTGAGGCCAAATGACCTCCAAATCTAATTTCTGTAACCCAGGTGTAATGTTGTGATTTAAGATGGGTTCTTTGATTCTTTAATTATGAAAAGAGCATCTCATTTATGTAGTCTTAGTAGTTTATCCACTGAATCCAAATTGAACAGTACACACTATTCTCTAAAACAGAAGTTTAAATATAAAGTTATGCCCTAGTGTGCACTACCTTACAACACAATGATTCATGAAAATACTGATCTACAGAGCTAAACTGTATATTAGTCTATCACATTAAACCTATCAGTGCCTCTTGCTAAATATAAAAGCCTTTAGATGGATTAGTGAAACCCTTATGAAACTAGTCTGTAGCAGCAGCTCTCAAACATTTTGGTCTTTAATTTTTTTTTTCATTATGTTTATTGGTACATTTTGGGTTATATATCACAGTTACATTCATCATTGGGAACTTGTACTTTTACATGATGTATCTTGGTTATTTTTTCCCCATTCCTCTACCCTCCCTTCAACCCCTCCACCCCTCCCTAATTACAAAGACTTTGTTTCCATTTTTTCCTTTTTTCATTTTTTTTGGTCTTTAATTCTTAAGAATTATTGAGGGGCTTCACAGATCTTCCTTGATATATGTTCTATCTGCAAATTTTGATCATATTAAAATTAAAACTGAATTTTAAAAATATATTTATTTCCTTAAAAGAATTTAAAACAATATACAATTATGAAACTTTTTTCAGAAATAATAGTATGATACCATTCTTCTTCAGCATATAAAACTCACTTATCAAGTTTTGAAATCTTTACCCGGTAAAGCTTGGCATTCTTGTTGTCGTTGATCCCACTGGCAATTCAAGTTTAATGAACAGCTTTTACAGCTGGTAAGTTTATTGCAAATCTGCTCACTTCTCACATGACATTTTGTGTAGTTTCTGACAGACTAGAAAGTTAAATGATAAAGCATGTCATCATTGTACAAGCCACGGTCTTTTAACATTAGTGTATTTTTACATCACCTGATGAACTGTATACAAATTTCTAACTCCAAATCCAATTCTACTGAATGGAAATTTATCATACTTATTTCATTTGTTTGTTGAATTTATCTTAGAGCTGCCTTTGTACATAGTGTACTGTAATGTTAAGATGGAAATAAATTGCTGCTCACTTAAGATTGTATTCTTGTAATAGATAAGAGTCTCAGCCAATCACAGGAGCCAACCTTTAGCCAAACACAGGCCGCCAACTGATTCGTCTACATCCATGATGTGCTTCATCACACCATGCCCCAAAAGGCCACTATTCCCAACTATGACCAACTGTGCTACTTATGTACATCAGTTGTGCGGGTTTTTCTCCTGTCTATAAATACTTCTTGGCCACCTTGTTGGGAGGAACTCTAAATCCCTAATAATTTAGGGTGTTGTCCACTTTATGAGTTGTTGCTTGCTCAGATGAATTCTCCTAAATTTCATTTGTCTAATTTTTTCTTTGAACAAAATAAATTTTCTTAAAATCAGTGCTTACTGAAAAACTGTGCAAATTACAATATTTGAAGCAAAAATCATCTAATGAAAACTTTTTTAGAACATCTGAAAAACAAGCTTTCAATTCAACAGTCAATGCATGAAGTCATTTCCCTTACTGGTAAGATGAGATGATTCTAATCTCAATAAAAAACATTATTCAAGCGTTTGGAAATGAAGCAGAAATAGCTAAGACAAAATTGAAAGAAATGCTTTAGAAAAATATAATACAATCTGAAAAGATAAGTCATTTTCATAATAACTCAAACTAATTTCACTTCCACAGACCCTAAATAATGGTTTTAGTTAACTGGTATTTCTCATATCTATTTATCACATTTCCTTTTGAAGTCTAACAAAATAATCTGCAAAAGTTACCTTTTTAAAAATCTTACTATATAATGTAAAGATGTTTCTACTAATCCTGAAAAGTCAAAGGTCAAGAAATAAACCAAAAGAAAACACATAATACAAGAAGTTTGATGCTAGTTACATATATTGAGTTCATATTTTCATATTATCATGTGAAGTGCCTGCCTTGTGAAAATCAGATAGTAAAATCTTGGGCTCAGCTTCTCCTGTGAACTTATTTGTGAGAAAATAATATAAAACTTTTAATGCTGCACCCTGATCCTCTGATCTTTTTTGTGTGGCTAGACTAGATATAAATTCTTACCTCAGGAGCTCTTATATAAGAGAGATAAACATTTATTTTTCAGTCAAGAAGGCTACAAATTTAAATTATAGCTATCCAACATATACAAATAATTATAAAAATGTTATCCTTTTAGGTACTTTAAAAGTCACCCAGGAAATATTTATTTATGAAGCACTAAGAGTTTCCTGTATAAAATATATTATAGCCATCTCCATTCCAAAAGTATTAATTTTTAGAGCAAATTGCATATAAGATAGCAGACAAAAAGAAACCAAAGATAATGTTCATCTTTACTCATCATAAAAATCAAGGTGATGCATTTTAATAAATTTAAAATTATTTTGTGACTCATATTCATCCACCATATTTTCATTGGAAACATATAAACTTTTGTATTTTTATTTTTTTCTCTTTTATAACTTTTTGTTTCCATGTAGCATACAAATCTTCATTAACTATATGATCATATAGAATAAAATATTTGCTAACTGAAAAGAAATAAACTTACTTATTGGATAAATAAAATAACCCATAAAAATGACAAAAAATGACTAAGCATACTGGAATAAGAGAAAGAATAACAGTTTAATAATAGTCTACAGAATAACAATGGTAATATTAGAATCATCATCCAAATAAATCTACTGCTTTTCATCAAGAACAGTACACTCGGCTGGGGATTTAGCTCAGTGGTTCTGGCGCCTGCCTTGCAAGCACAAGGTCCCGAGTTCGATCTCCAGTATCAAAAAAAAAGAACAGTACACTCATTTATTGATATTGAACAAGTACAATAGATGAAATTGTCACACACAGAGCCAAGTTAATCAGTGATGGAAGAAAGCTGACTGTTATTCAGAAGCATAGCTAATTTTGGACTCATAAACCAGATGTATATTGGTAAATAGATTATGAAAGATAATCATTATTCTACTAATTGTCGCTCATACATTTATATGTAAATTTAAAATGTAAATCCATGAAAAGCAAACAAATTATTTGACCTATTACAACACAAATTATGCAACTTGTAGTAAATGTTGGTAAATAATGAAATAAGATGTCAATGCATATAGTTTGGACTAAAATCCTGTAGACTTTTCTGTATCTATTAGCATTTGGTTTAATCACCAGACTTCCTAATAAAACTGTGTAAAAGATACATTATACCAAATTCTAAATTACAAGTGAGTACCATCTGCTTGTTTAAACTATGTCATCTAATTCATTCCTTAACACATCATCAAGAATAAAATATAAAGCAAAAGGACACATTATGAAATGAATTATATCAACTACATAAGACTTTTAGATATGTGTATTTTCACTTAGATATGTATATTTCATATGTATAAATATCTACTATGGACTGAATGCTTATTTTACCAAAATTTACACATTGAAGCCTAACCCCAATGCGACCGTATTAGCAGGTAGGTCTTTGGGGAAGTGACCTGGTCTTAAGAGTACAATCCTCATATATAGGATTGGTGGCCTATGAGGAGCTGAAGAGATCCTTTCTGCCTAGGGAACAGTCAATAAGAAGTTACATTTTATGAACCATAAGTAAGATTCTCAGCAAACACTGAATGTTAGTGCCCAGATCTTGGATTTCTCAGCCTCTAGAACTATAAGAAATAAATTTATATTCTTTATAAACCACCTCATTAGTGGTGTTTTGTTCTAGCAGCCAGAATAGATGAAGACAGTGTTTAAACACAAATTAACTTAGGGCTATCCAAATAAAAAAGTCTGATATAAAAATCTTATAGAAATTTTAACTAATAATATTCTCCATTTTAATTACGTGATGGTTAATTTTATGTATCAATTTGACCAGCACAAGTAACCAGATATTTGCCTAAATATTATTCCTCATTTATGTCTGTGACCTTGTGTCCAGATGAGATGAGTAAGTAAAACAGAATGTCCTCACCAATGTGGGCCAATACACTGAGGACCTAAATGGAATACAAATACAAAGAAAAAAGAATTTCTCTCTCCTGATTGCAGAGCTGAAACATTAGGCTTTCCCACACTTGGCTAGAACTTATACCATTGGTATTACTGCTTCACAGACCTTTGTACTTGTACTGGAATTTACACCACCAGCTTTCTTGGGTGTTCAGTTTGCAGGTGGTAGGAATGATACAGGAGATTAGGCTGTGGCAAAGATGGCTAGAAAGTAGATGTGACCTATTAATTACAAAATCCCAGGACACATACACAGAACAGGTCCAAAACCCTACAGGTAGACTTTTCATGAGAACTCTGGCACATTTTCAAAAGGACAGACTAGACCTGTTGTCAGCCTGAGGAGTGGGTTATACAAAAAGGATGGTCCGTGACAGAAGGTGAGCCAATCCCAGTGCCCAGGAAGAGGCTCCCCCGCCACCATTCCACACTCCTAGGGCAGAGAAGGTGAGCCGTGCGGGTGCCAGAATCACTGCCTTGACCCCGTGGAAATGAGAAGACACATAAAAAAGCCTCAAAAACAGACTTCCAGATCACCTACAGCAACCCCAAAGGGAAATGAGATGGAACAATCTGATACTCAACTACCTGGACTCACTGAACTGGCAACAAAAGAGGATCTGGAAAAAATGAAATCAGAAATAATTTCTCAGATAACAGCAAAGATTGTGATTAATAAATCTAGAGAGGACACAGATAAAAAAGTAGAGGAGCTGAGGAACATGATGGAATCCCAACATAGGAAACAAATGGAAGCCATAAAAGAGATGCAAACATGTTTCCAGGAGATTAAAAACTCCACTGAAAGTCTACGCAGAAGAATGAACCAATGTGAGAACAGAATTTCAGATATAGAAGATAAGATTGCAATTAGTGACCAGGAAAAGAAAAATTGCTCTAAAATTATAAGGGACCATGAGAAAGCAATCCAGCAGCTGCTACACGATGCAAAGAAGAATAACATAAGACTGATTGGAGTCAATGAAGAAAGAGGAGAGAGTGCAGATGACATAAAAAAACTTTTCACACAAGTGATGGCAGAAAAATTCCCAAGCAGGGGAAAAGAACTTGACATACAGATAAGTGAGACATATAGGACTCCAGCTAGCCTTGATCAAAAAAGTCTACACATAGGCATAGAAAAGTTAGGATGCCAGAAACCCAACAGAAGAACAAAATTCTAAAAGCAGTGAGAGAAAAGAAATAAATCACATACAAAGGAAAGCCCATCAGAATCAGCAGACTTCTCAACGCAAGAGGAACTTGGAGTGATGTATTTCAAGCCTTAAAGGAAAACAGCCTCCAACCCAGATTGATGTACCCTGCAAAACTACCTTTCAAAATTGATGGAGAAATAAGATACTTTCATGATAAAGAGCATCTCAGGAACTTCATGAATACCAAACCAGCACTCCAAAAAATTTTAGACAATATCCTAGGGAAAGACAACGAGGATCACAACGCCAGGAAGCCCAGCAGAATGAATCCATGCGTGACAAATTAAATGCAAAGGGGGAGAATCCAACAAAAAGAAAAAATCATGACAAGGCTTTTAAAACTTTTAACTTCATCTCCCTAATGAGTGTATAATTCAATCTCATTATTGTACTGATTAGTGTTTTTTCTGACTCTAGTGTTGCACACCTTTCCTTGTACTGTACTGGCTATTTATCATATTCTTGTGTCTACTTTTTAATTGGATTGTCTATTAATGAGCTGTAAGAGTTCTTTATATATTCTGGTCATAGGTTAAATGCATTGTAAATATGGTCTGTTTAAGGACTACTTTTCATTTTAATGATGTCATTTAAAGTTCTAAATTTTGATGGAATCTCATTTATCAATTTTTTTCTTTTATACATTATGTTTTTTGTATCTTAGGTAGTTCTTGCCTACCCTAAATTCATAAACATTTTCCCTTATAATTTCTTAAAAGTTTTATACTTTTAGGCTTTCATATTTAGGTTCATAGATCCCTTCAAGTTATTTTCATGTATGGAAATAAAGGGTTGAGGTTAATTTTTAATATACGGATACCAGGTGTTCTACTGCCATTTGCTGAAAACACTATCTTTTCCTTGGCTCTTGAATTGAGTATATATTCTATAAAATGGTAATGTTAAATAATCTTTTAAAACTCAGTGGACCATATATATGTGGTTCTATTTCTAAATTCTCTGTTTTATTCCAATGATCTATATGTCTTTCCTTACACCAGCATTGCCTTGATTACTGTAGCTTTAGAAGAAGTCTTAAAATTAGGTACTAAATGTCTTCCAACACTGTTTGGTTTTTTTTGTTGTTGTTGTTGTTTTACTTTTGTAAGTCCTTTGTACTCCTACATAACTTCTAAATTTCAATATCCAATTCTTCATTTATAGCAAGTTTACATACACCTAAACTTTTATATATACCTTGTGTTTTCTAATCCTGCTAAATTCAAAAACAAGTTCTAGGGGCTCCTAGAGATTTCTTAGTATTTTCTCTGTAGATGATCATTTCATCTACATAGAAAGATTTTGCTTCTACCTTGCCAATCCTATCCTAATTGTGTCATTTTATTGCCAGACTATTTTGGTGGGGGCTAGGTTTCAAAGTTTAATGGACAGATAAAGAGTAAGCATATCTGCCCTTGTTCCCCACCTGAAGGAGAAAGCATTGTATCTTCTCAATTCATATAAGGCATTCTCGCTGGAAGTATGGAGTACATGTCTTTAATCTGTTGAGAAGGTTCTGTTCTACTTCTAGTCTCCTGATAGCTTTTACCATGAACAGCTGTGGAATTTAGTCCAATACTTTTTCTCTAACTAGTGACAGGATCATATGGCTTTTTCCTTTCCTCTGTTAAAATGATGACTTTTAGGGGTGGATCTTCCAATCCTGAACCAACACTGCCATCCCTATAATAAAAGCACTTTCTACATACTGCCAGATCTGACCTATAATAGTTCATTTTGTTAAACAAATTTCTATATATGTTCATACTTTTTACTTCTATTATCTTTATCCAGTTTTAGGACTAGCACAATGTTGATTTCCTAAAATGAGGGAGGAATGTTTCTTTTTTTTCTGCTTTAAATGTTTGATATAATTTATCAGTTAAAATGTATACAAGCCTGTTGTTGTCATATAGGTAGGTTTTCAAGCTAGGAATATACTTTTTTAATAGGTTCTATTCAAATGTTATATTTCTTCCACAGTCAGTTTCATTAATTTGTCTTCCAAGGTGCTTCTTAGAAGTTGTCAAATTTATTTCAAAACAGATTTTTAAAATATGCTTTCTATATCCTTTTAAATTCTGTAAAATCTGTGGTAATGTCTCCTAGATCTTGATATTGCAATTTTTAAAATGTACAATTGATATTGTATAATAGGAAGCAAAGGTATAAAGGAGTAGGGGAAGTGGGAGAGGTAGGGGAAAGGAAAGAAGGGAAAAGAAAAAATATGAGAAAAGGAAAAAAAATGGAAACAAAATCTTTGCAAATAGGGAAGGGTGGAGGGGGTGAAGGGAGGGCAGGGGAAGGGGAAAAAGAGTAAGAACCAAGATACTTATGTAATGGTACAAGATTCCAATGATGTATGTAAATGTATTTTATACCTAAAATGTACCAATAAACTTAATGGGGGGGTGGACAAAAAGGGCGGTCCACATTGAGTTTTTGCCACTGTTCGCTCTTTCATTGTGGCCCACCCTCATGGTGGCCCACCCTCACTACTTCTACTTTTACCTGGCCCAAACTTGCTCTGCAGAGCCTGTTTCTTTTTCTACCTTTAATAAAAGTTTGCTACCATTTGTGCTTGCCTTTATCAATGCTTTTCTCAGGACAGAAAGAACCTACAAACCATCTCCAGAAGGAGACTCCAGCACCCTAGAACCCACTAACATATCTGGCAAGCCAGATAGGAGAGCAGCAAGTAGGTTCCTCTGGGCATACTTTTCATTTCTCTATCTAAAATCTATAGTCAGAAAGGTTTTTTTTTTTCTTTCCTTGTCTCTCTCCCTTAGGTTGCGGAACTCAGGAAACTTTTCTCATGGAGCCAGGAAATGTTTCTTGCTTTTTCCACCATGTGGGAGTGGGTAGGGAAATGCATGGCCCCAGTATTTTTCTTCCTAAATGAGTACTTCAAGTTTATCACCCCTTTTCTTTCACTTTCCCATCTGTGATCAATCCACAAGTATGAGTTAAACAACCAGGAAGCCTGTTATTATGCCCTGCTGTGCATGTGTTTCTGTTTTCCTTCTCAGGGTGCTATCTTAATCAAGGATGCCATCTTATCTCATCACTTGACTGGCTACCATCTTGTCTTGTCATGTGACTGGTCATTGATTTGGGTCAGCCACCATCATGTGTGTTTACCAATTTTTTTTTTTCACCTGGCTTCATGGTCACTGGAAATTCTCACCTTTGTAGATAGGAGATAAGCCTCTGATTACAAGAAAAGTGTGGGCTTCCTCCCTCTTTTCTTTTGAATTGTCCTAGATCCCTTCCTTGTCTCTTCTAGTAAAACTCAGGTAATATAGACACATGCCTGACAGCCTGAGCAGAACAAAAGAACAGCCAGTAAAGCTTAACTCAAGTGACTGTAAGTATACAAAAGTAGAACAATCCTTGTTCTTAAAACTTTTTAAAGTTTTTTTTTAATAAGTACCAAAGTTTTTACTATTGGGGTATATGTATGGGTTAATGTTTCCCAAGTAGCTCCACCCTACTTAAGCAGGGCCATCAAGTGGCTAAGGGAGTCCCTGGTGGAGAGACTACACCAGGATCTCATGGGATCTGTGAAGGGCTAGTAGATCCATCAAGCAGCTCAATATTCCTCTCCTAAGGAGTCGGTGGGCCCCAATATGGAAACAAAAAGCCTACAATAGGGTTTACTTCTATGGTTCTATGAAAGACAGCATTATCCCAGCTTCAGACAGAGATGTCTGTCTAGTAAATATGTAAGTATCACAAGGGATGCTATGTGGGCTCACATTGGATCTCCTTGTATATGGGATACCATCTTAAGGACCTAAGACCTAGTTGCCTCTCTCTATATACTCCCCAATATGAGCCATGAGAAACCGCATGATTCATGCCGTGCAGATTTCACCAACCTCACCACTTGATCACATCCTTTATCAGTAGGAAAGGTTTGACCCTAGCAATTTGAGAAAGGAACTACTTATCTATTATTCCAATATAGTTTGGGTTCAATATGAACTAGGAAATGGCAAGAGATGAATACAGGATGGCAGTTTAAACTGTGATACTATTTTTCAGTTAAACTGTTTCTGGTTAAAACATAGCTGGTGGAGTGAAATCCTTTATGTTCAGGTTTTTGTGACACTTTAACTAAGGAAAAGCCCAGACACTATGGTATTATTTAGAGTAGCCCCCAAGAAAAGAGAGATATCTTTGATGATCCTGTCCTCAGAACCTCACCTGTCTCTCAAGGTGATGTGGGTCTCTCCCATCTGTTTAATGAAGACAACCAATCTGAAGGGTCTCCTCAATCTCCTTATAATCCTCAGGCCAGTAAATCAGTCTCAATCCCTTCAAGTGACTCAGGAACTCTGCTAGAGCCTAGTATCCCAGAGGAAGCCAACATTCTTCAGGCCCCTCAACATGCTTCTCAGAGAGCCTTAAGTTCCACTGGGTGTACCCAAAGTGGTGTTCCTTGCTCCTCTAAATCACAACCTGTCCTGCCTCTGAGAGGGGTCCCAGAAGCAGAGGGCACTGCTCAAGAGTTCAGGTGTCCTTTTCATTTCCAGATATCCAGCAATGCAAAGAACAGCTAGGCTGTTAGAGGATCCTAGTAAGTTTGCAGATTGGTTTCAAACTTTGACCCTCATTTTTGACTTATCATGGTGAGATCTCCAATTCATCTTAGCCACTTGTTTGTACCCTAGATGAAAGATAAAGAATTCTACAAGAAGCTAAGAACTATGCAAATGAAGAGTATGCTTTAAGAAGAGGGAAAAAAACAAAAAACACCCCAGACAGGCTATTCTGCCTTCAACAGAAACAAACTTGAACTACAAACATAGACCTATCTTCCAGGGAGGGAGAGGCACTGGTAGCATGGCATTTCATTTGTTAATCAACCCCAGAAATTCACCACAAATTACAAAAACTTGACATAAGACCACAGACACCTATGACCCAATTGCTAAACCTGGCCTTTTCTGTGTTCAACAATCAGGACCCAAGGAAAGCTTAAAAGAGAAAAGCTACAATTAAAGCTGTCACAATTAGCAATGCTTTAAGCTCACCCAAATCACCTGGGGGAAACCCAAAGATAACCAAGGAAAGTGTTTCAAGTATAAGAAGTCTAGACACTGGGCATGCAACTGCACCAAGCCTCTGCCTGGGTCCTGTTCTGAGTGTGAAGCTAGCAATGAGTCTGACTTATGCTACTGGAGGGTTGACTGTCACCACTCCAAGAGAGGGGCTAGCCCAGTCAAAAACTTCATTTCCTGCTCTGAAGGTTGAGGAGGCCCAAAGGTACCTACAATGCCCCTCTCCAAGGATACAAACATTCCCTGTATAATGTTAGATGCCATGGGTGAGCAAAATATTTATTGATACAGTAGCATCTCATTCAGTTTTGACTTCCTTTTTGGGAAAACTCTCCTCTAGATCTAAAGTCATAATGGGGTGGAGGGGACCCCTAGTCAGAAACTCTACTCCTGCTCTGATGCATCACTTTGAAGGCCAAATGTTTCACCAGGAGTTTCTGATTGTCCCACAGCATCCTACTATCTTGCTAGGAAGAGACTGACTAGCAAACTTGAACAGCAGAAATGACCAATGTGAGGTGAGAGTGTCAGAACTACAAGATTAGGTTGATGCAGACCATGTACTCAGAAATACGTTAGAAACAAGAAATCACGGAAACTGAACACAACAGCTGCTAGGTGACTCAAAAAATGTAAAAACAATAACCTAAGAATTACAGGAGTTAAAGAACAATGAGAAGTCAACATAAAAGATATAAAAAAGTTATTTACCAAAATCATAGCAGAAAACGTTCAAGAAAAAGAATTTACCAGAGGAAGGAGGTATATTGAACCTCAAACAGCCTTGATCAAAAAGAACTTCTCCACCACACATCAATAATAGAATACAGAATACATAAAATAATAGATTTTACAAAACATTTTTCAAAATTGAAGGAGAAATACTGTCTATGGTAACAAGCACCTTGAGAAATTCATGACCACAAAACAAGCACTGTAAAAAGTACTCAAAGAAATCCTAGACAAAGACAATGAGGACAGCACCACCAAAAAGCCCAAAGGGAAGAATATATCAAGCACAGTGAGCAGTTAATCAAAAGGGAATCAGTCAGTGCCTCTCAGTAATAACTCTCAATTTAAATGGTCTTAACTCCCCAACCAAAAGAAACAGAGTGGTGGATTGAATCAAAAAACAAAACCCAACTGGGGCCAGGGATTTAGCTCAGTGGTTCCAGCACCTGCCTCGCAAGCAGAAGGTCCCAAGTTCAATCCCCGGTACCAAAACAAACAAACAAACAAACAACTATATTTTGCAAACAAGAATCACACTCTATCCATAAACACATAGACTAAAAGTCAAGAATGGAAAATGATATTCCATGCAACAGGAGCCCCAAAGCAAGCAGGAGTACCTATCTTATTTTCGGACAAAGTGGACTTCAAGCCAAATCTGATCAGAAGAGATACAAATGATCACTACATACTGTAAGGCGAATGATTCAAGAGAAAGAAATAACAATTGTAAATATATATGCACTGAACACCAGCACACTCAATTTCATAAAATAATACTATTGTACATAAAAATCAGATAAACAACAATACAATTATAGTGAGGAACTTCAATACTGCAATAACATAAACAGGTTAACTAGTCAAAAACAAATCAACAAAGAAATATCACAGTTCAACTACATCTTTGAATTAATGGACTTAAAAGAAATCTAAAGAGTATTCTACCCAACAACAAAAGAATATGCATTTTTTACAGCAGCACATAAAATTTTCTCCAACATGACCACATGTTAAGACATAAAACATATTCAAATAAATAAGAAAGAATCTAAATAATTTCATGTGTATTATCAAATCACTGAATCATTTTCTACATATTTTCTAAATGTCTTAATGTATAAATTGCTTGCTTTTTGTGGACAGTGTTATTTAATGGTAACATAATGATATAAACCGCAATGTTTATTATCACCATCTACTCATAAATACTAACCATGCTGCAGTTACTATTTGCAGAAATGCACTTCTTGTCATCACACCATTGGCACCCATTTGTATTGGCTGTACAGCTAGCACAATCCGCATATCTGTAACATCTGTCATCAGAAATAGCTGTAATACAAATTGGGGAGATAAAACATATTAGAACATAAGAGAAACTGTTACACTTTTTAATATACACATTTATAATATCTAAAGATTACTAAGATATTTTTAAGAAAAAATGGCCTTTAATATCAAAATAAGTTCTCCAATCTAAAGATAATTTTTTAGTTTGTGTTTATAGGTTTTTAAACTCTCACACTCATTTAAATTGTTCAATCTATCAGGATCCTACAGCCATTTTAAACTTACACATTTTGGAAGAGAACAAAATTTACAACTATTTCACTTAATAAAATGTATTACACATCCAAAGCAAAACATTACAAATACTTACTGTTTTATTATTCTTTATAAAACTATTTAGAGAAATCTGAGTGAATATAGATAAGTGAAACTTGAAAGTATATTTTTAGTTGTAGTATCAAAAACGTATAAAAGCCCTTACTCAGTTAAAGCAAACTGAGCAGTTTTATCCAAATCATAAATAAAAATAAATGGTATTGATTTTTCATAAGTCTGATCTATTCAACATTTTATAAGAAGTATATTAAAACAATGATCATAGAATTCTAGAAAATTTCTTAACTTTATGGTATGGTTTGACAATAATTCAGGAAGAGGAATAAATAACTTCATGTTATTTCTTTGAAGTACACAATATTTCTTAAGAATGATATATTTGAAAGTATTTTAACTTATATGACAAAATAATTCATGTATAGGAAGTTACATATATTGCAAAAATAAAATTATAAATAGCCAACAATGGTATTAAATTATTAAATAATTATTAAATCACTGTTAAATTAAAACACTAGATTTCGAATTAGAGAATTATGAATTTTTCATTTCTGTAAGCCACTAAGGTAATTTCTAAGAGCAAAGTGTATTTCTACTTCTAGTCAAATAGAGAAACTTTGATGACAGAAAGGAAGGGAGTAAAGGCCTTACCTGTTTTGGGATGGCACTTTGCTCTAAGAATATTATTTGTATTTCCAGATTCCCAAGATTCACAGTGATTTTTATTCCAAACACATTTTATCCCTGGACCAGCATTTTTACAAAGTTCCTCATCTCTGAAAGCCTTGCAATTTGGAGGCTTGTATACAAGGATATCATTAAGGAGTACACTAGAAAATCCCCCAAATATATACATGGACCTATTAAAAACAAAATAAAAATTTTCAAGAAAGAACATTAAAAATTTCTAACAAATTTACTTTAAAAATAAAACAACTTAGGGCTGGGGATTTAGCTCAGTGGTTCCGCGGCCTGTCTTGTAAGCACAAGGTCCCAAGTTCGATCCCTGGTACAAAAAAAAAAAAAAAAAAAAAAAAAAAAAAAACCCAAAAAAAAGCAACTTAAATATATGTTCTACATTCTTTTTAAATAATTTATATCAGAACTGCTCTTTAAAATCATATTTCTAACATAAAATAGGACATGAAAATCATAGAGGAACTATTAAGAGATTTCCAAAGCCTTTCTAAAAGAAATCTAACATATTCTATAAAACTTAATGTACTAAGAAAAATCAAGTTTTCAAAACAGTTTTCTATTAATAATTCAAAAAAAAGAGAAGGAATAAGAATTATAACATTCTTCTTACCAAAGAAATAACTTCTAATAGAGTAGGAAACAATTAAGAAATAGGTAAGTACAGATGAATAATAAGACTCACATATGAATTCCTGTCTAGAATTGTCATCTTTATTTTTGGTACTAGGGATTGAGCTCGGGACCTCACACTTACAAGGCAGGCGGTGGAACCACTGAGCTAAATCCCCGGCCCTAGAATTGTCATTATTAATATATAGGATTTAGAAGTTAGATATAGAGTTCTTCTCATAGTCTTTTTTCTCTTAAATAAAAAGACTAAGTAAAATAATCAAAAAAATTTTAAATTTCAATTCTAAAGTAATTGATACTAACCAGTGCCAAATTAAGTTTGACATGCCCATAAACAGCATAATTTTTACTTCTAAAAATATTAGCATAATAAATGGAAATAGGAAAAATGTTTCAAGACTTTAATTAACAAACAGATGAAATATAAATCAACCAAACAATTTTAAACAGAGAAGCCGACAGGTTTTATGTTTGACATTTCATTTCATCAATTACTTTGAAAGTCAACTGCTACCAATTACACAGTTTCATTACAGCTATCAAGTCACTGTGTGGCAATAGTGGATAATTTTTATATCAATAGGATAAGGTAATAAGAAATTAAACTTACATAAACATCATTCTGAATTCCACCTTTTAAATTAAGGAATAAAGCTGCAAACTGTTTATTATCTCTTTAGTCCAAATTATGAAATGTTTGTTATTGAAACAAAAATTGTATTAATATAAAGAGCAAAGGCAATTTAATCATCATCTGGTCCATTTGCCAATGGGCATAAAGACATAAAGTATAAGGAGATAGAGACTTGTCATAAAATCATGCATATTTTTATGACAGAATTAAAATGAAAATGTAATTCTTTTCTCTTTATCTTTTTGAAAGAATAGGAGCTAACCACTCTAGCACTTCAGGTCGACCTTTTTATAGGTAGAGTCATTATTTTTTCTGATCTCTGAAAAAAAGAAGTCACAATGAATTTAAAGAAAAAGTTTCCTAACTACTCCCCATCTCATAATATATTTAAAACAAAAAAGAAGCAAAGATATAACTAACAAACTAAAATGTATTCTATGACACAGTAGGGACATATAAAATCCAGTGTCATTTAGTATCAATGATGATTATCAAAAGTATATCAAAATCAATGAATATATGAAGGATTGATATTCTTAACCCTTTAAAAATTTCAA
The DNA here is from genome assembly GCF_053883595.1 of Heterocephalus glaber. Classification (NCBI taxonomy): domain Eukaryota; kingdom Metazoa; phylum Chordata; class Mammalia; order Rodentia; family Bathyergidae; genus Heterocephalus; species Heterocephalus glaber. The sequence goes on from NW_028258320.1 coordinate 69,001,942, forward strand.
ATGTGCTTCTTTTACCCATTAATGACTACTGCAGAGTGTCCAAATCTGTTAACATCTCTATGAAGATTTGGTTTCGGTAATGTTTTCCATTCATCACAAGCTAGAAAAAAGAAAACAGAGAAACAAAAAAATGACATAAAAGAATATATTAAAACAATAATATAAAATAATTATTGGCCAAATTATATAATACTTAAAATCAGGAAGAAAACAAAAAGAAATGCCTTTATTGATTTTCTATTACCTACAATTTACAATCATTATGTAACTAGCATTATTTCTTTTTTTTTTTTTAACTTGGTACTGGGGATCGAACTCAGGACCTTGCACTAGCGAGGCAGGTAGCGGCACCACTGAGCTAAAACCCCAGCCCTCATTATTCCTTAAATAAAAGTAACTTGCCTAAAATTCTCACAAATAATTTGAAGTATATGACAATAAAGAAATGAAAGGAATGAAATTGTGTATTTTATGTTGAAACATCTTTCCATGGCATATCATTGTTAAACATGCTGAAGTTCATACAATAAAGTTCAAGAATGTCAATATGAGGCACACTTACTAGAAAGTTAAATATTACATCAAATATTGCATACATGCATACAAAACTAATCTACTTGCTATTCACTAAAACAATGCCTGAAAATAGTCAGAATAAAGTATTTAAATCACTTTAATATTTGATGTTTCAAAACAATAGTTTTTATTTTATATAAACAAGAATCACTTCAATAGCAAAAAACTAGAAAAAATAAAAAACAATTCATCTGCTATATAAAAACAATGGAAATGGGTGAAAAAGATAGTTGCTAATTCAGTAGAACCTCAAAATTGGCATATATACTAATAGGTTTTGGAACTTCAAAAAATTAGTATCCAATGATTAGGAACATTCTCAGGATATCTAAAACGATTTCATCTTCTTAGACATGTCATATTTAAAGGTAGGCTTTGCTATCTACTAAAAACATATAGGTACAACAAGCTTTCCAAAACAATTTTATAGAAAGTATAGAACCACTTATGGAACAAGAATACAATCTAAAACAGAATTAGCTATGAAAATAACTTGTTTTCCTACCTATATAATGTCTATAACACAAGCAGTAAAATGGTTTTAATTCAAAACTCTTACTAATGAAGATAAATCAAATTATACAAAAAAATCATAGTTTAAAAAATGAAAGTGTAAGACTGAGAACAATAAAACATCTTGAATTGTATTTCCCACAGTGTATTCCAAGGTACATGTATCCCTCCAAAAAGAATATTACTTAGTGTTCTCTCTCTCTCTTTCTCTCTCCAGATCACAAAGTGTACTGGCCTATTACTTTCAAAACAAAAAGCATAGGGGCCAGGGATTTACCTCAGTGGTTCCGGCACCTGCCTCACAAGCACAAGGTCCTGAGTTTGATCCCCAGTACCAGAAAAGAAAAAGTATAAGGGTACAGAAACCTAATTTATCTATATTTAAACCAGTGTTTTCTCAATGCTTTGTTCATAGAAGCATTGTTCACATATCACCTGTTAACATTCCCAACAGTTAGTGCTCTGAAGAATCACATTTCAAGAAATACTATAACAAAGGTCTATGCATGAAAATAGTCCGCCTATTATATATGTTAGAGTGAATTTAAGAAATGTACATTATATGTATGTAGTACTACAAAACTTTCAAAGTGCTTTCGTGTACAGTACTCAACATGCACTTTATAAGAATCCAGTGTAGTTGATTGAGCAGGTATTATCCTACGTTAGAAATGAAGAATAAGACCTATTGGAAGTTAAGCAATTTGACTACCTTTATTTTTCCATATCTTAAGTTCATGTGTACTTGACATAATAAAATCATTCCTTTTTTGAAAAGGGGTGATCCATAAAGGGTATAGGTATTGAAAAGGAAAAAGAAAAATGTTACAGGCAGCTAATGACTTAAGATCAATTTCAGTCATTCCATCCAACCTCAACACACACACACACACACACACTACATGGTCAATAATTTATAAATTGTGTATTTATTGCATTATTTCCATAACAGTTACAGAAAAGGGAATTAAATAAAACAGAAACTCAGATGAAAGAGTAGGACTACAGAAACCATTTTATTATAAATGTTTTCAAAGAGGAAGGATCTTCAAGGTCAATTTAAGACATCTAGAATCCAGCAAAAACGGTGACCCAACAACTTGAGTCTACCTAGATCTAAAGGACGAATAAGTGAACTGCCAGTTAAGGAGAAAGAAATGCGATTTTCAAAATGAAAACTATAAATATGGTTTTAAAAAATCTAAGAAGTGAGGTAGGAAAAGGAACTGAGAGAATAAAAACAATAATTAAAGTGGGCTATTTGAAAATTTCAGCACATAGAGTAATCCAAAGAATGGAATTACAAATACCTACCAGGCACAATTATCAAGCCCAATATTTTACCATATTTGCCACAGATTTTGTAAAGACACAAAACTTTGCAGATATGATTGAAATTCTTGTGCACTACCCCCCAATTTGAGTTTCTTTCTTCTTTTCTTTGGAAGAAAACACTCCTATATTTGCTTTGAAAGTTTCTATTGATATAGTTTATAGTTCTTTTGTAAGTTACAAAACTTAATATAATTGGTATTATCATATGCATCCTTTTATAATTTCCTTATTTTGACCAATTAACTGAGGTTTTTTTATTTTTACCATTTTAACCATTATTAAGTGCAAATTTTCCTTAACTTATATGGGGTCAAATCCCAACAAACTTGTTCTAAGTTGAAACTATAATTCAAAAATGCACTTAATGCTACTATAAAGCAATACTGTACACTGTAGAGCATGAGTGTCCAATATTTTGGCTTGCCTGGGCTGCACTGCGTGATGAGAAATTGTCTTGGGCCACATATAAAATATGTAATATAGTTAATGTACTGATGTATATAAGTAACTAAATATCTTTTATTTTTATACTTTTTACTATATCAAAGAGGGGGCAACATAAACCCAAAACTAGTGTGATATTTGACTTTATTTTTGTACAACTAATGAATCAATGTCTAGTTCAATGGAAATGGTTGCCTAACTTTACTAATAAGAAAGTTTACATGTCTGCTTAATAACAATAAAGCCCTATCTTTGCAGGCACACACATACTGTGTGTAGGCTGAAATACTATTGTAAGTAATCACTGCATCTTACTAACCAAGATTTTGAGTTTCCACTAGACTGTGTGTGGTGGTGAAGGAAGCAGAATTAGCACTGCACTATGCCCTCTCCTACGCAGTATTCCCAGTTGCCTACACAGACAACACTGACACACAGTGCAATTAAATCATGAAAAAATATCATTATAAATCACATAATGATGTTAAAAGTTTCTTATGGGGCCACATTACTGGCCATCCAAGGCCACATATGGCCCACAATGTCCCAGGTCAGACATGCCTGCAGAGTACTGATTATTTACTCTCATGCTCACATGGCTGACTGAGGGCTACAACTCACTGCCACTGCCTGGCATATTGCTAACCCAGGAAAATATCAAAATTCAAAGTATGATTTCTACATACAGAATGTATGTTATTTTTATGCTAGCATAAAGCCAAAAAGCTATAAGGTGAAAGATCACAGGTTATGGACTATGTACAATTCAATGACATTAAGTACATTCACATTATTGTGCAACTTTACCATCTTCCAAATCCAGAACTTTCTCTTCTCTGAGTCTGTTCAGTAATAGCTCTCCATTCTTCTCTTCCCCCAGCTCCTGGTACCACTGCTCTATATTCTGTCTCTATGAATTTGACTACACTTAAATATCTTTTATGAGTGGGGTCATAGACCATTTGTCCTTTTGTGACTGGTGTATTTCCCTGAGCATGTCTACAAGGCTCATTCATCTGTAGCATGGATCATAATAGCATTCCTTTTTACATCAAACTATTACATTTTCTTTTTCATTCATCTGTTGATAGACACTTGGTTACTTCTATGTTACGCTATTCTGAATAACACTTCTGTGCCCATGTGTATGTATACAAATATTAGTTTGTGCCCCTGCTTTCAATTCATTTGGGAATATACTGAGAAACAACATTGCTGGTAAGTCTATGTTTGATAGTTTTAGGAACTGCCAGTCTGTTTCCCACAGTGAATGTACCATTTCATAGTCCCGCCAGCAGCAAACAAGGGTTCAATTTCTCCAGAATTTTGCTGACAATTGTTATTTTGGATTTGATAACAGCCACCCAAAGAGTGTGTGGTATCTCTATGGTTTTCATTTCTTTTTCTGTAATAATTAGTGATGGAAGTACCTTAATGTGTGCTTATTAGGCAAATGCAATCTTCAGAGAAATGTCAATTCAACAACTTATTTAGATTTATGATATATGTGGTACTGTATGTTCATTTTAACTAGTTAGAGTACTCTATGTTATGACTATATCAAATATTGATTCGCTAAACTATTAACGGTCATTTATTCTTTTGCAGATTTTTCCTATTACAATAGGAATAATGTTGATATATTCACTAATACAAATCTTGTGCACATTTTGAGTTTCTCTAATTGATATCTAAGAGGAAAGTTACTAGGTTTTAAAAAAACTGCAATTTCATTAAATTTTGCCAATATGCTCTTCAAATTAGTTGAAAATTTGTGTTTCAGAAGGAACATGTTAACCCAACATTTAAGCTCTAGCAGACCATTTTAATTTTTACTAATCTGATATACTGGAGACCCCTGCAGTTACGTTCCAGTACCCACCTGCCCAGTCTGCCACACAGGCCTGAGAAATAAATACAATAAGATACAGAACTAAGAGAGGGAAAACAGGGTGCCAGGACAACCAATGGAGGTGCAACCAACAAAGGTGCTGGCCAGTCGCAGGCACTGACTTTTACTGGCAATCAACTGGGGTAAAGGCAAGCTATGTGCAGTTTCTATGGAAACTAATGTAAACAAGGCTCATAAAGGACAAGACAAAGCATTATCGAATTAGGAACAGAATAGACAAACCTATGGTCGCAATTAGAACACTGTCCTTCTAATCAGATTTAGTTGTGGGAACGGAATTTGGGTGCGAGTTACTCTGACCTTGGCACGTAGGGTTCGGCCAGACTCACTTCTCAAAACAAGCCAATTGTGGGGTTAACTCCTACAGCCTGCTTTGGGCACAATCAGTATTAGGATTCTCTGCACTGATGAACAAATTTATTTTGCATCTTTCCCAGTTACTGGTGAGATCAACTAGCTTTTCACATTTATAGTGTTTTTGTAACTCTGGTGAAATCAATGTTCAAGTTTTTTGCTCATTTCCTATTTGCTTTTTGTCTTTTAATAATTTAAAAGACTCTAAGATAAATATTCTATATATAAATTATTTACTGGTTATATAATATGCAATAATTTTTTTGTAGTTTGCTTTTAGTATTTTGGTCTTCAATCCATCTGGACCTTATTTTTGTTTTGATTTTCTTTTTTTAAAATAGGAAAACATTTATTGGTACATGTTAAGCATGCATAATGATAACAGTCATCACAGAGAATTTGCAGCTGTACATGGTATCCTGCCCCTTTTTTCTCATTCGACCCCTGCTCTCAAGTCCCCTCCCGTCCCTATGTAGAAAAGCTTTGTTTCCACTTTTTTCCATTTTCACTTTTTTTCTTTCGACCTTATTTTTGTATATATTATAGGAATTACATTTTTCCCACACACTGTATATGCAAGATATTTCCAAGTATATTGCCAAATACCAATTTTCCCAGAAATTTTTTTAACATTTAGACTTGAACCACTACTTTGTACATCATTTAATTTTTATACCACTGTGGTTTGTTCTTACTTTTTTTGTTTTTAACTAAAGATATACATGTCCAAAGTCAAAAGTCAAAGCAATCTCAAAAGGCTTTGTCTCTGAAAAGACCCCTCATTCTGTATCATCCCAATACCTATTCCAGAATCACAAAGAAAAGTACTTTTAATTCTAAATAAACAAAGTTTCTTTTTGTATTTACCTCCTTATTCTAAAAACATGCTTAGCTGCTAATGTCAGATAATACCTTTTATGTCCATCTTTAGATGAATTAGCTCTTATAAAGACATATACAAACATAGAGTATTTCCCTTTCTCATCCTCCCTTTATATTTTTATGCTGTAAAATTATAATATATATTACTGCCTAAATCAGTATTATATATTATTTACAGATAAGCCATATACAGTAGCATACTATTATAGTCTTATTCTTGAACAACTTATTTCCCATGTAAATAATTTATTTTTCCTTTCAGCCATGATTCTTTACCAGATGTGTATATCTCATCTCAATTTTAATATATGAACTGATACTGCAGGCTCATTTATGTGTTCACGATACCTATCCTGAAACTCCATCTTTCTCTTCTAATATGAACTTCCTTTCTAGACCTGCTGTCTTATCCTAAGAATTCTCTCCACATCTCCCTTCTATCTTTTATATTCCATTTTAATCTAGTTTCATACATTTAATCTCATATTTTAGTAAAGATACAATCTTATAGTTTCCAAAGAAAATATATAGTAAAGATATTTTTTTGAGAACTGCAACTCTAAAAATGACTTTAACACTTTAATAACATAGTATTGTTTGCCTGAACTTAGAATTCTAACGTGAAATGCATTTCAGATCATTGTCTTTTAGCGTTTCATATTGATTTTGTAAGGCCCTATGCTATTGAGTTCTGGGACTTATCTGTACCATTTCTTTTTTCTTTCTAGAAGCTTCTAAGGTCTTCTTTCTATGCCTACTCTTCATGATGAATTTGGCTATGAGTCATCTATATTCATTTTTCTGGGACTTAGTAACTTTTATTCGTCAAACATAATTTTTCCTTTCCCTTCTTTCCTTTCCAATAAAAGAATTTAAGAAAAAAAAAAAAACAACTTATATACTTCAATCTTGGAAATATTTTTTGAATTATCATTTGTAATTACTCTCAATCTAAAATTCTACATTATTAATTTTACAACTCCTATTACCAAGACATCAAGTCTTCTGAAATAATCATATAAACTTCTTATTTTCAATACTATTGTCCAATTCTCTATTGCTAATAATACTTTCTTGGACATTCTTTATCTCTAAATCATTTATTTGTCATCCTAATTATTTCTAAGAGCATTTTTTTTCTTTTCTGAATGATCTATTTTTATTAAAATCTCACATTTTTGCCTTGTGAATGTAACATCTATCTATGAAGCCTTATATTATAATCTAGTCATGCATTATCTCTATTTTTCCCTCATTTCTTTTTCCCTACATGATATTTTGGTCAAATTTAGTGGCTTTTTTCAAATATCTAAGTGATAAATTTAAGAGTGAAGCACTACAAAAATAAAAGTACTATAAAAAATGCTTAGGAAAGTTAAGTTGGGATTCTTGGCAGATGAACCATTTCAGCACTCGTACATGCTTTCTTAGGCTCATCTGACTCCTGAAGGTAAATTCTCCAGTCTCCTGCATGAACACTGTAAATCTGGCTAACAGTAATCTAGGACCTAAGTGAATGAAGAGAACCAGAGGTTTCGCTCTTAAATTTGAATACTTTCATTTAATTTCACTGTTTAAAAATAGTACTTATATGCTCAGTCATGCGCTATAATATTAAGTATAAAATATTCCGTCAGCATCTACAAAGAGTAAACTTTTATTTACCAGCAGAGGAGAAGCAGGGCAGATACTCAGCTGCACAAGATAAGGAAGGGATCTGCAGATTTAAAATTGTACGGATTTTTAATCAAAATTTCTGTTTTTAGGCCCACATGCACCCCATCTTTATAAATACTCAATTCTAGTTTCTGAGAGTCTGTAGGCTTCCACAATACAAAAGTTCTTCTTTCTGAATGACCTGGAGTATGAGTCCAGCTACCTTAGGTTTTCTTTACCACTCGTTTATCTTTTCCTTTACAGCTTCAACTTTTTTAGTTTTTCTCTTTTTGCCTTCATACATGTATCTTTACTCAAGGTTCAAATGGAATTTAGGAGTGAAAGTAAACATTAATGTTCAACTTGTTATTTTTAACTGAAAGTGTCTCCTTAATTTTAATTTCTACTTCATCTACCATTCCCAATCAGTATGATAGACGGAAAAAGTTGAAGTTTTTAACCTTATAGCAAAGAGAATAAGATGTGAATAATCTGAGGAAAAGAACTCTAAACAAGATATGGTGGTAAAATTACATTGCTAGTGGGAATGTAAAATGGCATAGCCACTGTGGAAAAGTTTGGTGGTTCCTTACAAAATTAAACAGAATTACCAAATGGCCTAGAAATTACACTTCTGGGTGCATACTCAAACAACTCAACACAAACATATGCATATTTCACAATAGTCAAATAACGGCCATAAACAGACAAATGGACAAATTCTGGCACATTTATATAATTATATTTTCAGCTACAAAAAGGAATGAAGTACTGATACAAGATATACCCTAGATGAACCACGAAAACATACTAAGGGAAAAAAGCCAAACATAGAAGATCACACATTTTATGATTCCAGAAATATTCAAAATTCATAAATCTATAGAGACAAGAAGCAGAATTATAGTTGGCAGGGTCTAAACAAAGGAATGAAGAGCCAGAGGGAAGAGCTAGTTTATGTATATAAGGTTCCTTTTTGTGTGATAAAATGTTTCTGAACTAGAAACAGTGAGTACGTAACAATGTGAATATACCACCTGCTGGTGAAGTATCTGCTTTAAAGGGGTTTTTGTGTTATATAAATTTCACCTCAGTTAAAAAAAGAGAAACTACTTGAAATAAACCCGTTAATGAAATGCTTGTCCAAGACTGTGAAACAGTGGGATTTAGCAGAACAGATCATTGGTCTACTCACCAAATGACACAGCTAAAATAAATGAGCAAAGCTCAAAACTCGAACAATTCTTCTTCATTTTAGTGAGTTTCTTCCTATTAGGGTCATGTTTGCTTGCACATTTATGCTAACCATGCCAAATATTGGGAGTTAGTTACCTTCTAAATCTTCTACAAGTCATATTTTTTTCCATAATATTATATACTAAAAAATAGGACCAGGATAAAAGATGAATTACCATAAGTGGTTTGGTCTAAAGAAAACTGAAATTCATCAATTGCTCTTAACTAAGAATGGGAGAAAATATATAAAATTTAGATTAATGGATTTAGATAAGATGCAGGAAAAAGAATGATCACTGCTTAAGTAATTCAACTTTGATGAAATTAAGAGTCAAAGAAACAATTATATTATAGATAGGAAGGAAGCTGAATAAGACTGAGTTCTAGCCCTAAGGAAGTGCAATAGAATGTGATATGTATTAAGAAATATATAGCACAGCAAGGTGGGCCAGTGTGAAGAGGTTCAGGGCTCCCTTGCCCACTGACTCCTGTGCCCGTACAGCTGTGACCCGACACAATGAAGGAAACACCGCTCTTGAACTGTGAGCGCCGCCTCCTGCTCCATGCCATCGAAGAAAAGAAGCAGCTGGATGGCAGACAAACCTATGATTATAGGAACATCAAGATCTCATTGGAACTGATTATGGGTGCTGCATTGTGGAACTTGGGAAAACAAGAGTTCTTGGACAGGTTTCCTGTGAAATTGTTGCTCCAAAACTCAATAGGGCAACAGAAGGTTTTCTTTTCTTTAACCTTGAACTCTCAGATGGCTGCTCCAGCTTTTGAACCTGGCAGGCAGTCAGATCTCTTGGTGAAATTGAATCGACTCTTGGAAAGATGTCTAAGAAATTCAAAGTGTATAGACACTGAATCTGTCTGTGTTGTTGCTGGTGAAAAGGTTTGGCAAATACGTGTGGACATACACTTATTAAATCATGATGGAAATATTATTGATGCTGCCAGCATTGCTGCAATGTTGCCTTATGTCACTTCCGAAGACCTTATGTCTCTGTCCAAGAAGAAGTCACACTGTATACACCTGAAGAGCATGATCCTGTAGCATTGAGCATCCACCACATGCCCATTTGTGTCAGTTTTGCCGTCTTTCAACAAGGAACATACTTATTGGTGGATCCCAATGAACGAGAAGAACATGTAATGGATGGTTTGCTGGTGATTGTCATGAATAAGCATCGAGAGATTTGTACCATCCAGTCCAGTGGTGGAATAATGCTACTAAAAGATCAGGTTTTTGAGATGTAGTAAAATAGCTGGTGTGAAAGTAGCAGAAATTACAGAGCTAATTCAGAAAGCTTTGGAGAACGACCAGAAAGTGAGGAAAGAAGGTGGAAAGTTTGGCTTTGCAGAATCTACAGCAAATCAAAGGATCACAACATTTAAAATGGAAAAAACCCCCACTGATACTTCTGATGTTGAGGAGAAAGCAGGAGAAATCATTGCTGAAGCTGAACCTCCTTCAGAAGTTGTTTCTAAACCTGTGCTCTGGGCCTCTGGAACTGCCCAGATTGGAGAGGGAGCAAAAACTCCTGGGGTGATCTTGAGGACTCTGAGAAAGATGAAGACGAAGGTGGCAGTGATGAAGCTGTCATTCTTGACAATATAAAAATGGACACTGGAGCAGAAGTTTCTGATATTGGAAGCCAAGATGACCCAATAGTACTCTCAGATAGTGAAGAAGAAGAAATGATCATTTTAGAACCAGACAAGAACCCAAAAAAATAAGAATGCAGACCACCAGTGCAAAACAAGAAAAAGCACGAAGTAAAAAGCCAATGAAAAAGAGAAAAAAGAAGAGAGCTACTAACTAAAGCTAACATTGTATGTTTGTGTGTGTATATATATATATATATAAAACTATTAAAAGGATATTTATTCATTGCTAACAACAACCAAAAAAAGAGATATATAGAGTGCTGTGGTAGCCCAAAAAGTAAAACCACCTGGCTACTTCTAACAGATAAAAAAAATTCTTAAATTACTATCATAATGTTCTTAACTGAAGAATTTATAAAATCTTACATAGTCTTTTAGATGGGTAATTTTTCCATGGTTACATCCTTTAACCTAATGAAAATAATGTGTTAATTGTGTATCAGTTCTATGTAATATTTAATTTTCAAAACAACTCTGAAGAGTAAATGTTCTTGTTACCTTGTTATAGATAAAGGAAACAAAACTGTGAGAAGTGAAGTAACTTTCTAAAAGCCAAAAACTGGCAAATTCTTCAAAACCAGTTGATCTTAACTACTATACTCCACTGGCTCACCACACTATCAAGAAAGCATTTTCTTATACAAACATGAACTTCATAAAAATAAAAATAGTAAAAATGGTTTTAAAAAGTGCATGAGTCCCTGCAGAAAAAAATAATACAGTAATAAATATGTATTTATACATGACAGCAACTAATGTACACAAAAAATAAGACACAATCTACTTTTAGAAGTTCTTTGCCTTTTAATATTTGTACTAATAAGAAATGAAGGCTTCATTATTATCTCTAGGACATTACCTTCAATTACACTAGAAGTCTAGAAAGAATCACATGTAGTATTTAGGGCAGATACTGTGCTGTTCAATAAATATTCCAATGCTCTTCCTTCAGGCACAGGCACATCATTAAAGCCTCTTACTTCCTGAATGCTCAATGTCCCAATGAAATGCAAAAGAACGAGGCACCCATATTTCTGGATGAAGCCATTTATCAAGAAAAGACACTGTGGCAGCCTATGTTTTGTCAGCCTGGCTACCTAACTGATGTCAATGAGCAAATCTGTCCTTTCACCCAATTCTAAATATGTATCATAAGAGGGAAACAAATTATATGGTAAATAAATTATCCAAACGTCTGAAGTTTGGATATGTGTGTTTGACACAGATATATGTTGTTCATACCATCCTTCAAGGAAGGATTGGTTACCTATGTTGTCAGGAGTTTCTGTCAGTGAACAGTCATTACCTGCAAGCTATTTCAGGAGCTGTCTCAACAGGAAAGGCACAGGTCAATTAGTTACACCCTTCCAAGAATGAGCCACACACCACCACTAATCAATATGGGGGTATAAAGGCCTGGCCATTTCAGTCCAATATGGGACAATTCTGATCAACACTTTTACCCCCAGAGATCGTTGTGTTGATTAATGTTATCAATCCATAACCACAACTCAACTTTTCCCTGTGTTCAATTTTGCTTCCTCCCTTACTTCTTTCAAAGGCATTGATTTTAAGAGTACTGTCAATGGATATAATGAATAATAAACGCTGTCTCAATGTCTGCTTCCCAGAGAACTCAAACTATAAAGGTACCAGGGATGGTATGAGAAGGAAATGTAAGAAGATGGAATTCAGGATCTGGATTACTCATCACCAGGCTAGCAAAGAAATATCCATCACTGATGGTAGGTAGAACAGATAGCCCATGACAAGATACCCATCATTCAATTGCTAAAATTAAACCAGTTTCAAATGAGAAATGTATGCCAATGAAGAGGAATACTCTAGCATATCTGAAGTATCAGATGTTTGAAAAGTATGGGGGTTGGGCCAGGGATTTAGCTCAGTGGCATCGCACCTACCTAGCAAGTGCAAGGTCCTGAGTCCAATCCCTGGTACCAAAAAAAAAAAAAAGTATGGGGGAAAATAGTAAACATAAGGGCACTAAAATTGTAAATCTACTGCTTAGTCCCACTGGGCTCTAGAAAAAGATAATGAAAAGGTGAGCAAGACAGAAGGTCTCTTTGGAATCATATAAACAGATTACCAAGTCTGCCAATTAAGTAAGCCCTACTATTTCAATATCAAGGCCCTGAAGGAAAAGCATAGGACACTGACACAAGGAATAGGAACATCTGAACTGATGCCTATAAAAATCTCAAATTCTAAATCCCATATTTACCTGAATCATCTGTAGCCACAGAAGTGGTATGCCATAACCTCATAAAAGATAGGCCTTAGACTTTGCTAGAATACTACGTGAAGGCTTCTCTCAACCAAAACCAATTCCCCAGCTCTGAATCTGCTCACATCTCCCTGTCTGACCCTAGAGCTTGGGTTAAGTATCAGCATGAGTTTACCAGGTACATGTTAAGACTGCTAAGAAAAGAAAGGCCCAGGAGAAGGCTCCTTGGCCAGCATAGCACTGCTCCCAGTGCAGAGGAGGTGAGCCAATCCCAGCACCCAGGAGGAGGCTCCTGGGCCGCCACAGCACTGCTCCCAGCACAGAGGAGGTGAGCCAATCCCAGCACCCAGGAGGAGGCTCCCAGGCTGCCATAGCACCGTTCCCAGTGCAGAGGAGGAGAGCCTTGCAGGCATAAGCAGCAACACACCCCACCCATCGAAATGAGAAGACAGGTAAAGAAGCCTCAAAACCAGACTTCCAGATCACCTACAGCAACCCCAAAGGGAAATGAGATGGGACAATCTGATACTCAACCACCTAGACTCCCTGAACTGGCAATAAAAGAGGATCTGGAAAAATGAAATCAGAAATAATTTCTCAGATAACAAGAGAGATTGCACCTATAGTGCAAGACATGATTAATAAATCTAGACAGGACACAGATAAAAAAGTAGAGGGGCTGAGGAACATGATGGAATCCCAACATAGGAAAAAAGTGGAATTCATAAAACAGATACAAACAGATTTCCAGAAGATTAAAAACTCCACTGAAAGCTTACATAGCAGAATGAGCCAATATAAGGACAGAATTTCAGATATAGAAGATAAGATTGCAATTAGTGACCAGGAAAAGAAAAATTTCTTTAAAATTCTAAGGGACCACGACAAATCAATCCAACAGCTGCTAGATGATGCAGAGAAGAATAACATAAGACTGACTGGAGTCAGTGAAGAAACAGGAGAGAGTGTAGATGACATAAAAAAACTTTTCACAGAAGTGATGGCAGAAAATTTCCCAAGCAGGGGAAAAGAACTTGACATGCAGATAAGGGAGGCATATAAGCCTCCAAATAGCCCTGATCAAAAAAAATCTACACATAGGCATATAATAGTTAGGATTCCAGAAACCCAACAGAAGAACAAAATTCTACAAGCAGTTAGAGAAAAGAAATAAATCACATACAAAGGAAAGCCCCTCAGAGTCACAGCAGACTTCTCAACCCAAACCCTCAAGGCAAGAAGAGCTTGGAGTGATATATTTCAAGCCCTAAAAGAAAACAGCCTCCAACCCAGATTGATATATCCTGCAAAACTATCTTTCAAAATTGATGGTGAAATAAGATACTTTCATGACAAAGAGCACCTTAGGAACTTCATGAATACAAACAAGCACTCCAAACAATTTTAGGCAATATCCTAGGAAAAGACAATGAAGATCACAACCCCAGGAAGGCCAGCAGAATGAATCCATTGGGCGCGACAAGAAATTAAATGCAAAGGGGGAGAATCCAACAAAAGAAAACGTCATGGCAATGATAAATCAATACATATCAGTTATAGCCATCAATATTAATGGTCTCAATTCACCAATCAAAAGAAATAGGCTGGCAGAATGGGTCAAGAAGCAAGATCCAACAATATGCTGCATACAAGAAAGACACAATTCAAAAAGAAACTCATAGACTGAAAGTTAAAGGGTGGAAAACAATATTCCATGTGACAGGAACCAAAAAAAAAGCTGTAGTAGCTATCCTCTTTGCAGATCAAGTGGATTTCAAACCAAAATCTGAAACACTTCTGGTACCAAGAATGTCAGATAAGGGATGTCAACTTGTATGTACAAATTTATTGTGAACACATGTTTTCATTCCTCTTAAGTAAAAAAGAACAGAACTATTGGTTCTTAACAGTAACACAAGTAATTTCTATGTTGTTTTCCAAAATGGTTTTATCATTTTACATTCACATTAGCAGTATTACATTCACATTAGCAGTATTAGAGAGTTCTAACTGGTTCACACCTAAACTGACATCTGTTCTTTTAAAAGTTTTAACTTCATCTCCCTAATGAGTGTATAATACAATCTTGTTATTGTACTGATTAGTATTTTTCTGATTCTAATGATGCACACCTTTCCTTGTACTGTACTGGCTATTTCTCATCTTCTTGTGTCTACTTTTTGAGTTGTCTATTAATGAGCTGTAAGAGTTCTATATATTCTGGCCAAAGGTTATGTGTATTATAAATACGGTCTGTTTAAGGACTACTTTTCATTTTCTTAACAATGTCATTTAAAGTTCTAAATTTTGATGGAATCTTATTTATCAATTATTTTCTTTTATATATTATGTTTTTTGTATCCTAGGAAATTCTTGCCTAGCCTAAATTCATGAACATTTTCCCTTATAACTACTTCTTAAAGTTTTATAGTTTTAAGTCTTTCATAATTAGGTTCTTAGATCCTTTCAAGTTATCTTTCTGTATGGAAATAAAGGGTTGAGGTTAATTTTTTACATACAGATAACAGGTGTTCTCATACCATTTGCTGAAATCACTATCTTTTCCTCTGCTCTTGAGTTGAGTTTATGTTCTATAAAATGTTAATGTTAAATAATCTTTCAAAACTCAGTGGATCATACATGTGTGGTTCTATTTCCAGATTTTCTGTTTTATTCCAATGATATATATGTCTTTCCTTACGCCAACACTGTCTTGATTACTGTAGCTTTAGAGGAAGTCTTAAAATTAGGTAATAAGGGCAGGGGACTTAGCTCTGTGGTTCCACTGCCACCTCCCTCACAAGCACAAGGACCCAAGTTCGATCCCCAGTACCCCCCCAAAAAAAATAGGTAATAAATGTCTTCCAACACTGTTTTTTGTTTCTTTTTTTTTCTTTTTACTTTTCTAGGTCCTTTGTACTCCTACATGACTTTTAAATTGCAATATCCAATTCTTCATTTATACCAAGTATACATACACCTAAATTTTTATATATACCTTGTGTTTTCTAATCTTGCTAAATTCAAAAACAAGTTCTAGGGGCTCCTAGAGATTGCTTAGTATTTTCTCTGTAGATGATCATTTCATCTACATATAAAGATTTTACTTCTACATTGCCAATCCTCTGCTAATTGTTTCTTTTTATTGCCAGACTATTTTGGTTTGGGCCTAGGTTTCAAAGTTTAATGGACAGATGAAGAGTAGGCATATCTGCCCTTGTTCCTCACCTTAGGAAGAAAGCATTGTATCTTCTCCATTCATATAAGGCGTTTTTGCTGAAGTATGGAGTACATGGCTTATCTGTTGAAAAGGTTCCAGTCTACTGCTAGTCTCCTGATAGCTTTTACCACGAACAGCTGTAGAATTTAGTCCAACACTTTTTCTGCAAGTACTGACAGGATCATATGGCTTTTTCCTTTCCTCTGTTAAAATGATGACTTTTGGGGGTGGATCTTCCAATCCTGAACCAACACTGCCATCCCTATAATAAAATCACTTTCTACATACTGCCAGATCTGACTTCTAATAGTATGTTTTGTTAAACAAATTTTTATCTATGTTCATACTTTTTTCTATTATCTTTATTCAGTTTTAGTATTAGCACAATGTGGATTTCCTAAAATGAGGGGAGAAGTGTTCCTACTTTTTTCTCCTTTAAATCTTTGATATAATTCATCAGTTAAAATGTATATGAGCCTGTTGTTGTCATATAGGTAGGTTTTCAAGCTAGGAATATACTTTCTTTAATAGGTGCTATTCAAATTTTATATTTCTTCCACAGTCAGTTTCATTAATTTGTCTTCCAAGGTGCTTCTTAGAAGTTGTCAAATTTATTTCAAAAAGGATTTTTGTAATATGCTTTCTATATCCTTTTAAATTCTTTAAAATCCGTGGTAATGTCCTCTAAATTTTGATATTGTAATTTTTTAAAATGTATAATTGATATTGTGTAATAGGAAGAAAAGGTCTAAAGGAGTAGGGGAATTGGGAGGGGTAGGGGAAAGGAAAGAAGGGAAAAGAAAAAATATGAGAAAAGGAAAAAACAAATGGAAACAAAGTCTTTGCAAATAGGGAAGGGTGGAGGGGGTGAAGGGAGGGCAGGGGAAGGGGAAAAAAATAAGAACCAAGATACTCATAACGGTACAAGATCCCAATGATGAATGTGACTGTATTTCATACCTAAAATGTACCAATAAACTTAATTAAAAAATAAAATGTACCAATAAAATTTTAAAATAAAAAAAAGAAAAGAAAGAGACTATATCTCGAGGGAGCAAAAGACCTAGACAGCATGTAACTGTGGGAGCTGGGGGAATAAAGGAAGTATCAGATCCAGAGGGGAGCTTGATTAAGCCACTGTTATTGTTGAATTAGGGTTTACTGATTTGAAAGAACTTCCTAAGGTATAGGATTTACCCCTTTAACAAGGATGACAAGAGATGTTGTAAACTTGCTGTTACGATAACTCCTAATAATACAGAAAAACAAGGCCTAGGCTAAGTGAGGTCAAAATGCCAGAACTTTCATAGCAAACAGTAAAGTCAGGGCTTTAAAAATCTAGTGATGTGGGCATTCTGGAGTGGATATACAGTATACGTAATGCCAGAAAACCCACCAAGTCACTGATCCCACTGAGAAAGCCAAGGGTATGCCATTTACCAGAGCCATGAAGCATGTGATGGTGGAAAATAAACTAGCTAGCTTCCTTATGAATTTAACAGCTCTCCTCTACAGGCTAAAGTTTATGGTAGGAGAAACTGTAACAAAACTAACTCAGGGATGGAGATGATAGGATAATAAAGGCCAACTGCTGACACTTATCCATCAGAATCCAACCCAAGGAGAGGGAACTATTATAAGACCAAAGTATTAGTCAAGGTAACTGACAGAATTATAGAGATGTTTTAACAAACCACAGTATTCTTGGAAGCAATGGGCAGCCAACAAGGGTATGGCCTAACTTATATTATCAGAAGAAACCAAGAATAAATACTCAGGATACTGATAGTAGATGCTACAATAAATAATCCCAATGTGTTTTTCCATTTTTGACTTGAACTATTTCTTAAATCTTCAGCTTATAAATATAAAATCCCTGGGCAAAGAAAAAGGACCCTACAGTACTTGGCAAGTGTATGTAGCATTATTTCTCCAAGTTCCTCCTCAAAGTCATGCATAATAATTTTATTGGGAAACTACAGCCTAGGGAAAAGGCCCCTGTGAACATTTCAAGTACTACTGAACAAAGAGTGTGAATAAGCTTTGATATCTGAAGATATTAAGTGTCACCATTGTCTCTCTATAAAGTAAGGATATATGGAGATGAGAAAATAAATGGCATCCTGGACAAAGTCCAGCTCAAAATGAGTCCAATGTGTTACCAACCCACCCAGCGATCACACACAGTTCTTACTACATATGGCATGGCCAATGTTTATCATGATGGAAATCTCTGAAACTGTTACACTTGGGACAATACAATAAAGTTTAAAACAGTATTATATTTCAGAGAGACTGGGTAACAGAAATTACCATCCTAAAGAATTCAGGATAATGGATCTATCAGTTTTCCAGTTAAATCATCAGTCTGGCCCTGCAAACTAAACAAAGCCTGAAATACAACAATATCCTATGACCAAGAAGTAGCTCAAAGTGCAGGCATCAATAGATACATGTTTTGTTAGAACAGATTAACATAGCTATTGAATTGGCAAATGTGTTGTTTGCTAATGCTCTCAGAAAAAAAAAAGATCAAAAAAGTTTGCAAGCACATGAAGTAAAAAATAATATACTTCACAATTTTGCCCCTGAATAATAACATAATAGAGAATACATTTCATTCAATTAGATATCTTACAAAAATACTACCTGTTTCGATACATTAATGACATCACAGTAAATGTACCAGATAAGAAAGAATAACTAATGCAACAGAGATTTTTCTTAACACATGTATGCTTCAAAGGGTACAAAGCCTACAAAGATTCAGAGGCATTCCATGTTGGCAAAACATTTAGCAGTGCCATGGTCAAGAACACTCTGAGCCATGTCTGAATTTAAAAACCTATCACTGTATCTTTCAACTTTTGTTTCAAAGAGAGAAGCAAATCATGCAAAAGCCCCTCTTGTGATCTACCTAACATTTTTTTTACAATGTTTTGCTATGCTGCCCCGGCTACCCTCAGACTCCTGGACTCACATGATTCTCCCCTTCAGCCTCCCAAGTGCTGGGACTACAGGAACACGCCCTTGCACCAAGCTTCTCTTTGGGTTCTGAGGACAGCATATTCCACTCTTAGGAATACTTTTCCAGTCTATTCACTAGAAGACAGAAAAGGCTCTCAGCTTTGACTGGATGCCAGGGGAGACAAAAAGCTCTGCTGAGGGCCAGGGATTTAGCTCAGTGGTTCTGCTGCCTGCCTCACAAGTGCAAGGACCCAAGTTCAATCCCTGCTACCAAAAAAAAAAAAGCTCTGTTGAAAGTCCAGACTACATTGAAACCAGCCCTGCAGCTAGGATGATGTGAGTTAGTATTCATTCTAGCTATTGATGATGTCATTGTTGGAAAAACTTGCATCTGGAATTTATGGCAAGCCCCAGTGAAAGAATCATAATGCAAACTACATACACACATCAAAGGCAATGTCATCTGCAATAGAAATTTATATACCTCTATTATTTCCATGCTTCTGAGTTCTGGTAGATAGAATGTCTGGCCATGGGTGATGAAGTGGCCGTGAGTTCTGAGTTTTCTATCACAAGTTGGCTCTGTCATCTACAGGAACATCAGAAGGAAGTAGTACCCAAGATCAAGCATGAGTAAGAACACAGGGCACAAGCAATCTGCATAAGCAGATAGTTCAGATACTTTGTCATCTACCAGTTGTACCAGCTCATCTTACAGGTATGGCCATATGGGGAATCTTCTAAGGAAAGGTAAATGTCACTATGTCAGCTTATTCTGGGGTATAAATCAAATCCTTTAAAGATCAATATTAAGTTAATATAACTGGCTTACATGTAGTCTAGTCCCATTCTTACATTATAAAGACTCACATTTTTTTGTTTATTTTGTTTTTTGGTTTTTTGTACTGGGGATTGAACTCAGGACCTTGCACTAGCGAAGTAGGCACCGCACCACTGAGCTAAATCCCTGTCCAGACTCATGGTATTAACCTCTCTAATAGCAATCTAAACTTGTATTTCTTGCCAAAAAGAAAATATACTTCTGTGGCTCTCAAGTCATTATCACTTTATAATCAGTTCAAGGCCAGACAAGTTAAAGCAAAGAATAATTATTAACAACACGAAAATGAACAGAAATATCATTCCATATGAACAGAAAACTACCAGAGCAATAAGGCCAAAGTAAAACATATTTTCTGGAGTACAAATTTTTTAAACTCCCTACTACAAAGTATTTAAGATCAACTTTAATATAAGATCAAGAAATTAGAGTTACAATCCTTTCAAACCCAAATTTCAGCAAACAAAACTGTGCCATCAGAACAATTTACTCCTGAGGATCCATACAATTATGAAATTCGGATATTGCAAACAAGCTATAATTCAGATATTTCAGAAAGCTGAAATTGAGATATATGGATAAGCTAAAATTCAGATATTACATATGTATAATAAATTATACACAAAATAATTCAGATAGACAATGCACGTTTGTTGGGTAATTTTTCTACAAATTCTTCTGTTTTTCCATGAAAGTATAAATCTATAATATGTTAAGGACACACCTTAAAAATTCTGTTAGTACTCCACTTGAAACGTCAGTTCCTAAGATAGTCTTAACAGTATAGGTGATACAACAGAAAGAACACACAGGTTGTATGCACAATGGTCAAAACAAGATGGATATAAGGAAAATCTACTAGCCATTTCAGTAATTTTGTGATAGAAAATTAATTTTCTGGATGCTGCCAAAAAATCTTTTTCCACCTGTTCATTAAAATAATGGTGCAGGGGGCCGAGGATTTAGCTCAGTGGTTTTGCGGCCTGCTGTGCAAGCACAAGGACTCAAGTTCAATCCCCGGTACCAAAAAAATAAAAAGAAAATAATGGTGCAGGGCCGAGGATTTAGTTCAGTGGTTCCGGTGCCTGCCTCGCAAGCACAAGGTCCCAAGTTCGATCCCCGGCACCAAAAATAAATAAATTAATTAAATAAATAAAATAATGGTGCTTCACTAGCATTTTAACTCCTCCCCCAGATCAAAATTTCTTTTAGTATTCTAAATGTGCACAATGTCCCTAGGTTATTTTACTCATATACATAGTTTCTTCTCAGGATTCTGTTCCTTGACATCCAAATACTGTATTCTCTGATTTTCTTACTCTCTGTCAGGCAAAGTAGGCATCATTATTTGTCTCCCAATCTCAGTTGAAATGATTTATAGTATTTTAACACACAATGATATTTTCTGTTGGCTTCAGTAAGTAGTCTTTTTTTCCCTTTAGCACATATTATGCAGAACAGTGGATTCTGCTTGGCATATTTGTCAATAAACAGTCTAAAAATTACATTTATAGATCACTCAGTAATGAATCATAGTTTAATTCTTAAGATAAATCCTACTTGGTCTAGTTTACTGTAATTTAGAAATGTTGGATTCTAATTTTGCAATTTTCTTACTCAAAAATCAAAACACTGGGACACTTGTCAAGAAAGATAGAAATGTATTGTTTATTTGTCGTATCTTTTCCTTGATTTTCTTTCTTTTTTGCTGGTCTTTTATGTATTTATGTTTTTCTTCTTGTCTTTCAGTTTTTAATACTTTATTAGTAGTACACATTTGTTCTACATAATGATTACATTCCTTGTGGGGAGTTGGTACGTGTACATAACACATCTTAATTCTTTTTTTTAAACCTTTTCCCCTCTCCCTCTCCCCTCCCTCAATCTCTTGACCCCTGCCCCATTTGCAAAAGTCTATCTCTTTATTTCTTATTACCTATCTTTTATTTTGTTCTTTATATTTTGGGCTTCTCAAATAAGAGAAACATGATATTTAGGTTTGTGTATCTGATTTATTTCACTTAAAACATTATTGTTTCAAGGAACATCCATTTTTTTACAAATGATTCATTTGTCCTTTATGACAACAGTAATCCATCGTGTATAAATACTACATTTTTTTCATCCATTCATTTATTGATGGACATATTAGGCTGCTTTGAGATTTAGCTATTGTGAATTGTGCTGCTGTAAACATTGATATACATACATATATACACACACACACACACACACACACACACACATACTGTAAATGATGGCTTTAACTCATTCAGGCAGATGCCTACGAAGGAAAATAGCTGGGTTGAATGGAATTTCTAAAGTAAGTTTTTAAAAGAATCTCCATACTGATTTCCATAGTGGTTGTACTAGTTTACATTCCCATCAACAATATGGAGGGGGTTTTTTCCCGTGCCCCAGCCTCACCAGCATTTGTTATTATTTGATTTCTTCATGACAGCCATTCTTTCTGAGGTAAGATGAAATATCAGTGTTGTTTTAATTTGCATTTCTCTAACGGCCAGAGATGTACAATTTTTCATGTACTTAATGGCTATTTGTATTTCTTCTTCTGTAAAGTGTCTATTCATCTGACTTGCACGTTTTTTTGATTGGGTCTTTTATTTGGGGGGTCTACTTTTATTCAGCTCTGTGTATATTTTAGATATTAGTCCTCTGTCTAAGGAACAACTGGCAAAAAAATTTTCCCATTCTGTAAGTTGTGTTCACCCTGTTGGTTGTTTCGTTTGCTGTGCAGCTTTTTAATTTAATATTATTCTATATATTGATTCCTGGTGTCATCCCTCGTGCAACTGGGGTTCTGTTCAAAAAGTCCTTACTTATGCTTATGTCTAGTTTTGCGTATTTTATTTTCCAGCAGCTTGTTTCCATTTTAACATTTAGATCTTTAATCCATTTTAGTTTAGTTTAGTTTAGTTTAGTACATGGTGAGAGATTAAGTGTCTAGGTTCTATCTGCTACATGTGCCTAGCCAGTTTTCCCAGCACCATTTGTTAAAGAGGCTATCTCTCCTCCAGGGTAAGTTTTTGGTTTTAGCTAAATGTGCTAGGAGTTCTTTTTGCATCTTAGATTCTCCTCCATTGTTCCACATGTTGGGTTTTTTTTTGGAGGGGGGGTTGTTTTGTTTTGTTTCATTTTGTTTTTCGGTTTAGTTTTTATTTTATTGGGGGGGCAATACCATTGCTGTTTTTATCACTGTAGCTTTGCTGTATAACTTGAAGTCCAGGGTTTGATACCTCCTGCTGTGCTATCATTAGCCAAGATTGCTTTTGCTATTCTAGGTCTATTCTGTTTCCATATGAATTTTAGGATTGTTTTTTCTACTTCTATAAGGAATGTTATTAGTATTTTGATTGGGGATTGCATTAATTCTATATATCTGTTTTGGAAGTAAGGCCATTTTGACTATATTGGTTTTGTCTGTCCAGGAACAGGGGCTATCTTTCCATTTTCTGATGTCTTCTTTGATCTCCTTTTTCAGAGTTCTACAGTATTCCTTGTTGAGCTCCTTTACTTCCTTAGGATGATTCCTAAGTATCTAATTTTTTTGATGACATTCTGGAAAGTATTGTTTTCTTCATTTCTTTCTCAGTAAGTTTATTACTAGTGTATAGGAGTGCTATTGATTTTTGTGTGTTGACTTTGTATCCTGCTACACTACGAAATCTGGTTATCAATTTTAAGAATCTTTTGGTGGAATTTTTGGGTCTTCTGTGTAGAAGATCATGTCATCTGCAAATAATGAAATTTGATGTCTTCCTTTCCTATAGCTATCCTTTTTATTTCTTCCTCTTGTCTGATTGCTCTGTTTCAAAAGATATATTGAACAGGAGTGATGATAGAAGACATCCTATCTTGTTCCTGATTTCAGACGGAAAGTTTTCAGCTTTTTCTCTTTTAATATTATGATGCCCGTTGGTTTGTCATACATGGCGTTTATCAGATTGAGATAAGATCCTTTTATACCTGTTTTCTTTAGAGTTTTTCTCATGAATGGATGTTGCATTTTGCAAAAGCCTTTTTCTGCATCAATTGAGATGGTCATGTGATTTTTGTCCTTGCTTCTGTTTATGTGATGTATTTATTGATTTGTGTATGTTGAGCCATCCCTGCATCCTTGGGATAAATCCTACTTGGTCATGATGTATGATCTCATTGATGATCTGTTGCATTCAGTTTGCCAGTATCTTGTTGACGATTTTTGTGACTATGTTCACTGAAGAGATTGGCCTGGACTTCTTTTTTGGTTAGGTCTTTTTCTGGTTTTGGAATCAGGGTAATGCTAGCTTCCAGAAATGACTTTGGGAGTACTCTTTCCCTTTAAATTTCATTAAAGAGTTTGAGGAGTATTGGTGTTTCAAAACCATCTTCCCTAAAGTTCTTGTAGAATTTGGCAGAGAATCCACTGGAACCTAGGCTTTTCTTAGTTGGTAGGGTTTTTTTTATTACTTCTTTAATTTCATTGCCTGTTACTAGATTGTTCAGGATTTTTATATCTTCTTGGCTCCATTTTGGTAATTCATATCTATCTAGGAATCTATCCATTTCTTTTGAAGTCTCCAATTTATTAGAGTACCAGTTCTCAAAGTAGTCACTAATGATCTTGTAGATTTCAGAAAAGTTCACCATTTCTAAATGCATTGATTTGGGTCTTCTCACCCTCTCCCCCATCCTTTTGGTAAGACTGGCTAGGCATTTATCTATTTTGTTTATTTTTTCAAAGAACCAGTTCTTTAATTCATTGATTCTCTGTATTTTCTCTCTGTAATAATTTTTGCTCTGATCTTTATAATTTCCTTCCTAGTACTAGGTTTGGATATGAAGTGTTCTAGTTTTATAGGTCCCTCAGGCACACTGTTAGGTTATTTGGACTCATTCTGATTTTCTGATGTAGGCATTCACAGCTATAGACATCCCTCTGAGACTGTTTTCATTGTGTCCCATAGTTTCCAATATGTTTTACTGGCATTATTGTTTGATTCTAGGAACTCTCTAATTTCTTCCTTGATTCCTTCTGTGACCCACTGATTATTTAAGAAGGCACTGTTTTATTTCTATGTATTTGCAATATTGCTGAGGGGTTTTTGTCACTGATTTCTAGTTTCATTGCACTATGATCTGAAAATATTCATAGTATAATTTCAATTATTTTGTATTTACTTAAGCATGCTGTATCTAGTAAGTGGTTTACTTTGGAGAAAGTCCCATGTGCTGTGGAGAAGAATGTATATTCTGTTGTTGATGGGGAGAACACTCTGAAGATATCTAGTCTAAATTATACTGTTGCAGAAATAGCTTTACAGATAATGTATTAATGAGCCACTTTTCTATCCATCTTTCAAAATCATCATCTAAAGAAAAAACAGTTGTTAAAATATAAGTATAGCATGTTGGAATGGTTTTCAAAAAGCAGCACTTCATGTTCTTCACCTCTTTTTTAAAGCAGCAGCATCCCATGATGAGGCTATGCGCTCTCTTGGACACATGGTGAGCACTAAAATTCTTCTCAGTGAGATCAAGTCATGGCCAGCTACATAATCACTTACAAATAAGAGGAAGAGATTTACCTCAGAATTAGCAAGAAAGCTTCAAGGTCTGAACCACCACAACCATTCCTGAGAATAGGACCAATGAAGACTTTGGAGACATTCCAGGTAATGTTAAAGATTCACCCATTCCTTCTGGAATTATTTTTAATAAAATCTGCAGGATCAAGCAAAACTGTATGTTTCTCCCCATTGATTTTTCCTTGTTTTTACCCTCCAAAGGCTCATCTATCACCCATCAAAACAAGAATTGGCTCAGAATCAAATCCAAAAAGAAATAAAGAAAATCAAGTGTGTTCTATGACACTGTTTTAGCACGTGGCTTCCACATGAAAGTTGTCAAACTGCAAATTCAAAAGAATGAGTTCAAATCACAGCCCAGGCATTCTTTGAGTAATTCACATGGATGTTTTTCCACAGAAACTTGCCATTCAACTTGCCAGAGAAGAAATTATTCTCAATTGTTACCCTTAGTGTATACCATTTTTTGCTGTTGTTTCAACATATCCTGAAGAGTATATGATCCACCTGGATCACCTGTAAATCTGTACAATCCATTTGCAAAACTCCAGAAGAAAACTCCTCAGGTCAGGCAGCTCTAATCAAAACAGGACTTTTATGTACTCTTCCTGCAATAAATACACCTCCTTTTCTCAGTGGTCTCTGTGTAAACATCACAGTTTATAGTCAGACTGGTCCACTGGTAATCCTAAAATGCTGATCATGTTGGAAAAATCAGCAGCCCAAGTAATGGAGAATTTGGCACAGTGTGAAGTGATGCTCTCTAGGGTCTTCAAAATTCATACAGTACTCAACTACACCAGTCTGATCAGCAAAATTCAGAGCGTTACTAAAAAAATGGGTAATGACTGAAATTATTCTTATAGGTACATGGAAAAGGCTAGGATTTGGCAGGCGGTTGGTATGGGAGTGAGTGTGAACAGCTTGTCTTCTTGTAGTTTCAGTGTGAAGGTGCTGCTGCTGTGAAGGAGCCTTAAGGAATCCAGTTGATTGAAAAGAACTCTCTGAGATGGCTTTCCAAGTTTGGTATACCACACTTGTTGCTCTGGTAGTTTGGCAGAAGATCCCTTAAGAAACAATAGCTAATTGTTTTGACATACTGTAAAAGAAATGAAATGGCCAAATATACATAGAATGTTTTGACTCATAGTTTCAACAATGACAGTGAGGTTACCTAGGCTCAATCAGAGCTATGAAGCTTTCTCCTTTCTCTCAATGGCAAATTGTCTTCCGGTAAGAGCAACCTGGTTGTGTAAACTGAGTTGTATGAGCTGATATCCAGATAGGAGATTCTACTACCTAGTGCCCACTCCATGGCTCCTGGACAGGCATCAATCCACACTGCTCACACAGCAACTCTTCATAGTGACTAGTCACCAAATTGCAAGCAATTGTGGAAGTCATATTACCATTCACATAACTCCGACTAAATGTGTCCCCAAAGGCCTGCACTCATGTCACTACTAAAAGTACCGAACTCTTCAGAAGACCAAAGTTTCTTCTCAGCCAGCTTTGCATATGGGTCACAGGATAATGAGCCCCTATAACACCTACCACCTTTATGAGCTCTGGATCACGCACCACAGAAGATGAAACATGTTCCCATAGATTACCATTCAATATCATTTTCTCTCGCTGGAGACCCTGACAGTCCGGCTCCTTTCTTAATACCTTTATAAAACTGATATTAAATATCCTTTCATTCCAAGTTCCAATATAATCAACATCCAAATCATACAATGCTTAGCAACCAAAATCTAGTACACAATATGGTAGGCATTCAGCTGAATATTTACATAAGGCCAATTGAAACCTTTTCCCAGCCATTCAGGGAATGACCATGGTATCCCCATAAGTATAATGTCAGGGTTCCTCCTCTTAGCTGCCCTCATTAACCACCACTCATATCTTTGGAAATAATTCTCATCTAGTGCACAGTGCATGTGGGAAGGTATAGTGCCATCTGTTCTTTGTCACCATCTATTTCAACTTTTAAAATATGGAAAAAATACCAAAATTTAGCTTAAAATAATCCAACAATGGGGCTCAGGATAATTTCCTTGAAGTCAGGAGGTTATGGCTTATATCTAGACATCCCACTCCTGTGGGGCTCATAGGAGGGGCTTTTCAGAGCTGGCTGGACCTAGAGTGTGTGATAATGGGATGAAGGGTGTGTGGTACTACATTAAGTCCACCGAATGGAATTAGCATAGTTCTGGGGGTGAGTGAATGCCTTCTGAAGACAGAAGGCCCTGCCCCCAAGTGTAGGTGGCACCACACAAAAAGCTTGTAGTCTGGATGAAATTTAAAGGGATAGAGAGAAGGTAGGCTCACTCCACTTGCTACTGCTGCCTCCTGCCTGCTCTGCTATGCACTGTTTCCTCTCTGTGATGCCCCTCTGCCAGGCCAACCTGCCTTGGTTCCAGCTGACTATGGACTGAAACCTCTATCACTGTGAGCCAGAATAAACCTTTCCTCCTTTAACTTGTGGGTGTAGGGTATTTTGTTCCAGTAACAAGAAAAGTAATAAGACACTATCACATAGTTTCTGGACCTGTGGATCCTCATTAAGTTAACCTAACCCCCACTCCAGGTTCCTCCTAAACATACAATCCTCTGTTTCTGCCCCATAGCCAGCATGTCCTGGCTAATGGCCAAGGACCCCAGGGCAGCCAGTCTCCACCACAGGACGCTGGAACATGAAGCTACCTCTCTTGGATTTTCTACAATGAGATCATTATCCTCTGATCAATTTGTGGGAGAAGTTGGCACAATAAAATTGTAAAATACACTTTAAAATATATTTTAAGTGTCTTACTTTAAGTGTCTATTTTTGAATGTCTTATTCACAGTAGTAAATACTGCATCTTCTCTTCCCAACTAAAAGGTGATTGAGATTTTTTTTATTAGATTAGGAAAAATAAACATAATAGTGTAGTGGTAGAAACAAATGACTTTGAATTTAGACTTGACTTCAAATTCTATCCATCTTACAACCCTTGTACCTTTGAGTTCAACTAGGGTAAATCACCGAGTCTTCCTCTATAAATTGAATATAATAATACATGCTATAGAGATGTTATAAGTATTACAGTATAAAGCATCTGTAGAGTCAAGCACTATAGGAAATACTGGACAAATGTGAGTTCTCCCTTTTTGCAAATTAAAAGGTCACTTTTCCTTTAACTTATTAGCTGACAAAAAGAAGGAGGAAGAGAGTGAAGAAGAATCACTCTTTCTTCTATCTACTGCTACAGGTAAGAAGAATGCCTCAAGCAAAAGATACAATATATCTTAAAACATCAACTGTTAGCTAATTCATTGAAAAAGATACGTGAATGATTTTACGGGTTTTCCTGACCTACAAATAAATGAAATGGTTCTTTCAAGTGACTGGGCAGATGGTGATGCTTTCATTAAGGAATAGCTTTAAGACTGTAGTGAAGGTCACAGATAAATAGGATAAGAGAAACAGAGAAATTAATAACTCCCAGAAAATAAACATAATTATAAACATGAGGGGCAAGCCAGTTTGAATTTTCATACCTTTGTTGGAATGTCCCCAAAACTTAGAGGATTTAATTTCAGTATGATTTGCTATGAAATTATGGGTCTTACAAAACTGCATCCGTTCTATATACATCTATACGTATCACTCCACAGGGTTGTACGAAATTGTGCACGCCATGCCTCATAACTAGTGACAATTTGAAGAGTACAATGAACTACAATTCCACCATACTATAAAATGGTTACTATACATTACCAATTCAACTGATATGGTTCTTCAAATACAGAACTATCTTTTACTGTTTGAAGATTGTGTTTTTAAATATTAACTTACCAAGAAATTAATGTTGTAAGTAAAACTGTCAGCTCAGGGAATTTTTTTTAAACTCTATTATTAATTCAATCTGATTTGAAGATTCAGCTGTCCTGCTTCTTGCAAGATAGATTTTTCATACAAATCCTATTCCTTTCCAATTTTTGAAATAATCTAATGCAGGAAATTACATTTTCATGTTTCTATCATCTATTATCTTTTTGAAGGGAAATATTATTAATAAGTTGTTTTTCATCTTGTTTCACAATTTTATCTGAATTTTGACTAGAAGACTGTCTTTACAAAAAAAAATCTTTTAATCTTGAAAAAGGTATCACCATGGTAGCTTTTTGAAAGCACAATAATACCACTAACAATAACAAAAAACAATGAAGTTTCCAGATTCTAAAATTTCACTTCAAGCTAGATTTACAAACTGCAATACTAAGTAATGTCTCATGCTATATGTTACATTCGATCCAGACTCACTCAATAATTTTTACTTTATTAACAGCTGTACTTTAGTCACTTTTTAAAAATATAGATATCTAGTGCCTAATCTCAAAGAATCTGATTATATAGGTCTGTTATTTTTCTCCTAACCACTTTCACAGGGGATGCCAGGATACCCTGTTTGAAAATCACCAGTATACACCATCTACATCTATCATGCATAATATGACACCTGTGAAAGCAGGGTTATATTTCCAAAGATTAATGATATTCACTACTTTAACGTTGCTCTGGCAGTAAGGTTGAAATTGTACAGTTTACAACAATGAAATATTAGGAATGGCGCAAATATTCTTAACTGTTTGAAAATCATATAACATAAGGTAAACAGCTAAGTAGTCAAGTGCATTCTAGTTAATATGCCAAAAAGTTCTATTGTATACTATACTAAAGAGAAAAATTAGCAACGTATTTTTTCATGGAAGACGTAATTCCTAGTTTGTTCATTATGCCATGCTCACATTTATTTCCATAAAACATATGCCATAGGAAAATAATTACTTTGAAAGATATTTTCTGATGTATGAAAAATAAGATGAAAATGTTCTTCTCAGGAAAATAGTCCAACATTTGATGCTGCTAACCCAAGAGGATAAATACATATTATATGGGGGAAATTTCCTAGGAATTAAATACATATAATCAAACAAAATAAAATACCTTTGTTCTATGTTAAATTATAAGACTGATTTCATGTTTTAACTGTCAGTGTTAGCACAAGACAAAAAAATCCTTTTAAAATATAAACTGTTTAAAATATACTTTTCTTGTTCCTCCAGTCTGAACAATTTGTTTGAAAAAGTGAAACTGATATTTACTTCTATCCATAGCATTGAAAAATAAATAGTAATAAACATAAAGTATCTGTGAATGTATGTAGCCTTAAGAACATACACTAGACCAGTAATGGCAAACTTTTTAGAGCTTTCAATAATAACAAACAACCCAATGTGCCACGCATGCCATAGGTTCGCCACCACTGCATTGGACCCAATTAATCAGTGTGGTATGGTCAAGTAAAAGATTACAAGTTTTAGAAGTTGCAAAAACTAGATTTATCACTTACAACACACATGATTTTGAACAAGTTCTTGTTATTACTGTCTGTTTAATCTTAAAATTGAGGGTAATACCATCTTGTCACAAGGTTAGAGAGGTATCAGATTTTGTATATAAGTCCTTTAGCATACTGCCTACCATTTAGAAGGGATTTAATAAAGAGTAGTAACATAGGGGTCGAGAATTTAGCTCAGTGGTTCCATCGCTTGCATCCCAAGCACAAGGTCCCAAGTTTGATTCCCGGTACCAAAAAAAAAAAGAGTAGTAAGATTAAGATTTGGGGCTATAATTTGAAAGTATTTCCCATTTTAGGATAAAATTAAATTTGTTATGGTTTCTTCAGGTTAAAAGTAGCAATAATATTGATAATTTAACATCTTCCTTTAGTTTTCTGAAACAAAAAAATCTCTAAATTTTTTACCTCAGTAAGCTTTTCTGACACATCAAACCTGAAATATAATCTTAAACAATATAGAATAAATTCCCAACTTGTAGCTATTCCCAACAAACAGCTCAGTCTTAAACTGTTCATCACAGTATCAATGAGGTTTTATCAATAATATGATACAAAGAGAAACAATGACTTTACTACCATGCCCTAGTGGAAAGTTAAACAGTATTTCAATAAATATATCACTTAAATATTCAGAAATAAACAGCACTCTAGATAGCATCATTAAAACTAAATGGATAATACAAATGTGCTGTATTTCTGATACCCTAGAAAAAGAATTAGTTGTTTCCTTTCTGAAGTACATTCTGAGTTTCTATTTTGTCTCATAATCTTATTTTTTTAGCAATACTTTCTCCATACCCCTTTCTCTAGTTCTACCAGGTTCCTATACTTGCTAAGTATAATTTAATATAAGTGTAACTTTTTCATTGTTCCTAAATCTCAAATGTTTGCATTCCTACTTATAATTTGCATAGCTTGACAATACTCTATATCTGTTCATTATCAAAACTAATATAGTCACAAACAGTAGTGTGATATAGTGTTCACATAGTGACACGATACACAAAAAGGCTTCAAAATGGACATTTAATACACTACTGTCTCCACCATTAACTCATTCCAGCATTTCTGTTTTCTTGGTTCTATACTCTACTATGCTGAATTAGAGAGAACGTCATTCATATCTATCACTAAATTTATTTCTAAAATGACATACATACATGCTGCAATGAATATATTTAAGAATCTTTATATGGAAAACTTCTGATATTTCCTATGTTATACATTCCTAACAGATACATACCTATGTCATATGCCAGGAAATCGGCAGAAAAACATTTTGCACCGTTACTCAAGGAAGTGTCATTATGGGTATTTCCTCCAAAAATAAGCATAGCTCCATTGATAAGAACAGCTGAATGAAGGTATCTGGCAAACCCACTTTCTTTCAAAATAGTCCTACAGAATAAAATTTAAAAATGTATTACAAAGGATAAAGAGACCTCCCTGATTTTATATATTATATAAAGGGTTGAATTTGCATATAGAATATTCCCTGGAGTTGTGAGGGAAAACATGGCTTTTTTTTAACACTTAAAAATGCCCGCTAAGCATCAGTTTTTAAAAAGAAATATTTGAAGAGTCTCAGTATCCTAACGTGCTTTGAGGAAACACAAATATCAAGCAAAATTGTTAATTACCATAATAATTTATATTTTAAATTATTTTTTCATTTATTA
Organism: Heterocephalus glaber; assembly: GCF_053883595.1. NCBI lineage: Eukaryota > Metazoa > Chordata > Mammalia > Rodentia > Bathyergidae > Heterocephalus > Heterocephalus glaber. Next base: position 69,034,475 of record NW_028258320.1, read on the forward strand.
AGGTAGAAAACACTAGAGGACCAAAACATCATTTCAAAGTTGCAAAATGAGTAAAGTTAAATATAATAAATTTACTCTAAATTATATTTGGTTAAAACTATAAAATTAATATGGAATCTTTAATAAACTTATTAACTTTTTATACAAGTATAATATGATATGAAAAAGTACAGGTAATATAAATCTAAAATCTAATATATTTTCACAAGATAAACACAACTAAGTAACCAGAACCTAGATCAAAAGCAAAAGAAACCATTACCACTATCCTGATTCAAATAACATGGGTTTGTTTTGCTGTTTCATACTTTACATAAATGGAATCATATAATTGTACTCATTTGTGTGTAGGTCCTTTTGCTCAAGACTATTTTTAGATACATCCATATTTTGTGTATAATTAAAAATTATACTAATAATGCATTTTTGAGAAACAGTAAAAATAATATAAATGTTCTTTTATTTAAAATATAGCTGAGAGGAAGTTCAGTAAATATATGTTCACAACTGTAATCACTCTGAATGAATATGTATGTGCATGATAGTATGAAATAATATTTTGTAACTGTGCTGAGCAAAACCTTGGAACAAAGAATGTAAACATGCTTAGTATGTATACTATAGTTATATGATATATGTAGTATCTCTAATTCTTCAATCCTTAAAGAACAGGAGACTGATCTCTAGGCAGTATGAAAACTTCCACAAACATTCTCACCAAGGAGAAAACTATGGTAAGTAAGAAATAGTAGACACACATAAACACACACACACACACACACACACACACACACTTAAAGTCTCATAAAATTTTACTAATCATGTTCTGGAAATTGTGGAAAGAAATACACCGAGACACAGAATTTGGGTAAGATAATAAAAGTTTACTTGGAAGCAGGCAGGACCACCAGAAACTGTTCTGGTCAGTGTCCGCCCCGCGCTCTTTGTTAGTCTCCGCTTTTATACCTTTGTTAGTCATTATCTCATTCCTAGTGGTCTTTGTCAAGTAAATAAAATTCCAATTCCTGTTTAATGGTTAGACACAGGTGGTTTCTGTTACTGATTACAGTCCTAAACACATAACAGTTAAGGCACATATAGCACAAGTTTGCTCAAGTATTGCAACTTTGTTCTTCAGAGTTAAGATGTTATCTATAGTAGAGCTACAGATAAAAGGAGCTATATAACCTTCACAGTAAACAACAAAAGCAACGGGCTAAGGCAAGTTTTTAAAGGGATATACTACCTATTTTGCTTCTACAATTACATTAATAGTTAATCTACTAAGCAGTCTAAAACTGTTTCCCCATCAATCACAATAGTAAATAAGGAAATACTTATATCAACTTAAGGTTGGTAAGAATATAAATCGTATATGGCATCAGATCCATTACTCCCTTAGAACTTCTACCCTAGGTGGTTAAAGCCAAGAACACAAAGTACAGAAACCTTCTTCATCATTCAGCTCCCACTCCAGTCCAATGATACCTCACTATTAGGCTACCAGAACTTTTCATCCCCCACTTTCTCCCCTCCCCAAAATGGTAAAACAACTATCCCAGGAAAGATATGAGAGATTTCTACCTAGCCCCCACTCACAGGTGGTAACTATTCATCAGGGTTCTAGACTAAGAATACTGGGACAAAATAATGTTTATTCATGCTACCTCTCTCATAAGACAAAGTTCTAGGCTAGAAAATGGAAACGTAAAAGACCAAGTCCCTACTCAGCATCCTGCTCATAGTAGTGGTATCTCTCTAAACAATGGCACAGAGGATTTCCCCAGTAGAAGAGGCGAGCTAAAAAACAGAACTTCAAAGCTCTCCCAAAACAACTTACTTCATTGAAATAAATAAATAAATAAATAAATGGTTAAGAAATTTCAAGTCAAAATCACACTCAAAAACAATGGGGGAGAAACAAGTGTCACAAGGGTAGTAAACTAAATCACAGATCAGCTATGAATTTACCAGAGAGAACCAGAGGAAAAGCTTTTTTATTAACTCTCTGGGGGTCCAAATAAATCCACAGACTAGCTTCAAAGACAACTTCTATAACAGAGCTCAAACTGATTTCAACTGTTAAGACTGTGGAGCAATCTAAGCCCCAACAGCACTCTTGAAAACAATAGAACAATCAGTCAGCAATTAGTGAAGGCTAACAGTTGAGTGTGAAAACAACAGAGGCAGACAGTATAACACAGAACTCAGGGAAAAAGAGACCCCTGCTAAAATAATCATCCCAGGGCTAGTTGGGCACATCCCAAAGCTGTAAAAAGCTGATTTTAAAATTCATGCAGAAATTCAAAGGATCTGGGAACCTAATTTGAGAAAGAAGTTGGACCCCTTCCACACAATATATACACAAATTAACTCAAAATGGAGTAAACCTAAATTTAAGTAGAAAAAATATAGAGAGAACACAATGTTTTTAAAATTCACTATTCTCGCATTCCAGTGCTCACAGCCCAGAGGTAGGGGCTTCTGGGCTACTGTTCCACCCCTCCCAGCCCAGAGGAAGGGGCTTCCAGGCCACCATTCCACTGCTTCCAGCTCAGAGGAGATGAGCCACATGGGCACCAACAGCAACCCCCCCCCACAGCCAAATGAGAAGACAGGTAAACAAGACTCAAAACCAAACTTCCATACCACCTACAGCAACCCCAAAGGGAAACAAGATGGAAAAAATCTGATACTCAACAACCTGGATTCCCTGAATTAGCAACAAAAGAGGATCTGGAAAAAATGAAAACAGAAACATTTTTTCAGATAACAGCAGAGATTGTGCTAATAGTGCAAGTCATGATTAATAAATCTAGACAGGAGCAGAGGAACATGATGGAATCCCAACACAGGAAACAAATGGAATCCATAAAACAGATGCAAACAGATTTCCAGGAGATAAAAAACTCTATCGAAAGTCTAAACAGCAGAAGGAGCCAATGTGAGGCCAGAATTTCAGATATGGAAGAAAAGATTGCAATTACTGACCAGGAAAAGAAAAATTGATTCAAAATTGTAAGGGAACACGAGAAAGCAATCCAGCAGCTGCTAGATGATGCCAAGAAGAATAACATAAGACTGATTGGAGTCAATGAAGAAACAGGAGAGAATGCAGAGGACATAAAAAAAAACTCTTCACAGAAGTAATGGCAGAAAACTTCCCAAGCAGGGGAAAAGAACCTGACATACAGATAAGTGAGGCATATAGGACTCCAAATAGCCTTGATCAAAAAAAAATCTGCACATAGGCATAAAATTGTTAAGATTCCAGAAACCCAACAGATGGATAAAGTTCTACAAGCAGTTAGAGAAAAGAAACAAATCACATACAAAGGAAAACCCATCAGAATCAGAGTAGACTTCTCAACACAAACATTCAAGGCAAGAAGAGTTGGAGTGACGTGTTCCAAGCCCTAAAAGAAAACAGCCTCCAACCCAGATTGATGTACCCTGCAAAACTATCTTTCAAATTTGATGGAGAAATAAGATATTTTCATGACAAAGAGCACCTTAGGAACTTCATGAATACCAAATCAGCACTCCAGAAAATATTAGACAATATCTTAGGAACAGACAATGAGGATCACAACCCCAGGAAACACAGCAGAATGAACCTATCAGGCAGGACAAGAAATTAAATGTAAAGGGGGAGAATCCAACAAAAAGAAAAAGTCATGACAATGATAAGTCAATACGTATCAGTTATAACTGTCAAAGTTAATGGTCTCAATTCACCAATCAAAAGAAATAGGCTGGCAGAATGGGTCAAGAAGCAAGATCCAACAATATGCTGCATACAGGAAACACACTTAACTCAAAATGAAACTTATAGACTGAAAGTTAAAGGGTGGAAAACAATACTCCATGTGATTAGAACCCAAAAAAAAGCAGGAGTAGCTATCCTCTTGGCAGATCAAGTAGATTTCAAACCAACACTGATTAAGAGAGACAAAGAAGGACACTATATCCTTATAAAGGGACATGACAATCATAAATATGCACCACTAGTGCACCCAACTATATAAAACAAATACTAACAGACATGAAAAGTCATATATGCACTAATACAATAGTAGTGGGGGACCTCAATACCCCACTGTCACAAATAGATAGATCAACTAGACAAAAAAGAAGTAATGAAATACTAGAACTCAATCAAACTCTTGAACAAATGAACTTAACAGATGTTTACAGTGTTCAAAATCAGAATACACATTCTTTTCAGCTGCACATGGGTTGTTCTCCAAAATAGATCACACACATGCTCATAGAACATGTTTAACAAAGTGCAAAGAAATTGAAGCTATCCCCTGTATATTATCAGACAATAGTGTGATGAAATTAGAGATCCATACCAAAAGAAACTCAAAAAATTTCATAAACATGTGGAAACTGAACAACACACTTCTGAATAACCAATGGGTCACAGAGGAAATTAAAGAAGAAATCAGACAGTTCCTTCTATGAAATGACAATGACAATACAACATATTGGAATCTATGTGACACAATGAAAGGAGTCTTACGAGGGAAATTCATAGCAGTGAATATACATATTAGGAAAACAGGGCGAGCCCAATTAAACAACCTGATGCTGAACCTCAAGCTTCTAGAAAAAAAAACAGCAGGACAAACCCAAAGTGCTTACAAGGGAGTAAATTGTAAAGATCAGAGCAGAAATCAATTCAATGGAGACTAAGTGAACAATACAAAAAATTAATGAAGCCAAGAGTCGGTTCTTTGAAAGAATAAAGAAGATTGGCAAACCCTTAGCCAATCTTATCAGAAAAAGGAAAGAAAAGGCCCAAATCCATGCAATTAGGAAAGAAAAGGGTGAAATGACAACAGACCCAGCAGAAATCCAGAGGATCATCAATACCTACTTCAAGAACCTATATGCCAATAAGATGGAAAACACAGAAGAAATGGACAGATTCCTAGATACATATGAATTACCAAAATTGAATGAAGAAGACCTAAAAATTCTAAACAACCCAATATCAATCAATGAAATTGAAAATGTTCTTAAAAACTTACCAATCAAGAAATGCCCAGGTACTGATGGCTTCACTGCTGAATTCTACAAGATATTTAGAGAGGAACTACTGCCACTGCTATTTAAACTCTTCAATGAAATTGAAAGGGAAGCAATACTCCCAAATTCATTCCTGGAAGCAAGCATCACCTTGATCCCAAAACCAGAGAAAGAACCAACCAAAAAAGAGAACTATAGGCCAGTCTCACTAATGAACATAGATGCAAAAATCCTTAATAAGATACTGGCAAAAAGAATGAAGAAGATCATCAAGAAGATCATGCACCCTGACCAAGTGGGATTCGCCCTAGAGATGCAGGGATGGTTCAACATGCACAAATCAATCAATGTAATACACTATATTAATAGAGCCAAGGACAAAAACCATATGATTATCTCAATAGTTACAGAAAAAGCATTTGACAAAATCCAACACGCATTTGATAAAAACCCTACAAAAAATTGGAATAGATGGTCTCTAACTCAATCTGACAAAAGCCATCTATGAAAAACCAACAGCCAGTATCATATAAATAGTGAAAAACTGAAATCCTTCACACTAAAATCAGGAACAAGACAAGGATGTCCATTATCACCATTCTTGTTCAATATAGTTTTAGAAATATTAGCCACAGCAATTAGACAAAAGAAATAAAAGGAATAAAGATAGGAAATGAAGAAGTCAAACTGTCATTATTTGCAGATGACATGATATTCTATATAGAAGACCCCCAAAACGCCACCAAAAGTCTTCTAGACTTAGTAACCAAATTCAGTGGAGTAGCTGGATAAAAGGTCAACACACAAAAGAAATAGCTTTCCTCTACACGAACAGACTCACTGAGACAGAAAAAGGGCAAACAATTCCTTTCACAATAGCATCCAAAAAACTGAAATACCTAGGAATCAACCTAACAAAAGAAAAAAAAGACCTCTTCTCTGAAAACTATAGTACTCTGAAAAGAGAGATTGAAGATGATATCAGAAAATGGAAAGACATCCCCCGCTCCTGGGTAGGAAGGATCAACATTGTGAAAATGGCCATACTTCCAAAACTGCTATATAGATTCAACGCAATCCCAATTGAAATCCCAGCAGCATACTTCATGGACCTTGAAAAAACAATCGAAAAATTCATTTGGAACAAGAAGAGACCCAGAATAGCAAAAGCAATTCTAGGTAACAGAGACATGGCAGGGGGTACTACAACCCCCAACTTGAAACTATACTACAAAGCTACTGTGATAAAAACAGCATGGTACTGGCAAAGAAACAGACCTGAAGACCAGTGGAACAGATTAGAAGATGCAGAAACAACTCCACACATACTCAGCCATCTCATCTTCGATAAAGGAGCCAAACACTCTCACTGGAGGAAAGATAGCTTCTTTAATAAATAATGTTGGAAAAACTGGGTTTCAACTTGCCAAAGATTAAAACTAGACCTATATCTCTCACCATGCATTCAACTAAAATTGAAATGGATTAAAGATCTAAATATTAAAATAGAAATGCTGAACCAGCTAGAACAGAAGTTAGGTAGAACTGTTGAAGACATTGGTGTAGGAAAAGATTTTATGAACAAAGCCTCAGTTGCCCATGAACTAGCACAAACAAGCAACAAGTGGGATCTCTTCTTATTAAAAAGCTTCTGCACAGCAAGAGAAACCACCAACAGAGTGAAGAGACAATCCACAATGTGGGAAAAAATCTTCACCTGCTGTTCCTCAGACAAAGGCTTATTATCCCAAATCTATAAAGAACTTAAAAAGATCAGACCTCCCAAATTTAAAGACCCAATCCAAAAATGGGCATCTGAAATAAACAGACATTTCTCACACAAAGAAGTAGAAATAGCAAATAAACATATGAAAAAATGTTCAACATCACTGGTCATTTGAGAGATGCAAATGAAAACAAGGCTGAGAGTCCACCTCACTCCAGAAAGAATGGCCGCTATCACGAAATCAACCAATAACAAATGCTTGCAGGGCTGGTGGGAAAGGGGAACCCTGCTCCACTGCTGGTGGGAGTGTAGACTGGTGCAATACTGTGAAAATCAGCATGGAGATACCTCAAAGAACTAGGACTGGAAGTCCCATTTGACTCAGCTATTCCCCTGCTGGGGATCTTCCCCCAAAGAATTAAAAGAATCATACCACAGTGATATATGTGCACCCATGTTCATAGCGGCACAATTTGTAATAGCTAAAACTTGGAAACAGCCCAGATGACCATCGACTGGAGACTGGATAAAGAAAATGTGGGTTTTTTATAAGATGGAGTACTACCCAGCCATAAAGAATAAGAAATTAGAGACATTTATAGCTAAATGGATGCACATTGAGGCAATACACTTAAACAGGAAACATGTGTAAATACTGAATAGTTTCTCTGGTGTAAGAAACTGAAAGTGTAAATAAGGACTAAAAGGTATAATGCATAGTGTGAAATGGGAAGAAAAGGGGCAAAGGAGAAGGGAAAGTGGGAGGGGTAGGGGAAAGGAAAGAAGGGAATGGAATTAATATCAGAAAATGGAAAAATGTAAACAAATTCTTTGTAAATAGGGAGGGATGGAGGGGCTGAAGGGAGGGCAGGGGAAGGGGGAAAAATAAGAACGAAGAGAGATTATGTAAAGCTGCAAATTTCCAATGGTGAATGTCATTATATTGTATATCTAAAATGTACTAATGATTAAAATGAATAATTGATAATGCAAAACAGGAAGAAAAGGTCCAAAGGGGTAGGGGAAGTGGGAGGGGTAGGGGAAAGGAAAGAAGGGAAAGGAAAAATTATGAGAAATGGAAAAAATGGAAACAAAGTCTTTGTAAATAAGGAAGGGGGAGGGGTGAAGGGAAGGCAGGGAATGGGGAAAAAATAAGAACCAAGATATATCATGTAAAGGTACAGGTTCCCAATGAGAAATGTAAATGTGCTGTATACCTAAAATGTACCAATGAAAGAATTTAAGGAAAAAAATAAAATAAAAATAAAAAACTGTTATTCCCATTCAAAAAAATTCACTATTCTCTAATCTTTCTTTACAAAATAAAAATATTACAACTTAGTGAATAGTAAAGGGACAATATGAATCAGGAAAAATGTTCAGCTAATACAGATATTTAAAGCTAATAAAACCACCATGAAAATTGGTATGGACATTCCTCAAAAGTCTAAGGCTAGAAACTCCATTTGACCCCACTATACCCCTTCTGGTTATCTCCCAAAAGAGTTAAAGTCATCATATTACTGGAATACATGCATATCCATGCTTATAGCACAATTTGCAATAGCTAAATCATGAAAGCAGCCAATATGCTTATCTACAGATGAATAGATAAAGAAAATGTGGTAAACATTTATAATGGAACACTATTCTTCCATAAAGGATAATTTTGAGTCTTTTGTAGGAAAATGGATGGATCTTGTAACCATAATACATACTAAGTATAGTAAATCAGACACACAAGGTTAAATATCACATGGTTTCTTGAACATGAGAGATCCAAAATATAAACACTTTAAAGAGAAAAATAAAGGAGAGATGGTAGGAAATAGGGAGGTAGACTCTGTGAAGATGGGAAAGGGATCCAGGGAAAGAAAGCAAGGGAAGGGTTCTGTAGGAGAGAGAGTAAAAATGATCAAGATGTGATAGATAGATGATAGATAGATAGATAGACCAATACCACTTCCCCAAGATGAATGTAATTATTATGTATCACATACACTAATAAGAAAATTAATAAAAAAGATACTTAAGCTAAAACAATTTAAATATGAGAACACAGCTACAATTTATTTCAGATTTATTAGGCTGGTAGAACATTTGAAGGTCAATTAATGTCACATCAAATGGTCTATGGAAGAAAATCATATAATCCTATCAACAGATATAAACCATGCATCCAGTAAAATCTAACACTTAGACATGATAAAAACTCTCAGCAAACAGCCAGTAAGGTGGAAATACTCAGCTTGATAAACATTTACAAAAATTCATACTCAATAGTGAAAAACTAGAAGCTCTCCTTCTAAGAAAAGATACAAGGCAATGATGTACTCTCTTTTGTCCCTACACAACATACTAGAAGTCTTAGTTACTGCTATAAGAAAAAAAATAAAATATATACAAATGAGGGAAAAAACAAAACTGTCATTGTTCATAAATGATCCTGGGCAGATATGCAGAAAATGCCAAAGAATCAACATCATAAAACCTGCTATAACTAATAAGCCATTACAGCAAGGTTGTAAGATACAAGGTCAATATACAAAACTCAATTAATTTCTTATATACCAGTAACGAACAAGTACAATTTGCAGTTAAAAATGTAACAGGAGGCCGGGGATTTAGCTCAGTGGTTTCACTGCCTGCCTCGCAAGTGCAAGGACCCAAGTTCTATCCCCAGTACCAAAAAAAAAAAAAAAAAAAAAAAAAAAAAATATATATATATATATATATATATATATATATATATAACAGCATTTACACCAGTATCAAAGAAAAAAGACAAATACATATAATTCTAACAAAATATATACAGGAAATGTACAAAGACAATTATAAAATTCCCATGAAAAAATAAAATCTCTATAAAAGTGAAGTGTATTTTTTAGAGTGGAGTATAGTACATATACATGGACTGAAGACTAATACTACCAAAATCAGTTCTTCCAATCTTGATCTACAGATTTAATGCAGTCTCAATGTATATTTCAGCAAAATATGTATTGTATATCAACTGATTCTAAAATGTACATGGAATGCAAAAAACTTAGTAGAGGTAACCCAGTACTGAAGAATAAAGCCTAAAGACTGATATTACCTGACCTTACGCTTTACTATGAAGTGACACTAATCAAGACAACTTGGCACTGACAAGAGAATAGACAAATAATCAATGGAACAAGACATACATTTCACAAACAGATCCACACAATTATATTCAAATGATCTTTGACAAAGAAATAAAAACAATTCAACAATCAAAAAATAATCCAGTCAAAAAATTGCTGGAACAACTGAATATCATATGTAAAAGAAAAAATAGAGTCTAGAAATATACCTCACACCTTTTATAAAAATTAACTCAGAATAGATAGCATACCTAAATGTAAAATTTTAAATCATAAAACTTCTAGAAAATAACATAGAAGACAATCTCGATGACCTCGAATTTGTTGGTGACTTTTGAGAGACAACACCAGAAGCATAAATTACGCCTGAAAGAAAAATCTTGGTAAGTCTGACTTAATTACAATCAAAGACTTATATCTCTAAAAGACACTGTTCAGAAAATGAAACAACAAGCCACAGACTAAGAAAGAAGATTTGCAATAAATAGCTGATTTTAAAAATTGGTATCCAAAATATACAAAGAGCCTCTAAACTCAACAAGAAAAGAACAAATTTTAAAATGGGCAAAAGATTTGCATAAACATGTTTCCAAAGAAAATTTATGAATGTCTAATAAGCATATGAAGGCATCCCACATTATACATCATCAGGGAAATTTAACCTAAAATATCAGTGAAATACCACACTTACTAGAATGGCTACAATCCAAAATGTTAACAACACCAAAAGGTAGCAAGGATGTAGAGCAGCAAAAATTCTCATTCATTAATGGTAGGAATGAAAGATGGTACAGCGACTTTGGAAAATAATTTGGGAATTTCTTACAAAGCTAAACATAACCTTATCTTACAGTCCAGAAACTGTGCTCCTTGATATTTACCAGAGTGAATTCAAAACTTTTCTCCATATAAAAGTTATACACAGATGCTTATAACAGCTTTGTGTATAAAAGTCAAAATTAGAACACAACCAAGATGTTCCTGACTAGGTGAATGGACAAATAAAATGTGGCTCCATGCCACAGAATATAACTCATCAATAAGAGACATGGCAATATTAGGCCATGAAAATACATGTAGAAACCTTAAATGTACAATGCTAAGGGGAAGGATCCAAACTGAAAAGTATACATACTTTACAATATCAACTTTATGATATTAAATAAAAGGCAAAAGTATGGAAAAGTGAAAATATGAGTGCTGGGGTTTGGGAGGGGACAAAAGGATGAGTAGGCGAAGTCATCTTTCTATAAACCAAAACCTTCGCTAAAAAATGAAGTCTATTATTGCCTTTAGAAAACAGCAAAACAAAGAAAAAAAGTAATTGTTAAAATTGCAGCTGTTTTTCCAGATATGGCATCTTTATCAGAATAAATAGATCAGTCCTTACTAGCTGGGAAGCAGATATATTTTTAAACCTAAGAAATGTAAAGTGGAGTACATGTTCTCAGTGTCAAAAAGGATTTATAAATACCAAAGAAAAGGTTAAAATGAACCCTGTAATGCTGTATTGCAACAGACATACTTAATTGAATTAAATATTATAAAGTATTTAGAAAAAATCCAATTTAAAACATATGTTGCAGAGTATGGAAAAGTAGAAATACTCCTCTACTAATTTTATGAGCCCAAAGTAATCTTAATACCAAAGAGCTGATATTAATATGTCAAGAAAACCATAGGCAAATCTTACATATTAATACAGATGCAAAAAAAAATCCTTATCAAGATATTAGCAAACCAAAAAATAAATAATGCATTACATAATATATTATAATTAAGTTTGACTTAACCCAAGTTGGATTAATAACAAAATTAATTAATATGTTAATCACATTACTTAGTAGAAAAATCTGATAATCATTCCTAAAAAGGACATCGATAAATCCAACATTCATTCATAATACAGCCTTTAGCAAAACCTCAAAAAAAAAAGCATTCTTAATGAAGCCTACAAAATCCACAGTGAACACCATTTTACTGTGGAAACACTCAGAGGCTTACTTTAAAACTCAGTAATAATAATAGATGCTTATTTTAAAAAGAAACAAAATTGTCATTATTTGCATATAATCTGATCATGTATTGTAAAAAACTAAAAAGTATTTACACATGAATTAATAAAACACAGCAAGTCAGACATAAAAGTAATACAAAAGTTAATTGTATCTGTGTCTATAAAGTCATAAACAGAAAAAAATAAAAGGGGGACATGGCACTGGTCTAATAAATCATATCCACCTACACTTTCAGAATGTGACCTTATTTGGAAACAGAATCTCTACAGATAATTATAATTGAGTTGAAATAAGGTCACATTTTAATTAGGTTAAAATGGGGTCACACTGATCTAATACTAGATTAGTGTGGGCACCAAATCTAGTGACTGATGTCCTTATAAGAAAGTCATGTGAAAAAAGAAGTTGAGATTGGAATGATGCAGCTACTATCAAAGACAGCTGAAGACTGCTTAGAACTGCCAGACAACAGAAAAGGCTTCCCTAGAGCCTTTTAAGGGAACATGGCTCTCCTGATACCTTGATTTCAGAATTTTAGCCTCCAGAATTGGGAGAGAAAAAATTTACGTTGTTTTAAGTTAAGTAAGCCAAAAAGTTTGTGGTCATTTGGTACAGTGGCCACAGGAAACTAACATAAATTTCACACCGAAAAGCCTACAAGATAGCAATCACCTGATTCACTGAGAAGGAAGTATCTGAAAGGCAGGAGAGGGGCTTTCACATTGAAATAGAAAATTAATAAGCAAAGCTGATATATAGATCAAGTCAGAGACAACAAAAGAAAAGGGGAAGAGGCACTGCTATGGCCACTCAGCTGGCCCCACTTTCTGCTCCACTGGGAAGCAGTCATCTTGAATAGTGAGGCAAGAAGGCCAAGGGATGATCTAGCGCTGCAGAGACCAGATGCCTGGACCGACTTTGTGTTCACTGGCCTCACACTTACATCCCCCACTTCCAAACACTGGGTAAGGCAGCATTCCCATGTTCCCTACTCCAGCGCATACTGGGAACTGCCCCCACCCCCCAACAGACTCCGGCCAGAGAAAGGACATTTAAGTGAAGGGCATCCTCGCTGAGTTGGAGCAGCTCATGAACCTGCCCGCCCAGGCACCCAGCCTATTTGTTACAATGCGTGCACACAGTCTGGTACTCTGCACCAGTCTAAATAGACCTCTTGACCAAGTCTTTTTTTTGGTACCAAGGATCGAACTGGGGACCTTGCGCCTGCGAGGCAGGCAGCAGAACCACTGAGCTTAATCCCCGGCCCAAGACCTCTTGACCAAAGGGGCTGCCGAGTCACAGCCAAGTGCAAACACACTGGCTGGGACCAGCTCTGTGGCCTGCAGGTCAGCTGAGTTGTAGGCAGTGTGTTCAAACAGCCCAGCAAGGGTCTTGTATATCCACTAGACGGCAGAGTCACAGGCACTAGCCCCAACCACAGATTAAGCCACAGACCAAGTTGGCTGTATTTCTGCTGTGTAGTCCAGCACATCACCCCAGCAGCAAGAGCATATACCCATCTGTGGGGTATATATCACAGGGGTGGGGTCACCTGCAACCAGAATGCAAAGGAGAATTGTGCAGACACACAGACTCGGGCATGGTGGTAATAAGAAACTGCAGCCTTGCAGAATCTCCAACGGTGCTCATTGAGGCATAGGAAGCCCTGCCCACAGCCTAAGCAGACTACAGCAAGGGGATACCTACCACCTGAAGGAACTGCAGACTTGAGGGAGTGAGTACGTGGTCAAACACTAGTCAGCACCATCTCCCTGGCTTTCTGGCAAAGTAGTTACATGTACATCACATATACATTCTCTTCTTAGAGTGTTTTAAACTGAGTTCCCGCTGGATATCTTCTGAGTTCTGGATTTTGTGCGTTGTATTATTTTGTCTGGTTTGGCATTATTTGGTTGCTTTTTTTGTGAGTTTTGTTTCAAATTTTTGTTTGATTGTTTTTTGTTTTTATTTTTTCTTCAATTTGTTTTGACGGAATTGCTATGTTCTCTCCCTCTTTTCAACTCCCTATCTAGTTTCTTTACTTCAAAATCCCACAGCAATTCTATTTCTTAATTCTTTTCCAGAAAGAAAACCATACATCTACTCCTCTTCTCATTTCCAATTTGCCATATTCTGCTCTGAGTTACTCTTACCTTCTCCTATATTCAGCAGCCTATCCTCCCCGCGTTACTACTTTGCCTCTTCTGAGTCAAACCTAGTCCCCTCTCCTACCCAATTTTATTTTATTTTCCTCTATTGCTATTTTTTTAATGTCCATTTTATTCTTGTCAGTAGAGTTTGGAGTTCTATCACCCATTTTCTTATTCCCTTGTTTTACAATACAATGGTACTTCAGTTTATGAACTTAATTCATTCTACAATTTTGGAAAAGATGGCCATGTTTGTGTTTATGTGAGAAAGACAGCAGTGGTCATGTCTTTCACCCAATCCAGAGTGCACAAACAGAAACCAAATTTTGCCATCTGCTTCTGTTTGCAAACCAATTTGTTTGCAAACGAAAGCATTCGTGAACCGAGGTACCACTGAACTTTGTTTAATTTGTTTGATTAGGGCTTCTTTTTGCACTCTCTCTCTCTCTCTCTCTCTCTCTCTTCTTGCCTTCAATTAGTTTCCTTATTATTTTATCTTTTTATGATAAAAAAATTCTTTATGATTTATTCTCTTCCTTGCTGGTTTTCTCTGTTACTGTTATCTAATACGATTAATTTTCTTTTACTCCTTAACAGGATCATTTATATCTATTTTATTACCTTCTTCCCATCTTCCATTGCTTAATTTTTTCAAACTATTGTTTTTTTCTTTACACTCTCATGGTCACACCTTATCTGGACTAGTATAACCACGTACTTCTATGAATCTAAAGATAGTTAACTATATCTTACTATGCTTGAATACTGTTCTGTTGTGAATGGATGTAAAATTGGTCTACTGAATAAATAGTTACTGTATATAAATATCTGGTTTGCCTGAGAGTTCATACTATAACTATAGAGCTCTTTCCTATGATTAAAGGTGGTACAGAGTTAGTTATTATAGTTTGTTATTATCTAGTCTGTCTTTGATAGTATTGTTGTTGCTGATTTTACTGTTTTAGCCAAGGTGATATAGTTTTTGATATCAATTGGTCTTCTTTGTATGCCAATATTTAGATTTCAGGGGCTTATAAACAATAATACACTCTGTTACCAAATAATTGGATAGGGGTCAAACAAGCTGCAACCTTCCCTCCCTAACAAACAGAGTTGGTAGGCTCCTGGGACGACCGAAAGGACAGTAGCTAGCTACACCTACAGGACAACTCTGAAAAGTAGTCATTACCTAAAGCGGTCTCAATACTAGCAAGAAAGCTACCCATCATAATTAATTTGCAAGCCTTAACACAGAAATCAAATAAACAAAAGGAACAAAAAATGAGAAAATATGGAAACAAAATGCCCCCTAAAAGCTCCAAACTCCCTCAAACCAAATCCAGAGGGTATCAAAGGGGAAGAAACTAAAAGCCACACCACCCAAATATCTGAAATGGTAGTAACAGAAGTAACAAAACACATCAATGAGACACTTAGTAAATTCAAAGTAATGGTAACTGCACAGATAATTAAGCAGATGATGACCCTAATGAAACAAATGAAGATACTGATTTTTAAAAAATACAGGCACTAAAGAAAGACATGCAGACCACAAATGCCCAACACACAAAAGAACTAGAATCTATAAAAACAATCTCCAATAGAAATCCAGGAGATTAAAAACTCAATTGAGGGCTGGGGATTTAGCTCAGTGGTTTCGCTGCCTGCTACACAAGCGTAAGGACCCGAGTTCGATTCCCGGTACCAAAAAAAAAAAAAACTCAATTGAAAGTATACACAGCAGAACAACCAACATGAGGACAGAACAACAGTCCTAGAATGCAGGCTTGTGGCGGATGATCAGCTGATGAGAGATTGCTTTTTAAATAGCAAGGGACCATGAAAATTCCATCCAGCCGTTGTTAGGCAACGCAAAGAAGACTAATCTTAGATTAACTGGAATCAATGAAAAATCAAAACATGGCACAAAGAGCATTTAAAAAAACCTGTTTACAGGAGTAACAGCAGAAACCTTTCTGAGCATAGAAAAAGAATTTGACATACAGATAAGTGAAACAGAACCCACATCAGTCTTGATCAGAAAAGAACTACCCCAAGGCATATAATAGTCATGATTCTAGAAACTCAACGAGAGAACAGAATCTTGAAAGCTCTTAAAGAAAAGAAACAAATCACTTATAAAGGAAAACCCATCTGAATCACAGCACTTTTCAACACAAACCCTAAAGTGAAGGAGAGTTTGGAATGAAGTGTTTCAAGCATTAAAAGTAAACAACTTTGAACTCAGATTGATGAATCCTGAAAAATTATCTTTCAACAATGATGAATAAGATACTTCCATGATAAAGAGCATGTAAAGAAACTCATGACCTCAAAACAAGCACTCCAAAAAATTCTTAAGGATATCCTAGAGACAATGAAGGTAACAATGTAAAAGAGCCCAATAGAATGAATCCATCAAGCCAAGAGAACAATTAAATAGAAAGGGAAACAATGGCAAGAAAATAATATAATGACAAGAATAATTCAATATCTATCAGTTATTTCCATCAATGTGAATGGTCTAAACTCACCAACCAAAAGACACAGATCAGTTGAATGGATGAAGAAATAAAATCCAACAGACATGATCGGGTGTGTTCAGGGTGGTATGGCTGTAGGTCCCATTTGACCCAGCTATTCCCCTGCTGGGTATCTTACCAAAAGAATTAAAAGAATCATACTACAGCAGTATATGTGCACCCATGTTTACAGCGGCACTGTTTGTTATAGCTAAAGCTTGGAAACAGCCCAAGTGCCCATCAACTGGAAACTGGATAAAGAAGATGTGGTTTTTTAATAAAATGGAGTATTACTCAGTCATAAAGAATGAGAAACTAGAGACATTTACAGCTAAATGGATGCACATTGAGGCCATACTCTTAAGTGAAATAAACAGGACACACATGTAAATACCGAATAGTTTCTCGAGTGTGAGAAACTGAAAGTGTAAATAAGGATTAAAACAATTAAAGTAAATAATTGATAATCTGAAATTGGAAGAAAAGGGCCAAAGGGGTAGGGGAAACGGGAGGGAAAGGGGAAAGGAAAGAAGGGAAAGGAAAAATAGGAAAAGAAAAAAATGGAAACGAAGTCTATGTAAATAGGGAAGGGTGGAGGGGGTGAAGGGCACACAGGGAATGGGGAAAAAATAAGAACCAAGATACATCATGTACAGGTACAAGCACCCAATGATAAATGTAAACGCATTATATACCTAAAATGTACCCATAAAAGAATTTAAGCAAAAAAAAAAATCCAACAATATGTTTGTCTTAGTTACGTTGTCACTGTTGAGACACAATACCCAACACCCACATGTTTAACAAGGAAATGTTTACCTCAGCTCACAGTTTGTAGAGGTTTTAGTCCGTAGTCAAGGCAGGGTGGGATGGAAGAGGAACATCACAGAGGAGAAACAATTTATAGTGTACCAAGCAAGAAACAGCAAATCAGCAGCAAGCACCAAGCCTCCCTTTCTCTTTTATCCCATCTAGACTAGAAGCCTGTTGGGTGGTATCACCCACACCCAGGGTGGGCCTTCCCATTACCTACCCCTAGAACTATACTAAGTCAATTAGTGAACTAATCCAGAACCACACACCCCTAATCCCAGTAACACACACCATGATCCAGCCCCATCTCAAAAGTCCCAACTATGAGCATGTGAGGCTATAGGGAGAAATTTAGATATAAGCCATAACAATGCTGCATACAAGAAACATATTTAATCCAAAAAGAAATTCATAGATTTAAAGTTGAAGGATTGAAAACAATACTCCATGTAACAGGAACCCAGAAAAAGCAGGAGTAGCTATTCTAATTGGATTTCAAGCCAAGACTGATCCGAAGAGACAAAGGTCATTACACACTGATCAAGGGAACAATTCAACAAGAGATAACAATCATAAATATATGCACGCCAAATACCAGTGCACCCATCTTCACAAGAAAACACTAATGGTCATGAAAACTCAATAAGCACCAATATAACTATAATGGGGACCTCAATATGCCACTGTCACAAACAGATCAGCCAGACAAAAAAATCAATAAAGAAATATCAGAGTTGAAACAAACCTTCAAACAAACAGCCTTAACAGGTATCTATAGAGTGTTCCACCCAACAACAACAGAATATACATTCTTCCCAGCAGCACATGGGACAGTCTCCAAAATAGACCACATACTAGCCAACAAAAGATGCCTAAGTAAATGCTAAGTAATTGAAACTGTCCCATGCATATTGTCAAATCATAGTGCAATAAAACAAAATCAATGGCAAAAAACACCACACAAAGTATGCAAATACATGGAAAAATAAATAATATTTTCCTTATTTCTCTTAAATCATCAATGGGTCACAAAGAAAATTAAAGAAGAAATTAGTTCTGACAATCAAATGATAATGACAGTATGACATACAGGAACTTTTGGAGTAAAATGAGATTAGTCCTAAGAGTTTACAGTGGTAAATTTCCACATCTGAAAAACAGAAGGAGCTCAAATATATAATATAATGATGCAACTCAAGGTTCTAGAAAAATAAGAACAATATAAACCCAAAGCTAGCACAAGGAAGAAAATTATAAAGATCAGAGGAGAAATTATTGCAATTGAGACTAAAAGTATTACAAAGAATCAATGAATCAAAGAGCTGGTCCTTTGAAAGATTAAACAAAATAGATGAACCCTTAGCCAACCTTATTGGAAGAAGGAAAGAAAAGTCTCATATTCATACAATTTGACATGAAAAGGGCAAAGTCCCAAAAGACTGCAGAAATCCAGAAGATCATTGGTAACTACTTTGAGAACCTGTATGCTAATAAAATGGAAAATTTGGAAGAAATGGATAGATTCCTAAATACATATGAATTACTAAAGCTGAATCAAGAAGATATAAAAATTCTGAATGATTCATTATCAGTCAATAAATTGAAGAAGCCATGAAATACAACTATCAACTAAGAAAAGCCCAGGTCCTGATGGATTCACTGCAACATTCTTCAAGAACTTTAGAGAAGATCTAATGCAATATTCCTCAAATTCTTTAATGAAATAGAAAAGGAAGCAGTATTCCCAAAGTCATTCCTGGAAGCAAGCATTACATTGATACCAAGACGAAAAAAGGATGCAAACAAGAGAACTACACCCAATCTTCTTAATGAATACAAATGTGAAAATCCTCAATAAAATACTAAAAATAGAATGTAGCAAATCATCAAAAAGATTATATATCTTGATCAAGTAGAATTCATTGCAGGGAATAAGAGACAGAAATATGGAGAGGGGAGGAAGGGAAAAGGGATTTGAAGAAAAAAGAATTGAAAGAATGGAAATATGCCATTTGTAAATGTGGAAGGGAAGAAGGGTTGGAAGGTGGGGTGGGGAAGGGGACAAAAACATGAATTAAGGTGTGATACATACATGGATACATCCTCTATGATGAATGTGTGTACTCATTATGCACCACAAACATGTCCTAATAAAAAATATGAAAAAGAAAAAATAATAAAAATAAAATGTATCCTCATTCAGTTAGATTGACAAAATTATAAAAACTATGCAAGGCAATAAAGAAAGCACTTACATAGAGAAGTCTCATTTAAGGAGAACACGAAGTGCAACCCATTAAAGAAAAACCTAATCACTTCAACTACTTTAAAATTAAAAAGCTCTGTTCATCAAACGTCACACAAAAACATTCCACAATCTCAGAGAAAAAAAGTTTTCAAAATATAAAACTAAAAATAGATGAATATTACAAAGAAGTGTATGCAACTAAATATGATAAAATGGGCAGAATACTTGAGCAAAATTTTAAAGAACAGCTAAATGACAAATAAATATGAAAAGATGCTCTATTTCATTAATAATCAAGGAAATGCAAATTAAAATCAAAACTGGACATCATTACCTATTATCCTATTAGCAAAACTATTTTTAAGTGAAATAAATCCAAATCTTGGGAAGATTGCAGAGGATATGAAACTCACAAATACCACTGGGGGAGTACAAATTAATAAAATGACTCTGGAGTATAGCTGAGTAAAATTGAAAAAGACAGTCCCTATGATCAAGCATTTACACTTTTAAGCAAATATCTTAGAGCAATTTTTAAATTAAACGAAAGAAACTAAGGGAAAACATTTATACTGCTAAGTAACTTAGAGAAACTTATATATGAAATAAGAGGCAAAATAAGAACATTTATACTATAATAACTCATAATAGTAAAACTTGACAATTCGAGCCAGGAATGGTGGCACATGCCTGTAATCTCAGCACTCAAGAAGCAGAAGCAGGAGGATCACTGCGAGTTTGTGGCCAGCATAGGCTACATAGTGAGTTCAAGCCCAGCCTAAACTACTTAGTGAGACCCTATCTCAAAAAAAGAAAATTGACAATTCAAAGATCCAATCACAGAAGAATAGAAACTACAAGAAGGATCTATGTTCACACATTAGGGTTTCTCACATGTGACAATTCTGCCAACAATACTACCACATTACTCTAACTCATTCACTCTTCTCCCTCCTAAATAATCATTTCATACTTCATCTTTTCCCTTAAAAACTCAAAAGTCCTATTATCCACCATTCTTGTTCTCAACTGATGATTTTACTAAGAAGGCCCAAAATTTTCACAGGTTCTATGACCTCTACGTAGAATCTCATGTGTCATGTCACAGCCAAAATACAGACACATTAAAAATACTATAGAAAGTTACATTCTGGCTATATGTATAAGGCATATAGGAAACATAATCAACATTTATATTCATACAACTGACCATCTTTCTTGTTCCTATGAACAAAATGCCTATGATCCTCCTAGGTAACTCCTCTATATATGTTTATTAGATCCCATTACTACTTTTTTTTAAAGTCTATT
The DNA here is from genome assembly GCF_053883595.1 of Heterocephalus glaber. Lineage (NCBI taxonomy): Eukaryota > Metazoa > Chordata > Mammalia > Rodentia > Bathyergidae > Heterocephalus > Heterocephalus glaber. The sequence continues at coordinate 69,055,431 of NW_028258320.1, forward strand.
CCTTTAGCAAATTCTTTCTTTCTTCTATCATTTTTTACATCTTCTTGATCTTTCCTGTTAGTTTACAAACACATTATTTAAGTTCTCCAAGCTTTAAAAAAAACTGTCTTGTACTACCTCCCTTACTTTGTTACCGTTTTTATCCTTTCCTTACAACTAATCTCAGGATAAAAAATTGTAGTACTTTTCTAATTCCTCTTTTCCTATCTTTACTTGAACCCATGCCAATCAGAATTTTGCTCCACCACCCACTCCACTGAAACTTCTCTTGTCAAGGTCAGAAAAAATAAGTTTGCTAGATTCATGATCATTTCTCAATCCTCATACAGGTGGAGTATCTCTCGTTCAAAATGCTTAGGAGCAGAAATATTTCAGAATTTTTTCGTATTTGTGAATATCTGCAAATATACAATGGGATACAGTGGGAATGAGACTCAAGTCTAAATGTAAAACTCATGTATGTTTCCTGTATGGTTTATACATATAGGCTGAATGTCATTTTCTACAGTATTTTTAATGTGTCTGTATTTTGACTGTGACATGATACATGAGGTTAGTAGTGGAATTTTCTAATCATGGTATCGTGTTAGTGCTCCAAAACTTTCAAACTTTGGACCATCTCAAATTTTGGGCTTTCGGATTAGAGACTCAATCTGTATTTCAGCTTACAAGAAATTCTCTTTCCTTTGAAATATATTCTTGGCCTAAAAACACTGTTCTGGTTTTCTTGCTAAGTCATTAATTGCTCATTTTAGGTATCCTTTTCAGGTTGTTCTCATCCCTCTGACCAGAAAATTAGTGTGTCCAGATCCTGAAATTCCTATATCTACCTGTCTAACATATCCACTAAGGTATGAAAGAAGCATGATAAATGTGTCTATAAAAACTGAGTTTCTAGGCCCGGGGATTTAGCTTAGCGGTTTCACTGCCTGCTGCACAAGCGCAAGGACCCGAGTTCAATCCCCGGTACAAAAAAAAAAGCTGAGCTTCTAATCTTTCCCTACGCTAGACCTGCTTCTCCCAGTCTAGCTTCTCCCACAAAAGTCATCGTCTCAATTAATGCTAACGCCATGTATTCAGGTCTTCAGGCTAAAAGCTTGGTTCAGGGATTCATCAATTCATCACTCTCTCCTCCTCCTCTTCCTCTCACTCCTCTCTTCTATCTTCTCTTTCCTCTCTTCCTTCTCCCCTTTGTCATCTATTCCACATTCAACCCCTTCATATATCTATCTCCTGTTGGTTCTATCTTGGAAATATAAAGAATCAAAACAATTCTCAACAATTTCACGTTGCCTACTTGATCCTAGACATCACCATCTCTTTCTTGTATTAGTATATTTGCCTCCTAAATGTCTTCCTACTTCCGTTCTTGCACCATAATCATACACAGCAGTCAGATTGCTCCTGACAAAATCTAAGACAGAGTATGTCACCCTCTGCTCTGAACCCTCAGTGGCTGCCCATATTAAAGTAAAAAGCCTTACAGTGACCTCTAAGACACAAGGTAGGTTCTTAATTATCTCTCTAAGGTTATTTCCTACCACTGTCCTCAACCCACTCCAAGACATTCTACTCCAGCTATATGGGCCCCCTTAAGGTTCCAAATGACAAGGACATTCCCATCTCAAGGCCACACCATTAGGTGTCCCTCTTTGTCACCCAGATATTTGCATGGCTCATTCCCTCACCCACTTCAGGCCTTACTGAAATTTCCTCTCAATGAAATCTTCCCCAGACACTGTTTTTAGATGCAATAACCTGAAAGTTCCTATTCCCTTTCCATACTTTCTTTTTCTTCTATAGCACTAACATTTAAAATACATTTTACTATTTCCATTTTTATCATCTGCTTCTCCCTATTGAAATATATCTCCAAAATATGAAATTATTTTTAAAGGTCTTTCAAGAAAGCATACAATGTTAAGCAATACATGCAAAATTCAAAAGCAGACCAACTAAATGTTTGCTTTCAAATACATATATGGAGGGTAAAATGTTTATAATGAAAAATAATTAACGTATTAGTAAGATAGTGGTTACCTTTCTTGGGGATTATGAAGTAGATACCATCATGGTGGGACACATGAGGGTTTCTAGGGTACTGTAGTATCCTCTCTCTCTTGGTTCAGGTGGGCAAAGAGCTCATTTTATTATGGTGCTGAAACTACATATGTATGCTTTCAAATACTGTACTGTCCATATGCAATATTTCTCAGTTTATAAAAGAAAAATAAGAAAAGCATACTCTAATTATTTAAATTACCTTTAAAATTAAAGCTATATATATATATATTTCTTTAAATTATCAATATTTGACTTTAACCAGGTATTCCAAAATTCCAAAACTGAAAACATATACACTTATAAATATAACAATCTTTCTTGCCTATATAAGCATTTTATGCCAACTGTGATGGTGCACACCTGTAATCCCAGCACTCGGGAGGCTGAGGCAAGAGAATCTCTGTGAGCTCAAGGACAACCTGAACCACACAGTGAATTCAAGGCTGAGCATGTCAAGACTCTTTCTCAAAAAACCCAAAACAAAACAAAACAAAAAAAACAAATAAACATTTTATGTTCATTTTAATAAATTTCGTGTTGTAGTACTTCTTTACTTACTATATGTGGGTATGCATGTGTGTCTTTCTATTTTTCCTACATAAATATGTACCATAAAATTTGAAATTATCAATCTCTTTGAGAACTAACTAGGATTATTCCCAACACACAGCTTGATAAACAGGCAATAAAATTATTGCTGAAGAGATTTTAATCACTATTCACAGAAATAAGCAAGGATGAATAACTTGTCATCAGTATTTACTAAAATGTGATTTAACTATTACACTATTCATAAAATTGCCCTTGCACTTTCAAAAACCTTGAGTTTAATTTCTTACATATATTACAAAAACACAATTAGCTTTGAATATTTTAATGTAAAAATAATCTCATTATATTAAATTGAAGTTAGATCACTTCATATAACTATGTATAGCTTCATTATGAAAACCTTTTAAGTATGTGATTTCAAATACTTTTTTAAAGTACAAAATTAATGTAGTACCACAGAAGCATCATTAGATACATTACTTATCTTTACAATATCTTTAGAAGTACAGTTGAAGTATTTTTATATAAAAAATGGTGAAAAATCAAGTTGATAATTACAGCTACAAGTTACAAATGATAATTTTTAATATATTCCTTATTTTTTTAAACTTATGGTTTTTCACAGGTTAAGGGAAAACAACAGAGGAAAGGACTTCAACAATGGGCCAAGAAAATCTGAGGTTTCTACTATCACAAAAAAAGTTTGATGTAGAAGAACAATGAAGCTGTATATAGATCTAATTGTAAGTGCTAAAAATATATATTTTATATATATATATATGCTATGAGATGTCTCATTTAACAAGTCTAAGATACCCAGACTACAGTGGCCCACACACATAAACCCTTACAATAGTTGAAATTTCTTGGCAAAACATAATATCAATCATTAAAACATATGGAAATATTAAAAAATCATTTTTGAGAAATGAGAACTCTTGTAATCAAAAATGCTTATTCTTTCTTACTCTTTAAATGTGAAGAAACTAGACCTAACTACCTATAAAGCAGTAAGGCAGCAGCAATGACTTTAGTTGTATCCTGAACTTTTATGTCTCAATCCTTTCCCAACAGTGACAAGAAGAAAGTATTTTGGTAACTATACATTAAAAATTGATTAGCTTTTAGTGTGTCAAATTATGATAAACAGCATATGTCAAACTTGAGAAGTCAAACCAAGCCCAGACTTCTATTTTAACTAGCTAACTTATAAGGTTCAGAACACTTCAATGTACATTTTGATCACATGGATATCTTTTTAGTGACATACTTGTTCAAGTCTCTTGTTCATTTCTTTATTGAGTTGTCTAACATTTTCTTATTGATTTTTAGTATTTCTCTGTATTTTCAAGATGAGAGTCCTTTGTTGCCTTTAGCATTATAAATATCTCCTTTATTGCAGCCTGCCTTTTCACTTTGATGTTGGTATTTTTAGAATTAAATAATTAAGTCTATCATTTTTATTTAACTGCTATTCTTAAAAATCTTTGTTTATCCATGAATGCAAAGATACTTGCATCTGTAATATTCTAGAATATTTGCTACCTTACCTTCCACATTAAGATTGATACTGATCTGAAACTTATTTTAGTGTCTCACGTGAGGTAGGGCTCAGTGTGTGCATATTCCAACTACACATCCAATTGGCCCAGAAAAACTTATTGAAAAAGCTGTTCAATCGTGTCTACTTTATCGTAGATGGAGTGTTCACAAATGTATAGATCTCTCTGTGGAATTCCTATTTCCTAGATTCGCCTATTTCCCTATCTTTGAAACAATCTTTAATTACATATTGCAGCTTCATAAGTCACAGGATCTGGTAGAGAAATCTCCCAGCTTTGTTCATTTAGAATTTGTTTAACTATAGTTGATAATCTGCATTTTCATACAAATTTTAAAACCAGCCTGTTTGTGGTTTAATAGAAAAATACCTGCTAGAATTTTGTTTGGGATTACTTTAAAATTTTAGATCAATTTGGGTAGAACAGACATCTCTACAGTAATGAGTCTTTCAAGCAGTTATCATAATGTGTCCATTTACTTAGGTCTTCTTCAATTTCTCACAATAAGAGCTTATAATTTTCTCTGTGAAGATCCTTCATATATGTCATCAGATCTACTCTTTAGGTTGTTGATGTTCTGATGGCAACATAAGTTATATGCTTTTAAATTATTTTTACATGGTTCCTGGTAATACAATTACATTTGATTGATTTTATATTGACCTTTTATGTAGCAACCTATTACCCACATATAATTACATCATATCATTTTATTAAATGCCTTCTTGCATTGGGTGGAATTTCTGAAACAATGTTGAATAGAATTAGTGATTCAAACTTAAAGGGAAACCTTTCAATATTTCACTGTAATTGCTGCAGTAAAGTTTTTCTGTTCTTTTATATATTTTACTATGAAGTAATTTGTGCAAATTCTAATTCACCAAAACTTTTTATCATGAAAATGTTAAATTTTTTCCAAACATTTTACTGAATCATTCAAAGAAATTGTAAGAACTTTACTTTTTTCTTTTAATGTTTTAATTACCCAGAATAATTTACCCATGAAGTTATCTGGGCCTAAAGAGTTTTTCATTTTGTTTTATTTTTGTTTGTATATGTTTTTACTTATTTGTTTGTTTTGAGGCAAGAGATTTCAATTACAGATTCTATGTCACTGACATAAGATCACTGCAATTTCCTGTTTTTCCACGTGTCATTTCTACAAAGTTTTTTCTAGAAATTTTCAATGATGCATATATTTTTTGAAATATATTTTCATAACACCTGCTTATTATTTGTGCTTATTAACTTATGTCTGCATGATCTGTAGTGATGTTCTTTTTCAATCTTGACATGGGTTGAGTATGATTTTGTCTCTATTTTCGTAGTCTTTATATACCATTATTTTGTTGATTTTTGATGACTTTATGGATCAACTCTACCATATGTTAGCATTCTGTTCCGTCAATTTGTGTTCTTATCTCACATCTCTTTCTCTTCATATATTTATTTGCTTTCCCCTTTCTTTAGAACTGCATTGTTGTTTGCAGGGAGGGACTCTTCTACATTGTTGGAAGGAGTGTAAACTGATATAACCATTACGGAAATCAGCACGGAGATTGCTCAAAAAACTAAAGCTAGAAATTCCATTTGACCCAGCTATTCTACTCATAGGTATCTTTCCCAAAGAATTAAACACATCATATTATAGTAATACAGAGGACCCTCAAGTTACAACCGGCCTGACATAGGAACAACTTAGGTTAATTAGGTTAATGGAAGATTCATCTGCCTCTTCTTATTTATAGTTTTTACCCAGGTAAACATCCAGATTTCAGCTGTATTGACTTAGTTACAACCAGCCCTCGGGAACTGAACGAGTTCGTAAGTCAAGAGTCTACTGTGTATGCATACCCACATTTGAAGGAGCACAAGTCCTAACAGCTAAATCTTGTAAGCACCCTATATATCCATCAACTGATGAATACAGAAAGAAAATATGGTATTACAATGGAGTACTATGGCACAAAGAAGGATAAACTTGAGTCATTTGTAAAAACATGAATCCACTTTACAAACACAATATTAAGCCCACAGTTTAAATATCACATGATTTATCTTATATGAGAATCTCAAAATATAAATAAAGAGCAAAATACAAAGCAAGAGGAAACAGGGAAATAAATCTTTTGCAAAAGGGAAGGAGCCAAGAGAAGGGAAGAGGGCAAAGAGGATGAAAAATGAACATGTGTCCTGTCCATGCACCAACTCCCCATGATGAGTATAATTATTACGCACTGCAAACATGCGCTAATACAAAGAAAAAGATTACACTATTGACTTTCAGGCTTCTAAAAATATTTCTAATAAATACCTTCAAGGGTATAATTGTCCCTCTTACCTAAATCATACACATTTTGATGTGTCATCATTCAGTACAAAATATCTTATAATTTTCAGCGTAATTTCTTTCACCAATTACTTAAAAGAAATTTATTAATTCCAAGATTAGGTTTGTGTTGATTACTTTTATATAACCACTAAAAAGTTTCTTTTTTTCTTTTCAGTGTGATCAATTACTTTGTAGGTTTTCAATCCTTTTAAGTTTATTAAGACTTGAATTAAAACTAGCATATAGTAAATTTTGGACAAGTTGCATATGTGCTTGAAAATAATGTTCTACGCTACAATTACAAGGTTTGGTGCTCTCATTTCAAAGAAGAAAAAACTGTTAACTGTTCAAATCTTTTATATCCTTGCTGATTTGGGGTCTTCTAGTACTATTTATAATCAAGAGAACTAGATTTTAAAGGTCCTACTCTGATTTGTCCTGCTTAATTCTCTCAGTTCTGACTTTGTTAATTTTTTTTTTCCAGAGCCGGGGATTGAACTCAGGACCTTGTGCTTGCCGGGCAGGTATGGAGCCACTGAGCTACATCCCCAACCCCTTACTTTGTTAATTTTAACACAGTGCTATAAGGTCTGTATAAATTCAGAACTGCTACGTATATTGTTCAGGGAGACACTTGGCTTAAAGTCTTATTTGTCTAATATTAATATAGCTATAATAACTTTCTTTAGTTTAGTGATTGCATCATGTATCTTCTTTCCATCTTTGTACATTCAACTTGAATAAATATTTTTATTTACGGTATATCTTTTCTATGAAATATATAACTAGATTTGTTTTTTACATACAGTCCAAAAACCCTTGGCTTTTAATTTAAATATTTTTATCTTACATTTCATAAAACTGGACTATTTACTTACATTTAGTATAATTATTGATCTATTTGGAACTATGCATCATTTTAGTATTCCTGTCATACCTGTCTTGTTACTTTGCTTTGCTTTCCTTTTTCCAAATCTATTAGTACCAGTTACTATTTTCATTTTCCCATCTATTGTTGTTAGATCTATGTTGTTAATGTTTGGTTGTTATGTAATGATTACAATATAAATCCTTAATAATTAATGTGTAATATCAATTTTATCAATTCCCAAATAATACAAGGACTTCAGTATTTTAACACCTATTTATCTCTTTCTGATTTATGTACCATTATTGTCATGCTTTTAAATTATGTGTATAATCAAGCCTCTGTTTCTATTACATTTTATGTGATAATTGATTGGATTTATTCTCTCTCATATCTGTACATTCCACTCAGTATCAGGAATTATTTTTCTTCTGCCTTAGTAGTATTTGTTTCATTTAGTATTTCCTTTATTACATATCTGCAGTGATCAAATTCTCTCAGTTCTTGTTTGCCTGAAAATGTCTTTATCATGTTTTTTAAAGGATATTTCTTATGATGTAGAATTTTAGGCCACTTTTTATTTTCTTTTATTTTACATTTATTTTATTTTCTATATTTTATCTTATTTTATTTCAACCATTTGAAGTTGGAGTCAATTTTTTCAGTTAAGAAATCAGTTGAGAGTCTAAAAGACAAACGATGCCTTTTTCCCCTCTAGTTGCTTTGAAATTTTTCTCTTTGTGTTTTCAGCAGTTTTACCATAATGTCTCTAAGCATGAGCTTTTTTGTACTTATCTCAGGTGGTGCTCGTGGAACTTCTTCAATCTGTGGCTTGATGTCATTTGTCATGTTTGAAAAAAATTCTCATCCATTTCTTTCACAAAATACAAGTCATAATTCTATCCTTCCCCCCAAAGAATGTAAAAATTAAGGTATACGTTTGAAAGTAAGTGGGGATAGAGCAAATCCACTATGTAGTTGAATACTATTCTTCTTTAAATACATCAAGTAACTTCATGTTGTTTGTTTGTTTGATTGTTTTTTGGTACCAGGGATCAAACTCCAAACTCAGGACCTTGCACTTTGGAGTCAGGTGGTCACACCATTGAGCTAAATCCCTGGCCCAACTTTATGCTAACTTTAAAAGAATGTATGTCTTAAAGCAAAAAGAGTCATTTACCAGATTTTACAAAGGTAAGTGAGTAAGATAGTCATTTCCCAGATTTTACAAAGGTGAGTATAATAAGAATTCTATTTGAAAAATTATATACCTAGAAAATCAATAAATGAAACACTAATGAATAATATTTAAAAACATAAAAAGAATATAATGAGTACAAACAGGCAATTCACTAAAAAAGAAACAATGGTAAATGTGCCCATAAAAATATGCTTATCTACAACAATAATTTGGGAAATGCATATTAAAATATCAGTAAGATATCATTCCCACCTATCACACTGGCAATAGTAGAAATCCTCATAGTTACTGTGTATTAATAACAATACCATCACACAAAGATACACCCTATTGTTGAAAATGTACATTACCAAAGTGATCTGAAAAACAATTCATAAATAGCAATTTCACTTTTAAGTATATACCCTAGAGTATTATTGCACATATACATGAGAAGACCAACGAAATGGGGCACTGCTTACAACAGAAAAAGAAAATTGGCCCAAATACCACAAGCTATGTATTTCATAGGCAGTAAAATAATGAAACTAAAAAAATCCTTTAAAAATTTATATTTATCAATTAAATGTGAGTGTAAATGAGAACAAATCCCAGGACAGATGATATAAAAGCTGAAAGTTTTACTGGTAAAAAAAAATGTTCATCAAAATGAACATTCTATCAGCACTTACTAGTATAAAGTAATGCACACAGAGTAAGAATTTCTATGGAACCAGTAACCATTTTAAAGTAAGTCATTTATATTAATGATGACTAAAGAGAAAATTTTTTTATTTTGTGCCACTGCTACATGATAGCATGTCATTAGTTGAAATAAAGAAAGAAGTCCAAGAATTTTTCCATGAATATATTTAGTAAATATGATTATGATACAAATACAAAATATAACTATGTCACATTTTCTTCTTATCATACTTTTAATCAAGTTACTCACCAAGTCTTTGTGTTAACTTCATACTTATAGAGATCATCTACCAATCCATATTTATTGCCTGGTAATGCTTTATACCCTCCATGAACATAAATGGACCTTGTTATTTCATCATACACACTTGTATGGCCATATCCACCTTGTACAATAGCTCCTTTAGTTTCTGGAACAAGCCAGGTGTTTGATGCTGTAATAGAGAGAAGGAATATCATGAACTTCAAGTAGAATTAAAATATATATATAATAAATCACCAAAACTACCAATAAGTTATTTACAGTGACATATTTTAAGAGTAAATATAATATGTCAAACAGTTATTAATCAGCAAATATTTACTTAAAATGTGCCAGGTACTATTGTTGAAGCTGAGTAACACTGGTCCTTCCATAAATGAAATTATACTCTGAAATACTGAGAATCCAACTTTTTGTGTGTGCAAGATAAAAAAGTAAACTTTATTCATATATATATATTTCTGTATTCAAAAATAACCCCAAGTTAAATATTTAACAAATAATTCTATGACAGCCACCACGCAACAGACTTTGAGTTACTCACTGATATTACAAAGATAAAAATTATATGATTATTGCCCTTAACAACCTAAAATGAATTAAACAATTTTTTTAGCACTATGCTGGTCCTGAAACCTAAATTTCCAAGATTCTCTGGACAACGGTGTTACTGCTAAATTCTACCAATGGGAGTATGAATAAGAAATTAGTAGGCAACAGGAAGAAATATATTCTACTTTTATCTCTACAAGCAGGAAAAGAGAGGTAACTAATATGGGTCATGGCAGTGGTGACTTTATATCATTGGGCAGGGGTAGGTCCTGCTCAATGGGAGGAGCGGCACCTTCAGTAGCTCAAGAGCAAATGTGACCATAGACTACCCTGGCTAGTCATAGCTTCTCAATTATTGGATGCTCCCTTCTCTTTTCTCTCTATATTTTCTAACATTTTCATAATTAATTCCCTGTATTAAATTCCATTCTGCTGGCTATATCTAGAAGAGGTTCTTATTTCCTACTGCAGATTCACTGAAAGAGCTAACCAGATCCAATGCATAATTTTTAAAATATGTAGATAAAAATCAAGCAGTTTCTTGGTCTAAGAAAATTTAGGCTATAAAAAATGAGAAATTAGAGACATTTATAGCTAAGTGGATGCACACTGGGGCAATACTCTTAAGTGAAATAAATAGGACACACGTGTAAATACTGAATAGTTTCTCTGGTGTGAGAAACTGAAAGTGTAAATAAGGACTAAATGTATAATAGGTCATGTGAAACAGGAAGAAAAGGGGCAAAGGGGAAGGAAGTGGGAGGGCTAGGGGAAAGGACAGAAGGGAATGGGATTAATATGAGAAAATGGAAAAATAGGAACAAAATCTTTGTAAATAGGGAGGACTGGAGGGGTGGAAGGGAGGGCTGGGCAAGGGTGAAAAATAAGAACCAAGAGAGACTATGTAAAGGTGCAAATTTCCAATGATGAATGTCATTATATTGTATACCTAAAATGTACCAATGATTAGAATGAATAATCGATAATGTAAAATAGGAAGAAAAGGTCCAAAGGGGTGGGGGGGGGCAGGGGAAACGAAAGAAGGGAAAGGAAAAAATGATGAGAAATGGAAAAAATGGAAATAAAGTCTTTGTAAATAGGGAAAGGTGGAGGGCGTGAAGGGAGGGCTAGGAATGGGGAAAAAATAAGAACCAAGATGCATTATATAAAGGTACAATTCCCAATGAGAAATGTAATTGTGTTGTATACCTACAATGTACCAATAAAAGAATTTAATACAAAAAAAAAAAAAAGAAAATTTAGGCTATAAAGACCAACTCTAGAAATCTGTTACTAGTCTTTAAATGCACCAGGCCACATCTGTCTCTCCTCTAACTTGTCACTGAAACTCTGGCGGCTTCCTATACAGCTCATCAGAAATACTCAAATCAACTAATAGAAAACGAAAATGGATTCAAAACTCTTCATATTTACAAAATTCTACAGTTTTGAAGAAAGTGGTTCTAAAATGGTCATAAAAGTAGAAGTATCAAAAAGGAGTTATTAAAGCCAACTATACTTTTAAAATCTCATTAATGTTGTTTAGCTCCTTGATAAAGCTAGAGTTTACATATTTTTACTCATTTTCTTTTTAACAAGATAAACATGCTTGTTAACAAAAATGTTGAAAACAATATATAATTTAAAAGTGAAAGTTACCTTCACACCAGCTCACTACCTAGGGATATTTTTTACAATCTGTTACACTGAGACCATTTTCAAGTTATAGTTTCGAGTATTTTAGAATAAAGATATAAATTGTGACATCAAAAACATGAAATGAGATTGAGAGTGAAGTGTAGAACTATTTTTGTAACCAAAATTCAGTTTATATCAGTTTAAAATAGTTTTTAATAACTATAAGATATCATATTAAGCTTCACAGTAACTAGAAAGCAAAAATCTACGATATATACACAAAACAAAAAAAAGGAATCAAAACATCACTTATAGAAAGTAATTTATTATAAATGAAGGCAGAAAAGAACAAAGGATCTTTTAAAACATGTAAAATTTTAAAATGGGTATAGTCAAGTTAATTATTGAAGGTAAATGAATTAAACAGTGCCACCAAAGATACAGATAGGCTAAATGGATTTAAAACTAGACCTAATTATATGTTCCTCACAAGAGATTCACCTCACCTTTAACACATGTACATGGAAAATAAATGTAAAAAGATGTTCCATGCAAATAAAAATCAAAAGACAGTCAGGAATAGGGGTACTTATATCACATAAAACAGACTTTAAGTCAAACACTGTAAGACAAGACCAAGTTACTTCATAATGATAAAGGGATCAAATTAAAACAATTGATGTGTCCCAAACATTAGAAAACCTTAATATGTAAACCAGATAGTTGATTAGAAGGAACAGATAAACTAAAATACAATGAGAACAAACTTTAATACCCTACTTTCAACAATGAAGAGATCATCCAGACAGAAAAATCAATAAGGACACTACACTTTAGACCAAATGGACTTAATAGGTAAATGGATCATTCTATCCAATAGCAGTTGACTCATTCTTTTCAAGCTCATAGGAAACATTCTGCAGGATCGGGCACATGTTAGGCCACAAGACAAGTTTTAACAAATTTAACAAAACTAATTCAAATCAAGTATCTGTATGGTCATAATGTTACAAAATTATAAATAAAGGAGGAAACTCAGAAAGTGTAAAAATGTGTTTAAATTAACAGGTCAAAGAAGAAACCTAAAAATAACTTGCCAGGATACCAAAACTTATAGGATGCAGCAAACTAGTTTTAAGAGGGTAGTTTGGAGGAACAAATGGCTCCATCAAAAAAAAGAAAAAAAGAAAGGATCTCCAATAAACACCATCAGTTACACTTTAAGAAACTGAAAAATGGAGAACAAACTAAACTCAAAGTCAGTAAAAGGAAAGAAATAATACAGATCAGATTAAAAATAAATAAAATAGTGATAAAAACAATAGACAAGATCAATGAAACTAGGAGTTGGTTCTTTGAAATATAAATAAAATTGACAAATCTGTAGTCAAGCTAGGAAAAAATACAACTCAAATAAAATCTGATATGAAATAGGAGATATTACAAATAACCCCACAGAAATGCAAAGGATCATGAGTCTATTATGAATAGTTATATGCCAACAAATTCAATAATCTAGAAGAAACAGATAAATTCCTGGACACATACAACCTACTAAAACTAAATCATGAACTGCTGCGCAAGCGCAAGGACCCCAGTTCAATCCCCGGTAACCAAAAAAACAAAAAAAATTCAAAAAACTAAATCATGAAGAAAGAAAATCTGAACAGACTGATAATGAGTAAGGAAGTTAAACAAGTTATCAAAATCCAACAAATACTATCTTTTCTTCAATGTATACTTTTGACCCCTTTGTCAAAGATCAAATAGCTGAATGTGTCTGTGATGTTTCTGTATCCTCTATTCTGTTTGACTGATCCACATATCTGTTTTTGTTCCAGCACCAGGCTGTTTTCATCACCACTGCTTTATAACATAGATTGAAGTCAGATATTATAATGCCTCCTGCTTTGTTCTTATTGCCCAAAACTGCTTTTCTAGTTCCATATGAATTTTAGGACTGTTTTTCTCTAGATCTGTAAAGTATGTTTTTAGTATTTTGATTGGGACCGCACTGAATCTGTGTAACAGTTTTGGGAGTATGGCTATTTTGATGATATTTGCTCTGTCTATCCAGTAGCAGTGGACATCTTTCCATTTCTGATATCCTTTCAATCTCATTTCAAAGTACTTAATTTTGTTTGTAGAGGTCCGTCAATTCCTTGATTAGGTTAATTCTTGGGTATTTCATTTTTCTTGCAGTTACTGTGAATGATATTGTTTTCACAATTTCCTTCTTAAGTTCATTATTGGTGTACCCAAATGGTAATGACTTTTGTGCGCTGATCTAGTATCCTGTTACACGGTTCAGGAAAGACAGCCTATTCAACAAGTGGTGCTGGGAAAACTAGATAACTGTTTGTAGAAGATTGAAACTGGACCCATACCTCTCACCAAGTACTAAATTAAAATCAAAATCAGTCGAAGATCTAAACAGAAACACTGAACCCACTGGCATATAAAATAGATAAAACACTTGAAGCCATAATGTAGGAAAGTATTTTGTAAACAGAACTGCAATTGCCCAAGAAATAACAGCAAGAATCAAGAAATGGGATTACATCAAATTGAAAAGCTTCTGTACAGCAAGGAATTCAATTAGTAAACAGACAACCTACAGAATGGGAAAAAAATTTGCCAGCTACTCCTCAGACAAAGGACTAATATCTAAAATATATAAAAAACTCAAAAAAATTAGACCACCTAAAACAGAAGACTCAGTCGAGAAAGGGCAAGTGAAATGGACACTTCACAGGGGAAGAAGTACAAATGGCAAACAAATATATGAAAAAGTGTTTAACATTTCCAGCCATTAAAGACATGAAATTAAAACACTAAAATTCCACCTTACTCCACAAAGAATGACAATCAACAACAAATCAAAAAATTACAAATGCTCCAGAGGCTGTGATGAAAAAGGAATCATCATATATTCTTGGTGGGAATATAAACTATTACAACCATTATGGAAATCAGTATGAAGATTTCTCAAAAAACTAAAATCAGAAAATCCAGATGATCCTGCTATCCTCCTTCTAAATATTTTCCCCAAAGAGCTTAAGATATCATACTATAGCAATACATGCCTACCAATATTTACAGCAGCACAGTTCATAATAGGTAAATCCTGGAAGAAGCCTGTATACTCATCAACAGATGAATAAAGAAAATGAGTTATCTATAAATAATGGAATACTACTCAGCTATAAAGAAGGACAAATTTGAGACATCTATAGAAAAATGGATGCACCTGAAAAATATATTGTCAAAAGAAAAAAAACAGACACACAGGCTTAAATGCCACGTGGTATCTCTTAATTGAGTAAGGCAAAGTACAAAGAGTTCAATGGAGATTGGATATAAGGAAAAAAAGGAATGGATCTCTTGAAAATGGAAAGGGGTATAAAAGACCAAGGGTGAGGACTGAGGGGAGTGGAAGGGGAAATAAAGATATGCCATGTACAGGAACCTAATAACCTCAATTAATATAAACACTATTTGCCATAAGCATGAGCTAAGATTAATAATATCAATAAAAATGAAAATGGGGAAAGGGAAATTAGAGGAAGAAGGAGGAAAGTGGTAGGGACACTGAAGGAGATTTTTTAAAAAGGAAGCAAGTTGTATTGGGTAAATGTATCCATTCCCCAAAGTGATCATAAAATGCATGTATGGCAAACAGATGCTAATAAAGAAAAATAAAAAGGAAAGCTATTCCACAAACTTGTTAAAAGAAAAAAAAGAACAAGAAACAGAAAGCTTCAATCTTGGTGAATGCTACCAAATATTTAAAGAAGTAATGCCCTCAAGAGGAGGCTTCCCGCAGAAGTACCACCCCCTCCCCCAGCACAAAGGAAGTGAGCCGCACAGGCGCCAGCAATCCCCCCACCACCACCCCACCCACCCACCCCCGTCAAAATGAGAAGATACATAAACAAGTCCCAAAACCAGACTTCCAGATCACCAAAACCAACCCCAAAGGGAAAAGAGATGGAACACTCTGATACGCAACCAGGTGGATTCCCTGAACTGGCAACAAAAGAGGATCTGGAAAGAATAAAATCAGAAATAATTTCTCAAATAACAGCAGAGATTGTGTCCATAGTGCAAGACATGATTAATAAATCTAGACAGGACACAGATAAAAAAAATAGAGGAGCTCAGGAACATGATGGAATCCCAACATAGGAAACAAATGGAATCCATAAAACAGATGCAAACAGATTTCCAGGAGATTAAAAACTACATTGAAAGCTTATGTAGCAGAATGAGCCAATGTGAGGACAGAATTTCACATACAGAAGATAAGATTGCAATTAGTGACCAGGAAAAGAAAAATTGCTTTAAAATACTAAGGGACCATGAGAAATCAATCCAGCAGCTACTAAACAATGCAAAGAAGAATAACATAAGACTGATTGTGGAGTCAATGAAGAAACAGGAGAGAGTGCAGATGACATAAAACTGTTCACAGATGTGATGGCAGAAAACTTCCCAAAGAGGGGAAAAGAACTTGACATTCAGATAAGGGAGGCATATAGGACTCCAACTAGCCTTGATGAAAAAAAATCTACACATAGGCATATAATTGTTAAGATTCGAGAAACCCATGAGAAGAACAAAATTCAATAAGCAGTTAGAGAAAAGAAACAAATCACATACAAAGGAAAGCCCATCAGAA
Source organism: Heterocephalus glaber (assembly GCF_053883595.1). NCBI lineage: Eukaryota > Metazoa > Chordata > Mammalia > Rodentia > Bathyergidae > Heterocephalus > Heterocephalus glaber. Next base: position 69,071,827 of record NW_028258320.1, read on the forward strand.
TCACAGCAGACTTCTCAACGTAAACCCTCAAGGCTAGAAGAGCTGGGAGTGATGTATTTCAAGCCCTAAAGGAAAACAGCCTCCAACCCAGACTGATAGACCCTGCAAAACTATCTTTCAAAATTGATGGTGAAACAAGATACTTTCATGACAAAGAGCACCTTAGGAACTTCATGAATACCAAACCAGCACTCCAAAAAATTTTAGACAATATCCTAGGAAAAGGCAATGAGGATCACAACCCCAGGAAGGCCAGCAGAATGAATCCATTGGGTGCGACAAGAAATTAAACGCAAAGCGGGAGAAACCAACAAAAGAAAAAGTCATGACAATGATAAGTCAATACATGTCTGTACTGGCTATTTATCATCTTCTTGTATCTACTTTTTAATTGCTTTGTCTATTAATGAGCTGTAAGAGTTCTTTATATATTCTGGCCAAAGGTTATATGTATTATAAATATGGTCTGTTTAAGGACTACTTTTCATTTTCTTAACAACATCATTTAAAGTTCTAAATTTTGATGGAATCTCATTTATCAATTTTTTTCTTATACATCATGTTTTTTGTATCCTAGGAAATTCTTGCCTATCCTAAATTCATAAACATTTTCCTTTATAACTTCTTCTTATGGTTTTAGTCTTTCATATTTAGGTTCATAGTTCCTTTCAAGTTATCTTTATGTATGGAAATAAAGGGTTGAGGTTAATTTTTTACATATGGATACCAGGTGTTCTAGTACCATTTGCTGAAAACACTAGCTTTTCCTCTGCTCTTGAATTGAGTTTATGTTGTACAAAATGTTAATGTTAAATAATCTTTCAAAACTCAGTGGACCATATATGTGTGATTCTATTTCTAGATTCTCTGTTTTAGTCCATTGATCTATATGTCTTTCCTTATGCCAACACTGCCATGATTACTGCAGCTTTAGAGGAAGTCTTAAAATTAGGTAATAAATGTCTTCCAACACTGTTTTTTTTTCTTTTTACTTTTCTAGGTTCTTTGTACTCCTACATAACTTTTAAATTTCCAATGCTTCATTTACAGCAAGTATACATAAACCTGAATTTTTATATATACCTTGTGTTTTCTAATCCTGCTAAATTCAAAAACAAGTTCTAGGGGCTCCTAGAGATTTCTTAGTATTTTCTCTGTAGATGATCATTTCATCTACATATAAAGATTTTACTTCTACCTTGCCAATCATATGCTAATTGCTTCTTTTTATTGCCAGACTATTTTGGTTTGGGCCTATGTTCCAAAGTTTAATGGACAGATGAAGAGTAGGCATATCTGCCCTTGTTCCCCACCTTAGGGAGAAAGCATTGTATCTTCTCCATTCATATAAGGCGTTTTTGCTGAAGTATGGAGTACATGGCTTATCTGTTGAAAAGGTTCCGGTCTACTGCTAGTCTCCTGATAGCTTTTACCATGAACAGCTGTAGAATTTAGTCCAACACTTTTTCTGCAAGTACTGACAGGATCATATGGCTTTTTCCTTTCCTCTGTTAAAATGATGACTTTTGGGGGTGGATCTTCCAATGCTGAACCAACACTGCCATCCCTATAATAAAACCACTTTCTACATACTGCCAGATCTGACTTCTAATTGTTTTTGTTAAACAAATTTTTATCTATGTTCATACTTTTTTCTTCTATTATCTTTATCCGGTTTTAGTACTAGCACAATGCTGATTCCTAAAATGAGGGGAGAAGTGTTCCTTTTTTTTTTTCTGCTTTAAATGTTTGATATAATTCATCAGTTAAAATGTATATGAGCCTGTTGTTGTCATATAGGTAGGTTTTCAAGCTAGGAATATACTTTCTTTAATAGGTACTATTCAAATTTTATATTTCTTCCAGAGTCAGTTTCATTAATTTGTCTTCCAAGGCACTTCTTAAAAGCTGTCAAATTTATTTCAAAAAAGATTTTTGTAATATGCTTTCTATACCCTTTTAAATTCTGTAAAATCTGTGGTAATGTAGTCTAGATCTTGATATGGTAATTTTAAAAATGTATAATTGATATTGTGTGATAGGAAGAAAAGGTCTAAAGGAGTAGGGGAAGTGGGAGGGTTAGGGGAAAGGAGGGAAAAGAAAAATATGAGAAAAGAAAAAAATGGAAACAAAGTCTTGCAAATAGGGAAGGCTGGAGTGGGTGAAGGGAGGGCAGGGGAAGGGGAAAAAAAAATAAGAACCAAGATACATCATGTAATAGTACAAGATCCCAATGATGAATGATATTTTATACCTAAAATGTACCAATAAACTTAATGGACAAAAAAAAGGAGTAATGCCAATCTTTGTCAAAAATTGAAGAAAAGGAACACTTCTAAACTTATGTGGCCAGGATTACCTGATACCAAAGTCACTTTGGTTCATTGCAAAGAAAGAAAGAAAAGAAAAAAGAACAGAAGAGAAGAGGGAATTAAAGATCAATATCCCTCATAACCATAGAGGCAAACGTCCTCACCAAAATACTAGCAAATAAAATTCAATATTATATAAAAGAATCACTCATAGTAAAGTGGGATTTATCCCAAAGATTCAATGATACTTTACCACATAGAAATCAAAAAATGTCATAACACCATAACAGAATAAAAGACAAAAACAAATAATCATCTCAATATATACAGAAAAACCATTCAATAAAATTGAACATCTATTCAATCGAGAATGTCCAAAGCCAAAATCCAAGACAAGAAGGGCATCTCACCTGACCAGCAGCATCTGATATTTGTCAGCAAACAGCTGGAGGACTGCAGCACCCTCTGACTACAGCATCCAAAAAGAGTTCACCCTGCACCTGGTGCTTCGCCTGCAAGGTGGGATCATCGAGCCGTCACTGTGCCAGTTTGCCCAGAAGTGCAACTGCGACAAGATGATCTGCCATAAGTTCCATGCCCACCTACACCCCCATGCTGTCAACTGTCACAAAAAGTGTGGCCACACTAACTTCTGGTGCCCCAAGAAGAAGGTCAAGCAAAGCTCTCCGTCAGCCCCTCCTCCTCTGGAAGGGTACCACCTGCCCAAGCACCGTGGCCTCGGGGCCTGAATAAAGTTTCCCTCCACACCTGACTAGAGCAGCAAAAAAAAGAACAAAGGTAACTTAACAAAACAAACGCCATATATGATGAGCACCACAGCTAACACCATACTCAAGGATGAAAAGCTAAAAGCTTTTCCTTTAAGATAAAGAACAAAAAGAATTCAAACCACAAGAACCTAAAGATTGTACCCACCCCCTACCCCCAAAACTTTCAATTTCATTTACAATAACAAAAAAGAAATAAATTTAGCCAAAGAGGTAAAAGACAAGTACACTACAAAATACTGATGAAAGAAACTGAAAGAGCATATAATTGGAAAAATATCTTGCATCCATGGATTGGAATAATAGTGTTAAGTGTTCATTTTGCCCAAAGAGATCTACAACTTCAATGCAATTCCTATTAAAACCCCAATGACAAGTTTTCACAGAAATAGAAATGAAAAAAAAACTTTAAAATTACTCTAAAACCACAAAAGGTCCCAAATAGCTGAAGCATTCTTAAGCAAAAGAAACAATACCAAAGGTACCACATACTTGATTTCAAAATTGACTACAAAGCTACAGTAGTCAATACAGCATGGAACTGGCATGCTATTAACAAACAGACCAATAGAACAGAATATAGAGCCCAAGAGTGCATCCATGCATTTATGGTCAGTTGATTTTTCAATCAAAGGATCACAAGTATACATTGGGGAAAAGACAATCCTTTCAATACATAATTCTGGGAAAACTGAATATTCACATGCAGAATGAAAACAGACCTTTGGATCACACCATATACAAAAATCAAATCAAAATAGATTAAATGCTTAATCCTGAAACCTGAAATGGTAAAACTACTAGAAAATACAGGGGGAAAACCTCATGACACTGGTTGGGTAATGATTTTCAGATAGGGCCCCAAAAGCAAAAATAAACAAATGGTATTACATCAAGCTAGAAAGCTTTACAGTAAGGAAACAATCAACAAAGACAGACAACCTACAGAATGAAAGAATACACTGGCCACCCGTGTATCTGGGGATCAGTAGGTAAAATATGCAAAGAATTCAACTCAAAAGCAAGAAAATAGCCTGTTAAATGAAGTAAGACAGAGACAAATACTGCATGTTTTCTCTACTATGTGGATGATAAAAATAGTTGATCTGAATATAGTGAAGCTGGGAAGGGTTGAGGAAAAGACAGAATAGACAGAGGCTGCATAATGGGTATCAAACCACAGTTAGACAGAAGTAATAAATTCTCTGGCTAGTGGTGTAGCTCAGGGGTAGAGTATGCATGAGGTCCTGGGTTCAATCAGATGAAAGAAAAGGAGATGAGGGATGAGGGGTAGGGGAAGAAAGAGAAAGAGGAGACATTTCTCAAAAGAAGACATACAAATGGCCAAGAGTTAAATGAAAAGATGTTCAATATCAATAACCATCAGAAAAATACAAATTAAAACCACAACGAAACACCACACTTGCTAGGATGGCTATTATCAAAAAGATAAAAATTAATAAATGTTGGTGAGGAACCTTGATATCCTATTAGTGAGAATGTAAATTAGCACACTCATTAAAAAAACTACACAGCTTAAATTAAAAATGCTCCTGGATTTATAATACTATATACTGATAAAGCCACCATAAATTGAAAATACTGTAAGTCAAAAATGCATTTATTAGGGCCGGGGATTTAGCTCAGTGGTTCCGCTGCCAGCCTCACAAGCGCAAGGTCCCAAGTTCGATCCCCGGTACCAAAAACAAAATGCATTTATTAAACCTAATTTGCCAAACATTGTAGATTAATAACACAGTACATTGTAGAGTAGCAACTGTTCACCCTATCAAAGTAGGAGTTCCACTCATTGCTGCTGCCCACCATTGCAACAGTCAATACTGAATGCATATCTCTTTCATACCATCATAAATTAGGAAAATCACAAGTTGAACCTCATAAATCAGGGATTATCTGTATTTGTGTACCTTAAAAAAGTAAAAATAATCCTGTCACTTGCAACAAGGGGGATAAACCTAATATATCTACCTTTCTATTACAGAAAATAAAAACATAGTCAAAATATTTCTCACAAAGAAAGTTACCCATCACTGGTGGTCTAGTGACTAGGATTCAAGGCTTTTAGGAAGAAAGTTGCTCAACCAGATAGTTTCACTAAAGAGCTCTATCAAAAATTTAAGAAAGGAATAATCCCAATTCTATACCAATGATAACCAAAAATAGGAGACACTCTCCAAATACTTCACCCTTGCTCAGATTTTAAAAAAGATATTACAAGAAAAACCAGAGTCCAGTATCTTGTATGAATTTAGTCATAAAATCCCTAAGAACATTTTAGCAAAGTAAATCCAGATAGATATGAAAAAATTAATATTATACATTATGAGTGAGATTTATCCAAGAATACAATGGCAGTTTCACATGTAAAAAAAATCAAACAAATTCATTCACCATATTAAGGAACTAAAAAAATTAAAAATAAATGATCTTCTCAATAGATGTGGGAAAACTGTTATTTAACAGTATTCATGAAGGAGACCAAAAAAGCTGTAAAGATTAATAAGTGCATCTAGCAATGTCACATGATATCAATGCACTCTTTAAAAATAAACTTTTTCTTTTTTGTTAGCAATTGATTAGAAACTGAAATTTTAAAATACCATTTCAAAAACATAAAATATAAAATACTCAGCCGTAAATTTAATAAACTATTTGCAACATCAGTATATTGAAAACTGTAAAGCACTGCTAAAATAAAGGAGTCCTAAATTAATGAAAAGATATACTACATGCACAAATTGGAAGACTCAGTGTTCTAAAGGACTCAGTTTTTCCCTCTACAGATTCAATGCAACCCTAATTAAATTCTTGGCAGGCTTTCTGAAAAGAAATTAACAAGCTCCTTCTGAACTTTATATGGAAATATGAAAGAACTAGAATAGTCCAATTTTGGAAAAAAAACAGAGAAAGAAAGGACTTATACTACCAACATTATAAATCTGCAATAATCAACAGTTTGGTTTTGGAGTAACCATAATACACATTAATGGACCAGAACAGTCCCAAAACTGGCTCACATATACATTGTTAATTGAGTTTTCAAGGCACAACAAAAAATTGAATGGAGAAAACAAAATCTTTTAAACAAGTGGTGCTGGAATAATTGGATTGATTTTTTTTTTTTTTTGGTACCAGGGATCGAACTTGGAACCGTGTTCTTGCGAGGCAGGCAGCAGAACCACTGAGCTAAATCCCGGGGCCAAACTTTAGTTTTTTGTTTTGTTTTGTTTCTGGTACCAGGGATCGAACTTGCAAGACAGGTGCAGTGCCACTGAGCTAAATCCCCGGCCCTGGAATAACTGGATTTTTAAAAATCTTATCCCTTACTTCATACCGTGTATGAAAATTGTATTTACATCTGTGGATAAGAGTCAAAATTTTAAAATATATACTGAAAACTATGACAAAAATCTTTCTCACTTTAAGCTTGATAAAAGTCTTTTAGATACAACACAAAAAACATAAACATAAAAAATTATATATATGTTTCATCAAAATTAAAAACTTCTGATTTTTAAAGAAGATGAAAAAGTATTTCACAAAATGGTATAAAAGCTTTTAAACATATATACAATAAAGGACTTATATAGAAAATATTTAAAGAACTCTTACAGCTCCATAATAATTAATTCAAATAACTTGATTTTTTAAATGGACAAAAAGTGTGCATCTTCACCAAAGAAGATATTCAAATATCAAACACTAAAATAAAAAGATAACTGACATCATTAATCATCAGGGGAGTCTAAATTAAAACCATAATAAAGTATCACCACAATCTCAATAGAATACTTTAAAACACTACCAATACCAAATGTTGGTGAGGGTGTCACATAATGGAAATTTCCATATACTGTTGGTGGGTTACAAAAGGTACTACCACTTTTGCAAACAGTATTGAAGTTTTAGTTTAATACGTAATTAGAAGGCAACCCACCAATTGTACTTTTTAGTACTTATAGAAGAGAACAAAAAATGTTTGTAGAAAGATTTGTATACAAATATTCATAATAACTTTATTCAAAAGCCTCTGAACTGGTTCAAACGTGCACTAACTGGTGAACACAAAAATTGTGTTTTACTCATACACTGCAATATTCCACTGTATAAAGGCACAAACTACAGGCACAACTGAAGATGAATCTCAAAGTTATGATGCTAGGTAACAGAAGTCATAAAAGACCACGTTCCATAATTCCATCTCCATGAAATTCAAAATGAGGTGCAAGTATAATGACATAAAATGGTTGGTTACCTGAGGATGAAGGATCACAGCAAACTTCACAGGGGGATGAGTGAACATTTTAGGTTGCTGGAATTGCTATCTTGATTGAGGGGGTACTTACACAACTATTTATATTTGTCACACTCATCAATTTGTACTGTTAAAATTTGTATTTGTATACACATAGACATGTATTTGCTAATGACAGTACCGTAAATCTGCTTCTCTCAATCTTCTTCACCTTAGTATGACAAATCCATTCTCCCAGTTACTCAATCACATACCTTAAAGAGATCTTTGCGTTCTCTCTCTTATAGCCCACGTATGATCCCTCTGCCAATTCTGTTATCTATACTTTCAAAACATGTCAAGAATCCAAACATCTCACTGGCTGTGGTGGTGCACAGCTGTAATCCCAGCTACAGAGGAGACTAAGGCAGGAGAACCACAAGTTCAACACCAGCCTGGGCAACTTAGTGAGACCTTGTCTCAAAATAAAATATAAAAAGGGCTAGAGATACATATTAGTGATAGAGCACCCCAGTACCACAAAAAGAAAAATCCAAACACTTCTCATCACCTCTTCTTCTAATACAATGTTCCAAAACAATATCATTATTTTTCTGAATTACCTATCACTGAAAATGCACAATAGAGAAGAAAAGGTTTTAGTTAACAGTTTGGTGATTTGTGATACAGATTGCTTAAAAAAGAACAACAATTCTAATAAAGCCTCAACTAATCATTTCTTGGCCTTTTGGCTAAGAGCAAGTATAATATCTACCTCTACAAGTTTAAAGCACCACTGTATTGCTCCCTTCATGATGCTAATGAGATGCTTAAGTAATCTAAAACCCCGAAGGGATGCACAAAGGAGCCTTCATCTTACTCCCACACCTAATCATTACAAAAGCAAAGCAGTCTCCTTGCCTAGTTCTTTCAAGCCAGTTCCATACTTGGGACCCTGCCCTACTCTACCCAGAAAGCCTCAGTGTGTGAGTAAGATACCTTCAGACTCACTTGATGTATGTGTGACAATATCACACTCAACATTCAGATCACATTTAGGGAAAGAGGAAGTCCATCACTATAAGATGACTACAAAATATCAATATATCAGATCACAATGACCTTTATGGCAAAAACTAACAGTAATGACTAAATAATGAAAAAAGAATAAATATTTCAGAAAAGTCACAAGCTTTCCAAATACATAAAGCAAAAAGTGTATGAGTTAGAAGGAAAAATTTACAAAATCAACATCATCATGGAAAATTTCTTAACTGACAGAACAAGCAGTAAAAATATCAGTAAGGATCTAAAAGATTTAAACAACATTTAAATGAACTAAACTTAATATCAAGCATATAATACCATTTGGACAAAGGTCTACATTCTTAAAAAGTTAAAGATATCTCTTCCTTCTGACTCAACATTAAGCAAGAGAAACAAAAACATGTCCATGAGTACACTTGTACAGGAATGTCCATACCAGCATTATTCATATTAGCTCAAAATAGTAAACAGCCCAGGCATCCATCAATAAGAGAATAGATAAAAGGAAGTATAATTTATTAGAATGAATAATACACTGTAGTAATACTCAACAATAAAAAGGAAAAAATTACTAATAAACATACCATGCATAAATCTCAAAAGCATCATGGTGGCTGAAAGAACATTTATACAATAGGGTACATAATGTATTATTTATAAGAAATTAAAGAAAAGAGAAAAAAATCAAGAATTTGGACAAAGCCATGAGAGAAATTTTTCAGGTAGCAGTATATGTCCTATGTCTTCATAGGAATTTGCATTTCACAGATGTACATTATTTGTCAAAACTCATTGGTACACTATTGGTACATTATGCATTTCACTGGATGCAACTTCTATATTAAAATGTGAGTATAGAACCTCAATTATTAATAGGTACACTACTATGTTTAGAAGTCAAATGCACAGATGTTTGCAACTTTCCATAAAATACACAAAAACACAGAATAATAGAAATGGATATACATTTTTAAAAAGGTTAATCACAGAAAACAAGTAATAAGAATTTTTGCATAATTAACTTTTATGAATTTTTTAAAATATTTATTATAGTTTGGGACTAGCAGAAGACTACAGAATATGTTCTCTTATCATAAAACCAATAAGCCAGAGCCGGGGATTTAGCTCAGTGGTTCCGCCACCTGCCTCGCAAGCACAAGGTCCCGAGTTCAGTCCCTGGTACTAAAAAAAAAAAATTAACAAGGAAATTAACAACATAAAACCAATAAGCCTGAAATCAAAAGCAACCAAAAAATAAAAAATCCTGAGCAGGGTCTGCTGGTGCACACCTGTAATACCAGCACTTGGGAGGCTGAGGCAGGAGGACTGCCATGAGCTCAAGGCCAGCCTGAGCTACACAGTGAGACCCTGTCTCAAAAAAAAAAAAACAAAAAAATTGAAATCCTAGGACTAAAATTTTTAAACTACACTTCTCAGAATGACATATGACTCAAAAAATAAATTATTGTCTAATTTTTTAATTCTTTGAACTAAATCCTAATTAACATATAACAAAGTATATAGAATACAACTTTAACCATGTTTTCTTTTTATTATAGCTTTCAATACACATACTTAATAAACATTAAAAAGCAGAAAAACTAAAAGATAATGAAGTGCCAATATAAAGAATGAAAAATACCACAGCAAATCAAAATGTGTTAAAAGGTGGATATAATAAAAATAAGAATTAATTAATAAAATGCCAGGCATGATGGCATACTAGAGAGGTTAATGCAAGAGGATCTCTGTGAGTTCAAGGCCATCCTGGGCTACAAAGTGGGTTCAAGGCCAGTCTCAACTACAAAGTGAGACCCTGTATCAAAAAAAAGAAAAAATAAATATACCAAGGGCCGGGGATGTAGCTCAGCAGAACAACTCCTGCCTGACAGGCAAGAGGCCCTGAGTTTGATTCCTGGTACCAAAAAGAAAAAAAAAAAGGAAAAACAAAATACTTTGAGAATTACTAAGATTTTTACTCTTCAACAATAAAGCCTAGATAGCCAATATTAGAAATGTAAAAGAGGACATGACTATACAATATTTTTTAACTAAGAAAATTATGAAGTATTTTAGTTAGTATACTGAAAATTTACAAAAACAAATTATGAAAGTGATCAGATTCTCAAATTTGATAAGAAGAACCCTTTGTGGCCCTAAATTGTCACATATATTGAAGCTATTTTTTTTTTTTTGGTACTGGGGATCGAACACAGGACCTTTCACTTATGAGGCAAGCGGAGGAATCACTGACCTAAATCCCCAGCTGATGCTATGATTTTTAAAACCTTGTCTTAAAGAAATCTCCAGAGACAAAGAGCTTCACAAACAATTTCTACTAAACATTTTTGGGAAAAGCATTGTGAACAGAAAGCCCTCAGGAAACAAAACAAAACAAAAAGAATTATATTTATATAATCTACAATATCTACAGAAACTATTTCTAGAAGAATTCATGGTTCTATGCCCAAAACTGAAAGGCTTGCAACTGATTTTTTTTAATTAACAATTTTACTATAAAGAAGTACCTAGTCAGTATAAAATTTCAAATCATAAACTTTTTAAAACATTTGTTCTAATCAGGATCTAAATGAGATCCACATATTATTTTTGTTTGGAAGTCTCTCAAATGTCATAATCTATCAGTTGTTTCCTTCCCCTTTTATTGCCAATATTTTACTATTCAATATTTTTTGTCAGTTCCCAGAATAAAGGCAAAGAACCTGTGATTATAAATGACTACTGACATAATACAGTCCTAACTATATCTTTAGATAACAAAATTAAGAATCAAAATATAAGGTGCATCCATTTTCCTACAAATGACTCAAGTTTATCTTTCATTATGGCAGAGTAGTACTCCACTGTATATAAGTATCACATTTTTTTATCCATTCATCTGTTGATAGACATAAAGGTCACTTCCAAGATTTAGGTATCAGGGTCGGGGATTTAGCTCAGTGGTTCCAGTGCCTGCCTTGCAAGCACAAGGTCCCAAGTTCAATCCCCAGTACCCCCTCACAAAAAAAAAAAAAAAAGATTTAGCTATTATGGATCATATTGCTATAAACATAGGTATGCATGTAACACTGTAATATTATGTATTAACTCTTTGGGGGAAGATACCTTAAAAAATGGATGTAAATTGAAATAAATCAGAGACACAAGATTAAATATCACATGGTTTCTCTTATATGAGAAATCCAAAATATAAATAAAGAGCAAAATAAAAGCCAGGTAACGGGAAGTAGGGAGACAGATCTTTTTCAGATGGAAAGAGGATCAAAAACAGGAAAGAGGGGAAGGGGGAGGGAAAGGAGACGTGTTATACACATGTACCAACTCCCCACGAAGAATGTAATCATTGTGTACTGAAAGCATGTGCTAACAAAAAATAAAAACTGAAAAAAGAATCAAAAATAAATAAGCTAAAATTATTTTAATGATGTTATCAAGCCTTTCACTGAGATTCTAAGATTAATTTCAAGAGTAACAGGAATGTGTCTTGATTCATAGTAGTTATAAAAAATAAACTAAATAAGATATTTTGTTATTAGTCAACAGAATAAGATTACTGTAAAATACAAATTTACACTGCATTAATAATGTTAATAAAACAGGTCTAGAAAAAGGTCACCATCTCACATTAAAAAGCATGCTCTGTTAAGCTAGATTTGAATAGTTCATTATAAAGTATAGTTTTTCCTGAGAAGGTACTGAAGATGACAAAGGGTCAGCTAAAATAATGTGTATCTTAGATTAGATATAGATATACAGATGTGAATATGATACAGATACAAACAGATTGTTTTCTGCAACTCTGGGAATTGAGAACCTGGGCCTCCTGAACACTAGGCAAGCATTCTACCACTGAGTGACACCCCATCACCAATTTTTTTTTTTTTTTTTTTTTTTTTTGGTACAGGGGATTGAACTCGGGACCTTGCGGTTGCGAGGCAGGCGCCAGAACCACTGAGCTAAATCCCCGGCCAACAATCTTATATTTATATAATCCGGATTTGTCATTAACAGGTGAGCAATTGTTGGCCAGTGGTATGAAACATCTGTGTCTCAGTTTCTGTCTGTAAAAAAGTGCAAAAATAGCATATATATATATTTGCATGGTCACTCTGAGGAGTAAATGAGGTAATATACATAAAATGTTTACAATATCTAGCACAGATTAAGTGACAAATATTAGCCATATTATGATTATGATTAGAAAATACTCTTTAAACCATTAATTTGTGTTCATGTAAAGCATCAAAAGGATATGAAATGGAAACTTTCTCATATACAGGCTGAAAGAACCAAGGATGCTTGCCTAAATAATAGAAGTAGAAAATAAGATATTTCCAAATGCTTAGAGGGTCAATCTATAAACAGTGATGAAACTGCACAATTACAGTTCTACATGCTCATGAAAAACCAAGACGTACAATTTATAGGAAGTCAATATTTCTTCAAAATATGTATCAAATTTTAAAATATATGTCATAGAATAGCTGTCTTTAATGCACTGATATCTCCATCAATGAAATAATATTAAGCAGCAACAGAAAGAGCAGTTTTCTGAATCCTAAATGTACTGAAACTTTTTAATACAATCAATATATATTTTCAAATACATGTAAATTTATGTCACTTATAGTTTTGTAACCATACTTACCAAAACTAAAGTCTTTTTGTGACACTTTTTGAAACATTTAGTAAATATAAAAAATGTACACAATTTTAACTGTAGCTTTTGTCTTATAAAGAATGAGATTTCACCTGTTATACTGAAACTGTTCCAATTTGCCTAAGTAGTGCTGAAAAATTATGTTGTAAATAAAACTGCCTAATTACAGGAACAATAAAATCCTCCACTTTATGAACTATTACTGACTTATTTTTAAACTGAAAATGTTTTACATTAAAAATTCCTATTTCTCACCTCCTAATATCCATGTGTATTATAGATCTGTATTTGCAGGTACTACATTGCTGAAAATCAATTTCCAATTAACATCTGCAATTCACCTTAGAATTTTGAAAAACAAAATATGTGATGTTAAGAGCTGAGAAGTCACATATCATCACTACATTCTACAAAGAAAAAACACTTTACTAAATGCAATTATTACGTCAATCAAAATAAAATTCTTAAATTTAATAATTTTTAAATCAATTTTTAATTCCATTTGTTTTATCATTAATTTCCCCTCTTCTTTCTCTCTTTCTCTCTCTCTCTCTCTGTTGTATACAGCATTCCCATTACTCTTAAATACTTTGGAGTGTATTTAAGAACAAGCACTTTCTTTCTACATAATCACATTATCCATTTCAAGAAATTTAACATTTAATGAAATGCTTTCATATAAATACATATGTCAATTTTGAGAAATGTGCCAACAATATCCTTCATAGAATTTCTGTCCAGTGTAAAGTTAGAAATCACCAGTTATCATCAACCACATTGTGCACCAGTTTTCAACATTCCATGTCCTATTTATTTAACCTTCTTTAATCTGTAAAAATTTCTCAACTTTCGTTTCCTGAGATATTGACATTTTTAAAGAATAAAACTGTCCTATTTTTTAAAACAGAATGTTCTCCATTTGACATTTGTCTGATATTGCATCATGACCACATTCAAATTACACATTCATAGTTGGAATACCATCAGCCATGAGTCGGCAACCTAAATCTAGCCTGCCACTTGTACTGGCTGTGCTTTTTAAAAAGAAAAGATAAGGGAGGGAGGGGGAAATTTTTACTCTCACTGTCAGTGTGAGTTTCCTTTTCTCCACATCCTTGTCAACACTTGTTATCTCTTATCTTTTTATAACAGTCATTCTAATAGGTATGATACAATAGCTCATTGTGACTTTGTTATTTCCCTGATGGCACTGGGCATTTTTTTCTATATTTGTTGGGCATTTTTATCTCTTCTTTTGAGAAGTGTCTATTCGGGTCCTTTCCTCACTATTTAATCAAGTTGGGGTTTTTTTTTTCTATTGAGTTTCCTACACATTTTGAATGGTAACCATTTTATCATATGTATGGCTTCCAAATACTTCCCCATTTGTAAGCAGTCTATTCACTGTTTGCACATAGCCATATACATTGCTTTACATATTATCTGTGGCTTGCTTTCATACTATAATGACAGACTGAGTAAATAAAACATTGACTATATAGTCCACAAAGCCTAAACTACTTACAAATAACTTTATAGTTTGCAGACTCCTGCTGTGACATTTCTTTATGTAAGTATCATGTACAGAGACACAAATTGTCCAGTTCCCCATAGCTTGTGACATTAATTTTAATCACCCCAACAAAGTATTAACAAGGTTTTCAACTACTTGGCTGATTTTTTTCCCCTGCTCCTTATAAATAATCTATAGGGAAGAAAATTACTATGCACATTTTATCAAAAAACAACCCTCTCTAACTCAATATCCATTGATAACACTTTCCAAGGTCAATTTTTACTATGATTGTTGCAAAATGATGATTTTGCCATTTGATAATTTGTATGGGGAAAAAAAGAGGCTTCTCTTCTCTGTGCCTCTGATCAGTGTTAAACTTGTGGATTCCTATTTCTTCAACCATTTATAATAGTTTTGGAAATTATTTTGATACTCAAGTTGTCACAGATTTTATCACTGGGGCCCCCTTCAAGCTAACTCCTCTGGCCTTTGGATGTGACCCACTGTTTTCTTCATCGGATCCTTAATTAGAAGATGTGCCAGGTTCATCTTTAACCTAAGTCCGCTCTAAAGGCGGCAATTTCTCCAAAGAGCCCTGCTTCCTTTTCAAGAAGAATATTAGAAACCAGATCTGAGAATATGCCTTCTCTATGTGCTTACCGTTACTGGGGTGCTTTACTATTAAATCCTTTCAGAAGAATCTATATCTACATCTATACCTATGTATCTATTTATGTAATAATAAACTTATACTCCAAATTCTAATCCATCCAGGGAAGAATTCTTTCTTGCCTTCCCCATTTTATTTGTGTATCTCTCATCTTCCACACTGAAAACCTTGATTCCCAACATTTTTCTTCATTTCTCAATCAAACAGTATGTCTAAAATAACTTCAGATTTGTTTTACCAAAACCTTCAAATGACAAATCTGAAAGATTTGTTTGTAGTTCTTCCTCACATCTATACCTAGAACAGGGGCATATATTCAAATACTATATTCAAAAATCACTTGGAAAAAAACAAAACAAAACAAAACAAAACCAAAAAAGGCCAGGCATTTAGCTCAGTGGTTCCTCCGCCTGCCTTGCAAGCGCAAGGACCCAAGTTTGATCCCCGGTACCAAGAAAACAAAACAGAAGAAAAATCACTTTAATTACCATAGTTCCCTTCTCCCCTTTTCAGCATTATGCCAGTATTCATTTGAAACACACTTAGGTTCACTGGTCATAGTTCATTGTTTTAAAAAAGTCTTTTTTCTTTCTTTTTAATTCAATTTTTAATGTGTAAATTATTGAAATGCCTCTAAAATACATTTCTAAAAGTCAAAAATATTTTTAAGAAGTGTAAACTCAGGATAACTTACTTCATCTCCCATCTCTTCCACACCATTTTCCACTATGCCCTGTAAACAGCCAACATCACTATCCTCTGGTTTACCCTTCCTATATTTCTTTTACTTAAATAAGTAGGCATAAGTATATTTGTATCATCCTTACACAAAAAAGTATGTATGCTATTTTGCACTGGAGATAGTGGGCATCATTTTTTAAAAATCTGTGTCTTAATAAAAATACTGGTTTCCCTATTAAGTACAACATGCTAGCTTTGGGGTTGAAATACAGATTTTTGTCGAATAGTCACCCTTTCCTATTTTCTCAAGAGTTCTTATTTGGGGAACAGGATGTTTGGTACCAATGGAGATGATCTTGTGATTTTTCTCTTTCAATCTACTATTATAGTGAATTTTATGAATATATTTCATAGCTATCATTGGAATCTTGGCTCTATATTCCACTTACTTATGGTGTACCCTATATGTGTGTTGGTATGTTTTTTATGTAGAATTTTATATTAATAGAAAAAGGTTCTATTTTTAATCATATAGTTCTAAAATTTTCTATCTCTTGGCTAATTGTATTGGGTTTAAGAGGTAATACTACACTTGCTTTATTAAAAAATTAGAGCTTTTCCTTCCACTTTATTCTCTAAATTATTTTACATGGCTTTGGGACAGTTGTTATCAGAGGTTTGCCGAAAACACCCTATGCTATCAGCTAGCCCTGGTGTTTTCTCCACTTTTTCTACAGAAATCTCTCTGTATAGTAAATTTTCTATTCCTGTTGGCTTCAATTTTGAAAGAATTACTTTAAGAAATGATTCACTTCTTTTAAGTTTTTTAATTTATTTGCACAAGTGTACAAAATAGGACTTTTTTTAAAAAGAGACTATCAATATTATTCTTTTTCACTTCTTGATATTTTCCTTTCATTTCTTAATGAGTTTGTCTATTTTGTTTTTCAAAGACAGAATCAAAACGTATTAAACTGATCCACTGTCAATATCACTAATTACAGTTTTCAGTACTTTTGTTTAATTTAATATTATTTTTCTAGGTTTTCTGGGTTGAGAATACTTTCATTTTTAATACTATAGTTGTTTAGTGTTTTAACTGCTTGAAATGAATCACCATATAATCTTTCTTTTGTGAGGTTTACTGGGGATCGAACTCAGGACCTTGCGCTTGTGAGGCAGGCAGCGGAACCACTAAGCTACATCCCTGGCCCCAATCACCATATATTCTTCCAGTACTTTTTTTTTTTTGGTACCGGGGATCGAACTCAGGACCTTGCGCTTGCGAGGCAGGCGCCAGAACCCCTGAGCTAAATCCCCAGCCTCGATCACCATATATTCTTAAATGTTTGTTTACTGTCATTATTTTTCAGAAATTCTCTAATCTTTGCTTGTATTTCCCCTTGCATCCAACAGAAAAGTTTTATTTAAAATCCAGGTGTTTGTTTTTCATACTTTTTTTTAATGTTTTCTTTGAATCAATATATTATCAACTTCTGTGTTTTCCATATGAACTTGAGAAAACAACATTATCATCAGACATTATATATTTTTAATATAAACTTTATTGGCTATGTTATATCTTTTTGTCCTGTCATGTATTGACAGAAATCCTTGATTGTTTTATACTTACAGTGATGCAATTTCGACCACTTATAATTTCTTTTATGTAAGTGGTTGTTAGCTTATTTAATGTATAGCATTTTTTCCCTATTATATATACTTATGGTGAATTGTGGTTTTAAATATTATAACGTGTGCATGTCTCATATAATGTTCTGGTGACCTGAATTCTACTTTCTCTGGTATCAGGACCACAGCCCTCACTGTCTTATTGGAATCATTTTCTAATAAAGCACTCTTTCTCTGTTCCTTCATTTCTATCCCTTCCGCATGTTTTAGATACCTCCTACACACAGCATAGAGTTGAAATATTTTAATAAGCAAGTTAATCATATTCACATATACTCATATTGTAGATCCCAACCTTGTCATATTATTTTATCATTACTGTGTGCAATATGATGTATTTTTGAGGGTTTTTTTCAATTGACGGCTTTTTGGGGGGTGTTTAAAATAATTTACGCCTTCATTGTAGTAGTTTGTGTTTATAACTTTCATGGTACCCTCAATACCCTTCATTCTTACTTTATTATCTGGTGTTTCAGTTTGAAACAAAAGTAATCACCATTTACCATAGTTCAAAGGTTCCCTTACATTATCGTGTCATAAATAATTTATAAAAGAAAAAGGCATAAATGAAAACCTACTTTGTGCAAATTCCAGGAAGAATCTAAATATAGCAAACTTCTTTATATAAAATAAATGTTGTGGCATAAACATAGTAAAACATAAATGCTATTGTTTACTCATCAATTCTTTAAATCATTTAGGGTATCACTTTCTGAAGAGTCATGGTCTGATTTTTAGCTTAATGATCAATATCACTATCGTTAGAACTCAGAGCTGTTGGGGCCAGGGATTTAGCTCAGTGGTTTCGCTGCCTACTGAGCAAGCACATGGACCCGAGTTCGATCCCCAGTACCCCCCCCAAAAAAAGAATTCAGAGCTGTTATATTTCTCTTTGCGTTCGTCTTATTTTTGTAACAACGATAAAAGTTTGTCCTCAATTTCTTCCTCTTACAATTTTGAATAGAAAATGAAAATTTCTAACTTTTCTACTGTGTTCAACAAAAGCTAAAAACAGGCTACAATAATAATACCTTCATTTTTCTTTTATGCCTTCTTTAAAAGTGATAAACTACTTTGGGTACTGTCACAAGAAAATTAATGAATGACAATTTATTTTACCATGACATAATCTTTCTAAGCAATCTCTATTTTCTCTTTAATTTTGCTAGCATAGTTTGATATGACTGATGAATGGTGAAATAGAAAAATCCTTCCAAGTTCAGGAAAAAATAATAACATTCATATCCCACAATGTCTCTTAGATTTTTAAAAGGTCTAACAGACCCATCTGATAATTACGGACAATATTTTATGATATATTTTTTAAATAAGTAAATGTTTTCTTGCTCTTTAAAAGACTTTTTAAAAAGAATAAAATTTATAAAGTAAGTCATCACAAATAATTACATCTGCTCAGAAAAGAAATTAAATCTGAATCCAGTAGATCTTTATAGTACAAAAGAAGTTAAAAAGCATCGTTTGACTTCTATTTCTGATACAGCAGCAATGGTTTCTATTTTTTTACACTTTCTTTTCCTTTCTGCTTCCATTTTAGTTGCATTCTTTCTGCCTGGAAATAACACATAACTTTTTCATTACTAGCCATCTATCATATTACCCCTTTGGTTTTAGTCCTAGCCCCAAAATTAAATACGTAAAATGTTCTCTATCATTCTTTTACCCTAAAGCACGACCATTTATCTTTTCACTGGATTAAACTCACTCTCTAGGAGAGGGTTTGCCAAACTACATTCCAAAGGCCAAATCTAGCTATTTTTGTATATCAAATTTCATCTGAACATAGAAACACTCAGCCATACATGCATTTTGTATGGCTGCATATATACAACTGATTTATATGTTGCTTTTGGGAACTCTGATACTAGTCTAAATCTTTTGCCCTTAAGATATTTCATCTTTCTGCCTAAAAATCTGATGGATTATTTTCTTTACTTTTTAAAAAATATAATAATTCTGTCAGGATATGTCTCAAAATTGCTATTATGGGTGAATATTTCCAGGTACCAAGCCCAAAGCCTCATAAAAGAGAAAATATGTAAATGAACTGTGGAAAAGTCATACAATCAATAAAACATGGTAATGTGGTAATGTAAGGAGTTAACTGAAGCAATACATAATGAACTGGATAAATCTTGGTAATATAGTGACAAGGGAAATAAAGAGGGCTCAAGAAACAGTATAAAATAAAATTTCCTTTTTTAAAAGTCAAAAACAGGAAAACAATATAATATAGATATAGGTATTTGTATATGTGTATATATACATGATTAAACTACTTTCAAGAACAAATATATAAAAGATTCTGATCTCAAGATTTAAAATCTCAATATTTAAAATGCAATAAATATTTTTAGTGCACATAATTTTAAAGGGATAGCTTACAAGAATACAAGAAATGGCTGTATATACACTTTTGAAGGTGTTTTGCTAGTAAGACATGATTGCTTCTATGTTGACAACATAATAATCAAATAGAGTTGAGTTGGAATGAACATTACAAAAAGAAAATTCAAAGACTATCAAATAAATGGTTACTTTTAATAAATTGAAAAATATATAAGCAAATAAGAATACTAATTATAAATTAGAATACCTAATAGTATTGATGTTAAGCAAATACATCAATCTTTAACATTAAAATAAAATCAATGTTAGAGATGACCATATGTTATAAAATTTTTTTTAAGTTTAATAGAAATAGACTAATGGAGGACCTAGCTCTGTGCTATTCCAAAGGGTTTATATTTCTGCTAAGACTGTTCTCAAAGTAGGAAGTCCTCTCACAAAACATCTCTTCTTCCCAAACTCCAGAATAAGTACATATGAAGAAACATTTAGGTAAAAAGTTACACTTGAATCTCTAAAGAGTCAACAATAGCTATATCATCTAGGAGGAAAACAAGATATACTCAAAATCAGTAACTGTAAAAGGCTAATAAAAAGGCTATTTATAAAGGTGTGGGCAGGACAATATCATTGACTGTCACCGGAGAAAGCCTTTAACCATCTCTCAATTAAAAAAAAAAAAAAAGGAGTGGTTTCCAGAACCCTTGATGAGAAAGCCACCTACCCCAAGGTGACCCAGGAAGAAGGGAGCTGAAGGGACAACATGCTCCACCTCGCTCATCTCTCACCCTCAGACCTGCTATTGATCCCTCCCACTGGCTGACCCCAAGTGCAAGGCAGAAGACATGGCACCATCAGCAAGCAGTTCTGCTGTCTGGTGAAGGATGCTCTCTGCTTCAAGACAGTTCCTTGTTTCTGTGTCCTTCCCAGAGAGGCAAATGCTCACATGGCAGAAGATAAAAAGAGTTTAAACCAGCTCCCTCCCTTCCTTTCATAAGGCCCTAATCCATTCCATGAAGGTGCGGCTATCATGTCTTAATGACTTCCCAAAAGGCCCCACCTCTCAATTCTATCACATAGAGATTACATTTCAACATGAATTTTTCAGGGGACATGTTCAAATCAGAGCATGTGTCACATTCCTTTATAAACAACGAGATATGGGAGTTTATATGAAAATGAAAAAAGCAATAAATATAGGTATGGATTAACAACAGTCTTTTCATACTTACACAGTTATAGCAGCCACCTTCACTTGGTGACTTAAAAGCATGTTTGAGACTTCACTGTAAACTGATGACTTCATCATGTATTTTCTTGATTTTTCAAACAATAATTTTATCATGAAATGTGTTACTATCACTCCAAAGCACCTGATGAGCATATACCACTTTTTTTTTTTTTGGTACCAGGGATCAAACTCGGGACCTTCTGCTTGCGAGGCAGGCGGCGGCACCACTGAGCTAAATCCCCGGCCTCATATAACACTTTTAGAAGTGCTCTTATTTTTTTAAAAATAGGTGTTCTCATAAAAAATTTCACTACCAAGTCTATTCATGTATACATCACATAAATTATTTTCTGAAGTATTCTGCTCTTATATACCTATACATATTTTCTTGTAAATCAAGCCACATTGGATAAAACATATCTTCAGCTAAAGAATGGATGGAGATGTAGTCCATGGGATCTAGCAACTAACCAGAAGCTTTAATAATTAAAGAAAAAAATCTCAAGTTATGTGTTGACTAAAGCCTAATTAAGCTCTGTCACTGCTGTAATAGTTGGCTGTAAAAGAACCTTTAATGAACCTCTCTTATTCCCTGCATTATTTTTCAGATCTTTTTACAATTTGCCAAATGAAATTCTTTCATTTGAATCCTTGTCTCATGGTGTGCTTCTGTGAAAACTCAAACTGAAAATGATCCTACATTTCCTTCCAGCTTCTGCCCATTTCTCGTTTCCTTTTGCAAACAAATTTGCTTGGAAGAGTGGGCTCTAGCCATCATTTCCAACTCCACTCTTCTCATTCCCTCACCCTGTCAGTCCTTCTCCACACCACTACACAGTAACTGCTCCTGTTAAGAATACCAGTAACTGCATACTGCTCAATTCAACAGTCAATTCCTAGGAATCATTTTACATGACACATTAGCATCATCGGCACAACTGTGATTACTCTCTTCTTCACTTTGTTCAACTCTGCTCAGGACTCATTTTCTCAATGAGGGCTACCCTGCTTTGTTTTTCAAAAAATGTAACCAAGTTATGGTTAGATCTAAAATGTCTCCTGAAAGCCTTGTGTTCAGAAGTGGGGCTTTTGGAAGCTGATTGAATTATAGCAGTGCTATAATCATCAGTGAATTAATCCACTGATGAGTTCATAGCTCAATGTGCTGTTAGCAGGTGGGGCCTGGTTGGAGATAGGTCATTGGTTCTGGGATCCAGAAGGGTATATTCTTGTCCCTGGCCCCTCCTCTCTTCACTCCTTACTTGAAGCCAGAAAACCATGGACTGAACCCTCTAAAACTATAAACCACAATAAATCTCCTCTCCTTTAAGTTGTGGGTATCAGGTATTTTGTACTGGTGATGGAAAAGTGACTAATACAAACTCCCTCCCACTCTCGGTACTTTTAATTTCCTTACATTACTCTATTTTTTAAAAACGTTTTATCTTCTAACACATCATATAGAAAACATAATGATGTTTACTGGTTATCTATATTCTTCCTCCAGAAACAAGTCTTGCAAAAGTAAGGAAAATGTCTATGCGTCATCCCTGATATGCATTATTCCATATATCCAAAAACAGATGGGACCTAATATATGCTCCTCCAAGCTATAAAGTCAACCCAATGTTTGGAGATATTCCTTAGCTCAAGAAATATGCTAAACTTCATAGAACAGGGATGTCAATAGTTACAGACAGCTATATAGCTACAGTCTCAACAATTATAGTATTCTCTAGTACCTTATTTTAATGTTAATGTTTAATGCTCAAACTATGATAATTAAAAATAAGTTAATGGGATGGTTGCTTTGTTCTAGATATAATTATGACAAAAATCTCAAAGGAGACTCATACTACTGAACACAGAACCAATAAATCTCACAATTATATTTAATATTATAGCTATTGTCATTCTCTTATTATTGGTCATGAAAATTTGTTTCATTTTTTTCATAAAATAATATAATACTCATGTGGTTAGTTTTCTAGAAGCTTGAAATATGTAGCAATACATAAAGTAAATTCAATCTACATTTGGGTAGTTGATACCATTAAAATCAGGAAAAAAAGACTAAACTAATATCACAATATAGTAGGTTCCAACTAAAAACAAGGAAAAATCTTCTCTCTGTAGAGGTAATAAGCACTTACTTTATAACTAAGATGATAAATTATCTCATTACTTATAATCTAAGCAGCCCTATTTAATACATTACCATTTCCTAAAGTAGTACTTTTTAACTGAATAGTAAACTTAATTATTCTAACATCTTTCAAGTATATTTACTCATTGTTTTGTACTCTTGTCTTTGTAAGTACTTTCCAAAATAAAAATATTTATTTTTTTTACACCAAATACTTTCATCATTTAAGCAGCAACTCAAAATACATTAGGAATAAGGTAATAAATTAATTTTACTATTAAAACATAAATTTAAAGAAAAATTGATAGTTTACTTAAATAATCCATGGAATGTTTAAACTGTTCATAGTTAATTTTATTCTTATAAAACTCATGAACATGATTCTTCCCTTTCTATCTTATATTACATTCTTAAGAATGCCTGGTAAGTAATGTGATCGGTAAAACAAAAGTCAAGGCAAAAATATCATGTTGACAAATTTATTTAGAGAAAGCATTTTGTAGCCAGGCAAGGTAGCACATGCCTATAATCCCAGCACTCTGGGAAGCTGAGACAGGAGAATCACAAGTTTGAGCCCAGCCTAGGTAACTTAGTGAGTTAGCAAGTTGTCTCAAAATAAAAACTTAAAAAGGGCTGAGAAAGTGGAAAGTCCCTGGTTCAATCACACAAAAAAAGAATGAATGAATGAATGAATGAATAGCATTTTGTTTATGGATTAATCCTAAGGACTCAAATAGAAATATTCTTAAATTTACCAAAAGTATAACTGCTATACTATAATCACATTATTTCAAGATGAAAATAAAAATCTATCAGCCAACAGTGGTGTATCAAGCATTATCATTTATGAGAAATTAGAATAAATCTCTTTTGCTTTCCTAGCCGTCCACCATAGAAAACATAACCACTACTATATCTCATGGCTAAATAAGATTATCATTCAATAAAGGCAAATATGAAAAGCATGAAACAACAACATTCTGTGAACTAATAAATATAGGCCATTAATCATTTGGCTTAGAGATTCTGTTTCAATGACTAGCACTGAAGGTGAGCCCGTGAAGGCAATGGATCAGAGATAAAGTCAGAATCTCTAAACAGTCACGTCCTCAATGAAAAGGTGAGATTTTTTAAATCTTCGCAGAGGCAAACAGAAACGATCTATTTCAGCCTTGCATCCACTTGAACGAAAAAAATCTGTTCCCTCTGGGAACTTTTTGCAAGAACTAAACATCATGCATTTGGGGAAGCATGAATTTTCTTTACAATGTCCAAAGTTGGTAGGGCCCAAGAAACACACTTTGTCTCAGGAGCAGGGGGAGGCAAAGGAAGGGCCAAGACCTACCACATGTTTTTGTAAAAGTTTTATTGAAATGTAGTCAAGTCCATTTGCTTATTATGTGTAGTTGCTTTCACACTATTTTCATACTATAACAGAGCTAATTAATTGTGACAGAAATGGTATGACTCACAAGGCCCTTTGTAAAAAAATTTTGTGTAGCCTTAGTATAAGACAATGATATGATGTCATTTGTGTTTAAAACAAAACAAATTTAATTAAAACAGCAGAAACAGTAGCCTGTAAATAGGAGGTTGAATAATCAAAGCATTAAAAAATTGATTAGCTTTAGACTTAGTTAAGAATTCACTTTTAGGGCGGGGGATTTAGCTCAGTGGTTCCGCTGCCTGCCTTGCAAGCACAAGGTCCCGAGTTCGATCCCCGTTACAAAAAAAAAAAAGAATTCACATTTAGGGCTGTGGATTTAGTACCACACCTGCCTGGCAAGCTCAAGGGCCTGAGTTTGATCCCCAGTACCGGGGTGGGGGTGTGGGGGGGATTCACTTGTAAACCTCAAAATCAAATCCCACATTTCAAGTACAAGCATGGAAAAAGTTTAATTGTGAATCTTCACATTGTCCTTAGGGAACCCATATAAAGCAAAAGGAAAACATGGGGGAGGTGGGTGCATTAAAAAAAATTGTATATCCACAGAAACTAGGAGCATGTAAAAAAAAATCCTGATTAAGTGCAAATGTGTAAAAAGCAAGTGAAACCAAGAAAACCAGATAAAGAAAACTATAACAATGCAGAAAGGGACATGAGAAATAAGGAACTAACAGTGGCAGGTCTCAAAAATTACCAAATTCATTCCAATGATAAAGGTTGAGGGAGCCAAATATCCAAAGAGTTATAATTAAAAACCAAAGTAAAGGCCGGGGATTTAGCTAAATGGTTCCGCCACCTGCCTCACAAGTGCAAGGTTCCAAGTTCGATCCCTGGTACTAAAAAAGAAAAAAAAAAGCAAAAGAAAACACAGTGATTTAAAAGAAACATAAACATGTACAGAATATACAAAAAAAAAAATAGGTGGAAATCACAAAGCAAAATCCAACTCTCTCCCAGTTCGCAATAGATAAATTTTTTAAAGTAATTCTGAAACTCTAAATAGTAATGATAATAAAAGAATGGGAAAGGTATACCAAGAAAAGACTATTGAGGGGCATAATCAGATGAGCTAGAATCCAGATTATCAAACATTAAACAAGCAAATCACTTTGCAACATTAAATATAAAATACACAATAACAAAATAGTTAATATCCACAACAGCAATGTCCATAAAGCATTAATTCCAGAATATACAAGAATAGGCAGGAACAGACCACCCCTTTATGATTTTAACTCATCTTTCAGAGAAAGAGATCAAGTACAAAAAAGTACAAGACCTAAACAATACAAATAATAAATTAGATTATGTGTATACATATTTGTATATATGTTAATCTTTATTGGGTATATGTATTTAATCCCATGATATTAAAGGTTGTAGTTTCTTTTCTAATACCTATGCAATATTTATGAAAATTAAGCAACAAAGGAAATTTCAGTAAATTTTTTAAAAGCAGAAATACCTACAACATTCCTTGAACCCTATAATAAAACCAAAACTTAATAACAAAATAAACAAAAAAAAGTACTTCTACATAGAAAATTTATAATCTGTATTTAACTCTTAGATCTATGGGAAAAATCAGAATAACTCAACCATGTTTGTTTCTGTGATGTAAGCTTATGATCGCAATAATGTTTGCAAGCAAGCTTATTCAATGAAGGATTGTTTACTAACCATTGCACTTCAACATGTTCTCATCAACAGAAATTCTCTTTTGATTACTTGTAGATTACTTCTATTTTCTCAGTAAATAAAATCATCAGCTGAAAGTGATGATAGAGAAGGAAGTGCTGGAAATTTGAGAAAAAAGGAAAATGTATGAAATATTTAGGAAGCATTGGAAGACAGACCAAGCTTGACTTACAGGAGTTCCAGACATCATTGAGGGTCAATTTGAGATTGGTGATTATGAATTAAAGCTGGGAAAGAAGCACAGACAAAAGACAATGAAAGACAGTGGGAAGTGATAAGAGGCTCAATGGCTAACAGCAGTGGAAAAGTCAAAGAACTGTCATAGTGTGAGTATTAGTGTAAGCTGAAAATATCAATGGAGAATAACATTCAGTACTTGAAACAGACATTACAGGACTCATTGCTGGTACTGGAATGACAAGATCAACAATATGGTAATGAAAATGAATAGATCACATAGGATGGAAAACAAGATCTTTGGTAGAGAAATCAAGAAATTAAGAGACCAAGTATTAGAAGAAGCATTTATGTGGATATTTAAATCATAAAAAGAGTTGACTGATATATGCTAGACAGAATGACAGTAAGCCAGGAGCTAAATTATTCAAAAAGTACAACAGTAAAATGAGAAGGAAAAGATAAGCACAAGACAGTAAGGTAATAAGAGGTAGGATCTGACAATATAAGATTCAAATTGAAGTGGAACTTCACATAGGAGGAGGAGCTAAGAAGAGATGGGGAAAGACAATAGAGAGTAAGCAGGAGATCTATCCCACTTTCAACCCAGCTCCATCAAGGATGTGGAAATGAAAACGGTCATCCCTTCAAAGGACTATAGAAGAACGGTGAAGGAGAGTCTTTCTCTAAGTACACATACACTCTTCCGTTGTTACTAATGATAATCTGAAATGAACTTTCTCCCCAAGACTGTGCAAGGACTCTAAACAGATACACACAGATGAACACACAAGAGCCAAGAGCTTGAGTTCAAAACATTGAAAGAGCCAAAAATGGAATACGTTCTTGACTTTAAATAGCAATCGTAGGGCACACATTTTCAGACAAATCAAAAACAATAAAAACATTTTCACTGCTTGAAAATGTCATCAAGAATGCAAAAAATAAAGTGCCATAAAAACAACAAAAAATATTAAGTGTAGTACATAAATTCATATGAAGATTATCCTAGTCATCTTCACACACCAGGTAATAATAGCTTTTAGAGGTCAACAGACTATTCTTGGTAAGCTTACTTTAAGGAATAAAATATACAGCAATAGCAAAGATATAGCAATAACTCAGAAATAGAATGCTGAAAAATGAAAAATCTTGAAATCATGGAACATTTATTAAAGAGATTATGTTACGTTCAGGTCTTGGTTCATAAGTAAAATCTAAGGAAATAGCACCATCTATTGAAATTTCTCATACTTAAAAATATTTTCAAATTTTGGAAAATGAGACTAGTATGCAACATTCCCCCTCATTTGGCCAAGAGAATAAATTTAATTATTAAAGAATAAAATCTAATGTAATCAAAAACCCTTACATTAAACAGCATTAATTATTGGCTTATAATTCCAATCTCAAATAACTCAGCATTTTGACTAAATTCATAAGATTTTATTAAAAATAAAAACATTCTCAACCAATAAAGAAATTACATTCTTAAGAAACTCACAGATATGGTATTCCTGTATGCTGCTCGTATAACCATATACTGCAGAATATCCAAATATTATGATCATGACAACATCTCTACTATCCAATTCCATAATATGTGCTGAATGTCCTTCCACAGCACACTGCTGACCATGTCCAAGAACAGTAGGAGTTTTTGTACTCCATGACTGACTGTGTATGTTAAAAACCCATAATTCATCTGTAACATTGCCGTAATTTGTTTCAATTCTGCCTCCATACATAAAGATGTTTTCCTGTAAATTAAACACACACACACAAACATATATATATGTAAAAAAGGCATTTCTCAGCAGTACATATTAATTTAAACCTAAAGCTTTATTTAAACATTAGATTTTAATAACTGCTCACAACATTCACAATACATAGTTCTTATCTGAAAACTCAAATAGAGAACACACAAAAAATGATTAATGTTTTATGTACAGGAGGTCATCTATACTTTCAAAAAGTTACATTAAGATATTTTAAATAATTAAATTATATCAACTAAATACACTTTAATTATTCTATATGAAGAGACCACTGAAATAATGTTAAAATTAAAAATGCAATATGCTAATTAAAATTTTAAAACTTAAGGGTACAGTAGTTCTACAAGTAACAAAATTTACTGCTTCCATAAAACAGGAAAGTAACACACTAAGTTGCTGATTAACATTACTCATAGTCTTCAATATTTGAATAATCTGAGCCCCAAGTCATTACATTTGAAGTTTATTGTCTATTTGCTGCTTGTGCTATTCTCAATTATTCATCAAGCATTACTCATTCAGCGACCACATTTGTGCATAATGTAGAATACATTTTTTATTAGTACATGCCTGCAGTACACGACGTTCACATTCATCTAAAGGAGCATGTACACGTACTAAACATATCTTAATTCTTTTTATTTCCCTTCCCCTTACCATTCTCTTCCCTCCATCTCTAGATTCCCTCCCTCCCTTTACATTTTTTAGTACATGTTTCCAACATATAATGATTACATTCATTATGGGTAATTGGTACATTTATATGACTCATCTTAAATACTTTTATATCCCCTTGCCCTCTCTCCATTTACCCCTCAGATTCTTGATTCCTTTCCATTTGCAAAAGGTCTATATCCCTGTTTTCTTTTTATCAATCCTTTATTTTCCTTACTTGTACTTTGGGTTGCTCACATCAGAGAAATCATATGGTATCTGTTTGTATATCTGATTTATTTCACTTAATGTTCTGTTCTCAAGATGCAACCATTTTCCTACAAATGTCTCAAATTTATCATTATAGCTAAGTAGTATTCTATTATATGTATACACACCACATTTTCTTTTTTTTTTCATCCATTAAGTTTATTGGTACATTTTAGGTATACAATATAATGACATTCATCATTGGAAAGTTGCATCTTTACATAATCCATCTTAGTTCTTATTTTTTCCCCATCCCCCTGCCCTCCCTTTAACCCCTCTACCCCTCCCTATTTACAAAGACATTGTTTCAATTTTTTTCTTTTCTCATATTTTTTCCTTTCTCTTCTTTCCTTTCCCCTACCCTTCCCAATTCCCCTACCCATTTAGACCTTTTCTTCCTATTTCACATTATCAATTATTCATTTTGATCCTTATTTACACTATCAGTTTCTCACACTAGAGAAACTATTCAGTATTTACACGTGTGTCCTATTTATTTCACTTAAGAGTATGTCCTCAATGTGCATCCATTTAGCTATGAATGACTCTAGTTTCCTGTTCGTTATGGCTTAGTACTCCATTTTATAAAAAAACCATATCTTCATTATCCAGTCTCCAGTAGATGGGCAATTGGGCTGTTTTCAAGCTTTAGCTATTACAAACTGTGCCACTATAAACATGAGTGCATATATATCGCTGTGGTATGATGCTTTTAATTCTTTTTTGTTGTTGTTTGTTTTTGGTACCGGGGATCATGCTCCAGACCTTGCACTTGCAAGGCAGGCGGCAGAACCACTGAGCTAAATTCCTGGCCTGATGCTTTTAATTCTTTTGGGAAGATACTCAGCAGAGGAATAGCTGGGTCAAATGGGACCTCTAATCCTAATTTTTTGAGGTATCTCCATATTCATTTCCCCAGTGGTTAACCAGTCTGCACTCCCACCAACACTGGAGAAGGGTTCCTTTCTTCCCACAACCCTGCCAGAATTTGTTACTGATTGACTTCTTGATAGTAGCCATTCTTTCTGGGGTGAGGTAGAATCTCAGTGTTGTTTTCATCTGTGTCTCTCAAATGACAAGTGATGCTGAATGCTTTTTGTATGTTTATTTGCTGCTTTTACTTCTTTGAGAAATGTCTGTTCCTTTCAGATGCCCATTTTTGAATTGGGTCTTTGTATTTGGGGGGTCTGATTTTTTTAAGTTCTTTATATATTCTAGATAGTAGTCCTTTGTCTGAAGAACGAACAGCTGGTAAAATTTTTTCTCACATTGTAGTTTGTCTCTTAGCTCTGTTGGTGGTTTCTCTTAAGAGTACAGAAGCTTTTAATAAGATGAGATCCCAGTTGTTGATTCTTTGTGCCAGTTCCCGTGCTACTGAGGTTCTGTTCATAACGTCTTTTCCTATGCCAATGTCTTCAAGAGTTCTACCTAACTTATCTTCCAGCAAGTTTGGTGTTTCTGTTTTAATATTTAGATCTTTAATCCACTTTGATTTTAGTTTAATGCATGGTGAAAGATAAAGGTCTAGTTTGAAATCCAACACCATTTATTAAAGAGGCTATCTTTCCTCCAGTGAGGATGGTTGGCTCCTTTGTCAAAGATGAGGCAGCTGAGTATGTCTGGAGTTGTTTCTGCATCTTCTAATCTATTCCACTGATCCTCAGGTCTGATTTTTTGCTGGTACCATGCTGTTTTTATGATAGTGGCTTTGTAGTATAGTTTCAAGTTGGGGGTTGTAACACCCCCTGCCATGTCTCTGTTCCCATGTCTCTGTTGCTTTTGCTATTCTGGGTCTCTCCTGGTTCCAAATGAATTTTTGGATTGTTTTCTCTAGTTCTGTGAAATATACTGTTGGGATTTCAATCAGGATTGCATTGAATCTATATAGCAGTTTTGGAAGGATGGCCATTTTCACTATATTGGTTCTTCCTACCCAGAAACAAGGGATGTCTTTCCATTTTCTTATATCTTCTTTGATCTCTTTTTTCAGAGTGCTGCAGTCTTCGATGTAGAGGTCTTTTGTTTCCTTTGTTAGATTGATTCCTAGATATTTCATTTTTTTGGATGCTACTGTGAAAGGAATTGTTTCCCTAATTTCTCTCTCAGTGAGTCTGTTATTTGTGTACAAGAAGGCTATTGATTTTTGAGTGTTGACGTTGTATCCAGCTACTCTACTGAATTTGTCAATTTAGTCTAGAAGTCTTTTGGTGGAGTTTTTTGGGTCTTCTATGTAGAGTATCATATCACCAGGAAATGACAGTTTAACTTTTTCCTTTCCTATCTTCATTCCTTTTATTTTTTCTCTTGTCTAATTGCTGTGGTTAATGTTTCCAAAACTATTTTGAAGTGGTAATAGTGGACATCTTTGTCTTGTTCCTGATGTATAGATGCCACATTTTCTTTATCCATTTGTCTGTTGACAGACATACAGGCTGCTTCCAAGATTTAGGTATCATGAATTGTGCCGCTATAATTATTGGTATGCATGTATCACTATAATATGATGTCTTTAACTCTTTTGGGGAGACACCTAGAAAGGGAATAGCTGGGTCAAATAGAATTTCTAGTTTTAGTTTTTTGTGAAATCTCCATACTGATTTCCATAATGGTTATAAATTCTTACCAGTAATATAAAAGTGCTCCTGTCTGACCATAGTCTTGCCAGAATTTGTTATTATTTGAGTTCTTGATGATGGCCATTCTTTCTGGAACAAGATGAAATTTCAGTGTTGTTTTAATTTGCATTTTTCTAATGGTTGGCAAAGTTGAACCATTTTTCATGTACTTACTGGCCATTTGTATTTGTTCTTCTGAAAATCATCTATTCATTTTAGTTGCCCATTTCTTGACTGGGTCTTTTATTTTGGGAGGTCTAGTTTTATTGTGTCCTTTGTATATTCTAGATATCAGTCCTCTGTCCATGGTGTAGCTGACAAAAATTTTTTTCCCATTCTGTAAGTTGTCTTTTCACTCTGCTGGTTGTTTCCTTTGCTATGCAGAAGCCTTTTAATTTGACATAATCCCATCTGTTGACTTTCATTGTTATTTCTTTTGCAATTGGAATTCAGTTAAGAAATTCTTGCCTATACCTATGACTTCAAGAGTTCTGCCTATTTTATCTACCCATAGGTTAAGTGTTTCTGTTTCAATATTTAAATCTATGACCCAGTTTGATTTTAGTTTAGTACATGATGAGAGATACAGGTCTAGCTTAAAACTTCTGCATGTGGATAGCCAGTTTTCCCAATACCATTTGCTAAAAAGGCTATCTTCCCTTAAATATATGTTTTTGACCCCTCTAGCAAAGATCAGGGGCCTAAATATGTCCGGAGTTGTTTCTGTATCTTCTATTCTATTCCACTGAAACATGTTTGTTTTAGTGCCAATACCATCCTGGTTTTTTTTAATCACTGGACTGAATGCCTTTCCCTGAGACGAGGAATAACATAAGGATGCCCATTTTTGCCACTTCTTTTTACATTGTGCCAGAGGTTCTAGCTAGGGCAAATAGGCAAAGACTAACAAAGGCATCCAGACTGAAACTAGAATGAAAGAACTAAAATTCCTATTTGCAGATGACATGAATATATATACAGTAGTCTAAGAAATTAAAAAAAGCACTAGCAAACAAATTCAGCTATATTACAGGATCAGTGTAAAAAATAAATTGTATTTCTATACATTTGCAATGAAAAATCCAAAAATGAAATTAGGAAAACAATTCTGATAACAGTATCAAAAAGAAAAAATAGAATAACGTTAACAAAAGAAGTTCAAAACTCTAAAAGTATAAAACATTGTTCTATGAAATTTTAAAAGTGCAAAATAAATGGATGTTTAAGGGTCAGAAGACTTAATATTAAGATGACAATATTCTCCAAATCTGTCTAAAGATTCAACACAATCCCTATCAGAGTCCCAGTTGCATTCTTTGTAGACACTGACAAACTGATTCTAAAATCCATGTAGAATATCAAGAGATGAATAACATCAAGATAACCCTGTAAAAGAACAAAGCTGGAAGACACACACTTCTTGAAAACTACCAGAAAGCAAAAGTAATTCAGATAATGAAGTACAAACACAAATCAGTGGAACAAAAATAACAGTCCAGAAATAAACCAATACATCTATGGCTGACTATTTTTGATAGGATGCCAAGACCATGCAAACTGCAAAGAATTATCTCTTCAACAAATGATGCTAAGAAAAGTGGATAGCAGCATCCACAAGAATGAAGCTCACCCTTATTACACTTCATAAACAAACTTAACTCAAAATACATGAAAGAATTAAATATAAGAGTCAAAACTACAAAACTCTCAAAGAAAAAAAGGTGTTCATCTTTGTGATTTGGGAATTGGCAATGGATTATTAGATATAAGAAAACCACAAGCAACAAAAAAAGATAAATTAGTCTTCATCAAAAGAAAACAAAACAAAAAACCTTGCATCTCAAAACACACTATCAAGAAAATGAAAACAACCCAAAGAATGGGATAAAATATTTGCAAACCATGTATCTGTTCAGGCGCTTGAATCTAGAATATACAAAGACTGCGTACAATTCAATAATATTCTTTTGCTTTGTTTGTTTTATGTTTTGGTACCAGGGACTGAACTCAGGACCTTGCGCTAGCAAGGCAGGCACCAGAACCACTGAGCTAAATCCCCGGCTGCAGTTCAATAATAAAAAGACAATCTAATACTATAATGGGAAAAGAACTTAAACAGACATTTCTCCAAAAGCAATATACAAATAACTACATAAAAAGATGTTCAGTAACATTAGTTAACAGGGAAATACAAATCAAACCTTAACGAGATACCACTTTACACTACCTGGAGATTTAATCAAAAAAACAGACACTAACAAGCACTGGCGAGGATGTATAGATATCGGTACCTTCATACATGACCATTGGGAATGGAAAATGGTACAGCCACTTCTAAAAACAGTCTGATAATTCTTCAAAATATTAAATATGAAGTTAAAATTTGACCCAGGAATTCCGTTCCTATGTCATGTATATAATCCAGATGTCTACACAAAACTTATACATACATTACATGTTCACAGCAGCATTATTCTTTTTTTTTTTGGTACCGGGGATCAAACTAGGGACCTTGCACTTGTGAGGCAGGCAGCAGAACCACTGTGCTAAATCCCTGGGCCAGAAGCATTACTCTTTTTTATTTTATATTTTTTTCTTTTTTTGGGTACCAGGGATCAAACTCAGGTCCTTGCACTTGCGCAGCAGGCAGTGAAACCACCGAGCTAAATCCCCGGCCCCAGGAACATTATTCTTAATAGCCAAAAGGTAAAAGAAACCCAAATGTCCATCAGCTGATGATAAAAAATGTGGTATATCCATACAATGGGATATTAATCAGCCAAAAAAAAGAAATGAGACACCAATACATGTTACAACACAGACAGACCTGTAAAATATTAAGCTAAGTGAAATACGTCAATCAGTCACTGAATATATGATTTGATTTGTATAAAATGCCAAGAATAGATAAATCAATAGAAACAGAAAATATATTTGTAATTGCCTAAGGCAGGGAGCATGAAGAGGTTTAGAAAGATAATTAAAAGAACACAAGCTAGCTAGACATGCTTGCACATGCCTGTAATCCCACTACTTTGGGATGCTGAGGCAGGAGGATCATAAGTTCCAGCCCAGCCTGAGTAAGCTAGCTGCTTAGCAAGACCCTGTCACAAAATAAAAATTTTAAAAGGGCTGAGGATGTTACAAGTTGCTTTCTGAAGAGATGAAAATGTTCAAAAATTGATTACACAACTATGATGAGACCTTACAAAAATCTGCAAGAGACACAGCTCTGTCAATATACTAAAAGCACTGAATTGTGTAATTTTTAAAAAGTGAATTACATGGCTATCAATTATATCTCAAGCTGCTACAAAAAAGAAATAACACAAAAAACTAAAACTAAAACAAGATAAAGAAATATACATATGTATATTTACTAATCACTCATATGAAACATGAAGTGTTAAGAGATCTCGAATAGCCAGAATAGTCTTGGAAAAACAAACAAACAAAACAAAAGTTGGGGGCCCAGCACTGAGGAGCCTTCCAGGTCACCTTACCACTAAACCCAGCGCGGAGGAGGTGAGCCACGTGCAGGTGCCAGCAGAACACCGCCCCACCCCCACCCCCTGGCTGAAATGAGAAGACACATAAACAAATTTCAAAACCAGACTTCCAAATCACCTACAGCAACCCCAAAGAGAAAGGAGATGGAACACTGTGATACTCAACCACCTGGACTCCCTGAGCTGGCAACAAAAGAGGATATGGAAACAATGAAATCAGAAATAATTTCTCACATAACAGCAGAGATTGTGCCCATAGTGCAAGACATGATTAATAAATCTAAACAGGACAGATAAAAAAAAATACAGGATCTGAGGAACATGATGGAATTCCAACATAGGAAACAAATAGAATCCATAAAACAGATGGAAACAGATTTCTGGGAGACTAAAAACTCTACTGAAAGTCTACACAGCAGAATAAAACCAATGTGAGGACAGAATTTCAGATACAGAAGATAAGACTGCAATTAGTGACCAGGAAGAGAAAAATTTCTTTAAAATAGTAAGGAACCACAAGAAATCAATCCAATAACTGCTAGACGATTCAAAGAAGAGTAACATAAGACTGATCAGAGTCAATGAAGAAACAGGAGACAGTGCAGACATGAAAAAATGTTCACAAAAGTGATGGCAGAAAACTTCCCAAGCAGGGGAAAAGAACGTGACATAGAGATTAGTGAGGCATACAGGACTCCAACTAGGCTTGATCAAAAAAAAAAATCTACACATAGGCAAATAATAGTTAAGATTCCAGAAGCCCAACAGAAGAACAAAATTCTACAAGCAGTTAGAGAAAAGAAACAAATCACAGGGCTGGGGATTTAGCTCAGTGGTTGCTCTGCCTGCTTTGCAAGCTCAAGGTCCTGAGTTCAATCCCCGGTACCAAAAAAAAAAAAAAAAAGAAAAGAAACAAATCACTTAGAAAGGAAAATCCATCAGAATCACAGCAGACTTCTCAACACAAACCATCAAGGCAAGAAGAACTTGGAGTGATGTATTTCAAGCCCTAAAGGAAAACAGCCTCTAACCCAGATTGATGTACCCTGCAAAACTATCTTGCAAAATTAATGGAGAAATAAGGTACCTTCACAACAAAGAGCAACTGAGTAGCTTCATGAATGCCAAACCAGCACTCCAAAAAATTTTAGACAATATCCTAGGAAAAGACAACAAGAATCACAAGCCCAGAAAGCCCTGTAGAATTAATCCATTGGATGCGACAAGAAATTAAATGCAAAGGGGGAGAATCCAACAAAAAGAAAAAGTCATGACAATGATAAGTCAATATGTATCACTTATAACCATCAATGTTAATTGTCTCAATTCACCAATCAAAAGAAACACACTGGCAGAATGGGTCAAGAAGCAAGATCCAAAAATATGCTGCATACAAGAAACACACTTAATTCAAAAAGAAACTCATAGACTGAAAGTTAAAGGGTGAAAAACAATACTCCATGCAACAGGAACCTGAAAAAAAGCAGGAGTAGCTATCCTCTTTGCAGATCAAATGGATTTCAAACCAACATTGATTAAGAAAGACAAAGGACACTACATCCTTACAAAGGGAACGATGCAAGAGGAAGAGATGACAATCATAAACATATATGCACCAAACACTATTGCGTCCAACTATATAAAACACATACTAATGGACATGAAAAATCAAATAAGCACTAATAAAATAGTAGTGTGAGACCTCAAGACCCCACTGTCACAAATAGATAGATCAACTAGACAAAAAATGAGCAACGAAATACTAGAACTCAAACAAACTCTTGAACAAATGAACTTAACAGATGTTTACAGTGTTCCAACACACAAAATCAGAATACACATTCTTTTCAGCTGCACATGGGTTGTTCTCCAAGACAGACCACATACTCGCTCATAGAACATGTTTAAGTAAGTGCAAAGGAACTGAAGCTATCCCCTGTAATTATCAGATCATAGTGTGTGATGAAATTGGAGATCAATAGCAAAAGAAACCACAAGAATTTCATACACGCATGGAAATTGAACAACACACTTCTAAATAACCAATGGGTCACAGAGGAAATTAAAGAAGAAATTGGACAGTTCCTTCAATTAAATGACAATGACAATACAACATACCAGAATCTATGGACACAATGAAAGCAGTCTTATGAGGGAAATTCATAGCAGTGACTACTCATATTAGGAAAATAGAGCAAGCCCAATTAAATAACCTGATGCTGAACCTCAAGCTTCTAGAAAAAGAAGAGCAGGACAAACCTAAAGCTCATACAAGGGAGGAAATTATAAAGACCAAAGCAGAAATCAATGCAATGGAGACTAAGAGAATGATACAAAAAGTCAATGAAGCCAAGAGTCGGTTCTTCAAAAAAATAAACAAAATTGACAAATCCTTAGCCAACCTTATCAGAAAAAGGAAAGAAAAGGCCCAAATACAAGCATTGAGGAATGAAAAGAATGAAATTACAACAGACCCAGCAGAAATCCAGAGAATCATCAATAACTACTGTGAGAACCTATATGCCAATAAGGTGGAAAACACTGAAGAAATGGACAGATTTCTAGATACATATGAATTACCAAAATTAAAGGAAGAAGACCTAAAAATTATAAACAACCCAATATCAATCAGCGAAATTGAAAATGTAATTAAAAACTTACCAATGAAGAAAAGCCCAGGTCCTGATGGCTTCACTGCTGAATTCTACAAGACATTTAGAGAGGAACTACAGCCACTACTGTTTAAACTCTTCAATAAAATTGAAAGGGAAGCAATACTCCCGTATTCATTCCTGGAAACCAGCATCACTTTGATCCCCAAACCAGAGAAAGACCCAACTGAAAAAGAGAACTATAGGCCAATCTCACTAATGAACACAGATGCAAATATAATTAATAAGATACCGGCAAATAGAATGCAGAAGATCATCAAGAAGATCATACACCTTGACCAAGTGTGATTCATCCCAGGGATGCCGGGATGGTTCAACATATGCAAATCAATAAATGGAATACATTATGTCAATAGAGCCAAGGACAAAAACCATATGATCATCTCAATAGATGCAGAAAAAGCATTCAATAAAATCCAACACACATTTATGATTTTTAAAATCCTACAAAAAATTGGAATAAACAGTCTCTACTTCAATCTGATAAAAGCCATCCATGAAAAACCAACAGCGAATATCATGCTAAATGGTCAAAAACTGAAATCCTTCACGCTAAAATCAGGAACAAGACAAGGATGTCCACTATCACCACTCTTGTTTAATATAGTTTTGGAAACATTAACCATAGCAATTGGACAAGGGAAAGAAATAAAAGGAATAAAGATAGGAAATGAAGAAGTCAAACTGTCATTATTTGCAGATGACATGATACTCTATATAGAAGACCCCAAGAACTCCACCAAAAGTCTTCTAGACTTAGTAACCAAATTCAGTCAAGTAGCTGGATACAAGGTCAACACACAAAAATCAATAGCTTTCCTCTACACAAACAGACTCACTGAGAGAGAACTAGGCCAAGCAATTCCTTTTACAATAGCATCCAAAACACTGAAATACCTAGGAATCAACCTAACAAAAGAAATAAAAGACCTCTTCTCTGAAAACTATAGCACTCTGAAAAGAGAGATTGAAGACGATACCAGAAAATGAAAAGACAACCCTTGCTCCTGGGTAGGAAGGTTCAACATAGTGAAAATGGCCATACTTTCAAAACTGCTACATAGATTCAATGCAATCCCAATTGAAATCCCAGCAGCATACTTCATGGACCTTGAGAAAACAATCCAAAAATTCATTTGGAACAAGAAGAGACCCAGAATAGCAAAAGCAATTCTAGGCAACAGAGACATGGCAGGGGATATTACAACCCACAACTTGAAACTATACCACAAAGCTACTGTGATAAAAACAGCACAGTACCTGCAAAGAAACAGACCTGAGTACCAGTGGAACAGATTAGAAGATGCAGAAACAATGCCAGACACACTCAGCCACCTCATCTTTGACAAAGGAGCCAAACACCCTCACTGGAGGAAAGACAGCCTCTTTAATAAATGGTGCCGGAGAAACTGGGTTTCAACTTGCCAAAGACTAAAACTAGACCTATATCTCTCATCATGCACTCAACTAAAATCAAAATGGATTAAAGATCTAAATATTAAAATAGAAATGCTGAACTGGCTGGAACAGAGGTTAGTTAGAACTCTTGAAGGCACTGATGTAGGAAAAGATTTTATGAACAAAACCTCAGTTGCCCATGAACTAGCACAAACAAGCAACAAGTGGGATCTCTTCTTACTAAAAAGCTTCTGCACAGCAAGAGAAACCACCAACAGAGTGAAGAGACAACCCTCAATGTGGGAAAAAATCTTCACCTGCTGTTCCTCAGACAAAGGTCTACTATCTAGAATCTATAAAGAACTTAAAAAAAATCAGACCTCCCAAATTTAAAGACCCAGTCCGAAAATGGGCATCTGAAATGAACAGACATTTCTCAGACAAAGAAGTAGAAATAGCAAATAAATACATGAAAAAATGTTCCACATCACTGGTCATTCAAGAAATGCAAATGAAAACAAGGCTGAGGTTCCACCTCACTCCAGAAAGAATGGCTGCTATCATGAAATCAACCAGTAACAAATGCTGGTGGGACTGTGGGGAAAGAGGAACACTGCTCAACTGCTGGTGGAAGTGCAGACTGGTGCAACCACTGTGGAAATCAGCATGGAGATACCTCAAAGAACTAGGACTGGAAGTCCCATTTGACCCACTTATTCCCCTGCTGGGTATCTTCCCCAAAGAATTAAAAGAATCATACCACAGTGATATATGTGCACCCATGTTCATAGCAACACAGCTTGTAATAGCCAAAACTTGGAAACAGCCCAAATGCCCATCAACTGGAAACTGGATAAAGAAAATGTGTTTTTTTATAAAATGGAGTACTACTCAGCCATAAAAAAGAGAAATTAAGAGACATTTATAGCTAAATGGATGCACATTGAGGTGATACTCTTAAGTGAAATAAATAGGACACACATGTGTAAATACCGACTAGTTTCTCTAGTGTGAGAAACTGAAAGTGTAAATAAGGACTAAAAGGTATAATAGGTAATGTGAAATAGGAAGAAAAGGGGCAAAGGGGAAGGGGTAGTAGGAGGGGTAGGGGAAAGGAAAGAAGGAAATAGGATATGAGAAAATGAAAAAATGGAAACAAAATCTTTGTAAATAGGGAGGGATGGAGATGTTAAAAGGAGGGCAGGGGAATGATGAAAAAATAAGAACCAAGTGAGATTATGTAAAGGTGTAAATATCCAAGGATGAATGTCATTATATTGTATACCTAAAATGTACCAATAAAATTAATTTTTAAAAAAAGAACTGTTGCTTAATAAAAACATAGGCTAATTCAAAAATGGCAAAAGGCTTGAACAGCTATTTCTCAAAAGAAGATATACCAGTGGCCAATAAGTACTTAAAACTATACAACACTAATCACTAGATAAATTCAAATCAAAATCACAAAGAGATAATACTTCACACACATTAGACCTATTGTTGGAAAGCAAAAACACAAAACATTAAGTGTTGGCAAGGCTGTGAACAAACTGGAACCCATGTGTGCTGCTGGCAGGGATATAAAATAGCGCAGCCACTGTGGAAAAACAGTATGGAAGTTCCTCAAAGCATTAAACAGATTTACATATGATCCAGCAATTCAACTCTCGAGTATACACCCAGAAGAACTGAAAGAATCAAACCAGTAGCTGTACACACTTTTCATAGAAACATTATTTACAATGGCCAAAAGGGGATGCAATGTAAGTGTCCATCAACAAATGGATGGATTTGCAAAAATGGTATATACATATAATTTAATATTATTCAGCCTCAAAAAGGAAGGGAATTCTCTTTTTTTTGTACCCGGGATTGAACTCAGGACCTTGCACTTGCAAGGCAGGTACAGTGCCGCTGAGCTAAATCCCCAGCCCTGGGAATTCTTGACACATACTACAGTCAGGATGAATCTTTTTTTTTTTTCAAGATGAATTTTGAAACCATTATACTAAGGGAAGCAAGCCAGTCACAAAGACAAATCCTGCAGGATTCCATTCATTTGATGTACCTAGAGTAGTCAAATTCAGAGACAGAAAGCAGATTGATAAGTTTCCAAGAATTAAGGAAGGGAAAAATGAAAATTTTGCTTCAGTTTTGCAAGATGAAAATAGTTCT
Organism: Heterocephalus glaber; assembly: GCF_053883595.1. Taxonomy (NCBI): domain Eukaryota; kingdom Metazoa; phylum Chordata; class Mammalia; order Rodentia; family Bathyergidae; genus Heterocephalus; species Heterocephalus glaber. The sequence continues at coordinate 69,113,609 of NW_028258320.1, forward strand.
GGAAATGACGATGATGGTTGCACAATGTGACTGCCAGTGAACTGTACACTTAAAAATAGTTAAAACAGTAAATTCCAAGGGCTGGGGATTTAGCTCAGTGGTGCTGCTGCCTGCCTTGCAACCACAAGGTCCCGAGTTCAATCCTTGGTACCAAAAAAAAGTAAATTCTATGTTATGTGTAATTAACATAATTTTTAAAAAGTGACTAATGACTAGATTTAAACTGACAAAAAGTCACACTCTCTTTATTTACATGTCTAAAGGGCAATTGTACTACAACCCACTAAACCCACTCTTGATAAAATAGCTCATATATCTCATTATTGTGATTCATAATTATTTATTGTTCTCATTAAGTGTTTGAAAGAAATCTGAGATTTAGTAATTTCCCTCTAAGGTAAACTCTTTAAAAAAAACTGACGAAAATTACAAAAGCAGAAGTCATACCTGATACAAAGCAAGAGAATGTCCATATCTTTGGAGAGGTCCTCTCGATAGAGTTCCTACATTCCATATACTGCTTTCTAAATTATAACTAAAAGCAAGAAAAGAACTTCATAAGCTAAGATTCATTTTCTTAATTTCATATGCTTTTCTTCTTGTATACAAATTCTCACTAAATTTGAAAAGAATTATAACTAATAAACTAATAATTTCATACACAATATTAGAAAGTTTTACTAAGCATTCAGTCAAGTACCAACTCTAATAAATTAGGATTCAATTCCTTAGTGGATAATTTACATGAACTGGGGTAGGACATTAGTACTAGAATTAATTTGCTTAATTGGCTTCAATCAATTAGTTAACCTAAAAAATAGTGAGCTCCTCTGTATTTTTAAGTTTGAAAAAAACAGCTTTTCTTGGAAATGAATGAAAATTCTTTCCATTTTTACAATAACCATTTGCTTTAAGTATTCATGTTTCTTCTTCACACAATTAGTTTAGCATTATATAAACTAACCAAGAAATATATTATTTCCTGTAAAAAAAATGACTTATTTACTGATAATTTTTTAAATTAAGCAAAATAAGTCCAATAGTATAAAAATAAGTTATTCTTGGATTATGGATACAAAAATAACTAATTTTTTCGACTGGTCTTACATACGAAAACAGAAGTTCTAAAGTATGGATCTCAAATGCTTAGTTAATAGCATTCCAATTGAACTAGCACTATACCCCCAAATCTTAATTTGCTAAAACATATGAGAGTATAAAACCAGGCAAGAAATAGAGTACTAACACAGGAGTATAAATAAGGAGCAAAACAGAGGACAGATTTTAGTAGTAGGAAAAATCTGTTTAAATGGGAAAAGAAATAGGAGACGGGGGAGTGAGGGGGAAGGAAAGGAAAAGAGATTTAAAGAAAAAAGAATCGAAAGATAAAAATGGAAATAGAGCTTTTGTGTATGGGAAGGGAAAGAAGGTTTGGAGGGAGGAGAGGGGAAGGAGGTCAAAAGAACTAAGATGCGTTATACACACGTACAAATCGCCGATGATGAGTGTGATCACTATGTACAGCAAACATGTACTAATAAAAAAAGTTTTTAATAAAACAAGAGTACTATTTTAAGAAGCTCACTATCAATTGTCCTATTTCTCTTTCTTCCTCCAGTTCATTAGGAAAGGTAAGAAACTGCCCCTTCACAAGACATGTGAGTTACCAAAATGGTTTTCAGCATTGCTTAACATTTCCTAGCTTAGAGTTACAAGACAGATGTGTATGATACAGATGACAAAATATAGTCAGAATATAACTTCCACAGACTCACACCACTAAATCTACCTACCTCCCAGGTATCTGCAGCCAACATAATGCTTTCCACCAAGTTACCATAAACTAGGACTCAGTACACTATTTCTGTAAAGGGCCAGACAGGAAATATTTTAGGCTTTGCCAGCCATATTGGTTTCAGTCTTCCTCTTTGTTTCATAACTCATTAAAAAAATACAAACAAAAAAAATTCTTAGTTCTCAGAACCTGGGCCCCAACTCTAGTTTGCTGATGCCTGCTATACATAACCTTTCAGCACTGGATCCCACAGCACTCCAGTAGTCCTCCTGTCTCTATCCTACATCACCATTTTCTGTCTAACTAGATAACTGTCACCAGGACGCAAACATATTTTTTAAAAACTTTTGACCTCACTCCACCTTCAAGCTACTACCCTATTCTTCACTGCCAATTTCTTTATAGTCCCCACCCATACCAATCTTTCCATTATCTTAAACTAACTCTAGTCAGTCTTTTAACCCTACCACTACAGTAAACCTGTTTTTGTTAAGTTCAACTTCCTCTTATTAAATCCATGGCCACTTTTTGGTCTTCATTTCCTTGACATAGTTAATCATCAGCATTTAGTGTTGTTAGCCACCTTTTAATCCTCATATATTCTCTTCCCTTGCCTGTGAAGACACTGCATGCTTTTGGTTTTCCTACCTCACTGGTCACTCCTTTTCAGTCCTTTCCTACTTTCTCCTCTTCTACCCAACATCCTAGTGATACAGTGTCTAAGATTCAGTTTTTGGTCTTCTCCAGCTAAAACTCATTCTAACTCAATCACTGTTTCTACCCTTCCTCTCAACCCCATATATTCTCAACAGAGTGGCCACAGTGACTCTTCTGAAATATTAGTCAAAGCATATTCAAAACCCTCCCTGACTCAAAAGATCTGTAACATCCTACATGATCTGTCTTCCTCCTCTATTATCCCTCTGATTTCATGCTTCCCTTTTATATGTTCTATACAAACAGATGGGCCTCCTTGTTGCTACTTGTATACCTTAAAAACACTCCTACCTTGAGGCATTCACTGGTCTGGCTCTTTTCTGTACCTACAGATTACAGCAGTGCCAATGGCCTGACCTCCTTCGAGTTTCTGCTTAGTCTTTACCTTTCTCATAAATAGCCCTGCTTTGTCGACTGCATTCCTAACTGTGACCCTCTTCTTTCACTCTTTTACTTACACATCCCTGCTTTACCTGCCTATGTATTTACCTATGTATGTATAAATGTGTACATATATAAATTACTTTGGTAAGCATACTCATTTTTTCATTGCCAGTTTTTCTTCACTAACTACAACAAGGAAATTTGTTACACTCACTGATATATCCCAGGTACCAAGGATATAGTAAGTGTTCAAGGCGAGCATGGTGGCACACACCTGTAATCCCAGCCCTTGCAATACCGAGGCAGGAGGATCATTGTGAGTTCAAGGCCCACCTGGGCTACATAATGAGTTCAAAGCCAGCTTGAACTACATAGTGAGACCTTGTCTCAAAAAACAAATACAAATGGGCTGGGGATTTAGCTCAGTGATGCCACTGCCTGCTTTGCAAGTACAATGTCCTGAGTTCGATCCCCGTACCCAAAAAAACCCATAAATAAATAATAGTCATGCCTATGTTGCATGTTAATTTTCACTAATGTTAATGTGTATACATTCCGCAAGATAATTCTCTTTCTAATTTAACCAACATTAATACGGAAAACTTTTGTATTATTTACTGAATGATTATCTTAAAGTGTAACATCTACACTCCAACTAAATTCTACTTTAGGGCTATGGATGTAGCTCAGTGGCAGAGTGCATGGCTAGCATGCATGGGCTCCTTAAAAATAAATTCTACTCCAGAAGATGAATAAAGTGATCAGTGATATTATCATTTCTAAATGCTGTTTAAATATCCTTACCTATATCTGAACTACTTTCAGAATGATGAAAAAATTCTCTAACCTGAGAAAACAATAAATTTACTTCTAATCTGATGGTTCACAGTTTATAATGATATAATCTTAGAAATATAAGTATAAATATGCACTTTATTTATATTTTCTAATGTCATTAATTATCTAATATACATATTCTTTTTCAATAAATCAAAAGCTTAATTTTCACAAAAAACCGAAAGTATTTTATATATACAATTACACCTCGTGCTCGCTTCAGCAGCACATATACAATTACACCTCATTCTGAAAATGTAAAAGGTGACGGGATTTCTTATGCCAAACATAGATATAAACACAGGACTTTATGTAAAGTTAATACTTTCTTACCTAGAATTTATTTATTAAAGCATCCTGGAGAGGTAAGGAAATTTCTACACAAATGTACATACAATGACAAATAATTGATCATGGATAAATTGAGTAGATATTCCCAAATGAATCCCATTTAGCAAACAGATATTATTATAAAAATAACAACTTTTGGGGCCAGGGATTTAGGTCAGTGGTTCCAGTGCCTGCCTTGCAAGCACAAGGTTCCAAGTTCGATCCCCGATACCAAAAAAAACCCAACTTTTTAACACAAGAAAATCGAATTCTAAAAATATAGGCTATGAAGATATGAAAATAAATACTTACTTTAGGACCATTTGAAAAGAACTGTAGTTAAAAGTATATCCACCAATCACCCACATAAATTTCCCATGTAAAACTGCTTTGTGTGAAGCTCGACCTACTGAAGGACTGAAGGGCTTAACATTCGGTAGAATCCAGTAAGACTCGGTAGATGGAACATTCAAAGAGCAGTCAGGACCTATTAAAAAAAGTAAACAACATACTGGATTAAACAAAACCCTTAGATTACAGAAACAAACTGCATGGAATCAAAAATTTAAGAATCTAATGTTCATCTTACTAATAAATGTAACACAAATAATAAACAGTCTAAATGTAACTTGCAAGAAAACAGTAGATACAATGCCAGGGCAGGACAATCATCAGACTTGAATAAATACCATTTTAAAAATTACTTAAATAATGTAAAATTTCAGATAAAAACTTTAGTATCCTACTAGAACATTAAAATTGAAAACAATGTATTCAAGTTCCAGTTCTGTCACTTGATAGAAAATGTGACCTTGAGTAAATCTGTTTCTATCTCCCATCCTCACGCCTTCATGTAGAAAATAGAAATAATCAATTTCTAAGGGTTGTTATAAATTTTTTTTTTAAACCATAGAGGGCTCTGAATGTGGCTCAAGGGTAAAGAACTTGCCTAGCACATATGAGGATGTAGGTTTGATCTCCAGCACCACAAACAAAACAAAAACAGTGGAAATAAAAGCATTTCCAAATTATAAGCTATTAAACAAATATAAAAATAAAGATTGGCCAGGGATTTAGGTCAGTGGTTTCGCCGCCTGCTGTGCAAGCGCAAGGACCCAAGTTCGATCCCCAGTACCAAAAAAAAAAAGTAAAGATTGTTTTTGTTAGCATCATTATGAAGAACAACCAAAATAGGAAGACTTACATGTTTTTAAAAATGAATTTATATATAATGAAAAACTGTTAATTAGTCCAGAATAATTTCAAAACTATGAAGTTCAAAACACAGCTTTATCCATACTCATGATGTTACTCATGAGACTTGCTTTCCTCACCTGTAAAATGTCAATCAGCCTAGATCAGTGTTTCTCAAACATAAGCACAGGAAGAATGTTTCTAAAGGCAAACATTTTTTCGCCAAATGTGAGGGCTCACAAATTATCTCAATTCTGATGAAACTAAAATATGCTCAAATAGTAGAAATAAACTCTTCATGCTTAAAATTCTCCTACAAGTACAAAACTAACATAACTTTGTAAATTGTCAACAAACATAAATCTAATAAAATTAACACAGGTATACTTTGTTTTACTACACTTCATTGTACTGCACTTCACAAATACTGTATTTTTTTTACAAATTGAAGATCAGCACTACGAATGAAGCCAGTTTGTGGCAGTAGCATTTTCAACCCCATGTGCTCCTCTCATGTCTCTGTGTCTCTTTTGGTAATAATTGCAATATTTCAAACTTTTCACTATTATTATTACTTCTCTTATGGTAATCTGTATTCAGTGATGTTTAATATTTCTATTATATGTCATTGTTTTGGGGTCCCATACACCACACCCATATTGATCACCAAACTTAAATGAGAAATGTTGTGTGTGTTCTAAAGGTTCTACCAACCACCATCACTCCATCTCCCTCCCTCCTTGGGCATCTCTACTCCCAGAGACACACAACATCAAAATTAAGCCAATTAGTAACCCTACAATGGCCTCTTAAATGTTTAAGTGAAAGGAATGTCTCTCACTTTAAATCAAAAGCTGGAACTGATTAACTTGAGAAAGGCATGTCAAAGCCAGGGTGGGCTGAAAGCTAGACTTATGAAAGAAACAGTCAAGTTGTGAATACAAAGGAAAAGCTCTTGAAGGAAATTAAAACTGCTGCTTGAGTGAATATACAAATGATAAGAAAGTAAAATAGCCTTATTGCTGGTATGGATAAAGTTTTAGAGGCTTGAACAGAATATCAAATAATGCTCAACTTTCCTTTAAACCAAAATTAATCCAGAGCAAGGCCTTAACTCTGTTCAATTCTATGAAGAACAGAGGTGTGGGAGCTGCAGAAGAAAAGACTGCAGCTAGCTGAGGATAGTAGATGAAGTTTAAGGAAAGAACCCATGTCTAGTAACAGTGTAAGAAGTAGCAAGTACTAATGCAGAAGCTGGTAAATTCATTGATGTAGGTGATGATACCAAACAATGGATTTTCAGTATAGATCTAATACCCTTATACTGAAAGATGTCATCTATGACTTTCATGGCTAAAAAGGAGAGAAGTCATTATCTAGCTTCAAAACCTCAAAGGATAGGTTGATTCTCTCATTAGGGGGTAATGCAGCCGTTGATTTTAAGTTTGTGCTCTTTTATCATTTCAAAAATCCTAGGGCCCTGAAGAAGTGTTTGCTTCAAAAATCCTAGAGCCTTGAAGAATTACTCTAAAATACTCTGCCTGCACTTTATAAAAGAAAAAATGAAGACGGAATAACAGCAAACTAGTTTACAACATGGTTTGCTGAATATTTTAAACCCAAGGTTGAGATCTACTGTTCAAAGAAAAAGGTTCCTTTCAAAATATCAGCCCTTTTTGAAAATATACCTAGTCATCCAAGAGCTCTGATGGATACATACAAAATCAATATTGTTTTCAGGCCCGCTAATACAACAGTCATTCTGCAGCCCAAGACTCCAGGACTAATTTCAACTTAAACTATTATTATTAAAGAAATATATTTTATAAGGTTATAGCCGCTATCAGTAGTAATTCCTCTCACTGATCTGGGCAAAGTAAATAGGAAACTTTCTGGAAAGAATTCCCCACTCAGAATGACATTAGGAATATTTGCAATTTATGGAGAGGTCAAATTATCAACATTTTTTTAAAGTTCGGAAAAAGTTGATTTCAACCCTCATGGATGATTTTGAGAGGTTAAAGACTTCATACAGTAAATAACTGCAAATGGGGTAGAAATAAAAAGAGAACTAGAATTAGAAGTGCAGCCTGAAGATGTAAGCTGAATTGGTGCAATCTCATGACAAAACTCTGAGGAACTGCTTCTTATTGATGAGCAAAGAAAAAGAAATTGTGGGGGCAGGGGCTTTGCACTGAACTACATCCCCACCCCTTTTCTCATTTCTTACTTGGAGACAGGGTCTTGCTAGTCCTCAACTGCCCAAGCTGGGCTCAACCTTGCAGTTCTCTTGACTCAGCCTCCCTGAGTGCTGGGATTACAGGCATGCACTACCACACCCAGGCAGAAAATGATTTCTAGATATGGGATCTACTCTTGCTAAAAATACTGTAAACACTGTTGAAATTATTTAGAATGTTAGATAAACTTAGTTGATAAAGCAATGCCAGAATTTGAGCAAATTGATACCAATTTAAGTTCTGTGGCTAAATGCTATTAAACAGTATCACAAAAGAGCAATCTTTCATGAAAGGAAGAGTCAATAAATACGGCAAATGCATTGATGTCTTATATGAAGAATTTGCCACACTCACCTCCACCTTCAATAAATACCACTCTGATCAGTCAGCAGAAATCAACATCAAGGCAAGACCCTCTACCAGAAAAAAAGATTACAACTCTCTAAAGGTTCACATGATCGGTAGCATTTTTCACCAATAAAGTATTTTTAATTAAGGTAACTACATTTTTAGATATAATGCTATTGCACATTTAACAGACTACATATAATATAATCATAACTTTTAAGTACACTGGAAAACCAAAACATTAGTGTGACTCACTTTATTATAATATTCACTTTACTGTATAGCCTAGGACCGAACCTGCAATAACTTCAAGGTACACCCACTTAATATGATGTCTGGTTTTTGCTCCATCTAAATAACTGGTCCCAAGTTAAAAGTAAAACTAATCCTGTTACAATACCTTTTCTTTACAAAAGTTTAGCAAACCTATATTATTTTGACAACATAATTCTCTCAATATTTTTTTCCTCTACTTTTTACAAACATTTAAATTCATATAATACAGCATATATTTATCCCTCATTTGTTACAAAAGTGTTAAGATATTTAGTTGTATTCTTTTTAGCCTACATAATAAAAGAGATCTCTTGATCCCAACCTAATAGTTAATACAGATGCTGGCATTGCAATCAAGTAGCTGAAAATTTTTTGATTATCATTGAATCACAAAATGTTTAAACTTCCAAGCATATTCCAATTGAGAAATATTTGGTCATACAGTTTTCACTTATTCATTCATCTTCAAGATTGTTTTCAATGCCTACATTATATTGGTCTGTATTTTTCAGGGAAGAACTAGAAAGTATCTTAGATTAAATCTTCAATGAAAAGATAATCTTTTTAAATCAGATATGGAAAACTATGATTTCTGAGTAAAGACTAGAAACTAATCCTTGGTGAAGGAATCTATTTCTTTAAAAAAGAAATTTTAACTATAATTCTAAATCATTTAGAAATCATTTAACTCTAATTCTACCTCACTGCTTATCTGTGGAAATAGTTTCATTAAAACACAGCCATTCACATTCAGGTAAGTATTGTCTATAGCTGCTTTTGCACTAAAACAGCAGTTAGGTAGCTGCAACAGAGACCAGATGACTTTTAAAGTCAAAAATACTTACTAACCGGTCCTTTCTGAAACAGTTCACTAGCATCTAACTGAAGAGAAATTAGATCACAAATATAACTACATTATAAAATATTAGCATTATATTAGGCATTACTTCTAAGCACAATATCTATTAGTATCAACTTTTTATTTTGAGATTGAGATTATCTTAAATGGGCTCTAAATGTAATTACAGGTGTTCCAATAAAAGAGGGATATCTGACTACAGAAGAAGAAAGCAATGTGACCAATGATGCTACATTGTTGGACTGAAAGATGGAGTCACAGACAAGGGGCCTAAGAATGTTGGGAATGCAGCTCTAGGAGCTGGAGTAGTCAAAGAAATAAATTCTCTCCTTCAGCCTTCAGAGGAAGTGAGGCCCCGCCATGACCTTGATTTTGGTCCAATGAAACTGCTTTCAGACTTCTAATCTCCAGAATAGTAAGAGATTAATAAGTGTATGTTCTTAAAAGAAAACAAATTTGTGGGCTGGGGATTTAGCTCAGTGGTTCCACTGCCTGCCTCGCAAGCGCATGGTCCCGAGTTCGATCCCTAGTACCAAAAAAAAAGAAAGAAAACAAATTTGTGGTAATCTGTTACAGCATTTAAAGGAAACTAATACTAGTAATTTAATTAATTTCAACAAAGTACTGTTATTTAATACAGAAAATGGTATTCTAGAAATACTTTAAATTCTACTTTGTAATATAAAGTACCTAATTTTCTACACAAAAGAAAATAGCAATCAAAATTTCTTCCTGTTACTAGTTATGTAATTCCCAACAATGAGGTATTAGAAGGAATGGTCTATAGACAAACTCTCCAGATTGTCTTTATCATATTCTAAATTAATAGGTTTAAAAGTATAATAAGTTTTATAAATATAATTTAAAAGTTTAAGGAAATTAAATGTCTTGTTTTTAGTATTCTGTAAGCAGTGATTAAAAATATAAAATAATAAACTAAGTATTAATTTAACTAGTTAAATAACTATAATTTTACTAATATTCAATAACTATAGTCTTTGTACATGTAAAGACTTCCCTATTGATTAAAAATCTAATATTGATATCTATATTAATGGTCAGTCAAGATTCTTTTAATAAAAATAGGTACATGAAAAATTTTCTATCACTTCAGAATCTGGTCCCTCATGCAACATCCCAGAACAAATTCTATTAATCAATATGGGAATGGCCTCAAGCTAGCATATCTAAGCTAAAATAAACTAACAAAAAGGTACAATAAACTAATACACATAATAATGAATTTTCATGAAGATTTAATATGGTAAAGATGTAATATGCTACCTTCTCTACATACTAAGTTTAATAATTCAAAAAGCATAAATTAATTTCTAATGTTCTAATGTTAAGCACTAAGGGACAGGCTACCAAGAGTCAGATTTTTGAGAAGAAAAGGCTATTCTATAATCTTAAGAGTAAAATTATACTCTGATCCCACTCAAATTTATGTCTCTAGCCCCACAATCTCTCATGAATTCAAGCTTGACATTTCCACCTGGATGTGTAATAATCATCCCAAACTTAGCATGTTCAAAATGAAAACCTTAGGGTTGAGGGTATAGCCTTCTCAATAAGAACCAACTTGACCATTTTATTTAAAACTTAATCTTCAAATCTATCCATCCCTCTTTTTGTGTTCTACTTTAGTTTTCTATTGTGCTTATCACCTTCTAACATATTATATGTTTATTTATGGTCTGTCTCTTCTAGCTTAAATATAAATTCCATTAAGATCTTCATCTTCTTTGTTCTATAAAGTATCCCCAGGACTTATCAGTGCCTAGAACTTAACAGAAGTTTACAAAATTGCTCCATTCATGAGTAAACAAAACCAAAAGAATTCATGAATAAATGTTGCATCATATACATTCTTAGTGCTACTTTCTGTTTGATCAATTTTTCAAGTAGCTTAAGAATAAAAATTTTATTGGCTCTTACAAAAAGTCAGATCTGCTATGTTTGTCAGGTTGGAAAAATTTAATCAAATTTATAACCTGTCACTTATCTCTGTACAACATTAAATAAAATATTAAAACCATGTTCATTACTATTAAATTTCTAAAGGGAAATGTAAGCTACTTTGTGAATTTCTTCCAACCGTCCTATAAACACATGTATATCTATATATTATTCTAAAAAAAGTAATTACATCCTGATATTTTATATGACTAAACCAAAAATACTGAGTGTAAAATATGAGTTTAAAGGATTCTGCATTTTTTAAATTGAAAAAAATTATCAAATTTTTACAACTTGAATAAACATAGTTTAAGTGCTTTTTCTAGTAGTAAATACTGCCACCCAAAGGCAAATGTTAAAATCTAAAGCCAAAGGACTGAAAAAAATGATCAAGAATCTAAGAACCAAAACTTGAATAAAAAAAAAATTTAATGCTCAAATTCAACTATTTATCTCAATATTTAAAATTAGGTTTTATGCATCAAATAAATTACATAATTTATTGCAGTATTACTCTTCCAAAATATCTATAACTAAATGTCCATTTATTATTTGACTAGCCAATTAACACATGTCCAATTTATTCAATTACACAAAAAAAACCGAAATGGGAATGCCTACTACATATCAGAGGACAAATTAATTTTTTCCTACTATATTAATTTCTGGGTACAAAAAGTTGATCCAAATATCATTCTTAACTCCATAAAGTTTATATTCAAGGAGAAAAAACAAGGAAAAATCACACCAACACAACTTAAATTGTAGCAAGTTCTATAATTAAAAAGGTAGAGTCAGTCCTGTGACAGCAGCAGAATCTAATCTTAGAACATTAATGGGATGAGGATATTGCAGGAAGAAGTTCAAAAACAACAAAGGTCTTGAAATAGGGACAAAAGGTAAAAATAAAATATGAATTTAAATAAAGATCAGAAGTAATGTACAACAAAACTATAAAATTAGATATCTTAGATATTTAGAGCCTATCTTTTAATCAACATTAAAACCAACTTTAAAAAAAAAAACAAGCCTATTTCAATCTTATATGACAACTATGCCTAAATTGAAATGAAAAGGAAGAATGAAAGCACAAAAACTGTTTAAGAGGATTAAAAACATTACAAAGATTAAAGACTAGAACTGAACAGGAACAGGGACAATTTGATAATGGTTAAGCAATGGTCTTATATATAAAAGATGGTAAACTGTATTGCATCTCTACATAACAGGAAAAATTTTTGTTGTAATGAATTAGGATAGAAATCATATCCTTGAAGCCTGCTTGTTATCCTATTTATCTGTCTATTCCCAGTATCTATTCCACATTGCAATGTTTTTTGGAGTAAACAAGAGAAAACTAGCCCATTCCTTGTCAGTTATGGCAACTATCCATACTGTTAAATTAATTTATTTTGATTTTTTTTACTTGTTCAGGGATCCTAATCATTTAAACTTCTTTCCTAAGAAAAATTCTTATTGTGTGAATTTTGTTCAGAAACAAGTTAAATTCTACATTTCTATCCCTCAAAGTATGGACGAAATGTAGCTTTAGCCAAGCAGCTGCTACTAAGCAAGACTTTGAATCTTCAGAAGTGATGCAAAAATGTGGAAGCCATTTGGAATTCTTACCATCCATGTCTGCAGTACACAGTATCAACTGTAAAGATGCCATTGCTTGTATTCTGGGGTCAAGTGGCAGTGACAGGAATATTTTAATCAAACTTTTCTAGGGCTTCATCTTTGCTATGGATCTAGCCTTTGTAACTTCCTTTTTCCAGCCCTCCTAGCTCACTTGTAAGCTACTCAATATCCTTTTGGATTAGTTAAGGAACAGGTTAATAGCACCAAAAATAAATTGCTGCAGTAAGGTAAAAATGAATTTCTCCCTCATGAAACATTCTAGAGATGAAGGGGCCAGTGCTATTGGTTATATAGTTGTTGCCATTTGCCAGCCAGTAGAAAAGATCTGAGTGATTTAATATTTGCATACAGCATTTCCATCATATACTACTGACTTAAACTTGGTATCACAGCCAGGCTAGCTGCAAGGCAGACAGATTTGGTATATAGCATAAGGCATGTGCTGTGCTAAAGCTCACTGAATTCTATTTCCAAAAGGAAAGAAAGAATGAATGTTGAGTGATAGTGGTCTCCTCCATACTTTCTAATAACTTCCTTTTCTGCTCAAGTAAGCCAGAACTACTCCTGATGATTGCAACCAAATACCCCAGTGATTCAGAAAGTTACATGGAAGATAGAAACCTGGAGCCACTCTAAGGGAGTTGGTGGGTGAACACCATATCTTGGAGTTCACTTTGAAAACTACTGTTCTACTGTATTCTTTATATATGAATATAAATTCAATTTATATTTTGTTTTTGATGTCTTTTTAAAGTCCTCATTCATGTCCTTGTTTGAGAGATCACTGCTTTTTAAAGTTGCCCTTTTCTTTCAGGTGACTTACTCAAATAAATTTTATTAAATGAAAAATACCAGAAGCAACCAAGAGGTTATTCAGTACCTGAATAAATGAAGTGTGGCATATCTATACAATGGAGTATTATCCAGTTCTAAGAGGAAATTAGTTATCAAGCTATAAAATGACATGGAAGAAATTTAAGCACTTACTGCTGAGTAAAAGAACCTAGTTACAAAAAGCTACAGACTACCATTCCAACTACGGTCATGCACCACATATTGACTTTTCTGTCAACTGACCACATATACAATTATGGTACCTTTATATCACCTAGTAACATTGTAGCTGTTTTAATCTATGAAAGTACACACTATGATGCTCATACAACAAAACTGGCTACCAACACATTTCTCAGAATATATCCCCATTGTTAATCAGTACATGACTATATACAACGTTTGGAGAAAGGTAACACTATGGAGACAGTAAAAAGATCAATGGTAACCAGGGGTTCAAGAAAGAAAAAAAAACACAGAGCACAAGAGATTTTTAGCTTAGAGAAACTATTCTGTATGATACTATAATGATGGATACATATCATCATGTATTTGTCCAAACTCACTGAATGTACAACATCAACAGTGAGCTCTAAAATAAAAAAAAAGTGAGCTCTAATGTAAACTACAACTTAGGATAATAATAATGTACTCATATCAGTTCATCAACTTTGACAAATGCACCACTCTGGTAGGAGATGTTGATAATGAGGGAGGCTCTGCATGTGTAGGGGCAAAAGTTACTGCACCTTCTGCTCAATTTTGCTTTGAACCTAAAAGAGCTATCAAAAACAAGGTCTACTTTTTTTAAAAGTCAGAGAAGCAGATGAATCTATACAAGCATCTATCCTTTTAGTAATCTACTTCATTTGTGTAGTTCACTATCTTTGCCAAGTATTAATGATGAAAAAAATTAAACATTACACAAGAAACCTGTGTGCTTTTCAAAATGTTACATGTAGCATTTTTATATTCCTTATTTCACTGTTTTAAAAAGTTCTTTCCACAGGAAAAGAGTGGAGAGTGGCTTTAATGGTGCCATCTATCCTTAAAATATACTCCTATATAACTTGAAAAAGTGTCACAAACAGTAAAAAAGATGAAAGCAGATAATTATTAAGAAAGAATTAGATAAGAAAGCTAGGGGGGAAATACAGTGATGGCTGGGCAGAAGTCTTTTTTTTTTTTTTTCTCGGTACCAGGGATCGAACTCGGGTCCTTGCGCTGCGAGGCAGGCGCCAGAACCACTGAGCCGCCGCCTGCTGCGCAAGCGCAAGGACCCGAGTTCGATCTCCAGTACCAAAAAGTAAATAAATAAATAAATAAATAAATCAATCAATCAATCCCCGGCCCTGAGCAGAAGTCATAAACAAGATGTTATATAGAAAAACTAAAGAAAACCATGGCACACAAAACCCACGTGAGAGAAGTACAAAGGAAATGTCAGGAAGGAAATCTAAGATTTAACATGCAATTAGGCTTTTCCTCCATGTACTGTTAATAAAACCCCAATTCCCAGAGGATGATGTTCAGTCTTAAAATATAAATATTTAGGCATAGAGCCAAACAGAGTAAGTTAACCAACATCAAAAGACAAAATACAATGGAATTAAAATTATTTTAACCTAAAGTATACATTCCAAATAACACATTATATAAAACTACCAGGTGTTGAGACACATAAGGATTGTCTATGCAGCCCTCATTGTCTAGTTCTTTTATCATTTTCCATTTGTCCTAGAAGCAAATCCCTCTAGTCTCCTTTTTACCTCACTGAATTTTTGCAATCTATATATTAGAAATAAAAAATCATTTTCCTTTAATGATTTTGATTATACTACCTACTTTTACCTTTACTTCCTTAAGTCTGAAGCAGTACTGGGTTTGAAGTTCAAAGTAAACAGCCTATACACTGGCTTGAAAAGAGCATTCCACCAAGCCTTCTCCCCTCCAAGTAGTCCTATCTAGAGGTCAATTCCCTAGTTATTAAGATTCAATAATAGTATAAAATTGGTCTGAATTCTGTAGAATGCTTTTATCATTTATAAAGCACTGTCACATTATTCCCATTTCAAATATGTGTATTTTGACTACTGAGATCATAGCTTTGTTTCGAAAGGAAACAGACCAAGTCTTGGCTTCCCCATTTTGAACTGGGTCTGTATTACACGACTCTTGGAAAAAGCGAGCATTTCAAAGGACCAAGGGACTAAAGAACAGAAGAAGGACAGAGGCGTTTGTAGGAAATCATATACAACTGTACCCTTTTGCTTCCAAGACTACTGAAATGAGACAGGAGTTGAAGACCAGTTTGAAAAACGCTGTATGTATGAGCTACACATTTCTATTTCTCAGGCCTTAGTTCAAATTAATATTGGTGTACTCTTTTCCTTATAGAAAAGGAAGTTATTTTACTTTCAAGGCTGAAATAGAGAAAAATCTCAAGATACATTTTGGGGGAAGAAAAGTCAGAAATGATTAAAACAGCCATATAAAACACATCCCCATAATTAAAGAACACTTAGAAATTTGTGTCTCTCATAATCATGATAAGCAATCAAATTCAATTTAAAAGAAATAATTGATACTTTGTGGGGCTGATATATCTAGTATTCTTTAACTATGTAACTTGGACTTAAAATAAGCATAATTTATATAAAACCTAACAATAATTTCTCTAAGAAAAGTATTCAGAATTAGTAACACTTAAATGTCATCCCAAGAGTGATGAATACACTACATGAAGAGCACATTCCTTTGGTTTTTATTTAGGAAGCATTGCTAGTATTTCTACATTGTGTTTTAACAAGTCGTATTCATGGTACCTTTGGGCAATGTAATTAGTGAATCAAAGTTCCCTCTATCAACAGGATTAATACTTTGGAACAAAGAAAACCTTTTAATATGTAAATATGAATAGCAATAGGTAGGCTCTGGTTGTACAGGTGTATCAATAACCATACCTATCACTTAATTCTATAATGACAAAATTTATTATTTTTATGCCTAGATGCTTAAGTAAACCAGAATGCTTCAGTATAATCTAAAGTGAATTTTCATAATAGATATTTATAAAAATTGTTTAGAATTATTTCCTAAGAACCTTACTTTTACAATAGGCAGCTAATAAATATTTACCTTCAAAATACTTTCTGAAATAGTCTCTGGTCCTTTAAAAATAGCCACAAGGGGTCAGCCTTTCCTAAGGAGTAAGTTTAATATAATGTACTACCTTGTGAGAAAAGCATTTATTTCTACAATACAATATTTACATTACTCATTATAAGTCAAATTTGAATGCATCACATGTTAAATCCAGGGAGGTCATCAAATCTTTGGACATTCCACCAAAAAATTACAGAACACCATAATGATCACACAACTACAACTTTCAAATTTTCAAATAAAACTTCATTTAATCTTCAATACAATACAGCATGCAGACAAAACCATCACCATCCTATTTGTGAGGATGAAGGTTATTAAGAACATTCTAAAAATAAAAACAAGCATTTGTGATGAGTGTACAAAGTAAAAACAAATGAAAGTAAAATTTGTATTATTAGATACATGAATCAATGTTTCAAAATCTATTACACACTACTTGCTTACCTTGCCAACTGTCATTGCAGACACACAGTTTTTCTCCTGTTAAGTCACAGTAGCCATGATCCGGACTGCCACAATTGGCTTTACAGTAAGGAATATCACAAGCTTCACCCTTCCAATATTTATCACATTCACAATATACTTGACTTGGAACAGAGATACTAGTTGTACACTTCCCATGACCAGAGCAATTATTAGGACAAGAATTGATTCTGCAAAATATAATTCATATATATTCAAGTGCGAGACAATTGGAAAAAAATTGGTTGACACAGTGTAAACTATAACTTGTGTACTGTCTTATGTGCTTATTAATACAATTACTACAATGTCACTACAGTCCTTTACTCTGTACTCTTTTACTCTTATGCAATTCAGTTAGTATTTATTTGCAATTAGTTTTAGTTCAGTAAGTTTAATTTGCTTCCAAGACTCTGAACATCCAAGGATTATACATGTAACAGCTGTAGGATCTGTACAGTTCTAAGCACATTTGTAAAGACATAAGTACAAAGGTTTTGAATATATATTGTACAGAAAATAAATTTATGAATACTTGAAACCATATGAGAAGCAAAGATACAACTTAGTTATATAATTTTTGAAGAACCTACCATCTATACACTCTTCTGAAAGAGAAGGGATCTTTACCACATTTTATTTAAAGGCTCTTCAATTGATTATATTCCTATATATTATTCCTCCTCCCATACATATTTGGATACATTATAGGATAAAGAAGTCCTATAACAAATTGCTGATTCAGAGATATTCAGACTATTTTATATCTGTTGAAAATTCTCTACTTATTAATTTCTAACTTCATGAAGAAAGGAAAAAAGGAATGTGTAGAGTTCTTCTGTGGCCATTCCTATGAAAGTATCTGGAAGTATCCCTGGTTACTTCACTTCACCTCTAGTCTCCTACATATAAAAATTTCTTATAGAAAGTGTCAGACATGAAAATTTTTTTCTTAATTTAGAGGAGACAATATATAGTCATATTCTTTACTTCCTAAGCTTTTAATTTTCTAAACTTTTAATTATAAAATGGAAAACATATTCACTCACAGAACTGACTTAAAGGGAATTAAATGACATAAAGTATATATAGCATCCAGGGCAGTCCCAGAAAGAGAGGACTACCAAAGCTCAGTTCCCATGCTCCTCTTCAAATTACAAATAAAATACTGTAGAGCAAAGAAAGGTAATTGAAAAGCACCTACAATTCCATAAACCTACTGCTATCAGTAAAACTACACTACTTTGTGTCAGTTTACTTAATAATTTGCCAATAAACCATTTTAAATTTTGTAAAAATTTTCCAACCAAACTTAATTTACTAAAATAACATTTTAAGACTTAGAAATTACCTTAACAAAGGCTTAGATAGCATTCTGTGGTGTATTGAAGATTTTAGGTCACTTAGGAAGGGATCTTATATAATTCAAAATTTAACATGTTTGAATTTAACATGTTTGAATTTAACACATATTGAATTTATAAGATATCCCTAAAAACAAACAATAAACTCTTTAAGTCAAGTTACAAAAATCTATTACTGTATAAGACGTTTTTCTAAAACCCACCAGTAAACTTTTACATCTAGGTATATAAATCTATTACAATATAGGTTTTTTTAAATACTTACGAATAGAAAATGTTGAAACCAGTTAGATTGTATGCAGCATCACTAAAAAAGTGTAACAGTGCATAACCAGATGTTGTAACAACTTCAGGCACAGTTTCATTTCCCCTTACTTCAGGGACTATCAAACCACTAAAAGAGAGCAAAATTGAACACCGAGTAGATCCATTATATACATATGAGCATTAATCACATAAAATTAGTAAAAAAAATTATCAGAATCATTAAACATATACATTAAAACAGATAACTAGAAGATTAAATGTAAAATTAATCCATAATTACCCATTTCTACCCAATTAGATCTACTACTACTGCCAACACACATCTGCTCTGATGTTACCCTCCTTTTACCACCATTTGGACTACAATGTCCAATTTTCCCTTTTATCCTGCTATCCATTTTGCCATAATACTACAGGGTGGTCTTTTACTTAAATCATATATAAAGCTTCACTCCCAGCTACCATGCCACTTTTACAAGTGATCTATAACTTTACCTTTTTCCCAATAATTGCAAATTCCAATGAAGCTAGAAGGAATGCTCCACACCAACTACATGATTACAATGAAATTCTAGTTAAAACTGTACATTGCCAATACACTAAATCTAAGTGCTTCAAGGTAATTTTAAAATGTATACTTTTTATACTTCTTTAAAAATGTTGAGTATTTACATAAATTGTACTGATAACTATTCCAAAACAAAATATTGTTCGCCTAGATCTATTTGCACACACACATAAAAATTAATTTGGGTTGGGGGTCAGTTATACATATACAAAAGCACAAATTATAGGCAACTAGTACTTCTCCTTTTTTAACCTATTTGTTCTTAGAAAAAAATACATATCTTCACTTAGTGATATCATACTACTCCCTCTAAATTTGTAAAAACGTGATAGGAGAAAGAAAAGAAGCTGCTAACAAACAAATTACACAATTCAAATATTCAATTCCTTCACACCAAGTTTATGTTTAGGCACCACTAGGAATTGAATTCCCTCATTCAAATCATACTTGAAAAATGATATATTATAGTGAAATAATTTATTTTCAAACACAAAAAGTAATCAACTCAATGTGTTAGTTATTATTATTACACCAACTATTTTATGATTGTAAGTGAAAAAGATTTTTTTATTTATATATTTATTGGTACATTTTAGGTATACATTTACATTTATCATTGGGTGCTTGTACCTGTACATGATGTATCTTGGTTCTTATTTTTTCCCCATTCCCTGTGCACCCTTCCCTGTTTACATAAACTGTTTCCTTTTTTTTTTTCTCATGATTTTTCCTTTCCCTTCTTTCCTTTCCCCTTCCCCTCCCGCCACCCCTACCCCTTTGGACCTTTTCCTATTTCAAATTATCAATTATTCATTTTAATCATTTTAATCCTTATTTACACTTTCAGTTTCTCACACTAGAGAAACTATTTGGTATTTACACATGTGTATCTTACTTATTTCACTTAAGAGTATGGCCTCGATATGAATCCATTTAGCTATAAATGACTCTAGTTTCTCGTTCTTTATGGCTGAGTAGTACTCCATTTTATTTTAAAAAACCACATTTTCTTTATCCAGTTTCCAGTTGATGGGCACTTGGGCTGTTTCCAAGCTTTAGCTACTACAAACTGTGCCACTATAAACACAGGTGTACATATATCGCTGTGGTATGATTCTTTTAATTCTTTTGGGAAGATACCCAGCAGGGGAACAGCTGGGTCAAATGGGACCTCTAGTCCTAGTTCTTTGAGGTATCTCCATACTGATTTCCACAGTGGTTGCACCAGTCTGCACTCCCACCAACAATGGAGAAGGGTTCCTTTCTCTCCACACCCCTGACAGCATTTGTTATTGGTTGATTTCTTGATAGCAGCCATTCTTTGTGGGGTTAATATCACTCAGTTACATGTACATATAGATGCTTCATGATAGTGAGATTACATCAAAATGAATACATTGATAAAAATAATATTCCCAGGTTTCTGTAATAGATATAGCTAGCCTCTGAGACAGAAAAAAAGAACAGATTTATTTGTTTATGTTTTAGAAGCAATAAACAAAAAAGGCTTTGCATTTATTACATAACATACCAATTGGACCAATCCAAATTGCAATACAAGCCATGTAGTAAAATAATATGTTTGTATGTAAAAACAAAAAACAATCATCTTAAAGTTATTAAAGAGCTAATATCTAAGGTTAGCATAGGCAATGAGGCAACTTCTCTTATGAGCATATGCTTATTCCAAAACTGCATGAGACTGGAAGAGCTAAGAAACTTGAGGGCTTTGGGAGAGCAGATTTCAAAAGTTTTACAACGGGCCAGGGATTTAGCTCAGCGGTTCCACCACCTGCCTCGCAAGTGCAAGGTCCCAAGTTTGATCCCCAGTACTAAAAAAAAAACCACTATGTTGTAAAACTACACTGGATAATACAACAGTTTTACAAAACTAGGGAAACAAAAAGGGGAATCCAGGATCCTCATTTTGAATTGGAACTCCAAAAACTAGGAGGGGAAGAAAGTGAACTAGTTTCAGTCAAGGCCTCTGAAGGATTATACTTCAGCTGAGGCATGAATCATCATAACAGAATCTGGACTGAGTTGACAATGAACTGCTAGTGTTCCTATCTACTCTCTTGAGGTCTCAAATTACTGCTCCATATGACTATTCCAAATGCAATATGAAGCATGATTGTCCAGCACACAGAAAAAATTTTCTTCATTCCAGACCATCCTCCACACTCCTACAAGATAAAGTTCAATTCCTTTTGTGTAGTGGAAGCACTATTACAGTGACTGAAAAGGTCTAGAATTATATAACATGGACTCATCATACTCTGATTCTACCACTTCCCAGACAGGTAATTTGGGGCCTCTCAGAGTAACTTTGTATGCCTTCATCTTCCATTTATAAAAAAGCACTAATACTATCTATCTAAAGGTCACTGTGAGAATTAAATGAAATGATGAATAAAAAGAACTCTTGCACAATACTAGCACAAAATGATCAATGAGTAGATGTTACTGATTGCTGTTTACTGGATAATCTGGCTTCTCTGTGTCCCTTCACGTGTCCCTTCACGTGTCCCATGATCAAGTTACTCAAAGCTACTATTATCCTAAAATACAATAGCCTTTAATCTCACTGTATAACTGCCATGGCAAAATGGAATTGTCTTCCTTCAGATTTTTTTCTTCAGAGATAAGCAGCTTCTCCAAATTTTCTCAGGCCTAAAGCATAATAAACTGCCACCCCTACCTCTCCTCAACTCAGAAGAATGGACAGAATATGCCGATGCTGACATTAGAAGGACAAAGTTCAGGTTCATTTCCACATGGACAGAAAGGAGATGTCTGAGTCTGGGAAGGGATGGAAAAAGTCTGCACATGTCTATCATCTCACTGTAATCCCTCCCCACTGTTCCTTGCCCATAAAATACCCTAACATACCTATATAGAGGAAGGTGATGATTCAGGTAATGAGGCCCCTCTGTCTCCTCACATCTATCTTTGAATACATCCTTACTTGTTACCAAAATAAATGGCCTCCTTTGATTTGGTCAGCAGCGAGCAAATGAACCTGAGCATGTAGATCTAAGTGGCTGGTAGCATCTATACCTTTGTATGCATGTTTTCTCTACCAAGAATATCCTGTCTGGCCCTGTACTTTGCCTGTCATTCTTCTACTCATGATAAAATTCACCATGAAGGATCAGTTACTTCCTCTGAAATGATATAACCCTGTTTCATAACCTGATTATAATACTTACTATGTGTGAGAAGCCTGTTTTCATGTACTTATTGTGCATAACTATTATGTATGAAAGAATCCTTTGTCCTTAGTTCCTGGACTGTAGCCTTTCAATCCTTAGAATTCCCCCAGTGATAAGGTGTCTGTGAAAAGTTATGCCAATGAGGTGACTGATAATTGGCTCCTAGTTAATCTAAGATTTAATAAAAAAGCATTTTCAAATGGGGGACAGCCACACTAGCAAGACCAACCATGTGATTAAGAAGTTCGGGACCACACTGTATCAGCCTGACTTCTGAAGAGAGGAGAAAGGCTGAGGAGCTGAAGATCTGCATTCAACCTCATGCTTCATGACCAATAATTTAACCAATCAAGTATATATAATGAAACCTCAATAAAAACTAAAACTAAAGTAAGCTTCCTGGTTGGTGATATAAACTGATACTCTGGGTGGTTACCACATCTTGAGGAAACAAAGTTTTGCATTTGTAATCCTTCTAGGTCTTTTTTAAATGCCTGTCTTTATTGGCTAGTGTCTAACCTTCACAATAAAACTATAGTCAGAAGGGCCGGGGATTTAGCTCAGTGGTTCTGCCGCCTGCCCCGCAAGCACAAGGACCCGAGTTCAATCCCTGGTACCAAAAAAAAAAAAAGAAAAAAAGAAAACTATAGTCAGAAGTATAGCACTTTACTGAGTGCCATGAGTCATTCTAGCAAATTATTAAAGTTTAGGGAAGAGTGGGACCCCTCCCCAAATTTGTAACCAGATGATCAAAGTGAAGGTAGAAATCTCCAAAACTTGTAACTAGTGTCTGAAGTAATGGCAATCTGTGAAGGTCTTACTCTAGGAAGTTAGAATCAACTCCAGGTAGTTGATGTTTGAACTCATTCCAGTGACCTATGCCTTATTTCTTACAATATCCTCCAGGCTTATATAGTCTCTGAATTGAGTAGGTTATCAAATATTTGAGGATGTAGCTCACACCAAGAGTGCTTGTATAGAATGCAAAATGCCCTGGGTTCAATCCTTAATACCATTAAAAACAAAAAAGAAAGAAAAAAGAGAAAGTAGGTTTGTTGACCAATAAATACTTATACAACTGGTGTAACATAGTTAGAATTTTATTCATAGCAAAATGAAGCTAAAAGAGTAATAGGCTTTCAAATCAAGAGATTAAGATTGAAATTCTAATTTTGCCTCTACCACCTATTAGAAGTAAATAATTTCTGAGTTGCAATTTTCTCAATTGTAAAATGGGGATGATAGTATTCCCACAAGATCTCTGTGAGGATCAGATGACATTTCATATGTTCGTGGTGGGGTTGAATATACATGACTGTCCCATTAGGTAGCTTGTACCACCCAATGGGACTATCCTATGCTACCCGATAAGACAGTTATGCCTGTACCACAGGTGATTCAAACTGCCTGATGGGACAGTCACGCATGTACCACGGGTGGTTCAAGCGAGCGGGAATGGGTTAAATTGCCCAACACAATGCCTAGCATCAGTGGATATTTAATATACATGAGTTTTCCATCTCTCATAGGACAACAGGAACATTTTCTAATGAAAATTCCTACTGCTATTTTCACAGACACATACTAACCCCATCCTGATAATTATAAAGGATTTCCTTTTTTTGGTACCAGGGATCGAACTCTGGTCCCTGTGCTTGCGCAGCAGGCGGGGAAACCACCGAACTAAATCCCCGGCCCCATAAAAGATTTCTTTAAGTAACAGGAAAGAATTGGTGAGAATGTTAATGATCAGTATTAATTAATACAAAGTCGTAAGATTACTAGAAAAATAAGTGAAAAGGTACACATCTAAATGATGGTCAGTTAATAGAGTCATAAAATGAGTAATGATACAAAATTATGTTTAAATTCCTAAAAATAAATGTGTGAATCCAGGATCTTATCTAGTTGTCATGATGAGTTATCTTACAACATGATTATTCACAAGCTTCTACTCCATTTTGTATTTACTGTCCTTAGACACAGTACTACCTGGAACTATCCTTTTTATAATGTGCAAACAACTCAAAAAAGAAGTTCTGAAAATATTTTCAGCAATAGCAATATCATAGGATAAGTATTTAAGCTACAAGTTCACTTAGAAATAGTGATTTGGAAATAGAAATTCTTGCATATTTGCCCCAAAAAATGATAACTCACACTCCTGATAAGAGTATTTGCACATAAACAGTAAAAAAGAAAATTTAAAATAAATAATTTTATGGGAACAATAACCTTTTTGTTTTGCTTTGGTTTTTGGTTTTTGGTTTTTGGTTTTGGGGGTTTTTTGGTGCTGGGGATTGAACTCAGGACCTTGCGCCTGCAAAGCAGGCGGTGGAACCACTGAGCTAAATCCCCAGCCCTTTTAATTATATGTGAATTTTCAACAATAAGAAGATGTGAGAGATACATTACATACATAAGAAAAGTAAAAGAATATATAGTCAGTATCTGGTTAACAATCATGTTAAGATGCATTCTTAGCAAAGTGAAATACAAATACAGTCTTTTAAATCAAGAGATTAGAGTTGATACCTATACTACGTCTTCATATGTTTTTCTATGTCCAATATATTTTTCTCCTACTCATAGAACTTTTATAATAATCTCTACATACATACATATAAAATGTTTATAAATAGCTAAAATGCTATAATTTTAAAATTAGTAGACTATTTGAGTATTAACAATAAAATACCTTAAAGCAACCAAAACTCACACATTTTGAGAACTGGGAGAAGTACCTCCTTTACTAAAGAAATACACAAAGCATAACTTAAACCATTTTGTAGAATTTTAAATTTCATCATTTCACTAAAATAAAAAGACATACTTTTGTGTATTTTTTTCTAGGACTGAGCTGTAGCTCAATAGTAGAGTGATCGCTGAGAATGCATCTGGGTTTAATTCCCAGTTCCACAAAAAAAGCCTTTGTTTCTCAGTTAGAACTCACTAATCTACCAAAATATAGAGTTCTTAAAATACATTCAAACCACTTTAAAAGAATAAATTCAACACAGTGAGAATGCAGAATATTTATAAAGAAATTTATAGTTCCAATAGAGTATAATACTATGCAAATCAGTATCTACATTATTGAATATATACTTAAATTGACAGTACACAACAAACATATTATAATAATCTTTGAAACTTAGTCATTAATGTCTAAACAATATTTGAATATAGATCAATTCAAATTAACAAATTATGCAGTTACTTACCTTTTCACAACTGACTATAAGTTTATTAAATAAATATACTCACCTAAGTACAGCTATTAAAGGTGCATATATTGAATCTCCATCATAAACATACATATGATCCCAGCTACATTCTGTAGCAAAATGATTGAATCTTAATCTTAACACTGCATTTGGACTGAAAAAAATTAACACATATTTTAAATTACTATATAACACACAAAACACAGTGTGAAGAAATTTTAGTGTTTTATTACAAATCTATTTTATATATAATTTTTCTACAAATCCTTAAATCACCAGACTAGATTAATAAACCATCACATATAACTTATAAAAAAATGAAGTGCAATTTTCAAAATCTATTAACAGCCCATATGCATGTATCATCATTTTCTAAAAATTTTGTTAACAGAAAATGTTCTTATGTCTTTATTAAGGTAGAGGCTACACAGCTTATATGCATAATTTTTTTTTTTTTTTTTTGGTACCGGGGATCGAACTCGAGTCCTTGCACTTGCACAGCAGGCAGCGAAACCACTGAGCTAAATCCCTGGCCCCATAATTTAAAACCTTCTTTAAAATTTTCTTATTTACAAAAATGGGTGCATTCTACCATAGCAAAATGTAGTTGAATAAAGTTGATTTCAAAATACAACATTTAAGCAACAATTATTATCATTTCTACAGAACCTTTAAGTGGAGGCACTAAGTTCTTCAGATTTAATTAACAGGTCTTAATATGATATACTATTAACAGACTATAGGTACACAGCAGAGAATTAATAGCTTTAAATTTAAAACATTTTTTAAATAACAACAAAAAAGTTTTCCAAATGCACACTTAATAATTATAAAATACTGGGCCGGGCATTAAGCTCAGTGGTACCATGCCTGGCTCAAAAGTGCAAGGTCACGAGTTAGATCCCAAAAGTATTCACATCAATTCATTTACACATAATATATTTAAATAGGCAAATTCAATTTCAAATCCTAATTATAAAAACACCCTAACTGGATCATTAACTCTTTCTTCTACAAAATGTTCTATTTAACCTTTAGAAGCAAAATGCTGAATAGATAAATCAATGGCTTAAATTGACATGAAATATTACAGAGTTCTCAAATTCCACAGCAAGGTATTTTCAAAAAGCCAAAATATGCCTACTCTGGGGCAGGGGATTTAACTCAGTGGTGCCACCGCCTGCCTCACAAGTGCAAGCTCCAGAAGTTGATCCCCGGTACCCCCCCAAAAAAAAACCACCCACTCTATTTAATGCCACAATAACATAATTCAAAAATAAAATATATAAATTAAGCTATTGCCTCAAGCTAAAGAGTTACTATAATTTATATAAATGTGATGTCTAGAAGTTAGAAACCCCACAAAATTATATTATGAATATTTTTCAATAATAATCAATTAAATACACTATGTAAATATAAAGTTATTATATTTATTAATATCTTAGCATTAAAATGATCATCTCTATAAGTATGGAATAAAACTGATTCAACTCAAAGTGTATACTTACTAGCCTTCAATTAGCCATGTACATTTAGTTTTATACTTATAGTTAATTGGACCATCTGTTAAATATCCAGAAGGTTCCGTTAACCTAGAAAAGAAAAACATGAAAGTAATTACCCTAAAGTAATTTAAAGATATAGAGTATGAGAAAATTTTTTAAATCACCAAGCCAAAGAAATGACAAATAGTAATTTCCAAAATGGAAGAAACATTTACAACCCAAGAAAAGTTTTAAATTGCCCTATTTTTCTCTATATCTGAAAAAAACTTACTTTAGATTTGTTTAAAACTTAATATATTGCCATTGCAATTTACATAGTGGAAAAAACCACTGAAAAATTGAACATTGTACTGAAGGCTTCAAGACTGAAGCCAAGTAGATTAAGTTAAATCATATCTGCACAAAAATTAGGTAAGGCTAAAAAAGGAAGATCACATGTATTTGAAAGATGCAGATGTATGGAACAGTGTATATCTTATTTTGAGGAGATACATTGTTAGTTATGAGTTTTCCATGCATCAGAATTTTTAAGTAGCTGCCACCATCAGACTTCACAGTTATGTTACCTATTTTTATTATCATTTTCTTCATTTGTTCAATTTACATTTAGTACCAGAACTCAACCAATTTTAAAATGGTAAATGGAAAAACTTTCAAAGAGCAACAGGTATATTCCTAAATTCTCAAATTCATGTAATAAAAAGTTGAACATTTTCTACAAGTCAGGTATTTAAGCACATAATTTGCTACTTCATTAAATACCTCAAAAACCCTATGAGATAGTACCCCTAAAAGGAAGTGTAACCTTGATACCTAGGAAGACACTCTTTGGTTACATGTGATTCAGAACCTCGAATTCCCACATTTTCTTGAGCCCTGTATTTCTGAGAGCTTGTTTGGAGATTCTTGCAAGGTAGTGCTGCTACTCCTATACTCCTGATGGAGGAAACAGTCTTGATCTATCAGGGGTGGTCTGTTATCCCCTTTGACCAAGTGCACTTCGGGAGGGATGCACATGGAGCAGTGAGGAGGGAAGGGGACAACCATCTAGCCAGCCAGATCAGCTGAATCAACTGTGGCGATCAATTGGTGACAGATGTCACAGCCAGATCACCCTCAAATCCAAACCCTGTATTTTTGAACAACTGTCTTTAAAAAGCCAGCACTGACAACAAAAAAATGAATTCCCAGCTGAGCATGGTGGCACATGCCTGTAATCCCAGCACTCAGGAGGCTGAGACAGGAGGATTGTGAGTTCTGCAGCAGCAGCCCGGGCTACAAAGCAAGTTCAATGCCAGTCTGAACTATAGAATGAGACCCTGTCAAGAGATGAGATGAGATGGATAGACAGACAGACAGACAGACAGCAATCCCTACATTCTTTAAATGGCTACTCGTTCTTTAGCCACAGCAATAAATGTAACACCAGAAGTGAATTAAACCAATTTAATCAATCAATGATAGTTGGTTACAATAATGATACTTATAAGAGCAATGCAATTAGTAGCTGCCTCATGTACAGTTACCACGTGAAAAATATAAAAATCCCCAAGTGTATAAAAATCAAGCAATAGATTTCTAAATCCAAAGACAATTAGAAAATATTTTAATTGAATACTAAAATCACAACATACCAAAATATTTAACAAAGCTAAACCAGAGAAAAATTTATACTGTGGCTCTAAACATTAATATTAGAAAACTGAAAATCAATTATCTAAGGCTACAGCTCAAAAAGATAGAAAAAAAAACAGCAAGTTAAACCAAAGGACAGTATAAGGAAGGAAAGAAAAAAATAATCTGAAATTTCTGAGACAGAAGATGTCATACAATAAAGAAAAACCAATAAAACCAAGAAATGATTTTATGAAGTATAAAATTATTAGTTTCCTAGAAAAACTGATTAAGAAAAAAATAAAAAATATTATCAGAAAGGAAAAAGGGGACATTACTACTGATGTCACAAAAAGAGTAAGATAGCCAGGCGTGGTGGCACACACCTGTAATCGCAGCACTCTGAAGTTCAGGCCCAGGTTGGGCAACTTAGGAACTTAGAGAAACCATGTCCCAAAAAATAAAATGGGCTGGGGATGTAGCTCAATGCAAAGAGTCTGGATTCAATCCTCAGTATCACAAAAACAGACATTAAAAATTTCATATCAATGAATTTATCATTTTAAATGAAATGGAAAAATTCTTTGAAAAGCTAAACGACAAAACTCACATAAAACAAAATAGAAAATCTATATTTGCTCAAGAAATTGACTCTATAATTTTAAATAATACACACAAAATACCTACAAGCCCACGTGGTTTCACTGGTAAAATCTTTTAAATATTTAAATAAGAAATAATGCCAATGTTACACAATCTCTTTCAGAAACTAGAGAAAAAAGGTACATACATAGTCCAACTTTTTCTATGCAACCAAGGTATGTTCAAGAAACCAAATTTTGACAAGAATATTTCAAGAAATGAAAAATTAGACATATCCCTCATACAAAAATTTCTTAACAAAATACTAAATTTAATCCAAGAATATATAGAAATAATAACACATAATAGAATGCCTGACAGCAATATATGCAAAAATTTAAAGATTCATGAAATGTTTGGTGCACATATATATATAATATATATATATATTATATATATATTTGGGGGGGGTGCCGGGGATCAAGCTCAGGACCTAGCGCTTGCGAGGCAGGTGGCAGTGCCACTGAGCTAAAGCCCCAGCCCAATGTTTGATATATTTGGGGAACTGCAAGTCATTCTGTGGGACAATGGATAACATCTAGAGATGGGACTATCTAGAACAATCCAAATGACAGTCCTTATGAAAATGGAGATGGATAGAACAATTATTCAGGTAAATTCAAGAAGGGAACCCACAAAATTAATTACACTAACCCCTGAATAAGTGAAATGCACCTAGTACTCTATATTTAACTTGCTGATTCAGTGCGAAGGGCCTCCCTTGCCCACCATGGAAGGCAAGGGTGGAAAAGCAGTTATGCAGAAGTCATTCCACAAGATCAGTGAAAGGCAAATGCACAGACCACTGCTGCTGCCTAAGGCCCAAGATTTCAGCTGAAGTAAGCAATAGTCAAAAGCCTGGGAGGAAAACCTGAGGAAAAAGATTCCTCAGAACATAGAAAGTCCTGTGTGGGTTTATACAGGGAAATCTAGCAAACAATCTCCACACCCAAGGTAGTCTGTGTGCTCAGAACAAGCAGGAAATGAAGGATAAGACAGAGGTGCAAACGACCTGGCTAAGCACTTCAAGGACTGTCACTACACAGAGCCAATCTACAAGACTGAGATGGTATCTGTATTTCTTAGGTCCCGGCAATCAGGGAAATCTCTTTCAAAATACTAGATGACCACAAGCTAAAGGAATGGAGACTTCAGAGACCATAGACAATAAAAAATACAATCATTACAAAATAGTTTAGAAAAGCCACTAAACAAATAAACAACTACAACCCACACATGCAATAAAAACAAACCCTAAAGGGAAGAACCATGATTTCTACAGTTATCACATTATAATAATCAAATGTCTAATATCTGACCAAAAATAAAAACTTACAGAGCATGCAAAGAAATAATAAGGTATCACCCAATCACAGGAGAAACTATTAAAAACTATCTCTGAGAAAGTACAGACTTAGGTAAACAAAAACTTTATGTTTGAAGAACTACAGGAAACCACAGACATAGTTAAGGGAAACAAGAAAAGTGATGTCTCAACCAATAGGGAACATTAATAGAGATTTATAAATGTCATTATCACAACCTCAAACTAATACATTATTTTCATTCTTACAAAAAGCAAGTTAATAAAATGAATATTCTGTATAAAATTTACTCAGTGGGATTCACTAACAAATCCTTCTCGCCTATTTCTAACTTGCAGTTATAATAAACCTTTAAAATCAAAATACTGCCGTAATTAAACTGTTAAAAACTTCCAAAATCAAGTTCTGAATCTAATACAACAAATGTTAAGGCTTAAAGTAGTAACAAAACTTCAGACTATGTGATAAGAGTTTTGTGCCTCAGGGACTTATATTTTAATTTTAAGTATGTTCCATGATTCCACCCAGCTACTTCCATTTCAATTTCACCTATAAAGCGAAAACAGAAGTATAACATATTCAAACAGCACCTTAATGCATAGTCTAGAAACACATGGCTCTTTTTATAAGGAAATAAAATAGAAAATTTAATACGAGAGAACAGCCCTGCTATCCGAGTATCACCTATAATTTCATACACTATATTCCTACTTGGGAATATACCTCCCAAACTGTATACCTCCTTTCTCTTCTGCCACAAAAACACATCCCCCAGCATCAGTGTGAAAACAATCATGATGCCCCTAACCCATCCTTTGGCCAACATTTCTGACCCTAGAGTCTATTTTTCTACCTTCTTCCTCCAACTGCCCAGCCCCATCCTGTAATCTCCAACTTCTTACTCTCAGTTTTAAAAAATTCTTCCCTTCCTCCAAAGAAACATGCACTCTAGGAGCTACCACAATAACCTGTACCTCTCCCTTTAAGAAGTGATGTGAAGCTGATATGCCTCCCCACTGGGATACACAACACGAATACTGAAAACTACACACCATCTTCCATTCTATCCAATTTCAATGGCACAGCTGCATAGAATTAAGGAAATTCTATTCATCAGAGCCTCCGAATTCCTTCCCTATCCACATCCCACATCCCTAACACTAAAGACTCTACCCAAGAGCCTACCTTACCGTGAAGGAGGTCTTCTCTTTAGCAATTTCAGTCTACTGTAACAATGGGAGGTTGCCAACAACCAAGGCAAAAGAATGGAAAATCTCTTCTCATCACCAAAATAAGAGGGAAAAGGCCCTCACACTTTTACAGTAAGTAAAGAATAACTTTCTCTTCTTAAGTTCCTGACTTTAGATTCCAAGAACCTCACCTTCGTGCCACTTGAGCAAAGCATTTCCATTAAATACTCTAGACTTCTTCACAATCTAGAACTCTTCTAAAATTCAGAAGTCTTATGCTCAAAGCCCATTTTCTGACCACAAACACCTAGTCTTCAATTTATACATTCACTTTTACTGTACTCCTAATACCTTACATTTCTACTTTGTGGAGCTCTCTAGAAATTAGGTAACATATAGTTTATCTACCTACATTTCTACTTCTTCTTATGAGATTTCTAAAATATTCTAACTTCAAATTATTGATTTTTTAAAAATCTGTAGTACTGTTCTTAAATTGAGAACCACACTGTCAGGTTAATGTAGATCAGTATTCCTAAACTACTGGTCTACTGTTTGTGTAAATGAAGTTTTGCTGGAACACAGCTACACACGTTTGCCTACATAATGCCTGAGATTGCTAACACGCTGCAAGAAAAAAGTTGGGTAGTGACAGCAAACCACTAAGTTTCTACTTTCTGGTCCTTTCCAGAAAGTTTGCCAATCCTGTGTTTAGATGCCTGCCATATATGCCCATTTGCCTTACCATTCTTTCATTCTATCTGAAGCTGCCTAATCCCATTTTATAGCTCACTTTTTCTAATCCATTTATCTGCCAATGCAGTCTTAGATTCTTTCAAATCTTGGCTACTGTGAATAATGCCTCAGTGAACATGGGATTAAAGACATTTCTTCAACATACTGATTTCAATTCCCTTGGGCATAATCCCAGAAGTGTGACACACTGGATCATGTGGTAATTCTATTTTCAATTTTTTGAAGAATATTATTACTATTTTCCAGAATGACTATACTAATTTACATACCCACTAATACTGCATGAGGGTTTCCTTTTCACTATATCCTAGCCAACACTTGCTATCTTTTATCTTCTTACCCCATGAGCATAACACTGGGTTGCAAAACACGTCCCTCATTTTTCTACTGTAAATTTTTACTTTAGTGTAATAGTAGCCGGCAGTGACCTCAATACCTTTCCCTGAGGGATACAAGAAGCAATCTTTGTGTTTATTCACTTGGTAAAAACAACAGCAAGGTGTGTGTACCTGTGCAAAATTGTCAGACCAAGACTTTCATCCACATAATGCTGTATCTAACAGGTTTTGTGTACGTTTACCTGAGAATCATAGAGGATATAATACACTCACACCACACTAAGATTTTTTTTTTTAAGTTTTCTTTTGATTTTTCTGGTAGAAGTAGCACAATGGCACTTGAAAAGCCAGATTTGCAAGTTTTAAGAGTTTGTTTTGAGATTCTATTAGGGGAGAATATACCCTTGACCAAGAAAACAGTCCAGTTCTATTGGGGTGGTCCTCCTCTTCAACCAGGCGTGCAGCTTCAGGAGGGACAAAAATGGAGCAGTGAGGAAGGGGATACCTGCCTAGCCAGCCAGATCAGTCAAATCAACCCTGGCAATCAACAGACTGACAGATATAGCAACCAGATCGCCTTCACATCCCAGATTTGCAAGTTTTGGAGTAGGTCAAAGTGAATCATCAGATTACTCACACAGGGATGATGAAGATGATCCATTATGGTAAAATACATGTTTTCACAACAGAAGAGTGGTGTAGGGGGATGATGATGATGATAATGATGAGGAGGAGGAGGATGATGTTGACCAAGTGAGCCAAAGTTCCTATGACAGGGACATGGAGAATTGACTGATGGAGACAGAGGGAATGCAGACCTTCTTGATCAAGATGATGAAGATAGCAATGTGAGTACATATTTGACTAGTCAAAATGCTGCAAAGTGATTACACAAGCAAATGGAATGATCTAATGTCAGAACTAGATCTGAAAATATAGTGAGGGGTGAAATGTATTGGACAGAATGCCAGTACTCCCATTCAATGTAGGAAACTGTATCAGATGAAATGCTATTAGGAAAAGACTTTATGAACAAAACCTCAGTAGCATGGGAACTAGCACAAAGAATCAACAACTGGGATCTCATCTTATTAAAAAAAGCTTCTACACTGCAAGAGAAACCACCAACAGAGCTAAGAGACAACCTACAATGTGGGAAAAAAATATTAGCAGCTGTACCTTAGACAAAGGACTACTACCTGGAATATATAAAGAACTGAAAAAAATCAGAACCCCTAAATTCAAAAACCCAATTCAAAAATGGGCATCTGAAATGAACAGACATTTCTCAGAAAAAGAATTAAAAGCAACAAATAAATATATGACAAAATGTTCAAAATCACTGGTCATTCGAGAAATGGAGATGAAAACAACACTGAGATTCCACCTTACCCCAGAAAGAATGGCTGCTATCAAGAAATCAACCAATAACAAATGCTGGTAGGGGTGTGGGGAGAAAGGAACCCTTCTCCATTGTTGGTGGGAGTGCAGACTGGTGCAACCACAGTGGAAATCAGTCAGGAGATACCTCAAAGAACTAGGACTAGAGGTCCCATTTGACCCAGCTATTCCCCTGCTGGGGATCTTCCCCAAAGAATTAAAAGAATCATACCACAGTGATATATGTGCACCCATGTTTATAGCAGCACAGTTTCTAATAGCTAAAGCTTGGAAACAGCCCAAGTGCCCATCAACTGGAAACTGGATAAAGATGTGGGTTTTTTTATAAAATGGAGTACTACACAGCCATAAAGAATGAGAAACTTAGGCCGGGGATTTAGCTCAGTGGTTTTGCTGCCTGCTGTGCAAGCACAAGGACCCGAGTTCGATCCCCGGTGCCAAAAAAAAAAAAAAATCAAGAATGAAAAACTGGAGACATTTATAGCTAAATGGATGCATATTGAGGCCATACTCTTAAGTGAAATAAATAGGACACACATGTGTAAATACCAAATAGTTTCTCTAGTGTGAGAAACTGAAAGTGTAAATAAGAATCAAAATGATTAAAATGAATAATTGATAATTTGAAATAGGAAGAAAAGGTCCAAAGGGGTAGGGGTGGTGGGAGGGGAAGGGAAAGGAAAGGCGGGAAAGGAAAAATTATGAGAAAAGAAAAAAATGGAAACAAAGTCTATGTAAATAGGGAAAGGTGCACAGGTAATGGGGAAAAAATAAGAACCAAGATACATCATGTACAGGTACAAGCACCCAATGATAAATGCAAATGTATTGTTTACCTAAAATGTACCAATAAAAGAATTTAAGGAAAAGAAAAAAGAAATGCTATAAGATGTTGTAAAATACACAAAGGCTGAAATACAAGTAAAATGTTCTGCATGCACCAATAGCCACATTAAAAAATTTATTATGACACCTCACTAGCTGAACCAAAAGCATTCATAGGTCCACTGTACTTAGCAGGGATTTCTTATGGTAATCACAGGAATGTAAAAGACTTTTGAAAAGCAATGGGTCAAAATATGACATAAAAATGTATGCCATTGTAGAAGTGAAGACTTATGCTTTCAATTTAGAAATTTATCCAAGAATTCAGCAATCAAGTCCTTATTTGTACAACAATAAACCAAATGATGCTGTGAACAGACTTGCTGCTCCCATCTCCGAAAATAATCACAATGTGATATTTGACAACTGGTTTAGCAGCTTCCAATCAATGTTACATTTGCTAACAGCACAAGTTGACCAGCACAGGAACAGTACACAGGAACAAATCAGAAATTCCAAATGAAATGTTGCAATTTCAAAACAGAGGATTATATAGTACAATCTTTGGATTTCAGGAAGATGTACATTGGCTTTGTATATAGCAAAAAACAAACTGATACTGGTGATGCCGACAATGCACCATGATGGAAATATTGATAGGGAAACCTTGACAAAAGAGAAGCCTGAGATGGAAACTTTCTACAGAAAATCAAAGGCAAAGTAGATGTTGTTGATGAGTTGTGCAGCAACTGATGTGTTTTGAGCAACTTGAAACACAAAGAACTGTTCAATGCTTGTGTTTTACTCAATCCTAAACATGTGTGGAATAAACAGTTTGATAGTTTACAAAGAAAATAACAAACCAGGCATGGTAACAAATGCCTGTAATCCCAGCACTCGGGAATCTGAGGGAGGAGGAACACAGCCTGGGATACTTAGTGAGTTCAAGGCCAGCCTGCACTACATAGCGTGACCCTGTCTCAAAAAACAAACAAAAAAAATAAATAAATAATAATTGCAAAATACCACAGAGAAATTTTCTGAGAGCATTGGGACTGGAACTCATGAGAGATCATCTACAGCAGAGGAAAAACAAAATGTTTCTGCCCAGGGAACTTACACAAAAATATTGTGGAGCACACTGGTGAGCTGAGAAGTGAATAGGTAGGCACAGCATCCCAAAGACCTACTATAACAACAACAAAACCAAAAATATGTCAACTTAGCCCTACAAGAAAGGACAGGAAAACAAAACAGTGTAAGCAGTACTTGTATATGAGGCAATTTTCATGTGTGAAGATTGCCTTGGTTGTGAAAATTGAAGCAAAGATTATATTTGTTGTAGAGTTCTATGATATTTTCATTGTAATTCACATACGTTTTTATTTCTGATGTTATCTTTTAGGTTTTGTAAGCAAGTACACAGCTGATATAAAAATGTTGATGTCTATTCTAATCATTACTTGACATTTTATTTTACTGATATTTTATTATGTAGGTGAGATAATTGAAGTAAAGGTTATTTTTTTGTACAGTACTATTGGTATTTTCATTGTAGTTCTTATAGGAATATATTTTTGATGTTATCTTTTAGGTTTTGTAAGCAAGTACACAGCTGATGTAAAAATGTTGATGTTTACTGTAAATGCACAAATAATATTAATACTTTAGTACTTTTATTGATATTCTATGTTCCTGTTAACAACACATTGTATAATAAGAACCTCCTGACAAAACTGCAAGACCAGACCAGACCCCAGCCAGAAGCCCTCCTGGACAAAAGCAGCACAGGTGTGCAGGCCCCAGTCAGGGCCCCACCCAGACATCAGTGGCTTGGGCATGCAGGCCCCAGCCAAAGGCCTGTCTGGAAAAGAGCTGGCCAGGCTCACAGGCCCCAGCCAGAGGCCTGCTTTGATATCATCAGTATTGGCACAGTGTTGAGCAGCAGAGAGAAGGCCTCTCTGAGGCTTATTGAGAACTGAAGTCCACTGGGAGTGTAAAGAGTCACTTCAATAAAGGTGAAGCAGACTAAATTGGCTGAAATGAGAAGACACATAATCAAGTCTCAAAACCAGATTTCCAGATCCCCAAAGGCAACCCCAAGGGGCACTGAGAAGGATCAATCTGAAAATGAAACCACCTGGACTCCCCAAACTGGCAATGAAAGAGGATCTGGAAACAATAAAATTAGAAATAATTTCTCAGATAACAACACAGATTGTGTCCATAGTGAAAGACATGATTAATAACTCTACAGCAGGTACAGATAAAAAAAAAAAATAGAGCAGCTGAGGAACATGATGGAATCCCAGCAGAGGAAATAAATGGAATCCAAAAAACAGACGCAAACAGATATCTAGGAGACTAAAAACTCCATTGAAAGTTTACACAGCAGAATGAGTCAATCTGAGGACAGAGTATCAGATATAGAAGACAAGATTGTGATTAGTGACCAGGAAAAGAAAGATTTCTTAAAAATAGCAAGGGACCATGAGAAATCAATCCAGCAGCTGCTAAATGATGCAAACAAGAATAACATAAGACTGATCAAAGTCAATAAAGAAACAGGATATAGTGCAAATGACATAAAAAAAAACTTCACAGAAATAATAGCACAAAGCTTCCCAAGCAGGAGAAAACAATTTGACCTACAGACAAGTGAAGCATATAGGACTCCACCTATGCTTACACATAGGCATATAATTGTCAAGATTCCAGAAACTCAACAGAAGAACAAAATGCTACAAGCGATTAGAGAAAAGAAACAAATCACAAACAAAGGAAAGCCCATCAGAATCACAGCAGACTTCTCAACACAAACTCTCAAGTCAAGAAGAGCCAGGAGTGAAGTATTTCAAGGCCTAAAAGAAAAAAACCTCCAACCCAGATTGATGTATGCTGCAAAACTATCTTTCAAAATCAATGGAGTTGGGCCAGAGATTTAGCTCAGTGGTTCTGCCGCCTGCCTTGCAAGCACAAGGACACAAGTTCGATTCCCCGGTACCAAAAAAAGAAAAAAAAACAATGGAGAAATAAGATCCTTTCATGACAGAAAAACACCTGAGGAACTTCATGAATATCAAACCAGCACTCTGAAAATTTTTAAACAATATCCAGGGAAAAGACAATGAGAGTCACAATCCCACAAACCCAGCAGAATGAATCCATCAGGCAAGACAAGAAATTAAATGCAAAGGGGGAGAATCCAACAACAGGAAAAGGTCATGACAAGGATAACTCAATACATATCAGTTATAACC
The DNA here is from genome assembly GCF_053883595.1 of Heterocephalus glaber. NCBI lineage: Eukaryota > Metazoa > Chordata > Mammalia > Rodentia > Bathyergidae > Heterocephalus > Heterocephalus glaber. The sequence continues at coordinate 69,152,153 of NW_028258320.1, forward strand.
ATCAATGTTAATGTTCTCAATTCAACAGTCAAAAAAAATAGACTAGAAGAATGGGTTAGAACCAAGATTCAACAATATGCTGCATACAAGAAACACACTTAATTCAAAAAGAAACTCATACACTGAAAGTTAAAGGGTGGAAAACAATACTCCATGCAACCAAAACCCAAAAAAAAGCAGGAATAGCAATCCTATTTGAAAATCAAATGGACTTCAAACCAATAATAATTAAGAGAGACAAAGAAGGCCACTACATCCTTGTAAAGGGAAAAATCCAAGAGGAAGAGATGACAATAATAAATATATATGCACTGAATACTAGTGCACCTAACTATATAAAACAAATACTAATGGACATGAAAAATCATAAGCACTAATACAATAGTAGTGGGGGACCTCAACATGTCACTGTCACAAACAGATCAACTACACAAAAAAATAAGCAATGAAATACTAGAACTCAACCAAACTCTTGAACAAATGGACTTAACAGATGTTTTCAAAGTGTTCGACCCCCACAAAATCAGAATACACACTCTTTTCAGCTGCACACCGGTTGTTCTGGAAAACAGACCACATACTTGCTCATAGAACATGTATAAGTAAATGCAAAGGAACTGAAGTTATCCCTGTATATTATCAGATCATAGTGCAATGGAATTGGAGATCAATAGCAAAAGAAACCACAAGAATTTCATAAACACATGGAAATTAAATAACACACACCTGAACAACCAATGGGTCACAAAGGAAATTAAAGAAGAAATTAGACAGTTTCTATACGTAAATGACAATCCCAATACAACATATCAGAATTTATGGGGCAAAATGAAAGCAGTCTTACAAGGGAATTCATAGCAGTGAATACTCATATTAGGAAAAAAGAGTGAGCTCAAATAATCTAATACTGAACCTCAATCTTCTAGAAAAAGAAGAGTAGGACAAACCCAAAGCTCATACAAGGGAGGAAATTATAGAGATCAGAACAGAAATCAATGCAATGAAGACTAAGAGAATGATATCAAAAAATCAATAAAGCAAATAGTTGGTTCTTCAAAAGAATAAACAAAGTTAACAAACCCTTAGCCAACCTTATCAAAAAACAATTTTTAAAGGCCCAAATCAATGCAAAGAGGAATGAAATGGGTGAGATTACAAGGGACCCAGCAAAAATCCAGAGGATCATCAATACCTACTTTGAGAACCTATACACCAATAACATGGAAAACACGGAAGAAATGGACAGATTTCTAGATACATAAGAGTTACCAAAGTTGAAGGAAGAAGACCTAAAAATTCTAAACAACCCAATATCAATCAACAAAATTGGAAATGTAATTAAAAACTTACCAATGAAGAAAAGCCCAGGTCCTCATGGCTTCACTAGTGAATTCTACAGAACATATAGAGACGAACTACTGCCACTACTGTTCAAACTCTTCAATGACATTGAAAGGGAAGCAATACTCCCATATTCATTCCTGGAAGCGAGCATCACCTTAATCCCAAAAGTAGAGGATGACCCAGCCAAAAAAGGGAAGTATATAGGCCAATATCCCTAATGAACACAGATGCAAATATCTGGCATACTGGCAAACAGAATGCAGAATATCATCAAGAAGATCATACATTCTAACCAAGTGAGATTCATCCCAGGGATGCAGGGATGGTTCAACATAGGTGAATCAATAAATGTAATACACTAAATTAACAGAGCCAGGGACAAAATCCATATGATCAGCTCAATAGATGAAAAAAAAAAGTGTTCGACAAAATCCAACACCCATTCGTGATAAAAGCCTTACAGAAAATTGTAATAGACAGTCCTTATCTCAACCTGATAAAAGCCATCTATGAAAAACCAACAGCCAACATCATACTAAATGGTCAAAAACTGAAAATCTACACGCTAAAACCAGGAACAAGACAAGGATGTCCACTATCACCAGTTCTGTTCAATATAGTTCTGGAAACATTAGCCACACCAAATAGACAAGAGAAAGAAAAAAAGGAATAAAGACAGGAAACAGAAAAGTTAACTGTCATTATTTGCAGATGACATGATACTCTGTATAGAAGAAATCCACCAAAAGTCTTCTAGACTTAATAACCAAATTCAGTAGAGTAGCTAGATGGGACAACACAGAAAAATCAGCAGCCTTCCTGTACACAAACAATAAACTCACTGAGAGAGGAGCTGGAGAAACAACTCCTTTCACAATAGCATCCAAAAAAATGAAATACCTAGGAATCAACCTAATGAAAGAAAACAAAGACCTGTACTCTGAAAACTACACCACTCTTAAAAAAGAGATCAAGGGCTGGGGATTTAGCTCAGTGGTTTCACCACCTGCTGCGCAAGTGCAAGAATGCCAGTTTGATCCCCGGTACCAAAAAAAAAAAAAAGAGAGAGAGAGAGATCAAACAAAATATCAGAAAATGGAAAGACATCCCTTGCTCCTGGGTAGGAAGAACCAATATAGTGAAAATGGCCATCCTTCCAAAACTGCTATATAGATTCAATGCAGTCGCAATTGAAATGCCAACAGCATACTTCACAGAACTTGAGAAAACAATCCAAAAATTTATGTGGAACCAGAAGAAACCTAGAATAGCAAAAGCAATTCTAGGCAACAAAAATAAGGTAGGGAGTATCACAATCCCCAACCTGAAACGATACTACGAAGCTACTGTGAGTAAAAAAAACAGCAAGGTACTGGCAAAGAAACAGACCTTAGGACCAGTGGTACAGATTAGAAGATGCAGAAACAACTCCATACATTCTCAGCCACCTCATCTTTGACAAAGGAGCCAAACACCCTCACTGAAGGAAAGATAGCCTCTTTAATAAATGGTGCTGGAAAAATTGGGTTTCAACTTGCCAAAGATTAAAACTAGATCTGTATCTCTCACCACTCACTAAACTAAAATTGAAATGGATCAAAGATCTAAATATTAAAACAGAAATATTAAACCAGCTGGAAGAGAGGTTAGGTAGAACTCTTAAAGACATTGGTATTTAGCTCAGTGGTGCCGCTGCCTACCTTGCAATGGCAAGGTCCAATCCCCGGAACCAAAAAAAAAAAAGCTTCTGCACAGCAAGAGAAACCAACAATGTGAAAAGACAATGCTGAGATTCCACCTCACCCCAGAAAGAATGGCTGCTATCATGAAATCAACCAATAACAAACGCTGGTGGGGCTGTGAGGAAAGAGGAACCCTGCTCCACTGCTGGTGGGAGTGCAGACTGGTGCAACCACTGTGGAAATCAGTATGGCGATATCTCAAAAAACTAGGATTAGAGGTCCCATTTGACCCAGCTATTCCACTGCTGGGTACCTTCCCAAAAGAATTTTAAAAAATCATACCACAGCAATATATGCACACCCAAGTTTATAGTGGCACAGTTTGTAATACCTAAAGCTTGGAAACAGCCCAACTTCCCATCAACTGGAGACTGGATGAAGATGTAGTTTTTTATAAAATGAAGTACTACTCAGCCATAAAGAATGAGAAAATAGAGACATTTATAGCTAAATGGATATACATTGAGACCATACTCTTAAGTGAAATAAATAGAACACACGTGTGTAAATAATGAATAGTTTCTCTAGTGTGAGAAACGGAAAGTGTAAATGAGGATCAAAATGTATAACAGATAATGTGAAATAGGAAGAAATGGTCAAAAAGGGAAGGGGAAGGGGGAGGCATAGGGGAAAGGAAAGAAGGGAATGGAATTAATATGAGAAAAGGAAAAAACGGAAACAAAGTCTCTGCAAATAGGAAGGGGTGGAGGGGTTAATGGGAGGGCAGGAGAATGGGGAAAAAATAAGAACCAAGATATATCATGTAAAGGTACAAATTCCCAATGGTGAATATCATCATACTGAATACCTAAAATGTACCAATAAACTTAATGAATAAGAAAAAAAAAAACAGCAAGACCAGCAAGATGTCAAATATGTCCTACAAAAAGGCCAGGGAAGCAAAACACCTAACAGTGTAAGTGATATGCATATGGAATGTGCTGTTGTCTTGTATGAAGACTGCCTTGCGTGTGATATTTGAAGTAAAGGTTTTTTTTTTTTTTGTAGAGTGATACTGGTATTTTCATTTTCATACAGGAATTTATTTCTGTTGTTCTTTTTAAGAGTTGGTACACCAAAAACAGTCGATGTTGAAAATTTTGATGTTTTATAAACACTCGATAAATTTTTAATGTCTTTTTATTTTATTTATTTATTTTTGGTACCAGGGACCGAATTCGGGTCCTTGTGCTTGCGCAACAGGCGGCAAAACCACTGAGCTAAATCCCCGGCCCAAAGTATTGCATTTTTAATATTTATCGAGTGTTGGGTCGGGGATTTAGCTCAGTGGTTTCACCACAAGGACCCGAGTTCAATCCCCGGTACTAAAAACAATATATATATATATATATATATATATTTCAATAGAAATAGTCTAAAGAATTAACATGGGTTTGACACACCATGTTTCTGGGACTTTATGACAAAAAATGTGTTATGCTTAACAATCATTCTAATAGGTATGAGGTACTTTCTCAGTGATTTTAATTTACATTTCCCTAACAGTTATATTGAAGATTTTCAAAATATATTTGTTGACCTTTTACATGTCTTTTTAAAGAACTACTCAAGTGTTTTGCTTAATTTTTAATAGGGTTATTTGTTTTCTTATTATTAGGTAGTTGGAGTTTCTTAAATATTTTGGATATGAGCTCATTATCTGATGTATAATTTACAAATATGTTTTCCCAATCTGAGGGTTTTCTCTTCATTCTGTTACCATTTCTGTACAGAGTCTCTTCAGTTTTATTTAATCTCATCTGTATATTTTTTGCTTTTGTTGCCTATAGTTTTGGGGTCATTTAGAACTCAATGCAGTGTTATAGCTCTTCTTCTATGTCAATCTTCTAGCAATTTTGTAGTATTAAGTCTTTAATCTATTTTACATTGATTCTTGTATAAGGTGCGAAATGAGGGTCCAGTTTCATTCTTCTCAGTGTAATAAGATAGTTTTCTCCACATCATTTATTGAAGAGACTGTTTTCTCCCCATTGTGTTTTTGGCCTCTCTGTCAAACATCAATTGAGGGCCAGGGATTTAGCTCAGTGGTTCCACTGCCTGCTTTGCAAGCGCAAGGTCCCAAGTTCGATTCTCAGTACAAAAAAAATCAATTGAGCATATATGCATGGATTTATCTCTAGGCTTTCTATCCTATCCTAATAGTTAATGTGTCTGCTTTTATGCTAGTATCAGACTGTTTTAATTGCTATAACTTTCTAACATACTTTGATGTCAGGTAATAGGATGGCTCCAGTTTTTTTCTTTTTGCTCAGGAATGTTTTCGGTACTCAGGGTCTATTGTGGCTCTATACAAATTTTATGACTTTTTTTCTATGTCTATGAAAAATGACATTGGAATTTTGTTTTGGTTTGGTTTTTTTTGTATTAAATTCTTTTATTGGTACATTGTAGGTATACAACACAATTACATTTCTCATTGGGAACTGTACCTTTATATAATGCATCTTGGTTCTTATTTTTTCCCCATTCCTAGCCCTCCCTTCACGCCCTCCACCTTTCCCTATTTACAAAGACTTTATTTCCATTGTTTCCATTTCTCATCATTTTTTCCTTTCCCTTCTTTCATTTCCCCTGCCCCTCCCACTACCCCTACCCCTTTGGACCTTTTCTTCCTATTTTACATTATCGATTATTCATTCTAATCATTGGTACATTTTAGGTATACAATATAATGACATTCATCATTGGAAATTTGCACCTTTACATAGTCTCTCTTGGTTCTTATTTTTCACCCTTGCTCAGCCCTCCCTTCAACCCCTCCAGTCCGCCCTATTTACAAAGATTTTGTTCCTATTTTTCCATTTTCTCATATTAATCCCATTCCCTTCTATCCTTTCCCCTAGCCCTCCCACTTCCTTCCCCTTTGCCCCTTTTCTTCCTATTTCACATGACCTATTATACATTTAGTCCTTATTTACACTTTCAGTTTCTCACACCAGAGAAACTATTCAGTATTTACACACGTGTGTCCTATTTATTTCATTTAAGAGTATTGCCTCAATGTGCATCCATTTAGCTATAAATGTCTCTAATTTCTCATTTTTTATCTGAGTAGTACTCCATCTTATAAAAAACCCCACATTTTCTTTATCCATTCTCCAGTTGATGGGCATTTGGGCTGTTTCCAAGTTTTAGCTATTACAAACTGTGCTGCTATGAACATGGGTGCACATATATCACTGTGATATGATTCTTTTAATTCTTTGGGGAAGATCCCCAGCAGTGGAATAGCGGGGTCAAATGGGATTTCCAGTCCTAGTTCTTTGAGGTATCTCCATACTGATTTCCACAGTGCTTGCACCAGTCTACACTCCCACCAGCAGTGGAGCAGGGTTCCTCTTTCCCCACAGCCCCGCCAGCATTTGTTATTGGTTGATTTCATGATAGCAGCCATTCTTTCTGGAGTGAAGTGGAATCTCAGCGTTGTTTTCATTTGCATCTCTCGAATGACCAGTGATGTTGAACATTTTTTCATGTATTTATTTGCTATGGAATTTTGAATGTTTAGATTGCTCTGGGTAATGTAGACATTTTAACAATATTAATTATTCCAATCCATGAATATAAAAAGGCCTTTCCATTTATTTGTGTCATTTTTAATTTCTTTCATCAGTGTTTTGTAGTTTTCAGTGTGTCTCTCACCTCCTTGGTTAAATTTACTACCGAGTATTTTAGCTTTTTGATGCTATTATAAATACAATTTTTTTCCTAATCTCTTTTTCAGGAAGTTTGTTGTTGTACATAGAAATGCTACCGATTTGGGGATTAAAATAGTGGAGTAAAGAGCAGCAGCAAAATGTAGCCTCTCCAGGACCTAGAATTGAGACACAACCACTTAGTAAAGAAAAAAGAAGCAGGTTTCCAGGAATCCAGGAAGAGCCAATGGGAAAACTACAAACTGTAGAGAAACCAAAGACAACACACAGAAAAGAAGGAAGCAATCTGGAACAGGAACCCCACCTCCCAGGGAGGGGAACTGTCTCGCTAAAAATAAGGTAAGCCCAGAAAGGCTAAGAACCCCGGGGAGAAACCACAGACAAAGCCAGCAGCATTAGCCCCAGCAAAAGCCCACAGTTACTGTAAACTACAAAAATAGCACAGGCAGCCAGGGAGTTAGCTCAGTGGCACCACACCTGCCTCACCAGCACAAGGTCCTGAGTTCCATGGCAGGCTAGAGTTGGAAAAGAAATTTCTTTAAGATCCTACCATATTTGAGAGTGATTAACCAGGAGCCATTTGGGAAGGAGTTAACTGTTGAAGACTGAGCTATTCTGGGAGTCAGAAGCCAGAGACAACTGTTTTTCAGGGTTTCTGCAGTCACCCTATCATAGAATCTAGGTAGGAAACAACCATGAGAGACAGGTGTAGAGAGGCTGCAGACATTAACCCTCTCAGAGACTTTTAAACTCAAGCTAGGAATGACACAGATGTCCTGCCCTCTGCAGTAAAAAGCCAGACTAGTTGCATGTGGTTTTGGGGGGGGCTGGTTCTGAAAGTACTGGCACTAAGTCCAGTAAAGTGACTAACACCCTCTGCCCTGCACCCTACATTCAGCACAGAGCTTAATGAACTGTTTGCTTTCCCTATTTGCCAACATGATTAGGAACAATGCCTCAGCTTGGACAGTTGCCACCGTACTGAAGTGCCTCTAAGAAGGGGGTAGAAGGACACCTCACAAACCTAAAGGCTATCAAGCTAGGAGGGCAAAGCAGTGACTTGGGGCACACAGAGGGACATGAAAACTGGGAGCAGGTGGAGTGAATACAGACCTAGGGCAGGCACCATGGACTGACCACGCCCACCTGGAAAGGTTGGGCAGGTCACAGCATGTGACTCACTATTAGCAGGGACTCACTATTCCTTCCCCATATCTAGTGGATTTCAATACTGTAGACCTTGGAAAGAAACCACTCATTCAAACATACGGAGGAAATTTTTGAACTCATTTCTCTTTTTTTCCTTGGTTTTAGGGGGTTTGTTATTTTTCTTTTTTGTTACACCCAGTGAGAGAGAACCAACCAGAGACCGATATTAAATCCACACAAGAGTTTATTACCGGCCGGGACCCGAGCCGAGCATCGGACTCGAGCCTCGGCTGGGGGGTTGACAAACATGTTTTATATACCTTTGAGGCCAACAGTTTCTAGGCCCCCCTCTATGGGATAGAACTAGTAAAGCAAGCAAAAGGCACAGAAGCAGAACATCCTGCTGTTAGAACATCTGTAAAACAATAGTTGATTGTTATTTCTAAAGAGACTTTCTAAGGGGAGGAGGTTTTTAAGCTTCCTCCTTCTGAGTTCATCTAAATGGCAGGCAGGTGGGTCAAGCAGCAATATAGAGTCTGTCTTGCTAACTAGGGTCCTTCATTTTTTATTTCCTTTTTTGTCCATATATTTTGCTTTTTTCTTTTTCTGCTTTGATCTTTTATTATTTTTATTAATTTCTCATCTTTAATTGGATCATTTATCTCGATTCTCTCTCCTCACCTTCCTTTTATTTTTCAAACTGTACTACTTTTATTTGCCCTTCTGCACTCCTTATATTAATATTAATATTAAATCTTTAGACAATTAGTTTGACTCTTAATATTGTTGAATTATTTTCTATTATTAATGGTGGTTTAGTTGTTACATTTAATAGATATTTATGGTATGTCAATATTCAGTTTGGTTTTTTTACTGAAATTTCTTTTCTACTGTCAAAGGAGGTACAGCAGTAGCTTTTATTGGTTCTTATGATATGTCAATATCTAGTTTGTCCTTGACCCTATCATTCTTGCTGATTTCTTTGCTATTGCCAGTGGTGACATAGTTGTTGCTGTTAATTGTTTTTTTCTTTATGTCAATATCTGTTTGGTTTTTGTGTGACTATGGTGGTTAGTTGACTAATTAACTTGAGTGAGAACACCCAGCTGAATTAAGTCAGCATCTTTCTGGGCATGGAAGACCCACTTTAAGGAGGATTGTTGTTGGACAGTATAAAAAGGAGAATGGGAGGGAAGAATTTCTTCAGATTTTCCTTGAAAGAGCTTCACTGTGGCTGATTTTCTTCAGAAGAGTTTTAGCTGTTCTCTTTTGAGGAGCTCCATTCCTCACCATCACCAAGGATGGCTGCTGTTCTCTTTGAAGGAGCTCACACACATACACACACACACACACACACACGCACACACACAGAAGAAAACATAAGAAAATGTAACAAAATGCCTCCAACAACTCCTAACTTCCCCAAAGCTAATCCATAGGAAACTGATGGGAAGGAAATCAAAAGCCAAACAACTAAATTATACAAAGTGATAAGACAGGAGACACACACACACACACACAAAAGTGCTCAAGGTAATATACCTAAACAGATAATAAACTTAAAAAACAAAATGATCAGTAACCTTACATGAGACACAAATAAAAAGCTAGCTGAGTTAAACAAAAATAATACAAAACATGAATGACAAATATAGCAAAGAATTAGAATCCATGAAAAGTTACCAGACATCCAGAAGATAAAAACAATTCTATTGAAAGTATGAGAAAAAGAAGTAACCAATATGATGACAGTGTTAGAACTAGAATATAGGGCTTGCCCAGGTGACCACATATTCAGAGATAGCTTAAAAACAAGAAATCACAGAAAAGAGATCCACTAACTGCTAGGTGATGCAAAGACTAAGCTAAAAGTGAATCGGAATGGGACGGAGATTTAGCTCAGTGGTTCTGTCACCTGCCTCGCAAGCACAAGGTCCCGAGTTTGATCCCCGGTACCAAAAAAAAAAAAAAAGAATCAGAATTAGTGAAAAATCAGAAGACAGCATGAATGGTATTAGAATCCTATTTACAGACATTAGAGCTGAAACTTTTTCAAGTATGGGAAAAGAATTTAACATAAACATGAGTAAGGCATACAGAATCCCAAACAGATGTGATTGGAAAGAACTTCTCATGACACATTATAGTCAAAATTCTATAAGTCCAACACAAGGAGAAAATCTTAAAACCTGTTAGAGAAAAGCAACAATCACTTATGAAGGTGAACACATTAGAATTACAGCAGATTTCTCAATAGAAACTTCAAAGGCCGGACAACCTTAGAATGAACTATCTCAACTCCTAAAAATACAACCTCCAGGGGCCGGGGATTTAGCTCAGTGGTTCCAGCACCTGCCTCACAAGCGCAACATCCCGAGTTCAATCCCAGGTACGGGAAAAAAAAAAAAAAGCCTCCAACCTAAACTAACAACCTGCAAAACTATCTTTCAAAATTGTTGGAGAAATAAAGACGTTTCGTGACAAATAACACCTTAAGAAATGCATGGCTACAAAACCTGCACAACAAAACATTCTCCAATATATCCTAGAAAGAAATAATTAAGCCAATAATGCCAAAATGTCTAGTGAAATGAATACATCAGGTAGGGTGAGCAGTTAAGCAGAAGAGGGGAAAAAAAGGAATCAGTAGCAGGAAAATAATGCAATGAGAAGAATAAGTCAATACCTTTCAGTAATAATTCTCAATATGTGTGCTCTAAGCTCCCCTATCAAAAGACAACAATTGGGCCAGGGATGTAGCTCAGTGGTATAGCGCCTGCCTGGCAAGCGCAAGGTCCTGAGTTCGATCCCCAGTACCACAAAAAAAAGCAAATAAAGGCTACAATTAGCAGATTTAACCAAACAATAAAATTCAAAAGTAGATTGTATACAAGAAAGGTATTTCATCCAAAAAGAAACTCATTGATTAAAAAATTGAAGGATGGAAGAAACATTCCCTACAAAGGAAGCTAACAACAAACTAAAATAGTTATCCTATAAGCCAAAACATCAGAAGAGGCAAAGAAGATGACTACATACTGGTAAAGAGAACATCCAACACAAAAAAATAGCAATTATAAATATATATGCACTAAATACCAGTGCACCCACCTTCATAAAACAAAGACTAAGAGACACACATAAAAGTTAAACATTAACATTATTTTAGTGGGGGACCTCAATACTCCACTATCACAAATAGATCAACTAGACAAAAAAAATCAACAAAAATACCAGAGTTCAACCACACCTTTGAACAAATAAGACTTAATAAATATCTAGAGATTCACCCAACAACAGAATACACATTGTTTTCAGTAGGACACAGAACTTTTCTCCAAAACAGACCACATACTACCCCATATCAGTTAACAGTACAAAGAAACTAAAAATCAATGGCAAAAGAAACCACAGAAATTACGTAAACATATGGAGATTAAACAATACACTTTTGAATAATCAGTGGGTCATGGAAGAAATTAGACAATTCTTAGAATCAAATTAATTCCAGTACAACATGCCAATACAATTTCCAGAACTGATAAACAGATTTAATACAATCCCAATCAAAATACCAACAGCATTCTTCATAGAACTGGTTAACAATCCTATAATTCATATAAAATCAGAAGAGACTCAGAACAGCAAAAGCAATCCTGGGTGGGGGGAGATAAGCAATGCAGGAGGCATCACAATCCTGGGCTGGAAGTGATATTACAAAGCCACAGTGATCAAAACAGCACAGTACTGCTACAAAAACAGACTTGAGGATCAATGGAACAGAACACAGGATCCAGAAACAACCCCAAACACATTCAACCATTTAATCTTTGACAAAAGGGCCAAAAACATACACTGGAGGAAAGACAGCCTCTTTAATGATGGTGCTGGGAAAACTGGCTATACTCATACAAAAGATTGAATCTAGATCCATATCTCTTATCATGTACTAAAATAAAATCAAAATGGATCAAAGATCTGAATATTAAAGCAAAAATCTTATAGAAGGTAAAACAGGTAAAATTCTGGAAGACGTAGGCAAAGACTTTCTGAACAGAACTCAATTTACACAAGAAATAACATCAAGAATGAACAAATGAGGGCCAAGGATTTAGCTCAGTGGCACTGTGCCTCTGCCTCATAAGCACAAGGTCCTAAGTTCGATCTCCGGTACCGCAAAAAAAGAATGAACAAATGAGATTACAGTGGTACCTCAGTTTACAAACTTAATTTGTTCCAAGATTTTGGAAAAGATGGTCAGATTTGTGTTTTTGCAGGAAAGATGGCCATGGTCTCGTTTGTCATCCAATGTAGATTTTGCAAACAAAAACAAAATTCTGCTGATCCCTTTTGTTTGTGAGCCAAATTATTAAGAAACAAAATCATTCATTTACCAAGGTATCACTGTATATCAAATTTAAAAGTTTCTACATAACAAAGGAAACAACCAACAGAGTGAAGAAACAACCTACAGAATGGGAAAAAAATTTGCCAGCTACTCCTCAGAAAGAAGACTAATGTCCAGAATTTATAAAAGACTCAAAAAATGAGACTCCCCCCAAAAAATGAAACATCCAATCAAAAACAGGGCAACCAATTGAAAACAATCCTCTAAAGAAGTAAAATGGACAATAAATACATGAAAAAATGTTCAACCTCTCTTGCCATTAAAGAAATGTAAATTAAAACAATGCTGAGATTCCATCTTCCCAGAAAGAATGGCTACCACCAAGAAATCAAACAATAACAAGTGCTGGGGAGGCTGAGGAAAAACCGATTCCTTCTACACTATTGGTAGGAATATAAACTAATATAATCACAATGGAAAACAATATTGAAACTCCTCAAAAACCTAAAATTAGAAATTCCATTTAGCCCAATTATTCCTGTTCTAGATATCTTCCCAAGAGAGACAGCACATTATAGTGATACATGCATGTCAATGTTTAAAGCAGCACAATTCATAATAGCTAAATCTTGGAGATGCCCTGTATGTCCATCAACAGATGTATACACAAAGAAAATGTGGTATTTATACACGATGGAGTACTACTCGTCCATAAAGAAGGATAAATTTGAGTCATTTGTAAGAAAATGGATATACTTTGAGAATGTTAAGTGAAATAAAATGGACACAAAAGCTTAAATATCACATGATTTCTCTTATATGAGAAACAAAGTAGAAATAAAGAGTAAAATAAAGGTCAGATAATAGGAAACAGGGAGATACATCTTTTGCAAAAGGGAATGGGACCAAGAGAAGGGGAGAGGGGAGGGGAAGAGGAAGTAAAAAGAATTAAGACACATTTTTATACAGATTTAATGCAATCCCAATCAAAACACCAATAGCATACCTCACAGAATTAGAGAAAACAATCCTAAAATTCACTGGGAGCCAGAAGAGACCTAGAATAGCAAAAGCAATTCTGGGCAACAAAGGCAAGGCAGGGGCCATCACAATCCCTGACTCAAAATTATACTACAAAGCTACAGTGATAAAAACAGCATGGTACTGGCAAAAAAAAAAAAAAAAAAGCCAGACCCAAGGATCAATGGAACAGGCTAGAGGATGCAGAAACAACTCCACTCAGTCACCTTGTCTTTGACAAAGAAGCCAAACACAGTCACTGGAAGAAAGATAGCCTCTTTAATATACACTGCTGGAAAAATTGGCTTTACACATGCTGAAGATTAAAACTAGACCCATATCTTTCACCATGCACTAAACTAAAATTGAAATGGATCAAAGATCTAAATATTAAAACAGAAACACTAAATCTGCTGGAAGAAAGAATAGGTTCAACTCTTGAAGACATTGGTGTAGGCGAAGACTTCATGAACAAAACCCCAATCGCACAAGAAATATCAAAGAGAATCACCAACTGAAATTTCATCCTATTAAAAAGATTTTACACAACAAAAGAAACCACCAACAAGTAAAGAAACAACCCACAGTGTGGGGAAAATTTTTGCCAGCTGTTCCTCAGACAGAGGACTAATATCTAGAATATATAAAGAACTCAAAATTATCAGACCCCCTCAAATTTAAAGACCTAGTCCAAAAATGGACATCTGAAATGAATACACACTTCTCAGATGAAGAAGTACAAATGGCAAATAAATATATGAAAAATGTTCAACATCACTGATCATTCAAGAGATTCAAATTAAAACAACACAGATTCAATCTCACCCCAGAAAGAATGGCTGCTATCAAGAAATCAACCAACAACAAATGCTGGTGGGGCTGTGGGGAAAGAGGAGCACTGCTCTACTGCTGGTGGGAGTGTAGACTGGTGCCACCACTGTGGAAATCAGTGTGGAGAGTCCTAAAAAAACTAAAAGGAGAGATTCCATTTTTGGTCCAGCTATTTCCCTTCTTGCTATCTTCCCAAAAGAATCTAAAACATCATTCTACAGAGATATACGAACATCCATGTTTTTAGCGGCACAGTTTGTAATAGGTAAATCTCAGAAACAGCCAAATGTGCATCAATTGATGAATGGATAAAGATGTGGGGTTTTTTTTATACAATACAGTACTAGTCTGTCATGAAAAAGGATAAACTTGAGACATTTCTACCTAAATGGACACACCTTGAGACTGTACTCAAGTGAAATAAATCAGACACACATGTTCAAATATTGTGTTTATCTCTGGTGTGAGAACTGAAAGGGTAAACAGAGACCAAAATGTGTAATAGATATTGGTAAATGGGAAGAAATGTTCAAATGGGAAAGGGAACAAGGGAGGAGGGAAAGGAAAGGGATAAGAGAAAAGGGACAAGAGAAAAAGAGAATAGAAGGAAAAAATGGAAACAAAGCTTTTGTAAATAAGGAGAGGAAGAGAGGTTGAAGCAAGGGGAGGAAAACAGGAAAAAAAGAAGAATCAAGATATACCATGTATAGGTATAAATTCCATATGATGAATGTTATTGTTATGTATATCTAAAATGTACCAATAATTTTTTTTAAAACTTCTTATATCAGAAATGGAACAAAGAGTACTACCAAAAAGAAACTGTCTAATGTTTAATCAGTCTTACATTCCTGGGCTAAAACCTACATGTTCATGCTATAGTATGCTTTGTATGTATTGTCAGATTTGATTTACTAATATTTTGTTGAAGATGTTTGCTTCTGTGTTCACAAGAGATACTGCACGTTTTGTGTAACATCTTTAGTTCTCATCATGGTAATGCGAATCTTATCAACTGAGTTACGAGTACTCTTTCTTACTCTGTTTTCTGGAAGAATTTTTGAAGAATTGGCATTACTTCCCTTTTAAATATTTGGCAAAATTCACCAGTGATATATCGAACCCTGGAACTTTCCTTATAGGAAAGTTTGCAACTATAAATTAAATTTCTTTAATAGAAATAAGAGTATTCATTTTATTTATTTCATTTTGAGTGAGTTTTGGCTATGTGTGTCATATAGGAAATTGGTCCACTTCATCTAAATTTTCAAATTCATGGGCATAAAGTTGTTCATAATATTCACTTATTATTCCATTAAAGTCAGTAAAGAATTGAAAGTAAAATATATATATAGCACTACCAACTACATTACCATCAAAAAACAAAGTATTTTTATATAAATTTAACAAAATATATATAGGATCTGTATATGCTAACTATAAAACACTGATATAAATAGAAAATAAAAGCCAAAATAAATGAAGAAATATATGCACTGATGGGCTAGAGAACTCAGTAGTTTCAATTCTTCCCCAAATGATCTACTGTATCAATAGACTTTCAATAAAAATTCTAGCAAGATATTTTTTAGAAACTAACAAAATGAATCTAAAATGTATATTGAAAATCAAATACAAAAGAATTTTCAAAAGAAGAGTAAAGTTGGAAAAATCTCATTTAATTTCCGAGATCTACTATAGAGTCATAAAGGGGAATTCACAGAAAACCACAAACATGGATCAGTGGAACAGAATAGTCAAAAACAGATATAAAGATGTCCTATTAATTTTCAGCAAAGCTGCAAAGACATCAATGGAAGAAAAATAATATTTTCAACAAATGGTTATTACATAATGCTACAGCAGTCAACTTACCAAGAGGACATTAATGAAAATTTTATGTACTTAATAACAGAGCTTCAAAGAACATGAAGCAAAACCAGGTAAGTCTGCAGGGGAAAACAGGTAAATCCAAAATTATAATTGAAGATTTTAATATTCTTCTCACGATAACTGACAAGACAGGCAGAAAATCAGAAAGGTTTTAGGACACTTGACCAAAACTATTAACTATCAGCCTAACTGAAACTATATAGGATTCCACCCATCAAAAGGAAACACTTTCTTTTCACAGTTATAAGGAATATTTGCCAAGGCACAAAAGGGCTTCATTGGTAAAATCTACCAAACATATGATGAAGAAATAATTATAAATTCACACAAACTTCCAGCAAATGTTCAGGAGGATCACAACTCATTCTATGAGGCCAGCATTCCTCTGACACAAAAACTAGTCAAATTTAAAACTTCTGTTCTTTGAAAAACACTCTTAAAAGAATGAAGAGAGCCTCTACCTGGTAAAAATATTCCAAATTGGTAAGAAACTAGTATAAAAAATGTGAAGGATTCATAAAATCAATAATAAGGAAAAATTTTAATGTGTAAAACATCTGAATACATGACACTAAAGAAGATATACAGATGGCAAGTAAGTACATGACAAAATACTCAATAGCATTAGTCATAAGAGAAATGCAAATTGAAACCATATGAGATACCATTCATTTATAAAAATCATTCAAATTATAAAATCTAACCACACCAAGTATTGGTGAGGATGTGAAGTAACCAGAACATTCATAACCACTGCTGGTGGGAACATAAATGATATAACTATTTTGGGAAAGTATGTCATTTTTTTTACAAAGATAAACATACTCACCATCATATTCAGCTATTCCACACTCCTACATATTTCCCCAAGAGAAAAAAAAAGTATATATCCATACAAAGACTTCTACATGAAAGTTCATAGCAGCTTTATAAGGAACAGACAATGCTGGATGAGCAGTGCTCCTCCCCTAAATGGGAAAGCAGGCCCTCTCTGGACAGGTGGTGACGCCTCCCCAAGGTGACCAAGCAGGCCCACACCAGACACATGATGCCCCCCCCATCTAAGTGAGCAGGCCTATGCTGGACACACAGCACCACCCCCACCCCCACCACGTGAGCAAGAGGCCCCTGCTGGATAGCACGCCTGCCCACCCTGAGAGCAGGCCCACTCGGGATGTGCTCCCCCTCCATCCACCACCATGCACCCCCACCCCCACCCCCGCACCCAAGCTGGCTCTACATTTTGCTTCCCCTTGGCATAGGGCAGGAGAGGTGAAGACTAATGAACTGAACTAATCCTGGACTAGGACACTGCCCAGGGAGAGAAGGGAGCAACCAGACCCTGTGTGCCATCAATACTAACTCCAAAAGTCCACTTGAACCCCTGCTTCACCAATAAATAAATCCAGCAGAAACCAGATGGTTGATTGCATTTGCCATCTACCAATGGGAGCAAGGACACGCCTTGGAACAGACAGTAACCACCATCTGGGGTGAACAGACAGAGGGGCCTCTGGTCCAAAGAGGGCACCTCCAAAACCCATGGCCCTAAAGCTAGGCAGGGAAAATTGTGACTAGCTAGATGCCAACACTCATGGAAAGACATCACTCATTCAAAACAGCTGGGCAAGGTGGCACATGCCTGTAATCCCAGTACTGGAGGCTGAAGCCAGCCTGGGATATATAAAGAGTCAGTCTGAACTACATAGCAAGACTCTGTCTGAAATTTTTCCTTGACACGATCTTTTTTTTTTTTTTTTTTACTTTTTTTTATTATTCTTGTCTTATCCTTAATGGGTCGGTGGGGGGATCTGGGGTATTCTCTCCCTTTTTTCCTCTTTTATTATCTTTTCTCTTCTTTGCTCTCTCCCCCTTTAAACTGTTTTTTCTTCCTTCTTAATTTCATTTCCTGTATTTTGCTGGGGTTTTTTTCATTTTCTTCTTTGTTCCTTCCTGTGACTGTTCTCTAACATTATTAATTTCCTTTTACTCCTCAACAGAAGCCCCATCTCACTTTTCTCTCTTCGTTCTCATACCCCATTAAATTCTCAAATTCTGCTTTCTTCATTCTGTGGTTTCCCAACCCTCTATCTCAACTAGTATAATTATAAAGCTCTATGGATCTCTAGATAGCTAATTAACTTTATGCTATTCCCATTGAATACTGTTTTATTATTAGAAGTAAAGTTGCACTATTCAGTAGATACTTGGTTTGTCTTAATGTTCATACTATAATTCTAGATGTCTTTTCTAAGTGAAGGATGCTACATTATTGGTCCTTAGGGTTTGTCAATATTATTTGTATTTGATGCCATAATTGATGCTGATTTTACTACTAAAGGTAAGCTGACTGATCTGTTATTAGTTTTGTTGAGATGTCAATATGTGGATTGACTTGGGGTCATTAACAATACTGTGTCCCATTCCTGGAGAACTGGGTACTGAGACAAACACCTGAAACCTCCCATCCCAAGTAAACAAAACTGATTGGATCCAGGGACAGAGACAAAGGCCAATAGTAGGCCACAGCTAGAGGACAACACTGAAAAGCAGTCATTAACTCAAGAGGTCTCCATACTAGAAACAAAGCTTTCCACTGCAATATACCCACAAGCCTCAGTACAAAAACAAACCAAAATTTTAAAAAATTAAAATATAAAAACATGAGAAGACAAGCCAACAAAATGCCTCTTAACACCCGCAACTCTACCAAAGCTGATCCATGGGGCTTCAAGGGGGAAGAAAGCAAAAGCCACACATCCTAATTATTTAAAATAATTACTGAGGGAGGTAACAAAACAGATCAATATCACAGAAGATATAAATAATAAGATTGGGCCAAATAAAATGATCAGTGACTCTACAGAAGACACTAATAAAAAGCTAGCAGAGCTAAACAAAACAATGCAAAACATGCATGACCAACATAGAAAAGAATTCAAGTCCATAAAAAGGCTCCAAATAGGGCCAGGGATTTAGCTCAGTGGTTCTGCCACCTGCCTTGCAAGTGCAAGGTCTCGAGCTCGATCCCCAATACCAAAAAAAAAGGCTCCAAATACAAATTCAAGAAATTAAAAATTCTATCAAAACTATGGGCAGCAGAAGTGACCAATTTGAAGACAGAGCATCAAAACTAGAACATGGCTGTTGTTGGTGACCAATTAATAAGAGAAACCTTAAAAAACCAAAAAAGAACATGAAAAATGCATCCAAGCAGCTCCTAGATAATGCAAAGAAGTCTAATCTAAGATTAATTGGAATTAGTAAAAATTTTTAAAAAGCACAAATGCTATGAAAAGCCTGTTTACTCAAATAATAAGCAGAAAACTTTCCAAGTAAGGGAAAAGAATCTGTCATACAGATGAGTGAGGCATACTGAACCCCAAATACCCATGATAAGAAAAGAAACTCTCCACAACACATCACAGTCAACATCCTGAAAGTCCAACACAGGAACAGAATCTTAAAAGTGGTTAGAGAAAAGCAATGAATCACTTATAAAGGCAAACACATTAGAATTACAGGAGACTTCTCCACACAAACCTTCAAGGCTAGGAGAGTTTGGAGTTAAGCGTTTCAAGCCTTAAAAGAAAATTTGCAACCCAGACTCATATAATCTGCACATCTTTCAAAACAGATGGAGATGTAAGATATTTTCACATAAAATGCAATTTATGACCACCAAACGAGCACCATAAAAAATTCAAAAGGATATCTTAGAAAGAGACAGTGAAATTAACAATGACAAAATGTCTACTAGAATGAATAACCAGGTAGGGTAAGCAGTAAATAGGAGGAAAAGATAGGCAGTCAGCAACAGGAAAATAAGGCAATGACAGGAATAAGTCAATACCCATTAGTAATAACTTTCAATGTGAATGGTCTCAATTCCCTAATAAGAAGACTCAGACTAGCAGAATGGATCAAGAAGTAAAATCCCAACAGTATGCTGTATATAAGAAACACATTTAACCCACCAAGGTTCTTGACAGGTCTTGCTATGTAGTTCAGGCTGTCCTTGAATTTGCAATGATCCTCCTGCCTCAGCTTCCCAAGTGTTGAAATTACAGGCATCCACCACCATGCCCAGCTCATTCAAATAGAGTATAGTAATGTTTTCTAGACTAAGCTACTCAAATAAATATTATTTGAATTAGAGTCTACCATACCCTTCCTTATATTTCAAATTGGCACTGTCCTCTCTGATTTTTGGTCTTATAACCTTTAGCATTAGTTCAAGATCAATGTTCATTTTATTTTACCTGTACAAGAAATGCCTTATAATTTTGAATGTTTTTTTCTTTTCAAATGGAAATAGAAGACTTGAATCAATGCTAAAAGAACTGAAATATCACTTCTGGTATTATATTTGCTTCTGCATTTCTTCCCCCAACCACCAATTTTCAATTCTAAAGAAGTACTTCTCTGGTGAAACCCCTGGAAGACTATCTTTATTCCTGATGAAACCCCTACAGTAGGGGGAAAAAAGCTAGGTTACCACAGAACCAACAAATTAATTTTGATACCTGCTTACCAAGACTGATCAATCATTTTTGATGTCTATTTGTATGATGCCATTCTTCAGTTTAGTAAAAAGATTTTCAAGACAATTGGTGAAGTGAAAAATTCTAGCTAAGTTCTTTCCCAGTGTCATTAATTCAAATGCTGGATAAAACAAATCATCATCTTCAAATAAACTTTTCATAGCTTAGCTTGTACTTTAAGAATTCTTTTCTTGGGCCAGGGATTTAGCTCAGTGGTTCGCAAGCCTCCTTATGCCTCACAAGCATAAGGACCCAAGTTCAATCCCTGGTACCAAAAAAAAAAAAAAAAAAAGAATTCTTCTAAGGAAGCAAAAGATCTCTACACTGAAAACTACAGCACTCTGAAAAAGGAGATCAAGGAGGATATAAGAAAATGGAAAGATGTCCCTTGTTTCTGGGTAGGAAGAACCAATATAGTGAAAATGGCCATACTTCCAAAACTACTATATAGATTCAATGCAATCCAAATTGAAATTCCAACAATATACTTCACAGAACTAGAGAAAACAATCCAAAACTTCATTTGGAACCAGAAGAGACCTAGAATAGCAAAAGCAATTCTAGGTAACAGAGACACAGCTGGGGGTATCACAATCCCCAACTTGAAACTATACTACAAAGCTACTGTGATAAAAACAGCATGGTACTGGCAAAGGAACAGACCTGAGGACCAGTGGAATAGCTTAGAAGATGCACAAACAACTCCAGACATACTCAGCCACCTCATCTTTAACAAAGGAGCCAACCACCCTCATTGGTGAAAAGATAGCCTATTTAATAAATGGTGTTAGAAAAACTGGATTTCAACCTGCCAAAGATTAAAACTACACCCATACCTATCACCATCCACTAAACTAAGATCAAAGTGGATTATAGATCTAAATATTAAAACAGAAACACTAAACTTGCTGGAAGATAAGTCAGGTAGAACTCTTGAAGACATTGGCATAGGAAAAGACTTTATGAACAAAACCTCAGTAGCACGGGAACTAGCACAAAGAATCAACAACTGGGATCTTATCTTATTAAAAAGCTTCTGCACTGCAAGAGAAACCACCAACCTACAATGTGGAAAAAAATTTTTAGCAGCTGTACCTCAGACAAAGGTCTACTATCTAGAATATATAAGGAATTGAAAAAAGTTAGACCCCTTAAATTCAAAGACCCAATTCAAAAATGGGCATATGAAATGAACAGACATTTCTCAGACAAAGAAGTAAAAGCGGCAAATAAATATATGAAAAAATGTTCAACATCCACTGGTCATTCAAGAGATGCAGATGAAAACAACGGTGAGATTCCACCTTACCCCAGAAAGAACGGCTGCTATCAAGAAATCAACCAATAACAAATGCTGGCAGGGGTGTGGGGAGAAAGGAACCCTTCTCCATTGTTGGTGGGAGTGTAGACTGGTGAAACCACTATGGAAATCAGTATGGAGATACCTCAAAGAACTAGGACTGCAAGTCCCATTTGACCCAGTGATTCCCCTGCTGGGTATCTTCCCAAAAGAATTAAAAGAATCATACCACAGGGATACATGTGCACCCGTGTTTATAGTGGCACAGTTTGTAATAGCTAAAGCTGGGAAACAGCCCAAGTGCCCATCAACTAGAAAATGGATAAAGACAATGTGGTTTTTCATAAAATGGAGTACTACTCAGCCATAAAGAACTAGAAACTAGAGAACACGCCGAATCAGCCCGCTGCAGACAGGCAGGTCTGTGCACGCCCTAACGAGGTCCTGAGTCGCGCTGAAGACGCCTAATCACCCCGCTGCAGACAGGCAGGTCTGCCCATGCCCTGTCTAGGTCCTGAGTCGCACAGAACACGTCGAATAAGCGCGCTGCAGACAGGCAGGTCTGTGTATGCCCTACCAAGGTCCTGAGTCACGCAGAACACACCGAATCATCCCGCTGCAGACAAGCAGCCACCTGATTCCACACTACAAAGACACAGAGGACACCAGACCACCAGACCAAGGTACTGAGTCCCACTGTTCCCAGCCCAGAGGTAGGGGCTTCTGAGCCGTCGTCCCACTGCTCCTGGTCCAGAGGAAGGGGCTTCCTGGTCACTATTCCTCCCGCTGCTCCCAGCCCAGAGGAAAGGGCTTTTGGGCCACCTTCTGTCCTGCTGCTCCTGGCCCAGAGGAAGGGGCTTCTGGGCCACCATCCCTCCCACCGCTCCCAGCCCAGACGGAGGGGCTTCTGAGCCACCATCCCACTGCTCCTGGTCCAGAGGAAGGGGTTTCCCAGCCACCATCCCTCTGGCTGCTCCCAGCCCACAGGAAAGGGCTTTTGGGTCACCATCCCTACTGCTGCTCCTGGCCCCTGTCCCACCTCACCCAGCTCACAGGAGGTAATCCGTGCAGGCGCTAAGAGCCCCCCACCCCAGTAGAAATGAGAAAACACGTAAATAAATCTCAAACCCAGACTTCCAGATCACCTACAGCAACCCCAAAGGGAAATGAGATGGAACACTCTGATACTCAACCACCTGGACCCACTGAACTGGCAACAAAAGGGGATCTGGAAAAAATGAAATCAGAAAGAATTTCTCAGATAACAGGAGAAATTGTGCCCCTAGTGCAAGACATGATTAATAAATCTAGAGAGGAGCTCAGGAACATGATGGAATCCCAACATAAGAAACAAATGGAATCCATAAAACAGATGCAAATAGATTTCCAGGACATGAAAAACTCCATTGAAAGTCTACACAGCAGAATGAGCCAATGTGAGGACAGAATTTCAGATATAGAAGATAAGACTGCAATTAGTGACCAGGAAAAGAAAAATTGCTCCAAAATTATAAGGGAACATGAGAAATCAATCCAGCAGGTGCTAGATGATGCACAAAAGAATAACATAAGACTGATTGGGCTCAATGAAGAAACAGGAGAGAGTGCAGATGACATAAAAAAATCTCTTCACAGAAATAATGGTAGAAAACTTCCCAAGGAGGGGAAAAGAGCTTGACATACAGATAAGTGAGGCATATAGGACTCCAAATAGCCTTGATCAAAAAAAATCTACACATAGGCATATAATTGGTAAGATTCCAGAAACACAACAGAAGAACAAAGTTCTCCAAGCAGTCAGAGAAAAGAAACAAATCACATACAAAGGAAAGCCCATCAGAATCACAGCAGACTTCTCAACACAAACCATCAAGGCAAGAAGAGCTTGGAATGACATATTCCAAGCCCTAAAAGAAAACAGCCTCCAACCCAGATTGATGTACCTTGCAAAACTATCTTTCAAAATGGATGGAGAAATAAGATACTTTCATGACAAAGAGCACCTTAGGAACTTCGTGAATACCAAAACAGCACTCCAAAGAATTTTACACAATATCCTAGGAAAACACAATGAGGATCACAACCCCAGGAAACAAAGCAGAATGAACCCATCTGGCATGACAAGAAATTAAATGTAAAGGGGGAGAATCCAACAGAAAGAAAAAGTCATGGCAATGACAAGTCAATACGTTTCAGTTATAACCATCAACGTTAATGGTCTCAATTCACCAATCAAAAGAAATAGACTGGCAGAATGAGTCAAGAAACAAAATCCAACAATATGCTGCATACAAGAAATACACTTAATTCAAAAGGAAACTCATAGACAGAAAGTTAAAGGGTGAAAAACAATACTCCATGCGACAGGAACCTGAAAAAAAGCAGGAGTAGTAAAGGGAAGAATCCAAGAGGAAGAGATGACAATCATAAATATCTATGCACCAAACACTAGTGCACCCAACTATATAAAACAAATACTAATGGACATGAAAAGTCATATATGCACTAATACAATTGTAGTGGGGGACCTCAACACTCCACTGTCACAAATAGATAGATCAACTAGACTAAAAATAAGTAATGAAATACTACAACTCAATCGAACTCTTGAACAAATGAACTTAACAGATGTTTCCAGAGTCTTCCACCCCACAAAATCAGAATACACATTCTTCTCAGCTGCACATGGGTCATTCTCCAAAATAGACCACATACTCACACATAGAACATGTTTAAGTAAGTGCAAAGGAATTGAAGTTATCCCCTGTATATTATCAGACCATAGTGCAATGAAATTGGAGATCCATAGCAAAAGAAACTCAAAAAATTTCATAAACATGTGGAAATTGAAGAACACACTTCTGAATAACCAATGGGTCACAGAGGAAATTAAAGAAGAAATCAGACAGTTCCTTCAATTAAACAACAATGACAATACAACATATTGGAATCCATGGGACACAATGAAAGCAGTCTTACAAGGGAAATTCAGAGCAGTCAATATGCATATTAGGAAAACAGAGTGAGCCCAATTAAACAACCTGATGCTGAACCTCAAGATTCTAGAAAGAGAAGAGCAGGACAACCCCAAAGCTCATACAAGGGAGGAAATTATAAAGATCAGAGGAGAAATCAATGCAATGGAGACTAAGAGAACGATACAAAAAAATCAATGAAGCCAAGAGTTGGTTCTTCGAAAGAATCAACAAAATTGACAAACCTTTAGCCAACCTTGTCAGAAAAAGGAAAGAAAAGGCCCAAATCCATGCAATTAGGAATGAAAAGGGTGAAATGACAACAGACCCAGCAGAAATCCAGAGGATCATCAATACCTACTTCCAGAACCTATACGCCAATAAGATGGACAACACAGAAGAAATGGACAGATTCCTAGATACATATGAATTACCAAAGTTGAACGAAGAAGACCTAAAAATTCTGAACAACCCAATATCAACCAATGAAATTGAAAATGTAATTAAAAACTTATCAACTAAGAAAAGCCCAGGCCCTGATGGCTTCACTGCTGAATTCCACAAGACATTTAGAGAGGAACTGCTGCCACTACTGTTTAAACTCTTCAATGAAATTGAAAGGGAAGCAATACTCTCAAATTCATTCCTGGAAACAAGCATCACCTTGATCCCCAAAGCAGAGAAAGACCCAACTGAAAAAGAGAACTACAGGCCAATCTCACTAATGAACATAGATGCAAAAATCCTTAATAAGATAATGGCAAACAGAATGCAGAAGATCATCAAGAAGATCATACACCCTGATCAAGTGGGATTCATCCCAGGGATGCAGGGATGGTTCAGTATATGAAAATCAATCAATGTAATACACTATATCAATAGAGCCAAGGACAAAAAACATATGATTATCTCCATAATGCAGAAAAAGCATTTGACAAAATCCAACATGCATTTAGGATAAAAACCCTACAAAAAATTGGAATAGATGGTCTCTACCTCAAACTGATAGAAGCCATCTATGAAAAACCAACAGCCAATATCATACTAAATGGTCACAAACTGAAATCCTTCACATTAAAATCAGGAACAAGACAAGGATGTCCACTATCACCACTCTTGTTCAATATAGTTCTGGAAACAATAGCCACGGCAATCAGACAAGAGAAAGAAATAAAAGGAATAAAGATAGGTAATGAAGAAGTCAAATTGTCATTATTTGCAGATGACATGATACTCTATATAGAAGACCCCAAGAACTCCAGCAAAAGTCTTCTAGACTTAATAACCAAATTCAGTCAAGTAGCTGGTTACAAGGTTAACACGCAAAAATCAATAGCATTCCTCTACACCAATGACAGACTCACTGAGAGAGAAACAGGGCAAATAACTCCTTTCACAATAGCATCCAAAAAACCGAAATACCTAGGAATCATCCTAACAAAGGAAATCAAAGACCTCTTCTCTGAAAACTATGGCACTCTGAAAAGAGAGATTGAAGATGATATCAGAAAATGGACAGACATCCCCTGCTCCTGGGTAGGAAGGATTAATATAGTGAAAATGGCCATACTTCCAAAACTGCTATATAGATTTAATGCAATTCCAATTGAGATCCCACCAGCATACTTCATAGACCTCAAGACAATCCAAAACTTCATTTGGAGCAAGAAGAGACCCAGAATAGCAAAAGCAATTCTAGGTAACAGAGACATGGCAGGGGGTATCACAATCCCCAACCTGCAACTATACTACAAAGCTACTGTGATTAAAACAGCATGGTACTGGCAAAGAAACAGACATGAGGACCAGTGGAACAGATTAGAAGATGCAGAAAAAACACCAGACACACTCAGCCACCTCATCTTCAATAAAGGAGCCAAACACCCTCACTGGAGGAAAGATAGCCTCTTTAATAAATGGTGCTGGAAAAATTGGGCTTCAACTTGACAAAGATTAAAACTAGACCTATATCTCTCACCATGCACTAAACTAAAATCAAAATGGATTAAAGATCTAAATATTAAAATAGACACTCTGAACCAGTTGGAACAGAGGTTAGGTAGAACCCTTGAAGACATTGGTGTAGGAAAAGATTTTATGAACAAAACCTCAGTTGCCCGTGAACTAGCACAAACAATCAACAAATGGGATCTCTTCTTATTAAAAGGCTTCTGCACAGCAAGAGAAACCACCAGCAGTGTGAAGAGACAAACCACAATGTAGGAAAAAATCTTCACCTGCTCTTCCTCAGACAAAGGTCTACTATCTCGAATCTATAAAGAACTTAAAAAGATCAGACCTCCCAAATTTAAGGACCCAATCCAAAAATGGGCATCTGAAATGAACAGACATTTCTCAGACAAAGAAGTAGAAATAGCAAATAAATACATGAAAAAATGTTCAACATCACTGGTCATTTGAGAGATGCAAATGAAAACAACGCTGAGATTCCACTTCACTCCAGAAAGAATGGCTGCTATCATGAAATCAACCAATAACAAATGCTGGTGGGGCTGTGGGGAAAGAGGAACACTGCTCCACTGCTGGTGGGAGTGTGGACTG
This sequence comes from Heterocephalus glaber, assembly GCF_053883595.1. Classification (NCBI taxonomy): domain Eukaryota; kingdom Metazoa; phylum Chordata; class Mammalia; order Rodentia; family Bathyergidae; genus Heterocephalus; species Heterocephalus glaber. The sequence goes on from NW_028258320.1 coordinate 69,179,538, forward strand.
GTGCAACCACTGTGGAAATCAGTATGGAGATACCTCAAAGAACTAGGACTGGAAGTCCCATTTGACCCTGCTATTCCACTGCTGGGAATCTTCCCCAAAGAATTAAAAGAATCATACCACAGTGATATATGTGCACCCATGTTCATAGCAGCACAGTTTGTAATAGCTAAAACTTGGAAACAGCCCAAATGCCCATCAACTGGAGACTGGATAAAGAAAATGTGGGGTTTTTTATAAGATGGAGTACTACTCAGATAAAAAATGAGAAATTAGAGACATTTATAGCTAAATGGATGCACATTGAGGCAATACTCTTAAGTGAAATAAATAGGACACACATGTGTAAATACTGAATAGTTTCTCTGGTGTGAGAAACTGAAAGTGTAAATAAGGACTAAATGTATAATAGGTCATGTGAAATAGGAAGAAAAGGGGCAAAGGGGAAGGAAGTGGGAGGGCTAGGGGAAAGGACAGAAGGGAATGGGATTAATATGAGAAAATGGAAAAATAGGAACAAAATCTTTGTAAATAGGGAGGAATGGAGGGGTTGAAGGGAGGGCTGGGCAAGGGTGAAAAATAAGAACCAAGAGAGACTATGTAAAGGTGCAAATTTCCAATGATGAATGTCATTATATTGTATACCTAAAATGTACCAATGATTAGAATGAATAATCGATAATGTAAAATAGGAAGAAAAGGTCCAAAGGGGTAGGGGTAGTGGGAGGGGCAGGGGAAATGAAAGAAGGGAAAGGAAAAAATGATGAGAAATGGAAACAATGGAAATAAAGTCTTTGTAAATAGGGAAAGGTGGAGGGTGTGAAGGGAGGGCTAGGAATGGGGAAAAAATAAGAACCAAGATGCATTATATAAAGGTACAGTTCCCAATGCGAAATGTAATTGTGTTGTATACCTGGAATGTACCAATAAAAGAATTTAATACAAAAAAAAAAGAACTAGAAACTAGAGACATTTATAGCTAAATGGATGCATATTGAGGCCATACTCTTAAGTGAAATAAATAGGACACACATGTGTAAATACCGAATAGTTTCTCTAGTGTGAGAAACTGAAAGTGTAAATGAGGATTAAAATGATTAAAATGAATAATTGATAATTTGAAATATTAAAAGGTCCCAACGTGCAGGGGTGGCGGGAGGAGAAAGGGAAAGGAAAGAAGGGAAAGGAAAAATTATGAGAAAAGAAAAAAAATGGAAATAAAATCTATGTAAATAGGGAAAGGTGGAGAGGGTGAAGGGCGCACAGGGAATGGGGAAAAAATTAAGAACCAAGATACAGCATGTGGAGGTACAAGCACCCAATGATAAATGTAAATGCACTGTATACCTAAAATGTACCAATAAAAGAATTTTTAAAAAAAGAATTCTTTTCTTCTAAATGTGATTCTTCTCTTTAATATTAATACCAAATTTCCTTACTCTAAGAATATATATACCACACAGTTGTACCAGTTATATTTATTCTAAGTTTGCATTCCACAGAGAAACAAAATTACCAAAAGGGTACAATGAACTATAGAAAGAAAACAAAGCTTCCAACGAAATGATGTATTCATTCAGGGTTTGTTTTAACTATATCTACATTAAAATCTATTCTCCTTTTACTTAACAGTATCTATAAACACCATCTCTGAATGATATTTAGGCTACTTTTAACTTGATCTGCAATCTCTCTTACTAACTGGGACAACATCTGCTAGTGAGGTCACAGGCTGCTGATCCAGCTGATTAACAAGTTCTCCTGCTGTAAAAAGGAGATACTATATAAGCTTTCAGAACTGCAGTAATCTATGTCCTTTTTAATAAAATGTAGCAAATTCACCTAAAACAAAGACCAATATCCCTCAATTGCATATGAATCAACCAATCTTCCCATTTCTTAAAAGAAAATGTTCAAAACTCTCCTTATTAGTTAAGTAAGATGGCTGCTACTGTCATAGCCAAAGTCTAAGAATACTTATGTAAATAAAGCTACAAATAAGGCACCAGTAAATTTCTTTTCTCTCATCTTCACTTTAAATTTTTTTGGGTACTAGGGATCGAACTCAGGACCTCGCGCTTTTGAGGCAGACGCTGGAACCACTGAGCTAAATCCCCAACTCTAAATTTTTAACTACCATATTTCACCAAAAAAAATTTTTTAATGTATTTTTTATACTACAGTATGTTAACTTGTTAAAGTATGAACTTGGAAACACTTAAAACTACTGCTATAACTATGTTTCCTAAAACTTCACTTTCTGATTTCACATCCCAAAACCTGTTGTAAATTAATTTAAATAGGAAAGACTACCTAAAAGTTTAAAGCATACATTTCTACATTCAGTCTTAAGGGCCACTGTTTTAACCAGGAACAGTGAAAGTATTTTTTAACACTATCTTCAAAACTCAAAAAAAATTATCCTAGAATACTGTACATTAATAAGGTGAAAATACTTACTTTGCCTTAAAGCCCAAAACATTTCACCTAAATTTTGCTGTCATCATGAGAACAAATATTAGCAATTTGCTAATATTTGCAATCTACAATTTCAGAGCCACAAACCAGCCAGTAAACTTAATATTAAGTGTCTAGAAGGCATGGAACCTGATATTCTTATTGACTGTTAACTGCAAGTAGTCAGAAGGCTACCCTAATGGCCTCAACTAACTTATCTGTTGCTTCCCCATACCGACCCATTTGTTTTTAAAACGGGCAGGAATCTAATAAACATCAACCGATAGGGAGAAAGTTTCTTTACCTCTGTAAAGCAAACCTACCACATCTTCAGAAAAACAAAATGATGTTCCCACAAGAGCGGATAATGAATTAACCAATTAGAAAACCCATTATCTTCATCACAAACACAAAAAAAAATCCAAGTATTTTATTATTTTACTTATCCAAAAATCATCCTTGTATTTCAATTCAAGATTCTGACTGTCTTAGCAAATGCAACGTAGCATATTCGCTAAAAGTGAACATTCTGGAGTAAAACTAGCCAGATCTGCAATCATGACTCGGTGCTTACTACTGGGTAACCCTGAACAAGCTACTTAAATGAACTGCCTCGATTTCACTCGGTAGATCCAGTATTTGAATTCTAGTAAGTCATAGAATTCTGGAGAGGGGCAAATGAGATAATCAACCTAAAGCGCTTAGAACAGTGTTTGACACATAGTAAGCCCATCAAAACCCTATTTTCCATAGCTACTGATTGCTAAACTGAAACTGGCGATGGTCACCTATAGAGGAGGAGTAGGAAGAGGGAACTGGGAGGTACTGGTAAACCACAACTTTGAACCTTCACACTACTGCGTTCGAATTGTTCAGTCCGTATGTATTTGAGACACTGCATCATTTCTGATTTTAAAATACTGTCCTGATAAAATGGTGTTTGGTACCATAACTGAGTGCGAAAATGTTCTCCCAGAGCAGGGATCAGAAGTCGCTGCGCCATCTGGAATGCTCGGCAAGGGAGGGCTTCGCTCCACGCCAGCAGAGGCTCCGCGCGGGCACACGGGGCTGGAGGGGCGCGGCGCCGGCCCCGCTCCGGCCCGGGCACCCGAGCGGCACCGAGGCCGCAGCGGGGGAGGCCGCGACGCGAGCGGGGCAGGGATGAAGCTCGGGGTCCGGCGAGGAAGGCACTTACTTGAACCTGCCCTGGCAGTGCTGGCACTGGTCCCCCACCCAGCCCGGGTCGCAGAGGCAGGTGGAGTTGACACAGCGGCCCGAGAAGCAGGAGCTAGTCCTCTCGCACGGCTTGGACTGGGACACCTGCGCGTAGAGCGCCAGGTAGAGGAAGCCATAACACAGCAGCCGGCTGTTCCCGTCCAGCAGCCAGCAGGAGGCGCCGCCGCCGCCAGCCGCCCGAGCCCTCCACAGCCCCGTGGCGGCCGGCTGCGGGGCGCCAGTGCGGGCCTGGCCCCCCGGCTCCATCCCGCGCGGCGCCCCTGCCCAGCGGGGCTGCCCAGGCGAGCGCCGACAGGGATGCTCGGAGAGGAATTCCGCCGGAGAGAGCCTCGCCGCCGCCGCTCCTCCGCACCGGCGCCTGCCCCGCTCCCGCTCTCGGGTCAGGCAGGACAGATCCCCTCGGCTGTCACCTCCGCGCGCCTGCCTCCACTGGCACGCGGGCGGGCATCGCTGCCCAGTCTCCTGACCTTGTCGGCGGCGGGCCAACCCCTCAGCCGCGGCGCCCCGGCAAGACTGGAGCGGGGCGGCGGGAGGCGCACGCAGCGCCGGGCGCTCCAGAGCCGACCTGACGGGAGCAGGAGGGGGCCCCCACGAAGCCCCGTCTCACCCACGGCCCGCGCCAACTGCCTCGGCTCCGAGCGCCGCGCTCCCGGGAAGGCGGGGCCGAGCGGGAGCCCCGAGGTGGGCGCGCCCAACGTGGGAGGGGGGTCTGCGGAGGAGCGGTCAGTCTCGCGCCGTCCGCTCGCCACCCAGCGGCCCCCCAGCAGCCATCTTCTCCCTGGAGTAGTTACCCGACGCTGGGGACTGCAGCTGGACCTCGCTGCAAGTAGGGCGGCCACGCATCCTCGCGCGTGTTCCCGCGTACCCCCCTCAGGCCCGGCGCTGTGGTCTCTTCCGGCCCTCAGACCGGGACCAGGGACTCCCTCCGCGCGCCCTCCCCGCGCGGCCAGCGAGCAGAGAGAGGCTGGTCCCCCAGGTGTGGCCCGCGTGCCCGCGGTGCCCTGCCCTCCGCTTGCGGAGGAACCGTCCCCGCCTGTACCGCGCGCCTCCGGAGCCCCATGAACGAGAGATCGAGAAGGGCTTCGCAGGTTCAGCAGAAATTCGCCCTTCGCGTCTGCCGTCCCCAGCTGCAAAAGTGGAGCGCTTTCATCCAAGCGCTCCCCCCTTCACCTCCCCATCCTCCTGCCCGTTTCTTTTCTTTTTTCTTAAAAGAGAAAAACTCCAACTACACACAAAGAGCTGAGCATGTGCAGCATGCAAAAGTCTTAAAGGCACCGCAGTCCGACCACGTTGTGGGGTCCGCAAGGACGGGGGGCGGGGGGGGACGGGGGACTTCGACGGTCGCGGAGCCTCTCCCGCCCAGGGCCCTCCCTGAGGGGGAGCCATTTCTGCCTGGGAAACTCGACTCCCGGGGCCCAACAAAGAGCTGAGGGCTGGCTTCTGAGCCCCGAGCGTGCCACCCCTTCCCGATGCTTCTGTTTGTCAGTGTTTCCTCCTCCATCTGGGACAATATTATGTCTTGAAAAATATTGCAACATCGGGGCTTTTTTTCAGGAGAGCAGAAATATCCGGAAAAGAGCTGTTTTCCTTTCTCAGCGGCAATCTTTCTTCCTTTAGATGACTTTCCAAGATTTGATGGCAGATGCTGAGATTTTTTGCTTTATACTTTTCTGCCTTCTCTACACAGGGTTTTTATTTGAACCCTTGAGAAAAGAAACCGAACACAGATTGCAGCTATGCATCCTCGAGTCCCAGCAGTGTTGCTGGAGCCCCACCAGGGAGCAGACAGTATGAACAAAATTGTGAAATCTATCAGACATTTCTGACAGCAAAAGGAGACAAGTTTTGGTTGTAACCACACAGTCATAATATTATTAACATTCAACACATTTTTATTTTGGGAATAATGTACCCTCGTCATCTCTTTTAATTTCCATCATCCGAACTTTCTAGAGGAAATCCTCCATTAACCCCATTTTGCAGATGAGGAAAAGGAGACTACGAAAAATTTAAATAGTGGTGTATGGAAGGTTAGGAGTAAGTAATGAACACAGCTTTACAGGGAAGTCCTCTGAAATCCGTGCTTTTCCCACTATTTATGAGGCTGCTTCTATTAGCAGGTGCTTTGTTCTCCTTTAGTGAATAAAACGTTAAGTGTTGGCTTGATTTGCAAATAGCCCAGCAGTGAGTTAGGAAGGAAAACATAGGTCCAGAAAGAAGTGGCTCCTTCCCAAGAGAAAAATACGAAAAAGAAAACCATGATTCTCAAGTGGGTACAACAAACAAACAGATTTCCACCTCAGGTCAGTGTCAGTAATGCACCAATATCCGTATCAGTAATGTCATCACCAAACCTAATGTTGGATAGCGCTTCCTCCTTTCACACACTTTTTTTTTTGAAACGGTCTTGCTAAATCGCAGAATTGCCCAGGGAACTTGACCTTGGCCTGGGATTACAGGCAAGTGCCACCACACCTGGCAGGCTTCTGGAGATGGGGAGAGAAGTTCGGGAGAACACTCTGAAAAAAACAATTAAAAGAAGGCTATTGTTCTGGATCACACCTTTTAATTTCCAAGACTGTGAAATTCAGAACTCTTTCTAGTATGAGCCATATCTAAGCAATCTCGGCTGCTTTTCCGTTCTTTTCTTTCTGACAACCAAAGTTTAAGCCAGGCCTTTCTCACATCTCACGTGCAGAATCACTTTCAGACATGTGGAAAGTGGCCAAGCTCTCAACACTCTTAAAACTGTTAGTGAGTTTGAAGGTCATTCAAAGGGTGCACTGGAATCCCTTTAACAAAAGAGATCACAGCTTGGCCATATACTGAATGTATCCTATATTTAAGCAAAGTTTGCCCATTAAAAATACGTATCTTTAGGGCTAAGGATTTAGCTCAGTGGTGCCGAGCCTGCCTGCCAAGCTCAAGGTCCTGAGTTTGATCCACAGTACCACAAAAAATACATATCTTTTAATCATCTAACCACTACAATTAGCTCAATACATCACCTTACTCTGAAAAACATGCAGCCCCTCAGACTCCATCTCTACATCCCATTTAGAATCTAGCTAAATATTAAATTAATATAAAATTATTCTCATAAGGATCTCCTGGAATTTCCACTTGCTCTATATCATATTTATCTTTCAAATTGTTTCAGTCAACATTTTCTGAGTAACTATTATGAGTTCAAACAAGAGCAAACAAAGATGAACAGGCATGATCTGCACCACTGGATAAGATTTCCTTTATCAAGCTCACTAAATTGTGAGCTCCTATACAACTGAGTGTCATAAATTTTACAAATGTAGACAAAGAAAACTCAAATAATTTTAAATGGTCCTACAAAAAGTTGATGACAAAGCTTGCCTAGTATCTTGACTGAGGTTTCAGTATCTTCTATGATCTAGAAAATTTAAAAATTCCAAGTGTTGTCTTTATTCCCTAAAGAAGTACAGGCAGCATACTAGCAGTGCTATACAACACTAAAGTAATTCACAGTACTGGTAACAGTAGTTATAAATTTAGTGTAAAGGTTAAAAAAAAATTAATCCAAAAAGGTAATGGAGAACAAGTTTTACTGAAGTAAGAGGAAATTATTAAGAATTATCTATTAAAATTTCTCCAGGGGAAAGCATAAGAAAAATATGTTAGTTTTCTCCACAGCTAGTCTTATATCAGGACCTTCAGATAGTTGAAGGAAAGTGTTATATTTCCATTCACCCCACTTAACAATGGCTTCATAATATGATGGGAAAAAAATCTAAGACATTACCTTACCAACAGTTTGAAGGAAATTCAAATGGTTTTATAAACAGTTCAAGAGAAGCAATAGATCAACCGATCCTTTGATTGTTACTCAAAAAGTAAAAGATTCTTACTGAACTAATGAACCAAAGTAGACCCTTCTCAGTTATTTGATTAAAGAACAATCTCTACTCTGGTTATTGTTTGCCATTTGGCTTATGTGAGTCGTTAGAAAGCAGCCTACACCAATGTAAATGAGAGATGCATATAACCTGGCCCATGAGCCAGAAATGCATTCATTCAAGGGACACATAATACAAGTAGGGCAGCATTTTTAAGACACTAGTAGAGAGTAAATGGTCTGTGAGGTTAGACAAAGACAAATATTGAGTTTAGCTCTTCATTAAAAATTATTTACGGCATGAAAAATGTTCCTGTGGCTATGATGCAAAATATTATCTTCCTCTCAACCAAAATTTAACATTCTGCTTTCTCTTGGATTCATTCTTTTCTTCCATCCGTTTCTCTTGCTGTCATACTTGCAAACACACACATACACTCATCCTTCTGCCAATTTTTCTACTTAACACATTTCAAACATATTGTTATAAGTAAATCCAAAGAAATAAATCCAAAGATTCTAGATTCACTATGCCAGGCCAATATATTTTGTAACTGGGAAATAAAATGAACATCTTTATAACTTTTTTCCTAAATATCCAGACTTGTTACCAAAAAAAATTGATTGCTAATAATTAATTGCAAAAATTTGTCTTTTGTGAAATTTAATTCCAAAAAAGTGTAGGCTACAACCTCTTGTTAAACATAGTGGATTGAGTGTATATATATTTACCTCTGCTCCCTCTACAAACTCTATCAATGTGACAAGGTTTGGGAGGAGTTGGGGGGTTCGTTTTAACTTTTAAAGGTATAAATCTACAGCAACAAAGAAAGTGAGAAAAGATCCAACTTACAGCTGAGAGATAACACTGCATTTGCAAGTGTTAGTGAATGAGCGCAAACAGAGGTGATAACTACAACATAAATGCCTTCAGAAATGATTAAAAGAAACAAGCCTGTTTCTCCTAAAGAGGCCAGGAAAAGATCAAGACTCAGAGTTTAGAATTACCTTGGAAGGCAGAATTGGGGCTCCAGGATGAAAGCAAGGGAAATGGTTGAGGGCACCCCAAACAGCTAAATACCACCCTAAATCTAATGCAACAGGAGGCTTAAGTTCTTGGAAAATTGATGTGGGCACCAAGCAAAGAGAAGGGAATGAGGTACTCAACTGAAAGTGGTGGGATCAAGTGAAATCTACATATGAAATAGTAAACTTTCCTGCTCTTTTCCTATCTGTCCCCAGAACATCTACAACCAACTGAAGGACGTACCTGCAGAAAACTGAAGTCTACTTATCAGAATTTGAAAGGCTCCAAGACAAAAGATACTATCATTTGTAGTCACCTAACCAGAACACAAGATAGCCTCTGGATCATCCCACAAGGAAATCAGCTAGTCACTAAGTCTTACCGTGGTTCATTTTTCAAAATTCTGCTTAAATACAGACAATAAGGGTTTACTAGATATAAAAGAAACCAAAACAAATAGAAAAAATAAATTAAAGAAAATATAGTCAAGTGATATGAAAGATTTTACAGCCATAAAACAAAGACTGGATACTCTTTTAATATAAAGGGATAATTAAACAACAAAAAATACATAAAATAATAGAGTAAATTTAATATGCAATAATAAGTTTGGAAAATACAGTCTAGGAAATCGTGTAGACATTCAAATAAAAATCAAAGAATTCCCCCCCTTATCATGCAGGAAAAATCTAATAAAACCAGAGGATCCATTGATGATTATGTATAATAGATATTATTTTAAATTAAGCATTTATAAGTACATGTTTTTGATATTTTACTGCATTAATGCATGAAAGACATAGAAATAAACAAAATTTGTTTATATCAGTTCCTCAAAGTATTAACATATGGAAATTTCCCAGAACTGAACTAAGCCCCCAGATAAAAGACCTAGCCTAAAATATTGATTAAAAAAAAAAAGACACACAAATTGAGGGGAGAAATACAAATGTAATCAATTGGAAGTAAGAATAGCATTGAAATTCTCAACAATAAAACTAGAAGCTGGTCAAAAGAAGAGCTATAAAGAAAAATTATTAACCTAAAATTCTATACCCACCCATGGTATCAATTAATTATGAGGATAAAGACATGTTCAAACATACCAGTATTCATAATATTTATCTCAATATATACATTTTTAGAAAACTACTGGAAAATGTTATGAGGAAGAAACCAAACATAGAGAATTATGACAGAATATTCCATGAAGACAAACAGATGTGCCCAGACAGACAGAGCAAGTAATACAATCAGGAACCAACGGTTTGGGAGAGAGATGTCCAGGAAGATAATGGATATTATCTTGAAATTTTTTGAGCTTTTGTAAAAAATATTAACAAAATGTAACTGATCTTGGTAGATTGGTGGAAAAAGTGGAATAAGCACATAGAAACCTAAGCAAATGAATGAAATGAGGCAGTTGTTGATTAGAAAAATAAATGAAAACCTGTACAAGATGGCTCAGCATTGACTCAGACTAACTTGGCCAGAATAACGTAAGCCCTGATGATTGATTTAACCTCCAAATTACATCTATTTTTTAAAGGTGAAAGTGGGTAAATGGTAATGCTAAATCCAAAATTCCTTAATAAGAAGGGGTTACATGTCTAAAATTGATAAATTCAGATATAGCACTGTAATCATACTACATTGAAGAGAAGATTTAACAGCTGCTTTCTCTGGGGGATAGGGAAGAGAGGTAGGAAATACAACAGTTTATTTTAAGGCTTTTACTACTCTCAGATTGATTTAAAATTAAAAATTAATTCTAAGACAAAATAACATTTATTTATTAAATAAAAATGTATGTTCATAAGAAAATAAAGAGAGTGGAGTGAAGCTTCAGAGTCACAAAAATCTCAATTTTATTTCTAAATTTCTTTTTTTAAATATTTCTAAATTTCTAACTCTGCACCTTGTGCTGGTTCCTTTTGAGTGATTCATGAACAGCTATGCCTTAGTGTCCCTATATATAAGATGGGAGTAGCCAGATGTGGTGGTGCATGCCTATAATCCCAGCACTTGGAGGGCAGAGGAAGGAAGATCGCCAGAAGTTCGAGGCCAGCTTGGACTGCATAGTGAGACCCTGTCTCAAAAAAAAAAAGATCCAAGCAGTCAAACTACTTGTTGATATCTGTTTTAGGAATAATGAGGATCTAAATAGAATTAATATATGAAAACACCCATAGTAAAGTAATAAAGAAACCCTGATGTTCAACAAAACTTATGTTTAGAAATGGAATTAATTCTATTTACATGTGAGGAAAAAGGATTTTTGCAAGGGATTTGGAAGGCATTCAATACAAAAACCACACAAAAGGCACAGCTATAAGAAAACCAGATAATTTTATAGATGGATCTAGCGTAAACTCTTCATTCTTCAAATGAGATGCTGAGACCTAGAAAAGTGCAGTTCTTATCCAAACCCACATAGCCAATTAGTGGTAGCTCGGTCTAAACCCCCAATTCTTTCTAAATCAGATCGATTTTTTGGGGGGGGGGGTCCTATAACATAAAATTCCTGCCAATAGGAAAAGAAATTTTAGTTAGTCATCCATGCCTAATGCCCCAAAGCCCTTCCAAGGCTCAGTAAAGGTTAGTAATTTACCTAAGGTCACATAAAAAGTAAGTCGTAACAAAGGCAAAACTAAACCAAACAAGAAGACAAATAGCCAAAGACTAAATCGTGAACCAAAAACTCAGAACCCAGTGAAAGTTCACCAGAAGAGTGAAAGCTGACCTCAGGATCTGTGACATAGCAGATGATTAATATCAGTTGATTCAAGTTCCTAAGTATGTGGAGAAAAGTGAAAAAAAAGATATATATTCTTTAAATGGGAAGGAAGGTAGGTAAAGGAAGGAAGGGGAGTGGGCTGAAGAGAAGGAAGGGAGAGGGTCCATTAAACAAACAGAATCAGGGCCAGGGATTTAGCTCAGTGGTTCCGACCCCTGCCTCGCTAGCAGAAGGACCTGAGTTTGATCCCCAGTACCCCCCCCAAAAAAAACCAAACAAACAGAATCAGCAGTAGAACTCTTAAAAATAGAGGTGTAAGACTGACTTTACTGAACAGTGGGAGGGTATGAGAAATAAAAACAAAAACAGAGGAAGAACCCAGTGACTGACGAAACATGTCAAGAAAGACTGCTTAAATTTGAAAATGCCCAAGCTACTGTAAGACATCTAGCAAGCGTCCCAACCCTCTCCTCCTTGGGACAATATTGCAAGGAATGAGGCAATGGTTACATAAAAAGGTGAGGGGCCTTTTCTCCATTGCACACAAGAAATCATTTGCTGGCACTTTCCTTTAGGTAAATGGGAAACAAAACCCTTTTTTAAAATATAGCTGCACTGTGGCTTAGTGGTAGAGCACATGTACCACCAAGGCCCTGGGTTCATTCCCCAGCACCACAAAAACTCAAACCAAACAAACAAAAGACCCAGCTCAGTCAATAAAAATGAACACAAATTTGATCTGAGCCAGGAAACAAAAAAGGAAATATCACACTACTTTACTTTCAGAAGTCATCCATTTTTCTCTAGTAGATAATTCTAATTTCTGAAAACGATTCTTATGAAGAATCACCGCAGCCTTACATCATCTCAAATCCAAATAAACCAACATTAAGAAGGGTCACACCCTGAAAAATGGTGCTCTTGAACACAGGGAGTGAGTAATATTTGTGATTTTGAGAAATAGAATTGTTTTAGTTGTGAGAAAATTCCAACAACTGCCACAGTAAAACACTTAAAACATTACCCAAATACAAATAAACCATGTAAAAATGTCTGTATGTCCTGGTTGAGGTTCATTTTGTTTTCTATTTAAAGAAAAACTTACAGAAAAAAAAAAAAGAAACAACAACAGGAAATACTTAAAAAACAAAAACTCCCATGCAAAATAAGCAATTTATAAGAACAATAATATACTAGCTTTTAGAAAACTGCTTGGGGTCCTGACAGGAAAGAATGTATGTTTACAAGGAAAAGAGCATGAAAGAGAATTATGGGCCCTCTCATCAAAAGACACTGAGCCGTCAGGGTGCACAGAGTTTCCTTGAACAGAGCTCAGAGACAAAGACGAAGCACAAAAGAGCACACACATGAAAAAAGAAAAGTATCTGACAAATGATAGCCAGGCCCCACAAATCCTGATAACATGGCATTCTACTTATTAAAAACATCACTCTTGGAAGACTCCAGGCACAGTAATTTTGAAAATGTACATAAGTAAATTAAAACCAAGCTTACGATTCTTTTTATTATAAGTTCCTCCCCCATATTCTTCTGCAAATATAATGTGAAATTTTAAATTAAATGAAAAAAAAAAGACAACATGAGTGTTGCTGATTTTAAGCAACAGTAGTCTGAAAGTCTTTCTGGACATGAACAGGGCACATAGTTTTCTAGGAAAATTGGTCCCAGGGTATACAGAGAAAATGTTAAATCTACAGGAAACATGTGAGAAAGTTTTATTTATTAATTTACCTGACCCACTTGGTAGTAGACACTTTAGGACATGTTTTATGGCCTCATGCTGTATCACTGGACACGGCTGCTTTAGTTAATGGAGGTAGCAAAAGGCAGTGCCAAGAGAATTGGACCAAAAACCAGCAGAAGCCCAATCTCTACAACCAAATAGTTTATGCCCCATCCACTCTCTGTTTCTTCATTTGTAAAGCAGCAAAAAATATTGACCCTGAACATTGTCAGGAGGCTCAAAATTCTAAATAAAGCCAAGTGTGGTGGTGTACACCTGTAGTCCCAAGTACTCAGGAGATTGAGGCAGGAGGATTGCAAGTTCAAGGCCACCCTAGGCAACTTAGTGAGTCCTTATCTCAAAATAAAGTTTTCAAAAGGGCTAGGGTGTAGCTTAGTGGTAGAGCACGTGCATGTGCAAGATTCCGGGTCCAACATCCAGCTCTGCCAAAAAGAAGAAGGAGAAGGGGAAGGGGAAGAGAAAAGAGAAGAAGAAGAGAAATCCAAATGAGATAAATCATCAAATTCATCTTAATAACTACAAAGCCCTTTGTAATTGTGTCAGCTTTGATTCTGTCCTTAGACTGCTGCACGAGAACCCAGAGGGACCATGAGATACTACAGAGCCATAGAATAAGCTCAGTAATTCCTTTATCTAGATCCCCATGGCCTGACATTCAAATGGCAGCAACTTCACAGCCCATTAATTTATGGCAAGGCAAGGTAAGAAAGTACGTATGTGTGGAGACTTCACAGTAGAAGGCCCCGGAGACACACACCCTGGAGGCCTTCACATCCTTGCTGAACCTTGGAACTGCCACTAGGGAATCTGTCCTCTAGTGGAAAAGTTTTGGAGCATTTGCTGTACTGCAAATGCTTTTGAAGGGCCAAGATCTTGTTTGTGCCAGTCATAAACATCTTAGCATGAATGACTTTGTACCTATTCCTGAGAGTAGTGGTTGGTTGTTTGTTTGTTTTGCTTTGTTTTTGAGACAGGGTCTCACTATATAGTTCAGGCTGGCCTTGAACTCAGAACGATCCTCCTATCTCAGTTTCCTGAGTGCTGGAATTACAGGAAGAGAAGTTTTGATAAAGAATTAAGGAACATACAAAGATGTTATCAATTCTAAACTGCCACCCTTGACAACATCTGCACAGCATGGCACGGCATAACTTGATCATCCTTTAATGATTATCTAACCTATCAGAGGGGACATCTGAGAAATAATTAACTTCCTTTAGTGCTTTTAGTACACTATCATGTCCATGGAAGGAAAGTTTCTCTTTTTTATAAAAAAAGACCGAAAGAGGGAAAGAACACAAAGGAATTAAATACTAATGGTGGGATTTTAGACACAACGGCTCCTGGGTGAAAGATTTGACATGTACCTCTAGTCCATTATACTAGGTAGCTACTTACTTCCTCTAAGTGGAGATTGGACCTAACAGTGGAACTTTGGCATCTCCAACTATATAATGAATGAATCTAAGGAGAGAATCAAAGTGAAAGTTTAAGTCTTCCCTGGGAAACACTCTCCCCAAACTCAGGTCTGGCAGATGTCATCAGCAACAGCCTGACTATTTTTAATGGCTAGGAGGATGCTTAAGGAAATGTCAATTGCTATGATTATCCCAAGTCTCTTCTGCATAAATAATAACATCATTACCGACAGATTCTTGGCTCAACCAATCTTCTTTTTTAAACATGCAGACTAGTCAAAATGAAATACTTAAAGATTGGAAGGGGCAAAACTGGAAATGATCACTCAAAATATGAAAAAAAATCAGCCTCATTAAAAGAAGAAAAAATATGGGCAATCAGAGCTAGCCAGACACCAAAAATATGTATGAACAAACAGCAAAGCAGCAATACTCTGTTGGTATGATGGCTTCGAAGGTGCAGTGCTCCAAAAGAAATCACCGAAGAAGCCAGTGATAACCCGGCACACACTTGGAAGGCTCGGACATGCCCGGCAGCCCCAGAGCGTTGACAGTGTTATATCAGATGGGAACATTTTCTCTGCTTATGATCAGTTTGTGCCCTAAAGCCTCAAGACTTCCTACTGCTCATTATTTTCCTTTTTTGCTGCAAAAGCTATCCTCATTCATATGAATGCCTAATCTTTCTGAATCATCCTGAGATATCAGTAGCAATTATTCCGTGATTAAATTTTCAAAGTTAATTAAGTTTAAAAAAGAATCTTCTATTAGTTTTAAATTTTTCTGCCTTTTCATTTTATTAAGTGTTCTTTATTCCTTTATTATTAAAAACATAAATAAAAACATCCAATCATGCTTCTCCTTAACATTTATTATTTTGTAGCATTTATTAGATTTCTACTTTTTTTTCTCTCAATTAAAATGTCATAGTCATTCACATCTAGGCTTTATCTTGTTACAATAACTGTAACTGTTTTAGCTGACCTTCTTTAAATTATTTCTTGTCCAGCTCAGTAATTTTTGAGACAAAGATGAAATGGACCAGGCCATTCAAAATTAGGACCTGCTGCTGGGGGTATGGTGGCACAGACCTGTAATCCTAGCGCTTGGGAGGCAGAGACAGGAGGATCGCCATGAGTTCAAGGCCAGCCTGGGCTACATAGTAAGTTCAAGGCCAGCCTAAACTGCATAGCAAGACCCTGTCTCAAAATAAATAAATAAAATAAATAAAAATTAGGACACGCACCTTGCAAAAACAAACATAATTTTATAATTTTTTTTTTTTTTTTTTGGTACTGGCGATTGAACTCAGGACCTTGGGCTTTCGAGGCAGGTGGCAGAAGCTCTGAGCTAAATCCCTGCCCTATCACATTATTTTCACTAGCCCATTTAAGCCAAGGTGTTCTCTTATTTACTTAATTGATTACCATTGTAAATCAATGTCTCTCTTTCCTCTTTGATCAAGTGTGCTTCGATACCTAATCATTTTTTTTTCTCACTTTCCATGGAATGATTGTAAGATTTGGGTTTGGGTTTAAAATAAGAGAGAGATTTCCCTATTCACTCCTATTCACTTGTTGGGAACCCTATAATCTGGTGCATTTTGCCATTATGTTCTACAATGACATCTAGAGCAAAGCCTAGATAATAGCAAAGTGGCATCTTGACTTCCT
The DNA here is from genome assembly GCF_053883595.1 of Heterocephalus glaber. Lineage (NCBI taxonomy): Eukaryota > Metazoa > Chordata > Mammalia > Rodentia > Bathyergidae > Heterocephalus > Heterocephalus glaber. Next base: position 69,195,716 of record NW_028258320.1, read on the forward strand.
ATTCTCCACTAGTCCTTGCACATATACCTGTCTCACCTAGGTTACCTCAAGGAGAAAGGTCAGTGTATTAACCCCAATCATTAGGTTACTCAGTAAGTATCTGCTCCTCTTCCTAACATGCCAATAATTCCTATTAAAAAGACAATGACCCAGACTTAAAACCGAACGCTTGTTAATAACTAGAAAGCCAACTAGTTTTCTTTAGTCCTTTATTGTGATACCAACATCATTCTCAACTTGGATTCAAGGTCAAGTATGAGAGTCCACAGGGAAGCAGGAGAATGACAGGGGCAGGGGTGATGAAATCATAAGCAAACTAGGAAAGTAAATAAATATATTCACATCTGCTAGCTAGTATGAGAATGTGTTTCCAGTTACTTTTATTTTCTAAATGGAGAAAATGAGGTGCAAGAGTCATGGTAGAAGAATATAAGGAAGGGGTCTGAGGCATACTTCGAGGAACTCTTCCACTGAGGGCCATAACTGACTGGGCATTAACACCAGCACAGGGAAAGCAGGCTCCAGGTGTTCCTGCCAGCCACTCCTAGGGCACTTACCATGCTGACTCCCAGGACAGATATCTCACTACCTTCTGAGGTTGTCTCACCAGAACTCTGAACTATCTTCATTCTGTGCAAGCAGAATACATGAAGCTCCTAGCCATGGTTTGGAAGTATCTGGGCCATTTTCAGACCTGGCTCAATTTTCTATTATTTTGTAGCCACTCAGTCTGTTTTTGTTCTCAGTGGGCCACCAGAAGGAGAGAAAGCAAAATACTTTAGTATGATTCATCAAGCTGTCCAGTATGTAGAGCCATCCTAATGGCTCTCATTGATGCAATATACTCATGGGCTATATACCCTCACACCTCAGTCCTCCCATTCACCTTCACACTCAGAGACTCACCCTTGTCCTCCATGCCAGATAGGAAGTAGGCAGCCTCAGCTTCTCAGCCTAGGGAGGTTAAGTAAGCTGATAGAGAAAGAGTGTCCCAGGGAAAGTCCCTAAGCTCCCATTATGGGCTCTAAAGACCACCCTTCTTGTTGTGCTGAAATGAGTTCTAACCAGACCTTACCAGCTCATCCCAAGACATGGTCAATTGATGAACCAGATAACTGAAATGTTACCATAACTCATAGAACATTTTTATTTCAAATTCAGTTTGTAGGTCATGTATAGCTGAGCCTGCTGAGACTCTGTTTTACACTCTGGAATCCCAATACCTTAGGTAGATGCCACCAATGCACCACCTAGGCTCTGTGGCAAAAATATTTCTGTCAAAAAAGAACTGACACGTTCATCCCTCAGCCTAGAATTTAATGCATGTTTGAGTCGTCTCTTCAGCCTGTGCCTCTGTGTGCTTATTCTGACCATCCCTGATAACAGTGTTTTTGTTCTCCAAGGTATTCATGCCACCATCTTTACTATTCATGACTTAGTAACAACAGTAATAATACTAATCATTTGAGATAATATGTATCTCATTTTTCCTCTTTTAAAAGACAAAAAGTCTGCTATACACAGCCCACAATAAGAAATAATAAAGACAAGTTTTTCCTTTTGTTGAAATAAATTTGAATGTTTTCAATGTGGATTTGAATTTAATATACTAGTCTTAGGCTTAGGGGGTTAGATGGAGTATTTCGTTGACTTTCTCCTTTTAAACAAGGCAGTATAGTTATGAAATAATGAGTTTTTACTCATATTCATGGCTTTAAAAATCAAAATTTAAAGGGCTGGGAATTTAGCTTGGTGGTTCCACCACCTATCTTGCAAGCACAAGGTCTCAAGTTCGATCCCTGGTACCAAAATAAATAAATAAATAAATCAAAATTTAGCATGCAAACTCCTAAATGACAAAAGATAGCTTGGATTTAGAAAGAACATCACAATTATCTGAATTTTGACTTCTACATAGGTTGAATATTCAGCCACTTTAAGGTCATTTCAAATACATTCTATTAGGTATTTCTGTCTTCTGACACTATAATTAAAAAACATCTTTTTTTTTTTTTTTTGGTACCAGGGATCAAACTCGGGTCCTTGAGAAAAACATCTTTGACAAAAATGTCTACTATAAGTAGCAGTCTTTATATATAACTTTAATTTCATTTTTTGAAGAGGCCTAATAAACACTGCAATGACCAATGATCTACTGTCAGCTCTCTTGCTTGTTGGTCAATCTCAGGGTGAGGGGCATTACCCATAACTTACAAGCAGCATCTGTGCCCAGATGAGCGTTCATATTTAAGATCTTTGCCTCTTTATCAACACAGAAAACATTTTCCAGCCGTATAGAAGCTGTGTAAGGACTTGGCTAAAGGTAACATTCTAGATCAAATTCAACCAGAAGAATCGTTTTGTTATGCTAAAAGTATAGATAACTGGAACTTTTCTAATAATGCTTATACAAATCTCCAGATGTGTACTTGACTTCAGAAGACAGCCTCTTCCTAGCTTTAAAAGATTTGATTTGTTTTGCTTATTTTACTGCGGAAACAAATTTTCCTTGGCAGTCAGGGTTGATATTTTCTTAAACTATTTTTTCTTAATTTTTCCTGTGAACAGAGAACTATTTTAATTGACATTTATCACCAGACAGAATAAGAATTATTTTAGTTCTGAAATTTTGGAAGAAACATTTCCCATCTGTTTCAATAACCCAACTGGCTAATTACATTGCCAAGAATAATTTGTCACAAACGGAAAGACCATTCTTTGGGAGGAAAACTCTTACTGCTTTATCTTACATCACATAACTGATTGATGAGCAATGATGAAAACCTTATGAAACTAACTTATGCCATGGATTTATTCTACAAATTATATTCAAAAAGGAATCACGGAATGCCTTTTAATAATTTACATTGTCTTTAAAAGAGGGGATGGAGTCTGTTGGTTAGTTTACATCAGCAAAATTGCCTCTATCACCCATATCCTGCTTTTTTTTTTTCTTTTTTTTTTTTTTGATACCAGGGATCAAACTCTGGTCTTTCTGCTTGTGCAGCAGGCAGCTAAACCACTGAGCTAAATCCGTGGCCCAGCCACATCCTGCTTTTAAAGAGTAGCCCACTGGGGTATGAATGCTTAGCTCAGTGAGGAAGAGCTACACTGCACTCAGTGTCTGCAGAATCCTTGCCACCCTCTGTGATTTCAACAAGACAAGCAGGCAGTACAGTGTGGTAGTGAAGAGTACTGAATCCCACCTTAAGCATGTGTATGTTTGGCAAATTACATACATTTGTCCTCCAAGGTCCTGCCTTTACTTTTTATAACTTAATAACAACAATAATCATTTGAGGTAATATTTGTCTAATTTTTTCTACTTTAATAAAAAGACAAAAAGTCTGCTATATATAGCTCAGAATAAGGAAATAATGAAGAAAAGTTTTTCTGAGAAGTATGAATGTTTACAATGTGGGCTAGAATTTCAATATATTAGTTTTAGATTTAAGGGATCCAATAGGATAATTCTTATCTGTAAAATGGGTATATCCATAGTAATAGTCACAGTTGTCATTGAGAATTAAATTAGCTAATACATTTGAAACTTAATGATGCTATTAGTATTAATCATGTTGATTATTATTAATATTGTTATTATATTCCAATATGTATTTATTGCTTTTTTTTGGATATTAAAAGCAAACTCTCTCTGCCAGAGTAGCTTCTTGAGCTTTCATTGTGGTTCATAATTCTGACTGCATATCAGAACCACTCGGAAAACTTAAAGGGGAGAGGGTGCAATGCCCAGTTTCCATCAGGACGAGATTCTAATTTTTCAGGTCTTGAGTAGGGCCCAAGATCCACCTGCCAAAAAATGTATTTTGTTGTTGTTTTTAGCTCCCAGGAGTTTCCTAGTACACAGCTAGGGATCTTAGAAGGACAGCTGAATAGCAGCTGGGAGCAAAGCTTAAGAACAAGCACAGTAATGTTAGGGAAGGCAAAAAAGAAAAAAGGGCCAAAGACCAAGAGAACCTCTCAATATTGACCATGAAGTTTTTACATTTTAGTGTTCCTCCTAGCTTTCTAGCAGAAGTCTCCCTCTCTCTCTCTCTCTCTCTCTCTCTCTCTCTCTCTCTCTCTCTCTCTCTCTCTCTCTCTCTCTCTCTCTCTTTTGTTGCTGTTGTTGTTATTGCAGTGCTGGAAATGATCCTAGAGCCTTGTGCGTACTAAAAAGTGCTCTACCACTGAGCCACATCCCCAGCCTTCCCTGATTTGGTAAAATTTCATTTTGAGAAAGGATCTCATTAAGTTGCCCAGGCTGGTAGCATAATTACTTCTTTTGTTTCAGTACTGGGCATAGAACTTGGGACTTTGTGCTTGTGAGGAAGGCAGCAGAACCACTGAGCTAAATCCCTGGCCCCAGCATAATTATTTCTTAATGAGGCCTTAAGATTAGGTTTGACGACCAACTTTCCAAGTGAGCTCTGCTCTTTCCTCTCTCTCCAAGCACACATCTTTACCTTAAAAGGTTCCCTCACTTAAGAAACATCAGGACCTATTCCTTGGATATTCAGTTTGCAAATTCTGACAAGGAGCCCTATTTCTGTAGTGATAACTTATACCTCAGACAAATCAAATGTAGTTACAGTGATGAATGGTTTCCACTCAAAGACTCCATGGGCTAAACAGGGATGTTTGTTCTTTTGAAGGGATAAGAACTCTAAACCATGAAGATGAACTGGTTTGTTGTTCTTGTTTTATAGAAGCTTCAATGGCTCACTTTACTCTTAACTAAAAGGAGAGAAAAAAGGATGAAGATAAAGATACTACAATTCCCACATTCAAAGAGTCAGAGAAATGGGCCATACAAGAAGCAGAAAAAGAGTCTTACATTTCTGATGATTTATGAAATTCTAAGTGATCTTATTCTTTCATTTGTATCTTCATTCCACATATTCATTATAGAAAAATTTCAAAATGCAATGAAATGTACAAAAAAAGAAGTTTAAGGTAACTCATAATTCCATACTTTCTTATTTTTAGTGTAGAAAGAGCTAAAGTTTACCTTCTTCTATCTTTCCAAAGGTAAACTTACAAAAATATTTTATCTTTATATGTGTATAGTCATCTTACGTTTGTGTTTTAGTTACAGTGCTGGGCACTTTATGCAAATTATGTCATCTAATCTCACAGTCAGCTTTTGCTATGGTTTGGATCTTAAGTGCCAGCCAAAGTTCCACATGTTAAAGGCGTGGTGCCCCAGCTTGGCACTACTGGTAGGTGGTGGAACTGCATTAACTAGGAGCTGGGGCCTAGTACACAGTCTTCAGGTGGCTGGGCCACATCTCTTTGTCAGAACCCTGGACCCTTCTTCTTTCTCTTTCTTTGCCTCTTGACCATAATGTAAATAGTTTGCTCCACCATATGCTGTTGCCTTGTTGTGCTGCCTCACTACATGCCACAGAACAGTGGGGCTAATTGATCATAGATTAGAACTTCCAAAACTGGAGGTAAAAAAACCTTTTATCTTTATAAGTTTACCTCAAGTACTTGTTATAGCAACAGAAAGCTGACTGATACACCATTGGGGTAGAATCTACTAGAATAGACTAGTAGAACCTTGTCCCCATTTTAGGGGTGAGTAAACAGAGCCTTACAGAAGTTACTTACCCAAGTTCGCCTCTCATTCACTCACTCAACAAATATTTACTGAGTTTCTACTATGTGCCAAGTACAATGCCTAGGCATAGGGAACATCAGAGTGAGTCAGCCAGGTGTACCCATAATCCTTCTCTGATCTTCCTGCTGTCACTCACCATCTCTTACCTGGAAGTGTTCTTCCCTCTTCCACCTTTGTTCTTTTCCCGTCTATTCTTTTTTTTTTTTTTTTTTTTAGTTCTTTTATGGGTACATTTTAGGTACACAGTTCATTTACATTTATCATTGGGTGTTTGTACCTGTACATGATGTATCTTGGTTCTTATTTTTTTCCCCATTACCTGTGCGCCCTTCACCCCCTCCACCCTTCCCTATTTACATAGATTTCATTTCCATTTTTTTTCTTTTCTCATAGTTTTTCCTTTCCCTCTTTTCCTTTCCCCTTCCCCTCCCTTCACTCCTTTGTCTTTGGACCTTTTTTCCTATTTCAAATTATCAATTATTCATTTTTTTTTTTTTTTGGTACCAGGGATCGAACTCGGGTACTTGCGCTTGCGCAGCAGGCGATGAAACCACTGAGCTAAATCCCCGGCCCTCAATTATTCATTTTAATCATTTTAATCCTTGTTTACACTTTCAGTTTCTCACACTAGAGAAACTATTCGGTATTTACACATGTGTGTCCTATATTTCACTTAAGAGTATGGCCTTAATATGCACCCATTTAGCTATAAATGACTCTAGTTTTTCATTCTTTACGGCTGAGTAGTACTCCATTTTATTAAAAAAACACATTTTCTTTATCAAGTTTCCAGTTGATGGGCATTTGGGCTGCTTCCAAGCTTTAGTTATTACAAACTGTGCCGCTAAAAACATGGGTGCACATATATCACTGTGGTATGATTCTTTTAATTCTTTTGGGAAGATACCCAGCAGAGGAATAGCTGGGTCAAATGGGACCTCCAGCCCTATCTCTTTGAGGTATCTCCATACTGATTTCCACAGTGGTTGCACCAGTCTACACTCCCATCAACAATGGAGAAGGGTTCCTTTCTCCCCACAACCCCGCCAGCATTTGTTATTGGTTGATTTCTTGATAGCAGCCATTCTTTCTGGGTTGAGGTGGAATCTCAGTGTTGTTTTCAGCTTCTCTCGAATGATGAGTGATGTTGAACATTTTTTCATATATTTGTTTGCTCCTTTTACTTAGTAACTATGTCACTTCTCTATTCAAACACCTCTGATGGTCCTTCTGGTAGCAGGTAGGTTGCTTCTAAAAAAGTGGCTTGCCAACTAAACTTTACCAGGTTTGGGGTTACTCACCACTCCTTCCACAGTTAGATTCCAGGTTCTTCTCATCTCAAATAAAGAACTGCATGAAATAAGCAAAAAGCAGTGGCAAAGTTTATTCATGAAAGTAAAAGTGAAGAGTGGGAGAGAAACTGGCTTTACAGAGCAAATTTGGGCCAAGTAAATAGTAAAAGAGAGTAACACCTGACAGGTCTCCCACCACCTCAGCAGCTATTATGTATAGTAGCTGCCCTCTTCCTATTGTGCCTTGCCCCCTCCCCTGTGTGACATCATGCCAAGATGGTTGCTCCCACCAAAGAATAAACCCTTCTTCCCAGCATGCCCCTGTTCCCACCTAGAAAGTAACCTAATGCTCGCTCACCTCCTACCACCTAGTGACATCACCGGCTCCTCCATTCCCTAGTCACTACCTCACTCAACCCCACCTCAGCCCCTACAAGCCCCACCCCAGTCTCTATAAAAGACTTTCCCTGCCCCAGCCATATTGCTTTTGTCTCTCCTTTGTTCAGAGATGGCCCAGCAGATCTATTCCCCTAATAAAGGCTTGCTGTGGCCTGGTCTGGTCTTGGTCTTCGGCCCTTTTACCTGACAACACCAAAGGTGAAAATACACACTTTGGGGCTGGGGATTTAGCGTAGTGGTTCTGGCGTCTGCCTTGAAAGTTCAACGTCCCAGGTTCAATCCTTGGTACCAAAAAAATATATATATATATATTTTTTTTTTTAATATATATATATTTTTAATATATATATATATCTGGGAAACACAGCATAGGCTATCATGGAAAACTATGAAAGCACCAGATCCTCATGGCTGCCTGTCTTCTATATTGTCCAAATCTCGAGGAAACTCGCAAGAACTTCCACATACAGGTCCTGAGAGGCAATGCTGAGATCCCACGGTTCAGGCTGATGTCAGTTCTAGGCCATCCTATTGAAAACCCTCCCTTCCCTCAAGAAGTCCTCTTGCAAGGCTTTGGAAACTGTTCTGCGCATGTGTCCAGGACCTTGTGGTTAGGTCATTCCTACTTCCTTGGCCAGCTTTTACCATGCCTTAGTCTCCTATCGCGCTTCCTATCCTCAGAATAAAAGTGAAAGGCCTTCCAGGGGCTAAGAATGCACCGTATGGCTTGTACCTCCTGCATCATCTCATCTCCCAATCCCCCTAACTCTCCTGCTCTGTCTGGCCTTAGCTTCCTGGCTGTCCTTGAACACTGCAAATGTCTTAGTCTGTTTTGTGCTGCTAAAAGAAAATACCAAAGATTAGATAATTTACAAAGAAAGGAGATTTCTTTCTCACAGTTGTGGAGACTTGGAAGTCCAGGACCAAGGAGCTGGCATCCGATGTGAGCCTTCTCGCTGCATCATCCCAAGGCCGAACGTGAGCAGCAGAAAGAGGGAGAGAAGAAGGAAACGGTGTTGAACACACGCATTTATCAGGAGGCCACGCCCACAATAACCAGCCCACTCCAGAGATAACAGGATTAATCCCAGGGTGAGTCCCATCTCACAGCACTGTTGCACTAGGGGTGAAATTTCCACATATGAAATTTGAGGGATACATTTAAACCTTAGCTTCAGGCATACCTTTCTCAGAGCCTTTGCCCTCCCAGTTACACTCGGCTTGGGATTGTCTTACCCCGTGAAGGGGCTCGAATCATGCCACTTTGGCATTTATTTTGAGATAAAACCGAGAGAGAAAGAGAGAGAGAGACAGAGACAGAGAGAGAGACAGAGAGAGAGACAGAGAGAGAGAGAAGGATGTCACACCTCCTTTTTACCTAAAAACAGGTCAAAAAATTTGCCATGATAAAGGTACCCACTGTATGTGGAAGAAAACATTCTTATCACCAAAAACGAGGTCATCACCAAAATTAGCCTATAAAAACAAGCTTATTAAAATAACCCTTATTTGGCCAGGCATAGTCATGCACATCTGTAATCCCAGCACTTGGGAGGCTGAGGCAGGAGGATTGCTGCAAGTTCAAGTTCAAGTTCAAGGGCAGTCTGAACTGCATAGCAAGACTGCCTCAAAAACAAAAAAAATAAAATAACCCTTATTTTCCACTAGTGTCCCATATATATCTCCTAGTCATTGTCCTACAATTTAGTGCCCTTAGCCCAGGTCCCTTTGTCTTACCATATCCTTGCAAATTATCATTCTTTTTATAAGAAAAGTATGTAAGCCATTAGACCAAATGACTTTTTCAGGTCTTCTTTCTCCTTTTGAAGAGACTCCTCCCATGTACACATAAAAATATGAAATAAATGTGTATACTTTTTTCCTCTAAATCTAGACAGCTTAATTCTCAGCCCAGCCTCTGAGCCTACGAAGGGAGAGGCATGTTTTTCCTCTTCTACACCGATATACCCACATAACTCACTGCCATACCTCCTTGAAGACTGCTAAATTGTCACCTTTTCAGTAAAACCTTCAACACTTACCCTATTTATAACTTGCAGTATCTGCCTCATCTCATGCTTCCTGCTTTATTTTTATTTTATAGATATGTTGTATAATATATTTTGCATATTTTCTCTTTAGAGAAATATGTTTTGCATATATTCTCTATAAGAGAAGGCATTCTCCCCCATTTCAATCACTTTTAATCTTTCTGTTTCAGTCTTTGCAGAATGGCTAGTCTGCTTTGTAATATTTATTTTAAAACAGCACTTAATATGTGCCAGACATTGTCCTAACAAAGCCAACTCCTTAATATTCTTCCATAAGCATCAATTCATTTAATCCTCACATGTCTGCATGAGACAGGCATTACTGCTACCCCTACTTTGAAGATGAGAAATCAGAGGCCCACAAGAGTAAGGTAACTTGCTCAAGGTCACTCAGAGAAAGAGGGCTAACACTTGAATCCAGTGACCACATTCTCTCTGAGCCCAAAATATGAATTTACAAATTTATTCTGTTAATTAAAGAATAATTAGGAAGCAAATTAAAATAAAGGTAGTAAGCAACTATACTATTTCAGTGAAGAGTGCAATAAATAAAATGCTCCTAGATTATTTTCCTTTACTTGTGGTAAGGTTTATAGAGTCTAGGTTTTCATCAATATCTCTCATTCTCAAGCAGAGAAAACTTAGGTATGGAATTATAAATGTGCTTCATTTCCCACGTAAAATATACAGCATTAGGTCTCAATAGTTGACTGCAGTAAAGTTGAAAGTGAACAATTTGAGGAACAAAAGATTAAATTTAATGCCCAAGAAGGGCCAGGAATTTAGCTCTGTGGTGTGGCGCCTGCCTTGCAAGCACAAGGTCCTGAGTTCAACACCCAGTACCGGAAAAAAAAAAAAAATTAATGCCCTAGAATCAAATGAAATGTTTCAAGGATGATACAGAGATGTAGGTTGGATTATTTTACTTTTAATATTTTGGGATAAATAGGCTCAGGTCCATCAACTCTAAGGTTCTATAACTATGATGCCTTTCTTTTGTTTATTTTTGCCATGCTAAGAATTAAACCTTGAGCCCTGTGCATGCAAGGCAAATGCACTACCACTGAACTACACTCCTAGCTGATTTTTTTTCTTTACTATAGTAGACTTTCACTTGCTGACTGTGATAAGTATGCATTCAAAAAATATACTCTAGGGCCAGGGATTTAGCTCAGTGGTTCTGCTGCCTGCCTGGCAAGTGTAAGGTCCCGAGTTCGATCCCCTGTAAAAATATATATATATTCATTCTAAATGAACAGTACAACACAAATCAAATATCTTGCATTTCTTCCAAATGTTTGTTTATAGAAACTATATTAATATATGTAAATGAAACTTTAAAAATAAAAATTATCATTCATAGACCTACTGCCAAAATACAATAGTTTTGCTCATTTTTTTCTGCATTTGTCTAGTTTTTGTCTATAGACTCAATCATTCAAAAAATCAATATATCTCTGATTAAAGGAAGATGGGTCAATTGTGTAGCTGAGTTCAGTTACTGCCACAATTTTTCTAGGACTCCCTTAAACAGCATCTCCTTGATGTGGTGAAATCATGATACAGTGGAGCTGAGGAGACTTTAAAAGAGAGCTGGCTCGCTGCCTACATTTTACCAGTGGTTGTATTGTCAACATTAGAAGTAGTTATAAGAGTTGCTGCCATTCATTCAAAATCAGGAATTTGTGCTGGCTACTTCTATGAATTACCTCTAATCTTCCTGGCCGTTATGCAAGAGATGGAATGGAAAATATGTGGGTTTGAGTTCTATCACCTAAAGACAATGACAGCGTTGACCTCCTAGGGTTATAGGGTGGTCCAATTGAGGTAAAATATACAAATTTTTTTGGCATAGAGCCTAGCTATTTTTATTATTATCATCATCCATTTTTCAGGTGAGGAAATTGAGGCTCAGAAAGGTTAAATAATTTGGTTACACAGTTTATATGCTTCAGTTTCTCACCAAAGATGAGCAAGTGCCTAGAACAATGTTTCATGACTCTATTCAGTGGCCCACATGTGTGTTAGTCAGCTTTTCATCACTGTGAGCAAATACTTGAGAAAAACAACTTAAAGGAGGAAAGATTTATTTTGCTTCATGGTTTCAGAGGTTTCTGCCAATGGTCAGCTGGCTCCATTGCTTTTAGGCCTGTGGCAGGGCAGAAACATCATGTTGGGAGGTATGGCAGAGGAGAGCCACTTGTCTCCATGGCAGCCAGGAAGCAGAGAGCAGGAAGGACCCAGAGACAAGATACAGCCTTCCAGGCTACATCCCCAGTTACTTACTTCCTCTGAGTAGGTTCCCCCTCCTAACAGCTATGAACATGAGGTTAGCTACCTCATGATTCAACCATCTCCCAAAAGCCCCACTTTTGGACACATGAGCTCAGACAGTTCTAATCCAATCTATAACACCCTTAAAAATTCCCTTCAGTGCATGATAAAAGTTCAGTTTCCTGGCTCCTTCCACAAACTAACACAATCAGATCCTTTGGAAATAGAAAATGGGAACATGCATATTAGAAGTTTGCCAAATGCTTCTGAGCACTATAATTTCGAACCACTGGTGCTCAGATTTCCAAACTCACCAGCAAGTTCCTAGGCTTATGATCAAGTTTTCCTTTTATGAAACTGGAAGAGCATTATAGATCCTCAAAAAGCCAGGAGGATTAAAGTAGTATATTGTATAGGAAAGTGCTTTGTGAACTATAAAAGACTTATTATTTCTCTCCAACTGAATCAAACCTTTGCCAAATAGGAAAGTACAATGTCCAGTGTCTCCAAATTAATGTCAGCATTGCAGACACAGGCCTAGACAGGTAGTCAATGAGATTTTAGTACAGGTTGACATGGGCTGGGGATTTAGCTCAGCGGTTCCAGCGCCTGCCTTGCAAGTGCAAGGTCCCGAGTTCAATCCCCAGTACCAAAACAAAACAAAACAAAATGGGTTGAGCATCCCTAATCTGAATATATGAACTTTATGATGCTCAAAAATCTAAAACTTTTTGAATGCTAGCAAGACTATAAGTGGAAATTCCACACTTGACCTCATATGACAGTTCATGGTCAACATGCAGATACATTAAAATATTGCACAAAATTACCTTTATATGAAACATAAATAAATTTTTTGTTTAGACTCAGTTCCCATCCCAAAGATATATATATATGCAAATATTCCAAATCTGAAAAAAAAAATCAGAAATCTAAGAACACTTCTGGTCCTAAGGATTTCAGGTGAGGGATATTTAATCTATGCACTTTCTTTCTTTCATTATTTAATCCTTAGCCCTAAACATGTAGGCACTGTGTGTGTGTGTTGTAGCTGGACTTGAACTTGCCTGGAATGGACTTGAACTTGCATTGCAGTTCTCCTCCCTCAGGCCCCTGAGTAGCTATGTTTATAAGCATGAACTATCATACCCGGTTTAAATACTACACTGAAGAACTTGATCCCATTCCCTTGCGTTCTTTGTTGCAATGGTCATCCACACAAAAATGACATTGCCACAATATTAAATATTATTCTTCCCTAGGTTCTTTCCTTGCCTGTTCCAGTAGAATCAGTTCCATTCATCGATAGATAACTAGAAAGCTGTACTTTGCTAAAGAGGTGTTTGTACTCATGTTTTGTATTTGGAGCTATTAAGTGTGTCTAACATTTTCTTTTCTTGGGATATGTTTATGATGAGTTAAATCAGCACATAATCAAACTTGCCCACTTGACTCATCTCCCTATTAACAGAGGAGCTTTTAGGATGGAATATTAGCAGCATGCACAGAAAAAGAAAAAGCACAGAAGCCACAGGAGTAAGAAATACTCTGAGGTTGGGCAGAACTGGATGAAAGTAGCCATAAGGATGGGCCCCAGTGAGAAGTGATATGAGTTGTTTTCTTCCCACTCTCCCACAAAGCTAGCCTCTCCATGGAAACCCTTCACAAAGAACAGAAATTTTTTTTAGCTAGGAGAATGTAGGTTTTCATCTGCCTACAGAAAAATGTTAGATCATCTTGGCTCTGAGTCCATGGTTTCCTAGACCCACACTCCGTAAGGTCAGTGAAAATCTTTGTTTTTTGTTTGACTAGTTCCTACTTTGCTCCATTTTTGTGTCTTGTGAAGCTTCTCATTCTCGTTCTGAAGTCCTATCTCCAGGGTTGGACACGCTACCCAGACACAGCCAATAATTGTTCTGCTCTGGGACTTTTATTTTGAACCTGGAAAAAAAGAAACTTGGCATTTTTTGCTCACTAAACTGGGAAGGTGAAACTTCATGAATGTTGTTGGTTATCGTTACAACTGTGGAGATGAGTCTGTTTGCAGAAAGAGAGTATAAAATTCTGCAGAACTTAGAAGCCTCCAGCCTTAAGACTGAAGCAGGGATTTATTCCATGGTCCCTACAGTTACCCAGTACCCTTCTAATAAAACCTCTTATGGTTTGAATTGGGGTGAATTTGTGAATCAGAGTTCCCTTTTAAATCAGAGCTCTAAGTTCCCTCCTGTCTCCTCACATAGCTCTTGGATACATAGCACTCATTTCCAGACCCCAACTCTGTAATAAATCATCTCTACATAGTCTTCGTCTTGATCAACCATCCTTTTGGGATATAGCATGGAAAGGCTCATAAACTTGAAGTAACTCATAATGGATCCTGGTTTAAGTAGTGCCTTCACACTACTAACAACAATAACAGTACTGCTCATTGTTATTATTTTTTATTTATTGTTACTATTTATTCAGTACTATGCTAAGCATATTATATAATAAATTCTTTAGTTCCTATAACAACCTAGTATTTCCATATCATAGATAAGGAAACTGAGGCATAATATTGAGAAAATTTGACCAAAATAGTCCCCAAAAATATAATTTCAGAAACTATAGCTAAGAGTTATCAGCCCACCCATCCTTAAACTTTTGTCACCATCTATACTGTCTAGCTATCCATGCAAAGCCAGTCAAAGTTTCGAGGGGAAGGGCTGTTAGGGAGTCCTATATTTTGCTTTTTATCTGGAGACTTGATGGTTAAGAAAGCATTTGCTAGACAGAAAGGAAGGTGATGTATTATCTGTTCAAAACAAGCAAAGAGTAGGCTGGAAGCCAAAAAACCCTGGCCAAAAGAGAATAGGGAAAGAGAAAATTTATCAACCATCATCTAAATAGTGAACATGTGGTTGAATCACTCCCCAGAGGAAAGAAATCAATGATGTTGGATATATGGTTCAGAAAGATGAACTAATGTTTACTGGGCTTTGAAAGAGGGATAAGATATGATGAGGGGAAGGAAGGTATCCAAAGTGGGGAAGCAACATGGGTATGTACTACTTCAAGGATAAGGGTGGCCAACCTGACTAGGGTTCACTTCCTCCTAGGAATCACTAGACCAGAGGGTTGGAAAAGTCTGATGCATGCCATGTGATAAGCTAGGGAGTGTAAACTTGATCCTGAATTCAGTGGGTACCCATGGTTTGTATGTTGGAGAACGGAAAGTTTTAGTGCTGTTTTAGGAATATTAACTGTTCCATGTATGCAGGATAGATTGCTAGGGACCAGTTTCCAAGGGAAAGGAAGTGGAAACCAGTTTGGTGACTAAAATTATCTGTGCTTGCAGGAGGGCTATCAGAGTAAGGAAGAAAAAGAAGCTGAGTATAACAGCTATTTAAAATTTTTTTTTAAATTGTGGTAAAATACACGTAACAAAATTTACCATCTTGACCATTTGTAAGCATACAGTTCAGTAGTGGTAAGTATATCTGCATTGGTGTGCAACTAATCCCTCCAAACTTTTTCATCTTGCAAGACTGAAACTATAACCACTAAACAATTCCCCATTTCCTCCTCCTCTCAACCCCTGATAAACATCATTCTGGTTTCTGTATAAAAGAAATATTAAATCAGTTAGAACTCTTCAGGTTTCAAGAACAAAAGACAACTTAAACTAACATGCAAAGGAGTGGGAAGGGATTTATTGTAGGTTTATAGAAGAGGACTATGATGCTTTGGGACAGAATGCATCCACGCTTCTAAACTGTCCAGAATTAATCAAGAAGGTATCAAGCTTCTCTGTGGGAGACTGCTTCCTTTGCTTCCCTCTCTACTTGGTAGAATATTGTATCCCTATAACTTTGAGTTCATATGTTACACTCTGGCCACATGCAGAGACTAAATAGCTATTTCTGAATCTCAATTTGTAATGAGAGAGAGAGAATGAATTTGAATGGTCCTACTTTTGGCAGTTGTCTATCACTGTTCCAACCAGCTATTGCCTCAGGAAGACTCATATATATACTAATATGTGTAGAACATAATATGTGGCAGGTAGGGCTGATTTCAAGAGGATGGAGGGCTTTATGAACCAGGAAGACACTCTCAAATGCGTCTTCAACACATTTCAAAAAAAGAACTGATATTGGAATTATGGGATGGAGAAGTGGGTGAAGAGAATAGGGGAGAGAAAAAGATATAGTTGCTGCCTTCAAAGAGCTTATAATCTAATCAGGAAGCCTAATACAAGAACTCAGAGTTGACTGCAAGGAACTCACCCATTTGCAAAGTAGTATTTTGCTGTTCCTTTTTGGAGGTACCACTAGAATCCTGTTAACTGAACAAGATATTACTGGACTGGAAAAGGAAGCTAAACTATATAATTTATGTTCTTTCATGAGATATAGAGGAGAGTACTGGTCACCTCTAGAGTCATTGCTTGACAGTGGCTACATCTCAGGCTGTAGCCTAAAGGCTGAGAGTCAATGATACTGAGGTATAAATCTGTCTCTAAGATCAAGGTAGCTTCAGGGGTCTTTCTGCAGCCAGGCTTCCTGGGAAGATTTCTGCAAAGTCAGTTTGTTCCTATTAGCAAAAGAAAAAAAAGGACAAAAATGATAAAGTGGAGATCAGAGAAGACCCACAGTTAAAAATAAAATTCAAATCAAATTCATCTTGATATATCCTGAGAACCTCCCACAAACCAGTCCAGACTTTGTAATCAGCAGATCAGTGACTCCAGCTACATTTAAAATGCAATAAACATAATTAGATACAGGCTTCAGAGGGGTAAAGCGATATAGTCACAAAGCTACTGTAGGTTTCCTTTCCTCAAAATATTTAAGCTTAGCTTCTTTAAATTTAACTTTGCCTGAAATTTTCAAGAGACCAGTTGAATTCTAAAATTACATATTCTGTTTCAGATGAAAGCTGAATAGTTCAGTGAATTGTATTTCAACTCATTTCTCTAGACATCAGTTACCAGAAACCCTTTTATTGAAAGCTTTGAGGACTGGCTGTCCATTATGCTGCTGAGGAGGCTGAGTCAGCAAGCTCATTCAGATTTAAAAATTTAACTGGCCCTCGTCCAATCATTAATCAAAAGCTAATGCACTTTTTCAACCCAAGTCTTTTGCACTCACTGTCTAGAGAGGATGCTGGATAATCCCTTCTAGGGAAACAGCTGGTGCGACACACAAACTGCTGTGAGAGTGGTGTTGTGGTAGTGTGTGTGCATGTGTGTATATGCTTTTTAAAGAAGTGGCCTACAGAAGATCTTCACAGTCATTGGGTATTAATGAGCCTCTGTGAGGTCAGACTTGCCACAAATGCTTTTTTCCTGCTCTGAAAATGGAGCGGGATAAAGCCCATTTGCCCTCGCAGCCTCTGCAGTCTGAGGACAGAATTAACAATTGAATGAGTCTGAGTAAAGGCAGGGAAGTTCTTCAAAGAATACAAGTTCTTTCCTTGGAAGAGTTTTAGGATGAGACTGAGTGTATCCTGGAAGGCAAAAAGTTGAGTGTGGAATTCCTTGTAAGTAAATAGAGCACAAGTGAGAGACCAGCTAACCAGTATTGGGTGCTAGAACAACATTTTATGGACTGGAAAAGGTAACTACTAGGTAAAACCTAGCAGATCACTTCCCTCCCCAAGGATGAAAGAGGTGTTCTCAAAGAGAGATTTGTTTATCCCCTTTGGTCCACTAAAAGATTAAAATGTAATCCAGGGTGTTTTTAAGAACACATCTGGACACTTAGCTCAAAATACCTGTGCTGGGTGAGGTTTGATGGCAAACTCACCTTTCTGTGTATGTGCAAAGGCCAAAGAAGTGAACACTGCACACATGAATCAAGACAGTCCTCATCAGCTGGGGATTTAGCTCAGTGGCACCACACCTGCCTCATGAGGTCCTGAGTTCAATCCCTGGTATAAGATAGTTCTCATCATAAAGAAAAAAGTACATTTTAATAAAATCTCAATGACCTGATTGAAGAAATGGTTTGTCTCTCACACAGATCCTTTTGTCTTATTTTTATACTGGGCAAAGCCAGCCTGTTCTTTTAACTGTATGGATAGCATTGTTGTTATTTCTTAAATAATGACTTACTAGAAGTGAGCACAGAAATTGACAGACCAGTCTATTTCAGCCAATCCAGTGAGTTCATTACATATGAGAATTGTAGACAAAAAGACTTCTGTATCGTATGTTTAATACCCCTTTATATGTAAGCCAAGAGCCTTAAAGCATATAAAACATTTACACCTGAAAAGCACAGCTCTCGTGAATAGAAATGAAATAGCAAAACCAAGTGTTGCATGAGAGGGAATTGTGTGTAAATGACTTATAGGAAAGTTGCACAAATTATCATTGGGTTAAAAAATAAATATGCAGTAAAATTAAGGGGCTTGTACAAAAAGGAAAGTTTATCTGAAAAGCTCACTTTTCTTATTTCTCTTTCATAATCACAGGCTTTGGAGTTCCAGTGGTAGGTGCTTTCTGGGTATGCCAGGAGGATTTACCACTTCAGTTGATGGTCCAAGGATTCAGGCATGGCATTCCCATGTGGAATCAACAGAAAATACAGCTGACTTCTGAAGGAAGGAAAGCTTGGCACATAAAAGAGGTTAGCTCCTCTTCTGAGGCTGTACTGAATAGATCTAAGGCTGTTTTCTGATGCTATAAGAAAATAGTAGAAAGTGTGAAATTTATAAAGGAAAGAAGTTTTTAGCTCATAGTTCTGGAACTGGGTAATCCAACTGTATGGTGCTGGTGTCTGGTGAGAATTTTTGCCGCTTCATTTCATAGTAGAAAAGCAGAAGGGCAAATGAATACCTCAAAGTAAGAAAAGCACAAGAGCAGATTCTATAACAATGTACTCCTGTGATAATTCGCTCATTCCCTGGGAACAGTATTAAACAATTCATGAGGGCTCTACTTCCATTATTCAAACATCTCTGAAAGGTTCCACCACATTTCAATACTGTTATATTGGCAAGCAAACTTCAACATGAGCTTTGGAGAGGACAAACCACATCCAACCATAGATACAGTGTGAGATGAATTCTAGGGACATGATAGATTAATGGTGTTAACTCGATGCTGTACCCTAAGAAAATCTTTTGAAGACTATGTTAGGTGTCTAAAATACAAAATGTCATTGTGAACTAGGACTTTCCTTTCCAAAGGGTACTTGACTTGGACTAAAAAGGTAAAGAACCCTGGGAGCATGGCTCAGAGACTATAATTTATTTGGTTTAGGATAATCTGAAGGCACATGCAGGACAAAGAGCAAAACTGGCAGTCCTACTTTTGGAGCTCAGGAAAAGAGGATGATCTCTACTGTGAAGCAACAAAGAAGAGAGAGAACTGTATGAGGGGCCCAGCTTGGCAACAGTCCTGTAGACATTTTTTAGGGCGCCTGTTGCCTCAGGCACAGGCAGTGAGCTGGTTAAAGGCCCTGAGCTCAAGGTACAAGCACTGAGTAGTACAGTTCCTCTTTGCACTTCCCTCTGTTCTACTTTATTGGAAGCATTTGTAAAATTTAGGAAGATATCAAGAAAAACTGCTTAGCATAGTATGATGACGCCTGTGCTTCCTTGTCTGTTCAATCCTATCCTCACCCCAACATACATCATTTCCTCTGTTAAGACCTCACTAATACCATCGCCACCTCAGGGACAGACAGGTGACCCACACTAGAATCCCAGAGAAGCTTTTTCCACCTTGACCTCTCCCATGAGTGGGTTACATGAGCCAGTACACTTTCCTTTTTGACTTAGGTTGGTTTGAATTGCGCCTCTGTCGCTGGTAATCCAAAAGTTCTGAATAATACACATGGCAATCTAGTTTTCATTTTTTAATTTTTTGTTTCTCATAAAAATAAAGATGGTGCTTATCATAAACACACAGCCCAGTAATCAGTTCTTATCCCACTATGGTTAAATAGTGACTTCTTCCTGTATCCAACACCTTTATTATAGGAACTTGGTCCTCATGGGGACCCTGACAGGGGTACAAATGAACAAAGAGTAGCCCCACAAGTCAACGAGCATCAGAAGGCTAAGGGCCTGGTACCAGGGCAGGATTCAAATTTGCTCTCTGGGTCCTCTTTTTGCCTCTACAGGGATAGAATCATAGCTGTGGGTAAAGCTAAGTGCTTTCTCTGGTACCTCTATAGAGATGTTTGAAATGACTGGGGAGTAGCTGGGCATAAAGAAGGAGAAAATGGAACAATCAATCAGTAACTATTTGCCATGTACTTCCTTTGTGATACTCACTGCTAGGTGCTTTATGGTGTCTATAGAAGGATAGAACATGATCCAACGTGTCTTCAGAAGATGACATTCTATTTGGGAGATGAGATGTGTACACAAACAGATAATTACCCAAATAAAGGGAGAAAATTTGAAGACTAGTAGGTGGATTAGACAGGAAATCCTGCATAAATTTGAAAGCAGCACAAGTCATTGCAAGCTGGTATTTTATTAGTTCTTTGATATAAGAAGGTCTCTGGCCAGCTTTAGGCAAAATAGGAATTTAATGTAAAAGCAGCTCACAAGAGTTGAACAACAGTTTCATGAGAACAGGAACAAGGAAAGCTCCAAAAGATCTCAATAGTTATCATAATAATAGGCTTGTAGACTAATGACCTGCACTTAATAAGGTAGCCATGAGGGAGCAAACAGGGGGTAAGGAGAAAAGAATTTAAAAGTTTTCTGGTCCTCTAAACCTGATGGAATATGTACCTGTCACTCTTCAAGACTGGAAAGAAAGGGTTGATCAGCTCCAACTGATGCAGGGATCTAAGAGACCAGGGGAAAATCTGTGTACACTGAGGGCAAAAATATCATGGCAGAATCTCAGTCATAACCAAGAATTCTTCAGACTCAGATTAAAGACCAGCTAGGGATTTTGACCATGTCAGAATCGAGAGTAATATTTTAAAATTGACTGGTAGAAAGCCTTCTGCTCCAAGAAATCTGATTTAGTAATCAGTATGCAGAAGGAAACACTTGGCCTTCCGGCTTTATTGAACACCATTGACAGGCCCAGGCATCCCTGACAGCTAATCACAAAGTTCCAATTAGCTCTTGTCTCCTAATGCCCTTCCGCAGGCACAAATAAGGCCCACATGTACTTTGGCCTGGAACAGATCCCGGAGAGACAGAGCAAGCAACCCAAAAATTGTGAAAGAGGTAATAATGAGAAAGAGCAAATAATGTGTGCATGGCTTCTGACCTTGAGCTATATTTCATAGAAAAGGAAAAAAATTTTTTTTCTAAAAGAACAGTTTAGGGCTGGGGATTTGGCTCAGTGGTTCCGCCTGCCTTGCAAGCACAAGGTCCTGAGTTCGATCCCTGGTACAAAATAAATAAATAAATATACTCCACCAAGCAGGAGGCGGAAGTTGCAGAAGACTTCCCACAATACTGTAAGATATTTCTTATTAGTAATAGACATGGTAAGTTTTCACTATTGAGAGAAAACCTTATTCTTCCATATTCTCATATTCTCCCATATTTTCATATTCTCATATTCCCATAAAGAGTTCCAAGAATTCCCCTTTATCCATGCCACCCCACTGGTTTTGTCCAGAATGAGTTATGTGATCAATCATTTTCTTAGAAAAGAGCAACTAACTTGCTGTGGCTCTGGTGCCTGTTTTTGGATTTAGCTGCCAACTTTGAAGTAGCCAGTTTTGTCTTCCACCACCATTCAATGAGAGGTAGCCCAGAAGGAGAGAGATAATGTGTCCAGCTCTGCCAGTGGCTGGGCTGGTAAATGTCCCCTCATTCAGTCATGAAGTAATAAGAAGCCCCCTGAAATATTTGGAAGCCATATTCCTCAATTCTGCTACATTTTCATTTTCACGAATTTGACTTGTATATGTATGTCAATTGCTTCAAAACTTAGAACAAAAGAAGAGGACTAGGCATTGCAAGGCTCCAACAGTCTTTATGACCTCTAATAGCAGTTTGACATATTTATGAATGACGGTCACTACTCTAAATAACCATGCTTTATATTTGTATAGCATTTTCTCACATTATCTCTTTGTGCCTGGAAAAGTTCTATGAGGTAACTAGAGCAGATGTTATTATATTGATGGTTTTATACATTAGAAAAAAGATTCCAAGATGTTGAGTGAAATGTTTACCAAGTGGTGAAATCAAGAATCAAATCTGGTTTTCCAGCCCCAAGTTCTATAGAAACAGATCATTTAAGAACCAAGTACATTTTGGGTTCTATCCTCGATATAGTCCTTTCTTTCCTTGGGACATGGTTTAGCTTTCTCTGACTCTCAAATACAATCTTTCTATTCTTCTATAACTTAGCGATCCAAGAGGAAATTTTGTTTACGCTTAAATGTAATGACTTCGCACTTGGTTCTCTTGTAGGTTCAGTTGTCTTTTTGTTTGTATAACTCTCCCCAATTTCAAGTCTTATTTCCTTACCTATAAAATAGGAATAATGGTATGATCATTTTGAGGACGTTGGTGATTAAATAATGAAACAGTCCTAACAAGTATATATTAAATATTCACTAAGTGTCAGCTATTTATTAAATCAGTTGAATAAGCAATCTGTTTATTTAACCTAGGTTTAGTGTCAACCTATAAATGCATGTTTGGCCATAACTCTGTAAGATCCCATAAATGACTCAATAAAATTATTTTAAAGTTAAACTCTATGTTCCTCCTTCAAGTACTTGAGACATATCATCTATAACAAGGTCCTCCTGCACAGAGGCAAATTTTTGTAATACTTTCAGCAGTATTTTCTGTAATATATAATATAAAATGTAAATTGGTATAATCCTCTTAAGAAGCATTTGGGCAAATTATATTAAGAATCAGAGAAATGTTCATACTTTTTTGACTAAGTAATTCCACTTTGGGGAAATTATGTAAAATATATAAAAAGCCACTTCCATACCCACAAGCATGTATTTGATATTTATCACAGGAACATTCAAAATAATAAAAATAACCAAAATGCCTAGCAACTAGCCTATCATTTAGAATTGTTCTTGGTTGCAAAAAACAGAAAGCAACTTTGACTATCTTCAGCAAAAGAGAATATTGGAAAGATTGAATAGTTCCTTGAATGAATGGCATCTGCCAAGATGAAAACCGGGTCTATTTCTAAGAGTCTCAGTAGTAAGGCCTCCACGGACAGTCTTCCTTTCTAACGCAGGTACTGTATTAGAATGACCCAGCTTATCATCTTCTGTTCAATATCCAAACCTTGGATGGGGTAATACTGTGCTCAAGGCTTCAGGTATCTGGAGATTGGATCTAGCTAGCCTGGGCCCTGCTTACTTCTGGGTGAAGCAAAGCAAGGAGTGAAGGCACTGTAATCAGTAGCACCATCCAGATCCCTTTTAAAGAAGGAATGGCATTTCCCTAAAGGAACGAGAAGTATGTACTGAACAGGCAGAATGCCCAAATGAATTATTATAAATCAATTAGAATTTTATTGTCTCAAACATAACAATTATAGAGACTATATAAGATGTTTATTATGCCCTTATAAGTAAAAAGGCAGGACAGTCAAATAAATAAGTATATGAATATGTGGTTGTGCCTATGAAAGAAAAAAGATACAGGAAAGATTAGAAGGAAATTCACCTAAATCCTTGTGAATGACTGTACTTCTGTCTGATTTAGAGTCACCTAATAAGGCCACTTGCCCCATGAACTCAAACCAGAGAGAGGTCTGGGGCTCAGAGGTAGTTCTGAAGGAGGCATGATAATTCTTAACAGGAACCGAGAGCCAGGGGTTGAGAGCAGTTAGAAAAAAGAAAGAAGAGTAATAATCTGGCCTGATGAGTCGAAATTGGTCTGAAGACTTGCGCAGAAACAATGCCCAAAACCAAAGGCTGAGAACAAGTTGGAAGGCAGGAACCAGAATGCTCAACGGCTTTGGTCTGAGTAGAACTGGGTTGCCTAGACTTCCTTTTGTGGGATATAAACAATACAAAATAGTGGCCTCGATCTTAGGAAAATATATAGATTTGAAGGAAATAGATGAAGAGAGAAAGCGGGTGATGTGCCCCTCCTTCTTTCAAACATTTCCTGCTCATTTAAAATTTTTAGGTAATGCTGGATGTGTAGCTTAGTGAGTACATGCTTAGCATACACGAGGCCCTGTATTGAATCCCCAGCACCACTGCCAATAACAAAAATTTATGTGAATAAGGAAGATGAAAAAAAACACATTCTACTTTTAAATTGTTGATTCCTTCTATTTATTGTCCTTTTAAATGGCTACTGCTGTCTTACCTCTGTGACATTTGAAATGCAAGACCTCTGTTAATTTCAACTGCTGTCAGTATTTCTGAATTGTAGAATTTTACTTGTTTGACTTACACGTGGCCTAGCTTTCTCAGACTCTCAAATGCAATCTTTCTATTCTTCTATAACTTAATGATCCAAGAGGAAATTTTGCTTATGTTTAAATGTAATGACTTCTCAATTGGTTCTTATGTAGGTTCAGTAATCTGTTTGTTTTTATAACTCCCCAAACATTCTGGGATGAAAACATTGCCTAGAGCCATCTCTAAAATTTCTACAATTTTCCCTGCAATAATATGAGGACAAGGAAACTGTGAATAGCAAATTACCTTGCCCAAAGACAAGGGCCTCTTTTACAAAACAAAGTTTTTAAGAAAGGACTATAGGATTTCATATGTCTAGCTGGAACTATAGCATCCCTCTTTCTTCTTTATGTAATTAAAAAAGACATTGGTCCTGGTGTCATGAAAAGAAAAGAGAAAAAAAGAAACAATCTCAGGAGAAAAAATACTCATCATTAGGTATAAATCTTTGAGGGCCTTGAAATAGAAGTTTAAAAAAAACCCTGTTTCCTGACTGTTGTTATTCACATTTTTCAGTACGCAGTTTCTTTACAGCAAGAGATAAAAAAACTGTATTTTACAGAAAAACTGCTAGCCTTTTTGTGCAGAACTATTTAACACTTCCAAGAGGAAAAGATGTGTCGTAAATCAAATGAGCTTCAAAAGTCATGAAACTCCTTTTGATATAAAACTGTATCCTCTATGCTCTGACATGTCCTTCAACCACAGAATCTTTTTTTTTTTAAGAAAATCTTACAGAATATAAAGAGAACATCAAGAAATACAGGTTGTAAGAAAGATGGAAGCCCAAATATGCATAAGTTCCTTTGCAGGACTAAGAATATCTTGAGAAGAACCACACACTTTAATCTTCAATGCTGTCATCTTTTCATGATGAAAGCTTACAGTCTTGAAATGTAAACCAAATATTCCAAGGAAAATTAATTTGTTAAATTAGAAAGAGAAAACCCCAGCTTGTCATTTAAAATAATGAACACTATGTAATAATTCAGTGCTTAAATGATATGTTCTAGCTTTGAAGATGCAAATATACCCATTGGGTTTTGAATTCAACTTTTATGCTAGGTGGTCTTTCTTCTCAAAGAAAGAATGGGAAAAATACAAGACAATCTTTCCCTCTTCCTCTCTCCTCCATACAAGCCATGGTCCACGAGCATGCATAGATAACCCCGCTGCATTATACCAATTTATGAAGGCTCTCTCTGTGCCCACCTCTGTTCTGAGAGTTCATTCTCTGCCCTGGAGGATGAACACTCAGGCAGACTCCTCAACTTTTCAGGATGCTCTTCGAAAATAAAAAGCATTCTGTTGTCACTTCAAGCTACAAAACCTGGTATAGATTTAATAATTAAAATACTGTAACACAATATAGTCAAAATCTAAAAGTTTTGAGTTAAACAACATTAAAATTTCAACTTTAGAAGGAACATGTCTCTCTACCCCTACCCTCAGGCCTGTGGCAAGAGACAATCCAGAAGTCTAGGAAGGAAGAAAATCTATTTTCTCACTCTTTCTCTCACTCTGACCAACCCTGGGCTGAGAGGGTAAAGCTGAAAAAGTGGTAAAGGGAGTATGAACGATCTTACTAGCCAGGTGTGCTCATGGTGGTTATTTAGTAGCTGAGTTCTCCAGGCTAAAAGAGGAAGTCACTGGAACATGAATCCGGGTTCTAGTTAGTTGTTTATTCCTTGTTCTGTGCTGAAGGTACCTGGAGCAGCTCTCCCCTACTTAGTGTTTGTTCCTTCAGTAACCACCCACTTAGATGAAATCAAAGCCAACAGATAATGATGCCTTTCAATGTTGGCCATCTCCTCAACTCCACCTTCAAAACTTTCAATCTGCCTCTCCTTCTTAGCTGGGAATTAGAAACTGAATCATTATGGCCCGCAAGCATGAGCAGTTTTCACAAATTAAGCTCTTGGAGTGGTCTTGTTGAGGTCCCTTACCAACTGTGCTGAAGGCAAAAGATAGGCCTTTCCTACTTGTCTCCATGAGAGTGGGCGGGACTCATTCCTAGTAGAACAATGCCTCTCCCCAAAACACTGTATTATCTGCCTGACTTCCGTCTTCTACCCATCTATACTCTTATCAAGGGTGAAACACTTAAGAGTTGTAATACTGATTTTCTCTCATCTCACACAGACATTTTTAAAAATCCTGTATGGTGGCCTGGCGTGAATTTTGAAATACAACATTTTTAGTGTTTTCAATTCAAAACAAAGCTGCCACTTTAATATCTTACATTGATGTTCATAACAATGTTCTAGCTCAGCCCTCTGACTTCAGATATATGTCAGGTATTTGATGCTCCAGATTTTAATAAAAATTACAGATCCTCAGTATAACCCATAGGTAATACAAAGGCAAGTGATGATGAATTCCATATTGAGAAGCAAAATATCCAAAAGGAAATGCCTACAGACCACTATGGCTCTGCTGTTGTCATACTAAGCAAGTCAGTATCAAAGAAAATATGTTGAAGACATATTAGCCGCAGAAATCATTTACTTTTATCAAACAACTATTGTTTTCATGCCTGTTGGTTTTCTTAACACTGTATCTGCTGCTTCCTAGAGACTAGCTCATCAATTACATGGTCTTCCTTTCACACGCACATCAAGGCCAAGAGTAAAACTGTTCCAAACACAAAGCAACAGCCTGTTTCATTTCAAGCAAATAAAATAGGACCATCGTTTTCAATCTTTTCTTTTTTTTGTCTGAAAAGTGACAGGATAAGAATAAGGCTAAAGAGAGAAGCATGAAGAAACATTTTCTTCCAGAAAGCTAAGCGAAACTATATTAACAATACACTTTCTGATGGGAAAGCGGAGAGTTCTTTTGTTTACTAAAATACCTCAATCAATTTTTCTTTTAATGACTTTCATCATCACTGCCTATAGGGTGCTGCTGAAGGACATTTTAGTTCTCAATCTTATCTTTCCTCGTGTTCTTTATTGTGCAGAACAAGCACACACTGTGGTCATGTGATATTCCTTATTAGCTGTAACTGAAGCTTAACGGATATAATTAATGGATTATTCCAACAATCTCTTTAGTGCTGTAGTTCCTTTTATTCTTAAAGAGATGAATTCTAATAGAGGCTTTATCAGATTCTAAATACAGAAGAGACATATTTAGGAGAATGAAATACCTCTTGCGACTTACTGTGTGGTTTATTGTGGTAACGGAATAAATGTCCATCTAGAGGGATATTGTTAGATTTTTAGCACTTCCTCCTTGACTCTACTGGAAACTGGAAAGGAGCTTTTAAGATCCTCCCAAGAGCCTTCCTAGCTGTGTGAGATTGGCAAGTCATTTATCCTATTTATGTCATCTGCAGAATTATTCCTGTCAACTATGCTTCTCTCAACTTTAACCTTCACTGCTATGTGGCATTCCCAGGATTTACCCAGGGTTATTCCTGTAGGGTTAAAAAAAAAAAAGTATGTTACAATTATGAATAATTTTAATTTTGTTTCTGTATCTACTATTTTGTAAGGTTTCTGCAATTAACATGAATAAGAATTAGAATAAGAAAAATGTTATTTTAAAAAATAAAAAATCAGCTACTCAGGAGCTTGAGGCAGGAGGATTGCAAATTTGAGGCCAGCCTAGGCAAATTAGCCAGACCCTGTCTGAAACTAAAAAAGGGATGGGGGATATAGCTCAGTGCTAAAGTCATCTTGGGTTTGAATCACATATAACCAAAATACACATGGGATCTTACATATCTCCAAGCCTTATCCAGTTGTGTTAAAAATTTTTTTAATTTGATGCATAAAGATCACTGAGACACTTTTAAGAAATCTAATCACAACAGTCCAAGTATAACATTGTATTGGATTTTAATAACATTTATGGAAAGAGCATAGGACCAACAACAACAACAAAAAGAATTTTGAAGACACATATGCTATCCTAGTTCCCAGTAAATTGACAGTTTCAAAGTGCACCAGACGGCAATCAGAAAACCAGTTCAACTCAGTTTTGTTCATCCTACATTTATAGAGTTCAAGACATTGAAGACTGGGGATGAATGAGGAGATTATGGCACAGTGGAAGGTACAGATATTTAAACAAATCCAAAACTAGACAGACCGGCAAACACACTAAACAGCCAGAAGTGATACCAAGGAAAATTCATTATTCTTTTGAAATCAAAAGCTCTGTATGTTATGCTAAAGAGTCTGCATACTAGGGTGGTCTGTGCTCTTATATTTAGCTTCTCTGGCCATCTATTTTCCTAGTTGAAAACGAATGAATTTGGGTTTTTAATTTCAAATCATATCAGCTGTAAAATTCTAAGAGCCAATGACTTTATGGCAGTTATAAGGATCCTTTATCTAGTAGTTGTTTTAACTGCTTCGTCCAATCTCCCTGATCATTCACAACTATTATTATTCTCCTCTCTTTCTATTCTCATCTTTTGTGGCTATTAAACCATGCAAGCACCCAATCTGCAGACAGAAAACTCGGCATTTGACCTGAGTGTGTACAACAAAGCAAATTTGGCTCAGAACTTCCCCTTCTTTGTTATTTTCCTTTAAGGATTATTGATTACATGCTGGTTGGAGCAAGAAGCAAATATGAAAATGTGTTAAATTAGCTGTTTTTATAATTCACTGGGTTTGGCTGTCATTCTAATTTAAAACCATGCAGGGAGTTCATACTTTCTTTTTAGTCATAGTGATTATTCAAGTTTCTGTAAATCTTACACATTAACCTTGAAGCCACATGCTCTTCTGACATTCTTTGAATTCTTTAAATAGATCTGGTAGGTTGGATTCAGGGCTGGCTTTTATTAGCATTACATTTTCAGCAAATACTACCCACTCTACTTTCTTTGTTAAGAGTGTTATTCTTGGATCCATTCAAAGGGAAAACCATGTAGTTGCTGTTGATGATCCACTCCAGAAAAATACAAGAACAAGTTATATACATGAGGAGCCATCTTCCTGTTATTTATTAAGACACATGTGAAATTAATGTTTTAATCTACTCACCATTTAATTAAAAATATATTTTATGGAGTTCCTGCTATGTACTATCATTAAACAAAATGACCCATCCTTTCATATGAATTTATTCTTCTCTTGTGACATTAAACTGATTCAGCCCTTTAAAAATTCTGCACTGACTGCTGGAGGCAAAAGACTGCTAAATGAATCCTAATACTGAAAGGGCAACAACTGACTAGAGTGGAAAGGCAGAAGAAAGCTAGAATGGGTTTTTCAACTTTGGCGCTATTGACATTTTCAGCCAGACAATTCTTTGTTGCACAATGTTAAGCAGCATCCCTGCCACCCTACATATCTACCCACCCTTCAGTTGTAACAAATAAAAATGTCCAAATATTCCCTGGAATCAAATTGACTCCATGTTAAGACTGAGCTTGAGTGATTTTCAATCTGAAAGTACGCCATCTCTACTCACGAAATTTTATTCCTTTTGCTTCCTAGAGATGATTGCAAACCCGTACACTTCAATCCATGTGCATTGAGATTTACATAATTCCATTTCTGTGCTTCTAGTTTCATCACTGGGAGTAATGATACTTGGGCAATCTCTTCATGAAAGAGATTTTAAAAAATGATTATTGGCTTGAGGTGGCTACTGGCCTGAAATCAGGATTAGAACTTAGTTTTCCTAAATAGGGGTAAATGTGTATCAATGTAGCCACGGTGTTTGGTACAGTGTCCATTGTCTTGGTTGGTTTGAGCTGCTATAACAAGATACGGGAGCCTGAGTGGCTTATAAACAATAAAAATGTATTATTTCACAGTTCTGGAGGTTGAAAGTCTGAGATCAGGTGCCAGCATGATCAGGTTTGGGGAGGGGCCTCTTCTAGACTATACACTACTGACTTCTCATTGCAACTTTACATAGGAGAAAATGTGTCAAAAAACTCTCTGATCAGGCTGGAGATTTAGCTCAGTGGTTCCGGTGCCTGCCTCGAAAGTGCAAGGTCCCGAGTTCGATCCCCGGTACCAAAAAAAAAAAAAAAAAAAACCTCTCTGAGGTCCTTTTATAAGGTCACTTATCCCATTCAATAAGCCTCCATCCTCATGACCTAATTACTTCCCAAAGTCCCCACCTCTTAATACTATCACATTGGGAGTTAATATTTCAACATATGAATTTTGAGGGGACATAAATATTCAGTCCATAATATCCTTTATGATTTAATATTTGAGTGATACAGGGGAACCACAATACAGTGCACTGGGAATTTAAAAATACAGATGCTTCAGTAGTTAAACCTGGAAGTCAGTGTATTTTATACTGAGAAGAAATGTGCGAAAGAGCCTCCAAGCAGTGGATCTCATTCTGCAATGTGTAAAGAAATCACCTAGTAACTTGTTTAAAATGAAGATTCTGGAATCCCACCAATAGAGATTCTGATTTAATAGATCTGGAGAAGACTGAAACATTTGAATTTTTAAAATACATCCAAATGATCCTGATCCATAGGATCTATAAACTTCTCATTGAAAAATACTACCCTGAAGATAAAGAATGGCTACCAGGCATTGGCATGCATCGAGGAAGGGTAAGACCATTAGTACATTACAGGGGCAGAGTTAACTATACTCATCCTGTGAAGGCAGAGTCTCTGAGCAAAATGGACAGTGACCACCTAAGAGTAAAGAGAGAATGTGGTCTTGCACAGGGACTTGCCTATGTCTTCCTTCTGGCAGCTGGGGTCTCCATTGTAGAAATGGATATTCCCTGTCACGGTAGTCTGTCATCAAGCATTCCAATGTATAACTGGCTCTGCACTGGAGCAACTCTCTTCATTATAAATTAATAAATTGATATTCTGATTTTCTCAGCATGCTGATATATCCAGATTTCTAAGTCTAGAGTCAGAATCAGATTCTGGTTAATGAACAAAGACAAGTGGTGTGTTGGTATTAACAGATAGTTTTGGGGGGCGGGGGAGCTAGAATTGTGACATTGGCCAATCTTCATGGTGCAAATACTTGCACACCCACTGAGGCCAATTTCAAGCTCCTAACTTAACATCTCAACATTAGGCTATGAGAAGTTGAGAAGAGAAGCACATAGCTACACAGTAATGCCACCAAATGGTTACAACCAATGTAAATAATCTCAAAAGCACAGAATGTAAAATAATTAGGAGGGGAAGAGTGTGCAAGCTTGGTACTTATGCTTTTATTTATTTTACCTACTATTATTATAAGCTTGTTTATATAATTTTATTTTAAATGATGATCATTTAACAATCAGCTCACAAGATTCCTGATTCAGCAATTGGCTATCCTGAGCTGGTACAGCCAGCTTCCATACATCCCTGAAAGACCAATGCCTGTGGACATGGACTGGTTTGGGTGAGTAGATCACCTACCTTAGATACCTGTTTCCATGTGCATATTCTTCAGTTTTCATATGGACATAGATGAGAATGGCTTTTATTACTCCCTTCATGCTTAAACCATCAACCTCATCTCATTAATCCCTTACATGTGTATAGTCCTTGTATAGAGTGTGAAGAACTTTCAGCGTGTACTTTCAACTGATTTTTACAACCACCTCATAAACTGAATATAATAGATATCATTCTCATTTTATAAATGAAGAAACAAAATAGAACAATTAAGTTACTTGGTCATGGTTAACCATCTTGTATGGGGCAGAACAAAGAAACATGGCAACTGTACAATTTATTGAATGTCAATCTGTAGTCAAGAGACACTGATGTCTTGTTTCATCCTCAAAGCAATCCTATGAAGTAGATATTACTGGGCCTACTTGAAGTAATGGGAAACTGAACTCGGTGAAATTACATGACTTACTGAAGGTCATGTCCTTGGAAGCCTGTCTAAATCAGAATCAACTATGCAGTGCATCTCAAACTCAAGCATATCACAACCACAGCCTGTAAAATACAGATTTCAAGGCCCCACAACCTATGGACTCTGATTTGGTGGGTTTACGGTCAGACCCAAGAATCTGCATTTCTTATTTTATTTGTTTGTTTTTTTGGTAAAGGGGATCGAACTTGGGTCCTTGAGCTTACACAGCAGGTGGTGAAACCATTGAGCTAAATCCCGGCCCTAAAAATCTGCATTTCTAACAAGTTCCCTGGGGATACCCAGGATACTGGGCCAGGAACCACACTTTGAATAGCCTCAAGCTGCGCCACACAGCCTATAATTGCTTCCTGGGAAACCTGGTGTCCTGACTCCTAGTTCTTATCCTGCCCATAACACACTGCAGAAGCTTATTCTCCCCTCTAAACTAACCAGAAGTAAACACTGTTGTATATATTTCCAAGTATACATTATTTTCTTTTTATTTATTTATTTTACATATCTTCTTTTTAATCGATTGACATAAGATATAGTTCTGAGCTTTTGTATGGATTGATATTATATATAAAATTTAATTGTTATGGGAACTATTAGATAAAAACATTTTAGAAACTTTCACTGGGGCTTATGTATTTATTTATTGGTACCAGGGAACAAACTCAGGACCGTGTGCTCGGGAGACAGGTGCACT
This sequence comes from Heterocephalus glaber, assembly GCF_053883595.1. Taxonomy (NCBI): domain Eukaryota; kingdom Metazoa; phylum Chordata; class Mammalia; order Rodentia; family Bathyergidae; genus Heterocephalus; species Heterocephalus glaber. Next base: position 69,228,255 of record NW_028258320.1, read on the forward strand.
GCGACTGAGCTAAATCCCCAGCCCTATTGAGGTTTATTTTTGAGCTTCTAGTCATTCCTGTAAATAAACATTTTAAGTCAAATTTTGCTGTCAATAGTCCATGTAGAAAAAATATGATTGTGTTGTGAAACCTCTGGAATCATATAATGCAAAATAGGCCTTCTAACTTGCATTTTCAAATTTCAATTTGGCTTCAGGGAAAACTGACTTCACACTCTGCTGATTTTAATATTTATAAGACCTGCATCAAACCAATACTTAATGATAACATTAATTATAACATTTATAAAACATCTTTCCATGAGATTCTCAGATAACTACAGTCATAATAATCTTTTTCTCAGTGTGGGCCCCAGATAGAGATGGAATTATCAACTCCGTCTGAGAGATGACAAACCTGCAATTCTTCATAGATATTAGGTGTCTTGCTGAAAGTCATTCACTGCTTTAACAATAACAAGAGACTCAGAACCTAGACCTCAGAAATCCTAGCTTAGGACAGCCACTCTTCCCCCCCACCCCCACCCCGAACCCATTATACAACACTGCTTCATTTTGTTTATTGAGTCAGGGTCTCATTACGTATTTCAGGCTGACCTTGAAATCACTATGTAGCCCATTCTGGCCTTGAACTCCTGGCAATCTTCCTGCCTCAACCTCCCAAGCGATGGGATTACAAGTGTGTGCCACCACACCTAGCTTTATGCAACCACTCTAATTTGACAGAAGCGAACTCTGTATTGAGGGTCAGGCAAACAATGAACAGGAACAGTGAGATGCAAGACAACCACTGTGGTTACCTGGTAACAGCTTAGGTGAAAGCTTAGGAGATAGAGGAAAGTCAAACTGAAATTGAATTATTGGTTTCAATGACTCATTTTCTTCTATTTCCTGGTACCACAAAAAAATATGAGTCAGCATTTATTCTTTACGGTTTATGAAATCTGACCTGGAAACCTACTACAGTATAGCTTTTGAAAATTGATGCTTTATTAAAATAGCTTACATTCAGTATATCATATTTGCACACTAACAATTAGCAGGCAGTTTGTTTTCAAATAATCAGGGCCTCAGGAGTGCTTCCCCAATTAAAGTGGTAATTTAATTATCTTTAATTGCAATATGACTGGAGGAAATCTATCGAAAGTCTTTGCCCACCTTAACTATTCCCCCCTTAGCCTTCCTTTTTAGACACCAACTATTCCTGGTGGGTACTCATTTTGCCTTCTTCAAGGCTGGTCCATCAACTTTACTTTGCCAGAATTTTCATATCATGAATGACTAAAAATAGTGATGCTCACTGTATTTTGGGTGCTCTACCCCATCCAAATAATGAGCAGCTTTATGAGTTGAGGAACTTGGAGTATTTTTCATTGTTCAGCTCTGCACTATGATGTGATCTGCAATGTGCCCAAGTAGCATTCAGGAAGTTCCCACATCCACGCTTTGGGACTGGGAAGCCTCCTGTCTCTGTCAGGAGCCTGGACCAGACTCTGAATTCCCAGAAACAGCCTAGAGGCATATACACAGGAGCACCTAGTGAAAAATCTACTTTAATTCTGGCCCCTCTTATTATCCACTACTGCTGATGGGTTCAGGCTCCCATCCCGTTTAATGCTTAGTGCATCCTCCAGCACATTAAGCTCTGAAATACTACCACTTGTCGCTATTGGTTTGCAGTCTTTTAAGACCATCTTACTCTCTCTCATATCCAATCATGTTTCCTTTCCTTTTTCCCAACAGAGCCAGCTGCATAGTAAGAAAACGTTCACTTGGTCTTTCTTACTTCCACCAGTGTCTCCAAATGGCATCAGAATCGGCTAGGTTTCTTTTTATACAACTGTAGATTTTCAGGCTTCATCTCAAACTTACTATGTCAGGCCCTTGAGAAGTTGGGCTTTGGAATTTGAATTTATATCAAGATCTACAGGTATTCTTATACACTCTACTACCAATTTAATGCAAGTCATTGATATGTAGAAAAGTGTCCATATACTTCAGCGTGAAATTTAATAACCCTAAAAACTGGCCCCAACCATCTTTCTAGTACCACTTCTCCCATACAGAATCACTGATATTCCCTTATCAGGAAAAAAATGTAAGACTTTGAAATGAGAAAAAAAGTCCGGAGAATTTTGTGCATCACTGTGCCCTTCTACGTTATCTCTGCTTTTTATCGTCTTTCTGTAACTGTTAGTTGTAGAAAATTGGTAATGATGTAAACAATCTCTGTCTTTAGAAATACAATTGAAGCATTTTGGGTGAAATGTAATTCATTACTGCCCTGTGGATAAATCCATGGTAGAAAAGCTAGATTTTAGTCCAGTCTTCAATGAATATCACATCTGAGTGCTGTCCTGTCTAGCACCCTGTTACATTATTATCTCATATGACTTGGTTCTGCAACGAATACCTCAGGAATGAATAGGATCTGTAGCAGTATAAAGATTTGGAGGAGACAACACACGTTACTACATTTGCAGGGGCCCAAAGGGGGTCGCAAGTCCCGTATCTCCTATTGACTTTGCTCTGTGAACACTCCCTTCTGATGACTGTGAGCGCTGGATGTCACAAAACTGTATAGTGCTTGGCATCCTTGGTGCATGGTGAGTACTCAAGAGGTGTTACCGTCTGTGACACCTCTGGGAGCACAGCGTGACCTGCCATCCTTTCTTTCAACACTGTCAAGAGTACATTCTTTTTTTTTGGTACCAGGGATCGAACTCAGAACCTTGTGCTTTCGAGGCAGGCAGCAGCACCACTGAGCTAAATCCCCGGGCCAAGAGTACATTCTTAACCGGGTACACACCTGTAATTCCGGCATGTGAGAGGCTGAGGCAGGAGGATTAATGTGAACTTGAGCCCAACCAGTGAGCTCAAGGCCAGCCTTAACTGTATACTGAAACCTTGTCTCAAAAGAAAAGAAAACACCAAAAAAGAGTACATTCGTGTCTAGGCAGGAGAAATGTCTCAGCGTTAGGAATTTCCTGCACTACCTGCAATATGTTCTGTTGAACTTCTCCCAAGCCATCATTTAAGAGCAGTTAAGGGTAGGACAGTTGCCGGGGCGGGGGGGGGGGGTACACCTTTCACCTCAGAGTCGGGGCAGCCATCATGGCTTCCACACACGTTTCTCCACCCATTTTCCTTATGAGCGGCTCTGCCCCTGGTTTTCCATTGCTCAACCTCCAGAAGGCTCCCTGTCTCCCTCAGAAGCTGTGAGGGAGGGAGAGGGCATCAAAGACTGCAGATTTGCCAGCCCCTGGCAGGACCCTTTCTATTTGACTTCTTTTAGAGGACAGATAAAGGCATAAAGCATTGTCTCTATGATTAAGAGCAAAGCTAGTCAGCAGTTTCCATCAGAGTGAGGTTTCTTTCCAAGAGATAGAGAGGCAACTCCATGACTGTTGGCAATGAATAGGGGCGTGTGTGTGTGTGTGTGTGTGTGTGTGTGTGTGTGTGTGTGTGTGTGTGTCTGTGTAGAGAAAGAGACAGAGACAAAGATGAAAGCAAGCAGGTAGGAGAGGGAGGCATGGGATCAATGAGTGCTCCCTGTAATGAGTACAATGCAGCTCACACCTAAGTAGTGAGTAGTGAGATTGCAGTGTGACCACTTCATTTCCCAGGTGTGCTCAGCAGTCACTTGAAGAGCATTTTCCAAAGAGGATGATGCAGCGCAGTAAGTGGCCCAAAGGACTGGTCCTTCCAAACCTAAATCAAAAGTCATTAACACTGTCTGGTGGCTATTTGGCAGTCTCTCTGCGAGGAGTTCACAGCAGCACTACCCACTTCTCTTGGCTCCTGATAGCTCTGGCCAACTGATCAAAGCAAGATGGAACAGGCTACTTTGGTTCCACGGGCATCAAAGGTGAATAGGTAAATCTTTTTTGGGGTGGTGGTGGTGGTTTTGGTTTTGGTTTTCTGAGATTGGGTCTTACTTTGTAGTTCAGGATGGCCTCAAACTCATGGTGATCCTCCTGCCTCAGCCTCCAGAGTGCTGGGATTATAGGCGTGTGCCTCCATGCCTAGTTTAAATAGGTAAATCTTAAACCAGGTGAATCCTAACCCATCTTGCCAACCCTGAGGAGTCACAGTGTTAGAAACCAATAGTCTGAATATCACCTGTGGCAAACACACCCAAGCTAGGAGAGTGGGCCAAAAGAGTTGGATATTTTTAATCACAGCACATTAGATTCCCCAAATACATACTTTGAATCACAATATACATTAATGGGTCAAAATAAGTGAGCAAATATTCTTGCTCTTCTTATACCATAATACAATTATAATATATTCACTAACTCAGGGTGAATCAAAAATTATGCATAGTCATCTGGAGGAACAGGTCCAGTAAACAGTAATTGAGTTTAAATCACTGGTACACAAAGGCATGTGGTGGACGAATGACATGGAGAAAGTTGGTACACAAATAGCAGTACAGTGAAGAAATTAAAATACTTGTAAATCAAGGAAAGTGTCGTGAATCAAATTTAAAGGGTGCCAAGAGTGAGAACTAGGAAAGGTCACTTGAAGAGATGTCTGAGTCCTGAGGGATGAGAAGAAGCCAACTTGTGAGGGGGTTGGGGCCCCTCTCAGAGAAAGAGGAACAGCAGGTGTAGGAAAGGGAGGCAGCGGTCGGCCAGGGATTTGGCTCAGTGGTGCCACCACTTGCCCTGCAATTGCAAGGTTCCGAGTTCAATCCCTGGTACCAAAAAGAGGAAATGGAGGCAGGAAAGGCAAGGTTGGTTAGGCGCAGAGAAAAGGCCAGTGAAACTAGAATTTGGTAGTCAGGGGAAGGGAGGGAAGACAGAAAGTGGCAGAAAAGGAAGTATGTTAATGCCCTTCCCATCTCGGTGACAAATTCCCTACGATACTGGATTTTAGGGAGGTAAGGTTGATTTTGGCTCATGCTGCCAGAGGTTTTATTGTGTAGTCACTTGGCTCCTCTGCTTTTGGCCCTGTGGGGAGGCAGAACATCTTGCCAGGAGCACAGCAGAGGACGGGGCTCACCTTATGGCAGCTGGGAAGCAAAAAGAGAGAGAGGTATAAATACAAAGCAAAATCAAAAACAGATACTAGGAAGCAGGATAGATCTTTCTCACATGTGAAGGGGACAAGAGATGGAAGGAGGTAAGGGAGGGAAAGGGGATTAAAAAAAGAAATGAATGCTCGTGTACCAACTCCACGCAAGGGATATAAACATTATGGACTGCAAACATGTACTAAAAATAAATAAATAAATAAATAAGGAGAGAGAGAGAGAGAGAGACCCACAATTCCCTTGGAGGGCAATACCCCCAGTGACCCAGTACCTTCCTCCCAGTAGGCCCCACCTCTTAAAGGCCCCACACCACTACCCCGCTCCCAGAGCACAGGCTGGTGGCCACGCCTTTAACATATGGGCCTTTGGGAGATATTTAAGACCCAAACTATAGCAAGGAGGAACAAGGGCATGTAATCTTAGAACCTTCATATCATGGCAGGAATGGGTTGAAGGTCCGTGACTGCTTTGTGGAGAACTTTCCAACAGTTGGAGCAAACCACATGGAACGGGCTGCTATGGCCGGCAGAGAAGCTCCCATAACCTAAGCTTATCTCCATTCTCCTCCAAGGTGTGATGCTCTCTGGGCTCTGGACCTAGAGTTTAGCTTCATGATTATCCTCACCACGTTCCAGCTTCTTAGGTACAGTCCCTCCCCCTACCCTGAAGAGCTCACAATGTTCTTATCTGAAAGTCATGGATGTACATTTTGACTAGAACAGTGCTTCTCCAGCTGGAAGCCAAACCTGCCCTCCAGCAGCAGGTAGGGGCCATCCTCAGGGGTGTGACTAAGGGACAGCATATATGAGGTGTTAGTGGGTATTCAGGGGAATTTGTCTTCATGAAGACCAAGATGTAGATGTGGAGAAAGCAAGTTTCTTTTCTCAGTAGTATTAAAGTGGAACAATTTTTATTGTAAATGATTGATATTTTTTTAAATGCCGAAAAATACTTCTGAAAGTATCTGATAGGCATGCCATCTTTTCAGCAATTGCTTTAGCATTTGGACCCTGAGAGATGCTATGGGATACACAAGTCCACTCACCCATTTGTCACCTGAGAAGAAAAGTATATGATAACCCTTGTGTGCTGGGTCCCTTTGTCACCCAGTGGCAGTTTCAATTTTTGATACAGTTAGAATGTTCTTATTTAAGGAAGCTCAGCTTTTAAAACTAGCATTTTGAAGACTCACTTCCCTTAAGCACTGAAGCACAGCAAGCACAACTAGTTCCCTTTGGAAACTGCAGAGCATCCACCAACAGATCAATATGTTTGCACTGTGGCCAAAATCCAGCTCCATTTCTATTGCTGTGAATTTCCTGGAGCTGGGAGCATTTAGTTTGGGTAATTTGTCCTCGAAGTGCAAATGCTTCTGATGTTTTATTTACAGAATCAGAGAGGTATGATTCATCTCTTAATAAAAATGTTAATTTTCTAAAATGTAGCCTCTTAAAAAACCAGAAGAATTAGAGAAGGAAGCTGCTAAGCGTGCTCAGTAGATACACATCTGACCAGGGCCATGAAAATAGCCACACTTCAAAGGACGCTGCTGCAGTGAGTCAAGGAAGTCACTGACTGTCACAGCCAACATGCTAAGCAGCAAACCCAGCAGAGACCTTTGACAAAAAGACCGTGAACTCCTCTTTTCCAGTGTTAGCTATGCCGGGCAGACGTAAGATGCAGTCAGAGCCACGTCCGTGTGATTCAGTTCTCAAAGTGTGGTCCTCAGATCGCTTGCACCAGAACCCTCTGAGATGGGAGGCAAGGGGCGTTCCTGAAGGTAAAGATGCCTGGGCAGTGCCCAACTTCCTACATGAGAATCACTAAGGTCTAAGTATTTGCTTTTTAAAAATGCTAAAATGTATAAAACACTTATACGGCTTCTCTTAGAGCAACTTTTTCTGTATTTTCTCTCAAGTAATAAAAATAAGGGCAATAAAATAATCAACGTTTGCTATATGCTAGTCATCATTCCACATCCTTCCATTTACATATTTACTGATTTGACTTTTACAGTAACTTCATTAGGCAGGTATATTATAATTTCCATTTCATAGACGAGTGTGGAAAAGCACAGAGAGGTTAAGTAACTGGCCCAACATCACACAGCCAGGATTTAAACCCAGGCAAAGTCTAGTTTTGTCCATGCTCTAAACCCTGCAGCAGGCTATTTCATACCTTGGCTTCCTGTCATGTGACCCTCGTCGTGATGTCCTATTCATCTAACAAACATCTCCTTGTCTTTCATGACTAATTTAACATACTTGCCTCTGTGACACCTTTCTTTGCATGTTGAAGTAGAGAGCCTCCTTCTACTATATGTGAAAGGGGAGGTGGAGGCACAGGCAAGTGGTGGAGCGAGGGAGACAGAAAGGGCCTGGCATGGGGGCTGATTTAGAGGAGGGAAATCAAAGTCTGGTGCCTCCTTGGAAACTGCTAGTCTGGTAAGAACAGTGACACCTCAGCCTTGCCTCTGACTCACCCTTGATGCTGACATGGACCACTGGTTAGCGTAGTGCTTAAAACCACAGTTCTGAGGTTACTAAAAATAACCCTAACCCGTAAGATTCACTACCATTGAAAATGCAATTAACTGTGAAAATCCAGGCCAGGTTTCCTAGATGTGAGGTGAAACTTCCTTTCATTTGCTAATTGAAGCAGATCAGAGTACAAGGCTGACCCCCTGGCCAGGGGCCTGGACCAATATTCCAGGGGTCTCCTAAGGTAGGGTCGAATTGTTTGTCATGTTTCCAGATGCCCAGGACAGTGTAAGAGTTGATAGATGTTTGTTGAATGAATTAATCTGAATGATCATAGGTCATTTTCTGGTCTCTCCTCAGGGGAAACAAGACAAGCCTCTTGTTGTCCTCTCTCCCTCCAAACTAGTGCCCCTGCTTTGCTATTGAGGGTAATTACCATTCCTTCACCGTTGGAAATGTGCCAGCTGACATGATAATGCCTCATATTTATGTAACGCTGTGACTGGAAGGAGATTGGATCCTTTTGAATTGTCTGATCCATCCCACAATAGTGCTGGAAATTGGATATTATCATCATCCTCATTGAGTATGCAGGAGACCCTGAAGTAAGGTTAATGACCTGCCCAAGGTCACTGCACCTGAGCAGCCCAGCCAACCTGAAAAGCAGCTTCCTAATGTCAGACTGGCTCTGCCCCGTGGTCCTTCCTGCTCTCTTTGGCTCCTATTGCCATTTGCTGCAGCGCACATCTGTGAGTTCTGCTCACTTATGCATTTCCTGGTATCTGATACTCTTTCACCCCCCACCAAATACATTTCCAGTGTGACAATTACTCCATCAGCCACTCCAAGCAGGAGGATCTGAAAGGAGGGCTGCTACTTTCCATGAGTGCAATTATTTATGTGCACAAATAATTGTGCGCATAATTGGCTAATGGAGAGTGCAATCGGCCACATGTGGGCATAATTAGCCACTTGCCCCTCATTTGGAGGGTATAATTATCAAAGCAGGCAATTTTATATCTGCAGATAATTGTACATGCAGGAGAGAAAGGCTGCTAGGAAATCCAGTCCTTAATTACTTTTCAGGTCCATATTTCCAGAAAAGCGTTTTAAGGTAAAGGTAACATTTTCTTTCCAATTGCCTGCTCAGACCAACCACCGGATCTAATGGAGGAGGCAGAGAGCAGAACAAGCCAGAATCCTGTGGATGAAGCTTGAGGTCTAAATCATCCTTGCCAGAAAACCCCAGCAACCAGTTAACCTGGACATTACTGAGGCCCTCCTAGTGGTCAGCCATCTGCCTAGGCAGACAATAAAGCTGCATTTTTCTCCTTTTCTGTATTGTGTATCATTTTTGCTTTAGCTGTTTTAATGTTTTCCTCACTTTGTGGTTTTATAATCTCAGGAATGCCAGTTGGCTTGACACAGTAAATGATTTTGTTCGCTGCTGGAAGTAGGTCGTTTAAAATGCTTTAATGATACTTTTAACTAGTCATTTATCCGGGGATGTACATAGAATAATAAATCGGGAATATGTCTCTGTGGTTCTTCCAAGATCTTAGGTGGGAGAGATTTTACAGTCTCTGCCATGCCCCCTGCATTCTGTTTAAACAGCTCTGTGAAACTTTTCCCACTCTCCCACCCAAGCACACAAAAATACACTTGCTAAGGACAGATCCTAAAAATACATGTCACATGCAAGCACAAGGGAAATTTGTTAAAACATGAATTTACTCTTTAGGAATATGCAAGCTGAATAATCTTTTCAAAAAAGAAATTCCAAATCTCTTATTATGCTGTCCCTCATCTCCATCACAGTATTATCTTCTAGGGAAAGCAGTATAGTACCATAGTTAGGGGACAGGGTTTTGGTGCTGGAAAGACCCATGTGCCAGGTTTGACTCTGTCACAGCCAGTTGTATGACCTTGCATAAGTTATGTAAATTTTCGGAGTCAGTTTCCTCATCTGTAGAATGGATGTTCTAAAGATAAAATAGAATGCAGATAAAGCACTGAACACAATGCTAGGTACACTGTAGGGCTCAGATACATGGCATCCATAATGACTATTAAGAGCCTCATCTTTTCATCTCTAACACACATTCTCTGTCCCAGTCACAAGGCATTCTAGAGTACATCTATATTCAGGCCTTGTCTCCCCTACTAAATAAATAAGAATGTTGTCCTATACATCTTTATACTCAGCACAGGTCTTCCATGACTGACTGTGAATGATTTTCCACCTATCACGTGATATCTCACTCTAACATGTGTTAACCTCACTCACAAAGTCACACTTGCTTCCATGGGTTCTAATTTCCACCCTTCCCTCTTTGGTCACCTTCCTAGATTGGGAAGATGGGTTTCTAATCTCAGATGATTTCTGCGGTCAATCTAACCCAGCCAGCCCAACACAGCCACTCCTTTGACTTCATCACCTCTCGGGCTTTAAGTGCCTGAAGACCTTGCATTCTCTTTGACCTCGTTGATTTCACCTTCCTTCTACCTAGCCAGGGCACATTTGTGCACATCTCTTTCCAACTCTGCTTTCAGCTTGAATCCAGTTACAGCTGGAGAGTTTACATCATGGAAATAAGCAAATGCTACAGGTCCAGGCTTCTCTCACCCTCAGAACTAATTAGCCATTGTCAAGTACAACACTGCATATATTACATCTATTCATGTCATAACCCCTCCTCTCTTGCACATAACGATTCCCCATCATTCCCTATTTTTAAAAATTAATTTTATTGGTATACTTCTGACATACACAATGATCACATTCATCATAGGGTATTTGTACCTGTACACAATATATCTTAATTCTTTTTTCCCATCCCCCTCCCTTCCCTTCAATCTTTCTTTCCTTCTCCCTTTATAAAACTTGGTTTCAGTTGTTTTCCTTCCATTCCTTTTTATTTCATTATCCCCATTCCTTCCCTTCTTATCAGCCTCCCTTATTCCACTTCCCATTTGGACATTTTCTTCCTACTTTCCAATATCTATCCTCCATTTTGGTCCTTACTCTTTGAGTTTCTCACACAAGAGAAGCAATGTGATATTTAAACATGTGTGTCTGATTTATTTCACTTAAAATTATGTTCTCAAGGTGCGTTTATTTACCTAAAAATGTTTCCAGTTTATCTTTCTTTATGACAATGTAGTACTCCATTGCATCCAAAAACCACATTTTCTTTATCCATTCATATATTGATGGGCGTCTGGGCTGTTTCCAAGATTTAGCTATTACAAATTGTGCTGCTGTAAACATGGGTGTTCATATATTGCTGTGGTATGATGCTTTCAACTCTTTTGGGAAAATACCAAGAAGAAAAATAGCTGGGTCAAATGGAACCGCTAGTTTTAGTTTTTTGAGGAATCTCCATACTGATTTCCATATTGGTTGTATCAATTTACACTCCCACCAACAATGGACAAGGGTTCCTTTTTCCCCACAGCCTTCCCAGCATTTGTTGTCGGTTGCTTTCTTGATAACAACCATTCTTTCTGGAGTGAGATGAAATCTCAGTGTTATTTTAACTTGAATCTCTTGAATGACCAGTGATGTTGAACATTTTTTCATATATTTATTTGCCTTTTCTATTAGATTCACTGATTCTTTGTATTGTTTTCTTAATCTCAATTGCATTAATTGCTGCTCTGATCTTTTTAACTTCCTCCCTCATATGCAGTTTGGGTTTAACTTGCTCTTCTTTTTTTTTAGAACATTGAGGTTCAACATTAGGTTATGTATTTGAGCTCAATCTGTTTTTCTGATTTGAGAATTCACTGCTATGAATTCCCTTGTAGGACTGCTTTCATTTAATCCCATAAATTCCAGTATGTTGTATTGGCATTATTGTTGAATTGTACAAAATGTCTAATTTCTTCTTTAATTTATCTGTGGCTCCTTGATTGTTCAGGAATGTGTTATTTAATTTCCATTTGTTTATGTAGTTTTTGTGGTTTCTTTTGCCATTGATTTCCAATTTCATTGCACTATAATCTGATAATATCTAAGGAATAATTTCAGTTCCTCTGCATTCATTTGAGCATATTCTGTGAGCTAGTATGTGGTCTACTTTAGAGAAAGTCCCATGTGCAGCTGAAAAGAATGTATATTCTGTTATTGTTGGGTAGAACACTCTGTAGATATCTACTAAGTCTGTTTATTAAAAGGTTTGCTTCAGCTCTTATAGTTCTTTGTTGACTTTTTTGTAGTTGATCTGTCTATTTGTGATAGTGGGGTATTGAGGTCCCTCATTACAACTGTAGTAGTGGTTATCTGATTTTTCATATCCATTAATGTTTGTTGTTTGTTTATCCATAATGTTTATCCATTAATAGTTGCATGCATTGGTATTTGGTGCATATATATTTATGATTATCTCTTCCTCTTGAACTGTTCCCTTAACAAATATGTAGTGACCTTCTTTGTCTCTTCTGATCAGTCTTGGTGTGAAATGTACTTTGTCAGAAAATAAAATAGCTACCCTGCTTTTTTCTGGGTTCCTGCACATAGAGTATGATTTTTCATCCTTTAACTTTCAGTCTATGAAGTTTTTGTGTTAAATATGTTTCTTGTATGCAGCATATTGTTAATCTTGTTTCTTGATCCATTCTACAAATCCACTTCTTTTGATTGGTGAATTGAGACTATTTACATTGAAGGTTATACTTGATACATATATTGAGTTATCCTTGTCATATTATTTACTTGTTCTTGGTTTCCTTCTTTCCCCTCTATTTAATTTCTTGCCTTGCCTGATGGATTCATTCTATTGGGAGTCATGGAATTCTAGTTTTCATTGTCTTTTTTCTAGAATATCCTTCAGAACTTTTTGGAGTGCTGGGTTTTTGGTCATGAATTTCTTCAGATGTTCTTTATTACGGAAGTATCTTATTTCTCCGTCAATTTTGAAAAATAATTTTGTGGGGTACATCAATCTGGGTTGGAGGTTGTTTTCTTTCAGGGATTGAAATACTTTATTCCAAGATCTCCTTGACTCAAGGGTTTGTGTTGAGAAGTCTGCTGTGATTCTGTTGGGTTTTCTTTTGTAGGTGATTTGTTTCTTTTCTCTAACAGCTTTTAATATTCTCTTCATAAGTTTCATTTCTAGAATCTTGATTATTACATGCCTTGGTGTAGGTTTTTTCTGATCATGGTTAATTGGAGTTCTATATACCTCATTCGTCTGTAAGTCAATTTCTTTTTCTTGCTTGGAAAGTTTTTGGCTATTACTTCTGCGAACATGTTTTTAAATTCTTTGTGGTATCTTTTGATTTTTCACTGATTCCTATCAATCTTATGTTATTTTTCTTTGCATCATCTAGCAGCAGTTGGATTGACTTTTCACAGTCCCTTGCTATTTTTAAAGTCTTTCATTTGAGGGCCAGGGATGTAGCTCAGTAGCGCTGTGTCTGCCTGGCAAGCACAAGGTCCTGAGTTCAATCCCTAGTACTAGAAAAAAAAGCCTTTCATTTGATGATCACTAACCTATAATCTCCTAGATATCTGTTTGAATCTGTTCTATGGAATCCAGATCTTTCCTATGTTGAGCATTTATGGTTTCCATCATTATCTTAAGCTGTTCTTTTTTTTTATATGTATCTACTCTAGATTCATTAACCACGTCTTTCATTATGGTCATTATTTCTGACTCATCTTTTTCTAGAAACTCATTTATCTGCTTTGTTACTTTCACTCCTATGATTTCTGAAAGTTCAGCTGGGTGGCTTTTGATTTCTTCCATGTCAATGCCCCCTGAATTTGCCTTGGATGGGAGGTCTGGGATTGCATCTGGCTTCCATGTTTTCTCATTTTCTATTTTTGTTATTTGTTTTCTGTGTTAATACTTATAAATTGCGTATGGCAGGTAGTTTCAATCCTCTTTTTTTTTTTTTTTTTTTTTTTTTTGGTACCGGGGATTGAACTCGGGTCCTTGTGCTTGTGCAACAGGTGGTGAAACCACTGAGCTAAATCCCCGGCCCAGCAGGTAGTTTTATTGCTAGTTTAAGACCTCACTAGGAAATGACTTTTTAGAGATGTCTTCTAAGTGTACCTGGATTTTGACTTTGTCCCAAGATCCTGCCTTTTCAATTTATTAGGAATGAGAGGTTGCTGCCTGTTTGGCCTAGTAGTCAGTCAATTCTTTGGTACTGGTCTATTGTATTTATGACTCACACACCCCCACCCCACCCCAGAGAATCTCGGTATTGGCATATGACAAAGAACGACTGTGTTAGTTACTTTTCTCATTGCTGAGACAAAAAGCCCAACACCCAAAGTTAAAAGGAGGAAAGGTTTATTTGGCTCACAGTTTGTAGAGGTTTCAGTCCATAGTCGGCTGGCTCCAAGGCAGGGTGGCGTGACAGAAAAGCACTGCAGATGAGAAACAGTTTGTGGCTGACAGAAGGTAGCAAAGCATGCAAGTGACAAGACAAGCCTCTTTCTGTCCCTTATATTGTATCCAGGCTACTGGGATTAGGGTGCCAAACTAATCAGTGGACTGATTCAGTAATCACCCACCCTTAATCCTAGTGTCCTTAATCCTAGCATTGCACCATGAATCAATCACACACTCTAGATCCAGCCACCTCTGAAAAAGCTCCACCTATGACTCCATGAGGCTTAGGGAGGACACCTAAACACAAGCCATAACAACAACTGATCACAACAACTGTGTCACCTTGGCTAAGATAATACAATCAATCATAACAATAGCATCAAGCACAGAAAATGACACACTGTGATAACTGTTGTCACCTTTAATTATAGGTACAAGATTTATAGTTATATAATATAAATATATGAAAATATATATAAATATATAAGCATAAATAAATACATATAAAATATATATAACAAAATGTAAAACAAATCAGAAAATTATATACAATAAATATTCTCTCAGTAGAGTGACTGTATCCTAGGGGAGAAAATTTAAAAGGGAAAAATAGAGAAATAAAAGAAGAGAAAGAGATTAGAGACAAATTTAAAAGACAAAGGAATATTACTAAGCTTTGGGAAACTGGTGAAGAAGACAAGAGGGAAAGAAAGAAGGAAAACACAAAACACAAATACTGAAAACAATGTTCACACTCATGAAAAAACAAAAACAATCAAGAAAAAAAATCAAAGAAAAAAGATTTTTCTGTGACTTCAAGCCTGTGACTATTTTCTGGGGTCTACAGTTTTGTGGTAGTGTCCAATTCAGGGGGTGTCTTTGCCGTCACTGGTAGAAAAAGGAGGCAGATAGAGCCCAGATCCATGCTGGATAATTCCAGTAAGCCTGCAGCAAGATTAGGGCAGATTGCTGGATAATCTTAGAAAGCCTGAAGTAGGAATAGAGTGGGGGTGCCAATTCTGGTGCTCTCAACTCCACAGAAGTTGAGGCTGATCCTGGGCTGTGTTTGTAGGGTTGGAGCCTGAGTTGTCCAGCCTACAGGACTCTGGGTGTCTCTCACCTGCCTGACCATAGCTCCTTGAACCTAGATGTCTCCCATGATTGCCCCTCACCCATTTACTGTGTAGTTTCAACACTGGGAGCCCTGAGATGAAGCCAACCCTTGGCTGCTTTGAGTCCCAGGTTCAGTTGGCTCCTCCCTAAAATGGCATTCTGGCAAGCATCCTCTCCAGAGGAGACAGCAATCACTTTGACTGGAGTCACTCAGCAGCTGTTGCAGCACACAGAATCTACTACTCCATCCACTGGTGCATTTCTCCCTGAAGGCCTCTGGACTCAACTGCCCTCACTATGTCTCTGTAGATTTGCCCCTCCTCTCTCATACTGTGACCCAGGGTCTGGGGAGAAAGTACAGTTGGCCATCTCCTTTTTTTGCATTGTGGTCTGCCTTTTCACTTTCTCTCTGGGCTCCAATTTTCCCTTCAGATTCTTCCTGGATCCCGGGGATCCACTTCTCTCCTGCTTTTCCTTCCCAAGTTGTTATTTTCCAGTATTTGGGTTCTGAATCTGAGAGGGGTCAATTTGTTGCTGTTTACCACTGTGCCATCTCCCCAGAAGCCATCGTTCTCTATTGCTTTTATTTACTTTCTTATTTTGTACTCCAAAGTGAGCCCTCATAATAATACATTGTCTTAGACTGTTTTCCGCTGTTAAAAAAAGAATGTCCAAGACTGGATAATTTAAAAAGAATGGAGGTTTATTTATTACAGTTTAGAGAGTAGGAAGTGCCAGGTCATGGAACTGCATCTGGTGGGCACCTTCTTGTTGTGACATTCCACAGCAAAAGGCAGAAAGGCAAGAGTACGTGTACACAAGAGAAAAGTAGGCTGAAATTATCCTTTTATTTAAAATCTATTCCCATCATAACTCCATCTTCCATGATGATAAACCCTTGTGACCTAATGATCATCTCTTAAAGATCCAGGACTGCTGCACTGGGGATTAAGTTTCCAACACATGAATGTTTGTGGACACAGTCAAAGCATAGCAGGCATGTAATACTGCCCTCCAACCTCATGCTGTGGTCTACTGGCTCCCCTGCTTTGGCTTTTTCTTGTGGATAACCCCAGATCTTCTTCCTCCTACCTTTTACTCATTTATTCTTCCTATTACCCATCTCTCATTGATTCTCAATGCACTCATTCCCACGGTTGGTATTTGATTTGCACGTCCTGATGCTTGTATAGGAGGCAATATTTTAAATACAACAGGCTACTATTTATTGTACATTCACCTTATCTCCTAAAGAAGGAGGGAGAAGGTCATATGAAGGACATTTAATAGCTAATCTATTGGGTCCCCTTTCTAACCCAGTTTTTGTGTTGTTTTTTTTTGGTGCCAGGGATCGAACTCGGGGCCTTTCCCTTGCAAGGCAGGTGCGGAACCACTGAGCTAAATCCCCAGCCCTGTCTAACCCAGTTTTAATACTAATGCAACCCTCCAGGCAGTTATTTTCATGTGCTTTTGAGGCTTTTTCACTCACTTCAAAATGGAATTCTTTACTGTGCAATGCACACAACTCTCTCAATGTATCTCAGCCTTGAAATATTGACTAAAACTAATATAGTTCTTCCCTGAGTAAAGAAAATTATAAATATTCTCTTGTTTAATGTTAAAAATCTACTTTGGAGTGCTTCCCACAAAAGGAGTGTATCTCAAGGTCATCTGTACTTAACCAGTAACTGATGCCCTGAATGTCCATTGATCACAAGCTGGAGTGGAGGAGGGGGAGAAGAAAGGTTAAAGATAGGCAGGAAGTAGGAAGGTGTGAAATGAAATGAAAAAGAATTACCATGAAGGGCACCTTGCAGTATTCTCTTTGACTGCCCTGTGCTCTGGCTGAGTGAGAGAATGCAAACTGAGCTGGAAGCATTTGACCTATGCAATCCTTTTAGACATTTGAGAGACTTTATACAAAAATTGAGGTTTCTGGCTTTTCCTGAGAAATCTTTAGTATTAGCCACACTGGGCCTGCATTTCTTCATCAGGACACAATTAGCTGGAAATGAATAGCAGCTGCCCCCTCCAAAACAGGCATATATGCACATTCCAGCTGGAAACAGCTTCCCCCACCCCAGACATAACTGTTTTGTTTCCAACCAGAAGCACTCTATGCTGTTAGCTAGGCCTCTGCAGTCATTTCCCTGTGTGACTTCCATCCTGAAAAAAAAACCCCAAGCTTACCCACTTAAAAAAATTATTTTCCAAAGTGATAATTTATGGGATCAGTGTACAGTGGTCCCCCAAAATGTGCGGGGGTTACATTCTAAGAGCACTGGTGAGCTGTGAAAACCACAAATTTCAGATATGGTCAGAAAAAATGCCTATAAAAGCCTATTTTAATAGTTTAAACTCTAAATATGCTTGGTCTCCTCCAGTTATATAATTTAATTTAATAAAATAAAATGCTGTATTAATAAAGCCTTAGAAGGTGCAGGGCATTTTGGCAGCATCTTAAGAATCTTAGGGCTTTAAGAGGAACACAAATGAAGACACTTGAGATAGTTACACACAGTACCGCAGCCTGTTATGATGCAGGAGTGCTGGTGCATAGGTTACAGGACAGCAGCCAATCAGCAGCAAGGAGAACTGCATAACGCTCTCGGATTGGCTACTTGGAAACCTCCTGTCAAAAAAAGAAACAATTGGGCCGGAGATTTAGCTTGGTTTCGCTGCCTGCTGCGCAAGCACAAGGACACGAGTTCGATCCCTGGTACCAAAAAAAACAGAAAAAGAAACAATTGAAAAAGATATTGCAGTTTCCATGAAATTGCAGGGGTTTCTGGGAACAATTATTAGGGTTTAAGGAAAAATCCACGAACGACTGAACTGCAAACTCTGAACTGCAATTTCACAGGGGTATACTGTAATCTCATTATTTTATTCGTTTCTGATTCTCCATAGGGCCTTATGCAAAGTACATATTCCATCTACCAGGACGAAGTGCTTTCTGAATTAGATGGGTTAAACATCTGGGCAGATGTAGAAACGGAGTGGTCTTCTGAAGCTCAGACACACTACTGCTACTGGGACATGAACTGCAGAATGTCATACTTTAGGCTCTGCTGTCTCGTGGTGGTAAAGAAGTCTCTAGATGTTGTATGGGACACAGGCTCTTTGAAGAGGACAAGTTAGAACCAGTTCATCAGGGAAACTCCTTTTATTGGAGACACTTATTAATGGATGGTGAATTCAGTGCTTAATAAACGGCCAATAGCACAAAGTCATTTCACCCTCGTTAAGATAGTTTACCACCGTGCACCTCAGTTTCTTCACCAGAAAACAAGAGTTTGTTGGTAGAGGGAGCATTCAGCAGTGACACAACCCATTCTCACTTCCTCCAAAAGAGCTAGTAAACTAGAGTTATTCCAGCACTTTCAAGTAGCTGGCTTTATAATTTAGCTTGCTACTGATGCTAAAATAATTTTAGGGAGGGGAGAGAAAGGGGATGAAAAAAATTGAAAGAAAAAAATGGAAATAGAACTTCTACAAATAGGAAGGAGACCAAGACATGGAAGAAGTAGGTAGGGATAGGAGGGGAGGGGAAGAAAAAAGAGAGAGATGTTATTATATGTACCAATGCCCCACAATAAATGTAATCATTATTCAAGCATGTACTAATAAAAATAAAAATTGTTCTAAGTTCCAACTAAAATAATCAATTTTGTATTTGTGATGTAGAAATAAGTGGGAGAGTCTGAGAATGTTGTTTTTCTTACCATCTGGCATAAGCTGGCTAGGACTTTGGCAGTCGCTGCCTTCCTGAGCCACTTCCTCCAGCATAGACACAGGGGAGGGAAGGGAAAGTCCTGCCCAGAGATGATAGAGAGCTATGCCACTCTGTCTTCAAAGCTCCCACCTGCTCCCTGTGTTGTGCTCTAGCCCTTGTACTAATTACAGTGAAACAAAATAGGTGCCTTTCTGTTTTTGGAAGAAAATTAAAAGTCAAGAAATGGTTTCCCCCTCTCTTGATGGGACCTGACACCTCTGTGCATGTGAAGCACGCCCTCTTCTGAAATGAAGGATAAAGAAAACACCAAAGTGCTAATTGAATTCATGTCTCTTCTCCACCCTGAAGTCAAGAAACAGAATTAACAGAGCAGTTTCTGTTCTGAGGATCTAAATGACCCAAATGGGCCCTTTCTCAAATTAAAATCTTTTTTTAAACATCCAAAAATATTGCCAATAAGATTTTCTGGTTGATATTGATATTTGTAAAAATGTACAGTTGGAAGTTGTTATAGTATAAAATTACTGATTTGTTGTTATTTATCATATATGTCTTGGCTATTTCTTTCCACGTCTCGATATTGCCTGTCAAAAATCTGCTCTTCCTAATTACATATTTTGCCATTTTTGTTTCACTCTGGGTGGGAGAATTAATGGATGGGGGTAAATAATTAGAAATGGAAGGATGTGAAGTATAAAGAAGCCAAGAAAAAACAAACAAACTAGTGTTTGTGGATGCAAGGACATGTGCAAGTTACCATAAAATAAAAGATTTAAGAGGATACAGCATGGCAAGGATTTAAGAGTTCCCAGGTTTTCTAGTTGTGCTTAACAGCTATTTGGAAAATGCATTTATTAATGCATTTCATTCATTTATTCACATGCTTAATTGTGGAAAGCAATACCACGCTTCTCCAATATAATACCTAATCAAGCCTATATCAAACCCTTAGAAGAACAACTGATTAAACAAAGTCAATGGTATTTGTCTCCATGGCCAATATGAACACCATTGTTAATCTATATACCTATATTTTCACTTATCTGTTCACCTATAGGTCACCAATCTGTCTACATATCCACTGAGCAATTTAAGGAACACTGCAATGTCTTAATTATATTAGTAGCCTCAGTGCCTAGCACAATGTTCAACACAGAGCTGACCCCTGGACAATTTTTGTTGAATGAAGATAGCCATTGCCTGGAAAGTCTCGTTAAACACTGGATTGTATGTATGGACTGGTATGGGTCAAAGTGCAGCACAAGTTGTCCAAGACTTTATGGATTTTAAGTGTCAAGCTATGAGCTTCCCGCTTTGTAGATCTGAGGCCAGGAGATGGGTCAATTCTCTTAGTTCTGGCCTCCAACACTTCCAGCTGCTTCCCTCTCCATTGAAGTCCCAGGAAGCCCTGTGTACAAAGATGGGTAAATTATGATACTAACTCAGAAGACATCCAAGATAAGGGGATGCTTGAACACTGGTGAAGGTGCAAAGTGAGAGGCATGATGCCAAGGCTGGGGAGGTAGACTGGAGGGGGCCAATTAAAAAGAGAACTTCAGCAGCAGTGGCAGCGGTGGAGGAAGAAGCCCGGTAGGAGGACATGGGTACCTGGTGGTGGCGGCCAGGGGGGGTCCCGGGTGCAGGAGGCAAGTGGGAAACTAAGGCACAGAAAAGGTAAATGACCTTGGCCAAAGCCCTATCCAGTGGGCAGAGAAGCTGAGCCAGTCCCAGCACCAGGAAGGAAGCTCCCTGCCTCCATCCCAGGCTCCTAGGGCAGAGAAGCTCAGCTGGTCCCAGCACCCAGAAGGAAGTTCCCCCGCTGTCATCCCAAGCTCCTAGGGCAGAGAAGGTGAGCCACGTGGGCGCCAGAAGCACCAGCCCCTGGAAATGAGAAAATACATAAACAAGCCTCAAAAACAGACTTCCAGATCACCTACAGCAACCCCAAAGGGAACAAGATGGAACAATCTGATACTCAACCACCTGGACTCTCTGAACTGGCAACAAAAGAGGATCTGGGAAAAATGAAATCAGAAATAATTACTCAGATAACAGCAAAGATTTTGCTCATGGTGCAAGACATGATTAATAAATCTAGAGAGGACACAGAGAAAAAAATAGAGGATCTGAGGAACATGATGGAATCCCAACATAGGAAACAAATGAAATCCATAAAACAGATACAAACAGATTTCCAAGAGATTAAAAACTCCATCGAAAGTCTGAGCAGCAGAATGAACCAATGTGAGGATAGACTTTCACATATAGAAGATAAGATTGCAATTAGTGAGGAGGAAAAGAAAAATTGCTTCAAAATTGTAAGGGAACACGAGAAATCAATCCAGCAACTGCTAAACGATGCAAAGAAGAATAACATAAGACTGATTGGAGTCAATGAAGAAAGAGGAGAGAGTGCAGATGACATAAAGAAACTGTTCACAGAAGTGATGGCAGAAAACTTCCCAAGGAGGGGAAAAGAACTTGACATACAGATAAGTGAGGCATATAGGACTCCAGCTAGCTTTAATCAAAAAAAAAAATCTACACATAGGCATGTAATAGTTAGGATTCCAGAAATCCGACAGAAGAGCAAAATTCTACAAACAGTGAGAGAAAAGAAACAAATCACATACAAAGGAAAGCCCATCAGAATCACAGCACACTTCTCAATGCAAACTCTCAAGGCAAGAAGAGCTTGGAGTGATGTATTTCAAGCCCTCAAGGAAAACAGCCTTCAACCCAGATTGATGTACCCTGCAAAACTATCTTTCAAAATTGATGGAGAAATAAGATACTTTCATGATAAAGAGCACTTCAGGAACTTTATGAATACCAAGCCGGCACTCCAAAACATTTTAGACAATACCCTAGGAAAAGACAAGGAGGATCACAACCCCAGGAAAGCCAGCAGAATGAATCCATTGGGAGTGACAAATTAAACGCAAAGGGGAAGAATCCAGCAAAAAGAAAAAGTCATGACAAGGCTTTTAAAACTTTTGACTTCATCTCCCTAATGAGTGTAAAATTCAATCTTGTTATTGTACTGATTCATATTTTTCTGATTCTAGAGTTGCACACCATTCCTTGTGCTATACTGGCTATTTATCATCTTCTTATGCCCACATTTTAATTGGGTTGTCTATTAATGAGCTCTAAGAGTTCTTTATATATTCTGGTCATAGGTTATATGCATTGTAAATATGGTCTGTTTAAGGACTACTTTTCATTTTAATGATGTCATTTAAAGTTCTACATTTTGATGGAATCTCATTTATCAGTTTTTTTCTTTTATACATCATGTCTTTTGTATCCTAGGTAGTTCTTGCCTACCCTGAATTCATAAATATTTTCCCTTATAATTTCTTCTTAAAGTTTTATACTTTTAGGCTTTCATATTTAGGTTCATAGATCCCTTCAAGTTATTTTCACGTATGGGAAAAAAGGGTTGAGGTTAATTTTTTATATACGGACACCAGGTGTTCTAGTGCCATTTGCTGAAAACATTATCTCTTCCTCAGCTCTTTAATTGAGTTTATATTCTATAAAATGCTAATGTTAAATAATCTTTCAAAACTCAGTGGACCATATATGTGTGGTTCTATTTCTAGATTCTCTGTTTTATTCAAATGATCTGTATGTCTTTCCTTACACCAACACTGCCTTAATTACCGTAGCTTTAGAAGAAGTCTTAAAATTAGGTACTAAACATCTTCCAACAGTTTTTGTTTTTGTTTTTAACTTTTCTAGGTCCTTTGTACTCCTACATAACTTCTAAATTTCAATATCCAATTCTTCATTTATAGCAAGTATACACAGACCTGAATTTTTAGATATACCTTGTGTTTTCTAATCCTGCTAAATTCAAGTACAAGTTCTAGGGGCTCCTAGAGATTTCTTAGTATTTTCGCTGTAGATGATCATTTCATCTACATAGAAAGATTTTGCTTCTACCTTGCCAATCCTATCCTAATTGTGTCATTTTATTGCCAGACTATTTTGGTGGGGACTAGGTTTCAAAGTTTAATGGACAGATAAAGAGTAAGCACATCTGCCCTTATTCCCCACCTTAAGGAGAAAGCATTGTATCTTCTCCATTTATATAAGGCATTCTCGCTGGAAGTATGGAGTACATGTCTTTAATCTGTTGAGAAGTTTCTGTTCTACTTCTAGTCTCCTGATAGCTTTTAACATGAACAGCTGTAGAATTTAGTCCAATACTCTTTCTCCAACTAGTGACAGGATCATATGGCTTTTTCCTTTCCTCTGTTTAAATGATGACTTTTGGGGGTGGATCTTCCAATGCTGAATCAACACTGCCATCCCTATAACAAAACCACTTTCTACATATTGCCAGATCTGCCTTCTAATAGTTTGTTTTGTTAAACAAATTTCTATGTATGTTCATACTTTTTTCTTCTATTATCTTTATCCAGTTTTAGGATTAGCACAATGTTGAGTTCCTAAAATGAGGGGAGAAGTGTTCCTTCTTTTTTCTGCTTTAATTGTTTGATATAATTTATCAGTTAAAATGTTTATGAGCCTGCTTTTGTCATATAGGTAGGTTTTCAAGCTAGGAATATACTTTCTTTAATAGGTGCTATTCAAAGTTTATATTTCCTCCAGAGTGAGTTTCATTAATTTGTCTTCCAAGGTACTTCTTAGAAGTTGTCAAATTTATTTCAAAAAAGATTTTTGTAATATGCTTTCTATATCCTTTTAAATTCTGTAAAATCTGTGGTAATGTCTCCTAGATCCTAATATTGTAATTTAAAAAATGTATAACTGATATTGTGTAACAGGAAGAAAAGGTCTAAAAGAGCAGGGGAATTGGGAGGGGCAGGAGAAGGGAAAAATATGAGAAGAGGAAAAAAAATGGAAACAAGGTCTTTGCAAATAGGGAAGGATGGAGGGGGTGAAGGGAGGGCAGGGGAAGAGGAAAAAAATAAGAACCAAGAGACTCATGTAATGGTACAAGATCCCAATGATGAATGTAACTGTATTTTATACCTAAAATGTACCAATAAAGTTAATGGGGGTGGGGAGAGAACTTCACAAATTCCCTTAGATTTGCCAATTAAGTTGAACGGTATTGTTAATCTGTGCTGTACAATTTAGCAGATGAGAAAAGGGAAACAGAGGGTATAAAGGATGCTTTTAAACCTTTAGTGCAAAAGAAAAAAATAGGATGTTAGCTAGCAGGAAACCCAGGGTCAAGGAAGATTTTGTTTTCAGCTTTTGTTGTTTAAAATCCTTAGTAACATTGCAGTAGACAAAATCTGGGGCAAGGAAAAAATAGATCCCCTTACCCTTAGAACTCACATTTATAGAGGCCATAATAATTTAAAAAGCAATTTGAAGTCAGCGATGACATAACCTTCAAAGATTACAAGAAATCAGAGAGAAAAGCAAGGACCTTAGAGAATGTGACTTTACCACTAAATGTCATTTTGACAGCTTTTTTCTTGGAGGTACATTTAAGATTATTTGAGGTGTCATTTTCTCCGAGAAGATTTCACTTTAATTATACAAATATTGAATATTTTTCAAGATAAAATGGTAAAGAATCTGCTTTGAAGTCTTTAGCCTTCAAACATTATTAAGTGAGATCCTCATTGGAAAAACAGTGAAGAATATGGAAATAAGTGCAATCAGGTCTCATAAATGAAGCACAGTGAATGTTAACGGCACAATTTTACCAAGGCCTTTTAAAGAGCCAGTAGAGAGGCTTTATTATTTCAAATATCACAGATCTGAGGCTTTATTATTTCAAATACCACAGACCCATCGGTCCCCTATGGGAAATAGTGATAAATATTGGTGAAACGCCTATAAAGACAGCAAGGCAAAAAAATAAGCCACAAATTTGAGTTGGCTACTTGAAAAGCTGCCTAACCTTTCATTTAATTGCCTTTTTGTAACAAACCAGAAAAATGATCTAAACTCCAAGTGTGATGGTTACCCCTGAACGTGCTCTGAAATATTTGCTACAAGGAGATTTAAAATGCAATTGCTTTGCTTTCATCTTGAGTGCAACTAACTGAGGAAAAATTGAATTTCGCTTGCTAGTGGATTGGGCCAACATGATTCTCCGCGTAGGGGTGGAGGTGGCAGACGGCAGTCGGGGCGGGGGGCTCCTCAGTGGTGCAGCCTGGAAGAGTGGAAAAGGCAGGCATACGTTTTAATCCTGGCTCTTCCACTTTGTAGCCTAGGATCCTGCATAAGTTATAAGCCTTCCACAGCTCTATTTCCCTCATCTGTAAAATGATTACATTAATATCAAACTTAGAGACCTATAGCTAGGATTAAAAGACAAAGTTCACTCATTCATTCAACCAAGTTATATTGAATATCACTACATGGGAGGCTCTCGGGATACAAGGGGGAACAAAACAGGCGGCATTTGCGTGCAGAAGACAAACAACATAGAAAATACCTCCAGAGAAATGAAGCAGGGGTGGCAAATGTTTTCTTTTCACCTGGCAACTGTACCTCTCATCCAGCAGGCTCTTGTCACGATGTGACTGTGACCCTTCTCTGATTGAGAGCTGGGACCAACATTCTTACCCCTCAACACTAGGTGGGTGTATGACTATCTAATAAAATAGAGTATGAGATGTGATGCTACGTGAACTCCAAAAGCTAGGTCACATGAGACACTGCAGCTGCCGCTTTGCTTGTGGGAATCCTCATCTGTGAAGCCACTGTGTAAAGAGCCCACTGTCCTGAGGCCAGCATGCTGCAAGGAAGTTCAAAGTAGCCCATGAGGAGAGGCCACATGGAGGACCAGAGACCACACGCAGCCAGCTACAGCTGCTAAAACCCTGCATTGTTCTCCTTCTAGCCACCATTTAACTGTAACCCCACAAGAGATCCTAAAGCCAGAACCTTTCAGTTGAGAGAATTTCTGATCCTCAGTGACCATGGAAATAAAACGATTGCTGGTGTTTTAACCCTCTGCATTTTGTGAATCAAAAATAGAATTTCAATCTTAGACAACGTAGTTTTTATGCCTGTTGGAATCATCAAAGAAGTTTCCTGTAGCCACCTCAATTTACAAGGAAGGAAGGAAGGAAGGAAGGAAGGAAGGAAGGGAAAGAAAGAAAAGAAAGAAAGAAAGAAAGAAAGAAAGAAAGAAAGAAAGAAAGAAAGAAAGAAAGAAAGAAAGAAAGAAAGAAAGAAAGAAAGAGAAAGAAAGAAAGAAAGAGCAAGCAAGCAAGCAAACCAGCCAGCCAGCAATTTCCAGTGATTTGCTCAAGGTCACATAGATAACTAGCAATAGATAGCTAGAATGGTAGCAAAGAGGAACCAGAGAGTGTAGTTTCACATATGGGAGAAAGAAAAGACTTCTTTGGGATGTCTGCCCAATGAATTAGTGAGTTAAGCTGTGGGCTGGGTTGTTCCCAGGGAAGAGAGTGTACCTGTGTGTTAAGCAGCCAGCAAGGAGACCAGAGTGTGGCTGATGCAGGGTGAGGCTGGGATCGCAGATGAGGTAAAGGCCAGAAGGTAAAGTCTGGCAGGCCACTGTGAAGATCAGCTTTTACAGTGAGTTGGGAAACCACTGGGTGGTTTTGAACAATGACAGCAATGACGGAATGTGGTTCACGTTTTCATAGGAACACTCTGGATGTGCTAATATCACCGGTACCTTTGCTATTACTTTTATTACAGCATCTCTAAAAAAGCAAAGATCTTTTCAGTAAGCTTAAGCAATGTAACCTATTCCTCCTAAGCTACCAATGCAAGGATGGGACACAAATCCACAGGGTCTCTTTCTCGTGCTAAGGAAGTAGCTTTAGAGGAAGTTGGCCCCTGCCCTACTTGGTGGCTGGTAGCTGCCATCACCTCAGCTCTTCATAAGAGTTACAAGCTGAGTCTCTGGGGCGAAGATAAATGAGAATCCTTGCTCTACCATTCATGAGCTGTCACGATGAGAAATTTACATTAACCTCTCTATCCTGCCATTTCCCCATCTGTGGAATGAGAATAACTATACCTGCTTCAGGAAAATCAGGTGAGGGTTAACAGAAAAGGCTCTCAGGCACTTAGTCGAGTGCCTGAACACAGGAAGACCTCAATCATGTCACAGGGCTTACAAGCCCAGGCAACCAAAGTTTTCACACTTCCCTGGTGCAAAGCTCCTACACTCATTTTCAATGTCCAAATGAGTTCTACCTTTCCTCTACTGTGATTTCTAATTGCCTTCTATGATTACTTGAGTTAAAATCTTAGCCCAGGACACCTTAGGTGACCCAGATTCTCCTACCCCTTTCAGACTCTGCTTCTGATTTTCTCATATCACCTGCATATAATACACATTCTCCTTGAACGTCCTCTTCTACCTCTGGAACCCCTTCTCATCTTCTGGGAGGATTTTAGACCCTGGCTCATGGTGTGTTTTTTTCTGTTGCTATTCTTGAGGACTTCCAACATCCTTGCTAATAGTGTTCCTCACCGTCTGGGCTCAGAGTTTTTCAAGCTCTTCATTTTTCCTTACCTTCATCTTGATCCCTGTCAGTTATATCACAGGCATACATACCTATGCCATGACTGTAACTCTGTTTACACAGTTTCTCAGAGGTTATTCACCTCCATGACCTACAGGCTGGAGGAAAGCGTGCTGCCCTAAGAATCCAAAGCTCTGACATTGCTGCTAGTGGACTCGGTGACTTGAGTAAGTCACCTTGCTTTCCTGAGCCTGTTTTCCACCCCAAGGGGACAGGAAAACTCAATAGAAAGAACATTAACCTTTAATGCCAGCTTATCCATGTGACCTTGAGCAAATCACTGAAGATTTCTGGCTTGCTTGCTTTCTCCTCTCTTTCTTTCCTTCTTTCTTTCTTTCTTTTTCCTTCCTTCCTTCCTTCCTTCCTTGTAAATCGAGGTGGCTACAGGAAACTTCTTTCATGATTCCAACAGGCATAAAAACTATGTTGTCTAAGATTGAACTTCTATTTTTGATCCTCTCCCCTCCTTCCTGGTCTCTGACTGTCTTCCTCTGACTGGAGCAGTTTTTCATTCTCATCATGGTTCACTGATCCAAATTTGCTCCTTTCACCTTCCACTCACCTGTGCTGCGCACTTTTATTGAACCACATGCATTTTCCCAGGTCTCTGTACCTCTTCCTCTCTGCTCTGGCTAAGACCTTAGTGTGGAAAACCCTTGCCCACTTCAACTCAGCTCCATGGTCTCCTTCATAATCCAGCTCAGAGTCGCCTCCAGGAGGCTCTCTGGACACCCTCACCGTAGCACCTTCTACCCACCTCCCAAGCACACTATTTGTCTCTGCCATAGCCCTTATGTCATGAGATTATCACTTCGACTTTGAGACCTAGGATGATATCTGTCACCTTTTTATCCCCCACTCCTGAAACTGAGCATGACACACGGCAGTGGGTGGACTGCTACTTAGTCAATGAGGGGATCTCAACATGCTAGAAAGCTATATGTGCTGTCACAGCACGTGGTGTAGGATTTGCATTAGAAAGAAAGACAAAGTTGAAAATCTCTGTTACTTCATTTTGAAAGGAATGTACTTTCAGGGGATCCTGTCCTTCAGAACACCTCACCAGGGTATCACATTCTTTGACTTCATCATTGAATTCCCCTTCCCTCCCAAGGCCAGCCCCTGTATGTTTCTTCTTTTTAAAGAAGCACTATATTCTGAATAGAGTCCTGTTTTCTTTTTGGTACCAGGGATCGAACTCAGGACCTTGTGCTTGCGAGGCAGGTGGTGAAACCACTGAATCCCCAGCCCAAGAAGCATTATATTCTAAAAGCACGAACTTTGGAACCATGCTTGACTTTTGCAGATGTCCTTGTCTCATTCTGTAGTTCTCTTTCCTGGACTTCCATAATGGCGTCCTCATGGGTCCCCTAATTCTCTTCTATCATACTTGAATATACTTCACACTCAGACTAATTTTCCAAAAGTCCAATACCGAAGGGGTCATTCCTCTTTAAAAAAAGAGAGAAAACTTTCCTGCCTTTCTAATAAGATCCAAATCCTTCAGCTCTCATTTGAGCCTTTTATCATTTCATTTTAACTTCAGTTTCTTAGATCAATGGTCTGGAGAAGACAAAGAACACTGTCTTTAAAGTTGAAGGTTTTTCACAAGTAGTTGGATTTTGAAAGAGCAGTGGAATTCAGCTTGGTCTAATGGTCAGAGTTACAAACAGATGAAGATTCATAATCACAATTATGCCATTTGTTTGAGTCACCTGATAATCACTGCATTTCGCTGAATCTAGTTTCCTTATTCAAAATTAAAGAGACCTATTGACGTTCCTAGATTCTATTGAGCCAGGAAAGCAGGCATTTGATCTGGGAGCACAGAATCCCTGCCTTTGTGTAGCAAATCATTTCGTGGAGAATCAAGTCTAAATGTACAGGGGATATGGTTTTCTTGTTTGTTTGTCTGTTTTCTCCCAAGGTAAGTCCTCTGTACTGGCAACAGTAGACAGTCTCCTTGGAGAAAATCTTTGTCTTAATAATGATTTTCCTTCATGGCTATGTGACTTATGAAAATTCAGGGCAAGTAGGAATCTATCATACCAGGCTAAAGTTACAGGACAAGATATTCTGTATCTTGGTATAAGAGCTGCCTCAATCCAAGAGGAGCTTTGGGCAGAAGAGGAGGCTTACTTAATAAAGAGTACAGAGACAATTATAGTTTGAATTGTATCCCTTCCTAAAAGATAAACTGAAATCTAGCCTCCCAATATCTCAGAATATAACTGACTTAGTTACTTTCCTTGTCCCTGGGACACAATACCCAACACTAACAATTTAAGGGAGGGGAGCTTTACTTTGGCTCACAGTTTGCAAAGCTTTCATAGTTGGCTGGCTCCAAGACAGAGGAAAGCATCTCATGGCATGGGATCTGGAAAGCAGAGAGAGTGTGAAGGGAGGAGTAGGGAAGAGATAAACCCTTCCAAGGCCCAGTAACACACCTCTTTGATTAGACTCCACCTCCTAACAGCAAGTCAGCTATAAACTCATCAGTAGACTAATCCACTGATTGTTATCATGCCCCCACGATCCAATCACCTGCCAACAGTTCCACTCATGAGCACACGAGGCTTGGGAGCAGGGTGTCTAAATATAAATAATAATAGTGACCATATGTGGAAATAAGTTTGGATCTAGAATGTTCCCTAAAGGGCTTACGTGTTAAAGGCTCGGTCTCCAATACAGCAGTGTTCAGGAGTGGACTTCTGGATCGTGAGGACTCTGGTTTTACAAATGGATTAATGCACTGATGAGTTCACAGTTAGTGAACTACTGGGAAGGGGAGGAAACGACAGGAGGTGAGACCTAGTTGGAGTAAGTAGGTCAGTAGAGACATGGTCTGGAAGGACATATCTCATACCCAACCCCTTTCTCCTCTCTTCCTCTTTGCTTCTTTTCTGCCATGAAGTAAGCAGCCACTGCTCCACTTCAGGCTCCTGATACCATGATAATTCTGCCTTGACTCTGGCCCAAAGCAATGAAGTCAGCTGACCTTAGACTGAAACCTCTGAAATTGTGAGTCAAAACAAATCTTTCCTCCTTTAAATTGGTTTTCTCAGTATTTTTTTTATGACAGAAAGATCATTAACACATAAGGTCATTGCAGATGTAATTAATTGAGTTGAGGTCATACTGGCCAATATAAGCTTATTTATTAGAAATGGAGGAGAGACGCAAGAGGGGAGGATATCATGAGACAATGGAGGCTGAGACTGAAGTATTGCAAGAAATACCAATGATTGGTAGTGAACAAGAAGAAGCTAAGAAGCAAGGAAGGATTCTCTGACAGGTTTCCGAGGGAGCATGGCCCTGCCAACACCTTGAATTTGGATTTCTGCCTTCTAAATCTACGAGAGAAAGTCTGTTGCCTTAAGCCACCTAGTTCATGGTGATTGTTATCTAGCAACCCTAGGATTCTACTAAATGTCTTCTTCTCACCGGGCATGGTGTTACATGCCTATAGTCCCAGCACTTCGGAGGCAGAGGCAGGAGGATCGCCATGACTTTGAGGCCAGCCTGAGGTACATAGTGAGTTCAAGGCCAGCCTGAACTACACAGTGAGTGAGACCCTGTTTCAAAAACAAAGCAAAAAAATCTCCCTCTCAAAGTGAAGAAGCACCATCTCTACTCCCTAAGATTTGAGATAACCCTGTAGTTAATAAAAGTAAAAATAAAATAGCTTGGAGAAAGAAGGTGTCTACAGTGGTAACCCCACTCTGCCGCAATCCTTGAGGAGAGCAGATCCTGGGTAGCCTGTGGAATAGGCTGGATGGAGCTCTTCTAGCTTTAGCCACTGTGGCACAGTGTGGGTATTGGGGGGAAAGGGTAGACTATGGACATAGAAACCAAAAGGACTATTGTGCAAGACTGAGAGTGAGCTGGTACTTTATACAGCTCTACCAGTTTACGGCTGCAGTTCAGTCTGATCATTCAATGTCTATGCCATACCAATAGTTAAATATTATAATATCATGCCTTCTATAACTTGCAAGTTAGACATGAGACACACCTGCAGCTTCAGAAGGGACCTAGCTCAGCAGGAATATCAAATGGGGTGAACAAGTGCAATGAACTCTATAAACATAGATTCCCCCTAAAAAATGCATACGTTGAAATCTTAATCCCAAGGTGATTGTATTAGGAGGTGGGGTCTTTGGGAGGTGTTTAGGTTACGAAGGAAGAGCTTTCATGAATGGGACTATTGCCATTAATAAAGACACTCAGAGAGGTTTCTTGTCCTTTCTTTCATATGAGAACACAACCCAAAGCCATTCATCTATGAGCAGATGAGCCATTACCAGATGCCAAATCTGCTAGAGAATTAATCTGGAACTTCCTGGGTTCCAGAGCTGTGAAAAATAAATTTCTATTGTTTATACACTATCAGTTTATGTAATTTTGTTATAGCAGCAGAATGGACTAAAATAACAAGAAGCCACAGATTTACCAAGGACCAGTTTCTATAAGTGATATCGCATGACTCCAGTTCTTTCTCTTCCTGATATTTAGAAACAAGACTGACACCTTATGGACAAAGACTGGACTGAGAAGAGGAAGAGGAAGATCTCAACAAGACATTGGACTTCCTGCTGAAAGACAAGTACCAAATTCAAGCAATTAGAAAAATGAGAGATTTTTTTCTATTTATATCCCAGGTTGAAAAAGCAGGTCAAAATGGCAAACAGAACACAGCAAAAAACAAAATTATTTACATGCTTAGGTGTAAAGGACAGTGTTTCAGACATTATAAATGAGAAAAATCTATTATTAGAAGGTTCAGAAGAGATTTTCTGCAACCTATAGTACACTTTGTTGAACCAAATCTCTGAATAGACTTCAAATAAAATCTCCTTTTTACAGACATGAAGCTATTACTCAAAATCAACCAAGAGCAAAAGGGGCACACAACAGGAGTGGAAATTTGTCAGCTGTTTCCATGCAGAACTGAATTCAGAAAAATTCATTGAATTCATTTTGTCAACAACAGCTTGTCATCAGCTACAAGTTCTGCTGGGAAATAGCCAAGGGATGCTTGATAGTCCAACATTACATACACACAATGTGGGTGCAGTAGCACCCCTCTATGCACAAAAAAGAAAGGTCAGCAAAGGTTATGATTAAAGGCATCACTTGCATCCCCCGAGCACTAAAGATCAGCATTGCAGTACTTAGCACTCCTGCCTCCTGTTTCAGCTAGGTCCTTGGTGGAATCTGTGGTTTTCTGTGTTAAAATGGGTGCTATGTGATATTCACTCACAAGTACTCAAAGAACACCTACCATTGATGTTGTCAAATGTATACGGAAGGTTTAAAGAAGGCTATGCTAATAATGATAATGGGAAGTCAATATGATTTTTTATGTACAGAAAAATGATCTTATTTGTAGGGAGAGTCACAAAAGGTGATGAGTAACAAAAGTGGGAATGAAATTCCTACAATTAGCACCTGGCAGTTTATGATCTATTTGTTTCCATATGTGCGTGTTTAATTGTTTATGATACAAGTTTTCTTATCTCCATAATAAACATAGCAGCCCTTATTATCTCCATGGATACTGGAAGGCTGAATGAGTTGATGTCTCCTATGTGAGTCCATTAAAAAAAAGATACAAAAAAGTGAAGTAAAGATGACATGAAAAGAATTATTGTTTACCTTTTCTACCTTCTTGGATACGAATAGATAAGTAAGAAAGTCTGATTTTTTTCCCCGTGAGTATTGTTCTTTCACTTTTTCTTTTCATGATTCCTCATTCTTTTCTCTTATGTCCTTGACATAAATATACACTATATATATATATATATATATATATATATATATTTTTTTTTTTCTCTTTTTCAACAGGAACTCACAGTGGCCTCTCCAGGGCAAGATCAGAGGAAAGCACATTTGGTTATCTACTCAACAAACGGCTATCCACTGCTTTCCATAGATAAGGGATTATGTTAGTATGGTGGAAGGTAGAAAGATGTTTTAGGGCATCATTTTTGCCTTGAAGGAGTCTACAAATATATGAGGAACGGATACAAGTAATAAAATCAAGTAAGTATACAACAAGTGCCAAAAAATTCATGAAACCAAGTTCATAGACTTCCATACAAAGGAAAGCTTTTCTTGAAACTGAATGAAAGTGGTGAAATTTGAAGTAGCTTTCTTTCTTTTTTCTTTTTTTTTTTTTTGAGACAAGGAAGTTCAGTCTGGCTTCAAGCTCACTATGTAGCCCAGGATGGCCTTGAACTCACAGCAATCCTTCTGCCCCAGCCTCACAGTGAAGTAGCTTTTTAAAGCTGGAGCTAGAACTCACCATGGGAAAATGAGTGCAGGACTCTGTAGGAAGAGATAATGAGGTGAGCAGATACATAGCAGGGTGGCATACTTGATTTCCACTGGAGGAAACTAGTGATGGAGCAATAATGTATAGGGCAAGCCCTTGCCTTTGCCTCTCACCATGTTTTTATTTTTCCATAAAATGTTTTATTCCAGAACTGTAACCATTTGAGCTGCACAGTCCTCCTGCCCAATGTATCGATATGTTCTGTAACTGAGCTACATGATTTTCCTACCAGATGTGTCAAGAGTGCTCTGTTAACTCTGCCCCTCTGCTTCTGTGACCATGCTCTCTTGGTATGTGCTTCAGGAGTGTTCTGTAACTCCACCCTCCCGTCTGTGCGCATGCTCACCCAGCACGTGGGCCCAGTGCCCTACATCTCTGTATAAGGCTGCTCCCATTTCTTCTTGGCACACAGAATTCAAAGTAGCCAAACTCCTCTGAGTCGGCTGGCTAGTAACGGTTTTTCTCCATCTCTTTGAGTAACTTTCAGATTCTCAAGTCTTCAAATTGCTGTAGCTGTAGCACTTGAGCTATAACACTTGAGCTGTAGCTCTTGGGCTGCAGCACTGAGCTTTCCCACTTTGCTACACTAGTAGTCTAGTTGGTTAAAAAATGAGTTGTCTGTTGTTAGTTTATAGAAGATTAGGCTGGAAAGTCAATTAAGGTTTGGTTGAAGATGGCATTAAATGCCAGGTTAAGTTTATAATATTAGTTTTCAAAACTTTTTTTAGCTTTGTTTTTAAAAATTATAAAATGGGAGCAGAGCATCTATAGCTAAATGAGATAGAAAATTATTTCTTCCTGTGTTATTCATAAGTTTCAGTTCCTTTAAGGAGTTCCATGGAACCCTGAGGACTCTAAAGCATACTCTGTTAAATACATTTTGCAGTAGGCAAAGTGAAGCCATTAAAAGTTTCTAAGCATGGAGATGACAAAATTAGAATAGAATATTCAGGAGATACACCTGGCATCACTGTTGAGTTAACTGGCAAGGAACAGACCAGAGACAGGAAAACAGAAATTAAAAAGCACTGGCTAAATGTTAGACATTCAGTCAATATTTGCCAATTAAACAGTAATACTACAGCTAGAAATATAGAGAAGTATTGTCAAGGAATAATAAATAACACTTGCTACTGATTGATTATGTGAATCAACAGAGAGGGTTATGATGAAAAATTCAAGATTTCAAGTCTGGGTTCCTGGGAGATATGTGGGAAAAATAACCAGAAGTAAAAAATATCAAGAGGAACTGAGGGGGGGTGGGAAGATCATGTGCTATTAGCAAATTGAATACATTGCAGAGATATTCAGTTGTAAACGTCTAGAGACACTTAGAAATGGAGACTAGAAATTAAGAGAAAGACCAGAGTTATTGGCAGATAAAACAATGTAATAAAGTCTCATGTAATAATGTAATAAAGACATATAAGGTGACAGAAAAGTCAATGAGGTAAGGCAGATTCTGGGAAACAAGGACACTGAGAGGAAGGGAGGCAGAGGGGAAGCTAAAAAGGTAACAGAATGTTTAGAAAAGTAAAAGAAAACCACCATCTTTTCATGTCATAAATACCAAGTGAGAGGCACTCCAAAGGAGGGGAACAACCCACACAGTCAATTTAAGGGCATAAGAAGGAAAAGAACCAAGAACAGCTCCTTATGCTTGGTATATATCAGTTACCTTCAAAAGATCAGTGTCAAATAGTGAGGAAGGAGGTCTGATTATCTTGGATTAAGATACAAAAGGATGGTTAAGGAAATAATGATACTTTTGCAGGCCAGGCTTTTGAAAAGGGAACCAGATGATAACTAGATTATAATAAACTTTTTCTTTCATTTTTTAAAGCCTAAGAGGATCCTAAGAATATTTATAGGCAAATAGGAAAAGAGAAAAAAGCCAATAGAAGGGAAACTGATGTTTAAAGAATTAGTCAAGTTGAAAATTTTGAATGATTAAAGCCTACTTTTCAAAGTTGGATACATAGTGAAAAAAGAGTGCCTGAAATGTGAACATAAGTCTTGAAATCAGGTAATTTTTGTATATAATGCTGCAGCTTAAGAAATCCCATGAACTATGGTTTACTTGGAGGAATGTTCATGTGTACCAAATTAGTCATCTGGCAAGAGGCTAAGCAGTTCTTTCAGTCACACAGAAAACAGAGACGTTTATAACCTTGAAGCACTGTTAAGAGCCATGATAACATTAAGGTATATGTACAAGTGGTTGAAAATATTGAGCTGTAATTTCAAAGAAGCTATGCTAACGTCCTCAGGCTCTGTATAAAGTAGATTAGAACTCAGTGCTAGCCAAGGGGAACCAGTGGAGAATGAAAACTCAATCTAATGTGGTATCCCAGCTGGGTTCCTGGAACAGAAAAATAACAGTAGGTAAAAACTAAGGAAATCTAAATATAGGATCAATATTGGCTCATTATTTGTATTATGTGTACTGTTGTAATAGTTGCAGAAACTGTGTGTGAGATAGATGAAAACTCTCTGTACTATATTCTCAATCTGTCCCAAAATCTAAAAATGTTCTAAAAAATAAAGTCTGAACACCAGCCATTTTCATTCTGTGAGCAACTAGAGCATAATAAATGCATGGGCATGCCACGATTTGGATGTGTTTGAGTGTGTTCCCCCAGGGATTATGTGCTGGAAAGTTGGTCCCGAGTGCTGGTGGCAGGAAGTGGATCAGTGAGAGGTGGAGCCTAGTGGGGGGTCCTTAGGTGAGTTGAGGGTGTGTACTAAGAAGGGAGTAAGGTGTCTGGCATGGAATTCTATCAGTTCTTGTGTGGGGGTTGTTATTAAATTCTGAGCCTGGTCCCATCCAGCTTCTCTGGCTTCCTATTTAGAGAAATGATCTCTTCCTCCTGCAAGTGCTCCTGGCACTGTGACATCATTCTGCCGTGATGGTCCTCTCCGGAGCTGAGCCAATGCCAGGCCTTGGAATCTCTAGAACTAATGAGTTAAATAAACCTCTCTCCTTATAAAGTTGGCCTCCCTCAGGCACTTTGGTGAAAAACAGACTAATCCAGGCTACCTGGAATGAAGTGAGATGCACTACACAGGTACTGTAGGTTGTGTTCATCATGAAGCTGTCTTTCTCTGCCTTGGGATTTGCTTGTTAAAGTGACTTCTGGGCACATTCTCTCACCTTTTCTACTGAAAAAGCAGAATTAGATTTGTGATGCAATTCTGGCAACAGTAACTGTGCACATACTTTGTGCAGCAATGTTTCGTGGGCTCTGGATCCAATGCTTAGGTTCAAATCCTGCTATGAAGTTTGGCCAGTTGTTCAGTCTCTCTGGGCCCATTATCTGTAAAGCTGAGAGGATCTCAGTGCTTGCCTCACCAGGTTGCTCTGAGGATTAAATGAATTGATGCAGCTGTCTCTCGGAGGGACTGGTTCTAGGACCCACTCTGGATACCTAAATCCACAGATGCTCACATCACTTCTATAAAATGGTGTAGTATTTCCATATAACCTATACATACCTTCCTGTATATGTTGGTTCAAAAAGCAAAATTAATCATAAAAGTCTCCATGCAGATATAGTCTAGTGATTCTGTTTGGTGTTAATGAATGTCAGAATGAGATCAACTTTAACGGTAGTTCCCTAAAGAACAGCCAGGTGCTTGGTGCCTCAGTTGTAAGGTTTAGCTTTAACAAGGCCAAAGAAATGGGCCACTTATTTTTAAATATGAGCGACCCCTACATTGATCTGGGAAAACAGAATTCATCAGATGATAAACCAAGACCCTTGTTAATGTTCCTGCAAGAAATCAATGCAAAATGTAAAAAAGTAAAGTTATTTTAAGATAAAAATACCTTGAAAAAACTGTATTTGACTTATAGATCTGCATTTTTATTTGATTAGTGACATGGTTGGTTCCAGCATATAGTGTTTTAAAAATGTTTTAAATATATTTAGTATGCACAGAAATATTTTATCCATCTCTAATTTATTTAGTGTGAGAAATGAGAAAAGGAATAAGCTTATTTCTTCTTCAGTGGCTAGCAGATTATCTCAATACCAATTACCTAACGATCAATTTTCCCCTACTAGTTTACTGTCAATTTTATTTTATATTAAATTATTTTATGCATTTGCAAGTCCACATTCTTGGACTTGTCTGTCTCATTGATCCACTGGTCTATTCGTGTACTAGCTCTGATTTAATTATTTTAGCTTCATAATACATTTTATTATTTTGTATTTCTGTCTACAGCAGAAATTTGATTTAACATTTCCTGTGATTGGGATGCTTTTCCGTACAACTCTCAGAAGGATTTAAAATGATGGAGATGGGTTAGGAGTAGATTTTAAATAGTAGCAAGCTTCTCTTTTAACAGAATAGATTTCTTCTTTTCTAAGACAGCTGTGATTTTGCAGTTAGTAGTAAGAAATCCAGAGTGTTCTGCCAGTGAACTGCCTGCTTTCATTCTCTCCTTATGTCTTCTCAATTCTTTTGTAATCTTAGTTATATTAAAATTGAGCTTTAAACACTCAGTTGGAGGAGATGGGCAATCATTCCTGAAGACAGTGCCTGCTACAGTTTTGCATTTCTTTAAACCTCCCTTCAGTTTTACCCACTGCTCTCTTTACTTAGAGATTACCAGATCAGATTTCTCCACACGTTTGATTTCATAGGAATACAAATGACCATGAACAATATCTATTTTCTCTCATATTGGTTTTCCAACAATAGGTCATTTGGGTTATTATTTTTTCTCTTAGTTTTTTTTTTTTCTTTTCCTCTCCATCAGCCTTTAACTGCGAGTTATATATCTAATTTAATGCCTAATTTATACTTACATTTTTGCTATCAATATTTAGCCTTTTTTCCTCTTACTAGTTTTTATTCAGAACAAGGCAAGAGGCTTCCATGTTTTTCCCTTTTCAACAGAAAATAAGAGGCAGACATCATAGCATAGAGTAGGCTCTGGAGATCAAGAGCCCTAAAGGCAGGAAGCCAGGAATGGAGGAAGGCATTTGGTTCCTGGTAGAAGTGGCTGCCAGAGTTCACCCATCAATGGAGTTGAGAGTCAGTTTGCTCTGTGAAATATTGCTCTGTGAAGAATCAAAACAATTGATTGTTGTTCCTGACACACAGTCAAAAAATAGGACCTATTGGGAAAAGGCTGTTAGAACCTCTCTAGTAGAATAGCCAATAGACCTACAAAGTAATGAGACCAGAAGCTCAATGACAAGAAGCAAAGATTAGTCAATAAAAATTAGGCATATGCTTTAAATCCCGAATTAATTTGAAAAAACAATATAAGCTATACTAAACATAATTTGAAAGGAATAATAAAGGAACCAGAGAATTTTCCAAGGATAATTGATTATTGAAAATCTTAAATATACTACTTTCAAAAAGAATAAGAAGAAATGAAGACTTGAGAAATGACAAAATCTGAGAAAACATGATCAAATACTTCTCTGAAGTATTTCAACACTGAAGTGAGATCTTTTTTTGGTTACACATGGCTAAAAATCTCCCAAAATATTGAGGTGTAAGGCATTTTCATGGAGGATAATTTGGGCATTATTGTATATAGTACTTTAAGTCCAATTAGTAACAAATTTCTTTTTAAAAAAGAGCAGATTTACTCTACCACATTCATGTAGAGATAGAAACATAAACGGCCAATCTTTAACCTATGTCCTTACACTGTTCTACATAATCTACTAACTTTTACATAGATGCCACAGTCAGAGCCTCAGCCTTTTCTCTCAGTGACACATCCTAGCATCTATCCATTCTCCCACCTGAGTAAAGAAGTAACTGAGATAATTTCCAGTTATCCCTTTATCCAACTGGTTGAGCCATTGAAGATGTGGCTTTTGCTCTGATGCTCAGAGGCACTAAGGCTGCCCTTACTTCCTTAACTTTATTCTTCCAAAAGAATGGGCACCAATGCTTGATGTCTTGTTTTAGCATTTTTATTTTTGGTACTAGGTAATTCTAAAGAATCATTTTCTACTTTACCTAAAGGAAAATGGCTGCCAGAGGAACAAAAAGCAGTTGAGATGAAACAACATTATTTAAAGACCAAGGCAAGCAATAAAGCTTAAGTAGCTACTAAAGCAGCAGCCCCAGTGTACTGGAAACTTCCTGGTTACCATGCGACTCTATTATGCTTTTGATCTTAAATGTCTCTCAAGGCTCATGTGTTAAAAGCTTAGACCCCACCTGATGGCACTATTGGGAAGTGGGGGAAACTGGTGGGGGGGGGGCTAGCTGGAGCTGGTTCCTTGGGTGTGTGCCCTTGGGGCTATATTTTATCCCTAGCCCCTCCTCCTTCTCCCTCTTTCTCTCTCTCTCCTCCACCATTGCCCTCTCGCCCAGGATGCTCTGCCTCACAGGTCCTGAAACAATGGAGCCAAGCAACTATGGACTGAAACCTCAGAAACCATGAGCCAAAATAAATCTTTTCTCCTTTAAGTTGTTTTTCCCAGGTGTTTTGCCACACCTACAGAAAGCGAATAGAAACTTTTAAAAAATTCCTCTCTATAATTCTGAATTATTCCACCGTTTTGAGATCACTGTCAAACACAACAACATTCCCGGGTTGTTGATAAGAGCAAATGAAATCAGCAGCTAATGCACTTAGTACTTGGAATATAGTGAGCACCTAATGAAGAGGTAAGAACCACGCAGTATCCCCCAGCTACTAGAATCAGACTAGATATGTAGCAACAAGCCTGGATCTTAAAATCCTACGTGAGTAAAAAAGAAAGGGAAAGATATATCACAGTATCATTAGATTAAATTAATAATATAAACTTATACAATCTGTAAGGACACATACAAATAAATAAATCCACACTAAATATATTACAACAATTACTTATGGGTGTGTGGTGGGGGCAGGGCATTGTGAGCAAGGATGGGGGATAAATACACAAAACAAGGTCAGAGGCTGGGATAGATACCAACGAAAATGCCATGGTCTGAGAGGTATAATTAACTCCCGACATCCAAGGTTAACAATAAAAATATAATAATAATGACTATTATTATGACTCCTAGGCCTTCCACTTGCTCTCCACTTTGGAATCCTGGAATGCCCTTCAGAAGACACCTCCTTGCACTTGTTCAGGCTGGGGAAGCATTTATGTCCAGCTTCTAAATGATTTAACACACCAAGGAGTCAGTATGTAAAAAGGCCAGTGCTCCTCTGTGTAGCCTTTCTGGATTTCAGGGCAAAATTTCAAAGCTGGTTCTACACATCTGATTTCACCTATGAAATTAGGGCAAGGTAAGAAACATGCACGGAAAAAATGTGATTATATTGTCATGCCTTCCAAACAAGGGTTCAGCTGCCTCTTTTTACCCATGAGTTTAAGACAAGATAAACAGAACTGGCTATTATCGCATCTCTTCAAAACTGCACTCTGTTCCATCCCTGCGGGAGCCCCGTGCGTTTCCATCTGCATGCGCAGTGATATCGGGACTAACTGTGGTGCAGTGGAGGAACAAACTCTTTCACTTAGCTCCATCCGTGCTGGCACAGCAGTAAAGGATCCATCGAAAAAATGTTTGCATTTCAAAGGCAACAGAAAAAAAGTTGGAAAGCCACTACTGCCCAAGCTCAAGAGTTTCAGTGTTAACTGTTATGGCATCGCGTTTCCCACTGAGAGCTGGAAATGAGCCTGGCTTCGGTGGAGATTTCTCCTTCCTTCCTCAAGGTCAGCTGAATTCTAATGATCAGTTCTCTCAGGAAAGCAAGAAATGGATTTAAGGGTTAGGGATTGTTGTTCTGTTTTCCATTATAGGATCAATAATGTGTTCCTCCACCAGGTTTTCTGCTTGTAACACTCTTACTGTGTATGCATGTTATTACTCAGGTAAACACAGTATTAGCCTTCCAAAACCCAAACCCTGCCATACCCAAAAGTGTCCACCATTGTCTGCCGGGGATGACACATTTTACCTCCTGGACTCCACTGATGTTGTCTCATCCCATTCTTTCTCTGTCTCTGATTGGTTCTCTCTTTAGTGGCTCCTTTTGTTCACCTTTCTCTTCCCACCTGCCAAGTCCGAGGTGTGTGTGTGGTGTCATATTAGAATCCGATACTGAGCATAGAGTTTGAAAACCAAGCAGCACTTTGTTTCCTTGCCTTGATTTCAGTCACATTGTTCAATATGACTTGGATTATCAATACCATTAAATAAAGTGGGTGAAATTTGTTCATCAAAAGGGATGTGAGTTTGTCAAAGAAAATGTGAGGAAGTCTGAGAAACCTGGCCCTATCTGTAGGATTTTCACAGGTTTGATTCCTGGCCACCCCTCTCTCTGTTTTTCTGCTGGTGATGGGTCTGTCTCTTCCATACACTGACTCGCTCCTCCCCAAGCTCTCCCACCATTACAGCTTTACTTTCACTCCCCAGTAACAACTCCTAATTCTCTAGCCCCAAGCCACCTTATTTCATTCTTCCCCCTTTCTTTCCTCCTCCTCTCCCCCCCCCCCCGCCCCCCATTGTTACAATCTACTGTGAGCACCTGTAGGAATTAAAACATGGGCTGTCAAGGTCAGACTGCCTGGGTTGAAATCCTAGCTCTGCACTGAGTAGCTTATGTAACTTCATGAAAACTACTTCATACCTGTGTCTCCAGGTCCTCATCTGTCTGATGGGGATGATGGTACTTACTCTATAAGGTTGCTCTAGAAATTAAATGACATAATCCTGGTCCTTTTGCCTGGAACAATGCACACACCAAATTTGCAAATAATTTCAAGTGCTCCTAAAATTGCTCTTTTTAAATCTTCTAACAGATTCAAGGTGTTAGGTTCAATAACTATATTTTGTTTTGATCTGCCTACTTCCCTCAGCAATCTTGACCAGTCTCTTCTGCTGGAAACACTTCAAACCTTGATTCCCAGGACTCTTAATTCTCCCCAGTCTTCTTTCTAACCTCATAAGCCCAATTTTGACTGACCAAGGACTCAGAAGCCACTCTCCCTGGAATGATGATCTTAGCCTGCTCCCTGGATTCAAACACACAGATGAATCTCAACTTCTCAGCCCCCATCACTCTCCTGAATCTCAGACTCAACCAGCAGCCAACTCTTGCATACTGAGTGCTCAAACCGTGTGGGCATGACAGTCTTCTTTCCCTCTGAACTTCCAAGCTTGCCTCCCCCAGTCTCACTTACTTCTGCCAGCGGTATGGACAGTGAACTCCTGCACAGAGAGAAAGGAACCCCCAGCAGAGTTCAGTTGAGAGCTATTTGTGGCTTGGGTTAGAATTGTGGCAGTAGAAAGATGAACAGCATTCACATACCAGATTCTCTGGGCAAGGGGCAAGGGAGGAC
This sequence comes from Heterocephalus glaber, assembly GCF_053883595.1. NCBI lineage: Eukaryota > Metazoa > Chordata > Mammalia > Rodentia > Bathyergidae > Heterocephalus > Heterocephalus glaber. The sequence goes on from NW_028258320.1 coordinate 69,271,139, forward strand.
TGGGAACCAGGTACCAAAACTCAATGTACATGAGACAGGCAAGATGAGGAAAGAGAGCAATCTTCATAGCAAAGGCCATACAGCAAATGACCACGAATATTCTGAGGACCAACCGAATGTTCATTTTGCTGCCTACCACTGAATAGGTATGGAAGAAGATTCTTTTCATGGGAGAGCTTTTAGGGAAAATCACAGTAAAAGTTAATGTTGCAGAGAAAGGTAGATGAAACCATCACAGACCCTTACAACCAGATGTCACTTCCCAGTCTCTAAATTCTCACATCCCTTTTTAAGTTTTAAAAAATTGTAAGATATTTCAAACACTCAGAAAACTATGGAGTAATGTCATAACTATCTACTATCTATCTACCATTTTGCTTTAATATATGCACCTTTTGATGGCACTTACCTATGTAGTGTTGAATTATTATTTGTTTTGTCTCCTCCTGTGTTATAGAGAAGTGTCTGAAAGGCAGAGCTTCTCTCTCCTTTGTATCTCAGAGGCACCTTGTACGCATACGTACATTGCCTTACGGATATTAGGTCCCTAATAGTTGCTGGAGAGACCTTCAGGAAAAAAGAAAAGCATAGCAAGTGACATATGTTATTCTCATGGACTTGAGATGCTGCAGCTATTTTTAAGGTGTGCTGATTCAGAAGGAATTAGTGTAAGTGAAAATAGGGCAGTAGCTGCATCTCACAGCATACATCAAAAATGTATTTGCTGGGCCGGGGATTTAGCTTGATGGTTCTACTGCCTGCCTCGCAAGCGCAAGGACCCAAGTTCAATCCCTGGTACCAAAAACAAAAAAAAAGAAAGATGTTTAGCCGATAACAAAACTTTGTCAACTTCTTCAGATTTATTATTAGAGCATGTTTTTGCCCCTTATCTAGTACTAATTGCTTTGTCTTGTAAAATGCTTTTTACCTGCTACAAATCCAAGAAAATGTTGTACTGCCTGAGTATGAGAGAATTCCTGCCATATTTCTTTTTGGCACAGAGCTATATCAATGACTTCTCAGAATTTCCAGAAGAATTTGCAATATACCAAAGTAATATTAGTAGCAGTATTAGTGGCAAGCTTTCGAGTTAGGCCAACAATGAAAGGTTTGCCCTGGATGGTTCCAGTTTCTATCTGCTATAGATTAATTAAACTCTCAATTATTTTAGGACTCTCTCAAAAGTGCAGTGTAGATGATAAATTATATAAATTATTAATTCCATCACCTAAACTTTTTACATTCCAAGACTGCTTTAAGTGGACAGGACTTTTCATAGTTTAAAATCTGTACAGTGTTCTGTCAAAGGAATTAAATGAGAGCCGTGGAGTTATTATAGGAAGTCATACTAGACATCACAAACAAGTCTTCATTTTTGGCATGCTTTCTGAACAGAACACAAACTAAAATAAGCCCATTTACCCAGATGTTAAGAGCACAAATTTTGCTGACATGATACAGCTGCTTCTCCATGGGAATAGAATAAGCTATCAAAAAATAAGAATTAAAACTTAAAGTACTCAGTGAAAATGTTCAACTTTTAAAGTCTAGGGCTGTTTACTAAATTTAAGTGAAAGCCAGCTTAAATTTCAAAACTAGCAACAACAATTCAGAATTTTTTAAAATTGTAGATTAAATCTCTCCCTGTCTCTTCATCTCTATCGGCCCCCAAAAAGAAAAAGATTACATTAGGGTAATGTGTAGCTATAACTACATTTTTAGCCCAGCAATTTTAGCTCAATTTTCAGCAGTAACATTTCATTACAATCAAACATTTCCTAGATGTTTTAAAAACATAATGAAAATCTGGCACCTTGGGCGCTTATGTGAATACTACTCTAACTTCTTATTTTCCAAGAAAAAAAAAAAAGATTTAACATAAAAAACTAAAGCAAAGCCCTGAAAGTTTCTTTTTTTGTAAAAAAAGAAAAGAAACTCAACCTGCTGTACACATTAAATAATTCAAATCAATGATCCTTTTAAGCCCTTAGCAATGCATAAACCAAAGGGGGAAGGTAATCTAATACTTCATGCATTTAGGGAATTGCATTAGAAAGACTTTTAGCCTGCTTCTGCTTTTTAAATGCAAATGTATGCAGAGCAGACAGATTGGGATCTGTACAATTTAGCAATGATCGAAACTTGTAATTTTTGAAAATGGGACAGATGTCCAGACTAGTTATATTAAGATGCTTCTTACTGAAGAAAAAGAAAACCAAACAGTCTAATTCTACTTCCTCCTTTAAATGGAAACAAACAAACAAAGCTACCACAAATTAGAATAAGTTATATATCATCTTGTTTCTTTCATAGATTCTTAAAATTGAAAGGCAGTTTAGGGTAGTGGAATAAATATTGCTAGCATGTATCACTACATTATTCATCATCCTCTCCTTAAAACACTGAATTGGAGGAATGTTTCACCATTCAAGCACCAGGGGTAGGCTAAAATCTAATGTGGAGAGCAGCTGCTCTGGTTCAGTGAAGTCTGCTGACCTTGACCCAAAGGAAACATGGAGAGTTAAATACACAATATATGTGTCCTGAATGAAGCCCATCTCACCTCATTCACTCACTCAAACTTGTCAAAGGCCCAATAGCTTCTGGTATCTGTAATGTCCCAAAGTTTATTTGATGATGTGGAATGTTGAGAACAGGCCTTGGGGAAATAAAGATGCAAACTGTTATGGGTTATATCTAGGTGTCTCCCTAAAGCATCATGTGCTCATAGGTGGGGCTTTAGGGAGGTAATTGGATCGTGAGGGTGTGATACTCAGCAGAGGATTAATCCACAGATGAGTTTTTAGATAAATATGGTTTAGGAGGTGAAGTCTTGTTGGAGGAGGTGAGTCAATGGAGGTGTGACCTGGAAGGGTATATCTCCCTCCCTCCTCTTTGATCCCCTCTGCTTCCTGTCTGCCATGCTATGGACTGTTTCTTTCTGCCATGCCCTTCTGCCATGCTGTCCTGCTTGGAGACAGCCTACTATAGACTGAAACCTCTACAAACTTTGAGCCAAAATAAACCTTTCCTCCTTTAAGCTGTGGATGTTGGGTATCATCTCTCAGTGATAAGAAAGTAACTAAGACACAGACATAGCATTTGCTCTCAAACAGCATGGCAGCTGAGAATGGATCAATTCTAACTAGGCCATCAAAAAACACTTCATTACTATACACTTTGAGTCTTGAAAAACCACAGAATGGGTGCTTTGGTTTGGATATGGTTTGACAGCACCATGCAAAAGTCTATGTACTAGAAGCTTGGTCATCTGTGCAGTGGTACTGAGGTGGTGAAATCACTAACAATTGGGGCCTACTGGAAGGTGATTGGGTCAATGGAGGGATCACCACAAGAGAATGACCCCAGTAAGTTCCCATGAGAGTGAGTTGTAAAAAGAGTAAGCCTCACCCCCAAATCTCTCTTGCCTCCTCACTTGCCATTTGATCTCTGCCTTTCACATGTGCTCCCACCATGATGCTATCCACCATGGTGTGATGTAGTCAGAGCTGATTAGATGCCTTTTCCATGCAAATAGGACTTCTCAATTGTGAGCTCTTTTCTTTATATATTACACACCATCAGATATTTTGTTATAGCAACACAAAATGGACTAAGGGAGTAGGTAAGAGAGATAAGCCACATTGGGTAGAGGTTAAGTAGGCATAAATGCACAGAGAGAAGCAGCCAGGAGAGTGATAGTTACAGGGTTACATGCATCTAGTCAGATCTTCAGTGAAGAATGAATGTCCATATACCAGGCATGGCATGGAGCACAGGGTATAATCAAGAACAAGATATATGTCACACTTTATTCTGCAGGTACTAAGAGCTTAAGAAGGGGAATGAAACTTCAGTTCTGTTTCAGAGCAAGCATTCTGGCGGTGAGGCAGAGAATGACAATGATGGAGGGAAGAGCCTAGACACTAGAAAGCTTAATGGTACCTTTGGCAAGAGCCCAGATAAGAGATGATGCCAGCCTGGCCCAAGACAATGAGCAGGGCTAGAGGAACCATGTCTCTGATGGGAAAGGTTCAACCAGGTTTTTCCACCATTCAGACTCTTTTTCCCTTTCAGTCTGCTCCAGTGGTTAGAGTTCACCCCTCCTCACTCCTCCTCACTCCTACTGCCATTTGCTGACCTACTTGTGCACTCTGGAAAATTTCAGACATGACAGCTCCTCATATATCAGTTTGTGTTCAGGCTTGATTGCCACCAGCAAAATTCAGATAAAATATTTATAGTCCTCTAACAAATAAAACAACAGATTTAAGCCGTATCTTCTGAAAGGTCTTTAAATTTCCTACCCTAAACATTCAAGGCAAGAAGGTATGGTGAGGTCTTCCTAGAGAGGCTAAAGATGAGAAGTTCACTTTTTAAATTTACCCTCTCCCCCCTGTAGTGCTAGAGATCAAACCCCAGGCCTCCTGCAAGCTAGGCAAATGCTCTACCACTGAGCCATACCTCTAGCTGAATTCTTCCTGGAAAAAAAAAGAAAGAAAAGAAAAAAACTTTCACTTGAAGTTGAGTATAGTACCATATGCCTGTAATCCCAGGCACTTTGTTAGTTTAGGTAAGGAAGGAAGAATGCAAGTTGGCAAAACGTAATGAGATCCTGTCTCCAAACAAAAAATGAGAGAGAGAGAGAGAGAGAGAGAGAGAGAGAGAGAGATGAGAATTGCCCTTTCTTGCTTTCCAAACTCAACAAATGAAAAAATGTTTCTCCTTTCAAAAGAATAGTCATTTTTGTCATTCTAAAGACCCTTAGGCCATTGCTCAATCGTCGGTATTTTCCTTGAACCCAGTACTTGAGACCAGGAGAGGTCTGTGGTAATGGTTCGACCACCTTGCCCTTACCTTTTCACCTTGGAAGTTCCGCCTCCTGGAGTTACCATGAGAGACCTACTATTCTAAGAATTTTCTTGAATTTCTATCCATAGCGTTAGAAAGAGCCCTTCAACGGAGCCCAATCAACATCTCCAGAGCAAGATAGTTACTGTTAGTTACTTTTCTCTCATTGCTAAGACAAAATACCCAACACTCAAAGTTAAAGAGGGAAAGGTTCATTTGGCTTACAGTTCATTGAGGTTTCAGTCCATAATCAGCTGGCTCCAAGGCAGGGTGGCGGAGGGGCAACAGTTCATGGTGGCGGAAGACCGGAAGACCGCAAGACCGGAAGACCGCAAAAGCAGCAAGGGATCTTCACAGCATCTTTCTGCCCCTTTTATCCCATCCAGACTATCGGGATTAGGGTGGTGCCAAACCAACCACTCACTGTAATGGTTTAGTGATCACACACCCTTAATCCCAGACTCACACATTCCAGATTCTGTCACCACGAAAAAGACTGCATGAGGCTTCGGGGGCGACATCTAGACGCCAGCCACAACAAAAACCTTCCTGGGTTCTGATCAACCATAAGTCTGCCTCTGTGGCAGCAAGACTTTTCTAGTCATAGAGCCAGCCTAGGGATTAATACACCTCTGAGTTTTATTCAGGAAAAATATTTTTTTTTGGTTTTTTTTGGTACCGGGGATCGAACTTGGGTCTTTGCGCTTGTGTAGCAGGCAGCGAAACCACTGAGCTAAATCCCTGGCCCAGGAAAAATATTTTTAATAATAAATTTCATATGACTTTTTAATAGTACATGTTTATAGTACATAATGTTTGCATTCCTTGTGTGGAGTCAGTACATGTACATAAGACATCAAAATTCCTCCTTTCATCCCCTATCCCTTCCCTCTCTCCCTCCTGTCCACCTTTTAATGCCCTTTCCTTTCTTTCTTTCTTTTTTTTTTGGTAAATATAGTTACATTTCAAAATAATATATAGTTACGTTTCTTGCGTGGAACTGGTGCACATACATAACACATCCTAATTAACAATTGTAATTTTTTATTATGAAAATTTTCAGACATACAAGTAGACAGAAGAGAAAAATGCACTCACATATTACCTTCCTTCAGATTCACTCTGGTCAAGATTTTGCCACACTTACTTTATGAATCCTTTTCCTTCTCTTTTTCCCATTTTCTTCTTTTTGCCCTCCTTCTTTTCCCTTTCTTTCATTCTCTTTCTGTACTGTATTTTAAAGAAAATCCTATATCATGTTGTTCTATGTCAATATTTGAGTATGTAACTCTAAAAAACTGACATTTTCTTACATAACCACACCATCATCACACCTGACAAAATGAGTAATTCTTCTCTAATATCATCTACACCTAGTTCTCAAGAAAGTTTTAAAAATCGTAACACTTGAAATTTCTATTGCTTCTCTAGGGAAAGCCTCAGACAGCCTTAATAGATCCATTATCAGGAAAATGTTCTCTATGCTCATTTTAAGTTTTCATCCTATTACTGCCTATTGTGCCTCCATGTATCATGTTAAGAAGTTAATATCCCTTTCTAATGTTTACACATTTCATATATTTTTGTATATTTAGTTGAGCTCTCATCATTGCTTAGCTGAACTACACACATCTTTTCCTCTTTCCTTAGAAATCAATCCCATCAGCCCCTTAGTCATTTTTGCAGATTTTCTTTGAACCTCACCTAAATGGTTTCTAAACCCTAGTCCTGCTCTGTCCAGAACCAAATCAGTGTTCCCACTGTAGTCTCACCCAAATTAAATCACTGCCCACTCCTCTGAATGCTTAGTCCCAGACCAGAGGAGCCTTATTATGTTGATTACAAAGGAAAGAAATGTCGTTTTCTGCTTTATTCCCCGTTATTTTTGGCATTGAAGCTTGTGTTTTATCCTTCCCACTAGTCAGGCACAGTAAGAAAAAAATAATACAATAAAATAATTTTAATAATATGCTGTAATAATAGTTATTTAAAACATAAATTATTTCTGGGATTTTTCCATTTAATATTTTTAGACCAAGGTTGATTGCAGGTAACTGAAACTGTGAAATGTAAAACCTCAAATAAGGGGAGAATTGCTGTACTAATTTTAACTGTGTGTATCAGGGGTAATTTATGCACTGTAGAACCCTTACTATGAAAAGGGTGAACATTTACATTCTCTCAAGACATTTTCTATTTGCATCAATAGCCTATTTCACCATTTAATCTTTGCTGTCGGGAAATTATTTCACTTCAGCTCTTCTTACCAAAACAATATCTTATAAAACATCTTTGAAATGTATAATTTGAATCCATAAACCATGAGAATTTCAGATTTATCTTTCTCTTCTTGCATATAAATCAGGTATGTGGTATTTGCTTCTATTTATTATTTACTCACAGTTTACTAGGTTCTAAGAGTCATGCTAAGTACTTCACCTGAATGACTAATTTAGGTTTCATAATTTTGTAAAGTAAGCAATTAATGACCCTCACCTCACAAGTGAGGTAACTGGGCTTAGAAAAGTGAACTTTCTTAATGTTAATAGCCGATGATAAGCAAGAGTTCAGAAAATCTGTAACATCAGAACCCCTGTTCACAACCACTGGCATGATTTAGTACTTCCAATAGTAACTGGGAAGCTCTAACTATACACTAACTTCAACAAACCCCCTACATGTCACACATTTAGCCATGGTCTTTTCCAAAGGGGTCACAGGTCTCTTAAAAGACAAACATGCATGGTGGTAGTCGTTATCACAGGCAACTGTGCCAGCTACCCAATGCCTAAGAAAATGCTACTCATATAAAAATCAGATTCATTCAAGAAAAATGATAATTGCTAATCACATGCCCCTCCCAATTCCATGACCCTCAATTATCTAGTAAATAACTGAATACCATCAATTTTCCTTTGCATTTTCCCTTTAAACATCCGTTATGTGATGATATTCTAGCTCACACTTTATGACCTCAATTCTGCATTAGTGTACCACATTCATTCCTAAAGGAGCTCTCTGCTTCCTTTTTTTTTTTTTTTGTGAGACAAGGTCTCACTATGTAGCCGAAGCTGGCCCTAAACTCACTGCTATCATCCTGCCTCAGCCTCCCACGAGCTGGGATTACAGCCATCCAAGGAGAGATGGGGGAAATGAACTGTTACTTCGGGTAGACTATGGAAGTAGTAGATTTGGATGGAAGACAGACAACAATAGACATCTCCTTATTTTTGATCTTGAGGGTAATATATTTTTTAAAAACAAATATATTCATAGGTATAGGTTGTTTTTTAAGTCCTTTATTAGGCTGAGCAAATTGAAAATTGTTAACTATAGCATATTTTGTAGATGTTCTTTATCTAATTAATGACTCAATTCCTAATACTCAGTTTTTTTTCAAGAATGGATTGCTGTCAAGTGCTTTTTCTACATCTATTGAGATGATCATGTAGTTTTTCTTTATAGTCTGCTAATATGGTGAATTACATCAACTATTGAATCTTTTTTTTTTTTTTTTGGTACCGAGGATCGAACTCGGGACCTTGCACTTTCAAGGCAGGTGCCAGAACCACTGAGCTAAATCCCTGGCCCAACTACTGAATCTTGAACTAACCTTACATTCCCAAGCTAAACATTACTAGTCATCATGTATTATCCCTTCATTATTGCTTGGTTTGGTTTTCTAAGATTTTTGAGGAGTGTTATCAAGTGCACCTGTGAGACACTGGCTGTGGCTTCCTTGTAATACCTCAGTTTGGTTTTGGTTTAAGGGTTACACTGCACTGTGCACAGGATTTCCCATCCCATTAATGTCTGGAAGACCTATAATGATGTCTCCTCTTTGATTCCTGACTAGTCATCTGTATCATGTTTATTTCACCAATCTTTTCAAGTGATCAGTTTTTGCCTTCATTGATTTTTTTTTACTATTTTTCTGATTTATTTTTTCCTCTGCTAGTTTCAGGTTTAATTTGCTCTTTTTCAAAGTTTTTAAGTAGAAGCTAGGTCACTTTCTTTTTTCAAACGTAAGCACTTACTGCTATCAGTTTTTCTTTGAACACTGCTTCAGCTCCAGCTCATAAATTCTTACACTTAATTTAAAATACTTTCAATTTAAAATAATTTCCATTGTGATATCTCCCTTTCTCTCCATTAGTTATTTAAAAGTTTGCCATTAATTTTCAAGGACTTGAGGATTGTCCAAACATAGTTCTTTAATGGGTTTAATTTCATTGTGGTAACCGACCAACAAATCATGACAAAATATGATTTAAATTTTTATAAATTTATTAAGACTTACCTTATAGATAAAAAAAAGACTTACCTTATAGATTAATAACTAATAATTGATACTTTGAAATAGGAAAAGGTCCAAAGGGGTAGGGGTGGTGGGAGGAGATGGGGAAAGGAAAGAATGGAAAGGAAAAATTATGAGAAAAGAAAAAAAAATGGAAACGAAGTCTATGTAAATAGGGAAGGGTGGAGGGGTGAAGGGCACACAGGTAATGGGGAAAAAATAAGAACCAAGATACATCAGGTACAGGTACAAGCACCCAATGATAAATGTAAATATATTATTGTATACCTAAAATGTACCAATAAAAGAATTTAAGCAAAAAAAAAAAAAAGACTTACCTTATAAAATAGAGGTGGTCTTGGACTATATCCCATATACATTTGTAAACCCAATACACTTAAGACTTGGGACAGTGAAACAATCCCCAAACCTCTGGGAAGACACTCTTAACCCAAGCACACAAGATCTCCATAAAGTCTCACTGAATTAACTCATGATCCAAGTTTATAAGACAAAGAGCATGATTCACTCTGGCAGAGAATTAAGAGATTCAACCCACAATATTAGAGCCTCCTCCCCCAAAATTTCAGATTGAATTAACCAAAACAATTAAACTAAACAGATTAAGATTAAATAGCCAGACAAGAAATAAACATAAAAGAAACCAAAACTTTAAGAAATCAGAGAAGAGCTTATTATAACCACACTGTGATAAACTAAATATCCACCTAAATGGCTGAGATGAAAATGTAAATTACTTAGTGCTAAGGAGCATGTGGAACAACTAGAATTCTGGTATACTGCTGGCATAGTAAGTTTGAAAAATTGTCTCCAGTATCTACTAAAGCTTAACATATGGATACTCTATGACCTAAATCCCACTGTTAAAAATATGCAACAGGAATGTGTGCATATATTTTACCAGGAGGCAAGTACTACACTGCTCATAGAACTAAAATTGAAAGCTAGTCAAATACTGTACTCATCATTTACTAAAATGAATAAGCATGTGACTGTTCACTATGATGTATCAACTTGACCGGAGAAGAAACACCTAGATTAGTAAAGTGCAGTTCCTGGTATGTCTGTAGATGACTGGCAGGTGGGCCAGCAAACTGAAGGGAACGACTGGTTGTGGGTGGCATCAGCCAAGAGGCTTGTTATAGCCTGGATAGAATATAAAAGGATAAGATTTGTGCCTATTGTTGAGGAGTTCCAGTCTTCTTGAGTATGTGCGTCCTCTGCTGCCATGGACTTTCCACATTGGTCTCCAGTTTCCTCAGCCTTCCAGTGCTGACTTGCACCAGAGACTCCCAGTGAGCTTGCAGCCCTTCAAGTTTAGACTGGTGCTGCCATCTTGATCTCTCTTCTGGGGTTTCCATCTCCTTGGGCTGAGCAGCTAGTGGATCCTCCAGCTTACCAGCATGCAGGTGGCCACTGTGGATTCTCCCACCTTTGATCCTGTAAACCTACCTAATAAATACCTTTGTATAATTACATATACTTACATATACTTTCTATTGACTCTGTTCCTCTAAAGAACCCTGATACACAGAGGTAGTACTAAACACAGTGGCATATTAAACAATGACAATGAAAGGCCTGACCATAGGCAACTGTTAGGAACTGAATTTTTGTGTCCACCTAAAATTTATATGTTGAAGCACAGCACCCAATATGTGATGAGTTAGGGGGATGAAAAAAATTAAGTTTAGATGAAATCATGAGGCCAGAGCTCCCATGATGGGATTAGTGTCCCTGTTTAGAAGTTGAACAAATAGCAGAACTTCCCTTTCAGTGAAGACATAGTGAGAAGGTAATCACCTGTAAGCCTTCACCAAAGAACCTGACCATTCTGAGAAGTAAATGTCTGGTGATTAAGCCATCCAGTCTTTGGTATTGTTAGAGAAGCCTGAGCTATAAGATATCAACAAAATGAAAGAACGTCATAAACATAACTTTGAGCTAAAGAAGCCAGACATAAAAAAGTATATATTTTATACTTCTATAAAGCACAAAAGCAGGCAAAACTAATAGTCTACATTACCCTTGGCAATGAGGTGGGTGTGGGGTGGCTAGTGACAGGAAAAGAGAAAACTTCAAAGGGGCTGGGAATATCCTGTTTCTTGATTTGGCTGCTGGTTATACACATTTGGTTTGTGAAAATTCATCACGCTATACATTTATGATATGAGCAATTTTCTGTGTATATATTTTTCCCCCCAGTACCAGGGCATTGAACTCAGGACCTTGTGCTTGCAAGCTAAATCCCTGGTCCTTCTGTGTGTATATTAATCATCAATAAAAATTTTTTAAATGTGAAAAAAAATTTTAAAAATGTGTTTACTAAAACCCTAATGAAAGGATAATATAACACATACAGAAGCCGAAATAAAAACAAAACAACAGTCACTGAAGTAAAAATATGATTGTTAAACAGTGAATGATATTAGTAGAAGGAATTCTTTGTTTGGAAAAAAGATTTAAGGAAACTCCCCAGGATGCAGCACTAAAGGATAAAAAGATGGAAATATGAAAGAGTAGTTAGACACATAGGATAAAACGTGAAGATAAGATATAAATAGGACTACTAGCTGGAAAAGACATGTTATGCAAATAAACAAAGGATGAGAATTTTCCAGAACTGATGAACAAAATAAGAATTTGGGCTCATGAGGAATGAGCTCTTGAAAAGAATAAATACAAATAAATAAATACTATTTGGAATAGTACCTGACTGCTGGAAAGATTCTTTGAGGCAAACTGATCTGTCTCCTTTGTTTTGAAGATGAAAAAACTAAGGCCCCCAAAGATTAAGTGATTTATCTAGGATCAAAGAGCTGATTAATGACAGGAATAAAAACCATCTTAATACAGCACCTGCCTTGCAAGCGCAAGGTCCTCAGTTCAATCCCCAGTATCAAAAAAACAAAAAAAAAAACAAAAAAAAGTTAATATGCTATATTTTAAGAATAATCGATGAAAAGAGCACAAGAATTTGGCATCACGGTTACAAGAATAATGTAAAGGTTCATGGAATTTAATTTGAGAGTTGACAAATGAAAGCACAGCTCATTCAAGTGTCATAAACAGGTGCTTAACAAATGGTATTTAATAAGTAATTAGGGCAAACTAGGGCTGCCCACACATACCTTAAAAAAAGAAATAATTTCAAGACAATTTTTCTCTTTAAAGTTTAAGTACCAGACCATTGTAATCATTTCAGTACCTAGACTTCGTACCTATTATCCTCCTCTATTTAATAAATGTTTCAGTATTTTAAAGTGCTTCTGAATCACATTTCTTCCTATTATATATATCATGATATAAGGTAAATTACTTTCTTCCTCTGAAACAGAACAATTCACATCTAACTGAACCTCTAGCTGCCTATTCTAAGTCTGAAACAGATTTCAAACTGGTCAGAGGGACACAAAATATACTGAAGATCTGATAGAAAGGAGTCTTTTATGAATAATTTCTGATGATGACTCAGAGGTGTGTATTAAGGAAAAGACCCAGTCAGTATAAGGAAATGTAGTTAGCTCTTCTTCTGTTCATAGTTTATAATTTTGAATGTATGGAGAGCAAATTTCTACAATTTTAATGCTCTTGGATTGTAAGAGTATAACGAAAATAATTTTATGGCCACTTTTGACAACTTTTAGATTAAGACAATATTTCTCAGAAATATAAAAGACTTAAAAGTATTAAAATGATATGATTTGGTATTTGTAGGTTGAAACATTTTCAAGAATTTCTAATTTATCTTTAGCTTGTAAGTAAAACAATCCTATTATGTTATGAAAGTTTAAGTGTAAAATATATAAGGCACAGATAGTTCCTTAACAAAATGGGAAAAAATGCTGACACTTAAATACCAGACTCTTGTGAGAAAACTAATCTATTCTATGGATGAATCTTGAACCTTTCAGAGCATCTCGGTGAGTTTTGGCTCATATAAGAGTTAAGAATATTTTAAAGTTTCAGTAAGTTTTAACTACTCATACTAACACATCTGACAGTGCTAAAAAAGAATTAAAAAATAAGCAACTACCAATAGCAAAAATGAAAAAACTAAAATTGTTTTAAAAGCCATGAAGAATACTTCTATCAAGCATTCACTGCATAAATAGATCATACAGATTATAAAAAACTATTATGACACTTATTTGTATAAATGAAAATAGTACATAGATGAATCACACAAAAATGAATTAAAGAAACTTTGATTTTGGTCTTATACTTAATTAGCAACAGCATATAAAATCCCCACACAATGGCACCACTGTAAAATGTTACAACTCTTTGGGAATGCAATAAGGCAAACATAAACCATAAAACTGTTCATATAATTTCACTTCATCATTGCTTCTCGGCCTCTTGGCTAAGATGAAGTGTGATTTCACTTTATCCCCTGCAAGAATTTATCCAATCAAACTGAAAGCCACTCAAGTATTCAGTAGTAGAATAATGGTTTAAATGAGTATGAAATAGTATGCAGAAAATAATCATTATAAAAACTAAATATAGTTAAGACAATATCAAATATAAAAAAGTAGATGCCTTAAGACAAATTATTTGGACAAAAAAGGGAAAACCAGTGTTATAAAATTAAAATTCTACAGTTAGTGCATTAACATGGTGAAGACTATAGGTAAATTTTCAGTTACTTGCCTTTTCAAATAATTGCTACACTTCCTTATTACAAATTAGACATATCAATTTTTAAGTTGATAAAAGGGCAGAAGTTCCTCAGTTATGTTCTAAAACCTAAATACTTCTCTATTTGGACTTTAATTGGTAATGAAAGAAGATATACCTCAATTTGCAACATTCCAATAGGCAGAGATAGTCACTGTTACCTTTGGTTGACATAAAATGCAGGGCACTAACAATATATAATAGTATAAACTTTCAACTCACAAATTTATGTGTTTGGTATGTTATGTTAATATATCATGATATCAATTCTCTTCTCATTGTCTATTTCATACTAAGAATTAGTTTTAATATTTTCATTTATAATATGCTGTCACTATGCTGAAAACGCTCTACCAAAACATCTAACTTTTTATCTTAAGTTCATATTAGATCAAGCATAAATAAAGCCACTTTGGCTTATATATTTTAAAATTTTTGAGATAGATTGTAAGCAATCACACTTAAAAATGGCAATTCATAGAAATCTAAAAACTTGTATTTCATCAAATTTGAGGGGCCGGGGATTTAGCTCAGTGGTTCCCCTGCCTGCCTCGAAAGTGCAAGGACCCAAGTTTGATCCCCAGTACCAAAAAAAAAACTGAAATGAGTCCTCCTTGTGAAATTACATTTGAGTAAATGAAGAGGGACTTGAGTGTTTCTATAGGCTAGCTGCGTAATATATTACATTCTCTTAACTAAAATATGGAGCACTCATGACATGAAATGTGCTATTGTGTAATGTGACTACATTTTCAAAATTATAGGAAAGAGGGATGGAGAACTTTCTGAAGCTATTTGAATGAAAACACTTGAGAATCTCTGCAGTTAAATATTCAGAGCAGAAGAGATGAGCTGGAAATGACAGGCAGCTATCTCCATGTCTAGAAATGTCACTTGAAAGAGCACACAACAAAGAAACAATGTCACACACACTAATGCCCTATAAAGAAATATAAATAAATGCTAAAGAATGAAGAAAAGAAAATTTTAAGATATATTTCTTAGTTTAAAATTTAAAAATTATGTTATTTAGGAATTTGGTACAAAGTAGTTTACTCTGTTAATATTACCACCAAGAAAATACCTCATAGCTGCCAAAATACAACACTAAGGAGCTGTCTTCTGTTCTAATGGTAGAGATAAAATTAATTAATTACTTTTGTCCTTCTATTTATATCCCACTAGTGGGTAGCACGATAATTTGGTTCATTTAAAAATACTGATTATAAAACTTTATTCATTTTCAAGATCTAAATGCAGCCATTACTAGATAAGTACAGTCTTATCAACAAAATATTTTAGTACTAATAGACTCTCTAAAACACAAAAAAGAATTCAATAATGGTTATTTCATAGTCGAAGAATTTCAAAACAATGGAGCTACTCAGAAACCTAAATAAAAGTAATACTAAATTATGACTGCTTTTGTGAAACTAAAGAAAACATGTAGCTCATATTTTTCTTTCATTAGAAAGCTTGTTCACCCTTTTCACAGGAAAAGACTGAAGCAATATCAAATTCAGAAAGCTAATTTTCCTGAATCAATCAAATTTATATTTTAACAACATAAAAACATCTTTAAAGAACAATTGATAGAACAGCAAAAAACTGAACAACTGCAAGGCCACAGATAATGTATATAGCAAATAAGTTGCATGCTACAGAAACTGTAAGGGATTTTGTTTGCTTCATACCGAAAAAAAAGTATTTGTCTCTCGCACACAGCTTGTCACTCTGTATCTGTATATAGGATTCATTCAACTATCGACCAGGAAATGAGGATCCTCCTGACCAATCTCAAAATGTCTTAATCACATCACCTTCTCCCTTTGTCTCATTTAGCGTTTTAAATTCACAGCTCAAATTCTGCCTATTGGACTCCTCAGGTTTTGATTTTTTAAGTGCCAGCTGGTCTGGGAAAAGCGATGAGCAGTGTCCAAGAGACCGTGCAATGTCACCAATGGTCCACTTGTCTTCTGGAAGGGCGTGCTCCTCCAGTGTGAATGGCCCCTGTTTCGTTCGGGTCAGCTCTAGTACGCTGGCACAGGAAGCAAGCTCTACAGCAACAGGAGGTAAAAACCCAGAAGGCAAGTGATTCAGTATTTCAGTCATAAGTTCTGAAATGACAGAATTAGACTCAATCCTCTCAAAACCACACCACATTGCAATATTGTAGTAACTGCAAATAATGCAAAAACCAAGAGCCTTGAGTTGAAATGCAGCAAAATATTTAATAACTTATAAACTGCTTTAAAGTTTACAAAGAACTTGTACCCATTTTTCTTATTTAACTCAAAAAGCAACGCCATGAAGTAAATAGTACCCTTACTTAGCAGATGAGATAATATCAGCTTTCCCATGTCCTGATTGCCAGGAAAGAGCAGAGCAGAACCACAACTTTCTGGCTATTTGCAATACCAGGTTTTTTTTGGGGGGGGGGGGGCGTGTACCAGGAATTGTGACTTTTTTTTTTTTGGTACCGGGGATCGAACTCGGGACCTTATGCTTGTGAGGCAGGCGCCAGAACTACCGAGCTAAATCCCCAGCCCTTGTACCAGGAATTGAACTTGGGACCTGCCACTTTCGAGGCAGGCAGCAGAACCACTGAGCTAAATCCCCAGCCCTGCAATACCAGTTTTTAAATTTTTTTATTTGTATCAATGAAAATAACTTTTAGAAGGGTAGATTTTTTTTTTCTGACACGACTTTAAGTTAAAATGTTTTTTACTTGAAAGAGTTGTCCCTTACATCCATTATTCTTGTTTTCCTTTTCTGTTCCTCCTTCTCTTCCTTACCATTACAAGTCTCTTACTACAGCTGCTGAGACTGATAATTGTGCACTATAAACCAACAATGCTTCCAAAGCTGAAAACAACAAGAGTTCAGTTCCTCAGGCCAGTACTCAGAAATATTAAAAACAGAAATTTCCCTCTTCTCATCAAAAAGGAATATTACTCTCTAAATGATAATTCATAATTCATTTTTCTGCTTACCTTTGCCAATGTCACTGACCAGGCTTCTGATATAAAAACCTCCTCCACATTCAATATCTGGAATGTTAACAGTGACATGGTAAATCGCTAACCTCCTATGAAAGCTACTTTACATAGAAATGCTGCCCCTAAACAAATGTAAAAATGCACTATACAAACAATTGAGTGATAAAATATTTATGTGCTAAAACATAAATTATTCATCCAGTAGCATATGTGTTTGTGAGACTGAAAAGTCATGGTGGAAAAAGCAAACAGCAGAAATTCATGAACACATTTTAAATTAACTGGCAAGTCATACACTTTAATACCTCAGCCTTGTTCATTTAATAGATTTTAAGTAATTAGAAATCTCAGTTTTGCTATAGAGGTTAAAAATCTGTTTTCAGATAGGTACACCCTGTTCATTTATTAGGGTTTAAATGGTTAAAAATCTGAGCTTTGCTACTATGAGCTATAGGTTTTAAAAATATTTACAGATTTGTACAGTCAAAAAAAAAAACCCTTTCACAGTTACAGGAATTATGTCTGAGATACTATACTAGAGACAGAGAGAGCTCAGCATATTGAAATGTTCTTACAAATATTCCTGGAAAAAAATCATGAAATAAAATTATACAATATCCTAGAACTGACAGAACATCAAAACATCTTAACACAGCATTACAGAAGTTTATTGGTTGAAAACACAGCCCTGATTTATTTTTTCATCAACAAGACATCCTGAAAAGAGCCAGCACCCTTTCCACACAAAAGGCTATATTCTAGCTGTTTCTAGTCTTATGAAATCCTGTAAAGCCATTTGGGTGAATTAATCAAAACTCGCCACCTGGGGATTTTAATTTTTTTTCATCATCTCACAGTTGGGGGCCACTGCTGAGATAAAAGAGGAGCACTAGGATCAAATATAGGAATGCTAACGTTTTTACATTATATTTGACTTTGCTCAACAGCTCTTTTGGCCTATTGTACTCTCTAGTCAACAAAATATTTATAGCTTAAATGCAGTCAGAGAATTTAAGTTTTTATTTCTTTTGTAGAAAAAATCTATTCTCCCAAACCAGCTGTTACACTTTCATGGAGCAAAACATTTTTCAATGTGTTTTTTCATTATCTATCCAACAGTTTAGAATCAGCAAACTTAAGAAAAGGAGGCATGACTTATTTTTCTAATTATACAAAACCACATTCGGAAGAAATTTAATCCATATTAAACAATATAATGCCAATAGAGGAAAAAACAATGAAGCTTAGGAATAAAGGTACTGGGAAAGTATTTCTAAAAGAAATCCTATTCGATATGCATTGAAATTAAGGGTAGGATTTTATGGAGCCTGTCAATTAAGAACAACAGCTTTTGATTCTTCATAGTTCTTTTTTTTGGTACAGGGGATCGAACTCAGGACTTTGCGCTTGCAAGACAGGTGCCAGAACCACTGAGCTAAATCCCCGGCCCACTCTCCCACTCTTCATAGTTCTTATGTTCAAGCCTTCATCTGCAACTTTCTTTTTTTTTTTTTGGTACCGGGGATTGAACTCTAGTCCTTGCACTTGTGAGGCAGGCAGCAGAACCACTGAGCTAAATCCCCGGTCCTAGCTGCAACTTTCTACAGCCAGGAAGAAGAGAAAATTTTTAAACAATCAAAACAAGCATTTTGATTTTCAATTTATTTCAAATTTGGATTATATAGTCAAATTGGTAATCTAAATTGAAAAGTGATCGTATGTCCAACGATACATTTCTGCCTTACTCATTTTCATGATTTTTAACACTAACTTGCAGTTAACAAAGAAGGGTTAAAAAAAAATCAGTCCATCTGTAGACATTTTTAAAAAATACTTCTTAAAAATACTGCTTACCTATTCTTCTTCATAGAGATCTAAGATTATTACTTCCAGCTTTATAGTAAGGTGGTGTACAACATATGAGAAACTCAGGGTAGTTAGAAAGGCATTTCTAAACCTCCATGTGGCTATAGGTATCTTATTAAATGTGTTATCAAATCATACCTTTTCTTTTTGAAAAAATCTCCAATATGGTAGGGACCCATTAAAATTACATAACATTAGCCAAATACAAAATAAAAGTCTACATAAATATAGATGATTTCAAATTTCCCCATCTTACCTAATGTGAAAAATGGCGGCTGGAATTTTTGAAGGGAGATACTGTACACCGTAACTGGCCTGGCAGGTTTTGCCTCTACTACTTTGCCTCTCTTCATTAAAGTTGAAAGTCTCTGCCCATCTTTCTTTAATGCAGAATAGCTTGCAAAACAAAAGGAGAGAGGGAGAGAATGAGAGAGGAAGGTTTGAGGGAGACTGAGAGAGAATGAGAAATAATTCCAGATGACAACATAAAAAGAAAGGGTAACAAGCAGTCCTTTAAATTAAAAGCCCTTCTTAAAAAAAAAACCCCAAAACTAGTTCCCCCCCCATTCCCAATCTACCACACAGTGTTGATGGCGATACAGTTTCTAAATATCTTTGAGGGTAATAAAAGCCATCCAGGCTCTCCACAAGCAATGTTGTCAATTTTAGTCTTAAACCATCTTCCCAGAGATGGCTATTCATATTTGCTCTTCACTAATCCTCATTCCAAATTGAGGCACAAGGAAGTTAGTAGTAATCTCTGGTCATAATAATCTCAGCTAAATTTCCTTGAAACCATTTCTATTATAATGAATTTACTTTTATATAAAAGTTATCAAAGTGTTTCTAAAACACTAATAAGCAAATAATATTCTTAATAGATCTTAGCTCTGTGTGATAAAATTTTATTATATCACAACATGCTTGGATAGTCACAAAAAAGAAATTCTAAAAATGGTCCTCATAAATTAATGTAAATAAGTTTAATTTAGATTAACAGTGATCCAAAATAGTGTTTATGCCAGTCTTGCTAACATATTTAAAGCTTTGCTTTTGAGAAAAATCATGAAGAAACACTTCTTCACAGGTAGTTCAAAGTTCTTGAAAACACACACACACACACACACACACACACACACACACACACCCCAAGATTTTAAAACACAAAATAAATACTAAATTCTAAGCTTATCCTGACACATCCTATACCCATTCCACTATTTTTAAGAAAGTGATTTGCCTTTAGTGGAAATGCACATACATGTATGGTTAAGTAGTGCTATGCTCTGAATGTTTGTGTCACCCTCTGAATTCACACACTGGACTCTTAAGTACCAAGATGATGTTATCAGGAGGTAGGGCCTTTTGGAAGGAGATTAGGTCACGTTATTTGTTCCCCTGCCCCTTCCAACATGATAGGACACAATGAGAAGGCACCATCTATGAGTGCCTGACCAGAAATTGAATCTGCCAGTGCCTTATCTTGGACTTAGCTCCCAAAACTGTGAGAAGTAAAATTCTGCTGTTATAAACTACCCAGTTTACTGTATTTTCTTACAATAGTCCAAATGAACTCCTATGAGTGGAGAATCAATATACTTATATTTTTAGTAAGTTATAACTCTCAGCTGTTTCATTTGTCATAGAGAAAGATTCTGGGTCCCAAGGGAATGTGCCTGACACCTGACAGACCCAGCACAGCAATTCTGGGAAAAGTGCCATCTCTGAGCTCCCAAACGGCCGCGATATCTGTAGACAGAATCATAAAAGCTGAAAAAAACTGAGTAGCACAAATGCTAGCTGTTCTAATACCCAGGGACAGAGGAGACTGCATTCTATTACCTCTTACTACATTCAGAAGCTTCACATCCAGTCCAAAGCAGGCTCACTTTTACTTCATCATTTACTTTGTCAGATTTAAAACCCGCCTCAACATACAGCAAAAGGATGTCCATTTTATTTTAATTATGGTGATGTTAACCAGTAGAAAATAAAACTAAACATTTATTCAAATAAATATTTGAACTTACAGTGGGGGTACTTGCATTATAGTCCCAGTAAATTTCTGTAGAATGCCTTCAATATCTTCTTGTGTTATTTTATCTGCCAAAGTGAACAACAACAAAACACAGTAAAACAACCATAGAAGTACATATGCTATTTTTTACAGTACCAACAGCTCTGAACATTCATTAAAAAAAAATTTTTTTTCCAATAAAGCATGTATTGCAGTGCATGTCCTGCGGGCCAAATTCTACCTTGTTGAGAAGAATAAATTACACTAATTATCTAAGAGAAAGAAAATTTTACATCATCATTTATTAAGACTAAATTTCCTTTGCTTCAATTTTTCTCTAATAAAAATGATCCAATCATCATATGTGCAGTTAGTGGGTTCTATGGCCTTTAGAAGACCTGAAGAAAATGCCACATTAGCTAAAGGAATGGTCCTGCAGTGAATAGTAATGGGGTGATCAGAAATGAGGCAGAAAAATAATACCCATAAATTCTTTTCTCAGTTTCTCTAGGCATGAAATATTATAAATAATTTATAGTGATACTGAAGATTAAGTATTATCCACATTTTATGTTTTACCGGATAGATTTCAAAACTATTCTGTTATGGCATAAATTTTATGCACTCACAATCAACTTTATCTCCAAGTTATACTTATCTGTCTCCCCTATCCCTTCTCTGCTGCACTTCTTTAAATGAAGATTCTCAGTAAGCCTCAAAAATAAGCCATTGTGGAGCAAGAATATACACAAGCATTTTTTAAACAATAATTTTAGAGGCTGGAGATTTAGCTCAGTGGTTTTGCTGCCTGCTGCCCAAGCACAAGGACCCGAGTTCAATCCTCGGTACCAAAAAAAACAAAACAAAGCAATCATTTTAGAAAATTTGAATCAATACTAATACATAAAGCTTTTAATATGTTAGTCATGTTTTCAATGTTTGGTACTCTTTCAAATAAAATGATACAGTATCCATAATTTTAAAAACAAAACTATGACATATAAATTCAATATTTGGGATTTTCATACTCACAGATGAGTCTTTACGCATATTTCATATTCAATAATAAACTAAATCTTAGAAACAGCCCATAACTTGTTTAGGCCACAGTCAAAGTAAAGAAATAACATGACTTTTATAATTTTGCAGTATTTTTTTTCTAGTATATGTACATTTGTTTTTATTTGAACAATATTAAACAAAAATTAATCGGTGTGCTTTGAATTACTGTTCTAACACTACCATAAGAATTGAAAGGACATAAGAAATACTGTGTCCTGATTTCAGTATCAACCCAGCAAGGCAGTTTTAACCTTAATGTGACCTTGATTCTTATAAGCCCAATACAAACAAAAGACTACAATCTAGTAGACCTACATAGCGAAAAGCTACAGAACTCAAAAGAATTTCTTCAACATCTCCCAAATCATAGATCTCAGTGGCAGTCTGTTCATACTGTTTCCCAAACAGATGTGTAGCATTATATGGGCGAAGATTTTCCCATGAAATGTTTTTACTCTACTGCAACCTTAACATATTAGGTAGCCCCTTAGTTATGTAAATCTGAGATTTTTAAATTTAGATGGCCAATTCTTCCACCATGCAGGCACTTTCTAAAAAAAATGTCATTGACAAAATTTCAGTTGTTCATAACTTGGCCAAATATTTTTAAAACAAGACTAAACAGCTTTCTTCTACTAGGCTTCTCTCCTTATTGACAATCCTGCAAAAGTGCAGTCCTTTGTCCTGCTTTAGTGACTCTTTCACTGACAGCCCCCACATAAGACGATGTGCTCTTTCTCATTATACTTCTGCAAGCTGTCTCTTTCTGACTTTACATCTCAAGCATTTAAGGTATGTGCTGTTCATCCTGCAATTAATCATATATAATATTTTCTTAATATTTAAAGGCATTATCTCACCAGTGAAATTCTGAGCTTCTCAAAGGCAAAGGCAGTTTTTCTTCTTAGATAACGCATACTATTCGGATGGCACTTAAGACATTCTTGCTGAAATTTAATTTGCTAAATAATAGAATCTCGAGGTTGAAGGGCATTTAAAAGTCACGTACACCATCATTCATCTGATGTTTGAATTGCCAGAAAGAAAGCCTACATAGCAACTTATTTTATAACAAAAGCTGAGCTTGTGATACATGAGTAAGTAGTGAAGCACACTGGCTATATCTACAATGTGATATTAGTCCAATCCCAATAATAACTGTCTGTAAGAATAATGTCTCTACCTCCAAAGGAGTTAAAAAGAAATGTAGAATAAAATCTCCACAGCAAGAATAACCAGTAACTAGCCAAAAGAAGTATATTTGGTAAAAGAAGATAGGTGTGACACAAATGTTGTAGAAACTAGATAATTATGCTTTGTTTAGTAAATTAATAAGACGTCAGTATGACAGCATTCATTTGAAATTAATTTTAAAGCCATTCTCATAAAATTAATATTTGCAAATCATTATTTGCTTAAAATGTATTGATTCTTCCAGTGAAATTACAACATAATCACCTGGGACTCAACTGAACTATGGAGATAAAAACAGTATGATGGAATCAGAAACAATATGCAGCTATAATACAGTAACTATCACTGAAGAAGTCTAGCCACCATAAGTAGCTGTTAAAACTGCAAAATACACTGCACATCCCATTTTAGACACTGGACAAGAGGAAGCAAGGACTGAGAAAAGAGAAACAAAGAAGGTAATTGTTTTCTTACCTGTCGGGGGAAAAGGGAAATTCTAAACAAAGCAAAATGATCTGATTGAACAGAGATCAGAATTTGGGGAGCAGATACAGACAGATTTGGAGGAAGTTACACAGATAGAGATGTTTATAGGGGTTTCCTGAGGTCTAATTCTAAACTGCACATACATACAGTGAGTCTGTACACAATTAAATACCTTCTACCAAAGCTCTTCTAAAGGTGGGAGATGTTTGAATTTCAATGATGCATAATGAAGAAACTTTGCTGAACAATATTATCAACAGAGACCTAGAAAAGCTACACCTTGACAGTAGGCCTTATCTAGACCAAATATATGTATGTTTGAAAAAGAGATAGGTCTGATACAAGTGTTTTAGAACTTTAGACACTTTTAGTCAAATATTTTAGATGCAGCCTATCAATCCACATGTACAAAAGCAACTAGAATAAGTTTAACAAGGTTGATAAACACAAGATCAATATATAAAAATCAGTTCCACTTCTATATACTAACAATAAACAATTTAATGAAATTAAAATGTGAAATTAAAATGACATTAAACTGTAGAAAATTCCATTTATAAAAGCATCAAAATATGAAGCACTCAGCAATTTCACACACACAAAACATATATAAATCTGCACACACGTCTGTAGTACCAGCACTTGGGAGGCTGAGACAGGATTAAGGGTTCAAAGTCAGCCTTGACTACATAGCAAGATCCTGTCTCAAAAACAAAGGAAAAAAAAATCTACACACACAACACTAAATATATGGCTGCAAAAAATCAAAAATTTAAAATCATAGAGAGACATATCTTGTTTTATGGGGTTGGAAGATTCAATATTATTCTCAGTTCTCTCCAAATTGATCTGCAGAATAAACTAAATTTCAAAAATCCCAGATGACTATGTGAATGCATATATATATGTATATGTATACAAACTGACAAAGTTAATCCATATGAAAATGCAAAGGACTTCAAAGAGCACAAACAACTATGAAAAATAACAAGTTGGAAAGCTAACACTCCTTTGATTTCCAGACTTATTATAGAGCTGTGATAAAACAGTGTGATACTAGCATAAAAACAGCCAAATAGATCAAATAGAATAGGGTCTAGAAATAAAGGTGTGCATGTATGGACAACTGGTTTTGACAAGAGATTCCAAGACATTTAGAAAAAGGATAGTCTTTTTAAAAACAGTGATAAAATAATTTAATACTGTGGTGGTTAAGTGATTAATTGTCAACTTGAGCAGAATCTTGAGATGCATGGTTCTGGGCATGGAAGACCCACTTTAGGGACGATTGTTGTTGGAAAGGTACAAAGAGGAGAATGGGAGGCAAGGATTTCAGTGGATTTTCCTCGGAAGAGCTTCAGTGCCGCTGATTTTCCTCACAGGAGCTGCTCTCTTTGCAGGAGCTCCATTATTCGCCCTTGCCAAGGATGGCTGCTATTCTCTTCCGAGGAGCTCTGGTCTTCCCTTTCACCTTGGGTGTAGTCTGTTGGCTTTCAGCAGATTCTTTAGCAACTAGCGCCGACCCTTCGACCTCCCTGTGCAGACCCTTCGGCCACCTGATGTGGATTCGTAGGGGACATTGCTGTGGGCTCCAGGCCCTTGGCTGGATCCTTCAGATCTCTAGCGCACAGACAGACCTTTTGCACTCTTCTTCATTTGACTCTGTGGGTGGCCACTGTAGGCCAATCTTGTAAATTTCTGTGTCATGCATTAAATCGTACTCAGAGCACATGCAGTCTTTTGAGGGGCCTTGCTCCAGCCCTGAAAGCTCTTGTAAGCACTGACTAATACAAATATACATTAAAAAAATAATAAATAACTCAGATCCATACCTGAGATCATATTAAAAAATTAACTCAAAAGAGATAACACAGGGGCATATGGTAGTGGGACATCATGGTCAACCCTGCTTGTGGGTGATTTAGGAAAAGTTATTTGCTCTATCTACTCTTGTAACTGTTCTCTAAGTCTGTTATTTCAAAGTAAAAAGAAAGATTGTAAGGGAATATTATGAACAACTTTAAGCCAATTACATTTGACATTTTAGATGAAATAAGATAAACTCCTAGGAAAAATTATCAAGAATAATACAAAAAATAAAAAAGATATCTGATAGCTAGCTTAAAAACTTCCTTAATAAAGAAAATTCTAGATGAGAAGTCTATCCATAAATTCTATCAAACATTAGAAAGAGAAATAAGACACAAATTTTTTCAAAGAATAGGAAAAAATGATAACACTCCCTATTATAGATTATATCTACATGTGCCCCCAAAGCCTCAGGCACTCATAGGTGGAGCTTTTTGGAGGTAGCTGGATTTAGGGTGTGTGAATATGGGTTATGGGTGTGATAACTGGAAGTCCACTCATAGGATTAGTATGGTTCTCGTTGTAGCTGGATGAATTTACTGAAGATAGAAGACCCAACTTGGGTGTGAGTGGCAATAGGCATGTAGCCTGAATGGAATAAAAAGGGAAAGAGAAGCTCACTGCTGTTGCTTCCTGATTCCTGTCTGCCATGTCACGGACTGTTTCTGCTCTGCAACACCCCTCTGCCATGCTGCCCTGCTTTGGAGTCAGCTGACTACGGACGGAAACCTCAACAAAGTGTGAGCTAAAATAAGCCTTTCCTTTAACTTGTGGGTATCAGGTATTTTGTCCCAGCAACGAGAAAGTAACTAAGACACTCTGCAACCATTGTATGAAGTTAGTATAAGTTTGATATCAAAACCAGTCAATGATATTAAGAGAAAGGAAAAATAAATACAGGATAACCTCACTCATAAACATATATGGAAAAATTCTAAACTAAATATTAGCAAACCCAATCCAATAATTTACATAAAGGATAGCACATCACAACCAAGCTGGATCTATTCCAGAAATGTAAAGTTAGTTAAGATTTGAATAAGTAGAAAAAAATCAATAAATTCAAAAAAATTTTTGATAAAATTCAACATGTGCTTATGATTCAAAAACAAACAAAATCTCAGCAGATTAGGAATAGAAGATAACTTCTGTAGTTTGAGATAAGGAAGCTAAGAAAATCTATAGCAAAAAAATCTTTAAGAAATAAGATAGGGAGATTTGTTCTTCCAGATATCAAGACTCAGTCTAAAACTACAGCAGTTAAGACAGTTTGGTATTAAGGCTAGGACAGTCAAACTGACTGACATAAAACAGATTCTAAACAAATATATACCTGAATGGAGCTTGGTCTGCGACAAAGGAGGTCATGCAGAATAGTAGGGAAAATTGCAAGGCCAACTGGCTATCCACAGAGGAGAGAAGGATGGATGTAAAAAAGCAAAGCAACTTAACAGAGAAAGGAAAGAAAAAAAGCAGACAAGCAATCTGAAGAGACAACACACAAAAGATGATAACTAATGAGCCAAAAAAACATGACAAAGTGCTGAATCTCATTAGCAATCAAATTAAAACCATAATTAAATACCAGTACACACTCACCAGAATAGCCAAAATTAAAAACAATATCAATATGATATGTTGCTAAGGATGTAGAGCCATTCCAACACTGTTAGCAGAAAAATAAAATTATGCAACCACTTTGGAAAATCATTTCACAATTTCCAGTACAATTAAATATACATCTATCCTATGGCACTGAAACACCACATGGGTATAAACCCAACAGAAATGAGAACATGTGCCTACATAGGTACAAAATATATATAGCAGTTTTATTCATAAAATCTTAAACTGGGAACAACCCAAATTTCTATCAACAGAAGAAAGCTTGGGATATAACACTATGGATAAATCTCAAAAATACATGCAGAAGAATCCAGACCGGAAAAGCATACGTAACTGTTTAAGAACCCTCACCATACTTTTAGAAGTTAGAACAGAAGTTATCTTTGGAAAAGAAGGAAGGGAAAATGACTCAGATGTGGTATAAGAGAAATCTCTAGGAATCTTCTATTTCTTGATTAGGGCAGTAACCTTGTGATAATTCATTGAGCCATAAATTTATCTGTTATTTACTTTCCTTGTGTAATACTTCATAACAAAAAAGTTTCAGCACAAACAAATGGCTCCATAAGAAAACTGATAGCCAGCTACACCCTAGCCCTATTTACAGTATGTACTCTATTTGTTTGAACCACAATTTGAGAACCAATCAACTCTTCAGCTTTCTGCCCCACGAGCCAAACCGCACAGACTGATGGGGACATTTCCATTAGATATACCATCTCCCAGGACAATTTGAAAAGACTTTGATAACATCATATCTCAGCATTTCTGTTTAGAATAAACAATTAGCATGAGATACGCTTCACTTTTATGTTGTTTGCCTCACAATAAGCCACAAGAGAGGTAGAAAAAACTATCTCGATAGCAGAAGTTAGGCCTTCCCAGACACTTGGCCCACTTGTAGCCTGGGGGGCCATGGCTCTCATGTCCTGAGCTCAAAGGAGCACAATGAAGCCCTGTGTCCTCAGACACCTGAGACAGTACCAGAGACTTAACACCTGGATGTGAATAAGAAAAGAACAGCAGAAAGTAAGAAGTCTTCTACTCTGAGAATTCCTCTGTGGCCTGCCTTACTTATCCACATACTGTTTTATTCTATATGCCACATACACCAGGAATGCTGGAAGGACCAAAAGAGACATGGTTTCAGCCCCACAGCTTAATAAATTAACACACAAAGATTATCTGTGAATAGTAACAAATGCTATGAATAATTGAGGATGCTGTGACAGGGAATAAAAGGAAGGGTTCTGTTTCTAAGATTTGAACTTGGAGCCTACAAATCCAACGACTCCTTTTTCTTATTCCTCTAGCTTTCAGTCACCTGGTACGATTGCTAAAAATAATATTTGTCAAGCTGGGACACAATAATTTAAGAATATTCAGTTGCCACTGACTGCTGATTCCTTCTCTACCTAAATGTCAGTCGTTCTCCAAGGGTCAATTAAGAACTGCATTTGTGTTGTTACAATGAGTGGGCGAGGCGGTGGCACCAGTGGTCTTTAATGAGTGGGGGCCTGTCAGGCTCGATATCCTGCTGTACAACAATCAGAAACACAAGGAGGAACTGTCCTGGCTACTGCCTGACCTCTGGAAGTCTGCCAGACAGTCATGTAGAAGAGAAGCCTGTTTACAATTACCTGAGGCTTGAATTTAATTCTATTTTACATTTAAACACAGAGTATTTTTGGTCCAGTTTCATATATACTGAATTTCCTAGTACGGAGATATTTATATACTTATCTCAGTCCGGACTTGCACTGTGGCATGCATAGTAATTGATGTGTAAGTGTAAACATCTGATTACTTCATGAAGACTTTTAGTGTAGCAATGCTTGTACATTTACCTATCAGCACACCTATTCATTATAAATTACCTCTATTCTTTACATTTTATTTACTGTATTATATTGACTTTAAAAAATATATGTATGTAATGTAGTGTATTTCTGAATTTTATTTTAAGATAGTAATAAAAGCATACAAAATGTCACAGGTCTCAGAATTAGTTCTCTGAGCATTGAGAACCTAGGCCAGAATTCTCCACTAGACAGTAAGTTCTTAAAGAGTACGAAGCTAGGTCTTACTTTCATTTATCTTCCCCTTGCCTCCTATGACAGCCGATTCAATAGTCAGTGAATATATGATGATTTATTGAAAGCACAGAGAAAAATCCTGCCAATTTGCAGAACTGCCTGAGCTCTCATTTTTCTGAGACTACCAACACTATTCCTGTATGAAGCTCTCTTGTACAGGGCCTGAAGAAAGTTACTTAGTTTCTTTATGATTTATTATAACATTATAATAAGATTATTTTAATAAACTGGGCTTTCTTTAAGTAAATAAAATTACAAATTATCCAATACAGAGTGGAGTTATTTAAATTCACAAATGCATAAGGCTAGTATTAATGCTTAAGTATTTCGGTCAGCCTGAATACTCTTCTTGCATTTCTTACTCCATGAATTACAGCACTGTGTAATCAGTTTTAAAACCTAAAAAAACCTAGGTTATGGCTGACAACTCCTCATTATTCCCATCCATTCATCAACACTCAACAAATCTCACCACCTTTACTTACTAACCTCTATTCTAACCTGAAAATGTCTGTCTCCACCCACCCCCACCTTGGTCCAAGTTACTACCACCTCTGCCGAGACTACAAGAGCCTCATGACTTATCTACGAGAACCCAAGTGCCATTCTATTCCAGTCAGTCCTCACAGTAACACTGTAACATTATCATCATTTTGGACAGGAAGAAACTGAAACACAGAGATTAAGTAATTTTTAAGGTTATAAAGCTAGAAAAGGGCAGAGCTAGAGATTAAACCTAGGTTAGACTAGTCCTCTTTACACATCATGGAGCTCTAACCCATCCTAAACTATACTATCCTATGACCATTACCCTGAATGTCAGTCTCTCCTCTTATTTACACTTGGCAAATGGAGATAAAGATATACGAGCCTGAATTACATACATATTGCCACTATATGTTAGTATACTCTGGAAATCTCTTCTTAGTGCCTTATGCCCCTTAAATCTTAAAAGCCTTCTGGTTGAAGGTTATAGTTAGGTTTCAATTAAATAAGGGTCTGCTATTATTTGCTAGTGCTATTAATAATTTCAAGGATAATTCAACACCCATTGTTAAAAAGACTTAGAAACAGCCTGGGGATGTAGCTCAGTGGTTCTGCTGCCTGCCTGGCAAATGTAAGGTCCCAAGTTTGATCCCCAGTACAAAAAAAAAAAAAAGACTTAGAAACAGTGATCTTTTCCTTATGTTGCTTGACTAATTGGGCAAGATACTAAGCTACACATAAATGTTAACAGTATAAGTGAAGCTATTATGAACAAGAAAAAGGTCTAACTCATTACAGGGGCAATTAGTAATATATAATAAGGATAACTGACCTAAAAACATAGGGAAGCCAGATGCTAAACTCCCTATGGCCAAATGAAGAACAGATAACATTAAGCATGGGGGAAAATGCCTAACAAATAATTCACAATTGGTGACATAATAATGTAGGTTAACTGACCGACTATTTATAATGGCTGCATTATAAATAGCAGCAGCACTGTGAGAGTTGCTAGGAGACCAATTATTTATCTATCCTTTCTTAAAGCAAGCAAAGAAGGAATGGCAGAAAAATTAAGGTAGGCCTTAGTGAGTTATGCTCTACTTCAGAAAATTAGCTTTCCCTCTGTCATATCTTTTTACTCCAAAAGCACGGGAACATGACAAGCTTTCAAGGACTAAACTTGGTATATTTATTTCAACAGCTGAAGAGTAATTATTTTCAAAAGGCAAGACAGGTAAAATCTAGCAAGATAGTATTTCTACTTTCTCATTTACTAGGGAAAAATACTTTAAAACCTAGCTACAAATGTTTTTGGTAAGGACAAATAAATCTGAACACTATAAAACTTCATTATAGAAAAATATTATAAAAAGTGTTTATGCATAAACTTACACCAATAACAATGTGATAATTTCCAATTTTCTTAACCTAAAGAAATATACTAAAAACTAAAATCACTGGAAATACCAAGTAAGAGTTTTATTTTTAAGTCATGCCTTCACAGAAACTTTTGGCAAATGTTAGAAAGAACTGCGTTAGATGAATTTCATACCATAGGGTTTCTCTTCTGTCACTTTCCCTGTAGAATCTTGTGTGTCGGTGGCTTTCCCCAGTTCTCCAATGGCAATATACCTCTAGAGAAAGGAAACAAACAAAAATAGTCCATGAGTTAACAAAAAACTGTTACACATGCCTTACGTTTAAACAGAATTATACTAATACTACCAACCTGATACAAAAGGAAGGCAAAAGTTACACAGTAAAACTGTTGTGTTGATTTGTTTGTTTCTGATCAATAGGAAGCATGTGTGTAAATTGAACAATTCACATACTGCCCACACTGGTCAACATGAGAAACAAAAACCTGATTTTATTGATAACTGTAGTTTGTAAACATATTGGGTTTCATTGGTTTTTTTTGTTTTGGTACTGGGGATCGAACTCAGGACCTTGTGCTTGCGAGGCAGGTGGTGGCACTACTGAGCTAAATCCTTGGTCCTATAAACATTGTCATTGCAAACAAATTTTTAAAACCACTTCTGTATGGGGAAGTTTGTTTCTTAAGAAAAATTTTAAATCCGTATCCACAAGTTCTGCACCCATAAATCCAACCAACTAGCTACAAGATTAAAAGTGTTCCCCAAAATTGCATCTGTGCTGAATACATGCACGCTTCTTTTCTTGTCATTGTTTCCTAAACAAAATAGTATAACAACTATTTACACAGCACATACAATGTAGTTGGTATTGTAAGTAATCTAGAGATGACTTAAAGTACACTATATAGGAGGATATATTTAAGTTATATCCAAATACTATGCCATTTTCTATAAGGGACTTGAGGATTTGTGGATTCTGGTGTCCGTGGAGGCTTTGGAACCAATCCTCCACATACACCAGAGACAACTGTATGCCTATGAGTAGAGAGATAAGATCAGTCTTAGTAACTAATCATACATTTAAGCAAGAGCTAAATGTGTAGAAAATGTGCAAAACAAATACAGCAGAAGTAGCACACTTAACTATTACACATGTTTTCTCAATAAAGAGAAATTAGCCAGGCGTGGTAGCATAAGCCTGCAATCCCAGTGCTCCAGAGGCTGAGTCAGGAGGACTGTCATGAGATCGAGACCAGTGTGGACTACATAGTGAGGTCAAGCCCAGCATGAACTACATAGCAAGACCCTGTCTCAAAAAGAGAGAAAGTGACATTAAAGCTTTCCAAAACGAAAGTCACTTTTCAGAAATGACTATTATCTACAAATGACGAATTAGATCACTCTTAGGTAAGAGGACTATCTTCTCACCTGAGGGAACACTGATAGGCATTCTTTTTTTTTTTTTTTTGGTACCAGAGATCAAACTCGGGTCCTTTTGCTTGTGGGGCAGGTGGTGGAACCACTGAGCTAAATCCCCGGCCCTGACAGGCATTCTTTAAATACTCACTTTTGGTCAAATTCTAGTTTCATTTGAAGCATCACATAAAGAAATAATAAAAGCATATGGACTATTATTTCCCACTAAAAATAATCTGTATTTATATGAGCAGTTTTTAAAAAGAAAGCTCAATGTAATTTTCAGAAATGTAAATTTATTAATGACAATGATATTTAAGCTAATGAAGGGACCAGAGACAATAATCAGAAAAATATTAAAAATTTTAAATCCCATAAACATGCAGACATTTACAGTAGCCTGAGGCCTTTGATAAAATCACCTTTATTTTACATACTCAGGTTATTTTAAAAAAACCAGATACAATATAGGAGGGAATGTCCAATGTATAAGAAGTAAATTTTTAAAAATTTCATCAAGATCAATAAAAATTAGTTTCTTGTTGCTGAACATTCTGTCTCATCATCTATAATGCCCTACTCCTGTTCCCACTCAAACTCAAACTGGCTGAGTCTGACTCTGGCTCTACACTAGAAGGGTAGAGGTGGTTAAGTTAATCCTAACTGTTCCAGCATCAGTTCCTTGCATTAAAATGAGGAAATTAATAGTGACTCAGGAGAAGAGGCAAAGAGTTTAGAAGACTATCTGGGTCTGGTAAACAATGGATACTGATACATTATCATTATTATATCAAATGAAGATAAGGATAAGGGGAAGTTTGGGAGGGGGGAGGAAGACAAGAACAAGAAGAAGGGAGTGGAGAGAGGAGGAGGAAGAACAGAAGGCAGAAAAGGATGAGGAGGAAGAGGAGGAAAAGGAGCAAGAGGAGCAGAATAATTGATAGTAACAGTAATTAGAGTGACTCACTCATCTGGTTAGAGTTGCCATAAGAAACAGTAAAACAAAAAATTGCTCTCTATGATTTTCTTCCCCTTAAGAGTCTATCTACCTATACAAGAAAAAAGTGCAATCCTGTATACTGTCCCTTGAATGCATCTGCACTGTTCTGCTACATAACAACAAATCTGAACTAGGCGTCTTAACAAGCCTGCCAAGTACCCAGTGGACTTTGGTTGTCTGTGCCTTGGCACATGCTACTTCTCATAGCTATAAGCCCCCTTCTTTTCTACGAGTCAAACTGAGACAGGAGATTAGGGCAGGACAAAGCTGGCTGGCTAAGGAGGCATGACATGTCAATTTCAAGATCCCAAACACAGAGCTCCCCCACTGCCATCCCAGGCTCCTAGGGCAGAGAAGGTGAGCCGGTCCCAGCACCAGGAAGGAAGATCCCCACCTCCATCCCAGGCTCCTAGGGCAGAGAAGCTCAGCTGGTCCCAGCACCCAGAAGGAGGCTCCCCTGCTGTCATCCCAGGCTCCTAGGGCAGAGAAGCTCAGCAGGTCCCAGCACCCAGAAGGAAGTTCCCCCGCTGTCATCCCAGGCTCCTAGGGCAGAGAAGCTCAGCAGGTCCCAGCACCCAGAAGGAAGTTCCCCCGCTGTCATCCCATGCTCCTAGGGCAGAGAAGGTGAGCCGCGTGGGCGCCAGAAGCACCACCCCCCTGGAAATGAGAAAATACATAAACAAGCCTCAAAAACAGACTTCCAGATCACCTACAGGAACCCCAAAGGGAAACGAGATGGAACAATCTGATACTCAACCACCTGGACTCTCTGAACTGGCAACAAAAGAGGATCTGGGAAAAATGAAATAAGAAATAATTACTCACATAACAGCAAACATTTTGCTCATGGTGCAAGACATGATTAATAAATCTAGAGAGGACACAGTTAAAAAAATAGAGGATCTGAGGAACATGATGGAATCCCAACATAGGAAACAAATGAAATCCATAAAACAGATACAAACAGATTTCCAAGAAATTAAAACTCCATCGAAAGTCTGCATAGCAGAATGAACCAATGTGAGGATAGACTTTCACATATAGAAGATAAGATTGCAATTAGTGACCAGGAAAAGGAAAATTGCTTTAAAATTGTAAGGGAACATGAGAAAGCAATCCAGCAGCTGCTACACGATGCAAAGAAGAATAACATAAGACTGATTGGAGTCAATGAAGAAAGAGGAGAGAGTGCAGATGACATAAAGAAACTGTTCACAGAAGTGATGGCAGAAAACTTCCCAAGGAGGGGAAAAGAACTTGACATACAGATAAGTGAGGCATATAGGACTCCAGCTAGCCTTAATCAAAAAAAATCTACATATAGGCATATAATAGTTAGGATTCCAGAAATCCGACAGAAGAGCAAAATTCTACAAGCAGTTAGAGAAAAGAAACAAATCACATACAAAGGAAAGCCCATCAGAATCACAGCACACTTCTCAATGCAAACTCTCAAGGCAAGAAGAGCTTGGAGTGATGTATTTCAAGCCCTCAAGGAAAACAGCCTTCAACCCAGATTGATGTACCCTGCAAAATTATCTTTCAAAATTGATGGAGAAATAAGATACTTTCATGATAAAGAGCACCTTAGGAACTTCATGAATACCAAACCGGCACTCCAAAAAATTTTAGACAATACCCTGGGAAAAGGCAATGAGGATCACAACCCCAGGAAACCCAGCAGAATGAATCCATTGGGCGTGACAAATTAAATGCAAAGGGGGAGAATCCAACAAAAAGAAAAAGTCATGACAAGGCTTGTAAAACTTTTAACTTCATCTCCCTAATGAGTGTAAAATTCAATCTTGTTATTGTACTGATTCATATTTTTCTGATTCTAGAGTTGCACACCATTCCTTGTGCTATACTGGCTATTTATCATCTTCTTATGCCCACATTTTAATTGGGTTGTCTATTAATGAGCTCTAAGAGTTCTTTATATATTCTGGTCATAGTTTATATGCATTGTAAATATGGTCTGTTTAAGGACTACTTTTCATTTTAATGATGTCATTTAAAGTTCTACATTTTGATGGAATCTCATTTATCAGTTTTTTTCTTTTATACATCATGTCTTTTGTATCCTAGGTAGTTCTTGCCTATCCTGAATTCATAAATATTTTCCCTTATAATTTCTTCTTAAAGTTTTATACTTTTAGGCTTTCTTATTTAGGTTCATAGATCCCTTCAAGTTATTTTCATGTATGGGAAAAAAGGGTTGAGGTTAATTTTTTATATACGGATACCAGGTGTTCTAGTGCCATTTGCTGAAAACACTATCTCTTCCTCAGCTCTTTAATTGAGTTTATATTCTATAAAATGCTAATGTTAAATAATCTTTCAAAACTCAGTGGACCATATATGTGTGGTTCTATTTCTAGATTCTCTGTTTTATTCCAATGATCTATATGTCTTTCCTTACACCAACACTGCCTTGATTACTGTAGCTTTAGAAGAAGTCTTAAAATTTGGTCCTAAACGTCTTCCAACAGTTTTTGGTTTTGTTTTTAACTTTTCTAGGTCCTTTGTACTCCTACATAACTTTTAAATTTCAATATCCAATTCTTCATTTATAGCATGTATACACAGACCTGAATTTTTAGATATACCTTGTGTTTTCTAATCCTGCTAAATTCAAGTACAAGTTCTAGGGGCTCCTAGAGATTTCTTAGTATTTTCTCTGTAGATGATCATTTCATCTACATATAAAGATTTTGCTTCTGCCGTGCCAATCCTATCCTAGTTGTGTCATTTTATTGCCAGACTATTTTGGTGGGGACTAGGTTTCAAAGTTTAATGGACAGATAAAGAGTAAGCATATCTGCCCTTGTTCCTCACCTTGAGGAGAAAGCATTGTATCTTCTCCATTTATATAAGGCATTCTTGCTGGAAGTATGGAGTACATGTATTTAATCTGTTGAGAAGTTTCTGTTCTACTTCTAGTCTCCTGATAGCTTTTACCATGAACAGCTGTAGAATTTAGTCCAGTACTTTTTCTCCAACTAGTGACAGGATCATATGGCTTTTTCCTTTCCTCTGTTTAAATGATGACTTTTGGGGGTGGATCCTCCAATGCTGAACCAACACTGCCATCCCTATAACAAAACCACTTTCTACATACTGCCAGATCTGACTTCCAATAGTTTGTTTTGTTAAACAAATTTCTATCTATGTTCATACTTTTTTCTTCTATTATCTTTATCCAGTTTTAGGATTAGCACAATGTTGAGTTCCTAAAATGAGGGGAGAAGTGTTCCTTTTTTTTTTCTGCTTTAATTGTTTGATATAATTTATCAGTTAAAATGTTTATGAGCCTGCTTTTGTCATGTAGGTAGGTTTTCAAGCTAGGAATATACTTTCTTTAATAGGTGCTATTCAAAGTTTATATTTCCTCCAGAGTTAGTTTCATTAATTTGTCTTCCAAGGTACTTCTTAGAAGTTGTCAAATTTATTTCAAAAAAGATTTTTGTAATATGCTTTCTATATCCTTTTAAATTCTGTAAAATCTGTGGTAATGTCTCCTAGATCTTAATATTGTAATTTTAAAAATGTATAACTGATATTGTGTAACAGGAAGAAAAGGTCTAAAAGAGCAGGGGAATTGGGAGGGGTAGGGGAAAGGAAAAAAGGGAAAGGAAAAAATATGAGAAGAGGAAAAAAAATGGAAACAAGGTCTTTGCAAATAGGGAAGGGAGGGCAAGGGAAGGGGAAAAAAAAATAAGAACCAAGAGACTCATGTAATGGTACAAGATCCCAATGATGAATGTAAGTGTATTTTATACTGAAATTGTACCAATAAAGTTAATGGGAAAAAAAAAGATCCCAAACACGGGCACAGAACAGTTCCCACAGCCCTGCATGTGGACTTCTCGAGAGAACTCCTGCAGCTTTTCCATAGGATGGCCTAGTCCTGACACGGGCCTGAGGCATGGGATCCCAGCACTGCCTCTCTGGACCTGTATGTAGGAGTTCTCACAGGCTTCCTCAAGATCTGGACAGTATAAGAGAACACAACACCAAGAGCTTGCTGTCACGGCTTTCTTCATGACAGTCTGTCACACTTTCTCCCGGGTGTTCTTTTATCTTGCTTTTTCCTCTTTTACTTGGCCCAAGCTTGCTCCGCAGAGCCAGTTTTTCTCTCATTCTTCACTTCTGCTTTTTCAAATAAACTTTGCATCTGCTTTTTCCTTATTTCATTCAATTCTTTGTTCAAGAAGAGAAGAACCTGGAAACTAACTCCAAAAGGACAGGCAAGCAACCCAGAACCTGGTAACATTTAACTGGCAAGCCACTTTTAGAAGGAGCTATCCAATAACATTTTGGCATAGCCATCCAGGAGAATCAAAACCCAGGAGATTCCAATAATAAAACCATCTTCGCCTTTCAAAGCCACCCTGTACTATAATCCTAGCACTCAGGAGGCTGAGGAAGGAGGATCACCATGAGTTTGAGGCCAGCCTGGGCTGCACAGTGAGTTCAAAACCAGCCTGGACTACATAGTGAGACCCTGTCTCAACACCCCCGCCCCCCAGAAAAGCCACCCTGTAAAACCCACCCCAACTCCTAATCACCCATTCCCCAAACACTGCCAAGAGTAGATAGATGCTCAAGACAAATTTCATACCTAGAAAGAATTAAGGGCTGTATCAAATCCACAAATTCCACTATGTTTCTTAAGGACTATGAATGTACAAAGAATTCTTCTAGGTACTTCTAGGTACTTAGGAGACACACATAAGACACACAGATATAAACTAGAAGTGCATTTAGGCGTCCAGGAGGTTACAATGTAAGGGGATGAGATAACAATAAAACAACTCCCACAGAGGGGAATGAGCAGAATGATGATAATAGACATAAGGGCAGTCACCAGCAGTTCATCTTACCGAATTCTCATAACATACTGTTTCACACATAACTACCCATATGTGACTACGTTTTCCAAGTATAACTTATATATTGATTCTTACATTCTCAAATTACCAGGATTTTGCATTATTGTTCTATTGTATTCCTTACTAGATAGAAACATGGTAGCAGTTTAATAAAAGTTTCTTGATAGAATTATAAAGACACTGGAGCAGTTTCTATGCATAAAAGTCTTCACATTTCACCCTAATTTTGGACACCGAGATTGTATCTGCCAACTCTCAAATCACTCCAGGTTCCACAGCTATTGTGTATTTGGCTACATCTTGGATTATTTTGGAGGGAGCTAATATGTAAAGCATCAGCTCTCAAGCATTTTGGTTTCAGAACCCCTATACACACTTAAAACTTACTGAGAAATCATGGCATGGATTTTTAAAAGAATACAGTGTACCAGTCAATATTTACTATATTAGAAATTAAAACTGAAAGATATTTAAAACATTAATATGTACACATTCCATCACCCATCACAGCAATGATGTCACTGCACATTTGGTATCCTCTGAAAAACTTCACTATACATCTGTGAAGTTTAAAGTAAAAAAAGGCAAAACTACAGAAATACTAGTTTTGACTCCAGTGATCCCTCCACCACCACCAAAGAGCCTCAAGACCTTGTGAATCAACGATTCTCTAAATCATAGCTGTTTTCTAGTTTTACCCTGTCCTGGCATCTAATAATTAACCATCAATTATATTCAGTTATCTACAAACTACTTAGAAAAACCTGCCCCAGACAGGTTATCCTCCAGCTAAAACAAAGCTTCACCATCAAAAAGATATGATATAGAAGAAAAAAGAAATGAAGCTGTACACATATAGCCACATCATTTTTATCCCATGGGCCCTAAAGTATTTTTTTTCACTGGCTTAAATTACAGAGAGATTTTAGAGTTGTTTATTCTCCAGGATGTATACCTCAGAATTTTGAATTCTATTACTATATTCATTGCAACATAATTACACTATAATAAAACTGTAGACCTACAGACTATTCCATTGAGTGTGTGTTCTTTAGGACTTATGGTTTCTCACTAATACTACTCTACTCTGTACTCACCTTCAAACTCCCTAAGTCCCACAGCAGATATTACTAGACATCTCTACAACCAAATCAGCTTCTGTAACCTTTAGGAGAAAGGAAAATGTTTATATTACAGGAAGTGTGTGCAGTAATTTCTATCTCAAATAAGCAACTGTTTTGTCTGATGCTTGATTCTAAAACTTTGTGACTCAAATTTTCACAAGTAAAAAGAAGCATATTATTTAGATGAGGATACTTTTTAAAGACCTACTAAACCCCTTGAATGTCTTCATTAAGAAGAAATATCTTTTGGGCCGGGGATTTAGTTCAGTTGCACTGTGCCTGCCCTGCAAATGCAAGGTCCTAAGATCGATCCCCGGTACCAAAAAAAAGAAGAAGAAATACTCTTTATGGTTCCTAAGTATAAGGCCTGCAAAGTTTTCAATATAGCTCTTATGAAATATGTGGCCAATAACAGAGAATAAAGAAAAGGTACAAATTGGACTAGCGTCTGGAGAAGACTGATTAGAATGCTGAAATTTTCATGAGTTTCACAGGAGCATTATTTGAGTCACACTTCAGAGGCCTCGGGACCAGTTCACCTAAAAAAATGCTATAATGTTCTTAGGGAAACTTTCTGTTCTTTGAACACATTCGTGGTAGAAATTTTTATATACCCCAACAATAATACTTGTTCATCTGTTGGTGGTGATAATAAATCTGCTTTCTAAGGAAATTCTGCCTTTGCCTGCAGGTACCACTACGGCTTTCTTCCATATATGGGGGTAGCCTATACGGGGACAATGCTAATTAGATTCAAGTTTTCATAAAAGTACATCAACTCTTATATCTATTTATCTGATTTCTAAAACATCTATAAAGTAACCAACTTTAATCATCAATATACGAAAACTAATAAAGCTAGCACTCCAACACCTCATCAAAGACTGTTACTTCAAAGTACAACATCTGCTATCCAGCTTTGGCTGACTATTAGACTCAAAGAAAGTATAATTTAGGGAAGATGTAGAAAGACTTGCCTTCTGTTAGATAATCTATACCCTGTACTTAGGCCAAGTTAGGCCAACGGTACATTAGCCTAACTTCTCAGAATCATTTTATCTAAATTACATCTTATGTAGATCTACATCTGCTGGAAAACATTTTTGCGAACCATCACCTGTTATTCAATGTCCCGTATTGTAAGCAATTTCTTTCTGATTTTATGCCCAGAGAAACTGCCTCTCCCTTAAAGACCTGGCAGGCTTATCCTGAATAGTATAAGAAATACAGTTACCAAGACAATGATGCATATGTTTCAACTGTGAAAAACCCAAGAACTTGGTTTCTGTAACAAGATACACCTGGGTTATTCTATTTATGTTACAGCCATCTGAGGATCCCTCATTTCACCATATGACATTTAGCTTTCCTAGGAGAAGAGCAAAATGGTTTGTAACAATATTTAAACCAGAGCCAGTGATGTATTTATATTTTCAGTCATCATATTTGTGAAAATATGCCTGGAATTCACAAGTTGTTTCAACAACATAGAGTATGTTGTATATGCTTGTGGTTTGGATTGGGGGTGGTGAATAACACATATTTCAATGAATTAGACAGATTTTGTGTTGGGGAAAAAAAAAACTAACCAAATTTCTTAATGTAAACATATCTTTAGTTATTAATATAAAAGTGACTTGATTATTGTAAAGATTTTAGAAAATACCAAATAATGTGAACAAGAAAATAAAACCATCCATTTTCCCCTATTGCATAACCATAGTTTATATTTTGGAGTTAAGAAACAAGTATTAAGCAACTGGCAAAACTTGTACCAGAAACAGATTATAAACTCTGTGTGTTGGCATTCAGCTCAATGTATAAATTTTGGGGGAAACAGTCAAATGCTTCCATTCTAACACAATTTTTGTATTCTGTGATTCTTTTCAACACTAATATTTTGAAGATAACAAACCAGACACAGTGAAATTCTTCATTTATCTAAGGCACTAAGTTCCCTTCCAACAGAAAGGCATAGGTTTTCAGGCCCTTTGGGATTTTAAAACTAGGGATTTTAATTTGAGAAAAACTTAGACTACTGCCACTCAAACTGTGACCCTTGGGGTCAGTAACCATTAATCCGACAGGCTCA
Organism: Heterocephalus glaber; assembly: GCF_053883595.1. Taxonomy (NCBI): domain Eukaryota; kingdom Metazoa; phylum Chordata; class Mammalia; order Rodentia; family Bathyergidae; genus Heterocephalus; species Heterocephalus glaber. The sequence goes on from NW_028258320.1 coordinate 69,312,601, forward strand.
GAAAATGAGGGTGTCCAGAATTTACTTAGCAATTGCACATTGCCTAACATTTTAATTATATTTTACAAGCAGCAATCAGTCTTCAACGAACTGTAAATTCTTTTCTCTTTTTTTTTTTGGTACCGGGGATCGAACTCAGGTCCTTGGCGCTTGCGCAGCAGGCGGCGAAACCACTGAGCTAAATCCCCGGCCCAAACTGGAAATTCTTTACCAACTATTTATGTCACATTTGGCGCAAGGATTTTAAAACAAGAAGTTTAGTCTAAGAACTTATTTTTTAGTATATGTGCTGCCGAAGCGAGCACTAGTCTAGGAACGTGTTAAAATTCTTCTCTATTTACAGCATATTAACCTTCCTTTCACAGCCATTTTGGTCCCTCACCCGGCTATTATAACCAGGGCCTAACTGCTAATTAAAATACACATCCTGTTAGCCCTTTTAGAGCTGGAAGGGACACTGATCATTTTCCCAGAGAGGTTAACCACTTTGACACCCTGATTTCCATCTCCCTGTTGCTTCCACAGCACCAAATGTGGGAAGTAGTCTACGGGTTCCCGGCCTCTCTGGCCTTCGGAGTCCCTCCTCTGTCTCCGATCAAGTCCCTGAAAAAGTGTTTTAGTATCTAGTCCACTTTCATAGATGCATATAATTTATCTTTTGGGGGGATACCGGGCGATGGAAACACTGAGCTAATTCCCTGGCCCTATAATTTATCATTTTAAAGAAGTCCTACTCTTTTCTTTTCTTTTTTTTTGTATTAAGTTCTTTTATTGGTACATTGTAGGTATACAACACAATTACATTTCTCATTGGGAATTGTACCCCTACTCTTTTCTTTAATAAACATTTTTTTTTTTGGTACCGGGGATCATCGAACTCGGGACCTTACACTTGCGAGGCAGGCACCGGAACCACTGAGCTAAATCCCTGCCCCTTTAATAAACATTTTATAAACATGGAACAAAGCATCTTTTTGCTTAAGAATGCATAGTTTACAAAATGGTACTGTTTTTATACAAATTTCAAAGTTAAAAAATCAGCCAATAGAATTTACAACCTATACTTTCATCTAAGAAATCTGATTCTATCTTAAAAGTCTACATTTTTAAAACAAGGGACATGGCTGAATTTTTGCTCCTTTAGGTCTAATTGGTTTTTTAATTTATAGTTGCAACATCTGAACCTCAGATATGTTTGCAGACATTGTGATCTGAGAAAAGACACTTGTTCATGCAATTTACATTATTTATTTTTTAACTGATAAAATTCAACATGTACAGAATGTTATTAAGGGCCGGGGATTTAGCTCAGTGGTTTCACCGCCTGCATAGCAGGTGCAAGGACCCAAGTTCGATCCCCGGTATCAAAAAAAAAAAAAAAAAAAAGTATCAGAATGTCATTAAGAAAAACATTAAAGAAAAAATAAAAATATTCCAATATTCTTACCTTGGACCCTGACAACATACTGGTCAACATTTTTGTTCCCCTTCCAATTCCAATGACTACAAATCAAAGAGAAAAATATTAAGACATTTTATTTTGAAAACTAGCTTTAAAAAATATCTATAGGTTTTGTTCATAATTTTCTGGCCAATATAATGTGAAGTTGAAAAGAGTATATAGTTAACAAAATTTAAGGGTTCCTATTATTCCAATCAATTGAACTTGCCAGGGAACTAAAAAAATTCTAAAGAGGGAATGGGAGAAAGAACATTTTTCTCCAATCTCAAAGTATTAAACAGGAAAGAAATCTCGCTCTAGCCAATAAGATAATGAAGTTTTCTAGAACAATCTCAAAGTATTTACTAGAGTTTTATATGGGCACCAGTGAAAAATACATGGTATAATTAAAAATGTTCAAATAGTATGATGAAATCTTGACAGAATTTATTATTAAACGAAGCAAAAGCCATCATCATAGCTAATGAACCATTTAAAAGATGATTAGTGCCCAGCAGCACACAATCAAGAAAAGAGAAACATAACAAATCAACCTAATGCACAGAAAAATTACAGGCAAAAATGATGGTCTAGAGACTTTTCCCTCAGCAGTGGAGACTGAATCTATAATCTTTGCTGAGCTGCATCTCCAGCCTTTTAAACATTTTTTATTTTGGGCCAGGGATTTAACTCAGTGGTTTGGCCGCCTGCTATGCAAGCGCAAGGACCCAAGTTTGATCCCTGGTACCAAAAATTAAAATTAAAATTAAACATTTTTTATTTTGACACAGGGTCTTCCTAAGCCATTAAGTCACCCGGTCTTGGGCTCAAACTTGTGACCCTTCTGCCTCAGCTTCGCAGAGTGCTGGGATTATAGTGTATATGCACACCCATATCCAGAATGTACTTTAACAAACTAACTGTAAAACTGTAAAAAAAAAAAAAGGCCTACCTTTCTCTTCAATTTCAAACATTATCCTTACAATATCATATTTTACCAGATGAGGTTGACAGGATTTAATCATTTATTAATAGTAGGCAATTTTTTTTACAAGAATTGAAGTATTGATCATCAATGGATACATACAACTGTATATAAGAACACAATATGACCCCACAATTCAGAATTTGGAGGAAACAAGGAGAAATTATTGTAAAACTGAAAACAAAATCAATACTTATAGCAAATATCACTCAGTGAGTTTACCATGTATCAAGTTCACTGAATGCTTTTCAGAGTGAAATTAGATTTACAATCTAATTTATAGATTTATAATCTAATTCAATCCTTATAGCAATCCTGAGGTTACATAATTATCCCTATTTTATACACAAGGAAACTGAGGCACAGAGACACTAAATTTTGTCTAGTATCTCACAATTAATACATGGTAGAGTTAAAATTCAAATCAAACTCTGTCGTACCTTTATATTTCCCCTGCTACTTTACTCAAGGCTTTCTTTCTACTGCCACCACCCTAACCCACCGTAAATCTCACTGTTCCATATCCTGTCCCTTTCTCTTCTAGTTCATATCATTACTATAGCTCAAACCCCATTTCTCACACTACAAAGCCCCCAGCAACCCTTAATGAGATTTCCATTTCTATGGTACCAACTCTTTTTTGTTTGTTTGTTTTTGGTACCGGGGACAGAACGCAGGACCTTGCACTTTCAAGGCAGGCACTGGAACCACTGAGCTAAATCCCTGGCCCTCTATGGTACCAACTCTTCAAAGCCCAGCTAAAGTTCCAACTCATTCATAAAGTCTATTCCAGAACCCAGAAGACTTCTATGATATCCGCTCACATCGATCCTCGGTCCCTAAACAGAGTCATATTAGTTTAAGGACAAAGATCCAAAACTGCCGTCAGTATACTCAAAAGAGTAAAATACTCTTCAAATGACAGAACTCGTTAACACTGTTGCTGATGAGGCAAAATTTGTGTAAGAATAACATCCAAGACTCAGTGCAATTTGATTTCATTCAAATAAATTCTCAATCAAATTCTCTGAAGAGGTACCATGCACAGGTCCCTAGAGGGACATTTCCGATGGGACAACAAAGAAGGCAAAAACACATCTTCTGACTTTGAAAGGGATTATAATCTCATGGGGGTCAAGAAACATAGGGAAATCATAGTGCTCAAACAGTGCTACCTAAATTAGTGAGTGAATAATGTTAAATAACGACACATGATTAAGCATCAAAATGGAGAGAACAGTTGCTGCAGGAGGCGAAAAGAGGACCACTCTGAATAAAGGGCTGAGGCCTGAGAATGCTTCATTAGTTAGGCAGGACTTGAACACACACAGAGAAGAGCAGCATGTTTGAAGGAAGGAACAAACTGCACAAATTGTCAGAGACAAGGATGAGCACGGTGGGTTTATCAACCAGAGAAGAGGGTGTCTTAAAAGCAGGTGGACGTATTTAACTCTACCGTAGCTGAAATGTTGAATTGATGACAACTTCTGAGCTAATTAAATGATCCAGAATGATTAACTTTAAAGGAAGTTATCTTACAGTTACCCAGCTTAACCATCTCACTTTGTAGTCCTGAAAATCAAGGCCCATGGAAGGTAAGTAACTAGTGAAAGTTGAATTTGGGGAAGACTACTACAGCAATCCAACGCAGAAAAATTATTTGGCATTTCGACCCCTCCAACCTGCAAGGGTGAAGACTGAATGAAAACTGAAGGACAGATGGGCACGGTGGTGCATGCCTGTGATTCCAGCACTCAGGAGGCTGATGCAAGAGGAGGAACACTGTGAGTTCGAGGCCAGGGTGGGCTACAGAATGAGTTCAAGTCCAGTCTAAATTACACAGGCAAGACCTTGTCTCACAAACCAAAACAGCTGAGTGTGTTGGCACATGCTTGAAATCCCAGCACTTGGGAGGCTGAGACAGGAGGATTGCCTCAAGTTCAAAGCCGCCCTGGGCTACATAGTGAGTTCAAAGCCAGCCTGAACTACATAGCGAGGCCCTAACTCAAAACAAACAAACAAACAAACTCGAATTTAAAAAAATACAAAAAGAGAACTAAAGGAATCTTACATTCCTGGACAGAAGTTTTCCTTAGCTTTTTGCCTACCATTTGATCTTCAAAATTGCATTACTATATAAATACAGAAATAAATAAGCTCTGGGATAAATCAGTTCGGTGGTTTATAATCTAACAGGGAGATGAATCTTAACAAAACACTGAAAGAACAGAATGAAGTTTTATATTAGCAACATAAAAAAGAAAGCAGGCAGCCTTCATACTTTGAAGACAGTGTTTCAGCCAAACCTAAAAAGTCAATACAAGTGACAATGGAAATAAGCAGTTCATGTGAAGATAAAATAAAAACACGGGCAAAGACATGGTTTGCAAAAGTGCAGAGTTTAGAGGATGGATGAGTAAGAGTACTTCCCTTGTAAACATACAATGACTACTCTCTTTATCTTCCAAATTTTCTGTGCTCAGATGTTCTCTGCAAAAAACCCACTATCTCCAAACCTATCCAATGCCCTAGTAGTCTATTCTCAAATCATAAAGATAAAACCAGTTTATTGTGAGAGCCATTTTAGGACAATTTAGGACAGGCCAAAGTACTCTCCGCATATCTCCAAAGCTTTCTACAGTTAGCAGTTTCTACTGTCGTTTTTCTAACTCTGTCACACCTTCTTAATCATCTTTCAAGACCTGCATCTTTCCAATTCTAGGCATCTACCCTAAAAATCCAAAACACAGGGAAGGTCCTATTAATAAAGATGTTCCCACAAAATCAGTTCTATTAATGAAACTCTAGCAATAACCTCAGTGACCTCAAATAGGGAAATGGTTAAATTGTGTTTTTACTATTATCTATAGCCATTAAAATAATGTTTACAGTTTTTTAATTGATATGAAAAATATTTGTTGTACTGTTAAGCAGAAAAACAGGATTTAAAAATACATGAAATAGAGCTGAACTTTTAGAATTTGCACAGATAAAAACTAAGAGGAAATATAGCAAAAATGTTAACTGATTATTTGGTGGAAGGCAGGAAAATGGTTAATTTTAAATTTTCAACTTTGTTTTTTGTATTTCCAAAATTTTTCTCCTTTATAACCTTTGAAGTTAGAAAAAAAGCAATATATTTTAAAGTGGTATGTACAAATTCTGTTTCTATCTCGTTATTTATGGAAAATGGTTTACTATGGATATAGTAACAAGCTATGGATTTAATGGCCTAAAACAATACAAACTTCTTATAATTCTAGAGGCCTGAAGTCTGAAATGGGTTTGACTAGACTAACACAACTACTAGGTATCAATTCTTAAAAAATTAAGAGGTTGGTATAGCTGTGTTCTTTCCTGGAGGTCCTTGGGAGAATCCTTCATTAGTCTCCTTAGGGTAATTTTCTTGCCTTTTCCAATTTCTGGAGACCAATTCACTTTCTTTCCTTTTTTCTTTTCCTTTTTTTTGTAATTTTGTTAGTACATGTTTGTAGTATATGCAGTTTACAATCATCTTGGAGAGCGGTTACATGCACATACTACAGCTTTTTTTTTTTAATCCCCTTCCCCTTCCCTACCTCCTCTCTCCTTTAATTTCCCTATCCCATTTTTCAGGGCTGGGGATTTAGCTCAGTGCTTCTGCCACCTGTCTAGCAAGTGCAAGGTCTCGAGTTCGATACCAAACTCGGTACCAAAGAAAAAAATACTGCCTATCCCATTTTTCATTCTTGGTGATATTATTCTTAGCTCATGTTCTAGCATGTTTCCATAAATTGAAGTTATTAGGTTCCTGTACATGGCATATCTTTATTCTACTTATTTCCCCTTTCCTCCTCCTCACCCCTCTTATTCCCCTGCAAGAGATGCATTCTCTTGTCCCCTTCTGTCTTAGTTATTTGTCTCATTGCTGTGACAAAATACCTCACACCCAAAGTTAAAGGAAGAATGGTTTATTTTGGCTCAGTTTGTAGTGGTTTCAGTCCATAATCAGCTGGCTCCAAGGCAGGGTGCATGGCAGAGGCAAAAGAGTCATGGCAAGCAGGCAGGAGACAGCAAAGCAGCAAGCAGCAAGCAGCAGAAGAAGCTGCTTCCTTTTTTCCCTCCAAGCTACCGGCCTTTTAGGTGGTGCCACCCACACCCAGGATGGGGCTTCCCATTATCCACATCTAAAACTATACTAGACCAATCAGTGGACTAATTCAGTAATCACACACCCTAGATCCTGCCACCTTCCAAAACTCCCACCTATGAGCACATTAGCGAATTTGGGGGAGACCTCTAGACACAAGCCATAACACCTATCCATCCTTTATTAGGATTTAGATATTACGAGTTGTGCTACTATAAACATTGGTATGCATGTTACCACTGTAGTATGATCTCTTAAACTCTCTGGGGAAGGTACCCAGCAGGGTGATAGCTGGGTTATATGGAATTTCTAATTTTGGTTCTTTGAGAAATCTCCATATTGATTTCCATAATGGTTGTACTAGTTTGCATTCCCAACAACAATGAAGGAGGGTTCCTTTTCACCACAGCCACATCAGCATTTGTTATTGTTTGATTTCTTAATGATTGCCATTCTTTCCAGAGTAAGATGGAATCCCAACATTGTTTTAATTCACATTTCTCTAATGGCCAGAGATGTTGAGCATTTTTTCATATATTTGTTAACTATTTGTATTTCTTCCTCTGTGAAGTCTTTTCATTTCTCTTGCACATTTCTGGACTGGGTCTTTAATTTTAGGCAATTTGATTTTTTTTGAATTCTTTGCATATCCTAGATATTAGTCCTCTATCTGATTCTTTTGCTGTAAGAAGCTTTTTAGTCTGATATAATCCCATTTGTTGATTCTTGGTGTTATTTCTTGTGTAGTTGAAATTCTGTTTAGAAAAATCTTTTCCTACACCTATGTCTTCAAGTGTTTTACCTATTTTATCTTCCAGTAGGTTTAATGTTTTAGTTTTAATGTTTAGATCTTTGATCCATTTTGATTTTAATTCACATTCTTTGGCGTGCAATCCTCTTCTCTTTTCAAAGCCAGCAATCACATCACTGAAATTCCTGCTTCCACTGCCACACCTCTCTGTTCTGCCTGCTCCTTCTACTTTAGACTCTTGGGATTAACTGGGCCCACCTAGAAATTCTAGGAAAAGTCTTTGTCAGCTGATTAGCAACATTAATTCTATCTAGTCTTAATTCCTCCTTATGATGTAACCTAACATATTCAGATTCTGGAGATGAGGACGTGGACATCTTTAGGGGGGCATTATTTTACCTACCACAGTGTTTTAAAACATTTTTCAAGCCCTCTTGTAATTTTGTTATAGTACAGAATAATAAACCTGAATTCAGATTATATTCCTAAATAGCTAAATTCTTAAATCTGTACCATTTAATATTACAAAGAAAAAAACAGCCTAAAATGTAGAAAATTATATTTTCACACAAGTCCATTTTTGCAAGAAGGTGACCACCACCAGTTTTAGAAAGCACTTCACAAAGTGAAGTGTAAGATTCTAATAACCCTTTGAGAGTTAAGGCAGATATTATCTGCTTAGAGGAAAAGACTGAGATTCAGAGAGGTTATGAGATTTTTTTCCAGAATGTGTATAGTTAAGTCAGTATGTGTGTACCAGTCAGTAGCAAGTACACAAACACGGATATGATGAGAGTCTAGTGTTTTACTATGCAATAAAAATAAAGTCAACTCATAAGTTTCCAAAACTGCTAATTTAGACAACAAATTACTCCTTATTCTATGACTAAATAACTTCAACTTTATTTCTCATTGGAAACCACAAACATAAAAGAAAAATTAATAAATTTGACATATGAACAAAGGTCCCTGTGACAAAACAAGCCTCCAAAAGCAAATTTTTTTCCAATATGATTTTCACATATAAAAATTTCAGCCCCTTCTTAATACTAAAATAGAAGCTTCAACGAGATCCCTTGTTGGAGGGTAGAAAATAAACTATTCCATTTAATCCCTTGAACATCGCTGCATACCAATGAGGACCAACCACCAGAAATTAATATAATTAGGCTGTTCCTAAATAAGCAGCAGATCTCATGCTGTCTTGTGTTGTGTCTTAGAAAGCAGTTGAATGAATTGGTTAGGACAAATTCAAGGACCATCAACTGGCAGAGGCTACCTAGAGTGTTAAGCTGAGGAGAATCATGAAGCCACTTACAGAACCAATGCTAACAGTGCTGTGACTGATGGGTAATTCCTGTAGTGGGCAAAGGGGGCAAAGGCAGGAGTGCCAAATATCAACCATCCCACACTAGGGCAGAGGCCTTGGCACTGAGCAGATCTGCACTGAAACCCTGACTTTGCTACCTCTTTAACTCTACAGCAACAGGCATGCTACTTAATCTCTCTGAGTCTTTATTTCTTCTTTACAATGAGGATAACAACACCTACTTTACAGGCTTTAATACTTTTCAGGATTAAAGCATACAACTAATGAATGCCCTAATGAATGTCACCATTAGTAAAAGAAAGACTAGTTTTCAGTTGTCAGGATCTGCCTAGCCAAGTCCTCTCATGTAGGAAAATAGCTTTCCTTGTGACTTTTTCTATTTTACCGCAATAAAGGTATTTTTGCCAACATGAATTAAACAAAACCTGTAATTTCAGGAAATGTAAAATCATACATTATTTCTAGTTTTCTTGAAATTATGTTCTCCTTAGGGCCGGGGATTTAGCTCAGTGGTTCCACCGCCTGTCTTGCAAGCGGAAGGACCTGAGTTCGATCCCAGGTACCAAAAAAAAAAAAAAGAAATTATGTTCTCCACTGATTTTATTCCTCTCTTTTAAAAAAATAAGTACTTATTTCTTTTGGCTAGCTTAGGGTTTGTTGTTGTTTGTATCTGATTTTAGTTGAAATAATATGGATTCAAGATGATACCACAGTATTTTACAAACTATGAATCATAACCCATTAGAACATCATGAAATCATGGTTTACAATCAACTCTTTAAAAACCCAATCTATATATTTCTGTGACTATGGATGTAGTTACAGAAAAAGTTTCAGAAACACACCCTAGCCTCTGCAGAAAAACCTCAGCAGTCCATAAAGACTTCAGAATAAAAACAGATACATAATTTTTCTTCCCTTAATAAAGTCTTGTCAGTTTTTCTTCCATAAGCAATGAAATGGTCACCTAATAGGTCCCAAAAGAAAACTTTTCCTCAAGAACTATTAGGTTCACCTTCTCAATAGAGCTGATCTCAAAAATTTGATTAGCTATAGGCAGACAAAAGAGACCTTCTCAGTAGTTTCCGTGACCATCCCACATTCAAGTATTCATAAACAGCTCAGATTTATTATTAATGTAGTAAAGACACACCACTGGGTCACCAGAGAAAAAGACAATGGAGAAATCCATGTACAAGCTTCTGTCCCTCCCATGAGGTGAAATACTTAAGCCTATTCCTCTCTGCAACGATGAATAAAGCAGCAATGTGTGCAATGCTTCTCTTAAAGAAGCTCATCAGCAAACGCAGTGCCCAAAGTCTATTGGGGGATGAAGGAAGAGTTGGGGGATGGTCACCCACATAGGCACCCTCTGCCTATGCGGTGAGGCAAAATTCCAAATTTCTAGAAGGAAAGTAGGTGTGCAAACAGTCAAGGAAGAGAATCTCTTCTATAAGACAGGAAAGAGCAGGAATACTCCTAAAATCCAAGTTCACAGATGCCAGCCAAAAACAAGCCTTGTAAGCAGACCTTTCTAAAGAAAGCAATTTTAGGCCTTCCATAATAACTGTGTTCTGCCCATATACAAACCTTTTCTTAAAGTTCCATCTACACATAACAGTTGCTACTTCTAATGGCCTTGTATACTCTGTACCATTTAAGGGCTTAAATAGCACTGTAAATTCAGTAGAACTAAAACATTCCAAAGTAGACTGAAAATGACATGGTTTTATTCAATTTAATCCACACCCAACCAATTTGACTTTCTGACATTAAGGGGCAATAATGTTAAATTTCCTTCACATCTCTTACCCAGAACACCTCCGGCTGCACTGTCTAGAGTCCCTCCGTGGCCAATTTTCAAAGTCTGTTTTTTCCTCTTGGTCCATTCTGAAGAAGGCATTCCAGCTTCTATGAGAATAGTCAGGATGAAAAAAAGATAATTACCAAGACAAATGAAGTAGAATCTCCATAAATAGGACATATTCAAACCAAAAGTTATTGTACAATCTTAACATATTAAGTCTATGACCATGGATTTAAAAATATACATACATCCCCTAAAGAGAAAAAAATGTGTATATACTATTTCAAAATTAGTGCTCTAGAAGCAACAATGTATTTTCTAAAAAAAAAAGAAAAATGTAATCATGAATAAATATCTAAGCTAACCCACAAAAACTCTAGAAAATTCCTAGTGGTGGTGAGCTGTTAAAGAATAATGAAAAGAAGTTAATTTTGACAGTTAGCTTCAAAAGTCCTCAATTTTCTATTTCTAAATATCTTCCTAGTGTTCTACCCTGGCACCTCGAGCCTACCTCTGTTGGGAGTACATCTCACACAGGGCTACTTCTAAGTATACTGGCTTCTCAAACTAAGTTTACTTGTCCTACTCTCTTAATAAAAACTCTCAATACGTTAAAGAAGCTAAAAGAAATAGGTAACAGTTAAGTTACTTCTTAGCCTCTGAAGCATTTGGATTAAAAAAGAAGACACAATCCTGGCTTCTCTCTTATTCCTGTCTTAAGGACAAAATTGAGTACTTTGGAACTATAAGCATGGCTTTTGACATAAACCTCTAAGGTTAGGCTTAAGTTTCAAACCTTTCCCCTTTCACTTATAATACCTCATGGATGTCTCACTTATGAATTTATTGGAATCTTTTGGGGAATTCTTTGTATTTTCAGCTTGGTACTCCTCAGAGTATGAAGGCCTCAAAAATTCACTCTACTGAACCAACTATTTATGGATGAATATATTTTAAGGCCTTGAAGGATTTAAACAAAGAAGAGTGGGGATTACAGTATGACAGTATGACAATGTAAGAAAAGACAAAGAATGTTATTAAAGGCTATCACCACTGACCATGGCTTTAATTAGTGCTCATCAAGCCTGACCAGCATCAGAACGTGGGCATCTTTAAGAACTTTCCCAGGTAATTCTGACAGCTGGTTAGAATGGCATTTGGGGAACCCTAGTCTAGCTAACAAAAACACAGAACAGGTCAATCAGTAGGGTTACAAGAATACCAACATCACAATGAGGGATTTCCAGAAAATGGCCTAGTAATAGCTTTGAAACAATCTACTTTAACCATGTTTCAAAAAAAAAAATCTTCTTGGAAGCAGATTAACCAGAAGGCCAGGGTATGGCTTTGATCCTGTCAAAAACTTGTCTGAGGAAAAGAATGGTAATAATTACCTGGAGGATCAAAAAAAAAAAAAAAACCATAGTTTAACAAATTAGGCTAAATAAAAACAGCAAGCCTATGGCAGGGAAGGGGGTGGGTCTTTAAATTTACCCTTAATGCAACTCCTTGCTTCAACATTCCTCGTATGATCCATTCTTACAAAATATTAGGAAAGAATGAGCATGTATAACACTGGAATTAAACAAATGTAAGAAGGTACATATTTGCCAATAAACATTTAATTTTGTATTATGGCCATTATAGTTACCAGACTTCCATCAGAATGATTTAGTTTTGCATTTTTAAAAAATATAAAGTATGCCAGCAGATACATAACAAGGTAAGAAAATATTTCCTATATTAGGTTAATGGCAAGACAGGATAGGACCAAACTCTGGAGATCCTTTGATAACCTAAATAATTTTACTAGTAAAGCCTGCAGAAACTGCAACGCTGTGAACTCAATTAAGGTCCCCACCCGGGCTGCAGTACCTGCCAGCAGCTTCTCCTTCAACCGATTCAGCAGCTCGGTTGAAGTGGGCCCTTTGGGCTTGTGCACCGCGAACACGCCACTGAGTGACAGCAGCTTAGTAGCCAAAGCAGCCTTGGAGACCCTGGTTTCGGATCCGGTTCTCGCAGCGGCCACGATCGCCGCAGCCGCAGCCGTTGCTACAGATGTCCTAGCCACTGTTGCGGCTGTTTCTGCAGTTTCAGAGCCTGGGGCTCTGTCTGTTTTCAAAGACTGCGACAGTAACGTTGCCTCAGCAGCTGCCATGCTTTTGCAGCCTAGACTTGTTACAGGGGTGGCACACACTGATGACGCAACAAGAGTGCGCCATACATCCCCTTTTCCCCTGTAGGAATAGAAAGGGTACGGCCGCATGGGCTTATGGGATTTGTAGTCCATAGCATTCTCGTACAGGCCGGGGTTTGCTGTTCAGTATCTGGGTTCTGATGAACTGGGTTTTCACCTGTAATCCTCTTCACTTCTTACATAGAGGTAGTTCTGTGCCAAAGGAGCAATTTGGAGTTGCAGTCCCAAACTGCCGAATCCAAACAGCAAGTCTGTATATTTTAGATAGGGGACTCTTTTCTTATCCCACCGCACTGCCCTCTGGAACTAAGAGGACCTAACATTCAAGAATAGAAAACTTAACGTGCCTTGCTGATTTTTGCTGCAGCTTGTGAAGATCAGATTGGTTCATCTGATTTATCCTACTCTTGGATACACCATGGCTTAGCATTACAACGCCCTTGAGTGTAAACTCAGTTAGAATTACAATGTAAATTTGAAGCAAGGGACCTGTGTATCTTACTGCTGTATCTCAAATGACATACATGAAAGGGTGCTTAAATAAATACTTGGGAATGAATAAGTGAATACAAGACCTTCAGACTTCTGAAAGAAACTTGGCTAAGCCGATGGTAAATCACTTGGGCTTATTTTGATGCCTCACATCCTGCCCCTTTTCCTCTCCAGGTCCCCATCGCCCCCCGTGAAATTCTTAACAATTCCAAGATTTTTTACTACCAACTTTTCCGTAGGTTGCATTCCTTAGTATACATTGCTTGAATATCAAAAAGCATTATAGAGCTGAGCACCGTGGGGCACACATCTGTAATCCTAGTTGCTCAGGAGACAGACAGAAGGGGAGCAAGTTTGAGACCAGCCTAAGCAATTTGGCAAGACCCTGTCTCAAAATGAAAAACTAAAATAACCTGGAGATGTACCTCAATAGTAGAGTACCTCTGGGCTCAATCCCCAGGAACGAAACAAAACAAAACACAAAAACAAACCAACCCCCACCACAACAATATCATTAAAATTCATAAAATTATACTATTTTAAATTTGAGACATTCTAAAAGTTACACAATCTTCCACAAAATTTGAAAACATTATTTTGATCCTGGCACAAGGCAGAATGGGTTTTGTTTTGTTATTGTTGTTGTTGTTGATTTGTTTTGTTTTGTTTTAAGACAAGGTCTTACTCTGTAGTTTGGGCTGGCCTCGAATTCCTGCAATACCCCCTCCTCAGCCTCCCAAGTGTTGGAAAGGCAGAACGGTGAAAACTTCTTCACCATTTACATTTACTTTTACTCCAGATGCATTAAATAGTGTTGTATTGTGAGATAAGTTTATCTGCATTGTTTCCCACTTTTCCTTACAGCTACTTTTTCTCTTCATCCGTTTGGACATTAACATTTACTGTCCTAATGATTATCAGTTAGGGGATCCCATTTAAATTGGCCCCTAATCATGTAACAAATACATGTTAGAACAATCATCATAAATATAGAATTTATTTCTCCCTGTCTTTTTATCCTTCTGTATTTCAACCAGAATACCAGACTTAAATTGAATATTTATCTGGAATATACAACAATGGGAATGTACTTAATGCCATAGTAATATATACTTAAAATGGTGAAAATGGAAAAGTCTTCTGTTGTATATATTTCACCACAATTTTTAGCAAGCAAAAAAATATCTCTGGAGAAGGTTTTGTAGGGTAGAAAGCTGAAACTCCTAGAAGGAAGCCTCATATTCTCATGTCTATTGTAAACCTAGACCAGGTGAAAAGATCAGCCTGTCACGTGATTAGTGGATATCTGAGCCTGCTTCAAGATTTTCCCCTTTCCATGAAGGGGACAGGTGTTCTCCTCTTGGCCAGAGACTTGTATGTGAGGTTGCCAGCTTAAACAACAACCAATAAAGGGGCCTTTCCCAGTTGTGTTAGTTAGATTTTCATTGCTATTACCAAGTACTGGAGAAAATCAACTTAGTACGAGAAAGGATATTTTTGATTTTGTTTTGTTTTGTTTTTGCTTAGAGTTTCGGAGATTTCAGTCAGTGTTTGGCTGGCTCCAGAGCAGAAACATCATGGCGGAAGGGCAGGGCAGAGGAAAGCTGCTCACCTCATGGCCGCTGCGGGTGGAGGTCTCCCGTGTCTTTTTCATTCTCTCTTGCTTCTTGATAGGTCTGACTCTCCGTTGCCCCCAGCCACTGAGTTCCTAGAGCGGCTGCTCACAACTGCCTGAGTCCTGGGAACAATCGCGGCCGGACTCCCACATCCTGTTCACTCCCCACACCCCCGCTCTGGTAGGACCCAGAGCACCTGGATACAGATGTTTCACAACAAAACCCCAGCCATTGCGAGGTTGCCTCTCAGCTGTTGCTATTCAGCTATTCTTGCTTCCCCATCTCATGCTCCTCCTTTCCCCACCCCACCTAAGCCCATCCCACTAACGCTCTATAAAAACCCAGTTCAATAAACTCCTGGTGCACTCTCCTTTGGAGTTACTCCTCGAAGTCCTGCTCAGAACTCTAAATTCAGGCTGGTTCTGTTAATTTACTGGGTCAACACCATTTTACCTAAGACGTCTAATAGGGTTTTCCCCTTAATCCTCATTCCACCTCTTTGGCTTAAACTATCCTGTTTTGATCTAGTTCCAAAAGTGTTCTAAGTCAAGTCACTTCTGACCACATGTAGAACATAGTACCTCATACATTCTATCCCTCTACACAGCACTTGACCACCTCACTTGCCTGCTTCATTTTTCTCTATTGCATATCTCATCTGACACGATACATAGAATATAGGTTCCATGAGGATAAGGATGCTTTGTTCATTGCAGTATGTATGGCATCTAAAATAGTATCAGATTTGACAGTCATTATTTGTTGAATGAATGAATGAATGAATGAAGGACTAAACATGACAGATCCCATAAAAATTTCCATGAAAGGGCCAGAGATTTAGCTCAGTGGTTCCGGCGCCTGCTTCGAAAGTGCAAGGACCCAAGTTTGATCCTCAGGACAAAAAAAAAAAAAAAAGAAACCAAAAATTTCCATAAAGTTGTTATGGTTTATATCTAAAGAACCTCATGTGCTCTTAGGAAGGGCTTTTTGGAGGTGATCAGAACACGAGAGCATGATACTCATGGGTGAATTTGTCTACTCATGAGTTTATACCTAAATGTGCTGCTAGGAGGTAGGGCTTGGTTGGAAGAGGTGGGACACTGGGCTCGTGGTCTAAGAGGGTATATTCTCCTTCCCAACTCCGACCTTCACTCTGCTTCCTGTCCACCATGCCATGAGTGGCTCTCCTCCACCATGCCCCTCTGCCATGCCATTTTGTCTTGTAGCCAGCCTACCATGGACTTAAGCCTCTACAAACTGTGAGAGGAAATAAACCTCTCCTCCTTTAAGTTGTTGGATACTGTGTTTCAGTGGCCAGAAAGTGACTAAGGCAGAAGGTTAGTGCTGGGTCCCAAAAAAGTGAAGTGTTGAACACATGAAATAATAGGTGTGGATTCTAAGTGTAACTTTCCACATTTGGCCTCAAATTCCTTTCTCATTTTGTATGGAACTGAGGCAAAGAGAATAAAATCACCTAATGTCATATAACAAGACTCCAACTTTCTGGACCAGCTTCCTTGCTGCCCTCAACTACCCATGTGCCAGACATGTAAGCCTGGGAAAGTTATTCGCTACAATCTTCTCTAACGTTTGTTCACCCACGCATCTTCATAGAGATGGTAGAATCATAGGTAGTAGAGCATGAAGAGAACTTTTTAAAAAAGATTATTTTATTGGTACATTTTAGGTGTACAATATAATGACATTCATCAGTGGGAATTTGCACCTTTACATAATCTCTCTTGGTTCTTATTTTCCCCCTTCCCCTGCCCTCCCTATTTACAAAGACTTTGTTTCCATTTTTTCATTTTCTCATATTAATTCCATTCCCTTCTTTCCTGTCCCCTACCCCTCCCACTTCCCCTTCCCCTTTGCCTCTTTTCTTCCTATTTCACATTATCTATTATACCTTTTAGTCCTTATTTACACTTTCAGTTTCTCACACTAGAGAAACTAGTCGGTATTTACACATGTGTGTCCTGTTTATTTCACTTAAGAGTATCACTTCAATGTGCATCCATTTAGCTGTAAATGTCTCTAACTTCTCATTCTTTATGGCTGAGTAGTACTCCATTCTATTAAAAAACAACATTTTCTTTATCCAGTCTCCAGTTGATGGGCAATTGGGCTACCTCCAAGTTTTAGCTATTACAAATTGTGGTGCTATGAACATGGGTCCACATATATCACTGTGGTATGATTCTTTTAATTCTTTGGGGAAGATACCCAGCAGGGGAATAGCTGGGTCAAATGGGACTTCCAGTCCTAGCTCTTTGAGGTATCTCCGTACTGATTTCCGCAGTGCTTGCACCAGTCTACACTCCCACCAGCAGTGGAGCAGTGTTCCTCTCTCCCCACAGCCCCACCAGCATTTGTTATTGGTTGATTTCATGATAGCAGCCATTCTTTCTGGAGTGAGGTGGAATCTCAGTGTTGTTTTCATTTGCATCTCTCAAATGACCAGTGATGTTGAATATTTTTTCATATGTTTATTTGCTATTTCTACTTCTTTGTCTGAGAAATGTCTGTTCATTCCAGATGCCCATTTTTGGATTGTGTCTTTACATTTGGGAGGTCTGATCTTTTTAAGTTCTTTATAGATTCGAGATAGTAGACCTTTGTCTGAGGAAGAGCAGGTGAAGATTTTTTCCCACATTATGGGTTGTCTCTTCGCACGGCTGGTGGTTTCTCTTGCTGTGCAGAAGCTTTTTAATAAGAAGAGATCCCACTTGTTGATTGTTTGTGCTAGTTCATGGGCAACTGAGGGTTTTGTTCATAAAATCTTTCCTCACACCAATGTCATGAAGAGAACTTTGATACCATGTAATCCAAGTCTTTTGTTTTAAACTGAAGTACAAAATGATGCTCCAAGTACCCAAGAAGAGAAAGCTGAGGATGCTCAAACCTGTATCACAACTTGAGAAAGGCATGCTTTTTTTAAAGTTCAGAGATAAGACAAATGTGTTCTATCTGTTCATGATTTCTTCATAAAATTTGAGAGAGCTAAAAACTAAAAAATCCTTTTGTCTATGGCATTGAAAATTTTCTAAATGGAGAAGAAAGTAGTAAGATAATCCAAGAAATCAGTGGTTAGTTGCACAAGGAACTCTGCTGTGAGTGTAGAGGTCCAAAGAAAATTACCATGAGATCTTTAAAGATAAGCTTTTAGGAAGTTTACTTTTTTTTTTTGTACCACGGATCGAACTCAGGACCTTGTGTTTTTGAGGCAGGTGCGGTGCCATTGATCTAAATCCTTGGCCTACATTTTTAAAAAATAAATACAGCTTTTATAGCAAAATGAATCAATCTCCCAAACTTTATAAAAATGAAAAAAGAGACAAAATAATATACATAGTATAAGTCTGTTCATATAAATTTCAAAACCAATGCTTTAAACAGTTCAGCATATAAAATACCCATCTATAGGGCTCTAAAGAAAACATGCCAAAATGCTAACAACTGGAATTGAGGTGAAGAGCATGAAAAGGTTCATTCTACTTTGCTACTTTCCTTCAGGTTTGAGATTGTTCAAAATAAAAGAATAGGAAAGGGTTAAAAATCAGCCAAAACTAATGTATACTGCTTTGGAGTAGTTTGGGTGCTAAATGATAAAGAAAATAATCATCAAAATTCGGCACCGGGCAGACTGGGGAAGAAGGATGAACCGGTGATGACGGGGAGCCTGGCGGGGCGCTTCCGGTGCGGGCGGTTTCTTCCTCCACGTGTAAATGTTAGGCATTTCCTTTATAATTACTTATTAAATTATACATATAAATAGTATGCACTTTTGGATGTATATTTCACAAAAGGAAAAACATAAAAACTGACAAAAATTGCTATGCGTTTGATTAACATTATTTTTAAAGAATAACCTTTTTGCTTTGTAACAAGTAAACATTAAGCAAGGGGGCTTTGGCCGAGTGGATCTTTTTATACTTGAGGATCAATCATTAAAAGGTACTTTCCATGGACTAATTTTTAAAAGCTTATTAGAATCATGTCTCTTAGTTTTACATTAGGTTGTGTGTTTTTTTGGTTTTTTGAGACAGGATCTTGGTGTGTAGTTCAGGCTGGCCTTGAACTCACTATGTAGCCCAGGCTGGCATTGAACTCACAGCAATCCTCCTGCCTCAGCTTCCTGGGTTCTGGGATTACAGGCATGTGCCACCACACCTGGCTTAGATGGTACTTATACAAGCACGAATTCTGAATCTTATTAAATTTGATATTAGGCAATACATTCTTCTAAGTAATTCCCATGAACTGCAGCAGGACACCCTGATTTTGTCTGCTTTTTTGGCAGGTATCCCAGTATATGCAACTTAAAATTTTCTTGAGACAACTCTAGATAAGTTTTATAATTATGTAAATATCATGCCTATTCATATTGTTCATGTGACTTTTGCCTATTTTCTATAGCTTTTTCTGACTTCCTCATTGGGATTTAACAGTATTTTTTTTCTGTGACACTGTTAAAGGCAAAAAGTGATCAGAATTTCACATTCCTAGACTGACTTTTAATGTGCATTACATTAATCCGCTTGATTATCACCTGTATCATCTAAATCATCAAAATCTAAGTCTTCATTGCTTCATTCCTTTTGCAGCTCTTCTATGATTGGATCTTTGATTATCTTCAGTATTTCCTGTCTTTTCTGGTTGTTTATTAAACGGAATAACAATGTCTTCTTTCCACATTTTGCACAAACTTCAAGTTCATAGACACATGGTCTACACATTATGTGGTAAGACTCCTTCACAGTCTTCCGTAAACATTTTACGCATTTTTTAGGTTTTGATAATGGTTTATATTTGCTGTATTTTACCCACATTAAGAACTTCTTTACAAAGCTGACCTCCATCATGAAGTTTTGCATTAATTTTCCAGCCTTTATGCTCCCAGTCAGCACACGTGACTCCCAGCAGAGGTCAAAGATCAACCTTCCACCCTCCAGCTCCAGATGTGGGATACTCCATACAACTCAGGTCTTGGGCTACTTTTTAAACTATAAAAATCTATAAGGTTTTTATTTTGACCATTAGAATCCTTTTGTAAATAAGAAAAATAGTCGCAATAAAACAAACCTTAAAATTAAGCAAAGAACATCTTTACCAAAAAAAGAAGGAAAGGTATATAAAAAAAGACTGATACAAGAAATTATCATAAACACATAGGAGTAAGACCAGATTATTTGGGAATGGGAAAAAATTCCAGAGATTTAAAAAGAAACTTTGAAGACGAGATCAAGAAAGCTTTACTGCACAAGGTAGGTAAGATAAAAGTGATGGATAACAAAGGACAGACACTCTTTTCTTCTCCCCAGGGCCTCATGAGTGCTAGGCAGGCTCTGTATCACTGAGCTACAACAGCACTCCACTCCCCAAAACTCTTTTGCCTGTCTTCTCCATCAAGGAGAATCACTCAGGGTGGAAGGGGAAAGACAAAAAATTGATTAAAAGGAGAACCATGTCCATCAAGGTGAAAAGACTGTCAGAAGACCTCTCCCTGTACTAATTGACGTTACAGCTCCTGGTCCAGAAAATTACACCTTGGGGTGGGAGGCATATAAAAACCTGCAAAAGAGGTAATTTAAGGAGCAAACTTTTGCTGAATATATTCCATGTGCTGACATTTAACTTCTCCCTGTTTTTTTTTGAACAGAGTCTGGCTATGTAGTTCAGGCTGGCCTTGTACTCACTATATAGCCCAGCTGGCCGCAAAGGCATGGCAATCCTTCTGCGTCAGCCACTTGAGTTCTGGGGTTGCAGTAAGGAAAGTATTATTATCATCTCTAGCCCCAAAGTTCAGACTTATACAGTGGTGGCCCAAGTCCTGAGACAGATAATAACATTCTTATCAGCCAGGATATTCCAAGGGCTCAAAGCTGTCTCCCAAAGGTGGGTAGCAGGCCAGTCTCTTCTTTATGGTGTGCAGGATTTGAGCCACCCAAGCTTGCTGGGTTAACCCACTGCCGCACAGTGGATGAGCTGTTACTGGAACCCGAGCCTCCCTCCAAATCTTCCAAATCCTCCTATAGTCACTGCCAAAATCTTGAAGGAATAATGGAGAATAACTGCTGGAGAATCTCTAGAAGATGCAATTTGTCTCAATATTACTTCAGTTTTCAAAAGGAATTGAAGGCAGATTCAGAGACCTACAAATAATAAGCCTCAGCAAGATTCTAGAATAAATTCCTACTCAGGTAGTTATATAAAAAGGAAGTGGTAATCATAAAAAGCCAGAATGGGTTTATTAATTCAGCAAACACTTATCACAGCTACCACTGGGCACCCAGAAGTCTCCTGTCATTGCCCTAAACCTTCAGTCACCCTGGTGCCTTCTCAAATGATAAGGGACCTCTCCAGAGCCACCTTGCAAAACCAGAACTGAGATATTGATCAACCAGACCCTACCTCACCTCAGCAACTACATAAAAACACTGTCCTTGCTCCTCTATTAACAGACCAGTCTGAGCTCCATCACAGCTGTGCCCCCTTCAGTTCCTCATTTCTCTTACTTCTCCATTTTCTCTTTCTTCCTGACTTTGTCTAATAATCTGTCTGGGCTTCACTTCACACTGATTTGTCTTACAATGTTCTCCTGTGATGATATGTCAAGAACCTACCTAGACAGCATTGAGTCTCCACCTCCTCTGTAGAGAGAGCTCCTCAGACCATATGCAGTTTCATAACTACCCTGAGAAATATCATCACCATGTAAAGATGAGCAAGTTGAGGTCCAGAAAGATTAAGCAACTTGCTGAAGGCCCAACGATTGATAAGTAGCAGTTAGATTTGGTTGCCAAATATGCCACACACAATCCACATTTTCTTGACAATTTGTTCCATTAAGATTCATGTACACCTTGGGCCGGGGATTTAGCTCAGTGGTTCCAGGGCCGGCCTCACAAGTGCAAGGTCCTGAGTTCGATCCCCGGTACCAAAAAAAAAAAAAAAAAAAGATTCATATACACCAATATTAGCCAAGTGTGGTGGTGCACACCTGAATACCAGCACTCTGGGAAGCTCAGGCAAGAGGATAGATCACAAGTTCTAGCCCAGCCTGGTCAACTTAGTAAGATCTTATTTTAAAAATAAAACATTTTAGCGGGGCATGGTGGTGCACACCTGTAATCCCACCACTCAGGAGGCTGAAGCAAGAGAATCACTGGGAGTTTGAGGCCAGTCTAGGATACGTAGTTCAAGGCCAGTCTGAATTACATAGCCAGACTTTATTTCATTAAAACAAAACAAAAAAATTAAAAACATTTGGGAAATGTAGCTTAGTGCAAAGGCCTGGGGTTCAATTCCCACTACCACCCCCCCACACACATGTGTGCACACGTACATACACAAAGAGTCACTAATAGTTCTTTATGGTATTGCCAATGTATGTTCATTCAATTAAATTAATGTTCCTATCTCAACTGATTCATTGGCAGTAAAACCTAGTTAAGTTGCCAGAACATTAGCTGGATCACACAACTTTTTTATCAAAAAATATACAACATATTTTCCTATCAATACACAAAAAGAAGCAATATGTCCTCCCTCTCCCGACTTCAGAGTTCCAAGTAAAACAAATGTGAAAGTGTTAAAGAGCAAAAAAGCAAAAGGGCCAGGGATTTAACTCAGTGGCACTGCACCTACCTGGCAAGCACAGGGTCCTGAGTTCAATCCCCGGTATCAAAAAAAAGAACAAAAAAAAGCAAAGAGATAAAAAAGAGGGGACATAAAACAAAAAGATCTGGGGTGGTAAAGGTATTTTACAGTTTATAAAATAAGCTTGCTTGAATTTTTTTCCTTTTGAGCAAACTCTCTTAGAACATTCAGAGGCCATAATTGATGCCCACAAAGTACACAATGTTAGGACCATTCAAGACAGTAAACACTCAGATATATACAATTGTAAATATTGACATTGTATTAAATTGCATTAATAATATAAACATTTATGGTGTAATGAAATTTTAAATATGTTAAGTTACAAATGCAACCAAATAGACTACTCGAGCCAGTCGAATGTTGTCTTTAACACTGCCAAAGTAACACAGTACATCTGATTGTTTTTATGTTAAGATTCACTTGTTCCTTCATTTGTACAACAAATGTTTATTTTGCCTTGCTAGGCAATGGCCACATAAAGCGACTTTCGTATGGACCACTGTGTACATGGGGTCACTGTTATAAAGAGCTCGGAGAAAGTGCTATCAGTGTCTATTTTTAAGTGGGCTCTGATGAGTTAGAATATTTAAAACCATTCTATATTCACATTCCAAAGATAATGCATAAATTGTCTTCATTGATTAATCTATAGTATCATAAGCCAGGAAAATGTCATTCTCTGACTTCAGTTTTCTTTAAACGTTTGATAATGTTCTCCACTTGAGGAAGGTTTAAGGCTGGCCTCTGAGACAGGGGTGATGGATGCTTCCTATTACAAGGTTGAATGAAAAGCCTCTTACTTAACATGGACTATGCCTGCAGGCTAACAGAGAGAAAGCTTTATCCTTCTCATATATTATCTCAAAACTCCTGAAGGCTTCAACTTTCCCTATTACTACTTAATTGAATTTAGAAAAGTATGATCTTCCACTTTAACATTTTACTTACTGTTAAATGAAGACATATGGATATACAATCTGTACCATGGGAATATCTATATCTATCCAAACCTATATCTATATCTGTACACAGTGGTACCAGTGGTACCTGCATTCACAAATGTAATTTGTTCCACAATTCTGGAAAAGATGGCCATGTTTGTGCTTCAGCAGGAAGGATGGCCGCGATCATGTTTGTCACCCAATGTAGAGGTCACAAACAAAAAAAAATTTTGCCAAACGCTTTTGTTTGTAAACCAAATTGTTCGCCAACAAAAGCATTCATGAACTGAGGCACCACTGTATATACATATATGGGAATGTAGAATGTTTGAATATGTTCCTCTTAGTCCATGATTTAGTATCTATTTCACAGTTGAAAAAACATCTGAATGTTTTAGTTAATTTGGAAAATAAAAATATGTTCTCAGTTTTGGAGCCAAGGCATATCTGCCTAAGTTTCTAGATTCTTGTGGTTAGTCTTAAGTATGCAAACACATTTTAAAAAAAGCAAAGCTTGTACAGGAATCCTAAAATTACTTTTTACCGTTTACCAGAATTGTATAGAGTATGTTATACGTATATTACTTCAAGGACTTTATAATAGGAACTGTAGGCATAGCTCTGATTTACACCCACTTCTGACATCCACAATGAATATTACTATTTCCCCTTTACTCTATCCTACTCTCCTACTTTGAACAGGTACTCATTAACCCTGAACACCTGATCATTCTTCTCCCCAGAAATAAAATTTCTTGTACTTCACAGAGTTCCGAGTGGGAAAAAATACAGTGCTCTCTTAGTTCATTGAAGATCACATGCAGACTCAGTGTTGGGAGTTTTGATGTTTCTTAATCTGTACCTCGGGAAATTAAAGTTCATATTGGGTTTGTGAACTAGTTGTGACTGCCCAGTCAATGTCTGAACTGATTTATTTTTGCTTATTCTGCTAAAGGGTATGTCCCACTTGACAAATTTATCTTTGATAATAAATATTCCAGGGAGACAAATCTCTTTCTCTTTGTTGTATCTACAAGATAGGATCTAAAAATACAGTGAATGTTTAAATTTTAAAAAATACTACAGTAAAAGACACATAGCCATTAACTCCTCACAAAATACCCTCAATTCAAACACACTTGTTCCATTGTTCCTGCCACTTTTTGAAGCAGTTCTGCAAGTCTACAAGGCATGGGGGGGGTGCTGGGGGCTGGTTTGGAAATGATTCAAGAGCATTACATTTATTGTGCACTGTATTTCTATTATTATTATACTAGAGTCCCATAAGAGCATGCAGCCTAGAACCCTTGCATGCACAATTCACTGTAGGGTTCATGATCTGGTGAGAATCTAATGCCACCACTGATCTGAAGGGGCGAAGTCAGGTGATACTGTGAGGCTGTAAATATAGATGAAGCTTCTCCCTCCCCCACCACATGCCTCCTGCTCTGCAGCTCAGATCTGGGGACTGGGGACCCTTGCTCTACTTTATGAAATAAATATCACATACTTTATCTTTATCTTATCTTTTATTTATTAACTATGGTATTGACAAAGTTGCCATTTGTGCAGTTCATCAAATAGAGGCTCACATTTGAAGTTTTAGCTTTGATTCTTTTCAGAGTTTGTAGTCAGATTGTTTCATTCAACCTGTGTATGTAATATTTACATATTTCTTGTGCATAAATCCTATTTACTGATTACCATGAAGACACATTTAGTTCACACACCAGCAAGTAACAGATAGGAATGCCAGGCAAGAACTTGTAGACAAGCTGTCCTAACACTGAGAGATACTTTCTTTTCTAATAAATGGCTTTGAAAGTCTCTTTCTTCATCTCCCCCACCGCGCAGAGTTTGTCAGTGCACCTTTGTAACCTTTCTGAAAAGAATTCTAAGCCACAGTATGACTTTGCCAGCCATTAATCTTCCTCCCATTTTCAGGGCCTGAAAGAAGAAATCCCCAGAGCTTGTTCTCCCCTGGCCTCTGAGTCATACTGTTAGCTTCTTTAGTCACACATAAAAGAGCAGTCCTGTGCTTTCATGGCCGCTTTCAGGGGGCAGGGCCAGCCATGTACTTCCTTTCCTCAGATTTTTCCATGAAGGATTCCTGCTTGTCACCAATCAGCAGAAAATCATCCCTATCAACTCCTGCTAAGGTGTCATTCTAAGCAGAAGATATTTTCACAGCCAGGACCCAGCTCTGGAAATAAAGAAACGACACATGCAATTGAAATCTTAAATACATTATCACTCAGGGTTTGAGGAAAGAATTATTTAAAAGCTTTCATAAAATAACATTTAGGGCCAGCAGCAGCATTTTATCACCAGTTGCAATAATTGACTCCTTAAATGCATGACTTCCCTTAGAAGTCGTGAATAAGCCAATTCTGATTCCTGGGGACATAAATTGTCCTGGATGTCTCTTCCAAGTACCAGATTATAGGTTTGTGCTCTGTGCAGAGAAGAGCTCTGAGAGACTCTTATCACTCTTTGTTATTCCCTGAAATACTTCACCATGATAGGCTAAAGGACATACGTCTCAATCAATATAGTGGATAAATTGTCTTCAACATTTGTCTCTAAGTCCTATGATCAGAGTTACTGGAAGATTCACCAATTTGCCCACACTTAATTTCTTTTTTCCTGAGAAGTGTAAATTAAAACTCAGGAAACATTTTTCCCCCTCATGGGTCACTGGTCAATAATCAGTCCATTCAACATTTATGAAACACTCCTGAGAATATGGGCTTTGTTTTAAGTTCTTTGTTAGAGTATTCTGGGCCAAGTGTACTCCCAAAGTGGCCAGGCTCACAAGTTCAGTGGTAACAGGCCCAGGAAGGAGAAATGATCCATTCTGGGACTCAGTGGCATGACTAGAAATTCATGGTGGTGACATTAATATGACTTAAATGTCACATACTTATAATCCAAATGACCCAAACTAGTGCTTCTCAAACTACTGATGGTAAAAGACATGTTTTCTAAATGCCCAATCCATTGTTGATTGAGACTCTTTAAAATACAATGAAAATGAACTGCTAGAAAAATTAAATTTTAAAAATCCCCAAATGCTGTGCTGTTTATTATCGCTATACTCTGTTAAATTGCTATAAATGTTCCCAAGTGCTTGTTCTCAATTTCTGTTTACCTCATCACTGAGCAATAACACACAGTTCGCTGACGGGTAGTGGTCTGTAGATCACACTTTAAGTAGTACTGAGTGACCTAGACCATGGTCTTTTTTGTGCTTTATATATCCTTATGTGCTTCAAGTGTGTACTTGCATATAGAGTAATCAAACTGAGGCACAAACTTGGAAATCTTTCTTCAGAACACAAAAAACAAAATAAAATGAGGCTTGTTAGTGTGGCGGTAAATATCACCCAACCTAGAGCTCAATCTTTTCCTTTCTAGGGATGAAATATTATTGTGGAACAAATACAGGGTTTGGAGTCAGACCTGGGCTGGAATCTGTCATTTACTAGCTGTGCGACCTTTGGCAAGTAATTTAACCACTCTGAACCTTTTTGCTAATCTGTAAAAGAGATTGGTCATAATGATTTCCACCCAAGAAGGTTATGAATGAAAGCGCAATGGCATGTAGAGTGTACTGCAAGTGAAGAAAATGTGCAATGGGTGGAACTGCCATTATAAACAGTAGCTCACAGTAACTCACAGGAGTTCCTTCAAGGCAGGTTGTTGGAGGGGGATCGTTTTTTATATATGCCCCTTCTCCTAGTTCAGTACCCAACCATAAATATGTATAAATATGAAGAAAAGGCAAGAAAAGATAGGGGAGTATTAAAAAAAGGAAGGAAGAGAAAAGAAGGTAACAGCAGCAGTGGTAAATCAAAGGCTTTCTCCCTTTAATGAGTTTCAGAAAGCGCTTTACTACAACTTGCAGAAACTGGAATGGATGAGAGGCAAATTCCTTGGCTCACTGTCAGTGAGGAATCAGACTGGGTTCATCGTGTTTCATTCGGCCTTGGATATCAGCCTGCAGCCACTGGACAAACTGTCAGTCAGTGGTGGTTACCAAGCAACATACCCAGTGACACGTGAGGTTGGCAAAGCACAGGGCAGGCGCTGTTGGACATCTGGTTAAGCGCAGGTAGAACAAGTATTATCTTGAAAACTGGAAACTGCCTATGGCTTGAAAAAGAGGCACACTTAGCAGTATTTTAAGAATAAATTTAAATTGTCAGTGATTTCTAATTTGAAACTTTGGTAAGGTGTCCTTGTTCAGAAGGTCTATCTGCCAGAGACCAGTTTGCTCTGCAGACACAAGTGGCGGCATGGACTAAGCAAGATTATTTCCCTCCTGCCACTGCTCAGGATCGCTGCTGGAGATGACAAGAGTACTATTTCTTGTTGCAGATGACTTCAGTTATTTTGGTACGTGTTCTTGGAAGTGTGGTTTTTTTTTCTCAAAAGTTATTAACTGGGCACAGAGGTGATAGGAAATGATATTGGTCTTTGACCTTTTCCTATTATAGCAATAAAAACCATAATTGGGTATTAGTGTTCAATAATTCATTTTAGGACTGCAACCTTTTCTTTGCTCTTCTTTTGGAGGGAAGAATTATCAGAGAAACTATATTTTGTGTCCTTCCAAAGAAAGAATCACATTTGGTCACTTTCAATATTTCTTACACTTATGAAAAAGCTTTTCTGTAGGATTTGTTATATGTACTTAACTTGGTACTTCCAGTAAGAGAAAGATTTCAGTTTTTACTAAGGTTAAAGTTGTATTCACCTAACAGCAATAATACAATATGCTGCAAGCATACTTAGTATGGTAATTATTTCTCTGGATAGAATTGATAATGACCACTATTCTCTGAAATAATTCTCTTTTATTTCTAGGGATGCATAAAAGAAAACGTGTAGGATTACGAGTGCACTAAAGAATCAGTCTTCCCTCCTACAAGGAATTCTAATTTTCATCATATTGAATTTAGAAGTTCTTTAGCGTGCTTTAACAGTGTGTTTTTAAACATTAATTCTTCAGTTGGATAAATCTCTCTAAACAAATTCTAGGAGGAGGTTAACTCCTAGACTCTGATAAGCTTAATGTATTTAATAAAGGCTTTTTCCATACAATGCATTAAACATTTGTAAGCATCACAATTCTATGTGTATCTTTAGTGATGTACAATGTAATGTTTCTTCTTGCATATCTGCATAGTTCAGCCCATTATGACAAGATAGCAGCCACAATCTGACATTAGAAGAATCAGACCACCCAGGGGAAAATTAATGCAATACATTTTACAGTCTTGATTTCCTCCTGACTCAGTAGGGCTTTGATTTCTGGTTTAAATTTATAAGACTTATTATCATTCTCCTTGCAATAAAAATATGCTCATTTGTCAAGTAGCAATAGTCTAATTAAGAATTGAGGAAGAAATTACTGGGACACAATGGAATGTAGAGCTTTCAAAAATTGTCGATTTAACAACTGGTTATTTTGGGCCAGTGATAGATCTTTTATTGTGGTAAGATATAAGAGAGAAAAACAACTCCTGTAGTTACCTCCCTTTGTCCATGATAAATAAAGACAGGGATTAGGACCTACCCTCACATATATTCACACCATTCACAATGAGCCATTCATTTAGGAAAACCTTGGTACAGAATTTAGCTCTGTATTGAAACTCTCACGAGCTCCAAATGCGTTCCTTAAATTGTTTAAGAAAGCAGTGTCCTATGTTCAACTCACCTTTTAATTGCTTTTTCATTTTTAACTTCCCTTTCCTTGCCCACCCTCGCTTCTCCTCCATTTCCCAGGTCCCCTTCCCATCTCCACGAAGTCCACTTCCCTGTTTCCTACCATCTCTCTTTCATTTTGCTCTTTAATTTATATTTTGGGTTTCTCATACAAGAGAAACCATGCAATATCTAACTTTCTGAGCCCGATTTGTTTCACTAAGCCTTATGATCTTAAGATGCATCCATTTTCCTATAAATGACTCAAATTTATAAAACGTTCATGATCTTCAGCTATTACAGAAATGCAAATTCCATCTTACTCCGGTAAGAATGGCCACCATTAAGAACCAAAAACAACAACAACAAAACAAAAACAAATGCTGGATAGTTTGTGGTGAAGGAGAAACTCACCTCTCAAATTTTCACTGATTCTGGAGACACCCAAATCACCTGCTCTGGGTGTGAGATAGGGCATATGATATGAGGACCTCCAAATAATTTAAGGGAAATATAACTCCCACCTGCTAGATGTTCAAAACACCGAGTTCATGTTCTCAAAAATTGAAGAATGAATTCTAGGAACAATGAGGTTAAGAGAAAGAAGAATTTACTGAGAGAAAGATAACTTCTAAGAGAGACAGAAGGGGGCCCTGAAAGTGGGTTACTCGCTGACTCCACTTCTCAAGAATGTTTTATTGAGCAAAGCCACAAGGTGAGGCAGGTCCAAGGTGAGACAAAAACTATAGTCAACTAATAAGATTAAAAGTATAGTCACTTAGGTACTATTGATCCAATGGGAAATCATGAGGTGGGTATGAGGTGGGACAAAAGTAGAGTCAACCAATAAGATTACAACAAGTATAATCCCTGAAGTAATATTGGTTAAATGTGGGATCAAATGGGAAAGCAAGTCTCATAACAAGCATACATGGAATGAACAAGGGTTTTCCTGGAAGGAAGGGGCTAGCTAGAGCGGTTTTGGTCCCCACCCAAGGTGATTGAGGGGCCTATGTAGGAGATCATCATTGCTCTTCATCCCTAGGGGAAGTGTGTGAGTGTAGTAGTTCCTTCCTCTTTTTTGAATTCTGGCCTTCAGTGAATGAGCCTCAGGCCACGATTGTCTTTCTTTTTTTTGGTATCCAGGACCTTGCACTTTCGAGGCAGGTGGCAGAACCACTGAGCTAAATCCCCAGCCCCACAATTGTCTTTTGAGCTGACTTTCTTCAGAGTCCATCCCTGCCTGCCTAGAATGTGTCTACCCGACTTGACTGTCTAGAATAGATGTGTTACCAGTGACCTTTGGTCTTGATTTAAACATTCAAAGACAAAACAAACTCAAGATGTTTTCACATGCTTCATCAGAAGATCCAAAGTACATTCTCCTCATTGCCTTCTACCTCTCTGAGACCTGGAGCTGGCTGGCTCATTTCCCCAGTAAGCTGAATATCAACATGAAGCATATATTGTCATGCAGTTCGTTCCTTCCTAATATCTGTAGGCAAGGCCTGGGAGAAGAGTGACATCGAAGACTTTCGTGCTTCTCTCCAAGGCTGACTGCCTCATGCGTCCCTTAAATTTTAGGTGGTATTGTCCTTTTACTTCTCTTCATTCCCCTCCAACTTTCTCTTTGGGTCTTCATTGATTCTAAGGTTCAAAAAACTGATAACAGCCAAAATCAAGGGATGTTGGCCAGTGTACACTTTAGCATTGCATGGGAAGTAAAAAATTCACGTGGTCTTGTCATGTGCCTAATATAATGAATCAGAGTCTCTGAGAGCAGGAACCAAGAATTTTGATTTTTAAAAAGCCCACGGGCATTCCTGACTAAGCATTACTGACCTTTCATTATAATCCGTATTTTAATATGTTCAATCCTGAAACTAAAACCACTATGATCAACCAAAGAATTTTAGGAGCCATGAGAGAGAACTGCACAAAGCTGAGAATTCCCAAGACAGAATGGGAGGAGGAGCTGGAGATTTAGCTCAGTGGGGCCACACCTGCCTCGGAAGCACAAGGTCACGAGTTAGATCCCCGGTACCATAAAAAAAACAAAAACAGAATGGGTGGAGGGCTTTGGCTCCAAATTCTTGGCCTACGATAATTAGTTTTTAAACAATAAAAAGAAAATTATAAAGTACTTTTTCCTGATTCAAATCTGCATGTTCTCTATAGGGAATATAAAACATATGAAGAAAATAAAAGCTATATGAGATTCAGAACTCATTTTAGCTAATTTTCTTTCAGTCTATATTCTAGATTATTAATATTTTTCAGTTTTGTTTTTTTGCAAAATTGATCTTATCTTTTTCATACTAGCTTCTGCCAGGTAACAGTCCTTTTGTTCTATAAATGTAGCGTCTTCATCTCTTTATCTTCTGTCTGTCTGTCTGTCTGTCTCTCTCCCCCTCTTCCTCTCCCTTTCCTTTGTCTCACACACTCACACAATACAACACACACACACAGGGTACCTAATGCCTCTAATGTTTATGTGCTCAATAAATATGTGGAGAAAATACATTCAGTGATCCTCTTATGGCCTCTTTCTGGGCATTCAAGGAAACATAGTTATAAATATCTTAACATTATTTTCTGCTTTTTCAGTCAGCTTCAAGAGATACTTTAAGAACAATTATGGAAAAATTGAAGTATTAAAAATGATTCGACTCTTTCAAAAGTAAATGATGATTTTAAATTTTTAAAAATCTGTCTTCTAGAAGGGAAAGGAAAAATTATGAGAAAAGAAAAAAAAATGGAAATGAAATCTATGTAAATAGGCAAGGGTGGAGGGAGGTGAAGGCCGCACAGGTAATGGGGAAAAAAATAAGAACTAAGATACATCATGTACAGGTACAAACACCCAATGATAAATGTAAACGAATTGTATACCTAAAATGTACCAATAAAAGAATTTTTTAAAAAATCTGTCTTCTAAAAAAATTAGACTTCTGCTTCTACCTTAATTTCTTCCAGATAAGATCACTTTAAATGCCATTAAACAGCTGTGACAGTAAGGATTAGGCTTGGCTGCATATATCAGTAAACTCAAGGAATAGTATCTTACCAACCATGGTTGTTTTAATAGTTGAATCCCTCTGACCAGTAATCTCACTGGAACCTCCAAAATGATATAGGGGGAATACATGTAACTCCCAAACCTGCTAAATATTCAAACTTTGAGTTCATGTTCTCTAAAATCAAAGAATTCTAGGAACAATGGAGGTTAAGAGTAGGAAAAATTTGAGAGAAAGATAGATTCTGTCTAAGGGAGAGAGAAAGGGGACCAGAAAACGGGTTGTCCCTCAAGGAATAGTATCTTAAATAAGAAAAAGTTCAGAAATAACCCAGTATGATGATCCATGGTCAATGAAGACTCAAGGTCCTTCTTTCTCTTTGTTCTACCTTCTCTTGTCTATGGCTTCCATCTCTGCAATTACTTAGAATTAAATAGAACAGCTGAAGTGCCACACTTTACTTCCATATTCCAGGCAGAAAAAAGGAAAGAGGAAAGAGAGCATCTTGGCTGAGTTTGTGATCTGCAGGGAGCAATCTCAAAACCCATACTGATCAATTTCTGTTTGTGTCTTAGTTGAGCCAAAGTCTCAAAGGAAGCCGGGAAATATGGTCAGTTGCTACCAAGAATATAATTTTTTTAAAAAGAGGACAATAGGTATTTGTATAGGCGAGTAACAGTCTCTTCTTCCACAACAAATAATCTTATGTCATTTAACAGTAAAGATGCTTTTGGCTGCAAATAACAGAATACCCAACAATAAGTGGCTTGTATAGTATATTTTATCCTGAAAGCTAGATCAGGATGGTTCTGGGTTACCTTAGTAGCTCAAGGACACTATTAAGGTTCAGGTACCATCTCTCTTTCTGTTAAGCCAGTCACAACATAAAAATATCTTTCTTTATGGTCAAAAGAAACCCCATCATGGTTGCATGGTGCTCTCACATTGCAACATCCAAACACTGGAAGGCACAAGTTTTCATTGTGTCCCTTCCAGGAAGAAACCTTCCCTGAAGTCCTCCCAGCAGACACTCTGGGCTTCACTTGCCCACACTTAAACCAATCACTGGAAAGAGTCGTGAAATTACAACCACTGGTTTAGAGTTAAATACTTGAACAAAATCAGAGCTGAGCTACCAAGGAAGAAAGAAGGTTGTCAAGGGAGCAGGGAAAAATGGTGAGTGAATACTGCACTTTTCCTACATATATTTGGTTTTTAAAAACACAGTGATTTCCCACTGTTCTCCTGAGTAGTACATACTTAGGAAATGCCATGAATCTTACTCATTATTTAAACAGTATTTCCTTTCAAAAGAGCAAAACACAAGCCTTCGAGCAGACATGAATCATTAACATCCACAGACAGAAACATTTCTATTTCTACAGTTGTAGAAAAATTAAAGGAGTTACCATTTGAAGAGCAGTTTTGGTGCTAACACCTTAGCCTTACAATGGCTTTGGGAAAAAAGGTTAAAAAAAATCTTGGTTATTTTAACATTAACATTTAACATTTAATTAAATAATTGGTATTTCTCTCACATAGATGAAAATGTATTTTTATTGGCTATTACATTTAAACTGCTAAGGACCTTAACTGGTCAATGTTCAGGTATCCCTTTTTGCCTAATAACATTGGGCATTGTATTGTATGTGTCCCCTCCCTTTCCCTAAATAAAGCAACTCAGTATATGTTGGAGACTTGAATTTCCTTAGCTCCAAGAAGAACTAATTGACCTGATTTTTCACGTCCTACAGCCGTAAGGGCTTCCGAACTAGATTATCCTGTACTGGGGAAAAGGGTGTATCTGCAGATTGAGGGAAAGAAGAGTGAATCCAAATAGGGGAATTAAATTACTTGAGACTGGAGATTGGGGTAGGGCATGGTGGCAAGTTCTACAAAGCACGAGGTCCATCCCTACCCAGGACTCTGGGGGTGACTGCCCGTCTGATGACATGCCCGCATTGATGCCTGTATGGGGATTGAACCTCCAGCCCCATAGCCTGTAGACCAAACTTGGGCCAGTGGAAACATCTGTGGCAGCATCCTTGGTGCTCACCCAAAACATGGGTGCCAACCAGCAGCAGAACATATAGTTCAAGAAGCATCAAGAAAAATGGCATTATCATAGGATCAGGGCCCTCTACTTTCATACTGTCAAGTAAATTCTTGGATTCTCATGATCAAATGGAGATGAGAGTCTCAAAGTGACCAGCCTGCTCGTGTCTGCCTAATATTCATTCCTTCTTACTAATAAAACTGTGGTGTTGTTGAAGGCAACTGAACCCGCCTTAAAACCAACATGGCCTAACCTTTCTCACGTGTGTGGTACTCCTCAAGAAGCACTTTTGAAAACATTCCTGTGCTCTTTGGGTTTTGCTTTCTTCATGCTGTGTTATGGCTTGTGTTTAAATGTCCCCCCAAAGATGACCCCCTCATCATGTGGATGGGGCGGGGTTTTCTTTTTCAGAGGTGGTTGAATCTGGAATGTGTGATGTGATTACTAAATCACTACATGTGAGTGGTTGGCTTGGCACCGCCCTAATCTCGGTAGTCTGGATGGGATAAAAAGAGCAGAAAGATGCAGTTAAGGTCTTTTGTTGCTTTTGCTGTCTTCTGCCACTGTGAACTGTTGCCCTTTTGCCCCTCTGCCTTGGAGCCACCTGACTATGGACTGAAACCTCTACGAGCTGTAAGCCAAATAAACTTTCCCTCTTTAATTTTGGGTGTCAGGTATTTTGTCTCAGCAATGAGAGAAAAGTAACTAAGACTTGCTGAGAGTGAAGAAATCATGTCTGGAAGTCCAGCAGCCACCTGTTAACCTCCAGGATGGAACAACTCACTCAAAATTGCAAAGTAGAAATCTAGAAAGGCCCTGGTCCCTGATGACTTACTGATGCAGTCATGCCAGCTCATTCTAATGCCTTCCAGTAGAATTTTACTTGAGAAACTAAGCCTCATCTTTCTTAGCATTGTAGTTGGATCTGTTACTAACAGAGTCATTAGCCTCCTAACCAGTTCATAGAATTCTCACAGCAATCGTGGCAGTCCTATTATCATTGATCCTTTTTAAAAATCACTTGATGAGGGACTGGTAAATCATGGAACCTGGAGTCAAGGACAGCTTTATCTGGCTCTAAAGCACATGGCTTTTCTTTATCAAATCATTTGTACCTCAAACTGGAACAGACTTGTTTAGGCAAAGGAGGAGGAAGGATGTAGATCCCAGAATGAGAGCCAAATGACCAGAATCCAGTGGGAAGAGGCCTTGGAGGTGTGTGTGTGTGTGTGTGTATACACAACAAGATTCAATAAGTACAGTGAGGCTAATGGGGCTGAGTCATCTGTTGTTTTGGACCTGACCTTTGCATTGAGGTATTTCTAAGCTTGAAACCTCAAGTTAAAATTAATGTCTCCACTAGTTTGTCCGCTGGTTGAGTTAGGTTAGATGCCAATCCTGGTAAGTTAAGTCCCAGAGAAGAAATTTTGATCTGAATTAACTAGTTTAATTGTCTATGAAGTCTAAATTGACCAAATAAGTACAAGTTAATCCTTTCATTTAATGCTATGTCCAGCTTCTAAGGGACTGTTGCATTACAATTCTCTATATGTAACAGGCATGATTCCTTTCACTAACTTGGGGTGTAAACGTCAGGGGACATTTGGCAGAGTATGGAGACATTTTTGGTTGTTCCAACTGGGCTATGTTATTGGCATCCAGTGGGTGGAGGGCAGAGATACTGCTAAACATTTTGCAATATTCACGACAGTTTCCTGCAACAGAGATTTACCCAGGGCCAAATGCCAGCTGTGTTGCTACTGAGAAACTGCACTCTAGTTGAACAATACTTAGTTAAGGGAGAATTGGGCACTTTAACCTGTTAATGACAGCCCAATCAATTATCCCAGGCTCCAAGTAATATTTAAACTCGTCTTGTTGATTCATCAAATTAAGCAGGTAATTGATCATACTCTGTTTTGCTTTTCTACTATAGACACAGGCAAATAGTATAGCTTTTATACAGTATAGGTTCTAAATTCTTTCTTTCCTGTTTCAAGGCTGTGTTTACTGGAAGGTCATTAAGTTGCTTTGCTTTTGAAGTCCATTTATTACTTCCAGATCTAGCGCAGTCTATTTAGTCTTTCTTAATGCTGTCTAGTGAAACATTAATGAGAAGCTCGCGCATAGTCATAGAATTTGTCTGATTACTTCATTAATTTTTAATGAACTTGCTGCTTACACTTCAGGATAACAGAAATTGGATAACGTAATTCTTCCTGGGTGGAGGGCTCCTAAATTTGGCTCTAAATTATTAATCATGTAGGCTGAGGACATTAAAAAATCTTTTGTTCATAAATTTAAATCTTTGACTACATAATTTCTGTCAATATAGTCTCTTCCCAGAAATTTCTTTTGATCAATTCTTTGTAGCTAAAAACTTTTTTGGGGGGAGGGGGGCTACTGGGCATCAAATAATTTTCTTGAGAGTACAGTTCTTAGAATTCAAAACCTAAGAAACTGAACCTCATTATAAGATTCAAACTTGAGACTACTGATGAAAAACCTTATATTACATGAGTTTCTTAAGAATAAAGATGGGTCATTATTTTAAATACTTATGTATAGCTCCTAGAATCAAGGTAATATCTTTAATTCAACATATTTATGTACCTAGGTCATCTCAGTTTATTATTTTATTTATTTTAAAATTCTCATATGGATTTGGGGACAAATTTTCATAAATATTCTACTAATTTTGTAGCTATTGAGTAATCTCAGTTCCATGGTAGTAATGATTATAGGATTATACATACAGTAAAAGTTTATTTAATAGGAATAGCCCAGTAAAAAAATAAAGTTTAAATCAAGTGATCCAGTCAATAAACCTAAAATTTCTGTATCTTAGACTTATTCCAAGAATGAAAAGAACCATTTCTTTCCAAGAGAACAAGATAATGTGGAAATCTGACTATGAAGTATTACAAAGACTTCTATATAATCTGGACTCTACCAAAACTAACCCATGCCAAAACAGTACACTAATTTCTGTCAATTCAAAAGAGCTATAAATCAATTTAAACTATGTTTACATGTTTAGCTTAGTATCACTACAAAACATTACAAAAGAAGCATTCTCTTGAATTAATCAGCCCCAGCTCATCACTGCAGGACTACAATCAGCCCCTGCTAATCCAGCCCTCATTGCTCTCAGCCAAAACCAATTGATTTGACCGAAAGCTAGCATGGTAGGTAGAGTTACACGGAGTGCTTTGCCACATGGCTTTCATGGAAGCACAACAAACAAGATGGTCAGACGGGTCAGATTAAATTGTTATGGAAGTAAGGAGCTCATTAGCCATACTCTTTTGCTGAATCCATTGAGAAATGGCCCAAAAGTTAAATGGAGATCAAAACATTAGCTTCTTAGGCCAGGGATTTAGCTCAGTGGTTTCGCCGCCTGCTGCGCAAGCGCAAGGACCGGAGTTTGATCCCCGGTACCAAAAAAAAAAATTAAATTCTTTGCTAGTAAAGCTGGACTAGAACAAGCTGCTTAAGCTATCACAAAGTCAGGCTTCCTGTTCCTCTCCTGAGTTGTCGCAGATAGTCGCAGCCTTGCAGGTGAGCCCTCTGCGGGGGTGGGAACGGGGCGTGTCCTCGTGTTTGTCACCCGAGAACACGAAGGATGTGCGTGCCCTGTGGACAGGACAGGCTCGCTGAGAAAAGATGGGTGCCAACAGCTTAATAGTACTCTCCTGGAAACTCCACAAAAAGGAGCCAGCAAAAGGAGGCAGAAGCTTTAGCCAGTAATTCTAAGAACCTGGAAATTCCTTTATTTATTTATTTATTTATTTATTTATTTATTTATTTATTTATTTATTTTGGTACCGGGGATCGAATTCGGGTCCTTGCGCTTGCGCAGCAGGCAGCAAAACCACTGAGCTAAATCCCCGGCCCTAGAAATTCCTAACGGGCCAAGGCTAGAA
Source organism: Heterocephalus glaber (assembly GCF_053883595.1). NCBI lineage: Eukaryota > Metazoa > Chordata > Mammalia > Rodentia > Bathyergidae > Heterocephalus > Heterocephalus glaber. Next base: position 69,350,666 of record NW_028258320.1, read on the forward strand.
AGGCAGAGGAGAAGAGGATCCCCATCTCACCACACATCTCAGTGCTTTGCAAAATAAAGAACTTAATTTTTCAGCTTTTAGTTATCTTTAGGTATAGAAATGGAAAGTCTTTATCTTTAAAACAAATGTTGTTTTTAAGATCCTTTGAAATGCACTATTGAATTAATATCTCAGACAGAGGTGGATATGGCAATTTATTAAACAGTGCTTTTTTTCTGGTGATGGCCAGATTATATTAACATGAATGATTGAGGACATCTACAGTGTCTCTTGCTTCTGATGACAAGGTTCAAATTAGACATTTAAATAAAAGTATGGTAAAGGAAACTTGGAAGTAATTTCAAACAGTGGTTCTCAACTCTGGCTACACATTAGAGTCATCTGATGAGCTTTAAAAAAATAAATATTAAAGGCAATCCCCTTCTAAGAGGTTATGATTTAATTGGTCTAAGGTGTAGCTCAGACATCTGTACTAGGAGATTCCCCAGCAGGGCCTCCAAATTTGTAAAAGGGGCTCTCCTGGCAGATGCAATGCCAGGCCAGCTATGCAGGTTTGGCTCAAGCAATGCACCCCTCCTACAGCCCCCACCTCCCTCTATGATCAGCACTATAGGGGAGGCAAAATTCCACTCCTATCCTCTTAGGGTCCTAACTGGGCCTGAGAAGTATATTGACATAAGATAGATCGACAGGAGACAAACATATAAATTTATTTTAATAAAGTTATATGTGGCCTAGGAGCCCTCATAAAGAAATAAAGACCCAAGAAACCATTAGAGTCCCTCCCTAACAAGGAATAGCAAGTCATGAAATGTGAGAAGGCCAAGGGGCTTGGGCTAGGGTAGTTAATTGGATGGAGAAATAATAAGGAGGATAAGGTTTGCTTTAATGAGCTTCATTTGTACAGATTTTCCTAAGCTTCAACTTCCTGTCCTTCGTGACAAGAATACTGTTCTTTTTGGTACAAGGAGAGCATCTTTCCTCTCTTGCTTTTAAGCTCAAAGCGATATTGTGCACCTGCTGTTTTTTAAAGTGTCTGTAATTCAAAATAGTCATTTTGTCAAACACTGTATTTGGGGTGGCATACTTTTAATTTGTTCGTACAAAATTGTAAAAGTATTCAGAGCAGTCAGATTCCCCATGTTCTACTCCATAGATGTGGAGAGCAAAAATGATGAGCAATTAGGGAGGCCTAGAAAGAGGAAGAGAATGGAACTGAACAGAGCCACAAAAATTCAAAAGTAGAGTTGGCAGACCCAGGGGCTGGTATTAGGTCTGTCTGTTCCTTACAAACTGTACAACCTCAGACCTCAGCTCTCTGGGTCTCTGACCCCTCCTTTGATAAATAGTATAATTAGGGTGCATTGAGTGTCTCCTTTAGCTTTAAGAAACTCTAGACCTGGTTTTATTCAATCTAATCCAAGTACTGATTTGGGGAGTGTACTAGTCTGGGTTAGGGAGTATTTTTCTAGTTCCAGAGAAGGTGTTGAAAGCAACTTCTGCCCCTAACTACATGGCCTCTCACCCAGAGTCACAAATTGACAGGGAAGTGGGTGAAACGCAGACAAGCTTTATGCCTGGCTCCCCTTCTCCCAAGACCCAGAGAGGAAGAGAGAGGAAGATCTCTGAAGGAGGAGGGTTTATGTAGCCCAGTGTCCTAGGACTCTTGGCAAGATTTCAGGCTTGCTCGCAGTAGAAAAGAGATGGGGCACTGTTCTGCTTACCAAGGATGCCATGGGAAACTGATTCCCTCCTTGCTTGAGAAGAGAAGGAACAGAGCTTTCTTCCTTTGGCAGATCTGTTACCTTCTCTGGTCACTGGAGTGCCACTTTAAGCAGTAGTTCTCAAACTTTAGCATTCATCAGACTGACTCAGAGTAGTGTTCAAACTCTGATTACTGACCCACAGCCCCACAGCGCCCAATGCAGTTGTTCTGCATCAGGGCCTAAGAATTTGCTCTTTCTTCCAGGCTTGGGACCACACTTTGAGAATCATTGCTTTAGGTCACCTTAGCAAGGAGTCACTAGGTCCTCCCTCTTGCAAAGTGGTTGCAGTGCCTTTGGGTTGCTGATATCCTGTGAAAACTTCTGAATCCTTTTGCATTGTTTATGAAATGTCTGTCTTCTCTTTAAGTTTCATCAGGATTAATGTACAATATTATTGTTAACCAAAAATACATTTGTCATTCTATTAAGTCACAAATATAAAAATAAAAAACTTACTACACACAATATTGACTCTACTGGCTCTATTGGCATCTTGATCTTGGACTTCCTATCCTCCACGGCTGTGAACAATACATTTCTGTTGTTTATATAGTACACTACCCAGCCTCAGCTATTTTGTTATAGCAGTCCCAAAAGACTAAGAGGGCTTCACCAACCTCTCATCTCCAATCCTCATGCCCTCAACTGTTCATTTTGAACAGTCCTAAGTCCAATGGACTATTTTCTCCTAGAACACTGTGGAATATGAAGTCAGGATGTATCTCTTCTTATGAATGTGCATTAGCTTTCTAGGGCTGCAATAACAAATGACCAAAAAGGGGTGGCATTTTGCAACAGAAACTGTCTCTTGAGGTTAAAAACACCAAATCAAGGTGTTAGAAGGACCATGCCCTCTGAGTCTATAGGGGAGGATTGCTCACTGCCTCCTCTAGCTTCAAGTAGTCCCAAGTTTTCCTTAACTTGTGGCAGCATCATTTCAATCTTATCTCCATCTTCACATGTCAATCTTCTGTCTGTGTCTGTATCTATGTCCAAATTTCCCTCTTTTTATAAGGAGACCAATCATGGATTAAGGGCCCACACTATTCCAATATGATCTAATTTTAGCTTAACTAGTTATTTCTACAATGATCCTCTTTCCAAATAAGATCACATCTTGAGATCCTGGAAGGAGAGTGCCTAGGGCTTTGACATATAATTTTAGGGGATAAAATTCAGCCCTTAACAGTATACAGTTTGTATTTCCTTCAATTATAGATCATGTGATATCTATTGCCACAATTTCTCTACCCACCACCCATAATGAACCACAGTGGACTGATCCCATTTGGGTGTCCCCTCTATAACTGGTAGCCTCTGAAACTTCATGAGGTTCTAGAAATGATGGATCTGTGTAGCTCACCTCATACTGTCATACAATCACAGTACCTGCTTATAAATTTTTAATGTGAAAAATAATTGGAATGTTTGTGTTCATTTGATGCATAATGCAGAATGTTTGCCCTTGATCAGTATAGGAAGCCAAGTTATCAGTCGGTTACTTAGAGAGAATAGAAGATACTGGAGCTGTGGGAATAAGAGGCAGTTTTACAGCTTGGACATTTGGTGGTTTCTGCACAGAACTCCACAATGAAGGCAGTCAGAAGGGCCGCCATCTTTGGTCAATGCCCTATCTCTGACAAGTGCTTTCCATCCTTGGCTGAACAAATCTACCACCATCCTCATTCTAAAGATATATATTCATCTCTTCCATCTGGTTAATGTCCAGTCTTACTGCCTGGGGAACCATTTGAGAGCTTTAAGGTACTCCTGAATCTCTGCTCTGATCCATTAGGAATTCATGTAGAGCTTAACTCTCAGAGAGCAACTTATTTCTAAGGCTTGATGGCCAAAAGTGACATCTACACTAAAGAACTGAAAAGTTTCTCCCTATTCCAAAGAGCCGAGTGTGTACTATGGTGGAATAGAGAAAGGGAATGTAGGGGTCCCAGCAAAAGGGCCCACCTTGTTGGGACAAGATACTGCAATCTCTCAGGAACATGGGGGTAACAAACAGGGAAACAGAAGAGTGAAAGCCAAATTCAACTTTTGGGAATCAATTCTTTTCTTTTTAGTACATATTTGTAGTTCATGCAGTTTATAGTCACCTTGGGGAGTGGGTACATCTATGCAATACAGCTTGTTTCTTTGTTTAGTTCCCTTCCCCCTCCCTCTTCCCTCCTTCCCTCCTCTTCTGAATCCCCCTTCTCTAAGGCCAGTTCTTAAAGCAGCCTCCTTTCTTTTAACAAAGAGCAGCCAGCAAAAACTGAGATGACAATTGTATTTTTTTTTCCTCCTTAAAGCTGTACTCAATCTGAGGCAGAATGTTAATGGCAAAGACTCAATATTTCCTTACCAATCCTCACGGGCATAGAGTCCCCAGAAAAAATAAATCTTTGAATAGATGATGATAATAGGTATGATATTTTATAATCAGTGCTCCACATGCATTTTCATTGACTTTTAATTTAAGCTAGCTAGTACTTCAGAGGAAAATTTGCAACAATTATATACAAAAGCGTATTTTGAATTCTGAATTCACGTTTTCAGGATCATTAAGCCCACATAAGCCTTGGAAAAAGAGTAGCTTCCTTATTTATTTACCCAGGGATAGGCAACACAGTGTCCAGATTCTTTTGCCTTTTTCTTTCAGTTTACTGAGTAAAAATAGATTGAGGCTTACACCAGTTTTCTCATAATCTTGCATGAAGGTGAACTTGAGGTCGCCTTAATGGCTATCAAAACCACTTCTGATCACCAAGATTGTAAAACTTTTCCCCCTCCTCTGTTTGAAATCCTATCTTTGGGAGAACTTTAACCTCTTTCTGGCTTCTAATTAGCTTTTCTTCAATGACAAAAGTTCACAGGAAAGTGAAAATAGTCGGAAAGGTTTGCTGGGGCACAGGTTACAAAAGTAATGGTCCACTTTTCATCTCTTCCTCTGAGGTGATTCTAGGGATTACTGCTGCTGTCTTTAAAGTGTCATTTGGATCCAAGCCTCCCAAAGACGATATTGATGTGTACAAGCAGACACAATTCCCAAGGTTGTTCATTGATTTATGCTGACCCACACCTCCACTCTCACAGATTTGTCTTCAGTGTCAACTCTTGCAAGATGAGTCTTTCTTACATGACGTCTTCATAGACAGCCTGTTAGAGATCCTTCTGTCCATTTGGACATAGATAAGAACAACTAACAGAAGACTTAGTGTCTCAAAAGACTATTGTAGATACAGTCTTTTGCCTTCATTTTCTCACTATTAAAAGACCCAGTCAAGTGATCTTTTTAAAATTAAAGAGCATTCTGTTCTCAAAGATAAATTTATCCTTTGATTCATTTGATAAATATTTACATAGTATCTGTTGTGGTTCAGGAAAAGGCATAGAGCTGACCTACTACTGAGAAAGATAGATTAAAAGCAAGCAAAGGCAAACAAACCCAGCTGGGTGTAGTGGTGCATGCCTATAATCCCTGCACTTGGGAGCCAGGAGGATTGCCATGGGTTCGAGGACAGCCTGAGCCACATAGTGAGTTTAAGGCCAGCCTGAACTATATAGGGAGACCCTGTCTCAAAACAAAACAAAACAAAATGGTAAATAAACCCAATAGACTCCAGTAGTGGATTTTTTTTTTTTAAAGGTAGGAGTCTTTCTATGTTTCCCAGGCAGGCCTCCAATTCCTGGGTTTAAGCACTCCTTCTCCTGCGTTGGCCTCCTGAGTAGCTGCAACTACAGGTGCATGCCAGTATGACTGGCAAGGACGTTTTACATCAGGTGATCATAGAAGCACCATGAGAAAATGGCATTGAGCTGAAACATGAGAAAAAAGTCATGAGAAGTGAAAGAAGACTCACATGCAGAAAGACTATCAAGAGCAAATATCACACAGCCAGAAAAAACAGAAGTGAACTGCAGAACATCAAAAGGGCCAGCATGTATGACTGAAAGTGAGAGGGGAAGAGAGAAGTGGACAGGAGCCCTCCTGTGGGGGACCTGGCAGGCCCTGATCCAAGTTTTCTAAGGGCAATGAGGAGTCATTGAGAGATTCAACCATGGGAGTCTAGGGATCTGACAAAAAATGATCTGTCCAATAATTTGGTAAACATCGACCAAAATCTTTTTTTAAAAAATTATTTATAAAGTTTAGAGCAACAGATAGTGGATTTTGTCATCTTATTTTGCAGCGTCTCAAACTAGACGTGAGAGTTTAAAACTTTTGAAGATTCCTGTGAAGTTTTTGTTGATGGGTTCTGATTATGTCTTCATAGCAACATCTTAACGAAGGGTTGGATTAATTGATGGCTATGGATTATAAAGTGGTTTAGTCTTCTGTTTAACATAGCCAATATCAAAAATCAACTGAAACCAATACCTTAATAGTTTCTTGAGGAATTTTTTTTTTTTTTGGTACTGGGGATCGAACTTGGGTCCTTGTGCTTGAGGGGCAAGTGGCAGAACCACTGAGCTAAATCCTGGCCCTCTTGAGGATTTTTATGTTTACACTGATTTCTTACTTTAAATTTTGCTTTAACCTGTGATTTTCTAATTTTCTACTATTTTAGCACTTTTTAAGGTATTTTCTCTATTTTTTTCAAGCAATAAGTTAGCATATGTTACTTTTGCTATTCATATATCTAGTTAGTTAGGTGATGTGATCATTTTTCTACTTCTCTGGTTTACACTTTTTAGGATCTTTAACCCTTTTTTATTTTTTCCCCTGAAAATTTTATGTTTGTGGCTGAGGACATTCAAGTCTGGTGTAATTATACAGTCCATTAGGCTAATCCTTTTCAGTTATTCTTTCCACTAAGTTGAAAAATTGCCCCTTTTCACATTCTTTCTGCAAATGGGTAGTGAATGTATACAGGTAATCTTTCCTGATTAGAAATAAAAATTTTAGCATTTAATAAAGAGCAGGATTGTATAAGCCACTTCACACTTATTTGAAATACATTTTAAAGTTAATTTATGAAAAGTAAGAAATATTATTAAAATGATTTTTAAACAAGTTTTTGATAAATCAGTAAATCTGATAAATTTGTAGATTTATTTGGAAAATTGTCATTGGGTGAATTAAATTTCTGTCAGTAGGGATTTGACAGGCTGATTATCAAATAAGTGAGCCAGAAATTATTCAGTTACCATTAATGAAGAAAGAACACTGACATAAATAGAAATGTTTATTGAATTCAAGTCTCTATGCCTTGAGAAAAACACAACCGCTTACAGACCTAAACTGGTATTTTTTAACATTTCCAATCTTCAGAGTTGCAGAAAATATTTAAGTCTACTCACAGCCAGGCATCTCTTTATAGATGTAGCCTTATCAATTTACAAAATGTCATATTTTCTAATGTATTTCCAGAGAGGATTTTTTTTTTTTTTTTTTTTTTGGTGTCAAGGATCGAACTTGGGTCCTTGCGCTTGCGCAGCGGGCGGTGAAACCACTGAGCTAAATCCCCGGCCCCCAGGGAGGACTTTTTAAAGAAATGCTCTGCCATCATAATCTTTTTATACGATGAAAACTCAATTACTAAGGTGAATAGTCAGCTTCAATACAGCAGAGGCATGCATTTATTAGTGCTTCTCATTATGTGTCTTCCTGGATTTTTTTCTTCAACAAAGTTCCTGGTATACTGCCTGATGACTACCCAAAATGCTATTGCAGTTGTGGGATTTCATGATTTAAAAGTAATTTAAAAATCAATTCCCTTTGCCATTTGCTCTAAGAGATACTTTCTTTGTATTGGCTTGAAACGTAGCCAAATGGAAGAAACTTTCTCTGGCCCTCATCATCCTCCCAGTCATAGACTATACCTTCCTTTCACTCAAGTTCTATTTTATGAGAAGGGCAAATATTTTTGGTATGGTTCTGCTTTTTTTTCCCCTCCTTTTCTGAAGCAATACTAGAAGTTTCTTCTGAATTTGCCAACATTATGTTCTAGATCTTGCCCAAATGTTTTTCTTTTTTTGTCCTTGTCTGTATTTTACTTTTCTCTGCAAATACAAATTTAAATAAGTATATTGTAAGAAGAGTTGAAATATTATCCAGTCTTCAAAGAAAGTAAATATGCTTGAAATTTCAGTCTTTCCTCACCCAATATAAAAGAGAATGACAAATGATTAGGCCTTTATATTTAGAAAATGAGTATTTCCTTTAGATAGATAAGTTCAATTTTTTCATTATTGTGGTTGCAATATTTTGGGAGCAATATAGCTTTTCAAAAAAAGTAAATAAGCCAGGCATGGTGGCACACGGCTATAATCCCTGTACTTGGGAGACTGAAGCAGGAGGATTGCTGAGAGTTCAAGGCCAGCCTGAGCTACAAAAAACAAACAAAAAGAAGTAAATTAATACACTGATGGAGTAGGCTAAACAGTACACTCCTACCCCGACAGAGATGTCCGCAGCCCAATCCCTGGAAGCTGAATTTGTCATTTTATGTGGCAAAGGAACTTTAGTATTTGTGACTAAATTAAGGAACTTGAGACGGGGAGATTATTCTAGATAAACTGGATGGGTCCAATATAGTCACAAGGCACTGTAGAAGTAGGAAGAAGAAAGGTTAATATCCAAAAAGAACAGGTGATATGAAAGCAGAGGTTAGATGGTGCCACTGCTGGAATGGGGCCATGAGCCAAGGAATGTGGGCCAGTTGTTAGCAGCTGGAAATAGCCAGGAAGCACATCTTCTTCTAGAGCCTCAAGGAAGAACACAGCCATTCACCTTCCTGTCAGTCTGACTCTGAGAAGTGCCCAAAAATACATTTGTGTTGTTTCGAGTCACTAAGTTTGTTGTGAGTTGTTCATAGCAACAGTAGAAAACTAATTCACTGTAGAGTCCTCTTTAATGAGAATAGTTTCTTTACAATTTCAAAGGACATTTTTAAAAAATCCTCCCTAGTCATTCCTCGTAAGTTCTCTTCCCTTTTGCAATTTTGGTTCCAGAGAGAAATAATATGACCTTGGGGCAGCAGAGCAAATTTAGGGAGATTCTGAGAAGGTTCCCAAGCCTGAAGCATTATCCCAGGGATCAAGCAATTACAGCAAAAGGCCTAAGGCTTTGAATCTAAGGCTTCAAATTGTCATTAGGCTATTTTTCTTCCCTTATCTTTCAAACTGGCTCTCTTCCATACTTCATGCATGATGGTCACAGAAATCCAAAATACATCCAATATACATCTAATTAATCTAATTAGGAACCTCCTGAGGGAAGAGGACTCGGAAAACCTGTGACAGAAAGGTCTCAGAAGAACTCTATTTAACCAGCTTGGATCATGTGGCCAAACTGGATCCATCACTGTGGCCGGAGAGATGAGTACTTTGACCAGTCTGGGGGATGACGCATTCTGATTGTCTAGGCTGAGAGTAGTGCCTATCCCTGTGACAGGAAGTCAGATGAGTCTCCACTAACCCTGACAAAATTGTGCTCCCCTAAAAAATAAGAGTTAAAAATTAAATATCAACAAAAACCAACTTTTAAAAGCTATGTAATTATGGAAGGTGGAAGAGAAAGGAAGAGAAAAAGCTCTGTATGACTTTCTAGTTCTTAGGTACTATCTTAGTTACTTTTATCTCATTGCTGAGAGGAAATACCTAACACCCAAAGTTAAAGAGGAAAGTTTTATTTAGCTTACAGTTTGTAGAGGTTTCAGTCCCGAATTGGCTGGCTCCAAGGCAGGGAGGCATGTGGCAGAGGGGCATCAATTCATGGAGGACCCCAAAAGTGGCAAAGCAACCAGGGAGAAAACAAGCCTCCTTGCCTCAGTGGCACAGTCACCCAAAATGTCCCATCTCCAGTAAGCTGCAGTATAACCAGGCAGGGCAATGAAGGGTGGATTTGGACCTGAGGGATAATGACAAATTGATAACTGGTGTGTTGTCTTTGTTTCTCCTGTGAGAAAACTGGAGAGGGGAATTGATGTATCTCACATCACCTGCTAACAAGAGTCAGCATCCTGAAATTAGGTCCTCCGACCTCAGATCTGAATGCTCCTTTCTGTTTCTTTAAAGATGGTAGACTGAATAGAGCCCAGACATGGAACATAAAACCTGGGTCTGAATTCTACCATTGGCTCACTGTGGTACCAACTCGTCCAAGGATTCTGAGCCTGTTTTCTCACCTGTAAAGCCAGGATACTAGTCTCCCATTGTTAGGATTCAACTAAGAATTGAATGGGTTAAAGGTTTATGAAAGCATCATGTAAATGTTAGCAGATTACACAAAGCCAACGTATCATTTTTAAGGAGTGTACAGACTCAATTTACTGCTTACCCACGGGAATTTTTGACTAATTCTTTAGCACCTTTTGGCTTATGAAAAATGGCCTCTATTAGGATAAGTTGCTGCCACAGGGGAGCAAATGGAGTGAATTCTAAAATCAGCAGGAGCTGGGTGTGGATGTGGTGGCACAGGCCTGTAATCCCAGCACTCAGGAAGTGGAGGCAGGAAGATTGCTGCAAGTTCAAGGCCATTCTGGGTTACATACTGAGTTCAAGGGCATCCTGAGCAACACAGCCAGATACTGTCTCAAAAAGCAAAATAGAACAAAGCAAACTAAAATCAGCAGGAAATGTAGAGCAACTGGGCATGGCTGGGGTGGTGGGAATACAGAGTTCCTTATACTGGTAATGTCTGAACCTCAATTATTTTTGCTAAATCATTCTTTCAAGTCATTTTGGGAAATGGCTCACTGCCTTTTTCTATTTTATTAAATCTGAGAACCGCATTAAGTCAAACTACCAGTGATGCATTGTCAGCAGGAAGAAAATGGGGAAAATCCTCTTTCAGTGTTTGATCATGAAAACCTTTCTAACAAACTCAAGACAAACACATTCCCCTCCCACTACCTATTCACACAAGATTAACTATTGTGCCTGTTCACAATAGTCAATCACCATTTCTTCCCCATTTACGAGCTGCTTGCATGAATTAAGAAATGGAGAACAGCAGGTTCCTGTACATCATTCCACATTCTCAGCCCTAGAAATATGGCTTAATTAAATGCAATTAGGACACTGACACTATTTTTATTAAAAGAAGGAGCTAAAGCTTCCTCCCTTCAAAATAGAGACGCCAAAAGAAATTAAAGTTTATTTTTTCACTCTCTAATACCCAATCCAGGCTGTTCCTAGACTTTGATTGTTGCACGTTTCATAGATCATTATTTCCAATCCTGCCTAACAAACAACTATACTTCACGCCTTGCCTTTACTAAATTGAGGTTCTTGCTGATAATAAGTAGTTGAATGTGTTTGAAGGGAAGAGCATAATTTTCCATGCTCAGTACAATTTAGGAAAATGTACTTTTCCACATAGTTTTCAGGAAAGTGTTACATTATTGAAGTGGGACTACTTTCTTAGTATCTGTTACCAGATTCTAGGGTGCTGGAGTCTCCTTCTGGAGGTGGTTTCTCAGTTCTTTCTGTCCTGAACAGAGAATTGATCAAGACAAGCACAGATGGCAGCAAAGTTTTATTAAAGTAGGAAGAGAAACAGGCTCTGCAGAGCGAGTTTGGACCAAGTTAAGGTGTGAAAAGAAGTGCACCCTACAGCATGAGGGTGGGCCACCATACAAGAGAGAGCACAGTGGCAAAAGCTCAGTGTGGACTGTCATTTTTTTGTATCACCTACCCCTTAGGCTGACATCAGGTCTGGGCCATCCTATCAAACACCTGTTCCAGTTCTCATGAGAAGTCCACATTCAAGGCTTTGAGAACTGTTCTGTGAATGAGTCCTGGAATTTTGTACTTAAGGTCATGCCTACTTCCCCAGCCAGCTTTGCCATGCACTAATCTCCTGTCTCATGCGTGTCTAATTTGGTGTCCGGCATACAGATACACAATATTTTTTAGATCCGCTCAGATCATGGCCTGAGCCAATGAAAGAATCTTATTCAAAGGATCTAAACTATTTAGATGGCATTTGAAATAAATTGGTTTAGTGCTATAATACCAAACTACATTTTTTTTTAAAGAATCAGTTTTCTCTCATTGTAAAAATGATAAATGATCATTGCAGATTTCTTTGGAAAATATAAGAAAAAATAAAACAGAAGATGAAAATTATAGTTTCACCACCTAGACGTTTTAACATTTTAGTATATTTCTCTCTAAGAATATAATACAATTTTACATTTAGCCTTTTCACACAATATATTTTGAACCCTTTTTCTTATTATATGGGGTTTGAAAACATAAATTTTAATAAATGCATAACATTTCATAATATGCTTTTATACACATGTATGTGTCCTTGGAGTGTGTATACATAGATAGGCAGATAGACATACACACATACCTGAATTTACTTATTGTAGTAAAGGACACGGACACACACACACACAATACCACAAAATAAAAGCTAAATTTATTGCTTACAACAGTAAGGGAGAGCTATGCTGGTCAGGCACAATCTTGCTGAGCAGAACAGATTGGTGATTTTATGTGGGAGTTTGGTTTGGGGAAGTATGGATTTCAGGGATTGGCAGAAATATCAGGGACATAAATAGATAGACATCAACTATAGAAACATGATTACTCCAGTGAAGCTTTTGCTGATTGGTGGGTATTTAGACAACTACTTGTTGGGTTAATGCTGTTCTTGATTGGATAAATTTCAGACAGACTGTCAGTGATTGGTTGGCTTGCTGTAATGTGTTCACTGAAGCCAGAAACACTAATACAGAGTTTAAAATCCAACTATAGTGGTACTTGTTACCATAGTTACTGAACAATCAACCTTTCCCTAGGAATATGGGGAAAATTTTTATTTTCAGTATTACAATTTACCTAATCATTTGCTCATTACAAGATAATTTGATTATTTGCGATTTTCCACTTTTATAAATAATGCTCCAATGAGCATTCTAACAAATCTTCGTGCACATCTGTTTTTTAGGAGAGATTCCTAGTACACTGGATTCAACAAATGTTTTTTTTTAATTTGTGAAAGTAATACAAGTTTGTTACAGAACATTTAGGAAATACAGATACATAAAATAGAGAAAAGTAAATTATCCGTAACCTACACAGTCCCTGTGTAATGTTTAGTCCTCATCCTTCTAGTTGTTTTTGTACTTCTGTACAAAAAGAAAAAATGAAAAAATTCTGGTGGTACTCTCCCAGTTTGCTTTTTTCATCTAATTAATTACCGTGCATCTCTTCCCATGTCATCATATAGGCTCATGTAATGGCTGAGTAACCTGGATAACATGTTTATATCTGACTACAATGCTACAATTTATTTATTTTTAATGCCACAAAGTATTGACTTTTTTATTGTTGAATATTCAGGTCTCTTTTCCTCCTCCTTTTGTTTATTCATACATGCTTATCTTCCTGCCTTTTTTACATGATATTATATCATTTATAATTTGTTACTGTAGCCAGGCATGGTGGTGCACACCTGTGATCCCAGGATTTGGGAGGCCGAAGCAAGAGGATTGCTGCAAGTTCCAGGCCAGCCTGGGCTACATAGTGAGTTTAAGGCAAGCCTGAACTGCATAGTGAGACCCTGTCTCAAAAAAAAAAAATTGTAAACAATGATTATGTATATGTGTACCTAAATGTTCACATGTACCATGTTTATTATCTCAAATTTAGGCTGTTTAGGCTTTTTCTGTACCCTCTGAAACAGTCTTTTTTTTTTTACTCTGCCAATTGTATAAAAATACTATGCTGATTTGTATTTCAGTAAATTGGAAGTTGAAAACCTTTCTAATGTTGCTGTTAAACTTCTATTAACCTTTTGTTCATGAACTATGCTCTTTTTCTGTAGGCAGGCTTATATTTTCAAATGTAGTTATTAGACTATTTAATGTAAGACATGTTGTGATAGGGCTTTGCAAGGGAATATATTTAATATAGGACACATACTTTATAGGATTATTTTATAATACCCAAAAAGTCAAATGCAGAGGAGTGCAAGAGATTAGCTCCATACTAGAGACCCAAGGAATCCAGCCAAGGGCCTGGATCCCACAGCGATGTCCCACACAAGCCCAGCTGAAGGCCTAGAGTCCAAGGCAGTGTCCTCCACGCATCCAGCCGGTGGCCTAGAGCCCACGGCAATGTCTCGTGCAAGTCCGCAGCAAGGATCTCCACCTGGAGGCCCAAAGGCCAGTGGTGGAAACCAGAAAGCCTGCGCCGGTGAGGTGAAGAATCTGTACCACCAGGCTGAGGATCTGCACTGGAGCCAAGAAGTGACGCTCACGGTGAAGACCAGAGCTCCCCTGACGAGAAGAGCAGCCGTTCCCAGCAACAGCGAGGCCCCGAGCTCCTCCTCAGACAAGAACAGCTGAGTTTGCAACAGGAAAACCATGCGCAGCAAGCTTCTCCTAGAAAATCAACAGCATATAATCTTCCTCTCCAGTTCTCTTTATGCCGTTGGCAACAGTCCTCAGGTGTGTCTTCCATGCTCAGACCACACTGAGTCAGTTCAGCTGGGCGTTCCAAATTGACTGTTAATCCACTACACGTTTACTCTTGTGATAGTTTACATTGTCTTATTTGTTTTAAATTTGATTTTTAGAGTTTTAAAAATCTCTTTATATGAACATTTTCAAAGGTCTTACCTTCTATATACACTATTGAAGAGAATGATATAATGAATCTCCATGAATACATTACCCAGTTTCAATAATTATCAGTCTTATTTTGTCTTTTATACCTCCCAGTTTCCTTATACTGTGAATTATTTTAAAGCAAATCATAGATAACAAATAATTTCATCAGTCAATATTTCTGTAGGCATAGATATAGACTTTTAGTAAATTCATAGAGAGAAATCTTAGTAGTGGGCATTGAACCCCTTTCACATGCTAGGCAAGTGCTCTACCACTGAGCCAGAAATCTAGCAATGCATCTATTTTAAAAATCTAACAATAATACTACCACATCCCCCCAAAAAATCCTACAGCAATTCCTTAATATCATTATCATTAAATATCTAGGCAGTATTATTTTCCATATATTTTCACAGTCCATATATATATACAAATTATATTGTCAAATTAGACTCATACAAATCAAAGACTTTACCTAGTGTCAAACTGCACAAATAATTTTGGAAGTATAGGCTGTCAAGAAGCTAAAGAGCAGAGAGAGCCTCAAAAGATGAGGTAAACTTGCGCTGGGAGTGGCTTTTGGAAACCTGGCAAAGCAGTGCCCAACACTGAACAAAGTGGGAGCGCCTGGGCTCCCCTGATGGGTGCCAGAGGAGAGAATGCTCGAACCAAGTGGGTGGGCTCAGGTGGATATTCAGTGCAAGGCTAGAAGGTCCACTGAGTTCTTTCCTTGGGGAGCAGAGAGGGCACACATTTTTCCAGGCCATCAGAGTGTGTGGGTGGGGGCACCACACTGCCAACACCTGCGGTGGTGCCTTCACTGCACACCAGAGCAGAGGATAAGAAAATGGCTTCAGAGTTTGGCTTGTTAACACCTGTACGGATGATGCGGCACTGGTGGCGAAGCGGCTTAAGCACCAGAAGCCAGGTGGCCATAATTACCTTAATGACTAGACGTGTAGAAGGGGAAGCCCGGGGGCCCTGACCCACCAGGAGCTGTGCAGATAACTAATGAGCATGGCGTCTTCAGGGAGAAATCAATGG
The DNA here is from genome assembly GCF_053883595.1 of Heterocephalus glaber. Lineage (NCBI taxonomy): Eukaryota > Metazoa > Chordata > Mammalia > Rodentia > Bathyergidae > Heterocephalus > Heterocephalus glaber. The sequence continues at coordinate 69,366,042 of NW_028258320.1, forward strand.
AATGCCAACCACGTGGTGCTTAACAACTATAACCAAGCAGGTGGCAAGAATGAAGAAACATTGCAGGAAAGTGCCTGTTTCGCGCCTCCTCATCCAAACTGAGTGTCATTTTGAAAACAGTATTTGCCTATACTCAGGTATGTTTTACTAAGGATTATGCAAATAGAGACAGAATAAACCTTCTTGTGGAGAATGTGCTGGCTTCTTTTCCTCTGAACCCTGTTGATTCTCCATCTCCTCAGTATTTGTCCTAAATGAAATTTGTTGGCCTTACCCATTACCTACCTGCGCAGCCAGCACACAGTAGCAGTGGGATGGGTGGCCTAAATAAACTATCAAGGCTGACAGAGCCATCTCAAACCCATTGCTTAAGTACCCCATGCTCTCCTTGAGATCAGACCCAACGCTTCATCTCATTCGGCTCCCCCGAACTCCACTCTAGACCATTAGAGTTTGCTAAATGCTTCATAAGGACTTTGAAGGGGCGAGGACATGCCAAGCAGCCCAACAATGTTTCCTCAGCATCCCACCTTCCTGATTTAGAAACTGCTCACTTAACCTTCGTCACGCTTCTCTGCCTGGGACTGTATCTCTAGCCGTCTTATCTTTTCACTTGCTATTTACTCTTTCTAGAATATTTTTTCTACCTCTACTTCCCCAAACTGGATAAATTCCTGATCACCCTTTAGGAGTCATTCCAGATGTCACTTCTGAGGATCCTCTCCTCTCCCAGGAAGTCTAGGTTAGGTTCCTTTCCTTATGTCACTTAGGGGCCCTGCAAGACAGGAAGGTACACACAAAGGGTTAAGGAACCCACTCCTATCCCTCAGCCTGAAGGAGTAAAGGGAGACAGCTGGGAGATTGGCAAGCTCTAAAGAGCTGGTTCCACAGAAGAGGAGTCATCCAAGAGAAGTTATACCCAGAGCTGGGGAATAAGTCTTCTGACTTTCTTCTCTTGTTCTGTGCTTCTAGTATCCACCCATACACTACACTAACCAGAAGTCAAAGGGCAAGAAAGCCTGGGTTAGTTTCCTAGTTTGAGGACAGATGGCAAATGGACAGTAGCTGTCATATTCCTATTGTAGCCCTTTATCAAATGGTGGTGTATATGTTGACTTGCTAATTTCAGCTTGGAGATAAATGCTACATTCTGAAGGTCTCATATATGTAAATATTTGATAAATATTTAGATCCTTCAATACACACATCAAATGATGCAAAATACATAACTAATTTACATGTAAATCCCTATAGCTTAGTATGTGGAGAGAAAAATGGAGCTAAATTTTCTCAAATAATGAAAGTCTGAGAATACAGACTTTGCAGCCATACTGCCTAAATTCCATGTCTGGCTCTACTATATCCTAGCAAGGCAGTCTTGGGCAAGTTGTTTGCCTTTCTGTGCCTCAGTTTCTCCATCTGAAATGGAAGTAATAATAGATGTACTTCACAGGGCTTTTGTGACAATTAAATGATTTAATATATGTGAAGTGCTTGGAACGGTATGAGGCCCATAGTAAGTATCATCAAATGTCAGGTACTTATTGTTAATGAAATTATAATGTAAAAATGTAAAGTGTTATTTATGGCCACAACTGTGGGCAATCTTGGAAAGGTGCTGCTTTTCAATGCATGTTCTTTTCAAGGAAAACTTTAAAGGACATTTCACAGATAAAGACAAAATAAAAATAACTGAACATCTGAATTAATCAATAAGTGAGCATCTATTGTTACAGACTTAAAGTGCACTGCTAATGGTTGGGAACTAGTGGGCTTACCTTTTGCCGGTTAGCTAATGTCTTAGTTACTTTTCTCATTGCTGAGACAAAATACCTGATACCCATAGTTAAGGGAGGAAAAGTTTTTTTAGCTCACAGTTTGTAGAGGTTTCAGCCTATAGTTGGCTGGCTCCAAGGCAGGGTGGCACTGCAGAGGAGAAACAGTTCATGGTGGGCAGAAGGCAGCAAAGCAACAAGGGATGACCACAGCTCTTTCTGTCCCTTATATCTTATCCAGGATTCTTAGAGTGGGTGGCACTCACAGCCTTACTTCCAGTGCCCTCAATCTGGCATTGCACCATGAATCAATTCCACTGTCACACACTCTGGATCCAGCCACCTCAGGAAAAGCTCCACCTATGATTGCATGAGGCTTTAGGGGGGCATCTAGACACAAGCGATAACAGTTAACCTCTTAGTGTTTCAGTTTCCCTCTCTGTAAAGTGGGGGTAATAATAGTAATCATCTCATAGTGTTTTGAAAATTAAATAATTTATGTTATCTGAAATGCTTAGAGTAAGGTCTGGCATCTATAGGCATCTAATACATTTAGCTCCCCCTCCTTCCCCTCTTCTCACTCCTCCTCTCCCTCCCCTTGGTGGTGGTGTTACATTCATCAAGGCATTAATAGAAACACAATAAAAGATGCCAAGGTGCTCTAGACAATGCCATTGTCACGAAGAAGTTTGTGATCCTCAACTTGTGCAGCCCCTTTAATGAGATGATATCCATGCTGTCTTTTTGTATTACCCAGAAGGTTTTCTTTAACAGCCCATAAAGACAAGTAAACTTTCAAGATGAACACAGCCTTGAGATTCCCGAGGCACTGACAGTTTAGCAAAGCTTGGTGATTTCTCTACATGTGGAGAGTATACTCTCCACAGGGTATATTCAGGCCCTGGTTGAAGGAAAGACTGCTTTTCCAATATCCATAGCCACAGAAGAAAAACTGATTATTCCTGAAAGGGGATTCAAAAATACATTTGTACAATCAGTTAATGGAGCACAACTGGATGGTGGAATACACAGGACTGCAATTGGGAACAAACGGTGCAAATGGTGGCTGCATCCCTGACAGGACCACACATTGGAGACTTGGTTCTACCGTGGCTTTGATGGTATAAAGATTTTTAGAATGACAGAACCAGCACAACAATACCAGCTTCATTAATTCTTATTTCCTAATTTTCAAAGTCTGGTGAGTACCACAAGCAAGAACACTCCTGTTGTTAAAATCACAACACAATAGAGAAAAAAGTTCATCATTTTTCATATTTATTTCCCCCAAGAAAGTAGTTAGTAAGAGAAGTCATTGGATTCATTCAGCAGTGGCTATTTTTTTGCCTTGTTTTTGTGTTTTGTTTCATTTTGTTTTGTCTCACAATACTGAGGATTGAATCCAAGGTCTTCATACTGAGCTGTGCCTCCAGCACTTTTTTATATTTTTTATTTTTTAGACAAGTTCTCTCTAAATTGCCAGGTTGGACTCCAACTTGCAGTATTCCTGCCTCAGCCTCTAAGAGTGATGGGAGGCATGTGTCACTAGGCCCCACTTAGGGGTATTCCTGTAGGGAAATTTTAAAAATCATCAAAATAGGGCCAGGGGGGGCCAGGGATTTAGCTCAGTGGTTCTGCCGCCTGCCTTGCAAATGGAAGGTCCCAAGTTCAATCCCCAGTACCAATCCCCCCGCCAAAAAAATAGCACCAGGAATTTAGCTCAGTGGTTCCACCATCTGTCTGGCAAGCACAAGGTCCTGAGTTCGATCCCCACTACCAAAAAAAAAAATCATCAAAATGGTGATAATCATAGTTACCATTTTGGATCATTTAATACTAGTGATTAATTCAAGTGGAGAGATGAATGGGAGTAATATTTATTAAGCACTTAGTCTTTGGCAGTGTGCTATGTTCCTCATATACACTCTTGTTAAATCCTTAAATGGTAATTTTTTTTCAGCTGAGGGAAAGGTTTAGAGTTTTTAGTTCTTTTTTCCGGTCTTAGCACTAGTAAGTGGTGGATCAGTGGCTCAAATTCAGTTTTACCTGCCAACAACATTTTGTCCAGAGAATATTTCATTTCTCCCAAGAAAGGATCCATCACATAAGTGAACTTTTTCTTAAACTAATTCAAAGTGAGTACCTAAAGTCTCCCAATGCAAACCCATGGCAACTTTGATGATGGGACAAGTCATTAATTCACTTTTCCATGTTACACAGTGAGACAGACATGTTACTCTTTACGTGATGTGACTGTAGTCAGATCTTTGGGTTTAGAAGATGGAAATCTTTTCATTATGTGGTTGTACGCTTTCTGGAGGAAGCATGTTTTGACCTGCATTATGAGAAAATCTGTTGTTGATCATATTAAGTTGGGTGGAATCTTGCCATTATTTTTATCCATTATAAACCAATCAGACATCTTATCATTTGCTACCCTTCTCAAAATAAATTATTTTCTCTAATAGTAAATAACTAGAGCTGTAGGGAGTTTGTGTTGGGGAGAAGAGAGGCTATTCTACAAGTGTGGTGTCTTTAAATCACAGATTTATAGTGTGGACAGGAAGATAAGATACATACAAGAGATACAAAGAGAGCTGGGACAATTGGTAGAGTCACTGCACATTTTAAGAATTGGCCAATTCTCATAGTTCCTTGGAAAATGGATGTGTGAAACACGGCATATTTCCACATAGGAAGACTGTGATATGGGTCTGCTATCCCAAGTCACATCTATACGAATTGTTTAACAGTGTCATAACACAAAATGTCTTAACTTTTTGAGACAGGCTCTTGCTCAGTTGTTAAATTGCCCAGGCTGAGCTTGAGTCTATGACCCTTCTGCCTCAGCTTCCCAGAATACTGGGATTACAGGCCAGTGCCACACCTGCAAAGGCTCCCCAGCCTCGCCTCTGCCCTCTTTTCCAGTGACTTGATTCTCCCCCTTCCTTCATCCTCTAACTACATCTTGCTGGTCTGGTGTCCTTCATCTGCTGCCGGATGATCCTCCCTGTGCCAAGTCTTTTCTCCACCTTACTCCACCCTGATACTTCCTCCTGCCCCTCCCTACCTCACACCTTCACTAACCCTTAGTCACCCTTCTAGATCCTACCCAATGTGGTTTGCTCAGTCAGTGTTTACTGATTCTCAGACCAAACCTTCCTTTCAAACTACTACAGAACCCCGTTTGCCTTTTGTAGTCCTTACTACACCAGCGGGAATTTCTTTCGTGTCTGCCTCCTCTCTCCCAGCCTGTTTATTGTGAGGATAGGAAGAAGGGTTGCAGGCAAAGAGCATGCACCTGGTAGGCTCTCTGAGCACTCAAACTCCCCGTGTCCTGTGAGAACAGACTGGCTGGGGGCTGGGCCTCCGCACGCTCGCTCAAAGGTGCCTCGTGAGGCTGCTGCTGAAGCTTCCCCGGCGCTGGGAGGGGATGAGCAGTTGCTGTTCAGCTGAGGCAGCTCAGGAAAAGCACTGGAGCATCGCATCTGCCTAAGGGTGAGCAGAGAAGCACAGAGCAGCTCTCAGGGCCGATTCAGGTCAGTGAGCCCTAGCTTGCTGCTCATGTGCTAACCAAACAAAAAGAGCTAAAAGCAGCCTCATGAAAGCAAAGCCATTACAAATGAGCAAAGCACACACACATTCTGATGAGGACGACTTAATGATGGGGTCTGGAAGATCTTGGATGTGGGTTAGCTTCTTGGGCTTACAAAGAAACCAGGTCATGTTTGGTTTTCCCAGGAGAGAGAAATTGGGGAGGGGGGAGGTATGACAGCGTGTATATGTGTTTGAGTCAGACTCTAGCAGGGCCCTGCAGGGCCCCAGAATGGGCAGGGCTAGCCATCCTTGAAATACAGAGATCTCCCTCATCCTTCTCATGGAGGCTCTGCAGCAGTGAGGCCCCATCAGAGGGAATTAGGGGCTCCCTAAACCCAGCATCTGTGGCTAAGAGGCTGAGACAAAAATGTCTGAAGTTTCCCATCTCCCATCCAGCTTCTCTAAAATATTCACAGCAGCCAGGCAACATGGCAAGCCAAGGGGCTTGGAAATCTTCGACCAAGGTCCGGGAAGAGTCTACCATCAGCCAGCTTGGTCACTGGGCGCGAATCACTTAACTTCTCAGAATCTCCTCTCTTTACCTGTAAAATGTAGCCAGTACACCACTGTCTACCTCACAGGGTGATGGTGAGGAGCCAGGACACAACCAGTGTCATGGCCCCTGGTGAAGTGAGGAACAACGGGGATTGTTTTTCAAATATTGTTCCAGTTTATTTTGCTTCCCCTTGAAGGCTTTTGGAAGCCATGATCTAGCATTCAACCGTATTTTTTGAGAAGCTTCTGAACATCAGAAGCATAAAAGGGGACTTGACTGAGGGAAGTATTTCTGGTCCCTGGGAAAAGATCAATTTTAGAGGCAGGAAGGGTTGTTGAGAAGCAGAGGAGACCTTTGAGGCCTGTTTACCTCATTACCTCATCAAGCCCCCTTACTAGTCAAGCACAGTGATTGTTTGAAGTCTCCAAGCTGCCCTCCAACAAATAAGTGAGGCCCAGCAGGTCAGCTGCTTGCGATTGCTTCCAGAGGTTTCTGTTATTTTTATATTGGAAAGTTTCCCTTGGTTTCGGTAAGAATGGAATTTCCATTTAGTAATTGAAAGGCCCTGTAAGGAAGCAACATCCCTGTTGCTGCTACTGCCAGGAAGATGGATTGACCTAGAAATGCAAGAGCAGAGCAAACTTTTTTTCTTGTTCCTGAAACAGTCTTTTCTATTCCCAAATGCCTGTCAATGCCCTGCATATACTACAAACCCTAGGAGTACTCCCTTGGCACATGCCTGTAATCTCAGCACTTTGGGAACCTGAGGCAGGAGAATCACAAATCCAAGTTCCTCCTAGCCAATTTAGTGAGATCTTTTCTCAATTGGATCCACGCGTGGTCGTTCATATTTATAATCCCAACACTCGAGGCTCAGGCAGGAGGATTACAAGGAATTCAAGGCCACCTGTGCTACACAGTGAGTTCAAGGCCAGCCTGGAGTACACAGACTTTGTCTCAAAAAACCCTCAAAACGGGGTGGGGAGCCTGGGATATAGTTCAGTGATAGAGTACACGCACACAAATCAGATACCAGTCCTCTGGTACAGAGGGGCCTGTGTAGAGTACAGGATTTACAGGACTCTGTGTCTCCCTGGAAAGGGGCTCAGGAGTCTGTGTTGCTAACAAATTTCTCAGATGATTCAATTGCCTACCTAGACCTGAGAAAATTGGATATGAGCTTACCCTTGGATTGTCAGTGCTTGAGGACTGCTTGGTATAATTCAGGGCCTGACCCACGAGTCCTGAGAAGGCAGGACATTTGGCTTGCTTTAAGCCAATAGTCTTAAAGATGTACTCAACACTTTCAGAGCAGAGATGCCCAGTGCTACTTGGGGAAGACGAGTGGAGTACTCAGTCTTTCTCTGTTGCCTGCTGCAAATCAGTTCTTCCCCCAAATGTGCCAGCTTCACTCAGGAAGTAGAATTGTGGCTGTCAAAGGTTAAGGGTTGAGGTAGAAGGTTTGAGGGTAAAGACTAATTGAAGTCCCTTTTTTTTCGGTACTGGAGATCGAACTTAGGACCTTGCACTTATGAGGCAGGTGCCAGAATCACTGAGCTAAAAGTCCAGTTGTTTGGGAGGTGGGTAAGGAAAACGCTCTAGTTGTAAGGGAAACAGAGCTTGTGAATAAACTTAAAACCTTGAGTTGTGCATTTTAAGTGGGTGAATTATATGGTATGCGAACGGTGTCATAATTAAACTGGTAAGCATAAACCTTTCACTCTGCAAAACCAAACCCTGTAGTTAACCATACCCACTGTTCCTTATGAGACAATCGAACAAACATCCCTTGTTATTGCAGAGCGGGGAAATTCCCTTTTCCAGAGATTCAATAAGTATGTGTGAGACTCAGAAAGCTGTATTCCGATCTAGGAAGTTACAGATATGTATTTCAGAACTGCTACCAAATGCTTTATTCAGGGGCAACTTTTCCTATATCATTAGCTTTCTTGGAATTGTGTGTGTGTGTGTGAGCATTTCATGCAGATTTTTCTACCTGTGCTTTAGTCTGGCTGTGGTATAACTGAGATCAGCTCCTTGTCTAATGTGGCTGGGTCATACCCAGTCCAAGTCCCGGGGAAGGAGGTGAAATAGTGATTAAAGAATTGGCTGGAGTTTTCAAGACACTTTAAAGACAATGCCCTGTTTTAAGAGAGTCTTTCAGTAGTTTGTTCCTCCATCAAGATCAGAGGATCATAGGCGATTGCCTGGCCTTGTGGAAATAATACGGATTCTGGCTTCATGAGTTCAAATTCTGATTTGCCCATGTGACGGCTGTCACTTTACCTCTCTCGGCCTCACTCTTCTTCTCTGTAAATATGGAATCTCGGTACCTTGCTCATAGAATGATTCTAAAGAGTAGCTGAAATAATTAATACAGAGAACCTAGCGTATATGATATCTGCTCAGTTAAAAAATAGCAAATATTACTATGATTTAACTTCCAATGGTGTGCATGGTATGTTTCCTCATTTGCATTCTAAGCTCTTTTGAGGAAAGTCCAGCTTGTGATGTGGAATCTCATCTGCAGAAGTGTAGAGTGAAGGGAGGACAGGCCACAGAGGACACCCATGAACACTGGGCTCCTCTCTTGCAACCCCCTCTTTCCTGACCCCCACCATTTATCCACGAGGCTATGAAAGTGGCCTCTCTGGAGCTTCTATGAGTGACTTTTCCAGCCACAACTGGGTGGACAGCCAGCCCAAGCTTGGCCTGTGAGGTGGAAATTTTTGTTTTGTGTTCCTGGGGATTTGTAATTGGGTCCCAGAGATTCCAGCTTGTGTCTTCCAGGACTCTTAAAAAAGGATGTATAAACCTGACAGTAGGCAGCTATCTTTTACTAGAAACATAAAACCAAGGCATACAGTAAGGTGTGGGCACAAAAGACCCGGGTTCTACTGTAGTTGCATTTGTGATGCACTGATACATTCTAGGCAGCCATTCATAATGCTTCTAAAGAATTTTTTAAAGCATAAGAAAATGTTCATATTATAATACTAAGGTAAAAAAGATAAGTAGAAATTATGTAGATCTCACCTTAGTAGAAGAATTGTAAATGATTTTATTTTGTCTTTAATATTTTATGACTTTTCAAGAAAAGTCTATATACAGTAGAGGTCGGGGGAGTATATATTTTCTCCCCCCTTAACAATTTAATTCCTCTAGCCTCAGTTTTCTCAGAATTCTAGCTATTTTGATATCTGATAAACTCACACAGATGTTAATAATTTGTTGGTTTCCTAAAGATATTATTTGAATATGGGTTTCCAGAGGAAAGATGGCTGCATGTAGCTCTCCATCAATCCTTTTCAGAACTAGGCTAAATAGTTCCACTTCTAAAATTATCACTAGTGATTTCCCAAGCTATGGGAGAAACCATGAGAGAACTGCCTAAAATTAATCATAAAAAATCGTAAATTTACCTTGATGTCTGCTACCTGTGCATTAACTAGAATTTTGTAAGGTGAACATTAAAATTACTGCACAGCTTTAAAAATATTAAATGTCCCTGCTCCATCTCCCACATTCTAATTTAACTGGCCTTTTGTGGGGCAAAAGCTGTGGGACAGCTAGTTTTTAGACATGTTTTAAGCAATCCTAATCTTCAGCCAAGATTGCAAACCACTGACTTAGTAAAACTGATGGAAAGCAAAATTCTGTGTTCAGTTATTTCATTGTCTGAGCACAATGTAACCGTAGTTCACAGGCTTTCACACAGTGCTTCATACCTTCCATTTGCCCTATGAAGTGAATGAATTTGGAAACTCAAGTTGGAAAGGTACCCTGGGCTCTGCTGGTGCTACAGAGATGTTTGGAGACATCGCCCCCCAGTGGCGACACTTGGTAACTGGCAACCTGGGTTCCCCCTTGCTTCCCATTGTTTTCCTACCTACAAGCACAAAGGCTTCTCAGAGCCTGCGGTGGCGTCTGTCCCCCTTTTGCCAGTGACTGGGTGGGAGTGAACCTGCCCTTGGAAAGCCTCCTTGAGCTCACTGTACGTTTGCCCTTGCCTGCTATGTCAGCAAAAGACTGGGAACCATAATCCCGGGACAGTTTCCGGGCTTGTTCTTAATGGTCAGAAATAAGAGTTGTTGATAAAACCTGCAGAGTTGCTTATTGACAGTGGGAATGCTGAACTAAGCTAGAATCCTTCCAGTAACTTTGTAGAAAAGAAATCATGTCAAGAGTTGCAGGATAGGGGAAGGAAGGAGTGTAAATAAACACATAGCAAGAGATCCCGCTTGGTGCTCTCCCTCGGGTGGGCGCCGGGGGGGAAGGGAGCAGGTGAGGAGAAACCGCAGCAGGGTGGAGGGGATGATGGGCCATGGTACAGGACCTGGAGTGGGACCAGTCTCTGTGAAGAACATCTGTTCGCCCATCACAACCACCAGGGAAGCTTGTCCAGAAAGCTGCTGGCAGGGTCCAACCCTATCCCTGCAATTCAGAAGGAGCCTGAGCGGGTTCTGAGAGGCGGGCCCAGGCCGGGGCCTGCTCCTCACGCAGTGCCTCCTTGGTACTAGGATTCTTTCACTGAGTCCTTAACAACGATCCTCTGAATTGGATGGTATCGTCTCTATTTTACAGGTGGGGAAACAGGCTCAGGGCGGTGGCGTCAGGCACCCGAAACTTCATAGCTGGGCTGTGATGGAACCTGGGCTGTGATGCTATATGGGGATGGGGTGGGGGAGCCGAACGCAGGAGCAAGTCCCAGGAACAAGTCAAATTCTTCATTCCTAGGCTGGCTGCCAATTGTTGGATCAGGGCTGAGATAAGACATACTGTGTATTGTGTCCACGTAGCTCCTCGGGAACTCTGTGCTCCCTGAAGAAAGTGTTGGGAATGGGGTGGGGACACAGAGAGGGAAAAGTGAGTAGAGAGAAGAGGAGGAGGCAGGAGCCAGCGACCGGGCCACAGGCTGCAGAAGCCACAGCAGGAAGTGGGATCGCCCGGGTGCAGCCCTGGCTAGCTGGGAGGGCCGGGGCTGGGTCGCCCCTGGTCTCTTTTGGTCTTCTCTCCTTGATCTCTTGTCTCAATTCAGCTGTATCTTTTCATGTTTCTCCTTTCTTGCTTCTCCTACATCCTTGCTTCCTGTTTCTTCTTTTCCTTATCAGAGGAGAGGATTCTCTTCCCTCACACTGCCAAACCATGCCCCACACTCCTCAGGCAATGTTAAGTAGAAGCAAGCAATTTTGATAATTCAGACCCATTGGCAGTCAAAAGCCACACCGGTCTTCGTACAGCACAGCACTGCCTGGCTGGCCAAGGCCCTCCCAGCCCGGGGTGCTTCCTGCCCCAGAGCTGAGCTCATCCAGTTCCTTGTGGCAACAGCACTTACCTGTTTCTCATGTTTAATGCAAACGAGCTTCTGAGACGGGAAAGCTTTCAAGATGCAGCCTCAGATACACAAGTGCTGCCCTTTGCTGAGCAAAGACAAGTGGGCAAAGCCTGCGTTGGTTCTCCTTTTTTACAGTAATTGTGTTCTCATCTGTACAGATGTAAGCAAACCATTTCTGTCAGGAGAAATGAAAAATCTATACACAAGGGCCTCTGAAGCTTAGAGAGGCCTGAATTACCTCCACTTTTTGAGTCTCAGTGATTTCAAGATGAAGAAATGCCAAAACAGATTATTAAAATTGTTGTTCATCTTAAGTACTTATCATTAGCAAGTTATTATTTCTAAAATGAAAGAGATAATGCAACATAATTGTTCTAGCTTGGAGCTAATTATAGGATTTGTAGAAAAAGTAATCATTCACAGTACACAGAAGTAACAGGGCACAGGTGTAAATAACTTCTTTCAACCTGTCAGTACACATCTCCTTTGGAGATAACAGAAACCATAAAATGAAAGTTTTTGTGCGGCCATGTTCAAGCTTTTTGGGGGGGCGGGTACCAGGGATCAAACTCAGGTCCTTGAGCTTGCGCAGCAGGCAGCGAAACCACTGAGCTAAATCCCCAGCCCTCAAGCTTTTAATATTGGCGATTATAGCAGCTTCCCTTCTGCTAACACAGATATACGTGCTTCCAAACATGTTCTTCTCTTCCTGCCCTGTCACCCATTCTACATGGTTCTGTTACCGTGGTAGCATCCTGGCATACTAGCATGTCTGAAGAATGTGCAGGCTGGAAAGACCTTGTAAGTACTATACGTTTAGTCCAACAGCCTTTCCTAGGTTATCTGCACCCAAAGCAGGTGCTGAGTCAATGCATTGCTGTGGAATTCCATTTCTAAAACGGCCGTAGGACTGGGGCAGGAAATATACCAAAAGATCCTGAAGTGTCTTATAGTTCTAGAAAGAAGGAAATGAAATGTTCAAACACACACACACACACACACCCCCTACAATTATAAGAGTGTGTCACAGAGTCACAGAGGCCAACTAAAAGAGCTCCCCATGCACAAAGTTGGAAAAATTTGAGTAATAAAATCAATAAAACAGTACTGCAGTATAACTCAAAGAATAAAATAAATATCCATGAGTCCATATTGATATAAATGATTGGATAAAATAATGAACGGGGGCACAAATTTTTCTTTCAAAAGAATCCCAAATAATTGGAGGATGTGGGTCCTCCGCTTTCAAGAAGGGAGAGTATTAACTACCTACTTCTGAAGTAAATGGACAGTGAGTGATTTGCCTTCCAAGAGGACAGCATGGGAAGGAAGAAGGAGGAAAAGATAACTTTATGACAGAGAAACCTCACAGATACTACCTCAGCCGGGGGATCAAAGTCAACACCATGTTGAGTATGCCTTTGACGTGATGCGATAGGATGAAAATGGCACTTTATCTATTTGCACATATTTGCAGTGCATGGTGACTGCATCCTCAAGGGGAGCTGGTTACAGGCACATAGCATATCTCACTTCTTTTTTCATCTCTTTCACCTCCCTCCCATCCCCACATCTATTGGTCCTCTTCCCTTTTACAAAAGAGCTGTCTCCCCATTTCCTATTATCTATTTCTTATTTTGCTCTTTAGTTATTCTTTGAGTTTCTCATATAAGAGAAATCACGTTATATTTAAGCTGTGTGTCTGATTTATTTAACTTAATATTATGGCCTCGAGGTGCAACCATTTTCCTACAAATGACTCAAATTTATCCTTATTTGTGGTAGAGTAGTATTCCAGAAAATGGTACTTTGTGATCTTCCTCCTCAAATCTGCAATTCCAGTCTAATAATGAGGAAACCACCAAATTCCAATAGAGCAGCGTCCTGCAAAATGTTTGACCCATATCCTCAAAACTGTCAAAATCATAAAAGAATAAGGAAATTTCAAGAACTGCCACAGACGCAGTCCTGACAGCAACTCCTCCGAGGCCTGAGCTTCAGCTCTGCAGGACCCTCCCTGTCCTTCTAGGCACTGACAATGTCAACTTCTTCCCTTGGAATTTCCCCAGGTTTAGAAGTGGTGGTGCTTCCTGTAAGTTTTAGGTCTGGGATACACTAACTTTCTCATTCAGACTTCCAATATCCGGTTCCCTCTGCAGAGATACTTTGTATGGTTTCTGTTCTGACTGAACTCTGATACAATGCTTGGTACCAGAAAAGAGACCCTCAGTGATGGGTTTGGATACACCCTTGCCCTCATGTGCTGGGTTGAGTCCTTTGTCAGTGGGAAATGCTGCATTAGTACTCCACTGCATGCAGACACAGAGGGACTCAATTATCATAGGGGTTGACTGAGGTGCAAGGTCTACTGAAACATACCATCCCTGTGGGCCATTATGGTTTTTCAAACAAACAGAGTGAAAAGAACAGCAGAAAAGCACTGTCACTATCCCTTGGTTACCTTAATTTTAAGTGGATGTGGGGTGGCTCAACCAAAGGAGGAGCTTTCAGAAAGGAAATTCCTAATGCAGGGTCTTAAACTGTTAAGTTCAAGTTCAAAACAGAACCAGAGACATTCTATGGCTACCCTGAATTGATCTCATTTCTTTAGCCACAAGGGAAATATCATATAAAAACATGACCAGCATTTAATTATACAGATCACAAAACTCAATGCAAACTTAGACTAGTCCAAACTCTTATGCAAAAATGCATTCTGTGGAACCCTGGGAGTTCTGGAGGGTCACATCTGGGTAGACTCAAATAAGGCCCCTGCCACTGGGAGCTTTGGGCTTTCAGATCTATAATTAAGATCAGATCTCAGCTTCCTCCAGGGGATTAAAGTCTGACTTGGGAAAAATAAGGTTATACTACAAAAGACTGACAATATCTTGCTAACTTATACAGGCAGAAATTTGAGCATTATTGTGGGAATGGAACCAGAGGTGGATAAAATATTACAAAAATTTAATTGTATAGACTTGGATGCACTTATCAGGAAGTATGGATTGAACGTTGGCCCACCCAGTTGGAAAGGAGCTCTAATAGTTTTCTTATGTATGCATTTATATACCTAAGTACATACTTACAGATGTGATTTCACTAAATCCAATGAGTTGAGATGGAATTTCCTGGGGTAATGTAGAGAAATAATCTGCAGATTTAGGAATATAAAGAACATGTGTTTATGCATGGCAGAGATACCACCCACATCGCCTGGGGTCCAGGCGACCATCTCTTCAGTGAGATATTAAGAAAACATCCGTGAAGGGAGCGCTAGCAATTGGGAAAAGCACTACAGCATCTCTCTTCCCAAACCTGGAGGCTGCTGTGGAAGACGCTGGCGTGGAGAGGGGTTCGTCAGAAAGAGCCAACAGGTTAGATTTCAGTAGAGGGAATTTAACCTGGGAATTGATTCCACCAGTGTTGGAGGGCTCAGTGAGGGTGAGAGGTCATTCACTGAGGTCATTCAGAAACAGCTCAGGAAGCAGCTGCCACCAGCAGGGCTGAGGGCAGAGAGGCGAGGGTTACAGACCCACAGTTTTGAAAGCAGCACCTGGGAGGCTGGAAGTCAGGTCTCGAGGGGCCTTTGGGAGGCTGGCAGCGAGTCCTGGGGAGCTCAAAGAATATGGAGGCTAAATCAACCCCTGTGAACACACTGCTGAGATGCGCCCAGTAGGGACAAACTGGAGGGAAGGAAGTTTCTTCCTTTCTCCTCCTGATTCCTCTTTTCCCCGAGTCCCCTACTGGCCAAAGCTGGTAGCCGGACAACTAGTAAGCAAAAATTGTTTGTAGACTTCTCGCTCAGTAACACAAAGCAGAACAGAGAAGAGTGGATTTGGAAATGAAGAACAGTAGCTTAACACACACAAAACACGCCTTATCCCTTCTACCTTGAAAGGTAAACCTCAAGACAAGGACTTGATGGGAATCTCTCCCCTTGTCAGAGCTACATAGGACTCAGTAAATCTTTGTTGAACACCATGGATGATGTTATGATATCCTTGTGACAACACAATCCATTTTGGACCTGACTTAAATGTTTATGACAACAGCATTCAATCAGTGTTTTGTGTCCCTAATTAGAAAGTTTCTTCCACTCCAAGCAGGCTCACTTAGGAAAGTCCTTTCAGGACAATAGAGCCTACCTTTGTGTAAGTGGAGTGGCCTCTTGGTGTCACAGGTTTAACGAAAAGAGGTGCTGAGAGCAGCTCAGCTGCTTCTGTAAAATGTCTTTTTAAAAAAATCATTGTTAGGAGGCAGGGATCAGCTTCCATGGCAATGTGAAGATTCTGAAGAGTTTGCAGATAAAAGAAGATAGGCGCCAAGAAACTTTCAAGGTCTTTCTAAAAATAACCCAGGAATCAGTACAAAAGAGAATTTGCACCTATCCTAACTGTTTTAATCAAATAAGTCTAACAGTGAGGGGTTTTGTTCTAAGAAGTTAATGGTAGTTGAGTGATTGATAACAGATCACTGGAGGAATGGCCAAAATACAGTGGTCTTGTATCAAGAGAACATAGCAACAGCAAGCTGTAAAATGAGGACAAAGAACTTCTAATAATGCAGCAGTCTTAAAATGGTGTTGATACTGCAGTTCTCAGCCCAGAATTATCTATGTCAAATTAATTAACTTCCTTAGTCTTTTTTTTTCCTAGTTTTTTTCTTTCCATTGAAATAAAATAATGAGCAGCACTATGCTTAAGACGTGTATCAGCTTTCTCTTTGAAATACTCAGAATTCAATGAATATCAATTTATAGTATGCTGTGCATGAAAATACTCCAACATTAAAACTTGTGCAGAATTATTTTTATTTCAATGTCAAATTCCAAAGAAAAACAACCAGAAAATGCTACACACATTTGCTTTTATTAGCTTTTATTTTTAGACTGTGGTTTTGAAACCGAATTCCAATGAGTCACATATGCTTTTGCCAACAGTGTTTCCAGAGAAAGGTTTACTTGAAACTGTATTACATTGCATTATCTTACAGAAAACAAACACTTTATAAGATGAAGCCTGATTATTGCCAAGGAGGCCAAGGCATGTGGACTACTGAGGTAATATTTCTATTGTCAAAGTACGTGTTCTCATCTCAACTTCCATTTCTGTTGGAACCAAACACCAACAGAGCTTAAGAAAAAGATGATCCATTTTCTAACCATTTCTAAAACAGAATGAAATGAAAGATCACAGAACACTCATTGAAGCAGCCAACAAAGGCTACAGAACCATAAATGTTCTGCCTTGCTACCTTGTTGGTAAGAGCAACAGGATAAAGAGATTCAAGTAGAAAAGCATATTTTAAACAAGGACAAGTAATGTTTAAGGAATGGCTAGTTTCCCTCTAGAAATCTTCAGATCTCTGTTCTCTTGGGAAGTTTAATCAATTTACATTCTACTTGTGAATGGAATGAGGCATATATTTCTCATGTTATTACATAAATCAATCTCATCCTTGGGGCTTTGAAACAGAGCTTTATCAGAGTACACTGAATGTGTGTGTCATCTCATCTTTCTGCATTACAATAAAATTGATTTTATGATTCCTTTCTCATAAATTACAGGCTGGCGGCACTCGCAGCCTGGGGTTCTGCTTGTCTTCCCCTCTCATGGGCTGGGAGTGTCGCTTGTTCTTCTCTTATGAACCACATCTACCTCTTCAAGCTTCCAATTCTGGTTATAGTTCGCAGTCTTGAAAAGAGTAGCGTGTCAGACCCAGGATATGTACTTGTCTGGTTCGAATCCTAACCTGAATACCTTTTGCATGTCACCGGAGTGAAATATTTTGTGAAAAATTAATAGTGTGCTCACCATGCAAATGAATGCTCATCACAACATGGATGCCATTACGAACTAACAGCCACAAAAATCAAACGATGTCTTCCTTCTAGCCCTCACCCTCACCCTCACCTCCTGATGTGAGAGCAGAAACCCACAAAAACATTCAGGTTTCTGGGGGTCTGCTGGTTTAACTCAGAACAGTGAACTACTACGGTTCACCAACTGAGAAAATAAGGGCCCCCAAGCACAACTGTTTGGGCTGGTGCTTTATACCAATATCAGCAAAGTGAAATAGTTCAGCGTGGCAAAAGCAAGCAGGGTGCAGAAGTTTCATTTCTTGCTGGGCTGACTGACTCCCCTGATGCTCATACTACTTGCACACTGTTTCTCTAAGAGTATTGACCACACAATGTGTATTGTAATGTCCTTGTGTAAATACAGTGGACCCCTGACTCACGAACTCAATTGGCTCCAGAGGGCTGGTTGTAACTCAAGTTGGTTTAAGTCAATATAGCTGATATCTGGATGTTTACCTGGGTACATGCTGTAGATAACAAGAAGGAAGATGAATCTTCCATTAACCTAATTAACCCAAGTTGTTGGTATGTCGGGCTGGTTGTAACTTGAGGGTCTACTGTACATTGCGTGGCCACCAAGTCTTTGAGGGCTGAAATAACATTTTCCTAGCACCTTAACACCCGTTTCAGAGAAAGTTCTCAATAAATATTTCTTGAGTAAGCAAAACTGTTGTTTTGCCTTTGGATGATGTGTCTTACTTCTGGTACATCTGTAGAAATAATACAACTGAAAAATCTCTGTATAAAACACTCAAACCATGATAGCAGGGAGTCTGTGTGAAACAGGCTTAGATGGGTCTCCCTGGGTGGGCTGCAGGGCACATATCAAGGAGAGTGAAAAACCAGTCTCCGCAAGGTAGCCCATGGGCAACAACTTTCTTATTTTGGCCCAAGGCCAATTAAAACACATTCCACTTTTTCTATGGAGCCTTCAGTATCTATCAAACTGGCATGCAGTGCTTTTGCTTGCTTGTTTTGATTTGGGGGGCGGGTATAGCTTTTTATCTTAGAATTAGTCTAGCAGATCTTCAATATTTTATAATTCTCTTTAAATTCTCCTGCAATTACTAGTTTCCTAGACAAAACACTAAAAACCCAGCAGTCTGAACCCAGTTTTAACTAGAGAATCCAATTATGTCTTCCTGCAGTACAGTTTTCTGTTGAAGTAGCTCGGGGTATGGAGGGTAGTATCTACTGTCAGGTGCCTAAACCTTGACTCCTCCATCTTTTCAACCCAGATATCTCTACATATCCTTCTAAAGCTATTTTCAGCCTCACTTTTTTTGGCGGGGGCGGGTACCGGAGATCGAACTCAGGTCCTTGTGCTTGCACAGCAGGCGGAGAAACCACTGAGCTAAACCCCCAGCCCCTCTAAAGCTATTTTGAATAATACTGGCTGAAAAGAATCTTCGGGTAGCTGAGATTAATAATTAATTTTTCTTTTTCCAGTTGTGCTTTATATTGCTTTAATTTTTCCAGTTTCCAATTAAGGGACTTGGGCAAATACTCAAGTGAATGGAATTAGTCTAAATTCTAACTGTTTTAAATGTCAGCAAAAAAAAAAGAGGTTTTTACATGTATGGAAAAAATATTAAGAAATTATGCTTAGAATGAATAGTTCTTCTAAAGACTTGTATAAACCTTTCTTCCTGTAGGGCAGTAATTATTAAGGAGGAGGAAATTGGAGGATAGATATATATGAGATTTACCCATGGAAAATTTTCAATCTATACAGTCTTCTTCCACAAATACTAATTTCTGTTGTTGTTCTCTCCCTGGAATCAATACTGTAGTGACCCATTGTAGTGTGCCACATCCCTTTGTGTGTTAGGGTTAAAAAAGAGTTAAGAATCATTGTTTTAAGACTCACCAGTGGATAAAATATTTCCAGCTACAATGATATAAAAGCATAAGACCATTATTTGCTTAAATTACATTATTTATTGTTTGATTATCCCTCTTAGTCCTGCATGCATTGTTAGCACAAAAAGTTGAACATGATCACAACCCCCTCTGAAGACAGGGTGGATACACACCATCGGAAGAGCTTCTCCATGAGATGGCCCATGAATTTCACACCTTTGTAACTAACACTGTCAGTGACCCACACAATGTTCATAGAAAACTTCATCAACTGTCCTCTGTTTAATGTAAACAAGGCAGGAGGTCAACAAAGTATTACAGTAACACTATTTTACAGGGCCCAGAAGTATGACTAATCTATCATGTTTTAGCATATTAACTGTCACAATGACAGCACATTTCAATTTATTGTACAACCCAAAATATAATTACCATGTAATTTGTGGTTTTAGCACTTCACTGTAACTTTTTCTGTCAATACCTATTAACTTGATAATTAAATGGTAATTATATAGTAATACAATAATTTGTAGAAATGCTACCATGAATTTATAAAATAATTCCATAATTTGTGCCCTGTAAAATTAAGTGTAACAATCTTTACACTAGCAACAGTGTAAGCAAGCTAAGGATTTTGGTCCTTATATATACATATATATACACATGTACACACACAGTAATATACAATTAAACCCAAAAGCTGTGAAACCACTCACAGCTTCCATATTGCACAGAAACATTATGAAAACATTACACTGTTATATTGTGAGTACTACAGTGATAATTGGCTAAGACAAATCTGAGTTCTATGAAGTAAAGAATGTGCCTCATTACTAAAAGTAAACCCAAAGACTACACTGTTGGAAAGTTTTAAAAGATGTGCATACCTAGTTATACAAACGTGAAGCAAAACTAAATTCAGTTTGGAACCTGCTATGGCAATCAATTGTTAGGACAGCACTTTCTGCCCAACACAGTGCACTTTAGTCACTGTTCTTACAAGCAATGAGTAGAAATATTCAGCTTCGGAGAGACAGTAAGAAAACTACCAGTGATGTAGTACAATGCTTTGCTAAATTAACAAATTCAACTCAATGTAAGAACTTGTGCTGCCTCTGGGTCCAAACTAAATACGGAAAAGAGAAAAGCAAAACAAACGAAACCTTAAGCCTTAGCTGATTACATCAAAGTCATGACAGTAACTTAGGAAAACTGTATTTTCAGAAGCAGCACATACACACACACAAATATGAGTTAAAGCCTTTCTGAGCTTGGTTTCATGGATTAGCTATAAGGTTCCATTGTGAAAGTCAAAGATAAAAAGAGTATTTGGTTTGAGAGGTAACATCATTGCTATTGAGCCCATTAAGCACTGTGAAAGCATTAAGAAATATCTAATATCTCTTAATGCCTCATGTTAAATACAACCATATCAAAGTAGACTGGAGATGCTGCAGTGTTCCTTGCATAAACTGATCAACAAATACTCCAAACTAAATAATGCTTCCCATCATTCAAAATCACAAAAAGAACACCATTTAACTCCCTTTTTTGTTGTTTCATTGTTTTTACTCAATGACTTTTTTAGATCAAGCTAAGAAAGATTTGTACTCAATTAAAAATTTAGTCTTTTGTTTGAACAATGATGAGCATTTTAAAGCTGAGACTATTCATAATCTTGATATTTTGTTCTTAATAAATAGCAAAAGCTAACTATAAATCAGAAAGACTACTAAAAATGAGCAGATAAGCATAAAACGTGCCTCTGAGCACACGCCACACACTATGCATGCAACACGCCACCTGAAACGGCTTTCACAGGGCTGAGACAGCTCCTCTCAAGATGGCCCAAGATGGCACATGTGACAGTATGGGACAGTATCTCCCCCAAAACCAGTAAACAGCAAGATAAAGAGGAAAGTGCTGCTGCTTAACATTTCATTAAAAAAAAAAAAAAAAAAAAAAAAGGCTTTTAAGCAATATCAGGACAATAAGCATCACTTAAAGAAAGAACAGAAGGACACTCCTTGAGCAAACTCCTTGATGTAAAGTTACCACAGCCCACTGTGCGTCACACAGGGGCCAAACCAGACCATCCTGCATGTGCCTCATGCAATCACACCCAGTGTCTCAGAACCCTCCAACATGTAAACAGGACGTTTAAAAGACTGCTTTCTTTCATCTCTTTAGAATCATTTAAGACAAAAGACAACAAAATGAAATGAAAAAAAATGTAAACATTAAGAGGCCATTGGCATTCTGATTGTTGCCTTCCTGGACACGACCATGCACTTCAATAAAAAAAAAGAAATCAATTATGAAGAATTTCATAAAACAATTTTCAGAGAGGGAAAGAGAAAAAGAAAAGCCCTCAACTGAGTACATATTATCTTAAAAATACTATTTTAGCAAACACTACCAATGATGAACATAAATTCAATGTTGTTGCAAAAATGACAGTTTAAACTGGGACCCATAGATGAAAATTAATTACTAACATGGGTATGTGCACAAGAGAGTAAAAGAATGTTTTTTAAAAAATATATATTAATCAAGAATTTATCATATTAAATTGTTATTCTTAGAAAAGCTAAAGAAAGTTAATGCTGCTCTACACATTTTTATTTATTATAATTAACAATTCATAGATGGTTCCTGAACTATATTTTTCCTCATTTACAGTTTTAAATATTTTGTTTGATAAGAATCTAAACCTTAAAAAGTTATAAAATTAGTGACTTTTTTGCTACTTATTAATCCAAAAGAATATAAGCATTTGAGTCCCAGAGAATGTCAAAATGCCTTGCTACCTAAAAGGATGTTAAGATAACAGAAATATCTTCAAAGTCATGACCTCAGGAAGTTTTCGGCAGTTCACATAGTCATCAGAAATGCTTATTTCCTGAAGTTCCTTTGATTGTATCCTGGGTTCAGCAATGTACAAAATAGAGACCCATTAGGATAAAGCCAATGAAAACGTTATCCCACATTTTACCCAGAGTGTTCACCTAAAAGGTTCTTAAAGGTTCTGTCCAGTTCACAGCAATAGTTCATGTAAAAAGCCTTTTTATCCTCTCTTGGCTGCGTGGAACCGAGTCTTTTCTGATGAAATGCACATGATAGTTCAGTTCCCCTAGTGACCTGAAAGATGTTATTTATGGTGTGGAGGAAGCATGGTATTTCACAAACGCAATTGCTGCCAGCTCCTTACAGAACTCTTCTAACACAATCACACCCTCTAGCAACGTGTTGTGGTCGATTCTGGGAAAAGCAGATGACAAATCAATTTAAGTTATAAGCAGATCACTGAATTTGGTGACATTTTTGGATAAGAGTATACAAAACAATGACTTACACAGGGCCTTCAGGTTCCAAACCAAGTAATCGCTTCCTAACTAATAGAAGCTTAGGCGTGAAGTCTTGAATACGCTGAATTCGAACCATAAGTTCTCCAACAACCTGCATCAGAGACAAGAAAGAAACTCAGTTCTTCAAATCTGCTATATAAGGATTCTCTGGTTGAAAAAAATGTCCTTCCTATCACTAAAGAACCTACTCCACAGTTTCTTTGACCAAGGATTCATCTGGTCTTTAAAATATAAAAATTATATGTATTATTTAAAAGAATGAATTTTTCTCCTTCCCCATTCTATAATAGTTCAGAATGTACAATGATCACTTTGTAGCTGCATAATATTCTCCATCATGTGACACTGCCTACACACAATGATAAGATGTTAACTGGAGGGGCTTATTGATTCTAGAGAATACAGTAGAACTAAACTTACCCTGACGATTACAGAGAAGAGGGATCTACAGCCAGAGGCAAGGTTCACGTAGGGATCCAAAAGGTACTCGTGTGTGTGTGGATGAGGGAAGAGGGACAATCTGGACAACACCGAAGTCACCTGTAAATTCACATCGTATGGCTGTGTGGAGGGAAGGACAGAAAGGCAGCTGGTATGATTTACAATGTACACATCATGTGCTTAAATTAGCACTTCAATTTGTCTTTCTATGAAAGGAAAAGACACCATTCTACTCCCCTCTCCACATGCTCTTCTGCAGTGAAAATATCTACAACTAAAGTGGTTCTCAACATCTTAGTCAAAACATGTACAGCCCAGTCCTTAAACTTAAAAAGTAAAAGACATGCATTGAAACATGTAGAAAAGACAAAGATGTGCTATAACAGGATGTTTATGGGAATCGGCTGAATTAATGAAATAGTTGAAAGTCATCAAAAACCACCAATACACCATGTATAATATTAATTACATACCACAAAGGACAAATTAGGCCTAAGACTAAAAAGATATTTCATCTTTTAAATATAGTAAAGTAGGTCTGGAAACAGTATTTCTCATCTCAGATTATTCAGTGGCTTCCAAGTACCAAAAGCATGTGTATAATAAAGTCAAATCACAGACCCTCTTCAATGGAATGAAAGAATTTCAGGAAGAAATGCCGACCCTATGCCTGGAGGTGACAAGGGGATCAGACTAAGTTTACTATTAGCAATGGAATCTGAATGTTTTATTCTCACCCACTAAGCAGCTTTGAAACCCTCCATCAAAATGAATACCAATTAGAAGTGAATCTTTGGCATTCAGAAATGCCTGGGCACATGCCAGGAGATAATCAGAGGTACTCTGATGAAAGTATGTTTTGTTACATAGACAAAATTCACTCCTAAGGGCTGGGGATTTAGCTCAGTGGTTCCACCGCCTGCCTCGCAAGCGCAAGGGCCCCGAGTTTGATCCCCGGTACCAAAAAAAAAAAAAAAATCCTAGCTCTAATTCCAAATTTAGTCTTTCTTATCAACTATTGAGATTCATAACATGGACTTTTTGAAAGAATAACAACTATTCCCGAGTCATTCTTTTTCAAAATATAGTCTTAAGCAAGATAAATACAAGGAGATTTGAATTCCTAATAAAGGAATATCTTGAGTATATTCTCCTATTTGATAATATTTGCAACACAATAGTCTTTTCCAAGACTCAACTCATAATAAAAAATGAATTCTCATCAAAGTATATTTTAGGTACTAAAGGATCCATTTACAAAAATCAATTTAAAAATGCATTTGGTAAAAAATGATGAAATATCTAAAATATAACAAGCATTTGATAAAGATTCTGTACAGAATAATTTAAAATATAACGTTCAGAATTGTATCACTATTCATTTTAGGTAGTTAAGATTTCTAGGTCACATCATCTCTAGCTGTTACAGAAATGCAAATTAAATCAAGGCTAAGATTCCATCTCACTCTGGAAAGAATGGCAATCATTATGAAATCAAACAATAACAAATGCTGGTGAGACTGTGGTGAAAAAGGTACCCTGCATCGTTGTGGGTGGGAATGTAAACTAGTACAACCATTATGGAAATCAGCATGGAGATTCCTCAAAGAACTGAAGTTAGAAATTCCATGTGACCCAGCGATCCCACTGCTAGGTCTCTTCCCCAAAGAGCTTAAGTCCTCATGCTACACTGACAACATACAAACCAATGTTTATAGCAGCACAACTCGTAATTGATAAATCTTGGAAGCAGCCTGTACACCCAACAACAGGTGACTGGATAAAGAAATGTGGTATTTATATATAATGGAATACTATTTTGCTATAAAGAATGACAGATTTGAGACATTTGCAAAAAAAATGAACACACCTGAAAAATACAATGTTGAGTGAAATAAACCAGACACAAAGGCTTAAATACCGCACAGTATCTCTGGTTTGAATGAGCCAAAGTGTAAACAAAGAGAAAAATGAAGGATGGACAGAGGGGACCAGGAAATGGATCTCTTGGTAATAGGGAAGTGGTCCAAAAAAGTGCCACTGATGAGGAGGAGGGAGGGGGAGATGAGCAGAACAAAGACATGCCATTTATAGGAACCTAGTAACCTCAATTAAGGGAAAATAACGGAGACATTATATGCCATTACAGGAGCTAAGATTAATAATATCAACAGGAATAAAAAGTGGGATGGGGAACTGGAGGTGGGAGGGAGGGAAAGAGAATAGGAAGGGGATTTTAAAAAAGGCTGTGCAAAGACCTCTACACTGAGAAGTACAGCACTGTGAAAAAGGAGGTCGAAGAGGACATCAGCAAATGGAGAGACAGCCCCTGCTCCTGGGTAGGAAGAACCAACATAGTGAAAATAGCCATACTTCCAAAACTGCTACATAGATTCAATGCAATCCCAATTGAAATCCCAGCAGCATAATTCAGACATGGAGAAAACCCAAAAATTCATTTGGAATAAGAAGAGACCTAGAATAGCAAAAGCAATTCTAGGTAACAGAGACATGGCAGGGGGCATCACAACCCCCAACTTGAAGCTATACTACAAAGCTACTGTGATAAAAACAGCATGGTACTGGCAAAGAAACAGACCCAAGGATCAGTGGAACAGATTAGAAGATGCAGAAACAACTCCAGACATACTCAGCCACCTCATCTTCAACAAAGGAGCCAAACACCCTCACTGGAGGAAAGATATCCTCTTTAATAAATGGTGTTGGGAAAACTGGATTTCAACTTGCCAAAGATTAAAACTAGACCTCTATCTCTCAGCATGCACTAAACTAAAATCAAAGTGGATTGAAGATCTAAATATTAAAACAGAAACACTAAACTTGGTGGAAGACAAGTTAGGTAGAACTCTTGAAGACACTGGCATAGGAAAACACTATGAACAAAACCTCAGTAGCATGGGAACTAGCACACAGAATCAACAACTGGAATCTCCTCATATTAAAAAGCTTCTGCACTGGGCCATGGTTTCGCAGCCTGCTATGAAAGCACAAGGATCCGAGTTCATTCCCCAGTACCAAAAAAAAAGCTTCTGCACTGCAAGAGAAACCACCAACAGAGCTAAGAGACAACATACAATGTGGGAAAAAATTTTTATCATCTGTTCCTCAAAGGTCTACTACCTAGAATATATAAAGAACTCAAAAAAAAAATCAGACCCCTCCCCCAAATATAAAGACCCAATTCAAAAACGGGCATCTGAAATGAACAGATATTTCTCAGACAAGGAAAAGCAGCAAATAAACATATGAAAAAGTGTTCAATATCACTGGCCATTCGAGAGATGCAAAAGAGAACAACACTGAGATTCCACCTCACCCCAGAACAAATGGCTGCTATCAATAAATCAACCAATAACAAATGCTGGCAGGGGTGTGGGGAAAGAGGAACCCTCCTCCACTGCTGGTGGGAGTGCAGACTGCTGCGACACTATGGAAATAAGTGTGGAGATACCTCAAAGAACTAGGACTGAAAAAGAAAAAAAAAAAAGAACTAGGACTGGAAGTCCCATTTGACCCAGCTATTCCCCTGCTGGGTATCTTCGCCAAAGAATTAAAAGAATCATACCACAGTGATATATGTGCACCCATGTTCAGAGCACAATTCGTGATAGCTAAAACTTGGAAACAGCCCAATTGCCCAACTGGAGGCTGGATAAAGAAGATGTGGTTTTTTTATAAAATGGAGTACTACTGAGCTATGAAGAATGAGAAACTAGAGACATTTATAGCTAACTGGATGCACATTGAGGCCATACTCTTAGTGAAATAAATAGGACACACATGTGTAAATACCGAACAGTTTCTCTGGTGTGAAAAACAAAGTGTAAATAAGGATAAAAATGTATAATTGATATTGTGAAATAGGAAGAAAAGGTCTAAAGGAGTAGGGGAAGTGGGAGGGGTAGGGGCAAGGAAAGAAGGGAAAAGAAAAAATATGAGCAACAAAAAAAATGGAAATAAAGTCTTTGTAAATAGGGAGGGGTGGAGGGGGTGAAGGGAGGGCAGGGGAAGGGGAAAAAATAAGAACCAAGATACATCATGTACAGGTACAAGATCCCAATGATGAATGTAACTGTATTGTATACCTAAAATGTACCGATAAACTTAATTTTAAAAAAAGCTGTAACCACTCCCCAAGAAGACTGTAAACTGCATGATTCCAAACACGTACTAAAAAAGCAAAAACTTCAAAAAAAACTTCTAGGTCACTAAATCCTACCATTCTCAGATGCTTAAACAAGTATGTCAACACCTTTGTTTCTTCGTTGTTGTTTTGGTTTGGTTTTTGGTTTTTGGAAACAGGGTCTCACTGTGTAATTGAGGCTGGCCTCAAACTCCCAGTGCTTCTCCTGCCCCAGCCTCCAGAGTGCTGAGACTATAGGCGTGAGCCACCATGCCCAGCAATACCATGTGTCTTGGAACAAGGCTATATGACTATTAAGATTATAATTTCTCGGTACGGTGTTACTTTGGTTTGTGATTCATTTTAACATAAATCTAGATCATGCATTGTTTAAGAAATTTAAGGCTCTTCCAACCGTGCCCTGCAGTGGTGGGGATGGAACCCAGGCTCTTCATTAGGCTTGGCAAATCCTCTCTACCAGTGAGTTACACCTCCCATCCAAACACGTTCTTAATACTGTGAACGTGAAATTAAACTTCAGCAACATAGAATTAGTTCACTGTACTCTGAAATGGTCTCTACCTTTTGGTAATAACTTTAAAACAAGCTGGGGTTTGGGGGGCTGTTAGTAGCAAGTGTTTATGTCTGCTATTTGGGATCCCTTTACTTTGAACTTTATGCAGTACATCTCACATGCCAAATGGAATTGGGCCATTTTAAACTAAACTCACATTGATTAGAAGCTCTGAACTTTGAGATAACAACCTCTGACTTACAAGGACAGTGAGGTCACCAACAGTCAACTCTTCCACTAAAGCCTAATTATACAAATGGTCAAACTAAGATTTAAATCAACTTTATTTCTAATAATATTTGTTTTAAACAATTTGTATTTTTAAGAGTATTTTAACTTGCTCATTTATTTTAATTGTTTCAAGCAAATCTAAATAGGGAATTAGGACAAGTAATAATAACCTCACTTTAACAGTAAGGAAATGTGACAAGTGGCTAAATTACCCATCCAGCTTCAACCTCTTCACACTTAGAGCAGGACAAGATTTGGCCCCTTATTATATCTGTCCTGGTAGTCTTTACATTCTGTTGTGGATGTCAGCTTTTTACTATCTCTACGAAATCACCATAGGTACGAACTACTAAATGTCTGTATTGTACAGTATTTAAAAAAAAAATTAACACTGTGACAACACAATTGTGTCATGAATACTTAATGATATAACTTCTCAATTATGCATGAAGAAATTACCTCCTCTGTGAACTATCCATATTTAATGTTTAATCCCAGGTTGGTTACCTTGACTCTATAGGGACACACCCTATGAAAATACCGACAAACACCATACTTAGCAAAAAACAGGGAAGAAAATGAAACCAAACCAAACACACTGAGCCCCACAAGGACTCACACATCATCTTTAAGATCAGGCTGTAGGAAGTTCTTCCCAAAGAGGCTGGAAATCCTAAGTTTTAAGGAACAAAAGGCTCCAGGCTGTAAGTCCTACAGCTGAAATTAAGGATTCCTCACTTATGAAACAGTACTAGAAATCTGTCTTGGCCATGATACAGGGTTACAGGGAGAGTGATGCAGACAGCACAGGCATCAGCTCGTCCCAGGACATTCTGTCTTCAAGCATCCTTTTGTGTCAGCACTCAAAAACTAAGGAAAAGTGCTCAATTGTGATAATGATTCAGTGGATTTTTCGATTCAGAAACTACTTTTAAAAATTTGGGCTCTTGCTGGGTGTGGTGGCACACACCTGTAGTCCCAGCACTCGGGAGGCTGGGGCAGGAGGATTGCTGTGCGTTTGAGGTCAGCCTGGGCTACATAGCGAGACCCTGCCCCCCAAAAATAAATATAAAAAAATTAAATTAAATTTGGCTTCTTTTTCAGTGCTCTTGGTCAAAATTTCTAAAAATTATTGACTTGATACTGACTGTTAGTATCTCTTGCTTATTAGCTCAACCAGATTCAAACTAAGCCTGGGAAACGGGTGACAAAAACCCATAACCAACTGATGAATTCCGGCCACCCAGGAGATTTAAACACCCAAGATGCACAGCCCACACTTATTAATACCAGACCTGCATACTTCAGCTGTTGGTTTTAAAACAAACACTGGAAACACAGCACATGATATTTGGAAATTAAAAGAAAAAAGAGGACCTGGATCTTTATTGATGCTGGGAACGGCCCTGACTGAAGGCTGACCTCAAGCAGCACTTCTTAAATTATATTTTCTTTATTTGACTTTCTGGTTACTGAAGAAAGCATACTTACGGAGTAAATTTCTTTTATAACTCCCTATGCACACATAAATATTTAAAATGCTAAAAAAAAGAGCAGGCATTTTGATATACAAATTTTAAATTAATTCCCAATTAGTTATCAGTTTCTATGTTGAGACAAGAATTGTGCCGTTGATTTTGCTTCAAGTGTACACCTCACTATCATCACTGTTGGTCAATGAGAGGGAGGGAGGGATTTTTTAATCCCAAATTCATTCTCCTAATAGTTGATGACATGCATAGCAACATATCAGCTGATGGTGATTTTCATCCACTTTTGAAGTAAATGAACCTTCTTGATTTTCCCTTTCTTTCCCTCATGAAAATGAACACTGTTCACAAGTTCTTTGTCTGAGGAAGCCAGTTCACAATTTTTTTTTTTCGATTTTTTTGGTACTGGGGATCGAACTCGGGACCTTACACTTGCGAAGCAGGAGGCAGAACCACTGAGCTAAATCCCCAGCCCAGAGTTCACAATTTTAATGAGACCAGAGTGTTCAGGATTCAGTTTGAAATGACATTTAGGGTCTTCTGAGTTGAGCTTAACAAGTTTTACTCTATCTGTATCCATACTAACCAGCCATACTAACTGAAAGCTTTTCCAAGTTAGTCATAAAGGGAAGCACTCATTACCTCTAAAATGAGGGCCTGTAATAAGAAGATGCACATTCTGCAATAGCTGCCAGGCCAAATGAATGTTTTTAACATTCTGAATGCATCATAACCCCACTAACTGTTAGCAATAAAGCCTTAGGAAGAAGTCCTCTGGTGGAAAAACTAAGAATGAAAATACTTCATTGAAAATTTAAACTAAGATTTGAGATTATATCAGTGAATAGTAATAAAATATGAAAATTAGTATTTTAAAATGTATTACCTGATCAAGAATTCTTCCCATTCTGTCAAATAAAACTTTCAAAAAATGACCTTCAAAGAAAGCTGCTTCTAAATTGCACTTTTCCAATGCTTTTGGAGACCCAGGCCATTCCCATCTTAAGCAGATAGCACAGTAGTCCCGGAACTAAGGGGAAAAAAAAGCATTTGTATCACCAAAGAACTACCAGAAAACAAATGAAGATAAAATAGAAATAATTTCCTCAAACAGGCATAAAGAACCACTTGAACGTAGGACGTCTTCTACGTGTGAGGAGCCACAGGAGAGGGGAGAGAGCTGGCTAAGCGCCTGGCAAGAGGGCCACAGGGAGGATCAGGATTGGCAGGAATGAGAATAAGGTGCCGGGGAAAAGAAGGAGTATTTTCACGTCACTGAAGTACTCGCTTTGGAGTCTGGACATGGCGGTGCACACCTAGGCCTGAGGCAGAAGGACCGCCCTGAGATCGAATGAGTCCAGCCTGCAATATACAGCGAGACCTTGTCTCCACAGAAAAGAAGGAAAAAAACTTCCCATTAAGCTGTGCTTATTCTCTTCCTTATCATTTTCATAACAGAGATGGAGCACATTTATAAAACAAAGACCTAGCCAAGTTCTCAAATGATCCCAATAGATGCATGCTGCTCATTTCTTGAGGAGGCTTGATGTTCCTAGGACGTACTTACCCTGGGCATGCTGCTGTGAGACGTTAGGAGTGCTGGTCAAAGATGGTCCACAGGCCAGCACCGGGCCTCAACCATCACCAGTGAGATGAGTGCAGAAAGAAAGAATAAGCATCTAGAACTTTCATAGCAATCTGAGTAACTGTATGTTTGCTGAATCTAACCCTAAAGCAACTGGGGCTTACATTTTGTCCTTTTCCTTCATTTTCCTAGTAATTCATTTTTATTTTATTTTACAAAAGTGTTAGTATATGACAGACTGGAAATAATAAAAACTATTTCTTCCGTAGAGATACTTATCACTGAAAAATGGATTTTTAAAAGCAAAAGAATATCTCATAATAAAAATGAATTTTAAAGGCTCAATATGTAATTTACTTAAAAGAAATTTAGAGAGGTATTTTCTTCCATCTTTTCCCTTTTCAGAATTTCCTCATTCAGTACAGCAAAATTTCCTTGACCTCTCTAGTTTGAAAATTACAGGAAATTAAAACAATATATTCTCACCATAAGCATTACTTTCAGCTTTAAAAAAATATGTTTAAAACAATTAAAAAGCCAACTTCAGGGCCTGAAATTTAGCTCAGTGGCACCACGCCTGCCTTGAAAGCTCAAGGTCCTGAGTTCGATACCCAGTACCAAAAAAAAAATTGGGATGTGACTTTATATAGATTGGTACCAGGGATCGAACTCAGGACCTTGAGCTTTCAAGGCAGGCGTGGTGCCACTGAGCTAAATCCCCAGCCCCCTAGTTTTTAATAAATTGTTTTAAATTTAACATTTTTGAAATTCTGACCTCTAAGTAATAGTTTTTAAAATTTCTATCCTGTCTGTTTTCTAACATTTCTGAAACAATCATAATTGTATTTATAATCAAAAAATGCCAATGAGGGAAATTTTACAAAAAAAAATAAGTAATTTAAAAGTTCAAATGGTAGTAATGACAGATTTTTTTTAAATTCTTACTTCCTTTACTGGGTTATTATGGTAATGTTACTTGCTATCTCATGACTCCAGTAATTCATGTATTAATGTAAGCTTTGAATTCAGGCTTAAAAGTATTATGAATTAACTAGATGCAATCCAAAGGATTTAAATAAAAATATAATACATATTTTTCTCATGCGAAAATTTTCAAAATTTATAAATTTCAAATTTTGGACTTCACTTTCCAATTCTGAAATAGTCTATTCCAGTTATTTATTCAAGAAATACTAGGTACTGATATTGCAAAATGTATAGAATCCTGAGCTACAGATTTTGTACAATTGTACGGCAACTCAAGCATGAATCCCACCCTCAAAAGACTGATTACTCCATAAGCCTAAAACAATAAAGATAACATAAAGGGTGCAAAAGATGTAGAGATAATGCCAGGGACAAAGGAAAGACCACTTAATAATTAAGAGCAGACGTCTGAGAACATAGTCCCAGTGAGGCAGAAAGGTAGATGGAGTGAGTGAGACAACACTGAATCACCATCTGCATGGATGCTAAGGGAGAGCTAGGGATGTACTTCAGAGGCAGAGCACCTGCCTAGCTCGGGGAAAGCCTGGAATTCAATCCTCAGTACTAAGAAAAGGAAGAAGGAAAAGAAGGGTGTGGGAGGAGGGAGAAAGGGCAATGGGCTGTGGACTGGGGGCAAGGCTAGGTGGTAGAATTACCAGGTACCACATTTTGGATCAGCAGAAGAAATGGATCCAGGTGAGATATAACTTAAGAGTGAAACAAGAAATATATGGAGCACAGAAAAATCTTGAGAGAGAGTTGCCCAGTGAAATGCAAACCAAGGTCACCCGCACAAGAGGAAACTAGTAACAACAGCTCAGGTCTCGGTTTTTTTAAAGAGTGAGGGCTCTTTTCTCTGCAGTCATGGCTGTGGACAATTAGGCAATATGACAAGAGGTTTGTGTCCATACACTCATAGATTTCATTTCCAAAAAGCAGTTACGTCACTTACCTGCCTATGAGCATCTCGGAGGTAGGTATCATATCCAGTGCCCTCAACATGGTAGGATGATTTTGCGTCATCCGGTACCAGACAAAGAAAACTTCCATGAAAAAGGACATCAGAGTCAATAACAGAAATAACTCTCATAATATCTTTATATCTATTGTATGTGATATCTTAAGTTTAGCTGAGCCTTAATACAAACAGAAACTTGAAAAATAAAATTATAGTTTACTGACTAAAAATTCTTCCACTATTTTAAAGGTTTTATTAAAAAGTATTGATTCCTACTCAGCCATAAAAAATGAGAAATTAGAGACATTTATAGCTAAGTGGATACACATTGAGGAGATACTCTTAAGTGAAATAAATAGGACACACGTGTAAATACCGAATAGTTTCTCTAGTGTGAGAAACTGAAAGTGTAAATAAGGACTAATAATAGGTCATGTGAAATAGGAAGAAAAGGGGCAAAGGGGAAGGAAGTGGGAGGGACAGGGGAAAGGATAGAAGGGAATGGGATTAATATGAGAAAATGGAAAAATAGGAACAAAATCTTTGTAAATAGGGAGGACTGGAGGGGTTGAAGGGAGAGCTGGGCAAGGGTGAAAAATAAGAACCAAGGGAGACTATGTAAAGGTGCAAATTTCCAATGATGAATGTCATTATATTGTATACCTAAAGTGTACCAATGATTAGAATGAATAATTGATAATGTAAAACAGGAAGAAAAGGTCCAAAGGGGTAGGGGTAGTGGGAGGCACAGGGGAAAGGAAGGAAGGGAAAGGAAAAAATGATGAGAAATGGAAAAAATGGAAATAAAGTCTTTGTAAACAGGGAAGGGTGGAGGGCGTGAAGGGAGGACTAGGAACGGGAAAAAATAAGAACCAAGATGCATTATGTAAAGGTACAGTTCCCAATGAGAAATGTAATTGTGTTGTATACCTACAATGTACCAATAAAAGAATTTAACAACAACAACAAAAAAGTAGTGATTCCACGTAAACTAGAAGCCTGAGAAAGACTTTTTTTTTTAAGATTGCTGCACAATGACAGATTGGCACATGTGTTAATCTCGGGAAACTGACTTTTATTCATTTATTTATTCATTCATTCATTCATTTATTTATTTACTGGTACCAAGGATTGAACTTGGGACCTTGTGCTTGTAAGGCAGGCGGCAGACCACTGAGCTAAACCCCTGGCCCTGGAAACTGACTTTTAAGTAAATGAACTTGAGATATTTTTATGTACCATAATCTGCATTTCAAGCCACATGTAATTTTTTTAATACCACCTGTAAGACACAGGCATATCAGTGACAGCACTGCAAAGGAAAGAAAAAGAAAACTGCCACAGAAAAGGCACCTTAAAGGAAAAAAAAGTAGAGCTGAGGATTTAGCTCAGTGGTTCCAGCACCTGCCTCACAAGCACAAGGTCCCGCGCTCAATCTCTGCCACACACACACAAAAAAAGTAAAAACATGAACTAAAAATAAAAGCAATAACCCTGTGCTTAGCACACATGCGTAATAAGCATAATTTGTCAAACTGGCAATTCTCAACATCGTTATATTGGAATTACTTAAAATTAAGTCATTTATATTAAAAAAACAACTGAGCTACTTGAGGGTTTACTTAACCACTGATTTTTAAAAAACTGCTTATTAAGCAGAGCTCTTCTCAGGGTATCAACTAATGTTCCCTAGCTATCACTTGCTACATAATCAAGATAAAAGAATCAGGATTAAAAAAAAAAAGGCCAAGTTCATAATATGTTCCTGTCACAAACTAGGAGCAGAGCTCTCTCTATTATAAAAAGAAGTAAAAGAGATGCAAGTTAAATTTATACAGCAACTCACCTATTTACAATTTTATGGACTTCAGTCTTTCCGTCATTCTTGGGGTGGTCTGGCGTAATGGGAGGTGAAGAACTAAGCCACTCTTGTTTTGACAAAGTATTATCTGGTGAAATGTCAGTAAATAATGGATCTTCTTCCAGATCTCTAAGTTTAATTTAATGATGTATAAAAAAATTATTATGGTATTTTCTAAACCAAAAGATTCTCTATGTTCTGAGAAAATATTACATAATTTTTCTAGTGTATATATTTAATAGATAAATCACCATTTTATACTAACAGTAGCAAGGATATGTTAATTTTGTTAGTAGGCTGAATGAACAGAAAAATCTCTTGCAATTTAAAATGATGGCAGTAGTATCAGGGCATCTAAATTTTACTCCTAAAATTTTTCAAGCCATTGGAGGTATTTTTTTTAAAAGTATAAGGGCAAGAACTAAAAGGAGGGAAAGTCCTGACCCTGTGAATGCTGACTTCCCAGAGGTAGGTTAAAACTTACACTGCGCCTGCTATTAATCCATTCTCTACCACATCTTTGTCTTCTGGACACAGAGGCTTACATTCTGTATAATTTCTTTCTTCAAGATTTCTTAGGACCAAGTTGTAAAGAATGTGCTCATTGGGTTTTTGTAGAAGATGTTCAAACATTCTCAGTGTCATTATGCTTATCTGAAAGCAAAATTGATAAAAGCTAAGAAATATCTTCAAATAAGCTGTTCATTTTGCCATCTTGTAAGTCATGCCTTTAATTTGTAAAGCCACATAAAACAACGAAGTTGGTTTTAAAACACAAGTATGTTAAAGTCAGGATTTCAAAGACTCTAAGCCCAATATTAAATCACTACACAGCTTACCTCATCAGATATGTGATCACAATGTTCAATTAATCTATGTCTTAAAGGATGTCTGCTAATTTCTACAAGAGTCTCTGGTTCTCTCTGCTCTCCTAGGATGAAAACCACCATTTCTTGAAGCAAAACTTCAGAGGTTACTTGCCGAACAATGCGATGAAGCAGAGCAGTTGATGTGAGAATACCCATCTCAGAACTGAGCACAACAAACAGGTAATTAGTGGGGAAATAGGACAACAACAGTGGTATTTTTGTTGTTCTGTTTTTAAGGAAAGAGGCTACTCACGTTTGCATTAACTGAGGTTCCATAACACCAATGAAAAATCTCTCATGAACAGCTTTGGCAAGAGCAACAGCAGCAGTCTAAAATACAGTGTTAGCATCATTTTGTTAGTGGAAAAGAGATTAATCTGTAACATCAATAAATCAGTTCCACATCTGGAAGTGTGGAGGACAAAACCTGCCTACTGACCACAAACCTAGATTAAATGTTGGCAGTTGGGTTCTTTTTTTTTTAAATTCCCCCAAATAAAAGAAACAGTACCAAAAAAATTATTTCAGAAACATACTCCCAAAGAGAGCTAGAGAGAAGTCATTGTTGTAAAGTCAATGTCTGTGGAGCACTGTACCATAATACAATATAAAGAGATATAAAAGAACTTGAATTTTGATTTGTTCAGAATTGTAATGCACACACCTGATTTTTGTTTTATTTATTTTATCAAACATAATATCTTAAGACAATTAAAACATATTTGGGGATATAAACTAAGTAGTCAAATTTCACTTAGTAGACACTTAAATCTTAAAATTATCAGTAGGTAACAAAAATATTCAAACCTTTTGTGCTTCCTTAATGAGCTGGTCACAATAATCAAACCAGGAAAGAAATGAAATTAAGGCTCGTTTTCCTGGAAATGCTGAAGCATCTTCTTTATGACTATATGAATCCAAGCTGTAGGACAGGGAAGAAATGCTAAGTCCACAGTTATTTAAAAGCATGAGTCCTATTCAGTACATACAGAAAAATGAAGGCACACAAATGAATTCAGTACACATGCTATAATATATTCACAAAGGCAATGCTGGGTGACAATCAAAAAAGGATTTATAAAAGAAGCCAAAGATAAGAGAAAGCCTTTTAAATAAAAGTTGTAAATCATTTTTATTTCTTGAGAGGGAAGAGAGAGACTAAAACTGAATGGATCAGCAGGAGAAAACCATTTAGACAGCTCCTCATAATTCTGCCATAAACTTGACCAAGTAACTGCAATGAAAAGATGGAGGTTCTCAGCTTCTGGGATGCAAGGAAGAAGAAAAAGGAATGGAGGATCTGTAGAAAGACAAAGTGACTGGCCAGCTGCTCTTCCTGCCTTAAATGCAATACAGCCATACAGCCATAATGTAAATAAGTGGCTCTGGCTGATAGATGTTGGCAGAAAATACCACAGAAAAACAAGCAAAAAAAAAAGGGCTAAATATTTGGAGAAAAACAATAAAAAGTAATCATGTCAAAATACTAGGAGTTTATAGGTGGTAGCATTATGATTTTTTTTTTTTTTGGTACCGGGGATGGAACTCAGGACCTTGTGCTTGCAAGGCAGACGCGGTGCCACTGAGCTAAATCCCTGGCCCAGCATTATGATTTTTTTATTTATGCTGCTTTATATTTTTAATAACTTATAAATGTCCTGTAATAACTGTATTTTCCCATGAGAATTAAGTAAGGGAGCCTAAAAAGGTGGGGGAAGGGGGTTAAAAAATGAAATGGAGAGATTACACACACACACACACACACAGGCTATATACAGGACACAGGAGACAGTTCAGAGGCTGTGGACGTTATTTCTAAAAAAAGGAGATCCCTCTTTTAGGGATTTCTGTTTTTAATAAAAATAACCAGGTAAAGTTATTGGTCTTAATATAAGCTCTTAAAAATCGATCGGTATAATGGACAAAATAAAAGTACTTCAACTACAGCACATAACAGCTGGACTGTTCCCACACCAATGTGTTACCACTGAATGATAAATTCAGTGCAAGCCTCAGGAAATCTTCCCACTTGACAACCTCTAGCAGTGTTGCCTTTTTCAAAACTAAAGATTTCTACTGTTTTAAAAGGTAGGTATACTAAGTCAGCTTTACGGGAAAATACAAGAATGATACTTACCCCCAGTTAATGGCTTCCACTGTTTCGATATCTAAGGGATCCACGGACTGAGGCAGGGCCCTGTACAGGGAGGCGAGTCTGTCGGTCAGCAGTTCGCACAAACAAGTGGTCTGAGTAAGGCACTTTGCAGCTGCGGGCTCTGGCAAACTTACTAACAACATCAAGCCCTCACATGCTTTCACGGCTATTCGGCCATCCTAAGGGGAAAAATACAGCCCTTCAATTCTTAAATTAGATAGAAATAGAAGCAATTAGACTGTTTAGGACAATTCAATATAAAAGGATTGAATCTTTTATATTAAAAGATTTTTTTCCATTCTAAATGCATGCTATTGTGATTATGTTGGGGGAAAAAAAGTAAAGATGATGACTCACAGGGCTTCGGGTAAGATTTAATAAAGAATTCACTAAATTATAATCCTGGTTTGGACGGACGACAGAGGCCTCTGGCAGGGCAGTGGCACTGAGGTCACCCAAGCTCTCGGGCAATTCGTCGGATGGGGGCTGGTCCTCCAGCTCTGCGGGCTCGGCTCCAGCAGCTGCACACAGCTCTTCCTGCTCTCGGGACTGTCCTGTACCAGCTGACAAGGAATCCTGACCTTTTAAAGCGTCTTCTGAAATTTTATTTGGTGCTCCTTTAGAAGCCCATGACTTCAACTTGTTCTGCAGAGGAGTACATGTTTCATAAGGTTCACGTTAAGAACTCTATGCACCAGAAGTGACACTCAATGGATCTTTCCATAATTAACATTCCACACACCTAAGATAGCGGTGAGTGGTGTTACCGCAAATGAAAACATTCAGACTTTTAATGAACCGTGTTTTAGGCCCAGTTTTAAAATTGCAAAGAATTTAATGACCCTCTGCATAATAACTACAGTGTTTACACCAACCCTAAGTAGTGGTGATAGTCTGGATTACTACAGTATTTACTACTTCTAAAAGCAACATCGGTGGGGAGAAGTTTCAATTTCAGTTTTTTCCTTGTCCCTAGGTTACTGTAAATATATCATCTCAATGTTAACTTTTCTAAGATTGTCGGCGGAGGGAAATTTATCAACAAAAATACTTTAAAGTCAAAAGTTGCCAAGCTTAGCCTTCAGGTTTCTACAAAGCCACCAAATTTTTTAAATATGTAAGAGCTTTTTCTAAGTTTTTTTTCTGTAAGTTTCTGCTCTATAAAAACACAAAAGGCTACTTTGAGGATATTTTTGTTTGTGTCTGAGGATAAGATTTGCTTGAAATACTAGTGTACCTCACCCCAGACACAAACCAAACACAGAGAGAGTCCTAACTGAGGCAAATGATCAGTTTCAAGGGAAAGGTATGTTACTTTCTATTTGGACATAAGAGCAAAATCAGATCTCACACACACAAGTTAAAATTCATCATGAACCAGCCTCTCCACAGGGCCTGTCACACTGCTGTGCCCATCACAGAGGTGCATTAAATAAAGGCTGAATGAATTCAGGGTTCCACTTCCAAAGTTATAACACAGTAATTGTAAGTCTTCCTACTGCTTTAAAAGTGGGGCGGGGGGGGGGGGAAGCTCCTCGAGCGACTGAGCTTACAGCTTGCACATTAAAAGAAAACAATTCTATGAAACTCAATGAATACTCCAAACAATGTTTTGCCAGGTTCCTTCGAAAGTCAATTGCACAGCAGCATCTTTTTTTTTTTTTTGAGACTGGGGATCGAACTCGCGTCCTCGCACTTGCAGGGCAGGCACACAGCATCATCTTTATGAAAGCAAAACGTTTTACTCCATCTAAAAATACTAATAATATTGTTGGAAGGGGGTCTCAAGAACAAAAGGAAGAACCACTCCTTCAGCCAATGTTTCTCAAAGTGCGATTCAAGACCAGCACCTCAGTCTCCTGTGGGGCTTGATTTAGAACAAAACACAACAGAACACAAACAGATTCCAGGTCCCATCAAGATCTTCTGAATGAGACTATCTGGAGATAGAGCCCAAAAATCTGCATTTTGAAAAACTCCCTAGGTGAGGAAGAACTGCTGCCCTAATTCTTACACTTAGCTTCTACCTTGAGCGACCTCACAGGTCCCCACATATTTGTGGACATCATTCCTGAATGTCTTGAACACCCCTCCCAAATCACAGATTTGGAACACTACCAAATACCTGCTCATTATCTCCATCAGGGTATCATGAAAATCATCCAGAACCAAAGTTATCATCTTCCCCTCAAAATAAACGCTCTCCAAGCTCACTCGCTTCTTTCCACTAAGCAGCTCCTTACTGGAGTTCAGGATCTGGACCTGAGCAGTTAGACCACAGAGAGACTACCTCTACACCCGAAGCAGTAGAACCCCCTTCAGCTCAACCTACCGCTTTCAACTTAGTTGCAGCCCTTGTTACTTCTTGTCGGGGTTAATCCATCACCTTCAGGTTGGTTTCCCCACTTTTCTCTCTCCTGTCAAAGGAACTCACTGTACAAAAAATACTGCCACCAAATGTCATCTCTTACAGCACAGACAACGTCACGTAACAACATCCCTGCTCAAAAACTGTCAGCGGCTCCCCACTGTCTACAGGTCAGCGCAAACACCCATCTTGTGGTTCAAAGCCTTAACAACAACTAGTCTCCTGTCTGTCTGGGCTGGCATATATCCAAATTATACTGTTTCTTGGACATACTCCATTCCCCATGTTCATGCATTCTTACCTAACGTCTGTCAAGGCACATTTCAAAGACCTCTATCGATGAAGTCTTCCCTGATGACCTCAAGCAAATGTCCTATCTTCATGCTATGGACACTTACGGCGGTCACTGCAAACTTCTTATGCTTCTCACCTTAGCCTCCCTTAGATCACTGTATCTGAACATTCACTTTACCATCTTCATCAGACTGTAAACTTCTCTGAGCAAAGACTATTTCTAACCGATCTACCATATACTGTATACTTAACCCAGAGTAAATGCACATGGTAACTAATATAACTGAACAAACATTAGATTTCAGGGGACAAAAGCATGAGAACTGCAAAGTATTTTATTACTATCTGTACTTAAAGCAGTAAAACTGCATTCTCTGAAGATTTATTCATTCAATAGGAGTTAACTGGGCAGTTACTACAGTTTGTGCTAGACATTAGAGGAGCTGTGAAGACCCAAAGATTGATGAGAGAGTCCTTGTCCTCAAGGAGTTTATTGACCAGCAGGAGAAATAAAATGTACACAAATAATTCCAATGCAAGGGACACTGTAACAACTGACATTAAAAACATGAACAAGGTTAACCATTCAGAAAAATGGAGATCGTTGCCACTCTAGGCTTTGGAGAAACATGTACTATAATACGCAGCACAAGCCTGACATGTCACTATTTGTCGTGAGGTTTAAATGAGAGTATTTCTCTGAAGACAGGTACACAAGGTGTATCTCACCACTAACACACACAGACCTGCAAATTTCCTCTGCTTCTGATCTCTGGCTATATACTTCTGAAGGAAGTTTTAGAGACCTTGAGAAAGAAACTCATCAAATTTGGGGAAAATCTTCCGCATCTAAATTGCACTAAGGCATCTAAGGAAATTCTCAAAATCTCGTATTTAACCAAACTGATCTCTTCTCCCTTCTCTCTCTTCCTCCTCTGCTTCCTTTCTTCCCCTGTGGTACTGGGATTGAAGCCAGGGCCTCCACTCTGAGCTATACCCCCTAGCCCCTTTTCATTTTTTTATTTTGAGGCAGGATCTTGCTAAGTCACTAAGTTACCCAGACTGAGCTCAAACTTGCAGTCCTCCCCCTCAGTCTCCCGGAGTACTGGGATTACAGGCCTACACCACCGTGCCTGGCAAACTGATCCGTTTCTTATAAATATATTAAAACCAAAAGAACTATAATGCTACCCTCATTAACAAATCTGTAGAAACCTGAAATCTGGAATACTAGAGGAGCTGTGGGGATTAATGAGGTAGAGTCTTTGAGCTCAAGGGGCTTACTGACCAGCAAGAGAAAATGAAGCGCACACAAACAATTCCAGTGCTAGGGAGGCTGTGATAACAGACGTCAAGAGCATCCACACACTCCTATCCTCTCAGAAAAATGGAGAAGGCTGCCACCTCAGGCTTTGGAGAACAATTTTGAAGCAAAGTTGCAAAATAAGATACAAAATACGATGCACATCATGAAAAACGGGTGTTTGCTGTCTTTAACACTAACTACAAATTTAAATTTACAGTTTTGTAGCTGGGCTGCTAATGTACTTCCCCAACAATGCATTATAATAATAATAAGATCCTTATTATTTATTTAAAACGTGAAATAGAAGACAAATCCATCTATTAGGATGGCTAACAGTAAAAAGCAAAACAAAACCCTGCTAACACCCAGTGCTAGGTCAGAAAATAGAACAGGAACTTACATACACTGCTGAGGAGATGTGAGAGGACAACGCCACTACAGAAGA
Organism: Heterocephalus glaber; assembly: GCF_053883595.1. Lineage (NCBI taxonomy): Eukaryota > Metazoa > Chordata > Mammalia > Rodentia > Bathyergidae > Heterocephalus > Heterocephalus glaber. The sequence goes on from NW_028258320.1 coordinate 69,408,047, forward strand.
ACGGTTTGGCGGTTTCTTACGAAAATAAGTATACATCTACAATATAACCTGATAATCCCGCCACTAAGCATTTTTCCAAGTGAAATGAAAACCTAAATTCAAACAAAAGTTTGCATGTGACTGTTTAGTGGCTTTTTCCATAATTGTCAAAAACTGGCAACAACCCCAAAGTCCCCCGTCAGAGGAATAAACAACTGCAGCGCTGTCCATACAGTGGAAGACTCACCAATAACGGAAACAAAATCACAAAGGAATCTCAAATGCACTGAGCAAAATGGCACATTTGTATCACTCTGGGAAAGAGAATACTATCGGAACAGTAGATCAGTGACTGCTACAGGCAAGGGGACAGGAAAGGATAACAAAGGGGCAATGATGAAAATACTGTATATTTTGATTGTGGTGCCACTTACATAGCTGTGTTTGTCAAAAATCACAGAACTGCAGACCAAAAAGAATGAATATGTAACTTACACCTTAACGCTTAAAAAAAGACAAACGAAAAAGACAAGTCTTTAAACTAAAAAGACAAACACACCATAACTACCTTTTCTAATATACTCCTAAATGTTTTCACCATTAGAAAAAGAAAGTGAATGAAAGCAAAAAGTAACAAAACTTATTTTCTAGTTTAAAACTGGAAGTCAAATCCAAAATATCAACTGTGATTTGGTGACAATCCCAAGTGCCGGATGAGGTCGGAGAGTTAATTACAGAGTTAACTGTGATTATTACAGCTGTACCTACCCTCCTCACCCACACCGGACTGTCCCTGTCACACATGAGTTCCAGCCGCCCAAAAACAGGCCAGGTCACAATCTCCTGTGAGTTCTCCATACAGCCACAGTCTTTCTAACCCCTGGCTTTGTATCTGTCCAGTCTCAGCACTTCCCCAAATATCTGGCTCGTCTGTATTCTTTGAAAATCTTCTTGCCCTAAGAGATCTCAATTTAGAGTCAAATGATCTTCAGTGCAAAATAATTCTAGGAAGTGAGACAAACCATGCAACAACTTGCAAAATGTAATTTCTCTTAAGATTATTTACAGAATACAATTTTCATAACAAACTGAATAAGCACACTTTGAAGTGTAAGATGTATAGCTTACCTCCAGAAAAAAATTAACCAAATAGGGATCCTGTTTCAGCTTTGCACACACAATACAGAGAAACTGAATCTCTTCATTTTCCGTTGGTGTTGCAAGCACTTCACCACAGAGTCGAATTAATTTCTGCCAAAATATTTTTTAAACTTATAAATATATGTAAATAACTATTTACCTTATATTTAAAATTTTCAAATATTGGAAATATCTTGTATTAATTAGACAGAACATTAAGAATATTTACCATCACCTATTTGTAAGTAAATTTACTAGTAATAAAATTTTCAAGTTCATTATCCACAGTTAACGGGGTATACAATAAACTTTCCTCACGAAGTCGTGGAGGTAAAGTAAAAAGAAAATTAATATATAAAACTTTAAACAGAACTATAAAGATATGAAGTACATGTTATACAGTCATGCATAAGGAAAGCTCTAGAATTTGCTAATTTTTACATGTTATTTTTAGAATAATTTCTTTTATTAATCTTAGTCTTATAAAAATAATATAAAACTGCTTCTATTCTAAAAGAAATTAAGTGAAATAATTTCATCTAAGAAGAAGAAAATACCTGCACAGGCCTGTGCACGTTAATGTGTGGAAGCAGTGGCTGCCGGATTCTCCCCAGAAGCTTAGTGTAGAACACCAAAACCTGCTGTTTCATTCCTGGAGGACACTGGAAGTAGCCAACGGAAACCAAACAGGCAAAGAACAGAAAATACAAACACGCTTACTCGAAAGCTTAAACAATGTTTATAAATGTAGCCCTCAAGGCAATGTAAAAATTGGCCACTTAATGATTTTATCAGAATAAAAAATTTTTTTGTTTCTTGTTTGTTTGTTCGTTTGTTTGAGACAGGGCCTCGCTATGTAGTTCAGACTGGCCTTAAACTCACTATATATAGCCCAGGCTGGCCTTGAACTCACAGGAATCCTCCTGCCTCAGCCACCCAAGTGCTGGTATTACCTGCATAAGCCACCATGCCTGGCAGAATAAAAATTTTAATTAACATTAATGGCTGCCATTCTGGAAATAAAGTTATACATTCGAACCCTAATATAGTGCGTGAGACCATGGCCTCTGGTAATTACAAACAGCATGGTGATAACATGCGGTAGAGACGAGAGAGTGCTTTAGGCGATGTCAACTGGGTGAGAGCTAGGTGAACATGAAACTTCCTCCTTGCCAAGCAAAGGCCGAATCTTATTTATACTAATGACAGGTGATCAACACTTTCCATCACCTACACACAGGAGTAAAAGAAATCTCTCTCTCTCTCTCTCTCTCTCTCTCACTCTCACTGTGGACTGAGTATGAATCAGGAAGGTTATCGACTCTATTACTAAGCAGTGGATACCACTGCACATATAAAATAGTCACAAAAGGATTTATTTCCAAAGTATCATAACGACATGCTAACTGGAAATAGTATGATCTAAGGACTATAAAAATAATTTTTGTAACCCGATATTTTTTGAGCTAGCAAGTATCTTGTATTATTTAGATAAAACACTGATAATATTTACAATCACCTATGTCAAAATACAGTTACTACTAGTACAATTATTAATTTAGGGCTCAAAAAATCATCTAATACTTATTCAATTTTATGTTACATAATCTCTCCAAAGAACAGGACAAACAAGGGAGGAAGTGAATGAATTGCAAGTTATTAGGGAACAAATTTGTTGTTCAGAAAAATATAAGTGCAATGTATCTGACTTAAAAATGAATTGGAACATTACAGACTTAGTTAAAAGGAAATTGTTTTTAATACTATTCACAGATCTCTTTGATGTTAAATGTACCCGTTAATTTTAGTTTGATTTTTCAAATGTATTAAAGAAAATTACAGAAAAGAACAATAGATTTTTTGAATTAGGGGATACTCATTAGCGATCACTTCAATGTTTTTAAAGAACAGAAAGATTAACCAGAGGTCACAGGGTGCTGCTAATAAAGTTGCGACTGGAAGCCAGGCCTCCTAACCTCGAACCAAAGTTCTTCGTCTTCCCTCACACTATCAAATTCAAGGGGTGAACAAAAAATATGGTGAATGTTTAAATTTTTAAAATTTATTACAATAAAAGACACATTGCCATAAATCCCCCCTCAAAATACTCCCCCTTGCTTTGAACACACTTATCCGATTGTTCTTGCCACTTTCTGAAATAATTCTGGAAGTCTTCTTTTGTGTCTTTTCATGTCCCAAATTCATGAAAAGTATTTATGGCAATTTCTGTCAAATAAAAACATTATGGTATGTCTTCATCCATGTTATTCACCAGATCTGGCACTGTATGACTTCTGGCTCTTCCTCAAAGTCAAAATGACCAAGAAAGGTAAATATTTTGAATCAGTTCAGGACTTTGAGGCAGCCATGACAGCACGACTAAAGATACACAAAAGAGGACTTCTGGAACTGCTTCAGAAAGTAGTACAAACAATGGGATAGGTGTGTTCAAAGTGAGGGGAATTAATGGCAATATATCTTTTACTGTAATAATGTTTTTAATTTAAACATTCACTGCACATTCCAGTCATACCTTGTAGTTTGAAAACTTGTCTCTTAAGTACAGTCATGTACTACACAATGTTTTAGTCAAAAGCAGACTGCATATATGAGGATGGTCCTATAAGTTATAATGGAACCAAAAAATTCCTATCACCTATTTTTTCTGTACCTTTTCTATATTTAGATATGTTTAGATACACAGATACTTACTGTGGGGTCAGAACTGCCTACTATTCAGTACATGTGTGTAGCCTCAGGGCAGAAGGTTCTACCATCCAGGTTTGTGTAAGCACACACTATGATCACACAATGAAATCATCTAATGACACATTTTTTCAGAACATATTCCTGTCATTAAGCAATACAAGAATATAATTTGAAAGTTTTGTGGCACAAAATATTATTTATATATGAGCTTTTTCAAAGAGTTTTCAAAATTCATTAGGCCTAAAACTCTGAATTGATTCTACTCATCAGTTCACTTAAAATCGGAATAAACAGTGACATTCTTCAAAACACTGAAAAATAACTTTTGTAGCCCAACTGTCACTAGGTTTTCATTTCGTTTGATTCTGAGCATATGTACTTGCACATATTTTCATAGAGGTTTACAATGAAATTCTAAACAGCCCAAGTATCGCTTTTGGGGAACTCTGCTATCTCTGTGTATGTCAGAGTTTTGTACAAGCTGCTCAAGCTGCTCCCTCAAACTTAACTTGAACCATGCCATGTGCAATATGTACCTCTATAAAAAAAAATACATGACAGTTTCTTTATGTCTAAGGCATTATTGCAGCTATTACATACCCACAGACATGGTGTAGACTAGGAACTTACATCAGCTTTCCCCAAGGTATATAATGTTTCTAAGATCTTGTGATGGAGTAAATATTCCATACATGGCCCCGTCTCTCCAGATTCCCTTTCATTTTCTTCTTGAACCAGTATATCTAACATCTGTTCCAGATGGGATGGAATGTTCGTATCAGTCACTGGGGCTTTATCATCTAAACAATAGAAAAATATCTATCAAACATTCAAATATTCTTAAAGTGCCTATTTGTGCAAAAATACCACCTACATTTTCCTAGTCTCAAACTGAGAAAATCCGAACAACAGTTACATGAGGTGTTATTACACTGTACTATCTTTGCAAGAATTAAGAAGATGCTTTTGCCATATTCTTATTCAAAATCTGTCCCAATATTCTGAAATATATTCTAGCTAATATTCATCTATAATAATTTAGAACTAAAAGCCACTTATGTGGGAAATGGGAACATGATAAGAAAAATACATGTAAATATCAAGTTTTAAAAAATATATTTATAACTTAAAATTTTTTTTTTACTTAGCCAGTTCAGAAGATCTGAATTTTCAGTCTCTTGGTATAGATATAGGTTGTTCTTGAACATTAAGTTGAGTAGCCCAAGATACAGGGACAGGACTGGCTCCGTTTTTGCATTCTACTACAGTACTTTCTAGCACTGGGCAGTCAGCCACTTAATGCTCTCACTCTCTTCCCATCTATGAAAATATAAGGAGCCAAAAGGAAAACGTGCTATTAAAATTTCTGCCATCTCCTCTTATTAACACTAGCTATTTCCAAAGTCTGTTGTTTCAAAGTTGCTTCTTGGGAGAACATTACAGATTTTTAAAAATAAAAAGTTTATTGCTATTTTGAAACATACCACATGTGGACTTGAAAACTACATCAACCTTCCCTTACTGTATAAGAGTTAAAGTGCTCTTAATAAACTGTGAAGTTTTATAAACTAAACATAAAATTCATTAGGAGATCCCAAGTTCTTACTTCTGGCTGAAGCAGCATTTACTGGGTACTTTTGCAGTTTGCTACAACAATCCTACTAGGCTGTTCACTGACACGCTGCTTTGATCATGTGCGCGTGCAGGCACACCGAGTAAATCATGATCCTCAGCTTGACAGAGAGAATAATGGAAATGGAAGGGTCATCCTCATTTCCAAGCTGGACATACACATCTAATTTGACAGGGTCCAAGACAGTTGTCCAGAGTATGGGTGTGGAGTTAGACAACTTGGATTCCAATCTCGGCTCTGTCACCTTTAGTTGGATGACCTGGTACAAATTATTCAAGCCTCATCATCAACACCTATAACACAGAACTAATACACAACAGTATACGTGTTGGATGACCACAGTAAAATAATATATGGAAAGTCCACTGCATTAGCACACAGTGAAAATTCAAGAAAGACTAACTTCTTAGCTCTCTTATTACTCTTCTAAAATGAGGAGTCTCCTGCTAAAAAAAGATAATTTGTAAGTCTGCTATTATAACTCACTTTTTTTTTTTTGGTATCGGGGATCGAACTTGGGACCTTATGCTTGTGAGACAGGCGGTTATAATACACTTTTTAAAATATGTTTTTCTCCCTGTAAATGCAAATATATATATATACACATACATATACATTTCAGGAAAGAATGAATGCTCAAGCCAGGGATGTAGCTCAGCACCACAGCGCCTGCCTGGCACACTCAAGGCCCTGAGTTCAATTCCTGATACCAAAAATAAAATTCCCTTCTCTTTCCCTTTCAGCACTAACTACCACTACTTTGGCTGAGGAAGAATGAATGCTCAACTTTGGTTTGAATACAATTATTTATGGGGAAAAAAGGACCAGATCTTTAAGACTAAGAAAAACATTAACTGTAAATTTAATTTGACAGGATTAAAATCTTAACTCCCTGGAAGACAAGATCTACTTCTGTTGTCCACTCTCAGTATTTCTAAACCATCAATGCTTCCGTGCCTTTGTACATGCTATGCTTTCTACCTGAAATGTCTTTAACCTCCTTATCTACTTCACAAACTCCTATTCATCCTTTACAGCCCAGATAAGACAATGCCTGTTCCTATTTCTTCCTTCTTCATTCTTTCTGTACCTGACACTTCAGACTTAGTCACTTGTCGCTTCACTGTAATGCACAATTTGTTTCTGCTACTAGATGGAAAAAAAAAAACCTCTGAAGACAAGAACTTGTGTGTTTAAAACCCTAGAAGAAGAAAAAATTGTAAGAGCTAAGAAGAGTAATCTGAAAAGGCAGCTCCTCTTACAAGACATTTCTGTAGATCTGCTGGCTAAACATCAAATGACGTTTAAACCGTATTTTACATTTCATGAATGTCTTTCTATCCAACTTTTATTTATTGCTTAAATAGAAAGACTTTTTTCAACTACTCCCACTTTTTTCCTTTGTCAGCTGGCACATGTCTGATCGGAACACCCGCTGGTGTTTCGCTGCACACTCCTCAGGGGAGCCCACAGTGCCACACAGCAGGGTACCACGTGTCCGTTTCCGAGGTTTCCAAAGTTTAGCACACAAGTCCGATTCCGCCATCATCAGTTTTTAGAGAATAAAGCTGTATCGGAACAAAGGATTCTCCTTGTTTTGCATTTTGTTGACAACAGCTTTTGCACTACAACAGCAGAATTGAACAGTTGCAAAGGTGACTATATGGCCAAAGCCTTGAATGTTTGCTACCTGGCCCTTCACAGGAAAAGTCTGGCCCCCTTGACCTACTTTCCTCACACTCCATGGCTTCTCCTGTCCCTCCCGTTCACTGAGAGAAACATGACATCTAGACTCCCTGCCCTTATGCTCTTCTTCTGCTTCCCATCTTGTGTGATAAATGAGAGGTCACCTCATCTTTTTCTTGCGTCAGTCGTTTCCTCTACTAGATTGTCCCTATCGAGTTACAAACTGCAGTATCTTATGTCTTTAAAAAATATTTCAAAACTCTTGCTGCCACTTCCCCCTCAGTTCCCCTTTACGCCGACACTCAAGATGGCAGGCAGTCTATGCACACATTTTCCTTCCATTTTCTCCTAATTAGACCTTTTCTTTCCTCCCTGTCATTAAAATGGATTTTTATCCAGGAAACTCAACTCATGAGCTTTTTGTGGCTAACTCCAGTGACCCATTCTTAGTTTTCAGTGTCATTTGATACGATTAATCCCTCACCCTTCTCTGGCATACCATTCTCTCTTGCTATCTTCCACCTTGGACAAAAGTAGCTCCTTTGCTACTGTTCTCTTCTTCCGACCTCTGAACACTGAATCTAAAGGTGTTCCTGAACATCTTATTTCTTCCTTCTTAGATAATCTCCTGCAATCTCATAGCTTTTAATCCTTCTTATGTAATGATAACTCTTCACTTCCTATCTAGTTTCCACCTTGACTTATCCAATCGGATAGGTCAATGGCACCTCAAACTTAACACGTCCAAAACCCTCTTCCAAACCTGTTCCTCCCAAGTACTCAGTAAGTGACACCTCTAACTCTTCTCTCGTTAGACTTAAAACTTTAGTTGCTTTCATATTCCTACATACCCAGTATCCAACCTATCAAACAGTTTCCCTTCAGCATACGTCCAGAATACAGTCATTTCAGCTCTACCCAGTCTAAGCCACCACTAATGCTCTCTTTTACTCCCCCACTCCCGCTATTAGGGAAGAAACCCAGGCAGGCTCTATCACTGAGCTATATCCGCTGCCCTTTTTATTAAGACAGGCTCTTGTTAAGTTGCCCGGGCTGGCCTTGAACTTGTGATCCTCCTACCTCAGCCTCCCCAGGAGCTGGGATTACAGGCATGTGCCACTACCCCCAGCCCATCATTATCTCTTGTCTGGACCACTATAATAGTTCGCTAACTGTTCTGCCAGCTTTAACCCTTTTTACTTCAATTTCTTCTTCACAGAAGCCAAAGTGATTGCATTAATATACGGACTGTGTTACAGCTCCACTCCAATCCCTTCAAAGGCTTCTTGGTATAGAGAAAAGCCCAAGCCTTTACGACGGACTACATGCTACATGCCCCTGTGTGAATCCGTACCTCCCCCGTGGTATCTAACTTCATCTCCCGCCAGGTTTCTCCTCTGTTATCTGCTGTGGACACCAGGGCTTCCTTGTAGTTCTCAGTATCCTCCAAGCAGGCTACAAGCCCAAGCCCTGGGGTTTGTGTACTCCAGGCTCTCCCTGGGGCACTCTTTCGCACTTATCCAGCAAGCTTGGTTCCTCTCACCTTTAGATTTCAGTTCAGAAGTCACTTTGAGCACTGTAGCTTTCTCTTATCTAAAGGAGCTAGCCAACGACCATATCCATCTCCCAACTATGGAATTTCCCCCCTTCCCCTGCCTCACCTCCCCCTTAACATTTCTCAGGTGACACACTTCCTGTATTTGTCTGCTAACTGTTTGCTTTCCCCCAAATCAATACAGAAGCTCTCTCAGGGGGGCTGTTGCCTGTGTGACTAACTACTCTATACCTGGTGCCTAGAACAATGCCTGACACATAGTAGATGCTCTCCAGATACATTTTTAAATAAATAAAATGAATCGAAAAGTTAAATTAAAATTGTTTAAAGTTACATATAAAATAACTTTCAAAACTTACTTTGAAATAAATTTTAGTATTCACAAATTCTCTATTTAATGAACTGATATTAATCATTGTTACTTACCTGAAGTCTCTATGTAGTAATGGGTAATTGCCTTCCAGTGATAAACAAAATCTTCTTGTAAAGGAAGAGAAGGTGCAAGCTACATAAACACACACAAAAGGACCACAACAATTACTTCCATGTCATTAAAAGTTTCCCATAAAGTGTAACTCTGTATTTGCCCATTATGCTGCAAAAGCAGCATAAAAATAAGGGTTGAACTTCAACTTGATTCTATCAGAGGTTAAAGAGAAACAAAGTAAAAGGAATCCAAGAAAAAAAAATGATTTATTATGAAGGAGAATATACACATTTATCAACATTATTATTAAACTACAGTGTTGGGCTTTTTTTTCTTTTCCCAATAACTATGTGGCTTAAAAAGTAATTATGTTTTTTGTTTGTTTGTTTTTTTGGTACCGGGGATTGAACTTGGGTCCTTGCGCTTGCAAGGCAGGTGGCGGAACCACTAAGCTAAATCCCTAGCCCCCAAAAAGTAATTATGTTAAATCTAAACACACCAATATTCTATTACTGAAGTATCAGTAAAATGAAATTACTGATAGCCAGAGATCTCTGTACCTAGGACTTTGAAAGACAAAACAGTAAATGCTGCCACGCAATTAGTTCCACATCACCACTATTACAACATACGGCAAAATCAAGGTCACAATCAGATTGTGTTCTCTACTTTCAGTGACGTATCAATGTAAATCTTTTCCTACTTAACCCTGGATTAGGCGGTGCATATTTTTAGCTAAATAACTAACCATACGAACAAGACACTACCAATTTAAATCCCACAAAGTCAAACATGTTTTACATTTTAAGCTTTGAAGTTCCCTTCAGAAATTTTAAGGTCAAAATTATATCTCTTCAGCTATCTCAGTGCAAACTAAATGTGTGTTAAATGGATAGAAAAAGACCTCCGGACATCTTCTTTTCCTTAAAACAAGTGAAGGTGAGAGTCCCCTATTCTTAATGTCATCAATCCATTCTAAGGGCCAGGGATTTAGCTCAGTGGCACTGCACCTGCCACACAAGTGCAAGGTTCTAAGTTCAATCCCCAAAACAAAACAAAACAAAACAAAACACACAAACAAAAAAACACACAATCAATCCATTCTGGTCAGAAAGCGGAGCTGACCCCGCTGAGTTTAGAGAAAACAGGTTTCTATTCTGAGAACCTAAGATATGGCAGAGTAATCTTCCATTTTCATATGCTTCTTCCACACACGATCTACCCTCCTCACTCCAGCCTGACTTCTTAGCAGTGACCTCCAAGTTGACAACCCTGAGGACAATTTCCAAACTACTGTGCAAAGTATAAACACTGGTCACATACATCTTAAGTGTTTCAATACAAAAGATGAAGTGTACTTCTTTAAAAAGCCCTAAAAAATTTTCAGCAAATAACATCTTAATGCTAACTCTTCAACACTTGCCCATTTGCATCACTCTGAATGGAACTGGATCAAGAAAATATAAATATCCACCTTGTTTTTAAGGGGAATGCTGTGAAATCTTTTTAAAAGACTGTAAGAAAGGAGTTCGATCCCTGGTACGGGGGGGGGGGGGGGGGGGGGGAGGAGCTACAACCTTTGGGACTATTATACTTCAAGGAGAACATGGAGAGAGAGAGACTTATGGGAAACTGAGGAAAAATTAGGAAGAAAATTAAGAATGAAAGTATGTATTAACTTGAGAAAACAGAATAATCACTCTGAAACTTTTGGTTAAAAATCTTTAAGTAGGCTATTATTTTCAAAATATCCAAAATTTCCCTACTTTTTTGGTTCCAGCTTTTATAGACTACCATTATATTGTTAAATATACAAATAAGTGGGGCAAACACAAGTGGAATTTACTCTTTCAAGACCCGTATCTATCTTTTTCAAGCATAAATGTAGTGATTTGTTAAATTGTTTCAGGGGAACCACCTAGGTCACTGCAGAGTTACAGCACCTTTTTTCCAGGTTATTTCTCCAGTGGGACTGGATGTGCTTTGAGGGTGTGTCACCCCGAAAAGGTGCGGAGACCTTCCCCGTAGGTTACGGTCGGCTCAAAGCTAAAGAGTTAGTTACTCCTCAGTACCTTGCCTCTCTCCCAGGCAAGGCCGCTAAACAGTTCACATTGCTCATTTCGCTTAGTTACAACCTTACGCAAACATTAACAGATGTCCTTACTTAAGACTTCCTAATAAACCTGGCTTTTTGGACTAATTCTAACATGCAAATTACTTATTTTATCAGTGTAGAAATACATTTATGGTCTGGGTTTAAAATTTTTAACAAAGAAAGATGCGCAAATCAGTAATAAGAGGAACAATTTAACTTTTACCGCACAGAGACTAAATTTTTAGAATTCATGCTCTGTCTAGCCAAGGCGGGCGCGAACACCTGACCGAGCCTGGCCCCTCCCTTCCTGGCACTGTGCACCGGGCTGCTGAACTCTCCTCACCCTCACTCCAGTTTGGTCACTGTTCAGTCCATCCACCTCCTCCACTGGATTGTGAACTGTGTCAGGGCTGGGCTGGTGTCCTCTTTTTCAGCATTCAGTCTCCTCTTTCCCACTCAGAGACGGCACAAAGTATTCAGTAATAGTAAGGGAAGAATCGCACGGCTCAGCATTCACCATGACACCATGGGCAGGCTACAAAGTTTGCGCACGCTGACTACATGGTCTTAAATTCTCCCAACAAATTCCTATCAAAGTCCCAAAGCAGCTCACTGACATGCCTAGGAAACACAGCTTTTAACTGGAAACTGGGACTTTCTTCAAAATGCCCATTATACAGAAGGACCTACGTGGATAATTCAGATAAAAACTAGTGTTTTAACAGCCCCCTCTGCTTTAACTGCCTCACTTTCTTTCTTCCTTTTTTCCCCTTCATACTAGGGATGAACATAGGGCCTTCACAGTGAGTTCTATCCCTAGCCCTTTAAAAATTTTTTAAAATGTTGACACAGTCTGGCTAAGTTGCTAAATTGCCTTGGCTGGGCTAGAACTTGGAATCCTCCTGCCTCAGCCTCCCAGAGTGCTGAGATTACAGGAATGTGCCAGCACACCCAGCCTTCCCTCACTTTTCTACCTCTCCATAATCTAGCTGGTTTTATTTCTTCCAGAGAACCTTCTCCAAATCCTACAGAGTGCTTGCTCCTTTCCTCCTACAGACCTCATTGGCCTGGCTGAGCCAGTCAATTTAGCAACAATGATTACCATTTGCTAAACACTTACTAGATCCCAGGTACTGGACTAAGCACTTCCTGTACACCTTAAAACATTTACAGCAACTCTAAGAAATGGATCTAATTAATACAGATAGCACAAATGGGGCTGGGAGACCACTCCCTCTACATTCATCAGAATTTGGGCAACACCCAGGGCCAATCCCTTTCCACCTAAGAAAAACAGAAAATAAGAATAACAAAGACCCAAGAACTCTAAAGCACCAGGTCCAGGTCGAGCACAAGGCTGTTAGATCTTAGAGCCTAACCTTTAGTAACCTTTTCTGGAACTTCCTTAAAGGTCCATACATACCATCAATGGCATCTCAGGTATGACGCTCCATCAGAGTGAGTTCTGGGACAGGCATGCGTATTTTGGTGCCGCTAAGGTGCTCAGCACCCTGTCAATCATTTCTGTCAATCTTACCGGGCCGAGACCCAGGGAGAGGTCCCCCAGGTGGCCTTTTAAAATCGGATTCCTCTGCGGTGCCCTCACTTTTCTGTTCATGCCCCCTTTTTGTTTCTTGTCACGGAGGGACGGACAGACGGACGGACCTGCCCGGAGCACACTTTCTCATTAGTGCCAATAAACGGAAATGCTTTTTATTTCGCCACTGGATGTTCACTTGCACTTCTTTGCCTGCCGTACACAAGAACTTGGAAACTCTCAGTTCCATCATGCGGGGTATCATAATTACTTTCACTTTATAACGAGGAAATGGGAATGTACAAACATTTGGCAACTGTCCACGTGGAGAAGTGACACGTAGAGCTGTATTCTGTCTGAATCTAGAAGTCAGGTCAGATTCTTGTACATTCCTTATATTATGATTTAACTTATGTATTTAGTTTCCCAAAGCAAAGCACTGTGATCAAGGACACAGATATCTGGTACCTTGTTTCCTTAGCTGTGTGCTATGCTTTCATTGTAGCTCATAAAACATTTGCTGAATGAGAGAAGGACTGAAGTTAGAGATCACTTGTTGGACAATAACACATTTAAGGGAACATTATGAACAGGTGGCAGACACACGTAATCCCAGAGGTTGACGCAGGAAGATTCCAAGTTTGAGCATAGCTTGATCAATTTAATGACTTAGAAAAAATTTAAAAAGGGCTGGAGATGTAGCTCTGTGGGAAGGTCTTGGGTTCAACAAGGGTTGGGGAAGAGATAAAGAAAACATTACGTGTAAGTCTGAGGTTTAATTCCCCAGGCAGAGTAGAAGAAATGCTAGTTTCAACAATTTGATTAACTAACTCTATTATTTGAGGATAGAACATCGATCGTATTTGAATTCCAAAGGATGACTCACACTGAATGGTTAAAATGCATAAAACTTTCTTCTTTGATGTTGCCCTTTACCCTTCCCAGAATAAATCGACAGCCAGGGCCAGGGTTGTTGGACTGGCTGGAATGTAAGAAGAAACAGCCCGTGGCAATCACCTGGCCAGGACTAGGATACTAAACACTAAGGAGTGCTGAGTGGAAAGGTTATCTACCCTCTGGAAGAGTTGTGCTAAAACAAGTTAACCTCAGAGTTTTGGGATTTTTTCTGGTGGTGATGGGGGCTGAACTCAGAACCTTTGTGGTGGGCCACATCCCCAAACCTTTAAAAAATTATTTTAATTTTGAGAAAGGGTCTTAAGTCACTAATTTGCCCGGGCTGGTCTGAAGCTTGTGATCCTCCTGCCTCAGCTTCCTAGAGTGCTGGATAAGAGAGGCCTGACTTCAGACTTGAGACAAGCGGCAAGTAGAGAACAGAACACATTCATCTGGTAAGACTCCTAACAGCCAGTCTTTTCTAAACTTCGGGACAACTGTCCTTTCTGAAAAGGGAGGCAAGAATTACATTACAGTTCTTGTTTCTGATCAAGGTATGGATTTCTCCTATACTCTTAATGTAGTATGACAGCTTAATAACACATTTTCAAATACTAAGCTTTGAAAATATCTTGGTTATATTTTCCTCTGGGTAAGAAGTCAACAGGAAGTGAACAGAAACCACTAAATGATATGGACAACTCATCACCTGACCTCATTTACATGAATATGAATCAGATCAACCTTAAAAACACGATGTGAAGCCTGACCCAAGTGAACACTGAAACCTACAAAGTGGTCACAGCAAAAGGGTGGGAAAGCCTGACCCCAGACTCACAGCAACAACTGAACAAAGGCCATGTCACCCTCCAGGCACAATGTCACCTCCCACCTCCAACCTGGGGAACTACAGCACCTGGAATACTGCATCAGAAATGGAGTACAGAGAAAAGCTCATGAAATGAGGAATAATAAGATCAGCTGATAGAAGAAAACATCATGTAAAAAACTACGGCACACAATAACTGGAAACTAATCTCCAGTTATGAAAAACCACTCCTTAAATACCACAGAATGGCTTATCATTGTATCTACCTTCATTCTCAGGAGAGAACGTTAAAGGGAAGGCATTTTGTGAGATTTATCTCCTCCCCTAGTGAACTGGGTGGGAAACACTAGCTGGAAAAACTACTGATGAAAACACCGCTTTTCTGAAGGCAAAGCATTAATTCCTAGGACCAGGTGAACAGACTCCACCTGAACTTTTGCACAGTGGGGAGCCCAGATATAACAGAGGCAGAGACAATTTAGGTGTATGATTTGATAGATGCTAATAATATGCACAGTGATTAAAAAGATTATGAGGACAGAAAACACAGGCCTCAGGGCAAAACTCAGTCTGTGGGGGGGGGGGGGGGGGGGAGAGTAGCAAAACCACCTTTCCAAGCACACATTTCTGTAAATACCAGCCTGATAGGTAAAGGCTATAACTAATTTAATAGAATTTTATTCCCAATTATCTCATATTAAGCTATATTCAATGTTAGAGGTTAAATGATTCACATTTTAAAGAATATAAAAATCTAAATATTACTGCTCTTATACATTTTGATTAAATTCTTTTATATAATGATGCTGCAGACTGTGAATAAGAAAGTAACACTAAAAGTTTGTCTACAACTGTCATCTCATGGGTAACAACTCTTCTTCATTCCTGACACTCTTTCTTGAAAGGGCTGTCCTTGAGCTAAACTTTTTAAAAACATTTCCCAAGTGTCACTTAAATAACAAGTACACTAAAGCTTTGTTTTCACAGCCGAAATAAAACTGTTTTTGTTACCTGAACATGAGAAACTCATTTTGTTGTGGATTTTAAAGTGCTATATCCCATAACCTGAACACTGAAAGAGAATACTATTTTTAAAATAAGCAAAGTAATGTTTCTTTGCAGAATGCATTTTTCAATTCGGGCATTTCTCCCTGAACACAGCAAACAACTGAAGTCAGGCGACTATCCCTCTTATTACTAAAACAGCAGCAAAGCATTCTCTTCAGTTTCTTCTCCTTTATTAAGACATTTGAATACTGTGCCTCTCTGCTGGCGTCTAACCCTCCAAGGAGCCTACAATTGTAGGAGAAACCTAGAGCGTCCTGGAAGAGAATTAAGACAAAAAAGCAGCAGATGGTCTCTACGTGGAAGCTGTCGAAAGCAAACTGGATCGGACCCGCGAACTCCCAGCGCAGGCCCATCGATCAGGTCCGGCAGAGCTGGGCCGCCAGGCCCGGGGGACAGGGGCCGGCACGGTTACGAAACGAGCCGGCCCGCCGCATCCTCCCCGAGCTCCCCGGGCCAACCTCGCCCCTCCACCCCGGCCCAGGAGCCAAACAAACCCCAACCCCGCGGTTCTTTTGTCTCGCTCGACCCCGGCCCTTCTTCCCGGGGGCTAAGGGTCAGCGAGCCGGGGGCTCCAGACCCAGGCGGCGGGGCGGCGTCCCCCGGCGCCGCGACGGGAGGGCGGGCTCTGGGCCGGGCCTCGCCTCTCCGCGCCCCGCCGCCCCGGGCCTCGCCTCCCGCTCCCGCGCCCGGCTCCCCGCTCCCCGCTCCCGGCCCGCCGAGCTAGGCCGCTGCCTTCCCAGCCCGCCGAGCGCCGCGGCCCGCACGGCCTTACCGCCTCCACGGCGTGCTGCAGGATGGAGGTGAACTTGGAGAACATCCTATCCCGGGACTGCAGCAGCCGCTCCCGGGACGACCTGGAGAGCTCCTCGATCAGCCGCCGCCGCCCCTGCTGCGGCTGCCGGGGCCGCTCCAGAGTGAAGGCCGGCGCGAGCGAGCGAGCAGCACGAGCGGGGCGCCGACGCGGGGCCGGCTGGCCGCTGCAGTGTCGGCCCGCCGGCAGCGGGCGGCGGCGGACGCGGGGCCGGGGACGGCGGGGGTGCGGGAGGTGGCAGCGCGGACTCGGCCCCGGAGGCTTCCGCGGCGGCGGCGGCGGCGGCTCGGACACCGTGGCAGCCGGAGGCTCGGGTTCCTTCCGCCCGCGCTGCGCACCGCGGCCTGCAGGGGGCGCCGGGCCGGCCCTCGCCTCGGGCTGCGGGGCGGAGTCGTCGCTACTGGGCTTCCAGGCTTCCAGGACCCGGGTGTTTGGGTTCCTGTACTATTCAGCCGCTGTCACGGTTTTTCTCCGCTAGAAGTAATATGATGAATTCGTAAGGAAACGCATACAGTAGTCCTTCTAAGAACTTGGGAGGCCAGTAAGAAAAAACCGTATTCCTAAAGCAAACATGAACAGTGGGTTTAAATGTTGATTTGAACAAATCAAATAATGCAGATGAGATGGCTTTGCTAACTGTCGAATAGGTTATTATTGGTATTCAGCATTGAAACAGGAAGTCCCAAATAGACAAGTAATATGATGGTTCAGTTAAATAATTCAGTATAATAATTTGTTACATGTTTGATAGGTGCAGCAATTCAGTATAACATTTTCTGTGAGGAGAAGAGTCAGAAAGGATTCTACAAAATGCCTAAGACTTATCATCATGAAGTACAAGGTGAGGCTTACACTGAAGCTTTTAAAAATACCATACAACTATAAATTAGTCAAGCCTCAAAGAAACAGTTCAGCTGGGCAATTTTAGGTGAGGTTGATAGACCTGACAATGTGCCTGTCTTGGAGTCCTTTGTGTTGTTTTATGCTAGTACTGCTTTGCCAAAAGGACCCCCAAGTTCTTGATAAGCTGATTTGGCATAACCAGCAATGAAAATACGTATTCGTAATTGCATTAGTTTAACAGAGAAAAGATAGAAAAAGTCATAACCCTATGGAGCAGGTTAAGAGAGCAGGCTCAGAAGCTGGTAGCCAGTTCAAATTCTAGTTCTGCTGTTCACCACAAATCACTGAGCCTCTTTGTGCTTTAGTTTCCTCATCTGTACAAAGTGGAGAATAGCACTTCCTGAAGTGGTTGTGAGAATTAATTATAAATGTAAATCATTTTAACAGTGCCTAGTCCATAGTGGAGATGCATAAGCATTTGTTTTTACCCTTGTTAGTATAAAATAATAGGGCCAGGAATGAAGATTTAAGGAGACTAACTAGTCTTTTCCCCCTGTTTTTGTTGTTCATATCCCTGCTGTACTCAGTGGCAGGTAAAATTGACCTAAATTTTTTGTAGTCCAGCTTCTAGGTATCATTTGCTAAACATTGAAATGTGCTCCTTACCAAATTCTGGCACCTTCTTCCTGCTTCTACCAAGAATACATAATGTTTATAATTACTATTCACACTGTTTAGGAGAGTCATATTATTTACCATAATTATTTTCTCGGCCTAATTGTCATGCATTCATATGGTATTTTGTTTTCTCCTAATGCCTTGTAACCACTAATTCTATAAGGAGTTCTATTTAAAATAGGCTTGAGTTGTTTGCATTTGATGCCTATCATTGTACACTTATTTTAGACATAAAGTCTATATTTTGCTCTAGGTTGATATCAATACTAGGGTAAGGATTCATCTACCTAGTACCTAATTTCCAGGATATACAGGTTGGATTAGAATTGTAACTGAGCAGATATTCCTGTTTCTTATTCTCATCCTAGAATGCTGGCCCGACACATCCCTGCCAGCCTAATGCATGGGAACAGTCCAGCCTACCTCAGCAAATTGTGATTTGAGGCAACACAAGAAAGGGCTTCTGTACGCCTCCAAAGCACATACCAGTGGGTTTGTTTCTCTGAAACTTCTCGATTAGAACTTCATTTCTTTATTCCTTCAACATAAGTCAATTCAGAAATTTAGTACCTGTTAAAATAAAAATACCACAGAAGGAATGAATTTGTTAAATTCTTTTCCAAAATTAAGTAAGTTTAATCAATGAAGACACAGAAAACCCTAGAAAACTGAAGCCCAGTTAAAATGGAGTTGAAAAAGGAGATAAAACAAGAATTAGATGATGCCTGCTTCCCAACTTTGCTAGACTTTAAGTATGTGGGTGAGTTTAGCGGCATTCGCTTCCCAAACCCCACTGAAATGAAGGAAAAGGATTTGTTATGGTTTATATCTAAAATGTTCCCCCAAAGCCTCATGGGTTCATAGGTGGGGCTTTTGGAAGGTGATTGGATTGTGGGGGCTTATAGCTGAATTGCTGTTAGGAGGTGGGATTCTAGTCAGAAGAGGGGGTAACTTGGTTCTCTCTTTCTTTCCCTCTGTCCCTCCCACCCTCCCTCCCCACTGCCATCCCGGGAGCTCTTTGTCTTCCTTCTGCCATGCTGCCCTGCCTTGGAGCCAACCAAGTATGGACTAAAAGCTCTACAGACTGCGATCCAAATTTCCTCCTTTAATTGGTAGGTTTTGGGTATTTGTCACAGTGACGAAAAATAACAGGATTTTTCAAGATAAAACACAAAAGGACAAATAAGTTGGGGGAGAAGTTAAAAGGCAACAGAATTTCAGGAATTGAAACTATCTGTAAAGATGTGAGCTGATGTGGCTGAACTAAGAAGGCTGAATCTTTTTTTTTTTTTTTTTTTTTGGTACCAGGGATCAAACTTGGGTCCTTGTGCTTGCGCAGCAGGCGGTGAAACCACTGAGCTAAATCCCCGTCCCCCAAGAAGGCTGAATCTTAAGGCAACAGTGAAGAAATCCAGGAACCAAAGCAATGTAGGACCGTGTCACAGAACCTGTCATGGCTCCGGAATTGTTAGCATTAGGTACTTCTGGGAGTAGTGGTCAAAGTGGGACCCAAAACAGCAGGATGGACTGACAGTTGTTTAGTCTGTAAGGTTGTTTGTCACGCTTGTCTTACTCCCAGGGAAGAAAGAAGTTCCATACTGGGGGTAGAGGGCGGGAGGGGATGAAGGGAAAGTAAGCATTATGAAAGTGGAGAAAAACAGCCCCACCTCATTGTCCTCTTATCCTTCAGAATAGCTTGTCAGTTTGATCCCTCAGGTGGAAGAGAGGAATGTTCTCCTCTGAAGAGTCTGAGTAGTTCAAGAGATGGGACCTAAAGATACTGACAAGGAGAACCCCCAGTGACAGGTCCATGGACATGCACACAGCTTCCAGTCGATTTTATCATGCAACTTTCCTCAGTAGGATCAGGCGCCCTGGGATCATATAAAGTGAGATGAAGGGCCAGGGATTTAGCTCAGTGGTTCTGCCCCCTGCCTGGCAAGCGCAAGGTCCCGAGTTCGATCCCCAGCACCTAAATAAATAAATAAAACAGGTCTAAAGTGAGAAGAAAGCTTGTAACATTATTGACAGAGACCAAAACAAATGAACAGGATGAGAAGGAGGGAGGGAGGGGAGGGGAAGGGAGGGGAGGAAGGGAGACTTGAAAGACATATGGTTGCTTGAATTGAACTAACATGGAGAGATGAAGAATCAAACAAGGAAAAGCTATCAGTATTCTCAAAGTGATAAAGGAAGATCCTGCATCCATAGAACAAGAACGGTATTTACTTCTAAAAAGCTGCACTTAGAGAATTAAAAAGGAACTTGTAAAAATCAAGAATATAGTAACAGAAATTAAAAAGTAATACAAAAGGATGGAAAATAAATTTAAGAGTGTTTCCCATAGGATAATGCAAAAAAATGAGGTAGGGAAGAAAGTTTGAGGAAAAAAGATTTAAAAATGAGACGTGTTAATGTGCATGTATCAAGGGATGTAAATATTATGTATTTCAAACATTAATAAAAGAAGGGGCTCAAGAAAATGGATGGGGGGGTGAAACAGGATGAAGAAAAGGAAATAAGATGTATTATGGATGTGTTCCAATTCCCAGGAAAGTAAACGTGAACTACAAATATGTACATACTAATAAAAAATGAGAAAAAGTTAGAGAGCCTGTCCAGTGAATAATTGGCAGTGAGAGGGAGGAAGATATTTAACTGATAATTCTTTATAATTGTATAGATTTGAAAGATAGGAATCTCCAGATTGAAAGGGTCAGTTAAATATAAGAACAATGAATGAAAATAAACTCACTCTAGTGGACATTGTTGTTAAATTTCAGAACTCTGGGTTCACTTGATCTTAGCCAAAAGGGAAGCGATTCAGAACTCTGGGCTCAAAGAAAGGCCCTACCATACTTTTAATGAGAAAAAACCAAAATATTCATACAAAGAATAAAGAATTACAGTGGCATTAAGCATTCAGCAACAACACAGCTTGGAGAACCGCGAACCAGTCTAGATGAAATTAGAGGTTCCAGGAGAGAATTCCTGATAATGAAGCTGAGAAATGGTGTATCTAACATGTGTGAGCAGATTTTTCAGACAAGGGACAAGTTTGATGTTGCATTAGTGAAGAATACAAAGAAAACTAAGTTAAAAAAAAAAAAAAAAGCTAGATCATTGACACCAAGAATTATAAAATGTTACACTGCAGCAACAAGTGTTTCGTTTTGGTTTTTTGGTACCAGGGATAGAACTCTGGTCCTTGTGCTTATGCAGCAGGCAGCGAAAACACTGAGCTAAATCCCCAGCTCTGCAGCAACAAGTGATAGTAGCATTCATGGCTTAACTGTATGTATCATTTACATAACTATAATGGTGTAAACAGGGAATACTGATCTAATTAAAGCTATGGTATTGCTATAATGGGAGGATGAAAGGGTGTATAAGTGATGGGAGTGGATGTTTTTGTGTGCAAAAAGCTACATCCTCATCTGTGGTGGGGAAACAGTAGATACTGCTTAAAAGAGAAATATCACAAAGTAACATACGCATGTTACTTAGAGATAGGAAGTAAATAATGAGTCCCCTCAAAGTGTTGAAAGACGGCCCCTTTATGGAGCAGGAAATTGAGAGTTTGGGAGGAAGGACAAAAGCTTTCATAACAAACTTTGTAAAAGCTCTTGACTAAGATGAATGTCTTCACAACCCCAAAGTTTATTTGGCAAGAGGAAAAAGTAAAGACAGGAAAGGTATTGTTTTTGTTTTTTTTTTCTTTTGTGAAAGTTCAGACGAAAGATTATAACCTGCAGGAGTTATTAACCTGTAATGTTAGGAAGGAGATGATAGACTTGAAAAATGAGATAAGATCTACCAAATTTTGCAGGTCATTTAAGGAATGAGTGAGAAGAAGTCAGAGCTGTTGTTGGCTTTGAAGAGGTTAGATGAAAATGCCCTTACTGGAGATAGGGGGTATGGAGATGTAGAATAGTAATAGGAATTTTTTGGTATCTTAGACCTGATTATCTGTATACATCTTTGTAGAGATGACTGGTTTGGGAGATATGTTTGGATAGGGAAGTTAGAAGAGAGATCTGAGCTGATAACAAAAATCAAAATCATTTCTTAAAGATAGTAATTGAAATCAATAAATGCCATAAATGGTATAGTCGAAGAAAAAAGACAATTAGCACAAACTTGAAGACTGGCTGCACTGAAGGACTGGGAAATGGAAAAGGAACTCAGAGACAGCAGCCAGAGATAGGAAAGCATATGG
This sequence comes from Heterocephalus glaber, assembly GCF_053883595.1. Classification (NCBI taxonomy): domain Eukaryota; kingdom Metazoa; phylum Chordata; class Mammalia; order Rodentia; family Bathyergidae; genus Heterocephalus; species Heterocephalus glaber. Next base: position 69,430,150 of record NW_028258320.1, read on the forward strand.
TAAAGAGTTCAGAGAGAAGAAAGCCTCCAAAGTTGAAAGGCTACTTCAAGGTATGATGGTGAATTAGAAAATTACAAGCTTCATGTCCATCCTGAACGCAGTTCTAAAGTTGACACCGAAACAAGCGGGAAGCCGATGGATCCCGGAAGCTCACGTAAAACTTGTGAAAACTGGTGCCCCATGCCACATTCCCTCTGCCCACTTCCGGAGGCAGCTGCAGTGGCAGTGGCCGGGTCCCTGCGAGCTCAGACTGTATGGGGGCTCGCCTCCAGACCCTGCTGTCTGGGAGGGCCTGCCCCCCTCCGAAAGCCCAGCGGCTTGTGCACCCCCTGGGGCAACTTTAGCCAGTGGGAGTAGAAGCCTGGTGCACGACTATTGCAGGATCCTGCCCTGGTGGATGATTCTGAGAAGCGATTCTGAGAAGTGCTCGGAGTGTTAGCTCTGCCCTCTTAGGCTCCTCTGCCTCCTCCTCTCTTCTCTTCCCCCTCCCCACCCCATTTTTGCAGTACCGCGAACCCAGGACGTCATGCATGCTAGCAAATGCTTTACTTCTGAGCTATATCCTCAGCCCTCTTTCCCTCTTCTTCGCCTCACATCCTCACTTCCTGTGATCTGAAATAAACTGCTTGCAGGCAGATTTTTGTCTCGGGCTCTGTTTTTGAGAAAGTCCGGGAGGATGGGTCGGGGTGGAAGAAGCCTAGAGAGGAGGCCAAGTGCCACAACGTTGGTGTAGACTCACTCTTTAAGAAACACCTCCCCTCCCGATAGTCTTGGAATTTACAGTAAAGGAAGCAACTCCAGGAAGTGACCAGTCCCCTGTTAGGTCTAGCTGCGGATATCAGAAAAATCCCTAATAAGTGCCTTAACCTTATTTTTTTCTTTTTCAAGTAGAGTAAAAGGAGTTTGCCTGGTAGGCAGGGAGGACTTCATGAAAACACATTCTTAACTTTCTACACCCCTATCCAGTCTGCCATACTCAAGAGGTACGTCAGTCCCATATTGTGCCTGAGTTCTGTGTACCAATTTTAGCAGAGTAGCAGGAAAAAAGCAAGGGAAACAGATTATTTTCTCTCCTTTAACAAGTACTTCTGCTTACATTTCACGGAGCAGAGCTTACTTGCATAACCACACCTACTGTTTAGGAAAGTTGGGAAATGAAATGTTTCATTCTGGGTAACCACCAGAAAAATAAAAATATAAAGTACAACTTTCAAATTCAATACAAAAAAATTTTCTCAATCCAATGGAATGTAGGAAAGAAAAAAAAATTCTACAAAAAGCATGAAAATAAAAAATGAATAGATCTTTCTATTATAATAAATGTAAATTGATTTAACTTTCCAATTAAAAGGCAGAGATGCATGGTTTGGATTTTAACAATAATACTCTAAGGGCTGGGGGTTTAACTCAGTGGTTCTGCTGCCTGCCTCGCAAGCGCAAGGACCTGAGTTCGATCCCTGGTACCAAAAAAACCCCAACAAGAATAATACTATTTTCTAAAAGAGGTACTTTTAAATGTAAACAGGCAAAAATAAAGACTAGAAAAAGATTACCAGAAAAATATAAATCAAAGAAATACCAGGATAACAATCGTTTTAGACAAAATAGAATTAAAAATGTAAAACATCGCAAGATAATAAAAGATATAAAATACTGATATAAGATAATAAAAGATAATAAAAGATATAAAATACTGATAAAATAATCAAATACTGGTAAAATATATCAAAAACCCTAGAAGCACAAGGTCCCAAGTTTTGGTGCCAAAAAGAAAAAAAGCCATAGTGTTAGCCAAATATAGTGGCACATGCCTGTAATCCCAGCACTCGGGAGGCTGAGGCAGGAGGACTGCTTCAAGTTTGAGGCCAGCCTGGGCTACATAGTGAGTTTCAGGCCACCCTGAACTACATAGTGAGTTCACAGAGGTCTCAAAGAAAAAAGAAAAGAAAAACTCCCCAAAAGCCATAGTGTTTAGGCTCATAAATATACTTATTGGTAGACATAAAATATGTAAAGCGGAGCTACAGGGAGAAATAAATCAACTATTGTACTTGAAGATTTTAATTCATTCCTCATTTAATCAAGCTCAAAAAATAAGCAAAGATATAGGATATTTGAATAACATGAGTAATAAGTGCAAAATAAATGTGGAGGAATTTTTACTCATCAGAGTAACGTTATCAAGCATATATAGAATATTCATTTCTTAATTGAGCAACACACACTCATACACAAACACATAGAGGTTATATCCTAGTGAGAAAGACCAATCACAAATACATAAAAACATTTCATGTAGCAGTACATACTGGGAAGAGAATGCATTTTAGTAAGAAGGTAGAGGAGGAGAAATAGAGCAGGAGGTATTAAATTAGGTGGTCAGGGTTGGAGATATAGCTCAGTGGTAGAATGCTTGCCTAGCTTGTGAGAAGTCCTCAGTTAAATCCCCACCATTAAGATAGATAGATAAACAGACAGACAGACAGACAGACAATTAGATGGCCAGAAGGAGGTGTCATATGAATAAATGAGGAAAATAGCTGTGTGAATAGGAAAGAGAAGAGCATTTTTGGCAGGGAGAAGAGCAAGTACAAATGTCTTATGGTAGGAAAGAGTTGGCATAACTGAGGAAAGCCAGTGTAGCTGCAGTAGAGACTTGATTAGGAGGAAAAAAGAGTTGAATATTTATCCAAGAGTCAGATCACATAGAGCAATACTTCTGAACCCTGTCAAACCCAAAGATCTTCCTTTTTTTGATGAAATGTTAATGGAAGTGTAACAAATATGTCCAGTAAACTTAGTAACTGTCCACAAGCTCCTAAGGAGCACACATGGAGGAAGATTTACAGTATATTCTTGTGGCTTTATCATAGTGTCTTTTTCCAAGGGCACTTAGTCTTTCCATCATCCAAGAGGTCCATGAGCCAACCAACGTCTAAACACCCGTTAAAGGGCCAAGACTAATTTGTGACTTGATTTAGGTTTCCACTCACCAGAATTTTTACAGCTGTACCGATCAAGTGTCACTTTGGTAGGCTGTCCATGTATTTTTTTTTTTTTTTGGTACCGGAGATTGAACTTGGGTCCTTGCGCTTGCTCAGCAGGCGGTGAAACCACTGAGCTAAATCCCGGGTCTGTCCATGTATTTAATTACTGAATGCATCACAATCTATGGTTTGCCAGCTCAAGAGCTTCTGGTTACATTGGAGTAAATTTGTGCTGTCGTTACATTAATTTCTCCTACCTTGTTCCTGGTGGTTAGGTGCTGCCCCTTGGCTCTGTGACTTTCACTTCCACTAAAAGTCACTTCACTGGCACCGAATCCAGTTTGCCCATCGCTCTGGAGCTTTTGAAAGATGCCGGCACTGGGCTTCACTAGGACATTTCTCATGGCCTGGTGCACACATGTCCTTTCAGCTTTCTTGAAGTGGCTCTGAAGTCGGGGGTGGGGAGGCATGGCCAGGTGACAACTGAGCTTCACCTTCTGTTCCTTTTGGACCTGTGGTGTATTCCTCATGCCAAGGATGTTCCATCTCATCACTTCATGATAATACTGAGTCCAAAGTTCATCAAGCAGCCAAACAGAGCCCCTTCCAGCTATACTACCACACACATATTAAATCTAGAATCACTTGTAACTGCATTCACAAGAGCATATTTTGGCTTGATCTAATTTTGACTTGTTTCCTCTCTGGAGGAACACTCTCCAAATTCATTTCCAAGGTATTTCCTGGGTTTTTATTTCTCTACATATTAGAAAAATCTGGAAATTTTACCAGTATATATGGTATGTGGTTCTGGGTTAATATGAGCACACATTTCCTTGAAATATGCTGAGATAGGACTCTAGTTATAAATCTAGAGTCATTTGGGGGTGATCAGAGAGATCTTGAGAAGAATAAGTGTCTCTTTGCAAGGCAACTTCCCCGGGGAATCTTGTACAGGATCTTTAAGCAAATCTAGTAATCCAGTCTCCTCAGACCCAGGAGAGTCAGGCTCGTTCTGCCAGCAAGAGAGGCTCAGAGAGACTTGGGCATTCAAAACTTTCAATGTTGTGCAATTCTACCTGAAGGTCCCCATTCCGAGTTTCAGGTCCGCTCCTCAGTGTCATAAGTATAGTATAAGAGACATGGTAAACCAGGCCAGGGATTTAGCTCAGTGGTTCCGCCACCTGCCTCACAAACGCAAGGTCCCAAGTTAGAAAAAAAAAAAAGAGAGAGAGAGAGAGACATGGTAAACCAGTGAATTCAACTTATTTTGCAACTGAGACAACTAAATTTGGGGTCTGATTTTCAGCAGGTTTGACTCTAGCTATAATCGGTTTAGGGTCGTTGTAGGTACTTTCTAGCTCTCTGTGACTTGGGTTGAAAATTTTAAGCTATGATTTTGTCATTTTCTTCTGTAATCTCTCCAGGGTCATTAGAAACAGCTACTCTAGCCCACAGATTATTGCTATTATGCAGTCAAGTGCAATAGCCGTTTGATCTTCCAAGCTGCTTCTTTCAGTAGGAGTGATCAACTACAGGTGAAAGATTTTCCAAACAATCCTAAATCCCCTGGGACCACTCTGTCACCAAGAACCACACTGGTCAGAGGGCAGTCTGGAAAACAGAAACCACATGAGTCATTTTAGCAGAGAGAATTCAGTATCAGAAACGCATTGCATGGGGTTTAGAAGGATAAAAACAAATAAGCAGACATGAAGGCTCTGAGATGATAACCTTCGGGGAACAGCAGGAAGAAGCCAGCGTTTGCAGAAACTAGAAGCGGGGAGGAGGCATCGCCTATGCCTAGGAAGGGGTACCGACCGGTACCTCGGGGTGGGGGCCACCTGAAGGTTAATTTTGGAATTGCCAAAAATTGTGAGAGAATGGAGCCAAAGGCGCAGCCAGAGGGAAGTAATAATAACACCGCAAAGGGCAGCGGACAACAGGAAGAGGCAGCCCCAGTCTCCCTTCCTCTGTCTCACCGATCCTCTAGCAGTCCCAGCAGCAGAACCAAAGACAGTTGCCCAGCAAAAGAGAACCCTGGCTTACAGAGTCCTCCACTCAGACCACAGAGCTGAGCTTAGAAGAGCAGTTTGGGGGCTGATTTAAGACAGTTATGTGTGTAATAGAGACTCAATCACAATAAAGAACACGATGAAACAGTCATATGTTTGTAGCCATATGCAAATCAGCATAGAAGCGGCAGCTATAAATATTTTCAGATATGGGGCCAGTGATGCAAATAATGAGTGGTGCTGTCAAGAATAATGCGATTTTCCAAAGTGCTGAGCAACTTTGGATAATGTTACAAACAAAATAATGTATCAGTTCCCCTTAATTTACAGACTAGTGTATTCCTGGAAATATTATTGCATACTAAATGCTCAACTAATGGTAAATGGGGTTTTCGCCTATATGAATTCCCAGCTAGAAATTTAAAAGTCATATAGGATGAGAGATAATTGCTACTTTTGTGGGTGTATCGTGTGCATCTCAGGATGTTCAGCACTGTCCCTGAATACTGTGGCCTTCTGGAAATTTCCAAGCACATGCTAGGGTATGGTAGTGTCATCCCTATTAAGACTACTGCCCTAGGATCTTACCACAGGCCAAGGGCATAAAGACTTTGAATTTCCTTCTGCGTGAGACTGGTTTTACACAAAACATTAAATTTATGCTTTTGTTTGTTTCTGAGACAAGGTCTAGCTATATAGTTTAGGCTGGCATTGAACTTGCTATGTAGCCCAGGCTGGCCTCTTGCCTCAGCCTTCTGAGTGCTGTGGGCCTACCAGAGTAACCCACCACTCCTGACCAATTTACATTAAAAAAAAATCATTCTGACTGCTTCTGTGTGGAAAATATCCCTCGGGGAAGGCAAGAAGCAGGAAGTCCAGATCAGAGGTTCACAGTATCCAGTGAGAGATGATGGTCACTTGACGAAAGGAGGGAGTAATCGTAAGCAGTTGGATTCGGGATATATTTCAAAGGTAGAGCAGATAGGCTTTGCTGAAAAATTGGATATGGATGTGGGAGACAGCAAGATCAAAGGTGATGCAGAGTTTTTTGACCTGAGCCACTCTGAATGTTGGTGCCACTTAGAAGTATGGAAAACACGGGAGAGGGGTGGTCTTTGGAGGGGGGAAATCAAGAATTGTGTTTTCAGGTCTGTATGATGCCCATTAGATGTCCTAGTGGAGCCGCTAAAGCAGCAGTTGGATGCAGCAGGCTAAGGCTCACAGGAGAGGTCGGTCAGGGCTGGAAGTATAAATTAGAGATTACACAGGGCTTAAAAAGAATTTTTGGGCCGTGGATTTAGCTCAATGGTTCCACTGCCTGCCTTGCAAGCACAAGGTCCAGAGTTGGATCCCCTGTAGCAAAAAAAAGAATTTTTAATGCCTGATCCTGGATGTGGTCACCCAGGGGATGAATATAGATAGGGCTGAGAAGAGGTTCGAAGTTGAGTGCAGAGGTGCTCTAAGATTTAGAGATGGAAGAGCCAAAGGAGAAAAACATCATGCTAGGTGGTCTTTTCTGACCATCCTGCAACAATAGTAATTACAATAGCCAGTGCCAAGTACTATCTAAACACTTAAGATATACTACTAGTGTGTGTGTGTATGTGTGTGTGTGTGTTTTGCTAGTGATTGAACTCAGGGCCTTAAGCTTCCTAGGCAAGTGCTCTGCCACTGAGCTACATCCCCAACTTCCATACTACAATCTTTTAATGGTAGTAACCAGTCTTCAGGGTAGATTATACTGTTGTCTTTATTGAATGATATTAAGGAAACTCTGAGAAGAGTTTTAGTGTCTGGGTTCTACTAGACCTTAAAACAGCTGCACATTTATGGAACTAGGTAGATGTAGTAGTTGCTCAAAGCTGGCAGTGTGGTAATACCACTGAGTTGTTCTCACAAATCAGAGTTTGTGAGAAGGTATTAGAGAATAGAATTTTGAGCACAGGTGGAGGGACTGGAATCAGATCATAAGGGGAAGTGTTGAATGAAATTTTTTTTTTGGTATTGGGGATCGAACTCGGGTCCTTGAGCTTGTGAGGCAGGCTGCAGAACCACTGAGCTAAATCCCTGGCCCTTGAATGAAATTTTAATAGGGGAAAAGAAAGGGTCCAGTCTTCACCTAGTGAATTCCTGAGGCATTTTTGTTTTCTTGGGGAAGCAAAGGAGCAAATGAGGATGGATGTGTGTGTTGAGTTTTGAGGAAAGTGGAGAATATTTGAAATAGCCTTTGTAGGAAAGCCTTTGTGGGAGGGAGCAAGGGAGGAAGAAAACAGGGTGGGGGGAGAAAGAGAAACAACATTCAATGGGAACTAATAGGCAGCTTCACAATTTGATGACTCTGTGTTATGGTTTGGATCTGAAATGTCCCCTAAAACCTCGAGTGTTGAAGAGTTGATCCCTAACGCAGCAGTGTTCAGAGGTGGTGCCATGAAAGGCGACTGGATCCTCAGAGTTCTAATTTTATCGGTGGGTTTAGCATGACTGAGAAGGATTGGAAACTTAGGAGGTGAGGTGGAGTTGAAAGAGGTGGGTCATGGGAATGTCAGCTTGAGAACTATATCTTGATATCTTGTCCCTGTGCCCCCCCGCCCCCGGTCCCACTGCTCAACTGACCAATTTCCTCCACCATGGGCTATGGTCTTTTGCCATGACACGTGTCTTGCCACGGGCCTAGAAACAATGGGATCAGCTCACCATGAACTGAAACATCTGAAATCTTGAGCCCAAATGAAACTTTCCTCCTTTAAGTTATTTTTCTCAGGTATTTCATCACAGTGATAACAAGCTGGCTGACCCACCATGTAAGCAATCTATACAGTTAGATGATTTTCTGCAGCAGCCTTTAGTAACTTAGTTGTAGACAGTAGAGAAGATACAAGGTCATCACTTGAAATCAGTCAGGACCAGGGTTTTTCCAGGCAGGTGTGAAAGGGTTGTGAGATTAAGGCACTGAGTTATTCAGAAAGTAGGTCACGTGATGGACTTTGAAGTCTAATTTGAAGTGTAGGTAAAGTGAAGACAGGAGGGAATTGATACAGAAAATGTAGATGTGACCATTTTCTGGGAGTTCAACAGTCTGGGGATTCATCTCTAGGGACTAGCTGTTTAGATACCTGGAAGAATAGGAAGATGTGAGAGAATAAGAGATTGAATTTACTGTTTATGAAGTTAAACAGTTTTGATGATGACAGATTCAGGATGTTGGTATGGGGATGCATGATGAGATGGAATGGATGAGAAAGGCACTGGATAGGAGGAGGTCAAGGAACCTAAAGCCTTTGGGTGGGATGGGTCACCTGTGAGGACATGGAGGTACTAGGGTGATGTCAGGACTTGTTGTGAGGAGGACAACTGTAAACCAGGTGCCAAATCACAGCACAGTGAGAAGGTAGGGTATGGTGTTCAAGAAGTCTACAGCAACAAGGAGGTGTGGTGGTTGGTACAGTCAAAAGGCTGAAAGCTAAAGGGAGTAGAAATTTTTACTACATCTGAAAGATGGCTGGTAAGCTGGAATCAGGTGTGTCAAAGACCTCACTCTATAGATAAGAAAACTGAGGAAAAGAGCATGGAGGCAGCCTCCAAGATGCCCACCCCCATGTTCCTGCCCAGCGGTATTCACACTCCTGCAATGTGTTCTCCCGTAGAACATCACAGTCAATTTTCATGCAAGGTAGAACTCAGCAGCACCGATAGTGTGTTGCATCTAAGATCAGATTGTAAAGGCTATAGCAGCCCTTGACTAGTTCTTTCTCACTCTTGCTTGGCCACTTTGGGGGAAGTGAGTTGCCATGCCATAAGGGGCCCGTAGGGCAAGGAACTGAGTCCTCTTGCCAACATCTATATGAGTGAGTCTAGAAGCAGATTCTCCAGCCCAGTCCAGCCTTCAGATGATGGAATTCTAGCTGCCAACTCCATTGTAACTTCTTGAGAATCCTTGATCTAGACCGGTAGACGCGACTGAACTCCTAACCTGCAGAAACAGCAATATCATATGTGTTTGTTGTTTAAAGCCATTGTGCTTGGAGTAATTTGTTAAGCAGCAATACATCAATAATACTGAGAAGTTTTCTAATTTATGCAAAGTGATAAAGCTAGTTAGTAGCCAATTAGAAGTGAGAACATAGGACTCCTGACTTGGAAGTGAATGTTCTAGCCCAGCGCATACACCATATCCTATATGTCTTGGATTTCTTAGGACTGCACACATGTGCATTCAGGAGTTGTTAATAACTACCTGAGAATGTTCAATAGATCATAGTTTTGATTTGTCATAGGGAAAATAAAAAGAAAACTGAGCCATGTTTCCTCATGGAAACAAATATAGGAAAAGATTCCACAGGGTAAATATTTTCTGTGTCCCTACCAGAGAGGAAGACATAAGCATTTATAAAGCATATTTATGGCGTTTTGCCAGAATTTCTGGGAGGATTGATATACTCAAATTTGTGCAATAGCTTAATGGTAAAACAAGAAATGTAATTTGTGCTTGGCTTCTTTTAACCATTTGACAGGAATGATGTAGAGTGCCTGGTGTTAGTTATGCCATTTAATGCTTCAATATAAATCTGACCTTCCTGTGCAGTGAATCAATGACAGGATGCAGTGTCTGTGTTTCTGCCTCTTACCTCTAAATGTAATATTCAGAGAAGGGCAGATTGCCAAAAAGGCATTTTGTGGCTTCGATTTCTGTGCTACAGAGTCTGCAATTTGTATGCACATGACTGTGTCAAAGAAAGTTGCTGTGACCCTTTAACATAATTTTGTCTCTGTTGTTCAAAAATGCAATTATATCATGTTTTAAATTTTTATTTCCTTAAGATTATAACTAGAAAAGTAGGAGAGCAGGGCTAGGTTTCACCAGAACATCCATTAAAAAAAAATTAATGTCAAAGGTGTTCACAGTTCTTATTTCCTCAAATCTCACAAAAATTCAGATATATGTCCAATGACTCCTAATTACAGTCAGCATGCTAATTTCCTGTCATATAGCCCCAGTAGTTGGGAGAGGTTTGAATGTTTTCCTCTATTTTTCTCACTATACTTGAAAAAAAATAGACTTGCCGAAAATTACCTCATACCACTTAAACTCCTAAGAGCCACAGATAATCTTCACTTCCTTGACATTTTAGCACATTCCCGGCTGCAGTCCAGCTAATTAAGCATGGGTTAAACTGGTCCGTGAAAAAAATACCATTTCATAGTTTGTATTTAAAAGGTTAGTGATCAGTAGGCAACTGAAATTTTGTATCACAAAATTTCAGCTTTCATAATCATAAAATGAGGAAAATATAAATTTGTGTCCTCAGATGTTCCTAAGCAAATTTGTTCGTAAATTCCTTTGATTTTTTAAATAATCCTACAAATAGTTTTTTTAAAGACTGTATCTATTCATTCAACAAAATTTATTTATTTTTTTAAAATTAATTTTATTGGTACATTTAAGGTATACAATATAATGACTTTCATCATTGGAAATTTGCACCTTTACATAGTCTCTCTTGGTTCTTATTTTTCACCCTTGCCCAGACCTCCCTTCAACCCCTCTGCCCCTCCCTATTTACAAAGACTTTGTTTCCATTTTTTTTCTCATGTTAATTCCATTTCCTTCTTTCTTTTTCCCTACCCTGTCCACTTCCCCTTCCCCTTTGCACCTTTTCTTCCTGTTTTACATTATCTATTATACCTTTTAGTCCTTATTTACACTTTCAGTTTCTCACACTAGAGAAACTAGTCGGTATTTACACATGTGTGTCCTATGTATTTCACTTAAGAGTATCACCTCAATGTGCATCCATTTAGCTATAAATGTCTCTAACTTCTCATTCTTTATGGCTGAGTAGTACTCCATTCTATTAAAAAACAACATTTTCTTTATCCAGTCTCCAGTTGATGGGCAATTGGGCTACCTCCAAGTTTTAGCTATTACAAATTGTGGTGCTATGAACATGGGTCCACATATATCACTGTGGTATGATTCCTTTAATTCTTTGGGGAAGATACCCAGCAGGGGAATAGCTGGGTCAAATGGGACTTCCAATCCTAGTTCTTTGAGGTATCTCCATACTGATTTCCACAGTGGTTGCACCAGTCGACACTCCCACCAGCAGTGGAGCAGGGTTCCTCTTTCCCCACAGCCCGACAGCATTTGTTATTGGCTGATTTCATGATAGCAGCCATTCTTTCTGGAGTGAGGTGGAATCTCAGCGTTGTTTTCATTTGCATCTCACAAATGACCAGTGATGTTGAACATTTTTTCATATGTTTATTTGCTATTTCTACTTCTCTGTCTGAGAAATGTCTGTTCATTTCAGGTGCCCATTTTTGGATTGGGTCTTTAAATTGGGGAGGTCTGATTTTTTTAAGTTCTTTATAGATTCTAGATAGTAGACCTTTGTCTGAGGGACAGCTGGTGAAAATTTTTCCCACATTGTGGGTTGTCTTTTAACACTGTTGGTGGTTTCTATTGCTGTGCAGAAGCTTTTTTTGTTTTGTTTTGTTTTGTTTTTTGGTACCGGAGATCGAACTCGGGTCTTTGCGCTTGTGCAGCAGGCAATGGAAACACTGAGCTAAATCCCCGGCTCAGAAGCTTTTTAATAAGAAGAGATCCCATGGGCTGGGGATTTAGCTCAGTGGTTTCGCCGCCTGCTGGACAAGCGCAAGGACCCGAGTTCTATCCCTGGTACCAAAAAAAAAAAAAAAAAAGATCCCACTTGTTGATTGTTTGTGGTAGTTCACAGGCAACTGAGGTTTTGTTCATAAAATCTTTTCCTACACCGATGTCTTCAACAGTTCTACCTAACTTCTCTTCTAGCTGGTTTAGTGTTTCTGTGTTAATATTTAGATCTTTCATCCATTTTGATTTTAGTTTAGTGCATGGTGAGAGATATAGGTCTAGTTGGCAAATTGAAACCCAATTTTTCCAGCACCATTTATTAAAGAGGCTATCTTTCCTCCAGTGAGGGTGTTTCGCTCCTTTCTCAAAGATGAGGTGGCTGAATGTGTCTGGAGTTGTCTGTGCATCTTCTAATCTGTTCCACTGGTCCTCAGGTCTGTTTCTTTGCCGGTACCATGCTGTTTTTATCACAGTAGCTTTGTAGTATAGTTTCAAGTTGGGGGTTGTGATACCCCCTATCTTGTCTTTATTGCCTAGAATTGCTTTTGCTATTCTAGGTCTCTTCTTGTTCCAAATGAATTTTGGATTGTTTTCTCCCAGTCTGTGAAGTATGCTACTGAGATTTTAATTGGGATTGCATTGAATCTATGTAGCAGTTTTGGAAGTATGGCCATTTTCACTATGTTGCTTCTTCCTACCCAGGGGCAAGGGATGTCTTTCCATTTTCTGATATCCTCTTCAATCTCTCTTTTCAGAGTGCTATAGTTTTCAGAGAAGAGGTCTTTGATTTCTTTTGTTAGGTTGATTCCTAGGTATTTCAATTTTTTGGATGCTATTGTGAAAGGAATTGATTGCCTCTCTCTTTCAGTGAGTCCGTTTTTCATGTAAAAAAAAAAAGCTATTGATTTTTGTGGGTTGACCTTTTATCCAGCTACTTTAATGAATTTGCTCATTAAGTCTAGAAGACTTTTGGTGGAGTTCTTAAGGTCTTCTGTATAGAGTATCATGTCATCTGCAAATAATGAGAATTTCACTTCTTTGTTTCCTATATTCTTTTTATTTCTTTCTCTTGTCTAATTGCTGTGGCTAATGTTTCCAAAACTATATTGAACAGGAGTGGTGATAGTGGACATCCTTGCCTTGTTCCTGATTTTAGTATGAAGGATTTCAGTTTTTGACCATTTAGTATGATATTGGCTGTTGGTTTTTCATAGATGGCTTTTATCAGATTGAGGGAGAGACTCTCTATTCCAATTTTTTGGAGAGTTTTTATCATAAATGCATGTAGGATTTTGTCAAATGCTCTTTCTGTATGTATTGAGATGATCATATGGTTTTTGTCTTTGGCTCTATTGATATACTGTATCACATTTATTGATTTGCATATGTTGAACCATCCCTGCATCCGTGGGATGAATCCCACTTGCTCAGTGTGTATGACCTTCTTCATTCTATTTGCCAGTATCTTGTTAAGGATTTTTGCATCTATGTTCATTAGTGAGATTGGCCTATAGTTCCCTTTTTCAGTTGAGTCTTTCTCTGCTTTGGGGATCAAGGTGATGCTTGCTTCCAGGAATGAGTTTGGGAGTATTGATTCCCTTTCAATTTCATTGAAAAGTTTAAACAGTAGTGGCAGTAATTAGTCTCAAAATGTCTTGTAGAATTCAGCAGTGAAGCCATCAGGACCCGGGCTTTTCTTAGTTGGTAAGTTTTTTTTTTATTAAATAACTTTATTATCAAACATACACACACACACAAAATTAAAATCACTCAAAGAAGAACAATGCAAGGGGGAAAAAAACTATAATAATATTCAAATACAGTAGAATGCAACCAAAACAAAACTGAAGAGCACTTAAACATTTTTCCATATAACTTAAAAAAGCATCTCAAGCACCAACAAGACACCAGAGGATGTGATTTGTTTCAGAAAGTTCCCCAAAACCAACATTGAACAAATAATGATCTGGGAAAAAAACTCCAGTTAGTTAGCAGACTCCACATAAGCCAAACTTCTCCTTAATTTAGATTTCGATACAGTCATATGACACACAATGGAAACACAATCCAAGAAATATGTTATTAGGCAATTTCATCCATGTGTATCCTTAATTACACTTTCAGTTTCTCACACTAGAGAAACTATTCAGTATTTACACATGTGTATCCTATTTATTTCAATTAAGAGGATGGCCTCAATATGCATCCATTTAGCTATAAATGTCTGTAGTTTCTCATTCTTTATGGCTAAGTAGTACTCCATTTTATATAAAAAAAAACCCATCTTCTTTATCCAGTTTCTAGTTGATGGGCACTTGGGCTGTTTCCAAGCTTTTGCTATTATGAACTGTGCCACCATAAACATGGGTGCACATATATTGCTGTGGTAAGATTCTTTTAATTCTTTTGGGAAGATACCCAGCAGGGGGATACCTGGGTCGAATGGGACCTCTAAGACTAGTTCTTTGAGGTATCTCCATACTGATTTCCACAGTGATTGCACCAGTCTGCACTCCTACCAACAATGGAGAAGGGTTCCTTTCTCCCCACACCCCCACTAGCATTTGTTATTAGATGATTTCTTAATAGCAGCCATTCTTTGTGGGGTGAGGTGGAATCTCAGTGTTGTTTTCATCTGCATCTCTCGAATAACCAGTGATGTTGAACATTTTTTCGTATATTTATTTGCTGCTTTTCCATCTTTGTCTGAGAAATGTCTGTTCATTTCAGATGCCCATTTTTGAATTGGGTCTTTGAATTTGGGGGGTCTGATTTTTTTCAGTTCTTTATATATTCTAGATAGTAGTCCTTGGTCTAAGGTACAGTTGCTGAAAATTTTTTCCCACATTGTAGGTTGTCTCTTAGCTCTGTTTTTGGTCTCTTTTCTCTTGGAGTGCAGAAGCTTTTTAATAAGATGAGGTCCCAGTTGTTGATTCTTTGTGCTAGTTCCCATGCCACTGAGGTTTTATTCATAAAATCTTTTCCTATACCAATGTCTTCAAGAGTTCTACCTAACTTATCTCCCAGCAAATTTAGTGTTTCTGTCCTAATATTTAAATCTTTAATCCACTTTGATCTTAATTTAGTGCATGGTGATAGGCATGGGTCAAGTTTGAATCTTTGGCAGGTTGAAATCCAGTTTTTCCAACACTATTTATTTAATAGGCTATCTTTTCTCCAATGAGTATGGTTGGCTCCTTTGTCAAAGATGAGGTGGCTGAGCATATCTATAGTTGTTTCTGCATCTTCTAATCTATTCCACTGATCCTTAGGTCTGTTTCTTTGCCAATACCATGCTGTTTTTATCACAGTAGCTTTGTAGTATAGTTTCAAGTTGGGGATTGTAATATCCCCAGCCATATCTCTGTTGCCTAAAATTTCTTTTGCTATTCTAGGTCTCTTCTGGTTCCAAAAATTTTTTGGATTGTTTTCTCTCCTTCTGTGAAATATATTGTTGGAATTTCAATCGGCATTGCATTAAATCTATATAGTAGTGTTGGAAGTATGGTGATTTTCACTATATTGGTTCTTCTTATCCAGGAACAAGGGATGTTTTTCCATTTTCTTATGTCCTTCTCAATCTTCTTTTTCAAGGTGCTGTAGTTTTCAGTGTAGAGGTCTTTTGCTTCCTTTGTCAGATTGACTCCTAGATATTTCATTTTTTTGGATGCTATTATAAAAGGAATTGTCGGGAGCCGGTGGCCTACAAGGAGTTAATGTAACTGGTGGAGAATAGGAAGTGTGCGGGGCGAAATTCTAAGTACTGACTTGTGGGGAGCCAAGGGTTAATTACAATACTAAAGACACATTGCAAGTGAAAGTAAGCCACGGGCGAGGATTGTTAAGAACAGCACAAGGACACAGAGATAGGGTAAGGAAAACACGGGACTGTCTCAAGGACTGGGGAATCTCCAGATGTGCCTTATGTAAGATGTTTTCTATTCTTGAGTACTATATAAGAGAATAATAAAGTCAATAAAGTTGCTCGGAACTTTCATGAGCCTCCCGTTTCTTGTCTTTCTCTTTCATCCTCATACCCCCACTCGGAACCTGTTAGACTGCTGTGGCTGGACCGTGACAAGGAATTGTTTCCCTAATTTCTCTCTCAGTGAGTCTATTATTTGTATATAAAAAGGCTGTGGTTTTTGAGTGTTGACCTTATATCCAGCTACTCTACTGAATCTGTCAATTAAGTCTAGAAGACTTTTGGCAGAGTATTTTGGATCTTCTATGTAAAGTATCATATCATCAGCAAATAATGACACTTTAACTTCTTCCATTTCCTATTTTTATTCCTTTTATTTCTTTCTCTTCTCTAATTTCTGTGGCTAATGTTTCAAGAACAATATTAAACAAGAGTGGTGATAGTGGGCATCCTTGTCTTGTTCCTGATTTTAGTGTGAAAGTTTTCAATTTTTGACCATTTAGTAAGATGTTGGCTGTTGGTTTTTCATAGATAGCCTTAATCAAGTTGAGATGAAGACCTTCTATTCCAATTTTCCGTAGAGTTTTTATCATGAATAGGTGTTGGATTTTGTCAAATGCCTTTTCTGCATCTATTGAGATAATCATATGATTTTTGTCCTTGTGTCTGTTAATATAGTGTATTACGTTTATTGATTTACGAATGTTGAACCATCCTTACATCCTTGGGATAAATCCGACTTGGTCGTGGTGTATGCTCTTCTTGATGACTCTCTGTATTCTGTTTGCCAGTATCTTATTGAGGATTTTTGCATCAATATTCATTAGGGAGATGGGCCTGTAGTTTTCTTTTCGGATTGCATCTTTCCCTGGTTTTGGAATCAAAATAATAATTGCTTTCAGGAATGAATTTGGAAGCTTTGCTTCCCTTTCGATTTCCTTGATGAGTTTAGCCATTTTTTTTTGTTGTTTTTTTGTTTTGTTTTTTTGGTACCAGAGAATGAAATCGGGACCATATGCTTACAAGGCAGGCGGCAGAACCACTGAGGATTCAGCAGTGAAGCCAGCAGGACCTGGGCTCTTCTTTGTTGGTAAATTTTTTATTACATTTTCAATTTCACTCATTATAATTGGGGTGTTTAGAATTTCTATATCTTCTTCATTTAACTTTGGTAATTGGTATGTATCTAGGAATCTGTCCATTTCTTCTCTGTTTTCCATTTTATTAGAGTACAGGTTCTCGAAGGAAGAATTGATGCTTTGGATTTCTCCTGGATCTGTTGTGACTTCATCCTTTTCGTTTTTGATTGTATGGATTTGAGCTTTTTCTTTCCTTTTTTGATAAGATTGGCTAAGGGTTTATCAATTTTATTTATTCTTTTGAAAAACCAACTCTTTGATTCATTAATTTTTTGTATCATTCTCTTAGTCTCCATTGCATCGATTTCTGCTCTGATCTTTAAAATTTTCTCTCTTTACAAGCTTTGGCTTTGTTATGCTCTTCTTTTTCTAGGAGCTTGAGGTTCTGGATTAGGTTATTTACTTGAGTTCTCTCTGTTTTCCTAATATGGGCATTTACTACTATGAATTTCCCGTGTAGAACTACTTTCATGGTGTCCCATAGATTCCTATATGTTGTACTAGTATTATCATTTACTTGTAGAAACTGTCTAATTTCTTCTTTAATTTCCTCTGTGACCCATTGGTTGTTCAGGAGGGTGTTATTTAATTTCCATGTGTTTGTGGGAGTTTTGCAGTTTCTTATGTCATTGATCTCCAATTTTATTGCACTATGGCCTGATAATATACAGGGGGTATCTTCAGTTCTTTTACATTTTCTTAGACATGTTCTATGAGCTAGCATGTGGTCTATTTTAGAGAATGACACATGTGCAGCCAAAAAGAATGTGTATTCTGATTTTGTGGGGTGGAACACTCTGTAAACATCTATTAAGTCCATTTGCTCAATAGCTTGGTTCAATTCTAGAATTTCGTTAATTTTTTGTCTAGATGATCTGTCTAATTGTGATAAAGGGGTATTGAGATCCCACACTACAATTGTAGTAGAGCTTATTTGATTTTTCATGTCCATTAATATTTGTTTTGTATAGTTGGGAGCATTCGTATTTGGTGCATATATATTTAGGATTGTCATCTCTTCCTCTTGGACTATTCCTTTCACAACGATGTAATGACCATCTTTGTTTTTCTTAATTAATTTTAGTTTGAAATCTAGTTTGTCTGCAAATAGAATTGCTACCCCTGCTTTTTTCTGGGTTCCTGTGGTGTGGAGAATTGTTTTCCATCCTTTTACTTTCAGTCTATGTATTTCTTTTTGAGTTAAGTGTGGTTTTTGTATATGGCATATTGTTGGATTTTGCTTCTTATTCCATTCTGTCAGTCTATTTTTTTTGATTGGTGAATTGAGACCATTAACATTGATGGTTATAATTGATAGATATTGACTCATCCTTGTCGTGATGTTTTACTATTGGTGATTCTTTTATTTCTTGTTTTTGTTTTTGTTTTTGTTTTTCCTTTCCCTTTAGTGTCTTACCTTGCCTGGTGGCTTCCCTCTGTTTATCCTCATGGAGTTGTGATCTTCATTGTGTTTTTCTAGGATATTGCTTAGGATTGTTTGGAGTGCTGGTTTGGTATTTATGAAATTTCTCAGGTGTTCTTTGTTGTGAAAGTATCTAATTTCCCCATAGATTTTGAAAGATAATTTTGCAGGATACAACAGTCTAGGTTGGAAGTTATTTTCTTTTGGGGCTTGAAATATTTGACTCCAGGCTCTCCTTGACTTGAGGGTTTGTGTTGAAAAGTCTGCCGTGATTCTGATAGGCTGTCCTTTATAGGTGATTTGTTTCTTTTCTCTAACTGCCTGTAGGCTTTTGTTCTTCTGTTGGGTTTCTGGGATCTTAATTATTATGTGTCTAGGCATAGATTTTGTTTTGATCATGGCTAATTGGAGTTCTATATGCCTCACTTGTCTGAATATCCAATTGTCCACCTCTGTCTGGGAATTTTTCTGTGAACAGTTTTTTAATGTCAATTGTATTTTCTCCTGTTTTTCTGTGGACTCCTATCAGTCTTATGTTATTCTTCCTTGCATCATCTAGCAGCTGCTGGATTGACTTCTCGTGGTTCCTTACTATTTTTAAGAGATCTCTGTTTTCATGGTCCTTAACCACAATCCTGTCTTCTATATCTGATATTCTATCTTCAGATGCCCTTAATCTGCTATGCATGCTTACAATGGAGTTTTTAATCTCCTGAATATCTGTTTGAATCTGTTTCATGGATTCCATTTCTTTCTTATGTTGGGTGATCATGGTTTCTATTTCTTTCTTATGCTGGGTATTCATGGCTTCCAGCATATTTCTGAGCTCATCTGTTTTTTTTATCTGTTTCTGTTCTAGAGCCTCTAATCATGTCTTTCACTCTGCTCACCATGTCTGTAGTTATCTGCCAGATTATTTCTGCTTTGAATTTTTCTCGAACCTCATTCATCTGTTTTGTTACTTCCTGTGCTATCAGTTCAGGTTGTCCAACTGGTTGATTATCAGACTTTTCCATCTTGTTTTCCCCAGATATTGCCTTTTGTGGGGTGGAAGCCTGGGTTTGTGACTTGCTTAAATGTCTTTTCATATTTGTTTTTGGTACTGTCAGTTGTAAATCAGTGAGTCCCAGTCACAGACCCATGAGATTCAGACAGACTTCTGGCTGGAAGTCCCAAATTGAGCTCCCCGCCCTCCCACAGGGCTGAACTCCGCAAGGCTCTACTACTGGTTCCAGCTGTCTTTCCCCTGCAAATAGACCAGGATCAAATGGGAGGTGATGATCCCTCCAACTTACAAAGTATGGTGATCTGGTGTGCCTATACTGCAGAGATTATCTTCACTTTTCCAGTGGGCTTTTCTTAGTTGGTAAGTTTTTAATTACATTTTCAATTTCATTGATTGATATTGGATTGTTTAGAATTTTTAGGTCTTCTTCGTTCAACTTTGGTAATTCATACTTGTCTAGGAATCTGTCCATTTCTTCTGTGTTTTCCATCTTATTGGCATATAGGTTCTTGAAGTAGGTATTAATGATACTCTGCATTTCTTCTGGGCCCATTGTAATTTCATCTTTTTCATTCCTCATTGCATGGATTTGGGCCTTTTCTTTCCTTTTTCTAATAAGGTTGGCTAAGGGTTTGTCAATTTTGTTTATTCTTTTGAAGAACCAACTCTTAGCTTCATTGACTTTTTGTATCATTCTCTTAGTCTCCATTGCATTGATTTCTGCTATCTTTATAATTTCCTCCCTTGTATGAGCTTTGGGTTTGTCCTGCTCTTCTTTTTCTAGAAGCTTGAGGTTCAGCATCAGGTTGTTTAATTGGGCTCCCTCTGTTTTCCTAATATGAGTATTCACTGCTATGAATTTCCCTCTTAAGACTGCTTTCATTGTGTCCCATAGATTCTGATATGTTGTATTATCATTCTCATTTAATTGTAGGAACTGTCTGATTTCTTCTTTAGTTTCCTCTGTGACTTATCAGTTATTCAGAAGTGTGTTGTTTAATTTCCATGTGTTTATAAAATTCTTGTGGTTTCTTTCACTATTGATCTCCAATTTCATTGCACAATGGTGTGATAATATACAGGGGATAAATTCAATTCTTTTGCAGTTACTTAAATATATTCTATAAGTGAGTATGTGGTCAATTTTGGAGAATGACCCATGTGCAGCTGAAAAGAATGTGTATTCTGATTTTGTGGTGTGGAACACTCTGTAAATATCTGTTAAGTTCATTCATTCGAGTTTGATTGAGTTCTAGTATTTCATTGCTTATTTTTTGTCTAGTTGATCTATCTATTTGTGACAGTGGGGTATTGAGGTCCCCCACTACTATTGTATTAGTGCTTATTTGATTTTTCATGTCTGTTAGTATTTGTTTTTCACAGTTGGGTGCACTACTGTTTGGTACATATATGTTTATGACTTTTTTTTCCCCATTAACTTTATTGGTACATTTTAGGTATAAAATACAGTTACATTCATCATTGGGATCTTGTACCATTATATGAGTCTCTTGGTTCTTATTTTTTTCCCCTTCCCTTGCCCTCCCTTCACCCCCTCCACCCTTCCCTATTTGCAAAGACCTTGTTTCCATTTTTTTCCTCTTCTCATATTTTTTCCTTTCCCTTTTTTCCCTTCCCCTACCCCTCCCACTTCCCCTGCTCTTTTAGACCTTTTCTTCCTGTTACACAATATCAGTTATACATTTTTTAAATTACAATATTAAGATCTAGGAGACATTACCACAGATTTTACAGAATTTAAAAGGATATAGAAAGCATATTACAAAAATCTTTTTTGAAATAAATTTGACAACTTCTAAGAAGTACCTTGGAAGACAAATTAATGAAACTAACACTGGAGGAAATATAAAATTTGAATAGCACCTATTAAAGAAAGTATATTCCTATCTTGAGAAATTACCTATATGACAACAGCAGGCTCATAAACATTTTAACTGATAAATTGTATCAAACAATTAAAGCAGAAAAAAGAAGGAACACTTCTCCCCTCATTTTAGGAACTCAACATTGTGCTAATCCTAAAACTGGATAAAGATAATAGAAGAAAAAAGCATGAACATAGATAGAAATTTGTTTAACAAAATGAACTATTGAAATTCAGATCTGGCAGGATGTAGAAAGTGGTTTTGTTATAGGGATGGCAGTGCTGGTTCAGCATTGGAGGATCCACCCCCAAAAGTCATCATTTAAACAGAGGAAAGGAAAAAGCCATATGATCCTGTCACTAGTTGGAGAAAAAGTATTGGACTAAATTCTACAGCTGTTCATGGTAAAAGCTATCAGGAGACTAGAAGTAGAACAGAAACTTCTCAACAGATTAAATACATGTACTCCATACTTCCAGCAAGAATGCCTTATATAAATGGAGAAGATACAATGCTTTCTCCTTAAGGTGGGGAACAAGGGCAGATATGCTTACTCTTTATCTGTCCATTAAACTTTGAAACCTACTCCCCACCAAAATAGCCTGGCAATAAAATGACACAACTAGGATAGGATTGGCACAGCAGAAGCAAAACCTTTATATGTAGATGAAATGATCATCTACAGAGAAAATACTAAGAAATCTCTAGGAGCCCCTAGAACTTGTACTTGAATTTATCAGGATTAGAAAACACAAGGTATATATAAAAATTCAGGTCTGTGTATACTTGCTATAAATGAAGAACTGGATATTGAAATTTAAAAGTTATGTAGGAGTACAAAGGACCCAGAAAAGCCAAAAACAAAAACAAAAACAGTGTTGGAAGACGTTTAGCACCCAATTTTAAGACTTCTTCTAAAGCTACAGTAATTAAGGCAGTGTTGGTGTAAGGAAAGACATATAGATCATTGGAATAAAACAGAGAATCTAGAAATAGAACCGCACATATATGGTCCACTGAGTTTTGAAAGATTATTTAACATTAGCATTTTATAGAATATAAACTCAATTCAAGAGCCGAGGAAGAGAGTGTCTTCAGCAAATGGCAATAGAACACCTGGTATCCGTATATAAAAAATTAACCTCAACCCTTTTTTTCCATACATGAAAATAACTTGAAGGGATCTATGAACCTAAATAAGAAAGCCTAAAAGTATAAAACTTTAGGAAGAAATTATAAGGGAAAATATTGATGAATTCAGGGTAGGCAAGAACTACCTAGGATACAAAAAACATGATGTATAAAAGAAAAAAAATTGATAAATGAGATTCCATCAAAATGTAGAACTTTAAATGACATCATTAAAATGAAAAGTAGTCCTTAAACAGACCATATTTACAATCCATATAACCTATGACCAGAATATATAAAGAATTCTTAGAGCTCATTAATAGACAACCCAATTAAAATGTAGACATAAGAAGATGATAAATAGCCAGTATAGCACAAGGAATGGTGTGCAATTCTAGAATCAGAAAAATACTAATCAGTACAATAACAAGATTGAATTTTACACTCATTAGGGAGATGAAGTTCAAAGTTTTAAAAGCCTTGTCATGACTTTTTCTTTTTGTTGGATTCTCCCCCTTTGCATTTAATTTGTCACACCCAATGGATTCATTCTGCTGGGTTTCCTGGGGTTGTGATCCTCCTTGTCTTTTCCTAGGGTATTGTCTAAAATTTTTTGGAGTGCCGGCTTGGTATTCATGAAGTTCCTGAGATGCTCTTTACCATGAAAGTATCTTATTTCTCCATCAATTTTGAAAGATAGTTTTGCAGGGTACATCAATCTGGGTTGGAGGCTGTTTTCCTTGAGGGCTTGAAATCCATCACTCCAAGCTCTTCTTGCCTTGAGGGTTTGCATTGAGAAGTCTGCTGTGATTCTGATGGGCTTTCCTTTGTATGTGATTTGTTTCTTTTCTCTCACTGCTTGTAGAATTTTGTTCTTCTGTTGGATTTCTGGAATCCTATTATATGCCTATGTGTAGATTTTTTTGATTAAGCCTAGCTGGAGTCCTATATGCCTCACTTATCTGTATGTCAAGTTCTTTTCCCCTCCTTGGGAAGTTTTCTGCCATCACTTCTGTGAACAGTTTTTTTTATGTCATCTGTACTCTCTCCTCTTTCTTCATTGACTCCAATCAGTCTTATGTTATTCTTCTTTGCATCGTCTAGCAGCTGCTGGATTGATTTCTCATGTTCCCTTACAATTTTAAAGCAATTTTTCTTTTCTTCTTCACTAATTGCAATCTTATCTTCTATATGTGAAAGTCTATCCTCACATTGGTTCATTCTGCTGCTCAGACTTTTGATGGAGTTTTTAATCTCTTGGAAATCTGTATCTGTTTTATGGATTCCATTTGTTTCCTATGTTCGGATTCCATCATGTTCTTCAGATCTTCTGTTTCTTTAACTGTGTCCTCTCTAGATTTATTAATCATGTCTTGCACCATGAGCAAAATCTTTGCTGTTATCTGAGTAATTATTTCTGATTTCATTTTTCCCAGATCCTCTTTTGTTGCCAGTTCAGAGAGTCCAGGTGGTTGAGTATCAGAGTGTTCCATCTCATTTCCCTTTGGGGTTGCTGTAGATGATCTGGAAGTCTGTTTTTGAGGCTTTTTTATGTGTCTTCTCATTTCCACAGGTGTGTGTGTGTGTGCTTCTGGCGCCCACATGGCTCACCTTCTCTACCCTAGGAGCTTGGGATGGCAGCGGGGGAGCTTCCTTCCGGGTGCTGGGACCGACTGAGCTTCTCTGCCCTAGGAGTCTAGGATGGAGGTGGGGAGCTTCCTTCCAGGTGCTGGGACCAGCTGAGCTTCACTGCCCTAGGAGCCTGGGATTGAGGCAGGGATCTTCCTTCCAGGTGCTGGGACTGGCTGAGCTTCACTCATATGTTTATGATTGACATCTCTTCCTCTTTGATTGTTCCTTTTACAAGGATATAGTGTCCTTCTTTGTCTCTTTTAATCAGCATTGGTTTGAAATCCACTTGATCTGCAAAGAGAATAGCTACTCCTGCTTTTTTTCATGTTCCTGTTGCATAGATTATTGTTTTCTACCCTTTAACTTTCAGTCTATAGTTTCTTTTTGAATGAAGCGTGTTTCTTGTATGCAGCATATTGTTGAATCTTGCTTCTTGACCCATTCTGCCAGTGTGTTTCTTTTGATCAGTGAATTGAGACCATTAACATTGATGATTTTAACTGATATGTATTGACTTATCATTGTCATGACTTTTTCTTTTTATTGGATTCTCCCCTTTTGCATTTAATTTTTTGTTGTGCCCAACGGATTCATTCTGCTGGGCTTCCTGGGGTTGTAATCATCGTTGTCTTTTCCTAGGATATTGTCTAAAATTTTTTGGAGTGCCGGTTTGGTATTCATGAAGTTCCTGAGGTGCTCATTATCATGAAAGTATCTTATTTCTCCATCCATTTTGAAAGATAGTTTTGCAGGGTACATCAATCTGGGTTGGAGGCTGTTTTCCTTTAGGGCTTGAAATACATCACTCCAAGCTCTTCTTGCCTTGAGAGTTTGTGTTGAGAAGTCTGCTGTGATTCTGATGGGCTTTCCCTTGTATGTGATTTGTTTATTTTCTCTTAACTGCTTGTAGAATTTTGTTCCTCTGTTGGGTTTCTGGAATCTTAACTATTATATGCCTATGTGTAAATTTTTTTTGATCAAGGCTATTTGGACTCCTATATGTCTCACTTATCTGTATATCAAGTTCTTTTCCCCCATTTGGAAAGTTTTCTGCCATTACTTCTGGGAACAGTTTTTTTTATGTCATCTGTACTCTCTCCTGTTTCTTGAGTGACTCCAATCAGTCTGATGTTATTTTATTCTTCTTTTCATCGTCTACCAGCTGCTGGATTGATTTCTCATAGTCCCTTACAATTTTGAAGCAATTTTTCTTTTCCTGGTCACTAATTGCAATCCTATCTTCTATATCTGAAATTCTATCCTCACATTGGCTCATTTTGCTGCGTAAACTTTAATGGAGTTCTTTTTTTGTTGTTGTACTGGGGATCGAACTCGGGTCCTTGCGCTTGTGCAGCAGGCAGCGCAACCACTGAGCTAAATCCCCGGCCCTCAATGGAGTTTTTAATCACCTAGAAATCTGTTTGCATCTGTTTTACAGATTCCATTTGTTTCCTATGTTGGGATTCCATCATGTTCCTCAGCTCCTCTATTTTTTTTATGTGTTCACTCTAGATTTATTAGTCATGTCTTATACTATGGGCACAATCTGCACTGTTGTCTGAGAAATTATTTCTGATTTTGTTTTTTCCAGATCCTCTTTCATTGCCAGTTCGGGAAGTCCAGGTGGTTGAGTATCAAATTGTTCCATCTCTTTGCCCTTTGGCGTTGCCTTAGGTGATCTGGAAGTCTGGTTTTGTGACTTACTTACGTGTCTTCTCATTTCAACAGATGTAGCCTGCTGTGCTTTCGTTGAGGCGACTTTGCTAGCCCAGTGGTTTTGAATTCTCAGCAAGCCACCAAAAGCAGCCTTTACTCTGCTGTTCACCAGTACACCAATTCCTGGGTTCAGAGTGGTGGCCTTCTGGATCCCTGAACTGACCTGTTGTCTGGGCATGCCTCTTGCTGGGGCCCCTGTGTAGCTGTTGTCTGGGAGGGCCTTTGGCTTAGGGCTGTGCGCTCCAGTTCCTGTTGTCTGCACAGGCTTTAGCTAGGGTCTCCATGCACTTATCAATGGTATTGGGGTGAGGCTCTGGGTATTGCTTGTGTGCCTGTGTAGCTCTTTTCCAGGCAGGTCCTTGGCTGTAGCTGATGGTATGGTGGGCCTCTGGCTGAAGCTTGTGCACCTGTGCAGCACTTTTCTGGGTGAGTCTTTCGCTTGGGCTGGTGTCTCAAAAAAATTTATTGAGAATTATTATATGCCAAATACTGTTTTGGGTTTGGGAATATAGGAGTTAATAAATCATACAAAGTCTCTGTTTTCATGGTGCATGTCCTATTGTAAGGGGAAGAGAATAAATATATAAGGAGAAGAGATATAAAGTATGTCAAATGGTGGTTAAATACTGTGAAGAAAGATAAAGCTGAATAAGAGGATAGAGAATGACAATCCTGAATCAGGAGATCAGGAGATCGATCTATCTATCTATCTATCTATCCATCTATCTTCATATCCATACTCATATCTAAATCTATATCTATATCTGGGGTAAAGCATTCTAGAGGAAAAGACAAACATAAAAACACATAAACCATAGCCAGTGGGTCATGAAATGGCCAGGAGACTTGCGTGGTCATGGAAGAGTCATCAAAGAGGGGATGAGATCTGTAGGTAGGCAATGACAAAATTGTGCAGTGCCAGAAGGCATCTCTAGTTGCTGTGTGATTGCAATTGTGGCAGCAAATGGTACAATTGGCAGACTATGATAGTCTGGATCTTCCAAGAGGCAAAAGAGAGATTATACATGCAAGAAAAAAATTCTTTCAGTACTGGGGATTGAACCAAGGGCCTTTGCACTGTTACATCTGCATCATTTTTTAACTTTTTATTTTGAGACAAGGTCTCACTAACTTTGCTAAATTGTTGTTCTCCAGCCTCAGCCACCCAGAGTGCTGGGATTACAGATATGCAGCACCACGCCTGGCCAAGAGATTTATTAAGAGGATCATCTATGAGGGGAGCTGGGGAAGGTGCTGGAACAGGCTTTGAGAACCTTCTGACTGCAATGTAGTTCTGACCCCAATGAGGGGCAGAAGGAAGGTAGGAAAGTTAAATGGAAGACTCTTAGAGTGCATAGCAGTTCTAGGAAAATTTGGCAAAATCAACCATCAGATGAGTCGCCATCTTTCAGGAATGGGCCTGCTGTTCCCAGTCATTAGCTGTGGGTGGCCCTCAGGAAGTCTGGCCTCAGTGAGAACACAGTGATGGATTGTAGGATGTCACTGGTCAATTATGCTTCCCTGTCGGGAGATCTAAGAGGCACATTCTCATGGTCAGTGCAGAGTCTTGTCACTATCCAGATAGGAGGCAGGATGGTGACTTGGATGAAGGAGTAGATGGATGTGGGATCTATATTGAATGGATATATTTTGAAGATTAAGCTGACTCTATTTGCCAATAGATTTGGTGTGGGGTGTGAAGGAGGAAAAAGGGACAAAGATGCCTCCAAGAAGTTTTGTTCTGAATATCAGAAGAATGAGGTTGCTGTTTACTGAGAGGGGGAAGACAGTGGGAGTTTCCAAGGAGGGAAATCTGGAGTTGATTTTGGCAGTGTTTTGTTTGAGACATTGACTAGAACTCCAAATGAAGCGATAGAAGGTAGCTGAATATACAAGTCTGTGCTCAAGGGAGAGGTCCAAGCTGGGAAATCATCAACATGCATATGATGGTATTTCAAGTTATGGGATTGGTTTAGTTTGTCTAAGGAGTACATACAGACGTAGAGAAGATTGAGGCCCGATAGGGAGAAGAGGGGAATCCCCTGAAAGACTGAGGAAGGAGGAGCCAGTGGGAGACTGGAACACCATAAAGAAATAGAAGCCAAGCGAAAAGATTTTCTGGTCACGTGTGGTGGCACATACCTGTAATCACAGCTACTCAAGAGGTTGATGCAGAAGGATTGCGAGTTTGATACCAGCCTGGGCAATTTACCAAGACCCTGTCTCAAAATTTTTTTAAAGAAATTTTTTTTTTTAGAGGCTGGAGATGTAGCTCATTGGTAAAGGGCTCACCTGTTGAGAGGATTATGTGAATTAAGAGTTGTGTATGATTTTAAAAAGAATTGTAAATAATCATCAAGATACATGATATGTTCAATAAATGTTATGTATTATTGTGTAAGATATGCTACAGTTAAAGACTGATTTCACTACGCCTCAAGTCTTGTAATGGTGACAGCTAGGGAATGAGGTTTTACTGTAGATTCTTTCAGATTTCGTTTCTCTGACTAGGATCTTGTACAGAATTTGTTTATTCCTATGTTCCTTATTTCATGTTTCTTTTTTAAAATACCTTGCAACAAAAGTACTTTTAATATTCTGCATAGTTTCTTGTATTTAAAGATTTTTAAACCAGCTACCAGCTGAACCTTTTTAAAGCAAAGCATGGTTTACCTGAGACTTATTTAAATAAAGAAATAATTTCATAAAACAGTAGTTTTTATACCTTTTAGGTTCTTGATCCCTCTGAGAATCTGATGAAAGTTCTCCCCCTGAAAATCACACATGCAAACACACACATGCACACATGCACACAGCTTTGATTACAATTTGAAGAAGTTGTGGGTCCATAATACCACCCTTCAAGATGGCCATGAGGCCAGGCCTTGATTGGCTGCAAAGTCCCTATTCTCATAGTTTTATTTTCTTCTTTAGTGGGTCCACTTACCAAGATCTTAACACTTCATGAATTTTAATTCACTCACATGCTTCGAGTGTAATCAAAAAGGAGCTTCCCTGAGAGAAAACTGAATTCTAAACTCAATTCAGAGAGAGAGAGAGAGAGAGAGAGAGAGAGTTAGTTCTGCATAGCCTGGGCTCAGAAGCAGTTAATGCTGGTGCTGTTAACAACTTGAAATTCTTAATTGCTTTCTTTTTTTTTTTTGTACCAGGGATCAAACTCGGGTCCTTGTGCTTGCGAAGCAAGCGGCGGAACCACTGAGCTAAATCCCCAGCCCGAAATTATTAATTTCTGAACAAGAGGCTACACATTTTCAAATTTCATGGGGGTCTCAGAATTATATAGCCAGAAAACACACTTCCCTCAACACATACCCGCAGACACATATACATAATTTAAGTTCATTAGGGTCCTTGTAATCCTCTTGCCTCAGCCTTTCAAGTGGATGGGTCTATAGGCGCGTGCTACCATGACCGGCTTCCTAACAAGTATTCATCGTTACCTTAAATTCAAATTGATGTGAGGCTTCTGTATTTTATCTAGCAACCCTGCCATTTTCTGTTATCTAATGCCTGATACAATGGTAGTTGATAAACATATTTCAGGGCCACTCTTTCTCTTGTTACCCATAGGTGGCAGTTTGATCAGATAGTTTCATGGGAGATGCTCGGTAAATTCAAATTTAATATTGTCCTGTACAAGTTTAATACTGTTAATTCCACCTACTATTAAGCCTATTTTAAATGTATGTGTTATGAAATTTTCACAAAAGAAAGATAAATTTTAAAGGTGTTCCAAACTAAATATAATTCAGTCATTTTTCATATAACGCATCATGCAACAAATTCTAATCCACACACGGTCAAATTCTAGCAAGCTACAGTGCCCTTTAAACTTCAAAGGCTATTTTGAGATATTTTTGTAGTTTTTATGATGTTGTAAATGGTATCTTCTTTCCTTATATTTTCTAACAAACTACTTCTGCTATGTAAGATAGCTATTGATTTTTGTATGCTTATCTTTATTTTAGACTACATTGTATTGGTTCAAGTACTATTACTATAGAAAATCTCAGATTTTTTGATACATAATTAAATTAGCTGCAAATAATATTTTTTCTCTTTTTGCAAGTAGCAATAAATCTTTTTTCTACTTCAAAATTAAATACGCAGTAATTTAATATTGGTATTAAATTTACAGTATTTAATATTGGTATTAAAAACACATTGATCATCTTTAAAACTATATTTATTAATATGTAATTTTATATTCATTCAAAATATTATTGTAAAAAATTTGATGCTATAATCCAGAAATGCATCTATAACCTTATAATTGTATTTACACATGAATAATATAGAATTTAGAAATTTAGAAACAAGACCTTGAATATATGTTGCATCTCCCCACCCCCCTCCTTGTACATTATACCAAGAATTTGTAGTCTTGTCACAGAGATATATCTTCACAGAAAGCCAAAGGTAAAAATATCCTCCAATAGATCCAACCAAGTCTCTAAGTAACATTCATTATTGCAAACTATATTCTAGAGGAGAATAGTTTTAATTCATTTTGCATTTCAATGCAAAAGCCTTCTGTTTTTGATAGAAAAGTTAAGCCACTTTCTAACTCCTACCATTATTCATTATCTTTCGAGCTGTGGCAGTGTACTTAAAGCTATACCAAACACAGGACCCAGGCCCTGCCCATGTCTAATGTTGTGAAACCACCTAATAATTAGAATCTATGAATTTAAGTTTTGAAAGTAGCACCTTTAGTTCACAGATATATTAATGTGTGCTGATTTATAAGCTGTAAAATGGAATGAAAGCTTAAATATTTGTCTGAGATATAAATTTTACGCTAGGTGGCACTGTTTAGTAATAAGCTAGTTCTGTTGAATTTGACTAATGATTTCATAATATTTTGCTCTATTCCAGTACTTATTCCGCAAATAAATAAAAATGCATTCAATATTTTTATGATTATAAAAGTAATTTTGTCCTTAGTGAAAAAAATCAGAAAATACAGAAAAATATAACAGAAAAACTATCTGGAATTATATGTTTAGGTAGCTTGCAAAACTTTTTCTCTATGGTCCCCAAAGGTTTTTAAAAGGCACAAACTTTTTTTTTTGGTACCGGGGATCGAACTCAGGACCTTGCGCTTACAAGGCAGGCACAGTGCCACTAAGCTAAGTCTCCAGCCCAGGCACAAACTTTTGAGTCAATCAAATCTGGGTTCAAGTCCTGCTCTTTCAGCTTACTTGATGTATATGTCATTGAGCTTATTATTTAAAAAAATTTGACTCTTCTCCCTCCAGCTACCATCCATTGATTTCTTTAGGAGAGTTATGCTTTGGGTTTCCTTTCTATCCTCATTACTGTTCTGTACTCACCACCATCTGGGCTGTACCCTAGTCCAGAAATGCCTTTTAGGAAAGTCACTAATAACATGCATATTGCCAAATTCAGTTTACATTTCCTTGTCTCTATCTCATGCTCCTTCTCAGCAGCATGCTACCCTGAACCCCACAGGAATTGTACTTGACAGCTAATTGTTTCTTTCTTTCCAACTCCAGGTTCAATGGAGGCATAGTAGCCTGAAATTAGTGAGGATAGCTACACCACAGAAATCAGCAGATGCTGTAAATCTGGGCATTTTCCCCTGACAGCCAGTTGTTAAACATTTATTACACAGCTAGTTATAGAGATCACCACGTTTGCCTTCACAGAACACAAGTTTTTGTTTGTTTACTCGGTACACACCCTCCTGGGTTTTTCCCATCTTAGCTCCTTCACCTTCTTTGCTGACTCCTCCTTCACCCTACAGCCACATGCAGCATTCTTCAGCTCTCGGTCCTTAGCCCCTGCTCTTCCTTTTCAAACACTAGCTTCAAAGACAATCTGACTGATTTCCATGTATTTGAACACTACCATCCTGTGGATCAATTTCAGATTTGTAGCTGCAGTCCGGGAGTCTCCTCTAAGATTCAGCCACTCATTTGAACTCATACCGAATGTCTCACACACACTTCAAACTCAGTATCAAAACAGTTCCAGGTTTAATTCCACAAACCTCTCCCTTTGCTCTCCGTCACAGCACCCTCCATTTCAGTAAATGGAATACCATACACTTGGTTTATTGAAGCCAGAAACCTGAGCAACACCTGTGTACTTCCCTCTCTTTCATCCAGGTGTGATGCATCAGCAAATCTCGGCAGCTCTACCTCCAAAAATCTCTTTTGCCTCTATATTTAGTCTCCATTTCTCTTCCCATGAGGCTTTAGACTGCTACAGCTCTCAACTCAATTACTGTAACAGCCTCCAACTGGTGTCTGAACTTTGAGTCTTCCTCCCTTCCAGTTTATCCTCTGCCTACCAGCAAAAGCAAGCAGGCCCGGAGATTTAGTGCCCCCTGCCTATAAAGCGCAAAATCCTGAATTTGATCCCCAGTACCCGCCCCCCTCCAAAAGCAATCATGAAGTGTTAATGAGATCGCACCACTTCTCTGCTTAATGGCTTTAAACATCTTCCATGATGCTTACTCTAAGAACCAAATTTTAGAGTTTTTCTCTAGTCTTTGCTTATCTCTCCAACTTGAAATATGATCGCTTTATGCTTTATGTTCTGCTCAAGGCCAGGGAGGTCAATTTCCCAGTCCTTGAAAGGCCAAGCTCCCCTCCCACCTCCCATGGAAAGCCTGTGCAAACACACCTGCTCAGAAATTAGCTTTTCCTTGGTCTTGCCGTGGTTAGTTCCTTCGAGTCTTCTAATTATCAAAATATGGATGTATCATTTCCATTGTTCTTTGTTTCAGCCCCTTATTTATTTCTTGGTGGAATGAGTGAAGTGATAAATTTACTTCATAGGAATAAATAATGAAAACATATTAAAAAGTTCTTAGCATGAGGCCTTGTGCAGAAATGTGTTATATCAAGAGCACTTTTATTTTTTGCTACTATTTTCAATTTAATTTTAAAACATTCTGGAGTTTTTGAATGAAGATTCATGTCCTGAAGGGGGCAGTATTAAAAATTCAGAATATTCTCACGTCCTAGCTTCACATAGATGTAGACACATTATATTTTAATATATGTGCTGCCAAAGCAAGCACACATGTAGACATATTTAAGCAGAACATTCCTAGTTTTCTTTTTCTTTCATTTACTAAGTATGTGCCAGGAAGAGGGAAAGTTGATATTGTGCTAGGAATTGAAATTTTTATGGTGATGCCAACAGGTTAAAAGAGAAGAGCATTAATAAAGCTATAAAGGCCATAAATGCCTTTTGTTTTTCCCTGATCAAACATATATAGAAAGGTTTTGCAACTTGACTGGTCAGACTGTGATACCAATAAGACTCTGCTTCTAAGTTTTGTCATTTAGTTTGATATCAGAGAGTTCTGCACCTTTAGTCTTTATAATAAAAATGCAGCAGCTTGTTTACAGCACCAGGGAAAGTACAAGGATAGATCTGCATTCATTATTTTAAAAAAAGATGAGGGTAGCTCAGGGAGTAAATTCAATTTACTATACTAAGAAGAGTACATTCAAGTAATATAAAATTTAAGTAACATTAGTGCTAGCATGAAATTTTAATAGTAGTTAAGGAAAGACATTTATTCAGCTATGTGCTGGCTGTTTCTTATAAGAAGCGGTCCTGGTGCCCCTCACAACCACTAGCGACTGCCAGTGTGACCTTTCTGGAGCCATGAAAGATGCATGTGCAGGGCCCTCTCCTGACAGCTGCGCGCGACTTCTGCTGAAATCTTCAGCCTTCATGCTCCCTGCTTTCCTGTTCTTTTTTAGGGGATTGGAACAGAACCCTCTTGATTTGCTTGCTCCTTGATCTTTTAACCTCAAATCTTGACCTATCCAATGTGATCTTTCGAAGGCCCTGTTTTACCGTGAGGGTTACGAAACGTAGAGATGAGAGAGTGCAGAGGAGAAAAAGAAGCTCCGAGCCACTTCATTTTTTAGCACAAAAGGTTTCCTTTTCTTCTTGCCTACCACCTCCTTTTTTGGGAATTCTATTGAGTGTTCTCAAAGATCCTGGTGTCCTACAGCTTGCATCAAAACGCTCTGTCCTGGAGATGGGGTGCTGAAGACAAAAGGCTTTCGTTTTCCTTTGCATCTCAGAGTATGAGCAGTGCTTGTGTGCAGACTTAATTTCCTGGACCTGCTGCAGCCACAACTCTCTTAATCTGTGAGTGAAAAGAAAGAGGCACAGCCTCTCTTGAGGGCAGCTTGGAAGTCACAAATGGAACTTCGTTTCAGAAATTTTATTTCTAAGTATCTTTCCTAAACATGTATTTGGAAACAAGCTTACAGGGACTCACTTAAGAATAGTCAGTGTGGCATTTTTTGTAACAGTGAAATGAGAAAGAACATAAATGATCAAAAAAGAAAGATAATTAAACTGTGATACAGCATTTGTTATTGTTTGATTTCCTAATGATTGCCATTCTTTCTGGAGTAAGGTAGGATCTTAGCATTGTTTTAATTTGCATTTCTCTAGTGGCCAGAGATGTTGAAAATCTTTTCATATATTTGCTGACCATTTGTAGTTCTTCGTCTGTGAAGTATCTGTCCATTTCTCTTGCCATTTTTTGACTGGGTCTTAGGTGTTTTAATTTTTTTGAGTTCTTTGTATATTCTAGATATTAGTCCTCTTATTGAGGAGTAGCTGGCAAAAATTTTTTCCCACTCTATAGGTTGTCTCTTCATTCTATGATGGATTCTTTTGCTGTACAGAAGCATTTTAGTGTGATATAATTCCATTTGTTGATTCTTGCTGCTATTTCTTGTGCGATTGCAGTTCTGTTTAGAAAATCCCTTCCTCCAAGTGTTTCACTTACTTCATCTTCCAGAAGGTTTAAAGTTTCTGTTTTACTGTATAGATATTTGATTGATTTTGGTTTTAATTTAGTATATAGTGAGAGATAAGGGTCCAGTTTCATTGTTCTCCAAACAGATAACCAGTTTTCCCAACACCACTTGTGGAATAGGCTATTTTTCTTCCAACATATGTTTTTGGCCCCTTTGTCAAAAATCAAATATGTTGAATATATCCGGGGAGGTTTCTGTATCCTCAATTCTGTTCCATTGGTCCACATGCTATTTCTGTTCCAGTACCATACCATTTTTTATCACTGTTGATTTGTAGTATACCTTGAAGTCAGGTATTGCTATGATGCTTGCTTTGCTCTTATTACCCAAAATTACTTTTGCTATTTTGGGTCTCTTCTGGCTCCATATGAATTTTAGGCTTGTTTTCTATAGATCTATAAAGTATGCTATTGGTATTTTGATTGGGATTGCATTCAATCTGTATAACAGTTTTGGAAGTATGGCTACTTTGACAATATTTGTTCTGCCTATCCAGGAGCAGGGGACATCTTTCCATTTTCTGACATCTTCAACTTTCTTCTTCAGAGCACTGTAGTTTTCTTTGTAAAGTTCTTTCACTTCCTTGATTAGGTTAATTCCTAGCTATTTCATTTTTCTTAGAGCCACTGTGAATGGTATTGTTTTCATAATTTCCTTTTCATTCTGTTCATTGTTGGTGTATAAAAATGCTAATGATTTTTGCATGTTGATTTTGTATCCTGCTACTTTGCTGAAGTTGATTATTCTAAGAGTTTTTTTGGTGGAGTTCTTTGAGTCTTCTATGTAGAGTATCATGACATCTGCAAATGATAATTTGAGTTCTTTTTTTATATGTATTCCTTTTATTTTTTTCTCTTAGTTGCTCTGGCTAGTGCTATATTAAATAGAAGAGGTAATAGTAGACATCTTTGTCTTGTTCCTGAATTTAGGGCAAATGCTTTTAGTTTTTCTCCATTTAGTATGATTCTTGCTATTGGTTTGTCCTAAATACCTTTTATCATATTAAGGTATGATCCTTCTATTCCTGTTTTCCTCAAGGTGTTTTATCATGAAAGGGGGTTGGACTTTGTTGAAAGCCTTTTCTGCATCTATTAATATGATCATATGGTTTTTGATCTTGCTTCTGTTTATGGATTGTATTGCACTTATTGACTTATGTATGTTGAACCATCCTTGCCTCTCTGGGATGAAACATACTCGATCATGGTGTATCATCTTTTTGATAATGTGCTGCATTCTATTTGTTAATATCTTGTTGAGGATTTTTGCATCTACGTTCATTAAAGAGATTGGCCTATAGTTCTAATTTTTTGTTGGGTCCTTATCTGATTTTGGGATCACGGTGATACTGACTTCCATAAATGAGTTTGGGTGCACTCTATCCCCTTCAATTTCTTTGAAGAGCTTGAGGAGTATTGGTGATATAATATCCTTAAAGGTTTTGTAGAACTCAACAATGAGCCATCATGTCCTGGGCTTTCTTTTGGTTGGTGGATTCGTGATTATTGAGTCAATTTCATTTCTTGTTATTGGCTTGTTAAAGCATATTTATATCTTCTCAGGTTAGTTTTGGTAGTTTATATATATCTAGGAATCAGTCCATTTCTTCAAAATTTGTTAATTTGTTGGAATATAATTTTTTGAAGTAGTTACTACCTTCTGAATTTTGACAGTGTCTGTTGTAATTTCACTTTTTCATTTCTTTCTCTTTTTTTTGGTACCGGGGATCGAACTCGGGTCCTTGTGCTTGCACAGCAGGCAGCAAAACCACTGAGCTAAATCCCCACCCCTACTTTTTCATTTCTAATTGCATTGCTGCGAGTATTTTCTCTCTCTTGGTGAGTCTGGCTAGGGGCTTATCTGTTTCATTCATTCTTTTGAAGAACCAGCTTTTTGATTTATTGATTTTTTTTTTTACAGTTTTTTAGTCTCAATTTCATTGATTTCTGCTCTCTTCTTTATAATTTCCCTCCTTAATTTCAGTTTGAGGCTGGTTTGTTGTAGTTTCTCAAGTATCTTAAGATTTCTCATAAGGTTATTTATTTGGGATTGTTCTGTTCTCCTAATGTGAGCACTGATTACAATGAATTTTCCTATTGAATTTTCCTGCTTTCATAGTGTCCCAGAGGTTTCATTGAGTTGTACAGTCATTGTAATTAATTTCCAGAAAGTTTTAAATTTCTTCTTTGATTCCTTCTGTGACCCATTGGTTGTTTAGGAATATGTTGTTAATTTTCCAGGAGCCTTTGCCTTTTCTGAAATTTCTTCTGTCATTGATTTCTATTTTCATTGCATTGGGATCAGGGATACTGATAGTATGTATGGGATGATTTCAATTCTTTTATATTTATTTAAGCAGGTTTTGTGGACTACTATGTGATCTATTTTGGAAAAAGTACCATATGCTGCTGAAAAGAATGTGTACTCTGTTGTAGAGAGGTGCTATACTCTGTATATATCCATTAAGTCCATATGTTCAAGGGTGTAGTTCAGCTCTGAAATTTCTTTATTAATTTTTGTTTAGTTGATCTATCTCTTTGCAAAAGTAAGGTGTTAAAGTCCCCTACTACGATTGTGTTAATGTTTATTTGATCTTTTAATTTCAGCAGTTTTTGTTTTATGAAGATAGGTGTGCCAGTATTTGGTGCGTATATGTTTATCAATGTTATCACTTCTTGTCGGATTGTTCTCCTAACTAGTATGTAGTTACCTTCTTTGTCTCTTCTAATTAGTTTTAACTTGAAGTTTACCATGCCTAATATTAGAATTGCTACCCCTGCTTGCTTTCAGGGTTCTAGTGCATGAAATGCTGTTTTCCATCCTTTAATTTTTAGTCTATGAATCTTTTTGGATTAGATGAATTTCTAGAATAGAACAGATGGTGGGATTCTATTTTTTGATCCAATCTACCAGTCTGTGTCTTTTGATTAAAGAGTTGAGGCCATTAACATTGAGAGATATTACTGAGATATGTTTGTTATTTCCTCTCATTGTTTTCTTTATCTGTTGGTGTATTGTTTTTCTTTTCCTTATGTTTTTTGTTGCAATTTATTCATCGACCTCACTAGTTTCCTCTGTGTTTTTAGCTGTGCCTAATTCATTGTTTCTGTCAGGAATATTCTTGAGTATTTTCTCTAGAGCTGATTTAGAACTCATTTATCCTCTGAGCTGGTCTTTTTCATGGAAATACCTTATTTCTCCATCTATTTTGAAGGACGGCTTTGCTGAGTAAGTTAATCTGGATTGAAAGTATTTGTTCTTAGGACTTGAAATATTTCACTCTAAGCTCTTCTAGGCTTCAGGGTTTGTGCTGAGAAGTCTGCTGTGATTTTAATTGGTTGACCTTTATATGTGCAGTTTGTTTTTGTTTTTGTTTTTCTCTGGCTGCCTTTAAAATTCCATTGGTTTTTTTTGGTAGATATCTGTGGCTTTGGCGTCGTCACTGGGAGCAGTGGCCTAAAGGGCGGAGCCTGTTGGGCACCAAGATCCGTTGGCTGCTTGGAGCGCTACCTCGAAGGGGCTGTGTGAAGGGAGCTCATCCTGGGTGCGCCGGCCCCTGGAAACATGGCGACCTGCATCGGGGAAAAGATCGACGATTTTAAAGTTGGAAATCTGTTCGTAAAGGATCGTTTGCTGGTGTCTACAGAGCTGAGTCCATCCACACTGGTTTGGAAGTTGCAATAAAAATGATAGATAAAAAAGCCATGTACAAAACTGGAATGATACAGCGAGTGCAAAACGAGGTGAAAATACATTGCCAGTTGAAGCATCCATCTATCTTGGAGGTAAGGCACAAAATTTTGGTTTGTTTGTTTTTGAGATGAAGTTTCACTGTGTTGCCCAGTGTGACTTCAAACTTGTGATCATCTCGCTTCAGCCTTCCCAGTAGCTGGGATTACAGGTATTTGCCACCTGGCCCATCTATGAGATTCATGTTTTATAGAAGTAGCCAAGGAGACCGAATTTTTGTATATTATAATTCATTGCACCCTTTCACATTTCAACTTTATAACTACGTTGAAGATAACAATTATGTATACCTGGTCCTAGAAATGTGTCCTAATGGAGAAATGAACAGGTATCTGAAGAACAGAACGAAACCTTTCTCAGAAAATGAAGCTTGACATTTCATGCACCAGATCATCATAGGATTGTTGTATCTTCATTCTCATGGTATATTACACCGGGACCTCACACTTTCTAATCTCTTACTCGTAATATGAACATCAAGATTGCTGATTTGGGGCCGGCAACTCAGTTGCAAATGCCACACGAAAAGCACTATATATTATGTGGAACTCCTAATTACGTTTCACCAAAAATTTCAACTCAAAGTGCACAAGGACTGGAATCAGATATTTGGTCCTTGGGCAGTATATTTTACACGTTACTTATTGGGAGACCACCTTTTGACACTGATACAGTCAAGAGCACATTAAATAAAGTAGTGTTGGCAGATTATGAAATGCCAACTTTTTGTCAAGAGAGGCCAAAGACCTTATTCACCAGTTACTTTGTAGAAATCCAGCAGATCATATAAGTCTGTCTTCAATATTGGACCTTTTATGTTTTGAAATTCTTCAACAAAAAGTAGAGATTTAGGGACTGTAGAAGACTCAATTGATAGTGGACATTCCACAATTTCTACTACTGTTATATCTGTGAATTTAATAAGGATATACCTTGGTGAACTTCTCCTTTCATCATAATTGTCTGGTGTTCTATAAGTGTTGCTTACTTGTATTTAAACTCTTTCCTTGTGTTTGGGAAATTTTCTTCCATAATTTCTGTAAGCATGTTACTGAATCCATCAATGCTATCCTCTAGTTTTTCTCTAACTCCAGTGAACTTTAGATTGGTCTCATTGTCATCTGGTAGCTGCTGGATAGTCTTCTCTTGTTCCTTAATTTTCTTTTTGGCTTCTTTGAGCTCTTTATCATAATTCAC
The DNA here is from genome assembly GCF_053883595.1 of Heterocephalus glaber. Taxonomy (NCBI): domain Eukaryota; kingdom Metazoa; phylum Chordata; class Mammalia; order Rodentia; family Bathyergidae; genus Heterocephalus; species Heterocephalus glaber. The sequence goes on from NW_028258320.1 coordinate 69,469,419, forward strand.
TCTTTTTATCTCAATATCAGACACTCTCTTCACATTGATCATTTCTGCAATGTATGAATTCCATACTATTTTTTATTTGAGGCATTTCTGTCTGATATCTTTTTGAGGATTCCATATTCTTGTTGATTCTGTTTTGAACTGTTTTGGTTAGCTTTTCCAATTTTTTTTACTTCTTCCCCCCAAATTCACCATGGGCATATTGAATGTAATTGCCATGCACTTTTGGTTCATTTATTCTTTGAACTCATCTATTTTCTTCATTTCTTCTAAGAAATTTTCATAGATTTCTGCTACCTGGTATTTGTTTTCTTCTCCCTTTGTGACACCTTGGTCTGCCTCAGGAGAGTTGGGCGGGGTGGGTTCAGAGAACTTCTATTTCCTTGCTTCCCCATTCTCTTACTTACTTGTACCTGTGCTTATTTGTGCATGCATATACATGTATATACATATATATATATATATTTTTTAATTCTTTTATTGGTACATTGTAGGTATACAACACAATTACATTTCTCACTGGGAATTGTACCTTTACATAATGCATCTTGGTTCTGATTTTTATGTGTGTGTGTATATATATATATATATATATATATATTTAAAATTATATATGGCCCCCTCTTTTTTCTCCTCCCCTTTTTGGTGGGGTTACTGCGGGCTGGGGGCTGGTGAAGTGAGGAGAGTTTGTGGCTTCTATAGAGAAGTTTAGTAGGTTAGTGCCTCCTCATGAATAATTTTCAGCTTTATATGTCCAGTGCTAATATTTACCCTCCTGTTTTTACTTTAAGCAATTTCGATTTTGTCCTTATGTTTTGCTGAAAAAATTGCTTCTATTTATAACAGCATCCACAGATTCAATCTTACAGCACTTCTATATGATAGTCTTTTCAGTTATTTTCCACCTCTTGTCATTCTCCTTGTACACCAAGACAGTTCATTATTCGTGATTGCTCTCCAGTGAGGTGGGTGAGGTGAGTTGAACAGAACGAGAAGTGTGTGGATGAGTAGTGTTAGGCACTCAGGGGCAGGCTAAAAGGGGAGACTAGTGGTAGATGAGAATAAAAGATTGATGTGGGTTCTGATTCTACTGGAGTGCTTTTAGTTGAGTTGAAGGTTTAGTATTGAGGGGTTTCAGAGGATATTTTGTGGGGGCAAGGGTGGGAGATGGGAGAAAAGGGGTTCACTTTGTGTTAAGGAAAGCTTATCAGAACTTGCTTATAGGGAGGGTAGTAAGATAGGTAAGACATGGAAGAGCCAAAGCTTTAGGATGGGGAGTATTGAGGAATTATACTCGAAGATAGGAGTGACTATGAGGGAGCTAAGTATGTGAATTTAAGAAATTGAGAGGAGAAGCTTTTTTTGTTATTTGTTTTGGTACTGGGGATTGAACTCAGGACCTTGCACTTGCAAGCTAGGTGGCAGCACCACTGAGCTAAATCCCTGGCCTTAGAGAGGAGGAGTTTTTACAAATTTGGAAAAAATAAAGAAATATGTTAATAATATTGTCATAAGGGTTTGAGAAGAGGAAACTAGATGAAGCATTGAAGCTATTAAATCAGAGCCAATGTACAAATATATGAATAACAACCTGATAAACACATGAAATCATAAAAGAACATAACAACCCCATGTTACTAAATAACTCAAGAAACATACAAAAACTTAAACCAATAAGATGTCCAATGAGAACAAAGATTAAATACTCCAGTGAGACATTGTATATTTGATTTCCAAGTAGCCTCTTTGCCAGATAGTCACCCCAGAAATCCCTCTGATCCCTCCACTGCAACACTGGCGTTAACTCACACTCAGGACCTCTTTCTGCCAGGTTGCAGGCATTCTTGCAGAGTCTGATTAAGTCCAAGTGCTTGGGTTAGGAACTCTTGCTGTCCCTCTCCCTGAGTGTGATGGTGGGTTTGGCAGACAAGTTCACTGGCACTCAACTGTCCACTGAGTCAGGATTATTCCTATGGAATCAATTCCACTACAGCAGAAACAGGCTAATCTATTGCAGTGGAATCTATCAGGGCTAGTTGAGAAATAATATGCTATAACACCTGTTTTGAGTCCCCCTTTAGCCTAGAGAAGAAATCCACAGCTATAGTGTAAGTGTTATAACAACCCAAGTCTTGACCTACAGATAACGTGCACTAAATACGGTGGCTGTGTCTCCCCTGCTGGTGAAAAACAGCATTCAGCAGTAATTTTGCAGAATCAGTTATCTAAATCCCAGGACATTGGGAGACCTAAGTAATGCCAGAGCGGGGAAGAGAAGAGAAAAAGAAAAAAAGGAAAAAAAATTAAGTCCTCTGCTCTGTAGTATAAGAAGGAGGGAATAAGCGGGCAGCAAAGGGTCCTATTGATAGTAAAGACATGTTGTAATATATATATTTATTTATTTATGCCTTAAATTCTTTCATTGGTGCATTTTAGGTATACAATACGTTTACATTTATCATTGGGTGTTTGTACCTGTACCTGATGTATCTTGGTTCTTATTTTTTCCCCATTCCCTGTGCACCCTTCACCCCCTCCACCCATCCCTATTTACATAGACTTTGTTTCCATTTTTTTATTGTTTTCTCATATTTTTTCCTTTCCATTCTTTCCTTTCCCCATCTCCTCCCACCACTCTTACTCCTTTGGACCTTTTCCTATTTCAAAGTATCAATTATTAGTTATTAATCCTTTTAATCCTTATTTATACTCTCAGTTTCTCAGTTGTTGTAATATATTTAGATAACAGGGAAAACTGTTTATAAAATTGGTAGTGGGAAATGGGGATGGAAAAACAATCTATGATTGATATAAATATTAGAGAAAAAGTTTAAGAGAGACAATTGAAAAGTGGAGAGGAGAGAAAAATAAAACTGAGAATGAATAAAACTCAAGAGGAAGAGGTCAGGTGAAGAGACATGGGTAAAAGTAGGAAGGGATATAAATGAACAGGGGAGAATTCCCTTACCCTTTATAAACTATATTGGGAGACAGGAAAAAAGGAAGAGTAGGCAAAACACACATATACAGATATGCTCATAAAAGAAAAAAGTACAAAATAATGGGATTAAAATGTGGAAAAAATGCAAAGAAGGAGGAAAACAACTAAGTAAAAACCAAGAAAAAGTGTAAAAAGAATTTACAAAAGTACAACAGAAATAAGAAATGAAGAAAATAATACAATCAAGTGAAGAATAGTAAGAGAAAAATGTCTATCATTTTGGACACGTGGCTCCTTTCCTCAGGAGTGTGTTCAGGAGCAGAGCTCAGGGCGGGATGTATTTTTGCTCATGCGCAACCTGTGGCAGTCTGCACAGTGCTGGGCACAGAGATCTATGAACAGTGGGAGTGAGGCACCAGTGTGAACACCCTGTCCTGTGCAGCTCAGGCTGAAAGTGGCTTCTGAGTGCAGGAGCCAAGTCTGTATCCCTGGACCCTGCCTCTCGGTGGAACACCCCCAGTCTGCTCTCCAACTGCAGTCTCCTGTGACTGTCCTTCCCTCATCCACTCTGGGAACTTGGCAGTGTGGAGCAGCCAAGGAACTGTTCTGGGACCCAGGTTCCAACACACAATCCATTTGCACAATGGCTTCCCTGACAGCTTCCGCTCTGCATGACTTTGTCCTTGGCCACTCGTCCTGCAATCACTCACCAACTGTTGACTCTGGAGGGCCACTCAGGAAGTAGTGTCTCCTGTTCTCACTACTGTCTCCCACAGCCAAAATAAAGCTTTTCTCTTTATAAATTGATTGTCTTATATATTTGTTATACTCAAAAAAAGCTGACTAATACACCATCAAACAAATAGTCGTAATTATTTCTGGGAAAGTTGGAGTTGAGTGGAAGTGTTACCAATTGACTGAGAGTTCTTTTGCACAATTTAAGGAGAAATCATTAATTGGCAAAGTGCAGCTCTTTTAACATTAACATCTCTGAGCTTTGAATGTCAATGGCTGTCAGCACTTAGGGTTAGCAGCCCTTCTCATCATGGGGGTTCAGCAGCTACTAGTGGCCCTTGGGACCTCTTCCAGTGACCAGAGATGGCAGCTTCTGGTCACCCTCCATTGTTCTCTATCATTCTCTGCCAGATGCCTTTAGTGTTATTCAGTTGCTGACTGCCTTCAGTGCCAGTGGCCTTTGGTATTACCAGCTCAGCCTACTCTATTTGAGATAGAAATCATGAATAGGCAAAAACATACCATCCAAAAGGTATATTAGGGTATATTAGGGCTTATGCTGCAGCATAAGGGGGAACATTGCACAAACTGACCTGATAAGGGTTTTGAAAGATCATTTATTTAGAAGAAAATGTGGGCCCATGTATGCACAGTGTCCTACTAGCTAACTGTGTATAACTGTATCTTAATCATAGGTAGGGGGGAGGCTCCTTACAGGCTGCGAGGTGAAGGCATCTGAGATTAACCTATGACCAAGCTTGCTGCAGCCAATGTAAAAGTTTCCTGAGGCATTTGCGGTGACTGTGTCTACACTCAAGATGGTTATGGCCATCAAAGATGGAAGAAAAGTGAAATATATTTTTAAAAGTATCTCTTGGAGAGTGCCCAGTCCTCCTCTTCTATCTCAGAAGGTGGATTCAAGTTTTCTGTTTCTAAATGTTTTCCAGTGTGAATGTACTGATATACAATGTATGGAGTTAAAATTGTAAGAAAAAAGGTCAAGGAGTGCAAGGAGCCATGCAGCATAGCACAATGGTTAACTGCAGGGACCCAGAGGTTTGTCTGGATGCAGAAAGCCTGCATCCAAGATGCAGCTTGCCACTTGTTTAACCTCTCTCCTCTTTGGTTTCCTCCTCTATTACTGGAGAATAACAGTAGTATCTATCTCAACAGTTGGCTGTAAATACAAAATAAGATGACATGTGATGATATGCTTAAAGTACCTGGCACCTAGTAGGGGTTATGGAATGTTAGCTAGCATTGTTAAGGAGAGAATTAATTATTGGTAACTGCACTTTGGTCAGAGAATGGTTGCTTTCTTCATATTCTGGCGTTGATGAGATCTTAGAAAATATACTTTAAAAAAAATCAATGTCAAATAGCCCTGGAGATGCAACTTCTAATGGTCCTGATATTATTGAATACATCCTGGAATAAAATGTGGCACAACATACTGGAGAGAGCACAGTTCAACCAACATTAATACCGGACACTTCAGGTACTGTAGACTAATGAGGCAAGGTTTTTACCTTTAAGGGGAACATCTAGTATGATGGGGTTTAGTAGAGGAATCAAATCAGTAGACAGGTAATTTCAATACAATGCAATGCTCAGATAGGATTATAGGAAACAATAAATGGAGTTAGAGAAGGAAGGAATAGTTGGGAACAAGGAAAATTTTCAGTAGAGTCGAGAACTCTGGAAGAATGAGGAAGAGTTAGCTTGAAAATAAGGAAGAAAATGGCACTCCAGTTAGAGGAAATATCAATTTATTAGGGGACTATAAATATTTTGGTATTGTTGAAATGTAGAATGTATGTTTTCACAAATATGTGCATGTTGAGGTGGCAAATGGGAGGGTGAAAAGGGATAATAGAGGTAAGGGATAACACATTTGAGGAGGCAGTGACCAATTGTGATCTTAATTTCCTACTATCAAGATAGTAGGAAGCGTAGAAAGCAAGATTGCAATAGAAAGAGTACTGAAGACAATTTGCCTAATTGAGCAGATGTCTTTATTCAAGAATGTCAAATTTGACAAATAACATTTTGAAAAAATATTACAGGCTATTTTCTGACTCCTGCTTCTAGGTAGAGTACAGTAAGTCACGGCAGGCCAGTGTTCTTGGTACAAGGAGAGGGGAAGGGAGAAGTCACAGAAATTGTAGTAGAAAATGCACCAGAGAGCTGTTTCTAACATGTTTATAATTGGAGGGGGACAAGGATGGAGAATGAGACAGAAGAAATGTGCAAAGGTAAATGTGCAAAGAAATGTGCAAACTTAAAGATAAAAAAGAAATGGTAAAGATAAAAAAATGAGAAAATTACTCATAGGCATATCATAGCCAAACTGATGAAAACCAAAGATTTTTTTTTAATCTTAAAAAAAGGAGGGAGAAAAGATAATTTACCTTCGAAGAAACAACAATGTGACTAACTGCAATCTGCATAAGAACCATGAGCCAGGCGCGATGTTGCACGTCTGTAATCCCAGCACTCTGGGACACTGAAGCAGGAGGGTCATAAGTTGGAGCCCAGCCTGGGTATCTTAGCAACTCGGTGAGATCTCACCTCCAAATATAGTTCAGTGGAAAAGTCCTGTGTTCAATCTCCAGTACTGCAAAAGCAAGCAAATGAAATCCAAAAAATCCCCCCAGGAACCAAGAAAAAAAGGTAATGGAATGAAATTTTTAAACTGCTGGAAAAAAGTCACCAGTGATTTTTCCTACTCCCAAAATGGATTTGTTGTCTACCATTTAATCTTGTGACCATTTGTTGATCCTTTGGAACATTCTTTAATACCCTGAGGCACTTACTTCGTGCCATCTCCATATTAAAGGTTTAACATTCTTAGTCAAAAAGTCCAGAATCTGTAATATTTTGAGAACTAACATGATACTACATGTGTTGGGTTGCAGCTAAAATGCAGGTGCACTAAGAATACTGTATAAGATTACTTTGGGGCCATGAGTATAAGTTGTATATGAAACATGAATTTTTTATTGTTTAGAGCTGGATCTCATCCACAAGATCTCATTGTACATATGCAAATATTCCAAAATCTGAAAAAAATTTCAAAATCCAAAACACTTCTGGCCCCGAGCATTTGGAGTACGAGATACTTCTGTGTTTCCCTATTTAATATGCAGAATTGGCCACTGGTTTGTTATTGGTCATCTGGCCATTGGTTTGGCTTTTATCAGGTTGAGATAAGGTCCTTTCATGTCTATTTTCTTCAGGGTTTTAAAAATTTTTATCATGAATGAATGTTGGATTTTGTCATTTTTTCTATTGAGATAATCATGTGACTCTTGTTTTTGCTTCTGTTTATGTATTATAATTAATTTATTGATTTGTATATGTTGAACCATGTTTGCATTCCTGGGATAAAACCTACTTGGTATGGTGTATAACTTTTTTGATGATTTGTTGCATTCTTTTTGCCAGTATCTTGTTGAGGATTTTTACATTTTTGTTCATTGAAGAAATTGGCCTGTAATTTCTTTTTTAGTTGGGTCCTTGTCTGGTTTTAGAATCAAGGTAATGGGAGCTTCCAGGAATAAGTATGGAGTCCCATTCAATTTCAGTAAAGAGTTTGAGGATAATTGGCATTATATCCTCACTGAAGGTCTTGTAGAATTGAGTGGTGATTCCATCAGGTCCCAGGCTTTTCTTAGTTGATAGATTTTCTAATATTGGTTCAATTTTATTGCTTATTATTGGATTGATGAGTGTTTTTAATGTCTTCTTGGTTCAGTTTTGCTAATTCATGTGTGTCTAGGCATATGTCCATTTCTTTAAGATTCTCCAATTTATTGGAGTACAATTTTTTTTTTTTAGTACTGGGGATCGAACTTGGGTCCTTACGCTTGCGCAGCAGGTGGCAAAACCACTGAGCTAAATCCCTGGGCCTGGAGTACAATTCTTTTTTTTATAGTATTACTAATGATCTTCTGGATTTGAGTGGTGTCTGTTGTGATTTCGTCTGTGTCATTTCTAGTTGGAGTGATGTGTGTCTTCACTTTCCTTCTTTGGTAAGTTTAGCTAACGATTTTCTGTTTTGTTTATTTTTTCCAGCTATTCAATTCATTGATACTTTATCTTGCATTTATTTATTTATTTATTTATTTATTTATTTATTTATTTATCTTTGTACCAGAGATCGAACTCAGGACCTTGCGCTTGCAAGGCAGGCACAGTGCCACTGAGCAAAATCCCCAGCCCTTATCTTGCTCTTTAAATCTCAATTTCCTGTCTGATCTGTTTGATTTTCTTCCTTGTATGAGATTTGGATTTGGACTGTTCTTGTTTTCCTATGGTCCCTGGGAGGTATATCATTCGGTTATTTATTTGAGCTCACTCTTTCTAAGGAGCATTTACAGCAATAAATTTCCCTCTTGGGACTGCTTTCATTGTTCTCCACTAGTTCTGATATGTTGTAATGGCATTGTCTTTTGATTCTAGGAATTGTTTAATTTCTTCCTTTAGTTCTTCTGTGACCTATTGAGTGTGTAGGAGTATGTTATTTAATGTAAAAACAAACAATGTGTTTGTAAAATTTGGGGGTTTTTTTGCAGTTGATTTCTAGTTTTAATGTGCTATGATCCTCAGAGTATTCATGGGATGATTTGATTATTTTTTGTTTATTTAAACAGGTTTTATGGGCTAGCATGTGGTCTGTCCTGAAAAAGTCCCATGTGCTGCTAAGAAGAATGTGTATTCTGTTGTAGGAGACTAGAAAACCGTAGATATCTATTATGTCCATTTATTTGAAAGTATGGTTAAATTTTGATACTTCTTTGTTTTTGTTTTGTTTTTGTACCAGGGATTGAACTTGGGACTTTCCGTTTGCGAGGCCGGCGACGGAACCACTGAGCTAAATCCCTGGCACTCTTTGTTAATTTTTTTACTAATCTATTTGTGAAAGTTGGGTATGAAAGTTGGCTATGATGATGTTGGTGTTTATTTAATATTTTATATTTAGTAGTTTTTGTTTTATGAAGTTGGGTGCCCAGATATTCAGTGCATATGTATTTGTAATTGTTAATCTTTTCCTGTTGAATTGTTCCTTTTCCTATTATGTAGTCTCTTTCATTGCCTTTTCTGGTTGGTTTTCGCTTGTTTATTTGGAGAATAAAATTGCTACCCCTGCTTGCTTTCTAGGTCTTGGTGCATGGAATATTGTTTTCCATCCTTTGATTTTTAGCCTACGAATTTCTTTTGGATTAGATGAGTCTCTTGAATACCACAAACTGTTTCATTTTGTCTTTTGATCCAGACTGCCAATTCGTGTCTTTTAATTGAGGAGTTGAGGCCGTTTACTTTGTTTTACTGAATGGCATCGACTTCTTTATGTCATTGCATTTTCTGTTGTTGATTCCTTTATTTTTCCTTTTTTTTTTAAACTACTCTTATCCTTGATGTATTTATTATATCCAACTTTCTGGCTTTGTTTCTGTGTAGGATATTCTTGAGTAATTCTGGTGTGCTGGTTTGGTGTTCATGTATCTACTAAACGTGTTCTTTGTCATGGAATGTCCTTACTTCTCCATAAAAGTTTTAATAATTGCTTTAAAATACTTCATTTTTTAATTGCATCCAATTTAAGCCAAATACTTTAATATCCATTGTTATTTTTTCATCTTTTTTTTTTAGTTTCTTAGTACATGTGTGTAGTACATAACGTTCACACTCCTTGTGGGAAATTGGTACATGTACATAACATATTGTAATTATTTTTTTACCCCATTTCACTTCTGTCCCTCACCTCTCCACCCATTGGTTGATCAATGCCCTTCCTTTTATTTTTTGGTATATGTTTGCAGTACATATGTTTACATTCCTTATATTGAGTTAGTACATGTACGTAACAATCCCAGTTCCTTCTTCATCCCCTATCCTTTCCCTCCTTCTCCTCTCCCACTGTCTCTTGATCCCTTTTCCTTTTGAGAATAATCTATCTTCTTACTTCCTATTATGTGTCTTTTATTTTGCTCTTCATTTTTACTCTGGGTTTCTCATATAAGAGAAACGATGTGATATTTAAACTTGTGAGCTTGTGTGTTTGATTAATGTTACTTAATATTATGGTCATAAGGTATATTAATTTCCCAACAACGGACTCAAGTTTATCTTTTTTATGACAGAGTAGTATTCCATGATATCTAAGTACCATATTGTCTTTATCCTTTCATCTGCCGATGGACATATGAGGCACTTCCAAGATTTAGCTAGCTAGTATGAATTGTGTTGCTATAAACATGAGTATGCATGTATCTCTGTAATATGATGTTTTTAACTCTTTTGGAAAGATGTCTAGAAAGGGAATAGCTGGGTCAAATGGAATCTCTGGTTTTAGATTTTTGAGGAATCTCCATACTAATTTCCATACTGGTTGTATTCGTTCATGTTCCCACCAACAGTATAGTGGGGTTCCTTTTTCCCTGCAGCTTCTCCAGCATTTCTTATTATTTGATTTCTTGATAATGACCATTCTTTCTGATCAGTATTGTTTCAATTTGCATTTCTCTAATGGCCAGTGATGTTGAGCATTTCTTCATGTATTTATTGGCCATTTGTATTTCTTCTTCTGTGAGTTAGCTGTTAATTTTGCTTGTCCATTTTTTGATTGAGTCTTTTGTTTTGGGGGGCATCTAATTTTTGGAGTTCTTTATATATTCTTTTTTTTTTTTTTTTGTATCGGGGATCGAACTTGGGTCCTTGCACTTGTGCAGCAGGCGGCAAAACCACTGAGCTAAATCCCCAGCCCTCTTTATATATTCTTGATATGAGTCCTCTGTCTGAGGAATTGCTGGTAATTTTTTCCCCATCCTGTAGGTTGTCTTTTCACTCTGTCAGGATTTTTTTTTTGGCTGTGCAGAAGCTTTTAAATGTAATATGATCCAATTTGTTGATTCTCAAAACTATTTGTTGTGTAACTGAGGTTCTGTTCAGAAAGTCCTTGTCTATGCCTATGACTTCGAGAGTTTTACCTATCTTGTTTTACAGCAGGTTAAGTGTTTCTGGTTTAACATTTAGTTCTTTGATCCATTTGATTTTAGTTTAGTCCACGGGGAGATGTGGGTGTAGATTCAGTCTTCTGCATGTGCCTAGCCAGCTTTCCCAACTACATTTATTAAGGAGGCTATCTTTTCTCCAGTGTGTTTTTGACCCCTTTGTCAAAGATCAAATAGCTGTGTTTACTTAGAGTTTTTTCTGGATGCTCAAGTCTGTTCCATTTGTCTTCATGTCTGTTTTTGTGACAGTATGATGCTGTTTTTATAAATGTAGCTTTGTAATATAACTTGCAGTTTGGGATTGTGATGCCTCCCGCTTTGATCTTTTTTTTTTTGGTACCGGGGATCAAACTCGGGACCTTGCGCTTGCGAGGCAGGCTGCGGAACCACTGAGCTAAATCCCCGGCCCCCACTTTGCTCTTTTTACCCAGGATTGCTTTTGCTATTCTGAGTTTCTTCTTGTATTTGTTTGTTTGTTTGTTTGAGACACTGTCTTGCTATGTAGTTCAGGCTGGCCTTGAACTCACTATGTAGCCTAGGCTGGCCTTGAACTTGTGGTAGTCCTCCTACTTTGGGCTCCTAAGTGATGAGATTACAGGCATCCACTGCCATGCCCAGCCTCTGGGTGTCTTCTGGCTCTATATCCATTTTAGGATTGTTTTCTCCAGTTCTGTGAAGAACTGTGAGTGTATCATTGTTTGGTACGTGCATGTTAATAATTTTTACCTCTTCCTGTTAGATTGTTCCCTTAACCAGTATGTAGTGGCCTTCTTTGCCTCTTTTGCTCAGTTTTGGCTTGAAGTCCACTTTGTCTGAATATAAGTTATCTATACCTATTTTCTTTTAGGTTCCTGTTGCATAGCATATTGTTTTCCATCCTTTGATTTTTAGTCTATGAGTTTCTTTTTGTGTTAGTGTGTTTCTTGTAAGTAGGATACTATTGAACTTTGTTTCTTAATCCATTCTGCCAGTCTGTGTCTTTTGACAGGGGAATTAAGACCCTTTCCATTGAGAATGTTTCCTGGTAGATATTGACTAATTATTCCTGGCCTTACCTTATTTTTCTGTTTCATTCTCTATCTTTCTCTTCTACCTAAGTGTTTACCCTACCTGGTATACTCATTCTATTAGACTTTTTGTCACCTTTAGCTTCATTGTGTACTTTCTAGGGTATCCTTGAGAATTTTTTGTAGCACTGGTTTGGTGGTCATGAATTTCTTTCAGGGCTCTTTATCATGAAAGTTATCTTATTTCTCCATCAATTTTGTAAGAGTTTTGCAGGATATGTCAGCCTGGATTGGAAATTGTTTTTTTGTTTGTTTGGGTTTTTTTTAGGGCTTGAAGCACTTCACTCCAAGCTCTCTTGGCCTTTTAAGATTTGTGTTGATACGTCTGCTGTAGTTTTAGTGGGTTTTTCCTAAGTGATTTGTTGCCTTTTTCTAACTGCTTTTAAGATTATGTTTTTGTGTTTCCTTTGGGGAATTCTGACTACAATGTGTCATGGGGAGATTGTTTTCTCATCATGGTTATTTGGGGCTGTAGATGCCTCATTTATCTGTATGTTAAAGTCTTTCACCTGATTTGGAAAGTTTCTACCTATTATTTTTATAAACAGGTTTTTTATGGCATTTGTGCTATCTTCTGATTTTTCACTGATTCCAATCAGTTTTAGATTAGTCTCCCTTGAATCATTTAGGAGCTGTTGGATCCATTTCTTATGTTCTCTTGTTTTTAAGGTATCTCTCATTAATTTGTCAGACAACAGCCCTGTCTTCTAATTCTGAGGCTCTCTCCTCACATTGGGCAATTCTGCTCCCCATACTTTCAATAAAAGTTTTAACCTTCTGAATTTTTATTTATTTAGAGTTCATTTATGGACTTTCTTCCTTTTGTATGCTGGTCAAACATGTTTTGCATTATTTTGCTTAGCTCTTCTTTTTATTAATGTCATCTTTAGAGTTGAAGATTTTGTTTAATTGGGCCAATATCTTATTACTTATATCTTCTGTGGCCCTGCCAGTTACCTTACTCAACTGTTTGGTTATTTCTCCGATACTGGTTTGGATAATTTGGGTGTGAGGCTTTTGGTTCCCTCCCCTTGGATACGCCCTGGCTCAGCTTTGGGTGAGTTGGGAATTTTGCGTGGCATTTTGTTGGCTTGTCTTCTTATGTTTCTAATTTTGTTTATTTGTTTTTTTGTCTTGTTGAGCCTCGGAGGTTTGTCGTAGTGGAAAGTTGTGTTCCTAGTAGAAAGACGTCTTTAGTTAACATGTACTTTTCAGTAGTGCTACTGGCTTTTGCCTCTTTCCCAAGATCCAGCACTTTCATTTACTTGAGATGGGAGGCTGCAGCTTGTTTGGCCCAGTACCCAGTTCTCAGAGAATGTGCCATGGTATTGATGATGAGCCCTGGGCAAAGTAGATATTGGCATCTAATAGAAAACCAATTAAGCTGGGCATGGTGGTGCATGCCTGCAATCCTAGCATTCTGGAGGCTGAGGCAGGAGGATCTCCATGAGTTTGAGACCAGCCTGAGCTACACAGTGAATTCAAGGCCAGCCTAGACTACCTAGTGAGACCTCATCTAAAAAAGATAAGAAAATTAATAGCACCAGCTGTGACACCTTAGCTATAGTAATATCAACATCAATTATAGCATTAAATATAAATAATATTGACAAACCCTAAGGACCAATAAATACTGTCCTTGTACATGGAAAAGAGATCTATAACTATAATACAAACATGAAGACAAACCAAATATTGACCTACAGTAAATATCTACTGAGTGGAATAACTTTACCTTTACTAATAATAACACAATATTCAACAGCAATAGTGTAAGGTTATTTATTTATCTAGAGGTCCATAAAGCTTAGCAGTTATACTTGTAAAAGTGGAGGAGGTAGAGAACCAGAGAATAAAAGAAAAAGTAAAATTTATAAGATTAATTGATGAGTTATGAGAAAGAGAGAAAAGTATTATGGAGGACCTATTAAGGAATAAGAGGAAATTAATAGTAATAAAGAACCATCACTGAAAAGAATGAGCAAGAAAAAGAAGAAAAAAGATAAACAGCAAAAATAGATAAAAGAAAGGAGAAAAAAGTTGGAGGGGAAAGAGATAAAAGGAAAAAAGAAATTAAAAGAAGAGAAAAAAGAAAGTGGGAGAAAACTCCCTAACCCTGAAAAATCCCAATGAAACAATGAGAAAAATAATACAAATTAGGAAAATTTTAAAAAAAGATTGAATAAAGAAAAAAATTCCTGTGTTATTGAACAAGCGGTTTCTTTCCACAGTCTGCACTCTTGGAATCCAGCCAGACCTGGTTTTCTATGCTTAGCCTTAGGGCATGTAGGCCTCCTTTCAGGAGACCTCTCTGTTCATCTCCCCCAAACTTTGGGTACTGTTCAAGCCGAGGCAAGTCCTTGCTGCCCTTGGTAGATGGGGAGCATGGTCAGCCCTCTCTTCTCTGCTGAATGTAGGCCATAGGTCTGGGGCTCAAGTGGGCTGTTGGACTTAATGTCAGCGTTGTGGGATCTCCTTGCTCCCTACTCTGCTGGGTGTTGACTTCCCCCAGAGTGGGCTGGTCGGTCGTTAGTCTTTGCCCCTGCTGCCCGATGCTGTGCCCCCCTGGGGCGGTACACTGCTCCTCCCTGGTGGAGCTGCTCTCTCACATGGGGTGACCCTGCTCCTCCGTTGAAAGTCTGCTTTCCCAAGTAAGGGGCCACTACTCTGTGCCAGCTCTCTCATATGGTGGATGCCCCACTCTGGGCCTGCTCTTTCACAAGAGAGGTGTGCTGCTACCTTCTCCATCAGTTTTGAAGGATAGCTTTGGAGGATAGATTGTTCTGGGTTGGAAGTTGTTCCCCACCTTTTTTTTTTTGGCTTGAAACACTTCACTGGAATTTCTCCTGGTCTTTATAGTTTATGTTGAAAAGTCTGCTGCAATCTTAATGGCTTTAGCTTTATAATTGATTTTTAAAAATACTTTGTTAAGAGAAGACATTGATTCATCCCATAAAATTTTTTTTGGTTAGTTTTGTTTGAATCATTTAAGCACAATTTTGTTAAAGTTAGCCCAACTGGACCATGCATGGTACCATTCAAGTTAATGTGCTGGTCTATTCTTATTTTTTTTTTGTACATATACAGTACTTCATATACATATATGTATGTATATATATAGTTTTATATATACATACATATATGTATTTCATGCAAGGTAGAGAAGAAACAAGGGAAGACATGAAGATAGGTAAAACAAGGAAAAGCAAAGAGAATAGAGAGGAAACTAAGTTAAAAGGAGAAAAGAGCAGAAAGACTGAAAGCAGAATAAAGGAGAAAAATTTAAAAAACTAACAAAAGTAAGAAAAAGAAAAAAATAATATTGATATGGAGGCAAGGAAGGAAGAAAAGAGAAAAACAAAGAAAGAAAAAACCATGAGAGCTCAGAACAGATACACAAGCAAGAAAACGCATAAAAACAACGCACGCGGCTACTGTACCCTGGAGCCCGCCAGAGCTCCAGGCAGTGCATTCCTGCTGTCCTCATAGCTCACTTCCGGGCAGCCACGCCTAGGTCGCCCCACTTTCTGAGTCTGCCTGGGAGATTCTCTGTATCTACTTCCTGGCCACAAGTCACACGTTAGGCAAGCTTAACTGCAGACCTCTGTCTCTGTTCTAAGATCCACCCACCTAAATCAACTTGGGAAGAGGGAGATGTGAAATAGTTTGTCTAACACCGAGCTTTCCCCCCACTTCTACCGGTGACCTATGGCTCCCGCTGCCCTTGCTGCTGGGCAAATCCCAGGCTGTCTCCATGTGCTCCCTCCAGGGCCTTTCTTCCTAGGGTATCTCCAGAAGTTCTCTGGCCCTGCTGACTCTCTCTGGTCCTCTGTGCCCAGATCCCAGACCGTCCCTGACTCAAGAGCCTCACTTTCTAACCGGGGTACCCGGAGGGTTTCCTTTCCCTGAGCGGATGGTGGGTGTTTAGGATTTTCTGGTGACTCAGATCTTTCTGATCTTTGGGGAAACAACAGGGAAGGGCCCACTCTGGATGATTCTGTTCAGGCTCCCTCCTTCCCCCGAATCTCCAGGGATGTGATCCTTGGGTCCCTGGGCCCACCCCGTTAGTGGAATTCAGCCGAGGGTGGGTGAGGTGGGGTGGGGGGAGTTCCCTTGTCAAAGCGGGGTGGTGGGTGAGTAGGGTACCTCCAGAACACAGTATTCCGGGGTTTGGGAGGATGAGGGTGGGAGGGACAGCCCATTTCTGTGTTGCTATCTCTCTTCTTCTCCCATTGCCATTCATGGCTTTCCTGGGGCCCTATCCACTGTTTACTGGAAGCTGGGTTTCCACTTCCAGATAGGAGGCAAGATATGTAGGAGCCTATCCTGGAGTCTGGCCTTCGGCAGACTGGCCCCTTCCCTCAGGGTGTTAGAACTGCTCCCTGGGTGAAGGGGACAGGCCCACTTCCCCTTTTCAGTAACCCAGATATTTGATTTGAGCTAGAGGCTCATCTTCAGATTGATTTTTCCGATTCTGGGTGTGATTGCCTCCTCTGTTTCAGAACACCTGTGTCTTCTGGTGACTCCTCAAGTGTCTCCAATGCACCGGCTTCTCTTATCAGCCGTGTTAAAAATCCTAGATTTTATTTCTGCGTATTCACTGATCTTTTCTTCTGGAGCATATAATTTTCTATTCATTCCATTTGGTGAAATTTTTATTTGTGACATTTTCATTTCATGAAACTAATTTGGTTAATTTGTTCTTTAATCTTGTTTCTTTTCTTATTAGAATCCTTTTTTTGTTGTTATTTTTGGGGGGGTTGTATTAAATGCTTTTATTGGTACATTGTAGGTATACAACACAATTACATTTCTCATTGGGAATTGTACCTTTACGGAATGGATCTTGGTTCTTATTTTTTCCCATTCCTAGCCCTCCCTTCACGCCCTCCACCCTTCCCTATTTACAAAGACTTTATTTCCATTTTTTCCATTTCTCATCACTTTTCCTTTCCCTTCTTTCCTTTCCCCTGCCCCTCCCACTACCCCTACCCCTTTGGACATTTTCTTCCTATTTTGCAATATCAATTATTCATTCTAATCATTGGTACATTTTAGGTATACAATATAATGACATTCATCATTGGAAATTTGCACCTTTGCATAGTCTCTCTTGGTTCTTATTTTTCACCCTTGCCCAGCCCTCCCTTCAACCCCTCCAGTCCTCTCTATTTACAAAGATTTTGTTCCTATTTTTCCATTTTCTCATATTAATCCCATTCCCTTCTATCCTTTCCCCTAGCCCTCCCACTTCCTTCCCCTTTGCCCCTTTTCTTCTTATTTCACATGACCTATTATACATTTAGTCCTTATTTACACTTTCAGTTTCTCACACCAGAGAAACTATTCGGTATTTACACATGTGTGTCCTATTTATTTCACTTAAGAGTATTGCCTCAATGTGCATCCACTTAGCTATAAATGTCTCTAATTTCTCATTTTTTATGGCTGAGTAGTACTCCATTTTATAAAAAAACCACATTTTCTTTATCCAGTCTCCAGTTGATGGGGATTTGGGCTGTTTCCAAGTTTTAGCTATTACAAACTGTGCTGCTATGAACATGGGCACACATATATCACTGTGGTATGATTCTTTTAATTCTTTGGGGAAGATCCCCAGTAGTGGAATAGTGGGGTCAAATAGGACTTCCAGTCTTAGTTCTTTGAGGTATCTCCATACTGATTTCCACAGTGGTTGCACCAGTCTACACTGCCACCAGCAGTGGAGCAGGGTTCCTCTTTCCCCACAGCCCCACCAGCATTTGTTATTGGTTGATTTCATGATAGCAGCTATTCTTTCTGGAGTGAAGTGGAATCTCAGTGTTGTTTTCATTTGCATCTCTCGAATGACCAGTGATGTTGAACATTTTTTCATGTATTTATTTGCTATTTCTACTTCTTTGTGTGAGAAATGTCTGTTCATTTCAGATGCCCATTTTCGGATTGGGTCTTTAAATTTGGGAGGTCTGATCTTTTTAAATTCTTTATAGATTCAAGATAGTAGACCTTTGTCTGAGGAAGAGCAGGTGAAGATGTTTTCCCACATTGTGGGTTGTCTCTTCACACTGCTGGTGGTTTCTCTTGCTGTGCAGAAGTCTTTTAATAAGAAGAGATCCCACCTGTTGATTGTTTGTGCTAGTTCACGGGCAACTGAGGTTTTGTTCATAAAATCTTTTCCTACACCGATGTCTTCAAGGGTTCTACCTAACCTCTGTTCCAACTGGTTCAGAGTTTCTATTTTAATGTTTAGATCTTTAATCCATTTTGATTTTAGTTTAGTGCATGGTGAGAGATATAGGTCTAGTTTTAATCTTTGTCAAGTTGAAGCCCAATTTATCCAGCACCATTTATTAAAGAGGCTATCTTTCCTCCAGTGAGGGTGTTTGGCTCCTTTATTGAAGATGAGATGGCTGAGTGTGTCTGGCATTGTTTCTGCATCTTCTAATCTGTTCCACTGGTCCTCAGGTCTGTTTCTTTGCCAGAACCATGCTGTTTTTATCACAGTAGCTTTGTAGTATAGTTGCAGGTTGGGGATTGTGATACCCCCCTGCCATGTCTCTGTTACCTAGAATTGCTTTTGCTATTCTGGGTCTCTTCTTGTTTCAAATGAATTTTTGGATTGTTTTCTCGAGGTTCCTGAAGTATGCTGCTGGGATCTCAATTGGAATTGCATTAAATCTATATAGCAGTTTTGGAAGTATGGCCATTTTCACTATATTAATCCTTCCTACCCAGGAGCAGGGGATGTCTGTCCATTTTCTGATATCATCTTCAATCTCTCTTTTCACAGTGCCATAGTTTTCAGAGAAGAGGTCTTTGATTTCTTTCATTAGGATGATTCCTAGGTATTTCAGTTTTTTGGATGCTATTGTGAAAGGAATTATTTGCCCTATTTCTCTCTCAGTGACTCTATCATTGGTGTAGAGGAATGCTATTGATTTTTGTGTGTTGACCTTGTAACCAGTTACTTGACTGAATTTGGTTATTAAGTCTAGGAGACTTTTGGTGGAGTTCTTGGGGTCTTCTATATAGAGTATCATGTCATCTGCAAATAATGACAATTTGACTTCTTCATTACCTATCTTTATTCCTTTTATTTCTTTCTCTTGTCTAATTGCCATGGCTAATGTTTCCAGAACTATATTGAACAAGAGTGGTGATAGTGGACATCCTTGTCTTGTTCCTGATTTTAGTGTGAAGGATTTCAGTTTTTGACCATTTAGTATGATATTGGCTGTTGGTTTTTCATAGATGGCTTCTATCAGTTTGAGGTAGAGACCATCTATTCCAATTTTTTGTAGGGTTTTTAATCCTAAATGCATGTTGGATTTTGTCAAATGCTTTTTCTGCATCTATGGAGATAATCATATGATTTTTGTCCTTGGCTCTATTGATATAGTGTATTACATTGATTGATTTTCATATATTGAACCATCCCTGCATCCCTGGGATGAATCCCACTTGATCAGGGTGTATGATCTTCTTGATGATCTTCTGCATTCTGTTCATTAGTGAGATTGGCCTATAGTTCTCTTTTTCAGTTGGGTCTTTCTCTGCTTTGGGGATCAAGGTGAGGCTTCTTTCCAGGAATGAATTTGGGAGTATTGCTTCCCTTTCAATTTCATTGACGAGTTTAAACAGCAGTGGCAGTAGTTCCTCTCTAAATGTCTTGTAGAATTCAGCAGTGAAGCCATCAGGGCCCGGGCTTTTCTTAGGTGATAAGTTTTTAATTACATTTTCAATTTCATTGGTTGATATTGGGTTGTTCAGAATTTTTAGGTCTTCTTCATTCAACTTTGGTAATTCATATGTATCTAGGAATCTGTCCATTTCTTCTGTGTTGTCCATCTTATTGGCGTATAGGTTCTGGAAGTAGGTATTGATGATCCTCTGGATTTCTGCTGGGTCTGTTGTCATTTCACCCTTTTCATTCCTAATTGCATGGATTTGGGCCTTTTCTTTCCTTTTTCTGACAAGGTTGGCTAAAGGTTTGTCAATTTTGTTGATTCTTTCGAAGAACCAACTCTTGGCTTCATTGATTTTTTTGTATCGTTCTCTTAGTCTCCATTGCATTGATTTCTCCTCTGATCTTTATAATTTCCTCCCTTGTATGAGCTTTGGGTTTGTCCTGCTCTTCTTTTTCTAGAAGCTTGAGGTTCAGCATCAGGTTGTTTAATTGGACTCATTCTGTTTTCCTAATATGCATATTCACTGCTATGAATTTCCTTCATAAGACAGCTTTCATTGTGTCCCATAGATTCCGATATGTTGTATTGTCATTGTCATTTAATTGAAGGAACTGTCTGATTTCTTCTTTAATTTCCTCTGTGACCCATTGGTTATTCAGAAGTGTGTTGTTCAATTTCCACGTGTTTATGAAATTTTTTGAGTTTCTTTTGCTATGGATCTCCAATTTCATCGCACTATGGTCTGATAATGTACAGGGGATAACTTCAATTCCTTTGCACTTACTTAAACATGTTCTATGTGTGAGTATGTGGTCTGTTTTGGAGAATGACCCATGTGCAGCTGAGAAGAATGTGTATTCTGATTTTGTGGGGTGGAAGACTCTGGAAACATCTGTTAAGTTCATTTGTTCAAGAGTTCGATTGAGTTCTAGTATTTCATTACTTATTTTTAGTCTAGTTGATCTATCTATTTGTGACAGTAGGGTGTTGAGGTCCCCCACTACAATTGTATTAGTGCATATATGACTTTTCATGTCCATTAGTATTTGTTTTATATAGTTGGGTGCACTAGTGTTTGGTGCATAGATATTTATGATTGTCATCTCTTCCTCTTGGATTCTTCCCTTTACAAGGATGTAGTGTCCCTCTTTGTCTCTCTTAATCAGTGTTGGTTTGAAATCTACTTGATCTGCCAAGAGGATAGCTGCTCCTGCTTTTTTTTGGGTTCCTGTCGCATGCAGAATTGTTTTCCACCCTTTAATCTTGAGTCTATGAGTTTCCTTTTGAATTAAGTGTGTTTCTTGTATGCAGCATATTGTTGGATTTTGTTTCTTGACCCATTGTGCCAGTCTATTTCTTTTGATTGGTGAATTGAGACCATTAACATTGATGGTTATAACTGAAACGTATTGGCTTGTCATTGCCATGACTTTTTCTTTTTGCTGGGTTCTCCCCCTTTACATTTAATTTCTTGTCATGCCAGATGGGTTCATTGTGCTTTGCTTCCTGGGGTTGTGATCCTCAATGTCTGTCCCTAGGATATTGTGTAAAATTCTTTGGAGTGCTGGTTTGGTATTCACGAAGTTCCTGAGGTGCTCTTTGTCATGAAAGTATCTTATTTCTCCATCCATTTTGAAAGATAGTTTTGCAGGGTACATCAATGTGGGTTGGAGGCTGTTTTCTTTTAGGGCTTGGAATATGTCACTCCAAGCTCTTCTTGCCTTGATGGTTTGTGTTGAGAAGTCTGCTGTGATTCTGATGGGCTTTCCTTTGTATGTGATTTGTTTCTTATCTCTGACTGCTTGGAGAACTTTGTTCTTCTGTTGTGTTTCTGGAATCTTACCAATTATATGCCTGTGTGTAGATTTTTTTTGATCAAGGCTATTTGGAGTCCTATATGCCTCACTTATCTGTATGTCAAGCTCTTTTCCCCTGCTTGGGAAGTTTTCTGCCATTATTTCTGTGAAGAGATTTTTTATGTCATCTGCACTCTCTCCTATTTCTTCATTGAGCCCAATCAGTCTTATGTTATTCTTTTGTGCATCATCTAGCACCTGCTGGATTGATTTCTCATGTTTCCTTATAATTTTGAAGCAATTTTTCTTTTCCTGGTCACTAATTGCAATCTTATCTTCTATATCTGAAATTCTGTCCTCACATTGGCTCATTCTTCTGTGTAGACTTTCAGTGGAGTTTTTCATGTCCTGGAAATCTATTTGCATCTGTTTTATGGATTCCATTTGTTTCTTATTTTGGGATTCCATCATGTTCCTGAGTTCCTCTCTAGATTTATTAATCATGTCTTGCACTAGGGGCACAATTTCTCCTGTTATCTGAGAAATTCTTTCTGATTTCATTTTTTCCAGATCCCCTTTTGTTGCCAATTCAGTGGGTCCAAGTGGTTGAGTATCAGAGTGTTCCATCTCATTTCCCTTTGGGGTTGCTGTAGGTGATCTGGAAGTCTGGTTTTGAGACTTATTTACGTGTTTAGAATCCTTTTAATATGTGAATATAGTTAACATATTTGAACATTATTATCTGCTAGTTGTTTGTCATTCTGTTTTAATGATCACTGTTTTTAAACTTTTTAATTTTATTTTGTTGGGTACCAGGGATCGAACTCGGGACCTTGAGCTTGCGAGGCAGGCACCAGAACTGCTGAGCTAATTCCCCGGCCCCTCTTTAACTTTTTCATACGTTGTTCTCCTGTTTCTTGATATTTTTAGCAGTTTTTGATTGGATGCCTAGCAGTGTAATCACTATTGAGTCTTAGACTTGGTTTTCTTCTTTTATTGTTGTCTCCTGATCTAGTAGGCAATGAAGTTCTTCATGGATCAGTTTGATCTTTTCAAGGGCCCTTTAAAGCTTTGTAGGGTGGGTCCAGTGTTTCCATTGTCTTCTGGTTTGCTTTGTTCGCCTAAGAAGTCTGTAATGTCCTTCGAGGCTGTTTCTCATTGCTTTTTAGTTCTATCTTTAGTCTTGTTCATTTTCAATACAAGTGTCTAGGTCTAGATTTCTTCTCATTCATTCTACTTTGTATATATTATATTTTCTTTATATATTGAAACATGCAATATTCTCAGCTGGTTTTCCTTCAAATATTGCCTTTTCTCTTTTTAAATTCTTAGAATTTATTGTTACACACGAAGGCTCATCCCATCTTCCACCTATCTTAATGTCTGTTTTGTGTTATCCATTTTCTAATATTTCAGAACTACATTCCTAGTAACTTTTTAATATCTAGCTTTCATTTCACTATTACTGTCTTTGGTTCTAACTATTTTTGTTTTATCTATTCATTGAATCTTTTAATTTTAACAGCATTTTAAACTTTTCTTTGCTTCTTTTTGAAATTTACATGTTCTTTTCTGGGGGAGGGGTACTTTCGAGATTGAGTCTTGCTCTGTAGCTGGTCGAGCTGGCTGTGCAGCCCAGCCTGGCCTTGAACTCACAATCCTCATGCCTCAGCCACCAAGTGCTGCTACCACAGGTGTGTGCCACTATGCCATGCCATTTTGCGTCCCTATTGTCTCGTTTTTGTGATATATATCATTTATTACTTATGTATTTTTTTTTTTTTTTGGTACCAGGGATCGAACTCGGGTCCTTGTGCTTGCGCAGCAGGCAGTGAAACCACTGAGCTAAATCCCCGGCCCACTATTACTTATGTATTTTATCTCTTATATTTGTTATATGAGAGTTATACTATCTAAAATACTTCGTATTTATTTCTGCTATCTCCATCTTGTATATTGTCTGAGCGCTTATCTACTGGTTTGGCTTCCCTATTGCCTATTAGATAAGTATTATAAAAATATTTGATGAGAAATTATTAAGTAGCTCAGTCTGCTTTTATTCTCCTTGAAGTTATGCAGATAGTAGAACTATTCTCATCTACTCATGAAAGTTTAGGTTAAGAAAGAGAAGTGATGGTAAGTCAACAGCTAAAAAACTGGATAGGAGAATGAATCAATCAATATTCAGTCTTCTAAAAAAATCAAAAAGGGCAGAAAGCACAAATAATTACACTAACTTCCTTCCATGTGAAGTTGAAAAAATATTTTTGGCAAGAGTACAAAAAGTCTTTATCTTTTACCAGACACTGAATGGAATGTTTTTACACAAATTCCTCTTTACATTTTATAATGTAAACTACACTTTATCTCCTAGCCTTAAAAAGTAGCATTTAATATTTCTCTAAAATTAGGCAAACAATATCACTCACAATAGCATCAAGACAATTAAATACTGGGGCTGGGGATTTAGCTCAGTGGTTCTGGCGCCTTCCTTGCAAGCACAAGGTCCCGAGTTCGATCCCTGGTACAAAAAAAACAACAACAAGAAAAAGAAAATTAAATACTTAGGAATTAACCTAACCGAGGAAGTGAAAGACCTCTACAACAAAAACTATAGTACACTGAAAAAGGAAATTGAAGAGAACATCAGAGAATGAAAAGTGACTGGATAGGCAGAAATATAGTAAAAGACTAATATCTAGAATATATAAAGAGCTCAAGAAAACTAACCCCCCCAAAATAAAAGACCCAATCACAAAATGAGCAACTGACATAAATAGATACTTCTCAGAAGACGAAGCACAGATGGCAGTTAATACCTGAAAAAATACTTAACATCACTGGCTATTCGAGAAATGCAAATTAAAACAACACTGAGATTCCATCTTACTCCAGAAAGAATGGCTGTCATCAAGAAACCAAATTATGGTGAGGTTGAGGAGGAAAAAGGAAGGAGCCCCCCTACAATGTTGGTGGGAATGTAAACTAGTACAACCACGGTGGAAATTAGTATGGAGATTCTTCAAAAAGCTAAAACTAGAAATTCCATTTGACCCAGATATTCTCCTTATAGATCTCTTTTCAGAAGTGTTAGAAGCATCATATTACAGAGATCCATGCATACTCATGTTTATACCAACATAATTCATAATAGCCAAATCTTGGAAGTAGCTTGTATGTCCATCAACAAATGAATGGATAATGAAAATGTGGTATTTATACACAATGGAGTACTACTCTGTCATAAAGAAGTGTAAATTTGAGTCATTTTTAGGAAAATGGATGCATTTTGAGACCATAATGTTAGTGAAATAAATTAGACACACAAGCTTAAATATTTCATGATTTCTCTTATATGAGAAACCCAAAGTATAAATAAATCAAAGAGCAGATAGATAATAGGAAACAGAGAGAAAGGTTTTTCTCAAATAGGAAAGAGACCAAGAGGTGGAGGAAGAGGATAGAGGAGGAAGAAAGGATGTAAAAATTTAAGATGTGTAATGTACCCGTACAAACTCCCCATCGAACGAATATGATCATTATGTACTGAAAATACGTACTAATAAAAATAAAAATGAAGGAAGATATCTCTCCGAAAATTCTTTCCACTTTGCATGCAGTTCATTGCTGCAGTGATTTCTAATGTATTCTCAGTTATTTCAGATGAGACATTTATTATAAGCTTCAAGCTACTCTCAAGAACTTGGTTTCTGATGAAGAATTAGGTTTAGTTATCTAAGATGTAGACAGAGATTCTGGAATGATATAATTGACTCTAAAGGGGCATTTCAGAGCATCATAACCCTAAAATGTAATCTAGTCATGCGTATTTTAAAATCTGAACCAATACTTAACCCAAGGAAGACTAACTCTAAATTTTTAGGAAAACCTTTTTGTTTTAAACAAAAAGTGATCTTTGATAACAAACTTACCATTTTCTAAACCTGTCAGTTGGATGAGGTATGAGTAGAGTTGTCCTTCAGTGTTAGAAGGACTGGTCCAGGACCACTGCAGTGGATGCTCAAGTCTCTTATATAAAGTGGCATAGTATTTGCGTGTAACCTATACATCCTCTCCCATATAGTTTAAATTACCTCTCAATTACTTACACTACCTAATACAATGTAAACACAATGTAAATAGTTGTTATACTGGATTATATAGGAAATAATGGCAAGAAAAAAAGTTCATAACACATTCAGATACAATTATTTTATTTGACTATTTTTCCACCATAGTTGGTTGAACCCGCAGATACGGATCCTGAAGAGATGGAGAGGGCTGACTATACTTTCTGTGTGCCAAAACACAACAAAGTGCCTTAGTTGGTGTCAGGTGCCTTGTTTATGTTTAGCAGTATATTTTATAATTATCTGTGCAGTCTATTATGAGCAGTCCATTATCTTAATGACAAGAGTAAAATCTGTTGTACTGTATCAGCACCTCTGGGATGAGGTTGTAAGAATCAGAACTATTATGGCAGGTGGAAAAAAGAACTGAATATTAATTATAAGATAAAGGTAGAAAGACACAATTCTGGACTTCCTTCTGTCCCACTATGGTGTCTGGTACATACTTCTGTAACAAAGTCAATTCAATAAGACCAGTCGAGTACCTCATTTCAAGGAGCTTCCAGTCACTAGAGGAGACAGGAAACATACAACAAAATCATTAAATAGCAACATGAAGCAGTTATGCAATAAGCAGGTGTATGTTAAGTACAAATAGGTAGTTCTGAAAATACTGCTACAGAAGTTGAGAGAACGGGGTCAGTGTGGGTTAAAGTGGGTGAAGAACGTTTTGTGAGGAGATGGTATATGAGTTCATTGGAGCAGAGAGGAGGGCATTTGCAAAGAATAATGAGAATGAACAAAGGCAGGGCAGCAGAAGACCTGTGACATTACTGAGAAACAGAAGGCAAAGTAGCCCATGTGGTGTTTGCTTAGTGGAGTAGACAAGATGACCCTGGAGAGATAGGAGAGCATAGATCATAGAGGACCCTAAAATTTCAGTAGATTGTAGCTCTGTGTGAACATGAATCAAGTCTGTCTTGTTCATTATTGTAGCATAGTACCTGCCATAGAGACTGGCACCTAACATATATGCAATAAAATTTTGTTGGATGAATTCATGACTTGAAGATATTTTGAAATGTTGAGTGTGTATCTGGAGATCAGTAGGGACCCACTGGAGATGTTGGAGTATGCAGATGTCATGTTATAAACAGGAAACTTTACAAGGTCATGGGCAGAAGAAAGTGGATGGGGTGAAGGCTGGATGGGAGGCAGAGCAGCTAGTCTATTCCTGTGACCGTTAGTTGGGTAAGAATGGCCAATAGTGAACCAAGGAGAGTGGGAAAGAAGAATTGCTTTGAGATGTAAGCAATTTGATTGTGATTTTTTTTGCCTAAAAGACAGTGAAAGGGATGTTTTTAAAGGTAAACAATGGGCTGATTTTAGTAATTGGCATTTGAGAATTTCTTTTTTCATTACCTATTTTTCCTAGTATTTCCTTTCCCACATGTTCATTTAAAGCTTGGGATTTCGTCAATGATGCTCAATTCTCCAGCAGTTATTTTCCCAGAAGAACTATGCTCGCCTATCCTTTGAGCATTTCTGAATCGTCAGACTTGTTATACAATTCTCACCATTTCAGGAGAGATTTGGGAAGTGCTTACGCAGAAAATAACCAGCCTGTCTGCTTGCGAATGTGTGCAGGGGAGCGAGCCAGTGTGAGAGCACATCTTTCAATTTAGAACTTGGGGACAGGTGGGTTTTGTTATGTTGACAACCAGCATCAAATTCGAGTTGCTAAACCTCCAGGGCAGTAGGAGATTTTTCTTCTTTTTCTCGTTTTACCTGACGTCTAGAAAGCGTGCATTTGTTTCCAGAGCTCGCCTCCCTCTCCAGCCCAGCCCAGCCCTGTCCTATACTTCAGAGTTGGTGCAACAAATCAGGTTGACCCGGGTGGGGGCCCTGCGTCCGGAGCTTACTCCAGGTGGCTGTCCCGCCGCATCGCACCCCGCCCTCGAGCTTTCCTGCAGCCAGGTTGGCGCCCCGCAGAGGTCTGCCCACGCCTTCCGTCCACCAGGGCCAAGCCCCTTTCGGCCAAGGGCATCACTTAGAGCAGGGTCGCAACAGCTCTCTCGCCTTCCTTCTCCGGAACTAAAGCAGGAAGCCAACGAGCCTTTAAGAACAGCAACATTATTTTCAGCAAGAACTCACCCGGGGGGAGCGGCACAGATCGCTCACACGCCCCACCTCGCTCGGGGACAGAGCTCCGCCCGGCGCCGCGGCGGGGGAGGCGGGCGCCGCCCAGCGGGCCGGGAGCTGTCAGCGCGGCCGCGCCCCGCTCCGGGCCGCCGCGTTCCCGCCCGCCGGCCCAGGTGTCCTGCGGGACGCGTCCGCGCGCGAGCCCGAGGCGCCGGGGCCAGCGGGCGCGCGGGGCCGGAGTGTGTTTCGCGGAGATTTCCCTGAACCTACGCCCTGAGGCTTCTCTTCTTCCTTCGGCTCCGGCTGCCTGAGCCATGTCCACCAGAGGTAAGTGCGGATCAGGCGGGCGCGGCTGCGGACCCTGGCCCGGAGCGGGGTGCACCTGGGCGGGCCCGGGCAGGTGCGGGAGGGCGAGGGGCTGCCGCAGCCGCACCGGCCCCAACCAGCCTGAAACTTTGGCGGCAGATCCCGGGTCTCGGCAGCTCGCTGGAGAGGAAGCCTTCGCCCTTGACCTTGGTCCCCGGATGTGGGCGAACCCTGCGGGCCAAGGTCGGTGCCCAGCCCACCTGCACCTGCTGCTCTTCGGTGCTGGAAGGGCGTGGGGGATGGGCTGGGGAGCTGTGGAAGAGCTGGCCGAGAGGGAGGAAGAGGTATTTTTTTCCTCCTTTCTTGTTACCATTTTGCAGCTTGGTTATGGAAAGAATCCAGGGCTTGATGCAGCAAGATTTAAAGCTGCAGTGCTTATACTCCATGAAACAAAAAAGTAAATTCCCTACTTGTAACCCACCCCTTGCATTAATTTCCCTCCCCCTCCCCACTTTTAAAATTTTTATTTTCTCGGAGTGAAACAATTACTGCAGGTGAACTGGGCAGAAGAAAAACAAATTAGAATTGCTTTTCAGGCAAGAGTGAAGGGAATGCATTTCTTGCCATCTGGAGCCAGCAGCGATGCTGGGGAGAGCAAGGTAGTCATAGCTCAATGGCTGCTGCTATGAGTGAAATATTAAAGAGATCAAGTCATCGTGCAGCTAGCAAGCAATTAAAACGAAGTGACTTGGTTGCTTTGCCATAAGCATTTAAGGCAAATATTGATTATTTTTAGAAAGTGTATTTGCAGAGCAATAAGCACACTCCCTTTGAAACCCTACAGCAACTTGTAAGAGGAGTTGCAGAGTTTTTTGTTCTTTTCTTTTTTAATCTGAAGCCTAAACTCTGCTTTTGGAGGGGACTTTAGGAATTTAATAACATGGGCTGGATAATTAAGCACTGCTTTTCAGGGTTCATCCTGGGGATTATAATGAATAATCTCTGTCCGGCATGTTTTAATTTCTTTTTAAGCAATCTGATCTTTGTTGATTGTTATGGCGATGTAGTTGGTCGGTTCCACATCTGCAAATCAGGTGGGAAGGGCTGGGTGGAGTGACAGAATTTATGTTGTAGAGAGTAGGCTGCAGAGGTGACAGGAGGCCCTGAGAGATGACATACCTAATCATGTCTAATAATTAGTGTCTATTAGAGGAAGCAAAGAGGACAAGAGAGAGATGAGTATAAGACATTTGTGAGTATGAATGGGATCTTCAGACTCAGGGACTCCGGGTGTACAGTCTCTGAACTGTGTTCTAAGATGAGGCTTTTGGTCCGGACCTTCACCCTAAGTTCCAAGGAACAGGTGGAGAAGACTATCTCTTATAAATGGTAGTACTCTCAAGGTCAGAGTCCACCTCCAGATTCTGTTTAGACCACTAAAATCCATTGAAACAGAGCCTTGCACCCTGTAGGAGCCAAGAGACCACTGGGGACGTTGGTCCCTCTTAGAAAGCATCAAGTCCATTAGGTGATGCCATTGGTTTCACTTAGTCTCTGACTCCTCCCATCGCAGGTCTCTGTGGTTCATCTGGGGATGTGGGGTGAAAGTGGCCCACTGATTCCCAGAGGCGTAAGCCCTGGATTTCGACTGGCTTTCTCAGCTGTTTTTTCCGGAACCTAGTTTCATGCAGGATGATTTAGACTTAGAGACATTTCCCTCAGCTGTCCTGTTTCCCTTTCAAATCCATGTTGATAATGTTGAATTTAGCCGTTTAATCTTGCAGGAGGGTAAGACATAATACTAAATATTAATTATTCTATGCTTATCCTACATCACACACTTTACATGTATTATATATCTTAATCCTCACAGTAATCCAAATAAGTGGATACTGTCATTGTCTCCCTATTTCACAAATGGAGGAACTGAGATCTTGAGAGATTATGTAACTTGCCTCAGCTTAAATAGTGTCAGGTTCTGATTTCTACGTAAATCTATTTGATTTTGACAAGTCTTGTATTATTACCTCTATTACTAGTCTTTTGCTATAGACAGCAAGATCATGGACTTGCTAAGAATTGAGAGAAAATGTCCATGGAAATTAAGGAAGTAGCCTAGATAAATAACTTGGAAGTCCCAGCACACTTAGGAACTTCTTCATGGGCCCTGAGTGATGACAAAATGGAGGGAACAAGACTCCTACTGATTTTGGATGTTGTTGATTTGATTTTCCTATTCTGTTCCTCCAATGTCCATTTTAAGGACCATAACTTCCTAGATATTGTCAAAGACTGAGGATTTTTCTTGTATCTTTGTGAAGTACTTTCATTTATATGAAATTGGAAAAAACAATTCTACATAATTAACAGAATACTTATTAGAGTAGCTGCTGAATTAAGCTTATCTGGAAAAATGTCTATTTTGTCACTTTTTTTTTTTTATAAAACATGTCAATGCTGAGTTTCACTATGTTTTTTTCAGTTCCATATCTGCTGTCATTTCTACTCCTGAAAATAGAGATTAAACGTGCAGGATCAAAAAATTAATGTGTCTACTTAATTGTGCAACTTATAAGTAGGAAGGTCTTTAGTCCCTGGGAAAGATAAATCCCACTGATATAAAAAATGATCTCTGCTTTCTAATATCTAGGCTTGTAGGTTATGGTAGCGACAGAACTTTTTACAAATTGGAAACACCAAAATCAGATTAATCTCATAAGAAAATAAGCATCATTAAATTTTTTTAGAGAAAATATATTATTCACTAATCTACTCTTTAAAGTATAGAGTACTAAAATTCAATTTACTATTCAAATTAACAATACAATGTGATCTTTAATTCCATGATAGGATGAAGTAAAACCATCCCATCTATGGTCACCTCAAATATTCTCATCAAGGATTTTAAACTTGGTAGTGTAGTTTTATCACTAGAGACCTAAATGGATCTGTCACATCTTGAGTTTTGAGTTGCCAGCTACAGGGAATTGTAACACATAGAACAGAGTGCCCATACCCACGGAAAATTGTCTAGGCAGTCTTTTAAAAATGAGATTATCAGGCCTTATTCCAGGTCAATGGATCATAAAAATCTGAAGGGACAGCCCCCAAATCCATGTATGTAAAAAGCTTTTCAGGTGATTCTAAGGATCATTAGGTCCCCAAATTTCAGGAACATAAGAGTCATCTGGAGAATTTATCAAACATATATCAGTCTAGACTTTGTGTTTGAGATACCAAATTAGAATATTCAGGATAGGCTGAGAATATGAATATTCCATAGGCTGGAGTTGATTCTTGTGTATGGAAAGAATTAGGAGCCATTGAGTTAGAGCCTGTTTCTTCCAGTGTGGAGTCTGGATCATCCAGCAAGTTTTAAAAAAAATAACTTTCAAGTTATGAAAGTAATTATTAAAATATATTAATATATTGATATAATAAAATGATATAAACATATATATGGGACAAACTAAAATATTTAAATCATAAAGTATATTTAAAATTCAAACATAATAGAAGTATATAAAGTTAAATAAGAAAACTTCCTAGCTTTACTCTTGTTATGATTTGAATCGAGGGTGTTTCCCAAAGGTCTCGTATGCTCATTAGCGGGGCTTTTGGAAGGTGATTAAATCATGGAAATGATACAGCAGACTACAGGTGGAAGGGTATATCTCCCCCCCTTGCTCCTCCCTTCTCTCTCTGCTTCCTGACCACCATGATGTGAGCAGCTCTCTTCTATCCAAGCCCTTCCACCATGCCATTTCTGTATTTAAATCTGCTGAACATGGACTGAAACCATAAGCCAAAATAAACCTCTTCTTTAAGTTCTGGGCGTCGGTATTTGTTCCAGTAACAAGGAAAGTGACCAAGACAACGCTCTACCAATGTAGGTCTTTCCAGACAGTTTTCTACTTGGTTAACTTTTGGTTCAATTCAATAAATGTTAAATACCTATCCCAGCAATACATATGGCAGGTAACAAACACTGCAAAGAAAGAGATCACTCCATGAGCATACTAGCTTTTTAGGAGCTTAGTCTTGAGAGGAAAGGGGTAGGGGTGTGTGTGTGTGTGTGTGTGTGTGTGTGTGTGTGTGTATAGATTCCATTGCGCTGACAGAGGACTTTAAAGCTTGTACACTCCGGAAATATTAGATCAGTCTTTCCATCTTTGCTTTCTAAAACTTCTACAAAACTGGAAGCAACCTGTGTGTTCATCCACAGGCAAATGTGTGATTAAACTATGTGTGATTATAGAATGAACTATGCATGGAGCCATTAGAAAGGATGAGTTAGATCCGTAGGCACGGGTCTGGACAGATGGCCGTGAAACCTTGCTAAGTGAAAAGAGAAAGTTTTAGAATAAAGTGGAAGTAATATGTGATCCCGGCTTTGTAAACTGAGAATAACCTCTATAGGTGCGTGTGTATGTATGTGCTGTGAGCACAGATAAAAATCGTAGATCAGTGTACACCAACCATTTATAAATGGCTACCTCAAAGGCAAGGGTTGGGAGGGAAAATAGCTGGCTTTTCTTTGAATATATCTTTGTTTAGTAGCAAGTATGTATAGCGTTATTAGAGAGAAAAGTCCAATCAAAGAAAAATATTCACTTTATCCTAATTCTTTTATCTCATTTATTTAAGTCAAGGACATCAGGTTTTCATTTATTCATTCAATGAACATGTATTGAACACCTGTTACACATATCAATTGGTTAATAAGACCCAATATACAAAGAGAGACCAAATAATGGCTAAATTTTGTATAAATCTAAGAATGTTTAAATTTTAAAAAATTATTAGACACATTACCATTAATGCCACTAAAACTCCCTGTCACTTCAAACACACTTATCCCATCATTCCTGCCACTTTCTAAAGCAGTTCTGGTGTCTTTATGAGATGTGATAAAAAATATGGTGAATGCTGAAAGGCAGGGTTGTCCAAACATTACAGTGTGTCTTCATCCACCTTATATATCAGATCTGGCACGATAGAACTTTCGGCTTTTCCCCAAAGTCAAAATGGTCATGAAAGGTAAATATTTTGGATCAATTCCGAACATTGAAGTAGCAATAACAGTGCAACTAAAAACATTTGAGAAAGAAGATTTCTAGAACTGCTTCAGAAAGTGGGATAAATGTGTTTGAGAGATCTTTCATTGGAAAATATTTTAAAATATTGAAACATTCACCATGTATTTTTAAAAATCACACCTCATACATCTTAAGGAGCTCACAGTTGGAAAGACAAATACACAAGTATCTAGAAAAGGATTTACTGTGTGCAGAAAGAGATAACATGGAATTGTGAGAGTGTTAGAGTGTTAGAGAGTGACAGCCATTGAGGTGAAGACCATGAGATCAGGCAAGGCTTCTTTCTTCCCGTCCTTCAGTACTGGGATTGAACCCAGAGACCTTCACACTGAGCTACATCCCCAGCCCTTTTATTTATTTTATTTTATTTTATTTTGAATGAGATGGGGTCTCGCTCAGTCACTAAATTTCCCAGGGTGGACTTCTGATCCTTCTGCCTTAGCCTCCCAGAGTGCTGGGATTACTGGCATGCACCATGATGCCCACCCAGTTAGGTGAGATGTCTTAAAGAAAGTAGAATTGTTTTCTTGAAAAATGAGTTGGATTTAGACAGGTGATAAAGGATGGAATGGAAGGAAGGGCTTTCCAAGGGGAGAGGCATAAAAAAGAAATAGCGTGGTGGATTGGACCATGGATGGGAAGGAGCTCCAGGTCTCAGTGGAGTCAGGAGCTGGAGAGGGCACTGTGGGAAGGCTGGAGCACAAAGAAAGCTTGTTAGTGGTGAGAGATATGTCACCGGAGTGTGCAGAAGCAGGTATGGGGTCCTCATCCTTTCGGTGATGAAGACTGAGGGGATGGGAGAGATGGCTGCTCATCATTGGCCCCAAATGTCCTCACTTAGGTGTGAGGAGCTTGGATTGCAGACAGAGCTGAGATGGGGGGCTGTCTGGAGGTGGAAGACCTCTGCTGGTCCGCAGCTCATCCAGTGTTGGAGGCCCAGGATGGACATGGGGCAGAGGGGTAATAGGAATCCAGCCACACTCAGTTTTTGCTGATTTTCTGAGCTTCAGTGTTTACACCTGGGCTCAACAAACATGTACTCGCTGGTTGATAAAGGGGAGACCCTGCTTGGTCTCATCTTTCTTCTGTTTCTCTTGCTTCTGCTTGTAACTGTACGCCTCTTACAGCCCTGGTTGTATCATTCTAGCTGCATTAGTTTTTTTTATGATTGATATGGTAAAGATTAGTGCACTAAGGGTTCTTATTTGGTGTGATGTGAGGACCATTTTCTGGCCTGTATGAGCTACAATTTTTCTTCTCTTTGAGTTATAGAATGCTCAAGCAGTTCTTCCAGCTGAACAAAGAAGAAAATATCATTGAAAGCCAAGGGTAGCCATTATTGGTTTGTTATTTAAAAAAATATTAAAAGAGCAATAAATTACATTTACCAGAAATCATTTTTTGCATTTAAAATAAAGGACTCTGATTAATAAGTACTTTTTTTAATGTGCGAGAGATAGTTTTGAACATCAATATCTCACATGTAAGAGCATCATATGTTTTAGCAAAGGTTTTCAGAAGGTAGAATTATTCCCACATTGTATCTGTTAGGAGCATTAAATTTTTTTATACTTTGAAATATATTTCTGCCATTATCTGGTTAAATACTTTGAAATATACTTCTTCCATTATCTGGGTAAGCAGTTTTTTCCAATGAACTTGAGTACAGAAAAAAAGAGTGGGCGTGGTCAGCATTTCATTTGATTAAAGCAGTAATATCTAGAACCATCCATCCGTCCATCCATCCACTCATCCCATAGACATCTGTTGAACCGAGTTCATAAGGAAATACACTTCATCTAAAATCCCATTGTCAGTACTTGTTAAATTTTGTAATGTCACAAGGAATTGATACGCCCAGGTGGTCACTGTACTAGCACAATGGGGTTGTTCCTTAAACCATGCAGCATTAACCACACTGCAGCTGATACCAAGAGGAACCTGTTTTATACCCATTCCTTAAGGACCCCTTGGGAGGCATTCCGAAGCTCTGTGATCTTTTCCTGCAGACCCTGCTGCCATCTTGTCCTCTCATCTTGGGACAGTGTGACAGTGCTAAAAAGATACCTGTGACTCTACCCTCAGGGTAGAGCAAGGCTTGCATTTTCTGATGGAAGCTCCTGTTTTTCAGGTCTTGTTTTCTACCACTTAAGGTGAGCTCCTTTCTGTCTTTGTGAATACATACTGGCCTAGAGCACAATGTCATCATTCTGTCACAGGCAACTGCCTGGGCCGACATTTACTACTCACATTTAAACAGAGATTTTACAAACACCATGTAAGTTATCATTCAAACTGGAACCCTTCTGTCTAGGACAGTTGCTAAACCTGATGGGATGCTGGGACAACAGGCATATGTATAGTAGAGTTATTTTGGATAAATCATACTGCATCCTTTCTAACTGTAATGTTTCCAGCCAGCATGTATTTTGGTGTCAATATATTCCTTGGCTTCAAAAGGATTACTTGCGTCGTGGACTACCTACATAAAAATTTAAACTTAAAACTTGAGCTGGCTATTTCCTTCCTTGCAGTTCACCACATTTCTAGACTGTTTTCTAAGTGATGAATTTGGCATGCTCAGACATAATTACTATTATGGATGGGGGACATTTATTGTAAAATCAAACCCAAGGTGGACACGATGGTACATGTCCATAGTCCCAGATTCTCAGGAGGCTGCAGCAGGAGGGTCACAAGTTCAAGGCCAGTCTGGGCAATTTAGTGAGACCCTGTCTCAAAATAAAAAGTGACAAAGGCTGGGAATGTAGCCCAGTTGTGGAGCACCTCTGGGCTCAAACCCCAGCATTGCAAAGCAGATAAACAAATACATGACTAAATAGATAAATAAAACCCAAATGAAGTTTCAGAATATTTGTTTTTTCCTTTTGGGGAGTTTGCATGATGGTTTCCTTCTACTGAGGTAAATTTTTGAAAGAAAAATTACTATGTGGAGGAAGTACTTGGTTCTTCGATGGTCACTTGAACAAATGGCTTTATTTCTTTGTGAGAATGCATTTTCAAAGTAGCTTTAAAATGTATAGTTTGATTTAACTGTGGTTATTCTTGTACTTGCCACTTGCTTGACAGTTTTCTGCCAATATGCTACAGATTTATTTTTCCAGTATTATGTTATTGGGAAAATTATTTAATATGCATTTAATGCTAGAGGGAATTGTCTTTTCCTAAAAAAGACAAGTACTGGATGGGCAAGTCTTTATTTAGTAGATGGATCTAGAAAAGCCTTCATATTATTGAGCCTTGCATTAAAATAAAAATGAAAGCAAGAGTTACAGGTGAAGCACTCACAAATTATTTGCTGATTGATTTAAGATCATATGATCTTAGTCTTTTTGTTTGATAATTTTTGCAGACTTGTAGGAGGAAGAACTCTGCATGCCTAATTATTGTTATTCACA
Organism: Heterocephalus glaber; assembly: GCF_053883595.1. NCBI lineage: Eukaryota > Metazoa > Chordata > Mammalia > Rodentia > Bathyergidae > Heterocephalus > Heterocephalus glaber. Next base: position 69,505,695 of record NW_028258320.1, read on the forward strand.
TTTTTAGCAAATTAAAAGGAATTAGTCCTTTATTCTGTACTGTGTGTTCTTTCTCCAGCTCTCTAGCATTATTACATATTAGAATAACATTTGATGGCATGTATGTAACTGCATCAGGCTCAATTTTTACATAGTTTTTCCTAGAGAAAATACCTTATAGAGTATTTTTACTTTAATCTACACCCAAGGTCTTTACTGGTGTTTTTCTTTCTCAACATATTGGGAATTCATTTAAAAACATCCACAACAGGGGAATCACTAGAGAACTGAATGGTAACAATGAAGGGAAATGAGGACATGAGGTAAACAGCTATTTCTGGCTTTCAGCACCAAGTAGGAATGAACAGAAGGAGAGGAGTCTGAGTCTGGGGGAAGTGGGGAGGGGAGACAGCTATAATTTTTAAAAGTGAAAAAAATGTACAAGAGATTTTTAGATTGGCAATCTCTAATAGGTTCCAGGGAGATGTTTTTTGTTCTTATTCTCTATAAAACAAAGGCATCTTTATTTTGAGTCGTTGAAGCATTTGAATGAATAATGTTCACGAACATTGGTGAAGGGCTAGTTTTCTCACCAGTTATTTAGACCATTCATTTCAGAAGAACCTAGTCTGTGGTTACATGCTTTGCATAAATTGGAAATTTCTGAGCAGAGCATGACATGATTTGGTACATTCTGAAAGAATCACACAGTCCACAATGTGTAAAGCAGACTGTAAGGCAAAGGGTAAAGCAGAAAGACTAGCTATTGTGACAGTCAAGGGAAGAGAAAATGGTGACTTGGGCCAGATGATAGGAGCACAGCTGGTGAGAAGTCACTGGATTCTGGAAGTATTTCCAAGGAATTGCTTTTAGGATGTGCTGGTGGGTTGGAAGCATGGAGTAAAGGAAAGAGGAAAATCCTGGATATATCCCAGTTTTTCAGCAATCAAGAATGTAGTAGTGTGTCATATCCTGGGATGGAGAAAGGTGTAGAAGGAGAGTGTTGAGGCCAGGTGAGGTGGGGTGAAGGGGCAGAAGGAAGCCTTTTGGATATTCAGTGTAGGTCTGATGTACCTCCTAGATGTCCTGTTATACAGATATTTATGATACCTATTTTATAGGTAGAGAAAATGAAGCATAGATGAATGGAGAGACCTGCCTGAGATCAACATCAGTTAATAGAGATTCGATCCAGGATTTAATTCGAGTCTTATTAATGCCAGAATATTCTCCATTTACCACAAATCTGCCTCTTTACATCAGGCAGAACAAAATGCCAGGAGAAGAATATATGTAATTTTTGTTTCTTAATTTTTTGTGATTTCTCATAATGGAGTAATTTTTTTCTTTTTTTTTCTTTTTTCTTTTTTTTTTTGAGACAGGGTTTTGTTGAATTGCCCAGGCTGGGCTTGAACATGTGATCCTCCTGCCTCAGCCTGCTAGAACTTTCTGCATTTTTGAATGTGGCTTGGTTTGGGTTTAAGGAAGAAAAGTTGCCTTATTCCAAGTTCTATCATTTAACAAGTTTAGCAGTATTGTAATTATTAGCCCTGTAAAACCACTACTGAGACATAAAAATCCTATTATTTTGGTATTCATTCATTTATTCATGCATTGTAACCTGAGCATTTGCAATGAGCCAGGACTGGGGTTGTGACTCGCAGACTAATGGAAGTGAAATTCTTGTATATAGGAAGTGCATCATGTGACCAGTGGTGTGATACTGTTTTATAAAATGTTGCAGGAGGACAGAGGAAGGTCCATCCAGACTGAGTACGAAGACAAGGCATACTTGACAAATAAGTAATATTCGAACAGGGCCTTGAAGAATGAGTGGAATTTGCCAAATGGAAAAGTGCTGAAAAAATATTCAAGACACAGGAAATAGTATGCTTTTAGAATTTTTAAAATGGTAATTAAACACAATGAACATTAGCATAAAACATTTGAAGTTAGATGCAACATACAGGAACAATATGAGGAAAATTTAAAACTACACAAGGGAGTGTAAAAGATTAAAGTCATTAGATGTAGTAAGCTCTTGAATAATGAGACACAATAATGTAAAAATGTTCATTTTCACAAAATCTCTCTATAAAAGAAATGAAATCCTGGTTAAAATGCCAACAGGATCTTTTTTTAGGGATGTGGAGGAATGATACTGTTCTTCTGTTTTGCAAAATGAAATATATGAAATTCTAAAAGAATGAAGTGTAAATATGGGAGATGAACTATATTGGATAGTAAGACATAATATAAACCTACAATAAATAGTGTAGCATTGGAGAAAAACTAGACAGAAAAATGAAAGCTATTAGAGAACATTGAACAAATATAAGGGGTTTTGTTTTTTGTAGGAAATGTGACATTTTAAAATCAGTAAGAAGAACAATTATTCAACATATAATGTTGGAACAACTATTTTGAAAAAATAAATCTGAATCTTCTTATTTTTACACACACATGCACAGAATTCCTCTTGCTCAGTGACAGAATGTGTGCTTAGCATGTGTGAGGCCCTGGGTTTTATCCCCATTATCCTCAGCAACACACACACACAAAGACAGAAGTTCGAGAGGAAAACATGATTGACCTGACTTGACCGCATTCTGACCTTCTAAACAGGACAGAAAGCCTTAAAGTCAAACAAGAAAAGGTAGACACCTTTAACTGCATATGAGTAAGAGAAGTCCCGGGTGGTTAAAAATACCACACCTTGCCTTCTAGCTCGTAATTCCCACATGGTCCCAGCAAGTTCCAGCCATGGTCCCACATGGCCTGAACTTGGCCACTGCTCCCAGGAAAGTTCAGGCAGCACGTAACAGGGGCAGAGACTGAGGGAAGTGTGAGATCCAGCCGAGTGCCTTTTGAAAGCTTGATGAATACTTCGGCAGTGTTAGTGTTATAGTTTACACAATCACCTCACTGGTGTTTTCCTCTCTGCACACAGCAGGGCAGATGAGTCCTGAGGGTAATATTCATTCATCCATTCTGAAAATGTGTACGGAGAAATTTTAGTACCAAATAGAAGGGACACAGGAGAGACTGAGGTGTCATCTTTGCCTTAAATCTCCCTTTCGGTAGTTAGGCCTGAGCTTTATTATCTCCTTTTTTTGGACAGTTGTAGAAATGACACTAATTCTGGATGATTATTTCCTTGAAGTTAACACTAGGCTATCCTTTGACACTGTCACACCTTTACCGTAGAAGAAGAGGTGGCACAGTGGGTGTGCACTGTTCCAGGGACTGGAGAAGCACTGCCTGCTGGAAAGAGGGACAGAGAAGCACTTGGGGCCAGGCTGGACTTGGCAGTTTAATTAACTCATTTATCGCAGCATTTTCTCCTTCCCAAGCAAAGCTGTCTACAACGATAAACATGAAAATAAGGATATTTGTGTGCTAGGTTCAGAACATTTGATTTAAGTGAGTTTTCTATTAGTGTTCTTGGAGATTAGCCTGCCCTGGTTCTCCTAAGTCCTTTGATTAAATCAGAGCTTGTATTGGATGTATTCTTTCTACTGATATTTCTGCTAATAAATGCATTTTGAACTTGACCACAACTTGTTTTTCCTCTGACAGCTGTACTTCTTTCCTTGCATGCACCCCCACTCCCAGACTCTTTCATTTTGGCATCTCCCACACGGAGTTGTGGAGAGTTATTGTCTAGGCGGCTCTGTCTTCTACACGGTGCATGTTGTGAAGCCAGGGACCAAATGATGCACCTGTATTCCCAGAACTTAGTTTACCTCAGTACCTGAGGCTGAGTATTCCTCTAGTGAATAGCTATCGACAGAATTGGGTGGATAAAGGTGGCTAAGAAATGCACAGTGTGATGGAGTAGAGAGATGTGTAGAAACGGATGGTGGAGGTGAGAGAGGGTGTTGGGGTAGGGATTTCTCGGTCCTGAGTTGAACTCTGTTCATTTGGAAGTGAACAGAATAACTTAGAAGTCCCTTTCCTCATACATCTCTGCTCTTAAACCTGATCAAGGTCGCAGCTGTGTTCTTTCTAATTGGACAGGGAGAGTTTGCCATGCACATTCTCACCCAATCCACAGTGTTTGTCAGGGGGATGGGTTCTGGAAGGAATTAAGCTGGCCATGTTAATATGGCTGCTCTGATGGGGCACTGCCACCTCTCATGGCCCTGTGCCCTGTCTTAATACAAAATAATGTGTACAGACGGTCCCCTGAGCTTTCATCCCTGTTCGCACCCACCTGTCACTGGGCTGTGGGATGTAGCAAGGACACTGGGGTACACACTGGGTGTGTCCTGTGAAGGTAGCCCCCTTCAAAGTGTCCCTCCTGCACTCAGTCTGGCCGTAAGTCCCTCTGAACTGCTTTGAACTAAGCACGATGAGAGGTTGTTTCCCTTGAGACCAAGGTGCAACTCAGGAAACTAAAGAAAAACTTCTTATTTTTTAAACCTAGAAGCTATAATCTCACTCTTTTTGACATAAAGAGTAATACACACATATAGTTGTGCTGAAACAGAACAATTTACACAACACACATGAATAACAAAATCTCCCCGTCTCTCTAAACAGAGCAATTTAAATAGCACAAATGAAAAGATCAGCTCCTCCTTGAATCAAGCCTCCAAAAGAACACAGTGGGTTGGGTTATAACCTGCATGTCAACCCCCCTTTGTCCAAGTAGAAGCTATTAATCACTATTAGAAGTTTCTTGGAATTCTCTTCCAGGGAAAATCAGATGTCTACTATAACCCTAAATGGATCTGTTTATCTACCTATGAAATTACTATCTACAATACTAACCCAAAACACGATTTGCCCTTTTCACATGTAACTTGAGATCTTGACATGTTACTACATACCTATGTAGCTCATTTTTGTGATTAGCTAGTGTTCAAGCATATAATAGTGCTGTACCTGATTTAATAATCCCTTATTGATGGACACTTTTTTGTTGGTTTTTTAGACAATGCTGCGTTTTACAACTGTGCATATATCTTGTTGAGATTTTTAGAGCACAGAAATGGAAATTTTTCTGTAACTTTTAATGAGGCTTTATGGATGATTCAGAGGTAATGGAAGGAGAGCAGAGTCAGAGGATTCCTTTAACACCACTGTTCACTTTCCTTCCACTCTCTTCTTATGCTGCCCCCTGTTCTGCCCACGTACATTCTCTGCTTTGCTAGGAGCAGCTTATTTCTCCAGCACAGTAAAATATCATGGGTATTTTCTTTCATGTATACCAAGGGACAGATCACTTTTAGCCCAGAGGAAAAAGAATACTTTTCTTCACTTCACCTAAAGCCAAGCTCATTGCCTGCTGCAGAATTATATTTTCCAGAATGACTGACAGCCAGATCCATTGCTTTTAGGTTAAGATAATCCACAAAAAAATCTGAAGTGGATATGTTTCCCAAAGGTTGAACTATTCTTACTCATGATCATATGTTACCCTCAGTTAAAAAATGAAACTTGAAAATGAATTCTTTGCAAGTTGAATTCCAATTTTCCCACTTAACAATAATGAAAATGGCAATTACTCAGCAGGAGGCAGGGCATTCTGTGGAAAGAGTTGGACAAAGAGTTAGGAGACCGGAGTTTAGCTTGAGCTCACCTCCCCTAGCTGTGTGCCAGGGACATACCCTATGGCAGAGCCCCTCCGGTACCCCTCTTCCCTATTCTCATCTGTTCCCTAGGTGATCTCAGAAGACCCCTCCACTTCCCAGTCATGAAACTAAAAGTGAATTTCCAGATCAGATGACTCAATTTACTTTGACTAAATTCCCGTAATGCTTAGTCTTGGCTGGAGTTTCAGCAGGCAGGAACGGAGACTGGCAGAATCTTATGTAATGGTACTTGGGCAGAGGGCTTGGCAAAGATGCTGGCTGCCATCCAAGTCATAGCACTAAGATTTTGGGCCATTTATCACTTTTGCCTTTGCATAATGTGATTAAATACACTCGTGGTTTGCTAGGAGAGTTGATGCAATTTCTGAGCAGCCTGAACACGGACTTTATATTCTCAAGCCAACAAAAATTAAGTTTGTTAGTGAGAGAAAGTACTTGTAGTTATTGTCCTTTCATCTTTCCTGCACTTGACTTTGCTGTATATCCTTTTTAATGATGCTTATAACATTCTGATCAAGGAGCCCAGAGAGCTAACAGAGGCCTGATTTTCACTTGGAAAATGTCATATGATGTTTATTATGTTAATTGAGTAAATTTATTTAAAAGCACTGACTGACAAGACTTCATCTAAGACTACCACGTATACTTACAAAAGAGTTTAAATGCCATTTTTTTTGGTATGAAGTAGGAAGGAAGGAAGAGGAAAATGGTAATATCTTCTTTGTTTTTTCCACATGCCTTTTACTATTGTTTCTGGTACAAAAATAAACAAAAACAAATGAAAATTTCAGAAGTTAGGATTATTGGGTATTCATTCAGGGTAGTGTTTATTTACCTTATATTTCTTTGACTTTGCAGTAAAGCATCAATAACTCAATGTTTTCCCCTTTCTTCCTTTTGATAAATTTGATAGTTAAGACAGATTCTCTATCAAACACTTCAGCCTTCAGCATCTTGAGTCAAAGTATACAACACTCTACTCAATTAAGAAAGGAATTATAATAGGGAATTGCAGAAAGGCTCTCATGTGCTTATTGGCTGTTTTTTTTAATAATAAACACAATGTCTTCTGCTCTTATTTATTGCAGGAGAAAATATTCCTTATGAAATCAATGTTGAGATGTTAAATGGGATCTATACATTTTGAGGATGATTTGTTTTTAGAAATGATTTTTACTATCTTATTGTTTGAGTGGGTCATAAAAAAAAAGGCCTGACATTTATTGGAAATATATTTCATTATAGAATGCTGGGAGAAAGAAATTTTATAGGAAATTGTTGTATGTAATATATTTTTCAAATTCAGAAGAATGTTGGATGGTATGAACCTTAACAAATAAAGCTGTTGGCACAGGGATGTGTAGTATGTACATTTGGCTTTGTTGGAGAATATTAGCAACGATATTTTTACTTTCCTAGCAGCCTTTTTCAAATTTATTTCCAAGTCTTTCTTCAGGTTTTGTGTTCTGCTTGAGCAAGATTATTCATATATGTGCCCATATTATGGACAGTATTTAAATTTACTTCTCCAAAAAAGGGTTGATGATGATTCAACTGCATCACCAGACTGACAGTGACCGTAGTGGAGATGGTTTGACAGGCTTGGCTTTATTTGGGGAGCCATATGCATGGAAACCCTTACTATCTAAATAATGGGAATGATATCTTTGTCACTCCCAAATGCCTACCACCTAGTACTTTGCTTCTATAAACATGTATTAAGTGTCTGTTTAATCTTTTAGGAATGTAGTTACAGCAGTACACAAAGCATTTTAAAAAATTCTTTCCACTAGGAGTTTACTGGGAGCTAATATTTTGAGCCACATTATTTTACTTGTGTAAAGATTATTTTTATGAAATACAGGCATGTAAAATACACTGCGTATCAGCTAATCAGTACTCTAGAGACAACGAAGCAGGGACGAGAGATGGTGGGCCTGGGATGGAGGTGATCAAGGAAGTCTTCCTTGAGTAGATGGCATTTAAACAAAGAAGGAGAAGAACAGCCATAGAGAGCAGCCATGGGAGTACCAGGGCTGAGAACATCCCAGTAGAGGGGAGACCACTGCAAAGGCCCAGAGTTAGAAACACTGGAGCTTTGAAGGTGCAGTGAAACCAGTTGGAGGGGAGGTTAGAGGGATGGTAGAGATAGGTGAAAAGCCACCTCCTGCCTTCTGAGCCACCTGAAGAATTTTGGCTTATACACATCCCCTCAGTTAAATGTTGACCTGAACAGGATATGCATTTAAAGAAAACATGAGAACCCCTAATCTGTGTCTTTGGATTTATTTGGTTTTGTGGTGTGTGCTTGTGCATGCAGGGCTAGGACTATCGTGGGAGGTGGGGGAATCAGCAGAACTGACGGATGGCCTCTTAACTTTGCACCCTGCACCCTAGTCCCCATCCTGTGTGTGTTGTGTGCTTATTGTTTTAATTTGTGAATAAGGATATGAACAGAACTTAACCTTGTAAGAATTGTAGCTAGCAAACAAAGAGTATATCCTGTACCACAGCTCACTTACATTATTGAAACAAGAAAGAAGCAAAGGCAGCCAATGTGTAATGAGCAGTTACTGTCTCACATTAAGCTTAAAACACTTGATGTAGTCCAGAGGAATAAATGCTAGAGGAAGGCAAACCCCTTCCTTCTCTGATTTCATAGAGGAAAAGCTGTGAAACCAGATAACAACCCTGTGAAGGGTGGAACCAAGTTTAGAAATCAAGATGTCTGGTGATAAATCATCGTATTTTCAGTCTACCTGGGAATTTAGGATGGTATATCAATTAAATAATTAGGCATTCTTAATTCTAACATGCCACTTGAGCTGGACAGAGCTCCCCTGGGATGGAGGTCACATGAATGCTTTGGTGACATGCACCAAGATGTTTTAATTTTTTTCTTAAGTTTATTGGTACCTTTTAGGTATACAATACAGTTACATTCATCATTGGGAACTTGTACCTTACATGATGTATCTTAGTTCTTATTTTTCCCCATTTCCCTGCCCTCCCTTAACCCCCTCCACCCTTCCTTATTTACAGAGACTTTGTTTCCAATTTTTCCTTTTCTCATAGTTTTTCTTTTTCCTTTAATTTTTTGAAAGCAGACGAAATGGAGGGAAGAGATGAATTTATTGGACAGGCATACATACAGGACACAGCACAGACAGGTGTACATAGCAGATAAGACTTCCAAAGGCTTGGGGCTATATTAAAACATGCATAGGTAACACCTTCATTGTTTTTGCATCAGTCTCTGAGTACCTGAGAGTAGAAGCATAAATGCAGAATTGTGTTGGACTTTCCTTTCGAGTTCACATTTGTGTGGATGGCGTATCGTAAGCTGGCAAACTAGAGCAGGTATCTAACTTCATTTCTGTTTCCCACTGTGTATACTTTTTAAGAACTGAAAAATAATAGTGATAAAGTAGTCAACTTACTTCTCCACAGCTAGTTCATGATTTCTACTAAAATGAGACTTATTCAAGGACAAGAATTCACATGTTTTTCATATCCCCCATCTTTTCAGTAGTTCAGTAGTTCGAGTGTGATCATGCCATGGTTTTCAGCGGTTTTAAAATAATTTAATATAATGCCTTTCCTATATTTTGAGACTATAGAAGCAAAGCAATTAGAATTGTAAACTGGGTCATTTGTACATTGGATAGCTGTTATCAGTATCACTCATCTTTCCCCTTTCTAGTTTCTTCTTCACATTACTGCCAAATTAATTTTCCAAGCTTGACCTTGATTGAATGTGTGGCTCCCTTCCATAAAAATCCCTTTTAAATTACCTTCAGATTCTTCCAAGGTAGCATTCAAGGCCCTTTGTGGTATGTACTAGGAAGTTTTAATTTTTTTTTTTTTTTTGGTACTTGGGATCGAACTCAGGTCCTTGCGCTTGTGCAGCAGGCGACGAAACCACTGAGCTAAATCACCGGCCCGGAAGTTTTAATTTTTAAAAAGCAGACAAAATGGAGGGCAGAAAAGAATTCATTAGACATATATATACATATTTAATAGAATGGAGAGACAAGTACACACAGCAGATACAACTGCCGTGTTAGTCAATTTTTCTATAGCTTGGCCTTGATTGCTTGGTAGCCCTAAGCAAAAATCTTCTATGACCCATCCATGACCTTTTGAATTTCTTTCAGATTCCTCTACATTGGTATTCAAGACTCTTCATGACCTACATGATCCAATTCCCTTTTCTAAGTTCAAAACTCTTGCTTAATTCAAGCTAGCCTGTTTATCTGTCTGAAACACAGCTATGCTTTTTGGCTCTTTCCAGCTGGAGGGCCCTTTTCTTCATCAATTTCTGACAAAATGATGTCTAATTTTAAAGGTTCATCCTACATGGTATGGAGACTTTTGCTTTTTTGGGGAGATTTGGTGTTTGAAAATGTCTCATCCTTTTTGTATTAGTACATTTATCACGAGGAATTGATATACATGCACAGTACATCTTAATTCTCTCTCTTTTTTTTCATCCTCTACTCCTCCCTTCCTTCCCTGCTCCTTTTAATTCTTGGTCCCCTTCTCATTTCCAAAAGCTCTGTTTTCATAATTTTTTTCCTTCAGTTCTTTTTTTCATCCCCTTTCTTCTCCCTCTCCCTCCCTCCATTCTTGGTCCCCTGTCCATTTTTAAATGATCTCTCCACCTCTTGTTTATCTATCTTCCGTTTTGCTCTTTATATTTTTTGAGTTTTTCATATAAGAGAAACCATGGGATATTAAAGTTTGTGTGTCTAACTTCACTTAAAGGAACTCTTTTTTATTTTAATTTTATTGGTATGATTTAGATGTACATAATGATAATATTCATCATAGGGAATTCATGCCTGTACACAATGTATCTTGAGTCCCCCTTTTTTTCCCCATTCCTCTCCCCTCCTTCTAACCCCTCTTCCCCTCCTTATTTATAAAATGTAAACTGGTACAACCACTATGGAAATCAGAATAGAGATTCCTCCATAGCCTTAAAAAGTGTCTCATTTTGAGGTGTAATCTTCCTTGCATTTTAGAGAATTAGATACTTACTTTAGTTGTATTCCTTGTACTTACAGTAGAAAGAAAATATTTTTCAGTTACCATTTTTCATCTTCACTTACATGTCAGGCTGTGAGAGGCAGGATAGAGTTGTAGTTAAGAACTGTAGGTTTTCTGGGTTCAAATCCCAGTATTGCTTCTACTAGCCGTGGCCCTGGACAAGTGTCCTCACCTCTCTGTGCCTGTTCTCTGGTATATAAACAGCAAGTATCTTACAGTGTTGCTGAAACAATGGTACAGAAAAAGTGTTTAGGACAGCCCTTGACACACAGTAAACACTCAATATTAGCAGTTGGTATTTACAGGTATTATATTTCATCCTAACAAAAGCTCTATGGGAATTATATTATCCCCATTTTAAAGATGACTGAGGGAATTTAAGCAACTTGCCCAAGGTTACACAGCTCATAGAGGCAGAGCCAAGAATTAAATCTTCATCTGTTTGACTGCACTTGCTTATTTTCCAAATTTTGGTTTGGTGCTTTGCACCTAGTAGTCACTTAATAAAATTTTTTGTGTTGAAATTATAAGGCCACGGGGCATATGAAAAGAATATGGGTTTTATGTTCAGTTCTGACTCTGCCTCTTACCAGCTATGGAAATTTCATTATATATTTTAATTTTCCTAGCTTTAGATTCTCCTTCTTTGTAATAGGATGATAGTTACAACTACTCCATAGAATTAGGGGAGCAAATAAGCAGATTAAATGAGATACCCAGTGTCAAAGGCCTAAAGTATGGAAAGTACTCAAAGAGTGTCAGTTCTTCCACTCACTTCCCTTATTAATATTTTTAAGTCCTGTTAAAACAGGAGAAACAAGATTCTGATTAGAACTGTCACATCAGCCTTTTAAACCCAAGGCTGGTCACTGTTGTTCTAGTAATGGTCATGAAACATGATAGAGGCCATTGTATCTTAGTGGGCATGATTTTACAATTTGAAAATATCCCTTCTTTATTTCATTTGGCTATGTTTCCTGAAGTTATATTTATCAAAGATTGGATTGCACTAATCAGCATCTGTCTTAGTTACTTTTCTGGTTGCTGAGACAAAATACCCAATACTCAGAGTTAAAGGAGGAAAGGTTTATTTCAGTTCACAGTTTGTAGAGGGTTCAGTCCATAATTGGCCAACTCTAAGGCAGGGTGGCTTGGCAGAAGGGCATCACAGAGGGGAAACAGTTCATGGCAGGCAGAAGGCAGCAGAAGCAGCAAGTGGCAAGTGACAGGTGACAGGTGACAAGCAATTCTCTTTTCTGTCCCATCCCATTATTCCCTCCCAGAACTATGCCAGAAAAATCAGTAGACTAATTTAATAATCACCCATCCTTGATCTCAGCATCATGCACTCTAGATTGAGCCATCTCTGAAAAGCCCCACCTATGACCACATGAGGCTTTGGGGAGACAACTAGCCACGGCCCATAACAACATCCTACTTCAAAATGTAGTGTCCAAGGACCCAAGTTTGATCCCTGGTACCCAAAAACGAAAACAAAAAAACTTCGGGTCCTGGGATTTAGCTCAGTGGTTCCACTGCCTGCCTTGCAAGCGCAAGGTCCCAAGTTCAATCCCCGGTACCAAAAAACAAAAAAAAGAAGAAGAAGGAAAATGTAGTGTCTTGGAAAGAGCTTATAAATGAGTTACTTTAATCAAATTGTTTTTCTTTTGACTTAGCTTAAATCAAACAGCAGTGAAAAGAAGAGATTTAGTTTGAGGGAAAGAAACATCAGGGAAAGGTCATTTTTAAGCTACAAGATAGACCTAAGCATGAACTAAAGGAGCAGAAATGAAAGATAATTATAGTAAAAACAATTCCCAGATTGGATAATTAACCCTTAAATAACACTTGGCTATGACACTGAACTTTTTATCCCATCTGACCTTAAGGGACAAATCCAATGAACAAGAACAATTCCCTCCTGTCACAGAGCCATAAAGAATTTGGAATTAAAATGTGCTGCTTAAAAAAAAATTCTTGGCAAAATGAAGTCAATGATAAATTGATGCTATAATATAGATAGTTTTTTATTTTCAGAAAACTAAAAGATGGCAGTGGAAAAATTTGGGTAATCTCTTCTTCATTCTCCCTGCAATCCATGCATTTGGTAACAATTCTACTGTATTCTACCCATCTTCAAATTTCATAAATTTTTATTTTGATTTAACATGTCAGATCCTGCCCTCCCACAGACCCACGGAGTCAGTGTTCCTGTCTGTTGTGCCTGCAGGTTGAAGGATAGGAAGGGCCTGTGGCTGGCTGTTGGTTCAGTTGAATCAATTATGTAGAAATTCCAGGACTGGAGGACTGAGATGCACTTTGCTGAAATAACAAGTTCTGCCATAACAATTTTTACACAAGCTCATAATTTACCGGCTTCTTTTCTTAAAACATGAAAAAAACCCAACTTGCACAGATGCATGCCTATTTCCTTGTGTGCTCTTGTACTGTTCTAACTCCCTCTTTCCTTTTTTTTCCATTTAGTTTACTGGTACATTTTAGGTATACAATACAGTTACATTCATCATTGGGATCTTGTACCTTTACATGATGTATCTTGGTTCTTATTTTTTCTGCATTCACCTGCCCTCCCTTCACCCCCTCCACCCTTCCCTATTTACAAAGACTTTGTTTCCATGTTTTTCCTTTTCCTTCTTTTCTTTCCCCTTCCCCTCCCACTTCCCCTATTCCTGTAAACATTTTCTTTCTATTTCACATTATCAATTATACATTTTGGTTCTTATTTACACTTTTAGTTTCTCACACTAGAGAAACTATTCGGTATTTACACGTGTGTCCTATTTATTTCGCTTAAGAGTATGGCCTCAATATATGTCCGTTTAGCTATAAATGTCTCTAGTTTCTCATTCTTTATGGCTGAGTAGTACTCCATTTTATAAAAAAACCACATCTTCTTTATCCAGTCTCCAGTTGATGGGCACTTGGGCCGTTTCCAAGTTTTAGCTATTACAAACTGTGCTGCTATAAACATGGGTGCACATATATCGCTGTGGTATGATTCTTTTAATTCTTTTGGGAAGATAACCAGTAGAGGAATAGCTGGGTCAAATGGGACTTCCAATCCTAGTTCTTTGAGGTATCTCCATACTGATTTCCACAGTGGTTGCACCAGTCTGCACTCCCACCAACAATGGAGAAGGGTTCCTTTCTCCCGATTACCCTGTCAGCACGTGTTATTGGTTGATTTCATGATAGCAGCTATTCTTTCTGGGGTGAGGTGGAATCTCAGTGTTGTTTTCATCTCCATCTCTCAAATGACCAGTGATATTGAACATTTTTTCATATGTTTATTTGCTGCTTTTACTTCTTTTTCTGAGAAATGTCTGTTCATTTCAGATGCCCATTTTTGAACTGGGTCTTTAAATTTGGGGGGTCTGATTTTTTTCAGTTCTTTATATATTCTAGGTAGTAGACCTTTGTCTGATGAATGGCTGGTAAAAAATTTTTCCCACATTGTATATTGTCTCTTAGCTCTGTTGGTGGTTTCTCTTGCAGTGCAAAAGCTTTTTAATAAGATGAGATCCCAGTTGTTGATTCTTTGTGCTAGTTCCCGTGCTACTGAGGATTTGTTCATAAAGTCTTTTCCTATGCCAATGTCTTCAAGAGTTCTACCTAACTTGTCTTCCAGCAAGTTTAGTGTTTCTGTTTTAATATTTAGATCTTTAATCTACTTAGATTTTTAATCTAAAAATGACTTGTGATCATCTTTCCATCTCTAGTATCTTTGATGTATTCCTAGGAACCACATCAGGAAGGGATTTCTAATCGCATCTAATTCACTGTTCATTCAATTAAAATTGGTGATGAGTACAGATTTACGAAGCATGATAACAATACTTCAAAGAATGAAAGACAAATAGATCACTTTAAGAGTGAATCAAATAAGTTGGCCTTGGTGAGATATACTTTTAAAGGTTAGCAGGATCAGGAGGGTTAAGGAGGGAAAGCACTGATGTATAATAATGCTAGAGAGTGAAATTCATTACTTGGTCTAGTTATAGTAATGTGATGCTAACACGCTCAATGTGAATTTTATGAAAGGATAAACTGAGGGAACTAATTAGAGAGAACATGAATTCTATTTTCCTTACTCCTTTTAGTATAGTTGAGATATTACACAAAAGACCATAACTGTTTATCACCTGTCTCTTTTGAAAAAGATCCTAAAACTGGATTTATATTCTATATGACATATTTGAGAAAAATGTTTATTTATCACATAAGTTTTCTTCTAAACTCTAAACAAGTTATATCTAGACATCTGCAAACACAGGTTGGTATTTTAGTGGGAAAAATGCAAAAATGGGGATGCATACCAAGTCTCCCCAGCACCTGTAAATCATTGTATATGCATGATTGGATATTCACATAGGTATCCATAATTTGGTGGCCCTTTCCTGAAAAACTGAAAGAGCCTATACATTTCCTTCGCTGAAAGTCTCTCCCCATCTCTTCTGGGAGAGCCAAGGAGGTATCTCATGTGTGCTGTCATAAATTTACCATGTTCCAGTGTCTGCTTGTGCCCACTACAAAGGAATTACTTTAGAAAGTGCATTTGTGCCAAGTGCTTTACATATATTACCTTGTTTATAAATGGATGAATTCTCAGTCACCAGATGGGCAGGTATTAGCATTTCTATTTTTTATTGATGAAGAAATAGAAGCATTAAGATAATGTAGTTACTAAATGCATTTCTTGGAGTCATTCATTTATTAATTCATTGAAGGTTCTTTTTTGAGAAGCTACTATGGTCCAGACCGCATTCAAGTGCTGGGCTCTTAAAAAAGAGTGCTGGGCTCTTTAAAAGAGAGGACAAAGAACTTAAAAGAATTATTATCTACCACTTTGGACTGAATTAAAATCAAGTTTACAAAGCAAATTATTTCACAGAGAGATCCAAGATGGTTAAATCTAATTTGTGCAAGAAATCTGGCACTGTATTCAAGCGTGGCAATTTGAACTTCAGAATGTACAAGTAATTCTATTCCTGACCACTGTTTCCACTCCTGATCAGTGTTTTCAGGGGTTTGTAATCTATTGGGGTTGGACAGAGGTAGAGACTGATAAGCAAATAAGAAACAAAAAGAAAATTTCAAGTAGTAATCAAGGCCCTGAAGAATGTCGACCAGGGTTCTGTGGAGGAGGAGACTGCTGTGTGGATGGGCATCATTGGAGCTATCGGGAAACTGAAGGAGGCTGAAGTATGAATGCAGGAAAGGAGCAGCCACCCAAAGACCTTGAGAATGAGTGCTACAGGCAAAGGGAACAAGAGTCACAAATATCCTGAAGCAGAGCCGGGTGCTGCGCATTCCAGGAATAGAGCAAGGGTCTGTATGGCTGGAATAGAGTTATCCACAAGAGGTAGGCAGAGCCCCGGCCTGGCCAGAAGGGATTTTGCTTGCCCTGGGAATAGCGTTTGATTTTATTCAGCAATGAAAACCCACAGGAGGGTTTAAGTAGGAACATCATGGGATCCAGCTCACATTTTAAAATTTCACGTTTGTTGCTTTGTGGGGAGTTGATTGCATGTAGGCAGGGGGAAAGGGTATGCTTTTCTGTGATACAGTGGAGGTGAGCGGGGTTTGGCAGGAGGACAAGTAGACAGATTCCTGGTGTATTTGGGAGGGGGAGCAGACAGGAATCGCTGGTGGAGTGGAGGGAAACCAAGAGAGAGAGCACCCGAGGCACAGGGCAGGGAGGGCCTGGCTCTGCCTCTCCCTCATCTGCCACGTGGGGAGCTGGGGAGAACAGGGTTAGGAGCAGGACTAACATTACTAGTTCTGTCTGCACCTCCCAGCGTGAGATGACTCCAAACCATCCAGAAGGGGTGGACAGCCAGGCAGCTGGCCAAGTTTGTATCTCAGGGGAGGGTCAAGGTGGGAGTTTTAGTGTGAGTGTGCGTACGTGTGCGTGTGCGTGTGTGTCTGTGTTGTGATGGTGTCTTGCTATGCTGCTAGGCTGATCTGGAACTCCCAGTCTCAAACTCTTCTTCCGTATCAGCCTCCTGAGTAGCTGGGATTACAGAAGTGTGCCTACAGCATAGTTCTACAGCAAGGTAGAAACTTTACATTGAAAATTCATCAGCATAAACTTTGGATGCCTTAGGTAGAAAAAAGCATATAGGTGGGAACACGTTCTCTAGAGCAGCAGAGCTCACAGCCTGTCTGCTGCTATCTACAATGCCATAGAAACAGAAATTGACAGTAAGCATTAGAATCTTTGTTACCAATTAGGACAAATGATCAGTTGTGTTTCGTAAGCTTTCTGGTTTCATTGTTTTGGGAATTTTTATGGTAAAATAGTATGGTAGACACTAGTTGATGTCTACAGTGGTTTAGAAATGAGAACAATGCCTGGTCCTTTCACCAGGTAGTTGAGGACACTGCTCTAAAGTTTAGAAATTGAACAGAAGAGGAAGAGGCAGAATAGAACACGAGAATACATGGCCAGTGAAATGGAAAGAAAGCATTAGCTTTTCCTTTGATTTGAAACTTTCATTTGAAGCAGTGAGTCTAACTTCCAATCCCAGAGGCTTCATTGCAAGTTTATACAGCTCTCTTCCCCAAGGAGAGACCTATAATGAGCCCTGGGATGTTGCGTCCACAGAGCTGTGGTCCATCACAAAACTGCTTCTATGCCCACATGATGGCTGGTGGTTTCCCCATATAGTGGGAACACAGAGGGTGCACTCCCATTGGTCCTTAAAAAGTGAGAATCTTCTCACCAACTTCTTGTCTGTCTTTGTCTTGGGTCCTCAGAGAAGCCCTGTTGTTGCTTTCTGCTTTTCATGTTTGGGGAGGTACATCTTGAAAGTAGCTTTTTCTCTCCCTCCTTTCTTTAAACCTCCTTAAAGGGAAGTTAGAGTTGGTCCATGTGGCACCACCGAGAACAGCCATCTTCTCTCCAGCGTCACTGTACAAACAAAGATCTCAGCAGGGGAACAGGAGGCAGCCACAGCTGACATCTCATTCAGCCAGGCTTGCTCTTTAACACACACTTTAAAGTCTTTGTTTTCAAATATGTTATTGATGAACACAGTAACTTCCCTGGAGAAGTTTGGAAAGAGGATTGATTTGCTATTTAGAGGTTCAGGAACTTCTTATTCTTTAGAGAAAGAAAAAATGTAAAAGAGGGGACAAAGAAATTAAAAGAATTATTATCTACCACTTTGAACTGATTTAAAATCGAGTTTACAAAGCACATTATTTCACAGAAAGATCCAAGATGGTTAAGTCTAATTTGTGCAAGAAATCTGGCAGTTTATCCAAGTCTGGCAGTGTGAACTTCAGAATGTACAAATGGTTCCACTCTTGACCTTTCGTATTTTCTGAGTTCCAAAATATATAGCCTAAAAGTTAATTGAGCCACTGACTTTGAGAATCTTTTATTCCAATATTCAGAACATATTTTCTAGGACCTAAGTAATAGCTAGGTTTCTTTACTCCTACAGCATCATCATGGAGTATAAATCCCTAACACTAAAAGCTATTCCATCGTTTCCCCTATCCCTCCCACTTCCCCTTTCCCCTTTGAACCTTTTCTTCCTATTTCACATTATCTATTATACATTTTGATCCTTATGGAAACAAAGTCTTTGGGGAGGGGTGGAGGGGTTGAAGGGAGGGCAAGGGAATGGGAGAAAAAAATAAGAACCAAGATATATTATGTAAAGGTACAAATTCCCAATAATGAATGCCAGCATATTGTATACCTAAAATCTACCAATAAAATTAGTGTATAAAAAAGCTATTCTAAATCTCCACTCTTAGGCAAAATGACCTTGGAGTTGCTTTTTCTAGTTGCTTTACTTATGCTTTAGCCATATTAGTGCTACTACTTATAGTCGCATACATATTCCTGCTAATAATAATTTTAAAGGTACACTACTTTTTAGTAGTAGTGGTATATGTGCTGCCGAAGCGAACACTAGTAGTAGTGGTAGTAATGGTAATAATTATAAAAACTAACATTTATTAAGATATTACTTGCCAAGCAATGCTCTAAGATTTTTGCATATATTAACTAATTCTCACATCAGTCATTGAGATAGATAATATTACTTCACTTGACTGATGAGGAAACTAAGGCACAGTAAAGTTAAGTAATTGGCTCAAAATTATTGAATCAGGAAGAGGTTTGTTTTCTTATTCAATTTACTGGCCTGAAGTTTCCACTTGTTTTGCTTATAAATGGTTGGGAAATTCCAATAATGCAATGATGGGTCCAAAAGCTCAGTTGTATCTCCCCTCATTTTTGGCGAATAGTGTTCTAAGTGTGGTTTGGCAGTTTGTCACTTAGAGATCCTTTAGCATTTTGCAGTTAACTAGTTTTATAAGTTAAGGTAAAATAAATACAGCAATTAAAAATATCCAGGGGACTTTAAAGAATACTTAGTGGCCTTTATTTTATAATGGGAAGTCTAAAAATAAAGTGATTTTGCTGATTTATTTGCGAGCCTTCATATTTCACTAAAAGGAAATCATTTTGCGATTCAAGGCCAACTTTCTGCCAGAGTTAGCAAAATCTGTAAGAATTAAGGGTTAAAGGAATCTGCTTTGTTCTAATAGTAGCCCTTAAAGTTCTTGCTGAATGTAGAAAGTCTGTAACTTGGGATACAAAGTGTGTACATAGGATGCCAGAGGGCTGGGTTTGATAGCCAGTACCACTCTCTCTCACACACACACACACACACACACACATGCACCACAAAGATACATATGTTTTATGTAATTAACAGTGAAAGATAGTTAATCTGTATTATTATGGTTTTCCATAAGCAGCTCTCCATGTCCATAAAACCTTTGGCAAGTTTCTTTTCAGACCTGCATATTGCAGTGATGAAATGTACCATAATTTAAAGTCTTGCTGTCAACTTGTTTTTTCTGAGAGGTTGATCAATTTGGACTTCCAGTATTTAGTGGTTTGTAATGGTGCTCTTGCCATTTCTGGATTTTAACTTAAAATGACTTCTGTCAGTTGTGGAGCAAAAAAGAACTTTATTGTTTCCACTTACATGATTTTTTTTTTTTTTTTTTTTTGGTACCGGGGATTGAACTTGGGACCTTGTGCTTACAAGGCAGGTGCCAGAACCACTGAGCTAAATCCTTGGCCCTACATGATTTTGATTAATGAAATCTCTGACCTTTATTCATTTGCAGTAGTCCCCCTTTGTCCATGGTTCACCTTCCAGTTTCAGTTACCTAGTCAACAGGGGTCCAAAAATATTAAGTGGAAAATTCCAGGAATAAAAATATTCATAAGACATATCTTCAGTGCAGTGTGGTGAAACCTTATAGTGTTGTGCTTAATCCCGCCCGTGATGCAAATCATCCCTTTGTTCGGCATATCCACATTGTCCACTACTTATAAAGTAGCCATCCCAGTGACCAGAGCAACTGGCACTGTGTCATAGTGGCTGTGTTCAAGTGACCCTTATCTTACTTAATAATAGCCCCAGAGTGCAAAAATAGGGATGTTGGCAATTGGAATATGACAAGGAGAAGTTGTAAAGAGTTTCTTTTAATTTAAATGAAATGGTGAAAGTACAGTAAGATTTGTTGAGAAAGAGACCACATTCACATAACGTATATGTGTGTATATATATATATAGTAATAATTTTAGTTATGATTGTTAATCGCTGATTGTGCCAAATTTATAAATTAAACTTTATTACTATAGATCTATATGTGTAAGAAAAATTTGTATCTATTTATATAAAAAGAGATACATAGTGAGATGTATCTATCTATATATAAGATATATAGAGATCTCTATCATATCTCTCATGATATGAGAGAGAGAGGGAGAGAGAGAGAAGGGGAGGGGGAGAGAGAGAGAGAGAGAGAGGGCTATGGTTTCAGGCATCCTTTGGGAGTCTTGGAACATATTCCCAGTGGGTAAGAAGGAACCACTATGCTTCATTTTATGAGCTGCCTGATTTGGGAGGGCAGGTATGAGAGGACAGAAGAATGTCCCTCCCTTTCTCTTTCTAAGGATATTAACTCTTTTTTTCATATAAATTGTGTATAGCTCCTCCCAGTTATTGGATAGCCTTTTGATTTTAAATCTAGCACTCTTTATTACTTTCAAGTATCCATAGTAAGAAAAGCCTGTTGAGGTCTTGTCTATTAGAATTCTGCAGGGTCACTTGTAAGTAGTGTACCGTTGTTAATGGTTTCCGCAATGCTTAAAACAGCATCTTCTCTGATTTGTCACTCCTAAAAAGCAGAGCTTTTTCTCATTTCAAAGACTGCTTCCATATTGGCTCTGTCCAAATTAGTATCCAAGTTACTATATCTAGTATACTAAATACATTGACCAAGTTACTATATCTAGTTAGTGTATATACTGTCCAAGTTATTACAGCAGTATCCAAGTATCTGATCAGTATAGTACCAGTTTTCCTGTAAATGTAAATTTCAAATTGCAGCCTCTTCCTTTCCACTCTCACAGTTTTCCATTTTAACGAGTCCCCTAGGAGGATGTGTAGGAGTTAGGATTTAATAATGCCCAGATTTCCTCCTGGGCAGAATAAAAAAGACTTCTAAGGGAAAATGGTAGCTGTCTCCTAGGATTACTTATTTTTACATAGTGCCAAGCAAAATAATAAAAAAAAAATTTCCTAAGAGAATGTAAGGAAGGGGCAAAATGCTCGAAATGTCTAACTGCCACTTTTGTTATCGTTCTTGCTTTTGTTACATGCAGCGTAAGCTGAAGTAAGAAAAGCTTAATATGCCTATACTTAAAAGTAATTCTTACTAATAACTAACAAAATGGATAATACTAAAATTTCAAGACACATACTAGCACATGCCACTCTTAGTTAAGAATCACATGAATGTGGTTTGTACTATCTCTGGTAAGAAATTCTTCATTTATAGCCTGGGTTAAATGATGTTAGTGAGAGTTCTTTTTCTGTGTCTTGGAAGTGTACCTTGTATATTCAAATTAAGACTTTAAAACTTGATGCTTACTGGTTTTCTGTTAAGAAACGATAACCCCAGCATCTGGGAGGCTGAGACAGGAGAAACACGAGTTCAAGCCCAGCCTGGGTAACGTAGTGACTTAGTAAGACCCTGTCTCAAAATATAAAATGAAAATGGGCTGAGGATGGAGCCTTGGGTTCAGTCCTTAATAGCACAAACAATAAAAACAAAATAACAAATGCTTATCCACATTCTAGCTGAAAACAGGAATACATCTGTTATTCTCAAGGCCAAGACATTTATTGCTTCTTTTTACTTATTCTTACTACTAGAAATATATCTTCCCAAGAAAACAGCTGGAGCCAGGCATGGTGATGCAGGCCTGTAATCCCAGCACTTGGGAGGCTGAGGCAGGAGGATCCCTGAGAGTTCAAGGCCAGTCTGGGCTACATAGTGAGACCCTGTCTCAAAAGAAAAAAAAAAAAAAAAAAAAGAATGAATGAATGAATGAATGAAAAAAAGCTGGGTTGAGCTTCCTTAAGCCTGATAGGCTGTGTTCAGCTTATTTTCTAGGTTCAAAGCAAGGACCTAACATTGTCTGAATGCCAGTCGATTTGACATTTAACCATCTGGATTAAAGTGAGAAATTGCCATATCCAGTGGGTTCATGATTTTGCTGGCAAAAAATATCTTCAATGTATTTATTTTTATGCAGTTATTTTGTTTTGATTCTGTGATTTCAGAAAATCAAAACAATGTGAAAGCATTACACTTATGATGTAAAAAAAAAATCAAACAGTATCAAACGGTGTTATGTAAAAAGAAAACACCCTACACCATTGCTCCAGATACCAGAAGTAGTCCTTGTAAACAGTGCTCTTGTCTAGTGGATAACATCTCCAAATCTCTTTGTTCTTTCTTCATTCCTCACCCAGAGACTTCTCCAAATGAAAGACAGAGATGTAACACACTTACTGTACTCTGCCACTCATAACCCTAGCCCACCTTCTTGTTCTGTCAATTTGGACACAGTGGGCTGTTTAGGGCAGTGGTGGTGAATGTATGGCATGCGTGCCGAGCAGGCTATTTGTATCACTGAAAGCTCTAAAAGGTTTGCCATCCCTGGTCTAGGGATAAGTTGAAAAACTGATGTCGCTTAGTCCCTTAGACATTATCAGCTCCTAACTCTGAGAGCCCTCTGGTCTGTCACAGGTTTCACACGATCAGGATTTGATGTTTACATCCTGGTGTGGTTATGGTGACTGCTGCTGTGCTTTGTCTCTAGGCTTATTCTAAACTTTGGAAAATGGAGAAAGAATTGCAGTTCTATTAACCCAGCCTGTGCTGCTCTAAGGAAGGTGTGCAGAACATTAAGAGCAAGTGGATACTCTTTTCAGTATATTCCACAGTCACTCAGAATCACATCACTGTTTCACTTGTTTTTATTCAGATAATGCCTTTCTTGTGCCTATTCTGGAAGTGTTAGGTGCCTTTTTATTTTTTCATGGGAGCAGAAGCAATACTTTCCCCCTTTATTACGAAGGTTATTTTAGCTTTTCAATCTTGCGGTATCACTTGAATCATTTCTCTTATTTGTCTTAAACAGAATATGCCTTTGCTTATCCTAACCACTGTATAAAAATAATAAATCTAGCCCCTTCTTCTACCATCCAGCATTCTCTTATTTTCATTACTGTGCCTTAGTTTTCTTCTTTTTGGTTTTGTTTTTTTTTTTTGGTACCAGGGAATCGAACCTGTGCCTTAGTTTTCAACTCTTGTATATTCAGATAGTTTATTCATGAAGCTGTCATTTTATTCTTTTCTCTTTGGAGGTAATACCCAGCTATTGAAGGATAAATGAGCTAAAGAAGACCCATGGCTATTTGTGTAAAGTTACCAAAAGCTGTTAACTATCTTTTGAACTCTGCTTTGGTAGGGTTTTTACATTTCTTCCTTCTTGAACCATGAGAATAAAAGGGTTATGTCATTATTTAATTAAATATTTGAAGAGAATAAAATGCTGATTTAGATTTTACACACACTTGTACATTTTTTCGTGGTTATCCTATTTGGCTTCCCACAAGTGACCTTGAGTCTCTAGTTGCCTCGGTTTCTCCCATCCCCCCTCTGGAAAGCATACTGTTTTCCTTATTAAGATACAATACACTCACCATGAAATTTACCTTTTGAAAGTATATGTTTGGTGGTTTTTAGTGAATTTTTAATAGAAAAATGTAATATTCGTACAATTATGTAAAATAGCTGAGTGAACATCTATATATCCATCACTGAGAATGATTAGTTACACAATAGTACCTTTTTTTTTTTTTTTTAAACTACAGTGGTTCTGAGGCTGAACTAATACTGGTGAAACATTATTGTACTATGTGACCAAGTAAAGAAGAAATCATTCCTTTTTTAGCCACTCCTACAATCATTCTAATCTATTTGAATGTTCTCTGGATTGTGTGTCAACAAATTTAGAAGTCACTGGGTGGTCTTGAACTCAGTCTGCTTTTAGTTCCTTTAGTCCATCATCTTGAGGTGTGAGATGAAAGTTCTTGAAAAAACACTTTTAATCGTATTTGTACCTATTGATTAGAATCTGTCAGTTAGGGTGAGGCTCAAAATATCAACAGGCTCATTTATAGGGGCAGGATGTAGGGGCTGGAGGATAGCAAGGTTCAGGTAGGAGGGATTTGGAATTAGACCTGGCATTGAGTTGAAAAAGTACCAAAGATAATGGAAGCCACAAAGGTCAAGGTCGGAAAAGGCTTTAGAGTTCAGCAGACTGGAAGATCTAAAAAAAGTGCCTCTCCCAAATTCTTATCAGGACCTGTTTTCTGCTCCCATTTAAAATTCCTGCTGGTGCCAGCTGCCATACTCCCACTGATGGGACATGCCAGGGTCACTTCTCCCAGACTTGCTCGTATGTTCAGAAACACACACTGAAACTATTTCAGCAGATCTAATTCGAAGCTTCATGCATTGAGTTGGCTGTGCATGAGCACAGAGCTGTGAAGGAATGTTTCTAGCTGTGTGCTGGTCACTAGATTTAGGAACGTTATATATTTTTAGACTACCTTGTCATGTGTACTTCTAATCTCAGTGTTGTCCCTGGATTCATATTTAGATACCTGTCACCGGATGTGCCTTTCATATTTTTTCCCAGCACAGATACCTCTTTTGTTATTTTTGAACAATGGTTAGTGAATGTATAATCGTTGGTTTTATTACTTTTTAAGCAGGGTCTGAAATGGTAGCTTAGGGTTATTATTGTTTAATATACAACCTAGTCAGCCAACACACTCATTGGAGTTTTTGGTCTGTGTTTGCCTTGGCTTAATAATCAAACCCTGAATTACAATGAACATTAAGGCACCATGGCCCATTTATTACATCTTTATTTATCGGGTCTTTGTTTAATGCAAGCAGCATCAATGTTTTATCTTATATTGCAAGAGCAGGCTATTTTTCATAGGTGACAAATGGTATAATAGTAGATTTCAAAACCCGAGGCTTCTCATTCCGGGGGCCATTTAAGATTATGGAAATGGTACTGGAAAAACACTACCACTTGTCAAAATCCCTTTTGCAGAAACTCCAACTCTCTGTGGATAAAATATATGAAAACAAAACCTCACCAGCAAGTTTTAGATACCACATTGTTCTGAAAATGTGATACAGGCAGGGCTGGAGATGTGGCTCAGTGGCACAGCACCTGCCTGGCAAGCGCAAGGTCTTAAGTTTGATCCGGGGTGGAAGGGGAGTGATACAGACAGATCTACTGGCTGTCTACTAGGATATGCAGTTAGATGTTTTGAGAGCAATAGAGATTAATATTCCAATCCATTTTCCTTCACCCAGGCTCTTTAGTGATAGAAGCACCTGCATTGTGTTAGTTTCTGTTCGATGATTGTATTCTTGTTCCAGCTTTGTAAATGCAACTTTGATTTGATGCCAGCAGCAATTTTACTAAAATTTTTCATTCTAAGACCAGCACATTTATTAATACAAGCCCCCTCACACACTCACACACACAGCAAAAAAAAAAAAAAAAACCTATGGGATTTCTTATTGGCTGCTAAATCCCTGGAACATATTGAAAGTGAAAAAGGTTTCTTTTTCTGTTTATTTGCATTCAATTTGAAACTGAAAGACATAGTACTCTGCTGGCTCAATGGATACTCAAGGAAAACATTGCGACCTTTTAGTATTACCCCAAAAGTAAACGACTTCTCTCCTTTCATGCTTTTCCCTCTTTATGAAACGTGCTCTTGTAAGTAACTGAGTAACTGTGTAAGTAACACACATCACTGAGAAACTCGTGAGTTCAAAGCCGTAAGGATATAACCTCATAGACAGTGATGATGAACCTTTTAGAGCTGTGAGTGGTAACAAACACCCTGCTGCGGCGGGGCAGGCGCACTGTAGGTAGGTTTCCCACCGCTGACCTACAACTACATTTTGTAGCAGGTGGCAAAAAGCTTTCAAGTTCATACTTACTAACTTGCTACATTTTATGTGTTTTGTAAGCTACTTTAAATCTTTTCTGGAACCAGTGTGGGTAGCATATGCTCACTTAAAAATTATCCCAGCCAAGAATTTTCTTAACCTTTTAAGTACATTTACTTAATTACTAAATATGTGCTAAAAAGTTTTTTTTTACTAGATGGAAGGCATTCTGGCGGGCACTGTGAGAGATAGCCTGAAGAAACCTCTCTTTGCGAAATTTACCAGTTAATTATGAAGAAAAGGTCTAACCTTTTAGAAAATCTAATAACATGTTAAAATAATCTAATGGGAATTATAAATCATGTCCCAGACAGGCACACACATAGCACTAGGATGTGTCCGATGATCGAGGAAGGGTTCCTCCCACAGGGAGGGCTCAATGGATTGGAAGGATTTGGAAAACAGCAATGTGGGCTGGGCTTTCCAGGGCAGGAGGGTAGAGGAACAGAGTGTTAGAGTTGAAGGGTTACTGGAGAAGCAGAAGAGGAGCCACTTGATAGAACTGAGACTTAGGGAGCAGGAGTCTTTGGAAGAAGTTTGGAAAGTGGTTTAGGGCCATATTGTGGAAGAACCATGTGGAGTGTATGCTTAAGGAGTTTGGACTTTGCTGTGTGAGCAGAAACCAGCTGGAAGGTTTCCGAGGGAGGGGATGCCATCCTCTAAATGGTATTTTTGGAAGATTAGCTGGGGAACCATATGCAGGGTGAGTTAGAGGTGGAGGCCAGGAACGGAAGCATGATGACGGAATGGAATTACGGAACCCAGTTATTGAAGATGGAAGGTCTTAGGTGTGGTTTTCTGCGCTCAAGGGCACAACACTCGGGAGGCTGAGGTGGAAGGTTCCCTTGAGTCCAAGAGTTTGAGGCCAGCCTGTGCAGTACAGTGAGACCTCATAAAAGTTGTTAGGTCCTGAAATAATGAGTTATTAGTAAAATATAAAGAATGAGATGGTGAAAACATTTTGCTAGAAAAATCGGCAGCAGCAAGTTTTGTTTCTGATACAGGTGGCGTTTGACAGAAGTGCCCGGTTGTTACTTGTTAGGAGCAAATGAGTCCTTTCTCTAATTATAAGAAATCTGAGTTTGGATGTTATAAATCAGTTTTTCCGGGCACCATTTGTGTTCCTAGGGTACTGAGGGAAATGGGGTGTGACGTCTCTAAGGTTTTCTCTCAGCAGGTTCTAGTTCTGAACATAAATAAATAACTTCTGCTCGGCTTGCTACAAGAAGGCTGACTTTTAAATTGTTTAGTATGGCTAATTAAATTAATTCTGAAGACAAAACTGTAGATCTTCAAAGGAGGTATTTTTGCTTGAGGTGGAGCATTACAGTGGGTGAATTACATATGATCAAGCCACATGAGTATTAGGTTAAAATTTATTGTTCTGAAGGGCATTTTTAAAGCTTACTTTTATTGCTAGCCAATTCAAAGGTTTTAGAATACCTGTGGTTTTCCCTGTAGCCCTTATTTAATCAAAGCTCTGTCTCTCTTTTCCCCTACCTTAACCCTATCACCTATTAGTACCTAATCCATTGTGTACCTGGTATTCTGCCAAATCTTCCTAAAATATCAATGAGATTGTATCACTCCTTTCCTCAAAAATGCTTCTAAAGGTTTCACCGCCTGCTGCGCAAGCGCAAGGACCTGAGTTCGATCCCTGGTACCCAAAAAAAAAAAAATGCTTCTAAAGAAATTTTTTTTTGCAAAGTACAAACTCTATAACTTTACATTCATGGCATTTCATAAATACAATCCTATCCTGCTTTAGGATTCATAATATGTAATCAGTGATTGTAGCATAATCTTAATGATTGTATTTATACTACATAAATACAATAATATAAACCACAGAAGATGACCATTAAGCTCAGTTTATATTATCTGTCATTCAATTAGAACCCAAGCTGCTATAAAAAATTTATTTTAGGGTTGGGGATTTAGCTCAGTGGTTCTGCCACCTGCTCTGCAAGCGCAAGGACCTGAGTTTGATCCCTGATACCAGAAAAAAAAAAAATTAGTGTTTGGAAGACAGCATAGGTATAAATCTTTATGACCTAGGATTAGGCAATAATTTCTTAGCTATGGCACCAAAAGCATGAGAAACCGAGGGAAAAAAATAAATAAAACGTATTTCATTAAAAAAATACCTTTTGTGCTTCCAAGTACATTATCAAGAAAATGAAAATATAGCTCACAGAATGGGAGACAGTATTTGCAAATCGTTTATCTGGTAAGGGTTCATTGTTCAGTGTAAATAAAGAACTCAGAATTCAACAAAAACAACAGAAAACTATAACCTAACTGAAAGTGTATGCAAAGGGCTTGAACAGACCTTTCTCCAAAGAGGATGGCCAAGTGACCAATAAATGCATGAAAAGATGTTCAATTTCATTGGTCATTAAGGAAATGCAAAGCAGAACCCAAAGATACTCCTTCATTTCCAATAGGATGGTTATAATAAACAAGATAAATAATAACAAGAGCTGGTGAGGACATAGAGAAACTGGAACCTTAATACATCACTGGTGGAAGTGTAAGATGATTCGACTTCTTTGAAGAACAGTTTGACATTTCCTCAACAAATTAAATATAGAGTTTCCATATGACTTAGCAATTCCACTCCACACTGTATACCAAGGGGATTGAAAACATATCTGTGTAAAAATTTGTACATAAATGTTGTAGCAGCATTATTCATAATAGCCAAAAAATGCAAACTCAGTTACTCATAAAATAATGAATGGATGGATAACAAAATGACACATTATTCAGCAGTAAAAAAGAATGGAGCACTGATAAATGCTACAATGTGGAAGAGCCATGAAAACATGTTCAGTGAAAGAAAGCAGCACAAATGATCACATAGTTTATGATTCCATTTATATGGAATCTCCAGGATAGGTGAATCCACAGAAATAGAAAAATAGAAAGCAGCTAGTGTCTGCCAGGGCTTGGAAGGAGAAGGATGAGAAATGGGGAGTGATTGCTGATGGATACAAGTTTGCTTTTGGAGGTGATGGAAATGCTCTGGAATTAGGTTGCAATGACGGGTACATATGATTGTGAGTTCACTAAGACCACTGAGTTGTACTCTTTAAAAAGATGATTTATGATGTGCATTAGTTAATTCTCAAAAATCAAGTAGGTGAAAGAGTTGAAACAAGCATATAGATATAAAATTGCTTTAGCAATAGAACTAGTATTGCTATGTAAAGATCCATATACTTACTATTTATTAGTTGGTATCTTAGTCACATTTCTTGTTGCTGAGATACAGTACCTGACACCCACAATTTATAAGACAGTGGTGGCGGACCTATGGCACGTGTGCTACAGCTGGCTGTTTGTTGTCATGTTGGAAGCTCTAAGAGGTTCGCCATCACTGTTATAGGAGGATAAGTTTTTTTTGGCTCATGTTTTCAGTCCATGGCTGGCTGGCTCCAGGGCAGGAAGGGCCTGGGTGGAGAAAAGCTGCTCACATCATCAGTCTTTTCTCAGATTGTTTGTATTCTACTGAAGTGACGTAAAGAGTAAGAAAACTGTTGCTTTTTAATTGGTTTATAGTTTTACCTAATCATTGCGCTGACCAATTTGAATAGTAAACCACATGGCAAAAGATCAGAAGAGTTTTGACTAGCAAACTTTTATTTCATCAAAATGTTTTCTTCTTATTTCTCATAACACAGTCTCGTTTTCTCAGGTTTAGGGTTATAAAACACCTTAGATTTATGTCCAGACTCCATCCCTTAGCCATGCTCCACAGTTTCCTGTATTCCACATTATGAGGGCAGTTATGGACATTCATAATTAAGGCCTTAGAAACTTATCAGCAGTTTTTGTTTCAATTTAGAAATCAGATTGTGTAAACTGCTTCAAGATATGGTCCTTGTAGTATTTTTAGATAATTAGTTTGGTCACAATGGACCAAAAGTCCCTAATCTTTTTTAAAAAGGGCTTCCTTTCCCTGAGTCCCCCCCACACCCCGAGTTTGATCATGTGGTCACCTGTGGGTCCGGGCTGAATGGAAAGCCCCAGCATGTTTTGCACCTCAGGCTATATCCACTTTACGCCAGTAGGGCCAGTCTGTGAGTGGTTTGGTGAAGTGCGTGGTTTTGGAGTCATCCTAGGTTCGTAAATTAGCTGTGTCACTTGCTATCTGTGATACCTTTCTCTAAGGTTCAGCTTCCTCCTGGACAAAATAAGGTAATAGGAGTGCGAGGGTGAAGTGAGGATTAAAGGAGCTAAACCATGAAAGGTACTTAGCGCAGCACCCAGCAGGTGGTTATACAGAGTAAAAGTTACTGTTGCAACACATAGAGAGGTGCCCTCATGTGTTCAGTAGATAATTGTTGAGCGAATGAATGAATGGACTGACTTCCAACTACAGGTTGAAAAACACTACTCCATTAACAAAATAAGAAGCGTTTGGAACATACAGAAAAGAGTCAGAATAACCTGATAGCAACCTGCAATACGGAATTCTATAGTTCTGCTATACTTGCTTCAAATTTTTTAAAACGGGAAATGTTATAAATACAGCTGAATTTCCTAACAGGCTCCTCCCAAGTCCTTTCAATCTCTTTTTCCCAGAGGTAATTTCTATCCCAAATTTGCTGTTATCACTACCATGCTTTTAGAGTATTTCTGTTTGTGTGTGTAAATGAACAATACACACCAAAGCTTTTTGTATAGTTTCATTCTTTATATAGAAACAGCTTGGATTTTTTTGTTTTGTTTATGGCTCACCAGTGTGTCTTTAAGATCAGTTCATATTAATATGTGTTCCTGTGGTTCTTTTTTGTTGTTGTTGCAATTTTAGAACACAAGGTCTCACTATGTTGTTGGCGCTAAACTCCTGGCTGTCTCGGCTTCCCAGAAGGTGGAACTACAAGGGCCCCACTGTGCCCAGCTCACTTGTTTTTACTGCCTTATAGTATTTTCTGACTAAGTCATAATTTATCCATCCTTGCAGTTGATGGATATTTAGATCCACTTTCTCTTTGATTTCATGCATAACAGCGAAGCAGTGAGCATTCTTAAAGGTGCCCTTTGAACCCAGAGTGTATAAACAGAAGAGCAACCATCGGGGCTTTCAGTTTGTGTGTGGTTAATTTTATCAGGCATTAAAAATTCACTGTCCAACGTGCCTGTGGGGGTTTGTGTTACCAACAGTGTAACAGCATTCTCGTTTCTCCACAAACTTGCCAACACTTGGCCCCATCAGGTTTGCGTGTGGAATAATATACCCACTTCAGTGTGAATTTGCATGTTCCTGATTACTAGTAGTTCTTAACAACACCTTTTCATATATTCATGGCATTTCCTCCTCAGTTGTGAATTGCCTATTGATAGCTTCATCTATTTTCCAATGGATTACTATGTCTTTTAAAATTTATTTGTAGGTGCTATTTATAAATTCTAGACACTAATTCTTTGTAGGTATATTTCACACACCTGTCAATTTGTTTTTGTTTATGGTGGCTGTTTGTAAATAGACATTTTAAATTTTAATGTCAGTTTTATTAAAGTTTTACTTTATCATTTGAGCTCTTTGATCTCTGTTTAAGAAATCCTTATTCCCGAGAGGTCATAAAAGTTTATATTCTCTCCTTAAGGTTTTATAGTTTTAATTTTCTTACTAAAACTTTTGGGGGGCGTGGTTTTGGTACCGGGGATCGAACTCAGGACCTTCCGCTTGCGAGGCGGGCAGCGGAACCACTGAGCTAAATCCCTGGCCCCATTACTAAAACTTTTAATCCACTTGAAAGTTATTTGTACATATATTATAAAGTAGGCAGCTAGTTTTTCTTTCTCAACACAGGCAGTCAGTGAGAAAGATCACTTTATTTAACATTGGGAAAATTCTCATTTTGTAGATAACAGAGGAACATCTTTGTGCATTTGTTTTAGATGTTCTAAAATTTGTTTTCTACTTTTTTTTTTTTTGGTACCGGGGATCAAACTCAGGACCTTGCGCTTGCGAGGCAGGCGGCAGAACCACTGAGCTAAATCCCCGGCCCTCTACTTTTAAAATATTGTGTCATAACACAGATAGAAACATTTCAAATGTCACCTGAAATATTATCCTGCTCCTAAGGTAAAACTATCCTTTCTTGGTGAAAACTTTCTCTTTAAACGTTTGTTAGTTTGGCAGGTGACACCGTGCCAGCAGGTTTACTTTAGAAAAGATGTCAGGGGCCTGGGAAGAACTTCTTGATCTGTTTATCCTCTGACTCATATCAGCCTCCCAAAGCAAGGTAAAGACTTGACGATGACATTCCATGGAGCTTTGGGGGTTTCTTTATGGCCATTATTCGTATGAATTCATACTTGACACTGTTTCTGCCAGGTAGATGGAGCTGAATTGTTGTAACTCACAAAAACTTTGTGCTCCCTGGCCAAATGAAGCATTTTTGTGAAAACTGCAGAAAATAGCTTTCTGTATACTCATAACAGCTGTTTTGTAACAACCACAAATCTCTAAGCCTATTCCCTAAAACTTTACACAAATTACACACTCATATTTTTGGAGATATAAAGATAACAATTATTTAAAAATAGTTTCTTTAAAATATGGAAGGCTTTGAAAGAATAAACCCAAGTCACACCATCCAGATAATGCCTGTATTATCTATAAACAAGAAAAGTACTCACTCCCAGCACTCTGCAAGGCTGAGGCAGGAGGATCACAAAGTTCGAGCCCAATCTGGACTATTTATTTAGCAAGACCTTTTCTAAAATACAAATTTAAAAAGAGCATTGTGGATGTAGCTCAGATCAAAGGCCCTGTGTTAATCCCCAGTAAAACACACACACAGTATTTGTATACATTTATGGCTTATATCTGCATAGTACTTAACAGGGATTTCCTTTTCTACCTCCCAGTATATCTCCTTAACAATCATTTCCTTGTCTTCCTGCAGAAGAACTATCCTTCACTTCTCAAAAAGAATACTTTACATATCATTGTGTATTTTTAAGAAATGTAATAGTCTTCCTTGGGTTTGTGTCACACCAGCACATACATGTACACCAGCCTTTGTCAATGATGGTATCATATTTATGGTATGAATGGTCAGCGTGTGTAAAAAACACACTTCCACATTTTCTGTTAATAGATACTTAGGTGTTTCTAGGACTCAGTTTTTTGTTGTTGTTGCTGTTGTGTTTTTTTGTTTGGGTTTGCTTTTTACAAACTAATGCTGCAGAAAACATCCTTGTGGATACATTTTGGGTGAATTGCTAGCAGTGGAATTTGTTAGTTCACAGATTATGTGCTTTTTAAATTCTGTGGGATATTGATCAATTTTTAAACCAGATGATTTAAAAATACACTCCTAAATGCTAGTTTTCAGGATTAAAACTTTCTTTCTTTTCCCCTTCCTTCCTTCTTTGCTTCTTTTCTTCTTTTTTTTTCTTTTTAAACAGCGCTGAGTTATTTTGTGTAGCCAGGATGAAGGGAGAAAAGAGCAATGGGAAACATAAATTTATCCACGGTGTATCTAAATATATGAAAATATGACCCATGTTTTAATTCAGCATGCTTCCCTTGGCTACGAGAGAATGCCCAGACTCCCTTACTGTCAGAATCCATGCAGACTTTGACCATCAGGTGTTTCTACTTGGTGGGATCCAGGAGCACTCATGGCCTACTCGCTTGTCCCCCTGCCTGTGCTTGGCTTCACAGACTGACTCTTTCCTTAGAATTGGACAGTTTAGATTAGAGCCCGGCCTTCAGAAAGTTGTGGCAAAATGTCCCTGCTGCCTCATGGGAGGAAGGAGGGCTTTGTGGCACTCCCCCGGCCTATTCTGTTAGTAGGCTGGGAAGTGCTCACCTTGGAGGCCTGGACAGCATCGAGTACAGAGACCTTGCAGAACAGCATCTAGGAAATGATGGGAAGGAGACAGGGGGAGCAGGAGAGAAGGTTGGGAGTGGCAGGGTGATTCAGGACAACCCTTGTGTGAAAGCTTTGCTCATTAATGGCTTTATGTAGAAACAAGAAAGGAGCTGAGTTCTCCAGATTACAAGAATTCCTAGCCAGACACAGTGGTACATGACTGTAATCCCGGCACTCTGGGAGGCTGAAGCAGGAGGATTGCAATTTTGAACTCAGCCTGTCTCAAAATAAAAATATAAAGGGAGCTAGGGACATAGCTCAGTGGGAAGGCCCTGGTTTTTTTCCTCCAGTGCTATGGAGGAAAAATAAGAATTCATTTCTTCCTAAATGGCAGTGGGCATAGCCCTGTATGAAGTGCTTTATAGTCTTGTTTAAACTTTCATAGTTAGATGCTCCTCCGATTTATAGTGAGATTTTGTATCAATATATCTCTTGTGAGTTGCAAATATCTTCAGTGGAAAATTCTGTGAATATACCTACCCTGCTGATCATCGTGGCTTAGCTACAAGTGTACCGTGGGGAGTTGGTTGTTTCCTGCCATGATCGCAGGTCTGCCCCTGCCTAGCATCTTGGAAGAGGTTTGCACTGCATGTCACTAGCCTGGAAGAGATCAAAAGTCAAAGCACAGTTTCTACTGAGTGTGTATCACTTTTGCACCATTGTGAAGTTGAAATATCCTAAGTCGATAAGTTGGGGCACTGTAATCTGTACATTGTCCTTTGATCCTCACAGTGACTGTATTCTGCTGATGAAGAAACTGAGGCCCGGGGCCAGGGATTTAGCTCAGTGGTTCTGCCGCCTGCCTCGCAAGCGCATGGTCCCGAGTTCGATCCTTGGTACCAAAAAAAAAAAAAGAAAGAAAAAGAAACTGAGGCCCAAAGGAATTAACTAACTTGCTCAATGTACACACACCTAGTAAGTGGCATAACTGAGGACCACAGAATGAGTCTCTCGTGAGGTTCTTTCTGTTGCACGTAATAATAAATGTGCAGTTTAAACGCCACCAGTATCTTTCCAGATGTAAACTGTGGATGCTTGTTTTTAAAAAATGGGACCAAAATCGTAGACAGCAGCAATTGCAGTTGTTCAGTTTTCAAGAAAAGGTAAAATTATGACTCTTTTGCAGATATCAAAGGTTTGATTTCATTCATTAATCAGCGAGGGAACCAGGCAGATGTTATAATCAATTCAAAAGAGAATTGAAAACAGACACATTTCTAGATCAGGCATAGTGAAATGAATTTGTAAAGGGAAGCGAGCTTCTTTTTCCATGGGGTGGGAGGAGGGTAATTGAATCTCTACCAGACCAGGTAGAGATTGCAGTCCATGAATTACCCACAATGCAAAAGGGCACTGCATAGCTCACAGACTCGTGTATAGGGCTAGAATCACCTAGCCATGAAGTATGTGCTACATGTAGACAATGCAGAGTTCTACACTGAACACAAGTTCTTTCTACCTAAGTTACGCCAGCCTGTCAGGTGGAGAAGGCAGAGGAGCCTTGCTTCCATGTTAGTTAGGTGGGTGGTGAGGAAGAGGATGTGTAAGTCAGCCAAGGACAGTAGTTTCATGCTGGCCCAGCTCACCCCCCCCCCCGCCCAGTACAAGTGGACCCAGAGTTGCCTAAGCTTTTTTATTCATGTTTCAACCATTCCAGTTTACCTGCCCCATCTTTCATTACCCTAGACTCCAGCTTTCGGCCAGGTTATAGATTCCTCTTTCAGGAGAACAAAAGTGCTAATAGAAGCCTGTTCCTCTCTTATTTTATGTCCCTCTCGGCAGGCTGAGTTGTCCTCTGACCACTGCTTCTTGAGCCTCTGGTCCTCTGCTAAGTCTACTTCCCTTGTGCATTTCTGTGCTTCTGGCCTGTTCATTTTTCTTTCTCACCAAAATCTGACTCAGCATTTAGAAAGAACTGAATAAGCAAGTCTGCATTAGGGTGGGCATTTCATTTATTCCACAGAGATGTGTTGTGCTGCTCTGTGGTTGTGCATAGTGCTAGGTGCTGAAGGTATAATATCAGGGGAAGGAATTCCTGGTCTATTGGTGGGACAGAGGTGTAAATAGTCATTAGAGTACAATGTGCTCACTGCTACACTCAAGATCTACACACAGCATACTCTGATGACAGAGAGGGAGGGATTAGCTCACTGGAGCTGAGTCTGGGAGCATGAATGGAATTTTTTTTTTTGGTACCGGGATTTGAACTTGGGTCCTTGTGCTTGTGAGG
This sequence comes from Heterocephalus glaber, assembly GCF_053883595.1. Classification (NCBI taxonomy): domain Eukaryota; kingdom Metazoa; phylum Chordata; class Mammalia; order Rodentia; family Bathyergidae; genus Heterocephalus; species Heterocephalus glaber. Next base: position 69,541,917 of record NW_028258320.1, read on the forward strand.
CAGGCAACAGAACCACTGAGCTAAATCCCCAGTATGAAATTTTTTTTGATACCGAAATACATTTTATTAATAAAGAATGTTGAAATGAACATATCAATTTAAATACAAATTTTTTTTCCCCATTTGACAGTCATTACACTAAAACAGATTGAGTGGAATTTTGCCAGGGAGAAAAGGAGGACAAGAGCAATCCAGGTGCTGAGTCCTCCTGCCTCAGCAACTAGCTGCTGTCTTGCTTCTGCATCTGCCTAGGTGAGGACAAAGCGTGTCGGCTTGGAGAGGCCTCTGTGGGCACTGGTGGGGCTCCTGTAAACAAAACAATTTGGGGCCAAAAATCTACCAGGAAAACAAATGTTCTACTTCCTCTTGTTTCCTTAAAGTATGTGTGTATTTATAAATATGAGATGGGTAAATGAGACTATTCTTTATTTCTTAATAAATACAATTAATGGGTTGGGTGATTTAGAAGTTCAGATCTCTGGACTCTTATTAGAAAAAATGTGACCCGATAGTGAACTTTGATTATATGGCTTAACAATGATCTGCTCTGACTAAGTGATCTCAGGACCTGGTTGCTCGTGTGGGAAGGGTGTCCTTCCACACTGACGGGTCTGGATGAGGCAGGGGCATATTTCTAGGTATCTTCTTGATGGAAGTGCTCGGCAAGACCCTGCTGACCAAGCTAAGTCCCTAGGCCTTCATCCTAGGAGCTGTAAAATACTCATTCCTGAGGGCAAGATTTCCTAGCACTGTTCACACTCCACAGAGGTGATGCTTACCTGCCAGGGAGTTACTGCTAACTAAGGAAGCTGTTCCAAATGGGATCAAGCCAGTAATGTGCCGGGAAAAAACACCATGAATTCCCTCATGACACCAAACTAGGCTTTGAAAAGCTACTTGATCTATTAATGAGCAGTGTGACAACCCTCCTTATTGTAATAGAGGACAAATTCTAACTAATTCGTAGAGCGGGCTTTCACGGAGTCACCAGTGACATTTGGTGTGAGCCAGACGTGCCAGATGGGCTGAGGACCCTTAAGGAACAAAGTAGGGGTCAGGGTCTCATACTGTGCTTGGTTTTAAGCCACTACCGGGAAAGTCTTTCATTTAGACACACAATTAGTTACCCTTATTTATTCACACAGTAGGAATTACAAAGGTTGAAGACTTTTGGCCATCAGAGGTCTGACGCTGAATGGGAAGGATTCTTTTTTATGGTTCATGGTGTGCAGATAGCAGATTTGGTTTTCATATTTTCTGTAAGGTTAGTTTTCATGCTTGCTGCTTTTGAGTTTAATTATTTTTCCCATCTTGCTAGCTCCATTAGGACTTTGGCTAAAGAAGTTAACTGGAAGATCTAGATGAATATTAAGATTCAAAGCTACTGGAAATTATTCCTTCCCAGAGATGCCTCTCTGTACTTTTCCCTTTGGCCAGAGTAGCCTGAGTCCTAGATATCATGTGAAAATATACTTGTTAAGAAATGTTTATTGGTTTGATCCCCGGTACCAAAAAAAAAGAAAAAGAAATGTTTATTGACCTTCTTATGTTCATAGAAACTTCCCAATGGCTTAATTTGCAGGCCTGATAGGGAATTATTCTTCAGAAAAGAGGGGAAAGGCAGGTATGTTTGATTAGAGCATGGAGAATCTGAAAATGCTTGACCTTGGCATGATGGGCTTGTCAACAGAAACCACTAGGATACCAGGATCCCTGCACAAAGCTACTGGGATGGTTCTGCAAAAGAAGAATGTGCCAAACACAGATGTAAGCCTCTCTGTTTCCTAATCCCAGCCTGTGACACAGAAAGAAACCTCGACACAGGATGGATGCCCTGGTAACTACAATACCTGGAATCGTATGATAGTGTGCCTGATACCAGCCATTAAAAGCCATTGATCTTTCTGAAAAGAGTCTAACAAGAGATGGAGTCAGTGGTCTTAATGGGTTGCTTTCACCTAGTGCTCTGAAGATGCGGTGAAGTGTGAGGATAGGATTTGATAATAAGCTAACTCTCCTGGATGTTAACCAAGTAAGTGACCTTGGGCAATATCCTTTAGTTCATGTGGGAACAGAGATCCTACTTCTCAGGGTTGTTTAAGGCTCAACTGAGATGATTTATGTAAACTGTCCAGTGTAGCACTTTGGGCAGAAGAGGCAATCAAGATGTGTTTATTTCACATTTTATGGAGAAAGCCTAGGTATTTAATTTTCAGACTCTGTGAAGCTATAGCCAACATAAAATTTATCACTTACAGCAGGGAGATCAATGGTCTTGTTTTTGGATCCATTGGTGTCTCATTATATTTCCTGTTTTTCATTATCTCCCAGGCATTCTTGCCAGACTTCTCCATGATGGTGGACCATTATTATACAAGAACATACGTACAAGTGCACAACCAAAAATCAATCATCATGGGAGGCTTTTCAATGAAATGCACTTCTTCTGACTGTAGGTCCCATGTATACTCCTAGAGAAAGCGACTGTTCACGGTTTCTTTGTTCCTTCCAGAAAAATCCCCGGCATGTGTACACATTTGTTTCTTCTTTTCACAAATGAGAGCAACCCATATATACTCTTCTGTGCCTTGCTTTTTGTTACTGTTGTTTTTTAGTTTACATCCAAAATAATAACACAAATCCAAATTGTTTGGAAGACTTTGGACAAAAATGGGAGCACTCATGGCTCAATACAAAGCATGAATCTGGTTAAGAATCTAGGACTTGAGCACCTTTAAAACTGCAGAGGATTTAATTATATTCCTTTGGCTGCAAGTCTGATTCCCCCTGGAAGACCTTCTGGGTTAATTATGGGTCCCAGCGACACTTGGCAGACACAGCTGCTGCATTGCTGTTTCACAGAGGTAATTAATCATCTGCCCTGAATTGGGAGAGAATGCTCCATTCTTTGTCTTCATTACCTATAGTTTTTGGAGAAGGAAAATTTTGCACAGAGTGGAACCACATGTGATTCTTTTTAGAATGTATACCAGGTGATGATAAAAAGTGTTTCCATCTTGGGGTTCCTATTAAAAAATAGAAGGGAAATCACATGGGCCAGAAAGAGGTAAATCACTTATCTCTTTGGGGCTGGTGGCTAATAATTTGGAAGTTTTATTTGAAGGAACATTGTACATGCTTACTTCCCTCTTTTCACTTATTTTTTTAATTTGACAAAATTCTGGTTTGAAGAGATCTTAGAGGTCACCTATTTTGATGAGTAATTTCATCTGTTACTCAACTGGAGACAGTTTTGTCCCCAGGAGACATTTGACACTCTTTGGAGAGACTTTTTTTTAGTTACAACTAGGGGAGGGGTTGTTACTAGCTCCCACTAGAAATATGCACAGTACAGTCCCCAACAACAAAGAATTATCTGGCCCAGAATGCCAAAGGTACTGACGTTGAGGAATTCTATTTGATTGGTCTAGTTCAATGTTGTCTTCATCTCTTCCATTTTATTGGTTTTGCATTTGACTGGTGGGCAGGAATGACCACCAAGTAATTTGTTACAATGCTGAAATATTTCTTGTGATATCAGCTATTTCTTCCATCAGTATGATTCTCAGAATCTCTTCTTATCACCACCATAGCAGCACAGAGCAATTTACTTTCTCTTAACCAATAGTGACGGTACAAATTATTTCCCTGGTGAATCATTCACATGGGAGACCTATCTTATTTGCTGTAGTAGCCCCAGCTGCAGGTGGTACTAGCACCTCAATAGACACTGGTTGAATGAACGAGTGAATGAGATACTGTGATGCTTTGGTACCACTGGATGGACTTGAAGCACTGGTCTGAGTAAAAATTTGTACCTGTATATATTTGGCTTTGTGGTAAATATAATTTCTGTGACAGTTCAGTGTTCATGTGATAGCTGCCATTAATGGAGCTCACCATTTTTTCTGCATCTTCCTGCTGTTCCTATTAGTAAAATAGTTCCAAGTAGTACAAGCAATTATAGAAAAATTATACATAATTGGCAGTTGGCATCTGTAGGTGCAATTACCATGTAATGAACTCATTGTTGAAGACCTGTATAAAATGACTTAGGTTGAGTTGTTTTGAGTTGTTTTGAGTCAGGATCTTGTTATGTTGCCTATGCTGCCCCTGATCTCCTGCTCTCCTGGTCTCAAGATAGCCTCCTGGGTCAGCCTCCTGAGTAGCAAACACTGGAGGCATGTACCATGTGCCTGGCCTGTTCTTGGAGTGTTAAGGAACTTGCTTTTCCCAAACCTTTGCTCTCATTTAGACAGAATGATTCTAACCTGAAAAGTCCATGTGATCTTAACAGTGTGTATGAGAGCATTAATCCAAGGAAGACATCCCTTCTCAGTTTGGAAGGTTAGAGCCCTCCAGATAAGGCAGTCCAAGGAAAAGATTGAACTTAACCCCTGATCTCTTTTTTATTTTGGGGGCTGTGTGGTAGGGCGTTGTGTTTTTTTCTCTCTCCATTGATTTAAGACCCTCCTCTCTGAAACACCATTGTACCTTCTCAGTGCGTCTGCATCTTATGTAGCTAGTGCAGCTGTAGAGTGGCAGCCAGAGCTGCAGAGCTGCTGCCCATGAAAGATGGAAGGATCTGGCTTTCCTTACGTAGAGGAGCATGGTCCATGTGTTGGATGATGACCAAAGGTTCTGCATTTTCTCCCTTTTGGGGGGGGGGGTACCGGGGATCGAACTCGGGTCCTTGTGCTTAGGCAGCAGGTGGCGCAACCACTGAGCTAAATCCCCAGCCCATTTTCTTTATAGGACAGTTGTTCTCCTGGTTGAAGGACTACAGATGATTGTCTGAGACGCATAATGGGGACTCTTGAGATAGGTGGAGAAAGTACCTCTAAAAATGACAGAGAGATTTTCTGCTTTATTTTTATAATATCCTTTCATAGAAACACATAATTGCTTTGGCTGGTAAATGGAGAAGTGGGGAGAGACAGAACTTGGTGTGGCTCTGTATGTTAGCCTATGTACTTAACTCTCAGGACTAACTCAGGAACCACCTATAACACATCAGTGCTGTGTTTACTTTCACATTATACCTCTGGTAACAGTTTCCATAGTCTTGCTGTGCAAATGAAAGAATTCTTGCAAATGAAAGTATATGATTGAGAATGAAAAAATAGTATTCAGAAGGAATATTTTCTTTTAGATATACATACTTGAATTTTCAGCTTAAATAGACAAGGTCTCTAAGAATTAAATATGTGCCTACGAAAAGAATTAAATATATGTTTCCTATGAAAAGAAAAATTCACAGTGAAGCTTGAGGTCCCCAAGAACATTTCTTGGTGTCCCTGACCTGCCTGCTTGTCCCTCTACCCCTAATCCTCTACTTTGTCCCCTGTGAGTTGGGCAGCGACATTAGCCTGCCTGGCTTATCAGGGAGGAGGCATTGTTAGGAAATACGTGTCTTTCAGGAACGTAATTTGTTTTTTACTCGGTTTCACTAAGTGTTTTCTACTAGGGAAAGAGCAGAAGAGCCTCAAATTCCCAGGCTTGTCCTTTCCTAGCAACTGATTTTACTTGGAAAGAATTGAAGGAAGGGGTTCGGATACTGATCTTAGGTGTGTTTGTGAAAATTAATGGTGTTTGGCTAGTTAATTAGGAGGAAAGGGCAATCCTCGTCAGTAGAGCAACTAGGATGACTGGAATTTTCGTGCTTGGCTCTTACTTCCAACTTCCTTGGCCCTCAGCCTGTCAGGGAAATCTTTTTGTTTTTCTTCCCCTGCTCCAAATAAGAAAGTGTGCTTGCATGAAAGTGAGTCTGTTAAAAGTGACATTATATTAAACATGAGCGACTTTTCAAAGTACTGAAATTTTAGATCCGCTTTCTGCTTTGGCTTTTGTGATTTTCTTTTCTTTTCTTTGCCCTTCCTTTACTCTTTCTTTAAAAGTACTCAAAAATTGACATTGGAAGCACTCTGCCTTCGTGGCAGACAAGAGAGGAAGGAAGAGAAGGAAGAAGAAAGGGAGAAACTGGAAGTTGACTTAGAAAGGATTCCCTCTTCTGTAGATAGTATAAGGACATAATGTAGAATCCATTTATTTGTTTCTTATTGCCACACATGGGGAATTGTGTCCTAAAGGCTTTCTCTTGGTTTTCTGACTCTGTAAATAGTTTCCAGAAAATAATCTACTATTGACTTCTGTGCTGGCCATACAAAATCAAACCGAGCCAACCCCCCCCCCCCCGCCCCCCCCCACCCCCAGTGCCTGTGATTCCAAGATAAGCAGCGGAGTGTTTCACATTCCTCTGCGAAGTTGCCCGCTCGGGTTACAGGTCGGGAATGGCACAGTATCAGTAGCACTCGGTTACTGGACACCTCCAGCTCTGACTGGGGAATCTTTTGGTGGTATCAGTCACAATGACATCACATGTCCAGAGTTCCCAAATCTTTCTCAAGGGCAGCTTTCAATTCCAGAGGCCAGGAGCACTGGTCTCTTTCAGTGCCAGTTGCTGACAGCCTCTTTTTGAATGGCTGTGCTTGGCTGGGGACCCAAAAGTGCTATAGCAGAGAAAGCCCTGGACTCCATGTCCAAATAATTGTGTCCTGGTCTCAGTTTGATTAGCTGTCTGATCTGCAGCAAGGCACTTTTCCCTCAGTGGACTTCAGCGTGTTCTCAGCTATGAAATGAGATGTGAAGTTTGACTCAATGGATGATTTCGCGATCCAAGTGAAGTTAATTAAAAAACCAGTTCCAACCCTGTGATGAATAAACAGGAAGAGAAGGTTCCCAATCCCAGGCCTTCAGAGACCACTTTAGAAGGTGCACTTTGGGGCAGGATGTTCTAGAACGTAAAATGTTTGTGAGGGCCGATTGTATGTGCTGTTGTTCCTCCCTAGGCATTTCTGGGAGATGATTATCAAGTCCAAAGATCTATTGACCCTCTATATTCAGCACCTTCCCAGAAGGTAGTGAACACAGACTAGGTTGAAGTCAGCTTCCCATTTTAGTCTCATTTTGTCCCCTTTTAGTTGTCACTCGATCCACTGTGGAAGTTTGTTTTAAGCAAGGATACGCGATGTCCTCTGCATCAGTGACTTTGATCACTTACTATTGTTTGCATTTAGAGAAATGTGTGTGTGAATTCCTCGCAGTTTTTGTTATTCTTTAATTGAAAAGAGTGAAGTTTTCTTAAAAGCTGTACCTTGAAGGGAACCAGTCCTGCTGAATGAAGCTGGCAGATGGAAATGGGAAGCAAGTATAACTCCCTGAAGATTCTCTGGTGTTACTAGAAAAAAGACCAACACAAATGAAAATGTTATGCTTTCTCTATGTAAACACTAGTGGTAGAAAATGTGGGGATAGAAGCCTTTTAATCCCCTTCACTGGGCAATAAAAACACTGAGGACCCCTGGTTTTTATTTTCCCTTTCTCTTCATCTTGCCCTTAGCTTTGATCTCTCTGGGATGCGAAGGTTATTGCTGGATCATATTGCTATGTACTTAAAAGGCCTGCTTGCTCTGTCTTGGGGATGTGACTGCCCCAAAATGTAAGATACTCGAATATCTCCTAGCCATTCCACTGGAAGTGATTGTCTCATCCTGCTTCCAGAACAGAGACCTAAGCCTTGTTCTCCTATCATTCCTGGCAAGTAGCACTCACACCCCAGGAGGAGGACAGTCTGGCAGGAGCTGACTTCCTTTTTCCCAGGTGTTTTCTCATTCCAGGATAATGTCTCCTATGTGGCCAGCCCTTCACTTCCTTATTTTTTGTACTGTGGATCGAACTTGGGTCTTTGTGCTTGCGCAGCAGGCAGCAAAACCACTAAACCAAATCCCCGGCCCATTCACTTCCTTATTAAATCCCCAGCCAGATATCAGAACGCTCTGTGCAGCTATATTATGGAAATAACTGGGCAAGATGGGGGGAAATCTATTGCCCTAGAGTTTTATTTGTAATCAGTAAGAAGTACTAATATAAAACCATTGGCACTTCTGCTGAGCAGGTTCCCTCTCATCCTGAAGAACTGCAGACAGGATATGCTGAATATCTTCCACTGCTCCTCCAACTCCAGCCTCCGCCCTTCTCCGTGCCATGTGCTTCCAGAAGCTAAGCTCTGTGGGTGCAGCAGTGTCTCCCTTGGCTTCTGCTTCCAGTTGAGTCCAGGCTGTAGGATCACTGGCAGGAGACCTGAGGATGGGAGGAGGATGCGGTTGGAGTATGTGTATTCTAGATTGCTCTGCCAGGTCGCTATTGGTTATCTATCTGTTGAAGACCACAGGGCTTGACAAGTAGCCCTCTCCATTCATCAGATTCTAGCATCTTCTTTACCCTTTGTCTCCTTAGGGAGCAATGGATTTCCACTGTTGCTGGCCTCAGAGTAGTACGTGTTCCTTGTGGATTTACTTAACCTTTACACTTTTGTAACTATCTCCTTTGTTTAACTCCCCCCACCCCAAATTTTGCAGTTTGAATGTTCCATCTGTTTCCGGCCAAGACCCTGACTGATATGCAGTGTAGCCTGGGCTACTGTTAATCTTAGAGGGGTCTTGTGACTGTGAGATTTGGGTCTGTCATAAGCGCTCCTATCACTGTCACAACAGAAACTGAACCTCAAGACAAGGCAAGGCTATGGATGGAGACGCTCTGAACACACCTAGATGCCTCTAAAAGCCACTGTATAGCAACAGAAAGGCTCACAGTAAGTTGAAGTAGGATGGCAGAAAACAACCAGTAAAAGAAAAAAAACCCAGTGAAGCCAGCTTTCTAATGGGAGTCAGGACAGCAGTAGCCATTGCTTTGTATGTAACCCTCAGAAATAAGATGAGTTTTGCTATTGTTTTTCCTGGGATGGGGAAGATGCCTTAACACATGACTCATACTGTTTGGCTCTTGTCAAGTCAGATTATTTCCACTAGTGTATTTTGACATTTAAAAATTCCTGTGCGCTTCCCTAGGAGCCTTTAGCATGAGCACAGCATCCTGATATCTAAGATGGCTTACAGGCATTTCTACCTGCGTGTCCTGGCATGGTCCAGACGCTTTGCATTTTTCTGTTTGGGCTGATTCTGCACATATTTTAGTCCAAGAGCTAGACTTGATACTTAAGAAAAAGAGGACTCAGACTTCACCTTCCTATTACCTAGTGTTGCCTGAGGTACTGCTGTGTGTTTGGAAATTCTTAGCATAACTACCCCATCCTTTGAACATGTCTTAAGACTGGTAGCCTTGCAAGGAATTCTATATAAAGCAGTTTCTACTTCAGCTTATGAACTATTCATGAATGTGTCTTTGAGAACCAGAATGCACTAAGTTGGACTTGACTCTATTAGAGGCAATGACCCTCTAAATCTTATCTTTGGAAACAGTCTGTGGATTCTCTTTACAGCAATGGCCTAGAACAAAGTGGACTTTCACACTCCCTGGCATGGCAGAGAAAAGACCTTGGGCCACATGGCCATGCAGGAAAGGAGAGGCTAATCGGTCTGCCCATTTAATTCTGTCTCCCCGAGAATGACCAAAGACATATTTGGCTGAGAATCACTTTATAGAAAATGATATGAAATATAAATGAACTACAAACAATTTGAGGGAAACTTGAATCGAGGCGTTAGGAAGCCTCCGCCAGTACGCAATGCTTATACTAAATTCTGGTTTAATAGCTGGCCAAAGCAGAGTTACGGATAATCCCCATTTATGAAAATATTCAGCTGAGAAATACTATAAGTTACAGTACTTTTTATAGTTATGTGCTAACAATTTAAGCTCTTCTTATTCCAGGATACCTCACAGATGTAAAGTACATGTATGCATGTATGTATGTGAGTGTATATATGAGAGAGAGAGAGAGAGAGGCATTGCAGTCACTGGGTAACTAGAAAAACCTAACCACAGAAATGCCAAATAAATCATGCTAGCAGGCTGACAGCTTGAATTTGGGCATAGGCTTTCCATATTTCATAAATCAGTCCTTGCTGATCTACTGTAATTAGACCTGTAAAAAGTGGTTTGTGTTTCATGACAGCATAAGTCCAGTATCTGATTTTCTGTCACTCCATGGCATGTGAAGGTACACTCTGCACACTTTGTTTCTTCAAAGAGAATCCATAGATTCCCCCAAGAAATAAAGATTTAGCAAGTACATTGACTCTGCAAAGGAGTCGCGTTCACTTCTAGCGAGCAGCCTTGGGAGTTTCCTGTGAGCCACTAGTTCTCCAGTAGAGGGCGGTGGTGGACCATGCCAAGAGTCCATGTTCTGGACTCAAAGTGAATGAACTGATGAAGGACTTTAATTGAATATCTTATTCTCACGGTCCATAATGTAGACTAAGACCAAATTCAACAAGCATTTATAGAGTGGGCAATGTGTAAAGCATGGACCTCATACCTTAGAGGCTGGAGAGATGGACAGCTGGTCATGGGATTCCGGTACCACTGCTATAAGCAAAGGGACCGTATAGGAAGTTTTTTCATCTCTCAGTGTCTGGTTTCTCAGCCATGAAGTGAGTAGAATGATCCTACCACTTCTTGCACCACTCCTGAAAACATAGACTTGTTGGAGGAGACACACACAGACAAGTAGTCCTGCCAGGCCAGTGTGCTGGACTCCAGGTTATATTAACTGCCATGGCAGCAGCAGTGGGTAGACTGAGGGTAGAAGGGGTTCAAGGAGGAAATGGCCTTTGAAGGTGAGTAAAATTTTTCGTCATGGATAAAGCATATGTCTGGGAGGGAGAATGAAGTACATTTGGGATGAAGAAATGTAAATGATTTTATTTTGGTTATTTCTAAGGTTATGAAACACATAGTATTTTACAAAGGCTATTCCATGCATTGTAACTCTTAAATTTTACTCAGCATAAATTATAGCTGTACAGATATATAGAGACAGATATAGATACATTTTTCCTATTAAGGGAAGGGGCTTACAAATAAATGGCTGAGTTAATTTGTCTAGGTACTCCGGAAGTTCATGTATTTAAAAGCAGTGATAGTACATGTTATAATTTCTAGTTTTAAAAATCCACAAAATAGTTAAATCTTTTTCTTTTTAAGAACAAATGGTTTAATGGGGTCTGGGTGTTGCTCAGTGATAGAGCACTTGCTTGGCATGTGTGAGGCCCTGGGTAGAACCCCAGCAATGGGGGAGGGGGGGCAAATGGCTTGAGAGCTTCTGAATGGCCGTCAGACAAAAGTGTATTATGATTTATGGATCTGATTTCCTTATATAAGTGACTCTAGCAGGTCAGGAGTCATGCATGGCATATGCCTGGAATCCTAGCACTTGGGGGGCTGAGGCAGGAGGATTGCTGTAAGTTTGCAGCCAGCCTGGGCTACACAGTGAGTTCAAGAATGGCCTGAACTACATAGTGAGACCCTGTCTTAAAAAGGACTCTTGGGCCAGGGATTTAGCACAGTGGTTCCACCGCCTGCCTCGCAAGCACAAGGTCCTGAGTTCAATCCCTGGTACCAAAAAAAAAATGCTCTTAACTGTGTTGAGTTTTATGCCACTTTAAAATGTTTTTCTTCTTATTCATATATATATATATATATATTTTAAAGTTTCTTTGTATATCCTTTTATTGTTACATTTCAGGTATACAATATAATGACATTCATCATTGGAAATTTGGACCTTTACATACTCTCTTGGTTCTTATTTTTTCCCCCTTCCCCTGCCCTCCCTTCAACCCCTCCATCCCTCCCTATTTACAAAGATTTTGTTTCCATTTTTCCATTTTCTCATATTAATTCCATTCCCTTCTTTGCACTCATATATTGTGTTTCACGTATAGTCATGATAGACCATTAGCTAAAGACAAGAAAAATAAAAACTTGATGTTAAAATGCAAGTGAATCATCTTTGTTATTAAAATGTTTTGATTCTGCAAATTCTTATGCTCAGTTGATCTGCACCAGATTTGTAGGCTTTACTCATCTCAGTAAAACTCTTCAATAACTCATTAACAATGGTATTTCTACAATTTGTCTGTTATTAGCAATAGAGACTTCCCTCACCTGCAGTGTTAATATTTAAGAGAAAAGCTTGAAAATAGAAACTCTTATTTTGTTAGCTTGCCATTCAAAAAGAAAGTATGAAAATAATAAAAATTAGTTGGATGAATTTTAAAGCTCAAAATATTAGAATTCATCAGATTATCTTGCTATATTACAGAGTTAAGTTCAGTGTACATTTACTTTGCATATATGTTATATTTCTATAATAAAAATAAGCAAAACAGTATAATGAAGCTTACATACCTGTTACCTATTTCAACAAATTAGCAGTCAGCCATTCTTGTTTAATGTGGGTTAATGTTTTCATTTCTTTTAGATAAACACCTGAATGGAGAATTCGTCGGTCAAAGGGGAGTTATATGTTTAACTTTGTAAGAAAAATGACAAATATTTTTTTAAAACTATTGTACTATTTTATATTTTACACTATATATATATATTTTATACTATTTTATATTCTCCCTAGATATGTATTAGAGTTTCAGTCATTTTACATCCTTACCAACACTTAGTTTTTTCATTTGCTATAGTGACATCTCAGTGTGATTTTAATTTGGATTTACCTGATAACTAATTATTTGAGAAATTTTTTATTTGCTTAATAGTTATTTGCATATCTTCTTTTGTGAAGTACCTGTTAAGTATTTTTCTCCCTTTTAAAAATGTATTGTTTTTCATTTTACTAAGTTGTAGAAGTTTTAAAAATATATTCTAAATACACATACTATGTCTACCTTATATTTTGTGAGTTTTTTTTCCTCTGAGCCTGAGGTTTGCCTATTTCTTTTTTTTTTTTTTATAAGGGAAAATATTTATGAATTCAGGGTAGGCAAGAACTACCTAGGATACAAAAAACATGATGTATAAAAGAAAAACATTGATAAATGAGATTCCATCAAAATTCAGAACTTTAAATGACATCATTAAAATGAAAAGTAGTCCTTAAACAGACCATATTTACAATCCATATAACCTATGACCAGAATATATAAAGAATTCTTAGAGCTCATTAATAACCCAATTAAAATGTAGACATAAAAAGATGATAAATAGCCAGTATAGCACAAGGAATGGTGTGCAACTCTAGAATCAGAAAAATACTAATCAGTACAATAATAAGATTGAATTATACACTCATTAGGGAGATGAAGTTAAAAATTTTGAAAGCCTTGTCATGACTTTTTCTTTTTGTTGGATTCTCCCCCTTTGCGTTTAATTTGTCACGCCCAATGGATTCATTCTGCTGGGTTTCCTGGGGTTGTGATCCTCATTGTCTTTTCCTAGGGTATTGTCTAAAATTTTTCGGAGTGCTAGTTTGGTATTCATGAAGTTCCTGAGATGCTCTTTATCATGAAAGTACCTTATTTCTCCATCAATTTTGAAAGATAGTTTTGCAGGGTACATCAATCTGGGTTGGAGGCTGTTTTCCTTTAGGGCTTGAAATACATCACTCCAAGCTCTTCTTGCCTTGAGGGTTTGCATTGAGAAGTCTGCTGTGATTCTGATGGGCTTTCCTTTGTATGTGATTTGTTTCTTTTCTCTCACTGCTTGTAGAATTTTGTTCTTCTGTTGGATTCCTGGAATCCTAACTATTATATGCCTATGTGTAGATTTTTTTTTGATCAAGGCTAGCTGGAGTCCTATATGCCTCACTTATCTGTATGTCAAGTTCTTTTCCCCTCCTTGGGAAGTTTTCTGCCATCACTGCTGTGAACAGTTTTTTTATATCATCTGTACTCTCTCCTCTTTCTTCATTGACTCCAATCAGTCTTACGTTATTCTTCTTTGCATCGTCTAGCAGCTGCTGGATTGATTTCTCATGTTCCCTTACAATTTTGAAGCAATTTTTCTTTTCCTCCTCACTAATTGCAATCTTATCTTCTATATGTGAAATTCTATCCTCACATTGGTTCATTCTGCTGCGCAGACTTTCGATGGAGTTTTTGATCTCTTGGAAATCTGTATCTGTTTTATGGATTCCATTTGTTTCCTATGTTGGGATTCCATCATATTCCTCAGATCCTCTATTTTTTTATCTGTGTCCTGTCTAGATTTATTAATCATGTCTTGCACCATGAGCAAAATCTTTGTTATCTGAGTAATTATTTCTGATTTCATTTTTCCCAGATCCTCTTTTGTTGCCAGTTCAGAGAGTCCAGGTGGTTGAGTATCAGATTGTTCCATCTTGTTCCCTTTGGGGTTGCTGTAGGTGACCTGGAAGTCTGTTTTTGAGGCTTGCTTATATGTTTTCTCATTTCCACAGGGCGGGGGGTGCTTCTGGTGCCCGTGTGGCTCATCTTCTCTGCCCTAGGAGCTTGGGATGACAACAGGGGAGCTTCCTTCCAGGTGCTGGGACTGGCTCAGCTTCTGTGCCCTAGGAGCTTGGGATGGCAGTGGGGGCGCTTCCTTCCAGGTGCTGGGACCGGCTCACCTACTCTGCCCTAGGAGCCTGGGATGGAGGCCGCCTATTTATTTTCTTAATGCTGTCTTTTGATGAATGTAAGTGTTTAATTTTAATGAAGTTTAATTTATGAATTTTTATCATTTGTAATTTTTGTATCCTAAGTAATCTTTCCCTAACTCCAGGATAGCAGAGCTATCCTATGGGATTTTTTTCTCTAAAAGGATTTTTGGTTTAGGTTTTATGTTTATGTCAATGGTCCATCTTAAAATAATTTTTCTACATGGTGTGAGGTAGGGATTGACATTATTTTTTCCCCAAATGGATACCCAGTTGTCCCATCAGCATTTGTTGGAAAGATTCCTTTCTTCATTGAATTGTATTAGGACATTTGTAGAAAATCAATTAATAAACTGTTAAGTATGGATTTATTTTGAAATTTCTGTTCTGTTTTGTTGGCCATTCTGCAAATCCTACACTGTCTTGGCTATTACAGTTTTGGGGTTTTTTTGAGGCAGGGTCTCACTGTGGAGTGCAGTCTGGCCTTGAACTCACTGTGTAACTCAGGCTGGCCTTGAATTCACAGTGATTCTCCTGCCTCAGCCTCCCAAATGCTGGGATTACAGGTGTGTGCCACTATGCCTGGCTCTTGACTATTATTGTTTTATAGAAAATCTTTGTGGCGTATAGTATAAGATCTCTATATTGATCTTTTTAATGATTATTTTGGAAAGTCTGGGGATGTAGCTCAGTGGGAATGCCTGCCTGGTATGTATGAAGGGCCGGGTTCCATTCCCAGCACAAAATGGAGGAAAAAATTATTTTGGTAATCTTAGGCCCTTTATGTCTCCATGTCTGACAATTTTCTTTCTTTTTTTTTTCTTTTCTTTTCTTTTTTTTTTTTTGTACCAGGGATTGAACTCTGGTCCTTGCGCTTTCAGGGCAGGCGGCAGAACCACTGAGCTAAATCCCTGGCCCTCCATGTCTATTTTCAAATCAGTTTGTCAACTTCTGTTTAAAAACACATTCTTAGGATATCACTGGGGCTACAGTAAGTCTGTAAATTAATTTCAAGGAAATGAATATTGTAATGTTGAATTTTACAATTCGTAGATGTGATATATATCTCCACTTATTGAGGCTTTCTATTGCTTTATCTCAGCAGTGCTTTTTAGTGTTCTGTGTAGAATGTCTTTTCTCAGTGAGGTTTTACAAAGGAAGTAATACCCAGTTCTCTAATGTGTCCTTCACGTATGACAAATTAATTTACTGCTTATGCACCTAGAAATGCTTGATAGAATTCTTTGGTATAATCAAGAATAGAATCAGTAAATTAACATTTTTGGTTAATTCTGTCACAGGACAGGGCAACACCTTGAAATATGATGGTACAAGTTTATACCCAGTGTACTGACACTGATTCAGGCAAGGTACAGAGAGTTTTGTCACTTCAAGGATCTCTTTTGTTGCCTTTTTATGGTAGACGTTACTGTTCTGGGTTTTTTTTTTTTGGTACCGGGGATCGAACTCAGGTCTTTGCACTTGCAAGGCAGGCGGCGAAACCACTGAGCTAAATCCCCAGCCCAAGATAATAAATTTCTGTTGCTTAAGCCACTTAGTCTGTGGTGTTTTGTTGTGGCAGCTCTAGTAAACTGATAGAGCAGCTTTTATTCTTTAATTTAAAAAGTATTGGATCCTAATAGATCTAGTCCTGATGTTATTCTATTCCAGGGATGGCAAACCTCTTAGACCTTTCAATGATAAGAAATAGCCAGCTGTGGCACACATACCATAGGTTTGCCTCGGGGTTGGGGATTTAGCTCAGTGGTTCCAGCACCTGCCTCGCAAGCACAAGGACCCGAGTTTGATCCCCAGTACAAAAAAAAAACAACCAAACCCCATAGGTTTGCCTCCACTGTTCTAGCCCATAAAAAGAACATCTGCTTTAAGACCCCTGTTACTTAAAACCATTTGGCATGAGAGTTAGTGGAAAGAGGTATAAGATGTAGGTTAATATATGGAGATGCAGCTTAGTCCTACAAATGCTAAACTCTCAGTATCTGTCATCAAGCAGAATTTTTCCCACTTTGATATGTAAATAAATTCCCCAGGAACCTTTTTAAAATACAGATTGCAGTTCAGTATACGGGGGCACAGGGGAAGGTACCAAGCTTCCATGTTCCTGCCAAGCTCCCAGTGAGGGCAGTGCGGCTGCTCCGGCCCTGGGTTTTGAGTAGCCAGGCCATGGAGGAGATGGCATAGCAAATTCTCTGTGATCCAGATTTGTGTGTAAATTCCACGATTATGAACCCACTTTTTACTTTCTATCAATGTACCTTAAAGGCCACAAAAATTTAAAATTGGCTGTGTTCTTGCTACTTTCTTGCCCCTGGCTTCTGCCTAGTACTTAATAATATTAAAAAACAAAAAAGAATAAGAACAAAGATGAGTAATATTTCTGTAAGTGTTACTATGTACCAGGAATCATTTACTAAATTCTCACAGCACCCCAAATGAGGTAGGTACTCTAATTATCCCCATCTTACAGGTGAGAAGGGAGGTTCCAAGAAATAAAATAACTTGCTTAGATTGCTCAACTAATGTGTGACAAGACAGGGCCAGTTCAGGAGTTTATTTATTTAAAGGACTCCCTTTGTAAATTAGAGACCCTAGTATAGTATGCCCTGATGTAGTACACTTCACTTATTAGTTTTGTTACTCCTATTTTGATTTTCATCACATTTTATGAAACATAAAGCCCACTAGTTGCCAGTGACTGTGATATGTATCTGGAATGCAGACTGTATTAGTCAGTTTTGCATTACTGTAACAAAATACCTGAGTCAATTTATAAAGATAAAAGTCTGTTTTGACTCACAGTTTTGGGGGTTCCAGTTCATGGTCAGTTGGCCCCACTGCTTTGGACCCCTGGCAAGGCAGCAGTCATGGAGGGAGGGTGTGGTA
This sequence comes from Heterocephalus glaber, assembly GCF_053883595.1. Lineage (NCBI taxonomy): Eukaryota > Metazoa > Chordata > Mammalia > Rodentia > Bathyergidae > Heterocephalus > Heterocephalus glaber. The sequence continues at coordinate 69,559,249 of NW_028258320.1, forward strand.
GAGCAAAATGCTTTTATCGTCAGCCAGGAAGCAAAGGGAGAACACTCAGCACTCAGTTTCTGAACTGTCGCATGATCGCAGAGACAGACTGCGGAGACTCAGGTTCTCAGTGATATCCTCTGAATCACACTGAGGTCCTGGGCCCCACATAGTGAGCCCAGCTGTGATTTGCTAAGTAACCAAACTTTTAAGAATGAAGCCTGTAAGATTGAAGGTCACAGCAAGTACACCGATCCTGAAGAGTGTCCATCAGCTTTCCACCTGGTACCGTCCTAATCCGAGTGTGAATTCAACTTTTATCAAACAAATATTATTTTCTGTTGACTTACACTAAAGTTTAGAAATTTATCTTTTTTTTTTTTTTTTTTTTTTACCTTAAATTGGCAGGGCTCTTGCTACATTCTGTCCTGCTTGGTCTGTCTAATACTTTTCAAATGTTTAAAATAATAATAGGAATAATAACCACCGCCTTACCAGCAAGCCTGCAGCAACAGGGCTGCAGGCTGAGCCCGGAGTAGCTGCATGGGAGGCTGAGTGCTGTGATAGATGAGGAGGGCCATGTCCTCAGGGGCCATGCACTTGGTGATCTGGGGCAGTGTGGACATGGAGTGCATTGCTCCAAGCTGGGAACTGGCCAGACCCTGCCTCGATCATGCCGTCCCTCTGGAAGTTGGGTCTAGTCAATCTCACTGGTCTTCTTTCCTCCTTTCTCCAATGAGGTGTGGGCAGGATGGGAATTTTCCCAAATGTGTGTTTATTTTTAGCTATGGAACCATTTCTGTAAATGAAGGCTTGTCTGGAAGCCCAGAAAGGAAAGTAAGAATTGAAATTTCTCTGGTAGAAGTTGAGGTGGAACCAGAACCACCTCCTGCTCCTTGTTCTCTTCACCGGTCCCTGAAAAACCTCCGCTCTGCCCCTTGGCCAGAGAGCAGCTAGCCTGGGTGCTGGAAAGGCTCCTGCTCCACTTTGGGCGTCTGTGCTGTGTGTTTCAAGCACTAGGACATGAGAGGTCAGAAGGCCTCCTTTGGGGTGCAGTTTGACTGCAAAAGGCACTTTTGTTCTTGATTCCAGTGGATGGTTATTAGGGACCCTAAGCAGATTCTGCAAGCTTCCTCCGTGTAGACTTATGTTGAAAGATTTCAATGCACTTTGGTTCTTGCTGTACTATTAAAAATACCTTATCTTCTCATCCCTGAAGTTTGCTCATTGTACAGTGAGTGCCCCATGGACTGAGGAGATTTGTGCATACGGATGTGTGCACCTGTATGTGTATTTTGGGGAGGGGTGTTTATTTAGTACCCCATTCTGGGCTTCTCGTATGCACTGTGGGTATGCAGACATGGTACCTTCTCAAGTGTAGTTCTTTCAAATACAACCAGTGCTGGGAAATGTGAAAATAAACACTTCAGCTTCTTGAAACTGGACTTTAGTGAGTGTTTTATTGGGAAAGGTTTTTGGGAAAATGTGAAGGTCCTTGCAAGGAACAGAGTAGAAAGGTTTTTTTTTTCTTTTTGTTTTAGACAGTATATTTATAAGTTGACCAGGCTGTCTTGGAACTTGCAATCTTCCTGCCTCGGCCTCCTCAGTAATTGGGATATTAGCCATGTACCACCACATTCAGCTGTTTTGTTTTGTTTGGATCTTTTAGTGCTATAAAGCTGTGATACATATTGGTACAGACTAGCCTGGCTCCCTTTGGTGAAGTAAGGAAATGATATTCTTAGAAGAGATGAAAGTAAGCAGGTGGTTATAAGACATCAAGAGTTTCCAAAGTCAATAGGAAAGTCTTTGAAGTAATTAGTCTGATTGAGACCATTAATAAAATTTTTTTATTAGAGACTAGGTATAATTGTTTTACTGTCATCAAATTGTTAAATAGGGAGGCTAATCGATAATATTTAATTTAAAGTCCCCAAATTGAATTGGAGAGTCAAATTGGAGTTGGTGGTTGGGGGTAACATTCTCATTCAGATGTGGCTCATTTTCTCTTCCCTGTGAATGCAGCTTCCAAAGCAAATGTACTTGAGCAGCATGGTAGTGGTAGTAATGCACACCAGATTAGAGACGCTGGAGAGATAGAATGACTTAAGTAATATTTCTAGGCAGCTATGTTTCTTCTGGCTGTTTCTATTCTGTTTTCCTACCCTTCAGCAACAAGAGATTCTGCATAAAGAATAGTCCTCTGTTTATAGCACTGTCAGCAAATACCCTTCTTCATTCTCTGGGGTGAAGCTAGATGTGGAATATTTTGCAATATCTGCCATCATATATCACTCCTGAGCCAAATGAAAATGGTAATTCATATGAAAGTTATAAAAATCCACACTATAATAAGTCATTATGATTTAACCTAACATTTGCTTTCCTTACAAAGAGGCAAAAGTAGAAGCTCCTTTTTCAGCATTAATACAATGGTACCTTGGTTCAATTGCAAACCTTTTGTTTGCAACTTGGTTTGCATACAGAAGCATTTAGCAAATTTTTTTTTGTTTGCAAATTCTGCAACAGGTGACAAATACGGATGAGGAACACGACCACGGCCATCTTTTCCAGAATCATGGAATAAATTAAGTTCGTGAGCGGAGGCACCACTGTATTTTTTTCCTTATATACATTGTCAGCACATCTTTTCAGAGGCAAGAGAAGGGTGATGGGGCAAGTCCATCAATGTGAACGTCTTAGCTGCCTACACATGTTGTAGAAAGTGTTTTATGGCAACTGCCAAGTGAATTTTGCTTCTGGTTATTCCTTCTTTATATGAAAAGTTCATGCAAACAACTGTACTGGCATTGGTTAATTGTCCACATGGATTCCTTCAGGAGATCTACACGGAAAAGCTTTGAGAATGTTGAGGGCAACAACCTTTTTGATCAAATCTCCCTGCAGCTCTGTGATCAAGAGCTACAGATCTAAGTTCAAGTCCCTGCTCTTCTGCCTACAAGCTCTGACCTTGAAAAATATTATTCTTTTTAAGCTTAGCTTTCTGTGTTAAAGCGGGATTAATAGTAGTCTTACTTCCTAAGATTGTAAAGAGGAGTGGTTGAGAGATGTAAGAAATGCTTCATGTATCCTGTGTCGAATAGCTATTCAAAAAAGTTAGCCAGCCCCATTTTGAGGTGGCAGTGGCAGATGTTAAGGGACAGTGTCAAGCGGTGATTTGTGATTTGGATAAGCATAAGTTGCGTGATGGAAATCATGTACTCATTACTCTTTCTCCATCCAGCTTGTTCTTTAATACGGAGAGTTCAGTTTCTGTATGCTGGGATTTTATGTTAAGTCTTTTTGAACAGATGCTAGCTAGAAAGAAAGAAGAAAAGAAATTGGCAGAAAAGATGGGAGGACTCTGCCCTGTCTCATCTGCTCTGAGATAGACAGACAGGTTTTAATGGCCCATTTTACAGATTGGGAAGACCATTTGGTGATTTACCTCAGGTCTGTGATGAGGTGCTAGTAGGACCAGGATGAGAAGTGGGTCTTCTGCCTCTTCCTTGTGGTCAGTGTTGAATGGCAGCTTCCGCTTGGACTCTGCGTGCTGCCCTGTGCAGTAGCCATGAGGGGAGGAAGCAGCGTGCCGTGGTGGTCCTCCCTTCCCCTGGCCTTGACAGAGACAAGGACTGCCTTTGTGGATGAGAGTCATTCAGGAGAACCTCATGGAAACACAATGTGACTCAGAAAAGTGATTTTGAAAATATAAATAATAAGAACCACCTCCTCCGTATAGTCCTCAGTATTTAGACGTTTTACAAAAAGCATAAGCAGCCCTTGGATAAATGCTAACTTTCTATGGTGCCAAACTAGTTCTTCTATTACCCCAGGATTATTTCAGGCATAGAAATGGCTTTGGCATCTTCTCTGATTTAATACCTCTCCCTGAGCTGTTTTAATATTCTTGGAGTCATCATATCATCCCGGGCATCATCTTTGATTCTGATTGCTTGTGTTCAAATCCTTGTCATCGGAGTGACCTTGGGCAATTTCTTTTAACTTTCCAGTTACCTCCTCTTTACAGTGGAGATCATACTGGTACCTGCCTCAAAGAGTACTGAGAAATCAGGGCGGGCCAGGGATGGAGCTCAGTGGTAGAGTACGTGCTTAGCATGAATGTGCCCAGCACAAAAAATTAAATAAATACATAGAAAGAGAAAAAGGAATCAAAGAAGGGATCTATAGAGTGATCCCTCAGGAAACGTGATCTATGAATAATAATAAGGCCATTCTTTTCATAGTTTATGAAGCTGAGATATATAGTAGCTTAGTAAAGCCCATAAAATGTGTTTGCCAGTCCACAAAAATAACTTCGTGGGACCCACCTGGAAATCATTCAGCAGAAACTGGGTCTAGTAGCAGAGAAATACAGTAGTTGTGTGCCACAAGGGCTGTTTTTAGTCTAAGCTTTCTGTCTAAATGTGGGGCAGACTGCGGGGCCCTTTTACTCTTGCAACTGACCTCTCTCTCCAAGTCCCCTGGCTGATCTTTGGTAGGGAGCAGTTACCTGGGTTTATAACAGAGAATCATCGGGATGCAAGTTAAAGGGAAATGACACATCTGTGCTTAATATTTTCCTGTGAGTTGCTAGATAAGGTTTAGAAGGTTATTTTTCCTTATTGAATATATGACCTTTTAAGAAATTTAGTTTTCATCTTTCCCAGTAGAATCATTTTTCTTAGGGAATTCAATTTGCTTTCAAGTTTCTGTCTCTTTTACTTAGCTTAAAAACGAGGCCAGGGCCCTGTGAATGTTTCATTACTGATATCTGCTATTTTCACTCACAGCCTGTCATAAATTACATTCTGATAGGCTTCATCTCCCATTCTGTAATTGCAAAGCAGACCCAAGGAAGGCCTTTTACCATGATCAGCTGCCAGGTGCTCCTTTTGTCTGTGTTCCCAGGCCACGATAGGATGACATCATTTGGGCCATACCTTTCCTGCAAAGAGAAGCAGGAAGCCAGCACATCACAGCCATTCCGGCGCCAAAACCCGGAGTCTCTGGGGAGAAGAGTTGCCCTCATAATTTCTGTGCAGCCTTGGGCAAGAACATAAGTTCTTTGGGGTTTAAGACCTCTCATCTTTCAAACTCTAAATTATAAATTGTAAGTCTTCTCTAAAATCCTTATTACTTTTCTACTTGCTAAGAGCAGAGATTTCCAAACTCTGTTTTGTAGTTTATAGTTATGCTGGGATTGGGGCTTCTTTGGTCTAATTAATTTAGGAAAAGCTTCTTCTTTATCTCTTAGCTACACAGCATACCTGGTTATTACTATGTCTTAAGCCCATAGATAAAAACCTGTTTAGGCCAAGAGATGTAGCTCAGAGGGAAAGCAGTTGCTCAGTATATGTTGGGGCCTGACTTCAATCCCCAGGACTGTCAAAACCAAACCAAACAGAAAAACTGCTTAACAATGTTTAGTTGAGGGTTTCTTAAATATAGGTGAATACACAACTTAAAACACTTTATGTATTAGTTTTTCTGGCAGACAGTCACTTTCCTGCAAAGAATTCTAGGAGTGTGGCTTGTGAAAGACTTCCCCCTGTTTTGAAGATGACTGTTTTTAAGGTAAGGATCACACAGCCGTGTCTGATTTTGAATGACACTGTACAACTACCATCGCCATTTAGTGATTATGTGTTTTAAGCAGTTTTTAAGTAGTTTCTTGATTCTAATAATTTGCCAATAGAATTATCTCTAGTTCAACTAACAGAAGTCAAATTCAAGGGACTATAATTAAGAAGGAGATACTTTATTGTTTAACTGTTTAAAAAGTTTGAGTATTTGATTGCCTTCTTCCCTTTCTGTCCTGCCTTGTAAAAGGCAAGGAACCAATGATTTTAAATTAGAACCCTATTTTAGCCCCCAGAAAATAACTGAAGCACTGCAGTTGGTACCTTCTTCCAACTTTTATTTAAAATTAGACAGGAATAATAATTTGAAATTTAAGGGGGGGTAGGAAAAACTAGCCTCTATTACATTTTAAATGAAGGCCAGAAAGATTTTAAATGCAACTATTAAACACTCATTCCATCTGTTTGCCAAAAATTTCAAGACACTAATAAGAAAATAAAACATTAGGGCTAAAATATGGAGTCACTGTCATGCGAAAGCTAGGCATTGGGCAAAATCAGATTTCAGTAAGTGCCACTGGCCTTTCGACACCAGTTAACACATGACAGCTCTGCAGATGCCAAGCATTTCATCAGTGGGTGATCCAGTCGAGATCCTTTGTCCAGTGCCTGGTGCTGCTGCCAAGTCAGGGCGCTACCAGAGGCACCATGTTCCAGGCAGTGGGCTGGCTTAGGGGAAGGGAGCATAGAGAGCCCAGGATATGGCTATCCACCAGAGCCATTTTCTGTCAAAAAAGTGTATACACATTTCTGGAAAAGAAAACCTTGTGTAAATATTTTAATACTACATTTATTGAGACATGAACAAGTTATCTTTGGCCCCTACAATTGCAAGAGATGCTCAAAGTGCAGGCCATTATCTTCCAGACGTTTATCAGTGTGGCGACCTGCTGCTCGGGTAACTTTGGTCATTGAGATTGCTGCCCATGCATTTTCAATTTCTTTTCTAAGGGCCGGCAGTGTAGCGGGTTTTCTACGATATATGACATCCTCTAAGGTCCCCCATATGAGGGTAACACCATTTGTTGAAAAAGCATCATACTGTTTTTCTTTTCCTAAAGTGTGTATACATTCTTTTTGGTGGACTCTGTAGATAGGGAGAGAGGAAACCAGGAATCTTCAGTTAATCCCAGTCTGTATTTAACCTACGTGTTTGAACTAGTCTTCTCTTTCAGCGGATAAATCATGGGCCTTGTATTCAATTAATATCTCAGATTGGTGCCAGTGGTTATATCCTTATTAGAGGAATTAGGAGATCGACCCTCACTCTTAAAAACAATTATGCTGATTTTTTCAACCTTTTAGCTAATATGTATATCTAAAGCTGAGGATGTTTATCTTAAGCATTTCTTGCCATTTAAACCATGTCTTCATAACTTTTCCAATACGCAAAATCCCTTGTATTCAAAAATAGCTGGGAAAAGAGTTGGATTATGGGTAGCGGATAATCCAACCCTGGTGTCAGGACATTACTGAGTAAAGGAAAAAATGTCTCTTTCCTGAGCCTTTCCCGATGAGGTCATTGTTTTCAGCCTGTGTGTACCTGATATAAAGTGAGTCGAAGTCCATGCTTTGTCTCACACCAGCACTTTGTCAGAGAACAATTTCTAAAACCATGATGAATATTCAGGGTGATAGTAAAAACAACAACAAAGAAGCTGCCACAAGTTATAGTATTTTTAAAACCCTAGTATTTAAAAAAAAGCAAAAAACAACAATAACAAAAACTCCATCTGGTTGAAATGATAATTCATTAAGGAAAAAGAGGAGGCAGAAAGCTGGGGAAAATCAACCGTTTTCTTTCTTGGTCTCATGGGTTTGTGTTATTGTGTAATGACAGTGGCTAAAATCAGGATTTCGGATTGTGCAGACTCAGGAAAATCCCAGGAGCAATCTTGATGTGTTTTAACAGCACCAGAAACAACTGCCCATTTTCTGTGACTGGTGTCAGTGAACCCATGTGCTCTTACCAGTGGTCTTTGGAGTTGGTGGGAGATGGGGTTGGCAGAAGGGGACAGGGATTCTGTAGGTGAGGAAGGAGCGGGAACCACACAGGAAGCTCTTTGTTCTTCCTGCACTGGCGGTGCCACGCCCACTAGTGGCACACCCCTCCCTGAGTGTAATTCAGTCTACAGACTCCCCGGGAGGAGGGCCAAGATCAAGCCTTCCCTCTGAGGAGTGGATGCAGGCTTCCGTGCGTCAGCCCCCAGGTGAAGAAGCGTTGAAATCCTGGAGGAGCCTGGACATGACTGAGGTCATGGACCCTCGCCACATCGCTGAAAACTACAAAGGTTTGACTGTCCTTTCTGTACACTTGGCATACATACTCTCTGGGGTAGACCAGGTCCTTAAAGATGAGAAGGGATACAGGGCTTTCCCCTGAATAAAGCAGTCTTACTCTTATTATAATATGATAATCTAAGTACACAATACACACTTACTTAAAATGCTGTCTTATATATCAGCGTACTCGCATGTATCATTACTTTAATGGGACATTAAAATGACCTGACTGTTGCGAAGCAGGATTCCAGCTCAGTGTAACCAGCAGCAAGTGGGTGGGCCAGATCTGCTGGGCACTTTAAGGGGTCGCCTCGGTGACTGCAGGCAAACAATTGTGACTGTGTTTCTGGGTATTTTGTGCGAGTTTGGATGACATCCCTAGGATGCTCCTTTGTGTTTAGGGGTGCAGTCCTTCCCTGGGGAACTGGCTTTAGGAGAAACCCAGCACATCCTGCTCAGCATACTCAGGGCCTGCAGTCCACACCATATCCACCAGACAGCCTTAGTGGGAGCCTGACACACTCAGGCTGAAATCTCTCCATTGAAACCCAGACTGGGAGTCGCTGCTGATGGTTTTGATATTAGGCCCTGTAAGATGAGAGAAGGGGACTTGTTTTGGTTTTCGGGGAGCAGACCAGTGGGTAACCCCACAGCAGGCAGATGGGTTATGTCCCCTCCCTTCTTCACTTCCCATCGCTCTGCTCTGCTGCATGCCCAGCACCACCAGGGAGCTGGTGGCTTTGCCTTCCTTCCCAGGACTTGGAGGACTGGGAGCCTGAAACTTGCTACGCTTCACATGTACCTACTTGCCAAGAGGCACAGAGGAATCAAGGTTGGCACACTGTAGATGATGAATAATTCATGGTGGCTTCTTGTACCATAACATTTTCTCCTGTAAATGAACATTATTTTGAAAGACCATGCTCATTTAAAAGTCCAGCAGTGTGGTTTCATATTCCTTATTGATCTGCCTTAGACATTTACTGGGGAGACAAAAGTTGACAAATATCAGGATAATAAAATTGAAAGCTGACAATGTGGGCTGTAGGCCAAGATCTCTGTCTCAAATCCTTCCTCCTTCATTCTTTCCAAAGTGCAACGTCACCTAATGTTTACACGAGATTCTTTGACTCTCTCTGGGCCCTTCTCAAAGACAGTTTCTGAATTTTAATAATACTCTGAATATGTATAACACTATACATATTCATTAAACTACATTAATGTGTTACTGACATTTTGAGTAATAAAACTGATTCTATGAATTTCCTAAGTGAAAAGAGTCTTAGTGATAAAATTAGAATATCTCAATATCTATTCTTAAATACATTTAAAGTCCTATGTTATTCTCATACTGTACAGAATGGGTTTTTATTTTGATGTTGAAGAAATCCGGAGCAGATTTTGGAAAATCTTATAGAGATTTCAAGTGCATAGAATAGGCCATCCATCTGACTGTAATTTTAGTGGTCAAACCAGAAAGGAAAACTATTTCTTTTCTCTATTTTTTTTTTTTTACTACTCCTTTTCCTTTCTACTCCATGGTTTATTTTGAAGGTATTTGGATTCTTTTCACTTGCTGCCAGCTGGAACCTACAGAAAGAGTATTTCTAGAACACTCAACCACTGACTTGAATCTCAGTCATAATTAAACTGGAATTTGGCAAATTATTTTGAGACTTAAAAGCAGACACACCTTATGCTTGAAACATAAGGGGTTTCACTACTCTGCATTTTAAAAATCTTATTCTCCCTAGGGAATACTGGCAATACATTTTAATTAACTTTTTTTAAGTGAAGGGATATTTTGGAAGAATATATAATAACCAAGTCTGACCAAGCTTAAATTTTATTTCTCCTTCTCAGTAGCCAGTTCCCTAATGTTTTAAAATAGCAAAATTTCTACCTCCTTATCCATCTCTCCATTCGTAAGAGTAGATCACCCTGCCCCTTTTCTCTTTGCACACCTTGAGACCATTAGGTAATTAAATGGCTGTTGATTTAAGACTTTGATACAGTGATTTAAAACCCTCTACTCTAAAGGATCTACTTAGAGCTAGTGTTCACATGCAATTAATGGTAATTTAGGCATCTGAGATATTCATCCTTCTATTTTATATTAAAACCTTACTGCTGACATGTAGATCTCCTTTGTTAATCTACTTTAAAGGTTGAGGTGAGAGCCTAGATAGTAATTAGAATATTGGGATTTAACAAGACTTCCTTAATACTCATTCCCAAAAAGGAGAAAATTCAATGTGCTCACTGACATCCCGTTTAGGTTTCATGGGAGAGAATGGAAATGCTGGACAGGTTTTTCTGCTTTAAGAGGCAGTCGTAGATGCTACTGCAAAGGAGCTCTGGCAGAGTTGTTGACTAGTGGGTCAATCAGAGCGTGACATTGCCAGGAACATGCCTGAGGAGTGGGAGCAGGCAGCAGCTGGAGAGTGGAGCCCTGGGTTTCAGTCAACAGCGTACAGGGCTTTGAGAGCTGCTGTCTGTCTGAGTCTCATGTTCCCCCAGTGCTGGCTGCCCACACCCCAGGCTTGTGAGTATAGTGAGACTCCTTAAAGACCCTGAAGGATGGCAACTCCCCAAGCCTGGTATGGCCCTTCTGTCTTTATGATACTTTGCCTGGGAACCATACCTCATGCTGATGTGTGAGCTGGAGGTGAGTCACACGGAGCTTTTGCTCAGCGTGTTGGTGCAGTGGGAAGCATCTTTCTATTGACTGTTTTTAAATGGATTAAGTAGTCTACTATACCCCTTTTCATATATACTGTGATGTTATTAGCTACGTCAACGCCCAAGTGCACAGATTGATGAATTGAAGCAGCCATTTCCCTTTTGAGCTCTTGCCTTAACCCTCATCTCTTTTTTTTAAACTTTAAAGTTATTCTCCCTGTAATTGTCTGTCTTTAATTGGTAGCCTCATTGGTGGGGGTTTCCCCCACGGGTCATAGAGTTTTCCTCAACATGTCATTCATTAATATTCTGTTCATTATAATTAACTTACCAGGCACCTTTTGGCAGGTACTGTCCTATGCTCAGTGTTGTTCAGAATGAATCTGTGTCATTTAGAATTGGCCTGGGTGGGCCAAAGATGTGCCGGGCAGCTAACCATCATGAGACATTATGTAAAGACCTGGGCAGGGTGAAGAGAAGGTGGCCACCTGCAGAGTTTCCAGTGCCACCTAGAGAAGGCCTGGGCTCCCACTGCTTAGCAGGGGCACAGTCTGACCGTGAGTCACCGCTCACCTTGGCTCCACCATGGAGCCATCTCTGCCCCTCCCCACTTCCAGGGCCACAAGGGGTTGGGACTTATTTTTATTTTATTTTATTTTTGGTACGGGGGGGCGGGGGGGCTGTGGAGATCGAACTCGGGTCCTTGTGCTTGCACACCGGGCGGTGAAACCACTGAGCTAAATCCCCGGCCAGAGGACTTATGTTTAACGTGACTGTGCTTTGGCGGTTTTCAAAATTATTTCTTCTAAACATGCAGCATATGGACTTGCAGAAGGAAAATGTGCTCCTTTTGGACAAGGTACGTTTAAGTGCCTGAGCTCTAGGGTTGGAGATTGGGTTCAAATTGCAGCTTTATTAGCTACCAGCTGTGTAACCACGCGAGTTTCTTAATTTTCCTAGGCCTCAGTTTCTGCTTCTGTAAAATGGAGGTGACAATACTGTGTGCTTTATGAGATTATGAGGATTAAATGACACCATCTATAAAACTCACGGCACAGTACCTCACCCATAATAATGAATGGGTTACATGATGAGCAATTATAGTTTCCTTTGAAAATTCTGATCCTTACAGATTATATATATTGCCACATAGTTCTTGGGAATCCAAAGCTTTACTTCTACCTTGGTGATTTGTATGTATGACTTATATATTTATTCATTTATTCATGTGAATCATACAAGAATAAGATTTCATTGAGAAACTTCAAATAGTGCATTAGAGGTAAAAGCTTCCCTTAACTGACATGCAAACCTAAGGAATAACCATTTTTATCAGTTTTATTTATTTACCTTATTTGCATCAAAGTAATGTAGAGTCCTGCTTTACAAAGTCTAATTAATTGCGTCTTCTCCCATAAAGGGGAGGCTAAGGAATGAGAGAGGCATGGTATGTAGAGTTGTTCAGGCCTGACTTCCTAAAGATGACCAAAAGTGAGGCATTTCCAGTACAGAATGTGTCTTTTCTAAATGAGACTGTGCGCCTTTCTACTTTTCATAGTTGAATAAACTGATAATTTATTAAAAGATTTAACCATTTCTAACTTGACCTGTATGGGAAGAAAATTAAGAGTCCTCCAAAGTGGTCTGGTAAGCCCCTATGGCAGAAGTTGACTTTTTAAAAAAATAAATGTCCAGATCCTAAGATTTCAGATTTCACAGCATCTGTGGTCTGTATTGCTGTTGCTGCTTCTTAGACTGCTGCTTTTCTTTCTTTCTTCTAGGTTTTGTTTGATTGTTTTATTAAAGCAATCCTTTAAAAAAAAAACAAAAACAGAACCCAGCATTGTTAATTTACAGTCCGGACAAAATGGTCTGTAGGCCAGATTTGGGCTGCAGGCCATTGACAGCTGACCCCTGCCGTGGAATGTTAGCAGAACAATGGGTATGAAATGAACAGTTACATAAAAATGGTTCAGATGCTTGAGATCACTGATGCTGCCCTCTCTCTGTCCTCACCATTCACTAGACTATACGTGCCACGAGGCAAGAAGTGATGCCCTCCATTCATCACTGTATGCTGCGGTTTTTTCTAGTATAACCTTTCGCACATAATAGATACCTGACAAAAATTTATAGAATGAACAAAGTCAAATAGTATTGTTAAGCTATTTTATAAATCACAGTACCTTGGCCCATCCCTTCTCTTTCATTATGTCAATTTTTCTGGGATACGTGACCCTTACATTTTCTCAGTATTTTGGAGTGCTATTTCTAGACTTTGCATTGAGCTATTGTTAAGAGTGTAAAAATTAAATCCTAACCTTTCTTCGTAGTAAATCGATAGATGATGTGTATAGTAAGCAAAATACCAAGAGATGGTCATAGAAGTATTTTATTTAGAAAGATAGAATGAAGTAGCAGAATACATAGCTAAAATAGTTGGAAAGTTTGCCTCCTCTCTAATTCCAGCTGTACATGCTGGGAAAGGGACTAGAAATCTTCCAGCTTGGCACAATGTCTCATGTCACCTTCCGCCAGTGCTGGCAAAGCCTGGCCTCCTGGCAGAACGAAGACGACTGCCAAGCCACCCTTTCCCAGTGCCAGCCTTCATCCCTGTCTTCAGCAGCACTGGGTGTCCGTGACTCCTGGACCCTTCCCAGCTTGGCCCTCACTGACCCCTGCCCTCAGCTTGTTTCTGCCTTCTCCTCTTTGGTTATACCACCCGTTCACGTCCCGGTTTTCCAAATTATGCCGACATGTATTGTCTGCAGTTGGTCTTCTTGTGTTCCCTTTGGAGTTGAGGGGAGGCCCAGAGATAAAATATATTCAGAGATCTGTGTTCAACCAGAAAGCCATAGAGACTGTAGCTTTTAGCACTCAATTATTGTCTTACACACTGTCACATTTTATTTCATCTGTGACAGAAACGTAAATCCATTGAGATGAGAGACTATGACTTTTACATCTTTCAAAAATCTCAGTAATGAACACATGGTGTGTGCTTACTAAATTCTTATTAATTATTTGATTTCTTTTGATATTTGGCTGAGAAAACATTTATGTACACTACCTTTAATACTATAGTCCTATTTTTTTTTAAACATGCAACTAAGAAATATTGCAACTTTATTTTTGCTTTTAAGACTCCAGGGAAATGTAAGTATCAATGGAAATACTTTCAGACAAGGCACCCTTGTATCAGTTAGCTATCGCAGCTTTACCAACCATCCCCAACTTCAGAAGCTTACAGCAAAAACCATTTATCATTGTTCCATGAATTTGCCGGCTTGGCTGGGATTGGCTGTTTTAAACGAAGTTGGTGGACAGTTTGGCAGGTTCGCAGACATGTTTGGGGATAGCTCTGCTCCATGACTCTGTCATGGTCCTCTTTGGACAGCTGGCTATTCTAGCCATGTCCTTGTCCTGGTGAAACAGAAGGGCAAGGGCGTGTGCAGAAACACGTGACCACCTGAGGCCTGAGCCGAGGACCCACACACTGTCACTTTCCCCTTCTTCTGTAGGCCAGAGAAAGTCATCTGGTCCAGTCCAGCTTTCAAGTAACAGGTGACAGATCTGTGGCAAAGGGTGTGGCTCTAAGGACAGCCCCTTGTGCAATAGACTGGACCCGCTATGTGGTGGCAGTAGTGTTGGCATGAAACAACACTTACTGAGTCTCAGTAAAATAAGTCTCTTGCCCTGTTAGCCTGAAAGACTAATTTTTTTTATTTGAAAGGGGAAGGGAATGACAGTTCTAACCCTCAGGATCTTTCTAACCAAGTGCAAGGAAATGGTATTCCGGTAAAACCAGTGAATGGGATGGACATAGGACAAAATCTAAGAAATGTAAGATGTGGATGCTTTGTGTGAGTAGCCTAAAGCAATGTTCTTCTCTAATGATCTCTGTTGCATTATCGCACAAAGGCATCCCTAAACAATACATAAATGAAAGGACATGGCTGTGTTTTAGTAAAACTTTATTTACAAAAACAGGTAGCAGATGTTAGTTTACATGCCACTAGCCTAGACTATTAAAAGAAATAAGAAAAGAAAAGCTGTGAAAGACTTTTTTGAAGTAGGAACAGTGATTTCAGTGGCAATAAAGATTAGTTTAGCTTAAGATACATTTTAGAAATGAAGTTAAAAAAAAAACTGTGTGGTTGTTCAGTGATAAATTCAGTAGGTTAATGTAGTTCAGTCGGAATGAAAACAATGTTGAAAACTCATTCTCCAAAAGTGTAGCTTGCTCCAAGTTACATCTGCCCTCAGAAAGCCTCTTTGAAAGGAGGAATGTTAATGTTTTTGCTTATCTGGAGAATGAGAAAAAAGGATTAGAAACAAAATGAAAGTAATACCTAATTAAAATGATTTGATTTTATGCCACTTTTAAATTTTTACTTTGACCTAGATTTATGTAAAGGAACTAAAGAAATTACAAAGGATGTTTTCTTTTTAGCCATTAGGAAAAAACACACAGAATTCGAGTGGGTAAGTAGGTATTTTTCTACCTCGTTTGTATTTCACTTAGATTTTTTCCTTGGTGACCTTCACATGTTACTCTTCCATGTTCAAGGATAGACTAAAGCCTGGAATGCTGCTAGAAAATAAAGGTTTTTTCCTGCTAGAAATCTCTAATACTTGCATCCTAAATTACAGTTAGCTTATAGCTGATGGCCTGTAGTTTGACAGATTTCTGCTGATTAAATCCAGATACTGAAGAATTTGGAGTGTAGTTCTAGGAAAGGTGGGATAGAAGAAGGCTTCTGGGAGAAGAGTTTTAATTCTATTAAATGTTTTCTAAAACTTTTTGTTTTTCTCAAGTGTTTGTTACCCCACCCCCCAGCTCTGGTAGAAATATCAAAATACACACAGTGAAAAAGGGCATAAAGGGCATGGTTGCATGTTACTCATTTCACCGTTGTCTGCTGAGCTGCTATGTGCCAGTTGCTGTGCTGGGACCCGGGAATCCAGCAGTGAGAGAGCTGGCGGGGATTCTTCTCTGGGACCGTACTTCACAAAGGCAAATACTCCCCAGAGGAGTACGCTCAAAATGACCAGGAAGCATTTGAGAAAAGCCTCACTCTCAGTAAGCAGCAGTGAAATGCAGACTACAACCTCTGTGAGACACCATTATACATCTATCAAAATGCATAAAAATTAAAATGACCGGCAATACTAAATACTGGCAAAGACATGGCAGAACTGAAATTCTACATTGGCAGAAGTATAAACTGAACAAATGACTTTGAGAAAGTGTTTGGCAGTACCATCAAAAGAAAAAAATATATGATACTTCCATACCCTATGTATATATGTATGTGTATATGTATATACACATGTATATACCATATATCTATAGTGTGAATGTACACTGGTGGATGTGTACAGTAATATACATAACAGCTTTATCCTTAATAGCTCCAAACTGGAAAAACTCAAATGACCCCCAATGGGAAAACAGGCACATTAATTGTGGTGCTTTCTTTCTAGGGAATTTTATTAGTCAGCTTTCCTTTTGTTGGGATACAATACCTGATACTCACAACTTAAAAAATGGAGAGGTTTAATTTGACTCACAGTTTCAGGGGATTCAGTGCATGGTGAACTGGCTCCAAGGCAGTAACATCATGGCAGAAGGGATGGCAGCGCAAAGATGCTTAGTTCATGGTGGCAGGGAAGCACAGCAGGAGAACAGAGCCAGAGAGGAAGGGGAAGGAGATCAGATATATATCCAAAGGTTATGCCTCCATGACGCACCCCCACACACCCAGAAGTGTTCTTTACTAATCCCCTACACAGCTCCTAAGTCAGTTAAGTTGACAGCCGTCTTAACCATCACAAGATTATCCAGACATACAACATGAATCATATAGGCATAATATTGAGTCAATGAAGCCAAACATAAAGGAGTGCCTACCGTGTGAAGCATCTCTGAAGTTCAAAAACTAGTGAAACTAATCTATGGCAAGTCAGAATACTAGTTACCTGGAGGGATGTGAATGCAAAATGGCTGTGAAGGACTCAAAAAACACCACCTGCCTTGTTAGGTGTGTTCTAGATCTTGATTTGAGAGGTAGTTACATGGTTGTACACATACGCAAAGTCACTGTGCTTTGTACATATTAAGGTTTGTGAACTGTATTATAGGCAAGATATATTTCAGTAAAAATTAACATTAAAATTGAAATAGAAGCTGGATACAGTGGCACATGTTTGTAATCCTAGCTATTCAGGCCAAAGCAGGAGGATCACAAACTTTAGATCAGTCTGGAAAAATTAGCCAAACTTTAGATCTCTCTCAGGGTGAAGATAAAAAGGGCTAGCAGTGCAGCTCAGTGGTAGGGTTCTTGCCTAGCATGTGGAACACCTGGTGTTTAATCTGCAGTACAGCAAAACAAAACAAACAAAAACACAAAGAAAATTAAAGAAAACAAAGAATGATAGTGGTTTCTGGATGGGAGGATTACATTTCCATTTCTCTGTAATTTTCAGTGTTTTCCAAATTGTCTCTAATGAATGTATATTATGTCTATACTAGAAAAATAAAAATGGAAAAAATGACTGAGCCGATATTTGACATAATTTGAGGGAATTACATATCAGGTTTGGAGTTTTAGGGGTGAGGTAGCGATTCAGAGAAAGACTGAAAAAACAAGGCTTCCTAGGTACATAAACTGTAAGAGGAGCTGGGACGGCATTTAGGGAAGGATAACCATGAAAGCAGGGATGGGATTCGTCAGTGGCGATGTGTCCTGAGCCTGTGCCTCTCAGCCCGTATTTGGTCTGACTCTGTTTCTACTTCATGGAATCTGTGGTCCTTCAGGTATTTTAGAGTTTTCTTAAACTATAACATGATTCATTCATAACTCACTCTCTCCCCCCCCTCCCTCCCCCTCCCTCTCCCTCTCTCTCTCTGTCTCCCTCTCCCTCACTCCCTCCCTCCCTCTCATTTTGTTTTTTGAGACATGGTCTCACTTTGTGGTGCAGGCTGGCTTTGAATTCACTATGTAGCCCAGGCTGGCCTTAAACTCAAGACGATTCTCCTGCCTCAGCCTCCCCAGACCTGGGATTACAGGTGTGCGCCACCATGCCTGGCTTCTAACATCATGAGCTCTTAAACCATTTATAATTTTTATTCTTTAAAGTTCTTTTCCTAGCCCTTTACATTTTCAGGCATTTCCATTTGCTCCATTTTCTATTTTGAGGCTGCCTTTTCTCCCCTACTGCTCCATATGCCAATGTGAATTTAGAAATTAATTGTGCCAAGCCATGCTCTCCTCCTGAAAAATAAATAAATAAAAGAACCGCAGAAAAACACACACACACACACACACACACACACATGCACACACACGCCCAAATGATCCATCTGTCCTATTTATTCATGCTATCCACCTCCCACTTCATCTTGATGCAGGCTATTTTTGTTTGCTTTGTCTTGAGAACTCCCTTTTGGGAGCCTTTAAAGACAGTATTTTGGTTTCCATCAGAAAATGGAAAGCAAAGCGTGTTATTCTTCTGTTTTATACCTATCGCAGGGCCATGCACAAGATACACAATAAATGGTGACTGGATTGGCTTTCCGAGAAATCATAGTCTCGGCCCCATTTGGATTATTTTCTGCCTACTTTTCCTTACTGATGGGTGCACATTTATAACAATGAAATGGTGGTGAAAGGAATAATTTTTTTTAGAATCCAGTATTTTTTATCTATTTTCCACAAATCTATATCCTTGTGAGTTTAATTACAAAATTGTAAAATTCTCTGCGATATCCAGGAATGAAAGAAAATCTTCTGAGAGTGGGATTCTTTTTTAACTGCTCCTTTCCCTTTCTTGTCAGGGTAAGTAATAGCATTCTGCCAAGTTACTGGAAATTTTAGTCAATAAAATATACATGTTTTTATGGGCCGGGGATTTAGCTCAGTGGTTTTGCCACCTGCTGTGCAAGCGCAAGGACCTGAGTTCGATCCCTGGTATCAAAAAAAAAAAAAAAAAAATATATATATATATATATACATATATATTTACATGTTTTTAATTGGAATGCTAGGAAGTACTGCTGAGTGGGATCATTGAGCTGAGGGGATCAGACATTTATGTGCAGTGGGTCAATCTGAGAAAACTTGAGGCTAATTGGGCAATTTAATAATTATTTTTCTCAAGATAATCTACAGGAAATATTCATTTAAAGGTGTAAAGTTCACAAATATTTGTGAAGCACCTCCCCCAAAGCAGACACAGAAACAGGGAGAGCCTTCAAGAGGCTCATAATTCAGTGACCTCTCTTTCATCCACCGTGTGGCTCCAGCCTGCACCACCACCAAATCTGTACCCTTTTTGTGGACTTCTCCTCGGAGATCCCGAGCAGGAGACTCAGTAACCTGCTGGACTCCATTCCATGGATCTTAAACTCATAATTACTTATATCTGAAATTAGCTTATTATCAATCTTTTCACAAAAATTCATTCATTCTTATGCTTTTAAAAAAAATCTAAATGTCTACTTCTTGGTAGTCACTAAGACACTAACCTTGGTTTTTTTGTGTGTGTCACTCCTTACAATAAAGATTTATATCCCCCATGAGTGCACATTTGCATCCTTTTGTTCTGGCTGTTTGTCTTTTGGGGTCCCTCTTGTCCACAGTGTCCCCCTCAGTGTGGGTGACTGACTGTATGAATCCATGTAAGAAGGGATTGGCTCAGTGGGGTATTATGCATTGTGGTAAGATCTTAGAACTCTCTGTTTTCCTTCTGTAGTGATAAATTTGCTTCATTCTACTTGTCCCTTGGTCTTCAAAATTTTTAATCTCTCTTCCCATCAGAACCTACACTAACAGCTCTCTCTTCCATCTCCCAAATGCAATAATTACCCATCTAATTGTCTATGCTCCCCTTTCCAGTTTCCTTTTTGATTCAGTATTTTTGGAGACACCTCTTCCAATGAATTTGCTCCCTTAAGCTCTGCCCCTTCCAATTGGGCACCGTCTAAAGTCTAAAGTCTGCCCATCCCCAAATATTGCCCAGCAGGACGTACACCAAATCTAGCCTGCCTCTGTCAGTGACATGGTATCAGGGGCATACTTTGAGACCTCAAAGGCATTGTATTTCTTCTCCTTTCCAAAAGTTCATGGAATGGGTACTTACTGTGAGCCAATAGCACCAGGTTACTACAGAAAAGCTTTGATTTGTGCATTGGGATAAATTTTAGGAGTAGAACCTAGTCGAGAGATATGGGACAAATCTGAAGAGCATGCTGAACAAAAAAAAGCTGGAGACCAAAGGGTACCATATTTTAGGGTTCTGTTTATAGGAAGTTCTGGAATGCACAAAAAGAGGAATCAGAAGGGCAGTTATCTCTGGTGCAGGTGTGGGAATGGACGGGGAAGGAACAATGGGGGTGTTTTGGAAGTGTTCTGTACCTTGGCAGAGATGTGGGTTACAGTGGTGAATGCATTTGTTAAAGTGCATCAAATTGTCCACTCAGGAGTTATGCTTTTCACTTATGTGTACATTATATCTTCATAAAAGAAATAAAAAATCAATTCAAGGGCGAAAATGCAGAGTAAAATTTATAATAGTATTCTACTAGTGGTTAAAGAGGGAAGATTACATGGGTAGTTATAAACTGAATAATATAATGGGGAAAGGAGAGAATGTGCTTTTGTATTTGTGACCAGAAAAGAAGGGTAAAATTGGCTTTGGAAGCGCTGCTAGTTGTATACACTCAATTGCTGCCAATACAAGATGAGGACACTTTTGCTGTGGTTCATAACAGATTAAACTCTGATTTTAGAAATCAGAAGCTAGGAACCTTTTATGTGAAAACTTCAGTGTTTCCTCCAGTAGCTGAAATAAATCATAGCTGTTTAGTTTAAGCTGTGTGGGTGGGAGTGGGGAGATTTATAGCACAAGTTTCATAATAACTGATACATAGAACCCTAGACTGATAGCCTGAAGGCTAGGGAAGGCCTGCAAATGTGCTTTTGTTTGGTTTTGTTGGGAGGTGGAGATGTAGACTGTGTTTTGTTTTTATTAATTAGTTGCAAATGTCTGAAACTTCGACAATTTCACATAAAAATTTGAACATCTGGTAGTAAATACCTGGCTTGAATTACAAAACAACAGTAATTGCCTAGATATGAGTAGTGATTCTTCCTATTATAAATTAAAATATAATTTACTTTACACATATCCTACCACTCACAATGATCTAATGGACAAATCTAATGTTTCCATGTAAAATAAATTTCTACTGTAAATCCTATGTGTATTTTAATTTGCAGCCTCTAAATTAACATTTATGGAGCCCCTCCTGTGTAACAAGAACTGTGAAGGGTTTTAGTAGATACATAGGGAGATACCAGTATTATATCCATTTTGCAGGTTCAAGAAGTAAAGAAAGAACTCACCTGAGTTTGCCCAGAACAAATAGTGAAGTCAGAATTTGAACTATGTTTTCTTACCCTAGACCAGAGCCTATGAATTTATTAGTTACATTGTGGTTTCCTTTTGTTTATTTTAAAATTTGATTTCATGCATTGTTTAGTAAAAATATATTACTTACCTCTGGTTAATTGAGTTCTTGTTAGTTTCTGTGTGCTTTATTTTAATAGTATAATCCCTGGTCTCTGAACTCCTGATTTTTGTATCCCTTGTAGTAAAAAAAAAAAAAATTGATAAATATTACTTACTGACAAATAATACTCTTTTATTATATTTATATTATGTACATTCTAAAATATATGTATATTTAAAACTGTTAAACACATTTTTTATATATATGTAATTTTCTTTTATATTTCTACATAGAATTTTCCTCTCATAATGCAGCAGATTATCTGATAGTTATTGCACACTCTATTTTGGCAAACAATAGATTAGAGAATGCCTGGACAATGATTCTGCCTGAAAGCATTTTCATATCAGGGACTGCCAATTTTGTATCCAATAAATTGTCCCTTCCAGATAGAGGATGCAGTAAAAAGGTCACTATTATCAGCTCAGACTATGGAAAGTTCTCCATTGTTAGAAAAAGTATTGTCCGTCTGTAGCTGCATTTAAAACACTGTGTTCTGAAACCTTCCACAGCTGTGAACTTCAAAATAGCCAAAGGCATCTTTTATTCATATTAAGGCCTTGGGTTTGCCCGTGGGAGTTTGGGTTCTTTTCAAACATCCAATTCTGACAGTGGGTTCAGTTTAGAGGGAACCAGTATCCTCCAGGGTCTCAGTTTTTCAGTCTAAGATGTGAGGGCTTGGTGCAGAATGGGTCTCTCGGCTCCCAGGATTGTTGCCATGATTAACAAATTTGTGGTCTTAAAGTACTTAGGCAGAAACAAATGCTGGGAGAGGTTGTGAATAATGAATCAGTGTGAAATACACTTGTGGGCAGAGACCAACCGTTTTCCTGGAATTCTGGTACTCTCTCAAGAAAGTGAGCATGCTTTTTGAAGGCATGCTTTGTATTTGCACAAAGGTAAGGCCACAGTCTCTCTCTCTGAAAAGAGTTGTTTACATGTGGATGGATGGGTTCTTCTGCCTGAGAGCTCGCCCATGTCCTCTGACCTCCCTCTCATCGTGTGTGAGCTGAATAAAGGTTTCTTTGGGAGCGTCTTCTATTTGGAAGGTTCATTCTGCCCTAAGCCCCTTGAATTTCTCAGTAAGTTAGCCTCCAAGTCCAGTTGGAACATCATGTTCTCTGTAATCTCATGAGCACCACGCTGCCTTAATCTCTCCTTTTCATGTGCTTTCATAAAATCAGAGTGTGAAATTGAGGGAACTCAAGAGAACATGTTTGACACACACCCCTGCCCACTCTTTAGAAGGGAAAAAGCTTTTTTTGTGCATGTCATTGTTGGGAAGGTAATAAAAATACATAAAGTTGTTCATGTAAAATGTGAAACATAAACCACTTCTGTGTCCTGAAACATTTTATTAAGGCAGAATAAAAAATGGAAACAAAGTCTTTGTAAATAGGGAGGGATGGAGGAGTTGAAGGGAGGGCAGGGGAAGGGGGAAAAAAATAAGAAGCAAGAGAGTATGTAAAGTTGGATATCTCCAGTGATGAATGTCATTATATTGTATACCTAAAATATACCAATAAAAGGATATACAAAAGAAGGCAGAATATTAATAGGGACTATCTTCCAAAACTCTAAGCCAACCCCAAATTTTTTATTGCTGTAACTATACACTGAGGTGGTAATTTGCTAAGTTGTACTTTAGTTGGCTGTATCCACATCTGATTGTCTGCTAATTTAATTGCTCTTTAAGGGCCCCATTCTTATTCATCAATAAGGCTACATGTATACTATACATGTATATCATATTATAGGTGCTCAATGCATGTTTGCAGAATGAAGTTGTTTCATAGACACAAAAGATGGGGGGAAAGACCAGCCCTGATTTATTTTTTTTAATTCTTTTATTGGTACATTATAGGTATACAGTACATTTACATTTATCATTGGGTGCTTGTACCTGTACATGATGTATCTTGGTTCTTATTTTTTCCCCATTACCTGTGCGCCCTTCCCTGTTTATATAGATTTCATTTCAATTTTTTTTCTTTTTTCATAATTTTTCCTTTCTCTTCTTTCCTTTCCCCTTCCCCTGCCACCACCACTATCCCTTTGGACCTTTTCTTCCTATTTCAAATTAACAATTATTTGTTTTAATCATTTTAACCCTTATTTACACTTTCAGTTTCTCACACTACAGAAACTATTTGGTATTTACACATGTGTGTCCTATTTATTTCACTTAAGAATATGGCCTCATTATGCATCCATTTAGCTATAAATGTCTCTAGTTTTTCATTCTTTATGACCGAGTAGTACTCCATTTTATACTAAAAACCCCACATCTTCTTTAGCCAGTTTCCAGTTGATGGGCACTTGGGCTGTTTCCAACCTTTCCCTATTAAGAACTGTGCCACTATATATAAACATGGGTGCACATATATCGCTGTGGTGTGATGCTTTTAATTCTTTGGGGAAGATGCCCAGCAGGGGAATAGCTGGGTCAAATGGGACCTCTAGTCCTAGTTCTTTGAGGTATCTCCATGCTAATTTTCACAATGGTTGCACCAGTCTGCATTCCCACCAGCAATGGAGAAGGGTTCCTTTCTCCCCACACCCCCACCAGCATTTGTTATTGGTTGATTTCTTGATAGCAGCCATTCTTTCTGGGGTGAGGTGGAATCTCAGTGTTGTTTTCATTTGCATCTCTCAAATGACCAATGATATTGAACATTTTTTCATATATTTATTTGCTGTTTTTACTTCTTTGAGAAATGCCTGTTCATTTCAGATGCCCATTTTTGAATTGGGTCTTTGAATTTTGGGGATCTGATTTTTTTCAGTTCTTTATATATTTTGGACAGTAGTCCTTTGTCTGAGTTACAGCTGCTAAAAATTTTTTCCCACATTGTAGCTTGTCTCTTAACTCTGTTGGTGGTTTCTTTTGCATTGCAGAAGCTTTTTAATAAGATGAGATCCCAGTTGTTTATTCTTTATGCTAGTTCCCGTGCTACTGAGGTTTTGTTCATAAAGTCTTTTCCTATGCCAATGTCTTAAAGAGTTCTACCTAACTTATCTTCCAGCAAGTTTCATGTTTCTGTTTTAATATTTAGATCTTTAATCCACTTCAATCTTAGTTTAGTGCATGGTGATAGGTATGGGTCTAGTTTTAATTTTTGGCAGGTTGAAATCCAGTTTTTCCAACACCATTTATTAAATAGGCTATCTTTCCTCCAATGAGGGTGGTTGGCTCCTTTGTCAAAGATGAGGTGGCTGAGTATGTCTGTAGTTGTTTCTGCATCTTCTAATCTATTCCACTGATCCTCAGGTCTGTTTCTTTGCCAGTACCATTCTGTTTTTATCACAGTAGCTTTGTAGTATAGTTTCAAATTGGGGCTTGTGATACCCCCTCCCATATCTCTGTTGCCTAGAATTGCTTTTGCTTTCTAGGTCTCTTCTGGTTCCAAATGAATTTTTGGATTGTTTTCTCTAGTTCTGTGAGGTATATCGTTGGAATTTCAGTTGGCATTGCATTAAATCTATATAGTAGTGTTGAAAGTATGGCGATTTTCCCTGTATTGGTTCTTTCTATCCAGGAACAAGGGATGTCTTTCCATTTTCTTATATCCTCCTCGATCTCCTTTTTCAGAGTGTTGTAGTTTTTAGTATAGAGGTCTTTTGCTTCATTTGTTAGATTGATTCCTAGATATTTCATTTTTGGGGATGCTATTGTAAAAGGAATTGTTTCCTTAATTTCTCTCTCAGTGAATCTGCTATTTGTGTATAAGAAGGCTATTGTTTTTTGAGTGGCATATCCAGCTACTCTACTGAATCTGTGAATTAGGTCTAGCAGTCTTTTGGCCAAGTTTTTTGGGTCTTCTCTGTAAAATACCCTATCATCAGCAAATAATGACTGTTTAACTTCTTCCTTTCCTATCTTTAATCCTTTTATTTCTTTCTCTTTTCTAATTGCTGTGGCTAATGTTTCCAGAACTATATTGGACAGGAGTGGTGATAGTGGGCATCCTTGACTTGTTCCTGATTTTGGCATGAAAGTTTTCAGTTTTTGACCATTTAGTATGATGTTGGCTGTTGGTTTTTCATAGACAGCCTTAATCAGATTGAGATAAAGACCTTCTGTTCCAATTTTCTGTAGGGTTTTTATGATGAATGGGTGTTGGATTTTGTCAAATGCTTTTTCTGCATCTATTGAGATGATCATATGGTTTTTGTCCTTGGTTCTGTTAATATAGTGTATTACATTAATCAATTTACATATGTTGAACCATCCTTGCATCCCTGGGATAAATCTGACTTGGTCATGGTGTATGATCTTCTTGATGACCCTGTGTATTCTGTTTGCCAGTATCTTGTTGAGGATTTTTGCATCTATGTTCATTGGGGAGATTGGCCTATAGTTTTCTTTTTGGGTTGCGTCTTTCCCTGGTTTTGGAATCAAAGTAACACTTGCTTCCAGGAAAGAATTTGGAGGCCTTGCTTCCCTTTCAATTTCTTTGATAAGTTTAAAGAGTAATGGTAATAGTTCTTCTTTAAATGTCTTGTGGAATTCAGAAGTGAAGCCATCAGGACCTGGGCTTTTTTTTGTTGGTAAGTTTTTTATTACATTTTCAATTTCACTCATTGTAATCGAGGTGTTTAGAATTTCTATATCTTCCTCATTTAACTTTGGCAATTCATATGTATCTAGGAATCTGTCCATTTCTTCTGTATTTTCCATTTTATTAGAGTACAGGTTCTTGAAATAGGTGTTGATGATCCTCTGGATTTCTGCTGGGTCTGTTGTGACTTCCCCTTTTTCATTCTTAATTGCATGGATTTGAGCCTTTTCTTTCCTTTTTTCATAAGGTTGGCTAAAGGTTTATCGATTTTATTTATTCTTTAAAAAAGCCAACTCTGATTCATTGATTTTTTTATATCGTTCTCTTAGTTTCCATTGCATTGATTTCTGGTCCGATCTTTATAATTTCCTCTCTTGTACGAGCTTTGGGTTTGTTATTCTCTTCTTTTTCTAGGAGCTTGAGGTTCTACATTAGGTTATTTATCTGAGTTCTCTCTGTTTTCCTAATATGGGCATTTACTGCTATGAATTTACCGTGTAGAACTGCTTTCATGGTGTCCCATAGATTCCTATATATTGTACTGGTAGTATCATTTAGTTGTAGAAACTGTCTAATTTCTTCTTTAATTTCCTCTGTGACCCATTGGTTGTTCAGGAGGGTGTTATTCAGTTTCCATGTGTTTGTGGGGGTTTTGTGGTTTCTTATGTTATTGATCTCCAATTTTATTGCACTATGGTCTGATAATATACAGGGAGTACCTTCAATTCTTTTACATTTACTTAGACATGTCCTATGAGCTAGCATGTGGTCTATTTTGAGAATGACCCGTGTGCTGCCGAAAAGAATGTATTCTGATTTTGTGGGGTGGAACACTCTCTAAACATCTATTAAGTCCATTTGTTCAATAGCTTGGTTCAGTTCTAGAATTTCATTGTTAATTTTTTGTCTAGATGATCTCTCTATTTGTGATAAAGGGGAATTGAGGTCCCCCACTACAATTGTATTAGTGCTTATTTGGTTTTTCATGTCCATTAATATTTGTTTTGTATAGTTGGGGGCATTCATATTTGGTGCATATATATTTATGATTGTCATCTCTTTCTCTTGGATTGTTCCCTTCACAAGGATGTAGTTACCATGTTTGTCTCTCTTAATTAGTTTTGGTTTGAAATCTACTTTGTCTGCAAATAAGATTGCTACCCCTGCTTTTTTCTGGATTCCTGTCTTGTGGAGAACTGTTTTTGCATCCTTTTATGTTCAGTCTGTGAATTTCTTTTTGAGTTAGGTGTGTTTCTTGTATACAGCATATTGTTGGATTTTGCTTCTTAATCTATTCTGCCAGTCTATTTCTTTTAATTGGTGAATTGAGGCCATTAACATTGATGTTTATTATTGCTAGATATTGACTCATCCTTGTCATGATGTTTTACTTTTGTTGGCTCTTTTGTTTCTTATTTTTTCCCCCTTTCCCTTTAGTTTCTTACCTTGTTTGGCGGCTTCCCTCTGTTGGGCCTCATGGAGTTGTGATCCTCATTGTTTTTTTTCTCAGATATTGTTTAGAATTCCTTGGAGTGCTGTTTTGGTATTCATGAAAATTCTCAGGTGTTCTTTGTCGTGGAAGTATCTAATTTCCCCATCGATTTTGAAAGATAATTTTGCAGGATACAACAGTCTAGGTTGGAAGTTATTGTCTTTTAGGGCTTGAAATATTTCACTCCAGACTCCCCTTGAGTTGAGGGTTTGTGTGGAGAAGTCTGCTGTGATTCTGATGGTCTTTCTTCTGTAGGTGATCTGTTTCTTTTTTTTTTTTTTTGTATTAAATTCTTTTATTGGTACATTGTAGGTATACAACACAATTACATTTCTCATTGGGAATTGTACCTTTACATAATGCATCTTGGTTCTTATTTTTTCCCCATTCCTAGCCCTCCCTTCACGCCTTCCACCCATCCCTATTTACAAAGACTTTATTTCCATTGTTTCCATTTCTCAGCATTTTTCCTTTCCCTTCTTTCCTTTCCCCTGCCCCTCCCACTACCCCTACCCCTTTGGACCTCTTCTTCCTATTTTACATTATCGATTATTCTAATCATTGGTACATTTTAGGTATACAATATAATGACATTCATCATTGGAAATTTGCACCTTTATATAATCTCTCTTGGTTCTTATTTTTTCACCCTTGCCCAGCCCTCCCTTCAACCCCTCCAGTCCTCCCTATTTACAAAGATTTTGTTCCTATTTTTCCATTTTCTCATATTAATCCCATTCCCTTCTGTCCTTTCCCCTAGCCCTCCCACTTCCTTCCCCTTTGCCCCTTTTCTTCCTATTTCACATTACCTATTGTACATTTAGTCCTTATTTACACTTTCAGTTTCTCACACCAGAGAAACTATTTGGTATTTACACATGTGTGTCCTATTTATTTCACTTAAGAGTATCGCCTCAATGTGCATCCACTTAGCTATAAATGTCTCTAATTTCTCTTTTTTATGGCTGAGTAGTACTCCATTTTATAAAAAAACCACATTTTCTTTATCCAGTCTCCAGTTGATGGGCATTTGGGCTGTTTCCAAGTTTTAGCTATTACAAACTGCGCTGCTATGAACATGGGTGCACATATATCACTGTGGTATGATTCTTTTAATTCTTTGGGGAAGATCCCCAGCAGTGGAGTAGCGGGGTCAAATGGGACTTCCAGTCTTAGTTCTTTGAGGTATCTCCATATTGATTTCCACAGTGCTTGCACCAGTCTACACTCCCACCAGCAGTGGAACAGGGTTCCTCTTTCCCCACAGCCCCACCAGCATTTGTTATTGGTTGATTTCATGATAGCAGCCATTTTTTCTGGAGTGAAGTGGAATCTCAGCATTGTTTTCATTTGCATCTCTCGAATGACCAGTGATGTTGAGCATTTTTTCATGTATTTATTTGCTATTTCTACTTCTTTGTGTGAGAAATGTCTGTTCATTTCAGATGCGCATTTTTGGATTGGGTCTTTAAATTTGAGAGGTCTGATATTTTTAAGTTCTTTATAGATTCAAGATAGTGGACCTTGGTCTGAGGAAGAGCAGGTGAAGATTTTTTCCCACATTGTGGGTTGTCTCTTCACACTGCTGGTGGTTTCTCTTGCTGTGCAGAAGCCTCTTAATAAGAAGAGATCCCATTTGTTGATTGTGCTAGTTCACGGGCAACTGAGGTTTTGTTCATAAAATCTTTTCCTACACCGATGTCTTCAAGGGTTCTACCTAACCTCTGTTCCAACTGGTTCAGAGTTTCTATTTTAATGTTTAGATCTTTAATCCATTTTGATTTTAGTTTAGTGCATGGTGAGAGATATAGGTCTAGTTTTAATCTTTGTCAAGTTGAAGCCCAATTTTTCCAGCACCATTTATTAAAGAGGCTGTCTTTCCTTCAGTGAAGGTGTTTGGCTCCTTTGTCAAAGATGAGATGGCTGAGTGTGTCTGGCATTGTTTCTGCATCTTCTATTCTGTTCCACTGGTCCTCAAGTCTGTTTCTTTGCCAGTACCATGCTGTTTTTATCACAGTAGCTTTGTAGTAGAGTTGCAGGTTGGGGATTGTGATACCCCCTGCCATGTCTCTGTTACCTAGAATTGCTTTTGCTATTCTGGGTCTCTTCTTGTTCCAAATGAATTTTTGGATTGTTTGCTCGAGGTTCCTGAAGTATGCTGCTGGGATCTCAATTGGAATTGCATTAAATCTATATAGCAGTTTTGGAAGTATGGCCATTTTCACTGTATTAATCCTTCCTACCCAGGAGCAGGGGATGTCTGTCCATTTTCTGATATCATCTTCAATCTCTCTTTTCAGAGTGCCATAGTTTTCAGAGAAGAGGTCTTTGATTTCTTTCATTAGGATGATTCCTAGGTATTTCAGTTTTTTGGATGCTATTGTGAAAGGAATTATTTGCCCTATTTCTCTCTCAGTGACTCTATCATTGGTGTAGAGGAATGCTATTGATTTTTGTGTGTTGACCTTGTAACCAGCTACTTGACTGAATTTGGTTATTAAGTCTAGGAGACTTTTGGTGGAGTTCTTGGGGTCTTCTATATAGAGTATCATGTCATCTGCAAATAATGACAATTTGACTTCTTCATTACCTATCTTTATTCCTTTTATTTCTTTCTCTTGTCTAATTGCCGTGGCTAATGTTTCCAGAACTATATTAAACAAGAGTGGTGATAGTGGACATCCTTGTCTTGTTCCTGATTTTAGTGTGAAGGATTTCAGTTTTTGACCATTTAGTATGATATTGGCTGTTGGTTTTTCATAGATGGCTTCTATCAGTTTGAGGTAGAGACCATCTATTCCAATTTTTTGTAGGGTTTTTATCCTAAATGCGTGTTGGATTTTGTCAAATGCTTTTTCTGCATCTATGGAGATAATCATGGTTTTTGTCCTTGGCTCTATTGATATAGTGTATTACATTAATTGATTTTCATATAGTGAACCATCCCTGCATCCCTAGGATGAATCCCACTTGATCAGGGTGTATGATCTTCTTGATGATCTTCTGCATTCTGTTTGCCATTATCTTATTAAGGATTTTTGCATCTATGTTCATTAGTGAGATTGGCCTGTAGTTCTCTTTTTCAGTTGGGTCTTTCTCTGCTTTGGGGATCAAAGTGATGCTTGTTTCCGGGAATGAATTTGGGAGTATTGCTTCCCTTTCAATTTCATTGAAGAGTTTAAACAGCAGTGGCAGCAGTTCCTCTCTAAATGTCTTGTAGAATTCAGCAGTGAAGCCATCAGGGCCTGGGCTTTTCTTAGTTGATAAGTTTTTAATTACATTTTCAATTTCATTGGTTGATATTGGGTTGTTCAGAATTTTTAGGTCTTCTTCGTTCAACTTTGGTAATTCATATGTATCTAGGAATCTGTCCATTTCTTCTGTGTTGTCCATCTTATTGGCGTATAGGTTCTGGAAGTAGGTATTGATGATCCTCTGGATTTCTGCTGGGTCTGTTGTCATTTCACCCTTTTCATTCCTAATTGCATGGATTTGGGCCTTTTCTTTCCTTTTTCTGACAAGGTTGGCTAAAGGTTTGTCAATTTTGTTGATTCTTTCGAAGAACCAACTCTTGGCTTCATTGATTTTTTGTATCATTCTCTTAGTCTCCATTGCATTGATTTCTCCTCTGATCTTTATAATTTCCTCCCTTGTATGAGCTTTGGGGTTGTCCTGCTCTTCTTTTTCTAGAAGCTTGAGGTTCAGCATCAGGTTGTTTAATTGGGCTCGTTCTGTTTTCCTAATATGCATATTCACTGCTATGAATTTCCTTCATAAGACAGCTTTCATTGTGTCCCATAGATTCCGATATGTTGTATTGTCATTGTCATTTAATTGAAGGAACTGTCTGATTTCTTCTTTAATTTCCTCTGTGACCCATTGGTTATTCAGAAGTGTGTTGTTCAATTTCCACATGTTTATGAAATTTTTTGAGTTTCTTTTGCTATGGATCTCCAATTTCATCGGACTATGGTCTGATAATATACAGGGGATAACTTCAGTTCCTTTGCACTTACTTAAACATGTTCTATGTGTGAGTATGTGGTCTATTTTGGAGAATGACCCATGTGCAGCTGAGAAGAATGTGTATTCTGATTTTGTGGGGTGGAAGACTCTGGAAACATCTGTTAAGTTCATTTGTTCAAGAGTTCGATTGAGTTCTAGTATTTCATTACTTATTTTTAGTCTAGTTGATCTATCTATTTGTGACGGTGGGGTGTTGAGGTCCCCCACTACAATTGTACTAGTTCATATATGACTTTTCATGTCCATTAGTATTTGTTTTATATAGTTGGGTGCACTAGTGTTTGGTGCATAGATATTTATGATTGTCATCTCTTCCTCTTGGATTCTTCCCTTTACGAGGATGTAATGTCCTTCTTCATCTCTCTTAATCAGTGTTGGTTTGAAATCTACTTGATCTGCAAAGAGGATAGCTACTCCTGCTTTTTTTTGGGTTCCTGTCGCATGGAGTATTGTTTTCCACCCTTTAACGTTCAGTCTATGAGTTTCCTTTTGAATTAAGTGTGTTTCTTGTATGCAGCATATTGTTGGATTTTGTTTCTTGACCCATTGTGCCAGTCTATTTCTTTTGATTGGTAAATTGAGACCATTAACGTTGATGGTTATAACTGAAAAATATTGACTTGTCATTGCCATGACTTTTTCTTTTTGTTGGGTTCTCCCCCTTTACATTTAATTTCTTGTCATGCCAGATGGGTTCACTCTGCTTTGCTTCCTGGGGTTGTGATCTTCAATGTCTGTTCCTAGGATATTGTGTAAAATTCTTTGGAGTGCTGGTTTGGTATTCACAAAGTTCCTGAGGTGCTCTTTGTCATGAAAGTATCTTATTTCTCCATGAATTTTGAAAGATAGTTTTGCAGGGTACATCAATCTGGGTTGGAGGCTGTTTTCTTTTAGGGCTTGGAATATGTCACTCCAAGCTCTTCTTGCCTTGGTAGTTTGTGTTGAGAAGTCTGCTGTGATTCTGATGGGCTTTCCTTTGTATGTGATTTGTTTCTTTTCTCTGACTGCTTGGAGAACTTTGTTCTTCTGTTGTGTTTCTGGAATCTTAACAATTATATGCCTATGTGTAGATTTTTTTTATCAAGGCTATTTGGAGTCCTATATGCCTCACTTATCTGTATGTCAAGCTCTTTTCCCCTGCTTGGGAAGTTTTCTGCCATTATTTCTGTGAAGAGGTTTTTCATGTCATCTGCACTCTCTCCTATTTCTTCATTGAGCCCAATCAGTCTTATGTTATTCTTTTGTGCATCATCTAGCACCTGCTGGATTGATTTCTCATGTTCCCTTATAATTTTGAAGCAATTTTTCTTTTCCTGGTCACTAATTGCAATCTTATCTTCTATATCTGAAATTCTGTCCTCACATTGGCTCATTCTGCTGTGTAGACTTTCAATGGAGTTTTTCATGTCCTGGAAATCTATTTGCATCTGTTTTATGGATTCTATTTGTTTCTTATTTTGGGATTCCATCATGTTCCTGAGCTCCTCTCTAGATTTATTAATCATGTCTTGCACTAGGGGCACAATTTCTCCTGTTATCTGAGAAATTCTTTCTGATTTCATTTTTTCCAGATCCCCTTTTGTTGCCAGTTCAGTGGGTCCGGGTGGTTGAGTATCAGAGTGTTCCATCTCATTTCCCTTTGGGGTTGCTATAGGTGATCTGGAAGTCTGGTTTTGAGACTTATGTGTTTTCTTATTTGGACTGGGGCGGGGGGCTGTTAGCGCCTGCACGGATTAACCCCTCTGAGCTGGGTGAGGTGGGACAGGGGCCGCAAGCAGCGCTAGGGATGGTGACCCAAAAGCCCTTTCCTGTGGGCTGGGAGCAGCCAGAGGGGTGGTGGCCGGGAACCCCCTTCCTCTGGACCAGGAGCAGTGGGATGGTGGCTCAGAAGCCCCTTCCTCTGGGCCAGGAGCAGCAGGGCAGAAGGTGGCCCAAAAGCCCTTTCCTCTGGGCTGGGAGCAGCGGGAGGGATGGTGACCGAGAAGCCCCTTCCTCTGGACCAGGAGCAGTGGGATGCCGGCTCAGAAGCCCCTACCTCTGAGGCGGGAACAGTGGGACTCAGTACCTTGGTCTGGTGGTCTGATGTCCTCTGCGTCTTTGTATTGTGGAATCAGATGGCTGCCTGTCCGCAGCGGGGTGATTTGGTGTCTTCTGCGCAACTCAGGACCTTGGTAGGGCATGCACAGACCTGCCTGTCTGCAGCGGGCTGATTCGGTGTGTGTTCCGTGCGACTGGGGACCTCCGTAGGGTGTGGGCAGACCTGCCTGTCTGCAGGGGGCTGATTCGGCGTGTCGTGATCTGTTTCTTTTGTCTAACTTCCTGTAGGATTTTGTTCTTCTTTTGGGTTTCTGGGATCTTGACTATTATATGTCTAGGTGTAGATTTTTTTGATCGTGGCTAGTTGGAGTTCTATATGCCTCACTTATCTGTATGTCTAATTCTCTGCCTCTGTCTGGGAAATTTTTAACTATTACTTCTGTGAACAGTTTTTTTTAATGTCAATTGTACTTTCTCCTGTTTTTTCCTGGACTCCTATCAGTCTTATGTTATTCTTTGCATCATCAAGCAGCTGCTGGATTGATTTCTCGTGGTCCCTTACTGTTTTTAAGAGATCTCTGTTTTCATGGTCCTTAACCACAATCCTGTC
Organism: Heterocephalus glaber; assembly: GCF_053883595.1. Lineage (NCBI taxonomy): Eukaryota > Metazoa > Chordata > Mammalia > Rodentia > Bathyergidae > Heterocephalus > Heterocephalus glaber. Next base: position 69,593,138 of record NW_028258320.1, read on the forward strand.
TTCTGTATCTGATATTCTATCTTCAGATTCCCTTAATCTGCTGTGCATGCTTTCAATGGAGTTTTTAATCTCCTGAATATCTGTTTGAATCTGTTTCATGGATTCCATTTCTTTCTTATGTTGGGTGATCATGGTTTCCATTTCTTTCTTATGCTGGGCATTCATGGCTTCTGGCATGTTTCTGAGCTCATCTTTTTTTTAAAAAAATCTGTTTCTGTTCTAGAGCCTCTAATCATGTCTTTCACTCTGCTCACCATCTCTGTAGTTATCTGGGAGATTATTTCTGCTTTGAATTTTTCTCGAGCCTCATTCATCTGTTTTGTTACTTCCTGTGCTATCAGTTCAGGGTGTACAGGTGTTTGATTATCAGATTTTTCCACCTCCTTTCCCCCAGAATTTGCCTATTGTGGGGTGGAAGTCTTAGTTTGTGCCTTGCTTAAATGTCTTCTCTTTTTTGTTGTTGTTACTGTCCTTGGTTTAATTTCTGGGTTGATACTTTGAAATTGCTTATTGTAAGTATCTTTGTTGCTTGTAATTAGAGCCCTTATGGAATGATTGCTTCTCAGAGGTGTCTTCCAGATATAGCTGGTCTTTAGGTTTTGAGTCTCTAATGACTCTGAGGCTATCTCATTTTCATTATACCAGGAAGGACAACTGATTAGATCCATCATAACACCTTAGTCCAAGTGAAACAGTCAGCAACACCCTAGCATCAAGTGCATCTTAAAAAATGCCAATTTGTGGTAGTTATTAATCTATCACCTTTAACTGTGAATCAAATCAAAATCGAGGACCTACCCAACATATGTTTATAGTGAATAAATTCTTCAATATAGCAACTTTACCCTTTGGGATGGGGAGTTAGGAGTTGTGGAGGGAGGGATAGATAGGTAGAAGGATAGGGGAAGGTTAGCAGTGAGGTCAGAGGGCACAGGCGAGAGAAGGAAAAAGAAAAAAGAAAAAGAAGAAATACCAATTATGGCTAGAACAGGAACAAAAAGGGAGATGAAGAACAGTGTGGGACAGCAAGAGAGTGAGTGTAAGAGAGAGAGAAAGGAAAGAGAAAAGAAAGAAAAACAGAAAAATAAAAATTTGAAAAGAGTAGGGAAAAAAATTAAAAATAAGAGCAAAAGAACCCCAATAATAATTTTGGAAATAAAAAGTGAAAAAGAAAATGAAGGGCCTCCTTCAGGGTATGTCTCTGCTGTCACAGTAGACAACGTGGGCAGCAGTGTGCAGATATAAGTCAATCAATGAGTCTCAGCCAGCCAGTCGCAGACCCATGAGATTCAGGCAGATTTCTGGCTGCAAGCACCAAGTTGAGCTTCCTGTCCCGTAGGGTTGAACTCTGCAAGGTTCTACTGCAGGTTCCAGCTGCCCTTCCCCTGAAGATAGTACAGGTTCTGATGGGAGGTGATGATCCCTGCAACTTACCCAGTAGGGTGGCCGGTGTGCTTGGTGCAGGCTGGATGGGGCGGGGCTCCCCGCGACCTGGGACCTCTCTCTGGTGCCCCACTGGTGTGCTTGGCGCGACCAGCCCTGATTTACTCTTTATCTTCTTCTACTCTTTATCTTCAGTATGGATTTCTTGTGACCCTAAACTATAGGAAGTTCTGGGGAGTCAAAGTTTAAATCCAAAGGTGAATGATCTCAAAAAAATAAGCCCATGAGCAAGAAGCTCTGATTATAGTATAGCCAGGAAAGAGCCTGTCTGGGCTATTGGACTTTTTTCTAGTAAACTGACAATGAACATGAGGTTTGTCAGAATGAGTTGGAGCTTTTCGGAGTCTACACAGGTGAATAATAAATACTCCAAACTGTGCCATTGGAAGCACTTCCCTCTGCATGTTTCCTCCTGGGAGGACCATGGAGGGGAAGCTGGAGCAGGCAGGCACCACGCACCTGCTCCGGGTCAGCACCTTGTCAGCAGATGAGGAGAGAGTGCTGATTCTGGGATTTCTGGTTCTGCACTCAGCTATTTATCCTATCAGCAAGGACAGCCTGTCTCCTAATTACTAGCCACTAGCACAACTTCCTATGGTCACAGCTGGTGGGGGCCCCTTGGGCTGGCGCCTGCCACTTAGTATCTTCCAGTTCCCTGGCATTTAGCTGAGCTCTGCCCAGGAGCTCACAGTTATATATGCAGCAGTGTGAGCTCTCAGACAACAGGGCCTAGAATGTGTACATTTTCCTTTCCTAGAAGAGCAGTAAATAATGGCCAGTGTGTATTTTGTCTTTGATAATGCACACTTTGATTCAAGTACTAGTTACTCCTATTTCACAGTGACTTCTTTAGAGAATTGTCACATTGAAAGCATTGAGTGTCCAGAATGTGTAGAGTCCTGTGTGGGGGAAGTAGGGGCACAAGGGCATGACTCTTGCCCTCCAGAAGCTTAGGAGCTGGCAGGCAAACTAAGTCAGTCTGTAGGTCGCCTTATTATAAGGTAGCATATGATCCATACCACGGTGAGCTGCTATTTGGGGACAAGGGAGGAAGAAATTGATTCTAGTCAGAGTGACTCTGGAAGGTTTGAAGGAAGAGGTAACAGTTGAGCTACATTTTTTAAACACAGGTGGAGAATTCCAGTAAGAAGGAGATTGAGGAATTTCAGGTAAAGGGAAATATAGGAAATAAGGAAAGTATGAGATGTGTCCAGGGCATAGAAAAGGTTTGCAATTGATGGAGGCCCCGGTGTGGGCGACTGTGAGGTGTGTGCAGCTGCGTAGTGCTCTGTGGGGCAGATTCTTGGGAGCGTCTTCTCCAGCATGCAAGCTCTGAGCCCAGAGGATGCCTGTGACTCTGCTCCAAGCTGCTCTTGTCTGAGGCTGCTTCCTTGCAGGCATTCCAAGCCTGCCTCTTGCTGCCTTTTGGAAATCTTGCCTATGGAGAATACTGTCAGAGAGTAATTTGAGACGCTTGATGTCTGTTAAACTAATTATGCTTCAGTCCTCAGAGTGCCTTGGTGCTCTCAATCTTGAATGGTCAGCAGATTTTATGTAGTAACTGAATTATTAATGGAGACGATATGGAAGAGGGGGCTTGGCTGCTTGCTCCATTCTGAGCAGGTCTCAGGCGAGTGGTGTTACAGGAAGAAGAGCAGCTGCTTACAGAGTGATGGACGAAGCAGGCCTTCCAGAGGAGCTCGTCCCAGACAGGAGCCTGTGCCACTATGCCCAGAAAATCACAGCCTGCTTTGGAGGGATGGGTAAGACCACCAAGTCTTGGCCTTTGCAGAGGAGATACCTGGGGTTGGTGATACAGATGAGCAGAAGGACTAACTTTAGGACTTACTGGTGGTAGCGAACAGGTGCCGCTGCTGCAGGTAGAGAAGCCTGTGGGCTAAGTCATGTTCATCGGGGAGTCTGATGGCACCTCTTTCTTGGACCTCTCAACTTTAAAAAATGCTCTTTCTCTGCTTCATCTGCTCAGCAGCAAAGATCATCCTGATGGGGAGCAACTGCAGGTGTTTAGGGAGGGTTTGCTGAACTCTTGTTTGCTCAAAGAACAACTGACTGCATTGCCATTAATGAAGCCCTAGGCTAACTCCAGACCGTTTCCTTAGAAAACCAATTCCTACAGTCACATTTTAAGGTGGCGATTTTCTTTCTGAATTGTTTTTCTTAGCAAGAAGCAGATTTTAGCAGATGATTTAAGAGGAGAGGGGGCACTTGCCTGGAGAAAAAGACCTAGGTTGTTACATAGAATAAAATGAAAGAAAAATCAAGAGTTCATTTATAGGGAATTGCAGTGTGGATTGAGCTATAACTGACAAAAGAGCAGCATTTATGGCCCCCATTCCCTGAGCACTGTGGAGCCCTAGCCACTTGGCTCTAGGCTGGGGGGTCATTTCATCAGACATTTATAGAGCTCTAAAGTGTGCAGAGGTAGAGCACTCAGTGCCTCTCAGTGAAGACTGAAGTACTGGTGAGAGTGTGGCTGCTGATGGTTTCTTTTCATAGTTTTTCATAGAAAAAGAGCTTGTTTAGGTGCATTGGAATAATTTTTAGCATGATTAGGAACTTCCTAGATGATTAGATACAGTGGCCAGGAAAATGTTGGGTGAGGGTTAAACATTTGGAATTATCATTATTAATTATCTTTATTAGTATAGATTATTGTGATATCTTGTCATACTACCATACAAGCTGTCACCAGATCCCTGAACTCCCTTGGCATTGCTGTGACTGTCAATTCACAGGGCCTGTAGCAGGTAGCTAGTGTGTACAGCAATGGAAGAACTGGATGCACTGATGCTTCTGAAGGGTCTTCCCAGACTGGGCTTTCTTGGGGGAAGACTGGCGGTTCGGCCTTTGCTGCTTGTTATCCCCAGCATGTGAAGGAGGAGTCGGCCTCTTCACATTTGTATGTAGCGAAGTTGTCTCTTTCTCTTTTTCCTTTTTTGTATTTCTGGGGATTGAACCCAGAACCTTAAGTATACTCAGCAAGCACTTTATCATGGCCCGAGCCCTCTTTATTTTGAGACAGGGTATCTTTAACTTGTCTGTGCTGGTCTTGAATTTGTGGTTTTTCTGCTCTGGCCTCCTGAGTAGCTGAGATTACAGGCATGGGCCACTGTGCCAGTCTTGGTTTTCTTTAAAAGTGAGCAGATATCTGTTGTTATCATCAGCCTTTTTTATGTTCCACATTTACAGTACTTTGCATCCTGACCTAAAATTCTTAAAATGTATCAGACCTCTTTTATATAACCCTGTTATTGAAGAAGAGTTTAAATGTTTTCTTTTCACAGTTGCTCAGGAGACAATTCCTTTTCTCTTCTCCTGCAGTGCTGAGGATCAAGCCCAGGGCCTTACATGTACCCAGCAAGCTCTCTAACTCTGAGCTACATACCACCTTCACCCGGCAATTGTTTTTTTGAACTAGATCAAAGACTCTGTAAATGTGTCAGAAAATGGATGGTGTCCTTACAGCTTCTTTTACCTGTCGTATAAACTGTTTTTGAGAAAGACTTTGGAAGAATTTTAGGAGGGATTATAAGGCTTAATTTGTAAACTTTTAGATAAGAATTTTGAGGTGTGACTTCAGTAGTTGCAGCTTCCGTGTTTCCACATCCTCAGCTCCAACCCTGGCTGAGAGGTCTCTCACCATCTTGCTCTTCCATTCCCTGTCCTTCCCACTGGGCTAGAACAATTCTAACACATTTGAATTCTCTGGTTCTTGAATTCTTTTTGCCAAATAGTGCATTAAAGATTAGGAGCTAATAACAGAAGAAGCAAATATTCCCTTTCTCTCTTCAGCTGCCATGGCTGTTGTGGAAAGGCCTGACGAGGATGGTAAGAACAGTCACAGCTCTGGACCTGGGACTGCCCCCCCCCCGACCCCGCCAAGGCTTTCTGGGTTGTCCTGAGAAAGTCCCTAATATTCTCTGAGGTCACCTTGCACATTTTAAAGCCTGCAGTAGATGAGGGCTTACATAATGCTGGTCCTGATCTGGGGAAAAGAAGTTCCTGAGTTTCACCTTAGCATTTCTCTGTGGATGTCAGAAGGTAAATGTTTGTTGCCAAGGTTGTCCTTTTGCAGCCCTCCATTGCATGAGGGTCCTACTAGCATATAACTGTGAAAGCATGGAGCTATCTTCGTGGCAATTCTGTTCCCGTACTATGATTCAGGTAGAGATTCTGCAATAGCAGAAAAGCCATGAAACAACTTTAGGACTATTATTAGCATTGGATTAATGGAATGAGGCTGAAGGATTTTCATAGTACCAGGGGAAGGGTTCCCCCTTTAGAACATGGAAAGGAAGTGATTGTTTACTGTGGCCAGCAGCTGGAATTCTCACTAGTTGAAACTGAGAAACTTTAATTGAGTCTTCCCCTCTGCAAGATCTAAAGTGCTAGAGAACCTGGAATTATTATCCTGAATTGTTTTCTAATATGCATTTCTAGATTCTATACAGTGTGTGTGTATATGCTAAAGATATTTTTGGTAATCTTACATGATGAGAGTGGAGATTCTGGCAATACCTGCAGAAGAATCCTTTCTAGGTATTGCTCTAAATACAGTATTAATCTTATTTTCAAATATGCACTCGTGTCTTAGACTGACACAGCTGTGAGTTTCTGGTAGTGGCTGTTTTTATACCTGATCATCTAACTGGTAACGTGGAGCTCTAAGCTCTTGAGGGTAATCTCTTAAATATATCTCTCTTAATCTCCTTTGTTGGACAGTGTGAAAAAGAGACGATAGGAAACCAGGAGAGCTGAGAGAGGGCTGTCAGAGAAGACAGCTTCTCGGGCTCCTGGTGTCCATTCCTTGTTGCATTGTTATCAATGCCGAGATGCCTGCCTTCCTTGGTTTAAAGTGTCTGGGGAAATTGTGCAGTGCTGAGAAAGGCAAAGTCACCTCATCTGAGAGAAGCAGCATCAGGGGCTCAACCCGAAGGAGACTGATTGTTGAGGACCCGAGTGTGCCTGCTCAGAGGTGCGCTACCATCACCCATGTGCTGTATCTCTATCCCGGGGACTGTGGCCCATCTAAGCATGTGTTTAACAGCTGCAGTCCTTTTGGTAAGTAAAAGAGCTCACCCTGGACATGGTTCTGTGTTCTGTGATTGGCATAAGTAATAAAGTACTATTTGAGATCATTCTTCTGTAATGTGTTCTTCAAAGGAAACACTATCCTTAATATATAATTAATGGGGGTAAGGGTGGGAGAAATGGAGAATGTAACATAAGTACCGCTATGGACTCAATTCCAACGGTATTCCTATCTACGATTTTATGATCTTAATAACAAATGTGTCTCATTCCAAACTTGGTACAAATAATTATCAGTAATAGGAAGTGCAGTGCAAAAGAAAGATCTCCCATCAATATAGGCCATTCTTTCATATGAAAAAGTGTTGTTGCTTAAGTTCTTGTGAAATAACTTTTTAAAAAAACAGCGTTTTCTTAATAGTGAGAGGACTTACTGAGGCTTCTTTTCAGTGATGCTCATTAAGATGTGGTTACTCATCCTTCTGCTTGGGAAGGAGGTAGGTGAAGCCTGGTGAGAGGGTGGAATGATGGATTGCACATGGGAGTCTTCAGACTTTGAAGTTATCATGGTACCTGTACTAATGGCGAGGATACTGACCTACCTGCTCATGCCCTGTCCAAATTGGTGCCTGAATTTGTACAGGGCCCAGAAGGCTATTGCACAGGGTCCCTACAAATGTGTGGAGTTGAGTTAAATCAGCCTGAAACCATACTACATATCCTGTCATTCATAGACAGCCAGAGAGGAGAGCAGAGTTGATTTAAGCTTAGGTGATAGAAGGAGCTCATCTATTTTAAGGTATTTTGTTTTGTTGCAATTGATTTTTGATAGCTTTATTAAGATACAATTCATTAGCTGTCTAGTTTACCCATATAAAGTTTGTAGTTTGGTAGGTTTTAGTATGCTCACCGACATGTGCAACCATCACTACAGTGAATTTTAGAATATTTTCATCACCTCAAAAAGAACTCTGGGTCCTTTAGCTGTTACCTCCCTACTCCAAATTTTTTCCATCCCCTAGTCTTAAGAAATCACTACTCTATATTCTGTTTCTATAGATTTTCCCATTAGAGACATTTCATGTGGATGTAATTATAAAATACCTGGTCTTTTGTATCTACCTTCTTTCATTTAGCATAATGTTTTCTGGGTGCATCCAAGTTGTAGCATGCACCATACTTCACTCCTTATTATGGCCTACTAATATTACATTGGATGGATATATCACATTTTGTTTATCCCTTCATCGGTTAATGGATATTTAGGATGTTTCTACCTGAGCTGTTATGAATATTACCACATTCATGTACAATTTTTTATGTGACAGTGTGTTTTCATTTCTCTTGGGTAAATTACCTAGGAGTGGGTTAACTATGTTTAATCTCCTGAAGAACTTTGAGACCGTTTTACAAATCAACTACCCCTTCTACAGTCTCACCAACACTGTATTAAGGGTTCCAGTTTCTCCACATCTCCTCCAACACTTGTTATTATCTGACTTTTTGTTTCTAGCCACCCTAATGACCGTGACTTGATACCTCATTGTGGCACGGAGTTCGGGGTGGGGCTGACAAAGAGAGCAGTGCTGAGGCAGGAACTGATTCTGACTGACGCTATGGTGACAGTTTCTAGGCTCTTTCACTTTTCAGCAGTCTCCATTTTGCTGTTCCAGACTCCTCCCTTTCAAGGCAGCAAGGAATGGGAATGGAGGAACACTAACTTCTACCCCAGCCTGTCACCGAGCAGCCCTAGAAAGAGTTTGTTCAGAAGCAGCAGTTTACAGCACCTTCCTCAAATATTGGATCCACATCTGGTGGGTGCCTAAAATCCTTTATTGAGGAAAAAAAGAGTTTTATTCTACAAATAGATGTTTACAACAAAGTACACACATTTCTGTTTGAAGTAATAATTTAGGGTGTAAGACTGCGATCCCTTTACTGAGTGCTTTTACTGAAAGAGATTCAGATCAGATGCTTTTGCAATGAGCTGTGGCTGCTCTTGAAGGAGATAAGGTCTGTGGGTAGTAGAAAGCAGGAAGTCAAGGAGAAACCAGGTAAACTGTAGTTGGGTAAGAGTGTCCTGGACAATAGCTTGTCAGCAGGTTCATTCACAAGAGAACAAGAGATTGAACAGAATCGAAGAGCTCTGGATAGAGGAAAGGGTGAACCTCATTGGGACATCCATATCTTTGTGGAGGAAGACAAGGAAATCTGGGTGATTAGCTAAACATTTTGCTTTGAGACTGAACATTCCAGAATTGGTGTCCCAGCTCTGCAACTCACTAAATGTGTTGCCTTGGGAAGTTAATGTCTCCAAGTCAGTCAGTTTCTCTGTCCATAAGGTTTGTAGAAGAAAGCACATCTTATATGATTGCTGTGAGCAAGTTTGCCCCTCTTGTGGGACTCTTTGCAAATATTTTCAATGGGAAGCCTGTCTGTAGGAACAATTTGAATCACCCTCAATCAATGTGTTTGTAACCCAATCTTGGTCAATCATGAGAAAGAAATACCACAACAGCCTGAGGGTGCCTGCTTGCCAGGCTTCTTTCTGGAACAGAGCCATCTCTATGACCCCCTTCAATTCCATTGGCATGACTTCTAGGTCTCCTTGGGGCACCTGGTCAATCCCTGCAGAGCCTGGGAGAGGTGTAGAGGAACATCATGATGGGAGAGAGCTCAGAGGAGGAGTCTGGGATGTCCCATCCTTGACAGCACTGCCAACCTCAGCTGACCTAGATACCAGAAAAGGACTTAGACATTTTTTTAATGAAGGCACAGGGTCAGGGAGGAGCCCTGTTTGTCCAGGTCTAAAGACAGTACTGAATAGGAGGATTAAAGGAGAACATACATATCAAAGTGTTTGCAATTTTGGCATACACAAGCAACCAGTAGATTTTAGCTGCAATATCAATAATAATCATTTATTTTTAAAAATGATTTTGATTGTTGCTTCCACTGGCATGAAGCAAAAGAATCCTAGCTTTTGTGCTGCTGGAGCCCAAGACTATAAATGCAGCACAGGAAGTGGGATTCCCAGGAAGCCACTGTGTGTGCTTGGAGCATCCTGTTTAGGACAGGTGCGTGGAGGAGGTGCACCTCCCATAACCACGCCTGTTCCTGTGCTAGCAAAGCCCCAGAGTGCTGAGGAACAGTTCCTGGCAGGGTACTTGGGAATATTTGGCAAAGGTCTCTCGCAGCTGCCAGCAAGACCTCAAGATGCTGCAGCTTCCTGTTGTTTTCTGGTGTGCAACCCCAGCTTTGAGCTATGCAGTGCTCCTTGCTTTCTTGCTTCTCAAAATGTTCCCACATGTATCTGTCCTTTGTTGTGCTCAAAACAACCCTTGGAAGTCGGTAAGAAAGGAACTGTTTTCTCCATTTAAGAACTGGAAAGGCATTAGAAGCTGGAATGTATGCACACAACAAAATATATCCGTGAACATAAAATAGCTCCTGCAAATGGATATAAGCAACCTGCTTGTGGATGCAGCACGGTTTCAGGGGACCGGCTGTCATTTATGGGGGGTCTGCTGTGTCTCAAATGTTATGCCAAGTATCTCATAAGTTTCCTTCTTTAATATTCTCAGTAACTCGGCCAAGTGCATGTTGCTTTTACCCTCACTTTGGGATGGGAAAACTGAGAAATACATAACGAGGAGAGTCACATACACAGTCAATAAGAGAGCCAGATCTGGACCGAGGTCTGCCTCCCCTCATTTCATGGTCTTCACCATGCTGCTTACTGCTTCAGCCTGAGTAGTATGAAGACAGTTCACTCATGAGGCCTGCTGAGCCCTGGCACACCTAGTTTGTAAATAAATAAAGCCTCTAGCAACTCAAATTTGAAGGCTCTCAGAAAAAGAATTGCTATGCCAGGAAAATGAGCAAGGATTTCTTTTTTCTAGTTCATAGGAACACATTTTCTGTATGGGATTTTTTTCCCTCACTCCACTGTAGAAAATTAGACTGTTTTCCAGTCCTGCCAAAGTAAGATTCAAACCTTTCAAAAAGTTTCTGATCTGTTTCTTTCTGTCCTTCTGAGTGTCTGGGTTTAATATAAAAGAGCAATTGCCTCTTGACAGGCAGACAAGAAGAGCCTGACTCTGTTATCAAATGCTCTAAGGCTATCTGGAGAGGGTTCAGTGATTATTTAGTCAGCTGAGGACAAATCCCAAAGCAGAATGCTCTAGATTAGAGACCGGGCACCAAAGCAGACTCGGCATTTTCCTCCCTGGAAAAGCAGTTTGAATCCCAGACGATAGAAAGGCAGTTCTCTGCACCAAGCACTTGCTGGGAGCTTCCTGTTATGTTTAGCACACCCCTAGGCGCTGTCATCACTGGGACGGCCTCCCAAGGCCCCAATACTTAGACCTCTTGTAGCTGAGAGAACCTCCAGCGCACATCATTGTTTCTTCAAGCAATCTCAACCTGTTCTCAGATTAACCATAATATTACAATTGTTTAGCTTTTTTTTTCATGCCTCCTTCTTACTCCCTTCACTGTCACTAATCCACAACCCCAGACGTAAATGTCAGAAGTCCCCAGGGAAGGTTTTGGTATTGTGGGGCAAAGGCTAAAAGGGGCTTTGTTGTCTTGAGTTTGAAGAGCAGATTCTTCAAGACTTCCTGGAGCTTTTCCATTGCATATTCCTGGTGTTACTGAGATGCTAGTTGGAGAAAAAGTCCTGAGTCTTTGCAAATGTTAGACTCAAGTGTGAAGATCCTCCAGGGATGGTAACGGAGACCTGTAGTTCCAGCACTCTGAGAGGCTGAGGCAGGAGAATTGCAATTTCAAGCCCAGCCTGGGCAGCTTAACAACTTAGCAAGACCCTGTCTCAAAATAGAAACTTTAAAAGGGGAGGGGGGATAAGCATGCTTGTGATGTAACACAGTGATAAGGGTTCAATCCCCAGTACCTCAAAAAATAAAAAGGAAAGGAAGGAAGGAAAGGGAAGAAAGAAAAAAATAAATTGGAGAGAGGTTTTACCTGGCTGTGAAAAAAATATATCCTAAGAGATTGGCAAGGAATGTCTCATTCCTCCCCTCAGGCCTGCTGCCTGGCTAGAGACTGACCGGAGACTGTTCGGAGACACAGAGCAGTGAATGGCCTCCTGCCCCTCCATGTGCTGGGGAACCAGGGCCACATCCAGAGCTGAGGAGGTGTGGTTCCCTCCCAAAGCAGTCTCCTGTTGTCTTCTGCTCTGTTAAGGATGGAAATGATACGGTAGCCAGAAGAGCATAGATGGAGAGAGATTTGAGTTGTCAGGCATCTGGAAAAGCATTTTTGCTTTTGCTTTATTTTTTTTTCCTTTGATTTATAGTTAACCAATAATCCTGTTAACTTCCCAAAGCTCTCATTCCAGCGCTTTAATGGTATTTCCCAGAATCAAGAATCTCAAGCCCTTGCCAGTCAAGCCCAGCCTTTCTGTCACGTCCAACCGTTAAGCCCCAAACACCCACAGTGGACTTGGATGTCACAGATGTCTGCAGGGCCCGTTCATGCCAGGCCCCTCTTTGGACCTGCTGTTCCATGGCCTGGTGCACTTTTCCCCATTCCTTGGACCCAGGCCTTTCTCTTTTATTGCACTGAGAGTTCCTCACTGAGGGTGCAGGTGGAGCTATGTTCATGTTTCATTCCATTACAGTACCTGGCATGGAAAAAGAGCTGCATGTTTATGAGTAAGTGAATGAATGAATGTTTGCAGAAATCGAATCACTACATTAGGACATACTGAGGATAAAACTGTCCTCCTGCCTCCAAGCAGCTGAGGCAGGAAAAGCCGTATAGCATGGTAGCTTCAGATTCAGGGCTGTGGGGTTGAATTGCCCTGCCAAGTTCAAAGCCCTCTTTTTAGTTGTGCAACCTGAAAGCATTAGTTATCAATAATCCTGTTAACTTCCCAGAGTTCTCATTCTGAAGCCTCAGTTTTATCACATATAAATTGAGGATAATACCACCTCCATTGCAGAAATATGAGCTCTAAAAGAAGATATAAAAGAGAAAATATTTCAGCATTTAGTACATGTTCAATGAATGCTTTTCCTCTTCTTTTTCTCCCAACCCAAATGTGTGAGAGGCGAAATAATTACCTAATACAATTAATTTCCAAAGGAAGGAAAGATCAGTGAAGTAGCCAGGGAACAAGAAAGTAGGATCTGAGATTTGAGATTTGAGCTGGACACTGTTTAAGATCTACACAAAAATGTGAATAAAAGGACAATACCTCAATGATTTGAGTAAAAAGAGAATAAAAGCAGAGGTAAGAACATTTAGTTTCGTTACCTAAACCAGTCTTATTTTTGTTTGTTTGCTTGTTATTTTATTGTTGGTTCTTATTTCTTTGTCTTATTTTTAGTTGCAGGAAAATGGATGAGTAGCTGTTTTCATATGAAACTTTTCCATCTAAATAGCTCTTCTGGTCACCTTTCAGCCTTTTGGCTAAGATCAAGTGTAAATTACTCTCTTGCATAACTACATATGCTAAAATGCCTGATTTATTTTAATTATATGTATTTTTAAAAAACAAATCTTATTTAAAGTTAGAGAGTAAATGGTTTAAGTGTATTGTTTAGCACTGTTGTTATTCTGGCTTTTAAAAAAATTGCTCTTTACCTACCGTGTCTTACCTCAGAAAAATCCTGATGTCGACTTATTTGATCCCAGCTGCGCTGAACAGGACCCAGTCCTTGTGACTGTAGATTCTTTTTTTTTTTTTTGGAAACTTGTGTTTTATTTTCCATCATCCTCGTTTCCATAACTGTAGATTCTTGTTCACTTAGCAAATCAGCCACGGGCCTGTTGTGGCCCTGGATAAAGACCAAGCCACTTAACTGAAAGGTGGTATAGACTGCATGTTACTCATTGGAGGGATAGCAGGCAAGGAGGTGATTCTGTCAGTGGAATACGAGGTGAAAGTGGCAGTCAAGGAGGTCGTGTAGCCTGCATGCTGTCCTTCAGGGTCTGGAGGGCCCAGGACAGTGTGAACGCCCTTCTCAACCTGCAAAAGTCAGCACCCCCATTGTGCATTCCTGAAATCCTTTGTGGAATCGAATTCATGCAATCTGCAACTTTAAATAGGTCAGAGCTCTAAATGGTCTATGATATCACCAGGTGTTTTTTAAAGATAGAAATAAAACTCAGATTTTATAGAAAAGAAACAAAACACTTAATTTTTATAGGGCGTGGGAAGAGGGAGGCCTAGAGAAATAAATAGCTTTCCCGGGGTCTGTTGAGTAGTCAGAGGTGGGATTAGATCGAGATCCTAGCCTTCCACTCCCCCCTTTTTTAATACTGTAGAAGAGAAGACTGAATGTTTATCAGATTGAGTTGAGACTGCACTTGGGGGAAACTTGCCTGTGAACCCTTTCCTGGCCTCTCTGGCTTGAGGCCACGTCGTGTAACACATAAATGCCCCCCTGAGACCCTCATGCTTGGCTGTATCTTAGTTTGCATTTCTCCTCCTACCAGGTAGTAAGCACCGATTGGCAGGACAATTGTGTTAGTGGTCTGTTTCTCCAGTGTGTAATACAGTGCTTGGTAAATGAAGGTATGTCATATGTTTTTAATTGAGATATTCTTTACAATTCCTAGATTCATCATTTTGTCTTGTACAATTCTATGATTTTTTTTCTAGTATATCTACAAAGCTGTTCAACTACCACCACTAATTGGTTCCAGAGCATTTTTTATCAGCCTCCCTCCATAAGAAACCTTGTACCTATTAGGAATTTCTCTCTACTAACCACATTCCCCAGTCCCTGGTAGTTCTTGATCTATTTTATCTATCTGTGGGCTTGTATATTCCAGACATTTCATATAAATGGAATCAAACATCATGTGGCCTTTTGTATGTAATTTCTTTCTTTTCAAGGTTCATTGATGTCATAGCACATATCAGTACTTCATTCTTTTTCATGGCTGAATAATATTCTGTTGTACAGATTTATCACATTTTGTTTCTCCAGCTGATAGTCATTTGCATTGTTTTTACTTTTTGGCTGTTATGAATAATGCTGCTACACTTTTTTGCAAACTTTTGTGTGGACATATGTTTTCAATTTTCTTGATTATACACCTAGGAGTGGAATTGCTGGGGCATAGACATTCTGTATTTAATTTTTTGAGGAACTGCTAAACTGTTTTCTAGAGTGGCTACATTATTTCACATTTTCACCACTGAACACAATTTAAAATTAAATCAAAGCCCCCTCCCCCAGGTAATGTAACTAGTTTTCACTAAAATGAAAAATCCTATATGTACATTCATGTCTGTTTACATCCTTTATCTTTACTTTTCAAAATCCCTTACAGCCCTACAACTCAGAGCTCTGCAAACAGACTGTGTAAAAGAAGGTAGAGTTTTTACTCTGAGACATTATTTAGCTGGTTTCTTTATTTTTATTTTTTATTGTTTTGTAGTACCAGGGATTGAACTCAGGCCCTTGCGCTTGCGAGGCAGGTGCAATGCCACTGAGCTAAATCCCTGGCTAGCTGGTTTCTATAATGCTGCAAGTGCCTTAATGTAGCCCACAAGATTTGTTTGTTTGATGTTTAGAAGTCTTTCCTCCTCCAAGTTCTGTAGCCATAGGTAGCAGCTGAAATCCATCAGAGGAGATCAGAGACGTTCTGATTCACAGTGGCCAGAAAACCCAGGTCACAAGGGTTTGCACACACCCTAAGGGAAAGGGAGAATTCTCATGACATAGAATGCAACCCCATGGGATACAGATGGGCTTGGAAAGAAAGGTCAAATTATTGGGGCCGCTGCCAGCACCCAGCCTTCTCCCTTCTGTCTGTCATGACCCAGATAATTTCTAAGGTCATTTTTGACAACACTAGAATATTCTGGTCTAGTGGGACAATTCCCAGTTGTGTTTCATATCATTCCTTTCCCTGAAGTGCTATTGTATGATTCGAGTGTGTAGTTGGATATGTTTACCTCTTATCCTTTCCTCGGGCCAGTCTTGTCCTTAGAGGGTATAAACTCCATAATCACTTGGTAGCCAGCAGTACTGTAGCAGTAGGGGCGACTTAATAGGTAACAGTAGTTGTCGAGGTCATCAGCTGGTCCAATATTATCCTTGATAGAAATATTATGTGATGTCAGTTTGTTTAGTAATACTTTAGCTGAACTCAATCTAACATAAGTCATGGTTCAGTTGACCATTTGAAGAGTTTAACAAGGCTGCAAGCAGCTACTTCCAATATTCTCATTCTCATTCTCTCTCTCTCTCTCTCTCTCTCTCTCTCTCTCTCTCTCTCTCTCTCTCTCTCTCTCTCTCTCGCTCTCTCTCTCTCTCGCTCTCTCTCTCTCTCTCTCTCTCTCTCTCTCTCTCTCTCTCTCGCTCTCTCTCTCTCTCTCTCTCTCTCTCTCTCTCTTCTCTCTCCTCTCTCTTTTCCACTACAGGCAATTGAACCAGGGGCACTGCACAAACACTCTACCATGAGCTACTTCCACAGCCCTTTTTAAATTTTATTTTAAGATAAGGTCTTGCTAAGTAGCATAGACTTGCCTCAAACTTGGAATGCTCTTGCCATGGCCTCCTGAGTGGCTGGGATTACAAGCGAATGTCACCAGGCCAGCTCCAGTACCTTTCTTGGTTAGCTTCTTTACGAAAAGAAAAATCCTAAGAATGATTCAGTTCACTTTCTATATATTACAGCTGTTGGTGAAAAGATATTGAACCCAACTAACTTTCTGTGACTCTTCCTGTAGCTGGAGAGGACCACATTCTACTTGAACCTTTCCTTTTGCTGAGTGGCAAGTATTCTCCTTTCATGTCTGTGTACAATTTTCTCAGTATCTCTGCTTGGAATCTCTTTCTCCTTCATTTTTAATTTACAAGGTTAATTTGTGCCATTTGCCCTACTAGAATGTAAGTTCACTGAGGGCTTAGTTTAGCCCTCTTTGATCTGTATGCCATGGTTAGTCCCACAGAGGCAATGCTTTGCATGTTTAGATGATGAGTAAATATTCATTAGCATGTTAATGAATTGACAGCCATTCACTTCTTTCTATTCTTCCCCTTTGGCTTACCTGGCTCATGATTGTGGATACAGTGGTTTAATGCTGTTTTTGTTTTTGTGTGTGTGCATATTTAATAGCCAATGAAACGTATTGGTAAATGCTTGGGGCTCTAAGTATATATTATTCAGAAAGGAAAAAATTTATTGTAAATCCAGACCCCAAACCAAGAAGAATTGAAGTTCTAAATATTTCCCTCCCTGTGCTTCCTCTAATCTCCCTCAGACCCCAAAAATCCAATTCTTAGGTAGAATATTTTCCAGCTTGTTAGGGATGGTGAGAGGGAAGAAGTGATGAAAACTATTTTCTTTACTTCTTTTAGAAGCCAACCTAGTATATGTCGTAGAGTACTAGCACAATCTTTGGTTGAATTGCAGCAATACACAGCTCTTTAAATTTTTTCAAGAGAGCCCATGTACCTAAAAAATTTAAATGCAGTAGAATATCATTATAAAATGACTCATTTCTGCAGGGCCTGATAAATGTCATAAATCACATTCTTCCCATCAAACATAGCAATAGCTAAAAACACATTTAGGGGCATGTATGTTTATGAGGCAGTTGTGAGCCCCCATCACCACAGTTTACCCAAGTAGGCTCATTTACATATATTGTTTTTGGTACCAGGGATCGAACTTGGGTAGGGCAGGCTTCGGAACCACTGAGCTAAATCCGTGGCCCTCATTTACATATTTTAAACAAGAAGCACTTTAGTACAGTATGTGTGCATACAAATTCCATTATGTTTGCACAATACCATGATGCAATAAATCATTGATTCTCTTGAGAAAAAAAATACATTCTGTGCGATGAACATGTTTGGTCTCTTCAGAGTATCATTCTATTGTTCTTATCAGAAGTGGAGGAATTGTTGAAAGTGATCAGTGCATCAAGGCAAAATTTTTAGCCTTTTTTTTTAGCAGAAAATAGGGAGAACTTAGATTCCTTTCTTTTCAGGCTGCTCCAGGACCAGCAGTATAGTTTTGGGGAATGTCCTTCCTCTTCTGTCTGTAGGGCCTCCACACACTCCAGCCCTTAGCGCATCCGTACACACACCGGTCTGCAATGCCTGCCCTGCATCTGGACTTGTTTTATCTTTTCACGTGGGTCCCTCCACAGCCCAAGGCTTTTATGTGTATCTCGTTCTTTAGATTCTCAGAAATGAAAGTTCATCATTTTTAAGACATGATATAAATTATAAGTCCTTACATAATCAATGTATGGGTCTTTTTCCAGTCCAGTGAGTGTGGACAGACCAGTCATTTCTGGCCAAGGGGAAGAGACATGGCTCAGTGCCTTCTCAAAAGAAAGGTAGAAGGCCGGGTGTGGTTGCACAGCCCTGTAATGCCAGCAAGGAAGGCTGAGGCAGGAGGATTGGTGTGAGTTTGAGGCCACCCTGAACTACATAGTGAGTTCAAAGCCAGCCTGAACTATATAGCAAGACGCTATATAGGGAAATACAGTGAAAGAGAAGGGAAGGGAAGAGAGGCGAGGCCTGGGGGTGTAGCTCAGTGCAAAACCCTAAGGTCAGACAGCAGTACCACAGGGCTGGGGAGGGGCGGAGAGGGGTAGACTGAGGACAGAAGAGGGGCTAGGCAGGGTCTCCCAAGGCATATTCTTACACCTGGGCAATGACTCTGCACTGAAGAATGAAAGTTTTAATATAAGAATTCCATGGCGTTCTCATGAATACGCAGGCTAAGTGACTAAGAAGATAAACCAAAACCTCATGCGGCCATCCTGAGAACCAATGTATCATGGCTGTTTTCATTCATCAATCTATGAAGGAAAGAGGCTAGGGAAATCCTAGATAGAAAGAAATGAGAAACAATTTTGGTTCTTACATTGAGGATCTGTGTATAATCCGTAAAAAAGTTTACCTTTCTTTTTTACCCCTTTTTATTAGTGCATGTTTGCAGTACATAATGATCACCCTGAAGAGAAATTTGCCTTTTGCTACCCTTTGTCTTACCAGGTCCAAGAAATGGGTAGATCTGAGATATAAGAGCAGCAATGAGATTTTGCATAATCTCTAAGTAAAGATGAAGTGACCGGGTAATGTGATCAGAGACTGCTTCTGCGAGATGCCGAGATGAACCGTCCAGGACAGGCTGGTGCGCATCATTCTCTCTGCTGCGAAACTGACGAGAGCAGCACTGGGTTCTCTTCCACCTACCTCCTGAGTTTTGTTAGTTGTGCTATTGTTTGCATTTTGTTCTTTGCTCAAAACATTCTCATCCTTTTCTGTAACCGTAACTCAGTAACTGGTAGCAGTTTTGTATGTAATTGATGTCACCGTTCACTGCTAGTTCTCTCACTGCATTGGAGCTCCTGGATTTGTTCTCACACATCTCTTAATTGGCTGGGTGTTGTTGCCCCGGTGCTTTCCCAAGAAGGGTCTGCGGTGTTGTGTTGCCCGAGAAGCTTTGCATTTGCAGTGTCTGCCTTCACATCTGAACACCATTTTGGCTATGTGTAAGGTCTTGGGGATACACTCTTTCCTTCTACTGAGACTTCCAGGCATGGCCTCTTTGTCTTATAAACATCAGTGTTACTGTTAAGTCAGCTTTTTTTTTGGTACCGGGGATCGAACTCAGGACATTTTGCTCACGAGGCAGGCACAGTGCCACTGAGCTAAATCCCCAGCCCTCATCTCAAGCTTTTTTATGCTAGGAGAGGATAAAGGTATACTTTGCTGGCATCTGTTCCTTGGTGTTTCATTGCTTAGTATTGATACACTCCTAGTCCTCAGTTTCCATTCTTAATTTTTAAAGTCTTTCTTCCTCCAATTCTGTTGTGTCCTCTCCTCAACGCTGAGCTCTTTTTTATTTCATGCACTTGTTCAACTTCCTGTTCATTGCAGTCACTGCACAGCTGCCAGAGGATCTCAAAGAGATGACAATAAGATCCTGCAAGTTGCAGCTCGGAACTGCCAGTGGCTTCCCGCCTCACTCACAGGAAAAGCCAAGGTCTTTACCATGACCACTAGGCCTCTAACAACTTCTTCCGCCTCTCTGACTTCATGCTTGTTCTTATGGCCTACCCTGCCTTGACTCAGCAGGTAAGCTCCTGTCTCAGGACATTTGCTTCTGCTGCCCACTCTGGCATCCAGAGAAGTTCTTCTTTCTTCTCTGTCAGGTGTTCGCTCAGATGAAAATTTCTCACTTTGTTATAGATTGATGATGTAATGGGAAAGTCAACAGTGACAGCTGTTATTACTCGTCTTATTTCTTCCTTGTGCCCGGCATAACGAACATCCCCTCCCTGTTCTCATCAGAGCTGAGTACCTAATATGGGAGGTACAGGGCCAAAGAAAAACGTGGGGGGTTCCGGGTTCAAAGTGCAGGAAAAACGTGCCATTAAAGTTACTAAAATACAAAGCTATTTTATTTTGTGGACTCTCAACTTGTACTATGTATGCATTTATTTAGTTAGTTATTGTTTTTGAGAAAGGGTCTCACATGAAGCTCAGGCTGGCCTCGAACTCATGATCCTCTTCCCCAGCCTCCCAAGTGCTTGGGTCACAGGTGTATACCACTGTGTTCAGCTTCAATTTGTAGTGTTTTGATTGCTATTCAGTGTTGTCCTATAGTAAAATTAAAACTGCAAATTGTTAATATGAATTTTGCCTTTCATCTTTATACTATGCAATGCCAATTTTAAATGAAAATATAAGAGCATGTAACTCGTGTAGGATCACTGAAATTATGCAGTTTGCATTTCATAGATTGTGCATGTATGTGCATTTCATTCTTTCCAGAGCAGTGGAAATACTGCACAAAACTATCTCAGTGGTCTACCTCTGTCTAACTTCTAAGTCAGAAGAGTCTGAAAGAAAGTGGGGCACTGAGTGGCCCTGTCTTTCCCTTTCCTTCTGTGCCATCATTTTCTGTGTGTGTGACATGGTTGGCTAATCCAGGGAGGGAACAGAAGTAGGAAAAGAAATGATAAGGCTCCCACTGCCTTCTTTCTGAATTCAAAGCAAATGGTTTGAAAGGGAAATGGCCTTTAGCAGCCTTGTTCCATCAGTCATGGATGTGACACACTTTCCTTGTCCTCGCTTCTGAGTGTTCCTGAATCCCTGTGTGTCAGGTCCGCTGGATTGTGTGCTGCTGGGACGCTGCAGACCTCTAAGATAACGGGCAGCAAGAATGGGAGACACACACAGTACACGGCTCGCCTCTGGCTGCACGTGTGCCCCATTGCCCCCTTGGACTTCACTTATAGAACACAAGTTCAGATTTCAGTTTGACCACAACCACCTCCACAAGTGCACAGTCCGCACGCCTACGAGGCTGGCCCTGTCCGCAGTGCACCCTCACTGGCGTGACTGTGTCACCGCCACTGCCAGATGAGGCCGCTGAATCCCACAGTGTGCACAAGGTCGTTCAGCGCGTGCTGGAGCTGAAGTTGAGCTGTGGCCTGTGTTTGATCAGCCCACTTGTGTGGCCCCGGTGGCACAATAGAATAACCACTGGTAGGAGGCCAGGCCTGAGGAGCTTTGACCTATTTCTAAGTAATTGTGTAACCCTTGTCAAGTCTGCCTAAGGACTTTAGTTTCCAAATTCATTGGAGCTTGCTTATTAATAAAAGTTGTAGATTTTCACAAAGCATCCTGTTGGCTGCATGGCTTCTTCCTCTGTGTCCTAAGAACTGTCAGATGACAGGCCGGCCCTTGGCATGGTGGTGCCTGTTGCTTGTTGGATTTGGCTTGTCCCTCGGGCGACGATTGAAATGTCCCAGGAGAATAAGAGAAAAGCTATTTGGGGGAGTGTGCCAGGGCATAATTAGGAGAACTGTGAGGCCAAACAAGAGGGGAAGATGGGAGTTTTCTAAGGCTTGTAAAAATTCTGGAACCAAAACCACAGAAATGCCCTTCCTTAAGCATGGATGGACAGGGTAGATTATCGAACAGCATTTAGAAGACTTGATGTGTGGATTTGGTATACCATCTTCCCCTGTCCAGCCCAGGGGGAGACCAGCAGGCCACAGCTATGTTAGGATTTAGGTGTCAGGTCCCATCACACGAAGTTCAAGAAACAGCAAAGGATAAAGTAACAAGGGGGAAGATTGTTTTACACAGACAAGGCCAAATGCAACTTCATTTTCATTGTTCCAGGCCTTCCAAAGAAATCAATGTGTGTGTGTGTGTGTGTGTGTGTGTGTGTGTGTGTGTGTATAAATGTGTGTATGTGACTGTGTCTGTGTGTGTGTGGGTATAGTTAGTGGATCTTTAATATCTCGTGTAGAAGGGAAGGCCCAGCATCCCACAGGCAGAGCCTGTAGCTGTGAACTCTGACAAACCTGCCACTTTGCTCCTGTACTCCATGCTTTTCTTATGACTAAATGAGGTGACAATCATAAAGAGACTGGCGTGGTGGCTGACACATAATAGGTGCTCAGTTAACAGAGATGAAAGTGATAGTGAGGGTAGATTATTAAGATTTCATAAAATGACAACCCGATTAAGTTTCTTTTTAGCTTGCTTTCTCTCCAAGCCAATTCAATAATTGGTTTGCATCTTGAGAAATATTTTCGACTAATTGCTAAACTGATTTTTGTTTAAGATTCTGAATTTCTTATTCATGTATTTGAGTTGGATTTTTAAATCTGCCTAGTAGATTATAAAAACTGAGTACTCATTTAGAATTTTGACTCACTATAGGGCAAGCTGTCAACACTTATTCCTTGATGCTATAGTTTGCATCTGGACTGTCCCTGTGTGAAAGGCTGGGTCCCCCGCTGGGTGCTCTGGGAAACTATGGGGTCTTTAAGAGGTGGGGCCTCATGGGAGGTCTTCCAGTCACTGAGGACAATCCTCTCCCTCCCCTTCCCCCTTTCCCACCCCTCCCCCGCTCCTCTCCCCCCTCCTCCTTTGTGTCATGGCCAGGGGTAGAGATGCTTTTGGCTCTGCTATGTGTTCCCCACCATTATGTGCTGCTATGGCCAACCAACCACAGACTTCCCAAAGTAAGATACTTCCCAAAGTAAACCTTTTCTAAATTGATTATCCTAGGTACTAGTTGCAACAAGGGAAAGCTAACATACTTAGCATTCATCAAGTGTTGCAGTCCTAGCTGGGCACAGGCATGCTTATAATCCCAGCTACTTGAGAGGAGGAGGCAGGAAGATTGCATGTTTGAGGCCAGCCTGGGGAATTTAGCAAGACCCTATCTCAAAAAATAGAAGGGGCTGAGGACGTAGATCAGTATGAAGGTCCTAGTTCAATCCCTGGTGCACTCTTCAACCAAACTTGCATTCCTACTTTGTGTTTGTTACTATATGAATGCAGATATCATAACATTAACCACTTCCCTCTGACAGCCCACAATCTTTAAAAAAAAAAACAAAAAACCATGTAGATCTTTCATTGTACTGTAGTCAAGTGCAGAGCACTGGTGATGTTAAGTGTCAAAAAGAAGAAAATATTGCCAGGAAAGACATTGTAATTCTACCTGATGGAAAGCAACTGATTATATATACTAATAACTGGATTTCTACTGAAAAAAAATGTTAAGGAAAAGAAAGCTAATAATAAACTTTTTAAAAATGGACTTCACAAAGAATTCAGAGCTATTTCTATATATGAGAACTTCTCACATGCCTGAAATTAGTCTAAAAATTGTGAAGCTCTATCAAAAGATGCTTTGAATTCCAGTAATAGTTTCTAGTACACTTGTAGAAAATTTTATGTTTACCCTGCCATTTTTATCCTTAGTGAGTTGTTTATAGTGACCTTTAGATAAACTGTAGTAATTTTTTTCATTTTCTTGAGCTGCAACCCATTGCTTAGGTCCAAATTCAGAGTCGGCTCTTAGAAAGATCCCAGGGAAGTTTTGGATACAAATGTAAAATAATTCTACCTTAAAGAACTTTGCTGGGAATTGAAATTTCATATGACATTCATATGAAAAAATTCTAAGAATTGTAAGTTGAGGACATGAAAGTTAGTAGCATCAGACATGTAGGAATTTGTCTCACACTAGGAAAATTTGGAACCACCAGTTCTAATAAATCTTTATTAAAATTGCAGTGAATGTCAGGCACATTGTTATTTTGGCCAACTGAGACTGTAAGGATTGTTTTTCAGACGTGATAGCATGCGTGCGGCTATTTATAAATCTCAACCCATCTTTCCATTTTGCAAATCAGTCTTTCGGGGCAGTGATCCTCAGTCACAGAGGGAACTGGCTATAGCTCAGACCTCATTCTGCAGAGCCTGAGTCATCAGGCTTGGGGTGCAGGACAGGTGTCTGTTTTTAAAGCACTTTGAGTATTTCGGACCTGGAGGTCTGTGGACTATGGTGGGAGGTGGAGCATGAAACCTTCCTTGCCTTCCCGGAGCTCACAGCCTTCATGGTGGACAGGAAGCCATGACTACAGAAGGATAAGCCAATCCCAAATGGGTTGTGCATCTTACAATTCTGTGTGTGATCTCTGTGGCTATCCTTTTATCCAATTTGAAAGAGAAATGTTTAAAAGAACTAAGAACCATCGAGGCTTCCTGGGCCTCTGTTACCCATCAGACAGCCTGCTAACCACTGGAGATGCATGAGAGCCACTGCAGCCCAATCAGAAAGGAGCCACACGGTTGGAAACAGATCACAGGACGGTTTGGCAACACAGCCTGTGGAACTTAGTTTGGAAAGAAAGAGCTCATGTTTGAGATTCTAGAGACATCACTTCTTAAGTCAGGCCTCCTTTGAGGAAGCCCTCTGTGACCTCCCACCACCAGCCTAATCTTGAGCTCCTCCTGCTGCCCGGGAACAGTGAACTTCTTGCCCCATTTCCTCTGCTTGGAGTGACCTTTCCTTCTTCGCTTGGCTGCCCATCCTCACCCCCTCTCGTGGTGTGCTCTCGCTCTGTGCCTCACTCTGTCTTAGCACCATCCTCATTTCTTTGGGAGTATCCGTGGAGCTGCCTTTCCTGCACTAGACAGCAAGCTCCTCCAAAGCAGCTGTTTCTCTCCTCTCCTTTCTGTACTGTCCATACATCAGCGTCTAAAGTAAGGTCAGTGGGTGTGAACATTAATAGAGAGCAAATAAGAGGCTCCTTGTCAAGCTTTCTGTCCCTGATTTCTGTAGAGAGGATATGGAGTGCTCACTTGCTAAAGAGTCTGTAGGTTTTGAGGGTTGGTCCCTGGACACCTGGGTCTGGAGCAGGGGAGAGTTCTGAAATTCCTGCCTACAGGGGCCCTGCAAAAGGCACACAGTGAGGAAGTGGACTCTTCCTGGATGCTTATTTTCCAGTGGTAACATTTTCCTCTGTTGGCATTTCTATTGAAATGATGCATGCTTGAATTCTTGCCAAGAGTGGTTGTATGCTAACGAGCTTTTCTCTCCAACAAACTGGTCTCTGTCTTTTGGTCGCTGGTAGACAGTCCTTGCTTCATTTTTCAAGTGAATGAGAAGGCAGCAGTGAGTCAGTTGAGGGGTGGGAGTGGAGTAAAATAACAAATAAAACCCCAGGTCAGTCTGTCTTATGAAGACTTATCTCATCAGAGTGGAATGGGACTGAGATAATTTCTTTGCAAACCATCTTTAGAAATAAGAATAAAAAGCTTTTCTTATGAACTATGAATTTAATTTTTTTTCCTGATTTATTTTGCTGTATTTCTTGCAGCTTTGACTGTAAGTAGAAAATATCTCCACTTTGCTTCTGTTCTCCAAGCTCTTAAGGATTCTATCCTGAGGCAAGGAGACAAAAACAATTTGGTTTTACTCTCCCACATTCCAAAAATAACTTTAGCAATACCCTCTGGTTATCTTGCAAGTGCAGCGTGGATGCTTTTATCCTAAAGTAGCAGCATCTGATTGTTGGGGGACTTTTGCCATATGACTGTTATTTAGCAGCTAACTGCTGGTGACTCACTCACGGTGACTGTGATACAGGAAAATTCTTTCCATGGAAAACACAGGAGGGGGAGCTCTGCCTGATCCACTGTGTAGTGTTTTCCTATAGAAAAGGCTTCTCTGGAAATGCATAAGCACAGGTAATTACTGTGACCTCTCAGTCTCCCAAGCTGCCAGAGAACCTTTCTAGATGGTGAAGTTTATCCCCAAAGGTCTACAGGTAGATTAGGAACTGCAAGAAGAGACCAGCTTGTTAATAAACTTAAATCTCAGGATTAAAAGCTGTCATCCCGAGTAAAAAGAGGAGTTGAACTAATGGCATCTACAGTATCTGGAACGGTTGTGTATGACTGGGGTTGGACTGGAAACCAACAGTGTTCACAGTCACATTCCAGCAGGGAACAAAAGGGCATGGTAAAAGGAAGAAAGCTGTTCCTTAGCTTTTTTTTTTTTTTTTCCAGTGCTGGAGATGGAACCCAGGCCTCCTGCATGCTAGACGAGTGCTCTTACCCGTGAGCTACACCCCCAGCCCCACTGTTCCCTTAGCTTTGGCTCAATGACCAAGAGCCTTAGAGAGATGCGTCCAAACGAGGTGCTGTTTATGCAGCAAAAATGTAACAAAATAAACTCACCTGGTAGGCTCATAGCACAAACTAATTCCAGCTCTCTGCAGTTGATTTTGCTTGTCAGCATCTCTTCAAAGGCCCTGAGGGTGATCAGGACTTGAAAAGGAGACAAGTGCAGTTTTAGCCATGAAAAATGGGGAATGCAGAGGCCTGGTCTCCATGGTGCTCTTGAACCATGTCATCCCTCTGCATTTTGGATTGCGTCCCTCTCATGCCTGGCTCCTATTTATGAATGGAGGTTAAAGAAGCTGCGTAAAGTCTCTTCAGTGCTTATATTCCAGCTGGCTGCTGACATAGGAAAAACATGACCCGGTAGGGCAGTGGGGTGGCGGACAAAGCATGTCATAGAAAAGCGACCCAGGGGCTGAAGGGGACTCAGCCCAAGCTATTAATAGTAAAGCCCTGAGTCACAGATGTCAGAATGTCACAGCTGTTTGAGCTTTGCTACTGTTACACATCAGAAAGCCAGCAAGAAAGATCTGCCCCAGATGGAGATGACGAAAGAAACGTTTTTCTTTCTCCCCAGCCCCACCCCAAGTAGCTTATTTCAGCCGTGACCAACCTCTGAGTCAAGACTGAGGCAGGTTGGTTGGTTCCATTCCTTTCTATTCCCCTGGCTCTCCTAGACCCAACACGTTACAATATTTGCAGTAAATACAGTGTAATACTGGCTGTGCATTCTGGTTCTGAAGGATGTGTTGGCCATCTGCTGTTCTCCCTGAGTGGAGCGACGTCTGTCTTGGTCCTCACATTTCTTCCACAAGATAGACATACATGACTTAGAGCAGGGACCCCAGGGTCTGATTTGGGGAACAGGTGCTGGGTGGGGTGGGAGGAAGGCCTTGTGAACCAGAAGTCCTCTGTTCCTAGGAGACCTGGTGGGTCAGAAAAGCCAGGAGCTGCCACTGCAGATCCAAGTCAGGCCGGTCCTGGTTGCACAAGGTCCTCGACAGGGCTGTTTGCCTCTCAGCTGCCGCTGAGCCATCTCCCTGGCTGATACACATCAAAGGAGTTTGTCTAGAAAACACCAAAGAAGCAGGGAGAAAACGGAAGTCAGAATCCTACCTAACTGGATAATTCAGGTTCTTACTTTGATCCTGAATTTGATCCCGGATAGGGAATTGAATCCTGGAAGATCCTCTTCTTGGGCACTCTTTCAGTATCTCAGTCCTCTCCACCTTCCCGTGGGGATTCAGGTAAAATATAGGGCGAAGCAGTAGGGCAAACCAAGTGTCACTCTTCATTTCTCGTAGGAAAATGAAGTTGCCACTAGCATTATTTTTCTATTAAGGCCAATTTTGCTTATTCAGTTTGCCTGAAAGAAGCTGTAATAGGAATTGAAAGCAGCTGTCATAGGAAACTAATAATGTAACAATTGACTGGCTTTACTTAGGGAAACCTTCGCTGGCTGTAGTTGAGGCTCCCTCCTCTGGTAATCATTTATCAGACCCTGGGAGGGGCTAGGGCCCAGGTGGATTCCGTTGCCCGTTTTCCCTGGGCTCGGCGGCGTGAGGAATGCAAGGTGGTGTCGGTGACCAGAGATCGGGGCGGTGGAATTTTGCATTTGCTAGGGCAGCAGCTGTAGCGAGTGGTGTCAGCGGGCGCGAGGGCAGAGTCCACAGCGGGCGCGGCCGGCGGGGCGGGACTTCGGGAAGCCGCCTGGACTTGGCCGCCGCTGGGTGCAGCCGCGGGTCTGTCCGCCCAGGCGCGCTTGCTTTCCAGGAGTTCATTCCTGCTGCCTTCAGCCCCGTTCGGCTAAGGACCCGGTTGCCATGGTGAAGGAGAAAGGTAATTAAAATTATCGATCACGGCGCGCGGTTGCAGAAGTTGGAATGACATTGCGGAGCTCGGCTACCTAATGGGCTAAGATCAATCTAAAGCCGGGCAGACATGTTCTCGGTGCAAGAATCTGTACTGTGAAGCCTGGGTTTCTGCTGAACCGAGACTTTATTAAGAACCTTTAGTTTAGCCGCGGCGTGTGAACCTCGTTTTATTTCTGGAGTGTTTGCACGGCTGAGCTCCGGGGTTGTGCGTGGCTTTTGATTGTTCATGCCTTTTGCAACTGGCCTTCTTCTCCCCATGTTAGCCTCATTCTCTTCCTCATTTACAACCCCCCCCCCATCAATGAAGTAATTAAGATTTGTGATGGAAGGGACCTTCCTACTGAGTGGGGCCGTGTCGGGCCTTGCCCACGCCTAGCAGTCATTTTAGTGTTGTCCCTAACCGCTCCTGCAAACGCCTTCTTCCAGGATGCTGTACGTGGCAAAGGCAGCAAAGTAGCATCCTAAGAATATAAAAAGGAGGGGGCGTGCCCGTGCAGGTGTATATTATTTATCTACTAGCCATGGCCCTGACATTAAGATAAATCTCTCAGAATTAGATTATTTATTTAGGGAATGTAAAAGAACATAACAAGGACTTGTTTTAATGAATAATACAACTTGTATTAAAGTGAAGTGTAACCGGAGAATAGAAAAGTGGAAGCGCCCCCCCCACACATCAGCCTTAATTGTTAGTGGTTAGTGTGTACTTTCTAGATCCTTTTAAACTGGAATTAGGTACATACAAGTGAGGAGTATAAAAATGGGATCACCCTGTGATCATTTTGCTGTGGCTTGATGTGTTAGAGGCCTTAAATGATTTTATAATGTAAATGACCGCCAGTTTTGCTTCTGGTAAGTTTGGATTTATTGTCACATTTTCTTACTGTGGGACATACTTTCCTCCACTAATGCAGATATTTGCCCTTTCAGGGCTGTCTTGAACCATGTCAGTAGATTATGTCTACTTTCTTGTAGAGCTACTAAGGGAATACATTTGAGATGAAAATGCTGAACTTCAGTTGCTCCTTGCTGCTGGAAACATGGTTCGCTTTTATTATACTAATGGGTGGATGGAGAAACAGCACCCTGACAGGTTAGCAATGTTAAGGTTCCACCTCAGCACAAAGAAGTGTGGTTCTGCTGCATTCATTCTGCATGAAGGGATCTTTAATGCCCACCTGCTTTAGCTTTGGTCTCTCAGTGAATAAATGGTAATGGAGTGAAATAATTTGGTGCAAATAAAAGTGCTTGTAATGTTTCCTCTCTTTGGAGGATGCTCTCAGAAACCCTCCCTACCAACTGCAGATGTTGGCGTTTACTAGAAGTTGACTCTTCATTTGAACCTCTTGCCCAACTAGAATAAAGTGATCCTGACCTCTGTGGCTAATGGATTTGAGTTTCCCAGTAAGAGTAATTTGTGATGGGAAAAGGGATCACAGATCTGCTTCTTTATTCTATTCCTGTGGGCTCATGGCAGTTCCAGACTTGCTAGACCTGGTGCGTATTATAAGCCAGGAGTCCCCAAGTAACAGCTCTTCTTCAGAATCCCTGTGGACTTCCCAACGTTTAAACTGCCTGGGTTGGCATTTGCTTGGCAAATCAGTGGCCACTTTCGAACTGGAATACTTTGGCCAGGCCACTGGGAGGTCACATACTAGTATTATCTTAGCCCTTAGGCCAATGATTAGCAGTGTTTCCTTTTTTATTTTGAGGTCTGTGTCAGGCCCACTGCTGCCTCCCAGCTTTCTGATTACATCAATCTAATCCAACAGCGCAGGAAAGCAGGGCTGTTGACTAGTTGTGCAGCGCTTCCACAGATGGAAGAGAACTTCACTATGGCCCTAGAAAGTGAGAAGAAGGGTATTGGGGAGCATTGAACCCAGATATACATCCTGGGATGAGAAAACTGGGGCTTAGAAAAGATAAGTAAATGGCTCAAAGTCACACAGCAGATGACTGGACTGCACACTCATTCTCTGTGTCCCACCATATGGTGTGGGTGGACCAGTGACTGCAGTTACCATAGTGTGGACATCTGCTGTTCTGTCACTAGACGGTGAGCTTCTCAGACGCTGCATTGTCTCCATCCGTAACCAGCATGGCTTCATTTCTGCCCCCTGGTAGATTCTCCAACAGAGAAAATAGGTTGGCTTGTTTTCAGAGGGAGACAGGATCCATGTCTTCTCAATTTTGCAACTTTTCCAGTCTCCTCCATTTCCTCTTGCCCCTGGGAAGCCCTCACTTCTTCCTTCTTCTGGAGTGGACAAAAACCACCCTTGAGCAAGCTCAGGACATGGCAGTGTCCACTCTGAGGAGCATGGAGGCCTTTAGACCTCCCCACTGTGCTGCTTACTGCTCAGTGCCCAAGTCGGTTTGCCATTGTTGTTGCTCTGTGAAACCTTTGGGTTGAGGTTGACACAGGCTGAGAAAAAGCGCAGTGGCTCATCACAGCCTCCTAGGGTAGGATGCCATTGGCTGACTTCCTGTGACCCTCATTAACTCTTGTGCTCCTAAGCAGTCAGCTGTTTACTTCAAGTCGCAGACACGTATTGATCCAGAATCTCAATGAAATGATTATTTCTCTGATGGGATCAAGGGCACCTTACCCTGACTGTATCCTGTAACAAAAAAGCATGAGAGGGTTCTGTGGGTTTATCAGTCAATATCTGCCTTTCTGAATACACGCTCATCTACGTACACCCAGAGGCCCACTGTACTCACTGAAAAGCTGTAATTGCCTGATATGTGGCCTAGTGTAGTTTTTAAAAATATGAAAGGGAGTTATTGCTTCTTTTTTGTTAGAGAAAATGAGAATAAGGGAATCCTGCAGATTGTATTATGTAAATACTCATCCAAAGTAAATAATAACTGATGCTTATGGCTTGGAAACCATGGGGAAGTGTAGGAATGTAGCAGCAAGAGAGACACATCAAGGTAAATGGAATTTTACATTTGTGCACCTCACTTTTTGTTTTGTTCCCTGGAAGCTTTCTATCACTGTTGGCTGGCCCAACTTGCTCGTAGGGTAAAATGGAACCCAATAAAATTCATCTCAGTCCTTTAAGGGAGGGATGTCCATTCTTCACCTGACATTTAAGTGTATGGAGACACACACACACACACACACACACACACACACACTCACAAGGCAAATCTTTTCTCTAAAGCATGGCTGCCAGCATAAGCACTATTGATATTTTGACATAATTCTTTGTAATTCTATTTTGAGCATCGCAAGATGTTTAGCATCACTCCTGGCCTCTCCCCCTAGACACTAACAAACTAGCCTCTCACTCATGACAATTCAGAATGTCTCCAGGCATGATCAAATGCCCCTTGGGACACTCAGTTGCCCTAGTTGGGAACAGGGTGGCTCTGGGACACCTTGAGCACAGTTGTCATTAAGATGTCCTTATAGCCCCTCAAGCACTGAAAGTGAAAGATATAAAAAATCCTTAGAGGAAGCCAACCAAACCACAACTGCTCCTAGAAGCCTGTTAGCTCTTGGCAGAAATAGATATTTCAAATGATAGAGAAACACCAACGTGCCTTATTTCCCAGGATGTGTCAAGTTGCTGCAAATGGAATAATCTTGTTCGTCAAAGCAGATATGTCTATAGAGATGGTCTATCTCAGTTCTCCACTTACTTTCTTTCCAGATTCTGACTGGGAATGGTCAGAGATCCTGGATTCAGTGTACACCACCAGCCAGCTTTTCCTGGCTTAGGGAAGGTCTCGAACTCAGGTCTCGGGTCTTAAAGACTTAAAGGACACAGTGGCTGCCCTCAGCTTCATTACCATCTATTGAAGAAGGAAAATAGACTCACAAATGATTAGTGGGAAGTAGATATTTTAAAGAAGCATAGAACAGTGCTCTATGGGTCCATTTTGGCTTCCATCTATGCTGATCAGGAAAGGCTTCCTGGAGCAGGTGGCTCTTAAACTGGACTTTGAAAGATTGGGCTATTTAGACATGTGATAAATTTGAATGAGAACAAAGTGATAGGTTTTAAGAGAAGCCTGCACACTAGAATTGATGGGACCAACAGCAGATTTAATAGGTTTGATATATGTGATGAATAGGCTAGAGAAATCAGAGGGTCTTGGTTGGGCTGCCTAACAGTGCTGCAAACCAGGTGGCTCAAACAGCAGAAATTTATTGTCTTACTTCTGGAAGCTACATGTCTGAGATCATGGTGTTAGCAGAGTTGATTGCTTTTGAAGGCCTTGAGTAAGAATCTGTTGATAGGGCTGGGAATTTAGCTCAGTGGTGCTGCCGCCTGCCTCGCAAGCACAAGGTCCTGAATTCGATCCCTGGTACCAAAAAAAAAATCTGCTGATGGCTTGCTAGCTGTCTTTAGTGGTCCTTGGCTTGTTGTGGAAGCATCATCTCATCTCTGTGTTCAAATCCACACTGCCTTCACCCTGTGCATGACTGTCTCCACATTTCCCCTTTATAGAAGCGCAGTTGGGAGTAGGGCCCACCGTAATGACCGATTTTAACCTGATCACCTCTTTAAAGACCTTCTCCAAACAAGGCCACATTCGGACTTGTTGAGACTTAGGACTTCAACACGTGAATTTGGCTGGGAGGAAGGGGAGATGCACTTGAACGCATTATCCTCAGACTCATCTTAGATGTGGATAAAGCCGGGGAAGGACTCAGGGAGAGGAAGGACGGGGAGGGAG
The DNA here is from genome assembly GCF_053883595.1 of Heterocephalus glaber. Lineage (NCBI taxonomy): Eukaryota > Metazoa > Chordata > Mammalia > Rodentia > Bathyergidae > Heterocephalus > Heterocephalus glaber. The sequence continues at coordinate 69,625,644 of NW_028258320.1, forward strand.
AGTGGGATAGAAGAGAGTTGCTAGTGGTGGGAAGGAGAGAGAAGATCGGTTTTATAAACTTTGGGCCAGTGCTGGGGATACGTCTCTGGCGAGTGATCAGAAGTGTGCAGTCCCGGCTCTGCGTCCTAGGCAGGATACTGAGATTACTGGGCAAATTCAGGTGGTCTTGCTAGACTCTCCCTTGAAGGAGGCTGTAACAACAGACTACTTTCCTCTGGAATAGTAGGAGGTACTTCAGAGGTCAGGTATCCATGGAGAAGCAGACCCTCGCTCTGACGGTCACACCCTGCTGTATCCAGCATCCTTCAACGGCTGGAAGTCGCTCCTTCCTGCCACATTTGAAAACTACTGTACTCTTGTTCTTGGCAGCTCCTAGCCCAGTGGTGTACTGTGTCTCAGCTGTGACCTGCAGGCTGGTACCAAGGCACTCCTCTGAGGACACGGAACCTGCCTGTCTTTTCCCAGCTCAAAACCCTAAGCAAATGACAAGGTCAAGTTCAAGGCTTCCTGCTTGTCATGCAGGCATCTCCCCAAGTCTTTCAAATACCTCCTCCCCACCCCCATCTAAATGAAAGATGATGAAATGAAATCAAAGCCCACCTTGATTTTAATTTTTAATGTTATTATTAAGTCTGTCAGTGACTGCACACATACGGAATGGTGGGCTTTGTGCTGAGAGCTTTATATCCACAGTCTCTAGTCTTTTAGTCTGTCAGGTTGGTGGTGATCCTCCTTTAAGGAAAAGGAGGCTCGTGGGAGTTAGGCACTTGCAACAGATCCTACAGCTAGAAGACAGAAGAGCTGGATTTTTCCTAGCTCTCTACCTCTGTGGCTCCAAAAACTGTGCTAATTGTATTTCCACCTCTCCTGTTTGAGTAGTCCTGGGAAGGAGAATTTTCCTCTCCAACCTTGTCCAAACTACCTCTGATCCTCATGAGAAATATGCATATCCCCCTTTTCCATATTTACCAAAGATCTAACTCAAGTTCTGCTTTCTTGTAAAGTTCCCCAAAGACGCATCCCTTCTGTGATTCTTCTAGAATTGCCCTGTGCACCTAAGTACCCGGCAGAGACATTAAACAGTTGCCACCCGTGCTAGTGAAGAGTGAATGCTGTTTCTCCGCAAGCATTTGTTGGTTTCCTATGTGGACTTGTGAAACAAGCTTTAGCTCCTCCATCCCGGGAAGGGTGAGAACAGTAGGGCTTTTACTGTGGTGTGGGAATTCCTCGAGTGCCTGATGACTGCAGAAGAGTCCGCTCTCCTGCCCCTCTTCCTTGGGAAGTAGGTGCTCTGAGTTCAGGTTGAGTGTTCAATGCTTCCCAGGCTGATGTTGATGTCTCCCCTGCCCAGTTCCTGGATTTGTCTAGGTTTTTCCTCTTGGCCTTAACCTGAAAAGCTCTAAGCTTTTTAAGGGGACACCAATGACAAGGACATGTCCTAAGAAAGAGCTGGAGAGCAGTTACAAGCTATAGGCTTCACAATCAATTGCCTTCATTGGTGACTCATCCACACAACTCAGTTGTGAAGTTTGCATCTTCAAGAGAGGAAAGCTTCAGGTTTTGTCATCGTGTTCCACTTGAGAAAAGAAAATCCAAGTGTAAATTGCCTTTACTATTTTATAAATAAAAGTGCTAGTCTTACTGGAAAGTATAGCTCTGACCATCTTCTCTTCACTTCAGAAGAACTGTCTGAATGATAAGATTTCCAAGGCTAAGGGAAGGAAATTTGCATTTAAAAATCATAACAAATCCCTTGCCCTCTGCCATCTATTCATTGAGATCTACTAGATATAAATCCAGAAAGAAAAACATGTCATTGGCACAATTAGATTTAAGGCTGACAGTGTAAATAAACTTGAGAGAAGGAGCATATGAATTTGAATTTGTTCCCAGCTCTTGAGAGCAGTTTTTGATGAGGTCAAGAATACACAGACAGTGGGCATCTGGGCGTGAGGCTGACTCTGTGTTAGCTGCTCCTAGCCTTTGGGAGGTGGCCCTGCCTCTTGCTGTTTCCATTACCTGCTCAAGTGACCAAGGAGAGCTGAGCCACCTGTATTTTGTCACCAAAACTCCCTTTAAAGAATGTCAAGATGACTTTTCCAAAATCCCTGCACCAAAGATGTACCGTGGGAGACTCGTGCTACCACAGGGAGAAGCTCGGCCTGTGATTCACTTTGAGGAGGTTGCTCCTCTGTGCTCCTCACAGTCACAGCCCTGTGTCAGGCAGGAGGGAGGAGCCTATCCCTGCTAACCTCTTGTGTGCTGAGTGTTTTCCTGAGCCAGAGGACTTCTCAGAAGACTCAGTGGTTAGCGAGGGGTGCAGGATTTCTTCCCATTGTGGTTGAGCCTGATTTGGGCACACCATAGCTGAAACCAGTCCACCTTCCTATTTCGTTGTGTTTTGGGCTGAGGATGACTCAGACCCAGAGGTATGTTTATCCCAAGCTGGCAGGAGTTGTGTATTCAAGGGCAAATGTTGTTGAGAGTGGGGAGAGCGAATATTTGTTATGCATGATCTCTTTTCTCTGAAACATATTTGTGCTGGGACTGACATGATTAATGCTGTTATGGTCCAATGTGCCCTAGGGGGCACTAGGAGTGAGTTTCTGTGTCCCATTGCCATATAAAAGGCTGACTTGTTTGAATAACTTGGATTTAACCAGGAAGGTGCTTGTTTTTTAATATTTCCAGAGAGATCACTATCTAGACCAGTGGTTCTCAAACTAAAACAGGCATCGGAATCTCCTGGAGGGCTTGTTAAAGTGCAGATATCTGGACCTTACTACCCAGTGTTTCTGATTCAGCAGGTCTGGGAAAGGGCCTGAGATCTTGCATTTTTAACAGTTCCTAGGTTGGTATTGCTGTTCCTGGCCCAGGGACCACACTTTGACACTGGATAGGTGACCTGTGGTTTCTGTGGGTAACATTACCAGCCCTGCAGCTCAGTAAGTTGGAATTTTACAGAAGTAGCCTCTCCATTCTCTTTTGCAAACTTTATCTTGCTCATGATGCACATATGACAAAGGACATCATTCTCACCTGACTCTCCTGCAGACAGAAAGAAGTTGTTATTTCATAGTGAAGCAGACCTGTGAGTTTCCTGTGCCTAAGAAACTGGTGTCAGTACCTGACACTGGATGTGTACAGGGTGGGAGGAAGTGACAGGGCATTTTTCATCGATGACTTGGGGCTTGTATGGGTTGAGGAAGGTGGCATTTGTTAGAGTCAAGGTACAGGTGTGCACAGGTGTGCTGTTCTATAGGCATGATTCACAGTTTACTGGGGTTTGTGGGGCTGCTTGGATTTGGGGGTAAAAGGGGGTACATTTGATGTCTTGGCTTGCAAAGTCAACTCATCCCTGTTTAATCTTTGGGGAGTTAAAATATATTATTAAAGCATGGAGCATTTCACTCCCTGCCATTATATTCTAGTGACATGTGTATTTTCTTATTTCTTTCTGTTGTTTATTATTTCAGACATTATGAGAAGGGAGAAGCTTAAGAAAAAATGAAAAACAGTGAATGGCAGGAAAAGCTAGCAAGGTTATTTCTCACTGGAATGTCTGATGTGAGAGAGGGCTGAATATTCCCCAGAAGAAGGCAGGGGCTGTGGGTCCCCAGGTCCAAGGAGGGTCGCGTAAGTGACACATGGGTATCTGCTGGACCGCTGTTCCTGTGTCACTCATAGGACCCCTTCTGAACAGGCGTCCAAGAGCAGCGTGTTAGGACTAAGGGTGGGAATGGAACCCACGAGGCTGAGCACTGAGGAAGGGCGTGCCTCTCTGCTCCTGCTTAGCCAGAAGGCTCTGCCACCCCTGCCGTGTGTGGAGGTCCAGCCTGGGCATAGCAATGAACCATAGCAATAGTGTTCTTGACCACACCACACGGGCAGTGGGGTCTGTTCTCTGTGAGGCATTTTGGGGTTAATCTGACACACTGGTAAGTTCCTGCCTTTAGTTGGTTAATGTGTTGAGAGGGGTGTTGATCAAAACACAGAGGTGGCTGAAGGCAATGGCTGTGAGTAAAGACAACGTTCAGGGGCTTCACACAAGGAAGAGTTCCCATCTCAGGGAAGCTCAGCAGGCTTTGCAGAAAGGGAGCATGAAGATCGGCCTTGAGGGGCTCTATAAACTTCTTGCTGTCAGGAATGGGATGGTGGTTGATCCAGCTTGCATCCTTACACTGTGTCTGCTCCACAGTACCCTTTCGTTGAGTACTGAATGCACTAACTAGTGAATGCATGATGTGTAGGGGTGGGGGAGGCCATTTTACTTATTTAGAAATATTTCTTTACAATCTAATATGAAATAAGCAATCTAGATGTGGAAACCAAATGCAGTTCTTGACCCGAAAGCACTCGCATTCTGGCAAGGAGTATACACATAAATAATCATGATGCAATGCGAAATGCTCACAGCAGAGAACTATTGAAGTAATATCCAGAGAGTGCTTAATTCTGTGGGACAGTCGTGAGTAATGGGGCTTTGAAGGATGAACAGGAGTACAGTAGTGGGTAAAGGAGTGTTGAGAGACCGGGGTTCATATTGGTGAAACAGAAGCAGGGCAGTGCAGCAGCCATCTGTGGAAATACAGCCAGCTCAGCTTGGCAGGGGCTACCGTTGGCTGCATGGGATAGCAGTGGATGTAAGGAAGGTGAACTGGAAGGCTTTGTAAGTTGCACTGAACTGAGGAGGGTGAGAACTGGGGTCCTTTGAAAGGCCTCCAAGAACCAGGCAGGTGACCTAATAAATAATAAGCAGGGACTGGGGAAAACTGGGGAGCGTGGACTTCCTCACAGGGAGGAGTTATTTGCTGTCCCATCCTAGGTCCTGCGGAGAAAGACTAGCCAAGTTGCCAGACCTGCAGTCTTCAAGAGGAGCTATGGGTAGAAATGGGAATTTTTATGCAAAATCTCTGGAAGTTTTAATGTTGGCAAATGAATCAGTTTTCCCTTTAAAAAAATCATTGTATGGGCCAAGCAAAATAAGCCTGTGGGCAGGACTTTGCCAGAGGGCCTGCAGATTACGATCTGGGGCTTACCCAGTGTTCACCAACCCTACCTACAGGAGGAAATGCCATTCCCACCCAGGACCCCGGCAAAGATACCTAGGAATGGCTCAGATAAAAGCCATGTGAAGCAATCTCACCTCCACTCTCTGCTGTTTTCGCTTCTCTTTTTTAAATATGCTCATCATGACCCACTAAATTGATTTTGTGTTCTCATGTGTCAAGACCCAAACTTTCAGAGCCATTATAGTAGGACATCTAGACTGACCAAATTCTCATTAAACAGAATGAAGTACTTCCCTGGGAATCACATTTCCGTCCTAGAGACTCCTATGACAGTACCGATAGGTATGTTTCTCTTAAGTTGGGTTTCTTCGCTTGCAACTGCAAAAGTTTTCATGGGACAATTTCTGAATTTATCACTCTGTCCTAAACAGAAGCTGACTCGAATTTGATGCCACTGTTTGGGGTTCATGATAAAATTAAGAACAGACTCAAATGCTAAATCCAGAGTAGAATGTTGACATTCTGCAGAAACTCCAAGGCAAACCCTGCCCTCCTTAGGCTGTGTCAGCAACTCGGCCTGGTGTTTGTGGCATTGCTGTTTCATGAAGGAGGCCTTGTCCCTGTGCTTCTGCATCACCACTTCACTTTCTTGGTGTTCATCTGGTTCCCTTGCTCTTGCTTGGAAACCACAAAGAGAGGACAGAGGACCATTCAGGACTTGAACAGCCTGTCATACACTGTCCCACCCATCAGGGCCTGAGCACTTCACTTCCACTGTTGAGCATGAGGTGCTGTTTAGCATTCATTTTTGACATATATGAACATTTCCAGAAAAATCATAATGCAAGGCACTGGTGAGAGCTCCCCTTCCCCTCAAGGATGCATGTGAGTTGTCCTAGTGAGCCTCCTTTGCAGTAGGAAAGGGGGCGGCCATTCCTCAGGTCTAGGACACGTCTATCATCACACTTGTCTTGACTTGGAAGCACCCATGCAACATACAACATGACTTAAAAAGAACTTGGGCTTTGGCAACATGTGTACAAGAGTGGCTTTCTGTGGTTGGAAGGAGCTGATATAATGAGACGTGCCCAGGGAAAGACTTTGCCTGCTGTGAGCACCACAGTGGGCAACACTCATGTGATGGTCTTGCATATTGAGTAAACTACTAGAAGCCAGCTACTGAGCAAGAGGCAGACTGGAAGGCCAGTCACAGAGCAGGTGGCTGAGAGATACTTTCAAGGTTGAGGGGCCAGGACAGTGCAAGATGACTAGGATGTTTGGGGACCTTTGGAAGGTGCCCTGCTTACAGGGCCTATCCATTGCATTTCCAGGACAATATTTCCATCCTAATGTAGGGGGCAGCGCCCTTTGGAGTTGTACAGCCCTCAGTTGCACATCTTTTCTTGGGGCAGTGTGGTACCAGGGAGCCAACTCTGGGGTTGGTGTCAGACCACATCTCTACCACCTCCCAGAGGGCATAGAGCCAAGCTATTCACCTGTCTGCCAGTCTGGTTTTTCTCTAGTGAAGAGTCCAGAGAAAGCCCACTTTCCTCTCTGTGCAGAGATTTGATCAGTTATCAGATAGGTGTGAGGGTGGGAGGAGGTATTGGTGGGTCACAATAATAATAACACGTAACAAATGTGATCACAATAGAAAATGTGGTGGATTCGTCATTAAGAACTAGGCAAGAGAGGAAAGGAAATGACCAAATCTAAGCAGACAAAAACATACAAGAAAGGGAGTGCTATTCAGAGGATGCATTGAAAAGTCTAGTAGAACAATAATTACATTCTCAAAGTATAAAGAAATTAACTAAAAATTGTGCTGTAGCCATACTGATAAGAGCTGAATTGTCATCCAGTAAAGCAGGATGTTCACAAGTGATAGCTGAATTGGTATGAGCATAATGTTAAGAAATGTAGCAAGGAGGACTGGAAAAACCCCAAAAGTTGAGCACATTTGCTTACTGGATGTGAGAGGAGAAGGACAGGCAGTTGTCTTCCTGCATTATAAGCATATTTTTATATGCATAAGCCTGTTTGATATTTTAAGCTTTAAAAATGTTTGATAAAAATGTATGAGGAGGAAAAAAAAATTCATTTAGCACGTGTCTATTGTTAGGGTTAATCTAAGTGAGATAATAGATGTGAAAACTTAAGAGGGCACCTGTCCTGCAGCAAGTGCTCGATAAATGCTAACAAGGAGCAGTTGTCTGTAGAGTTTATTTAAGTAGCGTGGTAGGCTGCGCACTCCAGAGCCAAAGGAATGGCCCATTTCTTTGTAGATAAAGTAGGACTAAGGTGTAGGTGATGAGAAGAATTAAATATGTCACTGGATGGAAATCCAGGGTCAAATGGCCTTCAGCTTGGATTTTCTGGGCCTGAGATTGTGAACCCCTTCCCTGTGTCAATCTCTTTTTCGTTTGCCTGTTATGACACAGACGCCATTCTTGTATTCTGGTAGCTTTATAAAATTATCCTCTAAGCCTCTGAGATATTACAGGTTTCCCTGAAAAATTGGTCAAGTTTGTAAGTAGGAACTCTACAACCAGACTGACTGGGTTCAAATTCCAACTCAACTGTTTGTTATACAGCGTGTCCGTGTTAAGTCACTTGACCTCCCACAGCGTCTGTTTCCTCATCAGAAAATAAGGACAATAATGGTATCACTTTAATAGGGTTTTTGTGAATATTAAATCAATCTATGTAAAACATTTGAAACCACTATGGCACATAGCTAGGGCTCAGGAATTATCTGCTAGCACTGTTGCTACTATTATTCCTCCAGACTGAGTGAAATCAAGGCTTGATATGGAGTTTAGAATCAGAGTATTTCAGGACCCAGGAAAGTAAAGAGAGATGGGGTAGATGGGTTGAGGAACCAAGCAGGGTCTGCCCAGCTTCACTCTTTGTAGTACCTCAAGCAGAGCAAAGCTTTGTCAGCTTCATCGTGCCATAATAGTCCAGGACTACAAGTGGCTTCTTGTGGCCAGTATTGCCTACTGTTCTGTGATAGGAGTTCTCCAAGGAACTGTACAAGTTGTGTTCTTTTTGGGGGGGGCGGGGGGGTACTGGGGATCGAACTCGGGACCTTGTGCTTGCAAAGCAACAAGTTGTGTTCTTGATGCCATAGCCCTTGGCCAAGCAAGCTGATGAATCTCATCCTCTGTCTTCATGTGGTGCAGTGAAATGAGATGTGTAACGGCGCAGAATGTATTGGGCTCATAAGGACAGTTGATTTAATGTGTTTGAGGCTCTGGAAGGAGGACACTGGGGCAGTCCTTCCTGGGACACGTCACACGCATCAAACTCCACATCACCCTGTCCAGCTTTGGGACACATCATTTAGCTCTTCCCAGGCTCTGGAGCCACCTCAGCCCCTCCGCACAGCTCAGGTTGGTTGGACATTGCTTCATGGTGTAGCTTTCAGCAGAGAGCTTTGCCAGAGTTGATCCATCTGTCAGTATGCTTGTTCTTTCAGCCCTTGTTTTTCCTGGTTCAGAGACTTAAGTCTTTCACCTTTTGTAGTGACATCATCAAAATTGATAGTGTTGGTGAACCCAAGGCACTTAATTGGCTTTCAGGTTCACCTGAAGGCTGTTGCTTTGCAAAACAGTTAGAAAATAAGAGTAGTATTAAATGCATGGCCATATTAAACGTATCTGTAGCACATAGCTTTGTATCACCTGAACCTTGGCGATACATACAGACATGACAAAGAAGAAAGGACGTAGAATGTTTAGAATGCAGTATAAAGAAAGGAACTAAAAGCTGAGCATGGTGGAGCACATCTGTCATCCTAGCACTCAAGGAAACTGAGGTAGGATTGCGAGATCAATCCCAGCTTGGCCAATTTAACAAGACCCTGCGTCAAAATAAAAAAGGGCCAAGGAGGTAGCTCAGTACAAAGGCCTAGATTCAATCCCCAGCACATACACACACATGTACACTCATACACACACACACACACACACACACACACACGGAATATAAAAGGAAGAAATCTGAGCTAGGGTGGACAGGGAAGCAGGGCCTGTGGCTTTCCTTAGATGTGTCAGGGACGTGACAGAAGCTGCTTTAGGATGAGACCAACAGGAGGAGAAGGAGCCAGCCTTGCAGGGAGAAGGAGCTGTGTGGGGAGACCTTGAAGCAGTGGGAACTAGAGCGTGGGAGCCACACGGATTGGAGAGATGAGGAGAGGCTAGAGAGTTGGGGAGACTCAGGGCATCTTATGCACCTGGAAGCTTCTGGGAGGGGTTAGTTTGTGGAGCAGTCTGCTCCAGGTATATCCTTGAGAGATCATTCTGGTTGCTGTGTGGCAAAAGGATTGAGAAATGAGTTGAAAGTCCACACTGTTACAAGACAAAACCCCTTTTGTTCTCAGTAACTGTGCCCTGAATCCCTCCTAGCCCTTGCCTTCGGTGAGGGACCCCTTGCCTACAGGCATATCCTGTTGCTCATCTGCTGGAGGACCTCTGGTGCTGACACTCATGTTGACACACTTCGAGGCAGGTCGTGTTTCTAAAAACTCCCACAGGAGACCTGAACTGGGTCTGATGGCATCTCATTCTGATATTCTGGTATTTCATTTCTTCTTTTTTATGGCTTCTTTCCTTTTTTTAAAATTAATTTTATTGATACATTTTAGGTGTACAATATAATGACATTCATCATTGGAAATTTGTACCTTTATGTAATCTCTCTTGGTTCTTATTATTTTTCCCCCATGGCTTCTTTCCTAAGAAGGTGGCAGAGATGGAATGATAGCAAGGACATTTGTCGGGAGATGTGTCAGTGAAAACATGTGCAGTATCTTGGAGGATCGCATGTATTAACAAGGTGTGAGACAGTAGGAGTTCGGGCGATTCCAGTCTGTGTTTACACAGTTGTTCCTTCTGATTGCTATGCCGATGTTGAGGAGCTGACACTAATAGATACCAATCAAACCTGTTGCTTTGTTTAAAATGCATAAAAATAAAAAGTAGGTGAATGGTTGCCTGGGATTTTGAAGAATTTGGGGAAGTAAGAGGGGACTGTTAAAGGACACAAGGTTCCTTTTGGGGTAATGATAATGTCCTAAAATTAGATTGTGGTGAGGGCCACAGAACTCTGAATATACTAAAAACATATGAGTTTTAAAGTGGATGAGTTGCATGATACTTGAATTATATCTCAATCAAGCTGTTGAAACTAAACCTGCCACTAAGTGTGATAGTGCACACCTATAATCTCAGCACTTGGGGAAGCTGAGCCAAGAGGATCAAAAGTTTGAGCCCGGCCCAGGCAATTTAGCAACTTAATGAGACCTTCTCTCAAAATAAAAGGGCTGGGGATGTAGTATAGAGCAAAGGCCTTGAGTTCAATCCTGAGTAGCCCCCCCCCCCAACAACCCAAACTGAGCAACCAGAAACTGTCGCTTTCAACAGTGTGATCAAGTGAAACAGTGACCCTGGGAGCTGTGAGATCGCTTGGGTGGGCGGGTACTTGCTGGGTGCTACACTGCAGAAAAGCAGGTATCCAGTGCTAAAATCCAGTGGACAACAGGGCGCAGAGTTCAACGTATTTGAGTTGAGGCAGTGTGCACGGGCACTCGTTTCCAGGACCTTGAAGTATGAGCCACAGTTTTCCCACATCGGAACACCCGGAGCCAGCCGTGGCTTCCATATCTTGCACACTCATCTGTCAGGAAAAGGGCTGGGCACTGGGCATACGTGAACTCATTTATCCTCCTAAATGTCAAAGTAGGATCCACCTTCCTTTTACAGAAGAGGAAATTGAGGCTTAGAGAAGAAAAGTAACTTGCTGAAGGTCACAGAGGTAAAAGGGGAAGAAACAGGGATGGTGCCGAGCCATCTAAGCAGCACTTGTACTGTGACCGTGACCCGCTCAGGACGGAGCCCTGCCGGCTACCCTGTTGTACGCCAGAGGCTTGTGCACTGCCCGCACTGTGAACTGACAGACTTAGCAGGCCAGACTAGTCCTGGACTGGATCACTCCTCTAAAGACTTTGGGCCACAGCTAAATGAGGAGCCTTTAAAGTATGTTCCTTAGCTTCTCCTTCAGGGACAAACAAGGCCAATCTCTTTACTGCTTCATATTCCACATTGCCCTTCACTTACCCTGTCCTTCAGCCAAACCATCTTTCCTAACATCTCCCAGATGAACCCCATTCCACCCCTCCCATTGTCTAAGATGCCTTCCTCGTCCTTCCTACTTAAATCCCATGCAGCTGGAAGGGCACTTCCTTCTTGAAGCATTTTTCTGGCTTTTCTCTCCCTTTTCCACTTCTCTCCCAGAATATGATTTGTCTCTACCTCGTGTTCTCATCCATTCACCCCCATGCATTGTCTTTCTCCTCCCACCTCTACCCCACTAAATGGTAAATTCTGGAGGGTGGGACCTGGGATTGACATGGTGTACACAGAAGAGATGACAACTTTCCCCTCAATTTGCCCCTGCAGACTGCCAGATTTACAGCACCCAGATGTGCCCTGGGCTCTCTCACCCGCAGCTCCTTTCTTATGCTGTCCCTGACTTGAACCGCCCATTTCCTGTCACCCTTTCACTTCTGCCCACCCCCCACCCCCAAGAGGCAAGTGTACTCTCTTTTCCCTGAGATTTTCCCCATCTTTGGCCCACCCTACTGCAGAAGTCCTAGCGCATGGCTAGAATCGCCCCTGGTTCTGTAACCTCCTCTCTGTGTGGGGCAGCTCCCTGGAGGGGCTACTGTGCACCCTATCCATCTCTGGGACCTGCTTCAGAAGCTGGCTTGACTGTCCTGCAGCTCCACCAGCCCTGGGACAGCAGAGCATGTGCAACAGGCTGCACTGAGTCAGAATCTGCTAATAAGCTATTTCCAAAATGCTGGAAGGTTGTATTTAGGAGAGTTCATGGGGGCATTTAAAAAATTGTCTCCTCCGCTTTTTCCCACCTCCAGTCTCATGCTGGACTTCAAATGTATTATTTTTCTTGTCACGTAATAGGGCTCCACTTAAGCAGATGAAGCTGTGAAGTTAAACAAGAGAATGAAGAAGCCGCCAGGGTTAATAATCTGTCACTTGAGTGAAGAGGAGAATGCCTAGCAAGGTGACAGGTGTGGATTATGTGTGTTTGCCTTTTCTGGCAAAGGTCACACCCGGCAAAGTTGCATCACAGTAAGAGCGTGAATGGGCCTGAATTTCAGGTCTGGGAAGAGTCTGGAGCTGGAGTGTACCTAAGAGAGCAGCTGCAGCACTTGGAAACATGTCTGATGTGACACTGGGAGGCTGTGAACACAAGTCTTGGGCTTTTGTCCCCCATTGGGTATGTAGACCCAGGGGGAGGTGAGTTTGTGTGTTTGTTCCAGCAGCAGACGCCTTTCTGAAAGGGTTCAATGCTTGTTTCTAAAATGTAGAAGCACCTGAATTAAAAGCCTAATTTTGCTAGTTACTAGCAGTGACCTTAGGCACAATGAGGTGCTGATAAATGTATAACAACCAGCCCTGCAGAGGGCAGGCAGAGGGAGGCCCGGATTTGTGAAGTGTGCAGATTTCCAGTGTAAGTGCATGGCCATATCACGCTGCCAGTGAGGTCATTGACCACACCATTGGCCTTTCCAGAGGTCCCAGTGCTGAGTCAAGTCCCTTAACATCTTGGAAGCTCAGTTTTCATATCTGCAGAATGGGATGGAGGGGCTCCAGGGACTTACTGTATTAGAACACTTTATAAATTGTGAAGTGCCATAGACATAATAACCATTTCTACTAGCTTGTCTAAAATGCTTTGTAACTAGTTAATGACTCCAAGTGTGTCCCGGGGCATAAGTGGAAGCATCCAAAAAGAAAAGACCTAGGGAAGTCAGGTGTGGTGGTGCACTCCTATAATCCCAGCACTCTGGGAGGCTGAGGCAGGAAAGTTACGAGTTGAAGCCCAGCCTGGGCAAGTTAATGACATAGTGAGACCCTATCTCAAAATAAAAGATAAAACAAGAAGGGACTAGGGATGTGGCTCAGTGTGAAGGTCCTGGATTCAGTCTCAGTATTGCAAAAGAAAAAAGAAAAGGCCAGGGCAGCTGAGAGGCCCCCTGTGCTGTTAATAGACAGACTTGCACCACTCAGGACATCTCAGTCGACATTTTAGTTCTCGGACTTTGTTCTTTTAATACCTCTAGGATGTATGGATGGTTTTGGAATTAGATGGAGGGCAGTAGTGGTGCCATACCAAAGTCAGTCCTATCTCAGGACCCTCAGCTCAAATGCGGATAGACCTGACCCTGTGTCGTGCCATGTAGTCCCATAAATGGCTCAGCTCGGACTGCAGTCCCTTCCTGGCTCAAAATCAGGGTGGATGTGGCTCTCCTGCGGTCCATTAAGATGTGGTATTCTGCCAGCAGGGTTTAGACTGAAGCTACTGCCCAGTTATTTGACTTGATCCATTTTTAAGTGAAATTGCTGGTGTGAGGATAATTTGAGATCTCTCTCAAATAGATCTATCAAATTTCAAAAGTTCTATCAAATTTCAGAAGTGGTTTTTGTCATACTTGAGATATTCCTGCTCCTAGAGGTCAGTGACTGTCCTGACATTCAGCTGACACAGGCTTCCAGGCACCAGGTGCCATAGGGGCTCTGGGGAGAAGCTTCTACCCTAGACCAGGGGTGGCGAATGTATGGCACTCGTGCCACAGCAGGCTGTTCGATATCATTGAAAGCTCTGAAAGGTTCACCATCACCGCCCTGGACAAAGACAGCTGTTCCCTGCCCCTCCTTACAGTCTCAGTGGGGTGCAGCATGGGACAGGCAAAGCAGAATTCCCAGCTTCTAGTGCTAGGTCCCTTCTGATCATCTTGGGCAGAAGTGATGGGTCTTGTATATGAGTGACTGTCCTCCAGGGTAAATTCACTAACACGGGAAGGGGGGTTGTCTCCATGAGCCATAGCAGTCCCAGGTGTCTCTGAGAAGGCACTCTCTTAGGAAGGGAAAGATAAGGCAACAAGCTGAGCTAAAATCCCTTTCTGAGATGAACCGGCTTCTGTAGAAGGCAGGTGGGGCACAACAGAACGAGTGAGTCAAATGAATTACAAGGAGGAAATTGCCTGACTGGATGACAGAATCTTAACCTCGTCTTTGCCGTGGGGGATCAGATTAACTGGATTTGAGCCTAGGCTGTTTCTGTTGTCAGGAGTCCATTTGAGACATTGCTGATGGTGTCTTTTATGTTCAGAGGAATAAGGAGGACACTGTGCATTGTCATAGAAAGGGCAAAGCAAGAATGAGGACATCTTTGGAGCAAAAAGCCACAAGTGGCAGGGAGGCTAGAACAGAGCCTGCCTGCTGGGACTGTTTGTGCCAAGTAATAATCCTGATTTCCAAACTCACAAGGTATAAGGAAATTAGGTTGTAGAGGCCAATTCAAGACAAGGCTCATTTTGGACAACTAATAACAGGGTAATGATGTGCATAGCTTTGAATAACTACCACTTGCCACAGCAGGAAATGAACTTCTGGGTAAACTGCAAATTAAGCACCCTGTGCATTTAGTTAAACTCTTGGATTTGTTGCTTCCTAGGCCATTCTAGCACAAAGAGAGAGAGTAGGAGGTGGGGGAGAGCACGTCTCTAGATGTGTGCTTGCATCTCAATGGGGAACTCAGGATAGACACAGAGAAAACATTCTAGGTAATGAAGCAGTCTCTCAGAAACAGAGACAATTGGATCCCTGTCTTAGGCAGAAATTAACCTTAGTGTACAGAGTGCCATCTTGTCTTTGCTGACGCAAACAGATCTTAACCAGAGGCAGATTTCCAATCCAGGCCTCTGCTCAACCTGCAGGCTGCAAGGAAGCTCCTCCTGATTGTAGGTTGTGTTTCCTTGCTGTCTCCCCTTTACTCTGTAAGAGTTCTTTCCCCATCAATTGCTCCAGCCTACTAATGTATTTTTATATGTGAAGTGTTATTTCCCATCTGCTTATTTACTAGTAGGTATTGGGTTTAGAATGATGATGCACCTCACTGGGTGTTCAGTGCTTCTGTGGTGTTTAATCAGGATCTAGTAAGCAGATTGTATGAGCTGGATGTCCTTCCCCACTGGACAAGATTTCCCTGTGGAAATCCCCAGGATACTACATCTATGCTTGGGCTTTGGGGTTGGACCATTTCTTAGCAGTGTGATCTCGGACAAGGCACTTAACTCTTTTTAGCCTTGGTTTCCTATTCTACAGAACAGGAAAAAATAATGCAAAAATACCCTCATAAGACATCTGTGAGAACTGTCTGTGATTATGGGTATCAGTTAGTTATCACTATGTCTGAAAATAGGTATTCAAAAAATGTTACCTGTTACTGAAATATAATGGTGTTGTTCTTAAGTTATTTATTTTGATGTCAGAAGTGCAGGACCTGGTACCTTCGTGTGGGAGGAGTCGCAGTAGTGGTATTAGGTGATAACTCTATTTTCCCTAACCCAGTAATCAAACAGTAACACAGGGATGACAGTTTAGCTTATATGATATTTGAAATCAGAACTACCCCAGAAATTTGGAGAAATTGACCATGGACCTTACAGTTGTGAAACCAGGATTGATGCATTGTGAAACAAAAGCAAAATTCAAAACAAGAGAAAATTAAATGTTGGTTGATGGTACACACATTCAGTGCTGAAAGATGCGGAAATAAAAGGCAAATTATGTTGAAAGCAACGTTGAAAGAGTTTTTCCAAAATGGAGATGAGAAGCTATTAGGAAACAGGGCTTGTGTGTGATTGCTCTTGCTTTCTCGAGTGGGAGCTTTGGTTCATTCCATCCTTTGACCACAGGCAGGAAGCGCAGATAATTCCACGTGCCTCATGTTCAAGAAGCGTATCAAGAGCTAATTGGACTCTTGCTTTATGGACATTTTTACTCAGTATATACATTCTTTATCAGTCACATGACCCTGCCACAGAGTACCTGCTCTTAACGCCAATGGATGTTCACCATAAAAGAATTTTTATGATTTTGTAATAAATCTCATGAAAGTGCTCACCTCCCTGCCTGTTCAGAACACTGAACACTTCCACCATCTGCATCTGTGTCTCCCAAATTTCCCTTCCTAAGATCCCCAAATAAAGTCCTATTTATTCTTGTACCTTCTGAGTTTGACTTGATCATTGAGGATGTGAAAGAAGGAAATATTTGTTCAGCCTATGCCCGGTGACTGTGTCAGAGTTGCATCAGGCTCCATCTGGGCTCTGTGACTTGAGCAGGCAAGGCAAGGAGGAGCCATGCCAAGGAAGGCGTACAGCTGAGCTGAGCCAAGCCCTTGAGGGAACTGAAGGCCAGACCAGGAAGTAGTCCAACCCCAGCTGAAGGGTGGTCGGCTAGTAATGCAAAGAGGTAGTGGACTATTCTAGTGCCCAGTCTCTGGGGTTAGGCTGAGTGCAGGACCAGTTAGCACAGTGATTAGTGCTCAGTAAACATACTTTCATCTCAGAAATCTAAAAGGCTGCCATGGCCCACTTTATTGGATGGGAGTTTTGTGGGGTTTTTGGTACCAGGGATCGAACTCAGGACCTTGTGCTTGTGAGGCAGGTGGCAGCACCACTGAGCTAAATCCCCGGCCCCCATGGCCCACTTTATTGAACCTCTCTGAAGCCAGGCAGGAAACTTCAGACTTGATAGATTGTGACACAGAGAGTTATCGAAAATGTTTTTGTTCTTTTTAACAAACATTATTTTTCAAATTAAAGTTTTAGATTTAAAAATTGAGACTATACTACAGCATTCCCATATACCTAATGGCCAATTTCCTTTATTATTAACATCTTATATTAATATATTTGTGACAATTAATGAACCATTATTAATACATATTAACTAAAGTCCATGCTTTATTCAGATTTCCTTAGTTTTTATCAGATGTCCTTTTCCTGTGCCAAGATCCCTTCTTGGATAGTACGTTATATATCAGTGTCTTCTCTCCTTACTCTCTTGGGATAGTGTCTCAGAACTTGTTTTAGATGATCTGGACAATTTTGAAGTGTAGTGGTCAGATACAAGGGGTGATCTAAAAATACAATGAATGTTTAAATTTTTTAAAAGTCCTACAATGAAAGACCCATTGCCAAGAATTATGGGCTATGGATGTTCAAAGCAAAGAGAAGTATTTTGAGGGGGATTAATGACAACGTATCTTTTACTGTAATAAATGTTTTTATTTAAACATTCACCTTTTTTTATCCTATCTCATTGATCATGTATGGCAATTTCTGTCAGATAAAAACATCATGGTGTATCCTCATCCACCTTATTCACTGAATCTGGAACCATGTAACCTCTGGTTCTTCCTCAAAGGCAAAATGACCATGAAAAGTAAATGTTTTGAATCAGTTCAGGACATTGAGGCAGCTGTGACGTTGCAACTAAAGATGCTCACAAAAAAGGACTTCCAGAACTGCTTCAGAAAGTGGCAAGAACAATGAGATGAATGTGTTCCAAGTGAGGGGAATTAATGACAATGTATCTTTTACTGTAATCATTTTTTCAAAAGTTTAAATATTTACTGTATTTTTATCATACTTCATATTTTATAGAATAACTCAATTTGGGATTTTTCTCCTCATTAAACTAAAATTCTGGGGGTATTGGAAAGGAAGACCACAGGCAGAGTGCCAATTTTGATTCCATCATATCAAAGATACAGTCTGTCAACATGACTTAACCACTGTGAACGTTGACCTTACTTACCTGGCCAAGGTAGTATGTCAGATTTCTCCACTGGTCAGTTATTCTCCCTTTCCATATTGTCACTGTGTGCAGCCCACAAGTAATAATCTTTAGTAGACTACTTGCAGGTTGTGTTGAAGAAGAAAGAAACAAGCCAGGAGGAGAAAACTCGCAGCCCTAAGAAAGGGCTTGAGGGCCTGGACGAGGGTGGGGAGAGAAGGCACAAGGGCTTCCACTGTAGTGGGAGATAAAAGAGCAAATCCAGCATGACTGCGAGGTTGTCAGTGTCAGTGAGTAGGGGATTGCTCTGCATCAGAAGTCATGGCATAAATTTACTGCAAACTATTCCTTGGCTGTGTCACCTTGGGTGAGTCAGCCTATCCTCCCGGTCCTCATTTATCCATTGGTAAAATGGGGCCGACATCTTGTTCTTCCTACCTCATGGAGCTCTGTGAGAGAGACGATATTGAGTAGATATGAGAGCTTAGAAAGCCCATCAAGCACAGTGTCATTTCAAAGACTGGTTCAAGGATCTGGAAATGGAAGAGGACTTGGAAGGGGTCCCTTGTCACCGGAGAGATCCTGAGTATTTCAGGTAACCCAGAGCAAGGTGTAACTCATACTGAAACTCTGTCATACACTTGTGCTTTCTACTTGCTAAGGTTTTAATTTCAAAAATGCTTTCTTGGATGTGTTGTTTCTCACGGTCTAGCTCACAATCTGTTCCCCAGAGTAACATAGCTTGGGCAAAGCAAGGCGGGCTATGGCTTTGAAGGATGGCCCAATCATCCCAACATGTCAAAGGCCTGGGCCGGGCCTTGTGACCTTCCTCTAAGGCCTGAAATAGGATTATCTGAGGCCTCAAGCTCAGTTTCATTCCCTGAGATATTAAAAGGTGACGTATTAAAAATGGGACTTTGGGTTTCTGTGTTGCACTGGAATTTCTCTCTCTCTCTCTCTCTCTCTCTCTCTCTCCCCCTCTCCCCCTCTCTCCCCCTCTCTCCCCCTCTCTCCCCCTCTCTCCCCCTCTCTCCCCCTCTCTCCCCCTCTCTCCCCCTCTCTCCCCCTCTCTCCCCCTCTCTCCCCCTCTCTCCCCGTCTCTCCTCCTCTCTCCCCTCTTTCTCTTTCTCTCTCTCTTTTTGAGACAGTCTCACTATGTAGTTCAAGCTGGCTTTGAGCTCACTGTATAGCCCAGGCTGGTCTCAAACTCATGGCAATCCTCCTGCCTCAGCCTCCCGAGTTCTGGGATTACAGGTGTGCACCACCATGCTCAGCTACACTGGAGTTTCAGAGATATGGCTGATCTGCTTCTGTTGGACATTAAAAGAAAATATAAAACTTCTCAGTTAGATTTACAGTAGGAAGTTTTGTCTGAGTAGCCAAAATCTTTCCAAACTGGACCGTAGGTAGTGGAAGAATCTCTTTATCTTTTCAAGCAAACACGCCCTTGGCTCTTCCTCTGCATATCTCCATTATTTAGAAAGTGTGCAGCCACACACTCTTGTTTTGTCACTGTACTCTTCTTCCTTGATCAACAAAATTGGTGAGCTTTGGAGTCTTTATCTGTGTCTTCCCAAGTTCCAAGATAAATCCCTGGAAGAGTTGGGGAGACCTGGGGAGACTGGCGGATGAAAGGCACTTCTCGTAGTAACCCACTGGTTACTTGGGGCAAGAATGTGAACTCTTTCTGTTTCAGTTTCCCCATACTTACAGGTTGTGAAGTGACTACTACTACAGTCAAGCTAGTGAACATACCCAGCAAGCCATGTACGAGTAGCTACTCTGAGTTTCCTCTGCTTAGAACCATTTTAAAATATTTATTTCTTGACACAGTAATTGTGCATATTTATGGGACGTGGTGTGACATTTCAATCCATTCACGCAGTACGTGCTGATCAGGTCTGGGTACCTGGCATATCTGTCACCTCAAACATTCATCATTACTTTGTGTTGGTAATGCTCAAGTCCTACTAGCTCTGTTGAAATAATTATTGTGAACCATTGTTATCCTGCCATGCTATAGGACATTGGAAGTTATTTTTCCTACCTAACTGTACCCCTGTATCCATTATCTTCTCTCCAACCCACCCTCACATCCATCATTTCCAGACCTCGGTAACTGCTACTCTATTGTCTGTTTCTATTGTAATTAACTTTTTAGCCTCTCTATATATTTGAGAACATGTACTATTTGTCTTTCCTTTCCTGCCTTATTTCACTTAACTTAATGTCCTCCTGTTCCATTTTGCTGCAAATGACAGAATTCAATTCTTTTTTATGGCTAAATTGTATTCCATTGTGTACACGTACCACATTTTCTGTATCCTAGTTTGGTTCCATTTCTTGGCTTCTATGATCAGTGCTGCAGTTGCTTGCTGCATAACTACTGCAAGTGCAGTTGTTTCCTCAACATACTAATGACTCAGTAGTGGGATTGCTAGATCGTATCGCAGTTCTATTTCTAGTTTTTTGAGGAGCCTCCACATTGTTTTCCATAGTGGTAGTACTAATTCACATTCCCACCAACAGTGTAGGATAATTACTCTTTCTCCAGATCCTCACAAACATTTGTTATTGTTCGGACTTTTTGGTAATAGCTGTTTCTAACTGGAGTGAGAGAAAAAAGTACATTTTTAATACTTGCACAAGGGATTCTGATTCAGGGGTCAACTTGGTCACCTTGAGAATTATCAGCTGGGTGCTGCACCAAGCTGTGGATACCTTACCACACATACTGTGGATATTTCCTTTATAAGCCACGTCCTACCTGCTGCTTTTAGAACTGCTAAATAAATTATTGCCCGACTTGTAATAATTTCCTGATTTATATAGTATGAGGACAAACTTAGGAGTCAGAATGGCCTGGACATAAATCTTTGTGTTCACATTTACTGATACTCAGGCAAGTTGTTCAGCTTCCCTGGGGCTGTATTTCCTCATCCAGTGAATGGGAACAATATTGCCCACCTCACTGAGAGAGGAGGCTGGTCTCGGTGGAATGTTACTTCCCTTGGAAGTAGGAATTAACTCTAAGAAAACGTCACATACTGCCTTCCAGCACTTGGAGCAGGTACTGTTAAGAAATATTTTCTTAATGCCCAGGCAAATATATTTTTGGCCTTGGTACAAAATCACTTTCAAAGTCAGTGATCAATACCATGCACCCCCTCCTTCATTCCTTTAGAAAATGCTGTGTTGTGTTGTAAATTCAGGTTTTTGAGCGAGATCCCGCAGGTAGATAAGGAAATGCAGGTGAGCCGCCTTGCAGTCTCAGGTCCTGGTACAGAGAGTGCAGATCGGGTGTTTGACCCGAAACTGCCTCTGCTCTTAGTCCAGATTTCACAAGAAGAACCTTGTTGCTCAGAATTTAGCCAGCAGTGGATTATTTGGACTGTCTTGTTCAAACTCTTTCCATGTGAAATGAGAGCATAACAGAAGTCTGAGGAAAAACAACAATGAGCTATTATACTTGCATGCACAGTGAGCTCCTTACTGTAAGGTGCTTTTTATTTTTTTTCTGTACTGGGGATTGACCCCAGGTCTTCACATTGAGCGAGATTCCCAGCCCCCACCCATTTTAATGTTTTATTTTGAAGTAGGGTCTGGCTAAGTTTTCCCGGTTGCCCTCCAGCTTGCCATCCTCCTGCCTTAGCCTCCCAGAGTGCCAGGCTAGCAGATGTGCTCCACCACACCCGGTTCATAAGTGGCTTTGAAATTGAACCTCGGCAGTATCGGCCTCCATACCCTTGCCCAGTGCCATTTTACCATTTGAGAAAAAAATCATCATTGTTCTTTATGTTGGTTGATTCATTTTAGGTTTTCCGTTCTTGTCCCGTATTATGCTCATGCGGGTTCTTACTTAAGACATTTGTATATGTTACATGGGTTATGAGAAGCCAAAGCAGAAAAGGAATCTGATAGCAGAAAGGGCCTGTTTGCATTCTCTGGCTGAAGAAGCTGCAAATTCATTGGCTGAAAGCCACAGGTGTCCTCTCACTGCCTTCTCCATTGGCCTTCTGTAAAGGGAGGTACATTCTCTTCCCAGGCCAGGGGGGCCCTGGAAAGCGGCAGAATAATCCACAAAAGTCCCACTGTGTGACTTTAGTCTGAAAAGACCCTAGAAATCACCTTGTCTGACCCCCTTTCCCTAATCAGAAAGCAAACAGGCTCAGAGGGATTCATGTGGTTCCAAGGTTAGTGTTTTCGTGATACATAATGGTTACATTTGCTGTGGGAGTTGATAGATGTGCATAACACATTTTGGTTCTTTTTACTTCCCCTCCTCCCTCCTCTCCTTCCCTCCAACTCTTAGTCTCCTTCCTATTTGCAAAAGATCTAGTTCCCTATTTCCGATTATCTTTTATTTTTCTCTTTAAATTATTTATGCTCTGAGTTTCTCATATGAGAAAAACCACGCCATATTTAAGCTTGTCTGATTTATTTCACTTAGCATTTTTGTCTCAAGGTGCATCCAGCATTATTTAATTCTTGCCTGCAGTGTATCAGGAGCTGGGCACATCATAGGAGTCTCATAGTTGGCTTCCTACAGGCCAAGTTGCCAAATTAGGAGAAGGAAATGCTCTCTAGTGAAGTTGACCGCAAAGTGTCCAACAACATACTAATTAAAAAGTAAATGAATGTCTTCTGCATTTCTTTGGTGCAGGGGCATCTGCTATGTCATAGGAGCTGGGGAGGAAAGAGAGGTCCAAGTGGGAAGAAATGGACCAAAGAAATAGTCCTCCCTCTCAAGGAACTTATAATCTACAGCAAATTCCAGCTAAAACATCCTTGCTCAAGAAAAAGACATTACAAATGCACATTTAAGAATGTTGAAACAAACAAGATTGTGTATTTAATGGCCCAGTTTGAAGTCCTAGAGGACTGGGGAAAGGGCAGAGCACAGCGGGCTCCACAGCTGAACCAGCCCAGTGTGTCCCCAGTGGCCACACTACTGTCCCCAGTGGCCGCTGCTGTCTTCCTTATCTGTGGATCGGATGCTCAGGGCATGGGGCAGGGCTCATGCTCAGCTCATGCTTATTGAATCAATATGTGACTCATTGATTCCAAATGATAAGGATAGCTATGCACCCCGTGGGGACCCCTTTGCAGGAATGCTCCCACCTAACCTGGATCTTGTGTTTTTTTCCAGTGGCCCACCCTCAGGACCCCCACCATCCATCAGAGAGGCCTGTCATTCACTGCCATAAATGTGGGGAGCCATGCAAAGGAGAAGTGCTTCGGGTCCAGACCAAACACTTCCACATCAAATGTTTCACCTGCAAAGGTACAGTGCCTCCAACGTCCCTGCTTAGTAGCACATCACAGGCAGTGCCTTGCCAGGCCCTGGATGATGGCATGATTGCTTTCACAAGCCCTGAGGAGTCACTTACATCTTGGTTTGCAGTTTGATGAGACTCTTGGGGGGAGACAGGGTCCCTCAAGACTGGTAGTTCCCAGGTCTGTGGGTGCTCACTGAGGTCCCCGATCCTGGGTGGAGTGACTAACTCCATAGAAGGACAATGAAGATCCGGTTTTGTGTTTTGTACTTTCTATTCATTTCCCTCTGAAGTGAAAGATTCCTACTGCAAAGTAACCTTGTTCCAGCATCTGTTCATTAAAGGAGGACTGAAAAACTTGTAAGATTGGATGCTAAGTCATTGTCTTTTCTGAGTGTGTGTGTGTGTGCCTGTGCATGTGTATTGAGAAGTTCCTACTTAAACGAGAACACTTGGAAGGCCTCCAGGCAGAAAAACATCTCCCATCCAAAAAGCTATCAATTTGAAGTTAATTTCCATTAACAAGCTCCTGTTGTGAGTTCACAAAGGGCAGCATCTCGGTATGAAATATGCTGACCTGTTATTCCAGAGCCAGGGCATGGCTGACTTGGGAAAAGGGGAAAAGAAAGTGGTTTGTGTGTTTATTGCAGAAGCAGGTTACTTGAGCTGAGGGCATGTCTGGGTAGCTCAGGATGCAGATAAGTAAAATAAGGAGAGATGGAAGGGAGGGCAAGACCCTGAGCTTGTTTGTAGCTTTACTCTGCACCATATGCATGGTCATCGCCCATCTCTGGAAACTGGGCTTTGTTTTGAGCATCTTAGGCACTGCCCTCCCAAGCTATCCATCCATGGCTGGGGAGGCTCTCAAGTTGATAGACCCCAGGCTACCTACTGACCCTCAAAGATTAAAAAAAAACAAACAGAAGGGGAGCTTTTCCAGAGTCCATGGCTATTTGCTTCAGTGAGTATGGTAACTTTTCAATGAGTAACTTTTCCAGAAAGAAACAGGGTCAGCATCAGAATCTTGGGTGAAAAGGAGAAGGAGAGGGAAGGGGAGGAGCTCACTGCTCATTGTGTGAGGATGGTTAGGGTATTATAACCAGGTGTTTTGCTAAATGAGTAGACAGAGCTGCCCTGGCCGCTGGGGGTGGTGGAATGGGTAGCCGTGTGAGCTGATGGAGATGCTAACTTGTGCCAGTATAGCAACTCCTTTACTATATATGCACCTTACCATATACCTTAAATACATGCAATAAAATGTATTAAAACCAAATGATGTAATATACATGTCATATAAAGGTTATATTTAATCCTCCTGAATTCCTCTCTGAATAAGTATGATAATCAAACCAAGGTTTTCGGGAAGTCTAAGGTCGATCAGAAAACATCAGCGTGACTCCAGGATGGCAAGGCTGCTGCCTCACCACGGGGCTTGAGTCCTGCTGCTGTTAGTCAGCAACTCTGCAACCTGAGCAAGTTTCTTGTGTCTCTGTGGCTCAGTGTCCTTATCCAAAGTACAGAGAGTAGACCAGATGACGTTTAAATCACTCCAGCCCTGAAGTCTGCAGATTCTGTATACAGATAACCAGATGTGTGTGTACTGTAGAACCCAGAGGTACTGGGGTGGGTAGCATGTTTTCTGGTTGCATACAGTATAGCTAACTTGGCATCAGCATTATATTTTGTTTTACTTTTTTCTCATAAATTTTGTGAGACATGGCTCGAGGGGTAGATTTGGTAGGAAATAAATACAGCCCATAAATGACTGTGGTCCTTATATGTATTTGATATTTCTAGTGAAATTACTCAGGTCTTGGAAGTTTCTGTTCAACACATCTAGGTGTTAGAATACATACACATGCATGTCACATGGGGTGGATGCTTTCTTGTTTAGGGTTTTTTCTCTTCTAGTTTAAAACTGAGGACCAAATGTAACTTATTTATGATGAAAAGTTGCTCCACACTATACATGCATTCCTGAAAAGTTGAATTTTTGCTCAAGAGCACCTACTATTTATAGGAATAATTTTTTTCTTTTTTTTTTTTTCTCTTTTTTTGGTACCGGAGATCGAACTCGGGTCCTTGTGCTTGTGCAGCAGGCAGCGAAACCACTGAGCTAAATCCCCAGCCCTAGGAATAATTTTTGATTAACGAAATGTTGCTAAAATGAACAAGTCATCTGTTCTTGTAAATTTGTATTTTCTCTCCCGTAATCTGCCATTATCTACCATCTTGCGTCCCATCTTCCTAGGGTCACCCTTTTCTTTAATACCCAAACAGAACAGTTTTAAGTTCCCTATGGCTTTTACAATAGAAAAGCCATGACTTTCCCAAAAATTCTAGACTAGCATTGCCCAAAGGGAATATGAGGCAAAACTATGTGTGTAATTCCAAATATTTTAATAGCTATATTAAAAATGAGAAGAACAAGTACAATTAATTTTCAGAATGTATCTTATTTAACCCCATATATCTACAACATTATCATTTCAATATGTAATTAGTATAAAATATTGAGGTATTTGACTTTTTTCATACTTAACACATCTTGATTTGAGCTAGTCACATTTCAAGTGCTCATAACCACATAGTGGCTACCATATTGGATAGCACAGTGTCAGTGAGGTTTGCATTCTTGTGGTCTCCTCTCCATTCTTGCTGGTATTAAATTTTTGGTCTTCCCTTGTGAGTGCTAAGCCTTTTTCATTATTTCATCCCACACTGGCCATCGTTCCCTTCCTTCATTTCCCAAAGTACCACTAACACCTGGCATCTGTTTTCAGCAAACTTTGCTGAATATCTGGAGTACTGCAGGGAGAGTATAGCATGGACTAGCATGGAATAGACAACAACTGCTTTAATATTTTCAGATCATCTGCAATGACAGAAATTTCTCACTGGCCAGCCCTCCCCCACATTTGCTTCCTGCCTGCCTGTCTTCCTTCCTTCCCCTTCTTTCCCACCGCACCCCCTTCCTTCATTTTAGTTAAAAGACTCATTTTCAGACAGGCTTACAGAAAAATTGAGCAAAAAATGCAGGCCAGGGCCACTTTTCATACTTATTCTGAACTTATATGCTGCCATTTTGGTTGTGCTTCCTCCTCTATGCAGACTTTTCCCTCCATCCCAATAAGATCAGGACTCTAGAGTTCCTTAGGACCTCTACTTTGTAAGTCAGTTAGGATGGTTTTTCAGAAGAACTTGTAGTCTGCTCTCTGATGAAGGCTGTTTTCCTTCTAATCTGCACAGTGCTGACTGCAGCCCAACCCTCCGACAACAGTTTCCTTTTCTTCCTGTGACATCTGAAGCAGAGTTGTGATGCCTAGCTAGGGAGTGAGCTTATGTCCTGGGACAAAGGCCTTTGGGTGAGGATCACACACCAAAACAAGCTTGGCTTTGAGTCAAGAGCTGGCAGAGTGCATGGGAGTATCTTCACATGCTGACTGGGAATTCTCCCTGGAATCCTCCTCCACTGCTGTCCTTCACACATACACTGTGTAGACAGAGCCTTATTTCTTGAGTGGGGCAGTGATTGTGTTTTGCAGTTAGAATGAAAGGACTAAAATATGAAGCTTTGTAGCAATAAAAAACAAGGATGAATGCTTTTTGTTTAAAATAGGTCTTGAAAGAAGGAGTAAAGAGGACACTGAACATTTTATTTGAAAGGTAAACACGTAGAAAATGGGAAAATATTCCTGTGGAGGAATTAGAGATTACGTATAGCACATGCTTAAATCAACATTTAGTCTCTACAACTTTCTAGTTAGCCATAGTAGTCAGATAGTTAGTTAGCTGTAATATGATCAGACAGGGTGGGTGAGCAGGAATTTTGTGAACCCATCTCACCTCCTGAAATGTCTGAGATCTTGGGATCTGCTGGTTTGAGAATTATCCTTCCATTTACTAAATGTTAATTGAATGTATACTCCATGCAGGGTATTATATAATTGCAGAAAATAAAAAGAGATAATATACCATGTTTGCATTGGAAGAAATCAGGAGCTATTTGAAGACACATATAAATAAGCAACACTTACGATGTTGAGAGTAGTATGTCCTGGATGGGGAGATGCATAGAACACAGAGTGGAGGCTGGGAGAACCACAGGGGAGATGTAAAGGAACTGCAGGTAGAAATAATGTAAGGTAGCAGTAGTGCGTTAGAAAACAGGAGACAAACGTTAAGAGTCACTTAAAGGTGATAGGATTTGGTGACCAGCTGAATAGGAGGAGTGAAGGACCCAGGATTCCAGCTGGACTGCTTGGGTGGATGAATGGAGTTGCCACCAAGTAAAATACAGGTGCACTCGGTTGGGCAGAGAGATAATGAAGTCACTTTGGTCAAGTCACATGGTACCTCCAGGGTTCAGGGGACTTAGCACTCCAGCAGTACTGATCTGTGCTGGAAGGGTTTGGAAATCTTTGGCATCTGGATTCTGAAGCTACACGGTTGTGTGAAATTTCCTTGGGACAGGGTAAAAGGCAGAAACGGAATACTAAGGAATGTCAGTGTCTGAAGGAAGTAGAGCCATTTATCACATTGGAAAATGTGCCCATCTGGCAATGAGATGAAGAAGGTGGTTTAATTGAAGGGTGGATTCTATAATTAAATGAAAGGGAGATCTGCTATTCTCCTTTTGCTGTTTCTTAAAATAACCCAGAGGGAGTAGAACGTGACTGCAGGGTACTGGGTGGAGGTGTTCTGTCTTCAGTTCGCACCAGTTTTGTTTTTCTTCTAGCCCATTAGCAGCAATCATCGTGCTAACTTCAAGGAGCTGTTTCAGTGCTCTCCATTCATTCTGCAATATTATTTCAGTGATCTGGTAGGTTAATGT
The DNA here is from genome assembly GCF_053883595.1 of Heterocephalus glaber. Taxonomy (NCBI): domain Eukaryota; kingdom Metazoa; phylum Chordata; class Mammalia; order Rodentia; family Bathyergidae; genus Heterocephalus; species Heterocephalus glaber. Next base: position 69,653,440 of record NW_028258320.1, read on the forward strand.
ATCCCCTTGTCTTCACCTTGGTTGTATTAGGTACCCCGTGAGAATACGAAATGTAAAAACAAATTCAAGGTTCTTGGAACTTTCCATTGGGTGTCATGTTGGTGTACCTGCTGGTTTCTTCTCTGCGTGGAATGGCTTCTAAGGAGGGATAAATGAGCCATGTCTGACACTTCTAAGTATTTCTCAAATGTAAATCATAATTCATTTTAATTATATACTGTATTTTTGTTGTGCATTCTTTTGATATTCAGTATAATTGTTGTTTCTCTTGAGCATTTTTCAGGGTACCTCCCTAAATCTATTCTGTTCTTCCAGAAAGTTCTAAGAGCTGGTGTGTCCAACTTATGGCTCCACAAACCCATACATTTTTACCATTGTTATGTGATTTTTAGTGATATTTTTCATGATCCCACCATGTAGTGTTCAAACATAGACTGTGGAGATGACAACAAAATCCTGTGTAGGGGGTGACACAATGGCCCACTAACTCCACCTCCTGTGATCTGCTGCCACCTGTGTTTGTGTGACCTGGAGAGTAAAATGTAGTGATTACTGATATTTCAACTTTTTTTGCTCACGTATTCACCTGTGAAGACAGGTGTTTATTATTAAGCATCCGTGTAAGTTTTCTTATTTAATTATTAAAATTGGGCTTGTGCCATTTTATAAAATAATGTAATAACTTAAAATATGTTTAAAGGGGATTTTTGTTACTCCTATATGTCAACTCTATTATGTACGGCCCAAGACAGTTCCTGTTCACTCAGTGCAGCCAGGGAGGCCAGAATGTTGGACACCACATTCTAGAGCATTTAGAGGAGACCGATGCAGGAGTGGTGGGCGGAGGGCTCCCGGAGACCAGGATAACTGCTTAGCCAAATTCTCCGCCTTCAGTAAGCCTTTTCTGGACCATCCTATATGAAATATCAACTGTTCCTTTATTGCAGCTCTTCTTTATCATTTTCCCTAGTACCTATACTTATTTAGCATATCTTATTCATTTGTCTTCACCCTCTTGAAGGCAGAGATTTCCGTTGTTTTATTCACTACTGTTTACCCAGTGCCTACAACAATGTCTGACCTGGCAGGTCCACCATAAGGGAATGAATGAACAACGATTTCTTCAGAACTTGAATATCAGTAAATGTTTCTAATGGCATAGCTAGTCAGAAAGATCTATCAAGTGCTTATTACGACACATGTCGCCAAATGGTCACTACAGTGGTACTATCTTCTGAAGAGTGCAAGTAGAGGCATCTGTCCCTTATTACAGAGCCACCTGTCTGCCTTGCAGAGACAGCAGGTCGGAGTTGTGCTGAAGGCTACTCTCTGGCAGTTCTTGCTCCTGTGTAATCTTTCCTGGTTCAGACCCTTTTCTGTCTCATCTGGCCTCACATGGGCAGACTAGCTATAGGTTATTTTGTGATTCAACTGGAAAACTCATAAAACTGCAGAATAAAGTAGCAGGTGTTTTGTTGTTTTGTTTTGTTTGTTTTTTGAGACAGGGTCTCACTGTGTAGTTCAGGCTGATTTTAAATTCCCTATGTCTCCCAGGCTGGCCTCAAACTTGTGATATCTTTCCCTGGCTTTCTGAGTACTGGGATTACAGGAGTGCGCCACCACACCTGGCCTCCAAACACAACCTTTCTCATACAAGAAAACAGTCTCCCTTCAATCACTTTTTGAATCCAAATTTTCATGAAGCTGACAGTCTTTATAACAAAGAAACATAACTTTTAAGGTCCACAGAAATGGTATTAAAGCTCAAATGTAATTATATTGTGCAGTATTTATTTCTATAGATTTGCTATATATATACACAGAGAAGTAGCACTAGCATTTGACTTAAGGTAGTGGAGTAAATTTGCCTTTTAAAATTTGTTTTATTGTTTTGGCAGCACTGGGGATCAAACCCAGGGCCTCACACATGATAGACAAGTGCTTTAACGCTTGTTATTCCCCCACCAGTGTGTTTGCCTTTTAAAATAATTGTATTTAATAAAAGTGGGATCTTTTCAGAATGAAGGACATAGAGTTGATAGAGTGAAACAGTGGCAAACGATGGAAGTGGTACGTGAGTGAGGCCGAACAAGCCTGGGAACCACTGGTCCTAACACTGTGCTGGTGTTTGTGTCTGAAGCGATGAGACCGTTTGCGTGGTGGTGTTTTAGGAGTCAGTCTGACATCTCAGAACCATGCTGTCTACTGAAGAGTAGGATAACTGCCCTTTTGTAAGTGTCATTAAGTATTATGGTAAGTATTATGTCATCAAGTAAATGTTAAGTATTATGGTGAGGTTGGTCATTAATTAAACTGAATTAATGAGCATTTGGTTATAAATTTAAAAAGTATGGAATATGGGGAGCATGGTAGAATCCCAGATACTCAGGGGACTGAGGCAGCAGGATCACAGGTTTGAGGTCAGCTTGGTCTCAAAGCAAAGTTTAGAAAGGGATGGGAATGTAGCTCTGTGGTTCTATCCTTAATACAACAACAACAAAAATAAAGAATCATGTAAGAGTTTACTCTGCCTTGATCCTTTTTAATCTAAGAAAGCATTTTGATCACATGTAGAGAGGTAGTGTAAACTGAGAGATAAAGGATGAAAGTAGGATTCTTAGTAGGATTCCTTGATGAGGTCAATCAAGACCTTAAAACCTTTTTGTCTACACTAAACCCAGGCCAAAGGACTTGCAGTAGCCTTTTCCGCAGTGGAAATGGCCTTTGGGGCTATCTTCAAGTGTCCTTCTGGAAGGTAAATGCCCTCCTCCTCAGCCCTTCCCCCAGAGTCCCACCACTGACCACAGAAACCAGAAAAGCATATGTACAGTGGGCCCGAGGATAGGCAGCAGCATTCTCACTGTGCCTGTGAGCTTTGAAAACTGAATTTTCACATTACAAGTGGCAGTACCTTCAGTGAGAAGTGGGGAGACCCTCCGTAGAGATGATGTATCAGAAGATACCACCTGTATGGTTTGAAAGCTTCCGGGAGAGACTTATGAAACTCCTTAAAGCAGGGTTTATAAAATATGGTCTAGGAAGCATCTCTGTGAATGACCTAGATTTTGGTTAACAATTCCATTTTCCTGATTTTACCCAGAGTCCCCGATGATCAGCATCCTGCTTGTGGTCTAGCATTTCAACCAGCTCCATAGGTAGGAATTTGCATCCAGGTTGAGAACCACTGCTTTGTTGGGCATGGAGTGTCTAGCCTAAGTTGGCGGTGGAGTGGTAGAGAGAAAATAATAGAAATACATGAAAAGAGCAAAAGAGTGTTTCAGCTGCTCGATCAGAAGCAATGTGGCTCTTTGGGCCTAGGAAATGCCATGGCATTGGGATTTTTTCTTTAGAAGAGTCTCATTAAATATAGAATTTAGGTAGGAGACACTTGAGACACTCAGCTAAGGAGACGTAGAAATGCACGTTCTAAACATATCTGGCTAGTTATGTGGAAATGGGCAACCACATAGGCCCCTGTGACTTTTGTGGAGGGGAAATTGTTAAGGATTGAACCCAGGGCCCTACGCATGCTAGGCAAGTGCTCTGCCACTAGCTTACTATACCTCAGCTCCTCCCCCTGCTTTTTAAAAATTTATTTTGAGACAGGCTTTCATTAAATTCCCTGAACTGGCCTTGAACTTGCCTCAGCCTCCCAAGAAGCAAGAATCACAGGCATGTGGCACCATGCCCAGCTTCTTGTGAATATGACAAAGAAAGCAAGGTCATAGAATTGTACAGTTGCTCATGAACAACCCAGCCCTTGTGAGTGAGGACTGGCCTCAAGGTGCCGTGAGACCAAAGAAAGACAAATCTAGGATTGCACAAAATGCAGTTTAGTAGGGGGATTTAAGAAGCTTGGCTCCAGGCAACAGCAAGACTAGTTGGATCCCTTTAATTTGGGATAGAAAGATCGGTGTTTATATGGTTTAAGACAAAGTGATTTCATCTGAGTCTACCTTCAGCTAGTATCTTAAGAGTCAAGGGGCTGGGGATTTAGCTCAGTGGCACTGTGCCTGCCTTGCAAGCTTAAGGTCTCGAGTTTGACCCCTGGTACAAAAAAAAAACAACAAAAAACTCCAGCATATTCCTGGCACCAGGGTCCAGTTGTAAAGCTCCACACGTGACACTTACAGTTTTGCCTCTTTGTAGTTTGCTAGGAAACTATGCAGGAAATAGTAGGGTTACTGTGGGACAGTCATGGGGATTGCAACTCAGGATGGCTACAGTCTGAATTCATACAATTTACCTTTGCATCCTATGTTCAAGGCTGACAAATCAAATGATTATCAGAGAGGAAAACCCTGGATAATCAAGAGGTGTTATGTAAATTATAAGCAAAAAGCATGTGCTTATTTGACAAATTTTTTGAGTGCTTAAGTACTCAAAAATAAGTTAGGCACGATTCAGTTATAAATTAGATATTTATCTCTGTCTTCATAGAGGTATTAATCAGACATTCAGACAATCATAGAAATATGACTTACAGCTATGATGGGTGAAATAAAAGGGAAAAAATGCAGGTGTAGGAGAGATGTGAGCCTGCGCCAAGGAGGCCTGTGTGTTGGGGCCAGGGCCCAGTGGTCAGGAAGGATCTCCTGCCCAACTCTACTTTTTAAGAAGAGATATTTCAGCTGACTTGCAGAGGATGAAAAAAAATAACCACCTAATTCCTCCTTGTAGTAAAAGTTAACTAAATGGACTTCGTTAATCCAAAGAGCAGATCTCCATTCTTTCTTACTCAAAGTCACTTCACTTTTGCACAAATTAACCTAAGAATGTGGACCTTGATGCCCTTCACACCTTTGCCGTGTGAAATGTTTGGGAGCATCCACCATCTATCCATTCGCTGAGCTGTGCGATGGGAGGTACATAGGATGCAGTAACTGCCTCCCTAAGAACCCGTGATCTTTTGGGAAGCAAAGTGCTTATGAGTGGAATTAACGCAGGCAAGAGAAGCAGGCAAGTGGTCCAGACACCAGGGGCGTGAGTGAGAGGCCACCTACAGCTCGGTAGTCTAGGGATATTGCCAACGAAGGGGCAAGACATGAACATGAAAGCATGAATATTCTATAAAACTTAATAACCTTCCCAGGAATAGAACGAGGGAGCAGCATGCTCAGTGAGGTCAGGGCTGGGGCTGCTTGGTTCAAGGCCAATGGGTGGTGAGGGCAGAAGTGTGACTAGAGTTGATTCTGGCCTTAATTTGGGCTCAGATTTTCTAGTAGAAATGAATGGAACCATGATGTTTCTATTGTTTAAAAGTTGGCACTTTAAACATTAATTGTAGTAACTTTATTTCTTTTCAACTATAGAACTAGTTTTGTATGTTATTTATAGTCAACATCATTTTAAAGAGACTTCTGAACATGTGTGTCTAAACTTGTTTTAAAAAGCATACATGAACTCTTCTTTTAGGGTATCATTGCAGAAATGCGCATAGAATTATGTTTTAATAGAGGCTGTTGCTATTAGCAAAGTGAGTCTAACCATGTGTTTAAAAGTAAGAAAAATGCTATTTTGGTAGCTTTCTAAGATCTTTTTCTCCTCTTATAGTGTTCAAGTTGTCAAGAAAGCCTATAAATAATCAAAATTATTTAGAAATGTTTCTCTAAACCTATTAGAAAATTCAGACTACAACTTCTAATGTAAACGAGCTAGAATATATTTTCCAAGGGTTAGTCTGTTAGAAACTAGGTTCTATGAAAAGGCTTGAAAAACCTTCCATCTCTGGTAGCACTTTCCATAGGGTTTGGATGGTGTTTACCAGATCAGTATCATTCCACATAGAACACATGCACTTCTAAGGTACAAGGATTTTTATGGAGCAAATGGATGAAAATTGAAAGGTGAGGTGGGGTTAAGGACACAGGGTTTTCTGTGCTTGAGTATAACTGTACTGTAATTGTATTATGTGGTTTTATAAGAACTAACTACATGTCTCACTTCTGAAATGGAACTTTGGAAAGTGGTTAAAACTGTGAACTTGATGTTCTTTTCTTTCCACTGTAATCTATGATTTGACCTAGATAAACATGTCAAGAAAGGGACATCGTGTTGTCCATGTCCACAAGGGGCCTGTGCTAGCTATCCTGAGTAAAAAGGCCTGAATTCTACCCTGAATATTTTCTACCCAAAGATGCAGAACAGCCTCCTTCAGGAGCATCCTCTCGTTTGTAGTCACCTTTGTGGCTATAACTGTAACCTTATCTAAGCTACATCTTTTGGTATACATGAAACAAACTTTGCCCCATGTTTTCCTCCTTAGGTGGAAAAGAGCTGATGATTGATTTCCTTAAAACAATCTACCATTTACGCTGTCTGCCTCGCAAGCGCAAGGACCCAAGTCCGATCCCTGGTACCCCCAAAAAAGAAAAAAAAAATAATAATCTACCATAAGCTTAGAGACCATTATTACTCTGACCACTTTTTGGGGGGAGAGGGGGGTTAATCCCTATTCTATCTACTCTTGTGTTTTTTTCCATTCCTTTAATTATTCCTGTTGGTACTTATGGTCCTGTTCTAGTTTCTTCTCATCGACCTTAAATTCTGACACACTTAACTCATAGCAGTCTTACTGTCTCTCTTGGAGGCCTTCTTGCAATTGCTAAGCTCAACACAGCATAATCTGACCCTGTGCAGGGCATACATGAACAGAAGTTGTCTCTTGAGTTGTTGAGCTGTGGTCAGCCTCAGTTGCTAGAAGTTCAAGAGTCTCATAAGGCTAAAGACATCGCATAAGTAGAGTCACATAACTTTGGCAGTGCACTGTGGTGTCAGTTAGGTACTTTCAGGAGAAGAGACAGGATTGTGGGCTGAGTCAGACCCAATGCCCTTGACCTTATGCTATGCCAAGAGAGCCCAAGCTCCAAACACCAGCTTCACTTAAAGCAGTATGAAATAGGGGAAAGCGGACAATCTTCCATTTCCCCAAGCATTGTGGAAGGTACAAAATAGCACACAAAGTAGTCTTCGCCTCCAGTAAGCTCAAAATGGAAAGGAGATAATTGCACTGCCAATATATGGAATATTGCAAGAGATCAGATTAAGAGCCAGATGTCAGCAGTTGCTCTGGAGCCCAAGGGTGTGCATGGAGGTGTAGGGGTATGAAGAGGCTTTCAGCTTCATCAAGGGGCCCTGTAGGCTGGGGAGCCAGGGGCCTGGCATCAGCAGGGAGTGGAAGTAACTTAGAGGGATACAGAATGGGGGGATCAGTTTGACTGGAGTAAAGTGCTGGGAAGAGTCAGGTGAACATTTGGCAGAGCAGAGCAGGGAAGCTACTAGATAAAAGTGTCGTTCTTAGACTAATTTGAAGGAGCTTTTTAGGAGGTCTCTAAGACCCCCCATGCAAACTGCATCCTGTGGTGAGATATCTGTGTCTTTACCTGTTTTCTGTAGGGTCAGTTTATAGACAAATATAACCATCTCTGGAGCGTCTTCCTTGGTGTTTGGGAGTTCATAAAAGGTATAGGTACACCAGTTCCTTCTGGAGACTGAAAGGGGAAAAGGATAAGAGAATAGAGACCTCAGTTAAATTTGCCTGTGGGTCCAAAACCCAAAGTAGGCCTGTGGCTTACTTTGAGATCTGACTCCTGGGGGTAAGCAAGTTTGGTCCTGTGACCAGGACCATCATTTCTACCTTGTGCATATTTTCAGCCCTGGTTCCTGAAAATAAAGTTTGGTGGAAAACTTCAAGGAGCCATTATTCTGGATGATATCTTTGTTTCTTGAGCCGTCTATAATTAATGTTTGCACATGAAGTTTCATAACAAGTGCTAAAAAACATATTTTCAAAGATTTTATTAATAAATGGAGGTTTGAAATGGTTTCCTTTCAGCCTAGGCTCTTATTACTGTAATTCAAACTGAATTAACTACAGCCTCCCAAATCTCTTGCTTTGGCATCTCATTTTACCATCTGGTTGAGCTTATAACTATCTTCTTACCCAGAAATGATCATTGATTTTGATGTGTGTTTAAAATTTATTGTGAAAAGCTATTAAAATATGTTTTTGAGTTTTGGTATTTGCTTCCAGGATAATGCATTAGCAAAAGTTATTTCTGGAGAGAAACTGCCCCCTCACATTATTGTTGATGAGTCTGTGTTCCAGCTATTTTGGGCTGCAGGCTATAGTGGATTGCCTTCCAAGCTACATTGTGTGGTTGTTTCAAACACACTGCTCTGAGTTTCAGAACAAAAATTGTTTGACTCAGACCCCCCACTGAAATGGAATTTTGGTAGTTGAGAAGATGCTATAGAAGTCTATCTTTATAATCTTTATGAAGAAAGAATTTAATTATTAGAGTATACCTTGGATGAAATAATTTTTTAGAAATTGATTGGAGTAGAAGATAGAAGAAGGTAAAAAGGTAGCATTTACAGTGCTAATCCAGTGGTGAAGTGTTTGGGAGTTCTGGTCTACCCAATGTGAGTCTCTTGCACATGGCATCCTGGGAGGGGGCAAGGATGTGCTGCTCCAGGCAGGGTAGAACAAGGTTTTGATCTCACAGAGGATAAAGTAGCACTTCTGGAGCACATGGTCCTTATCCCCAGAAATGAAAGGAGGTAACCCAGGTCTCAGGGCCTAATTTCACGGGTCAAATTCAGAATAGCTCCTTATACCCTCTGATGGAGTCATCACTGGCAGAATGGCAGACAGCCAGCACCTGTCCTAGAAAAGAGAAAAAACGACCCCACCAAACACTGCTTGTTTCCCAGTAAAATTCTTGGGTTGCCCAGAACAAAATTGAAACGTTAATCATGTTATATTCCATCCCCACCCTCTCTTACTGCCAGGAATTGATCAAAACCCAGTGAGAGGACCAGGAATGTAGCTCAGTGGCACCACGCCTGCCTTGCAAGTGCAAGGTCCTGAGTTCAACCCCCCAGTACCAAAAGCCCAGTGAGAGCAGCGGCCACAGCAGAGAGGTGTGCAGTCCCCTGCTGTAGCATTTTCCCCAGACTCACCTTGGGGCAGGGTTTTAAGTATGACTCATTCTACTAAGTGTTGAGCACTGTGAACTGGTGACAGACAGATGGAATTTCACTGAGATGAGTTTATTGGAACATATAACTGCTGCTTTTAGAAAGTTGAAGGAATAGTTGCTACTGTAGCCCTATTCATGCCACTGAAACACTATTCTGTTTTCACCCCTATCTAACTTTGTTCCCCTCCTGTTCCATGATATTTTTACAACTCAGGCATCTCTTGTTAATTTTTTAAAAGACTTTTTTAAATGTGCCTGTTACTGGGCTGGGGATTTAGCTCAGTGGTTTCACCGCCTGCTGTGCAAGCACAAGGACCCAAGTTCGATTCCCGGTACCCACCCCCCAAAATGTGTCTGTTATTAATTTTGCAACTTTCATATAAAAATTTTGGGGTGTAAATATTCCCACTTAATGTAGTAGTTAATTATGTTCAGTAGTTTGTAGAGAATGAATTCAAGAACTTAAGATTAAAAACAACAACAACAACAACACAGGGCTGTTTGTAGCCAGGCTTCATGGATGGCAAAGCAGACCAGGATTCAGAGCAGGATTGGGCCTTTAGTGGGCAATGTTCTAGTGACTGAACATGGAGAAGAAAGGAACTCATTCCTTCTCTTATCCCTGTGTTTAAATGAAAGAAATCTATACTTTTGCCTGGGCTTATGTTAACTTTCAACTAGAGCAAAGACAAATGGAGCCCCTAAAGTAAAAAATCTAAATATCTCATACTAAAATTTGACCTTACTAATTGAGATTGTGTAATTATATAGATGTGAAATTTTTGCTTTCTGCCATCAGTTATAAGTATTTGCTAAGCTGTTAATATAAAATGGGCAAAATCTTTTTAAAAATTTGTTTAATGTTCATCTTTACATATTTTTGATTAAAAAGAGTAACACCTTTGTCAGTATACTTTTTAAAAAGTTAAATCTCTGACTCTCATACAAATGCTGAATGAAGATGTGTCAAAGATTTATTCAATTCGTTAGTGACAGAACCAGCAGGGTGGTAAAGCTGCCTTGAAGACGAACTAAAGGAATGGGTCATACAGTCATTCAAGAAAGAGTGTGGGGTTGAGATTGCTGGATAGATAAAACACTAGTGCTGCAACCGGATTATAACACCGGGAAGAAATCAACTGCATCTCTTCTGGATGCAGTTAACATTAACTTGCAGAGTCTGGGGCCTTTAATCAGCAGTAAAGGGCTGGTCAAACACCCTCTCTGTTCCCCCTGGATAATGAAATAATCCTGCTAAGCTGTTGAAGAAATGCTCCAGAATGACTTTGAAAAAACATACTTTCCTCCTTTGATCTTGTTACTGAGTTTTGGATTATTTTTCTGAACATCTTACTGTTAAATAAGGTGAGTGTCTGTTGATAGGAGGTACCTAGAGCAATCAAAATCATAGACAGAAGATAGAATGGAGAATTGCTAGGAGCTAGATGAATTAATCCACTGAGCAGTCCCCTTGAAAATAATTAGGTTGGTAAATTTTTTATATGTTATCACGACTGAAAAGAAAATTAAGAATGAGCTGACACATAGGTTTATGAAAAATTAGTAATTCATCATCCTCCTGAAAGAACTTAATAACCCTCTGTGTGAACTCACTTTTCCTTGTTTATAAAGATGTAAGTAGAGTTTTCTAAAAATAGGATTCTTAGAATTCTTTACTGTCTGACATTTGTTCTTTTCACTTAATGATACATCACAGCCTGCATGCTGGTTTTGTCTGTTGATCTTATCCAGTCTTTTGAATGCCGGCTTCACCGACTACATGTATCATAATTTATTCAGCTCTTACTCCATGGATGGAAATTCAGTTTGTTCGCAGACTTCTGGTGGGGTTTTTTTCAATTTTGTTTTTTGTTGTTGTTGTTTTGCCATTACAAACATGATTAAAACAAAACCGTTTCAATGCTGGAGAGTGATGCTGAAGGCCAGGATCTCGGGTGACAGCCATAAAACAGCAGAGAGGGGAATGGCTCTGAGAATCATTTCGTTGGGGAACCAGATTGGATTTAGTAGCCAGTTGAAAATGTTGGTGTCAGAGTGGAGAAGTGGCTGCTGCTACTAATTTATTGAGAGAGAACAGAAAAACAACAGAGGCTTTGAAGGGAGGGTAGCAGGCTGAGCGGTTAGATCCTCTTTGGAAAATGCTCAGTTTGAGGTCAGTGTCTGTCTGTCTATAAAATCACAGACAGAGATCACTGATTTGAGAATCCACTGCCCAGAGCCTTATTGAAGCTATGAGAGTGGCTGAGATCTGGCTCTGAGGGAAAGAGGTGGCATCTGCAGGAGTTACCTGCATTTAGAGCCCTGAGACTGAGCCCCTTTTGCTGGAATACAAAAGAAGAAAGAGCCTGAAATTACGTCCCGGCCACTCCAGGCCTAGGAAATGTAATAATACGAAGTGTACCCTAGGTGTCGGCTACCTGGGCTTTCTCTCCACTGCCTGTTGAGGACTCCTGCCTCTTAAACACTGGTTTCCCTGTTGTCTAAACCACCAGAAATAATGGTACAGTTTGGTAAACCAGCTTGGGCCACCACTGCTTTGAATTTAGGGGAAAGGCAAATCAGATCTCAGTGGGGCACAGTTTGGCATCTCAGCAGTATTACAGAGTCATTTTTAAACCTACGCTAGGTTCATAAAAACTAGGATTTAATAAGGAGAGGAGATGTCAATTGCACAAAGCCGTGTGAGCCAGAGAATGTTGCTAGAGACGCCCCGAGGAAGCAGTAGACACAGAGAATTTCTAAGACATTCAGTTTTTGCTTTAAACCTCTCATTGCTGAGCTCTACTAGCATAAGGATTATCCTCTTGCCACCAGATATTTCTGTAAAGGGTCTGTGAATTTTTATATCAAGCTTGGGTGTTGGAGGCAAGGGTAAAGGGAGTGACTAGTGATCCAGACGCATTCTTTTGTCACTTCTCAGGGTTTTGAGAAATACCTATGTTTCTATGAGTAACTGAGTCATCAGAATGGCTGGTGTCACAGAGGTGTGAAATCAGTGGGAACCTGCCAAGCTTAAGGCAGAATTCAGTTTTAAAAACTGTGTGTGCTGCATTAGATTAGATAATTATGGTTGGAAGTTCCTGAAGAAAAGAATCCAAGAGAGTAAAGATGACAACTCTTACCCATAAAGTACCTTATCACTTGGAAAAAAAAAAAATAACATATGTACCTAGAAAAATACTGAAGGAAACTAATGCATTCTGTGGCTGCCCACCCCCCAGGACTGTTTCCTGTTGCTGAAAGAATCGAGGTGAGACTGATGCTAGTCCCTCCTCGGGCTCCCCACACGACCCACTTGGTAAGGAAGAAGCAGGTGTGAGAACCGTAAGGGCAGGAGGAGATGCTGGCAGGTGACAGGAGGCAGCAGGTGGCAACAGGCTGTTTTCCAGAGAATAGGATCACAGTAGTATTTATAGGGTGGTCAGTTTCAGGCCTGATGGACTCCCGCCATAATCTCGAGTTAGTTCATTATAAATTGGAAAGAAGAACGTCATATCTGCGGAGTGTTAATCTGAACAAAGACCAATGAGTCCAAGTGGAAAGCTCATTTGTGGCTGCTTTGTCACCTTGAATATCTTTAGTAGCTTGCAGTTCACAGAGTGCTGAGGCAAGGGGAGTCCTTCCATCAGAATCCTGCTGTGCTCAGCACTAGTTCATCACATGCATCAGTGAGTCATGGGAACTGATCAGAGGAACCCTGGAAGTGTCACAGAGCCTTCAGAGAGAAATTCTGTGATTGAACTCTCTGTCTCCCCACCCCAACTGAATGTTTTTCCTACACCGCTGCAGGAATAAACAAGAACATTACTGGATTCTTTGCCCCAGGCCTTTAATTTTAGAAGAGTCACCTAACCTTGGGAATAGGGAAGTTCAGGTTGGAGGTTCCCCGGCTTCCTCTGTCATTTCTCTGTCATTTGGCAGTGGAAAATCTTAGCTATCACAGGGTCCCTGTAGGCTTTATTTGTGGACAAGTTGTCCTGACCTTTTTGGGTCTTGTCTGGACACACAGAGCAGGCCCAAGACCTGCCTTTTTGTGCCATCTCCCACTGCCATAACTGCACGATGTGGAAAGAGATACCAAAATCCAGACACAACAAAGCATCCTCTTTTGCATGTACTGAGGTTGTAAATGAGTCTTATCTTAGACATGACCCTTTTCCTTCCTCTTTTGCCTATCCCTTTTTCCTGTATGTATAATTTATAAATAATTAGCATATCTTATTTACTGTACAAAGAGAAAAATTGCTGTGTGTTTTTCCTAGCTATGGAAAAGTATTTCTAGAGGGTGAAAAAATAGCTTTTGGAAATTTCAGCTACTGCTTTTGGAATAGTGGGAATTTGTTACTCAACTCAGTAACAATCTTGGCCCAAACCAAGCAGCTGTGTGGGCAGACAGTGGGCACCTTTCCTAATGGGTCTTCCATGGACACCTTTGCTCACATCTGAGCCAGCCTGAACTCAGCATACCTTTCCATAAGACAGAAGCCATTGAGACCCAGCCAGGGGATTTTACTAGTATGAGATATTGCATAGCTCCCAAGGGGAGGGAGGAGAGAGAGAAAGCGGAGCCCAACAATAAATAGCTCTTTGTACCAGTCCCCACCCCTAGCCCCAAACCATTGAGATCATAGTGAGCAGCCCATATTCAGTGGAAGGCAGCTGCTGCCCAGTAGCTTGGCAGATAATGACCAGATGTAAACTTGTCTTTCCGCAGTGTGTGGCTGTGACCTGGCCCAGGGGGGCTTCTTCATAAAGAACAGAGAATATCTCTGCACCCTGGACTACCAGCGGATGTACGGGACACGCTGCCATGGCTGTGGGGAGTTCGTGGAGGGCGAGGTGGTGACTGCCCTGGGCAAGACGTACCACCCCAACTGCTTTGCTTGTACGATCTGCAAGTAAGTGACCGTCTTCCCCAAGCCTATAGCTTCCTTCAACAGGGAAACACTGGCTTCAGCAGTGAAAACTTGGTCTCGAGTAGTACTTATTCTTAAAATATCCCTTTTCTGTTTTGCCCCTTCCTGCTGAATTTTCAGTCCTAGCCCAAATGTAGGTTAGTTAGGAAACTGTATACATGATGTCCTGTACGGAGGGACATGACTGACCCTAAGGGACTTAAAACCAAGTCTGCAGGCAGCTCAGGGCCTCAGAACATTTTGAGTAATGAAGTCATTGGTGGAGGATTGGACACCTGCTTGAAAGACAAAGCTTATTTGGAAGTGTAAGTGCTTATGTATGTGGCATGTGGATTGAAAATCATCTCTTTTTTCTGTATCATAGGAGTTGGCAAATGATGGCCCACAGATCAAAGTAGGCCCAATCCTTGTTTCTGTGATAAAGTTTTACTGGCATGCAGCATCCCCGTTTGTTTGAATGCTATCGAGGGCTGCTATGGGAGCGCTATAGTGGCAGAGTTGAGAAGTAGTGATGGGGTCCTTATCATTCACGAAGCCTGAGAAGATATTTGTAATTTGGTCTTTTAGGGGAAAATTTGCCAAACCCTGCTATTTAGGAGTCTGTCATCTGCCAAGGTTGAATCTTAGCTGCATAAATGAGCTTGATTAAAATGATCAGTCTAAGAGAAGAAAACTATGTGAAGTGTAAGTGGGAAACTGTGGTATTGTGTCTGGGTGCTACACATTATAAGACTGAGATGGACTTGATGCCTCTAACTGGAGATTGGCCCACAAGGATCAGCTCCGTAGCTGGTCAGTTTCAGTCACAGTCTCGTGCCCTGTGCGCTGGGGCTCCATCCTCCTATGCCTGAGTGCAGAACTACCCTTCAGAAGGAGATGTTTTGTTTTGCAGTGTTTCGTGTTTCTAAGCCAGATAGATGCAAATGCTGGAAGGGTAGATTTAATTTTGGACAGTTAGTAGTAACATTGATAGATAAGTCAGAAGTCAGATGCAATATTCTTAATAAAATTACTTTTTTTATTAGTACATGTTTGCAGTACATAATGTCTAAATTCCTGTGTGCAGCCGGTGCATGTACATAACACATCTTCATTCTTTTATTCATTCCCCCTTCCTTCCCTTCCTCCACTCTCCTTTTATGTCTTGATCCCCTACTCCTTTGTGAAAGATCTTATCTTCCTACTTCCTATTATCTACCTTTTATTTTGCTCTTATTTATACTGTGGGTTTCTCTTATAAGAGAAACTATGCAATATTTAAGCTTTTCTGTCTGATTTATTTCACTTAACATTATGGACTCAAAGTGCACCCATTTTCTTACAAATGACTCAAGCTTATCTTTCTTTGTGACAGAGTAGTACTCTGTTGTTTTTAATAAGGATTAGCTCATTTCTGAATCACTGTTTTTAAAATCATAATTTAAAAATTCGAGACTCACAAGCAGAATATTTTTCTTGTTTAGTCAAAGTAAAGATCCACCCTAGCTTCTCCCTTTTCAGGGTGTGACATGTAGCTGCCTTGAAGACCCAAATCTGGCCCCACTTCCTGGGCTGAGTTGAAGCTTTTGTGAATGAGCTTTTCCAAGCCAGAAGCCTCTGCTGTTAAAAAAAAAAAAAAAAGGAGGAGGGGGTGCTATGGACTAAGTAGGAGTGATCCCCAAGTCCGGCTGCTCGCTGGAACCTCCTGGGTCTGGTGAGCTTGCAGTCCCTTTAAAAATATCCAAAGCCCATCCCAATCTGCTAGTTTCTGGAGGGTTCCCAACTATGATGTTGTGCAGCCCAGTTAGAAGACCCTGGTCCAGGTAGACTCTGAGAGCCATCTGTTCCCGAGCCCAAGAGATTGTTGTTTTAAAGTCAGAGTAACGATGGGCAAATGTAGTAACTAGAGCCTACCTCTGGACGTTTGAGCCAGCAGAGGTGCTCAGGATTGCTACAGATTGAGTATCAGTTATTTGAAATGCTTGAGAGCAGAAGTGTCTTAGATTTCATATTTTTCCAGGTTTGGGGGATATTTGCATATACACAATGAGGTATCCTGGGGAGAGGACCCAAGTCTAAATACGAAATTAATTTTCTCATATACAGTATATCTTATAGACTGAAGGTAATGTTATATAGTATTTTTAGTGCACCTGCATTTTGCCTGTGACCCATCACATGAGGTCAGGTGTGGAATTTTCCACAAGAGCAGTACATTAGCATTCAAAACATTTCAGAATTTGGAGTATTTTGGATGTTTGGATAAAGATTGCTCAGCCTGTACTACACAGTGGCAGCTACTGCTTCCAAATGATGATAACTGGATCTGAATTGGGGCCTTCTTTATGGTTTACTAATTGCATTCACATAGAATTTAATTTAGCCCTCTTAGCAATTCTGTGAAGTCAGTCTGGAATTAATAACCCTATTCATGAGAGTCTCAGAGTATAAGACTCATGCAGGTTAACCTTGGAAGGCTGAGATTTGAACTCAGGTTTTCTGACTCTAAATTCAGTTTTTGTATCACAAAATTCATGCATAGAGAAAGCAGACCTGTGTGGGCAGAGGACATAAGGCAGAAGGGAAAATCTGAGAAGTGTCATTATAAAGCAACAAAACTCCAGGTTCAGAAGGCCCGGCCCCATGTTGAGCACTGGACTCTGGCCTATGCCATGGGGGGCTTCGTGTAGGATTCGGGTCTAAGCATGGATCAGAAGCAGGTCCTGAATTCAGGTGAGGTAAGCAAGGCAGCTGGGATGCAGCGTGTAAGGGGGTGCTCATTGTCATGTCATGCAGGTGCCAGTCCGCTCTGCAGAGTGAGTGCAGGTATGAGTGGTACCCACATGCCCCACTGGCCTCACCCAGGCCTTGGGCTGGTCAGGGGCAAAACAGCCCGTGCTTGCTGTGAAGGGCTCTAAACTCTCACACCCTCCTTACAGAATGGCTCAGAGGGTTGCTGAGGTTTAACTAATGATCATGAAAATGACTGGACCACTGCCATCACCAGAAAGTGGTTGACGTTGATTATTAAAGACAGGGCAGGTTCTGAGTTGGAAAACGCCATCTGTACCTGCTTGGGGCTGTCTCTTTACTGCTCTGTCCAGGAAAATCACTTACCCTCTCTGAGTCTTACCTAGAACACCACTTCTCCTTAGAACTTCTAATATTTGGAGGTACAGTGGTACCTCCATTCATGAACTTAATTCTTTCTGTGATTCTGGTCCCAAACTGAATTGAACAAGAACCGAATCAGATAATTCAGTGATGTCTGACTTGTGCATTTCACATTTCCTAACTGACTGCATCAGACACTTGAAAACTCACGTTGATGAAGATTAATGGCAAAGGGGCCAGTTGCAGGTCAGTGGGCATGGAAACTGCCACATCTGTTAATGAATGACTTTGGTTTCTGTTTTGTTTTTTTGTTTTGTTTTGTTTTTTGGTACTGGGGATCGAACTCGGGACCTTGCGCTTGCATGGCAGGCACTGGAACCACTGAGCTAAATCCCCAGCTCATGACTGGTTTCTAAAGGCTGTCTGCCTGGTGACCTGAGAGGAGAACCTGTTAACATACATGCAGGCTGTAATATTTTTGTAAAATGTGCTGCTGTTGATAAATTTCCAGGGTCACAAGAAATTACCTTTCTGAAAAGAAGCTGCTACTAATTCTTAAGCAGATGTTTTTATCGCCTGTGCCATTCTTTTGAGCCTGTAAGGGACGTGTTCTCCAACTCTGTGCCGCATTCACATGACCAGAAAGGACAAAGTCTAGCTTGGAACAGTTATCGCAGGACTCTGGGCATGGTCCCAGGGAGCTGGAAAGGCTCATGCCTGGCCAGTAACCAGTGGGGCGCGGCCCTAAGCTTCAGTCGGAATTCATGGAATTTAAAACGTTTCTTTATGAAGATTTTCCATTTGGAAATGTACTGTTCTGCCTGCCCTGATAGGTGACTTGTTGGGACATCCCTGCACTAGTAAGTGGATGTAAATCATTCCATTTTACTGTCAGGTTGCTATAGAACCAGTGCATTCTTTTTCTTATAATGAGGCATGTTTGTTTGTCTGGACCAGAGCCAGCTGGGCATGGCTGCATTTCAGACATCTCAGTGGGTGCTCCTCCAAGAAATAAATTTGCACCAGAGGGCAGCAAGCAGGAGTAAAGAGAAGGAGTGAAACTGCTGGAATAACCTGGAGGGGGTGTCTTTCTGTCTCAGGCGCCCATTTCCACCCGGAGACCGAGTCACGTTCAATGGAAGAGACTGCCTCTGTCAGCTCTGTGCCCAGCCGATGTCTTCCAGCCCTAAAGAAGCCACCTGCTCCAGCAGTAAGTGCCCTATGATGCACCGACATGAGTGCTTTTGTAGTTCACAGGTAGCTCCCTCTGGGAGATCTCTGCCTTTTTGAGAAACCCTGTTAGCTAGAACCAAGATGGGTCCTATCTAGGGCGTGTTCCTTTGCAAAATGTGATGGCTGGTAAATCCCATGCAAGGAGAACCCATTGTGTCACAGAGACAGAGTTGGATATCATACTGTCCATCTTGACAGGGACAGAAAAATAACTGTAAGACTTTACATTAGAAATGACCTTCTGTAGTCATGGAGGTTGAGATATAAGAATGCTTGGTGAGCATGTGATTGGTAGTTTTCTGTGTTAAAATAGCTGTCTCTGCTTCCCCAAGGTGCAAGGTCGGTGATTTCTGCTAAGGCTTCAATAAATGCTTTGTTTAAATAATTCACCTGGAGGGAGTCTGGCATTTATTCACTTAACAATTTGCCGAGTACCTACAGTGTGTATTGTTTTTAGAAGTGGAGACAGACCCATGAGCAAATAAACCTCTTCCACCCTCAAGAAGCTTGCTTTCTAGTGAAAGCACACGGACAGATGCACACACAGAAATATCTAGTATGTGAAGAAAATTAAAGCAGGAGAAGGACCACATTTATGTGAGGCAATCGGAGGTCTCTGTCGGATGGTGACTCCTAAGGAGAGATTTGAAAACGTGGGGGCGATTTAGGCATACGTCAAGGATTTGCTGTCATTTAGGCCTTGGTGTCATGGGAACTGTGGGGACCCGAAGAGAACCAAGTCTCCTCCCCTCTCACCCCAAATCGTGGCCAGTTGCACTCTCCTTCTAATAAAGACATTGGAAATAACATCTTTTTTTTTTCTTTTTGGTACTGGGGATCAAACTCGGGTCCTTACACTTGCGCAGCAGGGGGCAAAACCACTGAGCTACATCCCCAGCCCCGGAAATAACATCTTGTAGATCATTTGCTAAGTTTTATAAGTCAGTGTATTCTGAACTCTGGGCACTAGGTTGGGAAGTTTGGCTTCATCTCTTTCCTTTAGGAGTTGGACCCAAGGTTGACCTTGGTTTCCGTGGAGTTTGCTTGTCCTTGGGAGCCCAGGAATAAATCCCTTTAGGTTCCGTGAGGCTTAATATATAAGAATGAGGTAACCCATTTCTGTTCCAGGAGAATTCTGCGCAATTGTAACAATGATTCCAAATCTTCCCATTAAAGTAGAACCCTTATACTTGTTAAAAATAAGAATGTTATGACCAAAGTATTTGCATAGAAAGTGGATTTGGATTTATATGACCTACTGATAAGTGACAGCAGCCTGAGTAGGACAACCACTGTGATCCTCGGTCCCTAGTCCTTTATAGTGTTTATCACCCCTCAAGCACAAGAGAAACAATTAGCCCCAGGTTGCTGGAAGGTGACTTGGGATAAGAATAGTCATCCCATTGTTTGGGAGGGCTCACTGTGAAAAAGTACATTGGCAAAATATTTGGAAGATTCTTCAGTCTAGTTAAGAAAAATAGGGTTTCCTGAGCCCTAGGATAAGATGACAACTGTGGCAGAGGCTCATGTCCATAAGACCTATAATAGGAATGACAGTGTCCCCAAATAGTTTGAAGGCCCTTAGTCCAGCTATCTGTGTTGCTAGGTGGACAGTGAGGCCCATGACTGTACTCAGGGTCATGTTATCCAATGATGACATAGACTCAGGTGCAGGTCTTTTGATCCCTGGCTTTTTGCTACTTTGTTTCATCTCCTCGTTGTTTGGCGTAGGAAACAGAAGCAAGTCATCTTAAAGGCTTCAAGAGCTCTCTGGCCACACAGTTGGGGAACTGTGTTTCCTTGTCATACCGCCACCAAAATGATTGTTCTAATAGTTATTTAAAATTTTTTAAGCCAACCACAGTAGTGCATGCCTGTAATCCCAGCACTTGGGAAGCAGAGATAGGAGGATTACCACAATTTCCAGGCCATGGTGGGCTACATAGTGAGCTCAAGGCCAGCCTGAACTGCATAGTGAGACCTTGTCCAAAAAACTAAAAAAAAAAAAATTGGCCTCATCTATATTTTCTATGTTTATACAACATACATATACACATAAAAAATGAACACTGTAAGTGAAAAATTTAATCAAATTTAAGTCCATTGCATTTTAATAAATTTAACAATTACTGCTTATGTGCAAGTTGTTAGGCCAAATCATATTTTCTCTTTGCTTCCAATAGATGAGAGCTCATTTCTATGCAACTGATTTGGTCAGAACATTTTATTTTTAAGAAGTGTTTATCTATTTAGACAAGTTTTCAAAGCCATTTATAGGGTGTGTGGGTGTCTATGAAAAAGGGCGCATATGCAAAATACCCAAACTAGACAGGGACACAAATACTAGAGCAATAGGAATTTTCAGCAAGGTGCTGAAATTTCATTGGAACATAATTAGAAAACATTTGGTTGTTATTTGTAGTTCTCCAAGAATTGCCCAATACTTCAAAACTACCCTGGTATGTCTTCAGTTCTGGTTGTTTGTTTTGTTTTTGTTTTTAACTTTCTCAGCTTGGCAAGAGGCTTCCTAAATAGAAGCAGAAAATGACCTTTTTTATGGGTGTATGTGAAATTTCTCCTTAATAATGTTCACAGAGTCCTAGAAATATATCCGAGTCCAAGGTCCTATTTTCCCTTTAAAATACTTTCTTCAGAAATGAGTTTGCTCTTCTGAACCATAACTTTATCTCATATTCTGTGGCTAGTTTCTGAATGAGAGGTCACTGAATAGGAGGTGAAGACCACATGAAAGGGAGAGAAGCAGGGGCGAAACGAGTGGAAACAGAAGCTAAGTCCAGGATATGATGAAAGTACGCACAAAATACTTTCCTTTTGAGCTGACCAAATGAAGGTGTAGTGTTCTGCTTCCCCTGTTCGGTGGCTACTGTGTCTGCATTGCCCTAATGCAGGAGACCTCTGCTCCACACCTCCTCCTTCCCTACCAAAGTTTTTCTGATCTGTACCTCTATTTTCTTCATGAACGTGCACATGGTACTCAATGTTGTACCAGGCTCTCTTCACGTTAGTAACTGGTTTACCTTGGGCATATTTTAAATTCCCATAACAACCCTGTAGGTTGGTATTAAGACTGTTCCCTTTTCAGATGAAGAAACATAGAGATGAAGTAATTTGCTCAGGGTCACACAGGCCCACACACAGGGGCTCCAGAGGCCGTGGCCCTCTCCCGACATAGTTATTTTACCACGTGTGCTGCACCTTGCAGCAGTGACCTGTCTTGTCTGCAGATGACCTGAGAGTCCTTATTCAAGACCGTGCTTCTGGTATATGCCACCGTTGCCTCCCTGTTATATCAGAGTTTGTTGAATGGAAACCCTCAGCAAGTTATTCCTAGAAGCACTACTTCAATAAAAGATCACTGCCCCCAAATTAGTTAAAATGATTGTTGCATCCAGTCCAATGCAGTTTCAGTTCAGTGAGTGATCAACATAACCTCAAATGGAGATCGTAGCAGGCCGTGCCTCCTAGAGTTATAACGAACATTAGCTTATGCTTTACGAGCTGATTCACGCTTTTTAAAAATATCATAGACAAGACATCATTCTCTTCCGTTGTTCTCGGTACAAGTCTCCAAAGTGTAATTCCACCCCATTCTTCATGTATTTACCAGGACCTGAGGGACTGGATTCCCATGGGCTATGGAGTGGTGCGGGGGGGGGTGTGTGTGTGCGCGCGCGCGCAACCTCGTGCGTAGGGACTTGGGTTCAGATTGTGGTTTTCTCCACAGCTCCCGTCTATTTCGGGCACCTGAGCAGGAGTGGGCTGCTGTCTACCGTCATCCTTCCCATTTCAAAGGGTGTCTGACTAGTGTCTGATTGCGTGTGGGTTCAGCAGATTGGCATGATGCGCACCCCCACACACATACCCAAACCTGTCTCTCTCTCCCTCCTCTATGCAGACCTCTATATATAGCATCGTCATTATTTTCACTCCCATTGGAACTCCCACAGGTATCAGGGCAAATGCTGTAGTGGGACTGAATTTAAATCATTCCAGATAAAGAGTCATGTGCATATTTTCAAAGGGGAGGAAGACATTTTCAATTATTTTACTTTTCTGTTTGGTGCCATAGCTTTTCATTGTCGCAAGATCATTTTCATTTATCTCCATGTTCTCTCTCAAAACATCATTTGCAAGTTGAGTGGGAATTGTCTGCCGAGGCACCTAACAGTGGGTGGAATGGTAAAGCTCATACCTGGGCCAGATCCTGGCTCTTCCACTTCCTGTCACTGTCTACCTCTCCGTCTTCCGTTGTCTCATCTGTTAAATAAGATAGTAGTAATAAGTACCTACCTTGTAGGATTGGATTACATGAGTAAATATATCAAAGTGCTGGTTACTTATAATTTCTAACGATACTGTCACTATTCAGGCATTGATTTCTGGGTTTTTGTGGAGGACAGCCCCCATTTCTTGTGGAACTTCCATTTTCATCTGCTGTTCATGACAGCTACATTTGTCCACTCATCTGATATTTTCTACCAGTATAAAAACCAAGAAAGGCCAGAACACAGCCCCACATATAGCCCATAGTTTATTGCAGTTTGACCCATGGCAATGTATTTTATGGCTGGATCCCAAAAAATGTCTGCCCCGCCTGCATCAGACGCATTCTTGCTGTAGGGCAAAATAGCAGAGGGGCTTGGCAGGGCCTGCTGAAGAATGTGGGTTCTCAGAGGTTACTGGCTGGTTCTCATCCCTGCTCTTCCACTTTCAGGGTGTGTGGCCTGGAGAACCCAGTCTGTCTACATCCCCATTTCCTTGCCTATAAAATGGGAAACAGTGATCATTTCTTTGTCATTGAGTTGTTGTGGAGAGCAGTGTAAGTGAAGTGCTTCAAAGATCCAGACCGTGAGCACATAGAAGTTTGAGCCATAACTCTTTAAAGCAGTTGTGGGACTAGAACCAGATATATTCAGAATCAGAAAGGAAAGACAGACATGGACACAGCATAGTGGATAAGAACGTTGGTTATATTTCACAGTGCCTGAATTTGGACACTGTCCTACCTCTCTCTCCCCAGCCCCATAGCTTCGGGCAGGTGATCTGATGTCTCAGAACCTCTGCGTCTTCGTCTGCAGCCTGGAAAATAGCTGCTTCACAGCACTGTTTCTGAGGAGCGAACAAGGTGCTGCTCAGAAGAGCAGCCTGAGGAGAAAGGGGGCTTCCAGACACAGTGCAGGAGACCCCAGTTAGAACAAAGGCTTTAGTGTTCTGAGAAGTGAACTTGGCTTCTTCATTCTGGACCCTGAGACGTGAACTTGAAAGGACAGAGTGACAGGGCCAAGTCTAGGGAGGCCTGAGGAGTTTGGCAGGTGTAGCTCCTGAGAATGGTTTTTAATCCAGAGCATGACCAGATTAAAAGAGAAAAACACTCTAGAAAGATGAAGGTGGTGATGGGGATAGTGGAGTGCAAAATCCGTGGTCTGAGATCAGGTCCCAGGAGACACTGGTGTGCGTGGTCCCAAGAAATGTTTGTGAGAAGTGATGGTTAGGGCGAATGAAAGGACTATGTTAAAGAAAGATGTAAGAGTCTGTCCATCCAACAGACAGCGCTACCTACTGAATTCCAGGCACTGCTCTACACACAGATAGATTCTTTAGGATACAGTTAACATGTTACATTATTTTGATACATTTATCACAACTGAGAGATACAATGAAGAAACCATAGATGAGCCAGGTTTAGTGGGGCAGCCCTGTAATTCCAAAGCTCTGAGAAGCTGAGTCAGGAGGGTCAGGAGTTTGAGTCCAGCTTTGGCAGTATAGCAGGACCATCTCAAAATAAAAAAGGGCTGGGACTATAGCTCAGTGTGAAGGCCTCAGGTTCAATCCCCTAATACAAGAAAAGGAAGAGAGGGAGGGAGGGAGGGTGGGAGGGAGGGGAAGAGGAAGAAAGGAAGAAAGAGAAAGAGAGACACACCAACCAACCATGGGTGTATAAACTGACATGTAATACTGCACCTTGATTTTGTGTGTGTGCCCACCTCCGCGCCCAAGATAATGAACTCACTGAATGCAAGGATCCTGTTATCCTCCTTGTGCTAGGATCAGCACATAAAATCCTAGATAAATATGCTGGACATGAACCCAGAACTTTCTCTGTCTTGAAATTAATCCTCTTCTGGTTTTCTAAATATTTTTTTTGCTTAAATTCTTCTATTGGTACATTGTAGGCATACAGTACATTTACATTTATCACTAGGTGCTTGTACCTGGACATGATGTATCTTGGTTCTTATTTTTTCCCCATTCCCTGTCCTCCCTTCACCCCTCCACCCTTCCCTATTTACATAGATTTTGTTTCCATTTTTTTCTTTTCTCATAGTTTTTCCTTTCCCTTCTTCCCTTTACCCTTCTCCTCCCACTTCCCCTATGCCTTTGGACCTTTTCTTCCTATTTCAAATTATCAATTATTCATTTTAATCATTTCAATCCTTATTTACACTTTCAGTTTCTCACACTAGAGAAACTATTCGGTATTTACACATGTGTGTCCTATTTATTTCACTTAAGAGTATGGCCTCGATATGCATCCATTTGGCTATTAATGACTCTAGTTTTTTGTTCTTTATGGCTGAGTAATACTCCATTTTATAAAAGAAAACCCCACACCTTCTTTATCCAGTTTCCAGTTGATGGGCACTTGGGCTGTTTCCCAGCTTTTGCTATTACAAACTGTGCCACAGTAAACATGGGTGCACATATATCACTGTTATATGATTCTTTTAATTCTTTGAGGAAGATCCCCAGCAGGGGGATAGCTGGGTCAAATGGAACGTCCGGTCCTAGTTCTTTGAGATATCTCCATACTGATTTCCACAGTGGTTGCACCAGTCTGCACTCCCACCGACAATGGAGAAGGGTTCCTTTCTCCCCACACCCCCACCAGCATTTCTTACTGGTTGATTTCTTGATAGCAGCCATTCTTTCTGGAGTGAGGTGGAATCTCAGTGTTGTTTTCATCTGCATCTCTAGAATGACCCCAGTGGTGTTGAACATTTTTTCATATATTTATTTGCTGCTTTTACTTCTTTGTCTGAGAAATGTCTGTTCATTTCAGATGCCCATTTTTGAATTGGGTCTTTGAATTTGGGGGGGTCTGATTTTTTTAAGTTCTTTATAGATTCTAGATAGTAGCCCTTTGTCTGAGGTACAGATGCTAAAAATTTTTTCCCACATTGTATGTTGTCTCTTAGCTTTGTTGGTGGTTTCTCTTGCAGTGCAGAAGCATTTTAATAAGATGAGATCCCAGTTGTTGATTCTTTGTGTTAGTTCCTGTGCTACTGAGGTTTTGTTCATAAAGTCTTTTCCTATGCCAATGTCTTCAAGATTTCTACCTAACTTATCTTCCAGCAAGTTTAGTGTTTCTGTCTTAATATTTAGATCTTTAATCCACTTAGATCTTAGTTTAGTGCATGGAGATAGATATGGGTCCAGTTTTAATCTCTGACGGTTGAAATCCAGTTTTTCCAACACCATTTAGTAAATAGGCTATCTTTCCTCCAATGAAGGTGGTTGGCTTCTTTGTCAATGATGAGGTGGCTGAGTATGTCTGAAGTTGTTTCTGCATCTTCTAATCTATTCCACTGGTACTCGGGTCTGTTTCTTTGCCAGTACCATGCTGTTTTATCACAGTAGCTTTATAGTATAGTTTCAAGTTGGGTATTGTGATACCCCCAGCCATGTCTCTGTTGCCCAGAATTGCTTTTGCTATTCTAGGTCTCTTCTGGTTCCAAATGAATTTTTGGATTGTTTTCTCTAGCTCTGTGAAGTATATTGTTGGAATTTTAATCAGCATTGCATTAAATCTATATAGCAGTCTTGGAAGTATGGCCATTTTCACTATATTGGTTCCTCCTACCCAGGAACAAGGGATGCCTTTCTATTTTCTTGTATCCTTTTCGATCTCTTTTTTCAGAGTGTTGTAGTTTTCAGTGTAGAGGTCTTTTGCTTCCTTCGTTAGATTGATTCCTAGATATTTCATTTTTTTGGATGCTATTGTCAAAGGAATTGTTTCCCTAATTTAATATTTTATTTTTATTGGTACATATTTGCAGTACATGATGATTACATTTCTCATGGGAAGTAGGTACAAATATATGACATAACTTAATTCTTTTCTTTTTGTCCCTTTCCCTCCCCCCCTCCTTGGCTCTTTTCTTTTGCAAAAGATCTATCTCCCTGTACCCTCTTAGTGTAGCTTTTGCCTTGCTGTTTAATTATTTATGCTTTGGGTTTATCACATACGAGAAACCATGTGATATCTGAGCTTTTGTGTCTGATTTATTTCGCATAACATTATGGTGTCCAGCCTTCTCTTTTTAAATGGTTGGTTTTAAGTGTTTGTTGTAAAACAATATAAACAGTGCAGAAAGTACAAAGAAGATGATAAAAAGCCCCTGAAGTTTCATTACTGAGAGATCATCTCCAGGAGCATTTTGGTGAACATTCTTCTGGATATTTCTCTCAGTGCTATAGTCATGTGTAATTACAGACATGTGTGAAATTTTCCATAGCGTTTTGTTCATGTGTCTTCTTCCTCAAAAAAGCACTTATTCTTCCAGGTCTTAAAAAGCTGAAAGCTCTGAAGTCCCCGGGGCACCTTGGCAGCAGAGGGCTTGTGCCCTGGCCGGGCTGTGACTTGCATTTTTTTTTACTGCAATTATTATTGCCATATAGCCCTGTTATTTCACGGTACATTTATCTCTCCCACTAGACTATCTACTACTTAATGGCAAGACTTGAAATTGGTTT
Source organism: Heterocephalus glaber (assembly GCF_053883595.1). NCBI lineage: Eukaryota > Metazoa > Chordata > Mammalia > Rodentia > Bathyergidae > Heterocephalus > Heterocephalus glaber. Next base: position 69,680,462 of record NW_028258320.1, read on the forward strand.
TGGTTCTTATAAATAGCACTGTACACATACTAAACACACCAGTGTTGATTTTGTGAGCACAGTGATGTCTGTGTACAGGAGAGCTTTCATGAGAATAAATCTTAGCTTCCAAGGGCCCGGTGGTGGGGTCTGAAACTACTGCTTGAGTGAAGATGCCTTTGTGGTTAAGTACAGGTACAGTCAGGGGCATGAGGAATAAAGTGTATTGCCATGAAAACTCACTTTGATTTTCTCATCTTGCAAGCATTCTTCTTTAATGAAAAGTAAAAGAGTTAGTGATTGCTTCAGATAAATTTTTGACCACAGAATCACAAGTTTTGGAGAAAACTTGTTCAGTGGAGTATGTCTTCTCGTCCTGAGTGTCACAGTAGAGAGCAGGCACACCTCCTAAGCCTTTGGCTTGAAGGACAGGGGCATGGCCTAGGGTGCCAGTTTGAGTGTCGGTCTTCTGGGTACAGGGTAGGCTATGGGGAGAGGGTTTGGAATTTATATAGTAGCCAGAGGTTCATTGCAGAGAGGCAAGGTATGTGACAAAGAGAAACATTAACATTAAACATTTTTCAGGCTGAAATCTTTAACAATTATGAGTCAGGCAAAGAGCCCTTAAGCTCATTTAACTTGGGTTGCAAGAGAGGAAGGAAAGTTTCTGGTTTACAGGAAGTGGGTACAGCTGAAAGGTGAGTTAAAAAGTGCTTCAGTGGATGGAAAGTTAAATGGCATTTTGTTATTTTGTTTTCACTTCAATAGATACATGTCTTACGTAATAAGGCCCACGCCTTGTAACTTATCAGGAGAACTGGAATTCTAATGGCTGAACAGCGGTCATTTCCTCGTTTAATTTTTAAATAGAAGTAGAAATTTATCTGTTCAAAAAGGGTGCTAAGTGGAATATTCCTACAGGTTTTCTCTGAAAGGATATTGGAGAAATTACTGTTACTAGTTTTCCCTAGGTAAGGAGAAAGGGAACTAGGTGGCTGGGGACAGGGAAGGAAGCAAAGTGATTTTTTTACTCTGTGAAAAAAAAATTGTTTCACATGTATTTTTACCTGTATAAAACTAAAGTGTATTAAAAATAAAGTAACATTGATTTTATAAAAGAAAACAAAAGGCCTATTTCAGGCTGCAGTTTCCCTGGTTTGCCCTTGCAGTGACCTTCAGGCGGTGTATTGCCTGGTCACATGAGGAAAGTACTGAAACTGACATTCAATGCCTTCTGTTTTTCTTCCTGCCTTTGGGATATAGTAAATGAATCGATGTTTGCGAATGAGTCCCAAATCTGAGATGCTGACGTGGAACTCAAGTATGACTTCCTTTTTGGCAAGAGCCTATCTATCTATACTGGGAAACCACAGCCAGTTAAAGATTTATCATAAAACTTTTCGTCATGCTGAAGTTTACAACTAAATTAGGGAAATCGACTCAAGAGAAAGCCTTCTGGGCATAATTTTTTTTGGCAGTGAAGTTCACAGAGAGTGAAAGTAACCATTTAAAGTGGTCGTTTCAGTGGCCTTTAGTGCATTAGCAAAAGGCCACTTCTATCTAATCTCAAAACGTTCCCACCAGCATAGAAGAAAACTTTATGAGCATTCAGTAATTATTCCGCATTTCAGTCTTTCCCCAGCTGCCAACCACCAGTCTGGTTTCTGTCTGTATGGGTTTATCTGTTCTGGATACTTTATGCAAATGAAATCATGTAGCCTTTTGTGCCTGCTTCTTCTTTTAGGGTAATCTCTCCCCAGTTTTTCTAGGTCGTAGTGTTTATCGGTATTTCATTTCTTTTTGTGACTAATATTCCATCATATGGCTGTATCTCATTCTGTTTATCCATTTGTCTGTTAATGGACATTTGAGTCATTTCCATCTTTGGCCGTTGTGCACGCTGCTTCAGTGAACATGCATTACAAATATTTGTCTGGATAATTGTCTTTTGATTGCAATTCGGTGCAATTTTAAGAGAGCTTTGCTACAGACTATCCCAAATCTTGAAAGCAGTGGGTGCCAAGTAAATCGTTCTCCTTTCCTTTCCTTTCTTTCTCTTTTTTTTGGTTTGGTTTCGTTTGGTGGGGTTTTTTTGTTTTTTGTGTGTTTTTTTTGAGACAGGATCTCTTGTATTTCAGGCTGGTCTTGAACTCACTGTGTCCCCTAGGCTGGCCTCGAACTCACAGTGATCTTCTTGCCTCAGCCTCCTGAGTGCTGCGATTACAGATGTGCTCCACTACACCCAGCCGTGGCTGCCAGTTTTCCAAACCTGTCCCAGAAATTATTGTCCACTGGTGTTCACAGTGTGTCAGGCAATGGGCCAAGCATTGTTGAATGGCTTGAGGTGACTGCAAGTAGTGGACCTCATTCTGAGGTATCTATCTTGATCTCTCTCCCAAATTGTGGTCCTTCCTTTTCCTACCCATTTTCTTCCACTGTTGCTGATGTGAGCAGATGACTACACAGCCATTGCTCAACTTTCTGGTAGAAATGTGCCCCCAAATTTCCAAACTTGCCAGCAAAAAGGGGATCAGCTGAGGACATAGGTTTTGAGTTTCAGCCACATTACCTCTTTCTGCAGAAAGATGTGTAACCATTGTCTTTTGAGGGCTAACTCAGGAACCAAATAATGTTTGCAAGGCATGTCTGAGGGTTGTGAACTGTAAGCAGAAAAGAGAACTGCTCACGTGACACAAGGGACTACAAGTAGGGGCCATGTTTGTTGAGTAGTCACTTATACTGAAGTTATGACCTGAACTTTCCACCCATGCAGGTTAGAAATCAGTATCCTTGAGGTTGTCGTGTGATCATGGCCTTTCCTGAGAGCCTCCCATGATTAGGTGGTGCTTGGCTGTTTCTGCCGCTTCCCACCTTCCTCTTGTTATGTAGGTAACAGATTCAAGCATTATAGGGAAGGGAAAGGGGATGTTACCAAAATCCCTACAGTGGGTCCTGGTCTCCTGTGAGCCACTACAACACAAAGCTGATAAGAATAAAGACAAGAAATAAGACTTAGAGAAGAAGCTGGGTTTGGGGCCTGATCAGTGCTGCTCTGGGCCGCAAAGACAAGGGCACTGGGAGCTTACCACTATTTATTGGATTCATAGGGAATATCAGATGACTCACAGGGCAGTGATAATCCTATGCTGATGAGGATCCTATGTTGATGAGGATCTTTTGCTGATGAGGATCTTATGGTGATGATGAGCCTATGCTGATGAGGAGCTTATGCTGATGAGCTTATGTTGATTAGGACAGTGAGTTGAGCAAAATATTCTTACAACAGTAGGTGGGATGAGTTAAGCTGATAAGGAATTTGTCCTTCTCTTACTTGGTTCTCAAAGATCCAGGATCTTCAGCTGATGCCCTCTTGCCCTTGAGCATCACATCATCATGGGACTATTGAGGCCTCAGCCAGCCCTAATCATAATTTAATTGTGAAATGATTTTTCCCCAAAATTATGTAGAATGGCTCCCAACAAAGCATGATAGGATTGTGCTTTCTTTTAATGGTATTTGCGTCATCCAAAATAGTGGTGAGTAACCAGTTGGGACAGATGAAGAAGGAACCAGAAGGTAGTGATCTTTTGGTCCTGTCTTCTCCCACCTGGCCTGTTGGAACTGTGAGTTGGGAGTTTTGAAGTTGTTAGTGTATTTAGTAGGATGATGGTTTAGTCACTACACATAGCCCCTTCTTTTAGTTCTAGTTTTGAAAACATCCGTATGAAAATACATGATCTAGAGTTCCCATTGACAAGATGTTAAAACTAAAAGTTGGAGCAGGTGACAAAATAGTAATATTTATGCTAATATTCTTTTATTTCCTTTAAAACACTCTGTTACATTCCCAGGAAATACATCTGTGCGCTATTTTTATTTATTGCTTGAAGTAGTAGAAAGAGTGGCTCTTCAAGAGATTCATATGCAAGGCAGCAGACACCATCTCTAAGCAGATATTAAAATTCTTGGCTCTGAATAGTTTTTAATATGCCCCCAAAGTACATATTCTGCTTAATAAATGCCTACTCTCAAATGTGTAGCGTTTACTATGTTTCATGTACCCATATCATTCAGCCTGTTTCAAGCAGGCCTTGAGGAATTAAGCCTTCTTAGATAGATCAGAATCAATTATCAAGTATAGTCCCAAGGCATCCAAAGCCATCCTCCAATGGTAATTAGCAGAAAGTTTCAGACTCTTGATCCTATTGCTTTTGGAATTTGGGGCTGGAGTTCAGCCTTTCTTCTATTTCTTTGGTGATCACCATCATGGCTAGTAGCCCTTCCATGGAATTCCTACTTAATAAATTCTTAATCAATTAATTGAGAAGGAAGGACTCCTGGTCATGATTATAGGAAAAAAACACTAGTTAAAGGAGAGAGCTTCTTGACCTTTAAAATTCATGGTCTCCTCATAGGATTCTGTAGGAACTGGCTTAAGAGTGTTGATTAACAAGTTTGAAAGATATAAACGGTCTATATTTATAAAAACTATGACCAAAAGAAACATAGGCTATATTGCCAAATATTAAATGTTAAAGAGCTTAGAGGGTGGCGCCTGCCAGGTTGCTTCAACTGTCTATTAAAGGCTGGCAGTCTGTTGCTATTATGGCCCAGGAAAACTTGTTCGTTGCTTAGTTGTTTTCCAAAGACAACAAGAACCTCCACTTAAAATAGCATGTCAGAGGCTTCTCTGGTTTGTGATGTTTCCATCGTGGCCATCAAGGCAGCAAAGTGAGCAACTGACCTCAGTGGGGGCATGGGTGATATGGAAAGTCTAGTTCAAGGTTATGTATTCAGGCAACACACAAGACTTTCAGAATCGTTCTAGGTGACTTTTAGCACCAGAGATGTAAATTGTTTAGAGTGTTGAAACCCCCCTATGCCATAGAGTGGTAATACATTGTGCGTATATGAAAGTTCTGACTCCCCCAGACTTGTGTTTGTCTTCTAATCTTGTGTTGCTTTTTTGGGCTAATGGCAGCATAGAATTCAGAAGTTAAAATCCATAGTTTTTAAAAATAATTATTGAAAAGTGCTTAGTCTAACAAATTCAGTTTCACATTCTTTGTTGGACCCTATCCTTTACCCTTCCGTGTGTGTGTGTGTGTGTGTGTGTGTGTTGTGTGTGTGTATGTGTGCACACATATGTGCTGGAGATTGAAGACAGGGCCACGTACTCTTATCATTGAGCTACACCTCCAGCCTAGCATTTTATCCTTTGCTATGTTTACCCCCTACCATGGTATTGCCGTAACATGCTAAAAATGAAAATTGTGGACTCATTTCAGTGACTTGGTTTAAATGTGAAACATGAACCATGACTGGTCATAGGTGTCTAATTTGGGACCTGGCAGCGTTGAGTGGCCCAGATGGAGATGAAGGTCAACATTTAACAATACCTGCTTGCTGAACCAACATCCTTATCATTACTAATCATGGGGCCTTTTTGGTTAAGGAAAGGATTTCAAATACCCAAAACCTTTGAACTTCAAGTTCGTAGAGTATAGGCCAACTCTTATGTTTAAAAATATCCTAAGAAATGTCTGAACTTTTCAGAGCATGTGTCACAAGCTCAAGGGCCTGCAAAGGCCAGGCTGTGACCTAGATGCATGTGTTCAGTTCAAGCATGAGAGCAGGGGCAACTGACACCTAGACCCACTGAAGGGGTGGGAGGGACTCTGGCAAGCTGTGTACCTCCTAACACTTAGAGGGCATGAGCCGGGTATTGATGCAGCAGGCAGCAAGCATTGAACGCATGGTTGGGAGGCAGCTTGTTAACCTGGATCCCATGTTCACGTCACTCTTTCGTGTCCTCTTTTGACATCATTTTATCTCACAAGATTGGGAAACTCATGTTGCATAGGAACATTTGAATGAGAAGATATTAAATGTAGGAGCTCAAATTAGCCAAACACTGGAACTTAGATTGAGTTCTTCCCAGGGATAAAGTATCTCTAGTCTGTTAAAAAGATATTTTTTAGGGTCTCCAAAGTCTTATTTCACTTTTTATTAATAGCAACCTAAATCTGAAATGGTTTGTTTTTATTTTTTATCTATATGAAGCCCATGAATTTATGTAGTAATTTTGTTTAGGACAAATAACTTAAAAATTTTTTTATTCTTACTGTAGAAAAGAATTCCCAGAAAGCTTGAATTTTGAGGAACATATCTGAACAATAGTTTCAATACTGAAACTGATTTTTTTTAATTCTAAATTTTAAAACTTTTACAGTAAAGGAAGAGCATGCTTTGAACTGTCTCAAAATCCCTGTGGATAGCAACATCTCAGTATCTCAGCAAGCACTGCTTAGATGAGCAGAGTTTTCCTCAAGATTTTTTTTTCTTTAGTTTTTTTGTTTTTGCTTTTTGTTTTTTGTGGGGGTTTTGGTACTGGGGATTGAACTCAAGACCTTGTGCTTCCAAGGCAGGCACAGTGCCACTGAGCTAAATCCCCAACCCCTTTTTTCTTTAGTTTTTGTTGGTTGGTTGGTTGGTGGGTCGGTGGGTCTTTTGTTTTGTTTTTGGTTTTGTTTTGTTTTTTGTTTCTCAGTATTGAACCCAGGGCCTCACACATGCAAGCACACACTCTACCACTGAGCTACAACTCTAACTCAACTTAGGCTTTTTGATTTGTATTCTTTTCATGATAATTCTTTATTGGTGGAGTCTTTACCTATGAGTGAACAGTTACTGTTCTCATTCCAAAGAGGGTGTTTTTGTTCATTTGCAGTTGTAAAAGGCGATAGCCAGAGAACCAAACCCGTGAGTGGAGGTTAAGTTCAGAGGCTGGCAGAGTAGGGCCTGGCTTCAATGGCATTGAGAACCAAAGACAAGCTGCACGATCAATCAGGTGCTCTTTGGCTGTGGGCATTGAGCAGAGCCTGGGCCTCCTCTGGGCCCTTTGTTTCCTGTGTATAAAATGAAGTACTTGCATCAAATGTTCTACAAAGTTTCCCTGGCTGTCTGTAAAATCTGTGGTCTGTAAAATGTGGACAATCCTCATTTGGCCAGGTGAGTGGGAGCCCTAGAATGGACTGAGATGACAAGGCCTGAGGTCACAAGACCTTTCAAATGTTCAAAACTGTGCACTTTGGGGTGTTCATACTATGAGGATGATTATGGATCTAAGGAGAAAACAAACTGGCTTCCCCAGAGACTGATGGTGGCCATTTGTGTTTTATTAAGAGAAAGATGAGATGTCAGCAGAGACACTGAGGGTGTATGCGTGTGTGTGCCTGAAACTCAGCTTAAGGATTATGCAGTTGTCCCTTTTATCCTTACAACAGCCTGGAAAGATAGGTATTGTTAACCTTCCCATTTTCAGATGAAGAAACGAAGGCTAAGGGTTGCCCAGCTTGCCCAGGGTCCCTGAGTCCAGTGTCAGAGCTGGAAATGACTTCAGGTCTCTTTGACTCTAAAGTCCTTAACTGTGTTGCTGACTTAACTTACAGAAAACTGGGAGGATGAAACAGTGAAGAGCCTCACTTTTCTCTACTTCCATTACCCCCCATCAGAGCTCTCATTCCCACCCTTAATGTATCTTAGTAGATTCCTTAGCTTCCTGAGCTCTTCCGGGTCCTTGAAGCCCAGTCCAGTGAAACTCTATTCTCAGGTCCATTTTGGAACCTCACCCTTTTCCTGGGTCAGGCTGGACCCAGGACAGGTGTTTTAACTCCAGTGTTGTTGTGCTTTTCTTTCTGCTAACACTGGGTGGAAACATTTGAGTACTTGACCAAGGTACGCAATTTCTAGATCATCTCCTGTAGCCCACCTGAGCAGGACTCAAATCCTGCTCTCTCCTGGTCTCCTCACATCCTCTTACTAATGAAGTCCCCACCTTTCTCAGGGAGTTTCATTCAGGATGCTTGGAGTGGGTTGTTCATAGGACACTCACTTATTCCCAGTGGGCCAAATGGTGGACGTCCATACCTCTCCACTTCTGTCTTCTCCTTTGTCTGCCCCCCAGGGGCAGCTCCAGTTAGCTTCCTGCCTTCAGAACTTTACAGGCTCCAGACTTTTTGTTCATGAATGCTTCCGAGCTTCAGGACACTCAAGCCAGTCTTTCCCCCAAAGCCAATGAACATCAAAAGCTCCGCTTGGATCCACACAGGAAGAGAGCAGAGAGACTGTCCCCTTTCTTTAGGACCCCCTGCTCCCTCCCACAGCAGAAGGAAGGAAACCCTATCACCCTGCTGTGTGGAAAGCTCCTTTTACCTCTTCCCTGTCCCTTTATGAATTTTTTATTTCAGGGGTAGGTAGGCAATAGAGGCAGATTCTACTATCTTTGATAAGTCCTACAAGGCTATTCCTGGCACCCATTTTTGGAAGATGGTGCACTTATCAGTACTATTTTCAGCCCTGATGCCTTAGCCAAAAATTTGGAGACATTAGGAAGAGTTTTGTCCCATGTTGTGGAAGCTTGGGTCCTAGATGGGTAGCTGCTCTAACTAGCAGTTCCTACCTTCAGGAGTCCTTTGGGACATGACTGAAGAAAGAAGACCTGGGAGAGGTGGAATGGGAATTTAGCTACCACACAGTTTTCTTTCCTATGGATCTGTATCCTCAGCCCTCCTTCCCACAAAGGCACCTTCACAGAGTAGGACATCTTTTTGGCCCTTCCATTTCATGAATGGAAAAAAACCCCAGGAAGACAGAAATCATTCTCCAGGAGAATACAGACATCCAAGTTGACAAGACCTTAAGTGCTGCCGAAGAGATGACATGCCTATTAGCTTAGGAACTCTGGTTTCCTCCCCAAAGCCATATGTCCTTCTCAACTTAAATATTTCTGCAGTCCAGATGTCCATGGTCCTCTGCCACAAGAATCAGATAGATTAAAGGAGGCAGGTAGGATGCCTATTGTTGAGGATATTTATTGATCGTGAGCAAAATGATATTATAAATATGGAATCAGGTGTGAATGTGGATATTAGTTTACCTTGGATATGAGTAGCCAAATTCCTTCTTTGCTCTGGCTCTTGGTACCAAGAGTAAAGGGCTTGGGACAAAGTGTTGGATTTTTTTGGTTTTCACATTAGGTCATTATTTCTCCTTGGTAGAACACTGGAAAGTTGCTAGTGTGTTTTATTTCCTTGATTCTTCTCCATATTCACCTATTTCTGACTTTGATGATAATTCCAGTGCCAATCACCAGCTTTCTATATTTATCAGCAGCTGCTTCAGTGATGTGGAAACAATTTTCTCAACAGCTGAAAAACATGAAGATGGAGAGTAGGACATTTTGTTCTGTCTAAAAGAGCTTAGTTGGAGTGAGCATGGAGAAATGAACATCTCAGCACAAATCTCTGGTCTTGGCTTCTTTCACATTCTCCCCAGCAAGGCAGCAGGCTCAGGGGAAGGTCCAGACTTTTTCCAGAGAGGAATGGGCGGTTGCATGCAATATACCAGAACACCTGAGGTCAGCTTTTGTTCTTTTGTGCCTGAAGGATTAGGACAAAGGAAGCTTAACCCCAGCCTCTGCTTCCAGCCAGCTGGCCCTAAGCGGTCAGCTTGGATGATCACTTCCCTAGAAAATGCTATGAAAATACCTTCCCTCCGTGAAGCACTGGGGAGGACACAGGATCTGAGTGTTACAGACACTACCTGTGGTTCGAAGGGCTCTTCAGACTGTTGGGCACTTTGATGGTGTGATTCTGAAGACTCACGGGCACCATGTGTACGGAGCCCTGCCGATTCCTAAAAAGTCCTCAGTGCAGAATGATCCTGGGGGCCATTGTTTGCAAATTGTGTCTGTGGTTCCTTCGTACCTCTGGGAGGTGCTTGTAAGAGGGCAAAGGTCAGAGTCAGGAAACCTGGGTTGGAGTCCTAGCTCTGCTCCTAGGCAAGGAAGGGGGACACTTACTCAAGGACTCAGCCGTACCCAGCCTTGCATTATGGAAAGGACAGCACCTTGCAGGGAAGGATCTCTTTTCTCTCTTAGAGCGACTTAACAAGCAGCTGTTGTTAGGGTTTCACAGATGACGAAGGAAAGTTCAGAGAGAGGGTGACTTGCCCAAGTCTTCACGACCCAAAAGCCCTTGTGCCCTAACCCTCTCACCGCAGCCACCCGTGTCCCTGGCCTCATTGCTCATGCAAGGAGAGACCTCAGACAACTCTGTCAGGCTCTCTTCATTCAACGGTCTTCATTTGCAGAACTGCAAAGCCATCTCTCAAGTTTATTTTCTGCTTTGAAAGGTTCTGGTGCACGGTAGCTTCCTTAATGTTTAAGTATTTGCTGCCACCTAGTGGGAGTTATCTAATGAGAAAGGAAGAAAAATTTCACTCTAACTTGGGTCAAAAACTATTTAATCAGGCAGGGCCGGGGATTTAGCTCAGTGGTTCCGCCACCTGGCTCGCCAGCGCAAGGAGTTTGATCCCCGGTACCAAAACAAAATAATAATAATAATAATAACAATCATGGAAGCAGCACAGCTATGAAGATTAAAAAAAGAAAAAGGTTAGTGGTCCCAGGGGTTCGGGAGAGGGGGTGCATAGACAGGTGCCCAAGTTGATTAAGGTGGTGAAACTTGCGCTGTATGATAGCACGGCATAGATGTCATTATAAACTCGTCCGTCATGGTGTCCAGCTTGTCTGGACCAAGCCTGAACCCCAGTGTAGAATGTGGCCTCCGGGTGATGATGTTACGTCAGGTTCTTTCATCAGTTATTTAAAATCTGCCGCTGTGGTGGGGGGGACAGAGGATGGGCTCATGGAAACTTTGCACCTTCTGCTCAGTTTTGCTGGGAGCCTAAACCTGCTCTAAGACTATTCTATTCGTTTTGTTTGGTTTTTGAGTTCCAGTGGGCTTTGACTGAGATAAATGAACAAAAATCCAGATTTTTTCCACCCGTCTTTTCGGAACCTTATAAAACTCAGTAGACTCTGGGTCGTATACATGTGCGTATACCATAACACATTCCAACAAAAATGGATCCCCACTGGAACATTTGCCGATAGCAGAAAGTCAATTTTCTCTGTCCCTAAATGTCTTCTAAATTTTGAGTTTCAAGTGTTCACTTCTCAGTGGAACTGGTCCTTTGTGGTTACGGACATTGGAATTTTCTCCAATTTTTAATAAACCAAAAATTACATTTTTAAAGTTTATTTTGTTTCAAAAAAGAAGGAAGCGGCTTTGCTTTCTTCAGGCACCTCTCCCCAACAACCACTGGCTGAAATACAGTAGCCTGTATCTTAACCCAGCCCCCCCGCCCCCGTCAGCTGTGGAGGGGCAGAGTCGAGGTGCAGCCTAGCTCCTTCTGACCTCATGAACTGTGACAACCTGTACACACTTAACTCTACCCCAAAGATGAGTTTTTAGATCAAGAAGAGTTCAGATTTTCTTTGGGAGTTTAAAAAAAATCTTTATGAATACAAAGAAGAACTACAGGCTCACCAAAGACCACGTTACGTTGACCAAAAAGCTCACTGACATCAGCTCCTATGAGGTCAATAGTTGTGCCTAACAAAGCTATTAGGAGAGAAGGTGATTCCACAGTAACAACTGTAAAGATACATAGAACACTTGAAAAAATATGCCAAATTGAAACAACATATCTTAAGTCTATACTGTCCTCCTATCTTCGAAATATATTTTAAATAAATATGGCCTTCCATTTTGATCTTCGTAGTAAAATGCTAGATGTGAGATTCCTTTATATTTTTGGCGAAATATCAGGCTACACACACACCTTAGTCTTTTTAAAAATGCTTAGTACTTTGTGACCGTCTAATATATACTTAGTTTGTAATGGGCTATACTTCAAGAAATTCTAATCAGGGCTGGGCATTTAGCTCAGTGGTTCTGTCACCTGCCTTGAAAGCGCAAGGACCCGAGTTTGATCCCCGGTACCAAAAAAAGAAAAAAAAAGAAATTCTAATCTGTGACATTAAGAACTTAGATTTTTAACTTTATACATACATAGTTACTCAGTACTTATTTTACATGCTCACGGTTAAAAAAATTCAAACAACACAAAATATGTGAACTGAAAAATGAAGGCCTCCTCCACAGAGGGAAGTTTCTTAAGAATTTCTTATGTTCCTATTCTAGGCATAGAAAACACACATACACTTTACTATTTTCTATGAATGAGCTTATGCCCCAAATCCTGTTCTACAGCTTGCTTTTCACACTTGATCTATTTTGGATATCTTTCCATGTCTGCACACAAACCCACCTCATTCTTTTTAACAGCACATAGTATCTCAACATTGACCACACTGTAATTGATTTAGCTAGTTGTCATTGATATCCATATGGTTATTTGCAGCTCCTATTGTTGCAGAAATGCTGCAAGAGGCTGGGGATTTAGCTCAGTGGTGTCACTGCCTGCCTCACAAGTGCAAGGTCCCAAATTCGATCCCCAGTACCAAAAAAAACCCCCAGAAATGCTGCAAGGAGCAAACACACACACACACACACACACACACACACACGAAATTTCTAGGTCTAAAAGGTAATGTTCACACCCACTGACCAAGATCATCAGAAACACACTTATAGTCAAAAGAAAAAGGCAGGCTTACTTAACTAGCTGCCACCAGGAGAAAAACCAGAAAACTGTGAGCTGGCTGTGGATGGGGTGTGGGGAAGAGTTTCAGGATTCTGCCTGTCTGGACACCTTCCGGGAGGCTCGGGGGAACAGGAGCAGAGATGAACTGAGTGGTGGTAAGAAGCAGGAACCGTGGATGCCGAGGCCTCTTCGGTTTCTGTGAATGAAAGTTGGGCTCAGAATGTCTTGGGTGAAGGAGGAGCAGTCATGGATGTGGTCAGAAGAGGGAGATGTTTAGTTACTTTGTGTTCTCACAGCCACTCAATGGCCTGGCATGCTCATTCCTTTTCTCCGTGAGCGTTGTGTATGTAGTTGACATTATGATCAACCTGCCGGGAGGGTTTGCTTTTGTTTTGGGGGGTTTTTTAAAGCAAAACATTTATTGGTACATTTCAGATAAACACAATAGCGTTCATCATAGGGAATTTGTACCTGTACACTATATATCTTGCTTCTTTTTATCCCATTCCCCACTCCCTTCAACCGCTTTTGCTTTCCTAGATTCATAGATTTTGAATGTTTTTAGACGATGCATTTGGTTTCCAAATAACTCGCACCCATATACATTCTTCTGGATTTAAAACAATACTCAGCTTCCCCTATACAATAATCAGAAAAATAAGGGCACTATAACAGCAAATATTGATAGGGCCACGTGCTGCACCACATCCATTATTTTATTGAACCCTCATCAGAGGCTCGAGATGGGTCTCAGTAACCTCTCTAGCTCCCTATGAGGAAGCCAAGGCTTAGAGAGGGCGAGTGACTTGCCTGAGTCACACAGTGAAAGGCGAGGGATGGAGCCAGGGGTGGGACCAGGCTCATTCCAGGGGCCACGCTCTTCACCAGGAAGAAATACTCTCTCCTCTCTCTGCTTTATGGGAACCTGCCAAGGACAATTTAAAGCTAAGGAACGAAGAGCTATTTAACTGATGACTAGAAATGTTTGAGAGTCTGCTTTAGGTTGATAAGCAAGTAGTGACCCGTTTAGAGCAATGAGATTTGCAGGCAGCAGTCCAGGAACTGCATACGTTGTGTTGAGCAGGCCATGCTCAGCTATTCCCACGTGTCCTCAATTAATAAAGGCCTATGAGCACTTCCTTAGAACCACAGCCAAGGCAGCTGAGCCCTGAGGGTGCTTAACCTGCACCAACTACCAGGTGAAGGACGTCTTTCCTGGTGGATCACTGGGGGTTCGAGCAGGTGCTGTACTGTTGAGGACAGGTGCTGGGAGATTTGCTGGGAAAGGTTCTGTGCAAAAAAGAAAATGCGGTGAAAGGGTGCTTAAGTACCAGGTGATGGGTGTGAGGGAGGGCTGCACTGCAGGGCTGGAGTTAGCGGAGGGAACCTGGTATAACTGCTGCCTGCCGCTCTCTTCCAGACTGTGCTGGCTGCGGAAGAGACATCAAGAATGGGCAGGCGCTGCTGGCACTGGACAAGCAGTGGCACTTGGGTTGCTTCAAATGCAAGTCCTGCGGCAAGGTCCTCACGGGCGAGTACATCAGCAAGTAAGACGGGCCAGGGCAGGGGTCCTTTCGGTGGGGATGGACGTCCTAGGTGCCCACCCCCACGCCTGCTAACGGACGTTCCCATCCCCAAGTACTTTTTGCTATAAAACTTTTTAAAAGAATTTTTATCCTACTTTTGCTATAATCTGGCTACTATACCCCTAATAAAATATTAATCATTGCCTAATTTAAAAATTAATAAAGCTCACATAATAGTACACCCTTTGCTGTAACCAATGAAGCATTTAATAATTTCCCTTTTGCTAGTTTCTCCCCTATGGGAGACTAGTAAACCTTTCTCCTCCCCAGGAGCAGCATATTTGCAGGACCCCCTGCTCCAAATATCCAAGGCCTGGGCGCTTAACCTTTTAAGAGCCTGCCAGGGAGAGGTTCGTGAGTGAGTTATGGAGTGCTCGGAATGATAGCTAGAGTTAAGCACCCTGGCCATGAAGGAGAATATCCTGTTCTACATCTTTTTATGCTTTGAAAAAATTTCCCCAAGCGCACAGAATCACCTCTTTTTAAAAATTAATGAATTTGATGTAAATATATAGAGGAAAAAAACCAAAAGTGGCTCGAGTTCCATAGCCTAGAAATCTAATCTCATGGTACTTCAGGCATCAAACTGAAACACCTGTGTTAGAAGAAAAACTAAATAGCTCCACAGGTGACTGGGAAGGCTACCAAAGAGAGACAAGAAAAGTGTGCGGCCTTTAAGCTCACATCAAAAGCTGGGCAGTAGCAGCCATCTTGGCTGTCGAAAGTGCTGCTTATTAAAACTTTTCCACATTATCACAGGTGGGAAATGGCATTTTGGGTTGTGCGCTGAAGTAAATGGAGGTCGCCAGCTGGAGAGGGTGCTGGGTCCTCAGAGCTAAGGAGGGCTGAAGAGACGGTGTGTGGAGGCTGCTGGGAGGCCCCTCAGGCCTGTGAGCCACGTCCAACAAGAGGGTATGGGAGAGAAGGCCTGGCTGGCCGGCTGAGGCAGATGAACACTGAGCTCACGTCTGAGCCCAGCTGGCCCCCCGAGAAAGGAACTCATGCTGGGTTTTCTGGTCGTACGTCCTGAGACCACCAAGGAGCCAGCATCGGTGACCATGGGGCGCCTTGGCTGTTCTGTGTGGCCTGGAAGACCCTGCTCGCTCTGGCTGTGCCCGTGGTCTGTGGTTTTGATTGTATCTGGACATGTCACCGGGTATTTGAATGCTCAGGAAAAGAGAAGCAAGTTCTACTCTCCGAGGAAAAGAGCTCAGAGTCATAGGGTTTTGGGTCTCCCCCATCCTCAGCTGCCTCTTCTCAGGAGCTGACTCTTGTCTTGCAGGGACGGCGCCCCATACTGTGAGAAGGACTACCAGCGGCTCTTCGGGGTGAAGTGTGAAGCCTGTCACCAGTTTATCACAGGGAAGGTGCTGGAGGTGAGTGAGTGAGGGAGTTCCACAAGCCACGGTCATTTTCCTCAGAGGCCCCCAGGAATGCACAAAAGGGGGTCTCTTTGTCCATCTGAGTCACCTATGGAAGAAGAAAAGAATTTGCGGATGGTCACAGGGACTTGTGTGCTGTACTCTCTTCAGAGGCAGTTGCTATCAAATGCTTGTGTGGAAATTGGAATGATGGAGAATTTAAAGGAAAAACAGTGACAAAGGCTATGTTGGGAATTAGGAGGACTATTTTTACGTTTAGAAGTTAGACGCGGGCGTTAGAGGCGTGTATGTGTGCATATGTCCATATGCGTGTACATGTGTGTGTGTAAGTGTACGTGTGTCGAAGTTACAGACCCGGGGAACAGAAGCTCAGAACCGGAGCTGAGAAAGGAAGAGGGGGTGAAAGGCAGAGGCATTTATATCCCCACCCTCTGAAACCACATCCTGTGTGACGCAGAGCACCCTGTATCTGGGTCTAAGTCGAGTCCGTACCCTTCAGGTGTGACTGCGGTCAGTCAGAGAGTCCTTGCCATCTCAGCAGCCCCCAGCGCCACCTGTCTCTGGCTCCTCTCACCAGGCTCTGGGGCCAGAGTTCGGAGGAGTCATTGCCCCACTTCTCACAGGCCTGTGGGGTGTCAACCAAGTCTGGAGGAAAAGCAAAGACGCCTGCCACACTCTGGGGTGGAGAATGTGTGCAGAGTAGGACTCTCGTGGGGCTGTAACATCATTCCTCAGGCACCAGGACATAAATCCACCTGGCCACATCCAGACTTCCGAGGAGAGTGTTTCAAGGACACAGGATACTTATATCCAGGGGGTCCCTAAGTTGTGTCTGGCCATTCTCTCCTGTGGGATTTCACAACAGAGGGCCGTGTAGCCTCCTAAATCCTGCTGTGGGCTCTTCCCATGAAACATAGGGGCCAGTGGTGCCCCAGTGCTGGCATCTAGTGTGTGTAATTGTATGTGGCGGATAAGGAAGTGACTGTGGCCAGATGCTGCTGCCACTTAGCCAGAAAAAGAAGATTCTGGAAGGGGGAGGAGCAACTGCAGAGGCTTGGTGACAAAGACACATTTAGCACATGCAAGAACAGAAAGTGGCCCGGCGGGAAGATGGTGTGAGAGGTGATGCTGGAAAAGTGGGGAGAGGCCTTCAGGCCACATCCCATGGGCTGGGCTTTGTCCTAAGAGGGGTGGGCAGCCATCCTGTCAAGGTAGTAGGAGTGTCATGGGATTAGATCAGGCTACTGTACAGAGACGGATGGGAGTGCTCCAACATGCAGGTCCACGTGTTCCCAGAAGCACTGTTCCCAACAGTGAAAGTAGGGAGCCACTCCAGTGCCCAGCAATGGATGCATGGAGAAATAAAATTCCACACAGTGGAATATTTGCAGAGATGCTTGTCACAATGTGGGCCAACCTTGAAAACATGCTAGGTGGAAAAGGCCAGGTGACAGGTTGGAGAGCAGCAACCATTACGCTTCCAGTGTTGTGGTCGGACTGCTCAGACTTCAAGCCAGCCACAGAGGCCACAAATTATATGATTGTTTATATAGATAAACCCATAGAAACAAAACAGTTGGATGGCTGCAAGTGGCTAGGGAGAAGGTGAAATGGAGAATGGTTAATGGATTCAGGGTTTCCTTCGGGGGGATAAAAAATACTTGGGAACCAGAGGAGAGAAGGGCATAGAGAATGTATTAAAGTGCCACACAGTGTTCGTTGTAGGCCATGTGATTTCTCACTTGAAGTTTGTTTAAGAAGCTGAGAAGGGATGAGGGTGGATGAGGAGCCTGCTGCACATCTTGTGGGGAGGAGGAGTTTGGAGACCAGTCCTGCCCCCTTAGTATGGTGACTAAGCCCCGCTGATTCACACATTGAGGTGTGACACCAGCTGGAGTCCCCGTGTTAGCTTGGCCTACACACACACACACACACACACACACAGTGAGGTGGCAGGAGTCCTTGTGGCCTCTGCGGTGAAGCTTAATTGGCAGTCCAATGATACTTCAAGGCTGGGTTCTGGCTCAGGGAGAAGCACATCCCCAGGGAAGCTATTGGAGAAGGGGATGTGACCCAGTGAAGGCCATTTTGAAGTCTGAGTGCTGATGTCACAGTGCTCAAAGTGTGCTGATTAGTGCTCCCTTGCCTGTCACCCAAATCTATCTTTCACTCCCCAAAAGCCCCAGAGAGCCCATCAAGGGGTGCCAGACTGAGGCCCAACAGAATTTCCCTTGGACTTCCCAAGTGTGGTCTGCATAGGACTGAAATAAACCTGTTGAGTTGGGAGCAGGAAATTTCATTTTAGAACAATAACAAAATACTAGAGCCGTTTCCCAGATGTTCAGCTGTAGGAAGAGAGCCAGGAAGATACTGAGCACAGCACCTGAATTGAGATTGCGGTGTTTGCAGAAGGTACAGATCAAAACAGCTGTCTCATTAGTCCACACATGGAAACGTGTTCCCCCAAAAGAATTGGGATGCAGAAGGGCTGGATGCATGTGTGTCTGTGTGCTGATCATCTTCAGATTTAGTTCAACAGTTGCAGGAAAAAATATCTAAAATAAAGCTGGATCCAAGAACATGCCATATTGAAGAAACATCTGCTTACTCTGTACGCAGAACTCTGTATTTCAGTGTTCACTGGGGCCACAGAGGCCTTTTCCCAAATTGGCTTCAGGTTTCAGGGAAGGCCACTTGTGGGGCTCAAGGCTTGGCAACTTTCCACGCAATGCTATCAAAGTTGGACCATCCGGGAGTAGTTTGCATGCACTCAGCCTCAGATTCTGGGTCCACCCAAGTGCCATCCCCCTTAGCTGGGTGTGTGATTTAGAACCATGTCCTGCGAGGTCAACACAAGATTTGTGACTATTGGTGAGTCAGCTGGGTTTGGTCACCAGGCATAAACAGAGCTGGTCTCCACACTGCTCTTGTTCTCTGGCCTGTTGTTGGTGAGCCATTCTGACTGTGGATTTGTTGTAAATCTGTGAACCTTTGTTGTGTCTTTTTCCACCCATAGAGATTATAAGCATATCTGCTATGTAATGGCAGTGGCTTAAAACAGCAGAAATTTGTCCTCTCTCCATTCCTGAATATAGTCATCCGAAGTCAAGGTGTCAGCAGGGCTGTGCAGCCTCTAGAGGGCTGGGGGAGGGGCCTCCCTGCCTCCTGCTTCTGGTGGCTCCTGCTGTTCCGTGGGCTGTGGTTATATCACTTCTGTCAGTCCTCTTGCCTTTCTCATAGAAGGACACATGTCATTGATTTAGGGCCCACCCCGATGACCCAGGATGACCTCATCTCAAGATTCTTAGCTTAATCACATCTGCAAGGACCCTTTTTCCAAATAATTTAGCCATCCAGAGATGTCTGTGGACACACCCTTTGGGGAAGAGGAGTTTACCATTCAGCCTCCTCCAGGAAACCAGGGACTCACCCAAGGATCAGCCTGTGGGGAGCCACAGCCCCTTTGGGGTTTAATTCAGTGCTCACCAAGCATCAGAGTCCTGTTAGCACCTTTCTGGATATGGTTTCGCACAAGGTCCCACCAGACACCTGAGGGGCCTCTGAGAAGGAGAAGCCACAGGGTGGTGATGAGAAGAGACGCTCCTCCTCCAGATGTGGCTGTGTCCAGGTGCAGCTGTATCCAGGCACTGCTGTGTCTCTGATTCCCAGATGCTTTGGGCAGGGCCTATAGCTGCATGGCCTGTGACTTCTAAGCTCCACGGCCTGTGACTTCTAAGCTTCACCCTGCTTTCATCTCTGTCATTCCTTAGTAGTTGTAAACCCCACACATCTGGGCAGCCTGTGGTGGGTTTGCGGGTGTCTGCAGATCACGTGGCCTAAGGAGAAGGGCCCCGGGTGACAGGGAACCATGGGCCTGCTCTTGGCTCTGGGACTTACCAGCTGGGGGACCTTTGGTGAGCCTCTCAACTTCTTTGAGGGTCAGTTTTCCTTTTCCTTAATTACAGGCCTTAGAAATACAGATGTAAACCCAAGGCTTGGGCTGCTTGGCTCCTAAAGTCTCCTTGGCTCTATGGATCAGAATTCTGTGGTTCTCTTGTCTTAGATCCAAGGGATCAGAGCCAACAGTCCTTTTCTGGAGGTGTTTTCTGGAAACTGCCATGTAAAGCTCAGCATACAGCATGCACTGAAATTATGGCTTTATCTGTCATCCCTTGCCTTCAGTTTTCTGTTCACCAGCAAGATTCTCTTTTTAGAGAGATCTTACTATAAAGGGCATGTCTTTAAAAGTTTATGCTAAATTGACCTATGAGTTCAGGAGGATTCTTTAGATGTGTACAATGTGTCTCCTAATTAAGAATCCAGAAGCAAGTTAGTGTGAGACACTGGAGTTCACTAATCGCCTCCTAACTTGCTCCCTCTTTTAAACTCCTCTGAAACAACTTTCCTAACCCCTTCTCCCCCTTCCCTTCCTCTACCTCCCCTCTGCTGTAGAAGCTACAAGAGACTTCAGATTAGGTCACAGATGTCAGTGGAAATGGAGAATTCCTGTGGTATAGATGTCCTTCCATCTCAGGTGGCCGGCCCTAGGAGATAGATCCCTACACTAGCAAACTTGCTTTCCTGAGTGCAGTGTTACTTGCCAGCTTCCTGAAGAAACAGCCACAGAATAGTTCTGTAAAGACAGCACAGAGGGAGCGAATATCAAACAGAAAACAAACTTTAAGAGTAAAAGGACAGGGTTTGTTTGGTGTCCCCTCCACCTGTAGAGTGACTGCTCCACCTGTAGACCGAGGGTGGCTTTATTGTTCCTCCCTCATGCTCTCTTGCACAATCCCCATCACCTCAGGGGCTCCGTGGTACACTATTCATTCCAGACAAATGCTCCCACCCATTACACCCCTTGCAGAGAGCAAGAGATGCTTTCTTGGCTGGTTGCTGGAGCCTTCTCCTGAGCCCTTCTGGGGAACCCAGTGCATGGGTCATGTCTGGATTCTCACGGGGGCGGGGGGCAGCCTTCTCTTGCTTGTGTTTCACAGGTTTTCTCTTTCTCATTTTCCTGTCACCACACCCAGCAATCAGCCAACGCCCCTGGGTGTGACTGGTCTTTCTGGAAGAGGTGGTGGCACCTGTCTTCCTGGGGTGGTGTTTACTCTGCCGCCTGTGCTTCCTGATGAGGAACACGTACTGGTGTCTGTCAAGGCCTGTGTTTCCTCCACGAGAGAAAGAGACCCTGAGGAGAACAGAGCAGTCCTCCAGACCCCTCCATGCCGTTCCATGCGTATAGCAGGGCCCGTCACTGCCTTTGTCTGTTAACGTGGATGGGATTTATACTTGCAGTTAGACCCGTCCCGCTGAATGCCTGGAGTGGAGGAAATGGAATCACAACAGGATTCAGTCAAATCCTTTTCCTTCATTCTCTGAGGGATTTAAAATAGGTGGCTTGGTTTTGTTTTGCTTTTTAACTGATTAAAACACTGCTTTTTCATAAAACCCAAGGACAAATGTTTATAGTATTCCTGGGAGACAAATTTGCATCATAAATTGGAGGTCCTTATCCCCTTTCTTCCTTTTAGCATAGGTATTTTAAGCATATTTTGGTATAGTAGGTATAACAGTGAGATGGTCTTGTTGTGCCTGGGCTAATTTATTAGCTGGTGAAAGAAATTGCTTATCCCATGGCATTTGCCTGACACAGTCTTTTTGTCACTGTTGAAGCTATAACTTGCCAAAGACAGGCTGAAATGGCAAGTCCTTTCTTTTGTATGCATATCCTACACATACAAGGCAAGAATCATAACCCACACCTGTGCAGAAAATGAATTGTATTCTTGTTCTTCTCACTATGCTCAGATAAATTGATGCTTTCTTCTACTTAATTATGGATCCAACTATTTTTGAGGATTGTGGAAAGGGAAAGAATTGAATTATCTTCATAGTGTTGATGAAGATGTTTTGTGCCCCAGTAGACAGTGAACCACCACAATATCCGAACTTTGTGTAGTATTTTCAACATTTACAAGTGATCTCATAAATATTTAGTTCTCACAGCGGGCCTGTGGAGTGGTCAAGGCCATTACAACTGCCTTCCATTTATAGATGAAGCCGCTGAGTGCTAGGATTTCTGGAGCTAATTAGTGACAGACTGAAATTGGAAAATAGGTCTCTTGATTCTCAGAAGATAGGACACACACACGCGCGCACACACACACACACACACACACACACACACACACACACAGCTGTGTGATCTAGCTGACGATAACCATTGTATAAAATAATCTGAGTGGGGCCGGGGATTTAGCTCAGTGTTTCCGCTGCCTGCCGCACAAGCGCAAGGACCTGAGTTTGATCCCCGGTATGAAAAAAAAGAAAAATCAGTTTTGGTATAAGTAGCTGAAGGACCTAGTGGAATGGAGAAGCCCTGTCTCATTAGTGTCTCATTAGCCCTATTATACCTATTTTGGGGACAATAAGTATTTGCTGCGTGGTTTACTTTTTACCAAGGTAAAGTGTCACTGCAGATCAGTGACTTTGCTTGTGACCGGCTGCATTCCTATGGAGGCAGACCTCATGTTGTCTTGGCTCCTTTATTCAGCTGTAAGCTCCACTAGTGTTACAGATAGATGACGCTGTCTTGGGATAGGAAGCACATTCTCTTCACAGAGACCTTTTCTAGTGCTCGTCACAGCTCTGTGGATAGTTGGGAAGCTCCTATGAAGCAGGACTCATAGACAGTGGTCACTTTTTCTCTTTCAAACTCTCGCTGGACGCTTTCAACTGGAGAAATGGCTCCATGTTTTGCTTTGTTTTTTGGAGCTGGAGGTCTCATTATGTTACCCAGTCTAGCTTCAAACTCCTGGAGTCAAGTAATCCTTCCACCTCAGCCTCCTAAATAGCTGGGACTACAGGTACCCGCCACTGTGCCTAGCTTGAAATGGTTTTGGTTTAAATGTGAATTAAGCAGAAGGTGGTGTTTCCATATTATGGAGCTGTGTAAAGGAATGAAATGCTAATTCATGATGCAACACGGATGACCTTCACCTATGCCAAGTGAAAGAAGCCAATCAGGAAAGATCATATGTCATACAATTCTATTTTTGTATGAAATATCTAGAATAGGCAAAATACCCAGAGACAGGAAGTAGACCAGTGGTTGCCAGGGCTTGGGGTGGGGGAGAAAAAGGGGAGGGACTGCTGATGGATATGGAGATTTTTGTTGTGGTTTTTTGGTTTGGGAGTAATAAAAATGTTCTAGAATTAGATGATGGTGATGGTTACACATCTCTCAATATATTAAAAACCACTGATTGTATACTTTAATAGGGTATTTTGTGATACACATTATCTCTTGCTCTCTCTACCCACATACACATATATGCATGTATACATGCACACACTGACCTAATACTATGCAGAGATATAGAGAGAGTAGGTATCCTGTCATTCTGTCTCCTTACCTACAAAATAATATTGATCATTGCCTCACAGGGCTGTGGGATTTGAAAAAAAAAGTCATGTAAGACTCCAGGTATACGTAGTAGCTGAGTTAGCTCTCTACTCTGTTTTCTCTTTTCTAGTCTCAGACAGTATAACTTATTGGGTATAAGAACAGTGAGTAAGGCACAAAATGAGAAGCTGAGTCAGAAAATGTCCTAATGCAAGAGTCTGTGCTCGGTTCTCTTCCTTTGTGGCAGTTAAATTTTCATTCTCTTGCCTGGTCACTGGTTGCTCCTGCACAGAACGGTGCCTTTGATCACAGAGTATGACTTGATTGATGTAAAATCTCCCCAGTACTGGAAAGTGACCCCAAGTTTAAATTCAACAAATGGTTTATGATGCAGTTATTTGCAAAGAATATCTTCTTGCTAATATTTTGTCCCTTCCATCATTAACAGATTGGGAATCAGCCCAGGCAGGCATAGTGCATTAACATGATAAATGATTTAAGGAATCATTTATGTACCCCCCAAAAGCTACCCAGTTTCTTTTCCATTAACAACAGAGGAAATGTGTTGTTAGGGTAACAGAAGACTGTTCACAAGCAGCAAAGATTTGGTATTTATGGAGAAATCACTCCATTTCCTGTCAGCACAAATGCAAGGGCTTCCTTATCCGGAAATGACAGTTTGAAAAGAATTTGTATTTATCTTGAGTTAAAAAGATGTTTTGTTTTTCAGTTTTATTTAACTTCAGAAAGTTGGCTCAAGTGAACTTTTTTTCCTTCCTTGTTTGTTTCTTTGATTTGAAATACACGATTTAATTTTACTGTTTGATTTTGCTCCAGGTTTAGAAAAATGTGTTAGCTTCTGCTCCAAATCAATAGTCAGACTTAAATACTCTTATTCAAATTTTTATATTCTTATATTTTAGACTTATTCTTATACAAATATTTTCCTTTACAGCCTAACATTATTGTGATTTAATTGTGAGGTAAAATGAATTTTGAGGCTGCACTAGGTTCCACTCTCTTTTGAAAGAGCATCCTCATTAATTTACTTGGATCTTCCCAGCTGGCCTGTGGTGGCTGGAGAGACAGAGAGAAGGGGCTGTCTACCTGCCCAGCCCCTGCCTGCCTCCTGGAGTCTGGGGTGGGCCCCTGCCAGGCATTCTAGCTACCTCTTTGGCCTCCAGCAATCCCCATGAGCTTCCAAATCCATGAAAACTCCTAGGAAAGGTGGCTTCTCAAGCTACCTCCACTCCGTCTCACTCTTGTACTTCGTCTACCTCATTTCTTTCCATGAATGTTTAACTTGGGAAAATGTGTTGAAAAATGGCACCATCCAGAGATCACCAGGATAGTTTGTATTTTGAGCACAGTTGCCTTGGGCTCAGGATCTAATGACAGATATTCAAGATGAAACGGGAGCATTTGGTCCCTTGGACCTGGGTGGTGACGCTGGCGTCATACCTCTCATATTGGAGACGAGTTCCCTTCTCCCTTGTTTTACACTTGAATGTGCTCGCTTCCTGGACCTCCTGCTGTCCCACCTTGTGGTAAATGTGCCAGTCCCAGTAGATGGACCTGCTTGTGGTTTGCCAGCTACTCAGAAGGAGTGAAGTTAGAGCTGGGCCCATCCAGGCCAGCCAGGAGTGAACTGGTACGGTGATTCTTCTGCGAAAAGGGAAACTCTCCAGTGCCCTTACGAACTGTTTATAAGCTATTTTAATGGCTTTATAGCAAAATGCGAAGCTGTTGGCATTTTGGGAACACAGAATCTAGAATATTGGAATCTTAATGTGGCTTAGCGATGAGGTCGAAGAGAAAAATGTGAGTAGAGAGGACAGATCAAATCAGACACATCAGAGGTGATGCCTACAGCCACACTTGGAGCTCAGTAGTCCTCAGCAAGATGCTTAGACTTTGAACCTCATCATCCTCTGCTGTAAAGTGGGGACAATAAGGCGTACCTCGCAGGCTTAAAACAGGTTAAAAAAATGAATCACCTGAGATAGTATCCGACATAGCAGGTCTCAAGAAAAAAATGTGTTTTTTTCATTTCTTTCATTTATAAAGGAAGAAACATGTTTTGCAAAAGTCCTGTTTGAATGTACTTAAAATTTCCTGTGTGAAGGAAGGAGGTAGGCTCACCTGTATTTCCTCTCTGATGTGATTAAGTAGAGATGTGTTGATGAATACTTTTCCCATTATGAATTTTGCCATTGCTTTTAACCAAAAATATTAAAGAGTTACGTAACCTAACTTTCTCACCAATCCACTAAATACCTGTTCCTTTTACTCACCTGTGAAATAATGCCCACATGCCTACTTCCTATCTGTTAATGTTTCTCTTATTGTACTCACTGTATTCATCTGTTTAAGTATGAAATTGAACAGGTTACTGGTGGTCTCAAATCATTCTGTATAATGCCAGGCACAATGCCCTGATGAGGCC
This sequence comes from Heterocephalus glaber, assembly GCF_053883595.1. Taxonomy (NCBI): domain Eukaryota; kingdom Metazoa; phylum Chordata; class Mammalia; order Rodentia; family Bathyergidae; genus Heterocephalus; species Heterocephalus glaber. The sequence goes on from NW_028258320.1 coordinate 69,705,776, forward strand.
TTTACTGATACTCAGGATAAAGTGAAGAGATCTCTTGGCTCCTGCTCTTTCAGCTCCTTGAACCTCCCTGAGTTGCTTTGGAACAAGTTTTAGTCCACCCTTTATCTTCTGTCTCTTTCACCAAACGTACATCTGTTCACATGCACAGAGACCCGTCCACTGGACAGGTTGCTCACTAAGGGCTGCCCAAGGTGGTAGATTACTTGAACCTCTTGACTCCACAAAGTCATGATTTCTGTCCCTTTTCATCTGGAAACTCACACATTTTGAAATTTGCCTGGTGTATTTGAGGGAGCCTTAGAGTTGGTTAAATAAATGAGACCCAGATGAGTAACTGATAATCCAAATATAGACAAGTAGGGAAAGGTTAAAGATTGTTGGGAAGTGAGCTCAGTTCTAATGGTTGAGTTACTTCTAACCAGGTGGCTGAGAGCCACATTGTTTCCCTGTTTTCTTTGTAAGCTGGGATTCCTTTACTTCTTTGACAAACGTTTGGGCGCCTGCTAATGTCCCAAAAGGGAGGTGCTGGGATTATAGAGGTTATAAGTACCATCCCTGACCTCCAGAGTCTTAGAATTCAAGACTGGGGTTCTAAAAACCACTGTGCATAAGAACTACCTGGCTATCTTGTGTAAAGCATGGGTTTTCAGTACAGCATGGTACGGACTTTGAGCACAGCCCTCTTTGTTAACAGTAGCACATTGTGCACTTATAAATTGCATGGGGGTAAATCTCGTGTTTGATGTTTTTACACAACAAAAAATAGTTACTTGTGGTTTTAAAATAATATATGGGTACCCAGACTTCACCCCAAAGATTCTGATTCAGGGGGTCCAGGATGAGCCTGGGAATCTATGCTAACATGCCATCCTGCTCTGGGTAATTTTGGGGCAGAGAGGCCACAGATGCCAGTATGAGAATCTGGCCCTGTATTACATTGTAAAGGCACATTAGTAGAGAGACTTGTGACCCCTCAAAAGAAAAGCACACTACATATTTAGTTTACACTCCTATAATTATTATAATTTATAATCAGTAGCTGCTTCTTCATTTTTAGAAGCATTGTTTTGTTGTTAAAACCCTTACATTTCTTCAACAATGTTCAGGATTGCTTCCAAAACAGCTCACAGAGATTCCACCCATACTTAAAAGGTCTTTGATCAGCTGATCTTTATGTCCAAATAATCTCCATGAAAATTTTCCTAAGTCGTCTTAGTCTTGTTGAAAATGACCATAGTTGTTACAGAATCTTCCCCGTAAACCTAAGAAAGGGCACCTAAAAAAAGCTGTGTTATGCGAATAAAGGTTCTGGCTCCTCCTCTCTGTTCACACAAGGAGCTTGTCGTCCCACTGACTGTCACCAGTTCATCTGAGACGTCTGTGGGTTGGTTTAGTTGAAAACAAATTAATAAAATGTCTGTAACATAGTAGGTATCCACTTTTTTGCTGCCATGAAAGCAAACAATGCAAAATATATATGAATCAAGGAAACTTGACAAGCAAGTCTTTTTCTTAAAATCCAAATTCCCCCAAAATACTCCAGGAAAATGAGAAAGATCAAAGTAATAAGTGGAATAAATGGAAATCGACAGACTGAGTTTTACTAAACTTCTACATGTGCCCCAAAAGAATGACTTGTGAGAGAGGGTTGCTGGCTGTTTGAAAGCTGTGATCAGCTAGCTGTACACTCTCAATTACCTCAAATCCAAGAAAGAAACTTTAAAAAGCATAAGAATATGGTTTCAACGCAAGCCTCTGCCTCAGGAACAATTACTGTCAGATTTACGATGCACATAATTGCCAGTGGATGTGAAGAAATGGTACTTTCCTCACCTGCATTTGCAAAAAGAATATCTACCCCCCCTCCTCTTTTAGAGACATGGTCTGGCCCGGTGTGGTTGCAGAGTGTGTTTAGTAAGTGGAGTGAGGAGAGGAGGCGTTGGAGAGAGTGCCTGCAGCTCAGGCTCACTGTTCTGTTTCCGGTGTGTGTCTCAGGAGAGATGCACACTGCTGCCTTAGGCTAGCTTCCCAGAGAACCCGGGTATGTAACCAGGGCAAGCAGGAGCCTCGGTCTGCAGAGCTTCTTCGAGGAGGAGTCCTGAGCCAAGCACAACTAAGGGACAGGATTGGAAGCAAAGGAGCCCTGGCATAAGGTAAAGCAGGCTTTGCAGAGGTGCCCTGTGGCTTGCAAGGCAGATGTGAAATCTCTGGCTTCCTGGGTGGTCAGAGGCCCCTAGCGTCCTCTAGATGTGGCAGCTGGGTGCTGGTGACAGACTACTTGTGTTGCCCTGAGATTCATTTACTAAAACTTCTGTTTTTCTGAGAAGGGTAGAGTATTTCCTTTTAAACCAGGTCTATGATTTTCAGATTATTTCTCCAAAGGCTGAAAAGAAAGTGGTTTTCATATGTTTAGCTGGTTTTGTTTTGCCTGTAGTCTGTAGAGCACTGTGGAATTTACATTTTTGCAGTTCTTGGGATGGACCCCAGGGTCTTTGTACCAAGCTACATCCCCAAGCCCTTTTTGTCTTTCATTTTGAATCAGGTTCTACTAAGTCACTGAGCTGCCCAGGCTGGGTTTAAACTTGTAGTCCTCCACCTCAGCCCCGAAGAGTGCTGGGATTACAGGCGTGTGACACCGTGCTTGGTTTGAAATTGACTTTTAAGATGAAAAGATTTTGAAGTCATTTTGGGAGATTTGGTAGTACAAGTGGTATGAGACAATGAATAGATTTATCTGTTACTGTAAATGTATGAGGGTTTTTTCTTCTTTAAAAAGTTCCCTAATGAAAACAAGGCTGCAAACTGCTTATAATTCACATTTTAATACAGCTACAATCTGAAAGAGATTGACTGTGTATGACCTTTTACCACCTGTGGGTTTGTGATGAATGAAAGAAATCTGGACATTCTGACCTTTATAGTGAAAAAAGTTTTCTAAAAATCTGGTGATCAAACCATGTTCTAAAGTTGTTTGGTTTTTTTTTTTTTTTTTTTTCGGAAAAAAAAATGTTTTAAAGTGAACTATACTGCCAGTAAAGAAGAAATGAGACAAGAAAATTATCCCAACTGTGAAAGAAATAGATTTAAGATTTGGGGAAGGAAAAAAAAGTGAGTTTGCCCAAGCCCAGCAGGAGTGTGGTCCTATAGCAGCTTCATCTATCTTTTAACTGAGATTGGAGATTAAAAAAAAAAAAAAATGTGAGCCTGCTTTCTCTGAAGGTCGCAGAGGAATGTTAAGAGGATGTGAAGTCATGTAGATGATCCAAACAGGTTCTGACAAGTAAGTAAAAAATAACTAATTAAAATCTAATTGTTGCCATTCTATACTGGCTCAAAAGGCTTATTGAGTTGTCATGTGCTTATAGAGTAGGTGAGTTTGCCATGGCTCATTGGTATAAATTACTTTTTGAGAAGGCTTTTTAGGACTGTGTGGCCTCGAAAATCTCTTGGTAGCACTTTGAATGAAAGTTGTGGTCAAATGTTTTTGAATGTATTGCTCAGGGATTTCCTGACTCAATGAGCTTGCACCCGGGGTGTCTCAACCAGGAGCAGGGAGTATCACATCAGTAAACCCTGGCTCACCCAACAGGATAAAGCAGTCAGAGCTCCTCAGTTCGTGCTCCCTGACTCTAGAGAGATGCAAGTCCTGTTAAGGGTTTTGCCTCCTGCAGGGTTTCTGGCCCTCATTCCTGGTGACATCTCAGATGTAGTCATTCTTTCTTGTGGGGGACCATCCTGAAGAATGTTTATCAGCGTCCTTGATTGTTGGCTGCGCTCTAGATAACAGAAGCACTCTCTCCCCAGCTGCAAAACTAAAAATATCTCCAGCCCTGCCTGATGTTCCCTGCAGGGCAGAATGCCTCTGGTTAAAGAGAGAACCCACTTTGGAGGCAGTCTGCTGAAGGGCAGGAGGGGAAGGACAGGAGAGGCACTGGACCCCAGATGAGCTGTACAGCAATTTAAGGAGACTAACAGGAAAAATATTTTGGCCTTACCACTTTGTTTTTATTTTGTTTCTCTCACAGTGCTGTGGTTGTATAGCAGACAAGCTTCTCATCTAGACTAAGTGCATCTGGGTATATACTATTTAAGCAAGAAAAGAAACCCATATAGTGACCCATTTTACAAAGCTGATGATGATTCTTAGCTTATTCATTCTGCAAATACAGGCTTTTTTATTAGGTGGGTGTGGGATGAACTTGGACACACCTATTTGATTTTTTTTCCCCCTGGTATTTGCTGATAAATGTTTTCATTTCTTTTTTATTTTCCCCTGCTTGTTTTCCCCACCTCTTTCCTAATGGGTCTCAAACTCTTCAGATCTTATAGGAAATGGACTTTGTTCTTGTCAATGAAATAGACTATTCATTGCCTTTCACCAGTACACGGAGGACAGTGAAGTCAATGGCTGGGATTTTTTTTTCCATTTAAAAATTTTCTTCTACCTTTAGCATATGTTACTGTGTACTTACTCTCAAAAGTTTACAAATTACAAAATTAAGGAAGTTATAGAAAGCAATCAATACTGATCCAAAACATCTAAAACAGGCCATCTTGCATAGTTCTATTTTACTTTTTTTTTTGATGGTCCCATGTTCCACTAATACTATAAATTTCATATTTATACAGTTGTGGTCTCATAAAAGAGTTGTCTTATAAAGAAAAGAAGTTGTGTATGTCATGCTTTCGTGGTGTCTGTCCAAGAACATAATGCATTGCTGTGCTTTTGATCACAAAGTAGATCTTGTGTTTACTTCCAAATGGAGGTACAATGTGTCAAACACCATGCGTCCTCTTAGAGACATTTCTTCATTATTAAACTGTACTCCCTCATTCACTAGATCTCAGGTGCATAAGTGCAGAGAATGTTAGTATTTTCAATCTTTTTGTCCCCAGGATGTTGCATAGTGCTTGCACATACTGTTTGCTCAGTAGTTGATGAATAAACAAACAAATGAATGGCAGTGATTGTCATGGAAAGACCACCAGGATCCTGTTGTGCAAGAAGCTCACTTGTTTGGGTCAGGGCAGAAAGGTGTGAGTGACATCTTTTCTCATTGTCACGGCCAGTACTTCTGGAACGAAAGGTGGGTAAAAGAATACCCTCATAAAAGTATTTAATCAAAAGATACAGAGGCCCTCAAACTGAAGGCCCAAAGACCCAGAAAAAAATTTCAATCTTTACGCCTTGGTTTGATAAGAAGGGACAGTCGTACAGAAGTGTGATTGGACAAAGAAATGTGATGGACTGATGAGCTAATGGTAGGAGACAGGGGGCTCCCAGCATAGCCTGTGTATTCAGATTCCTCTTGGGCTTTTTGTGTAGCATTCCTTCCTCCTGTGCATAGGATAAGAACCCTCTGGAACCTACTATCAGACAGAATAGGTCAGAGAACTTCTTTATGGCCAGCTCTTACACAAAAGAACAAAGGAAGATGAGAGTAGTATTTCTCAGTTTCATGGCTTGCTTAGGGGAAGAGAAGTACTAGTTTCTATCACTAGTACTTTGGGAGAGTGGGAGGGCAGGAGACTTCAGTCAGAGAGACTTCAGTTCTGAGGCCTCCCAGGATCCTTTAGTTTAAAGTATTCGGGATGCCCAAAGTGTCATGCCATGTGGTACTGTTTTCTGAACCCCATTATCTATAACCCGTGTCCTGTGCACGTTGTCTGTCCTGTATTTTTTTCTCAAGAGGACAAACCAGTTCCCATCCAGGCATGTTTTAATATTTAAGAGGCTGCCAGTAAATTTTTAAGGATGCAGGAAATGTGCGCCTGTGGGTGATAGAATCTGGGAGAGAGGAAAGCTCGATACATCTTTCTTCATTGAATTTCTGCTGTTCTTTAAAGCCCCGCAGGGTAACACTTTCTCTCGAGATAAATAAATAGTAAGATAAATAGTGCACTGACCATAGAACCTGACCCAGTGGTGAAGTGTTCACAGCCTCCTTGTTTTTAAGAAAATTACTCAGCCAAAAGAAAGAGCTTGTGATCAGCAGTGAACAGACCTCTTGTGTAGCCTGGCTGTGTGTCCTGCAGAGCCTCAGGGGTGAGAAGTTTTATGCGAGGCGTCAGAGTGGCACTGTACCGACGGCCCCATGTTTCCTGCATCAGGAGTTAGGACTTGGAGCTTGCAGTTGGGACAGAGACTCGAACTCAGAAGTTCCACGTGGGATGTAAAAAATACTGTAGTGAGAGGTAAGGAAGCTGGAGACCATCTCAGTCTCCTACCTCAGTTTACAAACAGAGCTCAGGTCATTACTGAACCAGACCTATTTCCCTGGCTGCATGGCATGCGGATCACAGACACACCCAAGTTTTGCAAAAGAGAAAGTTTATTCACAAGGCAGCCTAGCACAGAAAGACTAAGGCTGAGAGCTGTCTCCCCGAGGACGGGGTTAGGGGAGACTTAGGCGATAAAGAAGCAGAGTGATTTGAAGTGTGGGGAAATGTGATTGGAAGCAATCAGTGGTCTGTGGTGTGTAGTCAAACTGCGGGGCTCTTTGTAGGACACTGTTCAGAGGATGGCAGGTATTATCCTGATCTGAGAGCAGTTGTTGGTCTCCTGACATCAAAATGTCACCATCAGATGCCTGTGCAGCCCCAAAGGAGGAGTTGGTGGTTTCGACAGAAATAGTCTTTAGGTCGCTAGGAGGTAACCTTCGTAAACTGTCATCATCATAACCCGTAGGTCACAACCACCTACAGCAGGGCTAGTGGGAGACCAGTAATACATTTCCAAAATCAGTGATTTTAATTTTACAGTCAGCTAAAAAGCAAGTGAAGCTGGCAGCATGTTCAGGGTTTCCCTGGGTTTCCCATCTTCCCTGGGCCTGAGCGGCAGAGGCTTTGGGTGTAGCCCTGGGAGAGGGACCTCTAATGACAGGATGCAAACCCTGCCTCTGATTGTTCACCCAGCCTGGAATGTTTTTAGCAAATACGCGTTCCGGTCCTCCTCAGCACTGCTAGTTCATATTGAGGCCATTTTTTTGCTCGTAAACGTTAGATGAAGCAGAAAGATGGCTTATGCTTAAAACTCCTTTTATCTCTCCATACTCCTAAATAATAGTTTTCTTAGGCTGTTTTGGTTCTGTGCAGCTGGCTCCTTGCATCCATGCTTACATCCGTATACCTTGTCCAAATAAACATACTTGAAAAGTAGAGAAATGTGTTTTGCAAAGCTTAGAACATCCTCTAACAGAGTCAGAGCCAGCTTTCTGCCTTGTTTTGGCAGCTTGTTGAGGATGCCAAATGTATCTGGTCTGGCAACAGATTAAAGATATTGGTTCTTACATAACAAAGTTTAGGGCACAAAGGGGACAGAGGTGTAGATTTCCAGGTTTCCTTGGTGTTTTGCAAAGAGTTTTAAAGCGTAAGAGGAAAAATGTGCTTGACTAGGTTTTTGTTTTGCCTTTAAACCTCAGAATTGTAAGAACCTATCAAAATCCTATATCGTGGCTCCTACAGCCCTCTGTGCTTGGATTCCTCTTCACTTACTTGTCTCCCTTTTGTTCATTCCTGCCCTGTTGGCTTTTTTCCTGTCCCTCAGGTGCGTGTTCTTTCCATTTTAAGCCTTTGTAGTTGCTGTTCCTCTGCCTGAACATTCTTCCCCCAGATCTCTGCGTGCTCCTCATTCCTCCCGACCTGATCATCTACCTGACGCTGCTTCCACCTGCCCAACCCCCAGGTCATCTCTGTCCCTGGCTCTCTCCTGCTTTCTTCCTGTTTTCCCCCACTGTCTGTAATTCGTGTGTTCACATACATGCCTGTTGTCTGTCCTTGTTGAAGAAGGTAAGCTTGTGACAGGCATTTCCCTGGTGCCAACAATTAAACTGCATGGATGGATAGGTGACTTGGGAGGGAGGCGGGAGGAATGGACTGATGTCCCAGCAAACTCTTACCTTCCTTTAAATTCCACCAGGTCCCTCTCCTCAGTGATGTCTCCCTGACCCCCCAAGATAGTCTTTGGATACTCTTCTGCCTCCACCCACTGCCTTTGTACATTACACGGTCGTTTAATCCCAGTGTAGTCACTGGTTCACAGACCTGCATGGGAAGTCCCTGAGGACAGGAATATGTTAGAAAGGGTAGTGATGGCGATAGGCATTGTTTCACTCTTATTACCATAGTACTTTATAGACATGTGTCATTAGAGTCCTCGTACCAATTCTGTGTTCCAAGTGTTGCTCTCATCTTTGTTTTGCAGATAAATAAACAGGCCCAGAGCAGCTTCTCTGAAAGCAGACAGATGATTCTGGCAGGACTAGGGTTTGAATCCAGCTTGTCTGCTTCAAAGCCCACACTCAGTAGTCTTTCTGTCCTCCTCTTCGGGGGCCTGGTGCCCGACCCACAGGTCTCCTACAGACTTTTCCCAAGTAAATGAAACTGCAGACTTTGCAGCCCTTCTCTTAGTATTTGAGCTTATACTATTTGTAATACAGTAGTACAATGTAAACGTTATGAATAAACATTATATAAAAGAAGAACTTCTGAGCTTGTAATCCAGTGACATCTCTAAGGACAACAAGCTAGCCTTTTATTTCTGTGTCCTTGTGTTTTTAATATAACCCAGTGTTACTCATGGCCTGCTCTCCTGGATACCAGTCCTTGTGATTTGTTTGAACCTATTGTGGTCCATTACTGAGTTACACAGTCAAGATTAGCAACTGTTGCCAACATATGAATGTAATGCTCTAAACTGGCTTGGAGCTCTGGCTCCATGGATCCAATTTGCAGATAATTGAAATGTGTATCATCATGTAGCGTTGAAGAGGGTGTTGTTTACTGTGGGTGTACCCAGGGGTTTGTGTCTGGGGGGGGTGTCCTCTGTGATGAGCCAGCTCACAGTTTACACTGCTTGACAGTACAAGTCCCTCATTGTCTAACAGCTCGGATTTTCCAGCACACAAGTCCTGATGGGAATTCTAACAAGACAGAAGCAGCCACCTTGTCAGGCTGGTCCGTCTAAGCTTTCCTTGGCACCTAATCAAGTTTCACCCAAGTTTGGGGCTAACCTAGCTGGTTCCTTTTGTCCTGGATTCGAGGTGTGATAAGCAGGAAGGTGGGGCTCATGTGCTGTTATTTGTAGATGTCAAAAAAAAAGTGCTCAAAATGCCTCCAGCACTGGGACGTGACCAGGGAGGAGTGCTCAGTCCAGGCGTGCATGGAGGATCTGCCGGTGAATGCTGACGTGTCATCCAGCTTCTCTATCCATCACAAATAACACAAACCACTTAACCCTTTAACCATCCCTCAGTGAGATACTTGTTAGTGAGTACATTCAACACAGCCAGTGATGCCATTTGAGAAGTTGTATCAAAAAGCCAAAAATGGGACTTTCTTTGTCTTGGATGTACTCACTGATAAATATGCATTGTGGTTTGCAATTTAGCTGACAGTGTGAAGAGAATATTAGAAAGCACTCTCTGATTAACTTGTTGTTCACTCATACTGCCCCATTCAGAGGCCTTGCTTAATCCACACTCACTAAATAGGCTGTGATTTAGGTGTTCCCTGACCTGGCCTTGTACCAACCCAGATCTCTTCTTTACATCCTTTCCTGTGTTCAAGGTGATTCCTGCTCAAGACTTCCAGAAATATCCATAGATTCTCAAGGATTCTCTGTAGTCTGACCCTCTGAGAGTCAAGGACGCTGAGACCCAGAAATCACAGTTGGTTTTCCAAGACCAGTCCATTGGTCAGTGAGCCAAAAGTAGACCTCAGAGCAGTCCAGAGCTGCTCTCTCCCCTTCCTGCCTCCTCAAGCAGCTCCTTTAACTGTATGTCAGCCTGTTGTACAAAGACACACAGCTCTCTCCAAAAGCCTTTTGGGGGCCGGGGATTTAGCTCAGCGGTTTCGCTGCCTGCTGTGCAAGCTCAAGGACCCGAGTTCGATTCCCAGTACCAATATATGTTTCACACTCTTTATTTTCAAGCACCTTCCCTTTCTTAGGCCATTAGATCTTTTCCTCTCTCATCCTGAAAATGCTAGCATTTCCACTTGGTCAGTGACTGTTCAGGGATCTGCTGCTACTGTGTAAGAAGACAGCTTCAAAAAGTTGAGGTTTTCTTTTAAATAACATAATTGTAAATAAATGAATAAGCCAATAAGTGCGTGGTATAGAATCACATAAGGCAGGGAAGAAAGCTCTCTCTGTAAAGGGCCGCATACTAAAGATTTTCAGCTCTGCAGGCGATGTTGTCAACTGTCAGCTACTGCAGGGCTGAAGCTGCCACAGACACCATAGAAATGAACAGACATGGCTGTGTGCTGACAAAAATGGCCAGCCAGCCACATTTGGTCCATGGGCTGCAATTGGCCATCTCCGGTATTAGGTGAAAAGTAAACCTCCTCCTTTCTCTCCCTGATCCTATTCCCAGAGGTGGCTTCTACCATCAGAGAAGTAGTGTTTGCAAATACGAAGTTTGGTCAGATACATTCTGTCATGTAGGATGTGTGGTTCTTTATTTTGCATTTCTCCTGCTTCCTGGGCAGATACCTGATGGAAGGAATCTCTTCTGTTTTGCATAAATAGGAGCAGATTGTGCAGGTTGTTCTGCAGTTTTCTTCCTTTAGCAGTGACTCAGGATTGGTTCTTATAGATAATAACATTCTTCTTAATTGCCACACAGTGGGATCACTCTGTACCTCACACCAAGAAACAGTGCCAAATACAAAAGGACAGATCACTGCATACGCTGCCCTTTAGGTCTGTGTTGTCAGTGATGCCTTGCATTGCCATATTCTGGGGTTGTCATGACAAATTACCAGGAACTTGGTAGCTTCAAACGGCAGAAATGTATTCTCTCATAGGCGTGGGGACTGGAAGTTTGAAATCAAGGTGCTGTCAGGTTGGTTCCTCCCACAGGCTCTGAGGGGAATCTGCCCTGTGCTTCCTCCCAGCTTGCAGCAGTGGCCAGAGGGCCTTGGAGTCACTAGGCTTGAGGACATCACTGAGATCTCTTCCTCCATCTCCACACAGGCCCAGCTGCGTCTCTGACTCTGCTTTCCCTTCTCTCTTGAGGATTTGCAGCTGTGTTCAGGATCCACCTTGCTTACTTCTGCTAAGGAGTGTGTGCATGCCTTTGGGGGACACTGTTCAGCTCGCCCCATGCCCTTTGTCTAAAAGTCAGAGCACTCTTTGCCTCTCAAATTTTCCCTGCCCTAACGAGAAAAAGGGCAAAGCCTTATTCTTGTCCTGGTAAGCAGCCCTGCTCTTTGAGGAAAAAACCAACAGCCTAGGAATGACATCTGGTCTTGGTTATTTACCAGTCTGAGGTCAATCACAGAAAAGCACCAGCCAGAACGGCAAGGCTTCTAGGAATTTTTTTCCTGAGTTCTGCAAAATGCAGTGCTAGTGAGAAGAGTCTTTGCATGTCTGATATTTGAATTGAAGAGAAAACCACGGGAAGGGAAATCTTTCATATGTAATCCTTGGGAGTTTCCAGCTAGTTGTGTGGTGGCCCTTCCTGGAGTTAACCTGTGTCAGTTGTTGAGTGTCAGAGTTTCCAAGTTTGCCTGAATCCACGTAGGGTCAGGGTAACCACTGCTTTTATTTGTATAATTTCTCAGGAGAAAGTTGTTTAATGCAAAAATAAAGGATTGTGGCTGGGCATGTGACCTGTTGCTAATTGTTTGAGGACACAGCTCTTATTTGTTTTGAACAAGGAATCTGGATGAAAGATGTTTGTAATTTTTGAAACCGAAGAGTGAGATCTGCTCACTTCAAGTTCTTACAGTGTCGTTGGTCATAAGTGACAGACACCTCACACCAGGTGTATGAGTTTCTTAGGGCTGACAGGATTTATTTTCCAACAATCCCGGAGGCCAGAAGTCTGAAATCAAGACATTGGCAGGGCCACAGTCTCTCCAAGACTCCTGGAGGAGGAGCCATTCTCTCCTCCCCCAGTTTCTGGTGGCCCTAGGTGCTCCTTGGCCTGTGGCAACGTAACTGCAACCACAGCCTTCTCTTTGGGCGGGGCTCTCTCCTTGTCTGTCTCCCTCCCTCTCAGATTCTTCTAAGGACACCAGTCATGTTGGATTAGTGGCCCAACCCACTCCAGGGTGAGCTCACCCTAACTAATTACTACATCTGCAACGACTGCTTCCAAATAAGGTCATACTTGAGGGATTGGGGTTAGGACTTCAGCATACCTTTTGGGGGCACATAGCCCATAGCCTCAGCTGAAGCATAAAGTAGCTCACATGACCAAGCTGCTGGAGGGGACAGGACCTCAGATGTCATTAGTGTGTTCTCAGATCTGCTGGCTTATCTTCCTATATCATTCACACTCACAGAGTTCCTGTGGGTCAGAAAGGCAAGACTGCAGCAGCTCAGGGCTCCTGTCCCACAGTGAAAAGGATTCTTTTACTCCCAGCTCATGTCAGGAGGTCCTGGAAAGAGTCCCTTGAAATATCATCTATGGCTAGGGACAGGGCATGGGTGATGGGAGGGAATGGCAGCTTGTGGTTCTGGAGTTAGGAGAAGGTGGAACTCCTCCATAAAAACAGGGCATCCTTAGCCAGAGTATAGTGGCACACACTTGTAATCCCAGCTACTAGGGAAGCTGAGGCAGGAGGATCACAAGTTCAAGGCCAGCCTGGGCAACTTAGCAAGAGCCTGTCTCAAAATGGGCTGGAAATGTAGCTCAGTGCTGCTTGGGTTCAATCCCCAGTAGCACCAAAAAATGAATGAAGGAAAGAATCTTTGACCTGACCAGTGAGGAAATAGTGAGCTTAGAGTAGCCAGAACATACTTGCCTATTTGAATGGAGCATTGCGGTTGCATGTTACTTTGCCCTTGCCTTGACTCTCTTTCATGTGATTTTTAAGTCCAGGCTCCTCCCTTCCCATCCCCTGCTACATTAACCTGGACTGAACCACTTTCAAGTTCTGGGCGATGCCCTCAGAAGTTTGATCATATTTCTCATTCCTCTAAAAGGCCAGTGTGTTTGCCTTCAGGGAGAAGCTCATGGTGATCAGCAATTTAATCTTTAACTGCTAAGGATCCCACGATGGGTTGATCTCACTGAGAGGCATTTTTTGTCTATTTTCATTTTCAAATTGAAGCTTCTAAACTTCTAGACGGGAACACAGTAGTGTGGCAACATTCTTAAATGTTGGTAGGTGCCTGTGGAAGCCTGTTGCTTGTCCTTCAAATGCCTTTTTATATGTGTTTTCACATACTTTGAGAAAAGGCGCTGTGTGACTTCAACTCTAAAGATTAATTCAGGGGAGTGACTGCAAAGATTATCAAAACAGCTCAATTCAAAATACTTATTTCATTTCTTAATTATATTTACCTCTAGCTGATTCCGGAAATTTTTTTTATTCTTACACTCTATTGTGCACAGCATAGGGAAAGATACCCAAGATAGCTAATTTACAGATGATCCGAAAATACACAGCACAGGCCATGTGTTGCTGGCTATAGTCACTTGGGTGATGGCACCGTGTGAGAACTTTTCAGGCCTGCAGTGATGTTTTCATGAGTGTCTCTGTCTTGGAAATTGTCTGTCTGTCTGTCTCTTTCTCCCTGTCTCTCTCTCTCACTCTCTCTCTCTCTCTGTCTCTGTCTCTGTCTGACAAGGGACATATTTCTTGGTTCATCACTTGTCATGAAAAAATAGATTATTAATGTCTGCCAGCTCTAAGCTAGAGAGGGAATACCAAAAACTCATTTAGCAATTCTTTTATTCCTGGTTAATGAGGGATAGCCTTTGCTTTACCAGCCACAAGAATTAATGAGGGATTTGGAGTTCACGTTACCCCGAATACACCAGCATGCAGACCAAGTTGGGCTTTTATTGCAGGTCATTTACTACAGGTTAGGAAGGGTGAGCTGAAACATGTCAACTTAATGGAATCGCCACAATGTAGTATAAACCAGCTTGGGGTGAAATTGAGTGTGAAATCATTACTGCCGGATGCTGCCTGCCAATGGGTGTTCCTTTTCTTTCTTTCCATCTTTCTTTTTTTGTTGTTGTTTTCTTTTTGTGATAGTTATTTCTCTTGATTTAGGAGATGGTAAGATACTATTACTGAAATAAAGCTATTTTCTTCTTGTTCTGAGCCATGATAGCATATGTTGGGGGGCATCTGAATGACATTTTTCTCCTGAGATAGCTGCATTTCCACAATGAAGAACAAGTATATTTCTCTCTTTGCTGTCCCTTCTTTCATTTTTTTTTTCTGTCTAAATTCATCACATTTATCAGTTAAATGTCCAAGAGAGAAGTTTTGGGAATCCGTTTCAGCTGATCACTGTACCTAAAAAAATTATATAGAAAAGTAATTTTAGATGAAATATCTGGTAAGTTCCTCCAAAGGTTAGGCTTTGTGAGTTTGGTTTGGTTTTCTGGGAAAAGGGAGGGTAAATGGAATGGTGCGTGTGGATATCTTCCTGACTGTAAAGTGAGTGACAGGGGAAAAAATCCTTGGGTTTTGGTATATACAGTCATAAAGTTGACATTCTGTTGTCTTTCTAATTTCACTTTACTGATCCCATCCTCCATAAAGTCTCTCCTTGACCCCTGAATCACAACCAATGTCCCATCTCTTCACCCAAAGACGGGCTCTTTCATGCAGCAGATGCTTATTGCACAGTATTTGTTGAAATATGGACGAGGCTCTGGCTTCTAGGCAGGCCCCTGGTCCAGAAAAATACTCAGCATGTCAGTGACACTTAAGTTATTCAGAATGTACGTTGCATTGAATTTTAACACATTTTCTTTTCCCTAGATCACTGATTTTGGCCCTCTTCATACACTAGAGAAAAGATCACTTTGTTCAGGCTCCTGCCTTTAATAGACTCATTACTTTAGAAATAAGTAGCTTTCTCCACCCCAGGGAGTTCACCTGAATCATCTTGTGCTCAGCGTGGCTGGCCTGCCGCAAGGAAGAGGTCTGGGCTCTGCTGCCCTAATTGGACAGAAGGAAACCAACTTGTCTTGGAGGGGGATTGTCCAGGCTTTTGTGCTCCAGGAAGATGCTGAGAGAGCATCTGCCCACCCGAGACTGTTTGATGATAAGAAAGTGATGCCAATGTTTTCGGGTTTTAGAGGATGGCACAGGGAAACCTGCTGGGTCCAGCAGGAAAGGGAAATATTTCAACTGTGTAATGCTCTGAGCAGCTGAAAGGGAAAACTAAAGAATACAGACAGTTGGTCTTTCTGCTGGGAGCTGGGAGTATTCACTACAGGTGACCCGTTTGCTTCATATGAAAAGAATTAGAGTTACTCTCTGCCAAGAAACACACTGGGAGCAAAATTACGGGAAATGAGACTATTCTAGAAAGAGGCGAGAGGGGTATATAAAGAACTGTAAACAGGAAAGCAGCTTAGAGTAGAATAAAATCCCAATGTGGGTTCGGCAATATAGTTTGCTCTTAAGTTTTTGTTCTGCTGTTGCTTTGCGGTGTTAGAATTTTTCTCAGCAATGTACTTGCAGATTTTTGGCATAGTAATTTGATGTGTAATTCATTCTTTAAATAAGAATTTAACATTTCATTTGCTTACTATGATATCTGATTGTATAGTTTCACAATTATAAAAAGGCATAATCCCTGCCTTAATGGAACTTAAAATTTAGTGGAAGTCATTAAACAAATAGCTGTAAGTTCTGTAATATATCAATGGAATAAATAAGTGTTACAGGAGCACAGAGGAGGGAGAAAACACGTCCTGCTGAGATTGATAAGAGATACCCTAGAAAAGATAGCATTTGAATTAAGCCTGGAGCATAGGTATTTTATTATATGAAATTGACTATTTTTATACAAAAAAAATCTAAACAACCCACTGGGCTCTGGAAATGCAAAAAATGAGTAAGCCAGTATCCTGTTCCCAAGAAGTTAAAGTCTAATGGGGGAACATCATAAATAGCCACCACTTATAATTTTTTTTGTATTATATAAATTGTGTGTACTTTGTATAAATATATGAAAATTAACATTCCTGTCAAGAAGTAAATCAAAGGGAATGCCTAAGTCTGGGGGAGATGGAAAAGGCTCATTCCAGTCTAGAAGTTTGCAACCAAGGCTGCGTCTTGGAATTACTTGGAGAGATTCCTAAAAAGTGTGCCACCCAGTCCCTTCACAGACTTCCTCTAACTCTTAGAGGTACCACAGGCAACTATAATTTGGAAACAATTACCCGTTGACTCTGATGCATAGAGTGGTTTGAGAGTACCTTGACTTGGCAAATTCAAGATGTGAGAACACAGACATGTTGATGTATTTGAGGCTGAGCAGAGCCCCCCTCAGTGACCACGGTCTGCACAAGGTGTGTCGCTACTGAGGATGGGCATCCCGAACCCAGCTTGCAGGAGCTGTTGAACACCATGGTCATGAAGTTTAACTTTCTTCAGTAGGCAATGGGAAGACATGAGGGTCTTCTCATCCAGAGAATACTGTGACCCACCTGGTATTTAATAAAAATTAACCTGGTTGTACAAACCCATCCCTTAGGGAGGAAGAGAGGAGCCAGGTGCTGTTGCTTGTGGAGCAAGCATGAGCCAAGCTGAGCCTAAATAGTGACCCTGGAACTTGAGTTGAAAAGATGGAGAAGGATATCAAGAGGAAGCATTGATGAAGCATTGATGGAGCTTGGAGAACAATCAGTGTGACGGGGGGAAGCCCAGCTCCTTGGTCACCTCAGCAAATGCGAGATGTGCTGTGACTGCTCAGGGACACTGACAGCCACAGAGAACGTTGTCTAGCACCTCGGTGACTGCCAGCGCAGCTTCTGACTTGTGTTCTGAGAGCACCTTTCTCCCACTGTCCTTACCCGGCTGTGTCCTTGCCACACTTTCTGAATGTAATTAAGTGGCCCTGGTTGTAAAGCTGTTGTGTCTCCAAGGTTTGCAGTTTATCATTGTCTTTTCCTCCTGTTCCCAAGTTCTCAGTATCCTCCATCAGAATTTCTTTTCCTTGTATCTTCACAATCATTTTTTTCACAAAGAATTAATAGTTTATTTTTTTTAAGTACAATAGGGAAGTAGAATCCTATTGCAGAATTAAATTGTGGTTCTGTTTTGTGAGAGTCTCTCTCTATAGCCCATGCTGGCCTTGAACTCATGACCCTCCTGCATCAGCTTCCCACATTCTGAAATTATAAATGAACATCGCTATGCCTGGCTTATATGTTTTTTTAATTATTATTTTTCAGACCATAGATTTTTAGCTAAAACTGTAACCATTGACCTTTCTGCCTTCTCAATGAAGTAATGTTCAAACTATAACGCATTTCTAAACGTGTGCTTGTGTACAGTGGTTAACGACTGCATCCAAGTATATAGAAAAAATTTTTTAATTTTTCCCTTTTATTTAAATTAGCTTATGCCTGCAATCCATAATAAATATGCTGAAGACAGCTCTGTGAGCCTTGCTGTGCTCTTTTATGAAATGAGAACAACAATAGTACTTGATATTTCTGTCCCATCGAGCAGGAATGATTTCCCGGAGGAAAGAGACACGAAAGTACTTTATTAACCGAAAAGCACAGTGCAAATACTAACTGTTGCTACAGTCATCTCTTTGTACAATTTTCAATTAATTGTCACTCGGGCACAATGTTTAATCTTTGTGGTCACAATGTACACTTTCCTATTGTATAAGGTTATTTAATTTATAGCAACT
Source organism: Heterocephalus glaber (assembly GCF_053883595.1). Lineage (NCBI taxonomy): Eukaryota > Metazoa > Chordata > Mammalia > Rodentia > Bathyergidae > Heterocephalus > Heterocephalus glaber. The sequence goes on from NW_028258320.1 coordinate 69,723,408, forward strand.
GCCACAAAAGATGTTCTACCCATTCACATTTTATTCTTCTTTGTTTTAATAATGGTTAGATATCAGTTAATTTCTTTTACCCTGTTTTTATTATTTCATAGGAATGTAGGATTTTGGAACTAGAAGCTTTCCTAACAGACCTGTAGTTCTCTTGCAGAATTTAAGAGACCGGAAAGACCAATGGGTGAAACAGGAGGATTTATTTAGGTGTCCACTGGCTCAATGGATTTGCATCCAAAGGCTAAGCCCCAAACAAAGAAAAGGCTGTAGTTTTATATATGTGGTCCAAGAGATCGGTTTACTAGTGACGAGAAACTAGTGGGTGGTCAAGTGGGTTTCTGGAAGCAAGGCAAGGCAGTGAATCAAGTAGTGACAGTTTTGTTACTTAGCATATTTTGGTGGGAAAAAAACCCAGGATCTATGGAAGTGAGGAGTCATAAAACCTTACTTATAGGAACAAAGTTACTAATTTTATTTGTAATAGAAGAAGAAACAATAGCCATAGGGAGGGGAGAAAACTGAGAGGGAATTGCTTAAGGTCTGGGAGACTTTTTTTTTTTTAAATTTTGCTTTAGTTCAACTGCTTCACCACCACCCCCACCCCCCAATAAGGAGACTGAGAAGTGGAAAAAGTGGCCAGGCCAGAGTCTCATGAGTTAGGACCTGCATGGCCTGATGACAACCTCTTGGGCTCCTGAGTGCTGAGGGCTCTTCCTTCACCTTACCATGCCCTGTAGTGGTCTGTATTTGTGACATCTTGATCTCCTGTAGAAAGAGAATTTGTTACATTCTGAGGTGCAACAAAGCCCAGTGTTACAGCTTGGTAAAGGGTCTCTTGAATACAGGCTGCTGGGCTGTGGGGAGCAGGACCGACCCAAGAGAGGTCCCCTGCCTTTGTGTCCCAAGGGGCTGCTTTAGCTGAGCTCTTCCATCTTTGTGTCATGGGGCTGGGGCCGTCTGGCTTTGCCCCAGTTTTGCATGTTTGGCCTTGGCCTGGCCTTGGAGCTCAGGGGGCTCTGCTTCCTGAAGGCACGGTGCAGACCTTCCCTACCCTTCAGCTGCTGTCCAACATTTGGAAGGTTACAGAGCTATGTCACCACACAAAAGGGGGGGAACCCAGAGCTCACAAAGCCAGAGTTGATATATGTGGCTTGTGCTGCCGTCCGGGGCTCAGCATCGAGCAGTGCGAAGGACACCGATTCCCCTCTGGCAGGTCCTCCTGTCCCGCATTGTGGCTGGAGCCTGGTGTAGTGGTGTGGGATGGGCCACCGAACTACCCAGTGTGCAGTGCTTCTCCTGGCTGCAGGCCCTGAGGGCTGCCCTTCCAGAGGAATCCAGAGGCTCAAGGCAGGGCAGACACCCACCCAGCATGCAGAAGTCTGGAATGTGAATCCCAGGTCCCTTTTTTTGTAGGATTAAAGAAATGCTTTGGTTGTCATCTAAAGGTGTGTACTTTGCCTTAAATGTACTCTCGCTTGGGATACTGCCAAGCTTGGGAGTCCTGAACCCTATCACACATCTTCCTTCCTTCTCCAGGTTTATTTTTCAGTTCGTGTTTTTTCTTTCTTTGGGCTTTGGCACTGGCAGTAACTGTGAGAGGCACTCCTTCCTGCTGCTCCTGGTGAGACCCTGGAATCTGTGCTGGGGGGTTCCAGGCCTCAGGCAAAGTTGTTTGTCGAAGGGGATGAAGTCCAGCCACAATGGAAGAGGAAATCAGACAAGGATGTTTTTAAAAGCAAGCTGTGTTTTTCTGACTGCCCCAGTATTGGTTCCCACCCTGAAGGCTCCTCTAACCCTAGGGAAGAAAAAATATTTTTAGTCTGATAGGGGCTGATGGGCAGCTCAGAGCTGAACCATCTGTAAAACAGTCTTCCTAACTCAGAGGAATGATTCTTAGTGGAAATACCTTGTAAAGGGTCACCTAAGACTCCATAGCCAGGGCACCAACCATGTGCAGAGCTCTGTGTGACCCAACTCCTGTGAAGTTCCTTGAGATTTATTGTAGAATAGATATACAGAGGAAGGAAAAAGGGCAGGGTGTGGTGCAGTGGGGAAATATTTGTAATTCCTTGGGGAAGAATAGCTATCCGGAGCTGGAATGTGCTTTAGAGATAGCAGCTTGATGAAGAAAAGCAGTTGACAAACTGGAATTTAACCTCACTGTTACACTGAAATGGGCTAACCGTTTGCTGTGTATTCTATAACAGGTTTAGGTTTTTTTTATTGTGGCATGTTTGCTCCAATTTATACAGCTATGATTGAAATATTAAAGGGCACTTGTCTCCTTACCTGGTACGAAGTACACCTTCTGACCCCTCCTCCCACCAAATGCACCTAATCGTACCATTTGGCCAGTGAGAAGTGTGCACTTACTGACTGCCTGGCGCAGCTGGCATAAAAGAGCTCCTTTGGAGTGCCATGACTGCGCAGCCCTGACTCCAGCATGCTCTTGTGTTAGAGAGGAGACCCGGAATGAGATCAGGAGTAACAAGAAACCTGAAGCACTTGCCCTTGCACAAGAGACAAAAATTATCCATTTGGAGTTAAATTTCAAGAATGTGGAATTTAAAGGCAAGCATTTGTCTTCTGGTATTAAGAAAAACAAGGATATGAAAACTTTGACCTTGAGTGGAAGGGTAGCATCTGAGTCATATGAAGCTATGAGCATGGTGAATTTCTCATCCTTCCTTCCCTGGAACTATGCTAATGTTTTTTACCACATGCAGAGCCTCAGTAGCCATCTTGATACCATACTCGGTGTTCACACTAACATTTTGTTGGATTTCAAGTCTCCCCTTCATTGATCCAATATCCTGAAAAGACTCCTTTAAAATTTCTTTTCAGATTTTAAAGTATTTGGAAAGAAAGTGGCTAGGAGTCATCTGGTGTTTTGCAACCTATTTACAAAATTATTTGAAGCGAATTTATAAATAATTGACAAGACCTCTATCCCTCTGTCTACCCTGTAATGTTATAAGCTAGGGAGAACCAATACTTTGAGAGCCTTTTAACATTATTGAATATACAGTAGAACAAGGTCTTTTCAGAAAGTGCATAGGACTGGGGAGCATAAAGAAGATATCTAGTCCTTCCATAAGATTAGTACAGGGTCCAGCCTAACAGATTGCTCACCCCTCTACCCTTTTATTGTTCCTCACATTGGACCTACAGATATTAGCATGGCCTTATAACAAATCTAAAGCGAACCAATTGACCCGCTCCTCTGGAGACCCTAGGGCGTAGGGTCTTTTGCTTGTCAACAGTTTAACATGATCACCCCAAGTGAGTTACTATTTTTCAAGAGATGAACTTATAAAAATCCATTGGCTCTTACCTGGATGGTTAGCTTCTGTGCTGTCATGATAATTATGGAAGAAGAATCTAGAATGCTTATTATTTTTAAGCTGCCAAAATCACATCTAGTTCTTCTTAGCCTTGACATGTAGCAGGATATGGAAGAAGTGGAGAATGAAGTAATAAAAACCCGTAGATTTGAACACCGGATCCATAACTTTGGAGACTTTTCTTCTCAGCTTGTAAATGGGCATAATAATAGTAGGATACCTCGCAAAGTATTGGATGAAGTAAATATGAACATACTTTCCAAACATTCACCTACAGAATAGATGCAAAAGATATTATTAATAATTGATAAGGAAATGAATGCCAAAACTCAGTCAGGAGAGGAAAAATTAGATCTTACAGAAACCACTAAAGTCCTCAAACTTCCAAACCCAGTTGTTGTTTTTTTTACTGTTTCCAGTGGGCCTGGGTCCTAACTAGAAGAAGCCGTAAGACTTAAAGGCAACACTAGTGCAAAGTGACCCCAGCAATGTCATCCATTGCTTGCTGCTTTCAAGTCAATTTAGGGATTAAATATGGGGTTATTTCATTCCATCTAGGTCTCTCCGTCAGTTCAAAAGATACCAGTAACAGAGGGACAAGACTGGAGGGAGGACTGATGAATGCTCTGTGGCACTCTGGAGGCCCTAGGATAATGGACATAGTACCTGATGGGATTAAGCTGCAGAGCGTTTGCTTAGAGCCCATTTTATAAAAGATCACTCACTTTACAGAGGTTAGAAAAACACTTTGGAGATCCATTTGCCAAAGTGCTCTTAATGTGATTCTTCTTACTTAATTCCCTCAAATTCCTCCTGGATTAAAATGGTAATGCAAGGCAAAATCCACTTTGGACAAGTGTTTGGCAGTAGCTACTGAAGTGGAGCCTAAAGATACCCTATAACCTTGCCATGTATATACCACATACAACCTTCAACATATATGGACAGCGGAATGGGACCATCATTCACCAAAAACCACAGGTAGAGGTTTTCACAGCAGCACTACTCGGAACAGCCAAAAATTTTGAGTACTCAAATGTCCATCAAGAATAGAATAGATAAATAAAACACAGTATATTTACACAAAGAAATACTATGAATGATGAACGTTAATGAAATACAACTACATGCAGCCTCATGGATGATCTCACAAAGTGTTTAGTGAAAGAAACGAGGTAGATTTGCTTCTGTTTCAAAACAATCTAAACTAGCATGTGGCTTAGAAGTCAACATAGTGATCAGAAGATACTGTATAGTTATTTGGAGAGAGCATGCAGGTATATCCGGGGACAGATAACATGCTTAATTTCAGTGCTGGTTGCAAAGTGTTTGCATTTATAAAATTTCATTGAGCTGTACATTTATGATGTACATTTATGCATTATCCTTAGAATGCAATTTGCTTCAATAAAGAATTTTACTTAAGAGAAAGTCACATTACTTTCCCTCTCCAAAGGAGGAAGGAAAAAAGTGTTTTTTCATGACTCTCCTCTTTGGAAATGATGGTACACACCTGTAGTCCCAGCACTCAGCAGGTTGAGGCAGGAGGACTAAAACTTTGAGGGCCAGCCCAGGCTACATAGCAAAACTCTGCCTCAAAAAAACAAAATAAAAAAGCCTCACAACTTTCTTCTTATAAAAAAGAGCGTTCTGATATAATATGTACAATGCTGCCATTTTTGCTGATGAAGAAAAGAAAAGCTGTGGGAACAGGCTTCACAACAAACCTTGTGTGGGAACATCAAATTCAGTTAACACCCAGGAAATTCAGTACCACACCTCTGATCCCGTTACCCTCTGAACTATGTTGTGTGTCTTAATTTAGAAGAAGGAATGAGATGATTATATTCATGCTATTTTGTCAGTTCCTGCCCTCAAGAAAGGAGGCTGGGTTTCTGGGGGGCGTGAATTGCATTTGAAAAGTATGGGCAGGCTGGAGCTGCCTGGGATGTTTACAAGGGTCTAAGAGTCACGGTATCCCATACCATAAAGTTGATCTATGTCAAGAAATAGTGCTGAGAGTGAATAGCAGAGCACAGGGCGGGTTGAACAGGGAAACCAATTCTGTATGACATTATAATGGTAGATATATGTCATTATAAATTTGTCCAGACTCACAGAATGTGAACCCTACAATAAGTATGGACTTTGGTGATACTTGCGTATGGATGTAGGTCATCAGTTTTAACAACTTACCAGCCAGGTATGGGCTGTTGATGTTGGCGGAAGCTATGCGTGAGCAGGGAGTATATGGGTACTCTGTAGTTTCCTTTCAATTTGTTGTGAACTTAAAATAGCCCTAACAGGACCCATTTAAAAACAAACAACACCTGGGATAGTTGAATTTTAAAAGATCTTGTATTATTTGTACTATAGTTTTGTTTAATTTGATAAGGCTCTTTCAATAGTTGGAAGCAGAAAGGATAGAGTAAGATTTTTGTTAAAGGCTTAAAAAACTACCTAGACTTTCTTTACCCTTAATGAACTGTGAAATATGAAGACTTGATTTTGTACAATAAACTTGTATTTGTATCTTCAAAAAATAAGTTGAAAGATGACAAATAAACATAGGAGATCTGCATTTCCCGGGAGATTTCATCAAGGCTGTCCCACATCAACCAAGTTGCTGAGGGGAGGGCACTGCAGAAAGGACCTGGTGGTTCTCACCATTTGGCTCCGTGCTCTCGGACAGGCCTGGGTTCGGGTCCACCCTGTGCTAACTGGAACACCTGGGGTGATTTCTTCCTGTCCCACAGCTTTATTTCCTCATCTTTCCAATGGACATAAATACCTGTCTCCCAGTATTGGCAAGAGAGTCAGATGGACAAGATTTGCGAGGGACTTAGAATAGTATTTGGAAACAAGAAAATTCTGAAATTAGAGCTAGGGCCCAATCTTCCATCTTCTACTGCTCTTTTGCCCACTATGCTTGTCCAGGGAATGGTTACTAATCAATGTAGCGGTTTTCTGATGAATTTCTGAGGACATACTGATTCACTGGGCCGTGTGGAGAATTTGCCATGTGGAAAGTAAGAGAGCTCCTAGATTTCTGAAGATACAGGTGTGACCATGTCTTTAAGGGAATTTGTAATCTAGTGAGAAGTGGAGAAAGCTCACCTGCCTTGATGGGTACCGGTTGGCGCATTGCTACTAGCTCAACTTTGGTTATTTCAGTTTTCATAAAAGTACCACGTGGTAGATTTTCTTGTGCAGATTCTTACAGATGAAGAAGTCAGTCCAGAAAAGTGTCCAGGGATCCACCATGTGCAAGTCAGAATTTAGAACCTGGAATCTCTTGGTTCCAAAGCCTACCTCCCTGCTCTGTAATGCACAGTGGGCTGGGGCCGGCAGCCCAGCCATGATATAGAAGACAAAATCAAGCAGATGTATGAGCCCAGAGGAGAAGTGGTTAATTTCAAGTGCACAGATCCATTTTGCCTTTCATGTAGTTACTTGCTCTGCATTGAAGTTTGGCAAAATATCCATGATATGTGTTAATAAAATATTCTGTCCTTAATCATTGATCTTTTCACATCATATAGGAATTATTTACCGAGGTGCCTAAGAATTCTGAAACAAGAAACAGTGTGGTATGGTGTTCTTGGTGTACAGGACAGGGGAATTTATATCCACCGATGGAATGTTTCCTAGTAGCTGTGTGACCTCGACATTAGTGCAACGAATCGTTTGACCTCTGATCCTGATCTAATCACTGTAAAACAAGAATGATTTCACCTAGTCCAAAGGGTCAGAAAAGAAATATTATGGCCGGGGATTTAGCTCAGTGGTTGAGCTGCCTGCCTCGCAAGTGCAAGGTCCCGAGTTCCATCCCTGGTACCAAAAACAAAACAAAACAAAAAACAAAAGAAATATTGTATGTTAAGTCACAAAATATGAAGTGAGCTAAAGATTAGTAGTAGCTATATGAAGATTAAGACAATAATTCAGGTTCTTTTTTCGCCTTTCCTATGGTTTTGGGCAAGATAGTTCATCTCTCTGCAGTTGACTTTCTTGTCTTATCCAAAAGGAATAGTATTTCTTCTGAAGACAGAGAAACAGTGATTAGATAAGCAAACTGTTTTTAAAATCTCTTTGAAAATGTTTAAAATCGTCACCTAGGGCTGGGACATAGCTTTGAGGTTGGGCTCTTGCAGAGCTCGGAGGTCTTGAGTTGGATCCTAGCACCACAAAAAATAAACAAAAATCTTCATATAATTGCTAATAATATAATATTGTATATGTGTATGTGTGTGTACATATATAACCATCTGTATGTGCAAATATATTTTGCTCTGGAAAAAAAGAAACCGTATTTTTAACAGCTTCCCTGAGGAATCTGGACCTCTAAACGGGAATGAACGTCTGTGTACCCTGATCATCATTGTGGACAGTGAGTAAAGGAGTTTATCTAGCTTTCTGATCAAGATCTTCACCTCCTCTCTCCTTGCCCTATTTTAATTTTTGTTGGTTTTGATTTTTTGTCATGCCTCTTTATTGAGGAATAGTTTACATTCCATTTATAAAATGTACTTGCTACATGCACAATGTGATTACTACATGTATACAGTTGTGCAGCCATTACCACACGCGGTTTGAGGACTTTCCCATCAGTCTGGGCTGCCTGCTTATTTGCAGTCACTCCTACCCCCATTCCCATCCTCAGGCACCCAGGTCTACTTTGTCTCCCTTCAGCTTTGCCTTTTCCTGAGATTGCATATAAATGGAACCATACAATATGTAGTCTTTCGTGTCTCGCTTCTTTCACTTAATGTAATGTTGTTGAGGCTTATTGATCTCATTGCATTGTAAGACCATTCTTTTTTATTTGCTTAGGAATATCCCATTTCTTAAATTGTTTTACATTTCATTTATCTTTACACCTGTTGAGAGTCAATTGAATTGTTTCCACTTCGGGCTGTTAAGAGTAACACTTACGAATTTACACATATAAGCTATATATTATTTATTTCAGTTTAATATCTATGGGTAGTACCTTTAGTTTAATACCTAGGGGTAGAAGTACTCTGTTGCATGGTGTATTTACATTCAACTTTCTGAAAAAGAGTCAAAGAGGTTTCCACAGTAGCTGTGCTATTTTGCATTCCCACCAGAAGTGCCTAAGGGTTCTCTTTTCCCCACATCCTCCTCTACACTTGGTATGGTCAATCTTTTAAATTATAGCCATTGCTGTTACTGTGTAGTGGTATTCCATTGTGGTTTTAATTTTATTTCCCTAATGACTAATGATATGTAAAGTATTTTCCTGTGTTTATTAGGCATCCCTATATCTCTTTGGTGAAGTATCTATTTAAGTCTTTTTTTTTCTTGCTGGTGCTAGGGACAGAACCCAAGACCTCATGTTAGGTGAGTGCTCTACCACTGAACTATATCCCCAGCCTAAGTCTTTTGCCCAGTTTTTAGTTTGGTTGGTTTGCTTCTTATTACTGAGTTGTAAGAATTCTATATATAATCTGGATACAGATCCATTTTTAAATATATGATTTCCAAAATTATTTCTTAGTCTGTGGCGTATCCTTCCATTTTCTTAATGTCTTTTTAAGATAAAGAGAATTTAATCTTGATGATATTCAGTTTATCAGCTTTTTCTTTTGTGGATAATGATCTTGGTCTGATTTCTAGAAAATCATTGCCTCAAACAAAATCATAAAGATTTTTTCCTATATTGCTTAGAAGTTTTATAGGGTTAGTTTTTTAATGTTTAGATCCATGATCCATTTGGAGTTAATTTTTGTGTATAGGGTGAGGTAGGGATTTAATTGGATACGGATTTCCAGTTCTGGGGGCATCGTTTATTGGAAAGACTATACCTTCACCAAATTGTCTTGATACTTTATTGAAAATCAGTAGATCATAAATGTATGGTTTTACTTCTGGACGCATTCTTCTGTTCCACTAGTTAGTAAGTCTGTCCTTATGCAAGTCCACATTGTCTTGATTACATATAGCTTTATTGTAAGTTTGAAATCAAGTAGTTTAAGGTCCTATTCTTTTTTGTTTTCTAGCTCTTTGCATTGCCTTATAAATTTCAGAATCAACTTGCTCTCTACATACAATCCTTCTGAGATTTTAAAAGGGATGGCCCTGAATCTATAAATCAACTTAGCAACTGGCAGTGTTTAGGGATGATACATTTACAGACAAGATTTCTGTAACACCATTAAATGACAAAGACTGATTTAAAGTTTTTGGACTTAATTTCTTAGAAGTAGATGAGGAAGCAGTAACCATCTTCAAGAAACTGACACGCATCTGCTCTATGTTGTATCTTTATTCCTTACCCCCATTAAAAAAGAGAGTTGCTATTGTCTCTTAAGTTTTGAGCAAGTGGTTAGAGGGAACCAGAGAGTCAGAAGATAATGATTCATTTCTCTCTGACTATTTTGTGCATCCTTATTCAGAAACACAGGCTGCCACCCTTCCTCTGACGCAGCACGTTTGTTTGCCGCGGTCTGTCCCCCCCCCGGGGGTGGGGTGGGGGTGGGGGGTGGTAGGTAATGCAGTGGGGCAGCAGGATATTCTCATCTGTGCAGATTAGCTTTGCATAGACTTGTAGTGTCCTCCAGGCTTTGTGCAAGCTGCCTGGGTGGACTGATGTATTTACCTTTGCCCAGGATCCAAGCTTCAGGCCCAGGTACACCCTCATTATCCTGCCTGTTCTTGATGCTGGATCAGACAAAAAGGCCTCCTGGAAGAGGTGATCAGGCTCGTCCAGTCACATTAGAAACCTCTCCCACTTCAAGGGGAGAAACCGGTGGTTGCAAAGAGGCTGAGTCAGCCCCAGCACTGCCTCTCTGCAAGAGCTAAACAGGGAATGTGTGTGACTCACACCTCCCTCCCCACCATGTACCTGCCACTTAACACAGAGGCGGCACCTCCTTCTGGCTTCATCTGCTCTCGTGTTTGGGGTTTTGATCCCTCCCAAATTGTTTTTCTAGTTCAAGGTGATCTGCATAAATCCAGTGCTTACAAAATTTTTAAATCAAGCTGATTTCTGGACCCCACCTTAGGGCTATTGGACATTTTTTTAAAAGTTTCCTTAAAAAACTTGAGTTTTGGGCCAGGGATTTAGCTCAGCGGTGCCGCTGCCTGCCTCACAAGTGCAAGGTCCCAAGTTTGATCCCGGGTACCAAAAAAAACTTGAGTGTTGCTTATGCACAGTAAAGTTTGAAAACTCCTGAACTAGGCCAGCCTCTGAATGTTTGCATGTCCCTAATCTGAAATCCCAATCAGTCAAAGCTGAGTTTGGAAGAATCTTAGGGACCTGAAAGCAGTCTGTCTCTGAATCGAGTTAGATCTTTCAAAAAACAAAAAAACAAAAAAGCTACAGACCTAGACCTTGATGGTTTAACTTCTGTGAACACAACTTCCTGCAGGAATCTTTCCGTGCCACACTCTAGCATGTCTCAAGGGTCTGTGTGAGAAAGAAATCGAATGTGTTCCGCCTGCAGCGAAATTGTTGTGGAGGAGATTTTTCTGTTCTGTAGGTCAGGAAACCTGTGTGAGAATTCATTCCTTCAGGAATTTTAGGGGGCAGTTTATCAGAGTGGTAAAATCAATGGGTTTGAAACCCAGCTCTGCCTTCTAGAAGAACTAGGGGCTTTGGGTAAGTGATTCTTACTGAGTTTTCATTTCCTTGCTTGCAAAATAAGACTGTAAAATAGCACCTACCTTATAGGGTTGTTGTAAGGCAAGTCACGGAAAGTACGCGGGGAGAGTGCCTTGGCACAGAGCTTGGCACCTTCTGGAACTTCAGCCTACAGGGTCTGCTGCTGACTGAAGTTCAGCGTACCTTGCCTCTCTGGTATGTGTGGGTGGCCATGTTGCATGTGGCCTTTTTCTTTCAAGCAGTGAGACTTTTGTGACTTACTATCTTCCTTTTTGGCCTTATCTACTAAGAAGCTGAAATCACAACAAACATGTTTGAGGTCTTTGATCAATTGTTTTTAAATCCTGGCCTCCTCTAATAAGCATCTGCAAAGCTTTTCTGACAGTGGGCAGAGGCATAAGCTATGAATGAATGAAGGTTGACCTCAGGGGTGGGGTCATGAGTAGAGGAAACCAAGAGGAAAGGCATGAAAGAGAAACTTGGAAGGACAGTTTGCATTTGAGAGCTAAGTAGATCATTATGCAGAGGATTATCGGTCCAGGGATGGGCTCCATAATTATGTTTTTTTCTGTCGTCCTAGTCACCTGTTCAGTAGGCATGGAGCTGATTCCAGATCTCACAATTCCTCTGAGGTATCAGACACTAAGAAGTTATTGCTTAAGCTCCACTCCTTGCCATCCAGAATGTCCTTTTAATATTCAAATGGCTTTCTATTAATGCTCTTCTGTGAGCATGTAGTGACATGGGATTTCACACAGAAACATAGAATTTTACAGCTGAATGGAAGTTGAAATTATCTAGTCCAGCATTTCACATTTTCAAATAAGGGTCCTGGGGCTTGAAGAAAGTAAGTAGTGACATAGCTGAGGCCCTGTGGCTAACAGGGGGAATGTTACCCAAACCTGATTCTAAATCTTGGAGCTTCCTTCTTATACCCCATGTCCACAAGAAATTCAGAACTTCCAGACAATAGAGTTCATCAAAAATCTGGTCTCTTACACTAAATTTTGCCTTAGAGTAGATGGCATTTCCCCAGAATTCTGGCTTGTGTGCTGAAGTTCATTCTTCAATTTAGAGATCACCCAAACAGTATTAGTAACCAGCAGCATCTAATTTAACTAGCTCTAGTAGAGATGAGCAATTTTTAGCACTTTGAATGTGTAGGCAGGTACTTTATAAAATTCACCTAATAAGAAAATTGTTTGTTGTTCATATAGAGTTTAATGCTAGCCACAGTGTAGGCTTTTGATTTAACACGCACATTTTAAATATGTGAAAATGCAGAAATGAAGTTCCCAGTTTTTTTAAGTAGCTGGGTACAAAAATGGAGAATAGTGATGGCAAGTCTGTTGAACTCGAGAAGTTCCTCTGGCCTTTCAGACTCCAACATAGCCCCAGTTGCAGGTTGCATGCCGAGGGCCAAGTACCAACACTCCCAGAATTACCTGCCACAGCAAGACTGCTGCGCTGCTTTACAAGTATGCAATCTCTACAGTAAATAGGGTTTATAGCATTTCTTATATGGGTGCTACTTACTCTTTCGTTTTATCATCTGAAATTCTTTTCCTTCCTCTAAAAGTGACTCCAATGTAAATGACTGATTCCGTTAGTTCTGGTTTCTGGTTAGTTTGCATATAACCTGTTTTCAGCTCTGGTACTTTCTCTGGCTGGGTGCACAGGGTTTGTCTGTGAACCATCACCAGTGCTGGGATAAGGAGAAATGAAACAGAGAGGGGGTGGCTCGCCCTGCAGAGGAGGGGCTCCCTTGTCCTTGATTTCCTGGCCCTGTAGCCCCTCAGGCCTGCATTGCTGCAGGAACAGAGAGCCTCACTGGTGGCTCTGAAACTACCTCTGACTCGGAACTTCTTGACATGATGTGAATTTGCTGACATGAGCAGCACCTGAAGCAAGTGGATGGGTCAGGACTGATGTCCTGGGCAGTGTGATACCATTTCTCAGGTATACAAAGCCCCGCCTCATATGAGCTTGAGGTAGCTTTCATCCTTCTTGGGTGACACCTTGTTCACCATGTTTAGTCCCCAGTGCCTGTGCTTGGAAAAGGTGACATCCAGAGAACCTTTTACCAGTAGCCCAGACCACACTCACGAGCTTTCTTGTTGAGAGTGGTCCTGGGGCCATCTCTGGGCAGAGTTGTTAAGTTGTTAGGCCCACCATCATCATCTTTGTTGTTGTGTGCAGTGCATTGCACCAGTTCCAAAATACCATTTGATATTCAGCCAAGAACAGTGTGACCTAGTCACTGCAGTGGAATATTGTATGGCCGTTAGTTGTGGTGCTCGTTAGGAACATCTACTCCAGACTCAGACCCACCGCTTCTGACTGTGTGACCGTGAGCAAGTTACTAAACCTCTCCAGCCTCAGGTACCTCATCTAAAAGTGGGGATGATAAGAGTTTCAGCCTTCTGAGGTGATTGTGACAAAAATTCACCAAATGTTCATGAAATATGTAAACCAGTAATGGTCACAGAATATGCACAGTAAAAATGTTTATTTTTATTAGTATCATCACCACCGTCACCACCACTGTCACCTCTACTCTGCAACAGAAATCCCAAGAGTTTTTGATTTGTCTAAAAACTATAGATTGGGGTAAAATCTCAAGCCCAGGTGCTGGGACTCCAAGAGATATAGGCTTCTTCCTCTTGGTCTTTACTCTCTATTTGCACACTGACGTAAAATATATTCCTGATGTAAAAGAGTGAGATAATACAGAAAGTTTCTCTTTCCCCATTCCTACCTCTCTCCTCACAGGTAACCACAGCACACTAATTGGTTTACATTCTTCCTGTCTGCTCCATGCAGGGCACATATATAAAATGAATATGCAGGGGGGGGGAAGTAGTTCAGTGGTAGAGTAATTGCCTAGCATATGCAAAGCCCTGGGTTTGATCTCCAGGACCCTACATACACACACATTCACTACTTCTACATTATGTGCCTCTTTGCACATAAATAGTAGTGATGGTGCCTGCCTTACAGGACTGATGAGGAGGTTAAAGCACTTACCATGGTGCCAGGACATAGGCTAGATTCCTAATAATCTTCTCTTGAACTCCATAAGATAAATGTAATTATCCATTTCATAGATGTGGAAGCTAAAGATTATGAAACTGGATTTGAATCCAGCCATATTATGCAGTGTTTGCACTACTTAATGTGGATATAGAACAGGAGTATTTCTGTTTGGTGGTTTTTCTTTGTAATGGTACTTTGAATTTTTTTTTTTTTTTGTACCGGGGATCAAACTCGGGTCCTTGCACTTGTGAGGCAGGCAGCAGAACCACTGAGCTAAATCCCCGGCCCATTTACTTCATTTTTAATGGCTGCATATGATTCAGTATTTCATTTAACGTCTTCCTTTTGGCGGGTTGCTTTCTGTTTCTTTGTTCTTTGCTATTCTAAGTAAAATAGTACTGAATATCCTTAATTCATATACTCTGGGGCACATATATGGGAGTATGTGGGATGGCTACCTAGAAGTGCAATTGTGAGTCAGAGGGTTATGTGCACATTAAATTTTAATAGATACCATCAAGTTGCCTTCCAGGAATGATTTTGGGCACCAACAGTGTATGAGAAAGTCAGCTTCCTCACATTTGTATTCTGTTTATCTTTGCTAATTTTATGAAAGGAAAAAGATTTTTCTAAACTGTATTTCCCTGATTACTGGTAGGATTGGACAGATTATTTTTTTGATTATCTCCATTTTCTCTGGAAATTGCCATTTGCCCATCTTGCCACTTATTTTTCATTATACACTATTTACATATTCTGAATAATTCTTTGCCTGAAATGTGTGGCAAGATTATTCTGTTATTTCTCTTAATTTTATGTCGAGAGATTTTTATTTTGTGCAGTGTTTGGCACAGATAGGCTGATATTCGTCTTTATTGTTTCTAGGTTTTGCCCTGCTTAGGAAAGCTTTCTTTCCTACCACATGTTTATTAAAGGTCTTCTATATATTCTTCTAATACTGCTACAATTTTGTTTCTACTTTAACTTTGTTTCTACTTTAAGTTTTCTAGAATTTATTTTTATATAGGTTATGAGTTAAGAATCTAGATTTATCGTTCTCTATGTTGAGAACTAATTGTTCTTACTTTTTTTTTCTTTTTCTTTCTTCCTGTGCTGGAAATTGAACCCAGGCAGGGCTTATAGTTAGGCAAGTGCCCTACCCTAAGCCTAAGCTATTTCCCCTTAACCTCACCGTTTATTGAATAATCCACTCTGTCAATTCATTTGAACTACCACCTTTACGATAAACTAAATTCTCTTGTAGTTGTGGCTGTTTCCTCTCTTTTGTTTGATTTATTTTCTGTTTCTATATGGGTATTCAAGTGCTTTCGTTATTTTAGCTTTACAATAAATTTTAAAATCAGGAAGGGACAGTTCCCTTTTTTGGGAATACTCTTTCTTGGGAAGAAAAGGTCTTTATTTGTACTTTCTTTTCTTCCATGTGAACTTACAGATACAATTTGTCAAGGTTTATAAAGCAAATGCCTGTGAGCATTCTGATTGTAAAAGCACCACAGGAGTAGGTCCATTTTAGATAAATCAGCATCTTTACGTTATTCAGTTTTTGCACCTAGAAATATTATTGCATGTTTCTATTAGAAATAGAATTATTTAGATCTCTTATGTCCATCAGTTAAGTTCTATAATTTTCTTTATGTAGATCTTACATTAGAGGATTTATTTGTTGCTGTTACAAATGAGGACCTGCTTACCCACCACATTTTTTTATGCTAATGAATGAGAAATAATAGTTTTTGTAATGTTAATTGTTTTATCTAGCAACTTGCTTGAGCTTTTTTATCAGTGATCATTATACTTATTTATTTTTCTTAACTTATCACACAGGCTAGTACCCAAACAATGTAGAATGATATTGGTGAAAGGGTACATCTTTGTCTCACTCCTGTCTTCAATGAGAACACTTCTGATGTTTTACCACTAAATATAAATGTGCTTTAATTAGCATGAAAAAATTTCTTTCTGTTCTGCTTTTATAAGATAAACTATGTTTTTCACCACACACTACAAGAGATTCTGGAGACTTTATTCTTTTACTTACATTTTCCTTAAGAATCCAGAGATTGTCCAGCCTGGACCTCAGCACTGACATCCTAGCTCAGCCATCCTGGCTTAGAACTGAGAATTTCTTTCTTCCTTCTACTCACATTTGACCCCAGATGTCTTAAGGACAGGACCTACTTCATGCTTCTCTTTGCACTCATACCTGCACCCCAGTCCCCCACAAAAATTTTAAGCAGCAGCAGCAAATGGACAAGAATAAGAGCACCATTTCTGTGATTTTCTGGCAGACATCACTAAAAAGGTGTCATTCCTAGATTTTTAATTGAAGTAATTTAATATTTGTTTCCCTCTTGATCATCTTAAGTAGCTGACCCCTGTCTCACGCTGTAGTTGTTAAAGGGCTTTTACAGTTTTTACAGAAGGGCGTGAGAATGAAATCAGGACCTGACTCTGACTTCCTGTTGTGGTTTTATGCAGGTTCAGAAGCAGGATGCAACCACTTCTAACTTTCTCACCACTGTCATTGCACATGGTCAGTGCAAAAGAAAGTTTTCATAGTTGATTAATAAAAATGATTTCATTACAGAATACGTTTGATAATTTGTAAGTGAAGATTTTTTTTTTGCTAAGCTGTAAATGAAAGCATTTTTTGCTGGGCTTGCATTTGGAGCATGACTCTAATATGATCTGGCACCTGCCTAGAGAATTGTCCCTGTGTCCAGTGATGCTTTGCTTCAGGAAAGTCAGCACCTACAGTGATAGCATCTGTCATATTTAGGAATGTGAAATGCCACTTCAGTAAAATGCCTTCTTTGGAAAACTAATGTAAGACATTGGAAAAAGATTGATGTAAGCAGCACAAAGGAGAATTTAGTCTCTTTCTGAAACAAGAACAGTGGATTATGTCCTTTACTATGTTTTTTCTTACCTTGATGCAAGCTGAGTGGATTTTATTATTTTCTGATCATTGAGCCGAGAAAGCAAGAACCTGCCAAGCCAACATTAGCCTCCAGCATAAATTTGTGCATTCATGTTTTGAAGTGGCGTTATTGGGACATAAAGTGAACTCATCTCAGGCATGTGGTGTTTAACTGGAAACCATCCAGGAAAGCGTAGGTGAAAAGAAAAATGGAGGCCAGAGACACTGAGAAGCAAAGCAGCCGCATCATGGTGGGTGTGAGTAGCTGGTCTTCCAGCCTTTTCAGTTCCAGTGAGTTTGCCTTTAACTTCTAGGGTTACTGGTATAGGAAGTTTGGTCACTATTTTCCTTCCTCAGCGACTTCTCTTTTCTTCTAAATGCACAACTCCAGAAGAGTCTTTGAGCCATGACCGAATGGGTAGACTAAAAGTTCCCTGCCTTTTTTTTCTTGCAGGCAGGTGACAAACATTATCACCCCAGCTGTGCACGATGCAGCAGATGCAACCAGATGTTCACAGAAGGAGAGGAAATGTATCTTCAAGGTAAGATGGACTGGAGAACAAAGTACATTTTCTGTACTTGGGGAAAGAAATCTTGCTGTATTCATTGGATTGTTTGTAGAGAAGGAGACATTTTATTAGCTAAGAGGCTACCCAAAGCCAACATAAATATGGCCAAAAGCTACCTCATCGTCAGTTAGTGTTAACCAGCCAAGCAATTGACATGGTGGCAGTGAGCACCTGAGGCTGTTGAAGAAAGCTCTGCACTTGTGTTGTTGCTTGGAAAAAATGAATCAGACTTGAAGCTTGATACTGTGAATGTAAGGGATAAGTGAAAATCAGCAATTTCTCCTCCCCATCTTTCTCCAGGAATATGTTTGAGAAACAAAATATCAAAAACGAGAACACATTCCTAGAAATTTCTAGAAGTGCTGCTTATTTGATGGCTACATTTCCTTTTCCCTTTTTACTATTTTATGAGAAAGATTATCTGAAGTCCCTCCACTTACTATTTCTCTGGGCTTTCAAGAAGAAGAAAACCTCATGTTTGATGAATTACATCACAGACACATTTCATCCCACTAAATGACATGGTTCATACTGAAATAGAAGGAGAGAGAACACACCCAAAGTCCCTGAAAGAGAAATTAAGCAGTTTCTGGTGGCGTGGAAGTACTCATTCCCAGGGAGCCCATAGACTTTTCTTAATTGAAAATAATTTTGAGAAATGTTCCTAGAGTAAAACTATGATTTGTTTTTATCTCCTCCAAAATTCCAAGCTTCTTGGAAAAGCTTTAGGAGTGAATTCTCTTCCAGTCAAATGGCACCATCTGTGCAAAGCATTTTACTATTTTTAGCTGGGAAAAGACTCATTAATTAGATAAGGTTTCATCAGTAAAATTAGCAAGAACTGTTAAGAGCAGTTGCTGGTTGTTTGGGTAATTACTGGCTCTCAGTTGTCTCTGCATGTCATTTCTTCATTCCTTGTTACACATAACACTAAGTGTATTTGCAATGAATGGTTTGCTTTGCTCCGCTCTGTTTTGTTTTTGTATAACTAAGAAAAGTCTATAAAAATGACTCAAGTGTTAAATCACCATGTTTGCTACTTTGTCTTAAAAATGCTAGATAGGTGATAAATTGACAGCCTAGTTCTTTCAGCTTGAGCATGACTACTCCGAAAAAATGTGACGAAAAACACCACCGAACGTTGAAGCGCTCTGTGAAAGTGACAAGCTCCGCCTCAGTGGTCTCATGAGGGCTTCAGAGACACATTTTCCCAAGAACAGGCTACACAGCTGCAGTGCCAGTAGGAAGTGTCACTTTGCATATGGCTGCACAAGCAGATTGATTCTTCCTGATGTCCCCAAGCCTGCTGTTAGACTCAGTGTTTTAATTACAGCTCTCCCAAAACAGACATGGGAGTGAATGTCAGTCTGTCTGCCTGGCCTGAGACTCGGGCTTGGGTGCAGCTCTCTGCACATTCCTGGTGGTTCCGGAAGCTGAAGAGACGGGCCCATTTCAAACTGCACAGATCCCGCACGTCGTGAGATAGGCGTGTTCAGAATTCCAGGGGTCATTCCAAGTCTCCTTTAGGTTTGTGCTTTGCTGCCCTTTGCCTTCCCTCTCGCACATCCCTGCAGAAGGAGTAGTTTCATTTTCCAAAGCATCTGATGTTTGCTCTGAGTCCCATTCCGGAGAGAACAATGCTGACATTGTGTGCAGCCCCTGGGTGTGTTGGACAGCGCCTCTTGCTCCGCCTGCAGGACCTCGGCAAAAGTACTGCTCTCCTGGCCTGGGCCTGACCCCTCGCCTCTCCACATTAAAAGATTTCCTGTGCTTTGTAGTCAGCCTTCCAGCCAGTGTTAGTGCTCAAGGGTCTCATGTTTGTCTGCGATTTACTTGTTTGATTTTCCTCCTTTTTCTTTTCTTTTCTCCCCCTACCCCAGTCCTCAGTGAAACAAGGTAGAAGTGATTGCTAAATAGAAATTAAAGTATTCGGATGTAAAATGTATTTTCTTGCTATTAATGTAGTGTATTACCTTAGCTCAGTGGTATAAAGCAGTTCACGAGTTATTTTAAATTGGTGACTTTTCAAGTACACACAGGTTACTGTTTGAAGAGACAAAGGCTGAAACCATGAAATGTAGAAAGACTGATGTTCATCTGAGACTCTATTTCTGTCGTTTGCTCACTACTTTCCACTTAGCGACTTTAGTGGCTTGAGTCTTTCCAAGTGCTCCCTCCTTTCCTCCGCCCCACCCTTCATCTGAACAAACCCTCACATGCACATAGGACTCAGTTACCAGCCTGGTACATAGTCATGTAAATGGCATGTGTTACATCTGGTCATATAAAATCACCTGAGCAGGCAGTGGATTCTTGATCAGAGCTGTCTTTTGGAAACAAATGTTGTTCTTAATTCTGTGATGCTGAGACTACTCATGAAAGTGCTTCATAGTCTCAGAAAGGGAGACTGTTGAAGCAGGAACAGGAAATAACATCTAAATAGTCACTCCACTAGTTGAAAAGCAAAGACTTTTTAGCTAGTTAAAAGATTAAAGGATTTATAGTGTAACTTTAACCTACCTGACAATTAATATAGTTACCCATGTTGGTGTAGATGACTGTAGAACTGCATCAGTGAAAACAGTCAGTTTTGCTTCTGCATATAGACAGTCTAGCTTGGTTTTCTCTCAACTAGATTGCTTTGTTGTTCAATGTTCTGTAAATATGGCTTATTATTTCTGACATCAAATGCAGCTTATACTAAGCACTCAGACGTTACTTTTGAAGGACAATAATACGGTTTTTAGAAAACCAAAGCTAAATATCCCTTTCATTAAAACAATCTTGTCCCCAGTTAGTGGTCTCTCTGGTCCAGAGTTATGATCTTTATATAGAACAAGCTTGGGTTAGACAAAAATATTCACCTAAAGTTTGGGGTTGATTTCAGTGTCATAAATCACTTGGATGCAGGGCTGTCGTGGGTTTCCAGTGATGGGAAAGAGGAATCTGAGCCACTTTCAGCAGTTCGGGAGAACGGAACGATGGCATCTTTCCATCTCCGTCACACTGTGCCTTGTGTCTTTCCAGGTTCCACCGTTTGGCATCCCGACTGTAAGCAATCGACTAAGACAGAGGAAAAGCTGCGGGTAAGGAAACAATTAGAACCATGATGCCAAGTGCACTTGGAGGCCACATGCTTCAGAGTCACTAATTCTTGGGGCTAAGGTTTGGGTGAAATTATTTTTTGGCTAACTTTTTCCTCATAGGAACCCAAATTTAAAGGCCATTTGACCAGCTAATGTAGGCCCCTCTTTCCCTGAATTTGTTGTTGTCATTTCTTTGTTCTAAATGCTTCTGTTGAACAAAGTAAGTCTTGCCTTGTCTGTTGGCTTTCTATGAAAGCATTTAAGGGAAAAGTCAACAAAAAAATGGGGAAAAAATGACCCATCAAGTTCTACATTCAACACCTGGTGACCTTCTTGCCAGACTTTTTGTGCTTAGCCCATGAAGCACTGATTCCACTTGAATTCTACATCCATTGCTCAGCTCGTCGTACGTTTTACTTTGCTCTCAAATCCAGATTGGCCAGAGTACCATCTAACTCCTAAAACATAAAATTTAGGAGAAAACAACGATGATCCCTGATGTGTAAATTGGTCAAAGCTCAGAATACCGCTAGATGCCAGTATTTCATCTGGTTTAGAAGATGTACACAGATATTCATGATCATAATCTGGATCCTGTTTGGATGTTCCTAGTTTTTCTCCTGAGCTATGAAGTATTTTTCAGAGGATAATCAGATTGAATCCCAGTTTCTTCTTTTAACTAATTTAGTGGCACCTGTGGAAAAACTGGAGTCTGCCTTCCTTTCACCTGGCACCTCAGGGGGAGGAATGAATGGTCTGGATTTATTTTGGAGCCAAGACCCTGGTGTGTGGAGTGATTTCTTCTTGACCTGCCCTTAGTAGGCATGTTTATATGTGGCATATGTAGTTCCCAGCAGTGCACAGTCGGTTTATCCGTAGGACCTGATCACTGATATGTAACTTATGAAGGGATGACTTGACTTTCGAGAAATGATTCTCAGATTTTTAGATCCCTATGCCTGTCACCCCAGGATTGCTGCTCTTATTGTCTAGTGTCTTTTATGTATTCTCTTCATTGAAGCACATGTATGCAGAGTGGGTTTTTACCCACTTGGCTTTGCTTTTCTTTTTTCCTTCTCAGCTGGCATCTGTAAATCAGATGGAGACATTTTGCCATTTGTACATCTTAGAGACTTGTCCCTTGCCTGGGACCTTAAGCAAAAGCAGTTCTTCTAACAGTCACTATTATGATAGCAATGTTTAACTAGGGGGAAAAACACTTTTCCTGAGAATAATTGAGTAAAGACAAGAGTAGCAGAAGAAGAAACTGTCCACCAATACTAGAGTGGTTTTGCTCGGTTTCAGACATACAGCTTCAGCTTGAGCATGTATAGTTGCTCCTGAAGTTCATCAACCAGACAGACTAGTCTCTGGGGATTTAGAGGAACCATGGATGCTTGGGAAACAGGTTATCTTTGTAAACTATAAGAACATTAAAGGTAGTACTTATTGTCATTTTTCCCCTAAGTGTGTAGAATTCAAAACATAGCTTGAGACAGCTGCCCTAAAACCACCCAAGTAGTCAGTAATTTGTACTCTTTCTACAGTGTTCCTTTTCATTTTTGAGGGTTCATTTTTACTTTATTCCCAATCAAGTATTTTCCCTGATAAAGAAGGGAAGGCTAATGAGGCCAAGACTGAATGACATGCATATTTTTTCCTCTGTGAGGTTAGCTTGAATTTGTGAATCCTAAAATGTTCGTAAAATGTTTTGAAGAAGGAAAAAAAAACATACTTGATCACATCTTGATGGAACTCTCTGGAGAAGCTTATGAAAACAACTTGTGAAGTATTTCATTCTGGCTAAGAGGAGCTCTTGTTTTGTTCCGTAGTAAGCATTCCAGAGCTCTTATCCTAATCTCAACACTTAACTACGTGGGAGGTCAGGTCACCCTCCGCCCTCTGGCTCACTGTCATTGGGAAACCCAGTAGTGAGGAAGATGTACCTCACAGGGAAGAGATTCTACGTGCCCAGAGTTGGGGTCTGGGTTGGTGGGACTTAGACAGGAGTAGATTTTGAGTGGAGGAATAAGTTTTGTGCTCCCTCAAGGGTGTGTCTACACACACAGATCTTGAGCTAAGCTTTCTAAGCCTTTCACCGAATGTCACAGTAGAGCAGTTTCCATAGCAAAATGAAAATGTTTGAAGAATCTTTGAGCAACTCTACTGAGTAATCCACATTCTTGATACTTAAGAACTCATGGGGCGTTTGTAACAACAGATTCTTAAGAACACATCTCAGTTGACTTTATTCCCTCCTTAATCTTCATATACTATAAATACATCTTAGCCAAAATAAATGGAAAGGATTCAGAGGGAAGGGGATGGAGATAAATATGCTATAATTTGCATTAATGTGCATTTCATGTGGGCCCACAATTGACCCAAAAACCTGGCACAGGCCCATCAACTAAAGTGATGTCACTTGCTGTTTACTATCATATTAATTTTTCCGTGGGTTTTAAATTTTTTCTAGTTTCTGAATGAGGATCTTGTTTATTCTTCCCTCTTTTCATCTTTTATGGCAGCCACCAAACATTCATCGTTCTCCATCTGATTTCTTTTATCCCAAAAGTCTGATTCGCCGCACAGGACGGTCTCCATCTCTTCAGGTTGGCGCAGTGTGGGGGCTGAGACTAGGAGTCGCTGTCCTGGCCCAGGCTTCTGTTGTTCGTGTGTCGCCCCCTCCCCCATCCCCCCACTCCCACCCCCCACCCCAGCTGCTTTTCTCATATAACTTACTGCAGCTCCTGCAAAAAGCAGATGCTTTCCTCACCCAACGAGTGTGCCTCACAGTCTGACTCAGGCTGTTTTCCCTCAGAGCAGAGGCTGAAGCATTGTCTTGATTCAGCCCAGCACATGGGACTCTGTCATTTGGTCCTGCGTGCCCACATCTGTTCACCAGGTATGGTGCAGGGCTGGACACTGTATATCTAGCCTTGTAGATGAACCCAAAACAAGTAATGTCCAGAAAAGACAGAAATCTCACAGGACATGGGTTGCATAGATCACATGCTTTGGAATGTCGGATGAGGGACAGGTCCCAAGGGCACTTCGGAGAGGAATAGTCTTGAATTGAATTCTGGAGGTTGGAGGAGATATGAACGTGTGGCGATGAGGAGAAAGGGGTGAGCCCCATGAAGACACAGAAAGTTGGAGCTGGGAAAGCAGTCCCAGGGCAGGGTGTGGTTTGTCTCCAAAAAGGAACTGCGAAGGTGGTGGGGGGCACAAATGAGAGCAGGCGCCCACTACGAGGAAGCGGTGGCAGGGGGTCCACCTGCACTCTCATTTGCTCTCCTGAGAATTCCTGTGAGGCAGACCACCCTATTCCCATTGTGCAGATAAGGAGACTAAGAGCAAGGCCCACCATGGTTAGATAACTTCTCCAGAAACACCACACCAGTGAGTGGAGGAGCTGGGACTGGTACCCAAGTGTCTGTGAGCCCACAGTCCTGTCCTTCCCACTCTACATAAGGGGACAGCAAGAGAGAAACCAAGGGCACCACCAAGAGGAGAGTCTTCAATGCCAGCTGAGGCCCTTGTCTGGGTCCGGAATGGCTAAGAGGAAAAGAACAGCAGGACCTGGCCAGGGCACCCTCCAGAAGCCCACGGGTGGGGTCTAGCAAAGCAAGGCCTTGTATTTCATGCCTGACTTCGCCTTCTTTGAGGTCCTTAAGAAACCAGTAGAAACTTGGGCCTGTTCGCGTGCCGCCACACCAGCCAAGATGAAACCCACTGGGCATCCTTGCTGACGGCCCCGGCCCGCAGTGCAGCCCTGTGTCCGCGCTCTGCACCTGTGCCTCCGCCGAGCCTGCCAGAGCTGCGCTCAGGACGAGAAAACTTTGGGTTCCCATCTGTTTTCATTAAAACATCACGTTCTTTCTTTAAATGAATCAAAAGATAGAAGTGCAGAATTCTAGAGGGGGAAGAAGCCTTTTAGGCATCAGCTCCCTCATTTCTCCATCTGGAGAAGAGAGCCAGACAGATGGAGCTGCGTCCCCAAGGCTGCACAGGCCTTGCCCACAAGACCACCGCAGACTCGGGTTTGCAGACCTGGGCCTGGTGTTCAACCGCGGTGGTGCCAATGCCCTCCAGCTTGGGCTTGTGTGGGATCTCCAGCCTATTTTAAAGCCCAGCTCCTTTGGCAAAGTTCCCACACACAGACAGTGTGTCTCATGAACCCACAGGAGCAGTTCAAGATGATGCTCCAAGGGCGGTCTGCTCAAACCTAGTGCCTCTACCTGGCCGGAAGTTGCTGTTTTAGTTGTTTTTTTTCTTTCTAATAATGAACTCTTAATTAGTGTCATATTTTGTTTCCCAATTGATGTGTTTTCATGACTTGAAGAAAATTAT
Organism: Heterocephalus glaber; assembly: GCF_053883595.1. Taxonomy (NCBI): domain Eukaryota; kingdom Metazoa; phylum Chordata; class Mammalia; order Rodentia; family Bathyergidae; genus Heterocephalus; species Heterocephalus glaber. The sequence continues at coordinate 69,748,364 of NW_028258320.1, forward strand.
CATCATCAAGTGTGAAACTGTTTTCCTTTGCTTCAGACCCTTAAGAGATTTGGGGGAGAGAGAAATCTGTTTTGAATAGCCTTTCTTTCTGTCCTGTTGTTCAGAGGGGACATCTGATTCCCGTTATCTAGCCATAAATATCAATGAAGTCAACGTTAGCTCCACCACAGAAAGTTGTCAACAGCTTGGGAGCTGGCAGAGAGAGGTGCTGTTTGTGGAGACCTCCTTTTCCCACTGGTGACGAGGGATGGGGGAAGCTCACCAATACTCCGAAGCAATGCAGGCCTCAAGTTTTGATCTCTTAAGTACTTTGACCTACACAGCAGCTCTTTTTCACGACATAAAATTAAGCACTTTTAGTTATTAGGGAATTCACTCACTTCCTTTTCAGGGACGGTCAGTATACTGTGCCCCAGAAAAAAGTCCCGATTTTGTTGGAAATGAAAATTAAATTTATGGAAGGCAAGTTAGTTTATAATTTATGTTCAGAAAATATTCCTTTTTATCCTCTGAATTGCAGGTAGGAGAAAAAAGATGAAAATAGAGTTAGCGTACAGAAACACATTCTAGTTTTACTTCCTTGGGAAGAGATTTTTGTGAATGGCAGTAATTTTTATCTCTAGGTAAAAGTCAGTACTGAACATTTTTAACTCATTGGAGGCAATGCTCATGGTATTCCCCAAAACAGGTTTGTAACAATCTGGATGGGTCACTTGTCTTTGTTGTAAAAAGGAATTTCTTGGTTATACCTTGAAGGTTAAAGCATGAATTGACTCACAAACTAGGCATGAGATTTTTTTCTTCTTTTGAAACTAACATTCAGATAATATAACATATGCTCTTGCAAATCTGTAACATCCCGAAGGAATGCCATGTGTATGTATTTTTTAAAGGAGCTGCTTGACTCACTGAGAGAGAAATTAGGGAAACAATTCCCTTTACAATAGCATCCAAAAAAATGAAATGTCTAGGAATCAATCTAACAAAGGAAGCAAAAAAACCTCTACACTGAAAACTACAGCACCCTGAAAAAGGAGATCGAGGAAGATGTAAGAAAATGGAAAGATATCCCTTGTTCCTGGGTAGGAAGAATCAATATAGTGAAAATGGCCATACTTCCAAAACTGCTATATAGATTTAATGCAATGCTGATTGAAATTCCAACAGTATACTTCACAGAGCTAGAGAAAACAATCCAAAAATTCATTTGGAACCAGAAGAGACCTAGAATAGCAAAAGCAATTCTGGGCAACAGAGACATGGCTAGGGGTATCACAATACCCAACTTGAAGCTATACTACAAAGCTACTGTGATAAAAACAGCATGGTACTGGCAAAGGAACAGACCCGAAGATCAGTGGAATAGATTAGAAGATGCAGAAACAACTCCAGACATACTCAGCCACCTCATCATTGACAAAGGAGCCAACCACCCTCACTGGAGGAAAGATAGCCTATTTACTAAATGGTGTTGGAAAAACTGGATTTCAACCTGCCAGAGATTAAAACTAGACCCATATCTATCTCCATGCACTAAACTAAGATCTAAGTGGATTAAAGATCTAAATATTAAGACAGAAGTAAACTTGCTGGAAAACAAGTTAGGTAGAACTCTTGAAGATATTGGCATAGGAAAAGACTTTATGAACAAAACCTCAGTAGCACGGGAACTAGCACAAAGAATCAATAACTGGAATTTCCTCTTATTAAAAAGCTCCACTACAAGAGAAACCACCAACAGAGCTAACAGACAACCTACAATGTGGGAAAAAAATTTTTAGCAGCTGTACCTCAGACAAAGGGCTACCGACCAGAATATATAAAGAACTTAAAAAAATCAGACACCCCACCCCCCGCCAATTCAAAGACCTGATTCAAAAATGGGCATCTGAAATGAACAGACATTTCTCAGACAAAGAAGTAAAAGCAGCAAGTAAACATATGAAAAAATGTTGAAGATCACTGTTCATTTGAGAGATGCAGATGAAAACAACACTGAGATTCCACCTCACCCCAGAAAGAATGGCTGCTATCAAGAAATCAACCAATAACAAATGCTGGCAGGGGTGTGCAGAGAAAGGAACCCTTCTCCATTGTTGTTGGGAGTGCAGACTGGTGCAACCACTGTGGAAATCAGTATGGAGATACCTCAAAGAGCTAGGGCTGGAGGTCCCATCTGACCCAGCTATTCCACTGCTGGGGATCTTCCCAAAAGAATTAAAAGAATCATACCACAGTGATATATGTGCACCCATGTTTATTGCGGCACAGTTTGCAATAGCTAAAGCTTGGAAACAGCCCAAGTGCCCATCAACTGGAGACTGGATAAAGAAGATGTGGTTTTTTATAAAATGGAGTACTGCTGAGCCATAAAGAACGAGAAACTAGAGTCATTTATAGCTAAGTGGATGCATATTGAGGCCATACTCTTAAGTGAAATAAATAAGACACACGTGTAAATACCGAATAGTTTCTCTGGTGTGAGAAACTGAGAGTGTAAATAAGGATTAAAAGGATTAATAACTAATAATTGATACTTTGAAAGAGGAAAAGGTCCAAAGGTGTAGAGGTGGTGGGAGGAGATGGGGAAAGGAAAGAATGGAAAGGAAAAATTATGAGAAAAGAGAGAAAAAAATGGAAACAAAGTCTATGTAAATAGGGAAGGGTGGAGGGGTGAAGGGCGCACAGGGAATGGGGAAAAAGTAAGAACCAAGATACATCACTTACAGGTACAAGCACCCAATGATAAATGTAAACGTATTGTATACCTACAGTGTACCAATAAAAGAATTTAAGGGAAAAAAAGCTGTTTAGAGACCTGTGTCCAGAGCAAGGAAGTAGTTGTGGGTTTTATTAATGTCAGTACTATTCATACTGCTTTCCTTGTAGTTTTCACTTTTGGGGGGGTTTTGTCCTCCCGGGGTGACTTCACAGCTTGGCAGGCAGTCAGCGGTAGAGTAGTAAGGTATGTACTGAGCAGGCCACCGGGCCTCCAGAGAAGGCACGTGTGTGCAGAGCCCCTCTTGCTTCCTTTCCAAACACAAATTCTTTTTTCCAAGACATTATTTCATCCTTTTCTTACATTTGATGTGTGCAGTTTTTCAAATACTGCTTATTCTGCAGCTGTTAGCACCACCTCGTCTGGTGAACATCAGCAGAAACTCAGGGTAGGTACTGTCAACAGCAGCAGCACTGGGCATAAGATGCTGGCTGCCTCACATGGGTAGTTATCCTCTAGGTGCTCCTAAGATGGATCCCATCTGGTGCCCATTGCCTGTAGCTGCTTTCATCTTCTTAGAGCATGGCTTTGGATGAATGCAAATTAGATGAACGTAGTTGTCACATCCCTGCTCGTGCTGGGGATTGGGTGGGGGGGTGGGGCACAGAGAGCTTTCCAGGGCTCCCTGAAGTGGCCCACCTGCACTGTGGCCTGTAATTGAAAGTTAATGGAAACATCTTTCTCCCCTTACTCATAGGCAGAGCTCTGGTAAGTGTTTTGAATGATCAGTATTGGAAAAGTGATCCGAACTGGGGTTGGAAACATCAAAAGATCTCCTTCAATTAATCCTTTTGTGACTGCCTTCCAAATAATAGGGCAAATTGACAAGTTCAAAGTTTGGGGAGAAGAATCAACTGAAAGATAGTTAAGATAGCTTTTAAAGGATTTCCGAAGAAAACTGTATGCATGTGGTACTAGGAGTTGAACCCAAGGCTTCATGCATGCGGGGCAAGCACTCTGCCACGGAGCTGCATCCCCAGTCCTTTGTTATTTTGATACAAAATCTCACTGAGTTGCCCAGGGTGGCCTTGAACTTGCGATCCTCCTGCTTACCCTCCTGAGTAGCTGGGATTACAGGTATGTGCCAATGCTTCCAGTCTTTTTTCGTTTTTAGGAAATAAAAAGTTCATTAAAATCAAAAGGGAATATGGGAAGGTGTGCTGAGGAAATAAATGTAGAGAAAATGAACCCCTTCATGAGAGGCTGAGTGAGGACCACTCATCCAACCAGAAAGTTCCTAGTGAAGAGTCCTTGTTTTCCTGATACCAAAATAAAGATCAAACCATTTGCATAATCTTATTGGCAAAATACTTGGAGAAATCCCAGCTATGTGTAATCCATTATTTATCTACTTTGTACTCTTCTTCCTACCCCCGGTTTACCTTTTTTGTTGTTGTTATTGTTGCCAAAGATAACTTCAAAGAAATAACTAAATTTTCCCAGTTGTGCTTTCAAGTTGGTTTTCTACAAGAAAAAGGTGCTTACAGGAAAGCAAATTGTATCTGCTTTTAACAGCTTATCGTAGCTGTTAAGCTCTGCTGTTCGCTAATTCCTGTAGAACAGAGTGGACTAATGTTAGTAATATTTGAAGGCATCTTTGTATATATTTTATATCTATAATATAGACAAGAGTGATTCTATCTTAACTCTTGTTGAAAGTTTCGGAAACAGAGATCTCTGGCCTGTTGAGTCATTGAATTCAGTTCGTAATTACTAGGTGGCCATCTTGGACATCCGAATGGGTTGAAATGGTAATTTAGGTTGAAAAAGTACAATTCGACATGGAAATGTGGACTGTCTGTGGTTGTATTGCAGCCAGGAAGGTGACACTGGAGTTAGATGCCGATGAAGAAACAGTCAGTGGAATTTGGCAGGGAGGCAGGCAGCATGGGACTGATTTCCCACTTTGAAGTTGAGATGAATTTCACTTTGCTTGGATTTGTGCTCCTGTGTCAGAGGACAGCTCTGTGGCCCTTGAAGATATCCTAGCAAGTCATGTGTCCGCTGGTGGGAGAAACCACAGCAGGAAGAATAAAAGGGGTTCTTTTATTAATAATGAAGATGTTAATTAAAAATTCAACATTTCCAATTGAATGTAAAATTGTAAATCTTCAGGATTAAAACTCCAAAGATAATTATTCAATTTTAAATAGTAATTTTACTCCTTTTATAAGAGAGAGACCTCTCATCTCCACCAGTTGACCAAATATACTTCAAAAGCCATTAAGGACTATGGCAAAAAGCAGGCAATTTGTGCATGTTATTTAAGCCTCGAGCACAGTTCAAGAGGCAGCAGATCCCGAACTGTCCTGACAGATGAAACAGGCCTGTGCAAAGTCACTGCCACCCAGAAGTGGAGGGGCATTAATTATTAAAGTTAAGACACGGCAGGAAGTCACTAGTAGCAAAAGGATTCAGTCACCTCTCAGAGTTCTCAAGGAGGGGAAGGGTATTCGTCAAGTCCTGCCAGACTCTGCTGCCCGAGACTGTGATAAATTACTTAACGTATCTGAATCTTGGTAGGAAGGAGCCCAAACATGATAGCTGTAGAGAACTATAGATGGCCACATCTGTGTATCACACATTTGAAAAGAATATTCTATCACGAGGAGCAGAACACAAGCAATGCTGCTGTCTGTTATTTGAAAATAACTAGCTGAGAAATGGTCTTATGTCAGATGTCTGAAAAATACTATTTGCCTTGTGCCTGTCAAAGTACTTAGAGCTTTATATGTGTTATGTCATCTCACCAAATACCAAATAACAGCAGTTGTTGGTGATACCTTCTGCCCTGCTTTATAATGGAGAGTCAAAGCTCAAGAAAGTTCAAAGAAAAACTCACCGTGGCATCATGCAACTAGTGGAATGTGGATTTGAATCGGGTTATTTGACTCCAAAGCCAGCCTTTAACTCCCCTGTTCCATATTACACTATGCATGATTGTTTTTTATCCTATTATTTTAATGCAGACAGGAAGTCACAAGAAGGCCACTGTTAGGAATTAGACAAGCAGGAATGTAGCTCAGCTCATCAGTAAGAAGCCTATGGAAGTAAGGTTCTACAGGAAGTTAGATGGTCAGAATGAAGCAAAAATAAACTAGGGTAAGTGGTCAGTTTCCTTTCAGAAAGAAAGAAAGAGTAATTTCCAGTAGGGTGGCACACCTGGCATTCCAGCTCCTCTGGAGGCCGAGGCCCAACAGCCACTCTTAAGAATGTTGGCAGATTTGGTGACCAGCTGACTTTGAAAACTGTCCCACTATAAAAATCTGAAGTATTTATTTTGGAAACAGAGAACTCAGGAGCAGGTGTATACAAGTTGGGGGAGTTTTAGATCTGAAAACCTTTCAATAATAGAACTTGGCAAATTGAAATTATTAAATAACCCCGAAAACCCTTAGCCCAGCGATGTTCATAGTGCAAGTAAACAAGATGAAAGGCTCAGAGAAACCTATAAAACTCACAGGGTAAGGGGTCAAGGTGGAAGGAGGGCGAAGGTGAACCAAAACTCACTAGTTCAGCCGCAGCACCTTTCTTTTTTTTTCCCTGAATGAGAATGTAAGGGGCCGCCCTCGGCCCACGCTCAGGTTGGTCTCAGCTGGCTTCTTACTGGCATGAACCACACCTTCAGAGCCTCCCAGGTGCTTCATTCCTGGAAATGTAGAAAGTGCCCCTCACCCACACCTGGCAGAAGCAGGGATGAGTAATGTGGGAGGCCCCAAGCTCCAGCATGCCCTTTGGCTCTTTGCACCATGTCCCAAATGCTGGCTAATGAGGACAGGCCCTTGTCACAGCAGCCCCGGTGCCCTCCTACAGCACACCCTCCCTTACCCCACCTGCCCCCATGAGCTAAAGCAGTGTCGTGTAGCTCTGGCGCAATAAAAATATTTTCAGTGAGCACACATTCCTTTCAGCTACTGATCTCAGTGGGTTTCTGTTGCATTCACACTCTTTGCCCCGTAGCTGTGGTGTTGGGAAACAAATGAATGCACTTACCTTACAACATAGACGCAGGTGGAATGCAGGGGCAAAGTGCATAGCCCTGGACCCCAGGTGTCTGGGTTCAAATCCTGACTCACCCCATTTCTTCGTGGGTAGCCAGCAGCACTTGCACTTCTAACTCGTCTGTAAAATGGGCTAATTCCTATGCCATTGAGCAGGGTCATTGAGCAGATGAAATGCAAGCAAGCCTGGGACATGGCCAGCATAGCCCTGCCACATAGTGGACAGTAAACTATAGCTGCTATTGATGTCCTTGGTTTGATGCTGGAGAGGTTTCATTTTGATATCACGTTTGGCAAATGTTAGATCCTGGCCAGTTGGAACTTTATGCCTAGCTGTATTTAACAATTATCCCACAGACATGGATGGATATTGGTTCCACTTTCACAGAGTGGCATCTCTGAGGAGGGTTGTATTTTTATTAGGAAGAATAGGAGATGTAGAAATGTCTTTTGATTAGTGTTTTGTGAATCCTGTCTTTTCTGGCATATTCAGAATTTCTCATATTGAGATTTGCCTGTTACTGGAAAATATTAATTCCAGTGACAATTGGAGGAAGATATCCCAGGGAGGAGGCCCCCCAAACAGTGAGCCAGGCAGAGCAACACCTGAGCATGTGTGATTTCTCCTACCGCCACCCACCCAGGTATCCCTGAGATGCCAGGCACATTGGCCAGCATGGTCAGTCGCAGTCCTCCAGTGAGTGCTTGCTCTGAAAGTGAGTCTAACCACTGCCTGCTGTAAACTGGCCAGATGTGTGTGTTCACTGTTTCAGGAGTGGGATACTCAGTGATGCAACACCTGTGTCTCCAGGAGTTCTCCTGGCCCAGTGACACCCACATTCAAGGTGTCATGTCTTGGGAGAAACTGTACTGATGAGAAAAAGTTCCTATTCCTGGTGTAAATTGTCCTCTTCAGGGAATAGCTGCACAGACATGAGGTCTTCCAAAACTAGGCCTTGGGTTTTCTCTGTAGAGCTTTCCAGAATATGCCAGGCAGAGGTGGGAGGCAGGTGATCCTAGTTTGTACATTTCCCTTCCATCTCACTTGTGAAACCAGCACTCACTCTCATGGATTTCCAAGTATGTATTATTGTAAAATTCAGTTGTTTCCATCTTCCCCTGGGCAACTTTCCCTCAGTGACTCTGGGTGTTAAGCTCACAACGTAAGTCAAACGCCTAGAAACCAAGTATCTGTGTACAGATAGATTCTAGCTTCTTCACTCTGTGTTTATGCCTCCTGTGCGCCCGTGGAGAGCATGGATATGTGTGGGAGTGAGAAACCCTCTGTGGGAGCAGAGATCACAACCAGAGTTTATGAAGGGGATAGACACGTTGCGAGGAAGCCAGTAAATACCGTACTCGTGAAGGAAAGAAAAGATTGACGCTAAGAGAAACCAAGAGAACTGAGTGGAGTGAAGATCAGGGGGACTCTCTGAGAAGGTGATGTTTAAGCCATTATTGAAGAAGGCAAAATAATCAAGAGGGGAGGTTGGGTTAAGAGCATCTGAGGAGGAGCGAGGCCAGGAAGTGAACCCCGAGGCAGGGCTGTGCACCTTGTTCTATAAACTGCGACCAGTGACGGGGCACAAGGGAGGAAGAGAAAGCAGGGACGTGATTCCCAGGCCTGGGGTTTGTTATTCTAGTCCTAGTGGATGCTGAAGCCGAAAGTGGGATATTGACAATACAAGTTGTTCCTAAAAGATCTCTCCTCAAAGGTCCACTGGGTGCCAGGAGGATCTGAAGAAGGTGGGGACTGGAGAGAGGAAGCCACAGGGAGCCACTGCATTGCTGGGAGGAGAGAGAGGGTGACAGGAAGTGGGACTGGGCTGCAGACTTGGGGAGTGGATAGCATGGACAGGGCATGCTCCAGCAGACGGACAGGGCAGGCGGGGGACCGAGGGAGCCTCAAATGCACTTTCAAAGCCAGTCCCCACCTACTTTCCCTGGGCTTCCCCACTGGGCTGTGTGTTCACACAGGTCAGATCTCTCCTTTTCACCCAGCTGATTTTAGTAAAGCTCAGGGCCAGGGCACTCTTGATTCTGAAGGCTTTGTCTGGACTCTGAGAAGTCACTGTTTGTTTTACAGCCTACCAGGACCTCCTCTGATAGTATTTATTCTAGACCTGGATCCAGCATCCCTGGCTCACCAGGCCACACCATCTATGTGAGTATCTACTTCTGGAAGGGAAGGTAGGTGTGAGAACTGGAATAGCCACTCTGATAATCTAAAACAGAAGCTAATTCAAAATGATTTCTAATTGTTATGGAATCTGGTTTTCATTTTTGAGTATCAGTTGTCTCAATCATGTATTTTTTCAGGTAATTCAGTTTATAGATGATCATCTCATCAAAAGATAACCTCAAAATACAGTAGTATGAAGCAGGGCTTACATTACTGTACCTAATTACACTAGAGACCTGGGGATTCACTATACATTTATAAGGCTACTACTGAGTGTTCTTAAATTCTGACATAAAGGTATTTGAATACTTAATTTATTAAATATGATGCGGTTCTTGTTTTTAGCCATCTGGGAGGATTTTTTTTGACCATCTGTTTGAGATTTTTTTTCCTTCATTATAATTTAAGAAAGTATCCTTAAGGTTTACACATTTCTCTAGTTAATGAACTCTACACATACTTTTCCTTAAGCTTTTGATAATTTAAAAAAAATAATGGATATGTGATATAAATTGGCAGTTTTATGAAGAGTATAAGCATAATGTTTTGGTTTGTTTTAAAGGTCTTCACACTTTAAACAAGACGTTAAAAGCACTGACATAGTTTCTCGAAGAAATAAAGCTACAGAGTAACTTTTCTCTCTGTTCAACTTTACCAGGCAAAAGTAGACAATGAAATTCTGGATTACAAGGATTTAGCAGCCATTCCCAAGGTCAAGGCAATCTATGACATTGAACGTCCAGATCTTATTACCTATGAACCTTTCTACACTTCAGGCTACGATGACAAACAGGAGAGGCAGAGCCTTGGAGAGGTTGGTAATACATTTCTAGTGGTTGTGAGGTGTGGAACAGCCACTTTCTTTTTAGTCCTGGGTATAAGAACTACCATTTAGAGTTTAAACCAGTCTTTCGATTGTCTACTACTTGGAGATTTCTATAGCAGGTTCTTTGAAATATTCAAAATCCTATCACATGCTTGCAGCCATAGGGAGATTTTTAAAAGGTGGGAGGGTCGACTCACTGCACACAAAACAGCAGTGAAGGCTCAGTCAGGTTGTGGGATGACTGAGCCAGGTGCTGGGGTGAATGCTGATGTTGACAGGGGAGGGTAAGGGGGAGAGGCTTCTGGGGTCTTGGTCTTGACGTAAGTTGGAAGTAGATTCATGGGGATCATGGGGAGAAAGAACATACCCCCTAAATATTGGTAGCTGCGGTCTTTAGCAGTTCACTGGAGTTAGAGTGTTCAAGAAAAGAAAAAGTAGAGACAACTGGCTAATACAGCCCGGTATGGGAGCCAGGGTTACAGAATAAACGACCTGGCTTAACGCAGGGCTCACCATACTTGTAAATACACAGCAGGTGGCAGCTACTGTGGTTGTTACTGTCTCTTGCGGCTTCTTAGTGCCCCACCAGCAGACCCCTCCCACTGCTGGACAAGAGCTCCTCTGGCCCTGGGCTCCCCTCCCTGGCCCATCCCAAGTTGGGGATTCCCCACTGTTAACTCCTACTCAGGTCTCTTGGGCTCTGGTCTGTTTCTTCTGTCTATTGGGCCCACTCTCATTTCTTCTTCTTTTACTTTTTTACTCTTGTGATGCTGAGGCTTGACCCCAGAGCCTCGAGCCGACTAAGTACATGCTCTACTACATACCCCAGCCCCCTCTTTCATTTTTAAATTAGAATCATCTCTAGACTGATTCAGATCCGTTCTGAGAGGTGTTACCCAAGTAGTGGATTCTACTCAGTCATTCAGCTGAGGTTAAACCCAAATGTCACTGTGTTCTCAGGCTTAAATGAGATAAAGAACAGGCGTGGAAATGTGGTGAATCTGTTCATTCATTATTAGCTATATACATATATTATCCATTGACTTATGATTATCTTTATTTATATTTCTATAGTATTCCTTTTATTTATTTATTTTTAAATCTGGGTTTTGTTCAGGAGCATAGCTCTGGGAAGTGAGATCCATTTTTGTGTGGTGCCACCTAGTGATAGCTCAGCTATACTGCCTCTGCAGCAGCTCTCAAATGCAGGCTGATTGGTCTTAGCTGATCCGTGAGCCCTGGTCAGCAGAGCTTCCGAAACAGAGTACTTAGGGGCTGGTTTACTAATGTGCAAGTCATATAGCCAAGGCGGAGCTGAGTTTATTTATGATGTTACAGACTCGTGTTTGTGTGTGCTTTCCAATGGCTCCATTTAAGGTAGTAAAACATCACTCAAGAGTTTGGGCTTTGAATTGAAATTTTCAGCATTGATAAACCAGACTGATATTTACCAACCATATGACTCTGGGGAAATTATATACATCAGTCTCATCTGTGAACTCAAGGTAGAGAGCAATAATACTACCGCCAAAGGTTTTATAGGGCTCTGTGAGATCTTCAGAGAACAGTACTTGACACATGTTAACAAAATGCTCAGAAATGCTGGCCACTCTCATAATCAGCACTGTTACAGGCTACCCACTTGGGACCCCTCTGGCCCTCAGGAGCTTTCCTATCAATAAATATCTTCCTACTTTAAAAAAACATTATTACAGTCATAATCTGAAACGGTGACCTTTGGTTTTCTTGATGCGTAATCAGTGTATCTTTGGAGCAGAAATCAGACATATTAGTGAACTCAATCTGCAACATGTAGATCTTGCATCAAAGTAAACACTATAAACTATCCTACTACTGTATTTATTCCGTTAGGTAGTGATCCCTCTTTTGTAGAATCCATGTATTGCCATTTTAGAGACACAGGAGGAGTAAACTTAAAGTTCTGGGTTGCCATCCAAGCCATCAGAAGGCTTGAGTGGGCTGGACCCAGAAGGGGCAGAGCAGGGGCAGAGCTGGCTCCTGGCCTCAGCGGGGCCCCCTCGTGGGCAGAGACACCCTAGAGACAGGCCATTGCAGTGCCACGTGGGAAACAGTAAATTCTATAGGGAGCCAGTGCCATGATGAAAAATGAAGCAAAGTAAGAAGAAAGCCTGCTGGAGTAGGGTTGCTCCTTTAGATAGGAGAGTCACAGAAAGCACTATGTGAAGGCGAGTTTGAGCGGAGACCTCACTGAAGATGGGGCAGGAGCCCTGAAGGTGTCTAAATGAAGTGGTGGGCTGCAGAGGAGACAGCAAGTGCAAAGGCCCTGAGGTGACATAGGGCTTGGCCTGTGTGCCTGGAAAGATGGAGGTGGCGAGGTGTGTGAAGGTGAGGCAGCCATGATGGGCTACTAGGTGTGCACCATGACGGCTGGCATGTAGACTGTTCCAGGGAGAGCTGTGCTTACAGTTTAGCAGCCATGTTTACAAGATCCCATGTCTTTGTAGATGCTGAAACTCATAGCAGTGAACCCAGCATAGTCTGATTATCTCGGGGAAAGCGGTTCCAGTTTATCTGGCCCGGTCCCTAAGGCATCCATATATTTATTAAATTAACATTGTTAATATTATTCACTAAAGCTGTGGTTCTCAGGCAGAAGTGTGCACCAGAACCTCCAGGAACTGCGGGGCATTAGCGTCAGCCCGCTACACACGGCATCTTGGGACAAGGACAGGGACCAGCAGGGAAGCTGCCACGTATGTGTAGGGTGCTTCCGGCTGATTCAGGGATCAGCTCTAATGAACCCGAGTGAAGCGTTAGCAAACCTTGTGACTTTGAATTCTCTTTTTCATTCCAGTCTCCAAGGACTTTGTCTCCTACTCCGTCAGCGGAAGTGAGTACCATCTTGGCCGCTTGAATTAGTGGAATCGGGGAGTTGCTTGGGCCTTGCCTAGATTGGAGTTTTTGCAAAAGAACATAGCACACCACGGAGCAGAAAAACTGTGAGGTTACAGTGGACATAGGGATCCCTTTTGTGAGGCAGGACCCTAGGACAGCAGCAAATTTCTTCCTGTAGAAGTGGTCTCCCAGTGGTCTCAGCCTGTGCTTCTGAAGTGCTGGGGAAGTGTTTGCGAGGACTGAAGCCACTGTCTGCATGGGGCTCTGCTTATCTGAAGTGGTCAACAGTGGTCCTAGTGGAATCTCTAAGCGGAACTTTTTTTTCAGTACTGGAGATTGAACCCAGATGTTCACATTGAGCTACATCCCTGGCTTTTTTTTTTTTTAATTTTGAGACAAAATCTCACTGAGTAACTAAATCTCAGCTGAGCTCAAACGTGTGATCCTCCTGTCTCAGACTGCCAGGAATGTAGTTGTGCCCCACCTATATTTACTCCGGATGGTGTAAAATATGCCTGACCTTAAGCCAAACAGCTCTCTGGGTACTCTATTATGAAACTAGACTAATCTGGGGTCTCTGTGTAATTTGAAATATTTTCATGGTTTATGGCTAAGTGCCATAAATAGTTAATTTCTATTACTACACTAAGACTTTGCAGCTGAAGTTGGGAACATTTAGATTCTCTTATTGTCCAGATTCGAGAGTGAGGCACATCCTTTGGGGACTTACTGTTTTGTCATCACATGATTTATTCTGAAGCCAATTTAAGGATAAAGCTAAAGTTCCCTAACTCCTTGTTTTCAGATTTCACAAAGCTATGATTAATGAGATTTTAATTTAGTTGTTCTTTGTGCAATCTTTCACAATCTTTTATTGCACTAGTAGAAACTTTGTAAGACAACAGATTCCTAAAATATAAAATATTCTTTGTGTTCTTCAGATTTTGATGGTTTTATATTGCTGGTTTTTTGTAATTATTACCTAATACATCCTTTTCTGGGTTGGGCATAAGCGATATACTAGTGCTACCATTAAATTTCACTGAATTATGATGTGTCATGATTTCTTAATTATTCTCCAGTTTGTTGAATGAAGTACCAGTTTTTGCCCTTATGACTAGTGGTATTATAAAAAAAACTTGGAATAAATTATTCTCCTTAAAGATCATTTTAAATTATTTTCTTGGCCTGTGTTTCCCAAGGCGAGAAGTAGAATTGCTGGCCATAAATCAGCCACCAACTCGTTCTCCGGGAGCATCTAAGGACAGTGTCACCAGATCAGTGTCCTAGGTGCCGCGGGTTGGTGGTCAGAGTAGTGGGCAAGAGCAGCATCAGGGTGCCAGTTGTGGAGCGAGCCCCGCCTGTCCCAGCCAGTGGCCTAACATGGGTCTCTGACCAGCGTGGAGCCTGTTTCTCCATCAGTGAGGAAGGGAGGCGATGCGAGGAGACCTGCCCCTCCTTGCTGCTGTCGAATCTGCTGTAGGTGGACAGTGCTCTGTGAAGCTGAAAAGCACAATATAGATGTGTTCATTGGGATTATTACCTCTTTTCCCACAGCTCTCCAGGGATTAGAACTTACTATTTTACATCTTAACATTTTAGGGCCAGAGCTTTAGCTCAGTGGTTCTGCCACCTGCCTCGCAAGCGCAAGGTCCCGAGTTTGATCCCCGGTACCAAAAAAAAAAAAAAAAAATTCATTACAAGGACTGCAAACCCAAAATACATTAGCCACCGAATGCTGATGAGTGTGTGTATTTATAAAATAGTCCCCCAGTAAAAACAAACAGGTAGACAGGACAGGTTCTTAGCAGTGTTTGTGGACTAGGTCTCCTTGGGAAGTGCTACAGGTCTGATGTGTTTTGTGCTCACAGCTTCTCATACCTTATTCCCAGGGCTACCAGGATGTTCGGGATCGGGTGATCCACCGGTCCACCAGCCAGGGCTCCATCAACTCCCCTGTCTACAGCCGTCACAGCTACACTCCTACCACGTCACACTCGCCCCAGCATTTCCACAGACCTGGTAAGAGGCACTCTCCCGGGATCCACTCCGCATAAGAAGCTTTCTCTGTGCGACTCCCCCCAACCATTGGTAGCCTATTGATAAATCTGACCGCTAGATATTTCTACACCTCTCCTGGAACAAAATGAAAACTGGTATCCATTTGTATTTTGTATTGTATCTTTTCTTGAAATATCGGTCCCATTGTGGCTACTTTCATTTTGATTTATTAAATTGTATTTAAAAAGTGAGGTACTGGAAGCAAAGGAGATTTTTTTTTTTCCTTAAAGACCATCCCATCACTTTGAGACTGAAAATGATTTCCAAAAGAAAAAAGTTTATGTCCTTTTTAGGCAGATCAGTATCATCGAAAATCCAATGTTAGCCATTTGTTAACCAGTTCATAACGCCCATATCCAGATGCATACATGTGTTACTAACCATGCTCAGTTAGGGACTTCTAGAAGGAGGACTCTAGAAGGGTTGTACTGGGTAACTTTGGAGATAACTTCCAACCCCAGGATTCTGGACTCAGGCTTGGAAAACAAAAACCTCAGGGAGGTGCTCTGTGGAGAATGTGACACTGTAGGAGACCTTTATCTGCAGAGAATTTCGCTCCTGTGACCCTTAGTGGGGTCACAAGTGTGTGGCAGATGAATGGAGAACCCAGCACAGATCCAGAATTTCTCCAGAAATAGTCATAGGGGAGATTTTGGCCTCTACACAAACTTGGTAATGATATACATCCCTGAAGGCTTCATTTTGAGCTCCTTGCTTCTGGCCTGTTTGATGAGAACAGATTCATTCGGTGCTAACTTTTCAATAAAATGTACAAGAAATAAAACAGAAGCAAATTAACAATGTAAAAAAAAAGGCTACAATGCTGTCCTTAAAGATAAGGATTTAACAGAAAAGATTGAAAATAATGTACCCTTGGGTAATGTATCGATTTCTCCAGGTGTACATTGTATATATGTTAATTAGTATCTATTGGATTATATCAAATGAAAGTTTTCAGGATATCTCCTTCTTTTTAATGCACAGCTATGCCTATTTGATTCATTCCCTGGACGTGGGTCTCAATTTAGGCCATCATCTGCCTGGGTGATGGAAATGCTTTATGCAGCCACTGCATGTATGTCCACCTGCCGTGATCACTGAGACCCCAGCACCAAGAGCGGCAGGGCCTGCAGGGTCTCTCTCCCTGAGAGCCCTGAACACAAGAGGGGTGGCTGGCCGGCCGGCCACACTGGTTCTCCTAAAAGCTCCTGTCCTTAGCAGTAAGAAGCTTTCATCCTTCCCAATCATGCTTCTGTTGCCAGGAGTCTAGAACATTCTCCTTTCTCATTCATCTTCCAGATATGCATGACACCAGGTGGTAGGCTTTCTAATAATTTTTGAGGTCTACCCTTCCAAAGAGAAACTCTTGTCCTACTTGTGATCCATGTACAGTACCCCAAAGTGTTGACCTCTAACTGCTGGATACCAGATGATGATTTCCATCCCCTTGAGCCTGAGTTCCATTTTTTTTTGATGGTCCTTCCCTCTGAGATGCTGAGTTTTCCATCCCCAGCATTTCCATGCACAGCCGTTAGGACCAAACGTAGCTTTGTCACTTGAGGAATACAAAAGGATTTTTCTTCTATGTAGGTGAAATAAAATGATTTCCAAAGGGATAGGTATAGTCTGGGGCCAGGGATTTAGCTCAGTGGTTCCACCACCTGCCTCGCAAGCGCAAGGACCCGAGTTGGATCCCTGGTACCAAAAAAATAAATAAATACAATAAAAATAGTCTGATCCTTTCATGTGGGTTCTTCTTTTCAAGTTTCTTAAAGTGACTGTCATTCTTTTTTACATGCATGTCAGAGGGTTCCGTTTTGTTAGGTGCTTTTTTAGAAACGGCTTTTGTTGAGTCTGCGTGATGTGTCGTCCTGCCAGAGAATGTCCTGAGAACCATTCCTCCTCGTCACAGCCGTTTATTCTCAGAGGCTGACTCTGTCCACCCGACCCTATCTGCAGGTTCTCCCCACTTGGCCTGATTGTCCGCAGGTGCATCTGTAACCCTTTTTCCTTTCTCCTTTTTTCGATTCCTGATTAACACTCTTTTATTTTCCTCCCTCGGAACAATGCCACTCTCCCTGCTCCTGTGTTAATTTCTGTTCTTCTTTTGTGTTTCCCCTCGCCCTGCCCGATTCCTTGCCGCGCAGAGCTGTTGTCTTCTGGTGTGCAGAGGCTGTCTCACCTGCGCACCAGCAGCTTCAGCTCCACCCACAGTGACTCCCGCCCCAACCCCCCCTTCAGACACCACTTCCTCCCCCACCTCAAAGGTAAGGAGGCAGGCGCACCTGTAGTGGAGATTTATTAGCACCCTGGCAAGGCTAATAAGGTGTATCTCCAAGAGTTAGTGCCACCGAGCTTCTGACCCATCAGCATGCCTGTGTGTGTCATGACTGTACCGAAAGGTGACCTTAGAACTGGCATAGTATCTTGCATTCCGAAGGATATGTCATTTCTAAGGGTTCTAGATGAAGAAACAGGAAGTATATTTGACTGTAAGTTTATCATCCCCCACTTAGGAAAAAAGTATGTATTATTATTTTGTTTTTGTATCAAAAGCAAAATGTTATATACTCGGTGCATTTTCTGGGTTTAATACATCTCAGCAAAGCACAGGAGTATTTATCATGAATATCCAAAGGTCATCTTCGTGGTGATAAGCCATTTTACTATAGTAACATGTTTGGGCAGCATAAAAATGATCTGTGACAACATAACTCAAATTTCTCTCTTTGCACCAACTCTCAGAGTACTTCAATTTGTCCTAATTTCCATCTGATGGAGAAGAGAGGCTTTGCCTTCTGTTTTCTGTTCCTGCCTCACATTGCTGCCCCATTCCCTTTATGGCATTTCTGTTGTTTTCTTCATTGCTGCTTATGCTTCTGTAGTTGTTCTCAGTTGGGGCCCTCCGCAGGTTGGGGAGCCCAGAAGCTATGCAGGGGCCACAATTTAAGTATGTGCTCCCAGAGGGACACCATCTTGTTCCTTAGTCTTGATTTGAACCAAATTAACCAACAGAAATAGTAAGAGGATGCAAGCACAGATGTTACCGTGGATGTCAGAGCAATCTTAAAGGCTGCCGGCCCTGTGTTCCGAGTGCTCCCATCACTGATGCATCGATGAAGTAGCCTAAGTGTTGGTCTAGTTACCTGAACTTTCACTATCAGTCTACCCAAGTGTCTTTCTTTTAGCTCACTTAGGTTTTTTAACAACTGAGTCCTCAAATGTAGATGCCCTGAGTTTATCAGTATGCAGTTATTTTACAGATTTGCTATTTCAGCATTTTCCATGCTTCAAAAATAATATTGCTGACATGCTTATTGAAGAACCACACCATCTGCCATTAGCACTGTTTTTGGTAGGCGCAGCGCTTTCTAAAACTCTTGACAGAGTGTATAAAGCTAGTTGCTAATTAGTATTTTGGGAAAAAATTTTATCATGTAAATGTCAAGATGATACTTTTGAGAATGCTTATAAACCCATAAAGAAATTATTGAATGAGAGTCAGCATGTATTCTAAATACAACTTAGTATAGAAGCCCTTGGCCAAGTTAGTCTGTAGTTATTTCTAACATTCAAGAGAAAAATACATTTTTTATCGTTAAGATGTAAGCTTCCTCATTTGGTTATTATGTTTCTTCTTTCAGAATGCAGAATGAAAAGCATGATGGAGCCTATAAAGTTGTATAAAGTTTGTACAAAATGTCAGTGACTAAAATACTTCACATCTGTGACTAGCTACGGAAGAGACAGAAAGTCCTTGGACACTGGCATCTTGGATTTAAATACTGCCTGTGTCACTGGCTGGCGGCGTGACCTAGGGTTGTTATCCTTCTGAGTGTTGCTTACAGGCCGGGCGAGCCCTAGGTCCTAGGCCGTTGGGCTCTGTAAGGTGCCAGATCATGGTGTGGAGCACACCATGGTCAGTATGAGGCTCTTGAAGCAGTTTTGGTCATCATTCCATTACTCGTCATAGCGACCCTGGGAAACAGCCCCAGCAGAAAGAGCTCACACCAGAGGCCCCAGCTCATAACTGGCCATAGGCTCACCGCTAGGAAGAGGCAGCCCCTGGACCAAACCGCAGGCCTCCTCGTCCCGAGCAGTGCTTGTGCACCCTAGGTGAACTGAGGATTGAACTCAGGGCCTGTGCACTGAGCTAAATTCCCAGCCCTATTCATTTATTTATTTAGAAATAGGGTGTCGCTAGGTTGTGGTTACCAGTTGACCAAAAACTTGTGGCTGGACTCAAACTTGTGACCCTCCTGCCTTAGTCTCCCAGAGTCCTGCGATTATGTGTGTACCAATCACACTCAGCCATGAAATATAATTTTTAAAGTAGTCTTTTATTTTCCATCTCTTTTCAACGAGAAAATTGCATTCTTATTGAAGCTAGAACAAAAAAAACCTCTTCAATCATTTAAATTACAAAATCAGTTTTTTTGCTTTATTACAAAAATATCAAATGGTTATAAAAATTATAGTACCTCTGTGTGCCTACACATTGCACTGCTTAAAATGTAGATATACATTCGCTTCTATTTTCAGTCTGAATCTGAAGTTTTTGACACAAATATTATGAGTCAAAATTATAAATAGCACTAGGCCAAGGGGAATTAAAATGACCCTTAACTTACACTTTAAAAAAAAAAATCTTATGACCTCCC
This sequence comes from Heterocephalus glaber, assembly GCF_053883595.1. Taxonomy (NCBI): domain Eukaryota; kingdom Metazoa; phylum Chordata; class Mammalia; order Rodentia; family Bathyergidae; genus Heterocephalus; species Heterocephalus glaber. The sequence continues at coordinate 69,767,751 of NW_028258320.1, forward strand.
TCTCATTTTCTTTTTACTAGATATATGCCCGTATTTTGTTCATATAAAATAGTCTTCTATATATTTCAAAAACAAAATGTCATGTACATAACAGTATATGCTTCTTTTTTTTAACTGGATGAGCTTTCTGCTAACCTAAGAAATCACGGAGAATTTGTATAAAGATATTGTTTTAAAAACCTAATATATTTGAATGGATAAATGCTTATTCTTCAAAGAATCACTTCTTGGTTATTTTGAAAAGCGTATCCATTTACAAGGAAGGCCTCTCCAGCACTTGGAAATTTCAGAATGGAGGGAATTTACAGCCCTTTGAGAAACACAAACAAGAGATCTTTCAAATGGGCCAGCAGCACCCAGAATCTTCCATGGCCCAGATTTAAACTTTTCCTTTGTGTCTGGGAGCTTGACCTGCGATCATAGGGGAGTTATTTATTTAAGTGGATGTGAGCTGGGGATCTTGATTTGTAGTAGGATAACCAGCTCAGGAACCGTGTCAGGTGTCGAGAAGGAGCAGGGGCCCAGCCTCACCTCGGCAATCCAAGTACACTTCCTGGTGCTCATTTCTTCTGCATGTGGCCCGGGCCTCTGGGGCTCAGGGAGCTGAGGATGCCTGCATGGGTGCAAAGCTGAGGTGCACGTCACAGACTGTCTCTCTGCTCCATTGGCTTCCCCATTCGTTTTCTGTAGTGCCCATCTTTGTTTTGAGGTTTGTTTTTATTTGTCTAACCTTCCTTGCAGCCTCAACCTTTATTAGTGTGTCGTTGTTGGGCCTTGAGGACAACGTCATGCTGAAAGATTTGCAAAAAAAAAAATTTCACTTTATTTTGGGCTGTGTTTGTGCAATGTTTGATGAGTTTCTCTTCCTTCCTCTTTGAAATACTGCTACGCTGTCCAGGAAGTATAACTTTTATTTGTGAGTGGTGGACTACCTAGATTAAGACTCTTTGAAAGGAATGGTTGCCGTTTTGCCATAGATATGAGTTACTATGATACCAATACAAATTCAGTATTTACAAAATACATTTTAAACCTCTTTTTGAAGTTCTAGACCCTTCTGATTGCTGAAGGCCCAATAATTTGAAACCCTGTCACAAAATATTCTAGATGCTGCCATCATGAAGGCCCCTTGCAAATACATATTTATATTTTAGAATACAAGCACATAATCCTGAAAGCCAGGCAGTACTCCAACAGCTTCCACAACAGAATCATGCACCTCCATCTCTATTCAGGCTCTCATGGTACCAAGAAGAATGAAATCGAGGAAAGCATTTGAAGTCATAATTACAGTGAGAAGCCTGTAAATGACTGATCTCCCAAGTACCAAAAAAATTGTCTCTTCAGGTTAATAGGGAAAAGCTAAACATTAAAGCCAAGGAATATAACTATGGGATTAATTTCTCATTACAATAGCTAAGGTCACCAAAAACTTAGAATAACCCAACCCAAAGACCTATGTGAGGGACAAAACACTATTGTATGGTATGTACACATATATATACACATACTAGTATAGTATTTTTTTAAAGTATCTTATTCCAGGGGCCAGGGATTTAGCTCAGTGGTTTCACCGCCTGCTTTGCAAGTATGTACAAGGTCCTGAGTTTGATCCCAGGTACCCCCCCCAAAAAAAGTGTCTTATTCTAGGCTAATGAGTAACAATGGTGATGATGATGACAACGATGATAATATTGATTCCTTCCAAATGTATTTCATCCGATGCTTCATACTGTAGTTTGCCCAAGTAAGGAACTAAGCTCAAAATTTTCTGCCAGGGTGAGTTTGAAGGTTTTATCATTTAAAGATATGGTGTAGGGGCCGGGGATTTAGCTCAGTGGTACCATGTCTGCCTCAGAAGCACAAGGTCCTGAGTTCGATCCCTGGTACCCCCCGCCCCTCCAAAAGATAGGTTATGTATGTTAGAAAAGGAAAAGAGGATTCTTCTTTTTCTTTTAAAAATGCCCCCAAATTTTTCAAGCCTTTGGTATTTTAAGAGCTAACAAGTCGGTACTTAGCAACATTTTCTATTTGGAGATCTCTTCCCCACTGAGTCGCTGTGTTACATGAAAATCACATTCCACAGAATGCGAGTGTGCTGTTGAATTGCGCTTTACCTTCCAAGAGCTTTTGGGGGAAATTTTAAATGATCATAGAGTTAAATGTACTTTAAAAGATGAGTATATTAATTGTTCTTTTCTTTTTAAACAACTGGAGAGGTTGCGACTGCTAAAGATACACAACCAAAAAGAAGAGCAGCACCCAGTTGGTGAAAGCATTCAGCCAGAATTCACCCACTGGGAATTCAGGCTTTGACCTTACCTGAGAAATGATGGGCTTCTGCTGCCACCTGCAGCAGAGAATCTGATTGACAAATATTTTAATACCTGGACAAATGTCTCATTCCGACAGCCTTGAACCATTGTGTCCCATATATGCTGACATTTTTGCATGTGTGTGACACTAGCGATTAGCAAAACAGATTCAGTGGCATTTTGCCTGATCAGGTGTAGGGACGCTACAGTTAGAAGTGAAGGGCTAGGGGCAAGGAGCAATGTGGTTCAGAAGCAATAGGGGCCAGTGCAAGGACATATGAGAGTCTTCAAAAGAACAGTTAAAATAAGGCAAGAAGGGGAAACTTCTGTGCCTTCCTCTGAGAAAAGCCCCAAGAAGTATTCTGGTTTTCAATTGCGGATTCTTCTTGTTAGCAATCTCCTAATGTTTATAGGATTAGAGGATTCTTCTGAAGTGAGACAATTAAACTGGAGTTACTGCGGATGACCTAGGAGGGGAAAGCTATAAAGTGGGCACTGCTGTGGTCCTATTGCCCTAGTGTGGCATCTGGCTCCTTTTAATTAAGAGATCAGGGAGATGATGGTTAATCCTGTAGTGCTGCTTGCTAAATTAGGCCGTAAGTACCTTGTGGAATTAATTAGTTGGCCTCCTTCAATGATTCATTCACATTTACGCCGCACTTACTTAGGGCAGCCAGTAGGCTGAGCGCTGGGGAGGATGAAGGGGCCCCATTCTAGTTTAGCCGTGGGTTTAACACAGCGTTTCCTTCTAAGTGCAAGTCACAACCTTCCTGCTCCTGCTCACCTCTGCCTGTTTTTGTTATATGCATTTTTCTCAAACATGAGCCAGTTACTGCTCTTTGGGAGAGTAAGATTAAATGTGATTGCCTTTTCATAACTTAGCAGTTTTTACTTTTACACTGAGCTGCAGCCTCAACACCTCTCTCCCACCTCATTAATTTTTTATTTTGAAACAGGGTCTTGCTAAGTCCGTAAGTTGCCAGGCTGGACTTGAATCACCCTTTTGTTTCAGCCTCTCCAGGGCTGGGATTGCAATTGTGCATCACCACGCCTAGCTGTCGGTTAAGCTTTTTAGAAAATGAGCAGTTTGAGTTGCTTCATAATTTTTGGAAACTAATATTTGACTTAAATGACCAAATCAACATTATAACATATTGCTAAAGAGTCTTGAGAAGGGACGGAAGCTTCAGAATACCACCAAAAGCCTAGAATCTAAATCTGAGCTAGTAACAAATTCAGATCTCATATTTGGAATATTTTATTGGTCATTCGGTACAGATGTACTCTCTAGTTACTTAAACGTGTACATATTGAGGAATTAAAACTATTCAGCATGTTGTAGAACTCTAGCAATTGACTTCTTTCATACTTTTCTAGCCAAAGGACAGTTTGACTTGAAGAAATTGGCTAGAGCTCTCTCTGTTAATGATCTATCATTTAATTGAAATTATTAGGATTAATAAATAAATTGGACTTTTTGAAATTAGAAGCATCTGTGCTCACATTGAAAGGAAATTTCAATTCCCTACAGAATGGGAAAAAATAATTGCAAATCATATCTGATAAGACATGTATCATTACAACTTAATAGTTAAAGTAATTAGCATTATAACTCATTAACTTTTAATAGTCCCACATCTTCTGATGTGTTTTGGGGACAGGATATTTGCCCAGATGTGTGGTGGTGGAAGGAAAAATTAGAGCAGTAGCCAATCCCTTTCCACTTCGCATCAACTTCCCTTCATCCCTGCAGTTCTCCCCTGAGGTTACAAGGGCTGGTGGTCGTCCTGGGGGCCCTTGTGCCTTTTGCAGCCACATCCCTAGTTTCTCCTCCAAGAGCACAGTTCTGTCTAGCCACAGTGGCCGGGCCTGTCGCCCCCTTACCATGGCCCTGCCTCGCTGCCCTTGCTCACTATGTCCCTGCCTTCCAGAACATGGGGTTTCCTGTTCCCCGAGGAAGCTTCCTCTCTGGTGCCTGGCCCAGGGAGCTTTCCTCCCTGCATCTCATCTCCTCACGTTTTTCTTATACCTTTTGAGTAGTCGATCATATGGGTGTAGGGGTGTGTGTGTGTGTGTGTGTGTGTGAGCGAGCGCGTGCGCATGTGTGCCTGTGTGTGTCTTCAGTCTGCCTCAGTAGGTAGACCCTGAGGCCCTACAGGGTAGAGATTATATTGCAGTCACCTGTTTGTCCTCGATAGTAGCCAGTGCCCACCCACAGTGGGTGTTCAGGAAGTGTACTAGTGATAAAGCCAATAGCCCCGGTAGAGCCAGCAGTCTTGGAAGAGAAGGCGGAGGAAGCTATAAGTGGTCCCCACGTACCTGACAGAAAGGGTTCTGATGCTACTTTGTATATTTCAAAGTGAGGGAAACAGAAACTTATGCTGCATTGAAGGCGCTTTGTATTCGTAAGGGAAAGGACTGGGTGACCTGGGTGCTCCCAGACTTAGCCCTCACTAGAGAAACACGAGTCCAATAGCCAGCCTCTGCCTGGGAGCACCTGGACCTTCCGGAGTGGGGGTGCCGCATATCCCAGCCCTCTTCATGCTTGGGGGTTAATCACCTGACGGCTGATCTTGAATCAGTAGCAAGTGACTCTCCATCCCTCCCAGTGGACTTGCATCTAATCATTTGCCACTAGCTCACAGCCTTCAGCCGCATGCCATTGCAATGACACATCTGATGCTAGCTGCTTTGAACCTCAGCCCACGTGGACTCAAATCTCCCCTTTGGAAAACTAACCCTGATACCACCTTTGCAAGCCAAGTTGATAAATCGAGTGTGTTTCCTTTGCTTCTCCTCCCTGACGTACCTCCTTCCATTTGTTGTGTTGAATTTTGATTACGCTTGCTTGGTTTTCTTTATTGCTCTCTCTTCTCATTTTGTTTTCTCCATTCTTATTGGAGGCAATGAGCCATCCAGCGGCCGGAACTCCCCTCTCCCTTACCGGCCCGACAGCCGCCCTCTAACTCCAACTTACGCTCAGGCCCCTAAACATTTCCATGTTCCAGGTAGGAGCTGACACAGTCTGTCTTGGTGTCCTGTCGCCATGTAGAATGTAGCCTTGTAGCCTTGTCTTGTCTCGTCTCCATTTCTCATGCTCATTAATTGGGATGCACACAGTTGACAAACCCTAAATTGCAGGATCTGACCCATAGGGCCTTTCAAAAGAGCTGAATGTGAAGTACCAAGGTTGTGTTGAAGGTTTCCTAATTTTTGTTATTGTTTTTGCAGTGCTGGGGACCAAACCCAGGCCTTCATGCAGGCTGGGCAAATGTCCTACCACTGAACCATATCTCCAGCCCTCCAATTTTTTGAAAAGGATAGGAGAAGGAATAAAGGAGAGGAGTTGGATGGTTTGGCTTGGGTTTTTTTATTTTTTGGTTAACATTTTTTATTTATTTTAGTATCTTCTAACATAATCAGTCTGTGGTTAAGTATTCTTAATTATTGCCGTGGCAATTTAGTTATCCTAAAGATTGAACCACAGTGTCACCACATTTGTATTTCCTACTTGTCTCTAGTTTCTCTAGTGCGGACATTTTTTTCCATGGATTTTTCTTTTGAAGCAGGTGTAGCGTTGGGTCAATTGGATGGTCTTTCTGCATTTCACAGCTGACAAGCCACCTCCACTGCCCACACAGATACCTTGCAATTTAGGCTTGGCACTGCAGGCTTTGCTCCAGTAGTCACAAGCATTTGCTGTCACAGCATATATAGTAATTTGCCATCATCAGACACTGGAAAAAAAAGAAAACATCAATTGCTTGCTATTTAGGGTTGGCTCAATTGGTAAGGGTGGGGTCATCAGAAGTGATGATATTATTTTTCATCAGAAGTACAGTTTTGCTTCTTTTACCTGTTGAAAGTGGCTTAATGAATTACCAACATGTTAATGTAAGTATCCATATTTGGAATCTGTATTCGTGGTTTTTTTCTTTGGCATTGCAAACTTAACCTAATAAAAACAGAGGAAAGTTTAATGACATTGGTACTGCCCTTTTTGTAAAGTTTCATTGAATCTTAAAGTCATTGTTCTACATTTGGGAGTTTTCACATGAAGAATGCCTCCATCGAGTCAGAAACCTCTTGAAACTTCTTGAGTATTTGCATTTAAAGTGAAATGGTAGCATAATTAAATGGGGTTCTCTCTGAATATAAGAATAGTAGTTAGCACCACTTTTCTTTTTCTTCCCCCCTTTTAAAAAAAAATTTGACCAATATAAGTAAGGGTTTTGTTTGAACATCCCATCAGCACACTGGGTTGGCCTTGCACATAAAAGATATTTCTGTGATTTAAAACATTTTTTAATTTGTCTACATTGCTTCCCACTGTTCTCATTAACTGAAAAGGTAAATTGAGCCACTGGTATCTACTGGGAGCTCAATTTCTAGACAGTAGCGATTTGGGGATTTTTCCCCAAACTGGTTATGCCTTCCTTACCATTTGAGTGCCTCCGCTGCTTGCATCTTTTCCTGTTTTAATCCCAGTTTCAGTGAAGTATTTGAAATAAATGGCTCATAAATAAGTCACATCTCTCTGTATGCTATGATGTATTACAAAGACTTTTCATGTCACCTGTCTATAGTAACTCACCCATTTCTGTAATCTCTTCTTCCAGTGAACTCAATCTTTGTAATACAAAAGTTAGCCTTTTGGGTTATTTTTGTTCACAAGTCTTCTGTTTGTTTGGTGTCTTGGTTGGTTTGTTGTTTCTCATCGCAGGACTGGTTCCCATAATCACACACCTTTGCTTTTCATTTCTGCAGATCAAGGGATCAACATTTACCGAAAACCACCCATCTACAAACAGCATGGTAAAACTCACTTCCCTCTGCATAGCTTTTAAGTAGCAGAGTCAGCTGGACTCTTCTTTGCTGTCTTCTGAAAGCTCACCTACTGCTGCTTTTGAGAGCCAAACTGAAGCATCCAACATAGTTTACCTTTATGGTCCAATAAGATGCAGATATTAACCTTCCTGGATAGAAAACACTTAGCTCCATTAGAAGTTTCCAGCATATTTCCAGGCCCATCAAACTGTGTATCGTTCCATTCACAGAGAAGGGAATCAGCCAATAGCCCACGAGCATCCTAACAAGACTTTATTTTTTTCTTTTTTTGCCATCAAATAATTTAACCAACCTCTAAAACAACTTTGAGCTTGCAATTAGCTTGACTAATTAAAACTAGTGAAAATGAGCCGGCTACATGGACTTAGTTGTGCCACTCCTAGCTTCTTACCAGGTGTGGAGATGTCTGCACCATGCAGTGGACAGGGCACAAGTGGACAGGTGCCTGCCCAGGTCCCTTTTCTTACCTCTGTGGCTCTGTATGGTCAGGGGCGTACATGATTTCTCTGGGCTTCAGTTTTCTCACCACTGAGGACCGTGAGTTAGATGGGTCTATCTCTGAAATCCATACAAAATGAGAAACACTGAAGTGGATTTGTAATTGTGTTCTCCTATTCTGGGAATACAGATATTTTAAATACAGTAAATCATGTTAATTTATGTAAATGACATTTTCCTCTACCATCTATAGGTATCTGGATTTGTCTCCCATAAATCTTTGTGACTAGATAGTGATTCCAGAAAATTATACAAAAATTGTGCCTGGGAATTTGAAGGCCGCCCTTAGAACTCTAGTGGATATTAACAAGTTATTAAGACAGGATGCTATGAAAAGTGAATAAAGTTGGAAATAACACAAAAAAATATTAGGGCAAACTGTAGGGAGAAAATGAAAAAGTATATATGTAATGATTCTAAAGCCATGTGTTGTTTTCTTCATTATTTTTCAAAGTTTTACATCACCTGCTTGCATTTTAAGTTTAACGTTGCTTTTGTTTTTGTTTCTGTTTTTTATGGTTTAATGTCTTCCCACATACTCATTAACATGTGAATGTTTAACTACTGACTTCACCAATTCTAATGTGTAAGTACTGTTTGAAGTCATACTTTTTAATTTATGAATAAGGTTCCCAGAGTTTGATTTAGAGATTTTAAAAAATATTAAAATAGGCCCTATCACTCTGAACAAAAATAATAAAATAATTAAGATTTAAGGAGATTGGATAATGTTACACTTTACTTGGAAGGCATTAATTGGCTTCTCTCCATGATATTTACTTTGAAGTGTTTCAGTTGTTGTAATTAATTAATAGTATCACAGCCAAAGTGGGACTTTGTAGCAAATACAGGATTGCCTATCCACACCAAATAGATGCCATGCCTCAAACTGGTGTCTGCCTTCATGCATTTGAGAAATGCTAAATTTAAATTAAATCACTTTTTTTTTTATAATGCAGACTTTAGTCTTTCCTATGTTAACATGTTTTATCTATCTCTGGCAAGGTAACTACTATCAGTTTCCTAAACTTGAGATTTTTTTTTCTCATGAGGTTAAAGACTGAGAAATACTGTCCCTGCCTTCCCAAGATTTTTCCCCCTTGTTACTGGGTCTCCTTTGTCAAGTCATGTAAGCAAATCGAGACCCAGAAGGTTACCAGAAATATTGGAAAATTGGAGCCGAAGAGTCAAAAGATCATTTCCAGATTTTAAAATAGAAGCTGAGAATGAAAAAAAAAGATACTTAAGGCATTATTAAGAAACGTTTACATATTAGTAACATCCCAAGCCAGTTTGTAAAATTAGCCAGAATCAGAGAACGACCATTTAACCTGGTTTGTTTTGTTCCAGCTGTAATTATTTAGGGCTCCAAGCCAGGGCTGCCTCCTCACAGAATAGCCGTTGAGAAGTTTGTGAACTAACGTTCATGCTAGCGTGGCTTTTGTTAATTTATAGGTGGTTGCTTTACTTGAATATACAGACCCTGGAACTATACAGTGAGGGAGGATGGTAAACATAATCACAGTGCTAAATTCCTGCAAACTGAAAGTGGGATTCCCCATTTCCATTTCTCCTAAGACACCAGGGCCTGTGTAAGGATGAAGGTGTGTGTAAGGATCCAAATGAACTGGACCAGTTTATTCATGGCTTCTGGCCCAAAGATCCAAACCCAGCCACCCCTCTAAAGGATTAATAACTGCAGTCCAGTGACATTGTGTGCTTTTAATTAAGCTCTTTAGTTTCCAATTTTTAATTCAAATTCCTAGTTACTCAAATTTTTAATTATTCAAGTTTTCTAATTCCAAGTGTATTTACTCTTGGAGACTGATTAGGAATGGACCTTCCTATGATTGTAGAAATGATCTGTATCTTTGCTGCCCAGAACAGTAGCCATTGATCTCATGTGACTGCTGAGCACCTGAAGTACAGCTAGCACCACCAAGGAATTGAATTTTGATTTTATTCATTTTTTGGTTTTATTTAATTTCATTCATTTAGATTTAAATAGACGTGTGGAGCTTTAGAACAAGTTTTTTCAGATGTAGAATGAAGCTTTGCTTCTGATCTAAAATAAGGAAATAGCTGAAGTGTTGCCCAGAAGTAACTGGCTGTCGTTCATGGTGATCAGCAGAGCTTTGTGGAGCTAGCTTTTGCCAGAGAATGAGAAAACTGTCTTTGGGGTTGTACCGCCGGTGCCTTACTGACCAGTAGCTAAGCAGCCCTGGTTCCCACCTAGATGCAGCCGCCTCGGCAGCCCAGAGCAAGTCTTCAGAAGACATCATCAAGTTTTCCAAGTTCCCAGCAGCCCAGGCGCCAGACCCCAGCGAGATACCAAAGATTGAAACAGATCACTGGCCTGGTCCCCCCTCACTGGCTGCCATAGGTAGGCACCTGATGCCGCTAAGGCAAGCGAAAGTGGCTTCGGCTGCTCAAAACGCAATGCTGAGAAACAGGAGAAAATGTGTCCTATTGTGATAACTCTTAAGCACAGATGACCAAGAGGCAGGAGAGTGATGAGAACTAATGTGGTGTTAGTGTGCGTGAAAAATGCTTCCCGGTGACAAAAGCACACCTACCCGAGCCTGTCTCTAACCAAATCCACGAGATCCAGAACTGGTCTGAGACTGATGGTGTGTGTGGACTCTTGGACCTATCACAGTAGTATCAGTAACTTTTGAACACAGCTGAGCCAAAGCCTTCTGGCAAGAGCATTTTTCCGTATAATTAGAGTCTAGTGGCTGAATTTACCGAGTGTCCGTGGAAGTGTGACTTCTTTCAGTTAAATTTGTTTTAGGCTGGGTAGTCACAGTTCTCTTAACAAGCAGTATTAACACGGGAATACTTTGACTTTCATGCAAAATCACCTTCTCCATTACTAAGAAGGGCTATTGTGGAGAGTGAGTATAATAAAATATGACTTGTGTGAAGTTACATGATTTTACATCTATCATTTCCACGAGTCCTGTGCTAAAATGTCACATTGGAGCTGTTTCATTCTTTGCTTTGTGCTTTCCAGTTGTGTCTGTGTCTTTACTGTTTTGTCAATAGTAAAATCACTCAGCCTGAAAAAGAAATATTAATAAATACAGAAGCTAATATTGGACTGAAACTTTAGTGAGTTAGCCTTTTAAAAAAAAGTATTTTTCACATTTTTGTTGATACTTAAAAGGCCTTCAATTTTCCAAAACTTTCTAATCATCTGAATCAGGCTATTTTTTACCACATTATTCTTGGGATAACTTTTATAGGCAATATAAGTAGATTTTAAAACAATATTTATAGAAATAGTTCCAGGATAATTTGCTTAGTTTGTTATTCCCAAGTATTCTGTAATTTTGTTGATGTGATTTATCTAATTCATGCAAACTTGGATCTATTAATTTTTATTTGTGTAAACTAAAGAAAGAAAATTCACATTCACATTTATAATTTTAAGAACTAAGAATCTGTCAATCTATGCCTTTCAGGAAGTGTGTAAGGTTCTTGAATTTCCTAGCTCAATCATGTTGCTCATTAAAGGAGCTAAGCTTTTGGGGAGAGGAAAAATTAAATTTTTATTGTTGAAATTACCATCACTAAGTAGATTAAAGCTTCTTTGGGTCCCAAATTGAGGAAAATATCTGGCCCATTAATTACAATGATGAAAACTAAGACTATTAGTTAAAGTTTATTTTGATTAGATTAGCAAACTTTCCTGTTTCCTCCCACAGCCAGATTAGTCCAAGCAATTTAGGAAAAACAGCAATTATCTTAATCTTCCAACTGTTCAGACAGAGTCCTTCTTTCCATTCCCTGTATCCCTTTTTCTTGGACGCTTAAAAATTGTATGAAATTTGTTACAGTGTTCCAAAGTAACTCTTTAGTTATATTAACACTTTTTATTTACTTATCAGTATAAAGCTCCTTTGAACATTTTTCAAAGTACGAGAAAAAGGAAAATTAGAAATCCTTTCTTTAAAAGAAATATAACAAATGTGCTTTTTAATGAATTTACTAAGAATAGAGTGATAGTCTTATGAAAAGTCAAATATTCAGAAAAAGAGAAAACTGCAAGATATTAAAACTTGCCAAATAGAGTGACTGTCTTACTGATTTGTTGGTATGTACACAAATTTGGATTATCCTGTATTTGAAAACTTGACATCCGGAACATCTAGTAGTGGCTAGCGATGCCCCTCCCATTTACCACAGTGGTTAGTCCAATGATGTACACAGTTATAATTGAGCAGCCACTTGTAGGGAGGCCCAAGTTCACACTTTCCCCTCATACATAGTCAACCACGTAGCTTGACACAGGGGCCAATTTTCATGAGAAACCAGCCTTGATGCTTATTTAGGGGGTCAGGGGTTGCCCTTAAATTGTTCACTTCAACATGTTGAAGCCCTAACAAATGTGCACAGATGAACTAGTCTGTTAGGATTCCTTTGTCGTGGGCCTGATATGAGAAGTTGTCTTTGCTGTGGAATTAGGAACTGACATGAGACGCAGATCTAGTAGCAGAGAGGAAGATGAGGAGGAATTTCTGAGACGCCGGCAGCTTCAAGAAGAACAATTGATGAAGGTTTGTCCTTAATCTACCTTGCTGTGGTCTTTGGGTCTAGCTCTCTAAGATCAGTATAAGCAAGCAAGATGAGAAGGAGGTGGTCCCAGCCCTCAAGGAGCTTGTAGTCTGGCAGGTGAGACACGACAGGCATTCAGTAATGAGAATAGGAAGGAATTTGCCTGGCTTTAGAGGAGATGTCACTGAGGCTGGAGGTCAGGGGGACACGGCAAGGATTGAGTGTGTAGGGTGCCTGTGCTGGCTAGAGCAAGGTGGTACCCAGCCCGGGTATGCGGGACCTGCTGGAGGAATTCCCTCGGGCTGGTGCATTTCTCCAAGTCTATCCTTGGGACTCAGGGCTTTGCGTGTGTGTCAGGACCAGGAGAACAGGGATGGAGGGGACTGCCACCAAGACACCCCCAGCATATCCTCCTGCCTTTCAGCATCCCCAAAAGATAACCATTTATAACCTCTTCCCATCAATGGGGCTGATGAATCCCCTGGAGTGATGCTTTCCAGAGATTACAAATGCACATGGCATTAATTATATGGGAAGAAAGGATACAAAGTACAATGCCAGTTTTGTATAAATACGTATAATAAGTGGATATAAGTCAAAATGCAAATGGTGTTATCTCTGGGTGGTAGACTACAGGTTCTTTTTCTGGATTTTGTAAAATACATACAAGGAGCATATATTCCTTGTCTTTGTTTTGCTTTGTTTTTAAACAAATCGGTGTAATTTCTTTTTTAAGGATGCCATTCCCAGTCTCCATGTCCCCAATTAAAAATCCATAAACACTCACACATGCCCTCTCAGGTCTCAGGCTGGCAATTTGGGGGAGGGAAAAGAAAGAGAAAACATCCCTCAGACACAGAGCCTGGCTTGGGGAAAGGGAGCTTTGACAGGGAGAAGCCAAGAGGGGTTTAAGGCCCCCAAGCTGACCCGAGACTTGAAGAACCACCACGCTGTGGGCCTGTGTTCTGGCTCTCAGGGTCAGGAACTTCCTATAAGACCTTCTTAAAAAACTATAGTCCTAAATGTATAATAGGTAATGTGAAATAGAAAGAAAAGGGGTAAAGGGGAAGGAAGTGGGAGGGCTAGGGGAAAGGATAGAAGGGAATGGGATTAATATGAGAAAATGGAAAAATAGGAACAAAATCTTTGTAAATAGGAATGGAGGGGTTGAAGGGAGGGCTGGGCAAGGGTGAAAAATAAGAACCAAGAGGGACTATGTAAAGGTGCAAATTTCCAATGATAAATGTCCTTATATTGTATACCTAAAATGTACCAATGATTAGAATGAATAATCGATAATGCAAAATAGGAAGAAAAGGTCCAAAGGGGTAGGGGTAGTGGGAGGGGCAGGGGAAAGGAAAGAAGGGAAAGGAAAAATGATGAGAAATGGAAAAAATGGAAATAAAGTCTTTGTAAATAGGGAAGGGTGGAGGGGGTGAAGGGAGGGCTAGGAATGGGAAAAAAGTAAGAACCAAGATCCATTCCGTAAAGGTACAATTCCCAATGAGAAATGTAATTGTGTTGTATACCTACAATGTACCAATAAAAGAATTTAATATATATATAAAAAACAAAACTATAGTCCTAGGGCCGAGGATGTAGCTCAGTGGCACCATGCCTGCCTCACAAGCTCAAGGCCTTGAGTTTGATCCCCAGTACCAGTGGGGGAAAAAAACTATAGTCCTGTGAAAGTGATTGCAGGCTTTGCTTTCATTTTTCTTTTTCTTTTTTTCCTTTTTTTTTTTATTGGCTAGCTTAACTCAGGCCTGGGGCAGTTGATCCTGAAGGAGGAGATGGAAAAGGAGAGCCGGGAGAGGGCCTACCTGTCCACCAGTCGCTACGACTCTCCTATCCACTCAGGTGAGTGGCGGGCCCTGCGTTGCCCAAGCTGAGAGCCTGCCAGGCCTGTGACAAAAGAAGCAGGACCACTTACGGAGGTTTACTAATCTCCAGAGCGCCTTCTGATTCTGAGAGACTGTTCTGTATACACACATAGGTCAACAAATGAAAGCTTCAAAAAGATTAAAGATTTAGAGGTACTAAGTTGCACAACCAGAATTCAAGCTCAGGTCTGCTAATCCCAACAGCCTGTCATGCTTCTGTGCCCTACAACAGGCCTCCGGGAGCCTGCTGTGGTTGATAACTCACCCAGTGGCCTCCTGATGGGTCACTTACTGCTGCCATGCTTCAGGCATCGGGCTTATGCATTCACATAGGCCTGGGTTCAGTCCTCGCCAGGCTGTTTAGAATTGACTGACCTCCCTTTTACAGAGGAAGAAATAGAAGTTCCTTGAAGTATCCTACCAAATGGAAATAATAATAGTATTATTAGAGTTTGTATTGAGAATCCAAAGAGGTAAAGCATGCCAGCTGCTTAGATGCATGCTGGGATTGTAGGAAGCACAGCTAGCAGAGTCCCAGCTGTGATGTGTGTCCTATCCCTGTCCCTCCTCAGCAAAATTAGTTAGGTACCATTCCCTGCGTCCCCCAAATATGGCGGTAGCACTTGTGACCATTTGAGCCCGATGTGAATTGAATTGTTTGTGTTAAATCTTCTCTTCTGCAAAGGAAGCAGGTATGATTCCAATTTCTTGAAAGAATTGGACTTCTGATTTCCTAACAGTTGCTCTTAAAAAAAAAAAACTTTTTCTCATTCAGCTTTACATGCTCCATCATCAAAAACCTCATCTCTCCCTGGCTATGGAAGAAATGGACTTCACCGGGTAAGAATTCTCTTCGATTGATTGTTTCTACATTACTCCTTCCTCAGTCCTGCTTGAAGTTCTGCCATACTGTCTAAGTACATGGGACTCTTGGTCTCAGTGTTGGCCTACAGTGAAAACTGTAGTCTCCCCAATCACCTGGTAAATCACTTCAAGTTACCGGCAAAGTAAAATATTTCTATTAAGAGAAGAAGACTTTATTCACTTTAAATAAATGAATGGCCTGTGTAAGCTTAATAGGAAACTAGATTCAGCAATACTGTGGCAAATATTTTTACAGTGAAACAAAAAACAATCATTTGATTTATTGTCTCTGTTTAAAAATAAAGTTTATTGCAATTGTCTTCTTTCCAAGGTATAGAACAAATGTAATCACGTAACTCATAAGAAATGTATTTTTATTTATGAAGAAGAGATAGATAGAATCTGTGGGCAGAGGCAACAGAGGTACTACAAAAGACAAATTTCATAGTTATAGAAAAATAAATAGGGAAGAAAAAGAAAAATGAAGATCCAGGAATTTAGCCTGGGAAGGATTCTTAGGATTTTAAGTCCGTTCCTCCTTTTTACCTGACTCCAAAATGATGGCCATGAAGATTTGGTAACACTGCTTTTCTTCATTTCAGCCCGTTTCCACAGACTTTGCTCAGTATAACAGCTATGGGGACGTCAGCAGGGGCATGCGAGGTGAGGCCCCAGGGCTGGGCTGGCCATGGTGCGCCTTCCCGAGCCTGAGGCTCACAGGAGGCCACATAATCACAGGTGCATTGCCTGTTCACGATGTGTTGCGTCTGACGGCTCCCGTGAGCTGGTGGAGCAATCACTGAAATCCCAGAGGATCTTTAATGGAACAAAGCCCTGAGAAGCTTATCCGCTCATTGCTCCTCCTGTGTGCTGCATACTCTCTGTTAGACACCTGGAGGGGCCGCCATGAGCCCGACACGACCCCTGCCCTCAAAATACATAAGAGATTACAAAATACAAAAGACATATTGCCATTAATCCCTCTCAGCTTATTCCCCCTTGCTTCGAACACACCTATCCCACTTTCTAGGGAGTTCTGGAACCCTCTTTCATGAGCATCTTTAGTTGCACTATTCTGTCTGCCCCCATGTCCTGAGTAGATTCAAAATGTCTACCTCTCATGGACCCTTTAAATTTTATTTTTATTAATACATATTTGCGCTACATAATTGTTACGTTTATCATGGGGTGTTTTGACTTTGAGAAAGAGTCAGAAGTCACAAGGTTCCAGATCTGGTGAATATGGTAGATAAGGGCATGGTATAATGTTTTTCCTTGACAGAAATTGCTATAAGCAGCTATTTAATGCAATATGATAAAAAATACAGTAAATGTTTAAGTTAAAATTTTACAGTAAAAGATGCATTGCCACCAATCCCCCTCAAAATACTGTCCTTGCTTCAGATACACAAACTATTTTAGCTGGGCATGGTAGCATGTGCCTGTAATCCCAGCACTTAGGCTGAGGCAGGAGGATCACCTCAACTTCAAGGCCAGCCTGGGCTACATAATGAGTTCAAGGCCAGCCTGAACTACATAGTGAGACCCTGTCTCAAAACTGCCAACCCCCAAAAAGTCACTGTATTGTTGATCACCTTGTCTGACAAGGAGAGAGAAAAGAAGATGTTTTAACTGATACCCAAAGCTGGTGCAGGGTTTCCTGGCTCCAGGGAGGCTGGTGGTACCGACTGAGGATGGAGAGTGTGGCTCTCTGGGGGACATCATGGGACTTGTAGTCATAGAATATAGGCTCTCTGTTAATAGTTCCATGTCTCCCCATGGTCCATCCTTATGATACTTTCTTTTCCTTTTCTTTCCAGACTACCAGGTATGAATACTTTGTCTTTCTGGAGCTAGCCACACCAGCGCAATGGCCATGTGCCAGTCCAGGCTGCTTGCTGCGGGGGAGAGATTTCTGCTGAGAAGATGCGTGTTGTGGTTGATCTTTCATCACAGCTCCATATCATACAGAGCAGGCATGCCTGGTGCCTGCATCACACTGTCCCTGTGTCCCAGGGACAGCACGAGCAGGCCGAGGGTGGGAGACTGTCTCGCTGTGGCTTAGAGGAGCTTTCCAAGGAGGAAGTAGACCAGCATCGCGGATCTGCCTGTGTGCAGTTTATTTGAACTTTTAAAAATTTTGTATAACTTTTCAGTGTTTTTATCCTCTCTTTTCCTGCCTGTTCCAAGAAGAAAACTAAAGTTAGGTGTTGGCCGATAGGAAGGAACAGTTTTCTCTTGTGTGCACATGTGTGCATAGTGTGCTAGGGATGGAACTCAGGGCCTCACAGGTGGTGGCAGATGCTCTAGCACTGAGCTACACTCCCACCTTGCAGCCAAAAGCTTATAAAACTAATGGGAAATGAGAAAGAGAAAAATGCAAAGAAAAATTAAATGTAAAATAATAACAGGCTGGGCAGTTTTTCACATACTATGTACTCTCAGACTTGCAGCTGAAATTCAGGAGTTTAAGCCACAGTTATCAAGTTGGGAATTTTTTTCCCCCAACTTCATTACAGAAGAACAGTATTCCCTCTCTTATTCATTAAGGATCTCATTTTGAAAAATACATGGCAATGAACATGACAGGTCGATAAAATGATGGTGAAGATTCAGATACAAAGGGGATGTTTGGGAGCCCACAAAGCCCTCCCTTGAGATCCCTGCTATTTGGTTCTTGTCCCTGAGCCGGCATTTCTATTGCAGACCCTCCCGGATGGCCACATGCCTGCAATGAGAATGGACCGAGGAGTGTCCATGCCCAATATGTTGGAACCAAAGGCAAGTGCAGCTGCTTTTTTCCCCTTATGTTGGAATGACGCAGCCCTAAGAAGACTTAATTTCCTACCTTTCACCATGCTCTGAGTGTGAGGCCCGTTTTTTCTAGGCTGGTACATTCAGACAAACCATATCATAAAGCATCTTAACAGTTTACTGTTTTGCCACATTAAGTCTGCAGGTCAGGCCTATAGTATACATGGCACTGTATTGACCAGCACCTCTCTCCTTATGATCTAGGTGTCACCTTGACACCCTCCCATGTGTCCTGTAAGGCATGTCTATTGCTGAGTGGAATAGCTACAGACTGCTGAGGTAGGGGGGACCAATGTGTCACCTTTGCCAGGAGTCATGTACCCCCAGAACCTTCTTAGTACTGGGCAAACAGGGATGGCTGATCACCCTAGCTCCAGAACATTTTGTACCTCTGGAGGTGTTCAAGGGCTTTTGCTCCCTGGTGACCATAACCAGGGCTTATTTCAGTGTGTCAGCTGCCTACACTCTGCTTCTGGGGCCTACCTAGCTACTTGGAGTCAGGAGCCATTCATGAACCAAGATTGTTGAACCACAAAGGTCTCCTGCCATTTAACAGCATGATATAAGAGACAGCGTGTGCACCTGTAACTTCAGTTCTCTTCTGACTTTTGTCATTCATAGTAAGTTAGTGCTCTGTACTCAGCAAAGCCCTCCCAGGGCACAGTGCTGCAGGAGACACTGGTAGAAAGTTGGGGATAGATGGGAAAGAAAGAATCTGTCCCTGTCCCCTGGACACTGGAGCTTCTTTTGGTCCTCAGGAGGAATACCTTCTACTCAGATGCTGCCTTGATAAGCTCTCATAAGCTCTGTCTTGGAAATACCAGATTTGAGGTAGGCTCTGCTTATTCCTAATGTTCAAGAGATGTTTTCTTTCCTTCTCAGATATTTCCATACGAGATGCTCATGGTGACCAACAGAGGGCGCAACAAAATCCTAAGAGATGTAGACAGAACCCGACTGGAGGTAAAAACAAAAATCCATATCCAGCTGCAGATCTATCAATCTCAAATTGTAGGCAGAACAAAGAGGGAACTCAGACCTCAGAGGATCTCTAATGAGATAAAACCATGGGACACCAGGCGTGCTGGCACACACCTGTAATCTCAGCACTCAGGCAGGGTGAGGCAGGAGGATCCCAAGTTCAAGGCCAGCCTGGACAATTTAGCAACTTAGTAAGACCCTGCGAAAAATGAAAAGGGACTGAGGATGTAGCTCGGTATGAAGGCCCTGGGTTTCATCTCCAGTACTGCCAAAAACAAACACCATGAGAAGCAAGTTTGTAAGCATTCATTCACTGCTGTTATTCTGTTAATACTTGGACATACATAAGAAACCAGACACCCTCCTTGCTCTCAGAAATGCATATGGTGAGGAGAGAGAGCACAGAGGATGTTTGACCTCTACACTGAGGCAGGCATTTCCTGGCTTCGGCCAGGCCAAGTAGTACAGGATTTAGATTTGAATTTATTTACATATATTAGTATTTAAAATCCCTACTAATATTTTTTAAAATGACCCTGGAGACACAGTGTGATTTTGGCCATGGACTTTAGAAATAGGACACGGCCATAATTAGAGCTGGGGGTGCACATGGGAGTCGTCAGATATTCCCGGATTTCTGTCTCTCTCTCAGCCTGGGTTGAGTCCAGGAGGGGAGGGGAGGAGCTCTCCAGAAGGAGGCGTGTAGTGAGCAGGTGTCTTTCTTTGGTTGTTTCTGCATTCCATGCTGAGGGTTTTCTGGGTACACATACCCCAGGCTCCTTAGACATGGAAGACTGATCTTGGTACTTTTCCATCCAAATGATTATAATTAAGAAAAATCCTGGCTGCAAGTCTCAGGAAGAAGCATTACTGTTCCCTGACGAAAGGCAATGCCTCTGCATCAGAGGTCAGGCTGGCTCCAAGAATACTGGCCCAAGAGCCCTAAAGGAACTTTTCCTAGGGGAAGTGACAGTGACACCCACCTTTCCCCCTGTTGCTGAGCCAGGAAGCAGCCCTGAGCTCCTGAGACCACTTTGGAAGTCTGTCTCTCCTTGACTTTCTATTGCTGTGGTCCCTTTTCTCTGCATCTTCAACATCCCGAGCACCCGGGGTTGCCTCACCATGATAAATCACCTTCCTGGTCCCCCGTCATTGTTCGCTGGTGTGACACTGAACTGTAGCCATGTTGTTAGTCTTCTACAGCTCTTTGATCTGGAGAGGACGACTCCACCCCTATCTATGCTTGGTAACAAGCATCAGACCCCCTCTCCTGTCATTCTGCTTTGCTCTTCAAAATACTGATTGTGTTCCTGCATATCTGCAGGGGACTGATTCGAGGATCTCCATTCAGATCCTAAAATCTATGGATTCCCAAATCCCTTATATAAAATAAAGCAATCGTTGCATATTACCTTCACATATCCTTCTACATACATTAAATCATCTCATATTAATTATAATAACAGGTACAATGTAACTGCAGTATAAGTAGTTGTATTGTGTAGGGGAAAATGACAAAGGAAAAGTTTATACATATGCTGTACAGGTGCAATTTTTTTGGCAGGGAGAATATTTGTGATCCACTATTGGTTGAATCCGAGGATGGGGAGCTCACCCATATGGAGGGCCCCTGTATTTGGGAGAGCAGCTCTCCAAGGCCATCTATGTGGCCATCAGGACTGACCTCTGCTCTGTTCTGTCTTCCCAGCGCCACTTAGCCCCAGAAGTGTTTCGGGAAATCTTTGGGATGTCCATACAGGAGTTTGACAAGTTACCTCTTTGGAGACGCAACGACATGAAGAAAAAAGCAAAACTCTTCTAAGTCCTGCACATACATGGCAGTTAGCAAAAAAAGGACTGTCAAGGCAGCAATGCCTAGGATGTGTTTTAAGGCCCAACCTTGATTGGAGAATTTACAAACTCCCATCTCTCAGCAACAACAAAAAGGGAAAGTCTGGTCACAACACCAACCCGTGAGCCAAACATTGGGCCAACCAGTGGTAACACTGGCCAAGCAGCAATGGGTTAGGGATTTCTATGTCCCAAAACTTAGCAGTAGTGTCCACATGTGACCTTTTTACATGACCTTGTTCCACAACAGGAGCTTCCTCTTTCCCCTTTTGTTTTCCTGTAACTGTTGTCCAACGTAGTGCTGACTGTACTGATACGAGCCAGCAAGTGCCCTTAGGATGCTGCTTGGGAAGAAGGAGTGTGCTAATTCCAAAGTGTAACTGTATTTATTATGTAGCACTGCGCTGGGGAGGAGGAATCGGAGGAGTGAGGAGTCCATACTGTTTTCTACCCACCTTTTGTTGCCAGCCTCAGCAGTGCCTGTGCTTGAGCTGACATGGAAATCAGGAAGGGAACCAGACAGCTCTGATCAAGTAGATGACTATTGGGAAAAACCATTTTTGACAAACTCCTTGTTCTCTCCCGTTTGCTGGGAACAGGCTGGCTAATTGCTTGGCCATTAGTCAAATTTTTTTTTTTTTCTTTTTGGTACTGGGGATTGAACTCAGGTCTTTGAGCTTGCCAGGCAGGCGGCGGAACCACTGAGCTAAATCCCCAGCCCTCATTAGTCAAATTTTTATAGGAGAAAAGAAAAGGAAAAGGAATGATGGAAACCATCCTGGAGTTCTTTCCTGTTTCAGGTAGTGTGCTGAATCCTTCCTCCCCATTAAGGACAGGAGCTGGCTTGGGTGCCACCTTTGCAAAGAAAGGACAGACAAACTATCTCCAGTGGCCTGGCTGCATGCTGCTGGTGATTTTTGTCCATGGATCCTGTCAGTCTTAGAAAAAAAAAATTAATGTCCTGTCACCAACCCAAGCTCTTCTACTCTGTGTCCCTTGCTCTGTCCAGCATCCTATGAATCAGATCAAGCCCATACTGATTTTCTTCAGTAACAGGCTAAGGAAAGGCACGTTTTTCTCTTAAATCCCTGCAACTCCAAAGTAGACTGCATCAAACAGATTTATTTTGCCCAGCACTGTTAACATCATGGAGTGGAGATATGTGTTTGTGTGTGTGTGTGCACGTGTAGACATGAGCGTGTAACTCACCCGGGGCAGTCTTGTGAGTCTGCATGTGTTTTATAATTTCTGCTTGAATGTCACACTGTGCTGCTGCTTCTAAAGGACATTCACACAAGTGCATGTGACTCGAACATCAAGAATGAGGCTAGGCTCTGCCCCCAATGTCACCTCCTCTGTGGGGAAGGTGTTGGTCCTAGGAAGCCAGCGTATCCATGTGCTGGGGCAGCTCCTGGTGGGATTGGGCTGGTTTGGAGCTCAGAGCATCACACTGGAGCCCTCGTACTCCACAACTCTCAATTCAAATTGGAGCCTCGTTCTCACTAAAGTGTGCAAGTAAGACCACATTGTGAGGCCTGGTGTGAGTTGGATAAGGGAAAATCTCTAAGGTGCAATCGCATTTGTTCTCATACTTTGAAGCTGTGCTTAAGAGTTTAAGCTCTTTGTTAAAGCCAAAGGAGAAAGCTTTTGAATTCACCTGCAAAGTCCTCTGAGAAAAGAAGCTCAGAGATTCTTCCCACTGCACCAAGGACTAGGATTACCAGCCATCCACCTGACCCCAGTGGTAAGGAGCAAGCTGCATAGTTTCGGAGCCTGTGCTGCAGCCCTTGGACTTGTGGCACTTCTGCCCATTAGGTTTGAGGGCAGTGGTGAATGCTGTGGTTGCTTTAAGTATTCTTCTGTGCTCTTATGGAAGGAATCTGAGTTTGAGAACTACTCTCACAAATCCAAGTAGGGGCTATGTGTTGGACTCATGGACATATTCAGCAGGTGGCTCTGACAGAATGAGCCTGAGCAAAGAGACTGGCTTCCACCTGGTCGGAGGCAGCCTGCTGTCTTCCCCTGCAGGCCTTAGTTACCTCTCACTTTCCTGTGTTTTCACTGTCCTTTCTCTCTGCACAAAGCCTGTACATCGCAGTTCTTGCTTTGCCCTGGCAGAGTGTAGAGATGGGGACTATGGTGGATTCAGTGTCCCCCACCATAGTGACTAACTGGTGGCCACGTGGGTCCCAGCACTTGGCTGATGGAGAGGATATTTTTCCTTATGGCGATAGTAAAGAACCCGCCTGTTTGCCTTTGGTTAATGAGCCCTCACCCATAAACATGCAATCACATTGCCAGGGTGAGACAAATGAAGGTTCTTCCAAGGATGGATGCAATCAGATGGGGTGGCCCAGTTCTTGCTTTTCTGCAGAAGGACATGGCTTTGTCACAGAGTAGGAAAATCAGACAAAGAAGGGACAACCCTCTTTATGTCAGAGACTCAGAAAGAAGGGCCTGCCTAAGGTTGCAGTGCCAGTTAAAGAACTGGACTCTATTCTGCTCCCATTAAAGAAACCCTGCCTTTCTTGTATCTTTTGAACTCAGTTCTGTAACTGGCTTAAAATTTTTGATAAAGCTGCTTTCCATATAAAGTTCATTTAAACTACACTGTGCGGAAATGCAATTTCTACAACACATCAGTGGCCTCCCGTCTACAAGCAGAGTAATGCTCTGCCCTGGGGAGGGGCTGCTGGAGACGTTACCTGGAGTGCACCCCCCTCCCAGGAGAAGGCTCCAGCTGGAAGGATGGTCAGGGATCTGTCTGGTTCTGACTGGCCAGCCCAGGGCATGGGTGGTTACGGTGCCCTCTCCATTTTATTAAACTAGGCTCAGCATCCTTGACCTCCAAATGTTGAGGCCATAGCACAGGAGAGGTGCTTAACCCTCCTGTTACGCTCTGCTTAACCCTCCCCTGTATTTCACTGGAAAATGTGAACTGTTAACACAATTGAAGTCGCTTGTTCACTGTAGAAAAAGAATTACATACGCGGCAGGCTCGATGCCTATATTAAGGGCTACATTTTCAAGCATTTGACTTACAACTTGAAGTGCATATTAATTGCCTGAGGTAGAAGAGGCCTCTATGACAATGAGAGTTCGTGCTTCCTTTAAGATGTCTTCAAGGAAGTCATGTGTTCTTCCCGTGTGATTTATTAGGAGATACGAAGAGCATCTGGAAACCTGTACAGCTAGCTATGCATTTCAGTTTTGGTTTGGGGGTTGTTATGAAATGTTTTTAATATAACTTCTTCATTAATTAAACACAAACTGCCTGTTCTCTGAAACCACGAAGAGAAAAACTAAAGTTGATGGATAATAAGGTGCAAAAAAAAGAAAAAAACTAGGGATAGTTTTCTATCTGCACTCTCCTCTATTCTCCCTCAACCCTAACCCTGCTGCCCCCAGGCTGAGTCCTCTCTTCTGAGCCACAGGCTGGAGGAGTTTTCTCTCCCAACCATCACCTCTCCCATCTTAGTCGGTATCAGTCACCTGTAACTCAGAGAAGTGCAGCTGGTAATGTTTCTAAAACTCTGACCTGATTTCTTTATACTTTGAAGCAGGCATCTTTTTCTAAGAATTGCTTCTCAGATGATGATAGAAAATACATATGCTTTTGCAAGTTTAAAAGAATTCAAATTAACAATTTCTGATTAGGTGAGTCTTTCTAAAAAATTACTTAGTGCAAACTTAGCATTGGCATTCTGGGGTGGGGGGGACAAGCCTGGCCCCAGCGTGGGCACTCGCTCCCAGCCCTGTTTCTGGCCATCAGAATGATGGTAGGAGGGAAATGAACTCTGTCGCATCCACCCTTCTGTGTCCTGAAGCAAGTTCAGATTTTAAATCGCTTTGTCTATATTTCTGGTAGCTATTTAATCTGTACTTCCTGTGCCAGCCTTGATTTTATTTGATTTTCAAAATTATTTTCTTTTGACAAACCGAGTATTTATTTATGTGCCCTGAAGTTTGTCCTTTAATGCTTCCTTTTGAAGAACATTTCTGTCCAGAAAAAGAGATTATTTGGGGCTTAAGATTTGCAGTGATATCATCCCTGATAATGTACATTGAGGGAACTAACCAACTAACTACACTGTGACTCAAGGAAGAGAAAGCTTTACTTCGGGATTTAAAAAAAAAATTACAGTATCTTTCCATTTGCTACTCAGGAAGCAGAGGGAGATGGTGACAGATATGCTTTGCATATGGATTGTTATATTTTCATTTGGGTAGGTTTTTGGCAAACTCAGAAAGGGGGAGGTGGTCACTTTAAGTTGAAACTTTTTAAACAGTGAATGTATACACAATAGAATTAAATCCAATGTTTTCTGAAGCTTAGTGTAATTGAGTGCTAGTTATCATTAAATAAAACTCATCCCAAAGTGTCCCTCCCGAGAGTGAGGTTCCCATGAGTAAATTCCTGAGCCCTTCAGTGGGAGATGGAAGGAGACAGCACTGTGTACCCTAACGTGTAGATAGGCCGAGGCCGCTGCCCGACTGTGTATGCATATGTTTCCTTGCCCTGCGGAAGAGGAAAGACTTGTCCCCAAAACTCATGTTCCTTTTGGGTTTTGTGTACAGACTTGTCCAGTAATAAATGTGAGTGGTTTCCATGTGTTGCCATCGACTCTGCATTGAAGATCTCTGGAGTTCTTTCATTTTGAGCTGGGTTTATGGAGTTTTCTTTCCAACCGGTGACAGGCATACAGCCTTCCTGGCCTCCCTCCCCTTTCAGACATAGGAAAGCAAATGTTTAGAAGAAACCTTGAGAAGCTACGCCTTGTTCCCTGTGAACCTGAGCGAGTGCGTGTCTGTACCTGAGGACCTTGTGCTTGTGTGTGGCAGAGTGGGTGGCCTGCCGGTTCCCATGTTGCTGAGCTGCGCAGTTCCTGGCCTGCTCCACTCTGGATCGCTGTCCCACTCACAACCTGGTGAATAAAGCTGTGTGCTTCATTCGCAGGCTCCTCCATGGCTGCTTCGTTTCTTGTTCCCAGGCACCTTTTGACGGTCTCTCCCGCTTTTGAAACTACCCACCTAGCTTCCAAGAACCAAACCAAGATCAGAATGAAACTGAAGCCTTGGGAATCCATATTTATCTTGTAGGTGGCAGGAGAGCGGGTGTGCGTGCACACAACAAATGACAGTATTTTCCAACACTGTCCTGCAATACAGACCACAATGACCAAGTTGAGGAGAGGAAATAAATTCTGAGTAGAGCTCTTTCTTACGCTGTGCTGGTTGTTAACCAATGTCAGTTCTATTTGTGACACAGCAGTGACAGTCTCAGCATTTGGACCAAACTGGGGATCTGGAGAGGCTTGGGGACAAGAGCTTCTGAGCCACCGTGAGTGTGGACCATCCCGGTAAGGAGCTGCAGCACAAGAGGAAAGCATCTTGGGATATCGGACTTCCTCTGCACTCTTGACCTTTACACCAAGAAAATCTAGTTTTCACTTACCTGCACTGCCAGAATTTTGGGCTTGCCAGAAAAGGCAAGGGTCTGGTCTCAAGATGGCCTGCAGTGGCCAGGACCTTCATCCTACTCTGTCTAGTGTGGGCAGTCACACTGGCGTTTCCGGGGTCCCCCGCCCAGAAGCCTGACGTGGGTCGTTCTGTGGAAAGTGGCATCTTCGCTGTGCTACTGTGGGAAACAGTTCATTCAGGAGGCCGTGGCTCCTCATTCTTTCTCTCTGTCACCTCTGCCTCCATTAGCACCAGCACTGGCCCCTACCTTCCCCAGCCCGGTTATGTTTAGCCCTTCTCTCTAGCTCCCTGTGGCCTTAGGTTCTGGGGTTACCTTTCCACTGGCAGATGACTCTGCCCCTGTAGCCAGCCCTCTTCAGGAGTCCAAGGACCTTCACGATTGGCCCCAACTCACTGCCCAGCTTCCCCTCCCTCCCAGCTCTGCCTTTGGCTTTCACCCTCTGCTTCTTCCAGACCACTGCAACTTCCCCAGACATACCAGGTCCCTCCCTGCTGCCACAACATCTCCTCTAGACAATGCCCAGCTCTTCAAGGAGCTGGACACCAGAGTGGAGTCTGGCCTCAGGGAGAGGAGGTCATGGAGAATGTTGACTCTAAAAGCAGTTTTTGGAGCTACCCACGGGAATTTCCCATGGGCTGCCTTGGCCCTAAATCAAAGACAAGCCCACACTCACACCCTTCCTCTGAACCTGTCTGGATGGCCCAGCCAACCTGCCCCAGCAGATTCTTCACCTGCTTATGATTGAACCCCACATTTGGTGCTGAGCAAGGGTTACCCGGTACTACTAGCTCCGTGTGTGTTTCTGCTTTACAGTTGAGCTCTATGTTCAGTGCCAGGCAGCGTAGCTTTGTACTAACGCATCTCTTAGGGCATCTCCCAGGCAGGTAATTGTGGCTCAGCCATGCAGCTAAGGGACGCAAAGCTCAGAGGCTCATCAAATGTGCCGATGACTCAGCCTGTCAGCGACAGAAGTGGGGCTGTCTAGGTCTGTCCCTTTCAAATACCATGTTTTCCTCCAAGTCCC
This sequence comes from Heterocephalus glaber, assembly GCF_053883595.1. Classification (NCBI taxonomy): domain Eukaryota; kingdom Metazoa; phylum Chordata; class Mammalia; order Rodentia; family Bathyergidae; genus Heterocephalus; species Heterocephalus glaber. The sequence continues at coordinate 69,794,871 of NW_028258320.1, forward strand.
ACCGCCTTTGACCTTGCGAGGACAGGATTGTGTCCCAGTCTAAGCCTCCCAGGGCCAGTTCTATTAGTCTGCCATGAGCTCCATTACTACCACTAAGGGACAGTTTGGAACAATGGCCAGGACGTCACTCACTAGCTTTGTCTCGGGGCCAGTTATTTAGAGTCTCTAAGTCTCAATTAGCTCATCCGCAAAATGGACAAAATATCAATACCCACCAGAAGACTATTGTTAAATTATGATAATACATGCGGAACACTTAGCACAGTACCCAGCACATAGTAACTGCTCAAGAAATGTTAGTGATCTTTATGAAGAGCAATTAGCCGCTTAGACTTGAAGAACCATGTAAGCTGTCTGAGCCTGAGTGTCCTTACAGATAAATTCGGAATGGGTGCCCGCTTTGGCTGTGTTGAGCTGCTGAAGGCAAATGCAGTAAGAAAAGTGCTCAGAGGCAGGGAAGCTGTACAGTGATATCGTGGTGATGGCTTCTCATGTTTGATAGGGCGAGTAGCACTATTTTAAGTAATCAGTTGAGAGGCTGGGCATGTGGCTTAGTGGTGGAGCATTTGCCTAGCATGCGTGAGACCCTGGGTTCAGTCCCCAGCATTGCAAGAAAAAAATTACTTGAGAATTTTAGTTTTTTGTTCTGAGCATTTTCCCTTCTACAGTAACCCTTATATGAATACCCAAGCATTTAAACGAGCTCTCAGCCTCTTCTATCCCATTACAGCACTGTCCTTGTTCAGCAGTAGTCTGAGGTTGAGATCCCTGTCAATGTGCTGATTAACAGTAATAACCGAAAGCATTACACAGCAGCTGAGTGCTGGGCAGAGCGTCGAAGTCCCTGGGTTTGAGTCCCAGCTCCTCCAGTAACTAGCTACATAACTAGTGATGATCTGCTTTTCTAAGCCTCAATTTCCATTTCCATAAAAGAGGGATAATAATGCCTACTTCAAAGGGTTATTTTGAGACTCCCTGTAGAACAAGATCCAGCTTGATGCAAATGAGCCCTCAGATAGCCTTTATTAATAAAGCGGCCGCCATGTAATAAGGACTTGCTACTTGCCTGGCCCTGAGCTAAGCATATTATGGGGTTTTTTTTGTACACTTCCTTACATCGCTTATATTTTAGAATTAAGGAAATGACTCGGATTAAGTGTCTCAGACAAGATCTGCCTGCTGAGTGAAGTCTGAGGATTCAAACCCCATCTCCCAGCCCCAAGCTCCACCTTTGGGCAGGTGTCCAGAGCTGTGGCCAGCCAGGGTCACAGACTGCTCAGAACCAAAAATGCCAGCTTCCTAGGTGTGGCAGACTCCCTGCCCTACTCCAGGGAAAGAGCTGGGATTTGTTCCCATGAGGGATGGTGCTGGTTCTGGAAAGATGCTTCTGACTGTATGCCTCACTTGAAAGCAACCAAAGGCTCCACAGACAGAGCTGCCAGTCCAGAGTATTTGGGGACATTTCCTCAGCTCTGGAAAGCTACCACTGCAGCTCAGCACCCCCTTATCAGCCTCAGTTGCTGGAAGGGGCTCGACACGCCCACAGAGCCAGCCAGCCAGCCTTGCCTGGGTGTGTCCACTTGCCTGCCCTGTTGCTCAGGGCCCATTGTGGGCTGGAAGAACTAGGAAAGGTGGAGTCTTGGGGTTGGCAGCTTTTAGGAAAGCCCAGAGGGATGGACAGAACAGTGGCCAAAGCTTCAGGAAGTCTGGACCCCACCCTGAGGACCTGCTTCTGTACCTCCAAACTCCCTCCTGCCCAACCTGAGATGAGGACTCAGAGAAAAAATAATGTATCCCTCTCCTATGGGCCCAGGGTAGGCTGTAGCAGTGGAGGGGAGTGTACTGTGACCGCATTTCCTTTCCAGTCTCAACTGGATGAAAGTGGTCTCCAGGGCCTGCCATTGTCCTCAGCACAATGCCAGCCCCAAAGAGGATTTTCTGTATTTATTTGTGCTGTCTCCAGCTGCTACCTCTTACCTCAGCCTTTCCCATCAGATAAAAAGGAAAGTTGGCTTGGGAAATCCTCCCTGCCAAAGCAAGAGCCCTCCCAGAACACCCTAAGGGGCTTCGGCAGCTCAGAGCCTGGGGCGGCTTCCAGACCCAGAGCTAGTAGGACTCGGACTCAAGGGCTGATGATAAGAGGCTGGGATGATGGAAGTAGCCAGCAGCTTTTGAAGGTCATGAGGGTGCCAAATGCCAGATGCTGAGCTAAATCATCAATGCAGATTATTTCAGTCTGAAAAGGGTAAACCCAGCACTGACATGGGTAGTACTCTAGCCCCTGCCCATCAGGCCCAAATGGCACATTCTTTCTGCCTAAGACAGTCACAGGTCTTGGGTCTCCAGATGGCTAGCACGTGATTTTCTAAGAATTTGTCAAAAGGACTGTGTTTGCAGAGACAAATGCCAGCCTCTCAAGGTGGAGCCTGGCCATGAATAACAACACTTTGTTCTGCACTGGATAGATGCTGGCATGGAAAGAATAGGTCTTCTCGTTCCTGTTATTGTCTTAAAACCTATACTTCGTAATGAAAAGTTAGAAAGTTGATGGTGGTTACATTCCCATCAGATAATAGCAAAAGTCGTCTGGCTTCTAAAAAATAATTAGTATCCCTCCCCTCCCCCACATAAAAACAAAGCACTTCAGTCAGCTTGAACTGCTAGTATTAATAATTATTTTAATCATTGGCTTCCTCTGCACACAACACCTGCAGAGTCACGGCCTCTGATTCTCACAGACATCCTAGGTAAGTGTTATGACCTCTGATCCACAGGTGAGTGGTGTCTCCAATAAACCCTTAATGGAAGAACCAAGATTTGGGCACAGGTCTAACTGCAAAGCTCTTGTTTCAGTCTTCAAGGAAGTTTGGACTTGTTAGATCTGGATTGGGAGCTGGGAAGCTATATCTTACAACAAAATTTTAACATTTCTAGGTGCTTGGTACAGAGGCACATGCCTGTAATCCCCTCTACTCAGAATGTTGAGGCAGGAGAATCTTAAATTCCAAGATAGCCTGGGCAACATAGCGAGACCCTGTCCCAAATAAAGTGTTAAAAAGTGCTGGAGCTATGGTTCAGTAGTAGAGTGTTTGCCTAACATATGCGAAGCTTTGGTTTCAATCTTTAGCAACACAGGCACCCAAGCCTAAAGAGCTTCCAGGTATTCCTAGGATCAACCACGCCACATCACCTCAGGATGGGGACACCGCGACCCGGGACAAGCCAAGCATCCACTGCCAGGTTTCCTCACTTGCTACCGCCCTAATTCATAGGGCAGGAGTCAGAGAAGGCTCCAGAAGTCTGCTGCCACGGGACAGTTTCCTTCAGCACAGCTGGCCCTTGCCCCCTTCTCCACCGAATTTTATCAGACCCCAAAGGCCAAGGGATTGTTTCCACTTAGAGCAGCATGGACCAAGAGAACAATTAGGTGCACAGTAGCTTGTCTACACTTACAACCTTGAGAAACTCCCAATGCTGAGAAAATGGGTTAGAAATCCTGCTGAGAGACCAACGTCCTTCTTTTCCATTGTACTCTCTTTTGCTTTGTTCCATTGTTTGCTAGGAGGGCAGGTATACTATGTCCCCCGCTCAAGTTTTGTTTGGAGGAGGGGGTTGATAGTAGTGGAGATGGAACTCAGGGCCTGCATCCCTGGCCTTTTTCCAGTTTCATTTTGGGACAAATCCTCACTGAGTTGCCCAGGCTGGCCTCGAACTTGTGACCCCCTTGCCCCAGGCTTCTGAGTAGCTGGGATGACAGGTGTTTGCACCATGGTCAGCTGCCTTTTCTATTGAGAGAGTCACTCTAGGGAAACTCAGTACATGTCCTCAGGTTGTGGCCCGAGGGAGAGTAAAGATAACTAACCCAGGGGGTGGTGATGACAAATTCTTCTTTCACGTAAAAGTGGTTGTTTGTATTTTTGAGCCTTTACCTATTAAAGCATCTACAGTGAATTGAAATACAGTAGTGTCTCCCATAAGACCTGGAATCTCAGAATGAGCTTATTTGGAATAAGAGCCTTTGCCCATGTAGTTAAGAAAGGATCAAGAGGAGAACATCAGGGATTGAAGTGGGCCCTAAACCCAATGATAAGCATCCTTAGAAGAGACAAGTAGACACAGACAGAGAGACCCTCAGAGAAGAGGCCATGGGACAATAGGACAGGGATTAGAGGTTCCACAAGCCAAGGATACCAGGAGCCACAAACCAGAAGAGGCAAGCAAGGACTGCCCTCTCCTTGATTTTGGGTCTCTGGCCTCTAAAACTGTGAGAACCTGTATTGGCAAAAAAATTCTAACTCTTCCACAAGGTGGAACCTGAAGAAGTCTGGGCCAGCGGCCTCTAGATGACCATGCTCTGGCCCAGCCACCATGAAGTCTACGTCTCCAACCCCAGGGAGGCAGATTGGAACCTGGTTTCTCCTTCCTACAAATACTCATACAGGGTGATCAAAATATATGATGAATACTTAAGTTTTAAAAAAATTGTTATAGGAAAAAACATTGCTATCACTCTCTCTTAAATTATTTCCTCTCACTTCAAACATACTTATCCCATTGTTCTTGCCACTTTCTGGAGCAGTTCTGAAAGTCCTCTTTCGTGAGTGTCTTTATGAGATATGAATGCTGCTGAGTGCCATTTGACAGAAAGGCAGGCTCCTAAAAATATAAAGGTGTGTCTTCATCCACTTTATTCATGGCATCTGGCACCCTATGACTTGTAGCTCTTCCCCCAAATCAAAATGGTCATGAAAGGGAAACATTTTGAATTGAATCAAGACACCAAGGCAGCCATGACAGTGCAACTCAAGAGAGATTTGTGTCATTATCAGTTACTCTGTCCCCGAGACCTAGCCGGAGTGTTTTCACAGGTGAGGCCTGAGGCAGACACAGCCCACCTCTGGGCTGGAGAGTTGGCCATCCACTAGGCAGCAGCTGACCTCCGTCAGCAAGGGACTCTCTGGCTCTTTAGGATGGAGCCTGGCCATGCTCTAGAGTAGAACTCTGGGCAAATGTTGATGCCAGTGTGCTCCATTTGTACCAGCAGTCAGGGGCAGAGGGACCCACAAATCCCTGCCCTTGCCCTGACTACTGACTCCTTTAAGTCTAAACCACCAACCAGCAGCATGACCTGGACAAGTGGCTTGTACCTCAGTTTCTTCTTCCCCACACTGAAGATGAGAAGGATGCTTATCCCAGAGAATTGCTGTGAGGATTCAGTAAATGCACATCATACACTTACAGTGGCACCAGGCACATGGTGAACTCAAGAAAGGTTAGCAAAATGGCATCAGTAGTAGTGGTGTTTTGGGTGTTATCCCTATGAGAGAAAAACAACAACTCCATAATATTAGTGGTTTCCAATGTGGATGAACATATCTAGGTCCAGGGAGTTTGTTAAAAATGCAGACTCCCAGAAAGAGAGAGAGAGAGAGTATAATGAGGGGTTGGAGTAAGGCTGGGGGTGAGAACTTTGTTTGTTTGTGTTGTTGTGTTATTGTGTTGTTGTTGTTGTTGTTGTTGTAATACTAGAGATTGAACCCAGGGCCTTCACGCTGAGCTACATCCCCAGCTCTTCCTTATTTCTCATTTTGAGACAGGGTCTCACTGAGTCAGTAAATTGCCCAGACTGGGCTCAAACTTGAGATCCTGCTACTTCTGCCTTCCAAAGTGCTGGGATAACAGGCATGCACCACCACACCCCACAGTTGGGGAGTTCTTGATCAAAAGGTATAAAATTCTGGTTAGATAGGAGGAATAAGTTCAAGAAATCTCTTGTACAACATGGTGACTACAGTTAATAACAATGTATGATGTACTCGAGAACTGATGAGACTAGATCTTAAGTGTTCTCACCACAAAATATAAGTATGCAAAGCAAAATGAGGTATTAATTAGCTCAGCTTAGCCATTCCATAATGCATACACATTTCAAAACATGTTGGATACAGTTCTCTACATACACATAACAGCTATTTGTAGAATTAAAATGCCAAGTTCATAAAGTTCATCCTAATGAATCTTTTCTGGTGCTCAGGAGGTGCCTGAGTTGAAATTACTAAGGTGCACGTTCTCTATTTCTCAATCTTTGTATTGTAAAAAGAATAGGAAAAAACTCCACAGTATTTAAAGGATCCTTTCCAGTCTGAGATGAAACAATCTCTATCAAAGCTTTGAAGTTCTTTAAGATCCTTCTGGAGGTCAGAAATGGGCCTGGTCCTGCGCAGGCACTGTTTCTCATTTGCCCAGACACCTCAGCTGGGAGAGGGAGGAGCCAGGAGGGAGCTCCATCCTTCCAGGTCGCATGCTGTGATGGACTCCAACCAGCAGATTTAGCTCTGAGCTGACAGCACCCCATGATCCCATCACCTCCCCAAAGCTCCACTTCCGAACATAAGAGTGAGACATGGGCAGACATTTTAGATCTAAACCATCACAGGAATGAATTATTATAGACATGGATGAACCCACAGTGCATTATGCCAAGTAAAGAAAAGCCAGAATCAAAAAGTTACATACTGCATGGTTGTATTTCTGTGACACTGGAAAAAGTAAATCAATGGGACGGACAGTCTCTTAGCAGAGGTTTCCAGGAGCTGAAGTTGAGGGGAAGGGTTGACTTTGAAGGAGCACAGAGACATGCTAGAGAGTAGTGCGCTGTTCTCTGTCTTAATCGTGGTGATAATCACATGACTGTTGACACTGCAAAAACTCACAGAGCTGGACTTGGGTGTGGTGGCATCCACTTGTAATCCTAGCATTCTGGGAGGCTGAGACAGTAGGATCCGAAAGTTTGAGCCCAGCCTGGGAAAAAACCAGATGGTGGAGATCTGGCTCAGTGTGAAGGCCTTGAGTTCAATCCATAGCACTGCCCCCCCCCCCCGCAAAAAATCACAGAATTGTGCACTAAAAAGGGTGAATTTTGTTGTACATAAATTATACTTTGGTTTTAAAAATTGAAAATTTAAAGTAGTTCAACAAATTGGTATAGACACTACCGTATCGGGACCTGTGAATCGTTATGAAGGAAGAGTGCTATGCATCCAACCTTGAGAGGTTTACTGGTCTTGCTGTCTGCCAGGCCCTGTGCTCAGCAGTTGAGATACATAGTGAGCAGACAGACGTTAATCACACGCTCCTACCCATGGAAGCGCAGGCTGTGAGTCTGTGTAGCATTCATGGCCTGCTTGACCCTAGAACATCAGCGAAGGCTTGTCTGGGGAAGGCTCTGCGCGCGAGGCGCTACTGGTTGGGACACCAGCTATTCGGGTGAAGGACAGAGGAGTGCAGGGAAGTGGCAGGATGGCTTTTGAGTTCCTGGTGTGTGCAACAGGCTGGGCGGGGAAACCGAGTCTCCAGTGTTTGCTGTTGTAGGAGCAGATTTGGGGTCGAGTGGGAAATCAAGAGTCCAACATAACTCGAGCAGGAATGAAACACGGGTAGCAACACCTGCACAGGAATAAAGCCACGCGGTGGGCCCCGATAGAAATGAAAACGTGTGTACATAAAAACTTCCACAAGAGGGCCGGGGACTTAGCTCAGTGGTTCTGGCACCTGCCGTGCAAGCATAAGGTCCCGAGTTTGATCCCCAGTACCAAAAAACAAAACAAAACAAAAAACTTCCACAAGAATGCTCATAGAAACATTACTCGTAGTAGTCCCATAGTGGAAACAACCCAGATATGAAAATGAGCTGGGTGTGCTGGTGCATCCCTGTAATTCCAGCTCTCCGAAAGGTGAGGCAGAAAGAATTCAAGGCCAGCCTGGACTGCATAGTGAGACCCTGTCTCATACAAAGAAGCAAGCAAGCAAATTGAGTACAACCTTGCAATGGAAAATTACTTGGCAATATAAAAAAGAAGTACTGATAAAGGCTGCAACATGGATGAACCTTGAAAACATGCTAAGTGAGACAGGAGGATCACAAGTTTGAGACTAGCCGAGGCAGTTTAAACAGCTGGGAATACAAAGGCCCTAGGTTCAATTCCTAGTACAGTTTTTAAAAATAAAAGGAAAGAAAAAAGTACATATAAGCATGCATGCTAAGTAAAATAAGCCAGTCACAAAAGATCATGCAATAAAATTGTCATTTGAGGCATTGCACAGTTCTACTTACATGACACTTCCTAAGTAGGAAAATCTATAGTCAGCAGATAATTAGTGGTCACCTAGGACTCGGTGGAGAGAATGGCTGGATTACTAAGGGTATGAGGTTACTTTCTAGTGTGATGTTCCAAAATTAATTGCAAGAATAGTTATAAACTCATAGTAAAAACCATCGAATTATACATTTCAAATGTATAAGTTATGTGATGTGTCACATATACATATCTCTCAATAAAGGTGCTTTTTAAGAAAAGAAAGAAAAGTGATCTGTAAAATGATACTCAGACATTCTATGTAGAATACTGAAAGCTGGAAATCACCCTAAGTGCCCCTCACTGGGTGAATGGTTATAAAAATTATAATCTATCAGTAAGATAGAATTCAATAAAACAACTAAAAATGTAACCACTACAAGAGCAAATGGGAAAGCTGTAAAGTTCTGTTTTTATTGGAAAAAACCAAAACCAAACTACAGTAGAGAAAGATCCAGTCACCAGAGAAGACCCTGGGAGGTTGGCCAAGTGGGAACCAAGGGCCAGGCAGTGTATTCCCAGAGCCCCCGCAGGGCAGGCTCACGAGTAGCTGTCGGCTTCTTGCCTGGTGAGGAGGGCCAGGAAGCCTGGGCAGGTGGGATGAACACTTACGACCAACGTCAAGGGCACTGAGTTTGATTCTGCGCTGGAAGGACTAATGACTTCCCAAGCCCTTAGCTCTTTCCTCACCCTGATCACCCACTCCCTCCCACAACAGAGCATGTTACTACATAAAGACACTCACGTCATTTGTGTGCTTTATCCTGTAGAACCCTTGCAACATGTTTCTGAAGGAAGGGTCTTTATTAGCCACGTGTTTGTTTCATTTGTAACACGTGTCGTAAGCAGTGCGCTCCAGTCTGAGGACCCATCTGAATCAAGACAGGATCCCTGCTCAGGAAAGCCTTCCTCATCGCTTCTCCAGACTGTCTCACTCTGCCAGCAGTGTGGTGGTGCACACCTGTAACCCCAGCAGTCAAGAGGCTGAGGCAAGAAGATCGCCACAAGTTCAAGGCCGGTCTGAACTACAAAGCGAGACTCTCTCAGAAACCCAAATAAAACTGCCCTGCTTTTACACCCCACCTGGGAAGAGGCCCACTTGATGACTAGACAACAAATGTTTTTCCCCCAATACTGGGAATTGATCCCAGTATCCTGTCAGTAAATCAATAAGTTCCCCAGGTATGCACCACTGTGCTGAGTTTAGACCACAGATCCTAACAGATCACCACTTTCCAGCTGTTTGAAGCCACAATAGTTGTGTGAGATAGGATATGAATCCAGGGGCAGATCCAAGAGCAGTTCCACAGAGGAACACACTTGTGACTTAGGCATCTGAATTTTCAAGTTGCCATGTCTTTACAGGCCAACAGGCTTCTCTTCTTGTGTAAAGCAAACTGCTCCACAAATGCATTAATGAAAAATGACGAGTGTTTCTTGCTGTCTGGGACTTACTGGTTCTTAGCCCTGGACTCCCCTCCCCCAACCCCTCTGCTTTGAGATCTTCCATAAATGTTATTTGAATTAGACCAAAGATTCTACTGAAGCAACAAAGCAGGATCCCTGGACACTGTGCAAGTATAGTGGCCTGGTTTCAAATGTCCTGTCCTGCTAGGGGTTCCTCTGTGAAAGACTGCTATTTGTATTCTCTCAGTTGTTTTGCCAGAAGAAACTGGGTACCTGAGACTGTTTCCAGCCGGAAGTTAGGAAGCTGCATTACAGTGATTCCTCTCTGTCTCTTTCTCCTTTCCTTTCTTTCCCCACAAGGATTTTGATCATGAAAGAAAAATAAATATAACAGAAGCAAGCTCCTGAGAATGCAGTGTTCACTGTACTCTGAGACTAGTTATGACTCCAGGTTGCAGGATGAATGCTCCTTGAAGATTTTGTTCCAGAATTTTTCAGCATGAAATTTTGTAGACAATGTATTATGGGCCCCATAAGAAGTCAAAGTAACGTGCAGCCAGAACATGAGCAGAGAGAGGAAAACAACATTTCCTCGGGTTGACTGGCTGTGGGAGGAAGGACTGCTCCTCAAACTGTGTGGCACTATCACCTGGTAGCTTGTTGGAAGCACAGAGGCTCTGTCCAGCCCCAGACCTACTATGTTTTAACATGTTCCTGTGTGATTCCTACACAAGCTGAAGTTTGAGAAGCATTGACAGTAGACTATTTCTTGTCTCCCCTTTGAAACCATAAATCCCTTCAGGGCTTTATGCAATTTATTACCCAACACAACACCTGGCTCCATACTGAGCTAACAGGAGGGTACACAGTGGTGGGTAGATGGATGGCAGCTGGGTGACTGTGTGGCACTAATGATTTCCAGTACATGGCACCTAGTAGGACTCTTGCCAATAGGGTGATTGCAGCTGAAACAGCTGGTAGCCTGTTTGCTCTGCCACGGGAGGCCTGTGGTTCTTACTATTGGTGGAGGATTTGCTTGCCTCAGCAATCTTAATTATTGCATCTAATGTCTGCTGTGAAACTTATGCATCAGACACTGAGCCAAACGCAGCATGTACTGTCTCATGTAATGCTTGCAACACCCTCTGAGGAGAGTTAATTTTATTCCCATTTGATTGATGGGGAAACGGAGGCACCAAAAGGTTAGATTCTGCTGGAAAGAGGCAGAGGGAAGATTCTAATCTAAACTCAGAGTGTGTAATGCAGTGTTTCTCAACTTTTCCCCATTTATTGCCTCCTCTCAGGAGCCTTTTCGACATTTGTTGCAATTGTTCTCCCATAAATTTTAATGCCACAAATATACTGTAAATCTATTTATATACTCTCTATATATACACACGTTTATATAATGTCTATATAATGTAAGATTTCTTTTCACCCTCCTCCAAGATCCTAATATTATGCCCTTGGGGGCACACGCACTTCCAACAGGAATGGCTGGTTCATTCATTCACGAATGATTTGTCGGTACTCGTAAGTCTGGACTTTGGTGATGGTGAGGAGCCTAGTGTCTGGGGCTCTAGAAAGGCTGCCCTTGAGAAGAACAAAGTGGGGGCCCTGGGCAGATTTCGCAGCATTTCCCACCAGGGAGGGGTAGGACCGTGGTTTCCCCTCAGTGTGGAAGCTGGGAGGCAGCAGCCCTGGCGTGCACCCCTGGCTCTGCCATGATCTGCCCTTGTGGCTCTGGAAAGTCATTCCAGCTCTCAGCACGTTACCAGCCTTGAAAATGAGAGGTGCTGTCTTCAGTGGTACTTGAAAAACATGCACATGCTGGGAGTCCACAGGCAGCGGGGGTGAGCAGCAGGCAGCACACAGGCACAGCAGCATCTTGGGATGGGGTCAGACAGGCACAAGGCACCCTCTGCTCTGCTCCCTTCGGCCACGGGGCTGCTTGGGAAGCCTCCTCATGCCGATCTTCTTTTTATTGAACACTAGTCAAATCTTGTTTTTGGAGCAACGGATACATAAGTGTCTTCCCCTATTTCTACCCTTTACTCTTATTGAAGCCTTTAGAGAACAGGTGATTTAAAATTTCACCCCATCACAGTCCAACTATGGGAAAAGGAGTCCAGAAGGAGCCCACCTAAAAGCTAGAAGAAGCAGGAGCCGGGCCCACAGACCAGGAGGGTGGTTTCTAAAACCCAGGAGCGCAACCGCACCAAAGGGGATAGGACAAGAGCTGAGCTCTTTCGGCCCGGCGTGTCCCTCAGGCAGCCCCGAGAGGCCTCAGTGAGCTGAGCTGGCTGGCAGTGGGCACTCAGGGAAGCCCCACTACAGAGAAGCGCGTGAGTCAGTGTGAAGGCTGCAGGCTTGTGGCAGGTCTGTGGGCCAACAGCTGACCATAAACCCAACCACCAGAGCTTTGCCAGCCCCACTGGCTACCCAGGGGCCTATAGGGAGTTTCTGCACACACACTCCTACAGACTACTTAGAGGTCTGTGACCTAACAAGATGGTCTTTATGTTTGTTCTGTCATTAGAAGAGAAATGAATCTTGACTAAGTGTTACTTTTCCATCCTTCATTCCTTCAAGCAGTTGTTGGAAGACATGAGGAGGAGGCAGGCACTTGGCTTGGCTCTGGGACTGTGCCCAGATGAGGAAGAGTGTGCCAGAGGGCACAGGCTGTGCTGATGAGGAAGCACTTGCAGCTGCCAGGCATGAAGGAAGGGTTCCTCTCAGGTCCCCGTGTCGGGGGCTCTGGGGAACCTGTGGAGCTGCCAGTTCCTGTCTGCCTGCTTTTCTGCCTTGGCCTCCTAAGTCAGGGGAAAAAATCAAGGAAATGAATCCCACATGGAGACCCTGGCAACTGCTCACGATGAGCAGTTGATGTGAGGAGCATATCCACCCCTTCATCCCTCTTGAAAAAGGATGGCCTGGCTCTGAGGAGAGGCTGGTGGAGAAACATGCTTGCTGGGATACTGCATCAGGGCTCTGAGGCATGCAGCTCTGGATTCCAGGTAACATCCGATTACCTGGTTGGATTCACCTTTGGTTCCAAGTCTCCAAACAACCCTGAAATATTCTGTACCTGTGGATTGGAAATCACAGCAGGGGACAGGAGGCAAAGGTCCTGGGGGTTGGGCAGGGATAAGTGCTAGGCAAAGACAGAAGGGACACAGTAAAAGAAGAGACAGGGTCAAATGGGTCCTCCAGTCCTGGTTCTTTGAGGTGTCTCCATACTGATTTCCACAGTGCTTGCAACAGTCTGCACTCCCACCAGCAATGGAGAAGGGTTCCTTTCTCCCCACAGCCCCGTCAGCATTTGTTATTGGTTGATTTCTTGATAGCAGCCATTCTTTCTGGGGTGAGGTGGAATCTCAGTGTTGTTTTCATCTGCATCTCTCGAATGACCAGTGATGCTGAATGCTTTTTCATATATTTGTTTGCTGCTTTTACTTCTTTGTCTGAGAAATGTCTGTTCATTTCAGATGCCCATTTTTGAATTGGGTCTTTGAATTTGGGGGGTCTGATTTTTTTAAGTTCTTTATATATTCTAGATAGTAGTCCTTTGTCTGAGGTACAGCTGCTAAAAATTTTTTCCCATATTGTAGGTTCAATTGACCCAGCTATTCCCCTTCTGGGTATCTTCCCCAAAGAATTAAAAGAATCATACCACAGAGCTATATGTGCACCCATGTTCATAGCGGCACAGTTTGTAATAGCTAAACCTTGGAAGCAGCCCAAGTGCCCATCAACTGGAAACTGGATAAAGAAAATGTGGGTTTTTTATAAAATGGAGTACTACTCAGCCATAAAGACTGAAAACCTAGAGTCATTTATAGCTAAATGGATGCATATCAAGGCCATACTCTTAAGTGAAATAAATAGGACACACATGTGTAAATACCGAATAGTTTCACTAGTGTGAGAAACTGATAGTGTAAACAAGGGTTAAAATGATTAAAATGAATAACTGATAATTTGAAATAGGAAAAAAGGTCCAAAGACGAAGGAGTGAAGGGAGGGGAAGGGGAAAGGAAAAGAGGGAAAGGAAAAACTATGAGAAAAGAAAAAAAAAAAGGAAATGAAATCTGTGTAAATAGGGAAAGGTAGAGGGGGTGAAGGGCGCACAAGTAATGGGGAAAAAATAAGAACCAAGACACATCATGTACAGGTACAAACACCCAATGATAAATGTAAACGAATTGTATACCTAAAATGTACCAATAGAAGAACTAAAAAAAAAAAAAAAGAGACAGGAGAAGGATGCCTAATCCTGGGGGATTTGTCCTTTTGCTCCCCAGCCCCAGCGCCCTGGGAGGTGGAGACTCTTATTACCTAAGAGCTGCTTAGCTGTCTGTGGGATTCATGACCTCAGAAGGAAAGGGAGGGGGTCCGAGTAGCCCTTCCTCCTGCTCACCCCACCCCATGCCCAGCCAGACCTGCCATTGTTCCTTATAAATTACCTCATTCAGTTAAACCAGCTCATTCAGCTATAAAACATTTATAATTTTTATTTTTTCTTTTCACAGAAACCCCAAGAGAATAAACATGGAATAGTCAATTACTTATTCATTCAACACTATGATTGGCCACCTACTGTGTGCCGGGTGCCATAGCAACACAGTGACAGGGATTAAGGCAATACAATTGGGAGGGCTATCCTGGGAGGAGGGCAGCCTGCCAGAAGAGCCAGAGGTCAGGACTGTGCCAAGTGGGGGTGAGGATGACTGGGGAGAGGACATCCCTCAGAGGGGTGGCTTGGAGCTGGAGGTAAAAGAATGAGTAGGGGTAGACAGCACCCAGTCCTCATCTGCTCAGCTGCAGAAGCCCCCTTGTGTTTGAAGAAACATCTCTGCTGGTGGGAACTGGTTTAGGAATTACTGCAGTACCCCCTTATCTGAAGTTTCACTTTTTGCAGTATCCCCCAGTCAACCATAGCTTAAAAAATATAAGATGGAAAACTCCAGAAATAAGTAACTCATAAGGTTTAATTTCATGCCACCCAGAGTAGTGTGATGAAACCTTGTGCTATCCCACTGTGTCCCACCCAGGATGTGTGCCCTTTGTCCAGTGTATCCACGATGTATATGCTACCTTCCTGTTACCCAGAGATCACTTGGTAGCTGGCTTGATCACCTGATGTAATGCTGTGGATCACAGTGCTTATATAGGGTTTGGTACTGTCCATGGTTTCAGGGACTCACGGGGTGTCTTGAGACCCAATCCCCTGCAGATAAAGGAGTACTGTACCAAACAACAGGTCTTTCTGGCCTTCAGCTCTCTTGCTTAGGACAAATTCATTAACACACCCAGAGAGCCTGGGGTACCATTAGCCCCCAGCTGAGTTTGGTGGGAACCCCCAAACCTAGACTCCAGTTTGGCTTGAGGCCTGTCTGCATCAGAAGAGCTCATTTCTGATGGGGGTCTGTCTGGGGTGGGCTCCATAGTAGAGTGTTGAGAACAAATTGAAAACCAGATCACCTGATTCTGAATTTGAATTTGAATGTGAGTGACCCTTTGGTAGAAGTTGTAAAGCCACCAAAGTCAGGGGTGACACTGTGCTGTGCTGGGGAAGAGGTGGGAAGCAGTGTTAAACTAACGGACCTAAAATTCCTGCTGATTTTTTCTCACAGTACTCGGGATTGAATCTATGGCCTTGTACCTGCTGGGCACTCTACTGCTGAGTCACACACCTCCACCCCTTTAATTTGATTTTGAGATGGGCTCTTGCTAAGATGCCCAAGCTGGCCTGGAACTTCCAGTCTTGCCTCAGCCTTCCAAGTAGCTAGGATTATAAAGGTATGCACCACCATGCAAGGCCTACTGGTTTTAAATAGTGTTGTTTCAGTTTTATTCTTGAAAAGAGTGATGGCTTTCAGTTTTAAATTCACTCTGTGTACATTTCTGATTGGTTTTTGTTTGTCTAGAAAGGATTGGGGGAAGAAGTAATTAAAGAGGCTGGAGCTGGTGGGGGAAAGAGGGATGAGACAGGCAGGAGAGATACCAAGGAGCTGCCCCTGGCTGCAGGCATGGGCTGTGGTTTCAAGAAGGGGTTAAGGCAATGACTACTGGAGGACTTACTGAGGGACAGGCCTGTCAAGTGACAGCCGTGGGAAAGCCGGAACCAAGGGGGGCTGATATACCACAGGATTTGGAATCAGGAAACTCAAATTTTTATTTTTTGAGTCCTCACTCTGAAAGAGAGATAGCTTAACTTTGAGACTCTGGGCGAGTCCCCTAACTTTTTTGTGTCCTCATTTGTAGAGTGGAGACGCTAACCTTCGGCTCTTAGCACTAGGCTGCCCTCATCCCCTCATGGGAGGGCCCAGGCCCCTCTGGGTGGGGACCAGACCTTGTGACCTTGCTCTGCTAGGCCCAGAGCTGGCGTATGGCCACGGGTGACCAGAGACTTGAGAATTCTCTCCAAGATTTGAGCTGCACAGCCAGATTCGTGAGAATTTGAGAGGAAACTGGGGCCCCTGGTAACAGTCTCCAGATGCTGTAGACTAGGAAGTGGCACCGGGCGGGTTCATGCTGGCCCCTTGCCCCCTGAGGAAAGGAAGAACAGAAGGAAGAGAGAAAACGCGAAAGGGCAAGAGCAGCTGTGTTCGCCATGGTCCAGGTCCAACCTGCAGCAGCGTACGGCACAGTTCCGGACCCCAGTTCCCTGAGACATCGGCCTTCTTGCCACAACCTCTGTGTTCTTTGGTTGTAACAACTGTCCCCAGCCAGGCCTCCCCGGAAGAGTGCCTGTCCTATGTGGATAACCCCGAGAGCTCTCCCTCCCTGGAGGTGCCACGGGCCCTGCACTTGTCCCCCGAACCTGCTGTCACTTCTGACTCGGGGCCGCTCGTCTCTTCATTGGGCTTCATTCACAGCAGCCCCATGGCAGCAGGACCTTTGTGCACTTCACGCTTTCTCTGCCATACCTGGTGACACCTGGCACGGAAGAGAGCCCCGGCGACTCGGTGGGTGACACTGTCCATTGCTGAAAATGCCAGGTCAACCTCAGCAGCTCTTCCCCCTCCCTCACACCCTGTGCTCAGCTTTCTCTTTCCCATCTTGCATCCCACTGCTCCGACTTCTCCCCGGGCCTTCTGTATTCCACCTTGGAGGGATTCCTGGGGATCCCTAGTGTCCCACCCTCTCCGGTGCTGCCCACTCCCCGCCGCTCCCAGCTCAGCAGTCTCGTGCCTGCCTCTCCAGCCTCTCCTCCTTCACACCTGGTTTCTGCCTTTTGGCTTCAGGAACAGAACTGGCTGGCCTCGAAGTGCTTTACCTCCCAGCCTCCGTCCCTGCTCTGCTCCTTTCTGCCTGGAAGCCTGCGCTCATGCCACCTCTCCTGTCACCTCCCCAGCTCTAACTCACCCAGGCCAGCACCTCTTCCTAGAGTCCCTAGGCTTCTCCAGGCTGGCTCACCTGTCTTCCCAGCACCTTTGTGCTTCCCTCTTATCAGAGGACCCACCTGTCTGTGTGCTCTGAGAGATGGTAACAAGTGGCCGGGCACTTCCCATGGGCACCGAGAAAGTGTGGCGAATGCACACCTGGAAGCAGACAGCCCTGGATATAATGCCTGCTCTGCTCTGTTCCAGCTGTATCACATGGGCGAATCTTTTACCTCTTTTGGCCTCCATTTCTCCAACTGTACCATAGGGATAACAGTAATACCCACTTCACAGGGTTACTGGGAAAATTAAAGGCAGGGTGTGTGAGCCCTCAGCACACCACCTAACTGCCTGAGAGGGCTACATCCGTGTTAGCTGCTTGTGACTAAGAAAAGTATTTCTGCAGACTGCCAGGGCAGGTCTCCAAGCGTCAGAGCTAAAGCTGCTGTCCCACGAAAGAATTAGGAAGTCTCTAAGAAAACAACAAATCTTCCTTAAGTATGTTTTTTTCTAGGAAGATGGAAATTGTGTCCAGAAACCAGGTACACAGCACAAACCATTTTTTAAAAAGTGAAAACCCAAACATTTTAAAGCAAAATATGGATCTCTGTGAGGGGCAGATCAGATGAGGATCTGATTGGTAAAAGGCAGGAGAGGTCAAGGCTGGAAGTCTGCCGCTCGGTGGGGGCCCACAGGGCAGAATCAGGGTAGGTCTGAACTTTATGGAATCGGGGCCACCTCTCCAGGGCGGCCAGGTGCTCTCAGATTGGATGAGGTGGCCCTAGACGTTTTCAGCCCTTCTCAGAAGGGCCTGGGCCCCAGAAACCCGGGAGCAGGTGGAAGGCAGCAAGTCCTGACTTGTGTGCGTTCGATCAGCAGCCGCCCAAAGCCGACCCAGGCGGGTGGGAGCCATCCGCAGAGGACCCAGAGCAGGCGCAGGCGAGGACTCCGCTGCCCCACCCCAGCCCTTAAGGCGCGCGTTGAGGGAGCCCAAGGACGGCAGCCCGCAGGCATGGGGGTCAAGCAGGAGGCGCTCTCCGCTCGCCTCCACTTCGGGCCTCGGACCTCAGTCTCCTCCTCCCGGCAGTGGGCTTTCGGCCCCGCGGTTGGGCGAACCGAGCTCACGGGCGCACCGGCGCCAGCTCCCCTGCGGGCCGCCCCCAGGGTTTGGAAACTGCTCGGCCCCGTTCCCTCCCGCCGCCCTCGGGGCCCGGACCTGAAGGCAGAGCGAGGCGGCCGCGGTGAGCTGCCGAGTCCCGGGTGCGCCGGGACTGCAGCGCCGACGTCCGCGCCGACGGGCCGCGGAGTCCCCCGGAGGGGGCGGACCGGGTCCGAGGGCCGGGCGCGGGGTGGCCCGGGAGGGCCGGCCGCGAGCGTGACCTCACGGGGAGGGGCCAGCGCGGCGGGCGGCGCGGAGCAGAGCGCGGAGGGCGCGGCGCAGGGCGAGCGGAGCGGCGGGAGCGCAGGCGAGGCCCCGATGGAGCGGTACAAAGGTGAGGGCGCGGCGGGCACCCCGCGACCCACGGCCCCGCCCGCTTCTGCGCGGGGAGGGGGGACGGGCTGGTCCCGGGGCTGGAGCGCACGGAGCCGGCTGCCCCCCACCCGGGACCTGGATCCCAGAGGACGCGCCCGCGACAGCGTGGCTGGGCAGTTGGGCTCCGAGGTGCTGGCCGCGGCCCAGGCCTTTGATCTTCGCGTCCCTGAGTGAGGGTCGCGCGAGGCTTTCCACCTGTAGGGCAGAGCGTGAGCGCCCGGCCCCCCGCCGCTCTTAATCTCCTGCGGAGAAAAAGCTGTCTCCAGCCCGGGAGGCCCTGAGTAGGGAGCGACAAGTTGGGTCCGCTCGCTCGCGGACAGCCAGGGTGGTGGGCTTCGCGCAGACCCCCGAAAGAGCCAAGGCTGGTGGGGTGGCTCTGTGCTGCATCCCGCCCGGGTCGCCCCTCCCGACGTCCGGCAGCTTGGGTGAGCGTTTCTCCCTAGCCCTCTCCGCTTCCGCACCCCCGAGCCGGGTGGGGTGTGGGGGTCGGAGGCTGGGTGGGGTGCCCAGCAGGTGGAGCGCAGGCTCAGCCCAGTGCGCAGCTGGCCGAGTCTTGTCCTGGCCAAACCCCGGTGGGCGGGCCGGCCCGGTGCCCGGATAGCACCCGTTTTCGGAGTCTGGGGCACGGTGTCTAGTAAGCCTCTTTTTAAAAAGGCATTCAGAGAGCTGCCCTTTAAGCTGGACACCACGGGCGTCCCAATCCCGCCTTTCCTTTGGAAAAACCTCTTGTGCCGTCTTGGGCTGGCCTGGCCAAAATTGTGAGGAAACACTGCTTCTATGTGTGCTTTCCCTTGGGAGAGGGGAATAATAAGGGAGAAAGATCAGATTCTCAAGGAATCAGTACCTCTAGGGTTGAAAGGACCTTCTGGGACCGGCTTTAGTTCCCTGAACGGTGGTTTCTTTTGGCTTTTTTTTTTTTTTTCTCACCTGGGTCGTTTGGTTTACTGGTCAGGGCTGAGGAGCCAAATCCTAGCTAGGGCTTCACCTGTGAAGGCAGAGCCTAGGCCAGCAGCAGGTGCTGGCTGAAGTGGGGAGGTGGGCAGCAGGGTTTGATTAATTGGCAACCTTTGATTTCTTTCTATGATGCCTCCCTGGAGCCTCTCATATTTCTAACTGGGTGGGGTTTTTATGCTGATTCTGCTGGGATCACCAAGTGGCCGTACTCTCTCTCCTCCAAAATGGCAGTGTTGGGCCCCTCCACTCTTGACAGGAGCCCTCTCAGGGAATTCAGACCTTGTGCTGACAGGCAGCATTGGCCTTTAAGGTCCTTTCAGCTCCCAGAACTGTGAAGCTGAGGTTGTTAGCCGCAGACTGAGGGGCCTAGTTGCAAACTACTTTCTGAAATTAGCAAATGATAACACCTGGGGGTCTTTTCAAATGCATTTTTTAAAAAGACAGGATCTTGCTAGGTTCTTTAGTTCAGACTGGCTTTGAACTCATTATGTAGCCCTGGCTAGCCTAGAACTCATGGCAATCCTCCAGCTTCTCTGTGTGCTGGGCTCACAGGCATGTGCCACCATGCATGGTTCAAACGCCTAATGCCTACTTATTATCAGAAGATTTTTCTGTTAGTAGTTTCTGTCTTTGGCCAGTAAAACTTATTGGTTTACCTTTCTGTCCTCTGGAGCTGAAAATCCTCCCACCCTCAGAGAGGATCAGTTAAGAGTTTCTCGCCAACTAAAGGAATTGTGTTTGTTTTGGGAAACACATGTATCTGCCTCATTATTTTGCAGTAAATCAGGCACACAGAGATAAAAGGATAAACTCGAGAATTATCTGGATTACAGAGGCTAATCCAACTCATTTTCCACTGTTTGACTCACAAGGAAAAAGTTTTTTATTTCAAGTCTCATCCTCCTAGTCTTGTTGCTGTACATTTTAATTAGGAATTTGAGGATGCCCCCCCCACCCATTCCCCAGGGATGTAGAATTCCCCTATGCTTTTGAGAAGCTGATGAGTTGTGCTCTGAAAACTCATTGAGTAGAAACTGCAAAATGAAATCTGTGGGAAAGGAAGGATCTCTGATGAATTGGTGCCACTTGACTGGAATCAGTGGTCTTTGGCTTGTCAGAGATGGGGAGCTTTTTAGTTTTTTAGATGTGAAATTGAATGGTACAGACTAGCTAGGTATAATGGTTTAAACAATAAAGTTAAGTGGAAAAGCAAGGTTTATTTTGTCTCTCAACCTATGTAAAAAATTATAAAGCACAATTCTTACGATAATGCCTCCTATGTTTTTAAATTCCCAATTTTGAGATCTCTTTCTTCCAGAAAGGTAGAACACCCACGACTGTGTTCAGATTCTCAGAGGTTTTCTCTATTTTGTAAATCTTAGGAAGTAATTGCTATGGACCGGGGATTTAGCTCAGTGGTTCCAGTGCCTACCTCGAAAGCGCAAGGTCCCGAGCTGGATCCCCAGTACCAAAAAAAAAAAAAAAAAGGAAGTAATTGCTATAGGAGGAATGGTTTTTCCATATTCCCCAGCCTGCTTGTTACCCTTTATACATTCTCCAAAATTAGGCTGTCCTTTACATTTTCTGGCCCTGGGCTGACTTCCCATTGTCCTATAGGATGTAAAGAGAGCGAACGTGTCATTGGACTGTCACCCTATGTCTCATCCAGAAAAACTTCCAGACCCTTCCCAAGCAAAATAAGGGGTGTGTAGTATGTGAGTTCTCTTTCTAGAGGGATAGGGCTTTTATGAGAGTTGCCATAAAAAGTGATGACACAGTTGCTGTGTCTTGTATATGAATCTCTTGGTGCTGTATAAGCAGTTTGACCCTTACAGATGTCCCGGATGTGGTATCACTTCCGACAGGGTGCCTTGAAAAGGTTCCCATCCTTGGGTGTTTACATGTTTATGGCTCTCCTAAGAGCATCCTGTATTCCTGTACATGAGTCCATTGGCTGAACTTGCCTCATGTGGTCAGAGATTCTAGTTCCTATTGCTCTCCCAGCTGGTGAGTGGGTCCAGGGCCAAGTGTGACTGACCTACTATCTGTGGATTGCACTTGGAACATCGTGCTGAAGCTTCCTGAAGTTGCATCACACTTGGATCCAAACAGGCCTGGTTGAAATATTCAGACTTCACTTTGGATCAGTGTAATTGGTTGATAATGCAATCCCTCTTTTTCTGTGTTCTCTAGTTTCTGAGTCTGATCCCCTGCTTCCCCCTTTTGCTCTGGGGTACTGGAGGTGGAGAGGAACTGAAGAGTCAGCCAGGCAAAAATGCTTGAAGGCTTTGCCTGGAGCTTCAGAAATCTATGGTCAGGGAAGGTCCAAGAAGGAAAAATTAAGGGAGAAGGGCAGATTGATAACCTTCACTCCACCTTCAGAACCATCTTTTTTCATGCCTACCAGCTTAAGTTTTTCCCTTATTGAGGTTCTACCCAAGGTAGTGGTTTTTAATCTTAGCTGCACATGGACTCCTCCAGGGGTTTCTAAATACAGATGAGGGTTGAGGATATGGATGCAGAGGCCTCACCCGACATTCTGATTTGTTTAGGAGTGTGGCTTGGGCATTGTAGTTTTGAAGGTTCTGCAAGGGATCCTAATAGCCACATTTGAGAACCGTATTTCCTTTAAGAAATGAAATGCCCAAACAGAAAAGAAGTGTAGTTGTCCCTTGATATCCAAGGAAGATTGGTTTCAGAATCCTCAAAGATGCTCAAGCCCTCATACAAAATGGTGTATTTGCATATAACCTATACACAACCTGCAGTTTACTTTTCATCATTCCAGATTACTTGGAATATCTAATACAGTAGAAATAGTCATTGCCCTGTGGTGTTTAAGGAATAATGACAAGAAAAAGTGTCTGTACACATTTAATACAGATGAAGCCATTGTAAGGCTAGCTATGTAGTACTGTAGGCAACAAAACATATTTTTCCCCAAGTATTTTTGAACCTTGGTTGGTTGAATCAGAGGGTGCTATGGAGTGCAGACTGTAATTACATAACCATGTTCCTCACCTGGAAAAAATAACAAATGTGGAATGAAATGGATACCTCCTTGTACTCATAGGATGTGTCCACCAAATTTTGTAACACCTGCAGAAATCAAATGTCATTTACTTTCAGCTATTGGAGGCTTTAAAAGGTATAAGAATGCTGTTTAAAAACATCTGAATCGTGATGCTTTAGAGTCAGCCCTGAGCTCAGGGTTTGCTCATTGTACTTGACCCTGAGCTCAGGGCTGACTGTGAAGCTCTTTGTGTGGGGGCCCTGGATGCCATGGCGATTTAGTGGTCTCAGACAGAGAGACTGAGAGGTCACTGTTGGTGCAGAGAGGCCCATCTGTGGGGGTTCTGCTTTGGTACCCTCCCCTCCTGAAGGGGTAGGCGATCTGGGAACTGGACTGGTTTCAGCACAGTTACAGGGCCAGGAGGGGCCAAGGAGCTTCAAAGTGGAGGAAGTTGTGCCCATTTTCTTCCAAATCCCTATAATGATGGGAAATGTTTCTCTAAAGGCTTCTGTCCTTCAGGGGAGGGAGTCTTTCCCCAAACCAAGCCAGGATGGCCTGTTCGGTCTAGAAGGAGAGCAGCCATGCACAGTGCAGAAAGCAGCAGTGCAGGAAGCCGGAGACCCGAGTGCTCCATGTCTTTGGTCAAACCCTCGAGCTCTCCAGGCCTCCGTCTCCCCATCCAGAACGCTGGGTTAGTGTTCTCCATGTGATTTTCCAAGCGCTGTTCCATGCTAGCTGCTCTGTGGTCACTGAGCAGTCTTTGGAGGGAGGATGTGTCTGGGGAGGGGAGCAACGTGAGAGAGGGAATAGGGTGGGTCACCCAGCAAGGGTCAGTTTAGGATTGTGATTCTTATAAATAAAACCAATTTCCTGTTGCGCCCGGGAGAGTTGCAGACTTGGTGGGAAAGAGAATGCCATAGGGTATGCGAGGAATTTGTCTCTCGAGGACTTGTATGAGACTGTGTCTCCAAAGATTGTTTAACCCAGAGATGTGGTCAGAAGCACAAAACATGATTCACTCCAGTTTGAGAGACAGGTCAACTGAATTTACAGCGATTAAGCCACAGTTCAAGGAGTCGGAAACAGGATCCAGTATCTTTGAGAATTGAGTTTTTAAGAGGAGAATACTTGTTCAAGAATTTATTTAGAAGGAAGGGCTCAGAGTAGTGTACTACTCATTCCTTATCAGTATTCCTTCAGCCTGGAAGGAACTAGCTGCTCACTTAAACGTTCTTCAGTCTCAGGACCAAACCCACAAGCCTTTTCTTCCACAAAGCCTCCCCTGGGTCCCCGGGTCCCCGGGTCCCCTTACTACTGTTGGTATAGCCTCATTGCCCGATACAGTGTAGATAGTCAACAGATGTGTTGCATTAATGGCACATTATCTTAGAATTATGTGTATATGTCTGTTTTGGCTGCTCAGTTGAGCCCCTTCAGAGAAGGGACTTTGTCTTTCCCTTCCAGGGGACTCTTCCAGACCCCAGTCACATAGTAGGGGCCAGGAACGTCATCAGTGAATGAATCTCAGGCCCAGAGTGCAGACTGGTGCTCTGGCCGTAAAGAGCAGACCTGGTTGAGAAAGAGCTCTCAGAGCCAATTCTGAAAGGAGCCACATGGCTGCCCTTGGCTGCCCCAACTTGAGCCTTCTTTCTGTCCTTTCCAGCCCAGGGGTGTTGCTGTCTGGTGGTACAGAGAAGGATCCTGCAGGTCTCTGCCTGTGAGTATGAGCCTGTCTGTGCCTCTGCAGCAGCTCCCCTGCCCCCCCACCCGCCCCGGCTCCCCAGGACAAAGACCTGGAGATAGCTCAGCCTGTGCTCTGGATGGGGGCCGGGGGATCATGAGCCCTGTGCCAGCCTGGGCAACTGGGGCTTCTAATCTGGCTTTTGCGACTAACTTGCTGTGTGACCTTGGGCGAGTCAATTAATCTTTCTGGTCCTTGTTTCCTCCTCTGTGCAAGTGAGGGTAATGATTACGAATCTGCCTCCTGGGATACTTGGTCGAATAGTTTGTAAGAGCTCTTTATAAATACTTAGAGAAAGGAATGTTAAACTAACCCCAGGAACCAGATACCCTAAAACATCCGTGCTGTCTGCCAGGTGCGAGTCCTTACAGCTAATCTGGGTGCCCACTACATCCAAGATGTGCTTTTCAAAGCTCTTGGGAGCTCAGAGTTGGGGCTGCCCACCCAGTTCCCAGGCACAGCACCCCGGAACCCTACTCTGCTGGCTGGAAAAGAGCTAGGCAGGGACGTGCTCACTGCACAGCCTTATCCGTGGAGCCACAGCCTGGGCTGCCTGACTTTTCTCTGATGTCTCAGATCATTTGCCTAGGAGAGACCCTTAAATTCTAACAGTAGCTTTGAGCTCTTTGCTAATTTTCTATCACTTGGCTCTCAATTTTTCCTTAGTTGCAAAACAAACTAATAAGAAATGTCATTGAGTGGAGGGAATGGAGAATGTTCCGAGACAGGGAAGAACTGGGATGGCCCTGGATGCGCTGACAACTGCAAAGACAGGATGGGCCAGGGCGCCTTGATGCCCGAACTCTGTATGGGGCTAAGTATTAGAGAGGAGCAGGGACCGGGCACCCCCCCTCCCCCCGCAGAAACCCTGCTCTTTTCTAAACAGACCCCAGAGTTCCATCTCACTTCCTCCAGGCCCTCCTAGGGACTTCCAGGGGCAGCTGCAGGCCTGGTGGAGGGTATGGAAGCTCAGCCCGAGGCAATTTCAAATCAGCCTTCTGCTGGTGATTAAACCAAGGAGTCAGCTGTCAGCTGGAGAAAGCACCCTGCTGCACCGGCAGGCAGGCCCCGGAGGTAGCTTTCACAAGTCAGAAGACCAGCTGTCCCCATTCCAGTGGGACCTTGCTAGTTTTACCCCTGAAAGTGTCGCATCCCTGGAATGCCTTTAGTCTTGGGGAAACTGACATGATGAGTTACCCTGCTCCCAAACCTCAGCTTTATTGAATGCCTCTACATTAAGAATTTGGTTTCTCTATTGCAAAAGTGAGCTAGAGGCAATCACTTAGTCTCTGACAAGAAAATGTGAAGCTAAAAGATGAGCAGATCATAAACACTAAGGATACACACCAGGATGGTGAGTGAGAGACCCCAGACTCACATGCCTACACTCTATGATTCTGTGTATATATCTTTCTGGGAAAGGCAAAACTACCTGAGGGGAAGAAATATAGATAAGCACCGTGGCCACTGGGACTGGGCTTCATGGACAAAGGGGTACGAGGGACACTTTTGGAATGAGAGAAATGTTCAATATCTTTATTGTGGTGGTGGTTACCCAGTATTTGTTGGAACTCAAGATTAGATAAGGGCTGGGGATTTAGCTCAGTGGCACTGCCCCTGCCTCAAAAGCACAAGGGCCTGAATTCGATCCCCTGTACTAGGAAAAAAAAAAAAAGATTAGGTAGCTAATAGGGCAGCCCTGTTTTGTTTTTGTTGATTTTTTTCTGTGCATAAATTACACATGAGTAAATCTGCCTTTTAAAAACTCCCTGTCAGATCCAGTGGTGCATACCTGTAATCCCAGCACTTAGGAGGCCGAGACAGGAGGATTGTGAGTTTGAGTCTAGACTGGGCTATATAGTGAGACCCTGTCTAAAAGAATCATTAAATAAAATACCCTATCACAGTGTGATGCTGCAGTATAAGATGAAAGATTCATTTACCACGAGGGTGATCATTGCAGGTTGTAAAGAAACGAAGTCTTGATGTGGTTGTGCCCATGGTGGAGCCTGGAGGTAGAGCAGAAGAGTGAAAAATTCTGGCACCAAACCAAAAGGGCCCATGCTTGACAGTATCCCAAATGCCAGAGACTTTTCCAGTAGGCACAATCATTGTGCTGGTGGAAGCTGTCCCTCCATTTAAAGACAAGGAAGAGAAATTCCCTTAAAGACCAGCAGCAGATGAACCCAAGAGAGCTGGGTTCCCACCTGGGAGCTCTGCTGCTCCTCTCACATGGATTGGCTCTGGCAGCCTTTCTGCAAGTCTTCTTGATCTTCAGTGAAGTTACTGGATTGGAATTGAGTGCCCAAGTCTGCACCATAGTTATTTCCTGATTGACTTTTTGTTGTTAGCAATGTTAGCTAGGATTGACTTTGAGACGGAAGAACCCATGAGGTATCCAAATAATGCATCTAGTGCTTTGTGATGTAAGAGGTTAGTCTTTTTGTTTACAGGCAAGAAGGAGCCTCATGAAGCAAGGACAGCATTACCAGTCCTCACTGCACCAGCTCACAGGACAGGATATGGTCTCCAAGAATGAAGGCATATCACTCTGTTGGTCCTCCTGAAATCACAAGATCTTGCTGTTTCCTTTATTTTTTTTTAAAAAAGCCCATGTCAAATTGGCCTGTTCTTCAGGTGAATTTTGGGAAAAGTTTTCACTTAGCAATAATTGTGCCTCGGATGAACCTCATTGGCCACGATACTGCCACTGCGCAAAGCTTCAGGTGACTTTTGTTGGGCTGTGCCCTGGGAACCTGGGTCTTCATTAAGTACCGTGGGTTGGAATGGCTGGCCATTGAGGACCAGGTCATGGTGAGCTGTGAAATTACACAGGTGGGTTTCACACATGCAACTCTTCTTAATCTCCACGTGTCCATGGCACTTCTCTTCCACCCGTCCTAGGATGTTTTGGAAGAATTACAGAGTAATACCTGGTACAGAATTTAGTTTCAGTTGTCTTGACATTGCTGACAGGGCAGAGGTTGGACATGTAGGAGGTGATTTTGTGCATATTTGTAGTGAGATTTCCTTGATGTAGGCTCAGGTATGACTTGAGGCTAGTCGGCCTAAGGAGGGCCAAGCCGGGGCAGCTCAGGACCCACTTTCGGTCTGAGTGCAAGAATGGAGGGCTGCCTTATGCACAGGAACAGCCAAGCATGTGTGGGTGAGGGGATCCCAGATACGTGCTTACCTGGACTGTAATCCATTGCCACCATCTCCCAGGGCTACCCAGTATGCTGGCATCCTTTGGGTTTGGGGGCCGTCTTCGCCTTCCTGCTAGACCAATAAGTGGGAGCCTTGCCATTTCCTTCCACCCCCTTCCCCCCACCCGGTTTTTACACAACAAAATTTATTCATGTCAACTGTATTCAAGTCCCCAGATGGGGGCAGAAAAAAAGATTGTGTTGAATGAGCTTATTGTTTGGAGGTTTCACTGACTTCTTTTATTTAATACCCACAGTCCTAGAACATATTGAGCTGATTTACTGAATCTCAGATGTGATCTTTGTGGAAGAGACTCTGCTAGAGTTGGTGTCCCTGGTTGCAGGGCTGGCACCTTTTGGGTGGCAAGTTTGCTTGGGGCATCTCGACGTCACCTTCGTGGTCTTGGGTCTCCTTAAGGGTAAAATATTCTGTTGCAGTCCCAGATTCCTTGTGAGCTTTTCGTGTTGTCAGCACCTCTGTGCCATCCCCTGCTAGCACTTACTTTGGAAAAATAAAGATGTGCAGCATCACTAGGCACGGCAGTTTACAGAAGCCCCTTGTGGCTTTCTTCCTTTCTTGTCCTCCCCTTTCCCTTCCCCTTCCTTTTCTTCCTCTCTTTCTCCTCCTCTTCCTCCTTCTCCACTTCCTCCTCCTCCTCCTCGGCAGCAAGTGTGGGGATTGAACCCAGGACCTTCACATTGAGCTACATCTTTAGTGCTTTTATATTTTGAGACAGGGTCTTGCTAAGTTACTGAGTTGCCCAAGCTAGGCTTGGACATTCCATCCTCTTGCCTCAGTCTCCCGAGTGTTGGGATTGTAGATGTGGGCCACTGTATCTGTTTCTTGCTATAGGGAGTGGAAATAAATGACGGCAAGGTGGCAGATGTTGGATGGAAGCACTAAGTATCAAACAGCCTCATGCCTGCTGCTCTACGGCCTAGTGCATGCAGTATGGCCAGTCCTTGGCAGGCCCAGGAGAGTTGTCCTTCAGCCTCACTCTCCGCTCCGGCTGTACTGGACTCCTTCTAGTTGCCCACTTTGAACTTTTTGCAAATGCCTGAAATGCTCTCCTCAAGTTTGTCAGGGCTCACTTAGCCTTGATGCCTGGATCTCAGTGAGCTTTAGAGAGGGGCGTCCTTGCAGTGTATGTTTCTGGCCTGGAGGCTGAGGATCATGTGAGAGGCGGTCAAGTGCCATTGTCTGGATGGCTGCAACTCAGCTGCACCGTGACAGCTCCAGGTGACTGGAGCCTTGGTGATCTCCTAAGAGAAGTATCAGCCATACTTGAGCTGGGTGGGGCTCATGCCTCACTGGAGTCGATGGAAATCTGTCTCTGGGCAACTTGTCTCTGCTTCACATCTGGGATGTTACTGAGCTGGCCTGGGACAAAGCAGGTTAGGCCGGTCGCAAAGCCATGTGCTCAGGGGAGTGTGGGCTGCTTCACTACGCCGGTGAGTGGCCAGGGCCCTCGTCTCTCTCTCTCTCTCCTTCCCTCTCGCTTGCTCTTTTCTCCTGCTTTGTTTACCCCTCTTGGCTGTCTCACACTTCTTCGCTCTCCTTTTTTTCTGCCAGTTCCATTTTTCAAGGAGTCTTGAGTCCAGAAACGCGAGTGCCACTGAGGATCTGAGGCCAGAAAAATTTTAAAAAAGCACTCACCCCCACCATCCTGTCCCCAAGTCTCTGATAGTCTTAGGCGCTAATTTCATGGAGAGTGGCCATGGCTAGAATTCCAGGCTTCCCCCAGCAGAGTTGGAGTAGGACACCCAGAGCTCGTTCTCAACATCTTGCTCCCACCCGGAAGAGGAGCCAAGACCTTCAGTACAGCTCTGCTACTCATCAGGCCCACAGGCATTGCCACACGTGGCCTGCTGCAGAGAAGGCCAAGTTTGCAGCCCTCGGGGGCCTAGCGGCTTGCTAACCTGGGACGCTGCCAGCCCCAGCTGGCCTAGTTCAGGTGAGCATCACAGTGACCAGGACAGGGAGCTCTTACCTTCTTTCTGTGGGCCCTTAAGGAGCCCCATAACCTCCTGACCACAAGGGAAGGGGTGGGATCCACAATCCCAGCCTGTGTGTGGCCCCGCCCTCTGCCAGCCCAGTTCTTTGGAAACCAGTGTCAGAGGAGGCATGGGCACTGTGCAGGGGGAGCATGAGAACGTTGCATTGTTTGGATAAAAGTTCCAAACATGGAGGCTCAGCATTGACTAAAATAATTTTTCCCATTGACCTCCTGGCTCCCCAGCGGGCAAGCGCCCATCTCCCGTCATCTGCTGTGGTTTGGTGTGTGGAACCGTAAACAGCTCTGCCTGGGAGCAGATCTCGGAGAGTTATGGGATCCAGGTGTTGCTTGGGCCACCACACAGTGGTTCCCTCGAGAGTGAAGGCTGCTGTGTTCTCAGAGCGAGAGTGTAGCTGCTGCCCCTCCAGGAGCATGGCCATGGCTCCCTTTCTTTCCCCCCTGCAGGGCTCCACTCAGGACTGAAAGATGTTTTGGGGACTCCAGTGGTTGGTTAGCAAGTCTCAGCAGCGAACCTTTGATTCTCTGACCGGAGGGAAGAGTGCAGGACCCCCGCCCCCACTCCTACCCCGGCTCTTTCAAGTGTGCAGGAGGCACAGGAGGCTTGTTGAGAAGAGCAGACCAACATTCTGTGTTCTCTAGGGGAGGCCAGCTCTCACTGATCAGGGCAAATAAGTGGACTTGGTATGTTTTAGCCTCACATGGACCATAGCAGGGGGCACCTTTTGTTCTAAGCAGGAGCCCTCGGAAAGTAAAAGTGACCTTGGACACTGGCCGACTCCTCATCCCTGACAATAAGATTGGGAGTTATCTCAGGAAAAGTGAATGGGGTTGTGTTGGAGAGTACCTTTGGTACACTGGGGGACTACGGGGGAGCCCTGTCTATGGAGAAGCCCTGGCCTACTCCTCTCCCTTTATCCCTAAGCATTTACGGACACTAGGTATGATCAGAACATACATGTGCACACACGTGTATGGGAGGACAGGGGGGTGGGAGAGCAGTCAGCCCTAT
This sequence comes from Heterocephalus glaber, assembly GCF_053883595.1. Lineage (NCBI taxonomy): Eukaryota > Metazoa > Chordata > Mammalia > Rodentia > Bathyergidae > Heterocephalus > Heterocephalus glaber. The sequence continues at coordinate 69,825,276 of NW_028258320.1, forward strand.
CTCCTGGAGCTGTGTACCTAATGCCTTCAAAGATAAGACGGTTGTCCAACAAGGTCACTTTCCTGCTGAGGGAAGGGTGAGGCTGCATGAAGGAGAGGAAGGGAGTTCTGGAGCCCTGGCTCTGTAGGGATGGAGGGATTCTGAGTCCTCAGGATGCCTCCTCCATGCCTGCGTGCCCACTGCCATGGGTCCATGGATATGGGTTTCTTCTCTGGTTTGAAAAACAGTAAGGGCAGTCACATCACTTAGAGCAAAATATTTACCATTATTGAGTGTGAAAGTGGTTTACATTCAGGAGGAAACAGCTGGCTGGCAGGGATCCTGGTGGGGTCTTGGGTAGGATTCTGATGTGTCATAAGTGACTTTTATTCGGTGCCTTTCTGGCACAAATACACTTGGTAGTCGAGGAGTTTTGTGGCTGTGAATGGAGGCCAAGAAGGGAAACTCTTCTTTCAGAACAATCCAGACTGTCTCTTACCTACCTTGATAGTTTAACTTGGATATGTATGAACGTTTCTCTTTCTAGGATTTTTCTTTCAAGGCTTTCTCAGAGATGTTAACTCACTGCCACCAGAGTGAACACAAGTCCAGATTTCTAGGGCCCCTGAACCAGGCCTTCTTCCTCAAATACAGATAGTGCCTGGCGTGATTCTCTAGTGACTGTGGAAATAGCCAGAAAGTGTGTTGTGCCTGTACTGCACTGGAGGAAGCCCAAGCCCCTTCCTACGAGTCCAGTCTCTGTGGTCATCCCTCACTTCACACTGTGCCCCAGCCACACTGGACTTCTCGTACCCACTTACCTTGGCTTTTGCATGTGCCGGTCCGTTGGCCTGAAAGGCCCTCCCCTCAGAACTGCCCATCAAGCTTATTTGTCAGGGCTCACTGAGCCTTGACGCCTTGACCTTGAGCACAGCTGATCCACCCAGCCTCTGGCAAGCTCTTAACCCTCAGTGCCCTTTGCACAGCCCCCTCTGACCATGGTCACTGGATGGAAGGTCTGTATCTCCAAAAGGCTGTAAGCTCCTTGAGGATCAATGACGTTATTCCAGGTGCTCACAGCACCTTAACCTATGTGTGATATGTCATGAGGGCTCAAGACACAGGACTCAGATGACTGAGAAAAGGTCTTTGCTCTCAGGTTTTCTGAGAATTGGATTATGTCAAGGTTCAGGGGCCCATCCACCCATGGATACCCTGGAAAACTTAATAGGCAGCTGCTAGATAGGAAAGGGGTATCTAAAATCTTCAGGAGATATATAACATTTAGGTTATACAAGAAACTCCTGCACATCAACCAGTGAGAGGAAGAAATCTCAATAGAAAAGAAGATAATAAAGGGTGTAATCAGGCATTTACATGTGAGGAAGCCACCAGAATCCTAACAAGCATCTGAAGAATGCCTGAGCTCCTATAGGCCGACAGGAATGTGAAGTACTCTCCGAGATGCTGGGATCCACAGCCCTCATACCCTGTTGAGGGGGCATAGTGCTGCCAGTCTGGAAAGCAGGCAGGTTTTCGTAGGTTGCATTGAATATGCCCTTAACGTGTGGCATAGCACTTCCGAAAGAGGTATCTGTTCAGGCCGCTCGGGCAGGGCTGAGCACGACCTCTGAGGCATCATTTGTTGTACTGGAGTGGCAGAAGGCTTCTAGGTGTTCCCTGGGAGAGGGAGTAGGTAAACAGGCGGCTGCACATCATAGAGAACTCTCCAGCGGTAGAAACAGTGGGTCAGCTGTCCATAGACCTGGATGGCTCTTTAAGACATAGGGCTGACTGAGGAGTCGGAAGAAGAATAGAAAATTGGACAACAGCATTTATAGCCTTTAAAGATGAATAAGGTTGTATACATTAAGGAGAACAAACAAAAAGGTGCCTCTTGAAAGGTCTTGGGAGGGCAGAATGAGTATAGAGAAGAAAGGAAAATTGTAAGAGTTTGATTATAGTCTATTTATGATACCAGAAGCCTACCGATAAGTCTGAGTTGAAGCAGAACTTGTCATGTAAGGGCAGCACCAGAAGCTGAAGCAGTGTGCTGTGGGAAAAATGGGAGGAGACTCCCTGCCCCGTGTCCACCCCATGAAAGAGTCTCCCTTCTCACGCTGGACTGCCCAAGGCCCTTTCCCAGGAGGTGATAACAGCCCACCTTTACATCTGACTCTAAAGTTCACATTTGGCCTCCACATAGTGGAAGGTACCAGAGTACCATCCTCACAGAAGGGAGGAGGCTCCTACCTATACTCCCGTAAGCCCAGGATATTTGGGCTGGTTCTTAATAGTTTTATATTTTTCAGATGCCTTCCGCCACTCTGAGTGCCTGGGCTCTCAGTCATCTTTGGGCCTGCGCTGCTAGGTACAGGTCATGGCCAAGAGCCAGAAACCAAATGTTTGGCAGATTGAGTAGAAGGCAGTAAAATTGTTTTTTCCAGTACTTGGTTGACTGGGACTCTGACTTAGGGTTATTTTGTTCCCCTCCACCTTGGATATTGGAAAGTTCACTTGAAATGAGTGTATCCAAACGTTCCTTTCCCACCTAGGCTCTGGATTATTTGGGCAGATCTGGCTCCTGATCTGTTTTGTTCCATCATCTCTATTTCTGCTGGAATCAATAAGATTGCTTTTCTTTACCTTCATTTAAAGTCTTCTCTGAGATTCAGGGCTTCATACGGTAAAAAGCCATTTGAACCAGAAGAAGAAGCGTCCCCGCCTGCTTTGCCCTGTGCTGTGTTCGCATGGGCCCAGGAGGTAGCACTTCAGCTGCTGGGGTTTTGGAGTGCGGGCAGAAGAGCAGCAGCTAACCCTTTTGGGTGTGGGCCCAGCAGGTGGGCAGCAAATACTTAAAGCCAAGAACTAAACCTTAAGGTTTTTAGAAAATGGACACAATTCTGAGGCTGGGTCTGATGGTGCGACTATTTTCCCACTGTTCATTTTTGGGCAGTGGATGTTACTTACCTATCAATAGGTATTTCTCTCTTCCTTCCAGCTGTTCTGCATCCGGCCTGTCCATTTTTTGACAGTGTTTGTTTTCTGCTCCACTCTCCGGACCTGCGTGCCCAGTTCCTGGGTCCACCAGAATGTTGGTTGCTCAAGTGATGGAACAGTAATGATTTTCATTTCTTTTTTGCTCACATTCATGTGGCAGTCCCATAGTGCTTTCTGGTTCAAAGGATTTGTGATGTTAAAAGTGGAATAGTCCCTTTCATGCAAGACTTTCCAGGTATTCACACAACAGGCATTGTTTTGAATTTACTATGTGCCAGGTGTTGCAGCCGGGTGCTGAGGTAAGCCAGGCATAACAGTAACAAAGTCCCTGGAGCTCCTTAATGGAGTTTAGATTCTGCTAGAGAAAAAGAAAATCCTAAACAAGCAAACATAGTTCAAAAACGGAATAATTTCAGATAATAAGAAGAAGAACATAAAGAAAGCAGTGTTTTGTGAGAACAATATGGGGTGGCAAGGCTGCATCTGCCAGGGTGGCCGTAGAGAACCTCTCTGAGGAGGTGACACTTGATTGAGACATGAATGGGGAAGAGGAGCCTGCTGTGTGGACATCCAGGGCTGTTTCAACAGATGCAACAGCAAGTGCAAAGGTTCTGAGGCCACCACATGCTAGAGTGGTGTATGTGGAGGTTAGGGATAGGAGGGACTGATCGGAGAGAGCTGGGCCATGCCGGTGAGCTTTGGTCATCTTCTGTGAGGTTGAGCTTCCCAGCCCCAGCCACGTGGCCACTGCCTCTTTGGAATGGTTGGGCCACCACCTGCTCAACTACCTTGGATTCAAGACATTCTGTTTTCTACAGGAAAAATCCAGGCACATCCTGAAAAAAATAGCCTCCTTCATATTTTCCCAGGAAGGGCTACAAGCCTCATGCACTTGTCCACATTCTACTGAAGAGGGCTTGAGGGTGCAGGAAGGCATGAAGAACGCCCGAGGGTCCCTCAGCTCCCTGTGAGACACCTGAATGATGGTCGACATTCTTCCCACCAGGCAAAGCCAAGGAGGAAATGCAGCTACTTGGCCTCTGAACATCACTGACCTCTCTCAGTTGCTTCTCTGTAAGAAGTAATGAATGTTTCACTCTCTACCGCTCAGATTGTTTGAGGTCTGACCTTAGTTGTAGGAAGTATAATGATTGAAATTTCAGGGCTTGGCTTCATTTAGACCTGGTACGTATCATTACCAGGCACTTGGGATTGAACAATCACTCTTCCAGAGCCTCATATTTTCATCAGAAAAGGGCTGATACGTCGTCTTTGGGGAATTGCAAGGATTGGACGAAATTCTGTTCTTGGAGAGCTTGGTGGTAGGCGTAGCACATGTGCCCAGAACTATGAAGTGCTAGTTGTTGGTGGTGAGTGCTAGTAAGGTAAGACTTTGGGCTGTATTTATCGTATATCCTCCGTGTCTATTTCTGACGCCTACAACCTTTGCTTTCAATAATGCTGCCATTAGGCTGTGGTCTGGGAAGAGGGAGCAGAGTCATTAAAGAGAGCGCTCCTATTTCTAAACCTAACAGCATGAAAACATTGAGCCTCATAATCCTTGGTTGCTCAGGCCTCAGTTTCCCCACCTGCAGCAATCATTGCTTTCCTCCTGTCACAGGCTTGTTGGGAAGATCGACTGAAAACTCTACGTAAGTGTCCTGAAGAATGGAAGGTACTAGACAGATATGAAGGGGACTGTCTCAGTGTTGTTTTGGGAATTGCAATCCAGGCTAAGGGAAGTCTGTAGTGCCACCCTTGCCAATACCAATTCGCTCCTGACTCATTCGCAACCCTGGAGTATTTAGAGCTGGGCAGCAGACTCTCCTGGTCACAGAGACCAGGACAGAGGGTGGAATCTTTTTGAGATTAGCTGATGAGATGAGCAATTAATAGAGGACCCTGGTGGACAGGGAAAGGAAGGCTCAGTAAGAGGATTAGTCAGGCCAGTGAGGTGCATTTTAGTCCTGCAGACAGTGGCCCCTTCCATGCCAGCTGGCCTGTCCATGGTGTTCGGCCCTCACTTTGGAAGCACAAAGGGAAAGCCCTGCACAGCCTCGATGCTGAGTGCACCTCGAAAAGGGCCTCTGCTTGGGGACACTGTCGCTGGGTATGTTTTGCTTAGTTACTCTCTAGCTTGGCCATGGGAACCCTTGAGTCCCGTGGGAGCCATGGTGGGGCGGAGCAGCAACGGCTGCTGCCTGGGTAGGGCAGGGCTGATTGAGGACACATTCACTTCACTGCTCCCCCTTAGCGGTATCTCTGCCAGGGGGAAAGCTCCCAATGTCAGCCCCGGTTCTTCAACTTCCTGCTCTGCAGCTGCTGCCGGCTTCTTGATATTAAATGGAGATCAAGATCAAGAGTAGCTATTAAAATAATTAATACTCGTACCTTTTACTTTTTAATTTCAAAATATGTTCCATCTCTGCCCTTCACAGATATCCCAGGGAGATGTATCGGGAGTTCTGTGATTTGTTTTCTTTTCTTCTGTTAGGGCTAAGTGAGGGCTGGAGGCTTTACCTTACCTGTCACATTGCCTAGAAGGCTGTCACTCTGTCCACCCCTGTCACTGACTGTGCTGGCTTCTCATCGACGTCCTCCCCTTGGCATTTTCTGCTCATTGTCCTGTTCAATCCCTGGAGACTCCTAAGAAGTGATGAGAACTACCCAGTGCCCACCCTCCACCGGGTTCTTGTTCTTCCCAAGATTGGCTGAGTAGCTGGCAAGGCTCCCATAGGAAAAGCATCTTAGAACTTCCATTGACATTCTTGGCATTGCTTTTTCTGAGGGAGAAGTCCCTTGGAATGCAGAGACTTATTCGCCTAAGCTAGACTGAGCTAGGAATGTTAATAAAAGGTCTCCTAAAGCTTTTCTGTCAGACGCTTTTATCTTATTCCAGGCCAGCAGAACCAGGACTGGTGTGGGCGTGGGGAGGCCGGAATCCGTGTAAACGGTACTAGCTTTCTTCTGGGAATGGAGGAAATCGAGGCCAGCAGCAGCCCGAGCCAAAGGTCACAGCTAGGCCAGCAGGACCCTAGACTCCATCTGACTCTAGAGCACATCCTGCTGCCTGGTTTGGCCTGATCGACCTACACATGATCTCTGTGCTCAGCCGGCTTCAAACATGGCCTGCAGCCAGGTTTGGATCTGAGTTAAGTAGGGTGTCAGGTCCACCGGCTGCAGTCTAGGCATCTTAGTGTATCCCTTTGAGATGGGCAAAGGATTCCTCAGCATTGCTCAGACCTGAACGCGGGACTCTGACTGTCTTGAAAGAGAGCCCTGGCCGGATAAGGACCCTTCTTTGCATGCCTGGCTTCCAGGTCTCCCTTCTGACACCAGCTGCTCCAGCCAGGCCTTTGCTCATTCTGTGCCATATGACAGGTAGCGGTCTGCCAACCTCCACCTGCCTGGTCACACTCGCCTTCATCCACTGCCCCTCCTCCTCCTGAGACCTTTCCTCCATCACATCTGGCTCCAGCTGCTCCTACTCTGTGTGGGACCCAGTCAGTACTTCGCTGCAGCGGCCTAGGTATGTCCCTATTCCCCATACCTTGGTCTTGTCCCCAGGCATACTGTTCTGTCTGCAAGTCAGCAAGTGTTTGGCACCTGTGCAAGTGCCCACTTTTTCCTGATGATTGCCGGGAGTTTCTGTCAAGTTTCCCACCTGCCCCTTTCAAGTAGGCCTGGAGCTTTTGGAACCCCCTGATGAGTGTGGGACCCAGTTCCACTGTAGGCACAGGGACAAGAGAGCCAAGGCATGGTCTTTGGCTGTGTGGGCACAGCTTACAGGTGGTGGCGGCTTTGACCCTGACCTGTGCCCTTCTCCATGGACCTGGAGGTGGGTGTGGCAGGTAAGGTGGTGTGCTCTGGGCACCTCCAGGGCTATGTGATCAGGGGACGATCCTTCATCTTCCTGCTGTGGGTTCCTGCTTCTGTCTTGGCAGGGGAAGGTAAGCATTCTTCCCGCTTCCTATAATTTGAAAGCAAAGATAAGGGAGGCTGTTCTTACTTGGAAAATCTCACCAGAGGCAGCGTTCAGCCACACGCCATTCGGGCCCAACAGCTGTCTCTCATTTGTTGGCAAATGTTCCCAGCGATAAATGTCCTCCGTCCTCGCTCACAGCCGGCCCTAAATGGAGCCTTTGGACAAGTGTGGGGGAACAATGGGCCTTCTCAGAGAGCCCTCAGCAGACGCTCCGAATGAAGTTGGTTCATCCCTTGGAGCGGAGTCAGGCACAGACAAAATGCCATTGATTCCACAGCCATGGGGAGAGTGCTGCTGAAGACAGAGTCTGTGCAAAGGACAGGATTCATGGTCGCCGAGAGAGGCCCTGAGTCATCCGAGTGAATGGCCCCACCTCTCAGAGGCTGTCTTCCAGAAGTTTGCTGGCAGGATGGTGGCTCATTCTGAGGCCATGTTTGTGTATCCCTCTGAAGTCCCTGGGTCAGGGGTGTTGGAGGGTCTGGCGTTCTAGGGCAGCGTGTGATACTGCATCTCCCGCTGTGGAGAAAACCAGGGCACTGGGGCTGAGGGAGGTGGAGGGTGAGCCAGCCCCTGGCCTTGGGGGCCCCGTGACCAGCTGGAGTCAGTGGACTGCATTCTTCCTGAAACCAGGCTAGAGTGGGAGGGCCTGGTGGAGAGGAAGACAAGGGGAACTGGGGATTCAAGGAGGACAGGAGCTCTGGCCTTGGACGTGGCTGGGGCTGGAATAGGTGCCTCAGACTCTGGAGCCTTGGGGCAAGGTATCCACAGCCTGCGCCTCCACCTCATTCTGCTTCTGCTCCCCACTAGGGTTGGGTCTCCTGATTAGCTAAGGCAAAGATAAAGGTCAGATTTCTAAACTGTTTGGGCCCGACTGGACAAACTCAATTTCTCTCTCTCCTTTTCTTTGTTGTCTTTTTTTCAGATGGAGTTATTTTAAATAATTTACAGTAGTGTCATAAACAACAACTACACAAGCAAATGACCATTTTACCCAGTAGGGAGTTCAGTGTCGTAATTTCATGTCTGTACTCTCATGCAAATATACCTTTGCATCTATATTTTAAAGCAAAAGTCATACATGCTTATTACAGTTTATGCATGAGCAGCAGAAGTCTACAAACTGGAAATGCAAATCTCTAGAATTCTATCCTTGATAATATCTTTCAGACTTATATTCATCCATGTATTTTGTCTCCTCTTTTTAATAATTCTAACTGCCCCTTCCTCCCCCCCTCCCTCCCTTCCTTCCTTCCTGTTACTCTCATATTTTCTCTCTCCCCCTTCCTCCCTCCCTTGCTTGCTTTCTTTCCCTTTTCTACTGTCCTTTTCCTTCTTTCCAACTCTGATACAAAGTTAAAAAGCAAGAGAGCGCTGTAGGAAAATACCACCCCCTTTCATCCGCCATCCCTTGCTCCAGTTTATTCTGTATCCTTCCAGACATGTCCACATATAAGGCACCGTATGCTTAATTCCTCTCCTTTCCCCTCATGGAGCGTAACGCTGTTGACCTTGAACTGAAGGACTACCATGACCCTTGTATTGCCTCTTGGTATTTTCTCTGTGTGGAGATCATGCCGTTTATATAGTAGTCATTGAACATTAAATTCTTCCCTAGTGGTTTTCCTGTAACAAACAATGTCACCATACATCTCCTTGCATATAGGTCATTTTTGACACATGGAGGAGATCTATACCATAGAATCCCAAAGTAGAATTGCTGGGTCAAAGGATGTGTGTGTTTATAGTTTATATAGATATTGCCAAGTTGTTCTCTTGGGAGGTTGTGTCTTTTTTTTTTTTTCTTCAGTAATAGAGATTGAACCCAGGGATTTCACATTGAGCTTTAGCTCAGTGGTTCTGCCGCCTGCCTCGTAAGCGCAAGGACCTGAGTTTGATCCCCCGTACCAAAAAAAAAATTTTTTTTGAGCCAAATTCTTGCTAAGTCACTAAGTGGCCCAGGGTGGCTTGAACTTGCATTCCTCCTGTCTCATCCTCCCAGAGTACAGAGATTATAGGTGTGTGCCACAACATACAGCTTTTCTTCCTCTTTTGAAGTGGGGGCTCATTATGTTACCAAGGGTCCTCTCAAACTCCGGAACTCAAATGATTCACCTGCCTCTGCTCCCTAGATAGCTGGGCCTACAAGGATGGCCCACCATGCCAGCCTTTTTACTCTATCTTCAAAGTGTCTGAGCGTTTCCCCATAGTTTCAGTAATGCAATGTTGCCAGCCTTTGTCATCTTTGCCCCTCAGAATGCTAAGGGTATCTGTAGGCTGCCTCTTCCTAATTTAAGAGCACATGTGTATGTGGGGGAGAGGGAGGGAGGGAGAGACAGACACACTCCGACTCTGTTCCTGTACATTGTCTGTGGAATTATTGGTCTTTTAAGTTAATTTGGTAAGACCTTTTTATGTGTTAGGAAAACTATCCCTTTGGATATGGATATGAACTACAGAGATTTCCCCTATTTTCTTGTCTTTTGACTTTTATGTTTGCTTTTCCAAAGTAGGATTTTTTGTGTGTGAAATTTTTTTGTTGGTGTGGTCAGATGTATCTCCTTTTATGGCTCAGGGTTTTGTTTATACTTAGAAAGTCTTGCCCTAAAATTATATTTTAAGAATCTTCTGTTTTTGTAAACAGCCTTATTGAGATATCATTCATATATACATAAAATTCACTCATTTAAAGTATACAGTTCTGTAGTTCTAAGTTTATTCACAGAAATGTGCCACTATTACTACATCATGATTTGGAACATTTTCCTCACCTCAGAAAGAAACCATTTAGAGATCACTCCTTCAATCTCTCACCTCAGGCCTCCTCTTCATAAGGTATGATCTGGGGATCCAAATTAATATTTTTCTAGATGGCTACCCCTGTTGCACCTACAGTATTTGTAAAAATTATCTTTCCTAGTGGTTGTATCATAAAATACATATATTTTTTCCACTGAACTCTCTGTCCTTTTATGTGCCATTAATATACTGTTTTAATTATCATAGTATGTTTTTGTGGCATGCTCTCTCACGCTTACTTTTTAAAAACCCATTCATTCTGAGCATTTCTTAGACCTTTATATATAGCACAGGGTTACAGATTGTACAAATCAGATCCAACATCATCCCTGCCACCTAGAAGCTTCTAGAAAATGAGAGCTAATTTTGTTCCCAAGCCTTATAACAAATGTGTTGCATGAATTAAATCCTTATAAGTCTATGAGGCTGGGTAGAGTTTTTCATTTTTAGCATAGACAGGAGGAAACCAAGGATTTGAGACAAATCTGGGAGCAATGTTACAGAAAGCACTGGATCAGGTGCCTTGTCAGTGGTGAGACTGTCCAGTGGCGGGAGGTTTTATTGAGTGGCTTCCCTGCAGCTGATGTCTGCTTCCAAGTGGTAGAATACCTGGGATGAGCTGGTCTTGTGTGGAGAGTCCCATACCTTGGAATGGGAGCCTTTCAGACATAAATGTGGTCTTCACCCAGCATGTATTGCAGTTGAGAATCTAGAAAGCAGGGGGTTGGCTTTTGCTTCTTTCTCTTCCCAGATTGTGTGATTCAAGATCACTGGCAGGGATGAAGTTTTGCCCCCCCACCCCTTTATTAAGGGATAACAAAAGTATTTGCCACTAAAACATACAAAGGCCCATAAAGTCCCAACCAATGAAATCCTCATCTCTTCCCAAGCAGACCCAGTCTTTGACCTTGGCTGTTGTCCACTCTCGGGGGAGCTGTAAGGCAAGGGAACTGGTTTACTGGAGGAAGAGCCTTACTTAACTTTCACATCCTCAGACTTGGTCAAATACTTGGGGTTACTGAATTAGGAAAGCATCACGTGACTGCCCTTGAAGCGTTCCCTTCTTAGGAATATGGGGTAAACCCACGTGGAACAAGAAATCTCAAAAGAATATTCCTTGGAAATAGCAATAAAAATGCAATCCAAGTTGCCTCAGTATTTCTGAATTTCTAAGGGAGCAAAGGGTTTCTTTCTCTCTCTCCCTTTCATCCCCCAAGACCATTTGTTTCATGCGACAACTTTTTTTTTCAAAGTTTTAACTATCCCACTGTGCGGTGAGTGACTTGTTCTTCATTATTTCATCACGGAAAATAGTTGGGACATTTCAGCCAGGTCAGTGTGAGGTGGTTTTGAAGATCCGAGTTTTGCTAACTTTGTCACAGATGTTGCTATTGCAGAGGACCTGTTGTAGACACTTCTCTGGTGCATGGCCTGAGCCAGGGACAGGAGTTTCCTCTTCCTCTGTGGGTCTTGGGGTTCAGTGCCCACACCCATTTAATGCTGACCAGTAGTGACCAGGGTATTCCTGGAGACTAAGTTTCTTCCTCTACCTGATCTCTCTAGAGACTTTTTGGGCTGTCTCGGGCAGCTGGAAGATGGGCACATTGTATCTCCTTCTCCAGATCCTTATAGCTTTGGTCTTGTCGGGAGCAGCTAATGTAATTTCAGATACCATTGCAGATGTACAGATTTCTGACAATCTGGAATTGCTCCATGGAGAGACACCTTTTCTCACGTACAGCTTGTAGTCCATTGTGTCAGAAGATACTCATTTACATTCTAAATCTCCTGGGAGATAATGAAAACAAATATTTTTTCAGAGAGTGCTTATCAGCTTGTCCTAGAAAGGGCTCTGATTTTAGTATGTGTTTTACCTTTTCTGGATTCCATCTAGTGTCTGTAAGGTTAACAGAGTAACTGGTATAAGCTTCAGTAGCGTGAGACTGAAAATCCCCAGTCGATTTCCTGTGTGAAAACTATTTATTTTAGAAACATCCTTAGCATTGAAGCAGGAAAGAATTTTAAGTATTTGTCTTGTGAATTCCATAAACAGTGTAAAGAAAGGCATCTTCAAGTCTTGGCAAGAAGAGTAATTCATTTGATGACTTGTACTCTCATTCTGACGCCCCTTTCTTTGGGCTGCTTTTGCTCTGGCAGCCCTCCTTGCCTGAGACGCTCCAAGGTCCGTGGGGATACAGCCCATGGTAGGTGTGGCATTAATGAAGACCCAGAAAAGCTATGACTGAGTTTCTTGAGAAGCACTGCTAAGAAATGTTGGCAGAGAATACACTTGAGTCCTCTGCGGCGTCTCTCAGACACACAGAGGGCTGCAGTGTCCTTGGGTGAGGGGCCACCTACATCTCATTCTCTAGATAGGCCTCTCAGGCCAATAGGCCCTTCTTTCACTCTGCGTCCTCAGCACTTGGTTCAGAGCTGTCTTGGGAGACTGAAATCAAGGCATTTGAGGGCATAAATGCATCTTGATCATTTTTTTTATATCTAGAAATGCATGGAGCTCAATACATAATTGTTGATAAACTTTTCTTCACACTGGGGAAAACCAGTCACTATTCTATATACTGTTGACTGCTATTTTCCTAAGCCTTGGCTCTGTGAATAATAATATCCTCTAATACATAGTTATACTCCTTTGATTACATATATATGGTTCAGTGTCTGTGATAGAGCAAACAGCAGCAAATGCTGTGTTCTGTCTGTCAGCTACACCAGTGGACACAGTGATAACTTCTTTGTACAAAGCACATCATTGTCTTTAGTTGGACTTCACCCAGAGTGATCTGCTTTACAGATTGGTTGGTGTCTCTTACGGCTTATATTTAGATGTCCCCCCAAAGCCTCAGGTGCTAATAGGTGGGGCTTTTTGGAAGTGCCTGGATTGTGGGTGTGTGGTACTGGATCATGGTGTGTGGTACTGGATTAGTCCACTGTTGTGATGCTGGGAGGTGAAGCATGGTGGGAGGACTTGGGTCACCGTTGGTGTGGGATGGATGAGTGGATGGGCACATATATGTATCCCTCCTGCTTTGAGCACTCGCTGCTTCCTGCCTTCCATACCATGGACTGTTCTTCCTCTGCCATGCTGTCCTGCGTTGGAGACAGCCAGCTATGGACTGAGACCTTTACATACTGTGAGCTACCTTAAACCTTTCCTTCTTTAACTTTTGGAAGTCAGGTCTTGTGTCTCAGTGATGAGAAAGTAACTAAGACAGTGTCACATTGGATCCTTACCTTGAGACTGGCCTTTTTAAAAATCTTTATTTTTCATTAGTACATGTTTACCATAAATAGTGATCACATTTATCATGGGGAATAATTCTATTTTTCCCATTCTCCTCCTCTCCCCTCCTCATTTACAAAAGCTCTGTTTCCATTTTTTTTGTTCCATTTTTTAAAAAAAATTCTTTTTCCTTCCTTCCCTTCCCTTTCCTCCAACTCTGTTCCCCTTTCCATTTGAACAAGTTCTTCCTTCCTACTTCCCAATATCTGTTCTCCATTTTGCTCCTTATTTACACTTTGGGTTTCTCACACAAGAGAAATGATGTGATATTTAAATAATGTGATTTTGTGTGTCTGATTTGTTTCACTTAAGAAATAAGTGAAATGGTCTTGGGATGAATGCATTTATCTAAAAATGTCTCAAGTTTATCCTTCTTTATGGCAGAGTAGTACTTCATTGTATATAAATGCCACATTTACTTTATCCATTCATCTGTTGGTGGGCATATGGGCTGTTTCCAAGCTTTAGCTATTACAAACTGTGCTGTTATAAACATGAGTATGCATGTATCACTGGGTATGATGCTTTTAACTCTTTTGGGAAGATACCAAGAGGGGGAATACTGGGTCAGATGGAACTTTGAGTTTTAGTTTTTTGAAGAATCTCCATACTGATTTCTATATTGATTGAACTAACCAACTTACACTCCCACCGATAATGGAGAAGGGTTCCTTTTTCCCTAGCCCCATCAGCATTTGTTGTTGGTTGATTTCTTGATAGTAGCCACTCTTTCTGTAGTGAGATGGAATCTGTGTTGTTTTAATTTGCATTTCTCAAATGACCAGTGATATTGGACATTTTTTCATGTATTTATATATATTTATTTGCTGTTTATACTTCATCTGAGAAGTATCTGTTCATTTCTGATGCCCATTTTTGCACTGGGTCTTTAAATTTGCGGCTCTAATTTTTTTTTTGAGTTCTTTATATATTCTAGATATTAGTCCTCTGAGAAGTAGCTGACAAAAATTTTTTCTCCTTCTGTGGGTTGTTGTTTTACTTTGTTGACATTTCTTTTGCTGTGCAAAAGCTTTTTAATTTGACGTGATTCCACTTATTGATTCTGTGTAATGTTTCCTGTGTAATTGGGCTTTTGTTCATAAAGTCTTTGCCTACACCTATGAGACTGGCCTCTTGAGTCTTAGAGGAGGAATATCTCTGCTAAGCTTTTCAGACAATCTAGTAAAATATTCCTTCTACTAAACTTGTATGATAACTCTTTGCTGCTAGTTAAATTGAAGTTCAAAGCTTCTTACATTTGGTTTTTCAGACATTTTCTTTGACTTGGAATTCTGAAAGTAGGAAAGGGGTAAGTGTGACTTAGTAGACTGTGGACCAGAGGGTATGCTTTACATGTGTAGTCTTGACTTATTTAATGTCCCTTAGTGAATTTTTTTTTTTTTAGCTACTGGTGATTGCACACAGGGCCTCATGCAAGGGAGGTAAACCCTCTACCACTGAGCTTTTTATTTTGAGGCCCCAGCCCTCTTTATTTTGAGACAGAGTCTTACTAACTTGCCCAGGATGAGTTGGAACACAGAATCATCCTGCGTCAGCCTCCCAAGTAGCCTGAGATTACAGGTGTGTGCCACCTGGCTATGCTCATGATGTTTGAAAACACCAAGTGGAGTGAGTGCCCTTCTGCTTTGCTGTATTGGGTTGGCAGCTGACAGATAGGCCGAGCCCCGCCTACTGGGATCTCTCCACCATCTCCCTCCCATCCCTCCTAGCTCACGGCTTTGTGGGTGGTGACTTCTAGGGAGGCCTGAAAGCTCCAATGGTTTCTTAGTCTCTAGCTGATTTTGCCTGGGTGGTCTATTATTTTTCCCATGCTTCTCTGTTCTTAAGTATTTCTATCCCTTGGATAGTGTTAAAATTGTTGTGTTTTTCATTGAGTGTCGACAGTTCTGGATATAACAGGTTTGGCAACTGCTTTATCAGGGTCTGAATTTGCTCTGTCATTTCAGCCCCTATGATCATTTCCAAATGACCTTCCCTGTGGTTCTTGAGATATGTAATTGCTGTAATTCTTTTCCAAGAGGAGCATTGTAGAAATTAGAGATTCTTCAATTTGAGTAACAGAAACTGAATACTCTCTACCCCAAATTTGGAAAAATTGCACTTACAAGACCTGGTGAAGACTCTCAGGTAGTGCGTCTACTTCAGTGCTGCCTCAGTACCATCACTAGTATCAGTAGTTCTGTCATCTAACTGGCGCTGATTCCTCTCTTCTCCTCTAAATTGCAAAACCATAAGTGCAAATAGAAGTTCATACTTCTCTGTATTGCACTCGCTACCCCAACCCCTCTTCCACCAGCTCCAAGCACAAGGTTTGGTTCATACTTGATGCTCCATATATTTTGGCTTATTTCCCAAGTCAGAATGCTTATGCAGCAATGAATAAACATGATTCTTCTGGAAGATCTCATAATCTCTTGAACAAGGTTTTGTATGGGTGATTCTTTTAAAGAAGTGACTTTTTGGGCCGGGGATTTAGCTCAGTGGTTTCTCTGCCTGCTGCGCAAGCGCAAGGACCCGAGTTTGATCCCCGGTACCAAAAAAAAAAAAGTGACTTTTTGGGGGGGGCGGTTAGGGGACAATTACACAACTGTCTATATAATGCTTTGCTGTTCCAAATCCAATTAAAATTATAATATTTATTTCTAATTAGACTCTTACAGGACTGAAATATAAAAGTAAAATCAAAGTCACTTTCTTTTTTATTGTATAGCAGGAATTGGCAAACTACAGCCCATATGACCTTCAAGCTAAGAATGGTTTTTACACACAAACATTTGCCATCAATTTGATGATAATGACACTGACTTTGAACTCCAGTTAAGCAAAATATTATGCCCATTTTAAAAAGGAAGATTGCAATAAATTATTATTCTGTTTTTAATTTTGTCAATAAAAAGTTTGCAGACATTTATGTTCTCTTGTTATAGTAGTGCTGATGTAATAACCTTGATTTTCACCTGTTGGCAGCTCTAGAATAGGGGCCAGCAAACTTCCATAAAGGATAGTCAATATTTAAGGAGCTGTGGCCGTATGGTCTGGGTAGCAATGACTCAATTTTGGTACTGTATGTGTAAGCAGCCATAGATGCTAGGGAAACAAATGTGCGTGGCTGTGTGCCGATAAAACTTTATTTGTGAAGACTGAAATATGAGTTTCCTAAATACTCTCCTTCAACTATTTAAAATTGTAGAAACCATTTGCATGGCTTGAGAGCCATAGAGAAGCGTGAGATGGGTTTGACCTGGGCCAGAGGCTGTAGTCAGCTCACCCCTGTTCAGGGGGTGGAGACAGAAGCCCCCAGTGATGCTGTACATGATCAAGTTAGCTCAGACACTCTAGTAACCCTGGAGTCAAATACAGGTACTGTCTGGGCTAGCGACAGACTCTTGTCACCTCACCATGTTCCTGGGACTTCAGCCCAGGTCTCCCCGCCCTGCCCCAGGCCTAGTTCTCTGACATCTGTCTAGGAAAGACATCAGTCCTGGGCCCCTTCCAGCTCCTCATTGAAAACTTTTTTTTCCCAAGGATGGAGAAGCTGAAACAGCTGAATTTTTTTCCCTCTAGAATCATCCAGCTAGGGGGTGAATTTAGGACTCTGGCAGCTCCTATGTAAATGCTGAGCAGCTAAAGATGGGGATTAAATCCGGAGCAAAGGCTGCTGTTTGCAAACCCGTGAGAATGGCTTCCTGCGAGCCAGGGTTTGAAGCACCGCCTTTATGTTGAAGCCAGGGCAGAGGGTCCTTGGAGATTAGTAGGGCGCTGTCTTTCTCTACTAGGCACCTCTGAAGACCTCCGGGAAAGAAGGCACATCTGCCACTCTGTGATGACCCCACGGCCTGACTGTTGGCCCGTTGTCCCAGCGTGGTGGTTCTGTGCCAGTGGTTTTCCCAGCTGTGTTGTTTGTCTCACAGAGAAAATTTCCAGAGACACTTTTTCCTCTTTCTGCCTGAATAACCAAGTCTCAGAAACATTCAATGATAATGTGCAGGCGTTTTAAATCTGTAACTTTAGCTAGGATGTTTGGGGTTGTGTTGCCCAGGAGATTCAAGGGGTGAGCCGGGTAAGGTCTGTGAAATGACTAACAGAACGTCCTCACGAGCCTAGAATGCTGAAGCAGCAGAGGCGGAGTGAGAATGGAGGGGGAGGGCTAAGCTTGTGTGAGCCGGTTTGAACCTGTGGGGCTATGCTGTATTACTCGCTGGGCTGGCACGGCTGGTAAACTCCAGGAGGGCAGGGGCTCCTAGCTTTTGTGACCTCTACGGATGCCAGGCAGATGTGGTCCAGGGGACTTGACTCCAGTCTTGGTCCACATGTTCTGCGCACGGGGGGCCGGGCCTTGGTGATTTTACTGGGACAGAAGGGAAAAGATTATCTTACTACGTGGAGTTGATGGGGTTGGTTGGTGAGTAACCATAGTGATAGAGGACTGGAGTCTTCCAAGAGGGGCCCGAGGCTGTGGAGCCAGAGCTCTAGTGGCATGGCCTTTATCTTCTCTCTGCTGACAGCCAAGAGAAGATTCCACTGTCATTTTTAGAGGACTAAGTGAAATGCTGGGATTAAAAAGAGGGAGGCAAAGGGATTTTCGTAACATGCATTAATATTTTTTTCATTCATATGCATTTCCTGTAATGCAGATTTGCACAATGATAATTAGCATTTTATAAACAAAAAGATATATTTTAAAATAATGCATTACATCAATTCAGTGGAACACCATGTAGCCATTTTAAAGAATAAGGTCATCTTGCTCTTTCCAGCACTTTTCTCAAATAAACAACTAAGTGATTTATATTTCTAAAAGTAAAGATTAAAAAAACAAGAAAAAGAATGAGGTCTCCAGGCTTGGTGCACATGCCATGCAATAATCCATTCCAGCTACTTGGTAGGCTGAGGCAGGAGGATCCAAATTCAAGCCTAGCCTGGACAGTTAGCAACTTAGTGAGACCCTGTCTCAGAATAAAAAATGGGCTGGGGATGTGGCTTAGTATGAAGGCCCTGGGTTCAATCCCCAGTACTGCCAAAAACCAACACGGGACATTGCCAAGTAAAAGTAGCAAAGTACATAATACTATATAGTATGTGTGCTTACTTGGGTAAAAAAGCTTATCTATATTTTTCTATGAATACTTTATATCTAGAATAGTACGCATAGTGTGTCCTGGAAGGACACACACAACATATAGTTGCTAGGAAGGGGGATGAAGCTAGGGCTTCTAAGATGGGAAGAAAACTTTTCATTGCTTAGGTTTGTTGTTCTGCTTCGTATATATACAGAGTCCACCCCAAAAAAAGTATATATAAGGAAAAGAAAAACTTGCATAAATATTTTAATACTAAATTTATTGAGACATCATGAGATTCATACAAGTCACATTTGGCCTCTACAATTAGAAGAGATGCTCAAAGTGGTGGCCATTCGCTTCCAGACATTTATTAGTACGGTGAACTGCTGAAGTGTGTATACATTTTTTTGGCGGTCTGTCTGTCTCTGCCCCTCTCTCTCTCTCTCTCTCTCTCTCTCTCTCTCTCTCTCTCTCTCTCTTTATATATATATATATGATATATATATATGATGTATATACCTTCCATTTTTCCAATAAGAGCTTAAATTAATACAAATAGAAAATACGCAATAGAAGTCATTAAAAAGGTATTTGGTGTCATGAAAGCTTCTGGAGCTGGCCACCCTCAGCCTGTTCTGGATATCAAGATACGGAGTATAAAGCAAAAGAAAATACTGGGTTATTTCACTCATGGCAACCCCTGCCCCTCCCACCCCACCCAGCTTGGGCAGCTCCCTTATCTGAGCCACAAATTCTGGGACAAACAATGGCCAGGCTGCCAGGGCTCAGCTTGGTGTTGACAGAAGGGAAACCTGGGAACCCACTGAATAGGCGATGGCAATGGTGCCTGAAGCTCCTGGATGAGGAAGGGAGATTCCCAGAACAACACCAGGCCCTTCCCAGACGTCCGACCAGGACCAAGGGACAAGACTGTTGGTCCCTCTGGAGTTAACCTTCCCAGCCACCCTGAGATTCTTCACAAAACAACTTTAGAGCATCAATCCTCAACCCCAGGATAAAGCTTCAATTTGGAACAAATTAGTCAAGAATTTTGCTGTTTCATCCAAGTTAAGGAAAAGAAACCTTTTGGTTGCTATTGTCTCTACAGGATGTAATATGCAGGGGAGAAGATAATGTACTGGGGAGAAGGATTCCATTTTATTTCTCTGATAAAATTTGGTGGCATCAACTCATATTACCCTCACGCTGGAGTCCTATTTATTTCACTAGGCTTATGAGTTGTAAAGGGGCCCTTTTTTTCATTCACTATAAAATAATCTTCCCTCTGCTCTTGTGCTATTAAAAACATGAGTAAACAGAATTTTCCAAGACCCATATTCTGACCTTAGTAAATCTTTTCTTCTTTTTTTTGGATTGATGAGGGGCTTTGTCCTTCCAGTCTGTTTTCTTCAGAATCAGCGTTAAGAGCCACCCATATCAGCAG
Organism: Heterocephalus glaber; assembly: GCF_053883595.1. Taxonomy (NCBI): domain Eukaryota; kingdom Metazoa; phylum Chordata; class Mammalia; order Rodentia; family Bathyergidae; genus Heterocephalus; species Heterocephalus glaber. The sequence continues at coordinate 69,844,862 of NW_028258320.1, forward strand.
CCTTTCATCCTGCAAGTCGCTTGCTCCCCACTGAGCTGCATTTTGCTTTCCAAGTTGGCAGTCAAATCCCTGCCCCTTTCACCCCCACTCTTCCCTTAGCTACCTAGCTCTTTTCTTTGAGAGCTAAGTGTGTTGACAACCAGACTGAGAAAAGTTTGCAGTATTATTTAGCTTCTGTGTCCAGTAGCCAGGGGGGAGAGATGAGGAAGATGCAGAATGCCAGCTTGGCCCCCAGAAGCCAGTGATCAGGCATCTAGGGTTGTCCTCTCCGTGGGCCCTGCAGAAGGCCTGCCAGACACCAGCCTGTCACAATGAGACATGTGCAGTGTTCTTATTTCATGGTCGTGGGAAATGGCAAGTACCACTCCATTATTGTCTTGCCATTGCCTAAGACCTGATGGCTGGAGAAGGCTTTGGGACGGAGGAGGACTTGATCTGGGCTTTTACAGATGGATGCAATTTATGCAGAAGGGGACAGGGGCAGTTCTAGACAGAGAGAAATCACTCACGTAAAATGGTAGAAGTGCACCAAGAGAGCCATTCAGAGCGTGCTGTTGGCAAACACGAGTGACCTCCACTAGTAGGATATACAAGGGGCACTGTGGGTCCGCTCCCTACCGTTTCACTCTCAGGTGATGGTAGGATGAAAGCAAGCCTGGCACAGTGGCATATGTCTGTAATCCCAGAGCTCAGGAGGCTGAGGCAGCAGAAGCAGTGCAAGTTTAGGCCATCCAGGGTTACATAGTGAGACCCTATCTCAGAAACACCAAAACAAAAAATCCAAGCCTCAGCCCAAACTCAGCTGCACCCCAAACATCTGTTAGCCTAAGCAGGCTCAAGAACAGTAAACTTAGGTGCTAGTCTGTCCCTTGATTTGGTTACGGACCTGATGAAGCCACAGCTCTCTGGTGTTAAAGTGTTATACCAAAAGCACCTCCCTTAACCCTTCTGAGCTCGGGCTGTCTGAGAGATGCAAACTAACTGTTCTTTCATATTGTTAAGGTAATACCTGACTGGGGACCTCCGCAGGGTTAAGGTAAGTGCAAGAAAATGCTAATGGCTGCATTGAGCTACCCAGGCTGATTAGGCAACAGAACCTTCCATTATGGGCTGATTATACTGCATTTGGCCCTGGGCTTAGGATGTGACTGGGGACAGAATAGAGGACAGAGCTTAGCCAGATCCTTCTATCCTGGGCATGCAAGAGTGGAAGTGTCTGAGCAGGATTTCCAGCCAGTCTCTCTGTCCTGAATACCATTCATTTCAGCAAAGAAACATTGTTAACATTCATAAGAATAGCCAAAGGCTTGTAGTAAGCTGCCCCTGGGGTGTGGACTTCTGATTTGAGCCTTTTTTTTGGTACCAGGGATCAAACTCGGGTCCTTGCGCTTGCCCAGCAGGCAGCGAAACCACTGAGCTAAATCCCCGGCCCTGATTTAAGCTTTTGAACTATGAAGAAGCCACTTGTGTGCGCAATCTGATTAGAATACTTTAAACATTAGTTTCCCATCCCTGGGGTATAGATATAAATTAACTTATATGCGTGGTTCAGATAAGGCTATTAAAGTGAATTGCAGGCAGTATTTGGAACACTTGGTGTTTGGATGAAACCTGGGAGACTAACCTGATAGAGATGCAGTGAAGTATTTATACACATTGTAGTGCTTATGTATATGCTATCTCAACTGGAATTGTTTTCAGTACCCCAAGGTGGACAGAGATACCAGAATGGCAAAATGTTTATAAGTCATGAAGTTCACCAATGGGCTCACATGGTTTTGTAGGGGTTTGTTGTACTATTCTCCACTTGGTATGCATAGAAATTTTCATAAATAATGCATTTTAAAATCAGAAGCGATTTTTTTCTTAAGCGGACCAGAAAACTAGTATCGTGAGGAACACCTGTATTTATCCACCATAATCTCATAATCGATTTTCACAAAAGATAAGATTTTCTTTTTGCTTTATGTGTGCTAGAGGGGCCCACTCTTTGAGAACAGGCACAGGGTCTCCCCCTGCCCCACCTTTACTGAGGCATAATCGACAGAATAAAATGTATGCATTGTGGTGATTCGACAAATATATGCATTGTGAAGTGATTAGCACAGCTCTGTGTGTGTGTGTGTTGAGAACCCCTGAGATCTATGTCTTAGCAGATTTTAAGTATGCACTACATTATTAGCTATCATTACCCTGTTGTCCGTTAGAACTCTAGAACAAGGTCTTACCTGGCTTGTAACCTTTGATCCATATATTCTCATTTCCCCCACTCCCAGCCTTTGGGATGGCCTCCCAACCTGTTTTCTCCTTTGCTGGGTTCAACTTTTTTTAGTGCCCCCATATGAGTGAGGTCATATAGTATTTACCTTTCTGTGCCAGGCTTATTTCAGAAGCCATAATGCACATCGGAGGCATCCATGCCATCACAAATGGCAGTAATTCCTTTTTATGGCTGAATAATATTCCATTGTGTATATATTGGACATTTTCGTTATGTATTCGTGTGCCTCGCACATTCTCTTATCTCCTCTGCCAAGTAGAACAGTGCTGCACCAATTTACTCTTCGTAGCTGTTTGTGGAATCTCACTCCTGGTGATTCACACTGCTTATCTGCCTGTGCATGGTGTGCATTAATGTGTCAGTGCAGTTAATTATCCCACATGCCATGCTTCAGTCTGGCCTGCGAGGCTGGGAAGGATAAGTAGATTTTCTGTTTGTATTAAATGTGTGTGCGCTCCCACAGCCTTCAGCTGCTGCTGCTGGTATTGCAAAACATTGCCCCACAGTTAGGGGTGGAGAGCAGGCTGTCTCCCACCCCTCTGCCCGCCTCTGCCTTCTTGCCAAGGAGCCTGGGAAGGGTTTGGAGTAACCTGAAATAAACTTGCAAGTTCAAGCAGAGCCTCATTCCTTTCTCACTGGCAATTAACAATGATTTACTGGGGGCTGCGTTCTATGCTAGCCTCTGTCCTCCTGTTATCAGGATGAGGCTCCTTATTGGTTAGTCCTGCTGCTCCACAAACAACCCTTTGCACATTTAGCTCTTGCCCACAACCACATCCTGTCCCTTTGGTGCTACATGGGGTTAGGCCTCTCCAAATTGAAGTAGAGGAGGGGCGTGGGTGAAGGCAGCCCCCATTGGCAGATGGACCAAATTCATCTGGATTTGGGAAATTTTCCCAATGGCATTCTAGGCATGGAATGTCCCCCCTAATTTGCTTTCTGTAGCAAATTCTCAAAGAACCTGAGGTCAGTCTGATGCAAATCTAAATGCCCGCCTGTCTGTCTGCACACAGCTGGTGGAGTCCTGCCCTGGCACAGGCAGGGTGTTCCCGAAGGCTCTTTGTCTTCTCGCCTTTTGTCAAGAAGTCTCCTGTTACACAGAGGAGATGGGAAGTCACCCAAAGCTCTGTTTCCCTTTTGGCTCAGCCAGTAAGTGATGTGGGCTGTTGCCTCCCACACACTTGGGGCCTCGTCCATGGGCGCGGTGTGGCCTGGCCATATTAGCCAACCAGCTCGGCCCTGCTGCTTAGTGTTAGCATGAAAAAGCACTGGGGGAGCTCTGATGTGTCCAGTCCGGCTTAGTACTGTATCAGGAGAAAGCTGGTCATGCCCAGAGAACTGGTAGGTTTCTTTATAGCAAATATAAGTAACTACCTTCCCTTCTTTACCTTCCTGTTTTGACTGCCTTGAAAGGTGGAGTTCAACTTCATGTTCTTTACCCTTCTTTTGGTTTGGGTTTGGTTTTCTGTTTCTTTGTTCAGAAATCCTTTGGGAGCGGTGCAGAGCACAAACAAACGGCCCGATCAAGGCAGTGGGTCTCCCATACCCCACCTGCTGGAGTCTGCCATGGGCATCTTCTTGACACAATCCTCACCAGCCTGCCTCACTGGCACATTTCACAAGCGTCTAGAATCTACCTGTGTGCTAAGAAGTAGCATCTTGTTAGTGAGAATTATGATACAGGGCACTTCCCTGAAATGGATGAATCTACTCACAAAATATTCCTCTTAGGAACACACTTACTGGATCTTTGTCATCAATCTCAGCCCCTAAGGTGCAGTTATGAATACATGATGAAATGTAGATGATCAGGAATGGTCAGAGACGGGCTGTCCCTTCAGCCAGTGATGGTAGTGGAACTTGTATGGACCTCAACTGGAAAGATCTTTGTGACGGTAGTGGCTCTTGGGGGGACTGCAGTGGAGGATGGGGCTCCAGTGTATCGGAGACCATGGCAGATGGGTTTCTACCATGCGATTGCGTCTCTCAGGCCAAGCCCTAGATATTGTATCAGTTCTCTGTGAGGATTTTAAATCTTCATTTTCGTGATAAGTTTTTAAATTATTTCAAACATTCTGGGTCATCCAGACAGCCGCCTATGACTGAGAGCTTGGTGTCTCACTTATGTTTACTGTCAGGTTGGTGCTCAGGGTTCAACAAAGATAACGATACTAACTCGACTCCCTGGATGTCCACAGTGTTTAGGATTGGGTTATGTGTCAGTTTGGGAATAGAAGAGAACAAGATACATCCCTGGACACTTCTGCACATTTCGTTTGTCTGACACTGTATTCTATCACCAAGAGTTGAGCAGGGTTTGGAGAACTTAGCTGCTGTCTGTGCCAGAGTGACCACAGTGATTTAATAAGTATGTATACTGAAAAGGAGAAGGGAATCCCTTCCTTTTGAAAACTCCTTTCTTTGGAAAAGTGTTGAAGTCCTGATTTCAGGCTGTTGGCCTTGTAACATATGACTCACTAGGGTTTCTGGACAGTATTTAGGGCTCACTGCACAGTGCTCATGCATAGCCTGTGTCAGAGAATTGTGGACTTGAGTTTGTGGCTGGACCAAAGCAAAGACAGACTTCTGGATGCTGGTCTTCTTCCTTCTCTTATGTGTCACCATACATGTCACAACCAGCTAACTCTAATACAGTTCTGTTCTCATTGCCACTCCTCTGCTCCAAGCCATCCATCCCTTCTCACTGCCAGCTAGATGGCTTCAACTGGAAAGCCAGGTGGACCATCTTCAACTGCTTGGCAAGAGTCTCTCCATCCGCTGCTGAGGGGGGAGTCATGTTTCCTTGTTTGCATGCCTGGTACCACCCTTACACTCAGCTCTTCTGCCACCTCCTTGAACACTCCTTTCCCATTTCTGTTTATCCAGATCCTCCCAGATCCAGCTTGACACCATCCTGCCTTCGCCGAGCATCCCAGCCCTTCCCACTCTCCTTTCTTTCCCCATGGATCTCAGCCATGTGTATGTAACATGTGAATGCTTGAGCTGCGGTGGTGAGCTGGGTGGGCTTACGAACTCTTGGGTGGATGACAGGACTCCACTTACACTCCTGATAGAGCTTTTGTCTTTTCCAAAATGCCCTTCACGAAGTGCACCTCCATTTGTTCACTTGCTCCTTTATTCATCCATTCCCTTGCTCATTCATTTAACCAAGTTGTCTTGAGCAGCTGGGATGTGCCACTCCCCAAACAGCGCTGAGTGGTAGTAATGCTCAAGAAGACACAAAGGTTCATTCTCTATGACGCTGATGGGCCAGGAGGGAGGGAGGAGAGGCTGGCCTCTAACAAGCCTTGCAGTTCAGGAGGGTCATGGTAGATGGAATGGGGGGAAACCTGGCCACGCATCGCAGAAGGCCATTGGCCATAGGTTGCCCGTAATGTTCTACCTCAGTTGAACCAACGGCTTAGTGAACTTTTGCCCCAAGACACTGATTCTTAATCCTGTCCTGTCATTTAAATCAACTAGAGAGCCTCTGGCAGCTTGGACTCCCTGAGAGAGATTCTGATTTATTTGGTCTGGGGAATGGGTTTTAAAAGAAGAATATCTGTAGCCTGATGGGGAGCAGGAGGACTCACTGAGGCCCTCATCCTGCCCCTTGGTGGCCAGCATCAGCCCAGCTCCTTGTAGCTGAAGAGCAAGGAGGCAGGGAGAAGGAGGTTTGTTTGTTTGGGCTTCCTCCTATCCTTGCCAAAGTTATGTTCAAATCCTAACCCCTAGAATGTGACTTTTTTGGAAACAAGGTCTTTGCAGACATAAACAAGTAAAGATTAGGTCAAACTGGGTAAGGGAGGGCCCTTATCCAATGACTGATGTCCTTATAAGAGGGAACTTTGGACCCCGAGGCACATGGGGAGAACCTCATGTGACAACAGAGGCCAAGATTGGAGTGGTGCAGCTGCAAGCCAAAGCATGCTAAAGATTCTCGGCCAGAAGCTAGGAAGAGGCAGGGAGCGTTCTTCCCAGATTCTTTGGAGGAGCACGGCCCTGTTGACCCAGAACCATGAGAGAGTTACTTTCTGTTGTCTTACGTCTGAGCTATTTTGTTCCAGCAGCTCTGGGACAGAGGTCCCAAGGTCACGAGGTTAAATGCCAGGCCCCTCTCTCAGTCCTTCCAGCAACAGGAGCCCAGGGCAAACCCTCCACAGCTGTCACAGCTGTGATTTTACTGAAATTCTAATAAAGCAGCAGCCTGCACTGGAGAATGTCAGCATGGGAAAAGGGACTCAAAGAGCAAATGGAAGTGACAGCTTGGCTGTCAGCCCTTTAACCTTCAGTCAGTCCCACGGCACCAGTTGCTGCTCGAAGATGCCTTTGTGATGGAGTCAGCAGCACCACCATGGGCCTGCGGGGAAGGGCACAGCCTGGGTAGCCTGGCTCCAATCCTCCTCTGTCCCATATTAGCTCTCTGCTTCAGGCCAGGCCCCCCTCGACCTCAGTTTCCCCATCTGTAAAATGGAGATGATGTGCTATTTTACTTCAGCTTATTGTGAAGAGTGCCCAGGCACTGTAGCCCATCACACGATAGCACTGTTCCTTTCATGGTATGAACAGAATTGGCTACATGCGGGGCAGGGGGTAGGTAAGTGGATTGATCAGGGAAGGCCTCCAGGAGGAGGGGATGAGCACTGGATCCACATCAAAGATCTGGGCTTTGATTTTAGTTCTGCCAGTTGTTGCTCTTTAACCCTAGAGAGGTTACTTAATTCAGTGTCCGTCACTGAGATTGGATAGTAACAACTATCTTACAAGGTAGTGGATGCCAGCCAGCCATGGTGGTACATGCTTATAATCCCAGCACTCTCAGAGGCTGAGGCAGGAAGATTTTAAATTTGAGCCCAGCCTAGGCAACTTAACAAGATCTTGTCTCAGGATTTAAAGATCAGGGTGGACATGTAGCTCAGTGCAAAGGCCTTGGGTTCAATCCCCAGTACCACAAAAGAAAGAAAAGAAGAGGAAGGAGGAAGAGGAGGAGGATAAGTAGAAGATAGAAAAGGTTGGGATGGATGTCTTGGACCGAGTTATAAAACCCAAAACAAAAAGGGCCAAGAGATTCCTTGAGAAGAGAGAACTGAAACTTAGTGAAAATAATAAAAATGGTATGCTGATCAAAGGGTAAATGTAAATGCAACAGTAACAAAAGTACTGAAAGACGTGTATGCACTGAGAAAACCATATGGAGTTCTGTATAAAAAGAAAAATATTACAAGACCATTTGAGAATCAGACATCACTGGAGTTCTTTTCAAAGAAGTCAGATTGTTCTTTATTTATGTTTGGATCCCATAATAAGTGGCAAAATAACCTAGTAATAGGTTGTATGTATGACAACCATGTGCTGGATATGATTGAATTAAGTATTGAGAAATTGGTGTCTCTAAACGATATTAAGAACAGTAAATGTCCTGAGGGAACAAAACCCATGTTAATATTTGCCGGTGATGATTTTGACACTACAGAAGACTAAAAATCTTCTTATTGATTTCTTCAGAGGCCCCTCAGTAGCAAATATCCGCCTGGCTGGGTTAGAGTATGTTCTGCACTTCACTGCTCTGAAGGGGAAGGTTTTCTTTCGAAGCTATAAGTTGCTGTTGAAGAAATCTGGTTGCAGAACACCACGGACTGAGTTAGAAGAGATGGGACCTTCATTGGATCTGGTTCTGAGGAGGACATACCAGGCCTCAGATGACGTTTATAAGTTATCTATGAAAATGCCAAAAGCTCTCAAGCCAAAGAAGAAGAAAACTATGTCCCATGATACTTTTGGTACAACTTATGGAAGGATTCATATGCAGAAATATGACCTAAGCAAGCTACAAACAAGGAAAATGAGGGGATTGAAGAACCCACCTGCAGAGAGGATAACAGAAGACCAGGAGAAAAAGTCAAAGAGAATTTTAAAAAATTAATGGAAAGAAAAGATAGAAAAATTTGTTGTGGAGGATTAAATGAAGTTGAATGAACTCAGGCTGGCAGGGAGAGCAGGGGCTCAACTTTGTTCTTCCTGTTTGGAAGTGCCGAGGGCCTGGCAGACGGACCCTCTGGTGTGATTCTGGTTCCAGCAAAGTGCTGCCCTGCAGCGGGTGTGTGGACTGTGGCAGGCTGCATGTGGTACGGGAGGCTGGTGGTCTCAAGCACTTTAGAAGGACACAACTGTGGAATTTGAGTCTGTATGTTCTGAGTTGCTTCTTCCTGACTCCCAGGAACCCATTTCCCCAGTATGTTGCTTTTATGGCCAGGACCTACTCTATAAGAGGACTCGAGTGTGGGAGAAGCTGGCTCCCTGCTGTCACCAAGTAAGGTGCAGGGCCCGGCCATGAGTGGTCTGAGCAAGGTCCTTCCCATCAGGCTCTGCTCAGCTGTGCCTCACACTGTACCTATTGGGCTACTGTAAGGAAACTTCAGGCCCGACTCTTGCTCAGCTTTCCATGAATATTGTCCATAATTACCTGTGGTAAAATGGGGGGGTGGGCTTTTTACACTGGAATGGATTTTTCCAAATTCTGAATTTTGTTTTATCCTGATTGATTTTAAGCCTAATCAGTTTGTTATCATCTGGTGGAAAAGCAGACTTTTTCCAGCAGGTCAATCTTTGGGAAGTCTGCTGCTCACAGTGGTCTTTGTTTTCTTCCTAAAGCCACATATGAACACTCTGCCCTAACTCCATGAGTCGATTGGAGTCTGTTAGTTTCCTAAGACCGCAGTAGCTGATTACCTGAGTGGTTTATGATGGTTTAAAACAACCAAAGTTATTCCTGCACAGCTCCAGAGGAGTTAAGTCCAAAATCAAGGTGTCAAGAGGGCCATTCTTCTGCTGACTCTTGAGACAAATCCTTCTCGCTTTTGTCAAGGAGCACTTTGCCTTTTCCAGCTATTCCTTGGCTCTGGCAGCAGCTCTTCAGTCTCTGCCTTCATGTTCACATGGCCAAGTCTCCTTTCTCCCATGAGGACCCCCTTGCATTCAGGGCCCTCCCTGTTTGCATTCATCTCACCTTGAGATCCTTCATCTCATTGTATGTGCAAAGACTCAATGCAAATAAGAGCACACTCACAGGTACTAGAGGTTAGGATTTAACCATGTCTTTTTGGACAGCACAATCTGGCCCACTGAGTGAGTTGAATAAAAATAAAACATTTCTTGAACAATGCTTTGTGTCTAGTTATTTTCATATTTTATTTCACTTAATCCTCACACTAACCTTGCAAAATAGTTATGATTTATCCCCAATTTCTGTGGGGAAACTAATGCTCAAAGAAGTTATAAAATTTGCTGAAGTCCTATGCTTGTCAGCACAGCCACAGATTCCAAGCCAGCTCTTTTTACTGCACTGGGTCACCTTTCTTCACAAGAAAAAAAAAAAAATAATAGCTATCATAGTAAAATAGCTGTAGAAAAAAGTTTTTCTGCCACCTGTTCATGCATGGAGAATTGTAGAATAATACTGGGATGTAGAGAACACCAAGAATCCTGTACTGATGTCTCTCCAGAGGGTGCAGGAAAACCACTGTAACTATAGCAAGACAACTACTGAGCCATGTAGGCATATACTGAGAGGGCCGAACCTTTTTATTTTGTGGCTAAATCTAAAGATATAATTCACACCGAGTGTTCCATAATAGAATAAAAAAATGGAGCACAGTGGTACATTGGGCTTGAGACAATGGCCCATTATGGGATAAGACCTCATACAGCACCTCCATATGGGATGGGAACCCTCAGGTGCTGAAAAGGAGTGAAGATGGTCCCATGTCAGTGCTAATGCTGTCCTTGGTGAGTTCCATCCCCAGACTTGCAGTTTACTATTTCCCTCCATTCCTTTGGGATAGGAGTCTGTATTAGAAGACACAGACACATGTCAGGAGTTTGGGGACCATCTCCAATTGTCCCATTGATATTTCTGGACGGGCATTGGTTGAGACTTCACAGTAATGCTATAGAACTCCACACCTTCCCAGACAGAGACTTGCCACTGTTTTCTGACCATGTTTATTTTCTGACACTTGTTCCTATGATTTCACCAGAACAGAATATAGGAGGGAAATCCATGGGTGGATAGAAAAATTTTGCTTGGAATAGAAACTAAATGCCCCGTGTTGTGTGAACTGAGCCTCAGCACTCAAGGTACTGTACGTATCTTTTGGATTTTGAGTTGTGTTCACTGGAATAAGTTTAGGATAGATGAGTAGGAGGTTTTAGGCTTCAGGACAATAGAAGTAAATGTTTTTACTCCTAGCCATGTAGAATTTTTCTTGCCTTTTTCTAAGTGTAATTCAACCTAAATAGAACATCTGCCTGGTTTGCAAAAGTTCTCTATATTAGTCAAGATTCATCAGAGAAACAGAACCAGTGGATATCTGTTTATCTATCTAAAGATATATCTATCTAGAGAGATATATTTGGAGATATGATATAAGGTATTGGCTGACATGATTGTGGAGGCTGAGAAGTTCCAAGATCTGCATTTGGCGAGCTGGAGACCCAAGAGGGTTGGTGGTGTAGGTCCAGTCTGAGTCTGAGGTCTTGAGAATCAGAAGAGCTGCTAGGCTAAGTTCTAGTACAAAGGCCTTCAAATTTAAGATCCAAGAAAAGCAAATGTTTCAGTTCAAGTCCAAATACAGGAAAAAATAAAACACTGATAGTCTCAGCTCAAGTAGAAGGAAATCTCCTCTTTCTCCATCTTTTTTGTTTTATTTAGGTCTTCATTTGATTAGATGAGGGCAGTGACAGTAGGGAGGACAGTCTTCCTTGCCAAGTATACTGGTTCAGATGTCAGTCTCATGTGGAAACCCTCGAAGACACACCTGGGTTAATGGTTGACCGAATGTCTGTGCACCCTGTGGCCCAGTCAAATTGGTGCTAAAATTAGCCACCACACTCTTGCTATGGCAGCTGTTTACTCTCAGCTCTTGTGAGGTGGCACTGTCATATACATGACCCTTTTTGTGTCCTTGGTGAAGTCGTATGCAATTGGAAATGGATTGGAGAAGCCAAGGCAGAAATCAAAAGGAGTGCTTTGTGAGATGGAATGTTCTCTGAGATTCCATTGGCCTCCTTTTCCTCTTGCCCTGACCCTGTCAGTACACTTTTTTCAAAGGAATGAAGGAAATGATGGAAAAGATATGTACTTACAGTGCAAGAGCACTGTCTAGATTTCCTTGACCTGTACACTAAGCCAAGAGATTGCTTGATTGAAACCTGTTCTAATAGACAGAGGGAAGTCTTCATTAAAACATCATGTACCAGCCAGGTTTTACCTTCCCATTAGCAGACATCCTTGCCATGAACCCACTCTGCCAAGTATACCTCCTGTGCAGGGTTTGGGAAAATGGATGCTTTTCCAGGTGACTCAGATGTCTACCACCTATGGAGCTGGTCTAGCCTCCTCTGGCCACTTTTCCTTTCTCAGGTGCTGTGTTGAGAAGTACAAGATATGCTTAGACATGGACTTTATAAACTACATTTGAGGGGCAGATTTTTTTTTTAAGCTAACTTTAATAGAAGTCATCTAGTCTCTTTAATACCCAAAGTCATCTTAAACCTTGTGATAAAGTGGATATGCTTTGCAATCTGGCCACCCATGCTTAGCAAATACATTAGCAAAATAATTATTATGCAAGTTTTGCTGATAAACATGTCAAGCATTTGAACAACTCAATGTCACACACCAGAAATCTTAATAACAGTGGTATCAGCACCTGTTGTAATATCTTTCCAGAGTCTTATAATTTTCTTTTATTGTTTTACTGTTCTCAGAGGATATGATTTAGTCACTGGCAATTTATAGTGACAGGATTGAAATGGACTAGGAGAATTTTTGTGAATTTATGCACAAATCTAGGCAAACAATATTCCCTTAGATGTACCTGCTCTTGTAGGGTCTGCTTTCAAATTACTGGGAATTATTTTATTTTACTATTTGTACATGGAAAAAGAAATTACAAGGGAGGCCAGCTAAGGTGACGGGAATTCAGATCTGGATTTACTAGCTAGGTGACAGTTGCTTGAGCTTCCTGGGTCTGTTTCTTTATCTAAGGGATCATAAACCATACAGGTTTATTATAAGCCTGAGCTCAGTGAGAGAAATTGGGTCATCATTTGGCTGGCTTTATTATTATCAAAGCAGTTTTCCTCTTTTGACTTGCATTCTTTCTCTTTTACTGGTTTACTAGTATAATATTTTGTGTTAATTATAATTCTGTCTTCATATTTGGTTCAGTAGGAAATTGCTCATCATAAAATGTATTAATCCTTGGTGCTGAATTTAAAGTTCTTTTTTTTTTTTTACTTTATGTCCAGTTATATTCAGAATATTGAAGGGTGAAAGGCTCCTTCATTCCTAGGTTTTTAAAAATTATTTTTAAAAAATTTTATTAGTACGTGTTTGCAGTTTACAGTCATCTGGGAAAATGGTTACATGTACATATTATTCGTAGGGGGTTTTTTTGGTACCAGGGATCAAACTCAGGACCTTGCACTTGCGAGGCAGGTGGCGGAACCACTGAGCTAAATCCCCAGCTGCATTCGGAGGTTTTTAACACCTAAGCTTCACTTAGAAATAAGCTACTCTGTGGGCTGGGGATTTAGCTCAGTGGTTCCAGCACCTGCCTTGCAAACACAAGGTTCAGAGTTTGATCCCCGGTACTAAAAAAAAAAAAAAGCGACTCCTTGGGGAAATTTGGGAATCAGAGCTAGGATTGTTTTTGGGGTGCTGAATTCAGAGATTCAATGTTTGTGTTGAGACAGACACAATTTTAGCATTTAGGGAACTTGAAAACTGGGAGAAAGCCTGTTGTTGAAAGAAACATCTCAATGCCAATTACCCCTTTGAGAGAATAGAAGATAACCATGGTTGGAAAGAGAGGTACTGATTGAAGAATGATGGATTCTAGGATGTCATGGGTTATGAGAAGTAGCCTCAATTTAGTAGCACCTTATTTGAGAGGAAGGAATGAAGGAAGTGTTATGATATTGTATGCAAACAGAATTGCAGCATGCATTTTTCTTGGGTGACTTCGAGAAGCAAGGAAATAGGGATCTTCCTGTTTGCCTTTGCCACTGCTTTGCTTAGCATGGCCCTGGCAGAGAGTGGGTGGGCAGAACTTCTTTGGATGGACCACTGGATGCACAGTCACCACCAGGAAACATTTGCAGAACAGCTGTTAGGGGTAGACAGGCTGCAGTGAGTGAGAGGCAGGGAGTGTTAGTTGGCGGTCACGCTGACCACTCCTTGGGGCACTGATAAAGCCTGCTTTTAAGGTCAGAGGGATAATAGTTCCGAGAAGATACAGCTATGCATGGCTGCTGTGTTAGAAAATGTGGCTACGCCAGTGAAAAAAGTGGCTTTTGAGTGTTTGAGGTTGAGGCCACCACGTTGGAGAAATTGGATCAGAGAGAGGGGTAGGGCAGGGAGATAAGAAGCTTTGAGACTGGCCAGAGAAAGAAAGGGAGATTTGAATGAGAAGCCAAGTGAAAGCTTAAAGTGTTGTCCCAAAATGAAATACACTGGAAGAGTCTGAAATTGTACATCAGCAGTTTCTTTTGACCAATTTTGGCTGAAACATTAAACAAAAACAATGATCCAACTCAACACTCTGATACCTTTAAATTGTTTATGTAATAGGGCTTCAAGTGTTTAATTTGGAATATTTTTGTGATGAATAACTGGCTCTTATTCATGTAAACAAAGTGCAGGATGCATCGAGTAACCAGATCTTCAGCCAGGTCATGCCTATTTTTCTGAGCAGAAAACTTTCCTTTTTTTTTAGCTCCTTCTCACCTTTGTAAATCACGACCAGCACATTGAAAAGTCCTCCCCAAGCTCCTTTCACTGTTCACATGAAGCACTTGTTAAAGAATGGATCTATTCTTTCCTTCCCCGCCCCAGATTCAAACCTACTTGAAATTAAGATTTAGTAAGCTGTGGACTGGGATAAGAAATTTGGATTTTTTTTCCTATAATTTTTAAATTTTCTTTTTATTAAATAACCTCTTTAAGAAATGGTGCTGAGAAAATTGGATATCCACATGCAGAAGATTGACCCATACATCTCACCATATACTGAACTAAAATAAAAATGGATCAAGATGTAACTGTTACAACAGAAAGATAATCTGGATTTTCCACAAACTCACTGTGTGGCTTGGGTGAATTCCTTTTCCTTCTCTGAACATTGTTTTGTTTTCATCAGAAAGATGACATTTTTCATGCTCTTAAAATGTTCTGTCCAGGGGCTGAGGGTGTAGCTCCATGGTAGAATCTGAACTTAGCATGCATAAGGCCCTGGGGTCAGTTCCTAGCACAAACAACAGCAAAATGCTCCATCTACAATAGATGTTCTAGACCAGTGCTATCCCGTTAAAAATATAAATGCAGGGCTGGGGATTTAGCTCAGTGGTTCCGGCTCCTGCCTCACAAGGGCAAGATCCCAAGTTTGATCCCCGGTACCCACCCCAAAAAAATTCACTAAAAATATAAATGCACTATATATACAATTTTAAATTATGTCTAAAATTTTTTAAATGTGTAAAAGAGGCGAAATTAATTTTAAGAGTATATTTAACTCAGTACTTCTAAAATACCATTATTTCAATGTGTAATCAATATAAAATTTATTTCTCATTCTTTTTAATGTTTTGGCATTAAGTCTACCACTTCACAATTTATTTATTTTTAAAAATTCTTTTATTGGTACATTTTAGGTATACAATACGTTTACATTTATCACTGGGTGCTTGTATCTATACATGATATAGCTTGGTTCTTATTTTTTTACCCATTACCTGTGTGCCCTTTACCCCCTCCACCCTTCCCTATTTACATAGACTTTGTTTCCATTTTTTTTCTTTTCTCATTATTTTTCCTTTCCCTTCTTTATTTTCCCCTTCCCCTCCCACCACCCCTACACCTTTGGACCTTTTCCTATTTCAAGTTATCAATTATTTGTTCTAATCACTTTAATCCTTATTTACATTTTCAGTTTCTCACACCAGAGAAACTATTCTTTATTTACACATGTGTGTAATATTTATTTCACAAAGAGTATGGCCTCAATGTGCATCCATTCGGCTATAAAAGTCTCTAGTTTCTCATTCTTTATGGCTGAGTAGTGCTCCATTTTATTTAAAAAAACCACATCTTCTTTATCCAGTATCCAGATGATGGGCACTTCGGCTGTTTCCAAGTTTTAGCTATTACAAACTGTGGTGCTATAAACATGGGTGCGCATATATCACTGTGGTATGATTCTTTTAATTCTTTGGGAAGATCCCCAGCAGGGGAATAGCTGGGTCAGATGGGACTTCTATCCCTAGTTCTCTGAGGCATCTCCATACTGATTACCATAGTGGTTGCACCAGTCTGCACTCCCACCAGCAATGGAGAAGGGTTCCTTTTTCTCCATATCCCCGCCAGCATTTGTTATTGGTTAATTTCTTGATAGCAGCCATTCTTTCTGGGGTGAGGCGGAATCTCAGTGTTGTTTTTCATCTGCATCTCTTGAATGACCAGTGATGCTGAACATTTTTTCATATGTTTATTTGCTGCTTTTACTTCTTTGTCTGAGAAATGTCTGTTCATTTCAGATGCCCATTCTTGAATTGGGTCTTTGAATTTGGGGGGGGTCTGATTTTTTTCAATTCTTTGTATATTCCAGATAGTAGACCTTTGTCTGATGAATGGCTGGTAAAAATTTTTTCTCACATTGTAGGTTGTCTTTTAGCTCTGTTTGTGGTTTCTCTTGCAGTGCAGAAGCTTTTTAATAAGATGAGATCCCAATTGTTAGTTCTTTATGCTAGTTCCCATGCTGCTGAGGATTTGTTCATAAAGTCTTTTCCTATGCCAATATCTTCAAGAGTTCTACCTAACTTATCTTCCAGCAAGTTTAGTGTTTCTGTCTTAATATTTAGATGTTTAATCCACTTTGAACTTAGTTTAGTGCATGGTGATAGGTATGGGTCTAGTTTTAATCTTTGGCAGGTTGAAATCCAGTTTTTCCAACACCATTTATTAAATAGGCTATCTTTCCTCCAATGAAGGTGGTTGGCTCCTTTGTCAAACATGAGGTGGCTGAGTGTGTCTGGCATTGTTTCTGCATCTTCTAATCTGTTCCACTGATCCTCTGGTTTGTTCTTTGCCAGTACCATGCTGTTTTTATCACAGTAGCTTTGTAGTATAGTTTCAAGTTGAGGATTGTGATACCCCCAGCCATGTCTCTGTTGCCTAGAATTGCTTGTGCTATTCTAGGTCTCTTCTGGTTCCAAATGAATTTTTGGATTGTTTTCTCTAGCTCTGTGAAGTATATTGTTGAAATTTCAATCGGCATTGCATTAAATCTATGTAGCAGTTTTGGAAGTATGGCCATTTTCACTATATTGGTTCTTCCTACCCAGGAACAAGGGATGTCTTTCCATTTCCTTATATCCTCCTCAATCTCCTTTTTCAGAATGTTGTAGTTTTCAGTGTAGAGATCTTTTGCTTCCTTTGTTAGGTTGATTCCTAGACATTTCATTTTTTTGGATGCTATTGTAAAAGGAATTGTTTCCCTAATTTCTCTCTCAGTGAGTCTGCTATTTGTGTACAAGGCTATTGTTTTTTGAGTGTTGACCTTATATCCAGCTACTCTACTGAACCTGTGAACTAGGTCTAGAAGTCTTTTGGCCGAGTTTTTTGGGTCTTCTATGTAAAGTACCATATCATCAGCAAATAATGACTGTTTAACTTCTTCCTTTCCTGTCTTTATTCCTTTTATTTTTTTTCTCTTTTCTAATTGCTGTGGCTAATGTTTCCAAAACTATATTGAACAGGAGTGGTGACAGTGGGCATCCTTGTCTTATTCCTGATTTTAGTGTGAAAGTTTTCAGTTGCTTTTTTTTTTTTTTTGGTACTGAGGATTGAACTCGGGTCCTTGCGCTTGCGCAGCAGGCGGCGAAACCACTGAGCAGAATCCCCGGCCCAGTTTTCAGTTTTTGACCATTTAGTATGATGTTGACTGTTGGTTTTTCATAAATAGCCTTAATCAGGTTGCGATAAAGACCTTCTAGGGCTGGGGATTGAGCTCAGTGTTTTCGCCGCCTGCTGCGCAACCACAAGGACCCGAGTTCGATCCCCAATACCAAAAAAAAAAACAACAAAGACCTTCTATTCCAATTTTCTGTAGCATTTTTATCATGAATAGGTGTTGGATTTTATCGAATGCCTTTTCTGCATCTGTTGAGATGATCATATGGTTTTTATCCGTAACTCTGTTAATATAGTGTATTACATTTATTGATTTATGAATGTTGAAACATCCTTGCATTCCTAGGATAAATCCGACTTGGTCATGGTATATGATCTTCTTGATGACCCTCTGTATTCTGTTTGCCAGTATCTTGTTGAGGATTTTTGCATCTATGTTTGTTAGGGAGATTGGCCTGTAGTTCTCTTTTTGGGTTGGGTCTTTCCCTGGTTTTGGAATCAAAGTAACACTTGCTTCCAGGAATGAATTTGGAAGCCTTGCTTCCCTTTCAATTTCCTTGATGAGTTTAAAGAATAATGGTGATAGTTCTTTAAATGTCTTGTAGAATTCAGCAGTGAAGCCATCAGGACCTGGGCTTTTCTTTGTTGGTAAATTTTTATTACATTTTCAATTTCATTCATTGTAATTGGGGTGTTTAGAATTTCTATATCTTCTTCATTTAACTTTGGCAATTCGTATGTACCTAGGAATTTCTTCAGTGTTTTCCATTTTATTAGAGTACAATAAAGTACAATAGAGTTCTCGAAGTAGGTATTGATGATCCTCTGGATGTCTGCTGTGTCTGTTGTGACTTCACCTTTTTCCTTCTTTTTTTTTTTTTTGGTACTGGAGATTGAACTCGGGTCCTTGTGCTTGCACAGCAGGCGGCAAAACCACTGAGCTAAATCCCTGGCCCACCTTTTTCCTTCTTAATTGCATGAATTTGAGTCTTTTCTTTCCTTTTTTTGATAAGGTTGGCTAAAGATTTATTGATTTTATTTATTCTTTCAAAAAACCAACTCTTTGATTCATTAATTTTTTGTATCATTCTCTTAGTCTCCATTGCATTGATTTCTGCTCAGATCTTTATAATTTCCTTTCTTGTACAAGCTTTGGGTTTGTTATGCTTTTCTTTTTATAGGAGCTTGAGGTTCTGCGTTAGGTTATTTATCTGATTTCTCTCTGTTTTCCTAATATGGGCATTCACTGCTATGAATTTCCCACATAAAAGTATTTTCATTGTGTCCCATAGATTCCTGTATGTTGTACTGGCATTATCATTTACTTGTAGAAACTGTCTAATTTCTTCTTCCATTTCCTCTGTGACCCATTGGTTGTTCAGGAGGGTGTTATTCAGTTTCCATGTGTTTGTGGGAGTTTTGGAGTTTCTTATGTTATTGACCTCCAATTTTATTGCACTATGGTCTGATAATATACAGGGGGTAACTTCAATTCTTTTACATTTACTTAGACATGTCCTGTGAGCTAGCATGTGGTCTGTTTTGGAGAATGACCCATGTGCAGCCAAAAAGAATGTATATTCTTATTTTGTGGGGTGGAACACTGTAAACATCTATTAAGTCCATTTGTTCAATAGCTTGGTTCAGTTCTAAAATTTCGTTGTTAATTTTTTGTCTAGATGATCTATCTATTTGTGATAGTGGGGTATTGAGGACCCCCACTACAACTGTATTAGTGCTTATGTGATTTTTCATGCCCATTAATATTCATTTCGTATAGTTGGGAGCATTTGTATTTGTTGCATATATATTTATGATTGTCATCTCTTCCTCTTGGATTGTTCCCTTCACAAGGATGTAGTAACCATCTTTGTCTCTCTTAATTAGTTTTGGTTTGAAGTCTACTTTGTCTGCAAATAAGATTGCTACCCCTGCTTTTTTTTCTGGGTTCCTATTGCGTGGAGAACTGTTTTCCATCCTTTTACTTTCAGTCTATGAATTTCTTTTTGAGTTAGGTTTGTTTCTTCTATACAGCATATTGCTGGATTTTGCTTCTTAATCCATTCTGTCAGTCTATTTCTTTTGATTGGTGAATTGAGGCCATTAACATTGAGAGTTATGATTGATAGATACTGACTCATCCTTGTCATGATGTTTTACTGTTATTGGCTCTTCTATTTCTTTTTTTTTTTTCCCCTTTCCCTTTAGTTTCTTACCTTGCCTGGTGGCTTCCCTCTCTTGGGCCTCATGGAGTTGTGGCCTTCATTGGCTTTTTCTAGGATATTGTTTAGAATTGTTTGGAGTGCTGGTTTGGTGTTCATGAAATTTCTCAGTTGTTCTTTGTTGTGGAAGTATCTAATTTCCCCATTGATTTTGAAAGATAATTTTGCAGGATACAACAGTCTAGGTTGGAAGTTATTTTCTTTTAGGGCTTGAAATACTTCGTTCCAGGCTCTCCTTGACTTGCAGGTTTGTGTTGAGAAGTCTGCTGTGATTCTGATGGGCTTTGTTTTGTAGGTGATTTGTTTCTTTTCTCTAACTGCTGGTAGGATTTTGTTCTTCTGTTGGGTTTCTGAGATCTTGACTGTTATATGTCTAGGTGTAGAGTTTTTTGATCATGGCTAGTTGGAGTTCTATATGCCTCAATTACCTGTATGTCCAGTTCTCCACCTCTCTCTG
Source organism: Heterocephalus glaber (assembly GCF_053883595.1). Lineage (NCBI taxonomy): Eukaryota > Metazoa > Chordata > Mammalia > Rodentia > Bathyergidae > Heterocephalus > Heterocephalus glaber. The sequence goes on from NW_028258320.1 coordinate 69,864,793, forward strand.
GGAAGTTTTCTACTATTACTTCTGTGAACAGTTGTTTTTATGTCAATTGTACGTTCTCCTGTTTTTTCGTGGATTCCTATCAGTCTTATGCTATTCTTCCTTGCATCATCTAGCAGCTGTTGGATTGATTTCTCGTGGTCCTTTACTATTTTGAAGAGACCTCTGTTTTCATGGTCCTTAACTGCAATCCTGTCTTCTGTATCTGATATTCTATCTTCAGATTCCCTTAATCTGCTCTGCATGCTTTCAATGGAGTTTTTAATCTCCTGAATATCTGTTTGAATCTGTTTCATGGATTCCATTTCTTTCCTATGTTGGGCATTCATGGTTTCCATTTCTTTCTCATGCTGGGCATTCATGGCTTCCAGCATATTTCTGAGCTCATCTATTTTTTTAAACTGTTTCTGTTCTAGAGCCTCTAATCATGTCTTTCACTCTGCTCACCATCTCTGTAGTTATCTGGGAGATTATTTCTGCTTTGAATTTTTCTCGAGCTTCATTCATCTGTTTTGTTACTTCCTGTGCTATCAGTTCAGGGTGTCCAGGTGGTTGATTATCAGACTTTTCCACCTTGTTTCCCCCAGAATTTATCCTTGGTGGGGTGGAAGTCTGAGTTTCTGATTTGCTTAAATGTCTTCTCATTTTTGTTTTTGTTACTGTCCTTGGTTTAATTCCTGGGTTGATACTTTGAAATTGCTTATTGTAAGTATCTTTTTTGCTCGTAATTAGAGACCTAATGGAATGATTGCTTCTCAGAGGTGTCTTCCAGATTTAGCTGGTCTTTAGGTTTTGAGTCTCTAATGACTCTGAGGCTATCTCATTTTCATTATACTAGGAAGGACAACTGATTAGATCAATCACAACGCCTTAGCCCAAGTGATACAATCAGCAACACCCTAGCATCAAGTACCTCTTAGAAAATGACAATTCGTGGTAGTTATTAATCTGTCACCTTTAACTGTGTGGATTAAATCAAAATCAAGGACCAACCCCACATGTTTATAGTGGATAAACTCTTCAATATAGCAACTTTAGCCTTTGGGATGGGGAGTTAGAAGGAGTTGGGGAGGGAGGGATAGGTAGGTAGAAGGATAGGGGAAGGTTACCAGTGAGGCCTGAGGACACAGGCTAGAGAAGGAAAGAGAATAAAAGAAAGATAAAGAAGAAATACGAATTAGGGGCAGAACAGGAACACAAAGGGAGATGAAGAACAGTGTGGGACAGCAAGGGAGCAAGGCAGAGAGAGAGAAAGAAAAGAGAAAAAGAAAAAAGAGAAAAAGAAAAATTTTAAAAGAGTAACAGAAAAAAATTAAAAATAAGAGCAAAAAAATAGTGGTAACTTTGAAAATAAAAGATAAAAATGAAGAGCCTCCTTCAGGGTATGTCTCTGCTGTCACAATAGACAATGTGGGCAGCAGTGTGCAGTTATAAGTCAATGAGTCTCAGTAAGGCAGTCACAGACTCGTGAGATTCAGGCAGATTTCTGGCTGCAAGTCTCAAGTTGAGCTACCTGTCCTCCTGCAGGATTGAACTCTGCAAGGATCTACTGCAGGTTCTAGCTGCCTTTCCCCTGAAGATAGTCCAGAGGTTCCCATGGGAGGCAATGATCCCTCCAACTTATCGAGCATGGTGGTCTGGTGTGCCTTTATTGCAGAGATTCTCTTCACTTTTCCAGTGGGCTTCAGTTTTCATCAGGGAGCCTGAGAGAGGCCCTCTCTCTGTTGTTCACTCTGCAGCTCAGGACAATGGCCTTTATGCTCCCCTATGCCTCTATACTGTGGATCCAAGTAGCTGTACAGCCAGTGGGGGGGGGGGCTGTTGTTATAGGCGCCTGTGAAGCCAAGCTGGAGGCTGGTGGGCGTGCCCGGGGGTCCTCACCGGCTAGGTCCCCTGGTCAAAAGTGGGCAGAGCAAGCCGGACTGAGCACTTCTCAATTTAAAATAGACACTTCCCATGTGGTCCTCATTCACCACATGTGTCAAGTGGCTGAATAATTGGATAGTTCTAGTGTAGACCATCAGTCATTGCGTGAGTCCCTCTAAGGAGCAAAGTTTATTTGAGGAGGTGGGTTGAAAGGCCCTACAGCCCCATGAATTTCTTAGGCATTGTGGCTCTGCATGAATCCACTGAAAGCCTACTATGGGTTCACCATCATTCACAGAGTCTTAAAAAAAAATTAGAATGTTAAAAGTCAATTCCAAGACAGAAAAAAAGATCTCCAGAATCCCTCCTTAGGACCACAATCCCATTTCCTTAATCCTGAAATCCCATAATTTGGGAAATTTTTTTTTTGTAAGGCCAGCACAAAGAAATTTGGAGACAAAACCTGCCTGAAATGATATGAGGCAATTTATAATTTGTTTATCCCATTGAGTATGTTTGTATATTCTGTGTAGAAATAGTAATGCAATTTGGACCCTGCTGGAGCAATGTGTACCATGTTACATTTCTAAAATCTGAAATGTCCTGAATTACAAAACTTCTCTGGCTTTGGGGTTTCAAATAAAAGATCATGGGCCGGGGGTTTAGCTCAGTGGTTTCGCCGCCTGCTGCGCAAGTGCAAGGACCCAAGTTCGATCCCTGATACCAAAAAAAAAAAAAGATCATGGATATGTAGAAGTGTTTTTCAAACTTTATGATTGTAACCATGGTCAGAAATGTATTTTATCCATTGTATCCCAGGACACACATAACATGCGCATATATAGGACTAATAAAGTTTTTATGTGTATGCTCCATTATCAGATGCTGTGCATTCTGAGATTTTCTTTTTATTTTGAGACAGGGTCTCACTGTGTATCCTAGGCTGGCCTTCATTTTAGGATCCTCCTGCTTTGTTTCCCGAGTAGCTGAGATTACAGGTGTGCACCACCTCACTCAGCTCAGAACTGCTTACTATATTTGTGTGTGTATGTGCGTGTGTGTGTGTATGCCCATTAAAGGGTCATGCCCACAGTTTGCAAAGCACAGTACTAGATACCATGGAGGCTAGTGCAGAGACAAGGGAATCACTCAGAAAAAAGAGGAGACGGGCTTGTGGTGGGGAAGCACCTCCCTATCTTGGCTTGCTACTTCTTGTTGTAGTTTAAACATCTCTGATTGACAGCCTTATCCTCAGTGTATGTTGCCCAGTGTCAGTGGGATTTTGGGTGAAGAAGGCAGGAAATTAGTCTTACCATTGGCCATTTTATGGCCTTGAAAAATTGGGATATGCCTTATAAAGGGAGTAGTTTACATGAAGCCAGCATTTGTTCATCTTTCACTTCCATATTTTTGTTGTCAGTGACTGAAAAACTATATTCTATGAGAGAGGGAATTTAATGGTCCATGTAACTGGCAGATACAAAGTTAGCTTCAATCATGGTTGGATTAAAAGACCCTAGCCATGTGGTTACAGCTTTGTCTCTTCCTGGAGTTACCAGGTTTGCTCTCCTCTGAGCACTGACTTCATCCTCAGCCTTTCTTAGAAAGCAAGAGCTCTCCTGCAGCTCCAAGGATACATTCTCATGGCTTATAATCCAAAGAGAAGGAAGTCTTTCTCCTGAAGCCCATATATGTAGCAAATCCCAGAGACAATCCGGGCCTTACTTGAACCTATCACCAGAGCTTGAAGGGTGGCCAGACTCCGGTCATGTTCCACTTCCTATGGCAGAGGTAGCATCAGCCACATCGTAACTATGTGAAATAGGTCCTCCTGTTACTCAAAGAATGGGGAAATAATGCTAAGTAGACCAAGATAACCAATTTCCACTCATTATTGATTCTCAAGTCAGTTAAGACTTCTGAGGGCCTACTGTGACATTGCTGGGCTTCACCTGTATACAGACTTTATCCTTGAAGATTGGTTCTTAACCACTGGAGATGCTATGATCAGCAGAAGTGAGCCTAGTCTAAGCTGGGCAGCCATTCACGACTGCCTGCTTTATTAACACCTGCTGGATGGTGTTACACATCTGTAATCCCGGCACTCTGAGGTAGGAGGATTGCAAGTTCGACCCTAGCCTGAGCAATTTAGCAAGCCTTTTCTCAGAATAAAAATTAAAATAAATAGGAGTGGGACATAGCTCAGTGTGGAGGCCCTGAAGTGAGTCCCCAGTCCCACAAAAATAAAATAGCTGCTAAAGTGAGGCCACTTTTCATACTATCAGGGATCACTTTAGGTTGACCCTTTTCTTGACTCTCCCTAACATAACAATCACATTCTACCCATTTCCACGAACTATTTTGTCCTCCAGGTTCTGGTCCCTGGCACTGGGGTTTATGTGTGGGAGTTCGGGGTGGCATTCCTTCTTGGTGGTGGTGGGGTACTGAGACTTGAGCTCGGTGCACACTCACAGACAAGTGCTCTACCACTAAGCTAAATCCTAGTCCCTTAAAAATTTGTTTTGCTTTGAGATAGCATTTCATTAAGTTGCCCAGGCCAGCCTTAAACTTGCCATCCTGCCTCATCCTCCCAAGTACCTGCGATTACAGGTGTGTGCCACTGAACTAGCCCATCAGGCTGGCTTCTTTCAGCAGTTGTAGCCCATGGGCCAAGAGCTATAGGTTCAGCTGTGTTTTTGCCATCCAGCTGCCCTACAGGGCTCTACTATCAGCAGTCCCTGGAGTAAGCACAGGCCTTCCTTCACATCTTCCCTTTCATGAGGCTTGGCCAGCTCAGCTTTTCCCCACCAGCTTGTGACATTTCCCTTTTCTACTCATAAGGCTGGTAGGGGATTTGTCTGCATTGTTCCCTCCCCACTTGTCCTTGGTCCCCCTGTCTCCAGGCCTTGATGACATTGTAGCCAAGCCTTCTCAAAGTGCTTTCTTTTGGAACATTCCTCCATACTTGGCTTTTGGTAGCCTGGTTCTGAATTTCCCTTTAGGCATAGTCAGTTTGGGGGGCAGGGGGAAGTGGTGGTGCTGATTTGGAACCCAGAGCCTCATGTATGCTGAGCACATGCTCTGCCGCTGGACTACATTCTTATCCCCTATACAGTCTGTTGTATTAAGCAAATCTTTACCAGTGCAAGGCAGGCTCAGATTAGTGGAATAAACTCAGCTCGAGTCCAGAAAGACGTGCTGATTCTGAGCTCTGATACTTTCTCTGTGACCCTGGGACCATGCAGCTTCCTTTGGTTTCAGATCTATGCCTGTCTAACAGGATGAAATGGAATTTTATATGCAGGCTGCCTGGCTCAGATTCCAGGCTCAAAAAATGTGCTATGGCAGTTCATTCGGAGGAAACCCAACCCAATCTGGCTTAAACAAAAAAATGGGATGCCAGTCACACATAACTAAACAGTATAGTGGAACAGATAGTTTGAGAGATGGCTGTTTCTAAGTAGTAAAATGATGCTGTGGAGAATCTAGTGTCTGTTCCCTTCTCAGGCGACTGGTCCTACAGATGGCCACAGTTGCTTCAGGCTGTTGATGCTCTAGCAGTTCCGCAAAATTAACAAAGGAGATGCCCATTTGGTAATAGTTTGAGGAAGAGTCCCAAGGCAGATGCTCATTGGCTTGGCTCTGGTCACATGTTCATTCCTAAGCCAATCACTGTGGTCTGGTGGAATGAAATGCTCTTATTGGTTAGGTCCAAAGTCATGTGACTGCCTATGGCTCAAGAGTACGTTTTCCAGTTTCACCAAAATCACAAATATGGACAATGGGGAAAAGGGTTTCCCAAAGTAAAATCAGCTGCATTTAAGGGTGAACGGATGCTAGGAACAAGAAGAAAACCACAAGTGTCCTCTGCAAATACTCACGGATCATCCCTTGTGGGGCGCAGTGTTATTCATGGTGTCGTGCTGTCTCCTCAAAGGAACACTGCTCATGGTGACTGTCAAGGCAGGTGGATGGTAGTGGGGTCACAGAAGGGCAGGCATGGTGGTGGAAAGGGGGAGTAGAAAGAGGGGTAAAGAAGGTGCAGAAGGATTTGGTAGCCACCTCTCTGATCACAGTATGGTGCTGACTCTGTATCAGTTTTAACCTGTTGAAGCTTGGGCTGCACTGTAGGAAGCTCGGAAAATTCTCCTCCATTCTCAGCACTGAGTGTTTCTGTGAATGTGGTTCCCTGGAAGAGCTTAACCCAGATCCCACCTCTGCTGTTGCCCTCTGTCGGACATAATTTAGTAGCCCTGCAAGATCAAACAGGGACATCTCCATTTGCTTTTTGAAGCTGCCCTGTTACAGTTATATTGTGCAGGTCTATATTTAAAATAGTGAAAGCTTTTCATAGCCATTTTATAGACAGAATTCAGATCTTATTTAGTGGCTAACATGTAACAGTGTAACCATTTTGTAGTTTTTATTTCCAATACGGGGGATCGAACCCGCCTTGACACTGACTATATTTTTAATTTATTTTTTTATTTTTTTATTTTGAGATAAGCTGTCACGAAGTTGCCCAAGCTGGGCTCAAACTTGCAGTCTTCCTGCCTCAGCCTCCCACAGTGCTGAGATTACAGGCCTGTGCCACCACATCTGGCTTTGGTCTTGTTTTTCAGTCTTCTCATCAGTCTCATGAAGTAGGTACTATCTTTAATTCCACTTTATAAATGAGGAAAACTAAGCTCCAGAGAGGTTCCTTATGTTCTCCAAGTCCACATAGCCAGGTGCTGTGAAGCCAAGAGTGAACCAAGATTTGGAACTAAGATTTAGGGAGCTGGAACCTGGAACTCGATGCAGGTGGGAAAGACATGGAGGCGACTGCTCCCCTTGAGACCAAGAACCAAGGATGAGAGGAGCTGGGACCCCAGGGCTCTCCAGCATTTTAAGGGGAACATGAGGGCAGGTGAGAGACACTTTGGGCTCCAGGCTTGGGGGCTCTGGGAGGCATTTGTTTCCCTAGCTCAGCTTCCGTGGAGCGCCAGGGAAGGGCTCTTGCCCAGTGGTCCTGTGGGCACTGAATCGGGCTGAGGGAGGGGCCGCCTCTGGGGCCTCCACTCGTTACCTCCAGGCTCAGGCTGGTTGGATCCTTGGGCTGATTTTGACCCTGAGGGCTGAGTCCTGAGCAGGATGCAGAGGCTCTCAGCAGTACATCAGTTCAATGGCATTCCATCACTTTGGCCAAATCCTGGAAAGCAGCAGTAAGTAAATCTGGATAGTACAGTGATTTTTTTTTTTTTTATCCCATACATCTTTAGTTTGTCTCTAATCAGGTGAACAGGGAAAAGCCTGCATTTACAGCCTGAACTGAAACCGTAGTGGCTGCTGACAGTCCCTTCTCCTGTGTTGTAACCAATGCTCTTGTCTCTGGGAAGGACTAGGGGATGGTACGGGAAAGGAATTTCCTATTGTCCTTCTACCATGAGAGAACCGCTGTGATAATCTTCCAGTGTTCTTTTTCCCTAACAGTATTTCCCTGTGTGAACTTGAGTGACCTCCAGCAGCCTCTTATTCTGAGACCGAAGTGTGTGGCTGCAGTTCATGCCCATTGTGTGACTGCCACACAGGGAAACATCCAGCTAAACCTTTGTGTCTCCCACCGCATAACTGGCCCCTGCTGCCTCTGAATGAAGCCAGTCTTCTGGCAGATTGCATCTCAGGAATGTCCTAACAGGGCTGGGGAACAGAAGCCTGCTGGGCCCCAAAGCTTCTTTGCCCTGGACCCTGGTAGCTGCAGGAATCTGGGATCTTTGGAGCCCACTCTCCTGGCCTCCATGAATTGCTGGCAAGCTGAAGGTTGAACGCCCCTCATCCTGGCTTCAGATTCCTAGAGGAGTGGTCCCCTCTGCAGGAGTGAGATGTCTCATGTCATCCCAGCCCCACCAGCCCCCAGGGGAGGCCTGTGACTGCTCTTCCCAGTAGTGAGAACTGGCCGAGGTGGGAACTGAAATTATGGCCTACTGGACTGACCTGTCCAGACCCTCTAAGTGGGAGGAGCTTGTGTGTGTGTGTGTGTGTGAGCATCGTGTTCAGCAGGTGTTTTCTAAGCACTAACTTTGATGAACAAAGCTCTGTTTAGGCACAGTGGAGGAATCCAACCCAGAAGTGGCGGCCCCTACCCACACACAGCTTTCCGTTTCCCTGGGCACAAAAGACTTGCATTCATGGGGCCAACAGAAAACAATATGAATCACCAAGTAATGGCCCTGTGCTCTGGGGCTGGATGGAGAGGCATTGCCCCTGGGAAGTGTGGCACAGTAGAGGTGACTCTTGGCAGCCCTGGGGTCTTTCCTGACTCACTATGCTTGGTTTGAGTTTTCAGCTGTGACTGTTTGAATTTCCAAAGGGCCCTATTCGAGGGGCTCTGGTTCCAGCTGGCTCCTTAGCTAGAGTTGGAATTTTGTTCTTGGGGAGGTTTGTTTCATTTGAGAGGTCAGCAGAGAGCAGCTCGAGTTGTTTTTCCAGTAGTGCAAGCTGCAGAAAAGCATCTGTCCCATCTCTGCTTGAACAGCTAATCTGAGAATGCTGAGGACGGGCTTCTCTTGGAGAAAGTGTTTTAAGTGATGAGACTTAAAGATAGGTGAGAAAAAGCAGATCTCACAAAAATGATGACAAGATGACCCTTGAAGGTCAGGCCCAGCAGAGAGCAGAGCATTTACACTGCTATTAAATGAAGCAAGACCTGCCCCTCCCCATTTCTCAGAGACAGAGATAAAGAACATCTCCTGGCATGTTTATACTAGGGAAAGTTCCATTCCTGGCCCAATCTCCTGAGGTCCACGTCTGCTGAGGGGGAGCCTCTGAATCTTTTGGGTGCCGATCAGCAAAATGAGGAACTGAGTTCAGTGACTATAAACACGTGGACATCTTAGTCCTCCCCTTTTACACTCTTTCTGTCCTGAAGGGAAAGGAAAAATAGTTTCCAGTGCATCTGACTTCGTGTAACCAAGAAAGTTCTACATGTAAATCAGAATTGAGTCACGTAGAAGCACTATGAAAGTTTGAAGGAAAATGTGCATACTTTTATGAACTAAAAAGACTTCATCTTTTATGCAGCCCAGTGCCTCTAAACCCTGGCTGTGCATTAGAATCACCAGCAAAGCTTCGAGGGATTCTGAGGCCCCAGGTCATACGCAGAGAAGTGAGAGCAGAATTTTCCTGGGTGGACTCAGGCACCAGGATTTGTTTTTTCCTTTTTGATACTGAGAATTGAACCCAGCACCTTCACACAGAGCTACATGCCCAGCACGCTTTTTTAAAAAACTTTTGAGTCAGGGTGTTGCTAAATTGCCCAGTGATCCTCCAGCCTCATTTTCCCAGAGTGCTGGGATTACAGGTGTGTGCCACCACACCCAGAAACACCAGAAGTTTTTGGGGGGTGTTTTTTTAATACCTGCTTTCTTGTCATTGGAACAAAATACTAAGCTTAAAGGAGGAGAGGTTGATTTGGCCCATGTTTTCAGTCCATGGCTGGCCAGCTCCAAGGCAGGAACAGCATGGTGGACAGGCCTGGGCTAAGGAAAGCTGCTCACCCCAGGGTGGCCAGGAAGCAGAGAAAGAAGGGAGGAGCCATGGAGGGAGATGTGTCTTTCTGGGACACACCTCAGTGACCCCCTCTTCTGGCCAGGCCCCACCTCTTAATAGCACATTTACCTCTGAACTCATTGGTGGGTTAATCTGTTGAGGAGTGCAGTGCCCTGTGATTCAGTTACCTGCCACAAGCCCCGCCTCTGGACACATGAGCCTTTTGGAGGATGTTCTAGATCTAAACCATAACATCAGCTGACTTCAGTATGCAGCCACTGCTTTGCCTTTGGAATATATTTTCCTCCGTTCCTCCCTGGCCACACATTAGGTGGACTTACGTATGATCAGGCATGTCCTTGGAGGTCAACAGTGAGGTGCCTTCAACAGCATGGCACACTGGTGTGGAGACACGGGGCTTTGCTGAGTCTGTGCAGAAGTGTCCAGCAGAGGAGCTGAAAAACGTGCCCTTTAGTCATAGGATGAAAAGCTACAAAGAAAGGAAAAAGAACAAACTTTTCACACATGCAGCATGGATGGGTCCCTGCCTCACATTACATAAAAGAAATCAGACTTCAAAGACCATGTAGTTGCCATGTTGTGATAGTGGAGGAAGCGTTGGCTGTTAAAAAAGGCACAATGGTTCTGCCACCTACCCCGCAAGCACAAGGACCCAAGTTTGATCCCCAGTACCGAAAATTTAAAAAAATTTAAAATTAAAAAAAAATTTTAAAGGGCACAAAAGAACTTGTTTAGGTGGTGGATGTGCTCTGTATCTTTTTTTCTGTGTCTTTATTGTGGTGATGGCTACCACAACTGAAACAGAACAGTACAATAAATGGTTCTAACATATGTACAGTAAAACTGGATTTTACTGTGTGTTATGTCCTTATTAAAAATATCTGTTAAAAATACCTTCATCAGTAATAAATAGATGAACAGAATGTAGTATCATATAATATACACTTTTCGTAAAGAAAGTCATCACACCTTTATTTAGCTTAGTGGTCCTTACCCATAGGGTGTAGTATACCCACACAATGGAATTTTATTTGCCACAAGAAGGAATAAAGTACTGACACACGGTACAACATAGATGAACCTTGAAACCATGCTAAGTGAAAAAAGCCCAAACGAAAGGTCACATATTGTGTGATTCCATTTATATGAAATACCAGAATAGGCAGACGAAGGACAGAAAACAGGTTTGGAATTGCCAGAGGTGGAAGGGAAGAGCGTAGTGGGAAGGGACTGACTAATGAGTTTCTGTTTGAGGCAGTAAGAAAGTTCTGGAACTAGCCAGTGGGGATGGTTATGCAACATTATAGATCCACTTAATACCATGGGGTTGTAAAATGATTAAGATGGCAAATGTTATAGGCTTTTTACTACCATAAAAACTGAAAACATGCTGGGCACAACTTAGGTATTTCTTAGAGGCTGACTCCATTTTGGGCACTTTTGAAGAAAGGGAGCATTGGGTCTTTGCATTTCCTTCTCAGAGAGAGTGAAGGAATATGTTTTCCCAAATCCTATCTTGAGGACTTGAGGATCGTCTCTGATCAGGAGATATCTGTTTAGCATATTGCATCCTTCTACCACATCAACATGATGATGTTGCTTTTCAAAATCTTCAGAACTGCTGTTGGTCCCCAGCAATTGAGGATATTGTGCCCAGTAACTCAGTCTTGGGAACTGTTTGGGAGAAGGGAGGGGGATGCAAACAAAGAACAGGTCTGCTCAGTTTGATGTTTGGAGGGAAAATCCTGCTCAATCATGGGTCATCAGCAGATGCAGCTGAATAAATAAAAATTTGTGCATGAGACAGCAGGGGACCCATGAAAAGCAACTTTCTTAGTGTGTTGGGAAGACATTTATGGTTGGGAACCTATTGACCAAGAAGCGAGACTGCCTCAAGATGAGAGAAGCCAGGGAAGGAGGTCATTGGGAGGCAGGGCCCCGCCAGGCCCAGGGCAATGAATTGAGCAGTTGAGCGGTACAGCTCTGCGTGGGCCTTGGAAGTTCTAAACAAGAATCTTATTGATGATTTGTCAGACCCCGAGCAGACAACTCTGAACTTTAACAGAGCCAGGATGGAAAGCCTGTACAAGGGCCTACAGTTTCCAGAATGAACAACACGCTTATTTTTCCCTCCCTCCACTGGACCACAAGGAGGAAGAGACTGAAATGAAAAGTGTGGGGGATGGTGGAGGAGAAGGGAAATGTGATGAGCGCATTCCAGAGCCTCAATGGAATCGCCACATTCCTAGGAGGGGTGGCCCACAGCCCCGCTGAGCCCTGAGGGTTGAAAAATGTCACTGGGCTTGGTGCAACTCAGGGCCTGGGCCCTATTGATTGTTATTTCCAAGAGCCTGTAGCACTGCCCCTCAAAGGATGTGTCCATAGAGGAATCACCAAGAGGCTCGGGTGTACTTGGCACCTTGTTAGATTCCCAAACCTACAGAGCCTGACCCTTGACCAGGAAGGACTTTGTCTAGCCTGCCGCAGCGTAGACCTGACATATGCTCAGATGACTGGGAACGACTGGTTTTCACCGAAAGATTTAGGGAGGTAGAGCTGGCAGAGGAGCCCAGTGCTGCAGGTCACAGGTGGCTTCCTGGAGAGGGAAGCAGTGTGGACCTGGGTGGACCTTGAAGAATGCTGTGGATCGAGAGAGGAAGGAAAATGACTCAGTCTGGTCCCCAGTCCTGTGTTTCTTCAACCCTGGTGCTTACCATTTACCTAAACAACTGTTCCAGAAGCAAAGGAGGGTATCAACACTGTCCTCAGCAGAGAGCACCCCAAGTACTAGTCTCATTAATTCTCCAAGGCAGGGACCATGGCTGCCAAGTTCACCGTAGCATCCCCAGGCCTCTGTGTGATTGCATTTTGCAGCTCCCCCTTGGGACGTCTTCCCTTACATCTTCCCTCTAACCGAGTGGTTGCCAGCTCCCACTGGCCCTGCCTGTCGTGCGTCTCCTCTGACTCTGCTTCCTGTGCCTGCCCCCATGTTCTTCCTTGTGGAGTACGGAGGACCAGGAAGCAGATAAACCCCTCCCACTCGCTGGGAATGACTCCAGCCAGTGGGTTGCAGCAGTGAGTCTTTCGGACTTGGACACACCTGGGTTAGAGCCCCAGCCCCAGCACCGCTGCTCAGCTGCTCACTGGGGAAGTGCCAAGCTGGCTTGTATTCCAGCCTCAGTAGCCCCTTCCCACGGCTGTGCACTTGCAGAGGGTACACAACTGGGTTTTTCTGTGGCCCTACCTGCTACGTTGCTCTAGGCCCTGCAGAACTCTGCGGTGACTGCTGACCAGAGTAGATAAAGCCACACCATCTGCCTCACCCCAGTCCACAGTTCTGGCTTCGGAGCCTACCTCCTGCCCTTTGAGGCTCGTCTGCACCCACCCCTGTGCTCCTGATGTCCCTGATACACAGAGCTGGTCATGGTTTCTCAAATATGCTATGTGCGCTCAGCACTGGACTCTCCTGAGAATGCCACTGTCTTTTCCTAAAATCCCTCTGCTGCTTTCTGGTGAGCTCCTATGTGATCCAAAAGGACCAGCTTATAAATTCTTCTCTTCGATAAGCCCAGAGGTGGCCTCTCATGTTCATTCCTGTTCCTTGGAGACATTTCCAAATTAATCTTGTTCTCACCTCTGTTTATGTTCACTGGGTGCCCCCTCTACTGATTTGGGCACCCCCCCAAGAGTTGAGGACCCGTTTTGACTTTTGCCTTCCTTTGCACATTTTCTGCCCTTGGGCTTAGTCCGTTTTTGCTCACATGGAATATAAACAGAGGCTGTTTTTCAGGAATCCAACAGCTTTTGGGAAAAGCTAAGGATGTACACGGGAAGAGACACTTTGAGTTTTTCTGCTTTTTCCTCTCTCCACCTTGCTCTGAAGTAGCTGCCAAGGCACAGCCTTGAGAAGTTCAGAGGGTCAGAGAAATGTAGCCAAGTCCCCAGTTCCCTCGCTTTTTCTTGTCTGCTGGATCTGAGAGTGAGGCCCAGAGTCACTTTCCTCATATTTTTCCTTTGTTTTCCCTGGGTTGACTTCTTTAAACTCACTGCTAAAGCCCGTTGAGTTCCTGCAACCAACAGGAAACTCATGAATAACTGTTGAAAACAAAACAAAACCCAACCAAAGGCCTTTCAGTTCAGGGACCTGGCTTTATTTTTCCTTTGAGATCTTTCCCTGAACCAGCACTTATGGACCTAGTAGCAGTAAATATTCGTGCACAAACTGCCACCACTCAGGTTTGTGACTTGGGTTATGGGGTGGCCTTCCTGACTTTATTTCAGGCAAAAGTCATCTCTCTCCAGCTGTTCCTTCTTTAATTGAGTCCTTCGATGTCTATGCCATCTCTGAGGCTCTCTGGTTTGGCTCTTCTGTCCAGGCCCAGCAGTGCCCTCAGTTGGATGAGGCCAGGGTGACCCTGGCAGTGAGGCTCTCAGCCCTTACTTAGCCAGTCTGGCCACAGCAGGAGTTGGGGCTGAGTCAGTGGCTCCAGCAGAGAAGCCCCATTGGCTCAGATGGCAAGAGCCATTGAGGTTGAAGGGATACTGGGCACAGCCTCTCATGACACCCGTGGTCACCACCATGGGCTCAACCCCTACCCATGCTTTTCTGTCTGTTCAGAAAGTCCCTGTGGTGCATCCTCCTTGGGCAAACATTTGACCACCTGGGAGAGCCTGATCTCCGCCCCATCCTCTGGTGTCCAGTGCCCTCTCCTCTCTCCCTCTGGTTATTGTAAATCTGCTCAGTTGGATTGTGGGTCTGATGAGCAATGGGGTGGAGTAACCAAAGGAGTGCGGACTTCCAGAGACCATGCTTGTTTCTCCTCAGCCATCGATTACCTCCCAGAGTGACACTGCTAAAAGATTGCCCAAGGAGCTAAGGAGCTCAAGTTGGTGCAAAGAGGAGGGACCATGACAAAAGCAGGTGCCACCAGAGGTTCCAGATGGCGGGCAAGCTTCAGATGCCCAAGTTTTACAACAACCAGTGTATTCGGTAGACGAGGGGTTTCATCTCGACCACGGAGGGAGTCTTGTTGGGGTTCTCAGGGTTGGTGCTGTATGATGTGAAGTAGAAAAGTAGGTTGAAATCTTTAAGGGAAGACTTATTTGGGTTCCCAGTGTTGGTACTGTGTATGTGAAGTGGAAAAGTAGGGCTTTTCACAAAGCCTATGTGCTCCAGTGTTTTAGTTACATAGGACCTGCCAGATACCTGGCTTTTCAGTAGACTCTTCTTTGGTCCCAATCCAGGCTAGGATTTATTTGTCTTACACACTGCTCTTGGAGTGTTTTCAGATATGCAATAAGAGGGTGAATTTACTTTACTTTTGTTCATTCATTTCATCAGTTAGTATTTATTGGACATTGTGCTGGGCTCTGGGAATGTAAACTAGATGCAAAGCCTGTCCTTGGAACATGTAGTTATAGTGACACAGGCAGTTACAATATGTAGCACAGTCAGAACTGTGACAGGTTGTATTAGTTTCTTATTGCTGCTGTAACGCACTACCAAGCTTAGTGACTTATAACAACACAAGTTCGTTAAAACGCAGTTCTGTAGATCAGAGTCTTAAGTGTCCACATGATTCTGTTGTGTTTGGAGGCTCTGGGAGGAGAGTATTGCTTTTCCAGCTTCTAGAAGTCGCCTGCATTCCTTGGCTTCTGATCCCTGCCTTCTCCCAGCCTCAGAGCCAACATGGTAGCTTCTTTGCTCCTCTCTGGCTCCTGGTTTTGCCTCCCATTTTCTCTGACTCTCACCCTCCTGCCTCTTATCAGGGGTCTGGTCATTGCCTGGGGCTTACCCAGATAATCCAGGGTCCTCTCCTCACTCCATCCAACCACAGGTAAGCCCTTTTTCCTGTGTAAAGTGGTGTATTCATAGCTTCAGAGGATGAGGACATGAACATCGCTGGAGGCCACCATTCAGCCTTTGTAAGGGCCAATGGCAGTCACATGGGATTATCTGTCACAGGAGCCCTCACTGTCCCAGAGGCCCAGAGAAGGTGTCCCAGGAAGAACATTATCTAGACCAAGACCTAAGGGATGAGTAGGATTTGTCAGGGGAGAAGTCCATTGTTTGTGAACACCAGAGAAAGTTGGGTACAGAGGTTGGGCCACAAAATAGATGATGGATGCAGTGGGTGACATTGTAGCAGTTTGAAGGAAAGCTAGTAGGTATCTAGGGAGCTGGGGCAGCTTTTAATCATGGGCATCTGAGAACAGATTTGTTTTAGAAAGCCATGCAGCCAAGCCATGGTCAGTCTTGGAGTCATAGGGCTTCAATGGTTAAACAATAGTCTCTGGAGTCCCCGGAGGGAATCAAGATCAAGATCAGATAACCCTGATTCTAACCACAGTTCTGAGGGCAGAGCTCAGTAGCCAGGAAAGCTCTTTGGCAGCTGTTCTGTTTCCCCACGAGAACTGTGTGAGGGCAGACACTGGTGATGGGGGAAATGCCCTCAGAATGTTGGACCAACCTGCCCACCATCCCTCCAGGCAAAAGGAAGACCTGGAGCTTTGGCCGAGGCTGTCCATCTCAACAGCAGGGCCCTGCCTCTCTCCCACTGAGCTCTCAGGACTGAGAACCCTACCTCCTGTGACCAGAGGTGGCATGGTGGAAAGCTGCAGGGTCTGGAGGGGCACACACGCCAGGCTTTGGGAGAGGAGCAGCCACTGAAAGCTTTCTCCCATTTTCCGTATCCAGCCTTGGATCAGCTGCTGACAGAGCTGGATGACTTCCTCAGGATTCTGGACCAGGAGAACCTGAGCAGCACAGCGGTGGTGAAGAAGAGTGGCCTGGCAGAGCTCCTCCGGCTCTACACCAAGAGCAGCAGTGAGTGTGGCCCTGGGGCCTTGGGAAGATGGTAGTACCAGTCAGCTCGGGCTGCCATGACACACGGGCACAGGCAGGGTGGCTTGAACAACAGAGATTTATTGTTTTACACCTCTAGAGGGTGGAATTTGGGGATCAAGGAGCCGGTAAAGCTGGTTGCTTCTGACCCCCTCTCTCCTTGGCTTGCTAATGGTGATCTTGTGTCCTCTTGTGGTCTTTACTCCCTGTCCGTGTCCCATCTTCTCATCTTATAAGGACTTCGGTCATACTGTAGTAGCGCCTACCCCATGACCTCATTTTAGCTTAGTTATCTCTTTAAAGACCTCATGTCCAAAGACATCATATTCTGACGTAGTGGGAGCTAGGGCTTAAAGTAAATTCGGGAGAGATGCAGTTTAACCCATGACAGTGGTGGAGGGTAGAGCACTTGCTAGATGTGTCAGTTCTTGGCCCTACAAAACAAACCCAAGTGCAGGGCTGCTCTGACTTGAGGGAGCGCCTCAGAAATCCTGAATGTTCAGCACAGTAGCCCATGAGTAAGGTTGTAAAGGAAGTATTTTTAGAGTACTTCTCCTTACTGGTTCAAAGTAGAGAAGGGGTGATGAGCTATTATAATAACTGAGGCTTAATTGAGCACTTTCCACATGCACTCATTTGAACCTCTCCTTAAGATGCCCCCACAGGGTCAATGTGACTGTTACAGATGAGGAAACAGAGTCTGGAGAGTTTAAGTGACTTGCCCAGTATTATATAGCCCAAAGGAAAAAGAGGGAAGCATACCTTTATGACTGTAAATCACAGAACTCTGAGTTCATAATCTTTCCACATTTTTATTGTAGTAGCAGTTCCATACAAAAAGGTATACAAGTCTTAAGCATACAATTCATTGAGTTTTGATAATTGTATGCCTGTGTACCCACATCCAAAACAAGACGTAGACCATTTCTGTCATCCAGAGAGTTCTGTCTCTAACCCCATCCCAGTTAACTCCCTTCCCACCCTGACGCCAGGGCAACAACTGCTCTGATGTCTCTCCCCCTGGAGCAGCTACCTGTGCCGGAGCTTTGTATAAATGGAATCATATGGTATGTGCTTCACGTCTGGCCTCCTTCGTTTAAGAGATCCATCCATGTTCATGGATGTGTCAGTAGTTTGTTCCTTTTATCGCTGGGGAGTGGCCCATGCTGGGAATACACCACAATCTTTTTTTTTCTTTCACTTGTGATAAACATTTGGATTGTTTACAGATTGGAGCTATAATGAATAAGGCTGCTATGGACATTCTTGTACAATCTTGTACAATCTTCTTATGTTTTATTTCTAGCAAAAAAATTTTTAAGCAAAACCCTATGAAGACCTAGCAGATGAGTTGAATTTTACATTAAGGGTTTGAAAATTAGAAGTGCTGTTTGGGGACAATAAGGGACTCTTGGAGGGCGTTGAATCCATCTGGCTCTCACCAGGTGCACCCTGAGTTGTGCCAGGGATGGACAGTCTCCACCTGCCCAGCCATCGCAGCCCGGAAATGCTCCTTGCATCTAGCCTGAATCTTCCAACCTGCATTTCAAGGCCCCTTTCCGCTTCTTCTCCCCTCCCCAGTGGAACTTGTTTCGATTCCCTGAAAGACAGCTCCAGTAAAGCTGAAAGCTGTCGCTATATGCCCTGCAGCCTTCCCTTCTGGAGGAATAATCCCGGCTCCCCACTCTGTCATCAGGCTGGTCTCCTGGCGCCCTTCCTCACCTTTGCCCAGTTCCCAGGCTCCTCCTGGCTTTGTAGAGTCTGTCTGCCAGGCAGCACATCAAAGAAGCACTCGGTGGGAATGCAAGAGGGGAAATCCACACTACAAAGCAGGGCGTTAGAGGGGGATGATTCATTCCATGGAAGGATTCATCAGTGGAGTCCTTTAAAAAGCACGCTCCCCAGACCTTTTAAAATGTGCTTTGACTGGAGAACATTCAATTATAAAGACTGCCTCTGTTGGCAATTGGAAAACACCTCTTTGTGATCCATCTGACCCATGATTCTTGGAACAGACTGCTCTGTTCCTCCCTTACGAGGTCCCTCTTTGGTTTAACATGTGGCTAAGCCTCTGCAATGGAGACCTTTGTTCCACCCTGGTCCACCCTTACAAGTCAGGCCTTCCCAGGCCTGCAGCTTGTTGATATTGAGAGGCTCCTGAGAACCTGAGAGTGGGTACCAGCCCCAGAGTGTCCCGGATTGCTGATAAAAGTGTTCGGGTGTGCCAAGCCTGTGGCTACTTGTATTCTCAGGGGTGATGCCCCTCATTCATACCGCTGTATGACGGAGATTTTCCCTTCAGTCCCTCTTAGACTGTGGAGAAGGTAGGCCCAAAGCTAACCTTGACTGTGTACTTGCCATGTTCCAGCACGGCACTTAATGCATTCACTGATGTGAATTACCTCATTTAGTCTTCATCCCAGATCTGTGAGGCAGTTGCTGTTATCCCCTTTTTACCAATGAAGGAACCAGGGCTTGGAAAGCTACTTGCCCAGAGGCACACGGCCATGAGTGGCCAAGCTGGGGCAGGTTGGATCTAAGGAGTGTACTGCCCTGACCTCCCTAGGCTTTGCTGCATTAGATTAATTGTTGTGCTGCCCAAGCAGATCCTAAGCACCCTTACCCGCTCTGAAAGTAAAGCATCCATCTTCCTATTAGCCTCCCAGGCCCACTTCCTTTTGTATCTACCAAAAACTTAGCTTATCTTTGTCCCAGGACTTGTAGGCAGAGGCAGGCTGGACTGGGCTGGGCAGTCATTTACATATGTGGCTCGGAAGGTGTGTGTGTGAACATGCATTTATACTTTCCAATGGAATCAATCATCTGTTTGTGTTTTCTGAGCTTTTGTCTTTATAGCTTAACGTGGATTTTCTACCCTCTCTACTTTTGATGTGGGTGGTGACAAGACACAGATTGAGGGCTGTTTGTCAGGAACATGGCTGTCTGTGGTGTGTTCACGGCTTTGCCAGCAAGAGCCACATCCTCCACCCGCCTTGCTCAGAGGTTCGACACCTTTCAGTGGCTGCCCCTCTGGTGAGAAGCACTTCAAATGCTCTGTCCATCCAATGCTAGCAAAGAGGCTCACGTCCCTCCTCCTTTCCCCAGTTCTGTGAGAAGAACCACCCCCTGCAGACGAGGGCAGATTCCCCAGGAATTACACACTTTCTCCCAGCACTGCAAGTTCATCTTTCCAGCACCTGCTGTGGCCACTGTCATCTCATATCCATTGTGGAATTATCGAATTTCGCTATTGGGTTCATTTCTCCCCACCAGACTGCTGGGTTCATGAAGATAGAGACAGTGTCTTTGTTGTTCTCCGTGCATGTCTGAGAATGAGTGAATAACAGAAGCTCTCCCCAGCTGGGACTGCTCTGCAGCCTTGCCTTCCAGGGCCAAGTTCACCATGCTTTCCCCGCAATTGCAGAAGGTCCCGAGACCCTGTTGTAACCAACTCGGATAGTCCTTACTGAGTTTTTCTTTTATTTTTTCCTTCTTTTTTTTTTGAGTGATGCTGGGGATGAAACCTGGGGCCTCTTGCATACTAGACAAGACTCTATCACAGAGCTACACCCGCAGGCTTGTTACTTCTGGATTAGCAACCATGTGTGATTCAAAACCACATCTACTGGAAGGGAAGCAAGACTAGTGCAAGTTGGAGCCCAGCCTGGGCAACTTAGCAGTACCTTGTCTCAAAATAAAATGCAAGAGAGAAAGAGGAGAGGAGAAGGGGGAGGGCTCTAGATGTAGCTCAGTGTGAAGACCCTGGGTTCAATCCCCAGTACCTCAAAAACCAACCACCTAACCACATTCACCACAGGCTTCCAGATCCCAAGGCAGGGACATGCAGCCTGCTGATGTAGTCATCGTGACATTTCTCTACTTTACCAATCACCACCTTGAGAAGAAAGCACCTGGATGGAATCTAACAAAATAGTAACAATATCTTGATTTTAATTTTTTTTTCTGGATAGGAACAGAAAAAGAAATGAACAAAAACTGACCACTGAGCAACATTTATGTACCAGGCATCTCCAGTTCCTTTTCTGATCCTTGTCAGTCATCCTAATTATTTTTGAGTAGTTGTGGTTTCTGCTTTACAGTATTTGTACACTTGGAATTGCTGCACACACTCATTTCCACATGTTAGCAGTTGACATATTTTTCTTTTTTATTCTGTACCATGATCTTTTAATTTAACTCTGAAGTCTTGGATACCTTTGCGAACAGTGAACGTGAAGGTCTTTTGTTATTTTTCGCAGTTGGGCAGTGTCCACTCATGACTGAGCCCTAATATTCACTTTTTTTTTTTGTACCAGGGATCGAACTCAGGACCTTGCGCTTGCGAGGCAGACAGTAGCATCACTGAGCTAAATCCCCAGTCCCTCATTCACTATTCCCCACTTGGTAGGCATCTAAGTTGTATGCTTACCTCAAAACAAAAGAAAACTCACACAGCATTGCAGTAAACATCCTCTAATAAAATGGTGTTTATGTGCTAAAGTTTAGGATAAAGTTCTGGCTGTGGACATATGAAAGAATATGAACACATAAAATTTACTCTCCAAGATCACTTTCCAAATCATTGTGCCAATTTATACATGCTCCAGGAGCTTATTGCTGTCAGTTGTTGTTTTAGTGCTAGGGATTGATCCTAGGGCCTTGAGCATGCAAAGCACATACTCTACCACTGGACAGAAACCCAAACACTTGTCCCTCTTTGGAGACTTTGCCACTCATGTCAGAATTATTCCCTGAGGCAGGTTATATACTTTGTTTAAGCAATAGGATTACTTTGAGCCTGATACCCATGAAACACTGGGAGGGAGAAAATTACCGATGGGGTGAAAATCATGTAACTGTGGCATTCCAGATGCCAGGTAGTTTTGTCACTGCCATGCGGTCACATGAGACGTTCCTGGCTGATACTTCCAAATGTACCTGTGAGAACAGTGGAGGACCCTGGGTGTGGGGGCTCGGGGCCTTTAGTGCCAAATACCCGGGAGGCTCACGCAAGAGTATGACAGTATTTAGGCTAGTGTGGGCCACATAATAAAACCATGACTGAAGATAAACTCTAGTAGAAAGGGCTGCAAATATCGCTTAGCACTCCCTGGGTTCAACAGCCAGCCCCCAGCAACAAGGAAACAACAGAACTGAAGAGCTGAGGGTTAGGAACAAGGCCCAGAAGTAGAAATCTGTAAGATGGTAGCTGTGCCTATGCAGACAGGAATACCCTTCTTTGTTCCACCCTGATGATGATGAGCTTAAATGGAGAGATTGTGAGCCCAGGTCACTAGTGCCCCGGCTCCTCCAAACATCACTGGGCAGCCCCCAGCCCACCCCATTTAATTTTTAGAGGTGACACGCCATTCTCTATGTTGATGTGGCCCAATTTATCATTTTCCTGTTGTTGAGCCTTTAAACTATTTGCCATTTTTAATCTTTATTAAATCTCATTTAAATCTCTAATCTGTCATTTTAAACCTTTATTTGCTATAAGCTTAACGTACTTTTTCAAATTCCCTAATGTTTGAGTTTTATACTTTTGAAAACGTGGGAGGTAGGTAGAAACAAGAGTGTTTTCCAACAGAAGCACAGGGTTTAGATGTTTTACACTCAATTATGCTGTTAAGGGCAGAACGTGGATGAGACCCCCGTCTCCTGCCTCTTCCTGCTGAGCACTGGTCCCCGGGGGCTGAGCTCTGGAAAAGCTGGAAGCCCCCTCTCTGAGTCTCAGGTGGTAGAAGAGGATGTGCTATGGTCAACTCCATTGCATCTCAGTTTCCTTCCAGAACTGCTGCAGTCCTTCATACGGGTGACCCTGCCCACTGCCCTGACGGGGCCGGGCACTGAGGTGATGATCCGAAGGGCTGATGGCTGAGGACCCATCTGCTTCCTCCAGATCCTCGTGGTTCTCAGGCCTCTGTTTTGCAGGCCTTTGGCTGGAATTGGGGCAGTCTGTGGCCGTGGAACAGACTGAGCTGAACTGCTTCCTTCCACAGGGGTTGGAATTGAGTCCTTCAGCTCAGGAACGCTCTACAGCCACTGGGATTTATCAGTCACAGTTTTCTAGGAAATGTAAATGAAAGGCCCTGTCTTAGTTTCTTTTCTCCTTGCTGCGACAGAATGGCCAACACCTACAAATTAAGGGAGGAGAGGTTTATTTAGCTCACAGTTTGTAGAGGTTTTAGTCCGTAATCGCTGGCTCCAAGGCAGGGTGGCTTGGCAGAGGAGAAACAGTTCATGGCAGGCATAAGACAGAAAAAGCAAACAAGGGACCTTAGCAGCTTCTGCCTCTTCTATACTCTATCTAGGCTACCAGGATTAGGGCGGTGCCAAACCTATCAGTGACTGATTTAGTAATCACACACCTTCACTCTCAGCAGCACACACTCTAGATTCATCCACCTCTGAAAAAGCCCCACCTATGACCACATGAGGCTTTGGCAGGCCATCTAGACACAAACCATAACAGGCTGCAAAAGAACTTCGAGGAAAAAGGCTGGGACAGGCTCCTGGGCAGCCTCTGGGAAATGGTGCCTGTGGGTCAGGAACCAAGCGTATGGCAGGAAGTTTGCTATTCTCTGCCCACTGCAAAGTTGGAAAGGTGACCCTATATGCGTACAAGTGATTTTTAAAGGAGGGGAAGGGTTGTGCCACTGCAGGATGCAATCATTTTGTTGCACAGGGAGAGTCTTCTTTCTTTCTTTCTTTGTGCAGGTCTGCAGTGCATAATAATTACATTCTGTGTGGGGAGTAGCATATGTACACAATACATCCTAGTTCTTTTCTTCCTCTCCTTTTTCCTTCTCCCTTCATCTCTTGACCCCCTTCCCTTTTGCAGAAAACCTATCTATTTCTTTTTATCTTTTATTTTCCCCTTGATTTATACTTTAGGTTTCTCATATAAGAGAAACCATGCAATATTTAGGCTTGTGTGTCTGATTTATTTCGCTTAACATTATGGTTCCAAGGTTCATCCATTTTCCTACAAATGACTCATTTATCCTTATTTAGGGCAGAGTAGTACTCTTTTAGGTAGAAATGCCACATTTTCTTTACCCATTCTTTTGTTGATGGACATATAGGCTGCTTCCAAGATTTAGTTAGCTATTATGAGTTGTGCTTCTATAAATACGGGTCTACGTGCATCACTGTAAAATGACGTCTTTAACTCTTTCAGGAAGATACCTAGAAAGGGAACATCTGGGTCAAATTGAATTTCTGATTTTAGTTTTTTGAGTAATCTCTATGCTGTATCCCATATTGCTTGTACTAGTTAATATTGTTACAACAATGTAGAAGATTTCCTTTTTCCCCTAGCTTTGCCAGCATTTGTTATTATTTAATTTCTTGATGATGGCCATTCTTTTTGGAGTAAGACAAAAAATCTCAGTGTTGTTTCAATTTGCATTTCTCTAATGGCCAGAGATGCTGAACATTTTTTCATATATTTATTGTCCATTTGTACTTCTAAGAAGTGTCTGTTCATTTCAGTTGCCCATTTTTTTGACTGAGTCTTTTATTTTGGGGAGGGGATCTAATTTCTTTTTAGTTCTTTCTACATTCTAAATATTAGTCCCCTGTCTGAGGAATAGGTGGCAAAATTTTTTTCCCATTTTGTAGGTTGTCTCTTCAATCTGTTAGGTGTTTCTTTTGCTGTGCAGAAAATTTTAATTTGATATCCCACTTGTTGATTGTTGTTACTATTTCTTGTGCATTTGGGGCTTTGTTCAGAAAGTCCTTGCCTGCTCCTATGTCTTCAAGAGTTATCAATTCTGTCTTCCAGCAGATTAAATGTTTATGTTTTAACATTTAGACCTTTGATCCATTTTGATTTTCGTTTCATACATGGTGAAAGATATGAGTCTAGATCCAATCCTCTGCATGTGGATATCCAATTTTCCCTGCACTGTTGGTTAGAAAAGCTCTTTCCTCCAATGTATGGTTTTGGCCTTTTTGTCAAAGATCAGATAGCTGAATGTGCTTGGAGTTGCTTCTACATTCTCTGTTCTGTTCCCTTGATCTGCACCTGTGTATGTGCCAGTACCATGCTGTTTTTATCACCGTGGCCTTGTAGTATAACTTGAAGTCCAGGATTGTGGTGCCCCCTCACCCCTTTTTACTCCTACCTCATCTGATTTGCCTGTTCAGCTCCCCCTTCCCCCACCGTCCTGGGGGCCTGGGAGTTAAACTTCTCAGACATCACTCTGATTACTCCCTTCAGGTGATTCAGGCTACAGTGAGAATGACAGATAAAAAATGTAGCCTGGATGAAATGCTGGGAAGGTCAGAGACATCTCTATTTGATGGAACATGTGGCAGACCTTTGAAGTATGGGTACATTTCAACATATAATATTTATTCCTAATGCCATCTTTCTACTCCCTGCCCTTCCCTCTCTCCTCCCATCCTCCTGGGCTAGAAGATTAGCAGCTGGAACTTGTCCTTTCTTGAGTGGAAATCTGTCAGCTATCTGTGATGGATCAACTCCGAATGCTGAGTGTTTTTATTGAATCCAAACAGATGAAAATGTCTCAAGGGGTCGCTGTTTCTCCCTGGAGGCCCTGAGCCTTCACAAAGTCCTGTGAGCCCCGTGTCTTCTGTCTTCTGCAGGTTCTGATGAGGAGTACATTTACATGAACAAAGTCACAATCAACAAGCAACAGAACACCGAGTGTCAGGACAGAGGTATGGGGCCGAGGTGGGTGCTGGGAGGACTGGCTTCTAGGAGGGGAAGGCAGAAGGCTGGCCTCCATCCTCCCGCCTTTCCTCCCAGCCAGCATACAGACAGGCCTGGAGGAGTTATTTTTGGAATACGCATTTTGGTTGGTGGTATTTTGGGTTGATGTATTTTTGGATGTTTTAACAGGCTGCCACCTCCTTGCCCATTGCATGAGAAATCTGTCCCTAAAATCTCTTGGCTTTTCCCAGCATTCTCCCAAGAACAGGAAGTCATAATTCAGATGTTCTAGGAAAGCAGCTGTGTGTGGTGCTGGTCCCACGGCCCCGCTTCGTGTCTTTTGATAGATGTCTGTTTGGGGAGGAGGGAGGAGAAATGGTGGCGTCAGCAATCGCCTTGACATTCCGAAATGATGCTCTCGGGCACGACATCTTGTCTTTTCTACTGAAGGACAATGGTGTCTTCCCTGGCTCCTCACTCTTTGCTCACTGATTTGCTCTTCAGTTTTCCGGAGTGGGTCTGGTAGAACCCAGGGGACCCAGCAGTTTGCAGAGCTCCCCAGCGGCAGAGGAAGGGGCATAAGCAGCTCATCTCCCAGCTCGCAAGCCTGACTCAAATGGAAAGTCTTAGGGAGAGGCAGGAACACGGCCCCTAAACACTCAGTCCCAGAGAGGTCTTGGCTTTGTGGCGTCGGCCGCGTTAGCCCTAAGGAAGCCCTGCTGAGCTATCTGTCCCGGACCTGGCCTGGCCGGCTACAACACCCAGGGTGAGAAGAGAGCCTGTGGTGCCTTTCCAGGCAAGAGGGCTGACGGGCTGACTTCCTCGGTGCACCTTCCTTACCTCTTCTACCACCTGCGCCCCTCTCCACTTCCTGCTGCCCAGCCCGGCGGCGGCCACTCTGCCCAGGGTCATTTGCCCTCTCGGTAAACTGTGGGAGGAAAAAGCCATAATCACAGGGTCAGTGCCAAGAGTGCTCAATGTAGTGACTGCCAGGCAGTGGCTCTGCTCACTGGAGCTCTGTGGCTGGGCTGCTTTTGACCTGGGCTGGGTAGGGGAGCCTGCCAGAAACCCAAGCTGGTTCCCTCTGAGGAATCTGCCTGTGACTGGGCATGCTGTGCCCTATTCTTGGAGGAAGAACAGCCTGCCTGGGTAATTAACACCTGCTCAAATAGAACTCACAGGAGAGGGGACAGGATGAGAGACCAGACATTCCTAGGTAATGAGACCGTGCTGTGAGGCTCAGTACCCCTCCTGGAAGCCTTCTCTTCCTGCTGCCCACAGTGTCCGAGGAGCAGGGTCCACTGACCAATGGGGAGCCCGTTCAGCCCTCCTCGGCCCCTCAGAAGAGTCTTCCAGACCTTCCACCGCCCAAGATGGTAAGTGTCCATCCAGGACCCCAGTTTCCCTCGGAACTCCCACTGTCCTCACAGACAGTTTTCTGCCCAGCCTCTGGCACTATCCGAGCACCCACTGTGGGCAGGGCATGGGCCAGGGCACTGAGGGAGACAAAGGAAACCTGCACAAGCCACTTGTCATTTGCTGGGGGGCACCTCCCCCCATGAAAGGTGATGAGAACAAGGTTTTATCAAATGCCTGTGCTGGACATCATCATGAGTACGGAGAACCATACAGGCGTGGACTCAGATCCCAGCTGAGCCAGGGACTAGCTCTGTGACCCCAAGAAAGTTATTTAGGGTCTCTAGCCCTTTGTGTCCTGGAGTTAAAGTGGAAAGGATGTCGGTGTCTGTCTCATCAGTTGGTCGCGTTCTGCAGGCCACATCGCACTGTGTGTGGCGCGCTGTGCCCGTAGTGTTCAGTGAGGTAAGTGGCGGTTTCATGTGTCACAGGCAACGCCTCGCAGCCTTGACATGGCAGCGTCAGGATTAGGACCCAGGTTCTTCCTCGAGAGAAGGTATACAGGGCCACAGCAGGGAAGGCTTTATGTAGGCGTCAGGAGGCCTTGAGGGTAATGCCAGCAGGACGCCGACTCTGGTCCCTGTGCTCCCGCCACGTGACCTGTCCCCTGATCTGTGGGCTCGTGCTCACTGAGTGGGGTCCCAATCCCAGGATGGCTCTGGACCAGCCCCTTCTCTGCTCTCTCCTGCGGGCAGCAGGGATACCAGTCCTCAGACTGGGGTGTGAGTCACCATGTAGGTTGGGGACAGTCCTGGAGAGCCTGCTGCGGTTCCCCCTTGCATAGGCTGGGTGCTAGCGGGGCTCTGTCTTGGGCTGGGTGAGACTTGCTGGACTGATCCTTAGTCCCTAGGAATCCCCATGATGCTGATGCTGAAGCCCGGGCCCTACCCCCACCCAGCTTTGTCAGCATTTCTCACATGAAAAAACAAGCTCAGCGAGTGAGAACCACTGGCCGAGGAGGCCCCGTAGCTGGATGGCTCCGAGGAGAGCTGGAAAGGAGGTGTGCCGCTGGCTCTGCAGCAGGGCAGGGTGGGGCTGTGCTTGCCCTTTGCCCCTTGCTCTTGCCCCAGGTGCTTTGAAGGCCTCCCTTCTGCTCTCCCATGGAGGTGCTTATGGCTTTCAGCAGCTGAGTGGAGCTGTGGTTCTCTGAGAGGAGGTTTTCTGGTGTGTCTCGGACATGGCTCCCTGAGTGATGGGGGTGGAAAGGTGGCGGCTCCCAGCAAGAGCTAGAACTTTCCTCTCTGGAGTCTAGCACCTGAGCTGACCCAGAGGCCTTCAGCGTTGGCAGTGGAAGTGCCCCATCTGCCACAGCAGGGGGCTGCTGCTTCTAGGTCAACAAATGATGGAGGGCATTCCACCCTGGGTCTCCAGGGCACCGAGTGCTGAGCATCCTAGAATTCTGTTTCACAAGCACTGTGAACCGAGAGGCCAGGGCCTGGGACTGGGTACCCTAACCTGATTGGACTGTGGCAAGTCCAGGAGCCCCTGGGATCCTGGTGCAGGCTTTCTGTCCCCCGCAGCAACTGCAGGAAGAGCATCTGAGTGGAGCGAGGGGTGGCGAACAGACAAGGAGGCAGGAGCCTCCCCTCTGGGGAGCTTTCCGGGGCTCTGGGACGGGGGGCTGCTCGTGACCACATCTGAGAGAAACCTGGTGCTGGAGTTGAGGAAAATGTCAACACCCAGGAATAGCATGGTCCTGGGGGCCCTTTCTGAGGCGTGGTCATTGCCGAGTGGACCGAGTCCAGGCCCGGGGAGACTTCCAGCCACGCCAGCTGACTGTGCAGGGCAGCCAGCCCCCTCCCCGCTGTGGACTTGCTCTGCTAGAAGGACGGGGTGTGACCCGCAGCTCCCTCATTTGGTCCCTCCTACTTCCTAGCCCTCCTAGTTTGGAACCCCCCAGGGGTGCCCTGTCTGTCCCCACACAGGTGCACGGTGCGCCTTTGCTCCCTTGGGCCTCTCTGGGTGATTCTCCACTGAATGGCCGTAACTCAGTCTGAGGTCCCTGGAGGAGTGGTGTCGGGTGAGGCCGGGAAGAGGAGGAAATCCAGGGCTGAAGCAGCAGCCTCCCAGGGAGGGCCTGTGTCAGCTCCGCCCCAAAGCCTGAGCCTGGAGTGACCCTGTGGGCTCCCTTCTTCCTCAGGCAGAAAAAGCCTCTCCCTTCCTCTCTGACCCTAGAGCATCAGGCTGTGATGGGGCCTTGTTCACTGAAGTCTGGGCTCCACGCCACTGCCACCCACTGGTAGCTACAGCAGGAGCTGGATGTCTGCCTGGGGTCTTCATTGCCACCATCTGGGCCAGGACTGTGGCCTCTGTCCTAGGGTCAGCGTACTTGTTGGCCACAAGCCCCAATTCTCTCCATGGTGGCTTGGGTCTTCATTGCAACCCATGGCCTCAGTGGACAGCCTGCCCAGCGATAAAAGGGCAGCCACGGGTCTGGAAAAACCTCACAAGTGTGGGCAGTGACTCAGGCAGCTGTGGCCTTTCCAGGGCGCTGTCTTCCCAGCCAGGTGCTGCGGTCACTGCAGGAGAAACAGATGTTTGCTGGCCCCTCCTCTGGCTATTGGCGAGCACAGCCGTCTCCACCCACGTCCCTTTGGAGGCCTGAGCACGCACGAGCACTGGTTTCCACTGAGCTGCCTCTTTGGGGAAGCAGCTGGCCCCTAACAGGGCACTGCCATGGTCAGTGTGGATGCCTGGCCCACCCCCTCCCCTACCGGGAACCTTGCTCAGGGGCCACACCCTGGGGCAGGTGCTTAGAGCTGCGAGGGAGCCTGCGTCACCTGGGCTACCTCTCTTTACCTCTGCTGTCTTGGCTTGGCAAATGGCCCACTGGCTAAATCCCACCTGCTGCCTGCTTCTGCCAACGAGGTTTTACTGGAGCACAGTGTGCTGCTTTAGCGTGCATTGCCTGTGGCTGTGCTGCAACTGTAGAGCTGAACAGCTGAGATAAGAGGCCTCCCGTAGCCTACAAATTTGTAAAATCTACTTGGCCCTTTACAAGAAAGAGATTGTGGCTCTCTGGTAAATCCTGCTGAGCAGGGCAATTTACTCACTTCCTCTGGATAGTCAGAGCTGTTTCAGGTACTGAAGTCAAATCCCTTTTGCGGCTTCATTTAGTATTCACACTCTTCCTCAACACAAGGATGCTGGTACTTAAAATAAGAGCCCTTTCTCCTTAGCCCTGGGAGATTAGGATCTCTTTTCATTGATCCCTGTTAGTAAGAAGATCATGGTATCTGTAATTATGAGGTTCTCTTCTGAATTGTTACGCGATTTCACATTTTGCTTGACCTTAGTGCTTATGTCCCAGCAGCCTGGAGAGCTAGCACCGTTCCCTTTGGCAGAGCTTGGTATGTATAGCCAGACCAGGCCCATACTCTCCTCTGTATCCTTCTAGAATACAGTGGTACCTTGTTACTCATCCTTAATTGGTTCTGAGAGGTGCAGCCAGTCCCGGATTGTCTTGGCTGGAAAGGGTAGCTCACAAGTTCTAGCTTGTGCATTGAACACTAAACAAATGGTGAGTAAGGGCTGGGGATTTATCTCAGTGGTTTCGCCACTTGCTGCGCAAGCGCAAGGACCCGAGTTCAATCTCCGGTACAAAAAAGAAAAAAAAATATTCAAATGGTGAGTACCAGGGCAAAACTTTCACATGGAATACCAAGTGAGACAAATTTCAAAGCAGTCCAGTACCAGAGTATCACAGTCAAGTACCAAGGTATAATACTACTAGTTTCTCTTATTCATTGAAAAGAAACTTTTGTCCTTTTGTTTTTAATTTGTAAGAGTCTTTCTTGTCCATGACTTGTACTCTGAGTAACATATTGGCTATTCTTTTAAGATCATGATACACAGTGTATTAATTGTTATACTCTAATAATTATTGTGTTATGAAATTGTGTTTTATTTTTTCATAGAAAAAGAGTAATTTTTTGGTACCGGGGATTGAACTCTGGTCCTTGCGCTTGCGTAGCAGGCGGCAAAACCACTGAGCTAAATCCCCGGCCCCTGAAAAAGAGTAATTTTGTATGTTCTTTATTAATATCTACTTGTATTACATTAAAATAAATAAAATTCAAGATCATGAATTCATATAGCACAATTAAATTTTTCCTCTGCTACTTGAACAAACAACATTCTATTATTTTAACATTCTATAATTTCTGTTGTTTCAATAACAAAATAATAAAGACTTATTTTTTTAAAAGTCCTCTAACATACACATGTACACAAAACATTTTTGCCTTTGGTATTTGTATATTAGGTTGATAAAAACTGGTATTTATTGAGTATTTAATGTTGCTGAACAGAGATTAATCCTTACAACAGTACCATGTGACAGATATTTCTACTGCACTTTACATGGAGGCCCAGAGAAGTTTCATTAGTTGGTCAGAGTCACACAGCTAGGACATGTCAGTGCCAGGATTTGGGCTGCACTTGGAGATGGGATTCTTCACCTCTGTCCTATACCATCTCTCAACACTGATCCATACGCAGTAGGTTTGTCAGAGAGAGGCTCTTGGGACACTTTTGTGGAATCTTGCCTACTGCTCTACCTGAGACGGAATGGGCCCCAGTGATGGGCTCTTTGGTACAGTGACCTACAGAAGCTACTATGGAGGCAGAGGGGCTCCTTCCTGCTTTGTCCTCTTCTAACTGTGGGAATCCTGACCCAGAGCAGACCTTGGGTGTGCAGGGCTTCTCTCCAGAGTGAGGAAAGGGTCTCAGCTCTACCTTCTGGGAATGGGGATCCTTGAAGGCTGGGGCTGGAGGCCCAGCTAGGTAGGGATGCATGAGCTGCCCCGGGGCCCATCTAGGGAAGACCTTGCCACTGCTGAGAGGAGAGGACACTTCCCCTCTGCCCCAGGTAGAACCCCGCCCATCTCACAGGCAGACCCTTTTCAAGCTGCTGGCTCTCCAGGACAAGGGATGGCTGGGAGGGCAGAGACTTGTCACCAGGTTAAGGCAGTGAGCAAAAAGTCATTTCCTAGTAGCTCTGGATTTCGTACCCACTGTGTGTGAGGCTCTGGCCCTCAGGAAGGAGCTGGCCTGAGGTATCTTCCTCAGCAGCCATCTGCCATCAAGTACAGTACCTGATCAGCTTAGGAAATGACCAGATGACTATTCCTTCTTACAGGGATGATGTTGGGGTGAGGCCAGCTCCTGCAGGAAGGTGTCAGGTGCTGGACCCAGGTTGTAGATGGCTTTGGCTGACCCTCTTCATGTAGCCTATCTCTGTGAGCAGGACACTAGTCCAATGATTTGGCTTCTGTCGTGACAACTGCCCTCCATGCCCAACCTGTGGACTCCTGGGTTTTATACGGCCCCTGACAACAGCAGTTGTTGCCTTGTACAGAGACAGACCCTGTGGAAACTGCCATGTGTGTCTCACAGAATCCTCAAAACAGCCCTGATATGATTCCTCTTCTACAGAGAAGGGAAGCAAGGTGTGAGAGGCTATCCTGTATCTGAGTCTGGGTTCCTTGTATTCCATGCTCCCCTCCTCACCTGCTTAAAGTCCAGTTGGGCATTCGTTTCTTCTGGACTTCCTCCTCCTTCCACCTGAAGAGCTAACTCCAGGTTGCTTCCAGTGTACCATATCTAAAGATGTTTGTTTTATTTGTTCATGCCACAGATTCCAGAACGGAAACAGCTCAGTGTCTCAAGGATTGAGTCTTCGGAGGGTTACTATGAAGAGGCTGAGCCATATGATACGTCTGTCAATGGTACAACCCAGCAGCTGGGGCCTGGAGGGGATCTGACTGCTTTAACCCAGAGGCTGGCAGAAACTCATTTGGTGGTTCTTGGCCAGTGCCCTCAGCCTGTAGAAGCTGGGTCAGAAGTTTGTGTTCTGTCACTGTAATGAATGTAGTAGGATAGTAACTTAGGAGGAGAAAAAGCATTGTTTTGGGGCTTCCAGTGGGCCTGCTGGATTGCAGATGGCAGAGTGGGTAGCTCACCTCATGGCCAAGAAGCCAAGAACAGAATGGAAGAGGAAGGGACCCATAATCCTCCTCGAAGACACCCCCCCCAAGACCTAAGAACCTCCCACAGAGCCCTTCCTCCTAGCAGTCCACAGCACACCCAGTGACAGCACACTGGGCCTGTGGTGCATGTGGAGTCACCATCCAAACTGTAGCACCCACTTCTCCTGACTTTCTCCCCTCTGTAAGTGAAAAGGCATTGAAAGGATAAAGCAGCATGCAGGACTCCCAGGGACTGGAATGAACTTGGACAATGGGGGGTGTTGCTGGTTCTGTAAACAACAGGACCCAGATGAGATGGAACTGGGAGCCACATCAGAGATTTCTCTTCCTTTACACCTTACCCACCATCTCCATTCTGGGAACTGTGTGGGTGGCAAGGCCCTGTTTGGATTGAGGATATTCTAAGAGGCTGGTGTTATGGGCAGATGTCTCTTAGCTTCTACCACAAAGCATGTGATGTGTTGGGTGTCACCAGCCCAGCTTGATTTTCAGACCAAAACAGAGGGGTGTGGTGCTGCTGTCTGGGCGAATCTTGAAGGTAGAATCACTGACTCACCCTGCTGAGTACCTCTGCATCATAAGGCTGTCTCTCAGGTGTGACCTGGCCAGCCAGGACCTGCCTCCAAGAGGCACCCAGGGGCCAATCTGTGGGACAGACACTTCGTCTCAACCCAAACAAGTGGTCAGACCCGGCATCTCTGTGTTTGCCTCTCACCTATGGGTGCCTTTTGGCTGTGGCCAGGATTAGGGGTTACCACAGGGCAGCTTGGACACACCATGTGGACTAGGCCAGGGACTGGGTCAGCTGGAAATCCAGCTATGGGAATCCATAGTAGTAGGTGGGAAGATTACCTGTCCCTCCTTCTGGGTCAACATGGGGAGAAGTGGCCGCATGTATTACAGAGAAGCTCTTCCCCTGCACGACAAGCTGGCCCGTCCTCACTTCCGGCCTGAGCAGTGTGATGTGCAGGTTCCAGCAGGAGAAAGGAGTATTGGGCTCCAGCTCCTGCTCTATCTGAATGATCACAAGTGATTTTGCTGACTTCCTGCAAAAGGCCAGCTGCCGAACCCTTGTCCTGGTTTATGGGCAGTGTCCCCACACTGCTGCACTGGGTCAGAGTCCTCTCTCTGAGTGCTTAGTGAGTGCTGGAGAGGAGGGGCTCTGCTGCTTCTCAGACACTGGGCCGTCGTTCCTGATGTCCGTGCTAGGGGTGCCAGCTGTTGGAACAGGTAACTCCCCAGAGTCAGTTTACAGTGATGATAAAAACCCACTTCTCACTCAGCAGCTCCATGTGGTATCTCGGGTTCTGTGTAGTTTAAGTACCAGGCTCCTTCCGTGTTTAGCTCTACCACCTTTGAGAGCCACAGAATCCTCTGATTAGAGAGCACAGAAGCCCTCTCTGCTTCTTAAAAGCACCAGCTGGAAGTAAAGACACACTGCTCTGCCCACATTCCACTAGTGACAGGTCACATTGTCACCTCTGGATATCAAACGGCCTGGGAAAGGATATCCATAGTTGGGCTGTGGCCTCTCCTCACAACTCGAACCTCTGTGCGGCCAGCACTGACCTCTGGGGGATGGGCAGCCATGTTTCCCCATCTGAGCCTCTGCACATGGATGTGCCCCTGTCTTCACCTTTCCCTCTCTTCTTGCCTTTGTGCTTCTGGATACCATACAGGTCACTCTGGCGGATTGCTCCCTGCTGGTGTCCCTAGTTGGGTGCAGGTGCCCGAAGGAGTCATTTATGCCACGATCACCTTGGGTACTGCTTGTCCCCAGACCTGGGACGCCAGTGATTCCATGTCTGCTGCCTGGCTCACAGAGATGGGCATGTCCCAGCAGTGGCCATGACCTTCCTCATGCATGCTTCCTGCATGTGTGCACATGTGCCATCCTGTCCAAGAGTGACTGTCTCCCTCCTTCAGACGCCTGCCTGTGGCATCAGGAAACCAGAGTATGCATGGTTGTTCTGCTTTGGTTGCTGAGCACTTTCCTCAAGACACAGTGGGATTCGGTCCTGCTAGAACTATCCGAATGCCTGTCTTTCATTCCTGCTCACCCTGCATCCCCTGCAAGCCAAGAATCTGTTTTAGGAAAATTCCACATTGTGGTATGCTGTGATCCTTCTTAGGGATAAGTGAAATTATTGATACATTTGTCCTAAAATTCCTCAAGCTATTCCAGATACAGTGATGGCAGTTACTTCTCAGCTGGCTTCCTCGTACCACACGCAAGAGACTGTGCAGGAGTCAGAATTCTCCCTGAAACACCTAGGATCACCTCAGGCACACAAACTGGGGGGTGCTCCAGCTTCCTCGCAGTGAGCTTCATGGTCCCACTCCATTAATTCTTGCTCCAGAAGGAGGAACCCACTGACTTTTAACAGTATCAATCTTATTTCATTATTTTTGTGCAGATAATGCAATACTGACAATGAGGAAATTTTTTTTAAATCACCCTTATCCTACCTCCCTATCAAACTATTTTGAGTTCTCTGTGTTGCCTTATAGTATGGGTCTGTTTGCATAGAGAATTTTAATTGTTGTTTTCTCACCTGCCATCTTATCTTGCAGGCTTTATTGAGCTGCACACTGGTTTTCAGAGTTTTCATTGACTGGGGTCACATGGATGCTCTTAAGCGGATGAAATTGTGCTTTACTTCCCCAGTCCTGTGCTGATTGCTAACTAGCGCTTGCATGAATAGAACAACACCTGTGACATTCTTCCGCCTCTTTTTATTTTTTATTTATTTGTTTTGATGCGGGGGAATCTAACCCAGGGTATTATCTATGTGAGGCACATACTTCACCACTGAGGTATATCTCTAAGCCCTCTTCCCCTTTTTTGAAAAACTAGTTTCCTAGGACAAACGCGTAGGATCCAGTTTATTAGAGGGAAGACTATAAGTACTTTTATAGCTCTTGAAGCAACAGAGCCACATTGCTCCCTGTGGAAATGTATGTTGCCACCAGCAACAGGCTTTGAGGTCCCCCAGGGGATAGTACCACAATTTTCCATCTTTGCTTATCTCCATCTTTGCTTATTAGGTATGAAAACCTATAATGGGGGCCAGGGATTTAGCAGCTCAGTGGCGCCCCGCCTGCCTTGCAGGCTCAAGGTCCTGAGTTCAGTCTCTGGTATGGGGGGAAAAAACCCCTATAACAGTGCAGCTTTTTAAATTATCCCAGGGAGAGAAGCAGCCACACTACTTTTAAAGAAAACTGATATTACAATATTTAAAGTGTTACTAGAAATATTAAAATAGAATATATTTTCATTGGCACTATGGCTGGAATAAGTATTACAGCCGCCCCATCTCTGTTTTCCTCTATTCTAATACAAACAAGCTGCTCTTTCCTTAGTGTGCAAGAACACAGTTATCCAGCTGGACAGGGGCCTCTGGATTCTTTTGGGAACACTTTGGGGCCCCATGGGCTGCCCCTCTTCTGAAGGGTGTCATGGGGACAGAAAGAGGTGTCATTCAGCCTGACCTGGAGCAGGACAAAGATGGCTCTATGGAACTCACAGGGAAGTAAGCGCTGGGTCCACATGAGAAAGGGAAGAAAGTGTCCAATGATCAGCAGGTAGTGAGCCACAAGGTTCTAATAGACAGGAGTGCTGTGCCGAGCCAGGGGTTGGACCAGGGATGCTGGGCTTCCCTCTTCTCTATGCCCTGCTTTTCAAAAATTTATATAGACTGGTTGGTTCATTTTTCCCACATTTTGTTGGCCTTGAATACAGCAATGAGGCCTGGAGAAGGGGAACAACTCAAGGACAGAAGGGGTGAAAAGTAAAGACCCAGGCAGGTGGTACATGCATAGAATTGTTCATAGTTTGTGCTGTGGTAAGGTTGTGGACTCTTTCAAATGACAAACCCAAAGTGGCTCCTTGCCAGCAACAGGAGAAGGGTGTTAGTTAGAAAAGATCTAAAGGAGCTCAGTTTGACCTGGGGGTATCCAGTAGGGATTCCTTAAAAAGGGCTCTGAACAGGAGTGGATATGCAGGGGTAGAAGGTGGCTGTCTTCCCAGGAAGCTATTTCTTGCCATGGTTGGTGTGGCCTTTTCTTTCGGAGGGGCCACAGTCCCTTACCCCAACCTGGGACAGAACCAGGTTCAGCCTAGTGGCTGCTAGGGATCATAACAGCCCGCAGCAAGGGTTATCTTCCTCTGGACCCCTGAGATAGTAGAGTGCTAGGCTGAGAGGACCTGGAAACAATTCCGCCCTCCAGCTTTATTTCTCATGTGAAGAGCCAGAGGGCAAGGGGGAGACCCAGTTTCTGGGGAGCACACAGTGGGTCCTTGGGGCAGCGCCATCTCAGGGGTATCCCAGAAGTCTGAGAAGATAGGATTTGAGGAGGGAAAGGTGGGACTTCTTGTTTTAAGTTATGTGTCTTTTGTGGTCCAAGGCAGCATCCGAGAAGGTTCTCGAAGGAGGTTTCGGGCTGAAAAGCCAGCTGTGGTGTTGGGGTAGTGGCCGATTCTAGGGCATGAAGGGCAGAGGGGTGGTGGCCTGGGGCCATGGATTGCTTTGCCTACTGCCTCCTGTCCTCCCCGGTGCTGCTTGTTTAGGGACGGCCCCTGCCCTGCGGCCCTGACTGTGCGGGTCTTCTTTGCAGAGGATGGAGAGGCTGTGAGCAGCTCTTATGAATCCTACGATGAGGAGGAGAGCAGCAAGGGCAAGTCAGCCCCCTACCAGTGGCCCTCCCCAGAGGCCAGCATCGAGCTGATGCGGGACGCCCGCATCTGTGCTTTCCTGTGGCGCAAGAAGTGGCTGGGCCAGTGGGCCAAGCAGCTGTGTGTGATCAGGGACACCCGGCTCCTGGTCAGTGCTCGCCTTTTCTTCTTGGGCGTGTTTGGGTGGAAGCTCCTTGGTGGGGTTCCAAAGGCTCAGAGCCTTCTGGTGTCGGGATTTAAACCTCTCCCTAATCTAAAACTGTGCAGAAGTTTGTGTGTGCTTTTTCCCCCAAACTAGGAAGATCTAGTCATTTTCATCAGGACCTCAGGGTACCATGCACCTTTCTCTGAGAGACCTGTCCCCAGGTCCTTCCTCACTTCAAGTGGAAGAGCCCAGTGGTGCACCCAGCTCAGTCCCCGGCCACATTCTGACTGCTGCTTTGGGCCAAGCCACATGCGAACTGTAGGCATCTTCTCAGAAACTACAATACGTTGGATGACTGATTGTCAGTCAAGATCCATAAGGGAGCCAGAGATATTACTCTGGTAACAGTCCTATTTCCTGTTTTTTTAAATTAAACCTCATAGTTCTGAGCCAGGCACACCTGCCATGGTCCACGCCTGTAGGCCCAGCTACTTGGAAAGCTGAGACAGGAGAATCATTTCAGTCCAGGAATTTGAAGCCAGCCTGGGTAACATAATTAAGATCCTATATCAAAAAAAAATTTTTTTTTAGTTTTATGTCCTGACTTGAAGTTCCATGGAATTATTATAAACAAATACTCTTTCTCCTCTGATCACAATGTCCCTGTTCTTTACAAATGCTGTTTATGCTGTTTGGGTGATCCTATCGGGCAGCCTCCCAAGGACAATGAGAAAATGAGGGGCAGAGTCTCTCTCTTGTAGGAAACGAAGGCCCTTTTTTCCCCTTGCTAACACAGCATCTCTTTAGGCAGTTTAGTTTTTGTACCTGATGGATCCCTTGCTGAGCAGAGAGGTGGAGAAATGGTAACAGTTTGTTCCACCCTGGGAGATGAGAGCTGTCTACAGGGAATGTGTAGTCACGTGCTGCTTAGGAATGGGGCGCATTCTGAGAAATGTGTCCTTAGGCCATCCAGTCACCGTGAATGTCATAGTGTGTAGTTCATCTAAAGCACCTTCATCATTGGGTACCTCGATCTCAGCGGGCCACTGGCCGTCATTGCAGCCTGTTGTTGACAGAGACTTCATTAAGTGGTACATGGCTGTGTTTAGGGATCCTCCTGCCTGAGCTCCAAAGCAGGTTTAAGCCACTGGGATAGGCCAGGCCTGGGGCATGCCTGCGAGGAGAGGAAGGCGGTCTGATGCTGGGAATGGGAGTGGCTGATATTTGAGGCCAAGGCCAGCCTTCTGGTATGGGGGTAAAGTCAGGCTCTTAGGGGATCTTTTCAGGGTTCAGGGGTCCCTCTTTTGCAGAATGCAGCTAGGCCCAGCCCCCCGCCCAGTGGCATCTTTTCTCTTCTCCTCTAGTGCTACAAATCGTCCAAGGACCACAGCCCTCAGCTGGATGTGAACTTGTTGGGCAGCAGTGTTGTCCACAAGGAGAAGCAAGTACGGAAGCAGGAGCACAAGCTGAAGATCATGCCCATGAACGCGGATGTGATCGTGCTGGGCCTGCAGAGCAGGGACCAAGCCGAGCAGTGGCTCCGGGTAAGGAAGCCCCAGGCTGCTTCTTCCAGGCCTGACTGCTGGCTCCCACCGTTTTCTACAGGGTACAGCGCTGGTGCCTGTATGTCCCAGGTGGTGTCATGGAAACAGATACAGCACATTGCCGCTCAGGCTGAACCCGGGACTTGGGGTGCAATTGGAACCACTTGGCTTTTTGCCTCTAGTGAGGGGTCGTCAGCGTCCTGGTTAAAGAATAGACGTCCCTGCCGTCTGTGAAGGATTTACAGGGACCATGGGTTTTAGCAGGCTTAACCCTGGAGGGGCGGGGCCATGTTCCTGCTCGGAGCTTATAGGCATGGAGTTTGAGGTTCTCAGGGCAGAAGTCACCCTTCGAGTGAGTGGTAGTGCTGGACTTTTGACCTGGGGCCGTGCGGCCACAGTGCTGGGTTTTCTGCTTCCAGAAACGCTCTGCTGTCACGGTCCCCAGATGTGCCAGGCTGTCCGAGCTCCTGGGACAAAGGTGACTTCCCCGCATCAGAGGTGACTTGACAGTTCAGAAGGTGGTGCTCTGCACCCACAGGGGACTCACCGTTCTGGAGGGATAATGAACCTCCCTGGGGAGTCCAGTGGGACATGGCCATCCCTCCCCTCCGTCCTGCTGCCCAGCCTGCCGTCATGGCCACGCTGGCGTATTTCCACTATTACATCTGTTCCCACCTGCCGTGCTGGCTAGACAGCCCCCATGGCAAGCTGCTCAGAAGCAGACTGAGACTGCTTATTAAAATGTGACTAAACGGCCCAAGTGCTGAGTGCCCCCGATTGTGAGCAGGCGAGGTGCTTCTGTGAAAGCACTAAATGTGCTGAGAATTCTGACCAAGCCAAGCTTCTAGAAGGAGCTGCCAGGAACCTCGGTCCTTCCTGCAAGGTTTCCAGGTGGTTGAAGACAGCCACATAGGACGGAAAGGGCTGCTGCACAGACAGGGTTGTGGCTCTGTGTGTTCCTGAGATTGTTAGCTCTGAAAGGCCTGGCATCGTAGAGCGAGTGCTCTCGTTTCAAATCCTGGCCTCACCCCTTTTTAGCCGTGTGGTATTGAGTTGATCCCTTACTGCGTACGAAGTGCTTCGCACGGTGCCTGATGTATACTGAGTGTAGGAAATTCTGCTAATACAGATGAGACCCCTGAGGCCCAGAGCCCATCTCCCTCTGGGATATGCCAGCCCTTTCATTTTACCCACTGTGTAAACACACACGCACATTTGGGCACGTGCACATGCAGGCATGTGCACACATTTGCATGCACATGCACACTGTTCTTGCCCCAGTTTCCAGAGCTGTCCCTCTGACCTCTCAGACACTCCTGCCCTTCCCTGGCCCCCAGCTTCCCCCACAGACTTTCATACCCTCTTCCTAAGCCCCAGGCCTCCACGGTCCCTGCTGCGGGCTTCAAAGACAAGAGCACTTTCAAAGGTAGAGCCTGCCTGTCCGGTCTTGACAGAGTCCCTTCTCCTCCCTGGACAGGTGGGCACAGTGGTGCCCAGCTCTGCGTGCCCGGCTCTGAGAGGCTGCCTGTTCCTGCAGTGAGGTGGGGCTGGCCAGCCTGCCCAAGGGCCTTTCTCTGAGCTACATGGCCTTTGTCAAACCTGCCCACTTCCCTGGGCCTCTGTCTCCCAGTTTGCATAATCACACGTGTGCTCAGGATGAGACAGGGTTAGGACAGTAAGTGAAAGGCTCAGAGTATGGGTGAGAGTCCCAGAAAAGAAAGGACAGCAAGGCCTTCCAGAGAAGCAGAGACCCCCACACGCTCAGCCTGGGCTTCCGGCTTCTGGCGCTGCCCAGGCAGGGCATCTCCATATTCAGGCCCAAGCTAATGAGGACTGCAGAGAACACAGCTACTCTGTGCTGGGTTCTTTTCTGTTTTGTTTTGGTTTTTTTCTGTCTTGCTGTGTAGTTCAGGCTGGCCTTGAACTCATGACAATCCTCCTGCCTCAGCCTCCCAAGTGCTGGGATTACAGGTGTGAGCCACCACCCCTGCCTTGTGCTGGGTTCTTGACACATGAGTCCTCACCGTCAGCCTGGAGGTGTGGTCCCATCCTATAGATCCTGTGACTGAGACCCAGGCTCAAGGTCATGCAGCTACCCTGGTGACTCCAGCACCTGCCCTCTTTCCCTGACACTTTGTGAGCCCAAGTCCCTGACGGGAGCCCATCTAAGAAGAGAGAGATACCGTGTTTCCCCTCCCCATGGCACTTCTGCCTGCTTCCTCTGGCTCTTCTGATTTTAAACCCATTTCCACAAACTGCTGTGAGCAGAGACTGAACCAAGCGGGTCCTCAAAATTGCTCTTACCGATT
This sequence comes from Heterocephalus glaber, assembly GCF_053883595.1. NCBI lineage: Eukaryota > Metazoa > Chordata > Mammalia > Rodentia > Bathyergidae > Heterocephalus > Heterocephalus glaber. Next base: position 69,905,810 of record NW_028258320.1, read on the forward strand.
CTCTGCCTGCAAAGAGCTTCTGATGGCTCCGTGTGTGTGTGTGTGTGTGTGTGTGTCTGTCTGTCTGCCTGCCTGTCTGCCTGTCTGCCTGGGTCATTTCCTCTGGGAATCCCAAGGCTCAGAAAGGGGGGCCGGGTACATTGCTGCTTAGTGAAGCGTGTGCCACCTCTGACTTGTGTGAGCCCCAGCCCTGGTGCTGGGTACCAGTTAAAATGCTCCTTCCTGGGAGGATGGGGGCAGTGGCAGCAGATAAGCCTGGAGAACACCTGCCAGACCAGTGCAGTTTGCAGGGCTGCTCCCAAGCAGCTTGGAGCCTCCATTGGGTGCCCACGCCTCCCCCCAAAGCCAGGGACCACCCAGCACATGCAGTTGTTCATGGCACCCACAGCAGAACAGCACCCGTGCCCAGATGCTGGTGGCCAGGTCGTCATGGCTGTGCTGCATAGGCCTCGCTCACCCCCGCAACACAGGGGGGCTGCAGGAAAGGGCCTGAGCAGCTGGCCTTCCCCACCGCAGCCTGCGCACCATGTCCCGAGACCACCTGTGGGCCGAGCCGGGCCGAGGTCGCCTTGGTACCTTGGCAGTTGTGCGTCTTCCTCTCACCTCCACCCTGTCCCAAGCCCCCAGGGCCTCCACTCTGGTCTGGCGGGTGGATGCAGGCAGGAAGGGCCCCTTGCTGCTGATGCCATTCTTCTTGCTCCAGGTCATCCAGGAGGTGAGCGGTCTGGCATCTGAGGGAACATCTGAGGGGAACCAGTACACGCCAGAGGCCCAGCGCCCGAACTGTCAGAAGGTGAGGCTCTGCACTGCCTGGAGGAGGAGGAGGATCCATATGGTTTTGCTCCATAAAAATCAGAAGTGTAAAATTGGGAGCTTTGTTTTTGTATTTCAGCCCAATTAATAAGAAACAAGCCGTGCTTGGAAAGGGGCAGGAACTTTAATTAACTTGTCAGAAAGACAGATGAAATAAATACAGATCTAAAATTTTTTTTTGGTACCAGGGATCGAACTCACAACCTTGTGCTTGCAAGGCAGGCGTGGTGCCACTGAGGTGAATTCCCAGCCCTAAAATATTTTCTTAATGGGCTTGGGGGATGCATTAATACAGCAGGGGTCACTTCACGTTCTTAAGCCGGGAGATTTATTTTTTTGAGGTTCTTTCTCTCTGCTATTCCCCCTTGGAGCCTCTGGATGGCATGGTCTCCATCTGATCCCCAAAAGGGCTCCAGAGATCATTTGCATGGAACTCTAGGGGTCCAGGAAGTTGGTTTGGGTGCTGAAGGGGAAGGCTGTCATCTGTGGGGTCACCCTTCATGTCCTGAGTGTCTGCAGGCGAGTCTCCCGGGGCCAGGGCATGCAGCCTACCCAGAGGGGTACAGTGTCTCATTTGGGGATCCAGCCCTGCCAGGGAGGACAGCAAGAAGGCATGTAGGGGGCTGGGCAGGGAGGGGGCCCTTTGTTCTCCAGCAGGCACGGGCCACCTGGCGAGGGACCCATAGGCCTGCCTTGGTGACTCCTGAGGAGCTGGTGTTTGTGTGGTTTTGCTCATTCCTTGGCCACTGACAGGAAAACAAGTCAGAGAGAATTCGGGTTTTCTTCCTGCGGAGCTGAGGACCGGGAGCCTGCCTGCAGACAGAGCTGCCACTGCCGTGCTCCCCTGGCTGGGGTCTGTGTCCCCAGCGTCCTGCCTCAGGCTGGCCTGGTGGTTGCCGGCACCACCTGGCAGCCTGCATTCTGGCAGTCTGGAGCAGGCAGGAGCTTCACTGGAGCCTTCTAAGCCCTTCACAGTCGAGCCTTGACCAACCGGTGGCAGCTGTGCTTTCCCAGGGGTCGTCCCTGGTCCCCACCAGTCCCGCCATGGCAGACTGGGATTTACCCCTCCCTGACCCACATGCAGAGTAAGGCTCAGAAAGGGTCCTCTGACTTGTCCCAGATGGGCCCAGCTGTGGGGCTCAAGCTGGCCTTGTCCTGCCTGAGCCTGTGCAGATACCAGCACCTCCCCGCAGCCCCACACCTTGCTCGTGTGTTCAGGTCTCAGAAGACTTCCGCATCTGGCGAGGTGCCAACGAGAATGCCACCCCCAGGCCCCTGCCCTTCCCACTGGCTCTGGGGCCACTGTCACATCAGATTGGGCAGAGATTGGGGGAACTGGTGAACAAGCAAGTGGTGGCTTGGAGACAGGGAAGGTGCTCTGCAGTGGGGCGGGGGACAGCTGAAGGACCTCGGGAAGTGGGTGAGGGCAGGTCCCCTAGAGAGCCCAAGGGAAGCTTGGCCAGTGTCCTACCAGTGGCCTGGGTTCTTGCCTTGAGGCTTTGGTCAGGTGACCTTTGGCCTACACCAGGAGCCACCTATTTTCCCTTAAATTGTAGTTTCCATGGTAACCATTTCCAGCCATGACCCCACCCACATCTCTTTGTCTACAGCCAGATATAGCTGAGAAGTACCTGTCAGCCTCGGAGTACGGGAGCTCCATGGATGGCCACCCTGAGGTCTCAGAGATCAAAGACGGTAATACCGGTAACACCAATAGGCCGCTCAGCCATGGACTGGGGGATGACAGCGAGCCCTGGCTGGGTTTGAGCAGCTGACTCTTACACGGTCTCCAACTTAGAAACTACTGGGAAAATGCCATAGCTGATAGGTCCTGCAGAGAGAAAGCAATGGCCAAAGTGCAGTTAAGCTTTATGAGAGGCTGGGGAAAGAAGATTCTTGCATCTCCTCCTGCCTGCCAATCCTATTTCAAACCCCCCGTCCAGCAGGCAGAGTGTATAAAGATGCTGTAGGGCTCACCTCTTCCCAGCAGTCTGCACGCCCTTGGGCTGTGCCTTTGGAGACAGCTGACTGTCCTGCTGATCCCGGTGTAGGGAGCAGCTGTGTGTGCGTGCGTGCCTGCGTGCGTGTGTGCGTGCGTGTGTGCGTGTGTGTGTGTGTGTGTGTGTGTGTAGGGATGGTGGAAAGAATGGGGATGAGTTTGCACGGGGGTGGCCATATGCATGCTGATTGCGTTCTTTTGTCTTGATAGTCAAGAAGAAGTGTTCTGCTGGCCTCAAGCTGAGCAACCTGATGAACCTGGGCAGGAAGAAATCCACCTCGCTGGAGCCCCCGGAGAGGCCCCTTGAGACCTCCAGTAAGGACTGCCGTCCCCTCCCGGACCCGACCCGGACCCAGACCCGGACCCAGACCCGGGGCCCATCTCCAGGCGGGCAGGCCCAGGTGGCCAAGGCAGGGGTGTCTGGGCTGGTTTTAATCTCCCCGGAACTGCAGAGTGTGCAGCTCCTGGGTCCAGTTTGTCTTCACTGCAGTAGCTCTTTGTGCAGAACTGTGCTGTCTTCTACAGTGTTGGGTCCTTCATGGAACTAGGGTCACCAATTAGTACCCTCCTAATGTGTGGGCTGTGTTTGTAATGCAGGGATTGAATGCGGGGCTTCTGCACAGAGCTACATCCCAGCCCTTTCTGATCGTTTCATTTGGGACAGTTTCGCTAAGCCGCCCAGGTTGGGCTTGCACTTGCGATCTCCCAGCCTTAGCCTCCTAGCATGCTGGGATTATAGGCGTGCACCACCATGCCCACCTTCCTAATGTTCTTATAAAATGCTGTTCATTGGATCTGCATTTGTGGGGTGTGACAGGCAGTGTTAGGATGAGGCGGGCAGGCCCAGGCCGGTGGAAGACACAGACCCGAGAGCTTCAGCCCAAGACCCAGCGTTGCTGCATACCCTAAGTACACAGTGGGCCGTGTGCGTGGTTGTCAGGACTCAGGAATATGGCGGCCCTTCCTGCTCGGTGCTCAGGGATGGCTTGGTAGGCTTGAGCCTTGGAGGGTGGGTGGGAGCCAAGACCGAGAGGAACATGGGCCAGACCTCTGGAAGGGACAGGAAGAAACCTGTGTGGCTGGCTTACAGGGTGCTTGGGTACAGTGGGTTCTTCTCTGCCTCACCATACTTGTGGAAACCGAGGTCAGGAGGGGAGACAGGCCTGGCCTGGGAAATGTCCTGCAGTGAGGTAGCTGGTAAGCTGGTGCTTGTGGCTGCGACCCTCCTGGGGCCTCAAGGCCCTTCCTGTCCAGCCTTGGCTCGATCCTGGGCTCTTTCCTGAGTCCCAGGTAAGTGGTCCAGTTGCTTGAGACTGGCAGGGTGGTGCAGTGGAAGGGAAGGCAGCTGTAGATCCTCCTGCTTCTCCCACTCGGACTGGGAGTGGCCCAGCTCTGCCTGTGCCTGCACCGTCGGGAGGTACGATTCATGGCCTGGGGCCTGCCTGGTCCCCAAGAGTCACTGTGACAGACGACTGGGTTAGAGCTGGAAGTCTGCTTGGCTGCTGGCTGTGGGCTGTCCCCGGGGACCCAGGTCTTGGATGCTTGAGGGCTGGACTCCCAGATCTGTTGACCCTAATCTCCTTGTGACCTGAGGATTGTGATGGGTATGTGTGGCCTCTCATTTGTCCACTTGGCCACCGTGATGTGATGTTAATACGGCTCAGAGATAGTCGTGGTCCTCGGTGTGCCCAGCTCTGGACAGGGCAGGACAGTCGCTGTGCACTTGGTTCATCCGGCAGGAGTGCAGGGCAGCTGTCGGCCCCTTACCACGGGGCAGGTGCCCACTCTGTAAGCTAGTACATCTGAGCTGAGCGGAGATGTCAGCCCTGCACAGGGCCACGCAGGTGGCACTGAGCTGGCTTTTCCTCATCTTTGTCAGGGACAAGGCTGTGGTGTGTTGTGTCAGCTCAGTGAACATGTATCTGCTGGGGGTAAAGGCTTGTTCTGTCCTTGGTAAGCTGGACACAATCCATGCAGCCATTTGAGAACAAGAAAGGACAGCACGGTGCCGGTGCTGGTGGAGCCAGTGCTGTGCCTTAGAGGCAGTGGGGCCCCTGCTGGAAAGGCTGCAGACACACACCTCAGGCACTAGAGGACCTGGTCCGGTTCCTGCCCTTCTGAACCACATGTGTCCCACTGGGGAAGCTGGAGTGGAAGCAGAAAGTTTCACTGTACCAGGAGCCAGGTGACCTGACGGAAGGCAGAGCAAGAAGCCCGGACCAGGGAGGGCCTGGGGCAGTCTCACCAGGCAGACAAGGAGAAGCTGGGTGCTTGGGCTGAGGAGGAGCCCAGGGACAGTAAGATAGCCAGGGAGCTCGGAGGCTAAGGCTGCACCTGCAGCCAGGAGATGGCTCCATGAGCTTCCTGCTCACCTTCAAAGGGCCCAGCTGGGTGATGGCGAACCTTTCAGAGCTTTCAATGATAAACAGCCGGCTGCGGCACGTTCACCACCACTGGTCCAGCTGCTTCCATGAAGAAAGAAGAAATGCACTGTTGAGATCCACAGTTTCCCTTAGTTGAGAGGCATGAAAGGTTCTAACTGATGGGGGAGACGCTCAGGAGGCCCAGAGGCCATGCAGCCCTAGACACCCTTGGCAGCCTGACTCTCCTTCAGCTGGGTCCCTTCCGACAAGTGTTGTCCCACTGTCCCCACCCTAGCCTGTGGTCTCATCTGCTGCAGCCTCACCTCCCTGCCTCCCTGTCCCTGGCAGGTTACCTGAACGTGCTGGTGAACAGCCAGTGGAAGTCCCGCTGGTGCTCCGTCAGGGACAGTCACCTACATTTCTACCAGGACCGGAACCGGAGCAAGGCGGCCCAGCAGCCCCTCAGCCTGGTAGGCTGTGAAGTGGTCCCAGACCCAAGCCCTGACCACCTCTACTCCTTCCGCATCCTCCACAATGGGGAGGAGCTGGCCAAGCTCGAGGTACTGCTGACCTGTAGCCTGCAGGTCTCAAGGACCAAGTCCTACCGAGGGAAAATCTGTGTAGCTGCATCTTATTTTCCTTCCTTCCTTTGCCTGTGATTGTTTGCATTTTTTTAAATGTCCTTCTCTGTTCTGACCTCAGGGTTGTTGTGTTATAGGAGTGGAAGAGTGGGACAATGAGCTGCTCCCTCCACTTAGGGCAGGAGGAGTATTCATAACTCCAACAGCTGCTAGCAGTACTTCTGGGAATTAAATAGGTGCTATTTAGTTTATGTGTCACCAGCCAGGAGAGCCTTGAGCCCCAGAACATAGAAAAGACCGCTGTCAGCTTAGCTGGGGTTGGGAGTAGCTCTGATACAACTGCTTTTCTCCCACTCCCCACCCTGTTTGATGTGCTGTTGCATTTACAGAAATAAGAGGTGACATAATGCCTTGCAGTGAGCCCCAGAGGCGGAGCCCAAGTTCTTTGCACACACACTTAAGCACAGGCTTGTCCATTAACTCCTTTCCGGGAGTCCTATATCAAGGAGTCTTCCTCCAAATTTTACTCCAACACTGCCCTCTGGTGGCTAAAATATCCATCCCACAAAAGCCTGGATTCATTGCCAGGTTAGCAAATACCTGCTCAAAGCCATAACATGGTAGGTAGAAAAGATGCCTCCTGTCCTCAAGGAACTTGTATTCTGGTTTTAGAGTGTGATATTTGCCTGATGACACAATTATCACTTAATTACAGTTCTGGAATGGAGTGGGGCGGTGCTGTGAATGTTTACTGGGGTTGGCATATGATGAGGCTGGGTAGGGCAGGGCTTGATCCTAGGGGCAGTGGGAGCCCTAGAAGGTTGCAAAGGAGGTGGCATACTCAGAGTTAGGGGCCAGGAATTTAGCTCAGTGGTGCCACACCTGCCTCGAAAGCAAAGTCCTGACTTTGTTGATCCCTGGTACGGGGCTGGGGGAGGGGGTGGTACTCAGAGTTAGAGTTTAGGATGCTTCCTCCGGTTTGGGGTTAGGGGTGGATGGAAAAGAGACAAGAAGGAACCAAAGGAGACCTGACAAGAACCTGCCACAGTTGCCCAGGGCAGAGATGGCGGTGGCCTGAACTAGGGGATGGATGCCCTGTGAAGTGGCATTGAGAAATCCAATTGAAAATAAATGGGAAAAGCAAACCGCCTAGATGTCCAATTCATCTCATTAAGGGAAAGCAGTAAGGGTGGTAGAGCTGTATTGAATGTTAACAAAGGGGAGCTGAGGGCCGGGGATGTAGCTCAGTGGCACCACGCCTGCCTCACAAGTGCAAGGTCCTGAGTTCGATCCCTGGTACCGGGAAAAAATAATAATAAGTCTAATCAAAGGGGAGCTGGTTTTCCTCATGAAGATAAACCTATAGGTTTTATAGAATTCCCCTTTTTTATTATAAAGGCAAGAAACAATGTTAACATTTTAATAGTAGTGCCCAGCATGTGCATTTGATTAGAATGTTTTGCTCCCTAAGGGGGAAAAAATCTCAAACTCACTGGAATTTAGTTAATTTAGCAGAACTATTTGACATGGTATAAAGTCTTTAAGACACCTTGACTTTATTGAAGTCATAAACAAAAGTAAATCTGAATGTTGCCATTTCTTAGCAAGAATCCAGGCAGTCCTGTGGATATGGATGGACTACGGTGATAAAATGACAGTGATCGTTGATGAAATAGAGGTCTCAACCTAGGCATATCATTTTTTACTTTAACAAAGAGCTAATAACTATTGTCACAAGGTCATAGATACTAAAAATTGTTATCACCTTTTAGAGACACGGGTATATAAATCCCAAGCAACCAGGACACCATTAAGGCAGCAGTAAGATGTCACCAACAGGGAATGCTACATGGGACCCCGGGGGGAGACAGGATATTGACAGTGAGGGAGCCGAGCCCTGGCTGACTCCAGGCTTGACCACAGGATTGGCACTGGGCAGTGGGACTTCCCCGGGTGACACACACTGGCCCTGCTCAGGTCTCCCTTGGCCTCCTTGCAGGCCAAGTCCTCGGAAGAGATGGGCCACTGGCTAGGCCTCCTGCTGTCTGAGTCCGGCTCCAAGACAGACCCAGAGGAGTTCACCTACGACTACGTAGATGCTGAGCGGGTTTCCTGTATTGTTAATGCGGCCAAAAACTCCTTCTTGTGAGTATAGAGGGGCTCTGCACTGGGTGCTCTCCCAGCTCCAGCATGCGGCTAGACCCTGGCCCAGCCTGGCCTGTGGTGGGCAGCTGGAGCCGATTGCCGCTGAGCGCACAGGGCTCAGCCCCGCTGTGTCCAGCAGCAGGAAGGTACAGAGTCTGCAGTCAAAGAGCAGCTCTCATGCAGGGCCGAGCCAGGTCCTGGGTCCCAGGAGCAGCTGCAGCTCTCAGACTCGCTCCAGCTCCCTGGGGCAGAGTGGGCACCTTTGCGGATCTTCCTGTTGACTCAGTGCTTTTCTTGGCCCCCTCACTGGGTGCCTCGCACATCTGGAATAAGCAAGGCAGGAGGTGGCACTTCTGCTTTTCAGAGGAGCAAACTGGGGCTCTGGGAGAAATGCACCCAGGCTGGGGAGGTAGAGCCAGTACAGGTGCAAGCCAGCTGAGCCACTGAATCCATTTTCCTCTGCACAAAATGGGGTGGAGTCTGTCCGTGCCTCCCCAGGTGTTATCGGGAAGGAGGAGATTCCAAAAGGGAGGATTCTGGGAGAGAAGTTGGCCACAGGATGCTGGGGGGAGAGGGGTGTATGAGGCAGGGGAGTTTGTTGTTCTGGGAAGAAGGTTCTCAAAATACAGGGAGAAGCCCCCAAACACATGGAGGCAGACATTGTCCCCAGGTTCTTGTGCATCTGGGAGGAATCCTGTGAGGCTGGCCTGGCTGCCACCCTGTAAGGAAGTGACTGACTCTGGCCCTGTCTTCCAGGCTCATGCAAAGAAAGTTCTCAGAGCCCAACACTTACATCGATGGCCTGCCCACCCAGGCCCGCCAGGAAGAGCTCTATGACGACGTGGAGATGTCAGAGCTGACCCTGGCGGTAAGGATGCTGTGGGCAGCGGCTTGCAGCTGTCCTGTCTGCCTCCTGCCAAACCTCCACGGCAGAGACAGTCAGATCATCCCTAAGAGGAATGCATTCCAAGTCACCTCAGTGCAGCAAGCTCATGCTGTGAGGGGCTGTGCAGGTGGCCTGGCTTTGGGGCCTGGCTAGACAGGACAGCTGGTGGACTGCCTTGGTCAGGGACAGAGCGGGGACACCATTAGCTTTCGAGGGCCACACAGAGGCTGAGGAGAGGTGACCGTGCTGATGGCTGATTCTGGTACTGGGCACTGAGCTCTTGCTGTGCTAAGAGCTTCGTAGATGAACTCGTCTCATCCTAATCAACCTCCAGGAAGACACTGCTGGTTTCCTCTTTACAGAGTGGGGAAGAAAGCCAGGGAAGCTGAGCACTATGTCCTGGGCCTTCTGCTTTAGGACTCCACCAGGATATGAAGTAGGGACACATCTGAGGCAGGGCTGGTGCCGGCCGTGGTCAGTGCCGGCTGACTTCCCCTTCTGCAGGTGGAACCTGCCGAGGAAGCCACCCCCTCCGTGGATGCCCTTAGTGAGAACGAGCCTGACAGACTGTACCTGGACCTCACGCCACTCAAGCCCTCCATGCACGGCCCCGGCCCTGGCCCCGGCAGTGTGCAGGCCCGGGGCTCTTCCCCCGTGTCACCGCAGCTGGATGACATGGCCAACGTCCTCCCTGCAGACCCTGGCCAAGCCCCAGAGGAGCTCCGCACAACATCTGCAGAAAGCCAAGAGGAGCAGGTACAGGGGCCCTCCGAGGGAGAGCCACCCACCGTCCTTGCCCTCCAGCTGGCTGAGTAGGGTTGGTTCTCCCCACAGAGGCAGCTGGCAAGCCAGGAGCCGGAGGAGCCTGCCCTGAGAATCGCCACTGTCAAGCTGCAGGCTGAGCAGCAGAGAATCTCTTTCCCATCCAACTGCCCTGACACCATGGCGGCTGCCCCAGCCAGCAGCAGCCCACCTGTGAAGGACAGGCTGCGGGTGACCAGTGCAGGTGCCTGTCCTAGTTCTGAGCTGAACGTCTTGGACATGACTTGGAGAAGTTAGCCTGATTCCCTCCCTTTCAGATGAGGAAACAAGAGGTTCAGAGCAGTGAAGGGACTTACCCAAACTCACACAGCAAAGGAAGTGTGGGCCCATTTCCCTTTCCCAGCCCTGCAGGGCTGGCCTGGGGTCCAGCTCATCTTGTGCCCAAGCCTTGGGTTTTGTCTGAGCCTGGAGAGGCGGCTGGGGACAGGTCTCAGGATCCAGCCTGCTGACTCAGGGCCTCCCCCATCTCCGTCTTAGAGATCAAACTTGGCAAGAATCGGACAGAGGCCGAGGTGAAGCGGTACACAGAGGAGAAGGAAAGACTTGAGAAGATGAAGGAAGAGATCCGAGGCCACCTGGCTCAGCTCCGGAAAGAGAAGCGGGAGCTGAAAGAGACCCTGTTAAAATGCATAGGTAAGGGACCACTGGGTGACAGCCAGGGACTGCTGGGCTTTGTAGGGAAGGACCTGGATCTGCCAGCGGGATTCCAGAGCCCTGGGCCTGAGCCCCTCCCCTCCGGTCCTGCCTGAAGCCACTACCCTGCAAGGAGGGACCCTCTGACCAATGTCAACAGGACTAGCAGGTACTAGGGCTAATTGAGATAGGTAATCTTTCAAAATGTTTAGGCCAGGGCCAGGGATCTAGCTCAGCGGCACCACACCTGCCTCGAAAGCACAAGATCGTGAGTTTGACCCACAGTACCAAAAAAAAAGAAAAGAAAATGTTTAGGCCTGAAATGTTTGGCCCTAGAAATATATTCTAAGTGGAAACCAATCTTTCGATGTAGTGTCAAGGCTTTCTGAAACTGGGCCAGCCGGCTGGCTTCACCCTTAATTCTAAGGTTCTTGCAGAGAAATCTGAGGCCTTCTAGATTGCTTTCTAAATCATTCTCATATCTTGTGTCCTAGCAACTCACCTCTGTGGAACCTTTCTGAAGCATTTGATTCAGATCTCACATCTGTAGCTCTGTGCTCATTTAATATTTAAATTGCTGAGAGGCACTAGCAGGCAGAACTGGCAGAGCAGGTTTGAAAACAGCTGATTCTTGGGAAGCTTATAATAGGATCGATGAAGGAAGGTGTGAGGACAGTCGCTCGTTCATAAGCTTTATTGAGTTCTAATGCACATATCATGCAACTGACCCATTTAAAGTGTACACTGGTAGTTTTTAGTATATTTGGAGCTATGCAGACATCACTACAAAGAAAAGCTGTCTCCATCAGCAGTAACTCCCCATTTGCCCCCAGCTCTCTCCTACCCCTAAGCAAGCACTGTCTATAGATGGAAATTTTCTAGTTACGAGGTTCCAGGTTTTTGGATGTTGTGAGTGCTCTGAGATGAGGAAACAGTGGCTTGGCTTCCTTTCACCCAGCCAAGACTAAGGGCTGGATGTGAGCAGATGAAGGTGACCGGACACTCATCTGAGACACTGTGGTACCAGGGCTCTGGGGTGCTGTGGGCTCCTTCTAGAGATTCTTTCTTGATTCTTGTTGATCTGAGTAAAGAATCGGTCAAGACACATGCAGAAGGTAGGGAGGTTTTACATTTATTAAAGGTAGGAAAAGCAGAGTACAGAGCCACTGAGAAAGAGAGCACAACGGCCATGAGGTTAAGGCCGCAGTCCTTTGTACTCCCCACTCCTTGGGGTGACCGCAGATCTAGGCCATCCCACGAAAAACAGAAGCCAGCACTTTCTGACTGGTCCCAGGGGCTGGGCTCGAGAACTGGTTTTCTGCGCGTGGATCTGTCATTGACAGGCCACACCCACTTGCCCAGCTGGCTGGACACACCCTGATCTCTTGCCTCATTTTGAAACCCCTGAAGGTGCTGAGCTGGGGCTGTTGGAGGCCAAGGGCTCCCCACCTTTTCTCCCAGGCGGATTTTCCAGATGGGAGAAAACAGCTTTGAGGTGGTTTTTTTGGTACCGGGGATGGAACTTGGGACCTTATGCTTGCAAGGCAGGCGGCGGCACCACTGAGCTACATCCCTGGCCCTCACTATGTTTTTACGCTCTTGGGAGTGAAGCCCTGTAGATCCTAGGTTAATAAGTCACAGACAGAAAGAATGATTATCAGAGTACTGGCAGTGACCACCAAGTGTGAACTGTATTTTTTAAAACAATTCTAGGTCCCCAAAACATCAATACGTGTTCTCCACTTTCCTTTTCTCTATGAATTTATCTTGACAAGAGGACAAGCAGTAATAGGGCCACTATTCCACTGGTCAAGGCAAAAGGAGGTTCCTGAAGCTGAAATAAGGAACCTGACCTACCTTACCTGTAGAATAGGTTTGCTGACTCTGTAGCAGAAAAAGAATTTTCAGGACGTGTCAGTAGCAGCCAGGCAAGGGTTTACTAGACAGAAATTTAAGCACACACTCGAGTGGAGTGCGGGTGTTCAGAGAAATGAGACACACTGCAGTTTGGAACCGGGAATATTTGTGTTTTGAGCAGTAGAAATCTGGAATTTGTCAATGTAGGGGAAAGTCTAGCTTACAGGTCAAAAGGGATGATCTGTTCACAGTAAAAAGAGACATTTGCAAAAACGAAAGGGCTGGATGAATCCACTTGCGGGTGAAAGGAAACTGTCCAGGTTTGGGGGGGGGGGGTCGGCTAAACTGGGCTTGTGTCCCAAAGCTGCAGTTTTTCAAATTACGATTTTTCTTGTCTCCTTTCTGCCTGTTTTTAAAATTTCTGCTACCTCACTCTGACGAAGGCTGACAGGGGATCACTGACCGTAACACTTGGGAACAGCACGTGAGGGTTTTGGTGGCTGTGGCCTCGAGCTTGGGGCTCTGGATTGAACCCAGGCTGCCGTCCTAGGATGGACGCCCACAGGTCATGATTTCCGCACCCTGGGGTTAAAAGAAGATGCATACCACAGGGCTGAGCACATCTCAAGGCTGAGGACCCCTGCTGGAAGGGTACAGAGGGATGTGGGGGCCAGGTCAGAAGGCCCAGTCATCCTTGAAGGGCCACTGGTAAAGTGGTTCTTAAGCTTTTGGATCCTATAACAATAGCAGGTTCCAGAACTGAGAGCCTCTGGGAACTCTCCAGAAGAGACTCAGGCCTCGCACTCATGGCCTCCTGTGAAGGCAGAGCTCTCCCCCATCTGTGTATTAGAGCTAGACTGATGGTCCACGTTAACTTGGGGTTCTCGGGTAGGGGTGTATATAAACCCTGCCTCCACCCAGCCTGGCTCTCTGGCCTTGTCTGAGGCGCTGTGTCTGTAGCCAGCTTAATTCTCTCCCCAGACAAGGGCATCTTGGCCATCCTGGAGCAGAAGCTGAAGGAAATTGATGAGGAATGCCGGATCAAGGAGAGCAGGCGTGTGGACCTTGAGCTCAACATCATGGAGGTGAAGGACAACTTGAAGAAGGCTGAGGCTGGACCTGTGACACTGGGCACCACAGTAGACACTACACACCTGGACAACATGAGCCCCCGAGTGAGTGGTGGGAGCTGCAGCTCTTCTGAGCTCTGGGTGGGGCCTCTTGGACACAGGTGGGGGGGGCAGAGAGGGGTCCTGTCTCCCTCCTCTTGACCTAGTCCCTTGCTTTCTTTCTGTAACCACAGCCTAAAGCCACCGCCCCCACCCAAGACTGCACCCCAGTCAACTCTGCCACTGCGCTCAAGAATAGGCCTCTTTCCGTCATGGTCACAGGCAAAGGCACTGTCCTCCAGAAAGCCAAGGTAAGCAGTCACCCCCACCCTCCCTGAGGGCTAGCAGAACGGCTAAGGAGGGGCACCTCTTATGATGCAGGTAGCACTTTGTGGCTTTTGGTGCCAGCCCTGAGTGAGGGCTCTATACTCAGCAGGAAGTTAAGTCTCTGGCACTGATAACAAGAATGCTTGTACTGGATTCAAGTGTTATTACCAGTAAGCCCAAGGACACTTCTGTCCCAGACCTCTCTTAATTAAACCTCGCAGTGGATCCCTGGGGATAGCTGCAGCTCAGGGACAGATTGTGACTGAAGAGTTTTCAAACTCAAAAGTCAGTGAATCCATGGACTTCTACTATTAAAACTATTAAGGAAGCAGATTCAAAGGAGCAATGCAGTTTGCCCAGTCCCCCAACCAGCTAGTGGTAAAAGGCTCAGCAAGGCATAAGCAACCAATGGATCCTGTGACTGGGTTCACCCTGAGGGCTCGACAAAAATTGTTACTAATCCTTAACTTATTTGTACAATAAAGAACATGCTAGGAACTGCCTGGGTTTTTGGCAAACACTGTCCTTTGTCCCTGTCCTGCCTACTTGCTAGAGGTAACAGCAGTATGCAAACTGTTAAATCCATTTCCATACCTGAACCTCTACTGCCTCAGTGCCATGGTAGACATCCCTAAAATCTCTTAATATGTAATCCATGCAGAGAGGAACGCACAGGGTTTCAGTTTGGCCATCATTATTCTTGTTCTCTGCTTAAAATACTACTTTTTTTCTATGTTTATAAGCTTGCTACAGAGAATAACTATCTTTTTGGGGGGTGGGCGGGTGCTGCTATTTGTATGGTGCTCTAGGAATGGGAGAAGAAAGGAGCAAGTTAGAAACATCTAAAGACTGTCAGTATGGACTTTGGTGACAATCCTGCTTCGGTAAAGTCTTCTTTAAAACAGCAACTCTGAGGAAGGGTGAGTCTGTTTCAAAGAAAAAGCAAGGACTGGGGTATTCTGAATGGAGAGCTTTGGCCATGAGGAGGCTGTGTTCTTTTTCTGAGCCAGAGGGAACACTACAGCCACCACAAAAAAAGGCTTCTCTGGAGACCTAAGTCTACTGGACATTGTATTTAGGGATGTTCTGTTTCTTTTTTGAAGTTTTCATCAATTGCTTTATCAAAATTTTTTAGTAGTAAAAAGCTTCTGATGTTTAGACTTTGGTGGAAGACAGTACAAGGGCCCTTCGGCTTTGATGACTGAGAAGAACTGAACTCCTGTCATCTCTTATCCAATACCTAGCAGTATCAGGGATTAAACCATCCTTGCCTTCTGGTTTGTTTTCACCAATCCATATTAGACCCAACTGTATCTTTGATGATTTTGAAGAGCAGTGGCAGCACCTGTGTAAAACCACCTGCAACCTGTTGTGTTTTTTAAAGAAACAGTAGCAGGAGAAATATTTGGGACCAAGCAGAGACACTGATCCAAATAATGTGTTTTCTTCCCACTCCAAGGCAGGCCTCAGTGAACTGCCTTTAAATAAAATGGTAAGTGATGCTATATTATGTAGACAAAACTTATTTAATTGTCTCGTGGTCAGGCCATTTTTAAGGGAAGTTATTTAATACAATGCTCTCATAGTTCATGTTGTGAAGTTTCTAATTTCCAGCCCCTCTGCAGGAAAAAAGTCATGAATTTTGGTGAGGGTGGCCTCCCTCTTCTCTGGCAGTGTTATTCTGTGTGTTGTCCTGTCTCTCGTTGCAATGGCATTCTTTGTTAATACAGGTTGAAACATTTCAGGGGGGTTTGAATCAGAGTTCTCAAACACTGGTTCCTGAGAGCTAAGTCTTTTTTATTCATATTGTCTTTCTAATTAATCCCAGGGCATTTATTTCCTATGTCATAAAACACTTGGTGGTCTTTACCAAGTGGTTTGATTTTTTTAAAAAATAAAATGTTCCTTGTATTTGGAGTTTCCCTTGTATTTCATGGAATGACTTGGGGCAGGGCCTAGTGAACTTTAACTTCAAAATATGAAAGGTGGGATTTTACTTTAAGACTCCTGAAATGAAGTAACCTAGGTAAATCTGGAAGAGGATTTTAATATCGTATACAACAAGGTACCAGATACAGATAGTGGTGCCTCAGTTCATGAATGCTTTTGTTTGTGAACTCTTCATTGAGTGATGAACATGACCATGGCCATCTTTCCCAGAATCATGGAACAAATAAGTTTATGAACCAAGGTACCATATCTGCAGAAACTGAATGTATTTGGTAATTGAAAACCAATACTCCTAAAAGTCTTGGAAAATATAAACATATCAATACTTGGACAGTTGCTTAAATAGTAATTAAGGAAGTTCATAGCAAAGTGAAAAATGACTAATGCAATTTAAAAGACAACCTAAGGCTATATAAAATAGCAGAATAAAAAGTAACTCTTTTTACTGGGGAGTAGGGGTTACTAGGAATGGAACCCAGGCCTCAAACATGCTCTTACTCTGCCACTAAGATATACATCAGCCCTCGGACAAGATTTCTGAAAAATAGGATTTTTCTGTGGTAATGTTTATTTAGCATTGCTCTCATATCAAAAAGTCTGTATATACTGCAAAAGAAAGCAAATCTCACTTTTAGACACAGATGAAAATATTGGCAAATGAAATTCAGCAATGTTTAAAAAATGATATATCCTAACCAAACAGGGTTTATCCAAGGAATTTTTAGAAAGTATACAAATATGTAATTCATCACATTGAGATTAAATGTGAAAAAACTTAATCTCAACACTTACAACAAATAGTCATTTAGGGACAGGAATAAACATCCATAACCTGATAAAGTGACCTGCAGAAAACTCAGAGGAATTGTACCTATAATGGTGAAAAGTCCCTTTAGTCCAGAATCAGATATGGATACATGTTATTACCACTACTTTCCAAAACATTATTATGGAGGGCCTAGATAAAGCAAAATGACAAAAAGTAGTATTCAACTTCAAAAAGAGGAAACAAAACTGTGATTATTTGTGAATATTTCCCTAGAAAACCAAGAAACTCAATTATTAGAACTAGAGTGTTCAGCAAGGTGATGGGATCAGGATCACTGAGAGAAAATAAAGAGATTTATGGCCCGTCTGCAATCTGTTTTTGTACAAAAACATAAAAATAAGACCTAAAAATTAAATGAGAGAAAAGGGCATGGCTGGTTAAGCCAGAAAACAAGAATTCCCTCTGTCACTACTGGGATACTGAAAAGGGTGGCAATTTTACTAGTAAAAGACTAGTCAAGGACTGGGACCCTGTCTCCTAAAAACAAACTATAAAGTCTCTTTAATATGTAAGTAATTCAAATGAGGCATCCAAATAGCCCTCAACAGGACAAAGAGCTTACATGATAAAATTTTTAAACTACTATTAAAGACAGTGAATTTATACAAGTTCTACTCTATCACTGATTAGCATCCCCTAGATGGGAATGTGGACCTATGCTGATGTCGCCTTCTATGAAATTAATTATGAATGAATATATCCCTCAAACACAAATGATTGTCATGATTCAGTGCTTGGGTCTCCAGACTTTATGTGTAACGATACCTGGTGATCCCTCTTCAAGCACTTTTCTAGCATCAGAAATCCTGAATTTCTTAAAGCTCAATGCCATTTAAATCAAGATAGCCTTGAACATCTGTATGTAAAACAAATTAAAATATTTATATTAAAAAGAAAACTTATGACCGCCGCCTGCCTTGAAAGCACAAGTACCTGAGTTCAATCCCTGGTACTAAAAAGAAAAGTTAGGATAAATGTCTCTGGATTTATGTCGGAACACTACAAGGGCTTCTACTGAAAACCAAACTTGTATCAATTTTCCCCCCTGGTCATATTGTTTAAGTACCTCCATCTTACTCTTAACACTTGCAGGGGTAAGTACTTAGTTGTCCAGAAAATATTCCAATCTTCCTTGCTACATATGTACAAATAGTTCTGCTAAATGACTGACATCTCTTGAAAGAGCTCTTTTAAAACTTCGCATAAAAAACAAAGCAAAAACAAAAGTATTAGAATACCCTCTATGCTTAAAAAGGCAAAACTCTGCAAATGTCTTTATCCTTTATTTGGATTTAAGAATTCTACTCTTCTTTGCTCCACTAAAAGCTGGAAAAAACAAGTTTCAGTAAGAACCTACAGTGAGCCCCTCCCAAGTAAACACGCTGAAAAGGAAGACCTTCCACGGAGCTGATGCCTGGTATCTGGACTGGTCCCACGTGGCCCCTCCAGACGGGGCCATCTGCACACTTAGCTCCTACCCCCATCATCAACCAAACAGATCAAGTGGTCAAATGCAGTTGGAGACCTTTTCCAGTCTCTCTGTCACACAGATCCAGTCACCAGAAGTCACAAGTGCCATCTAAGTCCCTCTTCAAACTAAAAGCATATGCATATTGGAGATCTTTTGGGATGTGATGCAGTCCACACTTCCGTTCAGAAAGGCCATGGTTTGGGTGGCCCAGATAATGCTTTCTACTGGAGCTTTCTGTCTCAATAAAATTCTGTCTGGCAAAACTGTGCAAAAAGTGAACCTCACACAAGCCATCAGGATCCTCCATTATCCCTTGTTTATCCTCACGGGGAAAGTGGCAGACGACATCCTCGACAAGGTAAACTGGGTACACAAAGTATTTACTCACACATCAAGAAGCATTTTCAGCATCCCTATCCCTGGCAGTAGGTGACATCAGCTGCTCCTGTTGTCCCACGCACCACAGGCTGCAGCGTGTCCCTGGTGGAGGCTAGTAGGAAGGGGGCTGTGCACCGAGCAGGGAGCAGACACCCAAGGCCCCAGAAGATGAGCTCTGCCCAAGGCAGTGCCCTCTCAGCTCCCAGGGTGCCCAGGCCACTGCAGGTGCTGGGAGCCAGGTGTGTGCAGCCCTCCAGCGGGATCCTGGCGGGAGCCACGTGCCTTGGGGGCGTCTCCTCTCAAGACCCCTGCAAAAGGATGTGAGCCTGAGGACATGAGTGTCTGAGTCCCTCCTCAACCTGTCACCACCCCCGGGGGCCTCTCACGTCCTCCTCGTACCCACCAACCCTCCAAGCAGAAGACGACACAGACCCCACTGTGCCAGGGGCTGAACACCCAGAGCTTGAGCTGCAGTTGTCTTCGGATTTCTGGCTGATCCAACTTTCAGCTCAGGAGCAGGAGCCACAGGTGGCCCTTAATGCTGCCCAGTACTGTCATTCCATGTGTCCTCAGATAGTCACCCTTCTTGCCCATCGGCTCCTCCACCCTGTCCTCGCAGCTGATGGCTGTTCTTCCTATATCACTAAGCAGGCAGACTCAAGGGGACCACCAGGTCCCAAGACTGCATCCTCCCGCTCACCTGCCTGTGGGCCCGCATTCCAGTCCCTGTCACCATCACTGATTCACAGTGCTGCTCACCGAGGCCTCCCGCCTAGCTATGTCTTCCAGGGGGCTTAGCCCTGTCTATATGCTGTACGTTCCACTTATCTGGTTTAACATCTGTTTCCACACTAGAATGGAAGCTCCTCGAGGGCAGATTTTCATTCTGTTTGCTGCTATATTCCCTGCACCTAGAACAAAGCCCAGGATATAGGAGATCCTCCTCTTTCCTGGGTGAGTGAATAAATGGCTGAAGAGCCTGCCCTCGGCTGAGTCTGAGACTTTGCACCCCTAGCTCACACGTGCAGAGTGGGAGCCACTCACGGTTCTCGCAGTGGGGACCCTCCCAGCCATCTCGGCATTTGCAGAGGTAGCTCCCTCGCCGTAGAACACAAATGCCCTCGTGCATGCATGGGCTGGGCATGCAGAGGTTGACGGGCCGCTTGGCTTCTGCGATGGAAGACACGTCTGTCCTACCTGGCTGAAGGGGATCAAATCCCACCCAGCTCTCCTACATGAAATGGAGACTCCATGTGCCGTGCACAAGGCAGTGTTTACTGCTGTCATTACTGCCATGCGCTTTTTAGAAGCATTTGGAAAGCCAGGGATTTAGCTCAGTGGTTCTGCCACCTGCCTGCAAGCCCAAGGTCCTGAGTTGGATCCCCAGTACCAAAAAAAATATTTGGAAAGAAGGTGACTGATAAAGTCAGGCCTTGGAGTTGGGCCTCCCTATTGGCTCCTGGCTCTGTCATTCATTTCCTAGGTCAGTGTCAACCAGCACTGTGACTGGGGGATGTGGGTTTCCTAAAAATGTCATCCTTTTCAATAGAATGCATAAATCTCAAGTTTGCAAAGGAGGTATCTGGGTTAAATTCTCTACCCCTGAAATGGGGATGGATATACCTACTGGGGAGTTCTATGGGAGTATGGGATTTAACACACAAGGTGGTACGTGGGAAGTGAGCACTCACGAGCTGGAAGGCACTGCTCTCCTTGTAAGGATACATATGAAGGCCCCACGTACCACCCCAGACGTAGGTCCTGTCTGGGGGCAGCCCCAAAGGCCGTGAAGTTGCTCACCTCTGCATATCCACTCGATGAGTGCGTCCTGGTGGTACTGCAGGTCAGAGTAAGCCGCTACATGGATCAGGGCATGCTGAGGACCGGCTAGCCGCCTCAGTGCATCCCTCAGAACAGGGCCCACGCCCACGACCAAGACAGAGATGCCACTACTTCTCAGCTTCTGGGCAGGGGCAGCCGCATCCTCTGCCCCCCTCCCACCTGTGACCATCACCACGACCTTGAGGACCCCAGGCCGGGCGCCCCTCTGGACGGTCATCACCTTGTCATAGATGTGCAGCAAGGCCATGCCGGCTGAGCCCACTCCTCCCAGGTAGGGGGCCTGGCTCATGGCCCGCAGTACAGCAGCACGTGTGAGATGGGCGTCCAGCCCGAAGGCTGTCTGCGCCCAGCCGCCATACACCACCAGGCCGACCTGCGTCACGTCAGGGTTCACATCAAACTGGAGGGCACAGCTCCTCACAAAGCTCTGCATCTGAGCAAAGTTCTCAGGTCCCACTGAGGCTGAGGCGTCCAACAGGAAGATGAGGTCCACTGATTGTGCCTGGCAGCCTGCAGGGGCAAGCAGAGTGGAACCCTCATTGGGACCGGGGCCACAGCCAGCGGAGACTCCAGTCTGCTGTCTGTCCACGCAGCACCCACCCGCCCTCCTGTGGCCATTGGACCCCTCTCTCCTAGAAGACAGAAAGATGAATGCGGCATTCCCCACCCTCCCGGCAGCTGGGTGTGGATGTGTGTCAAAAGTCCATGATACAGGAAATGTGGTCAGAAGTAACTATAATTTCCAAGTGTGAAATTGTGCAAATTCAAACTGGGCAAGAAGCTGCTTGCCTACCACTCCCCACCCCAGCCTTCTTCCAGGCAGAGAGATGGAGATCTTGGACCTCAAGATGGAAGTGACACGATGGCCGAGTCACCTTGCTGGTGCAGACCACTCACCTCTGAACCACGTAGGAGAGGAAGAGGATTCTATCTTATAAGCCACTGAGTTTGGGGCACTGTGACAACATCTTAACCCGTACTGTTATCTTACACCCTCCATGTGCCACCCGCTGTACACAAGACACTAATTACACCACACGGAACAAATGGGCTCATGCCTGGGCTGATGGGCTCAAGGGCACAGACAGGAAATAATGTAGAATTACAAATGGAGGGAAAAGAAAGGAAACAAAGCAGGGAACCAGGAGAGAGACCCGCAGGGGTAACATGATTTGCCTGTGTGAGGAATCAGGGCTTCTCTGGAGAGGAACACTGAAGTTAGAACTGAAGGACAAGGACGCCGGTGAACTGGCAGGGCAGGATGCCTCCCAAGCAGGGAGAAGGCCTCTCCCATGCTGCAGGGGCTGCAGAGAGACCTGAGGGAGCAGATGTGGAGCCATCAGAAGCTGGCTGAGGGGAGTTGAGTTTCTGCCCAGCTGAGGGTGGCAGTGGGAGCCTTGGGGAAGGCCTGAGTATGGACCCAGAGTCTGGTGACTTGATCAGTTCCTAAGAACTACATCAGCAGAAGGAAAACTGAGAAACTGTCACAGCTACCAGGAGACTAAGGAGAGGCCACCAAATGTCCTGAAGGTTCCTGGTTGGTATTCTGGAACATAAGGACCTCAGGTAAAAACTAAGGAAACTGGACAAAAGGATGGACTATAGGAAATGATAATGTGTCAATATCCATTCAATCAGTGTAACAGATGCATTTACTAAGAGAGTTAACAAGAGAACTCTGGGTGTGAGATTATATGGGAGCTCTCTACCTCCGCTACAGTTTTTCTATAAATCTACAACTCTTCTTTGAAACAAAGGTGCTCTGGCTGCCCTGAGAGACTAGCCTGGAGGGGCAGGGTAAGAGTGGGCAGGCCCCCGTTCCCCACAGCACCCTCCAACAGTGCCTCATGAAATCAGCTTTATAGGTCATGAAACGGAACAGAGCAGAACAGAACAGTGTTACAGTACACCCCAGGAAGACAGGGTAGGCAGCATTTCACAAAATATTTGAGCTGTTGTGTGTGTGTGCATATGAGGACATGTGTGTCAAGGAATGCATTTCCTTTCGTGGGATCCCATCAGCCTGCAAACTGCTGCTCTCCATCAGGCGTGATGGGTTTAGAGCTCCTTGTTAACACTAATGATAATGATTAAGAATAATGCCACACCTAAAATGTGCAGATGATTAGTCTATACTGAGTGTGCATATTCCTCATCTCCTCTAATCCTCACACAAAGCCTCTCAGAAAGCGCTGATTAGTCCCATTTTCTTGACAAGTAGACTTGAGAAACCGGTGCCTAAGAGGAAGGCTATGCTTGGTCAGGTACCGGGCCCTTACCTGACCGTGGCCGGACGCACAGCTTCTCCTGCAGCTCAGGGACTTTGCTGAACAGGTCCTGAGGCTCTGCATAGACCATCACATGCCTCGGGCTGCCTGTGATCTCCTCCAGCTCTGCCCGCACAGCCTCGCTGCCCAGGGCCAGCAGCAGGAGGTCGTGGGCTCTCACACGACTCGCTGGGCCAGCCACCTCATCCTGAGAGGGTGACTCTGTGAGCAGGACCACCACCCTTTGCGGCCGAGCCTGGCCTGGCCTGGCGGCACTCCCAAAGCCACGCTCTGCCACCTGACGCAAGGCACTGCCTGTGAAGGTGGGGCCGCCGCTGAATGCGATGCCATCGAGACTCCTAACCAGGTCTGGCATGTCCTGGTACTCCCCCACAGGCACTGCCACCACCAGCTCCCTGCTGTACCCGGCCACTCCCACTCGGGCCCGTGAGTCCTCGCTCAGTACAGCCTGCACAAAGCGCTTCACGAAGGCCTTGGCCCGCAGGAAGCCCTCCAGGGCAGTGCTTGAGGAGCGGTCCAGCAGGAAGAGGACATCGATCCTGCACTCCAGGCTCAGCTTTGGGGCTGCTGGGACCACAGCAACACCGGCTGTCAGTCTGTGGCCAGGGCAGCGTGGATCAGCCCAACCACCACTCGGTGCCAGAGAAACCTCCTCCTCTAAGGGAGATGGAGAGACACAGCCCCCAACCCCAATCTCTGTTCCACCTGGGATTGATTTAGGGCTAGGTTTGGTGGTACAAGGTCAAGATTTTTTCCACATGGATCTCCAATGAACCCAACACCACATATTTAAAAGTTATTACTTAACACTCCCTTACTGTATGTTAAGCCCTGTGCTAAGCCCTTTACATATGCTTATTTAAAATTCCCAGCCACCCTATGAGCTAACACCTATATGACCTTTATATCTTTCAACCAAAAATGGCAGAGGCTCCCTTTACTCTTCTTAATAGAAGCAAGAAAAAAAGATTCCGCCCAAACCAGGTCCCAGAGCTGGGCTGGCTCCAGCCTTCAGCTGGGTTTAGTGAAGCTTAAACGTCAGGCAGTGGCCATTCCACTGCTGATGAGCCGGGAGCCGCTGTCCTGCCCGAACCCCGCCACCTGAATTACTTATTCATGAGACTCCACCTCCTGAGATGTCAGATTGACGGAGGACTGGGAAAGCAGGACTCGCAAACTCGAGGTCTGGCTTCTACAGAGAAACCAGGCAGGTGGGAGGTGTGACGGGGACTCTAGCCTCTACCTGTTCCCCAGTGGGTAAATCCTGAAAGTCCCACGTGTACATACCGCAGTTGGCTTCCCCTCCGAAGGCCAATGGGCAGAGACAATGGTACCTGTCCAGTCCTTCCGGAATGCATGTGCCTCCATTCTGGCAAGGGTGGGAGTCACAAGCACCTGTCAGAGAGATGCCCATTAAGAGCCAGGCACACTGGCACAGGAGCGTAGAGTGCCAGCTGGAGGAGTGAGTGCTGCAGGGCCCAGCTCTTTTCCTCCCCCACTGCCCACTAGAAACCCAGCTGTACCAACGGAACAGAGAGGGGAGGTACCTAGAGGAGTGTCGGGGTGTGGTTGGCACAAGACACATCGGTGGGCTCGGTAAGGCTCTGTGAATTACATGCCCTGGACATGCCTGTGGGACCCGGCTCCAATACCAAAAATACAGGCCACACTAGCCCACAGCTGCTGAGGAAGCCTGGGGGAGCTCGGGCGGTCGTGATGATTAATTTTGCTGGACTGGAGCTTGCCAAGGATGAAGCACGTAGGAGCTTCAAGGTGAGAGTGTGTGTGTCTTTAAGACTCAGGGAATGCCAGGGGGTGCTGAGGGCCTTTTTAAAATTCTCCCATAGTTGTTCTTAATGCCCACTGCAGGCTAACGCAGCAAAACAGTGAGCCTTCATTTCGGCAGCCAGGAAACTCAGTGATAAATGTGGCCACCTCCATTTCTTGGGCATCTTAATTCACTTCTCCAAGCTTCCCTCATCTAAACAGAGTGCTAGTGCCTGCACTTGTTCACAGGGCTATGGTGTGCACGAAATCAATTAGTCCACGGAAGTTCTTAGCATGAAGCAAACACTTCTTAACGGTAATATAATATTTGCATTTAGATATGAAGTGCAAATTCTGAGTAATGCCTCCACACAGCTGATACGTTGCACAGGAAACGACCGCCTACATCAAAATCAGGCCCATTCTGCAGTGTCTCATTGATGACAAGCTGTGGTCACTATCTGAATGCCTTATCAACTTCCTTTCCCATTACCAATGTAGATGAAATCCCATGACGTCCCTCCCAAGGTTAAAGAGGAGAAACAGGATCTTCATGTCATCATGTATTCAAAGGGCTCAATAAACAGCTGAATGTGGTCATGATCGGCATTGGTGATTTCTGTTTTTTCTTCAAAATATTAATATATTATTTGCTGATCATATCACTGTAACTGAAGTGTAGACTTTTCAAAGGGAGAAGTTATTGAAGCTAATTCAGCACCCTCCAGCCCTGCTGTCCTAGCAGCTAGAGCACCATGCATGTAAATATCCTGGGTTCATGAACCGCAGCAACAAAGAGCTTTAACTGAGTATCTGCTCTGTGCCAGGTTCTGTGCTAACCACGACCCAGATATGGCCTGGTGTCACTGTCAAAACCACTTCGGGAGGCAGGAACTGTGAGACTGCCATTTTACAGACAAGGAGGAGCTCAGTGAAAAGTCACAAGTAGAAGGTCAGGTAGCTGGCGAGGGGCAGAGCAGGACTCAAACACGTGTCAAAGTCAGTGGTGGCAAATCTTTGGCATGGGTGCTGCAGTGGGTTCTATCACTGAAAGCTCTAAAAGGCTCGGCATCACTGCTCTTAAGTCCTCAAACTCTAACTTCTGAGCAGCAGCAACCCTATCAGCAGTTTCCCCTATGTCTCCAGAGATGGAAGTTTTAACACATCAACAGGACAAGGGGATCACCCGTGAGCTCATACAAGGATGGACACCAACACACCTGGGAACAATGTCAGCTCCCAGTACAGGGTGCTCTGGATTCCTGGGTGAGAACCATTGAGGACACAGGGCAACTGGGCTGAACGATACACAACCGTGTGGACAATACCTCGTTTATTTGGAATTTTATAGCTGATAAAGCATATCCCCGGGCATAATATATTGAAGCTTTCTAGGACCTTTTCAATGAGATCTTCTTCTGTTGAATGGAGGGGAAAATGGGGACCCCAGACATCGGGCAAACATTTCACCATTTTCCCACTCACATATCTTGCCCTGAGTTTGGCACTGGAGGTGAGGTTGTGCAAAGCTGGCACATGGTATATACCCTTCTCTGCTCCTCACCAATGCAAGGAGTGTTAGTTAGAGGGAGTAATTCCAAGGCTGGCACTCCATTCTCAGAGTAAAACTACCACTGAGCGGGTGAAGAAGAGCACAGCACAAGCACACTCCTCCCCAGCCTCCAAAATGCTCCGGCTCCGCTGTGCTGGAGCCCATCCCAACCCCACCCTCTGCTCTAGGACTCTCAATGCATGTTTACAAACCAGCCTGATGCCAGGTCCCAGAGAGCTGGTGAATCCCAGAAGCAGGTCATACCTGGACAGGTGGTCCTATAGCAGGTGGCAGGGTGGCTTAGCAATACTCTCTTCCAGCTACAATCCAGGGAAACAGAGCGGCAAAGACAACAACAAAAAATTATAATATTAAATGCTGCTGGAAGATTCTAATGGAGAAGTGGTTCAAAAAAGACTGTTTTCTTAAGTTTTATCTACATAGAATAGGGGGCTTTTTCAAAGTGTGTGTGCGTGCGTGTGTGTGTGTGTGTACATGCATGTCTTTAATCTCCAACTATGGGAACAATCTTTTATTATAAATTTACTTCCTGACGTCCACAATTCAGGGTGCACTGGCTGTATGACCCAGGAACATTACTTCCCTTCTCCAGCCTTCAGCTCCCTCTTAGACAAGAACGCAACCTGTGGGCTTTAACTGCGTTCCTCGGAGCTCTGGTGCCGAGGGAAGGAGACAGAGAGGCCACAGCGCCAGACCTCCTGCAGGGTTCCAGCCCAGCGCCCCTTCTAGATGTCCTGCACAAGTGTCCCAGTGAGGCTCAAAGCTCGAGGGGATTTGTAAACCATGGGACTGGATCACTTCTCAGGCTTGTTTGAGCACTAGCATTCTGTGACAACACAACAACCACAGAAATTCCCAGGGGGGCTTCCATGTGCCAGGTATCCCTGGTGTCGTCTGGAACCCACAGCTACCTGAAGAAACCAGGATCCTGCAGGTGGGGAAGTGGGTTCCGAGGGCTGAAGAAGGCTGCTCAAAGTTGTATGGTTACTGGGCTGTGCGGGGCTGGGATCCAAACGCCCACCACCTGACTCTGGGGCGACAGGAGCCTGCCACAGCAGGAGAGAAAGCTCAGCCAGTAGGCAGAAAGCCCCTGCTACAGGGAAGCCCCTGAGCTTTGGCAAAAAAAAAAAAAAAAAAATCATCTAAAGTCCTCCAAACAAGCTTCCACCCCAGGATCCTCACCCAAGGAGCTAATGTGTGCCAAGCTATCTGCTCATTAAAGAGAACCCCTCCCCAATGCCCACGTCTCTATTACATTACACAGGTTCAGGTCCTAACCCAGAAAGCTCCAAGCCCTGCCCCACACAGGCTTTGTCTGAGCAAATGCTGCCAACAGGGACTTTCCTGTTAACGGGGATCTCCATACCACCTGGTCTGGACTTGTTCCCTTCCCTGTGAGGCCCTCCCTGGCTGCTCCACTTCACCTTGAACCCATGTCCCCAGACACGTGGGCTGTTAACTGACACCGAATAGCTGTAAGCTCTGTTCCCCCAGAGCTGTCACTGGCTCCCTCCTGGGCCGCCCTGGGTCTCTGTCACAGGCTCCAGGGCCATGTCTAGTGCCGGAGCTATGCTGTTCTCCCTGTGGCTGGGGACCACTTGGACCACCCCACCCAGGCCATGCCTCGGGGACACCCCGACCACGGGGACAAACCTATAGAAGGGACAGCGTGTGGCCAGCACTGCGTCAGCCCGCGGGGCTCCTCTCCAGCACGGGGCGGTGCCAGCCAGCTCCCTGATGGTCTCCAGCGTCCTGTGCGCACAGGGATGAGCCTGGGCCCTGCAGTCTGCGCCAGCAGCACAAAGGGCGGAGAACAGGTGGTCAGAAGGATGATGCCTCGCCCACCCGGGACACTTTCGTTCTCCGTCCGGCAGAGCACACAGGCGAGGGTCCCGTCTCCGGGCACCTGCTCTGCAGTGTGCCCTCTTGTACTTCCCGTCTAGCACGGTCACTCTAGCACTGCAGAGATCTCGCCCCCACTCGAACCTCCCCCTCCCGTGCTGACCAAGGCAAGGGGAGAGGGCTTGGCTCTTCCTAAGTGGGAGATGGGGCCCCATCAGCTCTGGACCCCACGCCTCAGGGGCTCTGCCCCCAGATACGAGCTCAGGGAACCAGCAGGGAAACCCACAGGGGCCCAAGGACACAGAATGGCATGCACAGGGCAGAGCTGGCCATTGCTCTCCTTCCCCTTCCTCCTGGGAACCTCCCCTCCCGACCCAGCTCCGCAGTTCCCCAGGTGCGCAGTCCTACCTGGAGCAGCAGGGCTGCAGAGGGCAGAGCTGGTGAGGGTGCTGAGGAGGCCGTTGGTGGCGTCCTCCACTTGCTCGGCCAACAGCACGTGCTGCTCCTGGGGCTCGCTGGCCAGAGTGCGCAGCTCCGCCCACCTGTGCAGAGAAGTCCCTGCGGCTGGTGGCACCACGCCCCTCTTCCTGCCCACTGGGGAGGAGGGGCCCTTGTGAATGGCAGCAGCACCCTACCGAACCACAGGCCACTTGGCGGCATCCCCACCATCTAGGATGCTGATGAAGACCCAGAAGTGAGCCACAGAGTCCTCAAGCAAGCCCAGCCATAGGGTGCCATGTGCACATGCTCAAACCCTCGAGCTTCCTCAAAGGACAGCCTCAGGACCACTGCCTCATATTTGAGATACAGTCCTGACAGACTTAATGGTCTGTTTTTGTAAAACTGTAAGTTTTATGAGAAAAAAAATCAGAGCACACAAAAGAAAGCAGTTTGAACTAACTGCAACAGAAGAGCAGACAAGGACAGCTAGTGACAGACTAAAATACTTAAGTGTTACAAACACTGGCCACGTAAACCCCAAGGGCAGAATGTGAGGCATCCAGGGCAGGCAGCCAGCAGGCTTTGATGGCCAGGGGACACTGCTGTCTGTGCCCAGAATGGAAAACATGTCAGGATGATGACACTAGGACATACAGAAAAGACTAAATAGCTCTGAGAAACCCGTAAGAAGACAGGGCAGTCAGTAATGTGTAGATAAGAATCCTGCCATTAAAAATCCAGCAAAACTGTTGGGTATGGTGGTGCACACCTGTAATTCCAGCACTTGGATTAGTCTGAGCCCTGCCTGGGCAATGGGGAGAATCATAAGAATTAAGGCAGGTAAGTTGGACAGGATTGGGGCATGCATCGTGGTGAAGACTTGGAGTTGACTGGGAGTAGGATGGGAAGCTTTTGCAGAGTTTTGAGCAGAAAAAGACAGTGTAGGCTCAGTGTGAGATGCGGGTTGGACATCTCAGTAAAGAAGCAAAGCAGAAACTTGCTGTGAGGACCTGGCTCACAGGTGCAGGTTGGAAAGATGATGACGACAGATGGGAAAGGGGGCGGGAAAGCGTGTGACCAATGGACAGCACCAGTCCCCAAACTGCTTACTGCCCGAGCAGAGCTCTGCAAGCTCCAACCCCAAGGGTGAGCACCTGAAACTCCTGTTCAGCAGCCACAGTCATTTTATGTCTGCTGAACAATAAATGTTTGAGCTTATTTTGTTTTTCATGTCATTTTCCTGCTACTTCACTGTATTTTTTTATTTTTCTGGTACTGGGGATCAAACTCTGGTCCTTGCGCTTGCACAGCAGGCGGTGAAACCACTGAGCTACCGGCCTTTTTTTTTGTTTCTCTGTATTTTTAAAAGGTTTCAGTCCATTGAGGGTTGGAAGGTGGGGTCCATTGCTTTGGAGTCTGAGCAGCATTACTCCAGCAGCCGGCTGGAGAGAAAAGCACGGGAAGGGGATGTGCACTTCCACTGTGCAGCCGCGGACACCCTGGTGGACAGAACTGCACAGCAGCCATCTTCCAGGTGCTCTTTGCAGCACTACGTGGGAGGAGGGTGGGCAGGGCCTAAAAGCGAGTCCCTCCCTCTTCTCTCCTGATGTTGTACTCCTTACGTTTGAGAATACAGGAAGAGCCCAGGAAGGATGAGGCAGCCAGTGTTAATACCAACTTACTGGCTGTGACAGTAATGATACATCACCAGCGGGACGTCGCACAGTCGTGGCTGTCCTCACCCTCCCTGGCTGCTTCCCAGTCCCCTTCCGCTGTCCAGCCTGCACCTGCCGCGCCTCGGCTGTCTCCCCTCTCTGCACTGGCTCCCCGGGTAACCCTCTCAAGTGCTGCTCTCTCTGCTTGTCCTCTCTCCTGTGAGCCAGGTCCTCACAGC
Organism: Heterocephalus glaber; assembly: GCF_053883595.1. Taxonomy (NCBI): domain Eukaryota; kingdom Metazoa; phylum Chordata; class Mammalia; order Rodentia; family Bathyergidae; genus Heterocephalus; species Heterocephalus glaber. The sequence goes on from NW_028258320.1 coordinate 69,935,620, forward strand.
ACGTTCCTGCTCGGCTTCTTTACCGAGATGTCCAACCCACGTCTCACACTGAGCCTCAACTATCTTTTTCTGCTCAAAACGCTCCAAAAGCTTCCCATCCTACTTGTAATCAACTCCAAGTCTTCACCGCCATCCGGGCTCTAATCCTGTCCAACTTATCTGCCTTAGTCCTTAGGATTCCCCTCTCGCTGCTGGGCTCCAGCTCTCCCTGGCTCTTTTCTGCTCCTATAACTCACCAAGCTAGCTACTGTCCTGGGGCCTCTGCGCTTGCCATCTGGCTACCAGCTTTCCCACTCTTTTCCTCAGTGTTTGGAAGGCTTCTTGTTCACATCACTTCAACTTCTGCTCAAAATTCAACTCTTCCAAGAAACCTTGGCAGACTCCCTGTCTAAAGTAGGTGCCTTCCCTATTCCTCATCAGTCTTTAACCTTCTACCCTACTTTATTTTTCTCCTTTTCATTTTATCTGAATTTTTTTCTGGTACCGGGGGTCCACCTCAGGACCTTGCGTTGGCGAGGCAGGCGTGGTGCCACTGAGCTAAATCCCCGGCCCTGAAACTGTTTCTTATTTATTCACTCACTAATCGTCTAGTTCTTTTCCTAGCACAGAAACCCATGAAGGTAAGGATTTTTCTTTGTTGTCTCTGTATCCCAAGAACCTAGAATAGTGTCTCACAGATGAAGATGGCCTATAGTAATTAAGAGAACAATGCATTAAAGTTAATTTTAAAAATTCTAAGCGCAGACTCAGTGGCAGGAACACAGTCATTTCACTGAAGACCTACAATACCTAAAAGTCATGGACTGGGTGTCTCGCTCCTCTGGAGAGGCAGATTTGCCCAGCTTCTGAACAAATGTGGCTGGAGAGGGGGCAGCCAGTCACGGAATCTCTCTCTGTAGGCATCAGGACGACTCGAGCCAGTCAGAATGAGACTACTTGAAACTGGAAATGGGTCTTCTCTCTCCAGGGTGGAAAGGGGAGGGCTGGGCACGGCCCCTGCCTAGTTCCGGCTTCCCAGGAGAACCAGCTGCGAGGAGGCGGAGGGGCAGCAGAGGTGTGCAGTGGACAGAGTGGTCTAAACGGCACCAAAGCTGTGTGGCTCCCCCACCCCGAGGGACCCCTGACCCATCAGGGAAAGTAAATGACTATGAATTTCCATTTCTGCCCAAATAAATCTCAGCTGAGACAATTTCAGATACTTTCCATCAAGTGAGCAGACAAAACCAGGGATAATACAAACTCCCAGACTTCCAAAGCCAGAGACACCAGCCCACAGGAGCCAAAGTCAGCAAAGTAAGAAGGCAGAACCAGGCGAGGACAGGGACAGTTTTCCTATCCGCTCCTGGCAAAGCTTCGCAGGCTCTCTCAGCCTTGGCACTGTCCCGAGCTGACTTTGTAAGGGCTGACACAGGCGGACTGAGGTCCTTACCTGGGAAACCGGATGCCCACCGCAAACACAATGATGCCTTTTTCCTTCAGCTGCTTGGCCAGCAGCGCCACCTGCCCCTGGGACTTCCCGTCGGTGACAATGACGAGAGACTGGGGCACAGAGCCATTTCTGCCCCCGGGGAATCCTCTGCGAAGAAGGTGTCTCAGGGCAAGGCCTGTCTCCGTGCGTCCCCCGCTGAGTGCACCCAGAAAGAAAAAAGAAGGCAATGAGGTGGGAGGTGAAGTTGGAAACAGAGCTTGTTCCTGATCCTGTTCCTGGGAATGGCTGACTCCCAGCAGGGGCTCAAAGTGACAAGTTCGTGCTCTAAACCACAACGGCAGCCACAAATTAACTCTTTCCTTGGACTTGAGCTCCCCCTCACATCTCAGTTGTGATATGAAACAATGCCACTCTTTGTAGCTGTGTTATTTTCTCCCCCAAACCCAGTGATGACTCCAGGCTGACAATTCATCATTTGTTTAACACCCACCCCTCACCTCCCCATCCATGAATCACCACCATTGCCTCCTCTTGTCATGGTTCATCTTCTGGGGTTGTGGATGCAGACAGCTGAGCTTAGGAAAACTGTGCCAAGAATCTGCAAGAGCGATGGGCAGGCTTTGTTGTAAGGATCCACGATGCCAACCTTGGCGGGCCATATCCAGGGCCAGAGTTGGGAGCTGGAAGCCTAAGCTGTCCAACCATCGACAGCTCAGGTGACAGTGGTCCAACACCAATGATCCTCTATTTGCCAAGGGCTCTGAAGATCTTCTAATCTTCACAGCCCCACTGTAGGGACTGTTGCCTGGGCTTGGAATCTCAGAGCATGATTTCTGTTCAATTTTGAAACAGAAGCTCAAGAAAATTGTTCCTCTCAGAAAACAAACAAAAAAAAAAGACTGCTGGCTTTGAGCCAGTTGGGCAGAAAACAGAAGCTCACTAGATAGATCTGAAGTTACTGAGCTGTCATCCCACCCTGGCCAGATGCTCAGCGGGAAGATAGCACATCCAAACACAAGTGACAGTGTGAGGGTTAACAGAATCACTCTGACAATTAACTATATGCATGCAAAAAAGTTTCTGAACCACTAGCCACAGACTACAGAGGGGGACCCACATTTATGCTCAATTGTAGTCTATTGATTTGGACAATGCCTGCCTTTAATTCAGCCCCTTTGGAGGGGCCTATAGACATTCCTTTAAGTAAAAACATCCAACTAACAAGAAGCCTGGGCACCATACTCTGTGAGTCTGTGGGTGTTGTTTTGCTTTAACTTGATACTGAAAACATTCATTTTTCATGCAAATCTAGCACAGACCTCCCGTCCAGGCATCTCCCCTGGCTGGCTCTCTTCCAAGCAGTTACTCAGGCATCCAGGCTCTTTCATTCTGTGGTTCCACCTTCCTCCCAGTCCTCAAAGTTCTCTGCATTTTGCAGCGAGATGGGAACAGAGCATGTAGATTGTGCCTTGGAAGGATTTATAGACCCAGTCTAGAATATTCTTCACCTTTATTGCTATTATGCAAGCTCTGAAAGGGCAATTCTCTTTGTAGAGCTTCATTAAGTTAATAAATGTCAACAAGAATTGACAACTCCTAGAATTAACTCTTGGCCTACAATATACGACAGCAATTCCATCGATTTAAAACCGCTTACTTTTTTTCAACCCACTAGTATTTGTGGGTCACTAGAGGGAGGATGGTAAAATGGAAACCACGAAGTATAACATCATCTCACCCCTCAAAGAACTCCCAGTGCAGGTGAAGAAATACCCATGCAAAAATGAGAATCTCAAGTAGTCTGGGGAGGGAGTTCCTTGTGGGGTGGGGCTGGAGGGGAGAGGCTGCAGAGGGGAAAGTGCGTCTGAAGGGGTCTGGGTAAACGAGTAGACTCAGAGGAGAGAGCCGTGCTGATAAGGAGAAGAGGCGAAGCAAAGACACAAGCAAGAAACACAGGCTGTGTCCAGGGCTACTGAACAGAGCTTGGCTTCGGCAATGGGCTTATCACAGAGCAATACAGCGCCCCTTCCTCAGAGAGCCCCAAATGTGACCAGCTCCTTCCACCTTGTGCTGGATCGGACTTTAGACACCAAAGACAACCGAGAAGGTTCCTATTCTCATGAATACTAAAAGCTCTGTGTCTGCAGGGTCTTCCACCCACCCAGGCTCCTGGAAGAGCAGACTGTCTCCCAAGTGTAAGGGATCACACTAGCGCTGAGCTTCGACCGTGTATCAGAACTTCAGTACCTGTTCCTGAATAAAATCCTTACAACTAGGGTGAAAGGTGCCAATATCCCCCTCACTACACAGAGGGGGAGCCCCTGCTCAGAGAATACCAGTAATAACTGCTAATATTGACTGACTGTGTGCAGGCTCTGTGTGACAGGCATGTACAGGCATACACATATGCGCACACACACCCACACACTTTGCACATGCTCATGTAATTCTTACCAGGCAATAATCACATCCTAGGCCCTTTATTCCCACAGCCCAAATCCTTAACTGTCTGGTCATTTTGGTAGTCAAGCTACTGGCTTCTCACCTACCCAGTGGAGGTCAGAACTGGAATTTAAACCCACATAGGCTGATTTTTAAAGCCAATGCTTTCCTCTCTAGGTATCTTAGTTACTTTCCTTGTCACTGAGACAATACCCAAAACCTACAACTTAGAGGAAGAAAGGTTCATTTTGGCTCAAGTTTCAGTCCATAGTCCTCTGGCTCCAAGGCAGAATGGCATGGCAGAGGCAAGCTCATGCAGGATGGCAGGGAAGCAGAGTGGGAGAAAGGAGTCAGGGAGGGAGATGAGCCCTTCCAGACCACACTCCCAATAACCTACCTCTTTGGACCAGGCCCCACCTCCTAACAGCAAGTCAGCTATAAGCCCCCAATAATCCAATCACCTTTCTATGATGGCATAGGTTTTAGGGGGACATCTGGATACAAACAAAAATACCAGGCATCAGCAAATTATAGCCTATGAGCCAAATCCAGTCTGCCACCCATTTTATAGATAAACTTTTATTGGAAAATAGCCACTTCCAATAATTAATATGCTGCCTATGCAGAAACTACATGGCCTGCAAATGGTTAAAATTATTTACTATATAAGCTTTAACTGAAAATATTTGCCGACCTTTGTTCCAGACTGCTCTGCCTAAATGCTCACAAAACTCTTTTCTCCCCAGAAACCAAAGTGCCCCAACCAGGAGCCAAGGAGCACGTCTACCCCACAGGCATTGGGCAGGCTCTCCCCAGTCATCCCTTGCCTCCTGGCCCATCTGATCACTACTGCTCCTCATACAGATGCCAAGCTTCAGGGCCAAAAGGAAAAGAACTTGTTCTCTATGACGACCTTGTTCCCATTTCTCGTACAGGTCTGCCCTGGACCCCCCTTCAGAGTTACTGTTTTTCTTTCCCATGTGCCACCTGCAGGGGAAATCTTGGGTTCAACCTAGTTTCTTTTCTTTTTTCTTTTTTAACAGGGAAAAGAACATACAAAATTCATTATATGCCTAAGGCATTAGAGTATTAAACTCTCAGTCCACATTTTCTGAGTAGGTCTAGGCCTCTTCATAGCCACCAGCCTGTGATTAGACACAAGTTAAATTTCAAGGACATGAGGTTCCAAGCCACCCACTGCATGAGCCTGACAGTGTCCACCCTTCACCTGGCTCAGCACACGAACACCTACACAGCCTGGCCTCTCCACCTCTGCAGCCTCTCCCATGGGAGCATTTCTGCAGGCTTCCAGCCAAGGACAGCCTCAACTCCTAAGGGTTCTGACCTCTGGCCAGTGAGAAGAAATGTGCCTATTTATCCCATGGGACATTTCTATCTCCCAGTCTGTTCTGAGATCTGGGGCTGGCTCTGAACAGGGAGGGTCTGAAGTCAACACACCAAGATTTTCCCAATTCTGTTCAAATGGGACTAAACTAGGTTGAAAGTTGGAAGTTTACAGATGGGCTACTGTCTAGGGGGTTATTATGTTTGCCATGCCACTTTTCTGGGGGCATGGGGAATAGAATCTAATCTTTTGTTATCTGTGTAGCCAAGTGTTTAAGAACAGGGGCTCCTGAGAGGGGCTCAGATATTAGTTCTATGGGTAGCATTTGACTGAAGATGAAATGCTGTGTCAAGCAGCTCCTAGGACAGTGATGGCGAATCTTTTAGAGCTTTCAATGATAACAGCCCACTGTGGCATGTGTGTCACAGGTTCACCACCACTGCCTTGGGACCTTACCAATGTGCCATTAGTGGTAGTTATCTTATGAACAAAGCTGCAGCCTACAAGTAGTTTATCTTTAGAGTATAGTCTCAAATTCTAATGCACATTTAAAAATCCCTCATGAGACTTACAATAGACTTAGATTTAATTCCCAGGAAATCCAAATTGGCAAGTGTGCAACTGACCTGAAAATGTATATTTTAAAGCAGCACTGCCCACCTCAATGGATTCTGAGGCAAATGAGCCAGCCATGGAATAGCCTTTGAAAAACACGTCATAAGAAATTCCTTTTATATTCGGGGAGATCAATTATAGCTTTTTTTTTTTTAAAAAGCAGTTGACAAAAAGCTTGGAATCAACCTAAAGGTTTCCTTTTGGAAGAATGAGAATGATTAAATGCACTGTAGTAGCCAAATTCTTCCGATTCTTATATAATCATCAAAATGAATCAACATGAAAATAATTCAGCTTTATGGAGTGCATATCAAATAATATTAAGCAAATAGATACAAAATGCCTTGTAATTAACCATTCTAAAAGCTATGTTCAAATGTTAATGCAGCTTGAAAGGGTCTAAAGAAGGTTCTAAAAGGTTCTATACTAAAGTGGTGAGAGAGCTACAGAGTCCTGACAAAGCTACTGTGAGGGATTGTGTAGACAATCCAGTCACAGAAAACTCTGAGTTGTGTTACCATGAGATGAATGCAGGGAACAGGCAAGCCTGGGCATGCTAGCCGGCCACCAGCTCTGACACCCAGGAGCCAATGGTCAGCTATGCTTTTCATCTGATTTTACATCATCATGGGGTGGGATATTGAGAGGCTTGACTGGAATATTTTTTAAACTTCCTCCAAGGTATCAGTAAGACAGCTGTCAGGGTGGTTTCTTAACCACACTTTCGGAGGATGGGCTTCATCTGGAAAGGCAAGTGGATCTTGAGTGTAGACAGAGCTTTCCTGACTAGTCCAGCATTGAAAACTTCACTGTAAATAAAGGGTAAAGTGTGTGGCGAAGTCATCATTCCTCTCTGGCCAACATTCCTCCGCTCCGAAGTGTAGGAGCATGTCATCATTTTTAGTGTCCTCAGTGACCCCAGGACTGTGGCCAAAAATGAGTTACTCTCTCATTGCCTTGTCTGTTGCCTCTTATAGTCACACAAGGGACAGACAACTCCAAAAGATGAGCTGGACTGTTTCAGATAAATGGAGGCTTCAACTCCCAGCATTCTTGCCTGCACATTCTTAGTGTATTTCCAGATTTTATACATCATGAATAACACTCAAGCCTTTAGCTGACTCTCTCAATGCAGCTGAAAAGAGATTTAACTTCTTTTCTGGGGTGGGGGGTGGGAAAGTCAGCTGGGTGGGACCTAGTATCCTCCTCTGTAAACTACAGTGTTAGAATAGATACCAGAGGATCTCTAGTGTGTTCTTAGTTTTCAATTCTTGGTTTTCAGATGAATCATTTGAATCAAAGTCATCCAAACAATCTTTGATTTTTAGTCCTAAATTTAAACTAGTCAAGCTACTTTTTCTTCTGCAGATGCACATTAAATGCAATGTGCATGTAATGGATACAGATTTTTTTATGACCACCTTATTGATATAATTTATATATCATAAATTCACCCTATGAAGTATACACAGCAGAGACTTCTGGGAAGGATCAGATGGGAAAATTGGAGCTTACAGAGAAATTAAAGAAACAGAACACAATGCAGAAAAAGGAACGGACGATCTACACTTTCTCCCCAGCATCCGGCTTGTGGCTTGTGAGAAAGGAAGACCAAATCCACACAGACAAAGTGACGTGGCGGGGGCCACACTACAGAGAGCTCCAGGGAGAAATGCAGCACTGGAATGGACTGGCAGGTGCTGCGAATTGCAAGGCTGGTGAGTGATTCCAGGCCAAATGTCCGCCATATTCCCGGAAAGAGTGCCTGGTCAGACAAGATTCCAGGAAGGGGTTGACTGAACCTGCTCACAGCACCCACAGGCTGGCTGCATTTCAGGGCTCAGTGTTATTCTCCTACAGTGACCTGGGTGAGGGACAGCCACAGGACACAGCAGTGGTCAGGGAGCCACTGTCGGGCTTGCAAGAGACTCCTTGAGGGGTTTAAGCAAAAGGACTCAGGCCCACTCCCACCTCCAGGGGCCAGGCTCAGCCTGAATCGCTCTGGATTTGAAAGCTGCAGAATTGGTGCCTGTCCTCTAATCCTACTGCCTGTGGTGACTGCATCCATCCCGGATCCAGGGGCTGACTGCCTTTTTTATCTACCAGTGTGAGCAGGGACAGGTCTTGAATTGGACACTGCCATAAAACTGTAGATGCCTGAAGAAAACCATATATTCAAAATCACAGAGAATTTTTTTTTCCTTATTCTATTTTCTTTCCTTTCTTTTTCACCAATTTACTGAGGCTTGGGAATTTTCCTTTGTCCTTTATCCTTGCTTCTCTTTTTGTGTTTTTAATTTTTCTTCCTTTAATTTTTTCTAATTTTTAGTTTCTATATAGTTTTTCCTCCCTTTTTCTTTTATCTTCTATTTCTCATCAGCCCCTCCTCTTACCATTATCTAATTCTATAAACACCCTTCTACTGCCTAATAAGATCCTTTGTACCACCTCTCTTTCCTCCTCCTCATATCATAGAGTTTAAGGTTTCAGGAAGTTTTCCTCTTGCATTCCCCCATTCCCAAACCCTATATCTTTACTAGTATAACCACAAAGCTTTGTTAATCTTTTGATAGTTAACTCTGTAAAATACTGTTGAGTACAGGGCTGGGGATATAGCTCAGTGGTAGAATACTCGCCTAGCAATGTGAGAGACTGAGTTCCATCCCCAGTATTGCAAAAAAAGAATAAATTAAAACATACAGAATATGACCTTTTGCTACTGGCCTCCTTCAATTAACATTTTTTCAGGATTCATCTATGAAGCAGTATGAATCAATACTCATTTTTATGCCTAAATAATATTTAGTTGTATGACTAGACCACATTTTTTTATCCAGTGATCAACTGCACATTTGTGTTGCTTTTATCTAGAAGTTGTTACTATTAGTGCTACTATGAATACTAGTGTACAAGTTTTTATGTGGGCATATGCTTTCAATTCTCTTGAAATGGAATTATTGGGTCATATGCTACTCTGTATTTAACATTTGGAGGAACTACTAAATCATTTTCAAAGTGGCAAGCGTGACTTCACAATTCTACCACCAATACATGTGGGTTCCAGTCTTTCCATATCCTTGCCAACACTTGTTACTATTTGTCTTCTATTTCAGCCATACTAGTCGGTGTTACATGGCATCTCATTGTGGTTCTGATTTGCTTTTCCTTAACTCGTGTTATTGAGCCTATTTTCATGTAATTATTAGCTGTTTATCTACTATAAAGGATATCTCCTTTAAAAGGTTTGAGTTGACAAAAATATTAAACAATTAGTTGTATGGCTGTGTAAATACAGTAATGTCTCAGTGCACAAATGTGTCTGTTCGCAAACAATTTGGTTCACAAACAGAAGCATTCAGCAAGACTTTGCTTCTGTTCACAAACTGCATCAGGTGACATGACTGCAGCCATCTTCCCCCGAATTGTGCAACAAATTAAGTTTGTGAACCAAGGTGTTATTGTATACCCCAAATCACTCAACTGTACATGTGTAAATTTCATGGTGTGTATATATATATATATTTTTTAGGAGGGGTGTGCCAGGGATGGAACTCAGGACCCCATGCTTATGAGGCAGGTGGGGCGCCACTGAGCTAAATCCCCGGCCCCTGTGGTGTATAAATTATGTCAAAAAGGCTTTTAAACCAAAGTATGTGCTACAGTCCTAGAGAAAGAGGCAGAGAGACATTATAAAACTCCAGACCCCTAAGCACCACAGCCCAGCCCAGAATGTGACTCAGTACACCTAGCTAGGATCTCAGCATCTGTACTGGGCCCTTTTCCCTGACCACTCTAACCCAGGTGGCTCCAAGACCTCCTGTTGGCAAGTGCTACACTGTGGGTCTGGGCCCAGAATACAGAGCAGGACTAAGACTATCCTCTGTACGAGAGCAATTCTTGGAGGCCCCAAGGGCAGAAGACCCCTAAGGAAAAAGGAAAGGCCAATGTGTAGTAATATATAATTTTAAAACCATACTGATGTGCTTTTTCCCTTTGTACTTTCTTTCCTATGACCGGTCCTGGGCACCCATAGTGAGAGGGACAGACTGGGATAGACAGTCTAAGTTACGGAGGGTCTCTAGGGCTCCCTGGGGTCTCTAGGGTCCTCAGATTCCAGCAGTGACCAGTGTGCGACCTTGGATTTCTTGAGAACAACTGGAAAAAGGATCTCAGGCCTCAAGGCCTTGCCACCTGGAGGTGACAGCCACAAATAGCTGGGACCACAGACCTCAGCAGGACTTCCCTGGATACTGGCACAAGGGTAGCAGAAACCAGAGCAGCTCCAAATGAGTCAGGAAGGGAGGGCACGGCTAAAACTAGGTGGGAAAGGAGGCGTGACAAGATCCCAGAACACACGTGCACGACAGTTCCCAAAATGCTGCATGTAGACTTGAGAGAACTGGAGCAGGTCTGAGATAGGATGACCTAAACATGAGTCCATTGTGGCAAGTATGAGAGAGAGAAAGTCACCATTAAGCACTGGCTATCTCGCCTCTTCACAGTAGCACACCTACACTGTAGGGGGTATTGTTTATTTTTTTCTCAACCTAAACTCATTCTGCAGAGCCCTTTCTTCTCCTACCCTTCTGTTCGTTTCCTACCTTTGGAGTTTCACTGTTATTAAAGCATCATTTCTGCTTGTTTTGTTCAATTCTTTGTCTGGGATGGAAAGGACCTAGAAATCACCTCTAAAAGGAGATTCCAGCACCCCAGAACCTAGTAACAAAAAGATCAGTGTGGCAAGTAACAAGTCAAAGTCCCTTTTTCTGTTAGGACTTGTGAAAAATGTAAGTGTGTGTGCACATATACACATGCATATTCAGATACCTATAAATGATGTGTGCATATATAATACACATACAATTAAAACACATATATGTACATATGAGCACAGAGACTACACACTTTAATTTAAAAGTGTTGACATATAACTTGTCAGCCGATCTGTCAAATGAGCCGAGGCCAGATGCCTCCATGTACATATATTTATAGGGTGTGTACATGGTTGAGCATATAAACAGCTATTTATAAGTTTGAAAGCATTCACATAACAGAGCGCCTGCTCACACTAATTTCTTTTCAGATCGCAGAAATGAGGCTCACAGAAGTGTAGTGAACCACTCGAGTGGCAGAGATCACCTCTGACAGAACTAGGACTATGACCCAGCCCTCTTCTCCTACAACATGCTTTTTTCTTTTTGGTACCAGGGATAGAACTCAGGACCTTGCGCCTGCCAGGCAGGCGCCGGAACCACTGAGCTAAATCCCCAACCGTACGCTCTTAACACATTCAGGATACTTCTACCACCCGATGGGACAGTCAGGCATGTATTACAGGTGGTCTGAGCCAGAGGAAACATACTCACCCGACGTGGACCTTCAAAAGCTCTCTCTCCATGGAACTGACACAATAGCAGCAAATCCTTTCTTTTTATAAACTAGCATTTAAATTACCACCTGGGACATTATGTAATGATGAAGGGCAGCCTTGAGAAGGGAGTTCTCGTTACCCACTATGCACAGTGGGGTCAAGGAGCGGCCCATGGTCCTCTCAGTAAAGCTGAGCATATGGCTTGGCCTTCCTTGAAAGGGACAATTTTAAGAGCACTGGCTTCATTCTACTATGGCAGTATCCAATCATACATACTTGAAAACCATCCTCTTTATTTGTGCCTTCACTTCCTGTCGGGTTGAAAATGAATCCAAGGGGAATTCCAGATGAGGCATGGAACCAAATTGGAATGCTCCCACTCTGACCTGCAAAAGGAGGCAGTGGCCCCAGGGGGCCAAGACTGGAGTCATATTACAAGCATTCCAAAGAGGAAAAGGGGCGACAACCCTGCCTCGTGGCCATCCAACAAATACCAGTGCCAGAGTTTACCAGTTGGAGAATCTGGAAGGAAACAGTCAAATTTGCCTGTGTTCTGTACTGATAGCCCCCAATAAATCTTCACCCATATCCCCCAAAGGCAGTACATTCTGGAAACTTTCTCAGCCGAGCTGCAAGCAGCTTTAGGGCAGAGCTCCGTACACACTGGCCAACTGCCTCCCAGGCACTACTGTGTGGAATCTCATACATTACCTTATTTCATCCACAGAGGCAGGACTAACGCCTACATTGCTGCGGAGAGGCTAAAATGTGCAGTGGACACAAAACTGGCCCAAGGCAAAGGCTTCCTCCAAGAAAGGGGCCAGGACATTAAGACTCTGGGCTCTCTGATCTTCCCTACTGCTCGCCTTCTCTGAAGTCAACTCAGCCCTTCAGCAAAATGCTTCATGGCCAGCTACTGGGATCCTCCGAAGCAACCCCAGCTGTCATCACTGGTGGCTCATCACTAGCTACAGCTGCCATTTGCTTCCTGTCCTTTGTTGGGTGCTCATTCCATCCAGGCTTGCTCCTGCCAAGCTAGAGAAAGGCTAGGTGTCTCTAGACCAGCATCAGACCCGGGGACAATCAGACCCCTCAAACTGAGACAAGCAATGGAAGCGAGAGCTCTAGTAAATCCAAATAGATTTTGAGTCCTAATTGAAGAGGCCATGAGAGAAAACCCTATGCCTTTCAAAAACGGAGAAGGGAAACTAAGTCATTCTGTGTCTTAAAGCAGTGAAGGCTACAAACATCCAGGTTTCCTGTTGAGGGCCCACATCCTGCCCCTAATTCTTGGTTCTCCAAGTCCCCTGGGGAAACAACATTCTCAGTAACTACTTTCGTAACTAAAACAAGTTCTGGCCCAAATTTTAGCCAGGCCATGTGGTTCACATTTAAGCAATTACGTGGCCTTTTGCTCCCTACTTGAATTCCCCACTGCAGTCCTTTAACCGGCCTGCTGCTTGGGAGACAAAGAGCCAAATCCCTCGGCTCTCTGAACTGTCAATGGGCAGGGCATCCTGAGGAGGAGCTGAGGAATGCCTTAGCTAGGAAGGAATTTAAGTCTTGGGTGGACACATGGAGAGGTGAATAATGGAAGACAGAGAAGTGGACAAACTGAGGAAGGAGTTCCCAAGTAAGAACCCTTCCAAGATTTTCCTTGAATTTAGTGCATGGATAAAAAGGGGCATCTCCATGCAGTGGGAAAAGATGGTCTAGTGAGCAAGTGACATCAGCACAACCAGGTAGCCACCAGCTGTATGTACATTACTGCTAAGCTGCAAATGGATCCAAGATTTAAGGTGAAAAACCTAACCATGAACGTTCTAGAAGAATTCTTGGAAGAATTCCTTTCTAACCTGACAGTACAAAAGACTTTAACTTAAAATCTGGAAGCTATAAAGACTGACTTTACCTAAAGAAATCTAGGACTTTTCTGAAGAAAAATATCTGACTTAGCTGAAGAAGAAGAAAAAAAAAAACCCTAAAAATTCCTATACAGCAAAGCACACCTTTATACAATAAAAAAAGATAAAATGGAAAAATTATTTGCAACTATCTTTGGGAGTGAAAGGTTTGTTTCTTCAATGCATAAAATAATGTCTAGGAACTGATATATAAAAGACCAAAAACCCAACAGAAAATGGGCTATGAGATATGAAAAGAAAATGGGACATAAAAAGAGATCACAGAATGAGAAATACAAATGGCTTTTTAATGGAAAGGGGTTTGACCTCTTCATAAAAAGATATCATTTTTCCATGTCAGTTTAGCCAAAAAATCTAGAGGCAATGCAAAAGGAAATAAGCATTCTCAAACACTGCTGGTAGTAATGTGAATCTGTACAGCATCCATGACAATGTTTATTAAAAATTAAAAATGCAGGGTATTTGGGAATTTATCTACAGACATACTTCCACGTATGTGAAACAATATATTTACAAGATCATGCTACACAATTTGCAATAGCAAATGTCCACCAGTAGAGGGGTTTGCTATTAAACCTCAGTAAATGCTCAGGATGGGACATAATTAGCTGTAGGGAAAAAAAGTTATTGTAGAGACTATGCTACCCTTTTTGTTAAAAGGGGAAAATAAGAATGTGTACTCATATTGCTTGTATCTGCATTAAGCAACTCTAGAGAGCAACAGGCAGGAGACCTGGCTAATGGAAAATGTGGGTGAAAGGTTTCCCTATACGTCTTTTTATTGAACCATGTGCATGAATTACTTACTTTAAAACAACAACAACAACTCCATTAAGACCAACACCTGAGTCTATTTACTTGGGTTAAACAGGAAGGACACAACTTCAAAACAAAACATGCAGGAAATAGCCTAAGTCAGTAGTTAAGGCATTTAATTTAATTGGTGGTTTGGGATCAAAATAGCTGCCTTTTATCTTCAGTCTACTGTACGCTCAGAAGGAAGCCCGCCCAGATTTCTCACCACACTGCAATCTCTCTGCTGCAATCCTTTATTAGAGCCAGGAAACGAACTTCTCAGCTTTTAAGTGTGAAGGGGAAGACTTCAAACACCTTCAATCCACCTCAACAACAAAGCTTCCATAAAAGACCTTCATTAAAGCTACTGGAAATTTGCTTCCTGACGACTAAAGTTACAGAAAGCACAACAAGGTACAAATCAAATCCTTTGTACCTGGAGACAACAAAATTGAGACACAAAAGTGCAGCAGTAAAAATGTAAAACCTTGGGCTGGGCAAGTAGATCATGCAGGAGATCTTGGCTTCCACCTCCAGCACCACAAGAAATAAACAAAATAAAGCCTGAAGCCACAGATCAGAGCTATCTTAAACTCCCGGACACACAAACCCTTCTACAGCAGCAAATGGTCTGTTCACACACCCTAGAGATCAGACACTCACTGAGCCAAATAATCACCCAACTCCTTTGCTCTCCGAGTCCCGCTACAAGAAAATCTTTCTGAAGTTAAGCCCAGATCAAACTCCCTAAACACCTAGATTCTGCCCTCACAATAAAACAGAGCCGTATTTCACTCTTTTGCATGAAAATGATAACGAGGGTCCTTCCTATATGAAGGTTTGTGTCCCTCTCCTGGCTCTATGATGAGCTATTTTTCCAATATCAAACCTAAAAATCAGCCCTTGAACTCGATGCCACATTCTGGATGTGATCCAGCAATACTGAAGCTAAATTTCCTAAACTCTGATCATCTGCTCCTAACAGCATCAGCCATAAAGACTCCTGACATGTTTTTCTTACTGTCCAGTCACCCTCCTCCACGCTGCCACACTGCTGGCTGTCCACTTGCTGTGTGGTAGCAGGGTGTGATTTCCAAATGCCATTACCTCACCCTACCTCAGAGGTTATCCCCTGGGAATGACACAGGGCCTAATGGAGCAAGTCCTGGGCTGAGAATCAAGAGCCCTGAGTCTTCCACACTTAGCTCTCGCCTGAGATTGCCGTGCAACCCTAGGCAGTGACTTAAGCCTTTTTTTCTGAGGCCATTTCCTCCCCTGCAAAACATGCAATTCACACAGCTCTTCTCTTCCAACTTGCCATCCCCTGGGGTCTGTACACCGCTCATTTCAGGATACACTACATTAATACCAATACAGTAATACTTTTGCCACTTCCTCCAGGAATCACCAGTAAACTTTGTAAGGAGTCACTTTAAAAGAAAAGCCCTGTATAGGAGAGGGCAGAGACTCAGCAGTCTTCTGCCCTGGCCTTTTGGGGTCCATGCTGGTTTAGATCATGCTCAGAACTAGCTGCTTGTGGTTGGACAAAATAAAGCCCACTGTAGTGTCTGCAGGTGTCTGCAGATGACTGGAAGAGTGTCTGAAGTCCTGGGGAAAGTGCACACACTCCCCAAATGACAGGCCAGCCTGGAGCAAACCTGGCCCTCGTTAAAAGCCATGTTTGCTCCTAAATCCTACAGGTTTTACCAGGATTAACTCAGGAATGGCACCACTTCCTTCCTCAACCTATATGTACCTCGTCTGTAATTCAAATAATTACAGCTTTCCAGGCCAAAATGCCCCTAATCTTGTATTTAGTTTTGGCAAAGGTTCAGATGGTTCAAAATCCAGAAAGTATAAAACAACCTATACTGCTGGGTCTCCCCCCCTTGACTTGTATTTTACCTGCTTAGCTCACTCTCTCCTCTGCAACAGGAACCACTCCCTCAGCCTTCCCTTTCTTTATACAAACACAAATACAGATTTCATTCATTTCCCTTCATTTTCACATAAAAGCAACATATTCTCCATGTCATCTGCACCTTACTTTTTACATTCAATTTGCTCTAATGTCTTTTACTCACTTTCAGCAGCTGCCCCATGATTCACTATGTGAACGCACTGGAATGGATTTACCTGTTCCCGATCAATGCACATTTGGGTTTCCTGAAATCTTTTACAATTACAAATAATACTGCAAGGCACTGTATAACTGTGTGGGTGTTATTTTGCATGGGGGGAAATATCTACAGAATCAATTCTAGAAGTGGAAGTGGAATGGCTGGGTCAGAGAGTCCAAGCCTTTGTCATTGTGAGGGGAAAACCAGTTTCTTAAAGATTTGCCAGTGGCACATATCAATAAATTTTAGATTTTTCCAAATCAGTAAGTCAAAAATGGCACTGTCAGTGGGAGATCTGCTGTTGCTCTGAGGGAGGTTTCCGCAGGCCATTCGGGTTTCGTTTTTTGGGAACTGTCAGTGTTCCTGGCCCCTTCTGCTGGGTTGCTCAAAACTGTCCCTTTTAAAAACAAAAGCCATACATACCGCACTCTGCTGACATTTAAGACCTACTATTTGAAGTTGGGAAGGCCAAGAAATGAAGATTCTGTCTGGATTCAGTCAGGCAGGAGGGGATCTTTTCAAGGAAACAGAAAGGACTGTGTGTGGAGACTCTTCTCAATGTGTCACCTTTCCCATTGTTCTGCAAATGTAGCCTCTGCTTCCAATGGGGAACCCTCTTTATACCCAAAACATGTATAAGCACTTGGCTCAGGTCTGACCAAAGGGTCTTCCCCTGCTACTGTGATTAGCCAAGGTGTGTCATGTGGCCTACGCCTGCCCAGCCAGAACTCTCCTGGGAATTCTTTGAGATCCACAAGGATTTCTTTTTTCCTGCTATCACTAGCTTGAAGGACAGTGCAGAGTATCTTTGCCATGTGAAGAAAATCTACCAGGAAGTCAAGCAAAAAAAGCACAATGGAAGGGAGAAAAAGAAGGAATCCACCGGACCCATGTATGCCACCATGCTAGGATTTGCCCCTTGGACTTCCAGTTCCACAGCTTGTAAGTTCACTCTGTTTACAATTGGATTTCTGTCACTTGCAAACAAAGATACCCAAATACAATGATAGAAAAGACTTATACTCACCTTCTCAGGGCTGATGTCCAGAGCATCACAGACTGTGATGGCAAAGTGCTTGGACCTCTCAAAGCTCCCCTTCCCAACACTGTGAGAGCCATCTAACAGGAAGAGGATGTCCATGGCGGCTGAGCACCACATCACTAGGAAGAGTGAGACAGGTGTGGGTGAACTAAAGACTCATGCCTGGGCCCATCTGAAGCACAAGTTCAGCCACACTAATTGAGCTCTCTGAGGAGTTTACTAGATGGCCAGCCCATCTAGTCCAGGACACCGGCCTCCTCATGAGGCCCTGTTACCCAGACATTCAAGTAGCAAGCACCGGATGCACATTTTCTCCATTCTAGTGCCACCTGAGACACTCTAGCTGTGCTGATTTAACTCATAGCCACAGTGAGACCAGTTACTATTTTTTCATTTCTTTGAAAATTGCTCCTATACCACAAAATTCACCATCTGAAGTGTACGATTCATTGTTTGTGAGGTACTAAGGATGGAACCCAAGGCCTTTGCATTCAACTACATCCCCAGCCCTTTGTTAATGTTTTATTTGGAGGCAGGGTCTTGCTAAGCAGAGAAGTTGCCCAGGCTGGGCTCCAATGTGCAGTCTTCTTGCCGGTCTCCTGGAGAGCTGGGATTACAGGGATGCACCACCACACTTGGCAAGTTCAGTGTCTTTAGCACATTCACATATGCACACCCTCATTACGACAGCCAACTGTAGAGCAGTTTGCATCATCTCCAGAAAGAACTGTGTACTTCTTAGCTATTTCCAATCCTGATGTGGTTCAATGATGATGCATCCTCCAAAGAGGGCTTGATCCCCAGTGCAGTCATGTGCAGGGGTAGGCCCTAGAGCAGTGATTGGACCTTGATGGCTTTTAACTTCATCTGTGGATGAAGAGATAGATCATCAACTGATCTATGAAGAGATCATAAACTGATGACATTATTGGAGGTGATGGGTTAGTTGAAGGGAATGGATCATCACGGGTGTGAACTCAGGGACTGTATCATGTTCTGGCCCCTCTTCCCCTCCGGCTCTTTCCCTCTGTCTTCCTTCTATCCACCATGAGGTGAGCTGCTTTGCCCCACCACATGCTCCCTGCCATGTTTCTGCCTCACCATGGACCCAGAAGCAACAGAGCCAAGTAACCATGGACTGAAACCTCTGAAATCATAAGCCAAAATAAACATGTCCTCCTTTAAGTTGTTCTTCTCAGGTATCTGGTAACAGCAATGAAAAGTTAACACCTACCATCAAAATACTCACCTGAATCCTAAGGAGATTTGCTATTTTTTACTCACCTGGACAGATGAGGAAAGCAGAACACAGAATAAGTCAGTAATTTCCCTAGGGGCAAGGTATCTGGAAGCGGTGGAACTGGAAATCTAACCCAGAGTGTTCTGACTCCACTCCACTGCCCCCACTCAGCTCACCAGGAGGCAGGAAGGGAGCAGGAGTCAGAGAAGCACAGCAGAGATGGCCCCCAGAGGGCAGCACTGGAGCTGGTAGATGATGAGGGTTTTCTCCAGAGAAGGAGGGAACAGGCAAAGCGTGTGGGAATGCTGGTGTGGCTTGAGCATGTGGAGAGATGCTGACTAGAAAGGCAGAAGAGGGATTATTGTGGGAGATGAGGTGGCTAGGTAGATGATGGTCAGGTAGTAGAGGGTCTTGAGGTGCAGCCCAAGAAATTCAGGAGAAAAGATTTATACAGAATGGGGTATGGTGGTGCATGCCTGTAATTCCAGCACTCGGAGTTGGAGGCAGGAAGACAGCAAGTTCAAGCCCAGCCTGGGCACTTTGTAACTCAGTGGGACCCTACCTCAAAATTTTAAAAAATGTATAAAGGGTTGGAGACACAGTTCAATGTGAAGGCCCTAGGTTAAATCCTCAATACTAAAATGGGGTGGGGGGGTGCGGTTTGCAGAGGTTGTTTTTACCAGCAGACCCCTGTTTGAGGAAGGTGAATATGGTGACAGCCCGAAGAAAGCTGAGAGTGGGGTGGAAATTCTCAGAAGTAACACGGTCTCCTCCGGGTCTATCTCCTGGGTGTCTGAATGGGTGTCTGGAAGGATAAGTAAAAGCTGCTTACTTTTACTGGCAGCCGAAATCTTCCCAATGGTCTCCTTGCTCACGTGGACTTTCTGAAGAGGGAGGCATGGGGGTACTAGGAGAGAAGACACCAGGGGCATTCATGACAAGGCGGAACAGAGAGGAATCTTACCTCCATGTTATGGGACCAGAACCAGGCTCCAGCAGTGCAGGCAATAGGACTATGGAGGAGCCCAGTGATATCTGCGCTTCAAAAACTGCCACATGGATAGGACAAAGAAACATCCCTCTTACCCAACTTCTATGAGGTATCTTTGAATTCAGATTTGGGAATTTTGAAGACAAAGATTATAACTACACGGAGGGGGCTCAGGCAGTAGCTTAGTGGTAGAACATTTGCCTGGCATGCATGAGGACCTGGGTTCAATACCAGCTCTGAAAAAACAAAACAAACATATAGGGGACTACAGAGAGCCTGTAATTCTAAAGACCCTGGTCCCTAATTAGTTGTCATAACTGTGTCCCCCGCTGGTTGCGGCTCTCTGCCTGTACAAGGATGTATCTATGTACATCCCTGTAAGCCCCTCACCAAAAACATTTGCAATAAAAATTAACCTTGGATATGAACAGGTAATTCACAGAAGAAACAGATTCACAGAAAACCACTGGGGGAAATGTTCAAACAGGTAACAGAATGCTTGAACTCAAACCACAAGATGTACTATCTTAAATGTGAAAATTTAAATGCATTTTTAGGTGTGCTATTGTAGCTACCTCGATGTTCTGAACTGATTGAAAATGTTTACCTTTCATGGTCATTTTGACTTTGGGGCAAATCCAGAAGTCACAAGGTGCCAGATCCAATGAATAAGGTGGATGCTAACGTACAATTGTGTTCTCACAAGCCTGCCTTTCCATGGGATGGCACTTGGCAGAAACACACACTGTATTTTTTGTCACATTTTGTAAAGATACTCACAGAAGATTCCCAGAATTACTTCAAAAAGTGGCAAGACCAATGAGATAAGTTTGAAGTGAGGAGTATTTTCAGGAGGATTAATGGCAATCTATTTTTTATTATAATACATTTTTAACATATAAACATTCACCATATATTTCGAATTAAGAGTCCTAAAAATGCTCACCCCCATTGAGCCCCTATCACAACTGAAAACAGACCTGAAGGAAAAGTAATTTTAGAGAAGGGAAATATGGATTAAGACCACCCTCTTCAGGCTTCCTTGTGCTAGAGATAAACAGAGAGGTACTACGTAAATGCTGGTATATCTGTTCAGTGCAATGACTATAAATAAAGAGCAAGGTAGGTGTTACGGTTTGCATGTGGAGGCCCCCTCTACCAAAGCCTCACGTGCTCAAAACTGGGGCTTTCGAAAGGTGATTGGATTGTGGGGCACGACAGCCAGACGTCACGTCAGGAGGCTGGGGCTGCCAGAGGCACAGATCAGAGGGGCTGGGACGTGGGCCGTCTCTCCCTGCCCAGTTCCTCCCTTCATTCTCTGCTTCCTGGAGGCCATGACGTGACCGGCTACCCCTCTATGCCTCTGTGCCATGCTGTCCTGCCTTGGAGCCAGCCGACTATGAGCTGAAGTGTGAGCCAACAGGAATTTCTCTTCCTTTCAGTTGTGGGTGTCAGGTATTGTGCCTCAGTGACAAGGAAAGTCACTAAGACAAGCAGGAATACATTTTGCATTCTGATACCAAATGAAAAATTATAAAATTATAAATAATGATATATGAGCGATAAAATTATAATAATGGTATATCAGCAATGAGTAACAATTCCAAAAATAGATGTTGGGGCTGAGGGGACAGCTCAGTGGCAAAGTGATTGCCTGGCACATGCAAGGCCTTAGGTTTCATCCCCAACACACACACACACAAATTAAATAAAAATGAAAAATACACTTCCAAGGCAGGGGTAACATGCTAGGAACAAGGAATTGCTGAACAGTGAATGGCCTGAAGGTAGTAGGGGTGGTAACCTTGGGGAGATGTTTGGAAAAGTCAGCCCCTCTGTAGCTACACATGGTGGGTATCAAAGGGCACAAGTCTACTTATAGATGCTTAATCGCTGCCAATGACCCAGAGTGAGCACAGAGGAAACAAGGCTGGGTGGCTGAGCTCAGCAGCAGGGAAGGGCAGGGGCTAGATGAAGGAACAGGGGCACAAGGGGCCTTGGGGAAAGGAAAGAGGTCAAGG
Source organism: Heterocephalus glaber (assembly GCF_053883595.1). Taxonomy (NCBI): domain Eukaryota; kingdom Metazoa; phylum Chordata; class Mammalia; order Rodentia; family Bathyergidae; genus Heterocephalus; species Heterocephalus glaber. The sequence continues at coordinate 69,956,956 of NW_028258320.1, forward strand.
AGAGGGAATCCCACGACGCGCGCAGGGAGTGGGGCTCATACATTGTGTGATTACAAGGAGACACCAACAGAGCAATGTGGTTTCTCTTTGAAGGCAGGGAGCAAAGGTACCAGGCAGGACTGGAAAAGTAGGGGCTGTTGTACAAAGGGCAGAGCGGGTATCACTGGGGACTTGAGATGGCCACGGGACAGGATTGGACAGCACCTCTTATGAGCGACAGAAAGTCACTTAGAAGCATGCGGTGGGGGCGGAGAAGGGTCAAGACATGATCAGATTTGCATTTGGCAATGGCTACATGAAGGTTGGTCTGGAAGAGGACCCGCTGGACCCAGGCAGACCAGCTCAGAGGCTGCAGTAGCAGTCTGAACACAAGGTGATGGGGTTCAGAGCAGGGAGGCGGCTGTGGAGTGGAGACACAGATGGAGTCAAGACGCCTCTAGAGTTAAAATCAAGCTGGGCGTAATGGAACATGCCTGTAATCCCAACACTCTGGGAAGCCAACACAGGAAGAATGCAAGTTTGAGCCCAGCCTGGGCAACTAAGTGACTTACCAAGACCCTGTCTCAAAATTTAAAAATACAAAAAGGTGTTGGGGATGTAGCTAAAAAAAAAAAAAAAAAGTTAACAGGATTTGAAGCAAACCAAATCCCAAATACTTTACTCCCCACCAAAAAAAATCTTACCTCTGGAAAACAGGAAGATGCAGATGGCTCCCAGCAACAAGAAAGAGGGCATGTTGATAGAGAACTATAGGGCCAGAAAGAGAAAAAATTGCATTAGCAATTACTCCTGTGAGCTGCCCAAAAAGCACTGGCAAAGATGGCAATGACTTGGCTTTTTCCAAGACACAAACAGGGCTGTGGAGGCCCCTCCTTGCCACGATAATTACAGTAACCTGAAGATCTTTCTAACATAGGTAAGATTCAATTCCATGAAGCCTTATTACTGATCACATTTGGGGACAGTATTAAAGGGCAGGAAGTGAAAGCTTCTCATAAAGGATAGACCAGTGAGATAGAAATACCTTTGATAAAAGAAATACCTGGAGCTTATTTCTAATTTAAGCTGTGAGACCCAGGTATAATCACGAGTATGATGTGCAATTCAGACAGTCTTAGTTTTAAGCAAGCCAGTATGTACTGGAAGGACAGAAAGGAGTCAGGCACTTCTTGCCAGTACAATTTACCAGGGAAAACCTAAAAATATCTTAACAGGTTTTAGAAATTCCAGATTTTGCCCTTTTGGAATCCCATATTTTCAAGACCATCTCTGCATTAAACTTGCCTAATAAAAGAGACTTGAGAAGAGCATGACAATGCTACAGGCACGTCTTCCTAAATTTTCTTTCCAACAAATAAATAACTGACATTCTTTCAGGAGCTAATTCTAAAAAGAAAAATCCACAGCAGAAATATGGAGGGGTAGGGGCCAGGCATTTAGCCTTTGTGCTCCCACCTCCACTGAGGAACATAAGTTCTCCAGGACACACAGCAGAAGATGCCTGGTTATCTCCAGCAGCTCACAAAGTGCCCTCAACATAAGCTGCACCAAAATGAATTCTTTCCTTGTTTGAGTGCTCCAGCACCTCTGCAGGACGTCTTCCAGCTGCAGGACTCCACATTCAGAAAACTGGTGGAACAGGCTGAGAGCGACAATTGCACTGAAGACTGAAGTCACCCAGGAAATGTTGCTCCTTTTGATTTGCAGAAAAGTTTAAAACGACTCAATCAAGTACACGAAGAACTTCAGAAGAACTTCACTTGCCCTGAGATGGCACATCTGTAAACACTACCTGGCAGGAACCACACCCACCTCACTGTGGAATGCAGATCCAGGGACCCTAGTTCTCACCCAGATGCCCTGTGACCTTGAGAGAGGCCGCAGTTTCTCGCTTGCAAAAGAAGGAGGCTGGACCAGAGGCTGCTGGTTTTAAAAATCCCATTTGCTCCACCTGTCATGGGCCTAGATAGTTGGAGTTACTCTGCTCTAAGTCCAGCTCCTCGGATTTCAAAACAGTTCTGAAACAAACTAAATCAAATATCCCAACAAAAAAACAAAAAACAAATATCCCGAACAGCTGACAGTCTCTGTGCAAGGTCATCCTGCTTCAGATGACTGAGGCGGGAGTCTTGACCCAGCCTAAGTGAAAACCAGATAGACAATGTTTAACAGCGAGGACGGCAGGGGCTCCCAGGCATGATGAGAGGGAGGAGAAAGCCGCCCCAGAAGGTTGTGGCCTGCTGAGGGGCTCACAAGCTTCCTGCCAGCTTCCAGCCTGGGTGCATGCCAGCAAGCCTTGCTTGAGAGTCCCTCTGTCCCAAGTACATGCTTCCTCTTATATTCCACCGGGTGCAGGAACAGCCTCCCACCTGCTGGGGAGTCAGGCAGGGACACAGGCGGAGGGAAAGACCTCCTAATGCTGTCTATTCCTTAGCTTCAGAGCGATTACCTGGTGTTTACACTTCTGTCCGTGGGTGCCTGCAGGAGCCTGAAGTTCAGGCCTGTTAATCATTTATAAAACAAAGATTCGCAGAGCTCCCTGTGAAGACAAAGTGGAAAGGACAACAGAATTTCCTCTGGCACAGGAAGACACCGGCAACACAGGCCCTCCCTTCCATGTCTGAAACCATGCCAGAAACCTAAGCAACGTTATCCTGCTGTATTCTGTGCCTCTGCTTGCCCAGCTGAATGCTTTTCAAGTCTTCTAAGTTTTTGCACATTAAAACAAAAATCTAGGCTGGGAATCTGCAAATGGGTGTGACATGTCAAACGCTTCCTCCCGTGCTGGATCAGATGGTGAAGGCTTGGGAAGCTCAGCAGCGCACATCCCTCCAGTCCCCACCCCTACACAACCCAGTACAGCTAGCTCTCCCACAACCCTGTCTCGAGTGTCAAGTGGCAAACGCCTAAAACTAGGGATTGAGTCTCAGCCCTTTGTGCCTGGTGTCTTTTGTGAAGGCAAGACAGACTTGCAGGGTAAACAAAGCACCACGATGGCAACTATATGTCGGGAGCAATGCTACATAATTTTAGGGTAAAATCATTTGGTTAGCTTAGCTCTCCTGCCTACAGCCCAGCTGTGGAATTCTGAGACATAACTGCATTTTGGCCTCCGGTCACAACTGAGAGCTCAATGATCCGGTGATGCTGTCTGTGATTCTCCTGGACAAGATTACATCTTAAATCTTCATCTACTCACTTCCTCCTTGTTCTTGGATTGTTACCTCTTGTTTACGCAGATGTACTGAACTCTCTGCAAGTCATTTGTTACATTTGTTTCTCCCGATGTGGTCCGGTAAACTGGGGGCTTTCGTCTTTGCCGCCCAGAGCAGCAATGATCCAAAGCTCAGCTTCTTCTCGGTCTCATTTTTCTACCTTTCCTGTCATTCGCCTTGTGCTGCTGTGGCTCCCAGGAGACTAGGACTTACTGCAGAGGTTCTAGTAACGTCCCCTTTCCCTGTTTCCTACACATAAAAGATGGGAAGGATCCTTCCAGGGACATCTTTGTGCTGATTTCCATTTTCTACCAAGATAAAAGAAAAACATGGTATTTCAATGCCGGCAAAGTATTATTTGCATTCTTTGATTATCACCCGATCATCTCAAACACTTATTCTCAGTGGATTATCAGAACTTTCTCACAATACTCATTTGGCATTGAAAATACTGCCCTATATCTGCAGAAGTTTGTTGAGGTTTTTTTGTTTGTTCATTTGTTTGTTTTCTAAGATGGGTTCTCACTATGCTACCCAGTCTGGCCTTGTACTCCTGGGCTCAAGTGAGTTTCCTGTCTCAGCCTCACAAGTAGCTGGATCTATAGGTGTGCACCACTGCACCCAGCCTGCAACAGTCTTTACAGGATGAATTCCACTGTAAAACATCAACAGTTACTATCATCTAGTGAGCACTTATTGCATGCTTGGCACCAGACTCCATACATTTGTGTCTTCTCTCCTAACCCTTGTGGCTAGCCAGTAAGGGTATATTATCCCCATTTTGCAGATGAGGAGACTGAGGCACAAAGAATTTAAGTGTTTTGACCCACATCACACAGCTGCATAGATTCCTCTCTGGCTTCCCTGTGATCTGTTCAATCCCTGTCTTTTGGATTCTGGGGAAAGAGTCTGGGAGAATGTTGAACAAGGGAGAGATGCTGGGGCTGGGGGCAAAAGGCAACACTGTGGCAGAAGCCCAGGCTCCAGAAAAAAGGGCTCTGAGCAGAAATGGAGAACAGACCCATAATTAAACATCTGCCACCCTGATGTTTTCCACCAGCTAACGCCTGCCAGCAACTCCCACTCTGAAGCACATGACAGGAGAAGATTTCCAGGGCCTCTGTATTCTTGTGCAAAGTAGCTGGGATGATGTGCAAGCCAGGGGCACCTGGTCAAACCTTTCCATTACAACACACCTGGCTCCTCATCGTCCTTCCTTTCCGTTCCATTACTCATGCTAAGCCCATGTGTTACCCCAACTTGTGAGTTTCCCACAGACTTACAGCTCCCCACCCTGATCTTGGCCTCTGATTGTTGCCCTTGGATCCTGGTTCCAAATAGCGCCGGGATCATTTGTGACAGATGTGGGAGGTTTGCTGCAGGATGCTGCAAACATGTTACACGCGCAGGAGCCAAGGGACTACATTTCCTGCGATGCAGCAGGATACAAAAGCCAAAACAAGACTGTTTTTTAAGAAGGGTTGGATCTGTGTTGGCGGAAGGCAGCTCAGCAGGACAATGCCTACCTTCTCCTCAGTGACCGGAAATGGAGAGCAGGGTGACAAAAGAAACCACTTCCACTGCCTTAGAAAATGCAACTCCAACCCCAAATGTGAGATTAGCCCTTGGCAGCCTTCTCCAAATCAACAGGATGGGAATCTGAGCCCTCTGTAAGGGCAGCACTACCTGAGCAGAAAGACTACAAATGGAGGTGAAAGTCTTTGGCCAGGAAGTTCTTGCTGTCTGTCACAGTAATAATCACCTTCCTTGTTCACTGGTAAAATATTTGGCTCAGGCCCAGAGAGCGAAGGGAAGTGGATAACCCATTTCTAGTTTGATATGCTAGGAAAAGTGGGGTTTTTGTTTTGAGATGGGGCCTCACTATGTTGCCCAGGTTGGGCCTGAACTCCTGGGCTCATCTGATCTTCCAGACTCAGCCTCCCTCAGTAGCTGTGACTACTGGTATGCAACACTGTACGTAGCTATGGAGAGTTTTAAAAGCTGCCTGGAAGAGCTGGGTACGGTGCTACATGCTTCTAGTTCTAGCTACTCAGGAGGCTGAGGCAGGAGGATCATTCGAGCCCATAAATTCAAGACCAGCCTGAGCAACACAGTGAAATCCCATCTCAAAAAATTAACAGAAAAAGAAAGAGCAACCAAGGGAGTGAGCCGCCTAGGAAGGGTCATGATTTTCCTAAAAGAATCGGCAAATTTTCAGTTGGAAAACCAAAATGCAGCCCCCAGGGACCATCTGCCATTTTGGATTCCTTGGGTTGGGTATACGTCACAGGCATAAGTCGCACACCCTCTAACCTGCAGGGACACACTTGTAGACAAATCTCCATGTTTGTCTGGCTGATAGCTGGAAATGCTTTATGTTGTTCAGGACCCAAATGCACTGCACTCGGAGTTTGGGGCAGGGGGTTCTGAGGTTCAGGAATACACACAGGACTGATAGTGGAAAATGAATTATAGCCCAGTCTGCAAATAACGACATCCCTGCCTTAGTTCATTCCCCTCTGGAATGGGGGGAATCTCAGTTCCACAGCGAGACCGTGTGGGAAAATCGTTGCTAAGTGGTTGTTCATTTCCTAGATGAACGATGGTAAAAGATTATCGTTACATTTAACACAATCTCATTTAACAGCCCTCACGACCCCATAGATGTCACAGTTTCCATTTTCACAGATGAAGAAACAGTGTTGGAGAAGGTGAAGTTCAAGGCCACACAGCTAGCAGACTGCACACCTGCAGTCCAGCCCAGGGCTTCTGAGCCAGGACAAGAGGGCGCAGTGCACAGATGGAGTGGAAAGAGCAGCAGTTGGCTGGCACGAGACCTGGGCATGAGCCTTTCTGGAAAGTTCCTTCACTTCAGTCTATCAAGTCCTTTTTCCCTGAAATGGGGTGGCCCCACCCATTTTTACTTGGACAGTTGTTGCCAGGATTCCGTGAGACTGGGTGCAAAAGTCCCCTAGTCAAGGGCAAAGTTTCCTAACTGGAAATAGGGAAACTTAGATCAAGAGCAGAGACTTGGGAGTAGGAAAGGAAGAGGAGGCTGAGGGTAGCAATCATCCTCGGGGACTGTGGCAGGTAATTCTTCAGTGGAGGAGAAAAAGGAAGCCAACTGGACCAGAGCTGTTTAGAACATGAAAAGGCAAACAGAAGGACAGGCTTCAAATGTATTCAGCTACCCCAGGGAGCCGGGGTCGGGAGCAACGCTACATAATTTTAGGGCAAAATCATTTGGTTAGCCCAATTCTCTTGCCTACAGCCCAGCTATGAAATTCTGAGACAGAATTGCATTTTGGCCTCCGGTCACAAGTGAGACCTCAATGATCCAGTGATGCTGTGATTCTCCAGGACAATATTACACCAGTTGAAAACATCCTGGGAGGAACAAACATCTACTCAGTTCCTCATTGTTCTTGGATTGTTACATCTTGTCTATGCGGATGTACTGAACTCTCTGTAAGTCATTTGTTACATTTGTTTCTCCCGATGTACTGAATAAAAGGTGCAGTAAACTGGGGGCTTTCATCTGCCGCCCAAAGCAGCACTGACCAGACCCAAAGCTCAGCTTCTTCTGTCTCATCTTTCATTCACCTTGTGCTCTTTTGGCTCTCGGGAGACTAGGACATACTGCAGAGACTCTAGTAAAGTCCCCTTTCCCTGTTCCCTACAAGCCGGCTTTTGCAGCACTGAAGTGGGAGACTGTAGGGAATGCACAAGCAGAGTCCCCCTCCAGCAGCCGTGGAAGATACTGAGTGTATCTTAAAATAAAATTGCTGATTTTTATTTTACCCAAGGCTATTTCAGCCCTCTCAATTAAAATCATTTTATATTTACTAACCTATGAAGGGTATTCTAAAATACCTCATAGTATTGCTGAACCTTGCATGGAGACAACTGCATACAATTTCATTTACCCAAAAATTAGCATCTGCCAGGCGACCAGTTAACTTCCAGGTGTTAGGGATACAGCGAAAACGCTTTGTAACTGCCAAATGCACCCACAGGGCAGTTAGAGCATAATTAACAAAAGGAATTTTCACCGGTAGCTTATCCACAATGTCATCAGTCCATTAATAATTGTCTCTCTATGATGGTCATTAAAAAGTCAGGAGTAGAAACTAAAAACGCATAAAAGTGAAAGAAGCCAATCTGAAAAAGCTACACAAGGTACGACTGCAATGCTATGGGCACGCTGGAAAAGGAAAAACGTTTAAAACCACACGTTTTCAAGATCCAATTCTGACTGCCGCTTCGCTTTCCTACCTCAGAAGGTGGCCAGGCGAAGCGGGGCAACGGGGGAGGGGCAGAAGTTTCTCCTCGAAGGTGGGGTCCCCGCAGAGGCAAATCCCCTAGACTTCCATCGCCCAAGGGCGAGGCTCTCGGGGAAAACACGCAGGGAGCCACAGCGGCACCTGTGTACACGGCTCGTAATGGGGGGTGAGACACGTGCCCAAAACCTTTACGTGAAACGCGGTCCCCTTCCGTGGCCACCAAGGCAGGGAGCCAGACCTGATCACCCCCAGACGCAGAGCCCCCATCGCTCACCTGCGTGTCCCCCGCGGGCAAGGAGCGCGCGGAGTCCAGACAGGCGGGCGCCAGGTGCGCTGTGGCCACGATCGCCGACTTCCCGGAAAGGTGGCCTCGGGTGGGCACGGACGACGCCGAACAAAGCCGCAGCGGGCGGCGCGGTCTCCGTGCGCCGGGTCAGGTGGCGGGCGAGAGCGGGTTCCTCCCCCAGGAGCGCTACACATCGGCCGCCGGCCTTGCCCGGGGCGCAAGCGGAGCCGGCTCGGGTGGCGAAGGACCCGGCGGGGCGCAGCGAGGATCGCGGCCGAGGCGCTTCTGCGGGCGGCGCGGGCGCGGGCGCGGGCTTGGTCCCGGCCAGGGGGCAATGTGCGCCGCGGGCGGGGCGCCCCGGGGCGGCAGCCAGGTGCCACACCTGTCGGTCCTCGCAGGCGAAAGGGCGGCGCCAGACTTGGCCTGGCCCCGAGGCGTGCTCCTCGGGAAGCAAGCTCCACGCCGCCAGCGCTTCCGGCGCCCCGCCCCCTCGCCCCTTGCGTTTGATAGCAAAGCGTTAGCCAAATTGAGCAAATGAGCTAAGTACTTCTGTGCGGGTTCGCAGCCCTGTCGGGGCCGCGCAGCGGTAAGCGCCTTGAGTAGCTGTCTACTCCGCAGGCTTTCTTGCTTGCAATGACCCGAAAGGAAATGTTGACTTTGGAACTGTTTCTATTTGTCAGGGCAATTGTCTGGCTCGTTATTGCACGTGGGAGATAATACGCAGATATTTAGGCCAGCGTTGTCAGTTAAATCTAGAGGGCGCCCGGTCTGTTAAAAGTCAAATGCCACAGAACAAAATAACATAATGTCTGGCACGATGGCTGGTAAACTCTCAGTGAATGTTGGATATTACTACATAACCCGTGCCTTCTCATACTTCATCAAAAAAGTGTTCTTTGTATACTGTGCGCGCTCATTGCAAAGAAAGAAAACCAAAAAAAGAGAAGAGAAGAAAAAAAGAAAAGAAAGAGAAAGAAAATACCAGTAAGCAGCTTGGAAAACCACTGATATTCCATTGCAGGTTGAGAACCCCTTAACATCATAGTGTATGTTCTTCCAGTGTCATTCTATGTATATGATTTTACATATTTTAGTTCGTAACATATATTCTGCCTTTACTAGATTTTCCACTTCTCTTTGAACATGTTTTTAGCCACTACATAATGCTCTAAATGTACTTAACCTATCTACTGAACACTAAACTTTCCATTTTCATAACGCAATTAGTTATCTTTGTGCTTTTGCCCAGGTACTTCCTTGAAATAAACTTTGAGGTAAATTTCTAGGCCACAAGGTGTATTTAATTCAAGTTTTGTATGCATTATCAAATTGCCCTTCAAGAAGTTTGCCTGTTTCCTCTTGTCTATGCCCTTCCCAATTATTCCTGCAAATATCAAACTGATAGGCAAATGGCAATTTTCTTATTTTTACATCCTTCCTTCTTCAAAGTTAAAAAACACTGCATTTCAGACTGCAGTCCTCGGTTTCCCACCCTTCCCACACCAACAACCTTCAGCAAAACTGGCACCTGATAACTTTAGTGCTGCAAACCTGAAGAGAGGAAAAAGGAAAAACGTTTTTCACTTAATTCATCCCAGTAACACCTACTGAACACCTAAAAGTAAAAACAAACAGGGCAGGATATGGTGCGCCAGCATGCCATTCCAAAGATAGGGGAACTTGTCTTGGGGTCTGAATACCGGGGAGGGTTGGGCTCTGCTTCCAGATCACATGGTTTCAGGGAAATGTAATGCAAAACACATGTGGAATTATAAATACGTCAGTGGCCACATTTAAAAAGTGGAAACAAGTGAACTATATTTTAGTAAGATTAACCCATGGACCCCCACATATTATCTAAACATATAATGAATATAAAATAGATGTTTTATACTGTCTTTGAAGTCCCATTGTACATTTATAGCACATTTCAGTTTGGACTGGCCACACTGTACATGCCCAGTGTCCAGAAGTGGTGAGTGGGCCTTGCAGCTCCTGACAAGACAGGAGGCCAGACCCAGTCCTAGTAAAAGTGGAAAGTCCACCGCAACAGCCCGCTCCATTTCTCCTGCCCCGGGTCCCTGAACAGTTCTGCCTAGTGAAGTCTACCCTGGAGAAACCATATTTCAATCCTGGGTGCTCCTAACATTTTTGATTAGTCTTTTTTTTTTTTCCCATTAAGTTCATTGGTACATTTTAGGTATAAAATACAGTTACATTCATCATTGGGATCTTGTACCATTACATGATCTATCTTGGTTCTTATTTTTTTCCCCTTCCCCTCCCTCCCTTCGCCCCCTCCACCGTTCGGTATTTGCAAAGACTTTGTTTCCATTTTTTTCCTTTTCTCATATTTTTTCTTTTCCCTTCTTTCCTTTTCCTTACCCCTTCCATTTTCCCTGCTCCTTCAGACCTTTTCTTCCTGTTTTACAATATCAGTTATACATTTTTAAAATTACAATATCAAGATCTAGGAGACATTACCACAGATTTTACAGAATTTAAAAGGATATAGAAAGCATATTTCAAAAATCTGTTTTGAAATAAATTTGACAACTTCTAAGAAGTACCTTGGAAGACAAATTAATGAAACTAACTCTGGAGGAAATAAAAATTTGAATAGCACCTATTAAGGAAAGTATATTCCTAGCTTGAAAACCTACTTATATGACAACAGCAGGCTCGTAAACATTTTAACTGATAAATTATATCAAACAAAGCAGAAAAAAGGAACACTTCTCCCCTCATTTTAGGAACTCAACATCATGCTAATCCTAAAACTGGATAAAGATAGTAGAAGAAAAAAGTATGAACATAGATAGTGTTGTGCCCAGATTGTGAAGTCCCAGAGACCACCAGGAGACCGTTTCCGATGTAAGCACACAAGGGTCGTTTATTCAAGCTTAAGCAGGGACTCTCAATTGTCACCGACGCAGCGGATCGAGATTGAGAGAGCCCCGAGCCTCAAAACTAGCAGGGTTTTTATTGAGTATACAACAAGCTTTGGTTGTTAGTAGCCAGGTGATTGGTTAATACTAAATACATATGAAGTGTAGGGTTTTGATTGGTTAGGCTTAGGGGGGGTTAAGGGGGTTACGTATAGATTTTTGTGAGGGAGAAAAGGGGCAAAGATTAACGGCCGGTTGTTACATACTGATCGTTAGCAGACCCACTAATGGCCGCATCTATCTTGTGTGGACAGTCAGCTCATTAACTGCTTATCCTACAGATAGTGTGCCTGGAACGCTCTCTCCCCGGGTACACAGGTGGTTGGGTAATAAACTCAGGAATTTCAAGTGGTGAATTCCTAGTTTAAGCACAAATTTGAGAGAACAAAGGAGACGGCTCCAAAATGGAGTCATTTTGGTCCCACATTCCCCCCTTCTCATGATGCTATAGAGGGCCAATCATGGGCCTCTGGGGGTTAATTTTATCAAGTCGGTAGGAATTGGCTGGTATTGGGACCTGAGCACCATTAACTGAACAGCGTTAATTTGTTTTTTGATGAACGAAACTAGTCTATTGAGTATACAAGGTCTAAAGGTCAACAGTAGTAACACGATAAGCAAGGGGCCTAGCAGGGTAGAGATTAGGGTAGTTAGCCAAGGGGAAGAATTAAACCAAGATTCGAACCAGTTTTGAGATAGTTCTCTTTCTCGCTTACGTTTGGCGATGCCCTCCCTAACTTTAGCCATGGACTCTTTGACCACTCCTGAATGATCTACATAGAAGCAACATTTTTCACCTAAGGCAACGCAGAGTCCTCCCTGTAGAAGGGGGTGTCTCGTAATATTGCCCTGCGAATTACATGGTTGTAACCCAGTGTTTGTGAATTGACCGGGGGGAGGGTACACCCCTTTTTTGTTTCCCCACATTCAGGCCTTCCCCGTGACTCTAGGCTCCAGTGTCCGATATCCCAGCTGCCAGTGGCTAGCCGACAGAGATCAAACTCTAGAGCAGGCCACCAGGTTAATGGTGGGCTCACTTTGGACGAGCTGTTAATAATGTCACCTGTGGCGGTATTGATGATCATCCAGGTCAAATTTAGGGGAGCATGTGGGTTCTGTCCTCCTAAAATCGGTGTCAAAAGTACAGTTACCACAATCATGACCGTCGACGATGCAGCTTGAGTTTGAGGGGATTGTCTTGGTCTTTGGACACCTGCCATGATGGAACGAAGTCCTCTAGGACAGCGTGAGGATCTGCAAGGCGAACGTGGGTGTAGTGCACCCACAAGGCAATCCCGTCGACCTTGAGAGTGGTGGGCGTGGTCAGGACTGTGACGTAGGGTCCTTTTCAACGGGGCTCAAGGTCCTTTTGTTGGTGTCTCCGGACGAAGACCCAGTCTCCTGGTCGATAGCGATGGGGCTTGGGAGGCAGTCCAGTTTGATATAAGGCTTCTAATTTAGGCCAGATATCCTCGTGCACACTTTGGAGGCTTTTTAAAGAAAGTAACAACTTTTGGTCATCAAATTTAACAAGCACATTTGATTGAAGGTTGGGAATAATGGGAGGGGGAATTCCAAACATGATTTCAAAGGGAGTTAATCCCATCTTATAGGGTGAATTGTGTACCCTATAGAGGGCGAAGGGAAGGAGAGTCACCCAGTCACCGCCAGTCTCTAAGGTTAATTTAGTTAAGGTCTCTTTTAATGTTCTATTCATCCTCTCTACCTGTCCTGAACTTTGGGGTCTGTATGCACAATGTAATTTCCAATCCGTCCCCAATATCTGTGCTAGGGTTTGACTCACCTTGGAAATAAAGGCGGGTCCATTATCTGATCCTAGCATTACTGGAAAACCATACCTTGGCAGGATGTCTTCTAGCAGTTTCTTAGTCACACTTCGCGCTGTTTCATGTTTGGTAGGAAACGCTTCTGTCCATCCTGAAAAAGTGTCTACAAAAACTAACAAGTATTTATAACCATACCTTTCAGGTTTTACCTCGGTGAAGTCCAATTCCCAATAGGCTCCAGGTCGGCTTTTCCTCAGCCTATTTCCTGGGTTGGCCCTATTGTGGGTGGCATTTGTCAATTGACAGGCTTTGCAGGTAGCAACAATATGTTCAATTTTAGAATTAGCATCACGGATCTTAATTTCAGCATGTCTCAGGAGATCTTGCATTTTTCGAGTGCCCATGTGGGTGGTCCGGTGCACCTTGGAGAGAACTTGTTCTCCCAGCGCTTTAGGCAAGATGACTTTACAATCAGAAGATTTCCACCACCCGTTGAGGCACTGAGGCATAGGTAATTGTTTTATCCAATTTAAATCTTCTTCAGTGTACTGGGGTTTTTTTGGTAGGGCTGCATTTCCCGGATCGGGCAGCTGAGTGGCCAGTGTCAGATTAATCTTTAAGGCTATTTCTCGGGCTGTCTGGTCAGCTAAATTATTTCCTCTGGCAATTGGAGTGTCGCCTTTTTGGTGTCCTGGGCAATGGATAATGGCTAATTTTTTAGGTAGCCAGAGGGCTGTTAAGAGGGCAAGGATCTCCTCTTTGTTTTTAATAGTCTTTCCTTCAGCTGTCAGGAGTCCCCTTTCTTTGTAGATGGCCCCATGGACGTGTGCAGTGGCAAAGGCATACCGGCTATCTGTGTATATATTTAACTTTTGGCCCCGTCCTAGAGTCAATGTCTTGGTCAGAGCTATGAGCTCCGCCCGTTGTGCTGAGGTCCCGGTGGGCAATGGTTCTGCCCAAATGACCTCAGTCTCTGTCACCACTGCTGTTCCTGCATACCTTCGGCCATCACGAACAAAACTGTTCCCATCAGTGTACCAGGTATCATCTGTATCTGGCCATGGTTGGTCACTCAGATCTGCTCGAATTCCATGTACCTGGGCTAGGATGTCTGTGCAGTCGTGAAGCGGAGCCTCCAAGTTCGGGTCTGGCAACAGTGTGGCTGGGTTCAAAGCACCCGGGGCCTGAAAGACAACTTGGGTTGGATTTAGGAGTAAGCTCTGGTAGTGGGTCAGGCGAGCATTACTGAGCCATCGATCCGGAGGCTGTTTTAGGACTCCCTCAATAGCGTGAGGGGTGGTCACACACAGTTCTTGGCCTAATGTCTAACTTGTCAGCATCTTTGACCATTAGAGCCACTGCTGCAATCATTCTTAGACACGGGGGCCATCCTGATGCAACTGGATCAAGTCTTTTTGATAGGTACGCCACTGGGCGGCGCCATGGCCCTAGATGCTGGACCAGGACGCCCTTAGCGACTCCTTTGTTTTCATCAATGTAAAGGTGGAATGGCTTAGTAATATCGGGCAAGCCCAAGGCTGGTGCCGTCAGCAAGGCTGTTTTAATTTGATCGAAAGATTTTTGTAGCTTTTCTGTCCATTGAAAAGCCTGATTGTCTTTGGTTGCCTCGTAAAGGGGCCTTGCGAGCTCTGCGAACCCCGGTATCCATAGGCGGCAGAAGCCCGCCGATCCCAAGAACTCTCTGACTTTTCGAGGAGAATCTGGTGTGGGTATCTTAAGAACTGTCTCTTTTCTAGCATCCGACAGCCATCTCTGTCCTTCCCTAAGCATGTACCCCAAGTAGCTTACCTCGGGTTTGCAGATCTGGGCCTTTTTGGCGGACGCCCGGTACCCCAGTTCTCCTATGACTATCAAGAGTCTCTTGATTCCACTTAGGCAGTCTTTCCGCGTTTCAGCTGCTATGAGGAGGTCATCTACATATTGTAACAGAGTTAGTTGGGGGTTCTGGAGGCGAAACTCACCCAGGTCTTCATGTAGGGCCTCGTCGAAGACGGTGGGAGAGTTTTTGAATCCTTGGGGTAATCGGGTCCATGTCAGCTGTCCGTTGAGGCCTTGTTCTGGGTCACTCCATTCAAATGTAAAGATGTGTTGGCTTTTGGGTGCTAGCGGAAGGCTAAAAAAAGCATCTTTGAGATCCAAGACTGTGTACCATCGGTGGCTCGGGGTAAGTGAACTCAAAAGGGTGTATGGATTAGGCACTGTGGGGTGGATGTCCATAACCCTCTTGTTCACTTCCCGGAGATCCTGCACTGGCCGATAGTCATTAGAATGAGGTTTTCGCACTGGCAACAAGGGGGTGTTCCAGGCTGATTGACAAGGCCTAAGGATCCCCTGAGCAAGCAACCTCCTGATGTGTGGAGTTATTCCCTTCTGGGCCTCTAGGGACATAGGATATTGGCGAACTTGTACAGGATCTGCCCCAGGTTTTATTTCCACGAACACTGGTGCTCTGTGTGCAGCTAACCCCATGCCTCCAGTCTCTGCCCATGCTTGTGGGAACATGGTGAGCCATTGTTCCATGTCAGGATCAGGAGGGGCCCTTTTCTGATGTAGCAGATATTCATCTTCTAGGTTTATGGTTAGTACCTGAATGGGCCTTCCCTCCTGATTAAGGACTTTTGTGCCCCCGGGTTGGAAATGAATTTGAGCCCCTAATTTAGTCAGTAAGTCTCTTCCCAATAAGGGGTAGGGGCAGTCTGGTATAATCATAAATGAGTGGGTTACTTGGCCCACTCCCAAGTCTACTGTTTTTTGGGTTGTCCATGAATACTTTTTCATGCCTGTAGCTCCTTGAACCCAGGAGGTCTTATCAGAAACATGGCCACATGGTTTAAGTAGGACCAAATGTTGAGCCCCTGTATCCACTAGGAACTCGATAGGTCTCCCCTCCACTTTTAGGGTTACCCTGGGCTCGGGGAGGGGTGCCGAACCCCGTCCCCCCTAATCATTTAATTCATCCATAGCCAGGATAGGGGCCTTGGGGCGTCCTTCCTGTTGTTTCTTTTTGGGACAGTCTCTGGCCCAGTGTCCATACTCTTTGCAATGAGCACATTGATTTTTCCCCAACTGGGGGCGCTCTCTGCGTCTCTCTTTGTTTTCTCCTTCCACCACAATCTTTCTTAGTCTACGTTCACGTTCCTTCTGTTCTCCCGCAGTGGCAGCCAGAAAGATCCGAGCTAAGTTTCGGGTCTGGCGGTCATCAGCTTTTTCTCGTTTCTCCTCTGTGGTTTCTCTATTGTTATACACTTTCTCTGCCACTGCCACTAAGTCCTGAATACTCTTTTCTCCTAACCTATCTACTTTCTGTAACTTTCTCTTAATGTCTGGCACCGCCTGGTTGACAAAATGTATTATTACAGCTGCCTTTGTCTCAATTGCTTCTGGGTCCATAGGAGTGTACCTACGAAAAGCTTCCTGAATTCTTTCTAGGAAAGCAGCAGGGCTTTCATCTAACTTTTGTTGTATATCCCCTACCTTAGCCAAATTTGTAGGCTTCCTCGCTGCTGCTTTCAGACCTTTTAATAGAGCCTGGCGATAGACCCAAAGCCTCTCCTTACCTTCTGCCGTGTTGAAGTCCCAGTTGGGTTGGGACAGAGGAAAAGAAGTGTTGATAGTGTCAGCATTGGTGGTGGGTTGACCATTGTCACCAGGAACCAATTTCCTGGCCTCATTCTGGATCCTCTCTCGTTCCTCAGTGGTGAACAGGACCTGCAGAAGCTATTGACAGTCATCCCAAGTGGGCTGATGGGTAAACAAAACAGTTTCTAACAGGTTAATCAAATCTCTAGGGTTATCAGAAAAATTGGCGTGTTGTCGGCGCCAATTATAAAGATCACTGGTAGCAAAGGGCCAGTAATGATGAGGCTGGTTTCTATGTTCATCAGGGGGCCCTATTGCTCGCAGCGGGCAGACAGTTGAGTCTGCCGGTCCTGCCGGCGAGGCGGCGCGCCGGTGACGAGTATTTTGGGCGGGACCATCATGGTTGTCGGCGGCGCCCGGGGCGGGCTCCCTAGTCCCGGCTGGGACTGGGTCACCTCCTCCAGCCTGCTGTGGCGGAAGAAAGGGGAGGGAATAGGGGGGAGGAAATATAAGATCTTCTTCGGTCCCTCCCTGGAGGACAGGGTAAAGTGGCGCGGTTGGCTTGGTTTCGGTTTGTTTTTCATCCGCGCGCTTTTTAGGAGCCTTTTCATTGGCCGTCAGGATTAACTCCGGTTGCTGCTGCTGTGAAGGCAAAAAAGGCTTAACCCATGGGGGTGGGTTAGAGATCAGAAATTCCCAAATGGCAATGTAGGGTACCTGGTCGGGATGAAGGATGGCTTTACGAACTCTGCGTATAATTTGCAAATCAAAAGTTTCCTCGGGGGGCCATCCTGACCCAAGGGTGGGCCACTCCGAGCTACAGAGGGTGATGAACTTAGCCTTTTTAATTTTTAAACTTAGGTTACGAGCGCTCTCCCTAACTTCCTTGAAATGATCTTTCAGGAGGGAAAGAGGGGTAGTCACAGTCTGTCCCATCGTCTCAGTCCAAGTCAGTACAACACACAGACAAACACAACAGAAAGAAACACGAGAGACAAAACCGTCCTCCGCCTGATCGGAGGCAATGCAAATGGGACGACGGCCTCGTGCCGTGCCGCGGGAGCGACCCGCACCGTCCCTCCAGGAGTCTCACTGACTCGTACTCTTGGGGCACTCCGTCCCCACCAGCGGAATCCGGAACGTCTTCCAGGATCCCGGGTCGGCGGCCCTTGCAGCGCGTCCGCCTAGACCGTCTGCCGACCTTCCCAGAAAATAGGCCCAGACTTTACAAACACAAAAAACACTCACCAGCCGGCATTGACCCTCCGGTACGGGAGTCCTGAAGGTCTTGGGATCCCGGACGAGCCCCCAAATGTTGTGCCCAGATTGTGAAGTCCCAGAGACCACCAGGAGACCGTTTCCGATGTAAGCACACAAGGGTCGTTTATTCAAGCTTAAGCAGGGACTCTCAATTGTCACCGACGCAGCGGATCGAGATTGAGAGAGCCCCGAGCCTCAAAACTAGCAGGGTTTTTATTGAGTATACAACAAGCTTTGGTTGTTAGTAGCCAGGTGATTGGTTAATACTAAATACATATGAAGTGTAGGGTTTTGATTGGTTAGGCTTAGGGGGGGTTAAGGGGGTTACGTATAGATTTTTGTGAGGGAGAAAAGGGGCAAAGATTAACGGCCGGTTGTTACATACTGATCGTTAGCAGACCCACTAATGGCCGCATCTATCTTGTGTGGACAGTCAGCTCATTAACTGCTTATCCTACAGATAGTGTGCCTGGAACGCTCTCTCCCCGGGTACACAGGTGGTTGGGTAATAAACTCAGGAATTTCAAGTGGTGAATTCCTAGTTTAAGCACAAATTTGAGAGAACAAAGGAGACGGCTCCAAAATGGAGTCATTTTGGTCCCACAATAGAAATTTGTTTAACAAAACAAACTATTAGAAGTCAGATCTGGCGGTATGTAGAAAGTGGTTTTGTTATGGGGATGGCAGCGTTGGTTCAGCATTGGAAGATCCACCCCCAAAAGTCATCCTTTTAACAGAGGAAAGGAAAAAGCCATATGATCCTGTCACTAGTTGGAGAAAAAGTATTGGACTAAATTCCACAGCTGTTCATGGTAAAAGCTATCAGGAGACTAGAAGTAGAACAGAATGTTCTCAACAAATTAAAGACATGTACGCCATACTTCCAGCGAGAATGCCTTATATGAACGGAGAAGATTCAATGCTTTCTCCTTAAGGTGGGGAACAAGGGCAGATATGCTTACTCTTTATCAGTCCTTTAACTTTGAAACCTAGGCCCCACCAAAATAGTCTGGCAATAAAATGACACAATTAGGATAGGATTGGCAAGGTAGAAGCAAAATCTTTATATGTAGATGAAATGATCATCTACAGAGAAAATACTAAGAAATCTCTAGGAGCCCCTAGAACTTGCATTTGAATTTAGCAGGATTAGAAAACACAAGCTATATATAAAAATTCAGGTCTGTATATACTTGCTATAAATGAAGAATTAGATATTGAAATTTAAGTTATGTAGGAGTACAAAGGACCCAGAAAAGTTAAAAAAAAGAAAAAGTGTTGGAAGACATTTAGTACCTACTTTTAAGACTTCTTCTAAAGCTACAGAAATCAAGGCAGTGTTGGTGTAAGGAAAGACATATAGACCATTTGAATAAAACAGAGAATCTAGAAATAGAACTACACATATATGGTCCACTGAGTTTTGAAAGATTATTTAACATTAGCATTTTATAGAATATAAACTCAATTCAAGAGCCGAGGAAGAGACAGTGTTTTCAGCAAATGGCACTAGAACACCTGGTATCCATACGTAAAAAATTAACCTCAACCTCTTTTTTCCATACATGAAAATAACTTGAAGGGATCTAAGAACCTAAATATGAAAGCCTAAAAGTATAAAACTTTAAGAAGAAATTATAAGGGAAAATGTTTATGAATTCGGGGTAGGCAAGAACTACCTAGGATACAAAAGACATGATGTATAAAAGAAAAAAACTGATAAATGAGATTCCGTCAAAATGTAGAACTTTAAATGACATCATTAAAATGAAAAGTAGTCCTTAAACAGACCATATTTGCAATGCATATAACCTATGAGTAGAATATATAAAGAATTCTTAGAGCTCATTAATAGACAACCCAATTAAAATGTAGACATAAGAAGATGATAAATAGCCAGTACAGCTCAAGGAAAGGTGTGCACCTCTAGAATCAGAAAAATACTATTCAGTACAATAACAAGATTGACTGATACACTCATTAGGGAGATGAAGTTAAAGGTTTTAAAAGCCTTGTCATGACTTTTTCTTTTTGTTGGATTCTCCCACTTTGCATTTAATTTGTCACGCCCAATGGATTCATTCTGCTGGGTTTCCTGGGGTTGTGATCCTCATTGTCCTTTCCTAGGGTATTGTCTAAAATTTTTTGGAGTGCTGGTTTGGTATTCATGAAGTTCCTGAGGTGCTCTTTATCATGAAAGTATCTTATTTCTCCATCAATTTTGAAAGATAGTTTTGCAGGGTACATCAATCTGGGTTGGAGGCTGTTTTCCTTTAGGGCTTGAAATACATCACTCCAAGCTCTTCTTGCCTTGAGGGTTTGCATTGAGAAGTCTGTTGTGATTCTGATGGGCTTTCCTTTGTATGTGATTTGTTTCTTTTCTCTCACTGCTTGTAGAATTTTGTTCTTCTGTTGGATTTCTGGAATTCTAACTATTATGTGCCTATGTGTAGATTTTTTTTTGATCAAGGCGAGCTGGAGTCGTATATGCCTCACTTTATGTCAAGTTCTTTCCTCCTCCTTGGGAAGTTTTCTGCCATCACTTCTGTGAAGAGTTTTTTATGTCATCTGCACTCTCTCCTCTTTCTTCATTGACTCCAATCAGTCTTATATTATTCTTCTTTGCATCATCTAGCAGCTGCTGGATTGATTTCTCATGTTCCTTTACAATTTTAAAGCATTTTTTTCTTTTCCTGGTCACTAATTGCAATCTTTTCTTCTATATCTGAAATTCTATCCTCACATTGGTCCATTCTGCTGCGCAGACTTTTGATGGCGTTTTTAATCTCCTGGAAATCTATTTGCATCTGTTTTATGGATTCCATTTGTTTCCTGTGTTGGGATTCCATCATGTTCCTCAGATCCTCTATATTTTTATCTGTGTCCTCTCTAGATTTATTAATCATGTCTTGCACAATGAGCAAAATCTTTGCTGTTATGTGAGTAATTATTTCTGATTTCATTTTTCCCAGATCCTCTTTTGTTGCCAGTTCAGAGAGTCCAGGTAGTTGAGTATCAGATTGTTCCATCTTGTTGCCCTTTGGGGTTGCTGTAGGTGATCCAGAAGTCTGTTTTTGAGGCTTGTTTACGTGTCTTCTCATTTTCCGGGGGGGGGGGTTGCTTCTGGTGCCCACGCGGCTCACCTTCTCTGCCCTAGGAGCTTGGGATGGCAGCAGGGGAGCTTCCTTCCGGGTGCTGGGACTGGTTCAGCTTCTCTGCTCTAGGAGCCTGGGATGGCGGCGGGGGTGGGCAGGAATTCTTTAAATGCTGAGAATTTGATTAGCTCCAGTACAGTGGTCTGGTGGTCCAGTGTCCTCCGCGTCTTTGTAGTGTGGAACCAGGTGGCTGTACAGAGAAGAGCCCAAAGGAGCGTGGGGTGGGGGGTCCAGTGGATTGTTGCCGGGGTGCGGGTTGATTCGGTGTTTTCAGCATGACTGGCGACCTCGGGACCGCGTCTGCAGACCTGCCTTTTGATCAGTCTTTAAATGACCCATCTTTTCATTCTCTGAAAACATAGTAAAGAGCAAGAAGCAGAAATACTGGAAGAGATACCAGTTGGTGCCAACTTCTTATCAAAGCTTAACCAAAGCATCATCTGGCCCGGCTGCCTGCAGGTCTTACCAGTGTAGGGAGGCAGGAAGGGCAGGCTGTGGATAGCATGAGTGGGTGCCTCTGACAGGGTTGGAGGCCTTTTATGCAGGGATGCTGTGCAGCTACTTGCCATCCATGACAATCTTTCCTTTGTGAAGATTTATGGGAAATGAGAAAAGAAAGTTGCTATGAAGGGCCATCCTTTCAAAGGACTTATGAGCTCCTTAGCTTCTCAGGATTTACTTTGCCTTATTCATCTTTCTGACCCCTTTGCCTGGTAAGATATACAGTAGACCCTCAAGTTACGACCAGCCTGACACAAAAACAACCTGGGTTAATTAGGTTAATGGAAGATTCATCTGCCTCTTGTTATCTATAGTGTGTACCCAGGTAAACATCCAGATCTCAGCTGTATTGACTTACGACCAACTTGAGTTACCACCAGCCCTCGGGGGACCAGTTGAGTTTGTAAGTCAAGGGTCCACTGTACATAGGAAATACCCTTTTAAATTGTGAATTATTTCACAAACTACCCTGTACAGGGTGCCTCGGTTGTAAACACATAAGGTATGGATATTACTTTAAGTGAGGACTTCAGCACTGAGCAGTACACAACCAGGAAGCACTCAGTGTAGTGGCAGGACCATGGCTTTGGAGATGAAGCAGTCTGCTGTTCCCCCACCAGCTCTCACCTGTCAGCTCTTCCCAGAAAAGGTGCTTAACTGTGATGGCTGCTTCCTGACCTACAGAGGATGGTGATAGGTACAGATTCCTAACCCCGGGGGACCCCAACTCACATTCTTGCCATCCAGTCCCTTAAATGATGGAAGTGATACTAGATGCATGTGGAAACTTGCTTCAGTGATAACAGAAATTAAAATGGAGACAACAAAATGAATTTACAGGCAAAAGCTTTAATGGAGAAGAAAGAGGAAGTGGGGAAGGGACTTCAGGTTGAGAGGGAGGGGAACCGTGCCCCTTTAATTTGGAGAGCAGACTGGCCCATTAACAAAGGAAAGAGACAAGCTTTTGTGATGCTGCTGGGTAAGTTAGGGTCTGGTAATTTTCCACTGGATCATGGACATGGAATTTTTGGACACTTGTTCCTCGTGTTTTAGGGTATTTCTTCCTTGTGTAGGTTATAGATCAGCAGCTATTCTCCCTCTCTGAGACATCACCATGGCTCCCTGCTCTTAGGGCACATCTGGTCCTTGTAGTAAGAGTAGGGGTGATGGGGAGGGCACATGCCATACACTGTTGGCAAGGGAGAATGAGGGAAAAGACATCTTCACCTTGAGTGCATAACAGGTCATAGATTAAAGCCCTGAGAAGCCCTCCAGCCCTCGTCCTCATGAGGGTCCTTATCCTATTTGAAAAGTGCACATGAAAAGAACAGGCACAAAGGAGCATGCCTCACAGATCTGCGAAGCTGTGTATTTCCCTAAACCCCCAGAGAAGCCACTGACCAGAGCCTTGTTTATAAGAACAGGAACCAATGTCTGTTTATTAAACGGCAAAGCACCCATTCCAGGGGAAATGAAGGCCGATCCCCAGGTGCTCCACCGGCAGCAAATTAAGCCAGAGCAAGAGCTGTGAGGCAGCAAGTGAGAGGAGAGAACAAAGTTTTTAGTGGGAACCTGAGAAGCAGCAATGCCGCCATCTTACACCCTGTGTCTGGAGCAGGCACTGTTTGTTCTAAGGATGAAAGTATATGGCCCAACTCTTCTATAAGTTGGAAGAATTATGCACAAAGTTACACTGGATTTGCTTTTGGGGGAATGTGATGCTTGTGGCTAAATCAAGTAAATATGCAATTTCTGTGCAGGCAAAGGCTTGGGTAAAATTCATTCAACATTCAAAACTACTCAGTGCTCTACAGCTAGCTGCTATAGCTGGGCATGGTGTCCAGCTAGCTGGGCATGGTGATGTATGCCTGTAATCCTAGCTACCTGGGAAACTGAGGCAGGAAGACTGCAAATTCAAGGCCAGCCTTAGCAATTGAGACTTTTTTTTTTGGTACCGGGTATCGAACTCAGGACCTTGCGCTTGTGAAGCAAGTGGCAGAGCCACTGAGCTAAATCCCCAGGCCCCCATGCTACCCTCCTCCGTTATCCTGAGGAGGCCCCAAGATTGAATCCTTTAAGGGAAGTGAAACAGCCCTAGGGTCAGTGGCCTCCCAGGATAGGGGAAAATGGAGGAAGATGCCCAGCAGGCACCTCTGACTCACTGTTCTCCCCTCTCCTTTTAGCCTTCGCATTTTATGTATCCCAGAGGCTAGGAAAAAAAATCCAGTGTCCCCACACTCCTGCCTTTCGGTCCCCACCCCTCCTTCCCTTCCTTCCATACTCTGTGCTGGGGCAGTCCTTGCTTGCAGGGTGTGTGCATTTTAACAATGCCCCCTGAGGAAATCCATTCCCTTGGAAGCTGAGCTAGGCTTGTGGTCCTGTTAGAAGAGTGATCAGAAGCCAGCTCTTTTGCTCAGAAGACACCAGGTCCTTCTCAGGGGCGCTTTCTTTAGCCAATTGGAGCCTGGGATGCTAGCCCCCAAGTATGGGCCTCATACAAGACTCGGGAAATGCAACCTTTTCTGGCAGGATCCAGTGAATCCCAGGAGGTTGCTGCCTTGCCCCTGAACTGTGGGACATGGGTCTCCAGAATGTCCCAGGCCTGCCTGCCCAGCAAGCTGTGGTTGGAGCTGGAGTTCCTGAGGGCTGGAGATTTAGCTCAGTGCACCGCTGCCTGCCTTGCAAGCACAAGGTCCTGAGTTTGGCCCCCTGTACCAAAAAAACACACATGGGTATGTAGCAAGGCGGAGAACATGCCTAGCATGCACAAGGGTCTGGGTTCAATCCCCTGTACCGAAAACAAATTTCCCTGCTGTTGCTGATTACCAGGATCATGAATTTGGCTTTGTCTTCGCATCTATTTTTGCCTGAAGTATTAACTGGATGAATTTTGATAGCAATCAATGCACCTTGGAGGTAGCAGAGTGGGCTCCAGTTGTGTCTGCCCTGCAAAAAGCATCTGTTGTTTCCTCACAGCCTCTCATCAATTTTGAGGTTGTAAAAATGGAGTCTTCTCAGGGTCTTGGTTAAAAAGCAAGCACAGGAAAATGGCTGAGGCTTGGAGCTAAAACCATGGATGGAACCAGTTTTAGGAGGTAGTCTAGAAGTGTTGGGAGCAATGGTACATAATTCTAGGGAAAAATCACTTGAGTAGGCCTAGTTCTCCTGCCTACAGCCCAGCTAGGAGATTCCAGACATAATTGCATTTTGGCCTCTGGTGACGACTGAGACATCAGTGATTCCCCCCATGCTGCAATCTCTAGGACAAGACCACACTGCGGGAGACGCCAGGGAGGAACCAAATCTTCATCTGTATAGCTCCTCATTATTCTTAGATTTCCACGGCCCCCCAGCCTTTTGTTACACCTTGTTTATCCCAATGTGAAGTACTGAACTCTATATTTCACTTGTTACATTTGTTTCTCCCCATTTACTGAATAAAAGGTGTAGTAAGCTAGGGGGCTTTGGTCTTTGCCGCCCAGAGCAGCACTGATCAGACCCAAAGCTCAGCTTCTTCTGAGTCTCATTTTTCTACCTTTCCTGTAATTCGTCGTGTGCTGCCGTGGCTCACAGGAGACTAGCACTTACTGTAGAGGTTCTGGTAACGTCCCCTTCCCCTGTTCTCTACATAGAAGCTACTGCATCCCTAGGGGTGTTGGCTGCAGGGCCTAAACAGTACCCCAACAATGCTCAGGTGCAAGAGACATTAATACCTATGTAGGGAAGCCTTCTGCAGCTCTCGCCCTAGGTATTGAGCAGTAATCTTGCCACTAACCCCACCTGACCTCCTCGCAAACAAAATCATTCTACCACTCCTCCTTCTGCATGTTTAGAAGCACAGGCTGCCTTCCAATTCCTTTTATCTGAAAAAATGAAAATCACTCCTGAGAATAGTCCTCATGTGTTTGATAAGAACTGCTTGGGCACAAATGTAGCTATGGAATCACTTGTACAGCTGAGCCGCCCAGATGGCCTCTTTGGCTTATCCCAGAAGGATGCCACAGGCCTAATTCATTCACCGTGTTCCTGACCAGCCCACTGGAAACGTTAATAATGGCTGACTGCTTTGGCAGGCAGCCTCTCCATCCTCTCTGGGAAGTTGCCAGTACTGCTAGTGAGGCTCCTCATGTGTTGGTTTCTGGAGCATTTATTATATAACGAGAGCCCCATTTCAGAATATTAATTGCCCTTATTAATAATTTTGGGCTTATTACATTTCTAGCTGTTGTAGCAAAGGAATTCTAGCAGAACAAAAGGCACATAAAACATGGGGTTTTCCCTTCAGGCCCTGGGAGTTCTGTTTAATCCATATGACAGAAATCTCTTCCCTGGTGAACTACGTGTGATTCATCTCTATTTACAAGGCCTCTGGCCTGGAATAAACTTGGGATATATGGTATCTCAGCTCTAATGTATTCATCTACCAGTATGACCGAACTAGATATTCTGAGGGAACCTAAAGTCAAGAATCAACTTGTGAGATTAGCAAGGCCATAGGTGGTCTTATTAAACAATAAATCCAGCATCTACCATGATGTCAGGTACATAGTTGGAGTTCAGTAAGTATTTGTTGAATGACATAAGGTTGACATATTAAAATTGGAAGCATCTTAAACTTATGCAGAATTAAGACACGGAAGTCCAGGGCAACCCACTTTCCGGTCCCCCTTCCGTCTTAGGCAGAAGCTTTCTTTCTTCCAATCAATTTTTCCTACTTTTAACCTCCGTTGTTCCTAGAATTCATTTTTAGATTTTAGAGAACACGAACTCGTGTTTCGGATGTCTAGTAGGTTTGAGAGTTACATCTCTTCCCCGTGTACCATTTTGCAGGTTTTCCACCGAGATTATTCATAAGAGTTTGCTTTTGTTCCATAGGTTCTAAGTTTGGTCTTTTTGCTTTACACATTGTAACTTTTGTTTCATAGGCTCTCCACACTTGTTTCATAGATTCTGGCCTTTGTTTTGGTTTTTGTTTCAAAAGTGTCTTAATTTTTAGTTGTGTGGTTTAAATGTTTGCAAATTTCTTGTTTTTCTTAGGCATTGTCTTTTGTTAAAATTATGTTTTTTGTTTTGTGTGTGTTGCATTTGGATTTAGTTGCTTTAAAATGTTGTCAAATGGGTCTGTTATGAAATCATCTCAAATACAGTCCCTTATAGAATGCCAAACAGTGGTTACTCTGCCAGCTAGTAATTGCCTTTAGGGCAGCTGCCACTCTCAAAGCAGAGGACAGGTTTCTCCAGTTGCCCTCTGGTGAATCCCCACTCTCATTGAAGCCAATGGCAGGTGGAATGTTGACCAGATAGGCAGTTGGCTTCCTTTTGGAGACAGATCTCTGATTTCGTGGAACTAGCAGAAACTGAGGTGACAACTGAGGGTTCATGGGCAGGGCCACTCTCTGGCAGATACCCAAAGGTCTCTCAGAAGAAACTAGCTTCTGACAGCCCATCTGGGTAATCAGCAGAAAATCTCCACATCTTGTCCCTATCTGGACTCCTCAGGGAGGTAAAAGGGGAACTCTGTCAGTGATCATCAGACATCCTGTCTCAGAGCGATCTGAAAGATGTCATCAGAGCCCTTTCTTAAGCCTCCGTTAAGAGCTGAGCTACAGGTTTGGACTGCTTTCTCCACTACTAGTAAGACAGCCCTCTAGACTAATGTTAAAAAAATCAAATTTTTGATAGATTAAAAACTACCTGAACCTTCTCTCTCCCTCCTAGGCATGGTCTTCATCATTTATGTGTTTAGGGGAGGAAAATGCCTTTTCCAATAGGTTGTGGACTTTGGAATGCTGACTGTGGACTTATAAAATGCTATATGGTGATTTTGGGGGATGTTTAACCAGCTTGAGCTTTATTTGGACTTTTTCTTTCTGCTAATGAGTTAAAAACTCCCCTTAAACTTTTTTCCAACTTGTTGAGAGTCCATTTGAGAATCCCTTGTAGTCAGACTGCTCCTCCTTCCAGAAAGTCAGACTAAGTCAAGTTGCAACAACTATTTTTTCTTACACTAGGGAAATTAACAATCAGTAACTTGCATTTGTGTTTTTACATGCTAATTCTAATATGGGAGTATTTTGGTCAGCCTTTCTGTTCCTTCTTGTGAGCCTAGGAAGTTGATAAAGGTGCCTTTACTATGTGGACTGTGGCTGCTGGGAGGACCTATGAGTTTCAAATATTTAGTGAATTTAAAATGGACCTTAAAGAAGTGGCCTTGTCTTGCTGCTAATAAAAGTTGCCTAAATGACTGGATAGACAACATTCAGTACCTCTAAGCCTGAGGCTACTCCTTTCCCTAACCACCAGTTACTGAGGGTGGAGTTTGTAGGCCAGCCATAATTAATCTATGAGGCCATATCCATCCTTAGCTAAGTTGTTCAGGCCCTTCAAAGACAACATCCTTGCAGGAAGTAAATGGCAAATAGGGGACTACCTGAGTTCATGTGTCTTTTTCTCTCAGTGATCTAAGACAGATTAAATGAGACCTAAGAAAGTTTTCAGATTACCATGATATGAACATAGAAGACTTACTCAGACCTATGGACTAGATTAGAAAGATGTAATGTTGCTCTTAAATATTGATTTCTAATGAGAGACAAGTAGTATTACAAGCTGCTACTACATAGAGACAAATGTTATCTTAATTTTGGAAGCTCAACAGACAGGCAGCCAGGGGAACAACTGGTTCCTACTAGAACACAAGCAGTTCCTATCCAAGACCCCCACTGGCCTGCCAATCAGATAGGAGATTAAATAGAAGACATTTTCAGGCATGTATTCTTGAAGGTCTAAGAAACCCAAGAACTAAGTCCTTCAGTTAATTTAAATTGTCAACTATTTGTCAGGGAAAAAAAGATGAGGACATCCCTAGATCCTGATTTGATAAAAGAAAATACTATAGTTTTTCCCAAGTGACAGTCTTGCAGTATGTAGATGGTAGAGTATTAGGTGCCTCTTCAGAAGGGCTTTCTAGCCAAGACATCTGTGCTCTGGTGGATTTTCTAACAGACAGGGATTATAATGTTTCTAGACGTAAAGCACAGCTTTGCAGCCTTGAGGTAAAATATTTAGGGCTTATTATATCTAAGGGAACCCAAAGACTGGGGAAAGAAAGAAGTAAACCAATTCTTTCCTTTCCACAGCCCAAGACTAAAAGAGCTAAGGACAGTCCTAGAAATGACAGGCTTTTGTGGCCTTCAGATAGCAGGATATGAGATTGTGTGACCCCTTTATTAGCTTATAGAGAAACCCAAAAGACAGATACCCACATTTTAACCTGGGAACCTGGTTTCCAGACCACATTCCAGAAGCTCAAACAAGTGCTTCTAAGTGCCTGCTACAGGACACCGTTTCAGTTTGTATGTTAATAATAGGTAAAATATGGCTTTGGGAGTGTTTCTACAAGATCAGGGAGCTGCTCCACAGCCTGTAGGATGTTTAAATCATAAATAAGATATTATAGATTCAAAATAATTTATTTTTTAAAAAGCCCTAAACAATACAGTTAGAACACTTTCATTCTCCTTCAAGAAGCAAAAAAGCAGCCATTCGGGTTCTTTGCTTATTGATGTTTCTGCTTGGCAGTGCATTTGGAGTCTAACATAGCTTTTGTCTCTGGAGACGTTTTGCTAAGGATCGCAGATCCACTCTGGAAAAGCTCCTGATCTTAATTGTCCTTCTACACCTGAGATGGTTAAGATTTAGTTCATGTGCCATACTTAAAGGCACTCTTCTGTCCCTTCTCCACTGCCCTGGTCCTGAGAAATAACAGTTCTCAACAGTGTTTGGGCCAAGGCATTTCCCTCCTCCGTGGCTGCTGGGCTTCAGGACAAAGCTTCCAGAATGGTGAGTTTCCCCTCTCTGGAATCCTTCCAGAGTAAAGCTGACCTTCACTTATCACTGGGCCATATAGAAAACTGGTCTGGGTTTAATCCTGAAACTCAAAAAATAAATGTAAAAGTTTTAGTCCAAATTTATCTGTCTTTCAACCCTCAGACGAAATTAGAGAATGGTAAGAACAGTCAACCTGGCTCTGGCCACTTCCTTGCACCTCTAGTCAGCCGCCACTGGCACTGCACGAGATAAAGTCTAAGGGCCACCTTAGATTGGGCACAGAACAAGAGGGATAGGAGATGCCTTCTTTTCCTTTTATTTTCAAATGGGAAAAACTGTCACAGGTAGACATCTGTAGTGCAGCAGTTTGGAGCCTAGGCAGGCCTTCTACCCTCACTGCTTAGAATCCATACTTAGCTCCAAAGAGGGTCACCTCGTCTCTTCTACATGCAAACCTGGCCTGAGCACCCCCAGTGGAGATAGTTACAATTACCTTTAATAGACTGTCCCCTTAAGAGGGAACAATTACATGTGGCTATCAAACAACTGTGGTTATCAAAGCAACCATGAGAAGCCTGTGTAGCTGGGTATTCCAGTCAAACCATCAGCTTAGGGCCCATCTTAAAACTGTTTTTGCTTTCACAGGTGAAGATTTTTACTCCTCTTGATTATTAGAAGAGATCTCTGTTAATTGATCTACAAAGTTCTGACTAGTCTTTTTCATAATTATAACCCTAAAATTATAAAAGTTATTAGAATTCAACTTAGCCAAATGCATCTGAGTGCACTCTGGTTTATAAACAAGTTGTCTTATGTGTGTGTCTGGTCTGTTCAATTTGTTGTAACATGTACAGCTGTTATGTTTGAGGTTTTTTCTTTTGGCATTTTGGATTTTTTAAGATGTTTGCCTGTAACTCAAGTTGGCTTATAGATAAATATAATTAAAGACATGCTTCCCCCAGGTTGCCAGATAGATTATCCAAATAATGTCAACTCGTTTTACAAATACAGTACATACTGTTGTCTATGTATAACTTGGGAATCTTTCATTGGTCAAAATAATGTTAATTGTTATGATCTGGCTCTCACAGGCCATCTAAAAATTTGTTAAGATAATTAAAGACTCTTGGGCTTAGGAAAACTACTGGACAGGACTCCCCTTGGTAAATAAAGGAGCAGCTGCCTGGAAAAAATTTATCCCATCCTTTGTTCAAAGGGAACTCCAATAATTTCCATAGCCTCATGGGAAATACATTGCTAAACATATCATTGTGATATGTGTACAATGGTCATGGTCTAAGTTTTCTGTGGGAAAACAAGGTTTTATTTAAAATCCCCTTGGTACAAAACAAAATTAAGGGACAAAGGGTTTCATGTAATTGATACTCATTGTTATTTCATGGTATATACATTCATGCCTTCTGGGTGTACAAGTCTTCTGGGATATTGTTTATGGTGATGATCTTTGTCTCAGGTATCTGGCTCTTACACTCCAGCTACTTGTGATAAGAGGTACATGTCAAGCCAGCATGAGACAACCAGTCAAATAATAGTTATCTTAAAAACTTATGTGATGTATATGTGTCACCACACTTAGGGATGTTCAGTCGCCCATCAGTTGAAACAGTGTCACACACTAAAATTAGAGGCTAGACATTATAAATTCCTAAGGTACATTTATAGGCCAATATGTATGTTCTCTTTAGATGGTATCCTACTAAAGGATAACAAATAAGAGTTTTGTTTATGTCACTTAATGTCTTGTGATCAGATGGAGGTGTTTGACTGAAAGACTATTCCATACTTAGATGGACGTGTGTTACAAAGAAAATGTCATCATGATTGTCGTGCTAAAATACCTTGTGTGGCTCTTGATCTTAAGTTTTTCTACATAATGTATAACTGATGTCTGTTAACATTCTGCAGGGATCCAACTACTAAAATGACCATGGTTGATAAAATAACAGCCCTCTAACTGTGCTTTATACTTCAAAAGTGCTTGATGTTTTAACTATTATAATAGTTAAGCTCACTGCTCCTACTGAAATACTTATGTCACTGATCTTCTCTTTTGGGTGTTCAACAACTAAAGTTTGGAGACCAAATCTAGAAAGGTAACTGGGCTATGAGGACAGCCAATATTTTGGCCCTGGTCCCTCAAGATCAACAAATATCCAGGATCCTACATCTTTGCTAAGTTACTCAACCTCCTGAGCAGGGGGATTGCTGGGCACCAGAGGACAAAGGTACCGTGTTTCAAAGGAGGGTCACAAAGAGGAAAAAATCTCCCACACTTTCACTGAAAGCAACATGGTCAAGCAAGGCCATGACCCATCCTGAGGGCTGACAGACGGAGGAGCTAAGAGGCTCTATGCATGGTTCCAAGTAATGCCTGAGGAGACTTAACTGACCTTGATAGATAGCAAGAGGTTCATCCTGATTGGCACAGGTCTCCCTTTAACTTGGTTTTAAACACCCAGAAAAGAATAACCAAAAGAGGTATAAATAATGCCATAGTAATAAAGCTAGATGTAAAAAGGGCTCCAGTCACTGACCCCTTCTGGCAGTTTCTAGCTACACCAGTAGCTGACCAGTTATGGATCATTAGGAAAAATCTATGGTAGAATCTAGCCACCAGGTTACAATCACTATTTCAATTTCCCAACCTGCCCTTCGATTCTAATGTGCTCATGCTTAGATTATACATGCTCTGATTTCTTAAAAGTTTTTTTATTCTTGCCTAGAGACTGCCAGACTCCACGCAGTCATACAAATGGAACCAATGACAAATGTGCTAGACTTCTTTCACTGGGATCCACCAGATTGACCTGGTAAACAGCTCATGACTGCTAAACTATACAACACGACTTCTCTGTTGGATTCTGAAGTCCCCTGGACCTTCTCCTTATCCTCCTTGTGGGAGGCTATTACAAGTTCCTTCTGATGGGAGACCCTTGTTGGCCATATTCATAGCAATCCTGCCGACCGTATAATTTGACCCATGTATTCTTAATTGTTTCTTTGGCTTTATCTCCTCCAGACTCAAAGCTATACAGCTACCAAGATGACAATGCCTGGCACCCATCGAAGGCCTTTAGATAGACTCTCTGTAGAGTAACTCTAACTACTGATCACAACTACAACCCTCTCCAGCCGGAATTAGCCAGACCTGTCTTCGCCCTTTGCCCCCTCACAGCAGTTAGGGGTCCTTCTTCAGAGGGGGGAATATTGCAGATAGGTAAGTTAATTAGATAGCTTGTAAGCAGTTAGACAGGGCCAGCCCAGGAGGAGCCAACATGGAGGACAGAGAAGACACGTTCACTGAAGACCAGCACTGTAAAAGGAGAGAAACTATCACACCCATTAGGAGGAACAGTGGTGACTGATATTCTAATAGGTATCCATCACCTGGGTGGAGGGCCAAAGTCTTAACCCAGCCCCTCCAGGAAATATCCCTGACCCACCCTTACTGAAAATCCTTGTACCCTTGCTATGGGACTTGCTCCCCCATTTGACCGCCATTTAATCACTATTACCTGGTGACTGTACTTGTAATCCTATTGGTCATGGTTTTGTCCCACCTCATGCCCACCTTGTAAATTTCCACTGGGTCGTACA
The DNA here is from genome assembly GCF_053883595.1 of Heterocephalus glaber. NCBI lineage: Eukaryota > Metazoa > Chordata > Mammalia > Rodentia > Bathyergidae > Heterocephalus > Heterocephalus glaber. Next base: position 69,989,439 of record NW_028258320.1, read on the forward strand.
GTTTTGTCCCACTTTGTACCTGCCTTACCACATGGTTCTGCTGTGTAAAACATCCTTGAAAAGCGGGGTAGACGGGCAACCCACTTTCCGCTCCCCCTTCTGTCTCTCTCAGGCAGAAGCTTTCTTTCTCCCAATAAATTTTTCCTACTTAAAAAAAAAGGACATGGAAGTTCAGTGTGTTAAATTAATCCAACCCATACCTCTAGCTGTCAGGCTGGTACAGTAGGAGATATTTATCTCTTTTAGGGAACAAGATAAATAGCTGAATCACCAAATAATATAAAACGCCATTAAATTATTTTATCTTCAAATTTCTAGGGCCAAATGATACAACACTGGCATTTGAAGAAATGAACTTTGGCTCTTGATTTTTTGTTATTTGACTAGTTTCCCTACTTTTCCTTAACACAGAGGCAAATTCTGTGATTCCATAGTTGTCATTTGCATTTCTGTTCTGAGAAGAATGGAGCAGACAGCATGAATAAACTATCTAGTGCTCCATTGTGTGCAATAAAAGGAAATCACCAAAATGTTGGCAGTAAGTACATAAAGGAAAACTAGTTGACAATTGAAAGGATTTTATTGAGCAAAGAAGCATAATCTTTTATCTAAATAGAAACCATATCAACTTTTGAACAGCTTTTTACATAAAGAAAAATTCCATTTAACAGAATAGCTAATATACATTACCAATAAAAGTAAAACAACAACAACAAAAACCACACCAATCTTTTAAGATCTGCTTTGAGTTGGTGACCACACCTTAAACTGTCACAGTCTGATAATTAAATCATGGAAAATTTTCCAAATAGAAACTTTGGGGGGCTGGCAGTAAACTTTCCACTTGGCCCATAATTCTGCACATGCGTGTTCAGGAGAATTTAAAATTATGTGCTTCAAGACAAATACGTACTACTGCACTTATCCTTTAGAACCCAGGGTGCTCTACCACTGAGCAACATCCCTACGCCCCATTTCCTCCCCGGCCTGCTTAATCTTTTTGAAACAGGATCTAACTAAATTGTCCAGGCTGGGCTCAAACATGTGATCCTCCTATCCCAGCCTCTCCAGGAGCTGGGATTGATTACAGGTGTGTACCATCATATCAGAGGAGAAAACATTAAGTTCTTTCTACAGCAAAAATCTAACTGGCTACAAATTTGGAAGGGAATGGATGGCAAGAGCAGAAAGACAAAGTCCTTTCCAGGGAAATGGTCCACAGATCAAGGAAAGACTCCAAGCCCAGAGGCAAAAAGCCCAATCCAAACAAGGGTGGAGAAAAGCAGCTGCTGACCTCAGTGTGGACAGCTAAAGAACAATGGTGAAAGAGGGAAGAAGCAAGAGCATTTTTTTAAATTATTATTTTTGGTACTGGGATCAAACTCAGGACTTTTTCCCCTGGGAGGCAGGGGTGGTGCCACTGAGCTAAATCCCTGGTCCTGCAGAGCATTTATTATGCAGAAGATGATAAGGAGTGGAGGGAATATCTTATTAGAAAATAAACATACAGAAAATAATAAAACTTGTATATCCACCAACTTATCCAGTGTTAACACAGAGCTATATTTTCTTTAATACTTTCAAGTAATAAAACATCACCGGACTGGAGGTAGAGCTCAGTGGTAGAGTGCTTGCCTGGCATGAGTGATGCCATGGTTTTAATTCCTCTATGGCAAAAACAAGTTATATACACAGTGGAAAGCCTCCATCTATCCCTTCCAGGTATTCCTATGAATTTAGTATAAATCTTTGATATAAGATTTACTTATCTAGTGGGAAGAACTTATGGAGGAAAAAGCCCCAACCAAACTAAAAGAAGCAAGCAAAAATGGAGGCATAAAAATGTCATTAAAGAAAAAGTAGGTGAAGATTCTAAACAACAACAACAACAACAACAACAGAAAACAAGATGTATACTTTTTCTCATAGTCTAGCCTTTGTTTCCTTCCTCATTAGTGTTTGCTTCCAAAAGGCACTGTTTCTGAAAGAGAAAAATCAACCATCATTACACCATACATAAAAACTCAATCCCTGTGGATCTTAATTTCTAGTTGAAGTACAAGCATACAAAATAATCACTTTCAACTGAAATTACATTCACTTCAGACCTGTAAGTGCTATATGTTAGTTAAAGCCATTTATATTACCCTTCACAAATACAAACTATAGATGTTGGTACTCTCCTTCAGATAAAAGTATCTGATATTAACTTGTGTGTTAAAGTAGCTGATTATTACTTTTCAGCAATAAATTACAAAGGGTTTATGTTCTTATCACCAGAGCACTCCTATTTTGGCAGTTTACAATTAAACTATCAACAAAAATTCCTCCAGAGATGACATCATACTTAGATTTTAAAACACATTTTATCTGTAGGAAGAATAATTTAATGGCTTGAGTCAATATTAAATGGTACCTTCACCACAATGAAGAAAATATACAGCCAGACACAGTGGCACATACACGTAGTCCCAGCATTCTGAGACTGAGGTAGGAGGATTGCAAGTTTGAGTAAAAAAATATATATATATTTTTGGTACTGGGGATCAAACTCAGGACCTTGTGCTTGTGAGGCAGGCAGCAGAACCACTGAGCTAAATCTCCGGCCCCTAAATATATTTAAAATATTAAAATAAAAATTTAAAATAAAACTAAGTTTAAAAAAATAAAATAAAATAAAATGGACTAGAGATGTAGCTCTGTGCCAAGGGCCTGGGTTCGATGCTCATTACCACACACACTAAAAATGTTTATGTAACCATGTATGCAACTTTTTTCAATACAACCCCTCTCATTTCATGCCTTATACAAGTGACCTCATCTAAAATGATGCCACAGCACAGCATACAGACAGCAGTCCTGGCAGCAGAAAGAACTCTGAGTAAGTGGTATGGGCAGCTGCGGACCTCAGCTTCCTCATCTATGAGCCCTACCTTCTTTTGAAAGGTGTTGTGAAGGCTGTGTATGTGCCTTGATGTAACAGTGCACATAAGGTACGACCCAAATACAAGGTATTATACTGTATTAAAATGTAGACAAAGGGCCAGGGAGTTAGCTCAGTGGTGCCGTGCCTGCCTCTAAAGTGCAATGTCCCAAGTTCGATCCCCAGTACAAAAAAAAGGAAAATATAGACAAAATATCTATTCCTAGAGAGAAAGCCAATTTATGCTTTAAGTCAAAGTTTTTTAAAGTTACTAAGCTCTGTCTCCAATCTAGCAACAATAAAAAATAAAAGGTTTCATCTTAAATTGTGTGTGTAAACATTCTCCATGTCGTTATGGAAAAAGCCTATTACACACATAAAACAACAAAAGCACATACAAGTTAATCAACTTGACTAAAAATATGGGCGATTTGATGCTAGGACTAAAATTCCAGATGTTCATGTCACTACATGTTAATCTATGAAATCAAAATCAGTATTAAACTTAAGATTTTTTTTTTTTTTTGGTACCGGGGATCGAACTCGGGTCCTTGAGCTTGCAAGGCAGGCAGTGGAACCACTGGGCTAAATCCCTGGCCCTAAACTTAGGATTTTAAACTCAAGCCCACAAGACAGCAGTCAGCACTAAAACTGTGTGTTAGAAATGATGGAAAGTTGTAATTGCAACTGTTAAATCAGAACTTATTAGAAATAACATATTTGGCCAGGGATTTAGCTCAGTGGTGCTGTCACCTGCCCTGTAAGCGTAAGGTTCCGAGTTTAATCCCCAGTACCAAAAGAAAAAGAAATAACACAAATTTGTGAGAAAAATACATCTTGAGAAAACTCGATCCTGTATTAATAACATTTTGCTTAGAATTGAATTATACTTTCTTAAAAGCAAATGTAATAGAGTATTGTGTAGAAAATGTGTTCAATCGCGATTGTTTCCTATTTGAGATTTACCTTGCCAATAAGAGTACAATAAACAACAACCTGGCCTCTTGAGCTACCTCCCAACTATCTAATATAAACTATACTTGGGCCAACAAAAACACACATCTGAAATAAAGCAAAGCTCCTGCGTTTTGGCTGAAAGTATATCAAACTCAAAATTGTAAGGGAGTTAACTTCCATTTTTATCAGAAATTCTAATTGGATATTTTCACAGAGTAATTTCTGAGGGCCATCTTCGGAGAGAGGATACCAGGACATTGAAAAAGCAGGGTAACTATCGGTTTAGAGTCACCAAACATGTCCTTTAAACACTGGCATCACCACAGCCTAAAGAGGGGTAATGTTTCACCTGGAAATGAAATCTACTGTCAGTGCACTGTTTTCCATGCCATGCCCTTAGGTTCTCTTCACAAAAAGTAAAAAACTTATTTGCAGTGATGCAAATAAGTGAGATCTGAGATGATTTTAAATCTGGATGCAAGGAGTCTGAGGCTAAGTTTCACCTCCCCCAAAAATCTTTACAAGTCCATATAAACAACATTCAGCATTTGTAAAATCAAACAATAAGGAAAGGCCCTGGCAACCTCAACAACCTTAGGCTCAAATTCATTAAGGGTATCACAAGCGAACTATCAGGTCAAAGCCTGGACCGCAGCGTTAACGTCAGAGCCAAACTCAGATCATGACATCACAAAATCAAACACAGCCTTAAAGCAGGTGCCACTCCATCGGCTCTATCCTCACAGCACGACTGGAGACATCCCACTGACAAGTGGCCAAAACACCAAACTTGACTTACTTAACTTTTTAGCAGTTTTTTCATTTCAATCAATTTATTCTGATTGGTTGGATTGTTCAAGAGGAAGAACAGAATCTGTTCATGTTTTTCAACCTATGGGTGAAAAATAGTATAATTTAGTTTCTGAAAATGTTAGAAGTATAATTCTACTTAGAGAAAAATTTACCTACTTGCTCCTGTAACTCTGTGCAGCAGCAATTCATCCTATGCATCTTTTCTAAAAGCAAATGGAAAAAAAAATCAAGTAGGAAATATATGTCCAACATATGTCTCTTCTGTCCAGAGAAATCTGGACCTGAACAAGTATGTATGTATCTGCCCTCTTGCCTGGGTTCCAATTAGGGACCCTTGACTTACGAACTCAATTTGTTCTCAAGGGCTGGTTGAACCTCAAGTTGGTCAACTGGAGGCTCAGGCTCCTCTGCACAGCCTTCAGTCTCTCCTGTACACAGGCAGATCTCAGTGTCCTTAGACACTGGCCCAGGATTTCTCAGCCCCACACAGGAAAGGATGCTGTAATGTTCCTTCCAGAACTCTTTAAGGGTTAAATCTGTATCTGAGACCATCTGGAAGCACAAGTGGCCAGCATTCAGGTCATAACTCAAGACTTTGGTCATAGAACTAAAATTCCGGTTGTAACCCAAGTTGTTTACATGTCAGGCCAGTGGTAACTCAAGGATCCACTGTACAAAGAACATAATACACTCATTTGGACTTTAATATTATCTATGCAGTGATCTGAATTTTTACAGATTAACACGGACATTCCAAGGGTTAGGTCTTCTTTTATGTATGGGACTTCTTTTTGGTGAGAACAGGTCTGGAAAAACCCAATCTCAGCAATCTGAGTTCTCCTTTTATCAGGATCAAAAGTGAACTGGGAGTAAGGTGCAGGCAGAACACCTGACATTTCTAAAGCTCACCACAATGCTGCTCTGCCTGAGCCAGGGTCCTGGAATGGAAGACTCTGAAGCAAGGTGGCTCCTCCCAGGTGGCAACGAGCATTAGAGCCCTGCCATGGGATGCAGAAGAGGGGAAGGGAGGACCATGGCCACAAAGGGAGGAAAGACCTGGTGAATTAAAATGATTATCCTTGCTCTGTTACACCTACTTCTGCTATTAACCACACTTGAAAAAATACCTTTATGTAAAGCATTTTGATTTTTAGATGTGATGCTCTGTGCCCGATTATACTTCACCAGCTTATCAGGTACACTGACAGTACCATGCTCAGAACATTTCTCAACTGACACTGTGTGAATGTTCTTAATAATTTCTTTGACAGAAAGCATTACATTTTGATTTAACATGAAATTTTTTAGTAGCTCTATTATTAACTGAGAACAGCTTCCATTCAGTTCCACCAGTCCTAGAAAAAATAATTGAAGACTTTGGTTAGTTTTCAAAACCCTTTAAAACAGATATATTTAGATAAATTATCTAAAGATAATAAACAAAAGGCTGACTGACTTTAGCTAGGTTTCCGTATGCTTTGATGTACTGCTGTTAAACTGCAAAATCAAATTTATACAGTGACTATTTACTGATGACCTATAAGGCGTCAAGTGCTAATCTAGGTTTACAGGGCACAAAATAGACACAGTATCTGCTCCCCCTACACCCAGTGATCTCATGGGAGAAGCAAACAACAATATTTTTCTGATTCTGAGTCAAAACCAAAGCAGACTATGAGAATTGGTGTGGTATCAGCTTGGAGGACAACTGAGTAAAGAGATCAGAAGTAACCATAAAAAGCTACTGCAAGCATTTTAGTTTACTTAAATTCCAACTGGAATTGGAATGTAGACACATAGGAAAGATGCCAAAAATGTCATTTAAATGCCCCCTAGTCCTTAAGGAAACCTATGACCAAGGAGCAAGGCCCCTGGACAAAAGGTCAGACCACCTGGGTTCACATCCTGCTCCTGACACTTTTTACTGCAACTCTGCAGTAGAAGAAAAAGACAATCCCTGAACCTTGGTGCTCTGAAAATAAGCTATAGAACAAAGACAGACTTAATTGATTATAGTTTTTGTGAGTTAAAGAATAAAGGATATGAGGCCGGGGATTTAGCTCAGTGGTTTCGCTGCCTGGTGTACAAGCGCAAGGACCCGAGTTCGATCCCCGGTACCAAAAAAAAAAAGGAATAAAGGATATGAAATTTCTTTGAAAACTCGGCTTGACATTTAGATATCTGAGCAGATACTAGAAATACACATTTGGTTCAGACTCAGAGCTATGAAGCAAAAGGAAGAAAATGCCACAAGACATTCAAATTGGAAAGTGACTCAAATATCTACCTTCAAATGAACATTTAATAATTTGGAAAGGGAGTTCCAGGTGGCTTGCAGTAATTGGTTGCACTCTGGAAAGAGGCAGGGTTTCAATGTTTCCGTAGTCTGCATAGAGAACTTTCACATCAGAACCTGATGTCTCCAGAACAACTGCACGGTACCAGAAATCATCACCTGAAAACAGAATGGAATCTTAGCTAAGAAGTTACTGTTAATGACCCCATACCTTATGATGGTTACTCATAAGTTACACTTATGTCACTTAAATTCATGCCAAAAATTCTGGTTAAGAGTCTAGATTTATCTCTATTTCTTTAAAATCCTACTAAAAAGACATCAACAGGGCTTTTTAAATAAAACAAGGATGATGACCAAGCAAAAAGGCCATTTAATATTGAAAGCTGGAAAACAGATGCATGAATGGAAATGATTTAGCACAGCCAAAGCAATTCAACCAAAGCTAGCAGTGGAGAGGACAAGCAGCATCATAGTTTCCACCTCAAGCCCCGGCCCCCAAGGCTCAGTAACTGGTGCTCCTCACTCAAAAGCAGGAGTAAAGATGGAACTGGAAATAAGAATTGGGCTAAGGAAGCAGAGTTACTTTCCAAGACATCAGAAGCTTCCCAAGTTATTAGAATGGACTTTAGTTCATAAATACATTCACATATAATACTTACTTTTAAAGTTGCTAAAGAGAATGGTAAGCTTTATGCCCAGCATGTTTCAGAACAGCGGGACATGCTTTCCCTCTCTCCAGACTACTCTTCTGACCAGAGAGGAGGAGATGAGCACTTCCCTCCGTAGGCAGACCGGGCTAGGGGGTATGAGGCTAGGAAGAGGAGGTTTACGGAGAGCAGTCAGGGGAGCTGCGCAATGCAGGCAGGAGACAGCCACGCCAGGTGAGGGTTCGGAGGAGGAGGAGGCCCAGCCTCCCCGCTAGTGCCCAGGGAGAAGGCACAGCCGAGCACCCTAAACAGCAGGTCACCCCTGGGCTAAACTCCCAGATACCCCGAGTGCCCATCTTATACAGGTGAGCAGCGAAGGATCGCCAGGTGTCTGAGGAAAGCCTCGAACGTGCCAGAGGAGACTAAAGTAAACAAAGAGGACCTAGGCAAACAGAGACAAAGAAAGCTTTAAAAATTACAGTAAATACCCTGGGAGAAGTAACAAGAACATTCTTGGAACAAGAACAGGGTAGTACTGGAACACACATATACATATATACACCTGAAGAAAACAAAGCTACTGTAAAAATGGAGCGCTGGAAATGAGAACTTCAAGAGAAAAGCTGGAAGATGAAACTGAAGAATCCCCTTGACAAAGAAAATAAACAAAAAAGTGAAATTTAGTACAACAGTGAGAGTTCAACGTTAGAAGACTTGGAGTTCGTAAGACAGAAAATGGAAGAAATATAATTCAGGAAAATTTCTCAAAACTAAAATTTCTGGACTTAAGGATCCACTCACTCAGTGCTCAGCACAATGGTAAAAAGAAAGCCACCATATGAAGTCACATTATAAACTTCAAGACATGGAATGAAGAGGATACTAAAGGTTTCAGAAAGGACAAAAAAAATATGTACAAAGTTTGGAGAATCTGGGATGACATCTGTCTTCTGACCAGAAACACCAACAGCTAAAACACAACAAAAGCAATGCCTGGAAAATTTTAAGGGGAAAATGATTTCCAAACTAGAATTCTACATCCAGGCAAAGTATCAATTAACAGGGAGGCAGGAATCTGGCTAACTAGGTGGAGAAAGAGAAATTCAGTTAACAGAGGAACAGTGCTGAACAATTTTCAGCATAACGATGGAGGATGAGAGTCCCAGGGCTAGAGGATAAACAGCCTGGACACTAGGCAGGCAGAAGCCTGAAGATGCCTCCAGTATGAGTAAGTGCACGAACATTTCTTTGAGGGCATTTATGCTAACACAGAGAACTGGACATAATTAGTGAGTGAGATAATACAGAACACTAACAACAACAAGCGTCAAAAAGAAATTAAGTAACAGTATTCTACCCGCTCAACTCTAAGTGGTTTGTAAAGCACTACCGGGTAGGGAGCTAACCAAAAAATCACTACTTCTATTGGGAAGAAAATGAGAGGAAGTACAGATCCAGCTGTCACAGACAGGAACAGTAAAAGTAGGAGTGACATTAGCAAGATGGAAGAGGAGGGCCCCAGCTTGTGCGGCTCCCCCACCCCCACCAAAAGAACAATTTGGCAGCTGCCCATGGACAAAAGCACCTGTGTGTGGGCTGCGGGATCGGGAAGGCGGTTTCAGAGCCCCAGGAGCCCAAGGCTGTGGAGGGCCGCTTGGGGAAGGCAGGCCCGAACCTCGGTGTCGGACTCCCTGAATTCAGTGCTGGCTACGGGCTGCAGGCACTAGTGTCCCCCTGGGCCAATGGCTCCAGTCTTGCTTGGCTGCCATCCTGCCACCAGCTGCCATCCTGCCACCAGCTCCATCTGCCCAGGGACTAGCAGGAGCCACATGCAACCGTGCCCTAGTAAGAAGCTTGCCAAACTGGACCCAACTGTTGGCGTGTGTGTGACGTGGTTACAGCCCCAGTTTTCCTCAGTCTCGGAAACAAACCAAAATGTTCACTGCAAGCATCATTTACATTAGTAAAGGAATTGTGTTAACATCAAATATTGAACAGGAGAATGGTTAAAGTATGCCCTAACCAATGAGTCTGACCGGAGGCAGTTTTCATTCCCTCTTTCTTCTCTCCCTCTAGTACTGGGCATGGAACCCAGGGGCTTTGCACTGAGCTACATCCTCAGCCCCGCCCCCTTTTACTCTTCTATTGGTACACTTTAGGTATACAATACATTTACATTTATCATTGGGAACTTGTACCTTTATATGATGCATCTTGGTTCTCATTTTTCCCCCTTCCCCTGCCCTCCCTTCAACCCCTCCACCTCTCCCTATTTACAAAGACTTTGTTTCCATTTTTTCCTTTTCTCATATTTTTTTCCTTTCCCTTCTTTCCATTCCCCTACCCCTCCCACTTCTCCTACCTCTTTGGACCTTTTTTTCCTATTTCACATTATCAATTATTCATTTTAATCCTTATTTACACTTTCAGCTTCTCACACCAGAGAAACTATTCAGTATTTACACTTGTGTGTCCTATTTATTTCACTTAAGAGTATGGCCTCAATATGCATCCATTTAGCTATAAAAGTCTCTAGTTTCTTATTCTTTATGGCTGAATAGTGCTTCATTTTACAAAAAAAACCCCCCAAATCCTCTTTATCCAGTCTCCAATTGATGGGCACTTGGGCTGTTTCCAAGCTTTAGCTATTACAAACTGTGCTGCTATGAACATGGGTGTGCATATATTGCTGTGGTATGATTCTTTTAATTCTTTTGGGAAGAAGCAGAGGAATAGCTGGGTCAAATGGGACCTCTAATCTTAGTTTTTTGAGGTATCTCCATACTGATTTCCACAGTGGTTTCACCAGTCTACACTCCCACCAACAATGGAGAAGGGTTCCTCTCTCCCCACATCCCCACCAGCATTTGTTATTGGTGGATTTCTTGATAGCAGCCATTCTTTCTGGGGTGAGGTGGAATCTCAGTGTGGTTTTCATCTGCATCTCGTGAATGACCAGTGATGTTGAACATTTTTTCATATTTATTTGCTGCTTTTAGTTCTTTGTCTGAGAAATGTCTGTTCATTTCAGATGCCCATTTTTGGATTGGGTCTTTATATTTGGGGGGGGGTCTGATTTTTTAAAGTTCTTTATAGATTCTAGATAGTAGTCCTTTGTCTGAGGTACAGCTGGTAAAAATTTTTTCCCACATTGTAGGTTGTCTCTTAGCTCTGTTGGTGGTTTCTCTTGCAGTGCAGAAGCTTTTTAACAAGAAGAGATCCCAGTTGTTGATTGTGCTAGTTCCTGTGCTACTGAGGTTTTGTTCATAAAGTCTTTTCCTATGCCAATGTCTTCGAGAGTTCTACCTAATTTATCTTCCAGCAAGTTTCTGTTTTAATATTTAGATCTTTAATCCACTTTGATCTTAGTTTAGTGCATGGTGATAGATATGGGTCTAGTTTTAACCTCTGGCAGGCTGAAATCCAGTTTTTCCAACACCATTTATTAAAGAGTCTATCTTTCCTCCAGTGAGGATGGTTGGCTCCTTTGTCAAAGATGGGGTGGCTCATCCTCAGCCCTTTTTAATTTTTTATTTCTTTTGAGACTGGGTCTTGCTAAGTTACTAAATTGCCCAAGACTTGGATCCTCCTACCTCAGCTTCCCAGAGTGTGGGGATTACTGTCATGTGCCATCACACCTGGCTAATGTTTCAGTCCTTGCAGGTTTCTGTTTTGTTTTGGTTTTTGTTTTTGTTATCTGCAGTGTTGGGGAATGAACCTAGGACCTCAACCATACTAGACAAAGGCTCTACCACAAAACTACACTTCCAGCCTGCTTCATATTCTTCTTTCAGGATGTTCACATACACAGCTCTATAAATATAGGACTGTAAATCATTCAGTGTTACTTATCCATCATAATACAGTATGTTTATCTGGAGCTGGTTATCTATAAATACTGATAATATTTGTATACATTTCCTGGTATCCTTGTCCAAAAACAATACAAACAGAAAAGCTCCATGACACTAAAATGTGAATTAAACCCACAACTTTACATTTCTTAATTCTCTACCTAATCAAATGAAATATGCATCTAAAATAAAAATCTACATAATATCATGTAAAAGAGAGCAGGTGAACTATTTTCCCTTTAATAGTTTGCCTAAAAAAAGTTTACCTGTGTATTTGGCACAGCATGCATCCCCAATTCTTGGTTTACAAGATGGTTGACTTTTCTGAGCACTGCAATATTCTAACAGTTCAGCTGTCAATATAGACAATTTTTCCTGATTTTCTAAAATAGACAGATGCAACCTTTTGTGAAAAATTTTCCAATGCTACTATTAACAGTATATAAAATATTGTCAAATCTAATCACTCAAAAACCCCTTGTATATTAAAATATATTGTATTTAAAAAATAAATGTACCTACTATTTGGTTGTTTTTTTACAGAAAAGGATGTAAAACTTGGAGGGGGCATGAAGGAACCATTTGGTGGGACAATTTCTTAACCAATGTGGTTATGCTAGTGTGTTCATTCAATGAAAACTTATTAAGCTGTATTTTTATGATGGTTTGGCATACTTTTCAGTGTGTTATACCTAATAAAAACTGTCCTGATATTACTTCCAATTCAACAGACCTTAAGTTATCAGACTGAATAAGCCTGAACCACTACTTTTTACTAATTAAATATGATTTTTTGTAATACTGGAGATAGGTTTAAAAGCAGTTACTGGATTACCGCAATTCTAGGTTTGACAATTTGAATCAAAGGTTCATTTCTTCAGCTTTGAAGAACCTGCAAATTATTTTGAATAGGCACAACCAACTTGTACCCAATGCATAACCTTATCTATATTTAAGAGTTTCCTTGATTGTACACATCATGAAACAAAAAAAGGTAAATTAAAAATCAACTTTATAAGCTTCTAAGACATGGTAAAACTATGACTATGAACTGATTACTCAATATATCTGAAATAGTTTGAAGTGGTTCAAACTCAAATGGTTGAGGTTAGTGTAGTAAATACAATTCAATATAGATAATACATGTATGGAGTTAGGAATTACATGGTAATTAAGGACACTGGTTTTGTTATAAAAAGCTGTAGAGGATTACAGTAGGCTACTGAATAGATGCTGAATGTAGGACACTCCCTTGGTGTTCCCATTTGGATTTTCAGAACTAAATTTGCCTCAAGTGTTCTGTCCTTCACAGTCATCACCCTCTTCTCCCTTTCACTTCCTAAGGAGATCACAGTAAGGTCTTTCAGTACCCAGCTTAAAAGAGGAGAATAAGATGTTTTGATGTTTGTTCCTTACCTGGCATGTCATTTGGGATAGCATAAAACAAGTTTGGGTTTATGATTTCTAATATGCTCGCTTGCACAGTTTTATTAGCTGGCAGTTCTATCGTCTTCCACTGCTCTGCTGAAGAGAAGGCTGAAGACATATGAAACATAGTTCTTGCGTTAAACAGATAAAAATCTATTTTTCTTTCCTAGTAATATATTTATGTGCAATCTGTTCCTCAACTATCAACATTTCCAAATTGTCACAATGAAAGCTCTGTATTTCACAAAACAATCTATTCAATTTGAGGGATTATGTAGGTGTTACCAAAAAGTTCAGTCTATGACAGTCCTTAAACTATTACATTCCCACAGTATATTTCTGTAGTACAGTTCTATTTCTGAAGTACATTCAGTGAAATTCTTCAAAATTACTGAAAGTTTAAGGGGTATATATCTGAATGATGTATGTCTACTTGCTAACTAAAATGAAAATTAGTACAATGTTGGGTCAATTAAAAAATATATTTCAATAAATATTAAGTTAACTTTAATTCATCATTAATCTATGCCTACAATGCAAATGTCTATAGGAAAATTGTTTCATTTAGGATAGAGAAATTCTCAGACTTAAGCAAAGGCTAACACGAATTTAAGTAACAAGTGGTTTAAAAGTGTTACCTTGAAGCCCCTGGGTGAAGGTTTCATGATTGTGTTTATTAACTGGTCTGTTATCTGGCAAATCCTTATATGGTGAACCAGCTTTTAAAACAAGCTTTTCACTAATCAGAACATCACTAATTATCCTGGGATATGAAGTGGAAAGGTCAGTGAGTTCAACTCCTACTCCCCTTTCAGTGATTTCAACCACTCTGGCTTGGAGTTTTACCCCCGAAATACACATCTGAAATCTTGCTATGGCTTCTTTAGTCCAATATTTGTTTTTAGGCTGTATATCTGGAAAATAAGAACAGCATCAAAATAGCCCTTGGCACAAGCTGAATTTTTGTTTCTACAGTATCCAGGACTGGGTCCTTGTCAAGTTTGCCATTCAGTTCAGCAATTTTGAATAATTTTAAATAATCCTCTCCTAGGTATCTACATACTCCATGGCTGAATTACAGATAATGTATCCTCTAATACAGTGGAAGGCTCCAGATCTTCCTTTACTTTTCCTAGTAATGTATGGTGACCTGGCACTTTTCCAATAGGTTAAAATGAGTGTTATTTCTTTTAGAATCCACCATCATGTTCTGTTACATACACAGTGATGAGTTACCAATTCCAAGATGTGAACTGATATACTTTCACTTGTGTGCAATTTCTGAAGATAATTTCAAAATCTCATTTGAAATTATTCTTTTCCTTGGTAATTTTAGCCTACACTCTTTTTCTTTTGAGATGGTGTTGCCCAAGCTGGTCTCAAACACCTGAGCTCAAGTGACTTCCACCTCAGCTTCCTGAATAGCTGGGAGTACAGGCTTTCCACTCTTTTTCTTAAATAGTGACTTTCAACCTTGAGCAAGCATCTGATTCGCCTAGAGGACTTGTTAAAACACAGACTTCCAGGTTCCACCCCAAAGTTTCTAATTTAGTAGGTCTGGGGACCATATTTTAAGAAGCCTGAAACTTGGTAATTAAATAAAATAGTCTGAAACATGTAACTGTAAAATAAGTACAATAACAGACGGGTACCAGAATAAAACGAACACCTAATGCTTCCCAGCATGACCATGATTAAGATTTTGGAATCCAACCTTCCACAGGTTTGTTTTGTTTTGTTTTGTTTTTTGTTGGAAACAGGGTCTTGCTGTGTTGCCTAGGCTAGCCTCAACCTCCTGCGCTCAAGTGATCCTCCTGTCTTAGCCTCTTGAGCAGCTGGGATGTCAGGTTCATACCACCACATCCAGCTGCTTTGACAGATATTATGTGCACATGATATATACACATATACACAGGGTGTGCTCAAAAAATACCATGTTTAAAATCTTTAAAATTATTACAATAAAAGACACACTGGCATTAATCCTCCTCAAAACGCTCCCCCTTGCTTTGCACACACTTATCCCTTCCTTCTTGCCACTTTCTGAAGCAGTTCTGGAAGATCTCTTTCTTGAGTGTCTAGTTGTGCTGTTGTGGCTGCCTCGATGCCCTGAGTCGATTCAAAATGTTTACTTTTCATGTTCATTTTGACTTTAGAGAAGAGCTAAAGGTCACACAGTGCCAGATTCTATGAATAAGGTGGATGAGGAAATACCACTATATATATATATATATATATATTTTTGGTACCGGGGATTGAATTTGGATCCTTGCGCCTGCGAGGCAGGTGGCGGAACTACTGAGCTAAATCCCTGGCCCGACCACAATATTTTTATGGGGTACCTTTCAGTTAGCAGGCACTAAGCAGCAGCATTCACAGTAATTTTGAGCATACCTCATAAAGATACAAAAGATGACTTCCAGAACTGCTTCAGAAAATGGAAAAAACAATGGGATGGATAACATGTTTAAAGTGAGGGATAGTATTCTGAAGGGAATTACTGGCAATATGTCTTTTACTGTTTTAAAAAAAACTCTTCAAAATTTAAACATTCACTTTATTTTGTAATCACCCCTTGTATACATATTCTCTAAAATATTTGTAATATCATCTAATAGGCATAATACCAGGCACTGTTAAGTGCTTTGTATTTTTCTCTTTTATTCTTAACAACTCTTTGAGAAAGGTACCATTGTTTTCCAGGTAAGGAAATGAAAGCAGAGAATGTTTAGTTTTCCTGAATATCTTATGCTCAGGTGAATATCTTATACTCAAGTTGGCTCTAGAGTCATTCATCTCTTTTCTAACATGTTTTCACTTAAATCACAAATAATTATTCCTACTGATAACATATATTTAACATCATTTTGATGACAGTGCCATAATAGCAAACACATGAATAGAAATTGGAGTGCCAGACCCTTTTCTAACCATTAATTTAATCCTCATAACTCCTGATGAAATAGGTACTATCCATAATATAGGTCATCATTTAACCAATCCTTATACTTAAAGTTGCTTTTTAGTTACTAACAACAGTGTAATGAATTTTACTGTAGCTGAACCGTTCTCAGATTGCTTTGGCATAAATTACTAGAAGTAAAATTGCTAAGTTAGAAGGTATGACTATTTGAGGCTCTTAAAGAATTCTTCAAAATGCTTTCAAGAAGGTGGCATCCATCTTTTATTACCATTAATAGAGAAAAGCAGCTTCTTCCCTTCTCTAACATGAGTACTGAATATTATATTCAAATAAAATGTTAAAATTATAAATAGCGATACTTAAATGAGTTTATGTGCTAAGTAGTAAAGAACAGTTGAGAAAACTTTTTACTCTGTACCATACCTACTAACCAGCACTGTATCCCTTGAAATGGAAATTTAAAAAATTTTGATGGTATCATTTGGAGTCCATCTGTAGTAACTTCTTCAACATTTCCATAATCCACAAAACGTACTTTAACATTTCCATTTGGTAAGATTTCCTTGACTAAGGCACGATACCAGTTACCATCACCTAGATTTAACACAAAGTTTGTGAGATGGAATGTTTACCTTCTATTAATATTTGAAATTTTTATCTTGGGGTAAAAACAATCTTTTTTTTGTATTAAATTCTTTTATTGGTACATTGTAGGTATACAACACAATTACATTTCTCATTGGGAACTGTACCTTTACATAATGCATCTTGGTTCTTATTTTTTCCCCATTCCTAGCCCTCCTTTCAGCCCCTCCACCCTTCCTTATTTACAAAGACTTTATTTCCATTTTTTCTATTTCTTATCATTTTTCCTTTCCCTTCTTTCCTTTCCCCTGCCCCTCCCACTACCCCTACCCCTTTGGACCTTTTCTTCCTATTTTACATTATCGATTATTCATTCTAATCATTGGTACATTTTAGGTATACAATATAATGACATTCATCATTGGAAATTTGCACCTTTACATAGTCTCTCTTGATTCTTATTTTTCACCCTTGCCAAGCCCTCCCTTCAACCCCTCCAGTCCTCCCTATTTACAAAGATTTTGTTCCTATTTTTCCATTTTCTCATATTAATCCTATTCCCTTCTATCCTTTCCCCTAGCCCTCCCACTTCCTTCCCCTTTGCCCCTTTTCTTCCTATTTCACATTACTTATTATACATTTTAGTCCTTATTTACACTTTCAGTTTTAAAGTAGATAAATTTGCTCTCTTCCCCAGTTCATCCCTTTAGTTTTTCAATCAAAAATCCCTACATCAAGACTTTTCAAAATCCCATTTTTAGAATATCTTCAATTTTTTTATAATACTACACTTTTATATCTGATATGAATTACAGTGGTATCTCAGTTCATGAACTTAATTTGTTCTATGAGTTTGGAAAAGATGGCCACCTTTATGTTTGTGTGAGAAAAATGGCCACAGAAGTGTTTGTCAACCGATGCAGAGTTTGCAAACAAAAACAAAATTTCATCAAATGCTTCTGTTTGTGAATCAAACTGTTTGCAAATACAAGTATTTATGCACTGAGATACCACTGTAATTTCAAGGCTAAGGATGTATCTCAGTAGTAGAGTGCTTGCCTAGTATGTGAGAACCCCTAAGTTCGATCCTCACACCTAAAAAAAACCTTACACTACTCTTAACTACTTAGATTGACTTGTTACTTGGTAAAATAGCATGAAAAATAAATTGTGGATAAAAACCTCTTGCAGGCCGGGCATGGTGGTGCACGCCTGTAATCCCAGCACTCGGGAGGCTGAGACAGGAGGATCACCAAGAGAGGGTTTGAGGCCAGCCTGGGCTACTTAGTGAGTTCAAAGCCAGAATGAACTACAAAGCTAGACTCTGTCTCAAAAAACAAAACAAAACAAACAAAAACTCTTGCAGTGAAGCACACAAATTGAACAAATACTTCTCAAAATGAACATGTATAGGGTGACCAGAGGAAACAGAGACCCTGTGTGAACAGCTCTTCCATTACCTGATTTAATGTTAGAAATTCTGGAAAGAAAAATCGTTAAAATGTTTAATAAAATCTAGGCAAGAATGTACAATTTGGAGGTTCTTTGTTAAAAAAGAAACAATGACATCTTATTCATTTACTCTTGGCTGTGAAAACTATATGCTTAAGTACTGGGTAGAAATAAGGGTAGAATGTCAAGAAACAAAAAGGTTTTAATGTCACAATGTCATCGACTGCAACTTACCCGCAAAAAAAGCACAACAAGGCTGCCCTATTTCTGCCTTAAACCCATTGTGTAACTTCTGTCGGCAATATTCTGCTAACGATTTATTCAAATCACTGAGCTTCTCCAAGGCTAAAAAAATACATACAGGATTTAATATTAAGAATACCAAACACAGGTTTTCCTTAAAGTCAGAAAACATTTTGATTATAAAAATCTCACATATATACCAAAACACCTATGAAATACACTGAATGCTTTTCCTGACCTAAAAATTATCGGGTAAATAAGCTTTTATTTAATTAATACTCGCAAAGCCATTACCAATGATTTAGTGGGCATGGATACACGGGTGTGGCATCATCATCAGTATACCAGAATGTGAGCTTTGTGAGTAGACAGGAAACACTATACAAACATACACGAAGTTAAATAAAAGCTGTCCCGCAAGAGAAACATGATTACTAAAATGGATGGCATAGATAATAGGTGCTAGAGGAATTTAGAAAGCTTGTGAGCTCTGCTTTCTGGAGGTTTCACAGAGGAATCTGAAGTGTGATTTGACAGAAAGGAGAGGGCATTCCAACTGGAAGAAGTGACTCAAACACATTACACAGTTATAGAATTGGGCAGCCAAAAATTACTTAGTGGGGAACAGCTGAGCAAAGCCTAGAAGTGGAAAGTTGAGCTACTACAGAAAGGTACTCAGAAAGACACAGTCTATGCAGAACTTTAGCATGCAAGGTAAAGGGATTTGAGCCACTACGCAGGTAAAAGACAAGCCAACATCTCTTAAATACTAATAGTGGGTCAGGTCACAGAAATGAGACTTATGGGTTAAAATTTTTGCCTTTCAGATTAGACCAAATAAAAAAGCATAAAGGCATGTTTTGGGAAATGGTGTAGAACAAGGCACTCTCACGCTCTGTTGCTGGGGCTTTTCTTGGTCAACCTTTGGAAGGATACTGGCACAAGCACATGTTATCCTCTGACCTAATAACTGCAATTTAGGAATGTGTCCCAAGGTTGTAATGAGTAAAATCACAGAGTACAAGGACTGTTGAGTAATGAAACCTTGAAAACTAGTACTAATCCTTTATCCAAACCTAGGTTAATTAAACAAGGATAAATCCACACAATGGAATAGCATATATTATGGCTTATATTTAGAGGGCCCCTCAAAGCCTCATGTACTCATAGGTAGGGCTTTTGGGGGTGACTGGATCATGGTGCGTGATACTGGATTAGTCACGGATTGGTTTAGCACAGCTCTGGTTGTGGGTGGACTTACTGAAGAGGGAAGACCCAGCCCAGGTGTGGGTGGCACCAATAGGCCTGTATCCTAGACAGCATAAAAGGGAAAGAAAAAGAAAGTCTCACTGCTTCCTGTGTGTCATGCCCCTATGCCATGCTGCTTCGTCCTGGAGTCAGTCAACTATGAAATGAAACCTCTACAAACTGTGAACCAAAACAAACCTTTCTTCCTTTAATTATGGGTGTCTGGGGCCAGGGATTTAGCTCAGTGGCGCTGCACCTGCCTCACAAGTGCAAAGTCCTGAGTTCAATCCCCAGTATACACACATACACACATATACACATGCACATACACACACAAGTTATGGGTGTCTGGTATTGTGTCTCAATAATGGGAACATAACTAAGACATCATGTGATCATGAAAATAAACAGAATGAAGACTAAACAATAATGTGGCGTCCAACACTGGATCTCAGACCAGGAAAAGGACATTTGAAGAAAATCTAGCAAAATCGAAGTCAAGTCTGGATTTCTGCTACTAATAATGTAATACTGTTGGTCTCTTACTCAAAACAAACATGCCATGATTATGTACCATGTCACCTACAGAGAAAGTTAGGTGAAGGGTGTACAGAACTCTTCATACCATCTCTGCAACTTCTCTGTAAATCTAAAATTATTCCAAAATTTTAAAAAAGTTTTAAAAAATGAATGGCGAAAACACTATGTTAACTGATATCCAAATATAGTGGGAGAAAAAGTACAAAAGTTAAAGTATTTTATTACTTATGGATACACAATAAAGGAATACATATATTCATACAAGCATATGTACAGAGTACTTCTGAAAAGATGTTTAGAAAACTGAGAAGAGGAACTGGGGAACTTTCTACTATATACTCTTTCATAACTTTTGAATTTAATACCATATGCTTATAAAACCACCCTTGAAAATAAAAAGGAAATAGAAAATTTTAAATTTTATCCTCTATTAAATAATGCCCCACCCAGCAAGTAACTTTAAATGAAGGAATGACAAATCTCACAACTTGACAGTCAAGCTGGACTCAATTATCTAGGTTCAATGTCCTCATTTGACAGAAAGAAAAACTAAGATTTAGAAAAGTTAAAATCAGTGATGCTTTCCAGAATGGCTGAAATGAAAAAGAATACACATGTTTATGAGGATAAATAGCAATAAGAATTTTCAAACTGACAACTGTCATAATCACTTAGAAACTGGCATTCACTGATTGAAACTGAAAATACATATACTCTTTATGATGTCATAATTTCATTCCAAGGTATAGACTCAATGGAAATGTATTACCTAATTTGTACAATATTACACTAGCATGACCAACATAATTTTTATAGCCCCAAACTAGAAATAAGCCAAATATCCAATGGTAGACAAGAATAATGGACTCATACAACAGAACACAATGTAGAATAAGTAAGTTACAGCTACAGGTAGCAATTTCACAAGGCAAAAACAGCAACAAAGTAAAGAAAAATACAGATTGTATGATTCCATTTGTGTAAAGTTCAAAACCAAAAAAAAAAAAAAAAACCCCACAAAAAACAAATCTGTGCTATAAGAAAGTGAAACAGTATTTCCTTCTCCGAGAAAAGAGCAGTAACGACAAGAGCTAACCTGAAAAAAACCTCTGCAACACTGATAACATTTTATTTCTTGACCTAGAGGCTGGTTATATAATCACAAGGCTGTGTTGACCTTGTGGTTATTCATTATGCTGCACTTTGAGAACTCATCTATATGTATGTAATACATTGATAAAGTCAACAATAAATTTCCAAAAATGAATTTGGGAGACAGTCTATGAAATCTAAACTGTTTTAAATAAGATGAGAAATATGAAATATTTCTAAATGTGAAAATATAATGGCTAAAGACAGAATAGAGGCCAAGTAAAACTAAATTTTTCTTGGAAATACAAATACTCATTTGGCCCTTCTAATACTTTTATTACTCACTGTTATGGCTTGTGTCTAGATTCACTCCCCACCCCCCAGCTTCATGTAGTCATAGGTGGGGGTTTTCAGAGGTGGCTGGATCTAGAGTGTGTGATTACTAAATTAGTCCACTGATTGGTGTGGCATAGTTCTGGGTGTAGATAATGGGAAGGCCCACCCAGGGTTTGAGTGCTATTGCTCTAAGGGCGTGTAGCCTGGAGAAAATGTAAGAGACAGAAAGAGGACTGCTGTTGTTGCTTGCTGCTTCACTACTTTGCTGCATACTGCCTTGCCGCATTCTGCCTGCCAAGAACTGTTCTCTCCCATGCCACCCTGCCTTGGAGCCAGCCAAGTAAACTGAAACCTCTACAGGCTGTGAGCTAAATAAACCTCTCCTCCTGTAAGTCTGGTTGTTGGGTATTTTGTATCAGTGATGAGAAAAGTAACTACAATACTCACTAACAAACACATCTTAAATTTTTATCTATGCCCATATATTTGCAAAAAAGAAATACGTAAGTCAACTTACCATGCTCTTTAAGGATATGGCAATAAAATTCTCCAGGATTATACATCGTGCAGACTACAACATCTACTGTTTGGTCAACTGCAAGTTCAACCCATGTCCACTCCACTGGATTTACTTTTCCTTCTGCACTCAGGGGAACTGTGAAAATAAACATATTGCACAACAAAGGGACAGAGTATGGGGAGGCTCTGGCAGGGGATGGGTTGCTAATGAAACTACTTTGGAAGACCTAAATGTCCCCTGACATTCTAAGTGACTTTACAGAAAAGTTAACCTTAAAGATCCGTTTTAACAATTAATCATTTTTTCCTCATTGAATTTCAAATTGGAATTTTTGATCAGTCTTCAGCTGCCAATGACCCATAAAACTTTCAACAAAGATTTCAGTTTTCAAACACACTCTTAAACATATTTAGATGAATGCTTGATTTTAAAAGACAAAAAGGCACTCAACATCAATTCTTTTGGAAGCCATCGGAACCCACACATTTACAGAACCAACTGAACTCCAGCATAGACATTATCTAGCAGATAATTCACTTACCACTAGGTTTATCTGTGACTGTCTCCTTTTCATCCACAGCAAAGCCTGCATCTATGAGAACTTTAGCAACACTGATGACAGGTGTCACAGATTTGTCTCTAAGTTCCACCAGGTAACTGCTGTCCAACTTGTCCACCACTTTCACCATGACCATTTTGTTCTGCACAATTTTTTTCATGAGACAAATAGCCTCTGGAGTCCAAATTCCTAATGATGGCTTTACTCCTAACAAACAATTTTTTAAAGAACATTAAATTCCTAAAACAAGTATTCTGACATATAACTCCTGATTTCCGCAAACTTAAGCTTAAATCTGTGCCAAATACTGGAACCAAAAAGTCTCTCCTTTCTAAAAATGAAAGTGAATACAGAATAAAAAGCCTGTAAAATGTTTTTACACTTCTGGGTAAAAAAATCATAATGCCACTGATAGAAAATGTTTAGTAAAGCAAATCTATAGTATACTACTTGCTGCTTGGGGAGCAAGATTTACCCATAAACTAGGTACAAGAGATCTCACTGGACTGATGGAAGTGTTCTAAAACTGGATCATGATGATGGCATACAACCCAGTAAATTTACTAAAAAGTACTGACCTGTATATCCAAAACAGTAACTTTCAGAGTGTATAAATTATACCTCAATAAAACTGTTAAGAAAATACTAAAATATAAAATAATCCAGAAGAAATGCTAGTCCCTTCACTAACACATGACACATATTTGGGGCACAAACAGTACTGAAAGGGCACTTACAAATCAATAATCCTGAGGTTATGCCTAAGACAGATCATTAAATGATCCAAATAATTTACAAAAAATGTTCAACCTCTAGTCATGAAGCAAATTGAAATGATTTAGGTTTTGCCTTATCAACAGTGGCCAAGATGAAGAAATAGCTCCCTGGTACACGAATGTATGAAGAAGTTCACTCCCTCATACCTTCCTGTGAGCATAAAAACCAATGCAACTCTTCCCAGAGGACAATGAAGAGTATATATCACAAATATGAAAGAAAAGCAGTAGATTCACTGACACCTAGATCTTACCATATAGTCTAAGGAAATGATCTTGGATATGTGGCTAAATGTAGTTAAAAGAACTGCTGCTAACAGCAAAAACTCGGTACTATCTTTCTGATTCTAGATACTAGTTAAAATATGACACATTTTAATAAAGACTGCTGAAGCCAATCTATTGAAATGGAAAGAAAGCCCTGATCCTGGTGGGACAAATTATGTGCACGATAATTTCAAAACATATGATCATATGTTATTGTTTTGTCAAGCAGGTTTTCCCTGCCTCATGCATTTTTTTCATATTTCAATTTTCATTTATAGGTTTTAATACTTTAATCACAGTGGGATGATAAAACTTCATACCTGCCAGCATACACTTTAGAGCTTGCATTGGCAATTCCAACAACTTTGGAATTATAGGACAAAGTCTTGTCAAACTCAGGATCTCAAAGTTTCCATAATCAACATATCCAACCAGTACAGACTCTTCAGAAGCATAGGCCAAAACAGAGGCACGGTACCACTGGTCATCCTCTGAAACACAGAAGACTCAATCTCAAATGACTTTTTCCATGAAGGTAAACACTGACTAAACTAGATGGTCGTTTCTAGATTTTACCTTAAAAACTATCAAGTTTTACTAAACACATATACTTACCGAACACTGTATTCTGCTTACCCAAAGCCTTCATTTCTTAAAATGTAATCTTTATTAGCTTCCTAATTATGACATATGCTGTCATTATTAATTTGTATGCCTTGTCTCTCTAGAAGACAGCTCAGCAGGGCAGAGAATATGTCCTAATTGTGTGAATCCTAAGGTCCTGATCAATACATGAACCATTTGCATCCATCAGGGATACTTCCAGAACACCTGCAGTATGAGTCAACTGGACTCCCCCAGCCAAGCAACTGACATACTGGTGCTTATTAGCTACCTATCATCCCTTCAGCACAGAGTAACAGAACCTGGCAATCACAGGTGGGTTTGCGTAGCTACAAAGACTGCACTATTACATTGCTAACCTTCTAAGTCCTCCTGTTATTCCGAATTAATCTGGGGAGGATACAAACCTAGAGGTTCTTTATCTGGTGTCTGTATAAACAGAATTATCTGTACCAATCTCCAACCACTAAAGGGCTGAAAAAAATACCTCCTATATTATCCCTACTCTCGACACCCCTAGGCTCTCTGCCCTTATACATACCATACATTCCTTTGATCCAGTTTAACTGGACATATTTAAAAAGATAAATGGTGCACCTAAATGCACAAGCTTCAAATGCATCCATTCAGTGCCAAGGATTCTGTCTCATTTTCACTCAGCTCTAAGTTAAACACAATATTCTCTCTACTTACCTGAGAACTGAGCACAACATATATCCCCAATGGTTGGGTAAAAGTCAGACCGTGGACACACTTGACCACAGTACTCACTAAGGGAAGTCTGAAGTTCAGCGAGCTTACCTGTGGATACAGATCACATCTTAAACAAAAGGAACACTACCTTGCTGCTTTATCTTTAGTTTTGTGTGTTGAGTCTTGAAGTATGTTACTGTGATTAAATAAATTAAGACAATTCACTCACGGCCACTTTGTAGTTGTTGGCAAAAGAAGTCTTCTGGTGTCTGAATGTGGGCAACCACACCACAAAACTCATCGCCTACGTTCAAAGTTAATACTTTGGGGATTAGGTCACTTCTGTCTACAGCAATTTTGTTTTCAGCGGTCATCATTCCAACATCTGCAGGATCACCTTATCCACAAACAGAAAAATAAGTTATTTTGGTTTCACTACATTTTTAAAAAATCAGGCAAACTTTGATCGTTTTGAAAAAGAGAATGTGAATACGAATGGGCAAAATTCCTAGAAGGTGGCAGTCTGAGATGAAGTCAGTTTTCTATCTCACCAAAGGCCAGACTAGCCCTAAGAGAGATGGCCAGTAGTATAAAAAGAAACAAATTCAAATTTGATTAAAAAGTTGTATATTAGAATCTTTAGTCTCTATAAGAGTTCCAGAGGGCCAGGGATTTAGCTCAGAGGTTCCGCCGCCTGCCTCGCAAGCACAAGGTCCCGAGTTCAATCCCCGGTACAAAAAACCAAAAAAGCCTCACATAAAAAGAGTTCTAGAAAACTTAACTTTGAATACATAACCTCCGATGATCCTGAAGTAAAAACACTTCAGAGAAGGGCCCATTCTACAGTGAAATGACAAATCCTATTCAAAAAAATTTTATCACAATAAAATAATAAATTGAATTAGAAACACAATTTTAAAGCCAGGCATGGTGGGGCACACCTGTAATTCCAGCACTCTGGGAGGCTGACGCAGGAGGATTGTAAGTTTCAGCCCAGTCTGGGTAACTTTGTGAGACTCTGTCTCAAAATAATACAAAAGGGGCAGGGATGTAGTTGAGTGTGAAGTCCCTGGTTCAATTCCCAGTACTGCAAAGAACAAACCAAATCAAACCATAAATGAAAACACAAAAATACCCACAATTTTTTTCACAATTAAAAAATGCATTAAACAAAAACTAAAACAACAAAAAAAGAAGAACAAGCAACATAAGTACTAAGAAAAAAAAGAAAACCAGGGCTGACATGAGTCTGATGGAGGAAGGGCTTCAAGCGCCAGAAAAGCATTTCAGAACAAGAAAACTCACAGGAATGAAAAGCCTGTGGCCTAAAAAGTTCCACATTCTCAACCAATGTGTTTTTAG
Source organism: Heterocephalus glaber (assembly GCF_053883595.1). Taxonomy (NCBI): domain Eukaryota; kingdom Metazoa; phylum Chordata; class Mammalia; order Rodentia; family Bathyergidae; genus Heterocephalus; species Heterocephalus glaber. Next base: position 70,015,580 of record NW_028258320.1, read on the forward strand.
GGTTAAGATTTAAGAGGCATCATGACATCCACATACCATAATCTACAAAAACAACTGCTTTAAGGAGCTAATGATACTCAGATAAAAATAAGGTTCACTTCATTGTTTTAAACTCAGAGATATGAGAGAACAGATTTTCTAAAGTACTATAAAATTATTGGAGAAAATGATCCACATTATGAACCTATGTAGTCTGACTCTTTGAAGACCAAGGGAAAACTACGACACAATGCACAAATGGAGGAATTTGCCACTTAGAAATGACATCTCAGAGTACATTACAAGGGCTTCTTGAAGTTATGTCAGAAATCCCACTGAAATGGGATAAATGATCCCAAACACTAGCCAATGTAAATTCAATGGTCTCAAATATAAAACATCAAGAGAGAAACTGAAAGTCAAAAACATTTCTAAAAATCTTTCAATAGCAAGAAGAATGAGACACCTTCTTGTTGTCTCATAGGAAAGGATGAATAGTCTGGTGGAAAGAGCACTGAACTGCATTAAGTAGCCTGGATTCTGATCTCCCCCCAGTCTGAGAGTAACCCACTGTATGTCAGCGTGTGTTTCCTCACATGTAAAAAGATGGAGTAGATGATCTCAATAGTCTTTCAGCTGCGTGATTCCATCAGCGGATCAAGGGTTCTTGTGGTTTTAAAAAAATTATACACATTGATCACATGTCAGATGCCATGCTAAGCAATGGGGAGAGATAGTTCAGTAAAAAGCTATGGTTTTAGTTCCTATAAGTTCTGAATATTGTAGGAGGGACAGATAATGTCTACATCAGGAGTTAAATATGATAAATATTTCAACAGAGGGGGCCCGGCAAGGGGCTGTACAGTCACAGAGTCAGGCATGGGAAGTGGAGCTGGGCATGAGAGCACCTCCGCAGAAGAAGGGCCAAAAGCATGACAAGAGGCAGTACTCCAACCTGTAAGAGATGAGGCCATAAAGCCTACTCAATGGGCCATATACGAAGGGGTACGACAGAAGCCCAGGCTGGATTCTGTGACAAGGTCACGGGCAGATTCTTAAGGCTTTAATTCTTTTTTTTGAGACAGGGTCTTGCTATGCATTCAGCCTGTGCTTGAACTCACTGTGTGGCCCAGGCTGGCCTTGAACTCAAAGCGGTCCTCCTACTTCTAAGGGTTAAATTCTTAAGATTTAACAGTATCCCATTTCTTCCTCTTACCCCTTCTAACTCTACTGTCCTGTACCCACAAACACCACATATGTCCAATAAAGGCCATGACTCCAGGGGCTTCTCACCCTTCCATTCTCTTACACTGGCTTCAGAATCAAGTTCACCTCCCTTAACACAGCTCCTGAGATCTTTTGTGATTTCCTCTAACTCACCTCTGAACCTTCTGATCCTTATTCTTCACCTGCCTTGGATAGTCAATCTAGCCATACTTATGTTTTCAGACCTAACCATTCTCTTTTATATCTCAAGGCCTTAACATGTGTGTTCTTTCTTCTTGGGACACAACTCTCCACCGCAGTACCTGCTATTTCCTGCTCAGTGTGATGCCACTCCAAGAAGGCTTCTCTCCAAGTCTTGGTTAGGTGCTCTTCCCCCTTTCAAGGGAGAATCCAGCACTTTTGCTGATTACATTGTTACATACTCTGTTCTCTATATGGCTGTACTGATCACAGAACACCCTTCGTGAAGGCACCTCCACAGTGCCTTAGTGAAGTAGACACTGTTCACTGTATTTCTTTGTTCTTTCTACTGGATACTCTCAGAGTATATCACAGATGACTTCTCCTCTCATAAGCATTTACCCATTCATTGTTCCTATTTTCTTCCTACTTTTCTTATCAAAGCTTCTTGTTCTATGTTGTGGACCCTAGGTTTACCTTCTTCATTATTCTTTCTCACTCTGCACCAACACTTACAGTTTTAACCATGACTGCTACCAGACACTGTTTTTCTCCTCCAGATGGCAAAGAACTACTGAAAGGTTTTCAGCAGAGCTGCTTCACCAAGATTTATGTTTCATGGATATCACAGGAAAGTGCCATAAAAATACAGACTGGTGAGAAGATATTACATCAGAAGGTTGTTTCAACTGTCCATCAATGATGAGGATTCCTGACACTAGGAAATGATAGTAAGGAAAGAAAGAAAAAGGACATATACAAAGGGTATTTGGGAAGAAGAATCTAGTTAATAAGAACTAGATAGGGCAAGGGATGGGAGATAAAGGGGAAGACACACCCAAGTTATGGCATCACCCCTGGATTCATTAACAAGAGACAATGAATTATAATCTGTACATAAAGTAATTGATAAAGGAGCAAAATGAAGGAGGAAACAGACTATGAAAACACATACAACTATGCAAAACATAAAATAAACCTGGGAAGGAAGGAAACAGGCAGGGAAAACTGAGATTAGAAATCGTTAACTAGGTGTAGTGGCACACACCTGTAGTCCCAGAACTCTGGGATGTGGAGTCAGAAGGATAACAAGTTCAAGCCCAGCCTGGGAAACATAAAGAGACCTGACTCAAAATTTAAAAATTAAAAAAAATGGCTGGGGATGTACCCAGTGTGAAGGCCCTGGGTTCAATCTCTAGTACTGCCAAAAAAGAAAAAAGAAAAAGAAAGAATATATTACTACATTTAAAAACCTCATCTTTCTTATACAGTTTATAGAATGGTTACTATTAAGTCTTGACAATACGATAGTCATGGGCTTTTTTGATTCATTACAGAAGATACTCTCAAAACTAAAGTCACTACTTTAATATTAATCTGTATACTCACTTTGACCTGTACATTGCTTCTTAGAATTTTGTCCTTTGGCTTTCAAACCATATCCCATTTCTACAAGCATATGGTCTAAGAATTCTCCTAAAAATCAAGAAAATATATCTCCATTGAAATACTTTACAAAAAAAAAGAAATACTTTACAAAGCATAGAAAGATTTAAATGAAAAACAAATCACATAACAGGGATACTGTAGCTATTAATATAGTAGCATATATTATAATATCAGTTACTATGGGCAAAACATAGTTTAGTAATAATGAGCAGCTTTAAAAACTGAAGCAATAAACAAATAAATAAAATTGAAGCAAAATTCCCAGTCACTTGACTGAAAACATGATGAACCTGTTTCTCTTCAAAATTGTGAACGTGAAAGGTTTGGTTATCATCTCACAAGCATACTCAGAATAACCACTACTCCTGAGAAGAGATCAGTCTAAGACACCAGTCTCCATTTCTGTCAGACTGACAGTATGGCTGAAACAAACGTTAGTCAGCACGGACATGAACTTCAAGTTCTCTTAAATCATATCCAAAATCTTGAATCAGCATGAAATATACTTAACAAAGAAACAAAATACATAAACTTCAGCATATCAACTACATTTTCTGACAAGTCACCCGTGATGCTAAAAGTAGAGGTGCAAAACCTTGAGAACTTGAAATTACACATACACTGTAAGAAGTTACTTTTCAAACAGATATGAATCCAGAATGGAAAACAGCATTCCAAAATGTCTCTACTTCTACAGCTTAAACACTGTGGACTAACAAAATGCAGTTCTGTGGGAGTTGCTCAAAGCAAAGCACTGATGATAAAGAATAAAGGCAAGAATTCCTTTCAAAGGAGAAATCAGGAGTAAATATTACAATAAATATATTCTAAGGATACTAATATAGATACATCTAAATCTAGCCATTTAAGCCACTCAGTTCTATGAGTTTGTGACACATACTTGACACACTGCCAATCCAAGGCCCCGTTGTCAGTCAAAAACTATGTGATTCCAGATGGAATTTACTTGACCTCACTTATTTCTTCTCAAATAATAGGAGAGGGACTAAAAAAGGTATTAAGGGTTTAATTTACAAAGAAAGACTCAGAACTTACCTGAACTTTGCAGCATAACATCTACAGCATAGGCAACCAGTTCCTCTTTTAAGATGTCGACAATCTTTATAGAGCAGTACTGCTCCATCAACAGTGATTTAATAGTTTTGATACAATCATCACTCCAAGTACCCTCTGCTGGGGTAACACCGGCCACAAAGCACTTTATGGCCTGAAATATTGTGTGTAAGTTACTTGTGAGAATTAGTATGTAAAAATGAAGTTTTTCTAATTAATTATGTGAAGTTTTTTTAAAAAAAGAACCTATTTCATGCTGACAATTTATGAAAAGTCTTTGAATACTAACCAGATAAACAATTTTAGGTTTGATTATATTTGTCTCTCTTATTACATCATTCACAATGCTAACTTTTGGTATGTTAAGCTCAAGAAATTCATGCCAGGATAATAATTATACATTAACTATACATGATTTTGGTCACTCTCAAATAATGTAACAAAGAAAAGAGCAGATTGAAGCCAGGCATGGTGGTGCATACTCGTAATCCCAGCACTGTGAGAGGCTGAAGCAAGAAAGATGGCAAGTTTGAGCCAGTGTGGGCAACTTAGCCAGACTCTGTCTTAAAATAAGTGATAAAAGGGGCTGGAGATGTAGCCTAATGTGAAGGTTCTAGGTTCAATCAGTAGCATCTCACACACACACACAGACACACGCGAAAGTAGATTGATAAGATGTACCCAAATGTTAGTTTCTCAGCTGAGGCTCTACTTAACTAAATAAGGGATAATAGAAATGGAGTGAAGGCAACCAATGGGTATTCATTCACATGCTAAAAGATATACCCATAGGGACAATAACATGGCAAAATACAAGAAAATGTTGTGTCCATCACACATTAAGAACAGAAACTTTGAGACACTGATAGGAATTCTAAAGAAAAAGACTCACAGAAGGAGGAAACAATTCAATGTTTCTGTTTAGCTGGTGAATTCTGTTTACTGGAATTATTTCTTTATTTCCATAATCAATATACAAGACTTGCGCTGTCTTCTGTAGCTCATCAACATCTTGTATCATTACTCTGTTCCAGGTCTGGAAAAGAAATAACATAATATTCTGCTTTAAAACAGCATTTCACAACCTTTAAGAGATCTTCAACCAATTTACAGACTATGCAAAGGAAAGGCTTCTGTCCTGTTCAGAGGCACCCAATTAAAGACAACTTCATTTTCTATGAATATTGCTAAGAAATATCTAAAATTGTCTAATTAGGACACTGTAACATGCACAAATATTCCAAAGCCATTTCATCCCAGTTGACTGTTACACATGAATACCTCACCTCCACAGACACAAGCTCTAAGACTAGCTACCTAAAAACCAAAGACAACTGGAGAGGGATAGGGCAGGGAAAAAATAAAGTGAGTCCCACAGTGTGGAGTAATGATGAGTGTGACTTAAGTCTGAGTTATGCCATTTTTCCATCATTAAAAGCTCTGGGGTTGATGAGTTGATACAACCAAGGTAAGTTGAAACATTTTATTAATTAATTTAATTTATCAATAGTTACCTGATCAACAGTATACTTGGCAACACAAACTTCCCCCTTGATAGGAATATAATCTTCTTCATGCACCATATTTGCATATGTTTCTTTTAAGCTTGCAGAGAGTTGGTTCATGTGTTTTAAAGCTTCTGAAGAATACAACTGGACATAAAAGTCACCTGGGTGTTTGAATTCAGTAACTGTACCCTTTCAGAGACAGAGAAGATACAATAATTCACTGCAAACAAAAGCAAATGTGAATTTCTTTCTTTTTTTTTTTGGTACCCAGGATCGAACTCAGGTCCTTGAGCTTGCGCAGCAGGCGTCGAAACCACTGAGCTAAATCCCTGGCCCCTCTTAAAGCTGTATAACTAAGATAAAGTGTTGCAGTTTTTTCAATCTTTACTAATTTAATCAGATATATTCTACAGCTACTCTATGATCTCAAATTAAAAATAGGGAACGAGGAAATAAAAATTGGTTCTTTGGATATCTACCTATGACAATTAAAGAACAAATACCTTTATTTCCATGGTTTTCTTGAGATGTAAACCTTTCAAATCAGAAAACATTATTTTCTCAGCAGCGATGGCTATTTCTTTAGTAACTCCAGGTGGACAGTTGCTCTGGTTTGAAAGAACACATAAAGAAGTCAACTTACAAGCACACATTTCAATGATACAATGGCCACCAATTGCTAGACTCGTGACCTCAAAAGTCTGACTCTTAAGTAAAAGAGTGCATAAACACTAAATTAAATTTATTGGTACATTTTAGATACACACAGTGATCACATTCAGCATAGGGACAGTTCACAAACAGGGACAGCCTCCAAGAATTCCCAAACCCATTTTCCACAGGCAATGCACACAGCACTGTACACCGTCCCAGAATGAGGGGACAGGCAGGATTATGATGAATTCATTTAAATAAAAAAAAAGAAGGGATGTAGTCCATTAACAGGTACACAGTTAACATTTTAAATTGGGGCCAGGTGTGGCAGCAACTGCCTGTAATCCCAGCACCCTGGGAGGCTGAAGCAGGATGATCACAAGTTGAAGCCAGCCTGGGCCACTTAGCAAGGTTATCCAAACAAACAAACAAAAACCGCAGCCTAAGAAAGTAGCTCAGTGCAAAGGCCCTGGGTTCAATCCCCTGTAACGCAATCAATAAATCAATTAAAATTTAAAGTAGAAAGTCAAAATTTAAGAATACATGAAGAGGCCGGGGATTTAGCTTGGTGGTGCCGGCGCTTGCCTCATAACTGCAAGGTCCCGAGTTCGATCCCCGGCACCATAAAAAAAAAAAAAAATTTTAGTATATGTGCTGCCGAAGCGAGCACAAAAAATAAATAAATAAATAAATAAAAATACATGAAGAGGCACAGCTAGACAAAGCTAATACGTGTCTATAAAGATAAGTTGGATACAATAAAAGTGTTTTGAATTGCAAGTCATTTAGATTCTAATATTTAAATGGAAGAGACCTATTAACAGAAAAAAAATGCTGCTTAGTTAGAAAGGCAGGCCCTGTAGAAAGTGGCATGCACAAATAGAATCTGTATTTGAGGGTTACAGAAAGATTTTATACTGAGAGACAGCCATCTCAGGAACTTTTTGAGAAAAGACTGGAAAGAAACAATTCGCAAGGACCTCCCAGTTATCAAATCCCATCACTAGGGTATACAGAGTTAGTGGGAAATTTTTGTCTTTAAACAAACATTTGTGAGATGTAGGAGTTTGGAGTACTTTATTTAGCTTAAATCTTAATAAAGGAGAGTCATTTAAAATCTTCTCTGAAGACAAAGAATACCATACCTCATTTTTCACTTCCACATTCATTTCAAAAGGTGATTTATTCTCCTCAAATTTGTGAAAACTGAAATATAGCAACAGATTGCAATACTTATGCTACAGAGGCAACTAAGAGTAGGAGCCATTCATCACAATTAGCTGAGAATCTCAAACAACAAAATACAGAAAGAACAAAGCAGCTTCTTCCAGAAAGGGTCACAGTAGTAACAAAGTTACACAACCCAGTGGTGCCTAGCAATGGTCTACACTGTGCCTGCCCCGGTGTGCGTCCTCCAAAAGCTACCGAGTGAAAGGGAAACAGCTCATCTCCAAGCCTCAGTTTTCTTATCTGTAAAATGAGCCAATCCCTACGTTACCTAGACAGAGTTTTGAGGATCAGATGAGGTTATACATGATAACGTTTTGTAAACTGGTACATGTCACGCAAGTAAAATTTATGTATTTTAAAATTACAGCTCAAGAGGCCCTGTGAAAATCACAAATTATTAAAATTCAGGCACTCATACACGATTAAAAGTAAAGATTTCTAAAATTCTAACCATTACAAATTCACCGAAGTTTCTCAATCTTAGTATGTACTGTCAGGTGCAATTATATTAGTAAAAACTAAGTTTATAGAGCTATCTACTTCAGATTTATACATCTTGATATACTTTAATAAATAAGCAGAAAGGTAACTTCGACATATCTCTGGCCTGCATAACTGATTCGATTCCTCCTGTATCAGAAAAAACCCTTTTCAGTATTCCCTAGTGAATGAAGAGCATGCACACTTACTTTTGCTGGACAGGTTTACACACAATGCTGTGGGTGGACCAGTCCCTCCTCTGACATGCAGTGGAGCAGTAGTACGTCTGCTTGCACTGAGAGCACCTCAGTGACCCTGTGGGGCATAACCTGGGACGTCACTGGAGGTATATGCAAGTATGTGACACTGAGATCAAGACAATTCCAGAAACTAAACATATCAAACATCATTCTGCGAATCATCTCAAGAAGAGCACCTGAAGAAAGGTGTGCTGCTCATCATCAGGTATTGAGATTTAACTTTTAAAACTCTCAAAATGCATAGAAAAAGGATTCAAGGATGAAAATGAGAGAAAGGTCAGACTGGAGACACAAATGAGTTTTCCTAAAAGAGAGCCTAGAAAATATATTATAAAAGAAACCAAAGCAAACAGAAAACTTTGTTGTAGTGAAAACTAGACAAAGTAGACTGAAATGGCTTATCATGTATCATTAAACAGCAACAAAAAATGATGATGAGAACACACTTAGAAAAACTAGAGTTTTTGAAATAAAGTATTAAAAAAAAAAAACCTATCAGTATCCAGATGGAAGAAAACAAGAAATCTAAAAAACAACAAATAACAATAAACAAAAACCAGGCTGGTCTCAAATACTTCCACTCTAAAAGAAGGTGAAAACAAAAACAAAAAACGTGAAACGCAAATAGCCAGTAAACACATAGAAAAACTGTTTAAGCTCACTGATCATGAGGGAACAACATTAGAACAAAGAGACACCACTATATATATACCCACGAGGCCAGTTCTTGCTAAAACGACTGACAATCTCGAATGCTGGCAATGACGTACAGCAATCATTACCAATGGGACTACTCTGGAAATGTCTGGCAGTCTGTTATAACGTTAAAAGTACACCTATCCTTTCACTCAACAATTCTATTCATAGGTGTACACGCAGGATAAATAAAAACACATGTCTATACAAAGACTTAGACAAAAGCTTTTAGAGCATTCTATTCATAATAACCCAAAGCTGGACAAAACCATGTTTTTGAACAAGGAAATGAATAGACAAATTGTGTCAGAACATTACATTGTACATGGTAAATACAAGCAATTTTATCTGTCAATTAAAAAAAAACCAGGCTGGGGATGTAGCTCAGTAGTACAGTGCTTGCCTAGCGTTCATGAGGCCCCGAGTTTGGTCCTTAGTACTGCAAGTAAGACAAAATAAAATAAACAAATTGCAATATAATCATACAATGGAATACTACTCATCAACAAACAAAAAATAATGACCATGGGTGGATTTTGCTACTGAAGAACAAATGAGACATATGACATATACATACATGTATATATATGATTGTTTACACTCTACATGTTTAAAATTTTCCATAATACAAATATTTAAAAATGTGCAGAATAATCTAGCGGACACCTATGAGTACTATGCTTACCAAACAGGCCACAGCGATGGCAAGTTGTTGACCGAAAAGGAAGTCGTAAAGAGTTGAAAAGCGCTGGATTATTTATGGACAAGGAATTCTTAACAAAGTGGTGTGATTTTTTGGACTTCACAGGAGGCACATTATTGGTAGGCTTCTATTAAGTAGAGAGAACAGCATATTAGAATTTGGTAATAATTTCTTTTAAATACTACATTTGAGACTTCTTCTTTTGATCAGATAGAATTTTCCCTATTCGTCCCAATAAATACAACTGAAATCCCTACACTCTTCTATGAAACAAACATGAAGCTGAAAAGGACAGGCGTCGATATCCGCAAGATGATAAAATGATAACAGCGGTAGGCTGTGCATCTACAAAGCAGCATCTATGGCGACCACCAGAAAACTTTTACAAAGTAATGTACTCAAAACACTAGACAAGTCAAATGGGATTGTAGAAATCGTTCAAAGAATCCTCAAGAAGGCAGGAAAAACAAAACACAAATGGAAAATTTTAAGCCTCCAAATATCAATAATTACTTTAAATGTAAATGGCCTAAATGCACCAATTAAAAGACCGATTGGCCAAATGGATTAAAAGATGTTACTTAATTATAACTATTAAGCGATTAATTTCAAGTATAATGATATAAGCAGACTGGTAATAAAAAGATGGATAAGTACCTCAAATATTAATAAAAAACAAGTCGTCGAGTTAATATCAGATAAAAAATTTCAGAGGAAAGAAATTACCAGAGAGGAACATTATGATGACAAAAGCACCAATACAACAGGCCTTCATACTGAGCTAGCTACATCCCCAGTCCTTTTTAAAAAGTTTCAGAAAAGGTCTCACTAAATTGTCCATGCTGGGCTTAAACTTGGAATGCTTCTGACTCAGCTTCCCAGAGCACTGTTGTAAAAATAAATAAATAAATAAACAAACTAATTAAGGGTCAGGGATGCAGACCAGTGGTAGAGTGCCTGCCTAGCAAGTACAAGGCCCTGAGTTCAATCTCTGTCACTGAGCGGGAAAAGAAAAAGCCTACAGTTACTGGTAAAGAACTGAGTGCTTTCTCCCTAATATTGGAAACAAGATCAATATACCCACTGTCACCACCCTTATTCAATACAAAAGTTCTTGCCAGTGCAATTAGACAAGACCTGCCTCATGTCCTTGTCCCACCTGCTTATGTGAAGAAAATGGAAAAGGGCAGAATGATGGAGGCAGTTGGTTACATTCAGTTTTATTTATTTTTTTAAACTCCCCTTGCTGTGGTGGCGCACACCTGTAATCCCAGCAGTTGGGAAGCTCAGGCAGGAGGCTCGCTGTGGTTTGAGGCCACCATGGAATATATAGTGAGTTCAAGGCCAGCTTGAATTACATAGAGAGGCTCTTTCTCAAAAAACAAAGTAAAACAAAACAAAATTTAAACTCTCCTTAGCCTTAGTCTGCCACTGACTGAGACTGAATAGAACTACAGGCAGTAGAGAGAGGGGCCTAATCATGTCGGTATTCTCAGTGGATGAATATTATGCCCCGCAAGAAGGTCTATACTTCACACTTGTCCTGTTTCCATTCTGTCATCCTCAATGTACTGTGATTCATGAAATTCCATGTATTTTTATTACAACTCTTGTGAAAAAAGAAAAAAACCCACTGTGAGCCATTAAAAGGTGTTCATATCCCCTCAAAAGTGTGTATGTGTATAAAAAAATATGCAAACACAGATATGTAGAAAACTGCTTGGGATGTAGAAAAATAGTTCTACTCAACGAATACAAGATAGACACATAAAAATCATATTTTTACATATTAGCAATGAATATGAGAACACACAGATTAAAATATTATCATTCAAAAAGTGAAATTCTTAAGCATTAATATAACAAAATCTGCACAGGGTTTGTAGGCTAACAACTGCAAAGTGAAAGAAATCAAAGATCTACATAAGTGGAAACACCTTATTATGTTAAAAAACTGGAAGATTCAAGTCAGTAAAGATGTCAATAACTTTTAAGTTGATACACAGGTTCACATAAAAACCCTAGCAAGATTATTTTGTTGATATGAATGATTATTTTGAATAATGTATTTGAAGGCAAAGGATCTAGAACAGCTACTTCAATTTTGAAAAAGTGGAATAAATCACTGTACTCAATTTTAAGACTTATTACGTAACTCTAATAATCAAGACCGTATGGTATTGGTGGAGGAATAGATTAATGGAAAACAACAGAGAAACTGGCAAAGAACTACAGAACCCAGAACTAAGAAGTAACTAAGATCTATGAGAGTAAAATAAAAATAGGAACATCACCAAATGCAGATAAGGATGCAGATAAACTAGTTCACTCACACATTCTTAGTGAAAATGTAAAATGGTACAGTCACTTTAGAGAACAGTTTGGAAGTTTCTTAAACAAAATATGCAACAATTGTATGACCCCAAAACTGCACACCTGGGCATTTATCTTACAGAAATAAAAACGTGGATGCAGCAGTTTTATTTTCAGTAGACAAAAACTGAGATCAATGTAGATATACATCAGTGGGTGAAGGTGAACAAGCTATGCATACACAGCAAGCAATAGAAAGGCTCAAACTAAGGATATATAAAACAACCTAGCTCAATTTCCAGAGAATCATTCAGATTGAAAAAAGCCAATCCAAAAAGATTATATACTAGTTCTATCTATACATCCCTAAAACATCAAAATTGTGGAACTATAGATAGTAACGGCTGCCAGGAATTAAGGGGCATAAGGTAGGTGAATGTAGCCATAAAGAGGCATACAAGGGATCCTTATAATGATAGAAATATTCTGTATCTTGATTGTATCAATGTCAATATCCTAGGGTTGCTTTCTTTTTTTTTTTCTTTTCTTTTCTTTTTTTTTTTTTGGAGACAGGGTCTTGCTATGTAGTTTAGGCTAGCCTTAAACTCACTATGTAGCTCAGGCTGGCCTTGAACTCACTGCGATCCTCCTGCTTCAGCTTCCCAAGTGCTGGGATTACAGGCGTGCACCATCACGCCCAGCCATCCTGGTCTTAATATTGTTCTGGAGCTTTTTACCACTGGGGGAAACTCGATATAGGCTACATAAAATCTTTCTCTATTTCTAACAACTGCACCTGAATCTACATTTATCTAAAAAGAAAAAAATATTCAAGGTGCTAGATTAAAGAAAAGAATCTAGGCTGGGGGGAGACAAAACTGATCAAGATGCAATATAGATAAGTACCAATTTCCCAAGATGACTGTAATTACTATGTATTATAAACATATGCTGATAAAAAATTAAAAGATCTGACCTTGAAATATCAACAAATTGAGTATTATCAGTACAATACAAAAATGTTAGAATATTTTACCCAAACAAAAAATGCAACATAGAAAAAAATGACTTACAGGTTTTATTTCTCTAGGTGATGAATTATTTTCAACACTTAATGGTGACACCGAGTTCCCTGGGAAAGACAAACACAATTCTTAATAAAAAAAACCCAAATAGGGCCCAGGGATTTAGCTCAGTGGTTCCAGCACCTGCCTCGCAAGCGCAAGGTCCCGAGTTCAATCCCCAGGACAAAAAAAAACACCAAAAAACAAAAACCCAAATATCACGAGTTATTCCAGATACTGTAAAAAGTACCATAATAGGCTGATATTCAAACAGCAGTTACTCTGTAATGGCCTTATAACTACACCATAAATAAGCAACACCTTACTTTTCCCAACAGAATATAAGGACTTGTCTAAAATTTTGACTATTGCTATTCTCATGGTGAATTTTTCCCTATTCGTAAAATAGCAATTCTCAAACTTTGAACTCAGAACCCCTTTATACTCATAAAAATTACTGAAGAGCCCAAAGAGCCTTTGTTTACATGGCTTATGTCTATCACTATTTGCTGTACTAGAAATTAAAACTAAATTTTAAAATATTTACTTTAAAATAAATGTATTACATGTTGACATAATTTGTATTAAAAATTTTTTTCAAAACAAAAAAGGGAGGGCAGGGAAGGGGGAAAAAAATAAGAACCAAGAGAGTATGTAAAGGTGCATATCTCCAATGATGAATGTCATTATATTGTGCACCTAAAATGTACCAATAAAAGGATATACCAAAAAAAACCCCAAAAAGTGATAAAAAGTTTACGTTTTTGTATACCTAATGTTTGACTTAACAAAAAGCTGGATTCATACTATACATATATGAATATACATGCCTTTGCATCCAATCTGTCATATGCTGCTTTGGCTGGTATTTCTGAAGAAAATCTGGCCTCACACAGACGTTATTGCCAAAAGGAGGAGTGTTTAATGGCCTTTTCAGATAACTATGGATACTTTAATATGTAGCTTGTTAATTACAACAAGGACTCTAAACTATATTATTCCCTTATATTAGAATCAAATGATTTATCCTGACTTCTGAATAGACTTTTAACCATGAGAAGGTTACTTCATCCAGTTACAGAGTTTTCAAATGTTGACACATTTCATTATACAATATCAAAAATTGTGTTACTATCACATGTATCTCACAAGAAAAGATTTAAATATTTGGGGTGCTCTTAAGCTCAGACACAGATTTCCCGCAATCCTACCTTGCTTGAAAGTTTGAATTTTATCACTGGCAACAAAATGTTGTCAGATCTTGTCCGTGAAGTAACAAGCTCACTTAGCTAACTCTTTAGAAAATACTTGGTAAATATTTAAGTCCACACGATCAAAGTCTGTCATTCAAGTAAAAAGCATGTTCTAAGAAAAATTCCTAACTCAGTCACATCCATGCTCTTCCTACTTCAGAAGGTAGAAGTTACTTCATTACACAAAATAAGAAAAATACCTGTATACAATGCTCAAGGTTTAATAAAAATAATCTTTACAGTTTCATCGAAGAGATTACGTGAAATTGGCATTTCTGGGTTTAACTGCAAGGGCACAGCAACGAAATTCAATGACCACCAGCCCAGGACAGTGCCTTGGCCCTGACCTGAGCTACAGTATAATAAAGCTAATATAGCTGACTCATCCTTTCTTTTGCTCCTTGAGTAAAGTCAGCATGGAAAAAAAATGGCAAAAAATATTTTAATGTCTTTAAGAAAATGATTTTGAATTCCTGAGGAAGCCCAGAGGTCCAAGGGTCATAGTTTGAGAAGTGTATCAACATAATATTAAAAGATCACATCTCATATACCTTCAAAGAGGCTAAATTCTACCAAGTCCTAACCTCCTTTAAAAGCAGAGTTTTAGAATTAGGGCAAAAAGAGTAATTAATCACATTAAACCAGTTATCTTATCTTTCTGAGCCCTTATTTGCATAAAATTTGTGTGGTATTTTAAAATATGGCCAGTCTTTAGAACACCCACGAAAAAGCCAATGTACTTCCTTTCTACATTCCTACTACAGTTCTCTTGACTGTAGAAGGAAAAAAGCTCATCTGTGGTCATTCTCTCCAGGGGAATCCTTCCTGTGATTAATCAAGCCAAAGATAACTACTTGTACTTACTCATTTTCCTTCTGAACTAATAACTAAATACAAATACTGCAAGGAAGTCACCTGGCTGTTTCAGTTATTAGCCCACTGATGTGTAGTTACAATGAGTGATCAAAATACACAGTGAATTTATTATAGTAAGAGACAAACGGCCATTGATCTCCCTCAAAATACTCTCCCTGTTGCTTCAAACACACGTATCCCTCCATGCTTGCCACTTTCTGAAGCAGTTCCGGAAGCCCTCTTTTTTGTCTTTAGATAGAGGGGTGAAAAATATAGTGATTGCTCCTGCTGAGTATCATCCAATGGAAAAGCAGGCTGTAAATCACACGGCGTCCTCATCCACCTTACTCACAGTGCCACCTGTGTGACTTCTGGCTCTTCTCTCAAGTCAAAATGACCATGAAAGGTAAATGTTTTGAGGTGACCAAGGATAGCAAAGTAGTCACGATAGTGCAACTAATGACACAAAAAAGGACTTCCAGATCTGCTTCAGAAAGAGGCAAGAACGATGGGGTAAGTGTACTGGAAGCAACAGGGAGTATTCTGAAGGGGATTAATGGCAATGTGTCTTTTGCTGTAGCAAGTTTTTAAAAATTTAAACATTCAGTATATTTTTCAATCGTACTTTGTGCATATATTCAACACATATGATATTTTATATATATATATATAAATATATATATATATAAAATTTTTTTTTTTTTTTTTTTTTTGCAGAACCAGGGATCAAACTCGGGAGATTGCGCTTATGAGGCAGGCGCAGTGCCACTGAGCTAAATCCCCGGTCCCAATAATATATATTTTTGTGATAAGTCAGAGAAACTATCAGAATCAAGAAGTAGTAAGCCCAAGGCAGTGTGATGGTGTATTCCTCTTATTCCAGCACTCTAGGAGGCTAAAGCATGGGAACTATAAGTTCAAACCCAGCCTGGGTAACTCAGTGATTTAACAAGACTCTGCTTCAAAATTTCAAAAAAAAAAAAAGAAAAACAGGCTAGTGATGATGCAGCTCAGTACAAAGGCCCTGGGTTCAATCCCCAGAACCCCCCCCTCCCGAAAAGACGTAAGCCAGCCAGTGGTTTTCACTCACCTGTCTTTCTGTTTCCTTTGGATCCGACCACTTCTCCATTGATGCCACCAGCATCTGAAGATACTGAATTGTCTTCCTGTCTAGATAAATACTGTCTGGTTTGCTCACAAAGCAAAAAATTGTTTCCATTTCCATTCTCTGGACTTTTCAATCTGAAATTAGGATGGTTATGATGTCCTCCAGGAGTTCTTAAAGAATCGTGTGATGGAAGCTTGACTTCATCTTTTTCAAAATTAGGCTCTGTCATTTGACAAACAGATGCTTCCAAGTTTCTTGACATCATATGAAGTGGTAATTTAATATTCACAGAAGTCTAAGGAAAGAAATATATTTAAGAAGCAACTCTGAATTACAAAAGCAGAACTGCAGGCACAGATGACTTCTTTCAAAGATTTACGTAAGAGGTAATTCCCATAAACTATTCCAAAGCACATTTAACTCTGACATTAAAACTCGGCTTAAAGGCACAAGAAAAGAAAATTTCTCTATGGATAACTACAAGCTTCAAGTTTAAAAGAATTCACCATCAGACCAACAAGAGACATTTAAGAACTAATCTCAGAGTTCCACACCATTGCTTACAATCAAGAGCTTCTGAAGCATGAGGAATAAAAAAGGTCTTTCATGTTTTAAAAGAAATTTTTTTCAATCTAAAACCTACACTTTACTGTGAGATACAATAGAAGCTATTGTTTAAATCAGGTCATCACCTACCTTTCTACCCTCTCAGAACCCCTCTACCTTCTACTTTATGCTACACCAGTACCCAGAATGCCTTCACTTTCCCACCTGCCTCATCAAACCCACTCATCTTTGATGACTCGTCTCAGCTGACCCCTATTCTCTCTGGTTTTCTCAAACAGCCTGTTTTGATAATCTCCAGCTGAATTTCCATAGTTTACAACTTGTGCTTATTTTCCTTTTAGGATCATATCTCTGTGCACCTTTAGTGGAAAATAAAGACATTATTGCATGCTTTCATGTTTAATTTGTTGCAAAGTGCCTCAGAGAAACTATCGAGAAATGATGGTGGCTTGTGGATTTTTTTATTACTCTTCGAGAATAGTAAGCTTCCTGTCCCTGGGAACCATCTAAAGTAAACAAACAACTGTTTTTTTAAAGTAGTGGCTAGTTTTATCTGTAAACTGGATGCAAAATTTCTACCTATTCTCCTTACTCAGAGGATAAAGTTTGTTAAAGAGAACTGAAACTAAAGAACAATGCTTAAGGGTCAGGGATTTAGCTCAGTGGTTCTGCCACCTTCCTCGCACGCGCAAGGTCCCAAGTTTGATCCCCGGTACCAAAAAACCAGAAAAATGCTTAAATTGTTTTTGGGTTTTTTTGGTACCGGGGATCGAACTTGGGATTAAATTGTTGTTTAACACGGTCTTGAACAAAAAATAAAATTTTGCCTCTCACTCTCACACAACTGCCTCATTTTTTGTTTCAGAAATTAGGTCTAGCTTAATCCAGTAATAATCCATAAAAGATAAAATTTAAAAAAGAAACACATAGGCACACTCAAAAGGAGTAGCACTCTCAGTAGGCCAGATTCTGGGAGGATCCCTAACAGAAGATCCCCAAGCCTGCAATCGTGGCGGGAGACTCTGCAGCTGCCGAGGACAATGCACCTGTACTAACAAGCCCAACTAATTCAAAGGAACAGGTTGAGAGCCACAGTATTGGATCTAATGGGGGGCGGGGGGCTGACATGTCAAATTACAAAGGAAATAACCTTGACAGTGGTGGTGAGGATGAACACTATGAGCACTGAGTGACTCTAGCTCTGTACAAGAAATACTGTGCATCAAAATATTAGAATAGAATCACAATGCCTAAACTGAAAACATCAAGTAAGATGACAGAACCAAGCCCAAGTCATCACTGGGTTAGTCTCAATTAGAAGACAGAGAGAGATGGAAGGAGAAAAACATCCAGTTAGATGTTATTCACAAAATGTACATATATAATAAATGTACAGTTAGGTTGAAAATAAAAGGCTAAAACAGATCCTATGCAAATAACCAAAATTAAGGTGGAATGTTAGTTTTAACAGTAGATAAAAGAGAATTCAAGGCAGAAAATACTGAGACAAAACACACACACACACACACACACACACACACACTTACTTTACATGGATATAAGAAACACTCTAAGGAAAAACAGAGCAGTAGCCAGGAATGTGAGTCAAAATAGTGTCACTCTGAGATGAAGGAAGCAAAACTGGATGAGAAATTCAATCTACAGTGATAAAGACATGGCTACCTTAGACACACACTGAGAAAAGAGAAAACAAGCAGTGATGTGGAGTATTTGAGTAACAAAATTAACTTGATCTAACAGGTATCAATACAACAGTATTTACCTTCCCACTGAGCATATAATAAAACAGAGACCACATTAACTCCAAAAACCCTAAGTATCATATAGGCCACATCCCTTCGTCACAATATATGTGTATGTGAAGGGTTTTGCTGCTATTTTTTGAAGTGGCAAATATCACAAAGGAAATGACAGCAAACATGACTACAAAAACAATTAAAACTTCATGAAAATGAGTTAAACAGGCTAGGAAATAAGTATCACCATGAAGATGACAAATTTGCTATCTTTTCAAACGTGAGATAAATACTAAAAACATCAGGATACTGTAGCAGACACTATGCTTGACTGACACGACTGCCATTTTCAGTCTGCCCACTATTATTTGGTTTGCCCACCATTATTATTAATCCTGCCCACAGTCAAAGTTCTTCTGGTGAGACTTCTAAGAAAGCTCCACCCTTTTTTTTTGGTACCGGGATCGAACTCGGGTCCTTGCGCTTGCGCAGCAGGTGGCAAAACCACTGAGCTAAATCCCCGGCCCTTGGCAACTCTGTTTCTAAAAATTATCTTATTAAAATAATCCAAAGTACAAAAACATACTATATGTACAATTTCATGTACAAATGTATGTTATTTTAAAAAACAAAGAGGGAGAGAGCTATGATACCTCTTCTAGACAAAATACTAAACTACCATTTAGAATACTAGTTTCCAAACAAATTGTAAAATGTCTGTTACAATACAAATGGGAAAATCAGAAAAAAATCCTGTATACTCAATATAATTATATCTGCAAAGGAACTGCATGTTAAAATGAATGAAATTCACTAAATTTTAAATAATAATGAATATTCTGGAGGTGACATGATAAGGAAATAATTTTGTCTTTTTCACTGTATGAATTGTATCTAGGATAAACTGCTTTTTATAGAAAAAGTATCTTTTTTTCCCAAAAATGCGTTTACTTAATTCTAACCCAAGTAAAGAGACCATAGTAGTAGCTAAACCATAAAATTAAGCATACAGTCACCATCTCCTCAAAACAGTGGCTCCAGAGACAGTTTTTCCTAACTTGTCTTGATCTATGAGGCTGCCAGTTAATCCAGGCAGCTCCTTACCACCTTGTATCACTGTTACTTATGGATAGGTTTGTCTTCTGAGTTACTTCAAGTTGCTTAAATGTGGGAACCATGTCTTATTTCAAAAAATTTTTAAAAACACCTTGATTTCCCACAGCAACCAGTATGGTGTTTTGTACAATGAGACGTTCAAAATAAATTTGTATGATAAAAACTATTTTATATTTTCATGACAACCTGGACAGGGAAAATAAAACTCACTGATGAAACAGCATTATAGCAGTCTTAAAGGAAGAATTAGATTATGTCATATTCACTGAAATTTAGGAGTAAAACCTCATGCCTTGCACCAGCTCTTCTCAAATCCAAAAGTCTGTAAATATATTTGACCTTAATAACATAGATCTTAGACTCACTGTAAAACAGCATTTAGAGTAGCAAGTAAATAGAATTTACACTTAAAAGAATGTCCACCTGTGGTGAAATGTTTCAGTTTGAAGGATACCTTTCTGTCCCACTCTATTCAGAAATTCCCATTACAATGCCCAGGCAAATACACATTCAGACCTATTTGCTTCAAACTTTCTTTTATTTGGGGACAGTTAACGGATATATGTATACGTTTTCTTCCCAACTGAACCTCTGTTGCTGCCTGCGACCACTTTTCAATCCTCGGAGACAGCCACGATATCCCCTTTGCTCCAGGTTTTTCACCTCATGATACAATGCCTTCTAAATTCTGCACAATTCTAGACTTTCTCTAGTCAGAGACCCTCCCACACACTTCACTCAAAAGTGAGGACAAAATTTCAGATGTGGCCTGATGGCCAGAAAACAGCAAAGTCACTACATCCCAGACTTCAAACATTGGCAGCCAGGACTGTTTTGAGTTCAAATGAAATTCTCAGTCACCTACAATCTTTTGGAACTTAATTTCCTAATCCATCACACCACTGTACTGACACTTTTCTTTCGATTTATAGATCTATAATTTTTTAAATGGTACATGGGATTGAACTCACGGACTTGTGCTTGCTAGGCAAGCACTCTACCACTGAACTACATCCCCAGCTCTCTCCTTTTATTTACTCATTTTAAATGTTTCACTAAATTGTTCAGGCTGGTGTCTAATTTATAATCCTCTTGACTGAGCCTCTCAAATAGCAGTAATTGTAAGTGTGTACCACTGAGGTCGGCTGAGTTCTATAAATTTTAACACATACATAAATTTATGTGTAAGCACCATATCAGGACACAAAGAGCCTTTTAAATTTGAATTTTGACATTAAAAGCACCTGCAAGACTGCATGTACAATTTACATACTAAACCTTATCCTACGTTAACCACCTAGCATACCTGAATCTCAAGTGGGATCCTTAAATTCTTAGGTTTGGGAATCACTAATTTCTCTGGTATGACTGCCAAAAAAGAGGCCTAAAAGAGATGAGAGCTCAAGCTCCCTCACTGAGGCTCTGTCCCCTCCATTCTCTCTGCCCTGTGAATACTCAGGGAGAAGGCTATCTAGGGAGACCATCACCCCAGTTCAACCATTTTTGCCTGACACCATGATTTCAAACTTCCAGCCTCCATAACTGTGAGAATTAAATGTGTCCTCAGCCAGGCCTCTGTGCTTCATGTTTTGACCAAAGGATGTAACGCCCCCTAGGGGCAGACCCTCTTTCCTTCCCTTGGAATTCTATTCCTGTCCCTCAGGCTGTTGGGAGCACGCTGGATAGGCTCCTGACTGTCAAGTAAGCCCTGTTTTCTCTCTAGGAGGCCAGAACCTAGAGGACAGAACAAATCCCCAGTGAGTTAATTCTCTTAATAACAAGAGTGACTACAGAGATATTTAACTGTAATGAATTTTCTCCTTTACAGTTTGCTTTGAAAGTTCTGCAAGCCTGTAATCCCAAGACTCTGGGAGGGTGAGGCCACGGTCACAAATTCAAGCCTAGCCTAGGCACTAGTGACTTAGTAAGACACTGTCTCAGAGAAAGGTGTGTGTGTGGGGGGCTGGGGATGTAGCTCAGTGTGGAGACCCTCGGTTCAATCCCCATAAATGAAAAAAAAAAGTTTGCTTTTGTCTTTCTGCTAACCTTACACATTCAAGGAGAGTCATTCTACACTGTTTTAAAACTACAAAAAATGTTTCAGTTGAGCATGATCTTTGAACTCAGATCCAAGTCCTACTTTCCCCACTTGGCAATGCTATCTTGAGCTAATCATTTCATCTTTCTAGGATTCAGTGACTGTATAATGTGGGCAGCAGTACTTCCTCCTAAATCCTAAACATGAAGATTAAATGTGACTACCTAAACCACGGAGCACAGTGGCCATTGTTGAAGTATTTAAAGGGTTGGGATTACCAAACTGGGTGTTGCATGCCTGTAATCCCAGCTACTCTGAAGAATGAGGCAGGAGGATTGCAAGTGAAGAGGCCAGTTTGGGTAATTCAGCCAGGCTTCATTTCAAAGTAAAATTTAAAAAGGACTGGGGATGTAGTTCAGTGACAGCTGAGCACTTGCCTAGCACAGGGGAACCCCTGATTTAATCCCCAGTACCACCAAAAAACCCAAACAAAACAAAACAGAACAGAACAAAACAACAAGCTTTCTATTTATTATTTCTATTTTCAGCCCCTACTTTCTACCTCAGTACTAGTGATCCAAAACCAGGGCCTCCAACATGCTACTGCCAAGCGCTCTGCACTGAGCTGCCTCTCCAGCCTTCTACTTTTACACCTACCCTCACATACAAAAAGCTTCCCCCTTATAAGGAACTAGTTGGTACATTTAAAATGCAGGTAATTTGAGTAGTACAGTATTTCTTTGTTCCCCAAAATGAGTGAGGGAATTTGGGAAGTTGAATAACGTGCCCACGCTCAACCCCACCCTGCACCACCCTCAGTTGAGAAGAAAATCCAGGTCAGACTTCTAGCTGTGCTACTCTGCACACAGTGCCCTGGTGTCTCACCGAGGGAAGGAAAAGCACTTGTTCTGACTCCAGAGGCCCAACAGGGCAGATACAGCAGGGGCCCTTGAAAAGCCAACTACCAAGAACAGCAACTGGCACACAGCGGACCAAACACCCGTTAAATAAACCAGCGCCCACTCACATCTACGGGAACTCAGCGGGGCATCTTCCTCTCCTACCTGGTGGGAAAGTCTAGTGCTAATACTGTGTGCACTCTAGCTTTGCAGTTAAACAGAAGCAGGGAATCCACAAACAAGCAGTGCTCTTTCCAAACCCACAGCAGGGCCCCTGCGAGCCTCTGCCCCTCCATCAATACGGAATCCGCCCATCTCAAATTCGTACCCTAGACCTTTCCTCCCCAGCCTGCGTCCCCAGGTCTGCTCTACCTGCCCTTCCGTCCTTTCTCCACTTCCAGGCCTCGCTCGAGTTCCAGGCCCAACTTGAAGGCCCGCTCGCCCGCTCTCAACGTCCAGTGCCCAACGCCCGCCCACCAGCGCTCACAGCCCGGTGGCCTTCAGGCTGCCCCCACCCTACCCTGGCGCCTGGGAACCCAGACCTGCAAAGTGGTGGGAGCACCGCCGACCCGACCGTCTTCGAAGCCTAGGGGTGATGGCGGCTGCCAGTGCCAAGACCCTGGGGCCAAGTACCCTCCCAAACTCGTCTCGCTTCAAATGCCCAGCTGCGCCTTCCGGATCCTGCGGGCGCCTGCGCAGTCTGCGCCCACGAGCGCCCACGTGCGCCCTCGGAGCGTCCGGATTGCGGGGCGCCCTGCAGTGCTGCAGTTTCCTCCGGAGCACTGCGGAAACCTTGTGCTCGCTTAGATTCCTGTGGGAAGGCAATCCCGGGAGCTCCCAGAGCACATTGTGAACGCAAAGACTTGCCTCTGAAAGTAACGTGAGTTGCTTGAGCCACTTAAGTCTTTCGGCGTTTCCCAAATGAAGCCACCATCTCTGGCCGGTCTTGGAAACTGAAGTTTATGTTCGTTCAGACTTATTTAGGTCTCTCCCCCACCACCGACCCCTTACCTTTTCTGAGCTGGGATCCCATCCAGGATACCGCATTCCATTTTGTTAGCCTGACTTCTTGGGCTCTTCTTGATGGTTACACTTTTTCAGGTTCTCCTTGTGCTGGGGGCCTGACAGTTTCCAGGAGTACTTACTGGTCAGGCTTTTTGTAGGATGCTCCACTCTTGAAATTTGATGTCTTACTAATGTAGGAATGGAGTTACGGGTTATTGGAAGGAAGAGGTAAAGTGAGGTTTTCGTTGTATCATGTCACACGTACCCCCTATGCACAGGATTTATGACGATGTTGGATCCGACCATCTTGCTGAGACAGTGATTGCTAGAATTCGCTACTGTAGTTACCTCCCTTCCACAGCAAATACATCAGAAGGAAGCCCTTATGTGAAGCCCACATCCGAATAGGATGCCATCAACATGTCCTAGGCTAACTTATACATTTCTTGTTCCCAACTTGCAACCAGACCCCCTAACTTTGCAGTCCACGTAACTTTTAGTGGGAAATGATAGTCAATTCCATAGTCTGGAGAGCAGGGTGTGTCCTGGTTGGTCCTTCTTGTAGGCCTTGGGGGGGGGTACCGGGGATCGAACTCGGGTCCTTGCGCTTGTGCAGCAGGCAGCGAAACCACTGAGCTAAATCCCCAGCCCCTTGTAGGCCTTTTTAATAGGTACACTTACTGCCCGCCTACTCCCATGCTGGACATCAAACCCGAAGTCTCTAACAAGTTAGGCAAGTCCTCTACCACGGAGCTGCACTCCCAGCCCTGAACTTTTTTTTTTTCCTTAAATTCTTTTATTGGTACATTTTAGGTATACACTGCGTTTACATTTATCATTGGTTGCTTGCACCTGTACATGATGTAGCTTGGTTCTTATTTTTCCCCATTTCCTGT
Organism: Heterocephalus glaber; assembly: GCF_053883595.1. NCBI lineage: Eukaryota > Metazoa > Chordata > Mammalia > Rodentia > Bathyergidae > Heterocephalus > Heterocephalus glaber. The sequence continues at coordinate 70,039,891 of NW_028258320.1, forward strand.
GCTCCTTTCACCCCCTCCACCCTTCCCTATTTACAAAGACTTTGTTTCCATTTTTTCCTTTTCTCATAATTTTTCCTTTCCCTTCTTTCCTTTCCCCTACCCCTCCCACTTCCCCTACCCCTTTGGACCTTTTCTTCTTATTTCACATGATCAATTCTTTTTAATCATCTCAATCCTTATTTACACTTTCAGTTTCTCACACTAGAGAAACTATTTGGTATTTACACATGTGTGTTCTATTTATTTCACTTAAGAGTATGGCTTCAATATGCATCCATTTAGCTAATGTCTAGTTTCTCGTTCTTAATGGCTGAGTAGTACTCCATTTTATAAAAAAAAATCTATTCAGTTTCCGGTTGATGGACACTTTCGAACTTCTTAAATAAATAAAAAGCATCATGAGCTCATTCTGATATTTCTAAATTCAAACACAAGATGGTAGTACCTTTTCCTTAATTTTATATTTTTTATAGTGAAAAACTTGGTTCTCAAAGACATATGTTTAATACCAATTATAAGTTCAGAAATAAATTTCAGAAATAATCCTCATTGCTGGCAAAATGAGTACTGAAACTAAAAGAAACTAGTTTCTTTTTTTTTCTCCTTGTAATAATATACCTCACTAGGATTGTTTGGTTGATATATTGTTGTAAAGCTAAATCATCTCTTCACTGTCACAAACATTCTAATTTCAACGTGTGTTTTAATACAGGACCTTCATTCGAAGAGGGAGATACCATTTCTTGAAGGGGACACAAGTATAGAGTTACACAGCTTTGTAATTTTTCCCAGCAGTTAGTATGAAAGAAACTTAACAGAACGGTATTATTCTGCTTCACAAACTGTGACACATCTGAATTAACTATTTTCACTCAGAAGCTCTGCTCAAGAGATCGCAAACCAAAGAACGTCGTTTCACTGGTGGAAGACTCGCAGTCTCCTGCGGGCCGATCCTGGCAATTGCATCTAGTAGCCTTTAGGTATTTGCCGTCCTCGCGCCGCCGAGCCCACGGCAGGAGACCCAGGCGCCGAGTTTATTAGCAAACAGTGGTAGTAGCCGCCCCTCGGAGAAGACGAACTCGGGCGTTTCGGAACCTCCAGAGGACTCCTGTAGATAGATATTTTATGGAACGGACAGGTAGGCTGCCCGCCGACCCCGCCCACCACGTCAGGTGAAGTGTTTGCGCCTCAGCGCCCGGAAGCCAGTTTCGAATTCTTTTATTATTTTATACCCTTGACTCATAAGAGGATGGGCCAAAGGGTGAGGAAGGACAATGTCCAGTGCGTGATTCCCACTGAAAGAAATCAGCCACTTGGGTCGGGAGAGGCGTGAGCCGTCGGACTGGACTGCGGGCAGAGCCGGCTGACCAGGACCGGGGGCGGCGTGGCCCAGCGAGGCGGAGCGCGGAGCCAGTCCTCCCCGGGCTGGGAGGCTGGAAGCTGCGCTGCGCTGGCCCCGCCCACTGCGGACAGGTTACCCCGGAGCTCCAGGTGCTTTGCGTCACGCCTTCCGCGCCGCGGCGATTGGCTTATCCAGGAAGCCCCGCCCCCTCAGCTGTAGCCGGGCCGGCTTCGGCGGCGCCGCCATCTTTGTTGATGTGTCAGCTCCGCGGGGGTTTTGGCCGGCGGCGGCGGCGGCGGAGAGAGCTAGGGAATTGTCTCGATCCTCTCTGCTTTCTTTTCCACCCACTCGTCTGCGGGTCCCCGCCATGGAAAAGTTGAACCCTGCGCCGGGGCGCCAGAGGTCCCGCTAGGGTGCGGCCTGAGGCTTGGAGGAGCGCGGTGAGTGCCTGAGGGACTGGCGAGGCGCGGGCTGGGCTGTCGACCTCTCGAGCAGCCCAGCGGCCCCCGGCGGGGACGAGCCGCCTCCTGCCTCGCCTCCCCTCCCGGTTCTCGCGGGGAGAGGGATTAAGACTTAGGCCGGAGGGCGCTCCGGCGTCCCGTCCTCTCCGCAGCCCCTGCCCTCCGCGCCTTCCTCTCTCGAGGCGCGGAGACGGGCGGCGGGGCCTCGGGAGCTGCGCTTAGGGACCGACCGAATCGGGGCCGACTGCCTGGGCTGCAGCTGGGAATCGCTCAGCTCTACCTGCCTGCTCGGGGCTTTTTGATAGACTCAGTCACCTGTTTCACTTTTCGTTTTGAAGTTGGCAGTGTGTGTGTGTTTAATGCCGTGGCGACTTTTTATTTCCTTCCAAACACTTCCATTACTGTGCTTTTAAGTTGCTTGCAAGTGATTCTTTGGGGTTGTGATAAGAGGTAGTACTATTCTGTTTTTGTTACCCCTCTTTTTTTTCTTTTTTTTTTTTTTACAAGGACATCGAGGCATTTCATAAACTTTAGTTGTAAGGAAGGAATTTCAAATCTTTTATCTCCACCAAACGTGTGAATCGTTCTCAAGTAGCAGTCCTGAGGAAGAGTGTAGATGTAATTAGCGCTCGACTGTTAACATTTTAAGCAACTTCAGTAAATATTCACATCTTGACTTTGTTAGGAAGCCTAGACCTGCAGTCAGATTATCTCAGAATCTTCTTTGGCATGAAGCATATAGTAAAAATATGTTGCAAGGGGCCGCCGGGTCCTTCGCAGTTTTCTCTGCGTGTGCATCATGTTCCTTTGATGCCCAGCGTTTTTATTTCTTCCAAAATGATAGGCTGGGTGATTTTCTAAGAAAAATGTGTAGCAAATCAGTGAAACAATGCCTCAAGAGGGGTGCTGGTAGTCATTAAAAGAAAAATTAATCTACTGTAAATGTTTAGGTATGTTAGCTGTGGGTGTGGCTTTCCCTATTATTAACTCCCAATTGTTAACCTTTACATTTGCAGTGTTGATCTTTGGGAAAAGATAGTTTCCAGAGACATTGGTAGTAAAGTTGAGGTATCTCTGCATAAAGCGCACACTTCCCTGGGCAGCTCCATATTTTTTCGTTTTTAAACCATCATTAGACTAACAAACAATGATTGGTCTGGTTTTTTTCTTTCTTTTTGTGTTATCTGAAATACTGGCTAGATCATAAATCTTTCAGTATTAAAAATTGAAATTTTCCCTCTTTTAAATTAAACTTAATGCCTGTTGTTGTAATCACTTGAATACATTTTGCTTCCCCCTCTGTCAGTCCCACTCTCTGCTGGGGATTGAACCCAGGATTTTGCTCAACCAAGTGCTCCTGCTCAAATTCCATTTTATAGTATGATAGGTATAATTAGTGAAAAGCATCTCCCAGAAGATGTATGGGTTATGTATTTTTTTAAGGCCTCACCTGGATAACTTCATGTAGACTTAAAGTTTCTTTAAACAGTAGAGATTCCATAGAATGTAAACATAGAATAAACATAGAGATTCCGTTGGCATTTCAGAATCTTTATTTTTTGCGAATTGAAAAGTTGCTGGCATGTGGCACAGTGACCATTCTAACCTTTGAGTTCCTTCATCCATAAAGGGCAGCCCTTTGATGCTGTACAATGCCAGCATAGCTAATTATAATTTCTTAGTATATTCATTTAAAAATCATATGTTTATAGCTACATGCTGACATTGTAAACCAGTGCAGTGCATTCAACTTTTTAGGGAAGACATAGTAGATTGAAGCATGAAAGCAGCTGTAGTTAGAAATTTAGAAAACCATCTTTCCCTTTGTAAAATGATAGGTAATATGCCCTAGCTTCCCAAAGTCACCTAATAGTTTCAAGTTAAAGTAAGAATCCTTAACTTGAAGTTCTGGGTTTTTTCTTTTAATAAAATGTAAGTTTTTCTTTTATGATTTTTTTGAGACAGAATCTAGCTATGTATTCAGAAAGACCTTGAACTTCACAGTGATCCTCCTGTGTCAGCCTCTTGAGTGCTGGGATTATAGGCATGCCTTGAGACCTCCAGCTCTTTTATCTCTGTCTTTTAAGTAAAGCCAATTTTTTAATGTTCCCTTGACATAAATAGGCTTACAATATATTGTGAATGTTATATTTAGTATTCATTTTAGGGACAGAAGTGTGATCATAGATAAAATCTACAAACCATTTTCTGATTTTTTTTATACTTCTTCTTTGAATTTTCTCAGCTACTGAGATTTAAAAATATTTGAGCTAAGAAGTAAACAAAAGAAAAAAATGGAGTAAAGGTGTAATAAGATACCAAGAGGCATTTGTCTGTTACTAAGAGTTCTTCATCCATAAACTAAAGCATCTACTATAGTATTACATAGTAAGTGCTAATGAATAATTTAACTTTTTTTGAAACTGTCACATCAAATTAACCAAACCCAGGTTAAAAGTAGCTTCAAATTGTAAATATTAACCAAAACTCTTTAGTGTAAAGCAAACTTGGAACTTGTATTTAGTTATTATCTTTTCATTTTATCCTCCTTTTAGTTTCCAGATTTGGAAGAAAGTTACTGAAAATACTTTAATATTTTCTTAAGTTCATTAAAGTACAAATGATGAGATCTTTACACATAGCTTCAACTTCAAATTCTATATCAATTACTTTCTGGCATAATATTTAACAAGTTATTAGAGGTATGTAAATTGTATGGATCTAATATACCAAACCAATAATATGACATACATAACTTAATAATGTGATATAGGGCCCTCTTTCTCCTGGACTCTTGATGGCCCACCATTTCTTTTTCTTGTTATCTTGTCAGAGGAGTTAGTAGCTGATTGGGGTTCCTGCTGCGTCTATTACGCTGAGTCTTTTTAAAAAACATCTCTGTGTGTATGCGATATAATGTACATATCATAAAATTCACACTAGCCTGAGTCTTAGGTGGAAAGCTAAAGAATCCCTACAGGGATAATTGAGTTTGGCCTCATGTAACACTTTTCAAAGTGGTAAACTGAAGGAACTTTTTAAAATGGCATGTTGCACATAAATGAAATGCAATAAAGTAAAGTTAAATTTTACACCAAAGCTTAGTATGTGACTACTGTACTTTAAAAGTTCTTTCTTGGGGTGGGGATTTAGCTCAGTGGCGCTGTGCTTACATTGTAAGCGCAAGGTCCCGAGTTCCATCCCCAGTACCAGAAAAAAAGTTTTTTCTTCCTTTTTGTAGATTGTAGAACTATAGTTCTTTGAAATAGCTCAGTGTTTATCTTTTAAAAGTAGAATTTGAGGGCTGGGGATTTAACTCAGTGGTTTCGCTGCCTGCTCAGCAGGCACAAGGACCTGAGTTTGATCCCCGGTACCAAAAACTAAAAGTAGAATTTGATTGGTATAAATTCATCTTACATGAAATTTTGGTGTCAGGTATTTTCATCATAGGAAACAAGGGATTTTGTGTACTATAGGTTCTTTTTTGTTTTATTTAAAAAATTTTTAACCAAGATTTCTTTTTAAAGTTTATGTATACTGTATGAAAACAAGTTACTTGGGGGTTGTGAGCAGATGATACCAGACTGTATGAGTGGTTTTTTACAATTTGGCTTTTGCTTCTGCCCACCCCCCCATATCCCAGCCCTTTTTATTTCTGTTTTTAAGTTTTGAGACAAAATTACCAAGTTGCCCAGGTTGGGCTTGAACTTGTGATACTCCTGCATCACCCTCCCTAAGTGTTGGGTTATAGGCGTGAGCTGCTGAGCCCAGACTGCTTCTGACTTTAACTGCCATGTCAGAATCTTACTATTCTTTTGTGTATGCTACTTTCAAAATGGATTTGCGAAATATGTAAAAAGCCTCTTGATTTGTTTACACTTTCCTACAGTTAGACAGCAAACCATTATTTTGGAGAACAGGACAGGTCTCACAGGCACCTTTTGCTTATTTGATTCATATTATTTGAGAAGTATGTAGCTGTATTATTTGGGGGACCTGAATGGTACTATTTATAATTTAAAACTTGTAGTTTGTTGTGTAAAATACTATGCCGAACTAACTCAGGCTTTTCTATTGGACTTAAAAGCACTTGACCTTTTTTTTTCCTTATAGTTTCTGGTGGAACACTGACAGATCTTAAACTACTTAACATTAAAATACATGCTGTATAAACTATAATGTTTTAATGTTTATTGGCCGCAGAACATTAATGAGTAAAAGATTTAATGTAGTACTTATGTATTGGTCCACTGTACATTTTATTACTGCAATGTTCCCACCACCTAAAACAAAGCTTGTGCAAAACAGATGCTCAGTACATATTTAGTGAATGAATGAATTAATATTTACTTTGGGAATTATTTCTAACTTGATACCTTTGAGCCTTGTTTATTTGATAATCTGTTACCAAATATCTGTAGATTGGATTTATTTGATTTGTGGTTTTTAAAGTAACCCTGAAGTTTTCTGGTTGTATAGTGCTAATTAGAAGAAAAACGGAACAGAACTAAAAACTATTAAAAACAATGCTCCCACTTATATAGCTTTTGTATACGGAAATAATTTTATAGAAATGCAATTTCCTTCATTAAGGAACAAATCCAAAAGAGGTAATGCTTGGCTTTATGGCAAATAAAAAATGTTTCTTGACCAGTTGCCTACAGCTGATGAGCTCCAGTAAGAGCGAAACCAGTTCTCACCTACTGAAAGTTTTGAAGTGTGAATTGGTCCTGTAGTACTGTGTCAGAAACAGCTCTGGGAAAAATAAACACTTGAATTAAGAGCAATTTTGTGACTAATGTTTGAAGACTTTTTCAAAGGTCATGGGCATATTACTGATAGAAGGTATAGAAAATACTTAACTTTTGAGGTTAAATTTAGTCTTTCTTTTTGGTACCGGAGATCGAACTCGGGTCCTTCCGCCCAGAACCACTGAGCTAAATCCCCAGCCCAAATTTAGCCTTTTTTAAATTACAGGGTATTCTAAACTTAATAAAGTAGGATACTCCCCTTTGCCCCCAGAAGAATATTGAGCAGGGTATAAGGTAAATTTTTGTTGTTCCGCACTGTCTTACAGATTATTAAATCTGCTTAGTACCTGTTACCTCTTAATCGCTGTTTGGGTCCCGGGTCATTATGTAAACTCAGTGGGTCCCACCATCATTGAGAACCCCTGCTGAACATTTCCAACAATGAGTATAAATGTAGTCAATTTATTTGTCAGATTTATCTATTTATTATTACCATTATGTTGCTTGAAACTTAAGGACTTTGATTCACTTCTGCAAGAACAGAACTCATTTAAAAGGTGGAAGACTGCCTGTTCAAATATGTCCTAAGAAAGGCTCCATCTGCTTGATGAGTATAAATGCATTATGTTTTAATTTTACATATCATTTTTGTATGTGTGATGAGGGAAAATTTGGAGGAAGATATGGCCTTAGAATCAGTCATGTCATTAAATGTGATTAGTCTCTAGATAGCCAGAAGGGAAAAATATTTTAGATGGAGATAACATCATGGAAATGATGTGTAGATTATTTAGATGAATCTTGAGTAGACTCGTGGGATTAGTTTATTAGAGTGAAGCACTAGGATTTTAGGTATGTGTTAGTAGATAAGATTGGAAAAGTAGTACAACTGTAAATGGCTTGCTGAGTAATCTCAGCTCAGGGGTGTACAAATGAAAAGATTTTACATGTTTTTATTTGCTTTATTTTTTGTGCTGCTGGGGAACACATTCAGGACCTCACACATGCTAGGCAAACACTGTACCATTCTCCAGCTCTATTTTTTTAATGAATCTTTTTTTTTTTTTTGAGTCAGAGTCTCACTGTATAGTTCAAGCTGGCCTCGAACTTACAGTGATCCTACTGTCTCAGTCTCGAGTGCTAGGATTACAGGCATGCTCCACCATACCTGGCTTTAAAAAAAATTTTTTTTAATGAGTCTCTAGTAAGAAGACTGTGTAAGACACTCCCAGCCTGTCCCCTTTCTTCTGAAGTACACTCTCCTATGCTCTGATCTTATAACATTTCTGCTACTTTTGATGACCACAGGATTAGGACAGGTCCCTGTCATTTAAAAAGCAAAAACAAGCAACAACAACAACAACAAAATGTAATCACAAACTTATTCCTCTTCTTAAAGAAAACTGAAGTTCCCAGCTCCTTGGCTTGAAGAGGTGTGATTTGACTCCAAGACTGGTTCAGACCCCTTTCTCTGACAAGCCCTTGAGGAGTTGGGGGAAGACAGCAGCCTGCAGAGGCAGAGCTTTTTTTACCTGAATCTTTTAAAGAGGGGAGAAATAACCCTGGCTTCTCTCTGGTTCATCTAGCTGCTTTTTTTTTTTCCCTTGGTAAGGGAATCGAACTCAGGAACTTGTGCTTCCGAGGCAGGCGAGGTGCCATTGGGCTAAATCCCAGCCCCTCATCTGGCTGCTTTTTATGGTGATCTGTGATGTGTGTAGATGTTGTAGGGGCAGTGTTATAGCTCCTGGGTCTTTCTGCCACTGAAGACCTTCTTCAGAAAGTAGCTTCTCTCTGTTTGGCAGAGCCAGAATCTTCACACTTTAACCCTCTTCTCTGGATTGGATGGCCTGCTTCTTGATCTGATGCTGTCTCACCCCTGGGCTCTCCCAAGTAACCTGTGCTTGGTATTAACCTTGCTCCTTTATTTAGAGTTGTACACAGGAAAACAGGAGATGGAGGGAAATTGACAAATCAACAGTTAAATGTCATACAAGGTGACCAGAGGCCTGGATATGTTCCAAGTAGGGGATGGTAACAATAGAAATGTAGAAGACGTAGAATTGTTAAGAGAATATGAGGACAAATTAAAGGAAGACATCAGATGACTAAGAAAAATGATACCATTGACAGAATAGAAAAGATTAGCTGGGGGTACTTAATTATAGAACTATAATTATGATTTTGGATTGGCTGTTTTGAGTTTGAGATTATGGAGAAATTTCCAGTGGAAATGCCTGTACTCAGAGAAACTTTAATACAGGGACAGACATAGAATAAAGAGGAGATAAATAAGTAGGTATCTGTAACTCAAGGACACAGGACTGAAAATAATTGTGTAGGCATCAGCTGTGAGTTGTAGCTTCTAATTATCTAAGTTGACGAATTCTAGGAGGAGAAAATACTAGGACTGAACTCTGGGTTCATGTGAGAGGCTAATAAACCAATATTTGCTTAGTGTTTTTCTGTTGACAAATCATGACACACAGATAGGAGCCTTCAAGTCATTGATAAAGTTTCTTCTCAGTTGCTATATGCTGGGGAGTTACAATACCTTTATAGTCTTATTCTCCCTTAAAAAGATTCTTTTATCTCCTACCCATTTCTTTTTGACTGCTTTGGGCTCCATTTCTGTTGGAATAGCATTAACTAGTTATGTTTAAGACTGCTTCGTTTTTGGATTGATTTCTAAATTGATTTCATCAGCAACACATTCACAAGTTGTTTCTTAAAGTGCATTACTATAGGTAAGGTAGTGGTCAGTGTCTCTGTTTGAAACCCATTTTACTTTACCATAGATACCATACATCTGAGGCTTTTTATTTACTTACTGTGTATATTTGTATTTTCTAAACCAAGCCTTTAATACCAGTGTGAGCTTTGGCTTGGTTATAAAATACACACATCAAGATAATGATAATTTCTGTTTAGTTTCTTTGAAATAAATGTAATGCAGATAAGTAGAGTACTAAGGTCAGTGGCTTTATCAATCCATGCCCCAAAGCACAGTCTAAATTGACAGACAGGGATGCTTACCAGACAGACTTGTCTTTGTCTAATTTTCTGCATTCCTAGAATAATGTTTCTCAAATACTAACTTTATCACATCATTTCTGTGCTTATAGATTTTAATTTGACAGCTGGGTATGGTGGCCCATGCCTGTAATCCCGGCACCTGAGGCTGAGGCAGGAGGATCACTGCAAGTTCCAGGCCAGCCTGAACTGCATAGTGAGACTCTATCTCAAAAAAAAAGAGCAGAAAAAGATTTTCATTTGAGCAATCTTTCAGAACCTCTGTGCTAGGAACTATAGTATAATCAAGTATACAAGTCTTAAGGTTTATAATTTGTCCTTATTAACAAAATTCGTGTTTGCTTAGTATTCTCTGACCACCACCTTCATCACAAGCTGATATAAACATGCAACTTTCTGTTATGCAAAATTTTACTCTTTTTTTGTTTTCCATTTGTGTATCTCTCATCTGGAATTCTGTCCTACTTGCTGTCCAAACAATTATCTGGCTATTTTTTTCGAGGGGATGGGTACTGGGGATCAAACTTGGGACCTTGTGCTTGCGAGACAGGCGGTGGAACCACTGAGCTAAATCCCCGGCCCTTATCTGGCTACTTTTTAATGTAACTTCATATAGCTTTGATAATTCATCTATCCTGTATATGCTTTGTTGATACCTGACAAAGAGGTTGGCAAGTCAAACATCATTCTGAGATTTTATATTTATACAGGGTAATATTTGAAGTTGACTAATTATAAGGTAGTTGAATTACTAACCTATATAAATGATACCAAAATTATTCTAATCTTATCAAATTAATTTTTAATGGTGCTTTTATTGACCTAGGCAGTGCATATGGGCTCTGTTTGATTTGCACCAAACATTGTTTTATTCCTGATGAGAATGTTTGAAAATCACCATGGTACTTCCTGGATCCTGCCTGTATGAAAAACTAATTCCTATCTGGGATCCTTTGGAGCTAGGCCTATGAGCTATAGGTAGTTATGTCTTGTTATTGTTTAGTTTTCTTTCTCAGTACATTTTTATCATCATCAAAGTACATTGTTTTGTTATCTTGCCTTTCTTTGCTTCCAGTGCGTTTCATTGCTGCCTTCTTTCTCTAATATTTGTCTTACAGGTCTTGCTGTTTTCTTTTCCCTCACAGAGTTAAAGAAATTCTACATATATTTTAGCACTAATACTTTACGTTACAAATATTCTCTATCTAATGTCCTAAAGGGATGATCTGGGGAATGCCAGACTGAAACAGAAATTAATTAGTGAACTTGGCTGAATGAAGAGGAGGAGGAGAGACAGACTTTGCAGTGGCCTTGCTGGTTATATGCAACTTGGCTTGACTGTCTTAGTCTTTTTTCTCAAGGGAAAGCTTTCATTAATGATTTATTACTGATAAAATTTGTGATCTTAGTTATTCTGTATCATGGAGTGTGTGCAAAGATTTATGAAGTTTTGGTTTAAAAACTTTTAAATTTTGATGTTTTAATTTCTTAGATGTAAAACAAAAATCAGGAGTGGATTTGAAGAAATGCAAAGTGAATTGGTACCAGTCAGCATGTCGGAGACCGAGCACATAGCCTCCATTCCTTCTGAGAAACATATTGGAAAAACACCCGAGTTAAAGGAAGACTCCTGTAACTCATTTTCTGGTGATGAAAGCAGCAAATTAGAAAATGAATCCAAACTATTGTCATTAAACTTTGACAAAATCTTATGTCAGCCTAATGAACACTGTCAAATTGAAGCTTCTGAAAACTATGTTCCAGATCATGGTGGAGGTGAGGATTCTTGTGCTAAAATAGATACATGCCCAGAAAATTCTGAACAAATAGCTAACTTTCCTAGTGGAGATTCCGCAAAGCAAGTGTCAAAAACAAGTGAAACTGAACAGACAGTAACACAAATATTGGCAGAATTAAGGTCATCTACATTTACAGAAGCTGCTAATCAAAAGACTTATTCAGAAAGTCCCTATGATACGGACTGCACCAAGAAACTCATTTCAAAAATAAAGACTGTTTCAGCATCAGAAGATTTGTTGGAACAAATAGAATCTGAACTCTTATCTACTGAGTTTGCAGAACACCAAGTACCAAATGGAATGAATAAAGGAGAACATGCATTAGTTCTGTTTGAAAAGTGTGTGCAAGATAAGTATTTGCAACAGGAACATACTATAAAAAAGTAAGTTTATTTCTTTAGGTCATCATTTCATAGGGATTAGAGATTGAATTCTTGTAAGGAAATACCATCTTGTCTACTTTTAATTCTATAGTAGAGCCATGCACATCATTGATAAAAATGTCAACATTTTTTAGTAGTTTAATATTCTAAATATAAAGAGTAAATATAATAAATTATCTAAGTTCATTAAAGAGCTAGAACTTTTTATAATGGTGACCAAAGCTTTTCTTTATAAGAAATTTCTTTAACAATTCTGGGGTTTAAACCAGGGGCCTTGTGCATGCTGGTGAAGGCCTTCCCATCTGAGCTGCACACTCAGCCCTCGGGTTTCATTTCTGTACGAATGTGGCACAGTGGAGGCAAACTTACGGCACATGTGTAATTTTTCTCCTAAGACAAAAGGTGTTAATGTATGAGTTTTTTTTTCCAAACCGAAACTTCAGTGCTCAGGTTTAATTGCAGTGTTGGGACTTCATGATAAGTGGTTTGTGGGTTGCAGTTTGGGCCCTCGTCTCTGAAAGGTTCGCCATCACTGATGTAGAAGTGGAGTAGTATCTCTGTTTCCAAATGCTTTTGTTTGCAGTTTGGTTTGCAAACAAAGGCATTTGGCAGAATTTTGTTTTTGTTTGCAAATTCTACATCAGGTGACAAACCTGACTGTGGCCATCTTTCTCCCACAAACACAAACCTGGCCATCTTTTCCAAAATTGTGGAGCCAATTAAGTTCATTAATTTACCACTGTGTGTCAAAAATAAGAGAAAGTCAGAAGAAAATTAAAAGGAATAAAGTTCATGTTTCCTTAAAATTCTCAGTATAAATTAATTGTTTAAAAATTAAAATTTGAAGACAAATTAGTTGATTATTATCTAGTAAATAAGCACTCAGACTTCTGTCTTTAGATTTCTCAGATTTGTGTACTTCTGTTTTAGTGATGGTCTAATTTCATTCTATATTTTCATTCTAGATTTGTGTAGCTAAGTGATGTATTGGTTTAGGTACTCTTTTATAACAAAAGATCAGCCTTCATTAAATACATACATACTGATTCTTTCTAAAAAATACAGTACTTAGAAAGCTTTTCTAGGGGCCGGGGATTTAGCTCAGTGTTTTTGCCGCCTGCTGTGCAAGCGCAAGGACCAGAGTTCGATCCCTGGTACCCACCCCCCCAAAAGAGCTTTTCTTTTAATTAAGGGGAGTGTGTATATAGAGAAAAGAAAGGAGGAGGTCCACATGCCAGGAGGATGACAGAGGAAAATACACCACAGTCCAGATATTACTTGATATGTAATTGGCTTTTCATGATCTCCCTGCTTCTTCTCTACTCTGCCAGAATATCCTGTTCAATGGATTAGTTTACCCAGTGAACTTTAATCTCTTAATATTCAGGGCTAGTCCCCCCTTTTCTATATTTCTTTATTTTTGATTGTGATAAAATGGACATAAAATAAAATTTACAATTTTATCATTTCAAAATGTATAGTTCAGTAGTGTTAACATATATTCACGTTATACAGCCAATCTCAAGAAATTTTTCAACTTGTAAATCTGAAACTCTACCCATTAAACAGTATCTTCCTAATCACATCCAGACCCAGTTCCTGGTGGCTACCATTCTGCTTTCTGTTTCTGTGAGTGTGGTTACTCTTGGTACTTCATGTGCGTGAAATCATGTGGTACTTATCTTTTAGTCACTGTCTTATTTCACTTGCTGTGACATCCTCAGTTTATCCATGTTATTACATGTATCAGGATTTCCGTACTTTTTTTTCAGCACTGGGGATTAAATCCAAGGCCTTTGCACTGAGCTATATCCCCAGTCCTTTTTATTTTTTATTTTGAGACAGGGACTTGCTAAGTTACCAAGTTGCCCAGACTGGGCTAGAACTCGTAATCCTCCTACCTCAAGCTTCCAAGAGTGTTGGAAGTAAAGGCATATGCCACCACACCTGGCTAGAATTTCTATACTTTTAAAAGTTGAATATTACTTAACCTTCTATGTATCCACTACATTTTGTTTATTCATTCATTAACATTTGAGTTCCTTCTACATTTTGACTGTTGTGAATAATGCTGCTCACGAAAACAGCTGTACAAAAAAACCTTCAAGATTCCAATGCCCTTCTTAATACTCTCCCCAAACTAATACTTCTATTTGTATCCTTACTGTTGTTATTACCATTATGCGAATAAACTATATACTGTACTTTTTTTAGGTGCACCATTAGTGTTTCTACCACTTGTACTTTTTAAAGGTAACTCGCTTATTTCCCTGCTCTCTATACCTACTGTTTTAGATCATCCCCTTGAAATTACTTCTGATGCATCGTCCCATTTTGCTTAGATATGGACTCTTACCACTTTCATTTATCTCTTACAAATTTTAAGATTATAGGGACAGGGATGTAGCTTAGCACTGCCACACCTGCCTGGAAAGCACAAGGTCCTGCGTTCCATTTCCGGTGCCAGGAAAAAAAAATTTAAGATTATACTTTTAATAATCACAGAAAACAGTTAGATGCTGTTGATTATGTGCCTAATACATTGCATATATTAACTCAGGGAATCTTCACAAGAACTCTATGTGGTATGTAATACTGTTGTTTTTTTTTTTTTTGGTACCGGAGATCAAACTCCGGTCCTTGCGCTTGCACAGCAGGCGGCAAAACCACTAAACTAAATCTGTGGCCCTGTAGTGCTATTATTATCCCCATTTTAGAAATGAGGAACCTGAAACAGTGTTGTGTTACTTGTTTTCAGGGTCACATGCAGGTCATACGAGGTTAAAATCTGAACCTTTTTAGTTTGGCTCCAGAAGTTTTATAAATGTGGCTATTGGAAATTAACAAGTTATAAATTGTTAAATTTAACTTTAGGTGTGTAAAAAAATGATTTTTGTTGTTGTTGTTCCAGCCTGACAGACCAGAGGCAGCATGGTAGAGTAGGATAAGCACAGTTCTAAGCAAAATCCTGGAGCTGGAATATTCCCCTTACTCTTTGGAAGCTCTGCTACTTTGGCCAAGCCATCTTCTTTGACTCAAAGATTTTTCATCTCTGTGAGGGGCGGGCACTGTACTTACCGAGTGGGACTTTTATGGGACATTAAGGCATTACAAATGTCACATATTATTATTTTTTTTGTCACATATTAAAGTTAGGTTGATCTTTTGTTAAATACATAATGTTTTTTTTTTGGTGCTGGGGATCAAACTCGGGTCCTTGCACTTGCGCAGCAAGTGGCAAAACCACCAAACTAATTGCAAATAAGATGCTCTGATATAACTCAGGATTTAAAAAAAATTTTTGTCTTCATTTAATTTTTATGAAAAAGATTTGTTTCATTTCCTTTGAAATTTTCACAAATGCATATATTTCCAAATATCTTTGTTTATAGTTCCAATCCTCTGTTTTGTCCCAGCTTTACTAAGGACAAAACTGTACGTATTTTAGGTGCACAGCATGATAATTTAATACATTGTGAAATGATTACCACAATCAAATTAGATAACACATACATCACCTTACATACTTTGTGTGTCTGGTGTGACCCCCTCAAGCTCTCAGTATACAGTATGATGTCACTAAGTGTTACCACTGTGGCGTACATTAGGGCTCCAGGATTTATTCAACTTAGAACTGAAAATTTGTACTCTTTGACCAACATCTCCCCTGGCAGCTACCATTCACTATTTTTCTATTCCTGTATTTTCTAACATACCAACATTGTTGTCTAGTGTCCCAACCAAAGTTTTAAATTAAGAATAGGTATATCAATAATGTGTACTTAACATATAAAAAGTAATTTTGGTCTATGGGTGTAGCTCAGTGCTAAAATGAGCTTGCCTATGCTTGCCTAGCATATGTGAGGCCACCCTGGGTTTGAAACCTAACGTTGCAATAAACAAAACAAAACAACATCAACAAAAATAATTTGAATGCTCTTGTCTTTCTCCTTTTTTCCCCCTCCTTTAACTCTGAATTATAGCCAGGATTCTTATCTCAAGTTTTCTGCAGCAAATTGATTATACACTTAATCATATAAACATCCGAAGTTAAACCAGTGTATCATGAATGGCTTGAATAAACACGAATGCTGCATTTGCCTCTTTCCCAAACATTGCTTGCTTATTTCTTCACCTCATTCCTGTACTCAAGTACCAGTTCCTCACAGAGGCCTATTATGACTACTTTCTGTCATCTTGTTTTCCTTTATGTTTCTTAATAGCATTTAATCACTGCTTAACATACATACGTATATTTACATATTTATTTTAATTTTCTTCCTCAGAATATAAGCTCTAAGAGGGGCAAGGATTGTTTGCTGACATATTATTATCTGCATGAAGAATAGTAAGGCACATAGTAGCTACCCAGTAACCATCTATTGAATGAACGAGTGTTCCTCAATGAAAAGTGAGAAAAGCTTGAGCTTTGCAATTACACCTGACTTCAGAACTCAGATTAAACACTTACTAGCTATATGACCTGGAAAAGTTGTAGGCTTCACTTTTGTTTTATTTCAAATTCATAATACAAATGATGATGAAAATTTCACAAACTTATTTTGAATATTAAATAATAACACTTTTATAAGGCTAAACTTAGCAAACAATAGGTGTGCAAAAAGTGTTAGGTAATAGCTATTGCTATTAATCTAGAATAGCTGTTTATTAGTTATATAGTTCTGAGTATTTTGTGGGCAATTTTTAAGGTTTTGTTTCTATTTTTATAGGGGGACTTAAAATGAAACTTCTGTTTAATTTTTTCTTTTACATTGACTATATTTCTGTAACTAATAGAATGCCATTAAAGTAATTTAATCTAAAGCGGGATTTCTCAACTTTGGCCCTGTTGCCATTTTGGGCCAGATGATTCTAGTCCTGGGGGCTGCTTTGTGAATTAAAAGAAGTCTAGCAGCATTTTTTTTTTTTTCCCGGTCCCACGGATTGAGCTCAGGACTTTGTCCTTTCAAGGCAGGTGCAGCGCCACTGAGCTAAATCCCTGGCCTTAGCATTTTTTATCTCTACTCACTAGGTAGCAGTAGCAACCCTGTTTCTTTTTATTTGAAATTTCTAGGAAAAAATTAATACCTGATTGGCCAGAGAATGTTTTTCAAAATAACTGATGAATGGATCAACAAAACGATTGCTCACGTTGATGACTAAGCCAAGCTACTTTTCTTCAGTTGACAAGATTAGAGGCATCCTAGCATTAAAAGTACAGTCACATAACCATGAGGACATTTTCTGAGAAATGTATTAGGCAATTTTGTCCTTGTATGAAAAGATTTTATTATAAAAATATTTAGAAATGTTAACTTACAGTGGTAGGTATTTATATTTTAATTTTTAAATAGATTTTATTCTACTGATTACTTCTCCAGTTTTAATTATGTTTTATTTATACTACCCTTTTATATTTAGGCTAATTAAAGAAAACAAGAAACATCAGGAGCTCATCTTAGACATATGTTCAGAAAAAGACAATTTAAGAGAAGAACTTAAAAAAAGAACAGAAACAGAGAAGCAGCATATGAGCACAATTAAACAGGTAAAAAAATAAAAAATTTTAAAGACCATACCTTAATTCAGAAAATATATTCCTAAAATTGTGTGTAAGTTGAAATTCTGTAAATTGAAATGTTTTAAATGCACAGGATTGGTTGGTATTTAAAGCATTCTCTTACATAGCCTGACTTTCTTATATGTAAATTCCTACTTTTATGGTTTGTATGATTAGTCTACTAAATACAATAGAATTATGTTCAAAGTAATACTAAAAATGATTTGATTTTACAGTCAGCTAGATTGTTTTTAACCAAACGAGAAGCAATAACTAAAACTGTATATCTAGCATTGGGTTGTTTTTACACTTACATTATAATATAGTTTCATTCTCAGTGTTTTTATAAACTACACTATGAGCACTGGCTCTTATACTTTAGGTATCTGGCTAGCTGACTTGCCAAGGCTTTTTCTTTCTTTTTTATATGAAAATTCTTTACTCAACTATTAAACTGTTTAAAACACCACTCTTTCAAGAGGCCACAAAAATTATAGCATTCAGAAATTTACATGTAACTCTTAAAAGGTAAGATATTTTATGGCCGAGGATTGTTGTTTCCAGAACTGTATTTAATAGGAGTGGTGATAATGGACATCCTTTATCTTGTTCATGATTTTAGAGTGAAAGCTTCAATTTTTTGACTATTTAGTTTATGTTGGCAGTTGATTTGTCACAGATGGCTTTTATCATTTTGAGATAAAGACCCTCTATTCCAACTTTCTGTAGGTTTTTTAAAAATCATGAATGGGTGTTAGACATTCTCAAAAGTGTTTTCTGGATCTATTGAGATGATCGTGTGGTGTATGACATTTATTGATTTGCAAATGTTGAACCATCCATGTATTCCTGGGATGGATCCTACTTGGTCATGGTGCATAATCTTCTTGATGATTTGCTGCATTCTCTTTGCCAGTATCTTATTCAGAATTTTTACATCTATGTTTATTAAGGAGACTAACCTATAGTTCTCTTTTTTTGTTGGATCCTTCTCTGTTTTTGGTATTAGGGTAATGCTTGCTTCCAGGAATTAGTTTGGGAATATTGCTTAGCTTTTAATTTCATTAAAGAGTTCGAGGAATAATGGCATTAGATCTTCTCTAAATTTCTTGTAGAATCCAGCCGTGAATCCATCAGGACCTGGGCTTTGTTGGTATTGTTTTTTTTTTTTTGGTACCTGGGATAGAACTCCGGATCTTGGGCCTGTGGCAGAACCACTGAGCTAAATCCCCAGCCCTTTGTTGGTAGTTTTTAAATTACTTCTTCAATTTCATTGACTGATATTGGGTTATTTAGAATTTTTATATCTTCTTGATTCAGCTTTGATAATTCATATGTATCAAGGAATCTGTCCATTTCTCCATTTTCCATCTACAGGTTCTCAAAGCAGGTATTGATGATCTTGTGGATTTCTCTAGGATCTGTTGTGAATTCACCCTTTTCCTTCCGAATTATATGGATTTGCATCTTTCCTTTTTTGATAAAGTTGGCTAAGGGTTTATATTATTTTCTTAGCCTCAGTTGCACTAATTTCTGCTCTATCTTTATAATTGCCTCTCTTGTATGTTCTTTGGGTTTAACTTGGTCTTCTATTTCTAGAAACTTGAATGACATTAGGTTATTCATTAGAGCTCACTCTGTTTTTCTGATGTGGGAATTCACCACTATACATTTCCCTCACAGGACTGCTTTCATTGTGTCCCATAAGTTCTGTTATGTTGTATTGACAATATTATTTTCCTATCATAGCCAGCTATGATGGAGGATAATCCAATCACCTCCCACCTATCATCATGTGAAATTCTGAGGTGATTTCTAGCTCTAAATCCCATAACAATGCCTGTAATCCCAGCTACTGTGTAATCCCTGCTACTTGGGAGATGGAGGCAGGTGGGTTGTAAATTGGAAGCCAACCTGGGCAATTTGGCAAGACCTTGTCCCCAAACAAAAATTTTAAAAAGGTGTGGGTGTAGCTCAGTGGTAGAAATTGCTTGCCTGCCATGCATGAGGTCATGGGTTCAATCTCTAGCACTGGCAAAAAAAAAAGGGGTGGGGGTGGGTGGGGAGAACATTAGGTCCTTTCTTTTGCTAGCGTTTAGAAAAGTTTATACTTCTGAATCTAAAATTAGTATGGCAGGATTTTCTTTCCTTCTTAATAATTATTTGTCTCTAGATCTGCTCTGTCCAACATGGTAACCATTAGCCACATGTAGCTATTGAGCATATGGAAGGTGGCTAGCCCAAATTGAAAGTTCCTGTAGGTGTAAAACACATCTAATTTAGAAGACTTAGTACAAAAAGTATAAAACAGCTCAATTTTAAATGTTGGTTATATATTGAAATGATGATAATTTGGGTATTTGAGGTTTAATAAATTTTTGTCTATTTCATTTTGCTCTTTAAAAATGTGATCATTAGAAAATCGAAGCTATGCATGTGGTTTGTTTTTCTGTTAGGCAGTGTTACTCTAGGTAATTTTATAAGGAAAATTGATAACACATGTGCCTAAGCTAATGTTGAGGTGTTTAAAAACTTTATTTATTTAGGTTTTTTCAGACAGGGTCTCACTGTGTAGTTCATACTGGCCTCAGACTTGCATCCATCCTCCTGCCTCAGCTTCCTAAGTGCTGGGATCACAGGCGTGCACCACCATACCCAGCTAAATTTTTTTAAAGATACATACCATATAGTTCACCCGTTTCAAGTATATGATTGAGTAGTTTCCAGTTGGAAGTTGAAAAACTTCTCCACAGTTTTAGAGCATTCTATCACCCAAAAGAAACCCTATATCCAGTAGTTGTCAATCCATGTTTTCCATCTATGTAACCCTCACCCCCATGGAAAAGCTGGTCTTTCTCTTGCTATACATTTCCCTGTTCTGGACCCTTCATATAAAGGGGATCATATGATAGCCTTTTGTGTCTAGATTCTTTCACTTAACATAATGTTTTCAAAGTTTCATTCAACTTGTAATGTGTACCAGTACTTTTCTTTGGGTGATTGAGTAATGCTCCATTTTATGTGTATTAGTCACTTTTCTATTGCTAGGACAAAATACTTGACATACAGTTTAAAGGAGAAAAGGTTTATTTTGGCTCATAGTTTCAGGGGATTTGTTCCATGGTCAGCTGGCTTCAAGACAGAAATATTATGGTGGAAGGGCATGGTTGGGGACAGCTACTAGCCTCCTGGCAGCCAGGAAACCAAGTGAGAGAGAAAATGCCAGAAAGGAAAAAGATGGGGCAAGATACGCCCTTCAAAAGCATACCCCCAATGATTTACTTCTTCCAACCAGACCCCATTTTATAATAGCTATGAACTCATCAATGGGTTAATCCATTGATGAAGTTAACGCCCTCACAATCCAGTCACCTCCATGGGCATCTTTTAATCCAATTAAGCCAACGATCAAGTTGTCACAGTAGAGAAGTGCAAATTTTTTTTTATCTCTTCATCAGTTGATGGACATTTGGTTTGTTTTGTTTGACTGTTTAATACCTCTGTGAACATATGCTTTCATTTATCCTTTGATGTATACCTAGGAATGAAAAGAATAAGTTGGGAAGTGTTCCTTTCCTGTAGAGATATTGGAATTTTTAAAAAGTTTGGTAAAATTTACCTGAGTAGCCGTCTAGACTGAATTTTTCATGATGGCTAGTGGTTCTTTTTTTTTTTTTTTTTTCCCCTCATCCTCCTCTTCTTCCTCCATTTATTTATTTTTCAATTCAAACCTTTATAGGTCTATTCAGGGCTTCATGTTTCTTCATGAGACAGTTTTGGTGATTTATGTTTTACTAAGGAATTGTCCATTTCATCTAAATTAAACTGGTCATGGTATTTGTCTTTTTTATTTCTGTAAATTTAGTAATAATGTCTCTCATTTTGATTCTAGTAATTGAGTCTTGTGTCTCAGTATAGGTGAAAGTTTGTCACTTTTATTAATCTTTTCAAAGGATCACCTTTTAATTTTGATTGTTTCTGCACTTTTTATTGTTTCATTAATTTTCACTCTAATCTTTTATTATTTTCTTTCTTCTTCCAGTTCTTTTAGATAGAAGTTTAAATTATTGATTTGACGTCTTTCTTCTTTACAATGTAGTTAGTAATTTCCCTCTAAACATTGCATTTAGTAATTTTGGTATGTTATCCACTATAACATTATGTTTTATAGCATAGTTCAAATCTATTTCCTTGGTAATCATCTGCCTCTGTCCATTTTCAGAAATAGGGTATTGGAGCCTCCTGTTGTTAGTGATTTGCCTATTTTCTCCTTCATTTTTGTTAGGTTTTTTTTTTTTTTGGTGCATTTTGATGCTGTGTTATTAGATATATGTTAGATCTTTTTGATTAATTGATCTTTTTATCATTATAAAATGTCCTTCACTTCTAGAGTGTAATATTTTTATTCCAGTCTCTTTTGTCTGGTATTAGTATAGCCACTTCTACTTTCCTGTGATTGTTGTTTACACACAGTTATCTTTTTCCATTTATATTCAGTCTACTTGTATCTTTGAAACAAAAGTGTAGCCAATTATGGATTGAAACTTCTCTGATCTCTCAGCTAAATAAACCTTTCCTCCCTTAACTTGTGAGTATTAGGTATTTTGTCTCCACAACCGGAGAGAAGTAACTAAGATAATTTCTTTGAATTATTTCTTGGTAGATAGTATAGGGCTTATCATAAATACAATTTGATATATCACAGTCTTTTCAGGTTTATACCAATTCCAGTGCGACATAGAAACAATGTTAACAGTTTTGATTTCTATAATTAGAGTTAATTCATTACATTTGTTTATAATGTATATATTTATTTCAGGTATTAAGTCTGTTTGGTATAGCTATAAAAATAATCTAAAAGAAATTTTCTTTACAGCTAGAAACAAGAATAGAAGAACTTAATAAAGAAGTTAAAGCTTCCAAAGATAAACTAGTAGCTCAGGATGTTGCAGCTAAAAATACAATTCAGCAGTTACACAAAGAGATGGCTCAAAGGATGGAACAGGTATTCATAATTCATTATCATTGTAACTTGACTCTTTCTTATTTATTAAAATAAACTAACTCTGTAAGAAGAGGTCACTTTATTTGTATAAAAATTCACCTTTTAAAATTAAACCAATACATTAAGTACATGATAATTGTTACAAAGTTAACCAAGGAAGTGTATGCAATAAAAAATGAAAGCCCTCCTTCATCTCTGTTTCTGCTTTCTCTGCCTCCAAGCTTTTTACATCCCATTCCTTGTTTCATAGCTAATGATTGATATTTTGGTTATATATCACATCATGTATATGTGTGCAAGTCATACATGCTTATGTATATATCTTTTTTTATTAGTCTATTATGTGTTATAACAAAATTCCTGAGTCCGGGTACTCAAGAAAGAAAAGCTTATTTGCCTTACAGTGCTGGAGACTCAGGAGCAGTTCAAATCAGTAATAGAGGGGCCAACCACTGGTGACTGGAGGAGGCAGATCTTACTTTTCTTAATTCTTGAGCTACTGTCTAGCACCTCCTGTTGGTGGAATCCAACTGAAAGTTTGAAAATAAAGGTGCTTGTTTATATGGCCTGTGATGGTCTTCTTCCTGAGGGCAGGACAGAAAATAGTGAGAGGCAGATATGGAGGAATAAATGAAAATAACCTCCGTATCAGCCAAAGTAAAAGGAATAGGAGCGGGTAAAAGCAAATATTAATCCCATATCGTTTTTCCATAATTTTGAATTTTCCCCTTTATCCTCAAATTTTATGGCACAAGTCCTGGGAATTTTTTTTTTAAATTGATAATAATGTAGTAAAATATTTACTTTCATATATTTTTATTTGAAAAATACTTCTTATTAATGCTAAATCATATTTCTTCAAGGCCAATAAGAAATGTGAAGAGGCACGCCAAGAAAAAGAAGCAATGGTAATGAAGTATGTAAGAGGTGAGAAGGAATCTTTAGACCTTCGAAAGGAAAAAGAAATACTTGAGAGAAAGCTTAGAGATGCAAATAAGGAATTTGAGAAAAACACTAACAAAATTAAGCAACTTTCTCAGGAGAAAGGACGGTTGCAGCAGCTGTATGAAACAAAGGTATAACTTATGCTATTGTACCTTATTTCAAATGTATTCTTTTTGCTTTTACTTAAATCATAACATGGTTAAAACACTCAAATGCAAAGTTATTTTTATTAGTTTATCTACTAAGAACATGAACGGTTCAGGAATTGCAGCATCCCATTACCTGTCTACAGAAATATTTGCTGGAGAAATATTTCTTGATAGGCCTTTTTTAAAATTGGTGCATATGAATAATGAGTTTTTGGTATATTGGTACATGTATATAACATATTTTGACTATTTTTATCCCTGTCCCTCCCTCCCCATTTTTCCCTCTTCTCTCTGGTCCCCTTTGCCATCTCTTTAAAGTCTACCTTCTAATTTCCCATTATCATGATATGTCTTTTTAAAAACTTTTTTTAAAAATCTGTGTATGGGAAAAATTAGTTTATGCTTCAAGTGGAGACTATATTTTGGTACAACATGTATACAGTAGTGTTAAATATGAATAATTTTAGAGCCAAGTAATTTTGTAAAAGTGTAATCTGGCCAGAATCTTAATATAAGACTTACTAACCATAGAATATAATTTTTTTTCTTTCAGATAGACATATCCTCCTCAGATTTTGTCTTAGGGAGTTTTATTACTGAGATAGTTATTCAGAGCTCTTATTGTTAACTTATTTTTTATTGTTAACTTTTAATTCAGAAATACTATTACAAGCTTCAGGAATTCTAGAAAAATCAATTTAGTTTATATTTCACCTTAATGTTAGCTTGTTAAGAATCATAAAAGATAGGTTTGTGCTTATTACACATCTTGTTGTTAATTATCTTCATTATTACTAATAGCATTTACTGCCCTTTTTATTGTTTGAACTTTGAATCAGTTTTATGGCCATACAGCACTTGAATTATAGTGTTACTGCACTGATTACTTTTAGGGAATATAAAAGAAACCGATAAATAGCAGATTGTGTAAGTGAAAAATGTGACTGAATGATACTATTTTAGGAAAGTGAAACAACTAGACTCATCAGAGAAATAGACAAACTAAAGGAAGATATCAACTCTCACATCATTAAAGTAAAGTGGGCACAAAACAAATTAAAAGCTGAAATGGATTTACATAAGGTGAGTACATATAATGCAGTGGAATAATAATTAGAATTAGTTTTAAGAGCAAATGCTGTTAACAGTTAATGGGGCTTGGAGGTTCCTTTAGTGACTCTTGCAGGATAACTTATACCTAAATATTTGGTGATTATGGAAAAGAAATTTTTTACATTATTTAAATTATTTGAAATGTTAAACTTTATCATTCATAGTTTACAACATCCAAACTTGCCTTGTTCTTTAAACATTTTTTTTGGTATGCAAAATTTGGGGGGATGTAATTTTTAAGTTACCATGATTGAAAATAAACTTGAAATTTGTAAGGATAATTAATGATGCTAAGGTTCTTACTATTAAGAGACATAAATTCTTTTTTTTTTTTTTTTTTTTTTGGTACCTGGGAGATCGAACTTGGGTCCTTGCACTTGCTTAGCAGGCAGTGAAACCACTGAGCTAAATCCCTGGCTAGAGACATAAATTCTTATTTATCAATAAGATGACATAATTCTTTTAACTTTTTCTTTTTTTGATGTTGGGGATTGAACCCAAGGGTATCACACAGAACTACATTCCCAACCCTGGGCTCACACTTGAGATTCTCCTGCCATGGCTTCCTAAAGTGCTGTAATTATAGTTGTGCCCACCATGCCTGACAGCTTACCTGTTTTTATATATATAATTCCATTGATACTGTGCTAGCAAATCATTTTAATAAAGGTTAACATAATGAAAAGTAATTTATAATTATAAAAGTGAATAACTGATGCCATAAATTTAAATAGTAACTGGACTAGTATTTGAGGTAATAAAAATTTACAATTGAAAAAATAATTTACAATTGATAAAATGTGAAGTAAAACAACAACTCTGAAATGTGACTTAAACAGAAGAGAATGTTTTGAAAATATATCAATTTCCAAAAATGATCTTGTCTTAGTTACTTTTCTTGTTGCTGAGACAAAGTACCCGACACCGAAAGTTAAAGGAGGAAAGATTTATTTAGCTTACAGTTTGTAGAGGTTTCAGTCTATAGTTGGCTGGTTCCCAGGCAGGGTGGCTTGGCAAAGGAGAAACAGTTCATGGCAGGCAGAAGGTAGCAAAGCAACAAGGATGACCACAGCTCTTTCTGTCCCTTATATCTTACCCAGGCTACTTAGGGCGGTTGGCACTCACAGCCTTAATCCTACTGCCCTTGATCCTAGCATTGTACCATGAATCAATTCCAGGGTCACACACTATAGATCCAGCCACCTCTGAAAAAGCTCCACCTATGACCGCATGAGGCTTTGGGGGGACAGCTAGACACAGCCATAACAAATCGTATGATATTATTTAAAACCATAATGTTGAATTACCACATTAAATAACTCCAAATCGATAGAACCGATAACCTTTGCATATTTATATATTAATTTTATCAGGGAAAACTGTAGAGGAAGTTGTCTATATCCATCTATCTACATATAGACATACATATATATATATATATATATATATATATATAAAATCTCCCTCCCAGGCTGGCCTCTAACTTGAGGCAATCCTCCTGCCTCAGCTTCCCAAGGGCTGGGATTTTAGGCATGCACCACCACACCCAGCTGAGTAGTCCATATTGACAGTGGTCAAAGATAGGATAGAGAACAGTGTATTCCCCGTAAGTCTGAAGTGAACTAACTACACACAGTTGTGTGAGAAAACTACAAGGCAGAGAAAGAACTGCCAGAAAAGAGCAAGGCAACAATCCCTAGAACTCAATGAGGCTGTCACATTTAGTTTTCCTTTACTTTGGGTACAGAATGAAGAATTAAAATTCCAAATCCATGTGGACAGTAATGTTTTTTTTTTGTTTTTTGGTACCGGGGATTGAATTTGGAATGTTGTGCTTGAGAGGCAGGTGGTGGAACCACTGAGCTAAATCTCTGGCCCTCGTAATGATTTTTAACTGCCCGAGTTGCTTTTTAAGATCTGAATACACTTATTCCAGTATCAAAGTCTATATCAGTTTTGTTACCTTCATCTATATTTTGAGATAGGATCCCGAAACCTACTGAAATACTAGCATTGAAGAGTGGAAAAGTTAAGATCAGTGAGCCCTGTGTGTTCAAAGAATGGGTGATAAGACATTTTCTTGGGGCCGGGGATTTAGCTCAGTGGTTCCGCCACCTGCTGCGCAAGCTCAAGGACCCGAGTTCGATCCCCGGCACAAAAGAAAGAGAATGTCTTTTTTTTTTTGGTACCAGGGATCGAACTGGGGACCTTGCACTTGCGCAACAAGCAGCAGAACCACTGAGCTAAACCCCGGCCCTGATAAGACATTTTTAATGATAGCTTTGAGCTCAGATGAAACCAGACACTCTGTAAGAAGATAGAGAGGTAGGTTAAGGCTGATTTCTGTATGGTTACATTTTATGGATTGCTAAAAAGTGAAAATAACAAACAGTATTGACCTGATATGTAGAAACTGGGTATTTACCAATTCCTTTTAAGTAAAGGCATTTATTAACCAGCAAGCATTTAGGTGTGTGCACAGCATTGTATTAGGTAATATGGAGTATATAAACACCATGGAAGACAAAATGAGTTTTGAACAGTACCTGGGAGAGGCCCCTGCTTACCTACTTTATGTGCTTAGTGGATGTGAGAGGGGTCTCTGGTTCCAAGGATACAAGATTTAATCATGATCTATGTAGTCTGAGCTACCCCTTGAGAGGTGGACAAGAGACCTGAGATTCTTAGTAAATTTGTTTTAGGTTCCCTTTCCAGTTTCTTGGTCCTGCCCACCAAGTAGTAGATATGGGTCACTGTATCCATTGTGAACATTAGCTTCTCTTAATGCCATATTACCAAACAGAAGTCTTGATGAGGTAGACTGGACACAACATCAAACAGTAGAAACTGTTCCCTTCTCTTAAAACTTCTTTGGCGATTTAACTAAAATTACTTTTAATACCTAGCTTCTAAAAACAAAAGCCTTTTATGTTGAATGTAGTAAGTAAAGAAGAACTTCCTTCTCTTGATTATGTACCTTGTTATCTTTTCACCTGCCTGGTCTCAGGGTAAGATGATCTTACTGAAGTATAGATATGGCTGGCAGCAGATGTACCGAGGGTTGTTGAGCAACATGGTTTGGAGTGGTAGGGACTTGCTAGATTTTCTCCTTCAGAGAAAGCTAGGGTGTTAGGCCAGCAGACACTGTGATATACCTGTATTGCAGTTCTTTTTTTTTACTTTATTTAAAAAATTAGTACATATTTGTTATACATTATGATCACATTCATTGTAGGGAATTTGTAGCTGTACATAATATATATTAATTATTATTTTTTTCTTTTTTCTGTTCCCCACTCCTCCCTTCAACCCTTCTTCCCCCTCTCCTTTTACAAAAGCCTTGTGCTGGGTGTGGTGGAAGATGCCTGTAAACCTAGCACTTGCTAGGCTGAGGCAGGAGGATCACCACAAATCTGAGGCCAGCCTGGGCTCACAGTGAGTTCAAGGCCAAGCTGAAATACATAGCAAGATGCCATCTCAAGAAAACAAACAAAAAAGGCCTTGTTTCCATTTTTTTCTTCCATTTGTTTTCTCCTTTTTGTCTTCCCATTTGAACATGTTCTTCCTACTTCCCTGTATTGCAGTTGTAATGTGATTCATTTCTTCCAATAGGTCTTCTAGAGCCAGACTCCACTACTCAGTATGCTTTTTCTCCTGAGGTTAATGTGTTAGCAGTAATAGTCTCATTCTTTTTTGTTTGGTACCGGGGAGTGAACTCAGGTCCTTGTGCTTGCAAGGCAGGCGGTAGAACTACTGAGTTAAATCCCTGGCCCAATAGTCATTCTTAAGTGGTTCAGTTCTCATTAGAAACTAGAGTACACTTTAAATTAGCCTTTTCATTTTATCCCACCCACTTAGCTATATTCTGTGTTCTGTTCTGTAATCATTCTGTCCTACTGTAACTATATTCTTGAGGGAGGGGATAAAATGAGGTATAATTCTAGGAGATTTCAAGACTACAGCACAAGGAGAGGAACCTAAACAGAGCCCAACAGTCTCCCTGAATTTAGGAGACAGAGTTCAAAGTATGCAGGGCCTGTAGAGTTTCAGAGAAGAGAAAGCAATGGGGCCAACAGTCCTTAGAGCTCGCACAGGGCTAGGAACTGTTCATGTTTGCACCAGCTGAAAGGACCTCTCAACTCACAAGGCATCAGGTAGCCCTCAGAAGGGTATAACTTTAGTTGTGGGGATTAATTAGCCTTGTAGTAAGTGTCTATAGTGTTCAGAGCTTTAAACATACAAACTTGTTTCAGGTAAATTAACTAGGTCCTAAAACAAAAAATTATAAAAAGTAACTATAAAAACTTCAACACCCAGGACCATTAAATTTATTATGCTTGGCATCTAATGAAAAACTACTAGCATGCAAAGAAGTAGGAAAATGTAGCCCATAGTAAGAAGAAAGGAATCAATAGGCGCAATTCCAGAAATGACACATAATATAGAGTAGAAATGGTCCTCATTTAACAACCTAGTTCCTTTCTTGTGACTAGGTCATTAGATGAATTGGTTGCTAAATGAGGAGTTGTAGATAATATATACATTACAATATTCAGAACAAAGAAATGGTCGAAAGAAACTCCAACTTGATGACTTGGCTTTTATTTGCCTAACTCTGACATGCAGTACTGTAGTGTATAACAACATAAAACCACAGTAATGTACAGAACAATCAGCAAAAATTATAGTTTTGTAAAAACAAGGTGCACTGTATAAAATAAAGTCATTGAGGCTATATAAATAAGATGTACAGAACTGTACAAAAAAAAGAGGATGGGTAAGTCCAAATAGTAGTGAAACAGGTGGGTCGTTAAAATGCGTAAGTAGTATCTATAATAGACAAGGATGTTAAAAACAGCTACTTTAAGCTAGGCATGGCATATGCCTGTAATCCCAGCCCTCAGGAGGCTGAGGCAGAATTACCACAAGTTTGAGGCCAGACTGGACTACGTAATTCAGGATCAGCCTGGACTACACAGCAAGACCCTGTCTCAAAAATCTAAAAGCAAAACAAAAAAACCCCAAACAGCTACTTAACTGCACTCCATAGGTTCAAGGCAATAAAAGCATAAATAAGGAGAGACATGGAAGTTATTTAAAAAAGACCAAATTGATATAATGTTTCAGATAAAAAATACATTGAGTAGAATTAATACTAGATTAGACGCCACAAAAGGCAAGTTTTGTGTACTTGAAAACATAGCATTAGAAAACTGTGTGTTGATAACTTCTAGCCGAATTCCAGATTCATATAAACTGCTTGACGTCTGACATCTTGGATGACTTGTAGGCATTTGAAACTTAACATGTCAGAATTTAAACTACTAATGTGCCACTTCCCCCATTGCATCCCTGGCTCAATAAATTACATTCTGTCCTTTTAGTTGCTAAAAGCTTTCATTTCTTAATCACTGTAGGGAATCCCTCAGCTCATGTCTTTACTTAACTATCACCTTCTTTCTTAATGAAACTTCCCCTAGCTACCCTAGTAACACCTTGACACCTCCCCCCAGATTTTCTCCCGTCCTTGCTTTATTTTTATTCCTTAGCACTTGTTCCTAATATATCTTTTACTTAAATGTTCCGTTTATACCCTGTTACTAGAATATCAGTTTCTTGAGGGCAGAGATCTTGTCACGTTTTGTTACGGTTTTGTTACGTTTTTTGCCTCATATAGTTAAAGGTGTGATTTTTGAAAGATGATTGGTTTATGGGGCCTTATAGCTGACTTGCTGTGAGGAGGTGGGCCTGGTCAGAAGAGCCAGGCCACGTGGGCATGGCCTGGAAGGGTGTATCTCGCTCCCAGGCTCTCCTCTTGTTCTCTCTGCTTCCTGTCTGCCATGCCCCTGTCCCATGTCTTCCTGTCTTGGAGTCAGCTGATGAAGGACTGACACCTCTCCAAACTGTGAGCCAAAATAAACCTCTCCTCCTTTAAATTGTGGGTGTTCGGTGTTGTGTTCCAATGACAAGGAAAGTAACTAAGACAGTTTTCTTATACAGCTATTTCCCTAGAACATAGAACAGTGCCTGTGCATAGTAGGTGCTCCATTAATACTGACTGATCATATGAAACACACAATACCTTAAACCTAACCACACTTTAATGTGACTCTTACTTTTATTTGAGTAGATGAAATAAGTACCTAACATGTTCCAGGCTCAGTTTAGTTATTGGTGATTTAGTAATAGAAAAAATTCTGTTTTTCTTTTCTCTTGAGTTTAGTATTTTAAAAATTAACATTTGAAAAATATCCAAATGACTTTATATTTCAAAAGGGATAGTTTTAATACAAATGAATTTATTATTAAAGACTAGCAACTCAAAGTATATAGCTAAGTATTTAACTCTATGTTAGATTTTGTCTCAGTCACTTTCTCATCACTTAGACACTAAAACTTAAAGGAGCATTTATTTTTGGGTCACAGTTTCAGACCCTTCAGTCCATGTTCAGCAGGCTAAACATAGAAGCAGCATGGCAGAGGGGCATAGTGGAAGAAAGCTGTTTACCTGGTGGTAGCAAGGAAGCAGAAGCAGGGAGGAGCTGGGGAGGGAGATACGCCCTTCCATGTCACGGCCCCAGTGACCTGCCTCTACCCAGCCCCACCTCCTGACAGCAAGTCATCTGTAGCATCCTCAGGATCCATCACCTTCCATAAGCCACACCTATGAGCACATGAGTCTCCTGAGAGGCATCTCGATATAAACCATAATCGATTTATTTTTTAAATGACATATAAGCAACATGTGAGTCATAGTTGCAATTTAAATGGTTCAAGAAATGGAAGGAAAGGCATTCCAAGTTAAAAAGCAAGAATAAAGGGAAATGATTATTCAGTGATTGGAGTGACTAAGCAGAGCAGAAGGTTTATATTAGGTATTTCTCCATTAATTCACCAAATTAATCATGGAGCTAGTTGCTGTCCAAAAGATACATACTCAGCTAGGGAAGCATATAAGCTATCGTAGAGTATATCGGTTTGTTAGAATCCAGGGCTTCCTTGGATTTTATCTATGGAAAGGCAGAGTGGCAGCATCCACCACTTTCTGAAGGGAAGCTACTAGGGATAATATCTGAACTCATTTGAAATCTGTATGATAGCCAAATCCATGACACCGGATGGGCTGTCTGCAGGAAAAGAGCTTGAGAGTAAGGGTTATATCTTTGAAAATCCTCAGAGAGTAGGAACCCAGTAAAGGAAGAAAGGAGAATATTGTCTTGCTGGAATTAGAGGGAAAATATGTAGAGTCCCAGGTGGTCAGAACTGGAGCAGGTAAGAATAAAGAGAAAAATGTAATGGGATTTGATGATAGTAATCCCTGAAAACCTTAAAAATTGCTATTTTAGGAGACTGGTTGGAAATAGAAACCATATTGTAGCATCAATCAATAAAAAATCAGTTTTGAATAAATACCACAGCTGTGAGCCAAATACTATCTTTTATGATTATACAAAAAACTGTTTAACACTTTGCTCTTCTTTTTTATTAGGTGAGTACTTTTTTAATTTGCTGAAAACTGTCAAGTTTAACTTTATTTAATGGCTATCAGTTAACTACAGACCATTTTAACTTCTCAGAAATACAAAATACTATTGCTAGAGTAGTATTCAACCCCTCAGTGCAGTGCCCGGTCAAGAATTTTTCCTACTCTGTGGTCACCACACCATTTGTCATTCACTGTGGCCAACTTTGGTTCTTTTTGTCACTGCAGGAAACCAAAGATAAACTTAAAGAAACAACAACAAAGTTAACACAAGCAAAGGAAGAAGCAGATCAGATTCGACAAAACTGTCAGGATATGATAAAAACATATCAGGTATGCTTGGATTTTCAGATAGACTGGTGGGAAATTATACTATCAGTACTCTGGTTTCATTCAGTGTCTGTATCTGCAATATTTTAAGTATGTAGTAGATTTGATAAAACAGTTAAATAAAATGGAAGTTATCTCCTTTGTTAAAGTATCTATGGCTCAAATAAAATTTCTAGAAAATATCAGAAGAATGAGTGCAAGGAAATGTGTAACTTCAAAAAAAAATTACTGTTATATATCATAAGTATGCTATTTTGTTTATGCAAAATTGATAAATTTTTCAAAGCATTCTTCAGTTTTAAATATGTAAGCTATATGTATTTCACAGTACTTAATTGCAAAGCTTTTGCACTTTTCATAGTATAAAAATTATCTTTTTTTTTGGTATCGGGGACCTTGCGCTTGCGAGGCAGGTGGTGGAACCACTGAGCTAAATCCCTGGCCCAAAAATTGTCATATTTTTAAAAATTTTCTTTTCATTAGGAATCAGAAGAAATTAAATCAAATGAACTTGATGCAAAGCTTAGAGTCACAAAAGGAGAACTTGAAAAACAAATGCAAGAAAAATCTGACCAGCTAGAGGTGAGTACTTTTGCTCTTATGTACTCTAGGTTATGTATAAAATACAGAAAGATAGATTGAGTGGGTATTGGCATTTGCTTTTAAGGTACTTTGGAAGGAGCATTTTAAAGATAGTTTAGTGCATTATGATTTGTGGTTTCTTTTAAAGATGCATCATGCGAAAATAAAGGAACTAGAAGATCTTAAGAGGACATTTAAAGAAGGTATGGATGAGCTACGGACACTGAGAACAAAGGTAATCAAAACTTTTAATTGTAATTTTGAATTTATTCTGATTTTTAAAGTGGTAGGGAAAGGATATTTATCTAGGAATTTAAAAGAACTCAGAGGATCTACAATAGTGATTCTACAGTAGTGATTCCCTAGTAACATAATTGACTTTTGTTGAGATGAAAGTGCCTTCCTTGTTAGTCCCTTTGAAGCATTCGCCAAACATTACTATTTCATAGCACATTTGTTGCATCTGTAACTTATCTTTGGGCCTTTGATCTAAAGACAGTCTTTTCAGCAAATCAATTGGAAAGGTAGTTGGACCTTAGAACTATAGCTATCAGAAAATAATAGGAAGACTTTCTGTTTCTCCTGCATGTACTTAATAATCCTAGATGGATGCAGTTTTAATTTTTAATAGTTAAATATCCAGTGTTTATAGTCTTTATTGTCAGAGTAATGTCCCTTCTAATATGAATATGAGTATGATATATTATTACTATATATCATTTATTTATTTGCAACAGGCTTTCAAGTAACCACTTTGAAATTGAGATCACCTAGTAATTTTCAGTGTTTTTTTATATATCTTCCTCTGTTCTCTGTGTCAGATATTTGAGGTATGTAGGGAAGAGATATCCTTTTTCTAGATGAGAAAATGGAAATTCTGTAAAAATAAGGTGTATCTTTGACTTACAAATTCAATTCATTTATGAGGGCTGTTGTAACTCAAATTGGTCAATTGAAGGCTCAGGCTCCTCTACACACCCTAAAAGTCTCTCTCCTGTATACAGGCAGATCTCAGTGCCTTAGAGAGACATTGGCCCAGGATTTTTCAGTTAACCCCACACAGGAAAGGATGTTCCTTCCCAGAACTCTTTAAGGGTTAAATCTGTATCTGAGACCATCTGGAAGCACAAGTGGTCACCATTTGGTTAATAAATAATTTGGTCGTAAGTTAAAACTAAAATTCCAATCATAACCCAAGTTGTTCATTGTCAGGCTGGTTGTAACTTGAGGGTCCACTGTAAAGTGCTAAACTCCCATGCCTGAATAATAAGAAACCTGAAACTGAAATCTAGGACTGATAACTTGCCCATTATATTTTCTACACATGAAATAATACTGCTTTAGAATTAAGCCTAGATTATCAATATGTAGGCACTATTTAAAATAGTTTATAAGAAACAAGAAGATATTATTCATAGTTTAACTTGATTATGATCATTTGAAAGGCAAAATGTCTAGAAGATGAACGATTAAGGACAGAAGATGAATTATCGAAATATAAGGAAATAATTAATCGCCAAAAAGCCGAAATTCAGAATTTATTGGACAAAGTGAAAATCACAGATCAAATACAGGAGCAGCTTCAAAGGTATAAAATGAGCAACCCGTTTGTATTAGCAAACAGTTTTTTAATTCTATCTCAAGATTCTATTTTTAAAATATAATTATTGCATTAAGAACAATGTTTAGAGCTTTATAGCTAAAAGTTTTAAAATTTATATCTTCACCGGAACTTTTTTGGATAATCTCTACCCTCCTTCATGGCTTCTAAAAATCAAAGTTTATGTTCCCTAATCATTGGAGTAGTGATTTATAAGACAGATTAATTTAATTTTTAAAATCCACACTTTAGCTTTCAAATTTCACTCAGTGCTTACTTTTTCTTCTACATGGTAAATCTAGAGCTGTATCTAGATCTAGATCTTTGCATGTTTATAGCTTGCCATGTTAGGAGCTGATGTTATTCTTTGGCTTCTCATAAAACCATTGAACAAACTCTACTCAAGCTATTGCCTGGCAGAGCCTAGATTCAAGTTGAATTCAAATGTCTTCTTTTCTGCACCTTACTTATATCCAAGCTGCTGAGTAGTGCTACAATATCCTCAGCATTATCCAGATTGTATAAATTTGTGGTCACCATATTCAGCCAGGAATATATTAATGCATATCTAATCTTACCATGTGTCTTTGGTCTGAGCCTTCTACCCCATCTTCTGAGCTATTCCTTCAAAGCCTTACTGCTTTCCTCCACAAATTGAGGTTTCCCTTTACCTGTATATTTGGTCCTAACAGTTGATTAATTCTTTACAGAAAGCATAGGCTCTGACACGTGACAGTTCTCTCAACTTCTTGTTTTCAGTCTTTTGAATTGCTGACACCTGCAGCGGTTCATGAAAGAAATGTTCCTTCTCCTCTCTGAAGTGAATTATTCTACTTCTGTGAATCCCTTGGTCTTCTGCTTTCTCTGGGTCCTTCTTGATTCTTTCTTCTTTACTTTTTTTCTTACATCTCTCCACTGATTTTTCTTTTCTTTCTACGTTTAAATGTGATTATATGTTTATTACCAGTTATTTTTCTCCTTTCCTTCATAATTGGACTTCTTTATAGTATCATCTATACTCATTCATTTCTTCACTTCCCGTGTTCTGTTTTTCTCCATTTCATTCTAGCTTCTACCTAAACATTATCCGTTGAAAACAGATACTTTTTTATATAGCAGACATGGCTCAGACCCAGCCTTCCTTGAATTTTCACTAATTTTTAAAAAGAGAAATGAGAAGGATTTATTAGCAGTAGCTATAGGATGCCCTCCAAGAGTGGAGTTCTGGTGCTCAGAGAAATGAGGCACGATACAGTTGAGAACTGGTGGTCTTTATATGTTCTGAGAGGTGCGAATCTGTGGAATTTGATAATCAAGTCTTAGTCTTGTCCAGTGAGTAGGAGAGGGTGGCCTACTTATAGTGAGATAATACAGGAAGCCCCAAAAAGGTGGTCCATTCATGGTTGAAAGAGGACCATTTGCAAATAAAAAGGGAATGGGCAAACCCCTTTTTAGGGGAAAGGGGTTTACCCAGGTTTGCTATGTTTTGGGAGAAGAAAAGGAAAGAAAAAATAATGGGCCTGTGTCCTGAAGCTGCAGTTTGTTTTTTAAAGTATAAATTTTAAAATCAATTTCCTTGTCACCTTTCTATCTAGTTTTATTTCTTCTATCCTACCTCATTTTCCCCCTCTAAGACCTGGGTTCTGTATATTTTTAAGGGGGTGCAGAAGGCCTGAGAGTCGGTCTTCATGTAACTGCTTCAGGCTGAGGAAGGGTGTTGGCCCTGCCTAGCCCTGACTAATCTAGAGACATATAATAATCGGTTTTCTCCTTTGAAAAACCATCATTTTTTGGTAGCCTCACAAAGGGGGCAATGACATATGAGACATTAGCTCACAAAAATAATGAATCATGAAACCAAAAAGAATTCTAGTGCACAGTATCATAGCCAGAAAAATGAGAACTTTCTCCCACCAGGTTGCTCCAGGGAACCAGCATGCCAGCCGGTCATTAAAGCTTCTGGCAGAGTCTGACGTTGCACTGATTTGTGAATGTTGATCATGTATTGGAGAAGACACATTTGCAGAGTTGTCAGGAATGTACACACAACATACTGTTTTGATAATGCCACACATTCCACCTTGTGCTGCTGCTAGACTATCTAGGGCCATTTGGTTTTGTAGAATGGCCTTTTTTTCATCATTTTTACTTCTGGATTTAATAATGAAATATCCCCTTTGTGTATAGTTGGTAAGAGATTCAGTGTGCCCTATTACATTCTCAAGTCCTATTCCAGGGCCACTATAAAAATAGTGCCCAGATAGTCATACTAGTGGAAAACTGATCTGGTCTGTCAGTGCCTCAGGACTGGGTGTTAGCTGGTTGATCTGTGGCTTTAACCTGGTTCCCTTGAACCCATGGTTACCCTAATGTCTGACTTCCTATCCACCATGGAGGCAACCAAGGCTGTAGGTTTGTCCTGCAGGACCACCAGGCACCATTTGGTGCTGGCCGTCTTACCCCAGCCCTTGCCTGTTGCTCAGGAGCAAACAAGTCAGCATCTTTTAGCCAGGTAGTGTGATTACAGTCTAGGGTTGGCATCCACTCCATATTTTGAATGGCATTGCTCCATGTACCAAAAGTATGGCTTTTTGTTCCCAACAAAGAAATACTAGTTGGCTGAAATGTCCCCTTTTTATATTTAGTCAAGCTTTTGATTTAATATTATAATTACTCTTTATAATTTTGGTTATACTTTCCTTTTGAGTATTAAAGACCAAGTCAAAGTGAGACCTGTGCTAATAAGAATTAACCTTACTCTCTCTGTATATATCAATGTCAGTTCAGGTTTCTCAGGCATTATTTTTGAGGCCATGGCCAGAGCCTCTTAGTTCTTTTAGTTTTTCCTCTGTCAGTTGTGTCATCTGCCAGGATGAGTCACTGTTTTTGCTAGACCACGCGACTTCCCTTGGACACATGGGAACATTTCCCTCTTTAGTAACCCTCCTCTTAGCTCAATGCACACTAGTTGACTCCTGTCATCTGGGGTCCATCAGTCTCCCTGCTCTAGAGGTTGGATGATTTACAAGAGTTGTAGGATCCTGTAGAGAGGTTCCCTCATTTTCTGGGTCCTTGTTGATCTTGGAGGGCCAGGGCTAAAATATTGGCTATCTTCTTAGCCCAGTTGCCTTTCTAACTTTGGTCTCCAAGCCTTAGATGTTGAATACCCAGAAGGTCAATTACACCAGTATTAAAGTGGGAGTGATAAGTTTAGATATTATAATCTCATCTGGATATTGCCTACTTTGAAATATAAAGTATAGCCAGAAAACTGCTAGTTTTTTAACCACTCGTAGTTGTCTTAGATGTCAAATTCTTGTAGCATGTTAACAGACAACAGTTGCAATGTCTTACTAGGAAAATTTAAAATCAAGAGCAAACATAGCATCTGAGCATAACAGTTAAGCTGTCATTATCATACTAGAAACTTTAGGTCTTTGGTTTTTTGAGATAGGCGCTCGCTATGTAGTTCAGGCTGGCCTTGAACTTACCGTGTAGTCCAGGCTTTAGACTTGCAGCGATCTCCTTGCCTCAGCCTCCCTAGCTCTTGGAGCACAGGTGTGCACCACCATGCCCAGATGAATTTTCAGTGTTTTTTTTAAACACCACTGAACTTATCTCTCTTGATTTGTTCTGTTCCTTTGGCTTTGTTTTCATCAGGCTTTCCTGGTGTCCTCTCCACTTTTCTGGCCACTCTTTCTCATTGATGTACTTCTCTGTCAGCCTTTTTTTATTTGAATTTTATCATATTCCTGAGTGATGCCAGTTATTTTCCTAATATGCTATAGGTCTTTTGAGTTATTGTCTTCATCCTTTTAGCTTAGCTTTTAAGCACAGAAATAACCAAAACACTTCAAACTTTAGAATGTTCAAAACTGATTCCTTTCTCCTGCCTACAAATACACTTTTCCTCTTGTGTTCCTATGGTCAGTGTAACATCCATATGTTATACTCCAACCCAGGAACTGGGGGTCATCTTTGGTTCTTCCCTCCTTCCTCTCACATGCTAACCGGCCACGGAGTGTTAGTGAAACCAACTCTAATACTGTCTATATCCATTCACTTTTTACATCCCCACTGCCACTACCATAGTCCAAGCCACTATCAGCTCTTACCTGGAAAACTGCCACAGTTCCTACACTGGCTTTTCTGCTTGCTCTATCTCTAAGCCATTTTCTACACTATCATTGGCATAATCTTTTTAAAAAATGACATTTTCTCAAAACCTTTGAGTGATATCCTGTTACCTCAAAGATTACCTAGTGAATGTCTTAGCGTGGCTTTAAAGATTAACCAGTCTCTTGCTTTTTTATTCCTCCCCTTCTTAACTCTTCTGTTTTGGTTAACAGATGTTTGTGGATTTTGGCAAGCCTTGGATTAAGTGCTTTGTATCTAGTACAGTCCTTATTATCAATACCGAATGTCTGTTAATACCAACAAAACTTTCTACTCTTATTCTCTTCCTAGCTTTAGCACATACTGTTCCTTCTACCCAGAACATATTTTGTTCTCTCACTAACTCCTGCTTTTCCTTTAGGTCATGGATCACCAACTTATGGCCCATGGGCCTAATCTAGCCCACCACTTCTTTTTATGAGTTTTTTAGAACATAGCCATACTCGTTCTTCTATTGTCTATGTCTGCTTTCATACTGCAGTAACAAAGTGGAACTTTTGTTACAAAATCCGTGTGGTCCAGAAATCTAACTTACTTACTCTCTGGCTTTTTATAGGAAAAGTTTATGCCATCTACCTTGAAGCATTAATTTGAGCATCATTTATACAAGTTTAGGTGACCTACACTGTTTTCATCAAAAATGTTTTGTCATACTTATAATTTCCCTACTTGATTAAAATCTTTGCAAGCAGGAGCCATGTTTATTGGCCTTGCTTACTTATATTCCTGGGTCTTAGTTCTAACCATATGGTAGACATTCATAAATACTTGGATAAATAAATAAAAGTACCTTTAGAAAACATTTTACTCAATGAAAAATCTAAAATCATTAATGTCATTTAGTAGTTTAATTTTTCTTAGCTATAAACTTTGTTTTTTAGAGGTAAACAAGAAATTGAAAATTTGAAGGAAGAAGTGGAAAGTCTTAATTCTTTGATTAATGACCTGCAAAAAGACATCGAAGGGAGTAGGAGAAGAGAATCTGAGCTACTACTGTTCACAGAAAAGCTCACTAGTAAGAATGCACAGCTTCAGTCTGAATCCAATTCTTTGCAGTCTCAACTTGATAACCTTTCTTGTAGTGAAAGTCAGTTACAAAGCCAATGTGAGCAAATGAAACAAACAAACATTAATTTGGTGAGTATATATGTCCATTTAACTCTTAAAACAACAGAGCAAGAAGCATAGATTAAATTTCCCCAGCACCACAGAAGTGTAGTTATAGTTAATTTAAGCTTCTTTCTGTTGGCACTTTCTGGTAATTTTAAATGCTCTAAAAATGTTAGTTTTTCCTTTTAACTGATAAAATTAACTAAAATTTCTCCCTAAAATGAAAAAGAAGAATATTTCACTTTTAAAAATAAGAACACCATAGTTTCTGTTGTTCTTAACTGGAATCACTATATTTTTTAAAAAGTACTAATTTAAATTTCTGGATTTTTAAATATTTTCATAGTTCCAAATTATGAGTGTCTTCAAGTTACTCATAAAAATAATTCATCATTAACCCTCCAAAAGTTCAAAGCCTTGTACTGCATGTTGTTTTGCACATGTAGAATGGACCCATTAATGTGACCCCCTGCCTTGCTATATGATGATTTTGGGGAACTCAGTAAAACAAAACCTGACGCAGAGTAATAGATGAATCTCTGCTGTTCAGGATTTTTTATTTTTAAAGTTTTAAATTGGGAGCAATAATCAAGACAAACATTAAAGTTGGTGTTTTTTATCTTACTTAATATTCAGGAAAGTAGATTGCTAAAAGAGGAAGAACTACGAAAAGAGGAAGTCCAGACTCTGCAAACTGAACTCACTTGTAGACAAACAGAAGTTAAAGCATTGAGTGTCCAGGTAGAAGAATTGAAAGATGAACTAGTAACTCAAAGGCGTAAGCAAGCCTCTAATATTAAGGATCTTACCAAACAACTTCAGCAAGGTATAAAATTCTTCTACTTAGACCTTGTATGTTTGTTTCTTTTAATCATTAAAAATTTTGTTGAGAGGGCCGGGGATTTAGCTCAGTGGTTCTGCCGCTTGGCTCGAAAGCACAAGGACCCAAGTTCAGTCCCCGGTACCAAAACAAACAAACAAACAAACAAACAAATTTTGTTGAGAAAAATACATTTTATTTTGTATTCTACCAAATTGATTACCGCCTTCTGTTCTTTTAATGTATTAATTTTCATAGACCAAATTGCTAACCTTGCAATTCCATAAATTGCTGTCTTCTGTGCTGAGGCATTTTTATGCAATTTATGTGTTTCTTTATAAACTTTAAACATGTGTCATTCTATTTTATGTATATGAGAAAACATAAGAAAAACAGAAATTTAGAGTCAGACATGGTGGCACACACCTGTGATCCCAGGACTTTTAGAGGCTGAGACAGGAAGATAACAAGTTTGAGCCAGTCAGGCAACGTGGTGACCTAGCGAGAACCTGTCTCAAAATAAAAAATGAGAAAAGGGTGGATCTGTAGCTCAGTGCAGATGCCCTGGGTTCGATTCCCAGTACTACTCCTCTCCCTCTCCAAAAAGAAAACAAAAATTTAATTTTAAAAGATTTGTCTTTAAGCATAAGTATAAATATCCATTCCAGTATTTTCTCCCTACACATGCCTGGGAAGTGATTTGTGCAGTGTTTGGGGTACCTGGACCCCGCTTTGCATACCTCTAACATGGAGATTATTGAGACCTAACCCTTCACCTAGTTCTCAGGAAACAGACCCAGAAAGGTTGCAGGTTACCTGAGCACAACAGTTAACAAATAAGATTGGAACCCAGGTTTCTTTCATTCAAAACTCATGAGTATCTGTGCTGTGTGCTTCAGATACAAAGATGGAAAAGACATAAATTCCAGCTTTCCATTCTCTACTATTCTCTACTGCTTTGTGTTAAAATATGGTGAAATATAGTGATGTAAAATACTTAGCATTATTGAATATGAATATATTCAGCTATTTGCTGTAAGAATTCAGGTTGTTTTATATGTGAGTATAGTTGAAGGGAAATTTCTGGTACTAGGAGGATCTTCTAAATCTTTCAGAATTCTAAAATTTAAGATCAGTGTAACTTAGTGATGTTAGGGTCAGTTATCATGATGTAATGTCTGTGTTTTGTATTTGACCTATACATTTCTAAAGGTTACTTTATACCTATAGCCTTCTATCTCAGGTATGTGTTCAGGAACTTTCTCTTGTTTTCTATGCGATTTTGCCCACATCATTTTAGCAACTAAAACTCAGAGATGATAGGGCAAATGGTCATGGTAATTGTTGTAAGTAATCCATTTCTTTTTCCTATAGCACGAAGAAAATTAGATCAGGTTGAGAATGGAAGCTATGATAAAGAAGTTAGCAGCATGGGAAGTCGTTCTAGTTCATCAGGTAAAAACTAATGGCTTTAGTTGTTATTTAGTGATTATAAAAATAAGTTGCACTGTTGGTTTTAAAAAGTATTGATATACTTTGCTTCATTTTGAAGTATAAAAAGAGTTGTATGTAATTATAAAAAATGTTTCTGATTAAAATGTTTAAGTTCTAATGATTATCCAGGATTTCTAGTTTGTCATGGTCTTCTACATATTTCACCACCTCCTTTTTTATTTTCTCTCTCTTATTCTATGCATCAACTTCTTTTAATATCTAAAAATTCAGATTTGTATCCATCCAGAGAGTTTTGGTGCAGTATGGACCCTCTTTTTCTTTTATATTTTAACACCTAAGGAGTAATGAAATGGTCGTCATTATATAGTAGCCGATTTTTTTATATATAGTCATCCTCAGTATCTTCAGGGGATTGGTTCTAGCACCCTGCCTCCTATGGATACCAGAATACTCATATGCTCAAATCTTTGATGTAAAATGTTGTAGTATTTGCACATAGCCTATACACATCCTTCCATATACTTTAAATCATCTCTAGGTTATTTATAATATCTGTTGCAATGTAAATGCTGTATAATAATTGTTACACTGTATTGTTTAAGGAATAAGGAAAAAGCCTGTGGGTGTTAAGTATAGGCACAGTTTTTTTGTTTTGTTTTTTCCTGACCTATGGTTGGTTGAATCCATATGTGGGATACTCATGGTTATGGAGGGACCAACTGAGTAGACACATGCTATTAAGTCACTACACGATACTGTCTCCTAGGAGTTGTACATTAGGAGGCAAAACCAACTATTACAGTAGTGGAAAAAATGTGACACAAAGCACAGATTGAAATAACTGCTATGCCTGATCCCAGTCGGTCATTTATTAATTGTATGATATTGACTAAGGTGTATTATTTGTCTCTATAAAATGAGGGTTTAGTACACTTGATCTTAGCCAAAAGGCCAAGAAGCTGTTATAATGAAGTTTTTAAGCAAAGCTTTGTTGGGAAAAGAGAATCTCCCTGATGTTGGTAGAAAAGACTTGACACTCACATAAGGCCTACTGTATGCACAAGTCTAAGTGCTTTAATGCATTAACTTATCCAAGTGAGTATAACAGTCATATGAAATTAATATTACTATTCCCATTTCAAGATGAAATGACCAAGACATTGAGAGGTAAATGTCCAAAGTCACACACCTTAGTAAGTAGAGTAGTAAGATTTGAACCTATGCAGGCTAGCTCCAGAACTTGACCCACTATTTTTTATCCTCCTTTTTTTCCTCTTTTACATTTATTCCTTCCTTCTTTCCATAATTTTTTCTGTCTTCATAATACAGGCATACCTTGGTACTCATCAGCTTCAAAACATGCTGAACCCAGGACTTGTCCCATTTTGATAAGAAAAAATGTTGGCACTTGCTTCAGCCTCAGAGTAGCTCTCGAACAGTGCAGAATCCCCACATATTCCACTGAGTAGTTTCTTATACTTTAAGTGCTAGCTATGGGCTGTAAAGACGTTGTGACACCATTAAAGCTAAAAGACTTACATTAGTAAAAGGCTAACTTCAGCCCAGTAAAATGTGGAAGTTCGTCACGAGTTATTTCTAAT
Organism: Heterocephalus glaber; assembly: GCF_053883595.1. NCBI lineage: Eukaryota > Metazoa > Chordata > Mammalia > Rodentia > Bathyergidae > Heterocephalus > Heterocephalus glaber. The sequence goes on from NW_028258320.1 coordinate 70,083,586, forward strand.
TACAGTATCTCTTATGGGAAGAATTCTTTTGGCACTCATCAGTTTTGGCACAGATCATGAGTTCCGGAAGAATTGGTACCATAGTATGACTTGTCCTTTAAATTTGATCTCACTTTACATTTGTTATTCTGACTTGTTTCTCTATTGCCACATCTCATCTCATACATTATTTATTCCAGTATCATTTTCAAATGCTCACTGTAACTGAGCTGGACATAGAACACACCATGGGTCAGTAATGGTCCGAGTTCTTGTTTCTGAACGTACTGATGATAAAGTACAAAAGGGTCTCTCTGTTATGTCTCTCAGGTATAGGACGAGAGATGACTCTAGATTACATATAACATCTAAACGGGTTTCTCCCCTCTTCCCCTCCCTCTGTCTTTCTTTCTTTGTTCAGGTTCCCTTAATGCTCGAAGCAGTGCAGAAGATCGATCTCCAGAAAATACTGGTTCATCGGTGGCTGTGGATAGCTTTCCAGAAGTGGACAAGGCCATGTTGATTGAGAGGATAGTTAGGTTGCAGAAAGCACATGCCCGGAAAAATGAAAAGATAGAATTTATGGAGGACCACATCAAACAGTTGGTGGAAGAAATTAGGAAGAAAACAAAGTATGTATTATTATGGTAGTGTAATCTGTGTTCAAAATACTATTTTTCACATTGTAAGGTTAATATTTTCAAAATTAATCACACCAAGATCCTACCTTTCAAACAGTAATTTTTTTTTTTTTTTTTGTACGTGGGATCTTGTCACGCTGGCCAGGTTGGCCTCAACCTCCTCCTGCCTTAGCCTCCCAATTAGCCGGGACTATCAACATGTGGTACCTTGCCTGGTATCATCATTTTTATAGTCATTCAGCTTCCAACCTTATATGATCACTTATTATATTCTAAGTTTTGAGAATACAGAGATGAAAGAAAACACAGGTCTCTCCTTTATTGTGATACAGAGTTCAGTACACGTTAATTTCTTTTACACAATAAAATAATTTTGGATTTTAAAATGATAGTGCTTTACTTAGTTTTTTATTTGTATAACTCTGAGTCTGAAAGATATATGGGATTGTGACTTTTCTTCTTGGGCAGGACAAAATAGGGTAGTTAATTGGGCACCAGTACAAGACCCTGTGCTGTGGCTTATAACATTATCTCATTGATTCCTTGCAACCACTCAGTAAGAAAGTGAATTCCAAAAAAAAAAAAAGAAAGAAAGTGAATTCTCTGATTTTGCTTCTAGGTCACTGGGGCTTAGTTCACATCACTAAGTGAGCCAGGGTTGCCATTTATCCCATGAGACACCTAGAGCTGGAGATCCAAACCCAGCTCTGACTTCCGAGTGTATACTATGGCAAGATTCCTCTCACAAATACCATATTCATTTAAATAAGAATTTATAGTTTTTTTGTTTTTGTTTTTGTTTTTTTGGGTACCGGGGATCAAACTCGGGTCCTTGCACTTGCGCAGCAGGTGGCAAAACCACTGAGCTAAATCCCCGGCCCAGAATTGATAGTTTTATATTACAGGTCTTTTCCTAAGCTTCTTTAATTTCTATTTAAAATAAGTTTAAACTTACAGAAACGTTTGTCTGTGACTTTTTAAAGAAAAGTAAGTAGCTGAGTGTGATGACTCATGCCTATAATCCCAGCACTCAGGAGGCTGAGGCAGGAGGATCTCAGGTTCAAGCCCAGCCTGAGCTAGACAGTGAGTTCAAGGCCAGCCTAGACTTATAGTGAGACCTCGCCTCAAAAAACAGAGATAGATGGTAAGTAGGGAGGGAGGGAGGGAGATAGGTAGATGTGATTAATAATAGGAAAATAGGAAGTATTAACAGAAATCAAGAGAAATACAAAGAGAAAGAAATAGAAAAGCAGTGTTTATGTATCTTTCATCTAAATACTGTGATAGGACAAGTGGGATAGTTTAAGCAACATTTGTATAAGAAAAATTATTTTCTAATATAGCTAGCTTATTAGCCTGATAGGTATTTTATGGATATGATTCTTGCAAATTCCAGTATTTTTAATTCTACAGATACACAATTGATAAGTGTCAATTTGTTTTGCAGAATAATTCAGAGTTACATTTTACGAGAAGAATCAGGCACTCTTTCTTCAGAGGCATCCGATTTTAACAAAGTTCATTTAAGTAGGCGAGGTGGCATTATGGCATCTTTATATACATCCCATCCTGCTGATAGTGGATTAACACTGGAGCTGTCTTTGGAAATCAACCGAAAATTACAGGCTGTTTTGGAGGATACGTTACTAAAAAATATTACATTGAAGGTATTTGTATTTTTCATTCACTTACCAGTAGATAAACATGGTAAAACGGGACCTCTTTTGTAGTCTCATCTAGCACTTAGGCTGATTCTGTTACGCAAGACAGCTGTCCTACTCAGATACAAAATCTTAATGTTTTTCTCTTTTGAAAAGTACAATATTTAAAATTAAATCAGTTTAGTTATTATATGGATACCAAGATAAATTGTTTACTTTGGATGGGTGGCCTTTAGCGTACATTATAATTAATTATAGTTAATTGCTGAAACATAATTTTCCAAGATTGTAGCATTTCAGTATATTTTGTTGCTTTTATTTTTTGCAGCTGTTATCTGATCCAACTATTTTTTGCTGTGTATGGACCTTGATAGTAATGGATTTTAAAAATAATTTTTAAATCTACCAGGTATTTATTGTATGCACAAAAAGTTTTCATAGTTGCAGTAAAAAGATTAAATATGACTTTGAGATGAACAGGCCTACTTTACCAAAAACATCTGTCTAGTTTATCTCAGCATTTACAACAAATCATCACTCTTTCAGTTTCAGAATTCAGAAATAGTTACAACTGAATCTTTTTATTGCACTTAGTTCTCTTTTCTCTTTTTTCCCTAATTATTAAAGGAAAATCTACAAACACTTGGAACAGAAATAGAACGCCTTATTAAACACCAGCATGAACTAGAACAAAGGACAAAAAAGACCTAATACAGTGAGGCAAGAGCCACTTGGAGCAGGTGCCACTAACCAGTGTTGTTGGAAACGTCCCTGCTTTATGTGTCATCTAGTCAAATACTTGTTTTGCTTCATCTGTATAAAGGAGTTTCCTTTTACAAATGGATGCATTGCTGTGTATACTGTAAGAGTGTAGGCTTTGATGAAATGTTTTTATATGGTTGCAGTACAACAGCCTGTCATTGAATCTAAACAACTTAATGTGCTCATAGTCACATGAAGTGCTGAACATTGCTATAAGGACTTTGAAAAATCCCTTCTCCATATTTCTTCTGTTTAAAATATATAATGTCAGAAATGATTCATCTTCTTAAAGATATGCATGAAAAGACATATTAGTCATTCAGTAATTCACTGTTTCTGTAACATCAAGAAAACCACAGAAACATTAAGAATTTGTATATTTTGACCTGGCCATGGGGCACATGCCTGGAGTCTCAGTTACACAAGAGGCTGAGGGATGATGATCATTTGAGCCCTGGAGTTCAGAGCCAGACTGGGTAACACAGCAAAACCTTATCTCAAAACAAACAAAAAATTTTAAAACTCCACCTTTTTTATGTTTTAACACTCCAGTGTAACGTATAGCTGTGCTTGAGGGATACATTCAAGTACTTAAATCTTTCAGTTTTAATTTTAATGAAAACTGAACTTAATAGGAAAGGCAGCTGTTGGTAACTAGCAATGATTACATATTATATGTCTTTTGTCAGTTTTCCTTCTCTGGTACATGTTTTCAGATTTGGATAGTTTGAGTTAATCATTGAATTCTAAAAATCTTTAGTTTCTTAAAGCGCTATTTTCAATAACACACTCAGAAAATTGCTATGGACTTCAGTTCTGTTTTTAAAATGTGAAGTAGATCCAATCATTAGAACAGGGAGATGAATACTACTTTGAAATGGAAATACTTTAGCTCTACTGACACTTATGAAGATAAAAATAATAGTGCTTAAGATATTTATGAAGAACCAGTTTCCCAAGAGAAACCAGCATATTAATCATTTCATTTGAGCATCATTCTTCACTACTGACAGTTAATTACATATTACAGTGAAGTGACCATGAAGTTCCCCCAAATGTGCTGTTTTAGTGTATTTATTTTAATATATGTCTAGAATCATGGGAATTTTAGAGCTAAATTTTTGCATGTTCTTTGATTTTTTACAGTATTTAAGATGTACACTTAAATCTTGCCATAGTATCAATATTTGCTATTGAATTTTTCTCACCTATCATAATTTCTTTCACATTGCATTGTATTCAGATCATTTGTATATTAGGGTACCTTGGCTCATATGCAGATGTTGCAGCAAGCCTCATTTCCGTTTTAGATCCCCACCACCACCGACACACACACACACACACACACACACACACACACACACACACACACACACACACATTAAGAGACGTGAGCTTTGGATGAAGCCTTAAGGAATTGTATAGGCTCTTAAGTTGGGCTCATGATGGAAATGTCCTTATAATGTGTTTTAACATTTTTTTAAAAATCAGCGTAACATTGTTTAAAAAGATAATTTACTAAAGATTGGATAAGTCTGTGTAGTGTCTTTTTCTGTGTACTGAGTTACATGTTGTCATCCCAAAACAAACCTTTTTACTTCAGAGTGAAAATACACATTCAAAGATGTTTTATTTTTAAAATAGATGTAAAAACTATTAGTCTTTTTTAATGTGTCTTGCTTTATTAATAATTTATCAAAATAAATAAGAGAAGTGCAATAAAATCTGAATCATTTTCCCATTTGTTTCTAGACATACTGTTGAAACTCCAGAAGTCTACTAGAGTAGGAAACATACTAAACCTTTTTAGTTTCTCATGTGATACAGATTTATACATTACAATTTTTTTCTCCAAGGCACAAAATATATATAATAGAGACCAAACAGTGATCAGATCCATCATGTCCTTTGCCTGTGCACTTCTAAAAATATATACATTTATTACAGACAAAAGAACACTCCAGTATTAATATATTTGCCATGAACTATTTGGAGAAGTTTAATGATAAAACAGTTTTAGAAGTTATTAAAAGCCATATTTTGACTATTACATTTTTTTCTTCATAAATTTAAGAAACTATAGAAAAGTTTTGAAGGAAATGCTTTCTTTTTGCTCTTCAGTATCTACTGCATCCTTTTGTATATGGGTCAGGACTGAGCAAAATGATGTACAAAAGCTCCTGATGTAAGGATTTAGAGGGCCTTCAGTGTTACTATATTGAATATATGGAGAGAAAATGGGATGACAGGGATAAACTTGAGACCTGTGGAGAAATTTGTTCAATATGTTCATTATTAATTGCATACATTAAAGGCCATTTTGGCTAGTTAGTAATATTTCAGTGTCTTTGAGCAGGAAATGTTGTGTGTATATGTATATGTATACACTTCATAGGTTTTAATTTGAAAGTGATAGTTGCTGTGACTCCCTTTTCCCCATACCGCTTCAAACTTTAGTCTGTTAAAACAGTTTTAAGGATTTAAAATGGTGGGATTAGGCAGGAGAATGAATTTGAACTTGGATAGTATTTTTGTTTTCATATTGTACCTTTGTAACCATTTAAAGTGATTTCAGGTTGTGATCATGTTATTTATTCACTTAATAAACACTTTGAAAACCTCCACTGTCAGGCACCAGACAGGGTACTGGGATTGCGTTGATGAGCAGACTGCACAGAGCACCTCTCGTCCTCGTGAAGCTTATAGTCTAGGGACGGTAGTTAGGAGGCCCAATGAGCAGGACTTTGGGCTTCGTAGCTCCTGCCAACCCCCTTTAGACTGGGCTGAGAAGAGCATTAATCTCCCTGGGCAGGTAACAGCCTGGAAATCTCACTCTGCCATGAAGCTTCAGAAACTGAATCCTGGCTGAGGCATACTGGGAGAAAGTTGCTGTTTTCATAGTGGTTCTGCGCATTTCCTAACTTTTGTCATAGTTTGTTTATTCTTAAAAACATCCAAAGATCATAAAAAGATTTTTACCATTTTAGTAAATTATTGATTCTCACAAAGAAATTTGTGTTGTCATGTATGTTTCCAAACTTTGTTTTGCAGTATATTAATTTTTTTCTAAATATTTTTACATATACATTTAGACCAAGTTTTACCATTGGAAGGAAGAAAATGACAAATTATTAATGTTGTAAATGTAACGTATGCTACCCTGCTGGAAATATTTTTATAAATCATGTTGTCATTCATGCCTTATGAATGTTGACTCCAGTAGCCTATTTTTCAGTAACTTTTCTTTTTTAACAAAAGAATTCTTTTTTGACACTAAGATTATTAATTTTTAACTAACATCAGTTGGTGGCACTAGAAACCTGAACATTTACAAGGCTGAACAAGAGAAATAATTGAAAAAGTATCCAAACATGGATTTTTAGGAAAATAAATGAAAAATAAAATTGCGTATTAAAAATGTATTATTCTTCTGGAATGAAATTCTTTTTTAAAATCCATATGGCTGTCCATCTTGACTGTGATGACAAAACTGGTTTATCTTCCAGAGTACATATGTGTGCATTGTATAAATAATCTTTTAATTTGATTACACTGTTCATTTTGTAAATATGATTCTGTATAAAATGAAGCTTTTCAAGAGGATTCTGTGTATATATTATTAAATAGATAATGCCTGTTTACCAACTTGTATTTTAATGGCATCTGTGATTATTTCTTTACATGCACTACTTACCCAAAAGACCTCTTCTCCAGACTGTTGGTGAGATTGATTCAAATTGCTTGAATATTCTTTTTTAAACCAGACTGGGAGTTTTTGTTTTCCATATTTACCTTCATCCTACCAATATTGAAATCATGATTAGAAGTTAATGAACAGTAGTAAGCAGATTAAGTTGAATGCCATGTTATATTTAAAACTTGTTTAAATTACTAATAGCAAAACTTGGCATTTATGAAACACCCCATCCCTGTAGGCATGTGAAAGCTTTTTACTGAACTTCATAGCCCAATGATGTATTCAAGTTTTCCACAGAATTATGGAACTTGCCAAGTTGTCTAGCTTTAATAATAAAGAACTAATTATATGCTAAAATGGCATTAATTTCATCGAATTAATATATGCAAAATATGTTTCACACCACAGTTATTTTTCTTTTCTCTAACAGTCCTGGGACAATTAAATTATACCACATTCCTTATGAATTCATTCTTAGAAAGATTCCCCTAAAATCAGGATTTGTAGAATATAGTTAAAATTGTAAGAGTGTAGAGCAAGCTTTCCTGACATCCTCAATAGCCTGCTTTCAAGAGTCTGTGGGTTTGTTTGCAAGAGAAATTAATATATAGGGAAAGAGGGTTAATTAGGGGGAAGAGATACTGGCTGAGTCTTGATTTAGGTCCATGTAGTAGAAGAATATGACCTGAACTTTCCATCCTTGTCAGTGGGTCCCGTTCAGATCACTAACATAACTGGAAGTTAGATTGTAAAACTGCTCCCATAAATATATCCAAGTCTTGTTTTTCATAATAAAGTCACCTTCAATGGATGAATGCAAATGAGTATCTGGTCTTTTGGGCTCAGCAACTGAAGACAGTCCCTCTGTGGCTGACCAGTGGTCATTTTGAGTTTCACTGATTCTGAGAACATAATGCCTAGAAGTAATGTTTCTGCTCCTATAGATGCAAGTTCCATTTAAGAAACTCTTCCTATGGTTTAACACCTGTAGGTGGAGAAGAGCATACATTTAAGAAATACTCTATTTCTGAGGAATTTCCAGGCTTTTGATTGTCCAAAGGCCACACTTGTGCCAGACTGCCCTGGTTGTGCTCCAACAAGGGATAGGATGCTATATTCAAGGGAGGACTCTACTCTCTTAATGCAGTGCAAAAACAGTTCAATTGAAAGTTTAGGATCCACCAAAAGAAAACTCAGCTTATTGATATTCAACTTCTAGATACAGTAACTAGAAAATTATTAAATATTAGACTGACTTTCCACATCCACTTCACTGTGTAGTTGGTTTTTGTTTTTTGGTACCAGGGATCGAACTCGGGCCCTTGCACTTGGGAGGCAGGTGGCAGAACCACTGAGCTAAATCCCTGACCCTTCACTGTGTAGTTGTTTGTCCTTAGTAACTAATAGAAAAGGCTCAAGGGCAGGAAGTAGGTTCTATGTATATTCCTCCCACTTTGTCCCAAGAAATAAAGACCTTTTAAACCTGCCACGTGACTTCATGTTTCTCATATCCCTCGTATGAACTTCCCCCGAGGCCAGCGGCCTTGTGGGCTGTGCTCTAGGCCTGGAGCTGTGTTGCTGGCCACCTCCATGGGTGAACCATGCTCTGTCTCGTCAGCTCCACTGCAGCCTCTAGAGATCTCATCTCCTCCCTGGAAACCAGGCCCCAGCATCCATGCCAAAAAGGAGCTGCTGCCTTAGGTTCTCACCGAGGTGGTTCCTGTGTTGCGTTGTGTGTTCATTCGGGCGAGGGTGAGGGGACTGTAGGAAGGGCTTGCGGGTGCAGCAGGCTGGAAGGGGTCTGTTCCTGGTATCTCTGATTGGAATTCAGAACTGGTAAAAACCGTATTTCATACGATGAGTTCTTTCTTAAGAACTAGTTGCATTTTGTGAGTAAAAAAGGCTTTGTGTGCTTCCCTGAAAACATTGCCTTTTTTCTTTTACATGGTTAAATGCTTTCTAAGCGCCACGGCACCAGCTTTCAAACAAAAAAGTGGAAGCAAGGGTTTCGGGTCCCTTTCAAGAAGCTGGGTGATCCGGTTCACAGAAGTGTTCTGAAGTTTAAGTGGTAAATGCAGCAGGAACTTGTGTCACTGCAAAACATAAATGTCGCTGGTGGTTTTTAAAAAGCATAAGCTTCTCACAGTTCTAACACATTTCCCATTTCAGCAACAACTTGAAACAGTGTGAGAGAAAATATCTTCCTTTTGGCCCACTTCGCCCTACCCCTCAGCAGACATACACACGCAAAGCAACAACCAGAACACTTAACTGTCCAGAGCAGGTTCAAGTCTGAGTATCCGGGTTTTCTCATTCACCAATTCCTTCATATCTTGTTTTGATGAGCTTTAATTTACTAAGTCAGTTAAGTGAGGACCAACTGGAAAGGAATAAAAGCAATATTCCTTGCACATTTGTCAATTTCCAGCTTATTTTTTCTTAGTACATGTGTGCTGTGCATAATGATTACATTTATTGTGGGGAGTTGGTACATGTACATAACACGTCTTAATTCTTTTTTTATTGCCCTCCCTCTGCTCCCTCCCCACTCCCTCCAACTCTTTCCCATTTGCAAAAGCTCTGTTTTCATTATTTTTCCCCTTTAATTCTTATTTTCATCTCCCTTCCCTCCACCCTCCACCTCTTGTTCCCCCATCCATTTGAAAAGATTTTCCCTACTTCCTACTTATCTATCCTCTATTTTGCTCTCTTTATATGTAGATAGATAGATAGATAGATTTATCTGTATGTAGTCTTTTGTATAAGAGAAATGTGCTACTTAAGCTTATGTGTCTGACTTAATGTTATATTCTCAAGTTGCATCGTTACCTACAGATGCCTCAAGTTTATCTTTGTGGCAAAGTAGTACTCCTTTGTATATAAATTCTGCTTTTCCATCTATTCATCTGTCACATTGCAGTTCAGATGGTAAAACTGCTCCATCTCACATGCTGTGGACTATGTCATGTAAAGTAGGGCTGGTGGCCTTTAGTAGAGCTGCTATAAAATATTTTATAAAGAATATTCTACAGTGACTCATTATGTCACTTGGTACCTTTTTATGATTGGAAGTCAAACTAGAGATCCAACAGCCTAATGCTTATGTATATACGTTCTTTGTAAAGGAGGGGGTTATGGAAAGATACGCCTCAGCATCAATCCTAGCACTGGTTCCTATGAATGTGTTGGGTTGGATGGGGTAGGAGGGACAGAGGATTTTATAGAGGGCTTAAACTGCTATTCTGATTTTTTAAAGAATACATTTGTATATTATGTAATTTAAAGTTGACTTTTGTGAAAGTTAGAAGAAAAGCCCATCCATCTTAAGAAACCGTTGTTGATTGTGCTGAGATTTTTTTGTTTTTTAGATTACCTGCTTTCAGTTGCTCAATAACAGGTAATTACATAGCATAGCCTAGAGTACTGAAATCTCTGGGGTGAGGGGAATTGTCTGAGGTAAGGGCCCGGTTCAAACACAGGTGAGGGCCCCGGGGGCCATGGTTCTCCCTTCCTGATAAACCCATCCCACAATGAAGGTAAAAGACACCCTCTGTGATTCTAGGTACTTATTCTCTGCCTATGAAAAGTAGCTACATATGTGGACATGGTTTGTCCTTAAAGGTGCTATTATGTGTTTTATAAGTATACTCAGTGTTACATTTGCAAAGAAAGCAAGCTAGCATTTAGGAGCTATTCTGGTAAAAAATTAAATACAGCAGACTGTATTGCTTTTGTATTTTAAGAATGTTTGTTTTCCACATGAGATGATAACACAATTACATTAAAAAGACGAGCATAGAGACAGGGAACTCCTAATCAGCTGCTTTGAGTGAGGCTCAGACCACCCTATGAGATAAGCCGAGGCTGAAAGTCATTTTCCCATCGTCTTTCTGCTAAGGGAAATGTTGAGCTGGAATTTGAACTCAGTTGGGACTTTCACTGCCTCCCCCAAGGTCAGAAATTCTGATAACAAATGGGTTAAAGTCATATTTAGATTCATTTTCTTTGCATTAATACGATTCTTAAGAAAGACTATCAGTTAAAAAAAGATGTGCACAAATGAGTGTGTGATTTGGTAAACTCTTACTGGAAGCTTAGACCCTTTTCTTTCTCCTGGTTGTCTTTCGATTTAGCTCTTCTCAGTGCAGTGAGGAAGAAGAGATGTGAAATCAGTTGTGTTGCCAGTTAAACGCTAAGGTTTGTTGGGGTCACAGTTAACTGACCTCGTCATAGTTCTCTTGACAGTCTGGGCAGTGAATAGATGTCATCCTTGTGCTTCCGGTTAACAGATTCCTTTTCCTGCTCTGTCTTCATGTAAGGCAACCAGAGAACACAAAGGCTGTGAAGTGCTCTGGACCTTGGCTGGGAGACCTTGCCTTGCCACTGTCGTGACACCTTAGACAAGTCACTTAATTTTTTTGGAGCTTCAGTTTTCTCATAGGTAAAATTAGAACGATAAAGCTTACCTTATGGAGCAGTTCTGTGAGCCACATAGGATAATGCATGGGAAAGACCTTTGAAAACTGCAAAGCTCTGTGACTTGGAATCTTATTAAGCTAAATCTTGAAAACTAAAGGAATATTACTTGGGTATAATGATCCATGCCTGTAATCCCAGCACTAAGGAGGCTGAGGCAGGATGATCATGAGTTCACAGCCAGCCTCGGCTACATCGTAAGTCAAGGATCCTGTCTCAAAAAACTGAGTGAATGAATGGATAGATAAATGGAATTTTTTAAAAAATACAACATTTGGGCCAGAGGGCATCACTGAACGGTAGAGCACTTGCCTAGCATGTGCAAGGTCCTGGATTTGATCTCCAGTACAAGACAGACAGACAAAGGAAGGAAGGAATTTAAAAACAGTACAGTACTAGCCAGGCATCGTGGTGACTGCCTGTAATCCCAGCACTCTGGGAGGCTGAGGCAGGAGGAGGATAAGTTTGAGTCTAGCCTTGCCATCTGGTGACCCTTGCCTCAAAAAAGGGCTGTGATGTAGCTCAATACAAAGGGCCTGGCTTCAAACCCCAGTACCTAAAAAAATTTTTAAAAAGCTGAAAGGTACACATATATACACTGCAAAAATCATTGCTTCAATGGCATAACCTTTATAGCAAAGTGATAAATACTGTGTGTATATATCCATGTGAATATGGAAAGAAAAAACTTTCAATAGGTGCAGACTCAACAGTGGTTTCCCCTGACAAGTGGTAGACTTTCATACTTTATATTTTTTGTTTTAAAAACTACTTTAATGAGTATATTTGTTATTTTCATTCTACTTAAGTTTTAAAATTTTATTCCATTAACAGTCATATGTTTAGCACTATAGGAATACATAGTAAAAGAAAAAGGGAGAATACAGAAAGCATATTATGTGCATATTAGAGTTACTGTCTGAAAAGATCCCATTCCATTTCCTGGTTCCCTTGGAAGAGCCTGAGTTTGGAAAGTAGAAGGTGCTGCAGGTTGCTTCAAAGGGAGGGATACTCCTTTAAGCAGCATCCCTTGAGAAGATCTCGGATCCAGCTCTGTCTTCAGTCCTTTGACCTTCCACAACCATGGGTGTCAGCAGAAGTGGTGGCTGGAGCTTTTTTTCCCCTTCCAGTACTTGGCATTGAACCAGAACCTTCACACTGAGCTACATTCCTGGCTCTTTCTTTTTTATTTTATATTTTGAGACAGTCTAAGTTGCTAGGTTACCCAGGCTAGTTTCAGACTTGCAGTCTTTCCGCCTCAGCTGGGATTGTAGGAGTGTACCACCAGGTCCAACTGGAGCTCTTAACAATTGCGTGAGATTCTCATAGAGTTCTGTCCTCGCTGCCTGGTTCTGCTGTATACCTACTGTAAGTGACTTACCCCTTCTCAGGAATGGGGAAGAAAAAGGAGAAAAAGCACTACGGATATTGGGAGTTTCACTAGTCCAATAAAAAGGAGGTGTTGGCTTGAGGTGCACCCTACCACCTCCCTTGCTGGGGCAGTCTGGGGGTTGTCATTTCTGCAGCCATGCTTGGTTAGCACACAAATAGTGGTGTGCCTGTAAAGATAAGAACAGAGAAGTAGCTGCATCTCCACACCTGTTACCCTGCCTTTTAGTTAGTCAGCACTTACTCTCTTTAATAAAGCTTTATTGTCAATATTTTCTGTTCTGTTTTGCTTTCAAAGCAATATAGATAATGCAAACATTGCTTCTACCTCAAATAATTCATATTTTGATATTTAAACTTGTTGCTGCCCTTAAGACAGCCATAATGCTAAGCAAGATACATGTGTAAAATAATCTTTCCATCTTTTTCTAGATTTTCTGCCTATTTGAGGGTTATATAATTTGATTATATTTTCACTGTGGTTTATGACTTAATGCTTCTTTTAGTGATTGCCCTAGAGTTTACAAGACATCTTTAAGATGTGAAATGCTTCATATATTGTGAATGAGAAGGAGCAGGAGCCATGCTAGTCTTCTGTGACAGACTCAGATATACTCTAGATTTTCTTCTGCCTGCTTTTATGTTGGATAAAAGAAGCAAAGACCAACAGACCTCTTGACCAATCTCAGAGATGAACGAACCTTTAAGAGGAAACAACTAGTTCTAGAATAACCAGACTCTCAGGTTCAATTGATTAGTAAAATTTTAAAAACAAAATTTTGAACTTGCTGCTTTTCATTTTGCTCATTAAAGATAAATCCAACTGGATATGGTGGCAGACCCCTGTAATCTGAGCTGCTTGAGAGGCTGAGGCAAGAGGATTGCAAGTTCGAGGTCAGCCTGGGCAGTTAAATGAAACTATCTCAAAATGAAAAAAATTAAAAAGAGCTGGGGGTACTACTCAACTCTCCCTGAGATTAATTCCCAGTAGAAACACACACACATACACACACACACACTCACACACACACTCACACAGAGGTTTATGTTTAAAAATTTAAACCAAGTGTGGTGGTGCACGCCTGTAATTGCAGTACTCATGTTAGCGGGCTGAATCTGAGAGGTCCCCAAGGCTGAAATAAGGAACCTATCCCAACCCTTTAAAATAAGTTTGCAGGTTCACTGACTTCCATTGTGGAAAAATAATTTGCAGGATGCAGAAGTGAAAAAGACACAGAAGGGTTTACTAGAGATACAAGATGCACTCGAGGGGAGTGTGGGTGCTCAGAGAAACGAGACACATTATGAGCTGGAGTGGGTACATTTGAGGGGGTGTCTTCAAGATGGGTGACCTAGGATGAGTATTCTCACTGTCAAATTACAGTGTAAGCCATCAACATGTGGTTGAAGTAGAGCTCTGCTGCCCACCAATATTCCTGCTTCCTGAGGATGGAGCAAGTGCAGTTTACAGGTGAAAAGAACAGGTTAAAAGCCCTGATTTACAGGCTTATTGCAAAGGGACCTTTAGGAACTTTTTTGGAATGAATTTCTTAGAAGGAAAAAAAAGACTTGAATAATTTTTGCATCCTGAAGCTACAGTTCATCTTGCAAGTGGAACTTTCAATTTTCTTGTCTCCTTTCTACCTAGTTTTATTTCTTCTACCTCACTCAGGAGGCTGAGGCGGGAGAATCACCACAAATTGGAGGCCAACCTGGACTACATAGTAGGTTCAAGGCTAGGGCTGAACTACTTAGTGAGACCTTGTTTCAAAAAACCAAAAAGTATTTTTAAAGGTAATTTGTTCTATTATTTTAAAAATTCATATAGCATCATTACATACAAGCAACTATGGGAGGTGATACAAAACATGGAACATGGGAAGAGAACAGTGTTCTAAGCACTGATTGGGGGGGTTAAGCTTTGGGTTGCAAGAGACCACATTTTAGAAGGGCATTTACAGAGAGGTAGAAATTACACATCAAGGAAAATGAGAGCTGAAACTCAAATGCAAGAAATCTCCATGCCTTTTGCTCAGGGCAGTGTGAATGTATACAGGGAATAACTAGTAGTTCTGTTTGACTGGGACTTCATTTAGATCGTGTTCTTGGCACAAGATGGTGTCTCCTTTGCCATTGCCAACCTTTGTCATGTTCAGCAAGAAATAGTAAGGGGCCTTCAGAAGTTAATTAATAGTCAAGTTGTGAACAGCTTTGAATGTCACACACGATACAGTGTGCTAGGTTTTCCAGAAAAGCCACTTCAATAGAAGACCACAGATGAGGGTCACATCCACACTGGTATATTGACAATTTGGCTATTACAGACAGCTAAGGTAGATAGAAATTCATGTACAGTCAGAGAGGCCTCAAGGAAGTCAGCACAAAACAATAAAAATATAAGAATTGTGGCTGGAGGCACATCTGAAGAAGGCTAGGCCTACACGGTTCCATAAGGGATAAACCACAGCTTGAGACTGTATTATACTTAGCACCACCTGGTCCAGTAAGTTCAGATAGTCATCAAATGCCCAGGTGGATGAACAGAGCATCTGGACCCATCTCTTCACAGAAATGCCTTTGCTCTTTCCATGTACCCTGCTATGTGACTTGTTTTCCTATCAGATCAATATTAGCTAAGCAGCTATATTTGTACTCCTATAGGTTGATTATAGTTTGACCCATGTTGTACTCACATTGTGACTTTGCTGAATAAATTACCACTAACAAAGGGCCTTCCATTTGTGACCCTTCCTGGAAATAAATCCAGGAAGTGTTCTTCTCTCATTTTTAATAAAACTCTAACTTTCTCTGGTTCATGACTTCATTCTTGATGTTGTGGGACCACAAACTTGGCACATTTAACATCTAATAGGTCTGGAGTTATATTTCACCTGTATCATTTTGGAAGTCCCACTGAGATAATTGTAAAGAGGTAAGAGTTTGTTTTGTTTCTTGGCACTCCTAAATATCTTGACTGGATTCTGGAAGTAATCAAAATTGTTATCAGTTGTTTGCTAGTTGCTTATGCCTTTTGTTGGTTGCTTGTGCCACATTAAAAGTTAAGAGTATAGAAGATTGTGATGGCTTTTTTGAAAGAATATCTTATTTTGTAAACAGGGCTTTGTATTTCTTTCCTTGACTTGTTTGTTGGCTGTTAACAGTTTTTTGGAATGGTTCTTTTGGCTGGCAGCTCAAGTTATTGAGTGTGTCTGAGAATTCTGCCAGAGGCTATGGGACAGGTTTTGGAAATTCACCTTTGTTAGGGATGGTTGTTATCAATGTGTCAGGAAATGGTAATGTGCTTCTCTTTGCAATCTTGAAAATCTGTTTTTCTTTTCCAATTGAAAGCTCTTGAACCCCTAGAAAATAAGTGTTCATCTCTAAGGGGACCAGAGATAGGCATTCTTTTATGGACTACATAATCCCCATCCTCAGGTTAAAAGGGAATCAGATTCATACTCATCCAGGAAGACACGCATGAAGGTTTTGGCCGACCCAGTGCCTAGGCAGGTGTTTTTTATGCGAGAAACCCTGCCAAAGGAGACCTTGTTCTAGACACCACTGGAAGGAACTGATCTGTATATGACACCAGAGAGAGCTGTTTCCAAAAGCACACATATTTACGAGCCCAAAACAATACAGTTTAAAGGAGCATCTTTAATCTGTCCTGAGTTTCTCTCTCAAAAAGTTAAAAAGCATCCCAGCACTTTGGAGGGTGAAGCAGGAAGATCACTTTGAATTGAGGACAGCCTGGACTACACAGTGACACCCTATCTCACCCCTTCCCTCCAAAGAACACCAAAAACCAAACCAAACCAAAAAACCCAAGAAAGTCATTCAGGTTCTTGGATTAGTGGAGTCCACTGTAGCTTTTGTCTTTCGAGATGTGTTTTGCTAAGGACTAGAGACCTATGCTGGAAAAGCTTTTGGTCTTGATTGTGAGAGACAGTGAGAATTTGGTTCTTATGCCTTGCATAAGATCACCATTCTGTCCTGCCCCAACCCTGAGCATCATTTTGCCCAAGGTATTTCACTTCCTTGTAGCTGCCAGATTCCAGGACTCCTGAATGACCAGGTTTCCAAAATGGAGAGTTTCTCCCTTCCTTTGACCCTTCTAGAGTGAAGCTGCTCTTTGCTATTACCTCTGATTTATCCCTGGGGCATATGAAAATCTAGTCTAAATTTAATCCTCAAACTCTCAAAAAATAAATATGAAAGTTTTAGTCTGAATTTATCAGCCTTTCTGCCTTTAGGCAGAACTGGAGTCAGAGAATATCTCCATTCCTTTCACACACACACACACACACACACACACACACACACACACACACACACACACCCCGCCGCTGCTCAACAGTGCTTCTCCACAGGGCAGACTGACTGGTTTTTATAGCACAGATGAGTTTATTGATGAAACAAAAAATATTCCTAGGGACCCTAACAAATTTAATAGCAGTTTTAAACAGAAATGGATATTAAAGGGTAGCTACAGCCTCCAGTCCCCAGAGGATTGCCTCTCTCTTGCCATGATTTCTCTCCAGAACATCTTGCCAGGCCAGCTACCTTGCTTGGAGGTATGCCAACTGAGGAGGACAAAAAAACCCCTATAGTTAAATATGATCCAAAGGTCACAGGATCATGAGGAAGAGAGCCCAGATTCACAGAGTGGATAAATCAGGTTCTGGCCACTTCCTCGAACCTCCAGTTCATCACTGCTGGCACTGGACGACACTAAGCTTTAGGGGCTCAGAAGAAGAGGGATAGACAGGGACACTTTCTCTACCCTTGCTTCTTTTCACAATGGGAAGGAGCTGTCATAGGTAGACATCTGCACCAGGGCAGAATGGAACCTTGGCAGGCCTTCCCTCACCTTTTGGAATACATACTTAGCTCCAAAAAGTGTCACCTAGTCTCTTTCTACACTCAAAACCTGGCCTGAGCACCCCCTAAAAATAAAATAGTTAAGGTTACCTTTAATGCTCTGTCCCTTTAGAGGGAATAGTTATATGTGGCTACCAAAACAGCAGTTTTGGCTATCAGCTGTGGCTATCAAACAACTGTGACTAGCAGAGCAACAACAAGGAGAAGCCAGTATAGCTGGCTATTTCAACAAGATAAACCATCAGCCTAGGTCCCTTCTTAAAAACAATCCACGGTTTCACAGATGTAAAAGGATTTTTTTCCCTTCTTCTGATTCTTAACTTACAATAGATCTTTGCTAATTGATAACCTATAGAAAAAGTTCTGACTAGTCTATTTATAGTTAAAACCTTAAAACTGTAAATGGGTTATTGTAGTTAAACTTGGCCAATACATCTGAGAATGCACTCTGCTTTAAATATAATTGTCTTGTACAGTGGACCCTTGACTTATGAACTGTCAGTTCCCAAGGGCTGATGCAACTCAAATTGGTTGTAAGTCAATACAACCAGCTGAGATCTGGATGTTTACCTGGGTACATGCTATAGGTAACAAGAGGCAAATGAATCTTTCATTTACCTAATTAACCCAAGCTATTCATATGTCAGGCCAGTTGTAACTTGAGGGTCCACTGTATATGTTTGTCTGTTCATCTGTTTAATCTGTGTTAATAACTGGTTAACTCAACTGCATCTGTGCTATTTAAGAAATATATTCTTTTGAGCTTTTCTCAGAACAGAAAGAACTTAGAAATCACACTCAGAAGGAGATACCAGCACTCCAAAATCTGCTAACATATTTGGCTTGGCCAACCAGTTGAACAAGTCCTCTAAGGCAAAACCCAAGGGCAACCAAGTTTCCTGTTTTAAGTGCAAGAAGTCTGGAAACTGGGCATTCAACATCTCCAAGTGACTGCCTAGGTCCTGCTCTGTGAGGTGGCCAATGTGCCTGACTCATGGCACTAGAGGGTTCTCTGTCCTTGCTCCCAGAGAGGAGCTAGGTCAGCCAAAGTCCTGCTCTTCCTGCTCTCAAGAGACCCTACAGTGTCCCTGTCCACAGATATCACCATCTCCTCTGAGGAACCCTGGGTAACACTGGATGTCTTGGGTGAGCCAATTCAATTACTTCATTCTGTTTTTACTTCTCTGGAAAATTCTCCCAGATTTATAGCCATGGTTAGGGTCAAAGGGACCCCAAGTCAAAGATTCTTTACTCCTACTCTGATGTGTCACTTTGAGGGCCAGATGTTTAACCATGAGCTTTTAATTGTCCCACAAAGTCCTACTCCCTTGCTAGGAAGAGATTTACTTGCAAAATTGGGGAGAATTCTAAAATTCCAACAAAGCCAAAACAATTTTACCTGTTGGGACTATGGCATGTTTCCTTCACCTAATTAGCCAATAAGTGGATCCTGCTACATGGTATAATGAATAAATGACTTTGGTTATCTTGACACAAAGGCTAAAATAAGAACTCTGCCCAGTGTCATACTTTTCAAAAAGTTAGATGGAGGGCCAGGGATTTAGCTCAGTGGCATCACACCTGCCTCACAAGCACAAGGTCCTGAGTTCAATCCCCAGTACTAAAAAAAAAACCACAAAAAAACCCAGGTTAGATGGAGTGGCTGCTGGATGGCCACCCTGCCTGAGAGAAGTAACTGTTATAGTTATACTGAGAGAGGAAGCTGGAAAACTACCTTTACATCAGAAACTAGAAGTTCTGACTTACCATCAGATCAGAGTGATACTTGAGATGAAAGGTTCCTTGTGGTTAAGAGAGGAATGGCTTCCAAGTATCAGGCTATGCTCTTAGACACCCCTGAGGTTGTTATAAAAACTTTCACTACCATTAATTCTGCCTGTCTGATGCCTACAAGCCCAGAAGGTCAGTCATCTTGTGAACAAGAGCTCTCCCAGACTTATGCAAGTATGCAGGACATTAGTGACATGCACCTCCACAACCCTGAGGAAGTGTGGTTCACTAATGGAAGTAGCTTTTGTCCAAGAAGGAGACTGAAAGGCAGGTTATGCAGTTGTCAGTTCACAAAAGGCCTTGGAGGTCAATTTCCCCCAGAGACCTCTGCTCAAAGAAGAGTGGTCATACTTGGGCATTGATATTGCAAGAAGCTATGTATGTATAAAGATTCCAAATATGCCTTTCTGGTGCTACATCCCCATGTGGCGATCTGGAATGAAGTAAGCTTGCTAACTAATAGAAAGCTATTCCTAAGAACCTCTGAAAGACCCAAGGCTTCTCTCCAGAAATCAGGACTTCAGTATTGCTTCAGGTGCAGATAAGTGGAGTCACTAATGACTCTAATTTGCCACAGTTTAAAAGGGCACCTGTACTGGGGCTCCTGTTAATTAGCTCCCTTATGTGGGTAATCTTTCTAAGGCTATGGCCCTCAAGCTCTCAATAATTTATCTCACCTTCTTCTTTGCCATATATCCTCCATAAGAAGCATGGAAATCTGACCTGCTTCTCATATTTGGGTTCTACATCTCAAACATAATAGTAAAGTTGCTTTCTTTCTCCCATTGAAAAGGCAGCTCAATACTACTAACTCTTTTCTCATTGTCTTCTAACAGGTTTTTTTTTTCTTCAACCCAGACAGTGAATCCCAACATTCTAAAGTAATTGGAGAGCACATAATTTCCAGAGAAGGATCTATAGCCCCTTCCAGCCAGAAGAAACTATAGAAGACCGAGACCTCCACTCCCTCAGGATTCCATGAATTAGGGGGATATGTGTCTCTCAGGGGAAAATGAGACAGGAGGTTAGGTTAGGTGGCAAAGCTGGCTGGGGAAGTAAGTGTGACCTGTTAATTATAAAGTACCTGGACATGTGCATAGAACAGTTCCCAAATCCCTGTACGTGGACTTCTCTAGAGTACTTGAGCAGGTTTTCCATAGGATGGCCTAGACCTGATGTCAGCTCGAGGACTGGGTAATCTTGACCAGTTCTTTGCTCAGGATCATAAAGAACCTAGAAACCACCTCCAGGAGGAGACATCAGCATCCCAAAACCTGGTAACACTATGGTCAAGATATTTCTAAATTCTGGGCTTGTTTCTCAGCTCATAGTCTGATGATCTCCAGCCTCAGCTTTTCTGCAGATATAGCTCAGGATTTTGCAATTTAACAAACTAATCCTCCAAGAGATTCCTGGTAAGAAAAGCCTCAGTATATGATAGTAATAGAAAATGGACAGTAGGGGGCACCATCTTTGATAGTGGTAGCTATATCACTAGTGGGGATAGGGGACCTTTTGACTTTAGGCATGTGTTACCTTCAAGATATTCAAAAAATGATTTATTGTCTGTTCTCTTCCTTTCCTGCATCCAAAAAATTAATTTTTATATGGTAAGTTAACAAATTTAATGAACAGAATTTGGGAAATACTAAAGGTTTAGCAATCAAAACAAAAATAAAAATTGAGCACTCAAGTTCCCATCACCAAGGAATAAAGATTTTGATAATATTTGGGGGGTTTTGCTTACATGAATTGTTATATATACATATTTAAATATAATAAAACATGTTTTAGATATGCACAAAATTATACTATGTATCATATATTTAATATACAGTTTTCAAAAGTGAAGATTATTTTAAATGAATCAACTATGAATTCTGTTTCTTTTTCACTTGAATTATTCTTTTTAAGCATTTTGCTAGTGAACAAAGTTATTGTATTGACCACAGGCTTGAACAGAAAAATAGGGCTACTCTCTTTCTCTTCATCTTGGTCTGAGTCACAGAGAGTAGATTTAAATTCATTACAATCTCATCTACTAGCCTACCCTGCTACTGTTATTTTGTTGTAAAGAGCCTTAATTTATTAAAGAAGACCAGAATATATGATAGATAATAGGAAGTAGGCTGATCCTTTTCAGTTGGGAAGAACAAGAGATGGAGGGAGGGGAAGGGAGAGGAGAGAAAAGAGAGGAAAAAAAGATTCTAAATAATGGAGATCGAGTTTTGCAGATAGGAAGGGGATCAAGAGATAGAAGGAGCAGGGAGATGGGAGGGGGAGGGGACAAAGAATTAAAATATGTTATGTACACGTACCGACTTCCCAGGACAAATGTAAGCATTGTGTACTGCAAACATGTACAAATAAAAATTTTAAAATGGAAAGACTCTAGAAAGAAATTTTTGAGCTCAACAATTTCATTTCTTTTCCTTCTTTCTTTCTTTCTTTCGGCTGTTTTTGAGATTTTCATAGAAAAACTATGGGTATAGGCTTTCAGGGTCATCAAGTCACTTAAAACATTACCAAATAAAGCCTGACAGGCTGAAGGCTTACATAGGATTTGTAAATAAAAGTCTTAAAGCTTGATAACATAAAGGTTACATATGATTTAGGTTAACATGTATGTTTCTGTATGTTAACTTTTAGGCATATATTATCCTCCAAAAGTTTTACTTAAATTGGGTTATAGATAAATAAATACTCAAGATATTATCTCAAATTCTTGTGGTTCACATAGTTTAAAAATAGGGTAATTTAAACCAGTTGGTAAGAGTAAAGATGTCTTTAAAGTTGGCAATATATTTCCATACAGGTTGCTAGACAACACAAGATAAAATTAAAAAAAAGTTTTATAAGCACAATGTCTATTATTATCTGTATATAATAACTAAAGAGTTTTCCTTGCCCAAAGATAATATATAGCTTTAAAAGGGTTTAACTGTTATGAGTCATCTAAAATAACGTTTTAGCTATAATTAAAAGGTTAAGTTTTCTATGTCTAACACAATATGGTTTTCTTAAAATATCGAGATGATCTTGGTTAAAATTACAAAACTAGATTTTAAAAGCAAAGTTTCTATATTTTACTAAAATAGATTTTTGTGTTTTTATTGTTAGGCTTTTTGTTACTAAAAAGTGAGCTTTAAGAGTTAGAGTATTTGAATGCTAACATAAAAATCATTGCATGAATCAGACAGTTCCTTCAATTAAATGACAATTACAATACAACATATCAGAATCTATGGGACACAATGAAAGCAGTCTTATGAGGGGAATTCATAGCAGTGAATATGCATATTAGGAAAACAGAATGAGCCCAATTAAACAACCTGATGCTGCACCTCAAGCTGCTAGAAAAAGAAGAACAGGACAACCCCAGAGTTCATACAAGGGAAGAAATTATAAAGATCAGAGGAGAAATCAATGCAATGGAGACTAAGAGAACGATACAAAAAAATCAATGAAGCCAAGAGTTGGTTCTTTGAAAGAATCAACAAAATTGACAAACCCTTAGCCAACCTTATCAGAAAAAGGAAAGAAAAGGCCCAAATCCATGCAATTAGAAATGAAAATGGTGAAATTACAACAGAACCAGCAGAAATCCAGAGGATCATCAATACCTACTTCCACAACCTATATGCCAATAAGATGGACAACACAGAAGAAATGGACAGATTCCTAGATACATATGAATTACCAAAGTTGAATGAAGAAGACCTAAAAATTTTTATCAACCAAGGAAATTGAAAATGTAATTAAAAACTTATCAACTAAGAAAAGCCCGGGCCCTGATGGCTTCACTGCTGAATTCTACAAGACATTTAGAGAGGAACTACTACTGTTTAAACTGTTCAATGAAATTGAAAGGGAAGCAATACTCCCAAATTCATTCCTGGAAGCAAGCATCACCTTGATCCCCAAAGCAGAGAAAGACCCAACCGAAAAGGAGAACTATAGGCCAATCTCACTAATGAACATAGATGCAAAAATCCTTAATAAGATAATGGCAAACAGAATGCAGAAGATCATCAAGAAGATCATACATCCTGATCCAGTGGGATTCATCCCAGGGATGCAGGGATGGTTCAATATATGAAAATCAATCAATGTAATACACTATATCAATAGAGCCAAGGACAAAAACCATATGATTATCTCCATAGATGCAGAAAAAGCATTTGACAAAATCCCACATGCATTTATGATAAAAACCCTACAAAAAATCAGAATAGATGGTCTCTACCTCAATCTGATAAAAGCCATCTATGAAAACCAACAGCCAATATCATATTAAATGATCAAAAACTGAAATCCTTCACACTAAAATCAGGAACAAGTCAAGGATGTCCACTATCACCACTCCTGTTCAATATAGTTCTGGAAACATTAGCCACAGCAATTAGACAAGAGAAAGAAATAAAAGGAATAAAGATAGGAAATGAAGAAGTCAAATTGTCATTATTTGCAGATGACATGATAGTCTATATAGAAGACCCCAAGAACTCCACCAAAAGTCTCCTAGACTTAATAACCAAATTCAGTCAAGTAGCTGGTTACAAGGTCAACACATAAAAATCAATTGCTTTCCTCTACACCAATGACAGACTCACTGAGAGAGAAATAGGGCAAATAATTCCTTTCACAATAGCATCCAAAAACCTGAAATACCTAGGAATCATCTTAATGAAAGAAATCAAAGACCTCTTCTCTGAAAACTATGGCACTCTGAAAAGAGAGATTGAAGATGATATCAGAAAATGGACAGACATCCCCTGCTCCTGGGTAGGAAGGATTAATATAGTGAAAATGGCCATACTTCCAAAACTGCTATATAGATTTAATGCAATTCCAATTGAGATCCCAGCAGCATACTTCATGGACCTTGAGGAAACAATCCAAAAATTCATTTGGAACAAGAAGAGACCCAGAATAGCAAAAGCAATTCTAGGTAACAGAGACATGGCAGGGGGTATCACAATCCCCAACCTGCAACTCTACTACAAAGCTACTGTGATAAAACAGCATGGTCCTGGCAAAGAAACAGACCTGAGGACCAGTGGAACAGATTAGAAGATGCAGAAACAACACCAGACACACTCAGCCATCTCATCTTTGATAAAGGAGCCAAACACCCTCACTGGAGGAAAGATAGCCCCTTTAATAAATGGTGCTGGAAAAATTGGGCTTCAACTTGCCAAAGATTAAAACTAGACCTATATCTCTCACCATTCACTAAACTAAAATCAAAATAGATTAAAGATCTAAATATTAAAATAGAAACTCTGAGCCAGTTGGAACAGAAGTTAGGTAGAACCCTTGAAGACATCAGTGTAGGAAAAGATTTTATGAACAAAACTTCAGTTGCCCGTGAACTAGCACAAACAATCAACAAGTGGGATCTCTTCTTATTAAAAGGCTTCTGCACAGCAAGAGAAACCACCAGCAGTGTGAAGAGACAACCCACAATGTGGGAAAAAATCTTCACCTGCTCTTCCTCAGTCAAAGGTCTACTATCTCGAATCTATAAAGAACTTAAAAAGATCAGACCTCCCAAATTTACAGACCCAATCCAAAAATGGGCATCTGAAATGAACAGATATTTCTCACACAAAGAAGTAGAAATAGTAAATAAATACATGAAAAAATGTTCAACATCACTGGTCATTTGAGAGATGCAAATGAAAACAATGCTGAGATTCCACTTCACTCCAGAAAGAATGGCTGCTATCATGAAATCCACCAATAACAAATGCTGGTGGGTCTGTGGGGAAAGAGGAACCCTGCTCCACTGCTGGTGGGAGTGTAGACTGGTGCAACCACTGTGGAAATCAGTATGGAGATACCTCAAAGAACTAGGATTGGAAGTCCCAGTTGAGCCCACTATTCCACTGCTGGAGATCTTCACCAAAGAATTAAAAGAATCATACCATAGTGATATATGTGTGCCCATGTTCATAGCAGCACAGTTTGTAATAGCTAAAACTTGGAAACAGCCCAAATGCCCATCAACTGGAGACTGGATCAAGAAAATGTGGTTTTTTAAAATAAAATGGAGTACTACTCAGCCATCAAAAATGAGAAATTAAAGACATTCATTGCTAAGTAGATGCACATTGAGGCGATACTCTTAAGTGAAATAAATAGGGCACACGTGTAAATACCGAATAGTTTTTCTAGTGTGAGGAAACTGAAAGTGTAAATAAGGACTAAAATGTATAACAGGTCATGTGAAATAGGAAGAAAAGGGGCAAAGGGGAAGGAAATGGGAGGGCTAGGGGAAAGGACAGAAGGGAATGGGATTAATATGAGAAAATGGAAAAATAGGAACAAAATCTTTGTGAATAGGGAGGAATGGAGGAGTTGAAGGGAGGGCTGGGCAAGGGTGAAAAATAAGAACCAAGAGAGGCTATGTAAAGGTGCAAATTTCCAATGATGAATGCCATTATATTGTATACCTAAAATGTACCAATGATTAGAATGAATAATTGATAATGAAAAATAGGAAGAAAAGGTCCAAAGGGGTAGGGGTAGTGGGAGGGGCAGGGGAAAGGAAAGAAGGGAAAGGAAAAATGATGAGAAATGGAAAAAATGGAAATAAAGTCTTTGTAAATAGGGAAGGGTGGAGGGTGTGAAGGGAGGGCTAGGAATGGGGAAAAAATAAGAACCAAGATGCATTATGTAAAGGTACAATTCCCAATGAGAAATGTAATTGTGTTGTATACCTACAATGTACCAATAAATGAATTTAATAAAAAAAACCCAAAAAAAAGTCATTTCATGATTTATTAAAAATAAACAATTATTATCTTAGTTTATGATTTAACATAATTTGGGAATATATATCATATATATATTATATATATGCTATACTGTGAGTCTAAGCTTTAAAGTTAAGTTATAGAGTTAAGAATACATAGTTTAATATATTCAAAGTAACTCATAGGTGTGTTCTTTTATACAGTATATATTTAGACCTTAAACATATAAAGTGATCAAAATTTGACATCTCTTTAAATTTGGTCCTGACAGTCAAACTTAATCTGCATCTATTAGCTTTTATTAAACAAGTATTTTGTTATTATATACATGAGATACACTTGTATATTTGGTTATAAGTCTATTTGCAGTCATTAACACTTTCCAAAATGTATAAGAGCTCCAGAGATGTCCTTAATTCATTGGTGTTTTTTTTTTTTTGGTACTGAGGATTGAACTCAGGTCCTTAGTTTGCGAGGCAGGCAGTGGAACCACTGAGCTAAATCCCTGGCCCCTTAATTCTTGATAATATAGTTGCACCCTATAACACCTGTTAAAGGTGTCTAAAATTTGCCTTGAGAATAAAAAACTAAATATATACAAAGATTTCTATATAACTGTGATAACTAATCATTGCTAACTTCATAGTACTTAAATGATATATTTGTGTTTCCCAAGTGTATACACCTTTAAAGATTCGAACTAAAAAAATCACACTGTGACTTCCAGCTGAAGTTGTTTATGATGATAAATGTTTTCAAGCCCAAGGATCTGGCTTTCCCTTGTGTTCCAGATATTTGTAATAAAATGTCAATCCAACATTGAACAGCCAGCCAGATATAAATACTTATTCAAGGCTTATGCTTTTGTGATTGTTATATGTATGTTATGTATGTGTTATAACACTTAGAGTTACTTAAACTCTGTATAGTCCAGGCGATGTCACTCTAAAAATTAACAGTTAGACATTAATGACACATAAAGTACATCTATAGACAAATACATCCTTCTTAAATGACACTCTATTAAAAGATAACAAATTTGGGTAAATGTTTCTTTATGTTATTTAACATCTTGTAATTAGACAAACATAACTGAGTAAAAGTTATTCTACACTAAGATAGAAATTTAAATGTGTTTTGGAGATCGCAAGACTTTGTCCTAGGGCAGTGAAGCTCAGCCGGTCCCAGCACCCAGAATGAAGCTCCCCCCCTCCATCCCAGGCTCCTAGGGCCAAGAAGGTGAGCCGGTCCTAGCACCTGGAAGGAAGCTCCCCCGCTGCCATCCCAAGCTCCTAGGGCACAGAAGGTGAGCCACGTGGGCGCCAGAAGCACCACCCCCCCCGTGGAAATGAGAAGACACATAAACAAGTCTCAAAAACAGACTTCCAGATCACCTACAGCAACCCCAAAGGGAAATGAGAGGGAACACTCTGATACTCAACCACCTGGACTCTCTGAACTGGCAACAAAAGAGGAACTGGGAAAAATGAAATTAGAAATAATTACTCGGGTAACGGCAAAGATTTTGCTCATGGTGCAAGACATGATTAATAAATCTAGAGAGGACACAGAGAAAAAAATAGAGGATCTGAGAAACGTGATGGAATACCAACATAGGAAACAAATGGAATCCATAAAACAGATACAAACAGATTTCCAAGAGATTAAAAACTCCATCGAAAGTCTGCACAGCAGAATGAACCAATGTGAGGATAGAATTTCACATATAGAAGATAAGATTGCAACTAGTGAGGAGGAAAAGAAAAATTGCTTTAAAATTGTAAGGGAACATGAGAAATCAATCCAGCAGCTGCTAGACCATGCAAAAAAAGAATAACGTAAGACTGATTGGAGTCAATGAAGAAAGAGGAGAGAGTGCAGATGACATAAAAAAACTCTTCATAGAAGTGATGGCAGAAAACTTCCCAAGGAGGGGAAAAGAACTTGACATACAGATAAGTGAGGCATATAGGACTCCAGCTAGCCTTAATAAAAAAAAATCTACACATAGGCATATAATAGTTAGAATTCCAGAAATCCAACAGAAGAATAAAATTCTACAAGCAGTGAGAGAAAAGAAACAAATCACATACAAAAGAAAGCCCATCAGAATCACAGCAGACTTCTCAATGCAAACCCTCAAGGCAAGAAGAGCTTGGAGTGATGTATTTCAAGCCCTAAAGGAAAACAGCTTCCAACCCAGATTGAGATACCCTGCAAAACTATCTTTCAAAATTGTTGGAGAAATAAGATACTTTCATGATAAAGAGCACCTCAGGAACTTCATGAATACCAAACTGGCTCTCCAAAAAATTTTAGACAATACCCTAGGAAAAGACAATGAGGATCACAACCCCAGGAAAACCAGCAGAATGAATCCATTGGGCGTGACAAATTAAATGCAAAGTGGGAGAATCCAACAAAAAGAAAAAGTCATGACAAGGCTTTTAAAACTTTTGACTTCATCTTCCTAATGAGTATATAATTCAATCTTATTATTGTACTGAATAGTATTTTTCTGATTCTAGAGTTGCACACCATTCCTTGTGCTATACTGGCTATTTATCTTCTTATGTCTACATTTTAATTGGGTTGTCTGTTAATGAGCTCTAAGAATTCTTTATATATTCTACTCATAGGTTATATGCATTGTAAATATGGTCTGTTTAAGGACTACTTTTCATTTTAATGATATCATTTAAAGTTCTAAATTTTGATGGAATCTCATTTATCAATTTTTGTTCTTTTATACACCATGTTTTTTGTATCCTAGGTAGTTCTTGCCTACCCTGAATTCATAAATATTTTCCCTTATAATTTCTTCTTAAAGTTTTATACTTTTAGGCTTCCTTATTTAGGTTCATAGATCCCTTCAAGTTATTTTCATGTATGGAAAAAAGATGTTGAGGTTAAGTTTTTACATATGGATACCAGGTGTTCTAGTGCCGTTTGCTGAAGACACTATCTCTTCCTCAGCTCTTGAACTGAGTTTATATTCTATAAAATGCTAATGTTAAATAATCTTTCAAAGCTCAGTGGACCGTATATGTGTGGTTCTATTTCTAGATTCTGTTTTATTCAAATGGTCTATATGTCTTTCCTTACATCAACACTGCCTTGATTACTGTAGCTTTAGAAGAAGTCTTAAAATTGGGTGCTAAACGTCTTCCAACACTGTTCTTGGCTTTTCTGGGTCCTTTGTACTCCTATATAACTTTCAAATTTCTATATCCAGTTCGTCATTTATAGCAAGTATACACAGACCTGAATTTTTATATATACCTTGTGTTTTCTAATCCTGCTAAATTCAAGTACAAGTTCTAGGGGCTCCTAGAGATTTCTTAGTATTTTCTCTGTAGATGATCATTTCATCTACATGTAAAGATTTTGCTTCTGCCGTGCCAATCCTATTCTAGTTGTGTCATTTTATTGCCAGACTATTTTGGTTTAGACCTATGTTTCAAAGTCTAACGGACAGATGAAGAGTAAACATAAATGCCCTTGTTCTCCACTTTAGGGAGAAAGCATTGTATCGTCTCCATTCATAGAAGGAGTTTTTGTTGGAAGTATGGAGTACATGTCTTTGATCTGTTGAGAAGGTTCTGTTCTACTTCTAGTCTCCTGATAGCTTTTACCATGAACAGCTGTGGAATTTAGTGTAATACTCTTTCTCCAACTAGTGACAGGATCATATGGCTTTTTCCTTTCCTCTGTTAAAATGATTACTTTTGGGAGGTGGATCTTCCAATGCTGAACCAACACTGCCATCCCTATAATAAAACCACTTTCTACATACTGCCAGATCTGACTAAGAGTTTGTTTTGTTAAACAGATTTCTATCTATGTTCATACTTTTTCTTCTATTATCTTTATCCAGTTTTATGATTAGCACAATGTTGAGTTCCTTAAATGAGGGGAGAAGGGTTCCTTTTTTCTGCTTTAAATGTTTGGTATAATTTATCAGTTAAAATGTTTATGAGCCTGCTGTTGTCATATAGGTAGGTTTTCAAGCTAGGAATATACTTTCTTTAATAGGTGCTATTCAAATTTTATATTTCCTCCAGAGTTAGTTTCATTCATTTGTCTTCTAAGTTACTTCTTAGAAGTTGTCAAATTTATTTCAAAAAAGATTTTTGTAATATGCTTTCTATATCCTTTTAAATTCTGTAAAATCTGTGGTAATGTCTCCTAGATCTTGATACTGTAATTTAAAAAATGTATAACTGATATTGTGTAACAGAAGAAAGGGTCTAAAAGAGCAGGGGAATTGGGAGGGGTAGGGGAAGGGAAAAAAGGGAAAGGAAAAAATATGGGAAGAGGAAAAAATATGGGAAGAGAAAAAAAATGGAAACAAGGTCTTTGCAAATAGGGAAGGGTGGAGGGGGTGAAGGGAGGACAAAGGAAGGGGAAAAAATAAGAACCAAGAGACAAATGTAATGGTACAAGATCCCAATGATGAATGTAACTGTATTTTATACCTAAAATGTACCAATAAAGTTAATGGGGGGAAAAAAAGGCCTAATTGTTCTAATATAATGATGCCACCATGATTGTCATGCTAAAATGTTGTATTTCCCTTGATCTCAAATTTTCTCTGTAAAACTTTGTAATTGTTATCTGTTAACATTCTATAGGGATTCAGCTTTGAAGATAACTATAACTAATTTTAAAAACCAACAGTTCTCTGCTTATACTGTATATTTCAAGGTGCTTGATATCTAGATGAGATCATAAAATTTAACCTATTCCTCCCACTACAATACTGGTGTAACTGATCTTGGTGTTCAACAACTGAGGTTTGGAGGCCAGAAAGAGGATTGCCTCTTATTCCTTCCTGTTTCTTCGCTACTTTGCTGCCTTCTACCTGCCATGAACTGTTTCTCCTCTGTGATGCCTCTGCACCATGCCACCCTGCTTTGGAGTAAGCCAACTATAAAATGAAACCTGTGCAAACTGTGAGGTAAATAAACCTTTTCTCCTTTAACTTTGGGTGTTGAATATTTTGTCTCAGCAACAAGAAAAGTAACTAAGACACTTGATCTTAAACACTCAACAAAAAAATAATGAAAAGATATATAAAAATAATACAATAGTAATAAAGGCTAGATATACAAAGGGGGTTCCAATCACTAACTCCTATTGAGTCTCTCACTACACCTGTAGCTGACCACTGTTATGGTTCAAAGAGACTAAAAAGCTATAAAAGCTCAACAAGAGTCTTTAAATTTCTTAGCTAAAATTATCCTTCAAAATCATGAAACTCTTCATCTTCTTACAGCTAAAACTGGAGGGAGTCGTGACAAAAATAATATCAGACTTATAAATAACCTCCATTGGTAAACAGGTCTAGTAGCCAGCTGGTTACAATCCCTATTCCAATCCCTTCAGAGCAGTGTTTGGATGTGGCTCCTTTCCCCACTCTGGCTTTCTATTCTAGTGCTCATGCTTTGCTCATATATGCTTTAAATCTCTTGGTAAAATTTGTTTTTTCTTGCTTAGACGTTGCCAGACTTCAAGTGATCACGCAGATACAACCAATGTTAAGTGTGCCAGGCTCCTTTTACCCAGGTTCACTACATCAACCTTCTAAAGAGAGTTCATAACTGCTAAGCCTCAACATGACTTTTACCCAAGGCCTCTTAGAACAAGCCTCTTACCCAAGGCTCCCTAGAACAGGACTCTGACTGCCGTCTTCCCTACACCGACCCTTCTCAGATCAAACCTGCTAAATTACAAGTACACTCATTATTCCCTAAACAGGGTTAGGGATATCTCTTTGAAGGGGAAGAGCAGCTAAGTTAGAAAAAAAATTAATATACAGTCAGAGAGGGACTGGGCCCTTAAGGAAGTCAACACACACACACACACACACACACACACATCAGAATTGTACTAAAGATACATCTAAAAAAGGTCAGACCTCAAGATAAGATGCAATGGACAGACATACATGCCTCCATAAAGAATTAACTTAAGGTTATAGTATAATTAACACCCCCTGGTCCATTATGTCTAGATAGGCATCAAATGCCCAGGTGGGAGACCAGAGCATCTGAACCTGTCCTGTCCCCCAAATGCCTTTGTTCTTTCCACATAACCTTGCTACCTGACTTGTTTCCCTATTAGATCAATATTATTTAAGCAGCTGTATTTGTAATCTCATTGGTTGATTTAGTTTGACCCATGCTGTACCCACATTGGTTTTTAAAAATTTAATTGGTACACTTTTGATATACATAATGATCACATTCATCCTAGGGAATTTATACCTGTATATAATGGATCTTGATTCTTCTTTTTTCCCCATTCCCCTCCCCTCCCTTCAACCCTTTTTACTTTCCTTATTTACAAAAGCTTTGTTTCCATTTTTCTATTTTGTAAAAATTTTTCCCTTCCTTCCCTTCCTCCACTCCACTCTCTTGCTCCCCTTCCCATTGGAACATTTTCTTCCTCCTTCCCAGTCTCTATCATTCATTTTAGTCCTTATTTACCCTTTTGGTTTCTTACACAAGAGAAATAGTGTGATATTTAAACATGTGTGTCAAATTGATTTCACTTAAGAGTATGTTATCAAGGTGCATCCATTTACCTAAAAATGTCTCAACTTTATTCTTTATGGAAGAGTAGTACTCCACTGTGTATAAAAACCACATCTTTATCCATTCTTCCATTGATGGGCATTTGAGCTGTTTCCAAAATTTAGCTAATACAAATTGTGCTGCTATAAATATGGATGTACATATATTCTTGTAGTATGATGCTTTTAACTCTTTTGGGAAGATACCAAGAAGGGGAATAGCTGGGTCAAATGGAACCTCTAATTTTAGTTTGAGGAATCTCCACACTGATTTCTGTATCGATTGTACCAATTTACACTCCCACCAACAGTGGAGAAAGATTCTTTTTTTCCCCACAGCCTCACCAACATTTGTTATTGGTTGATTTCTTGATGACAGCCATTCTTTCTGGAATGAGATGGCATCTCAGTGTTGTCTTAATTTGCATTTCTCGAGTGACCAGTGATGTGAAACATTTTTGCATATATTTATTTGGCATTTTTACTTCATCTGAGAAGTATCTATTCATTTCAGATGCCCATTTTTGGATCAGGTCTTTAACTTTGGATGGGGTCTAATTTTAAAAAATTCTTTTTATATTCTAGGTATTAGTCCTTTGTCTGATGAATAGCTGGTAAAAAAAAAAATTTCCCCTTCTGTGGGTTGTCTCTTCACTTGGTTGGTGGTTTCTTTCGCTGTGCAAAAGCTTTTTAGTATGGTGAGATCCAAGTGGTTGATTCTTTGTAATAGTTCCTGTGTGATCAGAGTTTTGTTCATAAAGTCTTTGCCTACATCTATGCCTTCAAGAGTTTTACCTCTTCTGTCTTCCAGCTCATTTAGTGTTTCTGTTTTTAATATTTATAGCTTTGATCTATTTCAATTTTAATTTAGTTCATGGTGAGAGCTATGGGCCTAGATTGAGCCTTTGGCATGTGGAAAGCCAGTTTTCCTCGCACCATTTATTAAAGAGGCTATCTTTCTTCTAGTGAATGTGTTTGACCCCTTTGTCAAAGATAAGGTGGCTGAATATGTTTAGAGTTGTTTCTGCATCTTCTATTCTATTCTATTGGTCCTCAGGTCTATCCCCCCGCCCCCAATACTATGCTGTATTTCACAGTAGCTTTGTGGTATAATTTCAAGTCAGGGATTGTGATGCCTTCTGCCTTGCCTATTTTGCCTGGAATTGCTTTTGCTGTTCTAGGTCTCTTCTGGTTCCAAATGAATTTTAGGATTGTTTTCTCTACTTCTGTGAGGTATGCTATTGGTATTTTGATTGGGATTGTATTAAATCTGTATCACAGTTTTGGAAATATGTCCATTTTCACTATATTGCTTCTGTCTATGCAAGAAGGGATATCTTTTCATTTTCTAATATGGTCTTCAATCTCTTTTTTCAGAATACTGTAGTTTTCAATGTAAAAATCTTACTTCCTTCATAGATTGATTCCTAAATATTTCATTTTTTGATACTATCGTGAAAGGTGTGGTTTTTCTAACTTCTCTCTCAGTGAGTTTGTTATTTGTGTACAGGAGGGCTATTGTTTTTTGAGTATTGACATTGTATCCAGCTATGCTACTGAATTTGGTTACTAAATCTAGAAGTCTCCTGGTGGATTTTTTTGGGTCTTCCATGTAGACTATCATGTCATCTGTAAATAATGACAATTTAACTTCTTCCACTCCTATCCTTATTCCTTTTATTCCTTTCCCTTGTCTTGTTGGGTTAATAGCCTGACCAGTTACTGGCGATGCCCAGTCTCCTGAGGAGGGTACAGCAAGGGATTAAAGAATAATATACAAAGAACAAGGAATAGAGAATAATGAATGATAGTTTATTACCTTGGGGACCAAGGATTGAATTTTAGATCTCTCCTAGGTAAAGACCACCTGATCTTAGTTCTGTCCTGGCTAAGATGTGATCTTAGCTCTATCTTGGCTAAGACCATGAGCTCTGGATTACTCAGTACTTATGATTATACAACATGGCAAGGGAGCATGAAGGTAGATGTAAGGAATAGCAGAACTAATGCACTAATGAGCCAGGCTGTAAAAGAGGGGTAACTATGTACTCTTGTGAAGGACAGGTCATAGTTAACAAGGCACCTGTGCTACCTTGCAGGTTATAGCTAATGAACCACCTGCATTATCTTTAGGTAACATTTGTTCTTGGAGAATGGTTGCACAGACTCATAAGTCCTCAGCTGCAGTGTTTCCTTGCTATTAGAGATGTCACAACCTCATTAATCATTGAGGCCTCAGTTGTAACCATTGGTATAGGGAAGTTTATCTCCGTACGCCAGCCAAAAGGCCAATTAGCAATTTACGCTTAGGCCTTTGAGTGACTCATAGTTTTAATCAATAGCCAAATTATAAGCCAAATCAATAGTATCTAAAGCCTGCTCATTGTGGTTTCAAGCTGGTCTCCTGCACTGTCTAATTGCTCTGGTGAATGCAGCCAGAACTACGTTGAATAGGAGTGGTGTTAGTGGACACTAATTTTAGAGTGAAAGCTTTTGGTTTGTGACCACTCAGTATGATATTGGCTGTTGGTTTGTCATAGATGGCTTTTATCATTTTGAGATAAAGACCTTCTATTCCTACTTTCTGTAGGGTTTTTATCATGAATGGGTGTTGGACTTTCTCAAAAGGTTTTTCTGCATCTATTGAGATGATCATGTGGTTTTTGTCATTGGTGCTGTTAATATGGTGTATGGCATTTATCGATTTGCATATGTTGAACCATCCCTGTATCTCTCAGATAGATCCTACTTGGTCATGGTGCATAATCTTCTTGATGATTTGCTGCATTCTGTTTGCCAGTGTCTTATTATTTTTGCAGAGTATTTTTGTTCATTAAGGACACTGGCCTATAGTTCTCTTTTTTGGTTGGATTCTTCTCTGGTTTGGGTATCACAGTAATGTTTGCTTCCAGAAAAGAGTTTGGGAGTATTGCTTCCCTTTTAGTTTCATTGAAGAGTTTGAGGAGTAGTCACACTAGATCTCTAAATTTCTTGTAGAATTCATCAGTGAATCCATAAAGACCTGAGCTTTTCTTTGTTGGTTGGTTTTTAATTACATCTTCAATTTCACTGACTGATATTGGGCTATTTAGAATGTTTATATCTT
Organism: Heterocephalus glaber; assembly: GCF_053883595.1. Taxonomy (NCBI): domain Eukaryota; kingdom Metazoa; phylum Chordata; class Mammalia; order Rodentia; family Bathyergidae; genus Heterocephalus; species Heterocephalus glaber. The sequence continues at coordinate 70,119,307 of NW_028258320.1, forward strand.
CTTGGTTCAGCTTTCATAATTCATATGTATCTAGAAATCTGTCTATTTCCTCTGTGTTCTCCATCTTATTAGAGTACAGGTTCTCAAAGCAGGTACTGATGATCTTCTGAATTTCTGCAGGATCTGTTGTGATTTCATTCTTTTCATTCTGAATTGTATGAATTTGAGGGTTTTTTTTTCCCTTTTTTGGATAAGTTTGGCTAAGGACTTGTCTATTTTATTTAATCTTTCAAAGAACTAACTCTTTGATTCATTGATTCTTTTTATTGTTTTCTAGTCTTGATTGGATTAATTTCTGCTCTGATCTTAATAATTTTCTTCCTTGTATGTGCTTTGGGTTTCACTTGCTTTTCTATTTGTAGATGCTTGAGATTTAACATTAGGTTATTTGAGTTTGTTCTGTTTTTGTGATGTGGAAATTCAATGCTATATATTTCCCTCATAGGACTGCTTTCATTACATCCCATAAGATTCCGATATGTAGCATTAGGATTATCATTTCATTGTAGAAACTGCCTAATTTCTTCTTTAATTTTATCTGTGACTCATTGGGTGTTCAAGAGGGTGCTATTTAATTTTCAGGTGTTTATGCAGTTTTTGTTGTTTCTTTTGCCATTTATTTCCGATTTCATGCATTATGACCAAACAATATGAATGGAATTATTTCAATTCTTTTGTGTTTTCTTAAGTATGTTCTAAGAGCTGGTATGTGGTCTATTTTTAAGAAAGTCCTGTGTGCAGCTAAGAAGGTGTATTCTGTTCCTGTGGGTTGAATCACTCTGTAGATATCTATGAAGTCCATTTGTTCACAAGTTTGGTTGTTGTAGGGTAGAACACTGTAGATATCTACTAAGTCCATTACTTCAAAGATTTGGTTCAGCTCTGATATGATTTGATTTTTTGTCTACTTGTTCTTTTGTGAAAATAGAATATTAAAGTCCCTCATTATAATTGTTTTTTTTACATTTTACATCCTTTTATTGGTACATTTTAGGTGTACAACATGACATTAATCATTGGAGATATGCACCTTTACATACTCTCTTGGTTCTTATTTTTTCCCCTTCCCCTGGCCTCCCTTCAACCCCTCCATCCCTCCCTATTTACAAAGACTTTGTTTCCATTTTTTCCTTTTCTTATATTAATTCCATTCCCCTCTTTCCTTTCCCCCACCCCTCCCACTTCCCCCTCCCCTTTGCCCCTTTCTTCCTATTTTACATGATCTGTTATACATTTTAGTCCTTATTTACACTTTCAGTTTCCTCACACTAGAAAAACTATTCGGTATTTACACGTGTGCCCTATTTATTTCACTTAAGAGTATCGCCTCAATGTGCATCTACTTAGCAATGAATGTCTTTAATTTCTCATTTTTGATGGCTGAGTAGTACTCCATTTTATTTTAAAAAACCACATTTTCTTGATCCAGTCTCCAGTTGATGGGCATTTGGGCTGTTTCCAAGTTTTAGCTATTACAAACTGTGCTGCTATGAACATGGGCGCACATATATCACTATGGTATGATTCTTTTAATTCTTTGGTGAAGATCTCCAGCAGTGGAATAGTGGGGTCAACTGGGACTTCCAATCCTAGTTCTTTGAGGTATCTCCATACTGATTTCCACAGTGGTTGCACCAGTCTACACTCCCACCAGCAGTGGAGCAGGGTTCCTCTTTCCCCACAGACCCACCAGCATTTGTTATTGGTGGATTTCATGATAGCAGCCATTCTTTCTGGAGTGAAGTGGAATCTCAGCATTGTTTTCATTTGCATCTCTCAAATGACCAGTGATGTTGAACATTTTTTCATGTATTTATTTACTATTTCTACTTCTTTGTGTGAGAAATATCTGTTCATTTCAGATGCCCATTTTTGGATTGGGTCTGTAAATTTGGGAGGTCTGATCTTTTTAAGTTCTTTATAGATTCGAGATAGAAGACCTTTGACTGAGGAAGAGCAGGTGAAGATTTTTTCCCACATTGTGGGTTGTCTCTTCACACTGCTGGTGGTTTCTCTTGCTGTGCAGAAGCCTTTTAATAAGAAGAGATCCCACTTGTTGATTGTTTGTGCTAGTTCACGGGCAACTGAAGTTTTGTTCATAAAATCTTTTCCTACACTGATGTCTTCAAGGGTTCTACCTAACCTCTGTTCCAACTGGCTCAGAGTTTCTATTTTAATGTTTAGATCTTTAATCTATTTTGATTTTAGTTTAGTGAATGGTGAGAGATATAGGTCTAGTTTTAGTCTTTGGCAAGTTGAAACTCAATTTCTCCAGCACCATTTATTAAAGAGACTATCTTTCCTCCAGAGAGGGTGTTTGGGTCCTTTGTCAAAGATGAGATGGCTGAGTGTGTCTGGAGTTGTTTCTGCATCTTTTAGTCTGTTCCACTGGTCCTCAGGTCTGTTTCTTTGCCAGGACCATGCTGTTTTTATCAAAGTAGCTTTGTAGTATAGTTTCAAGTTGGGGGTTGTAATACCCCCTGCCATGTCTCTGTTACCTAGAATTGCTTTTGCTATTCTGGGTCTCTTCTTGTTCCAAATGAATTTTTGGATTGTTTCCTCAAGGTCCATGAAGTATGCTGCTGGGATTTCAATTGGGATTGCATTAAATCTATACAGCAATTTTGGAAGTATAGCCATTTTCACTACATTGATCCTTCCTACCCAGGAGCAAGGAATGTCTTTCCATTTTCTGATATCCCCTTCAGTATCTTTTTCAAAGTGCTATAATTTTCAGAGAAGAGGTCTTTGATTTCTTTTGTTAGGTTGATTCCTAAGTATTTCAGTTTTTTGGATGCTATTGTGAAAGGAATTGTTTGCCCTATTTCTCTCTCAGTGAGTCTGTTGTTCGTGTAGAGGAAAGCTATTGATTTTTGTGTGTTGACCTTGTATCCAGTTACTTTACTGAATTGGGTTATTAAGTATAGAAGACTTTTGGTAGAGTTCTTGGGGTCTTCTATATAGAGTATCATGTCAACTGCAAATAATGACAATTTGACTTCTTCATCTCCTATCTTTATTCCTTTTCTTTCTTTCTCTTGTCTGATTGCTGTGGCTAATGTTTCCAAAACTATATTGAACAGGAGTGGTGATAGTGGACATCCTTGTCTTGTTTCTGATTTTAGTGTGAAGGATTTCAGTTTTTGATCATTTAGTATGATATTGGCTGTTGGTTTTTCATAGATGGCTTTTATCAGATTGAGGTAGAGACCATCTATTCTGATTTTTTGTAGGGTTTTTATCCTAAATGCATGTGGGATTTTGTCAAATGCTTTTTCTGCATCTGTTGAGATGATCATATGGTTTTTGTCCTTGGCTCTATTGATATAGCATATTACATTGATTGATTTGCATATGTTGAACCATCCCTGCATCCCTGGGCTGAATCCCACTTGGTCAGGGTGTATGATCTTCTTGATGATCTTCTGCATTCTGTTTGCCATTATCTTATTAAGGATTTTTACATCTATGTTCATTAGTGAGATTCACTTATAGTTCTCTTTTTTGGTTGAGTCTTTCTCTGCTTTGGGGATCAAGGTGATGTTTGCTTCCAGGAATGAATTTGGGAGTATTGCTTCCCTTTCAATTTCATTGAAGAGTTTAAAAAGTAGTGGTAGTAGTTCCTCTATTAATGTCTTATAGAATTCAGCGGTGAAGCTATCAGGACCTGGGCTTTTCTTGGTTGTTAAGTTTTTAATTACATTTTCAATTTCCTTGGTTGATATTGGGTTATTTAGAATTTTTAGTTCTTCTTCATTCAATTTGGTAATTTATATGTATCTAGGAATCTGTCCATTTCTTCTGTGTTTTCCATCTTGTTGGCATATAGGTTCTGGAAGTAGGTATTGATGATTCTCTGGATTTCTCCTGGGTCTGTTGCAATTTCACCCTTTTCATTCCTAATTGCATGGATTTGAGCCTTTTCTTTCCTTTTCCTGATAAGGTTGGCTAAGGGTTTGTCAATTTTGTTTATTCTTTCTAAGAACAAACTCTTGGCTTCAATGATTTTTTGTATTGTTTTCTTAGTCTCCATTGCATTGATTTCTGCCCTAACCTTTATAATTTCCTCCCTTGTATGAGTTTTGGGTTTGTCCTGTTCTTCTCTTTCTAGAAGCTTGAGGTTCAGCATCAGGTTGTTTAATTGGTCTTGCTCTGTTTTTCTAATATGATTATTCACTGCTATGAATTTCCCTCGTAGGACAGCTTTCATAGTGTCCCATAGATTCCGATATGTTGTATTGTAATTGTCATTTAATTGAAGGAATTGTCTGATTTCTTCTTTAATTTCCTCTGTGACCCATTGGTTATTCAGAAGTGTGTTGTTCAATTTCCATGTGTTAATGAAGTTTTTGCAGTTTCTTTTGCTATTGATCTCCAATTTCATCACACTATGGTCTGATAATATACAGGGGATAACTTCAATTCCTTTGCACTTACCTAAATATGTTCTATGAGTGAGCATGTGGTCTATTTTGGAGAATGACCCATGTGCAGCTGAAAAGAATATGTATTCTGATTTTGTGGGGTTTAAGACTCTGTAAACATCTGTTAGGTTCATATCTTCAATAGTTTGATTGAGTTCTAGTATTTCATTGCTTGTTTTTTGTCTAGTTGATCTATTTGTGACAATGGGGTATTGAAGTCCCCCTCTATTATTGTATTAGTGCTTATATGGTTTTTCATGTCCATTACTATTTGTTTTATATAGTTGGGTGCACTAGTGTTTGGTGCATAGATATTTATGATTGTCATCTCTTCCTCTTGGATTGTTCCCTTTACAAAAATATAGTGTCCTTCTTTGTCTCTCTTAATCAGTGTGGCCTTGAAATCCACTTGATATGCAAAGAGGTTAGCCACTCCCACTTTTTTTCAGGTTCCTGTCACATGGAGTATTGTTTTCCACCCTTTAACTTTCAGTCTATGAGTTTCTTTTTGAATTAAGTGTTTCTTGTGTGCAGCATATTGTTGGATCTTGCTTCTTGACTCATTCTGCCAGTCTAGTTCTTTTGATTGGTAAGTTGAAACCATTGACATTGATGGTTATAACTGAAACGTATTGAGTTATCATTGTCATGACTTTTTCTTTTTGTTTGATCCTCCCCCTTTGCTTTTAATTTCTTGTTGTGCCCGGTGCATTCATTCTGCTGGGCTTCCTGGGGTTGTGATCCTCCTTGTCTTTTCCTAGGATTTTGTCTAACATTTTTTGGAGTGCTCATTTGGTATTCACGAAGTTCCTAAGGTGCTCTTTGTCATGAAAGTATCTTATTTCTCCATCAATTTTGAAAGATAGTTTTGCAGGGTACATCAATCTGGGTTGGAGGTTGTTTTCCTTTAGGCCTTGAAACACATCACTCCAAGCTCTTCTTGCCTTGAGGGTTTGCACTGAGAAGTCTGCTGTGATTCCAATGGGCTTTCCTTTGTATGTGATTTGTTTCTTTTCTCTAACTACCCGTAGAATTTTGTTTTTCTGTTGGGTTTCTGGAATCTTAACAATTATATGCCTATGTGTAGATTTTTTTTGATCAACGCTAGTTGGAGTCCTATATGCCTCACTTATCTGTATGTCAAATTCTTTTCCCCTGTTTGGGAAGTTTCTGCCATCACTTCTGTGAACAGTTTTTTTATGTCATCTGCACTCTCTCCTGTTTCTTTCATTGACTCCAATCAGTCGTATGTTATTTTTCTTTGTATCGTCTAGCAGCTGCTGGATTGATTTCTCATCGTTCCTTACAATTTTAAAGAATTTTTTCTTTTCCTGGTCACTAATTGCAATCTTATCTTCTATATCTGAAATTCTGTCTTCACATTGGCTCATTCTGCTGCATAGACTTTCAGTGGAGTTTTTAATCTCCTGGAAATCTGTTTGCATCTGTTTTATGGATTCAACTTGTTTCCTATGTTGGGATTCCATCATGTTCCTCAGCTCCTCTATTTTTTTTTATCTGTATCCTGTCTAGATTTATTAATCATGTCTTGCACTATGGGCATGATCTTTGCTGTTTTGTGAGAAATTATTTCTGATTTCATTTTTCCCAGGTCCTCTTTCATTGCTAGTTCAGGGAGTCCAGGTGGTTGAGTATCAGAGTGTTCCATCTCGTTTCTCTTTGGGGTTGTTGTAGGTAATCTGGAAGTCTGGTTCTGTGGCTTGTTTACATGTCTTCTCATTTTGACGAGTGTGTGTGTGGGGTGTAGGGTGGGTCTGTGTTCCTGGTGCCCGCGTGGCTCACCTCCTCTGGGCTCAGAGCCATGGCATGCTTACCCTGAAGCCTTCTGCTGCCTGGGAGCCATGGTGCACCAATCTAGAGGTCTCCTCTGGGTTCGGAGCCATGGCACACCTTCCTGGAAGCTTTCTCTATGCTGGGAGCTGCAGCACGCCTACCTGGAAGCCTTCTGCTGGCTGGGAGCCATGGTGCACTGATAGGTTTCAGTGTTCTGTGTGTCCAATTAATCCCTTGCTCTCTACTTGTTATTTGAGCTCTCTGCCATCTCAAGACTCTGTCCAGCCTCCTGGCCTCACCTGGACACCCCAAATTCACTGGAAACTGTAATTGGACACCCCTCATTATAATTGTACTAGTGCTTATTTGATTTTTCATGTCTGTTGTTTTATGTATTTGGGAGTGCTAATTTTTGGTGCATGTTTATCTCTTCTTCTTGGATCATTCCCTTAACAAGTTTGTAGTGACCTACTTTGCCTCTCTTGATCAGTATTGGCTTGAAATCCACTTTGTCTGCAAATTGAATAGCTTTCCCTGCTTCTTTCTAGGTTCCTGTCTCATGCAGTATTATTTTTACATCTTTTGACTTTCAGTCTATGTATTTCTTTTTGAGTTAAATGTGTTTCTTATATGTAGCATAATTTTGGATTTTGTGGGGTTTTTTTTTATCCATTCTGCCAGTCTGTTTCTTTTGATTGGTGTGTTGAGACCATTTACATTGATAGTTATAACTGATATGTATTGACTTATACTTGTCATATTATTTTCCTGTTGTTGGTTCCCTATCTTTCCCCTCTGTTTAATTGCTAGCCTTGGGTGGGGAATTCATTCTATTGAGGTTCATGGGATAGTAGTCTTTGTTGTCCCTTTGTAGAATATCCTTCAGAACTTTTTGGAGTGCTGGTTTGGTGATCATAAATTTCTTTGTGTGTTCTTTATCATGGAAGTATGTTATTTCTGCATCAGTTATGAAAGATAGTTTCACAGGGTACATCAATCTGGGTTGGAGGTTGTTTTCTTTCAGAGCCTGAAATACTTCACTCCAAGCTCTCCTTGATTTAAGCATTTGTGTTGAAAAGACTTCTGTGATTCTAATGGGCTTTCCTTTACAGATGATTTGTTTCTTTTCTTTAACAGCTTTTAATATTTTGTTTTTGTGTTGAATTTCTGGACTCTTGACTAGTATATTCCTTGGTATAGATTTTTTCTGATCATGGCTAATGGGAGTTCTGTATGCCTCAGTTATCTCTATGTCAAAATCTTTTTCTATGCTTGGGAAGTTTTCTGCCATTACTTTTGTGAACAGATTTTTTTTTATGTCCTTTGTGTTATCTTCTAATTTTTCATTGATTCTGATCAATCTTATGTTATTCTTCTTTGCATCATCTAGCAGCTTTGAATTTTAATAGTCTCTTGCTATTTTTAAAAAGTCTTTCTTGTGATGATCACTAACTATAACCCTGATTTCTAGATCTGATATTGTGGCCTCACATTGGTTGATTCTGATGCATATACTTTCAATAGAATTTTTAATCTCCTGGATATCTGTTTGAATCTGTTTCATGGAATCCAATTCTTTCCTATGTTGTACATTCATGGTTTCAATAATTTTCCTAAGATCCTCTGTATCTACTCTAAATTTTAAAAGTATGTGTCTACTCTGGATTCACTATGTCCTTCATAGTTGTCATCATCTCTTCAGTTATATGAGAAATTATTTCTAATTTTTTTCTAGAGCTTCATTCATCAGCTTTGTTACTTCCACTGCTACCATTTCAGAAAGTTCAGCTGGGTGCCCTTTGATTTCTTCCACCTCACTGCCCCCTAGATTTGCCTTGAACAATCTGGCAGTCTGAGGCTGCATCTTGCTTCCATGTCTTCTCATTTTCTGTTTTAAAAAATTGTTTTCTGTATTGATGCCTGTAAATTACTTATGATAGGTAGCTTTATTAATAGTATGAAGACTTCATTAGGAAATGACTACTTTTCAGACATGTCTTCTAGGTATAGCTGACTTTTGGCTTTTGAGTCACAAGATCTTACCTCTTCAATTTATTAGGGATGAGAAGTCACTGCCTATTTGCCCTAGTACCCAGTTCTTTGGTACTGTACTATGGTATTGTTTATGATCCTCAGACAGTCTTGGTATTGGCATACAAGGAAGAACAACTGATCACAACAACTATGTCACTTGGCTAAAGTGATACAATCAGTAATAACAATAGGATCAAGAACAGCCTAGAAAATGACAAACTGTGATAAGTATGAATTTGCCATCTTTAAGCTTAGGAACAAGATTTATAGTTATATAACAAAATCTAAAACAAACTAGAAAACTATATACAGTAAATATCCTCTCAATAGGGCAATTTACACTTTGGGGATAAAATTTAAAAGGGATAAGAAAAAAATAGAGAAATAGAAAAGAGAATGAGATTAGAAGCATGGTTGAAGGACAAGGGAAGATTATCCAAGCTTTTGGAAACTGTAGAAGAGAAGATGGGAAGAAAGAAGGAAGAAACCAAAACAAGAACTAAACAAACAGAACTAAAAACAGTCGTCACACTCATGAAAACACAAGAACAAGGAATCAAGAAAAAAAAGTGAGACATTTCTCTGTGATTTCAAGGCTGTGGTTATCTTCTGGGTCTACAGTTTTGTGGTAGTGTCCACTTCAGGGTGTCTCTACTGTCACTGGTAGACAAAGGAGTCAGAGCCCAGACCCATGTTGGATGATCCCAGCAGGCCTGTAGTAGGAACAGGGTGGGGTGGTGATTCTTTTGCCTTTAACTCTGCAGAAGTTCAGGCTGATCCTGGTCTCCGGCTGTGGGCCTGAGACCCAAGTTGTTCAGCACACAACACCCTAAATGTTTCTTGCAGGCTTGACCTTGGGTCCCTGACCGTGGATGTCTCTCAGGGCTGCATCTCACTCAGACACTGGGAGCCCCGAGATAAGCTCCAAGTCCCTGGTACAGCTGGCCCCTCCCCCAAGTGGCATCTGCCAATCACCCTCTCCTGGGGACCTTTGGACTCGAGTCACTCACCAGCTGCTATAGTCCACAGCATCCACTGCTCTGCTCCACTGGTGCATTTCTCCCCAGAGGCCTCTGAAGTCACCTGCCATCACTGTGCTGCTATAGATTTAAGCCTCTTTTCTCACACCATGAACTGGGAGTCAGGGAGAGAGCAAAGTTCGCCATCTCCCTCTTCTCCAGGAGATCTATCACTTTGCTCTCTCTGTGGGCTCCAATTCTCCCTTCAGATCTTTCCTGGGTCTAATCTCCCTCCTTCTCTTCTCCAAGTCTCTATATTCCAGCATCTGGACTCCAAATCTCTGAGAGGCTGATTTGTTGCTGCTTACCACTCCACCATCTTCCTGGAAGTCAGATTTTTGTAGTTTGCTGGCTCCAAGGCAGGGCAGCACTGCAGAGGAACCATGAATATGGCAGATAGGAAGCAGAGAGCTATACCCACATTGTGGTTTTGCTGTATAAATTACCCCAGACCAAGGGCCTCAGTGGCACTCTCATTCAGGACTCATCCTGGAAATCCAGGAGCTATTCTTCTCACCTTATTTCTAATAAAACTCTCCTTAACTTCTTTTGGTTCGTGAGTTCATTCCTTGATGTTGTGAGACCACAAACTTGACACATTTTATATCTAATAGGTAGGAAGTTATACTTCTATATCATCGTCATTATATTATTACTTAACTTTAGGCTGAAGGTAAATTAGAAACAGTTTAAGAAATTATTTTGAACTATTTTCCCCCAAAGAGAAATTTGTTTCTTCTAAATTGAGTTGACTAATTTTTATCCTATTTCCAATGAAGTACTTCTTTGAGTTGCTTTCTGTTGCTAACAGATACCAAGAAATTGAGCTTTAACTGCCCATCATTTTGCCTAATTCAAGTGGAATATAGCTGAGAGTGGATAGGAAAAATGAGGGCAGACAGTACAAGGTAACACACAAAATAACAACAAAGGGTTTGGGGGCTAGGATACAGGGACTGACCTAGCGGTAAGAGAGTCAAGAGGGCATAGTTAGTAAATCTAAACGCAGTTCACAAAGCATCCTTCAGCCTCATAGTTTTTCTTCAAGACCATGAGAAAAAAAAATGAGTGCTTAGAGAATTCCAGAGAGCAAGTGAGTTAAATGGAGAACTGTTGAGAAAAATGACAGTGCTTAGAAAATGGTGAAGGTTGTGTCCCAAAGAAATAGCATAGAGTGTTGTAAGAGAACAAAGGTAACTCTGGCCATTTTAAGAAGACTTCTGGCTGGGAGTGTACAGTTGTGGTACAGAGCTTGTCTAGCATGTGCAAAGCTCTGGGTGCCCTATCCAGTGATGTAAAAAGAAGACATGACTATCAGCTGAACAAACAGGGTCAATCCAATGAATAAACTAAATGATTCAGGGGCTACCTTCAGAGACTCACGTGAGATCAGCGTGTCAGTGGTATTGATCATGGCCTTGAACAGGTAAATTTTAAAAAATATCAGTAAGTATGACAATGCTAGCAAGCAAAGGCGCCTCTGATAATTTCACACCTGTCTCTTTTGATGGCATACATCAAGGTGGAGGCAATGGTTTCTCTCAGTTATTTTAATCAATGGCTGTAGCAATGAAAATGGCAGATGCCTACTCTAAATTGGGTATTATTTTACATGACTTATGTTAGCTTACCTGATTGTTGCAAAAAAAAATCCATTTTAGAGATAAACATTCTAAGTAAAGTTAAGCAACGTGCTTAAGGTCATCCAGCTAGTTAGCTTACTAGCTGGAGAATTAGAATTTAAACCCAGGCCATCTGATTCTAGGACTTATGCTCTCAGCCACAACATCAAATTCCTAGTCACCATGGTTCATCAACCCCAACATAGTGCCAGACATAAAGAGATTGGACAGTCATTACTTACTAAATAAATGAGTGACCTATCAATTTTTCATTGATCTTTAAACCATTATGTATCTAAGCAGCTGCAAGGCTAAAGTGTACCTTGCCAAAAATAATTATATGGGCATATAAACTATATCACAATAGATCTCTATATTGGTCACATTTTTCTTGGGTAGCAGATTAATTTGTGCAGCTCAAGATACAATTTACTCCGCAGGTGATTTCAAAAGAATATGCTCGGTCTATATTATGATAATATACAAAAATGGCATGTATTTCTTACCAGTGTGTTAAAGTACCTAGAAAGCTCTTTGCTGTCTGCCAGATTTTTGGCAAGCAGGACATGGGAGTAGACGTCAGCTGCAGCAAGGACAAAAACTCTGGGAAGTGGTGTGCCCCTTAATATTGGGCCAAATTTTAGCTGAAAGGAAACAGAGCTTAGATGTCACATACCATATATGTTTAGGAATTTTGTTTCCCGTAATGAAAAGTTCCCCTGGCAAAAATTTTGCTAACAATTCAATGATACATAAAAGACTTTTGCAGTTAACTACTGTGGTTGACTGATTTGGCAAGAATAAATGTAAAATATAAAAGCTCTCCAAGCTCCAATGGTCATTGGGTGGGAAAAGATTATGGTTTATCATTTTAAATTCCATTACATATTATAAAATAGATATTGCCTATAGTAATTCATAGATTTCAAGATCAAGTTCCATTGCCGACTTATTAGCATTTCTTATTCCAATCCAACTAATTGACATGGATTGATTGCCTGTGAAGAATGCATAGAAGAAATATTCAGGTAGGGGTCTGTTGATTCAACTATTATGGGTTCAATAAATTACTTCCTTGTATATAATCATGAAAAATGGAAATTGAAAAATATCTTTAAATGGCCCCAAATGACACGAATACACATTTTTCCAGAGCGTGTTACCCCTAATGTTATTAATTTTGACCATTCTCATCATCCTATTCTCACCAGAGTCTAAATGAAAACACTGTCAGGTGATTTAAGATGCTCCGTAGGGTAAGAGAATATGTGATAAATTTACCAGCACTTAGCATTAAAACCTCAAGTGACTTTAAACAATGGGAACCACAAACCTAATGATTTCATTCATATGAAATCATTAGAAAATCATTCTACTCACTTGGATATTTGTAAGTAGTATTTTATACTGTCATATTTTGCTTAGGATTTTAAGCTTCAGTGTTTATTTCTATTTTGGGTGGCATCAAAAGATTGAGTTTAAGGCTGGGGATTTAGCTCAGTGGTTCCGGTGCCTGCCTTGCAAGTGCCAGGTCCTGAGTTTGATCCCCCCCAAAAAGACTGAGTTTTAGTTATTTACTAATTGTTTGATTGCATACAAGGAGCTTAGCATTTGACTTTGGAGCTGGGCTCACGTTCACTTCTGTTACACCATCTACCAATTGGAAAATTCTTTCCCTGGAATGATTCTGGGAAATATTAACCAAGATTTGTAGACTGAAATGTGCTATGAGTCACATGTGTAATTCACTTCCAGGCCTTTGCTCTTGTGCTAGGAAGTCCTTGATTTCACATGCAATGTGAAATGCAATGTGAAAATGACAACTGCCTCCTGAAATAAGTGTGTTTGGTTTCTTTATTTGTTTTATTATGGAAGACTTTATATGTATTTGTGTGTGGTTACAAGCTTACACTATTAAGCAATTTGATCACTTGAAAAATTAGTTGAAGTGTTTTACATTTTCAAAAATTCCAGCAGTAGGTGTATAATAAGAACTCCAGTAGTTGTGGTAAAATTGCTAAGTGTGCACCCTGAAATCAGACTGGCTGAGTTTGAGTCCTGGCTCCATCACTTAATCATATTGCTTGATATTTTTGTGACTAATTTTCCTTGTAACATGGTGGTAGTAGGTAACTTCCTCACAGTATTGCTAGGGTATTTAAATGAGATAATAAGTATAAACCATGTTTTGTACCAGTCACATAGTCAAGCAGTAGATACATGTTAGCTGTTGTAATGGCAGAGTTCAGAACACTAGCATTAAACATCACTTTTTGAGGCCTGAGGACACCACAAGGTTATAGGCACTAGGCAAAGACTGGAGTCATGGAAATGGCATGATATAATTAAAGACTTGTCCTACTCCTAACAAAAGAATTCCAAAGGCAGTACAAAAGCAGTACAAATAGTAAAGGCACTGCCATGGAGTTATTGTGGACCTCCTTGTCTCCAAGGGTGAAGATAGCAAGGATGTGTGTGTGTGTGTGTGTGTGTGTGTGTGGTTTTTTGTGCCATGGATCAAGTTTGTATAAAAGCCACAAATTGTCAGGCAGTGTCCACAGTAAAGGAGTTTCTGGTCATCACACAGGGCCCCAGAACAGTCGGTTCTCATTGATGTTCTTCGTCTGATAAGCCTGATGATGGATTTTTAAAAAATTACAATTGAATAAAAAAAAAAGATAAGTCTTGAGGATCAATCCTTCCTCATAAAGGAGCTCCAAGAAACTTTGGTGGGAGCTAAGTTTAGACTCTAAATGCCACTAGATGGCAGAGGAATGTTATTAAATCGGTCAATCATCACAGCCTGGTACTGGGAACAGATCCCTTTCCTTATCATCCTGCCTGTCCACAGGATCCCGAGAGACTTCCTGTAACTTGACTTGGAGTTCTCATCTTCCAGTGTCAGGAAAAGACAGATACTCAGTCCCCAAGAGTCCATTACCCTGGCTATCACCACTAACACAGTCCAGCAAATGATAAGTATGACTTCACTGTTCCCTAAAGCTCTAACCCAGGAAATATCAAGAGCTTCCCAACCTTTGAGAATCTTATTTCCAAGTCTTCCAGACCTTGACATTCTAGCACAGAGCATTCTTGCAGGCATGTTGCAGAGAACTTATTAGAGAAGATGATCCCAATACATACCACATTTCCTGCCTTGCACTGGCCACATCTGCCTTTCAACCTACCCACTCCAAAGAGGAGGGCAGCTCTACTGCTATCTCAGTCTTGAATTTCTTCATCTCAGATATCACTCTTTTTGTGTATTGAGCATAGTTACTGTCACTATAAATGTGGAACACCAGTTTGGATTGAACTTGAGTGATCTCAAAGGATCTTATTTTTTCATTAAAAAGTATAATATTCTACCTGTCTTAGTCACTTTTCTCATTGCTGAGACAAAAATACCCGACACCCAAAGTTAAAGGAGGAAAGGTTTAATGTAGCTCACAGTTTGTAGAGATTTCAGTTCACAGTTGGTGGATTCCAAGGCAGGGTGGCATGGCAGAGGAGAAACAGTTCATGGTAGGCAGAAGGCAGAAAGGCAACAAGGAGCAAAGAGGCAAATCAGCAAGCAACAAGCAGCAACCACAGTATCCCTCTTTCTGTCCCTTATAGTCTATTCAGGCTACCCACTCATAGGGCAGGTAACACACCAAGGGTAAGGCACCCTTAATCCTAGCATTGCAACATGAATCAGTCCCAGCTTCATATCTTTAATCCTAGCACCACACACTCTCGATCCAGGTACCTCCAAAAAGCTTCACCTATAACCACATGAGGCTTTCAGGGGACATCTAGACATAAGCCATAACAATCCCAAAAGTGACATGTAGATTCAACACAATCTCAATCAAAAGTTCTATAACACTCTTCACAGACATGGAAAAAACAATTCTAAAATTCATATGGAACCAGAAGAGACCCAGAATGGCAAAAGCAATCCTGGCAACAAGAACAAAGAAGGAGGCATCACAATGCCAGATTTCAAATTATATTATAAAGCTACAGTGATAAAAACAGCATGGTACTGGGAAAAAACCCCCCACACAACAAAAAACCAGATATGTGGATTAATGGAATAGAACAAAGGATGCAAAAACAACTCCAGGCAAATTCAGCTGTCTGACCTTTGACAAAGGGGCCAAGAACATACCCTGGAGGAAAGACAGCCTCTCTAACAAATGGTTTTGGGAAAATTGACTATGCACATGCAGAAAATTGAAACTAGATTCATATCTCTTACCAGGCACTAAACTAAAATTAAAATGGATCAAAGAACTAAATATTAAATAGAAGCTTAATTTTTTGTAAGATAAAATAGGTAAAACTCTTGAAGTCATAGGCAAGGACTTTTTGAACAGAACTCCAACTGCACAAGAATAACATCCAGAATCAACTAATGGGATTATATCAAATTTTAAAGCTTCTGCACAGCAAAGGAAGCAATCAACAGAATGAAGGAAGAACCTACAGAATGGGAAAAAAAATTTGCTAACTACTCCTCAAATAAGAACTAGTATCTAGAATATCTAAAAAAACTCAAAAAAAATGATCCCCCCAAACAAAAGACCCAATCAAAAAATGGGCAACTGAAATTAACAGACACTTCTCAGATGAAGAAGTACAAATGGCCAACACACACAAAAAATGCTCACTATATTTGGCCATTAAAAAATGCAAATTAAAACAACACTACGATTCCATCTTACTCCAGAAAGAATGGCTATCATCAAGAAATCAAATGATAACAAATGCTGATGAGACAACAAGGAAAAGGGAATCTTTCTACATTGATGGTGGGAATGAAAATTAGTGTAACCACTGTAAAAATCAAGATGGTGGTTCCTCAAAAAGCTAATAATAGGAAAATCCTGAAGGTGGCCTATATGTCCATCCACAGATGAATGGATAAAGAAAATGTGGTGTTTACACACAATGTGGCCCTATTCTGCCATAAATTTGGGTCATTTGTAGGAAAATGGATGGACTTGGGACCATAATGTTAAGGGAACTAAATTAGGCACACAAGCTTAAATATCGCATGATTTTACTTACATGAGAGCCCAAAGTGCAAATAAAGAGGAAAATAAAAGACAGATAATAGGAAACAAGGGGACAGAACTTTTTCATTCTTTTTGTTTTGTTTGGTACCGGGGATCGAACTCGGGTCCTTACGCTTGTGCAGCAGGCGGGGAAACCACTGAGCTAAATCCGTGGCCTGAGACAGAACTTTTTCAAAAGGGAAAGGGGCCAAAAGATGGAGGGAGGTGGGAGGGAGATGAGGGAAAAAGGATAAAACAAAAAGAATAGGGGGCCGGGGGTTTAGCTCAGTGGTTCCAGCACCTGCTGAGCAAGCTCAAGGACCCGAGTTCAATCTTGGTACCAAAACAAAACAAAACAAAAAGAATTAAGATGTGTTGTGTACATGTATCAACTTCCCGTGAGGAATGTAATCTTTATGTACTCAAATATGTACTAATAAAAAAAACTACAAACATGTGCACAAATAGATAAGGTTCCAGCCTGGAATGGGGGCATATGTATGTAATCCTAGCACTCCGGGAGACCGAAATGGGAGGGCTGCAAGTTCAAGCCCAGCCTGGGCAACTTGCTGACTTAGTGAGACCCTGTCTTAGAATAAAAAATGTAAAAGGATGCAGCTCAGCATAAAAGCTCTGCAGTCAATCTCCAGTACCGCAAAAAACAAAACAAAAAGTTGTGAGTTGTAAGGTATTCTTTTTGTTTTTGAGTTCTGGCCAAGCTATCTGGGAAGAGTTCAGGATGGACTTGATCAAACAATCTTGTAAACAAAGAGGAAGCGTCCCCCTTCCAAAAAGGGCTGTTTACTGTCATGTTACTGCCATATGAAGCAGAAATCCAGCCGTTTGGGGCTTGTACTCAATATAAATTGCAGCCCGATGTGGTGGCACATGCCTGTGATCCTAGCCCCAGGAGTCTGGGGCAGGAGGATGGCTATGAGCTCAGACCAGCCTGAACTACATGGGAGATCCGGTCTCCAGAAAAAAACAACCCACAAAAAAGTCTCTAAGTATGACAAAACTCTTCCCACTATCATTTATAATCATCCAATTAATCGCTCTGATTTCTAGAGAAAAATCAAGGTGCTTGATGCTGAGACCCTCGGTTTAGGAGCCGTAGAGGCCCTTCTGTCCTCTTGTGGCAGATGCTGATTGAAGATCGCCACTTAGGGCCTGACAAAGGCTCGTGCAGAGACCGAATGGGGGCCATGCAGTCTGAAGGGACACCTGGAGGGGACAGGCGGCTGGGCTCTGGGGAGAGCAGAGGAGGGACTTTCTGTCCTGGATTCCTCTCCCTCTCACCTGTGCCCTGAGCCACCTGTAGGGGGCGCTGGTCAGGGTCTCCACCTCCGACATAGGTGTGACTCCCACTGCTGGCTCTGGTCTCCAGCGTCAGCCCAGACCTCTGCAGAGTTTTCCTACCCACCCGCCGCTCTGCCAGAGGTGGCCACAGCGCCACAGGCTCCACCTGGGGCGGGGCGGGGCGGCTTCAGGGCAAAGGTTCCGGTTTTTTGGTTTTTTGGCCCGGGGGCAAAAAAGTGGGTGAGAAAACCCAGCTTTCTCCTGATTTGAGAGCGTCTAAATTAAGTCCCAAAGATTCTTTTCCTCCCATTAGAGAAACCCTATCTTCCCGCAAGCCGGGGGCTGGGCGCTTGGGCTGCTCTGGCTTCCTCAAAAGGGTTGTGGAACCTGAGCCACCTGCAAATCAAAGGACGCCGAGAGCAGCGGAGCTGGGCCAGGGAGGCCAGGGCGACCCGGCCCTGCTGCACTCAAAGACGGGGAGGAGCCCGGCTTCCAAACTGCGCCTCTCAAGCCTTTGTATCTCCAGGCTGTGGGAGGGCCGTGCGGTGAGAGCGAGCTGGGAGCAGGTCCTCTTTGGGGCTTCCCGCCACTCCTTTCCGCGACTGACTCCCCAGGCTCAATTCCGATTCCCCGCCGCCCCGCCTTCTGCCTCCTGCCACAGCCCACACTTTGCTCCTCCGAGGCCTTTTACAGCGGCTGCTTCCCGCGAACGTCCTTGGGCCGGGCCCTTCGCAGCCCACTGGGGTGCCGAGCCAGGCTTCCTTCCTGTCCCTTCTCAGGGCTGTTCTCTCAAGGAAGGAAAACCGCCCCTCCTTCCTCCTCGCCCCTTCTACATGGTTTCTGGATTAATATTTGGGGCGTTTGTCTCACGGAGCCCATTTCCATTTGGTGTAGGGGGATATTTGCTTTGCTAGCTGCTGCTAAGAATAATAACTGGATGGGGGTCGGGGCTTTGAGGCTTGCGGGGGTGGGGGGTGGGGGGTGGTGTTTAAATGTGAAACGCTCTGGGTTCAGTCCCTAGAGCCAAAACAACTACAACAGCAGCAGCAGCAACAACAGGTATATCTAGCAATCCGCAGGCTTGCGGTTAGTGTTCAGTGAAAAACACAACTTTTTCCATGAAAGGCTCTGTATTGCTGTGTTGGTAATGGGAACTGAGTCTGCCTTTGGACACTTAAGAAGATGGGAAATCACTCACCACCCCACCCGGAGCCTGATTTCATGGTGCTTTCTTGGGGATTAGCAGATTTAAATCTGCTTTACTTTCCAGGTCGCCAGGACAGCGGTAGAGGCTGGAGACAGTTGCAGCCGTCCAGGGCTAAGATTCGCACACCTCCCTCTAGCATGCCACAGTCTGGGCAGGGGGCCCACTCTTTCTCCCGGCATGAAGATGGAAGAATTGAAATGGGCCTTTCTTGACATGTCTGGAACCATTTGCAATTGTGCACGTGTTGATAAAGATCTAATGATTCTCTTGAAAGCTAGTAGGATGGTAATAATGAAGACACAACGCATACCTGGAATGAATGTAGTCCGTTATCTAAATGATCAGGAATCTGAATTCTCAAAGCGTTTGGTTTTGGTCCTAGACCCACAGTAAGATGCAAAATCATCTTCCAACGCAGTGTTTAGGCGGAGTCTGGCTCCAGAACCCAGAATGTGACCACCCCTGGGGCTGCACATATGGATTATGTCACTGTCACTTTCAGCAGTTACTATTTTAAGGGGATAGTGCTTGATGTCTGCCTGCTGGGAAAGAGCCACACAGAGACCTCTTGCTCCACCCTACTACAGGCAGGGACAGATGCATTTCCTGCCCTTTCAGCAGGGGGAGTGATTGGCCCCAACAGAGTGTCCTCAGCCACTGCTCCTGAGCCATCTCCATGACTAAGAGACTCTTGTTTCCTCCGATTTGAGAACTTCCCCCAGAGCCCCAGCCCTTTCGGGCCTCGTTTGGACCTCCTGAGCCTCCCCTCCTGAGGGAAGGAGGAAAGGGGGAAATGAGTTCCTACTGCAAAACCATGCTTGGGCCCCAGATTCAGTTCCATGTGAGAATGCAAAGCGACACAGCCCTGCTGCAGCCGCCAGAGCCAACCTGAGGCCACAAGGGAAAGGCAGAGCAGAAGTGAAGCAGTCACCTCTCCAAGCCAGCACTGAGGAGAGGCCTGCACTTCAGTTACCCTAAAGAAATATGTCCTGTCAAAGGGCTGTTTTAACTGAAACTAGATCTACCCCACAAAGTCATTTTCCTCAGGATCATTGGCATTCTGTGTGTGTGGCTCAAGTAAGGCACATGGGTTATTGGATGAAAGCAGATAAGGAGAGAGGTTTTTGCTTTCCCGAGGAGGGGCAAGGGACCCTGAATTATTTTCCTGTGCTGCCTAGGAATATTGTGCTGTAAATGTTAATTGAATCAAAGTCACCTGAAAGCAAAGGAACATTGTAATCAACACTCCCACCTAGTCTCTCTCATTTTACCTCTTGAGCAATTAAACAGTGTGGAACTGAGTGGATCCTAGACCCACTGTGCACCAGCAGCTGTGAGATAGCATTATTTTCCCTCCAAGTAAACTGTTTCATTGAAGTTAGTAAATATATTCAGTAATTGTTTTATCTGGAAGAGGTTTTTTAAACTGGGGTGTATGGATCAATTTTCACCTTTAAGGTTCGTTATGGAACCTCTTCGAGACTGTATTAGTTTGCTAGGTAGGGCTGCTGTAGAAAATACTACAAATTGCATGGCCAAAACCACAGAAATACATTTTTTTTGTATATCCTTTTATTGGTACATTTTAGGTGTACAATATAATGACATTCATCATTGGGAATTTGCACCTTTACATAATCTCTCGTGGTTCTTATTTTTTCCCCTTCCCCTGGCCTCCCTTCAACCCCTCCATCCCTCCCTATTTACAAAGACTTTGTTTCCATTTTTTCATTTTCTCATATTAATTCCATTTCCTTCTTTCCTTTCCCCCACCTCTCCCACTTCCCCTTCCCCTTTGCCCCTTTTCTTCCCATTTCATATTATCTATTATAACTTTTAGTCCTTATTTACACTTTCAGTTTCTCACACTAGAAAAACTATTCAGTATTTACACATGTGTGTCCTGTTTATTTCACTTAAGAGTATCACCTCAGTGTGCATCCATTTAGCAATAAATGTCTCTAATTTCTCATTTTTGATGGCTGAGTAGTACTCCATTTTATTAAAAAAACCCTCACATTTTCTTGATCCAGTCTCCAGTTGATGGGCATTTGAGCTGTTTCCAAGCTTTAGCTATTACAAACTGTGTTGCTATGAACGAGGGTGCACATATATCACTGTGGTATGATTCTTTTAATTCTTTGGGGAAGATACCCACCAGGGGAATACCTGGGCCAAATGGGACTTCCAGTCCTAGTTCTTTGAGGTATCTCCATACTGATTTCCACAGTGGTTGCACCAGTCTACACTCCCACCAGCAGTGGAGCAGGGTTCCTCTTTCCCCACAGCCCCACCAGCATTTGTGGTTGATTTCATGATAGCAGCCATTCTTTTCTGGAGTGAGGTGAAATCTCAGTGTTGTTTCCATTTGCATCTCTCGAATGGCCAGTGATGTTGAACATTTTTTCATGTTTATTTGCCATGTCTACTTCTTTGTGTGAGAAATGTCTGTTCATTTCAGATGGCCATTTTTGGATTGGGTCTTTAAATTTGGGAGGTCTGATTTCTTTAAGTTCTTTATAGATTCGAGATAGTAGACCTTTGTCTGAGGGACCGCTAGTGAAAATTTTTTCCCACATTGTGGGATGTCTCTTCACACTGCTGGTGGTTTCTCTTGCTCTGCAGAAGCTTTTTAGTAAAAAGAGATCCCACTTGTTGATTGTTTGTGCTAGTTCACGGGTAACTGAGGTTTTGTTCATAAAGTCTTTTCCTACCCCAATGTCTTCAAGAGTTCTACCTAACCTCTGTTCCAGCCTGTTCAGCGTTTCTGTTTTTATATTTAGATCTTTAATCTATTTCAATTTTAGTTTAGTGAATGGTGAGAGATATGGGTCTAGTTTTAGTCTTTGGCAAGTTGAAACTCAGTTTCTCCAGCACCATATATTAAAGAGGCTATCTTTCCTCCAGAGAGGGTGTTTGTCTCCTTTGTCAAAGATGAGGTGGCTGAGTGTGTCTGGAGTTGTTTCTGCATCTTCTAATCTGTTCCACTGGTCCTCAGGTCTGTTTCTTTGCCAGTACCATGCTGTTTTTATCACAGTAGCTTTATAGTATAGTTTCAAGTTGGGGATTGTGATACCTCCTTCTGTGTCTCTGTTGCCTAGAATTGCTTTTGCTATTCTGGGTCTCTTCTTGTTCCAAATGAATTTTTGGATTGTTTTCTCAAGGTCCATGAAGTATGCTGCTGGGATTTCAATTGGGATTGCATTGAATCTATATGGCAATTTTGGAAGTATGGCCATTTTCACTACGTTGATCCTTTCTACCCAGGAGCAAGGGATGTCTTTCCATTTTCTGATATCATCTTCAATCTCTCTTTTCAAAGTGCTATAGTTTTCAGAGAAGAAGTCCTTGAAGAAATACATTTTCTAACAGTGCTGGAGGACAGAAGTACAAGATCAAGTTGTGGACAGGTTTGATCTCTCCTGAGCCCGCTCTCCTGTCTCGCAGATGGCCCATGTTCTTGCCGTGTGTTCTTTCCTCTGTGTTTGTGCCTGCATCCTAATCTCCCCTTTTTAAGGATACTGTTCAGATGGGATTAGAGCTCACTCTAATGATCCCATTTTAATTTAATTACTTCTTTAAAGGCTCTACCTCAAATACAATCATATTCAGAGGTACATGAGCCGGAGGTTACGTCTTCAACATATGAATTTGGAGAGGACCCAATTCAGTCTATATCAGAGTCTAAATTTCCTCATTGGAATCTGGAATAAAGCTTGTTCTCTTTTCTTGTTTTGAAACTCCAATGGGGTAAAGTAGGAAGGGTTCTGGAGAGGCAACATCAAATACTCTACAAAGGTAAGCTCTTGTCCTCTAGAAATGGGACAAACCCCTCACGACAGTGTCTTACAGGACCGTGTCAAAGTTGCAATCTCTGCACACATCCAAGACCGGGAAGCCAAGTTCCCCATGGAGAGAGAAATTTGCAAGTGCTACTAAATGTTGTGCCTTTTAGACATTTGAGCCTAGAGTGATATTGCAAATAATTTGCTCATTTGTCCATCATGACCAATTGCCTATCTACTCTGTGCTAGGCACTAGATTGGTCATCAGTGCAGATGATGGGAGAGCGAGGGAGTGGCAGGACTCCACTGGGAGGAAGGGGATTCTGCTGTGTCTCCTCAAGCAGGTTACAGGGACTCTCATGGGAAACATCTCACCTTCAGTGGCTCCCTGCCTTTTCCTTCCTCAGCCATAGAGACTGCTCAAGGTCTGGGAGCTCAGAAGGACTTAGAATAACACTCCTGGGTCTGGAACAACAGTTGGTTCTTAGAGACTGGATAGCTCAAACAGTGAGATCATCCTGGGTTCTGTGGAAAGCAAAGGCCGGCCACACACACACACACACACACACACACACACACACAAAACGTAACTTGGTACCTATCCTGGGACAGAGAAAGCAGCATTAATAATTTTTACTGTTAGGGGTGTGTATGTGTGTGTGCGGAACCCAGGCCCTTGCACAAGCTAATCAAGTGCTCTACCACTAAGCTACACCCTCAGCCCAGGGCTTTCCAACCAATGCTGAAGAACGTTCCTCATTCACAGTTGTCCTTGAGTCTGCGGGGATTGGTCAGGGCAGATAGCCCTCAGATACCATCCATGGATTCTTGAGTCCCTTGTATAAAATGGTGTAGTATTTGTGAGACAGAGGAGATACACTTGACTCACTTTTCCTGTGCCAGCTGGAGGAGGGATGCAGCTTGGTTGGTGGCTGTCACACCCCTCCCTTTGCTCCCCAATGGACTGGCACAGTTTGCTTCAGTGTCCTTGTTGGCTATGAAGCTGCCACTCTCCACTCTACCATGTGTGCCACCAGACTGTTGGCACTGCACCCTTCCCTTGCTCCCAAGACTTCAGAGGCTACTGTTGCCTTTTTGCAGAAAGGAGGGGGCACCCTGATATGGTGAAGATCGTCCGCAACCCCCATGGCCAGCCTTCCAGAAGATTCCCTGGCTTCAGCCCTGCACTTCACTGACAGGCTTGTAGCTGCTATATAAGCAGCATTCCCCAGCCAGTTCTGAGGTTTAGTCCAGAAGGGCTCCCTACTGCGTACTGACTCCCTGTGCTACACCACAGGCCCTGTTAAAATAAAGACTCACTTTGGTGTTTCTGTAAACCCTTTCATGATTTATTTCTAAGGTAGTGTGGGCTCCAGAAGTCCTGTAAATCAGCTCAAGATTTTTATCCTGAGTAGTGTGGACAGAGCAGAAGTTTCAAAAGAAAGAGAAAGAGCAATAAACACTAAGAGCTGTTAGCACAAAGAGCTCCACAGACCAGCAGCCAATGGAGACTACCAGCTGAGACCAGCACCTGGCAGATTAGATGTGTGGTGTTTAGCACAAGCCAGCATTGGATGGTGACACTGGCAGCGGCAGTAACCAGCAGCTGGCTGTGTCAACTGTTGGGACTCAGCATTATCTGGTGTCCTGGTTACTTTCACAATACTCAACACCCACAATTTAAGGATGGAAAGATTTATTATGGCTCATAGTTTGTAGACTTTTCAGTCCATAGTCAGCTGGCTCTAAGGCAGGCTGGCATGGCAGTAGGGCATGGAAGAAGAGAAGCAGCATGGCAGAAAGAGATCAAGGAAGGAGAGAAGGAGATAAACTCTTTATGCCACCTCCTTATGACCCACCTCTTCCAACCAGGCTTTACTCCCAATATCACATTTAGGTATAAACTTGTCAGTGATGATGAGTATCATGCCTTCGTAATCCAATCACTTCCCCAAACCTCCACCTATGAGTGCATGAGACTTTGTGGAGACATCTAGACAGAAACCACAGCATCCGGTGTCATCAGGACTGCCAGCAGAGTTGCACTTTGCCAATTCATAATTTCACAATTTCCATCTGAATTGAGCAAAAGAACCCTAGGCTGACTGGCAATATTTGCATATAACCTACATACTTCCTCTCATATACTTTAAATCATCTCTACATTATATTACTACTACAATTAAAAGTCTATGTAAATAGGTGTTATAATGTACTGTTTAGGTAATAATGACAAGTCTGCTCAGTAGAGAAAATGTTTTTAAAGTATATTTTCTATCTATAGTTGGTTGAATCCACAGATGCAAGAACCCACAGATATTGAGTGTGACTGCAATACAATCATGCATCTTTGACCTCTATCTTTTGCATTTTGAAATTTCAAAGCTGAACAGGAAGTATAACACACAGGTTTCCTCCTACCTTAGCTGTGAGAACCCCCATCTCTTTTGGGCTCTACTTCATATGACAGAGTGTGGGAAAGATGAAAAATCTATATCCTTCTTGGACATCCAAAAGTAGAGAGATGACACCTCAAACTTTTTTTGTGCTAACTCCTGAGTATAAAGGCCCTTGTATAAGAGAAGGCCTAAGAAGAAACAAGAAATCTGCAGCCATGAAACAAATACTGTGACAAACTGAGGCAGAAATTAGCCTACATAGCTAAATCAAGAAGGAGTGGGTAAAGTAAAACAGAAAAGTATAGTTTGTTATGTGAAAAAAATGGAAAAAAGCACACTCAAAAGAATGGGATGAAGGGAGACTTCAAGAATTTAACTTTTTAAACTTGAACCACCAGCCTAATTTATGGCTAAGAAAACTCTTTTTCTTTGGACCTCAATCTTGCTTTATTTCCAAATTGGGACTGGAAATGGGAATTCTGAAGCCAAAAATATCAAATAATCTTAGATCCTTGGTTAAAAACATCAGCAGCAACACACGGCAGAGACTGCCTCCCCCATTCTTGACATTTTATTATAAGAGGAAAACCACAAGCCAAACCTTGCAGAAACTGTTATAATTAACAAGCCTTCATGAGCTTCTAGTGGTTTTTAGGTTTCTGAGGCTCAGATATCAAGTAAGATGAAGTTATTTAATATGTATTATGGAAGGAGAAAACGAAAACACTTTTTATTCTCTTTTGTAAAACAGAAGCCTGTTCCACTATATCCATTTAATTTCATGTTTCAAGGCTTTGGGTAATGATTTCCATGTGACATTTAACTACATAAGTTTGGGGTAAAAGCAATTAACATCTGTCAATGGTAGTTCCCGGTGGCAAATAACAGAGACCAAATCTGACCCCTTGAAGGAGAAGAGGAATGTATTAAAGTATATTGTGTGACTCCTGGAATCCCAGGAAGGCTGGAGGGTGAACTCTGGAAGCAGTGAGTTCTAGAGATGGTCTGGTGGGTGCCCACTGACTGTTCTGGGCAAAGGGAGCAGCTTGCCCTGATCACCTTCTAATTGGACCAGCTGCTAGATCCTCTGTAAACTGGCAGTAGTGGCCAGCATCCTGTGTGTGTGCTCCCCAATTCTACTCAGGATTCCTGATCGTCTCAGGTTTGAACCTCATTCCTCTGGTTTGTCCTTCTCCAAAGGTTTCTATGTAAATGCCACCCCCCATACACACTTTGTTTAGTTATCCTTATCCAGTGGAAGGAGATCATATTACACACACACACACACGCATGCACATTCTCTCTCCTCTCTCTCTACTCTACTTGCCTTTGTCCAGGTTGAAGTTGTTCTGTCTGGAGTGGTCCCTGAGGCTTCAGCTTGGTCAGTGGTGTTTAGAGAAGGGGTCCAAACCAACAGACACTGAGTCCTCCAGCCCGAGTCTTCTTCCCAATTCTGCCACAAGCTTGGAAGGTACTCCTGATTCCTTAACTACTTAATCTGTTAGAGACCCATGTCTCCAAAGGAGGGATGAGCCACAGGGGACAGTATAGTCTTGACTCATACCAAGAAAGAAAATTCTCATATTCATTGAAAGGCTCTTTTCCCGAAGGCGCTGTGAGCCTTATTTTATGCTGAGTGGTCACCTTGGAGCCCCCTAAGACAGCAAAGGACCACAGTCTTCTCCATTGGCTATTCCCATGGCTTCTGGCTGACCATCTATGGTGAGGACTCTTTCACCCTTTCATTCTTCCCCACCTCCCTCTTGGGGGTGGAGGGCAGCACTGTGCTGTGCCCATTCTTCCTACCATGTGATGTGCCACCCTTCACATGCTCACGGTGCAGGGCTATACCTTGAATGTTTAAGGTGGTAGATGACTAGCTTGAGAACTAGGCTTATTTTTTTTCCAGCTGTAAGCTCATCAGGAAAGAATGAGGGGTCTTTTTTTCCTTTTCCCATGAAAAGCCAGGTTCCATATCCAGGTGTCTGGACTTCTCTTAGAGGCCTTTGTTTTCAACAGGCTGGGTTCCTGAAGGAGTCAGGGCTCAGTTCACTCTCTACATGTTTAAGGGGAGATAGAAGAGGATGGAGCCCCATGGCTGGCCTATTAGGAGGAGGTGAGACTCTGGGATGGTGAAGACCTGGTCCAGTTTGCAGGTGCCACCTCATGGAAGCCATACTTTGGATGAGGGCTGGTTACCCAGAGGGCAGTGAAAGATGGTGTAGTGCAGGGCCAAGTGATGGCCAAGGCCCAGACTGGCATGCAGGAGGTGGCATGCTCAGCATTACCTGCTGGAGCACCAGGACCAGGCTAGCACGGGCTTGTGGAGCAACTAAGGCCCACTTCAGATGAAAGCACAGCACTGAGCCAACATGGACCATACTCACAAGTATGAGGCCAAGCAGCTGAGCATTGAACCCATACCTGGAGAACTGCATAGGGCACCTCTAAGTTCTCAGAGTTCCTGTACAGCCAAGAGTGGAGGTGGTAGCCCAAGAGCACAAAATGGATTTTGAGCCTCTCTCTCACCCTTAAAAAGAGAACTTGCATGGAAATGATGTTAGATTTACAGAAATGTAAAAACATACAGAAAGTTCACATCTACCTCTCACCTAATTTTCACCATTGTTAACATTGTTAAGCTCCTATGGTACATTTGTCAAAACTTAGATACCATCCTTCGTACATATCATTGCTTAAGCTCCAGACTTTGTCCGAATGTCACCAGTTTTTCCATTAATGTCCTCTCTCTGTTCCAGGATCCAAACCAGGGTACCATATTACACCAAATTGTCATCTTTCCCCAGTCTCCTCTGGTTAATGCAAGTTTCTGTCTTCCCTAGTTTGTGACCATAGTCCTTACTAGTAATGGGCAGTGATCTTGTAGAATGTCTCCTCTTCTGGGCTTGTCGGTGTCTGTGTCACGATTAGGCTGAGTTACGGGAGTGGGAGAAGAATGGCACAGGGTGAAGTGACTTTCTCATCAGAAGGCATGTGATTCTCACGTGATCTCACAAGAGCCCTCCTCCTTCGGTTAAGGGGATGCCCACCACGTTTCCGTTTCACCAGTGTAAAGGATTTTTCCTTCCCCATTCTATGCTTTATAAACTGCCCTAATCCATTTTATACTTGCAATAGAAAAATACAGAAGGGTTATTTCTACTTGCAACTCAGTGTCATGGACCAATCCTTGCCTGTGCTATTTGTACATAAGGAAGGCTTGTCTTGAGGCTCTCTGCCTCCACCCAAAGTAGTAACTCTAATGGTAGAAATTTCAGGCTCTATGACAGTTGGGCGTGGGTGTGTGGGCTTGAGCAATAAACGTAAGCAGTGTTCTCAATCCTGGCTCTCAGGCAATGCCCTGCTCTTCCTATATATAGGACCACACCATGGAGTAATCTGTTTATAAAATCTTGGTACAGATTTGAAGATTTAACACTCCTACACTCATATGAGGGGCCTTCCTACCACTTATTTTCTAATGCAAGGTATGAGTGGTAATTTGCAAGAGGGTTTGATTGCTTACCCAGGACAAATTGAGCATCTTTGGTTGGGAACATAACCAAAAGGACATATGGTCTTGTTCTATTCTAGGCACAAGGAGACAATCACTCAATTTCAAGAGCGAGACTTTTCCCACACCTTTGAAACTGGAGACAACTTCAGGGCAGATATGAAAATAATCATCCAGCCTCCCCCATGGAGTTCACGATCTACATACAGGAAGATGCTGCTTGTAGCATCCTGTTGCTGCTGTTTTCAGTTCTTATTTCTCCAATTACTTCCAATAACCCTGAGGGTTATGGATCTTCAGGTTTAATGCTTTAGACAGAAAGTACTTTTGTGTTTGAAATCAGCAGACTCTATGCATCCTTCAGAATATGTGGAATGACAGTTAAACTAATTATTTGAACATTACAGAAGTTGTTCATCGGGCTTCTGATTCGTAGAGAAGCAGTGAATTTAGCAACAGATTTAGAACAATAAAGCATGGTGATGTTTACTCACACTCTGCTGTCAAAATTAAAATGCAGTTCTGTGAGTCTTTGACTTGGGTCCTTGACAGAAATCCTCTCACAATATCCCCGTGACGTGGGTTGTGTTACAACAGCTCAGCAGAAGGCTGAAGTGAGGCAGAGATTTGGTGGAAGTCTTCGGGAGAGAAGTTAGCTGGTGGAGCTCTGAGCTCAGGAGGCCTAGCTAAGTTCTCTGGAGCCAAGGCTGATCGACGATCGACCCAGATCTCCTCACATCCCCCTCCATCTTGCTCCATCACAACCTCTTCTTCAGCACCTTTGGGAGGTGTCAGGCTTTGTGGCAGAGGATAAGATACTGCTGCCTCTGGTCCTAAGCGGCCCACAGTGAAGAGGGCAGCAGTTGGGGGAGGGTGATATGGAACAGATCACGAGCAACTGGACAATTAAAACCAGTAGCTGGGGTTACTGAGGTGACAAGATGGGGGAGAGGAGGCCTCCGGACAGGCTTGGGAAACCACAGGTAAGGAACCTAAATGACCTCCATCCAAATAACACTGGGATTGGGCTGGGGATTTAGCCCAGTGGTTCTGCTGCCTGCCTCGCAAGTGCAAGGTCCCAAGTTCGATCCCTGGTACCAAAAAAAAAAAAATTCCAAAAAACAAATAACACTGGGATTTTTTTCTTCTCTTAAAAAAATGATGTAACAATTTTGAACTTCATTTGGAAAAATGCAATGCCAGAAGAGTTAAGAAAGGTTCGAAGAGGGTAATGGGGAGAGGAAGGGACTTTAAATATTAAAGGAGATTGGAAAGATACTTAAGATACTATGCTATGGGCACAATCATTGATAAATGGATAGATAGAACCTAGGAGACACCCCAAGAACACTTATGCACTTAACAGATAATAAAGAAACCAATGGAGAAAGCTTTGAATTATTCAAAAAGTGATGGATAAAATTGGTTATTTGTAAAAGACTGACATTACACTCACATCTGAAATATTAAAATACATTACGGATTAGCATAGAAGTAAAACACAAAGCTTCTTAAAAGCAGGAGAAAATCTCCACATTGAACACTTTCTAAGTGCCACAGATATTACATAAGTTATGAGAAAGAATGAGATTTATGTATTTAAAGAAACACGAAGCAATAAAGAGGCAAGTGCCAAAAATATTTCAACACTATGATCAAGGATCAGTATCCTTATTTTATAAGTAATCCTTACAAAATATTAAAAAGGCCCGCACAAAAAATAGACAAAGGATAAAAAGAGAAGTGCAGACACCCAATAAACATGAAAGAATGTTCAAAGCTAGAGATAAAGAATACACAATAAAACATTAAGATTGGATATTTTTGCCTGTTGAAGTGGCAAAGATTTTAAAAGGAGGGAATTAGGCAAGAAGTACCATTAGTTCTGAAAAAAAAAATGTCCATCACCTTTGGCTTCAAATTCTACCTTTACAAATCTCTTTGAAAGGTAGAATTTTGAAAAGAGCCACATTTCTTTCATAAATGTATGCCAATCATCACCCCAAACTACAAAACTGTAACTGATTCTTACTCTTTTTATGTTTTGCGAAATTGTGAAGAGAAAGAAAGGGTTCGAGGTCGTACCAGAGAGTCACGAACACTGTGACAACAGGCAAGCTGCCTGACCTCTCCAAACCTCACTTTCTTAATCTGCTAAATGGGGCATTGCCATCGGATTATTTCCTTAAAGTACTGGAAGGCACAAAATAACTGTTCATTGAATCATAAGACATGATCTCCATGTCCTCCTCCTGTTCTAGCCTCTCAACCCGTACGTACTGATTTGATGCACAATACTTCAAGCCGTGCTGACTTTAGGAATCTGGTAGAGAACTGGACTCTGGCAGGAGATGAAAGAAGGAAGTGATCTGGGACTAAAGGAAGTGAGTGTGAAATTTGGGCATGGTGGTGTGCACCTGTAGTCCCATCTGCTGAGAGGCTGAGGCAAAAGGATCCCTTGAGTCCAGGAGCCAAGAGTTCAAGGACAGCCTGCACAACATAGTGAGACTGCATCTTGGGAAAGGAAGGAAGGAAAGAAGGAGAGAAGGAAAGGAAGGAAGGAAGGAAGGAAAGAAGGAAAGGAAGGAAGGAAGGAAAGGAAGGAAAGGAAGGAAAGGAAGGAAAGGAAGGAAAGGAAGGAAAGGAAGGAAAGGAAGGAAAGGAAGAGAGAAGCCAGCCAGCAGGCAAGCAGGTCCCATTTAGAAGAAACTGGTCCCAATATTCCTATGGGAGTAGCGAGCAGAAGCTAGTGGGACATCAACTTGGATCCCTGGATCCCTACAAGTTCAGCGTTGACCAGCCTAGTCCAAATGCCAACCAACAAAAGCAAAGCATGCAGTTGGCTCCGAAAGTTTTCAGGACACATCTCTCTCAAAGGAAGGTCCATTTGAGCCTGAATCCAGCTTTCCTGAGATCCTAACCTGTTCCTGCCTCCTTGCCTGAGACACTCATCATTGGGCCCAGGGTGATCTCTGCCTTGTGGAGGAGACTCAAAGCTGGCGTGGAGACACTGGCTCTCTGGGAGACCTCTAGGTGGGGTGACTTCTAGCTCCCTCCCAGATTCCCACAGAAAAGTAGGCATGGCCTGACCTACAGCTGGACATAAGGGAAGACAGAACATGGAGAAACTCCTGTTGCATGTAGCACATTGGCCAGATTAAAGGAAAGGATGATCTAATTCAAGGCTGACTCTAAAGCAGATATCATGCAACATCCTGCCCCCAAAGACTGCAGCCTGAGAAACTTCAAAGCCCTGCTCACCATATCTATGAATTCCTGGGGCTTATATTCTCATGATCCCTTCTGTCTTCAGCCCGTCTTTCAGGCAGCCTCTTCTTGGCCCTGTATCAGCTTGGTCAGAAATGCAAACCCATCAATGCTTTGCACAAAGAATTCACTCATCCCAGGCACCTCAAGAGTTTAGATGCCTTAACTCAGTGGTTCTCCTGTGGAGCAATTTTGTCCCTCAGGGAACATTTGGCAATATCTGGAGTCATTTTTAGTTGTCACAGCTGGAATGGGAATATTACTGTGGCTAGTGGGTAGACACAAGGAATGCTATAGGGCCAATGACAGCCCTCCCACAATAAACAATTATCTGGCCCAAAATATCATAATATGGACTGTGAAACACTCTACCTGAACTGAGGGTCACAAATAGGGCTGGTGACACCACATGCTGAATGGTGTTCTGTCATCTTTGTGACTTCCCTCTCTCCTTTTCCTTTCTCTGTCTCACTGTTTTACCTCCCAAGAGCAAAACAAAACTCTTCTCCCTTTGTCATGGCTATAGTTAAGCAGTGGCCTTTTGTAATAAAAGTATGGGTTTGGAATCTCATCCATTCTACCAAGTAGCTTGTCAATTTATTTCTTCCATGTATCTTGTACTCTTTAGGAGGAATTCTGGTAAATAGTTTCCTCCTCGATCTTATTATACATATGTAGATGAACTTTATCTAATAAATGGAAGAGACTCAGACCCAGATTCAGTTTGCTTTCTGCTGCTATAACAAAATAACTGACACTGGGTAATACGTAGAGAAAAGAGACTTGTTTGCTTAAGTCTTGAGATTTAAGGGCATAGCACAAATGTCTTCTCAGCTCTGGTGAGGCTTTCTGGCTATATCACAACACGGCAGATGGTACCATGGTGGGAATGTGTGTGAGAAGGGGCCTACAGATGAGACAGGAAGCCAAACAGATTCAGGGGCTGGGCTTGCTCATTTTATGACAACTCATTCTCGTGGAAACTAACTGAGGTCTTGAAAGAACTGCATTAATCCTTCCTGAGGGCAGAACCCCTAAGGACCTAAACACCATTTCATCATCTCTCAACATCACCCCTCTGGAGACCAAGCTCCCAAACATCTGGGGTAAATACTCAAACCATATCTAGCCCATAGACCCTTGCCAAGACCTGCCAAATTTGAGGGTCAGAGCTAGAGCAGGGAGCACATGTGACACAGTGAGGGGCAGGCAAGAGAGGAGAAAAAGCACTGAGATTCCACCTACACTGTGGTATCTATGGGGAGAAATTATCTCCAGCTCCAGCACTTGGAAAGGACGGCTGAGCCAGGCTGAGTCAGAGACCTGGGCGGCAGCCTGCCAGGAGGACAGCTGCATCGGCAAAGTGTGTTTCTTATTGCAAACATGATCAGGGAGCCCTGGAATGTAGCTGAAGCCTCTGTCCAGGGGTTGAGGCTGTGGACCTCTGACCTAGCTAAGCGAAACCAGAGTGAATCTCTTTACCTGCATTAAAAATTATTCAAATAAGTGGTCATCATTTTGAAAGATGGCACCTCCGTTCTAAAAGCGGAGGGAAAATACTCATCTCTCTTTTCTTAGAATGCATCGGAGCTGAAAGATTCCGCAGCTCTGTTGGCCAAAGGATAGAAAATTACACTTGGATAGGTCAAGTAAGTGTAAGAGCTCTGGTGATCCTAATTACCATGCTTGGTATTCTGGAAAAATGTGAAGAGAATGAAACTTTGTTCTCACTACAAAAATGATAACTATGGGGGGGAAATTCTTATGTTAACTAGTTAGATTTAACCACTTTTCTCAGCTCTGTAGATGGAGTGATATAAAACTACAATGAATGAATATTTAAAATTAAAAAATTGATTACAGCGAAAGTCACATTGCCGTTAATCACCCCCATAACACTCCTCCTGGCTTCAAACACACTTATCCCATCATTCTCACTTTCTGAAGCACTTCCGGAAGTCCTCTTTCTTTCTTCCTTTTTTTTTTTTTTTTTGGTACTGGGGGGGTGGGGAATCAAACTTAGGACCTTGTGCTTGCCAGGCAGGCATAGCGCCACTGAACTAAACCCCCGGCCCTGAAGTCCTCTTTCATAGGTGGTTTTAGTTGCACTGTTGAGACTGCTTTGATGTCCTAGATCAATTCAAAACATTTACCATTCATGGTCATTTTAACTTTAGGGAAGAGCCAGAAGTGCCAGATCTGGTGAATAACGTGAATGAGGTTACATCATAATGTTTTACAAGCCTGCCTTTTTGTTTGATGGCACTCACCAACAGAATTCACTATATTTTTATTATATCTTGTAAAGACACTCAAGAAAGAGACTTTCAGAACCGCTTCAGAAAGTGGCAAGAACAATGGGATAAGTGTTTTGAAGTGGGATTATATTTTGAGGGGGGTTAATGGCAATATTTTTTACTGTAATAATATTTTATACATTCACTTTATATCATCACTCCTTCTACCTCAAAACATAGGTTGCACATAAAATACATACAATTTTATGTCAATTAAAAATAAATTTGAAAAAATTAAAGTAAAGAAGGGGTCTGTCTAAGGAATGGAGCAAATAATTGCCCATGAACTAGAATCAGGGCAAAAATGTTCTTATTTGTGTTTTCAGTAAGATCCCAGAGGCCATGGCAGAGGGGGAAACAATCCCGGCAGCCTTGAGGCAACACATCTGAGAGCAGGGGACAGCGTGCAGCAGAGAAGTGTGATTGCCAAACTGCAAACCCCAGTGGGGACTCTGGATACCACAGAAATGTACATCCGAGGTGGAGAGGATGAGATGGAGAAATTCTCCCAGAACCCCAAAGGAAAATAAAAAGAGATCACAGGGTGAGTTTAATAACAAGAAATATTATTTCCAAAACAGATTGAGGAATAGAGGGTGAAACGAAAGCCAAGCCATTGGGAAGAGACACTGAATGGCTGGAGTTTTGTTTGTAAAGGGGAGGGGTGAGGCTCTTCCTAGAAAGGAACTTTACCTGGCAGCGAGGGGCCGTGTTTTGGGAACAGGTGGAGCGGAGCCTTATTAAAAGCAGACCGAGCCAAGCTGGGCTCGTCCACTCTGGGCCACCAGGGTGTGGGCAGCAATGTGCGCAGAGCTTGGACCTTTTCCTTTGTCAGCTAAGAATTGCTGAAGCCATTGTTATGAGAGGTACAGGTATGGCAGTTAATTGAACGATTCTTTATATCGTTTATATACTTTTTTTTGGTACTGGAGATCGAACTCAGGTCCTTGCGCTTGTGAGGCAGGTGGTGGAACCACTGAGCTAAATCCCTGGCTCATTCATGTACATTTGATGTACCTATGTAACTTGCTCTTCTGATGTAAATGCTTAGGATATTAACTTCCTGAGCACAGCAGAGTTGGTGAAAACCCTCTGATTAATGTGGCTAAGAAAATGGTGTCAGTTTTGCTCTGGGCCTGCTGGAGACAAGATGCTCCTGTGCTGCAGGTCCCATGTCGGTCTGAGAAGTGACGGATGTCATCACTGTGTCCCTCTCTACCAGTGCCCTCGTTCTCCATCAGTTTTAAGTGGTTCCTCCTCCTTGTGACCTGGGCGTGTGCTCCTGGTCCCCTGCCCGGTATCTGCTCACTCTGCGGCATGACATGTAGGTCTGTGGAGTGGGCATGGACTATGCCATTGGGAGGGGTTACTTCTGCCTTATTTGGTGGGGAAAGTACATTTCCGGTTGGAAGGCCAGATGAAAACATGTCTGCAGGTGGCAGATACCTGGGCTCCGTGACACACCCATGGAGAACCTCCAACACCTTCCTGGCTGCTGTGGCTCCTGGGTCACACACTGAGGAACCTCACCCCTGTGCTCATGTGGGCACAGAAGCATGGCTCAGTGCTGTGCGTCACCAGTGCCCCAGGGCCATTTGTCACCAGCCCCAGAGAATCAGCTCCAGTGTAAGGGAGGTGACCCTGCTGGAGGGTTCTGAAGTTAAACCTGCACTTCGGAGCCAGTTGGGAGGGATTAAGCAGAAGACTGAAGACCATTATAGGCATGGAGAGCCCATTCCTGCTGCTTTCACAGACCCAGAGAATTTCTGTAGCTTTCAAGTCCTGTGTGGGAAATGGGAAGGACTTGGGAGCTCAGATAATACTGGAATTTGAATACTGGAAGAAAAATCCCAAAGAGGAGATTATAAAGAGAAAGTTGCAGAATTTTTATTTGTATTTGTTTGTGTACTATGTGTATCTTCTACCAGGCACAGATTTTACCTCACTGTATTGTTAAGGTGGTTTTAAAAAAATCAATAAACTAGGATTACTGGCCAGGAACAAAGAGGTAGGAGGCTCAGTCTAGGAGTTGAGGCTTCTACATCTTGAAGATGCCCCAGTTGACCGGAGCTTAATATGAAGGGCACATCAACCAGGAAGTTGTGCTAGACTAGGGAGGCTAGAGAACGTAGGTGGGGTGGGAGGAGTTCTGGCCTGGAGCCTTGTGAAGACAATGGGTGGTGGATGATCACCGTCCTTCTTCCCAGGGAATGCTACCTCCATGGCCTTGGTAATACCCACCCCCGGGACTCTAGGCCTGGCCACGTGATTTGCTTTGACCAATGGGATGCCAACAAGCATATTAGAAGCAGTTTGTGAACTGTGAATTGGGTCTTAGCCTTTCCGAATGTTGGCTCCCTGTGAAGAAACACATGACCCCATTGACAGTCAACACCAATGTCCAGATGTGTGAGACTGAATTAGACCCTTCAGGGCCATCAGGTTGCTGGATAGATGACATCAGCAGCATGAGGGCCATACAACCAGCAGAAGAACCACTAGCCAAGCCCAGCCCAATCTGCTGCCCACAGAATCCCGAGCAAACATAGCTGTCATTTTAAACCACTGAGTTCTGGGCTGGTAAGTTTTATTACTGCAACATATTACTAGTACACCATTTCAAGTGCTTCTCATTACATTTACAATGAGCACCTTGCCCTACACATAGTGTATAGTCAGTAAATGAATCTTCCTATAGCTTTTATTTAGGGAGGTACAGAATAAAAGAATAGAAATAGTACAGAATAGCTAGATCATGCTGTGATTTGGGGTTAGTCATTTAACCTCCCTGTGACTCTAGTTTATCTCTGCTTTAGAGATCTTGTCTTACAGAGCCAAGTTTATGTAAAAATGGATGAGTTAATGAGTTCCGTTTCCTCTAATTGCGCCTCTAATTGCGTCAAAAGGCATTTTTCAACATTCAAAGGAGACACGTTTACCCAATTCTCCACCTACATTTCTCTCTCCAGTGAGATGGCCAGAGAGCTGTAGGGAGAAGTCTGGGTCCCAGCTGAGCTACCAAATGTCTTCTATCTCACTAGTCCCCGAGTGCTGGGCTAAGTTCCCTCCTTAGGGACCCTTCCTGCTGAGTAAGTAGTACAACCCACCAGGCACTACTGATAAGAGGTACAGCAACTCTTATTCCCAGACACCACCAAGCAATGCGGATCTTCCTCCCTTCCCACAAAGAGGTAAGGATAGCAATCATGTTTAACATATGGAATCTCTTGGGAAAAATAGAGCTTTATAATTTCAAGGTATTTTCTTGGGTGACTCTCAAAGTAGTTTGCCTTTTGGCCCTGGGTTTGCAAGTTACAGTCAATTATGTAAATAATTTGTTAATGATTACCGTGACTGATAAGTATAATTTGAAAATGAAACAGTCCCTGTATTAACTAGGGCCCTTTCTCTGAGAATGATTTGTTTAATGAGTCATATCATTTTTTATCTCTACTCCATAGAAAGGTCAACCCGGCTGCATTTCAGTTGCCAGTTTTCTCAAAAAAAAAAAAGTTGTCCTCTTTGCCCCCAAGCAATGCTGTGTATGCACAGAACTGTCAGGCCTCTGAGGAAGGTTAGTTTTTTCTTCTCTCCCACAGAGAAAACTGCAGCAGTTATTGGAGGTAGTTTATTTCACAGGTGCTGCTTCTAAAAGTCCTTCAACAGCTGCTACTACATCAAGATCAAAGTCCCAGGACAGATGTCCTCACTCAGTTACCACTGCATGGCATCCCAGGTGGAGTCTGTTTCCTTTGGGGCATCCTAGGGCTGCCATCTGGGTGTACACTGTTGGGTACCTTGTGGCTCTTGGGGGGAACGTTGTACTTTGCAATGAGTGGATATCAGAGGGATGGCCTCAGAGGCCCTGGATGTAAAATCTCTCCAGTAATCTGCTATACCAAATTCCCAGCTAGCATCAGTCATCAGTCAATCAAAAAACAACTCCTGGGCCGGGGATTTAGCTCAGTGGCAGCATGCCTACCTTGCAAGCAAGATCCTGAGTACCAGAAAACAACAACAACAACAAACTCCTACTGTTTGTTATGAGTGGTCCAGTAAGCTGGCAAAGAAGCATTAAATAAAATTTCTGGTCAAGAACATGACTGTTCTGCATAGAAAAAAAAGATAAAGGGAAAGAACTGAAACTGAACACAGAAACAAAAGGACCCAAGAACACTTCGAAGGAATAGGAACCTCGGTGAAGAGTGGTGGTGGGGAGCAGAGATCCAAAGTTTCTGAACACAGTACTTTCACCCTAGATCTCCATCCAGGGGGAAATGCAAACAAACCTCGAACTCTGAGTAGGTTTGTGGTGTGTGGTGGCTTGAAGGTGGCAGTGGCTGTTGTGGGACTGAGCAGTGAATAAATACGTGGATGTGGTGGAAGCTGGAGCTTCCTTACTGGGGAAGGAAGAATACGCAGACACGGAAGGGGGAAAGCAGAGACCCTGTGAAACTGGACTGCAGTTGCAGGTGACCGGAACTCATGACTTCTACCTTCACCCCTCCGAACTGAAGTTGTCCTTTCATTTTTGGATTTTTTTTTTTTTTTTTTTTTTTTTTGCACTGCTGTGGATTGAAACCAGGGCTTTGGCATGGGGCTGCTTCCTCAGCCTTTTTAATTTAATTTTTTAAAATTTTGAGACAGATTTTATTAAGTCACTAAGTTGCCCAGGCTGGCCTTGAACTTGTGATCCTCTGCCTCAGCCTCCTAAAGTGCTGGGATTAAAATTCTACCTTTCCTCCCGAGGCTGTCTATCCTCTGAGCAATTTCCCTTTCTCGGAACTCCCATAGTACGACACCCTCAATTCACTAAAAAGATATTATTAATGTTTATATTAGAATAAAATTCTTTATGGAAGTCTCACCTTACTGATTATTAACACTATCCAATTAAGGACCAATGTTTAATTCTTTTTTTCTCACTGGGTGCCCAGGCATTCAATAATGACTTGTTGAAGACAGGTGTGGTGGCACATGCCTGTAATCCCAGCACTCTAGAGGCTGAGCCAAGGAGGACTGCCAAGGGATCAAGGCCATTCTCGGCTACATAGTGAGTTCAAGGCCAGCCTGAACTACACTGCCGATCCTGTCTCAAACAAAGAAACAAACAAACAGATAAAAAAATTGACATGTTGAGTGGAAAAGGGAAGATGTTATTTTCACTAATAAGAAGAAATACCAACATTTTGCAAAAATATGAAAACATAACTTCATGCGCACTCAAAAGGGAAAATGAAACTGTATTAGTATTAGTCAGTACTTACTAGAGTCAGATGTAGAAGAGTGTAAGAGATCTGTCCACGCACTAGAGACCAGAAGGATCCAGCTGAGGGCCTAGAGCCCAGTGCAGTGTCTCGTGCAAGTCCGTAGCGAGGATTTGCACCTGGAGGCCCAAAGGCCAGTGGTGGAAGCCAGAAAGCCTGCTCCGGCAAGGTGAAAGATCTGTACCACCAGGTGGAGGGATCTGCACGGAGCCAGGAAGCAATGCTCCCCCAGCCCTCCAAGAGAATAGCAGCTACCCCTGGTGACAGCGAGGACCCGAGCTCCTCTGGTGAGAACAGCCAAGTTCGTATCAGGAAAACCAGCCACTGCAAGCTTCTCCAGGAAAATCAACAGCAATCCCCCTCCCCGCCCCCCATTCTCCTTTTATGTCAATTTGGCAACAATCCTCAGGTGGGTCTTCCATGCCCCGAACCACACTGACTCAGACCAGCTGGGTGCTCCCACTTAAATTGACCATTTAGTTAATCCACCACAAACCCAAATGATAAATCTTGGGCTTAAAAACCTCCATGAAGATCCTCAGTGTGATATGCCCTCTAGAAAGCTAGTAAGGTTGCAAGATGCATCGGCAAAGGTATAGTATTTAGAGCAAGGAAGGTGATCAAGGTACTGTAGTCAGCCTTCAGCAGTGTGATGCTCAGATTTTCAGTATCATGTTCACATTTTTTGGGTCATAATTTAAGAGTGTCATATGTAGCACGTTAAAGCCATGCCATGGGCAGAGTCGGATAAATGGGATTAAGTGGACTAGAAAAGAGACTCTTGGAAGAGGGAAGGGTCTGAGAAGGGAGGAGGCATACAAGTTATCTTTAGAAATCCCAAAAGATTTTATATGGAAGAGGGATTTGATTTATTCTGTGTTGTTTAGTGGGGTAGGGCTGTCTGACAAGTGAAGTTGTCTAACTTGAAAAGGGCAGTTTGAGGTCAAGCATTGATGTTGGTGGTGTCCTGGGAGAGCTCGGAGCAGCATGGTTCGGGACAACCATGTACACATGTGGGCCCATCTGGATGACTTCTAGAGACTTCTGCCTCTAAAAGGCCATAGATGACACTCATTAAGAAGTCTCCACAGGGGTGGAGATTTAGTTTAGTGGCACCGCGCCTGCCTCACAGGTGCAAGGTCCTGAGCTCAATCTCTGGTACCAAAAAAGGAAGTCTCCAGAAACACGAGTGAACAAAGCAGTCAATGACAGAATGCTGAACCATGAAGTACAGACAATGCCTGCAAACAGAGCCAGGCAAAGAACATTCGAGTCTTTAGGCTGAGTGTTGTGGAGAAGCAGGGTGGTATGGCCCAGGGAGGAAGGGCTGGGAAGGTCTCTGACCTGTGGAACTGGATGTTCACATGGAGAGCAGATGATCTGTAGGGATGGGGAGGTTACACTGTGCTCTGAGAGTTTATCGAAGGAAATAATGTCGCAAAAACAAAAACAGATCACATGGTGGGTTTGAAGATTGAGCTCTTATGGCCATCACTTCCTAGCTAAATGACCACGAGTAACCCATCTTTCCTGGACCTTACTTCCTGCTTTGTGAATAAGGGGCCTGGATGACATGGCTGAGATTCCTTCTCCTCTGTGAGGCACTGGCTCTTTGAGTTGTATTATTAGCTGCCGTTGAAGATTCATGAGCACTGAAGGGATATGAGAGGAGTATGTTAGGAAGATTAATTTAATTTGCAGGCTAGATGGAAGTCTGAAGGTGGGAAGAGTGGCTGAGAAGCAGCTCCAGTAGCTGTCTCAAAATGATGTCATTCAACTTTAATATTGTTTACTCGGAGTTTTACGCCAAGGTTTGTGCCTCTATGTGACAATCTCGTTTCTAGGGCAAATTAATTTCCCCTCCTCCTTTCCTCCTTCCTCTTCCTTTTCCTGTTCCTCCTCCCCCTCCTTTTCTTTTTTATTTTCCTTCTCCCTCTCCCTCTCCTTGTTTTTGTTTTTGTGTGCACAGGCAGGTGTGTGTGCATGTGTGTGTGTGCATGTGTTTAAACAGGATCTGCCTGTGTAGCCCAGGCTGGCCTGGAACTTGTGATCCTCCTGCTTTAGCCTTGCAAGTGCCTGGGGTTATAGGTGTGCACCACCGCCCTTGACTCTTCTGCCTTGGTGAATAATTTTAAAAACACAAGGGTGATTTCCATCATTGAAAACCGAACATCAGTGACCCAAATCTGGCAAATATTTCTTTGTCCTGTCCTTCCGTGAGAATGGTTGAAATAATGGGTCACTTAGCAGAGAATTTCTCTGCTACTGTGTCCTGAAAAATATTCGACACTGTTCCCAAAGTATTGAGACCTACAGTGGAACTTCAACGTGGTGCATTTTCTTCTCAGCAAACCTGGCTGGCCAGAAAGTTGAGAATGCTGCCCTGGCACTCCTGTCTTCTTTCGGCAGGCACTCTGTTTTATGAGAGGGTCATCACGCGTTGTAGATGAGTTCTTACCACGACAGTCTGCTTTGTTTCTTAAAATAAAATGTTTTCCACAGAGAGATGAATGCCCTGGGCTGCTCATGGGAGGTGGTGACTGCTCTCTAGGTCACTGGTTTGCGGCCGGACACAGATGGAGTGGGAAAGAAAGTCACATCTGACTGCCTTCTGGTGACTGAGGCTGCCAGGGGCCATGGGCAAGGCTGGGAGGCAGGGGGAGAGGACTCTTCGGTCACCTTAAACTGGAAGTTTAGCAAACTGGAGACGCTAATCAGAGAACCATTAGTTGTGAGTCAGTGGCTGGAATCTCCTCCTAGTGGCCTGACGGTGGCGCTTTCTGACGGGTACCACCCAATAACTAATAAGGGTGGCGTGGGAACCTATAGCCTGAATAGAGGTTATAGGATGAGAAAACACAAGGTAGCCTGAGGGAGGCGAGGACAGCCACACCTGTATCAGCCCCCTCAGAATGGGTCTTGGCCACTCCAGGGCCCCACACCTGCCTTGTTTCTTTCTTCCTTTTCTGCCTTCATTTCTTTTCTCATCCAATGACTGCATAGAAAGTAGATGCAGGAGAAAGAGGGTTTAGGAGGCAAAGTCACATCTCTGGGGTGGGGTTTGAGAATGGGGTGTCATTGAGATCATTTTAGTTTCTTACTTGCATCAGACTCTGGGCTTAGAAGGTGAACAGAGTGGAAACTGTGGATTTACACATCCTTGGTCACTTCAGGCACAGCGTGCCCTCTTCTTCCTATTGCTAAATTGTGGTCTGTGACTCGTACTGGTCTGTGGGATAATTTTTATTATTAGTCTACAATGAGATAACCACAGAAATCAAGAGAAAGCATTTAAAAACTTGCAAAACTATTTGGCCTT
Organism: Heterocephalus glaber; assembly: GCF_053883595.1. Taxonomy (NCBI): domain Eukaryota; kingdom Metazoa; phylum Chordata; class Mammalia; order Rodentia; family Bathyergidae; genus Heterocephalus; species Heterocephalus glaber. The sequence continues at coordinate 70,161,599 of NW_028258320.1, forward strand.
GTGACATCGAGCTCATTTTTATTGTATTTTACCAATGCATTGGTCTCTGATGGATTAGGAATTTTCAAAAAGATTCTTTCCTATAGAGGATTCTGGAAAGCACTGTATTCTAGCAGTTCATCAACAAAATGTTTAAGTAAGGCCTACTATGTGGAAGTGTTAGCTCTAGGGACAAAACCCAGCAAGGAGCTAACAAGCTAGGCTTTGCAAATTGTCTGCTAACAGCCTGAGGATTGAGGGGCGATTGTCTAATCCTCCCCTGTGCCAAGACAGACTCTGGAAGCACAGATGCCATATCCCGATCATCGTTGATTCTACCAGTCTCTGGCACCGTGCTAAGAACAAAACAGACACATTGCAATCTCTCACTGAGTGAAGTGATTACTCTGCATTGTAGTATGAAATATGAGGAGAGAATCAGAGCCACATTGACTCAAGCAAGCAGGTAAAGGTTGCTTGTCTTTTGCTTCCCTGCTCTCTCTCCATCCAACTGGAAGATAAACTTCTGAGGTCAGGAACACAGACTGGAGATGACTCTATCTTTGAATTTAAAAACTTAAATAATTGGAATCTAAGGCATTGGTACAGGAAGCCAAATTCTTCATAGATACATTGTGTAGTTTTGTTTGCCTGTTAACTCTTTCTTAAAATTTAGTTTTTGGGTGTTTGGAGGCAAAGGAGGTCAAGTAAATATGTTCCTTTGGTGTCAACAAATGGCTCGTGAGTGACTTCATTGTGTTGTCGGACAGCACAGTGGCACCCAAAGGTCTCTATAGGAGGCAGAGCCTGTGAGAGGCTCAAGTGGCCTCAGCCACTAGCTATCCTTCTTGATCTCTTATTTCACAGCCAAGGACAGATATAGAGAGAGTGAGTAGCCTCTTGGGTAATAAATTACAGCCTTTTCCAAGGATTTATGATGCAAACATGACTTACTTTGGGCTAAAATTTGATAATACAAAGTCTCACCACAAAATGAACTTGGTCACGGAGGAAAACCTCAACAAATTGACATTAATTCATATTAAATACAAGGCCCAATTACCCAAGTCAGCACTAGCACATGTCTAAACCTGAGAGAGAGCTTATCTTGGAGAGTAACAAGCTGATGAGGGGTATGAGCCTGGGTGTGCACGGAAGGTTCAAAACAGGTTTAATAACCACTTGAAAATGGTTTTCTAGGTCTATTTTTATTTAGTATAAATGTGGTATAATACACAGAGTTCCTCCAATCTCACTTATAATGCATGAAACAACATTGCTGAATCTCAAATGCATTATGCTAAGTGGGAAAAAAAAGACAAAAAACTATAGAAAGTATGATTCCACTTATATGATATCTGGGAAAGGGGACATTGCAGGGACAGAAAGTGGATCTGAGGTTGTCAAGGACTGGAAATAAAGGAAAAGAGTTGCCTACAAAGGCCACAGGAGAACTTTTTGGGTGATGAAATTTCAATATTTTGATTATAGTTGCATTTATATGACAATGTACGTTTGTCAAAACTTCCAAGACAGTATGCTAAAAAAAGGTGACTTTTCCTGTACTATATTCCTATACATAATGTACCCGATTCCTGTATGTATTGATTTTAAAACATGGAAAATATATCAGTGTTACCAGAATAAGAATAAGTAATCTAAAATAAATGCAGTTCTTAATTTTTGCTAAGTTAAAAACAGCATTCTTAGCAACCTGGGGAGAAGACAAAAGGTAAATTTTGTTTCCTTGGCAAAGCCCCAGACATTATTATGTAATATTCCTTCCACCAAGGGGCTTAGACATTAGACAGCACCTCTAGAAAGGGGGTAGGGCTTGCCCTCAGGTAAAACACATCTTCAGCATCAAGCGCTGGCCATTACCCACCTCAGACTCATTGGATCCTTCTTTCTTTGTACCAATGTTTCACAATATTCCTTGGAAGAGTGATATTCTTTCCTCTCTGAATTTCAGTCTCAAGAGTCATTTCTTCAAGATCATTTTGTCTACCTCAAGCTATAGGTTTTTTTTCCCTTTCCTGGACTTCTGTAGTATTTATTGCTCACATCATTCTCCTTAAAACTCTTTAGTTTTCATTTTATGTACAGGTATGCTTGTCTTCTAGTCAAGTGCTGTTAGAGATGCTTTTGAGGCAGGGATGCCACCTTATATTTCTGTGTATGGTAGGAACCCCCCAAAGAACAGGTGTTTAATAAATGTTTTAGATGATGATGATGGTGGCGATGATGATGATGATGATACCAAGGACCTAGATGGTCTGCTTCTTATCCAACTCAAAGGATACACTTATGCCTACGTTGAATTTTTTAAAGGCCATATTGGAGCGATGGCAGGAGACTGTTCAGCATTCTCCTCAATCACTTCAGTGTGAGAAAGTTATTCGTATGAAACAACAAGAATTTTAATTGGTGAGCTTACTCATTTGGAGATAAGACAGTGTTACAGGCTTCAATGAGACATCTTCGGGGCTGGGGTTACAGCTCCCAAGAGGAAGTATTTTAGCATCCATCTCCACTGAGCTGCCAAGAATAATGACTTAGGTATGACACGACAGACTTCTCACAGACTTCTTTAAGGTCAAGGGGACCATCTGGAACGAAATGAGAGATCTACTGATAAGCACGGCCAGGACTGAGGGAGGCAGAGCTTGGTGAGGGACAAATGGCATCTGGCCCCTCTTCTGTGAAATTCTTCCCCTTATTCTTGCTGTTGTCTATTTAAGTTTTTAAAAGACAAAAATGAAAACAAAATTGTAATAAGAGAAGAAATAATAAAAGGTAACATTTGAAAATAATTATTGCAAGGCAGTAAAAAATGAAAATCTGCTAAGGGTCAAGAGCAGAATTTTCGGGGCTGAGGATTTAGCTCAGATCCTCGGTACCAAAAAAAAAAAAAAAGAGCAGAATTTTCTGTCAAATGGGAATGTCCAGAAAATACCAACAGGGCCAGGGTTTTAGCTCAGTGGTTCTGCTGCCTGCCTCACAAGCGCAAGGTCCTGAGTTCGATCCCCGGTACCAAAACCAAAACAAAAACACCAGAAAATACCAACAAATGACCCATGCTGTTGAAGCAAAAAATTCAAGAAGATTCTTCTCGGGAGAAAGATGGAGGGGAAAGTACAATGTCTGCGAAAGCCTGGCAGAGAGTTTATCAAAGTGTCTCTTAGCATCCTTGTTCTTTAGCTTCCACTGCGGGTGGGCACCACGGGACACCCAGAAAGATTTCCTTTGGGTGTTCCACCCCCAACCTTGAAATTAAACCAAATTGAAGTAAACCCCAAACTCACCCTCTGTCTCTGTCTCCTCTCTCCTTCTCTCTCTCTCCCTCAGCCTTAAGCAAAGGTAGATCCAGCCCACCAGAAACCACTCATATTTAAATATTCTCCATAGTTTTAAGGATCTGTGTCTGGCTTTTGTTGCCAGCCACTGAAATACTCATTGCCCTGGTCAGAAGATAGAGGGCAACATAAAAAGTGCTTTACAGAGAAGTCGTGAATGTTACCTGGGGGGCAAATTTAAAGTCAGAGCGTAAAATGTTCGTCTCACTGGAGTTCCCTCTGGGGCACTTCCCCAGAGGTCAAGTTCATCAAAACTCAGGAGTCTCCTTTCCTCCCAGGAAGATGATATACTCACACTGTTTACTCTGCAGCAAAACGGGGAAGTCCCTCTGAGTTCCAGCTCTCAGGAAACCTGAAAATGGCAAAGTGACATGTCAGGAGTTCAAGCCCACAGATCTGTACTTACAAGGGACTGGTTACTAACAGATAGCAAGGGCTCAAAGCACATGTTTTGTAAATTATGTAAATATGTATATTTAGGCAGTGGATTATGAAAAGCTTTTCAAAACAAACTGAGGTATTTACATCACAGACCTTGAGACTCCAAAAAAGTTGTTATGCTCCATTATGTCAATTTGCATTTGCCAGCATGAGATCTTTTAAGAAATACTGCCTTGCAATGACATGATGAAACAGTAAGAGGAAACCACAAGAAAAATAAGGTCAATGATCCCATTTCTCCAGACAACCACTCTGCATGAATTAGGGGTGGAGAAAGAGCATGTCTCCTGCACAGGGAAATTACAAACTGTGACAAAAAATACGGACAGAAAATTGGAGCAAGCCCCAACATAAGTAAGCTGAAACTCCGTAACAAGGGAGGAACAAAAGTATTTATTTATTTTTTTCTATTTGAATGAACTTTGTGGGATGAAGGATGAAATGATTTAATTCTGGCAGGGGAAAACAGCATGCTTTCATCTTTAAAGCACTTTCATTTGAATAAAATAGCTCCATGAAGAAAAACAAAAATATCTAGACTAATGATAATCACTGCAGTGTTTTAAAACGTGGTTTTTAATTTGATAAATCAAAGATCCTCAAGGCATTCTGTAGGAAGAGTTGAGTACTTTTAATAATGCCTTCCTTTTATTCATAATATGTGTCACCTTAATCTTTATCTAACAGGGACATTTGTCCTATGGGAATCATCTTTTTTTTAAGTACTTCTTGAAACTAGTCACAGAGATGCTAAGATTTCAAAATGGATTGCTGACAAATAGCCAGATGTAGGTCTGCACCTACAGAATGGTATACATATGAGCTAACACCTATAATATAATAAAGTAATCTTAAAATTAACAAGACTATATATCTCTGTGTTTAAATAGAATGGTACCAGTATAACACTTTGGTAAAGAATACTTACAGAATTCATGATAGAGGCTGACTCTGGGGAGGAAGAAAGGGGAATGATCCCAAGTAGGAAACCGAGAGGCTTCGATTTATCATTTTATATATATGTATATATTATATTATCTATATTACTATATATAAACATATACATGTGTAGTGTAAATATACCATATATATATTTTAATCTCCAGCAAATATGGCCAAATGCTAACATTAATCAATTCTAGTAGGTAGTAGGTAAAGAAATACCTGTTTGTGATTATATTTTTCTTATTGTATCTTCCTGTTTAATAAAATGTAAAATGTTAAAGAAAAGGAAAACCTAGTTGAACTCATTGGAACTAAATAATGAATATGCCAACCATAAATGAAACAGCTATCATCGGAGGGAGACAAACATAAACTCCAATGACAGAAAGTAAAATCTGATCTTTGTATAAGATGATTGATTTTCAGATGGAAATGAATCAGATGCCACCAGGCAGAAACCTAGTGCTGCTGTTGATAACTTCAGCTTCTCACTAGCCATGAACCTAATCTTCCTTCTCCATTTCTGGAATCCCTCTTCTATGTGTTTTCTGTAAAACCAATGTAACAATTCCTATCTATTTATCTATATCTATCTATCTATCAATCTATCAATCATATATCTATCATGTATCTACTTACTGCAGTATGTGTCAGATTTGTGAATATGAACTCAATATAGAGAGGTACATTACAAGTAAGATTCTACTATTATTCAGCTTCACTTGCGGATCAGGCCTCTATTCTGTCGTCGGCTGTTTCTCCCCTTGTTCTGTCTCCAGCCTAAGCCAGATCTCTCAATGCTCTTGGTCACTGGGCAGACAAGAGGTTTCTTTCTGGAAGACCTTACACCATGTGGTTATCGGATACTTCAAGACTGAATCCCTCCCTCCCTGTCTCCTTCTTGCAACAATCAGCTTGAGGTAGCTTTCCTTTTTCTGAGCACCTGTTTGCTAGGACAAATTAGCAGACCTGTCTGCTGCGGCTCCTGGTGTTTGAGCTTCATCCCCTGCTGTGCTGCTGCCAGCTAATGCGTTTGTTCTGCTCTGGCTGATTTTCCAGCCCTGTGATTTGAAACTACTCATCCTATTTCACGGGTGGCTGGCAGAGGGACTTTTCAATTCTGCATATTCTTAGGGGAGATTTAAAATAAAAATATGAAATGAGAGTTTTTCAGAAGTATAGACTTTTATAGGGAAAAGAAAAATACAGAGCAAGATACAGCTAGCTAGCTGGTGGACGGCAAAAAAATCAGTTTCTAGTTCTCCATATTAACAATCTATTTTAGTCTCTTTAAAATGGCTATTCTCCCCCTCTGCCTTTCTTTCTTGAGTTTAAAGCATCCGGCAGTGTGGGGCTGAACATATTGGTGCATGCCTATAATCCCAATATACTAGAAGGCTGAGGCAGGAAGATCAAAAGTTTGATCCCAGCCTGGGTAACTTAGTAATTTAGTGAGATTCTGTCTTAAAAATATTCTGTCAGTGTGGTATGGCAGAAAGGGGTGTGGGGCTCGGAAACCCAGCCAGCCTGGATTCAAACTCTGCTTACTTAAGGTCTCTAAAGCTCAGTGTCTTCAAATGGAAATAGAAATAACACTGGCATCTTTCTTTAAATATGATTTTTAAAAAATCTTTACTTTTCTTACCACTCAGAATGTAGCCACTACCCAGCAGGAAGAATCACCAGCAAGATGATATCCGTGCCAAGCAGTCGGACAGGCTGGGGAGACATTCAGGCCAAGTGACTCTGGGGCCGCAGGGCGGCTGCCTGCGAAACAGACTTCTTCAGAAACCAACAACTCAAGTGTGAGACTGGTGTTTGGACGGGGTGACTGTGAAGGTCCTTCCTACTGCGGGATTCCATAGTTCTATGACTATAAATTGTTTTCTAGGAAGAAGTTAATGTGTCAAGTTCAATCTGCACCCAGTTACACAGAGACACCACACTCGACAGAAGTTCCAGTTAGTTTACTGAGTGTTTAAAAAAAAAAAAAACAGGTCTTGCAGCGACAGGGGTTGGACCGCTCCATGGAAAAACTTATCTGCAGCTCTGCAGACTGAAAAAGGAATTCAGAAGTCCTCCGTGCAGGCCTTGCCCGCTGCAGTTGTCTCTCTTCTTCCAAGTCGGCTGTTTCTGAAGCCTTCTTTCGAGGAGACCTTCAGCCTTCACTCGGTGGGATCAGGGCTCCCAATGGATGCATTTCAAGGAAAAAGAGGTTTCCACAATTGGGTCCCAAAATGCAAAACTCTCAGAACTAGCTCATCCGAGAGAATGCATTTTTGAAGTAACTTCTAAGAAACAAATAGGTAATGGGCAAATAGTTTTTATTTGCAACCCAAACTCTTGGTGACAATAATGACGGCTTTTTGTATTAACTATTTCAAAGATGTTAAAAGAAAGGGAAAACCTAAATGCCAGAAAGAAAGCTCTGATGGATATCTTCGGCAGGATGTCATAGCTTCCAACAGAAAACTGTGGACTTTTAAGATTGCAAGGAGGGCCGGGGATTTAGCTCTGTGGTTTTGCCACCTGCTGCGCAAGCGCAAGGACCGGAGTTTGATTCCTGGTACCAAAAAAAAAAAAAAAAAAATGAGTAAGATTGCAAGGAGAACACAGCAGCTCACTTATAACAGAGGTGTGAGTCTGAAACAGTCTCATCAGTGGAACCACACTCCACACATCTGGACACTCGACTTCGTATAATTCCACGTTTTCTCTGTCAAGTGCAATCAGACTGGAAGCTGTTTGGGAATGATTTTCTACTTTAGTATTCAGCACATGCATGTAGACAGGCTTCAATAAACACTTAACAATTAACATTTCAGAGATGTTTTATCATCATTTCTGAGTGACTGTCAATTAGCAAGACTCTTCCCCTCCCCCCGGCGGCTGTCACTGTGGAATCCGGTGTACCAGGCGATGCTATTTAAAGGTCTTCTGCTCGATTGAACATAATAGTCTACCATGTCCTAGGGTTCTGTGGATGTGCAAGTTTGAATTTCCCTAAGTCAGGGGAAATAGTGGGAAAATACTCTGGGGGTAAGACCTGCTGTGAAAGAAAAGCACATATTCCACCGTGCATGAGAGGAGAAAAAGAATCATTGGATGAAAACAGAAGCCATTAATGTTAAAAATGTGATCCCGAATTGACCTGTGCGGATGTACCCTTGGCTCCTGAGTCTTTTACATCCCGAGCATCTACAGTTAACCTGGGCATCGTGGCACCATTGAGTTAGGCAGACTGGAACTGTAGGACAAATGTTAACCTTTGCTCCCCCACTTGAAGGTGATTTGGAGTTTTAATCTCAACTGAAATCCAAGCTTCTACCACCCACCTGACCAGGTGTGACTTGAACCAGAGCCCAGCAGTGGCATGGGGAGAGGTGAGGTGCATCTCTTTCATTTCCATCAGAGGGCATTCTGGGGTCGCAGGGAGGAGACAGCTCCGAGCATCCCAAGAGAGTGGTAAGAGGCTGGGCTCTGGACTGAACACCTGAGTTCCTAAAGCCCTATCCTAAAGCCTGTTTTCTAGCTCTTCAAGTCACTTGATCCCCCTAAGCCTCAGTTTCCTAATCGGCAAAATGTGGTAACCTAGTCTTTATCTCAGTGTTCTCTTGGGTCAAGTAAAGCGACACAGAACAGTCAGTGAAGTGCTAAGTAAAATAAGAAACACAAAAGGGCCGGGGATTTAGCTCACTGGTTTCGCCCCCTGCTGCGCAAGCGCAGGACCAGAGTTGGATACCGGGTACCAAAAACAAAACAAAACAAAAGAAACACAAAAAATTAGCTATTGCTTCAATGCCTTCTCCATTTGACTTATGCATCATTCTTGAACTAGTATCCTATTTTTTCAATTCCTGGACTTGGACAGTTCTGAAAAAAAGAAAAAAAAAGATTGCTCTAGTTTATGAACAAGGGTCCACAGGGATGTAGTTTCCTGAAAGTCAGTACAACTGCTTCTTCGAAGGACAATGACCTTCCATCTCCTCAGGATTGGACACTGACTTTGGCCCTTTCAGAGCTGGAGTTCAGTAATGAATTCCGATGTAATTAACATCTCCTGCTGGGGCTTGCTTTTCCTATTGTTTACGGCTTCCTGTCGTTTAATGACTACATGTCTGGGACTCCTATGTTTAACAACATTCAAAACCTGACAGATGACATCTCTTAGGTTACAACTGTTGGTTAAAAATAGGATTCTCAACAGGTACCTGTTAAAAAAACAAAAAGAAGGGAGACTGACTTATTAGGGGAGGCTGCCTGACAGTGATTATGATGACGCGGATTGAAAATGCTGTGACAGGAACAGAAAATGCCAGGTCAACACAGCACTCTCAATGGAGGGAACCAAGGGCTGTGAGTTATGCAACAGGCATACTGGCCGTGGCTATGCCAAGAATCTGCTTCAATCAAATGGACTGACCTTCTTGGAAGTGGGTGAATTTGCCCGGTTATTTCTGGCAACAGTTCCGGTTCTCAGGCTCTTTATCCTACCAGTTGTACTTCTAAAGTAAGAAATATGTTGTCTGCCTGATACCAAGACCTTCATGCCAAACACTCTCTGAAAGACGGAAGGGAGAGTCCTGCATAAATTGTGCATATGAGGACCACAAACTAAAATTCTGCAGGAGAGAAGGACCTTTGCCTAGCTAACGTCAGGCGGCTAACCTGGCTTGGAACCGATGCCCCCCATCTTTTCCTAAAATGAGAAAGGTGATGTGCACACACACATATCCAATACACACAAGTGCACGTGCATGTATATTTAATAATATCACAGTCTGTAGCCTTATCTATCATTATAAAATATCTGCATTGGCTATGAAGAAGAGACATTTATCTTTGAAGATACAAGGAATAATGTCATTCTGGAGAACAGCCTTAGGAAAATCACAGAAAAGACTGTTTCTTCCCTCACCACCCTTTCTGCCACCATTATTTTCTATCTTATAATGTGGTGGTTTTATTAATGATGTTAGGAAATTTTAACTTTTAGCTGTTCCTGAGGGGCAGGCCAATGGGTCCTTCATCTCTGTCACCCCCCCACCCAGCGTTCCCACAATTTATTTTCTTAGCACTTGTTGGACTTGTCTCCCTGTCTGTCCACATAGACCCAAGAGTTTCACACCACACATCTAACTCTGTTCGCTGTGGATTTCCCCCAAGGAATCCTGCTCCTAGCCCTGGCATTCTTTTTATAATCTATGGCCTCTCATCGTCTGGACTCTTGACTAGTGTTTCTTTCTCCATTTCTGTTTCCACAAGTCTGCCTTCCCTCTTATTATGGAATGTGTGTGATAAAACCCAAATCTGACTTGGTTATTCTTTACCTTAAAACTTTCAGGGACACTCTTCCTACAGAATCAAGTCCAGGGTTCTTGCTAAGATGTATAAACTCTTTCCTAACCTAGGGAGCTTTTTCGCCTGTTTAGCAAGAATTTTGCCCCACTATGGTGACCTGGCAGCCTTATGCTCCAACCCTAAATTCTCTTGCCATCTTCACGACATACTCTGCTCTTTCTGGCTTTCATGCCTTTGGAAACTTGTTCCTCTGCTGAGAATGCCCTTTTCATCTTGGCCCAAACTATCTATGATCTCAGTTCCAGTGTATTGATACCTGGTAGGTGATGCTTTCCTGGGCAGTCCTAGCCAGTCTGGGAACCTGCTCCCTCTTTGGGGTTCAACAATAAACCCTGTGTGATTAAATTAGAGGCTTACATTGGTCACTTCCTCCTCCAGGCTTCCAGCTCCCTGGAGGCCAGGACTGACAACTCTTGTTTTCATTACCTAACACAGTCTTGGCCTCTAGCGACATTCAACCAATGTTTATTGATAGAAAAATATAAATTGATTAACTTGACTTCTCTAAAAGATCCTTAGGAAGTAGGTTTGCCTTTAAGAAAAGCCTGAATTTTAAGAAGATATCAGTGGTGAAAGGTAGTTAATCAGAACTAGGAAAAGACACTAGCAGGGACCTGCTTCAATCAGCAGGCTTACACCTTGGACAGTACAGGTACCAGATAGGAAATTACCCCCTAAACCAACTGGTGGCAGAAGGCATTGGATCCCATGCAAGTCCAAATTCCCAGTTCAAGAGCTTTTTCTGATGTCTCCATTCAGTGTCTAAAATAGGAATCAGTCACATCTCATACCACAGATGTAACCTGCCTATGAAAGTAGGTAGTACTGCAGGTCAGAAAACTGCTAGTTAATACAACTGAATTCTGAAACTGAAACAAAAACTGTTGTACTTGACCTCTAGACAGCAAATCAGTTTGAAAAAGACTGTCCACACATTTCAACAGTGCAGCCCAAGGGGGTGCTGGGAGTCGCAGGAAAAGAGAGAGAGGCCAGTAGCCACACGTGAGAATTTAGGCCGGATCATCACATGCAGATCACCACCCTAAACTTAGGACCGCCCAGTGAAGCAATGTGAACTCTGCGAGGCTGAGGGAGGAGGATCACATGCTCTAGCTCACCCTGAACAACTGATGACCTAAGGAGACTCTGTCTCAAGAAAAAAGTAAAAAGGGCCGAGCTTATCACTCAGTGCAAAAGGCTGGGTTCAAGCCCTTGCATCACAAACAGCAACAGCAAGAACAGAACAACATGAAACCCTTTGGTCTGAATAAAATCTGTCCATGGGTGCCTGTGACCAGCCTGTCCCGTGGGATCCTGTTTTCTTCCTCTGAGTGGGACAGCCTCAGGACTCACAGGAAAGGCTGGTCTCTCGGTATCTGGGGACCCTCTTGCCAGGTCTTCCCAGAAGGCCAGGGACAACTGAAAGCAAAAGGAAACAAAATTTAAAAACTTCACCTTTGTCCAACCTCAGGAAAAAAATGAGAATTTGGCAGTAAGAGTTTATTTACTTCATTTTAAAAAGATAATAGGAAACAGGGAGCAAGATCTTTTGTAAAAAGGAAGGGAACCAAGAGGTGGAGGGGGGAGGAGGGGATTAAAAAAAAGAATTAACACGTGTTCTGTACATGTACCAACCCCCCACGAGGACTCACTATGAACTGCAAATGTGTACCAATAAAAATAAAATATTAACTAGGGAAAAAAGAAATTATGTATGTTACGCTCAGCCTTGAGAGCACACAAAAAATTCATTGTATAATTAGGGAAAGAATTTATTCACTTAATTTTAAAATTGGGTGAGTATGTATTCCATGGGAAGCACATCACCCTTTTTACAGAAGAGGAGGCAAGCTTGAAGTGGGAAAGAATTGGCCAGGGCCCCGGATGAAGTACAGGGCACCGAGGACCTGGGTTTGTGGACATCGTAATCCCTCTGCTCTGCTCTGGCTTCACTCAGAGTGGTGAAAGGACTCAGAACTTTTTATTGTAGCAGAATTAATTTGCCAATTTGAGAAGAAGGGGGAATCCCATCCAACGGTGGCCAGTGGGGATGGTGCTGCTCTGCAAGGCCGGAGACTCAGTTCTAGCTCTGGTGAAGGTCTGGAATACTGGTTTAGTGAGGATGGTGGTCAGAATGGGAGAAATGAAAGATTTATTAGATGCCTGGGCTGTGTGCTTGATATTTCCAAACAGCATCTCTGGGAACTCCCAGCTCCTGCGTCAAAGATGGCAGAGCTCCGACGTGAACAGAGATATCCTGTATTAAGAGGAGTTACTGTTTGTTCCAGGAGCCCCTACCTTTGGAGGGATAAGCCTGTAAACCAACGAATAGCTGTGCAGTTTGTTGTAAGAAATCCTGCAGAGTGATTTACCCAAGACAACAGGCAAACCACTCGCTATTCAAACAACACTTTACTTGCCAAGACTTGCCTCAAGCCCCTCGTGCTGCTGTCCCCCACTTCTGCGTGATCGTGTTACGGAGAATGCCAGTCTCAACCGGTATACCTTGAAGGGCCTGCTGTGCCAACCCGGGAGCACTCTGAATAGTCATTTCCACTTCCCCTTTCTGAGACACTTCCGAGACTTTCTCAGGACTGTGTTCCTTCTCCAAGCGATTTAGTGTTGCTGTATCCACAGATGAGCTGGAGAAACAGTGGGGAGGACGGCACTAGGTGTTTCCAGCCTCCCTTTATTAATGTGGAAGCGGAGACTCTGACAGACTAAGTCACATTGCACTGACTGGCATTTCATACCAGCAGACCTGGCAGAAGCAGACTTGAATCTAGATGTCTGCTCCCCAAGACCACATTAGTGCTGAAACCTTAACCTCCTTGTCTGTAAAAGGAAGGAACCACATGGGCTCACGAAGACTAAGATTTTGCTTTGTTGTTTTCAACTGATAAAAACACATTTAACCATTATTTAAGCCACAGTATTTTTCTTCTGTACTTCCTTTTGTCTTATATGACTTTATCTAAATAAACTGCAAGAATAGTAGAAAAGGACCCTGTAAGATTTTTTATTGTATAAAGACGTGTAACATAAAACCCCTCAAACTGCTCCAACATGCAGTTTGGTGACATTTAGAACATTCAAAGGTTGTATGACCATGGCTGCTAAATATTTCCACATTTCCATCACTCTGTCCTCACCAAGCAATAACTCTATTTCCCTCCTGCTAGCTCCTGACAACCACTAGTCCACATCTTGTGAAACTGCATGCTCTGAATGTGAAGCGTGATGTTTTGGTCACATACATGCTAGTGGCCCCATAACATTATATCACCCAGTGACACTGTAACCATCTTAGTTTGTGTAATTACTCTCTACGGTGTTCTCACAGCCACGAAGTTGCCTGAGGTCACACTTCAAAGAATGTATCTCGGTCATCTAGACGTGGTTGTTTTTCATATAAATGGAAAGATGCAATGTGGGGTCTGGCTTCTATGACTTAGCATACTGTTTTCCAGGTCGTATCAGATTCTGTGTTCTGGAATATTTAAGGTATATTTTGGACAGTGAATAGCAAAGAGGCACCCCAAATGCATTCACTTTTATGAGTGAGGGTTTTTTCCTTACTGGCAGGGGAGAATGGACCTTCTTGGTAACAGTGAGAGGGAAAAAGCTCCAAATCCCTGGGCTACTTGATCTAAGGGGGAGTTCCCCATCACGCTCACCCAGATCTGGGCTGAAGTCAGTGGCCGCCTGGCTGCAGAGCCTGCTAAGGAGCACTGCGTGAGGGGCGAGAAGCCAGGCACCCAGGTTTTTGTAGGCCTACCTGGCTTTCTGCTTACCCAGCCCTGGTATGTACCTGAGGACAATGGGGTGAGCTGTCGGACGAAGTCAAGTTAGGGTGAGACTGTGGGTGGACTGCAATGCACTGGACTGAATAGAAAGAGGCGGCTAGGAACGGTCCCTGCCCATGCCAGGGGAGCCTTTGCTCACTTAGCTTCTCCAGCAAACAGAAGTCAGTCTTTTCAATGAGTTCAGGGGGTTCACGGCTGCCTTCTGGGATCTGATCTGCCGAGACTGCTATTGGTGAGCCTCCTTCATACACTTAGACGGAGAAGGATGCTCTTCATGAACAGTTCTGATAAGAGTGTAGAAAAAAACGTATACTGCAACTCACCCAGAATTCTCTATCAGACACCTCAAAATGTCAAAGAAAAATAATCGTGTGCCTAATACTATGAAATTCAAATCATAATTTGATGCCAGAGACAAATATAAATCTTTTTTCTAGTGACAGCTCAACACTTAGAAAATTTACTTCATAATTTCCTTTCCCAGTTAATGTCAAATTGAAAATTGATGCTAGATACATTTATGAGTGGGAAATTTTATGCCTTTTCCTTAGAGAATTTCTTTTCCTTTTTTTCCCTCTCTGAGTTTTGGATGATATGGGAAATAAAAATATAAAAAGAAAAACTAATAAAGTCTTCTTTCCAACTTTAACATTAAGACAAAGGGTCACAATGAGTTCAAAAATATTTATCTTATAATTACTGCATTAAAATTCACTAAGTGGTGATAAATGTCACAGAAGCCACTGAGGCACATGACCAGTCAATTTATGAGGCAGCTTAAAATAAAGCCAATCTCTGTAGTATTAAAATGGCTGTGTGGGCCAGGGATTTAGCTCAGTAGCACCGTGCCTGCCTTGCAACTGCAAGGTCCTGAGTTCGATCTCTGGTACCAAAAAAAAAAAAACAAAGATTGAAATTTTAAAACATTCTCTTTTTTTGCAAATATGGCAAACACATGAGGCAGGAGTTCTGAGTAGATCCCTTGAAAACGACTGTGATACTTCTCACATGTGCACCATTCTGAAGTGAAGATCATAATCTTTTTTCCTTTTTTAATCTTGAAAGAGTCGGTGGTTCAAAAACAGGAAGAGTCCTCGCTGAAGAGCTGGATAGGCTACTCAGTGGGTTTTAAAGGGTTCTTCCATTCCAAGAGTCCATGAAATCAGCTCTGTGTTAATCAAGGGAATTTGCTTAGTCAGTTGGTTGGGTCTGGCAAACACAGATTGCCTGTATAATATACTGAACTGTTGAGGATGAGCAAAAACTTGCCCACCAAATGCTATTATGCCTGTGGCGATTAATTTCTGTGAATAGGATACAAGCCTTAGTTTTTCCAAAATCTCCTCTGTTTAAACAAAGTGTAAGTCTTCCTTTTAAATGCAGTCTCCATTTTGAATAATATCACGTATGTAATTACTATTATTTGGTAAGTGTAAATACGTTTCACTGTCGTCCCTAATCAGAAGATGACATTCTGCAAGGGAAGCTTCCACAACTCAACCCTGCAATTTCACGTTCCGAATTCCCCAGTCCAGAAAGCTGTGAGATAGAGTTTTTCCATAACTCATTTGGCAGCTAACCTGACCTTACTTGAACTCATTTGCCAGCAAAATGTGACTTAAACTGGCATGAGGCTATTTATAGTCATTATGTATCTATCTACTTGGTATAAATAATCATCTATTTTGCAATGGAGGCATTAATGTTTGATTATAAGATGCTGACCTGGACTCTGCTTAGGTGTCACATAATACCTAATATGTACTCTATTACCTCCTTAAAGTTCAAAAAATGTGAATTTCAAAACACATTTGGCCCATCAGGTCCTTATATAGAGCTTGTGGACCTAGCCATATATTTTGCCTTAAAATGATACACTGTATGCATATATGTAATATTAACTTTGATATTTTCAATACTTGTGAGTTTATATGGTCACTCTTAAAAAGCAACAAAATATTTCCTTGCCCTTCCAAACTGGCTCTACATATAGCAGGTTAATTTGATTTGTGAAAAAATGAACCTTTAAAAGTACTTGACTTTGTCTCCAATAATGTTTCAAAAGTATAGGTAGAGGAAATAAGCAAGAGTAGCTGCCTACAGAAAGATAAACACTGCGCAATATCACTACAGGTGAAATCTAAAAATATCAAACTCTTAGAAGCAGAGAGGGGAAGGGAGGGGTCGGAAAAGGAAAAGGGAGAGGTTGGTAAAAAGGTAAAAATTTCCATTCAGACAGGAGGAATAAGTTCTAGTGATCTACTGCATAGCATGGTGACTATATTTAGTTATATTACACAATTCAAAGTTGCTCAAACAGTAGATTGTAAATGTTCTCATCACCAAGAAATAAGTATGTGAAGTAATGGATATGTTAATTGGCCTAATTTAATCATTGTACAGTGCAAAATATATATCACATTGTACTCTTTAAGTATATGCAATTATTATTTGTCAATTAAATAATAAAAATAAATACATGCAAAAATAAAAATAAACAACAGAAAGAGTACCAGTCTGATTCTGAAGATTGTCTATCTTGATCTATACTCTATATAGTCTAGCACATGTTGGTAAAATAGGTGCATAATCATGAATTGATCTGTAATATAGTAAAATGACAATATGTTTCTACGTTGGTTGAAAACAAAAAGTCTGAGAGTATAATAGTCTGTTATGCAACAATTTTCAACTTTGCTCTACAATTGCTCTAAAATGTTAGGCTGAACCCAGTTCCTCAGTGCCATCACAAAATCCATAACTTTTCTCCCCTCATAAATATGATTCTACTCTCAGACACCTGGCCAGAGTTCCGGCCTAGGGTGACCCTATGTGGTGTTTTTGGAGGAACTGTTAGCTAAGGTGAATTAGGAAAATGTTCAAATAGGCAAAGCAGAGAAAGAAAGATATGAATGATGCCTAGACATATATTTAATATGCTTTAGGAAAAAGACCATATCACTGAATGAAATGGAAGTAATGCTATTTATCTGTTAGCAAGATCAACAGAATCAAATATGTGGTTCCTATAATGCAGAAAGTGAATCAGGAGCTTTTCTATGGAAAATGTGCTTCCATTTCAGAATTGCAGGGGAGGCAGTAAAATATTTGCCTTTCTCCCAGACCTCTATTAACTCAGAAATAATGGATGAGAGCAGAAGTATGAGGCCCTCATAAAAACATAGCCAGGTCAACAAGACTTGACCATGACCCTCAGAGTTGTCTTAATTTCCGTAAAGGGAGAACGGGTCTGTTGGAAAGTTTGGCAGGGTGAGAGGTAAACACTTGACTATTGGTGACAGAAAAAGGAGAGAGAGAGAGTCAGAGGTTGGCCCTGCTCATCCAAGCCTTATTTAGGGGAGAAAGGCAGGTTGGTCTCAAAGCCCGAGGACTTCCAATATTCCAAGCCACAGTGCAGAAGGGTGCATTGGTAAATCTATGCTACCAGCTCTTTGTTCTGATCCGGTGCTTGGTAAGAACCTTTTTGTTATAATTGTCTTCCCTGGATGTAGAGAGAGAATGTCTAATCATCCTCAAGTGTATGCCACAGGCCATGTGACAGCTACACTGTGAATTATTAAAGTGGCTTTCTGATTTTGTATCTCAAACTCGGGAACTGATGCAGAGAAATGCATCCATACCAAATAGGTTTGGAAGTGTCCAGAGGCCTTTCCTCCGCCCCCATGGAGCGCCCCCTAGTCAGGGGCCCTGCTCTCAGCTTCCCAGCCCCAAGCTCCATGCAAAGTGTCTCACAAACAATCCCAGGAAGCTAATACAAATATAATGTTACTTAAAAAAATGTACTCTGCTTTACTGAGAATATGTATACATACAATATATAGCAATATACAGAGAAAAGAGTAACAGGTAAGTCTTAATGCTTTGTCCAACGGAATTTGGGCAATAAATTTTCTCTTGGAATAGCTATAGATTTCTCTCTCTCTCTCTCTCTCATTGAGAAGGGAAGATAATGAAGATAATGCTTAGGAATCTGTTTTAAGTGAAAAAGACCTGAAAGGGATGTGCAAACTTTGAGAGGGTCATCATGTGTTTGCTCCCATTACAATGTTAATGGACACATTAAAATTTCTTGTAGTACAGACTGCAAAAATAAAATCTAAAACAGAAACCTATACCTCAGTGAACGGTGATCTGATTCTCTTAGGCATGTTGACTTTCGGGTTCCAGGGAGAACACTTGGGCCAGTGACAAGGGCTTTCCCCCCTGTAGTATCCAGGGAGAAAAACAGCTCTGGATCTCTTTGTTCAAAAGGAAAAAAGCCCACGTAGGATAAATACAGTAAATGACAAATAAATCAGGTATTTCTTACATTGATAAGTGGCCTAGAACCTAGAATATGCAGTTCTTATTTAACAGAGCTGGTGAGATGACTATTTTTCAAGAAAAGGGATGAGCATGAAGCATATACTACCTTCATACTCACTGAATTTAGGTTGCTTAGGTACCGAATTCCAGTAGTGCCATTTCTAGAAATAAACTTTTTTTCTTAGAAATATTTGGATAACAACCTCAACATTTCCCGTGACACTAGCAGAAGCTGTACCATGTTTACTGCAATTAGAAGATTCGCACCTTTCTTGGAGAAACTGTTGTTGGGTAGTGAAACCCTGGATTCACAAAGGAAACAGCGTTGTGTCACATCTTTCAGTACAGTTAGGCTTTTGTGGTGTTTGGATCTAGAGTGGCTCCCAAAGGCACAGTTGTTAGGAGCTTGTTAGGCACTGTGGGGAGGGCCTAGTGGGAGAGACACAGGTGTATGGGGGGCTTGTGCCCTTGACGGGGGTATGGAAGCCCATTTCTTCATCTTTTTCTTTCCCTTCCTGATCACAAGGCAAACAGCTTTGCTCTGCTCTGTGCTTCCCAGCAGGATGGGCTACCTCTCTCCAGGCTCAAAAGCAACAGGGCCAACGGGTCATGAACTGGACCTTCTAAAGCTGTGAGCCAAAAATCAAAGCGTCTCTTTATAAGTTGATTCGTTGAAGTATTTATTACAAAAGTATTTGAAGTATTTGATGCAAAGCTAACTAATAAAGGCCTGTTGCCACTACGTACCTAGATTATTGCTGTAGCTAAAAATCTAGTTTCTCTGACTCTAGTATAATTCAATGAATATTCAGAGTATACATAAGCCTAGGGAGGTCAAAGGAAAAAAAAAAAAGACAAAGCCTTTATACTAAAGGAACTTCTAGTCCAGTGAGGGACAAAAAAGATGAATAGTTTGGTGACATAAATAAGACTAATTTAGGAGTCTGCCACCTAGTCTTGATCTCTGCTTATTTGTTGCCTTGAACAAACTGAGCTCAAATGTCTTACCTCCACAGGGGGCATGACCCTTGGCCTTATGCACTTAGAAATCTGCTTGGTAAGGGTGCATTTTTCTAGGTCAGCTCCTGCAACTGATATAATAAAAATCAGAAAGCCAATTTAATAATGAGTTCATATATAAGATTACACAACTATTAGTTTTTTGATTTGCATGAGATTACTGAATTTACTCACAAATATTTTTGAAGATTTAGTGAGATGCTATATCCACCAATCATACCTTATGATGGGAGGATAATCTTTCCAAAGCACTGTTTTAACCCTGACCGACTTGTCATAAATCTCTACACTTTCCAGAAGGTTAGAGTCCCGCATGTTTGCATAACCCTTCTGGTCTGTTCTAAGACCACCTTTCTAGTTTCATTTCTAATTACTCCAACGGTAGGAAATATCTGCAAGGGGCTACTCATCATGACTATTCATCTCTACACCCAGACTTCTGTGCTTTTGTTTATGCAGTTTTATTCCCCTTGTAACTTCCTGTGGACTGACTTTTCATGTCACTGTTATCACGCAAGGTTATCAAGCCTCTAGATTATGTCAGCTTATCATCGGCTCCTTCTTCTGCTACTCAGCCCTTGAAATGTGGCTCGTGGCAACTGAAATGGGCTGTAAGATACACAGCAGATTTCCAAAATTTCATATATATATAATGCTGTGTATAAAATGAAGCATTTCATTAATGTTTTATATCAATTACATATAGAAACATTAATTTCATCTTTGTTTTTACTTGTTCTTAAAAAAGAGACTACTAGAAAATATAAAAGCAAATACATAGCTTGCATTCCGTTGCTGTTGGACAGCACTGGTTTAGAGTCCTTACGTCCAGCCCATATGTCTGGCGCGCAACCACACCTGCCTCTGTCTTGTCACATCTCACAAGGTGGATGTCTAGTTTCCCCAGTCAGAGTGGCTGCCTTGGGGACAGGCTGAGTGTCAGGTTGATTTGAGGAGTACTGTTCACATGTGCCTTTTGGTCAAGAGGTTATATTGGTTGCCTGATTTGAGAAAAACTTATATTGCCTGTTTTGTCCTGTGCTTGCAGGATGCTTTTTATGGTACTGTGAAGACTGATTAGTTTCTATCTTACAATTTTTACTTCATACAATACTTTTCCTAGTCTTCAGAGTTTTGTGGCTTTGGTGATACTAACAAAAATTACCAGCATAGTTCTGGGATGATGACATGTTAATGCCACTGGACCAGGTGCTGAGCTTAACATTTTGTACATGTGTTTATTTCGGTCTCTAGCAAGAAGGAATCTCTGTAACTGGAGATTACTCTTAATTGAACAACAGAAAGAATTAAAGGATTTGAAGCTGTTTATAAGGACAAATTGAATTAATTAGTGCCTATAAAGCGTGTGTGTGTGTGTGTGTGTGTGTGTGTGTGTGTGTATGTTTCACGTATCTCATCAGCAGGATTTTAAAACAGAATAGCGGCTCAGTCATCAGTTTTCAGATGCCCCTGAGATCAACCATGAATCAAAACTCCATGAGGAGGGCTGGGGATTTAGCTCAGTTGCAACGCGCCTGCCTGGCAAGTACAAGGACCTAAGTTCGATTCCTGGTACCCCCCCCAAAAAACCTCCATGAAGGATTTGGGTTTGTTTGAAAGGAAACATCTGTTGACAGGGTGAGCTACTAAAAGGGAGAGCAAGTCTTTAAATCTTGTCAGTCTTGGGGGTCTGCATGGATCTAAGTATCTGGAATTCTTTTGTGGGACTCAGTTTTACTTAGGTGTGTCTATTTTAAGAAAAAGGGGGGAAAATGTATTATCTTGATTGATCACAAAATCATTTATGCACAATGAGTTCCTTAAAAAGAACATCTTGCTAAAATACTGCCTACAAAGGCTTTAAAAAGTCCTCAGAGTGCAGAAAATGTTATTGGAACATCTATTAATGTTTATTCTTTAAAAGCATTTTTAACAAGGACCTCAAGATTACAGGTGAGTTCCTGTACCTCACATAACAGATATTTTAAGTCAATAAGGTTTCTGTAGATTTGTCACCATTTATGAAATTGGGAACAAAGAAACCCTATACCCTGCAAGCTATAAAAGAAAAGTAAGCAAAAATACAAACTCCCTATGGCTTTCAGCACTTTTCATCTCTGAATTGCTATTTCAAGAAAAAGAGAACAACGTAGATAGTTGCTATTAGTTTTTACAACTCAATGCAAAAATTGTAGAGTTGGGGAACTTTTCAAATTGCCTTACTTTTCTTAAAGTGGCTGTGGGCTGAGAATCATTAAACCACCTCTTTTGCAAAGTACATAGCAAACAGGTTTTTTAATCTCCTGTTTGGAAAGAAGATTATTTTATTCAGTTGTGGTTTCTGTGGAATTTTAAGTGCAATAAAAAATATGAAGGAGCATTTGTTTGGATGCATGGGGTATTATATATTCTTGCAATTCGTATTTGTTCTTTTTCACTTTAAAAATACTGAGGGATTTTTGTAGGTGGAGCTGCTA
Organism: Heterocephalus glaber; assembly: GCF_053883595.1. NCBI lineage: Eukaryota > Metazoa > Chordata > Mammalia > Rodentia > Bathyergidae > Heterocephalus > Heterocephalus glaber. The sequence continues at coordinate 70,183,310 of NW_028258320.1, forward strand.
GGAAAGGGAAAAGAAGGTCAGGAGGAAGTACTGAAATGACAGACATCGCAAAGCAAAGAACTCCTTCTATGAGAGAATCTCAAAGGGATTCACAAGCAAAGGCTACTGATCAGGCTTTGTGGGAAGTAAACCTGAATCACAAGGAAGCAGAATCAGTTTCCCAAGGTCACCAGGCACAGCGGGAACTACCGTTGGAGAAGGAGCCAGAGTGTCCAAAGTTGGCCATCTGCTTGAAAAAGTTTTCTGTTCTCTCAAAGGTACACACAATTCTCACAAGTGAGCTAGTCTAATAATAACTAGTAAAACTAATTTGCAAATAGCTGAAGGAGGAACAACTAACATTACACTCCGAGACTGGGATATGGACAGACTGGCAGGGTCATATAGTTAAGAGACAGTGCCAGAAAAAATAAGACTTTCTATTAAGGAAGTGCCATGCCCCAAATCTTAAACCTATCATGAAGAACTTTTATAAGAAAAGTACCAACAATTAACTTCAATATTTTTCTCCTCAGAATTGCCACATAATTATGAGCGATACAAAAATGCTCAGGCAGAAATCCACACTTGACATTTAAAATTCATCAGAGGTATAAACTTTGTGTCATAAATAGGAAGAATGAAATGTGACCTTGCTACTACCAGTTAAGAGCTATGGGCATGGGAATGTGGAGAAGAGAGGAAAAAATTGCATGTGCTAAAATACGTTGAAAATCAGAACTTTAGGAAGCCATTCATGAGAAATTAAGTGTTATTATTAAGATAATATCTAAAACTAGATGTTCTAGATGTTTCAAGATTATTCAAGAAGAACTGAAGAAATGCTCAAAAAGGAGGCCAGAAAATCTGGTAGGTCCCAGACAAGAACTAGCTTCAGATACAGAAGGTGGAAATGTGATCTTTGTCCAGCATCTAAGGGAAGATAAAGGTTTTAAGGCAGTTACTTCCAGTGATTTCTTGGGTGTTGCTAACATTACTGCAAAGACCATGCTGTAATGATCAGTCTAGCCTGAGTGTCTCAAGGCTACTATTTTTTTCCCCGTCTGTCATTAAAGCAATTGGATTTGGAAACCTCTTATCTACTCCCTGATTAAATGACTGAATCTGATAGATTCAGAAACTCTCTCTCCCTCCTCCCACAAAAGGAAAAAAGACCACTGATGTGGTGAATTAATCCACAAAGCATCTATTTATAGTAATAATACTTCTATGATTACATCATAAGGAGCTTCTGGTAGAGTCTTTAAATAAATGGAGAATGAATGTAGATATTTCAGGGGAGGGGGATGCCTTAGAAAGTGGTTAAATGGAGTTTGAGTCACGATCACTAAAATGTAGCAATGCTACTTGGGACACACTGAATCTAAAATCATGAGATTCAGGAGCAATATTCTAGATGGAAATTCAAATAACATGGAGGGTGTATGTGAAGGGGAAGAAAGAGAAATTAATTTAATTCCATTTGCTGATGTGACTGTAGCAGAACTATTTTTAGGTGTAATCCAAACAGTGCATATCTTCTCCATTTTGATTAGTAGAAAATTGGCAGAGAGTCAAAAGAATTAGTATTTCTCAGCACATTATGCCAGACATGTACAAATAAAACTACATTATCTGTGCCAATGTGTTTAAGTTGCTGCTAAGGTTTTAATTTTTTCCCTTCAAAAGAATGAACGGGCTCAGCTTTGTTAAAGACATGTAAAAGAAAATAAGTCTTTTACAACTAGCAGCAAAAGTTATAGAATAATTTTCCTTTAGACCTTTCCTTAGAAGCTCTTATTAAAAACTTAAATGTTAATATTACACAGATACTTTGGGTGCAGAATTTCTGCCAGGAAATTTTACATATTGTCAGAGAAAGCAAATGCAAAAAAAATGTGAAGTTAAAATATGCTAGGAAAATGTGCTTAACAAGGAAAGGTTTCACAATTGCCTCACAGAAGTTATTAATTCCAGTTCCAAAGAAAGCACAGACCAAACAATAAACTCTATTGCAAAGTTTTATACTGACAAGCTCACCAAGAGACCAAGCTATTATGCTATACCAACTTCACACTTCTACATGGAAGGGAGAATTTATATATCCTGGAAATTTTTGATTGTTTCACATTAGAGGACTTTACAGTGCTCAATCTGATTTCTGATGAATAGCAAGTCAATGAATCTTTATTACATCTTAGTTCACTGCTTTGGTTTTAAGTTTTATGCCTTTGGTTCTTTGATACACACAAACCCCCAGGTAAGGGTGACTCTGATGCTCATTGCCCTCCTCCTGCCATTTCTGTGGTTTACTATTTTGCCAGGCTACCCAGGACTGGCAATTTCCTCCTTCCACTGCCATAGTTTTTGACACTGGAGACTAGCTTCCACATTTCCCATTACAAGTCAATGGCTATCTTGCTCAAAAAATAAGAAAGAGTCGTTTTCATGGCTATTTGGAATCAGGGACATGGTCTGCTCCTGAATCTTTGTAATCCCCAGTTGCAGAATACAGAAGATCACACAAAAATCTTTTTCTGTTTCCTACCAATACATATATACAGATTCCAAGATTATAGTGATTTCCTCTAATTCACTAAAGAAACTAAACCTATCTACTAAGTAGTTAAATTATACACATTTGTTCTAATAGTTATAAGGATCTTCATGATTTTAAGACCTGAAGTTTGGTGGACCTGTACATATGTTTTTAGATGAGAATAGTTCTTTTTATTTAAATGTGAAGACTTATCTAAACAGAGTAGGTAAAATAATCAATAAACCAGAAAGAGAAGCAATAACGTGGTAGTCTAGTGCTCTTCAGATAAAACTAAAGACATTACCTATTAGTTTAAAATAAAGACGGGGTAAAACTCACAACAAAATGCATGTTACATACAAACGGGGGAACAAGATTAGAAACGGGTTTTAGGTCAAGGAAGATCATTGTAACATTTCATCCTGAGACTGATTCTTCACATTCTCCAAAATAAGTTTAAGTATTTATCTTTGTTTTTAATCTTTGTAATCTTGCCCCCCCCACCTGTTTCCTCTTTTTGCCCAGAAAGGGGTTGAACTCCAGGGGGGGACAGCCTTTGTTGGAAGTGCTGGTGTTGCTGTCATCCCTTGCTGGACTCTACACCACAGAGGACATTAACCTTTCTCAGAAGACTGGCCCCTGGGCTTCAGGATACGCCGCTGTCAAAAGGCAGGATCTGTTCTGACTCCCTAGAAGAGAACTGTCTATTCCTGCTAAAGGCCAGGTTGAGCACAAACTTTATACTCTTCATTTGATATTTTTACTGTATGATTACAAAATGAAAAGCTTAAGAATATAAACATTATGTCATCTTATTTTGGAGAATGTACAATCAACTTCAGGCTAGAATTTCACTATACTTTCCTTAGGAACTAACTGTATGAAAACACTCTGTTCATTTTGTGTTGTAATTCTATTAGGAAATAAAATGATTTCACATTTGCTTTTTTACCTTGACCTGTTTGCCCAAAATTTCTGCTGAAATGAGCTACTGAATTTCACAAGAGAAATATTTACTTCAGAAGCCCTTTGATAAATGTTTGCTCAGACACAGAAGTTTCTTTCACTATAAACAACCACCACAGAATCTGCACATATGGATCATCTGTAGGCTGTGATTTTCGATTGGAAAACAAAAATAAGCTGTGGAAGCCACTTACCGAATTTCAGTTGGCCGACTGTTCAATGAGTTTGTCTTCCTTCCTGTGTTTCTGAGCAACACTGCAGCTGAGTTACCTGGCTCCGAGGCTTTTCGCCCCCAGTAGACACATTTCCCAAATGTCACTTCATAAGTCAAGTGCAGCAGATGGAATCTTGAAAAGCGCCTACAAGTAGTCTGGAATACCTTGAATCCGGCTGTGAAAATTTAGGGCAAATCTGCAGCTCTCTGTAGGTGAACATCGTATTTGGTCTAGAGGCATTTTGCTAAGTTACTGAGTCATGAAAAGCTATTAAAAGAGCTCTAGGAGAAATGCAGTCTAATGAAAAGCCAAACTGTCTTTTTCATTTTCACTGACACTTTACAGACACAAGGGTACGTAATCTTGATTGTGCTTCATTGGTATTTATTGCACATGGACCAATTCCTCACACAGTAGTTAGTTGCACCAGAGTAAAAATACTTGGTAAAACATACAAGAGGAAATAGAATTTACACACAAGTGCTAAGCTTTACCAGCAGATTCACATGGGCACTTGGACATAAAAAAATAATAAAAAATCCATAAGATAATTATACTTATAATATGGATAGTTACAGTACCATGATAAGAGTATAAAAAGGTATTTTCCCAATAAATCATTAGCTCAATAACATAATAGACAACAGAAGCTGAGTTTGAATTTTATTTTAGTTTTTAAGATCTCCCCCCTTCCTACCCCTTTAAAAATATTTAATTTCTTTTGTGCAAGTAACATCTGTGGACTTTACAATTCCTAACACTGTGCAAAAATGGCATGTGGAACCACTCCTGTTTAGTGTGTTTTGTTTTTGTTTATACGCACATGTGCAGTAATCTGAACTGTTTCCTTTTTTTTTCCCTGTCCTGTCTTCAAATGACAGAGTCACATGTCACAGAGAGAGGCTCAGCGCCTGGTCCTTCCAACTAATATTGATACATAAATAAGCTGTTTAATATAAACAAGTCTTTCTGTCTTGCTGTGCAATATGCACAGGGTGAGGTAGAAAACCCTCAGCAGGACCACCGAGGCGCGCAGGGGCAGGGGTTTGCCCTACAGAAGGAAAGCAAGGTGAAGCTTGTTCTAAGAATAGCTTAAAATTTCTTAAAACTCGAGTGTTTTGCATCCGACCTTTCCCTTGGCTTTAAGAACAGGAGAAATCATTACTCAGGAACTAAAATGCAATTTCTGTGGAAAGCAAAAAGAAGCAAGTCCTGATAAACTGCCACCCCGCCCCCCACCCTCCCGTTTGACCGCTCCTGTTCCGGGGAATAGGATGGAAGCCAAACTGGTAAAGGCTTTCATCTCCCTTTCCCCACCCACCCAGTTTCTACTCGGGTCCTCGCAGACTGTCAAGACCCACCTGGGGAAAAAATCTAAAGATGCATCACACGCACACACACAAAAATAGGGGCCGAACCACAAACAGAAAAGAACCCAGGAAAAATCAGTAACCCCTCCTCAAACTTTCCTTTTTGTGCAACGGTCCGCGGCTTTTCTGTTTGTCTTGGTTGATTCAGACCAGGTCTGCGGGCTTCGAGTTCACCTGCTTTGGGTCTGGAGTAAACAGAGGTCTCCTCTTTCCCCTGGGAAGCCATTCAGGGGCGCCCCGTGGGGCGCAGAGTCCGCAGCCAGGCTGGGGCGGCGGGACAGGGGGCGCCCGGCACCCGCGCCCCGAACGGGGTCCCCTACACCTTGGACTCCGAGGCGAAGCTCGCGCGGCCCGGCTCGTCCAGGCTCGAGTCGCTGTCCGCCGCGGCCGCCCCGCCGTTGCAGCCGGCCCAGGGCTCCAGCAGGCGCGCGGGCAGCGCGGCCCCGACGTCGTCGTCGTCGTCGTCCGAGGCGGCCCCGGGCGACGGCGGAGGCCCGGCGCGCGCCAGGCAGCCCGAGGCGCGCGGGCGGTCGCCCTGGGCCGTGTGGCGCCTGCGGGCCCCCCGGCGGCGCGCGCAGCAGAGCAGGCGCTGGAAGGCCTTGCGGAAGTCGGGGCTGCGGCAGTAGATGATGGGGTTGAAGGCTGAGTTGGCGTAGCCCAGCCAGTTGAAGAAGACGAAGAGGCGGTCGGGCACCAGGTCGCGGTGGAAGGCCTTCACCACGTTGGCCAGGAAGAAGGGCAGCCAGCAGAGCGTGAACACGCCCATGATGATGCCCAGCGTCTTCAGCGCCTTCTGCTCGCGCAGGGCCACGAGGCGCGAGGGCCGCCGCTTGCTGGCGCGCCCGTTGGCCAGGGGGTCGGCGGCGGGGCGCGGGGACCCGGGCGCGGGCGCGGGCGCGGGCGAGGGCGGCCGCCCCGGGCCGCTGAGGAAGCGGCGCTCGCAGCTGTCGATCTTCTTCACTTGCTTCTGGGCCTCGCGGAACACCCGCAGGTACACGAAGGCCATGATGCACAGGGGCACGTAGAAAGAGACGACGGACGAGGCGATAGCATAGGCCCGGTTGGTGACGAAATCGCAGCACTTGGGGTCGTTGTAGCAGCGGCGCGCCTCGTCGCCCTCGGCCCGCCACCAGTGCATGAGGATGGGCAGGAAGGACACCAGGGCCGAGATGGCCCACACGGTGCACACGAGGACCCTTGCCCGCGTGCGCGTCAGCAGGGTCTGGTAGCGGAAGGGCGAGGTGATGGCGAGGTAGCGGTCCAGGGCGATGACACACAGGGTCTCAATGCTGGCCGTCACACACAGCACATCCACCGAGGTCCAGAGCTCGCAGAAAAAGGAGCCGTACTCCCAGCGGCCCCACACCACTATGGTGGCCCCGAAAGGCACCACGAGGAGCCCCATGACCAGGTCAGCGCTGGCCAGGGACATGATGAAGAGGTTGGTGAGCGTCTGCAGCCGCGGAGTCTTGGCGATGGCCACGATCACCAGCACGTTTCCCGCCACGATGAGCAGCACGATGAGGGCCATCAGCAGGCCCATGCCGGCCGTCCACTGTGGAGACAGCGGTTCGGAGCCCTCGCTGGTCGGGGGCAGCAGGGAGGCGGGCGGCGACGCGGGCACCAGCAGCCGAGCCGCAGTGGCCGCGCCGTCGGGGAGCGGCGCGGTGGACGACAGGTTGAAGGGCTCGGAGACGCCCAGGGCGAGCGCCCCCGCGCCCATGCCTAGCTGCGGAGGCCGGGGGCGGGGGGTGTGGCGGGCCTGGGCCGTGGCTGGGGAACACCCCAGGAGTCGGGGTGGCGGGGCGCGCGCGGGGAGGTCGCGGTCGGGTCAGGGCTGCCGCGGCGCGGGGCCGGAGGCATGGGCGCCGAGCGCCTTCCCTGCCGGAGCCGAGCGCTGTCGCCGCCGCCGACGCCGCCGCTGTTGTTGGAGCCGCTGCCGCTGCTGGAAGAGCCGCCGGGACCTCAGCATGTTTCTGAGCGCGCGGGCCCCGCAGCTCCGGCACCCAACACCCACCCCACCTCGCTCCCCCCACTCCCCAAGCCAACCCCCGGGGCCTCGCGTCAGGCTCCCGCAGCCAATGGCTGCACAGGCACGCCCCGCCCCGGGCCCCCAGCCGTCCGCACCCCTCCCACCCTCAACGGAGCGACGGGGGAGAGTCCCCGGGAGGAGCGCGCAGCCGGCGCTGCCCCGGCGCCCGCCGGTTGCCGCGAGGGTGTCCCTTCCTGCGCCGGCCAGTTCCAGGCCCTCTTCCCCACGCCCCCTGCTGCGCCCCGCTCCCTCCCGCGGCCCCTACTCGCGCCTGCCTTCCGCGTTTCCCCGCGCCCCTTTACCTCCCTGCAGGGCTCCGCCAGCTCCCTGCGCCCCTCTGCGTCCAAGTGCCCGCTTCCCTGCAGCGCGGAGATCGTGCTCCCTTTAGCGCCCAGGGGGCCTCGGAGTTCTGAAGCGTCCGTTCGCTGGGGTTGGGGGAGTTCCACTGCCAGACTGGGTCTCAGAGCGGGCGACCTAGCAGGGTGTGTGTAACGCACTTCCCCAGCCCGAGCCCTGACAGCTTGTGGAATCGGAGGCGGGCGTTGGTGGTTAAGAGGAAACTTTCCAGCGGAGCAGGTTGCTGGAGCAAACCGAACTTCTGTCAGGGGCAACACCCGCTGTTCTTGCAAGGGGCTGTATTGTACTTCAAGTGCGGTAGACACAGAAAGAGAAGGCTTACGCGTGCAACAGCTAACGCCGAGAACCACTGGGAAACACACACACACACACACACACACACACACACACACACACGCCCCAGCCTCAGCTAGTGTGCGTATGGCGCAAGGGTGTGTTCCAAGTTAGCGTCCGGAGTAAATAACCGAACAAATTTTGATGACATTTTAGACTTTACTTATTCGGCACTAACACCTGTACTTTGTGTTTTATTATTCATATGATTTTGTAATGTGAGCTGGGTTAATACATACAAAAAGTACTATCAGTTTTGGTTGACATAATGTAACTGAGATTTCAAATTTCTTGGGCCTGTGTGGTTGTTTCTCCATTGCTCAGGTTCCCAAATTCTCAAAATTCTGGGATTAGCTTTGAAGGGATGAGAGGGGAAAAAATATAAATACACAGGGGACTAAATCTGAAAGCATTTAAAGTTATATCAGTGCTTTTTTTTTCTAAAGTTGGCAGATGAATTGGTTTGAAATGAGTGCACGGTCAGCCTAGCTATAGGTGGCATACCGAGGTGATGGGAGGACAGAACAGCCATGAGGACTGCAAGCCTCCCTCCAAAATGGCCCTGGTAATATCTTCGGTTCAGGCCTGAAAATAATCTGCAATTAAGTCTTTGAGAAGTAAATAGCTTTCTAGCTGTCAGTACAGTATAAAGGTGCAAGATAGTGTTATATAATGCTCACACATCTTTTTTTGTATGGGAATAAAAAGAATAGCATCTGGAAGGAACATCAACATGGGGACCGAACTCATTCTCACCTTGCAGGGACTGACTTCTATAGCTGGCTAGGCCGAGAGCCAAAAGTAATGCTTACTAAGTTTATAAAACCAAGCAGTTTTAGCCACCTTCTCTTACATCAATCCAAACATATGAACTTGCTTTAGGCTTAAACTTGACCATTCGAGTGTTACAACTGGGGAATGATTTATTTGTTTATTCACCCCTGCCCTGGACTTACCAGCCTAGTTCTGCCAACTTGGGGAGGGTGAAGAGGGGGAGCCAGGAAACAGGAGCTAGAGAGGGAAGAAGACTGTACCCACAGTCACCCCAATCTCTGGCAGGCTTGGTCTCCCTTTCCTTTCTCCATTCTCCCTTCAGGCTTCTTTGGGGTTATGGGTAGGGTCAAGGAGCAGCCATAAAATAGTGGGAGCATTGGAAAGAATAGAAATGGAAGCTGCCCAGGAAAGGGGTTCTGAGAGCTGCAGGGTGTAGGGAATGTGGGGGCGAGGCTCTCTGTCCGGCGCCATCTTTCTGTCAAGTGGTGCTACTGGAATGGAGTGTGCTGATCTTAAGTGCCCCTGTAGGCATTGCATTTCTGGGAGTGATAAGGCCAGGCCAGGGCTTGGTTGTAGAGGATCAGGATGCCAATAATTCTACCATATCATGATGAGCACAGCAGGCAGTGGAGCCAGGATGCTGGCATTGTTGGGAAAATTCTCCTGCTCATTCAGAGATTTATCAAGTTTCTCTGACTTTCTGTGGAGTAAGTACATTATATTGTAAACATTCAAAATGAGAAGATTTTTCTAACAGGAGCACCAACCTAAGTCCATGGGCAGAAAGGGATCCGGAAAATTCTTGGAGCTTTCCTTCAGTTGTCTTAGACCCCCTGCCCCCCACCAAAACAAACAAACAAACAAGACAAGAAGAGGCTTGGAATCTTCCACTGGAGTTAACTCTCTGGTAAAATAAAATGTTCTCAGTTTTTCTTTAGTTCCTACACTTCATGGGACCTTATTATTTATTTGTTTTACATTTTTTAGCTAACACTTCTTATATTTAGATAAGGATTCAAGATCAAGAAAAAAGGTTCAACATGTCAACTGCCTCAGTCTGTTTTCTGTTGCCATAACAGAATACTGGAACCTAGGTAATGCAGGGAGAAGTTTATTTTGGCTCACTGTTCTGAAGGTCAAGATGTCCAAGATCAGCCTGCCACATCTGATGAGGACCTCATGAGGTGTCATAACATGGCAGATGCTTGTGCCGAAAAGAGAGTGTGTGAAGGACAATCCATTCTCACGATAACTAACCTGCTCTCATGGTAACTGTATTAATCCTTTCATTAATCAAACAGAGCCTCCGTGACCCCACCCACCTCTTAAAGACACTGCCTACTCTCAATAACCATTACATTGACAGTTTCATCTCAACATGAGTTTGGGTGGTGACAAGCCATATTCAGACAGACTAATTTATTCAGGTATTTATCAGTTGAAAGTTCAAGATGTGTTAAATTCCTTCATTTCCTTATTCGCCCATTGCTACTCTGCAAGTAAATCTATTCTTAGGAAATTATGGGTTTGATAATATTTTAGATTATAACAGAAAGCTCTGACAATAAGTGTCAACCTGTGCACTTGAGAGGTAGTGTGTTCCTTCCTCAGACTTCCTGCGCCCAGCCCTTCCCTTCCTATCCCGTCACCCTCACCCCACACCAGGTCTTGACTTGGGTTCTATTTCATCTCCCTGCCCCTACTCCTCTCTGCTCCATTTAATCTACCATACTGAAATCAAATCAATATGTCTAACATGCCTCTGTGACCACGGTCCTCTTTGCTTCAGAACCTTCACTCCTCAACTTGACATCCCAAGGCCTCCTCAGTCCAGTTCCTACAGCCTTTCCAGCACTGTCTCCTGCTCTTTCTTCATGCATCCCACCAAAGCTTGAAGTGTGGTTTTCTTTTTCCTTTTTGGATCTGAACTCTCTTCTTCATTGTATGTGTTCCTTTCACTGAGAATCCTCTCTGTCTCCTTAGATTTAGCCTTAGAAATCTGACTGAGGTCTTATTTCTCTTGCAGTCATAAGCCCACTGCTTCTGGAACTCTCCCCTTCCCCTGACCTATGGTAGTTACCGACTAATTGCACTTCCTGTGTCGATTAGCAATAGGTTGCCCTTGACAGCTCTTATATTGTTATTTAATTTTTGTATGCTTCTCTGTTTTCCCCTTACAGATTATAAACTCAATAAGAGTCAAGACTGCCTTAAACATTTTTTATATTTTCCATGTTTACTAATAATTACTTGGTATTAATTAATATTTAGCTTTTACTCATAAATATGTGATATTTAACTTTTTTAACATTCTCATTTTTATATATATGAGAAATAAGTGTTTTGGAGATTTTTACTCATGTTTTATAATTCACAAAATAATCCATACTTCTATAGCCTAGTCAATATTTTCATAGAAGCACTTCAAAATGCATTACAAATACAGGGTAAGCTCATGAGATGTGTAAATTTATATCATATCTCTTCAGTAATAAAGTAGAACATAGGTAGGGTTTTCCAAAGGAGCCATACAAGTCCTTATCAATAAAAGTACTACATACTTTTCATAAATGATCGAAGTAAATAACTTTTTCCTTAGCCTTCCTTTATGGAACTACGTATCCAGCCATTTCTTTCTTGGGAGAGTTGCTGATGACTGGAATCAGGTTCTAGATCAAATGAAAGATACGCAGAGCAGTGATTAATAAGCATCTAACCAAGCCATAGTTGTAAGCCATGAACCTGGCAATGACATTTTCATTCTTGAGTTGGCTTTGCTAGAAAATGAGTTAAAAATAAAAGTAAGCAGCCTAACTGGACCACTGCTGAGAGGTAGGCCACAGGAGATCTGGGACTAATTTCCCAAGAAAAACCAAGAAATATATCAAATCTTGTTTGTTAACAAAATTTGCCTTGAAGCTGATGATAACATCAATCTATTTGAAATCAAGCTATAACAAATCAAATAATTTGTTAATCAGAGGTCAAATGGCTATTTCTGAGGAAACACAGATTTTCACATAAAACAGTACAACTGCTACACCAGTCACTTGGTACTAACTAACCAAAGAACAGCCTGTACCAAGGCTGGGACTTAGGGTCATATACTGGCTGTGTAGCTACAGTTTACACAGGGACAAGCAACTCCAGCCATCATTAGTGCAGCAAGCACAGAGAAGCATAAACAGCAATCATAGCAAAGTGTGGACTAGTTGGAAAATTCTAAGGTGTTCTCCTCTCCCCAGCCCCCTTCCTCTCTCTTTGCTTCCTTTTCTTCCTTGTGTGTCTAACAAGTACACTGAACAGTGATAGAGCCAATAATAATATTTTTAAAAATTTGGATGTATTGGAAAGTGTTCAGAACCAGGAGGCAGAAGATCCAGGTTTCGTGTCCTGGCTTTGTCACTTTTCTGTTGACCTTCCATAGTGGCTTTGCCTTTAAAGTGGACTCCTCATTTGATCTCTCACAGAGTTGTGTATGAATAAAATGAGATAATGTATGTGGAAGCGTCTTGAAATCTCAGCATTATACGTTTTTTAAAGCATCAACTACTGTCTTAATCTCTGTGACATTTCAAACCACGAGAGACAACAGGACTTGCTTTTATGGGAAGAGCCAATTCAGTTAGACAAGATCCTCTTGATCAATTTGACGCCTTTCTTTCTCACAGTGGGTACTACTGAGACTCGGAGGCTAGACGACAGTGAGCTAATTTTAAGTGCTCTTATCATTGGCAAATCATCTTTTAAATTTTTTTCTTTTTTATGCCCTTCCTTAGGATGTACCTTATCCTTTTAAGAAGTATTTGGTTATGTGATTCTGTGAAATAAATTCCTTTTACAGTATTTCAGGAGTGAAATATTAGCAGCAGAGAGAGGATTTTTTTTCACCAACGAACTGTTTAATGCCATGACTGGTAGTTAAATAGTGTGAGGGGGAAGAAAGGCAATGCAATGCAAAACTTACACCGACTTCCAAAAATTCTGTTCTCATTTGGTTGTGTAATTAATAAAAATTGATCAGCTGAAATCTTACCTTAAAGCATAGGTGTCCAATCTTTTGGCTCACCTGGGCTGAATTGACTGAAGAGGAATAGTCTTTGGGCTGCATATAAAATATATAATATAGTTATATATAAGTAATTAAATTTCCTTTATTTTAAAATATTTTTATAGCATTAAAAAAGAGGGCAACATAATATAAAACCAGTGGGATATTTGACCATGTTTTTTGTGAAACTCGTAGGAACCAGTCTACAAGTTTATCCTTATCCTTGGATGGGGGATGAACAGTGAAAGACACAAAGATAATTTGGAATGAGGGGAAAGGGGGCTCTTGCCTCTAATGGACAAAGAGCCCTGAGAATTTGGTTCACCTCACTTTTACTTAGACACGGTATTGAACAATTAGATTAATAGAAGATTCATCTGCCTCTTGTTATCTGTACCATGTACCCAGGTAAACATCCAGATCTCAGCTGTATTGACTCTTCTCTGGAACTTGCAGCATGCTAGCATGTCTGCACACTGCCAAAGGAGGCACAACTTGCTGTTTTTCTCTTTTGTGTGCTCAGAGAAGGTCAATTAGCCTTTGATCCTCATTATGTGGTCTACAAAACGAATGCATCACTGTCTGGTTTGATGGAAGTGGTTGCAATTCTTAGTTCTCAAGGTGCACTTCAGAAATTTTTAAATCTAATCTTACCCTTTTTATGCTTCATCCTTGAAAACAGTTGTTCACAAATGTACTTACTGCCTAAAAGTGATGATATGAATAAGGTGTGATTGTGAAGGGAGGGATATTTTTCTTGGGGAAGATTGGTCTTACAAAAGTCTTGTAAAGAGACATGGTCAAATTTTGATTTGATTTGAGTATCTGATTGCAACTCTTTATGTTTGAAAAACAAATAAGCAACCATTTATTTTTCTAATATGTTGATGTTATATGTGTAATTACAACATCGTGAGCAGAAAACTCACAATGTTTTGTACTTTATTACAGCTGCTAAAAAACTCTCTTATTTTAACTTATTAAAATACCTTACAGAATAACACCAGCCCAAGTTTGATAAATAAGCAAACTTACATGTCTGCTTAATAATAATAAACACCTGCCTTCATGGGTGCATACTTGTTCAGGTAGGTTGAGATGCTATTATTGGTGATCGCTGTGTTTCACTCACCAAGCACACAAGTGCATGTAATATCTGATACACAAAGATTTAGATTCTGTTGTGTGTCGCAGGCATGCGCAGGAGCTGGAGTTGACACCACAGTGTGTCTTCCCTTCTGCAGCATTCTCTTGTCACCTATGGCCTGTGCTGGAGCACCACACAGTGCTAAAAATCATGTAATTGCAGGGCTTAGGACCTGGTGGGGCTGCCTACTGGCTGTCCAGATCAGTGGGGCTGGACTTGCCTGCCTGAGAGTATTAGTGGCAGCAGGAATATTGCCAATACTTATGATAAGCATTTGGCTGAAGGTTGTGCTTCAGTCTGTCCAGGTCCAGAGCTTGCGATGACAACCTGTGCTAATTACTGAAAACCTAGGTTTTATTTTAAGTCTTTCTGTCTTCCAACTATGTTGTAAGAAGCTGAGGGGTTTATAGTCACAAGAATCTCCAAGCCTTCTGTTGTAATTTTCTCAAAGGCAGAAATGATACCTTTTCAACATTTTACCTCTCATTTGTCCTGGCCATTGTATTAGATACTTAATAAATTCCATGGACTAGAGGAACCCTTAAGATGTAAGGTCTGGTACATTCTCTATGATAAAATAAGGCATTGTGTTCTCCAGTCCGCCATGGAAGATGTCATTTGGGCCTCTAACTGAAGAGGTTTGCCCAGAGGAGCCAGAGGGAGAGGCTTATGGTTGGCTTTGCCTCAGGGTGACAGAGCAAACCATTTGCATTTCTTTCTCTTCACTCAGTACTCTGAAGAAGCCAAATAGGTGTTTTCTTTCACGTGTTTTCCTACTTTGTATTGTATAGAAATTTTTGTAGTTAACTTACTCATTATTTACACACTGTGAAAATGTTCCTCCGGACCTCCTGAGTAAGCTGAGGTATGCCAAGTCCTTTGCCTCAGAAGGGCAGAGTCTAAAGACTATTTTGGTTTCGATAACTACCGTGGTCAGTCTGCTTGCTTTGAAAACAAATATCAAACCTTTGACATGACATTTATTTTCCGTGATGGCTTAGCTCTGCAGCTCCTTGAATAAAACCTGTTGGAGACCTTTATGTGATGATAGCTTTTTATTTCCAGAATATTATTCCTTAATTAAATGTTAAAAGGTGCAATGACCTTCTTTGCAAACTTCTTCTAAACATGAATTACTTTTCACAGTGATGGAGAAATGTTTCCCCCGCTCTCTTTCCATTTTAATAAGGAAATTTTAAGCATAAGGAGAGAGATGTGTAAGATTTCAAGGAAAGGGAATGAGAGGTCTTGATTTTCTTCCTAAGCAAATCTTTAATTACCAGAACCTGCATCCATAAAAGATACTGGCCCTTTATTACTGTTTCTCAGAATAATCCCACTGCATGATATATTTAGGGGCTTGGAGCAAGTTGTGGAGTAATTTTAAAAATAAAATAGCTCTGAACCAGTAGAGAGATTCTATCATGCAAAATGTTTATTTATATTTTTCAATTAGCTTAAAAATAATACATATGGAACAACAATTACGTTTATCTACACAAATGAAATTCTCATTGTGGATACATGTTAGTGTGAATTTCCAGAAGTGCTACAAGAACACTACCTCTGAAGACAAAGAACACTAAAGAAAAGACAAGCAATTAAGTAATTTAGTTTTCTCCCTCTCTCTTTTTTTTTAAGGTTTCACAGAAAACTCTGAGTGAGAATCATAGGCTCAGAAGTTGTGACAACCTTGAGAATTTTATTTAAGAGCTGTCAGGGAGTTTGGAACAGAAAATGAAAAGGCAAACTCTATTCTCTTTGTTATTTCCACATCCTAGTAAGTATTGTTCCAAACCAGGTGTTAAGTACTATGTGCATTGATCTCTGAGGTGTTCTGAAATGCCTGCAAAGCCCTGGAAATGCATTAAAATGGTTTGGCGTTGGTATTGGAATAGTCCTGGGGTTTTTTTCTTATTCTGAAAATGTCTAAAGTGATGATTGTGCTCTGACTTGTCACCATTTGCACTGCCTGCCTTCCTTCTTCTGTTGCCAATCAACCACTCTGCAGCACGTGTGTTTGACATTTCTCCCATTACCAATTAGGGAGGATTCTATAACCTTTTGTAGCTTCATCTTTAGGAAAATGATCTTAGTTTAAAAAATGCCCACACATCTATACTCCTATCAATTATTTTCATCTGTGTCCATCTGGGAGACAGCTTAGAATAAAAGTTTCTTACGAATCAAATTAAAATCCCACAATTAGCCCTACAAAAAGAAAAAAAATCCGTATTTTTTTAATATAATCAGCCTCGATAGTTTTTTTTTTTTTTTTTTTGGTACCAGGGATCAAACTTGGGTCCTTGCGCCTGCACAGCGGGCAGTGAAACCACTGAGCTAAATCCCTGGCCCTCGATAAATTTTTAAAACATCTCGAGGGGGGGTACACATTTTTGCATTAGACTTTTTAAAAGGTAATTTCAAATAATAACATTTTGGCAAGATAATACTAATTTTAGTAATTGATTTGGACATTTACCTCCATATATATACACACACATATACCTCCATACATATACATTTTAATAACTGAGAACATAAACTCTTATCCCAGACTACTTGGGCTAAAATCCAGATTCTGCCAGTTTGTAGCTGGGTGACTCACAACAAGTTATTTGAATACCATAGGCCTGTGTTTTGTCACCTGTTAAATGGGAATGATAGTATCTGTGTGTTTGGGATATTCAATAAGATAAGGTATGCAAGACATTTAGCATAGTGGTCGATTCATCATCAGTATTTAAACATTAGCTTTTATTTTACTTGCTTGTTTCTGATACAACAAAAACACAACAACAGCAGCTCCAGAGTAGTAACAACACAAGATCGTGGCATGGGGCAGGAAAATCTTCATTCTGTGCAAAACCAAGAGTTGGAAAAGAGGCAGCTTCCAATCATTGGAAAATTAATAGCTGAATGCATGGAATCTTTTAAAAAGTGACAGGATGTAGTAAAGAATCTAATTTGGTAAATACTTTCTTATTTCAAAGGCAAATTTATTCCTTTGTGGTCATTTCATCTGATTATTGTTCCTTTTGGGGAATTAGAATTCCCCAAATTAATTTGCATCATAGAAAGGTCATTCCAGAGAGTTCTATCCTATGGTATAACCATGTCCCAAATAAATTAAATGACAACAATGACAAATCAAAACACTGCTGGGCTTTTAATAGGGAAGTTTATTTTCCAAGCTATAATTGATCCAAACTGCTTTTTAAAATATAAATGTATACGATCTCAAGGAAGCCAGAAAACTCTTGTGACCTGCTTTGGGTCAAGGTAGCAAAACATCGCATTATCTTCAGTACCAGGCATCTGACATTGTCATCTCTGAGAACAAGAAGTAAATGCATAGGCAACCACCAAAGAAAAGAGCAGTTTTTCCTAGTCTGTGAGGTTCAACACCAAAGAGTCTTTCAGGCTCTAACTCAGAACAATTAATTTTACTTCAGAAATAATTTTAATGTTTTGGTTGTCTGGTTTCTGTTCTTTCACAACGGATTAGGATAAGCAAACTGCGGTGAAGGAATGAGAAGGATGCAGGGGTTGGAGAGGCCAGGTGGGAGCTTCATATCAAGGAGGAAACAGGGAAACCAGTGAGGCTGTGCTCTGTCCCCCAGCAATCAAGGCCAAACCCACGTCACCAAGAGAGGATTAGATGATGCTCAACTGTTCTTGGTTTGAGAATCTAGAGGTTGCATTTTACAAACATTTTTTTGGTTTTTTTAGTACCAGGGATCGAACTCAAGACCTTGCCCTTGTGAGGCAGGCAGCGGAACCACTGAGCTAAATCCCCTGCCTACAAACATTTTTATTAAGAAATAGTAGAGTGAAAATTTTGGACTTATTTTCCAGAAGACTTCAGTCGTCTAGAAAGTGAATTTATATAGACTCTTTGCTCTCCAGTGGCGCTGGATCGAGGAGGAACAAGTGAATTTGCCAGAAGTCCACACTGGAGGTGTTGGCAGAGCTGCTTCCTTCTGAGGGCTGCAAGAGAAGGACCTACTCCAGACCTGTTCTTGGCTTGTAGAGGACTCTTCTTTCCTTCTATGTTTGTCTGTCTCTGTGCCCCAACTTCTCATTTTTATAAAGAAAGACATCTGTCATATTGGGTCAGGTTCCATCCTAATGATTTCATTTTAACTGGACTACATCTGTAAAGACCCTGTTTTCAAAGAAGGTCACATTCTGATGTGCTAGGGGTTAAGACCTTAACATACTCTTTTTAGAGGAACACATTTCCACATGGTGTTAATATACATGAGAAAATTTATGTATAATCCCTAGTCATCTTATACATGCCGTATTTATTTTGTCTTTTGGGGCAAAGAATAAATCTAATGACTTCTCCTATCTCATTCTAAGAATAGCTACCCAAATAAATGGTATCCATCATATATAAATTATGAACATAATTTATTTCTTATAAGGTTGCAGTCTGTTACAAAACCATGAATAGCACAAATTGATTGTTGTCAGACCAAGTTCACATGTATGCTGGGTAAGCAGCATGGGTCTTAGCATTGGGGGAAAAGTACGAGGCATGTCCCTCTTAGGCATATGCTGAAGATGGGGATGAAACTCAACTACTTTTCTCATAAATTGATTTGAAAAAAAAAGTTTCACTTTAATAATGTGGATTCGAGGAGAAAAATCAGTTAATCCAGTTGGCTGATTTACTGTAGACTACTTTTCAGCAGGCTGTTTTGACTTTGCATAGACACATTCAAGATCTCTCCTCCTAGCTGAAACGTGGTTGTTATTTTTCCCAAGTAAGAATCAGCGTAACAGACAGCAAATAAAGATACAGGAAAGGGGCAGGAAAGATACAACAAATCTTTATAAAGGAAGAACAAAGCTGGCCTTTGAGGCAAGATAAAATCAGACACTCATAGAGAATCCACTGAAAAACAGGATTTTTATGACTTTGAAATCATGATTTTGATTGAGAAAGTGCTTCAGACCCTAAAATATTGACTAACAGAGGTTTGACTAAGAAATAGTTCCTTTGAATATTGAACTGGATTTATTGTATATTCTGAAGCTCTGTGGCCATCTTAGTTTTCTGTGTCCCTAAGTTGTTTATTTAATTACCCTTTGTATACGGATGGCAAAGCTAAAAAAATTTAACCTGCTCCTGGCCATGGACCAAAATGAACCTGACTTTTATGCCAAAGAACATAACCCCCAAACCTCAGCCGACCAAGACTGAGAACTCACACTGATGACTCGTCTTGCCATTTGATACTAAGTATGGCTCAGACTGTCCTGGTTCCTTCCATGGCAGGAGCTGAATGTGCAAGCAGATGCCCATGCTTACCAAGTAGGAACAATCCGGGGATCACACTAGCATAGTATGCCATTCTATATGTTCTGATGCCAGCTCCTCCTCGCAGATAGATCTGCTATCTCCCTGTTACATAAACAGCACAGATTTAGATGTATATGAATCCCTATTTTTAAAAATGTCATATCTAAGTTTTTTTTTAATGGCTTGGCTAGTTCAGTTGAACAATCTTATATAAGACAGCTCTTAAAAGCTCAAATCTGTGGGTCTGAGTATTATTTAGTCATCTGTTTGTGCAACTGTATTTTTAACTTAATTTATGATGAGCAAATAGTTTTTCTGAACTCTCAAGCTGTGTTTCCATACTTCAGTTTGGTTTATTTTCCCCTTGACTTCCTTCAGAACACATTACAGAGCACTGTCTCTGGAAAATTCATAATGCACCCAAGAAGGTAAGTAGCATCCCTCAGAAAATACCCAACAAAATGGCCAAAATTAAAGACTTAGAATAGAATCATTGAACAATATGTGTTCTTTCCAATGTAGTTTAATTGTTCTCTTTCAAACCTCAAGACAAAGTAAGAGATACTATGCTAAGGGTGTCAATTTCAGTATCTCATGTAATTCTCTTTCTTTCTTTCTCTCTTTCTTTCTTTTTTTTTTTTTTTGGGTGCCGGGGATTGAACTCTGGTCCTTGCGCTTGTGGGGCAGGTAGCAGAACCACTGAGCTAAATCCCTGGACCCTCATGTAATTCTTGTTATAGTCTTGTCAGATATTTTTACCAAAGTTTACAGAAGTTGATTTGCCTTCAGTTTCCTAACTAGTGAATGACAGAACAGGACTTCAGCCCAGGTCGGTGTGACCCCAAGCCTAAGCTCTTCATGGAAAAGGTGGCTTCATCCAATTTTCTGTCTTTTGAAACTATGTATTTATTAGAGATTAAGATCCATGTTCAATTGACATTAAAAATTGTAAGTGATGACTGTGCAGCATTGTATCAATTTTTTCTATGCTTATCTTTTGTAAGATCTTTATTTGTAAGGATGTTTTCCATGGACATGTAAGGCTGGCTCTCCAAAAGTTACTATATTCTGCCTGTTTGGCATTTCCTATCTTCTACTCTTGCCATGTCAAGTCTTCTTCTCAACTTCCTGCAAAATCAACAACTATGCCCTTTCAGTACCTTCAAGATCTTGTTCCAAATCTCTGTGAGGAAAGGATTCTTACCTGAATCCACACCATCAGGAACAGTGTTGGTGGAAGTTACACTCGCCTCCTTCAGCCTTGTCCTCACTCTGCTCCTTGGAAGCAAGCCAGCCTCTCACCTGGAGAGTTTTTCCAGCATGGGTCATGTACCCATCTCTGTGTTCCCTCAACTCTGTAAGATTCAGGCGGGCTCATCAAAAGATCCTCCTAAAGGTCACTGCTTGGTTTGAGGGGTAAGGAGAGAGCCACAGGATTCCCACGACTCTGCAAAAATTGCAGGATCAATTCCCCAGGCTCAGTAAAGAACCTAAGTACGAGGCCTGGTGTGTCCGGGCAGCTTTTGGGGGTCAACTTTTGGAGCATCCGCACAGATGTACTAGCACCTCTCTTTAGCATGTGTACACACCATCTCACATTCCTTCTTCTCAGCTTTGAGGTGTCCATTTGGTCCCAGGCATCAGAAAGTCCTATTTTAACACACAGTTATATACAGATTTGGTAGCTGAGCACACAGTTGTAATTAGAATTGCTGGGGAGGAAGAGGTGGGAGGGGAGGAATGCCACAGGAGAGTGTGCAGGGAAAGGAGGCAGCCAAAGACACTCAATGCCGATGTTAAAAAGGTACAAAGGGAAGAGTACCCACATCCCCGAGTGATAAAGAAATTTCAAAGTGCAGAGGTGAGATCCTGGGAGGAGAGAAGTCCTAGGATGGCATATGGGTACAGAAACAAGAAGGGGATGATATGTCACACAAGACCAACTCCCTGATGCTTAGACAATTCACAGAAATTAATAGTTAAAAGGCTAACAGCTCAACAGAAAATGGGCAAAGACTGTGAACAGATAGCTCCCAACAAAAGCAAGAGAAATGACCTTTGAATATTTGAACTGATTCTTAACCCTATTCTCTAAAAAGAAATTGCAAGCAAGAACAACACTGAGACACACTTTTCACTTTTGAGCTCAGCAGATGCTTTGACAAGGCAAAGTGTCTGGTGTTGGCAAGACTAGAGGAAATGAGTGCATCATGCATCGCCAATCAGAGTGCAACAAGATTCAGGCCTGTGTAGGGAAATCTGGCCATTTCTGCCTGAACCATGCACGTATTTACTCCTTAACAGAGGTGACTATTCTACTTTGCTTGAAACTGTTTTTCTTTCTTATTCTAGGACAATGACTTCCCTAGTTTTCCTCCCTTATCACTCGTAGCTCCTTTTCAACCTCCTGTACCAGCTCTCCCACCACTACCTGCTCTCTAAGTAGGGAGCACTCTGAATTCTCCTCTCTATTCATGCACTCTCATTAGATCACCCTGTCCAGTCACATTGCCATTTTTTTTTTGGTGTAGTAAATTACAAATAACACACACCCCAGTGTTTGAAAGTGTACAATTCAGTGACATTCAGTCCATCCACAAAGTTGTACAACCATCACTGCTATCTAATTCCAGCACATTTTCATCACCCAAGAGGAAATCCTACACCTACTGGGCAGTCACTCCCCAAGCCCCCTTTCCCTTGGCCCCGGCAATGACTACTCTACTTTCTGTCTCTACAGATTTGCTTATTTTGTGTAAATGGAATCAGTGGATGAGTATAATGTTTTCAAGGTTTATGTTTGTTATAGCACACATCAGTACTTCATTATTTTGTATGGCTAGTATTTCATTGAGTGGATATGCCGCATTTTGTTTATCTCACTTAATTGTTGTGAATAGTGCTGCTAAAAATACTCATGAACAAGTTTTTGATTGAAAACCTGTTCTCAGTTCATTTGGTTCCATACCTAGGAGTGGAAGTGTTGAGCCATACGGTATTTCTATGTTCTCTGAGTCCATTCAGGCTGCCCTAATAAATCACCTTATTATTTATAAATCACTTTAGACTGGGTGATTTATAAATAATAAAAATTTATTCCTCACAGTTCTGGAGACTGGAAAGTCCAAGATGCCAGCAGATTTGGTGTCTTGTAGAAGTTTACTTTCGGCTGCAAAGGTGGCCCTTTCTTCCATCCTTGTTTGGCAGAAGGATGGGGGAAGGGCTCCTTCAAGCCTTGTTCATAGGCTGCTAACCCCGTTCATGAGGGTTGCTCCCTTAGGACCCAGTCTCCTCTGGAAGTGCTTCCTAAAATCCTGATGCCATCACACTGGAAGGAAGTTCTAACAGGAATTTTGGGGGGATCCCAACACTCAGACCACTGCTTATGTTTGTTTAACAATTCAACTGCTTTTTAACGTCTGTAAGCTGGAATCTATATCCCTCACCCGACTTATCCCAGCTGTTATCTTCAGCTTTTCTCTGGCATCCTGCATTACAAAGTTAACTCATCCAGAACCAGTTTTTACTCTGAGCTCCCCGCAAACTCCTCCACCAGTCTTCTCATCTGACTTAGTAAATAGCACCACTGTCTACCCAGGATACTCAGGGAGACACCCTGAGGGATTGTCCTCGTTGCCTCTTTACCATTCCCTCCACATCCAGTCCATTAACAAATGCGATGAACTCTTCGGCTACACTGTCCTCTCTCTCTCTCTCTCTCTCTCTCTCTCTCTCTCTCTCTCTCTCTCTCTCTCGCCTGTTGCGCCTTAATCTGAGCCAGTGTCAGCATCCGCGGAGACTGCAGCAGACGCCCAGTGGCCTTCACTCTCATCCCTAGAGTTCCTTCTCCACTCTGTAGCCAAAGTCCTTTGTTACATCGAGGATCACTTAATTCTCCTTCAGCCTTCCCACACCGTATTTCACATTGCACTTAGGGTTAAATCCAAATTAATTTCTGGGAGGCCTGTTCTGGTTCCAGTTTCTCTTACCCTTCTCCCTTGATTTGGATATTTTGCCCCACTGGTTATATTTGATAAAATGTATTTATTTTCATGGCCAGATAATAATTGTACATCTTTGTGAGCACAATGCAATATTTCGGTATATTTATACATTGTGTATTGCTCAACTTGGAATATTTTGATAATCCATCGTCTCAAATGTTTATCATTTCTTTGTAATGAGAACATTCAAAATCCTCTCTTCTGGCTATTTTGAATTATACAATGCCATGTTGTTGACTATAATCACTTTTCTGTGTAACAGAACATCAGAGCTCCTTCTTCATATTTGGCTGTGCTTTTGTATCTGCTAAAGCTCTCTCCCGAAACACCTCTCCCCTCTCCTGCCCAGCCTCTGAGAGCCGCTCTTCTTCTCCTTACTTCTATGAGCCCAGCTTTTGTAGATTTTACTCGTGAGTGAAAACATGCAGTATTTATTTTCCCGTGCCTGGCTTAGTTCAATGAACCTTATGATCTCCAGGTCCATGATGCTTCAAAGGACAGGATTTCATCATTATTTTTTAGGGTTGAATAATACTCCATTGGAATATGTGTAACATATTTTCTTTCTCCATGCCTCAGTTGATAGACACTTAAGCTGATTGCATATCTTGGCTATCGTGAATAGTGCTATAATAAACATGGGAATGTAGGTGTCTTTGTGATATACATTTCCTTTCCTTGGGCTTTATACCTAGTAATGAGATTGCTGGATCATATAGTAATTCTATGTTTGACAATGTGGAGGAAGCTCTATACTACCTTCTATAGTGCTGGTACTAGTTTTCGTTCCCAGCAATTGTGTATAAGATTTCTCTTTTCCTGTACCCTTTCCTGCATTACACTTTTCCCTCTTTTTTATTATAGGCTTTCTTACTGTGGTGTTTATTTTCATCTTTGCTGTCCCCTTTCCCATTTCCTTCCCCAAAATAAGCTGCAAAAGGGCAGGGATTTTGTCCGTTGTATTCAGGTCCAGATCCTAAGACAGTGGCTGGGATACAAAAGGCTCCAATTTTTTTTTCTTGCTATTGGTGGAGGAGAAAAATTTCATATCTCACCTGGCCTTATGAAAACCCTCTTAACCCCACTACTGCCTCTTACCTCTCTCCTCCTTCTACCAGCATACTTCTAGAAAGAGTACATAGTACCTAATGTATTTATTCACTGATCCTTCCCTCTGTAACCTCAAACCATGCAGTGTTTGCCATCACAAACACTTCTCCAAAGATGCCTAGTAGCTCCGTGAAAGTCAAAACTAGATGCAGTGTGTACCAGGCTGTTCCTATAGTGTCCGACACTGTTAACCCTGGTCACACACATGAATCTTCTTTAGCAATATTTTCCTGTCTTGGTACGAGACTTGAGTCAATGTAGTAATCCTGGGAATCCACTGTAGAATCTCCAGACAGTGCTGGTGACCTCCAACAAGGGCTGGGGCTTCCCAGCCACTTTCCCTCGGTAAACAGGCTGTCTTCTGCCACAGTCCAGAGTAGGTGGGCCAGGCCAGTGGCGTAAGACACCCATGAGAAGTGAAGGGAGCTGCTCAGAGCTTACTGGGACAGTACCTCAGCAGTGGTCTCCAAGCTGGGTACCTGAAGGCCACAGAGGGCGCTTTCCACACCACAGAGCTCTGCCAGGCCACCTTCTCCGTGGGGCTGTCTCTGGTTGTACAGTGGTCTTTTATCCACAAAGTGAGTTCAGTCTTTTGCCTGAGTTTATGGAATCCTTTTTCCATGATATGACCATTCTCTCACGTCAAAGGCACACTTCATGCAGCTGGACCATTACAATCCGTGGCTTCCCCTGTTGAATTCCCACTTTGTGTAAGGGGCTTGGGCTCTTGGACTGCCCGCCTCTCCCATCTACTAGCTGCAGGGCCCCTGGGCAAGTCGCTGCACCCCTTCAGTCTTCCAGTTCTGTGCCTGAAGATTGAGCAGAACCCCTGTGATTCCTCACAGCTCTTACGAGGTTGCAATCAGGACAGGCTCAGTGCTCGACCATCAGTGCTCCCCCCTGCCTTCCTCATTAGATCTGCATTCAAGACCCCATCTCATGCTTCACCATCGCTCCCTGGACTCCCTGACAGGTTCTGCCACTCCAGCAGGCCAGGTTCTATGCTTTGGCCCATTCCTTCTATGGCATTTGACAAATTTATTCTTCTTAAGCTTGGTTTGTTTTTTTTTCACTGTATTTTTTTTAAAACAAGAAACATGCATTGATTTTTAAATCAGACACAAGCCAGAACATTAATGCTCTTTTGGATGCCCACCCTCCCTTCAAAAGCTGTCTCCATAAACTCTGTGTTGGTCACTCCATCCAATATGGTAGCTATTGGCTGGGGGTTTAGCTCATTGGCACTGTGCCTGCTTCACAAGTGCAAGGTCCTGAGTTCAAGCCCCAGTAGCACGAAAGAAAAAAAAAAAAGGTAGCTATTGCTTTGGATAACCACCATATTAAAAGAAAAAAAAAACTCACCTGCAGCTTGCACTATTTGGCTTTGAGATATCAAAGACAATTGTATATGGAGACATAATACAAATACATAACCAATTATCATAGAACTCAAAATTGCAAGCTGAGGCCATAGGCTTATTTTTCGCTCATCTGGGTATTTCCAATTTGGTGACTGATGACTATCAGACTGTCTTACTCATGGTTTAAATAAATATTTGTTTAATTGAATTGTTAGCCAATGTGTGTAAGAACAATCAGGACCTACATGCCTTGTCTCTTATGAATAGAATAAAAATAGCCCATGTAATTAATCAGATTAACTGATAAAAGGTTTGTTCTTTGGCTACAAAGAGATCATTTAGTAGCTCTCCTTTTCTACATCCAGCAGCTCAACACCATTTGAATGAATGAATAACAGCAACAGTTATAATGGTGTCTCAGTTCATATCTATTCTTTGCCTGTTCACTCATGAAAAGATACTTGAGAGACTTTACAAGGGGCATATTCTGCAAGAGTTGAGGAGCTGCCCCACATTCCCCAGCCTCTCAGAACAGTAATTACAAAGGAATGTTTATCCCCGGCAGACACTTCACTGTGAGGATTGCAATCATTCATGATGCTGTGAGTGATTTCAGTTTAACCTGGCTCTTATTTTTGTGGGAACAGTTTAACTATGAGGGGATGAACTCTATCTTGCAAATTTTCAACTCCCCTGTGAGGTTAACAAGGGAGAGCTAAGAATTATTGTTTTGTTTTAATCATATTGGTAGGAATGGAAGGCTGAATAAGACAAATTAGCTACTGTTTCCTTGATCATCTGTTTGAATTTTTCATTTTCTTTAGACATGAGCCAAAAATTCTTGTTACGTTTTTAGTGATTGTGATCATCACTGAGCAGCCTTTTCTAAGCGCCTTCTGAGTGTGCAGGAGTCTGTGTAAATTACATTAGTCCCT
This sequence comes from Heterocephalus glaber, assembly GCF_053883595.1. NCBI lineage: Eukaryota > Metazoa > Chordata > Mammalia > Rodentia > Bathyergidae > Heterocephalus > Heterocephalus glaber. The sequence continues at coordinate 70,209,797 of NW_028258320.1, forward strand.
ATCTAAAAGGAACTTATAAGTTAAAACAATATAGAGGCCCAGTTCTCAACTGGGAGAAAGTTTGCATCCCTAGTGTATATATGTTGATGTCAGGAGGCGTTTTTGGTTGTCAAGCCTGGGACGTAGCTCAGTGGTACAGCATTTGCCTTGGATATGTGAGGCCTTAGGTTTGATCTTCAGTACTTTGATCAATCAATCAATATCAAACCAAAACAACAGCAACAAAAACAGGCTTATGGGTGCTAGAATCTAGTGGGTAGACACGAGGGATGCTGCTAGATAGGCCCCTTCAACAAAGAATTATTTGGCCTAAAATGTCAGTAGTGGTTTCTCTTAATATAAGAGACCCAGAGTAAAAATAAAGAGGCAAATAAAGGATAGATAATAGGAAGTAGGAAGAGAGATCTTTCTCAAAGAGATCGAGGGATGGAGAGAGGGGAAATAGGAGATGAACGCAAAAAAAAAACACAAAAAAGGAATTGGCATGTGTTATGCACATATACCAGCTCCACACAAGGAATACACACATTATATCCACAAACATGTACCAAAAAAAGGATCAGGAGATGGGTGGATGGGGAGGGAGGGAAAAATTGAGATGTGTTGTGTACCTGCACCAACTTCCCGCAAGGAATGCAAAACTTATGTACTGGGTACATATACTAGTAAACCAAACTATAATACAATTTTAACAATTATGATTACATATATTTCTACCTAATATTTTAATGAAGTTGGATAAAGTACTTTTCTATAATTCTTTTTTAAATGTCAGTAGTGCTTAGATTAGGAAACGCTGATACAGACATATGGTCTTAAATGCACACAAAGTTTTAAAATGATGGATTTAAGAAATATATATGCTAAATTGAAGGTTAGAGGGGTTGCAGGGCCAGCAGACAATTGATGGACCCAGGTGGCAGAGTTATTATCTTTCTTCCAATATTGGAGCAGGCTTTGTGAGAGTGATAAAGAGGGTCCAAGAGATCACTTGGGATTCTAAAGATATTCTATTGTGCAGAAGACGCATTAAAATCATTCTGATTTTTGACATCAGGATCAATGTCTGATAAAAAATGCCAGTACTTTGGAGATAATCACCATCAACCAGCACTTCAAATTGGAAGACATCGACTTTGTTCTGTGATTGTGAAATTACTCACGGAGGCCAGAAAAAACTTAAAGTTCAGAGGCATATTAATTCAAAGGCTGAAAAAGAGGAACCATTCAGCCAGCTCAAAGAAATCCTTGCATCATTTCCTCGTATGTGGTTCAGGTTAAAAATAACCTCTAATCCTTGTCAAGAGTTGACCGTCTTGTCAGAGAATTAGGAAATTACCTCAGAGCCAGATTATAGGGTGAAGTAGAGAAAGAGCAATTCATCAAGGAAGAAATAGCTTGCTGGATTTTAGGAGTAAAATTTTTGAATGGCTGAAGAGAAAGTAGGGCTAAGGGAATCAGGATGGAGACGGGTAAAAGGAACAAGAAGGTGCCGGGTGAGGGTGAGGGCTTATGGGATTGTGAGTTGGAGGAGGAGGGGTACCAGGCCCAGTGGCACTCCTGCCATGGGTCTGGCAGTGCTGGGTAACTGGGTGCTCTTTTGTTCTCAGTCCTGGGCAGCCTGCCTCAGCCTTATGAGCTCACGGAGACAGGGTGTAAACCACAAGCTCTGTGCCCAGTGGGCCATGAAATGAAACATGGGGAAGATTGACCTTAGACCAAACACTTGAGCCATATTAGCACCTCAACATCTCCACCACACACCAGGGACAGAAGACTTTCTCTGCAGGGTCTTGGCTGCACACATTAAAAAGCAGTGGAGAGGGACAGCGTATGTCAGACAAAGGTGGCTTTTTGACCTTCAGAGTAACTAGATTCCAGCCAGCTGGCAGCCTCCTCCGGTTGCCAGTGTGTTAAAAACCCCATAAAGCAAAAAACAAACAGAGGGGCTGTAACTGTGCCCTGCATTCTCATTCTAGGCACTCAAACACTGGCAAACCTGACCAAGTGTTGTGACATCCAAGCCACTGTCCTTTCAGCTTTGTACAATTTTATTTTGTGGTTTCCTTGCAATTTGGGACAAATTTCCTATTGCTCTGGAAGCAATCAACTAGACTCATGCTGCTCAATCATTTTAGAGTGCGTGTCAATGTACATATTGTGGAAATCAGTACTCAAAGATTAAGGATGACGATGATTTTTTTGAGATCACGTTGTACTGAAGTTGAGGAAAGTCTACACATTTGACCTTGGTTTTGTTTTGTTTGGTTTTTCCTGAAAGCCACAATCATCGTGAGCGTGACTTTCAATGCATGAGCAGTACCGCAACGTCCTGTGTAATATGCAAGAGAAATATGTTTCTCTTAGAACAATCCAACTCATGTGGTAGGGTGGAAAGGACACTGGCTGGACTTCAGTTTAGACCCTAACTTGCCAGTTGCTAATGATTGTCCTTGAGTAGTCACTTCATTAATTTTGTCGGCAGAATGGAAATATTATTCCTTACTTTCTGTGACTATAACGTGAAAAGGATGAACTAATGCCTGCAGGATAACTGCTATTTGGTGGGTGCTTAATAAATAGTATTAATTATTACCATAAATATTTTGTTTTAGAAATATAATATCTCTAAGAGACACCTTTCCATCAATTATTACATGAAATTATATAATATACCATGAACTTTACAGCTGCCTGTAGTCATTTTAGCAAAAGCAAACACATTTATCATCAGCATAATGATTAAAAAATTTCTGTGAAGCCCTCACCATGTACAGTTAAAATATGCTCACATGCTTTCGAGTTCTGTAAGCAATAGGAAATTCAAGGTAGATGTACCTATGTCAATATAAGTACCTTGTTAGAAAAATGAACTCTAGAGAGTATGACATCATTTGGCTTTAAGGCCAAGGAGATTTGGTCAGCAGAAGAATGCAGTAGCTCAAGGGAAATACTGGGACTCCAGCCAATAACTTCTGACCTACAGACAGAGGAGAAACTCTGGGAACTGAAAGGTCTCTTATCACATTTTAATTCAAAAAATAAAATCTTACACTCTAGATCCAGGATCTATAAATGGAATGAAATATCAGGAAGAATAGTTTTCAGGTGATAAATAGCACATTTGGCAGAGAGCTTTCCACATGTGGCATGCTGAAGCAAGAAACTCTTTCTCTGAGTATTCCCACCAGGTTTATCATCAAAACAGATGGCTGATAGGAACTTAATGATAATGTGATGCATTTATATATAACAATCATAATGGCAGGGCACCTTGATATACAGGAGCTTGAAAGTGGGAAGAATTATTGACTGGTTGGTCTTTCGCTCCATCCATCCATCCATCCATCCATCCATTCATCCATCCCTCCTCCCATTCACCTGTCACTCACCCATTCATCAGTTGCTTTCCAACCATTCATTCATCCATCCATTCAGTCAACATTAATTAAATTCACACTCTTTACCAGGCCCTCAGCTGGAGGTCAAAGATATACAGATAGAAGGATTCAATCCCACTCCCTAAGGATTTTTACAAAACAGCAGGGAAGACGGTCAAAAAGACAAGATCTCAAAATTCATTGAGTTACACATGTGTTGGGGATACAGCAGACTTTTAGTGTATGAAAAGAATAAAATAAATCACAGGTATATGGCAAGAGATGCCACTTATATTGTTCCACTCATTTTTAATTTGAGAGTAAGGGAGGGACTTGGAGCCTGATTTGGAGCAAATTAGGGGAAACAATTGCACCATGTAGGTGGCTGTGGCCTCTCTTTCTAGCTCATGTTCATCCCCTCCAGAGAAAACAACCTCTGTGGCTTGGAGTCTTTACTGGAGCCAGTTCCCTCCATAGGCTCTCTTCACTTCAAGTGAGGGAGGGTTATTTACTGCATGCCTCTTCCCTGACGATCCCTGCGGAGGGAGTGTAAGAATCACATTCACTTTCAGCTGCTGAGTGGGCTGGAAGGGAGCCATCTGTGTGTCTTCTTCTTTTATCTAAGATGGAGAAGGGTGTTTTTAAAAGAAATACTCAAAAAAGTCTTTTAAAAGTACCACAAATGAAATTCCCAGTTTGATATCAAATTGCTATTCATTGTCCCTATTAGTTTGTATTTTGTGTATTGTGCCAAGGATTTAGCCCTGAATACTTTGACTTTTTGGAGTTAGAATTATAAACCTCTTCGGAAACTCTAGTGCCATTTTTTAAAAACAAACAACCCCCAAATGGAATGCAGTGTCTTATCCATTTTAAACATGGGCAAAACTGAAATTGGGTTTCATATTATTGTGAGTTATAATAACTTTCACCTACTTGGATTTGATCTGGAATTTTGATGCGAGCTGATGTGAGCTAGAAGACAATTAGGCTCTCTCCCCCGCCCCTGCTCCTGATTTGGATCAGAGAGGTTCTAGAGGTTTGAGATTTGAAAGTAATCATTGTAAAACACACCATCATTAATCAAATTACTGAGACCACAGCGTACAGGGTGTTCCATTCCATTCCAGGCATGCGGGAATCATCCCATCAATTCTAATTTGGCCATGTCGCTGGGGTAGACAAAGAATCAATCAAGTCAACAAGTATTTATCTGGGGCTTATTATGCACTGAGCACAGTTCCAGGGTAATATTTGGATGGGGAATTTGGAGAGGGGGAAAGTTGCCTAAGACACATTCTTCTTTGTATGAACAAGGATGGAGGAGAATGACAGTCACCTCCTTCAAGTACTACCTGTCCACCTTGATGGTTAGCTTTGAATGGCTCCATGATTCTAGGCTACAGGGTTGGCAACATTACAACTACTTTGTATTTTCAAAGTGAAATGAGTTATTCAGGGAGACAAAACCCACAGATTTATCGTACTGGTGTGGTGTTTTCTCTTTACAATTTCTGCTTGTTTTTGACAGCATAGGAAGGGCTCTGCATCCCATCTCTGAGGAGCACAACAGTGTAGATAGGGCTTTGTGGGAACTATTTCCACCGTAGCATTTCCATGGCTGAGTGGGTGAGCAATAGGCCAGGCAGGCCATGCTTGCCAAGTGGGTTGTGCCACCTTTAAGGCTCATGAAGCTGACAAGGAGGCTTAGATAGACTCGGATGTTCTGTCTACATCCCTGGAAAGGGGGGCGTGCAGAGGTTATATAATAGTCTGAATTTATGAGACGTCCAGACTCTTTTCCTATAAATAAAGCCACAACTGAGAAATATAAGAGAAAATTTTCTCTTGTTCCGCCAGGCTAGGGAGGCATTTCAAAGCATCTATGATTTTTTTCAAACTTCATTGAGGTATAATTCACATAGCATTAAATTCATCTCTTCCAAGTGCAGTTCAAGATTTTGGTAACTTATAGAGTTGTCCAATCACCACTACAATCCAGTTTCAGAATTCTTCCAATATCCCCAAGTTCCTTCCTTCAACCTGTTGCAGTCAAACTCCACTCTCACACTCAGGCCCAGGCAACCATTGATCAGCTTTTTTGTCTAGAAATTTTCTATGAATGGAATCCTAAAATATGTTGTCTTTTATGCTTGGCTTCTTTCACTTACCATAATGTTTTTGAGGTTAGTTCATACTGTTTTGTGTATCAATACTTCATTCCTTTTTATTGCTCAGTACTTCCATTGTATGGACAGACTCTTTTGTTCATCCACTCATCAGCTGATGTATGTTTAGACCTTTACTAGATTTTGTTGTAACAACCAATGTCACCAATAATTTTAATACAGGACACTAATATTTAAATGGAAATTTAACCACTTCTAATTTTGAGTTGTTCACATCACTGCACCAGCTCTGAAAGATTCTTATATTAATGCAATATAAAGTACAATGAAAAGTAGGAAGCTACTAAGTGGATTCTGTGCCCAATTAAGACTTCATTTATGCCAGATGAGCCAGATCTTAAAGCCTTGAAAAGAGCTAGCTATCCCTCGAAGTAAAAGAAATTAGCCCAGCATGTCCCGTTATCATACCTGTTTTCTCATTCTTGAAGTACTTCCTTACTCTGGCTACCAGGCACTCCATTCATTCACAAAACAATTCACTCATTCCTATCCATTCCACTAATATGTCATGGATATTTCCTCTGTGTTACGGCATGGTGCCAGGTGCTAACATAAATCTAAAAAAAGAATCAAACAGGAAGATCATAACTGCTTCTGCACAGGTACCTGTCAGTTTTTAAACATTTTTGACTGAGATTCACAATAAAAAGTACATATTACCTATGCATGCATAACCAAGATGCACATTTCATAAAACATTACTCAACATTACTACATGTGATGCAGTGTTATTTTCTATCTCATTTTAAAAAAAATAATTGCTTTAACCCACTGAATGGACACTACCAACCACACATGGGTGGCATCTTGAAATTTTAAAAAGTTTCACAAAATATGAATGTTTTAGGGTAAAGAAGAGAGGACTATGCTGATCACATAGAAGAACAGAGAATGGAAGAATAAATAGTATGGGAACAGTCAGTGTGTGTGTGTGTGTGTGTGTGTGTGTGTGTGTGTGTGTGTAGAATATAGAGGTGATGTGAGGTCCTTTGTGATGTAAATGACCTCTTAAGCACTCATTAGTCTGGTTTCTGCCAGACTTCACCACTGTCATTGCTACAGTAAATTCTGTGTGTTGAAGAAGCTGAGTTGCTAAAGAAGTGGCAGTCACCTCAGTGATTTGGGGGAGGGATTTTCCTTCCTCATCCCGGCTAATTCCCAATTTCATAAAGCAAATGTGTCTTATTCTAAATTTACTGTCCTTAGATTTGATCATTCTCTTTGATTAGCTGAAACGTACAGAACTGGACCTGAGCTTATGTTACTCCTTGGAAGACTGAAAATGTTGGCTGACTGTCCTTTTCCTGAATCAGTAACTTTCTTTCGTTCACCACCTGCCTTAGTGCAATCCTTTAAAACTCCCTGTTGTCATCTGTTTATTCTCAACTGTCTCACTTAAGAAATATCTAAAACTACACGCCAGACCAAAGAGCTCCTTTCAGTAAATGCCACAAAATCTTCTCTTTGGTGACACTTCTCTTGTCCCTGTGGTTGAGGATGTCCAGCTCCATGGTGGGATCTTGGGACACAGTAGGTTTTCCACAGGCTGTGGATTTTTAAACATTTAGTAAGAGTTTATCATTGACTAAGTATTTTACATACTTTGTCCTATTTTTTTCTCAAAATGATCCAATGAAGTAGACACCCTTTCTCCCATTTTCCAATACAGATTGAGCAATCCTAATCTACAAATCTCCAACTCAAAATGCTCCAAAATCAAACTTCTTGAGCACTAGTCTGCTGCAAGTGAAAAATTCCAAATCTAACTTCATGTGATAGGTAGGTTACACTCAAAACAGAGGTGCAGTAAAAAAAACTTCAGGCTATGTGTGTGAGGTATATGAGAAACAAATGAATTAAATGAGTGGTTTGATTCCATCCTCAGGAATCTCCCATGCACGTGGGAAAGTTTAAAAATCTGAGAAAAAACAACAAAATCCTAAATGCTTCTGCTTTCAAGCATTTCAGATAGAGGATTTTCAACCTGTAAAGAAAACGGGGCTCAGACCCATTAGGTAGCTTACACAAGAGCACAAAGCTATTAAGTGGTGGAGTTGAAATTGCAATCCATGCCTTCTGCCTCTGACGCAAGTGAATTGGCAGCACCAATTCAACACACATTAATTGAGAAGCTATTATGTAGAGCAGTTGAGGCCACAAGGTTGACAGAGATAACTGTCCCAGTCCTGAGAAGCTCATGACATCATACGGTGTGATGTGGAGACAGACAGGAAGATCTGACAACTACTCAAAGTTGATCAGTGGAGTAAGTTGAGGAAGTGGAAGTCTGTTCTGTAGGAAGCAGGGAGTCCCTGGAGCTTTCTGATCAGTAGAGGCCCTTGTCAGCAGATGCAGCTCAGTCTAGCAGCAGGCAGGAGATGCCAAGCATCTGGCTCAAGAAGGCAGTGGTAAGAAGAGGGAGAGGAATGTTGAGAATGTGGGAGGAAGCAAGATCAGACTTGGTGGCTGATTTTGTCCAGGCATCAAAGAAAGCATCACATTTCTTCTTCCACCGTGGTGGCCGGCAAGAGGGACCTTTTCCAGGTGGGGCCAACCAAGATAACCTTTTCAGAGAAGTCCATGAGCTCCTTCATCTGCCTTCAGGAGAACCCTGTTGCTTCCTGCCTCAGCTGCTGCTGAATTAGGCTGGAGATCCATTTCCTTGGGTATCCCGAACTCATTAGTTCATGTGACAAGTTTAACTGTACTCCACTACAACACCTTATTTCACAGTTTCCTCAGTTGTATTTAAGCTATTTTGGAGCCTGTGATTTTCCTCACTCTGGTCCAAGTTACCCGGTGCCGTTGGTTGTGTGGTCCAATCCCTGCAATATGCTCCCCCCATCTGCCACCCTTCTCAGACTGTTTAGCTTCGAATATCTCGAGTACAGCCTTCCACCTCAGGGGATTCCCATTTCCCACATTTCCTGCTAGTGTTACAAATTCTTTCACTCAATGGTTGGCATTCCCAGATGGGAGGATTGTGGTTAGGACCACCCATCAGTTCCACAGCGAGGGGTCCTGCCCGTCAGCATGTGGTGGCTCAGTGTTCTGGCCATGTTGTTTAGTGGTCTCAGAGTTCTCAAGAAAGAGGTGAAATGGCCCAAACACTCCATAATTAGGAATTATCGGGGTTTCAAAGTTAAAAAAAAAAAAAGAAAGAAAGAAAACAGCTCTAGAATCCACATTTGCCCCTGAGAAATGAGGGAAACTTCTATTGACTTTCCAAGTATGACAGACTGACAACTGTGCAAATCAGGATTGGGGCGCTGGAACGGAATTCCCTGGTTGCCACATCTTGGGGAGCCGGCTTAACTGTCCCTGGACCTCACGTCCTTTGTCTGTAAAATGGAACGGAAATCTGGGCTGCATTTGCATCTTCAAATCGTTACCCCTCACTTCTTGGAGGCAGAACAGCAGAGTGGATAAGAATGCAGCCTCCAGACCATCAAGGGCTGGACTCCGGGCCCTGCTTGCTGGCTGTGCAACTCCAGACGAGGCCGCGTCACAGCGCCTGTGCCTCGGGCTGGCCATGGGTGGAGTGCGGCTGTCGCACACATCGAGTGAGCTGATGTTTACAACTCCCAGAGTCCCGGAACCTTCGGAGCCACCCGAGGGTCCAGGAAGCAGGCCTTTGCCTGACACCCATTCTCTTCCCATTGCTTATTTCCTCGGCGAAGCCTCTCAGACTACTGGACTTGAATGCCAGTGAGATCTGGGGTTGGCTGTCTTGGTTCCTACTTGAAACTTCTCGGAAAGCCCCAGAGCTTGCCTCCAACTTGAGCTCCTTTGCCTGGACAGATCCCCTGCGGCAGGTGAGCTCTCCCCACAGGCTGGTTCCTGGAGAGGAAACGAAGTTGGTTACCTTCGGGTTTTCTACTCGTGATAAAATATACGTAACAGGAAATGCATCATTGTAGACAAATTCAAGTGTTCACTTGGGACATTAAGTTCATTATGTACAAAATAACGCAGAGTGTGCTCACACTGTCCTGCAACCAACACCACCTTCTACCTCCAGAACTTTTTCATCTTCCCGAACTGACACTCGATACCCACTAGGCACTAACTCCACAGTACCCCATCCCCCTAGCCTCTTGTACCTTTCTACAAATCTAGCTACTGTAAGTTCTTCAGATGAGTAGAATTGTACAATATTTGACCTTTTGTGGCTGGCTTACTTCACTTAGCATAATATCAAAGTTCATTCATGCTATAGTAGCATGTGTCAAAATCTCATTGCTTTTGAAGGGTGTATAGTATTCCATTGTATGTCTAGAACATTTTATATTTATCCGCTTATCAATTGATAGACATTTGGATTGTTTCCACCTTTTGGCTATTGTGAATAATGCTGCAATGAACCTTAGTGTATAAATATCTGTTTGAGTCCCTTAGGCAACTTCATTCTTTATTGTGGTTAAAAAAAACACGTAACATAAAATTTACCATTATAACCATTTTTCAGTATACAGGTCTGCAATGTGAAGTACATTCACATTGTTGTACCTTGTTGTAAAACAGATAGGCAGAACTTTTCTATCTTGCAAATCTGATTTCTATATCCATTAAATTACAACTCCCTCTCTTTCCTCCCCCACCCTAACCCCTTGTATATATACTTTGTTTCTATGAGTTTGACTGCTTTAGATAACTCATATAAGTGAATTGTACAGTATTTGTATTTTTGTGACTGGTTATTTCACTTAGCAAAATATCCTCAAGCTTCATCCATGTTGTAGCACATGATAGGATATTCCCCTTTTTAAAGGTTGAATGATATTCTGATGTGTATGTACCACATTTCATTTATCTATTCATCTGCAGACAGACATATGTACAGCTGCTTCTACCTCTTGGGTGTCATGAAAATACTGGTAGGCACATATCCCTCGAAGACGTTGCTTCCAGTTCTTTTGGATGTGTACACCCAGAAGTGGGAATGCTTGATCACATGACAGCAGCTGCACCAGTCTACAATTGCACCAACAGTGCACAGAGTTCTGACTTCTCTACATCCTCATCGATATTTACTTTTTAGTTTAAAAAAATAATAGCCATCCTACCTGGTGAGAGGCATTAACTCATCATGGCTTTAAGCTGTGTTTCAGTGGTGATCAGCGATGCTGAGCAGCTTTTCACATACTGTGGGCACACGTGTGTTATCTTTGGAGAGCTGTCTTCCCTTCGCTCATTTTTTTTTTTTTTTTTTTTTACCAGGGATCAAACTCAGGACCTTGCACTCACCAGGCAGGTGACTGTGTTACTTTTTGGCTTTGTTTTATTGGCTTTGTTGTGGAATTGTATATACATTCTAGATATCAGCCCTTTACCAGATAGTTGATTTTCAAATATTTTCTCCTGTTCCACAGGTTGTCTTTTTACCCCCTGGATTGTGTCCTTTGATGCACAAAAGTTTTTAACTTTGATGTAATTCCATTTGTCTGTTTTTTCCTAGGCAATTTAAATTATTCTATTTTAGTGTTATTTTTATTAGTGAGTGTTTATATTAAAGAATAATGATATTTATTTTGGGAAATTGGTATATGCATATAACATATCGTGCTCATTTTCAATCCCTTTGTCCCCTTCCCCTGATCTTCTTTCCTATCTAAGGGCCTATCTTCTAGTCCTTCCTTCCTTCCTATTTTAGGTTTCTCATATAAGAGAAAGCAGGTGATATTTAACTTCCTGAGTCTGGCTTATTTTGCTTAGCATAATGGTCTCAAGTTCTACCCATTTTTCTACAAATGACATGATTTCATTCTTCTTTATGGCTGAATAATATTCCGTTGTGTACATATGCCTCATTTTCTTTATCCATTTATCTGTTGATGAGCATTTAGAGTGTTTCCAGAGCTTAGTTATAGTGAATCATGCGGCCATAAGCATGGGTATGTATGTATCACTCTAGTATGAGGCCTATAATGCTTTTGGGAATGTTCTCAGGAGAGGTATAGCTGGGTCAAATGGAATTTCTATTTCTAGTTTTTTGAGGAATCTGCACATTGATTTCCATACTAGTTTACATTCTCACCAACAATATAGGAGAGTTCACTTTTCTGGACATCCTTGCCAGTGTTCATTGTGTTTTGTCTTCCTGATGATAGCCATTCTGGCTGAGATAAGATGGAATCTCAAAGTTATTATCATTTTCATTTTCATTTCCCTAATAGCTAAAGAGGGTGAACATTTTTCCATGTACTTTTTGGCCATATGTTCTTGTTTGGAGAAAGGTCTATTCAATTCTTTTGCCCATTGTTTCATTGGGTCATTTGGGTTTTGTGGGGGAGGGAGTTGGTCATTTTATCTTAAAATAAAAGAAGTGTGGTTATTTTTTCAATGTACATGTTATATTTTAAATAAACTTGTAGATTTTAAGACCAATGAAATGAACCTATGCTACTCACAGTAAATTATAATGCAGTAAGTCATAGTATCCTTTCATTTGGCTTAAGAGGAACAATGATCATGATGTCGATTTGAGAATAGCCAGAAATCAGGGAGGATGAGCAGCGTAGGGGTAGGGATACTCTGGTCTGTCTAGGCTCTGGTTCTCGGTCCACCCCTTCTAGTTGTGTGATCTGAATGGCTCACCCAATGCCCAAGCCTTAATCCCTTTCTTTAAAACAGGACAATAAGAGCATCTATCATGTGATGAAATCAGGCAAGATAATGCATGGAAAATGCATGAGAGAGTATCTGGCACAAAGTGGGGATGTGGTCAATAAACCGAGGCCACCACTCTTCTGTAGTCAGCCATCAGCATCTGTGGATTCCACAGCCATGGATATAACCCATCTCAGATGGAAAATAGTAGGGGAAATGGTTCTGTACAGAACATGTCACTCCCTTAACAATATAAAACAACATACATTGTATTAGGTATAATAAGTAATCTAGAGATAACAGTGTATAGGAGGATGTGTATAGGTTATATGTGAATACTCTGCCATTTTATATGATGAACTTGAGCATCCTTAGATTTCAGTGTCTCTGGGGGACCTGGAACCAATCCCCCATGAATACTAAGAGACGACTGTAATCCTGTGTTGACCAGTTTTCACTACTATTCCAGAAGAGTTTATTAAAAAGGCATGATAGCAAAAACTATAAAGACAGTGAAAACTGCAGTGGTTGCCAGTGATTGCATAGGTGGGTAGGGGAATACATGGCTGGAGGATGGGGCATTTTTAGGGTAGGAAACTGTTCTGTATGACAAGGTGGGTACATATTATCATACATTTGTCAAAACTTGCAGGATGTTCAACATGAAGAGTTGAACACGATAATGTATTATTGTGAACACGAGTTCAACATGATAATGTATTAATCGTGATTCTTCAGTTATATCAAATATCTCAAACTTCAGGATGTTAATAATAGGGGAAACTGTGACACAGATGTGGTATATGGCATTTTTGGTACCATCTGTTCAGTTTTTTTGTAAGCCTAAAATTACTCTAAAAAATAAAGCCTACTTTTTTTAAGGCATGGCAATAAATGGAATACATGTCATCCCACCGCCTCAGGCCCCCTTACCCTGGAGCAAACAAGTCCTTCAAGTGTACCTACCAACCCGTGTTCAACTTCTCTCGCTGTCTGATTGTCCTCCTCCCCATTTTTATTCTTCACCAATTTCTCTCCTATGACACCATTGTATGTACCATTGTGACTTCAGTCACATCTCTCGATGTCTGGCTGAGAAAGGAAGCCCAGTCCTCTCCTTTGGGAGCAGAGAACTGGTGAAAAGACACTTTCCACCTCTCCTTTCATGGGAAATGAATGCGAAGCATTTAAATAGATATTTCATCCAAAGATCGAGGAGGGGCTGGGAGGCACGGCGAGGAAACCCTCAATTTATCTTTTATTCACATTTCAGATTAAAAAATTCATCTGTAATATGTTCTTGTTCTAACAATGAGGCAACACTGCTTATTGTCTTCACCACAGACTGTGAGTTACTTGGAAATGATGAAAATTTAGTGTTTCGCAAATGTGTTTAAGTTCCACATAGGCTGACTAAGGATATGCGCTTAAAAACGATGTATTTGGCTTCTGCAAGTTCTGACACTCTTATGGTAAGAATAGTGCCTGTTCCCTTTGAACCTCATGAAAGTATGGGAAGAGAATATAATTTTCATTTAACGCCAGGGAGATTGACAGACAGCTCATTTGTGTAGAAGTATTCTGGACTGAGCAATTTGCTTTTCTTAGATCATTATTTGGCCTTTGGAAAGGAAGTGCAATCATGTGCTTGGCGATTGTTCTCACCATTGAACGCACACTATGCTATCAGCTGGCAGTGGCTGACAGAGCACTTCAGTGAGGCTGCATGCAAGACAAGCACACCAAGGCAAAGGCAAATACTGTCAAGTGTAGAATGCTCACGGGTGTTTGAGAAATGGGTACGATAAATTGTGTGATATTAAGAGTATTTGAAACCTTTCAATTTTTCCTCCATGTGCCAAGCACAGCTGTCATTACCCACCCACCAGACGCCCTTCTTTGAGGTCCTCCACTCGACACAGCCCTTGCTGAAGGCAGAGGCCCATTGTATTTGCCTTCTGCCTTTGGCCTTTTGGCCACAGCTGATTAGGTCAAGTCGGGCTTCTGACCTCCGAGGGCAAATCCTGAATGAGGAGACAGAGAAGCTGGAATCCAATGGGGGCCCCTAGGGCCCCAAGGTCATGTGAAGAGGAGGCCTGGGCTTGTATCATGGGAAGCCAGCAGCTTGGGGAAGGGGTGAAGAGCAGAGGTGAAGCCCTTTCAGCGTGGAGTAGACGGGCAGGGAGAGACAGGACCACACTGCCTCTGAGAGAGGGACAAGGACAGAGTAGGGGCCTGATGCTCTTCCAGGTCCCAGGAGGGTCACAGAGCTTCCTGCATCATGATCCCAGGACATGCCCCCTTGCCTCATAATGACTGCCTCTGAATTGTGCCTTTTTTGGGAATCAATATTTACTTCCACTAAATGCTCTGTGTGGAAAATATTCTGATTCCAGGAATTTGCACATTCGCCAAAGCAGGCTCCTCAAGCTACTCAACTAAAACTTGGGCAAAGGACATACATAGACCTTTCTTCGGGCAAGGTATACAAATGGTAAGCTCATGGAAAGACATTCATCTATTTAGTCACTAGGGAAATGGAAATCAAAGCCCCAAGGAGATACTTCTTCACACCCATAAAATGGCTGTTATTAAAAAGAAGGGGAAAATAAAAATAGTTTGCTGTCTCCTCAGAAAACTGAATGTAGAATTATCCTATGAGCCAGCAATCCCACTCTTCTTTTGTGTGTAGAGATGCAAACCCAAAAGAGGAGAAAGCAGGATCTCAAGCCCATATATAGAGCAATGGATGAATGAATAGACAAAACGTGGTTTATACATACAACAGAATGTTATTCAGTTTTTAAAATGAAGGCAATTCTGATGCATGCTACAACATAGTCATCCCTCTGACATTAGTGAAATAAGCTAGACACAGAGGGACAAATGTAAGGCTCCAGACAGGCAGTACTGAATAAAGCAAATTCACAGAGACAGAAAGACTGGTGGCTTTTAGGAACTGGAGAGAGGGGGAAGTGGAGAGCTAAGGGTTAATTTCACAAGTTGCCATTTGGGGTGATGAAAGGTTTCTAGAGAGGGACCATGGTGATAGTTGTTACCACTGAGTCGTACACTTAGAACAGTAAACATTGGGTTATGTATGTTTTGCCACTAAATAACCAAATTAAGAGTGATGAGATCAGGCTCCTTCCTTGTCATGTGTCATTGTCGTTCACAAGGAGCACAGGCCTACGCAGTAGCCAGGTTCCCAAGGGAGATCTGTGTTAGTGCGCGTAGGTGACAGTGGCAGCCCATCAAGAGGAAGCTAGCTGTCGACTGGCGTTGCAACCAAAATGTTTTTCAAAATGAGTTGGAGCCATGGGGCACAACGGTAAAGAGAACAAGGCTGATTTTATGTTAATTCAGCAGAACTGCCCTTCATCCTTGATGGACACACACGTATGAGGCAACCTCCACCCACCAAGCATATGTACTGTACTTTTTTTTCTTTCCCTAGCAGACAGCAGTTCTACCCACACTGAACACAAAGATTCTCCCCTAGGTTGTTAAACAGAAGTTAGGAAGAGTGCTCATCATAGAATCATTTGTCTTAATGAAAAGTTGAAAGCAACCTAAATGCCGAAGGTCAGCATGTAGTTCATTGTGAAACATCCCTATATTAGAATATTATGCAGACATTAAAATCATGTTTCTAAGGATATTTAATGTTGTAGGGAAATTTACACCATGGGCGATTAAGTGATTTTCAATGAGAGAAAAGAAGGATACAAAGCTGGATATTCACCATTGTTCCAGTTTCTTTATAACCGTATCTGTATTGAAAACCGTTGCAAGAGAAAATGCTAAAATGTTAATGAGAATTATTTCAGAATAGAAAGAAGAGAGGCAATTTGATTATTTTCTTTTTTTATACTTTTTTTTCTTTAACATATTTCATTCTTATATTCAGAAGCATAAAATATTATTACTTTTTTCTTTTTAAAGAAAGTGAAGAAGGTTCACTGTCCACACTTCCTGATTCCACTCCTTCTGATTCCAACACATTCAATCCAGCTGATCACTCACCACTCACACTTCCCCCACCTTATAACCCTCTAAACCCTTCTGCCTCGTCCCGTGCTTCTTCTTCCCCGCCATCTTGTGACCGTCCTCCTCTGCCATCTTGTAGCTCTCCTTTGTCTCCTTCCACCTCACCACATGGCCCTTCTCCGCCATCTTGTGATCCACCTTTACCTCCTCCTCCCCCATCCCCACCATCTCCCCGAACCCATTCTCGCTACCCACCCTTCCCACTTGGGCCCCACCCACACAGATGCCTCTCTGAGAGGTTGCCGGGACTGAGGGCATTGTTAGAGTACATGTGCCGTTCTCTTTCTTTGATCTTTCTCAAATTAAAAAATGCTTAGGCTCCTTCTTCTCTAATCCTGATGTCTATATCAAAAATTGTCTGACAATGGGACTCTCAGCTAGGCTAGGCAGATAGAGGCCACAGAGACCATATGACTCTCTGCCTCATAAAAGGTTTATAGTGAGTCGGAGACAAAATGTTTAAAAAGCTATAATAAAAGATATATTTTTGATATAAAAGGATTTTATACGTCTGGTTAAAAAGACAAGACCAAAAGGCCTAGGTATGTCAAGAAGGTGTGCAAAAGTGATTTGTGAAGGAAATATATATGTTTGCTTGTTGGTTTTAAGTTTGTTATAAAGGTTTACAGGAATAGAGGTTTCATTCCTTCTGATTCTAATTCTACAAGAGATCTCTGTTAATTGACTTACAAAAAGTTTTACATTGTCTTATTTATAATTATAAACCTAAAATTATAAAGAGATTATAATTCCATTGGGCTAAATATATTTGAGTGCACTCTAGTTTTAGAAATTGTTTAGAATATCTTTTTTTTTGTCCAATCGTACAGCTGTTTTGTTTATAGATAAAGGTTATGAAGTTCAAGGCATGCTCCCCTTGGTGAACAAAGGAGCGGCCGCACGGAAATATTTTCCAGTCTTTGTTCACTAGGGGGACCTCAATAGTTTTCATCTTACAACAGACTGACCCGATAGTTTTCATAGCCTTATAAAAGACTTACAGAAATAAATATTACTTAAATATATTATTATACTATGTTTACATCAGTTGTCATCATAGGGATAAATTCTAAATATGTTATTATGGTATGCTTACACTGGTCATTTTCAAAGGACTAAATATCCTGTAAAAACAACAATAACAAGGTTTTATTTTTTCTGGTGTACTAAATGTACTAAATGTATTTATACTTTCTGACTGTACAGGTTTTCTAATATTTGTTTATGATAATAACCTCTTTCTGATTCAGGTATTTGCCTTTTTCATACACTCCAGCTATTTATGACAACAGATACATATATAGGCTGAGATATTTTCTTTAGATGGCATCCTATCAAAAGATAATAATTTTTTTATTATTATTTTTTAAATATTATAATTTAGGTAAGAACTTTTGGTGTTTTTTTAAAAAACGAGTGTTTAACAATGGCTATTTTATATCAAGATGGACATTTAAATGTGTTACAAAGGTAAAGTCATCATAATTGTCATGTTAAAATATTATTTGTGGCTCTTTTTCTGTTAATATTCTACAGGAATTCAACTACTAAAACAACCATGACTGATAACAATAACAGTTCTCTATATTTAAATTCCAAAATGGTTGTTATTCAGGTAAAACCATAATAGTTAAACTCATTACTCTTGTTACAATGCTGATGCTATTGCCCTCCTCTTCTAGGTGTTCAACAACTAAAGTTTGAAGACCAAAACTAAAAAGGTAACTGGGCTATGAGGACAGCCAATATTTTGGCCCTGGCCCCTCAAGGTCAACAAAGATCCAGGACATGAGGGAACCTTCTCTACAGGGTCCTACATCTTTGGTAAGTCACTCAACCTCCTAAACAGGGAGATTGCTGGTCACCAGAGGACAATGTACTGTGTGCCAAAGGAGGGTCACCAGAAAAGATCTCCCACGCTTTCACTGAAAACAACTTGGTCAAGTAAGGCCATGACCCATCCAGATGGCTGATGCTGACAGAGGAGCAGAGAGGCTCTATACATGGTTCTAAAGTAATGGCCTGGGGAGACTTAACTGACCTTGATAGATAACAAGAGGTTCATATTGATTGACACAGGTCTCACTTTAACTTGGTCTTAAACACCCAGCAGAAAAAATAACCAAAAGAGGTATAAAACAATGACATAATAATAAAGCTAGACTTTAGAAAAATTAAGACATAGCCCACCCATTAAAATCTTTTGGTTCACTCATGACACAGTCATTTCAAAAAGACAAAACTTTGGGTACTAAATAGAAGGGAAAATCATTAATTAGCTACAAGTGTGTACAGATTCTTTCCAGAAAACTTAAAATAAGTTCTTTACAGGTGTCCAATCCTAGAAACCACTGGTCTCCAGATCTCTCCTTTTAGATAAGTGTTTTTCTGATTCTGTGATAACTAATTAACTATTGTGTAGTGATCAAAAACAAAAAAACAAAAAACCATAAAGTAAGAATATTGGGAAAAAAATCACCTGCTTCTCAGCCACGGTCAGGATAAGTTCTATACCAAGCAGCTACAAGATTTATTCCTTTTAAAATAATGTACATCCTTGTTCTCTGTTTATGATGCCTCTTCTCTCACTGTGCTCATAGTTCCTGGATACCTACCCGTGTCTAAAAAGATCAAGCCTTTTATGTTACACTTGATCGCCTTAAGTTGGCCAGGGTCCTTGTTGAGGTTATCAGTTCTCTTTATTTTTAAATATATCTAGGAGGCCTCCAAAAACTGAGAGATACAGGAATAAAACTGTCCTTTACACAACTATTCCATGGCTTTGCTGGAACTGTCAACCTAAAATGTGAGTTTTCATGGCCTTGAATTTAAAGGACCAGTCAGGTTCATAGTAACACTACACTCATCAGTATGTTGGCCTCCAAAAGATATTTGCTCAGTTACACCTTTTATATTAAAAAAAAAAAGGATTATAAAGATTATATAAATTGTGTTTATCACTTTTCCACTCATTCTCTAAGAGCAAGGACATGACACATGGGTCCTTAGATCAGGAGCTATGATCTCTTCCATCACAGTCTCTTACTTCTATAACAAATGAGCCCCTAAACATCCAGCTGTCTCTGTAAAACCTATGTAAATAATGAATAAAAAAATTACACGTCAAATGAAAAAAATTAAAACTCAATGGGCCAGACAGATATGCCCCCCAAGGTACTAATCAATGGTGGGGCACGTTTGGTTCCTGGAGCTCATGGCTCCCGTGGCTATTACTACTCTTGGGACCCCTCAGTATTATCTGTTTAATTCTCTGTTTGGGACCGTGCCTGGTTCGCTGTTTTCAAAATTTCTTGCAGGAACGATTGAGGGCATTCACCAATCAGACAGTCACAGAGTTCATCATGGCAGGGTACCAGCCAGTACGACAAAAGGAAGAGGTCCCCACTTGCCACGGGCCTCATCAGATCCAGGTCTAGCCCCGATCTTCGCCCCTTGTCAGCAGGAAGCAGCTCCAGAAGAAGAGACCTTCGCCCAACTATCATAAAACAAAAGCCTGGAATGATAGGTCTCCCACTACCTCAGCAGCTATTATGTATAGTAGCTGCCCTCTTCCTATGGTGCCTTGCCCCCTCCCCTGTGTGACGTCATGCCAAGATGGTTGCTCCCACCAAAGAATAAACCCTTCTTCCCAGCATGCCCCTGTTCCCGCCTAGAAAGTAACCTAATACTCGCTCACCTCCTACCATCTAGTGACATCACCGGCTCCTCCATTCCCTAGTCACTACCTCACTCAACCCCACCTCAGCCCCTACAAACCCCACCTCAGTCTCTATAAAAGACTCTCCCTGCCCCAGCCATATTGCTTTTGTCTCTTCTTTGTTCAGAGACGGCCCGGCAGATCTAGTCCCCTAATAAAGGCTTGTTGTGGCCTGGTTAAAAAAAATAAATAAAAGAAAGTGAAGCAGGTTAGTTCTGGCACATAGAGAAAGTCTAGCGTAGCATCCCTGGGGGTGCTGATGGGTACTGATTTCCAGGGCCCTTGACCCTTGCTCCCTGACCTTGGCCTGGGTCTGAGGCTGTTGTGTGTGTTAAGAGCATCCCTGAGTGGTAGTTTTAGGCCCACTGATCCTCCAGAGATCCCGGGTTGGCATCTCATTTATTTTGTTCGTCACTGATTCAAGATGGAAATGTAGCCATCTGCATCTTTTGTTGAATCTGTGTCTGAGTCCAATCGCTTATCATCGTGTTAACATTTTTCTCATCTTTCTACTTTTCCTGTGTCCCCACCCCCCGACCAGAGACCAGAGGCGCCCCCCCCCCCCCCCCCCGCTACTGTTTATTCAAAGTTGGGCAGACCCGCCTTCCGCTCCAGGGCCACTGAGACCCCATTGTCCCACATTAGAGTCCCTTACTTGAGGAGAGGAGTGACTCCTGCCTCAGGATTCCAGTGCTTGTTTATGACCTGCATACCAGTTACTTCAGGAAACTATGAATTTGTTTTGTTTTGAGTTTTACAGAAAAGAGAAGAGTCCTCTTTCCCCCCAATAAAATGTACTCCCATTTTGCTATTGTATGGAATACTTAAACTCCAAACAAAACCAAAGCTGATGACATACTTCTGGGTGTTAACATCACAAGCATTGTTACGAAAGGAAAATTAAATCAACAATTCAAAACAAGTGGTATTTTATACTGTTTATTTTGGTTATTTTCTTGAAGGGCATAGTACTTAGGATTCTGTGGGAATAGTTACATTTGTGTTTCACAAATATAAGCCATCAATGGCTTAAGCATCTTATTCTTTGAAAATTTTAAATATTAAATATGATTTATATGTCTTTTGAATGACATGGATCCATGTGGGATTGTGTAACAACAATTTAACTCCAAATTATTAAAACCTACAATCAAGAAGTGAAGTATATGTTTGCAATAACTGGGGAATATTGTTTTGTTTGGTTTAACCGTAATGACAGTGTGTTCTTTGGCATTCTTTTTTTCTTCCTGGTACTAGAGATCGAGCTTGGTTCCTTGATGTTTAATACAGAGACTCCACAAGATTGAAACATCACACATAGAGGAACAAAACCTTGAAATAAAAATGAATCCAGAGTGCTTGCTAGAATGAGCACCCCATGTTACCAAAGTCAGTTTCACAAGCACAATGCGCCCTTGACAGTCTTGTTTGACATTGTTGAATATTAAGACATGACATGACATTACATGACATTAGATCAATAACATGGTTGGGCTATCACTGTCTCAAGGTCAATGTTAGACCGTTCCCGAGAGCTTAGCTATAGCTGCATGGAAGACAAGAAAGAAGGGCAAGCTCAAGACCACGGTGCTGTGATGATCAAACACCTTCGCTGTAAGACCGCGTGGACCTTCAGTGAGATTTTCCTCATAAGGAGGAATAAATCTAAATATTTAAAAGTGTAAAAGAAAAAAAAGATAGTCAATGGAAAGAGACATTTAATTTCCCTGACAGAAATAGTGCTTGCTCTGTCTTCTAGAGGGAAGGCAGATAAACTCCAAAGGCAAAAAAAAAATCAGACTTTTGTTATGGACTGAACATTTCCGTCTCTCTGGTTCTTTGTTGCAACGCTGTCCCCGAAAGTGATGCCATTAGGAGTTGGGGCATTCAGGAGGTGATCAGGTCCTGAGGATGAAAGCTCTCCTGCCCTCTTTCTTCCAGGTGAGGATACAGTGAGAAGGTGGCAGGGCGCTGGCACTGTGATCTTGAAATTCCAGCCCCCAGAACTGTGAGAAATACATATTTCTGTACTTTATGAACCACCCACTTATGGTGCTTTGCTATAGCAGCCTGAACAAACAAAGCCTTGAGATTTCAAACAGCTCGGTCAATCCTGCAGGCTTCCAAAGATGGTGATTACAAATGAACATATGCAGCCCACAGGTGAGAAACATCAGCTGTTTAATCTACTTCTGTTAATTTTGATATTGTTAAAAATGTAAATATATAAGATGGCATTTAACGGTACAGTATTAATTAATTTAACAAAATGAATCTTCTAAGACTGTGGAGAAGAACGAATTTAAGGGAAACAGCATATGATTATGGCTTGCAACAATTGTACTGAGATAGAGTGCACATGTCATACAATTTGCCCATTTAATATGTACAAGTCAGTGATCTTTAGTATATGTCCAAAGTTGTCCAATGACCACCACAGTAAATTACAGGGCATTTTAGTCACCCAAGAAGAAACTCCATGCCCCTTAGCTATAACTCCCTAATCTCTCCCTCCCCTCATTTGGTAACTTCCAGCCTTAAGTAACCATAGAGCTAATTTCTATTTAGGTTTGCCTATTCTGGACATTTCATATCAATTGAAATAAGATGATGTATGGTTCTTTGTGACTGACTTCCTGCACTTAGCACAATGTTTTCAGGGTTTCTGAATGTTGTAGCATGTATTAGCACTTCATTTATTTTCATTGCTAAATAATATTCCATTATAAATACCTCACATATTTTTCATTCATCAGTTGATAGACTCACACATGAGTTGTTTCCAATTTGGGGCTATCATGAATAATATTGCTGCGGACATTTGCATACCAATCTTCATATGGACATGTATTGTTTCTCCTGGAACACATGTAGGAGTAGAATTCTTAGATTATATGGTAACTCTATCTATGTACATTTTTGAGGAAAAATAGCTTCTACTTAGGAGGGCAGGGGAAGGGAGAAAAAAATAAGAACCAAGATACTCATGTAATGGTACAAGATCCCAATGATGTATGTAACTGTATTTTATACCTAAAATGTACCAATAAACTTAATGGTGGAAAAAAATTTTCTTAAAAATTTGATCTAAAATAAGCCTATATATAACTCAGGCAGGTAACCTTTAGGACCCTTGTTATAGCTATAGTTCACCCAATAAAGGCAACCCATTCAGATCCCCCTAGCATATACCAATTTCTCATTGCTCAGTTCCAGAGTTTTCTGAATCGATTGGGATTCATGCATGTGACACTTCTCTTCAAAATAATATGACATCTTAGGAATGGTTTTGCTTCTTGTAACTCTGAGGGGAAAAGAGACAAAGGCAAATGGAGCCCAAATGAAATGGTGAGTTGCTTATAAAAAGTCATATAGTGAGTTTGCATTGACCTGAAAAAGATCTTGAACACCTGGCTGCGAAGCCTGTGGCTGAGAGATGCAAAGCACAAATATTCTAACTTATTATGAGAAATAGCTTTCTCTTCCTGGCATCATAGATCCCAGGTTTCCTTTCTAAGAATACTGATGGTGTTTTCAGTGTGTGTGTGTGTGTGTGTGTGTGTGTGTGTGTGTGTACTAATTAGGTGTGTATTATCTGAGTTAGGCTGATGTAAACATTGCTTCAAACTAAGGAGTTCTGCAATTTTCAGGAATAAGTGTGTGTATCATCCAAGTATCTTTGAGAAAATTTGAAATATATAGTTTTTATTAGTTCTAGGATCACATTCTAATTTTTATATGTATTTTTTCTGTAAATATGGGCATTTTATCCATTCATTCATTCATTCATTCATTCAGAGCTACTCACTCATTGAAAGCCAGTAGGTTGCGTGGTAGAAGGTGCAAGATTATAAGAGAAATCTTGAATGGGTGGAGAGGTGGGCAGAGGTGGACCTTGCAGAGCTTTGAAGGTTTGGTAGCAAGTATTTTGGGTTTCATTCTATTTTCAGTAGGAAGCTACAGTTGGGTCTTAAGGAAGGAAATGACATGATACGTTTAAAAAAAGATACCTCTGGAATGTTGGAGATACTACAGCAACAACCCAGAAAAGAGATGATGGTGGCTGGGCTTACGGAGGCAAGAGTACAGATGGAGAGAGGAAGATGGATTGAGGGTATATTTTACGTGTAAGTGTAGGAGATGAAACGAAGAGAGAGGAAGAGAAGCAAGCATAACTCTCAGATTTCTTGTTCAGGCAGAGGGTGAATGGTAGTATCCTTCACTGCAATTGAGAAAACCAAGGAATAACAAGCATGGAGGGAAAAATGACATTTGTTTTTGGCTGTATGAAACAGGAAATGCTTGTATGGCTTCCAAATGGAGAGAGAAAATGAGCATCTGTGCATTACTCAAAGGTGTGGCTCAGGCTGCAGAGGCAAATATGGGCACTTGCAGCCTGCAGATGATGCTTGGAGTGACAGAAACACTAAGGTCCCCTCAAGAGAGTGCGGTAGGTGGAGAGGACAGGGCTCAAGGACAGGTCCCGGTGGACTTTTAGCACCTAGAGGCTGGATGGGGAAAGAAATTCTCGCGGAAGAGACTCAGAAGAAGGCAAAGAGGAGGAGGAAATGTGGGTGGCACAGAAGCCAGGCAAGAGGAATGGAGAGAGGGAGGGAGGGAGAGAGAGCGAGAGCGAGAGAGAGCGAGAGCGATAGAGAGAGAGAGAGAGAGAGAGAGAGAGAGAGAGAGAGAGAGAGAGAGAGAGAGAGAGAGAATGGGAGCCCAAAATCTGCTGGCTGTGCTAGGCAGATGGATACTTGCTCAGAGGTAAGAGAAGAAAGGAAGGAGGACATGTGAATCCATGCAGGCAGGCTCACAGATTTAAGAGTGAGAACAAGTAGACATCTCTGGTTGATTGTTTTAATTTTTTCAAATATGTAGGAGGCAAGATTAGCAGTTAAGGACTGTTGTGTGGAGAGAACAGAGAGGAAAAGTTTTGGGGAGGTTATTTTGTTCAATGAGGAAATATGCTTACTAGAAATCAGAAATATCAGGCTCTGTTAAAGACCACACGAGTCGCCTCTCCATGGCTTGGACAAAATACTTGACCCCTGCAACTTGAAGGGGAAAAGCTTTGTTTTGGCTCATGGTTTCAGAATCCAAGGTAGAAGCATCATTGCGGAGGGGCCTGGAGGAGTAAAGCTGCTCCAGCCGTAACAGGCGGGGGGCAGACAGCAGGAAGAGAGCCAGGGCGGGAAGGGTTGGGAGCCAGGTGTAGTCCCCCAAGACCCACCTAGACACCCCTAAAAGTGTGCTTTACTTCTCTCCTAGGCATCTCTCAAGCAACATTAACCATCACAATTGCCATTTAGGATAATTAATTTAAAGTGAAATCCAATTGTCCATCAGTTGTGAGATAATTTTTTTGTGACGCAAAACACAAGGTTAAATAACAGTGAATCTTGGGGCGAGAATGCCATATTCTTTCCCAATTCTTCAGTTAACTAAGAAGAAATCCTCCGCGTGATATAAGTGGGTCTCCTTTTAATCAGATGGGGCAAGCTTCAGACCTGGAGCTTTTTCCACTGAAATTACCTCAAGTAGGAATTTAGTAACACTGCTTTGCTTTCATCGTACTTGACTTTTTAATGATTGTTAGCTTTCTGTCAAGTGATACCTACTGGTTTTTCATTTATGTTAGTGATATGCAAGTTTGTTTTAAAACAAAATGTTGTGAGTTTAAAAATTGAGGCAATATAAAGAAAAATCTATGGTAAATAATAGTAGAACTAGTTTGGATATGAGATCAAAATGGTGAAGATGACGTAGAAAAGACTCAGAGCAGGGGGTACCCTTTTTCCTTGTGTTGCCCATCCTGATGTTCATTGGCATAGGCACAGTGAGCTCCTTTCATGCCTGCGAGTTTAGCCTGTCAGCCCCAGAGGTGGGCGGGCAGTGCTGTGGGGTAGGAACTACACTGATAAATGAATAGCTCAGTATTTCAGGAACCACCTCATGGACCAGTGTAACAACAAGTGTCTGTGAGCTAGCACTGTGATGGGCACCCTGCAGAGGAGCAGGTGGCTGCACCACATGGCACTGTGGCTGCCCCTGCACTCCCACCCCAGCTGTGCTTCTGAGACAGTTCTTCCTCGCTGCCATCTGCACCCCCTTCCCTCTGTGACTCTATTATTCTGCTTCACGACTGTTCTTGTAACCTTCAGCAGCCCTGCTGCCCTGCTGTGTGAGAAAGAAAATTAGACTCACATTCCCAACCAGTCTACCTTCAGTGTGGGCCTTTGGCCTTTACGAGGGTTGGGTGCAACCATCAGCTGCATCTGGGACTGTGGGGTTTTCCTGGTTGGTGATGACTTAAAGGAACATATCATTCCCTAAACTGAGGATATGCCCTTCTTGGTGGGAGGAAGGGAAAGTCCCTCTTTGTTCTCTTCTGAGTTTCCATCCAAATATGTAGACTTGCTTCTAGCAACACAGTGTCTCACAGGTTGACCATCTCTTCCCAGTTTGCCTGGGACTTTCTCTGAACTGAAAGCCTCATATTCTAGTAATGCCCTAAATCTCAGGCAAATTGAAATGAAAAGCCACCCAATCTTCTATCCGGGGATCCTTGGGTCCAGTGTACACTTCTGGGTGGGAGAGTGTCTGTCTTGGACACTAAGGGAGGTTTGGATGATTGTGTCCTGAGAACTGTTTGGACAAAGCTAAAGCGTACTAAATGATTTCCTCATTTCAACTTAGACCACAGTGAAAGTATTAAAGCCATGCTGGTTTTGTTAATAGAAGTTATGTAATGCACTGAGAGAAGAGTTTGTTGTATCATCAGTGGCTTTAATTGAGCTGATCTAGGAAAACCTGCAAAGAACTATTCTTCTAGGTGTGTTTATAAAACCTGCTGTGTCCATAGTGAAACTTCAGCCACTGTCAGCTTCTTCCAGGTGGCTTAGATCCCGTGTGCAAAACAGGTCACGCGCACCCCAGTATTTGGGATTTGCACAGTGTGTAGCCCTAAAATAATGTTAGCTGCTCTGATAAATATCTCTTAAAGGCACAAAACTTAACACAGTAGAAGTTAGTTTCTCACTGATGTGAAGTCCAAAGCAGATGGTCCTGATCTCTTGGTAATTCTCCAATCAGTAACTCAAGGACCAAAGTTCCTTCTGTTTTTGGTATCTTAACATATGGTTTCCAAGGTTGTTGATTGTCTGCATCACGTCAATAGGGGGGTAAAAAACATGGAGACTCGTGCACGGGGAAGTCGAGGCAGGGCAACCTAGGTATGGCACCCATTATCTATGCACATCTCACTGGCTACCGTGGTCACAGGCCATACCAGACTGCAAGGTGACCCAAGAAAAGATGTCTAAATGGTGCCCAGCAAGAAGAAGTGGATTGGAAGAAAGCTAGCAGTATGTCCTGTAGTTTGCTAAATCTGGCAGCCTTATTCTGAAGGCACATGTCCTGAGAGAGAGCCAAGCAGCAGCTGTGTTGCCTTTTATGGTTTAATCCCAGAAGTTGCATAGCATTCTCCTGCCTGCCTAGGCTGTGGCCTGTCAAGCTCACATTGTAAGGAAAGCATATTGATGGAACACACCTCTATCTCTCTATGTATGTGGCCATCTTAGGAAAATCTAATCTTTAGAGCAGTTGCCTTTCGTAAGGATGAAGAGACTTAGGTACAAATGACTTGGTGAGGTGATATTTCTAATAGGTAATAAAGCCAGGCTTCAAATCCATGGTTACTAGGATCGTAAATTCATTTTTGAGCTCATGATTGACAACAAGAGAGAAAGATTCAGTTAAACATGCATTCTAGACTTTAGGGAAGAAGATTTCCCAAAGATTGGAGAGGAAAGATAGGCCAGATGTCACAGTCAGGGACTTTCAAATAAATGGCCTCTCTGGAGGGTTGGGATGCTCTCAGAAATGTCACTGTGGATCTGCAATTGTGAGTGTTTCTGCTGCAGAAGGGGGGAGGGAGCTAATAAAACAGAGGCTGACAGGAAATTCTCTGATGCGCTTAGATTTTATAAGGGCAGGAACAAAAATGGGAAGGAAGAGTACTTAACCAAGGACAAAGAGAAATCAGTGGCTGAGAATTGTAGGAATAGCAGCAGGAAGTGTTGACGCCCCAAAAGATCTGAAGGAGAATGTTCAGGAAACCAGGGAAGGGCTAGATTTGCTACTTAGGGTCAATGGTGCAACATTTATGGGGTAGGAAAAAAAGGAGCTTCTCGAAGAAGATGACCTTGAAACTAAACCAGTCCCATGGAACTCACTGGAACTCACGGGAGAGGATCAGATCAATACATATTGGTCAAATAAATGAATGGACAAACAACATTTTTAAAGAGGGAATTGTAGTTGATGGCAAGATGTAATAAAGCATTTGGGTTCTGCTAGTGGATAAAACCTACAGCCAAGAAGGCTGCTGAAGGCATAGACCTTAAAAGAAAGAAAGTAAGATGAGCAAATAACAGGCAAGTAAGTGTACAGAAAGAATAACGAATGACAATTGAAATGAGTTAGTTGGGAAAATTAGGAGCTCTATTCCATGCAAGATAGGCAAGAGAATTTTGACTTGGAATTTTATGTGATTTGAAATGGCTAAACTGTGAAACAAGACATTTGTTTTAAAGGGGTGTTTTATTTTGGTCTAATTTTTAAAAATTTCTAAATCTGTATTTTCTTGTGGGGGAAAAAATCTTGCTAGGGAAAATTCAATTTCCTGCTAGAGTTAGCACCAAAGGTTGAGTTTAACTTAGAATCTTCTTAGGGTTGAGTATAACCTATTACCCAGAGTACCTTATAATTGTTTCAGTGTTTAACCTAGAAAGAGGGAACTTTTTTTTGTATATCCTTTTATTGGTTTTAGGTGTACAGTATAATGACATTCATCATTGGAGATATGCACCTTTACATACTCTCTTGGTTCTTATTTTTTTCCCCCTTCCTCTGCCCTCCCTTCAACCAAGAGGGAACTTTTAAAAAAATGACAAAATGAACAGGATGATATAATAAAAAGGTTTTTATTTCATTTATTTGTGCTTTTAACATTTGTCTATTGATAAAAGTAATTTTGGCAAGGGAAATCAGTAAACATGGTGTGGTTATCATTTGTAGGCTATATGGATAAATGTTGAAATTTTCCATTAGGCTTTTGTGAGATTTCTATTCAAAATGCTTATGGTGAAACCATTTCAGCATATTTTAGTGTTTCAGAAATCTATTGACAGCCACCAAAAATACAAGACATCGAACATTCATTTGATCATTATCTTTTTTAATCCTGTATTCTAGGCAGAGGGGAAGGCGAAATGGATAGGATAGGTCCCAGTGCACCAGTAATCAAATAAAAAAATAACTAGAAGGAACAGATGCCATGAAGAAAATGACACAGTTAAGGGAGTAGGAGTGACTGCAGAAAAGGTGATGGCATATGACATAGATTGAATGATAAGGAGCCATTTTTATATACTAAGTATAAAATATTATCCCTACAACAAACATCTCTTTATATATGTAGTCTTAGTCTGTCCCGGGTTCAATAACAAAATGGCATAACCTGGTGGCTTATAAACAGTCAGCAGTCCAATAGCAACATGCCACCAGACTCAGTGGCTGGTGAGGGCGCCCTCCTGAGTCCTAAAGGGCTCTTGCTCTGCTTCAAATGGTGGGCGGGCAGGTGTGGTGGTTGCCTTGATGTAGGGGCTCCCTAATCGCACTGATGGGACGGAGCTCTCCTGACTGAATCACCTCCCTTAGGCTCCGCCTTGAGGGTGGGATAGGTAAGACAACATTCAGACATGCATGATGGCTTGATTATTTTATCTCACTAGGTCATTAGTTCATCAGTCAGCAATTGGAGGGCTTGGGCCTCACAGGACAGTGAGAGCTGCTGTTCACTCATCTGTGAGGCAGTCGCTCCTGTGTCCAGAGGCAGTGGGCAGGCAGGTGGACAGGGAAGATGGACACGGAGTGAAGACCATGAGGACAAGGAGGAGCTGGAGCTCACTTGGTCTCCCAGCACCTCCCTGCCTCCAACCTGGGGGCTGGGGGCTGGGCATGTATCTGGCTGGGAATGGGAAGAGTGAGGGAGAGAACCGTGGAGCCAGAGGAGCTGTGGGCAGCTGCCGTGCAGCAGATGTAGCCAGCAGATAAACAGCACTTAGTGCCCTGGCCCAGCCTTCCAAGAAAAGAAAGAAAAAAAGGAAGGAAGGAATTTTAAAAAGACAGAGAGAGGGAGAGGGAGAGGGAGGAAGGAAGGAAGGAACAGAGAGAGAGAGAGAGAGAGAGAGAGAGAGAGAGAGAGAGAGAGAGGGGAAGGTAGGTAGGTAGCTTTGCCTCTGCTTTCCAAATCTTTGCACGGGTTTCTCTTGGGAGCCACAGTAGTCTGGAACTATGCAGGGAGGGGAATTCTGAGAAACAGAGCCTCAGCTAGCCGAGTGGACACAAGACAAGGTCACCCCAGGTTATCCCAGGAACAGGAGGGTGCCCAAGGAGGCTGGGCTCCCTCACCTTTGCTCATATCCTTAGTGTGGTGTGGGCCTGCTTGGTGATGTAAACTGCTCTTCTCGCCCCAACTCATGATCTCCAGTTCTGCTTCAGTTTCACTTTATTTTTCATTGCATTCCCCACCCACTTATATACTGTTTAATTACATATTATTGTGTCTGTGGCTTGCTTTTTGTTTCCCATGAGTAGAACAAAAGCTTTACGGAGTATAACTATTTTTCCCTTTTGTTTCTTGCTACGTCCCAAACACCTACAGCAGCTCTGTCCCATAATGGCCTTTAAGAGTTACCGTGGAATGAAAGAAGGAACATGGCCAAGGGAAAGAGAACGGGAAAGAGATGAGTCTGGAGGAGTCAGTGGTGGCCAGCTTGTATCGAACTCCATTCTGAGGGTCATGGGAAGCCTTGGGAAGGTTTTCAGCAGAGGAGTCCAGTGATGTGTTTGGTATTTTTAAGATTGCTCCCGCACGGGGCTGGGGATTTAGCTCAGTGGTTCCGCCACCTGCCTTGCAAGCGCAAGGTCCCGAATTCGATCCCCAGTACCCGCCCCCCCCCCAATAAAAAGATTGCGCCCGCAGTGTATGTGTATGTGTGTGTGTGTGGAGTGGTAGTGTTGGGCATGTGGGGTGGGACCAAGCCTGGAAGCAGGAAAACCAGGCAGGAAGTAGTGACTGCAATCATCCAACGGGGATGAGAATGGCTTGGGCTATGGTGACCGCAGAGACGTGGAGGGCTGGAGGCTGGCAATCAGATCCAGAATTCCGGAATCTACTTTGATGGTAGAGCTAAGGCACCTGCTAAGTTTGGATAGAGAGGATGAAGGTAACTCAGGGTTTCATCCAGAGCTCCCGGAAGAGATAGGGGGTGGACCCATTAGCAGAAATAAAGATTGGAAGAGAAGCAGCTTTGAAGATAGAAATCCGATTTTTTATTTATTCTTTCAGCAAATAAATACTGAACCCCTACTAAGGTCTCGGAACTATGCTAAATTTTGAGGATACACCGATGAACAAGCTGGACTAAAATTCTTACCCTCAGGGAGCTTACATTCTAGGAGAAGAGAAAATAATAATCAGAAGAGTCAGAAAGTCAGAAAGGGTTAGTGTGCCGAGAGGTGGTAAAATGTAGGAGCTGAGGTAGGAGGGAAGTAAAAGGAAGGTGTAACTTAGAATTAGGTCAGCAAGGGGGGCGGGGGGAAGGAAGCCCCGAGTGCAAATGGAGAAAGAACTTTCCAGGGAGATGGAACGAGACAGAGCCTGTCTACTGTCTGCCGGAAAGAGCGAGGGCACCAGCGTGGCAGGGCAAGGGGGAGGGCAGTGGGAACCAGGACAGAGACGGGGGATGTCCCTCAGACCATTTTGGAGATTTCTGTCTAGTGTGAGGTGGGAAATGACTGGAAAAGGAGAAGGACAGGAGATGACTTACGTCCCTGAGACACCTGTCACGCATCCTAGAGAAGACATCAGGAGGAAGTTGGATGTGAGTCCAGAGCTCTGGGGAAGAATCGGACCAGGGTTTGGGTATCTTCGGTATACAATAGTACTCTGTGCCAGGATTAGATGAGCTCTGCCTGAGAAAAATCATGGGTAGAGAAGAGCGAAAGAAGGCAGAAAAGATCTGAGAAGAGGGTGTTGTTCACAGACACTCCAGACATCTGCAGCTCTTCCCAGTTGTGCTTCCTTTATGTCGGGGAGCTGCTAAAGGGAACAATGGTTTATCTAATTCTAATTTAGTGCTCTGAGGGTTGGTTCACCGTGATGTAAATTTACAAATGCAATTTGCCTGTTACACACACGCATACTATAGTGCTCTGTAAGAAAAGCTGCGACTATAGCAACGTCAGGTGTGCCGATGTAGGTGATAAGACCAAGAAGTGATCAAAGATTCTTGGCACACTTAGTTACGGGTAAGTCCAAGTTTGTTCCTGGAACCATAGGCTGTTGTTGGCAGAGGATGCTACTTTGTGCAATAAAGCCACTTAAGGTCACAGCTGCAGGGTGGTGCTTAAAAATGACTCTTGCCTGTTCACAGATGGTCGAATGCTAGCAATAGTACCTTGGTAAGCAGCTCTCTAGGTAGGATAAGGTGAGAGAAGAGCCCTGAGTTGCAGTGTTCACCAGTTTCCGTGGTGTATATACTTCCTCCATAGCTAATTTCACGTTACCAATGGTTTAACAATGGGCTCTCAAAATTCCTGCAATTTTCTTGAATATTTAACAGCTGGATCCAGTACACCATCCCATTTCTCTCCATAATAATGGACAGGCTACACTTTCAAAGCCCTGATTCTTGTGACTTGTCACATTTTCTCCATTCTTTGCATCCATGCCTCCAGTTCATATTGAAGATGGCAGGATGCCCAGTACAATGATATTTATCTCAGTGTTAGGGTTTTTCCTGTTATGGTCTCCTTCAGCCATGACCATAAGAAGATATCAGCCAGTGCTTGCTGAATTGAACTCTGTCCTTGTCATTTCCTACTGTAAGACTATTTTCCTCACTTGGGGAGGGCCACATATCCACTTATATGTGAGACTTTGCATCACTGAATTATTTTGAGCCCTTTACAGACAGGGCCCTCACCTCGATGCTGCTGATAAAAAGGACACAAATCCACCCTCCAGGGACTTGTAAAAGAATTGAAAAAAAGTAGAAAGAACATCCAGAGAAGTTATTATTATTTTCCAATTATTCCAAATGTTCCATGCAAACTGAGAGACAATGGATGCTATAGGGCTTCATAATAGGCAAAGTTAGATGAGTTTGCAGACGAGATGTGGAGCTAGAGTCTATACTAATGCCTAAGCTGAGCACCACTCAAAGTTTGGGGTAGGATAACATTTGCTTTTCTCATTTTTGTTTGAAACTGTATCAAAAAATCCCACATTGATAGTTAAAAACGATACCAGTATTTGATCCAGTTTCATCTCAACTGTGTTATATCTGGACATTTTAGATGTTTATCAAAGGTCTTTTACGAGGAAGAAAGTAAATGTATGAAATAATAAATGTGTGACATTTATAAGCAATTTTGGCTCAGAACAAAGTTTTGAAAAGTTAGTTGACAAATTTTTGGATCAAATAAAAAAAAAAGCATGACTTTTGAAATCTCAGAATGCCTTGGTTCTCAGTATTATTCTTTTTGAATTTATTTCTTATTAGTGTAGTTTTTAAGACTTTTTTCTGACAATATTATGTAATTTTTTTAGCATGGGTAGATGGGAGTGTCACTTGTATGTTATTGTACAGCCGACATGTATTTTTTTGTCTATTCTTTATTACTGTAGTAGTTTCATGCTACGTATGTATCATAACCAACCTATTGCCTATGAGAAACATGTAAGATAATGTATTTACAGGTATTGTTACAACTTCATAATGTATTTTTCTGTCTTGTTTTATATATATGTTATATAACATTCAAAAAGAATTTTTTTCTTGATTGAAAAAAGGATACGAAATGCAAAATCCACAATTTTGATAACTGAAAACTTGACAATTGTTTTGCGGTACTTTATTATACTTGGTGTCTTGTCTTTTTTGGGCTTTTAGTTAGCTAATGAATGAATACATTAGACACTTTTGGGTTTTAGTTGTGATTTTACATAGCTTGCATTTTAATTTTTTGGTTGTTTGCTGTTTCTGTTAACCCATAGCATTATTTTAATAAGTGTTATAATACCAGCCTACTAAAAAAAAAAATCCCACATTCTCCAAAGCACTACAGAGATCAGCAAAATGCTGTGGACCCCCGGACTTTCTTTAAAACAAAGGCAGGTCATAAATATATATATATATATTATATATATTTAAATATCTACACTACTATCCTCATTCGCCACCCAAAATTCCATTCAGTTTCTAAAATTCATATATGAAAAATTCAGCATCCTTTGGAACTCCTTTCTACCAAGGAATAGGAAAGGCTCTTTGCTAGCTAATTCGACACACGTGGGTCAAATGGGAAAGGGTCTAGAGATGGAGGGAGGACAAGGGAGTGGAAGGAAGAGGGAGCAACACGAATCAAGATGTTTTACGTGCATGTACAAACGGCTCACTATGAAGGCAATCACTATGTATTGCAAACGTGTACTAATAAAACACACAAAAATTTATTTTCAATGAGAAAATATAGACCCCAGTGGCTTTTGCCTCACATGTATATCATGAATAGAGAAACAGGCCCCTGATCTTAATGGTGGTGAGACCAAGGAGAGAAAGGCTTGTCCCTGCAGCCTGTTTGCCCATGCTCACGCTCACGCTCCTGGTTCTGTTCACGTTCATGTTCAGGCAGCCCAGGTGGATCACTGAGAAGCCAGACACAGCTGCACTGAAGTGCCGCCACCTGCAGGGGTCCCGGATGGGAGGCATTTTGTGGTCAGTGGAAGACATCGCTGTTCACTGTCACCGTTTTTTACATGTGATGGTGATCTGGGGGGGGGGGGAGTGCACAAGCCAGAAGACACCCAGAGAGTAAGACGGTTCCTTCTGGTGACATTTGTGCTGCATTCTTCCTTGCCCCTGGTGAGTCTTGCAACACCCGAGACTGAGGTTCTGGAAGCCAAGCGGCTGATAGGAAACCCCAGGAGGCAGCAAATACAAATTAATCTTCAGGGCCACCAGTCCCCCTGAAACACCCCACTTGCTAAACGGTGACTTTCAAGCCAAGAACAGCAATTTTCCACAGCTTAAGTCTGGATTTTACCTCCTGGAAAAGGCCGTGAAACCACACAGGTCAGAAAGAACCCAAAAGCTGGTTTTTTGCTATTTTGCATGGAGCACTAGAGGGACCATGCCAAGGTTCCAGATGTGGAGCAGTGGGATAAATTGTGTGCCCACAAATCTGCACAGCACCTTCAGAAAAGGAACCGCCGGAGACTTCTAAAGACACAGCATCGACTTCCTTTACTTTTCTCGTCTTTTTTTTAAAGCTTATCTGAACCTCTGGACTGACTTGTTTGGAAAGAAATAAAGAGAAAAAAATCCTTTTGGCACTGGTTGGTTTGTTTTCTCATTTTCTTGTCAACTGACTCATGACCAAAAAAATGTCAATTTTGATCAATTGTAATTCCACAGAACGGAAAAAATAGAGAATTTATAGACAGCTATTGGAAACAAAGGAATCGTCTGGTTTTTCAAGTCTAATTTCTCTCTGAAATAGTTCTTTCCAAGTAATAAGATCATTCATTTTCTATCACTGCAGCACTGAACACTCCTGTTTTCCTGGAGAGCCACACACCCCAGCTCAGGTGGGCTTCTCCAGTAAAGCCCCTGGTGGGTGGGCTTCTGCCTCTGATGGCTTTTGGGGTGCTCAGCACCTCTGTCCCTTTAAGCAGGGAGGGCTTGGCTACCATGGGAAACAGGCTGGGTGACTGGTGGAGGTCATCCAACCCTGGTTATCCCAGTTCATTTGTCATTTTACAGTGACAATTCTCACTTTCACCCACGAGTCCCCAGAGAGGTTTTACAGCATTGGGACTAAAACTCACTTACTCCCCCAGAACACAGAGGGGGCTCTGTGAAATGGGTGGGGTCTCATGTAGCTGCTGTAACAGCCATGAGGGTGTCTAAGTCTTTTGCCTTTGGGGTCCTCCTTCTTGTCGTGAGTACCCACTGGCCCCTGGGCCCCTACACGTGGGGGCATCTGCTCCACTGGCTCTGAGGATTCTTGACAGAGCTGCAGTTCTACTCACTGCTCCAGACTCCATGACTTCCCTGCTTCAGAGTCCCCTTGCTCACCAGCTTAGCCTCTTGGGGACTGTTCTCTCTGACCCTCTCTCTCACTCACCCCAATATCCAACGGAGGTTCCTTACCACAAGACAGTGGCACTCAGCAGACTCCACTGAAGGTGGGGGTGATGGGTTGCACCCCAACAGAACGGTACATAGCAGTGGCCTACGTGTGAATGTCCTTCTCAGGCCCTGGCTTTCTGCAGTATTAGTGTTGCTGGGTCCACCTTTATCTCCAGGAACTGGCCTTAAAACATGCACCTTTCCTCCCATTGGTTCCCCGCACCTCCTGCTATCCTATTCATCCTCTCAGCCAGGCTGCTCTGAAATCACAGTCCTCTCCCTTTATTTTCCTCCTGGGCTTTCTAATCTCACCCTTCCAGGAGAGACTATGCCCAGAGGGCCTCTCCTCTCTCCACCAAATGATCCACCAAACCAGTGAGGACGCTCATCCTCCACGATGAAAGAAGGAAGCCACAGTCTGCAGCAGAGAGGAATCACATCATTCTTCTACAAGGTGTCAGCGGGCACAATCAACAGTTTGGGTATTAGCTTTGTTTCTCACTAAGCCATGTTACGGTCTTCCAGACAAGAGCCAGGCAGGTTCTTTGCTGCACTGTGATTTAGGTTCAGATATACATTAAGTGCCTAATATGTACCAGACATTCTAGTGGGTACTCCAGAGACAAGGGTGGATAAAACAGGCCTGTTTCCTGACCCCCTGCAGCTGATGAAGAAGGCCAGCTGGCGACTACAGAGAACCCTGGAACCCCAGAACTCCAACTAGTTTACTTTTTTGAAGTAGGCTAGACTTAGAGAAGGGCTCGTGCTTCTCGAGCTTGGGGGCCACAGAGTTCAGCCCACCTTGGGGACTTTGGAGTCCCAGGAGCTGAGGCAAGGTCTTAGAGTTGTCATCACCCAACATCTACTCTGGCTCTGCTTTTTTTTTTTTTTGTCCTGGGGGTCAAACTCAGGACCTTGTACTTTTAAGGCAGGTGACAGAACCACCGAGCTAAATCCCTGGCCCCTCTGGCTCTGTCTTTGCCTCTGGCAAGGTACTGGTGGCCAGTGCTGGGGACCGGATTCACTCTCTGGGCTGGGTCTAGAGAAGAGGTGACAGAGAACTTAGGGCGCAGAAAGAGGTCGAGGCTGGGACCAGACAACACCTGCAGAAGAGGCAGCATTGGGTGCCAGTTCCTGTTTTGTGGTCACATCTATGGACACAGCATAATCCTCTGGTATTAGGTGCAGGCATGCCTGGGCCTTTCAGCAATTGTGTCCTTCATTACTGCGGTCAAACAAGAAGGCTGAGAACACTTCAGAGAAGAATGATTCTGTGTTGGACAAATGCTAAGGAGTAGAGGAGCAGCTTAAGGCGGCCTGGGAAGGAGAATGAGGCCTTCCCATGGCTTCCATTGGCTGTGTGAGAAGCCCTTAGACTTTTATCCTGTGTTTAAAAATTCTATATGCTTTACTTTCATTTATCCTAGAACCTTATGGTGTGCTTTTATTTCTATTTTATAAAGGCATGAAAATGTAATTACTGGTTAGTGACAAAGGAGTCACTTAAAACTCCAATTCTGACTAACACGTGGCCTGGATGAGAATTTCTCAAACTTTGATGTGCTTGCGAATTCCCTGAGGATTTGTTCAAATGCAAATTCTGACACAGTATCTCCAGGGTAGGGTTTTGATTCTACATTTTTGACAAGCTCCTGGGTGGTGTGGCAAAGCTGCTGGTCTGGGACCACTCTTCCAGTGGTCAGGCTTGGTGACCTAATGGGGTCTCTCAACACCACGCCCACAGTTCTGACTCATAATGTTAGGGACAAGAGTGACAGGCACACACAAGGCAAGGACAAAGGCATACATCAGCGACCACGAGGGAGACAGCATTTCTTTCCCCTCTGCCCTTTCCAAGGCTGGAGTTCACGCTCTGTAACTAGGTCTGAGCTTCTGGTGTTCATCCTCTTCCTATCCTTCGTGGATTGAAGCCACTTGTATGAGACCCTTTGTAGTTGTAACAAGAGCACCTGAATCCCGATGTAGAATCCTACTTTTTCTTGAATCGAAGTTCCCTGACCTTAGTCTAGGGGAGGCAGTACTCCGTTTGTCTTGCGGAAGATCATAGGTGATTTATGGAGGGTCTGCTCGGTATCCCGGTTATCCTTTCCCACATGTCTCCAAGGAGTTTCCTGTCTCCATTTTCAGATGGGGAATCTGAGGTTCAGAGATGAATCAGGTAAGATACCCATCATCGGGTGCCAGACCATCTGCAGGGGTGACTCAGCAGGCTGGGTTCCTTCCATCGCATCTCACTGCCTTTCAATCGCATAGTTATCCAGAGAGCTTGGGACTTGCCCATTTTCCCATACCCTGAAGTCTATTACTTCTGCCCCTGCTACCAAACAGGAGGACCTTAAATTACTGTGGACAAGAGATGAGAAAAGGTCATTAAATACTAGCCGAGATTTAAATAGACCAATGAATTTAACCTAATGATACTTTTTGAAATTCAAGAGTAAAGAAAACAAAAAAAGGTAGTATCCAGGTAAATGATTACAACTACATGAATCTGAGTGTGCCTTTCCATTTGTCCTCTATTACATGAAGGAATTGAGCAATACTGATGATTTTAAGGGGAAATGTTTCTGAACCACTGATTCTACATGCAGCCGTGCTAATACACACCCCTCCCCCCACACACCACACACACACACACACACACACACACACACACACACACACACACAGAGACATTTTAGACCTCAGAAAGTCAACTACAAAAATGACCTGCCTATGGGTGGGGGATTTAGCTCAGTGGTTCTGCTGCCTGCCTTGCAAGCGTAAGGTCCTGAGTTGGATCCTTGGTACCAAAAAAAATGACCTGCCTGAGAAAAATTACCTGAAAAAGAGTACCAGTCAACTGACTGAGGCAAATTAGAGTGGATAGATAGTGTTTAAGTATATGAGTGGCAAATATTATTAAAATATTATCAAATATTTATTTAGATAAATAATTATTGCTAATGTGGTTATAAAATGTAATGTAAATAAAATAATTGTTGAAAGAAAAGATACATATTATGAAGTAATATGTAGTAATAATAATTCAAGTCAAAAATCAATATTAAATGAACCTGATCTAGGCATGTTTGGAAGAGGGAGAAAATAAATACAGTACTGTACTAAATTTTATAACTTATACACAATCTCATATCAATTCTCACTTCCACTCTATAGGGTAAAAATCTGTGCCCCTTTCTTACAGTGGAGAAGTCAGGCTCAGACAGGTCTAATTAATTATGCCAGATGACCAGTGGCCCAGTGTGACTGAGTGATCTTTAAATAATTATAAATCTATTAACAATGAAAGATATACTCTCCATTTTGGGGGATTAAAAGAAAGAAAGAAAATGCCCAATTCCCCAGCAGCTGTTTATATTACTGTAACTCAGCCTTTTATTCACTAGAATATTCAACAAATACATGCTATCCCATTTAAGGAAGGTAGAGCCCCAGGAACTATGAGATGTGCCCAGACCAAAGAGGTAAGTTTCCTGCACAAACTCAAGAGAGGAGACAAGGATAACCATAATGCAAGTCAAATGTGGCAAATGTGCTATCAAAGACAAATGCAGGGTGCCATGAAACTTCAAAGAAGTCACTACAAGTTGGAGGTGATGACTAACCAGAGGGGTGGTCTGGATGGAAGAGAATGTTTATTCAGGGAAACCGGGAGTGTCTCGGTGTGCAGCAGGTGAAGGGAACGGGCCACAGGGAAATGTAGCCATGGGTAAGGAAGACAGGGTGACTGAGGGGCCCTGAGATGCTCATCTGAGGCTTTATAGCTTACTCGGAAGGTGGAGTTTATGACTGCTGCTGGGCTGTAGGAGAGTAACCTACCAACAATGCTAGGGTTGTGGGGACCGAATAAAGTGAGCAGCGAGGGGGAATGGAATCAGCTGAGTCAGTGGGGAGGCAAGGGAGAAACCAGTCCTGCATTCCAAGCCTGGAAGACCAAAGCCCTCACAGTGGCCCCCCGAGCCTGTCACCCCGGGGGTCCCCGTATCTCACCTCCTTTCCTTCTTTTCTCCCCTTTGCTCCAACCACAGTGGTTTCTTCAAACTTCAAACACTGGACAAACTCAGCCATGGGGCCTTTGCATGGGTTCTCTCAACCCAAAGGCTCCTCCCAGACATTTGTATGTCTGTGGTCTCACCTCCCTCAGGTCCTTGGCCCAGTGTTAGCTTCCTTCCGAGGCCCCCTAACCAGGCCTCCCCACACTCCCCCTTCCCTTTATCTTGCTCCAGTTTCCCCCATCATGAACATTGCTTTCTAACATACTGTATCATTTTACTTATTGGTTATGTTTTATTGTAGGACTGCCCTTATTAGTGCCAGTTCTGTGAAGAAGGGTTTGTTCCCTGCTGTATTCTACCCCTGTATTCGCACAGCTGGCACAAAGTAAGTGCTCATTAAATATTTGCTCAATGGTGATGATGTCGTGGACAAAACTGAGATGTCAGGGAAGAGAGTTGGCATGGGTGGGAGGAGAAAATAGGGGCTTTAGGGGCTATGGTTTATATCTGGGTGCCCCCCACCCCCGCCAAGCCTTGTGTACTCACTCATATGTGGGGCTTTGGAAGGGGATTGGATTATGAAGTCTTATAGCTGACTCGCTGTTAGGAGGTGGCGTCTGGTTAAAAGAGGCGGAAGACTGGGGCGTGGCCTGGAAGGGTTTATCTCCCTCCCAGCTCCTTCCTTGCTCTCTGCTTCCTGTCTGCCATGCCTTGAGTAACCCTCCTCCACCGTGTGCCCTCTGCCTTGGAGCCAGCCAAATAGGTACTGAAACCTCTACAAACTGGGAGCCAAAATAAACATCTGCTTCTTTACGTTGCCGTGTCAGATATTGTGTCTCATTAATGAGTGAATCGAGGGGGCTGGTCAGAAATGTTTGGTCGTAGGCGTGGGGACCTCAGGCAACTAGCAATGTGTGACCGGAAATGAGGAGCTGGCTTCAGCCTGGAAGACTGGGTTGGGGACACAGGGACACACAGAAGGAACTTAGATTTGGAATGCAGTGGTGTGGGCACTGTGAGTACAGCGTTGGAGGACAAGACAGGAAGTGGGAAGGTCAATGGAGGGGGCAGAATGCACCTGGGTAGGTGATCAAGTTGCAGACGCAGATGCAGCAGACAGAATGAGAAGGAGGCTTGGGTGCGACCGGCGGCCATAGGGGATCATTGGTGTCTTTAAAATCCTGCGGCATAGAGAACAGACCTGGCCTGTGCAATGCGGTGGCCACCGAGTGTCAAACCGTGGCTCACTTGAAGTGGAATGTACTCCAAGTGTAAAGACCACATTGGACTACGAAGACAGAAAAATTAGGGGGAAAAAGAAGGCAATATGACTTACTAATTCTTATACTGATCACACGTGAAAGTGATTTTTCACAGAAAATATATTAGGGAAAGTCAGGATATTTTAGGTTAAGTCAAATATGTTATTCAAATGCAGTTTCACTTTTTTTGTTTTTTTTTCTTTGTTAACGTTATTACCAGAAACTTAAAAATTGAACACATGACTCACATCGTATTTCTATTGGACAGAGCTGCGCTAGTCTGCGGGACTGAAAATTACCAGCGTGTATAAACGTATTCCTTTCCTCCTCCCTCCTTTCTCCCCTCCTTCCCTCCCTTCCTTTGTCCATTCCTCCTCCCCTTCTCTTTCTAGACACAAATATCTTTCATCAGTTACATTGTTTTCTGAGTGGACACCCAAGTAGTTAATCTTCTATTTCCAATAAAAATAGATGCTTTTCATAATATCAAATCATCAAATTGCTTTAGCATTAAATTGCCTAGAACTGTATTAAAGTCAGTGATATGTAGTCCATTAGCTGTACCAAGCTCTCAGCCTCCCAGAGAAAAAGAAACTGCATAAATAAGCTTTTTTCTACATTAAGCAGCAAATAAATGAAAGCCTTTGAAGAAACCACCTACGAGAAGTCCCGGAATTGTAATTACCCAGCCCTCCAATTTGGCAAGTAGAGGGTTTTTTTTTTTTTTTTTTTTTTAACAATATAATCATCTTCCAAATAATGGTCCTGCCCAGTAGGAGGGAGTGAGACCCGGGCTTGCATGGGTCCAAGACAAAGACATTTCTGATTTGGACACTTGAACTGCTGCTTACGAAGGAAATTCCCAATGTTCATCTCGGCAGGGGCCAGGAATTGTTCTTGGACTCAGCAAGGTCAGCTTTGTACATTTATGTATCTGCTTATAATGCCATGAATGTGCTTACTTTTTAGAAAAATCAAAGGACACTTAATACAGTTATTTCTCCTGCTCCCTGCCTTCTATTAAAAACATAAAATTCAGAATTAAAATATAATGCTGTGTAGCAGTGTGGACATCTTTCCCAGAAGAGACGAGAATTTTGAGGCAGCCAAGGACCCATGTGGTCATCATTACTGTAGATAAGGAAATGGACTCCAAGGTCCTGTGGCCGACAGTTGTTCCTCTCGTTCACGCCATCAGAGTCCACAAGAATCCTCCATGTGTCCTGCCACCCATTCCTCAAAATTTGCTGCTCCTTCTCTCTCCTCAGCCTCACTTTAGCTCGGGGGACCACTCTCCACCACAGATAGTGGTCTTTTTTATTGGTATTGTTCATGAAAGAAAAGTGGTTCTTTCCTTCCTTATTTA
Source organism: Heterocephalus glaber (assembly GCF_053883595.1). Lineage (NCBI taxonomy): Eukaryota > Metazoa > Chordata > Mammalia > Rodentia > Bathyergidae > Heterocephalus > Heterocephalus glaber. The sequence goes on from NW_028258320.1 coordinate 70,252,655, forward strand.
TTTAGGAACTTGGGGTTTAAGTGGATACCTCTGGTAACAGTTAGCATTTCCTAATCAAGGAGCTGTGAAACTAATCCCAGGATGAATCGATGCTCTTTGTGATTTCCAATGCTGTAATCTTGCTTGAAAGGCAAAGAAGGAATTATAGAAAGTCCTCATGGAATGATCTCTTTTCTGAACAGAAGAAAGCTATGTTGCATCCAGAATCTTAGCTCAGAGGTAAGATTCACCTCAAAGTTGACAAAGGCGTATTCACAATGAGTCAGAGCAGAAGTCAGGGTTTTCATTGGCTGCTAACAAGTCTGCTCACTTCAATATGACTGGGTTCCTCAGAGCAGACCCTAGGATGAGGATGTGTGCGCGTGTGATCAGTTCAGAAGTTCTCCAGGGACCCAGGAGCAGGATGAAGAAGGGCAAGAAGCCAGGTGCAGGTCTAACCTCTGGCCAAACTCAGCCATGGCCTGATCCTCCAGGGCCACTCTACGATATAATTATGCTCGCATCCGTCCATCCTCAAGGCAAGGGAGCTGGCCCTTCGCTGCTCTGCAGTGGTCAGTCATTGCGTAAGGACCAACCTGGGCAGGCCAACCTGTTCTGCCGGACAGAATGGGGGAGTGGGCACATGAAACAGGAAGAGGGTTTGGGGAGAAACCATCAGTGCCTTCTGTACTAGAATTTGGGCCTGGACAAAATCTTGACCTCCTCTACTATTCATCTGTCTCCTGGGGTCCTTACCCTAAGATCTGGGTTGGTGTAGGGAGAGAACATGGACATTTTCTATTTTAGGTTGCTGGATCTCCATCCTCCTTCCCTTTAATCATTGAAATTTAATGATTAAAGTATTTTAGCAATACTAAAATAATAGCAAATTCAGGAAATTTCTCCTTCTTAGCCTGAGTCTTTTGGCAGAGATGCTAATCAAGGCCCTGTGGCTGGGTATTCCTCTCCCTCTGGCCCACTGCCTGGTTCCGGGTAATGCCTTGTCCAGGGGTCAGATACACGGGCCAGGAACCACTCTGACAGTTCTTAAGTTGAAAGGTATTCAGAGCAGGTGGTGGGTGCTCAGAAATCCCTGGAAGGGCTAAGGGTGCAGGGTTTCTGGGAAAGATGCTCTTTGCCTGCTAGGGGTCCAACAAGAAGGTGAAAAGTGAGGGATCCCCACTGAAACCCCCACATCTGATAACACATGCAGTTGCTGCAGTTCAGGGTGTGGAAGCTTCTCGACACATGTAAAGCGGCTAGACGTTGAAACAACTGCCCTTGCCAGGAGCCACAGCTGATACAACAAGAAAATGGTCCCTCTCACTGCTGCCTCGAATACCTCATGCTAGAGCATTTGGTGGGTGGGACCCAGTTTGCTTGCAAAACCCTATTTGAGAAGGAGGCTGGGCATGTAGATTTGTTTTCCAGTTTGCAATGTGGGGAAGCCTCCTGGGGGCGGGGCACGGTCATCATGAGCTCCTGGGCCAGTGTCCCCCACCCTAGAGGAGTGCATAGCCCAACTCAGCCCATGGGAATCAGGGCAGGACTTTGCACTGGACAGCGTGAGGAGGAGGAGAGCAGCTCTCTCATTTCCTGCCGGATGTGGACAGGAGAACTAGGTTTGTTGCTGCAGAAAGCCATCTTGACTCCTAGTTTGGCTTGAGAATGAAGCTAGTAGAGTGGGGAATAGAACCAATTTGAGAGACCTACAGAGGCTTTATCTTGATGCCACCAGAAGGTCCTGAGTGGGGAGGTGATTTGTTTCGGGTCAGAGGACAGAGGGTGGGCAAAGGTAGGTCTGGAACTCCAGCTACCTGACTTCCAGTGCAGGCTTTTTCACATCACATGGCCTTGGCCTCTGCTTAGGACCTGCAATCCCTTCCCTCCTGACAGTAGCACTCCTACCTGCCTCTGCCTCAGGAAGGGTCTCACCATCCCTAACTATTGGCCTATAAAGCGGCTGATTGATTCGAACCCACTGAGCAAGCAGAGCTGCCTGCAGACAAGGCCTCAGCAGAAAAACACTCAGAACACATTCTTGTGGCAGACCTGGCAGAGCTTGGTGTGTATGAATAGCTCAGAACTGGAGCCTGGATAGTGAGGAGCTCTGAGCAGGCTTTGAAAACACCCTAGGGGACAGTGAAATGTGGCCATACCGGTTCAGGCTATTTTAAGCTTCGGAAACCAAAGGAGGTGAGGTGGGGTGAACCAGTGGGTTCCTAGGGCAGATGAGTTCCAGGCCTGCTTTCTCGTTGCCTCCAAGGTCACCTTGGGCCCTTCCCCTGTCACTGTGACTTTGCTCCCCCTTTCCCTCTTCTCTTGGGCAGGATGGGAAGGAGAGGCCCTCTGACCTCAGGGAAGTGAGCTAAGAAGGAGCTGGTGTGGAAGGGAAACCTGGTCCAGAGGACCAGTTCAGACAGAAAAGTGAGCAAAAACATTGACAGAGCCTGTGTATTCTCCTTAAATGTATTGGCTGTATTTATTTTATGTAACTTCTCACCAACCTTTTGAGGTAGGTACCATCATTGTTTCCATTTGCGACAGGAAGAAACAGAGGCTCAGAGAAAGTGAATCCTGCACCCGAAGTCACCCAGTGAACTGGGACTTGAAAACAGGTGGATCTGAACTCCCATCACTATGCTGTGTGCCCTCAAATTCAACCGTTCCAGAATGGCCCCTCACCACGTAGTGCTGCTTTCTGTTCCTCCCAACAGCTCTGGAAGTTCCATCTTATAAACACTCTTTTTTTCAGTTTAGGAGACTGAGGCTTAGTGGAGTTTTAAAAATCTGGCCGAGAACGTACAAGGGCCTACAGGAGCAGTGCTAGGAGTGTCCAGTTCCTGTCTTTCCATGGCTCGAGTACTGACTTTTTTATTGTGCACAGACTTTTAAGGCTCTGACTCTCTGTCAGGACACTGCTTCAATCCTCTCCTAATTTTGTATTGAGGAAAAAAGTTCTAAAAGCTTAGGTGACTGACCCAAGGTTACACAGCTAATGGATACATGGAATCGAACCCAGACTCCAGGCACTTTGGCAGAGTGTTAGCCAAGTTTTATTGCCTATGAGATGTTTTGTCTTCCTTTTTAGCTGATCTACAGAGACATTATAGCAGAAGGTAATAGATACTACAATGGTTACTCCTATAAGGAGATTCTTTTCAAGACATGAACCTTTCTGTCATTCAGTGTTGATCCCATAATCCTTTGTTACTGAAATACACTGTGATACATTGGTTGCATCAATTCTGTCACCTATAATCCTTAGTGACAGAAATCCTAAGTGCAGCTCTATTCAGATGCCTTAATATTTCACTAGGCACTTCTTTGTATTCCCTGACAGACCTTGTCTGAGGGCTTGGGGATGTAGTGGTAAGCAGTGAGAGAGATAAATAAGCCTAGAATGTGGAATTTAGAGTCAAGGGGGAAAAATGTCTAGGATCTAGAAAAGGTGTAGAACAGTGGTGGCGAACCTATGGCATGCATGCTGCATGGGCTGTTTATTATCATTGAAAGCTCTGAAAGGTTCACCATTACTGATCTAGAGACCAGTGGGCATTTGATGTGATTTGCTTTTTTTTTTTTTTCTTCAGTTCTTTAGATGAGACAGTTTTAAATACAACTAAAAGTATGATAGAGAGCTTTGTATTAATTATTTTATTTACCTTCATCCTTTTATTAAATCAACCAAACAAACATTTACCTGGCTTCTCCTCTGTGCTGGGCACTCTAGAGGCCAGATACTTAGGGTACAGAAATGAACCAAGCTGGATTTCTGTTCTCCTAGAGCCTACAGTCTAGTGGGGAAGATGATTACATGGATGGTCAGCTCCAAAACAGAAAACAAGGTGTCAGAAAAAACACTTTTTCTTGAGTATTGGATAGTTAGCTAGAAATACTGTGTGCTTTATCAAACCTTTGAAAGACTTACTTTGGACTCATTGCTGAAGGCGTAGTCCTCATGTCTCATTTTGAGGAAAGCCAAATTTCTAACATATTTAAGAGCCAGTCAACTGGACCGAGGCCTGGATCATGAGCATTTTGGAAGTTGCATTGGTTCTGTACCTTGGTGCATCCAATTATTTGTTCTTTTCTATTTCCCCATAGATCATAAAAAGGAGCAAGATTATGGAACTCCTTATATCTTTGTGTCCTAAAAAAATTCAACTTGAGCTGCCAAGAAACAATAGCGTGCGTATTCATCTTTGCTGTGGCCTATGAGGCCTGCTGTTGGAGAAGTTAGTGTGGAAATAATCGATTTTTCATTTACCACTCTGGTATTTTCATTGCCAGAGTATTCTCTGAGCATGGTTCAGCCTTCTGCCTTGCTCCACAAGGAGTGGCCAGCCTGAAAAATAGAAAGTAATTGATGAGAAGCCACAAAAAGCCATACTGGAACTAGCTGACTGTAGTGGGTCAGAACAGTTCACTATTGGCAAGATCCGAGTTTTCCATAGGCATGAAGAAAAAGCTGAAGCCCTCTTTGGGGAAGACATTATTAGGCAGAGTGTCAGCAGTCTTGGCTTTGAATGAAAGGCCTCAGGGGGACATCCAAACAGTGCCCTCATTCTGTGTTATCAGGCCAAAGGGTGATCTTAGGCAAAGTAGACATTTGACAGAGAGAGGCCAGCTTGGAAGGGGAGCCAAACCAGCTTACTAAACAGCAGGACAGTCTCAATGGAGCCTTGGCAACTCCAATGCCCTGTGTTCATTCTTTGGATTCTCCCAAGGCCCTCATGAGCCTTCCTCATCCTGGGCATGCTCTGGGAAGGAATGTGGCGATCAATGAGTCCGGCACAGCACATTTGAATCAGTGAGGGAGAAGAAAAGGGGCAGATGGATGGGGAGGAACTGGGCACATGCCACTGACCAAAACCAGGAGTTGGAACAGTCTTTATCTGTCACATGCCCTTCGGCAGGGAGAGCAGGAGGACATCTAACGGTATGTTCTCTGGGGCTGTGCCCAGGCTAATTTTACATGACAATGGTTGCTCTATGCTCTTTCAGGGAGCTTTGGAATGTCTTTGCAGGCCCCGTGTAGCCTTGTGGCCAGAGTTGGAAAAGGGTCCCTCTTGGACTTCCTGCTTGGCGCAGCAGTGGGTGAGGGACTCAGACTGTGAGTTACCCAGGAGGCCAGACAAGCATTTCCCCTGGCCACCCCCACCATTCTTATGAAGGGAGTCTTTACTGGCCAGGCCAGGGCTGTCCAGGGCACAGCAGGTGGTCACCCCTGACCACCGGGCTCCTTTATGCTGGCTAGAATGAAGGTTGAATTTTTCTCCCTCCACATGGGCACTGAGGGATTTTGCAAGACAACATGTCAGAAGGTTTGACTTCCTGTTGGGCTCACTTTTCACAGGCTGTCCATGTGAAAATGTATGATACAGCCAGAGGGAAAGACACTTGGCTCCAATGCCAGGCTAGGCCACACTAGCAAGAGTAGACACTTAGCAGTCAGTAAGGCTTTGAGGTGGTTTTGAAGTGAACTAATCTCTTAAAAACAGATAATGAGAATCAAATAGCTTTTTGTAAAAGAAACTACTAATAAAGGAATCATGTCATAACCAAAGGAAAATGTAAGTGCTCTGTTCTTTTGAGAGCAATAAAGGTAGTGAACAGGGAAATGCCATAAAGCATGACTCATAGTGTGCCCTGTCCAGGCATCTCATTTCTATTTATTCATAAAGGGAAGGTTCTTATTTTCAAGTCACCTTCATAAAAAGGTATAACTTAGTAAGGGAAATGAGTTATAATTTTTATATATATATATGTTTCTTTCAATCAAAGTACCTCTTAAGTAGAGTATCTCAGTGCAACTTAATCTGTCCAACATGTGGCCCAGACAGGGTCCACATTCACACCTGGGCATAAGAGTCTGGGTGGACTCTCTCCATAAAGAAGTCCATTCTTATTAACCTCATTGGGATACTCTGCTTAGTAATCTCACAGGCTTCCTTGGCTTAAGTGCACAATTCTTGAAGGCAGAGAGTACCAAGAGAAATCTTCCTAATTTTTTTGGTGGCAAGTGACAGAAATGAAATTTCAATTATTACTTTTAAGAACCAAAAATGGATGGAAAGGGGCCAGAAATTGTTTAGGTGTTGTAGCTTGGAAGATGCAACTCCCCAAAATAAAACAAAATTGTTTCCAGAAGAATGAGGAAGAGGAGCAAGTTGAGCAGAAATAACAGATGTCCACCACAACCTCTGCCTTGGTACCCAGAGAGCAGTAGCAGCATCTCTTTACTTTTCCTCTGAGCCTTGTTTACCTGCTTACCTGCTGTCACCAGGCCACCTCCCATTTAGGAGCTCTTTTTTGATCTCAACTCATCTTCTTGCCTTGGGCACAGGGCATACATCCCAGTGAAAATCCTGGTCTGTCTAATGCACATTCTAGGAAGATCAAGGTCCACCAAATAGCATTGCATTGGCAATAGCCCAAGAGTATATAATGAAAAGATCCTGCAGTGCTAGAGTCTGGCATCAGAGCTGAAGTTGGTGTAGAAAGAAAATTTAATTAAAAGTTCTTCCCTTTCCATCTCGGCAAATCACCTATGCTCAAGATTACAAGGAGTGGACTTTTGACTATATTCCACTTGTACTGCTTCATATCACTCAGTATTGACTGCTTGGTATGTTGACTCAGGTAAGAAACAGAAGAGGAGACACTCAATTGTCTGAACAGGGACCTACTCAAGTGAGCTCAGATAAGGACACTTTCATGGAGATTCATGAACAGGGCCACATGAGCTCAGAAAATGGAGATAGGAGATGATTCTTGACTCATGCCAGGCGTATCAATAGTAGCATTTGCCCTCTTCATACAACTTGCTAGAAACTTGGGTGTCTCCATGGTTTTTAGCTCTATACTTCTCTTAAGCTATAAGAAAAGCAGTCATCTTATTCACACCTGTATCTCCCAAAGGACCCAGCACAAAGGAAGTCTTCCTCATATTTTATTCACTGAGTTCACTGGTCTTCACCTTAAGCTCCTTTACATAAAAGATCGGCTAACCCTCTGCTTGTATCAGGTGTGCTTTCACTTGACTCCTCTGATCCCTCTGTCTTTTCCCCAGTATTCTGAGTTGCACCTGACCATCACAGTCTCTTTAGGCTCTTATATATTGTAAGATTTAGGGTTAGCTTCTACCTCTAACTGACTAATGCTGTTCTACTTTATTGGTTCAAATTCTTGAGTAGAGTATGTTATGGCTTGTGTCTAGACGTCCCCCCAAAGCCTCATGTGGACATAGGTGGGGCTTCTTCAGAGGTGGCTGGATCTAGAGTGTGTCATTGATTCAAGGTGAGATGCTAGGATTAAGTGTGTGGTTTTTATCATCAGCATTTCTATCAGAGCTCAGAAGACCAGAATGCTGACAGAAATCCTGCCAGTAAAGACCAAGCTCCTAAGGGCAGATAGCCCGGCTACAATATAAGGGACAGAAAGAGGCTTGTTGCTAGTTACTTGTAGTTTGTCACTTGTTGCTTGCTTTTGCTGTCTTCTGCCGCCATAAACTGTTTCTTCTCTGTGACACCCCTCTGCCATGCCACTGTACCCTGGAGCCAGCTGATTATGAACTGAAACCTCTACAAACCATGAACTAAATAAATCTTTTCTCCTTTAACTTTGAATGTCAGGTATTTTGTCTCAGCAATGAGAAAAGTAATTAAGACAGAGTAATAGAGGAAGACAGAGAGAAAGAACCAGGCCATCTATTTGCATGAAATCATAGATCATGAGCCAACCAGTAGATGGGCTGCCCTTGAGTCTGATGCCCATTCTGGTTATCAGCTGAAGTGGGGGGCAAAGGCCACTATCAACTTGTTCAAAACTTGGGTTCTTGGGCAGCAGGGTCTGTGGGCTTTGTTATATTTTACCATGACCTACTAAATTCCCTTAGGGAATTACTTGTAGTATTTTTTTCAATTTTTATTAGTATGTGTTTGAGAGACATAATGATTACATTCCTTGTGGGGATTTGGTGCATGTACATAACACATCTTAATTCTTTTTTCATCCCCCCCCCGCCTTCCCTCTGTCTTTCGGCCCCCCCTCCCATTTGCAAAAGACCTATCTCCCTATTTCTTATTACTTTTATTTTGCTCTTTATTTATATTTTGGGTTTCTCACATAAGAGAAACCATGCCATATTGAATCTGACACACATTCAATATAGCGTGGTTATTATTATGGTCTCAAAGTTTATGCATTTTCCTAAACAATGCCTTAAATTTATTCTTCTTTATAGCAAAGAGCACTCTATTATGTATAAATACCAAATTTTCTTTATCCATTCATCTGTTGATGAACACATAAGCCATTTCCAAGGTTTAGCTACCATGAATTGTGCTGCTATAAACATAATTATGCATGTATTACTGTGAGATATGTCTAACTCTTTGGGAAAGATACCTAGAAGAGAAATAGCAGGGTAGAATGGAATTTGTAGTATTTTTGACACCTAAAATGGAAATGTATTTTCGTTTCCAAATATTTGCACTTTATTCTACCAGATACTTAAAGACTCTATTAGTCTAGGGCTACTTTAAATCAACTTAATAGCTTAAGATTACTTTGACCATCCATGTAATATGAATTGGGGATCTTGCGGGGGAGTGAATGGTGGTTCTACCAAATATGCTCACTTCCTAATCTCCTGGTAGTTTATTTGGAAAAAGAGTTTCTGCCCATATAATTAAATTGAAGTCATCTTGGATAATCCAGGTGGATCCTAAATAAAAAACAAGTTGCTTATGGGGGACACACAGATGAGAAACATAAAGAAGAGGTAGCAGAAGTTGAAGTGATGCAGCACAAACCAAATGCCAACCAAGAGCCACCCAAATCTGGAAAAGGCAAGGAGCAGAATCTCCCCAGACCTCTGGAGGGAGCACAGCCTAGATAGTACCTTGATTTTAGGCTTCTGGCCTCCAGAACTGTCAGAGAACAGATGTCCATTGTTTTGAGCCACCCAGTTTGGAGTAATTTATATAGGTTCCAAATCCACATAAGGGCTACTCAGTTATACCTCTGCTAGGACTTTGTACCTTTCCTGCCCAGCTCAGCCAAGACAACATCCCTTGCTTTCCCCTGGGATGGAGAATTTCAAAACCTGTGAAGAACGTTTGACTTTAACTTAGCCTGTCACCGTTTCATGGATACTGGCAGAAGATTTAAGATTCCCACGTCAGAAGCAAAGGAAAGGTTGTTACTCATACAATAGCAGTAGGCAGAGTATTTGAATTTGTGTCAGTTCCCATTCTCGATTCCCAAGAGTGACATGGAAACAATCATATAATACCTGCACGTATAATTGGCTTCATCATAGGAAAGAAATATACAGTTGAGTGACCTGAACATTTTATATTGACCAATGAACATGTCTTCCTTTGGTACCACAAGGAGACGGTAACTTTGTTAAAGTGGATAATAAGCTTGGGTGCCCTTTGCTCTGAAGGAAGGCACTACCTCTATTTTCTGAGGCTGTAAGCAAAACTCTTCTTTGCTTTGGAGGGAGAAACCTTTTTTTTAAGAGATGCACTGCTTATTGAATCTTTGTATGAAAATATAGTAATTTAATAATACAATACATGTTAAATATAATACAATGACATATATACCATGAAATACCCAGAAAATATAGTTTTCCTATGTTAACTTCCATGATTTAATGTTACTGGCTTGTGTTTTTGTTTTAGATTAAAACATAAAGCATAATACAAAGGATGTATATTTTTAAAAATTAATAGGATCCCTGCCTTGCAACCACAAGGACCCAAGTTCGATCCCTGGTACCAAAAAAGAAAAAAAAGTAGGATCTCAAGTTCATAGTTTTTTTTTTGGTTGTTTGTTTGTTTGTTTTTTTGCCTCTTCTCAAGCTTTCAAAAATCAGACCAAAGATGCAGTGTGTATTTACTACTTAATCCTTGTCTAGCTTCCCTGTGTCAAATAACCCGTATCTCAAATATCTCCCCTTTGCTTTGTTGAACAATGTTTATGACATGAAAATTCATTTTTGTATCAGCTTCTACATCAAATAAACTAGTCAAATAAAGCTAGTTTTAAAAAACAAAATCATACAGTTTATTCTAAAATGTGTTTGAGGGCTTTTAGGAGATATATATATATATAATATATATATATATATATTTGAAATTAATTATGTGCAACATAATGTACTACAATTATATAACTATAATGTCAGAAGGAGATCTTTGGTACCGGATATCTAACTCAGGACCTTGCGCTTGCAAGGCAGGTGGCAGAACCACAGAAGGAGATCTTTGAACAGAATCATATTAAAGAGGCTATATCCAGTGAATGGGTAGGAACATGTAGCCCTGTGGAAAGCGAGAATTTAGTGAAAAGTCACCTGTTGGTTGACCAGCTTCTTCATAGCTGATTTCATCTCCTCATTTTAAAAAATTAATTTTATCGATACATTTAAGGTATACAATATAATGACATTCATCATTGGAAATTTGCTCTTTTACATAATCCATCTTGGTTCTTATATTTTCCCCATTCCCCTGGCATCCCTTCAACTCCTCCACCCCTCCCTATGTACAAAGACTTTGTTTCCATTTTTTCTTTTTCTCATATTAATTCTATTCTCTTCTTTCTTTTCTCCTACCCTGCCCACTTCCCCTTCCCCTTTGCACCTTTTCTTCCTATTTCACATTACCTATTATACCTTTTAGTTCTTACTTACACTTTCCGTTTCTCATAGTATTTGGTATTTACACGTGTGTCCTATTTATTTCACTTAAGAGTATCGCCTCAATGTGCATCCATTTAGTGGCAAATGTCTCTAGTTTCTCATTCTTTATGGGTGAGTAATGCTCCATTTTATAAAAAAACCCACATTTTCTTTATCCAGTCTCCAGTTGATGGGCATTTGGGCTATCTTCAAGTTTTAGCTATCACAAACTGTGCTGCTATGAACATGGGCGCACATATATCACTGTGGTATGATTCTTTTAATTCTTTGGGGAAGATAGCCAGCAGGGGAATAGCTGGGTCAAATGGGACTTCCAGTCCTAGTTCTTTGAGGTATCTCCATATTGATTTCCGCAGTGGTGCACCAGTCTACATTCCCACCATCAGCGGAGCAGGGCTCCTTTTTCCCCACAGGCCCGCCAGAATTTGTTATTGGTTGATTTCATGATAGCAGCCATTCTCTCTGGGGTGAGGTGGAATCTCAGCATTGTTTTCATTTGCATCTCTCAAATGACCAGTGATGTTGAACATTTTTTCATGTGTTTATTTGCTATTCCTACTTCTTTGTCTGAGAAATGTCTGTTCATTTCAGATGCCCATTTTTGAATTGGGCCTTCAAATTTGGGAGGTCTGATTTTTTTAAGTTCTTTATAGGTTCGAGATAGTACCCTTGTCTGAGGAACAGCAGGTGAAAATTTTTTCCCACATTATGGATTGTCTCTTCACACTGTTGGTGGTTTCTCTTGCTGTGCAGAAGCCTTTTAATAAGAAGAGATTCCCCCTCAAAAAAAGAAAAAAAAAAAAAGAAGAGATCCCAGTTGTTGATTTTTTGTGTTAGTTCGTGGGCAACTGAGGTTTTGTTCATAAAATCTTTTCCTATACCAATGTCTTCAAGTGTTCTACCTAACCTCTGTTCCAGCCGGTTCAGTGTTTCTGTTTTAATATTTAGATCCTTAATCCATTTTGATTTTAGTTTAGTGCATGGTGAGAAATATAGGTCTGGTTTTAATCTTTGGCAAGTTGAAACCCAATGTCACTACTTATTAAAGAGGCTATCTTTCCTCCATTGAGGGTGTTTGGCTCCTTTGTCAAAGATGAGGTGGCTGAGTGTGTCTGGAGTTGTTTCTGCATCTTCTAATCTGTTCCACTGGTCCTCAGGTCTGTTCCTTTGCCAGTACCATGCTGTTTTTATCACTGTACCTTTGTAGTATAGTTTCAAGTTGGGGATTGCGATACCCTCTGCCTTGTCTTTATTGCCTAGTATTGCTTTTGCTATTCTGGGTCTCTTCTTCTTCCAAATGAATTTTTGGATTGTTTTCTCCAGGTCTGTGAAATATATTGTTGGGATTTCAATTGGGATTACATTGAATCTATATAGCAGTTTTGGAAGTATGGCCATTTTCACTATATTGGTTCTTCCTACCCAGGAGCAGGGGCTGTCTGTCCATTTTTTGATATCCTCTTCAATCTCTTTTCTCAGAGTGCTATAGTTTTCAGAGTAGAGGTCTTTGATTTCTTTAGTTAGGTTAATTCCTAGGTATTTCAGTTTTTTGGAGCTATTGTGAAAGGAATTGTTTTCCCTATTTCTCTCTCAGTGAGTCTGTTGTTCATGTAGAGGAAAGCTATTGATTTTTGCATGTTGACCTTGTATCCTGCTACTTTACTGAATTTTGTTAAGACTGGAAGACTTTTGGTGGAGTTCTTAGGGTCTTCTATATAGAATATCATGACATCTGCAAATAATGACACTTTAACTTCCTATCTTTATTCCTTTTATTTCTTTCTCTTGTCTAATTTCTGTGGCTAACGTTTCCAAGACTATACTGAACAGGAGTGGTAATAGTGGACATCCTTGTCTTTTTCCTGATTTTAGTGTGACGGATTTCAGTTTTTGACCATTTAGTATGATATTGGCTGTTGGTTTTTCATAGATAGCTTTTATCAGATTGAGGTAGAGACCATCTATTCCAGTTTTTTGGAGAGTTTTTATCATAAAGGCATGTTGGATTTTGTCAAATGCTTTTTCTGCATCTATTGCAATGATCATATGGTTTTTGTCTTTGGCTCTATTGATATAGTGTATTACATTGATTGATTTGAGTATGTTGAACCATCCCTGAATCCCTGAGATGAATCCCACTTAGTCAGGGTGTATGACCTTCTTGATGATCTTCTGCATTCTATTTGCCAGTATCTTATTAAGCATCTACGTTCATTAGGGAGATTGCCAGTATCTTATTAAGCATCTATGTTCATTAGGGAGATTGGCCTATAGTTCTCTTTTTTGGTTGGGTTTTTCTCTGCTTTGGGGATCAAGGTGATGCTTGCTTCCAGGAATGAATTCGGGAGTATTGCTTCCCTTTCAATTTCATTGAAGAGTTTAAACAGTAGTGGCAGTAGTTCCTCTCTAAATGTCTTGTAGAATTTAGCAGTGAAGCCATTAGGACCCAGGCTTTTCTTAGTTGCTAAGTTTTTAATTACATTTTCATTGATATTGTGGTTGTTTAGAATTTTTAGGTCGTCTTTGTTCAACTTTGGTAATTCACATGTATCTAGGAATCTGTCCATTTCTTCTGTGTTTTCCATCTTATTGGCGTATAAGTTCTCAAAGTAGGTATTGATGATCCTCTGCACTTCTGTTGGGTCTGATGTAATTTCACCCTTTTCATTCCTAATTGCATGGATTTGGGTCTTTTCTTTCCTTTTTTTGATGAAGTTGGCTAAGGGTTTGTCAATTTTATTTACTCTTTCAAAGAACCAATGCTTGCCTTCATTAATGTTTTGTATTTTTCTCTTAGTCTCCATTGCATTGACTTCTGCCCTAATCTTTATAATTTCTTCCTTTATGAGATTTGGGTTTGTCCTGCTCTTCATTTTCTAGAAGCTTGAGGTTCAGCATCAGGTTGTTTAATTGGTTTTGCTCTGTTTTCCTAATATGAACATTCACTGCTATGAATTTCCCTCTTAAGACTGCTTTCATTGTGTCCCATAGATTCTGATAAGTTGTATTATCATTGTCATTTAATTATAGGAACTGTCTGATTTCTTTAATTTCCTCTGTGATCCATTGGTTATTCAGAAGTGTGTTGTATAATTTCCATGTGTTTATGAAATTCTTGTGGTTTCTTTTGCTATTGATCTCTAATTTCATCACACTATGGTCTGGTTATATACACGGGATAACTTCAATTCCTTTGCACTTACTTAAACATGTTCTATGAACAAGTACATGATCTATTTTGGAGAACGACCCATGTGCAGCTGAAAAGAATGTGTATTCTGATTTTGTGGGGGTGGAACACTCTGTAAACATCTGTTAAGTTCATTTGTTTAAGAGTTTGATTGAGTTCTAGTATTTCTTGCTTATTTTTTGTCTAGTTGATCTTTCTATTTGTGATAATGGGATATTGAGGTCCCCCACTACTATTGTATTAGTGCTTATATGTTTTTCCATGTCCATTAGTACTTGTTTTATATAGTTGGGTGCACTAGTGTTTGGTGCATATATATTAATGATTGTCGTCTCTTCCTCTTGGATTGTTCCCTTTACAAGGATGTAGTGTCCTTGTCTCTCTTAATCAGTGTTGGTTTGAAATCCACTTGATCTGCAAAGAGGATAGCTACTCCTGCTTTTGGGGGGATTCTTTTTGCATGGAGTATTGTTTTCCACCCTTTAACTTTCAGTCTATGAGTTTCTTTTCGAATGAAGTGTGTTTCTTGTATGCAGCATATTGTTGGATCTTGCTTCTTGACCCATTCTGCTAGTCTATTTCTTTTAATTGGTGAATTGAGAGCATTAACATTGATGGTTATAACTGATATGTATTGACTTATTCTTGTCATGACTTTTTCTTTTTGTTGGATTTTCCCCCTTTGCATTTAATTTCTTGTCATGCCTGATAGATTTATTCTGCTTGGCTTCCTGGGGTTGTGATCCTTGTCGTCTTTTCCTAGGATTTTGTCTAAAAGTTTTTGGAGTGCTGGTTTGGTATTCATGAAGTTCCTAAGGTGCTCTTTGTCATGAAAGCATCTTATTTCTCCCTCAATTTTGGAAGATAGTTTTGTGGGGTATATCAATCTGGGTTGGAGGTTGTTTTCCTTTAGGGCTTGAAATCCATCACTCTAAGCTCTTCTTGCCTTGTGGGTTTGTTTTGAGAAGTCTGCTGTGATTCTGCTGGGCTTTCCTTTGTATGTGATTTGTTTCTTTTCTCTAACTGCTTGTAGGATTTTGTTCTTCTTTTGGGTTTCTGGATTTTTTTTTTTTTTTTTTTTTTTGGTTACCAAGGATCAGACTTGGAACCTTGCTCTTTCAAGGCAGGTGCCAGAACCACTGGGCTAAATCCCCGGCCTGAGTTTCTGGAATCTTAACTATTATATGCCTATGTGTAGATTTTTTTTGATCATGGCTAGTTGGAGTCCTATATGCCTCACTTATCTGTATGTCAAGTTCTTTTCCCCTATTTGGGAAGTTTCCTGGCATTAGTTCTATGAACAGGTTTTTTTTTTTTTTATGTCATCTGTACTCTCTCTTGTTTCTTCATTGACTCCAATATGTCTGATGTTATTCTTCTTTGCATTGTCTAGCAGCTGCTGGATTGATTTCTTGTGGTCTCTTACTATTTTTAAGAAATTTTTCTTTTCCTGGTCACTATATCTAAAATTCTGTCCTTGTATTGGCTCATTCTGCTATGTAAACTTTCAATGGAGTTTTTAATCTCCTGGAAATATGTTTGCATCTGTTTTACAGATTCCATTTGCTTCCTAGGTTGGGATTCCATCATGTACCTCAGCTCCTCTATTTTTTTTATCTGTGTCCACTTTAGATTTATTAATCATATCTTGTACAATGGACACAACCTCTGCTGTTATCTAGGAAATTACTTCTGATTTTATTTTTTCCAGGTCCTCTTTTGTTGCCAGTTCAGGGAGTCCAGGTGATTGAGTATCAGATTGTTCCTTCTTGTTGCTCTTTGGGTTGCCTTAGGTGATCTGGAAGTCTGGTTTTGAGACTTATTTACATGTCTTCTCATTTCAACAGATGCATCCTGCTCTCCCTTTGTTGAGGTGACTTTTTGCTCACCCAATGATCTTGAATTCTCAGCAAGCCACCGAGCAGCCTTTACTCTGCTGCTCACCACTACACCGATTCCCGGGTTCAGAGTGGTGGCCTTCTGGATCCCTGAGCTGACCTGTTGTCTGGGCAGGCTTCAGGGTGGAGCCTGAGCACACTTGAGAATGCCTCTCACTGGAGCCCCTATGTCTGGGAGGACCTTTGGCTGGGAGCTGTGCACCCCAGTTTCTATTGTCTCTGCATGCTTTGGCTAGGGTCTCCATGCACTTATGAATGGTATCAGGGCAAGCCTCTGGGTATTGCTTGTGCGCCTGTGTAGCTGTTTTCCAGGTGGGTCCTTGACTGTGGCTGATAGTATGGAGGGGGTCTGGCTGAAGCTTGGGTACCTGTGAAGCTCTTTTCTGGGCAGGACTTTGGCTTGGGAGGGTGTGCAGGAGCTTCTGGGGTTGGGGAGGAGCCCTGGCTGGAATCCACCTGCAGGGGTGCCAGTCTGGGTCTCCCAGCTGCTCCCTGGGATCTGCGTGTACTTACTGATGGAATGGTGGGCCTCTGGCTGAACTGGAGGGAGAAACTGTTTCTTCTAAGGCTGCTCATTATACAAACATTCTTGTAAAAAAAAAATAGTCCAGAGTGGAGGGAGTGAGTGCTTCCCTTCTAAGATGCACAGAAACATTAAAGATCCATGGAGAGGTGTGTCCCAGTGCAAGTGGGGTTAAAGGTGGGGAGAGGGTCAGATTTTCTTCTACTTCACTCTTGCTCCAAAGGTGTATTAGTTATTGATTGCTGCCTATCCCCAATTTCCCCTATACGAGAAACAGATGAGAATAGCTCATGTATAACTGCCTGATGATACCAAAAGCAGTGTCATAGGTATTGGATAATTCCTCACATAAAATGACAAAGAGAAATGTGTTGACTTCAAAGGGGGTGACAGTCTGTGTTCATAAACTACCAAAAGATTTAGTACAGATTATTGCATCCCATTGCCCTGCAAGGCTGTTTGAGCAGCCTTTCAAAGGACTTCTAAAAGCAGACTCTCAAACTATTTTCAGTAGCCATAGCATTGTTAAAGAACAAAACAACACAGTTTCCCAGGATGTCTATTTTGAAGAAGACCTACTTCTTCTGTATCTAGGGTTCAGAATGATCACTCAACAGCAAATACACTGGCTTATAATTCTTTCTTTTATTTACTGAAAGCCTACCAGCACTAAATTGTGAGGGAGAATGCATGAAGAAATGCAGACAAGGAGCACAATAAGAGAATGAAAACTGTACCTAGGGCTTTTCTCTACTGCATGGGACATTCCTACCTACAGGGGCTCAGTTGTGAATGTCTAATTCAAGGCTTAAATTGAAGTAGAAAGATGAAGAATTTGGAAAAATCTACCCCAGCCCCTGTGATCTGTTTCCATTGGCTGCTTACATATGTGAGGTGCTCCTTGGTCCTATCTAACATGGTAGCCCATTTGGGATTTGAAATCCTAAAACCAACAGGACTGAATTGAGTCATATGTCAGTTCAACAGAAATGTTTGCTTATTACTAATTCTACTGATTCCATTGGTATAAGACTGAACTATAGAGGCAGAAGCCAATAAAATGAAGGTATAAATTGATTAAGCTAGGGTGAGGGCTGCAAAGTAAAAAAAATTCCAACTATCTTTCAAGCAAAGCATTTCTGAATTTAGTTCCTAATCCAGAACATACACAACCACTGAGATGTGAACTTTCTTTTTCCTCTTCCTCTTTTTTTTGGCCTTTTTATTTTTGAGAGTAAAGCACATGTTCCCCTCTGCGTCAGCAAACAAGACAAATACTGAGTTTGAGGCAACCAAAGGACATGAACTTGAACTAAGTTTGAAAATATAGACTATCCTAGATTGCATCTCTAGATTATGAGACATTTTGATATAGAGCTGAACGTAAGTCTTTTCTCCTCCAAAGAACCAGTTACCCTTTCTTCTGGAAGCAGAAAGAGTCTACATTTCCCAGAATGAAATAAAATTAAGTCTCTCAATGAGCAAAAATCGCAGTTTTCTCAAGACTTATTTTAGTGGGGTTTTTTTTGGTTTTGGGTTTTTAAAAATCTTGGGTCAGGGAGCATACTTGAGTTGGAAAGTGAATTTGTGTTATGGCTTAGATCTAAAATGTTTCCCCAATATCTCTTGTGTTTGGAAGATGAATGGATCATAGGGCACTACACTCATCAGTGGATCCATCCATTGGTGAGTTGTAGCTCAATGTGCAGTGAGAAAGTGGGACACAGGTGGAGATGAGTCACTGAGGCAGTCACCTGGAAGGGTGTATTTTGTTCTTGGCTCCTCTGAGTGTCCCCTCCCCACCAGCTTCCTGGCTGCCAGGAGGTAGATGAGCATGCTCTTCCATCATGATGCTTCTGCCTTGGAGCCAGCTGAAACTGGATTAAAAACCTCTGAAACCATGAGCCAAACCAAGCCTCTCCTTAAGTTGTGGGTGTCAGGTATTTTGTTCTGGTGATGGGAAAGTGACTAACAGTTGATAAGGGAGAAGGTGCCTCCATGGAATCCTCCAGGGATGGAACTTGAAGGCTTTACTTGGAGTTATTTAGAAATATACAATGACCTGTGGTGGCTGTGAGTTAACTTATGATCTAGTGGCACTGAATGATCACATTTAAAAGAGAGAAGTAGGTGATATAGAAAAGAGTCAGACTATGTGTGCAGATCTTATAACAAGACACTTACTGTGTTATAGGGGGGAGTCTGGAATCCTCAGGACGAGGCCCACAGCGATCACATAGCCCAGTGGACAGTGGACTTTCGACCCCAGTTTGAAAGTCATTTTGGTCCAGCTTCTAGCACAGCTAAACTGGGACCAAAACAAAGCTATACGTTATAGCTCTGGAAGATCCTTGGGTTCCCTGACAAGAGTGGGTCCTTTTGGGAAACCAGAACCCTCAACCAGGCAGTGTCCAGAGTTGCAGGGACAGAAAGCTCAAAATTCCCCAGTGGGTCATCAGGAGTGTGGTAAGTGAAGCTAGTTCTGCTTCTAATCCTTCATTTTGAAATTTATTTACCCTTTCTACTGGAGGCACAGTGCCACCAAGGAGTCTTTAGAGATTAATAGACAAAATGCATCCTGAAGCTCAAGTCCCACTCTTCCAGAGAGTTTCCTTTGAGCTGGAGCCTTAGCCACAGTGTTCAAAGGCTGGAGGAGGCTGTTCTGGTGCAGATCACTAGGTGAGCAGCTCAAGCAGACATGCAACTGGAGAATCAGATGCCAGTGTCTGCCTTTTGCAGGTATACCCAGTTTTCAAGAGAAAGAGATATGTTTGACTTCACGGAAGGGGTGGTTTTGTCTGTAGTTTACTGTAAAAAACTCTGCTGCACAAAGTATGATATACACACATGTTGGCATTGAACTGTATTTTCGGGGAAGTTAGCATTTGAGCTACCCTAGTCAGGAACTCACCCTCTAGAGATAGTGAATTTGCATTTGAAAACTGTGAAGTCATTACAAGCTATCAGCTATTGCAGCGAATAGACTATGCTGTGTGGTGCTTCACACTGCTGTATGCAGAACATAAAAGTTGGCCTTTATGGACAGCATCAACTCAGTGCCTCAACTCTGGGTTCCCATAGTGTTCAGCTAGTGGATCACACTAGCAGGAGTCTGGAGGGCAGGAAGAAGGAGACTCTGGGGATTCATCACTGCCCTCATGAAGCCAACCAAGCCTTCTTGGGCTGCAGATTATCAGTGACTGCATCCCTCTGCCTAAGGCTGTGGCCCATGTGGATGTGGCTCCTTCCAGGTCTAAGTGATACAGGACATCCGTGAGAGCATGTTTTAGGGTTCAATGATAATGGAAATTAACACTGAAGCAACAGCATGCATTTACAGACAAAAACTTTAATTGAGAAGGAAAAGAACCTGAAGAAGGGACTTCAGTTTGAAGAGCTGAAGGGGACATAGCTTTGGTGTAGGAAATCAGACATGTTCACAAAAGAACAGAGCTACTTTTGTGGCAATTGGAGGATGCTAGGGGCTGGTAATTTTCTATTGGGTTGTGAGTATGATATGGTGTTTGAGACTTCTCCCTCATGTTTTAAGGGATTTCCTCCCTGTAGGATATGGATTAGCAGCCATCCTCACCCTTGGAGACATCCTAGAGAGTCCCTTGCTGTTACACTGCACCTAGTCCTTACAGTAAGAGTAGGGATACAAGGGGAGGGTGCACTCCATATGCTGTTACCAAGGAGGATAGGGCAAGATGTGTCTTCCCCTTTAGTGGGCAGCAGGTCATGGACTGAGGCCTGAGAATCTTATCTCTTGTCCTCTTGAGGGTCCCTGTCCTACTGCATAAAGACCACTTCTTCCTATGTCCCTTCAGGCTTAGAAGAGAAGCAAAGCCTCTCAAATTGCTGGCCTCAGAATGCGTTTCTTTTGTTAGTTTCTCTTACCCCTAATCACTTTTTTGTAATAGTCCGTCATTAAACTTTCCTCCATTAGCCTTTTGAGTGTGTTGTCCATTTTCTGCAAGGACTTTGACAATACAAACACTTTTCTCTAAGTCAACTCTAGAGGCTTTATTAATTAGAATAGAGATTTTTAGAAATGATTTTTATACTGGTAAGCTGAATGATCCAGATAGTAGAATTAGCTGGCTAGACTAGACTGCAGACACCACTGCCCTTGCAGAAATAGAGTGTAAGAATCTAGGTTGTCCACCAGTTCCTTCTGGATTGTCATTTTGAGTCTAGTATCCACTTAATAGTTTCGCCTAGGAACTTTGGGGATGATGAGATGTTTGGCTGAAAGTTGCCACTAAAATGTTCTCAAGAGAATTTTTTGTTTCAGGTACTCAGAAAGTCAGAGGATAGCTTGCTGAGATTTTCTCAAGTTTATAGGAACATTGGGTGACTTCTTCATTTATTTTGTTTTGTGCCTGCTTGCTTATCAAAATTAATACGTGTATCAGAATTTGACTGGGACTTCTGAATTATGGGGAAAGAGACCTTTCGTCCTCTGGAACCTTAAAGTATTAGAATATATCAGTAGTTGAAAAAATACTTCAGTAATCATGAAACATAAAACTGACTTAGTTCAGAACATAATGGAGAGAAATATTCTCTCTTCTCCCTGACAGGAAAGAAAGAGAATTGTCTTTTTCAAACACTGCATCTCCCCAAAGATTGAAGACCACGATGAGATCGTGCTTCGTATATTCTTCTGTGGTCTAAGTATGGGCTAGGGGAGGAAGGTTCTGCCATCATCTTGTGAGTGTTGGAGTGTGTTCTGCCTCCGTGTCTGACAGCTCCTTGTAGAGGATGGGTTACATAGCTAACCTCCTTTCAGCTACAGGCCCTCATTACCAGTTGAGGCCATAGTAGAGGCAACATTTTGCTATAATTTATATTTATGAATGCAAATTTCATTGCAGGAAAACTCCAGAGAGATCATATGGCTGACACTCTATTTGCAGGAAAGGAAGAAGTGGCTTCAGTAGGCTTAGCTAGTCATCTAAGCCACTCTGTGTTTAGTGGCCAGAGTCCCTGGAATCCAAGGAACCCATCATGCCTGGGATGCTAGGTGGAGCTGGTCTAATGGTCCAAGGAAGTAATTTTAAACGTGGAATTCTATATTCATCAGTCACCAGGTACTCACTGCATAGTTACCATCTGCGCAGGACAGTTCCGTGTGGAACAAGGGAAGAGGAGAAAGCATGGCTCCTCAGTCACAGCCTGAGACCACCACAGGGACAAAGGACAAACTCCTGGGCTCTTACCCTGTTACTCAGTAGAAGAATGATTTGTGTTTTCTTCTGAGGCTGTCAGGGACTTAAAAGCAGTTTTTCCTAAAAACTGTGACTCTACTTGGGCCTAAGACAGGTTACAATAGGTAACTAAAAGTAGAACAAAATTTGACCTTCATTTTATATCCTTTATTACCTTAAGACTTTGGATATAGGTATGTTAATCATTTAGGAAAAGTTGGCAAAACAAAGCTTATTATCCCTAACCTGTCTCACCCCCCCTTCAAGACTGAGACCATCAAGATAAGAGATTTACAGGGATATCCAGCTAAGTCCAGAAGCCTCCACTGACCTAAACCTAGGGTCACCTTGGATTCCAGGAGAGCCTCACATGACTGAGACAATCCAGGGGCTTAACTGCAAGGGGCCTGAGCCCCAAGCAGAAACAAACACAACAGCTGAATTGCCCCTCATGGCATAGGTTCCTGGGAGCGATGGAAACCACAACCCAGAAAATAATCAAGGACCCTGGGCCACTTCAGCTAATCCTTAAAAGCTGGCCCCCTGCTTTTGTGGGTTGGCGAGTCTGATGCTCTTTAGCACAATGGCCAACCCCCACCAGCAACTTCTCAAGCTGGAATCTTTTCCTGACTTCCAATTAAAGCTTTTGCCCGTAAAGTCATTCTGAAGCTTTCTTTTCCATTATCACTACAGCAAGGACTTATGATAGCAGGTAACATTTTCCTGGAGAGTTTACTGTCTGGTTGGGAAGTGAGAGGCGCTGTGAGAACTCAGGAGCACAAAGAAGGGTGATTCGGGTAGGGTTAGAGGGTGTGCTGCAGACTGAAATAGACCCAGCTCAAATCCTAGCTCTCCTTTGGCAAGTCTGTTCATCTTTTGAAGCCTCTCTTTGTCTGTCATTTCAATGGGAATATATAACATTAGTTCAATTGTTGGATAGTGAGAATTAAGTGACATACTGTTGCTCAAAGCTGAGCACAGATCTGTACAACATGGCAAGCCCTCTGTTAGCTACTTAACACTAATTAGTTAGAAATTAAAGAGAGGTGTGCCATAAGCATATACCTTGCTTCTTATCAAATGTCAGAGTGCATGTGGTATTCCAGAGGGCTCCATCTGTGGGTGGTGGAATAACCCTAAAGAATGCTAATGAGATGAGTGAAATGACCTGCCAAGGAAATATGATGTAGAAATAAGATTAGTCCAGGGTCAGCCAATTATGGTGGGATTACTCTGCCGCTGATTTGTCAGGGGTGATGAGCGTCATGCAGTATTTGGGGAGCAGTAATCACCTGGTTTCCCACACACTTCCTCAGCTTCAGCCTTTCAATCTGCCAAAATGCAAGCACAGTGCTAAAAATGACTCAGAAATCCATTTGCAGAGTTGTCTTTGCAGAGCCACTACCCTGCTGCTATGCAGAGAAGGATTAATTGTTCTCAAGGTTTCTGTTTGCTAATCTCCTCACTAGCTTCACAAACACCCCAAGGTCATGTTTAGTGTAGATCAGTCCATTGTAATGCAACTCCAGGGTGATAATATCATAAGACAGAGTGCAGTCCTGTCCCTGAGTTCTTTATGAGGTAATTAAAATAGGTGATCACCAGGCTGCTGCACACAAAGGGAACGGGAAAGAGACTGACCATCTGTTTAGCAGAGGGACAAACATTTCCATATAAGGAAAATGGAGTCAAAGTTTCAGAAGCCTGAAAGGTAACTTTGGCTCAAAAGCCAATATAATTTTAATCTGAAAGATATGTTCAACTAGGGAACAATGCCTTAATCCAGTGCAGATAGTACAAGAAGCCCTATGGTTCAGAATCAATTGAAAATGTCTGAATATTAAACATAGTCTCTAATCTGACTTTTAACACATAGAATTTACAGTTACTCTAACACCTGCAGTGGTGACAAAACTGCCCTTTTTAATGGACCTATGAGGCAACACTGATTTAACAATGAAATAAGAATGAAATTTACTATGAAGAGAAATCCCATCATCTCTGGAATTCTTTCCAGAGCTCCATGACCAACACTCACTTCTAAGGGAAAGCTTTTTACTGAGAATAGTCTAGTTCCAGCTAGCCACTGAAATTTCTCCTGGAAATCCTAGTTTCCGTTACCCAGAACAAGGTTGATATGAACTTTAAAAAAAAAATCAATGGGGTAAACAGTTCACATCCAATAGGAGAAATACTATTTAAAAAATGGAAACTAAAAATCATTAGCAAGAAAATGGAGCAATTAGAACCCTTGTACACTATTGTTAAGACTGTTGACAGTTAAGTTTGATTGTGTCAACATGATTGGCTTGGGAGGCACTAGGGATTGGTGGAACACAGTTCTGAGTGTGTATGGGTGGGTCATGAAAGTGTGACCTTGGATACTACATCTGACACCTCACCCCCTCATTCTGGTGCTGCTACCTTGCTCTGCTTCCTGGCTACCATTAACTAAGAGACTGTGTTCCATCATGCCCTTATACCATTATGTTCCTGCCTTGAAGCCTGTTGATCATGTAGTGAATTCCCTAAAACTATGAGCTTAATTAAATGTCTCCTCCTTTAAGTTGTGAGTGTGTGGTATTGTGTCCCAGCAACAGGAAAGGTGACTAATATAGAAAATGAGTACCTGAGAAGTGGGGTCATTGCTATGACTGTACCTGATCATGTGGTTTAGAAGCCTTTGGACGTGGTTTGCACAAAGAATTTAGAAAGGTTTGGAGATGCAGGCTAGAGAAGCCCTAGAATGCTATAAGCAGAAACTGATGGATGATTCTGGTCAGAGTTCAGAAGACCAGAACGCTCATAGAAATGCAGGCAGTAAAGGCCGGGCTCAGGGGGTTTCAAGTGGGAATGAATTCTCCATAAGCATTTGGACTAAAAGCCATGTGTGTTGTCCTCCAGCAGAAAATTTACTATATTTTGCCTATGTTTTGAGCCTGAGATTAAGGGCAGTGAATTGATTGATCTGGCAGAAAAAAATTATAAGCCAATCCAACTTCCAGGCTGTGGCGTGGGTACTGCTGGCTGCTTTTAAGTCAATAGTCAGTGAAAATTAGGGACAAACAGCAGAGTAGAAAAATTTTAAAAACTGAAATTTTGACCTGAAGGAACCATGGATAAAGTTGGAGCCAAAAGAGGTGCGGTTGCTGAAGAGGTTAGTGCCCATGAGAAAGAAATCAAAGCCAGACATTGTGGCACATACCTGTAATCTTAGAACTCTGGAAGGCTGAGTCAAGATCATAAACTTGAGCACAGCCTGGGCAGTTTGGCAAGCTCCTGTTTCAAAGCAAAAACTAAAAAACTAAAAGGGCTAGGGATGTAACTCAGTGGTAGTGCCTCTGGTTCAATGCCCAATAGATGAAAGAAGAAAGATAGAAAGAAAGAAAGGAAGAAAGAAAGGAAGGAAGGAAGAAAGAAAGGAAGAAAGAAAGAAAGAAAGGAAGGAAGGAAGAAAGAAAGAAAGGAAGAAAGGAAGAAAGAAAGAAAAAAAGAAAACCTTGTGCAGGGACAAGAAGAAAGATGCCTCAAGGGCATCTTAGGAATGAGCAAGATTCCACTCATCAAACTCTAGGATGCAAAAGTGTAAACCTTTCATTTGAGAAGAGAGTCCCTGGGCCCCCTGCTCAAGAAGAGCTTCCTAGACATTGGTTTGCCTAGATTGATATCCCTCTTCTCAGCCATGTAGGCACTCAGAGACTACTGCTGCCATGGTCTGAGGAAGCCCGGCTATTGTCCCTACTGACAGCAGACATTATGCAATGCTTTTACTGACAATACTGTAATGTATGTAAGAGTTGTGAGGTCTGGGAGGCTTCCACTCAGATTTCAAAGGAAGGCATGGGCGGCCAGGCAGAGCGCCCCTGAGAGGGCAGTGGATGAAGCTGTGGGAAAAAACCCCAAAGATACACTGGAAACCAAAGAAAGTTGGAACTGCCAAGAGTATGGACCATGTGCTAAGGAATGCTACAGGCCAGGAGTGGAGGCAGCCCAGAGGAGATGCCGTGTGGGCTGCAGCCAGCAGGGGCATAGGGTTGGGGTCCACCAAGCCCTTTGAAACCCACATTTTACCTTTACATGCTCCAGATGCTGAATATAGAGCTACAGGTCTCGACTAACATTTACCCTGCTGGGTTTTTGGTCTTGTTTTTGCCTAATTCTTTTCTATCCTCCACTCCTTTTTGAAATGAGAATGTTTAGCCTGTGCCATTCTACCTTGAGATTATATAACTTGTTTTTTATTTTCAAAGAAGTTCACAGCTAAGAATTTGCCTTGAGTCTTGGAAGAGATTTTTGACTTGGACTTTTGAAAAAATGCTGGAACTGTTGAGACTATGGGGAAAGGATTTTTTCATTTTCACTTGTTTTCCAGACAGTCGTATTGTGTTAGGTGAAATTATAACCTTGTGTTTATTAGGGGATTAAGTATGGTTTAGAGAGATGTATTTGGGTGTCAAGTTGAGCAGAGGTGGGAGGTAATGGTTAAGCTTGATTGTGACAACTTAGTTAAATTGGGAGCCACTCAAGGGATTGGTAGAACACACTTTTGGATGTGTACAGGTGGGTCATGGAAGCATGACCTTGGGTTCTATATCTGGCCACTCACCCTTTCCTGTCTAGTACTGCGTCCTTGCCTCACTCCACTGTGCTCTTCTAACATGGTGTTTTTGCCTTGGAGCCAGCCAATTATGGGCTGAAACTTCTGAAACTATTAGCCAAATTAAGCCTCTCCTCATTTATGTTGTGAGTGGTGAGTATTGTGTTCCAGAAATCAGAGAGCTGACTAATACAAGTTATAAAATGGAAAACAGTATGAGGTTTCTCAAAAAACTAAAAATAGAAGTTGGAGATGTATTACCGTGGTAGAGTGCTCACCCACATTATGCAATACCTTGGGTTCAATCCCCAGCACCATGTAAATAACAAAACAAAACAAAGATACCACTTGTCAGTATATATCCAAAAGAATTTAAAAGCAGGATCTCAAAGAGCTATTTGCACACTTCTTATCGCCATTATTATTATTATTATTATCATCATATTATTTTGGTACCAGGGATCCAACTCAGGACCTTGTGTTTGCAAGGCAGGTGTGGTGCCACTGAGCTAAATCCCTGGCCCTTATTGCTATTATTATTGTTCACTATTGTTGAGACGAGGAGACAACTCAAATGTCCATTGACAGATGAATGGATTTTAAAAAGTGGTATGTACATGCAACAGAATATACTCGGCCCTGAACAAAACGGAATTCCGGCATCTGTCTTAACATGATTAACTCTGAGGACATTGGGTTAAATGAGATAAATCCAGTAATAAGAAGACAAATACTGTATGATTCCACTTATACAGAATAAGGAATTCAAAGTAGTCAAATTCATAGAAACAGAAAATAGAATGGCTGTTACCAAGGCCCTGGAAGTGGAGAGAAAAAAAGGGGAATTGTTTAATAAATACACAGTTTCAGATTTGTAAGAAGAAAATGTTTTGGAGATCTGTTTCACAACAATGTGAATATACTAAACACAACTGAGCTATCACTTAAAAATGGCCAAGATGGTAAATTTTGCTATGTGTTTTTCCACAATAAAAAAATCAAAGCAATAAATGCATTCAAAAACTAAGATAAACTCACAGATGGAGGAATGGATAGATGAAAAGATCAGCAATAAGGCAACTAAAATATTAATTGTAGAATCTAGGTAATGGTTATATGACTATTTATGGTAAAAGTTTTTCTATGTGTACATTTTTCAGAGCATGAAATTAGCAAAGAATGAAAAGATCAGGTAGTAATTAAGATTTTTATTCATGCTCCCTAAATATATATGTGCCTAATATTGGTAATTAATTTTTCCTTTTTTTTCTTTTTAAAAGAATTGACCAGACTGGCTTTGAACTTGCAGTCCTACTGTCTCAGCCTCCCTGGGAGCTGGGATTACAAGTCCATGTCATATAACTAATTTTTAAAAAACTAAACCTTTCTGAATGAGTAGGATCTTATAAAAATGAGGACTGTTTTTACATTTGATTTGCCCAGCACTTTTTTCATTGGATAACACATACACTTGGCTTTTAGGGAATCAGTTGGGGTGAAGGGCTCTTAAGAGAACAGCACTGACCTCTGCCCATCCCTCTCCAGCTGCAGTCCTGGTGTCCTCTAGTCTCAGAGCTAACTGTATTGGATCGCTTCTCTCTATTTGTTTCTTAGCCATTCCCCTTAACTAAAATGCTTATACCACTCTTTCTCATTTTATCAACTTTAGACACAGTCTGGTGACTTCCTGCCCTGAGAGATGTGGATTTGGTTCCCACACTCTGTTCTCACCCTCTGCCCCGTGCATCTCTTGCCTCTCTGCCTTTCTTCCTCTCCCCTCTCCCTGTTGAATTCCTACCCTGGATTCCTCCCACCCTTAGCTCTACAACTTCAAATGCACATGTAGATCCTCATTTTTTTGTGCCATCAACCATCCCCCCTCATGTCCTGATTCTGTTTTTATGGTGGGCATTTTGATATATTTCCATCCTCATCCATACTTCTCCTCCCACACACTTCCCTCATCTTGGACTGCTCAGCATGCCTTGATTTTGCATTTTTATGTCAATTTGAAGGTGTCAAAATAAAAACAAAAACCCAACAATGCCTCCACGTTGAAAAATCTCATTCCAACATGAATTAACAAGCGCACTGCAAAGAATATGGTGGGCTCCTTGTACGCACCTGGAAAGTTGGTAATAGTCGTATTTACTGACACTAACAAATAACTGGTGCCTCACCATGGCCTTCTTATCCATGCAAGGCAGATAATCAATTCACCATCCTCCTAAGGAGGAACAAAGACAAGAAGCAGTTCACCAATGACTTTCTCCTGGGGAAGAAGGGACCACATCAACTCTCCATCTGTTTAGGGTCTGCAGGCCCTATATAACTATGTTAGATTTTTAAAACTCATGTTTTAAAAAATTCATGCAAGATAGACAATTAGAGGGAAATCAGATGTATTAAACTGATTGGCCTTCTCAGTTCAGCTGAGCTATCCCAAACTGCTCCTCTGTTTCTCCAACAAAGACAGCAAAGACCTGGATGGACCAGGTGTAAGCCCTGTGATATGGTGCTCCCGGAGTGGCATCATCCACTGCATCCTGCCACACATCCAAGTTTTGCAGCTGTTTGCTGCCTTCCCTAAACTACACAGAGCTTGAACCTAGGGACTCAAATGTTGAAATTATCTTCATTTTCTCCTCAACCTCATCACCTTTTCCTTACTGTCTCTGCACTAGAGTCCAACTCGTCTGAAGTGTGAACAAGTTTACTCCATAAATTTGCTCAAAGTATCAAATTCCAAATACAGATCTGGTAGCATTTTCTCAGAAGCTGTCGATTGTGACACGCTCTGACATTCCCTGAGCGCTTTCTGTCCCCTGTTTCTCCCAGGACACTGCCAGCCTCCTCGTCCCAGGATTTCATATAATGGTTTAGGAGCGTGACAGCCTCAAATTGCTGTCTGGCATGGTAAATTAAGCAGAAAGCCACTCCTATTTTTATTTGACCAGAGGAGAAAGCTCAAGTTCATAGCAAATCCATGTCTTACACTGGTCATGGAATAATTTGCTGCAATTGCTTAATTGAATTGGAATTGACCTGTGTAAATTCCAGGAATAGAATCCTGGCCACTACCTGCCTATGGGACAAAATAATGGACACTCAATGCTATCCACCTTCTAGTCCCTGGAACCTGGGAATATGTTGCCTTACATGGCAAAAGGAACTTTGCAACTGTGAGTAAAACTAAAGATTTGAGATGGGGAGATTACATTGAATTATCTGACCTGGGAATCCTTAAAGGGGAAGAAGCCTGGCCAGCTTTGGAGAGAGGGAGCCATGACTATGAAAGAAAGGGGTCCATTTGGTGCAATGTGAGACAAATTTGTACCATAACCATTGCTCGCTTTGAAGACGGAGGGAGGGCCGGGAGCCAAGAAATGTGGATGGCTTCTATAATCTGAAAGAGGCTGGGGAATCATTTCTCTCTTGGAATCTTCAGAAAGGAACACAGTCCTGTCGACACCTTGATTTTAGCCCAGTATGGCATGTTTTAGACTTCTGAGCTGTGAGATAATAAATGTGTTGTTTTAAGCTACTAAATTGGTTGTAATATGACAACAAATGGCATTGGACAACTACACGAGGCCCTAGTCCAGATTGGCATGCCCACAAAAGATATAAAAGCAAACGATTCCTCATCGTGACTAGGTACTTGAGAACTGTTTATAAATTATGCATGGGGAAATCTGGAACTCTCACAAAATATGTCACAGTGAAAGCTGAAGTTTTCCATACAGTTGAGAGCTTACCTGTTTAAGACCGAGAGCTTTTTAAAACTTTAAAGCCTTTTTAAAGATGAACATTTTTAGCCAAGCATGGTGGCACACACCTGTAATCCCAGCACTCGGGAGGCTGAAGCAGGAGGATCACCACAAGTTCAAGGCCAGCCTGGGCTATATAGTGAGCTCAAGGCTAGCCTGTACTACAAAGTGAGACCCTGTCTCAAAAAACAAAACAAAACAAAAAAAAGATGAACATTTTTAACCACTGAAAAGATTAAATTCTTTCTGCATTGAATAGATATATAGATATAAGCATTCTATCTCCATATATGTCTTTATATATAATATATAGCTCCATAAATCTCCACACACACACATATATATGTAATTACAAACACACACACATAAACACACACACACACTCACTCACTCTCTTTTCTGCTTAGACAGAATACATTGAACTTTACTTAAAACTTTCCTGACAGCCCTCTGACAGGAGGATTGCCAGTTCAAGTCTAGCCTGGGCTTAATGAGAACCTGTCTCAAAATAAAAAAAAATAAAAAAAATGTTGGGGATGTAGCTCATTGTGAAGGCCCTGGGTTTAACACCTACCACGAGGGGGGAAAAAAGCCTTTCATGATATGTGGGAGAATTTCTTATTTTGAGTGTTAATTATTAACCAATACTCTGTCATTACTCCTGGGATCTGCAGCAAAGATCCCAACTGTAAATATTCCATCCTTTCCTTATTCTTGTCAGACTGCCTTTCCAGATTTTCGGTTCAGGTACCACGGTCACTGTTGTTGTAGTTCTACTGTTTTAACAGTAAATGTCCCCCAAATGTCATCTAGCAGGGAACCCTAATCCATTTACTTGCCTTAAATTTATTAAACAGAAATAAAAATATTATGTAGCTTCCTGTTTGCTACTTTTCAACACCAATAGAGTTTTCTGCTTAAACTTTCTAGTTAATAAACTATTGGGCTTCTGGCAGCATGAGATTGGTCAACTGACGAGGCGGGGAGAAGGTGCCTGGTGTGATGTTCAGCAGCTGATCTGTAGCAGGGCCATGGCTTTTGGGCTCCCTTAGTTCCTGTTCTTGGACCTGGTAGACCTATTCCTGCCTTCAACTTGAGAGGTGAACCCTGCATCTCTTCCAGGGACCCTTCAAGCCAACCAAACACACCAGCACAATTACCAGCTCCCTCCTTCAAATGAAACTTCCTTCCTGGCCCCGGTCTCAGAAGATCTAAGCCCAAACAGGCCTCCTCGCTCCAACCATAACCTCTTCAAAAGGCATCTGTGAAGTTCCACTTCTTAGCAGTCTGGCTGCAGCTGCTGAGGTCACCACCTGCTCAAATGACTGAGACAGGAGGATCCTTTCTGGGGGATGAGGTAGCTGGAATCTGTCTTACCCACAAGGCCTCCCAGGTTGTGAGCCAGGAGCTTCAGACCTATTTGACCAACCAAGACACCTCTATGGTTGCTAATCACTCTTAATACAAAGAGGTGTCAACAAGACTGTGTGTATAGAGTTAGTCTCTTCTGAGTTTACTTAGCTTGCCCTAGGAATGGAACGATGTGTGTGTGTGTGTGCGCGCGTGTGTGTGTATGCACATGCACATATTTATGTGTCTACCTGCGACTCTCTGTGTGAGCTGTGGGTGGTTGTTTATGTTGGATGATGCACGATTATGGATAAAGACATGTGTGTGGATTATATGTGCACACATGCACAAATGTACATGTTTCTGTGTGTAGTTATGTCGGTGTGAACGGGTATGGGATTGTGTATGTGAGTGCATGTGTGTATTATATGTGCATGTAAGTGTGTATTCAGGCCTTCACCTAAAGGAAAAACAGACAGAGGGAAGAGATAAAAACACAGACAGATAAAAGAGCCAACAGACAAAGGCAGAGACATGGATGTAAGGAGGACAGGTAGGTGGCCAAACAGCAAGAGAAGGAATGAATGGGAGAAGCAGGAGAGAGACAGTGAGTGACAGCGGGCAAAGGCAGAGAGCAGGGAGTGGAGAGAAGAGGACTGTGGCCAAGATGCCAGAAAAGACATCTCATAGGGCCAGGCCTTCTTTATTACCATGTTTTGTTTTGGTACCCGAGATCGAACTCTGGACCTTGCGCTTGCGAAGCAGGCGGCAGAACCACTGAGGTAAATCCCCAGCTATTTCCATGTTAATGAGTCCCTGTTATGGGAGGCAGGTGGATGCATAAGCTCCCACAGGAATAATATCCTCCCCTTGCCATTTTTCTATCCCTTTGTCGTTGACAGTCTGTGACAGCCTGCTGTCTCCGTGCCCCAGCTCCGCCCCACGGTGCTGCCCCGTCATAGTGAAAGCTGCCCTGTCAAGCCTGGGTTGGTTTTTCCCCCCTAATAACTTAGCAACATCAAACAAGGCAGTCACTTTCATCCCCTGCCTCAAGAAGGTAAACAGTGCCTTGCTAGGTGCCTCCCTCCCCTGACATGCATGGGCGAGGACAGAAGCTTGCAGAAGCCTGAGGGTTATGGGGCTGAAGGTCTCTGAGAACAACTAAACTCTACAACAGGTGTTTTGTGCTGAGCAGTGATCAGAGTGAGAAGTTGACCTGGGTAAAAGGATGTGGCTCTAGCAGGAAGGATGGGGGCCAATTTCTTGGGTGACAGGAAGGATCTGAATTGCTGCTTAGGAACAGAGCTTCCTTTCTCTTTTAGGTCCGAGTCTCCTCCTGTGCAGAAAAGGGATTACACTATGTTGGTGGCTTTTGAAGTGCTCTGGGGATCCCTGGAGGTCCACAGACCTCCTGCAGGGCCTGGGAATGGGGCAGGGTGAGGGAGTGGGGCTCTGTTTCCCCTCAGCATCAGCCTGGGCTGCCTTGGTTTGAGAAGCACAAGCTAAAGCGTGGGTGAGGCCACCTCCCCTGGATGATGCCCACTTCTCTGCCAGTCCCAACACTCTATGACCATGAAAAGTGAGGGGTGGGGGTGAGGCTTTGGGGACCACAGGGCAGAGTTGACAGTGAAATTCAGAGGAGGAGGAGGCTCCTTTTTCTGTGTGATTTGGGTATCTAGGCCTTTTGGCTGGCCTTAGCACTGAAAGTTTATGCACAGAGCCTGACTCCTGGGGATTAAAGCCTAGGCAGTAAGCATGGGCTGCAGGAGGGTAAAGCAGGCACCCAACCCTGAAGGGCACAATCTTGTCGCTGTCAAAGATGGGGAAATCATTACCTGGCAGAATATTCATTCATAAAGAAACAGAGAAGCTACAGTGGACCCTCGAGTTATGACCAGCCTGACATATGAACAAATTGGGTTAATTGGGTTAATGGAAGAGTCATCTGCCTCTTGTTATCTATAGAGTGTACCAAGGTAAGCATCCAGATCTCCGCTGTATTGACTGACAACCAACTTGAGTTACAACCAGCCCTCAGGAATCCATTGAGTTCAAGGGTCCACTGTACTTCCTTGAAATTAGTGCTGCCTTGCTGATTAAAAATCCTGCAAGAAACCAAAGGGAAACCCAGATGAGATGCCTCTCTGGGTTAGAAGGTGAGGTTCAAGCTCTGTAGGACAGCAATAGCAATGCCTGCTTCGCTTCTGTCTCCATTTTGCGTGCCAAGGTCTTCCTCGCTGGTCCAACCCAGTCCTGTTCTTCCACACCTCTCTGTGAGCCACCCACTTTGTCAACAAGCAGCTGCTGTCCCTCGGATTCTCAGACATATGTCATTTTTGGATTCTCAGCTGTCACGTCACAGCAGAATGGCCATTGGATGTTCTGGAAGGATCATAAATCAGGCAACTGACTGAAAAGCCAGCCAACCTCAGTTCATTTTTCTGAGCTTTTTTTTTGGGTGTAGGAACTATGGGGTGGGGGGTGGGTGGGTTGAGGGTCACCTGCTGTGTGCCAAAGGGGCTAGGGAAGGCCTTCACCACCGAAATGAAAAATGACCCACTGCTTAGCCAGGTGGATAAATCTGCCAAATCAGTAAAATTATATCCTGTTCCATCCGGAGGGTACAGCAAACACAGATGTACAAAGCAGAGTGGTAATTACATTTCAGAAGATGCTAAATATTTAAATGTCTGCCTGGTGCTGATTCTTATCAGAGGGGATTTTATGATGTGGAGTTTACAGGCAATTGACTTGTGTACTGAGTTATTTTTCTCTACCTCTTAAGTGCTATATCCATCTTTTATAACATAGCAGGTAATACCTAAGGTGCCCATAGGTAAATCATGTTACCTTAAACCTTAAGCTCAGTCCTCACACTGGAAAGTTCTTTGCTGGAGTTGTCACAAAGCCAGGGAAAACTTCATAATTGGATGGTAGTTTATTTCTGTTTCCAGGAGCAACCACTTCGGCTCGCTAGCATGTGGGTGGTTTGCATACATGAGTCACGCAGATGTTGCATTCCTCCAAGAGAAGCATCCAGATCCTCTTGCCAGACAGGGTGCTCATCCTGAGCACTGTGACCTGTGAAGTCAGCCCCACCACTGTGAGCAGCGGCCAGCTGTGAGACGGGACAATGTGACTGCCACACGGAGAAGCTCCCGTGGCCCTCAGCCTCGGTCACATCTGGGCTTTACCCTAAGGAGCTGTCCTTTCCCAGCTCTCCTTCCCTCACTCCCTGGCAGGTTTTACCCCAGGGTCTTTTACCTGGTGTCACAGATGGCTCCCCAGCCAGCTCTGTTTGTTTCTCTAGTTTCCTTCGCCTGGGCTGCAGGGAAGGTCATGGAGGCTCCACTCCAGCTCAGAACAGGGCAACAGCAGGTCACATTTCCAGAAGGTGCTCTGCCCTTTGACTTTGGTTCTGCAGACAAATTCTTCTAGACACATGCGTCCACAAGCTAACATGTTTCAGATCTACAGGCCACAGGCTTAAGGCCCAGTCACTTTGTGCAAACGTGTAGGTAAAAAGCTGTGTGGACAGGCACTCCCTTCCCAGACCACGGCTGTCATCTGAAACTCATTTTTAGAGATTCAGCCCTTTCTGTTGAATCACAGTGTGACGATTTAGTATGTTATCAGCCATGAGCAGTTTTATGTGAGGTCGTTTGTTCCATAGTCCAGAGTGACAATTAGTCCAGGCAGTATTGGATGAGGGCAGGGAGGAAAATTAGGACTGTAATAGAAATTGGGGTGTAGCCACCTATGCTCTGGGTTGGGGTGATGCAAGGGTTCATAACCAACTTCTGGGTTCTTCCCAGGTCCACCAATGATGTTGGTGGTGGCGATGACAGTCCATTTCAAACGTTTCCTTCCTTGGTCCTTGTCACATACACTAATGGATTTATCATAGGACCGAAATATGCTAGTCTTCCACACAGAGACAAAAATTATTGTACGATATGACTGATACAAGTTACCCAGTGTAGTCCAGCTTACAGAAACAAAAAGTGGAATAGTGGTTGCCAGGGCCTGGGGAGCGGGAAATGGAGCATGAAAGTGTTCTGCTGATTTGTTAGCCAACAATGTGGGTATGCCTAACACTGCTGAGCTGAACACTGGAGCATGGTGGATGGTGAATTTTAGGTTGTGTATATTTTACCATAATTAAAAAATATTTAAATGCATGCTCTTCAAAGACATTTTGAGCTTTTCATATAGCAGATCCTTAGGAACTGTTTGTTGGAATTATTTGTAGAGCTAATTCCTTTGGCGGTCTCCCAAACCTAAGAGGAAAGCTTTTTAAAATACATAAAGCAACCTGCTTTCAAATTCACCTATATTTCAAAGTTTTCCCACATTGAAAATTTTCCCAGTATGCAACTGTTCCCAAACCTGCATCCTCCCTTCCTCCCAGCCACCCTGTGTAGCTCAGCCCCTCTCTTGATCTCTTATCAATGCTACTTTTTCCTTCTAGGATGTTAACCTTTGCCCGGTCCAAAGCACACCCTTTTATGTTGCTTTTTTATGTTCTTCATTGTTCTTATTTGTCATGACTCTTCACTACTTCCTTGATCAACTTAAGGCCCAGGGGTTGATTTGGAGACACTTACCAAATTTTTCTTGGCCACGCTAGGGGGTATAGGTAGAGCAGAAATGGGGGCCACTAGGGCACATGCTTTCTGGTACTGGGGATCAAACTCAGGACTGCACTTGGGCACAGCCTTTATAAGAGACAGTGGACACACTTTCTATACAGTTTTTTTCTCCCATTAAGTTGGGGCTTTCATCCTTTATTTTTCAGGTTTCATTTGTTTGAGTCCCTGTTCATAGTCTCTTAAAGTAGTGTAATGTAATTCACTTCCCCAAACTCACAAACCTTATTGAAACTCACTGCGTAAAGTGCTCTTCAGGGGGTCAGAAATGGCGTCCACCCTCCAGGTTCTAATGGTTGGGGTGAAGGATACAAATAAGCAGAGGCATTTTCCCCAAGTCAAACCCAGCCTGGTCTTTCATTCACAGTAGGTCTCACGAAGCTTATAGGCCTCTCTAGGTTATATTAGTTCGTCAGAATGGAACTCTTTTGCCTTAGTTTTGATGATCAGTGTTTCTCCAGGATGGGGGGAGGGATGGGAGAGGGTCTCTAATGACATTTGGGGCAAGACAGTTCCATGAGGGCATCAAGTTCCCATTGGACACCAGGTGGTGTTCCATGCATTTTGGGACATTTAGCAACCCCGCTCCCAGGCACCAAATGCCAGAGAATCCTCAACTTACTGTTTCAGCAGTTCTCCAAAAGTTCCCCACCCCTTCCCCTATGGTTCTGAGGGGTGACTTTGTTCCACTAGGAACCACTGGACTATAGGGTAGATATAGATCCCTTCTCATTTGTACTTCCTAAAGGGCATGACCCTAGCAACTGGCCCATAACTCTTAAACCCCAAAGCCAGAAGAAAGAAGAAAGAGGGGCTGAGGTATGGTGGAATGAGTAGTTAGGGAACTGTAAGTGTTATGTGGTGAGCTCCACTTGCCTTTCACCAGCATATAACCCTGCAGGTTTCCAGAGGAGCCTTTAGGGCTTTGGCAATGTATTCATGCTGTCGGGAGACCCAGTTGGCTGGCCACTGACTCCATGGACTGTGGTCTGAGTGCTGCAGGGGTTTCTGAAGGCCAGAGGATTGTTTAGCTGCTAGACTTGGGGCTCCTTGCTCCCCACATTTGTGGGGATTTAAAAGTTTGTGTGGCCTCCAAAATTCATGTTAAAACTCAAAGTATGGGGCATTTAGATGACTAGGCTATGAGGGCTCTATCCTTATGGGTGGAATGAGTGTCTTATAAAGGGGAATGTGAAACTAGCTAGACCTTTTCTGTCCTTCAGTCCCCTACACTATGTGAGGACACAACACTACACCCATTTGGAAGATACAACAACTCTTCCATCTTGGAAGCAGAGTCACCCGCACCAGACACCAAACCTAACCTGGTGCCTTGATCTGGGATTTCCCAGCCTGCAGAACTGTGAGCAGAACTGTGAACTGTTTATAAATTACCCAATCTGTAGTATTTTATCATAGCAGCAGGAACAGTCCAGACAGGGGCCATTCTGGGTCTTGTCTAAATGATTATGAGGGGTCAGCAGGTTCCAGAAGAGAGAGCTCGGAGGAGGAATGCTGAGGATGTCCTGGGCTGATGAAGTGTCACTGGAGATAGAAATGTATCTACTCTACTAAGGAAACTACAGGAGAGAGGCCCTGAGAGAGGGTCAGTCTTAACTGTCTGCCAGACCCAGGAGCAGGGCCTAGCTTAAGATTCCCTTTCAGCTTCTGCTTCTCTTCCCTCCCCAACCCTCTGCAACCCTACATCTGGCAGGTGATCAAGGAGTGAGTAAAGGTCAGAAGAGTGCTTGCCTACGATGCATGAGGCTGAATTTGACTGCCAGTATCCCTCAAAAAAGATCAAAAGAACTATTAAACTTCCCACTCAAAAATCATTCCACACTAGAGAAGGAGAGAGGTTATTCCATTTACCAAATGTTTGGTTCCTCAAGGGACTGGAGGATGCAGAAAAGCCTGTGCAACTCTGCTACAGGGAAATATTACCTTCACTTGATAAAAATTGGAAGACACAAAAACAGGAAAAGTTAAAGTGGTGCTTTGATCATAATGTCATGCTAGTTTACGTAGGTTTTCATATAGATTAATTTCAGAGTAATTATCTTAACTTCATTCCACCATGCTGTGTAAACCACTTCAGGGAAACATGACGTGCTTGCTGAGTAGGCAATGGCACATGTTTTAAAATTGTGTCCTGTCATGGCTTGTGTCTAGATGTCCCCCCCAAGCCTCATGTGGTTATAGGTAGAGCTTTTTTAGTGGTGGCTGAATCTAGAGTGTGTGATGCTGGAATTGATTCATGGTGCAATGCTTGGATCAAGGGCAGTAGGATTAAAGGTGTGAGTGCTGCCCACCCTAAGTAGCCCAGATAAGATATAAGGGATAGAAAGAGCAATGGTTGTCCTTTGCTTGCTTTGCTACCTTCTGCCCACCATGAACTGTTTCTCCTTTCTGATGCCTGTCTTCCATGCTACCCTGCCTTGGAGACAGTTGATTATGGACTGAAACTGCTGCAAACTGTGAGCCAAATTAGCTTTTCCTCCTTTAACTTCGGGTGTTGGGTATTTCATCTCAGCCATGAGAAAGTAATTAAGACACCCCCTTTCATTCCCAATTGAGGCAGTTAGGCCTTATTGGTCTTCAGTTAGATGAACAGGGCAAGCTTCTGTAATTAACATATTGCCATCAACTTGGAATGTCTGCCCAGCTAAAAAACATAATATATATTTTATTGACTTTTTCATTGAATGTGAAGGGAAAAAAAGCAAATTGGTCATAAATTTAGAAAAATGGCATATGGTGGGACTTGATGGAAAAGCAACACTGACAACGAGAGAAAGGTCAGCTCCCAAGAGAACACCCAGGAGGGTGATTGTACTTCCTGGGAAGCTCCAGCAAATGCCAGGAATAGAAGGAGCTGGCACGAGCTTTGTGAGCTGGGTCTATCAGGAACGATGCTTCCAGATTTTCTAAGGGAAAGAGAAACAACTCAATGGAAGCTCTGGGATCCTTAGGACCAAAAAGGGGCACACCAGTCCCAGGTACTCAACAGAGAGTTGGTAGAAACCACCAGGGCTGTTTGGGATCCATGCACAAGGCCTGCTGGGTGCTCAGGGGGATACATGCTGGGAAGTTTGCCACTTTACCTTTAAGGCTGGGCCAGTGCAACCACAGCCTGTTCTTTAGCTTGGCTGCTATAACCAAATACTATGGACTGGGTGGCTTGCACATCAGTTATTTCTCATAGTCCTGGAGCCTCAAAGCGAAGTTCAAGGTGCAGGTAGGTTTGGCTCCTGGAGAAGGCTCTCTTCCTGGCTTGCAGACAGTCACCTTCGTACTGTGTCATCACCCGGCAGACAGAAGAAGCTCTGCCTTCTCTGAAGGGACTAATCCCATCATGGGGACAACCCTCATAGCCTCCTCTACACCTAACCACTTCCCAAAGACCCCACCTCCTAACACCATCACACTGGGGGTTAGGGCTTCAACACGTGAATTCAAAGAGTCAACATAACACGCGGCAACTGTTCTGGATGCAAATTATGGACCCTCTGAGTTTCACATTCAACAACATCCACTTGATATTACAGGTACTCGAGACCCAGCTATTGGTTTTCTCCAGCCTTTTAGGAGAAAAGCTGGGCTAAGAAGAAAGCCTTAGCCATGGCATGATCAGTGAGGACCTACGTTTGCTGCGTTGAGTGTGTTTGGATTTAAGGTGCCTTGCAATGATAAGAAGATTAACCATTGGTAAGAGAGACAAGGTATCAGGAAAACAAAAGAAGGGACAAAATGTGGACCAAGTCTCAAAATAGAAGGCAAATTAAATCTATTCTGCTTAAGTAGGGAACAGTGCCATGTTTCTGGGAGGCCAATAGCATGCTGTCCCATCTCTTTTTAAAATTAAGAGTCAAGCAATGTTCCTCTCAATTTAGGGGCCTGCATTTAGATGAGCTTGTTTTGTTTTATTTATTGTTTGGTTCCCTGATCTAAAATTTCCATTTCAATAAGAAAAGTGGGCTCTATCACAGCCAGTTGACAGTTTTCTTGTCACTGCCTCCATCCTGGGTTCTTTTCCTGGGAAACTTGGCAACTCATAGGACAGAGGGAGTCAAAGGTTAGGAAAGAGTGGGGCATCCTGTACAATACAGGAACCCCAACTTTTTAAAAAAGAAAATTCGAGATGGAATGATTATTTCAGCCCTAGCATTTAAATAACTCAGGATTTAATTGCTTTCTTGAAGGGAATAAGACTAGGCATCCTCCACCACAGCTAAAAACTCCACAAACAAAGCAGACTTATCTGGAATAATGGACTTGACTTTTTGCTTTGGCTGTGTAGGCACAGTGAGACAGAGCAGTGTTTATTCATTTCCGTGATATTTTTATTTGGGGAACAATGGCTATCTTTTCTTTCAACTCCAAGAATTGTTTGCCGAGATTATCTTTATTTAAATGTGCTGTATTAATATGCAACACCTCTACAGTCTCACGTACAATAGTCATCTTTAGCCTTCAGAGTTAAAAACAAAACACAATAAATACCAGGGAAGTTAAGAGGAAAGCTACGCAAGTGTTATATTCATACTGTCTAGTGACTCCCCATTACCTACAGGATCAAGTCCAATGTCTTAAACAAAGATAGAAGGCTCTGTTGCATGCTGAATTCTTACTTGGCACCTTGATTTTCCTCCCAAAACTTCTCTCTACGGTGCCCATAACTATGGCGTGGGGCACAGGCCTGGAGCCTTTGACAAGGAGTGGCAGAGAATTAACATCTCTCCAATCATCCTCACCCTGACAGTTGGTGGTTGGTGGCAATTGATGAATAAAGACCCCCGCAGCTGCCTTGCCTCCCAGCCTCTCCAGTGGAGTCAAGTAGTGTTACTGGGTGAATTGTGTCCCCCTGAAATTCGTGTACTGAACCCATAGCCCCTAGTATCTCAGCATGCTACTATTTTTGAGGTAAGACCTTTAAAAGAATAATGAAATTATAATGGGGTCATTAGGGCCAGTCCTAATCTGATCTGACTGGTGTCTTTATAAGAACAATTAGAATCAGATGGAAACACAGAGAAAAGGCCTCCCAAACATACAGCAAGCAGGAAGGCGGCGACTGCAAGCCAAGGAGGAAGGCCTCAGGAGAAACCAGACCTGCTGGGTCCTTGACCTTGAGCTTCTGGCCTCTAGAACTTGAGAAATTAAATTCCTGTTGTTTGAACCAGCCCACTGGTGTGATCTTTTATTCTAGCAGCCCGGGCTGGCTAATCCAGGTGTCTGCCTTCATTTCCTCTCCAGCTAATTCCATTGTGATCACGCTTCTTTCAATTCAGCGCAATTATTTTCTATGACTATGCATTTGAAAGTGAAACCAGAAATTTAAAAGTTATTTTAAGTGGCTCTTCATGCTTTATTTCTTTTCTCTCCAGATCTTCATTTAACCCTTAACCAAATCTTTTTGAGCGTTACTATGTGCTGGGCTCTGCTCTAAAGCAAGTCAGGATGGCCAGGCTCTTCAGCTTGTCTATGAATGTGCCAGAGAACTGAGCAAACCTTCCAACACTGTGGAGCTTAGAGGAGCCTGGAGAGTTTTCTCGTTTAAAGTAATTATGTCTCTGATTATTCAAGTAATCAGGATTATTAAGGATTTTGAAAATATATAGAAAATACAACTACAAAAATAAAAACCGCCCATAAATACTCTACTTGGGGAGAATTGCTATTAAGGTTTTGAAGAGTTTTCTTCCAACCTCATTCTAAAAATAGATACAAGGAGAATTTTCTCATGTTGGGAAGTAGATTTTTAAAACTATCATTAATGCTGTAATAACACTCAACGGTGTGGACGTACTTTATCATCTATCTATAAGCTGTTTTCCTGTTATTGAACATGGGGCTCTTTCCAATTATTAGTAGTATTATTTTGCTATGTGAAGTAGTCTGGCTCATTAATGCTCCATCTAAATCTTTGTTCGATTTTTTTTGACAATTTTC
This sequence comes from Heterocephalus glaber, assembly GCF_053883595.1. Lineage (NCBI taxonomy): Eukaryota > Metazoa > Chordata > Mammalia > Rodentia > Bathyergidae > Heterocephalus > Heterocephalus glaber. The sequence continues at coordinate 70,294,496 of NW_028258320.1, forward strand.
TTATGCTAGATTCCAAAAGGAGAAACAACAAGGTTTTGCAAGATGGCCTCTGCAATTCCTGGGAGACACTACTAAATTATTACCCTGGGATGGCTGAACAAACTGGATATGGTTTTTACTATAAAATAATTGGGTATATGCTAAGGGAATTTATATTGCTTAGATTTGACAGCCCCACACTTAAAAAGAAGACAAAGTTTTATAAGATAGTCAGATAACTGCTGTGCAATATTGGAAAGTTCAACTTTTTGTTATTGCATATTGGTTGGGATACAAATCATTAAACTTCTTGATCAAGATGCAATACTGAAAAATCGAAAACTTTAAGTCTAGGTTTTTAAATCTAATATAAAAGATAGAAGCCAACTACCCACTTTATAGATGATGAAATTGTAGCCCAGGGAAGTGGATTTCTCAAGCTCACAGAGCTACTTCTATTGGTATTGGTATTGGTACTTGTATCTGTCTCTTAAGTCTTATACATAGAAATCACCTGAGTTTTAGGTTAGGGTAGCACACAGCAACTATGATATGACATTCCTAAACATTTCCTACTAGGGATCTCGCTGAACTACTAAAAAACAGCTTTCTGAGCACCTTCTCTTAACTGGTTAAAAAATGGTGGTTTACAAAAAGTGTAGGTGCTCACTAGAGAAACTGCCATGGCTAGCCTTGGGGGAAAAAATAAAAGTTTAATTCCTTTTGGAGCTTTTGAGTGATTGATAGCTAATTTCACCTCCCTTCACAGGTGTTTCAGAGTGAACAATTAGCAAAATGTAGGACATTGCTCTTGCTTATCTCAGAACCTGAGGGAAAAATGGTTTGAATATGCAAGGGAGGTGGGCAAGGCAAAATGTTTGTCTTACTGACGTAGAATTCCAGGAAAACTAAGTTCTACGCCAGCACTGTCCAACAGAATATAAGGCAAACTATATATGTAATTTAAAATTTTCCAGGTGTCACATGAAAAAATTAAAAACTAACTTTAGTAATATATTCTATTTTACCCTGTATATCCCAAACATGATTATTTCAACATGGAATCAATATAAAGATGATTATTGAGTCTTTTTTATGTTTCTTTTTGTCATAGTTAAGTCTTTGAAATCCTGGGTGTATTTCACACTTGTGCACCATCTGAGTTCCTGGTGGCCACGTGTGGCAGGTGCCTCTGCTGGATGGCAGAGCTCCTGGAATTCAGTCTCAGGAGGAGATGAGGTAGGATAGAAGAAATAAAGATAGGCAGAAAAGGGAAAAGTAAATTATAATTTTTAAAAACCTGTAGCTTCAACACTCAAAGTTACTCAAACTTTTCAGCCCAGGCCTGTTTTTCTTCCAAGCTTCTCACTCCTAAATCCCTGAGAGTCTTACGGATACTATAAGTCAATAAATTTGGCCGGTGTTTTACTTCTGACCCTATAAATCCATGAATTCCAAAGATTTCCACTTTCAAAGAAACAGTAATATTAACTGGTTATCATATCTTCAAACTTCAAACAAATGGTTTGCTTTTTAACTTATTTGCTAAAGCCAGTTTTGCAATAATAGCCCATTAATGAGCAGCCTGATCTGAAGGAAACAGACACTAGATAAGCAATGAGTAACTCAAAAAACAAAGATGCCCAGACCATCTGTTTTGAGGATACTCTAAGATCACATAAATGCTTCCAACTCCAGTTCACCCTTGGGCACCCACTTTCGATCTTTGAGTCTGCCTAATAAATCTGCCTGTGCCTCTCACTGACAAAGCATACATTTTTCTTTCCATGACAAGTCAAAAATCTACCAGGGCCAAGTTGAGGTCCCCGTCCTCTCTTTTAGGGGGACCTCCTCAGGCCCCATCTGGGAACAGATCTATGCCTCAGTAGTCTGTTTCTAAAGTAGGAGAGGTATTTTAGAATGGGAAGGATGATGTGGTCATTTTAAAAAATCTCCTTTAAATGTCTACCGGGAAGTGTGTCTAAGTTGTTTTTAAGAAATGGGTACAACAGACGTGGAGAACAGACAGGGAGAGAAGGAGGGAGGGAGTGAGAGAGAGAAAGAAGGGGGGGGGGAGAGAGAGAGAGGAAGGAGGGAGAGAAACCTAAATCAGTCACACCTGGACAATTTTGTACACTTGGTTGGCAGCTTGAATTAGAGCCCCAGTACCAAAAGTTCATTGACCACTGACCCTGTGGCAACCACCTGAAGGCCACTCAGCGCTCCATGGCTACTGATCTTGTCCGAGAGGCCTGGCCGGGGAAAGGAGTTGCAGGAGAGGGTCTAAAACAGGGTGCCACAATTGGCAGAGGATTTTTCTTATCAGGGACTCACAGTCAGAGAAAGAAAATCTCCTTATTCAGGGAGAGTGTTTTGTTTTCTTTTTCTTTTCTCTTTTAGCTGAAGGGAGTTCCTGGGAATGCTGCATGCCATTGGAAGCGGAAATTCTTGCCAATAAGAAAAAACTTTCCCCATCCAGATGCATGTCCTGCCAGGGGACTATCCCAGCTTCAAAGGATTCAGAGGCTGTCCCTGCCCCTCCTGCTCAACCTCAGTTCAGAAAGAGGACTGCCATCTCCACTTCCTCCTCTGCAGCTGGGTCTGCCTTCTGAGCGCTGCCCATAGCTCCCCTGGTTTAGATCAGGGGCAGCTAGCAAGGCCAGGAACCTTGACACTCCTGGCCCCTACCAGCGAGGACCGAGGAAGCCAGCCCATGTTCACCAGGAGGATCCAGAAGGCAGAAGCCTTGCCTCAAGCCACTCAGCTAGATAAAGGCAGAGCTGGGAATTGGATATGTTTGACTGGCAGCCAGCCCCTTCCCCCTAGTTCCGGCAGTGGCTGTGTGATGAGCTGCTGAAATGTCGTGTGTATTTGTTGGTGTTGAGAGTGCGGATGAGAGAGGAAGCCTGTGCACTGGGAGCCACACTCAAGGGCATCACTCAAGCCACCCAGGCAACACCAGATTTGCCATTTTGCCACTCAATCGATCTTTATTGCCCCTACTGTGTGCCAGACAATTGGGAGATGCAGCAGGGGATGAAGCAGGCGGAAATCCCCCCCATGGTGGGTGGATAATAAGTACACAGTAAGTTAGAAGGAGACAGGAGAAGAGGGTAAAAGGAGGTGTATGGGAAGTGGGAAAGGCTGCCTTTTAACATAGGGTGGGAGGGAAGACCTCAGCGACAGAGTGACATTTGAGCAGAATCTCCCGGCATGGAGTGCTTAGGTAAATTCCTTAGCTGTCTGATTCTTGTAAAAAAAAGGACAAGATTAATACTAGTAGGTTAGTCTATTCAGAGCGCTTCCTCTGCTCCCTCCTGAGTTCTTTATGTGCAGTAAACTCACCTTGTCCCTGCAGCCCTAGGACAGGTACTACTATGGATGAGTGGAAAACAGGCAGGGGGAGCGAGGTATGTCTACAGCCACAAAGTTAAGACCCAGGTGGGCATGGTGACTCCAGAGCCCAATCCTGGCTCTGCCGCCCCTCAGAGGGACGGTCTGGAACAGAAGATCTCTCAGGTCTTTCCCAGTTTCAAGGAGGAAATGCCCATCCGAAAACCCCGATGGGACTTGCTTCCCAGCTGAGCACAGCCCGTGACTCATGCTTGGTCTTGGTGCCTCAGGTTTTTCTGTCTCCAACATCGAGTGACGAGCTGCTATCCAAACAAGCGCTGAAGGGGCAACATCCTGCTGGCCAGGGCAGGGTTGCAGAGAATGCGGCAGCTTGTGTGAATCCGGGCCTAGGAGTCAGAGCTTTGCTTTGGAAGAAACACTAACAGACCAACAGGATGAGCTACAGCCCCCAAAGCTGTACAGCCACTTCCTAAGGTGGCCCGAGCCTGGGTGGTGGAGGCCAGAAGACCTGCTCCGAGGCCTGAGGGCGTCCCAGCTGCTGGGAGGCTGCGATTTGGAAGTGAGGAGAGGGGAGGGTGCTGCACAGACAGGACGGGGTACGACTCCCTGAGGTGTCATTTAGACTCTAGGGGCCCCCTTGGGAGAAACCACCTCTTCACTGCATCTCTTCTCATCTGCCTGTCCTGCCTCTGCCCCTTCTCTGCTGGTTCCTCGTGAGGGGATTTCCACTGTAAGTCACTTACATATGACTCCAGCCACAACCCGACTTTATGCATGTCGCCAGTCACCAAAGCAGCAGAGCATTTTTATCTTCCTAGGCCTCTGGGGGCCTGGGTGGCTTGGTCTGCTTGGTCTGCACTGTTTTCCACCCAGGGGTCGTCAGCTTATTCCCACTACACTCCCTGCATGACCTTTCTCAGGCCGTTAGGAGAGAGACAAAGTCCCTGGTGTAGGACAAGGCCCATGCAAGGTTCATCTGAGAGCTGTATAAGGAAGACACATGCTTTTAGAAATTGTCAAGGGGACAAATCATGGACCCAGATTTTTGATCAACAAAACTTAAATAGAAACGGAGGCCCTTCATTATACTACCGGATTTAGTGCTTTTAACAAGAAACATACACATGCTTAAAAAATAGATCCTCAAAATTCAGTCTTGCTTTGATCTCTACTGCGGCTGATGAGTTTCCACATTTCAGTGACCTCCATGTGAGCCTGGGGACAGGATGGCCCTGTCAGCATGTTCAGTTGCTCAACGTGTTTGTTTTCCTCATTTCATGGGTACATTTCAACTCCCTTTCAAGACCAGATCATTGAAAATATACTAGTAAAAAACTTACCTTATGCTTGCTGTTTCTTATGATTTACCTTGTGTCTACGGGCAGAGTTCTTCACCTTGTCCTATATGTGTCTCATGCCAACAACCTGGGGAATAATCTTTGTGTTTCCATGTTTTGTGTGCAGAGCACTTCCATACATCATGTGTGTCCAGCCTGGCCTCCTTGATTTCAGTAAGACAGGGTGGCCTTACTTGGGAACTGGGCCCATCCAAGGGCTACAGGAGGAATGGGAGGCGGGTGTGCAGAGCACGTAAGCCTGAGAGGGAAGCTAGATGGTGGTTTAGTCTGGTGGTCCCCGATCCTGGTGGGCCATCAGGTTTGGGATCTGCATACACACAGACATCTAGAATCAGGATCACCAGGCGCTTTACTGCAGCCCATTCCAGCACTGGAGAGGACTAGCCCAAGATTGTCACAGGTCCCGAGAGTTGGGCAAGACAGGAACAGGGCATCCAGGACTAAGCACTAGGAAATCTGTGCTAGGCAGGGTTGAGAGAGAAGGAGGGGGAGGAGGGGAGAATAAGTTTGCAAAGGAAGGCAAAGCACAGAGCCTGGCAGCCACAGCAAGTGACTACTCAGGACCTAGACAAAGTGCAGATACTGATCTGTGGAATGAGTGATCAGCCTGACTTGAAATAGGAAGCCCAGTGTAGACTCCCTAAGTTCCTCCTAGCTAGGCCAGGAATGAGCATTATGACCAAACTCACACGCAGGTTCCCTGACTTCTGTTTCAAGGCTGCATTAAGCGAAACTCCCAGGACCAAATGTGAGAAAGTCCTAGTCCTAATTCTGCCACCCACGGCCAGCCTGGCTCAGGGGACCAGAAAGAGTGGGTCTTTTCCGGGGAGAAGTGGGCTGGATGTTTATGGAACATTTATGGAATGTGAATCTGGTAAAGGAGCACAAAAACACTCAGTGTGGATGAACTAAATTAACAGAGAGCCCTGATCACTTATAGAAAAGTAAAAGAAAAAAAAATGTCTTTTCCTGGTTGAACACATCAAATTACATGAGTGCAGATTTCAAAATCTCTAGGTTCTGCCGGAATTTTGTTGTGGCAAATATTGACTGAAATTGGAGGGCCGCTGGCAGCGTCTCATCAATGCTGTGGTTATCTAGCAGCTCTGACAGGTTGTAGTGGAGAGAATGCGATCCTGGGGAGTTAGGAGAACTGGCTGGGTTCTGGTCCTATCTCTGCTACCAACCAGCAGGGTGTCCTTTGATGACCCTCTTGTAGGGTGAGAGGGTTGGGCTAAACCTCTTCCAGCTCTACAAATACATGAAGAGGGATGCCTCAAATCATAACATAAAATCATCGTGTTAATTTGGACTTAAAAATCATTCTGACAAATGTTTCCATGTTCAGGAGATGACTTGACATGCACTTGGGAGATCCACATTGGTCTCCTCCCAGACCCAAGTCTACTTGAGGCTCGTGGCCTTGGACAATGGGTTGGAGTCTCCAGGCTGAGCAGATGGTACAGTATTTGGTGCCATGGGTAATAAAGCTGGGTCAATATCTGGCTGGATCCTGCAGTTAAAAAAATGTATCAAGTATTTTCTTTCTCTTTTTAGATGGATGGAGCTTAGTTCAAACAGAGCTGGAAACTCCAAATGAGGACCAAATATTATAATTGACAGTCTCTGAAGTTCATTAAAACTCCATTTGAGGGACACTGTAGACCTCACAGCATCCTGGCATAAACTTCAGCTGGAGATGTCATAAGAGACCCCGATTGGTAGACAGTGGGAAGCAGCAGGAAGACAACATCTGCGTGGAAAACTGACCACTGGTAGCACCTGACCCTATCTTAGACATCGGTAGCTCTCCTTTTTTAAAAATAAGGGCTAGCCGGGGATTTAGCTCAGAGGCACTGCACATGCCTCGCAAGCGCAAGGTCCTGAGTTCAATCCCCAGTACCAAAAAAAGGAGGGGCTAAAGTATAAAAGGTTTTCTCGCAGCTAAGGGCTATCAAAGCAACCTTCCTTAGGCATGAGCTACAGACCCACCATGCCATGTGATTACAGTGGGAACATTGTTCACAAAAATGTTATCTTTACAAGATAATGGGTGAATGGGAAAGGAATTCCTTTTCCTCGAAAGAATTCCTCAGTTATGTAAGGTGGGGTTCCCAGCGGGCTGCCCACTGTCGGAAGGAAGCCATCTGTCTGGGGGTAGAGCACAGAAGTTGTCTGAATGTGCACACAGAGGGTGATTAGGTACCGGGGACACTGGCCAGCCTTGACTGGTGATGGGGTACAAGCTTCCCCAATCCTCCCTATGTGAGGCCATCCCTTTCCTGCATGCACATTTATGACACAGGAGAAGACTTTTCCAGCTATAAAGCTGTCATAGAGTGTATCGAATGTCCCTGAGCTGAAAGTACCTCTGAGACACTTGAGCTCTGCATTAAATATGCTTCATACTTACCCATGGGGATGGTGGTGCAGAAGGACCTAGATATCTCAAAACCACAGCTAATCCAAGAATTATTCATATTAGGCACACAGGTTATTGTCTTGTATTAGTTTCTACTAATACCTGTCCAAGAATCACACATTTCTCGAATGGAAAGTGTAGTGGATTAACTAATGAGCAACTTGGAACGCCCGGCTGAGCTGAGTCAGCATGGTCTGGGCATAGAAGACCCACCTAAGGATTGCTGTCAATGGCATAAGGTGAGAACTGGAGCAGAAGATTATACACTGTTGATTTTCCTGGAGAAGCTCACTGCAGCTGGTTTTCCTAGTATGAACTCAGCTGTTCTCATCAGAGGAGGAGCTCGGGTCCTCGTTGTTGCTGGGAACGGCTGCTGTTCTCAGGGGAACTCTGGTCTTTACCTTGAGCATTGCTTCCTGGCTCCAGTGCAGATCCCTCTGCCTGGTGGCACAGGTCCTTCAACCCCGGTGCAAGCTTTCTAGCTTCCACCACTGGTCTTTGGGCCGCCGGGTGCCGATCCTCCATATGGACAAGCGTGAGACATTGCCGTGGGGTCTGGGCCTCTGGATGGACTCATAGAGGATACTGCCTTGGGCTCTAGGCCTTCAGCTGGACTCCTGTGGGCATTGCTGTGGGATCCAGGGCTTCAGCTGGATTCTTTGGATCTCTAGTGTGGGGACAGATTTCTTGCACTCCTCTGCATTTGACTTTTTGTGTGAATATTATAAAATAATCCTATAAATGATGTGCCCTGTATTAAACGATTCCCTTGCAAACTCTGACTACTATAGGAAGGTTATTCCATTCTTGTTCCTTTTTTAAAATTTTGGCAAATCATGACATATAAACTTATCAATTTTTAAATGCATACTACAGTGTTGTTAACTATCTGTACATTATGGTACAAGAGATCTCTACAACATTTTCATCTTGCAAATCTCAACACCTGTACCCACAGAACAACATTTCCCCTTCCCAGGTGCTGGTCACCTCATTTCACTTTCTGTCTCTCTGAGTGTGACCACTTTAGGTATCTGCACAATTCTCACAGTCTTTCTCACTCTTAAGTCTCCCAACAAGCTGGAGATGCTCATATTATTAACATTATTCCATACCAATGATTAGAATGAATAATCGATAATGCAAAATAGGAAGAAAAGGTCCAAAGGGGTAGGGGTAGTGGAAGAGGCAGGGGAAGGGAAAGAAGGGAAAAGAAAAATGACGAGAAATGGAAAAAATGGAAATAAAGTCTTTGTAAATAGGGAAGGGTGGAGGGTATGAAGGGAGGGCTAGGAATGGGGAGAAAATAAGAACCAAGATGCATTATGTAAAGGTACAATTCCCAATGAGAAATGTAATTGTGTTGTATACCTACAATGTACCAATAAAAGAATTTAATAAAAAAAAAATATTAACATTATTCCATTTTATGGCTGAGCAAACTAAAGCACCGAGAGTTGATGTGACTTGTCTAATTCCACATAGCTAATAAGCAAGCAAAAGAATCAGTGCTTGAATCAGATCACCTAACTTCTAGCACCTCAGCAGAGACACATATATCAAATTCTTATCTACCCAGAATGTGGCCTGATTTGGAACAAGGGTGTTTGCAGATGTAATTAGATAAAGAAGTCTACTGCTGTCCTTTTAAGGGCATTAGAATACAGAGATCCAGACACACGGAGGTAAGGAGAGTTCATATGAAGAGGGAGACAGAAATTGGGGTGATCCAAAAACAAGCCAAGAAATGCCAAGGATTGCCTGCACCAATTAGAAAGTAGGCAGAGTTTTTCTTATAACCATTAGAGGGACAGTGGCCCTGCTAACACCTTCATTTCAAACTTCTGACCTCCAGAACATGAGAGAATGATTTTGTGTTGTCTCAAGTCATTCCAGTTTGTGGTAATTTGTTACAGCAACCCTAGGAAACTAATACCAGTCTTATCTTTCCAGAGAAAGATTCTAGCCGTTGACTCCCCCAAAGCCTATAGAGTGTTAAAGGGGCACAGTGATTCCAGGTAAGTCCCCTCCTACCAGCCTCCAGAGACTCCGTCAAGGATTCCCACCTGGCTGCCACGAATCCTATCTTTTCTAATTCCAAGCCAGCAGCCCCAGTCCAGGCCCGGGAGAGGAGAGGGGACACAGTGGATTCATTGCCTGTGATCTCAGATGATAAACATTATGGGGCACAGGCATGGGTCACGTGAGAGTGTCTTTTCTCTTCCATGTGATAGGCCAAAGATGGAAATCTTTCTGGCCTTCTCCTGCTCATCCTCTTGAACTCGAATGCACCTGAGCAGGTTTTCCACAGCAGTTTTGTGTATGCGCACATGTGCAGAGAGGTTTTTGATCATCTCTGCTGCCTGCAATTGTGCTGATTTATAATAAGAAGCAGGGGTCAGGGTTGAGCTGGATGCAGAGGCGGGCATGGTGGACAGCTGTGGGACACATCGTTCTGTGCCTCCAAGCTGGCAGACTCCCACAGAGGGAGGAATCAGCATGTTGTGCAAAGAGGACGGGAGTGAAAAAGATGTTCTTCAGGTTCAGTGGCGTGGCATGCTTGAATATGCAGTTTTTCAAAATTCAAGAATCTCCTCTTGTGGAAAGATAAATAGCTCATTGTGTGACTCATGATGAAAGCTTAAGTGTTTTCCTTGAAATAGGGCTCAGAAAGGCCTGCTACTATCCGGCTATTAATTCACAGCTATTAATTCACAGTTTGTGGTCCAGTGGGCTAAAAAGGACTGAAAGATAAACCAAGCTTACTCCTGTGGCAGACAGAAATACACAGGCACAGAGAGCTCTCCAGTCCCTTCCTTGTTCTCCCTGCCCTACTCCAATCAGGTGGACAAAGGGCTCTGCTCTCTGCTGCTCTCTTTAATTCCCTCTCTGCTATTTTCTCCTTTCATCCTCCTGCCTCAGCCTCCCAGAAAGCTGGAATTACAGGCATGTGCCACCAACGTCTGGCTGCTGCCCTGATTTGGATGAGATGCCACACAGGAAACATGAAGCTGGATGAAAGCGTCAAGAAGTTTGGAGTATTGAGCTGAAGAGGAGAGGGGATATGACGAAGAGCTCAGATCAGGCACCAGCAAGTGCGTGGGGAGGATTCCTGCTGGAGTTTGGAATGAGTGTTGAGAAGTGGAAAGGAGCAGGGGAAGCTCCTGAGGAGGGGGAGAGAGTCAGAGCGGTTCACCCCTTCGATTCCTTGACCCAGCACAAACCCTGCTAGGCCAGCTCTCGGTGAATGGCTAGGCTTTGAAGACTCAACATATCCTACTCAGGAATTACAGTTAAAAGCCTTTGCATTTCAGTTGATAGTTAAAGGAGTCCCTACTCTCTCCTTTCCAACAGCATAGAGGAAAAAAAAGTTAAGGTTTTTCTTTAGTCAATATATTTTGTATCCATGTATGGAGACAAATAGCTCCCTGAGAGAAGAATGACTACTTACTCATGGACAAATTTAACCAGAAATTAGGGAGCATGTCAGGGAATGGCCTAAAGTCCCCCGCGGCTTTGCCCCGTCTGTGAGACCACATATGTGGGGCAGTGTGATAGCCCTGTGCTACCGTCCTCACTTCGTCGTATTGGCGTCCCAGTTGGAACTGTCACGGTAAATGTTACATGCATGTTTGAAGTGGATATACATGTTAGGATACCCTTGTTATAAACAGACATTTTCAAACATATTTTGAGCAGCAAGTGTACACCAAACACTCAGAGCTGAGTGAGGTTGGTAGTACAGTCTTGTGGGAAAGAGGTCCGAACTTGCGGCTCCCCTGCTGGGGCATCCTCTTTCCAAGCCTCTCAGACCCGAAACCTACTCTGCAAGCTAAGTTATCGACATGAACCGAAAGGTGAGCTCTCTTAAACTCCATGCCTAGGAGCCCTGAAGCATGGGCTCCATTCCCTTCGTGCCTGGTACCTGAAATAAAGTTCAGAAAACTTGTCTCAGCAATGGTTTGGCCTAAGGCATCTGACCTTTGCTTTCCTGTACCGTGGTGCTTTGTGCACTTGTGTTGTGTCTCCCTGGCTTCCATCCTGCCCATGGGTTACAGGAAAGACTTCAGAGCAAGGTCCAGAGCAGTTCAATGACCCTTGCTGGGTTGGACAGAGAGTGTTGTCCCGGCACAGCAAGGGTACCTGGTGGTAATTCACACCATCTTGGGCTGAGAGGGGCCTACCAGCCTGTTTCATGTTTTATTCTTCAGATGAAGAAACTGAGGCCCGGCTTGGGTTATCTTGGATTTTGAGAGCTGGAGGCCACTCCAGGCCTTCTGCTATCCAGTCTCACACTGACTGAAAGGAGAAACTTTCTACACATTTGTTGCCTGATGATCACTGGGCCCCGGGCACCTGTACTCCCAGTGATGGAGAATGCACAATTTTTTTCCATCCATCATTTCAGACACATCTAATTGTTGTAAAGTTCTTCTCTGTAATCAAAAGAAACCTGCTTTCCTGCTGCATTATTGGCAGCTGTGTTCTAGAGTTTCTGCAACAAACCCCTGTCTCTCTCGGGTCCTAACGTGCTTGACATCCCTTTACCAGATTGAAAAAGTCACCTTCCTGATGCTCTTGTTTCCCTGAGAGTTGGGTCTGCACTGATGATCGGTGGTGTGGCTTAGCTTGGTGTGTTTATTAATTTTACTCTTATCTGTTAGTGATCACCACCACCTTTTATTGCCTTCCCCCTTTCCTGAGGTACAAGAAGCTCTCATGAGAACATCGGTGAGTTTACTGCCCTCTTTAAAATCAGGGCAATAAAAAAGGCATGAGGGTGCCTCTCGACGAGGCTGCTTAAACATAATCATAGATCTGTCACAAAATATGCAGGCTTATGAGGGGCGGTCAGGTCTTTCCTGAAGTGGGAGATGTTTGGGGAGAAAATGGCTTTTTAAAAGTTAACTGAAAAAGAACAATGAGGAAAATCAAGGACCAAATGATTTTATGAAAGCTACTATGTTGCAAACTTCACTTTGACTAATGATATTGCAGAGGATTCCTGAAAAAGAGAAGTGAAGCGCTCAGTTGTATGTGTAGGAGTGAGTCTTGACGTTTCCACTAGATGAGGTTTTCATTCTCTTATTTTAGTGAGCAAGCAGATGAGGGGAAAGAACTGTCAGTGTCTATTTTCCATTCCAGATTCAAACGCCTCATCCAGATTGGGGCTGCTTAATAAATCCACAGGTTTCTTTAGGTGATGAGCTGTTGAAAGAATTTCAGTTAGGGCTGGGGATTTAGCTCAGTGGTGCTGCTGCCTGCCTCACGAGTGCAAGGTCCTGAGTTCGAACCCCAGTACCAAAAATAAAAAAAGAATTGCAATTAAATCAGATTCTACAACTTGACTCCAGAGAGGTGACAGATTCTTAGGTGTTTCTTAAAAATTTCTTTTTAAAGCCATTTGGATTTGTATCTCAATATAAAGGAAAAAATTCATAGGTGGTGTCAGTGGAGGGAGTAGTTTTCTTCATTTCTCAGGCTAACCTCTCCAATCTCCTCAATGTGGACATCGTCCTGAACCTCTAGATTTTAAAAGGATTCCTCTTTGGCCTAAGCATATGGTTGCTTCAAGGGCGAAGACACCACCTACGTTGCCCAGCATTTGGAGGTGCAGTTTCAACAAGAACGTGCTGTCAGTGAGCCTGGGGCTGCGGGCTCTTCTGCGGAGCACAGCTGCCTTGGAGCAGTCCTAGAACCTGAGGCATTTAAGTCCGAGCACTCTCCGGGTGTAGCTCTCAGGGTGTAAGATGCATCACTCCCTTAACAAATCCCCCAAGCACTGCAGTTTTAAGCCCTCTGCAATTGCTCAGCATAAATACAATTTCAGAACTCTCCTTGGCTTCAGATGTGCTTTCCATTTCTCACCAGCCCACTTCTCCCACCTCCTTGCCCAGAATTAGAAGCACATCAGCAGATGGATTTGCAGGACCCCAAACTGCCCAATCCTCTAGTTCTGCAGCTACCTCTTCTTACCCTGTTTCCAACACACACCGAAGCTGGATGAGAGGATCACATCCAGAGATGGCTGAAATGCACCACCTGGAAGTACAGCCTTCTGAAAACCGGCTTGCCCTCTGCTCCCCAGGAAGAGGCAATCCTACCCTTTCCAATTCCCAGTAATTGTCATAAGGATTATGGACAGCCACCACACATAGCAATTTTCAATTGAAATGTAAGAGCCCTTTCAAGTGCTTAATCCTCATTATAGACTAAGGCAGTATTATTGGGGTTAGTTTTAAAAACCAGGCTGATGATGTTTCAAATTAAGTTACACTGTACCTGCACATGTGAAGGGAAGGGACATCAAAGAAATAACCCGTTTGAATAGCAAGCAGAAATAAATGCTAGGCACAGACATCGCACAGATCTGGCTTTGTCCTTTTCTTTCTTTCTCCCTTTTATTTTTTGGAGCCTGATGTTTGTTTCTTGAGTGAGGACAATTAGCAACTAGTGACTTTAATGAGCGCCGGATGTGGCCTTGTTGTGTCTTTCTCTCTCTCATGGGTATATTTCTGAAGGTTTCCTGATATATTGATTGTCTAATTTGGTACTCTTTATAACTCTTCTTTTTTTTTTTTTTTTTTGTATTTTAGTAAACAAATATAGTCTTTTCAGCAAGAAATCAAATTTGACCTGAATGCATGCAAGGTCAGGATTAGACTATTTTAAAAGAAATGCGTTTTCATTACTTTTGAACTTGAGAAACAGGCAATTGCTTGGGAGAGTGAAGTTTCTGGGATTTGCTCAAATGGAAAAAAAACATTGGTAATACATATGCCATTTGTCTTTTTATGGACTTTGAAATATTTCAAATTACTCCTAAAGGCAATTTTAATTGCCTCCTATGATCTTTTGATAGTTTATCTCTACCCAAAACGTGTCAGAGTCTACATTGATAACATTTCACTAAAAACTGTTTGGTTGCCTACAATGAAGTAGAATTGGTAGTTTGAGCCCTGGTTGGACGGCACTGGTGGGTGACTTTGGGCACACGCTAGCCTCTCCTGGGTTCTGTTTCCTTGTTGGTAAATGGAAATAATGACAGTCCTCATTTCCTGGTGATGTTGTGAAGATAAGATGACACAGTGCACATCACCACTTATAACAGGGTTGGGCGCAAGCTGCAAAGAACATCAGCTACTATCCAGGGATTTCCGAGAAAAAAGGCACGAAGAGTGATTCATCAGGCCAGCGTCAGAATCTGAAAAGGCCCCTGTGCTCCTAGGAGGAAACCGGATGACAGGGACGGTGCCTGCTGTGCCCAGGTTTAAACCCTAAGTAAATAACAGATCTAATCTCATGGGAAGCAAGTGCATTTTGTTACAGGCACAGAAACATTTTATCATTCTTCAGACAAAGTAAACAGTAGATGAAAGGACATCATTTTTTCCACTTTTCCTGATGTGTAGAGTAAGGAAGTTGCAGTGTGAGTTTCAGAGCAGCCTGGGGAAACTGGTGATACCGTACCTGTGACCGTGCTGGTGTCTGTGTGAGGGGAGAGCCTTGCACTGGGTTTTCTGGATGCCTGGGTTTTGCTGCTGCCTCCGTCTGTTCAGGTTGCTTTGACAAAACACCTCAGACTGGGAAATTTACAAACAACAGCAATTTATGGCTCACAGTTCTAGAGGCTGGGAAGTCCAAGACTGAGACGCCAGCAGATTCTGTCTTATGAGGCCTGTTCTTTCTCAGTGCCTTCCTGTGACAGCCTCACAGGCCAAAAGGGGCATGAGAGCTCTCGAAAACCTCTTGTATAGCCCACTGGTCCCATTTGTGGGGTGGAATCTTCATGATTGAATCACTCCCCAGAGGCTAACTAGTGCTGAATTGGGGATTTAATTATCAACATATGAATTTTGGGTGTTCACACATTCAGACAATAGCTATGAACCATGGGATCATGGATTCGTCCTAAACTCCATGGTCTACAGGTCTGTTTCCCCTAAGATGTGATGGGTCGGCTAGTTGGTCCCTACAGTTTCTTGAGCTCCTAAATCTACAACAGCTTTCATGGGCTGTACTTTTTCACTTTGGGAGTTAATAGAGGATTTTAATGATAGTGATGAGATAGCCCATGGAACTTAACCTCGGAAAGAGGCCCTAGGTAGGATGTGTTCTTCCTCCTGGATATTTATGTCCAAGGGAAAGACCCCTCCCGGCTGTGCCCTGGAGTGACACAAGACAGGCTCACAGGCACTCTTTTGGCGCATGCTGATAAGTGCACTGCCCAATATCAGGGTTCTGGGCACTGTGGATAAATAGGGGAGGAAGGTTCTCTCCTGCATGAAGAACTACTGTTAAGTGAAGCCTCCATGATTATCCAGTTGGGCAGCAAAACTTATCTAGTGCTCAGAGTGAAGCACAGTCTTCTACAGAGTTCTGGAATTTTCCATATTTAATTCCACATTTCACATCCTTATCCCCAGTGCTTCAGGCAGGCCAGCTGTCTCACTGGGAGTGCCAGCTGCTATTTCTTCCTGACATAAGTGCCCATGATACTTGTTTCACCTGAAAGCCGAATCCACCCACCCCCAAAAGAAGCGCTTAAGTTAGGTGTGGTGGTACACACCTGTAATCCTAGTATTTTGGGAGGCTGAGGCAGAGAACATGTCTGAAAATAAAACATAAAAAATACATTGGGGATGTATCTCAGGGCAAAGACCTTGGGTCTTCTTTCTTTAAACTAGAACTTCCTATCTATATTAGTTTTCGATGCTGCTATGACAAGTTACCACGAACACAGTGGCTTCAAACAACACAAATATATTATCCTAGCTCTGGAGGTCAGAAGTCCAAAATGTCTCGGTGAACTAACACCAACGTGTGGACAGTGTGCGCCTGTTGGAAGAATCTATCTTATGCTCCTTCCCAGACTCTGGAGGAGGTTGCTCTCATTCCTTGGCTTTTAGCTTTTTCCAGCAAGAGCCTCACCCCAGCCTCTGCCTCTGTAATCATATCTTTTCTCTCTCTTTCAAAGCCACATGTGAGCACTCTGGGCCCTCATAATGATCCAGGATCAAAGCCCCATTTTAAGGTCTTTAATCACAGTTGCAAAGTCTCTTTTGCCATGTGTGGTAACATAGAGGTTCGCGGCTGTGGACATCTTTGCGGGGCTGTTATTCTGCCTGCCACACCTCCAGAAGTGCTGGCTGCTGCTGGGAGCAGGGTGGGGTTACGCAGCAGGCAATGATGGTGCATGGAAGTCACGCTCAGGTTTGACGTTAGCTGTCTGAGTCAGCTGAGAGTCCAGAGCCTCTGGATCAGATTTGAACTGAGTCTTCATCCCGGGTTCTTTCTTGAAAAACCACACAGTTCACTGTGATTTTACCACAACATTAAGTAGATCGGTATTATAACAAGAAGTATATATAAATACATGCAAGAATTATTTGTCATATAAAAGGAACAGATTCTTCTATTGAATTTAGCCTTTATTTTTCACAGGTTTGGGTGAGATTCTGAGTCTTCCAGATAAAACCTTAAAGAAGGGGGTGGTGCCGGTAGGAAAGTGATGAAAAATCTGAGAGCTTTTAATGTGCATAAAGGGAGTTTTCACCAAGCTACTGAATGTACTTGGCCCTGCCTGGAAGTACCATTGTCTGCACCTATTCCTTGCCCTGTGGTAAATAAAATCAGCAGTTTCCCAAAGCAGAGACCATTACTGGATTTCCCCCCAAGAAAACAAACTGCAGCCACTGCCACCATCACCAAAACAAGAGGAACAGACTATGCCTATGGCTTCAGTACAATTAGTATTTTTAACAGAAACATTTCCCCACTAGGACCTAAGGCTGTCTTTATTTTCTTCAACAGAATTACAATCTTTAAAGGAATATTTAAAAAGAAAAAGGTAGACTGGAAACATTTTATGAAATTTCTTCTAGGCCTTACTTTTGGGGGCCAGTGGCCTATGTAGATTAGGAGATTACGTTCATTCATAATAAAGTTTGAGATTGGGTAAAGACCTCTGACAAAGACCAATTTATTGTCATTGTTTTTATCTTTAATCTGATTATCATGTGTTGTTTCTGAAGAATTAGCTCCTTAAAAGACCTTCTTTGGAGAACAAGCTTGACTAGCAATGGCAATGTGCCAGAGAATGAGAAAAAAACAAGTAAATTTTATTTGTTTGCTTAATAAAATTTTATTCTGAATTTCAATATCTTTTTTACTGTATGCATTTAAGGTGTACAAGTAGACTTGATAGACTCAATACACATATTCATTATGGGGTAATCACTACAATCAAGCTAATGAACATGCATCACCTCATATTAGGTACCTTTGTTTCTTTGGTAGTGAGAACACTTAAGAATCTATTCTCTTAGTAAATTTCAGGTGTATAGTACTATATTACCTGTAGTCATCATGCTATTCATTAGATCACCAGAACTTACTCATCTTCCACAATTGAAAGTTTGTATCCCATTCCTCCAGCATCAGTCCCTGGTAATGGGCATTGTATTCTCTGCTTCTATAAGTTTCACTGTTTGAGACTCCATATGTAAATGAGAGTATACATTATTTGTTTTCTCTGTGTCTGGCTTATTTAAATTAGCGTAATTGCCTACATTCTATCCATGTTGTTGTAAATGCCGGTGTATCCCTCTTTGTAAAGGTCACATAACATACACTCGTATGAACACACAATTTTCTTTATCCGTTCATGGATGGACATTTAGGATATTTCCATGTTGTGAGCATTGTTTAATAAAATTCACCATCCTTCCCTGGTTAAAAACTCACAATGAGGTAGGCATTAAAAAAATGCATCTCAACATCATAAAGGCCATCATGTATTCAGTGATAAAAAGCTGATTGTTTTTCCTCTAAAATCAGGGAAGGACAAGAGTGCCCACCCTCACTGCTTCTATTCAGCACATTGGTGGGACTCCTGATAAGAGTGATTGGGCAAGAAAAGAAATAAACGGCATCCAAATTGGAAAGGAAGCAGTAAAATAGTCTCTGTAGATGGATGATTTTATACAGAGGTAACCCTAAAGCTTCTGTTAAAAAACTGTTAGAAGAGCTGGGGATTTAGCTCAGTGGTGCTGCCACCTGCCCACCTGACTCACAAGCACAAGGTCTCGAGTTCGATCCCCAGTACAGAAAAATAAAAGAAGTAGGGACAGGGGGAGGGGTTGAAGGGAGGGCAAGGGAAGGGGAAAAAAATAAGAATCAAGATATATCATATAAAGGTACAAATCTCCAATGATGAATGTCATTATATTGCATATCTAAAATGTACCGATAAAATTAATTTTAAAATTGTTAGAATGAATAAGTGAATTCAGCATGCTTAATACATTTTAAAAATTGGTTTGGACTGGAACTAAAATTCAGATTTTACTCCATATTCATGAGCACTTGACACATAAGAAGCAAACACAGCTACTTTAAAGAACATGATGTAAAATCCACTGGTAATGGTAACACTGGTTGTGGGATTGAGAAATCCCTAACAGTATTTCTGAGGTAAAATTTAAACTCGTACTAGTATAAGTAAGCAAGTACTACACTACTGGAATTCCATATTGCTTTCTGTTTTTTAAATGACAGTAAATACTCACACAGAGTTAATTTAAGTAGTTTTTGTATTAGTTTCTTAGGTCTACTGTAAAAGTATCACAAACTGCATAGCCTAACTCCCCACCCACCCAGTGGGATGGAAAGTAAAGCCTTGTGTATACTCTAGCCAAGTACTTTACCATGGCTCTATACCCCCAACCCCAAGTTTTCTTTTTCTCTTACACTTCTGGAAACTATAGGTTCAAACTTGAGTACTGACAGGGCCATATTACTTTTGAGGGTTCATGGAAGGATTTCATCCATTCCTCTCTGTCTAGCTTCCCAAAATCCTTGGCATTCTTTGGCTTATGGATCTGCTACTCCAGTCTCTGCCTCTTCCTTTACATCCCCTTCTCTCTGTGTTATTGTGTCTCCATGTTGTCACATAGCTTCCTCCTCTCATGTGTCTGTGCCCAATTTCATCTTTTTCATAAGGATACCAGCCATTAGATTAGGATCCACATTAATTCTTTATGAATTAAGCCACTAAATGTCGGCTTAATGGGTGGCTGTTTTAGCATTTTTACCGATGCTGCTTTTATACTTGTTAGTGATTGGGTAAAAGTCTCCCTTCTATGGTAACATTAAAAGATTCTTGATGGCTTTGGAGTTGGCTAAAATTGATACACATCAAGATAAGAATAATCTCATGAGTATAAAACAGGAAATGATGGCCCATTTTTGAGTATAACATGAGAGGATATGGGGAGACTGGTTTCTACCACAACAGCGCGAGAAGCTCTGTTGACTCCCTGCCCAGGGAAACTGGTAAAAGTGATAAAAATGCAACTGCTAAAAACAGAATGTCTGTGTCCCCCTCCTATCCTTATGTTGAAATTCTCACCCCTGACGTCAGAATGCTATTGGAGGGGACCTATAGGAGGTGGCTACGCCGTGAGGCTTCCACTCTCATGAATGGGATTAAAGCCCTTATAAAAGACACCAAGGCCCCGAAGGTTCTCATCCCTTTCCACCATATGAAGACACAGCAATGAAATGGCCACCTACGAACCAGGAAGTGGCCACCTGTGAACCAGGAAGTAGCCACGTATGAACCAGGAAGAGCACCTTTACCAGACAAGAATCTACTAGTGCTGTGATGGCTTTGGATTCTCCCGGCTCCAGGAGACCTGAACTCATATTATTAAGAAAACTGAAAAAAGTTCTGTTTATAAGCCCCCTGGTCTATGGTGTTCTGCTATAACAGTGCAAATGGACTAAGACAGCAGCCAGTTCAAGCTTCAGGAAATGGTCCTAAGGGCAAGTAGTAAATGCAGAAACATGTTGCCATAATCTGGTTTTGTTTGTTTGTTTTTGCTATGACAAAATACTCGAGACTAGGTTATTTATTGATAGAAGTTTATTTGGCTTATGACTCTGGGGACTGCAAAGTCCAAGAGAATGGGCACAAGCATCTGCTCAGAATTGGGTGAGGACCTTCTTGTGGCATGACATGGCGAAGGGCATCACATGGAGAGACAGAGCGAGCGTGCCAGCTTGGGTCTCTTCCTTCTTTTATGAAACTTCTAATGCCATCACGGGGGACCTTCTGATCCTAATTACCTCCTCAAGGCCTCACCTCAAAATAGCATTCACATATGACTGAAGATTAAGTCTCTAACACATGAGCTTTGCAAAACACAAAGAATAATGTATTCATTTGAGAAAATCTAAAAAAAAATTCAGTTAAAGGGTAGTGTGTGGTATATATATATATATATATATATACATATATATATATTTTTTTGTATCGGGGATCGAACTTGGAACCTTGAGCGGCAGGTGGTGAAACCACTGAGCTAAATCCCGAGTATTTGAACTAGGACAGTTCCATGCTTCATTCCTCCAGCCCAGGGAGGCAAAGACTTCACTCCAATCTGCTGCTGCCAAGAACGCAAGCCTTCCTCACCCAACTTCCTGTTGGAAGGCTTTCTTCTGGGAAGAGCAGGACTTCAGCATTTCTCACCTGGCCCCCTGCTACCTGTTGCTGAGGCTAAGTCCTTGGCAAGTGCAGTCAAGAAGTGTGAACTCCCTTCTGCCCAGCCCTCACTCAGCGGAATGGGAGTCCTTCTGGGGCAAAGTACACTGAGAATAATGGGGCCCTGACCTCCCTTCGCCTGGCTCAAGAGGAAGCAGTGTTATGAGAAGTGAGTAGGTAAATAAACTGTGGTAAACCTAGACAATGGAATATTATTTAGTGCTAAAACAAAATGAGCTACCAAGCAATGAAGTGACTTGGAGGAACCTTAAATGCATATTGCCTTAAATGCAAAGAAGCCACTCTACTATATGAAATTCTGGAAAAGGGAAAACCACAGAGATAGTGAAAAGATCAGTAGTTACCAGGAATTGGTGGTGAATAGGTGGAGCACAGGGATTTTAAGGCAGTGAACTCTTCTATGTGAAACTATAATGGTGGATACATGTCATTGTACACTTGTCCAAATCCATGGAATACATAATACCAAGAATGAGCCCTAGCATAAACTATGGGCTTTGGGTGATACTGTGCTGTCAGAATAGTCTCATCAGTGGTTACAAATAGACCGCTTTGGGGCTGGAGATTTAGCTCAGTGGCACCATGCCTGCCTTGCAAGGGCAAGGTCCTGAGTTTGATCCCTGGTACCAAACAAAGAAACAAACAAAAGAAAACAAATAGACAGCTTTGTTAAGTGATACTCAGAGTGGGGGAAGCTGTGTGTGTAAGGGGGTGGGAGTACATGGGAACTGTAATTTCTGCTCAATTTACTGTGAATCTAAAAATGTCTATTTTAAAACATTTACCCCAGGGGTTCAAGTTAGATGTTTTATATGTTCTCTGACTATAGGGAATGATATTAGAAATAACAGCTAGAAAAAAATGTAACAAACTCACAATGTATGGAAATTAAGCCCACTCCTAACTAATGTATTGGCCAAAGAAGAAATCAAAGGAAAGTCAGAAAATAGTTTGTGATGAATGAAAATAGTGAAATAATAGATCAAAACATATGAGATGCAGTTAAAGGTCTTTTGAGAAAGACATTCATAGCTTTGAATGCCCATGTTAAAAAAGAAGAAAATCTTAAATCAATAAACTTTACTTCCACATTAAGACACTGAAAAAAATCCTTAAACAAGAAGAAGGAAGAAATAGTAAAGATTGGAAAAAATGAATTTGAAATTAGAAAAATGATACCAAAAAATCAACAAAATCCAAAGTTGCCTCTTTGAAAAGATTGAAAAACTTTTGGCTAAATCAGAGGGATGAACAGGAGACAGAAAGAGAGAGAGAGAGAAGCCAGTTATTAGAATCAGAAATTAAAGCAGCAACATCACTACTGAACTTGTAGAAATAAAAAAGATATCAAAGAATACTATGAACAGTGGAAGATTAACAGATAGGTAAGTAGATGAATCGCAAGTTCCTAGGGGTAGAGGAACCATATTAGTTTCTTAGGACTGCCATAATATAGTATCACAAACTGGAAGGCTTGCAGCAATAGAAATTTACTCTTTCAGAGTTCTGGTAGCAAGAAGTCTGAAACTAAGGTGTTAGCAGGGCCATATTCCCTCTGTGTCTAACAGAGGATCTTTCTTTCTTCTTATTAGTTTCTGGTGGTTGTCAGCAATTCTTGGTATTCCAGAGTTTAAGTGCAAAATGTATACTCTGAACACTACAAAACATCATTGAAAGAAATCAAAGAAGATCTGAGTTAAGGGAGAGACGTGCCACGGTGCCATGTTCGTGGATTGGAAGATTTGATCTTATGATAGCAATATTTCCAAAATTTATATATAGATTCAATGCGATCCTTATCAAAATCCCAGCTGGCTTTTAAAATTTACCACAAATATGTTTATTTCTTGACTCTCAATTCTATTCGATTGATCTATGTCTAGCCTTATGCTGACACTATACTGTCTTAACTATTCTTGTTTTATAATAAGTTTTGAAATTAAGAAGTGTAGGTGCCCTGACTTTGTTTTTTTTTTCAAGACTGTTCTGGCTATTTTGTGTCCCTGGAATTTACACAGGAGTTTTAGGATCAGCTTATCAATTTCTGGAAAGGGTGGGGAAGCATTCAGACTTTTGCCATTGAGTGCAGTGTTAGCTGTGGAGCTTTAGAGATGATTTTATCAGTTTGAAGAAATTCCTTTCTATTTCTAGTTTATTGCTTTTATCATGAAAGGATGCTAGATTTTTTTCAAATAATTTTCTGCATCTACTGATGTGGTTATGTGATTTTTATTCCGTATCCGTTTATATGATGTATCACATTAATTAATTTTTGGTTGCTGAGACAGCCCTGTGCTCCTGGAATTAATCCCAGTGGGTCATTATTCTGACAGTAGCCAGTGTATTGCAACTCAGTTCTGGCACTAACCAACCACAGTTAGTACCTGTCCCACAAGACGGTCCTCACTTCAAAGCAACTGGTTCTAAATCAGGTATTTCTATGAACCCCGTGGGTTAGGTAATTCAGTGGAATGATTCACTGAACTCAGGAAAATTCTATACTTATGATTATAGCTAAATGGGGAATCGCGTAGGGTGAGGGCTTCAAGGGTTCGGGACACAAAGCTTTTGTGTCTTCTCCTCATAGAATCAGGGTGCCTCACCCTTCCGTACATCAATGTGTTCACTAAGCAGGAAATTCTACTGATTGTGTCCAGAGTTTTTATTGGGATTTTGTTACAAGGGATGATTTATTGAACACTGGTCAGGTGATTGACCTCAACCTCTATTCCCTTCCTCCCTTTCCTGGAGGCTATGAGGTCAGGCTGTTATCACATGTCTCAAACTAACCACAGAGTCAGTCTTTCTAACCTCCATCCTGAGGCTATCTCGGGCGTACAGTGAGTTACTTTATTAATATAAACACAGGTGTGATCCAAAAGGCTTACAAATAACAAATACATTCCTGCCATTCAAGAAATCCCTAGAGCTTTGGAATCTCTATGCCAGGAACCTGGATAAAGATCAAAGTCTTTATTATACAACAGTCATAATTCTTGCTAAACAGTTTGCTAGTATTTTTGGAGGAGTTTTGCATCTATTATTCATGAGACATTGTAGTTTTCTTTTCTTGTGATTTTTTTTGGGTGTTGTCTTGGTATCAGGCTCAGAATGAGTTGGGCAGTAATTTGCCACTATTTTGGAAGAATTCTGTGGAGAACTGGTATTTATTCTTTAAATGTTCAGTAGAATTTATGAGTGAAGTCATTCGTTCTTGGGAATTTTTTTGGTATCATGTTTTAAATTTGCTAATTCTATCTATAAAGGTCTATTCAAATTTTCTATTTCTTTGTGAGTCATTTTCATTTTGACTTTACAGAAATTTTTTATTTTATCTAAATTAAATTGTTCATAGCATTTATTTAGAATCTTCTCTCTCTGTACAATCAGCAGTAATGTCCCCTTTTACATTTCTGTTCCTCTCTGCCACGCCTCTGTTCTGAAGACGCGGTCAATGCCCTGATTGTTTTGGAGTTACACCGTGTTTTTGAACAGAGAATGGGGCTGGGAGTAGCCTCTGGTCTTCGCAGCTTTTCTGGTATGGAACCTGTGCCCTACAGTGAGCTGAGGTGAAGGTGTACTGGTTTCAGTATTCTCTGCTTACCATGTGTCTTAGTCACTTTCTCATTGCTGAGACACCCATAACTTAAAGGAGGAGAGGATTATCTTGGCTTACTGTTTCAGAAGTTTCAGTCTGTGCTTAACAGGTTCCAGTGCAGAAATGGCGTGTGTGGTGGAAGGGCCTGGGTGAAGGAAAGCTGCTCAGTCAGGTAACCTGGAAGCAGTCAAGGGAGGAGCAGGAGAGGGAGGTAATGCCCTTCCAAGTCACACCCCTACTGATCTACCAGGGGTCTAATCAGGCCCCCTGCCTCCAAACCGCACGTCAGCTGTAGTGCCCCCATAGTCCAATCACCTCCCCCTAGCCCTGTTTCTGGACTCATAAAGCTTTGGCGGGGCATTCTGGATCTAAATCCCAACATTATACTTGGGATAAAACCTTCACTCACTGATTCAGGGCTGGGAGGAGGAAGAGATTCCCTGGCCTCTGGGCTGCACTTACTTGGAATTTAGCTTTTCCAACACACAGCTGGAGGAAGTCATGCTGACAGCCTGCCTCTTGTGGGGAACTGGCTCCTTCCTGGGAGTGGCGGTGAGGGTGGGTGGGGAGAAGTCCCATCTTCCTGGGCACTCTGATCATGGCTCTGGTGCCATAGACTCTCACAGTTCTAAATGAAATGTAG
Organism: Heterocephalus glaber; assembly: GCF_053883595.1. Classification (NCBI taxonomy): domain Eukaryota; kingdom Metazoa; phylum Chordata; class Mammalia; order Rodentia; family Bathyergidae; genus Heterocephalus; species Heterocephalus glaber. Next base: position 70,319,417 of record NW_028258320.1, read on the forward strand.
CAGATTTTCTTAAAAAGTGAATGTTCCATTTATTATATGCCCCTGTGACAATCTCCTGAGATTTTAAATGGTTATTTAAAAATAATTTTTATCAGTCATGGTTATTCATTGGTAAGAAACTTCAGAGCTCCTGCGTGTCCTTTGGGATATATGCCCTCATCTCTGGCATGGGTAATATTTTCCACAGAATGTGTTAATTCTTGGCTTCATAACTTAAAGTGGCCGTGAACAGATTGGGTACGGTTGACAGAAGGTAGATTAGTAAAGGGCAAATAGCAGGCATACATATGGGGGTTAATACTGAATTGAAGAGTTAAATTAGGAAATGATCAAGTTTGAGAGCAGAAGGCTGAGATTATGAAGAACTAGTACACACATTCATCCAACAAGCCAGTGGAATGTTTATGACACCGAGCAAGGAATGTTCTCCTGGTAATTAAATAATTAAATGTACTTCCCATAAATTCTGCAGAATAGTATGTTCTTAAAAAAAAGTCTAAATCCTTATCTTTCTAGGGTTAATCTCGTGAGTAAGCCTCTCTATCACCTCATTCATTGTGGTAGAATGTGACAGAGGCGCGTTATTAACCCAAATTATTAAAATGATTTCAACTCATAGCAAAAATGCCCAAGAGAATCTTAAAGCTTGTACCAGCAAGGTGTAAGGAAATCAAGTAAGATTCTTGACAATGTTGATGATCACTCTTTTCTTCCTCCAGAAAGTGAAACAAATAATAGCAGCTGTTTTTCCCCCTTTGGCTTTCTGCAAAGCTGACCTGGGTAATAGATTTGGGCGTATTATTGCCCAAAGACAGGGGACAGGGTAAACAGACTCATCAGCCCCCCTGCAATGCTTGGATTCTGAGGTCATGCCAGTTTCCTGAACATGGGCAGGCTAGTGTTTTTTCCTTTCCAGGATGGAGAGATAAACTTTACTTCAAATATTTATTCTCCTTATCTTGACTGCTCTAATAGGGGACTTGGTTATAGTGCCATTTCAAATAAAATGCTAAATATAGAACAATTTGAATTTAAAGAAATAGATATTAAATGGGATGAGTCTTTTTTAAAAAAATAACTTTATTATCAAACACACACACATTCAAAAATTAAAACCATTCAAAGAAGAACAATGCAAGGGAAAAAGCTACAATAATATTCAAATACAGTAGAACTCAACCAAAACAAAACTGAAAAGCACTTAAACATTTTTCTATATAACTTAAAAAAGCATCTCAAGCACCAACAAGACACCAGAGGATGTGATTTGTCTCAGAAAGATCTCCAAAACCAACAATGAACAAATAGTGGTCTGGAAAAAATTCCAGTTAGTTAGCAGACTCCACATAAGCCAAGCTTCTTCCTAATTTAAATTTTGATACAGTCGTATGACACGCGATGGAAACACAATCCGAGAAATATGTTATTAGGCAATTTCATCCGTGTGTATCCTTAATTACACTTTCAGTTTCTCACACTAGAGAAACTATTCGGTATTTACATGTGTGTCCTGTTTATTTCACTTAAGAGGATGGCCTCAATATGCATCCACTTAGCTATAAATGTCTCTAGTTTCTCGTTCTTTATGGCAGAGTAGTACTCCATTTTATCAAAAAAACCCCACATTTTCTTTATCCAGTTTCCAGTTGATGGGCACTTGGGCTGTTTCCAAGCTTTCACTATTATGAACTGTGCAGCTATAAACATGGGTGCACATATATTGCTGTGGTATGATTCTTTTAATTCTTTTGGGAAGATACCCAGCAGGGGAATAGCTGGGTTGAATGGGAGCTCTAAGCCTAATTCTTTGAGGTATCTCCATACTGATTTCCACAGTGGTTGCAAACAGTCTGCACTCCCACCAACAATGGAGAAGGGTTCCTTTCTCCCCACACCCCCGCCAGCATTTGTTATTGGATGATTTCTTAATAGCAGCTATTCTTTCTGGGGTGAGGTGGAATCTCAGTGTTGTTTTCATCTGCATTTCTCAAATGACCAGTGATGTTGAACATTTTTTCATGTATTTATTTGTTGCTTTTACTTCTTTGTCTGAGAAATGTCTATTCATTTCAGATGCTCATTTTTGAATTGGGTCTTTAAATTTGGGGGGTCTGATTTTTTTCAGTTCTTTATATATTCTAGATAGTAGTCTTTGGTTGAGGTATAGTTGCTGAAAATTTTTTTCCACATTGTAGGTTGTCTCTTAGCTCTGTTGGTGGTTTCTCTTGCAGTGCAGAAGCTTTTTAATAAGATGAGATTCCAGTTGTTGATTCTTTGTGCAAGTTCCCATGCCACTGAGGTTTTGTTCATAAAATCTTTTCCTATACCAATGTCTTCAAGAGTTCTACCTAATTTATCTTCCAGCAAATTTAGTGTTTGTCTTAATATTTAAATTTTTAATCCACTTTGATCTTAATTTAGTGCATGGTGATAGGTATCCAAGTGGGATTTATCCCAGAGATGCAAGGATGTTTCAACATTTGTAAATCAATAAACATAATACACTATATTAACAGAGTCAATGACAAAAACCATATGATCATCTCAATAGATGCAGAAAAGGCATTCGACAAAATCCAACACCATTCATGATAAATACCTTACAGAAAATTGGAATAGAAGGTCTTTATCTCAACTTGGTTAAGCCTGTCTATGAAAAACCAACAGCCAACATCATACTAAATGGTCCAAAACTGAAAACTTTCACACTAAAATCAGGAACAAGACAAGGATGCCCACTATCACCACTCCTGTTTAATATTGTTCTCAAAACATTAGTGACAGCAATTAGAAAAGAGAAAGAAATAAAAGGAATAAAAATAGGAAAGGAGGAAGTTAAACTGTCATTATTTGCTGATGATATGATACTTTATATAGAAGACCCAAAATACTCTGCCAAAAGACTTCTAGACTTAATTGACACATTCAGTAGAGTAGCTGGATATAAGGTTAACACTCAAAAAACAATAGCCTTTTTATATACAAATAATAGACTCACTGAGAGAGAAATTAGGGAAGCAATTCCTTTTACAATAGCATCCAAAAAAAAAAAAAAATCTAGGAATCAATCTAACAAAGGAAGCAAAAGACCTCTACACTGAAAACTATAGCACTTTGAAAAAAGGAGATTGAGCAGGATTTAAGAAAATGGAAAGACATCCCTTGTTGCTGGATAGGAAGAACCAATATAGTGAAAATGGCCATACTTCCAAAACCATTATATAGGTTTAATGCAACGCCAATTGAAATTTCAACAATATACTTCACAAAACTAGAGAAAACAATCCAAAAATTCATTTGGAACCAGAAGAGACCTAGAATAGCAAAAGAAATTTTAGACAACAGAGATGTGGCTGGAGGTATTACAATCCCCAGCTTGAAACTATACTACAAAGCTACTGTGATAAAAACAGCATGGTACTGGCAAAGAAACAGACCCAAGGATCAGTGGAATAGATTAGAAGATGCAGAAATGACTACAGATATGCTCAGCCACCTCATCTTTGACAAAGGAGCCAACCACCACCGTTGGAGGAAAGATAGCCTATTTAATAAATGGTGTTGGAAAAACTGGATTTCAACCTGCCAAATGGGGTGACTCTTTTTAAATTAAAATCCTGAACATATTAGGGGAAATGAGTGCTTATCATGTGTTGGCAGGATTACAGAATTCCGCCTCTCTTAGGGACCTCCCTACTTTGCCAATGGCAGTTGAGTGGTTTCTTCAGTAAGGGGAAGTAACAGCAAACAGTGATACTATCACTTAGCTTCTCTTAGCAACTGAAATTAAAATATACTCAACATATTTAAAAATCATAACTTTCAAAATTTGACTAGTTACTATTTATTAAAATTGTACTTGAGAATGACTAAATTTGACTTTGGGAGTCATGAGAGAATAGAAATTGTGACTTGTCCAATATACACATATATACCATATATGTATATTGCATATTGTATTAGTCAGCTTCCCCACTGCTGGGAGAAATAACCTGACACACACAACTTAAAGGAGGAGGTGGGGCCGGGGATTTAGCTCAGTGGTTCCGCCACTTGCCTCGCAAGCACAAGAACCTAAGCTCGATCCCCGGTACCAAAAAAAAAAAAAAAACCAAACTGTTTGGAGCTTGGAGGCACAGGCCTATAATTTGGATTACACACTCCAGCCCAGTCTGGGCAACTTGGTGATTTAGCAAGAGTCTGTCTCAAATTTTTAAAAATGGGGGCTGGAGGTTATGGTAGCTGGGGTTGTAGTTTACCGCACATGTCCTGGGTTCAATCCCCAGTACTGCCAAAAGCAAAACCAAGAGTGAATACAGGTACCCACTTTTTTACCTTAAGATCTTTCTGAGTTCCTTACCTAGTTATAAGTTCAAAATATAAATAGAGTTAGTTAGAGATTGTGGATACACAACATTAAAGCATTTTAAATAATTTTTAGTCCTATTAAAATTTTGTTATTGGCAAGTGTACTACTTGTGTTGGTTTGTTGAGTATGTCTCATTCTAAACAATTATTTTATGAAGTCCTAAAAGGTATCAATAACAAGTTACTATTTTGGAATAAAACTAAACAGATTTGTCCTTATAGATTCCAAAACAAACTGTGAGGATGGCTCAGAACTTGAGGTCATCTAGTCATCACTTCATCTAGTCACACCTGAAGTGATAAACCCTTGGGCCTCTGTCCTACAGACTATCTGAAGACATGCACTAGCAGAAGACTCACTTCCCTGGGGTGTGAACCATTCAGTGTTCTGAACAATTACACGTCACTGTGCTATATGCTTTTTTAACATTACATAAAATGATTTCTTGAGGTACTAATCTCTCTTGTATAGGATGGAAACTGGATGCACATGGAGATAAGTACTGTAATTTGCTCCAGATCATTCTGTTGCTAGATGTCAGTGCCAGGTCAGCTGGCACCAAGGAGACAGGACACTAGGCTGTGAGGCAAGTTTATACTCATTTTGCATTTTCTGCACATATTCATAACCTTCCCCTCAACAAACATTCATTACTAAACATTGTTTCTTGTATCACTCACTCTTCATTATCTTTCTGGGTATCTTTTCGAGAGATGCACATAAGAAAAAATATGAATCTGTGAGAAACAAGTAATCTTATTAAGTGTGGTAAAAATTCTATTAAAATTTTGACAAAAATTAATTTGTAAAAATTAACTGATATAAAAATATGTAAGATTAATACTAGCATCTATCTAGCCATGTACATTCATGTGTGTCATTAGTTGTGCTGTCATGGCTGCCTGTATGTCTTGAATCAATTTCCTACATGGTCATTTTGACTTTGGGGAAGAGACAGAAGTCACAGTTCCAGATCCAGTGAATGAGGTGGATGAGGACACCACTGTACTGTTTTATGAGCCTGCCTTTCTTTGGTTGGCACTTGGTTGCAGGATCTGTCATTTTATGATCACATCTGGTAAAGACACTCATGACAGAGGACTTCTAGAACTGCTTCAGGAAGTGGCAAGGATGATGGGATAAGTGTTGGAGGCAAGGGGGAATATCCTGAGGGGTATTAATGGCAATGTGCCTTTTGCTATAATAAATTTTAAAAATGTAAATATTCACCGTATCTTTTGCTCATCCTTTGCGTATTTTTCAATAAGTATGCAGGCAGTCCTTGAAAAATTCTGGTATGCACCTCCTCACTGGTTCCTCCAAGCACATGATCAAATTTGTTACAAAATTCAGTGTTGTTCATCAGTCCACAACTCACCATGTAATCACAGATGTGTTCACGAGAAACTAATGGCACTTCTTTTAAATCTGTGAGTGACTAGGCACTGTGCATTCTTACACAGACAGTAGACATGTAGCTGTGTTGCCTTCTTGTCTCCTAGTGGTAGAACCACGTGAATTTTACAAAAATGATGAGTCAGAAGAGGGAATTGAATATAAAGACAAGAAGTACAACAAAGAAATGAAAAGTGTTAACAACGGAAGCGAAATCCGAAATGACCTACAGATGGCAATACTGTCACTAACAGACTCGAGATAATAACCCAGAGCCAGGTGTGGTGATACACACCTGTGTCCCAGCAGTCTGGAAGGTGAGACAGAAAGATGGTAGCGAGTTTGAGGCCAGCTTGGGCTACACAGTGAATTCAAGGTCAGCCTGAACTACACAGTGAGACCCTGACACAAACCAACCAAGCAACCAAGCAACCAACCAAGCAACCAACCAAACACAGAGAGAGATAGCAAAGAAGCTAGAGTAACTCAGTGAAGGTGAACTTAAAAAGGCAAATGAAGAAAGTGGCTGCAATGAAAAGATGACACCACAGAGGACGTGATGGTGGCACAAAACTTCACATTAAAGAACTCTTGGAGATACTTCACAACTGAAAGCATAAAAGGACTATGCCAATTTGCCAAGGCATAGTTATGATACTTGCTCTGTATCATAAATTATAAGAAAGCAGGCACTGTTCAAATACTCTTGGAGAGATATTTGACAAAAATTTTAATTCTCAGTATTTTATGTCTTGTCATGTTAAATAAGTATTAGCTTTACTATTTTTTTCAGTTCCCCATATATTTATAATCATATATTTATAGTTTTTAATGTTTTAAAGGTCATGAAACAACCATAGTTTGTTACACTTATTATTGTGGTTGCTTTGAGGTTTCAGCTTGCACGATCATTTTTTAGTTTTGTATTAACTGTACAAAGGAGTGTTTATGTATATATGTATGCATATTTTTAGAATATTGACACTAATTCTGAAGCTTGCATTCTTTGTACTGTGTAAGTACGGTATCTGTAATTCTTTTGAATGGCTGCACTGTATCCACTGCAAGGCTGGATTATTATTTCCCTACTGGTGGACATTTAGGCTGTTTTCAGTTTTATACTATTGTAATGCTGATACTCCTGTGCACATACGCAAGTATTCTACTGAATCAATTTCTGGAAGTGCAATTATGTGATCAGTAATATAAACTATTCAGTTTCAATAATGGTCACAGCAATACAAATCAACACAATAATTAATTTTACATTTGAAGGGCAAAAATTTAAGTCTGACAGTAGTCAGATAGAATGTGGATTCACCAGCTCTCATACACTTTGCCAGTGTTAGTGTAATTGGCAGATCCTCTTTAGAAACAGTGGTTTACACATTCTCTGCACTTCCACAGGTGCACGCAGGATGAGTTCTCATCATTCAAATACAAGTGTGAGGCCTGAGCTCTCCTAGGCACCCTGTTACAGTAATTAACCCCTTTGTTTAGGCATTCATTTCTTTCAACTACAACACAAAATCTAGAACAGGAACCTTGTCTAGTCTGTTCATCACTGGACCTAGAAAAGACGAAAAAACTCAGTTAGTAGCCACTTAATTAGTAGCAGAGTGAATTTGTAACTCTTGATTTAGAGGGACCGGACATCTTTACTGTATCTCTTCTAGGATTTGCCTGCTCACATCCTTTACTTCTTCAAGTAGAATGTTTTTCTCATTGGTTTATAGGAGCTCTTCACATGTTATGAGTATACACATTAATTCTATATCTACCTTGTGTTTTGGGAATAAACTTGTCCTTTCCTTTTAAATTTTTACTTTTATTCTTTTGTTACAGACGGTTAAAATTGTACGTGGACATACACGCCAGTCTTTCCAATCACTGCTTTTGGATTTTAGGTCATTCTCAGGAATGACAATCACACCCTCAACACACTTTTTCCTTTACCTTCTGGCATTTTTATAATTCTATGTTGAGTCATTATTTCCTTTCAAATTCTGTGTGCACTGTGTCAGGCAGAGATCTAATTTTTGTTGTTCTTTTCAAAGGTTCCCACTACTATTTACTGAACAGATCATCATTTCCCAACATATTAAAATTTTTCTATAGTGATTACTATGATTTGATTTTTTTGTACCTGGGATCGAACTCGGGGTCCTTGGGCTTGAGCAGCAGGCGGCGAAACCACAGAGCTAAATCCCCGGCCCACTACAATTTGATTTTTGAAGTATATGGTTACAGATTTTTAAAAAACTATTATGCTCCTTATTTTCCCAAAAGTTCAAATAAACCACGGCTTGCTGGTTTCCAAGTAGTAAAATCATCTCATGATATATTTAAAAGAGAAAGCATATTGAAACAGAAATATGGCTTCAGGAGAAAATATTTATTTCATGGAAAAAGTACAAAGCTTTAGAAAAGAGGCATTAGGTTTCCATGTACAGTATAAACACATTCGCCTTCTATGATATCACATGTATTACATCATTTTTGAGTTGGTGAAGGCACTGCACTCTCATTCCAAACAGTTACCACATACACCTGAAAAAAGCGACTAATACAGTCCTGAAATAAGTTTAGAAAAAGTGTTCTATGAAAATATATTAATCTATCTACATCAAATACTTAAAATTCACAAGTAAATTCTTATAGAACTAGACCATGTCTAGAAATATCAATATCTGACTTTGAAATTAGATTTTCATTGCATTTTTAATTACCAAAGAAAATAAATATAATCAGATCTTTGGAATGATAGGTATGAAATCAGCACAGATCAACTCTAGTTTCAGAAATAAAACCACAAATTATTCACACAAAAGATCAGGAAGAGTCTCCATCTCTATAATGTGACATATATTTATGAAATGTTGTAATTTGAAATATAGGTGAATCTCAATTACACAGCAAACTTTGATTCTGTCTACAACTCACATGTAAAGTTGAGGCAGCAATAACAAGCTTTATAAACTGGCTCTCGATACATCCTAGCAAGAGGCTTTTAAACTTTTTTTAAAATAATAGGCTTTGTAAAATATAATCAGGAAGTTACACCTCAAAGTAGAGAAAATTAATTTGAAGTCACACAGGGTATTGTTCTCCCTCTCTGAAAACTGATTAGGAATTCTAGAAAAAAATTATTCTACAAAATCATTCTTTCATTGTCTATGGTTGCTTATGTAACTCACCAAAACTTTTGGAGAAACTACTAGTTTTTAAAGAGGGAACCCTGAGGTGAGGAGAGGAAGTGACAGTTTAATTTTTGGAGGTAAACTGCAATGATAAGTATCAGGCATTCATGAGCAATACCTTCAACTCAATACAAACAAAACTGGCTAGTGTTTCTGGTAGAACTAAGGATAATGACTACAAATTTTAAAAATAGAAGTTACATGGCAATGAGGGACTTGTCTATTTTTACTGTTCGTAAGCATAATCGATCAACTAATGGTTTGTCTTGTTTACTTCACTATATATTTCTCATGAGCACAGCACAAATTTGGTAAAGGAAATAACAAAAATTCTGTTTAAACTGGTCATATTTAAATCAGAGCTGATTTTCTTCTCTACTCCTTAGCATAGTTCTCTTTTCACTTTCATATGGAAATATGTAACCAAGGACATTAAAATTAAAAGGGAGTAAACTATGTTTGTTCACACTACCCTTTACATTTTCACTGTTTAAAAATATATATCTGACAATTTTCCTTAACTCTCTATTTCATGACCAGGCCTTTAAATTGCTGCTTAAAGAGGAAGAAACTCATAAGGCTGTTTAGGGCTCACTTGTGCTTGGTTAGTGCTTTTTAATTTAACACTGATGTCAGTGATGGCGAACCTCTTAGAGCCTTCAATGATAACAAACAGCCTGCTGTGGTGTGCCACAGGTTCACCACCACTGGACAGGTGGAAGTATGTTTGGGAATGCTTGCAACACTTTCCTTTTACTCCTGAGGCTTTCAACAGAACAAAATATCCTTTGGTATACTTGACAGCCACAAGCCAGGGAGGAAGAGGGACACACCAAACGATGAATAACTAGACTAGGCAAACATTCCACAAGTGCCTAGGGCTTTAACTCTTCAACTCTAACCTTTGAGTGACTAAACCAAAAAACCAGCACACTACAAAACAGAAGGGTTGTATCAGGAAAGCTGAGGAGAGCTGCCTCTTTACCCAGGCTCTCCATTCAGACTTGCCCACTGGAAAGCCAGGCAGCCAGTCTCAGATGCAGGTCCACTATATGCAAAAGCCAGCGTTTGTTAGTCACAGAATACTTAACAGGTAATTATTCAAGTCTCTAACTTTTAATATTATTCTTTCTGTTACCCTATTGTGAAGAAATGGAAGAAAAGCAAACTTTGAATTATACAGGACAAAACAGAGACTTAAGACTAGTGCTAATTCTTCATTTAAATAAACTATGTGCAACAGGTGGAAAAGCAATTTGGGTGATTACTTTTAAAGTGTGACACTACTATCAATTTCTTAAGTACATTTCCTTATGAATTTTAGAATGGGATTTTATAACAAAATCGATAAATTCCTTACTGCACCACACTACTGCTTAACTAGCAAACTAATAATGAAAAGATGTTTGCATTCTGTTAAGGACAATCATGAGTCATAATCACCGGTATGCACGATTTTGCCTCATTCCTTTTAATAGTATCTAATGCTGGAATAATTGCTTGACCCTGGCAGAAACTTTACTGTAGGGTGGTCTACATACCAGCATTATTTATGCTGGAAGAAAGCAGAAGACTTTATATTTCTAAGCTTCCTTTAGCTAATGAAACAAAATTTTCTTAGACAGGAATAAACTCACGATTTGAGACAGTCTTATGCTTAGAATTTAGTTGTTCTTTACAACAAAGTCTCAAGTGCCAATGAAGATCAACTGAAACAGCAAGGATGGAACACAGGAGTTCCTTTATTACATCCACTTGCTAAGAAAAACTGTGCATATCTGAAATGAAGGGAGAGTGGTACACAAAATCTTTTGGGAAACAACTATACAGACAATTCCAAGGCCTGAATGAGAATATATAATGAAAAGTTATAACTTTTGGGTTCTTTGAAGAGTTAACTACATAAAACTATGAAAGATTTATGTTTAAAAGAAAAAGGACTCTGAGAGGCAATACAGCAAGTAGATGAGCAGACTCACATAACAGCTCTGCCACTGCCTAAATGTGTGACCTTGATTATGTTTACTGCTCTGTTCAGCTTGCTCATCAGTCAACTAAGGGAACATGATACCTCACTCGTGAGGCTGTGTGAAGATGAAATGAGTTAACACACACAAAGCACTGGCAAAATAGTAAGACCTCAATGAATAGGGCTAGTACTCTTATTCCTTTATTTGAAGGCTTAAAATGTCTATAGTAGAACTCTTCCTTTAGCAGACTTTCTACTCTGTATTTTGTAGTAGAACCAGGAATTAAGACACTGCCTGATGAGCAACTTGACATTCACTTCCCACCCTTCAGTCACTTGTCAGCACTAAGTATCTACTGGCTCCAGGCCCTGCTCTGGGCATCAGCCTCATCCTGGGAGCTCTCTGATCTCCAGACATGCCACCCACTCTAAAGCTGTGTCCTCACTCCCACAGTGGACACAACAGCTACCTGTCTGGATTACAAGGGTAATCTGAAGCTCGATTTAGGCAGTACCTAGGAAAGCACTTTGGAGATCCTATAAAGCACCATCACAGTGAATCTTTTCGGTTAAGACACTATTTGGGGATCGGGGATTTAGCTCAGTGGTACTGGTGCCTGCCTTGCAAGCGCAAAGTCCCGAGTTCAATGCTCAGTACCAAAAACCCCAAGATGCTATTTGGGTGCAAGCTGTTGAGCACACGTTGTAGACTGTGGTTTAAGGTGAATACAAGTGTGACTAAACGGTCTTTGAAGCAAGTCTGTTACTCATAGTTCTAGAAGGGCTTTTAAAAAATTTTATACAACTGTAGGTATGCTTCTTTACAACAGTTTATAGAATAACAATGTGTTTTATTATAAAAGTATCTTTCTCTTCTTAAACCCCAACTCTACACAGAATACTACCATCAAATAGTTGGTAGAGAAATGTTTTCTTTTAGAAAGTGCAATTGCAAAGGAAATGTCAAGCCCTGCAAGCCTGTGGCCACAAATTATTACCATTATTACTTAAGCTGTTAGGTAGTTATGTCGTTAATTACTACATGCTCAGTGAATAATATTTTATTAAATACAGCAACTCCATGAGGCAGTAGACTGGCCCCATTTTATAGGGTTAGAACTGAGTTAACCACAAAGTCCATGTGCTTAACCATCGTACTATTATACTACAAAAAAAAGAAAAAAAGGGGGCATAATTATTTTTAGCTTTACCAAATCACATACTTGAATAACGAGAACTGGTAGACCAAAGGACTCCAAAATATATTCTGATCTTTGGTAATAAAAGTGATTTTAGTAAAGTTATTATATGTTAGTGCTTTTAATGTAATTTTAAATCTTTAAAAAACTTTTTATAATTTTCTTTTTCTGGTTTTAGAAATAAAATGCTCATGATTGAAAAAAATACATAAAAGAAAAATAAAAACTCCAAAGTCTCATCATCCAGAACCACTATTAATATATTCCCCAGCAAATAATTTTATGTAATTATGAACTATGAATTTTTTTTTTTTTTGGTACCAGGGATCGAACTTGGGACCTTGTGGTTGTGAGGCAGGCGGCGGAACCACTGAGCTAAATCCCTGGCCCTGAAATGTAGTCTTTGATGGGGACTGAACCCAGGGCCTTGTGTATGTGTACTCTACCACTGACCTATACCTGTAGCACCTAATGACTGTTCTTAAACACCATAACGTCTTTATAATTGGCATATATAAACTAATAAATTTTGAGTAGGTGCAAAATTAATATATTATAGATAAGTGTTTTTATTATCTTCTTAAATTTTCCAATTTTGGAAAAATAAGCAAAGATCGACTTATCTCGGTGGTACTGGCTCAAAAGAAGGCTGGCCATAAAAGAAATGTATTTATTTCTTGAACTTTTTATCTGTGTACATAAACACATACACCAGCACATATAAACATATACACATAAACTCATTCACATGGGTTAAACTCTATTTGGCTTTGTTAAGATTTACAACCTTTGGAAGGCCTGGTCATACTATAAATAATATATTATTAGGACAGTTAAGGAGAAACTTGTTTTTCATAGTCATTATACTTTATTAAAGTTATAGTTATGGGTGATTAAAACTGCCAAGATTTTCTCTTGCAAATAGGTTAAATATAAATATTTGCTTGACAGAGTATTTAAGATAAGCAAAATTCTTTACAAAGATCATAGCAATCCTGAGCATAAATTTTTAAAAAGCTTATTGTTTGTGAACTGATCTCATGGAGGAGGAAAAACAGGGACAAAATAGAATGATTTAGGGAAAAGATTCCAGGTATTATACGTTAAAATTTGTGTAATGCCACCTTGCCGGCACTTTAATTTTACTCTTTAAACTATCACTGGATATAATTTATGCAGCAAGAAAAGCAAAAGTAAAAAACATTAAGAAGTCCTATAGAAAACAGAAGGCAGATATGGATCAAGAAGTTTTTAAAATAAACTTCTAGTGCTTCCTCTTATGTAAGAAGTTTATATTGTCATAAATTCTAAGAACTTATTCATATTTCTTGGGTGGTTTATTCAAAATCATACTAATTCATTATAAAGAATATTTTTAATGTAAAAGAATGCAAACTGGCAGTGGATAAGAATGTTCAATAAAACTGTACTTTGAAAAATCAAGAAAAGTATTAGTTTAAGACTAACCTAAAATGAACCTAGACAAAGGGAAAATTAATGCATACTAAAAAGTAGTTTGGGATTTTAATGTATATGAAACTATATAATACATACTGTGTGCATATCTGTGTATTACACTGAAAGATAAATTATCAATTATTTCTGCATCAGCAAGTTAAAACTGTATATTCTTCTTTTAGATGGTGAACTGTTTATGTACTCAAACAGGAAATGACTGGCCCGAAATATTCTCATCCTGTCCAACTGGAAATGAGAAGTACAGTGTCAAATGAGATTAAAAAGGCCTATTCTCCACAAAAGAGAACATCAATGTTATACATCATTTTATTACAGAATATTATTATTTTGATTGGTTGTAGAGGGAGTAGGTTTATGAGGTAATTATGTATAATTTTAAACAGGATTCCTTTCCATTTTACATTTATACTTCTATTTAAAAATAGCTTTAGCGTGCTAATTAAATTTTAGTCATAATCTATACTCTCTTACTTCAGAAATTCTGCTAACCTTATAAATAAGATAAGCAAATAATATTTCAAAACTGTATTTCGAAAAAATATAAAGAAGTGGACAGACAATGGTGTTTAAGATTACACTTTAAATTTACCACTGTTTCTCAAGGAGGGGAAGCGTATTATGCCATATTGTCTTATAAATATTTTAAATAAACATGGTTCACCTGATGTTTTAAAAATCTAAGCTGATTAAATTACAAACTTATTGCATAAGTTTTAGGAAAAACAAGGATAGACTTTTAAATAATTACAAGTTAAATTATGAAGTGGGAGGGTGGTGCATGCCTGTAATCCCATCACTCGGGAAGGCTAAGGCAAGAGGAAGGCTCAGCGGGCTCCAAGTCCCAACCAAGGTGGGGAAACTTAAAAGAAACACTCACTGTCTCAAAAAAAAATAAGATAAATTATGATAATAAATTTTACAGACCTGCTAATACTCAGTGACTGTTTCCTTTGGGTTAGAAAAGCAAAACCCAAAAAACTGTGTAAATGATTCATTCCATGTTTCGGTCCTAATATTTTAGAGTAGTATATTAGAGTCTACTAAACTTGTTAACTATATGTAGTATTTTACATTGAAAATTTCAATTTGAAGGCTCAAATCTGATTTTTAAAACATCACAATGAATGATCATAATTTAAATTCTGAATACAGGTACCAAAGAAACCCCCAAACCCAACAAATCTTCATTTGATACTTTCAAGTGAAATGTAAATTTCTAAAATAACATACATACCTGTTTCTATCAGATTCAGTTACCACAATAATTCCTTTATCACAGACAGTAATGTGTGTTAAGTCTTTTCTCTTTGAAAGTCATATTATTTCTGGGGACCCGTCATTATCTGATAAGAATGTGTTCATTCAAAGGAAAATACCAATACCATCACTACCAGTATACCACTACCACCACCAAACACGTCAAAGGAGTAGGTCTCCATCCCCCTAGAGAATCTACGTTCAGCTTTTTCTATATAAAGATATAAGGCATTAATAGTGCTATGTTAAAACAACAAATAATTTATAATAAAATAAATTGAAACTCTGTTAAAAATATCTCAACTGAGAATATCACAGAAGAAAATAAAGATATGTAGCCACTCACATACTCTTAAGTTTCTACTGTAATGAAAACACTTTTTAAAATTTTTTTTAGTTTTTTTGGCTTAAAATAGACCTAATGGCTTGAATGGCAGGTGTCCTAATACAAAAATATGAACTGGAGCTTAAGTCTGTGTAAAGTTACTGTGAAATTTACATATTCAAATATGCTGAATGCTATTTAAAAAGGTTTTTTAAAGTTAGCTAAAATGCCTGGTATTTTCAGTATTCACTGCAAATTATCTTATGGTAGTATTTTCTACTACAGTGTGGACTAAAGTCTTGTAACAAAGAGCAGCACAGATTATACTGTCATGGTTTGAATGATGGTCAATGATTTAGATAGCAGAGCTAGAATGAAGGAATTCTTTATAATAAAAAGTAAATAAGGAACATAGCTTTATTTTAAGTTAAGTTGCTAGAAGTGAGCAATATCCATCTTGGGATCCAGGGCAGAAACAGTTTTTTCCTAAGTTACAGTGAAGGTGGGGATGAAGAATGGGGGATATGGCAAGCAGCTGCTGGCTGACTGGCTAAAATGCATGCTTGAGCTCCACTGGAGCGATGCAACCTGCTTGTGTCTCTGTTATCCGTAAGAGCTGACTGAATAAAATTCCCTTCATCATGCAAGCACTGCTGTCTGCACTACAGTAATAAAGAAACACGCTGATAGATAGAACTACTTCAAGTGACAAGCAATTGCCAGGAATTTGCAGTGAAATTGTTGGTTGGCTGGAAATGTTCTCTATGTCTCCAGATGGTATCTGTCCTTGAAGAAGCCACTCATTGCCTGGAAAATAAAAAAAGGAAATGATTAAGACTGCATAAGAAGACAAATAGGAAATTGGAAAAAAAATCAGAGGAAGACAGTATCCATTCAGTCAACAAAAGTCTCTAGGTGCCAGGCATTATACCCTATGCGAAGGACATGAGTATGAGTACGATATAATGACATCTATGAGAAGTTCCCAGTTTGATGACCACTATATCTAATTATTCCAATTATTCTTTTGTTTGAACACTGTAAAATATATCATGAACTTATTTTTATTGAAATCAAACAGAATACTGCAAAGATGGCTCTAGATCCTTAATGCCCAAAGTTAAAAATAAAATCTTTTAATAAGTTGTACAAATAAGCATAGGATAAGTGAGACAGTAGATCATTTTTATCAAATGGATAAAAATACTTAGGGATAAAATATAAAAACTACAAAATGAACTCTGTCTAATGGAATATGAATGGATGTACAACTCTATAGTGACTTTCTAGTTAAGACTGTGAATTCTGAAATATCCAAGAACAATAAAAAACCAGCCATTCCTTTAGAAAATGGTAATACTGCAAATAACTTGAGTTAAAGTAGAAACTAAGAGATTTTATCTACCTCAATTTAATATATGAAATTCTACCTAGACTTTAACATACAGACTTAAATATCTATCCAAAAAATGTCAAAGAAACCACTAAAAATTTTTAAGCCCTCTATTATTGTAATTTTTCCTTCTTTTTCTTTATTCATCTTGAGCCTTCTCCCTGAAGAAACACTTGTGCCTACTGAGGGAGCACAGCATCATGTGGACATTCGAGAGGGTGGTGGGCATCAGCACCCAGATTTGGGAAATAACTGAAATGCTCTCCTGCCATCTGAAAGAGAGTACATGGACCCTAATCTAACAACTTATCAGTGACTCAGGACATTTGTACAAAAACTGGAGCATCCATGGAGGAGGGACAGATGTGATGTTGACATTGTAGCTTTCTGGTCTCCAGTTTTCCCTCTTAGGATGAGTCAACGGACTCAGAGCACCTGCCTTCATCAGTCCTCTCCATAGCTCCTTCATTTTATTGCCTCTAATATTCTGTTGAAAAATCAGATTTGAGAAAACGATGTTAAATCAGAGAAATAAGAAGGTGAAAGGTAATAATCTGAAGAGTTAAGTGCAGAGCTTTTATGTGGAGCTTTTAAATAATTCTCTCCACAACTCTGGCTTTCTTTGCTTATTTTTGGACTGGGAAGTATGTTTTACTTAATTCTTCATTTTACTAGAGAGAAGAATAGAGAACTTCTTAAATTTTAAATTAGGACAGGAAAATAATAAACTGCTATTTTAATATTCAAATCTAGAAATAAAGCACAAAATATTTCTTTAGATGTTTTTGGTATATATTAGGATTTGTGAAGTTATAGTATGCCAGTCATTTTTTTCATGCTGCTTGTTTTGGCTTAAAACTTCACAAAGTCTAACCACCCTAAAAATATCTGCCTCTAACCAACCAGCCCCAAAGGAAAAATATCCTTTAATCATAAATGCAAATATACTCAATAAAATAATTTTCAAAACCTTTAAAATTATTAAGAGTCTTGCCTGAAAAGCTTATTTGTTTCTGTATTTAAAAAAAAGTCAGTACTTTGGGCAAGTGATAAAATAGCTCAGTATTGCCCCTGCAGCCTACTTTACTTTAATACTATCTGGTATTTTACATCCCAAAGACTTAACATTAACTAATTTGAGCCTTTAACAAGGAGAATTTAAAATGTTAATTTGTCAATAACCTATTTTAAAAATCAATACACTGCTCTTTAATTACCCGAAGAGAAATTAAATTCGTGCTCTCCAATTGATGCACTCTTTTCAGACCTATGGACACAGACACAACCAGTAAAGCAGCAATCTAGAACCTGCTATGAGCCCACGGAGGGCCGCGGGTGGCCAGGGATTCAGTACTCTTCTGTCCGCAGGGCCAGCCCCATCCACCTGAGTACTGCATGCATGGCCAGCTTTCTTCCCTGTGGAGAGTCAGGGGGGTGGTTTCCCCTCAGGCTCAGTCAATCACTGCAGCGCCAGGCTCTCAAACTCTAACCAGTAGTCTGCCTGGCTACTCTACCAAGATCGGTGTCCTTTTGGTTTGGATACTGAATTGACAGTTGCAGGCCAGTGGCTTCTGCCCTGAGAGTGCCCTTTACGAAGGTAAAAAGGCATGAAGCCAGGATTTGGGTAATATACAAAAAAAGTGTGTGAAAGGGCATGAGAGGAGCTGAAGAGGAAATGGAAGATGGAGGGAGAACATGTGAAAGAGCGTGGGAGACTAGGGAGAAGATCACTTGAGATACAAAGTCCTATGTTAGGACTTCTGGACCATCACTATTTCACTTCAGAATCATTGTTTACTATGTCACAGATGTCGGGAAGCAGGACTGCATGACGGTGACCAGAAGGAAGAGTTATGGAAAAAGATTAAATAAGGAGGCTCCACTTCAGTTTTCTCTTTCAGATATTTTTAACCCAAGGGGTTCTTCTTGAGAACAAAAATGATGAACAAGGTTAGGGAAGAGACAGAGGCAACTCCATATTTAAAGAAACTCTGCTAACAACTGATGTGTAGCTCTCAGTGAGTTACACTTCTCTAGTAAAGGGAGGCAAAAATCCTGAAGACTACAGAAAAGTGCCAAAGTAGAGTTGGATCAGGATTAATTTTTTCTTACATCTATTATAAATCTTGCCCAAATGTCAGAAATATAACAAGTCAGAAAAATTATTAGATTAAATATCAAGAATTTGTTGAATATTTACATTTACAAGATTATATGCATACCTTCAGCAGTTAGAAACCAACAACTGGGTACTCCATCAGTTAGCTTCGTTCCTGATGGGAGGTCCAGTCCGAGTTTGAACTGAAGAGTCTGACCAGGACAAACAGTCACTGGGGAAAGCCTGATGCTTGGGGCAGATTTCGGTAGTTTGGGTACTGACTTTGGTTTTTCTAGGCGCAATGGGCCATCTACCACAGCGTTTTCAGATTTGAAGACGGGCAGCTAGGAAATCAGAAAATCTGTTATTAAAGCACAAATACTTTGGAGTAAGAGAACTTATTTTCAGACTTTAGGAGAAAAAGAGTTCTGTATCAGTGAAACTAATTGCCATCTAATCTGAATTAGGATGCATTTATATAGATAACCTCCAGATTATTTAATGGGTACAGAAAAATAGTTCACCTTAGCAAAAAGATTACCAACACTTATGAAGGAGACAGAATTAAACTGTCTAATATCTTTATAGATGGCAGGAAATTATATAAAAATTGTATGAATTTTAAAGTAGTGGATATAATATATACTCTCTTATAATTTTCATTGTCAAGTATGTTATTTGGCATATTCATACATCAGAGGTCTAGTGAAGAGGGATGACTCTTTAATCTCTTTTTTAAATTTCAAAATATCTTGCAAATTATTGGAATTTTAGAAAAAAACTTCTGCATTATTTTCAGGTCAATGTGATACATCAAGAGGTAATTTATAATCCACATTTTTCACTGAAAATTCTATTAGAGACCCTGTCCGTATTGTTAAAAATTGATTGGAACTTGATTTTCTCCCAATCTTCAATGTCTTCAGAAATACAGCTTCTAAATATTCCTCTGGAAGATTATTTGGTAATAGGTTCACCATCCAAAACAAAGATTACACAATATTCTAAGGATCACTGAATAAAACAAATCCAACCCACACGGTACAGGCCTGAAGCATGCGTAAGTGTATCTATACTTTTTAAAACAGATCTAAGTCCCTCTCCTTTTGTTTTTGAAGGTTCATCAAATTCTCTCCAACTTCCAGTGTCTTTTTCTCAAAATTTCAGCACAGACAGAACTTTTATTCCAAGAATTAGTATAGCCTTAAAGCAGGCCTGTTGGTCTAGCTATCAAAAACAAAATGAAACAAAACAAAACAATGGAGGCATTCACTTACTAGTCTATCTAAATGTGTCAATTTCACCACCAGAGAGGGTCTAACTAAACATGTCTCTAAGTATTGTAGCCTTTAGTATCATCATCATCAAAACCACACCTTTAATTTATGCTTTAACTTACCACAGAAATTGTTTTTGTTTCTAAATCCATCACTTTAATTTGATGATTGTTGGTGTCCGCTACATATAATAATCGGCCATTTTCTCCAACACACAAGCCTCCTGGTTCATTAAAAGTCGACTCAGTAAAACTGGAACTAGTAACATTATTCGTGTTTCCAGTGCCTGCTAATGTTGTACAGTTTTTTGTTTTTGGATCCACAACTTTAATCTGAAGAAGGAACAAAATATTTATTTATCTGAAGACCAATCTCATGTTTGTCATATGGAAAGGTGCAGTATCAAAAAAAATAATAGTAAGAAGAATCCGGATTGCCATTAGCATTCTCAACAGATCTCAGAAAAAAGTAGAAATTTACTGTTTTCTTGAAAAGCCAAACATTCAAATTATACAGTCTAGGGGGAGATACTCTATTTTAAGACCAAAAACTATAAAATCCCTAGTTATGTTTTCTAGAGGTGATCTTGGATGAAATTATGTCTGAAATTAAAATGAATCAATTTTATTGTTTTTCGTCACAATAGAACACACTTTCACAACTGAACTTCCTTCTCATGAGTACTGCCTGAGGGTACCTGAAGGTATTAAACTTAATGACTACCAGTTATATCTCAGTACGTTAAATGTATGGCCTCTCACCACAAAGAATTAAATTTATTATCACTGATTTTTATAAAAAGGAACATGCAATAAAAACCAAAATAACTGAAGAGACAAAAATAGAAGTGCAGTTAACGATGGGATTATCTGCCACCAGGCACTACAAGTATGCAACAACTCAAAAACATTCATCTTTTAATAGCTATCATTTTCCCTGCTACTTGCCTTCTCTTATTTCCTGAATATGTTACTAAGTGGTTCACAACTTTAGTTCACAGCCATTGGAATTGGTTTAGTGCCTTCCCTAGTTCAGATACCATCGTAACCTCCTGACAAAGAAAGAGAACAGAAGCAGAGAATAAAAGGTATATAGTTGCCAAGGGCCGTTGTTCCTCTACGTTTTAGAATAGAACCTGCAAGAAGAACACTGATATTTCAGCATTTTGAACATCATGGACAGATAGCAAGGTATTGCATAATTCTGTAAAGACTCACCTTGTGATTGTAGGAGTCTGCCACGTAAAGCAAATTCCTCTTCTTGTCCCACGCTACTCCAAGTGGGTGTTGAAGCTTTGCATCGATGCCTACTCCATCAACATCACCAAAAGCAAATAAATTCTTTTATTTTTTTTTTAAGGAGAAAGAAACAGCAGTTATTAAAATTTTTACAGTGTTTTAAGCTATAAAGTAAAAATTAAGATAGTTGAATGTGCTATTCAAGTTCGAGGGGAAAGGACTGATTTTCATATAAACAGGGCTGGGTAATGGATGCAGACTAGAAAATTATAGACTTTTGAGTCTGTACTAATTTTTGGTGCATTGTCATTTTACTCACAACAGTTCCGGGACGTGGTCAGGAACAGGTCAAGTCTACTAGTCTGGTGTTCTTTCCAATTCTCTGGCAAATGTTTAGGTAAGGTAGATATTTCTCTTCTCTCTAGTAATCAATATTTTATCCTTTCTTTTTCCCTGAGGCTTTAACATTTATACATGAACAAGTAGAATGAGATTATTTTTCTCAGATGGCTTTACTTGTGTTTCTTTATATTTACATTTCCTTTTATTTGACTTCCATTTTAATGGATGGATGATAGGCCAAGAGTCATCTCTCCTAGACTTCATGATAACATCTCACATTTCAGAAAGCTGCTAGCACGGTCAGGGTCTGGGCACACTGTAAAAGTGACTTTCTTTACCATGGGATCTCTTTCTCCTCCAATGAGATGCTTCACTGCTCCGTCTTTCAGGGAGACAGTTCTCACAGTGCTGCTCTCGCTGTCAGCTACAAACAGGCAGTTCCAGGGATCTTCAGAGGCCAGAGACAGACCTGAGGGTTGGGCAAAACCTGCCTTGTGAGGATATGCATTGTTTCGATTTTCTTCATTTCCACTGCCAGCAAACCGAAGACAGGTTCCTTTTTTTAGCTCACTGAAAGACAAGTTCATAGGTGGAGCCATCAAGTAGGAAACGTGTTCAAGGTAGGTATGAAATGCATGTGAGGGAAACAATCAATGGTGACAACATTGTAAAAAAGAAAAGAAAACAAATGATCTTGGCCTAAACTCTGCCAGGCACCTTTCACTGCAGTTTTTCCAGTCATTAACTTATATAGCTGGTAGGTACAGGCCTTCCTACTTTCCTGCAACATGCAAATAACTGAAATGTCTCTCAAAAGCCACACAGGAAATTCCTGACAGGATCAGAATTAAAAGAATAACAGTTAGACATAAATTAGATCTATTTCCATTTCTTGATTTCTTCTTAGCTTCATGCAATGGCAGGTGCTAAAAGAGATCTAAAATGATCAAGCTCTTGAAGATGATACAGAATGACTATACCAAATTAATGAATCAAGTGTACAGAATCAATTTCTTTTGTATACTAGGGAAATGCCTATTTAAAGGAGTATTCCGATGGTACCCCTGTAATTTAGAGAAAGTTTTACAGCTTGATTTCTAAATTTATGCCCAAAGGACTGTAAAGAAGACTGGTAGTATGCTATATGAGGGAAGGGAAGAAGCAGGCTTAGGATGCAAAGTGAGGGGCTATATGCATAACTTTTAAATATGACGCAAGTGGAGAAGGTAAAATGACCATCATTTACTGATTGGTTCCCAATGCTAAGGTGGGTGGGAAGCAGGGGACAAAGCAAAGGGGCAAAGAGTGTATAAAAGACAGGCATTTATCCACGGAGCTTATAACAATAGGCCAGTGAAATATGGGTAATAATATGCAAAACAAATAAACCAAAAAGTAATTATGGTAAGGAGTCTTAACAGTTTAAAAAAGAAGCTTCCTTAACAAAAGGAGTGGGGAGGGCTGGGGATTTAGCTCAGTGGTGCCACCACCTGCCTCGAAAGCTCAAGGTCCCGAGTTTGATCCCTGGTACCAAAAAAAAGGAGTGGCAAGAAATTATAACTTAAAAATCAGGAGGCCTGAGGATGTAGGTCAGTGGTAGAGTGCTTATCTAAGCTCTGGGTTTGGTACCCAGTACTGGCAAACAAACATTAGGGGCTATTACCACCTGATGATCAGTCACACAGAAGGATAAAACATACCTAAAATTAAGATGCAGTCGACGTGACCTGAGTGATCATTTTCTTATTATGAAGAAAAGTTAACGACTCCACTTATGAGGAAGTTTAGGCAGCCCTTGATCATCTACATCCAATACAGCCATCACCCAGAACAGCACATTCTGGCAAGCTGTTACTTCTGCTGGCTGTTTAGCTATGTCTCACAGGCTCGTTATTGGTAAGCTGTGCTGTTCTCTTGCTTGGAAAACAGCAACAGCCTCTCTTAGTGCTATCTCGGTCTCCTGCCTTGTCTCTCAGAATGCTGCCAGGGTTCTTTCAAAGAGACCTAATCGTGTCACTTCTCAGCTTAAAACTTTCTGTAAGGCCTGCAGAATGTCCGAATCTCTACAAGGACTCAGAAGGCATGGCGTGATCTGGATTCCACTGACATCAGTCGTGTCAGCTCTGGGCCTGGAAAACCTCCCTAACTCCTGGCACTTCCAGGAGGTCTTCTTTGACATCTCAAATCTTACCGATAATGGGTGTCTCTCTTAACTTTTATACAGGACAATTTCAATTTAAAGGGTTACTTCAGTGACTCATTTTACACACACTACATCTTGTTTGCTGATCTATTCTGCTTCTTTAAGTGCAATGAAGTCACCACATGTTTTCATTTCACCTTTAACAGTAAGCATGTAATTTCACCCTCAGTGTCCAGCAGAGTACCTAGCATATAGTATATTAATATTTTTAAATAAATGATTACAAAGCATGATATAAATGTGTTCCAAAGCAACATCCATACACATACACACTATCTGGAATATCTGCTATTTTGGCTGATCTACACAATTGCTCCTTTCTGCTGATAAAAATGAGAGATAACCAGCACTTACTTTTCATGGCGACTCAGCATTTATAGTCTATGACTTTCACTCATGTATTTATTTTACAAGGTTTTAATGAGCTCCTATTATGTATCAGATATTGTAGTGTAGACACAAAAACGAACAAGACAGGGCTCCTTTCTTTAAAAGGTAGTCTGATAGGAAGAACTCGTTAAAAGTAAGTACAACCAAAGAGAGAGAGGGAGAGAAGAGGGAATGCGGCAGGCCAAAGCTGTCAGTGCAGTGATGTGACTACACACAGGTTCAGTGAGGCCAGAGAGGAGCGTGCGGCCGCTCTGTGTGGGGCAGGAGGGAGGACCCTGGAGGGAGAAGACTGAGGCTGGGCAGGCACACTGCCTTTTCATCTTTACACACCCAAAGGTGGCAGCAGAGCTACCCACACTCAGCGTGTCAGGCACTTTGCTCAACTCTTTCAGCAAGCCTATGAGGTGATGTGTCAGGAAAGCCAGGCTTAGAGAGTAAAAGGGCCTCTCTCGAGTGCACAGAGATAGTGAGTGGCAGAGTCAGGATTCAACTTCAGGCCTGATGACAAAACCTGTGTTACTAATAACTGCCTTGGGGCACTCACCTATTTGAAGGAACTCCTACAGATACCTGAACTATGTTTTAAATGAAAAAGCCCGTCAAATATTTCTAGTTCTCCTACAGGGTTCTCAGGAGGATTGTTCTTCCTGGCTCCTAGAAGTTAGGTGTGGCTGCAGGGCTTACTGTAGCTGAGGAAGCGTGAGTAGAGGTGCTGTGTCACTTTGGAGCGGAGCAGAAGCTTTAGGAGCCAGTGACTCACCACCTCCTTCTCTCCTCCTCTGCCAGGATGACTTGCAAAGCTTCAAATGGTAGCTGCTTCATCCTGGTTGGTAAAGTAATGCTTCCCACTGAACCTACGCAAGTTAGCAAGAAAAAAGCCTTCTTCTCAGCCACTCAGAGTGTGGTCTGTTTGTTACAGTGGTTTTAATACAGCACATCCTGATTAGTACAGTGGGTGTGGTTACATGGCTGGGAAAGGGAATCCTGTGAACTCCAAGGAGTGCGTCCACTGAAAGAGAGGTGCAGACACTTACTTCTTCTTTGGCAGCTTGCTGGAATCCAGCAGGAGTGCCCATATCTGATGGATTCCTGCCATGGCTATCCACAAGATGTTATTTCTCTTGACCTCTGAACCTTTATAAAAATAAATAGTAGTTATTATACACCTATTTGGTTAATATGAACACTCTAATTGTTTCAGATATTTAAAATCATGGGCAATAACAATATATTCATAAATCATCTAATAGAAAAAATATATGCAATGTTCTAACTTTTGAAAATTTTGTTTTCTTTGTAAAAGGTTTTCTTCTTCAGACTTATAATTTTACTTATAAGGATTTCCAAAGTGATCTTTCTGTTTTTTTAATGCAGCACAGTGTGATAATTCAATACATGCATACAAAGTATAATGATCACATCAGGGTAATTGGCAACTACATATCCTTAAAAACATACAAAGTCTCCTTAATAGCGATATGTGCCTTTGTATCTCTCAGCACAATGTTTTTAATTATTTGATTTCTTAGTCTGACAGAAGAAATGGGCTGACACATACTCTCCAAAGAAACTCTTTGCCAGTCAAACACCTAGAGCAACCCTGCTAAGTTACACATACTAGTATCAGGTTCTCCAAACAATTTCCATGCAAGAACTGAACTAAGAGTTCAAGAAATGTATATTCCATCACAGTATAAGATTTGGGACTCACACACAAATTAGAACAGCTATTTAAAAATCCACTAGCTAACTGGTTATAAAACTAAATAAAAGAGGTAATAACATATGAAAAGACTAAGAGTATGATATATTAAAATACAGCTATTTACTAACATTGATAATGTTCTATTTTTTGGTCAATCCTGTCATAACACGTGGCAAAACTATATTGCTAAAATTAATTCTGTTACATTATTTAATTATTTTAATAATGCATTCTGAATCAAGATATTTTAATTAAAATAACTTAGCCAGGGGCTGGGGATTTAGCTCAGTGGTGCCGCTTGCCTCACAAGTGGAAGGTCTCAAGTTTGATACCCGGTACCAAAAAAAAACCCAAAAAACCAACTTAGCCAGACACTGTCTTATAATAAAAGAATTTTCTTAGTAAGGCTATTTTATTTGTGTTTCCTTTAATTTCAAGTAGTCTGTGTCCATAAGGAATTTTTCCTCTGCCTTTCAATTTAACAAGGAAGACTCCAATGTATGATGATGCTCCCAAGGAACCATGACTGCTGGATGCCAAGAACTGTACAGAGATTCGTCCTGAAACAAGTATTGTCAGGAAGCCTAAATTACAGGCGAATAAACGAAGCTTGGCGTGGTGAGGTTAGGTAACTTGCTCGGCTCACTGAGGCAGCATATGAAGGAATGGCTCTGAACCCCGGCAGCACAACAAAAAAATCTATGGCCCAACCACTGCACATGTTGCCTCTTTCCCTGTTTTTAACTGCTACCTAATAAAGGCTAAAATAATCTGTTTTACTTTTAGTACTCAAATGTGTGTGTAAACATCGATTTTACTAAAAGTGACACTGGTGTCCATATACTCCTGGGATTCAGTCTTTGTTTAATCACTTTAAAACTAGATCAAAAGCTTTCCACAATTAATTTTTAATATATCACATTGCTCCTCCAGTTACTCTAAGGATAATACTCTTAGACTACTAGAATGATCAGGTCGTCTAAGCTAATAAAATATTCCCTTCTTTTAGATATACTGACATTCAAATTAAAGGTTCAAAGCATGTGGAGAACTCAGAATAATACTTAGAGGTAGCAACCCTCAAATGTCAGCCATGATTATTATTTAATGTATCTGGATCTCAGTTTCACAGGACGCTGTAGCATTAGGGCAGTAGAAATACATTTACAAACTGAATAGCTCTTAGATGGATGGCCCTGAGGGTCAAAAGTATGACACAATGTCTTTCACTTGAACTTTAAAATTTCATAGTTAAGTATTAACAATGTACATATTACCAACGATATTTCACAAAGCTCTCAGTTTACAGTTGCTTATTTGTGTTAAATCTATAATAAGTTCAATAAATCCAAGATTATAAATTTTTCAGCATTAATCAGTTCAAATGAGTTTATATTTCTGTTTAGACAATTATTATTAAGGAAACGGCCAAAATAAAATGTTAGAAAGTAATATAAAAAAGATACCCCCCAAATGAATAATTCTTATTAATTTTAACTTAATTTGAAGTGCTTTCCATTCATAATATTTTTAAAAAACCCTATCTTTATTCAGTAATATTTTAGAACACTACATAAGGAACTGCAAATGATTATGGTTTCAAGCTCACTATTCAGCTGGGCATGGTGAGCCAGGCCTGTAATCCCAGCACTCAGGAGGCTGAGACAGAACAATCATAAATTTGAGTCCAGCCTGGATGATATAGTGAGTTCAAAGCCAGCCTGGACTGTGTAACAAGACACTGTAAAAACAACAACAACAACAACAACACCAAATTCACTACTCTGTCCTCCATTTTCTCTGAACAAACTGTTCTGATGGTCACGTGACAGACCTGCAAAGAAGAGAGCTTTAGGAAGCATCTAGTTCTCCAATTCCTTGGCTGTGGAACCAGGTGCCCTGGGATTTAAATCCTGACTGCAACACTTTGTAATCTGTGTGCCTTGTTGCCTCTGTCAAGGAGGATATCACTGGCAACTTCATCCGATCATTTAAAAGGATGAATAAGGCAACAAATAGTGACTGCTGGCACATGTTGGATAGTAAATAATGTTTGCTGTTGTTCAACTCTTGGACAAAGCATGCTCCCTTTCCTCTTCCTAGGATGCTTAACGACCAGATGCCAAAAATCTCTGCTCAGACTTTATTCCTGCTCCCCTCTCTAAAAACATATATACACTTACTCCACAGCTCTCCAGTCCCTTACCTTGACTTACTTTTCTTTGTAGCACTTATCACTTTCTTACATGTTATATACTTTACTCTTCCATTGAGCACATCATCTAAGCAGCCTTGTTTTACTCAGTTTTACTATCAAGAACTAGAACAGTGCATGGCTCTTAGCAGATGCTCAGTAAATATTTGTTGAATAAACTTTATCTCAGATATCACAAGAAAAATGGTCTTTTTGTCATTATACCTACAGCCCTATAGTTATCCTAATGACAGTATTTCCTAGTAGTATTAATGATTCATCTCCGATCAAAGAAGTCTGCTATAAATGTAAATCTATACCATTATCCTCTAAAACACTGATTCTAAATGGGAGTGAAATACTACCCTAAAAATAGCTTTGGGTATTTGGTGGATACTTTCTATGGTAATACAGTCATACCAGAACATTGATATGATGAATAATTATTTTATTATAAATTACACTTTTTCTTCTTTATATTTTAAAAATATGTAAGTGTAGGTGGGTTACATTATGCAAATTTCAATTTTTCACATAATTTATTATGGGAAGAGGGATTTGGGATCTGATAGGACTGAGAACTCTAAAGTACACTTAAAAATAAAGCCTTTCATCAACTCTAACATATTTCTAATCATGATAAAAATAGTCAGCACAGTGGGACCAAAAGACAATCTATTTAATCTGATAAAGAATACTTTCAAAAGAATCTGTGGCAAACATCACATTTAATAG
The DNA here is from genome assembly GCF_053883595.1 of Heterocephalus glaber. Taxonomy (NCBI): domain Eukaryota; kingdom Metazoa; phylum Chordata; class Mammalia; order Rodentia; family Bathyergidae; genus Heterocephalus; species Heterocephalus glaber. The sequence goes on from NW_028258320.1 coordinate 70,348,185, forward strand.
TGAAATACTGCAACTATTCCCCCTGTGAACAAAATTAAGATGAATACACCTTCTATCAATACTTCGGTGTAGCAGCATATGGAGGCTCTAGTTTGTACAACAAAGTAGGAACAAAAACCAAAAAGTATAGACTAGAAATACAACCGTAACTATTAACTAATGATATGACTATATATACATAGAACATCTTAAAAATTTGACAGACAAACTGCTAGAATTGATGAATGAGCTTAGCAAGGTTGTTGGAGAAAAGGTCAATAAATAAGAGTAAGTTCTATTTCCAGACCAGCAAATAAACAGAAAAACATCAAACACCTAAGGGTAAATCTAATAAAAAATGTACATGCCCTCTGGACTGAGAATCACTATTACATGGTAACAAAATAACAGATGAAAGTCTCCATCCTTCCAGCTTCTCAGGTCACACACCCTGGTCATCCTTGGCACTCCCTTCTCTGCAGGCCACACAGAATCCATCAGCAGATCCTGCTGGCACCTCCTTGAGAATTCATCAGAATCTGACCACTTCTCAGCATCTTCACCAAGGGTTACCTCCCAACTAGCCTCCCATCCCATTCCCACCCTAAGCTGCCTTTCTCATGAATGTCCTACTCTAAGAACATTTGGGAAGGCTAAGGCAAAGTTAGCTCTCAGCTTTAGAAGTTTTAGAGCCTCTGTCTTGGCAGAGGAGAAGTATAAACACCAGATCAAACATGGCCTCCAGCTCAGCTGGCAAAAGCTTTGCAGTGATGAAGCATGAGCACTTGTCTATTCCTGGTTTCTGTGTACTTATTTCCTTGAGAAGCCAGAGCAGTGAAAAAAAGTGTAGAAGCAGGGGCTGCCTCAGATCAGGGTTCAGGGGTTTTGGGATTCTATGAAACAAATGATGATAAGAATGATGGCAATATGATAACCATACAGATCATTTTCTGTATTTAAGCACTAAGCTAAGCACCATACATGGATTATTTCCTTTAAGAAACTTGAAGCTGGGCATGGTGGCGCATGCCTGTAATCCCAGCACTCGGAAGGATGAGGCTGGAGGATTGCCGCAAGTTCAAGGCCAGCCTGATCTATATAGGATGTTCCTGGCAAGCTTGAACTATACAGCGAGACCCTGTTTCAAAAAAAAAAGAAAGAAACTTGAGAAATATTATCACCTTCATTGAATAAAGAAACCTACATTCAGAGATTAAATAGTATGCAAAAATTCACACAAAAAATCTGGACTATAGGTTTATTAGTGAATTGAATCTAGGTACTAGCGTTCTGATAAGAACGGAACTACGGAAGGGAGCTGTGGTCTTCTGTTCAGCCCCTGCTTGGGCCCCTTTCTTTTTCCTCTCTTGGCTCTGACCTATGAACTTAGCTCGGGCCAATGCAGCCAAGAGCATTTTCATGATCAGAGAGTGAGGTGTGATCAAATGTATGCATAGCTTCTTACTCCAGGATGTGAAGCTAGGTTTACCCCTTCTACTCTTCTTCCTTTGACCCATACAAGCAGTCTATGGTTGAATAACCTTGTACAAGTGTATTTTCCAATTCTCTACCTCCTGTTGTTGGTTTGGTTCAAATTACCTGGCTTTTTTGTGACCTTTATGACAAAACTATCTTATAGTAAACAAAGACAGTAGAAAACACAATACTTTGTATGCACTACACCTTACTAATTATCATAATCTTCACAGCCTGAGAAGTATGTGCTATTTGTATCTTCCTTTCTGATGTAGAAAGTGGGGCATAAGGAGGCTGACCACCCTGTCAAAATTATACACCTAGGGCCGGGGATTTAGCTCAGTGGTTCTGCTGACTGCTTCGCAAATGCAAGGTCCCAAGTTCGATCCCTGGTACCAAAAAAGAATAAATAAATAAATAAATAAATAAAAAATATGAGATGCAGAACTTGGGAGTCCAGACAGTCTGCCTCCAGAGCCCATCTCCCAGAATCACAGGAGCCAACCTTGCAACAAATTTTCACTCTGCCTAATGGTTTGTTTCACCAAGGGCTGAAGATTGTTTTTGCAAACAAAATCAAAGTTCAAAAAAAGAAAACAATAAGGTGGCCTGGCATTTCCCATATCTATCAAATTAGTAACTGTTATATTAGTAATTTACACTGTTTATCCTAGAATTTGGAGTCCAAAGAATGTAGCCACATTACTGAGTATGGCATTGTTTTGGATCCTTCAACAAGAATGTGGCAATTATCAGCATCTCAATTTTAAATTAAGAGTATACTTATTACTGCCAACAGTCACACACACACACACACACACACACACACACACACACACACACACAGACAGACAATGCCAAAAACAGAAATGGTTTTGGGAATAAGTATTTTTAAAGGCAAAACCTCTTGTAATTATCAATAAAGATTAAAGAAACAGTTTCAGAAAACAGGAATAAAAATCAACAAATGATATGAAAATCACCTGAAATTTAACTTTTTAAAATTCCATGTTATTTTAAGCACCCTCCCGAGGGGCTCTGTGAGATCCTCTTTTTAGTGTAAATAGGTTTGTTTCCACAAACTCTAAAGCTCCTATGAAGCAAAGCCTTGAGCCGCTGAGGAAAAGCAGTGAACTGTCACCCCAAGACACAGGAAAAGGCCAACTGCAATTGGGGAAGGACAGAGGAGAAAACTCCACCCAAGGGAAGGGTACACAGCTGTCTTCTGCGAAAGACTCCAACCAAACAAGCAGAGGTCTTCTGCTGGGAGAGAAGCAGCAGCACATTCTCCAGCTGGTCACAGACACAAGACAGAGTTTAGCCACCAGAGAGGAGGGACAGGGACAATGCAACTGCTCCCCACCTCCTTCCCGCAATGCCCTACCAACTGGGGCTCTACCAGAACAACAGAGAGCACCGCCACCCCCAGTGCAGACCTGGTGCAAAGCAATAGCAGCAGTCTATCCCTGGGAGCTCCACAAGAGTGTTCAGAGAGAACCACTCTGCAGCTCCAAGGGGCTGGATGACTCAAAGCTGAGGGTGGTGCACTGCCCCACTTGCCCTGTACTGAGGCTACCCCACCAGGCAAGAGCAGCCCAGAAGACGAAGTGGAAAGCTCTGGTGCGCTGACAACCACAGCAGTGATAAAACCCAAGCCCACCCTATCCTCAGCCCAAGCTGACCTAGTTCCCATAACAATGGTATAAATGCTATTTATCTCAGTCTCTACAGTTCTACCCAAGATGACTGGCATCTAATAAAAATGAAAGAACACACATAAAAACAAGGGACAAATTACTCATTTTTGAAAAACAAAGAAATTAACAGAAACAGACTCAGTGATAACTCAAAATTTAGAATTACCAAACCTAGACTTTGAAATGACTATGCTTACTATGTTAAAGACTCCATAGAAGGCTGGGGATTTAGCTCAGTGGCACCACGCCTGCCTCACAAGCACAAGAGATCCTGAGTTAGATCGCCAGTACGGGGCGGGGGGGGGGGGGGGAGACACTCCATAGAAAAAGATAGCCAACATACCTAAAAGGATGGAGAATTTCAGCAGAGCAATGAATCTATAAGAAAAATAAAACAGAAATGCTGTTTCTTAAAAAGCTGTGATATTAGAGATGAAGAATTTCTCCAACTGGCTTACAAATTGACTAGGCTCACTGGCCCTGATGATAAATCAATGGAAATTTACCAAACGGCACAAAAAGAAAATAAAGTAAAAGGACACAATATACAAGAGTATATATATATATATCAAAGAATCTGATGTAAGAAAAATTGAAGTCCCAGAAAGAAAAGAAACAAAGGGGCAGGAAAAAACATTTGAAGAGATAATGGATGAGAATTTCTTCAAAATAATAAAGGACATCAAACCACATTTCAAGAATTCCAGGCTGGATAACTCCTAGATGTATCAGGCAAACTGGTGAAAAGCAAAGATGAAAGTCTGAAGATGACTAGAGAAAAAAATATAAAGGAACAAGAGAGAAAATTAAAGCAAACCTTTGGGAAACTATTATCCAGAAGAATGACTGACATCCTGAAAGTATTAAAAGAAAAAAAATCTCAATCTAGACTAACATATAGAGTAAAAATATCTTTAGGTCAGAAACAAACAAAAACCCCAAAGAAATCATGCTGTAGATCTGGATTAAAAGAAAGTTTAGAAAGAAAAGTCCTGGATTAGAAAAAGTTCTTCAGGCAGAAGCAATGATTCCAGACAGACACCTGGGACTCAGAAAACAGCCACTTTGGGAAACTGACTAGAAGCAGTTAGTTCCATTCCTAGGCATTTGCCCAAGAGAAGTAAATACAGGTTACCACCACCACCACCACCACCACCACCACCACCACCACCACCAAACCCTGTTATGGGGGCTTCAGTGTATTCATAATTATCAGAAACTAGAAATATTCCAAATGTCTACTAACTGGTGAGTACACAAACTGGTACAGCTTCTGGACTACTTCTCATCAATAAAAAAATAATAAACTTCTGATATGTGGAACAACAGGGATGAATCTTGAAAGAATCATGCTAAATGAGAGAAGCCAGACATAAAAGACTAGTACCCTGAGGAATAGCAAGGGGATCACTGCTGCCAAGGGCTGGAGTGGGTGTGGTGAAGGTGGGGAGACACAGCAAAGGGTCATGAGAGAACTTTTGGGTGATGGAAACACCCTACATCTCAATTATGGGTAACAGGTACACAATGGTACACATTTGTCAAAATTCTCAGACTAAATACCTAGCAAAGGTAAATTCCGCTTTATGTAAATTATACCTCATTGACCTATGAAAAAATCATCAACATGAAGTTAATGTGACAAACTAGTATAAGAGTCTTCTCTCAAATTTTTGATATAAAGCTACAACAACCAGTTTTCAAAATAAAAATGCACTGGTCATATTACATAAAACAAATTTCTTCAAAAATTTCTGTAAGATTGATTACTTTTAAAGCAAAAATACAGCACATTAACAGAAGTCACAGAAGCATATTATCTAAGCATATAATCACCAACAATGTAGATTATCAGACTACCATATTAAATAATTGGATTTAAATTATTAAAGGTTGCATAAGAAAAGCTAAATTTCTATCTAGGGAAAATACTGATTTAAAGGGCCAAGGAAGGTTAATGGGACTCAGGCACATTATCTTTGCTATAAATACTTCTAAATCAGGTAACAGCTAAAGTACTTAGAAACTGGAAGGGGTTTTAGCCATTATGATAAAACATTTTTCAGGTTATTGTCTAGCATCAATAGAGTCAACCCAGGGCAAAATACATTTTAGAAACTTGGCAAAGGAGGTGTTAAAAAAAATGAATTTATGGGCCAGGGATTTAGCTCAGTGGTTCCGTCTCCTGCCTCGAAAGTGCAAGGACCCGAGTTCAACTGAAAAGCAAAAACTGAAAAACAAAACAAAACAAAATGTAAGTGTTTAAAAGGAGAACAACTTTCCTTACCCACAGTCCCTTTTGTGTTTATTCTCACATCTGTTTAAAAAAGTTGTACAATTATATAATTTAGATATATATGAATTACTGCGATAAGAATGCAAAAACAGTTTCTACTTTGAACAGAAGTACACCACTTTGGAAAGATTCAGTAAAGGCAAATAGTTAAGTCAAACTGTTTAAGTAGGTATGGAAAACATAATTGGAAAGAATGAGTTAATTTTTTTTCACAAAAATCTAGTGGATTTCAATGTTCAAGTTTCTTTGCACATATTTTTAAAATCTCTCACTACCCTTTAAGGAAATCAAAACAATATATTATGAATGGTTAACAAAGACTGCCAGTGGCTTCTCAAAGGCTCTCTTCCTACATCAAAAGATTGGTCTGGGCCGGGGATTTAGCTCAGTGGTGCCACTGCCTGCCCCACAAGTGCAAGGTCCTGAGTCTGAGCCCCAGCAGCAAAGAAAGAGATTGGTTTAAGCCCGGCACAGTGGTGCATACCTTTAATCCTAGCTACTAGGAAGGAAGGCCAAGGCAGGAGTGCTGAGTTTGAGGCCAATGTCCACACCTCAGGAGCTTAGCAGACTATCTGAAAATAAAAAAATAAAAAGGGCTGGGGAGGAAGCTTAGTTGGAATGCTCTGGGTTCAATCCTGAGCACTGTCCCCTCGCCCAAATTTCTATTTCTTAAACTGTACATTTCTTAAATTAAAATGTATTTTAATTTTTGAATGTATTTAAAAAATTTTTAATTCCCAACTTTGTATTTTTTTTCCATATAGATCAAATATCAGATTCAAAGATTCAATCACCTCAGTAAAGAGAGATTCTACTACATGTACTTTTATTTCACAAAGGATTCCTGTAGGCAAGAAGTATTTCTCTCTCATTTTGAGTTAGGAATTGAACACAAGGTGCTGCACAGGCTAAGCAAGTACTCTACCACTGGCCTACATCCCCAGATCATTTTATTTTTTATTTTGAGACAAGGTCTTGCTGAGCTGCCTGGGGTGGCCTCTAACGTCACACCTTGTGCCTCAGTTTCCTCAGTAGCTGAAATTACAGGTGTGGACCTCTGAACCCAGCTCAAAGAAAATATGTCTAATGAGATAAATAAAATTTGAAATAAGAAAACTAAAGCAAAAAGGAAAATGAGGCCACAAAAGAAACATGTATACAGGGTAGTATTAAAAAATAAGCATTATGTTATACATTATACTTTGCTAAGGATAAATCTGTCTCTGTTTCCTAGAAATCAATACAATAAAACAGTTATGATAGTCAAAATATCCTAGGGCTTAAAAACAAACATAAAGGTTTAATAAACAATACATTTTAACAAGTAAGGAAAGAACCTAAAAACAAAACAAAAAACCTTAATTCTTAGGAAAAATAAGTACAGTTATCCATAACACAAAGCCTAAAAAACAGTTTCTTCAGTAGATAATCAGAGGTCATTTATTAGGTAATAAGGTCAGCAAATTCCTATAGTAAAACTAGTAACAAGTCCCACAGGATTGTGTTTTGATGAAACAGATATGAAATACATACATATGAGTTTTATATACAACTTGATATATTTTTAAATGAATGACATGGTGAGGGCCAGGGATTTAGCTCAGTGGTGCCACCACCTGCCTCGCAAGCACAAGGTCCCGAGTTCGATCCCAGTTATCAAAAAAAAAAAAAAGAATGACATGGTAAAATGCAAGTTACTAAAAACAACTGTAAGTTAATATCTATGATGCAATTTCTCCATATTCTGATATATATATTAATGTCCAACATGGATTATAATGTACAATATACATTAATCCAGAATGAGATTTTAGAATAATTTAAAACAGTCACTCTTAAAATGTTTTGGGGTAACATATCACTTTGAAAGTCTGATGAAAATATAAACAATTCCTGAAAATCTTAACGAGAATTTCTGAGAATACAGATTTATAATTACCTTATGACACCTATTCAACTATTCATTGGTACCGAACCTAAGACAAAAATTCTTGGGCTAGAGTGACCTTTGTGACTGTAGAACCTGCACACAGTGCTTGGAAACTCCCTTTCTCTTAGCCAGCATCCTGCCAGGTGTGGCACTAAATGTACCTAGCATTACTTCCAACAGAGCCTGGAATTAAAGACATTTTCAGCTCTAAGTTCAATACAGAACCATGCTTTGTTGGGCTAAGGTGGAGTTCACCTCTTTTCTTAGGTGTGTGTGTGCATGGTATTGAGGTTTGAAGCCAAGCCTTCACACTGAGCTACATCCACAGCCCTTTTTCTTGTTTTGAGACAGGATCTCACTAAGTCACCAAATTGCCAGATGGGGCTTGAACTTTCGATCTTCTTGCCTCAGCTTTCCAGGGTGTTGAGATAAGTGTGCTGCCAAGCCAACTTCACCTCCTTCCTTGAAAACTGATCTTGATAAAAGTGTACATCTCAAATGGGCATCTTGTGAGTTGGGACCTGATGGAGTACTTGTATAAAGCTAGAATTGCCTTGGAAAGTAATTTGGATGTGTCCATAAACTGTGATTTAAAAAATTTTAGCCTAGACAATATTTTAGGTATGCCTTCATTAAATAAATCCAACTTAGTTTAGCATCTAGTAAATAAAACATAGTCAGTGTTTAAGCAGTTTAATTTTGATAATGGGATACATTAATTATTCTCACTTCTTCACTCATCTGTATCCACATCCCCGCCATGGCCTCTGTGTGGATAATGAGTACATCCCTGTCCCATGACTTTAAGCTTGGTTATGTGCCTTGTTTTAATAATGTGGTAAGTAGGTATGACAACAACAAAGGCTTCATGTGTGTATGACAGGGATTACCCTGTAAGACTTCTGCCTTTTGTCAAGAAAAGATTATCTCTCAGACAGCTAGTGGTCCATGGAAAGATGAGTACCATTTGCATCAGATCTGGACCCAATAAACAGCCTGGAACCAAGCCCAGGCTGGCTCAGCCTCAACAGACTAAACCCCAACCCCATATATGAGCAAGAAATAAAGGCCAAGATTTCTACGAGTCTTGGGATGATTTCTTATGTAGCATAACTATGGGAATTACTAGCAGATACAGTAGATACAAAGTAGCAAAATGCAAGCATCAATAACTAAACTGCTATGTGCACTACTGACTATAAAGCATTTGCAGGCTTATGCACATACAAAGTTCATAATTTTTTTCCCTTGAAAGATGAGCAGGAATTCTTATTCACTTTGCCTATGTTACTGACAGTTTTACTATGCTTCAGGCTGTTTTTCCATCTATAAATGTACCACCTATAACTGTTTTCCACTTATCAGATGTATGTTTTAATAGCTCAGTGTTGCATCAAAGCCAAGGAAAGAAGTGTGGTAACTGTTGGTGGGCACTTAACTCTCAAATTGTTTAGAATTGCTGATGCGTGATAATAAAAAGGAGACTGTGCTTTAATTGGTTCACTACTAATGTTTAATTCTCTACATATCATATGTTTCCCATTGCCTGGACTGGGGATGTGCTGCTTCCACTACACTATCTACCTTAGTGAGCCATAAAACAACTCATTATTGTTTAGAAAGAGAATTTCAAAAATAACTCACATAAAACACTTGTTAAATATAAGTAATACCAGAAAATCATCCATTCACTTTATTAACATTAAAAGCTTCGTAAAAGTTAATGATAGCTGGGCCTTACAGCACATGCCTGTAATCTCAGCACTCTGGAAAGCTAAGGCAGGAAGATCACAAGTTCAAGCCCAGCCTGGGCAACTTAATGTGACCCTGTGTGAAAATGAAACAAGGGTGTGAGAGCTCATTTTGCAGGATTTCCAATTCTTGGGATTGTGTTAAGGTTTTTGCTCTTGCTATGAGTATGGTCCATTTTGAATTAAAAAAAAAATTCCCAGGAAAAATAGAAGTTACCGGAAACTTTTTTACATATTGACTTTATATCCATGTATTTTGGTAAAGGTTGCTATTACTTATCATTTATTAATTCACTTGGTTTTGTTAATGTTGACATTCACATAATCTAATAACAACTGTTTTTTTCTTCTCTTTTCAGTGTTTTAACCTATTGGGGTTTTTTTTGGTACTGGGGATTGAACTTGGGACCTTGCACTTTGCGAGGCAGGCGGTGGAACCACTGAGCTAAATCCCCAGCCCTAACCTATTGTTTTTTGCTTGTTTTATTTTATTTTTTGGTACCGGGGATCGAACTCGAGTCCTTGCGCTTGTGGGGCAGGCAGCAAAACCACTGAGCTAAATCCCTGGCCCTTGCTTATTTTATTTTGTTGACTAGAACTTCCAGAGAAATGCAGGATAGTATTTATAGTAGTATGTGTCTGTCTTATTTTTGAATTTTTGATGTTATACCTTTCAGTATCTTTCCTGCTGAAAATTTTGTTAAAGATGGTGTCTATTCATAGCTTGCAAAGTTCTATATTTTATTTTTATTTATTTATTTATTTTTTGTACCGGGGATCGAACTTGGGACCTTGCACTTGCAAAGCAGGCGGCGGAACCACTGAGCTAAATCCCCAGCCAAAGTTCTATATTTAAAAAATTACCGGTAAATACTGAATTTTTTTTTTTTGGTACCAGGGATCGAACTCAGGTACTTGCGCTTGTGCAGCAGGCAGCAAAACCACTGAACTAAATCCCCAGCCCTAAATACTGAATTTTTAAAAAATAAAAATAAAATAAAATAAGGGTTGGGGATATAGCTCAATGTAAAGTCTCTGGGTTCAATCCACTGTACATTCCCTCCAAAAGTTGATCACAATGGTACAAGTACAGTCTCTGAATTATAATCTAAGTGGCATCGTAAAATAAAATTATCTCAAATATAAAATCAACTGAGCTAGAACTTATTCAGTCTTTAAATACATTAAGACCACATGAAATCCACATGAATTTAGCCTTAAATTCCATTTTCAATGTATTCTTTCTCTACTCACTTGTCTGATTTCATAAAGACATAAATAACCAGTTCAGTATTGCTAAGAGCCAATAAAAAATAAAAAACTCTGATAAGAGTACTCCTGGATTTCTTTTCAAACCAGTTAATATAGGTAATAAAGATCACAAGGATAATGTAAGTCTAATTCATTATCAATATTTGCATAATTCAGTAGGATGAAATGCTTTAATTGCTCAAAAGAAGTAATCATATTTCAATACTACACAAAATTTTAAAATCAAAAGAAAAAGCAGCTCCCAAATTTTAATAACCTTTTGAAGTTCTGAAACTATAAACCTTTCAATTTAAGAATATTCAGGACTAGGTGAATTGGAAGAGGTATCTAACATGAAATTCTTTAAACTTTGTCTTGTATAGAAAATGTATATTGTTACATATAATACATATTCTGTCATGAATATATTATTGCTGACTTTGTTGCACATAATGAACAAACTCCACACCATAAATATGAGTATAAAATAACTACCAACACAATTATCCAAATGAATACTTCAAGCATATTTTTAAAGTCTTTGATTAAGCAAAGTATACTTACATTTAAAACTTTACATACCTGATGTTCCAAAAGCAACATCCCAAGGGGAGCTAATGGGTTGTTGTTCTCCTTTTGCTCCTCCTTCTTTATCTGTACCTTGAACTCCAATGCCGGCTACAGTGCTCACCCTCTCAGCTTCTAGGTCAATCTATAAAAATTTAATTGATGTATTATGCAATGCATGTTATTTTTTTTTTTTGTTTTTCCTTTAGTTTGTGAAGACTTCTAATAGAACATACAGGCAGTATTTGCAACACAATTTTTTTTGTTTGTTTGTACCAGAGATCAAACTCAGGACCTTGCACTTGCGTGAGGCAGGCAGCGGAACAACTGAGCTAAATCCCCGGCCCTGCAACACAATGTTTTTTAAAAAGCTAATGGGGACCTTGTAATTCAAGTGCACACAATCAGTCTCTTTCATTTCTCCACCTGTCTATTCCTCTACTTTCCTCCTCTTTCCCCCACTCCCACCATGCCTCCATCAGAACTAGGGCTGGCCTCATCTTAACTATAAAATATTTTAAAAGAAAGTGAAATTTAAAAACACAATCTAGTTAAATGCATGTTTCTTAGAATTAAATGTACATATTTCAGCTATGTACACACTTAGCTAGTAATTAACACATAAAGAACTCAATAGGTGTTCAGCACAACTCAAGAGTGAGTCAGACAACCAGCCCTCCTCAGACTAACCCAATGACTGTGACTTTGATTAGCTTACAGGTAACTGAGACACAGACTGTTAAGTAACTTTCCCAAGATCCCAGCTAGTATGTTGGATCTGAGATTTGAATCCAGGCAACTGACACTATGTTAACTGTACTTCATACATTGAGAGACTATTGTAATATAGTCCACTGAAAACAAGATGCTCTGCTTTTATCTCTTTAGACCCTTTTCCAAACATTTTACCATGAAAATTTACCACATACAGAAAAACTAAAAGGAGTTTGCAGCAAACATCCATATAATCACCACCTGGTTAGAGTCTGCTATCCACATTTCACTTACTCGATTTAGCACATATTTTATCCACCTATCGATTCTTCAACCCACTCATTTTTTGATGCATTTCAAAGTAAATTGCCAGTATCAGTTTCACTGTCATTAAAAGATCAGCATACCACTGTTTTGTCTGTAGTTTTGGTTTTTCTCCCGAGGGATCTTGCTATGTCACCCAGGCTGATCTGGAACTCCTGAACTCAAGCCATGCTCCTGCCTCAGCCTCCCTAGTAATGGTACCACAGGCATAAACTACCATGTCTTGGCTCACCATTGTGGTTTTAACTACATTTCCTTCTTATCTCAGGATGTTGGGCACTTTATGTGCTTGTGGTCATTCTGTATCTTCTTTTAAGAAAAGTCTGTACCAATCTTTGGCTCATTTTTTTATTGGGCTATCTTATCATTTTTCATTTGTGGTAGTCTTTATATATCATGGACACCAGCCTCTTGAAAGACATGTTTTGTAGATTTTTGCTAATATTGCCAAAAACCTATGATTTGTCTTCTTTTCTGAAGTTAATTTTAATGATCAGACATTTTAAATTTTACTAAAGCCTAATTTATCATTTTTCTTTTATGATTGTTTTTGTGTTGTCATGAAAAATCTTTGCCTACTTGCAAATCACAAAGATATTTTCAGCCATCCTAGAAGTATGAAGCTACTTCTCATGGTGGTTTTGATATGCAATTTTCTGATTACTAAAGATGTCAAGCATCTTTCCCTATGTGTATGAGCTATCTGTACTATCTTTCTTTAAGAAGTGTTTTTTAAAAGCTTTGTTTTTACTTTTACTTTTACGTTTAGGTCTGTGATGCAACTGATGTTTGTATATTATTTGAAAGGCAATTTATTTCAAATTCCACATGAGTATCTAGTTGTTCTAGTACTGTTTGCTGAAACTGTTTTCTTTCTGCAGTTGAGTTTGGTGTTTTTAAAACAATCAAATGAACCATATAGGAATGGGGCTATTTAAGGCTCTTCATTCTTTTTTACTGTTCTGTGTCTATCCTTCTGATAGTACCACAGTCTCTTGATTAATGTAGCAATATAGGAAGTTTTCAAATAAAAAACAGTGTATGTCTTTTAATGTTCTTTCATGAGATTATTCTAGATATATGAATACTTTATTTTGCATTTCCATGTACATTTTGGAATCTATTTATAAATATCTTTTAAAAAAGCCTAATGGAGTTTTGATTGGGATTATGCTGAATTTCAATTTGGAGAGAACTGACAACTTAACATTGAGTCTTTAATATTAATTCTATTTAATATGTTCATATTACTAAAATAATTAATTTTTCTCAGTAATATTTTGTAATTTTAAGTACCTCAGTATTCTTGGGGAATTGGTTCCAGGTCAGTTTGATGTGGTATCTAATTTAAGTCCTTATATAAAATGGTGCAGTATTTATACATAACCTACATGTGTACTTTATGTGTTTGTTAAATCAGGACTAGATTATTGTAATTATTTACACCTAATACAATGCAAATCTAGGTATATAGTTGTTACAATGTATTTTTGAATCATGGTTAGCTGAATCTATAGATATAGAACCTGTAGGTAGAAAGAGCAAACTATATTCAAGTCTTGCATATATTTTATAACATTTGTTCTAAGTATTCTATCTTGTTGTTAATGTAGATAAAATTTTTACATTCCAATTTCCAAGTGATTATTATTAGTACGTAACAAAATTCACATCTGAGTAGTTATTTCACAGATTTCTTAGAATTTTCTCTATATATGATGTCATCAAAAAATTAAGGCAATTATTCTTTTACAAACTATACACCTTTTATTTCTCTTTCTTGTCTTATTATAATGGCTGGGACTTCCAATCCAATTCTCCCCAATATGAAAACATTCAATAGTTTACATTAAGAGAGGCTAGAGGCTTTTTGTAGACAGTTATACAGAGGGTATTAACTTCCCTTTCAAGGTTGCTGATTTTCTCATGAATAAGTAATAGTTTCAAATGTTTTTCTACTCTTATGAAAACAATCCTAAAGTTATTAGCTTTTATTCCACAACTATAGTAAATTACACTAATGTATTTTTTAAAAAAAATTTTTTGGTACCAGGGATTGTACTCAGGACCTTGCGCTTGTGAAGCAGGCGCAGTGCCACTGAGCCCCCAGCCCTACAATGATTTATTTTAACGATTCATCTTTATATTATTTCTTTAGTGTCTGCTCTATAATCTGCTGAGATTATAAAGAAATTCATCAGTTTAACCTTATCTATATATTCACTGAACCCAATCTGTGAAAATACAGGGGTAGCTTGGGATGGGCCCCTGAAGTAGATCTTGATTTAAGAAATAGTGTATCACAGAAATTGATATGAAAATCAAGTAACTCATCTTACAAAAAGCACCAGGTCCAGTTAATGTCACAAGGGAGTTCTAACAAATGTTCAAAACAGTGATTGGTGTTAGGCAAATTATTCTAAAATAGAGGAAAAGAATGAGACTAGCTGATTTGATGAGGTCAGTGTGACCTTGATTCTAAAACCAGATGAGAAGAGTAGAAGAAATTAGAGCTATTTAATTCATATGCATGAATTTTAAAGTATTAAATATAATTTCGGATAATCAAATCCAACTTGATTTTCCAAAAAATTAATGACTAGGTAAGGTTTATTTTAGGAATAAAAAGATAGCTTAATCTCAGAAAAATATACTAATATAACTCATCACATTGACAGACCAAGGACAAGAAATATAATTATTTCAGTATGTGTAGGAAGTATATTTAATAAAATAATTCTTACTTTGCAACTAGGAATAAAAAGAAATTTTCTTAACAAAATAGATATTTTATTTTCCAAAGCTGTAACAAATGCTAACTTTCTGGAGAAAATTTACATTCATTCCCTTTGACTATAAGGATGACATGATACCCACCTACCATCATTGCTAATGCTTAAGAGTGATGGAAGTCAAGCTAACAACACAATAAAAGGGGAAGAAAAGTTTAAAAATTAAAAATGATTTGTTTTTGTTGACAATTATTTACCTAAGAAATATCCAAACCAAAATGGCTAAGTTGATCCTAAAGTCATATGAAATTGCAAGGGACCCCAGATAGCCAAAACAGTCTTGGAAAAGAAGAAAGTAGGAAGACTCACACTACTAGATTTACAACTTATTAAAAGATATAGCAATCAAAATAGTGTAGTACTGGGTGATAGAAAGACATACAGGTCAATGGAAGAGGGGTGAAAGTGCAGAAATAAATCCATGCATCTAAGATAAATTGATTTTCAACAAGCTTGCCAAGACTAAAAGAGGCAGAACAGTCTTTCCAGTAATTGGCTCTGGGATAACTAGATACCCACATACAAAAGAATGGAGTGGACTTTTACTTCATATCATATCCAAAAGTCAACTCACAATGAATGAAAGACTTATTTATGGATGAAAACACAGGACTAAATCTTTGTGACCTTGGATTTGACAATGAAGTCTTCTTTCCAGATAATACCAAATGCATAATAAAAGGAAAAGTAGATAAATTAGGCACCACTAGCATTTAAATTTTTTATCAAAGGATATCATTAATTGAAAAGCCAACACAAAGAATGTGAAAAAATAGCTGCAAATTACATATCTGATAAAGAACTTCTACACAGAATATATAAAGAATTTTTATAACTCAATTACAAAAAAGATAAATTATTCAATTAAAAAACCTGGCAAAGAATCTGAATAGATTCTTCTCAAAGGAAGAGATAAAAATGTTTCTATAAGCACAGGAAAAAATGTTTGATGCCATTAGTCATCAGGAAAAGCCTACAAGAACTACAATGAAATGCCAATTCATATGTCATAGAATGGTTAGAATTTAATTTTTTTAAAAAGGAAAATAACAAGTAATGGTGAGGAAGTAGAAAAATTGGAACAGATCTATTTCAGGTGAGAATGTAAACTGGCACAACTGCTATGGAAAACAATTTAGTAGAGTCTCAAAAAGTCAAACGTAGACCATATAGCAGTAATTCTAGTTCTAGGTATCTATTCAAGAGAAATGAAAATGTATTCCCATGTAACACTTGTACACAAATGTTTATAGCAGTATTATTAGTAACAGTCAAAAGTTAGAAACAACCTATAGTTTCACGTGTTGGTGCACACCCATAATCGTAGCACTTGAAAGGCCAAGGCAGCAGGATTGCTGTAAGTTTGAGGCCAGCCTGGGTTACACAGTGAGTTCAAGGCCAGCTTGGACTACACAGTGAGACTCCAAAACCAAACAAAAACTTAAAAACAAAACAAAATCTAAATGCTGATCAACTGGTAAATGGATAGACAAAATGTGGTATATCCACACAATAGAATGCTACCCAACAATACAAAGGGATAAACTACTATGTTCATCTATGCTATTTCATAGATGAACCCCAAAAGCATGTAAAATGAAAAAAACCCAAACAAACCATGTATCTTATCATTTTATTTATATAAAAATTTCAAGAAAACCAAATTAATAGAAATGAAAGTAAATTAGTAGTTGCTTAGGAATGGGGTTTATCTGTGACTATTATGAGAGTTCTTAATTGGGGGATGAAACATTCTAAAAACTGATGGTTATGTTTGTAAAACCTGTCAAATCTACAAAAAATTAACAAATTATACTTACATGGCTAAACTTTATGATACACCAAAATAAAGTCTTATAAGATTATCATGTACACAAAACACTGTTTCACAAGTCTCAAAGACATGCAGTAAGCTTAGCAGAATGGTTGCCTACTGGTTTGTTCACATAAAGGGAAGGGCAGTGGGAGTGGGGAAAGGGGATGTAGAGAATCTGTAACTTATTAAATTATTCCAGACAAGGAAGAATTTGAATGGAACAATGCATTTGTGTGCATGAATGTTAAGAGGAGGATCAGGACAATTCTCTGCAAATGTGGTTTTAACCAAAAACAAAATAAAAGAAATATTTTTATAAAAAAGAAAAGAAAAAATAATTCCACTTCCTATTTCTATAGAGACTAAATAATACAATATAGAACAAGTTTAGGAAAGCTAAATGCGTTGTGATTATGCTACTTAATGCATAAGCATTTAAAAATGCAGCATCATGGTCAATACTCCAAAACCCATTAAGTTCTAAAGGAGGAGAGAGGATGTACAGGTAGAAAGAACAAGTACTCTCTGAATGACGCAGGCCAGCTATCTCACTGGTTCAGTCCACAGCTGGATATCTATGACATTCTGATTCATTATGGAAATACTCAACACTAGAAAAAAGTGATAAAGAAATATTGAACTTTAAGTGTTTAACATTAGAAAAACACTTTTCTGCAAAGTATTTACTACAGAAACACTAGTCTATGAGAAGCTCTGCCTAACAAGGCTCCTTCATCAAATGTTGGAAACGCTGCACAAGTATCCCCACTAATATACAGTACTCAACAATATATTAGCATACTTAAGTCCCACAAACAGTCTCCAAGACTTTAAAGAATCACTTTTGAAAATGATTAAGCAGATGTTATTTGTTCATAAATTCATTTAACAAATAGCTACTGAACGCCATCCACAGGCCAGGTGCTATCCTAAGTGCCAGGATTTTTAACAGCAAAGTAAACATTATTTCTTGCCCTCATGGAGATATACATGGCAGGGAGTTATTAGATATTCAATATGTGTATCTGCCATTAACTGTACGTTAAGTGATAATATTGACAAATAAATGAAGGTAAATATCAATACTGAAAGAAACAGTGAGAAAAACAAGGGAGTATCTGAAAAAAATATGTTCATCCAATAGGATAGGTTAGAGGAACTTGGTTATTTTCCAAATAGATGGTAACTTAAAGACCAATGGATTATATCCAAAAGAGCCACAGGGAGGGAATATTTAAAATAACTGGGTATATCAACAATGAAATATGATAGTCATGTCATTCATGTGACTAATATGGGAAATAATAAAACTGGCAAAACATGTATATTTAGTATGATTCCATTTAAAAATTTCAATAGCCAGGCTTGTGGTGCACAGCTGTGATACCAGCACTCTGGAGGCTAAGGCAGAAGTATCGCAAGTTCAAGCTTAGCCTGGGCAATTTAGTGACTTAATGAGATCCTGTCTCAAAATAAAAAAATTTTTTTAAAAATCTCTAAACCTCCTGCCTTTCTTTCAGTTTTGGGGATTAAACTCGGGGCTTTTGCACTAAGGAACATCACCAGCCCTTTTATAAATTTTAAGACAGGGTCTCGTTAAATTCCCAGGCTGGGGTTGAATATTCGATCCTCCCACCCCAGAGTGCCGGGATTATAAAAGCGTACCACCACTACACCTGGCTAGACTCTTTTAAATACGGATCTTTCTGTATGTATGTGCAGGTAGAGGTTTTCTGGAAAGACACAAGATTTCAGGGTAGTTGGCTACCTGTGGGAAAACAGAATTGATGGTCAGGGAACTTTTGTACCTTTATGTAATAGTTGACTTTTTAAAAAACAAGGCCATATCTTTAATGAGACGAAATAAGTTTTTAAAAGTTTTTATTAGTACATGCTTGCGGTACATAATGATTACATTCCTCATGGGGAGTTGGTGCGTGTACATAACATTTCTTAATTCTTCTTCCATCCCCTTCTCCACCTCTACCTGGCTCCATGAAATAAATTTTAAGACTAATTGACTAGTAATTTTCAGCCAAAGCATAAGAGGTGAAGGGAGGCAGGAATGGAATGATCTTTTTTCTAGGGTTGAGAAAATTTAACCGGAAAGGACCAAGTATCATTTTGTAAACTACTGGTTAGGAAAATACCTCAAAATTGGAAGCGTTTGGTAACTGGGCACATGACTTAAAAAAAAAAAAGTTAATGGATTTTTTTTTCTATAGCAACTACATACTGATAAAATGAAAAACAAGATATTAAAACTAAAGCAAATGCTCTTGAGAAAAGTGGAATAAGGATGCTCTGACATACTTACATGTCACACCTTATAAGTTCAAATATCTCATGTAGCAAATAAGTATTAGTTTTTCTGATTAGAACTATTAAAAACAATAAAAACTTAAAAAGGAAAATTACCTTTCTTATAAGGTGGTTTTCAGTGTCTGCCACATATATGACATTATCCATCATGGCTACACCCTGTGGAGAGTTAAAAGTTGACTCTGAAAACAGTCCATCTTTTCTTCCAGGGTTAGGTCCTAAAAGATAAGACAGTCATAAGACAAGATTTTGCTATTAAAAAGTGATTTCAAATTAACAAAAATTTAAAGAAATTGTATTTAACGCTGGGATTTGAAGATAAATAACATTGTATTTCTATCTAAAAACTAAAATGCTTTTCATGGTATGTATTTTTCTCAAGAATGAGTTTTGATAATGACAGGGATTATAATATAAAAGATTTCACTGCATGTTATAGCATGTATCAGAAGAAATAATTTTCTTTAAAAAAAATTTTTTTTTGAGACAGGGTCTTGCTATGTAGTCGAGGATGACCCTACAATGACTAGTGCAGGCTGGCCAATACTGCTAAAAGAAAAAGAAAAACAATTTCAGACTCCTTCCTATTTCACATTGCCATAAAATCCTACAGTATCACATATACACTTTAAGATAGATACAGTGTGATGATTCTGATCCAATGGCCTGCTTCTGCAATATATCTAGAGTTTTAAAGGTGGAAAGTATGATACAATAAAATATAACTGTTACTTCTGTGATATGAAGAAAAAGCTAGTCAAAGCCCCAAAGTCAACAGAAACAAACTGCTTTGCAGAACCCCATCGTTGTAGATGTGACTCAGAATGGTATTATAATGTAGTCTCCAGAAAATGAACTCAAGAGTCTAATGCTAGGTCTGGGCAAGTTCTCACTCTTTTTTTTCCTTTCTATAAAATGGAACTAATTATCGTACCCAACACATAGTAATATGAGAATGAAAAAGTTAACACAGATACTGTGCTAGATAGTTAGCCAGATCCTGTTTGCCATTACCACTGTAGTCAATAATACTATTATTGTTGCTGATGCTGTAAGAGTTCCTTGAAAAAAAAAGGACGGCGCATTCTGTGGTTACTTTGGATGGAAAATACTGGGCACTGCAGCCCTCTTTTATACATTCATGGGCACGTTATCAGAGTAAAAGGTTTGAGAAGTCCAATGATACTCCCAACAAAACAACAAAAAAATCTGCTAAATCACATCAAACCAGTATTTCCTAAGTGTATATGACCAAAGAACGATTTTACATTACAAAATATCAGTATTTTTAGAAACATGTTTGAGAAATACAGTTTGATGATTTCTCTAACAGAATATTAACCTACACTGTTTTTGAAAACTATAGATATCTATTAAAACTATTTAAATTATTTAAATTCGAGCTACTTCAAAATATACTTTTTGAGTAACAATTCTCATAACTGCCTATCCTATGAAAATTATCAAGTAGTCAAAACAAATACAAAACATAACACATACTCTAATAAAAACAAATAAGAAACACAAATAATTCAAGAAGTAAAGGGAATCCTATCTTAGCACACTAAAAATGGCATCATGACTCAGAAATATGATTGGCTTATTTGCATTGTAAGTCAGATCACCCTACTTTATGTACAATGCTGCATATATTACTACAGCAGACTGACTACAGAGATGGATTAGTTTTCTCTTTGATATGTTGTTACACGTCCGTTCAGCCTAGATAAGCAGGTTTAATAAGAATATGCTTAAGGAATTTTATTAAGTGTATGTAAATAAAAGGCAGGTTTTGATATAAGGTCAAGGAGAAATGGAACAAAATGGTATGTCCTTGCCTGATACGTCTACTTTGCTACAGAGAGAATACATCCCAAAGCATGTTTAAGTTCCTAGGGAAAGAAGGAGAGCATAATAAAATTATGTACAAATCCTAGCTTATTTATTTTATAATCTAAATGTCAGGTTGCTGGGACATTGTCCTGGTCTTGAAAAAGATATGAATAAATTTTGCCAGAAAGTAAAATATAATACTTCCACTTAAAATATCAGAAATTCAATATACATATTTTCATAAGATATAATAACTGGCAATTTTTAAAAAACAAAATGGATATACAAATATATTTAAGATATGTAACTTAATGATTTCCTCCTTTGACACAGAGCTTTCTTGGTTAATGTTTCAGGGAGTTAGTAGAGGTTTGTTCAGATACCATACGTTAAATAACAAAAATATAATTTTATAGTGAAGTCAATGCATGCCATCTATTAGTTCTTATTTATAAATTTCAATTTTCATGTATTTACCTGAACTATTTTTTTAACTGTGAAACATACTATACAGGATACTTGAAAACGATCTTTACCTCCAATACTGTACTGAATTTGTCCATTTTTCCAAATGACCAAAATCCTATGGTGTCCAGTATCTGCTATTACCAGTCTATTAGTAGCATGGTCTACAGTTACTTTGCCAGGAAACAGCAGTGGTGAAGGTGGCAGAGAATCTTTGTAGAGTTTTATTCCAATTTTATTATCTCTGATCTGTCCCCTGTCTTTGTAATACTTTAAAGCTATTGAAGTATACAAAAATAATTTTTCTTTGTGTCCTTCTCCAATCAAAGAAAACAACATGTTTCCACGGGGTCCAAGAATGACCAGTGTTGGCCAGCAGGACACCTCTAGGTCTTGCCAAAGGCTGGCATCTGCATCATTAACCACAGGGTGGGTGATATTGTATCGGAGAACTGCACTTGTAATGTTGTCCAGGACTTTTTCATTTGGAAACTTAGCTGAGTGAACACCAACAATCAGGAGACCATCTGAAAGGGGAAAAGTATATATTAAATATGATGAAATATTAATAGTGTTATCCATACACTAGGTTTCATGTCACTAATAAACATAAATAATTTGTAGATTAAAAGAAATAAGTACATTAATGTCAACTGCATTTAAACACATGTACAGAAATTAACAAATTTAAATCTCATAACAATCTTGATTTCTATACAGAAACATGATCAAATTCATGTGCCATTCCAGGCTTAAAACTATGTCCTTTTGCTAGACAAAGCCATTGAAAAATAGCAATTATAGTCTAGATATTGAAGTTTTCTTACCTAGAATAAGCCTCTTTGAAATTCAGAATGACTATGACTGCTTTTTTATGTATCTATTATCATATTATTCTCCTAAATTTTTTGATCTAATCTTACATTACAGCTTAACTGAATGAATATAAACAAGATTCCCCATAATATAAGGTTTTCAATTCATGTGAAAGTCCTATTATGTCATTCTTGTAACAAACTTTCTGGCAAACAGAACTGCTACAAACTAAAGATAACATACTTCCTTTATCTAATCAATGCATTATTTCAAGAAGTTAGAATGGGAGGGGAGCATTTAGGCTAGATTCAGAGCAAAAACAATACTAAGGTAGAAGACATAATAAACTCAAATCTCTCAACATGTCCATCAAAACCTACTCAAATTAGCATGAAGAATAAATAAAACCATACAAATCAGAGGCATTAACTCCCCAACAGCCCACTGTTCTGTTATAACTACTAACTTGAAACCAAAACACAGGCAAACACATCACTGTTTGAAGACTGAGAAAAGTAAACACAGCAGGTAGTTTGTAGAGGGGGGTTCAAAACTTAAAAATCACATGCATGAGGATGTTTCCAGTTTTATTCCTTCTATCCTTCCCCGGCTTTGCTCTGAGAACAGACCCCCAGTTCTGAAGGTATACAGGTGGCTAAAACTCCAAAAGAAACTTCAAGGAACCAGGGAAGCTGGAGAGTACGAGGCTAAAAGGAAAAGCAAACTGGAGAATGTGACAACCCAGACCCAATAAAGTGTAGTAAATGCTGAGAGACCAGAGACCTGAGACCTGAATTAGAGTTGACAGGAGGGCTGCTGGAGGATGAGACGGAGTTTACAATCTGAACTACCAGACTTGAATGTCTACTAACACAAAGCTATCAATATTCTCCAGAGGTCTATGACAACCTCGTCTACATAACATTGCAATGTCCAAGGTACAAACTCAAACTACTTGAAAAAAGCAAGGTAGATGGGCATGGTGGCACATGCCGATAGTCCCAGCACTCTGGAGGCTGAGGCAGGAGGACTGCTGTGAGGTCAGCCTGGGCTATATAGTGAGTTCAAGACCAGCCTGAACTATAACGGGACCCTAAAAAAAAAAAAAAAAGGCAAGCTAATGAGGCTTATTATAAAAAAATCAATAGATATCAGTGCCAAGATAAAGTACATGTTTGAATTAGCAAAGACTTTAAAGTAATGATGCTAACTTTGCTCCACATGTAAAAGAAAAAAATACATAAAATGAATGAAAAAACAGGAAACAGAGAAACGGAAACCATAAAAAATAACTAAATAAAAACATAAGAACTAAAAATATCTATTTGAAATAAATTCTCTGAAGTAAATATACCTATTGGAATAAATTTACTCAAAGGCAAAAAAGAAAAAAAATGACAGAGGAAAAAGTCAGTGAACCTAAAGATAGTACAACAGAAACAAGCCAATCTAACAAATGCAAAGAAAGATCGAATTAAAAAGAACAGAACAATTTCTGGAACAATTTAAAAGATCTAAAGTTTAACTGGAAGCCTACATGGAAAGGAGAAAGATCAGGGCAGAATAAATGTGCGAGTGTGATGCCTAAACTTCCAAAATGTGGTTAGAGATAACAAGTTACAGAATTCAAAGTTAGCACACACCAAGTGAGACAAATCAGAGAGAAACAGGTCTAGCCACATTATCAAATAATTACTGAAAACTGAAGATTAAATAGATACAAAGACATCTTGAAAGCAACCAGAGGAATAAAAATATAGTGCAGTGTGACTGCCTGAAAACTGGGGTAGGGATGGTAGGGAGGGGTGAGAAGGACTGCACCTGTACCTTTCGTGAGTTACTGAACCTCTCTATCACTTTTCTCATTTGGAAAATGGGGAAAATGTCAGTAACTGCCTCCTAGGTTAGGAAGATTAAGAGCTAATCTGCGTAAGGCACAGAATATTTATAATACTTAATCGTACAATATACCTATGAGCTTAACTCATCTATTAAAAAGATGGATACACTGTGTACATGAGGTACATCTAAAAGTGGATCCAAAAGGCTAAGAATAAAGGATAGGCAAAGGCAAGCAGGCAATTGAACAGAAGGAAATAAAACACAGCAGATCTCCTCCCTCAGCTTTTCTAACTCTGGGGCCAGGTGAGCATTCAGCTCCATGACAAAGGATACCACCTTACTCTGCTAGTTACCTCATTTAATAACCTGGAAGCTTACACAGGTTCCAGCTTATGCTTCCGAATCTGCTCTTTGTTCTTCCCTACTTCATACCCATCTTTCCTTTTCGACTGCCTGACCTGCCATCTTCAAGCTGAGGCAGCAGACACATATATGCCAGCCTAAAACAAGACCAGTTAGCCAGTTCCACAGGTATCTAATATGTAAGGTCAAGTACCTATAATAAGCCCCATATTATTTTTCATTTCTCCTATGCTTCTGCTTCTCAGATCACACCTACATCCCTGTTTTGGTCTTAGCTCTGAAACTATGTGTATGAAATCTTCATCTATCCATGGGTAGTTTCCCAAGTCATCCCTATGTGGATGAAGTTCTCCCTCAATTGTGTTCAGCAGAAAGGGGCACATAAATGCAGTGTTTTCTGGGTTCTTGACATTCAAACTTTTTCTGCAGCCCTGGGTGATGACTGAGGGACAAATGTAAGGTTCATAATAGCCCTATAGTCCTTAAGATTCTTTAAAAATTTTTTTTTTATTAATACATGCTTATATTATGCTGGGCATGGTGGCGCACGCCTATAATCCCAGCACTTGGGAGGCTGAGTCAGGAGGACTGCTGCAAGTTTGAGGCCAGTCTGGCCTACATAGTGAGTTCAAGCCCAGCCTGAACTACATAGCAAGACTCTTCTCAAAAAACAAACAAAAATATATTACATATGATTGCATCTATCTTGTGGAGTTGGTACATATACATAATTCCTTTTTGTTTGTCCTCTACCCTTTCCTACCCACCCTGATCCTTCCAACTCTTGGTCCCTTTTCTCATTTGCAAAAGCTCTATTTTCATTTTTTTCCTCAATTTTTCCCATTCCCTTATCTTCCCTCTTCCCTCATCTCTTGTTCCCCTGTCTATCTGAAAATGACCTCCCAATTTCCTATTTTCTATCTTCTATTTTGGATCCCTCATATTTATATTCTTTTTCATTTTAGAGAAACTATGTAATATTTAAACTTGTGTGTCTGACTTATTTCACGTAATATTATAGTCTCAAAGTGCATCCATTTACCGATCAATGCCTCAAGTTTATCTTTCTTTATGGCACAATAGCACTGTGCTGTGTATATGTTCCTCTACTGCTGCTTTGATTTATATCTTTATATAGTATCTCTGAAAAGTTAGACCAGTCTAATTTCTGTACCTTTACAAATCATCTTTTTGTTTGAAGATCTTGAGGATTTTTTTTTTCAATCTTTACAGTGTAATGGTTTTCCTAGGATACATCTTGGATTATTATGAGTCAATTCTCCCTGGTACATGGTAACCAGTATGGCTTCTCTCATTTCCACAAAGTTTCCTTGGATTTTAATTTTAGATACTAGTTTTAGTCAATTGTTTTGTTCTTGATGGCCTCCAAGTAGTTTGATTTTGGACCGTCTTTGCCTGTGTTCCAATTCAGTCATTTCCTCCTTATACCTTTTTACTTCTTTAGTTCATTTTTATCTTCTAGGGTTTTTATCCCCTCTACCTCATGTAAGTGTCCCTTACTATATCTTTATATGAATTCATTGTTCCTTGGGCACCTTGTAATTTAGTTTTCAAGTCTAATATAAATTTGAACTTTTTCTTCTATTTCTTTCCTGAGTTTAATCAACATGCATATGTTCATTTTTTTGGTCTATAGTAGTTTTTAAATGTATGATTCAAGTTGTTTATTTTTCCTAAGGATATTTAATCCAATATAAAGCTTTGTGTAAGTATTTTTCAATTCTGTAATTGTTAAAGTGAGAATTTTCAACAGCATTTTAATTTTGAAATGCACCTTTAGCTTTTCATAGCTTTATTTCCTATTCCTCTTCATTTTGTGGGCAGGGTTCCCAATTTAAGAGTGCTCTGTTCTGACTGTTCCTTTTTTGGTGGTGATTTTATTTATGGTGAGTACTGCTGGAGAGGATGGATGTGTTTTCTCTTTAATTTCTGCTGGATCCTAAATGTTTTCCTCTTTCTTCTTTCTCTGCAGTGGCCTGTCTCCAAGGGAAGCTACACCTTGCCTATGTATCTGATTCTCTCCCAAAAGCAATGCTTCTTGGAGGCTTCCATTCCCAGTCCTACAGTCTCAGGAGCTATAGATATGTCCTAGCCCATCCAAATCTGTGTTGAGAGTTTTGCACTTCATACTGGAGTTTCTCTCTCTGGGGAAAGGGACTATTCTGTTTGTGCATTGCTTAAATATTTTGAACCACTCTACTTTTTTCATGGAGCCTTTTAAGCCTCTTCTGTCCTTTTTCTCAGCAACACCAGGCTCGCAGCAGCTGGACCTTTACTGGAATTTAGCTTATTTCTCAACTTGCATTTGATGTGAAAGCCATAATATATACTCTATCTGCTAATACTGTGAAATGCAGGCTCAAGTGTGGTTTTATTTGCTCATTTTTATGTTTG
The DNA here is from genome assembly GCF_053883595.1 of Heterocephalus glaber. Classification (NCBI taxonomy): domain Eukaryota; kingdom Metazoa; phylum Chordata; class Mammalia; order Rodentia; family Bathyergidae; genus Heterocephalus; species Heterocephalus glaber. The sequence goes on from NW_028258320.1 coordinate 70,374,834, forward strand.
GGGAAGGAAGAGATGGCACATGAAGAGATTCAAAATTAGGTGGCCACTATTCTCCAGGCCTGGAAATAGTACAGATAGACTTTTTTTCCACACGTATTTATAAAATACATAAAGTTTATCTTCATATTTTGTTAACTGATTAAATAAATATAGCTAAGTCCTAAAACTAGTATCTTAGTTAACTGAGAAACAAATATTTCCAACCAAGTGAGGAATAAGGCAAAGACGCTTGCTATGTCACTACTATTTAACTATGAGTTGGGGTAGGAGTGGGGAGTTAGCCAACATTAGATAGGTCAATTAGAATCATAAAAACTGGAAAATTTCTATATGCAGATAATACAGCAAGGAAATCCCGGTGATCAATTTAAAAACTAAGTCAAATAGTAAAAAAATTTGGGAAGGTAGCAAAATATAAAATTAACACATGGAACTCAGTAGCTTTTATATACCCAAATAATTTATAATACCAGTTAGTGATAGAATGATAGACAGAATCCCATGGAAAATAAATAACCATGTTAAACATATGAAAAGATATTCAACCTCGGTCTAAAATGTACTTTAAAATTATAAGATATCATTTCTCACCTATTAGACTGGTAAAAATTAAAAAAGTATGTCGAAACATTTTACTGGAGTAGCAGTAGGTAAAGAGGAACACACACACTGCTAGTGAGATGGCAAACTAATACAACCCTCCTGGTGGGGAGTTTGGCAACAGCTAAGAAAACTACATTTGCATTTAACTCTGACCTAGCAATTCCATTTCTAGGAATTTACCCTTAAGATATACCATCAACGGCAGGGGATTTAGCTCAGTGGTTCCACCGCTTGCCTCCTAAGTGCAAGGTCCGGAGTTTGATCCCCGGTACCAAAAAAAAAAAAAAAAGATATACCATCAACAATATAAAAATACATTTCCAAGATTATTTATTGCTTGTAACTATGTAATCCTGGAAACAAAAAGCAAAGACATCCCACTAACCAGGAGCTTCTGAACAGCATTCTCCACTGTAAGGAATCAGAGCTTCTTAGAGAAATGGCTGATTCAGGGATGGGGCTTGAAGCATAAGACAAATCTGGAAATATTGTGGTATAATAAGGAAGTGCTGAAAAAAATGCTAACATGTCAAAAAGAAAATAGGAGACAGCCTAAAGGGAATCCCATTAGTCAGATCTGGGACAATTCAAACATGGAAATAATGAAAGTAATGATTTATAACCTCTTGAATTAAGTAAGAATCTATGAGTTAAATCCATACATATTTTACAGATTTTACGTATATGCAATTTTTATATTACACGCACACACACACACCCCTTCCTTCTAATCAATACACCCCAAGGGTTCCTTGAAATAGTAATGACTGAGATGACATCTGAATGATAAGGTGTTAACTAGGTGAAGAGGGTGCTGAAGGAGATTTCAGGGAGAGAAAACAGCACATGAAAGACAAGAGACAGAACCAAGCAGAGATCAAAGGGGAGCATGGGCCAAATGAAAATAAACACACAGATAAGTGCCTTGAAAGTCATGGTAAGGATTTAGCTCTTTATTCTAAGAGCAATGGAAATCGTATGAAGAACAAAATAAAAGTCTGAAAGATACTTTAGACTCATGACTTATCCCTCCACACCTATCCTTTTTTCACTGCATCCTGCCACTGGATGGCATCATCATCCATCCAATTATACAACTGAAAAACTTATCTGTGATAGCTCTGCAATAACCAATCAGCCCTCCTGCATCCCCCATATTTAATCCATGACCAAGCTCTATTGATCTATCACCTACAAGTAGATTCAAGCTATTATCAGGTCTCACAGAGACACAGTGGCCTTACCACAGATCTTCGGTATCATTCTTGTTCACCAATGAGTTATCTATTCAGAAATCTAAAACACAAATCTGATCATATCACCCTCTTGTAAAAAATGCATCATTGGTTTTCTACTGCTCTTAACCAAAATCTCATTTCTCTAGCACCTCCTCTCCTCTCTCAGGCTATTTTAGTACATCAAGAATAGCACTCTGATAGCCATTCTTTATCTGCTTTCCATGGTTCTAAGCACTCTAGGTCAACTGCAATCTGAAAATACTAAATAGAAAAATATAGAAAAAAAATCCAAAAATTTTAAATTGTGTGTAATATGATGAAATCTCATGTTGTCTCACTCCATCTCACCTGCAGTGTGAATCATGTGTTTGTCCAGGGTATCCATGTTGTATACACTACTCACCTTAGTCATTTAGTAGCTTCATGATTATCAGATCAACTGTTGCGGTATCACACTGCTTGAGTTCAAGTAATCCTTATCTTACTAATGGCCCCAAAGCTCAACATCAGTGATTCTGACAACTTGTATATGCCACAGAGAAGCCATAAAGTTCTTCTTTTAAGTGAAAATTTGAAAGTTTGCAACTTAATTCAAAAAGAAAAAATCGTATACTGAGGTTGCTAATATCTATGGTAAGAATTAATTTTTTACTTGTCAAATTATTAGAAAGGGTAAAGAAACTACTAATTTTTATTACTGCTTTTTACAAGTTTAAATTGTAAAGGTTACATAGGGCCACTGTGTATGGTAATTGGCTATAATGATTTTTTTTTTTAAAGGCATTGTACAGTTTAGTGCTATGAGTGGTTTCATGGATCTACAGGGGGAAAAAATTCCCCATGGATGTTGGAGGTGGGAGGTGCTATTGCATTGGTTTTGCCTGAAACTGTATGGAATGTTCTCATGCTTTCTAACCTACTAAAGCCATACTTGTCTTTTATATCTCAAGCTCAAGTTTTACTTTTTTTTGGTACTGGGGATCGAACTTGGGACCTTGTGTTTGTGAGGCAGGCGGCGGCACCCCTGAGCTAAATCCCCGGACCTCAAGTTTTACTTTCATAAGAAAGCTTTAATTCTTCCAGATTAAACTTCACTATTTGTCCTCATAGCACCCTGTAATTTTCCTTCTTACCACTAATTCAGAAATTATAAAAATATATATGTGATTATTCAATTATTGTACCCCCAATTATGTCATGCATGTTTTATTATTCACTAGCACAGGGCCTACTATGTAAGTAGGAAATAAAAGAATAGACAGGATATAAATACTGAAGACATGTATATACTTACAAATTTATGTGTACATCATATAATCCCAATAGTATAACTATGTTGATCTATATATAAAAACAATGGCTAAATATCTACTACTCTCAGTTTTTCAATGTTAAGAACCTTAAAGTATAGATTTTCCTTGAACTATTTTGCTTTTTCTGTTAATTATACATAATAAAAAGTAGGATATATGAGATTCTGCCCTTTGTGAATCTTAGGCCAACACAAGGACCAAAACCACCCCATTTAAAAGAAGAAAAAGAAAAGAGAGAGAAAGAAGGAGAAAAGAGAAGAAATGAGGCAGGAAGAGAAGGAGAAAAGAGAAACTGTATATAAACTACACCTGCTTCTAAAATATTAGATTCTAAAATATTTGATTTCTAAAATAACTTTTTTAAATAAACCATTTTAAAAGCTTCAATTTTATTATTTTCCTAAAGAGGTATACATATACAGAATCAATTATAATTGATTAAAACTGTATATACTATAATGGAAAATACGGTGGCAGTTTAACCAAAAGCAATATAATAACCTAGTTAAAATACAAAGCCTGAGAGTATTAAAATATTTAGGATGATGTTTCAAAAATTGCAGACATTGAGATTATCTCTGAATGGGTCAGTGTTAACATAATAGGAATGGTGATACAGAGCAACTGGGGGAAAGCTATGGAGGCTAGAACAGCCTCGTAGGAGGACGAAAGTATCTGGAGAAGATGCTAGAGAGGTGGGGTTCTGGTTTGTATGCTAAGCATGAAACACGGGGATCAAAGTCACTAAACACTAAATTAAAGCAGTGGTTAGAAGCAAATTTTAAAGACAATAAAAAATTGACATTAGGCTATTGTCCACACAAAAAACTTTGAAAATTTGCCATAGGTTGATCAACATTTTCACTGTACATTAGCTATTTAAGAACACAGAGCGCTGGGGATTTAGCTCAGTGGTTTAGCCGCCTACTGCGCAAGAGCAAGGACCCGAGTTCGATCCCCGGTACCAAAAACAAAAAAAGAACACAGAATAAATAGATGGCCTGCTGAAGAAAAGAAAATGTGAAGTACGTGCAGAAAAGAGTTAACACAGAAGCAGGCCTGAAAGGCCTGATTCTAAGACTGGCTCTTGCCTATCATCTGAGAGAGTAGATTCTGGGAGCATTCTCACCATTCCCAGAAATGGGAAGAGTGGCTCACTATGCCTAAATTGTACCAACAATACGATCTGCTGTTTTTCTTCAGGGAGTGTGGAATTTTGGAAAATGCCAGCAGGTATGAACCTGCCCGTGTGACCAGTCCCCAATAAAAACCTTGGGATTGAGCTTCTCATCAGCTTTCCTGGTTAGCAACATTTCAAATGTGCTATTACAACTCCTTTTGGGAGAAGTTAAGTGTGTTCTGTATAACTCCACTGACAAAGGACTCTGGAATCTTGTGCCTGGTCTTCCCTGGGCTTAGCTCCATGCTTCTTTTCTCTGTCCTGATTCTGCTTTGTATCCTTTCACTGTAATAAATTACAGCCATGAGTATTAACTACGTGCTGAATCCTGTAACTCTTAAGGAAATATTGAACAGGGGTGGTTTTGTGAGCCCTGAAACAAAATGAAATTAGATACCAATTCATTTAAAAGCCTAGTTTTACTATAAAATTAGAAGTATATTCTGGTGTTTCATAAAATATAAAACAGGGGGAATGCATATATTACATGATGAAAATACTAGCATTTACTCAATAACATGATATTTGGGTTTTTACAAGTCTGATTGAGTTATATTTGCCAATCACATGTTAAATATACAAATACTCCTAATGAATGTTTTCTGATAAATGTTATGTTCAATTTGGGTACTACATAATCACATGTCATTACACACAGTAAAAAGTTAAACTTAGAAAGTCAAATAGAAAAGAAAGAAAAACCCCTTGAGGTTCTTAACAATATATAATACAATGTGTTAATTATTATGAATTAGTAACAGTCTTAGGGCACAGTTACAAAAAATGTTAAAACATCAGAACAACTTATTTATATCAAGCATTTTGCTTTAGCCAGGAATGGCAGTGCACGTCTGTAATCCCAGCATTCTAGGAGTGCTGAGCGTCACAGGAGGATCACAAGTTTGACCCCACATCTCAGGCAACTTGGTGACTTAGAGAAACCCTGTTTCAAAACAACAACAAAATGGCCTGGGGATGTAGCTCAGTGTCAAGGCCCTGTGTTCAGTCTCCTGTATCACACACACACACATGCACACACACACAAAATCATGCACAAACATTTCTCATATGCTATTGTGAAAGTGATACTGGTCACTACTGCAAAACAGTTTAAAAGCTGTTTTACAGAGGAAAGAGTCTGGGTTTTAAACTGGGCCTCTTTCAAAGTGTTTTGAGATAATAAGCACGTCCTCATTAAGCTGAGCATTTCTGGCTTACTGATAAAATGAAGTGAATGAATATTGCATGGGATTTAAAATATACTGCCACATGACACTTTGAGAACATAAAGAGCATTGCTCCAGATATGGTTCAGAAACACATCAGACAGTAATGGAAGAAGACAGCTCCAAGAAAGCAAAGTTAATGCAGTGGTATCTCATTGAACTTTCATGTGATACTCTCTGGGTATGTCTTCTTTTGTGAATATGAGTTGACTTGTCTTCTGACAACTTACAAATCTTTTAGTTTCCATGATTTTTATACAGCAAAATATTATTGAAGCAATTATTTCTTTGAAATTATAACACTGAGATGACTTACAGTGTATTTTTAAGAGTTTAAGATTTATTCTCCAAACAATATTCGAACAGCCAAATGCAGAAAATCAAACTAGTCAGTAGTCTATTCTGCCACTAACAAATGAACTATTTGGGTAACAAATCATACTGAGCGGCACGCTAGTAAACTAGTTCTTTGATGTTGGGGGAGAGATGCAACCCCCCTCCATCCTTAATTTGTAGCATTCAGTAACTTCATGGTAGACATAATCCCACTACAGAAGACTTCAAGCTCCTGATTGGTGCATAAAACTTCCTAACATTTAACAAATGACAAGCCCACGTGTACTGTAGGAGTCAGGGTGATTGCACCTACTCTACCCTTTCCTGAGGGGCACAAATTTGTTCTTATTGTATTCATTTTAAAAGTTAAACCCCATTTTACATAAAACTACCTTAACCACTTTAAAGTGCACAGCTCAGTTTTATAAACATTCATACTGCTGTGTAACCATCACCACCATCTATCTCTAGAACTGTTCATCTTGAAAAACTGAAAATTGTGCCCATTAAGCAGTAGCCCTTCATTCTCCCCCTCTTCCAGCCTCCACCATTCCACCTGCAATCTCTATAATTTTGACTGTTCTAAGTACTCCATGTAAGTGAATCATACATATTTACCTTTTTGGGACTGGCATACTTCACTTAGCACAATGCTTTCAATGTTCATCTATGCTTTCAGAAGAATTTCCTTCCTCTTTAAGGTTGTATAATAGTTCATTGTGTACACATAATCATATTTTCCTTACCCATCAAAGAACACTTGGGTTGCTTTCATATCTTGGCTATTATACATAGTGCTACTAGATAATGGATTTATTCAGTTTTTATTTATTCTTGTTTTAGTCTTATCCACAGTCTCTTAATACTCTTTTTTATTTCTGTAGAATCAGTACTAATGTCCCCACTTTTCTTTCTGATTTTAGTAATTAAGTCTCTAAGTTTCTATATTGATACTCTCAAAGATCAGCTTTGGGCCTCTGTTATTTATCTATTTTCTTTCTCTCCACTCAAATAGTTATTATTGCCTTCTCTCTGCTACTTTGGGTTCAGTTAGTTATTTTTCTAGGTCCTCCTGTTATGTTAGGTTATTGATTTGAAATACAATATCTCTTGTTTAATGTAAGAATCTGCATAAATTCCTGTCTTAGCACTGCGTTCACTGTGTGCCATAAATTTTCATTCATCTTACATCTTTCCTAATTTGCCTTGTGGTTTCCTCTTTGGTTCACAGATTAACAGTATGTTAATTGCCACAATTTAAAATTTTTTCATTTTTTCTTCTATTACTGATTTCTAACTTCATTCTGCTCTAATCAGAGAATATACTTTGTGTAATACCTATTTTTTAAAAATATACTCAGACTAACATATAGTTTATCCTGGAAAATTTCCCATGTGCACTTCAAAAGAATTGTGTGATCTGATGTTGTATAGCAAGTCCTGTATATGTATATTATTAGATCTAGTTGGTTTATTATAAATTCTTTATTTTCTTATCTTCTGTCTAGTTGTTTTAAACACTATTGAGAAGGAGCTATTGAATTCCCTAAGCACCACTGTAGAATTGTCTAAAATTGAGGGGAGCCTCAATTCTCTCAATTTTTGCTTCACATATTGTGATAGTCTGTAATTAAATGCATAACTGTTTATTATAGCTCCTAGCTGTACTGAACTTTTAAAAATATATAATGACCTTGTCTCTTGTAACCAACTTTTTGATTTAAAAGTACATTTCGTCTAATACAACCACCTCTATTCTCTTTTGGAGAGTATTTACAGTGGATATATTTTTCATCCTTTTACTTTCAACCTATTTATGTCTTTGGCTTTAAGGTGACTCTTTATAGAGAGTGGTTTTTGGATATTTTGTATCCATTCAGCAAATCTCCACCTTCTGATTAGAGATCTTAATCCAATTACATTTCAAGTAATTACTGATAAAGAGAAACCGATTTCTGACATTTTGGTTTCTACATACTTCAGAGCTTTTCTGTCCCTCATTTTCTATATAACATTACTATTTAGTTGACTTTTGTTTGTAGTAAAATGTTTAAATTTCTTTCTCATTTACTTTTGTGTATATTCTCTTGCAACTTTTTGTGCTTAGCACAGTACTTACATTTTAAACACTAAAATCATAACACTCTAATGTGAACTTTTACCAAGTTAACTTCAATAACACTAAAAAAAGTACTCATTTGACATTAAGAGTTCCATGTATACCCCTTCCAACTGCTGAGGTCTCAAAATAACATCTTCATACATTATGTATCCAAAACCATCAACTGATAATTATTTCAAATATGTTAGTCTCTCAAATTATACAAAAACAAAGTGTGGCAATATAAAGTGAAGTTAAAATAGCACTGGCTTTGGATTTGGGGGGGCAGCACTGGGACTTGAATCTAGGGCCTTCACACTGAGCTACATCCCAGTCTATTTTTTATTTTGAGACAAAGTTTCATTTAATCACTTCGGCTGGGCCTGAACCTCCTGCCTCAGCCTCCCAGAGTGCTGGGATTACAGGCATGTACCACCACGCACATCTTAGACCACTGTTGGTGAACCTTTTAGAGTTTTCAGTGATAACAGCCCACTGCAGCATGCAGGTTCGCCACCACTGGCTTAGAGACTAATTTTTAAAATGTATTGGTCTACTAAATCATGTAGAAAACAAAAAGTGAAGTTATACACCATTGTTACAATAATACAGTACTAGCTTTTATAATTGCCCATGTATTTTCCTTTACTGAGATTTTTATTTCTTCATAGTACATGGAGTGCTGGGATTATAGGCGTGAGCCATGACTCCATCCCGTCCTTACTCTTACAGAATCAGTGACCTTACCTATTGTCTCTAGTTCAAGAATAGAAATTCAATTAATTTAAACCTAATTAAATGAAACCTTTAATCAATTTCATTTACTCCCATTATTTTTAGAAAAAAGAAACAAAATCTAGTACTCTTTCAAACTAATAAAATAAATACTAAGCATAATCCCTTGCAACTACAGAATCCTTAGTACAACAAAAGAGGATTCTCCAGTGTGCTTTGGAAAACATTTATGGTAGTAAGTCTTTTTTTAATGAAGCAAGTCAAAGAAAAAAGTATCTCTTACAATACTTTGCACTGTACTGTGGTTCATGTCATTCAATTTTAATGAAAGCTTCATCATATTTCCTAATAAGAACTTTAAACCTTCATTTCACAGTGAGAAGAGTATAAAATTTGGGTTGGATATTCCTTTGTGTTTTTTTCCTCCATAGAACAAATTTAGGTAACAGCAGAGAAACAAAAGATCTTTTAAAATACCTGATCATGAAAAAAGTAATTCATGCCTTTACCTTCTCAGTAAACCTTGTCCTAAATTCAGGTTCTTTAGCTAAGCAAACCTAAATTTAACCCTTTATGCAAAGGTACACTCATAGATTAGAGATTTTTTTTAGAATCACTGAAGTCTTGCTAATGTTCATTCTCCTATGAGCAAATGAGCCAGCTATTCTTCCACTGCCTATGCCATGACAGTCTGTTAGAAACTAATAAAAAAGCAGATACCTTTATCAGAGTATGTGTGTTCTAACTCATGGAGATCAGGCAACAGGTGGATACAGTTTATGCAGCAGTAGCTGAAGAAATCAAGGATGACCACTTTTCCACGTAGGTCCTTGTAGACAGAAATAGGCTCTTCTGTGTTCAGCCATTCTAACCCTGAAATTTATACAAAATAAATTATAATGATTAAAGGTAAAGACAGAGACAATTTACCTAAAACTTTCCATTACAATTTTTGTTCTTTCTAGTACTACTGCAAACAGTCCAACATCTTTTTTTTTTGTACGGGGGATCGAACTCGGGACCTTGCGCTTTCGAGGCAGGCGCCAGAACCACTGAGCTAAACCCCTGGCCCCATTAGTCCAACATCGCAAGAGATGATAGCACTACAGTCTGTGGTAGTTTATTTCATTTATAAGAACTGGCCTTTTAATCAATAAATAAATGAAATTAAAGACATGATGTATCTTCATTATTATAATTACATAGGTACCTGTGATGTGAAGGAAAAGACTAAAAAGCCACATCTGTTAGAGGTTAAAGGTTCAAAGAGGAAAGATGAAAAGAAAGAAAGGGTGACAGGGGAGGGCACGTAGGAAGGAGAAAGGATGGGAAAGCTGCTTTTATGTATGAGGCAGTCTGCACATACAGCAAGGAAAAGCTACTAAATTCTTTCACAGCTAGAGTAATTGCCTGTATGTGAAAAGAGGTAAAACAACACATTCAGGCAAAAACAACAGGAAATATCAAATATTAAGAAATTGCATATACAATTAGGTAAAACTGGGTATTGAAAATGAAAGCTGAGTTTAAAAGTATTAAGACATAGCTAAATAGAGGCTGGAGATTTAGCTCAGTGGTTTCGCAGCCTGCTGTGTGAGCGCAAGGACCGGAGTTCGATCCCTGGTACCAAAAAAAAAAGACATAACTAAATATAAAAAACAAAATGTATTTAACGATAAACATATAAAATGCCTAAGCCAATCTCATATAAAGGAAGCTGAAATATTCTGGAGTTGGATGAAACTCTAAATACAAAATATTTTAAATGCAAAATCCGAGGCAACATTAATATTAATGAAGAATGTGTTCCCTTCCCTCCAAAGAAAAATAGGATCTCATTAATCTGTACTTTTGTAAATCAGAATTTATAATTACTTGACTATGATTCAAAATTTTAACTCTGTACTATGAAGATTTTAAATATTAAATATTAAAAGTGTAGCATCCCTCCAGGGATTTAGCTCAGGGGTTCTGATCCCCAGTACCAAAAAAAAAAAAAAGTGCAGCATCCCTATTTAAACAACTTACAAAAACAAAGTTTTTTGCTTGTAGGTAAATAAATGTAGCTATTAAAATTCTTTATTATACCTTGAAGTAGGTATTTAGGGATATTTCATAGTTACTGAAACCTAGGGTTGGGTGGAGCAAGTAAATTCATTAGTCCTCCCTTACCCATGAGGTATATGTTCCAAGACTGCTGGTGGAGGCCTGAGACGGCCTAGACTGCCAAATCCCAGCTGGTGGCCTGCTTGTGTGTAATAGTGTACTATATATCTCTTTACAATGTTTTCACAAAGTATGTATACATGTACGTAATATTTACCATCTTGCAAGGTTTTATAAAGTCTGTACACTAGTGTGTGTGTATATCTACATATGTACTATTTTGAAGTTTGTCTGATAGGATAAGCATTCATGCACCACCACCACCCCCCTTTTTGATTAAGGATTCCTCAATATTTCAAATCCAGTACAAGATTAGTAATGGAAAAAATAAGGACTTCTCAAGGCAAGTACAAAAGGCTCGGAAAGACACCCAAGACTGTTGTCAGAGGAGGTTCCGATATGCCTCCGATGAGCTAAATGAACCCTGCCACCACCAACCAATTAACTATACATGTGGTCTCAGTATCACACCAGGACACATGCCAACATTACCAGGCAAAACAATGCCACTCCAACCAAAGAAGGTAAAGTACGGTTTCATTTCAAACTGCACTGCTGGGAGTATCTATTTGAGGCTCACACAGCCAGCATCCAAACCCAGGAGACAAGCTCTAATTGATTCAGACTTTTTAAATTGTAAGTTTCTCAATATACTGAATGGGAAAAACCAGCAAAGCTAGAAACCAGCAAAATCTGAGGGCTGTAGACAGCAGTAATCCAACTCTGCCAGACAGCAGCTGGGAAGTTTCTTAGTCCCTCTGTCCCTCGCTTTCCTCAACTGTAAAACAGGACGAACAAGGGCACGTCACTGAGTTGTAGGAAGGGTTAAACAACATAATATCCCCTGAAGTGTTCAGAACTGTTTGGCACGTATAAAGTGATCCGTAAATGTCAGCTAGGACGCTGCAGAGACGAGATGAGGACGACGGCTCCAGGGAAACAACTGAAGGGACAGAGTGCTGAGGACACTGCCTTCACGGCCAACCGGGGCCACAAACATTCTCCGAGTTTTGTTAGCTGACATCAGGCCCGAGCAGGCCCCCGCCCTCCAGAAGCCCACCGCGCGCGTCGCCGCTCGGGGACGCGGGGGACCGCGCAGCACGCGCGCCCAGCACCCGCACCCGCACCCGCAACCGCGCCCCGTCCGGGGAGGGCGCCGAGCCCGAGGAAGGGGAGGTCCCGGAGTGGCCCCCACCCCGAGGCCAGCCCTCACCTTCCGGAAACTCGGGCACCGACAGGTCTTGCTCCCAGCCGTCCACCTTCTGCAGGTACTGGTAGACCAGGTCGTCCTTCTCCCGCTGGGTGACGGCGTCGAGCAGGGCGTACTCGAGCGAGGTCTGCGCGGGCAGCAGCCCCGAGAGGCCACAGCTTCGGACTCCGGACGCCGCCATGTTGTGCGGGCCGAGGCTTTGGCCAAGAAGACGCCCAGGGAGGAGGCGCGCGGGCCCAGGGCTTCGGCGCGGTGCCCCGCCTTACCCCCACCAGCCCCACTCTACGCCGGAGACACGTTTTTTGATTTTTAAGCATGCAATCGAATGCCAAAGTCCGAATGGCTGCAATTCCCAGGCACGTAATTAAACTACTGTCGCAACCCACCCCGCCCCTTCCAGGCCCCTCCGCGGTCCAGCCTGGACATTCAGAACACCAGATTCAACAGGGCAGAAGCCTCAGGGGCTGCATTCTGCGGGCTCCGTGGCACCCATTCTTACATCCTCCACCTTGAAAACTGGCAGGCTTTAGAACAAAACTAAAATAAAATAAACCAGTAGGCCACTTAAAAGAAAAAAATTAAGCCCCCCTCTTAGACCTGGATCAGCCGATTCGACACTCTCTGCCAGCGGGAAGTGGTTCCCGCCAAGACAAAAGAGGTAAGGCGCTAGGGATACAGTGTCTTCCAGGGAGAAGGCTTTTTAAATTGGAAGGGCTTTGATTGGTACACAAAGGTTGTATTTTGTGACCTGGGAGTGCTGAAAGTGCGAGCGCGAATATACCGTTAGCCAAAGCGGGGAAGGGGGTGCAGAGGGGAGCGGACGCAGCTGGGCCCAGGAGTGCTGTGGCGGCCACGAGGGGCTTTGACGCCCGGCTGTGCTTTCCTGAAGGGGAGGGCTCTGGAGGCTCTTTTGGAGCTGGCTGTGCTTAACGTGGAGAGGGTGAAGGCCTTGGTCGTTGGCCTCGCAGCTCCAAGATCGAAAGAGAAGGGAGAGCCAGAGCCGGCAGGGGTCCGGCATGGGGCCTGCAGCCTCCCGGCTCTGCGGGGCTCAGTGGGGCTCAGTGGGGCTCAGTGGGACCCCGGCCTGAGCCCGACCTCACGCGTCTGAACTTTGTTCATTGCGCAGGGATGTACCGTGAAGCGGGAGGACGACACTGGACTGATTGAAGAAACTGAAGTTGTTGATTACCTACGAGTCACGGAGAAGGGCACTTAGGTTCTTGGAGAGTCACGCAACACTTTGATTACTGTGTGACTAGTTTTACTAGTAAACTGAGGTAGCCAACTGCCCAGAGGCTGTAACTGGACTTGTGAATTGTTTGAACAGCTGTCCACTTGAAAGAGAACAGACAGTAGCTTCACACAACAGTTACACAAAACTTGTTTTAAGACAGTGGTTGAATCTGTACTTCTCAGTAGTGCGTAATTTTTAAAGTAGTATTGATTCTTGTTTTTATAAATCAAGTCCTAGAAAAAGCCAAAATACCTGAATGAAATAGCCACAGTGAAAAACTTTACAACTGCTACCTCCGTGATAGGTTCTTGTAACTTTATTATGGTATAAATGGGACAGCAGGTGTTCTCAAGTATAATTTTTGTAGTTTGCCAATATAGTCATTACCATAACTATAGATTCTCATCAAGTTAGTAGGTTTCTGGTTACCTTTCTTTTTTCAGTAAAGGAATTCCATTTTAAAAACTTAGAACAAGAAATGGACTCTCAATTTATTGAATATTAATGCCTCTTTAATGGTAAAGTCATTTTTGCTATGTTAGAAGACACATTTTTGGAAGAAGACATCTGGGAATACAAATCTAAAAGAAAACCAAAACCAATACATCCAAATAATTGCTCTGAGAATATCCCAAAATCTGTTGAAAAACCAGCAGATAGAAAATACCAGTCAAAACAAAAAGGAAAAAAACCAAGAACTATAGAAGCTAAAGGGAAGGGGAAAGACCATGAAATGTGTCTTACAGAAAGCCAGAGTAGTGTATCTTCTAGTCAGAATTCGAGTTGTGGAGATGATATTCAGTTGTCCCAGGACAAAGAGACCACTCCAAGAAAGCACTGTAAAACTCACAAAAACAGACAAGTGTCCCCAAAGATACGTCCAATTTATGATGGACACTGTCCAAACTGCCAGATGCCTTTTTCCACATTGTTAGGTCAAACCCCTCGATGGCACGTTTTTGAATGTTTGGATTCTCCACCCATCTCTGATACAGGTAAGATTACAGAAAAGGTAGTGGTCTCGAATAGTCTGGAAGTCTTGGATTAGGTCAGCCTATTCAGTGAAACAGCAGGGCAAGTAATAAACCAGAAGAAAGTTGAGACACTATACCAGTCAATGGTCTATTCGCGAAGAAAATTTATACTGAAAACAGTTTAAATACATTTTGGTTTTCCATAAAAGTTCCTAAGTATCTCAATTGTTTTTATAAATAGTCATTGAACCTTTTACTGTGTTAGGTACTTTCAGTTTGTTTTTGCTTACTTGACTCACAATGACCATGTAAGGTGGGTGGTAGTGACATTTAATAAATGAGGGTTCTTAAAAGTTTAAAAGCTTGCCCAATTTATTATCTTTTGGGGAACTGTATAGAAAAGTACAAATACATTCTGGATTCTAAGTGTGGTTGTGATGTATTTTTCATGCTAGTGTATAGGAAGAGGAACTGGGAAGCATCTTAGGTGATTAAAATTCTTACAAAAATGTGCCAAAAAAGCTCAAGTAATGCTCTGATTGTATTTTAAAAGAAGTGTCATATTTAGCATATGGAAAGTTCTACTTGGACTACATAGAAATTGAGTTGTAACGATTTGTATATTTTAAAGTTACCTCAATTTTTTTTAGAAAATATTATTTGAAGAGCAATATAAAAGAGTATTTAACTTTAAAATAAATAATAGCCGGGTGTGATGGCACACACTGTAATCCCAGCTCTTTGGGAGACTGAGGCAGGAAGATAGCAAATTTGAGTCCCACCTGGGAAACTTCTTGAGATCCTATCTCAAAAAAAAACATTAAAAAAAGGGCTGGGGATGTAGCTCAAAGCAAAGACCCTGGGTTCAGCTGCCAGTACTTTCTAAAACCATTTTGGATTAAGTGTTAATATCTTAATGCTGATTTTTTTTTTGTTTACTGTGCAGTTCACAATAGCTATTGTCATAAAGCCTCAGAGGAGAACTGATGGTTTTGTACTTACAGGTTTATTTATGGTGCTAATGCATCAGAGCTTGCCCTACAATACTCTTTTCTGTATTAAAATTTTCAGAGTGTCCAGATGGTCTTCTGTGTACCTCAACAATTCCTTCTCATTATAAGAAATACACTCACCTTCTGCTTGCTCAAAGGAGAGCTAGTAACGATCCTGTTAGTGGCTTGTCACATGTGCCAGATGGGACATGTTTCAGTGAGACTAAGCCAGCCTTTTCTCCTACCCATGAGGAAAAATGGTCTCTGCATCAGAAACAAACTGAAAACTTAAAAAATGTTTCCAATGATCCCTTCTTGACGATACAGAATCTAAAAACATCTCAGCTTACAACTGAAACCAATAAAAAGATTTCCTCTTCTACAAATATTCATACTTCCCAGAAAGCTCTACAACCTAAAGAATTTGTTAAGAATGACAAACTGGTTGGAGTTGGTTTGCCTCTTATTGGGAAAGAATCAGTTGGCCAAAGCACCTCACAACACACAGATCTACCATTATCAGAAAATGGCTTCAGCAGCTGTGAAATCTCCTATTCTCCACTTCAAAGTGATGAGGAAACTTATGATATAAATGAAAAGCTGGATGATTCACAACAGAAACTATTTTTTACTGAAAGTTCTAAAGATGGTAGCCTAGAAGATGACGAAAGCTCTACTGTGTTTAAAAACCTCCGTGGTCATTTACTGAAGAATCCAGAGGAAAGCTACCCTAAAGTGAATAGCTTCTTAACTCAGGATAAGTACAGTGAAGGACTGTGTAAGTGCAATGCTCTAAATGATTCATTTCATTTTCTCTCCCAAGCTGAAAGTGATATCTCTTATGATGCAGCATTCACTGATTATTTTCTATTGTTTCCACCTGCATTAGCAGGGGAACGGCCTGCTTCTAATTGTCAGACCACTAAAGCAAAACCTGATGAGCCAGAATTTCAGTCATCTCAGTCAAATAAACAGAAACAGGCAATTGAAGAATCAGCTGTTTATAGTCAAGCTTCTCTCCCATTACTCAATTGTGAGTTGTCAAAATCTTTAGAAAGTCAAGGAGAACAGTGTCTTTCTTTGCATCCAAGCCAAAGTAAAATTAGAGAATTATCAAATGAGAACTTCTGTGCTAAGAACAATGCCAACTCAGCATGTGTCTGCAGAAAGATGTTAGATGGTGTGCCAGATGGTAAAGTTACACTTTTAAGTACAGGAAAATCTAGTGCATCTACTGCTGCTAAGTCTTCTAGTCCTAAAGGTAATGCAAGACATCTTAGCAAGGTAATGAAGCAAATGGATATAGGTGTATATTTTGGATTACCACCCAAGAGAAAAGAAGAGAAGTTGCCGGAGGAAAGTGCATTAGAAGTGATGAGCCTAAGTCCTAATGAAAAGAGGCCCCAGCAGTGCAAGAGGAAAGCAGAAAAATCTTTAAGTGATTTAGAATTTGATGCAAAGAATTTAGATGAGAGTCAGTCCTCCGTGGAACTGTCTGACGACAGGTCACAGCATCAAAGAAAGAGACTAAAAACGTCAAAATCACAGGAAGGGACACGTCAGAAGTCAGGACACTATATTAATACACAAGCAGAATCTGGGACAGTCAAGTTAAGTAAAGATAAAGTCTTCATAAAATCAGCTCCTGGCAGGCTGCAAAGAGGGAACACGAAGGTTTCACAGTCATCTAATGCAGGGGAATTAAGACAAAGGACCTGTCCATTCTATAAGAAAATACCTGGTAAGTTGGAATATCAGTGCTCAATGTATCAACAGACAAATTTTTTTTTTTTTTTTTTTTTTTTGGTAACTGGGATCGAACTCAGGACCTTATGCTTTCAAGGCAGGCGATGGAACCACTGAGCTAAATCCCCAGCCCTCAGACACAAAATTTTTGATCATCATGTTCATTGTCCATGGATATGTGTGTGTGTATGAAATAATTTTTTGTACTGTATGCATTTGCTTTTAATGATACTTCATGAGCCTTTATGTTTTTGGTTTTTCCTTTTTTTCCTCTCCATTCAATTCAGCAAACTTTGATTAAACATACTCTACACAAGTTACTGTACTACTTAGGTGGATATTACAGACTAGAAAGTCTATTAAGTAACACATAATAAACATACTTCAGAAGGAGGAAAAGCATTTTTGTAAGTAAATATAATAAAAGGCAGTATCTACACACTTGTGAGAAATACAAAGTAGCTTCAAAGAGAATACTAAATAACTGTAGAGAAGGGAATCTTAACAGGTTGTATCTGTCACAATTAATGCCAAGCATTGAAAAACCATTTTAGAACTTAGTTTCTTTGCTTTTTCATATTCTTGTAACTGCTTGCTTTCAAAGATGAGTTTTGATAGCAAAATGTATAGAGGAATGAATTTTATTATTGAAGAAACCAGTAACTTCTGAATATACATTAAAGTGGCCAAAATACACTTGGTTTCAAAAGAGTTTTGTAAAACTTTTATTGGTGTTCTAAATCTATAATTTGTTAAAAATATTTGTGTCTTCGATCCCTGTTACCAAAAAAAAAAAAAGAATTTGTGTGGAGAATAGCACCAGTTTTGTTCTTAATGATTATTGTGATTAATTTTCTGTACTTCAAGTGAGCCTGAAACCTTTATGCCACGTGTCGAGAGCCTCAGTAGCACTGTGACGTTGTGCTTGTATACATGCAGCTTGTCTGTCAACACACTTGGTAGTTTTCTCATGAACACATTTTAGAACTTCTTTTCATTATTTCCGGTTTAGGGAACATTTTTAGGCATTTTCCCCACCCCCATACCTACCACCCTGCAATGAAATTCAGACCATATAAGTACTATTTATCTTTTATTGTATAGTGGCCCTTTGGAAGGTCACAAACTTTTGGAAGATTTAGGATTATTATGGCCCTCAACCATTTTTGCCTCCTTAGAAGTGTATCAGTATTGCCTCTTGGAGAATTAATGTTTTAGAAGAAATTCTACAATATTCTCTTGTTCTTTTGCAGAGGATTTCAGGTGTCCAGAAAATAACTGTGAAAGTATTAACCAAAATAGAGAAGTAGTTGGTTTGTGGCTTAGTATTTTTTATATTTACTAATTTTTTGTGCAGTTATTCACAAAAAAATCTGTATAGTAAGATATTTCGTAGAAACTTAACAAGACTTTCTCTCACCTTTTGTTGTATTATGTAGCATACCTTTTAAATAAATTATAGTAAAATTGGAGAGGAGGTGTAAGGAGGAGGAGGGTTCAGTATTTATTATCCCACCAGTTGTCTTTGTTGGCCCTTCTCATCCTACTGTGTTGGTGTTTGCATTGCAGGAACTGGCTTTACTGTCGATGCCTTTCAGTATGGCGAAGTTGAAGGCTGTACGGCATATTTTCTCACACATTTTCATTCTGATCACTATGCTGGGTTGTCCAAAAACTCTACCTTTCCAGTTTATTGTAGTGAGGTAAGTTTGAGTATTCTAAATTCTGACTGTGTAGAGTGGTATGAGTTTCTAAGACATTTAATTAAAAAAAATTAAAACTGTAAGACTATTCTACTAGAAAAGATGAGAAAACAGATTGTACATCGCGATTCTAAAATCAAATGAGTTAATGTCAATGGTTGCAACCTATTTTTAAAAAACATTTTTATTATTTAAGAGCAGATGAACTTTCATGATGTACTAAAAAAACCAGTTTCCTTCAGGAAACATTCTTTGAGTGCCTAAATAAATATAAAAGACTAAATAACTAACCTCAAGGAATTTACAGCCTCCAGGGGAAACATTCACAAATCACACCAACTGGGATTTATATTAGTAGAAAAATAAATAGAGTGCCTGGGACTACTTTATTCTTTTGTGCACTAGGGTGGAGAGGGATTATCATGATGAAATAGATACCATAAACTAATTATTAAAAGGAGATAAATCCCTGTTACTAAGGGCTTTAGTCAGAATTTGATTTAATCCTCACAGCATTCATGAAGTATCTGCTTTTTCTTCGTGAAGGAAGTGATGTTCGGAGAGGTTAAGTGAATCCTCCAAGTCACAGAGTAGGTAATGGCAGAGTTTAAATTTGAATGCAGGTCTGTCTGATTCCCAGACAGAGGAAAGAGAAGAGAACATACCCGGCAGAGAGTGGAATTTGTATGAAGGAGCTTGAAAAATATACTTACTTCAAAAGATTCAGGTTGGGAGTGGTGGTGTACATCTTTAATCCCAGCACTTGGGAGGCTGGGGCAGGAGGATTGCTGGGAATTTGAGGCCAGCCTGGGCTGTATACTGAGTTCAAGGCCAACCTGAACTATGTAGTGAGACCATGTATTAAAAACAAAAACAACCCAGAAAATTTAGAAAAGCTGGAACATGCTGTAGGGAAGCACAGGAGATAAATCCACAGCAATGGGTTGGGACCATATGACAGGATTTCGTGCATCATGCTGAGAATGATGAGCATTTTATTGGTGACAGAGGGCCAGTGTTTAAGCAGAAGAATAACACTGTCCTTCTAGGAAGTATTTGTTGTCCCTGAAGGTTTATGTGAACAAACTGGGAAAGTAGGGAGATTATTCAGATGCTATGGTTCTAAACTGGAATTAAAACATAATACAAACTGTGATCAAGATCCCTAACATTTTCTAATGTATCCCTTACTTAGAAAACACTGCTAACATTTTTTAAATAGATATAATTTGTCAATTTGTCTTTTTATTTCTATACAAAAGTAGAATACAATACTAAAATTCTTTTTGTCTTTTTATTTATATATTAAAAATAGCTTATACAGAGGTGATCAAAATATACAGTGAATGTTTAAATTAAAAATTTTATTATAATAAAAGACACATTGTCATTAATTTCCCTTAAAGTAGTTCCCCTTGCTTCAAACACAACATATGTATCATTCTTGGCACTTTCTGAAGCAGTTCTGAAGGTCTCCCTTCTGGGGCTGTTGAGTGCCATCCAGGAAAAAGGCAGGCTTATAAAAACATGATGCGTCTTCATCCACCTTATTCACAGCATCTGGCACCGTGCAACTTCTGGCTCTTCCCCAAAGTCAAAATGACCATGAAAGGAAAATGTTTTGAATCGATTCAAGACATCAAGACAGCCACAACAGTGCAACTAAAGACATGAGAAACGAATTCCAGAACTGCTTCAGAAAGAGATAGATGATGGTATAAGTGTATCAAAGTGAGGGAGTATATTTTGAGGGGGATTAATGCAATACATTTTTAAACATTTAAGCATTAGCTATATTTTTTTTAATCATACCTTATGTTTAGTGTTTTACCAAATCAGCAATAAGCACATCCTGTTTTGCAGATAACTGGCAATCTGTTGAAGAGCAAGCTTCATGTGCAAGAACAATATATCCATCCGTTGCCAATGGACACTAAATGTATAGTGAATGGTGTCAAAGTCATTTTGCTTGATGCCAATCAGTAAGTATTTAAGTTGCCTTAGTAATAGCTTATTTTCAAAAATTCAAAAGGAAAACACATTGGGATGGTTAAGAACTTTTTTGTTAAAATTGGTATGCTTGATATTTCTTAAAATTTGAATAAAACATTTCTACTTTTGAAAAAAATAACATACCCAATTATAGAATCAGATTAAATGTAGTGAAATCTTCCAAATGTTAGAGGATTAAATCGCTACACTTGACATGAGACTCCAGCTTATTTCTTTAAAGCACATTAATAGCTGGGTGTGGTGGCACATGCCTAGAGGCTGAGGCAGTAAGTAGGATCTTGAGTCGGAGCCCATCCTAGGCAACTTCACAAGGCCCTGTCTTTAAAAAAAACTGGGAAAACATGAGGATATAGCCCAATATGAAAGCCCTGGCTTCAATCCCAGCACTGGCAAAGGGAGGGGGGAGAAAAAATTAAAACTTGCTGTGCAGATAACCTTTTGCCATTTTCTTTAATATTATTTATATATAAGTTAATAATTTGTGCCCCATTTAGACACCAGAGGTCCTCTGCCTCTAACCAGCTACATTTAAACTAAGAAATCTTTCAAACTTTAAATACCAAATAGTTGGAAGATTTTTTCTTGAAAATTATTTCCTTCTCCCACCCATCTTTTTAATGGAAAGTATTATCAGCATTCATGTTGCCCAACATGACCCTTAACTATGCTTCTTTCTACTTTTCCTAATGTTTGTTAGTCCCCTGTTCCGTAGAAATCGTAGATACTTAGGGAAGGGAATAAGCTAAACCTAAGTTTCCTAAAATGCAGGCCAACGCTGTTACTTCAGGTTGTTTTTCACTTCATTAGCTAGCTTTGCTGCTCTTTCTTTTTTTGGTCCTTAACTTGAGGTCTGATTTTTTTAAGTCAACTTTTATTGCGGTATTCACAATAAATCACATAGTTAGTATAAACTACTGATCAAACTGGTATGATTTAGCCCATGCCTCAGAAACATAAAACACTCTTCTCATAAAAAATATTCCAGGGGCTTAGATCTCATTTCTCAGGAGGCAACCAAGGAGTTTTGAAGACAGGCCTTTCTTGGGAATGTGCAGGGTTTGAACAACCCCTTGGGCAATTAATTCTTTCCTGCACACCACCTCTTTTTATGATGTAAATTTCCTGTAGTTCACATACTGCATTTCCTCTGTAGTATAGTGTTGTCACTGGTTGGTCAGCTAATAAGATGCATAACTTGTTGGTACTGAAATACCACTTCCTATAGGTGCTTTGTCTGTGTAACAAATATGTCTTTAAGTGTTTGTATTCAGCTGTCCAGGTGCTGCTATGGTCCTTTTTTACCTTCCTAATGGGACTGTTGTATTACACACTGGAGACTTCAGAGCAGATCCCAGCATGGAGCGTTCTCTTCTTGCAGGCCAGAAAGTCCACACGCTGTACTTAGACACCACGTAAGAGCTTTCTTTGAGTACTTCTTTTGCCCATTGATAGCATTTGCTCTGTGTTTTACGAATAATTTAAGCATTTGCTTGGGTAATTAAGATGATGGCTTTTTGCCAGTTACTGTTTCAAGGCTATTCATCGGAAGGATGCTGTTCGGAAAAAAAATACACTCACTAAAGGACAATTTGGTATCAGCTGGATTAATTGAGTATGCTTTAATTTTTGAAAATCTTTATAGCTGAATCCTGAAAGAAGGGAGAAAAACTGGGGGAGAAACTTTGAGAAAACCCCTCTTAGGTTACCCTTCCAAATAATTGTGAAGAGAAAGCTAAGGCCAAAATGTGATTCTGAGTATTGAAAATTGCTTTTTTTTTCTCTCCAAAAGGTAATTTATAAGTGACAGCTTTAAAATCCTCAGTGATATACAGTGGTATAAGCCATTATATTTTAAGTACATATACATATTCTCAGCTTTATTAAGGTATACTTGACAAGTAAAAATTATATATGTATATGTGTATAATATTGTATATTAAAATACTTCATCAATTTGTTAAAAATGAATTATATTAAGTATTTCAAACTGTATTAAAAAGAAGTTTGTATGGGACATTTTAGTAAAAGATAGTCTTTCCCCACCCAGTTTTCTCACAATAAGTAGTTTTTCCATTCTTTTATATCTACTTTAAGTTATAGATAAATTAAGAAAATAAATTCCCTTTGTGTGTGTTTTATGTAGAAAAGTTGGAGTTTTTTCTCTCTTTCCTGGTGTTTGACTAGAAAAAAACAATTTTGAAAATTGGGAAAAATATTTATTTGGTATTTATAGTTTATTACATTTTAGTGAAATAGTGCTTACTTTTCTTATCAAAAATATATAGAAAGTAGCTTAGGGTTAATCTTTTACTTGGTTTTATTATATTTAGGCCTTATTGGAGCTATTGTATTCTTATAATACTAAATTTATTTCTGTATCTGTAAGAGGAGATGATATCCACGTGAATATTCATTAATATTAAAAACTACATCAAATTCATGTTCAATTTTATTATTTCAATTTTGTATTAAATCAAAATTCCTTAATTGAAATATAATCCTTTTCAGTAGGATTTTCTTATATACTGATTGGAGTTTTTAAAAAGGTATATTAAGGTTTATAATCCATGGCTAAAAGAGCTGACTAGCTATACATATTCTTGGAGGGAAAAAAGGTCTTCCAAGGGGCATTTTTTTGAGGCTGATAAAAGAAATATAATTAAAAAGATATATTGAAAACTTATAATAATTCTATCATAAATTAGCAAAACTGCTAACAAACATTTTAACTCCAGTGAAATAACTTATTTTAATATATTATACTGCTGTTGTATATAATTTTTAAGTTTGTTTTTTAAAATAATATCCAGGTTAGAGCTACAGTCGCTATAGGTTTCTTATTGTTCTTTTAATAAGTACATATTTCTGTATTACAGATATTGCAGCCCAGAATACACCTTTCCATCCCAGCAAGAGGTCATCCAGTTTGCCATCAACACTGCCTTTGAGGCTGTAACCCTAAACCCACGCGCTCTTATTATCTGTGGCACTTACTGTATCGGAAAAGAGAAAGTCTTCCTAGGTGAGTGGTAGCTGTATCTAATTTACATTAATATATTATAAAGATCAGATTCTTTTTGCATAAAGCCCCATCAGTCTCTCCTTGTACATTTGAAATTTATATCTTGAAATTATTCAATGTTACCTTTGAAGTGAAAGGAAAATTTAGTGGGTTTGGTGCATTTAAACTTTGAAAGGCTTTTTAAAAATATTTGATAAATTTGTTTATCTTAGCCTTTACAATCTATGTTTAAAAGCAAATGTCCACTTTATATTATTTTAATTATCTTTGAAAAATGATCAAAGCATAGGTGCATTATTCTTTATGGATAACCATCAATTATTTTATAGAACAGTTTTAATTTTTGTACCTCACTAATGTCTGTATATATTTGTTTCTAGTTTGTCTAGAGAGTGTTGTACTATTTTTGCATAATACCTCCAGTTTCTTTTTTAAGTATGGTTGCATTATGTCAAATGTTGAGATATGAAATGATTAGGCCAGGGTTTTAACTTTCTCAAATTTAGTTCCTTTCCTTCTACACCTTTCTACAATAGGCCTTTAAAAATAAATTTCTTGGCTTTTTCTCAATTTAGTCCACATAGTTAACCAATAAAATGATTCAACCATTTAAAGATACTATGGTATAAGTGCGAATGTTTTGAAATTGCTTTTATGTGATAAATTCTTATTTTAAAATTGAAGTTGCAACTTGATGTTTTTTCACAAGCCATCATTTTACTATTTTTAAACTTTTACTTTGTCTATAGCCATTGCTGATGTTTTAGGTTCAAAAGTGGGCATGTCCAAGGAAAAATATGAAACATTACGCTGCCTCAATATATCAGAAATTAATTCCCTCATCACTACAGACATGTGCAATTCTTTGGTTCACCTTCTCCCAATGATGCAAATTAATTTTAAGGTAAGCATTCAAGAGATAGCTTTTAGGATTGACCAGAAAAGCTAATCTGAGATTGTAAACTGGAATCACAATTAATCCGCATTTACCTTCAAGGAATTCTATTATAGCGGAGTGTCATTTATGGTAAAATTAGCCCTAAAAGTCTTTCAAGGGAATTTTTAATCTTTACAGTTTTTTTTGTGTGTACAGCTCTTCAGAATAATTCATATGCCTACCAGGAGCTTAGGACCTAGAAAACTGCCATTCAGGAAGGAACAAAAGTAGGAAAGTATCTAGCAATAAGATCATTCAAACCTTCCATTTCCAGATCATTTTCCAGTCTTTGAGTGAGTGGGGAAATGAGTGAAGAATTCTAAATACTTACTTTTCTTCGGATCATTCCATTCTGTATTAATATTAAGCCAATGCAGCACTGGCATATATTGAAAATGTACTCATTCTGAAGATTAAATGAAATAGTGGGAGTAGATGCTGAGATTAATTCCAAGGTATAAACTAAGACATGTACAATATGACCCAACTGTGATTTAGGGCCTTATCTGTCAGATTTACTTATGCACTAAGGTTTATTCCATTTACTAACATTTTGACCCCTGGCAATGAAATATAGCAAACCTGTGTGTTAAATGTGATTCAGAACATAATGCACAAAGAAATTCGTTTTCACTTTTCGTATAACATTCATGAAGTAACTCTTACGGAGCTTTTTGAAATAGGATGCTTATTACTCTCTTTGCCTTATCAATAATACCTGTTGTGTTTAAAAAAAAAAGAATGTTTTAGGTCTACTGCTTGAGTAAGGAAAGTCAGTTTGGTAAATCCTCAAAAAGTTAAATGTGGATGACCATGTGACCCAACAATCCAAATCCTATGCATATGCTCAAGAAAATTGAAAACGTATGTCTACACAAAATTTCTCTAGGGTTGTTCATAGCAGCATTATCTAAAAGTAGAAACAACTTAGGTGCCTATAAAATAATTAATGAATAAATAAAATAGGACATAACCATAAAACAATACTTTTCAGCTATAAAGAGTAATGAAGTTCTAACACATGCTGCTGTATGCATGAACCTTGAGAACATTATGCCAGGTGAAAGAAGCTCCTACCAAAGGATATGTATGGTATGATTCTACTCATGTGAAATGTTCAGAATATAAATCTGTAGAGACTGAAAGTAGGTTAGTGGTTGCAAAGTTTGAGGGAGAGGAAGTGGAGCATGTCTGCCAATGGTACCAGGTTTTTTTTTTTGGATAATGTAAATGGTCTAGAATCGGATAGTGGTGATGGTTACATGACTGTGAATATTCTAAAAACTGCTGCATTGAGCACTTAGGAAGAAAGTGGTCCTTGAAGCTGAAAACAAAACAAACGAGAAGTGAGAAGTTGGAGAGCAGAAGCACAGAACATGGTTGTGAAGAGGACCAGATAATGTTGATGGTCTGAGGGAGGTTCCCAGGAAGGGCTTTGTTTAATCATTAGAAATGAGGATTTTTATGTTGAGTAATAGGGAGATATTGAAATACAGGAGATAAGGCAATAATTGATGAATAATTGATGAGGTAAGGTTTCCGAGCAGGATTTGGAACACAGGTAAAGAGATTCATCACCATGAAGCAGGAAGAGGGCCACCTCTTCCTCTCTGACAGTTCCCTCACAACATATGACTTTACAGCTCTCTAACACATGGCCTTCTTTAGAGATCATATATTTGCAAACTAAAACAAGAATTAAAGCTTCAGACAATTGAAGGCTCAAGTACAGTTTTTATGCAATTCAAATTGTTTTTAATGATTAAGAAATGTTCACTACATTTGTATATATGTACACACAATCAAACCTTGGATTGCGAGTAACTTGGTCCATGAGTGTTCTGCAAGGCAAGCAAACATTTCTAGGCATTTTAACTTGATAAACAAATGATGTCTTGCAATAAAAGTGGTATGACGTGCTAAACATCACATGATCACAATTAGATCTCTCTCTTTCTCTCTCTCTGTCTCTCCCCGTCTCACTGCTTTGGTACACAAGTGCTTTGCATTATGAGCAGAACACTTTGAAAACCAAAGTTTTTGTATATACATATGGGTAATGTCCTTGGAAAAGGGATGATCTGGTGTTAAGTTTGTATTTTTAATATTAAGTTTGTACTTTACTACTTCTAGGAATTTATACTAAGAAATGAGTCCTTTGTGAAAAGGTCATCTTTAAGGCTCCTAAATGATCAGAATTAGAGAAAGCCAAGAAAAGGTAGAGCCAGGAATGTACAACTATAATGCATTATCCCAACTATAATCCTAGCACTCTGCAAGGCTGAGACAGGAGGACTGCAAGTTTAAGCCCCACCTGGGCAACTTAGTGAGACTCTAAAAATGAAAATGGAATGTATCTGGGAATGTATCTCAGTGCTAAGGCCCTGGGTTCAACCCCCAGTACCACCAAAAAAAAAAAAAAAAGCTGTGGAGGTGGACAGTTCCATTGGAAAAGACCCAGAAGGTGGGACTTATGGGCTATCTGCCCACTGGGCTGTAAGCTTCTAGAAGGTGACATCTGTGTTCCCTTTCCGCTACACTGACATTCTGGGCGTAATGCTAGAGCAGATACTTAACAGACCCTCTCGTTCCTCTATTAAAGTGACCAAGTATTGATCACATTCTTTGAAGATTACTTAATCTTCAAAGTACGGATGTAGTGTACCACTAGAGGTGGCACATATCTGTGGTCCTTTACTCAGGAGCATCACAAGTACGAGGCCAGCCTGAGCAGAGACCCTGTCTCCAAAACAAAGCAAAAAACTCAGATATAGTGGAAATTGATGGTTATCATAATGTTATGTTTCAGTTAGTAATTATAGTTTTTTTTACCAGCCAAAAATAGTTTTGTTGCAGAGGTAATGACTTTTTATGAAAAGATAAACTTAATTACAGTTTTCAGTGTCCAAGGCATTCTTTAAAGCCTTTCAAATGCTATCAATAATAACATTTGTGCTGTTTCATCCCAGAGTCCTGTATGTGTTGACTACTACCTCTCATTTAGACCCGATTGACTGAATGTGTTAAAACATTGTAACAATAATGCTATAGATGCTGATTTGCATACTGAAAAAAATGTCTAGTAACATTCCCAAAAGCATTTTTCTCATAAACTTGTTGCTAGTAAACTGAAACAGTCATAGATTAGGGATTTTGTTTTGACTAAACTGTTTATAATAAATTTTCTCATTAGTAGTTCTGATATTGTAGAAAATGGACAACTAGTGGTTTGTTGGCAGTCTTTTCTGTAGGTTTGGCTTATATGATAACCTCATAAGTTTTTGTTTGTAGCATTACCCCATGCCACATGATGTTTTTGTGGTAACTGTAACTTATCTCATAAAAGGCAAAAGTAATTGTCATTTAATTCCCCTGGGTATTTAGTTCTCCCATGTTGTTTATGTTTTGTGTTACTGGGTATGAAACTCAGGGGTCACGCATGCTAGACAGAGTGCTCTGCCACTAAGCTACATCCCAGCCCACTACTGGATGCTTTTGAAGAGAAATGGGAATGGATAGATTTGATGGCATATTTTGAAAATTGTTCTCTTGAATTTATGATATTTCATGCATAATTGCTTTAAACCACAGTCTCCTGTTACCTCCTTTATCTGTCAGGCCAAGGTGCAAAAGAATAGCAACTAACCAACTAATGGTACATCAGGTGGAGCTTAGACTTACCAGGACAAGGACCTGAAAGTTCGCAGAGCCAGGGATGCTGTAATGGAAACTTCTGCATCCAAGTTTTTTTTCTTCTGATAGGCCTAATAGTTAGAAATATGATTGTTTTGTGGTAGATATTCTTGTATTGGCTTTAAATTAATAAAAGGTTATTGTTTGATACAAAAGAGAAATCAAAGGATTGTTATTTCATCAGTGAAGTGAGTTTTATTATTAATTCATTCTAAGCCTTTGAAACTGTGGGTTTTAATCTTAAAGCCAAAAGTATTAGATTTTGGGGTTTTTTTTAATCCCTTATAGCACTGTTATCTTTAATTGGATTTCTCTTAGCTTTCAAAGGCTGAACTTTGGTCATTGACTTTCTGAGTTTTATCAAATGTCATCATCAATCATGACTTTAGTGTGGAGAAGTTCTATTCAAAATTTATGAGAGGAGCGTAGTACTTCCAATTGTAGTGGTATGAAGAGTTTGAAAATGAATCTAGCTCATGTCAAAAAGGCTAAAAGGAATAAATCCCTGAGAAGAATGCTATTATGCATCATTAAAGTGTGTGTCTGTTGCTGAGTATAATCTCCTTATAAAATTCTTTGTGTCTCAGTCCTCTGTGAGTTTATATGCATAGAGTCATGTTTGCATTGATGTTTACCATTGTTAATATTAGTCTCTGTGCATTGGGATTTGGAGAGGGTTTTTTAAGCTATCTGAACCATAATTTGCTCATACATAATTATTTGTATTTTTTTTCCATTGTACTTTTTTTTCAGACAATACTGAAGCTTCTTTAGATGAGTGAAGGTTTTTTTTCAGGGATTTTATTTCTTTAAAAAATATGGCACTAGGTTTTTGCAAGCCATTCTTAACAAGTAAAAACTTCCTGTGACTATGCTAGTATAACATCTTTAATCATTTAATTCCATATAACTCATTTCCCTTACTGCTAAATCATTATGCTATTTTTATTTAACAGAGTTTACAAAGTCATTTGAAGAAGTATGGTGAGAAATATGACCAGATTTTGGCTTTTCGACCTACAGGATGGACCCATTCTAATAAGTTAACTTGCATAGCAGATGTTACTCCTCAGACCAAAGGAAATATTTCAATATATGGTATAGTTATTAAGTTTTCTTCTCACTTTTGATGTTGATAATTACTTTATGTCTTAAAAAAGTGTTGAAAAACTGAGGTACAAGAAAAGCAGGCACTAAAGAATTTAACAATTCGAGTTTCAAATCTCACTACAGTTCTAAACCTCTATCTGGCCCATTGTAAGCTGATACAAAGGAGGAGATAAACATTTGATACAGATCATCTCATTCCTGTAATTTCCTTAGAGGAAATTGTAGAATTATTTGGAAGTGAAGATACTGGGGTTTAATACTGGAGGTCTTAAAAAAATAACGAAATCTAAATGATGCCCTGAGCTTACAAGCAGGAAGATGATGAATGATTAGTTGAGGTGACAGAAGGAGTAACATACTTGACTTTGGTGTTTTCATCCCCTGGAGGAAGTTTACGTTTACCCTCCAACCAGCTTAGTACACTGATGGCTAACGGAAACATGTTTAGTGACTTTAAACCAGTGACTCACATTAGCTTCTGAAGATCCTAGCTTACTTAAGACTGTTCCAACCTTTCTCTATGGTACTTGATCTTTACTAAAGAAAATAAAGGGATTTCTGGGATCTTGGGACTAGAATCTGCTTGTTTGCTCTAGAAATCAAGAGTCTCTTGTTTGTTATTCTTTACATTTTTACTCAGATTTCTTCCAGATTTTCCCAAAATCAATAGCTGAGTTAAGTGTTTAAAGGGAAGAATTGTTTAAAAAGAAGAAAATGCCAAATAAATTGGACTGTCTAGGAGTGCATATTATTAGCCAAACACATAGAAAAGTAATAGGTGTTTAAATATTGTAAGTTTTATGTCATTTTAATGTTTTAGTCTTTATTATCCATAAAAGACATGAAGTTATTTTTAGAACTAAAAGCACAAAGGAGTTTTTGACAATAGTCTGGGTGGCTTTACTGTTTTATTTTATATTTGAGAGTTTATTAGTTTGATTTTTTAATAGGCAATGTCTTTTCTTTGGTCTTGCAGGCATTCCTTATAGTGAACACAGCAGCTACCTAGAAATGAAACGTTTTGTCCAATGGCTGAAGCCTCAGAAAATCATTCCTACTGTAAATATTGGCACCTGGAAATCTCGGAGCACAATGGAGAAATATTTTAAAGAATGGAAACTTGAAGCTGGATATTGATGATACCATAGAGGACTCATGTGTAATTAAGTATCTTGGGTGTAGCTTGTTAGTTGTTAAATCTATAGTAATAATGAAATAGGTCTTAATATAAAGCCCCACATGAAGATCGCTCATATAGTTTTTTTTCATTTATGTTTGAATAACATATTCATGGTGCCGAATGCCTCTCAGCATCATCAGAGATACCTGCCGACAGATCTCCCTAGCACCCTTAATTTTTTTTTTGGTACTGGGGATCGAACTCAGGTCCTTGCGCTTGCGCAGCAGGCAGTGGAACCACTGAGCTAAATCCCCGGCCTTAATTAGTTTTGCTTTCCCCTATGGAGACAGTTACATTCTGTACCCAGCCTAAGGGAAAGAAACAAAAGCAGGTTCAGGGACCAAAAGGATTCATGGCAATGGATAACTAGATTAAAAGCATTATATATAAGTAATTATGTATCTTTAAAATTATGAGATAAAACATATATATTATTTTTAAATAAAAATTATTTTAAAATTTGCTATAATGTCTTGATGGATTTTGTTTTAATGGACTTCAGTTTTTTAGAACACTTTTAGGTTCATAGCAAAGTTCAGCAGAAAGTAGAGTCCTATATGCCCATACCCTACATTTTTACCCTCCCCTTTTATCATCATTCCCCACCACAGCACTATGTTTGTTACAGTTAATGAACCGTATTGACTCATCATAACCACCCATAGTGCATAGGTCCCTGTTGGTGGTGTGCATTCTGTGAGTTTTGACAAATGTATAATGACACATAGCAATCACTGAGGTATCATACAAACTTTTGACTGTTCTAAAAATCCTCCATGCCCTACTTATTCATCCCTTTCTTCTTCATGACCCCTGGCAATCACTGATCTTTTTACTATCTCCATAGTTTTGTCTTTTTCAAAATGTCAGATAGTTGAAATCATACAGTAGGTACCCCACCCCCACCCCTTAAGACAGTGTTGCTAGGTAGTACAGGCTAGTCTTGAACTCCCAGTCCTCCTACCTCTGCCTCCTGGACTAGGATTATAGGCATATGCCACCATGCCTGGCTAGTACATTGGCTTCTTTTACTTAGTAACGTGAATTTAAATTCTTCCGTGTCTTTTCCTGGCTTGATAGCTCATCTGCTTTAGTGATGAACACTATTCCATTGTCTTGATGTACCAGAATTTGTTTATCTACTCACCTACAAGGGATATCTTAGTTACCTCCAAGTGTTCACAGTTATGAATAAAGCTGTAACACATCCATATGCAGCTTTTGTGTGAAACTAATTCTTGAACTCCTTTGAGTACTGCTGGCTCATATAGTAAGAGTATGTTTATTTTGTAAGAAACTGCCAAACTGTCTTCCAGAGTGGCTTTACCATTTTGTATTGCTACTGACAATGAATGAGAGTTCCAAATGCTCCATATCCTCATTAGCATTTGGTGGTGTCATACTGGATTTTTGTCATTGTAATAGGTATGAAGTGGTTTTGTGTTTTTGGTATCGGGGATCGAACTCAGGTCCTTGCACTTGCAGGGCAGGTGGCAGAACCACTGAGCTAAATCCCCAGCCCACATTTTGCATTTTAATTTACATTTCCCTAGTGACTAGTGTGGGACATTTTTTCATGTGCTTATTTGCTACCTATCTTTGTTCAAGTATCTGTCCAGATCTTTTGCCTTTTTTTAAATTAGGCTTTTTTCTTATTTTGAATTTTAAGAGTTATTTGTACATTTTGGATTACATCCTTTGTTATATCTTTTGCAAATATTTTCTTCTAGTCAGGGCCTTGTCTCTCTTTTTGGGGGGGGTTACGGGAGATCAAATTTGGCACCTTGCACTTGGGAGGTAGGCAACGGAACCACTAAACTAAATCCCCAGCCCTCCTCATTCTCTTAACAGTGTCTTTTACCAAGCAGAAATTTTTAAGTGTTTTTAATTTTAATGAAGTCTAACTTGCTAAGTATTTCTTTCATGGATTGTGGTTTGGATGTTGTATTTAAAAACGCATTGCTAATTCCATGATCATCTAGATTTTCTCCTATGATATCTTCTAGAAGTTTTATAGTTTTATGTTTTACATTTAGCTCCATGACTCATTTTGAATTAATATTTGTAATGAATATGTCTAATTTTTTGTATGTGATTGTCCAGTTGTTCCAACACTATTTATTTAAAAAATATTCTCCTTTCCATTTTATTGTCTGCCTATTTGTGTATTCTTTCATCAATGCTACATTTTTGTGATAACTTTAATGTCAATCTTTCAACTTTGTTTTCTTTCAATATTATTTTAATTTTTCTTGCTCTTTTGCTTGTCCATATAAATTTTAGTTTGTTCACGTCCTCAAAAATAACTTGCTAAAATTTTGATTGGGATAGTTTTCAACCCTTACATCGGGTTGGGAAAAACTGACATCTTGACAGTATTGAGTCTTCCTGTCTGTGAATGTGACATGTTTCTATTTTTTTTATTTAGTTCATCAGAGTTTTATGGTTTTGCTCATATAAAAGTTATCTATTTTCTTAGAATTATTCCTAAATATTTTATTTTTTGGTGTTAGTATGATACTGTGTTCTGAATTTCAAACTATTTGTTCATTGCTGTTGTGTAGGAAAACAATGGACTTTTGTGTATTAACTTTGTATCCTGCAACTTTGTTATGATTGCTCAATTTTCTACGCAGATGATCATGTCATCAGTGAACAGAGACAGTTTTATTTCTCCATTCCCAATTTGTATGCCTTTTATTTCCTTTTCTTGTTTCATTGCAATAGGTAGGACTTCCATTGCAGTGTTGAAAAGGAGTGGTAAGAGGACATCTTGTCTTATTCCTGGTATTACTAGGAAGTCTTCCAATCTCTCACTGTTGAATATGATGCTGGCAATTGGGTCTGTATAGATATTTTTTAATCAAGTTGAAGTTCCCCTCTTTATAGTTTACTGAGAATTTTGATCATCACTGAGTATTGGATTGTGTCACTTGCTTGTTCTGAGCCTATTGATATGATAATGTGATTGTCCTTTTTCAGACTTCCATGTGATGAATTTCATTAATTTTCAAACTAGCTTTCCAGACCTAAGTTAAATCCCAATTGGTTTTAATGTATAATTCTTTATACATTGTAGGATTCAATTTACTGATATTTTGTTGAGGATTTTTGCATCTATGTTCATGAGAAATATTGCTCTGTAGTTCTTTTATGTCTTTGCGTGGCTTGGTAATAGGGTAATGCTAGTCTGAAATAATTAAAGAGTATTCCTCCTGCTTCTGTTGTCTGAAAGAGGTTGTAGAGAATTGGTACAATTTCTTTCTTAAATGTGTGGTAGAATCACCAGTGAACCATCATACTACCAAGCCTGGTGCTTTCTGTTTTAGAAAGTTAATTATTGATTCAATTTATTTAATAGCTATAGACCCAGTCACATTTTCTGTCTCTTATGAGAGTTTTGACAGATTATATCATTCAAGGAATTTGCTCTTTTCATTTAGGTTATCAAATATCTTTTGGCTGTTAGGATTTATAGCTGTGACATCCATCATGATGATTCAAAGAGCCTAATCATCCAATAAAACATGCAGAAAAGTTTACATGGATGATGTTTATCTGAATTATTTGCTCAAGAGACAGATAACTGTAAGTTTAAATTGCAGAGTTAAATTTAAAAAATGAGATTATGTAATTTAAGATCTTTATCTTAACACCATAAATTGACTAGTTGATCTAAAGTGAAAATTGCAGGCCAATGCATGTTTTAAAATTATTTCTATGGCATCTAAATAAGAAAACGGTTAGTATAATGAATGTATACATGCATTTTTGCATTAACTCTAGCTCTGAAATGAATTTGGGGATTTCTTGATAAATGTTTTCATAGAAAAACAGTCACAGAAAATTTTTAGTAACATTATTCGCAAGAATAGTATTCTTCATGAACGTTATTTTTATAAGCTTGGATTTTACTTTGTTGTGGGGTTTCAGAGTTCTGGGGATTATATTTGGGGGAGAATTTAGAAGCATGGTGGTACTACTTAACTATATTCTCAGTTAACTCAATTACAAATTTAAAATTTTAACTTGTTTTGGCTTGCTGTTTTAAGCTTTTTGAAGTTATTAAGAATTATAATTAAAAAACTAGTCTGTAATTATAGACATTTGATGGTTAAGTTAGTGTTATTTTTTATTTAATTAATTTTTCCTAGAATTGTATTTTTTAATTAGTAAAATTTTTTTCATGATTTTAAATGGTTTACTCTGAGAATTCAGTTGTGTTGTTTTAAGAGCAACAGCGGCCTTTTTATTGTCCCATGCACAAACATCTTTCTACAGAAACATCACCATTTATGGCAGCTTGGAATGATTTGGTTTGCTTATTGGTACAAAACTTCATTTAGGGGCCATACAAAATAGTTTTATAAATAAGTAACAACCAAAACCAATTTTTTTCTAGGCCCTTTTGAGAGCTATATATGAAATTCTTAGTTCTCATACTTAACACTTTGACAGGTAAAAAAATTTCCCTTTCTTTTGGTGCCAGGGATTGAACTTGGGACCTTGCGCTTTCGAGGCAGGCAGAGGAACCACTGAGCTAAATCTCCAGCCCCCAAATTTCCTTTTCATAGCGAAATGAAAGAAGAAATCTACCATGGACCCAAAATAGTTGGATGACAGCTCTTAACACCCCTCCCCAAAAAATAAAAGTATAAAGAAGAGGAAGTAGAATCAAGCTAACAACAAAAGAAATACTTTTCTTTTCCTTCAAACTTCTCAAAAAGCTTCTTTACAATCTTCCCTGATATTGAACATTATATTACCAGGTTCAGTGAAACTTGAAAGAATTTCAACTTCTTATGACATTGATCTAATAGGAAAACCTTTTCCCTTACTGGCAATGCCTATTAAATCTGAAGTATCACTTACATATTTTAAAATGTGCCTAAATATGAAACTTTTTCAGGACCTCTAAATTAATTCTCTATTCAACTCTTAAGTTATATTCCTGTGGATCCCAAATTTATTTGGTTCTGAATCAGCATCAGTAACTAGACTAAGCAACATCTTCAGGTTCTAAACTGCAAAGTGGTCTGGTTTGAGAGAATTGATATGCACTTATAAGTTATCTGGTTGCTTTACTCATGTTCTTTTAGTTCATTTTGTATAGATCTTAGAAAGGTGCCAATAAGGAAGTGATTTGAAGTCAGCAAAGGAATAAGTTAATATTTATAAATAATAGAACAGTATAGGTAAGAATACTAGGAAGTTTTAACTCGACAATCATTTTAATAGGCTACTTTGGGTTCATCTCTTCTGTCCCCTTCATACCTACCCTGTCCTCCCAGAAGATGTGCAGAGGTAAACATTCCCTTCATGATCTCACAGTTCAGCTTTGGATAAACCAGACATAATTTGTAAAGCATGTGTTACAGTGTGCCCAGTATACAAAACCATGTGTAACACAAAATTATTATTCTCTTAAACATTCATAACTGGGCCAGAACTAAGGTGAGGTAGAGCAGATCCATAGGTGCTTGAGTTAAAGGGCCGCTCCTTTTTAAAACTGACTCACTTGCAGGACCTTGAACATCAGTGCCTCTTTAAATTTTGTACTGGGAAACCCGTCTGCCTTACTCTATGCCCGTCCCTGATTCATAGCATTACATTATGCTGTTTTGCTCTTTGGGTGAATAAAAGTAAACTTGTAAAGAAAATTTTGTTTTAGCTTTGTCTTTATGCAGAAGCATAAATATTATAATCTGAATTTGTATTGGTATATGTTTGCAGTCATGAAGTTTACATTCCTTTTGGGGATTCAGTACATATATACGTGTTTAACGTATCTTAATCATTTTCGGTACCCTTCTCTCCCCCTCTTCTCCCCCCAACCAAATTTAAGAGAGGATATTTTATTTTTTTTGGTACCGGGGATCAAACTCAGGTCCTTGCGCTTGCACAGCAGGCGGCGAAACCACTGAGCCAAATCCCTATCCCTTAAGAGAGTATATTTTAAAGAACTTCCAGCTTCATCAATGTCAAGCCAATTAGCAGGTTTTTTTCTGAAGCACTAAAACCCAGACTCCTTTGCGATCCTTCCCTATTGTGAGTTGTAAATACTTTAAGGGCAGGGCCTATATTCTATTAATTTCATAATGCAATACCTTTCTGAGTGTCTAGCCCAGACTGTTCTCATAAATGATAAATGCCTAAACGAATCTTGAATGAACAGTGACAGAATCTATCTACATGCTAAGAATTGACTTCTAAAATTCTTTTATGTGTAATACACCCATGAAAATAGTTTTATTAGGGCTGGGGATTTAGCTCAGTGGTTCTACCACCTGCCTTGCAAGCGGGAGGTCCCAAGTTCGATCCCTGCTACCAAACAAACAAACAAAAAAGAAATATATATATAGTACAGATACAATTGAAGGGAGAGCAGGGGAAGGGGGAAAAATAAGAACCAAGAGAGAGTGTCTTTTTTACCCTTTTCTACAGTAAACACAAATACACAATCCAAAAAAGAGTAATAAGTTTTAAAACATTAAAATTAAAAATTAGGCTGACATCATATTCTTGATTATTGATTGATATTTGGAGTGTACATTTTTCCAAATTTTTTAACCAAGGACATTCTCAGCACATAGTTATTTCCTAAGTAGAAATTTTATTCCCTTCTTGTTTATTCCCTCAAGACACTGTTTTTCTTTTTTAAAGTCACAATTCCAGGATATTATTACTTGTCCTTTATAATTAATCATTCCCATTTCTTTTTTCTGCTTGAGCAGCATAAAGTTTCTGTGTCATCTTTTCCATTTTTCATTTCTTGATTTTCACTTTGTAAATAACTCCTTGAAGCAATAAGTGATTTGGCAAATTACATGGAAATATTAAGGGCATGACTGTTTTATGGTACAATGTACCATGTTCAAACAATGGTTTTCATTGTTATACCATCTCTCTTATTATCAACACATTAATGTATAAATACTTTACTGAGCGCCTTCTGGGTGGCAGCCCATCAGGCCCTTGTTCAGTGACTGGCACCTAGTACCTATTCAATTAGTCCATGAATTAATGAAAACATCAGGTAGCCACTGATTCTAGTAGGATGTTTGGAAGAAGAGATAAGTTAGATCCCACACATGGAAATCCATAGAGATAAGGCCATGACAGCATCCCACAGGGAAGTGATGGTCTCTACCATGGTCACCCAGATGGGCCAATAAGTGGATGGATGGCAGATCCAAGGACCTTTTAAGAATTGGCATGAATGGGTAAAACTCCCCAACTCCCCACCATAGCTCCTTAGCTGGTGAAACTCTTTTGATTGGAAAGATCACCAGCCAAAGGAAGAAGAAACTTTTACCAGCTCCAATTAAACAAGGTGAAATTAGCCAAATAAGCTAAGAACGTATCTTAGTCTATTTGTGCTACTATAACAAGTCATTTATAAATAATAATTTATTTCTCACAGTTCTGGAGGTTGGGAATTCCAAGATCAAGATACTGTTAGGTTTAGCTAGAATGAGAAAACTGATCTCTAGGACCCCTATAATTCTATGAGTCTTTAGCTCAATTGCTATTTTTTTTCCAAAGTGTTTAATGCTGCCATATCTTGCACATGAACATATTGTACAAGCTGATTATCACAATGGGTATGTTCTATAATTTAAAAATATGTCAGGTGAGAAAATATTTTGAACCAATTTATTTTATTAATATTTATCTAATTTTTCTTGTATATAAATGGAATGTCTTTCTGCTTAGGTTTGGGACCTTGGAGGTAGAGCAATGGAGGAATTCACTTCTCACAGTGGTATTAACTGTAATACGGTTGTATTGACTGCAGAATGAGCCGATAGCAAGGAAGCAGCCCATCAGTAAGTGAAAGACTGAGCAAAAAGAGCACATTAGTTCGCTAGTACAGTGAGCACACAAGAGAAGAGCAAATCCACAAATGCAGATTATTCCTTTTGAGTGTGTTGATACAAATAATTGGTAAATTCTATATATCACATCAATTGCTAAACACTTCCTTATGGTTCAGAACTGCAGTTTCCTGATTGAATTTAGTGGTGCAATACATGAACAGACTTCAGCAGATCTTTGGAACTTCTTTGGTGATTCCTATTGGATTCCTTTGGAAGGCAATACAGATGTCTAGCTCCTCCTAGGAACACAGAGGACAAAGATGTTCTGCTTTGGGGGAGAAAGGAATAGCTTTTTAAAGTTCATTCTCTTTGCTCTGCCAGGGTTATTCTTCCAGGATAGTACCTTTTACTTCCAGGAGGTGAGTAAAAGACACTCAGGATTCAAACTCCACTGTTGATGGTTAGCCTGTTTTTGAAGCTCCTTTCTTTCCATTCCAACAGCTGAAATGTCCAGAAGACAGTGAGCATTTTCTTCTGTTTATCCCTAAAGGGTCCATGGAGACATTTTTCATCATTTCCTGGTTTGGAGAGAGGATGTTGTTAATCAACTGCCATCTCAATGCTCAGATTAGTGTCAAGACTAAGAGGGCATCTGGTTCGCTTCACTGACAAAGCGATGAAAGGCCTTGCTTGTAAATAGCTTTGACTGCGTTTGCAAACTCTTACATTAGTTGTGCTACCCTTACGTTCCCCGAATACTTCTTCAAAAGTTCTGCTTCTTTCCTAGGCTGTGAGTTGCCCTGATTACTAATTTTCATAATCAGTTCCTGGAGGTTTCCACTGGGGCTGTTTGAAAGTCTTCCTTAGCTCCGGTGTGTGATGGCTTTGAACTTGGTGGGACACTGTGCCTGTTCCCATCATGGGGGTGGAGTAGGATGGGGAAGAATGCTCCCTGCTAGGATCTGAACATTCTATGCTACTGAATTCCTCCACTATTGTATATCATGCCTACATATCTTTAAAAATAAGAAAGGTGATTTATTCCTAATCAATACACTCTGCTAGCAATTGACATGTACCTCCTTCATCTTCTTAAAAATATAGGGTTGGATAATGAGAGGAGAAAAGAATATCTGCCTAAATTAACCAAAAGAGGAGGAGGATTAAGAAGTAGAAAGAAAATAAGGCCATTTAAAAAAATTAAAATGAAGCATTTACCTTTATCTGTTCCTAAGGCATCCAGAAACCTCCCATTGCAGAATCAGTTCACTGAAGAAGGACTTTTAAACTCCTCATGGGTTTCTTTCTGTTTGGACAGAAATGACCTCAGAGACAGCCTGACAAGATTGACAAGATTGGTGAAAACAGCTCTTCATTCTAGGCTGTCTAAGATCAGTGGGATGGGGATAGAAGGAAGAGGACAAAGAAGGAGGAAGAAGAGGAAGGAGTGGGGAGGGAGAAAAGTTTTTAGGTCTAAGTCAGTCTTTCTAGGAGTAGGGTGTGAGAGTTTGGGAATTTATAATCTACAGGATTTTTTTTTCTTTTGTTTCTAAAAGGGAAAAGCTTAAGATAATTTTTGATGTCAGCAAAAATGTGAGAATCATCCACAGAACTCAGAGCTGTTTTTCTCCCAATAAAACATAAAATGTAGCAGTTTTGGTAGCACTGGAATCATAAGGAAAGAAAGGTGGGTGTTGCTCAGCTAGAAGTATCCTAAAACACTGAAGAATATGTATATACAAATACTGAAAAAGAAAGGAGTTTTTCGGCTGCTGTGCCACAGAGTTGGTCATCATAAAAGATGAGTAATCACCCATTTAAGAATAAGAATTAGGAGGCTGGAGATTTAGCTCAGTGGCAATGTGCCTGCCTGGCAAGCCTAAGGTCCTGAGTTCAATTTCCAGTACTGAAAAAGAAAAAGAAAGAGAATTAGGAACCCCATCTGGTGGTAGTTTAAGAAAACAACATGTGTAAGGATAACACACCTGAAAGCAATGTGAAAAAGGAAGTAGCTTTGTTACACTATCTTAACACACCATTCTGTAGTGAATTTCTAGCATAAGCTGCCTTCTGATAGGCACACCGTTCAATACCCACAGTTGGAATATTGTAGGGCCAGGAAATACAGCCGACTTAATAGTACTATGATCTGAGATGAAAAAAACTTTGGGATCTAATGCCCAGCCAGGTCACTGGCTCACTCTCACTATGCAAACACAAACCACTGAGTTTTCTTTGCTGTTGGCTTAATATGCAGAGGCTTCCAGAAAATAAATGACCAATAGAGGGGAGAGAAGTGTAAGGGTCATGGGAAGAGGACACCCAGATAATAATGTGGTGAAAGATAAAGCATCATTGAGTGCAACTGAAAACCTCATCCGAGAAGGCAAAAACCAACCAACCAAATAAACAGCAGCCCAAAGATCCCCTGGCTTTCCATTTTATATCCCTTAATAACCTATTTTTCACGGGTGGGAGTAAAATAAAGAAATTCTCATATTTTAAAACTTAAAATAGGATCATTTAAGCAATTGAGATGAAGGGTTAAAAACTGAAAAGAAAAAAATCAATGATAGTTTGTATTTGGTATCCAGAATTAAAAGATTTTAGTGATCAATCATCCACTTTGAGTGGATTTTTAAAAAATTTCATGGAGAAATTGGATAGAGTTGGATAGAAAGTTGGATAGAGAGTTGGATAGAAAATAATTCTGTTTTTTATTAATAAGGGCTTATGTTGATAAATTAGGGATTTTTCCATTTTTACTCAATCCTGATAGATTTTGACAAATACTGCTTACCTACAGACCCCACATGTTATGTTTGCTTTGCATTTTGATTTTTCTAAAGAGCTGGCAGATGAGAAAGATCCAGCTAGCAAAAAGAAAGGAAGAAAAAGCTGGTGAGGAAGAGGGGAAAAGCACGTGTAAACACCTTGCTGTGGGAAAGGCTTAGCACATTTGGGTTGTGTAAGAATCCAATACGGAAGCTGGTGTGTGGGGGGGGTGCGGGTCCAGAGTCAGTGACAGTCCTGGCGGTGGTGCTGTCATTCTAGGCCTTGCTGACTGTACAAGGAAACTGGGTTCTTTCTGTGCTAAGAGACATAGAAGGCCGTCGGAGGCTCTGGGAATGACCTGACCCACACATTCAAAATCTAAACCTGTTGCTCAAACTTTGGCAGTGAATAAAGTTAGAATAAGAAGATAATATAATAATCCATATTTTGTTATTGCCTTAAATTTTTTGGTTGGTTGATTATTTATTGCCACTAACTGATTAGCTCTCATATTATTATTATTATTATTATTATTATTATTATTATTGGTACGAGAGATCGAACTCAGGACCTTGCGATTGCGAGGCAGGTGGTGGAACCACTCAGCTAAATCCCTGGCCCAGCTCTCATATTATTTTTAAATAAATAAAAAATACTTAAAGAAATTACCACACTTTGGGGATAACTAAAAATGTAGCCAGGAACCAGCTGAATCATAATAGTTGCTTGATGATTGCTTATTGAATTTCAGAGCTGTTGAGTACATATTTTGAGATATTTTCCTCCCAAAAGTGTTGACACACAGGAACGTGAAAGAAGTTAAGTAAAATTTTCCAACTAAGCTAAACTATAATTCATCTAGTATAAAAATGACCTTAGACAAAATTGTCTAATGGAAGTTTATTTATTTTTATGTATTCTTTATGTTTTATGGATGTTAACCCTCTATTTGAAATAAAATTTCAAATATATTCCTCAAAAAATGATCTTAGATATTAACACCGAGAGATGTGATTTGAATGCTCTATTATTTCCAAAGGAATAGAGATGCCCCATAGACATTCACAATGTCCTTGAATGAGCCAATGGAACATACCATCCAAGAACTTATTTAAAGCTCTCTTGAAATCACTCACATTTTCAACCTATATCTCCTGGTGGGATGAGGAATTTTTAATTTTATAAGGTATTCAGAAATTTGCTTATCTCATATTCATTTCTCTCAAATTATACTTTCAAAATATCATTACTTCTCTACTCTCAGTTTCTACTCAAGCTTAGTGGCTTAGTGTCTTTGCTTCTGTGGGGCACTGCAAGGAAGGAGGGGAACAACATGATAGGACTTCGTAGTCCTTCTGACCAGCTGGTGAGGATGGGAGGATGGGATATGAGGAGGGGCATTATCCAAACACAAAAAGAGCTATTGATTACCATGGCTGCTATCTGGGCTCCCCAGGAAAAAGGAAATGAAAATGTTATAAAAACCCAAAAGAAAACAGTTTAGTATAGTCAGAACTCTTGCACCTTAGAAGCACATTATTTAACCTCTTTAAGCCTTTTATCTCTATAAAGTGGGCTGATATTTTGTCTGTTTTCCAGGTGCTATGAATGATAAATGAAAAGCTTCTTGCACACTGGGTGCTTAGCACAGACTGGTGCAATTGGTGCCCTAGACTACTATTTACTCTGCTGGGCTTTTACTGTACAGAAAGTCATCTTGAAGTTCCCTCCAAGTTTCATCCTGAGGAATCCTGATATGGCCATTCAGATTGTTTAAAAATTGTGAGTTCATTACAGTTTGGTTTGCACATCTCTTCCTGAGAACATTTTGTTGACATTTGTTTTTAATTATAGTACTTTGAGATCACACTTTCAGAAACCACAAGGCCAACTTATGATCATAATTATTTAAGCACGGTTTCCATTATTCTTTTGCCTACATTGAAATATTTCTACCTCCATCCTGGCCATTTTCAGAACTCAGCAAGCTCTTTTGCTGCTGATTTTTACTAGTTTGGCATTCTGCTTCTAGGAAAATCAATGTGAAGTTCAACTTAAGATTTCAATTCTTGATCACCTGACTGATTTTAGCAAACTGATGCTTGAGAAGTCATTAATATTTGCAATTTTCCATTCAGGGAAGGATAATCCATCTATCCCTAATCTTTGACTGAGTCTTAGTTCTGGCCAGGATTGATTTTGTATTAGATACTAAATCCATTAGGCTGAGCTAATTTACATGTTAGCTTTAGATGCCCATTCTGTCTGTAACTAGGATTTGCCTTTTTGTTGTTGTTTTTGAGACAGGGTCTCCCTGTGTAATTCAAACTGGCCTTGAACTCACTGTGTAGGCCAGGCTGGTCTCAAACTTGTGGTGACCCTCCAGCCTTAGTCTCCCAATTACTGTGATTACAGGCATGTGCCACCACACTAGCAGATTTGGCTTGTATACAATTAGTTTTTCGCTCTTGAGACCCATATTTGGGGATAAATGTGGCCTTCAGGTTAGAGAAACTGTATCCTTTGATCCTCAAGGACATCCCGTGTTAGAGTTCCACTAACGCTCCTCGAGCTAGGCATGATGCCAGTATGCATATGCTGGGTCTTTGCTAGAGTTATGAATTATAATACTAATTGTTTCACTGTCTTTATTACTTCTGAGATTTAAGCTGAAATTGATATTTAACTTTGTAAACTTTTAAGTGCCAAATCCCTCAAATCACTACATTGCACAGATTGTTTACAAAGCTGTTTTGTTTATGTGACTTTCAACTTATGAGATACTAACCCTGTGTGGATTTGAATCCAGGAAGAGTTACATGTGCTTCCCATGTATGTAGGAATGAAGAAACAGCAAGGGCACTTCACCCATAGTAAGCTGGATCTTTCTTATGACAAGTAGAGCAAAGTGTGGCCATTTTGCATTTTAAAAGCCAAGACCAAATTCTGTAGCATTCTTGCTGTTGTTTTATTCTGGCTCCAAATTTCAATAATGTAGGCAAAAGCCAAGTCTTTCTTGGATTAAAAATAATGGAGAGTCAGTGATCTCCCTCATGCTTGCCTGGTATTATTTTTGTACAGATGCCTGTCTCACTCAAATCCACACCATAATATGCATATATCCCAGAAGCCCTCTCAGAATTTTGGTGAACCAGTTTGTCTTTCTATTTTATTTATTTATTTGTTTGTTTGTTTGTTTGTTTATTGGTACCGGGGATCAAACTCGGGTCCTTGTGCTTGCGCAGCAGGTGGCAAAACCACTGAGCTAAATCCCTGGCCTGTTTTTCTATTTTTTGCACTGGATCTTGACCAGCTGGTTACTGGAGGCAGGTTGAGGTAAAGCAACTCTCCCCCGTCCCCGCGAATATATCCCCAAATATATTTGGGGATATATTTTTATATATCCCCCAGTGTCATGTGTACTTCTGCTTCCATGTGTTCTACACAGACTTGTAACCTGGTATCCTATATGTGCTTGGAAATAGGGGAAGAAGAATGTTTCCACACCCTTTATTCAATTTCAGTGGCAGCCTCTCAGACCATCTGGTCTTCTGTGAGCTTCTTAATCTTTTTTACTGATTCATCCAACAGATCTGGGAATAGGAGTCCTAGGCTCAAATTCTTATTTTGCTATTGAGTAAACTTGGGTAAGTC
Source organism: Heterocephalus glaber (assembly GCF_053883595.1). Lineage (NCBI taxonomy): Eukaryota > Metazoa > Chordata > Mammalia > Rodentia > Bathyergidae > Heterocephalus > Heterocephalus glaber. The sequence goes on from NW_028258320.1 coordinate 70,419,795, forward strand.
TTTTAACTTATTGGTATCTTTAAGTCTCATTCTGTGGATGAGAATGTTAGATCAGATGGCCTTCCACACACTTTCCAAATCCAATGTTCCTTGTATTATAGAGAATCCTTAGTGTCTGCTCTTCAGTACTTTGGTGCAGTTGCAGAATTAAGTATACAAACAAGAGTCACATTTTATCAGTTTAAGGCTATGTGTTATGAAATGCCCAAGCAGCTGACTGCTGAAGCTCACAATTTTGATTGCAAAGCTTGAAAATAATACTGAATCTAGTTGGTAAACAAATCTGTGAGTTCTTGGGAGGCCAAATACCATCAACAGTCTTTTGCAATTTGCTGGAACAGGGACAGACATCTGCAAATTTTAGATATTTACATAGATGAAATGCAATACTCTAAGGGGATTATACTGCATCTCAGTAAAAATGAAATGTCTAGTCACCATATTATAAATTTAATTCCAATCAGAATCTTTATTAAGCCTTTTGGGGTGGGAACACCTGGGATATAAACATTTAAAAACTCAGCTGCTCTCCAGAGGCCAGACTCCAAAATGCAACAGTTCTCTTTCCAGTTGCTGAAAAATATAATATCCTATTGGAGTTACCTTTAAGTGAATCATTAACTCCTTATTAGCTAATGGTTGAAACACCAAGAAAAAAATCAAGGCACGAACAAGTATTTAGAACAATGGCCACATTTGGGGTGAATATTCTTAACTATATTTGATAATGAAACAAGTTCCTCTTTAAATAATAGTTTTGAGTTCTGCAAGTGGTAGGCCTTCAAAAAAACAAAGCGAAGGATTTGATCTTGAAATTCCAATATACCAAAAAGCCAACTTTAATTAAAGAAAGTAAGACTTGTGCATATGCAGATTTTGAAAGTGGTTTGCCTTTTCATATTTTTCCCTCATGAACTCTATTTTACAGTTGAGGAAACTGAGGTTCACACAGGTTGACTTGCTCAAGATCACATTTTTGTGGCATCAAAATTCCTCTACTTTTAACTTTAAATTCCATAATTCTTTTAAAGTCATGATTTAAAGCATAAATACAGATATAAATGTAAATAGACATAGATGTAGGTTAAAGGGAAAAAAGTTTCAGTAAGAAAAGAACACATTCTGGAAATCTATTATACAACATGGTGATTATAATTAATCATAATAGGGCCAGGGATTTAGCCCAGTGGTTCCATCGCCTGCCTCGCAAGCGCAAGGACCCGAGTTCGATCTCCGGTACCAAAAAATAATAATAATAATAATAATTAATCATAATGCATGATAGACAAAAATTTCAAACCTTCTCATCATTAAAATGAGAAGTAGTGAGATAGCAATAGTGAAGATTGATATGTTAATTAGCTGGATTTAATTATTCCATAATGTATAAATATATCAAATCATCAAGATTTGATAAAAATACAATACAATAAAATATAGATAGACAGATACATTTCTCCTAATAACTTATGCTTTGGAGACAAAATGCCTTTAGGAAATAAATTTTTTTTTCTGTGATTTTCTTTTCCTTCCTACCCTTTTCTGGGATTTCACATATCTTGTCTTAATTGCATGTGTTGAGCTTTCCAAATATCAGACCCAAGTAAAATTTCATAAAAAGCCAAGAAAACACATCACTAAGACTAATTTTTAACAAGTGTATCAATCCTTAAAGAATCCTTTTTGGTGCTCAATGTGCATTGGCTGGGCTTCTCAGCCACAGGCTGGCATCTGGCTTGACTTTTTATTTCCCTCTACTGCTATCTGCTGGTAGTAGGTCTGCAATGGCAACTTCAAAACGTAGAGCATGCAATCACTCATGTGTCTGTAGGACCCAAATCAGCGATTCTCAGCTTTAGCTGGATATTAGAGTCATATGGGACATTTGCAAATATGTTGACTGCTCAAGACCCACTCCCAGAGATTCTGATTCCATTTGGTCTGGGGGAAGTCATTTGTATTTTTTGAAAAGCCCACCAAAGAATTCTAATATGTAGTCAGCATTGAGAGCCACTGACCTAAGTAATAAAATCTCACTAAATTAATGTAATTGGGAAAAATCTGCATTTAATTTTGCCATTTCTAGACCAGTTTGCCAATTCATTTCATATCCAAAATGCAACTCATTTCAACTCGATGTGATTTTTATGGATTAAGAACAGTTGAAATCAATTATTTTCCCTCTAAGCTTTCGGGATTTTCCTCATGACTAAATGGAATCTAGGCTAAAATAAGTCAGCACAATTATTTTGTCACATTTCATATTATAAACCATGATATAAATGAATACTAAAATAAATGAGTTATAAAAATGTATAATTTAGAAAGACGTAGGCTTGCATTTCATATTAATGTTCTTATAAACTTAGCATTCCTTTTCCACGAGTTCCATGGTAGACTAAGAAACTGGAGGCCTGCTTACTTTTGTAAGCAGGTAGATTGAAAAGTCAATTTATTTGAGATTGAATTTCTGTCCAGTCATGAGGAAAAATGAACAATTTCAGGAGAAAATAATATAAGCTTTAAACACACACACACACACACACACACACACACACACACTCATGGTTTGGGTCTAGCTGTCTCCCCAAAGCCTCATGTGGTCATAGGTGACTTTTTTGAGAAGTGGCTGAATCTGAATGTGTGATGCTGGGATTAAGGGTGTGTGGTTGCTGTACCAGTGCACTGATTGGTTTGGCACTGCTCTAAGCCCAGTAGTCTGGGTAAGATAGAAGGGGCAGAAAGACGCTGTTAAGGTTCCCTTGTTGCTTTTGGTACCAGGTGGGCGCCATGAACTGTTTGTCCTCTCTGACGCCCCCTTGGAGCCAGCCTATTATGGACTGAAACCTCAAAAACTGTGAGCTAAATGAACCCTTTCCCCATTAGCTTTGGGTATCAAGTATTTTGTCTCAGCAATGAGAGAAAAGTAACGAAGATATCTCACATCACATATAGATTCTATGTATTTTCACATAGTATTACAAATCAGTGGGGATAAGGGTTTGATTTTCTTGGAAGTAAGTTTAACATACGATCCAGAAAATATCTATTAAAATTAGCAAACATTATTTCTGTGTTCCTTGGAGATATTCCATAGATCTGCAGGTCAGGAAGCTCCCCACACCCTGGCAAACCCCACTGACATCAGCCAAAATGAAAATTTCTCATAGGTCCTTCTCAATTGGATATTTCCTCTCTTGTCCGAACAGGATGTTACAGATTTTTATCCTCAGCTGTATCCAAGAGACCTTGGTCCTCTGATCTTCTGAGTCCTACCCCTCATCTCAGTGTTGAAAAAACTATAGCTGTTGCATTTTCACCTTAATTGTGTGATCCTTCTAGAAAACAAGACTAAAAACAAAACAATCAAATGAAAAACCTACCTAAGATCTTTTTGTTATTGTTGTTTTTGTTCATTCGTTTGTTTTATGAGACAGGGTCTCACTATGTAGTGCAGGCTGGTCTTGAACTCACTTATTGACCCACACTGGCCTTTAATTCTTGGCAATCCTCCTGCCTTGGCCTCCTGAGTGCTGGATATACAGGCATGCACCACCAGGCCTGGCTTCCACCTAGTATCTTTTAGACTTTTTCTGAGCTTTAAAAATTTTAGGAACACACACAAAATTCATGTGTTGGTTAAGGAATGATATCTCAGTTTGATGGGAGAGAACTGTGAGTCCCAATAGCAATTTTAATTGGGAGAAAAAAACCCTTTTAAATAACAGAATATAACCTATCCCTTGAAAAGATGGATCTGAAATTTTCACCGAAATTAAAAAGATTCTTCATAGGTACAGCTCCTACAAAAATTAAGGAAATGTGACAAGGATGCAGGGTAAATTCAGTTGTTTTTAATCTTATTGCCTGATTTCAACCTGATTTAAGTTCTGAAAATATTGTGCAATTGTTTATTTTCATGGTTGAAGAAATGAGTTACAAAACTAGGGAGATGTGATATTGAGAGCGAAAACAGCCCACTAGTCCAGTCTCTCATCCTATTTTATCTAGAAGATTAGATTATTTTCCTGTGAATTTTCCTTTTTTATAATTTTGAACTTAATTGAGATTCCAGCTCTGATCATTCAGAATACATGTAAGGAGAATAATATGATTTTCAAATTTCCACTAAAATTATTTTATACATGCACAGAAATCATTTCAATGCCCTTTGATACTGAAAAGTAAATAGCCGATTTTAAATTCTTGAGATTAACGTCAATATAAATCAAAATGCTATCACCAAATTATTGCACCTGCTTTTCTTTAAATAGGACTACTTACAGAGATCCAGGTTACTGGATTTAAACATTCCCCAATTGTTCGGGAGAGAAGGCTCATTATTTGGACCCTAGTTGGCAAGACAGACTCCATATTGCTGCTGAACGACCCACCTGCCTGCCCTTTAGATGAACTCTAAAGGAGGAAGCTTAGAAACCTCCTCCCCTTAGAGTCTCTTAGAAACAACAATTGATCAACTATTGTTTTACAAATGTTCTAACAGCAGGACGTTCTGCTTCTGTACCTTTTGCTTGCTTTACTAGTTCTATCCCATAGGGGGGCCTAGAAACTGCTGGCCTCAAAGGTGTATAAAATATGTTAATCTCCCCCCCAAGTCGAGGCTCGAGTCCGAGTCTGGTGCTCGGCTGGGTCCCGGCCTGTAATAAACTCCTGTGTGGATTTAGTATCGGTCTCTGGTTGGTTCCCTCTCACTGGGTGTAACAATTTGAAGGCCAAGTTTAAAATGGAGAAGGGGCTAGAGAGCTGAGATTTATATACTTAGTCAGTCGTGAAGGTCAGGCTAAATACAGACGTTTTTCTGGTTACCAACACCCAGCTGGTTTGGGTGAATTCATTTGTTGAATTCATCGATGATGTTACCCTGTTTTTGGTTCCTTTGATACATTGCAGACTTCTGTAGGTGCTGCCTTTTCCAAACAATTCATTTTAGCATTTGAAGGTTAAATTCCAGAGCTCTTGATATCCAAAAGATGTTGCTAGAAAATGTCTGAGCCATCCAAAATACTTTGAAAAAATGCAGTAAAATTCTGAAGTGAAAAAATATTTGGGGCCTTTATAAGAGTATGCACATGTTGGGGTGCTATTTCTCAAGAGATTACATTTGTCAGAAAAAAGAAAGCCAAGATTATGTTGGCAGCAGAAACTACAATCCAGCAAGACTCAAGATTTTAGGAATAACAGCAAATTCACTAAAAAAAAAAATCACATGCTGTTAAAAGTTTAGATAATTAACTTAAAATATATTTATTTAGTCCATAGCATAGTTATTCTTAATTTAGAGTTAGTACACTATTAACTTTTAAAATAAGGATGTGATCAACCTACAGTATAACCAATATGCATATTACTGGGAACTTTATTTTCAATTTAGATGTCAGTCAATAAAAATTCTCTTAAAAACTGGCAGAAAATATATAGTCTCTAAAAATCTTACATGGAAAAAAGGTGTTATTATAATTTCTATGCTGCCGTTGATGATTTCAGCAAAATGAAGGTCCATGAAAGCAGCAATTTTGGCTTCTTTTGTCCATTGCTAATAGCTCTTGTGGTTTGAATCATACCTGGAAGGTAATAGATGTTAGAAATAAGTTCAGTGTATGACTTTTCTTCACAAATATAAATTGGTAGCAAGTGGCCAAAACTAAAAATGTGCAGGATTCACCAACATTAAATAGCTGTTAATGCTTGGATCTTGTCTTCAGTTTCAAGTAGAGGTTGATCATTCATTTGAAAGTCAGGAAGGGATTTTTGGCTTTGACATTGATTTGTGTTTCCTAAATCTCAGCCCATATATTTGCAGTCATGTGCTCACCTTGACCATTTGCAAAACCAGAGATAACTGTAGATAGAAATGTTATATTTAAATTTCCTTTTATGTCTTCAGGGTATCTTGTACATAGTGGCTATTCAATGGATATTTATAGAGTTACCTTGGTCTAGGGAACTTAAATTGTAAGATTAGCTTTCTATTCTTCTTGGCAAATGTTAATCTGGGCAAGGATCAACATAAGGACCAAACAGAGACATTGCTATTCAGTCCTGCTGCAGTGATTAAGTTTGCCTTTATTTCAAGATCTGACATGAAAGGAGTTAACATATGGGGAAATGCAGCACAATTCCTCTCCTCCTGCCAGTCATTTTCAAAGAAAATGCTATCTGCATAATTTCCCGTGTGGTTTTTACACTGGATTTATGTTGTAGTAAGATACTTTGGTTACTAAGTATTTCAGTACAAGGACTCTTCAAGGGCCATGACGGTTACTGGCTAAGTTTGCTCTATGCTGTCCTCGTCTCAGCAGAGCTCACGTCACATAGCTGAGGAGAGGTCATGGCTGGATTTTCACTGGAGGCACCAGGGGAAGCTGGGAACTCAAGGAGACGGTGCTGTAAGTGTCCTTTCCGCCTCCTCACCACACCTTCCTCTCTCTGCCCGCATTCTTCAGAACAAATGCAGTGATTAGTATTGGACATGGACTTTCAACAGTCTACTTTCTTTCCAAATGCAATCTTTCTGTCCAGAGCCACAGGATCCAGAATTTTCCCATCTGAAAAGACATATTTTCGCTGGATGTTTAATAATTGGCACCCCAAGAAAGTCAACTAAGGGTATAACCATAGCAGCTTCCCCTATGCTCCCTCCTACTACACACCCTGGGCAAACTGCTAGGACCCTCAACCTTGAAGGTCTTTAAGGTGTTGGATCTCTTAACATTTCATGGGAAAAATTAGCTTTTGTAGACTGATACTCCCAGTAGCTGTGGAGGTCACCTGGCTTTGTGTATTCTCCATAAACCTCTGTCCAGCATATGTCATGTTTCTTGGTCAGTCAAGAGCATGCAGTGAAACCTTAGTTCCACAACTTAGCTACTGTGTGACCCCAGGTAACTCATTCCACTTCTTCAAGCCTAAGTTTCCCCTTCAGTGAAATGGGAAAAAACTAACCTTAACCTCATAAAAATTAGCAAGAGGTTTAAATAAAATAGAGGCCGTGGCCTGCTCCCTGCTGGGTAGTAGTACCCATTCAATAGATGGTGACTTTATTATCAATATAGGCAGTGGTCACTTCACTCTCATACTCATTGTAAACTCATTTTTCTGCCTTGGGTCAATCTGCTCTTCTCTTGTTTTTCATTCATTCACCTTGTCACTCATACTTTTAGTCCTATAGTAAGCCCTGTCTGTTCCAAGGGCCCTTGTTGGAGTATATTAGCTTCTATGCTTTTTCTCTTCCTTTGAATTCCTGCATCTTTTATGGTTTATGATTTATATGATGGATCTGAGCACTTGAATACATTTTTTTCTGTTGCACTGTACTTGTTTTATGATAATGATAGCTCTCTGAATGGATTTAGAATGATGGGATTACAAGGATTCCTTTAAAAAATTACATTATTACATTATCACTTGTCAAGAAAGGTAGTAGCATTCCCATTTTGCTGATGTGGTAACTGAGGGGCAATTCTGACTTTTTCAAGATCAAGTCAAATAGCAACTAAGTGGCAGGTGAGCAGACTTCAAAGACTGAGCACATAGGCTTTGGAGGCAGCCAATCTAGATGTGAATCTATAACCTTGAGACTATTACTCAAACCTCTGAACTTTGTTTTCTTGCCTATAAAATGAATCTGGTAGAACTTATCTTGAAGAATCATTGAGAAGATTAAAAGTAATAATATAAACAACTCCCATAGTACAGTGCCCAGTGTTGTTGAGTAGATGCTCAAAAAATCAGATCTCTTTCTATTCCTTTTTATGTCTTCAACAATGACAAATTATCTTCTACAACTTCTTTTTTGGTACTGGGGATCGAACTCAGGACCTTGCGCTTGTGAGACAGGAGTCTTCTACAACTTCTAAGCTCCAGGCCTACTAAGCCTGACTACTTACTTGGTTGATAGATTCAAGAGCAAAGTGGGAGACTTTTTCTAGGGACACATGTTGCACTCTAGTATCCCTGGAGTCACATCATGACCCACACATCTCTAAACTCATGTACCAATCTGTGTAGCTAAAACCAAGAGGAGGCCTGGTAGACCCATGGACACTGTAACTGCTCTTTGTCAAAAACGTTGTCTTGTGAGACTGTGATCTCCTATTTCATTTTAATTTGGGATGTATTCATTATTCTTCTGAGTACTCTTAAAGAGTCCTAAATATAAAAGTGTCCAGAATGTGGCTTTTCCCACAAAAGCCACAGATTTGTGTGAAACAGCAGTTACAGTTGACCCTCTATATTTATAAGAATCACATCTGTAGATTCAGCCAGCTTCAGATTAAAAACATAAAAAAAAATACTATGGGTGTACTGAACATATACAGACCTTTTTCTTGACATGATTCCCTCAACAATACAGGACAACAAATATTTACATAGCATGTACCTTGCATTTGGCACTGTGAGTATTCTAGAAAAGAGTTAAAGCATATGATGTGCATAGGTTATATGCAAATATTATCCCATGTTATATAAGGAAAATGAACATCCATGGATTTTGGTGTTCACTGGGGATCCTGAACCAATCTTCTGAGGATATTGAGGGATGACTACATATTTACAAGTAAGTTTAGTAGATTTGTGTGCCACAGAGGAAATGGATATAAAGTGATGTGAAAACATAGATGGGGTGATCATATCTTCCTGGAAGAGGGGGCGGGGCACAGAGCTGTAGAGAAGGATGGCATTTGAGCTGGACCTTGTGGGTTGAATGTTTCCCAAGTACAGAGACTCCTCATTGAACAGCAAGTCCCATTCATGCGACTAGGTGATTGACTGAATTGGTCGCTAAATGAGGAATTATATATAGTTTGTATATTACAATATTGAGAACAAAGCGATGGTCACACGAAACTCTTAACTTGACAACATTGCTTTTATTTGCATAACTCTTACATGCAGTACTGTAATGCATTACAACATAGAACTTCAGTTCTGTATTACACAGTACAATAAGCAAACATTACAGTACTGTATAAAGTATACTGCACAAAAAAGACACTGAGGCTCTATAAATGAGATGTACAGAACTGTACAAAAAAAAAAAGATGGGTCATAAGTCAAAGTGGCAAGTCTTAAGTCTGAACAGTGTGCCTTGGTCTTAAGTCCGAAGAGTCATTAAGCAGGTAGGTTGTTATCGAGGAATGCCTGTATATAAATACTATATGAAACGTGTTCATAGCATGGTGCCTTACTTTTCTCTCACTTTTCATTTCTATGTCACAGAGAATTTATTAGTCCATTCTGATCTTATTTTAATGATATGGATGGTCTATACTCTCAAATCCAGTGAGTTGGGAGAGATATTGTAAAGGGGCACGAAATTATGAGCATGAAAACAGTCTGAGGATAGTGAGTAATGTGCAGATGCCTAACAGATAACATAGGACTGTGTGAGTGAAGCATCTTTCCTAAAGTGAAAGTGACACTAGTATCAAGTCTATTTATACAACTCAGTAAATAAATATTGTATTAAAAATGTTCACAGTGCTGCCTAATAAATCCCCAACCTACCTCAAGTTGGGTTATGTAAGCTGGAAGGAATCCTGGAAGAGTCCTTTGTAGTTTCACACACTTTGTTTAGAAGTGTGAGATATTAATTAAAGAAAAGTGGGATTGCAGCATCCAGCCTGATTTGAGCTGGCAGCATCTTGCCAGCCATCTGTGATGGTGAAAACCAATTTCTTCCTCAATCTCCTTCTTTTTCAGTTGGAGCTCTATGGCTCCTCGACTTAGCTCATTGCTTAGGGCTTCTCATGTCCTAGGTAGGGTCTCCATGATTTGGTCATTGTTCTGGTTCTTCAGAGACCTTTTGTTCTAGGGTGTTAAATTGTATATGATTTTTTGTGTGGCAAGATAATGGGACTGCAAGATAGTCTATGAGAAGTCAAGTTTGGGTTAGCATATAAGGCAAAAATTATTGATGAAAGAGTTACCTTTCTTTAGAATAGAGGAAAATCTTGCTAGCTGTAAATATGCAAATATAGCAATCAATTTTTTGCAGCAGTTCCTAGGGGTTAGAGTATTGATAATTTAGCCAGTATCAATAGCTACTTAAATATTGATAAGTTGAGAAATAGTTATTGTGCTACATCAGTTCACAAACTTAATTCTTTCCAGAATTCTGGTCACAAACTGAAATGGATGAGAACCAAATCAAAATTCAATGGTTAGGTTTAATGTTGACCTTACGGGGAAATTTGATTCAGTTCTCATCCAATTCAGTTTGTGACCAGAATCATGGAAAGAATTGAGTTCATGAACCAAGGCACCATTGTATTTGTCACAGGTGCGTTTTCTGGCATTGTTCCTCTTTCTCTGTAGTATAGCTCTGTGTATCTTGCTTTCTAGCACGGAGTGCCCTCTTTCTTTTTCTTGCCATCCTTCTACCTTAAATTAAGACTCACATAGTCAGTCATCCATTAGTATAACTTTAGGTGGGACACCTGGTGTAGAAGGCCAGCCTATGAATTTATCCCCAACCTGGGAGTGGGAGAGGGGGCAGATGAGGCCTAAAGAACAAAGATACAAGGTTAATTTGGAAGAGGGGGTCCAGGAGACTCTTGCCTCTAGTGGACAAAGAGCCCCGAACTAATGCTCCTCACTTTTATTCGACTCGCACAAAGAAAAAGCAAGCAAGCATGTGATTCAGGGTTCAGGGAAGTTTTACGAGGTTCTCATCATTTGTAGACTATACCTGAATGTGTATTTAGGCTTCAGCTGTAGTTGTTTCTTCCTTGAAACTGGTTGACACCTGCATGCTAGCAAACAGCTTGGGGAGGGGGGCAGCAACTTATCCCCTCCTTCATGTCTCAAGGAGAGTTCAACCCCAGCCTCATCTCACACCTGGTTTCCCATAAACTGGTTGTTGTAGTAATTTTAAGATCTGATGGTTTGCCAGGTGCAGTGGCACACACTTGTAATCCCAGTACTCAGGAGGCTGAGGTAGGAAGTTTAAAAGTGCTAAGCCAGCCTGAGCAACTTAGCAAAAACGACTGTAAGTAAAAAGGTCTAGGGATACTGCTCAGTGGTAGAGCACTTGCCTAATATGCACTAGGCCCTAGGTTCAATTATCCCTCCCCCTGAAAAGATATGATGATTGCAAGAACTATGGCCCATAAAGAAATTAAGGATTCTTGTTAACCAAGTCATCAAGTGTTTCTTACACAGGGATAGTTTTACCAGGTTCACATGAAATGATGTTTTAGAAAAGGCTGATTCTGCTGCTCAAGCACAAGGACCCGAGTTTGATCCCTGGTACCAAAAAAAAAAAAAAAATCTAGAAAAGGCTGATTAACTGAACCATAGCATTCTAACCGAGTGAGTTGGAACAATAGAGATGCCACACTTTGAGTCAGATTTGAGTCTGTTTATTTGAAGCAGGCAACCGAGAGGGACTAGTGCCTGGAAAGGACTCTGGGCACTGAGAAGCGGTTTGGTTTCTCCTTTTAAATCATGTTTTCAGTTGGGGAGGGCTCAAGGGGAGCACAAGTGGAATTTTACAGAAGCAGAGCCAGGCCAGGTTAGTGGGGGGCAAGAGAAAGTTTCACACACTAGGTGAGCTACAAAACATCCTGCAGCTGCAGCAAGTTTACTGCCAAACACAATGTGGGTTTTGGGTACTTTGTCCAGTACAAGCACAAAATGGTGCTGAAGCTCAAGATGGAGTCGGGTTGGCTATCACATTAGCAAGGCTGCCCCTGCCTGTATGAACTGTACATAAAGCTTGTCTCCAAAGTTGGGAGATGCCTTAATATCTAATTTCCTTACTCTAGTTTGGAGCTGGAGTGGGGTTTTTTTTTTTTGTATTTTTATGGAGATATAATTTATATACTATAAAATTCACCTTTTTAAAGTATACAATTCAGTGTTTTTTAGTATATCCACAGAGTTATACAACCATCGCCAATAACTAATTTCAGAATATTTTAATCTTCCCACAAATGAACCCATTAACAATCACTCCCTACCCTAGCAACCACTAATACTTTCTGTTTCTATGGATTTGTCTATTCTAGATATTTCATATAAATAGAATCATATAATATGTGGTCTGTTTGATTTAGCTTCTTTCAATTAGCCCAGTGTTTTCAAGGTTTATCCATGTTTTAGTGTGGGTCAGTATTTCATTCCTTTTTATAGCTAAATAATATTTCATTGTATGACTTTATCATATTTTATTTTTCCATTCACCAATTGATGGACATTTCTACTTTTTAGCTATTATGAAACAGTGCTATGTCACAAGTGTTTACAAGTTTATGTGTGGATATGTATTCCCATTCTCTATGGGAAATGTTTACCCCTAAACAATTTCTACACCCCTATCCTTAATTAGGCTATCAGCTCTAGAGAATACATTTTATGCCCTGTCAACATCACTAGTTCTTGGCACAGTGCCCTGAATCCAAGAAGTGCTCAAAAGTGCCAATAATGAGACCTGATTAAGGTGTTCTCTAGGTTCTTGAAAAGTTCATGGCCCTGCAGTTACACTTAAGTTGCTGTACAATGGGGATCTGGCCTATTCTGAAATGTCAACAAATTCTATTCATTCTTGGAGATATGAAATCCTACCACCAATTTATCCTTCCCAGTTAGCTTTTTCTAAATCAACTAAATAGGATTAGTCTTTAAGTCAGGAAATTTGTATCTTAACAAAGACTTTGGGACAACAAGACTTACCTTGTAGTTTTTTGTGTATATGTTTGTATTATCTTTGCTTGATGACAAGGTTCGCAAAGTAAAGGATTCCTTATTCCTTATCTCCAATCCAGAAAGACCAACTTAATGCTTTTGTCAGTGGAGATATGCATTGATATGTGTTAACTTGTTTGTCACATAGAGCCAGGTAGCCATATAAAAGGAAGGTTGGAAGACATACTGACTTGTTGTAATAGGAGCCTCAGTAAAATTTCCCTGGTTCCTGGAGTGCAAGATGTGAGTTTTTGTGGTTCTACTAGGCAAGAGGCCTGAAGATGATGCATGTTACTGAAATCAGAAAAAACTATTATCCCACACATGCCTTGTTTTTACTTGGGAAGTGCACTCCATGCTTGCTTCTGCCTACATGACTGTCCCTTGCTGGAGTATACTGTTATGCAGCTCAGTTTCACCACCTTTTCCTGGTGGCTCTCACATGTGTAGAGACAGCCTTGTGCTCTCCAAAGCAGTTTGAATTCCAGCTCTGTCTTGCATTTGCTAGTCATGCTGTGGCAACTTATTTAACTTCTCTGTGCTTTGGTTTCCCATCTAAAAGTGGCGGACAGCAATAGTCTTGGTCTTGAGATAGGACCCTAGGGCATGGCAAAGCTGGCTGGGGAAGTAAACGTGACCAGTTATTACAACATCCCAGAACACACGCGTAGAACAGTTCCCAAAGCCCTGCACCCAGATTCTCATTAACTCGAGCAAGTTTGCAATAGGATGTCCTGGACTATCATCAGCCTGAGGCCTGGGATCCCCTAGCCACCTCTTAGGACTCATATGTAGAAGTCCTCACAGGTTTCCTGGAGATTTGGACAACATGTAAGAATGCAGACACCACAAGGAGCCCACTATCATGACTTTCCTCCCAGTAGTCTGTCCTGCTTTCTCCAGGGTGTTCTTTTATTGTTCTTTCTCCTTTTACTGGGCCCAAGCTTGCTCTGCAGAGCCAGCTTCTCCTTCACTCTTCACTTTTACTTTCTCAAATAAACTTGGCCACTGCTTTTTCCATATTTTATTCAATTCTTTGTTCAAGAGAAGAAGAATCTGGAAGCTAACTCCAGAGGAGAGGCGAGCAACCCAGAGCTTGGTAATGTTTAATTGGCGAGCCATTTTTAGAAGGAGCTACCCAATAACATTTTGGCATAGCCGGGAGATTCCACTAACAGTCTTGTAGGGTATAGGATTCAGTGGAGTGTTGGGTAGTGCCTAGGACACAGAAGGCACCTACCAAATGTGAATCATGACTAGCATTCTGCTCCATCATGTTCTCTTTCTTTTCTGAACTCCTTTGTCACCACAGAGTTTGGTAGTTAATTCTCCAGTTTTTATTAAACAGTAATTCTACTCAACTCACAGTTATGTCTCTAGTGGTCTTATCTATTTAGAAGACATGTGAGAACCAAGAGACATGCCAATGACAATACCTTCATCACCACCGCAACCCACACTAAGGCAACTGATCCCCAAATCAGTGTCACGGGGCCTCTGTAGTAAAAGCAGGTGTCCTTTGCTGGTAAAACCTTTCACACTCAGACTCATGGCCCATTGACTCTCAGTGTGTGCATAGTTATAACAAGCTATACTGCTTGCTTCCCCAGCCCACAGCACAAACAGAAGTAGTCCAAAATTCTCTGGCATAGGGGAAAACAGTTCTCCACAACTCAGTACTTCTTAGGAAGGAGAAGTTGAGCAGTCCTAATTTGAAAATCCAAAATATTAAATGCTCCATAATGTGAAAATTTCAAGTGCTGAAATGAAGCCACAAATCGGACATTCTACACCGTGAAACTTTGTTTCATGCATGAAATCATTAAAAATGTAAAGTGAACCTGAGGCTATGTTTATAAGGTATATATGCAACACAACTGAATTCATGTTTAGAAATTGTGTCCCATCCCCCCGATATATCATTATGCATGTGCAAATGTTCCAAAATGCCCCCCAATCTGAAATCTGAAACATTTCTGGCTCCAAATATTTCAGATAAGCGATATTCAACCTATATTGGTGAGTGCGGTGTGTGTGGTGAGTGTGGGGAATATTTCAAGGGGTGATCAATGAACCACAATGAAGGCTTAATTAGAAAACAATAATTACAGTAAAAGACACACTGCCATTAATCCCCCTCAAAATATTTCCTCTCCCTTCAAACACACTTATCCTATTGTTCTTGCCACTTTCTGAAGCAGGTCTGGATGTCCTCTTTCGTGAGTGTCTTTATGAGGTGTGATAAAAAATTTAGTGAATGGTGCTGCTATGCTATCCAGTAGAAAGGCCAGACTCATAAAAACATTACAGTGTGTCCTCCTGTATCTTATTTACCAGGTCTGGCACTGTTGAACTCTGGCTCTTCTCGAAATTCAAAATGACCATCAAAGGTAAACATTTGAATCAATTCAAGACTTTGAGGCAGCCATGACAGGGGAACAAAAGCCACCATGTCAGACAGCTCCACTCCTGAGTCCAGGGCTGTGTGAGATTTGCTTAAAAATCTGGCTTCCGAAACCATCTGGCCAGAGTTTATTTGGAGAATGGCCCCAAGATCCTATCAGATTGTTGATCACTGAGTACATATTTCATTAATTCAGACATTTTAAGGAGCTTTCTCAATAAAACACATTTCTTGCATATCCACAAGTCCAACTTGACAAAAGAACCCTGATTTAATCCAGCTGAATCTGAAAGTCCTCTCCCTTTGGGCCTGTTTATGATACTTTAAATTCTTATCATCCCAAGGGAAAGTCTCTTGGCACATGCTCTGATGAGGAAGAGGTGAGGCAGGTCATTGTGGTGCTCCAGCTTTTCAATCAGTCTTTTCTACCCAATATACATGCATATACACACCTATGTACAAATATGTAAATGTGGGGGGGGCTCACTGTCTACCTCTAGAATGCCTCCATGGAGTACATGCTGGGAGTGTCAAGTAAGGATGGATGTTCTTGGCCCTTCCTGTGCATTCATTCCCTGTCTTACATTTTACCGGCTGCTTTTTAGACTTCACTCTGAATAGCCTTCATCCTCAGCAGAGAGAACACAGCAGACGTCTGCAGACTCCCTCTGAGGCCTGTCCTGGAAACAAGGACACCTGCCAGGAAGCAGAAACAGGCCAGACAGGTGGCACCGCCAAACACCCTGCTGAAAAGTCTTGCAAATACAGAAAAGAGTGTTGGCCTGGAAGCCACAGGCTGGCTCAGAGTTGGGAAATGCCCAGGCATCTCTCTACATTCCTGAGCTCCGGCATCTCCTTCAGTGAGACTGAAGAGGACATCATATTCAGGCCAAGAATGGCCACAGTCCATTCTGATTCCCTTCCTTCTCCTAGAAATAGGTCCAGGAGAGGGCCATCCCTCCTGGGACATCTGGGCTGGCCTTTCTGCAGTGTCCAGTCCACGCTCACCTACTTGGAATGGAGTTTGAGTGGACATCAAGGGCAGCTCTGGAAGGGAAGAGTCACAAATGGCGTTTTTACTGAGGCTGGCTGTGCACGTGGTTGTGGTAGCAGAGTAGGATAAAGGTTTGTCTCAGCCTTTTTAACTCTGGTTCAATTGTATGCTACAGGGCCAGGGTCAGCCCTGGCCTGGGGAGCTTTCTCGCCTCTCAGTAGGACATCTTGCAGTACTCATAGCTGTGTAATTGAAGAGGACCCTGAAAGGTGGACTCTGGGACAATGGCTTTGATTCCCAGAGTGTTGGACCAGTTTGGCCAGGAGCTCTCTTGGAGGCACTACCACTGTTGGGAGGGGAGAAAGAACCTAGATTCAGTCCTAGATTCAGCTGGAGTCTTGCCTCCAGCTCTGGGAAGAGGAAGCAACGAGGAACAGGGCCTTGAGGAACAGCAGGCAGAAATGAGAAAGCTGCAGTTTCCTCTCTGCACCTCAGTTGCCCAGCAGCATGTGGCCACGCCCCATCAGAAGGCCACTTTTCTCCAGGCGCCAGTCCTGCCGCGCCCCAGGTAGCAGACAGCAACAGTGAATGCTAGGCTGCTTCCTTCAGGATTGGGAGTCCTTTCAGAGGCGGGGTATGGTGTGGTGGTCATTAGCTCCCTTCAGAGCTGTTGAAAACTAGGCCATCTCCCCTCAAGAATGCCCATGTGTACACTTCATGTTTTGTACCCTCCCAGGGAACTAACCCTCCGTACTGTCCCATCATGATGCTTCACCAAAATGTGTGTTCTTTGATCAACCAGCATTTGGATCCCTTGGGAATGTCATGAGAACTCAGACGTGGGCCGCACCATATCAGAATCTTGGAATCTGCCCTGAGATATCGACTCTTCATGCGGGAAAATCCCCTAGAGCAGGGTCCTCATAAAAGCACCCTGGCTGATTCTGCTGGAATTGGAGAGGGTAAGGAACAGGCTGGCTGCTCTCCCCAGGTTGTGTTGGGAAGGGCCAGGAGTTTTGTGGTCTTGTCCCAGCACTTCTGAGAGCCAGGTAGATGAAGAAGTCTTTAGTCCTTGGGCTCCTCTTTGCTTCAGTGGGAGTAGAGGGACCTGGTGGCTGAGGTTTATTTCATTTTGGCTTTTGTTGGCATTGCAGGAAAGCTTTCTGAGCAAATCAGGGGGAAGATCTTTGGGCTTCAGAGCCCTGTGTTTATCCACAGTGTTGGTTGCCAGGTGGTTTTACCTTCATAGTTTTTGTTTCCTTTACTGAGGTAGCTTGGTTTCTCACTGATGAAGGTTTAAGAAATACACATATGTATATTTATTTCCTTTCCACATGGTATATATTTTTTCATTACAAAAGCAACATGTGCTCATGATAAAAAGAAAATACAAATTCAAACATTACAGAAATGCTTCTCCCACTGGACCAACCCTGATGATGCTTCTCAGAATAATTTTTATTGACAATTGAGTGTGGATTATTCTTAACTTTAAAAAAACAAAAGATGAAAAGATATAGCAGAGAGGCAGCTGAATAACACTTGATGGAGTGTTTAGGAAGAGGGAAATGTACCAAACTGAAACCTTACAACTTCCCCAGGAGGTAGGTAGCTCACTCTTAACTAGCACTGGGGAGATTTTATATGCATACCTACACAAACCCCCAAAATTTATTTTTACAAAAATAGGTCAATATTACACCTACTATATTGCAGTTTGCTTCTTTCGTTTTTAAATCATTTTTAATATATTATGCACATTACCCATAACCATATATGCCAAACTTTTAAACATCTGCCCTGTTAAATTCTATGAAATAATAATTAATCCCCAAATGACTTTTTCATTACCGCAAACAATGCTAAGGTGTAGCAGTAAACATTTTTGATTTTACAGATATCATTGTATATTTATACATTTTTCTAGAAGCAGAAGATAGTAGGTCAAACATAGCATGTAAATGAGAAAACTTTATCCTTCCTGGACAACAGAAGATGAAACGTGTTTGAACATCTCTTGTGAGTGCTAAAGAGCTTTTCTAATCTAAATTCAAATACAAGTTGAAGGTTGGGACATTTGCTTTCCAGAGCTGGTTTTAGATTCTTGGCTCTGCTACTAAACAGCTATGAAACTTGGAGCCACGAAGAGGGTACATCATTCACCATTCTAGGCCTTGATTTCTTCCATATGAAATAACAACCAAGCAAGACATATTTTCCAAGGCCCCTTTTGCTCTATTTTCCCCAGTTGGATTAGCGCTTTAGTGCTCTGTCTTTGGTTTCCTATTTATTAAAAAGCATTTGGTCCTTGTGGCCTTCCAGGAGCAATTTATTCATGCATCAATAAATTAAGAATATTCAAACTTAGAACTGAGAAGTAGTTCTCATTATTAGTGAAGCAAGGAAATCAACCTTGGATCTGAAACCTACAACTGCTTCAACTTCTAAAATAGCTACTGGGTCTTTAAGAAAAGAGATGTATTGAATCCAAGAAGCCATGCTGACCTTGCATTCTAGATTCTGGAGGGTGAATACTCCCAGGAGGTGTTTGGGCCAGCCCAGAGGGCCTCTCATCTCTCTGGGGAATCTTGCCTTCCTGCAATAAGTGTTTCCAACTGTTTCTCAACAAAGAAGTGATTATGTGGACCATGACCTCACAGAATACACAGTGTGTATTAATTAGATGAAGGACTTGCCCAATCTATCTCTGTGCTGTTTGAGACAAAGTCTCAGATAATCAGGCCTTCCATCTTCACTGTGGTCCCTAGCTATTGTACCACCTGACCTTCTTAGCATCTTTGATGCCATGGCTAGAGAGGGGATAGTTAGCCCCATTGTTAAGATGCAGATACAGTGATTCAGAGAGGCATGTGAGCTCTTCTTCTGTCACAGGCTGTGAGTAGCAGAGCCCAGGGTGCACCGAGGCTCCACCCCCTGTTGCAGTGGGTCCACAGCAGGCTTCTGTCCGCCTCCCTGCTGCGGGCCCTTCTTCATTGCTGCACTCCTCTTTAGTGTCCTCTCTGGTTCAGACTTGTCCTGTTGACCAGGTGCAGCCCCTTGGTTTTTTAAGGAGCATGTACAGGGTATAACATGGAATTTCTCTGAATTTTGAATGCGGCCTATGGTGAGTTTTATTTCCTAAACACAAGAAAAAAGAAAACGAAATGAGTGAAGATTATTTTTAAGATTCTTGGTTCTCAATCTGTCCACCTTCATAGCACTGAATTTGATTTTAAAGAAAATCCTGAAATGAGCTACAGTAGGCCAGAGGAAACTAGAAATGGCTCAATGACTTGTATATTCGGTAGAATTTTTTTTTTTTTGGTACTGGGGATCAAACTTGGCACCTTGTGCTTGTGAGGCAGGCAGCGGAACCACTGAGCTAAATCCCCAGCCCTGATGGATTTTTATTTCCTGGCATCCACTCAATAACCTGATCCTTTAGGGTAAATCACAGAGGGGATCAGTGGTACCAAGAGGGGACCAGTAGCACCAAGAATTTAAAAGGTCTCTTGAGACCAGTGAATCAAAACAAAGCCATCAAAAAGGGAAAGAAACTGGGAAGAAATCAAGGTTCAGTGAGTTTCTCCCCAAAATCTAGTGTATCCTCCCACTCCTCCCTGCTACACACGCTGCCTACCCTGCCTTTAAAAAAAAAATCTTACATTCTCCCCCCCGTTGTCCTTATCCAATCCCTACCCCAACTGCCCATCTCTCCGAACTGTAACCTAACAGGAAGAAAAGTAGACCTGATTGGTTCATGTGCTTTAAAACATTAAAGGCTATTGTTCTTTCTCCTTTGGGGCCACATCTCCTTTTTTCAACAATCTTTTTTCCTTTCAGGGACCAGGTATTTGGATTTAAAAAGAAGATATTCATTTTTACATGAAAGAAAAAAGTCAGGAATGGAGGGAAAGAAGGAGAATCTTCTCATCTCCCAGATAATAATGTTGGTGGATACCTTATAATTCTCAATAGCATCCAGGAGCTGTTATCAAACAGAAGGAGGAAGACAGAATGGGCACAAGAGAAATTCTGGTGTCCTCTGCCTGTACAAATGACTGTCCGGTATAAAAAGGCAAAGATGACGAAGTGCAGGCAGTGATACTGGGTAGAATTATGGCATCTGCCCCGAGTCCAAAACTCTTTTCTTGGTCTTTTAACCAGTGCCTGGATCTTTGGGTCAGAATATTGTTTGGTTACTTCCCAAAGGGTAGTAACCCTCTTGACCACTGGGCTCCTGTTGTGGTTTGGATCTGGAAGATCCCTCAAGACTCTCTTGCACTTAGAGGTGGAGAGTAGATGGATCATGGAGCACTGCATTCATTAATGGATTCAATCCACTGGTGAGTTCAATGACCGAGTGTGGTGTTAGGAGGTAAGGTCAGTTGAAAGAGGCAGGGCACTGGGGTCGTGACCTCGTAGGCTCTTTCCTTCATTCTTTGCTTCTTGATATGAGCAGCTTCATTTCTGTTATGCCCATCTGCCATGCTGTTTCTGCTTTGGTGCCAGCTGACCATAGACTGAAAACATGAGCCAAAATAAACCTCTCCTCTTTTAAGTTGTGAGTGTTAGGTATTATGTCCAGTGATGAGGAAAGTGCTTAAGACAGATTCTGGTACCAGAAGTGGCATCATTGCTGTGGCTACCTGACTGTGTGGCTTAAAAATCTTTGGCCTGGTTCATGGGAGAAGTTTGGAAAAGTTTGAAAAAGCAGACTAGAGAAGCCCCTAGAATGCTGTACATATGGTACTTAGTCATACATTCTCAGAGCCAGAAGAAAAATTATCTGGTATTTTTTCCAGAAATTTCAAGTCAAGGAAAGGTGGTTGTGAGGAAAACTAACAGGACAATGTGGTAGACTTACCTGGCTTATAAAAGAGAAACAATAAATGTGGACTTTTTCTTGAAACCTCAGCATACTGTCTCATTACCCTTCTCCCACTCAACCCACAGGTCCAATCAGTACAGTTTGAAAACTGACCCTCTCACTATAGAAGAAACTCAAGCCCAGAGAGGAATATGACTTTTTCAAGGTCATGGGGCTAGTTAGAAATAAAAGTTGGCCAGAAAGGAATGAGTTATATGAAGAATGTATTAATAGACAAGATCATTTAAAAGTAAGCTAGCCCAGGGAAGAAGATAGAAAAAGAATTAAGATGTGTTGTGTACATGTATTAACTCCCCATGATGAATGTAATCATTATGTACTCCATATATTTATTTATAAAAATAAAAATTTAAAAAGTAGGCCCATCCTGTGAAAATATACTTAGGAGCATACTCACATGTTATGTTTAATTCTTATAATAAGCCCATGAGGAACATAAGATAATGTTGATTTCTGAGATGAAGAAACTAAGGCTTAAAAAGGTAGGCCTGTCCAACATTTCATGGCCAACTGAAGGAGAAGTAAAAATAACTGTGACTAGATTGTCCTCCTTATGTGCGAGTCACTCTTGTAAGCACATTAGAACATATTATTTACTTCTCCAGCAACTGGCACTATTAGTATCCCTAATCTTACAGAATTCGAGGAGACAGACAAAACCTAGTTAAAGACATTGTTGTTACAATCCATGAGCCAGGCTGATTCCACACAAGTTCTTTTGCCACAGTGAGCTTGCTCCTGAGGTCCTGAACCCAATATCCTTGTCTCCAGACCAGTGCTCTTGCCAAATATTACTGTATATGAAAGGGAAGAATTTCATTTGTATTCTGAGCACTTTTCAAAAGACTCACTCTAAAACTCTGATCTTGTGTCTGCTGGGTCTAAAGGTTTGCCCTGGCCAGGGCTGGTCAGTGAGACTCACCTCCTTCTGTATAGACCGGGTGAGAAACAGGGACACCTCTTCCAGGTTCTGGGGCTTCATGCCATTCACAGCCAAGACATGATCTCCATGGCAAAATAAGCATCCCAGGGGTGAGGGGCCTTCCCATTGAGCCACACTGCAGTAGAAACACAACAGTTGATACGTGGGTGAGAGAGAGTGCATAGGGAGAACAGGACAAGAGTGGGCCTGCAGGGACTCTATCCTCGGAATTGGGTTGCACCACACCTCAAGTAGATGCTCTTTTCTTTTCCACTTGGAGTAACTTTTCCTCTGTCACTACTGTTAGAGCCAAACCTTTCCTCCAGAACCCTGCTCCCTGAAAAACCCTACTTTCTACTTCCTTTGCTGTAATAAATCTCTCCTGCCTGTAGACTTCTACTGCATGTCTATCTATAAGTAATTTACTCATCATATTTTTAAATAAAATGCCTTTTGTGTTTACTTGTTTATGAGGGTATCTTTTCACCTGACTCTGTTTACTGGGAGGTGTGGTGCCACCTCTTCGTTTTGTTTTAAAGTTTTGTAACTCCATAACTACAAGTAAATAGAGGATGCTCCATATATGTTAACTGGAAGTAAGCTCATAAAATTACACAATATCTAATGAATGAATGAGCAAACGTAGTCACAGAGAAGTCCACAATCTGATCAAGTATTTATTGAGGTTTGGTTGTGGAAAATTTAGTAAAATGCAAGGTTATGATTCCTGCCCACTTAGAAGACATCGAATGTGTAGCATTTGTTTCATGTTAAAAGATATTCTTCTCTTCTAAACATGCAATCTTCCATCAAAATAAATTACAGTGTTTGAAAGAAAGTAGAGGGAAGCCAGGCATGACACCGTGGCAGGAAGATTGCAAGTTCAAAGCTGGCCTGCGTAACTTAGCAAGGTTTTGTCTCAAAATAATAAATAGAAAGGGCTGGGGATGAAGCTCCATGGTGGAGCACCCCTGGGTTCAATTCCTAATGCTGGATAAAAAAGAAAAAGAAAAGAATTTAGAATCAAACAGTGATTATGTTAAGAAAATTCCCTGGTACACAGTCTTACGTCTGAGTCCTTGACCGGAGGTTCTTTTAGCTGGTGTCTGGAAGCCTTATGTCCTGATCTGCCTTTTTCTATTAGACCATCGGCTCTTGTTAACCTCACTCACTTCTTTCATTCATGAAATAGTCACTGGGCAGTGCATGATGTCCTTGGCCATATGTGTTCTCATCCACTCTCCCTCACCTTTGAGAAGTCGGAAATGTGCCACTGCCTTGACTTTTGGGTCCTCTTACACCCACCTCCTGGCTCACTCTCCACACATCACTACTGTTGTTTGGCCTCAAAGACAACAATCCAAGCCCCCTGTCAGTTTTGTCAAATACTGCTTCAAATTAGAATTATCTTATCTTTTAATCTCGTTTATGGTCACTAACAGTTGAATTTCCCACCTACCATATCCGTCCTGCAGCTTCTATGAGAGCAAGATGGTTTATGATATCAGGAGCAGAAAGGCACACATTTAAGGTCTCCACGTGGCTTTCATCAGAGATGTTACCGAGAGAGAAAACATTTGTCAAAGTCACAGCATGCAACTGTCCCTGGCTCTGAGCTGTCCTTTCGGTGTAGATTTGGGCCTCCTATTTCCTTTTTCTTTTTGGTACTGGGGGTTGAACTCGGGACCTTGCACTTGCGAGGCAGGCGGCAGAACCACTGAGCTAAATCCCTGGCCCATTGACCTCCTATTTCTGAGATGATATTTTTCCAGTTAAAGATTGTTTAAAACATTTGAAGAGACATATGAATTTAAGTTCCTGAAAATTAGTCATTAATGTCCTTCCCCATCCCTCTTGGCCTGTGGAAGTGGGTGGTAGGCAATGAATGGAGGCACAAGTGGACTGCTTTGTTACATAACCATCCACATCAGATCAGTTTGTGTATTTCTCTCCTAGATATGATTCCACAGAAGAGGACAAGGGGACGAGTTAAAATGACAACAATCTTATCAAATGTTCTTAGCATCACATAAAACCTAAATGTTCCTGTAACCAAGCATCACGAGACTTGCATGCCCATAATTATGTTCATGGTAAAACTCAGGTGATGTATTACTCAGATCAGTATGGATTCTAAACTTCAGGACCTGAAAGACTAGCCAAGGGAGAATTTATAAAAATAGTAAAAACTACCACCTTCAGCCCAAGGGACACCCCAGGGGACCAAGCTTTGCTCCAGCCCGGTTATTCACTGTCTTTGGCCACAACATCAATTACAGGGAGAAACTGGTCAGATTCTCAGCTGACTTGGAGAGTTTTAGGAACTGCTTCAATATTTGAATTCTAAGTAAAAATAGGAAGCCTGCTTTGCTCTTAGGGCCCATAAAGTTGAAGTTAGAGCTTTACTTGAGTAGAACAGACAATTTCACAACAGTTAGTGGGGCTGACCCCAGTTTATCATTTGCAGTTTGTGCTTCTGTGTTGGCAGGTGAAAGGCATGAATCACTTCCTGAGTCTTGATCTTGCCGGTGAGGCCCCCCATCCTGGCTCTCTGGAAAGGTCTGACAATCAGCAGATGCATCAGTTGTCTCTTTGAAAAATCTGGAGTATAAGAAGTTAAAGCAAACCCTTTTTTTAGCATGTCTATTTTCAACTTTCCACAGTGCGTGTCAGATTTAAGCAGCTAACAGCCATGTGAAAAGTAACAAGGTCTTGGAGTATGTCCAAACATCAGGGTCAGAGTCGTAATGAGAATCAAATCCAACAAGCTTTCCTTCTAAAAATGGATATAAAATCAAAATAATCCCTTACAGGATTTGGAGGACAGAGTGAGAATGTGAGAGACGTAAATGCAAAATAGGAAACAACTTCCCCAGACAGAAAATGTTCTGAGGATGTCACAAACGGTTTTCTGTGGATGGAGAAACCATTGCTACTTTTTCTTATTTTGAGGTCACAAAATAAACTCAACATGCCTTACCCAAGAATCTGAAAGCTGAAATGATCCAAAATACGAAATATGTTCCAATATGATGCTACACATGGAAAATTCTACACCATGAATCTTTGTTTCATGCACAAAATTATTAAAATAATATAAAATAATTTTCAGGCTATGTGTATAAGGTGTATATGAAACAGAATGAATTTAATGTTCATTGACTTAAGTTCCATCTCTAAGATACCTCATTATGTATATACAAAGACTCCAAAATCTGAAACACTTCTGGTCTTAAGCTTTTGGATAAGCGATATTCAAACTGTGCTGAATAATGTGTTTAAATGGAGTCTGTGGTATTATTGTATTATTTCTCAACTATTAAAAATGAATTGGTAGTAATTGTAAAAGTACATAAGTTAAAATCAAATTTTAAAATGGCAGTTTTACTTACAAGGATTTCATTGACATATAATGGTGCTCACTTTCCTTGGAGACCCCATTTGGACAACCAGGTTCAACGCATTCACCAAAATCATTGGAATCAATAATATTATCCACCTAAAGACAAGAGGAAGAGTCAGAAGGATGCAAGTCTATCAATCAGCCAGACACCTTCTTACATTACTGCTCTGGGCCCTGAAATAGTAAGTACATCTACTGTTGGATGAACAGTGGTTCTCATTCAGGGCATATCAACCATCCTTACCTACATGAGACTGAACCAGCAAAGTTTCTGGTAGACTCAAAGCCTATTTTCTTGGGGGCCCCATCCTCTTGACACAAGTATCCTACTGGACTAAATTGCTATTGATCTTTTTGTTTCATCACTAGGCACTTAATGACACAACCCCTTTCCCCTGGTCAGTTCTAGTACAGAATCATGGAAGCTATGAGGTCAAAGACCAGACTCACTGTGGAGCTGGTCTTAGGCTCCTATGCTAACAGGTAGCCCAAGTTACTTCTGAGAATTGTGAGGATCCTAGAAAATGCTGCCCTTGGGAGGTGCTCAACGAGCCTTTTAGAACTAAGAGTCATTGGCTGTCATGGTTGTTCCAAACTCCCAAGACATCCCTATCTAGTTCATTACTAAACCATAACTCTAACACTGCTTTCCAGTCAAGCCAGTCTTCCCACTGCCGCCCCTCACTAATGGTGCTTTTGTAGTCCCCATGTTCGTGCGGTTTCCTTCATCTGGGACACCCCCTTTCTCCTCTGCCCTTTGAAATCATAGTCAGGCCTGGTCGAAGTCCCATACCTACGTCCATCACCTCAGCCACTACTGATGACTCTCTGAATTCCTACTGCATAGTTTTATCTGCCTTCCTAGACTCTGCATCCCACAGAGTGTCTACCAAATGCTGGCTTATAACTGATACTTGATAACACCGTGGACTATCATAAAAGACTCTGTCCCCAGGGAACACTAGTACGAAAACATTTTGGGGGAAAGAAGGTTCTGTAGTCAAGTGAGCTTAGGAAACACTGGGTGTTGTATACCACTTGGCTCTTACTGATGCACCACTGCACACCAAAGGCTCTGAGAATTCTGGTGATATGAAGCTTATTTAACTTTAAACTGGCATTTCCATAACACACCTGATCCTAGAATGCTTCTTTAAATGAGCAAGTCATCATCTAGTAGAAAACCCCCAGTTTAGGAAATGATGCACCTCCCCACCCATTTTGTCTTTCTACCTCTACTTCCATTTTCTTAATGCACTATAGATATATCTGCTGGGTTGATATGATTGAAAGACAATTCAGGTTTTACCACTTCCCAACTTGGAAGCCATCTCTGCCCCTGTGCAGAAATCAAGACCAATCACAGTCAGGCTCTTTGTTGTTGTTGCTATGCCACTCATGTACTCTGAATTTCAGCCTAACTGAGCTATTCACCAAATTCCATTTAATCTCTGAAGGCTCCCCTGACTCCAGTGGAGAGAGAAATGCTGTCCTATTTCTAAATGCTTCCAGAGCATTTTGTGCCTCTTTGTGCAGCATTATCATGTGGCAGCTGGTAATACTGTGAGCTCTTAGGACATGCGAAATGTCAGGTTCATTGCTGTAGCCACCATGCTTAGGGCAGTAGTGTCTCGCACTCAGAAGGGCTTCCAACTGATCAATAAACAGATTAATACACACCATACAATTTATCACCAAAGGACATTTGCTCTTATCTTTCTTTCAATCCAGAATGCAAAAAGACTCCCCAAGGCAATTATTGTTCTGAGGAATAGTGCATGGCACAGACTCAGTGAACATTTGTTGAAGGAATGAATGACTAATGAATAGGAGGGGTTACCTCTAAAAGAACACTGCGAGGAGTAAGATAATTGCTCTCTTCTTCTGTATCTTCAGTGGTCTCTGGCAAGAAAACATGTGGAAGATGAGCTTCCCCGTATCCTGGAGGGCTTTTTTCCATTAAGTGCTGAATAAAAGAAATGCAGAAGGAATTAATGGTTTTCTTTCTCTTTTCCCAAAATGAAATTCCCCTAATGAGACAGAATTAAACCACATGCTTTCTGGAAAAGCTCTCATAGATGGGTTGACAAGATCAGAGGATCTGCCAAGGTCGTATACAGAAGCCGTATACCTTGAATTTGCTTCTTGAATTTGTTCACCTCTGATGATGTAAGCACATCACTTAATTTTGTTTCTCAACTACGTGGCGCTGTGGCTCAGAGAGAGTGATTTTGTCCTGTGGGTGGCGCTGTAAGTTACTAAGCTCTGCCACGGCATCCCCACTCCCATCTTTTCCCGTTTGTCAGCTCCTGGCATCTGAGAAAGTAATTAGCCCACAGTCAAGCCCTGTACTTTTCCTTTGCCTGCTCAGTATTCCTCTTTTGTGCTCTTCTCACATACATCTACTGTTTCCGTAGCGGTGCAATTAGATAATGTTGAACACGCGACACTACGAATTATAGGCTTCAAGGTGATGCGGGTTCAACCAGTTAATTACTGCCTTCCCTCCCCAACGAGATACGGGATACTCTAGCAAAGCAGCTCTTTTGTGTGACAAGGGAGCTATTACAAGGATAATTTAATTCCTCCAAGAACAATGCCTGATGGCAGGACGTTTTCAAAACACTCTCAATGTTCTCTGAGAAGTCTTTGAAAGGTGATTTTTAAAAGGTAGGTATAGATGATCCTTGATTTATGGTGGTTCAACTTAATTTTTTTTTTTTTTTACTCCACAATGGTGCAAAAGCAGTGCACACTTAGCAAAAATCACACTTCAAAGTTTGAATTTTGATCTTTTCCTGGGCCAGTGATAGGCAGTGTGATAGTCTCTCCTGATGTTGAGCTTCCTAGCAGCCCTGCAGCTCCGGGGCGGGGCGGGGGGGGGGGCAACCAACATTGTGCTGTCCTCTAAGCTGTGTATTGTGCTGCTAAGCTGTGGTGTCCCATAGGTTAGGTGTATTAAATGCATTTTCAACTTAGGATATTTTCAATCAATGATGGGTTTTTTCAGCTTGCTACTCCACTGTCAGTCCAGGACATCTGTATTTAGGTTGTGTCCATTTTTCTAGCTCCAAGCTCATTGTTATGGTTTGAGTGTCCACTCCAAAATTCAGGTTGAAATTTAATTACCACTGTAACAGTATCAGCAGGTGGAGACTTTAAGAGATGATTAGGACATGAGAACTCTGCTCTCCTGGATGTACTAACACTGTCATTAAATGAGTGGTTTCCTGATAAAAAGATTGAATTTAGCCTGACTTTCTTTTCTGTCTTGCGCCAGCCTGTTTGGTCTTCTGCAATGTTATATGCAACAAGAAGATCCTCACCAGGTGTGACTCCCTCAATTTTCGACTTAGCCTCCAGAAATGTGACAATGTTTTTGCTTTTGAAACCACCTAGTCTGTGGTATTCCCTTACAGTAGCTAAAAATGGACTAAGACACTCATGGAACTAGATTGTGCTAAGTTAGGGTGAAGAAAGCCTCCCACTTAAACAGCCACAGTACAAGATCCAACAAGACCAATGGTACCCTCGACTCTGGTTGAAAAATCACCGAATCTGAATATGTAGTGTGAAAAGGCAAAAACTCCAGCAATATTATCTCTGGGGGGATAAAGGACCTCATGAATGAAATGCGAGAGACATTTGCTGTAAAGTGTTCAGCTTCCCAACCCCCTTTCCTACCATCATTTCTATCATATCACTAAATGGGTAACTGAAATGAGGTGTCTGGCCTGTGAATTTTATATGTTACAAAGAGCTTTTAAAATAGTTGGAGAGCTGCCAACTAGATAAAATAGGAGGCCATGCCTCATTAGGTACCCACAGAGAGGGGACATCAATGGCATTGTCTCTAAGTGATGAAATAGGATTTATGCTGGAAAATAAAACCACTTAGTCTGTTTATGACTAATATCCCAAACTGGAAACACCACAAGTCCAAGAAAGCCGAGGATTCAATTACAAGTTGCCTTTAAGAGGTGGGTGTATTGTATTTTACTTTCTCCAATGGATTTTGTTAGAAACAAAGATGAAATGCCATTCAGCTTTAATGAGAAGACTAATCAGGATGAGTGAAGAAAATCACCAAATTCTTCCAATGCCTAAGAAGTACAGACAGTACAGCAGGAAACGAAGAGAAATCTTTTTTTACAGAGGGATTTGTCACCGATATGTGAAAGGAAGGACAGGGACCTCAGCCTAGCATACCGGACAAGTGTCAAGAACATCTAAATGGAATACGGATATTGAGAAGTAGCAGGGCAAGTGGTAAAGTCTATCTGTGGTGTGGAAAACTAAACAGATCATAAATACTAGGGCTAGGATTCATTCTAAGTGTGTGTTAAGCTTTTAGGACGATCAAATTCAACTGCTAACCCGTAAGATTTTCAAAGCGCTGGCCAACTCCCACATGTAGTGTTCAGAGAGAGAAGGAGGTGTCTGATTACCATGTCGGGAAGACTGGTCCTTGGGGAGGTGGAGGCAACAATGTCCAAGGCGCTTGAAGGAGCAGGGAAAAAGCTGGGGTGAGAAATGGGCCTTTTATCAGCCAAAGAGCATCTCTCCTGCGGGGAAAAAGCAATTGCATGGTCAGGGCACAGCTGCTCTTCAGTCTGGAATGAAGTGACAGCCTCTTCACTGGGCACCCTGCCTCCAGTGTCTCTCCACAGCCATAAACTATCTAGAGTACCCATCGGCCAGTGTTATCTCACTAAGATTAGGACCACTCTTGTCAGCTTGTCCCTTCCCTGCTTCCAACCCCTGGGGATGCTCAGCCTGGCCTTGAGGGCCACCCTGATTTCCTTCAATCAGCCTCCCTTCTCAGCTGTGTCTCTGCCTATACCCCATCTCCTCTGCTCTTATTATTGAGTCTGCACATAGAAATGCTTTCCTTTCTCCTCCTCCTTGGCTTTGCTTTTGCTGTGAGCATGGAACATCCTAGAAAATACATGAATAAGACACCTAGAGATCAAAGGTCCTTTTGCAAAGGTCTGCTCTAAGAAAGAACTTTTATAAATTAACAAAGGCCCCTTAAAAACCTAAAATTACTAGCTTTTACCCAAAAGAGGCATATTAAAGTGCATAATAAATGAAAAACATTTTTATAGATATCAGCCTAGACTTAGTCAGTTGAAAGAAAACTCATTATGTACCTTGAATAATAATGGTGGAAAATACTGTAGTTCTAGATTACTGCTAACTTTCACTCCCCCCTACCACAATAATCAAAGTGTCTGTATTTTTAGCTCTCTTGAAAAACACAAAAGTTTTTCTCCCTTTTGTTAATCATAAAAAAATAACAAGGACACACACTTATTTATCCTTTGTGTTCATGCCAGTTGCTATGGAAAAAGAAAAAGCTGCCACTGTTTCTGTTGAAAGAGGGTTGTGCTCAGGTGCCCTGTTATTTATTAGTGATATACAGTCACCTCGGTATTCTGATGAGCTGCTATTATACTCCGCCGAAACGATGACAAGAAGGAGACCCAATCTTTAATCTTCTTCCTGTTGATAGGAATAAACTTTGAGCTAGCATGTGGCAACAATGGCACCTGCATCATTGTGAATCCTGGAAACGGATTCTTTTATTACTGCTAGAATAGGCCATGGGAGCAGCTACCAGGGAAATGAGGATTTTTCCCAAGTAGCTTATATGGCCCTCTGGTTCCTCACCACCTCCACATTTGCACACTAGAATTAACTCTCATGCCACCTCCATGAGGAAAACTCAGAGAAATGGAAAGAGCGGTAGAAAACAATAATAGTAATCACAGGGTTTGGGAGTTTGGGCTTTAACACTGATTTCTATTGCAGTCTTAAGCAAACCCCTAACCTGTCGGCACCGTTTTTATGTAATTATGCCAACCTACAGAGAATGCATGTTCTTATTAAGACTGTATTTGAATGAATTTACATAAATTCCATCTTATTTCCCACTGACTCACATTGGGGCTTTGGGTGAGTCTGAAACAGATCAAAGTCCTTCATGCTTGGCTTCAGCAGTCGCTGCCCCTTTCCCCACCACAGCCTCTCCCAAGCAGATAACAGGTGTGAAGAATCCACAGAGCACTTTTGCTAGCACCGGGAAACCCTCTTCAAATCCAAAGACTCCTTCAGCAGAGGGCAGTGTGCCTCCCTGATACAAGCCTCTTGTACAAATGCTTGTGTATTGCGTTCTTTTATGTGGAGTACATCTGGGTGACAGTGACTATTATAAATTAATTTGTGCTGCCCTGGAATATGTTCCAATCCCAATCCCAGTCATCAGAATGTGACCTTATTTGGAAATAGGGTCATTGCAGATATAATTAGTTAAGATGAGATCACATTGCCGTAGAGTTGGCTCCTAATCCAGTATGACTGGTGTCATTTGGACACAAAGATATGCACACAGGGAGAACACCACAAGCCATGGGACTACCAGAAGTTAGAGGAGAGGCTTGGTGCAGGCTCAGAGAGCATGGCTCTGCTAACATTTTGATTTTGAGACTTAGCCTAGTAAGATAATACATTTCTGTTGTTCTAAGCCACCCAGTTTGTGGTATTTTGTTACAGCAGCCCTAGGAATTACTACACTGAGTTTTAAAAGGCATTTTAACAAATAATAAAGTCTGCCAAAATGGCATCTGAGTACATGGCTATAGGTTTCGACTCAGAGTATTTTTATTGTTTATCAGTTTACAATGCTTTTTTTTTTTTAGCGGATTTGTTTCACACACAGGAGACATACCTTATTACTCACCTGTCTTCAGCAATGAGGAAATAATCCCTGTTAGTGGTACTGATAGACATCACCTGATCAGGTTGGCATTTAAACATCTTCTGCACAGATTGCATCTTTTCTGGGCTCTTTATACCAACTTCTACACTGGAATTTCTGTTAGAAGTAGACACATAGTACTAAACCCAAAGTACATACAAAATTAGGAAGAAAACTCACTGTTTTATATTAGGATTCAAAGTGGATAAAACTTAAGATCTGCTTGCTCTGTTTTTTAAGATTATCCAATAATTTTAATTATTGCTATTATTTGAATTATTTTATTATAGAAAATAAATTTGGATTTTGGATCTAGTTTATCACTAACTGAAAACACTTTCCTCAGCCTGAAATTTAATTCAAAAGTTCTTATTTTGGTTGGATTCTTGATTCCATAAATCATAAATCATCATCTTTTCCAGTTTTTTACATTATTTCTTAAAAAGAAGACAAAAAGAGCTGTTCTAAATATTTTTAAAAATCCATCTTGGCTTAACAAAATAGCAATTTCATCTGCTCCCCCCCATCTACAAATTAAATGAACTAAAGTTCTTTTTAACTGAATATTTACTAATTAAAGATGTATCAACTATAACATACAATATGAACTAAATACTTAGCTTCTTTTACCCAAAATGTTCATTATTTTAGTTCCTTTTCAGCTAAATATTATAATAGGTGTGAAATTTCTTGGTTCCTTCTGTCCACTATTTAAGTTCAAATTTGCATGCAGCTTGTTAGTATTTGACTTGATAGTATTTGTTGTTGTAAAAGTTTTTTTGCTTGAATACACACCGATCAATTTCAATGGAACCTCGGTGATGATGGTCTTTGTAATAGGAAAGACTAAGTCTCTTTTCCCCACTCTTTGACAGGATAAAAAACCGCCTTTTCCAAGAGGCCTAAAAAAATGAAAAAGTTTTGCAACTCAGTTAAATCTCAGAAGAAGAGAAAAACATTAAAAAATGCTCATGAAGCTGGTGGGAGGCTTGTTAAACTGTAGTGAATACTTACTGTGGAGAAGAAAAGCTGAGGAGGTGGTGACTTAATAAAGTAATCTTGTTTATAGACTTCATTTTCATAATAAGATGTAAATTGTTTGCCTAATAAAAGAAAGTGAACAGGACTCAGTTTGTTCTGTCATAAACATCATAAAAGAACAGTTGGAAAACACTGTTTGTCTTTGGAAAGGTTTTCTAATTATTCAGTTATTCAAAAGAACATCTACAATAGCCCAAGAAAACAAAGTACTAAGTATGTGCTTCTTATTCACCTATAGTTGTGGCCTTCATTCAGATGATGTATAGAAGCACCATAATTCAGCTCATTCCTGTCTGGCTCTCCATTTATGGAGTATGTTATAAACTGTCTAGATGTGAAAGCTTTCTCTGCATTTCCATTGTAGGAGCAAGATGTTTCTTGACATTATTCTTTGGCTTAGCAAATAAAAGCAAAACCATCTGCTACTAAAAATTAGGTACTAAAGTGGTTTTTGAGGGGCGGGAGGTGGAGTTGCTGCAAAAGTTAGGGAAGAGGAAAAGATTGCCTTTTCCAAAGGTAAAAAAAAGTAAAGTAAGAGATTTGCCTTTTCCAAAGCTAAGGCCAAACTAGACCTATATCCTGGATATGAAAGTAAAACTAAGCTCTTAAAATTTTTATTCTACCAAAATAATAAAAGTAATGCATATTTTTCATGTTCATTTTGGTAAATAAAAAAAAAGCTTTTATAATTCCACCACTTACAAAGAAGATGTTAATACTTTGGGAACCTCTTTGTTTAACCATTTTGCCACCTCATTGTCAGTAGTAGGTGGTTTTGCTTACATTTCCTAAGCTGAAAGGCAACATACGCAGTTGTCCTCACCTGTTCAAGAGTATTGATCAGCATATGTGTGTGCTGAACCTACCTGAGTCCAGAGAAAGAACTACTAGAAGAGATTAGAGAGACCATCATTCATTGCTCACTTCAGAAAATTGCCTGCTCCTTCCAGCCAGACTGGAAAAAGGTATAACTTATAGGATGTTAGGTAGAGTCCCCAGGAAGGTCTTGACTCAGTAGTGAGGAATAATTAGTCTTATACTGAGGACTGTGCCAGACCCACCTAACAAATCATGAAAGCAAGTCTTAAAAGGATCAAATTGTTTCCAAGAAACTTAACTGCACCCCAGAACAAAACTCAAGATTTATAGTAACAACAACAACAACACAAATCCAGTAGCCAAAATAGTAAAATGTGCAATGTCTGAAACTCAGTCAAAGATTACCAGGCATGCAAAAAAGGCAAAAAAAAAAAAGACATATAATGACAAGAATAATCAATCAATCCTAATAGATCTATAACTGACAAAGATGTTAGAATTGGGCAAAAAGGTTATAAACAATTATTACTATATTTTCAAGAATTGGGTAGAGATAGAAAATAAAATATAATCAAAGTGAACTTCTAGAGATGAAAACTACAGTGTCCTAAAGACAATACACTATGAATGGTAGTAATAGCAGATTGAATATTGTAGAATAAAATATGCACCTGAAAGCATAGCAATAAGAATTATCAAAATAAAAAGTTACTAAAATAAGAATTTAAAAACATGGAAATGTACCTATACAGTATGGACAGTTTCAAGTGACTCAATGTACAAGTAATTGGAGTTCCTTGCAGACAAACAAAAATATTCAAAGAAAGATGCTAAAAATATAAACCCAGAGATCTGAGCAATTCAATAAACCTCAAACGCATAAAACACAAGACATATGAAGAGAAGTACACCAAAGTCAAATTTCTCAACATCAGTGATAAAGAAAAAACGTTAAAATCAGTGATGCATACAGAACAAAGACAAGGAAGAAAAATACTGATTTCTTGTTAGGAACAATGCAAGCAAGAAAGAAAGTGGAATAATATACTTCTAGTACAGAAAAAATACTATCATTCAGAATTCTATAGGCAGCAAAAAATAGCTTTCAAAAATGAGGAAAATTTCAAGACATTTTCAGATATGCAAATACTGAAAGAATTCATCGTCAGGAGGCTTTTTCTTTCAGGCAGAAAAAAAAAAAATGATACCAGATAAAAATCTGAACTTATAAAATAAATTAGGAACATTGAAATGGTAACTACAAAAATGAATATGTGAGATTTTATTATTATTTAAAATATTTTAAAAGTCAATTGGCTATCTAAACAAAAATAACAAAGCCTTGTGCAGATAATAATAGATGTATAAATAAAATACATAAAGGCTAGGAAGGGAAAATGGAAATAGACTGTAAAGTTCTTGTATTATCTGTTTATGGGTATAATAATACTTGAGATTAGACTATGATATGTTGAAAATGTATATAAACCATAAAATAATAAAGTTCAGTGTTATAACTAATGAGCCAACAAAGGAAATAAGATAGAGTAATTTTTTTTTGAGACAGGGTCTTGCTTTGTAGTTTATGCTGGCCTCAAACACACTATGTAGCCTAGGCTGGCCTCAAATTTATGTTGATTCTCCTGCCTCACCCTCCCAAGTGCTGAGATTACAGGTGTGCACCACCACACCCAGTGTAAAATGGAATAATTTTAAAATGCTCAGTCCAGAAGAAGGCAGAGGGGAAGACAACAAATGAGACAATTAGAAACCATAATAATAACATACACTTAAACCTAATCACATCCCTAGTAACATTAAATGTAAATCATCTAAACACCGCAATTAAAAGGCACAGGTTGTCAGATTGGACAAAAAAAGCAAGACCCAACTATATGCTGCTTATAAGAAACATACTTTCAATATGAAGACACAAGTCATTACAAGTGAAAGATTAGGAAAGACATGTGTGACTATATTAGCATCAATGTAGATTTCAAACCAAAGAATATTACCAAGGATAAAAGTCATTTCATAATAATAAAGAGACCAATTAATCCTAACAGTACATAACAATCCTAAGAGTGCATAACATAAAGAGTACACCTAATGACACGGCTTCAAAACACATGAAGCAAAAAAAAAAAGAGAGAGAGAACTGCCGGACATGATGAGGCAGGCTTATAATAGTAGCATTTGTGGGGTGGGGGATTTAGCTCAGTGTTTTCGCTGCTTGCTGTGCAAGCTCAAGGACCCGAGTTAGATCCCTGGTACTCAAAAAAGAAAAAAATACTAGCACTTGGGAAGCTGAAGAAGGAGGATCACCATGAGTTCCAGGCCATCCTGGGCCACAGAGTGATTTCAAGTCCAGCCTGAACTATATAATGAGACCTTGTCTCAAAACATCCAAGAAAACATTACAATAACAATGAAAACCAAAATAACCCTAATAAAACTATAAGGAAAAACAGACATCTGAAATTATAGTCAGATAATTAAATACCCTTCTCTTAATAACAGAGCAAATAATTTTTAAAAATCAACAAAGATATTGTAGAATTAAACAACACTACATACCAATGTAATATGATTGATATATATATAGAATGTTCTACTCAACAACAGCAGAATCCACACTCTTCTGAAGGGCACAATAACATTAACAGAGATTGATCATATTTGGGGCTATAAAACAAGTCTCATTAAATTAAAAGGATTCAAGTAACACAAATTATATTCTCAGAGAAAATTTTCTAATCAAACTAGAAATTAATAAAAGCTTCAAATATATATTCCTGAAATAAATAACCCCTGAATCAAAGAATAAACCCTAGTATGAGGTAGACAATGTTCTACAGTGCATGAAAATTAAAACATGGGGCCAGGTATTTAGCTCAGTGGTGCTGAGTCTGCCTGGCAAGTGCAAGGTCCTGAGTTCAATTCCTGGTACTGAAAGAAAAAGAAAAAGAAAATTAAAACACAATATATCAGAATTTGTAGGTGTCACTAAAGTAGTACCTAAGATAAAAACTTATTGTACTAAATGCTTGCATTTGAAAAGCAGAATGGCTTCACATCAATAATCTCAGCTTTCTGGTTTAGAAACTGGAAAAAAATGAATGAATTAAATTGAAAGCAAATTAATGAAAAGAAACAGGTCAAAATGGAACTCAATGAAAGAGAAAATAGGAAAACAAGAGAAAACCAGTGAAACCAAAAGTCGATCACTTGAAAATCAATTACAGTAACAAATCTCTATGTAGCTAGACACATCAGGAAAGAGAGGAGATGCAAATTGCCAATATTTGGAGGAAAGAAAGCACCTAACTACTGATTCTACTGATAATGAGATAATGAACAACTTTATTTCCATAAATATAACAACGTATGTGGAACTAGAAAATTCTTTCAAGTATACCAACAAAGAATATATGACAATAAAAAGACTTGTCAGCTTTATTTGTAATAGTTAAAGAACAGGAGCAACTGTTATAATAGTTGTAATAGAACCAATTTAGATGTTCATTGTCAGATGAATGGATTAATAAATGGTGGGTGGAACAACAACAACAAAAAAGTGAGGCTGGTGGATAAGTTCATGACCCTGATTTCGGTGATGATTTTATGGTTGTATATATACCCCAAAATATGTAGACTTAAACATGTCAGCCTATGCAATGTCAGTTATATCTCAATAAAACTTAAAAAAATCAAACAGATAAATTCAAAAAAGGTAAACACATTCCTTCCAAATGGTTAGCCATTCTGTTCTTAAAGTACTATATGATTTTATAAAAATCATTATACAATAAGTTCATATCAGCTTTCCTTGTAATTGGCAAAGACTGGAAATGACCTAGACGTTTGTCAGTAAGTAAACGAATCAGGAAATTATGGCACAGCCATATAAGAGAGTACCACTCGCTAAAAGAGACGAACTATTGCTAAGCACACCTGTGGATGAATCTCAAATGAATTATTCTGAATGAAAAAGGTCAAACAAGAGTGCATATTGTATAATTCCATTTATATAAAACTGTAGTAAGTGCAAACAGTGATAGAATGCACAGCAATGGGAAGTGAGATCGGGTGACAGAACAAATAATTACAAACAGTCCTAAGAAAATTTTTGAGTGTTGGATACCTTCACTACCTTGATAGTGGTGATGGTTTCTCAGGTGAATACATCCATCAAAACATCAGGTTGTACACTTTAACTATGTGCAGTTCATTGTATGTCAGCTATAATTCACTACAATAATACTATTAAAAATATGACCAATCTAACAATCAGGTGTGGTGGCACACACTTGTAATCCCAGCGCAATGGGAGACTGAAGTAGGCGGAGTGCAATCTGAACTCAGCCTGGGCAATAGTGACTTAGTGAAACTCTATTTCAATATTAAAAAATATTTTTAAAAACCTGGGGTGCATCTCATTGTAAAGACCCTGGGTAGTTCAATCTCTAGTACTGACAAAACAAAAAAGAGAGAGAGAGAGAGACATATCTAAAGTACCTGACGCTGCCATGTTCACACTCAAATGCTTCAGGGTCAAGGTGTTCACATTATGGGACCACCTTCCTCATCCTCATTCTCTATTCTTCCCCATCCTGCCTTATAATTACGTTTTGCTCTGACACATCTTGCCTCTAAACTATTTTCTTGTTTTTGTTTATGGCATCCCTTCTGCTGATATGTGTTCTCTTCCTATCCCTTTTAAAACCCTGAACACCCTGTATTCAGCCCACAGTGTTTTTGTACCTATTTCATGATTACAGCATAGCCTGATTAAATGTGCTGATCTTAATTTCCCAATACACCTATTTACATGTGTTTATTTTATTATTTATTTTATTTTATTTTATTTTTATTTTTTTTGGTACCAGGGATCGAACTTGGGTCCTTGTGCTTGCGCAGCAGGCAGTGAAACCACTGAGCTAAATCCCTGGCCCCACATGTGTTTATTTTAACTGCCCAACAAGATTACAAATTTCTTAAAGGTAATGACTCATTAATTTATCTGTATATCTCCTCCTTTAGGAAGTATACAGACTTACAATAATAGGTTCTTTGTAAGTATTTTGGAGTTGAATTGGATAATTTGATTTCTAAATCACCTCATCCTAAACTCCACTCCTCTAGCCACTCATCAACAATGAGCTATATGAATATGAGCAAGGATATTTGAATAATATACCTTGAGTTACCTTATAATAAGCCCTGATAGCAATTTAAACAGTTTTCCTAAGTGAGAATACCATGCAAAATTAAGGAAATAGAACCCTGTCATTGCTGGGCCTTAGTTTGTTATTAGCACTGTGTCCAAGCAACAAATGGAACATTTGGCTCATGAAAATCAGAAAATGCAAAACTCCTAAACAGGTCAGCTCTTACAAAATAACTAACTCTGACAATTTCTACTACATTCACCAAACCAAGAATCATTGTCCCAGCATGCCACCAATTATCCCCACAAAACCAGTGTCTGTGCCCTGCTTAGTGTGATGAAATTTATCATTTTTGAGAAAAAAAAAAAAAAAGATTTTTCCTTCTGAGATCATGCCCCTTGGGTACCTGGACTCTTTGGAGATTTGGTTTCCATTATGGCTGCCCGTTGGCGTCTGCCAAAAAGAAGAGTTAAGGGTCAGTCTCCAAATACCAGCAAGCAGCATTGATTAGCCGCTGAATCATTCAGTCCAGAGTGATGAGGTGGGTTAGAAGGTGTCCCCCCTCCATTCCTTCCCTGCTGACAGTAGCCACAGTAAGGAG
This sequence comes from Heterocephalus glaber, assembly GCF_053883595.1. Lineage (NCBI taxonomy): Eukaryota > Metazoa > Chordata > Mammalia > Rodentia > Bathyergidae > Heterocephalus > Heterocephalus glaber. The sequence goes on from NW_028258320.1 coordinate 70,459,509, forward strand.
GACATGTCCAAGCAGCCCGTACTCACCAAGCATGTGGTCTGTGAACGCGCTACGGACTATTGAAGGAACTCTCTTCCCTGGATTTTGTCCCTGCTTCTTCGGCAGCTCTGACCTGAGAGCCCTGGGATCTGCCAACACCAAGGAAGGGAGATAAGAACAGGAGGCTGGGGAAAAATACATACAGCTGAGAGGAAGCTCAAGATAAGCCTTTCTTCACCCCAGGGCCACAGGGAAAGTCGTACAAAAGAACCAGGGCCCCCTGTTCTCCACTGCCTCAGCCCTTGTGTGGCTGTTCTCGGGTGGCTGATTGATAGGGAAGTCTCTGGGGCTGAGGCTGATAGAGAAGTCCTCCCCTGAATGGCTCCTGGTGACTCCGTGACCGTGAGGGAGCAAGGGATGCAAGGGGACTCAGGCAAGTGTGGCAGACAGGTGACATCCGAGAAACCAGGACTGTGTCAGTGGCCAACTTTGCCTTGAATGAGTAACACTGTCAACATAGAAGGTCCTGAAAAGAGAAGTGGCAGAGAAGTCTTGGTAAAATGGGTAGAAGACAGAAGAAAGAAGGCCTTTGATGATTCAGAGAACCCTTGGTGATTCAACTGTCATGTTAATTCTCTCTTTAGACATCCTGTATAACAACAATAGTGCAATTTGAGGAAACTGCAACTTTTCTGGGGCATCTTAAGGTCTATGCTGAGGACCTGTTGCCCTTGGCCTTCATCTGATATGATGGATGCACTCTGCCCAGTGCAATGCTTAGGAAAGCGCCAAGCTAATGAGGCCAAAGGGCTTCGTTCCCAGGAAGAGCCATTCTGCCCAAGGAAGAGGAATACAACCTACTTAAAAACTTGCCTATCCCCTCAAAAGCCTGGTCAAAATTAAAAATTCCCCCCTGAGATTTTGTATCAAATTCGTGAGTTTTTTTTTTCAGTTTCAAGATTTCACTGCTTAAAGAAGAATTAGGAATAAGTGGTTTTCAGCCCATCACCCCGTGTTCATCCATGTAAGCTGTTTGAGGGCCATTCTTGTTCTTTGCCAACAATTCCAAAATCATTTCTTTTCTGATAAGATAATTATTTGTAAAGCTTTTCCTAGTTTACAAAGGACAACAGTAAAATCTTCACAGGGATACTAGCTTGAGAACTTCCTGGTGGTTCAGATTTCAATCAGAGCTTCTACTTAGCTCACTCAGAGTGGGCCAGCTCAAAGTGAGCTCAGGAGGCTCAGGGACAGGCACTTCATGTACACATTTGTATATATTATTTCTCTTGCATCTCAGAGCTGCTGTATACTGAGGTAGGTTGTTTTACAAAAGAAAAGCTATATTTGGGAGAGGGAAAGTGAGGCGACTTGCATCTAGGTCCCATGTTGAAACCCCTACCCCCTCCATATTGATGCTCACAGACACTCCCTGCAACAATCACATTCCTTGTGCACCAGATAACAAAGTGTACTTTGAAGGACATCTCTGACCTTCCACTATGAAGGGCTCCGGTGTCACCCATGGGGACCATTCCTCCTTCTTCTCCCCAGTCGTCAAAAAATGAGACAACAGTTAAAGGAGTAAGGTATGATGTTGTGCGCTCTCTGTGGGGTTTGGGCCTAAGTCTCATTCCATTTAGTTATCAGAGATCTGACTTCAATATATTGCAATACCCCTCTATGCCTCCATTTCTTTATCTGTAAAATTACCTTTAAAATAATATCACCATTCTCATAAGAACACCAAAAGCATCAAGTGAGATAATCTGATGAAGAGCATTCAGTATGTAAAGTAAATGCTAGTTGTCAGGTGTTTTACAGCTCAGATATTCTATGATTGTTTCATAATGGCTACTATTTATTATGTAAAACATTCTAAGTATTTCTAGGCAGTATGTGTAGATCCTCATAACAATACTATAAAGTTTTTATAATTTTTACAATGATATAATATACAACTATAAACAGGAAAGAGTTATTAGGTTAAACAACTTGCATTTCATCACGTAACTAAAAAGAAGCAGAGCCAAATTCTAATTTGAAGGTTGGGTTTTTTTTTTTTTTTTAACCACTTTGCCATTCTTTCTAAGAAGAATAAAATTTTTATGTAGTTCTGCCTGTATTTCTTGTTAGTGCTCCTCCCCCAAGAAATTTTCCAGTTTAGCTCTTCTATCTTATTCAGGAGACTCTCCGCATATTCATTGCTTAAACTATTTATTGTAATGTCATTTGGGACTTAACCAGTATTGTACACTCTATTTCCCTCTTATTGTATAGCCTAAGAAAAACATAAAGAAAAACTTATAGTAACAAGATTGCTCAATCGCAAAATTTCCAATTTTCAATTGCTCACTTGCTGAAAAGCTTTCAGATCACCACAGCCTTCAGAAGTCAAATCAGTGATACTGCAGAATACTTACTGGAATCCAGGAGTTTGATCCAGTTCTCAGGAAAGTGCTTGGTCCCTAGGATTCCTGAGCTCTGCCTGTTCACTCAGACCATTGGTGTCAGGGTGCTGATTGAGTACACCTTTGTCTGAAATGTGAACCAGAAGGAAGTTCTCAAAATTTATACCCTTGGGAAGATTTTCCTTTTGCCCCAAATTCAAAAGGAAGCTGGTGCCTCAGGGGAAGTCCGGGACTTTCAGTCTTCTTGTGGCTTGGCACAGAACTGTCCTTGGTGTTCCAGGTATCTAGCATCAAAAAAAAAAAAAAATAAATAAAATAAATAAAAGCAAACAAATTAAAAAAAAAATTCCTGCAGGACTTTGGACCATGATCACAATAACTCTTACTGAGGACAATGCCAACCTAGCCTTGACCTTCTTCAAGGAGTACCATAGGAACAATTCCGTTCTTTCCCACCCAGTCATATCTTATCAGTATTCTCTGGGAGATGGCAGGAAGGATTTGCTTGCACCAGAGGAGGAAAGAAAAGCCGGGCTTCTCCAACCCACTTGCATATGCCAATGGGTCCAGGAGCAGTTGCTTATTCAGCTGTGATGGAGGTGTTATCATCAACAAGGTGGTTCAGAGCATGTGATCCTGCAGAGCTATGCAACTTCTTTTGTACTGCTGGGGCTAGAACCCAGGGCCTTGCATATGGTGTGTAAGCTTAGTAGTAATACTCTGCCACTAAGTTGCACTCCCTACCCAGCCCCTACCCAGCAACTCTTAAAGTTAAATGGATTGCATGAATACCCATGTTTAAATTAAACCTGATGGGTGGCATTTGGCCAGCCAAGGTCGTTAGGTATATTTTCATTTATATTATATGTTGTTAAGAGAGAGAAGAAAATGCTAATGAACTTCATCCTATATTATCACCTTTAGAAATGAAAGTATGTAATCTTTAATTTTAATCTTTATTATCCTTATTAGAGTACCAGACTCCAATCAGCTCTGCTGTAATTCATTGCATGGTCTTAGAAAGTTAAAACTTAAGTTCTCTAAGGCTATTTCCTTGTTTGGAAAATGAGATAGATAATTCTGACTTCACAGGATCTTTCAAAAGTTGAAGGTTTCACATGTAAAAAGCATCTAGTATAGTGCTGGATCCATGGTCAGCATTTAACAAAGGTTATTTCTCTGTTTTTCACTTCTTGCATAAGTCTTATTTGTTCCTCTATTTGGCAAATCTAACTGGACTTCAGGTATGCAGAAATGATTGATTTACTAGTCACCTCCAACACAGAACAGGTTTTGCTTGATTTTTTTTTTTTGGTACCAGGGATCGAACTCGGGTCCTTGCGCTTGCGCAGCAGGCGGCGAAACCAATGAGCTAAATCCCCGGCCCTGCTTGATTTTCTTTGTAAAATATTTTCTGGACGTTTCTTTAGGTTCATTATTAGTATTCTGAAAATAATCTTTACTATCTTTACATTTGGTCTTTAACCAGATATTACTAGCTATAGCTTGTGACATTTAAAGTGGATTGTCAATTTAATTGAATTACGAGCTCCATTGGAATTTAGTAAGGCACATATCTGGATATGTCTGTTTTAGTCAGGGAGGTGTGACCTTGGGTACTATATCTGGTCCCTGGCCCCTTCCTCTGTGGTGCCATTCCTAGCCACCATAAAGTGAGAAGCCTTTCTCCACCATACCCTTCCATGTTGGAGCCAACTAACCATGGACTAAACCTCTAAAACCATGAGCCAAATTAAATCAAACCTCTCCTCCTTTGAATTGTGGGTGTTGGGGTTTTGTTCCAAAGATGCAAAAGCTGATTAATCCACAGCTCTAAGTAGTTCTTGAAAAGCTTTCACTATTCTCCCATACTTGGAAACTACAAAGCTACAGACAACCCATCATTATAATGCAGAGACCTAACCAAAAAGAAGAAGGAAAATTACTTTATAACTTTTGTTTCTTTGGAAAAGATACCCATAAAATAGGTAGACAGATGAATTTTCCCTCTTTCCATCTCTCCCACCCTATTTCAAGCTTTTTTATCTTATTTTCTAGTAGTAATACTATACAACTCTTTGAAGAAGAAGCTTAATATATCCTATGGGGGCCGAGGAAAGCTATTTGTATAGTATAAATGCAACCTGTAAAGAAAAACTAGAAGGCAAACAAAACTGGCTCAGACATCAAATACCAAGCTTAGGAAATGTAAACATAACTATAAAATGCAAGCACAGTTTTCCTTTACTAATTGTCTTTGACAATCTATTCATTTGAAATATCACATCCATTAATCCATGACTTTGCTAATTATGTTTTTCCTTTTTAATTTTTATTAATACATTTGTAGTACATAATGATTATATTCATTGTGGGAGTTGATACATGTATATAACACATCTTAATTCTTTCTACTTCTGGTTCGTCTCTCCTTAATTACGCTTTCTATTATGAAATTATTTCTTAGTTTTTTGCTTCCTCTTAACAAAAACAGACCTGAAAAGTTTATACATGGAAATATCTAATATTTATTTATGAGAAATTTTTTACTTTATCTGGAATATCTCATTTATCCCAACATGTTTGTAGGATAAGTATTATTATTCCTTAATGTCAAAAGGAGGAAACTAAACTTTAGAGAGATGAGGTTGTTGGCTAAAGGTCATGCAGTCTGTATGTGAGACTGAAATCAAACCCTGGTCCATCTTTACTCCAAAGCTGGCATGTGCTTCTTGTTCCCTAGGCCGTGCGTTCTGGACTAGGACCAGTTTCCTTGGGCTTGAAGTGTGATCTTCCACTGACTTTGTGACCATTTATAGGTTGCTAGACCGCTGGGCCTCATGACCTCATTTCTGTCCCTTTCTTGAAGAACTCTAAAATCCATTCAGCACAGATTTGAACCCAAACCAATGACTCTCCATTTGTAGGCTGTCCTGTGGCATGTTTTATGTCGTTGTCCATGTGGATAGTGACTGTGCCCTTGTTGATGCCACCAGTGAAGGAATGACATCAATCAAACCACTTCAGGGTAGCCTTGCTGTACCTCTTCTCTAGAACAAAGAATTCAAAAGAAGCAAGGAGAAAGCTGTACACACACACACACACACACACACACACACACGTGCATGCACAATAATTACTAGACTGTGTCAAAACACTAGTCCAAAATCCATTTCCTAGCCCTTGTTTAGTTGGTGATAGTATGGATCATCTTACATTTGTAAAGGGAAAGAAACTGATAATATAAAGCATTTATATGATTTTATATAATTCTCTTCTATCACTGTATTTAGAAACTGCTATATAGTTAGTGTTACTTTTAATTGCAAGTAGAAAAAAAGGTAATTATAGTAGTTTATAATTTATTCATTATATATCATGCAATATGTCAGAAGTGAAGCAGTTCCCGAGTTAGATTGATAAGTCCCACTGTTCTGTCTTGAGCATCACTTCTCAGTGATCTCTTTTCTCCCTCAGACAAGGCCTCAGATTCTCTTAGGATACATTACATTGTGCTGTGTTAACTTGGAAGCACATTTTGCCATTTGTAATTCTCTATACACTTGTCTGATTATTTCATTAATGTCTTTTCTTTCTCCACAAAACTGTATACTTCATTAAGATTAATACTATGTCTGTTTCTGCTAACCATTGAATCCCTAGTGGTTAGCTTACATACTTACACCTTCTATTTATTTATTGTGTGCCTGCTATATGCCTGGTGCTGTTTTATGGACACATAGATAAACAAAAAGATGAGTGTCCTGCAAGAGTTCAAAACTGGGACTGGGAGACCCAGAGACAATTAACTGTAGGACCCCAGTGGGAATCCCTTACACTTCACTGTCCAGTCCTCACTTGTGGTCACACTTGGGGCCTTGTGATTTCCCAACCCTGCACAATCTTTGATAGCTTTAATCTTGGAATCCCACGCTCCAACGGCAACTTCCCTTCATTCTACCCTTTCTATCTCATTGCCCCCAAGCCTGTTCTTCAGCCTCTTCAAGATCTCAAGATTCTTGACCCTTCCTCATTCTTTCCATGTTTGTTGTGCTCAGTGTTCAGTCACCTGTCAAGATGAAACTGGTATTTTCTCAAGCCCTTGCAAAAGAAGATGAGCTAGGCTTGGCTTTGCCTGAGGAAAACAACCAATGAGATCTGGCTGAGCCCCTCAGTCTGGTACTGTGCCTCCACCACCTGGCTGGTGACCCATGTGTTGACCTGATACAAACAACTTTTCTCCAAAGAGGCAATGGCAGTTAGATACACCTTGTTGAAATTCTCACTCTCTTTGCTTCTAAGTTATTCTCATCCAGTTCTCTTCTGCACTGATCTAGTTTTCCAGCCTCATTTGCTTGCTCTTCTGCTTGTGTACAATGATTATGTTTCAGAATCCTGAGTCCCTCCCTTACATATGTCCTTACTCTGCAGTATTTCTCAATGCTGGAAACAGCATTGCTGGCCCACTGAGGTAAGTAAGGGTGGCAAAGTTTCTATCTGCCTGACCTGTGATTTTTCTCTGGAACATTCTGCTGTTCAGGAGCAGACCTGGGGGATCCAGATGTTGAGGTTCCTTCTGGGCTAGGAAGATGCCACAAAAGAATGAAGGAGCAAAGGAGTTTAGTATAATTGCAGACTGATCAAAATGATAATCTGTGGAATCAAAGGAGCATAAGGAGGGAAAGACAGAGAGTTAAAGAAATAAAAGAAACAGGAAAGAGCTCCTGGTGTGGAGACCTGGTGACGTCAAAGACTGTTGATACAAGCTGCCTGGTGTTTGGAGAGAATGTTTGATTGGGTGATCTTAAAAGTAGATCAAGGCCTCAGGGTGTAGCTCAGTGGCAGAGTGGGTGCAAGGGGCTGAGTTTAATCCCTACTCTCACCCACAAAAGTAGAGGAATTGCAGGGAGTGTGTGACTGTGCTCTGCAGCGTAGAAGAAAATCACTGGCCATGAGAATGCTAAAGGAACTGAGAGACTAAAGTGTCTGGTCATCCACATGGATATCCAGTTTATCAGTTTATGGAACAAAGTCTTTCTAAAATTTCCTAAAGGTTTGGTCATTGTTGTTCCCTAATCAGGAATCAAACTGGGTTCTTGCCTGTAAAGGTTTTTGAAACAGGAGAAATAGAATAAAGGTAACCATGTCTGCCTACCTTCCCCCATATCTATACACAAAGGTGTTTATTTCTGTACTTAGATTCATTTGTAAAAACAAAGGCAGTCATAGATACAAAAGGGCTCTTAGATGCACAGAGGACTGAAGTCAGAATTCTCTGTTTCAAAAGCACACTTGGGTCCACTTAAAGATTAGGGAATGGGTATAGGTGATAGAGGATGTCCCAAAGATTTCAGATGAACCAACAAGACCCCCCCTGGGGCCAGGGAAGGAAGGGTGGGGCTTCCTCTTTTTTCTTCCCTTTTTATTTCTTGTTCTGAATCTTAATATTGCCAGCCTGGTTGGCCCTGGTTATGGGGTAAGGGTTTTTAGGGGTCTATCTATATTGAGGAGCCTTTACCACCGTGGGACTCATTGGGATGAAGAGAGAAATGTGTCCAGATTCTGATCAGAGCTGTACCCATGGGACAAGTCCCATACTGTTGCACCAGTGGCTGTAAGAAGGATCCATGGCCACTGTCAAAACCATGGCCAGCATGAAGACAGTGGGGGTGTGTGGTGATGGGAAAGGATGGGGAGAAACTAGCAAAGGAGATTAAAAAGGAGCAGTCAGAAGACTATGGGAAGAGCCAGGAGTGTGTAACATCAGCAAAATAAGCAAGTATTTGGGGAGGAGGGTGGGATCACCCATGTCTAGTGGCTAAAGGATGAGATGAGAACCAAGAAGTTACTGATGCATTTGGCAAGATGAAAGTCATCGTGGCTTCAGCAAGAACTGTTCTATGGAGGGCTATGGAGGGGGAAGTCTGACTGGAGTGGTTTAATTAATAAGAGAAAGAGTCCATCTATCTGCTGAGGACTGTCAGGGCAGAGGAGAGTGGAGGACAGTGGAAGGCAGCTGCGGAAAGTAGTTAGAGAAGACCCAGAAGGGTGTCACCTGGGGAATCTTAAGGCTGGTCTAGCAATGTTTGGAATTCAGAGGATTGCTCTTCCAAAGAGGGAGGAAGAAGAGATCCAGGAATGTTAGGGAGGTTGTGGAATTTCTGCTGGACTTTTGGGCTAGTGTGGACAACAACCACCTCTGCTCACCTTTCTATTTCCTAGCTGCTCCTGGAACCCTTGTGACTCTTGGATAATGGATAAGGGTTGGCCACAGCCATCGGTTCAGAGGCAGAGGGAATCTCAGGATTTGTGCCTGGGATCAAAAGCCTCCTCGCTTTCCTTGGGCAGTGCAGTGTGTGGATAGGAAAGTACTTTCTTTCCATGAAGGAGTCAAGTCTGACCACTAAGATGATACTAGGAAGGGCAAGGCTGAAAAAAATCAGCTACAGAAAGCAGTCTTGATGATTTGGCCAACTTTGAACAAGACTGTGGTTAAATTCCATTTTTCCTCTGGACTTTCTCACTTTGAGGAATTGAAATTCTCATGATTACTTAATTCATTTCATTTTCTATTACATTTTTTGTTTATCAGGTGAACATGGATTTATTAGTACTTCTAGCTGGTCATACATATAGCAAAGTGGGCTTCAGAGAAAACTTTAAAAAGGAAAGTAACTCAATCTGTCCCACTGTTTACTAGCATGGAGTCAAACTTCCTGGATGCGTTGCTATGCTCTGTGACCTTAGAGAAATCACTTAGTGTCTCAATGCTTCAATTTGCTCATTTTAAAAATAGGCATAATGCTATTACTTGATATTACTTGATAGATTTGTCATGAAGACTGAATGAGCTGATATTTGTAAAGAGTTTGGCATTTAATAACATTTTATAAGGGTTTGTCCAGTAAATGAAGAGCATTACATCTACAATTTACTACTGAACCCCACTTCTCAAGAGAGTGACTGAACACCTTGATTGAGTCTACATCTTAACACTTACAAAGCATTTATTTGCACAGGGTCTTTTCTCACACAAAAGCCATGTTAGGGGGCAGAACAGATCTTATTTGCCTCTTTTACAACCAAGAATCTGAAGCCAGCTGCTGAAAGATTTGACATCAGGTAAGCTATCACTAGGAAAATAGTTGAATCTCCAAAACCTAGTAGCATGGGAATTAGCACAAAGAATCAACAACTGGGATCTCATCTTATTAAAAAGCTTCTGCACTGCAAAAGAAACCACCAACAGAGCTAAGAGACAACCTACAATGTGGGAAAAAAAGTTTAGCAGCTGTACCTTAGACAAAGGACTACTATCTAGAATATATAAAGAACTGAAAAAATCAGACCCCCCAAATTCAAAGACCTAATTCAAAAATGGGCATCTGAAACCAACAGACACTTTTCAGACAAAGAAGTAAAAGCAGAAAATAAACATATGAAAAAATGTTCAACATCACTGGTCATTCGAGAGATGCAAATGAAAACAACACTGAGATTCCACCTCACCCCAGAAACAATGGCTGCTAACAAGAAATCAACCAATAACAAATGCTGGTGGGGGTATGGGGAGAAAGGAACCCTTCTCCATTGCTAGTGGGAGTGCAGACTGGTGCAACCACTGTGGAAATCATTATGGAGATACCTCAAAGAACTAGGACTAGAGGTCCCATTTGACCCAGCTATTCCTCTGCTGGGTATCTTCCCAAAAGAATTAAAAGAATCATACCATAGCAATATATGTGCACCCATGTTTATAGTGGCACAGTTTGCAATAGCTAAAGCTTGGAAACAGCTCAAATGCCCATCAACTGGAAACTGGATAAAGAAGATGTGGTTTTTTTTAATAAAATGGAGTAGTACTCAGCCATAAAGAACAAAAAACTAGAGTCATTAATAGCCAAATGGATGCATATGGAGGCCATACTCTTAAGTGAAATAAATAGGACACACATGTGTAAATACCGAATAGTTTCTCTAGTATGAGAAACTGAAAGTGTAAATAAAGGTTAAAATGACTAAAATGAATAATTGATAATTTGAAATAGGAAGAAAAGTCCAAAGGGGTAGGGGTGATGGGAGGGGAAGGGGAAAGGAAAGAAGGGAAAGGAAAAATTATGAGAAAAGAAAAAAAAAAATGGAAATGAAGTCTATGTAAATAGGGAAGGGTGGAGGGGTGAAGGGCGCACAGGTAGTGGGAAAAAATAAGAAGCAAGATACATCAGGTACAGGTACAAGCACCCAATGACAAATGTAAATGCATTGTATACCTAAAATGTACCAATAAAAGGACTTAAGGAAAAAAAAAAAAGGAAAACAGTTGAATCTCACTGGGAAACTCTGAATCTGGTGTGAATCATCTGCCTTGGAGTTAGTGGACCCAGAGGAAAGGGAACTGGGGTATTTATATACCACCTCTTTCCAGTCATGAGAGGATGGTAATTTATTGGCAGTTACTTCCTGTCTTACATGAAGCAAAGTGTACTTTGGAGCCCAGAGGAATCCCTCTGGCATCAACAAATGAGTGCTGGCAGTTGAAATTAAGCCAGTGACTAGGAAGATCAGCTCAAGGGGACAGGGACAGCAGCGACCTTATCACCATCGCCGGCAAGTGTGGCTGCAAAATGCAATTTTCAGTTGGACACTTGACTGTTTCGAAGGCAGATAAGGAAACAGGGACATACAGTAGGCTCAATAATGTTCCCTATAGACCAAAAGGTCTATGTCCTAATATGTAGAACTCGTGTGTCCTAACTCTTAAATGGTAAAAGCGGCTTTGCAGATATAGGTTAAGGATATTGAGGTGGGAAGAGGAATCTGGCTTATCTGAGATGACGTGGTGGAGTCACAGGGTTCTTACAGGGAAGAGGTGGGAGGTCAGAGGAGGAAGAAGATGTGATTCTGCTGGGTCTGAAGAAGGAGGGAGGGGACAGGAGCCAGGGCACATAGGCGGCCCCTAGAAATGGAAAAGGGAGAGAAATAGATTCTTCTCCAGACCCCACAGAAGGAACCAGTCTTGGAGACACCTTGGTTTTTAACAACTGACACCCCTAACTCAGAGAGAGCAAATTTGTATTGTTCTAAGCCTCTACATTTGTGGTAATTTGCCACATCAGAAATTGGAAACTAATATAGTAGCGTGAATATTAAATAGATCAGTAGAAAATACCTCGTATGGCAAACAACATGCATAAAGCAGAAACCTCAATTTTCACTATTTTTACCTCACTTACTAAACCTCTTTCCAATCTCAGGAAACAGCACCATTTCATCCATCTGTGTGGGCCATCAACCTGTGTGAGTCATCCTGCATTTCTAACCTTTCTGTCTGCAAATCCTGCTGCCTCTACCTCCAAGATAAGCCCAAATCTTGAAGGTGGTGATGGTTTTATGGGTCTATACTTAACCCAAAACTCATTGAGTTGTATGTATTAAACATGTAAGCTTTTAAAATGTCAATCATACTTCAATAAAGTTGTCAACCAAGAAGAAAATAATGGAGATCCCAAATCTGATTCCCACCTCCCAGTGGAACATTGAGGTCCTCACCAACCTATCCACCTCGCCCCTAGGTTGTTACCACGACAACCTCCCACTTGGTTCCGACTTTCACTCTTTCTCCCTTTAATACAGTCTCCAGAGTACCTTTTACAATATTACAGCAAATCCATCACTCTCTTGCTCAAACCCCTCCAATGGTTTCCGATTTCTTCTGAGTAAAATCCAATGTGCTCACCCTGATTGAAAACCACTGCTTGATCTGGTCCTACCTGCTTTTCACCCTTGTTTCCAGGACCCTAGTCTATAGCACTGGTTTTCTCAGTATTTCTCATACAGGCCCAGGTGGTAGCTGTTGCAGGACCTTTGCATTTGCTGTTGGCTTTGCCTGGAACCCTTCTCCTGCACATATCCGTACAGGCTCCCTCACTCCACTCAGGTTTCCACTCAGGTGTTAATCCGGTCAAGCATTCTGACTATCTCTCTCTCACTTTGCTGTTTAGGAACTCTAGATGCGAATTCACCTTTCTTTCCAACACTTCTCCAATAGTTAACATGAAATTACCTTAACCATCTGCCTTCTTGATTAAAATATAAATTCTAGGAGGACTAAGACTATATTGTTACCTGCTCTATCCCCAGTGCCAGAGTGCTTGGCACATAGTTCACTAAATATTTGTTGATTGAAAAGGTATGTATGATCTTTTTAGATATGGTTTTTCCTTTGAGGTATCATGGATAGTTAAGGACAGTGGGGACTTCCCACAGAGCTGTGGTTTCCTGAGAACATACAGTGCATTTTTATGTAACCACCCACATCTTCTACATCTCTGTGCCTGAAAGAGAAATTGGTCTTCAGCTCCCACAAGTCCTGTCAAGCTAGAAGAAAAATTGAGAACCAACTGTGATTTCAGTGAAAGTACAAATCCTCCAACACAGCCCTTTTCAATCCCAAATAAATCTTTTTGTGCTTTCAAAGAAGAAGGACCATTGTTTCCATCAAGTATGTGGTTGTTAGGTGTTGGCTGATTAATTATAGCAAATTCTCATCTGGTATTCTTAACCTAACCATTTCTAGCTCATATCCAAATCCCCCAGTTTTAAAATGGCCATGATTTATTTTTGCCCTTAATTTCTTATGTTATTTTAAAATGTTTTAAAAGGTAAATTTTAAAGAAGCCCCTTTGATGAATTAACTTATCAAAATTCCCTCTTTCCTTATATTTCTTTTTTTTTGTTTATTTTTCTTTTCTCATCTCCCTCTTTTAACCAATCTCAATGAAGTGTATAGCGATCTCCTAGAATCCTCCTGAGGCTCCAAAGTTTTTCAACTGTTCAATTCACCCTTTTCCGTGTATTCACCCTCTGGTTTTTCAGGGTGGCTACAAATTGAACTCAGCTGGTGAGGTTGAACAATACTTGGTTGCACTGTGGTGCTGCCTAGGCATTGGCTCTGGAAAAGCTCCCCAGGTGATTCTAGGTAAGAAGTATCCCACCTAATCCCTCTCACTAAGGTCGTTAGAAGCCTGCCTTGAAATATTCATATATCTCCTTAAATTTATAGGGATTTGAGTTTTGCATGATGATTCAGAGTTTTCATGGCACACTCACTAAAGGAAATGTTTCCTTACTTGGTTTTATAGTTCTGAGCGGTTTGCAAAGCTATTTCTCTGGTTCCTCCCAGCATCCTTGTGGCGTGGGCCTTCAGCGGTGAGAGGCAGTGGTGTTAGAGCAGTGGTCTACAGTTAGCTCGAGGGCTGCCAGATTTAACTGAACAAATAAACAATAAAAAATAACCCCACCAAAATAGAAGGTCCGATTAAATTGAAATCTAGTAATTTCTTGGTATAGGTGCAATCTTTGGGATAGACTTACACTCAAAAAATTGTTTTTTCTGACATTCAAACTTAACTGGTGTCACCCAAAAAAACAAGCAGAGCATCTCCAAAGATAATGAAGTAATTTGGGAATTAAGATTGCTATGGGAATATGCATGACTTCATAAACTATGTGAGTATTCAGAGAAGCAAAGGGAGACAAGAGGTTTTAAAGGTGAAATGGTAAGGGTTGTATAAATATTTTTAAAACAATTAGCAGGGATGGCATCAGGCAGCTGGACAGGCAGTTGCTGGGCAGATGTCCTCACAGAAGTGTGTGTGTGCGTGTGTGGGGTTGTGGTGGCACTGTGCAAAGTTGTACTTCTGACAGTCTAGTGATAATTCTTACCAGGCATACATGCTTATGATTCCCTATTTTGTGACATCCTAGCTTTATTTATTTGTTGTTAGGGTTTGTTATGTCAAAACACAATTGACTCAATTTGATTTTGACCACTTTGACACCGGGCAACTGTATACTTTATCTGCCTACTCTGTACTCCAGTGCCCATGCCTCCGCTGCAGCTTAGGTGAGTGGTTTATGTCATCCTCTTGTTTTCCTATAATCTCCCGGGATTAGACAATTTCAGATCTGGGTCCACACCCTTTTTCTCCTCTGCATGGGCATGTCACTATCCTTAGAAAGAGCCTTCTAGAATTCATTCACAGCTCTTTCTTTGTCTCCCTTCCGAATCTTCTTTCTGTGGCCAAATTTTTCATACAGTCAGGCTGATTTTCAAAAATCCAGCATTTATTGAGTACTTTCCTGGTGCCAGGCATTGTAACTACACATTTTGTGCTCACTGTTTCATTCATTCTTTATAAGACCCTTGGAGGTAGGTACAATTTCTAATTTTAGTATAGGTGCTGTCGAAGTGGGCACTGTAGGTAGCATTTCCTAGCTACCTACCTAGGGCTATTTCTTCTTTAAGATAGAAAAAGAACCCCAGAATTCAGGAAAGGTTAAGCAGTTTCTTAGGGCTGTAAAACTTGGAAGTGTCAAAGTTGGGGGTAGAACTTGGGGCTGTCTGACACCAGAGCCTTTTTTCTTATGTAGCATGCTAGGAAAACAAGAAAATTGCACTAAAAGTCTCTTGGCTTTACTAATCAAGTTTTGCAGCTTGCTCAGTTTGCCTTTCTGTAGCTCCTTGGATTTGGAACAACCATTGAATAAACCTTTTCCCTTCCAAGTGGGTGGCTTAGGAGATTAGAGGTGTTGACAATACAGCAATCCATCAGACAGGTGCATATTCTGGGGAACCTTGTCTATAACCCTGAAAAGAAGTGTCACCACAGGGCTTTTGAAGAAAGATGTCAGCACTCATTGCCAGCACAATAAACTCTAAATCACCCCAGTGACAATGTTATTTAAACACATTTGCTGAAGCTAAAGGGCAAATACTTGATGCTGAATCTGGGCAATGGGTCACAAATACTACATATCAAAGAGGCTTTTTCTAAGTGCCCCCTATCTTTTTTGGTAAAAGCTGCTCCTTGTGCTTTAACATTCTGTAAATATTTGTGCAAATAGTGTATACTGGCAAATGTCTCAACAGGAAAGCAGCCTTCATAACGCCAAGCAAAATTGTAATTAGCAACACAAAAGAAAAGGAATTTGTCTTTCATCTCAGTGCTTATAAACTGTCAGTACTTAACGCAGCTGGAAGCTTCAGAAAAGATAATTTGCAAAAGCTGGTTTTTGTGAGCTTCTGTGAGTCGGTTCTATACCCTAATATAAAAATATTCACTTGAGAACTCTTTGTTCCCTTCACTATTTAACATTAATCTTGTTAATTATGAAAGGTGTTGTTAAAAAATTCCTTTAAAATATCAGGAATGTTAAAGGGAACATTTTGCTTCGTGGGGATGAGTGGCTCATCTTGTCTAGAAATGACTACCTAAGTGGTTTATTTGATGGAAGGGGAGGGGGTGGGCTTGCTAGCACCAGCTGCAGAAGCCAGTGCACTGGGCCCATCTATGGAAGGCTGTTAGTTCACTCCTTTCTTGGACTTCACAGTCCTCCTCAATAAGTTGTCTTGGGCTTGCAGTTGTGTGCAGATGCTGGAAATTCCTAGGCAAGAGTGCTCCAGTTCTGAGCACATTTATGGCCCAGAGTCCTTTGCCACTTGATGTGAGAACAGGATGGCTGGCCAAGTCTGTAAACAGCCAATGCTCCGCCGACCCTTTGGTGATCTTTCTAGCTGTTTAACTTCGGCTTTGCTGTCATTTCTGCAGACCTGCAAGGGAGCATTTTGGTATGTGTATAAAGCACATTGTTGTATGGCCCCCAACCTGAATCTCCAGACCGGTGGTTAAGCATGCAGACTTCTGGTCTCTACCCGAGACCTACTGAACTGCAATGGGGATGGATGGATGCACCAAGACATAGGAATCTGCCTCATAAACAGATCTCCAGGGACTCTCAGGCACCTGAGCTAGAAAATCACTACAGTAAAGGAAGCATCTTTTACCTGCCAGCCCTGACTTCCTTGCCATTGTCTTCCCTCCAGCATTACCTCTGGCATCCTTTGGATCCCCAGGCAGAACAACCCTTATCTGTATTCTAGAGATCATCTCAGCTACTCTGTTTAACTGGTTTACTGGAGTGATTTTTTTTTTCCTCTTCTGAGGCAAGCATCATTTCTGGGTCATTTTTAAATTCATCCCTAACATGATGTCTGGCACTTAGGATTCATTTAATGTTCACTGCACACATTGATCTTTGGTGTAATGCTGCACTTTGAGGAAATCTCAATTTGAAAGTACAGACGAGAAGATGTAATTAAGGCAGAGACTTGAGGGAGAAAGCACGTGGAGGGGCCAGGGAGCATCTTCCATTCTTGCCTCACCGTGACTCACAACATGGTCACCACTGCCAGTGTCATCACATCATCATCTTTGCCATCTGCTTTTTACTGATCACCCTGTGCAGGTACTGCATGAAGTACTTAACAGGCATTATCTCATTTAATCCTCACACTACTTTCCTCCTGTGCAGATGAGGAAACTGAAGGATGGCCTAAGGTTACGTGGGTATAAAATGGTCAAACAGCAGAGCTGGAGTAAGCACTTGGCTCAAACTCAGAGGCTAACGTTTAAACATGAATGATTAAAAGCACCTCTGTTGAAGAGTTTGCTCCTCTATTGATTGAGGTAGACCAAACCTTAAATCACAGGTGCCCAGCCTTTTTGGCACCAAGAAACTGGTTTTAGGGAAGACAATTTCTCCACAGACTGGCCTGGGGGGTGGTTTGGGGATGATTCAAGTGCATTATACTTATTGTACCATTTATTTCTATTATTAATCATAATGGGATAATTATACAATCATAGGGAGCCCTGGTCTTGTCTTCCTGCAGTAAGAGAGTCCATCTGGGAGTGATGGGAGGCAGCGGCACCACAGTGTGCTGCTTGTGTCCGTTCTACTTCATAATCCCCCTTTGGGCTGCCACTGGCCAGAGCTTGTCTAAGGTTACCACATCCTCCTTTCACATTTAAATGCTTTGACATAGTTTGGCATTAAATGCTTAAAGCACAATTGTAGAAAACCGCAGTGCCATAAATACTCATAGTGCCCTATAAACCAAAACTCATGCCAAAGACAACTCATCATATCTGGCTGTTGAGTTTTTACACATTGGTCATGTACTTTTAGAGAGCTGTCCCTATAAGCTAATGGAGTTTCCCCCTGTGGTGGTGGCTGGGGCTTTCCAAATATGTCCAGGTGTGTTTTGTTAATGATTTATAAATCCAAAAGAATTATTTGCCATCTGATGCAAAGCAAAGCCTTGAGGTTTATCAAAAAGGTGATCAGTGGCCTGAGAACCCACTAGCAAGGAGAGATGATAATGCTCCCTGGGGCTCCAAGAACAGGTGAGAAGAGTCCAGCTCTGAGGCTTTTGTGCATAACAGCTTCTGCTGCCAATGGAAACACCTAAGGAATGGCTGCCTTACATTTAGGAAGACATTTTAAGGTCCACAATTCACATTCAGGTAATATGGCACACATAAACAATCCTAGTATTCCATTTAGCAAAGGCTTAAGATGGAGATAGGCATAGAAAGTGAAAAGCATACCATGTGCCTGAGGGATATGTGAAGGCTTAAACGTATCCCCTCATCCTGAAATGTTGGAAACTTAATCTCCAAATTCATGTTTTTCCTGGTACCGGGGATCGAACTCAGGACCTTGAGCTTGCCAGGCAGTCACGATGCCACTGAGCTACATCCCTGGCCCTCCCAAATTCATATATTAATGGTGTCTGGGGGTGGGGTCTTTGGGAGGTCATTAGGATTAGATGAGGTCCTGAGGGTGAGGTTCCCATGGTGAAAACAGTGGCTTTATAAAAAAAGAAAAAGGAAGACCCAAACTAGTTGCTTGCTATGTCTCAGCATGCGGTGGCCTTCACCAGGTTATGGGGCAGCAAGACGGTGGCTCTAGGCCCTTTGACTTTCCAGCCTCCAGAGCTGAGTTAAATAAACCTCTACAGTATTCGTTATAAATCACCCAGTGTATGGTATTCCACTGCAGTAAGAGAAAGCAGACTAAGACAGAGTATCAGAGGGTCTTCTGTGGGTTGAGGTGCTTGAAAACAATTCCATGAAAATTTCAAAATGTAATATATATATATATATTTATTTATTTTGCCGTCAGCTCCAAGTTCAGTGTAGAGGAACAACAAAAATACTTCAAACACGTGGTCCTCACCCTCTGAACAATGTCTGAAATTGCAATGAGCGTATGGGTCACCCGGGGAGCTGGTTAAAATGCAGATTCCTGTACTCATCGGGAGTGACTGGAGGAAAATCCCTGGAGATACTGGGGCACTGCTATTTGTCCCCCTGGCCTATTATACTCAGTCCTCCTTATCTAAGCATTCTGTATTTGTGGATTCAACCAACTAAGGATTGAAAATACCTGAAAAAAATTGTATCTGTACTGAACATGTACTTTTTCCTTGACGTTATTCCCGAAACAATATATTTACACAGCATTTATATTGTATTAGATACTAGAATTAATCTAGGGATGAGTTAGAGTGTACAGGAGGAGGATATGCATACATCACATGCAAATATTATGCCAACTTATAGAAGGGACTGGAACATGCACAGATTTTGGTATCACGGCTGGTTATCAATCAGCTATAAATTGGTGGCTATCACAGCTTCTTTCCTGGCCAGAAGTTCTCTGGAAAAGGGCCAGAAAGCTGGAGGGAGGTGTGCCCCAAGGAAGTCAAAAGGCAATCCTTGGACCCCAGAACAGCTGCTAACAGGAAATAAAGTGAGGCAATGCAAGACTAGCTAAAATAAAGGCTCTGTCAGTCAGTGTCTGCGACCTTTCAGTGGATGTCATTTTCTTTCTCATAGATAGGATTTCACTTCCCCGAGATACTAAATCATGTGCATACAATGGATCCCACACTTTGAGATTTATTTTGGGGAACTCTTAAACACAATAGATTTATGATGGTTTGTGGAAATTTGCTCAGGAATAAAAAGCTGTGGATAGAACTGTGAGTGTAGTAATAGCTAACACTTTCAATAGGTTAGCGGCACCTGGAAGAAAAACAAACAGAAATCTGGCTTTGAGCTCATGTTACCCATGGGCGCTGTGGACCACATCGTCCTCCTGTTGTGCCAAAGGCAGTGCTCTGTCTGAGCTTTCTGCACAAGGAACCTGGGCTCATGGTAACAATGAGAATCAGAAAGGTGCACGCTCACCAGGATTGTTTTCAGATGTCAGAATATAAAAAGACTAAAAAGTATAAGCTTGGAGGTGTGACTGATTAGGTGGCCAACTGGGAACAGGATTTGTGATCTGGATAAGCAAGACTGTCTGCCCATAGCAGTCCATACGGATAGATGCTTTCTTTTCTTTAGTGTGTGTGTGTGTGTGTGTATACTGGGAGACTGAACCCAGGGCTTCACACATTCTAGGCAAGTGCCCTACCGCTGACCTGTACCCTAACCTGTAAGATACTTTTCTTAACAGCAATTTGTATTTCATTTCTTGTCTAAGGGATGTAAGACAGACTAACTCTCATCCAAAATGCTCAAGAACCAGAAATGTTTTAGATTTCAGGGTTTTTCAGATTTTGAAATAACTTCCATACAGACTTTACTAATCCCCAAATCCCTAATCCAAATGTCCCTCTGCTAACCCAAAAATAGAGAATCTGAAAATTTTTGAGTGTACAAATTTTTGGACTTCAGAGCATTCTAGATGCTCAACCTGTAATATTTACTGTTTATAACCTATAACTGCTCAAATTAACTTGAACATTTAAGATCATTTCTTTCCATTTAATGAAGCTTCCAAACCAAATCACAGTGCTGCAGTTTTTACTTCAAATTGCAGTACAGTTAAGCACATTTATTTCTATGCTACAGGCCTTCGGATGATAGCCTACTTTTCAAAGATCAGCCTATGAATTCTGGGAAGAGTAGGGTGATGCCTGTTGGTTCTTTATTTTTTAAAAATTTTTTTGGTACTGGGGATCGAACTCGGGACCTTGTGCTTGTGAGGCAGGTGGCGGCACCACTGAGCTAAATCCCCGGCCTTGTTGGGTCTTTATTCATGATCTCCACTTAAATTTTGAACACTTGGTGTATTTTCAATGGCAGGAAACCAGGGACAAGTCTGATAAACTGGCCCTACAACCAGTTTTCTTATTTGAAAGAAGATACTTTTATATCATTTGTTTTTTTGCCAAATTAATAAAGGGCAGCTCATCCCAACTGGCTGTAGGTGATTAACCCTTGTGAAGGGTCTCTGCTTCTCAAGTGATTATGCACTTACTGTGTTCTAGCTTCACAAGAAATTATGTATTGTATTTTGTATTAAGGTCAAGTCAGTAGGCTGAATTTGTTTCTTTTGCAGTGTGAAATGATCACATTCATTGTAGGGAGTTGGTACCTGTACATAACACGTCTTAATTCTTTTTATTTCCCCTGTCCCTCCCCTGCCTCCCTCTGTCTCTTAGTAGTAGGGTCCCTCTTTTCTCATTTCCCCATGCCATAAGTAACTCCAACAGGAAAGCAAACTGAACCAGTTAGGAATTAAGCAGTCACATTTTAATCGATAAATATGAACATTTGTTAACCAGTTACTAGGTAAGGAAAATACACTAAAATATGAAGAATTCAAAAGATACTACCATCTTGAAAACAAAGTGCCCAAAATCTTTGCTATAAACTTCTTCACAGAATTAGAGGCAACAAAAACACTTACTCAGAATAATACTTGGAATAATTGTAAAAGTTCCAAGTATATTTTAACACTATAACAAATTATTTTGCACATGAAGTGGAAATGGCTCTTTTGGCACATAGTTAGATTATCTGACAACTTAATGAATAAATGATTGAATGGATGAATTGCTGAACATCAAGGTAATATGTTCACATGATGGGCCAGGCTTATATCCACTCCTTGATCTTCTGCTGCCTCGCTAGCCCTTGCTCTGTTCTGCATCACAGGAAACCACATTTCCCAGGGTCCCTAGCTGCCAGACAGGGATGGAATGGTAAGATGGCGGCTGAAGACGTGAGGACAGGAAACCCAAGGCCAGGGTATTTCTCGATGTCTGACTCAGCTCTGACATTGTCACCACCACAGGCAGTGGCTTTGCCCTTACCATGGCTCCATTTTGCACAATCCCTCAGTAGTCCTAGCTCCCATCAGGGAGACCCCACCATCATCCCAGTTTCGGTGGCTGATCCCAGCTGCTGGTTCAGGAGACCACACCCTCTCCCATTGTCCTCACAGTCCCAGGAGTGCCAACAGCCTTCTGCTGTCTGGCTTAAAAAAAATAATCTTCAATGAACTCAATTTCCTATATTAAATTCCCTCTATGGGAACACCTACAATGATTTCTGGTTTTTGGACCGGATCCTCACTGATATATGTTAGAGTCATTAGATTGTTTCCTCCTCTCACTTACCTGGGAATGCTTGCATAACAATCTGCCCTCAACCAATGAAAAATCACTCAAACTACACAATACAGGCCAATGACTATCTCTTCAGCTGTTTTTTGTCAAGAGTGAAGATTTGTTTTGCCAAGTGCCAATATGACTCCACTCCACCAATGTTATCACCAGTTACAGTGGACACAGCCACGAGTTTTCTCCTGAGGTCATTTCTGTTGCAGGTACTAAGTGCAATTAACAAAGTGAAAGAAATACAAACAGAAAAATTAACCTTAAGAGGAAATTACACAGTCATCAAATGAATAACATAGTAAAAAAGAAAAGGCTCTGAAAATTCAGAGGCCATAATTCAGCACCAGAATGTTTCTTCCCTGTTGAATCAATACAGTTTTCTGAAATTAAAATCTTACAACATTTCTGGATATTTCAAGAGCATCAAAATAGTAATAATGATCTGACTCATCCACAAATGGCCCCTAGCTTCTGGGCTAGAAGGAACAGTTACTTGCAGAAGTAGAGTTCTTTGGTGAGCATGGAGACCACGCATGGGATCTGCTTCTTCTCGTTGAAACGCGGGTCATCACACTGGGACTCAAAGTGCCTGGCCACGCTGTAGTTCACCCTGGTGAGGATCTGCATGATCTCCAGCTCTTTGCCATGCTTCTCCAGGATGGAGCAGAGAGCCTGCACAAACCAGGAACCTGTTCCCGGGTTCCTCCAAGAGTAATAGCCTTTGACGGGAAAGAAATAAGAAGCTCTGATGAGCTAACTCTGGTCGCTGCTCCCCACACCAATGAGAAGGAACTTGCAGTGTCTGGGGCCTTCACACCTGCTTTTCAGAAATGATTTCCCCCTACTCTGCATAAAAGTCACTAATGAGAATCATGGTGGTGTTCTGAGAGCAAACATCTCCGGTGGAAAGAACTTCATGAAGATGCTCAAAAGTACACTGGACATTCCAGCATGGAAATCCAGTAACATGCAACATCACTCAAGGCCAGGGCTGGTGGGTACTGCTAGAGAACTCTCCTGCATCTCTTTTGATGCAATCACCCCTGTAGTACCTAGGAGATACCTAAAGGAAAGTGAGACACATCTGCACAGGGGGATTTCCACAGGAAAGGTGGAGGACCACTCCACAACTCTCCAGCTTCTCAGCATCCTTTTGGAATGAGTGCTACTTTCTAACCCAAGCCTAGAAAAGAGCTTTGTAAAGAACCTCAGAAAAATCTGAGACGTGTTCTTGCTGTTCGGCAATAAAGAAGAAATGTAGAGGCAAAAGGTTCTGAGTAACTGAGGGCTGAGGCAGGACAGCCTGCTGCCTGGGGGGGCTGGGAGTGTCAGGGGAAGGGACGTGTCTCTCGTGAACCACATATGGTCTATGGGATGGAAAGATGGCTCTTGGGCTATCCTGGGTCCTGGTCAAAAAGTCTTCTTGAAGGGGCAAGAAGAGCTCAGGAAAAAGAGGATGCTCATGGGTCTGGGGGATGTTCAGGAACTGAGGGAGGAATGGAGGTATAATGAGAATTCCTTCCTGCAGCCCACAGCACTGGCAACTACCCTCATGAGGCCCGAGCTTGATGCTGTAACAGTATGACAATGCATTCATCTTTAGGGGGAGTCAATTACACTGCCTCATTCAGTGCAGGGACCTGGTAAGGCTGGGCAGACACTATCATCTCCCTGGGCTGTGCCCTCTGACCATTCTCCTAAAAGGGCTGCAAGGTGACCATTCAAAAGGGCAAATGGCATCCTATGACTCTGTGACTGAAAAGAGTTTCTTTGCCTATCTTTATCAGGGTGAAGTTCAGGCTGCTTAGCATTGCACACAGGGACCACAATATGGTCCTTTGCCTGCCTGTTCAGGTTTGACCCGAGCCATACCCCGTCACATGCTGTGGTATGGACTGAACTGTGCCTCCCTCTTGAAATTCACATTTGAAGTCCCAGCATCCAACGTGACTGCTTGGAGACGGGGCCTTTAAGGAGGTAATTAAGGTGAAATAAGGTCACATGGGTGGGACTCTGATCCAAAGGATGAGTGTCCTTACAAGAAGAGATACCAGAGCATTCATTCAGGCTTGTGCTCACTCACTCCCCTCCAGCCTTTCTCTCATCATAGAAGACGGCTGGTTACAAGCCAGAAAGAGCCCTCACAGGAAACCAAACCGGCCAGTACCTCATCTTGGGCTTCCCAGCTGCCAGAACTACGAGAAAAAATGTCTGCCGGTAAAGCCACTCACTCCGTGGTATCTTGTTCTATCAGCTGGGGCACCGATACATAACATTCTACAGTTGGGCCCTGAGTTTTACCAAACACATTGGGCTATTTGAGCCAGAACTGGCTGTCAAGCCGCCCTTCTCTGCCTCTGTGGGTGAATTTTCAAGACTCAGTGGCAGCAGTTCCTTTTTTAGGAAAATCTCTGTCATCTGCCTCCCTAGAAGAGTTTATTTTTCCTGAGTTCCTTCAGACCTTGCTCAGGGTACCTGTATCTCCACCACTGGGCTTGTTAATATCGGTCTGTTTCACAAGATCGGGAAGACCAAACTGCTTTCTATCTCATACAATCCTTAAAACTTGTGCAGTTACTGTTCTCGCCAAATGCCACCTGCAGATCCTACCAGAACTGCTTTTTCCAAACACACTGACCTATTCCCAGGAAGCGCTTGCCAAAACTGCTGTCACAGCTAGCAGAGTTCTAACTTAGTGATGGCTTGTGCCTAAAACAAAGGAAGGACTCTCACTGAACAGACCTAGGCGAGGACAGTGCTTGGTAAATAACGGGTGACACGTTCACACGGCAATTCCTGGCTCCTGCGCACAGGCAGCAGGGTAAAGGACCCTGGTCTGAGCCACAGCTCGGATGTCAGGCACTGAAACCTCTGTCTGACTCAAGCTTATTTATTTTTCCATCTGTAAAATCAGGGCAGCAATAAAGCCTTCCCTAACTACCCACACAATTACTGTAAGGATGATGACATAAGGGAAAAGACCCCCCCCAACACTCAAGTTATAAAGTACTATAGAAATGGGGTTTTTTTACAATTACTATTAATAATAGCAATAACAAATGAGATAATTCTGCTTTTCTGTAAAGAAAAGTGAATATATCCCTATGGAAGGCAGAATAATGGTCCTGAAATGCCCACACCCTACCTGAAACCTGGTACTATGTTACCTTTTGTGCACAAAGGACTTTGTAGGTGTGATTAAGGTTACAGAACTGAGACGGGGGATGATCCTGCCAGGCCCAGGTGAATCACCAGAGACCTTTCCTGGCACTGGCCAGAAAGAGACCGGAATGTGACGACAGAGGAAGAGTCAGAGGGAAGTGAGGTTGATGGTTTTAAATGGAGACAAGGGCAGCAAGCCAAGGAATACAGGAAGTTCTAACATACTGGAATAAAAAGGAAGAAATGAATTACCCTCTAAGCCTCCAGAAAAAGGTAGCCCTGTCAGTTCATGTTGGTATTTTAACCTTCAGACTGCAAAATAATGCATTTATGATTATGATTTAATAAACTGTGAGGCACAAGTTGAGTATCTCTTATCTAAAATGCTTGGGAGCAGAAGTGTTTCAGGTTTTAGAGCTTTTAGATTCTGGAACACATGTATAGACTTTAAGGGTTGAACATCCTTAATAAGAAAATGCCAAATCTGAAATGCTCCAAAATCCAAACTTTTGCAGGTAATTCTGGCACTCCAAGAGTTGTGAATTTTAAATCATTTCAGATTAGAACACTGAAATTGTAATTAACTACTACAGCCATAGGAAAATATGACAAACAGCAAGCCTGCAGCTGGATGGCTGAAATGGACTGGTAAGGTTAGCAATGGGCTGGATACCTGGAACCGTGGAATAAGCGAAGAGAAAGTCAGCTTCCACCGGGATCTTATAGTGTGGGTTAACATCGGTGTCACCGATGGGGCCTGAGTCAGCCTGGATCCCATCATCGAGCTCCGTCCCTCGGCAAGCCTGAATGTCAAAGCAAAGATCACTCATGGAGTCAGAAACAGAAATGCTGTTCTCTGCTGTGCGTCAGGGGCACAGGACGCGTGTGGCACATACTAGGAGCTCAGTGATTGTCTGGTGAATGAATGGTGAATCGAGCTACTAATCAGAGCAAAGCACTGCATTGCAATGTGATACAATGTTAACACAAATGCCAACCATTTACAGACGGGAAAAACAACCCCAAATTTGCATATCCCAATAGGAATAGAATGGAGATTTGCAAGGTTGATGCCAGCCCAAGTTACTCTGTGGTCTTTTCCCATTTTCCACTATCCTGGCTTTGAAAAGTGATTACCTGAATGAAGAAGAGTTTGGGTTTCTCTAAAAGGGTTTTGCATCGATCGCCCCGAAAATGGGCTGTCAAATCCTTTATTGGTGTACTGCCATCTTTTCCATAAATTAAATTTTCCTCTCCATGGCTTAACAAGATGCAGGCGAAGCAGGCTGAATTGGTGTGGTCCTCCTCAGAAGCTGCAAGCAAGCAACGTGCACACAGGAACATTCAAACTCGGGTCCTGTGGGGCTGTAGATGCAGCGCTCTGCAGGCAGCCTTGGCCGTGCCGACGACCATGACAAGACGGGCCGGGAGGGCCCGAGGAGGGGCAGGGACCGGGCTTCTCTGGAAGACGGGGCTTTGTTTGGATCACCCTCCGAAGGGGACGAGGACGAGCCCCAGTGAAGACAAGGCAGAAGAGAGTTCTGCCATTCTTACTTGCTCTGAAACCAGGACGAGGTAGTCTCGCGAGGAGTGACCCCAAGTACCCGGATGGTCCAGGAGCGGTGGGAAGGCAGTACACTGGGGGCAGGAGGGTGGAGCCCCGCTGTCCCCTAGCTCTGTGACGCTGGGCACGCTACTGCTAGCAGGCTGTCCCGTGTCTCAGTTTCCTTGTCTGTAAAGTGGAGGCGGTAGCACCCACTGAATGAGTTAGTATCTGTAAAGTGGGCCACATACTAAGCGTCATGCAAACAGTTTTGAAGAAAATAATACATTTTCCCAAGTGAAACAAGCCAGTCACAAAAGGACAAATATGGTACGGCTGCTTTGAGCAGTCAAGTTCACGGGGAAAGAGGAAACAGGGGAGTTCATGTTTCATAGAAATGATGGAAGATGAAAAGGTCTCTGGAGACAGACAGCGGTGATGTCTGCACAGCAATGTAAACTCAATTACTTAAGAAGAATTAAAGTGGTAACTTTCATACTGTGTCTAGTTTACCACAGTAAAAAATTTTTTGAAAAAGAAAGGCAAGAGAAATGCTAGACTGGCTGTCAACCCGGACACTGCGAGAGTATCCGCAGCCTCCACTGCTCCTTGGCTTGGCTCCAACTCATCTAAGGTTCTATGATGCTAACTAACTAGCTGGTTGACTATTTAGCTAACAAACACAGCCTTTCTTTTTCTGTGTGATCAATGGAGGAGGCGGAGGAAGATTTAGAATTTCATGAGCACCTACTATTTGTTGATACCCAGGTTCTTTGTGCAAATTATCTTATTTAACCCCAACAGGACCCCATAAAGGAGGCTTTAATTATTTTTATTTCATGATAAAAAATGAAAACTCAAGAGTGCGGTTATAACGTTGCCCCAAGAAGGGACAATCCGTTGGGGCCTTGGTGCCAGGCTTCAAGTGTGGTGCTGCCTTGCCCTGCTCAGCAATTGCAGGCAGCAGACCCAGCCTCTCCCCTTCTAATTGCTGCGACACCTGTGCAGAGCTGTACGGTGATGTCTGTATTTGTTTTGATAACAGACACAAGTCATGGCGATGAAAGCTGGAAATTCCTAGCTTATTATAAGATTGGGTGAATTAGCACAGAGTGGGGAAATGAAGTTTTGTCCTCCCTGGAACCTACTGCAGCACAGAGTCAAGAAAAGTAACTGCTTTACCGTTTTGACAGGCTAAGAATCAAGAATTCTCTGAGGGTGACATGCTCTGAGCTTGGGTAGAATAATTCACCTTCTCGGGAACAGAAATGACAGCTGGCCCAAGCCCTGAGGTAAGGCCCAAGTACTTCTCAAAAGCATGCTCACAAATCTTCTCTCAGCTCATCCTCCCTCCAACCCTAAGAAATAGGTAGAGCTAGGATCATGGCCCACATTTCAGGAAAGCAAAGAAATCAGGAAGATATGGCTGCTCTGCCTGGGTCACCTCACTGTTGGAACTGGGCCAGACCCACAACGTGAACTCCTGATTTCTAGTCTGTTCTACCACATGGCCTGCTAGGTACAGAAATTCAGCTTGGAAGAGTCAAGTTTGAAAACACTATGAAAAGGTGCCTAGTTAAAAAAAATAAGAGGATAAGATCTTTTTGGGGGCTGGGGATTTAGCTCAGTGGTTCCAGCACCTGCCTTGCAAGCGCAAGGTCCCGAGTTCGATCCCTGGTACCAAAAAAAAAAAAGATCTTTTTCTTTTTTAGCTGCACAACTAAGAAAGCAACAGTGAACCATCTGCTGCCTGTGGATCCCTGTCTGATGAACTGGGAGGACTTTACTTTCAAACATCTGCCCTGAACACCGGCACACCAGAGCTACAGCGCCAGATGGTGTAGTACAGACATGCATCAGTCCTGGAGTTGGAAAATGAGAGCTTGGGTTCCGGTTCTGCTCCTAACTGGCTCTTCAGCGTGTCTCATATCCTCTCTGAAGCTCCATTCCTACATTTATAAAATGGACATGATACAAATGCCTTTGACCAGCATTGTAGGGTTTGTGTTAAGGGTCTAATGAAATAAAATCACAGATGTGCCACACAGAATATAAAGCAGTTCCCCAGAATACCATATAGGGATTAGTCTTCTCTACCTGCCACCAGGAATACTTTAGTTACCTAAATTTCATCCTGCACAAGAGGATACAGATTTGTTACTTCCCTTGGAATCAGCCTTTTGGGACTGAGATCGTTCTGCACATACAGAACCTTTTGTTCTTGCAGGAATTCAAGCTGACTTCATCTTTTCACAGAGATACCAATGTCTCGTGAAAGAGGCCTGTCTCTCCCAAGACAGGTACAGAATGGCCAGAGGAAGAAAGTCTATCCTGAGAAGGCATCCTTCTCAGACCTCTCGGTGCAGGGCAGGGCGGAAGAGCAGGGTAAGTGCTCACCTCGTTTAAGCAGATCTTGCATCTTGGCACAAGTGCAGTCATTATAAACAACCACATCAAAACCCAGGCTTCGGAAACACTTGAAAAGGGCCTCAGCATCTTTGTCGGTTCCATTTCGGACACCCATTCCTGTGGGAATCGAGCAATGCATCTACAGGTTATCATCAGGTTAGATGCTGAATGCAGCCAGCGCCAGCTCCAGCAGGAACGCTCTGAGTGCACGGAATACCTCCGAGGTCACAATGTAAAGGAGCAAATGAAACGAGAAGGAAACTCAAGAGAGGGGACTCAGCCCACCCACAAGAGGTGAACCTCTTCATGGTAACTCCCAGGCCCAATCAAAGCCAAACGGATCCCTCGATGCTTAGCTCCTTGGTCAAGATGCCTGACAGCTAATATGCAGTGGGACCTCAGACTGACAGTCCTCAGTTTCTCTGTACCCCTTTTCCCTAGACGTAGGGGCTGTCTGCAGGTGGGCCCAGCATTTCTCAGTGAATGTCTGATACAAAACAGAGGAAATGGAAGGCTTAGCCCAGGCTCACAGTGCCTACCTGTCACTTTGTCGAAGTTCTTGTTGTTTATTATGACGCACTTGCCCACCTTCTCGAAATTCATGTTATACTGATACACAGGCACCTGGTCCCGGGGGGTCCTGGCTGGGCCTGTAGAGCCATTCTTCTTCTTCTTACTAGGGAAATACACAGCCGGTTAGGGTAAGTCTGACAAGAGGGGCCTCCGAGCCCAGGCAGGCCGTGGGGTGAGGGTCTGGGCTGCACAGACAGCTCTGTGTAACCGGAACAGAGTTCTATGGTAAATTCTGTTAGATGTCAGAGAAATGCAAACTGAAATCACAGTATGACACCAGCACCCACTCCCAGGAATGGCTACAGTGTGAAAGAAACGGAGTGCTCAGCACCTGAATGATCACATGTTGCTGGTGGGACCTACCCTGCAATCCACTGGGGAAAATGGCAGAGTCCATGAAAACTGAGCTCACACGCACCCCGTGACGGGGCCACCGGCCTGACATGTTCACCAAAAAGCAGAGCCACTTGTTTCCGGTGTTGTCGACCCGTAACAATAATCCCCAAAGGAAATATTCCATATGG
The DNA here is from genome assembly GCF_053883595.1 of Heterocephalus glaber. Classification (NCBI taxonomy): domain Eukaryota; kingdom Metazoa; phylum Chordata; class Mammalia; order Rodentia; family Bathyergidae; genus Heterocephalus; species Heterocephalus glaber. The sequence continues at coordinate 70,489,431 of NW_028258320.1, forward strand.
CTAAACTGCTGAATATTCATGTAATGAAATACAACAATGCCAATAAAGAAACCATGACAGTGGAGAGTAGCATAAATGAATCTCACAAATACACTGTAGTGAAGGGCCAATGCACAAAAGGACACAGAAAAATTAACAAAACAAAGACCTCCTACTAGCTAGTCTGGATGGTGTTTCCACATTGGAGGGACAGGGTCTGGAGGGAATAAGGACTCTCCAGTGTGGCTCATAATTCGTTTCTTGGCATGGGTGCTGGTTACTGGCACGTGTAAAAATTCATGTTCGTGCACTTGTGTAAGTGTTATAATTTAATTACATCTATATTAAAAGAGAAAAAAAGGAACAGAAATTTAAAAAGAAAGCAGGTCTCTTCCACTCTCCCATCAACTGGTGGTACAGTTTGCCAAAAGCCTGGCAGGCAGAGCTTATGGCATGAGCACCAACCATCATGGGGAGGCCACAGAATCAAATGTCCAGTGAGAGGGGAAGCAGCCTAGTAGGTTCCATGCCGACGTGAGCTCCAGGAGCAAAGCGAGTTTTATCTTTTCTGAAACCACTGAAGTCTCAACACATAGAACGGCTGGCACATGAGGTGCTTAGTGGATACTTATTGTAGGAATGAACAAGCCAGTTGAATCTCACCCCCTCACGTACAGATATGGAAGCAGAGGCCCACAGGAGGCAGGGGGCTGTCCACACCACACAGCTACTGAAGGGCCCGGCAGCCCTCAGACCGGCACACTGGAGCTGGGGAACACTGTGCCCTAGACTGCGGGCTACAAGGGTCATCTGTCGTCCTCCCTCAGCTCACACTTAAGGGTGGGGAGGCAAAGTGAAAGTGAAAACTCAGTATCTACCAACAGACAGACTCGGTCCAAGGACACTGCCCTTGGGTTTCCATCCGCTCTTATCTGTCGGTTTCTCAGAATCTCTGAAAGGACAGGGGCGTTCCCTTTGTCCTACCTCAGTCCAGGTTACAGATTAGCTCTGTGGGACTAACCTTCCCAGTCCTTCTTGCTATTTTTCCACTTCAATGTGACTTTATACCACCCTACTTTTATAAGGTTACATTTCTTCCATGATGCCACTTGATCTTTAACAGAGAACTATCCCGAATCCGTTCTCCTGCCTTGGGGCGCCTCCCTGCTTTGGTTAGGTTTTCAGGGTGATACGAGTGGCTTCACACTCCTAACCCCAGGCAGTCAGCACCCAGGAAAGATGGACTTGGGGTGCGTGACTGGGGCAGTGAACTGCTACCCTTTGAAGAGTGCTGACTTCCTCTCCTGTGAAATAGAGCCAGCAGCATGCAGCAGGGGCAGCTTTCTGTGACTCACAAAGTTAGATGAGGGGTGCGGTGCCAGCAGGTACTCCCTGTAGGGGAACCCCTTCCTGCTGTCTGGACTTATATGAGTTTTACCACAGTGAGTCTGTTTTGTTCAAGGACAGGCCACGCGGAAGTAGGATTTATTTCCTCACTGCCACCCTGTCGATGACCCTGTTCAGTGTCCACTGTGCATGTTAAATTTGTGTGCCCAGCCTCCCATGGACACACACAACCTCTGGTCTTGGGACAGATGCCTTAGAAGTAGGTAGGGGACACAATTACAATTACAGTTACAGGTAGCAATGAGAGAAATGAACATCTACCAGTCTCTATCATGGTCTTGTAGAAAGTCTCACTGAATTCTAACAGCAACTCAAAGAGGGCAGTGGATGTCACCATAACCCCATTTAAGGCTGAGCAACAGGGGCTTGGGGATTTCAAGTGGCTGGAGGATGAGCCAGCACAGCAGGTCCAAATCCAGGAGGAGAGACCTTCAGAAACCCTCCTTTCACTCACTGGGCACTGGTGACCTTCGGGGGAAATGGCAAGCGGCAGACCTCTGGGTGAAAAGCCAGCTGCAACAGGCCACCCGCCTCCAGAGAGGCCACTGGTGCTCCCCCCGGGACCACTCAGCCATCCATCTGGGGAGCTAACCGGAACGTGCCACCGTCTCAGAGCTTCTGTTTTCTCACTGATAAAAACTGGCCTAGTTATCACTGTAGGATCAATGGGATTGGCATGTGAACCGTACAACACTCAGAATAAATGCAGCACACTTATGTATCCATTCCTTACCAGTACCTGCCACCTACGGGCCAGGGCTTTACAAAACCACTGCCTGTCCCCAGAGCAATGCGGTGCTGTGCAGACAACAAAGCTGAAGTTCAGAGCTGGGATGGGATGCTTGGTGATCCAGCTTCCCAGTGTATGCTTTCTCCACTACGCTGTTTATTCTTTGAGCAAACACCGTCTCTGACATAAAAATTCAGGACAGGCCTGAACTCATCTGCTGCGTTACTTTTGGGGAACTTAAAGGAGAATCTGTGAGCATTCTTAAATGATGGTAGCTTCAGGATGGGCTACCAGCCCAGAATGCACTCAGCATGCTCCCCAACCTTTCAGAAAGTATCAAAATGGGCTAAAAGGAAAGAAAATTGAATAGGCAGTTTTTAACACATCAAGTGTATTTTGGAGCAAGATTCCTGGGTCTTATAGCTACCTGAAGGCCATTCAGAGACCCTAAGAGATGCAGTATGTCTGGCAGGGTGGAAGCTGTATTTTATGCACTACAATTTTTGAAGAGATAAAATTCTTCTTCTGAAATGAGGACCTCTAGGACAACGTCCAAGTAATAAACAAGGTGTGGGTTTTTAAAGCTGCCAGGAGCTCCTTCTCAGTGATGAGCAAATCAAAACCAGTAAGCATGTTTTATAAGAAAAACAGGTTTGGATGTACGTTATATGAAAATTAAAAGGACTTTGCCTCTATCAGAATAAAATTTGGAAAAAATGACTACTAATTTTTTTTTTTTTTGGTACTAGGGATCAAACTCAGGACCTTGCACTTTCCAGGCAGGCGGCAGCACCACTGAGCTAAATCCCCCACCCAACTACTAATTTTTAATTAACTAAAATTAACTTGATTCAAAAAAAGGAACACTTTAAAGAAAACACTGCCCATGATGATGAAACTAGCTCAAAATGGAATGTGAAGTGCAATTCTTATCTTTGGAAGTATCTCAAAAGGGTGGTAAGGACAATTTCCCTTCTCTAACCTGCTCCTAAATTGAATTCCTATTTTTCAAAATGATTTTAATATCTGCTTCCCTTTTCTGGATTTGAGTCAGTCAATACTAACATTCCCTTCTAACTCAAAACGCTTTTTATTAAACCCAGGTTTTCCCAGACCACAAATGTGTGTTAGAGAGCGATTATCAATCCGATCCCACTGAATTTATCTTCTTAAGAGGAGCTGGCCTGGGGCAAGCAAATCAGGGTGATCAGCTTAGAGCATGTAACTGAAGAGACAACTAAAAGGAGGAAATGATGGTCAGGAAGGCATCAAGAAGGAATAACCAGGAGAAAAAAGAGGAAGAAAGATTAAATTCCACTGTACAGAGATATATTCTGCAAGAATGAATCTAGGTTACTCCACCACCTAATAGTTCTGAAGTTTTGGGGCACCTTCTCTGTCCTGGGGATTGTCTCCCTTTCACTGGCATTCTCCCATTGAGACTTCAGTATGTGCCATGTTGGTAGAAAGTGATCGCCCATCCTTTGCCCTTGTCCTATGGCCATCTTTGACTGGTCTGGGGCTGCCAGATCCTAGGCTGGGCCCTCTTCCAAACAGCCCTCTTCCCTGGGAATCTGAAAACTGGAACTGAGGAACAGGGTCAGCCTCTCTAAGTGGCTACAGTGAGAATTGTTGGTGGTCATGTTTCAACAGGAACCTGGATGTAGGCTGCCAAAGAGCCGGCAGAACCAAGCCAAAGATAAATCAGTGTGGGAGTAGGAGAGAAGAGCAGCTAATGTTTGAGGTTCCTTGCAGCCTAAGTGTTCTTTTAAAAAACATAAATCAGGGGCCAGTGTATAGTTCAGTGGTAGAATGCTAGCATATATGAGGCCCTGAGTTTGATCCTCAGCACCAAAACTCAAAACAAACAAACAAAATAACCCAAGTTAGATTCCAGCAAGCTGTTTAAAACTCCACTCCAGGATTCCCAAAGGCCCCGCATGGTCCCCCTCTGGCCTCTCTGCTCCTGTTCCTGGTGCAGGGTCCCCTACACAGGCTGCCTCCTGATGACTGCTGGTGGAGGCCTGGGGGGCACAAGACCCAGGAAAGAACTGCTGGGCTCATGCCCTGCTCAGCTGGCTGCTGCCCAGCTCTGTCTGTGTAAGCAGCAATACGAGTTCACTGGGCATCTCACTGCTGGCCTGGGCAGGATCCCAGAAGCCCCAGGCCATGTCACCTCCTGATCTGACATCGTGGACTCTTACTTGGCCTCCAGGTTTTAGTTTTGCCCTTGGAGTCATTTCTTAAAAGTGAGCTTTTAAATACATTTAAAAATGATAAACCCAATCACATTAGTTCCCTGCTCAGAGCCACAGGGGTTTCCTGCTGCTAAGAAGGAACTCCAGAATCCCAGCCACAGCCCCCAGGGTCTACAGAAGTGACGGTGCATTATCTCTTCCCACTCTTTCTTTCCCTGACTCATCCCACCCCAGACAACCAACCACAAACTCGTCTGGCCGTGGGGCCTTTGCACTCGGTCCTCTCTGCCTGTGCTCCTCATGGCTCCAAACTCACATATCTCCTTCCTCTCCCTCACTCAGATCCTAGCTCACCCTGCCCACACCCCCACACCTATCATTCGGTGTCCCGTCCCCATATTAATGTGTAAACCACACCTTGCCACCTAACCTCAAATTACCGAGCTGTTGTCCATCTCCTGCTAAGGGTAAGAGCGTTATGAAGGCAGGCTTTAGGGGAGGTCCCTGCTGTTTCCTGGCTTCTAGAACAGTGTCAGCGCACAGTAGGTGCTCAATAATATTTCATGAAAAAATGAAGACAAAATTCAACAGGCGAAGGTGCTCCAGGTGGGCTGCCATGCATGTTGGGGACCGGCAGGGTGGATCAGAGGTGGGTGAAGGAATGGACCAGCACCTGCATTTTGCTGCATAGACATTAGCCAGGGACAGCCGCAGCCTTGAGGTCACATGTCAGAAGGGGACTGACTTCTGAGAGGGAACCACTTTGGCATGGGGTGTGTAGGGATACAGGTCAACTGCTTTGCTTGAGTCCTTCTGCAGGAGATCTAGCATGGGTTGGAACACTTCCGGACTGCTGTGTCCATCCCTCATTTCCCCTGCCTCTGCCATGTCCAATTCTGAACCTTCCTGGCATGCCTCGATTCCATCAGCTGCCACTCAGGTAGAAGTTTATTCACTTAGTGGCTCTTGCAGGTAAGAGCCAGAAGAACAGGTACAAAGAACCAGATCAGTCTACTCCTGGGCGGGCCACAAAGGAAGGGACTTTAAGCACAATCACACACTCTGTTAGGAAGAATCAGAATGCTCCGATTGCATGAGCTCCAGGAGGTGGTGTCAGGCAAGAGAGAGAGGAAGGATTTTCACTGCGTACCTTTGTTACTGCATGCAAGCAAGACAGGAATTCAAAACATCAACTAAAAGTCAGCTTACTAGTTAAAAGTCACTTGCTAGGCCTGGATGGAGATCTGACCTGTCTTGATGATTAGTGGATCTGTACATTCTTGTGCTAGTTGCTGAAAAGGCTCTCTAAACACTCTGTCTTTGTTTTTCCATTGTGACTTTATCCTAGCTTCTTAAACTTCTTACTTTTCTACACATCAATAGTAACAATAATAAAAATGCAGTTACAACAGATACTACCTTTTGATCACTTATCTTTTTGCACACACAGTGTTATCTCATTTAATCTGTACAATTCTGTGGGGGCATCAGCTTCACTTCATAGAGATTAAAGTGGTTTGTCCACAATCACAAGGTAGAAATGAGTACAGCCCAGATTTCGTCCAGAGTCTAACACCAAGTCACCTATTCCATGGTTTCTCACCTCTGCTACAATTCAGGTTTTCAGGCCTTGCTGTTGATGTAGAGAATGAGTGTCAGCCAGGTCGGGGTGCTCTCCTAGGATACTGGGCCTCTCTGAAGTTGGAGGGTTCAACCAAGCCTGTCTGGCCTGAGCTTGTGCTGCTGTCTCACCCCTCCAACAGCCTCGGCCTGTGGGTCCTCGGTTCCAGGCCAGAAGGTCCAATCTGTTGTGCTGCGGAAAGCACAGCTTTTTTGGGGGGGGCGGGGGGGTTTGCTTACACAAAAGTAATTTATTAACAGAAAACAACTTGAGTCTTGTTCACAGATGGCGACCACAGTGACCTCCCTTCCTCGGGTACTACTGGAGCGGGTGGAAGGGATGACATCCTCAATCCACTCAATCTTCATACCCCAGCCAGCACGGGCCCCGAGGGCTGCCTGGGCACAAGGTCCAGGGGGCTTAGTCCTGTTTCCTCCTGTGGCCTGGAGTTTGGTATGTAGGGCAGTGATGCCCAACCCAGCACCTCTGGGCCACATCCTGGGCAGCCAGCATGGCAGCACATGGGGAAGATGCCTCTCCATCAGCCTTTTCCATTGTCCCACCAGTCATGCGATAGATGGTTCCCTTGCCAGAAAGATCAGTGATACGGACGAAGGTATCATTGAAGGATGAAAAGACGTAACAGTCCGAAAATACAAGCTCTCCTTCAGCCCCTTGTGGCCCGAGGCTGATGACGGTTCTTCCTTCCTTTCCTTCCCCTTGCGAGATGCCATTTCTGCAGCTAGCTCCAGACTCAGCCACCAGAAAGAGAAGGTGTGAGGGCACAGGTGACAGGTCACTTCCATCAGCACTGTGGTGTCTTTAGAGTCACCGGTGCGATTTAAGACTCTTCACCAGGTCTGTGGGGACTGACAGCCAGGCTGTTACTTACAGTCTTTTTACCACCACCACCGAAAGCTCCAGGAGCTGCTGCTGCACACGATGCTACCTGAGAGGTCCCAATGTTTGCAACACACTATGGGGTCCCCTTGGTGTGAGCACAAACTCCCTTTGGGCTCAGGTGGAGGAGCTATGCTTTGTGCCTAGTCCCAGCAGTGGAAAAAGAGTTACCATCTGTTTGGAAATTAGATGGTGGAGCCATCTTTTTTTTAAAGGGCTGTTCTTGTTGCCCCAGGTTTGAAAGAGCTTTCTGCAGAAGAGCAAGGAACACGTAAGAACTGTCACACAGACCCTAAGAGGGTGGGCTTAAAGAAAAACTCACTGAGCATCTCTCAGTTCTGGACAAGAGTCTTTCTCTGAATTGACAAATGGCAGAAGACGCACTTCAGGTATTTAAGTCATCAGGATCAAGTATGAATACTGTTACCATCCTGGGTTTTACAAAGCGAATTAACAGTCACTGTCCCATTGATTCTGGAAGTCCAGATGTGAGGCAAAGAAAGATAAACAGAACCGGGGAGGGCATTTTTAAAACTAGATTCTACCTAGTTCCCATTTTCTCCTCTTGTCTCTCTCTTTTTTCTTTCCTCCGCTAATCCTAGCTGATAAACCTAGCCTTTATCTCAGCCCTTTTTACATTCAGAGAACCTTCTCCAAGATGACTGTGTTGAGAAGAAACACAGGATTCTTGTGTTGGAAGCTGCTGTTAAGTGCAAAGCCCATCATAAATCAGACCAGTGAATTAAAAGTTCTAAATCCTCTTAAAAGCTCATGTGTTCCACAATTGGCTGCAGATTTACAAAAAAAAAAATCCGGCTACTAAATCACTGTGCTTAGGGCTTGACAGGCAAGATTACAACAAACTCGGATATCCTGGAAGAATGACTTACAAAGCGCGCTCAAGTGTGCGCTAGAAAATAAGGGGCGGGCCGGGCTCAGTGGTTTCACAGCCTGCTGCGCAAGCGCAAAGATGGAGTTCAATCCCCGGTACCAAAAAAACAACAACAAAAAAGAGTAAAGAGTAAGGGGAAGCAAATTTGCGGAGCAGGTTGAAGGCAGTGCTACCTGAGCGTCCTTATTGTTCTGCGGAGCTGTGTTTCCAAAGTGGCCAAGTCCCCTGATCTTCACTTCCCTGAGGCACTCGGATAAGCACAAATCTCTGCTGGAACACCGACTGCGCCAGAGTCCAATATCAGGAAGGAACAAGATTATCCTCACTTCTTAGATAGACAGTAGACAGTCCTTTCTCTGGACCTCAGATTTCACAGCATGAAGCCAACTCAGTCACTTTTCACCACAACAAAGTCTCGAGTCAAAAAATTACAACTAAGCTGTTGGCTATTTACATAAAAGGGTGTCCTTGAAGAACCTACAGCAATTCATATCAGAAACATCACAGGATAAAAATATTCTGCCTACTTGACAAAGAATTGAAAAGGCTTAGAAAGCACACGGTGGCTTTTTACAACCTACTCTGGGTGCTAGTATGATCTCCCCATCACTGGAGGAGATAAACACAGGTTTTACCCACTTACAGATCACCTGGGCTGCTGAAAAAACGTGAATTATGTTTTTCTATATTTGGAAGGGACTAGAAATAAGCAAACCCACTCCTATTTATTTTCCAAAGTGCCCTGCTGAAAGGATTCCCAGTAGCTGGGTCTGTTTGCAGACATTCCTCATTAAACAGTGAAACACCAGGCTCACAGCTCCCCAAGACTGTTTCATTCGGAACCAGAGCTCTGGTTTTTGTAGCTGCTTTGTCTAAATATTTTGAAGAAAATTCATTCATGGTTTCAATATTTCAACAGACGGCACCCCTGAGTCCTAACAAACCAAGGCTGGGCCAGGCAAGATAGGGAGGGAAGGCAGAGTGTGGGCAGTACCTGGCATCTTCATCGGGAAGCTGTGGGCCCTGCAGCAGAAGTAGGCCTCGCCCTGTGACAACAAGGACTGAGTTTCCTTCTTCTCTGTAGTAATAAAAACTCAACATGCTCAGAGATCAGCAGGGGACAGAAGAATGGCACAGGCCAGCCATCCCTGAAGGCCTGTGACTGACTCAGCAGCGAGCCGCATGCTGGACTTTTCCATAGGACCCTGGAAACTCGAGCTGGGAAGGTCACCACACACTAGCCTCTCCCTGCTCTGCTGACCGGCAGAAACGGCCAGACTCCACAAGGCGACATCCCCCAACCCGAGGATGGCACTCCATGGGAACACAAAGGGGAAAAAGTAAAACCAACCTTCCACACACACACAGCCAGGAGCACAATCCTTAAGAGTGAAAAACTGGAAACAGGGGAATGGTTAAGCAGGAGGCTGTGTGTCAACAGAGTAAAACCTCCCCAGCTATTCGAAAGGACAATCAGGAACACACACCCTCAACTGCCAAAGGGCCAAATATCCAAAAGGCTGTAAACAGCATGGCAAAATATCTAAAGCTATGGGTAAGTAAATGAACAGGAACAAGAAGTGAGCCTGTGATGAGCGGCACGGTTCAAGTTCATTAGGCTGCTTTCTTCCTTCCAAATAATCAAACTCATAACACAAGACAACTCTACAGGCGGAACAAATTCCTTCTTTTTCAGAAGAAACAAACATTTCTCAGTGGCCTTGGATAATGTGAATGATCCAGATGTTACCACACTTTTCCACCTCACCCACCCAAATGTAACAAGGAAATGTGAGCACATATAGACCGACCCACTTTTCAAGCAACTCAGCGATGCCTTTCTCAGTTTCCTGGCTGAGGGCCTCAGTCAGTAGAAGGCGGCACAGCTGAGGAGGTGAGATGACCACCTGCTACCCTGGACAGCCCTCCTGAGTCTGTGGACAAGAGAGAAAACCAGCTCGCTGCGCTTTTCTTTGAAACTCAGCTCAAGGCTGGTATTAACAGTAAGTTCCCTTTCTCCAAATTTATCCACATTTCTCTCTTCTCCCTAAAAAAAGGGCTGGCAAGACCTCTGACAGCAAAAAGTGACAAAGGGCCTTTAAGAAATCATCCAGGGAAAATAAACCCTGGAATCTGTGTAAATAACCTAGCAGGTTGGGAAGATACCGTGAGACGTGTGTACTACAGCAGCGGGGGTCAGAACTCAGCACAGCCAGCATCCATGGGTCCTCATTCTTACACAATCATTTCATCCATCCTTTCCCTTTCTGCGAGTAGCATGGAAACTCACCATCAGTAGAAGAGCAGTCCCCTCTGCAGCCAAAGTAGGCTCGCCCTGGGATGACAGGGACTGATTTAATCTTGCAATGCTACACCCCATGTTTCTTTATTTGTGATCACCTGTTCATTTGAGAGGCAACAGGTTATATTTTCATGCTACTTTTTATTATTAGGTTGTACTGTACTAACATGTAGTGTTTTACGTGTATTAGCGCGTGCTCTGGTCTGGATGTGGTCTGCCCCTGACAAAACTCATGTTGACATCTAATTGCCAGTGTAATGGCACTGAGAGGCACTGCGACCTTTAAGCGGTGATAAGCCATGGGGTGCCAGTGTAGTGCGGGGACAGGGTTAGTTCTAGTGAGTGGGAAGGTACAATGTGGGCTGGGTCCTTCTGTCTCCTCTTCTATTTCTGCATGCGCCTGCTTGCTCTTTTCTGCGTTCACCATGAGTTGAAGCAGCATATGGTCCTTATTAGAAGCTGTTCAGCTACTGGCGCTAAGCCCTTGGACATCCCAACTCCCAGCACCATGGGCAAAACAAGCCTGTTCTTGCTGATTATCCGGACTCAAGCATTCTGTTATGGCAATGTAAGGTGGACCAAGTCACCATGGAAACCTGATTATTGCACCCCCTCCCTTATTTTTCCCTACACTTTAGTTACTACTTTCCCCTCTAGAAATTCTAGAACCTGACATGCCTATAGGTATTCTGCACATGTAGAAGCCACAGCCTCAGAATTCCTGGACTCTGACCCACTTTAGTAGTGTGTGGCTTGCAGACCCTGAAAAGTGCCTTCGGCCCTTACCTGCCATCACTGCAAGCCCTGCTGCAGCAGCTGCCCGGGCCATCCCTCAGCTGAAGTGAAGCAGAGAAGGTGCAGTGGGTATGAAGAATTAAATTTGCTGACCCACTTGGGTGGAAAAAAAAAATGCTGTTGAAGAATTCATGTGGTTGAACAGCTCAAAGCCACAACAGTTGTGGGTGGCATCTGACATAAGGGGGTGCCCTAGTTAGGCCTGTGCTTAGTCCTGATCCTGCTGGGTGACAACAGATTAAACACACTACCTCTCTGGTCTTACTTTCCTTGCTCACAATAGAAGAGAGTTAAATTACCTTTTATAGAATCTCCTAGTTTTAACATTATGAGTCTCTTATCTCCTTCCTTCTCAGGTATATTTAGGTAATTTAGGAAGCTGAGTTACCTTATTTATTCAATAATAGATCTGGGGAAGGTATCCTGTATTCCGGATGCTGAATGTGAGGGTTCCTGTGTTGAAAAGCCAATGCCTTGTGTCTGTTTTATGTTGCTGTTTTAAAGGGCGCTAGACGTGGCCTCTTCCAATCAATACCGTCACCACACAGTGCGTGTCCATTTGGAGCTCAGACCCTGGAGTAAGAGACAGGCTGGCTTCTGTGTTGTTGTCTCTGATTCTAGCCTCACTTCCTCTGAAACAACTTTCACATTCTCCACATGAAAGGCAGCTGTCTGATCTTATATTCATACAAATGACCCTTGTTGTGTAGGAACCTACTCACATATTATACGTAGTTGTGGAGAAGCCCAAGTTGCAATCAGGGCAAAAAAATTACTACCAAGTGGCACTTACTAAACACCCGCCAGGGGAAGCAAACAGAGATGATACCAAGGAAAAAGCTATGTGCTCTGAACCAGGGCCTCACAAAAGGGAGCTTAGCAAATTTTAAGAATGAGCCTTTCTTGTCTCCTGAGATAGAAAGAGAAACAGACCCTTCAGCAGGTACACACACATACACACACACACAAACACACACACTCACACGAGGCCCACGCGGCCTGGGGAAATTCAAGGCTGTGTGCAGTGTGTTTGCTACTTTGCTTTTATTTCCTTGCATTCTGACCTTGAGTAGAGCTCAGACAGGAGCCGGATTCTGAAGCTGAAGCAGCCAAGCAGAAGAGTGTCTTTCAGGCCATTGTAGGGCTGTCAGTGGCTTGGGCCATCAAGACCAAACCCCCCACCCAGTGGCCTCCACCCACCTTCCCAGGCAGAAGCTGTGTTTGCCTGGCCTGACAGGGTTCGGCCCTGGCCCTGAGGCTCTCCCTGTCCCCCGGGAGCCCACTGCCTTTTCTCTTACAACTCAGGTTCCCCTTCCCCCAGCCCTTCCTTGTCTGTTCTTTTCTCAGCTGCCTGCAGCTTTATCTAGGGTGTATCCTACCACTCAGCCATTAGTTATTATTTTCAGTAAGCTATCCTTAGGCATTCAATAAAAACTTGACTTAGCCGGGTATGGCTGCACATGCCTTCAATCCCAGAACTCTGAGAAGATCCTAAGTTTGAGCCCAATTTGGGCAATTCAGTGACTTAGCTAGACTTTGTCACAAAAGTAAAAATAAAAAAGGGCTGGAGATGTAGCTCAGCACAAAGGCTCTGGGTGTAATCTCCAATACGGCCTGCCTATGTGCTTTCTTGAGGACACACACACATACACACACACACAGGTGTGTGAAAAAACAAAACAAAAACTTTATGTCCAGGATAAGGATTACATGGTTCACGTGGACGGAGGTGATCTGTGTTGATCCCTGAGGTTACTTTTAGGTCAAAAGAACTCCTCTTCACGGGCAGTGACCACACTAGGCTTTGTGGTATAAGCGGATTCGTAACATGCACACAATCTATCCATACCGAGATTCTCTAAATAATTTTTTTTAAAAACCTAAATATTTTACAAATTTTTAAATTACCTCAAGCATTTTTTTCTTTGTGTCCTTCTGTTTCCTAAATGTTCTCAATAATCAGAAAACATTCTGATATATACAAATTTTAAGAAAAGTAAAGAATAGTTGATTGTACGGGGAACCATGGCGTTGGAATAAAACGATGCTCTCCTGCCATCTAGCGGCAGCGAGGAAAAAGAAACCATGACACACGGAGGGGTCTGAACTACCTGGGGCGAGCACCACCCGGATTTGGGCGTGCGTGCGTACGTGCGTGCGTGTGTGTGTGTGTGTGTGTGTGTTGTGCTTCCCAAGGTCTCTGAGGTATCTTGGGGAGGTTGACGGGCAGTCTGGTCCTGAATGAGGGACAGGCAGGGTCACCACTGCTCCTCCACTGTCCTGCCTGGTGTGGCTCTGAGCAGAACAAACACTCCCAGTCCGGACTCTCAGGGAGCAAAGATGACAGTGAGGTGTCCAGGGGTCCGCCTGACACTGGGCCCAACTCTGTGCTTCTAGTCACACTACGTGTATGACCAGAGGACATCGCTGTTCTCTGCGGCCAGGTGTCACTTTCCTCGTCGGCTCTTTTCATCTCCTCCTTCCACTCGGCCACAAAGTCCTGTCGCGGCGGCAGCTGGCGAGCACCTCCACTCCACCTAACCCATGGCATCGTCCTCTCACTGGACATCTACCGCACTGCTGAGCCCTTTCAACAAATTCTGCTGCCCTCAGGCTTCCCGGCCACCTCCACTGGCTGTTCTGCTCTTGCCTTCCCTCCAAAAACGCCAGTGCTGGAGGCAGAGGCCAAAGGGACCTTGCTTCCAGCTGCAGCCCCAGGGCGGACGCAGAGCCTGGGACATAAACCTGCAGAGGCTGGTGGAGAGCTGGGTGTGGCGGGCAGGTGAGCGAGCACAGGTCCTGGCTCAGCTGCTGACCAACTGTGGGCCTGAGGCTGAGCTGTTCCCAGCCCCTCCACACATACTTGATTAATAAATGAAGGACACAAGGAACTGTTGACCCAAAATGGCATCTGAAGTGGTTAATGTGAAAGCTGATGACACTTTATCAGATGAAAAAACCCTTTCCAGCCAGGCGTGGTGGTGCACACTTGTGACCAGCACAGCACTCTGGGAGCCTGGGGCAGGAGGGTCAAAGTTCAAGCCCAGACATGGCAAATCAGCAAGATCCTATCTCAAAATTTTAAACAAGGGCTGGAGGTGTAACTCAGTGTGAAGGCCCTGGGTTGGGACCCCAGTACAGGAAAAAATAAAGTTTCCATCTTTATGAGGTTAAAAAAGTACAAGAAAAAAAATCAGAATTTTCACAGTATGTCACAAATCCTGATTGAATTTTATTCAAATTGACTTCTTTCTGATAGGTGGCTAGAATATCATTTACTGCATGGATAGTCGGGTCCCTGAAGAAGATAAACAAGCAACTAACATTTCACAACCTGAAAGAAGACGACATTAAACTACCATTTGTTCTAGCTCAATACTGTTTAATAATTCAACAATTATGTCTTCCGGATCATGCAACTACAATAAGCGTTTCAGAAAATGGCATTTAATTTAACTATTTTGCAAGGATGCTTAGTGTTTATTTTGATGACTCTCGACATCAGTCATGCTACAAAAAAGGTAAAATGGGCCAAAATGAAGGAGGCTGTCCAAGCTAAATTTCCTCCCCGAAGGACAGAGAGAAGGAAAGAACCGCACCACAGACCCCAGGTATTTCTGCAAAATAAGAGGGCGATGGCTTTGGTCTTCCAGCAGGGCACTCAAAGACTGCAAGGGCTGCAGACACCGACAGCTTAAAGGAATAAATAATCAGATTCTCAACCTGCACTTGTATATTTTTTTCCTAGAACGGGTCTAAAATACTACCTTCCTTTCCATTCCCAGCTCTGCTGTGTACTCAAAGGGCAGACTTTCTCACCTTCCCTACAGCTGTTAAAATCTCCACTCATTTACCAAAGGGCAAGTAAGACAATCCACGAATCTCCCAAGTCAGGCACTGTGACGGGGGCTTCTTGGTAAACACGAGTTTGAGATGAGTGAAGCACAGCACTAGAAGTGGGAGCACTTGGGGTCTTGCTTTGGACTATTCCAAATTCAATTACGTATTAAAAACATTAAATACACACACACACACACACACACACACACACACACGAATGGAACGGAAGTGAAGATGGTTCTCGTTTAATGACTGTCTCTTTCATCCCCGATTATTTTCAAAGATGTCATCAATACGGAGCTACAGTCCCTTGATAGCGAAGGAAGCACTGGTGCCAGGAGGTAAACACAGTGCTGGCTTTGGGACCTTTTCTTCCTCCTTTTCTCTCCCTCCTCATCCATCCATTAGAATTCAGAACTCAAAAACAAGATAAGCATCACAAGATACCCAATAACACACTTACTGAACCAAAAAATGGTATCAGATCTTGAGACAGAAAGCAAGTTTTGCAGGGGTAAACTGGTGCCCACTACATGAAACAGCAGTTTCCACAAATGAGTGAGCTACATTAGCAGCTCCAGGGTCCTGACAAAAATACACTTTTAAAGGACAATGACAAATGCTTACAAATACTATTTTATCTTTCAGAAGGGACATTCTGAGTTAAAACCGGTTTGCATGTAAGTAAAAAGGAAACAGGTTCAGTAAACAATTGCTTGAGAAATTTTGGTACAGCTTTTTGGGGGTACTTCTGACACAAAAAAAAGCCTCTAAAGGTTGCATAATTTCTTCCGTAAGTCAAATAATTTCCCATTTTTTACTTTCAACATAATTGAACAAAGACCTAATCAAGCCTTCATTTTTGGCAAAGTACTCAAAAGAAATTAAAAGAATTAAGGGATATTACTAGAATAAAATTCCTACCATCCCATGTAATTTGTTCATGATTTTTCAGTGCTTATATCTCCAAAAAGGAAAAACAGGAAAAAAACTAATATTGAACTCTAAGTCCAGTAACTTATTATTTTTATATTTATTTAGAAACTACTTTTTAAAAGCCCACCCACTCCATTATAAGTTGTAATTTCACTGCAGTATCTATTTAACGATTATTTTGATGAATGATTTAATGATACAATGATTTATTAATTTACTTGTTTAGGTCAACTGTTAATTAATTATAGCAAAAACAGCAACTTAGTCTAGGAGAAATTTCTTTTAACACTCATATCTGAGAAAATGTTTTCTAATTTATACAGATACACATACACACACATGAATACGCTAGCAACAGATACATGATGAGGTGACCAGTAAAAGACTTTTAAGCAAATGAGTTTATTACATCAAAATACAATGTAAGAGAAAAATAATTTAAGAAAGATGAGTTCAGATGGGAAAAAGAAACAATATAAAAATTCTAGCTCATAAAGGAGGGTTGGTTCATGTATTTTTTAAGAAGACACGATGTGGTTATAAAATCACTACAAATTTAGATTCAACTAAATATGTTTTAAAAATTATTTTTAAATGTTAGTTTTTACAATACACCCTTTTTTCACGATTTCTAAGTGTGTGAAGATTTTTCTAAGATTTTTGAAATGACTACCGTTTCTTCTTCATTAGTCAACTGCTTAATCCAAATAGTCAAAAGGGGATTAAAAAGTAAAGTACTATTACATCTTTTGCAACTACCCTAACAAAAAGTGTACACGTCACCTTGAAATATTCAAGGGAGTATGTAGTTCTACATTAACTTAATTATTTGAAGGTGACTGCTCTCAAGAACTTTCTCCAGGGAGTGGATGAGGTGGACCAATTTACCTCCTGGCTCTGGAAAGTTCCTAGGAGTTAGAACTGTATTTTCCAGTCATTTCACTGGATATTCTTGACCCTAACAAGCAGCCAATGGGCTCTGGGTAGTGTTAGAACCCTTCGTGCTTTCCTGAGTCCTGTCTGGATGATGTGATCCAAGGCTCTCTCTGGAGGTCACAGGTCTCTCTCTCTCGGGTGGGACTTGGCTAAGGAACTGCAGTGGCCCCTCATACCAGTGCTTCCTCATCCCAGGACACCTACTTGAGTCCTGAAATCACAGAGTACTGAACCCTACAACTTCAGGTCTTTCCCATCTTCAAGAAGACTTGTCATGCATTGTGAATGTTATGGCTTCTATCTAGTTGTCCCCCCAAAGCTTTATGCAGTCATGCCTGGGGAATTTTGAAGATGACTGGAGGATTAGGGTGTATGATGCTGGGGTTAAGGGTGTGATACCAGGGTTAAGGGCGTGGATAATGGAAGTCCCATCCAGGGTATGGTGGCAGTCAGGCTTGGAGCCTGGATGGAATGCTGTGTAAAGGGACAAGAAGGCAAGCTTGCTGCTGCTGCTGCTTGCTGCCTGCCATGCCATGGACTGTTTCTCCTCTGTCATGCCCCTCTGCCATGGCCTCCTGCCTTGGGGCCAGTCAATTGTGGACTCCACAAACTGTGACCTGAAATAAACCTTTCCTCCTTTAACTTTGGGTGTTGGGTATTTGTGTCAGCAAAAAGAAAAGGAACCAAGACGGCAGCCAAACTTTGGCAGTTTGAGGCGAGACAGCATAGCTAGTGAGAAATTATTTTTCCTTCTTCACAGTTTCATGGACAGAAGATTCATTCTTACTGTAGATCTTAGCAATCTCAACACAGGATTTTTTTTTTCTTTCCTCATTAAGTTGGGAACTCTCACCTTTTCACTTAGAGGAAAGACTTTACAGCTTCTCTTTGGCATATCTGAATCCCAGTATCACTGCTCTTGGCTTTTAGGGCCATTTTTATGTAAACTAAGAGTTGCCTGAATACAAGTCCTGAGATATTTCAACAGATGTGATAACCAAGACACACTAGACAAAGGAAGGAGTCACTTCCTGGGCAGGATGGAGCAGTATGACACAAGATTTCACCACACCACTCAAAGTGGTGTGCAATTTAAGACCTATGAACTATTCATTCCTCGACTTTTCTATTTAATATTTTCAGACCATGGTTGGCTGTAGGTAACTGAAACCACTAAAGGCAAAACCACAGATAAGGGGAGGGAGTGGGACTACTGCACAAAGAAAGCTCATGTTTCTGATGCCTGGATGGCCCCCAGTTTCTGTCAGGAAGTTCCACTCACTGCTCATTCACGGTCAAGGTTAACAGAAGGCACTGGGCTTGGCCATGTCCTTGTGGCCCTACTTTTAAATGGAAAGCATATAACAGAACCCTTAAGTGAGTGATGCTCATACTGGTTTCTCCATCAACTCTTCAACTTATTTACTGTCATCAGAAAAGCAAGCTATTAAACCTCTTGGTGCCTCAGTTTCCCTACCTGTTAAACAATGATATCAGAGTCATCTCCTGGGATTATCTGGACTTAGAGGCACACACAATACCAAGCTGGCACACAAGAGTTTAATTTATCATTACATGTAAAATTTAGAATTTTAAAAGTGAACTCAAGAAGGAAAAGGCAGGAACCAGTCGATAGGCACCAGTGCCCCTCCACAAGTGGCGTGCCTCTGAGGGCACAGGGTGGGATGAATCACCCTGCTATCTCCTGTTCTTTGGCTCTGGGTTCTGCCTTTTGTCAGGCTCACTCCCACCTGGCAGCAGCAGCCTAGGCTCTGCTCTGAAGTTGCCTGCAACTCACCCCCTATAAGAGCAGCACCTCATTCCTGGAAACTGAACCCCAAGACACACAGTTACTGAGCAGGAAACTCCCAAAGCTTAGGTCCCCCATTCCTGGGCTTTCCCTATGACAAGAGGTGCACATGGGCCCCCCAGTGCTGTCACATCTTGCCAGCAGGATCCTGTGCAGACCTCCCACCTTGCACAGCACGGGTCTTCTTCCCTTAATGTCCCCGGGGAAGTGGAAATGGAAGAGGTACAGCAGACTGACCTGGCTGAGGGGTCCTGATTTGCCCAACAAGCAGGGAAACTTACGTTAAGAGTGATGAGAGGAATGACGACCGGTCTGGCTTAGCATCAACTGCATCTGGAGGTGCGGAATCGCCAGCCCCCTGCTCTGCAACACGTTCCTGATCATCTGCCATCTGGGAGGAACAGAAAGACACCAGAAAATTGGCATTCACTCATGTCACTGGCATCATGATATTTGTAAATGACACTCAGTAGGTGACACAATTTTAAATGAAGCACAAGGGTTACTGTCCACATTTAAGCTCCACAGTTACTATACCATCCAGTGCCTTCAAATATACTCCACACATCATTCCAGAAGAAACCAGAGCCCCTGCCCCTGGGGAGCTTCTAATTTAGCATCCACACTTTTGTTAACTGTTCATTGTGTACAAGAAATAGAGGAAGATTTATTTATCAAAGGTTATCACAACTCAAACACCCCCTAAATTTCCGGCAGGTCATGAAGGGCTCATGGTTTGCCCAGCATTGCTCAAAGACAATTCAGCAGCAACCTGGGGTGTTAAGCTCCCTTTCTGTTTGAGATGGCTTTATGGGGTCCTACAAAAATAGATTTCTATCCATTTATTTTCCTGCTCCAGCATCTTCAAGAGATCCCCATTATTTAACAGTTCAGATCTTAACTCATGTGCTTGGATTTCCAGCCCTGCATTGTGTGGTAAGGGTGTTAGCAAACATGGTCCCCACCACCTGCTTTGTGAATAGAGTTCTACTGGATCCCAGCCCTGCCCGTTCATTTACATTCTGTCTTTGGTGGTTCTCTCTCAGCAAGCAGAGATTATGGCCCACAATGCCCAAAATATTTACTACCTGGCTGCATACCCATGTTCATTCACTACACAGCTCTCACATTTGTCTTCTTTGTTTGCACTCTGCCAGTAGTTTGGCTCCAAAGGACAATCAATATAAATTCATTAGGGCAGAGGCATCTGGCACACAGAGGTACTTATTAAATAAGTATTAACTGAGTGGAAGGCTGGAGGAAATGCATGCTCCAAAGGAAAGGAATTCCCTTGAAAGAGCCAGATCAGGCTCATTTCTCACAAATCAAGTCCTGTTTCACTCCTCAGGAATGGATCAGGGACTCACTTTCAGCAGCAATGGGAAACCTCTCCAGACTCCCATTTCTACCTGGTTTCAACCTCTGAGGGAGTCTCCTGGGCAGCCACAGCGGCAGGTACAGTTCTGCATACCTGTCAAGGCTCACTGGGGATGGTTGCACTCAGCTAGAAAACCAGAAGGCATCTATTTTACCAATCATTTTGTGTTCTGAGCACAAATACTGACTTCTGGAGGTAGGAAGGATGAATCCAACTCAGAGAGGGGATGCCTGTGGAGACAAACTGAGGCCAGATGGCTTTGATCTTTGAGTGTCATTATGGCCTTAGCTTCCAGCTGACCTGGGGATGCATGGGCAGTGGAAGAGAACAAAGAAGGAGGGACAGTCCCTCAGTACCACGGCGATCATGACATGTGTCTCTCAGCACATCATGGGTTTCCCTTCTTTTGCCACCAACGTGTTTGGGGGGGGGCAGATTTTTCAGATTAGGACCCAAGATGTTCCTCAAAAATAGAGATAAGCCCATCCACAGCAGAGTTAAGCAGAAGGGCAGGCATGCAGAAAACACTCAACAGTTTTCATTTTCTTTCCTCCATACTTTTAGACCTCCTTAGCTTTCAGTGGATTAGCAAAGCATTTTCCAAATTTACAAGTAAAGTCTTACAAAGTCCACCCGAAAAAGATGCTACCTTCAACATGTAGAGCTAAGTCTTGACTTTTGCTAAAATTAATCTTAAAGGCTGAATCTAGGATGTGTGGTAACAAAAATATGTGACTATTACAGAAAGAGAAACATGTCGCCATGAAGGTGGAATAGGAGACTCCAGCCCCATCCTTACACAGAAAGGACAACCTTGGCAATGACCCACGGACAAGAACGCCTTTGTGAGAGCGCAGAGTCTGCCGCACCTGGTGGAAGAAGACTCCAGCACATGGATGCAGGAGAGAAGGGAAGGGGGTAGTTTCCCTTCACCCCATCACCCTTCCCCAAGACAGCAAAGCAAAACGAGAGCTCTCAACAAAATGAAAAAGCAACTTATGGTATGGGAGAAAATACTTCCAAAGCTTGTATCTTGTGAAGGGTTAATATCCAAAATATACAAGGAGCCCACCCAACTGAATAGCAAAACCCACTCAATTTGACAAGATAGCTGGTTTGCATCTGGCACGTCCCCATAAGGCTTGGTCTCCAGTTTGCTTCTACCAGGAGGTGATGGAAGCACGGTGGGAGGCCTGCAGGTCATGGTTGGGGCGCCTTCAAAGGGGACAGTGAGAGCCAGCCCCTGCCTCTCTTTCTCACTTGGCAGACGTGAAGAAAATGCCACAATGATGTATGACTTTACCACAGGCCCAGAGGTGCCCAGTGGATCACAAACTGCAACCTCCAAAACTGGAGCCCAAACAAACCCTTTCTCTTTCTAAATTGATGACCTCGGGTATTGGTTACAATGATGGAAAGATGACTAACAGACTTGAACAGACATTTCTCACAGAAGACACACAAATGGGCAGCAAGTGTAAGAAAAAGTTTCAAGTTACTTATCATCAGGGGAATGCAAATTCAAAGCACAATGGGGTATTTCCTCACACTTGTTAGGATGGTATCATTTTTTAAGAAAGTTTGGTGACCATTTGGACAAGAGAATTTTTATATAGTGTTGGTGGGAATGCAAATGGGGTACAGCCATTATGGGAAACAATGTGAAGGTTCCTCAGAAAATTGAAAATAGAAATGGTATGTGACCCAGCAATCCCGCTTCTAGGTATATATCCAAATGAATGGAAATGAATACCACAAGTAGATATTTGTATTACCTTGTTTATTACAATATTATTCATAACAGTCAAGACATGGGAACAATCTAAATGACCATCAACAGATGGACTTTTATTAATTTAATTTAATTTTAGACAGTCTTGCTATGTAGTCCAGGCTGGCCTCAAACTCACAATCCTCCTGCCTCAGTTCCCCAAGTGCTGAGATTACAGGTGTGTGTCACCAAGCCTGGCTCAGGCGAATGGGATTTTTAAAAATGTGATCTATTCCAGATACTGATAGACTATTATTCTCCTTAAAAAAATCATCTTACTATTTGTGACAAGATACATGGATCTGGAGGGCATTATGTTAAATGAAATAAGCCAGACAGAGAAAAACAAATACAATACTCTCTCACTTATATGTGTCATTGAGAGTCAAGCTTATAGAAGTAAAGAACAAAAGGGTGGTTGCCAGGGGTGGGGGGAGAAGGAAATGATAGTCAAAAGAAATAGAATTTCGGTTACAGCAGATGAGTACCTCCTGGAGACCTACCACACAGTATAGTGCCTATGGCTAACAATATTGTACAATATAGTGAAAATGTCCTAAAAAGTTAGTTCCTATGTTAAGTGTTTTTACTCCACACCCACATAAAATTACAATAAAGAGGGCAGGAGGAAACTTCAGAAGATGCTGGATGTTGATGGTGAATTAGATTTCACAGGTGTATATACCTGTCTCCAAACTTAAATGCATATATTAAATATGCACAGCTTTTTAAAGATCAATTGTACCTTGATAAAGTCATTTAGAAAACCAAACATTTTAATGTTGTTGGGTTGCTAAGAACTTTAGAGACTCCTCTTCATTCATTTTCATTCATTCACTGAATATTACCTGGAAGTCCAAGGCCCTAGGATTATGACACACCTGGGACCTGTGAGCAAAGTGACCTGGCCCTGCCATGATGGGGGACAGATAGTGAGGAAAGATGGTACAAAATGTCAAATTGCAACTGTGTCGTGTGTCCTGAGAGCAGACAAAGAGTGGCCATCCAGGGGTCATCACTGAGCCACAAAGGCGTCAGGGGACAATCTCAGGGGAGGACGTGCCTGTCCTGAGACCTGGAAGGGGAGGCAGAGAAGCCGGGGTGGGGAATGCAGCAGAGAACATCAGAGTGTTACACAGAAAGGAGAGGACAGCTCCAGGTCGCTCTCTTTCCCAGCTACAGGGGGCCTCGGCCACAGAGATGAACAGGGCTGCTTTCTACAGAGCGGTGGTGGGAAGCTCTCCCTCCACACCGAGCCATCAGGTCTTCGGTAGGAGACCAGCATTTGGGGGTTGCCACTGGACACTGTTTAGGGAGGCAGGATGCCTTCCTGCCAATGATCTAAGTCAGCAGTAGTGGACTTGACTCCGAAATCTCTAACTAACGTTAAACATTCAGTCGCCTCCTTATTCTTATAGGGCTGGGCTTGAGTTTTGGAACCATCCGAAGTGCCCAGGGTGAGGCTGTCTGACCTCGGTGAGGCCAACACTTGGTTTTGATCCTTGGTTTCCTTTTATCCTCACAGCAGCCCACCTAGGAAACCCAGGCCATCTCAGATCCACGTCTGGAGAGAGACTGCCTGGTATTATCTTCTTGTATCTGTGTTATTCCAGGGTTATCACTTATCCCTCTGTTAAATACATCTAACACTTTTAAAAAGGATTTTTCCTCATTGCTATGGTCTGTTCTCCAAGGATTGAAAGTTGGTTCCTAGCATGGTGATGTTAAGACTTGGGAGGACTTAAGAGGTGGAACCCGGGGGAGGTGATTAGTTCTTGCTGGGGACACTACCCTCAAGAGAACTTAAGGTAGCTCTTGTGGGGCCCTGAGTTGCTTTCTCAAGAGGGTTGTTGTCAAAGAACCAGCCTGGCCATCCCCTGGCTGCTCTGGCTTTCTGTCTCCCAACGTGATCTTTCCTTGCATGTGTGATGCCATCCACCATGAGTCCTTCACAAGAGCTGCACTGATGCTGGCACCATGCCCCTGAACCTCCAGAACTGTGAGTTAATAAACTTCCTTTTAAAATAAAGTTACCCAGACGCAGTTATTTCATCACAGTAACAGAAAACTGACTAGTACACATCCAAGGTACCAACGATGCCAGGAACATAGTAAGTCCTGGTTATTGTTATTATCCTTACTGTTATCCAACAGAATTGTAACTGTACGCAGATGGAGAGTTTACTTTAATCATCCAGAAGTGTCAGGTACATGGTGGCATCCAACAAATATTTCTGAAACTGAATAAGCTACTGGCCAAAGAGCAGCAGCCAAGGGACCCGGGAGGGTGGTTAAGAGTTCTGGTGTGGCCACCAGCAGATCTGGATGGAATCAGCTCTTTCAACGTGTTAGCCATGGAAAGGGTACTCAACCCTTCTGAGAGTTCTCGTCTGTAAAATGGGAAAACGCTGGCGCCTAACTCACAGGCGGCTATGAGGACCAATCCAACAATGCACACAAAATGCTGGGCCTGGTGTGGCTCACTCTAAAAATTCAGTATTCTCTACTATCACCACTGACTCCAAGACTGAGAATACACTCAACTGTCAACTTTCACTGATACTTTAGCACCATATTCATATTTTATACAGCTTTTGTGGAGACTGAACAAAGACTGGTGTAGTGATTATTTCTAAACGTACTTAACAGGCGTGTATATGATGGGAGCACATGCTACATAGCGGAGCAGAGAATCACTTCCTAGCCACTGCCTGAACTTTGGTTTTTCCACAAGGGCAAAATGGACTCATTGCAGCTGCTTCCTATGTGCGAAGTGACATCATACCACTTTTGCCCCACTTCTTGCCCAAATAAAAGACATTCTTCCTGAAAGGCTCAAAGAGTAGAACCCCACTGACCCAGCCCCTGGTCCGGAAAGAGGGAGCTCTGCCTGGCACTCAAGTGCTCCACAGTGTCACTTGAGGTTCACAGCTCTCCTCAGAGACTGTCTGAAACTAAAACTTCAATTCCTCCAGAGAGCTTAAGGAACCTGCCTAAAGCCACGCTGTTTACAGGCAGCAAAGGTGGATCATAAACCTACCGACAGCAGTATTGAAAAGGTCAGGGTGTCCAGACTCGGAAGGAGGAAACGCCCTGTAAGTAAAGTAATATCAGGGCCACTCAACCCGGAGCTCCTTGGAAAGTTCTGGGAATAATTCACCCAGAACTACCGACACGTAATTTTACTTCCCCATAAACTGGAAAGCTGCATAAGAGGGAGAAAGGCTGCAAGGTTGCCTGGAGACCAAGAGTCCAAACGACCAACTGCGCCTGCCTGTTTCCCAGCTTGGGTACCTGCAAGAGCCCAGCCCCTGTAGCACCCCACGAACGTTGCTCAAGCAGAGCGCTGCTGCGCCCCACAACCCCCTCCCTCCCTCCATACAGCGACAGCCAGTTATCACCAAGAGTCCTGCTTACTGGGCAGGGACGGAAAGGGTCGAAGTCCCACAGCCGGCAAGCAGCAGTGTGGGCCCGGGAACCCAGGCCTGGCAGACGGGAGCCTCGCAGCACTTAGCCTGTGCCAGACTGCCCTTCTGCCCTTCTGAACTCACTCCCCCTGCCAGCCTGTCCAAAGGCGACAAGATACCTAAGGCCCCAGGGTAGGAGGGAAGAGAAGCTGCCCCAAACCAGCGACGGAGGGGCGAGGAGAGCCCGTCCCCAAGTCCCAGCGCCAGCCTTCTGGGCCCCTTGTCCTCCCGCTCCCACCCCGGCCGGCTCCGCGACAGCGCCGGCGGCGGGCGCGAAGGGAAGGGGGCGGAGGAGGCAGGGCGCGAGCGGGGCCGGGTCACGTTACCGTTCCCAGTTCCCACGGTGGCTAGGCGGCCAGACCTCACGCGGTCTCAGTTCCTCCGCAACTGAGGTCCGGGGCCGCAGTAGCTAAAGCGAAAGTGAAAGGACCTAGGCCGTCGGGGGAGGAGCCGCCCGGACCGGACGCGGAGCCACGCCCGCGCTCCTCCAGATCTGGGGCACGCACAGGGCCGGCCGGGGAGCGGCCGCCTCCGCGCACGCGGCTCGAGCCACCTGCTGCTCTCCGGCCGCGCACTCCGGAAAGCTGACTGCGTTCAAACGCGGGCCACCGGCGCGGTCTGCAGCGCCCTCTGCAAGCCGCTGGCCATGCGCACCGGAGCGCGCGGACAAGGTCTGTGGAGATTCGAGGCGTCCGGCCGCGCAGGCCCCAGCAGGCAGATTGGCCAGAAGCGGGCACCGCGACTTCGGGGTCCTGCCCCTTCCCCCGCCGCCTGGCTGTACCTCGCGGGAGTCTGTTCCCGTAGCCAGAAGGCTTGTCCCGCAGTGGGCCCGTCTGTGCCGTCCGCTTCCTGCGGGCCCCGGCGCCTTCCCCCTTTACCTTCCCCAAGGCTGAGGCCCGCGGGCCAACTGCGCTCGCCGGCTCCGGCAGCGTCCCGGGTGCTGCTTCCTCTCCTTCCGGCGCCTGACAGACGCTTAACTCAACTTTTTGTTAAGCAAATTCTCCCCTCGCAATCCAACTGGATTCTCCAAGAAATATTTATTGAGCGCCCCCATGTGTCAGGCACTAGGTATGTGGCAGTGAGTTAGTGCGCTCGTAAGGGAGTGCAATGGGGTAATCCGGGTCCGCGGCTCGCCAAGGGTAAGAGTTAATTAAGTCGAGGACAAAGGAGCCAGACTGCCGCCCTTGCAGCCACTTCAGCCCCTTTCTTTTTAAGTGTTACGGACTTTAGGTTTCCTTTCCAAGAACAAGCAGCCGTTGGCTGATAAGACCCGGAGACCACAACTTTCACCGTCCTGGGTAAACTGCAGCTGGCAGCTGTGACCGCCCAAGATCGCTGTCCTTGAGGGAACTCTTGCTCCCGCTTTGTTACAGCTTCTCTCCACTGCTGTGTTAGAACCCCGTGGACTGTAAGAGAATTGCCTTTCCGGTCACTTCAACCGGATTGGTCCCTCTCAGGCCTCTAGTGAAAACTTGTCCTTGGCTGTGGAGCTTATTTTTTCCTTCTAGTTGACAACCGCGACCCCTCCGACACACAGGCTCGCCCACATGGAGCTCTCTTCGCTCCTGGGTTTCCAACAGAGGCTTCTGATGCCTTTCATCCCAAGACTACTCACGGGAGCAACTTAATTAGTTCACATTCACACTATCTGAGGTGAAATTGTAGTTTTATTTCCACTAGAGATTATTTACTTTTAAGATCTACCAACATCTTGAGTGGAAGGAGTACAAAACTTACAGCAACCACAGCTTACGTGGGTTGTTGCTTGCTTTCTATTGGGCTTGAGTCTTAGGTGTTGTCTCTGAGGTCTCGGTAAGGATAATTTCTTGGTTTCAAGAAACTGATCTCAGATAAGCAGAGGAATAACTGTAACTGATTAACTTCTGTTAAAATATTGAACTCTTAATTTTTTATTTTTTTGGTACTTAGGACCTTGCACTTGTGAGGCAGACGCAGTGCCACTGAGCTAAATCCCCGGCCCCTTAAATATTTTAATAGATATTACCTGATTCTTAATACGGTTGCTCTAGTTTTTATCTAATATCTGTACTCCTGAAATGGTGGTTGTAATCTAAATCATTTTAGATACTAAGATAATCTTTTTTAAGGAATTTGTGAATCATTTGAGAAATAAAGAATCTTATTGGTAAAATGAGTAAGTTATTCTCTGATTTATCAGACTGGTAAACCTAGGATTTTGCAAAATATTCTTGGAATACAGTGAAACAGGAGTTAAAAGAGGCCGGAAACACCTTATCTTGGTTCATGGGATGCTAAGGAATCTAAAGCTCAGAGAAGTTGCCCACACTCAGGCTTTTGTAAATCATGATCGTGATATCTACAAAAACTGAATTGTCCATTTGTCTAGTTGTCCATGCTGTGTAAATTATGAAATGTGTTACAGTGCATCCACGTGCAGGAATCCATAGCTGACTCAAAGGAAGTAGCTTGAAGGGAAATCTTTTTTTGATTCTTTATTATAGCCTGAGAAATTCCAAAGTTACTGCTCTGAGGCTGTATCATCAGTATCAACAAATAAAATGAAAATGTAAAAGGCGAGAGACCGTCTTGAACTTTTCCTTCCTTAATAATTGTACTGACACTTTGGATCCAAATGCTATTCTCTTCTGAACGTATACCCAGTGTTGTGTGATTGTTCTATGCCTCCCTGCTGTACTCCAGGACTATAGCACAACCTTCTTCCCCTTCCACCCGAGATGTCCCCCAGCCTCTCCTATCTGGATGGCATCCTGAGGGTTGCCTTTGTGACTGCTCCTAGGCAGATTCCTCTGGACCTTCCCTCTAGCCTTCTGCTCAGGTCTTCAGGCTCCACTGAGAGGCCCACCCCATCTCCTGCACCCAGAGCCTCTGAGGGAAGCTGTCAGTCATAGCTCCTCCAGTTCTCCACGTGACAGCCCCAGCCAGGCTGTAACTGTACACTGGATGTCCTGAGGGATACCCCAAAATTAATAGAAATGCCACTTTCAGCACCCAAAGGCCCAAACTCAAACTCTGGCCCCTCTGAGGTACCAGGAAGCTTTTGACATATGGGGAGAGTGAGAATCCCAGCATCCAGGCAGCATCCTTTTCTTCCTTGAAAGGAAGAATTCATGTTGTACTTGTTATCGGCTGATTGCCTCTTGACTCTGAATTCACCCTTTTTGTCTGTTCTGTGAAAATTCACCTGGGCCCTTTTAAGCAGTTTTCCTCTACAGCAGACTGAGGTTAAACTTTGTCTATAGGAGGCATTGGAGAGATACTACAGGATGGAAAGAGTTTAGTTTCCCGGTTTTGTGTCTGGTGTGCTTCTGCAGAAAGGGTGGCTTCTCAGCCCAAGTTTCCACAGTGTGCCTGATGGCCAGATCAACCAGTGACCAGCAGCTTCCCCGGCACCCGCTTCAAGTGGTTTTATAGCAGAGTGTCTCCTTTAAGACACTTCTGCAAGAGATCAGCTTCAAAACACACTGAGCAGGCTTTTTAAGATATTATTGAATTGGCTTATAATTCAGCTATTGATTAAAATTATGTTATTCCAAATTATGTCTTTATGTGACTTGCTAAAAGAGCCTTGGCTGGTGTACAGAGACAGACTTCCCTATACCAGAGGTCACAACTGAGATCTCAGGTATCAATGAGTTTGTGATGTCTCTAATAGCAAGATGACACTACAGCTGAAGAATTATGACACTTTACAGCCATTCTCCAAGATCAAACATTAGCTAAAGATAACACAGGTGGCTTGTTAGCTACAACCTGCAACATATCACAGGTGGCTTGTTAACTATGACCCATCCTTCACAAGTATACGTAGTTACTCCTCTTTTACAACCTGGCTTGTTGGTGCCTTAAATCCCACTGTTCCCTACATCTGCCTTTACATCCCTTGCTATGTTGTATAATCATAAATACTGACAAATCCAGAGATCGTGGTCTTAGCCAGCAAAGAGCTAAGATCAAATCTCAGCCCCCCAAGTAATAATAAACTACCATTCGTTCTTACTTTATTCTTTGTTCCATTATTCTTCTATCCTCTGCTGTACCCCTAATCAGGTGTTCAGGCATCCCCCGATAACTGGTGGTCGAGCTTCACCAGATACACCTCTGCAGGAACTGCTGCCTCTGGCACTGAGAGAATAGACTTCCAGAACATTCTAGCGAGTCTCAAATCTCCAGCGAGTCCCACTGGCACAGCACCACAGTGACTTCTCTGCCATCTAGCAAGCTGTAGAAGTGCTCTCTTTGACGAGGTCTGGACCTCAGCTCTGAGGAAAGGAAGAAGAAGGCCTTTGTGTTGTTATGTTTTGGGGGGTGAGGTACTAGGCCCCAGTAGTGTATTTGGGGATAGAGTCGTTAATCAGGTAAAACGAGCTAATTAGGGTGGGCTGTATACAATATAACTCATCCTTATAAGAAGAGATTAGTATGCAGATAAACACAGAAAGACAACCATGTAAGGATATAGGGAAAAGATGGCCATCTATAAGCCGAGATGCCTCAGAAGAAATCAACCCTGCTGACACCTTGTTCTTGGACATCTAGCACCCAGAATAATGAGAAAATAAATTTCTGTTGTTTAGGCCACCTAACCTGTGGTACTTTGTATGGCATCCCTACCAAACTAATACATATGTTATTGGCACGTATATTTTAGAGTTCTCTTTACTTCTTCTTAGCCAGTCTCTTGATATTCCAGTTCCCTGTGATAGTTTACAGTTTGTTGTATTCATCTTTCCCTGTTGGAATTATTGTGTGGGCTTTCTTTCCTGATTGGATCCAGACAGATACAACTGTGCATCCCTAATCCAGGAGATTCTCAGTTCTGGTTCTGTGGCGTTCAGCAGGGAAATACTCATTTCTTGACTCAGAGAGGAAAACTCTACCTCACCCACAGGGTGTGTTATGGTCCCTGGGCCAAGAGAAGGCAGACCCAGGTATTACTTACCCTTATGTAAGATTCCACTGCAGACAGTTGAAGCCCAGGCCAGATGTTCATGACTCATCTCCTCTGCCTTCTCCCTCCTTTGTATTAAAGGGCACACTGGGTCTGGTTGTTCCTAATGTCCTGTGAGCAACTTCTCAGATCAGGGTTGGCCGAACTCAGGCCTGCAGTCCTCCCTGTGGCTGTTTCTGTCCAGCACACAAGCTAAGAATGATTCTTAAATTTTTAAAGGGTTGTGAAAAACAAAAACAAGATGCAAGAGAGATGCATTGTGTGTGATCTACAAAGCTTAAAATATTTGCAGTCTGACTTTGTACAGACCTCTGTCTTAAACAGTACCCCCCATCTCCAAAGCAAATAGTAACTTTCAGCTAAGATTAGTCCCAAACCAGATATAAGCTTGGAGAAAGACAAAATATTTCTTTAATTTTCCTGGACACAATATTCCTTGTAGACCCAGTTTATACAGACCAACAGATCACATGCTTAGTATCTTAAGAGGAAGCCTGAGCATTGTCCAGCCTCACTAGTGTTCAGCTTTCCCCAGGGCCACAAGAGACATCTGCCTAACCAAGGTCACCACCACCTAGTGCTTATGCCCTAGCACTCATGGAGGAACTTTGCTCGGATGTCAGGGAACTCCTATCAGCCTGTGCCTCTGGAACATCACTCTGCCCCCATCTAACACCATACAAATAGCAAGGCACCTTGTAGGCAAGGTGCACCTGTAAGCCTCAGGGACCTGTAAGACTGAGGCACCTGTAAGGCTCAGGGATGGCAGTGAGGGTGGAATGGGAGGTTTGACCTGGGAAAGCATGAGAACTAGAGACAAGGCTCCGCTTTGTGAATTCTCCAACCCAAGTGTGACACAGTGTTGTCTGTGTAGTGAAGTGGATAGATAGAACAGATTGCGTATAAAGTATGTCTGCAACATACACAAATTTCATGTTTAGACTTGGGGCCCATGCCCAAGATATCTCAATAAGTATATGCAAATATTCCAAAATTCAAAACTTTCTGAAATCTAGGACACTGCTGACCCTAGGGATTTTTGGATAAAGGATGCTTAAATTGTATCATCTTGGGAACCAGTCCTCATACACACCAGCCCTTCATTTCCTACCTCCTTGCTCCTGCTCCCTGGATATACATTTCCTAAGAAAGTCTCTGCATATAAGTCTTCGCCTCAGATTCTGTTTTCTGAAGAAGTCAAGCAAACACCCACACTGTCTGAACCACTCCATATAGCCAGAAGAACCTCTTGTGGCCACTGGTTTGGACTTAAGTGGCCTGATATGATCCCTGTGTCAAGGACAAAGAGGAGGAGCCGTACAGAACAGGAGGGCCATGATATGGGCCATGCACTGTGTCTATTAGTCTGTTTTCTGCTGTTGTAATTGAATCCCTGAGACAGTGATTTATGGTGAATGGAAATATATTTGGCTCCCAATCCTGGAGACTGGAGACGGGAGAGTCCAAAAGCATGACACCAGCATCTGACAAGGGCCTTCTTGCTGTGTCATCCATGGAAGAAGGCGGGGAGAGCAACGGAGTGAGCAGGAGGGGATAGTCTCACTTCATAACAACCCGCTCTCTCAGTGAGGGGTGATTAGTGGATTAATCACCCCTTACCAGGCGCCTGTGCCAACATTTGCACTGGGGATGAAGATTCCAACTCATGAACTTTAGGCGACACATTTAACTATAGCATCTGTCACACGAGGGAGGCCTGTGTCTGTCTTTCCCTGGCCATGAGTATTTGCTGCTAGTCACTTAAACTACCCCATTTCTAGTTCTCTGGGGTTGTTTCTTGCCTCAGTTTCTCATATCTAATGAAGCAGAAGTGACAGTACGGGTCAAATTAAGTATCTTTCATTTCAGTAACACAGGTTTTCACAAATAGCCTGCAAGCATGGCCTTTGGCAAGGAAGAAATGTTAAGTAGCCTCTCCTTCAATGGCAGTGATTGAGATTGCTCAGACCTCTAGACAGGGAGGAAGTTTATTCTCAGTGACTTGGGGGATTCTCGCCCCACTCTAAGGTAAGGCTTGAGAAGTCTGGTATAGAGCAAACCACCCGGAGTTGCTGTCTCCGTTGCCCTGCTGCCCTGGTCACATTTCTCATGGGAATGGCTTAGCCTGGAGTCCCCGCTTCAAGTTCCTTCCCTGCACAGAGACGAACACTGTGAGCTGCATGAGAGAATGTCAGGCCTGACCCTGGCCTTAGTTTCCTGTGAATGCGATTCTTCATTTTCTTTCTAATGTCTCTCTCTCCCCTGGCTGTCCTCATATAACACAAACAGGCCACAGATTTCTCTGCACTCTACCTGGGGCACCTTACCTAAATGGAGCGTGTAGGGGTCCAAGGTCACAAATCGGGAGCCTGAAAGAAAAATACTGCCATGGCCCTGTTGAATTGTTTTATTCTCAGTATTATATAAAACAAATTTATTTCATAAATTCAGGTTTCTAGCCTCTCCGGAAAAATCAGAATATCTGGCAATGCTGGATGTGGACGTGTACTCATACATGGTAGGGGTCCTTCAGGTACTCCTGGCCTCTCTAGGCATTTCAGTGTATTAAATTTATTTCATAAATTCAATAAAGACTTATCGAGTACCTTTCAAATACCAGGCCCTGTTCTAACCCCAGGGATAAAAAAGTAGCAACAAGGACTAAGTATTCTGTTTTGATGGAACTTAGAATTTTCGTGGGGGCAGCATAATTTTTAAAAATAGCTATGTTAATATTCAATATTTCAGGTGGTGATAACTGCTCTGAAGATGAAAAAGCAGAAGAAAAGGTAATGAGCTTGGGGTTGGGAGAGGGATAAGGTACCATTTTATATAGGGTTCCTATAAAGTGACAAAGTGACATTTAAGCAGAGACTGAAGGCAATGAGAGCTTCACAAAGCCAGGAAGAAAGATTTTTGTCTTCAAGCCACCCCTGATAAGGCCTGAGAGGCAAATGAATAAGCAGAAAGGCCTTTTTGGGACATTCCAGGATAATACACAAAGGCTGACACACCAAGAGTTCTCATTTGTTATTATTGCATTCCAGGAGAAGCTAAACAGAAAGTAATATCGTTCTAAGGGTATAGATTCACTGCTACAAACATTTTTAGTAGATAAAGCTAAAATTTGAGTATATTTACCCTTCTAGGAGAGTGAACCAATTCTACTTTATTTCCTGTACTTTGGGAGCTGGGCTGTCTGCTTTAGTCATGGGATGCCTACAGCCAGCTTTGCTAAATTCCATTGTTGGATGATGCATGGTGTATTCTTTAGGTTCTTTTCTTGGATTATGATCACAGCTGGTGCTCAACTACTACATGCTGGCTGATCATACAGCAGGATTTGGCTATCCACATAAACATGATGTGGTTGTGAGTTCACTTTTCTATTTAGAGAAGCTCGTCAGCTAGAAATACCTCCACTTTACTTCCCAGACACATGCGCACTGAGTGAGTTGCCAAAATAGCCCCTGGAGTAAGTGGCAACTTTAAAAACCAACCAGCTGCTGACTTCCAACCAGAAGGTCAGCAAAGGAAAGTGGAAGTTGGATTCTGAAGGATCAGGGTGCCCACAGGAGTTTAGTTGTGGTTGGGATTTTGGAGACTTGAACAACCAGCCTGGTGGTTTTTCCTGGATTTCCTGCCTGTGGCCTCTCTTTGTCTTCTGTCTTCAGACTCCACCATGAATGTGCAGGCTTGCTCTAGGTGTGGCTATGGGGTTTATCCTGCTGAGAAGATCAGCTGTATAGATCAGGTCAGTAGACAGTTCTTAGCTTTTGGAAGTAAAAACAAACATGGGAAATTTATCTTTTAAAGTAGGGATATGGGAGTTCATTTTTGCACCACAAGAAAAAGATATATTTCCACACCTTTGGACCATTTCTGAATCTTCTATATTGCCTGAAAGCAGTTTTCCATTTATTTAACATATTATATTTGTGCATGTGGCTTTTAATTTTTTAAATCATTGTCCCTAAATCTCAAAAATTTTTTACCTGTAACAATCTAGGGTCTGAGGAAAAAAAATAAGTAATCACCAAATCTTTTCTATGTGATTTCTAGATATGGCATAAAGCGTGTTTTCACTGCGAAGTCTGCAAGATGATGCTATCTGTTAATAATTTCGTGAGTCACCAGAAAAAGCCATACTGTCACGCGTAAGTGTGGAATGACCCCTCCCTGATCTCTTGAGTTTTGCTTGTTTTTCAATAAGTAGCCAACTAAAGTTTCAGCTCAAATACTCTAGGGTTAAATCCAAGAAATGTTCCCTCAAAATGTTCACTTGCTGAAGAGAGCCAATGTGGAATTTTATACAATGAACAAGTTTTCAGATTTTTTTTATAAATGATTAAATCTATCCACTGTAACCTAAAATTATTAAATGTTGTCCAGAACAATATAACTGCCATGGCTATGCATATGGAGCTTTTAAAGTGTTTTCCTTTAGATAATTTTCAAATTATTTTCTAGTTTTCACAAAGTTTTCCAGTGATCATATCCAATTAAATTTTATCTTTAAGTTTTAGTATATGTTGAGTTTATTTAGTTTGATTTTTTTTTCCTGTAAGACTCATTGCCTGGAGAATCCTGAACATAATTATTAAATTTTACATTTATTGATTTAAAAAATAACTATAAGAAGAACCACTCAATCACTTTGGATAAAGTGCATTTCTAATTTTGTTTTATATTTATTTTTATAGCCATAACCCCAAGAACAATAGTTTTACTAGTGTCTATCACACTCCATTAAATCTAAATGTGAAGACATTTCCAGGAGCCGTGGGTGGGGTAAGTCATTTTTGGATTTCAAAATAGCCTTTAAAGAAAATCCCTTTGCTCAGGCACCTGTTAGGTTTGTAAGTGTCTCTATGTGAACCCATTCATGTCCTCCACATACACATGCAAAGTGCATTTCAGTACCACATGTTGCTGTTTGTTCTCCTTCCACGTTACACAATACATGGGATAATCTAGGTTCCATATTTAAGGTCCTTGATTCTGATATAATCTTTGTGTCTGTCCAGCTCTGAACACACTGATCTTAGCTTACACAGTAGGCCTGGAAGACAGTAGGTGCTTAGCACATAAAACAAAGTTTACATGATTGAAAAATATTACAAAGGCTCTTCTTTTCTTTCTTTTGGGACATTTTGGTACAGAAAATTAAAAACTTCCAGTTCCACACTCTCAAATCTCTCTGAACTCAGTCGTTTCTTAAGATTATTTGTAGCCCCTGTTTCTCTTTAGGGCAGGAATAGGTCAAAGATGCGTATTTTGACTTAGAAATGAAGTTTGGTTTGGGAGGTGAGAAGTTGAGATGGGAGGTAGACAAGGAAGCCACATTGATAAATCCAACCTCTTTTGAAAAATTAACAGTGTTGTCAAATAGCTAGCTGTTGATTGAACTCTGGCATCTATTAAAATGATGAATCATTGAACATTTTTTTTTTTTTGCCCAGGCCCAGTGAAAAGTTGCTTTATACAATAGCCCTTAGCAGTGTTCTAAAATTAGAAAATTACCCATGAGATGAAGGGCTGTCTAGTAATCTCTCCTCCCCTGGGATTCCCTTGCTGAAGTTACCTGGCCGCATACTAACTCTTGGCTGCTGGGCTGTCCTTCTCCTTAGGAAAATGGGCCTCAGATACAACTACTGCCCATGTGCTAAGCTCTCTCCACTTCCTTGTTTCACTAAGTTACACAGCCAGTTTATATTATTATTTTCATTTAACGAATATATATAGCATTTATTAGAGAATTGTTCAATTCATGCCATGCACATTACAACCCAATGAAGTAGGTATTGTTATCCCATTTTACTGGTGAGGAAACTGAGCACAGATATTAGCTTATACATCTATTTCTAAGGATTCACAAGCCTTAAGAGTTCACAGGCAAGCTGAGCATGGTGATGCATACCTATAACCCTAGCACTCTGGGAGGCTGAGGTGAAAGGATTAAAAGTTCAAACCCAGCTTGAGCACCTTAGTGATTTAGCGAGACCCTGTCTCAAAATTAAAAAAAAAAATTAAAAAGGGCTGGGGATGTAGCCCAATGAGAAGGCCCTGGGTTCAATTTCCAGTACCTCAAAAAGCAATGAATTCACAAATTCATAAGCAGTCTTAGATTACTGAAAAGATTGATTCTTTTAGGACTTTCATTTTATCTTTTGATGTCTGAGGGTAGCTACATGAAACTACAATTAACTGAATTTAGCCCTTAACCAGAGTGCCAAACGCTCTGCTGAGCTCTTTATGTTTTCTCATTTATTCTTCCTGAGAACCCTCTGTAATATTATCACATTACAATTGAGGAAGCTGAAGCTCAGGGATGTTAAGAAACTTGTCCTGTTTCACTCAGTTCGTTAGGTACAAATCCAGCTCTGCCTGGTTGCACAATTCATATCATTGGCCCACTTCCACATATACCTACAGGGTTAGCAGACTCTCCAGAAACAAACAAGCACTTCTTTATGTTTCTATGTATCCAGAAGTTTTTGCAGTTGTGTGTGAGGAAATGGACTTCTACCTCAAAATGCTGCTTGGATGCCTTCCACTCTCTGTAGACAGGCCCACAGTGTCTGTACTTTCCCACTTGACCTTAAACCTTAGCTAGCAAGTCCACCTTACAATCATGTGACAAGTTTCACAATATTTACCTCTTCTTGAGATAGTAGTGGACTCACTTTCTTTTAACTGTGTATGACAGGCCCAGTCTCGAATGTGCCTAGGGATTATCACTGGTTCTATTTCCAGTCACGGGCAGTATACTGAGCTCCCCAGTAGGCCTATGTGTGTCTAATTGTTAACATCTATGTGACCATGTGACTATGTGTATATGTATGTATATGTGCATAAGGGGAGTATGTTTATGTGTATATGCAGGTGTAAAGATGTGTGCATGCAATACGTGCACAGGTATATACGTGTGAACGTATCTGTATGTGTTAGATATGTGTGTGTCATATGTGTGTGTGTCTGTAGTGTGACTATGCATGTTTATGTATGTGTGTATGGTGTGAGTCTGCACCAGTGCATGTGTGTATGTGCAAACAATTCACTACTGAGATCCCTCTCACCTCTTTCCCACCGGGGAGAACCTGAGATGCACAACCATGTCCCTTCTAGGCCTCAGATCTTACAGTTGCAATACGGGGTGTGATGGGTTACTTTCTTACCCCCTTGCCTCTCTGAGAGACTTTGCCAATTGAAGAAAAACCAAATTCACTGTGCCTGTGCTAACATTTTTAAAAAAGAAGGAAAAGGGTGGTTCAGTGATGGTGACAGTGAAGAAAAGTAAAGTCTTGGAGCTAGCATTTGCAGCAGATTTATGTTTTTTTGTTTCCTAAATGTCACTTGTTGAAAAATAAATATTTACCAAGACAGAATTTCTTGTTTGGTGAGTGTGAGTAGAATTTTTATAGAATAAAACATCTACATTCTCATCTATTCAGAGGGAGAGCTTTCGCTCTTAATGTGACCATTACCAATTACCATTATGGCTTTTTACCTCAGCCTTTCCGCAGTGTAGTCATGATTCTCCCGAAAGGTCTCTAGGATGGCAGATTTGCACTGCAGGGGCAAAAATGGCTTCCTGGAAGTGGGATAGACTTCCTTGTGCATATGGTTCTCTAGGAGGGTAGTTTTACCCCCAGGAGACATATGGTGATTATGTGGGAACAGTTGTAGTTGTCACAGCTAGGATGGGGGAACTCTTACATCTGGTGGGTAGAAACCAGGGATCTGTTAAACATCCTGAAATGCTTAAGAAACTCCTGCTGCAAAGTTTTAAATGGCCCTAAATGTCAGAGATCTTGCCTTCAGTCTATGTGATGTACCCAAAAGGAAAGGAAAAATGCATGTGAAGACTTTCTTTCTATTTTTAAATACATATATATATATATATATATATATATATATATATATATATATATGTATGTATGTATATATGAGCTGCCCTCAGCACCATTAAGCCATAGCAGGCTGGGAAGTCAATGACAGAAAATGATAGGGAATTAGAATTTCTGTGACTAAATTTTTGTCTTGTTTCTTTTTTATGTATAAAGCCAAGGATTGAAACTCAGCTTATAAAAATGTCTCATTTCTGGGGCTCATCTCAGATGTAATACATTTTGATAAGCTTCTGAGTTTTTCTTTTATGCTTAGTCCTTTCTATGTTTTCCTTAAGAAATCTTTGCCTATCCCAAGTCGTGAAGATGTTACCCTGGCCGTTCTCCCCAAATTGACCAATGTATGTATGCAACATAAATGTGACTATGTTATTCAATGCCATCTTAACTGAAATCACAGTGTATTTTGTAGACACTGGAAGAATGATTCTAAAGTTGATATGAAGACATGAAGGCTCTAGAATATATAGAAATCTTGAAGAACAAAATTTAAGGATTTAGCATATCAGACTTCATGATTTGCTATAAAAGCAGTAGTAATTCATTTGGAACAGGATTGGCACAAAAGTAACAACAAGACCAGTGGCCTAGATACATGGTACAGAAATGGAGTTTCTCATATATGATCAGTTCAATTGTGACAGAGTCACCACTGCTGTTCAATGTAGCAAGGAAGACCTTCCAGTAAAGTATTAGGGAGATTGGATGTTCATACGGAAAAAATGACACTTGACTTCTACCTCACATCCATGCACAAAAATCAACTCAAAGTATATTAGAGATCAAGATACTAAAGGTAAAGTTATATCATCATATGGAAAATATCTTCATGAAATTGGAGAGCCAGCATTTTAGTGAGTTCCGCAGGTGATTCACAGACTAAAGTGAAGAACAATAACGTGCATTGTTTTCTGAGGTGACTCTAAACTGGATATTTTGTGCGGTGTGTTGACTTTATCTCAGCCTTTTTAATTGCTCTACTCAATAGAGCTTTGCGCACAGCAAGAGCTCAGTATGTGCTACCTGGCTTGTCGCACAGGTGAAACTCAGCAATATTGAGAATGGACTGTGCTTTGTATAGCAGTGAAGATGCTTTGCAGTTGAGACTTGGAGAAAATCCTCCAAATCGAGCTATGCATTATTGACTAATTTCCCCTTCTTTTCTCTTATGGTAACATTACTGACATCATCCTGTGCAGATCAATGGTCAAGAAGATGGTAAGCCCTTTAAATCGGTTTTTCACTGGGACATGAAATCCAAGGATGGCCCGAGTGCATCTGACAGGCAGCCGCTGGTGAATGAGGTGAGAAAAAGTAATCAATGGGTTTAGATAAAGAAAGAACAACACATTATACGAACAAAATATATTACACATACTATGCAACTGAAATGTACTTCTAGATAAAATCAAATTTGGTTTGCTTTCATTCAGTTTATAATTCCAGCTGTGTAGAGGAGACCTCTATCAGTGTGTCCTAGAAAGTACTCCACTGTATCTGGTCCAGTCCAGGTTCATTGTCTTGTCCTGTCCAACCACTGTGCTGCTGTCCCTGAGAATAGCCCTCCAGGCTTGAGACCAATGCTGCGCTTGCTTCCTTTCATATTTCACTCAGCCCAGCTCTTTCATCATGATCCCCACCATTCCTGCCTGGACTCTGTGAGATCCTGCCATGCTGGCTTTCCTGCTTCCATGTTTGCCTCTTGTCAGCCTAACTTGTGCATGCTTGTCACACACAGCTTCTAGGACGTCCCTGACTTTTCCCACCACCACTCTTTATTGATAGCCCCTTGTTTTCAAAATCCTTCAGCTCTCAGTTTTTAATTACACACATAATACTTGCATTTTTCTTACAGTAAAAAAAATCCTCACGGTACACAACTAATCCTTTATCCACTATCTCCAATCCCATTTCCCTCACTTGAAGTAACTACCGTTATCATTTGTTGTTGTTGTTTTTTTTTTTTTTGGTACCAGGGATCAAACTCAGGACCTCCCATGTGCCAGGCAGGTTCTGTGCCACTGAGCTACATCCCCAGCCCCTGTTATCATCTTGTGGGTATCCTCTAGACCTCTCTTTCTCTTTCTCTCTCTCATCTCTAGCAATCAT
Source organism: Heterocephalus glaber (assembly GCF_053883595.1). Taxonomy (NCBI): domain Eukaryota; kingdom Metazoa; phylum Chordata; class Mammalia; order Rodentia; family Bathyergidae; genus Heterocephalus; species Heterocephalus glaber. The sequence continues at coordinate 70,529,363 of NW_028258320.1, forward strand.
CTAGCTATTTTTTGTTTACTTATATCTATCAATCATCTATCATCTATCTATGTATAACTTTCTAGTGCTTATGTTTGGGCTCACCTACTACCTTTAGTGACGGATCCCGACTGAGTTATTTAACTTTTCTTTGCTTCAATTTTCTCATATGTAAAATGAACTTCAAAAATTTTGTAATTCACAGAGCTGTTGTGAAGATTAAAAGAATAGATACAAAAATATTTGATAGCAGTAGGCATAATAAACATTGGCTCTAATTATTTTTATTGATATTTATATATGTATATTTCTTTCTATTGAAATGTTTTTCCTGTTTTTTTCATGAAACAATATGTATTGTTTTACAGTTTGTGTTTTTCACTCAACAAATATCTTGGAGATATTTCAACATCAGCATCCTTTTAAGTGCACCCCTGGGTGTACTATGGATGCACTGTTAAGAGTGTGTCTTAGTTACTTGCTTGTGGCTGAGACAAAATACCCCATACCTACAAATTAAAGGAGTAAAGATTGATTTATTTTAGCTCACAGTTTGTACAGGTTTCAGTCCATAGTCGACTGGCTCCAGGGCAGGGCAGTTTGGTGGAGGGCCATAGGAGAGGAGAAACAGTTCATGGTGTGGCAGGGAGGAAGCAGAGCAGCCATCAAGAGAGGAGGAAGGATATATTCCCTTAGGTCACACCCACACTGACCCTCCCCTTCTCGTCAATCTTCACCTCTCAACATTGCACCCAGCTATAAACCCATCAGTAGACTAATTCAGTATCAGACACCCATGATCCAGTATCACCCATGAGCCAATCACCTCCCTGAAGCCCCACTTGTGAGCACATGAAGCTTTGCGGAGACATCTATCTATAAGCCATTACAGAGTGGATGTCACATGCTGTCCTATTATTGGACAGGAGTGTTTCCTTTTTGTTTTCTCTTACAAAGTTGCCCTTGTTCATGGCCCCTTTCAGACACAAGTGGGTATTTCTCCAGAATAGATAATGAAAAATGAGATTGCTAGGTCCAATTCACCTTTTGAATTTTCATAGAAACTGTTAAATTACTTTCTAAAGTGGCTGAACGTTTTTTTATTCCTTCAGTTGGACTATGAGAATATCTGTTTCCCCACACACACCAATGCTTGGTACTACTGGGTTAAGATTTTAACACTCTGCATTTTGTTTCAATTCAGACTTTTCTGCTTGGTAGTATGGTGGAGCAAATTTTATATCCCTTTCCAGATCTCCAAAGCGTGGCTCTGCTCACCCTGTCCAACTCACCCCGCTGCAGCCCACCCAGCTCTCCAACTCTTCCCCCCAAGTACAGTCAACCCCAGCTTCTCGTGGTCTTTCCCATCTCTGCCTTTCCACTCTTCTTCAAGGCAGGCCACGTTCCTGGAATCCATTTAACAAATATTTGTGGAGTCTGTGGCATGGTAGGCACTGTCCTAGATTTTGGGTAACGATCTGTGAACAAAGCATGAAAATCCCTGTGTTTATGGAGCTGACCAGAGGGGATGCCATTCTTTTTCTCTTTGTCCTCAATAACTCACTTTTGTCCTGGAGGTCCAGCTCAAGTTCCATCTTCCTGCCAAAAACAGAGCCCACATCATACGGCTGCTTTGTATTCAACATACAAATGTTTTCTAAATACTGTTTTTTTCCTGTGTTACTTTTACCTTCAGAGGTAAATCATAAATATGTTAAAAGAAAAATTTTGTCTTCTTCTTTTCTTTTCCTTTCTCATTGTCAGTTGCTGAGCACGTAATAGGTGGTAGGCTTTTGAAGTTTGTCTCAATAATGCTGACTCATTATTGAGTCACAAGCCTGTCTGTAGGGACTTCCTCCTGCCCAGTGTCAGTGCAATGATGTGCAAAGAAATGTTAACTTCTATTTGTAATTTTCCTGTAATATCAGTGAATCTCTGGGAGTTCAATTATTTAGGATTTGAGGTCATTTTCTAGTCTGGAGAAATGAACATTTGAGTTAGCTAAGACATACAAACCAATAGGGGATTACAGTGTAGAGAAGAATATCTTATTTTGACAGCATATGTGCGTTATTGGGAGTATGGGATGGGGTTTGGAGTTTTGCCAACCCAATGTGTAGAGTGTGTATTGTATGCATCTTTGTACTTCCTTTGTAGAGAGGCTACTGGCCTGGATATGGGGAGGGGAATGCCTGGTGTCCAGGGGCTCTGCCAGACCCCGAAATCGTAAGGATGGTAGAGGCGCGACAAGCTTTTGGTGAGGTAAGGGCACTAGAAAGTACTCCAAGCAGTGGATATGGCAAGTAGTTTAAATGTTCCTTTATTCTTAAGATTGTGGTAGATAGAAATTGGCCCTTCCCCCAAAGATTCCCATGTCCTAATCCCTGGAATCTGTGTATGTCTTACATGTCCAGGAGAGTTTGCATTAAAGATCTTGAGACAGGAAGATGGAAGGTTCTTAGGATGGGCCCTAGGTAAGCACGAGGGAGGGAAGAGGGTCAGAGTCAGAGAGAGGTGAAGTGATGACAGAAACAGAGGTCATGTGAGGCAGGAAACAGAAATGTGAAGGCCTATGGAAGTGGAAAAGGCAAAGAAATCGCCTTTCCTCCAGAAAGAATCATCCCGATGGCTTGTTTTAGACAACTGACCTCCAGAACTGTCAGACAGACCTTAGAAGGTGTTCAAGCAGAAAGGCACTTCTAGCCTGATTGCAGAAATCCAGTCAGTTGCACACAAGCCTTCTGGCCCTCTCAAAACACCTACCCATTTAAAAAGTCTACTTTGGAAAATACTGTTAGTCTACGCATCTTTTCCTTTAGAAAACGGAAAGGCACAAATGCCAAGGTGATATTTCTCCTTAGGAAAACTAATCATCTACAGTATAGGTAGGGAGGAACAAATGAGGCATTTTACACTCAAAGTTATAGAACTGACTCTAGCAGATGAGTCACAGCAGTCCCTTGCATTAATTTCTGTGTTATCATACAAGCCTGGAGTCAAAGAATACTGGGGTCTTGTGCCAGGCTCCACAAAATGTGATGTAAGTGTCGAAGAGGATATCCTTTGTCCAGGAGAATATGAGTTCTTCACTGTTGATGGTATTATTTAAATTGCCAGTTGAATAGCGTTATCAAACGTATTCCAGGTGATTGAAATGTTTCCCAAGTGGTGAACCCAGTTCCACTGTAGTTTTATCAGTTCTCATCCTGTATTATATTGGTTCTCATGCTGTGGTTGGTTCTGGCCAACAGGAGTATACAGAAGACTATGGGCAACAGAGCGGTAAGGGGAGCTTTCCAGCCATGATCACACCTGCTTATGAAAGAGCCAAGAAAGCCAACCAGCTGGCCAGCCAAGTGAGTGCCCAGATGCTTGTTCACCATCGAGTATGCTCATTTTTGTCATTAATTAAGCCCTGCGATTCAGGGCGAAAGAACATAAGAGAGCGTTTTTAACAGTAGGGTTAGTGTTGTATTGGGGAGAAAACCATGTTCTTACCTTTCTCCTATCAAATCCTCCATTCCTTGATTGAGACACACATCTACAACACAGAGAGAAGACTGTGTGGTTCACCCGAAAAACAGTCCAAACAATTTCTTGAGATTGCTGGTTTTTATTCACTGGATGGCAGAGCTTCCTGAAGGGTAGCATAGTTTGTTGGTTAAAAACTCACATTTTGGTACCAGAAAGCTGAGATTTGAATCCTGGCTTTATTAAATATTAGCTGTAGGGTCATGGACAAATTACTTAACCTCTCTGTCCCTTGGCTTTTCATTTGTAGGGGGAGGAACAATAATCTCACCAGATGTGGTTGTTATGGCGATTAAGTCACTTTTTGTTAACACCTAGAAGTATCTGGCACGCTCTTGAATTTAGCGCATTAATATCGATGCTTTGGGGACCATAATAGATTTGCCACAGGTTTGAGTTGAGTGTAGCTGGATGGCAGAGCTTCAGGAGAGCTACCTGAGGGTCCTTACAGAGGCTGTGACCTTGTGCAACCTTAATTGTGTGCTGTCTCCTCATCAGGTGGAATACAAGAGAGGGCATGATGAGTGTGTCTCCAGGTTCACCACGGTGGCTGACACCCCTGAGCTGCTGAGGGCTAAGGCAGGGGGACAGCTTCAAAGTGATGTAAGAAATAAAGGATGCCAAGATGCAGTGGTCTTCACTGAAGACCCCTCTGGAGGAGGAGGGAGGGAGAATGCAGGAGGCATCTGAGTCCCGTGTGGATTTCAGGAAGAACTTTCTGATGTGAAAGCCGACCGGTTGGGTCCAATAAGCCAGCTAGCAAACACCCTTGAAACTGAAAACACTAGATCAGATGAGTTCCAAGCCAAACGTAGCTGATTAGTCTGGAAGAAATCCATTGCCACGGTTAACAAGAGAAAAGAATTTTTAAATAATTTTTGCCCCTTGTCTTTTCATAGCCCGTGTGCTTCATAGCATACAAAGGCCAAGCACGTAGTATTGTTCCAAAGGGAGGTTGAAGTACAAATCCAGCTTCACCTTAGTAAGTGGTTTCGACTTGTCTTGGCCTAGGTTTGGAATTGAGAGGCCTCTTTTGTCTCCCCAACTTTAAGCTCCCCAAGGACAGGAGATTTATTAGTTTGCCCAGCTCTACCTTTTGGCCCATATAGGGTGCAGTACAAGTACATGCTAAAAACGCACTTTGACACATTGAGTGTCTCCATGTGCCAGGCACTGTGCTAGATATTGGGAATGAAGAGGTAAATAAGATGTACATGGTTCATCAAGCTATAAGCCAAGTATGTGCCCTTACAACTGTGATGGGGTGGGCAAAGTATTAATGAAGCCCTTAGCAGAGCACCTCACTAGGGTTCTCTGATGTTTGTAGGATATAACATATGATTTTCTCTTTCTTTCCCTTAAATTTTCTTTTCAGGTGAGATACACAGAGGACTATGAACACCAGAGAGGGAAAGGCAGTTTTCCTGCTATGATCACACCAGCTTATCAAATAGCCAAAAGAGCTAATGAGCTAGCCAGTGATGTAAGTGCACACAGCAATGTTGCTGTGTTACAGAGGAAGCAGGAAGTTAACCTGAGCCTAGTTGTCCAACTTCCTGTTTACTTTTGGATGCACTCTGGAGCCCAGAAATAGCTTCCTTTCATAGTTTTCTAGGACTTATTATGATAATAACCTAGCACTTCTGTGTCTAAGATATATTCCTTAGATCCAAGCATAAGAATAACATTTCACAAGACTTTCATTTTTAGCTCTTCTTTGCATGGGAGGTTAAATTCACTGACTTTTCCTTTCCTTCCCACATAGGTGAAGTACCATGAACGATATCAGAGAGAAGTGAGGGGAATGGCTGATTCAGCCGCGGGAGCTGAGGGTGTGCTGACAAGGGAATGTGCAGACCAGTATGGCCAGGTATGTTATAAAGTAACTTCCTGGGAGGCTGGCCTTTTCCATGGCCAGTTCTCAGTTTGCCCTTTACTAGCAGTGACATTTAATAAGGGCTTTATCTTTGTTCTATTTATGAAGGGTGGATTTTCTAGGCCAGAAAGTAGCAAATAAAATTATACCTGGTTCAACTTGATCTACTTAGGAAAATACATTCCAAGAATAAGGCATTCTTGAGTTCTCATTCACAAACGTTCCCAAGGACAGAAACTGGCCATGTTTAGCCCATCACTGCTGTATGAAAGGGATCAAAATGTACATCTTAAAAAACATTGAGCATTTCACTGAGTAGCAGGGCTCATTGTCTTAGAAAATAAATTTCTTATCTCGGTTGCTGCTAGATAAAGCAGTATAACAGAGAATGCAAACCTTTTTCCTAATTCTGTTTCTCAAGTGAACTACATCTTGTCCTGGAGTACAAAGGCTGAGATGACAGTTACAAGCTAATTTTTATTTGTACTTCCCTTTGTATTTTCTGGCCAGGGATTGTAGGAGAGAAAAGAAATGTTTTTCTTTGAAGCTGTGTGTAAAGAATGTTGAAAGAACAAGTGTGTGCTGGAATGATATTTTCAATGAGTTTAAGTGGTTTTTTAAAATTTGGCATAGTATAAATTATTTGCACTATATAGTTATAAAAGGAAACCACAGAGAATTAATTTCTATCTTTAGAAAGACTAGTTACCATGCATGAGCACATGCTCATATGAGTCTTAGGGTGGGTATAATGAAGATGGATTGGGGAACTTTTGCAAATTTCTGCCTGAGCAAAAATGCTAGGTTTTGAATTAAAAAGGCCATTCCACCAAATTGTACAAGTTAATTAAATGATCTCTCACTGTTTTAACACAATGAAAATATGTTTTTACTGGTTTTCTGTCTTAATATATTATTTAGAAGGCTCAGGACAACTTTTAGAAATCCATTTTATTTAAAAGAAAATCTGGCTTTTATATTTGGAAAAATATTTTGTCCTTTATTTCACTGTTCTACCTGCCACGAGTTATAACACCCACCTAATTTCATGTGTTTCTAGATGTCTGTATACATAGATGGACTGTAACTTTGCAGTATCATAGTTGATTCTTGAGTATTTGTACACTTTGATGAAGTTTCTAGTCTTGATAATAACAAATGCAAGAATCAAGGTAGTTGCCATTTGATAGCACGGTTAGCAGCTCTTGGAAGGGCACTGTCTAGTGTGATATTTCACTGTGGGACCTAGTGTGACTTGCCAGGGCATGAGTAGGAAGGAGTGAGAGAGAAGCAGGTAGGCAGATGAACTATAAAAATCTGTAGCCCCGTAAATGCCAAGCAATTCATTTTTCTTTATAATGACTAACTACATTTGTAAAAAAATGTAATCTATTTATTATTTGTAACCAACAAACTCCCTAGCAGGATTAGGTGTCTTACAAAAAGATACACACACACACACACACACACACACACACACACACACAAATAAAAGTCCAAAAAAAAAAAAAAACCAATACAGTGGGATGGGAAAAATCAGAATAGATTGCCAAAGAATTTGAGAAACTTTTTTAAAAAAACTTTTTAAAAAGTATTATATTTGGCTCAGACTATTCTGGCAGCCAAGTGAAAAGGAGCACTTAGGCTGAACAGTTTTCATTATTGAGTAAAAAGAAGCTAGACATTTTAATTTGACTCAACTGCTGTATTTAAGAACACGTGTGTGCCAGAGTTTAAGCTGGTGCTGGCATGGGCAGGCCCTTGCTTTGGAGGAGGCCCCAGAGAGATGGAGTCCTGCATCCGGAGGGCCACGGTAAGGGCTGATCCAGCTTTGTGACCGGGAAGCAGCAGATTCTGACCCAGGCAGGCCTGTGATGACAGAGGACTTGGGAACTTCTGAGAGAAGGGTGCATCTGAGCAGGTCTTAAAGTACATCAGCCAGGGAAGGCTGTGTGATAATGGTTTCACAAGAAAGAAAGTTTCCCTTTGGGGTAGTGGTTGGGTGCTGTGGAGAAGAGAAAGGGAAAATTAAGACTGATATTATACTCCGCATGCTTTAATACACATTTACTCCCATTTCAGATCATCTGAGGGCAATTTGAAGCTTCCCACTCCCACCGCATGACAGAAATGTTACAGCACTTGTTTTCTGATCACGTGGCACATATGAGTGGAAAGGATAATACTATTAAAATATCCCTCTGATAGATGTGTTGTTGAACCTAAGTAAGGTAGTGTTTGAGACTATGAAGGCAAAGGACTTCTCCAATATGAATGAAGACAGCAGTATTCCGTCGCAGCACAGGACTGGGTGACTGGTGGAGCATCTTAATTTATCCGGTGAACATGATGATGACCATGAGAATGGTTATCATCTATTCAGTGCTGACAATGTCTTTGGCACCAATAAGTGGGCCCAACTCAAGGTCTAGCACCTTAACCCCACACAATATGGCTCCTGTGGCAATCACTGGAATTCCCAATGTGGATGGGCTTCTATGGGAACGGGCTCTGTGGGCAGTCATTGCTGATCCTCATCCATTCAGAGAGATAAGCATTACTGATCAAAGCTTTCGATCGACTCAGCAGGGTCACCTAGAGGAATGTGAGGAGCCCAGGGGAAAGGGCAGCTTCCCAGCCATGATCACCCCGGCTTATCAGAATGCCAAGAAGGCCAATGAACTGGCTAGTGATGTAAGTACCACACTGGGGCACAGGCAGAGCCACCGAGGAGGCAGAGGAGAAACGAGACTTAGGGGCCGCGTTTACTGAGTTTTGCACAGAGATACATTTGTCAGAGCTGAGCCAGAGTAGAATGTTAGCCTCGCCCTCAATTCCCGTCCAAATTTCTGATCTCTGCTTATGCTGAATCTCTGGTTACATTAATCTGCTTCCGAGGAGATTGACGTGGACAAACAGCACAACCCACTTGAGACCATTTGAGGCAAGTACAAATGCTGGTCCAGCCAGATAATCTGGGATTAAGAGAATTGCACCAGAAATCCATTCAGAAATTAAGCATTTTAGGGGAAGAGCTGATTAAAACAAGCCGTATTATTATTAAGCTGGGTGTAACCCAGTGATAAACGATTTTATTTACAGAACCTAAGCCAGCCGGGAGTCCTTGAAAGACAGACTATAATTAAACTTAGTAAGTGTAATGCTCGCTGCAGATCTTAGCACGGCAACGTGAACTTGATCAGAAGCCAGTGTTCATTTCAAGTCCTTTGCCCATCACAACTCAGTTGTTGTTCGGTTATTACCCACGTATGCGGAACAGCGCCACCTCTGCTCTGAGAAGGAAAGTACAAGAGATTACTCACTTTTCCTGTCAGTCAGCCATAGGAGAAATGAAGTCGAAACCTAGGGCAGATTGGGGTTGGAATTACATCCTTTGCTATGATTGTTTAAAGACCTTTCTTCATGTCGAATTACAGTGTAAGGCGTGTGAAAGGGGCCAGTGCGTTTTTAATACAAAAAGGACTGAGTAGTTGATAGATTTGATGGAGAGAAAAGTTGTGAAAATTCTATTAAGTAAATGTTAACATTAAATCATAGACAATTTTGAGGAGATTTATCTCACAAAATACAGTAACAACAACTCTAGACCCCCTTTGTGTATTTCTTTTAGATAAAATACAGGCAGGACTTCCACAAGATGAAAGGAGCGGCACACTACCATGCTCTTCCAGCCCAAGACAACCTGGTTCTTAAACGGGCTCAGAGTGTTAACAAGCTTGTGAGTGAGGTGCGTATGGGGGTGTTCGTCACATCTATGTGCTATCACCCTTTTATCTCTTAGAGAGCAAATGGGGGTGACCCTATGACAAACGATGCAGTTAAGAGTGTGGCATATACTATGTGTGGGTTACCAGTTTCCAAAGAATGGCTGTGCAGTAAAATGAAGTTAACAAGAAAGCCTAGAAGCAAACAAATTGAATCTTTCTCAAGTGGCTCAAAACTTTCTTCCCAGATCTTACCAGGCTATAGATACTCAAAAGTGCCAGGCAATAGATTTCTAGTTGCCAGAAGGAGTCTTGAATGACCCAGCTTTTAAATAATGTGTCATTGTTAGACACCGGAAAACAAAGAGCAGAAGGAGTATTTCAAATGTTAGGCTTCTGTTTCTCTCTTACCATTGTAGTCAGAGTTTGGGGAAGCTCTCTTACCTTACAGACTTCTGGAGGATGCATCACATAGATAGGTCAACCCCATCTTTAAGCTGTTTGGGATGGATAGGACCACTTGACATTCTCCACTAGCTCCTCAGGTCCTTTTTGTACTCCAGTGTCTCTCCACAGCAGCTCTTCTCATTCACATTACTTCCCTGGATTGTGAAGGCATTTGAGCCAGCAGCCTCTGGCCACAGGAATAATCATGGCTATGAAACATAACACACCGTCTGCATCTCAGAACATAATGCAAATATCCTGGACTATTTTTCTTCTCTAACTTCTAAAGGCAGATCCTTTACCCCAAGTTGTTAGTTGGCTTGTGGTCCTCTGACTTCAGAGTGCCTGACTCACAGAAGGACACTTTCTCGAACCTCGTTAGGAGCCTCAGACGCTTTGTTGTAGTCACTGAGTGCTAAGGTCTCGAGCTTCATAGTTAAATAAGTGTTCCAGATGATTCTGGTGCTGTAGAGCAGTGATGGCAAACTTTTTAGAGACAAGTGCAACCCAAAACCCCCTTATTTATTGCAGTGTCATCACTGCAATTAAACCCAAATATTGAGGTTTTAGTTTAGAAAAAACAACTTATACACCCACTTATTTTGTCTTAAAAGAAGAACAACACACATGCCACAGGTTCACCACCAGTGCTCTAGACCATAGGCTCAGCCTGTTTTTGTGAATAAAGTTTTATTGAGATACAACTTCATCATATTTATCTTGTCTATGGCTGCTTTCAAGCTACAAGGATGGAAATGATCACTTGACATAGAGAAATGTGACTGGCAAAGCCTAAAATATTTTCTATATTGTTTAGATGGGACCTTTGCAATTGTTAGATTGTCACTTTGTTGTAGACCTGGGGAAAAAAGTGTCTGGTTCTGTTTCATAGAGAGTTTTAGGGACAGAGCTAGAACCAGTTCACTGAGAGTGCAGCTCTACCCATGCAGAAACACTACTGTCAATACTTTGACCTTCTTTCAGGTGAATATGTGTAACTGAATACATGAAAATGGAGACATGTCTATAGAGTTAGAATTTGACTGTATATGCAAATTCATATTTTTAAACTTTATACCATACTGTGAGCACTGTAACGCATCTTGCATACTTTAAAAGGCATGTCCCCACTGTATAGTTTCACTAGACATGATAGCAAATTAAGTTGTATTTCCTGTGGTAAGAGGTCACAAGGGAAACTTCAGTTTCTTTTTGCCCTGTATTTATTCATTAAGACAAACCAGCTGCACCTCTATAAATGGTAATTGTCCTCAGCTGCCTTCTGCAATTACCTGGGATGAAGTGGAGTCTATTTAATAACGATGGCCTCACATTTTCCATCCAGGCACCCAGGGGAGCTCAAATAGCCCACCCCTTAAATTAAAGATCCCCTCCATCAGAGTAGTCTTCTTTATTATACTCTTGTAAAGGACCTGGTTTTGGTTAAACTTTATTGAAGAATACATAGAGATATGTGTACATATTGTTAAATATATTGGATTTTTACCATGGATTTATCTATGTAATTAACTCGCAGATCAGAAAACTAAAGTCTGAAGTCCACATAATTCCCACAAGACATTTCTCCTGAGAGCAACCACTTAATTTCTGAAAAACAGTTTCACCATTAACATATTTTTTGTGGTGCTAAGGATTGAAGCCAGGGCCTTGTGTGTGCTAGGCAAGCCACGCCTCTATATTGAACTACACCTCCAACCACAGCTTAGCCATTGTTTTGAGCTGTATGAGGTCTTACAGGACATGGTCTTGGAAAGGAGCATATATTTTTAATTTTCAGAAGGAAATCAACTATTCTTTTTTTATTTTATAAAGGAAAACATATTTATAGTATCCTACCCCTGGTATTTTAAAGTCTTTGAATTTTTTTTTTTAAAAATCATAGTTAAGTCCTGGAGATGTTTTCAGGAGTGACTTTGGGTTTGGTTCCATGGCACGGGTCATGTTTTGGTTTCCAAGGTGGAGTATAAGAAGGATCTGGAAAGTAGTAAAGGTCACAGTATCAACTACTGTGAAACACCTCAATTCAGGAACGTGAGCAAGATCTCAAAATTCACCAGTGATGTGAGTCCTCCATGCCTAAGCACCTGGGCACTGTTTTTGTGAGCTTAATTTTTAGGTCTCCTAAGAGACAATCTATGTGAATGCATCATAAGTCTTGGAAAAGCATGGCTTCTTTGGCACCCGTACCTATGAGTTTTGGCTGAGATTGTCTCCATAGTGTCAAATTCTGTCACACCCTGCTGTGCCCTCTTCCTTTCCCATACTTGACTTTGCATCCTCAGTACAGGACCTGTCCTCTCTCTCCTTCTGGATCTCTTCTGTACAGCACAGTGTCCTACCTAGTGACAGATGCTGGCAGTGGAGCCTGGCTGAGCATGCGACACCCCCTCTCAATGTGACTTTGTGCTTCTGGGCTAATAAGCGATCTCACCTAACCCTCACGTTCATCCAGAGAGCTAGACATGATTTCCCTGTCTTCCAGAAGAGTAGATGGATACTAGAGTGATATTTGTGAATTTGGACACTCTCAGAGAAGGTCTGAAGATGTAACTTGAGAACATCAAGGAACTATTGCAGATCACTTGATTTTTACTTTTGCTTAGGTACACATAATAGTAAAATTTATAATAACAGGGGAATTTGGAAGGCTCAATGAAGAATTTATTTTGCAAAAATGTAGTGATAATTAAGATCATATCTGATATATAGTAATAGGAGTATATTTAAATACTCCCAGTGCGTAGAAACTCAATGGCCTACCTGGGTAGAGGATTTTAATGTAGCTTCATTAGAAGTATGCAGATTTTCCTGTTGGTGGACCTTCATCATTACATTTTGATCTTCACTTTATTTTAAGGAGCATTTGGGACAAACATCATTATTTCAGATGGTTACAGTAGTGACCAATTTTTACATTACAGAATTTGACAAAACTCAGTTTATTCTTCATATACTGTCATCCTTTGGTATCTATGGGTGGTTGGTTCCAGCACCCCCATTGTGCCAACATACTCAGATATTAAATTCCTTTACATAGAATGGCATAGTATTTGCTTATAACCTACAAACATTCTTGCATATACATTAAATTATCTCTAGATTACTTATAGTACCTAATACAACATAAATATTATGTAAATAGTTGCTATACTATGTTTAAAAAATACTGGCAAGAAAAAAAACCTGTATTCAGTACAGATCCAAGTTTTTTCTGAGTAGTTTTGATCCATGGTTGGCTGAATTCATGTACATAGATCCTGTGTGTGGAGAGGCTATTTACAAACAGAGGTGAGAGTATGCAGCGATTTGTGCCATCCCCAGCCTGGAGCTTTGCATACTCAGTGCTTGTCTGTTGGAAAGCTCCACACTTACATGGTAAATTTTCACACTGGAAAAATCTGGTAAATTTAAAACTGAAAATGTAAGAACAAACGAACAAAACATTAAATCTGCTATGTGCTGTCAATGCCCATCAGACCCCATGTTCTTGTGTGTTTGTCTGCCTGCCTTACTCCACCTTCTTGTGCTTGCTTGAAATTAAAGTTGTTAAAAGCAAACTTTTTGTTTATTCAGTGGGACACTGATTACTTAAGTAGCTTAATCATTTATATTTTGGATTTAGTGGATTAAGATGAGTGCTTTATCTTCAACTAGTTGGGAAGTTTTTGTTGCAAGTTTTATGTTTCCACATAGAATAAATATAAAGAAAACTACCAGAACCATATGAAAGGCCACTATGAAGGAGTTGGCATGGACAGGCGCACCCTCCACGCTCTGAAAGTCAGCAGTCTGGCCAGCAATGTGAGTGCTTTGTGTGAGCCCTGAAAGGATGGAGTGGAGTAGGGTATAAGGAATTCAGTCCATTCTTTTTCAACCTCCCTTTTAAAAAAATATCTCTACACTAGTGTGTAGAGACAGATCCATCAGAGTTTCTAAATCTTAACCATTGCAACCTAGGATTTGTAAAATTCCTTAAGATTTTCAAGGTCTTAATTTATCTTAGCTTTCTCTGGTTTGAAGAGTACTTAAATCTATCATAATTGATCCATTATGATAAACATTTTCAATTTCTGAGAGATAAAGACATGGATAAACATGATTCATATGTAAAATTCCCCACATTCAAAAGCTCTTGTGATTTACTTGGGGCTGGTTAGTTGGTTGGCGAGTGTGTTTGTCCATTAGTTTTATTCAGTCATTGTGTTTATTGAAGGCTTCTGGTGGCCAGGCCCTGGTCAAGGTGGTAGGACAACAAAACAGATCAAGTTCTTGTTTTCCTTTTAGTTGAGAATCTATTGATCTCTCTTTGGCTTTGTCAATCTACTTCACAGATTTGCAAATGCCAGCTTATTAATCATGGAGTAGAGTTAAAAGACACTTAAGGGAAACTGATTTTATTATTAAAACATATAAATGTCAGATTTTCTCTGCTTGAGAATGTCAGATTTGACCCTTAGGAAGAAAATTTAAATACTCTGAAGACTCCTGACTTTTCATTTATTTTGGGGGGTTAGCCAAGAAGAACTTTCTTTACATACTCATGTGTAAGTGTTCCTTTTTAACAAAAATGACAAGAAGTCTCTTAAGTAAAAAATGAAAAATAAAATAAATATGCTACAGATGGAAGTTGACTAATTTTGGATTAATTAAGAAGAATTTAGATTAATTTAAGGCAAAAGTGTGAACATAATTTTCCTTGGAGGTAGTGAAAATGAATTAATTTTGTTTCTGGCTATTTTAAAAACAATTCTAATGACATTTTAACAAGGTCAAAAGAAAATGAGAACTGATTTCTCTTTCCTTGTACTTTCCTTTGGGTTTCAGGTCGCCTACAAGGCTGATTATAAACATGACATTGTAGACTACAACTACCCAGCCACTCTTACTCCTTCCTATCAAACAACAATGAAACTGGCTCCTTTGAAAGATGTAAGTCCTCTTGCAGTAGCCCTTTGGCTTTATTACTTGTCACTTCCTTCCTGGGGTAGTGGTGGGGGTGCATAGTGAGTCTTCAGCAGATAGGTGGAAAGAAATAAGATACAATTTGTAGGAGACTGGAGGGTCCAAGAAAAGGGTAGTTAGGAAGCCCCTTTGTGCATGGGTGGAAACTCAGATTTTCAATGGAAAGTGGGAACGACTCTGATTTTTGTGTTGAAAATAACCTGAAGTTCAGTTACTCCTCTTAGAATTTGGAGGGCTATGTCTAACGGTCACATTTATAATAATTATTCTTTACCAGTGATGACCTTTGTTAAAAAAGAAAACTTTGGAGTATAGTATATTAAGGACTGAGGGAAATAAAATAAGATGGACAGATGAATATAAGTTGAGAATAAGGGATAATGCCGATGTTTTTCCTCAGGAGCACATTGGAAATTTTATATATATATATATATATATCCCTTAGTTATTATAGCAGTGAATCTATAGTTAGGCTTGTCTTACACAAAATAGTATAATTAATTAAATTCATTGGTTTCTAATCACAAGAGTTTTACTACATGTTTAATATATAAAAATTTTAAGTACAAAGAAATACAAAGGAAAAGATAAAAGTCATCTGTTATCATAGGAGGTATTTAAGGTGGGTTAGAAATGAGTGGGTAAAAATATGAGTGGGTGTCATAGTTCTTAGTGAAGGTGATTTGTGGTCAATAATGTAACAAATAATTCCACATGTATTTATTGAATGTGACTTTCTTCCACATCCTTTGGGGTGAGCATAACTCTGGCAGTTGACTTGGGTTTTCCCATTTCCTATTTCCCCCTCTCTTTTGCTCAGTGTAGGAGCTGTAGGATTAGCTGGATCTTACACAGTGCCTAGGACATTGAAAGATAATCATTGGTAAATAATAGTGTGCTGGATGAAAAGGGGCTTTTCTAATATGTAATATAGCAGGGGATGGGAAATAGAGAACTATAAGAACCTAAATTTGCTTCTCTTTTTCCAGTAAGTTTTGTTGGTTGGCTTATTCATTTCACTTTAATGAAACTCACAGTCAAACTCAGCTACTGCCAAAGCTATATTTTTTTTTGTTGTTGTTTTGGCTGCATATCTCACTTGGGGCACTTACCAGTTAGGAACGTATTGAAACTTGAGTGTGTCCTTTTGCAGTAGAATTCTGGAAGTGGTGCCACACACACACACTCACCCCTGATATAGATTTCTGCAACTCTGCGTGTCTAGTAACATGACTGTTACTACATTTGTCCGTATAAGACTCTGGATCAAACTTTAGACCTGAAATATAGTGAACCCATCTGACACCATAATTAAACTGGACTGAACTAGAAATACTAGTTGAGTTTAAAGACAGACTTTCAACTGGCAGTGCATTAGCCACATCCAGGCTTAGGAGTATTTTGCTCAGTCATACATACTAAAAATAATGAACGAACACATAAAATTTGTGAATTTGCATAAAAAATATTATTTTTCTTGAAACATCTATAAACTCGGGGAAAAGCGGTCCTAGTCCTTGTGTGGCAGCAGTGGGCAGGGCCTGAGTGGTGGCTGCTCTCTGGGTCTTACCTTCTGTCACCTTCCCTTCCTGGCTCAGTGTGAATTTATCATCCCTAATGAAGGGACTTTAGTATTCAGGAAGTTTGGAGAATTCATTTCCAAGAGGATTTGTGTTCTCTCCGTCTGGTAGCCTTAGAGGTGGTGAAATTGCTATGAAATTAAATAAAGTGTAGGCCCTTAATTAGAGAGCATTCCCTTTCTAGGTGGATTTTATGAATATGAGAATTAAAATGAGACTCTATCTGTAGCAAAAAAAATTGCTTCAGAATGTAGATTGAAGCCATGACCAACCATTTGTGATGTTGAAAAGATGTGATTAATTATGGAGACTGTTAATTATGTCCTGCAGAGCAAAATAATTGTGCTCTGTGACACACTTAATGCAGAATTGTCAGGAAGAAAATGCCACTTTAAAAATATACTTTTTGTGACATTTTAATGTGCCTAATTCTGAATTCTAATTGACTTATTATGAGTTGATAATTTTCCCTCTGAATTAATGCATGAAGGAGTCACAGTACTCTAATCTCATTAATAGTTGACATTGAAGTGACTTTTTTTTGTCCTACTTTTTCCTATATACTCAAGATATACAAAATTTTTCTCCTTGAATTATTAACTAAAAAACACAAAGGACTTGACGCTGTCCTTTCCTCCAAATACTACCAAACACTGTGGCCCCATGTCAGGAGCACTATTTTTCCTATGCCTTGTTTTGGGGATTAATCTGTATCATTTATTTGTACCTGGAGTACATTTCCCTTCTAAACAATACTAATCCTGGTTATGGGGAACCTATGAAATATGACGTAGTAGTCCCAAACACACTAGCAATGGTATCCATGATTGTAATGCTTAGGTTAAGATCTGCTTTTAGAGGCACAGCGCTGGGATTTGAATCCAAGCTCTGGCACTTACTAGCTGGGAGAACTTCAGCAAGTCACTTTGGGTCTCTGTGCTTCAGATTCCACATCTTAAGGTAGGGATAATATTAGCACTTACCCATGGGGTGGTTGAGAGGATTAAACGAGTTAATACGGGTGAAGCACTTAAAATAGTGCCGGCACACAGTAAAGGCCATGTGTTGACCATAGTTATTATTATCTGGTGTTGGGACAGGCAAGAATGAAGTGAGTTCAAGCCCTGTGGAGGACAAGCTGGCCTTTAAGTGGCCTTTAAGTCTAGTTTGCTTGTGTCACTGAATTTTAAAAATATTAATTAATTTGCCAGCATTTAAGAATTCCAAGGTTTTATATAGTAATATGATATATTACTATAATATAGCATTTCTTTGGAATAATTGAAAAATATGGCCATTCTCTATTCTGCTTTGATGCTTGATGACCATCCCCTAGGGCTAGGTTAAACTGATGTGCTTGTCTACATTCCTCACCACTCCTTACTACTTCCGTGGCAGCGAGGCCAGGTACTGAGTCTTGCATTCAGCTAGGAGGCTGGTTCCTAGGGACGTTTGTGATCTTTGGGCTGTAGACTCAACAAGGTAGGCTGCCATCCCAGGGAGGCAGCAGTAGGAGGGAATAGAAGACAGGACAACAAAGACATGCGACTGTAATCCAAACATACAGGAAAAGGTAGGAAAGTACAGTGGTGGCCAAGTGAGGCCCCTGTGAGGGGCAGAGCCAGCTTCCAGAGGCCTGGGTGGAATCCAAGGAGAGATGGCAGTGGGATTCAGCAGGGCGTGGGGAGTTCTTAGGCAGAGCTCCGGCCTACAGGAGCTGCCACACACTGTGGGACACTGGGTAGGGTTGTGGGCCTGGGGGAATAAAACAGAGACGGATATCTGTGGGGGGCCTTTGGTGGTGATTTAGTCTCCAGGACCTAGCGTGGCGCCTGTGGATGGAAAGACTCAGGTGTCTTCGGGGATTGCATTGGTTTGGGGTCCTGGGATCCATGACCTGGGGCAGGGATGTCTTTGAGTTCACTCCCTCTGCACAGGTCCCTGTAACAGTTTGTCAGAGGCATGAAGGAATGAACAAGCAGATGAATGAAAGGGGATCAGGTGGGTATAGGAAAGAAGGGCAAGATAAAGGATGAATTTATTTCTTCCTCTTTTGCCTGGATTTGGGGCTAACCCGGTATGAAATTGTGAAAGAGGTCAGTGGCCATCTACAACCCACAACCTCGCCTTCCTTCCTTTCATCCTAGCTCTCCCTGAATAGGTAACAGGGCCCTCACTCAGCTCAGCTCACCCCCACCCCATTACCTACTCTCCCTTGATCTGCAAATCCAGCCCTTTACTTCTCAGCCCAAGTTCCCTTTCCCTCTGCACTGGATCTTGGTTATGTGTGGTTGGAGGAAAATAAGATTACTGGATGAATATAGTCTTGTGTGCAAATGGCTAATAATCCTTCACTCTGAAAAACAATTTGTATTTTCCAAAGAAAAGTTTTACTAGCCCTCTGGTAGTCAAGGTGGTACTGGAGATTCGCTGCCTCCTCTTCTGAACCCATATCTTCTATGCAAGTGTCAAGGCAATGGCAGTTTGCTCAGGAAGTCTGGCAAGGCGGAACTGAGTGCCACACAGGGGCCGGTGCACAGGCTGCAGACATGCAAGGGGCCATTCGTGCTCCTTTGCTCCCCTTCCAAGACACATACACGACCTTGGTTGGAGTTTCTCTTTTTTCATTTTTTCTTTAAAATTATTTCTCTTTGGTGAGGTGAGACATATATAGAAAAGTACACTAAGTGTGGATATATACCTTGAATTTTCATGAAGTGCCCTTATGCACACTTTTATTGGAAATTAGTGTAGGAGTAGAATTATTGGGACATAGGGTAGCTTTATATGCCAAAATTCCATGCTGGTTTCCAAAGCAGTTGTACCAATCTGCCTTCTACCAGTAGGGTTATGGAACTTTCCATAGCTCTATGTCTTTGTCTTGATATTGTCAGCAATTTGAATTTTCTCTCTTCAGGTGGAGGTGGAAAGATATCTTGTTGTGATTTAATATGTATTTCTCTGATTAATAATGAGGATGAACACCTTTTTCTGTATTCCCTGGCTAGATATTAGATCTTTTTGTGAGTTACAAGTCTGAGTCATTCATTCCTCAGTGTACTGTTTTTCTGCCTGTTGGCTTGGAGTGTCTGTTGGTATTCAGTTGGAAGCTTTGGTTCTGTTTTTTTTTTTTTTTTTTGTACCAAGGATCGAACTCAGGACCTTGTGCTTGAGAGGCAGGTGGCAGAACCACTGAGCTAAATCCCTGGCCCCAGCTTTGGTTCTTTTTCTAGTAATCTGAGAATCTCCACTCAGTTGGATGGAGGAAGGGTGCCAAGCAAATCCTAGAGGTAAGAGCAGATTACCTCTTCCTGTGCCTGTTTTTACCCAGGTCAACTACAGGCAAAGCATCGACAAGCTGAAGTACAGCAGTGTGGCCAGCACTCCGCAGATGGTTCAAGCCAAAATCAATGCCCAGCAACTGAGCCATGTGAGTTGACCTGTGTCTGTCCAGCCCGATGTGGGGATCCAGCGATGGCTGTGAGGCCTCTGGACATCTACCCTCAAGGAGTGCACTCTATTAATGGTGACACGTTTTACTGCAGCCAGAGATAACCCCCTTTTAAAAAATATTTTATTATGGAAAATTTCAAATATTTTCAAAAAGTAGAGAGAATAACCTAATGAATGTTCATGTACCTATCACCCAGCTTCAACAACTATCAACTCCTGACCCATCTTACTTCAGCCATATGCCCACCACTTCCCCCTCCCCTATTCTTTTGAAGAAAATTCCGGTTATGATATAATTTAATCTATAAATATTTCAGTATGACTCCCTAAAAGGTAATAAAAAGTTAAGCACATTTGCATAATTTAATATATCCCCCCCCAAAATTGCAAGACTGATGTCACTTGTGTCTAAGGTCTAGGGTTGATTTCTGGGCAAATTTATTCCTCCGATGCTGCTGGATCCTTTCATCATGAATCACATGTCTGGTTAGCTCTTTTGTGTGTGTGATTTAAGATATCTTTCTTCAAGTGTGTATTTAATCATTTCTCATTGAATATCTCTCTTGCATACAGCCAGATATTCTGTACTTCCGTAAATTACAAGAATAAGCTTGTAGGGGCTGGGGCTTTAGCTCAGTGGTTCCACCACCTGCCTCGCAAGAGCAAGGTCCTGAGTTCGATCTCCGATACCAAAAAAAAAAAAAAGAATAAGCTTGTAATGGGCATGCGTGAAATAGTCACAGAGAACTTTTGCAGCGTCACAAATTTTTTTTTTTTTTTTTTTTTTTTGGTACCGGGGATCGAACTTGGGTCCTTGCGCTTGCGCAGCAGGCAGCGAAACCACTGGGCTAAATCCCCGGCCCTACAGGGTCACAAATTTGAATGAGTTGTTTTATTTTTCATTTAGCATCTTCAGTATATTAATTTTAAAACATTGCCGGGATTACAGGCTTCCTTGTAAAATGCCTTTTCCAGAAATTCTTTCCCAGTGACGGGTCTCCAGGGAAAGAGAGTATTCTCCCCGAAGTTCTCCTTCTGCCCTTACAAAAACGTAGCAGATGTGTTTTGAATCCAACAGGTGAATTACCGTGCTGATTATGAGAAAAATAAGTTGAATTACACACTGCCGCAGGACGTGCCTCAGCTGGTGAAGGCCAGGACCAATGCTGAGCTCTTCAGCGAGGTGAGCACCCACATGGGGAAATGCAGTGGGGGTTGTGTGTAGCTGTGAAAATGAAGATACCGGGATGTTCCAGCAGGTGGGAAATATTCTTTTCCTGAGCGACGTTCATCGAAGGTATCATCGTGTAGTCATTTTGAGTTTTACCATCACATGGCACACTGTGGTTCACTAAGGATGAATTGATGATAACAATTTGATTCTCATTATATGAGCACATGTATCATGTGTGTGAACACACACACAAACCCATCGCCACCACCATTATTGTCATCATCCTGGTGACTGCTAACAGTGGATTTGCTGTGCGGAGGAAATTTAAGTCTTAAGAAGAACAATCTTAATCAGCCAAGTCTCTTGGAGTCACTAGTGGCCTGTGATTAGGCTTCTTATACCAGATGAGATTTGTGCACAAGGAGAAGAAAAAAAAGAATCTAATGGTTTTTGAAAGCCGGTTCTATACTGTGATAGGTGATATGAGGTGAGATGTTACAGAGTTATAACCCCTAGAAGTATTGTAGAGACACAGTTGGTAACAAGGGCTTTGGTATCTGCTAGGCCTGGGTTCAGACGTTGCCATGACTTTTTTTTACCTGCCCGATCCTAGGTGAGCTCTTTAATTTCTCCAAGCTTTACAGGCCTGATGTGACAATTTGGAGTTACTGAGTTGGAAGCACAGGAAAGGGCTAGGAAATAGTGAGGTATTAATAATGTCAATACAGTACATCAGTGCTGCACTTTATCAGTGTAGAATTTGTTTCTGTAGACCATATCCAGTTTTCTCCCACAGCAACCCTGAGCACAGTAATATGATGTTCCTTTTGTAAATGGTAAACTGAGGCCCAAAGAGGTACTTAATTACCCCAAGTTACATGACTAGGAAATAACAGAGCACATTAGGAGCACATGGGTCCTCTTGTGTCCTGACCCATTACCATGGCCCTATGTGGCCCTGTGGCTAAGGAACTGATGCACTGTGTTAAGAATTATTACTACCAGTTTGATAATAACAACTAGGGCTCTGGGCTGTACCTAGTTGATGAAATCAACTTTGCTTTAAGGAAAAATCCTCTTCCACCTTTGGCAGGAATATTGTTCACTTGTGTTTTGTTTTTCAGGTTAAGTACAAAGAAGGCTGGGAGAGGACAAAGGGAAAAGGGTTTGAGATGAAGCTGGATGCCATGTCTCTGTTGGCCGCCAAAGCCTCCGGGGAGCTTGCTAGCAATGTAGGTTTTCTCTCATTAACTCAGAAATGCGTAAGGCCTGACTCCAGTAAAGTGTCAGTGGTCCTGCTGAAAAAAGTAATGACTGTTAACATTGTAAACATCACAATACTTTGATCTTTTTGTGGATTCGCAGAAGACTGGGAGGTGTTTTATCAGAATTGTTCTTTTGCGCTTGTTAAACCAAAGCCCCATAGATGGCAAAGTTGCTCCCTCACTCACAGTAGACTTTCGTCTTTCTCTCAAGATTAAATACAAAGAAGAATATGAAAAAACAAAAGGCAAAGCCATAGGAACTACTGACTCAAAGCTTCTGCACTCCCTGCAGGTGGCCAAAATGAGCAGTGAGGTAAATACTTTCTTCCTTCTACCCCCAGCCTCTTACTTACAGTTGTGTGACATTCAAAGTTTTCTCCGGGCCTACTTCACCAGGAACTGCTACCTTTTTTATTGACTTCTACCTGCAACTCTTCTTTCCTGGCTTGTTATTGGGTTTCTTTATTTTGCCAATGCACACTATTCTTTTAAAGCAGATGAGGAGGGTGGCTGTAAGGCTGACAGCATCTTCTGATCAAGGTGCAAATACGTTTGGCCACATTTATTTATGGCATAGATGTTCACAAGCAATTACTATGGACAAAATTCTGTATGAGGTGCTGAGGCTACAAGACCGAATACGTCATAATAAGTTCCTCCCTTAAGGAGCTTAGCTTTCCTGAGAGACTGTCCCAGTCCACTTCCTGTTGCCATAACAGAATGCCTGAGGCTGGTAACTTATAAAGAAAAAAATTTATTTTGATACACAGTTCTGGAGGCTGGAGAGTCCAATATTGAGCAGTTGCACCATGGTGAGGGCCTGTGTTACATCATAATGTAGTGGGAAAAAGTGGAAGGGCAAGAGGGTTTGGGTAAGAGATAGAACACAAGAGGTGGCCTTGCTTTATGATAAACCATTCTCATAATAACTAATCCAGTCCCCTTGGGGAAAATGAGCCCTAAGATAAATGACAACACTTCTGGAGGTCACCCATCTGGAAAAAGAAGGTCAAGTTTGAATGCAGACCAAACTTTATTATTGGGACTTTTAAAGCCTCTGCAGAAACCACAGATAAGGTGTCTCCTCCTGGAGCAGCCAGGTAAAGAGAGTTCAGACTGGTGAGAGACAGACCTGCCAGAGATGAGGTAGTATGAAACCATAGCTCCCCAGAAACACTGCCTTATAGGACCTGGGAGAGACTTTTGGTCACAGATGATGACCTTGCTCAGAATACCTCTTCCTCCCAAAAGCCTGGGTATCTTTGTTGCATTTTAACATCACTACAGCCAGAGCAGGCTCTAACTAATCAGCTTTGTTTGGTCCATGCAAGGTTGAGTACAAAAAAGGCTTTGAAGAGAGTAAGACCCACTTCCACCTGCCCATGGACATGGTCAACATCAGGCATGCTAAGAAGGCCCAAGCTCTCGCCAGCGACCTGGACTATAGGAAGAAACTGCATGAATATACCATGCTGCCTGAAGATTTGAGGACTCAGTGGGCCAAGAAAGCCTATGGACTCCAGAGCGAGGTAAGCCTCACCCAGTGCTGGCTCTTCCCATGTGTCTTGCAATTGGAAGATACAGTCTCAGAATGATTTCAACCTGTGCATGAGTCTATTACATAACTCAAAGGACTAGGAAGAACTGCTGGAAATGTGCTGGGCCCGAGGCAGAAAGGTGAGGAGGTAGAGTCAAAGCAATGGAGACTTGAGGATGGAGGAATGGGGCTCAGAGCCGTGGTGAAAGTCAGGATGTGTTGGTAGTGGTCAAGAGCAAAGGAGAAGCAAATGAAAAGGGTAAGTAAATCTTGTAATTTTAGTAGCTTGGCAAAGAAGGTCCTTTGTCAAAAAATAGGAGAAATGCTTTCCTTGGTAAGGCTGGGGTCTGTCAGCACTAAGGTAGATCATGCTGTTCTCATTACAAGGTGGGCCCAGTGGCCTTACCTCACAGGTAGAGGTCTGCCTGGCTATAGAGGAGGAGGGAGAAGTTCTTCTGGATCGACAAATCCAGGACCGAGGCTTTCCTAGCTCTGTTCACTGTGTCCTATATGCATGCATGTTGACATCTGATGAACCCTCAGTGGCTTTCTCTTGCAGCTACAGTACAAGGCTGACCTGGCATGGATGAAGGGAGTCGGGTGGCTGACTGAGGGGAGTCTCAATCTGGAACAGGCCAAGAAGGCTGGACAGCTGGTCAGCGAGGTAACCTGAGCCGAGGCCCCTGGCCTCCAGGAACTCTTAGCCTTCAAGTCACAGACTGATCTCTCCCTCTCCTCCCCCTCCCCTGTTTTGTATTTTGGATGTGATTCAAAGGGGAGTACTTACTTCATGGTTGTGTGGCTGTAACACACCCTGAAAATAACAGGAGAGGTATTTTGAAGAAGTCTACCAATTTACTTTAAGGAGCATGTGCATGCAAAGAACAACTTGGTGTAAAAAGATTGTTCGGGTTGAGCATCTTTAGTTTGAAAATGTAAAATCCAAAACACTCTCAAATCCAAAACTTTTTGAGCACCAACATGATGCCACAAATAGAAATTTCCACACCATGAAATTTTGTTTCATGCACAAAAATATTGTATAAAAGCTACCTTAAAGCTATCTGTATAAGGTGGATCTGAAACAAATGAATTTTGTGTTTGGACTTGAGTCCCATCCCCAAGATATCTCATTTTGTATAGGAAAATATTATAAAATCTGAAAAAATCTGAAATCCAAAGCACTTTTGGTCTTTTGCATTTTGGATAAGGGCTACTCAACCTGTAGTGCTTTCCTTGTGCTAGGGATACGTTATTCCTTCCAAAACAGAGTGTAATATTTTGAGGTGAGCATTCTTCTTATGCTGTGCATTAAACTCCTTGCAGACTTTGGACAAGTAACCTCCCCGACCCTTTTTTCCCTCACACAAAAACAAGAAGTTTGAACAAGATACTCCCCAAGAGCTCTGTGGGCCCAAGGCTGTTCAGCTGTTTGCACCATGGAAGGCTGGCTTTGGCAACAGACAGAGGAGGACTTTTGAAGGACATTTCGTTTGGAAGTGTGACTATTTCAGGAACTTTGTTTGGGATCTTCAACAGGGATTCTTGTTTCAGGGCCATGGAGGCTGAGTTGGCATGTCTCTTGCCAATGATAATAGTGGTGATAAAATATCCACCATTTATGGACTGATGATGATTATTCAATTACTGGTGTAGCTGAAGGACCATTTTGAGTGTGTTAATATGCATTTCTATTTATAGGTCATAATGGTCCCATGTTAGTAGGTGTATGGTTATCCTATTAATATTCCCATTTTACATATAAGGAAAGTGACTTACTTCAAGTAAGTAGTAGAACTGGGGTCTGTACTCAGCCTGTGTGGCTGAGTGTCCTATAGCTTTGGTCCCTTAGGCAATATTGTGTCCCCAAAACATGTTTTGTAATTTATTCTTGTCTTTCCACCGTATTCACCCTTCTCTCAGACAAAGACACATTTAGAACTAGAATACAGTATGAAATAAGGAGGGTAGAGACAAAAGAAAAACTATTTGGGGTTCCTATTACCTAGCTTCTTTGAGACTAGCTGAAATTCAGGTGGTGCCAGAAGAACCCCATGTGCCTTGGATAGATAGGAGAGCACTGGGCTGGAGGAGGCAAGGCTGCAGTTGTCCTTCAGCCTCAGAAATGTCAGTTTCTGTCTCATTTTTTGTGTTACCTACTAATTCTGAAGCTCCTTGAGGGCTGGGAGGAGTTTATCTCCTTCCCCTTCTTTATGTGGCAAAATGGATTCTCGGCTCCTCTAATAAGTATTTATAATTTGACCAATGCAGAGTCTAGGATGACTGGGAATTTCCAACAATGGAGGAGCCATGTGACTTTCTTTCTCAGTAAGTGAAGGAATTACCCTATTCAACACAATGGAAGTAGGAAGGAAATTAGAAGTCATTTTAGAGTGTTTTATTTAGAACTTTTTTTTTCTAATTTGAAGTTTCCAGTGTTCTGATCACGGTTTGGGGCATGGTTGGTGTTTATAACACTCATGTTGATGGCACTGGGAGTTTCGGTGACCCCAGACTGTGAGCTCCTCTCTGATCTCCCTACCACATAGTACCATTGCTTCAGAGACCCACCCTCAGCAGCCAGCAGCCCATCACCTTTGGCAACCCCAACAGAAAAGCTAGAGATTCGAACCTTCGGGAAAGACAGGAAGTCCCTGTGGTGGGACAGAATTAGCACATCTGGATATCTGCCAACTAACTTGTACCTCTGAGTCAAGGACACAACGAGATCAAGACTTCAGTGATCTGGGAAATGAGAAACTGTGAGGGTGGATCCTACCTGACCTCGGGCCTTCTGTCTGAGGCTCCTGGTCCTCTTTCCTTAGAGCAGATGCTTCCCAGATAAAGTCGTAGTGCAACCGTAGACAGTGGTGGTGGTGAAGAACTGAGCACACATGGCTAGACTTGGCTTGCACAGAAAGCACGGCATTGAAGTTCCTGTTCACCCCGGAGTACAACAGCTTCTATCGTCTGCATTGTATGGTTGAAAAAAGGGAAGCTCAGGGCCCAGAGCTTAGGTGATGTGCTCAATGCCATGGAGCTAGAGGAGAGATCTGAACCTCAGTCTCTGCAGTTGTAAAGTCCAAGTTTTCTCCACCTAACTTTCCTATGTTGGATCTATATTTATAAAGTGAAAATACCCCATTGTGCACAGTAAAATATGGGATTTGCTGAGAGGAAAAATTAAAGTTCCTGCTCAGTCATAGGAATGAAAACAAGCTCAAAGAGCAGGCTGCCTCAGAGCTGAGTGGCTCTGTTCAAGCTGCAGGAACATCTAGAACATTCTCCCAAGGAAGTGCCTGGGCCACAGGAAGTGTGTGCATCTTCACATTTGTAAGGTTGGTAGGAGGTGGCCCAGTCCTAATGATGTGGGCCCTTTCCTTTGGGAACAGAAAAGCTACCGGCAGAGAGCAGATGAGCAGAAGTTCACCAGTGTGCCCAACAGCTCCCAGATGGAACACGCCAAGAAGAGCCAGGAGCTACAGAGCGGGGTGAGTCCTGGGCTGCCCTCTGTCCACCAAGCTGCTGTGTCATGAGCCTGGGAATGTCCACGCACAACAGCAGGTGCTGCCTAGCCATGATCCAGGAACCAGAGAGCCTTCCCCTTAAATAAACTGGGCCCAGCTTCCCGAAGGCTTCCAGGTTGTTTCTGGGAACTGGACACCAGGCCTTCCTGCTTTACCCATCCACTTCTCTCCCAGTTACTAGAGGTAATTGCAGAGCTAACCTTATTCCTTTTCTGTTTTCAGTATTTCTTAATTCCTTCTTTCTTCTTTGCTTTCTTCTCTCTCATCAAAGACTCTATAATTTTGGAGCCAGTAGAGAGTTATCTTAGAGAAAGATGATGTTTCCCAGCGAGGATGAGTGGAGGTCATGCTTATTTGAGCTCAAATATGAGAGGCTGAGCAATGAGCTGCCATGTGCATTATTTACAGATTAGTGGCCAACACCAAGCCAGTGCCCTTCTTCCTATAAGCTTGCCTGGCCCTCCCTAGCTTTCCATCCTAAGGTCCAGGTATACCTTACAAAAACGGTGCTTTCAATATAACTCAGGATCAGCAGAAAGCTACTGTTTGATGCAGGGACTGGAAAAGACAAAGAGTAAGTGTGCTAAGTTTTCCATGGGGCAGGAGTTCCTTACTGTCTTTTTGATCACTGCTTGCTCCCTGGTGTCAGCACCTCCCAGGGCCCTAAGGCTGATTATAGACGTGCAGGAGGCAGAGTGAGCATCTTATCTGTGCCACGTGGGAGCCCTCTGGTGGGCTGTTTTTTAATGACTGTAGATGGCAGTAGCTTGGGAGGGTCAAGGGCATCTCAAGGAAAAGATGTCAAAACAGATACCTTGGAGAGGTTTTCAGATTGGCTCCTGACCTTAATTAAACTTGGTTTATTGTATTCTGTCACCTAGTGGCTGAGATATGTGTGTGTGTGTGTGTGTGTATACAATTGTTTTAATTGTTATTTATGTGTTACAGTGTTTTAATTTGATCCATATATACAATGTGTAATGATCAAATCAGTATAATTAGCCTTCCTATCTCTTCAAATATTATTGTTTCAATGTGTTGGAAATGTTCAAGCTCTTTTCCTCTAGTTATTTTGAAATGTGTAATAGATTGTTTCAGACTGTAGTGGCCCTATTGTGCTACCCAGCATAGAATACCTTCTCCTCAGCAGGATCTTGGTTCCTAGTACCCACCCTCTTTCTGTTTTCCCTCCTCCCCACTGTTGTTCAGCCTCTAGTGACCTCTATTCTATTTTCTACTTCTATGTGATCAACTTTTCTGGATTCTACAAAGAAGTAAGATCACATAGCATTTATCTCCCTGTGTGTGGCTTATTTTGCTTAATGTCCCCCGGTTTCATCCCTGTTGCTGCAGTTGCAATGGCCCTCCCATCCCTGGCCCTTCCCAGCTCCTCACCCAATACCCTCTCCCAACAGGTGGCCTACAAGGCAGGACACAAGCATTCTCTCCACCAGTACTGCATCAGCAAAGATGAGCCTCTCTTCCTCCAGGCCCAAGCCAATGCTGCCCAGCTCAGTGAGGTACCAGAAGGTGGAGTGGGCAGCTGTGGGCTCTGTTCCCCTGTGCAGATCTGTATCCACTTGTTATCAAGCCCACATGGCACATTGGTAGTGCCAGCTGGGGTTCCCTACATGTGGTCATTCTAAAACCAGCTCTAAACCCAGCAGGTCTGGTTCCTTATCAGTGCTTAAGGGTAGTGGGGACAATGTTCCTAGCAGTGATCTGTGGAGGACTCGAGCTGCCTGAAGAGATGGTGGGGTCAGAGGGGATGGTTATTCCAGGGCTCTGATCTGAGTGATTCCAGAGGGAAGCAAGAACGCAGACAAGGCTCCAAACTGCCTGGGTTTCACCCTCGGTTCTGCCACTTAGCAGGTGTGTGGCCTGGGCCAAGCTCTTGACTCTCAGATTTTCTGTTAGTAAAGTGAGGCTGACCCTAGCCCTTCCTGGCTGGGCTGTCAGGGCCTGCATCAAGTGAATATGCAGAAAGCCCTGGAGGCGTGTGCTCTGGAGTAGCTATTCAGTGTGAAAGCACCGAAGTCCCATCTGCCCCTCCCTGTCCAAGGAGGGGCTGTTGTTGGCTCTTCCTACTCAGCAACTAGGTCTTTGGGGTCCTGATCTGGGAACAGGTAGGGAGGAGAACTGCAGGGAGAAACAGAAGCTGAATTGATTCACACCCAGAAAGGAAAGGGGGCTTCCAGAAGAAAGATCTTGAAACCTGGAGGTAGGGGCAGCAGAGGGAGTGGGAGGGTCCAGGAAAGGCCCGGCCCTGGAGGCGGTGGGGTGGGGCAGGAACCAGGAGGAGAGCAGCTAGAGCTCTGCCGCTGGGAGCTGTGGACAGTGAGGGCTCTGCGCAGACGCTGAATGGAGCAGGGCTGCTCTTCCTTCAGCATGGCTTTGAGGCCTCCACAAAGACTCCAGTGTTTTCCAAGGCTTCTGGAATTTAATTTCTGCTTCTGTTGAGTGAATCCTTATTGTTAAGAGTCTTATTCATCAGTGGTATTGAGCTACATGAATCTAGGGTTCTCAGTTTTTAGGGAGGAATATATTCACAGTTTCCCTCCTAGAAAGGTCATTATAGGGTCTAGAGAAACTCTCTCCCATGAGGTAATCTCTTCCCTCCAAAATCCTCCTAGAAACTGTACAAGAGCAGCTGGGAGAACCAGAAGGCAAAAGGCTTTGAGCTGCGTCTCGACTCCCTGACCTTCCTGACGGCCAAAGCCAAGAGGGACCTGGCCAGTGAGGTGAGTCAGTCCCCAGCTTGCTAGAGAGACCATGGAAACCTGCTGCTTTATAAATGGGAGAGTCTTTCAGCATCTGGGCTGATGCTTTATCTCCCCAAAGTTAGGGGGTTTTACCTGCAA
Organism: Heterocephalus glaber; assembly: GCF_053883595.1. NCBI lineage: Eukaryota > Metazoa > Chordata > Mammalia > Rodentia > Bathyergidae > Heterocephalus > Heterocephalus glaber. Next base: position 70,559,301 of record NW_028258320.1, read on the forward strand.
AATTGGGATAATAACAATTACCTCACAACAAGATACTCATGCCAGTGCCTAGCATGTTACTTGCCACGCACTAATTTTCAGTAAGTGGTAAATGTTATTAGTAGCAAGACTAATAATCCAAGGGGCTGGGGATTTAGCTCAGTGGTTCCGCCGCCTGCTGTGCAAGCGCAAGGACCCAAGTTCGATCCCCAGTACCAAAAAAAAAAAAAATGAAAAAGAATCCAAGAGCTTTACTTTACTGATAAACTGATGCCCAGAGATGTATTCTGACTTTCCGTCAGGACCTGTGCACAGTTAAGAGCAGGGCTCAGGTGTCAGGCCTGGGCTAGTAGTTGTTATTTTGGGCAAATTGTTTAACATTTCAGTGTCTCATTTAGCTTGCTAGTCAACCAGTAATTGCAAACTGGTTATGAGGAAAGGAGATGAATTGACATATATGAAGTGTTGTAGAATTCAGCGCAGCCTGTCAGGAGTCTGATGGGAGGTGCGGAGTTTGGGCCATATTGTACGTCAAACTGCTTCCTACGTTGAGAAAGTCTTGCTTCAAAAAACAACACAAAAGCAACGAAATCATAAGAATAATACTCGCCGAACCAGCGGCTTAGTAATGTGGTGGATTTTTATTCGGACCTCAGCTCCTGACGGTGTAGTTAGCTGGTGGCACTTTACAAACCACTCTGCGGATATACTTTGAGCGGACCAGGCTTGCCCCTGTCTGGCTTATAACCGGTGTGGTGGCAGATATTGTTGCCGTCACTGGGAGAGATGAGAGAAAAGCCCGAGTCGCCCAAGGACCACGATCAGGATAATGTTGAAAATAATGCCACACAGTGGCAGCATGTCATAGTTTTCAAAGCATTTCCGCATTTATTCTTTCTTCTGGCTCTTAATGCTCTTGGCTTAGTGTTTCATTTTTCTGTTTTGTCCTCCCCCCAGGCAGCATGCTCCTTTTACTCCCCATACCCTACGATACTCTACGAGCTCTTTTCTTGAACAGCAATTGTATTTTGGATATTCTGTGTCTCTTTCACTGCATGACTGGTTTTTATTTGCAATGTTGTCACTATTATCTAAAAAGGTAGTAAGAAGGCTTTCATGGAAAACAATAGGCCATTTAAAAGTAAATCAGGAGCCCGGGATTTAGCTCAGTGGTTCCGCCGCCTGCCTCGCAAGTGCAAGGTCCTGAGCTCAATCCCTGGTACCAAAGAAATAAAAAATAAATAAATAAAAGTAAATCAGGAGTTACCTCAGACAGAGAAGAAATAGAATCAAACTAGAAAATTCGTAGAAATTTGTTTCTCAAGCTGAGCCTTCAGTTGGTGCAGCCAAGGTGAAAAGGGAATTAATGGGCAATCATTTTATTTTGCTGATTGATGAAAAGAAATATATCAGTGGTTCAAACTAATCCTAATAGGATTCTGGCAGGGGGCTTCACTTTTAACTCTCCAGACTGCAGCTTGAAGCTTAGCAGCCCCTTCAGGAGATTCTCATGTACTGATGCTCTGTTCCTGCTCTTTAGGTGAAGTACAAAGAAGATTATGAAAGATCCAGAGGAAAACTCATTGGGACAAAGGATGTACAGGGAGATTCACAAATGAGCCACTCGCTGCAAATGTCCAAGCTGCAGAGCAACCTAGAGTACAAGAAGAGCTTTGAGGACACCAAGTCCCAGTGCCACATCTCCCTGGACATGATCCACCTTGTGCATGCCCGAAAGGCTCAGCACTTAGCCACCGACATAGGCTACAGGACGGTGCCCCACCAGTTCACAGCTCTGCCCTCTGACATGAAGGTGGAGTGGGCCAAGAAGGCATACGGCTTACAGAGTGAAGTAAGCTAAGTGTGTATGCACATGTGTGTGCACATGTATGTATACACATCGTGCTAGAGCTGGCACAAGTCTTTCTCCGAGCCCTTTGAGACAACAGTTTACATTAATGGATGCCTGTTTCTGGACCCCTAATGGAAACACTAGCTTCTGAGTGGTCTCACTTTTATTCAAACTATGTCCATTTTAAATTCTATAGTAACAATCAGAATATCATAGAGCTACTTCTTCCTTCTTGGAATTCTTATCTACAGTATGTTTCCTAGGTTACTTTTTATTTCTGGGGGGCTACGTTTGTGACATTCCCAGCTGTGGGAGAGCATGGCTGGTAATTCCCCATTTTTTGGAATGAGCCACTCTCTCGCCCTTAAAAACCTCTTTCTCCTTATGTCCCCCCATCCCCTGTTTCTCTTTCCTTCCTATCCTCAGTGGGTTCTTGTACAAGAATGTGGGTGAATGGAAAAGGCAGGTCACCTGCAGCCAGACAGTTACACACAAGTGTGCATGCCCATGTGTGTGTGGGTATGTGTACTGACATCCCTTCCTGACAGAGCTGTTTCATGATAGACCGATGATATGCTAGTTTTAGAGAAGTGTCTGTTTAAATAGCTTTCCATTAAAACTACTCATCCAATGTTAAGTAAAGAAATGAGAAATATCCTCCTCCCACTGTGGGAAGCTTCGGCTGTCTCGTGAAATTCCCTCTGCCAGCTCCCACCTGGGTACTGTTATGAATCCTCATTTTCTTCTCTCCAGCCTGTTATTTTAAGTAAGAAAACTGGTAACACAGACAACAAGGACAGGTGTCTTTCCAAGGTAGACGGGATTCATAATGAGGGCCAGGGTTGACTTAGCCCCTCCCACCTCCTCCACAGTAGAGCTGGGCGGGGCCTAGAACCACCAGCCACAGGGAGGGCTCCAATTAAAAAGGGAAATTAATTTACATTTTGGAGCCCTACCTGTGACTATGCAGAAACAGATAAGACAACAGTGCCGTCTAATTTGACTCAGCTGGCACCAAGGGAATGGTGGGAGCTGTTAATAGCCCTTTAAATGTCTGTGCACCCGCAATGGATGGCTTTTTTTTTTTTTTTTTTTTTTCTTTCTTTCTCCTTTGCCAGAATCAATACAGGGCAGATGTGAAGTGGATGAAAGGCGCAGGCTGGGTCGCCACCGGGTCATTAAACGTGGAGCAGGCGAAGAAGGCAGGAGAACTCATTAGTGAGGTGAGGTTTCCTGACAGCGTGTAACAGGCCTGGCTGCATTAGGCGTGCAGTGTTTCTGTATAAAATTAAAATAATTTCCACTCAAAAGGCAAAGCCACATGAAAGGCCTCAAAACCCGGACTAGGGCTGGTAATTAGAGGGAAACCACATACCAAACACGCACCAGTAGGGGCCCATAGAGCCCTGGCAAAAACAGAGTGGGTGACAAATGATATTATGAATACTAATGACAATCAAATGGAGCTCAATTGCTACCCGCCAACTTACCTTTTTAATGAAGGAACACAAGAGAGATGATGAAAAGATTCATTTATTGCACCCAGAAAGCCCTTTTGTGGCTTTATGCACATTTTCTTCCTCTCTTTCTGCCACAGTGTAGTTTGAATATTCACGTGGTGTCCAGCACAATGACGTGGTTGGTTCTTTTTTGTGTGTGTGGAGGGGTGTCTCACTTCTACTGTGTTTAAATCTCACTCTGGTCATCCGGGCTGGACCCTGAAGTATTACTACTTATGAAAAGAGAGCCATTTCCTCACATTTTAGGACAGGTTCATTGGGTGGCAATTTTATTTTATTTTAATTATTTATTTATTTATTTTGGTACCAGGGATCAAACTTGGGTCCTTGTACTTGCAAGGCAGGCAGCAGAACCACTGAGCTAAATCCCTGGCCCTGGGCGGCAATTCTAAAGACCAAATCAGGGGTTTTTCAGCCTTAGCACTAGGGACACTTTGCCAATTCTTTGTTGTGAGGGGCTGCAGTATCCCTGGCCTCTAGATGCCAGTAGCTCTCTCTGCTCAATTGTGTCAACTAAAAAGTTCCCAGACATTGGCAAATGTCCACTGGGAGGCAGAACTGCCACTGCAGTAGGCACCCAGCGAGCTGTCCTTGGCTTATGTTCACACCGAGGCTGAACGCTGTAAATTACTCATATCTGCCCCCTCTTCGTGTCTGTCTGGGGTGGCCCTGGCTGAGAAGGCAAGTGAGCATTTAATTGCAGCAGAGTAGCCTGGTCTTTCTGGACTTTACTGGATAGGGAGGAGCCATAGCCCCTGAGAACCTTAACTTTGCCATTGAGGCTTCCAGGACCTTGTTTTGAGAAGATTTTCATACTGAATTCACAGCCAAAACAGAAAGTCTCTTCTGTTGGCTTTTCGAATGCACCTATTCAGCATTGATATTTTCCACTGGCTGAACGTTCCAGTGAACTGACACATCCCAGACTTGATTTGGAAAGTGGCCTCCGTCTGGTAGGTCACTGTTAGGGACCTTAGACAGCGCTCAGGGCTCTGGGATCTCAGTGGAGACAGGCACTGCCCTACCATTTTGGCTAATTGAAGGAAGGCCCTCGCAGGGGGATAACCAAGAAATGCTTAGAGGAACAAACATTTGGAGTATACGTCCACACCCTTGGTATCAGGCCCACTCACAGAAGGAAATGAAGAACAAAAACCACTGGATACATAATTAAGTCTTGAACATAGTTCCCTTGGGTGTCAGTCTGGCAGCCAAGAGATCTTTTGGAAACCACTCACCCCATAGTGGTTCTAATTTGTCACCTCATTTTGCAAACTTTCTCAAAACATTTGCTTATCTTTTTTGATGTCCTTGCCTCAGACCAGTCCTCAAATTAAGTAAGTAAGTAAGTAAGACATCTTTCAGCAGCCTTTCCAGCACCCTCATTGTAGAGTGGCATACTTCTCTGGGTTAGTGCCAAATTGAGCTGACTTTTTAACCTTTAGAAATCAGCAAACCACTTCCCTAGAGAACCAGATAGTAAATATTTTCAACCTTGCAAATTATATGGTCTGTATTGCAGCCAGCTGCAAAATGGCCACAGGCAACATGTAAATAAATGAGCAGGGCTGTATTTCAATAAAACTTTATTTACAAAAGACACGTAGTGGGCCAGATTTGGCTGTATCTAAGACCTCCTAGCACAGTACACAAAAATCTAAATAAATGAATGGATGTTTGTAAAAGAAGTTTAATTTGGGAAAACATAAACACCATGGTCCTATAAAAAAAAACAAACAACCATTTCAGACCCCTGGAATTGCACTTTGATGAAAAAAGGTAATTCTTTAAACATGATTTTTCAGAACACTTAAAAATTGGGTACCCGTGTCTCTGCCAGCACTTAAATTTTTTGTTTCAGTGTTTTTTAAACTATATAATGACTGCTGTTAGTAATAGTACCCTTTTTTTGTTATTGTTGTATTTTAAAGGATTAATATATATGTTAACTGAACCCAGCTCTAGAGTGATTGGCTAGTCTGCACTCTGTTAAATTTGGGGCTTTTGACTGTGGTGCTGTCTGCCAAGTCCTTTTGTGGAAGGAAAATAGAAAGCTTCAATGGATAAAGATAACTATGAATGCTCTTTCTTGCTTAGAAAGGCCAAACTAAGATATGTAAACAACTGCAACATGGTATTTGAACCCTATAAAAAGAATCCTTTCCTAAGTGTGTATCCTGCAGTATTTTACTGGTATGACCTAATTTTGAGATATTGTCTTTCCACCTGGTAGAAATACTTTAATGTTAATTGTCATGAGGTTATTCTTAAATTGAAACAAATATTAACCTGAAGCCACCTAGGATATAAAGATAGAGGAAGCAGAATAATAATTATGTTCACAAATTCACTCTAATCTCAAGCAACCTATGATTTTCTCTTTCAAATGGCATGAAAGAGCAGCACAAAATTCACAGCTTTGATCTTTTCCTGCTCAACAGAAGAAGTACCGTCAGCATCCAGATGCTTTGAAGTTTACCAGTATTAAAGACACTCTGGAGATGGTCCAGGCCAGAATTAGTTATACCCAAGCAGTGGACGTAAGTGATAATGTATATACATTATGACTCTAAGAGTGGGCTCTTCTTTCAACAGTGCGATTGAAGCAGAGGGGATCTCTGGCTTGCTCCTTCTGTTGTCCTGAGGATGAAGGAGCGCCTTGTCCTTTGTGGGCTCCCCTTAGCAGGGGTGCTTCCTCATTAGGATGCAAACAGGGCGTTCCTGCACTTCAGGATGCCAAGTGGGGCTGAACACCCCACTGACCCATGATGCTCTTCTTCCTTCCCATTTGCATGTCTTGCTGATTTGTCAGTGATGAGGCCTTTCCCCCTCTCCTTTTGTTTGAAAGCATTCTTGTTAGAACTGAGACGTTCGCTGAAATTCTTACTAATTAGAATACTGATGCTATGCTTTGGGCTTTTGGGGATCCAAGGACAGGAACTGTTCTCTGATTTTCCCAGACTTTTAAATTAATCTGGGTCTAGTTTAGACATTAGCGTGACTCCCAAGCCATTTCCCATATTCCCTTTGTAATGGGAAACCAAGATTTGGCTCTTTGCTCTCCCAAAATGAGGTTTGCTAGAGACTAAATGGAATGATGAAGTCCTATAAAAATTCACTTTAAAACCTGGATTTGGCTGATTCAGCTGAGAAACGTCCAGGGATCTTGTGTAAGGCAGGCCTGGCTTTTAAATATCTTAAAACTATTCACCTTACCACAAGCAACATTTACAAACCTTGGGGTCAGGAGCTTCAAAATTCCCTCCCTTGCTTCTGAGCAGTATGGCCATGCCTCATTCTACAGACACTTGAAACTACTTGAGTGCCTGTCAGAATAAAAGATGGGATGATTCACAAGTTTAGGAGTTCAGGAATTTATAATTTTTTATAAATTAAAATCAAATCAAATTCTGAGAAACGCAGATGGTCAAACAAGAATTTTTCAGAAGAAAAACAATCCTTACTTTGTCCTTACCCTAACCAACTCTAGGGGGCACTGCTGTGATATGTAGAAACTTGGACCAGGCTGATAAGATTTGAGATGGAAAAGCCTTGTTTAGAAACTTTCTCTGGTGGCCAACTCCATGTGTCACTGCAAACTACCAGGATATCAGAAGCCCAAATCAAAGTCGTGGGTAGACCTGCGGAGGGGATACTTATTAGGGCAGGAATGCATGTGATGGGGAAGAGGTGAGGACCGAGGCGGGCGTGGTGAAGCCTTGCCGGCGGAAGAGCCATCTCCTTGCACGCTTTCTGCATCCAGACACCTGCTCACAGCTTAGAGTTAATAATCAATTACACCTTGATAAGTAGACCTCATTTTCTCACTTGACACTCATCTCAGTAGTGTACTAAGCGCCGAGTGTTCATGGAGGGGAACATTTCAGCCTGCCATGTTCTGAGCTAGAAAGTAGAACTGGGGAGATGTTGACATGCGTGTCACCCTGCTGGCTGTGAGATCTGGGTAGAGACAAAGTGCCGGCAATCATGTCTCCAGGAGGACGTGGCAACTGCAGCTCCTTGATCTCCTGGAGTGTAACTTGGCTCATGGCTGCGTGGGGGAGGCTCTGGGTTTCATGGAGAATCTCTCCATCCACAGAGGTTGTACAAGGAACAAGGAGAAAACATAAAGCATCATTATACGCAGACTGCCGACCTGCCTGAAGTCCTGCTGGCCAAGCTGAATGCCATGAACATCAGTGAGGTGAGGCTACCAGAAGGACACTGGTGTCCGTGGCTGGAAGTGAGGATGCTTTCATGCCCTGTGCCTCGTGCTCAAATGCACCTGCCCTGCTTCAGTGTGCCATCTTGAAATTCACGATCGCTTTGAACAAGGGTCCTGACTCTTTCATTTGCACTGGGCCCTGGAAATGATATAGCTGATCTAGCAGAAGAGATAAGTTTTGGGAAGAATGATAGAGGCAAAAGTATGTGCCTTAGTACAAAGGGCCTGTGGAGGAACCGACATTTGAGCTCTCAGTATAACTGGGTATATCCAGTGGCTGTGCCAAGGAGAGACCTGGTGGGTTTAACTCCTCCCTTCCGTAATGTCAGCATCCCCTGCCACTATCTCTGTTCCCTGACAGAGACATTTGGCTTTTCTTTATCTTTGATAAAAAGCTATGCAAATGTAGCCTATGCTTCCTCCTTTGAACCAACTTGTGCTCAGAAAAATAGGACTCCAAAGGCCTTGCTTTTAATCCTTCCCCTCTATGGCTTTACCTGCCAAAGGTGGGTGTGCGGCCAGAGCCATCTCTGTTAATTTGTTCTAGGCCACAGTGATCCCTAACCCCAGCAACTTCAAGGTTGACATCTGAGAGAGAATCCCACACCAAACCAGATTCCCATTTTGGTAAACTGGAAACTAGGAAGCCACTAGGTGATAGGAAGGTCTTCACTGTGCACTTTCCCCCACTAGACCCGTTACAAGGAATCCTGGAGCAAACTCCGAGACGGTGGATATAAGCTGAGGTTGGATGCCATTCCGTTCCAGGCAGCAAAGGCTTCTGGCCAAATCATAAGTGATGTGAGTATCTGGTGCTGTGACAATGTTAAATCCTAACCAGTTTTCACTCCTTCTGCCTCTAACCCCTGCCTTCTTTTGCCTGTGGATAATAGCCTCTCCTCTTCGAACTGACTGTGTTAGGGCAATCAGATAATGGCCACTGAGAAAGAACATATCTTACAACAAAAAATTCCCTAGCCCGGTGTACAAAGCCAAACGCTGGGTTGTAAACATGGCCCCTGGGCAGATGAGATGCACCCTCCACCAAGAGTTTCCCTAAAGTGAGTCTGTGTGCAGAGACCACTAACAATGCCTGCACCTTCCTCCAGCCCCGGCCGCCCAAGTGCTAACGCATCCTGCCATTTCATAGCTGAGCCCTTTAGTCATTGGGAGTCTTGCATATGAAAGAATAGACCTTTTGACGACTCCCTCGCGTTTTCTTTTAACTCACCCAGTTACTGTCAAAAGAACAAAACATTTTCGCCCAATACCCACCTCTTCCATTCTCTGTCCCTTGTCCCCGAGCTGTTACTCTCTCCCGCTCTCTTTCCCTTTAGTACAAATACAAAGAGGCATTTGAGAAAATGAAAGGACAGATGCTTGGCTCCCGGAGCTTGGAAGATGATCTCAGCCTTGCACATTCAGTGCATGCGACCTCGCTGCAGAGTGATGTAAGTGGGAGAAAATGCAATGGGAGCTGTGGGGTTGCACCTAGCTGCGCTCCAGGCATGGCCACCTGGTGCTTGGCTTTGTGTCTTCCTCCCTAAATGAGGCTGGATGAGTTGACTCCTTAGTTCCCTTCTGAGCTGGGAATTCTTCTTTTTTTAAATTTTGTTTTGTTTTTGGTACTGGGAATTGAACCTAGGGCTTCCACACTAAGCTACGACCCCTGTCCGATTTTTATTTTTTATTACTACACCTGGCTGCATTCTTTGGTTTAGACCTGTGGCTGCACATTGAGGGCCTGTGGGCTGGATTTGACCTGCAGAGGTATTTTGTTTGATCTGTAAAGTGCGTTAATAACAAACATTTAATAATGACAAATTCTGCATAAGATTCTCAACTCCCGACCAGAAGCTGGATTGGACTCTTGAAGGCTACAGTTGATCAAAATTGTTCACTGATGGTCCACATGGAAGAGACGCGTGTTCTCCTGGCCATATAGCCACTCCTCCTCTCCAACTTCTTGCTTTGCTTATTTGTGCTTTCTGCACAATTACAGCCACCACCCTCTGACTGTCAACTGAGACCTTCTGCTGGCACATGTGTGCATACACCATCTCCTTGTACATATGTGAGTTAGCTACTGTCAGTGATGAAATTTATACCCAACATGTCACAGAGAAGGCAGTACGCTCATGTACAACATCTCATTTAACCATCAAATTGTCTCTAGAGACTCCACCTTCGAATTCATCTTCCCTTACTAAGAAGGAGATTGACCTTTGAGTGCTCAGTTCCTTGCCTAAGGTCAACTAGGAAAAGGCCAGGCCAGGATGGAGATCCAGTTCATCTCTCGTGCTCTTTCCATAGCTTCACATGTTCTCTGCTTTGGTTTTCCCTTTTCTAACATCTTTCTCCCTTCTGTCCTGGGTTGCTGACCTATGAATGTGAGGCTGGATGTGAATTGTTCTTAGCCTTGTGCTAGGTAGGGGTGAGGGCAGGATCAGTGGAGGTGGGAGTGAGAGGTTAGGACCAAGTGGCTGGAGCTTCAGGAAGGCTGTGGAAGGGGATGGAGAAGGAGAGGAAGAAAAGGGGCTTATGTATCTGAATCCCAGGTGCACTCTGAGTGGATTTCCCAGACCCTTAAACAGCTTTTCCCAGGAGTGTATGAAGTGGTGATGTGGAACGAACCCCGCCTTCCTCTCAGGATGCAGGCTGGCTTTTGGGAACGTCATTCATCCAGGACTGGCTCTCCAACAGCCACCTCACCACTCTTGGCTCCCAGTGACTAGGAAGTTGTCTAATATTTTGAGGAAGCTCTCCTCAAACTAGGGAAAGAAGAGAATCCTTGGTGTCTAACCCTGAACTTAAGTGGACAATGAGGAAACGATACGATGGATGGAGTGCAGGGTTGCCATGCATCTTGCCTCTAGAACACTGGAAGATCTAAAGCACTGAGCAAGGGAGCCAGCGTTATATGCGGGGGCCCCAGCATTATATCTATACCTTGAATGTCTGTGTTTTCCCCCACTCAGGGACCCATGAGTCTTCTTCATCCAAATCAGTGGCCTCTAGGAGCTGGAGTGGTAAATGTCAGGGCCTGGAGTCGAGCCCTGCTTGAGGCCAGTCCTTGAAAGAAAGGAGAGTGGTTTCTGCCAGGAACACCCCCGGAGCTGACCAGGGATGATTGTACCACAGATGTTCTCCCTGATGGTCGCATTGCAAATAGTAGCTTTGAACTGGCTTCTGTTGATCTGTCTGCCCCTCTAGGTGAATTACAAGAAAGCCTTTGAACACTCAAAGGCACTCTTCCATCTGCCGCTGGATATGGTAACCCTAGTGCATGCCAAGAAGGCTCAGACCCTGGCCAGTGACCAGGACTACAGACACCCGCTCCCCCAGTACACTTCCTTGGAGGAAGACCTGAGGCTGTGCTGTGCCAAGAAGGCTCATAAGTTGCAGAGCGAGGTAAAGGGACTGCGCTGTCCCTCGGGGTCCTTCTCCTTGCAGGTGCGACAGTGCAGGAAGTAGTAATCTGCAAGTTCCTGTGGGTGGTGAAGGCTCCAAATCAGGAGTCCTAAGCCCACATTTTCTTTTGAAACACAACCTGACAGCCCTGAAGCACAGCAGCCACCATGTATTGAGTATTTTTGCTGAATTGAAAGCATTGTGTTGTCACACGTTATCTCATTTAATCCTCATAGTAACTCTATCGAAAGTCTTTATCCCCATTGTACAGAAAAATTACAGAGGTGCAAAGGAGGTAAACCGCTTACCCAAGATCACACTGCTACACCTGAGAAATGGGGGTGCTGGGTTTGAACTGAAGGTTCCCTCCAGGTTCATGATTATTCATGTTCAAGATTTGCCAGGGGTTTGGCCTGTGCCTCAGGGTAATTCTGGGTGCCTCCTCCATTCCTGTCCCTGCTTTAGGGAGGCCTGGGTTGTGTTGGGAAGGGCTGCTTGGAACCTGCCCCTCCTGATAACCCAGGTCAGGGACAGGAGCGTGTCAGGGAAGGCTGGGAGCTCCGGGAGGTCCTTTCATGGCATCTTTCTGCTCCTCTGATGTGTGTGCTGTGCTCTCTGCAGCAGGCAAGCCTGGGAGGGCCTGGAAATATAGAGCTTCCTCATTCCCACCAAGGGGCAGCACGTGCTTCCAGCAGGCAGCAGTGTCCTGCCTGGTACTCACCTGGGCCCCATCTTGGTGGGTTTGCACGCGATCGGGTTTTCGGGGAATGAGCCTGTGTAGGGAAGCAGCATGCGGCACTAAACTTCTTCCCTGGTGTGGCAGTGCTGATGAGCCAAGCGGCGCTCATATCTGGTATCTGTTGTCTGTTGGAGTTGTACACCCGGGTGCAGCGTTTACTGAATGACACCAACTGTCAGGAACCCAGAGCAGCTGGAGGAAGGAGGGCGCTGCCAGGCTTATCTCAGGGCCTTGTCACTTAACACAGAGCCCAGCGTGCCCTGCCTCACATTGTGATGGCAATTGGAAGGCTGCACACCCAGGGGGCACCTCGCGGGCTGAAGGGAGTGAATTGGGGGAGCCTTTAAACTGTCATCCCGAATCACTCAGGCACACGCACTTGCCCTACCCATGAAGATTCAGACAGGTCGTTGCCAGGCTATTTTGGATTCGTTTATCAGTTGTGTCTTAACCTATGATTAATTGATGCCTCCCACTGCTGCTGGGTTTTGTTTTAGAAGACCTGAGAAGCCATTTGCACATTTGCCCCCAAGAAGCCTGACTTCCTAACCACAATCCACTCCAGCTTATTTTTTGATAGCGCACATTAAAATAAAACCTGTCTTTCGTCCCTATAACAGCTACTCTGAGTCAAGTGACAGCAGAATTATTTCCTTCTGACTTGCCCGCCCCTGCCATGAGCATTTACTCAGGAGCATCTATCTGTGTGATTGCTGAGTAGAATAAATCTGAGAGAGGGGCTTGGCCTTGAGTTCTAGTTCTGATGTTGTTGGATGCTATGCCAGGAGACCCCTGGCTTCTCTCTGCTTCCTTGTTCTGAGTTTGGCTTTGCTGATCCTCTATGGTGTTGCTTGTAGAATCTGTACCGCTCGGACCTGAACTTTATGCGAGGCGTTGCCTGTGTCATCCCAGGCACATTAGAGATTGAAGGGAGAAAGAAAGCATCTGAGCTCATCAGCGAGGTAACTGGGTTCTCTGGAGGGGCACAGGGTGGAGGGGACATTGCAGTCGGTCTGTCTTCTGCTAAAGCCTGCTGCAGGTAGGCTGTTGGCAGCAGGAACTCCCTAACTTCCCTCTTGCCTGGCTTCTTTTCTTACTGGATTCTCCATTCATGCTGGGTGCCACTTAACACAGCTCGGTGGATATCAAGTCTGTTGCTCCATTACCATGGCTTATAAGATGTACTCTCCTTATGTCCCTTTGAAAAGGGACTCTGTGTTACAATGCAAAGCAGACAGGCTTTGGAGATCTGGATTGAAATTCCAGACCAGTACTCATTTACTGTGTGACCTCAGGCCTGTGACTTGCTTTCTCTGAGCCTCAGCTTCTTAATTAGTCAAATGGGGATACTCGTCCCTCCCTCATTTAGTTTTTGTAAGGATTACCACTCATCTAAGCACTGTGCTTCTATGGCAACTACATATGAAGTGGTTCTAGATGCTTGGTGATTATTTCTTGGTAAAAATAGGAAAGTCTTCGAATACTGAGCTTTCTGCACTCCTAGGGAAACTTCCCCAGGGGGGAGTGACAAGGTAATATTCACGCTAATGCAAGGACAGAAGGGTGCGTCAGGACCCAGAGAGCTCCAGGGGTCTGATATACCCTTGCTCAGCTCTCCTGATGCTCTGCGTGTTCAAAGAAGTCTCTAAAGCCGAGGTTTCTAAAGCTCATGCTGCATCAGAATGCTGTTTGGAGCTTGAAATCCCTCACAGAAGCCTGGGCTCCTTGGGCGGTGTTCTGAACCCTCTCCTGTTGGGGACCGAGATGCAGGCATGTGTGTTGTTTGAAGCTTGTGGTTTGTGGCACACCCTCGGGTAGGGGCAAACCCTCAGCTTAAAGGTTGCATTCACTTCCACAGCGAAGGTTTCTCTCCCTCTCCCACCAGTGTGTGACTCCTGCCACTGCCCTCCCCTCCTCCCTGTTCTCCAGCTCAGTGAGTGTGCAAGTCACAGGGCAGGTGAACAACTGCATTTGGAGCCCCAGTCTTGCAGTTTGTGCAAAACGAGGCTCTAACTAATACTCAGAGCTGGCTCTCCTCTGGGTTTATACCTATGGCATCATCTTCTTTCTCTGTGTGTGTGAATTCAGAGTAAATACCGTCAGCATCCTGGCTCCTTCAAGTACACAGCCGTGACAGACACCCCCAACCTCCTTCATGCAAAGTTCAGCAACCAGATTACCAATGAGGTAAAAATCTGCTGGTGGCTTTTTAGAAACTGCTAGATTGTTAACAGTACATGTGAATGTTTATGGGCTGCAAGGAGGGGGTCAGATGTGAGCAGTTATGTGGAGGTTTGGAAAGGAAAGCATTGTTACGAAGAGCTCGTATGTTTTCCAGAGGGAGAAAAGCCCCTGTCTCACTCCTCTAGACATGGACCAGCTGCATCAGTGCCCCCTGGGAGCTACTGGATATGCCCAAACTCCCTACCCTGGAGCTACGGAATCCAAAGAGTCCTTTAACGAGAGCCTCAGAGGATTCACCCTAAAGTCTGAGAAGTTACAGTCCATAATTCATTTATTCTATCTAGGCGAATATTGGCTGACCAATCTCATCTCATCATCCCGATGGTCCCTTATAAGGCGGACTGATTTGTAGTCATCCAAGGACAGTTTACAGTGTGGTGATTGTCAGTGGACCCTCCCCTCTTCTCACTATTTACCTAATTCATGCTTTACCAGCAGAAGGGAGGTGTAGGAGAAGAAATCTTGTTCCATAAAGTCATCTTTCCTGCCTGTTGGTTCTACTTCTTGCAGTTGCTCAGCTACAGGCTTGAAATAGGTGAGCTGAGCACCGACTCAATGGTGAATCATCTTTAGTTTGTAAGATTCTTCTGACTCTAACTTTCAGAAGTCAGATGAGATTTGGCTATTTATACTGTTAACTCCCACATTCATCCCAAGTCAGAGTAAGAAGTGGCAGCTGGGGAAAAACAAGTCCAAAGAGGTGGAAATTCAGGGTTTTAAATATTGATGTTATCAGTTTTCAATCCTTATTTAACCTTCTTGACTCCATTGTGCACCATGTGCTACGAGGCACTGATGACCTTTAGGATGGAGGCCTCTGGCCTTGGAGAATTAAGCAAACCCAGACCCAGTTCTAATCACGGAGAGTTGACTAGACAGCCAGGACACCCTTGGCCTGAGTCCACTCACACAAAGGATTCTGGGGCATTAGGAGAGAATTCAGATCAGGACTGGGCCCCTCCCTTCCACCAGGCAGGGATGCTGCTACATTTCCCAGGTCTAGCATTGTCTTGTGCTGTGTCCTCAAGGACACAGTCAGTGATGTGAGCAATTCAGTGAATAGTATTCTTAAATGTATTTGTCATTCCTCGGTCTATTGTTTTCCAAAGCAAATTGCAATGGCTTTTATTTTTTGACTCCAGTGGAGTCCTGGAGAGTGTCTTTATTGAAAGAAACCTCTTCCCTGAGGCGACAGTGTACCTGGGCCTCTGGAATGCCTTTAACTACCTTGCTTCCTAGCTGCAAAGGAGGGCCGCCCAGCACTGCAGAAACGCACAGCTCTGACCTCCTTGCCTTTTCCTTTTGGGCACAGCGCCTCTATAGAGCAGCTGGAGAGGATGTGAGACACCAGTACACCACGACCCTGGGTCTGCCCGAGTTCGTCAGAGCCAAAACAAACGCAGCCAATCTGAGCAATGTAAGCTTTTCTTGCTACTGAAGTTCAAGTGTTCTCTAAAGTTGTGCATGTTGTGTCTGTGATCTAGCAGCAAGCTTTCTGGCATTCACAGAGGCTTTTAAAAATGTGCGCGCTAGATGCCCATGTTAAATCCACATACCTTTTCACAGAAGTGTTGCATGCATATGTGTGCTCGGAGACTACCACAGGGTGTGTGCTAATGAGATTTTTCTCTGCAAAATAGAAAGCTTTTGCTTATCAGAGATCGATTCTGGAACACCGCGCTGCGAATGAAAGGGGAAGCCTCTGGTCACTGTTTTGTGTAATTTTTTTTAAAGATGTACATGTGTTCCCACTTTAGGCAAAATACAAGGAGTCTTGGTGTAATCTTCGTGCTCAAGGCTACAAGCTGACAATAGACGCGCTCCCCTTCCAGGCTGCGCGGGCCTCGGGAGATATAGCCAGTGATGTGAGTGGAATGCTCTGACCTTCTGTCTTGCCTAATATCTGTTAGCTTCATGTAAAACAATGTCTACAGCTGATTTTCTTGAATTAAAGCAAATCTATAACCATGTGAGACAGGATGTCACCTGCGGAATATATTAGTTATGAATGAGATCCTTTGGCGGAGGGAGGGAGAGAAAGGCTCTGTTAGTCACAGGCTAAATTCCGTAAAGGTCTCTAGCAGGAGGGAGTTGAGGGTTTATTTCAAATTGGAAAATCAAGGCAGCCATCCCGGGGAACGTGTGAGCAGCCTGCTTTGAAACTCCACCCCAAGGAGAGGAAGACTGGGCTGGGAATCGCAGGCATTGGAATGCACTTCCCCTCAGTCTCGGTAATTTCCCTCATCTGTGCTGGGCTTTGCCTGCTGAGTTTCACCACTCTGCTGATAACAGTCATAGTTTTGGGACATGAAGGTGACTCTCTTTCCCACAAACAAATCACAGAAAATGTGGACTTCAAATATGTGAGTCCTGTCTGTTGGGTTTAATGTTTTGCCAAGTGCGAATGGCTGAAGCACAAATTTCTCTTTTAGCCGTTTTGATAAATTCCTTCTGGCTACAGGATGTGTAAGGGGGTGAGGCCTTGACTTGGGTTCTGATGATCTGGTTTTAATTATTTAGGAAGAGTGGAGCCATGTTTTAATTATTCATCCCCAGGGAGGTGGGGGGGTCTCTGACCAGGCCCACCACTGTGGGCTTAGAAGGCTCACCCCAGTGTGAGAAGAGGCGATTTCTCTAGGGTCTGCAGTGACAATGCGCAGAGGGACCGTGAGCAGGCTGTGTGCTGGCCCTGACACCTGTTCTTCCCTCCCAGTTTCTCTATAGACATGACTTTGCGAAGGAGCGAGGGAGGCTCATTGGGGTCCGGAGTGTAGATGACGACCCCCGGCTGCAGCATTGCCGGCGCATGGGCCAGCTGCAAAGCGAGCGTCAGTACAAGTGGGAGGCAGCCAGCAGCCGAGCCCAGTGCCACCTGCCCATGGACATGGTCCACCTGGTCCACGCCAGGAAGGCCCAGGCCCTGGCCAGCGACCATGACTACCGGAGCCAGTGCCATGAGTTCACGGCGCTGCCTGAGGACCTGAAGATGGTCTGGGCCAAGAAAGCCCATGCCCTCCAAAGTGAGGTAAGGGGCTTGTAGCATGCAAACCAGCCTACCTGCCTTCCCTCCATGCCTCTTCCTTGGCCTTTGGTCCCTCCCTGGACCAAATAATGACTTGTCTGGCCTCTGTCATCTAGGGTGGAATCATTTATTCCATTATTTAAGCAATATTCATTGAGCACCTACTATGTTCCAGGCACTAAGGTAGGCCCTGAGACTATAGCAGTCAACAAAAGCGTGAAAACTTTCCTATACTCTGAAACTTTCATTATCCTAGAAGGAGATAAACCAGGATAGATAAGGAAAATGTAGACTGTCTTATGGTGATACATGCTAAGGAGACAAATGGAGCAGGGAGGTCTGGTGGGAGGATGTGAATGTGTGTGTGTGTGTGTGTGTGTGTGTACATTCACATGCGCAGTTTAAAATAGGGCATTAGCTGGATATAGTGGTGCACACTTGTAATACCAGCACTCAGAAGGCTGAGGCAGGAAGATCCCTGTGAGTTCAAGGCCAGCTTGAACTACATAATGACTCTGTTTCCAAACTAACCCCCAAATAATAAAATAAAATAGAGGATAAGGGTAGTTCTCATTGGAAAGGCAATATTTCAACAAAGACCTAAAAGAAAGAGAGAGGGTATAGAGAATTATAGGCAAACAGAACAGTGTGTTCAAAGGCCAAGGACCAGGGCAGACACAGCCCTAGCATATTTGAGGCTGGAGAAAAGCAAGTGAGTGGGTGAGTGGGGGTATTTCAGGGGTCAGAGTCAGAGAGAGAACAGGATGAGACTGAGGACAGGAAAGGGAGAGGTGTCGACCATGGCCAACATTTACTGAGTGCTTCCTGTTGCTCTTGTCTTTGCTATAGCTCTGAGGTGGGGACAGTTGCTACTTCCAGTTAGGCCACAAGGGAGGGAGATACTGAAACAGGGCTGGTTCCAGAACCCACACTCTGAACTCTCTTGCTTCCTTGGAAGGAGCTCAGAGCAGAGGGATTGTGCCCCTTGTGGTGCCCATGTAGACCCTGAGACTCAGAAAGGGGAGGTGCTTTCCAGAGCTGGTGGGGGGTGCTACCAGCCCTTCCTGTGACATAGCTCTAGGGTCAGACTCTGAGCTGTTCCTCCCAGCTCCTCCACACCTGCTGTGTGAGCATGGGCAGGTCTGTGTCCTCAGGAAGCCCGGCCAAGCCATGGTAATGATGCCCTAGGGCATGGTAACAGGAATAGCGGGATTACTGCCAGTGTTTGTTGGGGACGTGCAGAGTGGCAGGATGGTGCCATGGGCCATTTGCTCCACAGCCACCCCGGAAGGAGGGTGCTCTCTTTTAAAAGGTAACCCAGGACCTGTTGGCACATTAGCCCTTTCTTCACTTTGATCCTGTGACGTCGTAGGTAGATATTCCTTTGTTGTGGCAGCCTGCCCCATGCGTTTCAAGATATTTAGGTACCCATGGAATCAACCAAAAAAGTTTCCAAATATTGTTAAATGTCCCCAGGGGGCAAAATTCGCCCTGGTAGAGAATATGGATCTCTGTGTGAATGGAGCCCTTCACGTGATGGCTGGGCTGTAGAGATACGACTGAGCACCAGCTGAGTCCGAAAGTGTCCCTCTATCAACGCTCCCAGTCCCGGTTGCCTTCAGGGCAATGTCTGCTCTCAGTTATATATTGAAGGAGATGGGGTACTATGAACACACAATAGGTTGTTTTTATTAATGTAATGATTAATTACAATTTGTCGTGCTGTGACATCACATCATTCACCACCAGGAAGCGTGTGGAGTAGACGGAGTTCATCAGGGCCCACACAGGGGACTTACTTACCGCAGTGCCAGCTCAAGTTCCTCTCAGAGTCCTTGTCCTACCTGAAGGCCACCGAGACCCTGAAAGCATGACCCTCCGGGGCCCACCCAGGGACCCTCTTGTCATGGCCCATTTTTTGGAAGGAAAGAAACCTTCTGAGACAGGAGGCAGGATAGACTCTTGAGGAAGACACTGAGGCCAAGTGGGAGAGGTAAGGGGGACTGAGCCAGGAGACAGACGGTGGTGGTAAGAACTCAGCTTTGTCCCTTACTGGTTGGATGTCCTCAAGTGACCATTTCACTCTCTAGGCCCTGTCTCTGCATCAGAAAGGCAAAGGTTTGAGCTAATCCATGAACTCAGCTTTTGAGATCTAAGGAAAAAAACATTGTTTTTTCAGTAGTGAGGATTGAACACAGGGAGCTGTAAGCTTCATCCCTAGCTTATTATTATTATTATTATTATTATTATTATTATTATTTATTGTTATTACTACTACTATCACATTTTGAGTAGAGTCTCTCTAATTTTCTCAGGCTGTACTTAAAATTGTGATCCTTCTGCCCTGCCCTCCCAAGTAGCTGATATTACAGGCTACGGGATGTGCCACCACACCTACGAAAAATGTTTAAGTGGTGGGATCAAAATATGTCAGATTTTATCTTACTGAGTAAGGAAAAAGAAAAAAAACTGAAGATATCTGAGGGTATTATTTATGTATCTGTTATTTCTGAAAAAAAGAGAAATTTTGTTGCTGTTTTAAGAGAACATAATCCCAAAAGGAAAAACGGTAATTGGTAATCTTGTGCTGACATTTAAAAAACAATATCTCTATTACTTTTTGAAGGCTAAGAAATTCTTTTGCAGTACTGGGGATTGAACTCGGGCCCTTCTGCATGGTAGGCAATACTCTACCACTGAGCTAAATCACTGGCCTTTCTTATTTATTTATTGGTTGATTGATTGATTGATTTTTAAATTTTGAAACAGAGCCTCACTAAGTTCCCTAGACTGTCCTCACCTCCTGCCTCAGCCTTCCGCATAGCTGGGATACAGGCATGTGGTACTATGCCCACCTTACATGTATTTTCAGACTACAAACTGGCTAACTTGGAGGTCTGAGTTCCAAGAGATTATAAAAGAGCAGACCTTGAAATTTCCAGCTGCTCCTGAGATTTCATCGTTATTACAGTCATGATCAAGAGTTTAATTTCACATGGATATTTTTCGTAGAGAAAGAAACAAATGTTTATCGAGAGTTCACTTGCCTGGGCATCTGGGAAGGAGTCTGCTCAGTCAAGCTGCTTCTCCTGCCCTCTCTTATCCATGCCAGAAAGAAAGCTTTGGACTGGGCCAGATGCTCGCTACTGGGGCTGAGCTCCTCAAGGTCATAGCTACACCCTGCTCTCCTCAGGAGCTCACCTGTCACAGCTGGCACAGGTGATGAAGTCCCTCACGGACATGTGCCACTTTGCCCATCTCCTTGGTTCTTTCCAACCCTGCTATTCCTTGTTCCTTCTGTGCACTCACACTGGGGCTGTAGGCAGTCCTGATGAGCAAGTGGCCAGACTTGTACAGGTGAGAGACCTCAGGTAGACACCTGAGGCTCACCCAGCTTTATTTCTCCACCAGAAAGAACAACATTAATAACAATTGCAACCTGAGCCTGGTGTTAGTATAAATATTTTGCACAGTTTCATTTAATATCTAGCCAGGTACTGGTGCCACTCACATTTTTATAGATGGAGCAATAAGTCACCAATAACCTATGTAACTTGGCCTAAGCCACAAGTGGGCAGGGAAATGACTTGCTCAAAAGCACGCAGCCAGTAAGAGGTGAAGAGGGTCTTCCAGCTCTGGATCAGTCTCTGGCTTCCTCAGGTGGCTGGATTATGAACCTAGGTGCTCTGGCTCCTGAGTCTGCGACCTTAACTATTACCAGCATGATTGATCCAGATTATGCAGCTGATGGCTTTCCTGAGACTCTAAACATCATTTGAACACCAACCTCATTCTGTAGATGAAAATAGGAACTTTCTTTTGCAAAATGAGAGAATGGCCTAAAGCAAGCTCTGCTGTACACAACCTAGTGATGACAATGTTTTTGGTGTTAGTTTTTGTTTTTGATTTTTTGAGGCAGGGTCTCGCTGTGCAGTTCAGGCTGGCCTTGAACTTGCAGCAAAACTCCTGCCTCAGCCTCCTGAATGCTAGGATTACAAGCATGTGCCACCAGGCCCAGCTGTGACAATGTTTCTTCTTTATATGACAAATATATGCCTTCTTATAGGAACCTCCTGGCTGCAGCTGCTTCCATCATTTCTGTGTTCATTAGAACTCAGGGACTCAATGCTGTAGCTGGTATATTTGCAACACAGGGCTCTGAAATAGGGGTTCCTGGATATCCTATGTGTAAATCTGTGATGGCTTCTAGACCTCAGTATGTATAAGGAAAAGAGTGAGGTGCCATTTGGGGAAGCCAGATTCAGCTGGGCAGTTTGAGAATGTCTATTATTATCTTAGACTCATTCTTCACAACCGTCTTTGGGTAGCTGACTCCTGTCTGCTCCCCTCTTCTCCCCTCTCCCCTCTTTTATCATGAAGTCTGGGGCAGGTATGTTGTTTTTAGGGTCTGCGTGAATAGTCAAAGATGGGCTGGGAGCTGAGATATCAATAGACAATCCATTTATAAGAGAGTCTGAGGCACAGTCAGATCTTTGGGGAACCTGCATCTTGCTTTCTGACTTACCTGCGATCGTACTGTTCAGCTCAACAAAAGGCGAGTTGAAAGAGCGCTCCCCACTTCATCTCGTTTATGAAAGGAGCAAGGCCTAGCTGTGAAGAGGCCCTGTAGGATTATTCTCTCCAACTTAGAAATTTATCCAATTTTCTTTGTTCTTTATCAGAGTAGAAGGCAAAAGCTTTGCTGGTGTAGACTGAAAGATCGCAATGTAAAAAGCAATCTTACTGACATGGGGTTTTGAAACCTGCTCCCGAGCCTGAGTGATGTCTCCCTTCACCAGTTGGAAAGCAGAGTTGAATTTGCACAGGGGCATTAACCAGCAGACAGTAGATCAGAAACGGACCCTCTTTGAGGCCAGCTGTGAGGAATGCTGTGAATCCTGAAATGAAAGAAAACTAAAAAGGCCGAGAGGCTGATTTCCGGAGTGATAGTTTGCGTTACAGACGAGGTTATATCTAAATTGAAGAAGCACCATCAACTTCGTTTAGATCCAAATTTTAGATTTCCTTAGAGAGGGTTCTTTTTCCACCTTTAAAATGCCTAATTTCCATAAAGAGAAGAAGAAAGGCACTTGGGTGACTGTCTCGTTGCAGGTAATGGTGGGCAGATCAAGGAATCATAATGAGATTGGATGTTTCAGCGAGCTCCTGATCAGACCCATTGTCTCAGAGCACCTCTTCGTGTTTCCTCCCAGGAAGGATGCTGTAATACTCATCTTCTTAGCCTTTTAAATAGAGGAGAAGGCCTAGTCCATATTTGCAATATAAGCAAATCAGAATAAGTCACAGTGGGAGGATGAGATAAACTGAGGCTTGAAAAGACTAAAAGGGCTTACTCCCTATTAGCCTGTTGCATCCAAATTTGTTGCAGCTTTGAGTCTTGCTGTACTTGCTTCCTGCCCCTTCCATTGTCATTACTGCAAGAACAAAACTCCAGTTGGCTCCTGTCCTCTCAGCTGTTTTCAGGAGACCAGAGGGGGTACTATGACCTTCAAGTGTCACAGAGGGAAACTGAGTCATATTTTGGTAGTGATTTGCTCCAGGTCACAGAAAGTTTGATCCAGGACTCAGAGCCCTTTTATTAACAGAACGGTGTGCAGAATATTTCTGGGGAGGCAGGTAGTCAGTCAGTCCCCTAGCTAACAGAATGAGACAAAATGTTCCTGGCAGATGCTTGGATTTGAGCACGTATTCATCTCTGTCTTTAAGTGATCCACTGCAGAAGTAATCACTTGCTTCAAAACCTGCTTCACCTGGTGTTGGGGGACTTTTTGTATCTTGGGCACAATCCATTATTTAATTCCTGGTAGAGTGCAAAAATTCAAACAGTCGGGCTTGATAACATATAGAATGTGCCGTCCATGAAGATATTGAACTGTTGTGATGAAGCATTATTATAAGTCAAGGACTTTCTTGAAATGCCCTAAACCACCTAGGTTATCTTCTGATAAAAGCCTGTGCTTCTTCCTGCAGTTTCGCTACAGGTCAGACCTGATGGGCATGAAGGGGACAGGATGGCTGGCACTGAGATCTCCACAGATAGAGAGTGCAAAGAAGGCTGGAGAGCTCATCAGCGAGGTACCTGGAACCTGGTCCTACCAGAACCATGGGGGCCACCTAGCATTTCCTTTTGGAGACAGAACCTATTTATTGAGTGCAGATGCCTAGAGGGCCCTAGGGCCATGATGACTTCTGGTGTTTTTCTGGGGGTCTTTGTAACCAAATCCTAAAACAAAAGATTTCCCTCTAAATAAATTCACTGTTGGGGAACTAACTTATTGCACGATTATGATCTACAATGGCCCATTGTTTTCACATCTAGATGGGGAGGCAGTCACATCCCCTAAGTTTACTCCCCTTGTCCAGGACCCAGCAGCTCTCTGACTTCCACTGATGTGAAAAGCTGCACAGTGATAGGGATCTCAACTAGACTTTCCACCAGATTGATGAGGATCCTGCCCTGGAATCCCCTTGAGGGCAGCACTGCCCCCTTCAGTTTCTTAATAACAGAATTTGGTCAGACAGGGTCCGAGCAGGGTCCCATTGATGCTGAAAGATGCCCTTTACTAAATTCCTTTATAAGAAGAGCCTCTTCTTCTACCATAGAGTAAATACCTGTCAAATGTCCCATGTCACAGAGAAAAGCTTGGACTTTTTTCAACTTTTGACAGCTAGGTGACCACCAAGAAAAGAGACTTGTCCAGTAAAACCAGTGGTACATTCAGACCTGAGAAGGTGGGTCGAAGCTGCATCCAGAAAATGCATGATGTTTGACTGTGCTCTGTGGGACTCTTTGTCTTTCTGTTCAGACCAAATATCGTAAAAAGCCAGACAGTATCAAGTTCACCACTGTGGTTGATTCTCCAGACCTGCTTCATGCCAAAAACAGCTACCTGCACTGCAATGAGGTGAGTGTTTTCTCCTCACTCATCCTGCGCATAATGTAGGGTAGTGCTGTTCGGTGGTCAGTGCTGACCAACACAGACTCTGAGCAGCTGTGAATGCAACCTTGTCTGGTTGGCCATGGGCCAGTTGCTTTATCTCTTCTAACCTTGTTTCCCTTATTTGAAGGAGGTAGGGGGTAAGGAGATAATGATAACAACTATTTCATAAGATTAAGTGAATTAAATGAGGATTAAATACATAAAGGCAAATAAGGCTTTTAGAAAGTCCTGGGATCATAGAAAGTCTTCTATAAATGCCCCATATTATGGTTTGACTCATAATGATGATAATGCCAAGCATTACTGATGATCCCCTACCAAACATGAGATCAGATACATCTTAATTGCTGATGGAATGGCAGTAGAATTAAAAGCTTAATATACTCCATAAAAGAATAACTATATTTAAAGCATCTTTCTGCTTTTTTTCTCTGCATAACTTAGCCCAATTTCCTCTTGCCTATGTTTATTTCAAGGAATAAAAACCTAACTTATTTCCCCCCCAAATTGCCGAGGGATTCAATCACACACACACACACACACACACACACACACACACACACACACACACACACACACAGTAACAGAATGGCCTCCTGCTCACAGAGAGCCCAAGTGCTGCACTGACCAATTCATGCTTGCAAAATTCAAATTGGATTTGGGAATGGATCTGACTATCCCACTTTCTTCTCTAAAAGTAGATGAGGCTGAAACACTTCCTAAAATTATTTGCAGATCTTAAATGGGTGCTCTAAAAATAACCACCAACATGAAGCTTGAGGCTTAAATTGCATCTTCCCAGATGAACTATGAACACCTTAATTCTTTGAACACTCCTTAAGGTATTTTAAATGAATAGGGCTCATTACCTGTGTGTACTATGATTACTATTGATGTTAAACAACAAAGGCCTGAGGCTACATCTTGTTACCAATAAAAAGCATGTGCAGTGATCAGTTGCAAAGATTCTCTGAGACAGCCACACATCTTAGACTGCACCAAATGCACGACTAAGGCCAACCAGGTTTGTGGCCCACTTGGAGCAGATCTTGGTATTTTTAACAGGCTCTGTTTAAAACCAGACACCTGCATTTCAGCCTGGATATATAGAAACTTTCCTCTAGCAGATGGTTCTAGAAGGATACCCCCCATGGGCAGGACAGGTTCCAGGGCAGCCTGGGGGCCATCAGGCGGGAAGGGCAGGAAGGGAATCAGCTGCTTTATACCTGTGGTTTCAGCAATTGCAGTTTCACCTTGACCTTGAACCTGTCTTACTCACAGCGCCTGTACAGGTTGGGAGATGCAGAATCCCTGCACCAATACACCCTGATTCCCGACCACCCAGAGTTTGCCCGAGCCCGCCTCAACGCGCTGCATCTGAGTGATGTGAGTGAACCTCTCTGTACATGTGATTTGTGCTGCCTTTGTGAGACTGTCTGTCCAAAGGGGATTTTATTTGATTTTTTAAAAAGTCCTGGGAAGGAGAATGTGGAACAGAAAGAACACCTGACTGAGCGGGACAAACTGCAGGTGTGACTTCCTGACCCCATCCTTGCTGGGGCTCAGTTTGTTCACCTGTAAACTGGGAATGGGGCTGAGCTGACTCAGGTTCCTTCTAGCTCTAGAAATCTAGGTTCTGGGATGGCTGAGTGGCCCCAGGCCCCAGCAAGTGTAGACAGTTGCTCTGTTTATTTCCCAAGTCCCTCTCATCGGCCACTCCCAGGAGTGTACCCCTGTTTGGAGGGGTAGGTACTCCACGGTAGCCCCGGCCAAGTGTGGCTGGCTCCTTTGTGTGCAGGACGCTGCCCACCAACACTCCAGCTTCCGTGGACGTGCGCTCCTTGCATGACTAGCCAAGACGCTGTTTCTTAAACCCAGGCTTGTTGTTGGCAGGGGTTGGAGGCCCCGGGTTGTAACAGAATAGGCAGCCGTGCGGCCAGCGAAGCTGTGATCCCAGGATAACAGGTAGAGAGGCGGCAGAATCAAAAGGCACTGTCAGAACAGAAGGACACAGGCCGAGTGTCGGCCTGGGGCAGCGCGCGGCCTCCCGGAGCCCAGCCATTCTTCCCTCCCTGGCCTGGCCATTGTGTCCTGGGGCTCCGTGCAAGCGACAGCTGCTGCCGCTCACCCCAGAGGCGGCGCCTCGCAGGGGTTGTGAGAGGCGCCTTCTAGTTAGCGCGTGTGTTAGTTTGTTGCGTTTGTAAAGCCCTGTGGGATCCCACGCAGTGAATGCGCCCGTGCATTGTAAATACGAGTTATGACCATTTGATGCTTTTGAAGGATGTGCGAGGGATAATTTTAGAACAGTAGCTCCAGTAGGCTGACCTCTATCCGGGGAAGCGGCCGCCCCCTCTGCTGAGCCCGCAGAACATCCACCTCATTAGCGTGCAGGGGACAGGGAGGCGAGGCCTCCACCCGAGGGACTCTCTCCGAGACTGCCGGAGGAAACTGGCGTGAAACCCCCACTTCATTCGGGGCCCAGCTGAAGGAGGACAGAAGCCCCTTCCCTCTCCCAGGGGAGCCGGCCCACAGAGTCCTGGAGTTGAAATCAGCTGCCAGGGCAGGTGGGTGTGGAGGACTCACAAACCCAATTTGAAAGAGCACTTCTTCGGCTATGTGGGACGTGCACAAGTGGATCAAGTGCTCTGCGCGGAGGGTGTGGAGCCAGAGTGACCTTCCTGGGCAAAGAAAGCCATTGAGATGTGGAAGGCAGCCGAAATAACTCAAAATCAAATGACTCTAATGTGTGAGGATGCGGACAAAACTGTGCCCACTGTGATCAAGAAGAGGAGTGCCCAGGGTTCCAAATCAAAGCGCCTGCGGAATCTAAAGAACCCAGTGGCAAGGCAAAAGCCTCAACAGAATAAAAACCCCGGGAGGAAGTGATCAGTCAAGCAAATAGTACACAGGGAGGAGCCGCTGGAGCCGGGGCGTCCCTGCACCGGGGGTCTGGGGTGGCTCTCTCTCCACTTGACCCCCAGTCTCCAACACTAGGAAGCTGGGTGCATTGGACACCAATATGGGGCGATGTTGGACTTGCAGGTCTTTCGAAAAACTTGGCCTCAGTAAGTAGCCCAGCTCTGGTGTAGAGGCTCTTATCAGGAAGGCATCGGGTCCCCCTCAGGGAGAGTGGTAGAGGTCTTGACTCTATTTGCTACTGTGATATTGGCAGAACCACCAAAATAGGAAGCATAGTGCTAAAGGAGTTGTTGTTGTGTCATTGTCTGAATGCTCCTCGCCTTCTACGTTTCTTTAAGCCCTGTGCTGAGCTCAACAGTGGCTCAGGAAGTCTAATCATTTGTCTCTGTCTGTTATCTATCAATTAGGTGATTACCCCAGCCATGAGTAGATCTGTATTCCGGGGTCTTGAACACTAGGGATTTGGCTCATGGCTTCTGGTGTTGGGTATTGGAGTTGGAGGTGATGGTGAAGGTGATGATAGCAACAGAGTGTTAAGACGGTGAGACCCACCCTGCTCGGCCCAAGTGCTCTGTGACCCCCTCTAGTGCGAGGTCCAGTGTGAGAGAGGGTAGCAAACTTTGCTTTTCACCTGCTCCTCCTCCTTTGCTCAAGCTTCCATTGCCTTTAGAACAGAGCACCAGCCTTGACCTCTATTTCCAGGTGATAAAAGTAAGGTTCTTAAGGCCTCCTGATCTGCTGTAGCTCACAGAATGAGCGAGCGACCGACACGGTCTGGGGCCATCACTTTGTCATTTGTTGGTGATGGGCTGTCCTGCTGTCTCCCTTCTCTGTGGCAGAATAAAGGACAACGTTCCGCTGGGATCTCCTGAAGATTCCTTTCATGGAGCAATTCCCTTATCTTGAAAAAAAATTAGCTATGTGAAGGCACAGAAGATTTTGATGCCCCTATCCGTGATTCGGGTCTACCTGAGGACTGAGAGGACATGATTACAGACTCTCAGGGGGGCTTGAGTACAGCTTAAAAAGGGAAAAGAATGAAAGGGAAAGAGATGAAGGACATGGGTCAGGTACTCGGTCAGGTTCTCTGCAATGTGTTTAATACAGGTGGAGGCTCTTCCCTTTGGAGCAGGCAACTGGGTAGGTGCAAGATGTGGCCTGCCTCACAGACATGGGGTGCATGTGGCATCAAAGCCAGGCTGAGGGCTCACCCGGAGTTAGTGGAACCCACAGGCACATGGTGCCAAGACCCAAGGAGCAGCACAATTGTCAATGTGTGGGGAGAAATGGGGTTCTGGAGCTCTGAGTTCTGGCATCCAGAAGCCAAGGCATTGAGAGAGGATCCAGAGACAAGGAGAGGCTGGAGCCAGACCCACAGACCGCAAGCTCCACCAGAGCAAGGCATCATGGTCAGCTAGGGACCTTAGAGCTGAAGCCCCTCATGGCCAACCCTGGGGAGGCCCCAGATTGAACAGGGGGCCATGGTCTCTGCCTTCTTCAGGACACACTGGGTGTAGGAACCACTCTTGCTGAGAACCAGTCATACCCAAACCAGGTTGTCACTCCTTGCTTACCCATGCTTTTCTTTTCCCAACCCAGAAAGTCTACAGAAACTCTTGGGAGCAGACCCGGGCTGGTGGCTATGACTTCAGGCTGGACGCGATCCCATTCCAGACGGCCCGGGCATCCAGGGAGATTGCCAGTGATGTAAGACCCCAGGCTCACTCCACTGCGGACAGGTTTCATACCGTTCTTCCCAGCGCCATTGACAGGCACAGGACAGATGCAAGGATGTCACGAGTGTCGCTATCCACACCAAAATGTAATATGTACTTCACAGGAGATAAAAAGCAGGCCCATTTTCTAGGATCTTAGCCAGAGATTTGGGATTAGGGGTTTTCATTCCTATTCCCTCTCTTTTAGGAGAGGCACTCTTAAAAGTTGGTGGGTGAGCACCTAGAAATCAGGGAGCATGTGGCTGGTCAGGTAATTTTCAGTAAAGGGACTTCTTCAAGCAGAAGCACAAGCAGGGAGTAGAAAGCAACTGGGACTTTGCCCTAGGTTGACCTGAGTTTGAGCCTTGGCTCTGCTGCTTAGGAATTGGCTATTTGATTTGGGCAGGTTGCTTAAATTCTCTGAACTCAAATTTCTGTATCTGTGAAAGAGTGATCTAATACCTGTCTTCTAGGATAAATGTAGGGATGAAAACAAAATGATTTGCAGTGTTTGGCACACATCAAGTATTCAGAACATGTCATCTAGTGTCACTGAAGAGGAGAGCATTGCTGATGAGACACTAGACACCAGTCCACCCATGAATGGCTGTTTGCTAGTCACTGTGAGATAAGGACAGAAATCAGGGGCAAGGATTCAAAAATGTCCTTAGCAATTAGACACCAAAACATCCAAGTACGTGACTGGTGGGCGCAACTCAATGAACAGGGTAAAGGGCAATTTGCAGGTTATCAAGTGCTGGGGTAGGTCTCTGATGGATTAGAAATGTAGCAATCAGTGCTAAGTGAAACAGGTCCTTCACGAATGATTTGGGAAGCACTAGACTAGGTTCAAAAGATCAAAGAAAGAATGGACACATTTTCCTTCCTGGTGGAGTATTGATTACAGCAACGACAATACCAGAGTGGGCACAGATTGGTGCCAGGCTTGGCGCTCAACACCCATCTCATTGTATTCCCAACATCCCATGGTTCTCCCATTTTATCAGATGGGAGAATTGAGGCTCAATAACTAGCCAAGACCACACAGCTAGCCCTACTGAATCCAAAGCCTGTGGTTCTAACTAGAGGGGAGGTGGGTCCCTCTGATTCACCTCTACTCCTCTGACTTGCAGTTCCGGTACAAGAAGGCCTTCCTGCGGGACCGGGGCCTGCAGATTGGGTACTGCAGCATCAATGATGACCCGAGGATGAAGCATTTCCTCAATGTTGGCAGGCTGCAGAGTGACAATGAGTATAAGAAGGACTTTGCCAAGAGTCGGTCCCAGTTCCACAGCCGCACAGATCAGCCTGGCTTCCTCCAGGCCAAGAGGAGCCAGCAGCTGGCCAGTGATGTGCATTACAGGCAGCCCCTGCCCCAGCCCACCTGCGACCCAGAGCAGCTGAGCTTGAAGCATGCACGGAAGGCCCACCAGCTGCAGAGTGATGTGAGCCGCCTTTGTATAACCCATGTTACCTTCTTCAGGGAGCCGGGCTGAGATGGCAGCCCGGACACTGGGGAATTTAGAACCAGAAGGAATAGCTGCAATAATTACTGCGCATTTTCTGTGCTCTGTGCCATGCTCTGTGCGAAACGCTTCCTGAGCATCATGCTCTGTTGCCTCCAGGATCCCACCACAGCCTCATTTTACAGATGAGGAACCTGGGGCCAAGAGAGGTTAAGTAGATCTGGAATACAGACCCTATTTCGGTTGATGTGAGAGCCCAGCATCTTGATTACTATGCTGAACTGTCCCTGAGGGGTCTCAGTAGTTACCTAACCCAGCCCTTGCACTTTTCCGCGGGAAGAAAATGAAGCCCAGAGGAGGGAAGCAACTTCTCTGAGGCCACAGGGAATGAGGCGTTGCCCCAACCCCACCTTAGCCCACTGCAGCTCCCACCACTCAAATAGAATATGTGAGTGACAGCTGCACGCTGGCCAGCTCAAGGTGGGGACATCAGATCTTCTATGCCAGGGAGCTCCGGCTTAAGACGAATCTGCTCCCCTTGTCCTCGCTTTACAGATGACAACACAGTCCTCATCTTGTGGCTGCCTTTTAAATCCTAGTCACTCTGTGGTCAAAGCCCCCGAGCCCTGCTGACACATTCCTCTCGCTTCCTCCTTCCCCCAAGGTCAAGTACAAATCCGACTTGAATCTCACCAGAGGTGTTGGCTGGACCCCTCCTGGCTCCTACAAAGTGGAGATGGCTCGGCGGGCTGCAGAACTGGCCAGTGCGAGGGGCCCGGGGCTCCGGGGGGCTTATGTGAGTAGTGAGCTACAAACTCACCCTGCCTGCTAAGACCACAGGAAAAGACAAAGTGATTGTTTCTTTTCAAAGTTTATTTTGGCCAAAGGTCAGCTGGCTCTAAAGAAGTGTGAAATGCAGCTGAGCAAGGCACCTAATTTCATGGGTCTGGGATGACCGGGTGAATGACACTCAGGTTAAACTTCCTGCAGGGCTTTCTCTGAAGTCACAGCCATTAGTTCTGCAGAGGCAAACCTACCAGGGAGACATCAATCCCGGGCCAGGGCACCCAGGCTGTGCTGACTGCTTGCTTGTTACACGTGCAGAAAGGGTCAGGGGCTTGCTAGCTACAACAGCCTGCATTTTGAACCCTACTTTGTTCATAAGAAAGACAACGAGTAAATGATAGATTGGCTCTGCTTCTTTCTCATTCTTGCCTTGAGGATCCTTTTTCTTGAGTAAGGTGGAGGAAGGGGCCGGAAAGGGAGGATGGATATGTGAAATGCTGCAGGAGCATCTCAGCTGGCAGCCGGGGGGGGGGGGCGCCTCTTTGTTTTAACAAGGGGGATGCATTTGATTTCTGCAGGGGCCGCTGGAGGAGGCTGGAGATCATCCAAGGGGGGAGGTGAACCCAGATGCCACTGAGATCCTGCACGTCAAAAGGAAGAAGGCTCTGCTGATGTGAGTGAACGGGCTCTGCCCCTGATTCTTGAGAAAGAAGCCACAGTGGAAGTCTGAGAGCCCTACTTTAGATGGCTTCTGTTTGAGCAACTGTAAAAAATGGCACCATAGCCCATCTCCAGATCTGCCTTTATTAAAATGACAACTCTGAAAGCAAATAGAAGATATTGTATTTTTGTTCTTTTCTGTAATACCTGGATGAGAATGGGGGCTGTTGAGTACTTTAGGTGTTTGGGATGAGAGTAAAGAGTCAAGGTGACCGTCACTGGGGCAGGGCATTCTGTGATCTCGCATTTGTAGGTGTCCCTGGCAGAGGCAGGCTCTGTGAACACTGATTTTCTAGAAGGTACAGTTGTCCGAAGGGAAGCAAAGCTAATACATCCAGTGTTGAGTGCCTCATTCCTGGGCTCCCCAGGGAGGCAGAGGGAGCCTGGGGAAGTGCTCTGCATGCTGGCTGGCACGACCCAGGGCAGGCGGCAGGTGTCTCTGCCTAGAGCAGCACACTCCGCTGTACGCCTCGCTGCCCATGAGGTCTGCTTAGTCTGGTGCAGAGGAGGGTGGGCTCCGAGGTTCCAGGACCTCAGACAGCCTCCTTTTGCATGGTGGTTTTGATCCAGTTCAGGAACTTGGTAACTTGGGTATAGACCCCTGGCTTTTTCCCACATTCCTGGCCCCAGCTCACAATCCCATAGACGTAGTAGATGCCGTTCTTCTCACAGGTCAGAGGACCTCCAGAGTCACCCTACGGGGAAAAGCAGCAGAAGTTCAGCCTTGTGGACCTGAACACATTCAGAGGTGCCCGCCTCATCTCTCAAGGGTGCCAGAAGTGATGGGGTGGAGTTGCCTGCTGGCCATGTGGGCTTCTCCGGAAAGTGGTGACAACTCTCTTCCCATCCCTCCCATGGTGCAAGGCTCTGAGCAGAGAGAAGCTACACCGGCAGTCCAGGAGCCCAGGAGGTCTTGGCAGAGAAGCCCAGGGCTGCAGTCACAGTGTAGTTGGAGATCCTGCATCCTGATCCTTAGTCCTGCAGTGTTATCACCGCTAGTCCTTCTGGCAGCTGACTAAGGGGGTGGTGTTCGATCTTCTGGGTTCCAACCCAGGCTCTGCAGGCTGCTAGCCATATGGCTTGGGGCCTTGGTTTCTCAGCTATAAACTATGCATAGCAACTGACAGCCTCCCCCGGGGTTCTTGTGAGGATACGCTGGTTGTAAAGTACATAGAACAGAGTCTGTTTGTGTCCAGTCCTCAGTGGCAGTGGTAAGGATAAGGATGGAAGAAAGAGCACCGACAAGGAAACTCACAAACAATGCTGTTCACGCACTACAGCTAACAGATCTTTAAAAACTGAGCCCCCTCTCTTAATCCTAGCTACCTCCTGATGATCTTATGGGCATGTTAGCTCCACGAGGAACCAGAGACTGGAGAATTCCTTGGGTGATCGATCAAGATCACACAATAATTGACAGAAACAGGCTTGCAGCTCATGGCTATCTAGTTCCAAACCTACAAGTGCCCCTGAATTATCTAGAGAATTGAAAGAACTCTTTTTGTGCTCATTTTCCAGGGGCTTAGGATAAATCACCCCCACCTGCCCTTGCCCCTCCCCTGAGTACATGGATATCTGTGGCCCCTTGGGCAAGGACTCAGGATCACAATACAGCTCCAAACCCTAGAAAAAGAAACCAGTTTCTGTTCCCAAAGTGGGCTCAAGGCTGGCAAGTCTATTGGGTCTCTTTGTAGGTGGCTCCATCAAGGGGCTAAGATTTGAATGTGATTGTGCTGGGGTTTCCAGGAAAGTTGAGTGGTTCATAAGGACATTAGGCAGAAAATCCTAAAATGGGGTGCCTCTGGGTGTCTGGAAAGGATTACCATATGTGATGCAAGCCCCACAGAGGAGCTCTGTGGTGCAGTCTTTGACATGGGGCAGGGCCTGAAGTTCCATTAGCACCGGTTGATGGAGCCACCACCTCCTGCAGCATCTCTAGGTCACCACAGGTCTCAGCAGCTGTGGTGGGGACAGAATCCTAAAAGTCTGGACTAGGTGGGATGTCAGGCAGGTTCCAGGTTTGGCTGTGTTCAGAGTCATGTAGAATGCTAGGGCTAAATCAATCTCCTTATCTCTGCCTTTGTTTCTGTTTCTGTCTCTGTCTCACATACATTGAAACCCCAATGATTAATAACACCATTGTGATGTCTCTAGGCCTTACATCACTTTCCTTTTAATCACTGGTCTGGTGGACAGTGCCCTGTTTAGGGGGATGTCCTGCAGAGCTGGGGTTTTCAAATTTAAGGCCTGTCACTTATTATCCTGTTGCTATAGGTAAACGTGACTTTCCTAAGCATCTATAAAATGGTGACAGTGACATGCCCTTCACCAGAGTGTTGTGAGACTTCAATTAATTAAATCACAGTGCAGCCAATGTGATCACTGTGGTTATTAGGCCGAGTCACCCTGGCTTGATGTGGATTCAGACGTGCTGGGGTCAGATATGCCCTGCCTGTGCCTTAGCTTTGTGACAGCTGGCCTGGCTCCCATCCAGAACCCTATGGGGCTCTGTGCCTATGTAAAACTCTGCCAACCTCTCCTTCACCAAGTGCATTTGGCATCTGACCTGGCAGGTGTCTTGCCCAGGTTTCTGAAGGTTTCCTGCACAAATCATACTATCATCAATCGTTTGGTCATAGAGTCTTCGGGAGTTGCATAAAGTGCTGGCAATCAGCTTGACTTTGGCATCCAGAAGCTGTCGGGACCCTTCCCCTGTGGACAGAAAAGAGTCACCACTGTGGGGACCAGGGTGTGACCCACCCCACCAGACGCTAATACCCCACCGGACACTAATGGTGTGAGGAGAAGGCCACCATCCCTCAGCTCAGGAAGGAAGGCATTTCCCAGGAGACGAGCAGAAGAAGCCTGTCTTCCAGCCCTGGGGACCCCTCTCCTTCAGCCTTCATCATGCCTGTGCGGCTCCTCTGAGCACAGTGGAACACAACTGTTTATTTCCTCTTCTGGCTCCTAATTACACCATGAGGTCCAAAAGGGCACGGGTGATGTCTGCCATCTTTAAAAGTTTCTAATATCAGTGGAATGGCTGGCATAAGTAGATTCTGAATGACTGAATGAAGTTTCCTAGTGCATTAAATTGTCTGCTTCTAAGAGAAGACATCCCCACCCAAGATAATGAAATCAGTCAAAATATGTCATTGACTTTAAACCTACTGTCTTAGAGGACTATTTGTGAAAAACAAAATTGTTTTAACCCGAGGCCCTGTAAGATTCTCAACTAAGACATCACCATGCTGTCTAGACCACACTGAGTAGAAGAGAGGACGAAAAGTTTGGATGGGCTGGAATGAACTGCTGCAAAAAGAGTTTTCTGGTTGGCCTTAATTCCAACTGGCCCCAAATCTCTTTCCCTTAAAGCCTCTGACACTTTGGTATATTACATTTCACTTTCTTTAGAAATAGAGACCTAAAGTGCTTCCCATCATTAGGGACAAGATTGGGAGAGACAACAAATGCAGTGTGAATATTTGGGAAACCCTTGAAATACCCCTCTGAATGTCTTTGTATTTGAGGATATAATCTTGCCCTGGTCATGATTCCAAATCTTGGCAGTAATTATTGAGAAATTAAAAGCGAGTTGCGCAAGCAACAAAGCCGAGGATGTACTGCAAGTGTGTCTGGTACTGAAGTCCAGCTCTTTCCAGTCTGCCTTCCTTGCAGTCCACCTCAGGAAGGAGAGGGTCTCGGTGGGTACAGGATCAATGCTTGAGAAGAGTGAGTATCTGGGAGCAGAGGCCAGGGACTGATATGGAGCCAGGGGAGATCAGGAGGGAACATTCCCTGCCGATGGTAAGATTTACCTGGAGCTTGATGATGAAGCAGGTTCTTTCTTTTGATAGTCCATTTTAAACTTATTTCAAGTTAGAAGGGCAGTTGGGGTTGGCCCTTTTTTCTCTG
This sequence comes from Heterocephalus glaber, assembly GCF_053883595.1. NCBI lineage: Eukaryota > Metazoa > Chordata > Mammalia > Rodentia > Bathyergidae > Heterocephalus > Heterocephalus glaber. The sequence continues at coordinate 70,594,776 of NW_028258320.1, forward strand.
GTTGATGTAGCTCCCCTGAGTCAGGAGAGATGCAGGGACCGACTCACCTGTTTCTGTCACACCCCAGCCAGAGATGTGGCACTCAGTCCCCGAGGGAAAGGAATCATCGGGCAAACAAACCGTCTTCACGTATTTGGATTCCAGAGCACAGTGCCCATCCACTGGCTTTAACTTGAGCAAAGCTAGGCGGAGAGAGGGGAAGAAATGGATGTGACCTCAACTCTTTGGCAGGGGAGCATCAGCTTTCAGCTTGCATTGGAAGGTGGTGGTAGGGAAACTCCACCCTCCATGCCTGAAAAGCTTCTTCCTTGGTCATTTTATTTTTTAAACTTCCACTTGAGAGGAGAAACACAGGCTGAGAGTGATACTAGGAAAAATAAATGTGTTTAAAATCATTTCTAGTCCATTTTAAAAAGCAGGTTGTTGGGGCCCAGGATTTAGCTCACTGGTTCGGCCACCTGCCTTGCAAGCACAAAATCCCGAGTTCGATCCCCGGTACCAGAAAAAAGCCGGTTGTTAGAGAGGGAAGAGCGGGTGGGGTGGGGGGTCCTGTGAGGGGGAGATAGGGTGCAGAACTGAGCAGCCAGTAGCTTAAGAATGTCATTGCCTCTGAACCAGAGCACCCTGTGCCAGTGCCAGGTGTGTCCATGTTGACATCAGGCAGCTTAGCGCTGTGCAACAGTGTCCCCTAAGAGAGGCTCAGTGGGGTTACCCGACTCCTAACTAGGAGGCAGGGGACCTGGGATTCCCAATGCAATGCTCCTAGCATCCTAGCATCCCTTCTCTTCAGTTTAAGGGTGTGTTCATTTTTCCACAACACAGACACATACTCTTGGAATAAATTCTCCACATTACAGGGTCCCCAAGGGACCAAAATGATTATGAGAACATTCTGGAACCAAACCTCAGCTTCCCATCAGCAGAGAAATCCACCCAGGGGAGACACACAGGAGGGCCATGAGAGAGGGGACTTGCCAATGTCGTTGTGTGGAATCTCATCTCTTTCGTTATAGTGGTTGTACTTGATTATCTTCTCCACTCTGAAGGTCTGCTCATGGAATTCTGTCTTCTTCAGGTCCTGGTCCCCTAGCACAACTTTTAAATGTTTGGTCTTTATGCTGTGGGGGGAAAGTAAAATTGTTGGGAAATTAATTGTGCTGGACAGTAAGAGGCAAGACCCAAGCCCTCACTCTGCTCCTGGTGGGCTGTGTGGTCTTTGACTCCGGCCTTCTGCAGCCTCAGCACCCTCATTCCTAGTCTTTTCTCCTTCACAGAACCCTGCTGTGGGTTCCAAATAAACAGAAGCAGACTCCAGGTACGAACGGTTGTTTGTATCCCAGTTTTCCTTCGAGACCTCCTCTTTTCCCTGGGCCTTGGCAAAGGACAGCCATCAAGGTCCTGAGAGCATCTGCTGAGATTCTTGGCAGGTGCCGGGTCTGCACGCCTGACTTTCTCCTCGAGTGCCTCGTAGAAGCCCAGCGGAGGTAATTTAATAACAGGGTGGATGGAAAGACTGTCAGAGCCACCTCCAAACTCTGGGCTTCATGGAACCAGCTCTGACCGTGAACCTAGGGAACTCAGAGGAGGTGGGGATCCCTCAGCCCCCGGAAGTTGCTTGCTTCTCTAAGGTGCACAGGAGGCCTGGGCGAGGACACTGAACCCCGAAGGCTCACTGGTAACAACATCAGACAGTGCAGCAGGTTATTTTATCTGCTCAGGGCAGGTCAGTGTGAGTGTGGTTCCCATTCGCTTGCTTTCCTTTCACATGGCTTTAGGGACGGTGCTAAGCCTTTCTAAGACCCAGGGCCTTGTTAATGAAAAGGGAAAAATATCCCCTTCCTCTCCATAGATTCTAACTGAACATTTGCTATGTACAAAGACCTGCTGAAGGCGCTGGGGATACTACAGTGAGTGAAACAGATAAAAATCCCTGCCTTCCCTCGGCTTGTTTTCCTGGAGCTCATTTTGAGGATTAAATGTCATATAACACTTGCACTGCCCATGCTAGGCAGTGTAGATATGAGGGCTATTTTCTCTCTGGTCTTTTGAAGTCACATTTTGGCCTCTGGAGCATTTGGCCCTAATGCTGCCAGGGTTAGTGGGAAGGGGAGGCCACCAGGCTGCATTGGAGTCACCTAGTGGGCACTCACTCAGTACAGTGGGCAGCAGTGAGCACCCAGCAGGGGTGGATCAGTGCACCACCGCAGAAGTGGCCTTGGGGTATGGAGGTGGCCAAAGGCACCGAGGTCTGCAGCGATGCCTGCCACGGGTGCTTGCCCACTGTGCTCTTAAAGCCTCCGTAGATCCTCTTGATCTTTCTCTCTGCAACCTCCGTCCTCCCGCAGGAGTCAAACCCCAAATGCTGGATCGGAGAGTCCACGGGCCTCTGCTCTGGGTTGGCAGTGTCTGCGGGACACAAGAAGACAGGTCACCCAGCTGAGCCTCCGTCTAGTCTCTTGGAAGAACCTAGCCCAAGATAAGACTCGGAGTCCAGCAGCTGAGCAAATGGCCAGCGCTGAGAGCCTGCACCGGTGTGCACAGGGTGGGCATGTTGTTGCTGCACAGTGATGTTTGTTGGAAATCTTTATTAATATAAAGCAAGTCTTTGAACTAACAGTGAAGATGCTGCTTTTCCTCTTTATTTCAAAGTGTATCTGTGTGTGTGCATGCATGTGAATACACAGATCCATCACCTAGCTACTTGTTCATGGACACACACAATATTTGGGAGGCTGTATCAGTGCAGAGGGAGGATCCCAGATGCAGTGGAAGAGGGCAGCTGAGCATTTGCAGAGGTTACTGGGATACAGAGGAGAGAGCAAGTGGTGTGAGTGTTGCCTTGCTCCCTTCCTTGGGCTTGTAAGGAGAGAGAAATAACATGGAAACCAAAGAGGACTTCTCAGAGGAGCGGACGCTTGGCTTTGTTCCCTAACAACGGTTGGAAATGGACAAGAGCAGATATGGAATGGAGTGTTACAAACAGAGGCAACCATAATACAAAGGCACTTGTCAGGGAGGGAACCCCCTTGGTCACAGTAGGAGGACACATTGCTCTGAATGTGGGCACCGAAGTGGGCCAGGAAGACTGGCAGGAAGGCTGTGAGGATGGAATCCAGGCCAGTTGCACCCAGAGAGGCCATGGGGGCCCAGCCAATGTTTGATCACCACTGTACACAGAGGTCTGGGCTAGTGCCAAGCACGGCAAATGGTCCATACATCGCTGTTGAACACACTGGCCTGGAGTTAGGAGAAGAGTTTGTAGTTGGACTACCTGGCCTGAGCAGCCAAAGGCATCGCGTGCATCCTCCTGCGTGTGGCAGAGGTTGGTGAGTAAGTAAACTGGCGCTGAGATGAGAGCTGCAAAAGCAGGCTTGGAGGGAGAACGGGGTGGGAAGGCTGGGGAGCCAGCAAGCTCTGTCTATGGAATATCACCTCCCCCAGGGTCCTGGGGACATCCGCCAGCTTACCTAGAGCTGAGCAAGCGGAGACATCACAGTACTCCCATTTCACCATCTCACTGTTAGCTTTAATAAAGCACCAGGGCTTTTGGTCCCCATCTGGGTTTCTAAAGTGAAAAGTAAAACATAAGGAGGCTTAGAGAATTGGTGAACACAACCTCATCGAAGGACCGTTGGGTGACAGGCTGCCACCCCCTTGGGCTTCCCCTGGGACTCTTCTCCATGCCAATCCTCCAGCGGCTTAGCAAACCATGGCCTATGAGGCTGGTCCGTTTATTTGTCAAAATCTTAACTGCTAGAGGAGAGTCCCAAGGACCAGGAAGTAGTTCACAGGCCTTGGTCTGGACCCACAGGACACATCAAATTAGTCACAGGAAAGGAAATGAGATCCCCAGTGAAGACTCTTTGTCAGAGAAATAAAATAACCACAAAACCACAATGGGCTCTTCTGCCTGAACCCCTGAATTCCAGGTCTGTAATCCTCTGAGGAAAGTTGCCAAGGAAGCATCCATGGAGACAGCTCCATGGAGGGAGGAGCTGAAGGACTGTGCAGGCTGAAGGTAACTCACACTCATGCAAGGAGACACCTCTTATTTGTAGAGACAGCTTAAAGCCATGCAAAGGATCCTCTTTGCTTGTATAAAAATCACCTAAACCCTTGGCCTTGGTTAGGCAGTGGGAGAAGCCTGCTGAGTCCAGCACCGACTACTCAAGTGGAGTGGTATGAAGGCAGCTGAAGGGGAAGGGGGAACTCTAGTCATTCCCAGGGTGGTCTTGGCATTACCCCTACTCAGGAGAACTTGAGCATCCTGTGGTGGAGACCGCGTTCATCATTTACTCCTCTTTATTTCTCCCCTAAAGTTATGTGGGGCCAAGGGATGACTTCTGACCAGTGAAATGTCAATTGGGAGATAATGTGTCAGTTATAAATTGAGGTTTTTTTTTAATGCTCCATTTTCTAATTTTTCATTCTCTTCCTGTCTTCCTGGGTATTTGAAAAATTATGTGGAGGTGAATCTCCTATCATCACTGGCCTCAGCCCACATAACACACATGGCAGCATTATTAAGAAACTGTGATTCCTTTAAGCCATTGAAATCTAGAGACTGTTTGTTTCAGCAGTGTGACCTCACTTGTCCTGAGTGGGGTAGTTTCCTTAACAGATGGCTAATGAGTCTCAATGATCTGTTTCAAAATGAAGCCACCAAGACTGAGCATAGAGAAGGTAACTTTTACCTGCAGAAGTTGTGCTCCCCGATCCCATGGCCCTCGGCATCCTCCATGAACATGTTGTAATTCTCCTGCATGAGGAGGTGGGAGTTCCAGTGCAGACACGTGTGCTGGTTGACTGTCCTGCTCACTCTGCCCCGGTAAGAGTAGCCATCACCGACATAGCAGTCATCAGAGCCTCAGAGAGAGCAGCGGAAGTGTGAGAACTGGGAGCAACCTTACACTGTTCCCAGGAAGGCTGGCGGGTATAGCAATGGTCAATAACACTGGTCCTGGATATTTATCACCTTGAAGTTTCATCACTAATTTCAAGGATATTCTAGATTCAACCCAGCTTGAAAATGTGAAATATACTAGCTGAGAAGGTAGCTGGGAATTTAATTTCTTAATTTTGGCTTACAAAAGAACTACCGGAGGGTAGCTTGAGGCCCAGATAAGCTCAAGTGTATTTGTTTGGCCTGCACTGCATACCCGATTATTGCTTTCTTTACCTGGAGCCAGATGCACCCTATACCCTAAGGATGGAAGGATGAACCAATATAATAAGAGCCTGGGTAGCTTGACTTAAACCACATTTTTACAACAAAACCCAAGCAGAAAAGGATTTTGAATGCCTCACTTGGCCACGGATTTCTGAAACAATGCTGCTGGAGACCGTACCTATTTCGCAGAATCTTCCCTTGAACTGCTCAGAACAGGTACAGCTGAACTTGGATCTCCGCCTATGGCGGGAGCAGAGGCCACCATTCTGGCAGGGATTTGGCCGGCACACCGGAAGCACTGTGAACACAGGAAGTGGGACCAGGACGGCTCATCAGGAGGCAAAATATCCACCTGAGGCGACGAGGAGATGTTGGTGGCATTTTTCTGGTGTCACCCTTTCACGAAAGATGGGTCACCAAATGGAAAGACAGACCCACTGAGACTCTAGGAAATGTACACATGAACCTTGAGAGGATGAGCAAACATGGATGAAGCAATAAACATGGAGGCCATGCCAAAAAAAGTGTGCATAAATGGGCCACTCGGTAAGAAATAACAAGAGGCATAGAAGGAATTTGGGGGTAGGTCTGCGTCAGGTTGGAACTTGGCTCTGGCCCTTTTTAGCTGTTCAGCCTTAAGCAACTTAGTTATCCTCTATGAGTTTCAGTTTCTGTAACTGTAAAACTCTTCCTTGCAGCTTTTGGGAGGATGTGAGAGAGAATATGAATGTTCTAGGACAGTGCCTGATTCACAGCAGTGACTCAATCAATATATACTAATTCCCAAGCTTGGCCCATCTCAGGAATATATCAGCACCTACTTCCTGGAGGAAGTGAGTTTCAAGGTGATTCTTTTTTGAATGAGAAGGTACAGAGGTCAGTCACTTCCCATTGGGCTCTCTGAGAATGATAGATTCATAAAAATCCTAGTTAAAAGGACCATCTTGGATGCCATGAAGACTTCAGATACATCTGGACTTCCACACTGTAAGATGCAGCAACTCCAGGCACAAGCAAGGGCAGAGAGAGCCCAGCAGAAAAGGAGTCTCCCCACTTACCTCTGGAACAGTCTGGACCTGTGTAAGGATGTTTGCAGGCACAGTGGTAGTAGGGAGGACTCTGGGTGATGAGACATTCGCCTTGGCCACATGGGTTGTTCCTGCACCTGGTTTCCACTGTAGGAGATCCATACAGAAGTACAAGGGAAAGTACAAGACAGTATTTGAAGCACACTTTACTTAGACACCCGTACAGCCCAATGTTTGTGTTGGGTGTGGCTGACCTAGCCCCGGGCCTTGTCCATGGTTCTGAAACACCATGCTGACCAAGGAGGAGGCGTCTCTCATCCCGGGATAGCAGGTGATTGCTTCCCGAGTCCCTTCTGCTGTTCATAGTCTGTATTTCTCCATCTTAATACAAACCTGGTTAAATTTTTATGCCTTAACAAACAAAGGTGCAATTTTAATCTCTCCATTTTGTAACTGACTTATTTCTATAGTTTATCATTCTTTTGAGAAGGGGCGGGATGAACCCAAATGCTGCACTTACACCCAATATTGTCATCCAGAAACATTTATTGAAGGGATATAAATTTTGAAAACAGAAGGAATTTTTCAGGAGGACAAAGAAGAAAAGAAGTCAACTGCAAAGCTGTGTGTAGTTGTAATAACCTACTCACTACCCCCTCCCCAGTTAGATGCTTGCTAAACTGGACAAGATCTGGGTTCTCCCTAGGGACACAATCACCCATAGGCGCTCTATTCCCAATGCTATGTGCCATGGCCTCATGTTGCCCAAAGAGCTTACCAGAGGCAGACACCTCCAGGCTGGTGTGTTAAAAGAACATTGGGACAGCAGTCAGGTGCCAGGGCTGTATTTCTACTCAACTCCTAACTAGCTGTGTGGTCACGAGCAAACGCCTGCCTTTTCTGGGTTCTCTGTCTCTGGTTTGAGTTTTATGTGGCCTGACAACCTGCCCACTGGCCCATTTGCGGACTATATCTCTCCGTTGCAGTCAGTCTAACCATTCAAAAAGCAAAGCCCTGAGTTTGGAATACAGTACATCTTGCTTGTACTCTAGCTCTCTTCCCTATTAGCCTCAATCTTTTCACCTGTGGGAAGAGGATGCAGTGAAGTGGTGCCTGTGACCCGCAAAGGAATCCATTAGGCATGGCCCAAGTGCAGTAATCATCCATTCCGTGGGTTCCCTGGGCCCTTCCTTACCACCTGGGCTTGGAGCGGGAATGGCTTCTTGTTTAAACCAAGAGAGGAGTGAATCTGGGGAAGATGCACTCACCATTCTGACACCTGTTCCCAGAGAAGGGGGGCTGACAGCTGCACCTGAAGGTGTCCCCGCTGATGACACAGTTCCCACCATGTTCACAGGGGTTGGACTGGCACGGATCTAAGACACACAGGCACAAGTCAAGGGCGAGAAGGGGCAGCTCATGAGAAACCCTCACTTCTCATCTGATTTCACTCTCCTGCTCCCAATGACTGGAGCCCCAGTGATTGAGCAAAGGGGGAAACAAATGTCATCCTTAAAAAGCAAGGAGAACTGAGGCTGCAAGGCCAGAGAGAGGGACTCAAGTGGGTAAGAGGAGAGGCAAGGAGGAATTGCTACTGTGTTCCCTCAGTCTGGCTTTGGATGGGGCCTTTCTCATTGAGAAACTCCTCATTCCCCTCATGAGTGTTTTTCTCCTCCCATCTCGCTGGGAGTGCATGGGTCTGTCTCTGATCCTGAAGGCATTTCACAAGCCCCAGACCTCCCCTACTTCCAGTGCCCAGGGGCGGAGGTCAGGAGTGGGGGAAAAAACCCACCGCTAATGAAACACAAGCTTTCTGAACATCAGGAGAGAAGACCAAAGGCAAGAGGGTGACAGAAGAATTGACGCTGAGGAGGAAATGACCCAGTGGCCTTCATCCTTCTTCAACTACTTGTTCAGTTAGGTTTTGTCATATTTCATCTGTGCCTTTGGCTTTTCATGGTTGTCTGAATGGATCTTCCCTTGGGGAATTCTTTATCCTTCTGTTCACACACATTGTTCTTTGGTTCAGGGACTAGGATCCCTGGGCCTGGCTCTTGTTTTGATGGTCCCTTCTGATGTTCCCCTGATGCCCTGTATCTTGGCCCTGCTTTCCTGGCCACTTCGTGCAGTTACACGGCTTTTATTCCAGCTGCCGAGTGCTTTCCATGCCTTCTCCTGGATTAGGCGCATGGTTTTGCTTGGACCCAGCATCTTATTTTCTTTTCTGTTCCACTGCTCTGGTTAAGAAGCCACAACACAAAGACACATATGGTAGAAGCTCATGTGTGTGAGTGCACACAACACACACACACCCTAACAATTGTGAAAAGTTCTTGAAGAGTGAAAAGAGAAAGAGAAACACAGCAAAGATGAAAGGGAAGGAAAGTCTCAAATGCAAACTTGTAAATGCTACAGCCCAGTGCTCAATGCCTACTTAGATTCTTCTGCATAATGAGATCCTAATCTGAGACCAAAGCTATGGAAATGACTTTGAACATGACTACCACTCGCAGTGTCAGGGGGACCTGGATGATGAGGCATAAACTTGCTGCAAGACCGTGGCCAAGCCAGATCCTTTTTTGGCATCACTTCATCTGTCATTTGAGGGTGGGGTATGTGGGCTCCAAAACCCTCTCAGTTCTCATGGTATAGGTTTCTCACTGAAACAAAGTTTTCAGTATCTATTTTTTGGTGCTGGCCAGAGAGGAGAGGAGAGAGAAGCCCTTGTATATAGCCACACATAAACTCCCCTGAGCACACTGCCCTCCTGTGAGCAGATCTGGTACACACCATCATCTGCATAATACCAGTCAGGGTTCTCAGAGTAGGCCAGTGAAGTATTGGTGTTTTCGTCCTGGATATTTTCCTCGTAGCTGTAATCGTAGAAGTCAGGAGTCCAATCTGTGGGGATGGGAACAGAATAGAAGAAACCCTTATCCTCAAATAAGACAGTAATTTATTTAGCTGAACACCTTTTCTCCAAGACTTCAAAGTCCTTGAGGAGGGATCACATGTCTTTACAGCTCTTCACACTGATAGGGATGGACAGAAAAGGTCAGGCCGGGTCACTTTTCATTTAGAGGATACTATGATCTAACAAGGCAATGTTGGCATTTGGCAGGGTCAGGAGCACCTGATTCAGTGGGGAGAAGTCAAGTCCTAACATTCCACTGACAGTGACCTTGGTGACCTTGGAAAAGCCATTACATTCTAGGTGCCTTGGTTTTTGCATCTTTGTACAAGAGGAAGAGGACTGAGGCCCAGCAGATCTCAAAGTTCTACATGGGGTCTTCCAGAGTCCGGTCATGTGGCACTTGAGTACTTCAGTGGAAAGTTCCGTGAATGCTATTTCTTGATAAGACTTTATTAAACATCTTAGTTTAATGAGGTGAAAGAAACCTGTTACTTTCCTTTTGGTCATGGCATCAACCTACTCCCAAGTTGAGTTGTATTTATTGAGCCTTTTCTATGTACCAGGCCCTCTGTTAAATATTTCCATGTACCATTTCATTTCATCCTCCTAAAAATCTAGGAAATACATTATCTGCTCTACTTTAAGCTGAGGAACCTGAGGTAGAAAGAGGTTAAGTAACTTGCCCAAGGTCACATGTATAATACATAGCAGGATCTAGACTAGCATAGTTGACCAGCATATAGCCACTAAATTTCACTAGTACAATGTCAATGCTCAAGTGCTTCCACTGTCAGCTTCCACTGCCTTGGCTATACTTAGACTTACCTTGGGACAGAGTGTCCAACCATACTTACTGAATATCCAGCCTACTAATGAGAACTCACCTAAGTACACCTTGAGAAAGTTCATGGGTCTTGCCTACTAAAAGAGAAGGCAGCATTTGGAGTTGACCACAATTGTAAACCTCATTCTAGACTTGACTTGGGAAAAACACGTAAGTGTAAGACTGGGTTCAAGCTCTTTGTCATCTGGGGCCTGGGAAGATGCTGGTAGCTCCATGGCCTGTGGAGAGAAGTTTGGGATTTGAAGAAAGTTAGGCTAATTTTGTTCTTTCCAGCAGATGAGACTGCAGCACATTGGCAAGTTGAAGCTGGAAGGAAGCTGTCCAGAGATGCATATGATAATGAGTCAGGGCGGGAATGCAGAGAGCAGACTTGAAAAGGGCTCCTACAGAGCCAGCTGATGGGTGGAGGCCTGCACTCTACCTAAGTCTGATTATCAACCACATTATCTTACTCATCCCTCAGTCATTCTGTTACAGTCTTTATCTCTTTGGCTTTTGAAAAATCAACTTTTGCACAATGGCTGTTTTATATTTCCCATTAAAATGGAACTATCTTTTTATTTCTTTTTTGAATACACCAACTCTGGTTCCTCGGCAAGAGTGCACCTCATTTATCACAGTGTCAAGTCAAGACTCCCTTTGCTTGCTCATTATTTCTCCCGAGCTGCTTTTCCTCACTATGAAAATGCTCCCAGAGGAGGCCACCTTTCCAAGGATGAGGATCTAGGTTGAAGATAAGGCCATTGTCTTCCTGGAGCAAATAAAGTTTCCTTCCATCTACCACAATAAAGCAGAGAAAGAGAGTGAGAAAGTTAGAAAAAATGTCATTCTGAGTTTGACACGAAAGATTTCAAACTGACATTTGGAAGAGACAATGAGATGACCGCATCATTTCTCTCCTCCTTGCTTTCTTTGGAAAATTTATTTTTGTTTTTCCAACAGGTGATTACAGATGAGAGCCCTTCAGTTTGCCCCTATAATTTCTCCTATCACTCCCATGGGTGGGGGTCAGACTCTTTAATCTTGACTATATCTTTAAGAACCCCACCCCCAAGATATTTGGAAATGGAGGGACATAGATTCTCACATAGAAGGGACAGTGTGACTTTTCCAGGTGATGGGAGATGGAAGAAATGTCTGTTGGAGGATTTAGACTTGAATCTTTACTTACAAGGTCTGGGGTACTATACATGGTCCCTCAGCGCATTCCTCCCTGGCACTGATCCTCTGCTCTGCTTTCTCAGCCACCGTGGACTAAGGAGCTGTGCTCTGCCACACTCTTCCACCATGCGGTTTCTGCCTTGGAGCCAGCTAACCATGGTCTGAAACCTCAGAAACTATGAACCAAATTAGACCTCTCCTCCTTTAAGTTGTAAGTGTCAGATATTGTGTCCCGGCCATGAGAAAGCTGCCTAACACAAGCTGAAGGCTTGGAATCGTATTCCTGCTAAGCAAGACAGTAAGCCCTCCCTATCCACTAGTGTCCAGAAACCTTGGCTGAAGTGATGAAACCCAGCAAGGGCTCAGTGGCCTCAGATTCCCAGGGCAGAAGCCGTCCGGCTGTGGAGGGCCATGCACAAATGACACCTAGGTCCTTTACGTTGGGGTGGCTTCAGGGTGTCACCTGGGAGGATTGCTCCACCTCCACACTTAAAGCTGATTTTGTTTGTTTTTTCCCATTACATTGGCACTCAATTCCACTGTCTATGTAAGAATTTGTATTGTGCATTTACAATGGGCCAAGTATGCTAGCAGGTGCCAGAAATATTGGAGACAGAGGAGAGTTACACAGTTACACAAGTAAGAATGAGATGTGGCGTTGTCCTCCAAAGAATCTCCAGTCTGAGTTGGTTGAAGGAAGAAAGCCAGCCCAAGAGAAAGAGTAAAAGGTGGTGAAGAAATAGGGAAGCCAAATGGGGCCAAGTCCAGGTCTGGGAGCCACACATTCTGTATGGAAACTCTGGCTTGGCTTAAGCCAATCTGATGACAAAGATACCTCATTTCTCCATCCCTTCCTGCACCGGTGTGACTCTGCAGCTCAGTTTCCCATCCGCTGTGTCTAGGTCAGCCTGCGACTAACACATTTGTGATGCTGTGCCAGCTCCAAGCCTGGGTTTGGGAAGTCTTCTTTCCTCCCTCTGCCCTCCCCTTCCTCTTTCCTCTCTTCTTTTCCTCCTCCTTCTCCTTCTATTCTTCTTCACCCTTCACTTCCTCCTTTCTCTCCCTGCTTCCCTCTCTCCCTGTGTGAACAGTTTGGCCTATTCTGCAAGGGCATAAGAGGGCATGTGAGGCAGCAGCAGGCCCAGTGGTCCCAGCTGAGCCTCAGACATATGAGAAAGCTTAGCAAAGATCAGTAAATTGAGAGTCCAGCCAAATCACTAGCTGGCTGCAGACAGATGGAAGTCCAGCTCTGATCAGCAGAGCCTGGTCCATACCAGAAGAACTGCTCAGCTGAACCCAACCAAGTTGCTAATCCAAAGAATTAATATACAAACACATGGGCAATGATTGGAGTCACAGAGTTTGGGATAGTGTAATTATGCAACATAGCAACAGATGCCCAGGGCTTGATGAATATCAGGTTGCAAGTGGGGTACTCATTTTAGGTACAGGAGTGTTCCCCGCTGGCCCAGAGTAGGGAAGAGTTTAGGTTGGTGGCTGAGTCTCAGATGGTGCCTCTCTCTGGGAATTAGCTTGGTCTATCTGATTCATTTCCGCTACTGGAGAGTTGGTGTTTTAAAAACAAGGGTTACTGGATTCTTCTCTCTACCCTATGATGCCCAGCATGAGTCAGCTGTTGGTTTGCAGATGGATTTTCCCTCTCTGGCCAAGCCTCCCTGCTTTCTGATTGGCTGGCACATAGCCCTGCCCATAGTGCTGGATTCTGCTAGAGCCAATGGGGAATTTAGGAAAGAGGCTAGGTGAGATTTGGCCCATAGGTATTTAGTGAAGAAAATTCCTGATGAGCTCTGTAGGAATCTACAAACTTGTTCAAATGTTCTGCTGAGTAGAAAGGGCTTCTGCCTGGCATGACATCTGGTTCCAATTCAGATTATTTAAATTCAGATTATTTGAGACCTTCTCTGGGCTGTCAAAAAGGAAGAGCTTTGTGAAAGAAAGGGTGGCTGTCAGAAGCATTTCATTTTAGATAAAAAATAAATCCATATGGATTTGTCTATCAGAGTCTGTTTCTAGAAATTATCGGGAAGAATGGTGAGAGTATCCTGACTTAACCCAAATAATCCGAATAGTAGGTTGTTAGGTATTGAATGTTTTCTATATGTCAGACACTAGATGAAGTAAATGTGGTTGAACACAATCCCATTTAACTTTGAAACAGTGCCTTGGCATCTGTATCATTATGCCTGCTCTACAAATCAAGAAAAACCAGGGCAGAAGGACGTGGTCTTCCAAACCAGGTTTACCTAACTCCAAATCCTGTTTGCCTTTTTATGAGCTGGGAGCCTTTGATGGGTTTGTGTTTCAGAAACTCCATGGATTTTTGCTTTCAGGAAGTTACATGGATTGAGAAATTTTCTTTACTACATGCTCCCAGTGCCCCGACCAGGATCACTGTGGCCCATGTTCAGGGTCTCTCCACAAATGCTCAGAGTTCCTGCAATGGGGATTTCGAAGCTGCTCCAGTTAAAGAGCTTGCCAGATGTGTGGAACGGAATAAAAATCTCCAGAATGTCATCCCAGTTGGCGTCATCCATCACCGTGGCATGGACAGCTCCTCCGAGAGGCCCCCCAGGCCCCAGCCCTGTCGGACTGCATTTGACACTTCCAGTCTGGCTGACGGGGCAAGGCCAGCCAAGAGCCTTGCTGGCAGGGAGCGGGACAGTTGATGGATGGGCTCAGCCCATGGCGCTGGGCAGAGCCAACCTAGCTTTGAAGAGTCATTTCTGCAGGCCTGTTGGCTGTGTGTCACTTGCTTTGGGGAGGCAGGCAGGGTCTGCACCATTTGATGGCCACGTCCCCTGGCATCATCCACAGGGGACCATGGACCTGGCACCTTCTGCTTTAGCCAGGCCCTGCCACACACTGTGTCCAGCAAGACCAACGAAAGCAACAGTATGCCTGTGGGCATGAGTGCATGAGCTCAGGCCTCTTTGTTGTGCTGTTGTCTGAAGCCAGCAGGGATCTGGCAAATTCCATCAAAGCACAACCCTAGAGTGCAATTAAATCAGGCACCTGACACGGATGCTCTTAAAACCTAAGCTGCCCTTCACAGGTAGGCCCAGCCACTGCATCTCACCTGCTCCACAGCCAGGGGCTGACAGAACAGGTCCAGATGGACTCTGGGGGTCAGGGGGAGGCCTGCTGCAGGGCCCCTTCATTTGTTCACCAAATTCTCAGAAGCTGTTGGCAGGGTTTCTTTAGAGCCTAGATTCTCAGGATGCTAAGTCCAAGACTCTCCACTCCCTCCTTTCTATGTTGTTTTTCAACCTGCACTTAAATATCTCTGGTGATGGGGAACTCATTACCTCCCCAGAGCCCAACAGCCCATTCAGATATGACCCTTCAATTTTCAATATATCGAATTAAAGCAATAAACCTTATGGACACATGGAATGAATCCACTCCCTTTTCTGTGATCTCTGCCTTGCAGTTGTTCTAATTGTTCACTGAGCAGTTCCAGGGTGTCATAAACTCATTGTAGACACATTTTCCAACTTTCTGGAAGATGGCAGCGGTCTGTTTTGAGGTAGAGATATTTCTGAATTCCTACAAAGTTTGCTTGTAGTCCAGGGATGGGTCTGCTTCACTGGAAAACAGCAAGGTCCCTTGAGTCTTGCCCCTGTCTGGTCCTGTGTTGCCCCACAGCCTGTGTCTGACACTAGGGCCCGAGGAGTCCTTGAGGGAGAGGTAGCCTTGGCAGCCCCTGGCCGGGGGCTATCTGGAGCCACGTGCAGAGGGGCTGAGGTCATCAGCAAGGGCAGCCCCTGGATCTGGGCCTTCTGGAAGCTGACAGAATATTGAAGACTCTTGTTCCCTTTGGAGAAAGATGCAGATTCTCTCAAAAACACACATGCCATGCTTCTGTGTATTTCTTCTGTTCCATTCCCTGAGCCCTGCTCATAAAAAGGCAAACAGGACTTGGAGTTAGGTAAACCTGGTTCGGAAGACCACGTCCTTCTGCCCTGGTTTTTCTTGATCTGTAGAGCAGGCATAGTGATACAGATGCCAAGGCACTGTTTCAAAGTTAAATGGGATTGTGTTCAACCACATTTACTTCATCTAGTGTCTGACATATAGAAAACATTCAATACGTAACAACCTATTATTCGGATTATTCGGGTTAAGTCAGGATACTCTCACCATTCCCTGGCCTCATTCACTCTGAGTCTCTACCATCCAGAGTTTCGCTGCTGGGAGCATTGACTTCCAGCTGCACTTGGCCAAGTCACCACTATCTTTGCTCCACATAAATCCTCGATGATGGCAGAGACATAACCAGAGCCTCCTGTGCCAGCCTCTGGTCTTCTGGGGTGAGCAGCCCAAGGCCCTACCCTTGGGGATCTCAGCCTCTGGCTAAATGGAACAGTGGATGGAGTTTCCTCCTGGGAATCCAAGCAGCTAAGAGAGCCTGGGACCCCCATTGGATGGGGGACACCGTGAGCCTCAGACAGAAACAACAGTGGGCTGACACCAGGCCCAAGTCATCCCTGGGCTGCTGGCCACATCTCCCAGGTCTCCCAGGGGTGGAGGGTGTGTGCATACACCAAGCCTGCCAGGAGCTGGCCATTGCTCAGGCACACCTTGATTTCCCTCTTCATCACATCTCAACCACCAATGGGAACAAGATGCTGCTCCTCTTTGGGGCTTCCTCCCTGCCTCTGTAAAATCAAGGAATTAAACTACATTAGCAGTTTTCCTCCTGTGGTCCTGAGACTGGCCACGAGGGGTGTCACAGGCCACTGGAAGTCAGGGAAAGTGCTGAGCAAATGCCACGTTTCCAAGCCCATGCTCGGAAGGGTCTGTGCTATTTCTGAACGAGTTCAACCCCAAGGTCCCTCTGATACTTCCCTGTTTGGATCCTTCCTCTGCCCCAGAACCAGTCTGTGGTGGGTGGGAAGCCCTGGGGTGATCAGCACACGCACCTGGGTCCAGGTCATGGGGCAACAGCTTCAAGAAGAACTGAAAAACAAAGTGACACAGAGCAGAGCGCGGTGAGTCAAGCAGGGGCTGAGCAGCTGTGAGCCAGAGAGGCCCATATCCATATCGAAGAGCCCTGGGCATCTTCCAGATTGGAATCGCTCACCACACCAGGGAACAAGCTGCCTAGGACTGCTGTCCTCGTCAGTTATGGTGGTTGTGCTACTCTGCCCGACTGTGCACTGGTGCCCGCTGTTCTTTTACAACCCTCTTGGCCTTGCTCAAGAGGAGACAATGGAGACTCAGATGTCACACAGCTGTGGTAAGATTAGGATTTATGCTCAATTCTCAGTGGTTTCTTTGGGTGACAGCCCTCCTGGAGATCAGAAAGAGTTGCACACTTAAATCTCTCCAGAGACTTCCCATTGTTCTTGGGGTAGAATACAAACCCCTGCCGTGACCTGCAAGCCTCCTTCCATACTTCTCTCTCCCACCATTCCCTACTCAGCTCCAGCCACATCTGGTTTCAAAATGGTGTGAGCCAAATTCCCCCTCTCCCCAGGCTGTCTGTACTGACTGTTCCCTCTGCCTGAGCCTCTTCTGTGACTTTCACTAGGTCTCAGTTTAAATGTCGCCTTCTCAAGATGCCCTTTTCTAAATACCCTATCAGTATGACATTCCCAAACTGCCATTATTTTCTTTCTGCACCTGCTTGTTCCCTCCACGGTCCTTTATTACAGTAGACCGTTTTACGTTTATTTGCGTGTCCTCTGTCTCTCACATCAGACCCTGTCTTCCAGAAAGGCAGGCATCTGGTCTGCTTCGTCACTGATGAATTTTCCAACATGTATTCAGCACAGTATTTAGCACATGGCATCCCTCAAAAATTTTTTCTGAATAAATAAATAATGAGTTCCTTTTAGCACATAGCACTTAGCAGGAAAAGAAAGTTTTGCTTATCTAATAACTGGAATGTGTTCTTTTATTTACATCAAAGATCAGCACATTAAGACCCTAGGGCAAAGCCTCCCAGTTGTGTTTTTATAAATAAAGTTTTATTGGAAAACAGTCATGCTCGTTTGTTTACATTTTTTATAGCTGCTTTTGTGCTACAACAGCACTCTGTGACAGAGAAAATGCAGTTGAAAAATGTACTATCTGGCACTTTCCAGAAAAAGCTTTCTGACCTCTGATTGAGAAAGTGAAAGCTCTATCACTTGACAGGTTTTCCTTTAGGTCAGGACTGCAGAGAGCTGAGCTTTATGGAATGCATCTTCCTGTTGGTGCCCACATAAATCACACCCTTTGATATGTTTGCTTCTCTATCCTCAGTGGGAGTTTTGACTTTCTGTTTTATTGTGGATTCCTTAAGTAGTTCAAGAAAGTAGGCAGATGACAAATTAGAAAGAAAAATAGAAAGGAAAAATACACCTGATATGATGTACTGAGCACAGGACATCGACAAATAGCACTCTTGACAAAAAAAAAAAATGCATATTTTAAATCTACTTGTTCTGGGTGTGGTGGTGCAGGTCTGTAATCCCAGGACTTGGGAGGTGGAGGCAGGAGAATTGTCATGAATTTGAGGTCAACCTGGGCTACATAATGAGTTCAAGGCCAGCCTGAACTACATAGCAAGACTCTGTCTCAAAAAAGAAAAACCTACTCGTGAGTCACACCATGGATCCAAACTGTGAGATCCAAGCTGTGGTCATGCCACAAAGCAATTAGCCTGACTCTACAAAAATATGTCATAAAAGACAGAAAAGATGGAGGGCTACACTTTATTAAGAGACATAACCAAAAATCTTTGGTTAATCCATAATCTTTGATTGGATCCTGGATTTTTAAAAAAGCTATAAAGGGTACTACTGAGACAATTGGGAGATGTAAATATAAACTTTTGTTAGATAGTCTTACTGTGTTAATGTTGATTTTTTGAGAGTTGGTAATGGTATTTTAACTCTATAGGAAAATGTGCTTGGTTTCTTTTTTTCCAGTACTGAGTATTTGGAAAGTGCACATAGGGTTACTGCACCTCTGAGTTATATCCCCACTCATTTTTATATTAAGACAGGGCATCACTAAGTTCCCCAGACTGGTTCAAACTTGCTATGCTCTTACCTCAGCTCCCCCTGGGCAGCTGGTATTACAGGCATGCACCACTGCACCCAGTATAAATGTGCTTACTCTCGGGAGATGCATACTGAAGTGCAATTTGATATCTGCTCTCTTTTTGCAAGTGATTCAGCAAATAAAGCATAACATAACAGACACACACATACAAGAGAATGAGAGATCATAAAGGTGGCAAAATATCATCAACTGTTCCTCTATCTATCTGGATAAAAGATATTCATTGTGTTGTTCTTTCTGTTTTACTGTAGGTTTGGAAAATTACCAATAGAAGTTCTCTGAGACTGTCTCTGTTGATTACCTCATGGTCCCCCAGCCCTGCTTCTACAGGGAACAGACAAGGGACAAGTGTTTGGTTTGGCAGGGTGGGAGGGGGTGAATAGGGGGCTTTGTTGAAAGGGGCCGTTCAGGTCTCAAAGGTATGGGAATCCTGGGCCTGGGGGCTTGAACAGGGACCACCTGCCATGGGCACTTTGGGTATGTGTGCTAGGGCCAGCCTGCTCTTCCTGAATTCTTGCATTTCAGCTGAGAAGGACGGGCCAGGACAGGAGAGGGGACTCTGGGGCATATCCTTTCTCAGGACCTGGAGGGGAAGGGCCCTGCAGAACCTGCATCCCAGGCCCGAATCAAATCTTGGCTCTAGTTGGAGCCTGAGTGGCCAGGCATCATGCTTTTCATGGCCAGCAGGTGGCATATGTGCCCTTCCTACATGTCAGCGCTAGAGGGAAACCAAACCTAACAAATTTGAACTTCCTTCCGGGTGAAGCTGGCTCATCAGACCCTCAGCCCTCAGGGAGCCCAGGCTGCCACTGTCTGGTTATGGGGGGTGAATGAGTCGCTCTGTGATTCACTGGGTCCACTCAGAGAGGCCATGGTCCAAGGTGGAGGCTGGATATTGGGGTTCCCTGTGGGAGAGGCCTGGACGATGGGACAGGTAGGAAGGTGGACACAGTGTGGCTTTCTTTCGTCCTGTCATCCTATTCCATCTTTCCACAGAGACAGCAAAATTAAAGAAAAACTCTTACTCCCGAAACTTGCAATCCAGAGGAAGATTAATGTAGGAAGAGGAGGCAGAGGAGAACTAAGAAGGAGAAGGGATAAGAACGATGATCTCAGTTCACATTCTTTAAGAGCTGACAGTGAGCCAGGGACTGTGTGAAATGTTTTACGTGTGTTTTGTCTTGCTTATTACACACCATGCTCCCTAAGTTAGGTATGTAATTATGTCCATTTTGAAGGTGAGTAAACTGTGGCTTGCAGAGATTAAGTTGTCCGCAATGCTAATAAGTTCCAGAGCTGGACTATACTAGAGTCAGTCTTCCATCAGGGCCCCTGCTCTGGTTGGGCTTGCTCTCAGGAATGAGGGAACCACAGACTGCGCGTGCTGTAACAAAAGGACGGAGGAGAAAGAGACAGGGGATCTCCTAAGCCTGAAAGAAGCCAGTGTCGAGCTAGGCTGAGCGGCAGTCGCCTGTCCTTAGACAGCTCTATGTAAAACCCGTCCACACTGGCCCGGGTCTGGCAGGCCACAGAGAGACCATCTGAGCCTCGGCCAGTCCACATCTCAGTGAACATCTCCATCCAGATCAAAAGGCACATGAGGTGGTGCCTACTTCTCTGGCCACCTCCATTCCCAATGTCAATGGGGCTAAAACCGCATGTGATCCCAAATGACCCAGCTGCCTCCGGAGAGCAGGCATGGCTGATTCTCACACATGGAAAAGTGGGTGTGCAATGAATTTGGAAAGACCGCTCTGGGGCCACTTCCCTTCCTTCCACCTCATGCTTGGGCTTCATCTATCCGTAGATCCACAGTTCAGGCCTTTGACCTTCCCAAGGCCAGAAGCAGGCCCCTGACAATGTTAGACTCCCAGCCACTCCTGAGCTTGTCTCAGGTCTGGTGTCTTCTAGGAAATGGTTAGTAAGAGAAGAAGGGACAGATCTGAGCCTCAGTGGTTTATAGTATAATTTTGTTGAGGGCCAGGGGTTATTGGGCCTAATCTGTTTTGTCCTATCTCTAATCTGGAGATTATTTCAACTCAGGTTCTTCCTTCTACACCTTCTGGTGTCTTTCTTCTACACCTTCTGGAAAACAAACCAAAAGGGCTGAAGCTGAAAGTCTGAGTTGAGGTGCTCCAGAATTATATATAGTTGGCAGAAAATGTCCTCAGACAATTGGGAGACAGTGGAGAGTACATGGGGCTGGATCTCTTCGTGAGGCTGGAGGGTCAGCTCAGACGAGCCAAGAGCAGAGAAATCTGCCTCCTAGTAGATAAAAGGCTGGGACCCATCCCAGCCATCCTTCCTCCATGGGCGTTCTGCCAGCTAGTTGGTAGATGTTGCCCGCCACCAGGGAAAGACTGCATCGTGCCCAAGGGCAGGGGGCTGGAGAAAGCTGTGTGCCATGGCCAAGCCTGGCTGCAGCTGCTGGGCTGGAAGGCACAGACCGGGCGAGTGCACACAGGATAACAGGGCCGGCCCCACTGTGGGCACAGCTCCGGGTTGGAGTGCACAGTGGAGGTGGAGGAGGACAGTGATGGCCAGTGTGCAGGTCACCCCACAAAACCCTACTGCTGGTTCCTGCAGGGAGCGTCAGCACTATACATATGTGGCCATCATCATGGGTGTGAAGTGGTGCCATTCCACACAGGGTCATTTTATGTGGTACCAGGGACCGAACCAAGGCTTTCACACTGAGCTATATCTCCAGGCCTTTTCTTTTTCTTTTTTTTTTTTTTTGTTTTGCTTTTTTTGGTACCTGGGATCAAACTTGCAACCCTGCACTTGTGAGGCAGGCGGCAGCACAGCAGCCCTTTTCTTATATATATATTTAAAAAATTTTGATACAGTTGTCTCACTAAGGTGCTAAGTTGCCCACACTGGGCTCAAGCTTGCCAGCCTCTTGCCTCAGCTTCCCAGAGTGCTGAGATTACAGCGTGCACCACCACACTGCCTCACCCAGTCATTCTCACTCAGGAGGAGTCTCACCCTTCTCCATTCAGCACACAAGGTGCTTGGCTGCCTCGGGATTGGCAGGCTCTGTGGCTGTGCTTTAACCCGGGGCTCCAGGGAGGAGGGAAAAGCTCTAGTAGGGAAGCCTGGATGCCACAGGAGAAGGCACTGGGCTGTGATCCCTGGAGGTGATTCCTTTAAGGGGTGCCAGGCAGAGTTGGTCATAGAGAGGAACTGACCTGAGACCCCTCATCTACAAAGGAGGAAGGGGAGGCCCGGGAAAGTGGCTTGTGTAGGGTCTTGAGCATGCCGGAGCCCAGGTCTCCTGGCTGTGACACCGATCATTGTGCCTGGCTCAGAGGGGCTCTGTGCAGCCATCCTGCTCAAAGGCCCAGGGCTGGCTCACTCAGGCCCAGGTCCAGTTACCCAAGGGCTGGGCAGCAGCTTCCTGTGGCAGTGGCAGGGAGAGACAGGACAGGAGCAGGGGGCAGGAAGGAAGGGTCTCATCTGTGCACTCCAGAAATTTCATTTCTAAGACAGTAGTTCTCATTCTGCAGTGTGCACAGGGATCATGGGGAGAGCTCGGTGA
Source organism: Heterocephalus glaber (assembly GCF_053883595.1). Taxonomy (NCBI): domain Eukaryota; kingdom Metazoa; phylum Chordata; class Mammalia; order Rodentia; family Bathyergidae; genus Heterocephalus; species Heterocephalus glaber. The sequence goes on from NW_028258320.1 coordinate 70,616,508, forward strand.
GTGACAATTCTGAGCCCTGGGCCACCTGCAGAGTGGAGCTTCCATGGGGCTGGCTGGCCCAGAACATGCATTTTCAACCAGTGCGAGGTGACCTTGGCCTTGGCCACACCTGGAACCTGGATTACACCAAGGTCTCTCAGGCACAAAGTTCCTGGCCAGGGGGACTCAGGGTTATCTTTGCTCCTGTGCAGCTATTGCCCTGTGCCTCCATTTCCTCAGTCAGAATTTCCTTACCCAGTCTGATGTTTGATTGGAGAGGGTTTGGCTACTCAGGAGTGCATAGCATTTGCAGTAGGTCCCGCTTTGGTCAAGCACTTGGAGAAACAGCTGCACAAATGGGTCATCCCAGGTACTTGGGTCCTACAGACTTGGGTGGGAGAGGGCTGGGGTTGAAGGTCAGGGAGTGAGGTCATCCCAGACCAAGAGGGGAGAAACACAAACCCTCATTTTTGGATGTGATAATGCACCAGGAAACCCTTTGAAAAGGCCAATGAATAGACAAAACAAAAGAGTGGGCCTGGCCTGAGGCCAGCACATGGACACAAGCCTCCACGTTAACCTTGGCCAGGTGGCCTCAGCAAACAGCCCAAGGCTTCAGCAAGGTGAGTGCCCACTGCTGGGGACCAACTCCACCATGGAAGCTGCCCACACTTCTGTGTTTCTTGCCCTGTGGCGGGTGAGCCACTGTGATCTCTAAGTTCCTATAGGTGGCACCTGGCCAGAGCAGGAAATAGCATCAAGGGTGTGAGAAAGTCATTCCCTTCTCAAGCTCACTGTCACGCTCCCAATCCCGCCACAGGGTGGCGCCGGTCCATTTCTGTGCTCCACAACCCTGATCTCCCCTCTAGCAAGAAGTCATCTTCAGGCTCAGTGTCAGCCTGAGGCCAGCAGGCAGCTAGAATTCAGTGACATCACTTTGCTTTGATTCTTCATTGATAGGAGAGACAATTCTTTAAAAAATAAATCAGTGTAGGTGGAGACAAGGAGATTCTGTTTAACAAAAGTATTGAGAAACTAGTTTGGGCGGTGGCAAATTTTCTGAAGATTGATTCATTCATTACTAAGGTTTTGGAAGCAATTGGTTAGTTATCTGGCAGGACTTCACCTTTCAGTGTCTGGAAGTAGCGCTTCGGGGGCAGGGCAGGGTCTGCAGTGGGACCAGCTTCATCTGCTGCTGCTCACTGGAGCCTGAGGCCACCACCCAGCCGGACACCTCTGGTCCACACTGGGGAGTTGGGTTGTCTTTGGGCTGGGCCTGGCATGATGATCTAACCATGGTAGTTACATGCAGGGAAGCTAGTGTGGGCCAGATGGGTTTGACTGAGTGCATCTTGGGTTGATTATTTAGCTGCTCTGCAGCTTAGTTTCTTTTCTATGAAATGAGAGTGACACAGATCCCCACCTCAGGTTGTTGGAAAGCTCAAATGAGAAAATTAAACATGAAGCATGTGGTAAAGACTTCACAAATGGTTGCTGCTATTATTACTATTATGAGCCATTACTGTCGGTGAGTTTGGAATTGTTTTCTTTTTTTTTTTTGCAAATCCTTGAGTGCCACCTGGGGGAGGGGCAAAGGCAAGAGAACCAGCTCAGCACCAATTCCCCAGAATTTGTTTGTTGGGTCTCAGGCAGTCACACCAGCCCCCTCCCCGCCGCCCCCACTTTCCCTGGGATCTTTGCCAAGCCCTAAGCCAGGAAACCTTGTTATATTAATTATGAAGAAAAAGCATGTTTTATTTAAAATGCCGGCTGCCGACTATTCTGCCACGCTGTTTCTCTGTGACAGCAGACCTGCTTTTGCATTTAGGAAACCCTAATGAATTTAGAATATAAATATATCTGTGCCTATATACACAGGCGATTTCCTGCGACCTGATTTCCCTAAATACCAGTACACCGCCAAAGCTAATGAGTTGGAGTCATGCTTAGGATCAGTTTAAAAAAAAAAAAATTTATGAGAAGTTGAAATTAAAATCAATCCCTCCCTTTTCCGGAAGACTCTGTGTAGATTAGAGCAAGAGGGAGAAGGACACCTCTCCCACCTCTCCTCAAAGCCTTCTGGGGTCTGAGAGCCTGGCAGAGGGTGGCTCAAATCTTCCCATCCAAGGACTTATTTGGTTCTGTGGCCCTTGTGGGTTTTTGTGCTTGAATCAATTAGAGGCTGAGACTGGTCACTTGCCCATCCCAAACTGGCTCCAACACTTCCATGGCATTTCCAAGCAATAGCAGACAAGTGCGCTCTGTCTCTTCGTCTGTGCGTGTCTCTCTCCTTGGCAGAACCAGACAGCAATGCACAGCAGTCCAGTGGGAAGGGTGCAAAGCATGATGGGACCACGGAATCTGGGAGACTCAAATTTCTTCTGATAACAGAGTGCTGGCTACTCACCTCACAGTACTGTGCAAGATTGTGTGAGCCCAGTGTGACCAGAATGTCCGATTTTTAAAACGCTTGGAGATCTGTATCTTTGAGTGAAATGCTCTGATTTCCAAATGCTGCCTGGCAACTAAAAGAAACCTATACCACTCTGCAGGCTGAGCTTCTGGCTGAATAAAGGCCAGGCTGTGCACAGAGTATACTCCACGCTGCCAAGCTGCAACCTTTGGTCTGTACAACTGTTACTGCAGCTCTATACCTAGGAAGATTCTAGGGTTTATAGGGCCCGGAAATGCAAGCAAGCAAGCATTTTAACGGTGAGATGTCTTTGTTTGGGGAAGCCAGTCTCTGCTCCTTTCTGGGAATGGGCCAAGATAAGCAGGACAGGTCCAACAAGCCATCCTCTGGCTTCTAACCCTAGGAGAGGTCAAATTCCACTGCAGCTACCCAGTGCACCGCCCTAAATCATTCTAAGAAGGATAGCAGGGAGATTTCTAAGACAGTCTCCATCTTTCTTATAGTAGCCTCCTATGATAGAGAAGGAATTGGACAGATCTGTGTCCCAGTCCTGGCCAGAAAGTTAGTTTAGCACCTCCAGGGTGGTTTCTAATTCAGAGAGCAGGGCTAACAACACACAGCTATGCTGGGGCTAGGTGTCAAAACCGATTAGTATGGAAAAACCTGTGTAGAGCAGGAGAGAAAGATCTATGAAGGGAGCCCTGGAGTTCACAGCAATGATATCAGACCCATATCTCTTTGAACAGTGGACTAGTGGATATATAAAAATCTAAGTTAAAGATGACCCCAGAGAGCAGCCAGTATATTTGCTGCATGATCTGAATTCATGGGAGTCTCCCTGGTGTCTTGCCAATGGGTAGCCATCACAGAGAGTTTCAGAGGCGTGTGGAGTTAACCACATTCCGCCCAGCAGACAGGACCCTGGTCTGAGCCTCCTGTGCCCACCAGAAGGACCATGCCCCTGCTGTGATATGGACCAAGTAGATCTAATGCTTAGCCAGGGCGCCCAGCCTACTGCCCAAAGCTCAGCTTCACTACTTCTATACTACATGACTTGGAGCCAAGTCATCCAGCTCCGTGTTTATAACATGGGAACAGTGACAGTGCCTACTGCTCAGGTTCCCGCTGGAGATGAACCAGTCTACAGAAAGCTTCTGGCCTAGCACTCAGGACCCCTCATTATGTGGTAGCAGTTGGTTGTTATCTTTAACTACATCTGGCTATGTGGCTTCTGCCTCCTGATGATGTCCCAAACTCTCCAAAGCATCTGAGCTACTTGGCCACTTTCCCCCGGATGCCTGTGTACAGGCCCATGGAATGCTAGCTGCCTTCTCGACCACCTGTCTGGCACACATCTGGGTAAGAAAATATTCCAAAGCCCCCGAATCCTCTCTTTGGAATTGACTAAGCTCATTGCCCGAAGGCAGTCTCTCATATTTTCTCTTTTATCCATTATTGACTTATAATTTCATCGCTAACCCTAAAAATTCACTGGGGCTTATAAAAAAGAGATTTTTTGGGACCATTATCCTTTTGTGAACTTCAAACAGACTGCATCAACCCTTCTCCTTGCCTGCAAACTTTAGGCTTAATTCCTTCTGACTGGTACTTTCTCTGGACCTCTTGTGGGCCTTCCATAATTTCCACAGCCTTTCTCTAGACCTGTGGGATTTCTGCTACATCTCAGCCCCAGACAGTCAACAAGCAATCAAGTGCTGTACACAAGTCATGATTTGAAAAGAAAGCCCTTTCCAAAGTGAATCACCTGGCAGCTTACTACGTGGGTAAGAGAGGTGTCTGAGAAGTTTACTGAAAGAATAAGAGAAGCTGTTGTCTTAAAAACATGCTAATGAGAAAATCTACAATTCAATCTGCTTCCTTCAGGAAATGCTCTATGGTACAAAATGGGAAATAAAACACATAGGCCTTTAATACAACACAGAGGTTATGACCGTAACTTCGGTTCTTGGCCCCTGCCTACTCTCTTCCTCCATCTCCTCAACAGTGGGGAGCATTCTGATTTTTTTTTTTAGAGAGAAGTTGTGTTCATTCTGGAAATTTTAAAGGAAAAGAGCTAACATTTATTGAGAGCCACATGCATGACCTCGTCTAATTGTGGCCTCCCCACATCTGTGAGAGATCAGCACTCGGTTTGCAGGCGAGGACACTGAGGCTCGGGGGGATCATGTTACTGGCCCAACATTCCACAGCCACAGTGTGGCAAAGCTGAGATTTGATTCCTGCACCCAAGGCCCACAGTCATGCCTCAGCCGCAGCCAGTGTGGGACCACCAGGGGGCTCAGTTGCTGCAGAAGGTGCTCCTTCCCTGTACACAGAGATCCAGCCGACACTTCGACCTCGAGGGCACACAGAAGGGCTGCACTTAGCTCAGGGTCTTCAGTCCCCCATTCGAGACCTTCTGATGCCTGTTCACTTCCCTGCTCACCACAACCTACCCTGGGCTCCCGCTCACCTTCTCTGCCCTGTCCAGTCCACTGTGGTCGTGAAAAATGAGAAGAAGGACTGACTGAAGCCTCTCCCTAAATCTAATCCATCTAAGCAAATCCTTTGCCAGAGCATTTATAGCCAGCAGGACTCCCCTGGAAGGCCAAGCATGAGAGATCTTATCCCTGGGTGGGCCCCAAATGGCTGGAAAACTGGCCGTGTATATGTCAGCACTGGCACATAAATCTATTTTTCTGGGAAGAGAGTCTGTAGCTTTCACAAGCTTCTCAGAGAGGACTCTGAGATCTATGCCAGGTTACAACCCATTGATTAGGGGATTTTCTTGACCCAGTCTCCTTTGAGGGGAAGTTTTCATGAAGACGCTGCTCCTAGAGGGCTCATGTCTGATATAAATCACCATGGAATTTATCACTCGACAGCAGCCCAAGCTATATATAGGCCCACGTGTGATCTTGTAGACAGAAAGTTTCAGCATGACAATCTGTCTTTCACAGCTCAAGTTTCCCCTACTCCCAGCCCAGTTGAGTGGTCTTCCTACCAACTTCAGGGTCTCCATCCAGAGGTATTTGAAAAGAACACTTACCCCATCTGCAGACTTTCCCATCAGAACAATTAACAGCAGAACCCGGAGCTCAGACATCCTGGCAAACATCACAGCAGGTTAAGCCCTCCTGGTTTGCTTTCAATGTAATTTCTTTTGTTGTCTATGCCTTTGAGGGGTGGATGTCAGTCTCTAAGGATTCAGGAACAAATGAAGAGGATGCAAATTATTAACTAGGCATCAAATACTGTTTAATGTTTAATGTTTTGCAAACCAACTATCTTGATTAAACAAATGGCAACTTTGGGGCTGGGCTGAGTCATGGGGTAGTTTCTCTTCTGGGAAGAAAGTCTCCAAAGAATGCGGCCAAATAAAGGTGCTCATGGGATGTGCTGAGCGTTCAGTGCAGAGGGCCACAGGATGAAAGAGGAGGCACCTGTCTCAGGCCTTTGCTGCTGCTCATTTGGGGAGAATGTCGATAGATTTCTGATTCATCATCTCCAACAGAATTTCAGTACGGATGGGCTCCTAATAACATCACACTTTATATTCATGAAAGATAAATTAAAGGATGCAAAACTGCTATTGACAAACATTGATTCTAGGCCCTTTGAAGTGTGGGCTCCAGTTCCTTGTTGGCTACAAAAGTTTCCTTTTAAATCTCATTGCGTAAGGTTTTTACTTTTCAATTATTTTCTTCCTTTCATGGGAGTCCTTCTTTGATCAATGGGAGCGAAAAAACATGATGCTTAAATATCAGGACAATTGTGCCTTATTTAGCTACACTGGTTGTAGGTAGGGCTATAAAAAGCAGCAATTACCTATTAAGCACGGGTTCTTGTGGACACAGCTGATCTCTTTAATAACATGGCCTTGAGCCCCTATAAAAACACCTGACCACCACAGTAATGTGAGTGCCAGGAGTCCTCCAGACTCGAGTCCTACACGCAGGCCCTGAGCTGCTGCCACCACCCGAGTGATGTGTGTACCTGTGCTTCCCACCCATCTCTCCCCCTCTGCCATCCTCATTTGGCACTGGACAGGGTTCCAGAAGATTCCCCACAGTGGAGATGAGGGACTGAGATTCACCCCACTAACGAGACAGATTGCAGGTTCACTGATTTCCTTCACAGAAAAAGAGTTTTCAGGACATGTCAGTAAGAGCATAGAGATTTATTCGGCAGAAGTTTAAAAGTACACACTCAGAGAAATTCAGTGCAGGCTCCCAAGAGGGAGAGAGGCCCTTGTGGCCCGGAGTTGGATGTATTTAGGAACGTGGGGGTATCCCTAGGATGGGTTATCCAAGTGTCCAGTTTTGCTTATTTGGTGGGCTATACTAAAATGCAAACCATTTACATGTGTTGGAAGCTGAGAACTGCTGTCCTCTTGATAGTGTACTATCTGAGGATGGGTGTTAGTAGAAAGGAGCCCAATTTACAGGTGAAAGACATACATCCCTGGAGCCTAGTTTACAGGCTCATTGTCTTTAAGGTTCTTAGGAGTTTTTCCTGGAAGGGAAAAAAGCCGTGAATAACTTTTGTGTCTTAAAGTTTGGGGGCTTTTTTTAAAAAGTGCATTTTTAATATTACAATTGTCCTTGTCTCCTTTCTATCTATCTCTCGCTCTCTATTTTTTTCTACCTCAAGACTGCTCAGTGGCTGCTCCCACCTGTGGAAGCCAGGCTGCGAGATGGAGGACCCCAGTGATCCCAGCCCGGGAGAAGGCCCAGTCAGTGCCCCACTCACCAGCTGGGCCCGGAGAGACCAGCCATGTCCTGTCACTTTACTGCCCAGGTAACTTTCAGTTTGCTTTCTTTTCTCCACTTATTTTGACTCCACCCTACTTTAGGCAGCAAGAACTCCCTTCCGATCCAAATCCATCTGACTTCTATAACACATGCATTTGCTATTCCTTTTTCCAGAACGTTCTTCTTTAACCTAATCCTATACTCCCAGTCCTTGCTCCACCCTCGTCTCTGTTCTTCATGCTAACCCTAACCACTGGTGGGAAAGTCAGTGTAGTTAATGCACCCAATGTATGCATCTTTTAGGTCTTAGCCCAAACATTTTTTCCTCAAAAGCCATACATGTATTTTGCCTTAATAGCATTTATCAAAGTCACAGTGATGTTCTCATATTGCTGTTTCCTTCATATTTGTTTCACTGCAGCTCCATGTTAGATGGGACGCTCCTGGGGAAAGGTTTCTGTTTCGCTCACCATAGAATTTCTGGCATAGACACCTGGCACTTGACAGGTGCTCAGTAAATTTATGTTGCATGAAATGAACAAAGGAGCAGTCATTTTCTGAAAGTGTCAATTGGCCATTTTATAACCGGGATACCTTTGCTGGGGTGGCCCACTCAATGTGAAAATGATATTTAAAAAAACCCCAATGCATTTGTAGCATTTGTGGCTCATTTCTAATGATTCATGAATACGACATTAATATTCTGCAAGTGTTCTCTGGAGGGCTCCTGTGAGCTGGGCGCTGGTGGAATAGGGATGAAGGAGGCAGATCTGAACTTCACACCTGAGGAACATATGCTCTGGTTGAGGATGAGAGTAAATTGTTCATTTTACTTAATGAAGAGTAAGAAAAAACAAGGTGGAAGGTGATGGGACAGAAACCCTCATGGGTGAGGAGTTTCCACAGACTGGAGGGTGACAACAGTAGCTCAGAGGGTCATTGGTGAAGACTGGGGATTTTGCGGGTAGTTACCTGATTGTGGAGCAAGGTCAAAGAGTCAGCACACAGGGAGGCATTTGCTGTTTTCCGGATGCAAAGCTGGAGTCTCCCTAGCATCTGCACAGACAGTAAAAAGCAAAAATGGAAACGTTCAAGCAAGCCAGATCACTAAATCACTCTTCCTCCACTGCTTTATGTACTAGTGACCTTCTGACTTGGTGAAGAGATAACCAGAAAACAAACCAGAAACTTTTCTTCCTGTGTCAACAGGAAGTGACCCGGGAGAGTTTGCTGTTCACTTTTGTCATCTGGATTAATTTTCCTGTCATGTAATCCTCTCTTTATTTCAAGCAGAAGGGGGCCAATTTGCTCTTTCTGTTCATAACTACAGGCCTCCGACACGTTGTCTTTTATTTCCCTGAAGTTTTGTTATCATGACAATGTGAAATTCAATAAGTTTCTCTGCTTGATCCTAAAGGACAGAAATCTCTAAAAGATTTAATCCTTTTAATTCAAGAGGACAAAGGGGCTGGTTTATCATGTCATATGTTTTTATCCGGGGAGTTGGAACAAACCTACCTAGGATCTCTAGTTTTTAAATCCAAACAGAGAGCCTTCTGTGCTCATTCTGGTGGGGTGTCAGATGGTTCAGATCACTCTATTCTCTGGGAGCTTGGGTGACAGTTTCTCATGTGTTGGGTTACACGCCATGAGTAGAGCTCCTGTCCCATATAGCTGGCCTTGGAATCTGGTTTTCTAATGGGTAGATTCCTCCACACTTAGGAAAGACATCCTCCCAGTGCCCTGGACAGCCCCACCTTTGATGTACCAGCTCAGGGATACTTTCTAACAGATTGTTGGGCCTGAATGTAGGCGTCCTATGTTTGTTTTTCTGCAGTCATGGTGCTCTCCCTGCTCATTCTTGTTGTGGGAGCCCACAGAGAGGCAATCAAACTTGGCAGTCTGGATTCAACGTAGAGAGGGGCTCTGCCACATCCCCTCTGACGTGTAATCTTTGGACTCATCATTTACCCTCTGTGGGCCTCCATTTCCTCACCCATAAAATAGGGCTACTATAGCTCCTGCTTCAGCGCATTATGGAGAGGCGTCCATGAGAGGATAAAGGTAAAGTGCTTAGTGCAGTGGCGGGCATAGAGCAGAACTTTGCAAAACATCCTCAGAACCTACCCACAAAGCACTCACACCCTTCCCTGTGGTTAGCGCCAGACATCTTTGGTGGTGGTGGGGGGGGAGACAATGACCATATTCAGACCATTCAATCATTCATTCCACCTACTCAGAGCCAAGCCACAGTCTAGAGAGTGAAGAAGACCAAGCCCAGCCATGTGGAGCAGCCTTCCTACAGCAGTCTTCTCTCAGAGTCACGAGGTTGATCTGCAGGTAGCTTTCTAAGGTCACCCCTGAACCCGATCAAAGATCCCATGCCGGGCCGAGAATTTAGCTCAGTGGTTTCGCCACCTGCTGCACAAACTCAAGGACCTGAGTTCGATCCCCCGTACCAAAAAAAAAAAAAAAGATCCCACCACACCACAGGGAAAGGTCACTGGTCTTTCCCATTACTCCCGTGGGCCCCGGCCTGATCCATTAACTTCCAGGGGCCCCTAGTGTGAGGGGAAGGAGCAGAGGAAGTGCCTTGGTGACCTGGCATGGGATGAGTAACCTTGCCCACTTGGCCCAAGGCCCCGAGCCCCTTCATACAATCATATGCATAGGAAACACCCTGGGATGCACACAGCATCATCTGACCCACGAGACTCCAGGATGTCCCTGCCCCTGAGGAAAACAGTATTCACCAGGCAGCTTCTGTATTTCAGGCTCTTCTATGGTCCTCAGCTCATATTAATCATTTCTTAAAAATAGTACTGGGGAGCCCGGGGTCTTTTCACTGATCTACATTCCCAGCCCTTTTTTATTTTTCATTTTGAAACAGGGTCTTGCCAAGTTGCCCAGGTGGGATTCGAACTTGCCATCCTCCTGCTGCAGCCTCCCTCAGTGCTGGGATCACCAGCATGTGCCACCACACTGGCTTCCTATCACTCTTCTTAACTACAGTAAAGGTGATTTGGCCCATTTTGCAGTTATAGAAAGTGAGGCTCAGCAAGGTTTTTAACTTGGCCAAGCCCATGTAACTTGAAATAGGGCCAGGATCTGAAGTCCTACTGTCCCGCGTGCAGTCCTGGGGCTTGGGACCATCTGAGCACTTACAGAGGAAAATTTATCCAAAAGCAAAGCTTGTGCATTGCCTAACAACTCCCATCTTCTCCCCTTCCTCACTGTCACTTATTGAGCTGGCATGCATGCAGTGTTGTTTGAAGAAATCGTGTCCTTCCGAGAACAGCAGCCACACTGTCTTAGGCCGGGTGTCCTGGGGCATAGAGTCACTGGTATTTGTGCACAGGAAGCTTGCTGGGAGCAGAGTGCTCTTAGGATCCACAGCATGGGGGAGGGAGGGAGGCAGGGATGGACGAATGGGCAGAGGAGTGTTGGGGTGCGGTATCATTGCAGCAAGGTCCATCCTGCAGAGAGTCACTGTCCTGACCTGAGTGAAGCGGGCTGCGCCTTGTCCTGGGATGTCCCATCCCTGGATATGGGGGACCCTGTAGAAGGGGCATGGCTTTGGTCAACTCTCTTTTGTGGAGGGTAATTCTCAGAGAGGAACTCAGCAGAGCCCACAGCATCCCACGCCAGTTGCTGAAGGAAAGGTGCTCAGTTTGGAGGCAGGACCTGGGAGCACACCACATAGCCACTGGCAGCTTGAGGCGAGTTCAGTGACCCTCACATCAAGTCCCGATTCAGGAAAGCTGAGTGGCTCAGCCAGAGTTTGAATGAAATCTCTAGTCTATGCATGTCTAGGCAGAGATGGCTGGAGCCACACACGTGGCCAGGCTGATCCTCTGGCAGCAACGACAGATGTTCAGTTAGATTAATCAATGCCAAGGAGAAAACCAGGATGCCATTATGGAAGCCATAAACTCTGCACAGCTATTAAACAGAGCTGCAGATTTAGAGCTTGAATTCTTATTGGCCAAAGGGAAAAGAGAAATGTGATCATTTGGCATGATTTACATCATACTTAAGCCAACTTTATAGAAAAATAAAGTTATTTTTCTCTTTGATGGTCAATTCCAGGTCAACTTTGATTTTCTAAAAACCTTACATCCTGACGAGCAGAGATAGGACTTGGGTAGACAGAGTAGGGATCCCGACTAACACAATGAAACTCCTCAATTCCACGCTCCCCTTCGGAATGGCCAGGGGATGCACACCCCTCTGTGGGCAGTCAGAGGCCCAGATGAACCCATGACATTTGCTCTATCCTCAGAAGCTGGTGCTGAGTCTCCGGCACACAGCAGATGCTCAGGCATTGCCAGCTGGGGATGGAGGGAATGAAACGGCCCAGGCCACACACATGGTTTGCCAATTGGAAGCTTGGAAATATCACTGATCTCTTCCTTTCTTTCCTCTCCTCAAACCCAAATCACATGCTTGTGTCTACCTCCAGAATGCATCTCACATCTTTCCAGCATCTTCCATCTCTGCTGCTCCCACCCAAGTTCAAGCATCCCTCAACCCCTTCCCTGTAGCAGCCCCCACCACCACTTTGCCTGTTTCTACTCCTGCCTCTTGCTCAACCCATTCTGCAATATTCAGTAGCATTCATTTTACACACACTTAATCAGGTTAGGGCACATCCCTATTGAAAATTCTTCAGTATTTTCCCTTTGCACTTTGAATAAAACCCCGGACTCCTACCATGACCCTGCTTAATATGACCCAAGTTTATTTCTCCAGCTGCATCTTGTGTCCTTATCACATACTGTTCCCCACAAATCCTGGAGCATGCCTGTCACATTCATTGTATCTCCATCCCCTCATTCTGGACCTGGTATAAAGTGAGCAGCAATACATAAATGTTGGATGGATGGATGGGGAGATGGATGGATGGAGTAACAATGGGCAGTCACATTTGATCAGAAGACAGACTCCCCTCTCTTGGCCAGGGCTCTCAGCCAAGCCCTGGACTCCAAATTCAGAGACACCTCTCTTGGCATGTGAACCCTGGCCTGGAGTCATGGGTAGTTCTAGTTCTAGCTGCTGTGATCTATGAGCCCTGGAAAGGTGTGAGAACCACTGAAGGTGCACAACTGTGCAGCCCCTGAGGGCAGCCCCGCCTCGTAGGAATCAAGCACCTCAGGACTGTCACGCAGTAACTGATCTGCCCATTTGTACTTGTTTCTTGGCTTTAATCTTTCAGTGTGGCTTCAGTCTTTGCTTGCATTCTAAATTTCCTCTGTTCAGTGGTTGTCTGTGGCAGAGAGAGAGAGAGAGAGAGAGAGAGTTTCCTGATCTCTCCTGGCCCATCAATCAGCTCTGCGCAGCACAGACTGCTTCCTTGGATCTCCAGGCTTACAAAGAGCCATCACCTGGGCTTGTGATGCCTCTTGTTCTAAGTGCATCTTTGATTTATTAAACATTTTTGAGTAAAATTCTGCATACATTTTGCATGTTAGAAAGTCCCCACCCCCTTCCTTCGATGTAATAGAAAACCTGAAAGAGAAGAGGGGTCTTGAGATTGTCTCTTCCTGTCTAGACTTGTTGGCTTTCTGAGTATAGTATGCTGTGATGTTTCCAAAAGCCTTTTCACTTTTGGAGAAGGGAGACCTCTGAGCACATATCAAAAATGTGCTTCCAGACACTGCCTGGCTTTGCCATCTTCCCAAAGCGCATTTGCATGCTAGCTCTGGGTTGTACTAGCAAAATCCTGGATTAGCATCAGACAGTGCCAAGAGAAAGCCATTTACTTGCTGTGTGATCTTGGGACGGTTGGTTAACCTCTCTGAGTCTATCTTAAGTAAGCTTTGTGTGAGTTAAATGAAGTGCTATATGCAAAAGTGCCTGACACATGGTAGGCCCTTCATTTGTTTACTTTACCTTACTCTCTTCTTTTATATTACGTAATTTATTTCATACTTCTTATGGACACTATATATCTTTCTCCAAATTGGCATGATAGTCAGTGAAATTTTAAAAACAAAACAAGAAGCAATGAAATTTTTATAAAAGACATTAGACAAGAACGGAAACAATAACAGCAATAACAACAATAGATGCACAGAGCTGAATGACTCATTTCAGGAGAAGCCATTGTGTGCTGGGTCCCATGGGATCCTGTGATGCACAGGAGCTTCTGCCTCTGTAGAGAGCTGAATCAGGCACATCCACAGACACCCACAAAGCTGACTCCTTGCTGAGGCCAACCCCAAAGCACAGCAGGTGCATGGGAAGGCACGTCTGAAGAATGATGGTGTGAAGTGTGTGCTGACAATTGGCGCAGGACAGCTGTCCCTCACCCTAACCCCTCACTCCATTCTCAGGCTGCCCTGCAAAACCACTGCTGCCTGGGTGACTGTCTTCCACTTACCAATGTGCACGTGACTGTGGGTAGAGACGAGCAGACAGGCCTCAGCCACAGTCCTCTCCTCGGGGCCACGGTGTCCTGATCATACTGATATGAACTAGAGGGTTGCTACCATGGGGGTTAAGATGGCCTAAGCGCAAAGTGATTGGACCCACACCAGCACATCTGAGTGCTCTGAGGCTGTTTGCTAAGTGGCCCATTCTCCAGGGTATATTGAAGACCAATCAGAGCTTTCAAGGTTATTAACAAGTTATACCAAGAGCTCAGTTTGTTGTCTTAAAGGATAATGAAAAGGCATTTTGCTGATGAAATGAGCACTCTTCAAGGCAGACAGCTGACTGAAATGATAACAGGTAACTGTCCCAGACGCAGCCAAGTAAAAGAATTGAAAGAAGAGCTGGCTGCCGAGTGTCTGTAGCTTGGATGTTCAGACCTAGACCACTTGTTGCAGCTGGCCCTGCTGCTGAGCTGCAAGGGCACAGTAACCCTTTCCCTAAAAGTGAATATCAAGCTGCCCTCATGCCTCTTTGCATGCCCCACAGAGCTGCTTTTACTGTGAAGCCCCCAGGCTGAGAAGGGGATGGACAGCTTCCATATCCCCCAATTCTCAGAGACCCCTGTTGTTTCCAAAAGAACGGGATAGCTATTAAGTGGACAGGTGACTTCATTCAATTTACAGCCCACAAAGTAGTTGCTCCTTCTGTGTGGCACAGCCCTCCGGCACTAAGCCATGTGCACCCTCTGACATAATCCGAGAAAGACCAAGTGTCAGACCCTTGGAACAGACACCCCAGGTCAGAGAAGCTGAGAAGAGGATGTCTAGACAGTGTGACCAGAAGATACACTGGCCTCTAGGGATTGAGGTTCATTTTTAGCACCTTCCTGTACCACCAGCTTTGTGCCCCTGGGCACACGAGCAACTTTCTGGAGCCTCTGTTTTCCCAATGGTGAAATGTAGAATCATCTGACCAAGGTTGCCAGTGCTGTTGTGCTTCATAAACACAACTCCCTTCCCAAACATAAGGGCTTGTTGTTTCTTTGCCCTGGCTGGTCATCCTGTTCTCTGAATTGCTGAGTATCGACCTGTGTGCTGTCACCCTGCCCCCATTTGTGGATTTGGCATTTACCAGTTGGCCTGACGACAGGTGATTTTTTCCTGCTATTTTCCCTTCTTAGAGATTCTTTCTGCCCTCTGACCTGCTGACCGTGACTCTCTCTAGCTTCCAAAGACTGCTCTGCCCTCTGCAGAGGGCCTGGGGGATTGGCTCATCTGCTTTGTGTACCAGTCAAATGGCTTTCACCCCTGTCCTCTCAGGCCTGCCCTCATAGGACACCTGGGGCTCAAGCCCTCAGCATCCTGTCCTGGGCTGGTACAGTAGTCTCCAGCTTCTTAGCCCTGCCCTCAAACCCAGCCTTTAGTCTGCCAGATAAACCATCTTCTAAAATGTCGATCTAGTGTGTCACTCTCTGCTTCAAGCTCATCAGTGATGCCTCACTGCATATAGGACAAAGTCAAGGCCCAATAACATGACACAGGAGGCCCCACTAATCTACCCTTGTGGCTTTTGCTTCTCTCTTTTCCCACCTGGCTTTATTCCTCACCCCACCCCCACTCCACCTTGTCTGCTGTCTTCATTTATTTACACTCATGTTTTCTTCCACCAGAATGTTCTCTCCACCTCTGGTGCTTAGAGAGTCCCACTCTTTCCTCTTTAAAAGCACAGATTGAGGGTCTCCAGTGTGCAGCACTCTCCCTCTAGAAGTTGGAGGCGACTCTGTACCCTGAGGACACCAAGGCACCTTGCCTATGTGAGGTCTTGAAACCTTGGTGTCCCACTCCTGAGGATGCTTTGGGGCTGACACTATGATGCATTCATGTTTGGATCTCCAGCGCACGATACACAGTAGGTGCTTGTTATGGTTTGTGTCTAGATGTACCGCCCTAAAGCCTCATGTGATCATAGGTGGAGCTTTTTCAAAGGTGGCTGAATCTAGAGTGTGTGGTGCTGGGATTAAGAGTATGTGATAATTAAATCAGTCCGCTGATTGGTTTGGCACCACCCCACTCCTGGTACCAAAATTTTTATCACTCAGTATCTACTAAAGAAACAGATGTTACACAAGATATACAAATATATATGAATTTACAAGATTGGCAAGGCCCACCCACAGAGTTGGGTGAGGAAGAGTTCAGAGGGTCTGTCTGCCACCGGAGACTATGGTTTAAGGAAATATATCTTGTTATCAAGTTGATCATGGGTGGCTTGTGGTGGATTAACTAATGGTCAACTTGGAACGCCCAGCTAAACTGAGTCAGCATAGTTTGAGCATGGAAGACCCACCTGAGAATTGTTGCCAACAGCATAAAAAGAGAACTGTAGGGGAAGATCATGTGCTGTTGATTTTCCTGGGGAGTCTTGCTGTGGCTGGTTTTCCTGATGTGCATTTGGCTGTTCCTGTAAGAGGAATTCAGGTCTTCGCTGTTGCTGAGAATGGCTGCTGTTCTTATCAGGGGAGCTCTGGTCTTCACCTTGAGCTTTGCTTCCTGACTCTGGTGCAGATCCCTCAGCCTTGTGGCACAGATCCTTCACCCCACCGGTGCACGCTTTCTAGCTTCCGCCACTGGCCTTTGGGTCTTTCTAGTGCAGAACCTCAATATAGACTTGCATGAGACATTGCCATGGGCTTTAGGCCTCTGGCTGGACTTGGGGAGGACATTGACTTGGGCTCTAGGCCTTTAGCTGGATTTGTGTGGGACATTGCTGTGGGATCCAGGCCCTCAGCTGGATTCTTTGGATCTCTAGTGCATGGAAAGATTTCTTGCACTCCTCTGCATTTGACTTTTTGGGTAAATATTATAAAATAATCCAATAAATTATGTGTCCTGTAATAAATGTATTCCCTTGCAAACTCTGACTACAACAGAATTTGGTAACAGAAAAGTGGGTTCATTGCTGTGACTATAGCTGACCATATGGTTCAGGAGCCTTTGGGAATGGCTTGTGGGAAGAGTTTGGAAAGGTTTAGAGATGCCAGCTGAAAACGTAGAGCTTGAACACCTTAGGCTGAACTGTATGGGAGATTCTGTTCAGAGCTCAGAAGACCAGAAAGCCGGTAAAGACCAGGCTCGGGAGGTTTCTGCTGGGAAGAAGGGCTGTCTTGGTTGCAGACTCCAGACAATGTGTGTTATGCCTTGGCAGAAAGTTTGTCTGAATTTTGCTCATACTCGGAGACTTTGCCTGATACTGAGATTAAGGGTAATGGACTAATTAACCTGGCAGAAGAAATTTCAAGGCAGTCTGATATTGAGGTGGTGGCATGGCTACTGTTGGGGGCTTTTAGCCAGATCTATGTTGAGAATCAAGAGCAAACAGCCCAGCGGAGTGATTTAAAACATTTTTAGTTCACCCAGAAAGGAAGCTCCAGTAAAGTTGTGGCCTGCAAGGATAGAGCAGAGGAGATCTTGATTGCTGAGAAGGAACAGGAGAATAGAAAAGATGGCCTGAGGCTTCTTTAACATCAAAAGAAGTAGGACTCCACCCTTTGCAGCCTCAAAAGTGAGACTTTGCTTTGCGAAGAGAGCCCCAGAGCACCATATTCCAGAATGGCGGAGGCCTGGGGAAGGTTTTCCTCTGGATTTGGTTCATGGACATTGGACCCCGATAGCCAAGAGAAGAGGAAGCCTGGCTACTGTTCCAGCTGGCAGCAGACTTTGGCATCACCCATGTGGTGCAGGTTTTAGGTGGATGCAGAATGAAAGAGTTGAGGGGTCAGGAAGGCTTCCACCCAGATTTCAGAAGAAGGCCTGGGAGGCCAGGCAGGGAGCCCCTGAGAGGGCAGGGTGTGAAGCTGTGAGTGTGAAGCTGAAGGTACAGTGGAGACCCCAGAAGTTTGGAGAAGCCAGGAGCATGGATCAGCTGAGGAAAACTGCAAGGAGAGAGCAGAGCCAGCCCCAGAGGGAAGCCTCGGGAGCTATAACCGCCAGCAGGGCTTAGGGGTGGAGCCACCCAAGCCCTTTGGAGTTTGTAACTTGCTACAGATTGCCAGGGATGCTAGACATGGAACTGTGGGATTTAATGTTTGCCCTGATGGAGTTTGGACTTTTCTAAGTTTTTTGGACCATTCCTTTCTATCCCCGTTTGTAACTTTTGGAATAAAAATGTCTACTTTGTGCCACTGAATGTTGGAAGTGTTTCACTTTCTTTTCATTTGCTCAGGGGTTTGAAGCTAAGGGTCTGCCTTACCTCTCAGAGGAGACTTGAGACTTAGACTTTTCAGCAATGCTGAAACTGTTAGGACTTCTGCAATTCTTAGAGACGGACTAAATGCCTTTTGCATAAAGGAATGTGATGAGTCTTTGGGGCCCATGGCAGGATGTTGTGGACTGTGCCTAGGTGTTCCCCAAAGCCACTTGTAGTCACAGGGATTTTTCAGAAGGGGCTATATCTAGAATGTGTGATGCTGGGATTAAGGGTTACGATTACTAACTCAGTCCATTGATTGGTTTGGCACCACCCTAATCCCGGCAGCCTGGACAAGATAAAAAGGACAGAAAGACGCTGTTAAAGTCCCTTGTTGCTTTGCTACCTTTGGTCCACCATGAACTGTTGCCCCTCTGTCATGTGCCACCCTGCTTTGAAGCCAGCCAATTATGGACTGAAGCCTCTAGGCACTGTGACTTGAATAAACCTTTCCCCTTTTAACTTTGGGTGTTGAGTATTTTGTCTCAGCAATGAGAAAAGTTACACAGTGCTCAATAGTTGTCTGCTGACTGAAATGGTGGTGTACAGATCACCTTAGAGGTGGGTGGGATAACGGGGATCTCAGAGGGGCTTTTGGGGGGAGAAAAGGGGACCTGGGAAAGCAGGCTGGGAGGCAACAGTAGTGCCTTCTGCTGACAACAGGTCCCCAAATCCAGTCTGAGTCAGATGTTTGGCCTTGACATCTATCCTTAGAGCTAAGTCAATAGGAGGACAGTAATAGCCAATAAATAAGAGCAGCATTAGTCAGTGGCCCATGGAAATTGATTCTCACAGAGATAGAGGCCTCCCTGGACCACTACTACTCAGTTCCTGCTCAGGCCTATGCCTCTCATTGGGTCCCACCCTGATTTTCACTGCAAGCCCACCTTGAGGCCTGGTGTTCCTGGGCAGGAGTGATGGAGTTGGACAGTTCAAGGCTTGTACTTTGGGCCCCCATTTTCTAGCCCAATGATCTGGGACTGATTATTGACCCTTTGAGACTAATAAGGCCAATCAGATTAGTCAATACACATGATGGTCTTGGTCCAGTACTTTGGTAGTAGCAAGCCCTGGATCGATGTAGTGCAGTGATTATTTTTATGAGCTACTTAAGAGAAGACATTGAACAATCACAAATGTACACACTTATTGCAGGAGAGAATTATTAATGTGCTCTGTAGAACATCCTGATGGCTCTTTGATGAAGCTGATATTCCATTCCCTCTCACATGTACTTGAAGAAATCACTATGAAAACCATTATACAGACATCTGGCTTGCTTTCTAGAAGAAAGATGAAAACTACATATTTTCTGGAAGCTAAGCTCACTTTGTGGTTGGGTTTGAGAATTTGTGGTCACGTAGAAGCTAACAGACCCTAGAAATCTTTGGTTGTATGGGTCTCTTTCTAGATAAGTTTCTCCCAGTCCTTCCTCATGTATCCCGTTTTCTGACATCTTCTTTACAGAGGTTTTTGAAGCATTTATACTGGAGGCAGCATCATCCCCAGAGAGGGATGCACAAACATGGGAAGTTGTCAGAAGTCTCCCAGTTTTTGAGAAATCATTAATTTACCAATGATTGTCGGACAAGTAGTTGGTTCCTTGTTTTACATGCAGGCAGCAGAGTTTTAGGAGTTCTCAGCCTGACTGGCAAGAACTGCTTGTTTATTTTCCAATTCTACATTCAGAAACATCACACTGGCAGTGTGAGATCTGCCATGTGGGAAGATTTATAACACAGAAATTGGCAAATGCTACAAGATCAGGGCTCCTTATTTACCTGAATGGCAGCTGTTTAAAGTTCACCAGCATACCCTGCACCCACTAGAAATGAGAAATGAATCACGTGACTCTCTCAATGTGATACAGCACAGCAATTTAGAAGGCAAATGGCTAAGTAAGGCTTTTTAGAAAATGTAAAATTTGAATTAGGCTGCTGGTGAATGCGATAGAATAGATGGATGAATGGATGGATGATGGATGGATAGATAGATGGGTGGATGGACGGATGAGTGGAGAGGGAGAAGGAGGGAACAATAGATGGTATAATATCCCCTCAAAGATGCCCATGCACAGGTCCCTTGGAACATGTAAACTCATATAGCTAAAAGGGCTTTGTAGATATGCTTAAGGATATGGACCTTGCAGTGCAAATATTATTTTGGATTATCTGAATGAGTCCAAATTTTTAAGGCCTTGAGTCCTTCAAAGACAATCCTGGTTGGGTCAGAGAAATGAGACAGGAAAAAAAGAAGGAGAGATACAAATTGTGAGAGACTGACTTTGAAGCTGGAGAAAGGAAGGCACAAGTCAAGAACATAGGTGGCCCCTCAAAACTGAGAAAGCCCTCAGTTGACAACTGACAAAAATATAAGGACGAGCAAGGAGCTCTGCCTGCTAGCACCCTGGTTTTCATGCACAAGGCCCATGCCAGATATCTGACCTAAGAACTCTACAAGAAGCTTAAAACACTAGTTAGGATAATTATTATGGCAGCAATAAAATAAAAAGATGAAGAATGAGAGTAAAATAAGTTGCTAAAGGAAATGGAGGGGAAGCCTGGAATGTGGGCCGTTGGCATAAGCAAAGCCTTGGAGGGAAGAAGGAAGCTGGATGCATTTTGCAAGAGCAGAGAGTAAACTCCCTGTCCACTTCCTCCCAGGAGGAAGCATGGTGCAACGTAACTCAGGGGAATGGGTGGCAAGTGACAAGGACAGAAACGGCGACAGTCCTAGCTGAATGAGACTGGGGCTGCAGATGCAGATGCCCACGGGCCCAGGCAGGTCATCCAAGATGAGTGGAATAATGGCAGCAGGTAAGGCAGATGGCAGGAGGATGGTGACAATGGCAGCAACTTCAGGCTGCAGACAGGGGAATGCAGGAGACTGCAGCAAGCTCTCCAGCCCTGGGTAGCCCCGCCCAGAGTCGGCATTCCTGACCTGCAGGACGATGGGCTGAGGTGGGTAGAGAGTTTGTTCAAAAGAAGCCAGAAATCCAGAAGCCTCCTGATAGCTCAAAGGTGGTGACTAATGCACTGACTTTTAACCCATGTGAGTCAACCCCATACATGCTAACAAAAGCACAGCTGTGGGTCAGCTTTCGACCTGTGCCTTTGGCTCCTGGCTCTCTCTCCTGCATCTCAGGTTCCATACAGGTCCTCCTTTTGGACTAAGTGAGGTCCCAGGGACGTGACCCTTGGCAGTGGTGAGCAGCCTTGAGGGGCAGAGTGTAGAATTCCTGCTGCTATGGGCCCAAGTGTTTAGTTATGTAATTATGGGGGGGTGGAGAGAGAGAGAGAGAGAGAAATGATCCCTGTTCTTCCCGACCCTTCTACTCCCCAGCCCACAAGCTTGGCCGCTTGTTCCTTGACCACTGACTTTCCATGGCCCAGGTGAGCCTTCAGCTGATGCCAAGAAAGCGCCTGCCATCATTCTGCCCACCACAGTCCACCCAACTTCCTCACCAGCCTTCAAGAGGGGCAGGGAAAGGGAGGGGAACAATTATTTAGGGTTCTTGTCAGAAACTAATTTATACTGCATTTATCTGAACAGAAGTCAATATTTCCCTTCACCCAAGCTATTTAATCTCTCTCTCTATCTATCATCTATCTAACATCTATCTATCTGGGATAATTGATTCTTCTTACCTCCCTACAGTACTAGATTCAGAGTTGTGGAGAAAGCAATTCTTAGTGATAAAACGTACCATGTGCAAAAAAAAAAAAAAAAAATCAAATCCAGTGAGATCTCCCTGGTACTTTCTCTGGGCAGGGCATGCCTCCTGGAAGGAGCAGATCCTATTTCTGACCTAAGAGTCGTCTTCACCTGCAGCACTATGTATGACCAAAGACACTGGTTGACCAGAAGTCTCCTTTGGAGCTGCCCTGGGTCCCGGAAGGAGCTCCAGCTCAGGGAATACTGGATACACCGCCATTCTGGAGCTCTGGATCCAGTGCTTCAGGTATGAAACCTTGGAGGATGAATCTTTCCGAGCCTCTGTTTCCTTACTTCACAAGGTTTCTCTGAAGATTGAATGGGGAAGATTGTGTAAAGTGCTTTGCTGCTCTTTTTTGACGAGCTATCTTTATGAACCTGCAGCCTGCTCTGCAGACACGGGACGTGAGAACACACCCACCACAGGCACACAGGTGCACTCGCTGAACCACTCCCTGTTCTTTGCGCCTGGCAGGAACTTCCCTTAGTGAGCTCTCTTGACCCCAGGCTTTGGCCACTGGGGGTGGTGGTGACAGCCTGTGGGATCACAGGAGAGATAGCACGCCTCCTTTCGGCTCCCACAGCATCTCTGAAAACCTGTAGGTCTCCTCAGTCATCCCTGCAACCCCAGCATAGGACGGAATCTTCCTGGTGACCAGGACAGGGGGCACCCTGATTACCTCCACATACTGAGTGCTTTGCATGTGCCCTACCTTATACAACCCTCTCGATATACCCGTGAAAAGGACGCTACAGTCATTAAACCCATTTTGCAATGAAGGCACTGAGTCTGAGAGGTGAACACGCCTGCTGCCATCCCACTATTAGTGGTGTAGCCAGAACGAGAACCAAAGTGTGTGCATTACACAGAAGGGCTGGGCTGGGGTGGCTCAAGCCTCACTTTGTCAGCAGAACTCACCTAACCACGGGGCCCACGCTGAGCACCAGCTGGTGGTCACAGGGCTGCTGCCTGGCCCGCAGCTTCTGGAAGAGTAGACCTGCCCCCAAGTCTATGGCAATCACTTTTGACACAGCTGGGCAAGACAAAGACACTGCAGCTTTGATGGGAGGCAAGATCTCATCCAGGCAGTTCCAGGAGATGGCTTGCTTTGAACAGATAGCTGAGTATAAAGGGGAAGAGTGGAGGGGTGGAGGGAGAGGGAGGGAGGGAGGGAGGCAGGGAGGGAGAGGGTGTGGGGGAGGGAGCCCCCGCATGCACGGAGTCCAACCCGGAGAAGAGTCTCTGATGACCCGCGGAAAGGCTTTGAAAAGTGGAGGGGCAGCCCCTCACACCCCACTCCCTGAAAGTGGGGGTGGATCCCGGCAGCAATCACATGGAACCCCTGCTGTGGAACCAGGGAGACCAGGAAAGAGTTCTGGTTGTGGAAAAAAAGTTACTAGAAGATTGCAAGGCATCAGCCTGTAATTCCAGGCCTCTTGTTCCCACTTGGAAACCCTGGGGACAGAACGCTGTCAGGCTGCTGCATCTTCCTACCCGGCCAGGCTGCGCACCCCAGAGCGTGCGCAAAGCCCACTGTGGGCTTGTGCCCGTGCTAACCATGGCCGCATAGGCGCCTCGGTTTGAAAGGCTCCTTCCTTTTCGCACATCCCTGGACCATTTGCTGGCCTCAAGTGATAATATCTGGAGAGGAGCTGAACCCTTCTTCCCACAAAACTGAGGCGTCCGTGTCTCTGGTTACGGGAAAGGAACCCCATGGATGCCTCCTGTCCATTCTCCAGGAAGAACTATTGTGTTTAGGAAAGAATTTTTTTTTAATTTCTTAGTGGGACAACCAGGTCCTGCATGGTCTGGTCCTCGTCTCTGACTGTCTTGTCTTGGACCAGTCTCCTCTTTGCCTGCCAAGTTCCAACTGAATGATCCTTCCCCATTCCTTAAACACATGCTGCTCCCCAACACTGCCACCGGGCCTTTGTACATTCATTTTCCTCTTCTTGAACCCCCCCTTTCAGGCTGCTCTTTGTGAGCCTGGTTCCTATCACTCTCTGGCCTCAGCTTCAATGCCTGGTGGCATTTCCCTGCAGAGACAAGGTCTATTCGTCTCTATCACAACGCCTTCTGTGGGACTCTCCCCATCTGGCATTGGTTGATCTGTTGTCTGTCCATTCGCTGGCCTCTTAAACTCCCCTTCCAGACTGAGGAACCCAGACTGTCTTGCACTTACCCGTATGCCCAGTGGCTGAACACAGGTGAAGGCTCAGGGTGATGGGGAGGTACCGAAGCAAAGCAGGGACCTGCTGCAAGGTATGGGGACCCTTCCTCGCTAGAGCGGGTGGGAACGCAGAAATGACGATCAGGAGGGAGCTGGCAGAGGGGAGCTCAGACAGATGAGCCTCTGCCAAGGGAATGCAGACTTTCTACTGCCAGGTGAGAGTGAGGTGGATGTGGGCTCTGAGTCCCTGCTCTGTATTTGGGTCAGTTTCCAAGGCAGGGACACCAGCTTCTTATGCACCCGTGTCTTTCTTTCGTTTTGCTGGTCTGTTCAACAGCACCAACTCTGTGAAGTGATTGTCCTGTTTCTTCGCTTTTTCTCAACTGTTTTGAGATCACAGAGATGAAGACGTGGAAAGGGAGACACGACAGCATGTATAGACATTTGCGTGTCTGTGTGTACACAGTATGTAGAGTCTACAACAGGCTGCATGTGCGTGTTAACGTGGAGCTGAAGACTCTCTATAGACGGGTGACCTCGTAGCTGCCATAATGTCACAGCACCGGGCACTCTTCCTGTGCTTGTGGTCATGCTGGTCTAAACAAAGTGCACTGCCAGTCGCAGGAAAGCATGGCGCATACAATTCATGTACAGTATAATACCTGGCGATGACGATAATCAACTACGTTACTAGCCTGTGTGTTTACCATACTATACTTTCTATCATTACTTGACAGTGTCTTCCTTCAATTTATGGCATAAATTTTCCTTTGAAACTGTGTGCTGTGTTATGGCAGCAATAGCCTCCTGCATTTTGTGTCTGCTCCTGACAGTGGGGGTTCATGGGATCAGGCCTGCAGTTGCTGCAGCTTGGCCCTTCTCGATATGACTGTAAGATCACATGATTCCTACTTTCAGCCATCAGCACCTTCAAATGAGCCCTGCCCTCCTTGCACCCCTCAGGGCTCTTGGAAGACACACAAACTCTGGTCAAGCTGCTGTTGAGCCTGTCAGGGCCACCTTGCCTCCCATGTCCCCTCAGCCTCTTCAATGCCAGCCTTTTGCCTTCTGACCTAGACTTGAGTCCTTTGGAGCCGAAGCTGCCTCCCTGGAGAAGGCTACAGTCCTGGAGACGGAAGCCAGGCCCACCACACAAAAGGGTGGCTTCCCTGGGTAGAAGTAAAGGCCCCCATGAGGGTCCTTTACCTGGGGCAGGAAGCCACCCTGGCCTGCCCTGCCAGTCTGCAGAGTCCATGTCGGCACTTCCGGAGCTGTGCACCCGGCAGGCCAGTGGCCCTCAGGCTGGGGAGCGGAGACCCTGTGTGCCTTAAAGAGCACAGAGGCGCCCTCCACAGAATCTCAGCTCCTTCCCTCTCCCTCTCACTTCCTCTGATAGTCCTCAAGGAAACTCTCACCCTCTATTCGTCCTCCGCAGGCTGCTCTGGCTGTCCTTTGAGGCAGGGAAAGGACACAGCCCATCTTTCTACAAACAGCTCAATGCCCGGGTTTTGCCTGGGGACTCTCTCTTATCTCTTGCTGTCCTTTCTCAGAATGATGTTCAGGGCTGGTTTCAATTTGAGGATTAAGCTAACCCAAGTGCAGAATCTACTTCTCTGCATGAAAAATGCTCTCCAGTCTGCTGTTTATCTGTCTTTCTCCTACTCCCACCCTAATCTTTGGAGCTTAAAAAGGCTTAAAATGCTTCTTAGGCATGGAATTATTCTTATAAGGCAACTATTGATGAGCTAAACAGAAATGATTTTGAAACTTAGTGTGAAAACTTTCCTCTATGATTGCTCTGCCATACACAACCTGGAAAGGGAATGGAAGAATCTGCCTATTATTTTACACTGTCAGATACTTTCTTCCCGGGGAAAGGTGGACCCTCAGGGTCTTCCTACAGAGCCAGCCTCTCCCTTTATCACCAGCTGGTCCAGGGGTGACAATCAACACGATGGCCTTACCCCAGCTCAGTCAGAGTCTGGGTATTCAACTTACCATGAGAGCAGGTACTATCTCCTTTCCTATCTCCCTGCCACTTCTAATTCCATTGATTTGTAGGACAACTACACTGAGAATAGAATTGTGATGTCCAACTTGTCCCTTGCAGTTTGATGACTGCTTCTGCCTGTCCTTCCTCTCAACCATTGCTCACAGCCCAACGAGGTAAATATAATGGTTCCCATTGGACCGATGAAGAGACTAAGTCTCAGAGAGGGGAAATGGCTTACCCAAGGGATCTCAGTTACCAAGGTGTAGAGTTCAGATTTGAACCCAATGTGCTGTCTCCCCAAGCCCTTTGTTGGCCCAGTCCTGGTCCAGCTGCTTCATGTAGTCAAGAGTGGAACTTCCAGACGGGCGGGTAGAGTAGGTGACCATGGGCCGGAGCTGAGCACTTTGAGATAACAAGAAAGGTCAGTGAATCATTCCCCAAATGAATCAGTTACAGCCTCCATGTAATAGATGGACAGAAAAAGACCCAGAAGAACATTTCTGTACTGGAATGAACATGCAAGGGGCAACTTACCTTAGTGCATTGGGGAATTAGGATCTGGTAACCCGAGTGTCACCTTGGCTATGTTAGAGTTGACCTGCACAAGGCCAGGTGACTGAGAAGGTGCTGACTTTTCTTAGGGGAACAGAGGCTGGAAGACTCTTGGCAGTCCCATGCCTTCCCCCTCACTCCGAATGTTTAGGCAGCCAGAGTTCGAGGAGGAAGGAGAATTTATGAAATGCTGACCACCCTCCACTGTCTCCATCAGTTCTAATTTCACAGGGAAAGAGGAAACACAACTTGTGACCCTAGAAACTTGTGCTGCTGACCTTCGCTTTTGAAACCATCACATACATTCTGGAGAAAACAGTAAATGCTCAATGCTTTCTTTTCAAAAGTTTTTATAGTTTACTTACATGGAAGACCAAAATTGGCATGAATTGGGAAGAAGGAATTTAGAAGTCAGAAGAGGCTGGGGCATATTTAGGAAAATCTGTGGATATTTGCCCTGAGTCTTGGGAGGAGCCAGGCCGAAGCTGTCTCTTCTAAATCATCTGAGGAACATGTGATATCTACTTGGGGAAAGCTGGAATACCCAGCGGTGTCCTAATGAAATAATAATGGGGCATATCCTCCTCCCCAGAATTTCTACAGGGAGGACTTACCATCCCCCCAGACAGGGATTAGGCCTAATAAATTACATTTCAGAATGCAGGATATACAACGACGTCAGGGCTGTGTCCGCACAGGGATGGCCCTGAGCATAGAAGATCCATCATCCTCAGTTTAGACACACAGCAGGCGCCAAACAGCAGGAAGTGGCCTGGAATGTGTCCCAATGAAGTCGTCCTTGCAGTGGAGAAGGAAATACCAGCTGTCATGCAGGGAATATTTGCCTTGGGGGGGAACTCGGGAGCCCCAGGGACTTGGCTGCTGCCTTTGTGAACTGCTGCCACCTTCCTGAGAGCATCCTGCCCGGTCCTGGGTTCCCCTGGGCTTTCAACCTCCCCACTCATGGCACTGGGATAAGGGATTCCTTGGGGGTGGGCATTGCAGTGTCCTGTGCATTTTAAGATTCTTAACATCGCCCCGGGCCTATAGCAACTGCCCACACACTTGGGCCAACACAGCACAGCTCTAGCCATTGCCAAATGGTTCCAGGGGGTGGGGGGAGATGACAGTAAAGTGTCCTCATTTGAGAATCACTCGTCTGCACTAGGAAAGACAAAGACTGGCTTTGTTTCTCTGACTTCTGAAACCTCCAATGGCTTCCTGTCTCAGGAGCAAAGCCAACGCCCACCACGCTCTCAGGGTCCCTGGTGACTCACTTATCCAGCCCCGCCTCACTTCTCTCCCCTCACTTGCTCTGTGCGCACCATGAGCTCCCTGCAGTTTCTCACTTGCTCCCCCATGAGACTCTGCATCCCCCGGGCCTGCAGTGTTCTCCGGGCTGCATCCTCCCCAGCACCTGCATTGTTCATCTCCTCACCTGTTCAGGTCTCTGTGCAAACGTCAGCTCCTTGCAGGCTCCTTCCCATCCTGCCAGTGTCTTCTCCCATGCTGCTAGTGACCGCCGCCTTGTGCCCCTGCTGCTGTTCTTCCTCCTGAGAACACGGGCTTCCCAAGGCCAGGGCCTTGTCTGTTCAGTTAATTGTCACATTTTTCTTAAAATGCACCTGCAGTGCGTTAATTTATGACACAGAAAGAAGGATGTGATTAGTCAGCCTGTATTGACACACCTTTAATCCTAGCACTCCGGGAGGCTGAGGCAGGAGGATCATGAATTTGAGCCCAGCTTGGGCAGCTTAGTGACTTAGCAAGACCCTTTCTCAAAGTAAAAACAATTTGGAAGCAAAGGAAGGAGGTTGCGGAGGTAGCCCAGTGTGAAGGCCCTGAGTTCAATCCCTAGTAGCACAACAAATAAATAAACAAACAAACAAACAAATAAAAACAATGCTACTGCAAGAAAACACTTCAGGTTCGGGTCAGGAGGTGAGAGCCAGCTGAAGCGAAAGCCCAGGCCTGTGCCTTCACTGAGCTTCCCACAGGAAAGGCAAGGCCGGCCGTGGGGAACACCTTAGCGCTGGCTCGTGGGAAGAATTCCCAGGGCTTGGGTTCCAGAGGAGTCCTGCAGCCGCCTGGTCCTTGCCTGGGGTGCTCTGCTGCAGGAGAAACATGGGGTTGGCATGCGAGAGTCAGATAAGGAACCCGCTGGGCCTAAGGTTGGTCAGCTTGCTGATGAAAGGCAGCCTCCCCAGCAAGTTGTTCTCCTTAGCAGGTATTCAGCCCCAGGACCGGCAGTTTCCATAGCTCTTTGTAGGACTTCCAACAAGCCAAAGCATCGCAAGATACGGAAAATCAAAACCATGGTGAATACGTGCTCCCCACTCCTGGGTCAGGGCCTGGCCACTGTGGTGTTCAGAAGCGTGCTGACCAGGCTAAGAAAGGGACAGTGCGGATGCCACTGGCCAGTGTTCATGACTTCTGTAGTGTTCCCTATCACAGGTGTGAGGAAGGAATAAAATAGAGATGAAAGACAACCCAGCAAAACACACGGACTGGCTGTCATGGCTGGGGCCTAGATGTCCCCCAAAGCCTCATGTTGTTTGGAAGATAAGTGAATCTGGAAAGTGCGATGCTAGGATTAAGGCCACGTGATCACTCAACCACTACACATGAGTGACTGGTTTGCCACTGTCCTAATCCTGGTAGTCTGAATAAGATAAAAGGAGCAGAAAGACACAGTTGAAGTCTCGTGTTGCTTTTCGCTGTCTTCCCCTGCCATGAACTGTTTCCCTTGTTGTTTTTTGCTACCTTGTGTGCACCATGTTGTTTCTCCTCTACCATCCCTGCCTTGGAGCCAGCTGATTATGGACTGAAACATGTATGAACTGTAAGCCAAATAAAGCCCTTCCCCTCTAACTTTGGGTGTCGGGCATTTTGTCTCAAAACAAAAGAAAAGTAACTAACACGCTGGGGTCCAGCAGCCCCAACTCTATGTGGGGCTAAGAGCTTGGCTTGAGGTAGGACTGGCTCTAGTTCCAGCCATGAATCCTGGAGACAGTCACACACTGGCTTTTAGGTCCTTGGCAAGCTGCTTAACATCTGTGACAGTTTCCACACCTGGAGAACAGCAGTGGTCCTCCCCTTGTAGGGTATTGGGAGGAGAACAGGAAGCGATGACAACAGCATGCCGGCACTGGCAGAGTGCCGTGAGCAGGGGCTTCTGGTTTTACGGTCAGAGGTGTGTGATGTGCTGATCCTCCAGGGAACTTAGAATCTCATCAGAGACCAGCAGAGGTCAAAAGATTAGAACAGGGTGGAAGCACTTGATGCCAAGGAGGAGCTTGGAGGCCTTAGGAGGGTAGGAAGCACTGGGCAGCAGGCAGTGTTGGCATCCCAGGTGGAGGAAGCTGCAGGAGCAGCTCTTACACTTCTGCATTTACACTACACTGGATTTGCAAAACTCTTGCCCACCTTTGTCTTATTTGATCCTCACAATGCAGTAAGGAAGACATCCTTTCCCCAGCGACCAGGAACGAGAGGCTTGGGGACACCGATGGACACAAAGAACAGCAGAGTGGGACAGGACTCGGGTTCTAAGCCACATCTTGTGATTCTAAGTTCACTCCAATTTTCAAAGAAGAGGAGCATGATAAAAATGCATTTCATAGCATTGCAAGACCAGCTGCTACTTGTTGCAGGCCCCAACATCCCGGGCATTATATGAAGAGTCCTGAAGGCACCACTGCCTTTCACTGTCGCCAGGGTCCAAGGAGGGAGGTTCTCTTGGCCACTCTGTGCTGGTAAGGGGGCTGAAGACACTGTGCAGAGGGCAAAGCTGGGATTCGAGTCAAGATGGACCTGACCACAAATCTCTGTGTCTGGCTCCTGAGATTCTGCCTGCCCCTCGAAACAGAAGGTCCCAACAGTCCACGTTCCCATGTGCAGTGCTGCCCGCGCAGGGTTGTGACGTGGGAATGGGGAGAAGAGAAAGGAGCAGGAGGGTCGCCACCCCTCCCAGTCAGCCAGCGCTCCAACCACAGAGCTTCCAGAGGATGAGGACAGAAGGGGCAGCTGAATGCCGGGTGCAGGCACAGCGAGTGACCCAAGTAGAAGGGACTCCTCACGGTGTCTGCTGCCACCCATGTTCCCCCAAGCCCTCAGTGGGGTCACCTTGGCAATGAGTCTTCCCAGTGGGGTCAGAAGACAGGGGTTCTGTGCATCTCTGAGCGTCCATGCAGCAAGGTGGGAGTGTGGGCCTTCGGCGGGGTGCTTGAGGTCTGGGTAACCCCAGACCGTAGGCTGCTTGGGGGCCCTGACCACCCTATTGCTTGGCATCTCCAGCTTGCAGCAGGGTCCTGGGCACAGAGAGAATGCTCAGTGAATGTGGGAAGAAAGAGCAAATCTATGACTAGGTGGGCTGCAGCCTTTCCTTCCGAGGTGTTTCTGTCCCTGACAGGGCTCCTGCTGGACACAGGGATGAGGAGAAGAACTCAGGAGGTCTACACATGGAGCCTCAAAGGCCCCAGTGACTTCAGATGCTTTTCCATGTTCCTGTCTTTATTACGTCTACTTGACCTGTGTCCTAAGACTCCAGGGCCATTTTCATACCCTTGTCCCAACAGTTTTAAGAGACTGTGTGTCCCCCGGTGTCAGTGACTCCTTTGCTACCAGTCCTGAAGCTGGGAGCCTGTGAACCCAGCTCCACGCCTGCCCTTCATGCCTGCCCTCCCTTAGCAGTGGCTCCTGTAGAGGGTGGGGGAAGCGGATGAACCCCCACTGATACTTCCTACAAGGGAGCCACGACCTCTGCCCTGCCATCCCTCCGCTCCTCCACCCCTTGGGAGTAGACTGTGTGGTGGGGATGTTCTTATCTTTCCTACTGAAAGACCTTTGGGGGTGAGAAGAACCCTATTTATGGAAGAGAAGAGGCTGGGGTACAGCTCTAGCCCAGTAGTTAAGAGTGTGCTCTCTAAAGTCTGTCTGTCTTTTGTCACTTAGTAACTGTGAGGCCTTGGGCAAGTGGCTACATGCCTCTGGCCTCGGTGGTGTATCTATAAAATGGGACTGATTCCCTCTCCAGTCATGGTGAGGGCAGAGCATGATTCTGCGAGCCTAGAGTGGAGGTTGCTGGGTAAAGGTGAGCATTATCGTTATGTGCGAGTCCAGCCCTCCTGTGGCAAATGGCCTTCTACCCTGAAGTCCAGCCTATGGACAGGATGGCAGGAAAAAGAACCCTCCTGATGCCCCAGGGACACAAACCCGTGGGCCATGGCCGGTGAGCTGCCATCACCTACTGAATTCCTGGGTCCTCTTCCACTTCGTCCCTTCCTGAACAACAATGTGGACTTAGACAAAAGAAACCTAGCCTAACGGTTCACAGTGTTGCCTTTCTCTGTGTCCCTTAGAGGACATGCAAGGAGTCGTGTCAGCGATGAAAACCGTATTGGCTGTTTAAAGTCTGTTCCTAAGAAAAGTTAGGTGGTTGCATAAAAAGACAATTTTCCTCTACCCAGTGCTTATTATGTGTCAAGCACTGAACTAAATGCATTCCTTTAAATGCATTCCTTCATTTGATTTCCACCTCAGCTCTATTAACTAGATGCTCCATTACAATCTCTACTTCATGGATGAGGGAACCAACTTCTGAGAGGTTAAATATCTTGTCCAAGGTCACACAGCTAGGAAGTGTTAGGGGTCAGGTTCAAATCCAGGTCTGTTTGACCTTCGAGTACAAGTGACTCTATTATCCATTAGAAGACAGTCTTCTAATAAAAGAATTGTCCCTTTGACCCCTCTTCTGATTGCTTGGGTATTTCAGTTAAATATACACTTTCTTTCTCAGCAATAGGAACATTAGCAGTCCTGTACCTGAGACTTACTGTTTCCTATTACCTGTTTCCTATTCATTTTAGGTGATACTGTGCAAAGGACACTTGACCCAGATATGCAGTGTCTTTTGGAATAACCAGAAAACAGTGAACACCTCTTAATTAAGCTATGACCTTCACCCAGTCCATCTGTTTCCTGTGTGTGCTTTTTTTTCCTACCCAAAGTGCTTTGAGGAAAAATGAGGCTGGACCCAGAAAGCATTAACTTTCTTCTCTCTTCCCTCTGTAATACCTGTAGCTTGAGCTCTGGCTCTGGTCTCCCACAGGAAACTGCCACTGGAGGTCTCAAAGGCATCTCCAACTCACTGTGCGGGAACAGCGTCGCTGTCTTCCGCAACCCAGCGCCCTTCCTGTTGGAGGCACCATCATCCTCCCAGCCCGAGGAGCTCCAGGTTAGAGAAGCTGCGTGGTGGTACCTCTTCCTTTGTTTCTGGGGTGCCAGGAACAGCAAGTCCACCAAGCTTCCTTTGGGCACCCCTTGCACCTGCCTCTTTTGAGGCCTTGTCATGATTCCAGCCCTCCATACCTCACTATCTTTCCAACTCACCCAGAACTGGCTGCCAGGGAAACTTCGCCTTCAAAGGACCATTGTCACCTGCTCTCATGTCCCAAAACCTTGAGTGATTTCCTGTTGCCCACAGCTCTCAGTCAGCCTGACGTCAAGGGGCCCCATAACACAGCCCATCCAGAATTTACTTCCTTTTCCTCTCAGATCTCTCTTCACACTCATAATTCAGCTTTACTGCCTCTGGCTAAAATACCTTCCCTCTTCCTGTATACATCTTTAATCTGCCCAGGTGCCAAGATCTGAAAAGTTAGATTAGATTGTATACCACTTCCGTACTCTGCTCAGAACCACCTGGAGTTCTATAATCAGAATTCTGAGAATATATACATGATCTACATGAAAGAGAGCTATGATTGATTAGCAATGTCTTCCATGGGCATAGAAAGAAGAAATTATTGATTAGTGATATCTGCTCTGAGTAAAGGAAGGATAAATTATTGATTAGTGATGCCTGCCATGGGTAAAAGAAGGAGAGATTATTGGCTAGTGATGTCTGCCATGGGTAAAGATGGGAGAAATTGAAGTAAGTGGACTTTGGCTAAACTCAGTGGGTGGCCACCTTTTCCAAATAGCCTGTGATAATGGAAGCCCTATGGATCAGCTCGCTCATGTGATAGAATATCATGCCAATAAATACCTCATTGCAGTGGGCTCTGAAGATACAAAAATGAGATCTGCCTCTAGGCAGGCCATGGTTAAGAGTCTACTTCTTCATCCCTTTGTCACATCTCACTTTGTGCTCTACCTGTGCCAGTGAGTTAAAAAAAAATCTTACGTACTATAATTATGGCTAACTTGTATGAGAATCCACCATGTGCTAGCATCATGCTGAAGTGTTACCCACAGTAACTCCACTCATCACTCCATTACTCCTCTGAGAAGGCGCTACTTCTACCAGGATGTTTTGCAGATGATGAAACAACATTCATAGCGCTGAGGTGACTCGTTCAAGGTCATGTATGTAGTGAGTGGGTGGGGGGACATGCACTGGGGCCTTTTGCTTCCAAATCTTGGCCATCAGAGTAACAGATATTTCTGTTCCTTTCTTTGCACATTGTGGTGCCCAGGGTGATCCTGAGCCACTCACTTTTGGTGAAGATGCTATGAGTAGACTGAAAGTTCCTTCAGAGTAGAAGCTTGTCACATATCCTATTTATAGCTTCCCTCCCACATCCAGGTACCCACCACAACCCCAAGCCAGAGCTGACAGTCTCTTTCATGCTCTTTTGGGGGTTGGTCAGTCCATACTATCTATCCTAACTTCTTTAACATATTTTAGAGGCCCTGAAGTTAAGATCACAGTTACATGCAGGATCTGGGACCTGGGCTTAATATGACTCAATTCCACAAAAGGATTGCTCTAAAAAACAAAAATATTCCCTTCTCTGTGGTCTCAATAAAATTGCAGGCTTTTCCAGATGCAGCAGCAACTTTTGACCACAAGAGGGCAGTAAAGACAAGGCTACTAGGACCAAATCCTTACCACCTCTGGGACTCAGGCAGGCCTCCTATGCAAGAGGTCCTTGGCAACAAACATTGTTTCTGTCATTATAGTCAGGGGCATAACAAAGTGAATCATACCACAACAGGCTGGTACAGATATCGAATAAATGACTTACCTGCAACTTCCAGCATTAACTAAGCCAGAATGGGCATGTGTACACTCAGCTATTTGTTCTAGCTGCATTTATTGAGCACCTACTGTATTATAAACCCTGTACTAGCTGGAGAAAGATAATGGACCAGTAACGTGAACAGTACAATTTCTAAAAGGTACTGGAAACACGGAGGAGTCGAGCACGCCTGAAGGAGTCCAAGAGTGCATTTTAGAAGAGGTGGTACTTGAACTGGGTGGGGCAGAGTCTGTCAGTTTACCAAATCAAGGAGGCTGAGGCAGGCTTTCCAGACAGGAGAGAGAGGCAGTCCCAACTCGCTGGGGTGGGAATGAGCCTTTTTGCTGCTCGCTCTGGATTTGAGGGCTATCACAAGTTTCCCATCTCTTTGGATCAGCTGCAGAGTCATCCTGGGAGTGGAGCTCTATGCTCGGGCAAAGGGAGCAATGGGAACCAACTTTTCTAGAAAGTTCTTGCGATCAGCGTCTCCTCAGCAGCCCCATGAAGTTCCCAGTGAGAGCATCAGGGATTTTATAGAAGGCGTCCGTAAGGCAAGGCTGGGTGGGAATCTGAGGCCTTCCCAGGACACCTGGGCACTGGGCTGAAGCGGGACTGAAGGCCCCCGCAGCTCCTCGGGCAAACAGCCTGCAGTGTCCAAGCCCGCGGATTTCCAGCCCTGCTTTATTTCCTGAGCTCGCTTCCACAATGGCCCTTCCTTCTTTCCTCCTGCTCACGCCTTGCCAGGTTTGACGGCAACAGCCACTGCCCCGGCCCCTGAGCTGAGTCCCTGGGGACGCAGCAGGGGCCGGAAGTCAGCTGTAGGCCCTGTCCACATCCTGGCCTTGCGACCTCTGACTTGACACTTAACGGCTCCTGGCTGTTTCTTCTTTTGTGCCCCTCGCCCCCACCAGGCTGGCGTGAGGAGTCACAGAGGTAACTGTGAGCTCAGGTCCCCAGGTTGAGCCAGGGCTTCGGACCCCAGGGTGCTGGAGTGCCTTGTGCGTAGACACCGGGCCTATAGCTGACCCCCCCCCCCCCCACACACACACCAGGGAGCACCTGGGGGAATTTAGATGCCCTCCTTCCTTCAGTTTGGGGGGCCCAGTGGGCGAACACCACCCAGGAACTATGGAGCAAGGCTGTCACTGTGGTCTCTGCGGGTCCTGCCCCCCCGCCCAAGGTGCTGCTGGGAGCTGAGCGGGCTGGAGGGAACCAAGCAGGACGCGCAATGTCGGAGGCCGCCCCTGGGGGTGCCAGAGGACAGCCAAGCCCTTCTCAGCAGCCTCTTGCCCAAATATCCTGGAGAGCCCAGAGGGAAAGAATTCTCAAGTTCAGGGTCAGGCCCACACTGGCCGGGTAGACACATGGACAGGGGTGAGGGGAGTGTGACAGATGCCGTGTCCATTCATCATAGTCATGATAACGAGATCACAGGCGCAGTAATAAGACAGTACTTTGACTTGCTGACCGCCTACCATGCCCCGTGACTTCTGGGTGAGTGTCCTTATTGTCCCATTTTTCAGATGAAGACACTGAGGCTCAGAGAGTCTAGTGAAACTTGCCGACATGCTAAAAAGCTAGAAGAGCCCAGATTCAAATTCCCTGCATCTGACTTCAAAGTTTGGCCTCTTTCCATTTCCCCGCTGCTTTACTGAAAGAATGAGCCTCCCTTGATCTGAAGGGGAAAGCCCCATTGTCTATTTCCTTGACATTTTGATTACCCTGTGTAAAAGCAATCTAACTAGAGGCAAATTCTGAAAACCTGCCGATGCTTCAGAGCTGAGCAGCACGGAAACAGAGCCCTGTTTGCAGAAAAGAGAGGCCAGTTCTGTGTCTCTCTCTTCTGCTGTCCTGTCCCCTCCTACAGCCCAGCAGCCTGGACCAAATCTTGCAGCACCCTTTCCCTGCTGAGGCCTGTCCTACTGAGATGGGACTTCTCATTCTGCCCCACTGGAAGCTAGAAAGAGCTGCTTTGTACTCCAAACAGGGGCTGTGTGGTCTCGGGCTCAGTGTACTCGTCTGTTAATTGGGGTAACCCTCGACTTACACAAAGCTAAGGTGCTGCCTGTCGCAGGTGTTCCACCATTTCATGTACCAAGGAAAAAATCAACAAAAAGCATGGTCAGTTAACTGTAAGTCAGTGCAGAAATGCCACGAAGTGTAAGCCATGTCCACATTTTGGTGATATCACAATATGTAACGGTTTGTTTTAGAACTGGTGACGAATGATCCTCACATACAGCCTCAGCACAGTGCCTGGCATGGAGCTCTCCCCTAGCCAGGATGGGGTTCGTTGTCCCCCTCTTCCTCATGTCCAAGGTCCCCGTCAGAAATCCCTGTCCCGCAGAGGGATCTTGCCTGAGTGAGCTCTTACTCCTGCTCTTGGTTCTCTGAGCTCTCTGGAGCAGTTTCTCCCCAGGCAAGCACTTGGACCCAAGTCCCTTGAGAAATGGGGAGAAGAAAGCAACTTGAAAAGTTCTCGGGGAAGATTGGATTTTTTTCTCTCTTTTTTCGGTGAGCCTGTCAGATTCCTACCTGGCTCTTTGGAAGTCAGAACATTGGCTGGGTCAGTGGGGGAGCCAAATACATGGCAGAACTTCGTGCTTCCGAAAAGTTTTCTTTCTCCAGAGGCAAGATGGAGTTTTTCGCTCCACCCCTGCTTTCTCCATGGCTCACCCTCTGAAGAGCAAGGCCTTTTCACCTTCTTGAAAGGCAGCCACAGGCTGCCCGAAGAGGCCAGAATCAGACACAGTGGCTCTCCAGATCCTTGCGGCCCTATGAGCAACAAGCCAGGGACTACCAGCCCTGTGCCCCATGACTGGTGATTCGTGGAGGAGAGAGCCAGCATCTGTCACCTAGCAGAGCACTGGGCCTTTGGGATATCAGAAGAGAGGCCACCACACCCAGCCCTGTTGCATACACACAGTTCCCCATCACCTTGGGCTCCCTGGCTCTGGTCCCTTTGTATCCCCTTGGCCAGCACGTAGGGAGGACAGGGAGGGCAGAGAGGATCCAGGATGCTTCTGGATTTGAAAAGGGCTGCGTGGGACTCTGCTGGGACTCTGCCTCTCAGGTGGCACTCACACACTCGCACAGGTGAAAGCATTCCGTGCCCTCTGAGCCCTGCTCACCTGGGTCTCACCTGCCTGCCCACACTTCCTTCCGGTTGTGCCTGTGTGTGCCTCAGAATGCTGGGCAGTTCCCACTCACTGCAGTGGGCACCACTGAGTTCTTCTTTGGCACCTTCTGCAGGTACTTGTGGAAGTTGAGCCCTGAAAACGTTTACCGTCCAGCAGATGTGGAATATTCCAGAACTACCTGTAACCGCTCCCAAGCCATGGGGGGCCCAGGTGGAGGAGTGTGTGCATGTGCCATGTTTGTAAAAATGAGCCATGTTTTTGCCTTTTGTCTGCCCATTGATCCTCCTTCTTGAGGGGACAAGGAAGAAGAGCTGGGTTTATCCAAAGGGAGAGAGGGAGAGAAGTGTCCAAGCAGCTGGGGAATAGAGCTGGGGTGAGAGACCCAGCCAGAACATGGGGACTGGCAAGGGCAGGGCAAAGCCAGGAAAGGCCACAGTCAAATCCCCAAAGGCTGGGCAGTGACCTGAAAGAGATGGTGTTCACCTTGAAAGGGTCGTTGAGTTAGAAGAGACTCTCATACAGAGAATGGGCAAGACCGACTTCAGTTTCCTTACCTGTTACATAGGCCCTCCTGCCATCCCAAAATCCAGAAGTCTTTCCTCTTTCTCCACAAGTTTGATGCAAGGCTCTTTGAGTGGTGAAGTCTAACTTGAATTGATGTGAGGCCAATTATCATTTTACTATGTTCCACCGAATGTGAATATCCATAGTTTTCCATGAAAAATACAAATGTGTTTGATCAAAAGATGCTGCAGCAGATCCTATGGGGGTATTGTGTTATGTAATGTACAGTCTCTGCCCCAATTTATTCCTTTTCTAAAATCTGAAAGGAAAAAGATTCAAATTGTAAACCATATCAGGCCCA
Source organism: Heterocephalus glaber (assembly GCF_053883595.1). Lineage (NCBI taxonomy): Eukaryota > Metazoa > Chordata > Mammalia > Rodentia > Bathyergidae > Heterocephalus > Heterocephalus glaber. Next base: position 70,654,733 of record NW_028258320.1, read on the forward strand.
GAGCTCTTTGGATAAGAGCCAGAAGACCTGCCATACTTTCCCCAGGAGTATTCTGAAAACCAAATGAGATAACACATGTCAAGCGTAGGACAGGGCCCAGCACCTTGTGAGCGATTTTGTGCCCGTCTCTAGCCCCCAAATGACTTTCCTGCCAAGTCTGGGCCCAAACAGAGACAGTTGGCCACTGATTCGAAGAGCACCTTTTTCTCTAAGGGAGCAAGAAGGACACTTTCTGTAACGCCAGAAGAAACCTCAATGTCCCTGTACACCCTTAGGTCAGATTTGTCCCCGTGAATCAATTTGTCCTAGTGCCTCTCAGTTTTCCCATTAAGATAAAGTCCATTTCTAGAAAGAGTATGGTATTGCAAACAGCTTTCCTCTCCAATGGCTGTGAGCACCAACTCCCTGTTAGTTATGAAGTCGAAAATGCATTCACATCTGTCCTTGATCTGTTAAGTCAAGAACATAAAACCCCAGCAGCACAAAGGCATTCTCCAGCTTCCCTTCCAAAAGGGCAGTTCCTGTCAACTGCGTGGGTTAGCCAGAGCTTCTTTACATATGTTTTTGATGCTGAAACTATAACATGTGACTTTTTTCTCCTGCTCCAAAGTGTTATCCAAATAAATACGAATTAGATGATGTTTGTTTAAACTGAGATACATGACCTAAGATTCTTGCTTCTCTTCTGACTTCAGCATAAGGCTTAGCTACTTAATCCCTACACTTTAAAGTGTGCTATTTATTTATATATTTACTCAAATCCACACATACTGTGTACCACCTCTTTCTGGGCATATGCTCAAGCAAAGAGGTGCTTCGTTTTCTTACCAAGGTAGAAGGAACCTGCGTTGAAGCCGGTGGCTCTCTGGACTGCTTGGTTGCTTTGTTGGGATCAGTGGAGACCCTTCTCTGGACCCCTAACTTTGGCCCCCTGACTCCTGGGCACTGGCTAGGAGGAGGAATGGGTGTAGGGAGAGCAATCAACTGGCTCTGCCTGAGATCAAAGGGTTTCTGGGGCATGGAATTTCCACTTTTAGAGCTAGGGAAGCCATGGGCAGACTGGAATAAAGTGGGTGCCCTCGTATTGGTGAGGGGATGGGATGCATCATGGTGATACCCCAATACCTGGATCAGGATGCATGGGCCTCTGTCTGGGCTTCATCTTTAATTTTGAGGAGATTGCTTACCGTTGGATCATGCAACCAGGGGAAGGGGAGCAAAGAAAGGGAGAAAAGGAAGGAGGCTTAGTGGGCAGATGTTGGCAGGAACAAGGTGGCCAAGCCCTACTTCCTGGCCATCAGGAACCAGGGACAGGAAGCATGTCTTGAGAAGCTGGTGGGACTCAGGGGTGGTAGAAAGAAGAGAAGCCATTGGATATGCCTCTCCCACAAGGCAAGGGTGGAAATCCCCCCAAGGAATGAATAAACAGTGAAGAGCTGGGCTTCTGTGGGAAGGAATGGCTGAAGGAGGAGATGGGGGAAAATCCAGAGTTAACTGACACTGTATTTCGAAAAGATAGAGTATATTGTGCCAAAGAGTTGATTTTAAAGAGTTTACTTTAATTTGGAAGCAACTGAGATATTCATGTCAAGTAGTTTTCTATTTCTCTGTGGTAAGGGTATAGGTTAGGGATCAATGGACACTAGTTATAAGAAAAAGGCTGCATCCTGAAGACACATTTGAGTCTTATCTAGAGACTTGTGTGAGTCTTAGAGTGTTGTACGCCCTCTTCACCGCTGGGACCATGAACGTTACAGTTCGGGTGCCAATCTGTGCCACAAGACCTTGGATGGCATGGCACCTACACCATTCCTTTCCCAAGCTTGCCTGGTACAATGGCTGCCTCTGCCTCTAGTACCCAGCCCACTGGCCCTGTCCACTTCTTGCTCTTGCATTTCTGCCGGCCTCGAAGCCTTCACATATTGCGAGAGTTAACTGATTGTGTCAATTTAAGTAAGAAACACCCAGCTAAATCGGATCAGCATAGTTCAGAGTGTGGCTGAGGGGAATTTCCTGAAGACAGAAGACTCACCCTAGGGCAGCTTGTCACCTGAATGGCACAGAGGAGACTCAAAGAAGGAAGGCTCGCTTCTTTTTCTTTGGAGGAGCTTTAGTCTCTGCCTTCCCCTTGAATGTGGTCTCCTGGCTCCCAGCACAGACCCTTCAGCTTCCGTTGCAGAGCCTTCATCCTCCTGATGTGGACTCGCACAGGACACCGCACTGAGCTGCAGGCCTTCGAATGCAAATGCATCCTTTGGATCTTTTTTGCTCTTCCATACCTGACTCTGTGAGTGGCTACTGTAAGCCAATCTTGTAAATTCTTATATATTTGTATATCTTACATTAAATGTATTTCTCTTATAAGCACTGACTGATATACACATCTCCAAGTTCTACTTTAAACATTGCCCTTACTTCTTTTCTTGAATCTTGCTTATTTCCCTTTCTTTATCCCATATTAAATGTCCCTTTTTTGGTCATACAATCTATGACCCCTGAGATAAGGTCACAAACTTCTATTGTTACCTAGAGTCAATGGTAATTAATCGCTTGCAATGGCCTTTTAAATTTCTAACTCAACCACTAGACTGTAAATCCCTTAAGAGCAGAAACCAAGTCTGTTTTCATTAGTACTTTATTTTTATCATGTAGGCAGTGCCTAGCACATCTTGTAGAAGGAAGAAAAGAAGGAACAAAAAGAGGGAGGGCAAAAAGTAAAAAGAAAGGAGAGAAGGGGTGGAGGGGTGCATCTAAAAAATTGCTCAGCATTTTCACGGAGCGTTGTAGTACTGTGTGGAACCAGAATATTTTGTCCCAAGTTTCCTTTCATCCTAAGGATTGTGATATCCTTAGGGCAAAGGGTCTTGCCTATTCTGTATTTTTTCTTTAACAACCGTTGGGGCAAATGGTAGACTAACCAAAACCCTTGGGCAGAGAGGCTGGGCAGTCAGACATGCTAGGAAATCAGGCTTTAAAAAGCTCTGACATTTTCCTGGCTGGCTCTGGAAGGCCACGTGCAGCCAAGTCATGGTTACGAGCTCAGGAAAGCCTGGTGCAGTGCTCTCACCTCTTGCTGACCTTCAGAAGCTGCCAAAACAGGGAGCTGAGGGCAAGGCAGAGTTCTCCATTGCCTGGATGAGTGTTAAGGATAAACCACAACACACCCCCAGCCCATCTTCAAAGCAGGGAAGTTTGTTTGTTTGATTTTGTTCCATACAGTTAAAAAAAAACTCTGTTGACTCACTAGCTAACTACCAAACTAATAGGGAAGACTTCAGTAGTCACCAATGACAGAATACAGAATTTATAAAATTATTTCAAAGAAATCATTTAAACAAACAGCAGCTACAATGGCAACTACAACAAGTAGCAACAACAAACTCGGGGGAGGTGGAGAATCTGATTTCCACAATTGCCACATTATAATTTTCAAAATGCCAAGTTTTCAATAATAAGTAGCAACAAATTATGAGACATGAAAGAAACAAGATGTGTGGCCCTTATATAGGAAAAAAAGCAATCAGTAGTTTCTGAGGAAGTCTAGATATTCAACTTGCCAGATCAAAAATTTAAGTCTACTATTTCAAATATGCTCAAAGTCCTAAAGGAAACTATGTACAAACAAATGAAAGGAAACCTTACAATAATGCACACTAAATAGAAGATATCAATAAAAAGTAATTATTTAAAAGGAACCAAATAGAAATTCTGAAGTTGAAAAGTATAACTAAAATGAAAAATTTATAGGCTATACTCAACAATATGCTTGAGCAGGCAGAAGAAAGACTCAGCAAATTTTAAGAGTGATTGACAGAGTTTGAGGTACAGAAAGAAAAAGAAGGAAGAAAATAAATAGCTTAAGAGACCTATGAGACACCATCAAACATTGGGAGTCTCAGAAAACAAGAGAGAAAGAGATAGAAGGAATATTTGAAGAAATAAAGGCTGAAAACTTCCTGATGTTGATGAAAATATTAATGTAAATACCCAAGAAGCTCAACAAACTCCAAGTAGGATAAACTAAAAGATGCTCACTCTGATGCACAGTATAATCAAACTGTATAATCAGAAACAAAGAGGAGATTTTGAAAGGAGCAAGAGAGAAGCAAGTCCACTATGTACAATTGTTAAACCTTAATAAGATAAACAGCTGATTCATTTCAGGGGCTATGGAAGCCAGAAGGCAGTGGGTCAACACCTTAAAAGTGCTGAAAGAAAAAAAAACCAATCAGTCAACAATTCTCTATCTGGGAAATTTATCATTCAAAAATGACAGAAAAATTACAACATTCCCAGGTAAAATAAATGGAGAAATTAGTCACTATAATATCATTCTTAAAAGAAATGCTAAGAGGAGACAGACTAAAATTTATTCCAGAAAGCAAATCAAACTCACTCTAATAAATAAAGAAGGTGGTTAGAAGTAACTATGTAGGTAAATATAAAATACAGTGTTAATCTATTTTAGGTTTGTAACTGCTCTTTTTCCCCATATGAATTGAAACTATATAAAATAATTATAATTTTTTGTTGCACACATCATGTATAAAGATAGAATTTGTGACAGGTGACTGCATAAAATGATAATTACAGTGGTATCTTGGTTCACAAATACTTCTGTTTCTGAACAATTTGGTTCACAAACAGAAGTGTTTGGCAAAATATTGGTTTTGTTTGGGAACTCTGCATCGAGTGATGAACATGACCCTGGCCATCTTCCCCACATGAACACAAACGTGGCTATCTTTTCCAGAATTGTGGAACAAATTAAATTCGTGAACCAAGGTACCATTGTATAAGTCTTTATTGATGTACACACTATTCATAAAGATGTAATTTGTTACATATAATGACATAGAGGGGAGAATAGCAATATAGGATCAAAGATTTGAAGACCATTAAAACTAATCTGAACTAGGTTGTTGCAAATTACAATGTTAATTAAAATATCCAGGGCAACCACTAAGGAAACATGTATAGCAAAAATAAACAAATAAAAACCAAAGGAAATATCTGTGTAACATAAAAGAACCTGAAGAAGTCAATATGGAGGAACTGCAGAACAAAAACAGAACAAATAGCAAAATGGAAGAAGAAATTCCTTCTTTATCAATAATGAATTTTTAAACAGAAGTACATGCTATCCACAAGAGACTCACTATACATTTAAAGACACAAATAGGCTAAACGTGAAAGAATAGAAGAAGAAAATATTCCAGAAAAAAGTAATCAAAAGAGAAAAAGAGTAGCTACACATATTCAAAAGATAGACTTGAGGCAAAAATCATTATAAGGACAAAAAGATTACATTATGATAAAAAGGTCATTCTAAGAAGATTATGATTATTAATAATATAATTCAAACAACATATCCTAAGAATATATGAAACAAAAATCTGACAGAAAGGACAAATATACAGTTCAATGAAGGAGGAAGTAAGAGAACTTCCTTAATCAGAGGACACATACGAAAATTCATACCTAACATCATATTAAAAAAAACAGAAACCTTATCCCTAAGATCAGGAAGAGTATAAGAATGTTCTCAGGACTTCTATTTGAGATGATACTGAAAAGTGTAGCTAGGGAAATTAGGAAAGAAAAAGAAATGAAAGCCATACAGGTTGTACAGGAAGACATAAAACTTTCTCTATTCAAAGCTTACATAATCATAATATAAAGAAAATCTTAGAGAATCCATGTATAAAATAAACTATTAGAGCTAATGAACAAGCTCAGTAAAGTTGTATGATAGGTGATCAATGTGCAACAGTCAATTGTGTTTTTATTTCCTTGCAATGCATAGTCTAAAGGTGAAATCAAGAAAACAATTTCACTTATATTAGTATTAAAAGAATAAAATAGGAATAAATTTAACTAAGGAAATGTTAGACTTGTGCACTAAAATTACAAAACAACATTGAAAGAAATTAAAGAAGCAATGCATATTACCTTATTCTGTTTGGGCAGGTATAAGAAAATGTAAGTTGGGTAGCTTAGCAGTGAGCAACAGAAATTCATCTCTCAGAGTTCTGGAGATTGGGAAGTCCCAAATCAAGGAAAGTTTAGTGTCTGCTGAGGGCCCATTTTCTGACATAGGGATGGTGTCTTCTGGCTGTTTCTTAACACAGATCTCTCTCAGGCTTTCATAAGGATTCCAGTTCCAAATATGAGAGTTCTCCCTTCATGTGATAATCTCCTCCCAAAGACCCCATCACCAAATATTATCATTTTTGAAATTAGGATTTCAACAAACGAATGGGGAGGGAAGCAAGCACAAACATTCAGATTGTACCAGAATCCCAGTGATCTTTTTACAGAAATGGTCAAGCTGATCTTAAATTAATATGTAATTGTAAGTGACACCAAATAGCCAAAACAGTCTTGGAAGAAAAGAAAAAGAATAAAGTTAAAGGACTCACACTTCCTGGTTTCAAAACTTACTACAAAGAAATGCCAGAGTAATGAGGTATGCTCATATATCAGTCCTATAGATGAATGGGATGGAACTGAAAGTCCAGGATGAAACCCATACATCTCTGATCCATCGATTTTTTGTCTTGACAAGAGGGTCGAGACCATTCAGTGTGGGAAAGAATAGTCTTTTTGACAAATAATGCTGAGATAACTAGATATACACATGAAAAAATTAATTTAACCCCTACCTCACACCATTTATAAAAATAACTTAAAATGGACCAAAGATTCTCATGTATGAGCTAAAGTACAATTCTTCAAATACAGGCATAAATCCTCATGACCTTAAATTAGGCAATGATTTCTTTTTTTTTAAATTCTTTTATTGGTGCATTTTAGGTATACAATACATTTACATTTATCATTGGGTGTTTGTACCTGTACCTGATGTATCTTGGTTCTTATTTTTTCCCCATTACCTGTGCACCCTTCACCCCCTCCACCCTTCCCTATTTACATAGACTTCGTTTCCATTTTTTCCTTTTCTCATAATTTTTCCTTTCCCTTCTTTCCTTTCCCCTTCCCCTCCCACTTCCCCTACCCCTTTGGACCTTTTATTTGTATTTGAAATTATCAATTATTTGCTTTAATTGTTATTTACACTTTCAGTTTCTCACACTAGAGAAACTATTTGGTATTTACAAATATATTTATTTATTTGGTGTGTGTTCTATTTATTTCACTTAAGAGGATGGCCTCAATATGCATCCATTTAGCTGTAAATGTCTCTAGTTTCTTGTTCTTTATGGCTGAGTAGTACTCCATTTTATAAAAAAACCTCACATCTTCTTAATCCAGATTCCAGTTGATGGGCCCTTGGGCTGTTTCCAAGCTTTCGCTATTATAAACTGTGGTGCTATGAACATGGGTGCACATATATCTCTGTGGTATGATTCTTTTAATTCTTTTGGGAAGATCCCCAGCAGGGGAATAGCGGGGTCAAATGGGACTTCCAGCCCTAGTTCTTTGAGGTATCTCCATACTGATTTCCACAGTGGTTGCACCAGCCTGCACTCCCACCAGCAATGGAGAAGGGTTCCTTTCTCCCCACACCTCCAGCAGCATTTGTTATTGGTTGATTTTTTGATAGCAGCCATTGTTTCTGGGGTGAGGTGAAATCTCAGTATTGTTTTCATCTGCATCTCTCGAATAACCAGTGATGTTGAACATTTTTTCATATGTTTATTTGCTGCTTTTACTTCTTTGTCTGAAAAATGTCTGTTCATTTCAGATGCCCAGTTTTGAATTGGGTCTTTGAATTAGGAGGGTCTGATTTTTTTCAGTTCTTTATATATTCTAGATAGTAGTCCTTTGTCTGAGGTACAGCTGCTAAAATTTTTTTCCCACATTGTAGGTTGTCTCTTAGCTCTGTTGGTGGTTTCTCTTGGAGTGCAGAAGCTTTTTAATAAGATGAGATCCCATTTGTTGATTCTTTGTGCAAGTTCCCGTGCCACTGAGGTTTTGTTCATAAAGTCTTTTCCTATGCCAGTGTCTTCAAGAGTTCTACCTAACTTATCTTCCACCAAGTTCAGTATTTCTGTTTTAATATTTAGATCTTTAATCCACTTCAATCTTAGCTTAGTGCATGGTGATAGGTATGGGTCTAGTTTTAATCTTTGGCAGGTTGAAATCCAGTTTTTCCAACACCATTTATTAAATAGGCTATCTTTCCTCTAATGAGGGTGGTTGGCTCCTTCGTCAAAGATGAGGTGGCTGAGTATGTCTGTAGTTGTTTCTGCATCTTCTAATCTATTCCACTGATCCTCAGGTCTGTTTCTTTGCCAGTATCATGCTGTTTTTAATCACAGTAGCTTTGTAGTATAGTTTCAAGTTGGAGATTGTGATACCCTCTGCCATGTCTTTGTTGCCCAGAATTGCTTTTGCTATTCTAGGTCTCTTCTGGTTCCAAATGAATTTTTGGGTTGATTTCTCTAGGCAATGATTTCTTAAATGTGGACCCAGAGGTACAAGTCACAAAAGAAAAAAATAAATTGGGCTTTATTAAGATTTAAGTTTGGTGCACCAAAGAACATTATTAATAAAAGAAAAAGAATCTACATGTGAGATAAAATATTGGCAAATCATATCATTGGATATGGGTATAGTATCTAGAATATAAAAAGAACTTTTAAACTCAACAAGAAAAAAGGCAAGAAAATGGGCAAAGGACTAAAATTGAGTTCTCAAAAAAAACATATGTAAAAGGCCATGAAAAAAAGTTCAAAATCATTAGTCATTAGGTGAATACCAATCAAAACCAAAGTGAAGTGTCACTTCACACCTACTAGGTTGGCTAATGTTAAAAAAAAGGAAAATAAAACTTGGTGAGTGGAGTGATTGGAACTTCCATACATTGTTGGTGGGAATATAGGATGGTGTAGCCATCTGTTGAAAATAGCTTGGCAGTTCCCCAAAAGCTAAAAATAGAATTACCATATGATCCAGCACTTCCACTACTAGGTATATTCTCAATATCATTGGAAACATCTGTTCAGACAAAATCTTGTATACAAGTGCTTGTAGCAGCATTATTTATAATAACCCCAAAGTGGTAATAATCCAAATGTCCATCAACTGATAAATGGATAAACCAGATATGGAAGGTCCATGCAATAGATTATTCAGCCATAAAATTATTAAAATATTGATACATGCTACATCATGAATGTACCTTAAAAGTATTATGCTGTGTGAAAAAAACCAGACACAAATGGCCATATGTTATCTGATTCCATTTATATACAATGTCCAGAAAAGACAAATCCGTAGAGACAGAGAGACTGTGGTTGCCAGGGGCTGGGATGACTAGGGAATAAGAAATGACTGCTTAATGGCTATGAGATTTCTTTTTTGAATAATGAAAATTCCCTGGAATTAGTGGTAGTGATTGTGCAACATTGTGAAAATATTAAAATGCACAACCTCTAATATTTTAAAATGTTTAAAATCTTACATTCATTCTTGTGTGAATTTTATCTCAAAATACTTACATATTTGCTGATCAATGTGCACAATGCCCCTACTGTCTTCTAACAGTTAACGTAGGAAGAGCTTAATAGAACACAAGTGTACCTACAGGAGCCTTTACCTGTTAGGAATGCTCCTGCCTACATGTGAGAGAAATCAGACCAACTGAGTCACATGTATATTTGCTACTTACTTAACAATGTGAAGGTAAGTGGTCTTAGGATTGATCTGAAAGCATGACATTGTCATCAATTAGCAACTTAGCTTTTAAAATTATAGTACCTCTATTTGAGGCAAGAGAAGGGAAAGTCATGTCACTTGCTCAATCTCTTTTTGCATGTGTCCCTTCTAGGAAAATGAAGTCTCCCCCAATACATCACACTGGCTAGTACTGAGTCAGAGGGCCACACTTCACTGCAAGGAAAATTGTGAACAAATACCTTCTTTTTTAACATCTATTACGGGAACACTGGACAGAAAAGGAATTGAATTACACTCTATAATGTCTGTGAGGGAGAACAAATATCCTCTTGGATCAAGAAAGAAGTAGATTTCCTCTTGAATGTTATCTCTGATTGATTAGTATCGTCTTCCTAGAACATTGTGTTCTGAAAGAGGCCAATACTAGACTTAATATTAAAATTGATTATTGGTGTCTTCAATGGATGGTGAGGGGGAAATAGCAACATATATGTTATATAATTATCATCTTTGTCACAGGAGTGTTGTCCCAGACAGGAGAACTGAACAGCAGGCATTTATGGTAAGTCTGTTAAGGGTAAAGGAATTCTTTCAGTGGAAGTCTTTGTGAGGCTATGTACTTGTCCAGCATCAAAAACAAAGAAAATGATTCATATGCAGTTGGGTACGTCCTGATTTTTCCTTTCAGCATTATGATTTTCATTTCATTTTCAACACGAGTCCAAGAAAGAGATCATTTGTGAAGCTTCTCATCTAGGGTAGAGACTTTAAATTTGCAACCTGACAGCCAGCATTCAAGTTTTTGACCTCCTTCCACCTTTATTGGTTGGGTGATTAGCAGGTAAGTCAGCCTCTTTTAAGAGATAGCAAAATTGAGGATTAAACAGAAGAATACTCTTACTGAGAAGTGAGGTTTTAAAAATTAAAAGAGTGTGGAAGCACTTTAGGAAGCTGGAGTATTTAATTCAAATGTAAAGTATTATCGTTTTTGTTTTGAAAAACAATAAAATGTATCTCATATTATGTTTATAATTTAACAATTGATATAGTAAGCTCTAAAGAAATTCTTCTACAAAATGTATAGAGATATGTAAGTGCGTACAATAAAGGTTGACTGTCCCTGCCACCCTAGTAACCCTCCTACATACACTTCTCTCCAGTTGAATCACACATCACATTTGATGTGGCTTTTTTCAGCCTTTGCCTCAGCATCGACATATTCACATGCACACGCACATACACAAATATCCCCCTGCACACTGCGGGTAGGAAGCACTTTCCCCCCAAGATATAAATTTGAGTTCAAGTCACAAGACTGGGGGAAAATTCAATCTCAGGTATAATGGGCCTCTTTCTCTCTCTCTGCCCTCTCTCCTTGCTAGGCATCCCAAAATTTTGTCCCCATTTTTCATATGCTAAAGGGTTAGTCACCAGCCTGGGGAGCTACTCGGGTGTGGTTGAATCTTTAAGAGGCAGCTAGTGAAGGGAAGTTGGTCACTAGGGGTATATCCTTATGAGGGATATGGGGACCTCAGCACCTTTCTCTCTCTCTGCTTCCCTGGCTGTACGGCATGAACAGCTTTTGTCCACCATGTACTTGTGCCATGAGGTACTGCTTCACAAAGGCCCAAAGGCAACAAGGCCACATGACCATGGACTGAAACTCTTGAAATCATGAGCCAAAATAAACCTTTCTTTCTTATAAGTCAATTATCTTGAGTATTTTGTCACTGTATGGGAAGCTGATTAGTACACTAGGGTTCTATAGAGTTCAGCAGATCATTCGAGAAGGGCACTTTTGTGTTGAAGCCACATTTGTTATTAATGATAGGCTTCCTGTCCAACACCCTCATGACCTCTGAAAGTAGTCAGAGATGATGCTGGATGTCTCTAGCCTTTGCGTCCAGCTTCTCTAGGGACATCAAGAGATCCGGCCCCACTGAGGCCACTGTCCCCCTGACCCTATGACTGTCCCCATAGCATCCTTACTCCATCCCACTCAGCCTCCAGTCTCAGGTTTTCCTCTCCTGAAGTCAGCTGCTTTTCACTTTGCACTCTGAGCTTTTCCCTCTATCTCTTCCCTTCCTTGTTCGCTCTCTAGGTATCACATGGTTGGTACTTTGGAAATCCACTGTTGGCCTTCATCTCCAGGACAGGATGGAGGAAAGAGGCACTACAGATCTGTGTTTACTAAGGCACGCTGCACTTCAATATGTTCATGTTAATTTTCTTCACATAAATTCAATCCTTTTATTCTGTAGGCATTATGCTGCAACTTGTTTTTCCCAAAAGCTGTGTGCCAGATTTATAGCAGTAGATCTATAAGAGTGAAAGGGACAGAAGAAAGGACATGTCTAGCTATGCAGCAAGAGAGCATTATCCTTTGAGATTATTAATGTTTAATTTACATTAGAAGAAGAAATCCTATTGGTAAAAAAAAATTATAGTCAGGAAAGGTAAACTGTAGCAACAGGGACATTTCAACTTTTTGTACGTTGGTTTGGCAAGAATTAAAAAAATATCGAGGACAGTTTTCCTCTCCCATATCTACCCCAGTCATCCCTTCTCTGTTATCCAGCCAGGATAGGATAAGTCATGCTGCATTTTATGCAAACTCTAAACATCAGTGACATTGATGGTAATGGCATATTTCTTGCGTGCATTACCTGTGCATTGTATATTAGTGTGTGTATGAAGAAAGTTGGCTACACATCACTTTCACCCAAAGTCCCAGGCTGACACCAATTGCAGTACCTAGAGCAGTGGTGGTGATCCTATGGCACACATGTTATTTGTTTTTCTTTTAAGACAAAAGACGTTAATGTATGAGTTGTTTTTCTAAACTAAAACTTCAGTATTCAAGTTTAATTGCAGTGTTGGCACTTTGCAGTAAATAAGTGGGTTTGGGGTTGCAGTTTGGACCTCATCTCGAAAAGGTTTGCCATCACTGACCTGGAGCATTGCTGGTTTTACCAGCACAAAGAAGAGAATGTGAAGGTCTCACAGCAGACTTTAATACTCCAGCCCCAAATGGCATGTGCTGCTTTGTCCATAACCTACAGACTCACGTACAGCTCTATGAAAGGTAAAAGCAAGGAGATCAATTCTCATTGTCCCAGGGGCAGAGAACTGGACATTGGTCAACAGTAGCTTTTCCATTTCTGGGTTGGGCCAGGATGGGGTACTCAGTGTCAGAAGGGGAAGCAGAGGAAGAAAAACAGAAGGGGATAGAGTCTGGAGGCCGCTCCTCTCCCCTTACCACGGCCAAGTACATTTTCCAGGAGGAGAGAACAGCCCTGCTGCCTTCCTGTAGGGGAAATATCTACCTAACAGAAGCAGCACTGGCTTTGAGTGCAGCTGTGATTTTCCCTTGTTCTGGCCCATTGGCATCTATTTTCACTGTCCCTGTATAGCTCAGAGACCTTCTGAGGAGCGTGTAAGGCTCACAGAGTTTTTACTGCTCAGAGAGGTCAACAAAGAGTGACAGAGATATGTGGCTGGGGGAGAAATCCTTCAGGTTGTTTCTCTCTCCCTCTCTCTCTCTGTCAGTTATCATCCCAAGGAAAAGAAGGGACGGGGAGGTCTCCAAGACCCCTTTAAATTATACAGGGCTTACTTCTATAAGCAGTAGGGATAGACTTCACCAATAAAGCCCATTCTATACAGAGATATCCCCGCTGTTCCTCTGGGGACAGACTCCTCTGGTGGCAGAGATATCTGGAGGTTATTCCTGTTTTCTTCCCCTGAGCTTCTCAGCTTCCCGAGATTCTGCAGCAAGTGAACCCGTGATCCACGATGGAGGTACTAATGGTTCCTTCTATCCATCATCATACTAATCTTCACTTGTAAAGGCATTATTGCCTATGTTTCCTCAATAGATTATAAGCTTCTAATGAGCAGGGGACAGTTTCTATCTCATTGGAACTTTTACCTCTAGACCTGGGGCACAGAACTTAACAAATAGTTACAAAATGGATGGGGCTTTGAATGATGGCAAATGCAGTTATTGGCCAGTCATTATTCACAGGCCAGGTAGTTCAAAGTTCAAGACCACATGCAGTGGGGGTGAGGTCAGCCAGACCCTGACCTTGGAGGGCTCTGTTGGCTCTTGGTGGGATGCGTTGCTGTGGAGAGTGGAGGACTCATTTACATGAAGAGCTGAGGACCTTCCGGGAGGGATGATCCCTGAGATTCAAAGTTAGGGATGTCTGACAGGGAGGCCTCAGCCAAAATTCTTCAGCAAGAAAACAGGGCTTCCTAGAACTCCATGGTGGTAGAGATCAGAGGAAGGAAAGTCGTCCTAGCCTGATGGTCAGGCTCATTCCAGGAGCTCAGGAGCTTTGTCAGGGTAGGAAGACTGGGCCAGCATGGTGTGTGGGGCTGGCAACCTGACTTGTGTTGTGCCATGGGGACACAATGGCAGACATGAGAGTGAATCGAAGGAGCAAACATGAGGCCCGTGGTGAGACAGCCTGAGGTCCTGCCATGACCCTGAACCTAGGAGTGGACTGTGAAGGACCAACAGAGCAGTAGCCATAGCAACAGTTCTGTGCGCCTCCTCAGGCACCCATCTCCCGTTCTTCATCGAGCAATTAGAGGAAGGACAGAAAGTTTCATTTCATGTAAAGGCTAAGGAATGGGTGGCAGTGAGAGGAAGCTCTCCAGATAGATGTTCACCTAATAGAAGGCAGATTGTACTTAAACAATGAACAGGCAAAAGAAAAGATGCATGACTGTATTTGCATGTTAAGTTGGCGAAGCACACAATTACATATGTGTAAGTACCCCTGCCTACCAACACACAATATGGCAAAAACAGTTAAAAATAGATGAGTGAAGGGGGGTTGGGAAACAAGCAAGATATATCATGTGCAGGTACAAATTCCCTATGACGAATGGTATCATTATGTATATCTAAAATGAACCAATAAATGTTTTCCAAAAAAAAAAAGTGATAATTCCTTGTTCCCCCTCCCATTTGAAAAAGATCTCACTATTTCCTATTATCTTTTACTTTGCTTTTTGTTTATATTTTAGGGGTTTCTCCTATAAGAGAAATCATTCAACATTTAAACTTACTCACTTAACATTGTGATCTCCAGGCACATCCATTTACCTATGAATGCCTCAAGTTTATCTTTCTTTATCACAGAGTAGTACTCCATGATGTATAAATACGACATTTTCTTTGTCCATGCATCTGTTGAAAGAGGTAAGAAAAAGGGGATGTAAAAAAAGAACAGAAGAAAAAATTGAAATATAGCTTTTGCACATGAGAAAAGGACCAAGAGTTAGAAGGAGCCAAGAGATATAGGAAAGTTAGAGGACAGGATGAAAAAAGAATTAAGATGTGTTAAGTACATGTATGTACCAAGTCCGCATGATAAATGTAATCATTATGTACTGCAAACATGTACTAATGAAAAAAATAAAAATAGGGCATAAAAGCAAAGCAAAGGAAACCAAATCTAGAGGAGCCATCTAATGAAGTAGAGGGAGGCTAACTCACCAATTTGGGACTGTAACACTCCCTCCATGTGTTAGAGGTGAACCTGACATTTGTCTCTAAGTTCCCCAGAGTCAGTGAGAAACAGGAAAGACTGTTTCTCAATTCCCTGTGTCTGTAGATGGACCTGTACCCAGTGGTTGGATTTTAGACCTGAGACAAACTTCTCCCATGAGTCCTCATGCTCTGGTAGCTTAGCTAAACCAAGAGCAATGCCTTTAGTGACATCCTTACTGCTCAAAGTGACACAGCCACCTCATGTAGAACCCTCAGTGAAAGTTGAGGGGCTCTCAACCTCCAAGAGCAGTTTAGTAAAGTCACTGGGAAGGGGTTAATGCTTCTCTGATAATCCAAGGCAGGCACAGATTTGGGGGTAGGTGGGCAAATGAAAGGACCATGCATACTTTGTGTGCTCAGCAGGGGTTTGGGAATGGGTGAGGAGTCAGGAGCTGGAGAAGATTGTTTGGGTCAAGAACTCGGAGGGAAGCTTCTGGAGCCCAGCAGTTCAGAATGGCCCCTGAGAAGCACACTGCTTGAGTCTCCATTCAGCTCCCCAGCTTACCAGGAGTGTGATCTTGGGTGGGTTAACATTTCTGTGTCTGACCTTTCAAGTGGAAAGGAGGCCAGTCATGGTACCACTGTTAAATCTGTTGTAAGACTTAAGTGAGGTACCACACACAACATGTTTGTGCTGCATGAGTGCTTGTGAGGACATGCCCAATGCTAGCTATTATCATTGCTGGGTGGAGATGTGGAAGGGTAATGCAATGACGTTCGCTGGGGAAAGAAGGTTGGCATCACACTGAGGGGAAGATGGTTAGACGGCGACCTTATTCCATAGGTAACTTTCACCCCATCCCTGCACAAAGGTGCCCAAGAGAGTCTCCAAAACTCCTTAGGAGTCATCCTAGTTTACCTTCCCTTCCTGAGGCTGGGGTCAGCTCCTCTGTCCCTCCTTCCCTTAAGGGCTCCCTGCTGCTCAAATACAGGAATACCACAAAGCTTGGTTGCTCAAACAGGAGATGGTTAAAATTTTTTTTTAAAAGTCACATGAAAAAAGTTTTGACTCCAGTGAAGCCTTTTCTTCTTTCATGTAGTAAAACTTTGGTTATTAATTAGGGAGTGTTTGATTTCACTGAAGTAGTCAATAATTTAGAGACTTGCTTTTGAAATATGTGAAAAAAACCAAAGTGACTCCATCTTCATAATGACAACCCAAAAGTCAGAGTCACTATCTCTCCCATTTCCTTCATATTCTATCTTATACTTTTCTTCACCTCTCTTGTACCTTCCAGCTATTCCAGTTGTTCTTAGGTAAAGCTTTTTCTTCATCTAACACTGGCAAGTGTACATTTGACAAATGCAAATCTTTTCTAGCTGTACTTTTAAAGGCTGGTCACTTGGCAGGATAAGATGAAGACAGGTTTAGTGAAAGCCTGGAAAGTCTGGACTACTGAAGAGCTCATACCAAGTGCATTGGTCAGCTACTGCTGTGATAATGCTGAGTAACAAACAGTATCAAAATTCCAACACTAAATACACACTTTTATTACTCATGGGACTCTGGGTTGGCTAGGGAAGCTGTGATTCAGTTTGTGGTCTGCTTTAAATCTCCTGTGTCTCTCACTCTTGGACTGATGACTCCAAAGCCTCTGGGCATTCTTTTTTCATGTGAGTGTTAGAACCTCAAGGTGGGGGCAAGTAGAAACAAGAAAGTGATTCTTCTGAAGGCCTAGTTCACAGCTTGTGTATTGTCACTCCTACCCTTATTTGGTGAGAGCAAGTCACCTGGCCAAGTCTCATATTCCACTCCTGGTGAACAGTGTAAGGCCAGGAGGGAAGGGGAAATCATGAGTAATAATGCAGTATATCTCCTTGGGCCTGTGCTGGAGGTTCAAGAGGCTGGCTGGGAGGTGCTGCCACAGTTCAGTGCTGAGAAAAAGACAAGAATGGAGGCTGTCTGATCCAGTCTGTGTCTCTCACTGAACAACGGGACAACATCCTTTCTCCTTCTCTTATAACATGGGGAAGTGGAATCTAGTGAAATGATTGTCATCTCATAACAAGTATAGGAACCAGCCTGTTAAAACAGATCATATATGAGAATGATCCGCACACAAAAACTTTGAAGGTTCTATGCAGCCAGCTGCTAGAAGGCAAAATCATGAGGATTCCTGACATCCTATACTTGTAATATTTAATCACATCCTTTCAGGAACACCCATTTACATGTTCTTGTAGCAAAGAAAGGACTGGTTCTTTTAAACATCCTCCAAGGGCATGTGTCTTCAGAAG
The DNA here is from genome assembly GCF_053883595.1 of Heterocephalus glaber. Classification (NCBI taxonomy): domain Eukaryota; kingdom Metazoa; phylum Chordata; class Mammalia; order Rodentia; family Bathyergidae; genus Heterocephalus; species Heterocephalus glaber. Next base: position 70,672,179 of record NW_028258320.1, read on the forward strand.
CTGCCCTTGAAGGTGGCTGAGAAGGCATCTCACTAACTAGTCTATGTGGGGGTTGAAATTCAAAATCGGTGCAACAAATATTTCTTAGAAGATTGGCTCTAGGACATACAGTAGTAAGGTCTGAGACAGAAGTCCAACTAAGACTTCTGTTGTGTGGAGCTGTGTTTGGTAGGGGTTGCAGACAACCAACATGTAGACAAGTGAATAAATACAATGTATCACATTCCAGTAAATGCAAGATGTCTCTGAGAAGGAGGTGGGAAGCCTGGAGAGAGAAGGTTCAGGCTGATCAGGTGACTTAGGACAGAGGCCTATAAGAAGGAGTGGGGAGCGATGAAGATATCTAGGGGAAAGTGTCTCTGACAGAGAAGAGCAAGTCAGAAGGTCTTGGGGCAGAATCTAGCTCTGCCTGAGGAACCGCAAAAGGCGAAATGGCCAGAACAGAGATGACAAGTGGTAGAAGAGCAGGATACAAGGCCAGGAAAGTGGCAGGGGCAGACCACAAGGAGGTGTGAGCAAGTCTAAGAACACTGGACTTGGGCTCACAGAGTCACTGGCTCAGCCACTGAACCTAATAAACTCGTCTGTCCCCAGAGCGCTCATTTCCTGGACATAAACACCCTGGGTACATGGAGAGTCTTCTAGACTGGGGGGTGGGTGGCTGCAGTTCCCGGTCAGTGTGGCCAGATGTGGCAAAGGGACAGAGCAGTGCAGCAGCGCAGCACTGACAGCTCTGTCTGGTTCCCTGGAGAAGGCCAGCCACACTGTAGGGAGGAAATCCCTGAAAATGCAGTCCAGTGTGCCAAACTTTGGAGTCAGCTCTTTTCCAAAAACAAGTGACTCTGTGCAGCTCTCCTCCTTCCAGGAAGCTCATTCTGGAGCTCCTGCGGCCCGCTCTGGCCACAAGCTGCCTCTTACTGGGCCATGGTGTGGGCTCCTGACCTTGCTGACAAACCCTGGGGGCTGGAGCAAGGAGCTGGCCACAGCCCACAGTCATGGGCACAGCTGCTGATGGGTCAACTGGAAGAAAGAGATGAAGCTTTTTAGTAGGCTTTTGTGTGTGGACGTAGGATGGGGCTGCTTCTTGGCTTCGATGTACATATGTGGGGTCTAGAGGAAAAGGCCACATTTGGAGAGTCATTGTGAAATCCAAACATCTTCAGTATTCCTTCCCCAGGACCAGCTGATGACGACTCCACTGTGACCCACACAGGGTTAATCCCTTAGCTGGTAAAAAGCTGGAAGCTTCTCTGTTTCATTTCTCATTCCCTCTGTTTCACTGTTTCTATAAATTGCTCATTTTTCAAGAAGTAATTCCTGCCTGCTTTTGGAGCGATGAAGTTGTTTTCAGCTCGTTGTGTTTACCCAAATCCCTATCACCAAGGGTTTTGCCAGGGAAGCCTTCTCTCCTTGGCTCCGAGGTGTAATTAGTGCCCATTATAATCGTACAACTGACCAATCACAGGCGGCTCCCAAGGGGATCAGGGCCAGGACAGAGAGACTATTAATAAAATCATACTTACTAGGGTCTTATCTTGCCAGCGGGAAAACCCATTGTCTGGCATCCCAGATCCACCCCCTTGTAGTTGATCCCACCCTCCTTGAAGTGCCAACTCTCCCCAAAGTGTCACTATGGTGTTCATGGACTCTGCCAAGGAGAGGACCCAAGTTTGCTGTTAGTGAACCAATGCACTCCACAAAAAAGTATGAAAAAGATGTAGGCCAGATTCCTCACATCTCTGCTACTGCAATTGTGCACAGAAGTGGCTATTTCCCCCTCCTAAAGGGTTCCCTTGAAATTGCAGCAGAAACAGGTCTGCTAGAAAGCTAATGAGTCCCAGCCCATCCCTTTCTGCTACCCCTTCCCAAAGAAACACAACAGGCCTATTTATGTAGGTCATCATCCTAAGGTAATTAAAAATGCGATCTCATATTTGCAATAGGCTGTCTTATCTATAGTAAGATTCCCACCTCCAAATAACACTATACCATATTAAGCTTCTGTTTTCTTCTCACTTAGGTAAGAGATTTAGATCCCCATAGCAAGCTACCCCAGCTGGGTGAGGAGTAAAAGAATCAGTATCCCCACTGAACAGAAGGAAAAACCGAGGTACAGAGAAACTTGATGCCTCAACCAAGTTCAGCAAATCCAGGAATAAGAGGCCAGATTTTTATGTTCTCACTGAAGAGTTATTTCTACTGAACCTTGACGATGATAAGGAATGCTTTTTTTTCTTGGTGTATTGATTGCTTTGGTTAATTCAGTTTCCATATATGCCAATGTAGGCTGCGAATGTTCAAAAAATAAATTAGAAGGAAAATGCCACCAAATAGGATTTTATACAAGATTATATGTAGATGTTTGGAACTAAAAATTGACTCGAAGCATGTGTAGACTATCAAAGAGAAGCAGAGCTGGACAGTAAAGTGGCCAAGACAGGTTTTATCCAGGAACTATTGCAGTAGGGGAAAAGAGATCTCAGGACGGAACTGGGAGCCATTCCAACTACAAAAAATAGGGATTTATCGCTGAAGAACAGGTTTGCAGAGCAGGAGTGGAGCAGAATCAATGGATGGAAAACTACCGAGAGGATTCATCAAAAGCAGGAGAAATTCTTGCCAAAGTGATCAGAGGATTCTTGCTGAAGGCAGACCAAGGTGATCAGATATCAGGGTGAGAGACTGTCTTAAAACGGACTTAGCAGGATTTTCTCCAAAACTGAGTTGCACAGGTCAAGGGGCCAAGGTGAATGCCTATCTCAGGAGGGCTCAGAAGAGCCTGACTACAATCTGGCCCTGGAGAGTGTTTGTCACGAGGGCTCCTGACTTGGGGAATAGAAACCCAGAAGGAGTCATGTTATTCAAGCCCCACACACAAAGGCAGCAGTGGCACGAGGCTGAAAGTGAGGCCTCCCAGCGTCCAGAAGATAGATTCCATGCCTCATTATGGATTCAGCAGTGACCTCCACGTCTTAAGCCTGTAGTGACCTGGTCTACTCATGTCAGGGGTCAGCACTGTGAAAACACATGGGCTCAGTGAACTTTCTCATCGTGGGGGTTCTATGGGGTTCACTGCCTTCAAACCAAACTCAAGTGCTGGAAAATTACACCAGAAGGTGGCATCCGCAGAAGGCAGAGTACTTGACAGGCAAGAAACGAGGCTCCTTTTCCGATGTCATCTCTGTTAGTGGCATCCCGCTCACTTTGGGGTGGGGTGGAGGGGTGTTGGAAGCCAGGGTCTGTTCTCCTATCTGCCACTAGGCCCAGGCGGCTGATTCCAGTTCCCCTGACTCAGTTTCCTCCTCTCTGGAGTGGGGAGGAGAGGTGCTGGACAGCAGATCGGGTGCTGTTCCTCCCCATCCCCGCTGCTGGGGGATCATCTTGAAGTGGGGAGTAACCTCGAGACTTCGAGACCCCCAAAGGAGCTCAGTTTGCTTTCATTGAACTTGGTTGGCATCCACTTGGTGTCTGCTGGGGGAACATTCCAAACTTCTAGTTTCACAGCTGCTTTTGTTCAAACAAATATCATGGCACTTGTTCTAGTAAGATTGATCTGTAGGAGGGAACACTTAAGTTCTTAATAAAGCATCTCCTTTTCCCTCAGTCCACGGGGCTCTTTCTTCCAGGAAATCCACGAGGACGTCCTTCTCATCATGAAAGTGGGAGGCAGGTGACAGTGCTGGGCCCGAAGCCTCTTCCTGGCCAACCACTTGCTGCTCAAACAAGGGGTCAGTGTAGCTTTATCACTGTAGCTTCCCGGGCTGGGGCTTTAGCTCTGTGGTTCCACCGCCTGCCTCCCAAGAGCAAGGTCCTGAGTTCAATCCCCGGTACCAAAAAAAAAAACATTGTAGCTTCCCACAACGTCCTCAGCTAGTGACCCAGAAAACAGAAAATAAAGGGGTACACAGAAAGTTGTGACCCGCATTTTCCTCGCGGTTCTTCCTTCTCCTGAGTCCATTAGAGAATTGCAGGTCCAAAGGGAAGGTGACCCCACTGCTAATGTCCTGCCAGCTCAGGGGGTATGATGAGGCATAACGAGAGAGCACCCTCTCTGCACCTCCAAAAACAAGGGGAGCCCAAAGCTGGCTTCCTCCATGCCTGCTTTTTCAGGCTGTGGTTGTACATCCCCCCCACCCCCCCCCACCCCCGCCTGGCCACTCTAACACAGTATTGAATAAATAAACACGCCTGGCTGTGGTCCATGTGGGAATTCTGGAGAGTTACAATTGTTATTTCCAGGAATGCACAGACACCAGCAAAAATTCATTTCCCAAACGCATGGCTATTTTGAGAACCAAATCTCCTGCGCTGTAGCAATCAAATTGGAGGCTTTTCAAGTCTTGCTTTACAATAGAAACCTGTTCTGCCTTCAGCTGCCTTTTACCTACAAAAATTCAATAAGAGAGGGAAAGGGGCCATTAGAATTTCCTCTTCCCGCCTCTGCTTTGGCACAACATACATTCCTGGCCAACTTTCCTGACTCTACATCTTAGTAAATTCTTCCTGACAATAGTTAGTGACAAGCATGTCAGAAACAACAAACTCCGTCATCTATATGCCTTATCAATAATTTAGTCTCTTCCCCCTCATGAGAGCCTGTGTGTTTTGCAATAATGAAATATATGATTTTAAAAATAAATAATAGGCTGTTGTCAGCCCGATTGTAGCTGCAAGTTATGAATGTGATTGATTGATTGAACATTTGACTTCATCCGCTCGAGCTGGATCAAAGAGAGACTCTTCCACCCGCCTAAGGCCACTAGCAATTTATTTAGAGACTGTGCTCATATCCCAGCAGGTAGCAATATTGGACTGAGGTACACAGAAAATCAGCTCTTTGAGGTTTTTTCCAAGTCCAAGGGAAGCAACAAATGAGATTTTTTTTTTAGCTCATTAAATCATTAACCACTTAATCACTAAAAACAAGACATTACAAGCATTCCCCTTAGCTGGGATACCCAGGGAACAGTCGGAACCCTGCTTTGCTGAGATCTGGTGCTGGGCGGTAGGCCCTTTTTAAACAATATGACAGTCTGTAATTTTTTATTTATATGGCACTGCATTTTTTTTCTTCATCTTAACTAATCAGGTGGCAACAGCCACTCTGACATCCAAAAGTGACAGGTGTCTGAATTGCAACGAGCTATCGATACAGAAGCTGACGTGGGGGAAGGAAAAGACAGAAGGATGGAGGAGATGTTGTTAAAACAAATATTGCAACTGCCAGGCTGCTTGAGAAGAAAAGAAAAGAAAAGAAACAGGGAGAACAGGAAATGGGGTATGGGAGAGAGCTGGCAGGTAGTTGTGAACTGTTACCCCCAAATTCAGTCAGAGCAGAGCCCCTCCTTCATTTCGATTGCCAACTGACACAAGAGAAACTGCCCCTTCTTTCCCAAGAAGGGTCTTGGGGTCAACTGTGATGCTCTGTCCCTCATTCAGCAGCTTCTTCGAGCTTGGAAAAGCCCTGCAAAGTAGAGGCCTCCTAGGAACGAGGGAGCCATTTGGCATTCCGATGAGCTGCACTGGTGAGGAGCCGGAGCCTGGTCCTAACCAGGGTGCTGGGAATAAAGGAGACAGGATGTGAGGCCTGAGGACATCCACCCGCTGAGGGACAGCCCGTCTTCACAGGAGCAGGTTATGGTCTTAGTTGTTCTGGCAGGGGAATGGAAGAAAGGGAGCGTGTCTTCCCTTTCTAGCTCCCCTCGTCCTGTGCTGTCTGACCTCAGGCAAGGCAATTTAATAATCATCTGAATGCTTTTGACTTCATAGGGCCTTTCATCCGTGGATCTCAAAGCACTTCACAAATACCAATTCATTAACCTTCACAACCCACCCTGGGGGCCGGAGGGCCAGCAAGTCTTCTCCGTGGTAGAAGCGCTTGGCTAGAGGCACTAGAAACGTGGGTCTTCCTTCAAGGTCACCTGAAAGTTGATGGGGAAGCTCAGGAGTGAGATCCAGAGGGGCTGGCATCCAAACTGGGTGCTGGGGCCTCAGTTTACCCTCTTCTGTGCCATCGGGCTGAACCCATACCTTCAAGTCTCCTCACATCGTGCAAAAGAGCCACAAATGCAGAAAGGGCTCTGTGCTGCCTGTTCACAGCTACTGTTGCACACCACGTCCCAGGCACTCACCACCAGGAGCTGTGAGGTTGGACAGACACATTTACAAGGTAGAAAGTGAGGGTAGGCATCTTCAAGACTTTACTCATGGTTACCTAACTCATAAGCAGCAGAGTTGACAATTATTTGTAATACTTTTCAAAAAGCGAAATTGATAATGCACAAATACCCATGGCTATTCTCTCAGCACCAGCACTGAGAAGCCTGTTTTGGTTGATGGGCTTTTCTGGGTCTGTGATCAATGCACCAGCTGAGCTTATGAGCTCAATGCTGGGGCCAGGAAGGCAGGAGGTCTGGCTGTTTTCAGAGAAGGTGGACAGTTCCTTACTGGGACTGGAGAGCAGCTCTGAATAGGGAAGGCTGGAGAAGGTTAGAGGAACTGCCTATTAGGGGTTTAGGGAGACGTTTGGGTGGGAGATAAATAAGCAAAGTGGATAGAAAGGAATTCCTCTGCAGGACACAAAAGGTGAGTGCTCTATTTTCTTTCTTCAATGTTCATTCAGCAAAGCCTGAATTTGGTTTCTTGGAATGTCCAACAGATCTTGGACAAAAGAGAGTAATTTAGTTTCTTGTTCTCAGGAACACAGCCACAACCCATTTTCTACGTGCAGCTATGGCTTCAGCAGTGAAGCTGTTAGGAAATGTCATTCCTAGGTCTCCCTGGGGAACACATGCTTTCTAGGTCACCACAACAATCCCCAAACATACAGCTTTACTTTGGAACATAACTTACACACTTCTCACAGATAGCAGAGATTTAGCAATGACAAAAACTATTTAAAGCATAGGCAATTTCTCTTTGTTTTTCTGCATATACTGAACTTGGATTGTTACAGAGACCCAAGGCTGAAATGTTCCAAAGCAACGCCTCACTCTTCCTTCCTTCCAGGTTCTTCTCTGCTGCACTCAATTCCCCTCCCTTTCCATTTGTAGAGACAAAAGAACAAATTTTTATAACCACCGGCCTCTGTCCAGGAACATGGAAGAAAACAAAGCAAGGCAAACAGCAGAGCAAAATGAACAACAAAAGAACAAACTCAAATGAAACTGCTTAACGATCCCACAGTGCAGACCTGGCAGGTTAATGCTTTGGCTTCTTTTATTTCTCTTCCTAAGTGCTCAGTTCAGGGTCCAAATTCAGGACCAAGTAAAAGAAAGAGTAAAACAGCTCTACAGCCCCCTACCCCATGGAAATTAATGCTCAATCAATATATACCCTCAATATTTAAACAGTTCATCTGGTTTAACTCAATAATTGCTTCTGAGACTCCATGAAAAGCAAATAACTTATTTTTGAGTTCTGCAGAAGCAGAGCCTAGACAAGAACGTGGTGTAGGTGGTTTCTTTGGGAGGTGATCGCAGGAAACAAGGCAAAGGAGTGGGGAGTGTGGGAAGCAAGGATGAGAGAAAAACCAATATGATGGGTGTGCTAAGGAGGCGGACCCTGGGTAACTGGAGTTCGGTCCCCCAAGAATCATCAGACTGTGAAGAACATGCTTTTATAACTGTCACCCTGAGGTGAAGGAAGCTGGGGTGTTTATCCACCAACTTACATCCCTAGTAATTGAGAATTGCTTGAGGACACTACTATGGTAAGTCCAGGCTACTCCACAAGTATGTAGACTGAGCACACTTCCATGACCAGAGAACAAACTCACACAGGCGGCAGACAGACATTGTCTGCAGGTGCTTCTGGGAAAGGCTGAGGGTAAACAATTGTGATGATGATAGCTTCTGCTATAGATAAAAATCCCAGTATAAAAAATAAGCACAGCAAAACTGCATCACCATGTATTTGAGGCGTTTTACATGAGCTCTGGTATGTCTGCTTGGTGCCATATTGTTCAATGTTATTTTGTTGAGCAACATTTACTGCCAGGCTCTGTGCTAAGTTCTGAGGTGCTGGCTCACTCCGGGAAGGCATGGTCTCATTTGTTAATGTGGGTTTTCATAGGCCTAGGTCGTACTTTAATACCCTGGCATTAAGATTGAACATACGGTGTGATCTTAATCCTGTTTTCTAACAGACGTAGAAAAAAGACTGGAGGGAAATACATCAAATTGTTAATAGTGATTCTCCTTGAATCATGGGAGTTTCTTTGCTTTTTGCATTTCTATTTGGCCAAATTTTCTGTAATAAGAATGTATTCTTATCATAAAGGAGAAAATAATAAACTTTGTCTGAAAATACAAGAAAAAGAAGATGCCTGCCAAGCAGAAGAAACTCAAAGCTGGCCTTGCTCACCTTCTCCCTATGCCCAACTTTTATGCCCATGTAGCATTTCTGGTTCCCTGCTGAACTTGGAAACAGCATCTGATGCAAAGTAATTTGGGACACTTCTCAGGCATGACTGAGGCCTGGAGGTAGCAAGCATCTCCTGATTAAATGTGTAGTTCTTAGGGCACTTCAAAGAGAACAAGGAATACCTATTCCTTTTATTTTGCTTAAATTAATTCCTGGAAATCTGAAGCCCACAGTCATATTGTCCAGGCTGGCTCTTCTGTCTGCTGATTAGCTTTGATACTATCTTCAGTTGTTAGTCAGTGACTTCAGCATTGGCAAATTTCCTGCTTCTGTTAGAAACTTACTGTCCCACCAGAAGGGAAGGACCCTACACTGGGGACTTTTATTGCCAGTCATCTTGCTAGTAGAGCCTTGAGACTTGACGATGAAAGATGCTACCTAAATACAAAGTGTTCTCATCCAATGCTTTCAAAATGGAAAATGAGCTGTGCTTAAGGGAGCAGAAATAGGATTCTATTCAATGTAATGGTATTCACTGGCAAAGTTACAATTGGCAAAGTTCACCCTGAAATATTTTCCATGTACTTAAGAGTTAAATATTTTGGAAATCCTCTCCCTGGGCTTCCTCAAGCCCCTAGATTCGAAATGAGTTCTGATAGATGGAAACATTTTACTTCTTCAGCCTTTTATTAATTCAGTATTTGGCAATCAGTCCAGGCTACAGGACTGCCCAACTCCAGGAGGCCCTGTTCATACAGGGCTATCCTTTGACATTGCGCAACATAGGGGTCTGTGTGAATCCCAAAGCGATTTTTTAAAAATTCTGCATGATTTTCCCAAATGTCTGATATGCCTTTTGGAGACTTAATTATAATATAACACAGTCAAAGCGAGGGTCAACTACAGTTGAGGATCATGTTGTTGAACATCTCCCGAAGTGTGCTGTTCATGGTAGTTCCTTGGAGAGAAACAGGTATTTTGCAAAAGAAAAGGTCCAGGATTAAAACTAAAAATGAGTTTAGAAGAGACCAACACAGTAAAGATGAACAGATCTTTGTACTCCAGGGCCCTTCCTGGTCCTGAATATGCTGGTATCTTTATGAATTTCCAAGACAGCATATGACATGTGATGTTAACCAATTTTTGAACATAGAAGGGACACCTTGCTGTCCTTTTCTATTATTAAAGCTCACAAGATATCAGAAGGTTCTGAACGGCAGGGGCCAGGGTGCATCCAAGCTCTCAGGCCACCCTGAGAAATTCTGGGTCCCTAAGTCTTGAGGGGGGCGCACAAGTTCTTTGGTGATGCTGAGGTTGCTGGTTCAGGGACTATCTTGAGAAGCAATGGCTTAGAGCTATTTAGTTATTCCCATGAAAACAGATGACCCAGAGGGAAAGGACTGGGTTTTTTAGCCACATGTCTTTTTGTATATCAATGCACTATTTTTCCACCAACACATCCTGGTGAAAAGATATTTGATTTTAAAGGCCAGGATGGAGGGTCTGAAAGAGAAGATGAGATCTCATCTGGGGACACAATTAAACCCAGTCATAGAAGCTGGGCTAGGAGTCCTTTTAGCACCAGGTTTGGCAGTACTGTCTTTGGTATCAGACCACATGGCTTCAAAGCCCAGGTAAATAATCCCTCAGGCCTTAGTGTCCTCATGTGTCATATGGGTATCGAGGGTCTTACCTCCTTTAGCCGTGGATGAAATCAGATATCAGGTGGAAGGCATTGAGCACCATGTTATATGCCTGGCACTCAATCAATGGGAGAAGAAAAGCCCTGCTTGCTGAGAAAAAGGCAAGTACTGGGAGCAAGAAGTGAGGCATTGCCCAGACAACTAACATGATTTGCTGAGCATGTGGTGCAAGTTCCCTCGGAATACTTGGTCTGGGATTGCTCTCTTAGTGTAGGGCTGGATTTGGATCTGTGAACTCCAGGAGCCCAGTTTCCACCTCAGAAACCACGGGACTCACGCTTATCCCACAGCCCTCCACTGCCACAGTGACACACAGTAGGTATTCACTCCATGTGCGTTGAAGAAACAACGTGTTTGATGGAGGGACATGAATGACTTGACCCTAGAAGCCACTGAACCAAAATATATTGAGGCTTTTGCTTTAGTCAGTCTAGTTTTTTTCTCTCAGGACAAACAGAAACCAAACCAAAACAAAAATAAATCAGGGAAGGCTGTAGTTCTGAAAGACTCTGCACAAATACACTTGTGTTATCTCAAGAAAAATCAATGACTTTCCCATCCACCAGTGTCTGAGCCTTTGGCATTGACTTGGAAATACGGAAACCCTCCCAGCTCAGAGCTCTCTTGGGTCCATCAGTTCAGCACACCTGTTCCAGCCTCCCCAGCCGGCAGAGTCAAGGGGAGATCATTTCCTTCCCGGAGCACTGAGCCATTGCTAAGGTATTAGTCTACCTTCAGTGCCCTCTGCCCTCTGGCTAACATCACAGTGGACAAAAAAAAAAAAAGAATGACAGAAAAGAAAGGAGATAAATGAGGCAGCAGTGGGGTTTGGGTCTCAGAGTGAGGGTTTGGAGCCATCTAACGGAATGAAGCAAGGGGGAGGGTGAAGAGGTTGGCCCAGGGCTAAGCAGATGCTTGTCTGAGTTCAGAATCACCCAGGGATCTTTTCAGTAATGACCCTAGCAGAGACTAGATTGAGGATCTCCATTTTAAAATGCTCTTTATGCTGGAGATGTAGCTCAGTGGTAGAGTATTTGCCTAGCATGTGTAAGACCCTGGGTTGGATCCTGAGCACAACCACAAAAAGAAATAAATAAATAATCCAAATACAATTACATCCTGGAAAACACACTATTCTGAGCTACCTCCTACCTTTACTTTTTATTTTCCTTTTGCAGTATGAGGGGATCTAACCCAGGGGACTCTACCACTGAGCTACACCACCCAGCCTATTTTATTTTTATTTTATTTTATTATTACTTTATGTTGAGATAGCATCTCATTAATTTTCCCAGTCTGGACTTAAACTTGTGATCCTCCTCCCTCAGCTTCCCAAGCAGCTGGGCTTATAGTTATTCGCCACCCTGCCCAGCTTCCTCCAATCTTCTGCAGCTCACTAAGGGCTGCAGAGAATCCTCTCCAGGTGTTCTTCTTGGAGGACAAAAATGATGATCTTCAAGAGGAGAGATATTCTTTTAGGAACATACAGAGGTGTCTAAAATAACCAAAGTCATAAAAGCAAATAATAGAATTGTGGGTATTAGGGACTGCGGGAGGAAAAATGCAATCAACAGGAATAAAGTGTCCATTAAAAGATGAGGAAGTCCTAGAGATCCACTGTACAACATTGTGCCCAGAGATCACGATACTATATGTACACTTGGAGATCTGCTGAATGTAGATCTCATCTGAAATGTTCTTACCACAGTAAACATGTTTAAACAATGAATGGAGGGGGAAAAGGAGGGGCATACAATATAGAAAAAGAGCTGGAAAATTCTCAAAGACTCTTCATGGTTACAGCCATGTGTCTTTAAATATATCTTGGAAAGTTCTCATCTTCAGAAATAATGAAATGAGTGACTGCTATAGAAGAGAACTGCGCTGCTATGTCTGTTCAAAGGAATGCCAAGATCCCTCCTTTTGGTACTTTGGCTCCCAGGAAGAAAAGTAGATGAGAAAGTCCCTTTTAGCATCAAGTTTTAAAATGAGGGCCTGGTCTTACAGCCTGAGACTCTGTGCCTGCTTCTCCCACCTCCTCTTCCCTGGCTGTCCCTTCCCCTCATGAGGATGGTGCTCATCGTGGAGTACGCATTTGCCACCTCATCTCATTTAATTCTCACAGTGGTCCTGTGAAATAGGTCAGGGGTGTTGGCAAAGGATGGTCAGCTGCCTGTTTTGTAAATACAGTTTCACTGAAACACAGTCCTAAATTTACATATTGCCTCTGGCTGCTCTTACCCTGCCCTGGCAGACCTGAGTAGTTCCAACAAAACCCCTGTATTTCCCAAGTCTAAAACATCTACTATGGACCCCTTTCCATGAAAAATAATGTGTTGGCCCCTGAAATAGGTCACGGTCCCATTTACAGATGAGGAAACGAAGTACAAGGGAGCTAAATGTGTTGCCCAGGATCGTTTAGGTTATAGATTACACTGTCAGAGATGTTTCTGGTCTCAGAGACAGTCCACAGGCTTCTCCCCACCCATCCTACCCTGAAGGGCCTCCCACTCTGTCACACTGGTCCGTCCCTGCCCAATGTGTCCTATAAAGTACACTCTCACTCTGAACACACTGTCTCAGGCTGACCACCGCACAGAGATCTGGAGCACGTCAGCAGTTTCTCGAGACCTGGAGGAAGTGGTCATAGAGTCCATCCCATCTCTACTGGCCACCAACAGTGGAGTTACCAGTGTGCCCAGGATTTCTGAGACAGGCAGTCCTCCAACACAGGCGAGATGGCCTGAACAGCCTTGTGGCTCTCTAAACTCCGCAGACAGAGATCCCCTGAGAAGAACCAGGCACCCTAAGCAAAAGGCAAAAACTGCCTGTGGCTAAGCTATCCCCCCTTGGGGAGCCCATCTCTGCCCTGTCTCTGAGGACAGGCCCATATTTGCCTGATCTGTCATTCTGCCCCTACTGGTGCATCGGCCTGATTTGCCTATTGACACTGCTTGTGACCATAGTACCTTCCTCTGACAGTCTCCATCTGGGCCTGCTTTCTGCTTCTCTGGCCTTGGCTCACACTTTAACAGGCCACATCTCAGCAGTGTTCTGTGGCTCCTGAGGGGTGTCAAAGCTGAGGCTCCACATTTCCGGGGAAAACAAACCCCAAAGTTTCCATATTTATCCTGAGATCACACCAATCCCAATGATGGGGAGTACATGACAGTGGCAGAAAAGATTCCTGAGTTAAGAGCCATCAAAGTTTCCAAGAATACAGAAATAGTTATATAAATCATGGAAACTATGTGTAACAGAATGTTATACTGTCATTAACATGATACTAATAAATGTTTGAAAATAACGTGACGTAACAGAGACAGGGTCAGACTCATGGGTCGTGGGTGTGAGACCTGTGCATTTTACAGGGTCTCCCATGTAGAAGAGCCCTCTCTGTCCAGGCTTTGATGATGCAGGGCCACCATCTTGAATTTCTTAGTAACTTTTACCAAAGGGATCTCATATTTTCATTTTGTACTGAGCTCACAAATTAACAGATCGTCTTGAGCAGATGAGGTGTCTCCTAGTGTGCATGTCTCCCGCCTGTTAGTAATACAAGCTCTCTGCTCCCTCCACCCCTCACACACTCACCCTGACTAGGGCTTTCATATGGGAATGCTTTTTTTCATTATTTTTAGAAAAAAATTTTTTGGGGGGGGGGGGTACCAGGGATCGAACTCAGGTCCTTGTGCTTGCAAGGCAGGCGACAGAACCACTGAGCTAAATCTCTGGCCCTTTAGGAAATTTTTTTTGTGTTTTCCTAAATCCTTAAATAAAAATCAGTCAAGCACTTGGTAAAACAGGAACATGTATTATGTCTTGAAAGGATCAAAGCTGGAGAGGCCACTTTTTACAATCTAACAATGTCAAATCAAAAGCAAGGGCCAGAAATGCTGATGGATTTAGGATGACAATTCCTGGGAACCAGGATGGAGTCCATGGGAGAAACACAGTCATAATCTGGACAGTCTGGCTCGCTTGTGAGTGTGTTCATGGCCCTGACAGCTGGTGCTAAATGCAGTCGTTCTTAGAAACAGAATCAATATTGGTTATATGTAGTTATGGCTTATTCAAATCCTGTTAGTGATGTGCTCAGAAATAACAGCTTTGGGAAGCAAGTCCAAAATTGGCAATTTGGTGTGATTATACATAGTGCTTTAACTTGGCTAGCAGATTTCAATGTCACATTATTTGAACATTACCCAATCATATTCACTGGTATTTCTCTGTTTTTGATTATGTAGTATAGGCTATCGTTTATAAATTTGCTAAACTTAAATCTTTATTTATTAAACCATCTTCATTAGGTATGCACAATAATGACTAAACTGTATGCAGGTCATTGGAATCTTTCAAGAATAATTTATGACTCCAAGATTGTTAAATATTCCCAACTCCTAGTTTATAAATCTTGAAGATTAACATTTGAGTATTTGGAAACAACAGTTCCTGACGTGATTCCTCAGTTAGAGCACATTTTCCAGCTTCCTCTGCAGGTAATTATAGTTATGGAGTAAGCTTTGGTCAATGGGATATGGGCGGAAGTGCAGTGCACACCTTACAGACTGAATTGTTATGAAGAAGTTACTTGTCTTCATTACCTCTTTCCTTCCTGGCTCAGAAACAGTGAAAACTAGAGGAAGCACTGGAACACCTTGCTTTTTGGAGGAGAGAGCTGTTCCTGGGGTGATCTTGTGGAATGGAAGTGTCTATCTGCCCTGGACTATCTAAGGCTATCATGGGGGATAGAATGACATTCTATTTTATTTAATTTAAACCTCTGTATTTGAGGGTCTCTTTGTTATAGCAGCGTAGCCTATATTAACTCACATGGGACCAGACCATGCTGGCACTATTATACTACCTGATGAAGATCATGCATAAGTGTACAAATGATATAATTTCAATCACTAGAAAGTAACAAAGAAAACGCCTGCGAGAAAATACGTCAAAAACTCCAGAGCTAAAGGGAAGAGGGAAGCCCAGTTAAAGATCCAGAAAGAAATCGGGCAGTGTTATCTACATAGTCATTTCATTCAACTAATAGTTTACGTAAAGCACAGCTTATGTTCTGGGCAAAGAGGGGGAATAGAAAGCAAGACATGTTTCTTGTTCATATGGAGGCTTTTAGTGGAACCAAAATGGAAGATGTCTGTAAAATTTACTATCAGGAACTCATGCTCTTTTCAGTGGGTCTTTCCCTAGAGAGTGGGATGCTGGTGAGATCTGGGATTCCAGACATTCTCATCACCATCAAGGACTGGTCACTGGCAGCAGGCCTAGGAGAAGCTGGCCGCTTCAAGGAGGTGAACAACCCCTTCAGTGAATTCTTCAATAGTAAGAATGGAGGAGCCCAAGGGCTTCCATTTCACAGGCCTGTCTCTCCTCAGTTTAGCTTCGTAGCCCTGGAGTGAAGAAAACTGGAAACTACCCCAGCCCCATTAAACTTTCGGGGTCCAGACTGTCATCCTTTCTGGAGAAGACCTGACTATCTGTTGGGCTGCCATCTTGGGAAAACTGATAGTGTCTATTTGGTTTGAGTTTGGAGAAAAGCAAACAAAGCTGAACAAACACAAGAATAGGAATTTGGCACTCATCGTACACAGTAACTTTAATGTGTGTAGACTTTTTAGAAACAACAAGCTCCAGTGTTTTGTTTAGCAGAAGTCATTAAATATGCTGCAGGAGCCTGTTTGAGTCAGCAAGAGGCAGTAAATTTGCTGTTGAGTCATGCTAGCGTTTACCAAAGATTTTATTTACCTATCTGTCCATCTACCTGGCCGACTAATGCAGCCAGCTCTGCCAGCCAGTGCAGGGCATTTCTGTTCACATACCTGTCAGGCTCCATTTTTCACCAGAGACATCAATACCAAATAAAGGCTGAGTGTTCTTAGAGGCACTTTAAACAGCTGAAAATAATGAAGGAGAAGTCAGTGCAATTAACCAAGCCTTTGGCAGGAGGATTTGAATAGTGAAGGAACTAATTATGCGCCTCAGGCGCTGAAGCATTGTATTTGCCAATCCTTGGGTCACAATAAAGAATGTCCCAAAGCTGCGCATCTCATAGGACAGGAGTGAGACAGGCATTGCCTTGGAGACTTCTTCTCCTCCTCCATAAAGAACTCTTAATCTCTCTCACAAAGCAGAGTCTGCAGTTGTTTACACACTACCCCTTTTTCCCTTCCTCTTTTTCTAGCAGAAGGAAGATCTTACTTAGATTGAGAATGGACTTGGACAAATGAATGTATTTTTTAGTCTACATTAAAATTTAGAAAAGGGAAATGAAATATAATGGAAGCCAACTGAGCCTTCTGGGAAGGCTGCCCCTTGTCCTGTTCTTTCTTCCTACTTGAATAATGAATGGAGTTCTGGCAGCCATTTTGTTACCATGAGACAATCTTAGGGTTGTTAATTTGTGAATTTAAGATCAGAGAGCAGAAAGATAAAAAAACACCGGGTCCTTGGTGACCATGAAGCTGTCGTACTGCCATGGAATTCTTAATCTCCAGACTCCAAGTTATTGGTACATAAATAAACCTCTAATTATATATTACAAATGTTAATTTAGATGTCTGTGATGAGCAACAAGTCAAATTTTAGAGGATACAACATACGCTCAATTTCTACCTCTCCCACAGGTTCTTCCAAGAGCCCCTAAAATGCAATCAATAGTGAAGCAGTCATTGATCAAGACACTGACTTCCTCCACTACAGGTGCAGCCTTATGGTCCAGCTGGAGTGGGCATGGTGGATAAGCACTGTCCCTGGCCAGGCAGCAGAGTTTCTAATTAGAACGAACCATTGTCCCCACTGAACTTTGAGTCTATTTTGCCACTGCCTCCCCAAAGAAGAACTGCAGAGGCTGCTACAGTGGAGGACTTGCCTTTGTCCTTCTTGGTGTCTCCACAGTCCCTGGCAGTGCCTCCTCCTCAGGTGCTCACTGCCCATGGTCAGGGGCCTAGCAAAGCTAAGCTCTGCCTCAGCCTGTTTAAGCAATGGCCCACATCTGACCATCACCATAGGAAGAGTCATCAGCCTCAATTCTGTGGTCCCTGCTGATGCCTATGTCTTCCCCAGCACACACTCTGGGACTCAGAATCCCATTCCATCCTCACTCCCCACTCCTGATATGACACAGAGGATGACGTGGCTTCTCAGTTCTGATTCTACCAGTCTGGAACCTCCTTGCTTCTGGTGTGGCCCCTCAGCTAGGCAGGCCCCAGCCCAGCTGCCTCCCCCAGCCTGGCCACATGTATTCTAGGTGAAAAAATTCATCCTGAATCTCCTAGGCAGTAGTGCAATTCTCTCAATTGGCCCAGAGTGAGACAATCCCTGAAGGTCAAGGGCTTCCTCGGGGAGAAGCCAGCAGGCCTGCCATGGTTCATCCACAAATCCCTGGGGGTCATTTTGGCAATAGAATTGTGGGCCAAATACACGTTTATCTCCAGGGCTCTCCATTGGGCCAGTACTCAGGCATCTTGTGGTGATGCAGCATGTCCCCCAGGACCTAACCCCGGTCAGCTGTGTGGGGAGCAGCATCTGCCTCCATGTCCTGGCCCAGGACACTCAGTGCGGGTTTGCAGCCCAGCTCCACCCCTTTCCACTTCTTGAGCTTTGGACACTTGGCTTAACTCTGCTAAGAGTCTATGTCCTTGCCTGTAAAATGGGAAAAACAGAGATTTTATGGAGTTATCATAATGATTAAAGGAATCAATGTTAAACCCTTAGCCAACTTCCTAGAACACAGTGAACTCTCAACAAATGATAACTGTCATCATCAATATTACGAAAACCTAGAATAACCTGTGGTTATAACCATCTTGTAAATTGGTGAACATTAAACATATGCAAGACACTGATATTGCTAAAGAACCCTACTTATATTTGGGGGGGTATTTTAAAAAGTAAACTGTTGACATTTTTCTGACCTGTTTTTTTTCCCCATTCTTGTGTTTAATGGTATCATTGTCCTTCAGGTCCTAAGGAAACCAAATGCCAACCCAGTCTCTCACTTGGAGATCCTGGTTTGGAAACTTCTTTCTCGTAGGCATTGTACTGGATCCGCTGCTGGTGTTCTCTTTCCTAGGTTTATGGGAAAGGTTCAGGTTACCTGCCCATTTTCCCTCGAGGCCATTCCTGTTCACCATCATGTCTGAGGTGAGGTGAGAAGAGTGGAAACACAAAGACACAAGTGGGAATAAATGTGTAACTGTATTTAGGAAAACTGGACTTTCACTGCTATCCTAGTTCAACATAAACAGACCAAACAGTGGTTAGTGATTGACACTGGAAAACATCCACCGCCCAAATTAGACACAATGAACTTGGAGAATTCTTAAAACTCCTTTAGGTAGCAGGGAAGGGAAACGTCCGGTCAGAATGGGCCCTCGGGCTAGAGCCGGTGAAAAATACATTTTCTACATTGTAGACTGGGACGACCAGGCTGGCTATGCTCATAAGGCAAGACCCTTGGTCTGGCCTCCTCTCCCTCCCAAAGCTGAGGGCTGGATCTTCCCACTGTTAACGCCATGGGTAAGTGATGGAAAAGCTCAGGGATTCGGTCTAACACGGGTCCAGCCAGTGTCAAGTAACCAGAGGTCTGCAAGAGCCAGGAAGGACTGCGTGTGAAGAGCCAGGCCAAAGAGCAAAGGCCTTCAGCTTGGTGGCGGCCTTCACACCAGGCTCAGGAACCCTGAAGGCCCAGGAGAGGCTCGCCCCTAGGGGGCGCTGCGAACACTCTCCTGACTCGTCTTGTCTGGCCAGATCTTCAGAGGATTTAAGAATTGCTAGAAAAACTCCTGATTTTAAAATGTTGGCAAGTGATCAACACATTTCACAATGCTCTGTACAAGCTGAAGCAAACAAACCCGCCGGCTGGCTCTGGCTTGCAGGATAGACCCTTTCTGAATTCTGGGTGGGGGCTGACTTTGATCTCACCTCTGAAGCTCAGAGTTTCTGGAGGTTGGTGGAGGGCCCACGTGCATCCACGGCTCACTCCTCTGCCCAGATCTCCCCACTGCTAAATTAATCCAGCCTAAGAACTCTTTAGGCACTGAGAAAAGTGGAGCTTCAAAATCAAAGTACAAACCCAGACAAAAACCTTCCAGGTAGCAGCCTCAAAGATGGAGCTTTACATTTTTAAAAAATGTATTTTGTAATGCCCCAGAAGTGTTGGCCACGTTAAAATTACAACTGGAATAACAGTCACTTGTGCCTCCATAGCTCCTGATATCCAGGCCAGGCTTGGGGGGGGGGGGGGAGGGGGGGACTCGCCCAGGAGCCCCAGGGCCCCAGGCAACAGCTGATTTGCTTCCTCCTCCCAGCACTTCAGTTGAGGCCTGTTCCCCAAACTTCACCTGGACTTCAGGCCACCCCCACAGTGGCTCTGCTGGACTCCTTGGGGACCAAAGCCTACAGAGAAAAGCAATGGGTTGGGACAAGAAGGGGTGAGGCCAGCGGCCCCAGTGGCAGGGGTGAGAGGTACTGCTCCCTCTCAGCAGCCGTACACCACGGTGCCTCTGAGCCCTTCACCTTCACGTGGACTGCGCATGTGCCTCAGGAGGGCCACTGGCAGGAAACGCACCGCTCACACCCCGGTGCCAGGCGAGTGCTATAGCAACTCAGACAGCCAGGACTTCTAAAGGTTGGCGGCTTGCTGCTCTTTCCCGCACAGAGCGTCTCCACCAGCGCAGCCCATCTGGGGACAGGGAAGAAGAGGAAGGCAAAAACAACAGAGCAACAAAACAAAAGGCGAGGTGCAGCTCCCAAGCCTGTGATTACGCCCTCGAGGGCTGCCGGCTAATCACCACGGTGGGAGAAGTTCTCTCGCTCCCAGCCGCCTGGCTTCTCTGTGTAGACACAAAAGTACCTCTCTCACCCACAAGCACACTCGAACCTTTCGCTTTGTTCCCTCGAGCTCAGTCACTGGGGCTGCTCAGGAAGATCTGGGAGCTTGCAGAGCATTGTGGGTACTGACATGCAAATGAGCAGCACAACCAAGCGTGTCCCACACTGCTTCAGAGGACCTGAATTTTTTATGGCTTGTATGTGCTTTTTGATGTTTTCATTGTCTCCCAGCATAACTGATATGCATTCCAATTCTGACAACTAGAAGTTGTGGGGTTTCTTTTCTTTTACTTTCCCGGAGCTGGTCTTGTCTATCTTTTTTAAAAAAATATTTTTTTAAACAAGGAAAAAGAACGAAAACAAAACAGAAAACAAAAATCTACCGTAACAAACCGAGGTTACTTTAAGAAGTGAAATATTTTAAGCATTGCAACCACAGATGGAACCAGGAAAAGAAAACATGTTGATTCTCTTAAATCCCTTGGAATGAAATAACTCCAGCTCTCCTACCTCACTTAAAGGGCCAATTTCCAAAAGGAGAGGCGGTGGCTTTTTTTTTTTTTTGTAAATTTGATGATCAATGGTGAAGAACTACTTCTATTATGAAATCTCCCCTCCCCTATATTTGCACTTGCTCTTATTTAGGTTGGGAACATTCCTTTGGAAAAAGTGTGGGCTTTGTTGGATTTTCGTCTACACACACACACACACACACACACACACACACACACACTGCATGGACTAAGTGAACTTTTAAGGGAACCATTTCCATTTTACAGCCATTTGACCTTAAAGATTCAGAACATCATCACCCCTGCCAAATACTTCAGGATCAGTGGTATTTCTGGTTTGGCTGAGGGAAGGAATTGCTGAACAGATCAGAAGAAAGTCATTTCTGAGAGAATCCTGCCAACACCCCTCTCCCACCCTCAATGGCTAAGATCACCCAGATAGTGGCTGCATCCCTGAGCGGGCTTGTCTGAACCTGGACAGGACCTTCCAAGCATTCCCATTTCATTCCAACCTTCACTGCTCAAGAACAGTGCAAATCATGCAAATGTGAATGCAGTTGCAGTGTCTGTAACAATCCCGACAGGTCATACATTTTTCCCGCCATTCTCTTCAGCCTGGGTCTTGCAGAACATTGTCCCAGCCTTGTACTCCTCCCTGATCCAAACTCAGCATCATTCCTTCCATTCCACACCATTCCGGTGCTTCCATCAGCCTTGGCCAACTCCAACAGATATAGGACAACCCCCACTTTCCCTGATTCCCCACACCCTATCCCACATACCTTGGCCATGTAGACCCAGTTAGTTGCTCTGGTAACTTCTTCCTCCCATGTCCTCCATTTTGGTTGAGATTTCTAGATGGCCCTGGTGCCTTCAGGTCCCGAGGTGGGGACTGCTGAGTGGAATCACCAATGGAATCACTGCTGAGTCGGAACTGCTCTCCTGATAACTTCTCTCTTCATCCCCGACTCCTAGCATAGTGCACAGCCAGGGTGGCATAGCATTTCTGAATGAAAGAACTTCATTATTTACCAAACAGCTGTAAATGCTTTGTGTCCAAAGGCCTCTGACATAGGTATCATCATTTCCATTTCACAGGTGGTAAATTGAGGCTCTGAGGGGGTACATGACGCCCCAAAGTCCCCAGTTTCAGTCTGTTTTCAAACCACATCCACACACATATTTCTGTGACCTCCACAAGGACCCGGTGAGAGAGATATTAATAATAACCCATGTTACACAAATGTGCCGGATGGGGGGATATCAATCCCTGCATTCCCATTTCAGTTCTGTTCTCTTTTTCCAGAATCTTCCTTGGAGTTAAAAAGGAATAAGCTACTGGGGTTGGGAGGGAGGTCAGTTAGAAACTTGAAGAAGCCAAGTTACCCTTTCCAATTAATTACAAAAGCCTTTAGGGGCTCAATTCACCAAACCACCCTCAAGACCACAAGAATTTATGATCCTTCTAAAAATAGCCAAATGAGTTTCCGGAAGTATCTTAGTCAGAATCCAGCTCCATAAAGCATATAAATACATTTAAAATAGCAGTAAAGTATTTGCACTCTTCTTTCTTTTTATGCCTGAATATACTCTAAAGAGAAACATTGGCAGCCACTCCTCTAATAACACTATTTATATTTAATACATAGAGGTATAAACAGAAGCACAGGAGGTTCACATACCAGATCTTGGTTTATTTGCTTTAAATCTCAGAGGGAGACAGGCCTGACTTTGTACGGACAATAAGAACAAAGAGGGACACAAGGGTTCTCACCCCTTCCGTGGCTCCCAGAGCCTGTGCCTTTCGGCATTTACAGGTCCCTCTCTACTGAGGCAAGAGACCTTAAACAGGCTCAGCTCCTCAAATTGTGACAAGAAGAAGCATTTTTTGAAAAAGGCTTTGTGACAGTGACTGTAGTAAGGCTCTAGGAAAACTCAACTGGCACAAATTAGGGTGGACACAGAAAGAAACAATATTCTAACTTCACATAAAAGCTGTCCAAACTCCCCCCATCAAGCTGCTCCCCAGCCCCACCTTGTTTAGATTTCAGGCTCTGGAAGGAAATGTATTTCTTTTGACATTTCATAATGTCTTTTGACATGCAACATCCCTGCTAGGGCTTTTTATTTTTTTATTAAATGATGTAAGTTCTGTAACTGATACCAGTTGTCATCAAACATCATGAAAGCAAATCAAGCTTCAAGTCATCAATATTTATTGTCCCCAGTGGGGGAGAAGCTGTTTTTGGTTTGGGGCAGATGGGTTTAATTTTTAAGTTGAAGCCGACGCACCTAGTATACAGTATCAGACCAGCAAGGACCTGCCTACGTGGTACAATTGAGATGCTCAGGCAGCTGAAAGGAAGAGAATGGGAGAGAGAGAGATGGAGAAGGAGGGAGAAGGAGAGGAGGATGGGATGTGGGAAGAGGGGAAGGAAGGCGGGAGCGAGAGAGTGTGGGCTTAGGACTCGGACAATGCTTTTCCTATTGAAGGGACTTGAGGAAGCACCGTGCTTCGGAAGAGGCAGGCTGAGTGTGGCTTTTTAAAAAGTGAGGTAGAGAAAGCACACGCAAGGAAGAAGAGAAGGAAAGAGAATGTGAAAGCAATGGGGAAAGGATAGGATGAAATGGGAGAGAAAATGAAAGGGAAAAATATAAGATGGGAAAAAGAAAAAGAAAATGAGGGAGTAAAGTCAAAAGTTGAGAGGTTGGAAAGGAGAAGTGAAAGTGTGGGTGGAGAGTTTCAGTCAGGAGCTGCACCTTGTGCTTGCAGGGGGGACAGGGCCCGGCAGGGGTCCGGGCAGCGTGCGAGGGCTTGGTGGGCTTTGGGCCGGCCAGTCCCGGCCAGGCTAGGCAGGAATGAGTGCCTTTTCTCTTTGCATCCCCCTTGTCCTACCGGTATCCCCTTTCTGCCTGGAACTCACTGTCTTTCCTAGAAGGTTCAGGAGGGCTCTAGAGTCATCTCATCCTCTACCCTGAGGAAAGGTACCGTGCATCTCATTCACAACGAGGTGTAAATGGTGAGACTTTATGAGATACAACACATCTGACTGGTAGCACATGTTCTTTCCTTTTCTTTTGTTCAAATGACAACTTCTGAGATATCTGTCAGCCAGATGGAGAAATTTGAGGGGGATTTAAAGCCAATGACCAGCATCTCTCATCCGATAGACAGTCTATACTGTGTCCTGTATGTTCTTTTGGGGGATGAACTGTGTCGATCTAAGGTTCTTTGGGAAGTAATAGCCTGGAAAAGCGTGACCTAAGACAAACCTTAGGTCCTGAGGGCTCTGCTTGGGTCCCCAGTCCTGGCTGCTAAATAGAGTAGAAAGTAGGACCTGAGGGAGACAAAAGATGAGGAACCTTGTCATTTGTCCTTGGAGATTAGTGGGTTCTTTGCAGAGAGCTGGGCCTGGAAGTGAGGAGGGGTCAGCTATGGATGAGCTGCTCGGCAGTGTCCTTGAATGCCCAAACTCTGCCTAAGCTGGCTTTTGTGTTGATGTCAAAGTCAGAGGGAAGAAAGGCAGAGGGGAGGAAAAAAACAACAAAGAAGGTTTCCAAAAAAGCTCCTGGCAAAAAAGAAATAGGTCAAACCTCAAAGCAACCAGCAAAGTTTTCTTAATGGTCCTGCCCACCAGTTGCATTTGGAAATCAAAGGTCTTCATAGGATAGGGGCAAGGCCCTCTCCCATGGTATGGGGAAGGATCCTGAGGCAGGGAGGTCCCTGCAGAGGGTCCCACAGCATGTCAGAGCACCAGCAGACTGAGGCCAGTGTCTGATGTCTTCACCTTCTCTCCTCCTTGGAAGACTGAGAGACTGGGTTGTGTGCACATGTTCCCAACACAGCTCAGCTGTGTGTCTCCCACCTGACCACTGCCAAGTAGAGATGCTGCATTGTGCACCCCCCACCCCGTTCCATCTGGACAAGCACCAGGATCTTGTGCCACTGTGGTTTCACTTGTTCACCTACCGCCAGGCAATCCTTGAAAATGACCTAGGAGCTCATTTTTAGCTCCACTTTGTTTCTCTTGAAATGGCTTCCTTCCACCTCTGGCCAGGACCCAGCTGGGAATCCAGAGCTCACTCTTCAGTGGCATGGCCTTTGACCCTGGTCTGTCTTCAAATGACTTTCGGTCTTTATATTTCTGGAGAATTGTTTTCAAGAAGGCAGGGGATTAGGGCATGGCAGGCTGGCTGAAAAACAGGATGTCAATTACAAAGATCTGGAGCGCAGGCTGAATGACGAAATGTGACCCATCAATCATGGCTGGGGTGCATGGGCAGAGCAACCTCTGATAAACTGGATCTGAGAGGATATAAAAGATGATGGCCTTCGACTTCACTCTCATCATGGTCTTCCCATGCTGCTGTCTTCCTGTTTCTGCAGTGGCCCCTTCCTGAACGTGGGATGTATCTTCACTTTTCTTGTATTTCTCCTTTTCTTCACCTTTTCCTTTTCTTCTTTTACTTAAAATGAAAGTTCCTTTTTCTTCTTTGACTTTAAAATAAAAGTTGCGTTGACCTGTTCATCAGTTGTCTTGGCCAATCGAGTAGGGCAGAAAGAGCCTGGAACCACGGCGCACTGCTGACTGCTGATTCAATGGCTCCTGTTTCCCCACCTTCTCACCAACACTGACTTTCCTAATTTTTGCCAGTGGCATCTCATTGCTATTTTAATTAGTGATGAGCTTAAACTGTTCTCCATAAACTTCCTAGCCATTTAGTTCCCTGTTCTAGGAATGCCCATTGTGCCCAATTTGATGTCTCACTTTTGCCTTGCAGATTTGCCACAGCTTACATTCTAGAGCCTGATCCTTTGTTGATTTAGACAATGTGCATTATCTCCTCCTCCCGGTCTGCCACCCCTTCATTAACAATGGCTAGAGTGGCCATGTTTGAGTGGATATCCTTGATTTGGATGTAGTCAAGTTCACCATTTTTTGCCATGTGGTTTGTGTTTTTGGCATCTTACTGAAAATATTCATACTACACTAAGGTTAAAAAGATATTCTTTCTATACATTGTTCTATTGAATACCTAACATTTTTCTTTCACACTAAGTCTCTTTTTTTGAGTAGTTTTTGAATGTGGTTTGAATTAGAGCTACAACTTTATTCGTCTTCATCTAGTCAGTCTGTTACCCAAGCAGCATCTACTAAATTATTCATTTTTATCCCTCCACTGAATTCTGGTGCCTCCTTATCATAGATCATGAACCTCTTTCTGGATTCCTTTTTTATTCCATTTGCCTATTTGTCTGTTCCCACACTAGTATCCTACTATCTTTGTTACCATGTCTTTGTAGGATGTCTTGATATCTAACAGGGCAGAGTTTCCTTTGGTTCTTTATTTTTCAAAAATATTTTAGCTTTTGTGTAACTTTATTTTTCTAAAAATCCAAACAAGATGAGCTTTTATTGGAATAAAATAAAATTTAAAGAATTGACAAGTCGACATGCTAATAAATATGTCTTATGGCTTTATTCATTTGTGTATTTTTATTTAGATTTTTCTCTATAAAAGTCTTATATGTTTTTCATTAATTTCTACATACTCCCAGGGATGGAGGTAGGGCAGAATATTCTGAATTGTGACTGTTATTATAGTTTTCCTAGTAGGTTTTTGCTGGTAGAGAGAGGTCTGTTTTTGTTGTTTTATTTTTCCACCATTTCAAACATTAACTTCTTGAGACAAAATTGATAAACAGTGAGACACACTCATTTTAATCATAGGCTTTAATGAATATAGAAGTATAATGCATATGCCCACATAACCACTACTACAATCAAACATCGTCTCAAAAAGTTTTCTTCTACCACAGTTAATTCCAACCCCTTCCATTTATCCAAGGCAACCCCTGAATCCTTTCTATCACTATAATTTCATTCTCCAATTTTTGTTTGGAGAGACCATTCATTATTGTATATTGACCTTGTGGTATGAAATATTGTTAAATTAGTATACCATTTTCAATTGCAGACTTATAGATGTCTCAGGATTTTATACATAGAAAACTATGGCATCTCATTTCCAATTTGCACTTTCTAGGACCCCTGTTATAATACTGAACAGACAAGGTAAGAGCAATGCCTCCCTGCTTCTGCCCAAAGGAAGAAGACTTAAATGTTCACCACTAAGTATGATGTTAGCTATAGGTTTTCTTGTAGAGGACCACGTTTGTTTGGTTTTTTTGCTTAAATTCTTTTATTGGTACATTTTAGGTATACAATGCATTTCCATTTATCATTGGGTGTTTGTTCCTGTACATGCTGTGTCTTGGTTCTTATTTTTTCCCCATTACCTGTGCGCCCTTCACCCCTCCACCCTTCCCTATTTACATTTCCATTATTTTTTCTTTTCTCATAATTTTTCCTTTCCATTCTTTCCTTTCTCCATTTCCTCCCACAACCCCTACCCCTTTGGACCTTTTCCTATTTCAAAGTATCAATTATTAGTTATTAATCCTTTTAATCCTTATTTACACTCTCAGTGTAGAAGGCCACTTTGAGGAAGTTTCTTTCTATTCCTAGTTTGTTGCAAGTCATTATCACGTCATATTAAATTTTATCAAATGTTTTCTATATTTATGAAAGTAATTGTATGAGTTTTTCTTTATTTTATTAATAAGGCAAATTATGTTTATTGATTTTTGAATATTAAACCACTGTTACATTTCTGGGATAAACTCCACTTGTCACAATGTATTACATGCATTAATATATATATAATTACAGTTATTAATATTTTTAAAAATCTTTGTGTTTTTTTAATTTTTAAATTTTTATTAGTACACTTTTGTGGTTCATAATGATTGCATTCATTGTGAGGAGCTGTTACAGGTGTGTAACACATCTTAATCTTTTTACTTCCCTCTCCTTCCCCTTCTTCCTCCCTCCCTCCACCTCTTGGACTCCTTCCCATTTGCAAAAGATCTATCTCACCATTCCCTATTATCTGCCTTTCGTTTTTCTCTTGAAATTACTTATACTTGGAGTTTCTCATATAAGAGAAATCACGTGATATCAAGCTTGTGTTTCTGATTTGTTTCACTTAACATTATTGTCTGAAGGTCCATCCATCTTCCTACAAATGATTGAAATTTATCATTGTTATGGTAGTTATGAATACTTTTTAAGGATTTTAGCATGTATATATGTGAAGTGCATTGATTCATAATTGTCCTTACTTATAATGTCTTTGCTTTATTTTGATATTCAAGTAATCCCAGCTGCAACACATGAGTTTAAAATTACTCCCTCTTACTTTGTTTTCTAAAATAATTTGTTAGGATTAAAGTTGTTTCTTCTTGTATATTTGATGTACATCATCAGTAAAGCCACATGAGCTGGGACAACTTTTTGTAGGAAACCTTTACTTTTTCTTTTCTTGTTGCAGTACTAGGGATTGAACCCGGGGAATACTGAGCTATATCCTCAGCCCTTTTTATTTTACTTTTTTCATTTTAAGACAGGATCTCACTAAGTTACCCAGACTGGCCTCAAGCTTGAGATTCTCCTGTCTCAGGCTTCCCAGTAGCTGGGATTACAGGTATTGGTTATTCCCAGCATCTTTCTTTTTTCTTGACCAGTATGGTTAAAGACTACCAGTTTTATGGTTGTTTTCAAGAAACTAGCTTCTGTTTCATTGATTTTTCTCTCTTATTTTTGTCTGCTTCACTTTTGTGTGTCCCTGTTCTTTTACTACGTTTAGGCTTATTTTGTTCTATTTTTCTAGGAGCATTTAAGGTTACAAATCTTCCTCTAAACACTTACTGTGTTTATATTTGAACTTGCTGCTGTTTATATTTTTCTATATCTTCCATTTCTCTCCTCATTGTGTTTATATTTTCCTTTAAATCCTTGATCATATTTATAATAGCTACTTTAAAGCCCTTAGTTGTTAATTCCATCATTTTTGTGTTTTTCATATTTGTTTCTTTTGACTTTTCTTTCTTTCTTGTCTGTGAGTTTCATTTTCCCATTTCTTGTTATTTTGAATAATTTTTAATTGAATGCTGCACATTGAGAATTTTGTTTTTCAGTGCTAGATTTTGTTGTTGCTTCCAGAACATGGAGTTTGTTCTGGTAGGTGGTTTAGTTACTTGCACATCTGCTCGATCATTTTAAGGCTTGTTTTTAAAGCTTCTGTTAGGATAGGTTTAGAGTAAATCTTCTCTGGGCTAGTTAATTTTTGCTAAGGTGTCACTTTTAGTTACTTTACAGAAGAATTCCAGGTTTTATGGCCTCTCTTCCTCACTTGATCAGAAATCAAGTATCTCTCTCAGCCATGTGCAAAGTTGTTTGTTTTGCCAGTCTCCAACATGCTTTGCCTAGCCTGCCCTTTCTGCATGTGTACATCTTAGTTGTCAGCAGAAACTCATGGAATTCTATGTGTAGCTCCCTCATCTCTGGCTCTCTGCCCCGTCAGGTTGTGGTAGCCTCAAACTCTGATCTCCTTCTACTTAACTCTGTGATGCAGCAGGTACTGCTTGGGACACTCACTCCTCACGGCCTGGTGCTTTGGAAGCTATGCCGGGCCAGGGATTGCGCGGCCAACCTCATTCATTTTCTTTCTTTCAGGGACCATAGTTTTGTGCTGTCTGTTGTTTGCCTGAAAACAGCTGTTTCATATATTTTAATCCTATTTTCTAGTTGTTTGTCTTAGGATAGTAAGTCTAGTCTCAGTTACTTCAATATGACCATAAGTAGAAGTCAAAGACAACTTCGTTTCACTAAAGTATGTAAATGACTCTTGAATCTGGCAATCTTGCCAAGAATCTCATGATTCTTAAGAGTTTTTCAGTGTTTTCTGTTAGATTCACTATGGAAATCATCATTATCACCTCCAAATAAGGACAGATTTTTCTTCTTATTCTCTCAGTTTATGTATTTTATTTCATTTTCTTATATGGCACTTTTGGACAGGGTGTCCTGTACTACATCACTTAGTAAAAGGATAGCATGTATCTTTGTCTTATTGACAATCTTAGTAGAATAAATCTGAAAATTTTAAAGTTTAATTTTTGCACAATTGTTTGGTATCTACCGTTTTTCAAGTGAAGGAAAAAAATTTTTAAGTGCTTTTTTGAGTTAAAAATTATAACTAGTGGGCCAGGGATTTAGCTCAGTGGTTTTGCCGCCTGCTGCACAAGCACAAGGACCCAAGTTCGATCCCTGGTACAAAAAAAAAATTATAACTAGTATTAACCTTTATTAAGAACACATTCTGAATCTATTGAGATAACTTCATGTTTCTTCTTTACTATATTAATATGTTGAATTATAGTAGGATTTCTCAGATTAAGCCATCTGTGCACTGTGAAATTCACTCTATTTAGTCATTATTTTTGCCAGGTAACTGAGAGTCAGTTGGCTAACATTGTTTTAGCATATTTTTTTAATTCTGAGAAAGTTTTCAAATGAGGAATATTCCTGTAATAAAATACATTAGGCTTTCCTCTTTCTGATTTCATAAACTACTTGTAGAAGGTAGGAATTATCTTTTACTTGACAATTGAATACAACTTACTTCTAAAACTGATACTAGGGCTTAGAATGGACAGCTATTTGGACACCATGCCTATTATTTTATCCAGACTCTATGCATATCTGTACTACATATACGGCCTGTTAGTCGCTTCGCAGCGTTGGCTATCAGGACAGCTGTCACTGTATCACAATACAAGTGCTCAGTAGCCCTTACTTAACAATGGCCCCCAAATGTAAGACTAAGGACGCTTGCAATTTGGCTATGCCACACAGTGCTTCCTCAGTTCTCGATGAGAAAAGAACACCAACAAAAAAATTCTATGTTGAGGCTTCTAAGAAAGAATCTTCTCTCCATGAAACTATGAAGACGAAAACAGAAATTCATGCCGGTTTTGTGGTCACACCTCAAACTGTAAAAGTTATGGCCACCAAGCAAGATACGTGTTTAGTTAAGATGAAAAAACATTCGATTTGTGGAAAAGCATGTTCTCACTTCTGGCAGTGCAGTCTCATCAGAAAGTACTGAGCTTATGTGAAGACTTCGGCGAGGGATCTCCTGAAGTTCCCCAGTGACTGCAATGCACCAGGCCATTTACTGTAAGCAAGGGACAGTTTTACAGATTCAGGAATAGTTACATATAGGTCTGATGCCACCTGTGGGGCAGGACATATGTCCCATGGATAAGGGGGACTATTGTGTTCTCTAGTCATTCACTATATCTACAGACACTTATCTGTATTCACTACGTGTCTATTTATATATATATATATATATATATATATATATATATATATATATATATCTATCTCCCCCTGTTTTAATATCTAAGTGAAAAGAACTTACAGTGAAAGAACTGGTCAGTATCCTGACTGGCATGGTGTATATATGAACCTAATATGGGATAAAATTGCATGAGACTGAAGTACATGCACACACACACACACACATGCTCACGCATGCACACATACACACATCCATTCAAGTGTAACTGGGGGATTTTGAATAAAATCAGTGTATTATATCAATGTCAATATCCTTGTTGACATGGAGTATTTTAGCTTTACAAAATATGGCCATTGGGGAAAACTGGGTTAAGAGTGTAACAGTTCTCTCTCTCGGTATTTCTTGTCTCCTCCAGGAACAGTTCATTTCCTACCTTGCTGCCTCCTGCTGAGCTTTTTTGCTACAAACTATCCCCATTTCACAAGTAGCCTCAAGCAACAATTAGTCCTGCATGTAATTTCTGAATCAAATAGCTGGCTTGGGTGAGAGCTGGGAAGCAGATGTAGCCCGAGGTGAAGTCACCACCAGTGTTAAGGGAAGGTGGGCAGGGGGTGGGGAGAAGAGCAGATGCCCAGGCAGCCTGGAGTGTGGCCCAGAGCTCTAAACTTAGAGCCCCCAGAACCTGGGCCCTGGAACCTGTGGACATGTTACCTTCCATGGCCAAAGGGACTTGGGAGGTGCCCTCGAGGTTAGGGACTGAGCTGGGGGAATTGTCTGGGTTTTCTGGGAGCGGGCCACCTAATCACAAACCGTGGAGAACTTTTCCTGGCAGTGGTCAGAGGGAGATACGACTACAGAAACATTGTCAGAGGGATGCAGGTTGCTGGCTCTGAAGATGGAAAAGGGAGCCACAAGCCAAGGAGTGCAGGTGGCTTCCGGGAGCTGGACGGGGACATGCAGGACATGGATTGTCCCTAGAGCCTCCGGAAGGAGGAACACAACCCTGCCCACACCTTGGCGTCAATCCAGTAAGACCTGCGTCTGACTGCTGTGCGATTCTTAACTCTGCCGTTTTAGGCCGTGAGGTCAGTGGTGATGTGTCACTGCAGCACAGGAAGGGGACAGAGCCTGGCTCCCACTCCAGCCCTGCCCCTCAGCTCTCCCTGTGCTTCAGTCCCTTCATCAATAAAATGACCAATTCATTTTTGTAATGCAAGGGTGCTCTCAGCCCAGCCAGCTCAAGGGGACGGGTCTACTGAGTCTCAGAGTAACGCAGTGGGTCCTCTCCCCCGTCCCTGTACCAGTGGTGGCCATGGGGTTCCGCTGCTCTCTCCTCGCGGTTCCCGGGAGGAGGAGGTCTTGTGCCCCGGCCTTTCACAAGAAACATTTCTTGCTCAGCCCCCTACAGCTCCCCTCAACTTAGCCCAGGGGAAAAGACTCTGCTCTAAGTTAACTTCACAAACCCCAGTTGCATGCCCAGTAAAACTCAATGTTCACTGCTGTGAGAATCAACCTGAAGCATTTTTAAAAGACAGAATCCCAGACCCCATCCCAGACCTTCAAGGCCCTGCAAATGTGCATTCTTCCAAAGAATACTGGGACATTTGAGACATGGAGGATTTTATTTAGGCTCCTCCAATGGCATTTCTCTATCATTTGGGGCAAGTAATTTCATCTTTCTGGATCTCATTTTTCTCACTTGTAACCCAGAAGTATGGAACTCGGTGATCTCTAAGGTTCCTGACATACCTGAAGATCTTTCACATACGGGGGCATCTTTTTTGCATTTTCTGACGACACCTTAGGACTTTACCCCTTCTCGGGGAAATGTCAGTTTTCTCTGGACAAGGCCGGCACTGTAGATCTGGGCCTCTGGAGTGAGTCTAAACTGAGACTGTGGCAGAGCCTAGAATTTGTTTTAAAATCTGTAAGTGAATTTTTAGTCCATAAAAAGGTAAAATAAAAACATGAGTGCTCACCATCCTGATGAACAACATCAGAGATGGAAACCAGTCCAAGACTGTGGAAGTCATGCTGCGTGTGGAATGAGGTGGAGACAAGTGGGAAGCCAGGGGTGTGGAGGAGCCGGCCTCTTCCAGCTCTGGGAAGTAGAAAATACGCCACTCTGCCCATTTCCTTCTGCTGGCATGGGAAGCAGACAGGAAGTCTGCTTGGAGCTTTTCCATCACCTGCTGGATGTTACACGGGAGCAAGCAATTGCGCTTCCTCTCCCTCCTTCTTAGGTGTGGATTCTGAGCTGGCCCGGCCTGGTGGGACCGTATCGCAATGCTAAGAAAAGAACAACGAAATTCAGAGAAAAGAAGGGGCTGGTTCAAAGTCACACCTTCTCCTCTAACCACAGGCATCTGAATTATGCCCATTGCATTGGTCAGAAAAGGCTAAGCTGTGCTACAGTAACAAAGAGCCCCCAAATCATAGTATCTTAGCATAACAAGCTTTATTTCTCATTCAAAAGTGCATTATGGGTTGATAGAGGGTTCTGTTCAACGTAGACAGAGGCAGTTAGGCTGGTAGAGCAGCCATCACTTCAAACACTGCGCTCATGGCACCAGCGGGAACAGAGACGTTTGGACAGTCAAACACTCTGGCCTGAAGGTGGTGCAGGTTGCTGCTGCTCACACTCAGTCTGAGCTACCCAAGAGGCTCCAGCCAGCTACACAGAGAATGGGAAAGGAAGCACAGGTGCAAGCCCAGCATGCATCAGGACAGCAGAGCAGAAAATATCTGGCCAACAGTACCATCACACTCGTCTTTTAGGTCCTGTCCTCTTCCTGCTTACCTTCCACACAAAGCCTCTCCACATCCCCATGGTACGCTTTCCTGCAAGTTCTGTTTGTGATGCTCTTAACTGGAGGGATGGGAAAAGAAGTACGAATTATGTTTTTGAATTGCAGAGCTGCGAGCAAGAGGCAAAAAAGCCCCAGGATACACTGGGCTGCAGAGCCTCCCTGTTTAGGAACGTTGGGTGGAGCTGGTTGTGTCCTGTGGCTCTCACTCTGGGGACAATGGAGTCCCCACAGGCCTGGGGCTGTGGATCACGTGAGGTCACCAATCCGACACTGGCATCTGCATCTCTCTCCTGGGAACACACCCACAGACAGGGAGGGCATCCTGCTTCCCGCTCCGGGATGGATGCCGAGAGAGCAGGTGGCCTGGGCTTCCCTTCCTCCTTTGTTCTCTGTCCTTCTGTCCCTATACTGAAACCTTGTGGTGATGAAGTCATAACTGTCTCGTGGGGTGGACCAGGGAACCCCCAGGACCAACTTTTCCCTCCCCTTCCTCTTTCTGGCTAAGTCAGGTGCTGGCTCCAGTGACTCCCAGCTCTCTAAGGCGGAAGAGCCATCTCTTCTCTGCTCTCTCTTCCAAAAGTCTGGATCTGGACTTCCATTCTGATGCCTGCACTGACCACTTGGAGTTCAGTAAGTTGCCCACCCACTTACCTTTCTCCCGCATGGACTAAGAACTCCAGGAAGATAGGACGGCATTTTCTCTCTCTCCACCCCAGACCAGCCCAGTGCCCAGCAGAGACTGGGCAGAGCCAGAACTCCCACATAATACTTGCTGACTAAGACCTGTCAGCACCAGAGGGGAGAGGCAAGGCCCAGAATTGCCAGTTCTTAAGACCCCTAGATGGCTCTAATGAGCCACCGGCTGCAGAAACACTGCCAGAAGCTGCCACCTTCATTTCAAAGATGGGGAAGTAGACCCTGAAAGGGGAAGGATATTTGCCAGGGCCTCACAGCCAGGAAAAGACAAAGTGGACCTTGAGTCTCAGCATGCTTTTACCTCAGAAATGTATACACACCGGGAATGGAATTCCGTTGCTGCAACTTCAACACCTATAGCACTGGGCATGGATGCAGGACAAAGTGGGATAAATTAATATCACTTCCAGAGACACGAGCCATTTTCGTTAGCTTTTATTTAACAACTACAAAGCACCAACATTTTAAGTGCTTTATAAATATCATCCAAACCTTGAGATAAGCCTTGGTGATCATAACCACTTTTTCCCCTACTTTACAGTTGAAGACACGAAGGCACAGAAAGGGTCAGAGAGCTACCAAATGGTGGAGGAGAAACTTGAACTGGGGCAATTGAATGGAGGGAGGGTCCATGCGCTGGCTCTCCTCATGGCCCTGGCGGGCAGGGTCCTTTCTCACTCTTTGATCCAAAAAGCTCAATCCAATGCCCAGCAGCTCAGGTAGGGCCCAATTCTTTTTTTAGTAGACCCCTAGGCTTTTCCCCCAGCATCTTCCCTTCAAGTCTTGCTCTCCAGACTTCTGAAAACTTCCAGGAAAACTGGGAGGTGCCAGCTACAGTCTTCACCTTGATAGTGTTACTCAAGGCTAGCTTACAGCAGCTCTGCACCCAGGCCAGAAGTGGACTGGTGACTTGCAATGCAAATGTGCTTGACCTTTGCAGCCCTGTTTATAGCCACATCTAGGAATCCTCCCAGGAATCACCTCGAAGCACCCAGCCGAGCCTTTGGTTATTTAGAATGCCACAGATTTATGGTGGCATGTGACATAGCAAGCATTCTGTGTCGCAAGGCAGTCACCTTGGAACTGGCGAGTGTCCTAGAGCCCCAGGGCCATTCAGTGGGTCCTTAATCAACCAACTCTTTCTGCTCAGATCTGATCCTTCGGCAGGAATGTTATCCAGCTTGTGAGAGGAGCTGTCAGGAGCTGAGGGTAAACGCCCGTGTGTACCTCCGAGTTCTTGGACAAAGCCATGAAGCCACATAACAGCAGCTCTGGGTGACAGAGATGGTATATATGTTATATGTGTTCAGCCCCTGCAGCTGGGCCCAGGAGGGCACTCAACACATGGGGCTCCCTTCTCAGCCCCTGGATAAAATGCCCTGTCCTGGAAGAGAATTCCAAAAACTTCCTGACAATCAAAAGTATATTCTGGTGGTGCTCTTTTCTCAAATTCCCAAATAATATCAGACATGAATTTATCTTCACTCTGGAGCAGGGGGAGTGATGTCAAGTTGGGAAATTGCGAGGAAAAAGAGCGTGGGTTTGCAGGAGTTGCCAGAGTGCGCTGCTCTGGCCGGCAGGCGCCACAAGGTGGCAGCATTTCTGAGCGGTCCTGGTGGGCTTGGGCTGCCCCGGGGTGGGTGGGTTACTTTGGCCCTGAGTCAAGGGCTCGTCCCTCCTTGTGTCCAGGAGGATTAAGAGTCCTGACCTGCGGTGCTCTCCTCTCCAGCCAGAGCAGAAGCGCTGGATCTCTGGCCCACATTCAGCTGTTTCAATAAAATCAGTCTTGAACCCAAGCGCCTGTTGGCTAGGGGCCCCGCGGACACTGGGCCGATTGTTTTTCTGTTTGTACTTGGCCAGATGTGCGTGGGCCGAGGAGCTCTGCGCTGCTTTAGAAAGCGCAGTCAGCCAGCCTCAGTCCGTGCGCTCCGGAGGACCTCATCGACTCTGCGTGGCCTGGCACCGAAGTGGAGTCCCCTTTTCCCAGCATCTGCATCAATTGTCGGCTGTGAAATACTGGCAGATTTTGCTATGAAAGCCATTCCTGCACCTGACTTGCACATCTTATTCGTGCGTTCACTTTTTTGTTAGCATTTATTCAACCTCTCGTATGAATCAGATACTCTTCTCCGTCCTGGGGACACAAGAATGCCTGATTGGCCCCATCATGGGGCTTGTATCCAGTGGTGGTGGGGATCAATCACAATTACAGTTCTGTGTAGAGTGTATGGCTGGGACTCTAGAAGACTCCACCACTTATTAGCTGTTGATCTTGGGCAAGTTTCTTAGCCAAAGCCTCTGTGTATGGTCTCTGAGATTTTTGCATGAGATGGCTGTGAAGGTTAATGGATAAATCCACGTGATAATACCTGTCATATAAATGCCAGGCGAGTGCTATTTTTATTACTGCTATACAGCCTCCACAACACCAGAGGGCGCTATTCACATAGACCATGCTTGCAACTGGTAGTGACAGCCTAGACTTCACCTCTCAGAGTCTGTTTCCTCATATGCATCATCAGAGGACTGTGATGAGGTTAAAATGGGGTATGGAAAGAACATTAAGTATTTAGCTCAGTAGCTAGTGCCAGTTATCAGGTCTAGATGCCCCAATTATCAAGGCTAAATATAAAGACTTTAGATCTGCCCCGGGAGCCATACCTTAAGCCCCAGGGTGCCCATTAAGGGATGCATTTGACTAATTAACAATGAATTTTTATCTAGTAATTCTTCTACTACCTGAAGGAGCCACTCAGAGAGTTGAGTCAACCAAGTATGTATCAGTGTGTGCACAATGCTGTTTCTGAGCATCCAAGACATGGTCTGTGCCCACCTCTACATAGCAGGAAGAGGATCTGCTCAGCTTTCTGGTTGGCAGAGAATCAGCCAAGGGAAGGGAGAAGGGAAGCCACACCTTTGTTGAATGACTTAAGCAAATTCTCAGTCAAAAGGCAGCTACTAGCCAGCTAGATATCGTCTCATGGAATCCTCAGGGTAGCCCTGAGATGTAGGCCCTGTACTAGCATCCCGTTACATGGATGAGAAAATAGAGTCCAGTGCCACCAAAAAAATACATGATGGAACTGGGGTTAGTGTGATTCCAGAGCCTGAAGTCTTTTCACAGCAGAGTTGCCTCAAGTGGTTTGACAGAGGTAAAACTAGAATTCTATGGCTTAGTTTGTCCCCAGAAGAATACAAGGCATTTAAATGCTGTTGAATTGGGCCAGTGGGTCAATTCAGCCCAAATGGGGCAAGCCACCAGCTCCCCATGTGGATGCACACAGACAGCTAGACAAGTATTAAACTGCTTTCCTGTCAGCGGGTGGTGGTATGAATACCTCTCCAGCCCACACTCAGCCCCCTCCATGGGCCGACTCTGGTGGGTGCATTGCTCACTTGCAGAGAAGGAATCTCTGAGAGCCTGGGTCCTATGCCAAGACCACCCTCCTCTCACCCCATCCCTAGGAAGAGCTCATTGTCTCAGACAATCAGGGGACATTAACCCTGTTCAGACACCGGAAGGATGGCATTTTAAAGTCCTCACTGGAGAGGAGAAATGTCTCCAAAGTGTCCTTTATTTAAATAGGACAACAGTACCCTTCACTGGCCCTGTAGAGCTAAGGAGGGTGAAGACAGCCCAGAGAACAGAGTTGTGCCTTAAATCAAGGTGCGAAGAGCTACTGTGTTCTTGCCCCTGGGATTTGAGGGCATCCTAGCCAATCATGGCTTGAAGTGGTCCTCAGACAAAGGAAAAATAGTTGTTACCAGAATGAGAATGGAGCATTTGAGTCCAACAGGGCGTGAAATAGGACTCAAAGGTCCACCTTGTGTTTTTCTTAACACTTGGTTGGGAGCGGGGAGTAGACATCCAGTCTGGATCCATCCCCCTTCTTCTGAGAGCAGCATCCTGAGTCTTTCCTGGGAAGCCACATCAACCTCCCCTCAGCCTTCTGATTTACATGAAGATCACTCCATTCACCAGCTCCAGGATGGGCACATGGGACCGGCCAGTGTGGGGCCCACACCCTGGAGAAATAGGTGTGTATCGTCAGCCAGACCACCAGAGACTCATTCCTGAGATTTTGCTGGAATCTGGGAACAAGATACTCTTCTCGCCAAAGTTGCTAAACTTGCTGCCCATGGGCCTGCCTCTGCTGGAGGCCATGTTGTCCCCACAGGGTGAATGGCTTCGGGTTGGAGCCAGCCCAGGGGAAAGCAGAGAAAGGAGATAGCAAGACTAAGATTCCCGGTGACATCTTCTGAGCAGCGGGATTCAGCCATGACTTTTCCAGTTATGTGAGTTAATATGTTTCTTTAGGTGTGTATGAAAATATGAGTTCAGCTTCAGTCTCTTAGATCTACAAGTATCCTGGGTAATGTAGAAATATTTCCCAAATAGGCCAGTAAATTGGGTGCTGGGAATACAATGAAAATTTTACTTCAAGTTTATTTGACACCTAATATCCACCAGTATTGTGTTATGCTGTTTGCATAGTAGGAGAAATTGTACTGTGCCTAGGCTATATCTTGAAGAAAATAAAGAAACCTAAATAAATAATGAACCTCCCAAGACTTGCTTCTCCGGAGTGAGAAAGGGTTGAGTTTGAATTCTAGCTCTGCTAATTGCCTTGGAAACTGTCATGGGCCTCAGTTTCCTCATCTGCAATATGGTCATGAAAAGAACAGCTAAGCCACTAGGTCATGATCTGAAATAGTAAGAAGAGCAGCTCTGTAAACACATCTGTAAGACGAAACTGAGAGCCAAAAAAGGCCATGCAGGGTCATCCAGCTCGGGGTGGCAAAGCTGGAATTTGAACCCAGATGTGTGGCTTAGATCTTCCATTCCTGATCGTCATATTTACCATCTCTTGACACTAAAAGAGATTAATAAATTTGCCCAACACTGAACCCCATAATAATATCCAAGAAGTGCTTGTCCCATGACTTGACACAGTAAACTTCAGGACGTGTCAGGGATAAGGAGGAGAAAGAAGAGTGTTACCAAGCACTAAACTCCTCTGGTAAGAAGAGTAATTAGTTGGTCTTGTGTCTGCAGGAGGCTAGGTTTGGACTCTACCTGTGAACACAGGGATGGCACTGGGTTCTCTTGTCTCTGGTTTCTCACAGGATTTAAATGAGATCAGTGTTGTTGGTCTCCATCTTCTATGACCACATACTGGCCTTGGATTCAGAACTGTTTCTTAAAACACAGGTGGCCAAAGGGATGCATCTGGGCCTGGTGAGGATTTTCGAAAGAGGTGTCTGGAACAGAACCTCTGCTCTTTCTGCCTGTGAGTCTGCAGCTTGGGCCCAGGGCTGCATCTGCCCACCCCACACTGCTTCCGGTCTGGTCCTCTCTCTCTCTTTCTCTCTCTGTTTTCCATCTCCCTCTTACCTGGGCTGTTTCCAAGGTGCAGGAAGAAGAACGTAACCAAAATTGGCCAATCTCTGAACCAGAGCAAGGAAAGGCTGGGTCGGCCTGGCCCTCGGCCTCCTGCCATGACCTGACTTGTTTCCATAACCAATTTCCAGCCTCTTTCCTGATGTTTTTAGAAGCTTTTATCACATCTGAAAAATCTTCCCAAATAGCAACAAACTCTCCCAGAAAAAAAAAAAAATACGTGTTTTGATGAGTTAAGTGTAAATGAATCAAAACCATATGGGTTAAATTTCCCCTGAAATACACTCAGCAATAACCATTAAGGACAAATGCTTAGGAGCAACATGGGCTGGGGGTAAAGGGCTGGGTTCTGCCTTGGAACATCTGTGTCCTTCAGCAACAGGGCGCGCACATCCCCAAAGTCCCAGACCCCCTAACTCACACTGAGTTTTGAACAGATGAGCTGACAGTCTTAGACTGGAACCTAATGGACAAACACTGGGCAAACACTGCCATAACCAAATGCACCTTGTTTTGGCTGTTCTTGCTGGGAGTCTCTCTTTGAAAAGTGGTGAACTTGTTCAAGATGGTAAACAACTGCTGTGACTTGGGTGGGACTTGTCCCTGCCAAAACTCATGTTGGAATCTAACGACCAATGTAATGGTATTAGGAGGATCTGGGCATTCAGAGGGGCTGGGTGAGGGGGTTCGACCCTTGTCAATGGAATAATGTGGTCCCCACAAGAATTGGTTGGTTATCACACAGACGGTCCCCCTTTGTGCCCTTCTTTTCCTTTTGCACTCGTGCCTGCTTGCCCTTCTGCTTTTCTGTCATGAGAGCCAAACCATAAGCTAAGTAGATGGGACTGCCTGCAACTCTGAACTAAATAAACCTCTTTTCTTTATAAATTACCCAGTCTCAGCCATCTGGTCAACAGCGACAGAAAATGGGCTGGAGACAACCTTGAATAGACGAGTTGATTTGTTCATTCATTGAAGGGACATTTACTGAGCACCTAATTTGCATAAGAAATGGTAAAATAACACGAGGCATAGAGAAATAAGGCAAAGAGAGAGCAGGAGTCCCCACTGCAGAAGGATCTGGCTCTTCTGCCCCTCTACCTCTGTCACGATGCTATTTTCCCTGCTGCGACTTCTCAGTGGGTCTCCTTTGCTGTCAGTGACACCCGGTTCTCTGCCAGAGGCTTTCAGACCAGTCCAGGGCTGTTTTCTCATGGCCTTGGTTGAGGTAGGAACACACTGGATGACAGATGATCTGTTTACTCTCCTGCCCCATGAATGCACTGCTTGTTCATCAGACCCTTGCTTCCCCTACAGACAGCAAGGCAGCCTCCTAACTGGTCATCCTCCATGTCCTCTTCCATCCTCCACCTACCATCTGAATCTGATCACAATATTCTCTACCATTCAGAGAGCCTGAGTTCCCCAGTGTGAAGCCTGAGCTCCATGGAACGGCAGGCAGGGCCTCTGCAGGAACAGGGCTTCACTCCTTCAAGCATTTTTCTTCATTCTTCCTTCTTCACTTGATATCTTGTAATTTGACAACACCAGAGTGATAATAGATTACACCACCATGAACCCCTTGATTTCTCACCGCTCTCCTCTTGCTGGTGTGCTCTCTCTAGATTCTGTGAGATAATGATGCTTTTGTTCCATCAAGTAAAAGGTTCCATGGGCAAGAAAGTTCTCAGAAGTGGGCATCAGAAAAAGGTTGTTAAATAGACTTTTATTGCAGGACATCTTGGAGCCTATACTAGGCTCATGTACGTTGTGGATCTCTGAAACCAAACTTTGTTTGATAGCAGAATCTCATTTTCCTCAACTATTTAGTACTACCTGTGGTTTCTGGGAACACAGTTGAAGAAAGCTGCCCCAACAATGACTCGCTCTACAACCTGGAGGAAGAAAAGTACTTTTTGTTATTCAAAGAACATTTACTGAACATAGCTTGAGTATCTCCTATCCAAAATGCCTGAGACTAGAAGTGCTTCAGATTTCAGTTTTCTCCATTTAGAAATACTCACATAGACCTCACAGGTAGAGCAGCCCTAATCTGAAATGATGGAAAATCTGAAACTTTTGGAGTGTCACATCAGTGCTCAAAGTTTTAGACTTTTGGAGCACTTTGGATTTTGCTTTGTTTTTGTTTGTTTGGTACCGGGGATTGAACTCAGGACCTTGTGCTTGCAAGACACACAGTGGAACCACTGAGCTAAATCCCCGGTCCTGTACTTTGGATTTTGGACTTTTTGGGTTAAGAATGTTTAACCTGTCCCTGACTTGCATCAAATTGAAAAGTAATAGGGAGGCAAAAAGAAAGAGAACAGCATTCCTTCCATGGATGGAACCAGCTTTTCTGATTGTGCTTCAATCTCATTTTGATCAAGTTTATGTTTGTAGTTCTCAAAGACCTAGGAGAGATCAAGGAGCTATATTTGAAGCTTTTTCAAGAAACCCAGTAGAGTTCCAAGGATTTAGCTCAGTGGTTCTGCTACCTGCCTCACAAGTGCAAGGTCCTGAGTTCGATCCCCAGTACCAAAAAAAAGAAAAAGAAACATGGTAGAAAAAACACACAAGGTAAAACCTGTGATGAAGTTTTCGAGCCCCTTGCCGGAGAGGATTTTCAGGTTGATAGATTGTGCGCAGTCTACTGTGTCACCCTCAGCCTCAGATTGGGAGAACGTGGCTCAACTGGCCATTGTAAGTTGGTGGGGGAGTGGGAGTGATCTCAGACCTACACATAAAGCCTCATTGGTCTTTTCCTGTCAAGCCTTGCCTCCTATCTCCTGTTTTCTTACAAGTTCTGCCTTGCCCTAGGAGCTTCCCTCTTTTATTCTTTTCTGCTTCTCTTGGATTGAAACAATTTTGCCTTTTTATTGGTCAAGTCTGCCCACCTAAGCCTCCAAAACCTTTCCAAAAATACTCCATTGCTTTCTCTGCCTACTGGTTTTCTCCAGTC
This sequence comes from Heterocephalus glaber, assembly GCF_053883595.1. NCBI lineage: Eukaryota > Metazoa > Chordata > Mammalia > Rodentia > Bathyergidae > Heterocephalus > Heterocephalus glaber. The sequence continues at coordinate 70,714,685 of NW_028258320.1, forward strand.
AAATATTCCAGGGAAAACAGCAACTGGACTTCCTGGGTTACCAAGGGTAATGAACTCTTGCTTCAGAGGGGAAAGGAAAAGCGAAGAGAGATCAAGTGTTCTGCTCTGGCAGCCTTCATGGAAGTTCTGTGGCTAGAGGATCAGTGTCTACATATAAATAAGCATTCAAGACAGGGGGTAAGGACCAGAAGCTGGAAGGGCACAGAACCTGGAATCTGAGGCTCTGGGCATGAACAGAGCTACATCGAGGACAGGAAACAAAGCATTGCACATTGAGGGGAAGAAACCTTCTCAGACATCTGCACAGAACCCAGAGACATGCTGACATCCAAGGGCTGGGGGCCAGGCACAGTTAAGAGTCAAGACCCTTGGCACAGAGAGGACCTATGTGATCATTCTGGAGCTTCTTCAGAAGCATTCTTGAGGAATGGACAAGTGGAAACCAGAGAAGAAGTAGGGCAAGATGACTACAGCTGCCCATATACTCCTTGAGGGTAAGGATCATGGCGTCTCTTTATCCACTGTTATATCCAGGCCCTTAGCACAGAACCTGACATGTGAGATGCATTTCATAAATACAACTGCATGGGTAAATACTAAACATGTAAGTTTTCCTTTAGAGGATGTCCATGAATGCATGGTTATCTCTCTGAGAGGGACTCATTTTCAACAGTCAGGATGATGTGTCTTGTGCTTCCTAATTTCACCCTTAAAAGCAGTCATGACCTACTTTCACTCTAGGATCTGGGAGATTTGGAATATATAGACTTTCTCAGACATGGCAAGGATTCATGTGGCTTGTTTAAATGTACAGAGAAGTAAGTGAACAGCATGTCAGTATGTAGGAAGTGGATCTGGGGAAAGGAAATAAAAGTCATTTTCAAAGAGCTCTTCAAAACAGTTGGTGCTGATATTAGAGCTAGAGAAAGATGAGGCTACTATCTGCTTATTCAACTAAGCCTCCACATACAGACCAGACTTTTAAGTACATAGATGGTGTTCTTTCTCCAACCAAGAGATGATCTTCCCCTAAATGGTTACAGTTGGAAAATAAAATTTATGATTGAGGAATCATAAGACTTAAAGTACAGAAAACGTTTATAACATAGGTTACATGCAAGCATATAAAAGCTTTTCAAATAAATTAAGAGAAAATATGTCCAAAAAACACATACACCTGACAAAAGTCTATTATCTAGAATTTATTTTTCAGAAATTAACTCTCAAGTCTGGATAACAACAAAAAACACACTTCAAGTAGAAAATGAGCAAAAGGTATGAACAGGCATTTGACTAAAGAGGACAGAAGATGGAGAAATAAACACATGTGAAAATGTTCCCATCATTATCCATTAAAAAAATGCAAACCAAATCCACAGTGAGATATCATGAATACCTCCCAGGATGGCTAAAATAAAAAATGAGTACAACACTAAGTGCCAGAGAAGATGTGGACAAGGTAGATCATTCATTCCTTACTATTGGAAATGGTATTGACATTGGAAAACAGCTTGGCAGTTTCTTATAAAACCGCACATGTAGTCCCATAGGACCTTGTAATTGCACTGTTGGGCATTCACTCCATAAAAACATGAAGGTGTATGTTCACACAGAAGCCCATACACACATATTCACAGCAACTTTACTCATCAAAATTCAAATCTGGGAACAACCTAGATGTCCTTCAACAGGTGAATGTTAAACAGACTGTTTCATAGCCATACCATGGACTCCTACTCAGTAATAAAAAGGGAACTAACTATTGGCACTCAAAACAACCAGAATGAATCTCCTAGGATGATACCGAGTAAACAAAGCTAGCACCAAACAGCTACCTATTATGTGCTTCTACTTATATAACATTCTAGAAATGACATAATTCTAGAAATGGGCACACATCAGTGGTTGCCAGGGGTTTGTGATAGCAGCAGGGGCAAAACAGAGATAAGTGTGATTATAAAAGGGCAAAGGCACAGTCCTTATGGTGATGAAATTGTTCTATATTCTGACTGCGGTAGTGACAAAACTGTGCAGAACTACACACATATGTTACCACATGGTAGGAGTATTAGTACCTCTCATTAGCATAAGGATCCTAGGAAGCATAGCACAAAGCCAAAAGCAAAATGAGATTTCCCCACATGTGACTGAAAACTGGGCCAGAAGAAGGAAGGCAAACGTGAGGCTCCCAGAGCCCGTCTTGTCTTGTTAACTGGCTAATGAAGAGGCATAGTGTCTCTTCCAGTTTCAACTCAAAGTTTCGGAGGAACTTCAGGTTTGAGAACATTTGCACAAATTCCTGAGGAATGGAGCATGATGATGAAGAAGCCACATCAAAGCAAATCTCTATAATTTTTGTTATTTTCCCAAAGAGAAGAATGACAGGAGAGAAATGATTGAACCAAATTAGAGAGGATCTGAGGACTGAAGACTGAGATAGCCTGGCCCTGATTCTTACACATCTGAGGGACAACGGCCACACTACATGTAAAAATAGGACTCGGACCCACAACTGCAGCAAACTGCTATCTATAATAAACAACCCAATAAGCCAGAGCCCTATGAAAAAGAACATTTCTGACACATAAAGAGACTTAGTCTGTATCATGGACCTTTTTGACTTGCAGGAAGTCTGTATCAATAAATGCTCACTAAAAAAACAGATGTCATGTAAGATATAATCTTATATACGTATTTACGAGGTAGATTTACAGAGGCTGCCTGCAGAGTCAGGTGTGGAAGGAGGCAAAGGGCTGTCTGTGTGCTGGAGATTTGAAGGCCAGGAGCTCACTGCAGAGTCCTGTGTAGTCCGTATCCTGAAGCCAAAGGGTCTGTGCTGGAAGCCAGGAGGTGGGGGTCAAGTCGGAGCAGAAGACTGGAGCTCCTCTGAAGAAGCAGAGGTGAGCCTTCCTCTTCTTCCCCTTTTTATCCCTTCAGGCTATAAGCCTGTTGGTGGGCGCCACTCACACCCAGGGCGGGCCTTCCACCTTTAGGAAGTCCTTTCGGTCACACCCAAACCTGTGCTGAACCAGTCAGTTGGGTGTTTCTTACTCAAGTTGGCCCAATAGTTAACTATCACAGTCAGACTGCGCTCTTTAGTGACAACCCAGAAAGACTAAAGAATTCCTTGTGTGACAGTGAACCCCACATGGTCAGGACTTGGTCAATAACTGACAGTTTCCCTGGTTTTTGTCACTACTTGCAACTTACAACAACCACAGAGAGTCAGATATATAGAGCAAAGCCAATCCCACGGGTGTCCACTTCTAGCTGGCCGACCCCAAACCCCAAGCCACCAGCCTCCACTGGAGCCACCCGAAGCTCCTTTCCTAACTCTAAAGCCCCGCTCCTCTGCCTGCCCTTGGGTCTCTGCCTATGAGAATGGCAGTGATGGTGGCTGACTTCCTTGCTAAAGCAAGCTCAGAAGGAACAGCCTTTGCTTTCCATATTTGGTTATCTTGGTTTATTCCGCACTCATTTCTAGGTGTTTGTGGGATAAAGGCTTTTAAACAACCAATGGAATCATCTGCTTTTCTGATTCTGTTTCCTGCCGCACCAGGCAGTGAATAGGTGATTGTCAGCTGCTCCTTCCTTTGGCCTGTGAAGTTCCCCCCAGGCTCCACCTCTGGCTTGTGCCTGGATGGCTCCCTGAGCTTTGGAACAGGCCTGACAGTCAGCATCAGGGCCTCTGGCAGGGCGCAAGTGGCTGTTCATCACCGGTGTCTGTTCTCATTCGTCCATGCTCTTGCCTGATCTAGGAGTCCCCGTGCTAGATGATCACTAGATAAATATTTTGTTTTGTTTTGTTTTTTGGTACCGGGGATTGAACTCGGGTCCTTGCGCTGGCACAGCAGGTGGTGAAACCACTGAGCGAAATCCCCAGCCCTAGATAAATATTTTGGATATTTCCATCCTCCATAGCACCCCAAGCTAAATTCCTGCTGACCCCAAACCTCAATTCAGCACTATGTTTCTTACTAAAAATTACCTTAGAAGGGGCTGGGGATTTAGTTCAGTGGTTTTGCTGCCTGCTGTGCAAGCGCCAGGACCCGAGTTCGATCCTCAGTACCAAAAAAAAAGTTACCTTAGAAGACAAAGAGCTGTGGGTGGGCTTCTAACCTCAGCACTAACTAGCAAAGCAAGCCCCATCCTCTCCCTGTCTTGTCCCTGCATTGAAGTGAGGACTGGCTCCTGCTCTGTTCAGCCCTGCAGCGTCACGGTCCAACTCCTCCCAGCCCATGTGCACTGTGGCATTAGAGATCTCAGAATGGCCACTCCTGAAGGGCTGAGCCATCGGAGAAGGAGGCCCAGGCAAGCCAGTGGTGTTTCCATTGCCTGGCTGAACAGGGCAAGCTCCAGGCAAAATCAAGTTCCTGTTTGTCCATTTTACCATTCCGGCACCCCACCTCCTGAGCTGCCACACCCTGCGTTATGACCCACAGCTCACTGACTTGGTTCCCCTGGGAACACGTTTTCAAAGTGGAACAACCCAGAGTTCACAAAAGTTGCCTGACTGTGACATTATATCATACTTCTTCTGTATCTGACTGTCCACCTCAGTGTCTCCCCTAAAAACCATTCTTTTTTTTTTTGGTACCGGGGATTGAACTTGGGTCCTTGCACTTACGAGGCAGGCACCAGAACCACTGAGCTAAATCCCCGGACTTTATAAAAACCATTCTTACTGACCGTCGTTAAAAACAAAACTAAACAAAACCCTCATTCCCACTTAAAGGCCTAAATCCCGGGGAGCCAGAGCAGAGGACAGTTTGTCTCCTCTAAAGTTCAGAAATAAAAATGACTTTCTCCTTTCCATGGCTGTTCCCTGATGCGACTCTGTGATCAGTATCAAATGCTCAGTAGCAAGGATTTCTGTAGAGCCTTCTCTGCGAAAATAGATTTAACCTACCCGTTGCTCTTTGTGAGTGAACAATGGACGTAACAATAAGGAGCTGCTATATTGTTCGTGCATGAATAGTCCTGATTCTAGATATTTGCTGTTGGGCCCTACAGATTACCTGCAAAGAATGTCCGGCTCCCTCTGTTCAGAAAGGTTATGCTGCAGGCAAGCAGATCAGGCTGTTTTGTCGTAATAAATCAATAGAAGCCTGCAATTAATGAAGTCTTATTTCAAAATGGTAGGAAGTCACCTTTAGAAACCAGGTCTGTTTTCTCCTCCAGCCTAATTGCACAGCCCAGGGTGGCTCCGGCTTGGATGGGTCAACTGCGTGTGAGCAGGGCTTGAGGGCTGGCAGGCACGATTTCTTTGGCAGTTTGCTTGGGCAAAGGCTGAGGAAATGAAAGTCATATGTGTACTGTGAGCACAGGGCTCGGAACCAAGCAAGCAGTACGGGCAAGCTGGAGGGCTGCGAGTGTCTTCTGAGTTTTCCAGCCCAACTTTTCAGGTGGGAAAATTCTTGATGGCTGGGGATGCCCGCTATGTGGCTGCAGAGAGAGGGTTCAAGAGCTCAGATGATCATGTGCACCTGTAATCCCAGCTACCTGAGAGGCTGAGGCAGGAGAATCATGAATATGAGAATAGGTTTCAGATCCAGCAATTCTGAGGCCCCATCATTGCATCATCACTAACCAGCAGTGTGAGCTTAAACAAGCTACTCAACCCCCCCCCGAGCTCCCTGTTTCTTCTGTCTCTTCCGTCAGGACAGTCATCACTTCCCTGCCAGGTTCTTGCAAGGAAAATATGCCCCTTTGTAGGGACTCAAGAAGTGTGTAGTAGATGTTGCAACTTTACAAACATCTCTCTTAATTCTTTTGGGAAGATACCCAGTAGGGGAATAGCTGGGTCAAGTGGGACCTCTAGTCCTAGTTCTTGGAAACAGCCCAAGTGCCCATCAACTGGAAACTGGATAAAGAAGATGTGGTTTTTAATAAAATGGCGCACTACTCAGCCATAAAGAATGAGAAACTAGAGACATTTATAGCTAAATGGATGCACATTGAGGCCAGACTCTTAAGTGAAATAAATAAGACACACATGTGTAAATACCGAATAGTTTCTCTAGTGTGAGAAACTGAAAGTGTAAATAAGGATTAAAAGGATTAATAATGAATAATTGATAATCTGAAATAGGAAGAAAAGGTCCCAACGTGTAGGGGTGGTGGGAGGGGAAGGGGAAAGGAAAGGAGGGAAAGGAAAAATTATGAGAAAAGAAAAAAAATGGAAACGAAGTCTATGTAAATAGGGAAGGGTGGAGGGGTGAAGGGTGCACAGGGAATGGGGAAAAAATAAGAACCAAGCTACATCATGTTCAGGCACAAGCACCCAATGATAAATGTAAACACACTGTATACCTAAAGTGTACCAATAAAAGAATTTAAGGGAAAAAAAATCTCTCCTTCTCTTCTTTTCTTCTTTACCAATAGAATCCCATGTTTTTAGGGCAGCAATGTATTCACTCAAGAATAACCCAATTTTGCCTTGTCCCTTACCACAGTCTTGGTCAATAAAAAATAATCATCTGCTGGGTAGAACTTCCTGGAAAGCTACTGCGTCCTTGATTTTTTTTTAAAAAGGCAGACCTCTCAGAGCTTTTGCCTTGTTTCCTGCCCTTTCCTTTCTTCCTTCCCGGAAGCATTTGTGATGCCTGGAAACACGGGAGCTACCATCTTGCAAGCACAAGGACAAACTCTATATGAGCTGAGGCTCGTGGGACAGAAGGATGGGGAAGGCTGGAGGCCCCGATGAAGTCATGGGGCGGCTGTGCCAGGCCTCAGCTGTCTCCCTTCAGACCTCTGGTCAGGTGAGAACAGCACATGCCCGAGCGTTGAAGTCATCGTCACTGGAGCTTTCTGGTCCATGCACAATCTCTAAAAGATACCTGGTGATCGTTACTTCCTCAAGCCAGCAAAACAAGCCCCTGAAAACTTCTTTGGAGACCAAGTTGAGTAAAGGGATAGAATACACTGGGAGGCCTATCTCCAGGTTTCTGGAACTTCAGGTCCTCACCACTCCCCATTTTCTGTCATCCCAAGCGCCTGTGCTTTTTTATTTACCTAGGTGTCCTTGGTTATTACCAGATCAGGGCTACCCAGGAAGTGGAGTTAAATTAAGAGATCAGAGGCAAAGATAGCCAACTGCACTGTGTAAATACCTATCTGCGTCACAGAAGATACTGGAGTTAATCAACTCCAAGAACAAAGGCAGTTCCTAAATCCAGAACCTGCCTGTGGGAGCCAAGTACAGCAATCCTGCAGAGTGAAGGAGGTAAATATGGAAACCAAAGGCCTTAGATAATAATGGTAATAAAATTTAAAAAGCTGCTTCCCTAATAAAGAAACCCTTGCTGAATTCTTATCTCTGGAGAAATAGCCAAGATTATCAGGCTTATCGGAGGGGACTTTTCATGGGAACCTGGAAGAAGTATAGGCATGCTTCGCTTGAACTTGGAAGAGGCCCCTTGGCTCAGTGGGAGAGCGGGGAGGGAGCTTCCTATTGACCTATAAAGGTCAAGCTACTGACCCCACAGCTCCGGGCAGTAGGGCTTAGAGGCTGCGTCTCCAGGAGGATCGTGGAGTAAAAATGAGTCACAAATGAGCTAATCACCATTAATGTGTCAGCTGAAACTGCCGGTCTGACATCTTTCCTAATGGCTGACAAATGTCAGGGTGACTTGTGTGCTTTTTTTGTTAATTGAATTGGTTAATTAGGTCCCAGAGGCCTAGCTGCTAATTATGAGCTACAGCCGAATATGAGCTTTAAAAAAAAGATGCAAGGAAGTTAAAACAAAAGAGAAAATACACACACATGCTCACACACCAACATACATACTCCAACTCCTCTGTGTTCTTTACAGTCTGTACTGTTACCTTCTCTTCGTTTCCAACCTGCCACATGTTACTACCTTCTTGATGTGTTCAAAAAAATGTTTTAAAGGCAAGTGGAACTCCAATTCTGCCTTTTTCCAGGAGGAGCATCTGCTCAGGCAGTGCCTCATTCATTAGTTTTCTGCCAATTAGCAAGAAAAAAAAAAGGTGCAGGGAAGAGGGAGAAAAAAGTCCAGATTTGCAGTCTAATGCACCACCTTGTGAAGGTGGTGTGTTCAGAAGCTGCCGAGTCCTTCCCATTTGGATAAAGAGGTGATAACCATCTACCAGACCCAACAGTGACTTAGTGATGCTTATGAAAACTTTTCCAGAATTTCAGGGAAGCCCTGGACATAGGTGTGAAGACACAGAGCAGACTGAGCTGTCCCATTGAAGAATAATTCACACAGGGGTAAACAAAGTGCTTCACAGCTCATGGAGGGCTCTAGAAATTCAACCACATGTTGCTGTCATTGTCTTACTTCAGCTTCCACTTCCAACTGGAGAAGAATATCGTGGGAAGATAGAGTTTTCAGCCTTGTACGTCTGGTCTGCTCTGCTTGTAGGATCTGGCGAGCCCCAAATATGAGGTAAACTGGTAACTATTATTGGTTGGTAGGGAACAGGCAAGGGAAAATATGGAAACTGAGGTAGTGGAGAGGGAAAGAGAAGACTCAAAGACCCTTGTGCAGAATCAGATTGTTCATGCTGCAGATCTGGCAGTGATATTTAGACTGCGTAGGCCACCCGGGTCCCAGTGGCCCTCCTCTCCCAGATCTGAACTACAAGATCTGGGATTTTGAAAACATGTGCCTAGAAGCTTGGGGACTTTAAGAATGTGTGTGACCCAGACCATTTGGAGTTGTCTTCCCCTGCTGGGTTTAGATTGAACTTGACTCACACTCCCAAGCCCACAGTTGGCTCTCCCAGCCCAGCCGTAGGCCAGAGCCCTTCTCCTAGCTTCTTGCAGTTCCCAGTCTTGGCCTCACAAAGTCCAGTGTGCTTGCTCCTGGGGGTGATGCCTCAGGTCAGCTACCAGCACCCTGGGCCCCATGGACAACCCAAGGTCTCCCATGGTAACAGTTGTACCTTCCCTGAAGACTTGGAGAGCCAGGGTCTGGGGCTATGACCCACACAGAGCCTTCTGCCTCCTGCATGGCTTGTTCTCTGATGTTCCAGCACCTGAATCACCCTTTCTACATCTTCCTCTAAGGCCACTCAAAGCTTAGATTGCTGCACCTGGCTCCTAGCTAATCACTAAGATACATGCAAGCTCAAGGCTCTAGGTTAAAAGAAAAGCTGAAACAGTGATTCCACTCGACTCTCTGCATGTTTCCTAGCAGGTGTGTGTGTGTGTGTGTGTGTGTGTGTGTGTGTGTGTCTCCACCAGCATTAAATAGCAGTGATGGCTTGGGTTCATCCTGAGCAAAGCACCCCCGAAAGGCCTTCAGGAGGTCATGGTACAAATCTCTGGAGACAACCAGGGAGGGGGAACATGACCTGAGTGGGGAGACATGGCAGGGGCAGGCAATGTAGCACAGTGGGTGAGGCTGCGGCTCTGTGTCCTGGTGACCAGCATCCAGATGCTGGCCTTGCCACTCCCCTGCTGTGCAACCTCAGATCTGTTATTTTGCTATCTGGGAAACTCAGATTTCCATATGGGACACACGTGTAGTGATACTGGGAAGGTGTTGCTGGAGGAAGCACACGGGTGGGGAGGGCAGCATGCTAGCACCAAGGGCTCAGGAGCCATTAGTCACTGTGCTCATTTTGCTTCCACTCATACTTTGAAATCTGAAGGCCATGGGGACATCAGCTACCCCAGAAACTTAGCATCAGTAACTTTCACTTGGGGCCTTGATTTCATTAAAATCATTCTGAAATTTCTTTTATGTATTTGGTAGAGTGGCTTCTGCTCTGACTCTTAAACCCAATGAGATAGCCACATGCTCCTTAGACTAGTATGGACACTGGCTGGACCCCCAGGGGTCTCGCGTTAGACTTGAAGAGGAGGCATGGAGTGGCAGGAAATGGTCAGCGTCATACATACAAAGTTCAGCGTGTGGCATGCCCTGTCCCTACCACTCGTCCCGTCTAGTACTTTCTACCCAAAAGGGAGCTGCCTCCCATAGCCTCTGGAGGAATAGCAGCTACTTAAGGCCCAGTTCTCAGGGCAGGCGGCCCAGGGTCACTTTGGGTCCCCATTCCTTTCTGGTAAAGAAACCCCACAATGAATCCCAACTTTCTTCCATTTCATCATCAGTTGAGAGGGGGATAATTTGATTGCACTGGACTGTAGGTGACCAACTGTACTGGCCTGCCCAGGACTGAAATGTTCTGGGACATAGAACTTTGAATACTCAAAGGAGGAAACCGCAGGACAAATGATGATGAGCTGATTACCCTCTGAAAAGCAGATTTCTGACTATTTATTGAGAAGAGTCATTACAGGTGGGGAGGCACTAATCCCAAACCACATAGAAAATTAACCAACTGGGTAGATCAATATCGCATTATGGCATAGAGAGAGACAGAGGTGGAGACGTTTATGAGTCAACAAAACTCCCCAGAGAGGCCTAGTGGATGGCACGCAGCAGAGGCAGCTCCCGTGGGAAGTTAGCCTGGTGCCAGGGCCTGGCAAGTTTGCTCTGCCCAAATGCAATTGATCTGTCAGCCCTACCTTGAAATTAAATGTCTAGGCATGCTTCCTTCAGATGCACAAAAATACTGTAAAAAGTAAAGAAGTTCACATCTCTCCACTGAGGAAAAGGGAGACAACCAAAATCAGGGAAAGAGAACTCACATGCACCCAGTGTTTAAAATGCACAATGGATTACACAATGTTCCTATTGTACCCGGGATTGAACTCGGGACCTTGTGCTTTCGAGGCAGGCGCCAGAACCACTGAGCTAAATCCCCAGCCCCAGACCCTAGATTTTCTTAAGAGGTTGGTATTATAATCTTTATTGGACAGTGGAGGGGACCCAAAGTCATTCAGCTAAGAAATGGCAAACCTGCAACTTGTAATGATGATGATGGTGGTGGTGGTGGTGGTGATTATAATAACTTAATTAAAATAGCCATAATAATGGAGCAGCAGTTAATACTTATTGTTTCTTAGATGCAGGGCACTAGCATGCACTCTTTAATATTTACCTTCATTTAATCCTCATACAACCTTCTAGGTTTGTACCAGTGTTTAGCACATTTAACACACAGGTAACTGAGGATTAGCAATCATCAAGCTGCTGAAGCACACCCAGCCAGAAGGCGAGCTAGGTTGTGAACCAATATCTGTCTAACTCTATAAGCTACGCGTTTCCCAACGCACAACGCACTTGATCCCTCCCAGCTTATACAAACTCTTTTGCATGCGCCATTACATTTTACCATTGAGTTTGATATTTTCTAGGTATGAAAAGGAAGGCCAAGAGAGGTTGTGATTTACCCCAAATCCTGCAGTTTTGTGTGAGAGCCTGGCAGAAAGCAGACTCCAAGTCAAGCACCCAAGGAGACCAGTGACTCTATGTATTCACTGGAAAGAAAGATATCCTTCCAAAATGGCAGCTCCTTAAGTCACCAGATCAAGCCCATAGGGCACCATAGAGTGACTCAGGATGGGGAAGAAGAAGTCGTAACAGAAGGCATAGACTAGCGAGTTAGAGACTGAGCTTCCCACAGCCTCCTCCCCCAGCCATTCAGAAAGGCCTGGATCTTGCCTGTGTGTAGAGTATTGACCTGCTGGTATTGATGCGCCACCTGCCGGGCTGCCTTTCCTTATCGATAACCAATGGTGGTGCCTAAAGTTCAAACACTGCTGGGTGGCTTTCATGTTTGTAAACAGTATTGATGTGCATAAATCAGGGCCCATCAGACTGCAGGATTAAACAAGGATGGAAGCAGAACATTTGGGAGATTCCAGCCGGAAGCAGCTAATTAAAAGCAGAGCTGGGAATGAAGTTGTAAATGGTGTCCAATTAATATAAAAGTCTCCAGTCCTGGATACCCCAGTACCCCAACCCACACTTTCCTGTGCTTGTGGCTAATGATGCTACCTGCTTCCTCTCGGGCTAAAACAGGGTCCAATATTGCCTTTGGTTTACCCCTGACAGAGCCTCAGGCCAGTGACCCTGCACTCAGCTCCAGAAAGTAATCCTTGTCTAAGAAGACTGGGTGGACTGTGAGGGAAGATAGACATCTGACATCACCCCTTTGGCCCAGGACATCTGATGCAGCCTAGAAAACAAATGCTTCAAGTTTTAGTAAAAAAAAAAAAAAAAACTCCAAACATATTATTAATAAGAAATACAGAAAATAGCAACACTCCATCCGAACTCCAGTACGGTCAAGTTCAAGGACGCTGGGCTCAGGGAGGGAGGAGATTCAAGGCTGTGTTTCGTCCTCATTACTCGTTGATTTACAGAAGTGTTTTTACGTTATGATAGCTCAACATGTAAAGGAACGTGTCATACATTCTCCTGACTCAAAACGGCCCTGTCCAAAGGCCCTACTTTATTGCTGGGGCAACAAAGGTATGAGAGGGTAGCAGCCACTTACAACTGGGATGAAGAAGGTCTTGCTTGACCGATTATTCAGGGAAATACCTTAAAAGCTGCAATAATGAGGAGGCAATTCATTCTTTTATTAGTGCCATGGTTTATACTTTGCACTATATTTAGCATGCATTTGTTAAAGGCCAATAAAAATAATAGCCAACATGTATTCAGCACTTACTGTGTGCCAGGGATGATCATGAGGATTTTGCATGCAGTAGCTCATTTAATTTTCATTAAAAACCCCAAGAGAGGGAACTGAGACACAGATTAGATTATGTTATTACTACAGCAACTTGTTTTTTCAAGAAACCTTGCGGGTAAGGCAAATAATGCTAGTCCCATATTTGACATGAAGGATGGAAGCATAGAGGGTAAAATGATTTGCTCACAGTCAAAGGTGGTCAGTCTCTTTGGAGCACATGGATACCCTACTCTTGAAGAGGTGGGATGGGCAACGCTTTGTCCCCGAGAGCTGATTGCCATAGCCACTTTTTTTTACCCAGAGTCAGCCGTGATGACCATCTTCTGGAAACATTTCTGTTGACGTTAGGAACAGAAGAAATGGTCCCCAACACTGCATTGTCATGAAGAACACAGGTCAAGTACTTGAAGGAGCAAACTCTATAAAAATGCATTGGCCTATTATTTTGATTAGAGGCACTTTTCCCCCAAGACAAACTCGAAAGCTACTTTGTTCACAGCTGCTCCTAAGAAAGGCATCCTCGGCTGGCTCAAGCAATGAAAAGTTTGCCTCATGTACAGATCTAGGGTTCTGGGAAGGAGGGAGCCCATGAGTGTGTGAGTGAGTAGGATTGCATTCCTGGTTTTAGGTTAGCTCTAGGACTGGAAGGCTTAACTCATGCTGTTTTTCAAGATTAATCATAAGTTACAACAAGCTACTCCCCCTTGGGGCATTTCATTTGCATCATTTTCCCTCCCAGAGGGTTGAAGGAAGAAAAAATATCCGCTGCACAGCTTTGGAAATTAGCTGCTTGTCACTCACTTGCTTGGAATCAGATTTGGAGCTCATGTCCTATGCTCCAGAGCTCTGGATTGGCTCCTCAGTAAGCCTGGGTGGGACATGCAGCTGGAAAAGACTGTCCCCCAAGGCATTTACAGCAAAGAAAGGCAGTTGTGGGGAGTGCTGGGGTAACCTGAGCCACTGGCTTCTAAGGAACATCATTTGTCTGCAGGTCCCCAGACACCTTCAAAACCAGGCATTTAGCCCTGCATATGCATTTGAAGATCCGGAGCGAGTCTGCATGCCCTGGTCCCTATGGAAAGGAAAGGTTGAAGGGACGAAGATTTATGAGAGGTGTTCAGGGCCCTTGGCAGTCTAGGTGGGGCAGCCAACTAGACACTGACCTGGCTGGAAGGTTGTCACTACCTTTCAGAAGGGTGGCACATTCCCCAGCTTTGTATTACACAAACTGGCAGAGTGGACCTGGCCTGAATGGAATCAGTATCTACAGGAGTTGAATCTGGGGGTGGGACATGTTGTCATGGTTCTCCAGAAGCAAGCCATATTGTATGAAAGAGGATCCCAGCCTGGAGCTGAGATCAGGGTCATCAAGGAGGCCCAGGGAACCGGTTGACAACCCTGGCTCCAAATCCAGAGTGGTAGACAAACTGGATTGGAAAACCAAGAAGGTGGTCAGACATTGTGCCACGTAGATGAGACATGATGAATTCAGGTCAAGCCTGAGCGCTCCAGGGCAGGTCTAGGACAACACAGTTCACGGCAGACCCACCTTCCTACCAGGCAGACGCTGCAACATTCAGCCTGATTCTGCTGCCTGACTCTGGAGTGGAGCTGTTGCCAGGGCCCAGAAGAGATGGATCTGCTTGGATGCCTCTGCCCTGCCATTACTGAGTGAGCCACTTCCTGTGTGCTGACTTAAGTGCCACTGCTAAGTGACAGCACATACCAGAAGTCTGACCAACAAGGTCGTGTCTTCAGGGAACAATATGCTTAGCTGCACAACCAGATGGGGAACTGCTTTCTCCACAAAAGCCAACCACTCTAGAAAGCTGTTCATTACTTTATCATTTATTATCCTAACTTGATGATTTTGGCTGAGAATATAGCTCCATATTAGAGCATTTGCCTAGCAGATGCAAGGCCCTGGGTTTGATCTCCAGCACTGCAAAAATAAAATAAAATAAAATTCAAAACAACCTGATGGCTTCCCTTGTACAACTAGACTTACACTAATTAAATACATCATTTACGAACCCCAAATCCACCAGAGAATCCTTCCTCAGAGAGATAAAACAGTTCCTGATTGTCAAAAATTAAAAGCATTTAATGTTAGCCCATTAATCAAGAACAGGATCTGCCATGGCCCGGCCTTAACCCATCTTCGTCCAGTACCTCCAGCCCAGCACAGCCATAGCAGGACACTTGCCAGGCCTCAAGCACACGAGGCAGGACCGACCTCTGTGGCTTGCTGGTGCTGCTCCCTGGCCTGACATACCTGCTCCTCCCCTCCCTTACTTCTTCTTGACCAGATTCCAGTTGGTTGTGAACTACAGTTGAGAGGTGTGTTTCAAAGTGTGCCATAAATCATGGATCATGAACAATCCGTTTCATTGGAGTTGGCTGAGCATGCTGCTTCAGATCCTGTCAAATAAAAACATTATGGTATATTTTCGTCCACCTGTTCACCAGATCTGGCACAGTGTGACTGCTGGCTCTTCCCCAAAGTCAAAATGACCATGAAAAGTAATTTCTTGGAATGGATTCAGGACATTGAGGCAGCTACAACAGCATAACTAAAGACACTCTCAAAAGAGGACATCCAGAACTGCTTCAGAAAGTGGCAAGAATGATGAGATAAGTATATTCAAAGTGAGGGGAAGTACCATAAGTGAGATTAATGCCAATATGCCTTTTACTATAATAATTTTTAAAACTTAAACATTACTGTATTTTTCAATCACATCTCATATGTGTTTCTGTGTCTCTTACTTCAGTTTCCTCATTTCATTTCATGTGAGAAACGAAGCACTTACTCTACCTTCCCAACAAGGCCATTGTGAAAATTAAACTTGCAATTTGATATGGAATTGCTTGGCAAATGATTCTTAAAGAACCCCAGAAACAAATAGCATGACTTTACCATAGGAAAAAGAATGCAGGGCATGTCAACTGCTGAAACAAGTGGCCAGTGACAGAACAGGTGCTGTGGGTGTCATCCAAGGGCCTTCCCACTGCCGCAGGGCCTAGGCTGCCCCTGGCTCCTGGAAAGAAGGGCAGCCTGGTCTGGTCTTTGGGCTCTGGCGGGAGGAGCCCTCAGATGTAGCTGGACAGCTGGAGGGACTGGGGAGGGACAGATCAGCTCACTGGCATGGGGGCCCCCAACCACAATGGACTCCTTCCTTTAACCAACTGCCCGAATTCCCTCACCCTCTTTAGTGCCAGTCCAAATGTTAGTCTGCAGCAAAGGCCAAGAAATAGAACAGTGTTGCTACCTGCATTTTCTAGCTGAGGGAACTGAGGGTTGGTAATATTAAGCAGCATGTTCAAGAGCACACAGTAAGTAAGCAGTAAACGCCTATATAAAGTCTTGTTCGCACCCTTTACCCACATTAATATTTAATCTGGAAACTTCTGTATGAGGTGTGAGCTTTCAGTGCACTTACTCACAAAGGAGGAAACTGAGGCCCAGAGAGGTTAAATAACTTCCTTGCCATCATACAACACATAAGTGGCCAGGCTTAGGCACCCTAAGATACACACACCCCCACCCACATATACACATTTTAACGTCTCTGAAATTGTGATCGTCTAACTGATGGTATAGCAGGGTTGAAGAGTCAGCAGTTTTCTTTCTTAGTGGTTATGAAACAGTGATGCATCTTAAAATTGATGACATCTTATTTCAAGCCGACGGAATATGAGACATGATTTCTTCTCAGCCTGTCCCTCCCCACCTGCCTTTGTCAATTTGAGATTTAGCAATGATCCATCTTTCTGGATAGAGGGGAAGCTGGACATAGCCGATCTTGTCATCATTCCTGCCTCTTCCACCCCTCCAGCCCTCTGGGTGAAGAGGCAGAAGGAGAAGCAGAGGCAAAGTGGCCAGGTAGGGGGCAATAGGGAGGCTGCTTCTCATTCCTGTATGGACTGGGGTGTTGGGGAGGGTGTGGGGCAAGTCCTCCCTGCATTTTGATGGATTCTGAGCTCTGGCCAGAGACCTCAGCACAATACAGTGATCACTTTTTCTCCCCAGTGCTGAGAGCAAACCTTTCATCTGTAGAGATGAAGCCAGGAAACAAAATCAGGAACTTGGGGGCAACGGCAGAAGGCACGTCTGCAGTGCTGGGGTTACTGAACAAGACACAAGTCTGTGTCCATTTCTTGGGGGGTAAATACTACCACATGTGCCTGAAGCTCTCACATCATTTAGTCTGTGCTGACATGAATCCCCTTGGAAGAGCAAGCATTTGGTTAGGTAAACGTTTCCCCTCTCTCTCCCCTCTTTTCCTCTTCTGTTCTCCATCAATATCTTGCAGATGTTGGAACAATACAGTGACTGCCTCCTTTCCCACACTGGACCACTGGCAGGCCTGGAAGAATGCAGCCCGCATTCTGGCTGCCTTGACCCTCAGCTCCAAGGGCCTCCTATGTTCTCTCACTTATGTCTCAAGCCTTCTGCTGTCCACTGCCAAGTATTAAGTGCTTGTTCCATAAACCTGGTGTAGATTATCACTTTGCTGTATAGATGTATCTAATAGAATTAAATAGTTGGCTCCTGACTAGTAACAGATGTGCTACATTTAATGCAATAATAATGAGATTGAAACCACCATGTAATATGCAGGGAAGAGATGAGGGCGACTTGCATTTCTCTAGTTTGGAAGCCAGTTTGGAGGAAAAAGAAATAGGAGGGGGTGGCTGTTTACTTGCCATCCTAAGTGAGTCCGTTTTGTGTGTGTGTGTGTGTGTGTGTGTGTGTCAGATTCCTCAAGAGGTGCCTTTCATAACCCCACACTCGCCCAGGACATGACCATGAGAAGATGGGTGGGAATGAGATGGTTTGTGCTGAAGGACTGATCTGGTTGGTAACCACCTGCCCACACTTCACCAACCTTCTACTGCTTGGCTTTGAGGCTGTCCATTCAGAATGCCTAACTTTTGGCAGGCTGCCCCAGGTGAGAGGTGACCCAATGAAACCCGACCTCGGGTGGCAGAGAGGGCAGCACATAGGCAGGGGGAAGGCCAAAGTACAGATGAGGACAGATGGAAAGTTAGTCACTGCTGGGCAGACCCCTGAGCTCCCTGGGTGGAGACTCCAGTGCCATCTGCTGATGTTTGTGCCATTATGGAACCTTCCTGAGAATTAGGGGAAGCTGGTTCTCAGAGGACACCTGCTCCTCAAGGCTTGACTATTCTGGTGCCTGAAACTGCTACTCAGGAGACTCAGAAGTGAGTGTGCCTAGGGGGAAGGTAAAGCCACACTCAACCTTAGAGGCCAGATAGCAGGCCGGGCCACAGGACCGGGAGTCCTGCTAAGTTTCAGGGCTTAAAGTGAAAGCTTCGTTTTTTTCTGAGTGCTTTGACTTGCTGTTGTCCCCTGAGCCTATCTGTTCTCCTCCTACTGTCTGTCCTCCTTTTCTCTGCTTCTCAGTATAATGGTTGTATCAGTTAGTCATTGCTAAGTAACAACTCCAAAACTTGATGTATAGTTTTTCTTTTCTCCCAAGCCTATGTCAATTCTCTGATCTGAAGGGGCCTTGACCCATCTTTACTTGCTGCTCTCCCGTCTGCAGTCAGCTGGCAGATCTGCAGGGGACTGACTGGTCTAGGATAGCTTTGGCTCCTTGTGGCACTTCCAGTGCTCCAGTAGGCCAGCTCCAGTGTGATCTCAGGACAGCATCAGAGTCTTAATGAAGAGCAAGCTCAATTGTGCAAGAGAGCTAGCAAAAATAAACACTATTTTTGAACATCTATATATCATGCTTGCTAACCTCCCATTGCCCAAGCAAATCTCAAGACTAAGTCAGTGTCAGTGAGGAGGGTCTATAAAATACAGCACAAGAGGCATAGATTAAGGGAGACCACTAATGAGGCCATTGATATAGCACATCCTCCACAGTACCCTTGAAACTTCCAGAGGTTTTGAACTTCACTGATTAGGGACAATTGATGGAATAGGTCCGTGACATTCCCTAACACCCAAGTTCACCTTCAGTTCATCCAAAGTAATGGTCAAGAAGCAGTCAGGAGGTCAGTTTCTGGTTTTCTCCACCTAGACTTTTACCTTTCCACATGCTGATACTGCAGGATCATTTGCTCCTCTCCTCCCCAGACCCAGTTCCTACCACACACACACATCACCACCACCACCAATAACAACAACAACAACAATAATAAAAACAAAAACGCCCTGATCCGATTTCTGGGGATCACTCCCACTATAGTCTCTAGCCACCAAAGGAATGGGTAAGGTATAGACAGTCTTGGAGTAGAAGCACATAACTCAGGCCCAGAGAGATGGGGTAGAAAGGGGTGAAGGATCAAGGAGCAAAGCAGAGGTTGTTGTGGTTTGTATCTAGATGTTCCCCAAAGCCTCATGTGCTCATAGATGGGAACTTCGAAAGCTGATTGGCTTATGGGAGGCTTTAGCTGACTTGCTGTTAGGGGCTGGAGCCTGGCCATTAGTTCCGCTGCCTGGAAGGATTTATCTCCTTTCTCAGCTCCTCTGTTTGCACTCTCTGCTTCCTGCCCACCATGCCAGGAGCAGCTCTCCTCCTGGTCCTGCCCAGCCACCATGATTGGTCTACAAAGTGACCCTGTAATGTGAGCTAGTCAATCAGTGCCCTTCCCAATGACTTAAACACTTGGTCCTAGGCCAAAGTCTTTCTCTGCCCTGATCTCATCATTGAAATGTGGTGGATGGGATGGGGGGTATTGCCCAAGGCTGTTGATAGGAAGAGAGAACACAGAAAGAAGAGAGAGGGAGGAACTAGCAGTGACAGAGCGGGGGGAGGAAGAGAAACTGAGACTGAACATAGTTGTTCCCAGGCTCTTCTTTCAGTTGTGTGATCTGTGCCCTTTTCGGGTTTGGGGAAACCAAGTCAGAAAGAGTGAAGATACTTGCTTGAGGTTGCACATCAAACTAAAGGCAGAGCCAAACCTGGAGTACAAGTCTCCACTCCCTGCACCAGACTCCTGAGGACACCTGCATGCCCGGGATGTTCAGGACCGGAACACACAGGCCTGAGGAGGGAGAGGTGGGGTCTCTGTCACAGCATGGTCATCCTGCTCTGCTCATGCCCGGCTCCGTGCCTGCCCCCTGCATTTGAGGCTCAGCAGTCACCCAAGCAATGCCTCATTAAGCAGATCCACCTGTGGGCACTTTATTTAATTATCTCAATTGGAATGGAGTCAGAACGCTGGAGTTAATGTCCTTCCACTTTCTGAGAGCTAATTATCACCTGTAGCTTGGCCCCAGGCATGTCAGGAAGGGGTCGCCAGCAGCACTGTGAGTGGCTGGCTGTGTCAAAAGTACTCCCTCTCATTTGGGTAGGAAAGGTGAGTTCAATGTGACAAGGGTCAGAAGGCATCTGGGCTGGCCTGCTAGCCTCTGGAGACTAGAGGGTCGTGCCCTGGATCGTAATGTTTCCACCACCAGACTGGGCATGAAAGCATGCCTCAAATCCTGGGACCTGAAAACAATGATTTCTGCCCCGTACTGCTCTCGGCAGTTAACACAAGCTCCCACAGCAGCTCAGGGTACTTTCTAACCTACACTTCTACCTGGGAATGATGTGGCGGCTCAGAGAGGTAGGTAATTTGCCTGGAGTCACACCGCTAGGCAACTGAGCTAGGATTCAAACTTCAACTGGGTTGATGTCAGACTCCAGATATTTCTCTTGGTCCCTTCTGCTTTATGGAGGGTAATCAATTACCTGTTATGTGCAAAGCACTTGATCAATTTTGGAAATATAAGGATGCACATGACACAGTCTTTTGCCTCAAGGTACTCACATGAAGTCTTTTTTGGCTAAAAATAGTTGGACTATTCTGGCACCAAAATAATAAGGAAGGTGCAATGAAAAAAACATAGACTGTGGAATGAAAAGATACAGATTTGATTTCTGGCTCCACCCTCCCTAATTGGATGATCTTCCATAAATTATTTAACTTCTCCTACCTCACCCTGGTATCCACATCCCATCTGCTTCTTTCTTGAGGGCTCCAGCAGCCCGAGTCAGGAAACACATATGAGAACACTGTTTACAAATGCATGTCTTTGTTTGTGGTAGGAACTATTATAATTGGGTGGATTCCAAGACTGGCTTGACTCCTCAGGAGGCTTGATAGTAGCATAATTCACAAGTGAGAGGTCTCAGTTTATAAAGACAGGCCCCAAAGTGGGAACAAGGTCTCTGCTAGGAATTCTTTCTTCTGCCTTACACAGGACCAGCCTTAAACACAGAGAGTCCCTCTGTGCCTTTAAAATGGCCTGCCAGCTAATAAATAATAAGCAAAAATCCTAAGTTACTTACAGACTTTCTGGAACTGGAATTTGAGATGATTTCCTCCCCGCTTGCCTGAAAGATTATTCAAGAGGAAATTTTTGCTCTTGCTACACAACACTCACTGGTGGCATCATTGCTATTTCCTTGTTCATTTGTCACATATGAGGAGGGTATTTCTATGGAATGCTCCAGGGGTATGCAACAGGCTTGCCCTCTCTGGACTAATGTGCCTTCTCACTGATACAGAGCCACAGGCTCCACTGCCTGCTGTTTTGAAAATGCTCTTTGCCATGAGTGGCTATCAAGGGTACGCAGTACAAGTCCACACACACACCCTAGTTCATTGGAGTTGTTCCTGGTTTAGCACTGGAAGTCCTGCCTATCAGGAGTCCCATCAGTCCTGAGCACACTGGGAGAGGGCAGTGGGCTTAAGTCTGCACTTGGTAACCAACATTGTTTCAGTCTATATACTGTTGCTGCCACAGAATACCTGAGACCAGATGATTTATTTTTCAAAAACTGGTTGATTTGGGGTCACAGTGTTGGAGGCTTGGAAGTCTAAGAGCATGGAACCAGTATGTTCTCTGACTCTGGCAAGGGCCTTGTGCTGCTTCACGTCATGGTGGGAAGTACACGGGCAATTGAGCACAGGCAGAAGAGACAAAGTACAAGGCCAACCTCATTTTCAACAATCTGCTCTTGAGGTAACTAATCCAGCCGCAGGAGAGCAGGACGAACTCCTTGAGAAAGGCATCGACCTATGCATGAGGGCCACACTTCCCACTAGGCTCTGCCTCCCAACATGGCCACATTGAGGAATTAATGTTCCAGTGCATGAGCCCTTGGAGGGAGGGCACCCTCAAACCACACAAGCTCACGCCTCATCCCCTTTAAGTTATGTGGGGCAAATGCTCAACTTCTGCAAACCTCTGTTTCTTCACCGGTAAACACGGATAATAGCAGAGCTGAGCTGTAGATCACTGTGAGGATAAAATGAATGTACATGGACAGGGCTCCAGATGGTGCAGTGACATGGGTCAGTACCCTTCATTGCTGTTCCTGCCTGGTCCTGCGGAGGAGCTTGCAGCCACGGGACAAACACTTCCAGAGCTACTTGGGTTCCTTCTTCCTCTTCCTTTTTCATCTCTCTTTCTGGTTTTAGTGCCTTCATAATCTCCCTGTTCCCAGCTCTGCACCACTGTTCTTGTTCCACCAGCCATGGATGCAGGATGCTGTTTCTTTCACAGTGTATTATTCATTTCTTGGCAGGGAATGCAGTGCTCAGAAGAATTAACATTTGGGTTTTATTTACTGGCTCACGAAGTGCCAGAATTGCATGGGGGATTCAGTTGCACAAATTCGCTTGATGGGAAATCAATGACAAATTGAGGAAAGGGGGGTCTCGAGGATCAAACAGCAAACCCTTCGCGATCCTTGTTTGAAAACTCAGTCCTGGCTGATTTATTGCCTTTCCCAAAGTGGCACAGGGGAGGGACACAAGCCTCTCGAGTTCCCTCACTGACCACCAAACTGAACAGTCAGAGCCGTTCCCAGTCTTACATGAGATTAGTCACAGGATATTTCATTTTAAATCCAATGGAATGTTTTTCTAAATCATACAAGACTCTTTCAATGTTTATGCCTGTTTTGTTGGAATTCTTCTTGGCTCCAGGAGGGATTTGAAAATTAAATACATTTCCTTTTGGTGACCTGGGCTGAGCTGAGGGAGATGAGGCCCTAGGTTTGAGCCAGCAGAAACCTGTCGGACTGGTTCCAAGAAGAGCTCCCATTGGCCAGCCTTTCTGAGCACCTGCAACCGCCATGGTGGCCAGGCCAGCACCTCATGCTCACAAGCCTTCCTTCTATGAACTGGCCCAATGGTATAACCATGGGAAATTTGAGATACAATACAAATGTTTTGCAAAATTTAAAAGGTGGGGTGAGCCTGGGCCATTTGGAAGAGAAGTGGAATGCTCTCATGGGGCTGCTTTTCATAACATCAGAGCTTTCTTTTTGCCTGAGTAGTGAGTAAAAATGTGGAATTCTTAACACATTAATGTGACCAGAGGCCACAGAATTTTTTTGAGATGGTAGATTGTTGTTTTGCTTGTCCTTAGTGTGGAGGAAGAGATGAAAAGAAAGATGGCTATAGAGAAATGATATGGAGATGAGATTGAAGAGGTGAGGTATTGGCAAGACAAGCAGAGTGAACTGCCTGGTAATGAATATTCTATCCTTCAAAGCCTCAGGGTCTTCCCTGGAGACTGACAAAGTCCTAAAGGTACCCTTTGTATACTTTCAAGTGAATTGTATTTTAGTCAAATATTTCTGCCACTTCCCTTATTCATTTTTACCCGTGGATCATAGACCCACCTTAAATGAGAAGCAAGACTCTGAAGCCAAACCAACTAAATTTCAATCTAGCTTCAGCCACGTATTAGCTGTATGTCTTTGGCCACATTACCTAACATCTCTGTGTCTGTTTGTTCAACTATAAAATGCAGAGAATAGTAGGACTTGCTTCCTAAGGTTGTTGGGAAGATGAAATGAACTATGAAAACTGCTCAGATGAGTCCCTGATGCACACACAGCTGGTTCTAGGAAACGCTGCTGTTATTAAACCTGACTTAATCCAAAAGGTTGATATCACCACAGGTCATGTTTCCGGTAGAACTCCATCCACAATGAAGGAAGGGTCCTGGGAGCATTTTACAGGCTATCAGATCAGCAGGGATTCGGGTTAGCCAAGCACATTTTCTCTGTGGTGGGCCAAAGCTCTGATGGGGCCAACTGGAGGTGTAATCCTTTGAGCAGGTGCCTGGTTCTGTCCTGTCAGCTCTGTTAGGATATGCTGGAATGAAAATAGTGGACAACTCCATCCCAAAGGTGCCAGGTATGGTGGCACGTGCCTATAATCCCAGCACTGAGGGAGGCTGGGGCAGGAGGATTGCAAATTTGAGCCCACCCTAGGAAATTTAGCAAGACCTTGTCTCAAAATTAAATACTCAAGGACACACATGTGTAAACACCGAATAGTTTCTCTAGTGTGAGAAACTGATAGTGTAATTAAGGGTACACATGGATGAAATGGCCTAATAACATATCTCTCGGATTGTGTTTCCATCGCGTGTCATATGACTGTATCGAAATGTAAATTAGGGAGAAGTTTGGCTTCTGTGGAGTCTGCTAACTAACTGGAGTTTTTTTCCAGATCATTATTTGTTCAATGTTGGTTTGGGGGATCTTTCTGAGATAAATCACATCCTCTGGTGTCTTTTTGGTGCTTGAGATGCTTTCTTAAGTTATATGGAAAAATGTTTAAGTGCTTTTCAGTTTTGTTTTGGTTGAGTTCTACTGTATTTGAATATTATTGCCCTTTTTTCCCCCTTGCATTGTTCTTTGAATGGTTTTAATTTTTTGTATGTGTGTGTGTTTGATAATAAAGTTATTTTAAAAATTAAAAAACAATTAAATACTTAAAAGGGGCTAGAGATGTAACTTAGTGCTGAGGCCCTGAGTTCAATCTGCAGTACTGAAAATCAAATGGATGAAACATTTAGGAATGTGTTATATCTCAAGTGCAAAAAGGCCAGAGATAGCTGGGATTCCAAGTTGATTTTGGACCAAAATTAGATCATCAAGGACCCGTGTTCTTCCCATCTCTCCTCTGGCATTTATGAAAGTGGCGTCGTCTTCAGGCAGGTTTCATCCTAATTGTAGCATAGCTGGCAAAGGCGGTTAGAATGGCTGGCAAGGGCCACATTCTCTCTTATATCTGGTAGGAGATAACACAGGGAGACCATGTCTATGAGACTTCCAGGAAGGACAGAGTTTCCAGCCAACCTGTTTTCTTACTGCATTGTCTTCAGTTGACGCACTGCTTGTTTTAAAAACTATCATTGGCCAGAAGAATGGGGTCACCCCTTGACCCATGGTCAAATCACAGGACAGCATCACTGTTACTCAACAGGGGAGGAACAGATGCACATGGGGAGTCGGCCTCCTTGTCCACTACTCTGCAAATTAAGTGCCCCTCACATTAGCTAGTGGCTTGCCAGGAGTCCCAGAAAGTCCCACAATATTGGATTTTTTCTGAAGATGATTCTTCATGGTAGAATTCCTAAGAATGAGGTATGAAAGATAAGACTTTCAAAAATGTGTGATGATGAATATTAAGCTCACTGTGTATCCTCTCCACAGCAAAGCCCTCACTGTTGTCTTGGAAGTGGTAAAACACTGCCTGACATTCATGAAGCCCTGGGTTTGAGCCCAGTGTCTTGGATTAGACAGAATATTTCAACAGGTTCCCATAGTTCTTCCCACACAATGGCTAGGGAGAGCAATATTACTTCCACCTTGTTCCCCATCACATCCCATGCTGCCTGGCCAATAGTAACTTGGCATCGATTGAATACATGAAAGTGCCTCCAACCTGCCAAAAAATAAGTTCTGGGCTTATCCCTTTTTTTTTTTGGTACCAGGGATTGAACTTGGGACTTGAGCTTGCGAGCCAGGCACCGGAACCACTGAGCTAAATCCCCGGCCCTGGGCTTATCCCTTTATACTAGCTTGTATTTATGCCTTTCATTCTCTCCTTAAATATCCTCTTTCTCTCTACTCTCTTATTAACCACTTCTCCTAGGAATAGTCATAGCTTTCATTCATTTATTGAGTACTTATGGCATGTTCTGCCTGGTGTAATGTAATAATGAAATAGGGATCACTGTGTTCTTTACATACCAAAGGTCTCAGTTTTGTGTTAAATATTGTCAGAATATTTCAACACCCTCTATCCAGATATCACCTTATTTAATATTCACAAAATCCTGTAAAGTAGGTCTGGAGGAGACGAAAATGCCTGCACAATATGTAGACAGAAAGTGAACAGAGACTCAAGCCTGGATGTGAGGGAAACCAAAGCCCAGCCCCCTAGCTACTCCCAGGCTGACTTCCGGGCTTCTCTTCCAGGGCTCTTCTCCCATCCTCTGCTTTCTTGGGCTTTCTGGTGTCCTTGTCGGAGACCCATCCTCCTACCCCCTGGCATGCTACGTTTTGAAGGCCAGAGACTGTGTCTGGATGTAGTCAGGCTTCCAACACTCACCCTCCCTTAGTCCCCTGTCTCCAGAAAATGTCATTTGAATTACATCACAAGCAGGGCCCTGCCTCCACATGGCCCCACTGCGGCCAGTGCCCGGCAACTGCCAAGGCTTCCCTGCCTGGCCTGAATGTGTCTTGTGTCTTGGCCAAGCCAGCCTGCAAGCAGGTCACTGCCTCCAATGGTCACTGGAGCAAAGCTAAGCCTCCATCTGAGTAAAGCATGAAGTTAGCAAGTTAGCCAAGCCTGATTGGCCTGGCCCGGTTCCCTCCTCCGTGAGCAAGCTCAGTGACTGTGGCACCCCAGCATGGCTGTAGGCCTCTGAGCTCGAGCTACCCATTAAAGTACCTGTCTCTGTGTGAACAGCTCTTCCAGGCTCTCAGGGAAGACGAAGGCACGAGACTGTTCTTCCTCCATTACAAGAACTGTGAAACTCTTGCCCTCTGGCTGGAGGCACAAGAATGGAACAATTCACAGCTGCTGGTTACAGGTTGTGTCTCTCTGAGCACGTTTTAAGAGCTCTCAGCTGGGCCACACATATACATAATCTGTTGAACACTTGTTCCCACAGCCTGGCCAAATTGAGGGCAAGTGTGGCCACTGGTCTGGTGGGCCAGTCAAAGCTGCAGGATGGCCAGATGGCCTAGAAACCTCGAGCAATGGCTGACATCTGGACGCTGTAGGGTTGGCTGCTGAGAGCTGGTCATTAGCCTCAGTCATGGGAAAGAAATGACCAGAGAGTTGAGGGAGAGAAGAGAGAGCCAACTCTAGCACTGGTCCTGGAGACTCAGAAGGCTGGCAGCCCTCTGCCACCAGAGCAAAATCCCCAAATAGGTAGAAAATGTTCTGTGGTTGACATTGTGATGTTTTATCTGGCTCTACCCTGTAGATCTTTAAGCCACTTACTGTCGCCTTCTTGGCTTGTTGTTCTTCTGATCTCCTCTCTTCCTCTTTCCCCTGTTTCTATGTGGGCAGAAAGACTAGAGGAGCAACATGCCATTCCCTTCTTCACTCAGCACTCAGTTTTTTCCTTCCTATACTTATCTCCAGGCCTCAGGGAAACAAAGATTTTGGAACATTAAGGACACAAAGGACAAAATTTCCCAAAGGAGTCAAAGAAGCACCAACACGTACTCTTTCTATGAGATTAAAATGCAACCAAATGTTTTCTCTTGTCCCTTATGTTTGATACAAAGCAAACTTGAACTGAAAGATTTGAGAGATAAAACAACATAAATGAAAATGGCTTGAATAAATCCAAGTGGCTGAACAATCATAATAAATGTGAATGGGTCAGAGCCTTCATATTAAAGAATAAAGACTAAGGTTGGATTTAAAAGTAACTCAAGACTAACTATATTGCACTTAGATATAAGAAGATTGAAAATATAGAGGTGATAAAAATATTAGACTCCTCAAGAAATGAGGAAGTAGGGCTGAGGAACAGGGAGAGTGGCTATAAGATTGTCCCATGTCTCCAAGAAATAATGATTTGTAAATATGGCACTTGGTTCTATCCTCAAAGTACCCTTTGAGGAAAAGAACATCCTAGTGGGATCTTCAGGGGAGACTGAACATTAAAGCTTTTTCTCCATTCATCCCCCAACCTCTCCAATTTTAGAAGGTAGGAAAAGCACAGAAGTCTCTCGGGCAGATGGCTCCATCTGTCTCCTCTCTGTTTACAAAGGCAGAGCTGTTAAATTAAAAACAAATTCAAAAATCTCCCCATGCTTCTTCCTACCACCACCCCAGAAAATGATTTCAGGCTGGCCAGTTTGGATAATTCCCAGGCAAGAGGTCAGGTATGGGCCACAACACCAATTTTGCAAGTGAGCCAGGGGAGCTGCCTATTAGGTGTTCAAGAGAATCCACCATAAAAGGAAAATGGTGACAACAGAGGACCTGGTGGGCAAATGTGTGCATGCATCTAGTCCATGGACAGGTCTCAGGGGTTCGGAAAAAAAATCCCTTAATATTACATAAAGATTATGAATCTATGAGCTCTCCCAGGAACCCCAGGAATGGGGGTCATAAATATCAGCACATTTTTCAAATGGATCTATGACTTGCCCTTGACTGGTATTATAATTTTAAAACTAAATGAGAGTCAGTGGTCTGTTCCCTGCAAGCTTCACAAATCAGGACTTGAGATTCCACAGCCATTTACAGAGCAAAGAGAGAAGTCAGTAAAATTAAGACAGTGCTTAGCCCTCTCGGTAGGGGGTGAAGGGAAGCTATGGGAAGAGTAATCCTCTGTGGCCATTCCCGGCATCTCCCAAGCCGTCTTGGACAAATTGCATCCTTAGGTGAGGACATTTAATTTTTATCTTGGTTCAGCAGGGGCTGTGGCTCTATCATCTCTACTCATTTCCAAGCTGTGGGTAACAGGATGATGGGAAGAAAGAGAAAACAGATGAAAGAGATGAATAGCAAGTGCAATGTCAGTACACACCTGACTCAATCCTGACTTCTCTTGGTAGAGATTTGCCTCAATCTTGAGAGCGAGGCTCATCTGGATCCAATCCCACTATTCACAGCTGCTTCTGTGCTGAGTCCCTGGTCTCTGCACCTTATGAAGAGCGGGCCTCAGAACAGGAAGGCTGAACACTAGAGTAGCAGGCTGAACACTAGTGTAGCAGACTGAACACTAGGGTATTCCAGAGAGTGAACTGAAGGGAGGTGCTGCACTAGCTGAGCTGCTGGCATCTCTGAAAAGTTCCCTAGGACCCAGCCAGAAGCGTGCAGCACAGAGACCTCTTATTGGCCAGGTCCCCAAGTTCACATCGTAGAACCCTTGGCTGCAGAACCCATGGCTGCCTCTTCCTACATGGCCCTCAGGCGTAAGATCCTCTTTCTTAGCCTTGCGTTAAGGGATGAATGCTAACCCACGCCAAGTCTGAGGAGGCTTCTTCTCCTGAGGAGACCCATAGCCACTGGGACTTGGTTTTAAGGGATAGCAACAAAAGTAAGCAAGTTCATGTCCTGCCTCCACTACTTCCAGCCTGTGCAACGTAGGTAGGTCTCGTAGGCCGTCCATGCCCTGGCTGTTTGTGAAGTGAAGATGATAATCGCATCCACACTACAGTCTTGTTACCAATGATTGAAAGAAAGATGAAACTGCTGAAGGGTGCAGATGCTTATGATTGGTTTGTCATCATTGTTATCATTGCATTACTATATAATATCCCAGATTGAGAAGGAATAGGCCTGAGTTCTAGGCTGAGGTCCACAGCTAACGTTCTGCCTGACTTTAGAACACTCTGGCCTCAGGTCCTTGCACTTGCGCAGCAGGCGACGAAACCACTGAGCTAAATCCCCAGCCCTGGCCTCAGTTTTTCTATCTGTACCCTGGGAGTTAAAGCCTTTCCCAGGAGAGTCACAAGGCTCAGATGAGATCAGAAGTATTAAAGTATATTAGACAGTGTAAGCTCTAAAATCAGAGTGGTAAACACCTTAGGAGCAAGCAGCTGCCACATGCAGTGTGGGTCACTAATTGTCCCTTAGTCACCTGCAGCATCTTTCTCTCTCCTGACTCTTCCTTCTTGCTGAGGCCCTGGACTGAGAAGGCTGCCAGAGCAACCTTTGCTGCGGCCCAGACTTGTAGGGTTTTAGGAGACTTCGGAGAAGTCAAAGAATATTCTGTTTTCCAGAATCCCAGAAGGCATCTTTGATGCCATTAATTTTGTGTTCTCTGGCTGAACACTGAGGTCTTCAGTATAACTCTGAAGATGGACCTTCTGAGTGAGCTCTACTGAAGAACTTGAAAAATGCCCCCTCTGTCAAGATTTATGATTGTTATCATTGTTATAATTATTATGGTGTTATTGTTCTTAGCAAGGTGATTATACTATGATGGTGCTGAACATTTACTAAGAGGGAGGCGCCACGCAGACAGCAGTCCAGCGTGTTCCCATTCCTCACTGCAACTTTAGGAGGAGGTATAGTACTAGCATCACCCCATTCTATAGATGGGGAAACCGAGGCTTGGCCTGTGCCTGGCTCTATAACAACTCACAACATCAGGCAGAGAGGAAAAGCCTTTGGCCAGAGAAGAAGAAAGCAGCTCCCTCTGGAGCCGTCATTTTCTGGAAGATGCTGTCCCTGGGAGCCGGTCTTCTAGGCACTGTGGCGTCACTCAGCTCCTCGATGTCACATCAATGTTAGAAAATTATCAAAGTTACATTGCTTTCCATTGTTTTCTTTAGATATGTACAGAGGATTGAGTTCATCATACTTCTCAATTCATGGCATTTCATTATTCATGAGTGGATTCAGTCATTTATTTTTCTTTCTTCTCCTTAGCCCTATTTTCATTATTTTCCTCCCATAGACAGCTCTTCAAATATTTAATGTGATCTTTCTGTATTATATGTCTTGCTGCTTTATGTGCATGTTCTTTTAATTTATGAACATTGTAGGGGCTCCTGTGTCTCGCTCAGCTTATTTTCTTTCTTTCAATTCAGCATTATGTTTTTAAGATCCATGTATAAGCTATGATCAAAATACACAGTAAATATTTAAATTTTAAAAATGTATTAGAGCACAAGACACACTGCCATTCATCCCACTCAAAATCCTCTCCCTCTCTTTGAACACACTTATCCCACCATTCTTGCCACCTCCTGAAGTAGTTCTGAAAGTCCTCTTTCTTCTACAGGAGGTATGAGTAAAAAAACATGGTCACACTGCTCCTGAGTACTAACAGAAAGGCAGGCTTGAAGAATGTTAGGGTTTGTCCTCCTGCACCTTATTCAACAGATTTGGTGCCATGCAACTTCTGGCTCTTCCCTGAAGTCAAAATGAGCCCAAAAGGTAACATTTTGAATTGGTTCAGAGCACTGAGGCAGCCACAACAGCCACAACAGTGTAACTAAACATACTCATGAAAGAGGACTTCCAGAATTCCTTCGAAAAGTGGCAAGAACAATGGAATAAGTACATTCAAAGTGAGGATGAATAATTTAGGAGGGATCTGTGGCAATATGTTTTTGGTGTAATGATTTTTGATCGTCACCGTGGCTTTTGATCACACTTTGGATGTTGGGGTAGGTACCTGCACACAGAGTTCGCTGTATTCCAACAACAGAACAGTTGTCTATGGAAGGGTGAGGCAGATAAGACCAAACGCACACAAGCTGTCCTGCAAACAAGTCAATGCTGGAATCTGAGAGATCAAAGTGAATGTTCTACCGGGGGCCAGCCTGGGTTCAGGTGCTTTCTTCCCTGTATCCCACTGACCAAGAAGCTCAAGATGGACTCCCCACTCCCACAGACACCACACGACAAGATCGACCACAAAGGAGAGCAGAAAAAGCAAGAGGCGGAGGTTTCAGCACTGTGGGTGCTGGGCTGGGCCTTCTGGTCTGACACATACGCACGTTCTCTGGCGGCCAGTTGGCCCAGCATCACACAACTCCATGCTGGCTGCACAGTCGACACCATCAGGAGGGTGGGGACAGCTCTGGGGCTGCAGGCTGCTTCTCTGTCAAGCACAGGAGAGTCCTCGGTGTGTCCTGGACATGGATGCTTGGTCTGTGGGCTGCCAAGACTGGAGGTGGAAAGAATTGGTCATCGAATGTGACGCAGTCCTCTGGCAGCTCTTCTTGCCCCTCTACATCCACACAGAACCAGAGGAATGGGCTTTCTCATAAATCAAAACCAGTTTCATTTTTAAAATTGAAATTTCACAGGTCATCAGCCTACCCCACGACCCACTGCCCTTGGAAAGGATGCAAAAGCAATTGCACTCAGATGAACCGGTTTGATTAGAATAGTGAATGTGGTTTGGAGTCAAGGCCTGAATTCCCTTTTTTTGGTAGTCAACTTGACCTCTCCTTTCCTGAGCCTAAGACCTTTGGAGATGAAGCTGCCTTCCTCCTGGGGAAAATTATCTCAGTTTAAGAGGCAAGAGGTCACCTATCTCCCCACAGGCAGGGACTGTTCACCCCCAGAACAAACAGTTGGATGTGAAATTTTTAGCTCTGTAGTGGAGAGCATCCAAACCTTGGGTGGATGGTGACCCCTCTCCTTCACTGGCCAGCTCAGTGCAGTGATTAGTTGTTGGGGTGATCTGTAGACACATTTGTAGACACCACAACTGCATCTGTGGTCCCAGTGGTCAGAATATGCTGTGAAAAAGATTTCACACTGGCAAACAGATCTAGAAACAGTGGAAACACGGGGGAAAAGGGGAGAGTAGGTAAATATATATTCATTAGGGTTTTTCAAAGAAAATAAAATCTCATCCCTCGTCTAATTGGGGCTTTGTACCCTTGGACCATCTTCTCCCCATTCCCTACTCCAGTCTCCAATAACCACCATTCTACTCTCTTCTCCCTTGAGTTTGATTTTTTAGCTTCTGCAAATGAGGGAGAAATGGAGTATTTGGCTCTCATGTCTGGCTAATTTCACATAGGATCGTATTCTCCAATTCCACTCATGTTGTTGCATCCCACTTGGGACTATTTACCCAAAAGATTTGAAATCAGTATGTTGAAGAGATGTCAGCCCTTCCATGCTCATGGCAGGACTATTACAGAATCAGCCCGAGACCAGTGCTTTCTCTGAGCACCATGTAAGCCTAAAATTTCCTGGTTCCAAAATTCAGGATGGGGAATTGGTGAATGGCCAGGGAATTACCTCCAGCTGCCTGAACCTCCCTGATAATCTGTTTTGACCCTTGCAAGCCAATCTGTCAGCCATATCAAATGCAGACCAGCAACTGTAACAACATGGACCTTAAGGGCCCTATGTCTTAGAGCCAGGAGCTGCTTAAGCCAGATGTGTATGCAAAATAGAGCTGGTAAAATACTGTAGTTGTTTTTTTAATACCTCTTGCTAAACATGCTTTTCCAAGACCTCCAGATATCTATTGCTTCTTTTTTTTTCTCTAGGCTTAGTGAGGTGAGCTACCTTTCCCCCATGGACCTCTCCTGCAAATTGCTTTTCAATAATCCCAACACAACCTGCTGGCAGCTGCATTCTACGTAACAATGCAACTTGCAAATATATCACCTGCAATTATAACTCTACCTTTGATGTAAGACCAATTTAAAGATAGAGAATCTGGGTCTAATTAAGGCAGCTCAAGCTTAGACTGATAAGGGTAACCTTCATTACAACTCAAGTGAGCTGAAAGCAGCCGGAAAGAGTCAGGAATCAGTCGGGAATATTTTCAAGGCATTTCAAAGCACTCGTCATTGAAAATAGGATTCTGGTCTCTATATCTACCTCCACGACTCATTAGCAGAGTTTTCACTTCCTCCCTTGGCCTACCCTTGCAAAAATTCTCGACATTTGAAAGAGACAAACGGAGGTCCTGTACTGACAGATGCTTGCTTCTGTTTGGTCAATCCAATGATGACACCCCTGCTTACAACACTCTAGTAGCTTCCCATTGTTTTAAAAATAAAATCCCATCTCCTTGCCACAGCCCACAAGACCCTGCAGAATCTGGGCCCTATCTATAGGTCCAGGCTTACATTACTGGCTACCCCTGGTTATAGGATTCAACCACACAGAACTGTTCGTAACTGGTGGCATTTGTATTGCTATTCCTTCTAGGTGGAATCTTGTTCTCTCTGTTCTTCATGTGTCTGGCTCCTTCTCATTGTCTCAGACCCAATGTCAGCTCCAAGAAGAGATCTTTCCTGGTCATTCTATTTATAGGCACCACATCCCTCTTCTATCTCATTCTGTTTCATTCCTTAATGCAATCTCTTGTTTCACTTTTTAAATCTTGGATATTCTCCCTAGTACCTAGTACAGCACCTAATAAGCATTCAATAAAAATTTGTAGAAAGCATAAACTGACTAAAGACCCATGGCTCTTAGTCAACGGGCTGAGACAATGTGCAGGGTGACTTTTTCCACAGCTGCACAGGCAG
This sequence comes from Heterocephalus glaber, assembly GCF_053883595.1. Lineage (NCBI taxonomy): Eukaryota > Metazoa > Chordata > Mammalia > Rodentia > Bathyergidae > Heterocephalus > Heterocephalus glaber. The sequence continues at coordinate 70,748,536 of NW_028258320.1, forward strand.
AAGGGTTGGTGGGGAGGGTGCCTCGATGCCCCTTGCCATGTTGAGGCTCCTCCAAGGGCACAAATGGGTATACTCAGCCTCTGCTCAGATTCTTCTGAGGATATGTTGCCTGTTGGCCATGGGAGCCCATTTTCCACAAAGCTGATTTGAGTCTCCACAAAAAAAGATGCCAGTACTGATATTTCCCAAAGGTACTCTCTGTAATGCTACTTTCCCCAGACCAACCTGCCCTTCCTCTCCAGCCCCACGTGCACCAGCAACCTAAATCTGCTCAGCTTTGGCCTTGACCCCCCTGGCACTGGCCTTGCCAGTGCAGAGGCTGTGATCACCAAGATCAGGCCGGGCCAGTGTTCTGCCAGGGATCCTTGGAGCACCGTGGCCACCCCACCGGCCCACTGTGTAAATGATTTCGCACTCTGAAGCCAAATCAGTTGGGTGTTTCTTTGTTTAAGAATCGCTGGGACAAAGTGTTTCCTTCTCTATAGTCAGGACATGTTCTTGGCCTTTCAGGAGGCCTTTGAAAAGGGCTAGTTTTGTATTTAAGAGTAAAAGCATTGCTATCAAGAATTTTTAATTTATTCTCCAGCAATTGAGAGATGACATTTGCCTGGGAACCCCTTAAGTGAGATGCCACTGAAGGGATTTAGAGGAGTCCAAGGAGGAAGCTGGTCATGTTATAGGCTGTTGGCTGAGGCCAGGCAGTTCTGGGATGGAGAGTGATGCCAGAGGTTGGAGGGACAGTGTCCCAAAGAAAAGGAGGAGGAGGGGAGAGCACATGGAGATAAGGCTCCAAGTGGGATTCGTGGGGTCACCTCGAAACACGGAAGCTGAGCTTGTGACAGCTGTCACCTGTCCGCAAGACCTCTGGAGTGCATTTGTGGTATGGGGAGGGTGATGTGGTCCTCCTATTCCTTTCTGGCATCTCCATGCCTTCAGAGCATCCTCCCTGCCTTAGGAAACTGACACTAGGGTGCAGTATCAGAGAGGAGGAGGAGGAGGCCTGGTGGGGTTTTTTCATTATTATTTTAATGAGTGTAATAATGCATGTAGTGGAGATAGCACTTTCTTCTTTAAGATTTTTTGAATTAGTACATGTTCGCAGTATATAACAATTACATTCATCATGGCGAGTTGGTAGGCATACCTAAAACATCTTAATTCTTTTTGCTTCTCCTTCCCTCTCCCTTCTCTCTCTCCTCCTTCCCATTTGCAAAAGAAGAGGTGGCCATTGTTTTTCTGCAGGATGTACAATGTGGTGAGGGCCAATGGGCTAGATTTAGCTTTACCTGCATCGCAGCCACTGAGGGGCAGATCCTTCCTGGAGCCTCTTCATGGCCCTCTACAGGCAGGGGCCAAAACGGTCATTCCTGTAGAGCTACCACCGGCCTTGTCATGAGGGCTGGGAGCAGGAGAGAGAGACAGGGTTAGGGAAGGGAACTGGGAAAAGCCATGGCAGTTTTAAGAACTTCCGTCTTGAGGATTCTCCACCTGAAGCCCTCTAGGGAATGCAGGGCTAACCCACCTGTGCATAGGCAGGAAAACGTCTAGACAAGGAGCTGGCAATGAATGGGGACGACCCAGGCCCCTGCCAGAACACCGTCTTCCTCGAGCATCTAATCAATTCAGTCGACACAAATGATTTCCCTCCCGCAAAGTCCCTTGGAAAGAAGCATTCAGTGTGACATTTGGGTTTCTGAAAGTTTCCCCCGGGTGTTATCCGGTAGGGCAACTTGGCATTCTCCCCCTCTGGAAAATAAGGGCAGCTAACTCTTTCTTTGAGTAAAGTTAGAAAAGAAAGGTAAAGCTGTCTGCCACCGTGGACCTCTGTTCCTCAGACACTCCTTAGACCAGAAAAGAAGCTTCTGGAAGAGAATATGGCTGGTAGTAGTTTTAAAAGATAAAGTCTAACAAAAAAGCAAAGACTCAACTACCTACAGTGAGTTTTCCAAACAAGCAGCTCATGCATGTGTGTGACAAGTGAAAATTTACTAACATGCTAATGAATAATTACATGTAAATGAACGAAAGGTGCAGCAGATGAGATGTTGGACCCTGTGTTGACACAAGGGAGGGGTGGTACCTACTCCCACACAGTGAAGCAAATGAGACAACTGTGTGTGTGGCCAAATCCCACCCCCAAAGTGCACTTCCCTAAGTGGGATGGAGGGCTTGTTTCGGAAGCTTCTTGCAGAGTTGTAACCCACCAGCACCTGCCAGACTCCCAGCTAGCACCACTAGGCCGGAGACTCCTCTCTTACAGTCTCTGGAAGGGCAGGTGAGAGGAGAAGCTGTCCTCAGAAGGTTATTGACACCACCTTTGGTGCATTGGAAATCTCTTCAAGAATTCTAATGGCTCCCCACAAAGATTGACAGCTAAGTCTTCGGGTATATCCAATATTTCAACTTAGGAAGAGAAGTGCTGAGGTGATGTGATTGTCCCAGCCTCTTTCCATAGGAAGCCTTTCAAATGTGCGACCACATTTTAAATTACCCCATGGCAGCCTCCCACAGCATGAAGAATGGGGAAACCTGCACTGACCACAGGCCTCTGTCTGCTCGGGGAGGGGCTGGTGCTGAGAGATGCTCTGACACGGCTTGTGGGAAAGCCTAGGATGACTTCCCAAGAAGGGCCGCCCACTCCCGAGAGCCTGTGGCATCCATGCCAAAGACCGGGGCAGGAAACCCTGGAGTGTGGTGAGGTGGACTCCCTGCCTACACCCCCACTGGGCAGAAGGGCCACTGTGCTCGGTGACCCAGCATTGTCTCTGTACACTGAGGGCCTGAGAACACCCAGCTGCCTCTTCTCTTGACCTCTATGATGTGACAGCTATGGGTGCTATGGGTGGTGCACAAGTCTGGGCCTCAGTTTCCCCATCTGTCAGATACATTTAGATGAAATGGTTGCCAAGGTAACCCAAGCATTTCCCTTCTAGGGGACTGTATTAGCCAGCAAAGACTGTTGTGACAAATAGCCTCAAAGTGAGTGGCATAAAACAACAGAAATTCTTTCTCTCACTGTTCTGGAAGCCAGAAGTTTGAAATCAAAGTGAGGGTGTGCTCCCACTGAGGGCTCTGGGCAACAGTCCACCCTTGCTCCTGCCTTGCTTCTGGTGGCTGCCGGAAATGCTGGCTGTGCTGGGCTTGTAGCACATCGCTCCAGTCTCTGCCTGTCTTTCCATGGCCATCTTCCTGCCGGTCTGAGTCTGCACACAGGGCAGCGGTCATTGGAACGGCGCCATCCTAATCCATACAGACTTGTCTTTACGTTCTTATGTCTGCACGGACTCTGTCTCAACACAGTCACATTCACGGGGATTAGGGGTTAAGACTTCAACACATCTCTGGGGCCCGCTGTTCCGTCTGTCTTTGGGGCACATAGACTGCACACTTTCCTCCCATTACATCGAAGTATGAATGTTGAAGCCAAGTCTGGGATTTGTGTTGGCTCCTTAGTGAGGAGCGTTAAGCACATGTGGTCTGTCTTGCAGGCCAAGGGAGAACTTAAGCCTCCTCAGCAGACATTCAGGGCCTGGATGTCCCTCACTGGAGGGTGACTTTGGGAAAAATTCCCTCTTGTACTTTTCTGGATGTCCTTCAGCCCTCTTCTCCACAGATGATGGGGCAGAGGGACTGAGAACTGTGATGGGAGCAGCAGCAGCCCTGGTGACTCAGAGCACTCTGCATCCCAGTCCTGGCTTTAGTCTACAATGGCCTCAAATTCGCAACCCTCCTGCCTCGGCCTCCCAAGGGCTGGGATTTCAGGCGTACATCACCACACCCAAATGAAATTCTGGCTTTGAAATCCTTGTATGGCTGTGTAACCTGGAGCATATTACTTCATTCTGCAACCCTGGGGAGGCTGAAGGTTAAATAATTACCTTACGGAGCTGCAGTAGGACTGAATGAGGTCATTGACAGTAGGCACTGTTATTGCTGCGCCTGCAACTCAGAAGGCCAGATGCAGTCTAAGGATGGTCACTGGCTGACCTATGTTTGGGAGGGTGCGGTGTTGGACCTGGGAGTTTGGGTTAGAACATTTCTGCAAAGTTGGATAAGCGTGGCATGTCTGAAAAGATCAGGCAAGATCTGGGGCCAATGAGAATTCTGAACACTTGCCGTGTGCCGCAGCTAGCGCTAAATGTGTTCCGTTCCACATTTTGTCCACAGTGGATTTAAAAGTAGGTCCTACGTCTTGTGCCCTTTGCACAGATGAGGAAACTGAGGCCGAGGATACTCCAGGGACTTGCTCAGGTCACCCAGCTGACCTGACTGAGCAGCACTAGGCGACAAACCAGGCACAATTAACTCTTCACCTCCAATTTCTCTGGGCATTGGATTTCCATCCCAGCATAGCTTGATGGGGTGGGACTGGGTCTGGAGTGGAAAAACTGCCCGATGACAGGAACACGGCACAGAGTTCCTGGTGCATCCCAGCCCCAAACACGCAGAGAGAAAAAGCCCCTGCCCCAGGTCCTGCTGGCTTTGCTCACCCCAGCTGGCAGCTCGCTCTCCAGCCTCTGGGCTGCTGCTCCCCACTCCCCCTTTGCTCTCTTGCACCCTCCTCAGCCCCAGAGGAGGAGACGTCCTTTCCAGGTGCTGTGCCTCCCGTCACCAGCTCTGGAGCGAGCACTGGGCGTGAAATGCTTGCCCCCAAGTGGGAGATGCAGTGCCACACTCTCGGCACTGGGGCAAAAACACACGGTGCTGTGCGCTGAGCCTATGGGGTCGTGGCCACTGGGTAGCCGTGGCCTCGTGCCTCACTTTGAGGCCCTGGCACTGAACTGATTGCTAATCAGAGCCCAGCAGCCGACTTAGGGTGGCTCTTTATCCATGCCGCTAGGAATCACCTGTGTACTGGGACAGCCTCAGAGTCCAAGCACATAGCATCTTGGGGAAGGGGCCCCCAGCCCCCCAGCCCAAAAGGCCCCACACTTCCACTGCCCATCACCCTTTGGGTTAGACCTTGGCTGAAGCCCTCCTAAATGCTCCGAGACAGGAAGTAGGTGAACACAGCCACAGTAAAAGGCACTCGGTCCATCAGGAGGATAGGATTCTGCCTAAAGCGATGGCTATTTTCCTACTGATGGGTAAGTTACCCAAAGTCCCTAAGCCTCAGTTAACTCATCTGTTAAATGGGTGTAAGGCTTTTTCACTAGGTGAGAAGAATTCAGAGGCGGTCCCTCAGGCACTCAGCGAGGAGGAAGCCATTCTCAGTAGAATCGACTTGTGCTTTCTCTTTGGAAGGGGGGCCTTCGCAAATTTGGAAAGGGCATTCGGCTGCAACTGGGGAGAAAGAGATTCACAGGGCAAAGACGGTGTTCCCTGGCTTGCAGCTTCCCGGTTGGGGCTTTGCGGGAATGGGGGACATGGGGAGTGGCGGGACATCCAGCTAGAGAAGGGATTTGAGGTGGATGAGTCCTGGAGAGAAGAAAAGAGAAACTGACCTTCCTCAGTCCTGGCTGGCACTGGAGGCTGGGCTGGAAATGTCAGATGCCTCCCTGCAGCCTCACGTCGGGGGGAATTTTCCACCCACCCTGCAGAAGAGGGAACTGAAATTTGGTGAGCCCGAGATGCATGCCTCAGTTCCTTGGCTGGGTAGGTGGTTGTGTTGAGAACTGAATGCCATTCTGGCTAACTTCAATGTGAATGGGAGTTCAGTGAGGTCAGGCAACTTGCCCAAGGATGCATAGAAAGTCCAACAAAGGCCAAACTTGGAAATTACTTCCATCAATTTGGTCCTTTTGTAGAGGAGGAAACCAGATTCAGAGAGGTTAACCAACTTGTTCAGGGACACACAGTGTGCTGGGGACAGGATAAGAACCAGAGCCCAGAGCTGTAAACTCATGCTGTGTCACTTCCGAATAGTCTCTGAATGGTTACACCTCTGGAATATAGACCTGTATCTGAAAGGAACAAATAGCTTAAAAATTCAGGGGAAGAAAGTCCCAAGGGTCTTTTGCTGAGAAGTCTCAGTGAACTGTGGCCTCCCTGGGCTCCTGTCTCATCCCTCTTTGGGGGTTCGCTCTCCTGCACAGCCCCCACCTCTGTGCCCTTGGATTTCCCAGCAGGCTCTGACTGTATGATTTCCCCATCTCCACCTTTAAGGAAAAAGGATAAAATATCTCTCATTCAGGATCTATGAACTATTTTTGAAAGGGTGATAGACCCCAGAAAATGTAATTTTTTTTAGAAACGTTTGGGTCTTTGAAATATACCTTGTGCCAACAGGCTACACCTTTTGAAGGAATGCTCCTGCTACTCTTGAAGGGATTTTCATCATTGTCGTCAATAGCTGTGCCCAACTAGGGGGACTGAGCTAAATGTTCTCATTAAGCTGACCCAAGATCATAGCTCCGACCCGCTCAGGGACCTTCAACCTGAACCATTATTATCACCACGCAAACAACAGTGTCCACAATAATGTATTATTAAATTATTATTCACAACTATTTATCAAGTGCTTATTTACATGTCAGACACTGTGATTCCATCACTCCCTCACATACACTGTCCACACTCTGCCAAAAAGGAAGTATGATTAATATTATCATTTTATAGATGAGAATATCAAGGATCAGTGAGGTCAGGTAACTTGCCCAAGGATGCACAGAAGTTAAGAAGCCAAGTTTTAGACCTAGAACTTGGTCTTTCAAGCTTTACCTTTAGCTATGAATCCATTGATATAAAGAGTTCATAGTTCCATAGAGACAGCAGAAGATGAAGACACACTGTCTCTCTTCCTTTTCACCTCTCTCCCCTCCACCATGTGAGAATGTAACAGTGATTCACACACTGAATCTGCCAGCATCTTGACTGCGGACCTCTCAGTCTCCGGAACTGTAAGCAATACATTTGTATTGTTTATAAATTATCCCGTCGAAAGTGTTTGTTATAGCAGCCCAAAGGCACTAGACCGTCTAAGTAGCATACACGGACTACTGCCCTGGGCATCAAAGGATGGAGAAGTTGATGCTCTGCTTTCAAGGGTTCCACTGTCTACTGGTGCCTCAGCAGAACAAAGGTGGCGGGGACAGGGTGGGGAGCAGCTGACACTGCTGAGAATGTGAAGGGGGTTTGCCATCACAGCAGGAGGTGCAGGGAACTGTGCTGGCACTCAGCATGTACAATGCCACAGAGGCGTGAAAGGGCTCAGAGAACCCCAGCAGTGAGCAGAGCAGCCTGGGTTGCAGGCACTGTCCCTCCTTGGGGTGCATTCAGAACCTGCTGCCCTGTGGCTGTCGTGAATTCCAACCTCCTTCTGTGTGTGCCTTGTCCATCTTTATATAGTGGACAGCACAGAGTCAGGGATCTGGAAAGGCTCCATCCATCCAGCTGGAGGTTTTGTTTTTATAGAGAGAGGGACTGTGGCTTTTATTTGATTCTCAGGTCATGTCTCCAGAAAAGGATTAAGAAGTACATTCTCTCCTAGATCTTCCAAGTACATCCAAGAGATGACAGGAAGGAGGGACAAAACCTACCCCTGCAGGACTGAGCCCTGTGAACCTCCCCTTGATGGTGTCTGGCTGTGCCACAAAGGGGGACCCTGGAGTTGTCTGAGCACCTACTGTGTGCACGAGGTGCTCATGACTCACACATCACTGAGTGCTGAGAGCCACTCCAAAGCCGAGAAATGTCATATCCATTTTACAGACGAAGAAACCAAAGAACAGGTCACTTTTGCTCCCTCCTGCTAGAGATGTCGTGTAGCCCTTGCCCTGCCAGGCAGGTGTCTCAGAGGACTGTGAACCTTCACCAGTTCAACCAAGTTGGTGGGAACAATGGGGATCCCAGAACCACAAAATCTTGGGGAAACATCCTCAACAAAGGCCACAGCTGGGCCACCGAGAAGCGCTACCTTGAGCTAAGTGGAGAGCCAATGTTGTCTGGGAGACAGAAGTAGAATGAAATGATCCCTTGGCTTTCCACGTGACCACAGAAAAGTGTCAGTCTACCATGCCTCAGTCACTGCTGATTCTTGCTCTGCCTGTGGACTTCTCCAAATTTATTCCCAGCCACTCAGCAGGGTGGTTCTGTGCTCTGAGAGGGCCATATGGTGTCAACCCAGGCATTTCCTTTTTCCAGGCTTCTGCTGCCAAAACTGTCTGTCCCAGGTCACAGCCAAGGTCCAAAAATGTATCCAACCATGTGCTTCAAAGCGTGTCATCTTTTCTCCTACCAGTAGATACCCCAGTTTCCTTTATTCAGCTGAATACTGTCCTTTCAAGTACAAATTCCTCAAGCCAACCCCGAAAAGCTGGAGAGTAAACCCTTAATGCACATAGTTACAGGGCAGTGAGCCATTTGCTTGAAGTTTCCAGGAGATTGGCCAGAAGACAGCTTTTCCTGGATGGCGGAGCCACACCTGCAGGAATCAGAGGCCCTCAGGGATACAATCCAAAAGGGGACACCTTGGCTGTGTGCTGATCTCTTCACCCCAAGCCATGGCCAGGTGTGTGTGGCACCATTTAGCTTGGTGGGAATATTTGACTAAACTGGTTCTGACTCATTTTGCATGTTTGTTCAGACTTACAAAAGTCAAGGATTTTTTTCAACTTTTCATTAAAAACAACTTTTCTTTCTAATGTCTTCACTACAGGAGTGGATACAATGCCCAAATGTGTTGGGTATACTTTTACACACATGTCCACGTGTCTAGATCAGAGAGAAGAAGTAATTGCACTTTTAAAATACTGGCAGGAAATTTCCTTCCTGTCTTGCTCCTGGGAGGGGAAAAAGGGATTGAAACATGAATCATCCAAACTGGGTTTCGGCTCCAGTGGAAGTCACTACATGCAACCTCTCCTTGTCCCTCTTCCTGCCCCTCCTACATGAATTTGGGCCCAACCTGGGCCAGTATTGTGTTTGGATTCCTATGGTACTGGGGTACTTTCCCAGAAAAGGAACTCTGGATGAGAAATGTTCAAGGGGATGGCATGCCTGCTCAGTCTCAGGCCTGTCTCCCAGGGTTACTTCAGCAGATGTAAGACAAGGTGCCACAGATGAGCACAGAATCTCGTCCCCGAACTGAGAGCTTGCGGACTCCCTCAGTGTGGTAGGAAAAGGGATTGCTGAGGCTGCAGCCAGCTTTCCCAGAGACCCCAGGTTCCCAGGGCAGCTGAGTCCAGCCAGGCCAGGGGGCAAGTGAAGAGGGAAGGAAGCAGTGCCCAACGGTCTCACACCTCTGTGCAGTGAAGCCAAGGCACTCCAAGATTCAGCTCAGCGGGAGATGGGTGCAGACTCCTGCTCTCTCACCTGTATCAGTATTTTTTGAAAGAAAGAAAATTCTTTTAAAACTTTTGGATCCCTTTCTCATCGTGATGCAGTGATGCCTCTCAACTCAAGTTTGGGGTTGTCCATCTTTCTTTACCTCCACAGCCTGCCACGTTACACCACACACTGTAGGCTGGTCACTGTCTTGATTTGCTTCGTGTTACTATAACAGGACGTCTGAGACTGGATAGCTTATAAACAATAGAAGTTTATTTGTCTTGTTGTTCTGGAGGCTGGGAAGTCCAGGCTGGAAGGCCGCCTCTGGTGAGGGCCTTCTTGCTACATTGTAACAGGGTAGAAGGTAGTAAGAGAGCAAGAGGATGTCAGCTCAGGTCTCCTTGCCTCTTCTTATGAAGCCACTAATTTAATCATTATGCCCCATCCTTATGTCCTCAGCTAACTCAAATTACCCCCTAAAAGGCTTCACCTCCAAATCCCATCAACATACACATTTGGGGATTAAGTTTCTAACGCATGAACTTTTAAGGGGGTGCATTCTATTAGTTGCCCATTTGGAGAGTGGATTCCTTTAATACCTTCTCATATATTTGGAACTTAAATGTTTTAAAAAGCCAAGAGCATTTACAGTATCGTTGGAGGGCCCTAATGGACATAGCTCCTCACAGCGGCTTTGTCAGAATGCACGGGCTCCCTACTGATCCACTACCCGAATGCTAAGCTCATGCTTCCGGCTGCCAGAATAAAAGAGAGCCAAGCCCCAGTACTTCCCAGGCTGATATTCCATACTCCCCAGCTTCATTCTGATGTTCAGAAATAGAGTAGCGGCGGTACTTTTTCTCTAGAACAAAGTGCCACTGCCACTTCCCCATAGCTCCATAGCCAGCCTCCCCAAATGTGCTTTCTAAATATTTATCTAGCATCACACAGGGTGGGGATGAGTTTTTAGTTTTTCTGATTATCTCTGGTATTTGATGTGAGGAGAGAGTGCAGCAAACACTATAAATATTTACTGAGCGCTCCGATTGGTGTCCAGTTTGGGCTCCAAATGGCTCGCCCTCATCTCTCCCACAGGCAAGGCAGGAACCAGGGTGTGAGGCCCCATGGGGACATGTGACATAGGAGAGCTGCAGTGGCAAGCTGGAAGAGCGCTCCAAGAACAGCTAAGCAGAGGTGCCCTGAGCCTTGAGTCTTTATAACGGAAGCACCTTTAATTATTCATCCACATGAGGGTTTAGCACTATTTATAGTATTAAAGTTAATCATTTATTTAGCACACTTTCTCCAAAAGAGTTCAAGATAACCTTTATAATGCTCATTAAGCAGCAACTTGTAATAATTAGTACTTGTTCCTTTTCTGCCTCTGCAGTTAGACCGTAATATCCCAAGGGCAAGGCTGCTATCAGACTGGTTGGCTGCTTCATTCTGTGTTTAGAGCAGTCTTTTACACAGTAGGTACTTAATGCATTTTAGACTGTTGCTTTTCATTTGATTCTCAGAGATGCATGGGTAAGATATTATTTTGATATTTAAGCTCAGCTACATTAAGCTCCTAAATTTGGATTATCTTAATTGTCCTTCCTTCAGTGGCTGACTTTGGGGTCTTCTAAAGAGCTCTGCACAGGGACTGAGGAGCCCTTTCTGTCATTAACTGGCTGTGTGATTTTGGACAAGCTTTGATCAAGAGGTTTTCACCTGAGGCTTTTGGATCCCGAGAGATTCATGTTCTGGGGTCATGAAACTCCTGAATTTTATGCACAGATGTTCATGGCCCAAATGTGCGCTCACATCTGGTGGGAGAATACATCGATTTCAGTAGATTCTCTAAGGACTCCATAATGAAACTAAAGTTAAAATTAAAATTAAAATAAAGTTTCCTTTTTCTTTAAAAACTGGGGATGCTGGTGGGACAGCTTACCTCAGACCTGCTAGAGACATAAACCAAGGGTTTTTACACCACGCACGCCATTCCTAGCCTTGAACACCCCTTTCAATCCACACTCTGCTTTGGGTTTTCTCCCACCGTGATCATCCACACCCAAACCCATGTGGCTCTGCTGGCCAGGACTGAACACCCGGAGAGCAGCCATCACCATGGTTCCTTCCAGCCACATGCTCAAGCCTGAGCCTGGCCTTTTCCTTGCTTTTAATCAGGTAGACAACACTGTATACACTTGTTTTGCTACATTCCCAAACAGTGTTCTTTTCTACTGAACTGGCCTGCAGGGCTGACTTTGGAGAATATTTTCAAGAAAAGGAAGGCAAGTGACTCTCTAGGACTAGGAGGGTAGGAAGAGGACAAACTCTATTCCCTGCTCAGTACAGAGTAGAGAAATCTGTGTGAGCAGGTACTGAGTTCTGTAGCCCAAGATTCCAGCCAGCGATCAGCTAAAACCTCAGGCTGTCAATTTAGAAGTCCAGAAAAATCAGCTACTTCCTAGAAGGTAGATAATCTGACTTCCGTGGGCCCTCATCTTCACATTAAATATGATGGCTGCCTGATTTATGCTTCTCAAACTGGATTGGGTGGAGAGATCACCTAGGATCTTGTTCAATGCAGTTGTTGGTTCAATGATCCCAGGGTGAGGTTTGAGATTTCAGATTCTGATCAAAATCTCAAAGGATGTCAGTGCTGCTGCTCAATGAATCAACTTTGGTGGCAAAGTCCCAAACTGCTGTATTGGAGGGTTGTTGGTTTTTTTTTTTTTCTGTATTGGAAGAATTTTGAGACTAGTCTGGACCCATGGGGACATTTTAGTGATGTCCTCCCTGCGGAGGAGGGAGGTTGCAAAATGATTGTGGATTTCCACGTATCAGACCAGATGTTTAGCATAAAAGAAGCTTCAAAATCTAACACAGTCATTCCCAAAGCTGGTCCCTGTGGCGGCGGGAGCATCACTCGGGAAACCCCTTGCATCCCCACCCCAGACCTAGTGAATCAGAAGTAGAGTTCTGCAATCTAAAGTTCAGCATGGACCCTGCCAGGTGTTTCTTCTGTGCGCTCAGGTTTGAGAAGCACTAATCCAGTACCCTGGGCTTCTATAGAGCTGGTGACTACCAGAAGGCCAGGAAAAAGCTCAGGTTAAACATGAGCTATAGGCATTTCCCAAGGGAGGGAAGGGGGCTAGATAACAGGAGTGGATCAAGGGCAGAAACACTCCTCCATATTTACCCTGAATTCAACTGTAGAGCTCTGATTTTTTTTTTAATACTAAATATTAAGAATGCATTTCGAGCTTCTTTGCTTTCCCCTAATTGAGCTGATTTTCCAACCCACAAAATGTGCAGCTGGTTCATGTTTTTAAAACAAATCCAAATTTAACATAGTAGCCTGGTCTATTTGTCATACCCACAGCCTTGGGAACTGGGCCAAGTAAGCTTGGTACCCAATTCCATTTGGTTCCCACCTGGCACGTGATCTGAAGCTCAGGCTAGACCACCGTTCCTTCTTGATTGGACTGTTTCTATATTGCTTTGACATTTTAAATAGCAGATCCAGAGAGAGTTGGGTGTTAAATCCTTGGGCTCAAAGTTAGTAACAACAGTCCAACTACCTGTGACTCCTCCAAAATGGTGGAAAAACAATCAACAGATCGAAAAGCGAGAGACTCGAAAGAATCCTGAAAATCCAAGTGCAACAACACGCAGGTGTGAAACAGATGATGGCTCACAGCTGGAGGCAAAAACGTTACAATTCTATCCAATTACACCAATTTAATTGGATGTTAAAAATATCTTAGGTTCCAACAGTAGTTCTTTGAGTAGGCAGAGGTCTACAGTAGGAGGAAGCAGCACCCTGCTTGTTAGGAATCATGCTTTGGAGCTGGAGAGAGAAAGCAGGACATATTTGCTTAGGATACGCACAGTGGACACCATTTTGACTGAAGATGAGCTTGAAGCCTGGTTTAGAGGTTGAAGACTTCCAGATTCTCCTCCCAGACTCGAGAGAACACAGCCTGCTTACAAACACCTTCAAATTCTTTTAGACCATGTACTACCGGGGAAACAGCAACATCCATACTCTCCCACTCACTTCTTACAAGTCCTAATCAACGCCCTAAATATGAGAAAAATTGGGCATAATCTCAATGTCCAACTTTAGGAGAAAAGTTGAAAGACATGTATGCTACATCCATCACATGGCAACCACTGGAGCCAGCTTAGGTGTTTGTGAAAAAATTCTTAATGAGATGGGGACATGCTTGTGATAGAATGTTAATTTTTTAAAATGTAGGGCACAAAATTATGATATGGTATGTTCTCAGCAATGCCCGAAAGGCATAGAAAAGTAGCTAAAATTTATAAGGGATTTTTATTTCATGATAGATAGATGGGGGTTTTATTTTTCTTCATCTTGTTGACTATATTTTCCCAAACCCCACAACTTCAGTATTATTTTTTAATGTGGAAACGTAATCAGATAATTTAAATAAGTTTTGCTCCTACCTAGATATGCCACTTTACTCATTTATTCATTGTTTGTTTGTTTGGGTCAGAGTCTGGCTATGTAGTTCAGGCTGGCCTTGAACTCACAATGTATCTCAGGCTGACCTTAAACTTGCTGCGATCCTCCTGCCTTAGCCCCCTAATGCTGGGATTACAGGTGTGTGCCACCACGCCCAGCTAGATGTGCCACTCTAACTTGACTATGCTCAGCACCTGGCTTGCGCATTCTTTTTTCCCAACTCTCTGCTCCAAGCCATTCCATTCATCTGGCATAGTCTCCTTGCTCCTCTCCGCCCATGCAATCCTTCCCCATCTTCCTGCCTTTTGGGTTCCTTTTTCCTCCCAAGAGACCACTGGGACCATTCCAGTTGCACAGCATCCATGCCCTTTGGGAAGTCTTGGCAGGTACAGATCATGTGTTGGCTCCCTGGTTAGGCAACATTCAGACCAATTTTTCCAGAACCTCTGCAGTGGGACCCCAGCATCACTGGTTTATCTCTCCCTGCGTCCTTCTAACATGTAGCCAGGACCAAGAATCATTCTAATCAAAAGTCAGAGGTCTGGGGATTTAGCTCAGTGGCACCTCGCCTGCCTGGCTAGTGCAAAGTCCTGAGTTCAATTCCAGTACCAAAAAAAGAAAAAAAAAAGTCAGAAGTTGCCTGTATATACAGCAGCATTTGTCTCAGATTTTTTGTGCTAGTTCTAATTCCCAGAAACCCTAGCGTGCCAGTATTTAACTATTGTTTTTATTATCACCATATTAATGACTTCTCTGGGATGCACTTGGACACAGTTTCAGAACGCATTTTTTTGGTGGATTCAGATATATTTCTTTTTGAATTCCAATAAGGATGTCAGGATTAGCTAATAAAAATACAAACTATCCAATCTTTTGCTTTAAAGATAATGACTAATTTTTAAGGATAAGTATAGGTATAGCATATACTTACCCTAAAAATTTATTTATATTTTATTTGCAGATACTTGGTCCAAAAGAGGATGTGTTTGTGAGAGATTTTATTTCTCATTCTGCTACTTTGGAGCCTCATATAGTCAGGGCTGAGTCCTCAAGGTGGTTGTGTTAGTGACGGTGGAAGACTAACTCTAGAATCAACAGGGAGAAAGGCTTTGGTTTCTAGATTCTGTCACTGAGGCAGCTTGTTTGTCAAATTTTATTTCCAGAAGTGCAGATGAGGCCAAAATATAAATATTGCTTCTGGGCTACACTTGGCATTTGGAAGCCACTAACCACTGTGACCCAGGGTACAAGGTTCTAAAGTAAGATAGTGCTGGGGGTATATCTGAAGCTCTTCTTGCCAGTGTATGATTAACATCCTTAAGTCTCAATTTTTCTCATCTGTAAACCAAGGATACTAATGTATTTGTACCTAATCAAGTAGTCTGAGGATTAAGTAAGATATTTATAAGGCTCATAGTATAGCTCTTGGGTTATTGTTATTATTATCATTATTATTACTAAAGTGATAGTTTTCTTTCAAATTCAGTCAATAAGCAAACAAAATATACTAGGGAGGGTTATTGCTGCCCCAATCCCGATGACCCTGAAGATCGCTTCTGATGAAAGCAGACAGTAATGACTAGGAAAGGGGCCAGAGAGAAGACTGTGGCAGGAAAAAGGATGAGATTCCTCTAGAAGGTGAAACTATTTAAATAAGGCAGATCTCTTAGGGTGGAATTTTACACAAATCAACCGAGTGGCTGGCTCTTGTGGGAAGATGTTATGCACCTGTGTATGGTTCCCCAGCAAATCCAAGTGGAAGTGAGTAGCTGGGGTCAGGGCAAACCCTGGGTTCTTTGATCGGCCCCAACTGCTGGAACCAAGGGCCAACGCAACTCTTGTGTGTCCCCTCTTCAAATTCCTGCGGGTCAAAAACAACGTTTCTCTCTCAGCAATTGTTTCTACCCTGGGGCAATTCAGGATCACCCCGTCTGATCTACCCAGAGCCACCCCTCCTGCAGCAGTGAGACACTAACCAGACTTGATCCTTTGGTTTTTCAAAACAAGTTTGAGAAATATCACCTGGGACAGGCCCCCCAAAAAGCCAGCTGCCTGCTCCCCAGCAGTCCTCAAAGAGACACATCAGCCGCCAGTCGCTGTCAACTTTCTGCTCAGACTGTGACAGCTGCTGCATGGGGAGGAGAAGGAGGCCACGTGGCTACACTGGGCGCTGGGCTGCTGCTCCTGCACAGATCCTAGGAGGAAAGTGAAGGTGGGGCCCAAGGGGGAAGCAGGCGTATCAAGAGAGTCAGGGGCCCTGGCAGCTGGTGGCTCTGAGTCCATCATCTGCTCCGTGAACAGCAGGTTAATTGGGAACTCTTGAGAAATTACTTAGGGGAGGAAGTAGTGAGCAGGAAGTCCTAGTCACATCACCATATGGGCAAAATGCTCAGCCTTTCTAGCCTTGGAACCCTCTCCTGTGAGACAGGGGCAAGACCTTTGCTCTTCTTATGGTGGCAGGGAGGGTCAAAGGAGATTGCAGCATGGAAGTGCTTGCTAACTTGTAAAGCACAGAGGTATTGTGGGTATTGCTACAGTTCTCTGTCTTTTTCCACCAGATGCTGAGGGGCTCAAAGCAATGAAGAACTCCATGATCTCTGCTCACCTCGCCAAACAAGCTGGGAAGGCAGTTGAAACAATTGTTGTGAGGCTGTAGTTCTCTACAGTGTACGTGAGTTCTTTTCAGGACCCGTCCTGTAGCACAGGAGGCAAAGCTGGTCAGCAGTGGAGGGATGGAGCCAGCAGCCTTGGGTGGTCCAGGTGAGGAGCGTGCTGGGCGGGGACACGTGATAAGGTAGGCAGAAAGAGCCATCCCATTTGCTACTCTTGGCTTGGAATTGGGCTTGATCCCCTTGGTCTTTTCACTTAACGCCAAAATGAGGTGACAACACACTGCAAAGGGCAGGCTGGTGCTGTGGCTTCTTATCGGGTCTCGTCTGGTTCTGGGGTTTTGGTGCCTGTGACAGACACATGGGGAACAGCCTTGTCCCTCATCTCCAATCAGACAACTGGTCTCTCAGAGCGAATACATGTGAGATTTCACACGTTGGCAGGAGGAAAGAGTCCATGGAGCACAGGAGGAGGTGTATTTGCATGCACTGCAAGTGTTTGGGTTTTTTAAAGGAAAAAAAATAGACATTCACAGGGCATATTACAAACCAAGGTCAGCTTTCCCCTACATGGTACTAGAACTAGAACAGCTGTAAGCAGGAGAGAAGTCTGATTCCAATCTGCTAGGGTTGGGAATGCCCACCTGATTCCTTCAGGAGGTTTTCTCTCCTTATTTACTCTGTCAACCAACATCTCACAAGACTTTCCTCAACAAGACTCAGGGGAAGGATGTGTGCTATTTTAAAAACTGGTTCTGGAGATATGAAGTTTATAATACACGTGCTAAAAACCAAAAAATAAAGTGCCTTGAAAACAAAGAGTTGAACATATTTTAGAAATGTTCAGTTTTACTATTCTTAATTCTTCACTAGAAGCACAAATTATTTGACAAAGACAATAAAACAATTGTAAAAGAAGTCAAATAAAAGACTGTGTGGACACAAATTTGTATGGATCCTGATTGTGCAGCTGGGGATGGGGCGAGACTGGGAGATACCATACAGCAGACAGCCTGGGGGGTGGGGGGGGCAACCATCACTTCCCACCCACCCCCAGCTGTGATGTGGAAAGTGCTCTTGTCAGCCATGTTCTTCTCAAAGACCAGTAGTAGCCATGCTGAAAAGTACCAGTGTGGAATCAGCTAAGAGCCTCTCATAAAAATGGTAGAATGTTCTAGAGTTTACCAAATATTTCACTGATGAGTCCACTTTGCAGCCCCAACAAGCCCGAAGGATAACAGTAATACTTTCCATGTATTTGAGTTGAAACAGACTTGGAGAAATTCAAGCATTTCCAGCTCCCACAGATAAGAGGGCAGAGAGCTAGGACTTTGGAGTCCATATCCCATCCTGCATTTTCAAACTTAGCCAGACACCAAAATAGCCCAGGAATGAAGCCTGCAGGCCCAGGTTTCCTAGGTTCAGATCCCAGCTCAGACCCTCACTTGTTTTGTCAACTACGTGCAAGATGTTTCAATTCTTGTGCTTGGTCCCCTCATTTGTAAAATGTGGATAATAGACTAATGTTGGAGAGAGAGAGAGAGAGAGAGAGAGAGAGAGAGAGAAAAGCAGCCCTGAACTTGGGGGTTGCTAATCAAT
Source organism: Heterocephalus glaber (assembly GCF_053883595.1). NCBI lineage: Eukaryota > Metazoa > Chordata > Mammalia > Rodentia > Bathyergidae > Heterocephalus > Heterocephalus glaber. The sequence continues at coordinate 70,766,437 of NW_028258320.1, forward strand.
ACATTTAAACTCTTCATATTTTTCATTCTATTTAGATTTCCTGATGTGTCTTCCTTTTCATTTTTTTGTGACAGACCCAAGAATCACAATACCTATTGAAAGCTGTGCCTCCAGACCAAGACCCATTTTCTAGGGGTGGGAAATTAGGGTCACAGGTGCTTTATGTCAACAATATAAGAATCTCTTCTGGTGCGTCTTCCTGACTCCTAGGCAGTAAGCTAAGACCTAAGACCTATGAACTTCAGATTTGCCCAAAGTTCCCAGTTAAGAAAAAGAATGATTTAGGCTCCTCCCTAAGACCACCTCAATGCACATTTTGGGGCAGAATATAATATTATTTAAAATAATTTCAAATTATTGAGGAAAGGTTCAAAAAGATAGCTTGAAAGGGAGGAGGAGACCACCCTTGATTACCAATGGTGATCTATAGAGAAACAGGGTGTGTATGGGGCAAAGAGCGTAACCCATAATATTTATACATGTCAGCAATGTTTGAATCTCTTACCACAGACGTGCATTATTTTATACCATGACATTGAAAAATAGCCCCATTCCTAGGCTGGCCAGTGCATGTGCTTGACAGAAACTTCCCTGGACCCTGCCCCACGGGAATCTCTTTCTTTAGGATGCACTTCCTCTAGGAAGCCATTCCAGGTGGAATCCATGATATCCACTTCTCTGACAGTACCTCGTGGCTGCTGGTGTCATGCACTTTGCTAATCCAGCCCTTCTCTTGTCATTCCACAGCTGCACTGTGGGCAAGGTTCTGGAGAAGGCCCTGGAACCAGACCCTAGATGAGGTGCCCGCTTGCAGGGAGCACAACCTGTTGGGAGTGATGGATGGACACTCCCCACTCCTGGCCTCTTGAGCCATCCCTATGGCATGTGCTCTGATGGAGAAGGGACAAGGGCTACGGAAGCAAATGCCCAGGAGACCAGGCCCGAGCTAAGAGGTCTGGGAACTGGAGGATGGGAAGAAGCGCACATTAGGTAAGCGGGGCAGGAAGAGGACAGCAGCATCTGGGCTGAGCACTGAGACAAGAAGGAACAGGGCTCCACAAAGACAGAGGCGTTCCCATCCTGCCAGAGCAGCACAGCCTGGAGGAAGGGCTGAGAGGGGATTGAAGATGCAAGAAGAGGCCGGGCCACATGATGCTTTACAGAGTGTGGGATTTTAAACTTTGCCCTAAGGACAGGGAAAAGTTGCCGAGGGATTTAGCCTTATGAGCTCCATTTGTTTGCTTGTCTCTCATTGTTCATTTCCACTTTGACACACCAGCCCCTGGCCCAGTGCCTGGCAATTACTGGGAGCCTAGTAATGATCAGTTGTGTGGTGGGCCCAAGTCACCCTAGAGAAGAAGAAACGACAAGCAAAGAACATGGCACCACACCCCACGTCTCCCTCCTTCCCTTCTGCCTCCCCGTCCAGGCCTGAATCTGAGAAGTATAAAATGCACACAGAGGAACACTTGGCAAGGAGATACAAACTCAGCCATTTCTTCTACCCTCACAGCCCTTCCAAAATGTTCCCAACTGGCGTCAGATATCATCGTCCTGACGGATGAGACAAACAAACCAAAATTGGTGACTCAGAAGGAGTGAGCATTTGCCAGAGGCTGTCAGCAGATTCCCCGGTATTCTGAGAGTCCTGCGCTGGCCACTTGTCAAAGACAGACTCCTCCACGTCCTGCCTAAAATACGTATGTATAGGCTTAATTATGTGAATTTGCTTTGCTTTAGCTCAAAGAAAGTAGGTATGGGGCATTTTTTAATGCTGCCCCCAAATGAAAGTATATCGAAACCATCCTGACCTCAAACCGAATGTCAAAGCAGTTGGATCCCTCAGCGGCAACAGAATGCTTTTTATAGAATGGGAAGTCAATTGAGAAATAAGAAAAAATTAAAGTTGGTTGGGAAGGACCTTTGCACTCACGAGGGTCAGGTCCCAGAGCTGCTGCTGAGTCGTTCCCTGTGGTGAAGGGTCTAATGTTTTGTCCACTCAAGTTTTAAATATCTCAGCCAATAGCTCACCCCTGGGGACACCTCTCCACAGGGCAATAGATCTTGCTGTCAGGGCTTTTTTCCCGCTATTCAATCTCACTGTTCCTTTCCTCCGCGACATCCCATTTGTCTTTGGCAATGACACCGACAAGAGAGTGCTGTCGTTTGAAAACAAAAAGCCCTGTCTTTGCTTTCCATTTTCATTTTCCAGATTCCTCTACCTATGGAAACTTCCAGGTCTGTGCGGGAGAGCAGGAGGGGGCTGAGGGCAAGAGGCCAGCAAACAAGTTGACATTGGTTCTGAAAGAAGCCATTTCAAGAAGCCAAACGCCACGGCCCTGAGAGATATTCCTGCCTCAGGAATGTGCAGGTTCCAGGGAAGCTGATTCTCAGAGGCAGAAGGGACCTGTCACCGTCACCACACTGTCTGGACAGCCAGAGCTGAGCCGCCTCTCGCTGTGCCAGCTGGACAGAAGGTGGCAGCAGAGCACCAGGCTCTGTAGTTCAAGCTCTCCTGGATGACGCCGCGCGCCCCAAACTCTGCAAGCCCGAAACCGAAACCGAGCTGGCCCGGAATGCTGCTCTCAGGCCAAAAGTGAGCTGCGAATCGAATCGAGGCTCTGGCTGCATTTTAAAGACAAATCCCAAACAGCCAGGAGCATGTGAGCATAGTCCGTGTTCTCCCGGAGAACATCCTGCAGCCAGAATTTAATCCAAAGAATAACTTCAGTCCCGAGCAGGGATATTGGTCCAAGTTGATCTGAACGCGCAAACTCCTTGTGTGATGTGGTGTGTGTTTAGAGAAATTTCAGGCTAATGCTTTTTCTCCCATTTATTCTAGCCCCAATTTATTTATTTCCAAATTTGTCTCTGGTTTTCTTGTTTTCCGTTTCCCTGATGGCTTATTTGGTAGTGTTTGCTTTCGTCTTTGCTAAGCAGGGACTGGACGGGGTAAGCATTTCTGACTTAAAGCAGGACTCCTGCTGGGGAACCAATTAAATGGAATACCCACCAGGGAGAGTGTGATATTTTTTATTACTTTCTAATTTCAGCCCTAAAATGGCTTCAGTGATCAGAACATTCTTCTGCTTAAGAACCCTAAAGGTGCCAGTGAAACGATGCTTTTGATATGTATTCGTTTATAACGGTCCATACTCACCGAGTGCACTCCAAGGGTTTCCACAGGGCCTCAGAATCTTGCAATGGGAGGAAAAGCAGAGACAAAGAAAACAACAACAAAACTTTCTCTCTCACTGCTTTGCCTTATCATACTGGGAAACTGCAGCTACTTTGAGAAAGCCTTTCTTTGAGAAGTTGGTGAACTGAGAAAAAACAGATAGAGGAATTAGAACAAAACAATTTCCCTGGATTTAAATCTATTTAAACTACAATAGTAAATCAAAACCATGCCTCTTTCTCATTACCATTGGCCTGATAGGAAGGCCTCCTAAATGCTCATTAAGGCAAAAGGAAGGGTTATGTTTCATTTCTAAATGCATTCGCAGGGTGCAAGAGTCGTTGCTTCTAACTGCTATTTGTTTTATGTTTCTTTCTCTTCTTTAAAGAGTTAGCATGAAACAGAAAGGCTTGAAAAAGGGTTAGGGTGGGGGTCCAAACAGATTCTAATAAGGAAGAAAGAAAGAAAAGCCAAATTCTCCCTGAATCTCTGAATTTTTATTTATCTTTGCAACAAGGATGCCTTAAACCCAGAACTGCCCTTGGATAAAACGAATCATACCAAATAGCTAACAACCCAGAAAAACAGCTAAAAGCTCAACTTACGAGCTGCTCCAAATCTTTTCCATTTGCCACAGGGGTCTTGGCTGAGAGGGTTTTTTTCTCCCCAGTCTTCTTTCTATTTTCCTGGCTTGCTTGCTTAGCCAGGAGGTAATTCTGAATGTTTATCTGAAGTATCTCACTGGTATTCTGGGGGGACTTTCCTCTCTAGCAAAAGCTCCCCTTAAAACAGGGGCTTGTTTTAATTCCCATTGAATTACATGAAGTACTGTGAGTCTCTTCATAACGAACAGCTAATTTTAGTGAGTGCGACTACCAGAGACTGAAATGTTTAGCTGTACTCAATGACAACTTCCATAAAAATGCTATTCAAAAATTAACATTTATAATTTTGTAATAAGCCTGCTACTATATTTGCTATTATATGATGCCCTGTTAAGATTATCTTCCAAGTTTTAAATAGAAATCCCATGGGAGCAAAAATGTTTGTCTTTATTGTGTATAGCCTCCTTAAGTACCACTTTATCATGTGATTTAAAATTCAACAATTTAGCAGCCAGTATTTATTATTTAAAGAAAGGGCAAGTGTTTCTTCAGAGTTTGCCTGAATTTAGAATCACAAACCAATCCATCTCCCTCCCTCCTCTCCTCCTTTCTTTTTTTCTTTCTTTCTTTTCTTTCTTTCTTTCTCTCTCTTTCTTTCTTTCCTTCCTCTTTAAAAAACCAGCAACTGGATGTTGTTGGGTCTTAAAAGTCCATAACAATTCAATATCCCTTCAGGAATAAATATCTGTAGATTCTTTGAAATGGCCAATTTCCTTGATAGGCCTTTTTAGTCTATAAACAGACTAAAAAGCCAATGTTTCTGATCAAAATATTGCCCTGGTCTACATTGGCAATGAGAAGTGAGCTAATTATACAATAAATAGAAACACACAAACACACGAGTGAAGGAATACACAGAGAGACGTAACGCAGAACCAAAACCATCAAAGCCTGCCTTTTGCGGAGGCAGCACCCGGGCCCGGCAGTTCCGGGACCACCTTCCCATTCCCCGGTGTGAATGCTGGCTCTTGCCTACACGTAGGTGCTCTCAGCAAACTCTCACCTTTTGCAAGACATCAGATTGTTAGACTCTGGGAAGTAGCACTGTATCAGTCAACTAATTTGGCACGTCCTGTTTCACAGTTCCTTAAAATTAACACTGAATCCAAGCAAAAACATGATTGGTGTGGAACTGCCTACAGAGGACGCTGTCATCTGGTTGCTTTGAATCTGTTCATTATCAAAATTAGCTTTCTTGTTTGTCCTACCTCCATTTTTGAATGCACGCCATTAATTAACCAACCCGTCATTATGTGCTAGTAATGACCAAGTTTTCCAGGAATCCAGTTTAAATACAAGACTTTATAGGAGTCCCAAAGCTGGGGATGGAAAGACTGGAGGAAGTGAAGAAAGTCGAGCCATTGCACAGACTCTGTACTGCTTCCAGCACCCCTTGCTTCCTAAACCAAGACTGAACATGGAAACAATACCAGTTTATTCCCCGGCATTGAGCAAAGCTAAATTTTTCCAGGCTTCACTGAGGAATGCTCTTCCCAATATCTGCATGAATTATGAAGCTGACTTCCAACCAGATGTCGGGGGCTCTGCCCTTCCTGTTCGCTCTGGATGCATCAGTGTTTAACTCATCATTGCCCCTCATGTTTGTTTCATTTTTCAACCCATTATCATTTGGAGGTTAAAAAGGAATTGAGGTTTCTTTTTAAGTCGCTTTGATTTTACACAGTTTCAGTGAACTGATCCATGAAACTCCAAAGAATATGTTGACAGAATCAAAGTAGGGGAGGGAACAAAAAGAGGGGGGGAAGCAAAGCAGATGATAAAAAACAAACTAAGGATTCTTTAATGATGCGTTTTCCCTAAGAGACATCTGGCCACCTCCCCTAAACTGAAACTGGGCCTGGGGCAGTCACATCACTGACACTTCCTAGGAGCGCACTAATCCCAGGAAACAGCCCGTAAAGTCCTCGGCTGGAAGCAAACTCAGTGTTGAAAGGAGCCTCAGCTGATTCTTCAAATTTTATCTTCTGCACCCTGACTTGTCACTTGAATATTCTTATTTAAAATTTCCTCCGTCATCCTTTACATATACAATTTTCCAAGGCAAAGAATGACTTTTTTACAGTCTCTGTGTACCCATAAAATTCCATCTTGGAGATTTTATTAATAATCATAAAAACATCAGTATCCATTAGGATTGCTTTGGAAAGGGAGAGGCAATTTTTCCTAAAAGTGTGTTCAAATTGTCTGAGATAAATGTTAAAATGAAAGGGGGGTTAACTCAAGGCTGATGATTGAACCACCTTCCCTCCCCCCTACCTGTCACAGGCAAAGACATGCCACAGGCTGCAAAAGCAAGCTGGGAAGTGACACCACCACATCGGTAGCCTGACTCAGCTTCATGTGGAGGGAAGCATCTGACCTTCCCCACAGAAGGGTGTGCATTTACCCATGACATGGGGCAGAGAAATGGGGGGTTCGACGCTCTATATATTTTATTGCACAAGGATGTGTTTCTTGGGACTTGAGGAAGCCTAGAATCAAGTACTTAAAATGACTCTCAACTACTTCCCAGCCAGCCTTCAACATTGGTCCAACAGGCTTAACTTGTTGATTGTCAATTAACAACAACCACTTGAGCAGTCACGCAATCCCCGCCAGGGAGCTGTCGGGTGGTCTGGTGGCTCACCTTTCAGAGGAGTGGTACTGATCACGAACCCTTCTTCCCCCATGTGCCCTCAGTTTTTCTGCTCACACTGTCCCCTAATCCCTGCAACCAGGCAACACTTTGAACAGACAAATTAAAAAATTTTTTTGGTACTGGGGATTGAACTCAGGACCTTGCGCTTGCGAGGCAGGCGGCAGAACCACTGAGCTAAATCCCCGGCCCCAAATTAAAAATTTTTAATGACCCAAAATCTTGAGGGATCGCAAGAGATGGGGATGAATTGTATAACGTAATTATTCTATCAATAGGAGAATTATTAACCAGGCAGCCAAATGATCTCATAATCCACCCGTATTGAGGCTGCATCCATGATCCCCAAAAGTTTAATACAAATGGTGGACACTGTTGAGTACTTATTAGAAGCTAAGCCTTTCCCAAGCATTGTACTTACATTGTCTCAGTTCTCACAAGAGTCCTATGAGATAAGAACCATTATCATGGCCATTTTACAAAAGGAGGAAAGAGATGCCCAAGGCTTTAACCACCTGTCCCATGAGAGCTGGCTGGGGAGAGGCAGAGCTAACCCCAGGGGTCCTACAGACTTGATCTTACAGGCTCTATTTTAATCCAACATGCTTCATTTTGATACCTGCCCTACTTCTAAAACCATCTGAATCTCACGGCTCAGTGGAAAAGGAAGGTTGAAAGGACCAAGAGACACTCTTACTTGGTGGAAACCAACCCTGCAGGAGTACCCAAAGCCAAACCATGTGCACTCCCATCTTTGATTCAGAATTCATCATCCATTCATCCATCCATTCATCCACAGAGACAGGGTGAGAGATGAGGGAAAGAAGAAAAGTGGATGATGGAGCAGAACCTCAAGAAAGGGGAAAAATACACAGGACTGTGAGACAAGCATGTCATTTGAGAAAAGGAAGAAGAGAGGGGTCTCCGCGGCAGACCCCCCCAGGGAGCCACTGCTGTTCTCTGCTCAGTTTTAGCCAATTGTCTCTGAGTTGATGTCGGCCAGGTTCTCCCTCCTGCACTGTTAACATGATGGTCATGAAGCTTCCCCGCGAGCTGTAGGATGTTTAGCAATATCCCTAGCTTCTACTTGCTACATACTAATTGTGCCCCTTCCCTTAGTTGTGGCAAAAAAAAATGTTTCCACACACTGCCAAATGTTCCCCAGAACAAGACTCTTCCCTTTCGAAAGCCACCGGCTTAAAGTAACTGAGGTAAGGGCCGGAGATGTAGCTCAGTGGTTTCACTGCCTACCTTGTAAGCATAAGGTCCAAAGTTCGATCCCCAGTACCAAAAAAAAAAAAGAAAAGTTAACTGAGGTAAATTCTTGGTTACACAATAACTTCCCCCTCCCAAAGATTTCAGTGATCTTGTGTCCCTTGGCCCTTGATCCCAGGTGAGATAAGCAAATATATCTGATAAGCACTTAGTATACCCCAAAAGATGTTTCATAAAATTTTAATCCTTAAAAATTTCTCATTCTTGAGATTTTTCTCAACTTACTTTGTTTTAAACATCAAAGAAATGTTTGGAGAAACATTATTAGTCCAAAGTGACCTCAATGGATGAGAACTGGTGGGGGAGACAGAGCAGGAGCCTTATAGATGTCACCTGGTAACATCAGGAGAAAAAAGAGAGGCAAAAATATTCAACACAGATTTGGCTGTTATTTCTGAAGATGTGACTTTGTCATTGAAAATGTTGGAGGTATTTTAAGCAAGTCTTTTAAAGTTCACTTTTTTTTTTAAAAAAGTGACCTTGTAGAGATCATAAATATCCACCAAAAGGACAAGTGCTAAAAACCTCTTGGGGCTTCGAATAAAATTTTCAGTGACAGCATCTTACAAGGATTCAAAGGGCTGTGTTTTAAACAATTTAGAAGTAGAGATGACTCACAACGAGAACCAAGTTAAACAATGCAAAGGTGGTCCAGGTGATGATGAGGAAGGTTGACAAATGTCCCGCAGAAGAAGTGAGTACGATTATTTCATGACCCGAACTTTTTAAAACCCGGATTGGGAGACATGATATTTCTCAATGTTTATACCATTTCATATAATATGAAACATGCAAATGAATTGGAACATTTAGTATGGAAGTAGACATCTTGCCATTCCATACAAGTTTGTCTATTCAAGGTGGCTTTCTCTCTGAAAAGTGGTACATGCTGTATATTTGGGCTTATGTCACACTTGAGCATACAGGCTCTCTAAGTACCTGCTATGTTTAAGATTCTGCGTATGCCATATGGAGCACATGTTTCCAGCCCCCAGAGAGTTTATGTTCTCTGTGGGAAAATAAGACATGAGCTGTGCGATTTTGCTCCAGGTAAGTGGTTTAGGAGATGTGCTCAGAGGAGGCAAGATGACCCTGGAGGGAGGCCTCCAGGTGCCCTTCAGATGTGTCACTCGCGTCTACTCCAAGACTAAAGGTCATTTCCCAAGCAGTGATTGTGGGGCCGCGTGAGCTGGGCCATCCCTGCCGTCGCTGTCCCCAGCTTCAGCTCCACCCTGTGGGTCCTCGCCCTGGACCACGCTTGAAAGTCCACCCTCCTCCTCTCCCTCCGGCCCTTGGTTGTGCCTCTCCTTTGCGCATGCTTTTCCCTTTCCCCGCTCTCTGACTTGACAACTTTCCTCTCCACTTCTTTTCAAATTCTCAACTGTTCTCTAGGCAGTAACTTGATCCTCTCTTCCCCTAGGAAGCCTTCCTGGACCCCTACTGTTGGTTGGATTCTTTCACTTTTAGCTCTCACAAAATTAGCTCTTTTCTTCACAGTATTTCTCTCTGTTTATTTCATGGGCCTGTTAGCATTGTTTCTGGTGTGTGTTGTTCCTCTTGTGCCATAGGCTTGTGAGAGCAGAGCCTTGTCCTTTTCTCCTTATACCTTATCCTCAAGCCCTGACCCAAAGTAAATATCCAATATGTAGTTTGAGTAAACTGATGATTAAGTGAATGCATATTTGCTACAACTTTGAGCCTTCAACTTCTTCTTCATCTTACTATTATTATATAACAAAGCTTAGATCAAATGGCATTAAGTTAAGCACTATGTGTATTACCTTGTTTAATCCACACAAAATCGTGTGATACAGGCTCTGTTATTAGTAATACCCTTGTTTTCCACGTGAAGGAAGCAGAGCTCAGAGATGTTAGGTAACTTGGTCAACGTCACAGGCATAACTAGTGTGCAGAGGAGCTGAGATTTGATCCCTGGTCCGTCTGACTTCATAGCATGACCACTGTTATATGATTGCTATGGTTTGAATGGAACCCCCCCCCATTCATGAACTGGAGACTTAAATTCATATGCTAATAGTATTTGCAGGGGGGGCTTGGGAGAAAATTAGGCTGAGATGAGGTTTTGAGGGTGGAGACCCCATGGCATTAGTGGCTTTATAAGAAGGAGACACAAAGCTCTGTCTTGCCATTTGAGGCCCTCCATCATGTTATGATATAGAAAGAAGACCCTCAGTAGATGCTGATACCTTAGTATTGGATTTCCCAGACTCCAGAACCACCAGGTAAATAGACCTTATTCTTTATAACTTACCTAGTATCAGGTATTCTGTTAGAGTAACAAACAGTAGACTAAGACTATTATATTGCATTGTATTGTGTTGTATTATTTCACTTATTATATTATATTAATATAGTCTGCCCAGACAACCTGGCATAAGATCTAACACCTCCAAAAAGCTCTTGACCTTGCTTCTCAGTTCTACCCTCTTACATTACTTTTAGCTGGTTTTCTACCATTAGGTAATTGATTACCATTGTGGAGTCAGTCTCATGACTTACACACATATCTCATATACTTTTGTTATAGTACTCCTGGGTTAGAAGGCCTCCAGAGACAGGAAATGAGTTTCATGTTTCTGTACAACTCATGACATCTGGTACAGTGCTGAACACATAGCAGGGACTCACCTGGTACACCTTTATTGATTGATGATATCACAAGGATTTCCCCAGAAGAAGCAACTCAGAGTTCAGAATTGAAGCATAAACCAGGCGAGATCTTGTACACCTTTGATGTGACTGCCTTCTGCAGAATTTAATCAACATTTGTCTCTAATGATGGCAAAATATTTATCTTAAAAACCTCATGCACTTCATTCAATCCATCAACAAATAGACACCAACTGGGGGCAAGATCCCCCTTGTTCCTCCTCCAATCCACCTACTGGCTTAGGGGTAGAGATACTGGTCCCACTGGCCCTCATACCGCCTTCTGCTCTCAGTACAAGAGTGGCCTGGTTAACTCAGGAAACCACTGAATGGCTCTGTAGGAAGCCCTTCTTCCTTAACAGCACTAAACACACCGAATTACCACAACACAGTAGCCTTTCAATCTGGCTGTCAGATGCCTCCCAAGACATAAAGGAGGTTCAACAACAAGGCATCTGCAGAACAACAGAGATCTTATGTGAGATCAAAATAGCAGAACCTTTAAATTGTGAAACAATGGATCAAGAGAAGAAAAAATCAAATACGAAATGGTAAATATTCAATAAAAAGCATGATTATAGTCCTTGGCCAGGGAATACCCACAGCTATCTTCACACTGACTTATGTCAAGCAGAAGCTCTGACAATGAGGATAAAATGAAATAACGGATGCATTATTTCTAGTGGGACTTGCATTGCTATTTGGCCTAATTATTTGTGATATTTCACCCATCATATGAGAAGCTCCTTAGAAGAAAGAAATAATAATTTGTCTCCTTGAGAACAAAGAACAAAGGGTTTCATTGCTCTCCAGAAGCTCCACTATCATTAGCAGGAGGAAGAATCTGTCCATTAGCAGGAAATCCCCCTAGAAATCCTGATCATCTCCCCAAATAATCCCTCAACCAATGTCAAATGCCCACAGTGGGGAAGATGCAGAAGCCATGGCTTTGCTGCAGAAGTAAAAGAAAAGATGAATGTTAGGGCCACACAATGTCCCCTCCACTCTTGTGACTGGTGTGTGTGTGTGTGTGTAATGCATGGGCACACATACAAATGCACTTTAACCACAAAATGGAAAAAGAAGGACTACCCCCAGGCTTGGCTTCTCTACATGCCCTCTAGTACTATGGCCTATTTTTGGTTGAAAAGAATAGAAAACTCAAAGTAACAAAGCCATAAAGAAACAATTTTTCTGTCACAGGGAAGGCTGTATGAGGAGCCTGGAACCGAGACAGTGGCTCCCAATCAGCAGGACCTCAGAGTCAGTTTTGCTCTGCCTTCCCCAAGCATGCCTTCCATGTGTGACCTGAGACGGCTCTTTCCTCACGAAATAGCTATCCACATTTTGGAAACACAAAGGCAGTGGTGTGGGCTCTCCTTGTCGCCAGTGTTTAGGGTGGCCACACACTTAGCTAAATATCAAAGGCTTCTATTGTTATTAAAGAGGGGAAAGAGATATTAGGGAACAGCGATCAGTCTCTAAAACACTCTTATGGTGCCATAGCTGGGGGGAGAGTGTGTTTCCCAGGCCATAACATCCCTTTCTGGCCCAAACCAGCAGGTCCACACAATTGTGGTCCTAGTAAGGATATGGACATCTGACTGGAGCCCATTGAACTAAGAGTTACAAACAACTCAAGCCGGGTCAGCATATTTTCTCTCCCAGGAGTTTGGAAATTGGGTAGTGATTGTCATTAGCCTCCTAAACAGAACCATCCTGGATGCTATGGAGTGGCTGTCTTCTGCCACGTTTGTCTGGAAGCAGAGAGCTGGTCTGCAGAACCTCAGAAAGAAGTGAGCACAAGAGGCATGAAAGCCTGGGCCAGGCAAGATCTAAGAGAGGAGCCACCTGGTGTCTGGTTCTGTGGATCAGTTGCATTCCCTTCCTTTGGATTGTGTAAGAAATTCCCTTGCCCTTACAAAAATCCTCCATGTTTGGCTTAAGATAGTTTCAGTGGCTTTCCCTTCTTTTCAGCCAGAAGAACCTGATGTGGTTTTTGTTTCTGAGCAGGCGACAGCAACAAGCTCTATGGTCTTCTCACCCTATCTTCCTGTCCAGGGATAAATATACATTTCCCTGACTCAGGACTGTGACATCTCAGGCCAGTAAATCCATCAACTGATTCCCTTTAAGGGTTTAAACTGTTCTCCTTCCCTTGCAGCACCTTTTCACAAGATCCTGGACTCCCTGGAGACAGCACACAATACCATGAAGCACCACAGCAGATGGCCCTTCTTGGAAGTATTGGAGAGCAAGGTAGGAGTTGGAAGAGATACCGGAGGCTATTGGATCATCCAGTGGCCCTAAGACCACCCCTAGAGTAAAGTTATCTGTTGGCTTAGGTAGAGGGACAGATTGGGAATCCACAGTATTCTCTCTAGTTTGATAGTAAACAAATCTGTCCTTATGATTGGGCCTCTTATATAAACAATTCAATTCAAGGAATGAGGGACTAGAACCCAAATACTAGATGTTAGAGCTATAAGTAGGGGTTTCTCTTTTTGCATATTTCAAATGCTTCACGCCTGGAGAGCCATCTGATGAATCCTTCTACTTAACAACTTGTCTGTTTAAATGATAAGTTGCTGAGTATGCCTCACTGAGCCTCAGTTTCCTCATTTGTAAAGTGAAGGGATGGTTTTAGAACCATTTTTCTACTCACAGCGAGGGTGGGACCACCCCACTGGTTTGGGAAGGTGGAGGAGAGTTCAAACGTTGTCATTGCTACTTACTAGTTATCTACATCTGGGAACTAAACCTTTAATCCTACATCTCAGTTTCTAATATGTAAATGACGTCCAGTGATAGCTCCTATCTTGGAAGCAAGGGCCTCCCAAGGGTTGGATGAACATAGGAAATGTTCCATACAGTGGGCCTGCCACATGGTATGTGTGCAATGCATATTTGTCATTTATGCCTTCTGGAAATGAACTCATCTTGTAGATTTTCATACCCACATCCCACACCATATGACATGCACAACACCAGATAAATATTGCTTTTATTAATTAATTCTGGATGAGGAAAAACTAAAGCAAAAGGGTGGAGGCCATGGGAGTGAGGGTGCCTGAGCTGTGAAAATTCCTGAGTTGTTTTCTCAGTAATCTGGCTTGCACAAAGAAAGGCAGGGGGAAATCACTTGCCAAGTACATATCCTGTTCATTTTCAAACCTAAGTGTGTATTTCAATGGAAACATAATACATATGTCTCTGATTCTTTTGCACTTCACTTATCAAATTATTGTTTGAAATTAATTATTTGATGTCTGATAAACATCCTTCCCTGTTGAATTTCCCAGACAACCACCTATGTGACCGTTGAGTCTGAAGGTGCTTTCCTGCTACAGCGCTCTGAACTGATGATGACTTTATAACTCTCTCTCCTTGGCTAGAGATGATGGAGTAGGGTGGACTGATCTCAAGTGGCCATCCATAGGCACACCAACCAGCCCAAAAGGCAGCATGAGTTGAGAACATGAGCTTAGCCAATGTCTTTCTTGGGTCTTTGAACAAAGTGAGACAGAATGAAGTTTCTAGTAAGCTCAGGATTCTAGCTTTGCATAGCCATGTAAATGCTGAACTGGGGCCATAATCATCTGTTTTAGTGGCTCCCCCTGAGGTAGACCTTAGAGCTTATTTGAGAAGTGGACTGAGAAATACTGGACAGGAAATGGGAGGGTGGGATAGGAAAGGCAATAAGTCAGTCAAGCATATTTCCACAGTGGGCAGCCTTGCTGGGGAGCTGGAGAAGCAGGGTGAATGATGTGCCTCAGTTGTTCTGGCATGGGGATGGGGGGATTTAGTCTCAACTGCTGTCAGTTATTGGCAGAGGATGCCTCACAAGTGGTATTGATTCCTTAATGTTTCCGGCCTGCCCTGTAAGAAGACCCACAGCAAAGGGCCACAAGCGCTGGCACTTCAGACCTGAGCAGCTGTGCTGGAAGTGCTAGGAGCTGAGAGTGTTAGTGTAGGGCACCCACAGCACCACTGCATGTGCCTCTCTGAAAACTAAAACTGTGCGGGTGAAGGCTGAGAAGAGAACCGAGCATACATAACAGAAAGGACAGGACAGATGGAGAGGAAAACACACACTTGGGTCTCTTTTCTTCTTCAAGCAGCAGAGTTCAACCCTTTTCTAGGTTCCTGTGAAGACTCTGTGTCTTAATAACTACCTCTTCTACTTCCTGGAGCTGATTTGAATGGATTTCTTTTTCTTATACAAGAAAAAGGGGCTTTTCTTTCCAGCACTAACAGAAACCACGGCGCTACAGGCTCTCAGAGAATACATCCTGCGGTGGATTCTCTAATGGCCAGCTTGAGTGGGAACGCCTAGCTGAACTGAGTCAGCGTGGTCTGGGCGTGGAAGACCCACCTGAGCATAGTTGCCAAGGGCATAAAAAGAGAATTGGAGGGAAGATTGTCTGCTGTTGATTTTCCTGGAGAAGCTTCTTGTGGCTGCTCTTCCTGATTCAAACTTGGCTGTTCTCCTCCTCCTCCACCTCCGAGCTCAGGTCGTCACTGTTGCCGGGAGGGCTGCTGTTCTCTACAGGGGAGCTTTGGTCTTTGCCTTTGTCTTGAGCATCGCTTCCTGGCTCCAGGGCAGACCCCTCGGCCTTCTGGCACAGGTCCTTCAGGCTTTTGGCAGATTCTCCTCTAGCCTCCAGCGCCAGCCCTTGTACTTTCTGGTGCAGACTCTTTAGTCTTCAGTCCATGGATTCCTCAGCCTCCTGATTCCAACTTGCATGACACATTGCCACGGGCTGTAGGCCTCTGGCTGGACTCATGTGCGACCATGGAATCCAGGCCTTTGGCTGGATTCTTCAGGTCTCTGCCATGCGGCAGATCTCCTGCACTCTTCTGCATTTGACTTTTTGGGTGACTATTATAAGACAATGCTATAAACTTACGTGTCCTGTGTTAAATCTATTCCCTGCAAACACTGACTACAACACATCCTAACTTCCCCTCTTCCCACCGTAACAGTAAGGGTTATTCTGGTTGCAAGCAAGAGAAACTAATACTGATGCACAAAACAATAACAACAAAGGGAATCTACTGAAAGGATCTGAGTATACAAAGATGGAAAGATGCAAGAACATGCTCTGGACAGACAGGAGTCAGTTGTGAGCTCTCTGTGGCAGAATCTGTTTATGTTCTCTGCAAGCATTGTTGCCACAAAGGAGATTGAGCCATGGGCATCATCCTTGCCATCCAGCCAAGATTCAGAGACTGTGAGACCTGAGTGACTCCATTTTAAAATTTGGCCCCATTTTAGAGTAAGGTGGCCTGGACATAAATTCTAGTTCCAAGAAAAACCACAAGATGCACTTTGGCCACCTGCCTGTGATAATGTTCAACAGGCCCCTAGCAACTAGCCTGGCAACAGCTAATCAGTAGCTGCCTCAATGTCCCAGATGCCCTTCTCAATGGCCTGCAACAGCTAATCAGTAGTTACCCCAATACCCCAGTATCCCAGATGTTCTTTTCGATGACTTGAGCAGCCGTTTGCAGTTCAGCGTGCAAGGCCCAACCAATTAGGTTTAAACTTTCAAAACTTGCTAAATGCTAGCCAATTGTGTGATTTGTGTGTGATTTGAAACCCCGCACCTTGCTGTAACCTCTATAAAAACCCCTGGTGTTTTAGAGTTGAGGCTCTCAACCCTGACCCGCTGCGTTGGTGTCAGATGAGAGTCCCTGCTCAAGCTTGAATAAACGACCCTCGTGTGTTTGCATTGGAATCAGCTCCTTGGTGGTCTTTGGGGACCTCACGATCTGGGCACAACAAGACCAGAGCCCCATTAGCCAAACTCAGGGCACACAATCACTGCTGGGCTATCTGGGGAGTAAGAGGAAATGCCAGCAGAGGACTTGTCAGAGCAATGGAGAATTTGTAGAAGAAAATGCTGTTAGGAAGGAAGAATGGATATAAGGCAGCAAGTAATGTGCACATGTATGTATACACACACACACACACACACACACACCCTACTTAAGGGTTCAGGAAACATACTGTGTAATGAGGAGATCCAAGATTATAACACAATGTAAGAAATGCTATAGAAGAGGTTTTGTTAGGGTTTAGACCTGAAATATGCCTCCCCAAATCTCATGTATTTAGAAGCCAAGCCTTTAGAAGGAGGTGACTGGACCATGGAGATGTTAACTGCATCCATGTGTTGATCCACTGCTGAGTTCATAGGAGAATGGGCCATGAGGGGGTGGCTCAATGGGATGGGGTACGTCAATAAGAGCCTTCAAAGAGTATGTCCTGTTCCCAGGTACTTCCTCTCACTGTGGCTCTTCCTGCTTTCTCTGCTTCCTGGCTGCCAGGAGATGAGCAGCTTTCCTCAGCTGTGATGGTTCTGAATTGGAGCCACCCAACCATGGATTGAAATTTCTGCAACCAGAAGCCAAAGTAACCTTTTCTCCTTTAAGCTGTGTATGGCAGATTATTTTTCCCCAGTGATAAAAAGCCGACTAATACAGGTAAATACATAGTATGAACTCTGGAAACCCAAAGAAAGGAATAACTGGAGCTGAAGGGAAGGCAGAAAGATTTCACTGGGATCCACTTCAACAATGAATAAATACTACATGCCACGTATTGTGCCCACTTTAACATTTAACCAGAGTCTGGAAAGATAGGAAAGAGCTTTCCAAAGATTGAAAGGGAACATCACAGGTAGAAAGAACAACACGTATAAAATCATGGAGGTGGAAATAGCAAAAGCAGGAAGCATGGGATGCAAGGACTGAGTGTGTGGAGGAAAGAACAAGCAAACAGGGATGATCTCAGGTCCTGAAATCACAACAGGTTATCCATGCCAAATTTGGGAGGCTGTGTACATTCAAAAGGAAATGCCATACATCAAAGGAATTACCTGTCTCATGGAATTGAACTTTAACAAGATCCTTTTGGTGGACTGTAGTGCACAGACCTTGAGTCCATTGTGGGAGAGAAGGACAGCTATGGCAGGTCAGTCAGATGCCTAGGGCACTGCTCCAGCTTTCAGGGGTGGAAAGTGAGAAGAGGTAGCATTAATGGAGAAAGCTCATAGGGCTCAAGGCTATCCTGGCCTCTCATGGTAGAAATGAAAAGGTGTTGTGCTTTCTATTTTACCACAGATGTAGTGTTCATCCATGAAGCTCCTGGTTCTCAGAGCTCACCAAGGAGGAAAGTGTCCTTGGAAGGGTTTCAGGGAGTGAGATGAGTGAGACCCAACTGTCGCTCCAGGGCTGCCTGTGGGGGTACCCATCCTCCTTGAAACCTGCTTTCAAATCAACAGCTTTCCATTCAAAACCTTTCTTAATCAATCAAACCTGCCGTTTCTGCCCTATCTGTATAGTACTCCAAACTACACTTACTGGTCTTTATGTAGGCCACCCCAACCATTTAGAAAGCTATCTTTAGCCTCCAAGTTCCAAAACCACACCCTCTTCTTTCATGCCGAACAGAGAGCTCTCAGGGACCAAAACATCTCCCAGAAATGCAATATTGGCTTTGCTTCAGAGGAGTCTTGGAAGTATGATGAAACAGAAAGGTTCTCTGCTCTCCAGAGGCCCAGGAAGTAGGAAGCAGGAAGCTGGAGACACAGTAGGTAGCCTGGGTTGGTGCAGCTTCCATTCAAGGTGTCAGGAGAGAGAACCTGATCACCCTCTGCCTGGCCCTGTGCATATGAGTAGACAGCAGAGTAAGGAACCATTCCCGCAGCTTCCAGGTAGAAAGTAGGCACCAGACTTCCCAGAGAACGCCAAGATCTTACATCACAGTGGGCGGAGAAGAAGGTAATTCCCCATAAGAAACTCAAGGTGCTGTAAGTGACCAGAAGCCAAGTGCCTGCTCCAGGGAATGGGCTGTAGTTTGGTTCTGACCAGAGGATTTCAGAGGCCGGCGGTCATCGCCTGTCCATGCAGGTTGGCAAAGCTGCCATGAGGACTGCACAGCGGGAGGCTCTGAATCTCCCTGTTGGCCTGAGTGCAGTGTGAGAGGAGGCTTTGCTTCCACCTCCAGCCTTGCCAAGTTCACTGGACTTAAACGCCTTGTACCAATGGCGATCTTCCCTTGGAACCTCACGCAGATGGCTTTTCCTTTCTTAGTGTAGAGTAGGGAGAGTAAGTGGGGAGTAGATATGAGTGTAGATGAGAAGCTCACACATCTCAGAGTCCTTGCCTTGTCTTCCACAGTGTGGTTCTGTGGCTTCAGGTAAGTCCCTCAGCTTCCACCAGTGTAAAAAGGGAGTGCAAATCACCCACTGGATTTACCAGGTGGTGAGAATAAAAAGAAGTCAGGAGCCAGGCGTGGTGCTCTGTGTCCTCTAGGAGGCTAGGGCGAGCGATGACAAGTTCGAGTCCAGCTTGAGCAAGTCAACAATTTAGTAAGACCCTGTTTCAAAATTTTAAAAAAGATATAGTGGCACAGTTTGTAATCGCTAAATTTTGGAAACGGCCCAAGTGCCCATCAACTGGAGACTGGATAAAGAAGATGTGGGGTTTTTTTTTTATAAAATGGAGTACTACTCAGCCATAAAGAATGAGAAACTAGAGACATTTATAGCTAAATGGATGCACATTGAGGCCATCCTCTTAAGTGAAATAAACAGGACACACGTGTGTAAATACCGAACAGTTTCTCTAGTGTGAGAAACTGAAAGTGTAAAGAAGGATGAAAATGAATAATTGAAAAGGTCCAAAGGAGCAGGGGAAGTGGTAGGGGAAGGGTAAAGGAAAGATGGGAAAGGAAAAATGATGAGAAATGGAAAAAATGGAAAAAAAGTCTTTGTAAATAGGGAAGGGTGGAGGGGTTGAAGGGAGGGCAGGGAATGGGGAAAAAATAAGAACCGAGTTACATCATGTACAGGTGCAAGCACCCAATGATAAATGTGAACGCATTGTATACCTAAAATGTACCAATAAAAGAATTTAAGGGAAAAAGAAAAGAAAAAAAGCTGGGGATGGAGCTCAGTGAGAAGGTCACACTACCAGAAAAAAAAGTCATGAATTAAATGTTGTTGCAAAAAGAAAAATAACAAAACAAACAAAAAGCACTCTACCAGTAGATATCACTATCAGTATGAAAGGCGCCGCATTAGCAATTACCCAAACTGGTATGTGATCACAGCTAAATCCTCCTCACTGTTCTCTTGTAAAGCATGTATCCATACAAAGATAGATATAGCTATATCATGGAGGTTTTTGCACAATCATTGTTCTTGGATTTCAACTGGAAATTATCCAGGCCCCCAAATGGCCCCCTGAGGGCATGTCCACTGAGGAATAGGGCTGGGAGTTGTATCGCTTTTCCTGCATCACTTTTCCTCAATCTCTTTGGGCCTCTCCCAAGTCTAGAATAGTAGGGTATGATGCAGGATCAGCATTTCAGTTTCTGCAGGGACCTGTGCCAACACGATATGGATCAAGGGCTCGGGGGAGTTTTGAGACCAATAATACAAATGAAAATAAAATAAGTTTGAGCAAGCAGCCTACTATCTTAATATTATGTTCAATGTTATGAGCTACCTTTTCCTGAAAACTACTGCCCCTAGAGGTACTTGTTGGGAAACCAAAAATTATTCTCCTAACTTGGAGATTTTAATCTTCAGGTGGAAACCTAGCAGATGCCAACATTTTTTGGTGGAGATTCTTCCAATTTTCATTTGTATGTTAATTATAATAGTTCTTATTTTATCTCACTTTCCCCTCCACATTTCCACGATTTCCATTCTACTTTCCTGGCATAAATTTGAGTGTTCTGGGTAGAAACATTTGTTTTCTGTCAGTGTCTTCTAAACATACCGGAACTCGTTCCAAACTGTAAAATTGCATCTCACTCCCAACTCCAGCCCACCCTTCTGGTTGCAGCCATTGTAAAAAAGGAATCTGGGATGGGAAGTTTCAAAGACAAATAGTTAGGTCCTAAATATGTTTAATTAAATAGTGAACCTGAGAAGAAATTTCTCTCGGCCCAAAAAGTGAAAAAATTATTTTTGCTGTACACAGAGGAGAGAATGCCATGAGCAGTTGTGCGTCTCATCCCCGGGGCCTCCTGGTCCTTGCTAAGATGGAGACCTCTATGAAAGCGATGCTCTCACAAAGCGGAGGGGACACAGCAGGGACTCAGAGACCAGAGAGCTAGACCGGAAGTGTGCTCCGAGGTCTGCATGGCTTGGGCTCAGCAGGTCTACCTCGTGTGACTGGATGTGGAGTGGGGGAAGAGCAGTACCTGGAGAGGACAGATGGAAATCCTGAAGGGCCCATCAGGCAGAGACTAGAAAAGAAAGAAACAGAGAAAGAAAAAAGAAAGCAAAACAGAGACTTGAATTTGCTGTGTTTTGGTTGCTTTTGGCCTCCACACGAAAGAAGCAATTCCAAGCAGGCAAGTAAAGAGAACTGATCGCTTAAAGAAAACTTTGAAAAACGATAAGGCTTCCTCCTCCCTCCACAAGACCCAGCTCAAGGCGTACGATCTTGGTGTGCTTCCTCTGACTCTTCCTAAAGACGCACACTCTGCCTCCCCGTCTATCCTGCGTCTTACCCATGCTCTCCATGATTGTGATGACATCGTGTGGCTACCTCTCCTGACTTTCAAGAGAATCCTCAGTACCTGCAAAACACCTGACATAGGAAAAGGACTATATTAAGCTGAATAAATATCATCTTTTTCTATATTTCATGGGTGTTCAAACAAAACAAAAGATCAAGACTTCTCGCAAGAGACTGATGTTTATGCCTCCCTAATTCGTATGCTGACAACCGCCAATGTGACCGCATTAGGAGGAGGGGTCTCTGGGAGGTGATTAGGCCAGGAAGGTAGATTTCTCGCGAATGGGATTAGTGCCCTTATTAAAGAGACCTGAAAGTAGGAAGGAGACTATTAGACTATCACGGAGAGGGAAAGGCAAGGAAATGTGGAAATGATCAAAGTGTGTTATATGCATGTACAAATATGCTAAAGTGAAACCCATTATTCCATATAACTAATATGCACTGATTAAAAAAAAAAAGAAGAAGGATGCCTGAGAGAGACTGCTTCATTCCTCCAGATGGTGAAAACACAGCTGAGTGGTGCCATTTATGAACCAGAACACTGGCCCTCACCATGAATCTGCCAGCACTTTGATCTTGTGCCTTCCTGCCTCAGAACTATGAGATTCCTGTTGGTTAAAAGCTCGCTACTTTGTGGTATTTTGTTATAGTAGTCTGAAAGAACTATGACACTTCTTTATTTCCTTTCCTTGTACATCTAAAAAAGTGATGGCTGAGTCCTTTGCAAGCAGAGAGAGTGCAACCCCAGTAGAAAGAAGTTAGAGGAAAATTAGAAATAGAAAAAGACACCCACTACTATTTGACATGGTTCTAGAGGTGCTCATTTATGCTCATAGACAAGGAAAAGAACAGATAAATTATATTTGCAGATAGTATAATTTTATGATTATCCACAATTTTTAAATCCAAAAAGTATTAAAACTAGTAAGAGTATGGCATGATTAGATAGAAATTCAACCCTCTAAATTGTATTCACCAGTAGTAACCAATTTCAAAAATTTAATAGAAAGAATAAAAAGGAAGAGGAGAAAAAAGAAGTAAGCAAACATAGGGAAACAAAATGTATTTCTAGCGTCACCCTTCAGGAGAGGTAAGGGAAAGTTTCCGTCAGGTGGACGCTTTTTACCTTACAACACGAAGTCTCTTCTCCAAGGAGGACTAGATAGAGGCCTGCAAGCCGAGTTGGCACAGAGCGTAGGGACGTGCAACTGCCAGACATTGAACTAAATGATCAATCTAATTCCCTCTGATCCTGAGACCAGTTTTGCATAAAAGACTCTGATGTGTCCAACAGACAGAATACACACAGATTCCCATACTTCGGAGTTGTTGAAGGCATCCTCTAAGAGGGCCTCTATGATCCCAGGTGCCGTGAAAATCTCTCGTTTTGAGGGTAGACTGGATTTACTACCTGTCTCTAGAAAACAGAATACAGTGGAAGTGTTGAAATGTCACTTGCAATATTAAGTTGAAGAAACCCTAAGACTTCTATCTTGGGTAACCGCTCTCATTTTCTCTCAGAGAAGCCAGGTGTCAGGTTGTAAGGTGCCCCGTGGAGAGGTCCACAAGGCAAAAGAGCGAGCGTTCTTGCCAAGAGCTAGCAAGGAACTGATGCACTCAGTCCAGTAGCCCATGAGAAACAGAATGCAGTCAAAACCCACAGGTGCAAGATTAGGAGCGATCCTCCTCACCCGGGGCTTCAGATGAGAGGGTGGCCCTGGCAACAGCCTGCTCCAGCCTCACAAGACTGTGATGGTCACTGCATCTTTAGAAGGAGGTAACTAAGAGAGGTCGTTTCATCTGTAGTTCACACCTTGAACCTGTGCTTCTGGTCAGTGGCCTCTTTTAAACATATAACTATCAAATTTAAAGCTCTTCTTGTGACAAGCACATTTCTACTTCTATATCTCAGTTGGTTGGAAGGAGGAGGAGGATGCTATAGACCATGGCTTAACCTCAGGGGATGTACGCTCATCTGGAGTTATTCCCATTGAGAACACTAGCTGCCAGCTTTCATGTGCCCTGGCCACAGGGATAAGCCATTAAAAGTACCAACCACGCTACCACCTGAAATGAATCATGACTCTGGAGTACAGATGGGGAGGAAGGTCATGCCTGTGCTTTGGCAGTGACTCTAATGATCACCATCATTCCACTCAAGCCCCTGAATGTGGAATGCTTTTGTTCCCTCAATCTATCTCAAGGTATGCTGTATAATACACATTCCCCTCCTTCTTCACATTTCTTAACACTTGTTTGTTGTCTTTCTTCCTAGATGCCACCTCCTCTGCGGTGTGCTTCCTGACACGTAGGCCAAGTCTGAGTCAAGTGCTCATCACACGATCTCCAACAATGCCCTGTCCTTCCCCCATTGCTGCATTTCTTGTGTTGTTTTTATAGCTGCCTGGTTATGTATCTTTTCCCCTACTAGATTTAAGCTGCACATATCTTGTCTTTCCAGGTCACTGTTGCATCCCCAATGCTTAGCATGGACTCTGGCACTTAATAAATGAATAGTACCTGTTCAACTTTAGCCAGAGAAATCAGTCAAGAGAAAGAAACAAAAAAGATATGTGTATAAATACCAGATTTTCTTTATACATTTATCTATTGATGAAAATAGGCTGCTTCCAAAATTTAGCTATGACTGGTTGTGCTGCTATAAACATGGGTATGCATGTAAAGGAAAGAAATAAGTCAAATTATTTGTATTTCCATATGATCTTTTACATGGAAGATCCAAAACATTCCACCAAAAGACTCCTAGAATTAATAACTAAATTCAGCAATGTAGCAGGATACAAAATCAACAAGTAAAAATCAGTAGCATTCCTGTACAACAATAATGAGTTCACCAAGAAATATATTAGGAAAACAATGCCATTCACAGTAGCATCAAGAAAAATTAAATACTTAGGAATCAACCTAATCAAGGAGGTGAAAGATTCCAACAATGAAAACTACTCCAAAGAAGTAGATCAAAGAAGGCACCAGAGAATGCAAAGATGCCCCCTGTTCCAGGATAAGCAGACCCAGTATTGTCAAAGTGGCCACACTTCCAAAACACATTCACACACACTCATGCGCACGCGCACACACACATACACAGCAATTTTGATCAAAATACCAACAGCACTCCTCACAGAACTATAGAAAATAATTTTCAAATTCATATGAAATGGGAAGAGACCTAGATTGCAAAAGCAATTCTTGGTAACAAGAACAAAGCAGGAGGCATCACAATCTCAGATTTCAAGTTACCTTACAAAGCTACCATAATAAAAACAGTATGACACTGGCACAAAAACAGACATGTAGATCAATATAACAGAATAGAAGTTGCAGAAATAAGCCCAAGTATATTGAGTCATCTGATCTTTGACAAAGGGGTCAAAAACCTACAGTAGAGGAAAGGCAGCTTCTTTAACAAATGGTGGTGGGAAAAGAGGCTACCAACATGTAGAAGAATGAATCTAGATCCAAATCTCTCACCATGTACTAAAATAAAATAAAAATGGATCAATGATCTAAATATTGAAACAGAAACATTTGACCTGCTGGAAGATAAAATAGGTAAAACTTGAAGATACAAGTGTAGCCAAAGACTTTTTTAAATAGAACTCCAATTGCACAAGAACGTTAGGAATCTACAAATTGGATCATATCAAAAAGCTTCTTCACAGCAAAGAAAACAACCAACATAGTGCAGAGACAACCTACAGAATAGAAAAAAATTTCCAACTAAAGCTCAAGCAGAAGTCCAATATCTAAAATATATAAAGAACTCAAAAACATTAACAATAAAAGACCCAGTTAAAAATGGGCAACTGAAATAAATACACACTTCTCAGAAGAAATACAAATGGCTAATAACTGCCTATTAGAGAAAGGCAAATTAAAACAATACTAAAATTCCGTCTTACTCCAGAAAGAATGGCTAACATCAAGAAATCAAATAATAACAAGTGCTGGTAAAGATACAGGGGAAAAGGAGCCCTTCTACATCATTGATGGGGATGTACATATGTACAACCACTATGGAAATCAGTATGAATATTCCTCAAAAAACTAAAACTAGAAGATCCATTTGACCCAGCTGTTCCCCTTCTAGGTATCTTCCTGTAAGAGTTAAAGACATATATTACAGTGATACATTGCATACCCACATTTATAGCAGCACAACTCATAATAGCTAAATCTTGGAAGTGGCCTATATATCCATCAATAGATAAATGTGTAAAGAAAATGTGGTATTCATACACAATGGAGTATTACTCTGCTATAAAGAAGAATAAATTTGAGTAATTTGTAAGAAAATGCATGCACCTTGAGACCATAATATTAAGTGAAATAAGTCAGACACAAAAATCTTAAATATTGCATGATTTCTCTTATATGAGAAACCCAAAGTATATATAAATTAAGGAGCAAAATAAGGCAGATGTGATGGTGCATGACTGTAAACCCAAACCTTGAGAGGTTGAGGCAGGAGGATCAGTTCTAGTTGATGGCCAGTCTGGACTGCATAGTGAGTTCAAGGCCAGTCTGAAATACATAGTGTGATCATATCTAAAAAAAAAATTAAAGAACAAAATAAAAGATAGAGAATAAGAAACAGGCAGATAGATGTTTTACAAATAGGAAGAGGACCAAAAGATTGGGGGGGGGACATAAAAAGAATTAAAATATGCTATGTACATATATCAACTTCCCATGATGAATGTAATCATTATGTACTGCAAACATGTATTAATGAAAATTTAAAATAATTGAATACCAAATATTTGTAAATGAATGAATGAATTCTTTGTATTCTTCAAGCCAGAAGTCTGCTTCCAGAACTCACCCAAGCATCTTACTATGGAAACTTCAGAGAGCCCCCTGGATGAAGAATACAGGCAGGAGACGGAGGCTGGAAGTCGAAAGGACATAACAGGAGGTGTTCAAGAACGAAGCAGCTGTCCAGGTAAGGAAAGCGGTCTGACACACTTTGGGTACAAATCACTGCTGAATTCCAGTGAAGGTGTTGTTTGGCTTAAATTATCTAGAAAACTCTTCATTCTGCTTTGATCCATAAGCTCTTTTACCTTCCTTGCAATTGAGTAGTTGGTAATATTTTCACTCCCATCAGAGAACATGAACGTATTCCAAGGCAATGACCTTTCCCCATCCTTTTAATTCTATGTTATTCTTTCTAGTTCCAGTTGTTCCCCTGGGTTAAGGCCTTCGGAACTCTTTCAGAGCTACATTCTCTTTGGACTAGCCTTACTATTAAACCTTGGTGAGTTTCAATGTCTGGTATTCACTTTGCACATTATTCTGGGTTTGAGTATGTTGAAGCCAAACTTTTAAAATATTATAGAAGGAAAGAGCTTAAAATAGTTTCAGAAAAATTCTCATTGATGTCTTAAATCTCCCATCTTTTGCAATTTATCCTAAACCACACGACTACACAAAATAGCCTCCAGAAGACTTGCCAACTTCTTGACTCTCTCTATAGAAAGAAACCACTTTGAACAAAAGTGGGTTAAAAATTCTAGTTAAAGGACAGGTAGATCTAATCAATAAGGATGCTAATAGGATGGATACCACCTATATCAACTAGCTTTAGCTGTGTAACAAATCACTCCCAAACACAGAGCCTTAAAGCAACAACCTTCGATTTAGGTCCAAAGCCATGGAGTTGGCTAGGTGGTCTGCTCTGAGCTGGATCAGTGCCCTTTGCTGCTGGTCATTTTCATGCCTCTGTAGTCAGCAGAGAGTGGGCTGGTGGCTGAGTGACCTGGAGTGGTCTTTCTCACAGGTCTGGCAGTTGTCAGGCTGCCAATAGGAGCCCCCGGGTTCTCCTCCACTTGGCTTCTCATTGGTAAGTTAGCCAGGCTCATTTGCATGCCGGGCTCCAGGTTCCAAGCCCAACAAAGACGCTCCCTGAGCGAGCAGTCTTCACTTTTCTTTGCTTGCTCCTCATTGGCTGATGCCCCCACCCATCAAGGGGTGAAGATTCAAGGAGTAAAGAAACAGACTCTACCTCTTAATGAACATCAGTAACATTATAAGGGAGTTGATGTAGAGAGGGATAGGGCTGTGTCATTTTTTCAGTCTGTCCTAATGTCATCTCCATACAACTTTCCTTGTTCAATCCTCATAGCAGCTCATTTCCATTTTATGGACGAAGACACAAAGAAGGGGAGAAGCGATGTACAGCTCCCATGGTTGCACCACTCTGAAGTGGCAGAGTTGGGGTTGGGACTCGGTTCTGCTCTGCAGCCTTCATTTCTAATCATCCTTCTTTGTGCTTAACCCAAGTACTGGCTGGTTGTTAACAGGTTGCTAATCTAAATTCAAGGCTTAAAAATAATTTTTAAAAAATTTATGCACATAGGCAGCAGCCTCAGTCTGTGTTTATCAAATATTTTCCAAATATCTTGCAAAGATTATTTTCATTACCAGTTCAATAAAACCTCAAACCCCAAATGTGGTTATTCAGGCTCTCTTCTCCTGAACTTTCAGGTCCCGAGGCTCTTTATGGTAATGCAACCTCAATTCCTTCAACTCCTCGGTGACATTCCTTCCCACTTAGGAAACGGAAGGATCCTCTTTTTGGAAGCCATGAAGTTCTGCTGCAGGTTCCACTCCAGGAAGAAGTAGACTCTGAACCCCGAGGCTTGTTCCCAGGCCCAGCCCCGCCGCCGTCCACACCCCAGGGAAGTGAGGGCCACGTGCCTCCATGTTGACAGTCCAGTTGTCACCTAGAAAAGAACGGACCATGTGTGTTCTAGGAGCCACACTGAAAATGAAAGCACAGCCCTGAGAGCGGGGCCTCAGAGTCCAACCCTCCCCAGGCCTTGCAAAGGTAGACTCTACATTGCTTATTTCTTTTTCTTTTTTTTCTTTTGGTATCGGGGATCGAACTCGGGACCTTGAGCTTTCAAGGCAGGCGCCAGAACCACTGAGCTAAATCCCCGACCCACATTTCTTATTTCTGCTCCTCCTCTGCTCCTCCCTTGGCCTTTCTCACTGGCCACACTGGGCTGCTCTCTCACCCCACCCTCTCCCTTGATTTTCTCCTCTTCCACTTCCATTTCTTTTTTTGCAAACTTCTTTCCCTCTCCTCCCCACCTCTCTCTTTGGCTGAAGAATGCAATTCACCAATGGAAATGCTCCCCAAAGATGCCTTCGGCTACAGTTTGAAGAGATGGAGGACTCATAAGGTGAATTAAATGCACTTGACGAATCCAGTAATCGTTCATTTTGAGAGACTAGAAACACATGTTTTTTTTTACTTACATCTATTCTAATTCTACTCTGAACTCTCCCATTCAGTAGAATGAATTTATCTTCATTTGACAATTTTATGACTCAAGTCACCCAGCTCTGTCCATTTATCTGATTTAAAATGCAACCGAGGGACCAGACTGCTTTAACAGAAATCCAAGCAGGGCTGGCAGTGTTTGCCATCAACATAGATTTTTTTTTTATAATGTGTGAGTTTTTCAGTGTAGCTATCAGGGCCTTCGGGTGAATTTCATCTCTTGAAGGACCATTATTCAGCAATAGCAAATGATTTAGTAATGGGAACAAGTGCTTGGTTTTTTTCTTTTTATAAGATTTATTAAAGCTCCTCAGTATTGTTTTTATAAAACCCAGCCCTTAGAGTGGCTGACCTTAAGGGTGTGTTTATCTAAGCTTTATTCCCCAACCCGTTGACCAACATGATAAATAATTTATTTAATGCTTCCTTAAATATTATTTTGTTTGATTTAAACCCAAGTAGAAACCTCTTCTCCCTAAAAGGAACACTGTCTCATTTTTGTATACAATGGAAATATTTGGGAACAAATAAGAGAAATATAATCTTTTTCACAAATTTTGGGAACACTGATTAACCTAGGGGCTACAAAATAAATGTTGTGACGTTTGAGTGTTAAATTAGAAGCTGGGAAATTTGGTTGATGGTTATGCACTTATTTTGAGCATTTCCTTATATTGGTGGTAAAATAAATGTCCACAAATAAACACGGTAAGTAGGGCGCAAAGGGATTTCAATAGGAAAATTCTCCCGCCACACAAACCATGCAAGAGCAACCACACAGGCTATATTCAGGTTGACAAGTCTTTTTCCAGAGAGTTTGGTAAACCTCAAGCTTAGCTACAAGGGAAGGCCTTCAGGAGCATTGCTGAGAGTACCCTCCCTTCCTCTGCAATCCTGGATGGAGGAATAACACATTCCCTACCCCTGGGTCACAGATACAGTCCAGCCAATCAGACCTCACTCTCTGGGAGCCTGTGATTGGTCAAGCCACCCTTGTGGCTCAGCCCGAAACCAATCATAATTGTTTTCAATTACATATGCAGCAGAAGGAGAAGGGCCCCTTTCTTGAAGTCATAGAACTAGCAGCAAATCAGGGGCTGCCCAGGAAGCAGCCTGACTGCAGAACAGAGGCAGACTTGAGCGATAGCAACTAAAAGATTTCTGACAGCCCTGCATAAAACCCTGGATCCAGCCATGCCTGACCATTAATTCCCCTTGTTGTTTAAACTGTCTAAAATCAGTGTCAGCAAGTTACCTCTGATAGCCAAGAGTCCTAACCAATCCAGTGCGTTCAGGAGGAGGCACAAGCAGATCTCAGGGACGTTTATGCACTCCACCCCACCCCCAGCTTTCTGCTGTAACTTGGATATATTTCTGTTTTAAATCCTAACTTCAGAGCTGCATATATGTCTCTTTGCCCCTCTTTCCAGAGGCAAGTTCCCTGTAAGAACAGGAAGTAGGATGCCTGCAGAGTCTGTTGCAATGAGTGTCATGATCATACCTAGCCTAAGCCAATTCCTTAGAAGCATTCTTGTTGATTTCTGAGCATATCAATGCATTAACATTGAATCTGACTATTGTCTCAATGACCTGGGAATTCTTACATTTTAAGTATAATTTTGAAAATAGTCTGCAAAGGCTCATATTGGGTCCAGATGGAGACATACCTGACACTTTAAAAATGAGGTGTTGTGCATTGTGCTGAGCCCTTTACATGTGTAATTTCATTGTCTCCCCCAAACCCTGTATGGCAGTACAGTTATTAATCCATCTCACAGCTAAGGAAGAGATACTCAGAAGGGCTCCAGAATTTGTTCAAGGTTACACAGTGAATCAGTTATGGAGGCTGAATGAAATTCTCAGCCTAGGGAATTCTATCCCTCCTAAACTCTGGCCACCAAGTAGAGAAAGGAAAAAGCACAAAGGTGACCCCCAAGAGAACAGGCCACCCTACAAGACTCACAGGGACCATTAAGAGTCACTAGGAAGCAAAGAGCATTGAAATCGGAGTTAGATTGGCTGGCATCCTAGTTCTGCATTTCCTTCTTTTGTGCTCATGGACACATTTATTTAACCCTTTAAGCCTCAGTGAAGACTAATAACACCACAGTCAAGAGTTTCCAAGTATAGCCGCCAATAATTCCTCTCCCCACAAACCTGAAGGATACTCTTTGCATCAAGAGCAGGAGTCTATTTCCCGTTTCTGGAATCTTGGCTGGTCTTGGGCCTTGTCTGTGCCAACAGAATGGGGAGAAAATATGGTCTTAAACTTCAGAGCCCAGGCTCTGAGCTTCTGCTCCTCTCTCTTCTGCTCAGCCCCTGGGCTTTAAAGTCCACTTAGACTGAAGAATGATTAGAGGCTCATTGGAATGCTCAAGGCCTGACTAGGCTCCCAACTAAATGTGGCCTCGTGACAAACTCTAAGCAAGACCAGCAGAAGAACCTGCCCAGCGGAACCCTAGCCAAGCCACAGAGTTGTAAGAAATAATAAATATTGTTATTTTAAGCCATTACTTTAGGGGATGATTTGTTTTGTGGCAATAAACCTACTTACTTTGCTGAGTTGTTGGGAAGATTAAGCAGGCTAATGTACTTAAAAGCAGGAACACCTGGGACAGAGTCTGACACTCATGTTCTGCATGTGCTTACCAGGCAAGTACTTTGTGCCCAACACTGCTGGAGGCCACCGGGACCCTGCGGAGATCAAGACAAAGTCTTTGACCTCTTGAAGCTTACATTGTAAGAAACAGGACAACAAATAATCAAAAGTAGTATAATGTCATATGCTGGTTACTGTGGAGAAGAGGTACTGCCCAGCAATTTTGTGTCATGCGTGCCACTAATTATCCATGGCTCATGCATCCCTGGTTCGTGACTTTAGAAATTCCATGAAAACAAAGCAGGGTAGGAAAGTGGAGACTGGGAGACAGAAGATTTATTTTAGAAACCATGGTCAGAGTGACCCTCTGCTTGTGCGGTGTTTGAGTGGACATTTAAATGCTATGAGGAAGTCAGCCACACTTTCCCAAATACATCCGTGATTCCCAAGCTATTCCAATCACATAGTGTATTTTAATGTTTTCTGTTTTCAATTCATCTATGTGCATTAACTGAGATCTCTCACGGCAGATGGAAGCATTTCTCACTTGGATCCTCTGTGGTATGGGTCGGGGTTGACAGCCGGGAGTTGCTCAGAAAGCTTTGCGCATCATGGGGTGAAGCTTGGGCACTCACTACTCACTGCTGGGGTTAAGGTCCCTGGGCTGAGGAGCTGTGGACCTCGGCAGAAGTTGCCACAGAACACATTCCCATAACTCGTAGGTACCCCACCTGCCAGGGGACCCCCATGCTCAGCCTGAGAAGCCCTGTGCAGCTTCTGCAGCCAGTTGCTGGGATCAGCCATCCTGCTGTCCTACCCAGCTAGGACACTGGAAGGAATGCTCCCCACACTTCCCTCTAGCAGGACCTCCCACCCGCAAGTACCCACTGAGGTACAGGAGTCCTCTGAGGATGGAGGAAACCCAGGCGACAAGAAACCTAAGCGCCTTCTTCTCCCTGAAGCCAGACTGCAGGCTCCAGACTGGACTTGTGAGAAGGAAGCCTGACAGAGCTGGGGTTCTCCCCCATAGGAGGGGCTCTGTCCTTTCCTTCCCACCAGAGCCACTCACGGCCCACGGCAACAAGCGACACACTCATTTACCTCAGGAAAAATACCACCTCTGATTTCAAAGAAAACAGCTTGGCCAATGCCAATGGTGAGCTTCCCCCCCCCCGCCCCGCCCTTCCCACCGCTCTTGTGTTTAATTCTCCCACAAACCAGAGAGCAATGGGGCGACTCTGTCCTCCTGCCGTGCCACATTCCACAAAGGGACCGCTGTTATTTGCCACTCGGGGAGAGAAAGCCTGGCCTGGGCCTTCCCCCACGGAGCCCTGTCTCTCTCCCACCTCTCCTCCAGCTGCTCCTGGTTCAAGCCACTGCCTGCCCTGGCTAATAATGCCTTGTCACGCAGTGACAGAATTATGGTCTCACACTGGTTTCACATGTCACAAATAATTGCGCTCATTGCGCATCATATTGAAGTTGTCAGGACTCTCTTACGCCTATAATTTGTGTGAGTTGATCGTACTTTGGTAAATCAGCAGGTCATGACCTGTGCCCTTTAGCCCCAGTGGCTGGCTGAGAACGACCTACAAATCTCGTGACCGGGACAACAGAGAGGGTATGAACTGTTCAATTGCTCGTGTCTATCAGCTGCCATGGACAAAGCCCTGTTCTTCCCTTCTGCCGTGCCTTTAAATGGTCTAACACAGCACCCTGAATCAGCTCCACTTAATTTCTTCACATCTGCTTCCCCCTCACCCTAGATTTTTTAAGTACTTTTGGATATTTCTCTCTCTTTTTTCTCTTTACCACAAGACATTTTGGTGCCAAACCCAAGTGTCTTTCTTCCACGTGTTTTAAATAAAAGCCTCCAGAGTCTGTGATGAAGTGAATAGAGCTCACTCTCTATATCCAACCCGCCAGCACCATGTTGGACGCAATGGTTAAATTCTGCTGGCAGCTTTATGAGGTTCTTTGCTAGCACTTTATTGGGTAACACGTTCACAAATAGTGTTCCTGAGCCTTTGTTTTCATTAAGGTACAACATGTACCATCAAGTTGCATTTAATTCACTGCTTTGTATTTTCTACACAGTATCACTGCCAGGGTCCACACTGGAAAGGGTGTAATGAAGCTCAAGCTGCTTGTATTACCATGGATCTTCAACAAATAGCTTTTCTAAAAGTCTGTGCAGAAGCAGCAAGATGCCCAGGTTCCACCAGACTGGTGCTCCTCTGATATGCTAGACAGAGGTTAAGAATAGAAAGGCTTTATGTGGGTTCATCTCCGGGAGACTGCTACAAGCTTGGAGCCCACAAAAGGGCAGACCTCTTCCCTGGTTTAAGAAGAAAAAGGTGGTGTCAGTGTGCACATGGGTCCACACCGGTGGCTTCCCTCCTTTGCCAGGCTTCCACATCCCTACAGAGTAGCACCAGCGGGGTTGCAATTCTGGAAGCAGATGGCAACATCTGACTGCCCATCCTAACAGGCAAGGAAGTGAGGGTGATGTCATTTGCTGCAGAAACAGCTGATGTAAGGGCAGTGGGTGAAATGAAAGCCAAACAAGCCACATACCTGACTCTGTACAACACACATGCATTTAAATTCTAAAGGCATCAGACATCAAGGCATCCTGAGGACACATGAACCAAGGGTGATCAGCAGTATGCACAAATAGTACAGAGTTGCCATGGAGGGCACAGAGTCAAGTTCAACTGTTTTAGTCCCTTTCCCCCTGTTTGGTTCACAGGCACAGACAGACACATGGTGACTCCCAATGCTGGCAGGCATTTCACTTTTGATGCAATTTAAGAACAGCCATCACTAGGTTGGAGCAGGGAATGGGATAGAAGAATGGGTGTGGAGGAAGGAAGCACAGACTATGGGTCACAGTTCTATGCCTTCAAAGAGTCCAATAATAGGCAAGCTCAGTGCAGATGTGAATGGTTTACCTTTCAGCTCTTCTTTGCTGAAAGAATTTAATGGAAAAGACAGGCAGATTGGGGTTAAAATCACAGGATCGCCACTGACTAGCTTAGTGACTCAGGCAAGTTACCTAAACCCTCTGGGTCTGCTTTCTCACCTCTAATGTGCTTGCCACTTGACTATTCTCAGTCCAGGTTCTTTTATTTGGAAGCTAAGTAGCCTGATGGTTAACTTCATCAGAAATCCTGAAGGAATTTGGAAAGATGTTGGGTAGTTTACAAAGCCCACAGCAAGGCTGAAGAGCCAAGCAGGCAGACCTTTGACACCGGTTACAAGGTGACCCCTGGCACCACCACCAGTAGCTGTTTGGGGCCACGCTCCAGAGTTCTGTGCACTTCTGCTTCACTTTCTCCAGATTCAAAGGCCCAGGCAGCACCTCTGACTGGCTGGCTCCAAGCCACATGGTGGCGGTTGCTTTGCTGGAGCACAGGAAGAGAGAACATCCTACAGGGACTTTGGAAGATGCTGACCACGGATGGCATAGTGAGTCTTACCCAAGCATTCTCTCCTTTCTCATTTTTCACATGAGGCCAGCAAGGGGAGGAGTTTCAGCTTTCAGGTTTAATTCAGGACCTCTTTAAGAGTACAGTTTTTTGCTTCCTTTTCACAAAAGGGATGGGAAAACCTGCATCCAAGTAGTTTGATCCACTTGTCCAAAGCCATGTAGCATACAAGCAGCATGGTTTGGAATGAGAACATTTATCTCTCCAATTCCTAATAAATTGTGCCTATATCTACTCCATGGAGTGACCGTGGGAGAATTCAGGGGAAAAGACAAAGTGACAGCTTCCTATAGAAGCAGTGAACACAGGCTAGCAAGTGCAATATCATTTTGGCTTCCAGAGCTGTCACTGGAGAGAAAGAGCTTTTCCAGAAATGCCTTGGCTGGCAAAGCAAGATGGCAGCTTGGTCAAAGGCATGGACAAGCAGAAAAGGGAAATGCATCTGTAAGATTCAGTCACATACTCCATTACTGAGTGGTCCTGTGCTAGGCACCAAGCTAAATGCTTTTGTGGCACTCTTTTGCTTAATATTCAACACAAGCTGATGAGCTGTTATTATTCTCATTTTACAAATGGGGAGATCAAGCCTCCAGAGGTTAAGGGTGTGTGGAATAACATGAACACCTCACTAAAGCCGAGCTCGCAGCTTTGCCTTCAAAGTCCCATGTGTCCACTAATGTTCCTGGCTGGTGGCAGCATATAAATACGACAAGGGAATCCGGGCCACAATATCATGGGTACTTAGGAAGTGCTTGGTTATCTCCTAATCTCCAAACCAGCACTGTTTCAGCCAAGGGATCAAGAGACAAAAAGCTGAGGAATATTTCATGGTCTGGAAACTTTCATTTCCTTTAATATGAAAATGTTCAAAATAAAGTATTAAAGATGTAAAGATTCAGAGGTTGCAGGAGGCCAAGGAAGATTAAGGGATTCTTTCTCCCAAACGAAGTGCATAGTGTATCCATTATGGAGAGTGCCCCATCCCTTCCCCCTTCCTCTCCGCTTAATAGGGAAAATGCTGAAAACTTTGAAGAAATGCTTTCTTTGTTCTTTAAGTTCCATGATTAATTAGGTATAAGCCATGTTTCAAAACGTTTCGTCATTTATTTGTAATTCTCCCTAGAGCATGTACAGTAACTTGGCTCAGAACACACAGATTACATTGCAAATGCTACTCATATGCTGAAACTTTTTATGTTTCCTTCCCTTCCTTTTCTGCTTTCCTCTATGGTACTTGAGGGGAGAACAAAGCTGGGTTTGAACTGGAGGGCGAGCCCTGCTCCGCACAGATTTCCCCACAGTGGGCAGTCTTGTGCCCACACATGGTGGAGACCCCAGTGCTGCTCTGAATCCAGTCTCTGCAGCACTCAGGCAAAGATGTGTGTTTGCCTCAAGTTCATTTCCTTCTCTCCATCTCCCGTCACACTGTTCCCAGGAGGTCCCCAAGTACAAGCTGATGAGCAAAGGAGACTCAAGCTATGGGGTCTAACTCAACTTCTAGAGTTTCATCTCCCTTACCTACAAAATGGGAACAATTAGGGCTTCTGAAATCTACTGGGGCACTTACAGAAGGAAATACACTTTAGCACACTGCCTCATTCAGAATATGTCTCTATGAGTATTGACTATTATTTTCCACTTGGTCCAACTCCCAGCTACACACACACACACACACACACACACGTGTGCGCACACACTCCTGGGTTGTGTGGTTTAGGGCAGTGCTTGGAGTGCTGACTTTGAATCTGTCCACACAAATGGGTGCAGTCAGACAAGTTCCCAAGTACAAGCATCTCCTCTCTCTCTCTCTCTCTCACCGATGGGTATATTTGCAGAAGATACAGTGGACCCTTGAATTACAAACTCAATTCATTTATGAGGGCTGGTTGTAACTCAAGCTGGTCAACTGAAGCCTCAGGCTCCTCTGCACAGCCTTCAAAGTCTCTCCTGTATACAGGCAGATCTCAGTGCCTTAGAGAGACACTGGCCCAGGATTTCTCAATTAACTCCACACAGGAAGGGATGTTGTAATGTGCCTCCCAGAACTCTTTAAACTTAAGTCTGTATCTGAGACCATCTGGAAGCACAAGCAGCCGACGTTTGGGTCATAACTCAAGACTTTGGTCTTAAGTTAAAGCTAAAATTCTGATCTTAATCCAAGTTGTTCGTATGTCAGGCTGGTCATAACTCGAGGGTCCACTGTACCTGTAGAGCAAATTACAAATAAATTACAAATAAATGATGAAACATTTTGAAACATGGCTTATACCTAATGCCTTTTCTCAGACTTCCCAACTCGACTGAGGAATTTCTTTGCTTTCATATTTTGTTTCCTTTCACTCTTACTAAAAAGAATACTTCTCCAGAGCAGAATGTGGTAACACGTACCTGTAATCCCAGCTACTTAGGAGACTGAGGCAGGAGTCTCTAAAGCCATCCTGGGCAACTTAGCAAGACCCCGTCTCAAAATAAAATTCAAAAGGTATTGGAGATGTACCTCCGTGATGGAGTGCTTACCTACCATGGGTGAGTCCTGGATCCAATCTCCAGCCCAGATCAGCCCTCATTTTGCTACGATTAGAGCTATGGTGATGGACTGGATGCTGTTTAGGCTGCCCACTGTCAGTAAATTTCTCCTGCCTGCAGCTTGAGAATGTGTTAAATTGAATAACAAACTGGGATGACTTAAACATCAGAAGTTTATTGTCTATAGTTCCACAGTCCACAATCAAGATATGAGCAGGGTTGGTTCCTTCCAAGGGCTATGAGGACTAATCAGTTCCATGCCTGTTGTAGCTTCTGGTGGTGTGGAGGCATCTTTGGGATTCCTTCCTTTGCAGAAGATACTGCCCAGTCTCCGCCTTTATCTTCTCATGGCATATTCCCTGTGTGTATGTCTGTCTCTGTGTCTACGTTTGACCTTTTATAAGGTCACAGTTAGTTTGGGTTGGGACACACCCTAATAACCCATCTTAACTTGGTCACACACCCCCAACCCCACTGCCATAGCTTATTTCCAAATGAGTCCATATCCACAGGGAGAACAGGACTTTGACATCTTTTGAGCAGGTTTTCGGGGAAAGGCATATTCAATCCATAACACTAGGAATGAGTGCGTAACAACTCTAAGATCCCAGAAAAGAAGTTAAAACCAGAACTCTGGGAGGGAAATGTTTTTGAGCTGCATTGGAATCACCTGTAAACCTTTAAGACAGAATTTTAAAAACAACCAATAATCATGCTGTGGGTGAAGAAGGCAGGGTCAGTGGGACCTAGGCATTGTTGTTTTTAAATGTGTAGTCAAGGTTGAGATCCATTGTACCAGACTAAACACACCAAAAACACATGTGTTTTTCCCTGGGCTAGCCCAAGAGTCATTTCTTGTTTGGGCCTTACATTGTTATTCAGGATGTTTAAATGTCTCTTAAAAAACTAAACTGACCTCTTCTCTAGAATTCTGTAGGGAGTGTGAATTTTAAAATTCTCCAGATGGTTGAAATTAGAAAAAAATATACTCTTTTCTAAAATAACCAGCCATCACCTTCATGTTTACCTGCTAATTTTAGCAAGACCAACTCCTTCCCAAATGGAGAAGCGCAGGCTGAGGTTTCTGTCTTGCATACTTGCAAAAGCTATGAGATACACGAGGGAAAGGTACTTCAGGCCATGTGGACACACTGCCGGGATGGCCGGCACGAAGTCCCCAGCTCTCGTGCCATCCATCCAGCTGGTTCAGGGTGGTTATGGTGTTATGGAGTGCTGTGTTTCACCTGGGGAGATGAGCTGCTATGTGATGAATACGCAGAAATGTGCAAGCCACAAGCCTGGGCTTAGAGCAGGGACACTGGTAAGCACAGCAGGTTAACACTTCGGTAGGTGAGTACATTATGCGTCTGAGAGTTTTGGTGGCCATCTCCTCATTACTGTGACATTTTTAGGCAATGTTCTACCTGCCACAACTGAGCGACTCTGTTCTTCTTTGTGTGCTGGAACTACAACACACAGCAGATTCTTGTGAAATTAAAGGCTTCTTTATTTGGGATAGTTTATTAAAGAGCTTGGAAGGACAGGATGTCTGAGCTGGTGGTTCAGTATTCATTGCCTGAGAGGAAGTTCTGAGAAACACCAAAAAATGGGGAAAGAGTGCCTATAAAGGGAATGTGAAATTACTCATTCTGATAAAATTCTGTTTTCTTATTTCAGAGGAAATTAAGGGAGAGGGCGTAAAAAAAAAAATGAGATAGTCAGTGAGAACTAACTGCAGCTTAGTTGCAAAGTCCACAAACCCCAAGGATGCAAATGTTATCTACAGCTCTGCCATCTTTACTGGAGCACTTACAATAGTAAAACAATAACTTTTTATCGATAGACACAAGTTTGACCTCTCACCCTGCTCCGATCAGAGTGGGCCCAGCAGAAAGGAGAAAAGGCACAAACTCTGCCTGGTGGTGTGAGGTTAGGGAGTGAGAAGCACTCTTCTGCCAAGAAGTTAATCTCAGTATTTATTTGGGTGCAAAGGAAAGTATAATAATGGGAAGGAGGTCCTCCATGTAAAAGAAACTCAAAAGCTTTACAGACTGAATTAGGTGTAATCCTTATGGGATCTCTAACAGCTCATAAATAACTTTTAATGAGATTTCCAGCAAGCAAAATAGCACATGGGGGGAAAGTATTCTTTCTTATTTTTGTTATTTTGTTCTCAATAAAGCACATACTTCATATCGTTGTTTTCCAAACCCATAACCAAAAGAAGGGGAAACCATTTCAATAAGAAGAGATTAGTACTGAAAATATTTAATTAACTGATAGGGACAGGAAATACTTGAATATGTCATTGAAAATGCTTGACATTGACCACTAATCTATGGAAACTTACAGAGCTGAGTCTCAAGCATGTTCCGGAGTTAAGCAGAGAAATAAATCAAGGTTTGCAAATGTCATTTAAGTTTTCACCTGTCCCATGATGCAAAATTATTGGCTTCCCAATGAAAAGCATATGTGTGTCCCTTGCCTGGGGAGTAGTAATGAAGTGAGGCAGACACTCTCCAGCTCTCCCTCCCATCGTGCCCCTCTTTATTTCCCATTGAGTGAAAATAATGACTGTAGCCTTAGGGGAGCGCTTCCCTGCGTCTGGTCCTCCGATAAGCGCTGCCATGCTGGCTCCTCCAGCCCTGCCCCTCTTCCTTGAGGGACCACAGTTTGATTTATGAGAAAATAGTTGGCAAATTGCGATGTCCATCTTGATGGATGACATCATTTGGACCATTTTGCTGATCATGTATGACTACCTTTTTTCGTTTAGCCTGGATGCAATTGATCCACAGCTCCAACAGCTGAAAAACGGAGGAAGAAATAGCAATTGCCTTTTCTTGGAGAGGCTACCAAGCAGAAAGATCCATGGCCTTTTGTTCCCTGGAAACCCACCAGTGACGTTTGAGCCATTGACAGAGAGCTCGCATAGGCGTTACCTGAGGCAATCCCAGCATAGACTGTTTGAGATAGGCAAGACAGGTATTCTCCTCACTTAGAAGGCAGCATCAGTAAAGCTCAGGGAGACGGAGTGCTTTGCCCAAGGTCACACAGCGAGTCAATACCCAGGGCTTCACATCTTGAAGACCAAAGCAAGTATTGCTTCCTCTTCTCATTTCTTCTTGATGGAATGAGATCATACATTTAATGAAAAATTGACTTCCCACCATGTTAGGTTGTTTGTCCCACCTCCCCTTCCCTAGTTCCTAAGTGGGCTCCAGACCTCTAATGACTGCCTTCCCATTTCCCCCCTTGCCATCACTAGCATTACAAGTCTACAGAAACAAACTTAGTTGTGCCACTGTACTGTTAGCAACTTCCAGGGTCTCCTCATCCTCCACCCCTGGCCCTCGGAACTTTTCCCCTTCATCCAAACAGGAAGATATTGGAGGTATGAGGTGGAATCCAAAGCTGTCTGCTTTGAATCTCCTGGAAATCTCATGCATTATCTCAAGTTGATGGACTTTTCATTAGACTCAATGAATTTTTGTTTTAAACAACAATTTTCATCTAGAAAATCTTTAATTAAATAAATGCCCTGAAAGCTGCCCCATCTCTGTCTTCTGGCTCTTTGTAATCCTCCGCATGTCTTGTTTGGGAATCCTGGCACATCCCCTTGTCTCCTGGGATCAAGTCGGGGCTGTAGCATAGGCTCTAAGGCCTCATGTCGCTGGCCCCAGCTCCCCACCCTCAGGCTCACTTCTGCTCACCCCCGAATCTCCTGCACCATAGCCATGCTGATTTTCTATGCCTCAGCATCTTTGCAGAGGTGCTTTCCGCAGCCCAGAAGTCTCTCCTCTCTCTACCTGGAAGCTCCCAGGACACACCTGCCCAAATGCCCCAGGATGCAGACCTGGAGGCAGGTTCTACTTCTGGCACCCAATTCAGACTATCAGTTAAACCTTTGGAGTCTGATCATTCAAGGCCCTGTCCATGTGTCCCTGCTACACTAGTGCTCTTCGCTAAACGTCCCTGTGGCTACTAAGTCCTAGCTTACTTGATACTCACCAGGCGCTAGATAAATTCGTGAAACACAGAGGAAAACTCTGAACATATTTTCCACTAAGAAAGTTCTTAGAAGCTACTCTCATCTCAGTCACTTACATTGTGTAGTTTGTAAGAGCTTTCCCATGCTTCTTTTAAAAACCTGTGCTGGGGCAGCCATTTGTTATGTGTGCCAGGTGCACAGTCTCATTTGATCTTAGCATTCTTATTCAGGGTCACATTCATGTCATAGACAGCAGAGTAGCTCCAGTCACCTCAGCCCCTAGCCACAGCACAGCGGCAAGGCCCAGACACTGGGCTTAGCATGCTGGGTTCAGCCTAGCTTCTGCTCGCTTGCTGTGTGGACCTCAGTTTCCCCTGGTGTTGAGGGTGATGATAATGGTACTGTTGAGGAGAGGTTTACTGGGACAGTCAAGGGCATGAGTGCTTGAAACAATGGCCTAGGGCAGGGATTAACAAAGGACAACATAGGCCAAGACCAGCCCACCATCATCTTTGCGTGGCCTTCAAGCTAACATTGGCTTTGATATTTGTAGATGGTTTATAAAAATCAAAAGAGTAATAATATGTAATGACACATGAAAATTATATGACATTTAAATTTCAATGTCTATAAATAAGTTTTATTGGCAAATGGCCGTGCCACTTATTTACATATTGTTTGTCACTGTTTTTGCCCCACAATGACAAAGCAGAGTAACTATGACAGAGACCCATCAGCCCAGCCTAGCCTGCTTACTACTGACCCTTTACTGACAAAATTGCTGATCTCTGACCTAGGTTCAAATCCCAGCTCCACCTCTCATGGACTCTGGGACCTCAAGGACCTGAAGGAAGGTCTCGTGCCAGTTTCTCCTCTAAAATCTGCCACGCCAGATTCTATGAGATTAATCAAGGCAGCCAGTGAAGCACTTGGACTTGCTAAATACCCACTAACTGTTGGCTAATGTGACTAAGGTACTTTCCCAGAGGCCTCGCATATGCCAAGTAGCAGAGTGGGGGCAGGAAGGGATGCTGATGCTTACTGTGTGCAGCTCCAGTGTAACCAGAGAAGCCAAAAGCCCAGGTGCCACTGCCCTGGAGAAGCAGAGCAAGTGCCATTCCCTGGGTGAGTCCAGGACTAGGCAGGTCATAGTCAACAGTTACACGTGGGTTTAAATGTGACCAACTCTGAACCCAAAGAGGACCAAGCAGGGGGTGAGAATCCAGGGTTCTGCAGATCTTCAGTGCTGCAGGCAGGGACTGGTTTAAAGGGACAAGCTGGTCATTCTTGCCTCCCAGTGAGGAGACAGAAGCTCTGAGCAGTTAAACAGCTCGCCCAAGAGAATACAACATGTAAATAACTAAACCCACAATACCGATGCCCAAACTTGGGCTTCTCCCTTCATCCCACCCTGCCAGGCTTCCTCCCTAGTCTTCCAGGTTCAAATCCTTTTGTGGTTCTTTGGCACAACACCACTGAGTCCAGGGAAACTGTGTCTCTCTGGTCATGCTGTTTTATTTTTTCCAAGAACAGAAAAAAATAATTTTTTTTAAACCATCAAGTTAGAATCCACTGTGTTTCTCTCTTTTTGCTCTCCTGTGTATTCCCTGTTGCCAAGCAGAACTGGCACATTCTACACTGAAGCCTCAGAGTTTCAGCATGGCCTCTGACAGGGGTCTGTAGCCTACAGGCACTTTGCTCTCAATAGTTCAGTGACAACTCTGCTCATGGCAAATTGTTTATGATTTGAGAGTGGCAAGGATCCATGGAAGGAAGAAAGACAGAAAAAAGGCAGACTAAGAAAAGCATT
The DNA here is from genome assembly GCF_053883595.1 of Heterocephalus glaber. Taxonomy (NCBI): domain Eukaryota; kingdom Metazoa; phylum Chordata; class Mammalia; order Rodentia; family Bathyergidae; genus Heterocephalus; species Heterocephalus glaber. The sequence continues at coordinate 70,809,155 of NW_028258320.1, forward strand.
AAGTAACTAAAAAATCTAGGCCAAACAGAAACCTACGGATTTCAGTAGACACTTGATAAAAATGTCTTTATAATGTCTTCGTCTTCACAAGAGAACTCTCCTCTGTGGCTTCTCTTATTTATTATTCCTAACAAATGTGATTGCCAAAAAAGATGGCCTTTGGAAAGCACTGTTCCAGGGCAGGGAAGACAACTCTGCTCTAATGCCTAGAAACACAAAATGTTTGAGGTTTGCAGTCGAAAGTGTGGATTCTTGTTTATTTGACGATTTTTCTCTCTTGGACATTGTATTTAAACAAGTGTCTCCTTTTGGTCCAGTGTTTCTTCAAATTTATTTATAGAAGAACTTTTCCTTCCCCCTTCTAATCTGTTTTTCATATTTTGGTGAAAGGGATAATATATAAAATTTTACAAGGGTTTCGCTTTCTTTACATTTCCTATGTGTGGGAGTCTGGTGTTCTCATTAAGCAAGCAATATCCATTCATAGACCTGCCCTGTCTTTAATTCTGCTAAAAAGCAGTGCAGTAATGTGAAGAGTATATTGTCTTTGGGTGTCTCTGAGAAAGGTTCTACACACACACACACACACACACACACACACACACACACACACACACACTGTCCAGCATTCTCCAATTGGTTTCTTTCTGCTTCTTTTACTTTCAAAAGTTTCCCCTTTCCAGCTTTTCCCAAATGGTAAAATATAAGTACATAGCATTATTATTTTCTGGATTCTGCCCAAAACACGTTTATTTATGTGGCACGTTTTTCACTAGAACCCATCTAAATTTTAGGCTTTAGGGCTGAGCAAAGAGAGAGAAAGAGCCAGCGAGCAGGCTGAACACAAAGAGTTTCTTATTACGCATTACAATGAGCCCTCGAAATACTATATTCCTGCTGTGAGTGCCTCCAATTTGCTCAAACTTGGGAAAACTCGAATTAGACTCTACAGTCTCCTGAAAGTGATATAAACCAAAAGACTGGCTCAGTTTCTGTGATGTCATCAATACATTTAATTATGTGAGAGGAAAGTTTGGATCAGATAAATGGAAAGCACACTCACACATGCACACACACAGATGGACACAGACACACTGCACACACACATTGCAAAATGTAATAGTTCAACCAAGGGCCAAGAAATTCATGACCATTTCAGAATTTCCATCTAAAGAAGTTTTGTGTGTAAACTCTTCATGATGTTTTTATTGTTATGGTAATGATTATAATGATTATAACAACATAGAAATAGTAGACTAGACAGAAAATAGTGTTGCTCTTCAATTAATTAGGATAGAGATGATCCCCTCAAACAAAGCTTTGTATAATTTGCATTTTTCTAAAGTGCTGGTACCACTCGTTTCTTCTCAAGAGTTCTCAGCCTGTTAGAGTCATTTACACATAGAAATCCATTTAAATTGACAAGCTGATGAATGACCTGCCCAGGTAATATAGATGACTATGGGTAAACATACTGGGTGCAATGTATTTTAATGATGTCTAAGCAGTCAGATGTTGGTGCACCTAGTTGGGAAACTTCTGTTGAAATTGAACCTGCTTGTTTTCTTCAAGCTCATTCTCAGTAATTTATGAGCCTAAATGTGGTCTGCAAGTGTTTCCTGTTGTTTGTCCTCCTTCAGGGTTGAGTTGGGACTCTGCTCCATTAGGCAGGCAAAGGAATTGCCTTGAATTTAAGTGATTCCTGGAAGAGTATTCCTCAGTAGTGAGTGGGTCCCCAGAATCAATGTGAATCACTCATTCTGCTGATCCCTCTCTACCCCACACAACAGCCACTATTCTGGCCTTTGGAACAGTCCTTGGCAAAGCAAATAGTCTATAGGTCAGGTAGAAATTATGTGATGCAACACCTAATGTATACCATCACTTATGGTATTCTGTTTTAGCCCAAAGTGTGTAATGGAAGCCATTAAGGCTTTAGGTATAGTATCCAGCTTACAGGAAATGAAGAGGGAGAGAAGAACAGGCTAAACATACCACAAGGAAGAAACCAGAAATGGTGAGACATCCTCAGGATCTCTCTCTGCTTTCGTCAACAGGTCAGTGGCATCCAAAGGGGATACACTAGACAGAAAACCCTAGGAAACCATGGAAATGAAATGCAATAAGCAGCAAGTGTTTATAGGGTGGTCTGGGCAAGAACCAGTAATGGACATTGTGGGCTCAGGTGGGGAAATTTTAACTATATCTAATTATTAATTTGTGAAGAGAGGAAAATTTACTAAAATAGAAAGATGAAAATTGTTGAAAGAAAACAATAGGTTTCAAAAGAGGATATATAGAATGATCTTGTGTTGGCTAAAAAAAAATCCATCTGTGTGTGTGTGTGTGTGTGTGTGTGTGTGTGTGTACATAAAGATCTGGAGAGACAGGTACAATTATATTAAATTGTAGTGGGCCGAAGTACCACCCCCTCCCCCAGCACACAGGAGGTGAGCTGCATGGGTGCCAGCCATCCCCCCCCCCCATCAAAATGAGAAGACACGTAAACAAGTCCCCAGACCAGACTTCCAGATCACCGAAAGCAACCTCAAAGGGAAATGAGATGGAACACTCTGATATGCAACCACCTGGGCTTCCTGAGCTGGCAACAAAAGAGGATCTGGGAAAAACGAAATCAGAAATAATTACTCAGATAACAGCAAAGAGTATGCCCATAGTGCAAGACATGATTAATAAATCTAGAGAAGACACAGATTAAAAAAATTAAGGAACTGAGGAACATGATGGAATCCCAACATAGGAAACAAATGGAATCCATAAAACAGATACAGATTTCCCAGAGATTAAAAACTCCACTGAAAGGTTATCCAGCAGAATGAGCCAATATGAGGACAGAATTTCAGACATAGAAGATAAGATTGTAATTAGTGACCAGGAAAAGAAAAATTTCTTCAAAATAGTAAGGAACCACGAGAAATCAATCCAGCAGCTACTAGACTATGCAAAGAAGAATTACATAAGACTGATCGGAGTCAATGAAGAAACAGGAGAGAGTGTAGATGACATAAAAAAAAATCTGTTCACAGAAGTGATGGCAGAAAACTTCCCAAGCAGGGGAAAAGAACTTGACATTCAGATAACTGAGGCATATAGGACTCCAACTAGCCTTGATAAAAAAAATCTACACATAGGCATACAATAGTTAAGATTCCAGAAACCCAACAGAAGAATAAAATTCTACAAGCAGTTAGAGAAAAGAAACAGATCACATGCAAAGGAAAGCCCATCAGAATCACAGCAGACTTCTCAATGCAAACCCTCAAGGCAAGAAGAGCTTGGAGTGATGGATTTCAAGCCCTAAAGGAAAACAGCCTCCACTCCCTGCAAAACTATCTTTCAAAATTGATGGTGAAATAAGATACTTTCATGACAAAGAGCACCTTAGGACCTTCATGTATACCAAACCAGCACTCCAAAAAATTTAAGACAAAATCCTAGGAAAAGCCAACCTAGGAAGGATCACAACCCTAGGAAGCCCAACAGAATGAATCCATCAGGTGCGACAAGAAATTAAACGCAAAGGGGAGAATCCAACAAAAAGAAAAGTCATGACAATGATAAGTCAATACATATCTGTACTGGCTATTTATTATCTTCTTGTGTCTACTTTTAAATTGAGTTGTCTATTAAGGAGCTTTAAGAGTTCTATATATGTTCTGGTCTTAGGTTATATGTATTATAAATATGGTCTGTTTAAGGACTACTTTTCATTTTCTTAACGATGTCATTTAAAGTTCTAAATTTCGATGGAATCTCATTTATCAATTTCTTTCTTTTATACATCATGTTTTGTGTATCCTAGGAAATTCTTCCCTACCCTAATTTCATGAACATTTTCCCTTATAATTTCTTCTTAAAGCTTTATAGTTTGAGTCTTTCATATTTAGGTTCATAGATCCTTTCAAGTTATTTTTATGTATGGAAATAAAGGGTTGAGGTTAATTTTTTACATACGGATACCAGGTGTTCTAGTACCATTTGCTGAAAAAACACTAGTTTTTCCTCTGCTCTTGAATTGAGTTTATGTTCTATAAAATGTTAATGTTAAATAATCTTTCAAAACTCAGTGGACCATGTATGTGTGGTTCTATTTCTAGATTCTCTGTTTTATTCCAATGATCTATATGTCTTTCCTTATGCCAACACTGCCTTGATTACTGCAGCTTTAGAGGAAGTCTTAAAATTAGGTACTAAACGTCTTCCAACAGTGCTTTTTTTTTCTTTTTACTTTTCTACGTCTTTTGCACTCCTACATAACTTTTAAATTTCCAATTCTTCATTTATAGCAAGTATACACAGACCTGAATTTTTATATATACCTTGTGTTTTCTAACCCTGCTAAATTAAAAAACAAGTTCTAGGGGCTCCTAGAGATTTCTTAGTATTTTCTCTGTAGATGATCATTTCATCTACATATAGTTTACTTCTACCTTGCCGATCATATACTAATTGCTTCTTTTTATTGCCAGACTATTTTGGTTTGGGCCTATGTTCCAAAGTTTAATGGACAGATGAAAAGTATGCATATCTGCCCTTGTTCCCCACCTTAGGGAGAAAGCATTTTATCTTTTCCATTCATATAAGACCTTTTTGCTGGTAATATGGAGTACATGGATTATCTGTTGAGAAGGTTCTGTTCTACTGCTAGTCTCCTGATAACTTTTACCATAAACAGCTGTAGAATTTAGTCTAATACTTTTTCTGCAACTACTGACAGGATCATATGGCTTTTTCCTTTCCTCTATTAAAATGTTACTTATAGGGGTGGATCTTCCAATGCTGAATCAACACTGCCATCCCCATAATAAAACCACTTTCTACATCCTGCCAGATCTGACTTCTAATAGTTTGTTTTGTTAAACAAATCTCTATCTATTTTCATACTTTTTCTTCTATTATCTTTATTCAGTTTTAGGATTAGCACAATGTTGAATTCCTAAAATGAGGGGAGAAGTGTTCCCTTTTTTCTGCTTTAATTGTTTGATATAATTTATCAGTTAAAATGTTTATGAGCCTGCTGTTGTCATATAGGTAGGCTTTCAAGCTAGGAATATACTTTCTTTAATAGGTGCTATTCAAAGTTTATATTTCCTCCAGAGTCAGTTTCATTAATCTGTCTTCCAAGATACGTCTTAGAAGTTGTCAAATTTATTTCAAGAAAGAGTTTTGTAATATGCTTTCTATATCCTTTTAAATTCTGTAAAATCTGTGGTAATGTAGTCTAAATCTTGGTATGATAATTTAAAAAATGTATAATTGATATTGTGTAATAGGAAGAAATGGTCTAAAGGAGCAGGGGAAGTGGGAGGGGTAGGGGAAAGGAAAGAAGGGAAAAGAAAAAATATGAGAAAAAAAATGGAAACAAAGTCTTTGCAAATAGGGAAGGGTGGAGGGGGTGAAGGGAGGGCAGGGGAAGAGGGAAAAATAAGAACCAAGATACATTATGCAAAGGTACAAGATCCCAATGATGATTGTAACTCTATTGTTTACCTAACATGTACCAATAAACGTAATGGAAGAAAATTGCAGTGTTATTTTCTGGGCAGAGCATGTACTCTTTTTCTATTACTGCTGTAACAAATTACCACAAACTTAGTGGCTTGAGACAATGCAAATTCACTGTCTCCTAGTTCTGGAAAGGGGAAATCCAGAAGTGGCTTCATTAGGTTCAACTCAGAGGCAATTCCTGGGGAGAATCCACATCCTTGTATTCTCTAGCTTCCAAGACCACCTGCATTTATTGATCCCCGCTCCACATGGTTCCCGCCTCTGCTCCATCACTGCAGACCTCCTCTCCTCTGCTTTTATCACATATCTCCTTTCCAGGGCCTGACTTCCTGTCTCCCTCTCATAAAGACCCTTGTGATTGCATTTGGCCCATGAGATAATCCAGGATAATCTCTCCATTTCAAGATCTCTAACTTAATCATATTTGCAAAATGCTCTTTACCATGTAAGGGAACATATTCCCAGGTTCTGGGGATTAGGATATGGGGAGTGAGCGGAGGGGCATAATTTGGCCACCACAGTGGAAATAGGCTTTCTTTATCTCCGTAGTTTTGCCTGTCTGTAATTTCTGATTTCATGTGGTATCCATGGATAGGTTCTTTAACATTAAAGCAAAACAACATATTTTTCATCTTCTGTGGGAACTCTACACAGTTCCCCCTTTGTGCGCCTGAGCTTGCAGGAGAAAAAACAGACTGCCCCATAGGTGATGATCCAAGTCCACCAGAAAAGGAGCAGGCTCGAGAGGTGTAGGTAACCGCCAAACCCTAGATCCAGAATCAGGCACCAGGATGCTTGTTCACATTTAACTCTTCGGCTCTGCCAACAGCAATGCCAGGCGCCATCTTTCCTTGAAGCACTCCTGTGCTTCATGTCCTCTGTAAACTCATTTTAACCACAAAACATATGTCTTGGGCTCTATTTTATAGACAAGGTCCTTGAATGTCACATACATTAAGGAACTTGCCCAAGGCCACATCTAGTTTGTTATATAATCAAGTTTTGAACCCTGGCTCTCAGCTCTTAACTTCTGCTCCTACGGTCCCACTAGAAAGAACTTTGTCAAGGCACTTCTCACTAACCAAAAACAGGGTGTCTTCATCTCCTTCAGCTAAAACTCAGAGAGTCTAAGCTGGTCACTGAGGCCAAGCTTCTCACTGTTCAGTCGAGCAGACAAACCCCAAGTCAGTTCAGCTAGGACCCCAGGCAGGCCTCCTGGCTCCCTGCCTGCACTGAGTTCTATCTACTGAAATACAGGCCTCCATTTCTGGTTCAGATAAGTTCATTTCTCATCCTGGCTTCTAGAAAAATTGTCCTTTTTCCAGTGTTAGAGGGAAAGAAATGAAATGAGGTGGTTGAGATTGTGTCAGTGCTTCTGACTGGAATGCTAGGCCCAGGCTCCAGGAAAAGCAGCTTGAGCAGAGCCTAACCTCTGGGAACTTTCACAGCATGGGGCCCACTTGAAGGGAAGAGAAGGTTCACACAGGAGCCCAATCCCTGGTTGCCATCATAGTTCTGGCTCCTCCTACTCTCAGGAAGGCCCCAGTGACTTCCGAGAAAATCATAGGCCTCTTCTGCCCATGGATTCCATGCCATTTCTACCCCTATTGACTACCTCTAATCCAAAGACATCCTAAAGGACAGGGAGCTTACCATTTAGGTCAGAACAATGGTTTGGGTTTTAGTAGTTAGTTTGCAAGATTCCTTAATAACTGTGCAGTTTTGCTATGACTGCTCTTCACTTCAGTCTTCCTCAGGCCTTCAGTCTGACTCTGTGAGGTGGACTACTGTGAACAGCCTCCCAGTTGGTCCCTCTGCCTCCATCTTCCCTCGAAACCGCCATCCATTCTGGAATCCAGGGTCATCCTGAAATCCAGGGTCGTCCTGGCCACATTCCTTCAGAAATGTCTCAGGGGCTCCCTCTTGCCTCCAGCACGGAATGATGGCTCTGCTCTGCTCTGCTCTGCCCTGCCCAGGCCCGGCCTGGGAGCACCAGCTCACTTCCTGACCTGCAGCCCTGTGGAGTCAGCACTGCCTCTGATGCTGTGACAGCCGCAGTATGACTGTGATACTTTCAATCCTATGATTGTGACTGACTGAAGCTCTCTGTGCCAATGCCCCAGGGGGTCTGTACCAACTGCTGATGTCAAGAGTGACATTGAGGACACGATGGCCAGTCTCCTGTGGCTGCTAGGAGCATTGTTACCTGACACCTTTCCCTCCATTGGCCTCACAGATCCCTTTCACCTGGGGACACAGTGGGGTGAAAAGGCCCTCTAACCAGGAGATCCCACCCTCTTCGGCCCGGCTCACAGGCCTCACTCACAGCCACCATGACCCCCTTCCTAGGACGAGCTCCTAGCTGGGCAGCTCCTCACTCTCACATGGCACCGGGCCCCGGGAAGGAGCAAGCCACAGGCGGCCAGCAGGCCAAGGCATGCTGAGCCCTACAGCAAATGCTTCCTGAGCTCTTTCCTTCCATGGTATGAAGAAGGAATTATTTCACTTACAAAAATATGACTAAATTTCATGCACTCAGGACACCAGAGCAAAGTAACTCCTTTCAAGGCCACACTTCTGATTTTTTTCTTTAGCATTTGTGATGTTTTGTTCACATTTAGCCAGTAGCAGGTGTCAAAGGTGTAAGACAAGTGTGTAGGCAAAAGTTTAAAGTGTAGAAGCTTCCCTCTGATCACTCCAGTATATTCTGCAGATTGGAAAAGCCCCTCTCCTACTCCGTTCGCAGAGTTCTGGGCTCTGCAAAGGCATAGCTTGACAAATACTCTTCTGCATTCTGCAAAATGAAGAAAGTACCCATGAGAGAGACTAAGAAATTTTTCAAGAGTTTCTGGAACCCAGGTCTCCAGCCTCCCTTGCCAAGACCCTGTGTCTCTAACCTTGATTTCTATTAACACTCGTGTCCCAGCAAAACAACAACAAAAAAATCCAACTAGCTCTGGAGCTGGCTTGGCCACCAGCAGGTCCACACAGCTCATTTTGTCATACTTTACAGATGATGTTACAAAAATCAGCGCTTGGTGAAAGTCCTTCTTTCAGACAGTTTATGTGGAGAAAAAAAAATAAAGAAGGAAAACATAACCAGATCATTTTCAAAAATCACTTAGCATCAGCTGGAAGGTATTCGGTGAACTTTGTTTTACAGCGTTTTGTGGCCAGTTACAAATTTGGGTCATGCCCTGCAATCAATCTCTGCCGGGAACTGTTGCTGAGGCTATCAGGGGAATTAGAAATAAAATGTGAGAGGCAGGATCAAGAATGCGCAGATGAGCTGGGGAAGTGCTGGACTGGCTTTCTGGACGTGTGATGAAAGAGCAGCTGGATGGCTCGGGTACAGCCAAGAACCTGCTTCTCATCCAGTGTCACCCAGCATTAGACACCCATCCCTGATGGCATAGTCTTTGCCGAATCATTTCTCTGTGATTAGTTTATTGGCTGCAAGGTACATGACATAATGTTACAACATGAAAGCCCGGTGCGCCTGAGAAACAGGAGGCAGCAGCCAAGCCTCAGGAACATTCTATAACTTATCAGCCAGGGGACACCCCCTCTGCCTGGGAGCAGCAAGTTTCGAAAAGAACAAATTCCCCCAAAGTCTGGTGAGTGAAAGTGACACTCTTTAACAAACATTCTTCTGTGTAAAAAAATAAAACAAACAAATGGCTTTCATCTCCAAAAGCAAGTAAGAGCAGGGAGCAGGAGCACCATTTTTATTTTCATTGGAGGACCACACACACACAAAATGTTTCTATTCAGGCTTGGTGGCACACACTTGTAATCCCAGCTCTCTGAGAGGCTGAAGTAGAAGGATCACAAGGTTGAGCCCAGCCGAGGCAATTTAGCGACTTAATGAGACTGTCTTAAAACAAAAAGCGAAAAAGGACTGGAGACATAGTTCAGTGCAAAGGCCCTGGGTTTAGTCCTCAGTGCACACAAAAATGTTTCTAGTTGGGAGAGCTGCAGAGCAACAAAAATTGAAGGCTACATTCAAACTGCCAAGGTTCCCATAGGGTTTGTTTTTTAACGTTTTTTAAATGAAAAAAATGAAACAAAATTTCATAACAATAAGAGAGTAACAATTGTTAATACTCTGTATATCATTATCTTCAAAGTAGTTACTCAGAGTATAAGACATACATCAAAAAGATTCCTACAAAAAAGAAATAAACAGATAACACAAAACCTTCTTTTCAGCAAACTAAGATAAACTAGTAGTATAAATGAAACCAATTAGTGTATATTAAAATATTTTTAAAACAACAGAATAGTTACCTTCTTAAACTACAAACCTCACAGGAGAAATTTTGATCCTAAATATGGAGATCCTTATTGATATTCCATTTCGTAAGCAATCCCTCTGATTTTTCTTTTCAGGAAGGGAATTGAGCTATAATTCTAGGAGAAACAGTGGGCTGGACTCTTGTCTTTAGTTCTTAGAAGTGCTGGTTAAATAACATAATAGTTCTCACCACTAGCAATAGCTCTCCTTATTTTACATATAAAGAAACTGAATATCAGAGAAGTTAAAAGGTTTGTGAAGATCATACAGCAGTAAAATCATAGAGCTGGGGTTCAAACTTACACCATGAGGTTCTCAGTACTGCCCTCAGAACTGTGGCCTTCCCCAAATCTGCGAAGGAAGGGAGAGATTACAGCCACACTTCAGAGGATGAAGGAGGATTCTCATCCAGAGCAGAACACCATAGATCTTAAGAAACACACAGCCAAGGCCGAGCTATGATCCCCTCCAACATAAGCCATGGGAAGCAACTGGGCCCAGCAGGAGAAAGGCTAATGGTAGGAACCAGGCCAGAAGTTGGTCCCAGGAGCAGAGGAGGGGAAAAGTGGCCCAAATGACCATAGATACCAGGAAGGCCAAAAATTTCAGGGTGACACCTCCCGACAGAGAGGTCAGCTTGGAAAACAAGTCACTCCTTCTGCTGTAGGCTCTCAGGCGGCCTGGCAAGGCTGTCATGGGACATAGAAGAGGTCACAACCAAGGCCAGAGTCCACTGCTGCCCATGGGGTAGTTGTTGCTATGTTGACTGGTGTTGTTTTGGATCCTCTGAGAAGGAGACCCCTGAGACACCACTGGAGTGTGAGATTTGTTGGGGAAATGCCTGTGGAGAGAGAAGGAGAGAGCTAGAAGGGCCAAGATGCCTTCAGACTGTAGTGCTCCCTCTGACTCTAAAGGAGAGAAGGGAGGAAGAGCAGAGGCTCTGATAGTGACGCAGTCCAAGAAAGCCTTGGCCACACTGACGGTGACTCCTTGAACCAAGGTTGCCTGTTGGAAGACAGATTATTCAGTGATGGGCCTGGCCTGCGCTAGTTCCTACGCTTGGTCATTGTTGGATTGAAGGACAGCAGCTGGGCCGTCAGCCAACTCTGACGCATCTCCATGGTCCTCACAACTGTCTGTCCTCTCCTGGTTCCAAAACAGCGTTAGGAGCATGCGGGATGCCGAGTGGAGGGGTTAACGGTGCGTGTCCAATAGGGTCGCCATGAAGGTTAAATGTAAAAATGTGTGTGCACGTCTAGCGCGGTGCTTGGCACCCGAGACAGCCTCAGAGAATGGTCGCTGTCGTTTATCAAGCAGATTAGGAGAGAGAAAAGCTACCTTCACTTCTCAGGTCCCTTCCGGGACAACTAACCACATTCTCCCAGGGTGGATTCCCAGTGTCTAGAGAGCGCATTTCCTCCTTGTATCCCCCCGCCACATTGCCAAGGGAGAGCCACACTGAGTCACCTCCAGGATACAAAGCTCCCCGTGACCATTGAGTCCAGTTTCTCTAGAGGACAGAAGTTAATCCACCTTTGCTTTGACTTAAGCCTCCCGACTGGAAAATCAAACCACCCCTGCCCTCTGGAGCAGGATTCTGCATCTAAATGTAAGTCAAATTCACTCAGTCTTTTGAGATAAAGACAAGCTTTGGAAGAAAAATGGCTTTGATTATGAAATGTAGGCTGACAGCCAGTAAAGAGGTGTTGGGGCTCCAACAAAAGGGTACGCAAGCTCTGAGGCCAACCATATTGATGAGCAAACTGAAAAAACAGTCTCCAGCTCTGCTGACCCTTAGGGAAATGCCTTTCTTACCCTCCCTGGTGACCATTCCATTTAATTATTTTAAGGCAGGGATTTATGGACTATTTGCCAGACCTCACTTTGCTGGGGGCACCTCAGATTTCAGACGTTTACAAGCGTTGACCCTACCTAGTTAAGAATCCCTTTTTGGAAAATGCATTCAGTTCAGGGATTATGGGATGGGATGGGGGAAGTGAGAAAGCCCAGGTAGAGAGGCACTGAAAATACCCTTCTAGAAAACATTGAAAACCTATCAGAACAATGTCACAGTGGGAGCGACATCTACTCACAAAGATCTTCCAAAATTAGAAAATTCCATAATTGAAACATGGTAGTCCTGTTCTATGGCCCGGCAAAGGTAAACAATGAGGGAAATTAGAGAGAAGCCTCATTGGAGAGTTTGCATTGCCTTCCTGTCCCAACCGAGAAAAAGCCCAATTTTCTGGTATTTGAGAATGAGTAATATTTAAGGGTTTAAGGAAAATTAGTCAAATGTACCTTGATTATAAACACATGTACCCATTTCATTTGGCTATTTTTAAAATGTGGGTTTTAACCAGCTGCCATTAATAGCGAGTGCAATACCCGTCTGTTTTTCTCTCTTCTTGTAACGGACACGCCAGAAGGAAAGCAATATTTAGCCATTTTGGATCTCTTTCCAGAGCAGGAAGAATTATTGAATATAAATTGTGTCTTCCTATCTCTTGAAACAAATGAAACCTTCTAAATTAAATAAAAGGAAAATTAACAGTCAGGATTAGGTAAAAAGCATTACATTTCCTTGGGGCTCAAGTTACAAAGATATGTTTTCGCAAAAGAAAGAAAGGTCAGTTACCACTATTAAACTTGTATATTGTTTTATACTAAGCCCTTTCAGTGGCCTCTCTGAGGGACCGTTTAGTTTGTATTACACTCTAATAAATTCCAGGTGTACAGGACAAACGGAATAATCAGAACCCGATGGCCCAAACTAGTTAAAAATAATGTGGTACATTCCTGGTTCTCTGTATTTAATTTATTGTTAATCATTGTTATTACTTACATTTATTGGGTAGTTTTTCCAGATTTATTAGGCACTACATTTAACAGTGTTATCGCTTGTAACTGACCATCAGTGGAATCGAAAACATATTTCTGTAAAGTCTCTTACCCTAATTAGTAAGTTGTTTCCCTTTGAGACTAAACAGACCCCCAAATGACTGTGTTATTTCCCCTCGAGTCAGAGAGAAACTCTAGTGCAAAAACTCACTTTTGCCGAAAGCACCTGTTGAGTGATAAGAGATGTCATTCCAGAGACAACAAGATGGTATTCCATTCAGAGCAAAACAAGGAGGGACTAGGTATCACAAATCAAAGAAGTCTCTTGTCAGGAGAGATGGGGGTCTTTCCATGGTGTGGCTTCTAGGATGCCAAGGAAGGGCAAGTAAGCCTCCTCCTGCCTGGAATTCCATTATCCAGAAGCAAATCTTTCAGTAAGTGTGAGAAGCAATCCTTCCACTAACATCCATACTCAGCTGTTAATGAGCTCTCACTCTGCCACACAGTGCTATGATGCACGCTAAGGCTATTTCTGACTGAGTTGTGAATGCCAAAGCATCCTTTACCTTTAATTGGAGCCTGTGAGAATGACGGAAAGGCCCCTGGAGTGGGAGGTGAGAGTCAATCTCTTGTCCTCAGTCTGCCGAGTGACCCTGGACAAGTTGGAAGGCATCCTGTGAAACTTAGTTTTAGCCTCTGTAAAATGAGATAGCATGGTGTTCAATCAATTGCACTAAGGTCCCTAAGTTTTTGGCTCCTCCCAAATCCATATCCTCTGTCAGGTCAGTTTATAATTCCCCTCACTAAGGAAGCTGAGTCCCTTCTTTCCCACTGCCTGAAGTGGGGCTGCTCTTCCACTTTGCTTTTGGCCAATAGAATGCAGCAGAAATGACAATATGAAGATTCTAAGCTGAGGCTTCAGGAGGTTGGTATTTCCACTTGCCCTCTTGCCCAGCATCCTGCGGGAAGAGACATACAAGGAACAAAACTGAGTCACCCCATCTTCATCAGCCTTGGTCAGCCAACATCCAGCCTACCCCTAGATACATGAATGAGTTCACCCAAGATCAGCAGTGCAGATGACCCAAGTAGGAAAGCAATAGATACTTGTTATTTTGTTCCACTGAAGCTTCATGGTACTTTGTCATCCAGCATTATTGTGATGATGCCTAATTGATACATTTGGTCCCATTAAATAATCTCTAAGGCTCATTCCAGCAGAAACTCCATCATCAGTTACTTAGAAACAGATCTAGCAGAGGGACAAATGTCTAGCCCTAATATATATTACATGAGACACTAGTAGGTGTCCTACAGTAGTAACCTTCCTTGCCCACTTTCAGTAGAGAATGATAATCATCATGCCTCCCCAAATCTCCAAGGTTGGGCCTTCACAGAAATATTTTCAAGGCCAAGTTGCATGTTTGATGTGGCATCACTCTGAACCATTCAAAAGGCAGGCTCAATGTGATTAACTAATTATTAGCCACACTAATGCTATATCTATCCTCTCAGGGAATCTCATTAGGAAGCCCCCTAAGGTGTCATTACTTAGAAGACAAGCAAAAAATTAAGTAAATGTGTTTGAACACCTATTTGGGTCTTTTATGAAGTATCTACATTAAATGCTCTAAATTAGTGTTTTTGTGTCAGAGCCACTGTGAAACAGCCACTTTTGATGGGTCTGGGAGTATTTCCTCACTAATTTTGTGCTTTTTGATCCAAATTGCTTTAACCCATGGTGTAGCTACATGGAGCTAGAAGAAGATATAGAAAAATTGAAGAGGCAGGAAAATGAAAGAGACAGGAAAGAAAAGAGAAGTTCTCTCATTCACCCTTCCTTTCATTCAGTAACCACCTAACAAGGGTCTACTATGTCACCTATATCTGACCCAAGGCTCAGTGGTGATTGAAAGAAATCCAAGGCCTGCCCTCACAAGGGTTTGAGTACATGTTAGAGGGGAGGAAAACACCAAGGAATTCATTACAAGACGTTAGGAAGCCCAATCATTAATTTGAATCATGATGACTAAAAGGAAAGAATCAAGCATTTATTCTGACTTCCTATTATAATCTATGCCATTGGGCAATTAAATAGAAGTCAAGGTAACAGTTTTCTTTTTAGAAGTATTCTAGCTAATAAATAATAGGAGGAAATAAACTAGAACATCACTGCTCTGCACCCTTTACAATGATTGTATGACTCTAGAAGTTCAGCATCAAAAATGGCAGTTACAAAGAGAACAATTAGATGTTCTATGTCTCTGGTTGGAAGACAACCCCCACATCCTATTAAATAGTCTTGCCAAAAAATAAAAACGAAAGTCAAAGTTTGACACAATGAAACCTTTAGAGACAACTGTAGAATATTTATAGGAGACACAAAGGACAGAGGAACATGTGAGATCACACCAAGGGGATGCAATTAGCAAAATCCACATAGTGGGAAACTCTACTGAAAAGTTTTGTTCCTGATCTGAGTAGTGATGTCAGTGTTGTGCATCTTATAATAATTTGGGAAACTGCATATTCTATACAGTTTCCTATATCCATACTACACTTTACAGTGAAAGGGTAAAAACATTTGCATACATTTTTATATATCATAATTTCATAACTGGTAAAATATATCTATATATTTCTAAGATCAAGTTGTTTCAGGAGCTGGGAGGACTTAAGAAAACACTTTCCCTAGTCCCGAGAGACAGTTAAGCAAGGAGGTAGATGCAGACCTTGCTGTAGAGGAATGATAGGAACAAAGGTCCTGGGGTGGGAAAGAGTGCTGCTGTGCACAGTGCCTGCCATAGATCCTGGGAATAAATAACTTGATCCTCCAATAAGCGCTTGTGACCCCGGTCAATTATAGGCAGGGCTTGGGTTTATTCACCGTGTTTATTCATTTTCTATTGTTGCTGTCACAATTTATCACAAATTTAGTGGCCTAAAACTACACAATTTTATTATATCGCAATTCTGTATACTAGAAATTGGACCTGGTCTCAGGCAAATATCTAAATGAGGCAGAAATATGTTTTTTTCTGGAAGCTCTAAGGGAGAATTCATCTTTTGGCCTTTCCCAGCTTCTAAAGTCTGCCTGCATTCTTTGGCCTTGGACCCTCCTTTTTTCCTATTTCCAAAGCCAGGAAAAGTCAGTGGAGTCCTTGTCACATCCCATCTAACTTCCGCCTTGCTCTCCTACTTTTAGATTGGTAGGATTTTATCCAGCTCAACTCATAATCCAAAAAACCTACTTATATTGAGGTCAGTTGATTAGCACATTTAACTGCATCCAGAACCTTAATTCCCTTTTGTCATATAGCATAATGTGTTCACAGCTTCCAGGGATAAGGTCTTAGACATCTTAGGGAACAATTATTCTCCCTATCACACTGAAATAACAACTATTAAGCAACTATTTTGTGCCAGGGTCTCTATGGGTACTGAGAGCATGAACAGATAATGTTTTTGTGATTACAGAGCTTGCAAGTCGGACTGGGGAGACAGTGTAGAAAGAGGTAAGCATAGATTTAAATAAAAGTGGAGAGAAGAAAGAGAACAAATCTAGTTGTTTCCTGCCTTCAAAAATACTGCTTATTAATTTTCTACTTCCTAACAACTGGAACTAAAGTCCGGTGTCTTCATTTACCTCACCCACAACATTATTCTGTTTCTAGTTAGGCTTTTATATTTAAAATAAAGCAAAATACTATAATTTGAGGGGAGGGGAAAGCCCTCTTATGCTTAGCCCTAGAATTTAATTTAGTTGGATTTTTTTTAAAGATTCTAAAGCATTCCTGATATAAAACTTTTCAGTTTTTGATTTCCAATGGAAACGTATTATTTGAAAGCAGACTTTTAAACATGTCACCACCCTTTGCCAGCCTGCCTCGGGGTACAAGTACAATGAAGGGTATATTGAAATAGAATATTTTAAATAACTTGTAGCATCATTAAAACATCAAATTAAATGAACAGAAAACAAACAGATTCTAGTTTCCTTCCATAATCAGATATTCTTCATTAAGGGCTCTCAAGTGGATTGTAATGGCAGCCACGCCAGCTGTAGCTTCCCAGTTAAGAACTCATCTTACTGGCCAAAAAATTAAAATTTAAAAACATAGTGTAGGAAAGGAGAGAAAACACCTCAGTCCCAACAGACAAAGCCAGCTTCGCATGTTTTTATAAGCTCTCTGAAGGCAAAGGTAGATCTTAATCTGAAACCTCAATCGGGCCCCCATTAGCACAGTCAACTAACATCAAGATGTTCTGGCTTCTTACAAAAAGAATACTTCCCACTTAGAGGCAAAAGTTTAAAGACTTCTAGTGCTCCAGGGTCTCATTGGTGCTCTTGGCATTTGGGGTGGGACAGTTCATCAATGCCTGACAGAGTCTTTAGCATTCCTGCTCCCTCTCCCTCCGCACCCCAATCACTGTGTTGAAAAAAAATGCCTCCACACATTTCCAAATTCTCTCCTGGGGTGGGAGTACCAACCCACTTTCAACAAAAGACCTCCCAGCAGCATAGGCCATGCTGATTTTTCCTGGCCCCTGTAGCACTCACAACATGTTACATCCATGGAGGTCTCAGCATTGTCATCACTGCAGACTGTCACCATGGTGGAGGTACATCAGGCTGCACGTGAGCAGTGTTCCACCCAACTGTGTGCTGACACACCTGGGCCCACCCTGAAGAGGGCGTGGCATCCCAGCCAATGCCTGGAAAGGAACTAGGGACCCCAGTGCTTAGGAGGACTGGACAGCGATCAGGGGATTTGAGTTTAAATTCAGGCTTTGCTATTTCCTTTATGTGTGACCTTGAGCAGTTACTTTATCTCTGTAGGCTTTGGTTTCTTCATTTAAGAGTAAAGTAAAGCACTCATGCTACATCCTGGGTTATATGAAGACTAAATGAAATAATACATGCGAAGCACTTAACTTATCAAACAAGCACTAGAGACTGGTTATCATTATTGCTTTTATTGTCAATGATTATAAAAATGAAACAGATCTTCAAAAGCAACATCCTGGAGAATTCCTTGCTGCTTATTCTATATGAAGTCGAGACTTTCTGTTCTTCCTTTAGTCCTTGAAAGGAAATAATTTCTAGGTCTTGATTGACTTTTTATAGTTTGCTGAAAATTTATTCCCAGGCTGATGGTACATAAGACCAAAAGATCAGGTGTCCCTGGCAGTTGACTGAAGAAGGGCAGCTGCACCTGAGTCACATGAGCCAGGCACAAGATCTGCGAGCTGGGCTGTGTTCTTTTGCCAACGGCAACTTCACCCACCCTTTTGCTCAAGCCAAAAGCCTGATTCTTCTTTTACCCCCATCTTTTACCCAGTGTCTAATCCATCAGCAAGAGGATTATGCTCCCCAAATGTACTTGGAATCTGTCTACTTTTCCTTCATTTCACTGCCACCATCCTGGTTCAAACCATTGTCATTTTCTAACCTAGAATTTTGCAGGGGTTTTTTTCTTGATTGGTCTACTCTTGCTTCCCTATAACCTAATTTCCAAGACAAGCCGAATGATCCTTTAAAAACCACATTGGGCCCTTCATTCTTCTACTTAGAGACCTTCCAGTGTCCTCTTTATGGCACTTCAGAATGAAATTACAGACTCAATGTCATCTGGCTCCTGCCCACCTCCCTTCCCCTCATCATCACCTGCTGCTGTGGCCTCCAGCCACACTCCTTCCATTTGCTCATCAAACAAACCAAGCTCTTTCCCTCCTTAAAGCCCCTGCACTTGTTCTCTCTGAGTGGAACATTCTGGACCCACATCTTTGCATGTCTGGCTCCTTTATATCACTTGGATCTCAACTCAGATTTCACCTTCTTGGAGCTTCCTGTTTGCTACCATCTTACCAATGCCCAGAAAAATGCCTGTAACGTAGGAGGCACTGCATAGATGTTCATGGAGAAATGAGTGAATAAAGGAGGCAAAAGAACTGGACACAGGTTTTTACAGGATGACAACTACACCCTCAGTAAAGGATGACAAAGATCATTGTTTCTGTGAGGTTTTCCTCTAGTTTTGGAGAAGTCACTCCACGTTCTCAAAACTCTTAGCCAACTGTGCCACAGAAAAACAGCCAGAAAGACTCCATAAACAGAGTTGTGCTTCTTGGAGCAGGTGAGCATCCTCGCCAAACGTCAGTGGTAGCTTTTAGAGTTAACTGCACTATAGACAACAGCCAAAGAAAATGCTGCAGCTCATACCAAAGGCATATCTGCAGCTTGGGATGACATTTCAACACTGATTGGATTATTTTGTCCTTCCTGGAAATGCGTGATCTGGTCCCAAATGGGACACTATTCAATTAGCAGGGTCCTGGTTGTTCTAAAATGTATAGGAAAAGTGACTGGATTTTAGAGAAACCTTATGACACAATGGAATCTGGCTCTTGCTGCCCAAACTCACCCCAAGATCACCTGCTTACCCCAGAAATGCAATTCAGTGACAGGCCCGACCACTAGGAAGAAATTTACCTCTCGGTCAGAGCATTCTCTCTCCCAAAGGAACTTTCTGTGATATCTGAGGTCTGAATGTTTCGCAATGAATGTGCATAATCAGCATTCAATCAACTTACTTTCTTGATCTCAATTTTAGTGGATGGTGTACATAAATAGATGGAGGAGATGAGAAGATGGAGAGTATTAGGACATTGGTAGAGGAAGAAGAGTAACAGGAAGATGCTGAGGCGCAGAAGAACAAAAGAGGAGGCAAAGAGCAGTAGGGGTGAGTACCCTAAAGGCACAGGCCTGGAAGCCCTAGCTGGTGATTGTTTTCCTAGCCTCTCCCTACTCCCAGTAGTACTAGACTATGAGCTCTTTAGAAGTCAGGACAATGCCTGATGCAACCTTGTCTTTTGCTAACCAGGGACTATCTCTGGGCCTAATGAATGAATTAAAAACCTAAATGGGGGCCTCAGACTTTGGGAGGCTGAGGCAGGAGAACCACAAGTTCAAACCCAATCTGAGCAACTCAATGAGTTAGCAAGAACCTGTCTTAAAAATTTTAAAAAAGGGTTGGGGATGTAGCTCAGTATGAAGGCCCTGGGTCCAATCTCCAGTACTACCAAAAAAAGAAAGAAAGAAACGTAGAAAGAGGGAAGGAGAAGGGAAGGGAAAGAATGAACAGACATCAGTACTTGACATTTTCTGGACTTCATATTGCAACACATCAGTTCAACATTCAGCAAACAGCAAACACATGAAAATCATCAGTGTGTAAGCGCCGTGTGTGCTGGCACCGCTTCTGTCCTATTTGTATTTGGGAGTCCTGTGCCCAGGATGGCAGAAGGATGACCAACCCCTACCAGTGTGCCTAGGACTGTCCTGGTTTTCACACTGAAAGCCCCAAGTCCTAAGAACACCCTGAGCACCCTCAACAGAGCTTTCAGCAAGTGTTTATTGAGTGACTGAAAGATGGGACTACCTCATGGGGTGCTTGGAGGATCAAAGAAATTATATCTAGGGAAATTCTTTGAGAATTTGAAGCCATATCCAGTTGGAAAAGATCACCGAGTGTGGAGTGTGATCATTGTGGGGTTTTGTGCTGACTGACAAAGGGGAACAAGGGCCCTTCCGCTGGTCCTCGGAGCCCTCGCTGTAGCTGGTGTACAGAACAGCAGGGTCCTACATGGACACGGGAAATGGGGAGGGTGTAAGCTGTGGTCCTGGAACAGCAAGGCTTACTGCTCAGCCTACGTCAGACCCTCAGCCTGGGCTCCATTATCTCTGCTAGGACCTGAGAGTGGGATAAGAGCTCACAGTGCCACCAAGTCCCTCCACCCCAGGGAGGATATGGGAGACGAGCAAGGTTGTGTGTGACTCACCAAATCACATGACCTTCTCCGGACACCCTCAAATCTCAGCCCACCTCCACACCAAGAGGAACTTCATTGGTGTTTCTTTACCTAAATAGTAGGTAGATCTGCAAATAAGAGCAGCCACAGGGGAATTAAAGCACTTTGCATAATAGGGTAGGGTGAGAGGCAGTAAGTAGTAAGAGGAGGAAGAACTGACTTGAGTTCCAGAGTGGCCAGCAAAGCAAAGAGGAGGTGAAGCATGAGCAAAAGAGCATTTTTATGAAGATGTATTTCGGGTGATGTGCTTAATTTATCTCCTCATTGCCCCTTGAAGAAAACTCATCTTCAAAGTTTTACCTTTTGGGGTCTTTGGCTTCAAAAATCTGTTCCTTTTGAATGTGCCTAACTAGCTTTAAGTGTAAGAAAACAAGATCCTGTTAAATTTGGGCTAAACTTCCATTATACCTGGCCAGTGAATGAGGGAGCTGAGATTTGTCCTCAGGTAAGACAGGTATAGGATATGGCCAAACAGGGAGAAAGAGATAGGGTGGATCAGTCATATTCAAGGCAGAGAGGAAGAGGAACCTATGGTGGGCATGAGAAAACAGAGCTGGAGGCACGGAGCATGTCACGTTGAGTGCACGTCCAAACAGCCGCTTTTAGGGAGCATGCAGTGGCCATATGCATGTCTACCAAACCTGATCCCAGTTCTGTTTTCTTCTATCCATAAACCCTCTGAGCATGCTTATGTCAGCACAGAAAACTCCTGGAAGCCACCAGCATGCCAGACAGCAGGTCTCTCCTCAGAACATAATAGCTGAAATGCTGGGTGCCTTTGTGCTTGGTAGCATTCCAAAGTCTCCACGCACATTATCTTACAGATCCTGACTGTAACCCAACAAAGGAGGCCACTAGATCGTCCCCATTCGGTGACTGAAGAACAAGAACCAGATAGAAATCAGCCTGAAGTGACACCCCCCCCACCCCGGACTGGGCAAACCTGACACAAAATCCCAGCCCCCTGGTGGTCTCTTCCTGCTGACCAATGGCTCTGTTTCCAGACAGATGGAGCAGAGGGACAGGGCTTGGAAATCTGGCCATGTGCTTGAAGCTGACCACTGGTTCTGGATATGGATGGATGCTGTTCCAAGCAGGCCTTGGCCTTGGGGCTTGATTTCACCTAGTATTTTAATCAGAAATTTCCTTCAGCTCTTTCTACTCCAGCCTTTGTGAGTGTTAAGGTTGAAATCTAGACAGTCAGAGGGTTTCTTGTGAACTGTCAGCAGGGCCCTTTGGATCATTCTGTGAAAAGGCTCAAAATACCCCCAAATTCCTCAGGGATGCAGGAGAATCAAAAGCATAACAACCGGCCAACTGAGAAGTCCTGATGAAAACCAGTAGGTCATATTTTTTCTATAAGCATTGTCACTTACTTGAAAGCCTGAGTCATTTTGACCGTCTCAGGGGGGTGGATGAGTCACACTGATGAGAAGGACGCTTTTTTTCCCCTTAACCTAGTTATCTAACCTTTTGCGTGAACACTCATGGGTCTGCCTCACTCTTAAAATATCCAGATCAGTTGTATAAGATACAGCATCGTGATTGTTTGTGCAAGGTCACCGCTTGCCTTTACTAACTTTGAGTCTTTTATTACTCAGAATGAATGTTCTCATTTTAAAGATTCACTTCAAGTTATAATGGCAAAAATAATTTTATATCCTTCCACAGAGCTGGAAACTTAAACCCAATTAGGAAGGAATTGGGCTTAAGAGTAAGCACCAAAAATGACTAGTTTAGCTCCCCAGTAGCTAAGCAAAGAACTGGAGGAAAGAATAGGAAGCAATGAATGGGATTTAAGATTTCCTATCATTTCCAAAAAACAAAAAAATTAACAATGATTTTGCTTTCTCCAGTTTTATTTTCAATTGAAGATGCCTTTTGGAATTTGTTGGCACCTTAAGAGAAACCCCAGATTCTTTTTCTTTTCATTCAGCTCAAATGCAAACTGAAAGAGGAAGAAGGAGATGCCACTTGAGAAGTCTTCCACAGCCAGAGTCATGGCCTGCCTCTATTCCTTCAACACCAAAAGCCTTGGCCATCCATGCTGGTTTCCCAGAGTTCACAATGGTGCCTATAATCCAGTAATAGTAAGAGTATGTGAAGCCTTTTAAAGTCTTTCAAATGTCTTTCAGGACAAAATACATTGAAGACCTATGACAAATGTAATCATTATGTACTGCAAACACGTGCTAATACAAATTTTAAATTAAATTTTAAATTAAAAATATAGTGAGGAATTGGGCTAATATCTGCATAATTCAAACTTAAAACTTTCCTATTTGGAAAGGAAGCCTTTATTCACCTGATTTGGATTATCCAAATTAGCAAGACACATTGTATGTGTCTACTTTTAATGCAGTAACAAACATCCCCAAAATATTAATAACCAGCAATACTTATTCCTTTTTTTTTTTTGGTACTGGGGATCAAACTCAGGACCTTGCGCTTGCAAGGCAGGCAGTGGAACCACTGAGTTAATCCCCAGCCCCTTATTCCTTGCTCAGGATCAGTGAGGACTGCGATTAGTGTGATTCTGCTGAGCTCAGCTGGGCTTTGCTGTGAGTAGTTGGGATCTACAACTTGTCAACTCATTCAGAGACTCAGGCTGAAAAAGCCTCCAGTCCTCACAGCAGAGAACAAATGCTTAGGAGAACAAGTGAACCAGGTAATGCCTTTCAAGGTCTCTGCTCAGAACTGGCATGCTGCCTCTTTTGTTTACATTCATTGGTCAAAGTAAAGGTCAAGACCAAAATCAAAGAGACAGATATGTATGATCTAGAGAGAGTGGGAGAGTGGGAGAGAGAGTAAACACAGTTGGGTGCCATCATGCACTCCTCAGTCACCACCAGTTTTTCCTCTTCATCACAAATATTTACTTTCCTCCTATCAGAAAATTATAAGCATTCCCTTCCCCAAAACACTCCAAAAATGTATTCAATCATGGTATCAAACTTGACACCAAGGACTTCATTCTCTATATGAGATTTATACATGTTTCCTGTTGCTTGGTCGACCTGTGCACCAAAAGACAAATCATTAACCCCTCCCTCTCTTTCACACAACATACACACACAAAACCTGGACAAAATAGCTACATTCAACACCTCCCATGGGAAGAGGAATGATGAGACACACACATAGCACTAATGGTTGAGAGGATTCAATTGATCTATCAACTTGCCTGGGCCATGGTACTCAGATATTTGTGAAATGTTATTCTAAATATTTCTCTGAAGGTGTTTTTGAAATGAGATGAATACAGTGATACCTCTGCTCACAAACTTAATTTTTTCCACGATTCTGGTTGCAAACCAAGTTGGATGAGAACCAAATCAAATTTCCCCATAAGGTCAACATTGAACCTAACCATTGAATTTGGTTTGGCTCTCATCCACTTTGGTTTGCAACCAGAACTGTGGAAAGAATTAAGTTCGTGAATCTAGATGCCACTGTACTCAAGTGGATGGACTTTAAGTAAGACAGATTATCCTTCAGAATGTACATGGGTCTCATACATCAGTTAAGGGCCTTAATAGAACACAAATTGAGCTTTCACTCTCTTTCCCAGTCACCATAACATGAGCAGCTTTCCTCTGCTCAGGCTATTCCACCATGCTGCCAACCATGCTAGGACTGAAACTTGTGAAACATGGGCCAAAATAACCCTCTCTTCTTTAAAGTTGTGAGTGTCAGGTATTATGTCCCAGCAAAATGAAAAGTGATTAAGATAGATTTTGGTATTAGAGAAGTACAAATGCTGCTGTGTTGCTGTGACCATGGAGTTCAGAAATCTTTGGGAGACTTTGTGGGAGACTCAGATTAAAAGCAGTGGGCTAATGGTGGAGGAAATTTCAAGGAAGCCCAATGTTGAGGCTGTGGCAAGAGTACTTTTAGGGGGTTTTATCCAGGCTTATACTGAAAATTGGGAACAAGTCCATTTTAAAAGTTCTCAGTTTCACCATAAAGGAACTATATACAAAGCTGGAGCAGAAGAGAGCTTGGTTGATTAAAAGATTAGTCTCTCGGGGATTTAGCTCAGTGGTTTCACCACCTGCTGTGCAACCACAAGGACCCAAGTTCTATCCCCAGTACCGAAGAAAAAAAAAAAAAAAGGATTAGTCTTAAAAAGTAACCAAGTACTTTGGATAAGAACAATAAGAAAGATAACTTGAGGGCATCATAGAAACCAGCAAAGTCCTATCCTTCACAGGCTCAAAGTTGCAAAAGTAAATGGCTTTGCTTTGAGAAAAGAGCATTAGGCTGGAGAAAGGCCACCTAAGTAATTTCTTCCCCAAGATTCTGTTCACAGTTCTCAACCATCTAGGGAGTCAGAGCAGCTATGTTCCAAGGCAGGCTCAGCTGTTGCTTGAGCTGGTAGCACTGGCATCTTCACATAATGCTGGTTATATGGGCATAGAGAATGCAAGAATTGTGGAGTCAAGGAGGTGTCCACCAAGACACTAGAAGAAAGCCTGGAAGGCCAAGAAGCATGACCCTGAGAAGGCAGTTCATGAAGCTGTGAGGGCGAAGTCAAAAATGCAGTGGAGACCCAGGGAAGGTGGAGATGTCAGGAACACAAAATGTCTGCCAAGGAAATCAGCAGGCAATGAGCAAAGCCACCCTAAAAGAGAAGTCATGATAGCTACAACTGGTCATATTGCAGGAGCAGGGCTGCCTAAGCCATTTGGAGTTGGAATCTCACCATAACTTGCTGTGGGTGCTGGACGCAGAGCTACAGGATTTAATGTTTTCCCTGGTGGGTTTTGATCTTGCTTTAGTCCCATTTCTTTCTATCTCCCCATTTCTTCCTTTTAGAATAGGAATGTTTATCCTATGCCATTGTTTGCTAGCAGTGTTTAACTTTCTTATTTGTTTTTACTGGGGCTCACGACCAAGAATTTGCCTAAAGTCTCAGAGGAGACTGGACTTTTTACGATGGTGGAACTGTTCAACTTTAGTGTCTATTGAGATGGACTAAATGTATCTTTTGGCAGCCAGGGGCAGAATGTTTTGGTTTATATCTAGACATTTCCCGCAAAGCCTCAAGCATTCATAGTGGGGCTTTTGAAGTGTAATTGAACCATGGGAGCACTATAGCTAACTGTGATGTTAGGAGGTGGGGCCGGGGTGGAAAAGGTGGGTCATTGGGGGCATGACCTGGAAGTGTGTCTCCCTCCTGGGCTCCCTTCCCTCCTTACTTTCCAGGTACCATGACAGGATCGGCTCTCTTCTGCCCAGGTCCTTGCTCCATGCCACCAACCGTGCAAGGACTGAAACTTCTGAAATGTGAGCCAACGTAAATGCCCCCCCCCAACAAAAACAAACAAAACCCCCCCACAAATTCACCTTTCCTAAGCAAAGAGTAGTGCTTGGATACAGGCCTTTGGGTTTGAACAGCAACTTCTTCCTGGGTTTCCAGCCGGCCCAGGTCCCCTGTCAGTGTTGGACTTGCCAGCCCCTACAATCTGGTGAATCATTTCCTGTTGATTTAGGGACATTCTTTGTACAGATGCAACCACATGTGCATATAGACACCCTAATGGTGAAAAAAATATGTGTGTCACAGACAATGGACATCTTAGTGAAAAAAGCTGAAAATAGTATAAGGTTCTAAAATACTAATTATGAGATTTTTTGGGAGACTTGCTATTAGCATGTTTGTTGCAGTTGGCTACTGCTTGGCATTTAACATACTGGAATCACTGCTGTAAAAAAATAATAATAACAAAGTTCTCCTCTTTTACCCTGGATGACATCTGCAAATGTTACAAGAGTTGACCTTTGGTGGTCTAACAACAGCAATACCACAAAATGGAATTCAAGTGCCCCGAGTTGTGCAATTAAAGGTTATTTCACCCTTGGTTTGTCAAGATGTTGTCTTTTAGGAAAGGAAGGTGTAAAGCATAACTGCTAATTCAATTTAATTTTATTAATAAATAAACAATTTTGTCCCAGAAGTTTTTCCTTACTTTTATAAAATAATAGAGACTTTATATCATCAGTATATTTCACCTTCATCATTCTCTTCTTTTTATTTCATCAACTGAAAAATTAGACTGGTTATCACCACATGTGGGAAGTGCAGCTTTTAGCAGAACCACTGAGTTGTCTACATTTCCTGTCACTACTGCCCTCCACCCCAGTCCTCCAAAAAAGGAGAGAAAGCAAAAGTTGGTTGTGACTACATCTTAAATTCTGCCCAGAAGAATCCAAGAAACCAGAGTATGGAGTAAGACTAAGTGGCAGATGTCAGTGATTTAATTTCACTTTCTTAACTTGCTTTTTTGAAAAACAACTTCATGGGTGACCTGGGGAGAGGAAAGGCAAAATGAAAACAGTCAGTAACAAAGGACCTGCTGTGAGTTTTTAAAATACATACATTCATGGTTGGAGGTAAGAAACTCTAAACTTGGACAGCAAGGAAAGCTCAGTGGCACTTGATGCTATCAGCCTGGGGGCCAGAGCAGGGAGGGATCTGGCCCCATGTTTTCCTCATCTGTCGGGTTTTCTGGAATGTGAAATGATGGAAGAAGCACAGATGGAATGATGGGATTAATCCTATCACTATGGGAAAAGATCCCAGGGACTGTGAAAAGACAAATGTTCAAGTCCTGCAACTTCCACCCACTAATCATGTGGTTGTTGTTTTGGGTACCAGGAAACAAACCTAATAAGCATGTAGGTAAAAAGCAAGCTAGTAACAAGACAATCCGTGACTGCCATGAAGCTATTCAGAGTTAATTGCACCTCCACACCCCTTATAAAAGTATGTCAGCTTGTGAGTATAGAACCTCAAGAAGCCCATCTCCTCCATAAGACTCCTTGCAAAGAGCAAACACAACCTGCCAGGATGAGTTAAAACATGTCCACACATTCTCTGACAGGTTCCCAATGGAAAAATGGAATCTAATAATCCTCCCTCTCAAATATGGGCTAACCTTGTGACACCCTTCTGATGAGTAGAATATGGTGGGAGTGCCTTCCAAGGCTGGGTCATAACAGGGGTACTGTTCCTGTCTGGTTCTCTGTCAGGGTGCTTGTTTGGTGAACTTACCTACCATGCTATGAGGAAGTCTAGGCCACAAGGAGGTGGCCTAGCAAAAGTTTTGGGTGATAGCATCTTATGTTGGTGCACAGTCTAAAGAGAATTTGGCCCAGCAAAGGAGCCCACAATCCACAGCAACATGCAGTCTTAGTGTTCCTGCTGTGTGTCGCTGACTTTGAGCAGCCAATGGAAAACATGGCCTTCAGCACAGTCATGGTGGTAGATTTTAGAGCACATCAGCTTCTGATGCTAAATCCATTCAACCCAGCTGAAGCAAGCACGGGTCACTGTCTGAACTGTGGGACACTTGCAAGTTGGGAATTGCAGATAACTGGTACCTGTGGGCTTACTGTAGCTATGAGCTCAAAGAGTAAGCACACAAAGCCATTTTGAGAAAGCATATAAACCCCTCTGCTCCTAGAATTATTCCCAGGACCTATATGCATTTCTAACATCATCATCTTATTCCCCACTTGTCTAGATCCCTGGGTGATTCAGAGCGATGGCACCCCAATGCAAGTTTGGGTTCCACCGTGATTCTTTATCAAAGTTCTGATCCTGAGACTGACCTCAGGGGCAACAAGATCACTTTAATCTGAGCCCCAAAGGAGGAAGCTTGAGAAGGACAGGGGCAGGGACAGGGAAGCCAAACTCCAGTGCTGACTTGAGAGGACCCAAAAGCTGCCCCTAGGAAGTAGATGCAAGGTCCATGAGGCCAGGACAGGCAGTCATCACAGAACTAACTTGGGGCTGAGCAGACAGGACCAGCACAACATGAGGAACCATCTTGGGTGATCTCTGCTCACCCTAAGTGGGAGCAGAAGGAATGAGCTCATCTAGGAAGTTTCATTAGAGTCAAGAAGCAACTTTTTAAGATCAGGAGTAAAATAGGCCACCAGACATAGGAACTAGTGACCTTTAAATGTGAAGTATGTAATTGATCAACATAAAGAATGCACTGACTTTTAGAATAATATGTAATACCTGGATCATTTGTGGAATTTAATTGTGCAAACATTTATTGTGCACCTCTCCAAACACACACATACACACAGACACATACACACACACGTGTCAAAAGAAATACTGATTGATCCAGAATCCCTATGTTGATAACTTTACAATCTAATGTTTTAGGAAATAAAGTGATCTAGATCTAAACTCTACATTTTTAGTGAAATTTGTACCTCATGATCTAAGATGGTTCCTTTTTTAATTTGGCTGCCAGAAAACTCAGAAGCAAATTGATAGCTTATTATAACAACTATATATGTTCTTATACTCTGATTTTTAAAACTCTGTTCCTTTATTTCCTCCTCTGCCACTCACCTCAGCCCATCCTTTCTGCTCCAATTTGCACAGCCTTAGTCCACGTGTCTTCTTTTCTGATTCCCATTTCTCTTTTACTGGTGATTTTAGTTCAAATACATGATTTGTGGTATGTATTTCCTATAGAAGATCTTGAATTTATTCTGAAATGACAGTATTAACAGTGTACCAGGAAGACCTAAACTTTATTGACTGTTATTATCTCCTAAATGGTGACTGCTTTATAAACATCATAAACACTATGGAGACAGGTGTGCTTGTCCCATCTTATAGATGAGCCACGTGTGTGAGGTCCGAAGGGCGGAGAGCGGTCAAGTTTGACTGTTGATAATCTGTCCCCTGAGCTCAGGCTGCTCTTACTTGGACTTGCTAGATTAGAACAAGGGCCGGCCGGCCAGCCAGACACAGGTGAACACACAAGTCCACAAGCATGTGTACACACACACACACACCCTTCCCTGCTATTTCTCCAGCCTTGAAAATAAGCAGAGATGGAATGCAGATGAAGCGACGAGCAAGACCGCAGAAGCAGCCCTGGAGAGCTGTTTGCAAAGTCCCGGCGGGAGGAGAAGCTGTGGCCCCCTCGACCCGAGGGGCTGCTCTCTGCTCTGCAACACAGCTCTCAGCACTGCACACGCCATGCTGACATTGCTGTGCAGCACAGAACACTCTGACTTGGTGCCCTCCGAAGCCCCGTGGCTAAGAGCGAAGCTGGCTCTTTGCCTCTGCAAGGAAAGAGCCCGGGAAGGAAGCTGTGTGCATCGATCGCGTTGTGCTAGCGCTGGCCCAAAAGTCAATATCTGCTTGACATGCTGCAAGTTGTCCTCAAGCACGCTGGGAGTCTGGTTCCTGGGAAAATGTGTTTTCCTTTTCTTGTAGATGATGAAGCAGGGCAAGAAAAACAAATTGAGTGTTCCTAGCAATATTTGAAGATCTTCATTTATTTACAAGAAGTGGTATTTGGAACTGTTTTATAAAAATTCTGGAGCATTACTGTTCAGGCAGGGAGCTAAGATTTGAGCATTCCTTCCATGCACCTGGCACCATGGCAAAACCAGGCAGTATTTGATTTAATGCCATGACCTATTAAAGGGACACTTGTTTTCTCCCCGTGTTTTGGGGGAAAGCTCTAAGTACCAAGTACCACTCCTGGCCTTCATCCTCTTCTTATACCCTCCAAGAGCAGAAGAATGACTTCATTGACCAGACTTTCATGAGAAGGATAGTGTGGCTCCTTCTTCATCTCCCCCTCTGAGATCTGCCCCCATTCAGAAAGTCCCCAGGTAGCTCTGTCCTCCCACCCTATAAGATTAAGTGAGCCAGGTTCTGCTCCATCTGGGGACACTAAATGGAGATGTGCTGTGGATCTGAGCCTTGCCCTCGTCTGACAGGGTAAATCTGTCTCTATCTGGGTTCCACTATTTGGCAGCCCACTATTGCTGGGTGGCCTTGAACCCAACCCACTTCTTCCAACCTAGCCCATGCAGCTCAGAAGGTGGTGTATTCATTTCCATCTGCCTGACTCCTTGGTCTACTTAGAAATTAGAGTCAACCTTGGTTAGGGAACAAGGATTTGATGTGTTCATACATCTCCAAACCCCAACACAATCCTGTGAAGTAGATGTTAATATTGGAGAGAAGTTGAGTCATTTGTCCAAAGAAACAAGTGTGGTAAACTGAGCATCAACTCACAGACAGTCCGGTTCCAGATCCTCTGTCTTTAAACCACTAATCTTTCTTGTGTTAGTCCACCTGATGGATTATATTTATCCCTATCTTAGGAAAAGGAAAACTTAAGAGTCTTCTACAAAGTCATTAAAAGCCAAAGTTGTGCAATTTCAAAGCACTGGGGTTCCATGTTGTAATGTTTTTATTGGTGTCTTATACGTGGTTCACATGCTCACCCTCATGAATGCTGCAGTCAGAACCCTGTTGAATAAAGGACTTCCATCTAGCCCTCGAATGCAGGGTCTTCTTGATATACTGGCAAATTCTAAGGGAGAACACAAAATTCCAAATGGAAAATAATGTAGCATGCCCTCACGGGGACGACTTCTTGGGAATTTCCAGTGGCTGCACCAACACGAAGCTGCTGATAAACTCAGACGGAGTCGAGTTTTCCAAAGATTAATCTTTGGAACATGAAGAGGAAGCAATTGACTTCTGGCCTCTCCAACTCCCTGCCCAGCTCCTGCGCCTGCCACACTGCTGATTTCAGCAATCGTGATGACTGCTTGAACAGCTCCATCGTAGCTAACCGACAGGATGCCCGTGTACTGTACATGGACTGTAGTGCCTGACACAGTCCATCTTTAATTTTACAAAGTTCAGTTTGATTTCTGTCTTGAGCTCCTCAGTTAACCTGACAGAAAAAAGTTCATCTTAGTAAATGTAGGTAAACTCATCAGCCTCCGCATGTTCCTAGCCTGTCGTCTGTGGGGTTGCCTCCCAGTTCTGGGGATGTGGAGGAGATGCGCCTAATCCTTGGCCATCGTGTGTTCTCATCATCAGCTGCTGTGTATTCTCATTCCTGTGGGTCTCTGATCAACAGCGTCTGTCCCTGCTACCATTCAGAAAGCCTCTGACAAAGGTGGACATTGTTCACTATGGTTCTCTTCTCTGAAAGAAAATTCACTGGGGCCGTCTGAACCTTCTCTGCCTCCGCGGACTCATTACCTTGGTTACCACTGTCCATTTAGCCACCTAGTACAGCGATGATCTGGGACCAGAAAGCTGTCCTGGGACCCCCATGGGAATGGGAGGAAGAAGTCCCCTCTGTTCCAAATTTACAAATATGTCTGGGGGATCTATCACTGAAACTCCACGAGAGGGGCAGCTGAACACAAGGATGCTTTTCAGAGTCACACCAGAGTCTAACTTCTCCCCTCTGGGTCATGAAATTTATCGAACCCCCAAATCATTCCCTCTTCAAGGCAAGACAAAACTGTCTCTTGGCTCTTCTTCCTTCTCTGGAGATTCAAAAGTGAAAGATATGATGCCTTTTTAGCTGGTGACAACACTTCCCTAAGGCCATGAGTGCCTCAGACTTAGTCTGAATGCACAAGGTGGGTGATGGTGATAAAAGCTTATAGGATTTTTTTAAAAGAACAATTTATGTCCTAAAAACTTTTATCCAAGAAACTTGAAAGTGGCATTTTTCGTAATGTCCTTGTCTTAGTTACCCATTGCTTTATAATAAGTCTAGCCCCAAACTTTGTGTCTAGCACAACACTATGTGTTATCTCACATTGTCTGCAGACCAGCGATCCCGGCACCCCTCAGCCGGGTCCCGTGGTTCAGGATTTCCCACGAGGCAGCAATGAAAGTGTTTGTCAGGGCAACAGTCACTCAAGCACGACTGGAAAAGGAGCCGCTCCTAAAATCACTCTCATAATCGTTGGCAGGACTCATTCTTTTGCAGGCTGCTGAACGGAGGACCTTGGTTTTCCACTGGCTCTCAGTAAGAGCCCTTCTTCAGCGTGCGGCCACAGGAGCCCCTGGCTCACAACATGGGTAAGTGAGGAGGTAAGAACGGGAGATGGAAAGTCCCAGCATTTCATCATCTAGTCTCAGAGCTGACATCTCATCGCTCCTGCCAGTGGTCTTCAATAGGAATACATGCAAAAGGAGGAGATTACACCAGAAGAAGGGGTCACTGTGCGTCATTTCAGAAGCTGCCAGAGGCGAATTCATCCGCCTGAACTGCACTCACAGGTGAAAGGAGAGTGGATTACGTTCATGCTATGGGACAGTACTCCACAGCACCGTGTAAAGGAACTAACTATAGATAGACCCAGTATGTGTGAGCCTCAGAACATTATGAGTGAAAGCCAGATACAAAAGAATTAACACTTTATAATTTTATTTTGTGAAATTTTAAAAGAGACAAAATTAACCTATGGTGATAGACCAGTGGTTGCTTCTGGAGAGGAATTGACTGAAGAAAAGCACAAGAGAACTGTCCAGGATGAAAGCTATCTTGAAAAGGGTGTGTTTACATGAGTGTATATGTTTGTGAAGACTTGTAGGACTGCATAGTTGAAAGTTGTGTTTTTTACTCTGTGTAAATTATATTTTAATGTAAACATACTTTTAAAAAGCTTCCATCAGCACCACACGCTATATTCCATACATTAGTACACTTCTGTTTTCCTTGCCTGGAAAGGAGGTGTGACTACAGATCAGACTAACTTCCTGTGTGGCCTGGGGCAACCTCCTTAACCCCTCTGGGCTCATCTGTTCAGCAGCATTAAACATCTATTCTGTGTGAGATTTGTGGGAGATAAAAAAGAAACAGAACTCGATCAGCAGCCTATTGTGAGAGACGAAGATATAAATGGATGGGAGATAAGAGTGCTGGGATGGATTAATGATGTCTGCCCTAGGCATGGGATGTGAAAGTGGCATTTGTCATCCTTGCTCTATGGGATTACAAGCTTTAAAAGGAGTTTGTTTCCTGGATTCTATTAAACCTGATGACAAGACCTCCCTACCTACTTGTTAAATGTAATTTAATTCAATGGACATTTGTTAATTGCTTTCCATGTACTGCGTATATTTAAAATATTCTTTAATTTCTATGATATTCCTATAAGGCAATTATAAACCTCAATCCTGGCTCAGTTGAGATTTGCTTTTTGGAGGATTTTATTATGAACCACCCACATCATTTAAGTCCATGTGTCATTTTTCAACTTTTAAAAATTCAACACAGAGGCCAGGGATTTAGCTCAGTGGTTCTGGCACCTGCCTCGCAAGCGCAAGGTCCCGAGTTTGATCCCCGGTACAAAAAAAAAATTCAGCGCAGAGACTAATGGCAACATGTCAATATAAAACATTCATTTTTCTCTGGAGCTGTAACACTATTTATGAAATCTGAATTTCTAAATTAGTAAAAGTGTGGGCAAGAAGCACCCTTACAATGATTTCATAACTTCATCAAGTGCCCTGCCATTGATCCGCTAAGCTCTCTGCACTGTTTCTCTGAATCCTCATCACTACCCAAGAGGAAGTCTCCTTTCCTCAACCTCTTCATTCCTATTTTACAGGTGAGAAAATTAAAGATTAGGAAAAGTAAGTGTTTGCCAAAAGACTGGAGGCTATAAAAGACAGAGTTAAGGCTCAGTCTTCACAGTCTCTTCCATCTTGTGTGTAACTGAAAGAAAAAATTTCTTGGGAGCTAAAACTTTCCTGCTAAATCATCCAAAAATACTAAAGATTACACTCATTTAACCAGTTTGATCAAAACATTACTGGTGCACAACCTTGAATGAGGCAGTTTCTGCTTGGGCTCCAATCTCCTCATCTGTGAAATGTGGATATTGAGCTTGATGACAAAAGCAAGATGGCGGAACCCTAAGAAAATTCGTACATGCTTTACCCATGGTGTATACTAATTTAGTAACACTCCCCAGCTGATAATAAGGTTACCATTTTCACTCAGTGCCAAGCAAGAAAATGGTTCTCTTTCCAGGTCGTTAAGAGTAGAGAATAAATAAATCATATTTTCAAGATGTCACACCAATCCACTGCTTCCCTCAGCACTAATGCATTTTTAAAACAGTATTTAGTATCTGGATGTGGAGAACCTGGAGCTGGATTAGGTTTCTAAGTCAAAATGTAGTAAAGTTCACATTCAAGAGGATTTCACCCTAGTCCAACAGTACCTTAATAGACCTTTAAGCTCCAAACCACATTTTAACCCCTGAGTTCTCAGGGAGAGCTTAGTCATATCATTTTTCAATAGAGACATTTCATAGTTAATCAGTTTTACCCAAGAATAAGGAAAGACTCTTATGGGGGAAAAAAATGTTTGGCTCAACTAAACGGATCCTGAGCTAGGAGCTTTAGCAGTGCTTCCCAACCTTTCTGACGCCAGGGACTGGTTCCATGAAAGACAGTTTTTCCTGGGGTGTGACAGGGGTGATTCGAAGGAGTGAGAAGCTAGACCCCTTGTATTCCCTATGAATACAGTTCACAGTAGAGTTGCACTCCTATAAGAATCTAATCCCACACCTGATCTGACAGGAGGCAGCGCTCAGGCAACATGTGAGTGATGGGGAACAGCTGTAAATACAGATGCACTGCTCACCTCCTGCTGTGCAGCCCAGTTCCTAGCAGGCCATGAACCAGTACCAGTCTGTGACCCTGGAGTTGGGGACCGCTGCTTTAAAGGAGTCTTGTGTACTAAACACAACAGTGAATGAACTGCATATAAGCAACTGGGCCCGTGTGAACAGTGCCGATTGTCTCTTTTATAGAAGATCACAATAGATGCACTTCATTGAGAACAAGAGGATTTCTCCATTACACACAGCTCAACTGCACGACACAAGTGCTGAGTCTTGAGCACACAGAAGGTTGCTCTCTTCATGGCTTAGAATTTAAAAATGAGAAGGAGGAGACATGCAAAAACAAAAGAATAGGCAAGAATAAGAAAGAGGAGAAAAAACTCAAGGGACTACATTCATGGATGGAGATGAGTTGCTTAATGGGTCTTAGTCTATCCACCTGGTTTGCTTTCTCCTTGGATACCTTGATATTGGCTTCCTTTATTTGGACCCTTCTTGATTAAAGAAAGCAGAGCTATAGTACAGAGCAAAGAAATTCTTGAGTCCAGATGCTAGAACCCTGGCCTTCAAAGGGACTTTAGAAGCCTGCAACCTTTAGATATTTTCATTTACAGATAACAAGACGTTGTCCTTAGCCTCTCAGCTTATAGATGGCACAAGAGTACAAAGTACTGATCTGCCTTTCCCAGGCTGCGTTTGTTCCAGAGCCTCCTATGATGGCCCTGGAATAAAGAGCCCCTCAGCCGTCCTAGAACATTATGAAATCCTGAGATCACTCTTCAAACAATAAAAGGTCAATATGGAAGAGACTTCAAATCCTGACAGTAAGATGAACTGAGTTGAGGGATTAGAAACAACCAAGCAATTCATTCATGTTCAATAACTACCAGTTATCAACTGATGCCAGCCAGACACTGTTTATTAGTAAAGGTCAAAATCACATCAAAATAATTAATCAAAATAATAAGATGTTTTTTGAGCACTTGCCATGTGTCAGGGGGTAGAGAAGAAGATAAGGAGAAGGGAAAGGAAAAGAGGGCCTGTTAACAAGCCTCCCTGGCTCTTCAGTAGCCCAAATTCCAACCCGTTGAGACCTGTGATGCATACAGCCTCCCCATTGTCATACATGGGCACCCAC
This sequence comes from Heterocephalus glaber, assembly GCF_053883595.1. Classification (NCBI taxonomy): domain Eukaryota; kingdom Metazoa; phylum Chordata; class Mammalia; order Rodentia; family Bathyergidae; genus Heterocephalus; species Heterocephalus glaber. The sequence continues at coordinate 70,845,280 of NW_028258320.1, forward strand.
TGGGACACATGTGTCCTAACAACTGTGAGGAAACCATGCAGTAAGCAACTCCTAAGTCAGATGTTTTTGTAGGTTGTCTAAGATAAAAATGCAAACAGAAAGGTCAGATCTAAGCAGGTGAAGTGTTTCAAAAAAAACCAAAACATTTTTTACCCACTTGCTACTTCCTGCCAATGCATTCATTGATTTGAAAGACATGTTTCAAGAGCTTATATTACACTGAGTTCTGCCAGACACCACAGACAGGAGCAGCAAACCAGGCAGGGGAGCTCTGGATCCTCATGGTGCTTACAGCCTCTCAAGGTCACAGAGACAAATCAAGAGAGCAAATGCATGATGGTGGGAAGAGGAATGTAGTGTAGGCTTAGGAAAGGTGACATCCCGCGTAACCTGAAGCAGGAGAAGGTGCCATCCTAGGCAGGATGGAGGGCGCCACCTCCCAGGGCAGGCATCTGACAGGTGCAAAGGTTCAGAAGTAGGCAACACTGGGTGTGGCCAGGAGCTATAGGAGGGTGAGTGAGGAGGAGCAGGGGCCAGCAGTGGGGGATGAGGCTGGGCCTGGGGGGCCTGGGGGGCGGGTGTTGGATTTTATTCCCAGTACAATGCAAGGCCATTGAAGGGTTTAGCAACAGTCAATAGAAAAGAATACAAAAGGCCTTTTGGAGGGCTCAGCACAGCCCTGTAAGCCCTGCATTCAGGACCTCACTAAGCACTGGCTGTATTGTCTCCACCGACTCTTTTCATAACAGTCTCTCAGCCCCCGATTTTCTCAGTTCTTTCTCTTCAAGGCTTTCTTATGGCTCCCAAATGAATACGAACAAGGGAGACAGAAGAAAAGACCCAGTCCCCAGGGGCCCACTGGCCTGCTGTTGATGCGGGGAACACAGCCGGCCGAACGGGGAGTGCTGGAGTCTCAACACCGTGAACAGCCCTTGTGGGGAGAGGTGGAGGAAGGAGGAGAAGACAGGGAAGGACCAGAGTGGCAACTCCGAAAACCCCAGGTCCCTGGGAGCCCCCAGGGTCTGGGGAATGGGAAAGGCCAATGGTGGGAAGTGGAGGGAATCGGTAGGGAGTCTGAGATGTGCCATTGGCTTGTCCTGCATTCTGGACAGGACAGCTTGGGAACTGGAGCCAGAAGATCCCCAGCCAAGTCGACTCAGGCTGTGTGGCCAAAGCCATCCCGGAGAGTCTCAGTGTACACACAGCCTCTGACCCCAACTTCACTCTCCGGGTTCTCTACCGTGCCATCTGCACAGAGGGCTGGAAGGGCCCCTGGCCTTCCAGCTTGTGGGCTTCCACTTGGGTTTGGTGGATGGAAGGCTCTGGTAGGGCTGGGAGGGAGGGAGAGCCTGGTACTTATTCCCACAGCTCCCTTGGGGACTGTGAGCTGCTGTGTTGTCTTCTGAAGGCCTTAGTTCCTGCCCCCCATCCCTGCCCCTTCTGAGGAAGCAGCAGCTCCCTTCTTTCAGTCTTGCAAGCCTAAGTTTAATGCTGGCTTCCTGCTGTTGCACCTCTGGGTGCGTCCCTGTCCCTCATTGTTTCCTTACTTCTGCTCCCAACTTCATCAATAACACCTTCATTAACCTTTCCTCACTAGCCTCTTTCAGGGGGTCATCTCTTTCCTCCCTGCTCCCCAACTGCAGTTCCTGCAATGGTAGCATCTCTTTTGGAAAACATCATTGGCAATAAACTAAGCAAAGTGATGTACAAGTAGGCCTCCTGGCTCATCACAGTATCCAAAAGGTGGAAGCAGCTCTGATGTTCATTGATGAAAAAATGCATAAACAGCTGTAGGCTACACATGGGTAGAATGTTTCTTGGCCATGAAAAGGAGAAAACTGCTACTGCACGCTACAATGGTAGATGAACCTCAAAGACATTATGCTAAACAAATGAAGCCATGATGACAGAACCCTGCATTGTATTAAACCTTCCCATCACTTATACATTTAAACTTTAGGATATGTCGACTCAAAGATTACACAGGAATAATTCACCCCACTGGAAATTTGAGGAAACTGAAGCAAAGAGAGAAGTGACTTGCCTAAATGCAACTTCCGCATATGAATTTTGAGTGGGACATGATTCAACCCACCATATATGACAAGAACATTATGCTTAGTGAAAAAGATGAATCCCCAAAAATTTGCAGTATATGATTTCATTTATGAAGCACACACAAAAGAACAAAATGTGGAGATGGACAAGAGATTAGTGGTTGCCGGGGCACAGGAACAAGGGTGGGGAGATCAGCCTATCAAGGGTGGCATGAGCGAGTTTCTTTGTCGTGAACAAATTGCTCTGTAGCTTATTTGGTGGCAGTTATGTGAATCCATACAAGGGATCAAACTGCACTGAAATACACACACCAACACAACACACACAGGAGTGCACGTAAAAACTGGTGAAACCCACACAAGCTCACAGTCTACTTAACAGTATTTCACCCATGTCAGTTTTCTGGTTTGCATACTGTGCTGTGGTTAGGAAGGATGTCACCGCTGGGGGACGCGCGGTGAAGGATCCGTGAGACAGTTCTCTGTGCTGGTCTTGCAACTTCCTAAGAGTCTGTGATCACTTCAAAATAAAAAGTTAAAAAAGTAACCACATGGTTATGTTGGGGGTATGACGGGAGGGAGAAAATTAAAGACGGAGGGAGTAGGGAAGGGTTAAAAAGTTTCTCTGGAAATGTCTCCATCCTGAAAAGCTTCTTTGCCTCCTAAGTTCCAAGGCATTTGTAGCCACATCACCTTCCTCCTCTGCTAGCAGTAGTGAGATATTGTACATCACGCAAGCTGGGCAATGGAGGACAGAGAGGTCAAAGCACAAATATTTACTTATTTCCTCTAGATTCTACCCAGGACCCAACTGTCCATATTTCCAGGCTCGCTTCGTCTTAATGAATGGTGTTGCCCCCTTCTGTGGGGACCTCAGATCAATAACCACCCAATTCTCCCTCCCATCCAATTCCCTGAAGTCTGTTCACCCAGGAACACCTCCCCTGCCCTGCAATCCTGATGGCCCGGCCTCTCTGCCGGGGCAAGATCTTCTACATCCTCCTCTTGCCTCCCTGCACCACCTCCTGTGCACAGGGCAGGGCCATGCCCCCAAGATGGACTTGCCCCAGGTGGGTCAAACTAACTCTCAAAGTTGGCTTTGCAGTCTCTGAGCCTTGCTTGTCATATATGGTGGGTTGAATCATGTCCCACTCAAAATTCATATGCGGAAGTCCAAACCCTCAGAAACATCAGAACATGAACTTATTTAGAAACAGGGTCATAGTAGAAATAAGTAGTCAATATGAGGTCATCATGGAGTAGACTGATCCCCTAATCCAATGGCTTGTGTCCATATAAAAGGCATTCCCACAAAGGCAGCATTACGGGAAAGAGTCATGTTGCCACAAGCCAAAGAACTCCCAGAATTTAGGAGAAAGGCTAGGATCACAGCCTCCACCAGCTTCATCAGAGACAGCATATCCCAACATCTCTGACACTCTGACCTCAACTCTCCAGCTTTCAGAACTCTGAGACAACCTTCTGTTTTGTAGGTCACTTTGTGGTGCTTTGTCACAGCAGCCATGGCAAACGCATACACTGCATGTCTCAAAAATGTGTTCCTTCGTATTGTTGGGTGGTGATCCATTGTATAGATATATGAGGGTGTCTTTCAACTATTCACCCACTGGAGGACACTTAAATTGTTTCCAGTTTTAGGTTATCATAAATAAGGCAGCTGTGAATGTTCATGTACCAGTTATGTCAGAAAATAGAATTGTGTTTCCCTTAAAAATGTCCAAGAGTGAAACTACTTGGAATTAAAGCAAGTGCATGCTTAGCTGATAAGAAATTGTAAGTTTTCCCATATCACTAATTTTTATAATGAGTAGACTCTTTAATCCCTGATCAATACTCTTTCTATTTTTAATGACAGTAATGGATTCCTACAGGGTAGTGGAAGAAGGGACAGGATGGAGTCACATCTAGAAAGCATGCAAATAGGAGAGAAGTATGGTTTGTGGTCACTTGTGCAGCTGACAATGTAATGACAAAGTGGATTACCTCAAAAGAGTCACAGTCAACCTTGGTTATCTGAATGAAATAACAAGTTCAACTAACCTTGTTTCAGTACTTACCACACGCCAGGCACCAACCTGGATGGTGGGTAGGCCACTCGTACAGGATGCAACCTCGTTCCTCAAATCCTCTCATCCAGGAGTAAGAGCCAGGTGCACACTCAACCTATCATCAAACTGTCTAGGATGAAGAAAACAGCGAGACACACAGAACCCAACACAACAGACACACCAGAGATAGAAGCACTGAGCTCTGGAGTGAACGAAGTGTTCTTCTCTGTCCCTAGTTTTCTTTTACTTTGTATGTTGTTGTCCGAAACAGGAGGAGGCAGCTTGGAGACAGGGTTGAGATGAAAATGAATTCTGGACAAACCAGAGAGTGCGTGTCAAGGCTCAGAATGGCTTTTGGACGTCTTGAGCTCCTGGAAACAGAGTATGACAGCTGGATTAGTTACAAAAACAAGACACGTTTTATTGGATTATCTGGATTGTCTACCCACTCATGCAGGGATGGCCCACCTCTCACACTCCTGAAGCTGTTTTCAGGGCAGCGCATTCACAGCTGCCAATTCTCATTGTTAGCTTGTTAGTTTTTTTCCCTCCTCACCCTACCTAAGGAATTTGGGCTGGGCCCTGATGAAGGGCTCATGAGCAAGTTCTTGGCCTTCACTAACTGAGAACTTTCAAGACCCAGATGAAGACCAGCTCAGCATTTAATTTATTCAACAAAGTTCTTTTAAATAACATGAGGAGACCTCACTTAGGCTACCCTGAGGAGTTTTTACTGACCTAAAACGTCTCCAGCAAATGTGTTCCTCCTTGATTCTTGTGAGTTTTAGCTTAGCCACAGGATGATATCTGGCTTTCTAGCACTGATGTTCTCTGCCTTTCTGCTCTCTGCTTGAAAGACAGTCAACCAAACAAGAGAGTCACTGTTATGACACAACTCCAAGGTCACAGATGAGAAGCAGAATATTACAGAAAGTGCAACCTACCCCATTTCCATCTTCATACTACAGTAAGAGAATCTTTGAGCTTTCAATAGATATGGGAGCCACCTAGTGGGCATTTCCCAGGTTTCCCTGCATCTGGTGTGGTCACATGACTAGGCTCTGGCCAATAGGATATGAGCAGAAATGATACAGTAACATCCAGCCCACAGCCTTCAAAGAAAGGATAGTACACTCCTCTAACAAAGTGGAGAGCCATTTGGGAGCACAGTCAGGAACAATCCTTCATGATGGAGTAACCAAGGAGTGGGATTCTAAGTCTTCACCTGTGTGGATCCTCCCATCAACCAACTGCGTATTCTTTGGTGATCCTGTGAAAGTCAGATTAACATCCATCTTTCTTAAGCTATCATTTTGATCTTTAAAACAGCAGTCGAATCTGTACTCTGCTAATACATGGAAGAAATCCAAGGGAGGGAGTCAAGTGATGCAAGAGGTAGAAATAGAAGAGAAAACCCAGCAAGGCTCTCACTTGGAAATGCAAGTGATAGAAAGCGGCAGTCCAGTGTTAGAGATGGCTCAGGACTGAAGCATGTGGTAGACACTCGATTAGGATATGTTAACTTGAGACTTTTTCCTAGCAGTCAGTGCCCATCAACTAAATGCAGCATTGCTTTTTCCTGCTTTCTGGCCTTTGAACATGCTTTCCCCTTAGCCAGGAGCCCCCTCCTCACTCCACTACCCCACATACTTGGGTAAATTCTACTCATCCTTCAAATTTCCTTTTGAAAGTTGCTCTTCCAGGGAGAGGTCATCCATGGATGAGGTGTCCCCCCCCATAGCCCCACCTCGAACCCCTCCTCTGCAAGTCTATCTGCCAGCCCATCTGTCTGACTGAGACTCCCAGGAGGACAGGGAAGATGCCCATGAGCCATTGTAGCCCCGAGGCCACTCCCAGATTGTACCCAGAATGCTCAGGGCCGCTGAATGAATCACCAGGCCAGAGGCTGGCTTTCCAAGGAGCTGCTCAGACCCCAACTGCTGGGAACTTGGGAGGCTTCCATTCACCCTAGCTGCTCCCTGGCAAACTCTGCCTCCTGGAGAGACCCAGCTACATGGCTGGGTGCTCTGTCCTGGGGAAAAATGACCAGGAACCCAATCTTCCAGCAGGAATTGCTAACAACGTATAATCCTCAGCATCCACTTTCCTCTCCTAATGTCCCCTCTTTCAGATGGTAGTCATGGAGTTGGGGGTTTGTTTTTCGCTGTTTCCTTCTCATTTTTCCCTTTGGCTTTTATGTTTCCAATTGTCATTCCACTGTTTGAACTAAGTGCCATCACAGCTCTCTGGCCACACTGCATGCTACCTGCACCCCACGCCACCCACCCGCCTCTGATGCACACCACGTGGCTTCTCACTCCCAGTGCCTGCAGTGCCAAATGAAAGCTGTGCTTTTATCACTGAGTCCCTGTTGCCTCTGAGTTTTTCATATCTTATTAAGGGTCAAACCAGTTGAAGCAATTCCTTCAAAAGCCACACAGATTACTCAAAACAACAACAATAGAGAAGGAATAAAAGCAGCTAAAAATTATCTGGTTTTGTTCACCCCTCGGTGTCTGGCACTGTCTAACAATCATGCCACATTTCAAGGGAGTGAGGGAGAAGACTTGATAGGAGATTGTCCATGTGTTGCAGCACCAGATTACCCTGCGGCCCACGATCTTTTTAGGAGCAAGGGAACCTGCCCAGGGCACTGGTCCCAACGCATGTGACCTGCACAGGACCCAGTGCACATGACAGCCCTGAGCCTGGCTTAATGCGCTCCTGTCATGGTCTTGAATTCTTAGTAATTTTTTAATAAGGTCCCCACATTCCCATTTTCCACCAGGCCCTACAAACTATGTAGCTAGTCCTGTCCTTGGGTGTGAACACTGGAGTGTCACCAGCTGCTTTCTCGTGGGCTGGGACAGAGCCTCTGGGTGTCTAACAACTAAGAAGCTGCAACACAGAAAGGCCAGAGAACACACCTGATGTGGGACAAAGGGCACTGTCCAAGCTGGGCTCAAGTCCACCTTGCAATTTTCACATGCCTCTGAGCCTCAGTTTCCTCACTCATAAAATAAAGGAAGTCATACCTTACCTCAGAAGGTAGTTGGGAGGATTAAAAGAGATTACATGTGATAATGAAGTGCCTGAAAAAGATGGGGATTTCAACATATAAGGTTGTAAAACAGCCATTTGGGGAATTTGACACCACCCTGTAGTCTATGAAGGAAGCAAAGTAAGTTTACCTTGGAACAGCCACACCCTTAGCTTAAGAAGGGGCCCTGTCACTGAAGCTGGTTCTCCTAATGGATACTATTACTGAAGGTCGACTGGAGATGTTTTAAATGAAACCTAAAGTCAGAAATTCTTTTTCTGTGAGATGTGCAACTTCAATGTCCGCTGACTTAAAATCACTGTATATTCTTGGGAGATTAGCTTTCTTTTTGACCAATAATGAGCTTACAAGTGATCCGGAGTTAAGGCCTGTCCCCACCAGGCAGGAGATATGTGCCCCTCTTCTCACCAAAAGTTGGAAGGCAGATTAGGAGGACTCTGGTCCAGGCTTGGCCCTGTCGAGACTTTGGATCTTAAATGTCCTCAAAAGCCCATGTTGTTAAAGGCTTAGTTTCCAGCCCACAACACTGTTGGAAGATGACAGAGCCTTTAGGAGGTGGAAACTCTAGAAGTTAGGTCACCCGAAGCAGGTCCTTGAAGGGGATACCAGGCCCCTGGTTTCTCCTCCTCTCTCTGTGTCCCAACATCCAGAGTGAGGGGCTGTCCTGTGCTGTGCACTCGCACCATGGTGGACTGTGCCTTCACAGCCCCAGAGCAACAGGGCCCAGCAACCATGGGCTGAAGCTATGAGCCAAAAGAAATCTTTCCTTCTTATAAGTTGATTTGTCCCCAGTATTTGTTACAGTGACCGAAAGCCCCAAATCTGGGCCCAGGCCAGTGAGTTGCTCCTGTGACTGTTTCAGCTGAAGAAGCCAGACTTGGGCAGAGGCTGGTAATAACTGTGAAAGCCTGGCACAGGTCACGGGGCCAGAGAGCAGCTGGTGGGATGGGGTAGGAGTCCTTCAGAGGGAACGGAAGCCACTGCCCGGCTTCCTGGGAATGGAGATGGACTAGGAGGGGACTTCGGACTGGAGGGGATAGAGCTCTTCTTCTGACTGAAGGTGATCTGGTACTCATCTTCAGAAATGTTCTGAAGATCCCTTTGGAGTCCCATAGCCTCATAAAGGCCACATAGAAACTTACTCTTTTGGTAAAATTCTGTTGTCCCCAAACCTTCAGTAAAGTGATACCATTTCCACCCTGTTTTAGCTGTGCATTGAAAGAAAGCTCCTAGCATCCATATTAGGGGTGAAGACATACAAGGGTGAGAGTCAACAGCCTGGGAAACAGCATGCTAGAGAGTCCCAGCTAAGCTTGAGAACACCAAGAATCCAGAAGAGCAGACTGGTAGAGGTGAGAAGCCAACATCCATGCAGACTTGTGGAGCATGTACCATTCCTCAGGATTCCTATAAATACCCTAGAAAAGATTTCTGTGAATAGTGGGCTTCTTTTAGTGGATACAACACCAAAAGCCCGGGCAACCAGAATAAACAAATGGGACTATATCAAACTAAAAACGTCTACACAGCAAAGGAAACAATCAACAGAGTGAAAAAGGAAATAAGGAAATGATACAAGTCAACCATTAAAGAAAACTAATAATAAATTTTAAGTGGGCTAAGGACTTGAATGGACATTTCTCCAAAGAAGACACACAAATAGCCATCAGGGACCTGAAAGACGCTCAGTGTCACTAGTTGTCAGAGAAATGCAAATTAATACCCTAACAAGTTATCCCTTCACTCCTGTCAGAATGGTCATCATTAAAAAAACAAAAGTCAATAAATGCTGGCAATGATGTAGAGACATAGAGCCCTTGTGCACTGTTGAAGGGAAGGTGCTGTACCATTGCACAACCACTGTGGAAAACAGTGAGGCACTTCCTCTGAAAACTAAAAATAGAACTGTCATGATCCAACAGTCCCACTTCCGTATGTTTATGCAAAGATTTGAAGTCTAAAACTTTTGTGTTGCATTTGTGCATCCTTTGCAAAGGGGAAGTTCAGCAATATATGACAACATGGATGAAACTTGAAGACATTGTGCTATGTAAAATAAGTCAGTCACAGAAAAAACAACGCTGCATCTAAATAGTCCAATACCTAGAACTGAAGAATGGAATGCTGGTTTCCAGAAGCAGGGGGAGATGAAGAATTACTAATTGACAGGTACAAAGTTTCTGTTAGGCAAGACGAATACACTCTAAAGATTTGCTTTACACCACTGTGCCTACACTCAAAAGCAATGTATTGTACACTTACTAAGTTAAGAGGGTATCATTCATGTTGTATTCTTATCACAGTAAAAGGTTTGGGTTATTATGATGTGGCCACAGACAGTCCTACAGATGTGGAAATGAGGGCTGATTGTAGGGAGGGTGGAAGCCAACAGGGTTCCTTGTGTGAAATGATTTAATCTAACACCTAATGATTGTCATCATCCATTGAGGATAAAAGGCCAAGAAAACTTAATATTTTTTCCAAATGTTCACTATTTCTTTGCAACCAATATCCCATATCGAAGAGCCTGCTCTGCTATAGCTCCTGAAGGAGCAGTCCATGGCATCCTGGGACCATTCTTCCTGATTGCAGCTGGCTGGGCCAGGAGCTAACAAATGACCAAAGTTATGTCACTCAAATATTCTCTCCTTGGTATTTAAACAAGGTGATGCTTGGCTACTAGTATGTCAGTGAAAAGTGTCTGGAATCAGTACAGCATCAGCCAAAGCCAGGCGCAGGAGCACAAAGCCTGGCCAGGACCGTCCATGTGCAGGAAGGAGAGTGAACTGAACATCCAGAGAGCTGCAGAAACAGCCACCCATGGGGTGTCCCAGGTAGAGGGTGACTCCCTGTTTGCTGCCAGGGAGGCTGTGCTTCCTACATTGTGTCTCAGAAGCTGTCCCTGAGTATTTACAAAAAGGTCTCTGGGTTGTCCTGGACCGAGGTAGAATGAGCTTCTTTTTCCCTGTAATCTGCCTCCCCCGGGCCCAAATCATTAGAAGGCTGAGTCCAGCCATAACAAGGCAGATGGACTCCTAGCCCAGTGTTCCTTCTGTGCAGTCTCAACACATCATTTTCCTGTATCTTTACAAGGTTGTGGGTGTGACACGTTGCCCAGTAAGGACTCAGGTCTGTCAGAAGATCTCCAAATAGAGATGGTCACCCGATACCTGCAAACAAACCAGACACTTGGCCAAGGCAGGGGCCAGAGCCAGCTCAGGGAGCAGAGGACCCTTTGTCTATGGCCTGGCAGAGCTTCCTGTTCTGGGCTGGGACGCACACTGCAAACCCTGACATCAGGTGGTTCCCAGAAAAGAGTGAGGCTGCAGCCTTGGGTGGCCAAGTTCCACGTATTATTTCCCTTCTAGGAAACAAATGGCTTGGCAAGCAAAGTCACTCAGGCACTTCCCACCCTGGGTGAGGAAGCTGAGACCCATTCATTCTGCGGCTCACCGTGGGGAACAATGCGCTTCACTTTTCCACTGGATCGTTGTTTTGCCACTGGTTTATCTGGGACCCTCAAGAGAAGATGAACTTCCTCAGAAATAATAACAGTAATAAAAGCTGTAGCATTAGGCCCTCTTATACATTCTCTTTAGTCTCTAAAACAACCATGGAAATGAGGCAATAGGGCTCCATTTTACAGATAATTAGACTGAGGCTCAGAGTTAATAAATATTTTCCCTGAAGTCATATGGCTGGTAAGTGATAGAGTTGGGAATCCATTCCACTCCGCCACTAGCAAAAACTCACACATAGTAGTCCCTCACCTATCCTCTGGACCCTTTGTCTAAATTCCTTCATTTATTCTTTACAATCCTGTAGTCACAATTATTCTAATTTATGTATAAGGATGCTGAAACACAAAGAGGCCAAGTAATTTATCCAAATGATTGGTAGAAATCAAATTTGAGCTCCTCTCCCCAAATCTCAAAACAAGAGCTGACTGTGGAATCAAGTCACCATTGGGATCACACAACAGATCAGCAATGCAATAACCAGTGCCCATTTTCCATCCACTTGAACTGAAGGGCAGCCAACATCTGGTCATGGGCATTTTCCTGGACAGCAACTGGGATTGCACACAGGAGGGCTTCTGGGACCCACACCAGAGGCAACGCAGGACAGGACACGGGGAGAACTCAAGCTGAATGTGGTCACAACAGAGGCTCTGCTGGTCTCACAGGGAGCTTGGAGCTGGCAGGATCCTCGATGTTGTTCTGAAAATGGGCAGAGGACAGTGGCTTTGTAACCGTATAGGCCATCATTGTATGCAGCATGCCCCAAGGACACGCCCTTTGGCCGAGGACAATTCTAGGCTGGGATCCTCCAGCAGCCAACTCTGTCAGTAGCTGAATGAATGAATGAACATCATGGTGTCCACAATAGCAGCCTTCAGAAAGAGTGTGGCACAGGCATACACAGGTGCGCGCGCGCACACACACACACACACACACTCCCAGCTCTGTTCTACCCAAGGGTCTGCAGCCCACCTGGGATCCTCCCAACTGGGATCCCCTGCCACTGTGGGTCACTGAGGGAAGGAGACCTGCCCAGGGTTGGAAGTCTCACAGAGTTGAAAGCAATTGACTATTTTATTTTCTTCATTTGTCTAGAAAGGCCTAGAAGATGAAGCAAGTATCCTTTCTGACTCACTAGAGTAGCATAAAGTGGCCTCAATGCCTCATATATCTCAACTTGCATGAAACTTCCCTGTCCTCTTCTGTCCTAATGATTCCCATCAGACAACACCCAGCTTCAGAACCAGGCAGCACAGCCCTTTGGTCCTCAACAAGGGCATCACAAAAGTAACACAAGTTGTTGTAGAAGTGTTTCTTCTCTACCAAAAGCAAGAATTTAAATTTGAAGGAAAGCACTCTTAGATATCCTCTGAAGTGAGAGAGAGAGAGAGAGAGAGAGAGAGATTGAATTCCCCAGAACTCTAGCTGTTCTAAGAGCTAAAGTAGGACTATATAAAAGCATGAGTCCCCAGTCTTGCAATGGCTTTGGCTGGCTTCAGCACCATTATGGTGGATTATGTTGTTACTTAACTTCCTAATAGATGGTTACCTAATTCACCCAACTGTGTACAGATGCTTTTTAAAAATCCATTCTCTCTCATAATCAAGAACATAATTTGCACCACTGAACCACTCAAAATCTTAATCCAATCTACCTCATTTGCATTTTTCCCCGACTTTTTTCATTTCTTTAATAGAATGATTTTGAGCACTGAGCTGGCCACCGGCTGTGGCGGGTGATAGGGTTCTTACTCTACAACCATGCTCTGTCCTCTTCTCCCATTTCCAGAATAAAGGAACGTTTAATGACCTCAGGCCACCTCCAGAGTTAAAAGAATGTTAAAAGATAGTCAGAAGATGACACAAAGTCAGAGTGGAAGCCCCTTATCCCCTTCTAATTTTTAGCATCTCAAAGAATTGCTGCAAATATTGAGGCTCTTAAACTTCCACAGTGCTTTCTTAGTGGAATTCAGAGGGCTTTCGAGAAGGCCTTGGAAACTTAGAGAAAAGAGAACAAAAGAAAAATCAGTAATGGGCTGGGAATGCAGCTCAGTGGCAGAGCAGTTGCCTACATGTATGAGGCCCTAGGTTTAATCCCCAGTACAGAGGGGGGGGACAACAGAGGGAAGGGAGACATTGGTAAGAGATCTACTAAAAAAACTCCTTCAGGTAGCCCCCAAATTGCATCTTCTCCCAACTCTCTCCTTCATTTAAATATTTCATTTTACAAAAAGAAGCAACTGTGACTGAACATGTATAGGTCCAAATTGATCCATTTCCCTACTGACTGCAATGATAAATTAATACAAGTGCATTCGTCATAAGAGGTACAGATGGAAAATTTACAATTTAATAGCTTTAAACTTCCCTAAAGAACGCTCTACTTGTTCACATTTTTCTGTCTTTTGTTTTTGTTGTTTGTTTGACTGGTTCTGGTTTCATCATCATCATCATCATCATCATCATCATCATCATCATCATTATTATTATTATTATTATTACTTTGGTTGCTATTATTTTTACTCTTCACAGTCCTTGAAGAATCTTTCTCAAGGGCAAGATCTCCTGAGCCTTAAACACCAGGATAGCTTTGTGCCTGACTTGCAGCCACTATCCCATTCAAGATCAAAGAGGAAAGGCAGGATTAATAGGACATAACTGCTGTTTCTTTGTAAGAATTTCTGGATGTTAACCATCTCTGACCGTGTGTCAACTCTTTCCAACTTCATTCATCAATAGACTCTCTTGAAACCTCATGGATTCCCTGACCTATAATCTTCTTTTGTTTCTGTAATGAGATGAAGGGAAATAACTTCCACTGAAATAAGTTCCAATTAAATGTGCCTCTGAGTAAATTTTTTGGATCAAAATAAGTGGCTCACAGTCAGAAACCCCAAGTCTCCTGGAATACCTGTGTGCACACTTGCTTTTAGTTTTTTGTTTCTCTTTGGGAAGTAAGAGAAGTCAGAGAACATTTAAAAACTCAAAAATTGATCGCAATTAAGTATTTTGGAGGATGATCCATGATTTGGAAGATGAGACTGACATGACTTCATGCCTTCTGGAAATATCTGTCAGCCAGAAGGAACTGGACTCATATATCTCCCACTGCATTTAAAACCTCCATAAAAATGATCAGAAACTGTTTCCAAACAGATTTCAGGTGGTCAATGTGGGAGTTCGATAGAGGCCAGGAAATAGAAGAGAGCAACTGCATTAAGACAGAAGTTTTTTGAATTATTAGGAATCAATCTAACAAAGGAAGCAAAAGAGCTCTACACTGAAAACTACAGCACTCTGAAAAGAGATTGAAGAGGATATAAGAAAATGGAAAGACATCCCTTGCTCCTAGGTAGGAAGAACAAATATAATGAAAATGTTCATACTTTCAAAACTGCTATATAGACTTAATTCAATGCTGATTGAAAATCCAACAATATATCTCACAGAACTAGAGAAAACAATCCAAACTTCATTTGGAACCAGAAGAGACCTAGAATTGCAAAAGCAATTCTAGGCAACAGAGATATGGCAGGGGGTATCACAATTCCCAACTTGAAACTATACTACAAAGCTACTGTGATAAAAACAGCATGGTACTGGCAAAGAAACAGACCTGAGAATCAGTGGAATAGATTAGAAGATCCAGAAACAACTCCAGACATACTCAGTGACCCCATCTTTGACAAAGGAGCCAACCATCCTCACCTGAAGAAAGATTGCCTCTTTAATAAATGGTGTTGGAAAAACTGGATTTCAACCTGTCAAAGATTAAAACTAGACCCATATCTATCAACATGCACTAAACTAAGATCAAAGTGGATTAAAGATCTAAATATTAAAACAGAAACACTGAACTTGCTGGAAGATGAGTTAGGTAGAACTCTTGAAGACACTGGCATAGGAAAAGATTTTATGAACAAAATCTCAGTCGCATGGGAACTAGTACAAAGAATCAACAGTGGGGATCTCATCTTATTAAAAAGTTTCTGCACTGCAAAAGAAACCACCAACAGAGCTAAGAGACAGCCTACAATGTGGGAAAAAATTTTTAGCAGCTGTACCTTAGACAAAGGACTACTATCTAGAATATATAAAGAACTGAAAAAAAACAGACCCCCAAAATTTAAAGACCCAATTCAAAAATGGGCATCTGAAATGAACAGACATTTCTCAGACAAAGAAGTAGAAAAAGCAAATAAACATGAAAAAATGTTCAACATCACTGGTCATTCAAGAGATGTAGATGAAAACACTGAGATTCCACCTCACCCCAGAAAGAATGGCTGCTATCAAGAAATCAAGCAACAACAAATGTTGGTGGGGTTGTGGAGAGAAAGGAACCCTTCTCTATTGTTGGTGGGAGTGCAGACTGGTTGCAACCACTGTGGAAATCAGTATGGAGACACCTCAGAGAACTAGGACTAGAGGTCCCATTTGACCCAGCTATTCCCCTGCTAGGTATCTTCCCCAAAGAATTAAAAGAATCGTACTACAGCGATATATGTGCACCCATGTTTATAGCAGCACAGTTTGTAATAGTGAAAGCTTGGAAATAGCCCAAGTGCCCATCAACTGGAGACTGGATAAAAAGGATGTGGGTTTGTTCTATAAAATGGAGTACTACTCAGCCATAAATAACAAGAAACTACAGTCATTTATAGCTAAATGGATGCATACTGAGGCCATACTCTTAAGTGAAATAAATAGGACACACATGTAAATACCGAATAGTTTCTCTAGTGTGAGAAACTGAAAGTGTAAATAATGCTTAAAATGAATAATTGATAATGGGAAATAGGAAGAAAAGGTCCAAAGGGGTAGGAGAAGTGGGAGGGGTAGGGGAAAGGAAAGAAAGGAAAGGAAAAAGTATGAGAAAAGGAAAAAATGGAAAGAAAGTCTTTGTAAATAAGGAAGGGTGGAGGGGGTGAAGGGACAACAGGAAATGGGGAAAAAGTACGAACCAAGATGCATCATGTCCAGGTACAAGTACCCAATGATAAATGTAAATGTATTGTGTACCTAAAATGTACCCAAAAAAGAACCTAAGGGAAAAAATGACAGAAATTTTTATTTAAAGCAAATAAAATTTTTATTGTAAGTTTGGATTTTTGCAAACGTGAGGCTAATGATTATTTTTAAAATATTTTGATGGCTTTGGACAAAAGTTTCCATGAGTTTATAAACTGTGGCATTATTGACCATCAAGTAAGGATGTGAAATTTACAGATGTTTCATATACAGATTATATATAACACCTGGGTACAGAGGGAAAGGAGGGGAGGGGAGGTTGGATTCAGCCAGTTGAGGGGTATTTCTCAACCAAAGGGAGGTCAGAAGAGAGAGAAAAGAGTCCTGAGGAATACCATCACTTCCAAGAAAACAGACAAGGAAGAGACACTTGGAGAGGTAACAGACACATCAGCCACCCTTTACTGAGCACTTAGTATGTGTCAGGCACAGAACTAAGAACTTCTAAAATATAGCTATTGATTGACTTGTTTTCAGACAGTGAAATTGAGGCTCCAGGTCAATTACTAGTCAATAAAGGAGTGGGCTTTAAAGTCAGGCCCGTCTGTCTCCATGGTACAAGCTATTAACCACTGAGCTGGATGGCAGACTAAGGGAAATTCTGCAGGGACTTGCAGGAGAAGACAGCTGAGGACAGAAGAGACAAGAGTTTCAACAATGAGAAAATAGTCTTTTGTTTAAGATACATAAGTGAGTAGGGGATAAAGACTGAAGGGTCGCTTTTGAATCTGATAACTATGAGGTCATCCCAGGAGAGTCACTAGTGACCTCACAGGTGTGTTTGCTTTTTCTTTTCCCCAGCCTTAGCACAAGTTCAGGCACTAAATAAGTTTCTGTTTAGGAAGAACATCACTGTAGAATAGCAAATACAGTAAAAGTTCATATGGTAAATATAGATAGATATAGATAGATAGATCACCTCTTGCTGTTGAGGTGATACTTTAAGTGTTGAGACATCCAGTCTCCATTGTGACTACTCAACCCTGCCACTGCAGAGAAAGAGGCAACCACAGAACAGATGTAAATGAATGGGAATGGCTGTGCTCCAATAAAACTGTATTTATGTATTTCAGATGCCCATTTTCAGATTGGGTCTTTATATTTGGGAGGTCTGATCCGAATAGTTTCTCTGGTGTGAGAAACTGAAAGTGTAAATAAGGACTAAAATCTATAATAGGTAATGTGAAATAGGAAGAAAAGGGGCAAAGGGGAAGGAAGTGGGAGGGCTAGGGGAAAGGATAGAAGGGAATGGGATTAATATGAGAAAATGGAAAAATAGGAACAAAATCTTTGTAAATAGAGAGGACTGGAGGGGTTGAAGGGAGGGCTGGGCAAGGGTGAAAAATAAGAACCACGAGAGACTATGTAAAGGTGCAAATTTCCAATGATGAATGTCATTATATTGCATACCTAAAATGTACCAATGATTAGAATGAATAATTGATAATGCAAAATAGGAAGAAAAGGTCCAAAGGGGTAGGGGTAGTGGGAGGGCCAGGAGAAAGGAAAGAAGGGAAAGGAAAAATGATGAGAAATGGAAAAAATGGAAATAAAGTCTTTGTAAATAGGGAAGGGTGGAGGGGGTGAAGGGAGGGCTAGGAATGGGGAAAAAATAAGAACAAAGATGCATCATGTAAAGGTACAATTCCCAATGAGAAATGTAATTGTGTTGTATACCTAAAATGTACCAATAAAAGAATTTAACAAAAAAACCCTTTATTTGGAGCACAGGCAATGGTCTAATTTGATCCATAGATTATAGTTTGCCAAACTCTTGTCTAGAATAATACTTGGCAGATAACAGATGCTCTTTGGTAAAGATTTAGCTGTATGATTAACTTTCGACTCAGTGATTTGACTTCTAAGATTTTATCTTCAATAAATAATCAAGGCTGTTGTCAAAGCTTTGCTAGATGGATGTGCATTATTTCACTGTTTGTAACAGAGAAGAATGGGAGCCACCTAAACAAATCACAGTTAAGTAAATTGTGTCATGTGCACTTAATATAAAATAATATAGAAGAATATTTAATGATAACAGCACACGTTTCCTACATATGTTTAAGTATACAAAACAGGTTGCAAAACAATCAATTTTTGTTAAATATGTATATTATATAATATATAGTAGAACCTTGGTTTGTGAGCATAATTCATTCTGGAAACATGCTTGTAAACCCAAAGCACTTGTATATCAAAGCAAATTTCCCACAAGAAATAATGGAAACTCAGATAATTTGTTCCAGAACCCAAAATCATTCATGTAAAAATGATTACAGTGCTATAATGCAAAATAATAAAGAAAATTAAAAATAAAGAAAAATAAGCAAATTAATATGCACTTACCTTTGAAACCTTCATGGCAAATGTGAGGGAGACAAGAGAGAGGAGGGCTATTGTGTAGGACGACTTTCATTATCACTAAAGAAATCACTGCTTCTATTGGCTCAATGGAATCTTTTCCTTTTTGTGCAACTTTAACAAGGAGCCCATCCAATGATACTTGCTTTTGCCTCCTTTTGAGAATTTCACGGAAATGTGACAGTGCATTGTTGTTAAACAGATTGATCGCTCATACTGCTACAGCCTTATTTGGGTGGTGTTTTTCTACAAAATTTTGCACTGTTTCTCACATTTTACACATCTCCCTAATCTCATTTGAAGTGAGGTATTCCTCTGCCTCTTTCTCCTTCTCCTTTGTAGACACGATCGCCTCTTGCTGTTGAGAGATGATCACCCACAATCCTGCAGTAAGAGAGAGAGAGAAAGAACCATTGGCTCAGTTGTGATCGTGTCATGTGCCGTTTGGCATCTCATACTACTTGTATTGCAAGACAATGCTTGTTGATCAAGTTAAAATTTATTTAAAATGTTTTCTCATCTTGCAGAACAAGTTACTCATAATCCAAGGTTTAACTGCATGTATATTTCTATCTGTACACAAAGTCTATGAGAGTAGCATGGGAAGATAAATATCAAAATACTATCAGTGGCTTGGTTTTTGAGAAATTTTAATTTTTTTGTTGTGCTTTTCCATATTTTCTAAACTCAACAAATAGCTATTATTTTTATAGAGGAAAAAAAGTTCTCAAAATCATCTATAGACAACATATTTTCAGTTATTTCATGCATAAGCCCCACCCAACCCCAAAAACTTTCCAAGCGATCCATAGACTCAGGATTCCACAAAATTGGGAAATGACAAGATTCAATATGAATGCAATTACCACGTATCAGGTGCCTTCTATGGGTCTTGCTGAGATGCACAAGAACTAAGATACTGCTGTTAGTGAGTAGCTCGCAATATATGGGAGAGGAAAAGCACATACAGAAATAGCTGTGGTGCAGGTCAGTCTAACAGGGTTCCTCAGAGAGGGTACAATGTCACAGGGGGATGAGGTTGGG
Source organism: Heterocephalus glaber (assembly GCF_053883595.1). NCBI lineage: Eukaryota > Metazoa > Chordata > Mammalia > Rodentia > Bathyergidae > Heterocephalus > Heterocephalus glaber. The sequence continues at coordinate 70,864,424 of NW_028258320.1, forward strand.
GTTGGGTAAGAATTGGAAGAATCCAAGATTAATCTCACCCTCACTACGCTCCAAGAACCATGTCTCATTTATTCTTCCCACCAACCCCCTAAAGATGCTCTCTTCCTGGTGCTTTAACATGAGGAAACAGGGTTCCGAAGGCCACAGGACAAGCAGCAGTAGAGGTGAGGGAGACCTCCTTCCCCAGTTCCAGGAAGTTCTAGAGTTCTCATTTTTCTCCTCCACACCAGTGTCTTACACGGTGAGGAATGGACCACCACCTTCTGGAAACAGATGTTCTCTTCTCAAAAGCATGATAGGATCCAAGATTTTTGAAAAGTGATGTCAACACAGGGGAGCTCTGCTAAATCATGCAGCAAGACATTTATGAGAGCATTTTTCCACCCACACTTGACAACTGAGCCATCTTTCTCATTTAGCATCTGCTTGTCTTCTTGTGGCCAGGGCCTCTCTGCCCAGCCCAGCCTTCATTCTGAGTGGAAGAGGCCGAATGGGACAAAGCCGCTCAACAGAGGAGAGCTGGTGAGCCCTGAAGGAGAAGGAAGACTTGGACAGGTGTGGATGAGGGACAGGGTCTTAGTGTCTTTTATGGGAAGGCAGTGAGCCGCCATGGCAGCACCTAGACTAGTCCAGCCAGATCGTGATGCTCCCTAAATGAAGCCCCTGTCACTGGATTCACGTGCCAGGTGGGAGGATTCACGCATGTGCTTCTCCCTCTGGCTGCACTGATGCTGAAACATGGGAGGCCATGAAAAGAGCACAAGTGACAGTCACACCTGTGACAAGTTAATTTCCCCGATGGGGACTGGAGTCCACATGGCCCAAACAGGCACATGATTTGCCTAATTTTCCCTCAAGGGACTTGTCTTTCCTGCTCAAGAAAGCCACTGAGGAGTTCTCACTCTCACTCATACACAACCATGGATAATGTCTTCCCATGATCTTTCCACAGCACTGGCCTTTGGACGCTCATTTAAGCTAAATTGCTGACAGCTTTGCCCGTGTCCCTAGAGGCCCGGCCCACCTGACAGGCAGCATCTCCTCCTCCTGCAGATCGAAGCCTTCTGAGTGTCTAAGCAAAGGGTAGCAGAGGGGGCCACAGGCTGGCAGGCTTGCCCTCTGGGAATTCTCCATGGGCACAGATATGGGGTGCCTAGGACCAGGGCACCCATTGGGCATTATCAGGAGAGTGCAACGCAGGGATGCATTACAAGCTCAGTCTTGCTCATGCCCTTGGGAGTCAGCACTAGGTTTGAATCCTGCCGTTGGCCTCTGCTAGCTAGGGGACTTCTGACAAGGAACATAGCCTCTCCCAGGCCAAGATCCTTAGCCATAAATGGGAGAAGCATGACTAGAGATGACTATAAATGCCTAGAACCAAGCTGGGACCACAATAGGCCTGACAATGGCTGTGATGGTGTTGAGAGCTTCTGGGACTAGGGAGAGAATAAACACACACGAAGCTCCCCCAGGGAAACGAGTCCCCAAACCCCTCGGGCCAACTGGAGAGGAGCTCTGGGAGAGAGCCACAGTACCAGCTCAAGCAAGAAAAGGCTTGGAGAAGGATATGGATGTTGAAATGATGGAGAAGGAAGGAGAAAGGAACAGTGGCAGCAGTGGCCCAGGGACCAGCTGAGAGGTTCCCAGGAGAGCAGCCCTGGCTATATCAACGAGGGTGGGAGAACAGGGTGGGACAACTGTGAGTCTGCCCAATGCCATAGGAGGCAGAGAGCCCTCAAGGCACCTGGGCTCAGATGCAGGAGATGAAAGCTGTCATTGGAAGCAGTCCATCAGAGCATCATGCCCCTGTGCAAGTGACATGCAGGGAAGGGGGTAGGACATCTCAGGACAAGGGCAGCCAGGAGACCAAACCACAGTGGATCTCACCTGACAACAGCAGAAGTGTTTTTCCAGGGAGCATCAGAAACTGACAGACACCCAACCTAAGTGCCCACATCCCACCCGGAATGCTGCCAGTTTCCGGTACTCCCTTCCCAAGGCCACGGGAGCCGTCAGGCCTGGGCTCGGGGACCAGGCAGGCCTTATGCACAGCAATTTAATTTTTATATAATTGGATGAATGCATTGCTTGTGTTGTGAAAAATTAATTTTTTTAAAAAACAACAACAACTAAGAAATCAAACTTCCCAGCTTTCTAAAAGAGAATTTCTCTTAGGGATTTCTTTTTATTTTTATGCAGAAGTTTCTGAAGATTAGCCAAATGAAGCACCAACATCTCGGGAAGAATTTCCTTCTGAGGCCTGAAAGCTGCCTGTACACACTTTCTCGCTGGCCTGGGTTTAGAAGAGAGAACACCTTTATTAAATGTCTGCTGAAAATTGACAAGCCAAGAGGCAAAGCTGATGGTCAGATCTGTTACCTCAGGGTTTATCAACTGCTTCTCTGAGCCTCACTCCTCCCAAACCGCCCCTTCAAGAACCACCCTCCCTTCACGAAACTGTTCTCTCAGGCTAGGGGTGGAGCTCAATGGTGTAGCATTTGGCTGGCACGCACAAGGCCATAGGTTAGATCCCCGATATTGCAAAAAATAGAAGAAAAGAAAGAAATTGAACAGCCTCCTTCTGTAGAAGCTGCCAGGTTGCACAGTTAGAGCAGCAAGCTTTCTGCCAGAGATGAAGTTTCACGGTGCTATAGTCCTTGGCATCCGATGAAGGCAGGGGCTCTCCCAAGCTAGAGCCTCAAAAACAAGTCAGAGCCCCATTTTACACACTTGCCCCTCACTGCCTCGTCAAAGGTCCTTCCTGTCCTCTATCATCGTCAGGAGAAAAAAGACAGAAGGCTGTACTGGCTGGGCAGCGATCAGCACTAGAAGGCACTGAGGGAGAGGAAAATATGCAGCATTAATATTTAATACCCCCTTTCCATTTTCCCCTAATAAGCCCAGTGCTATGAGGGCAGAGCTGATTTATTTTGTCAGCAGTGGAAATATTTCAAGTGTGATGCATGTCACTGGGTCACATGGAGCCCATCACACAAAAGCACACACTGCAGAACATCCAAGGGAAGAATCTTCTGGACTTGATCTCAAAGATTTGGGACTTCAGGACATCTTGCAAACAGCATGAGATTTCAGTAAGAGCCGGTCAGTCACAGGGGAGGTGGCAGGCAGGCATGGAGCCATGGTCTGCCGCCAGTTGAGGCGAGGCCCTGTGGCATGCATGTCCTAGAGAGGAAAGGCTTTGGAGTCAGGTGGCAAAGAACATGTGCACCCCACCATACACCTCTCAGCCCTTGCGTGTTTCCCTGGCACTCATGACTTCCTATTGCAAACTCTTTGTCTCGGGGTCTCTCGGGCTCCCAGAGTTTGTCCTCCCTGTCAGCAGGACAGGCTAGAAGAGTAGAGGGTTAAGTCTTCCAGAAATAGCCCTGAATCAGTATCAGATGAAGCTGGTGGATCCGTACAGCAGCTTCTTTGCTGCTCTTGGTTGGACTCTAGACTAAACCCCAGAGAGCCCCTGTGGGCCTGGACCTCAGTGGCCTGCAGGCACATCCTGCTCACTACCACACTTGGTTCTAGCCTCCTGCTGCTCCCCACCTTCGCTCACTCGCCACTTCCTCCTGAGTCACCCAGATAAGCTTGTCTTCTGGCCAAACCTCTCCACCCCTGCCTTCCTTGGGTGTGAAAATGGTGAGAGCAGCACCGTCCTGCTGCTGGTTTTGAGAGCCAAATACAATAATCCACAGAGTGGTGCCGACACAACGGGAGGTCAATAATGCAAGACTCACTCACTCATGGCCAGGGAGAATGTGGGTTTCTCATAAGGCGGCCACGAAGCCCTGATATTTGTCTGTAAAATAAGAAGTCCTTGCTCTATCCCTCTACGGATATTAATTTAATCCCACCCTAGTAGCATCCTTAACATTCCCCCTGCTCCTGGAGGGTGAGGTCCCTACTGAGAACAAAAGAATTGGAGCAAGTGCTAAAAGGATGATGGGAGGAAGAACATCTACCTCTAAGTCAAGTGACCTGGCTGGGTCGATGGTTGGATTGTGGCCAAACCCTAACCCCATACTTGAAAAGGTTACCTGATTTGGAATGCCTTTGCAGATTTAATTAAATTAAAGAACTCAGGTTGAGATCATCTTGGATTAACCAGTGGGCTTTAAATTCAATGACTTGGGTTCTTTTAAGAAGGGAGAAAAATAGAGACAGAAGAGTAGACATGGGAGAAGGTCCTGTGGGGATAGACACTGAGGCTGGGGCGATGCCACCACAAGCCAAGGGACACCTGGACCCACCAGCAGCTGCAGGAGGCAAGGAAAGTTCCTCCCTTCGCGTTTTTGCAGGGAACATGGTTCAGCCAATATCTTGATTTCAGACTTCCAGTCTCCAGAACAGTGGCAGGATAAACTCTATTGTTCTAAAGCACCTCAGTTGCTCCACCAACTCTGCTTACTGTCACACTGGATAAGGCCTGGAAGTGGTACCTGTCTCTCCAGTTCACAGCCCAAACTTAATTATATGGTCCTAGATGATCTGTGGCCCACAGAAGCCCAGCAGGCCACGCAACAGGAAAACATATGCATTCCTGACCCACATAGTCTCTGCTGAACTCACAGAATCGTCAGCCAAGACTCTGGATAGCCAGAACAGGCTAAAGTCTCACCCCAGGATGAGTCATGGTAAGCAGGTCGATGCACACCACTCCCAGCTCTGGTCACTGAGGTCCTCACTGGGCCTCTCTCGCCTCCGCAGCAGCTGTACGGTAGAACTGCCAGGAGCTGGCTTTTGCAAAAAGCCAGTGTTGCTTTCCCTCCTCAGTAATTCTAACTTAATTGGTCTCTGGTGGGGTTCAGCCTTCAGAACTTCTTAAAAGCCCCTGAGATGATTCCAAAGTACAGCCTGGGTTGAGACTAACTGTCCTAGGTTGACTTACACTATCATGAAGTCTGGTGGTATGTGTCTTAGTCAGTTTTCTCGTTGCTGAGACAAAATACCCATAAGTTAAGGGTGGAAAGGTTTATTTCAGCTCACAGTTTGTAGAGGTTTCAGCTCATAGTCAGCTGGCTCCAAGGCTGTGGCATGGAAGATGGGCATTACAGAGGAGAAACTTCATGGCATGGCAGCACCAAAGCAAGCAGCAGCAGCAGTAGAAGCAGCAGAAGCACCAAAGTAATAAAGCAGCTTCTATCTGTCCTTTTATATTCCATCCAGGCTACCCGCCTTTTCGGTGGTACCAGCCACACCCAGGGTGGGACACCCTTAATCCCAGTATCACACATCCTAATCCAGCCACCTTTGAAACTTCCCACCTACGACCACATCAGGCTTTTGGGTGACATCTAGATACAAACTATACCAGTGTGTTTTGTTTTGTTTTATTACTCTACTTTTCTTCCAGCCCCTACCCCACCCCCTGGTTTTTTGCAGTACTAGGGATTGAACCCAGGGCCTTTGCACTGAGCTACATCACCAGCCCCATTTGTCTGTCTGTTTGCTCGCTTGCTTGCTTGCTTGGTTTCCTTGAGACAGTTCTCATTAAGTCACTAAGTTGCCCAGGCTGCTGGAGTCAAGCTCACAATCCTTCTGCATCATCATCCCTGCAAGTGCTGGGATTTCAGGCATGCACCACCACATCTAGATAGTGTTTTTCCAGAAAGAACTTTCTGGCAGATTATTTACTTTGATCTTCAAAATAACCCTAGGAGTAGGGATGGGTTGACATTATTGCCCCCATTTCTTTTGATGAGGAAGCTAAGTCCCTGGGTATTCACATGGAAGATGCTCATGTTATCCAATTATCCAAACCACAGCCAGGACACCAGTGTTGGTCTATCATGTCAAGTCTGGTGTCCCCAAACATCAACTCTCTCCTAACAAGACACGTAGCTAAGAAAATGTAACACCCTTTCTTAACAAGGCGTTAGTGAGCCCTGAATTCACAAGCAAAATTATTGTGTTCTCTTATCTTCAAATCCCTGATATCTAAAGCGAAGTTTGTCCCACCTGACCCATGCCAGCCCTTTGCCTATGAGGTCATTCTACCCGTCAAGCACCTGACATGCTGCCTGGGGCCTGCAGCCTTTGCAATAGTTTACAAAGGTCCCCAAAAGCTAAAACACCATTGGCTCTAAAATACTAAAAGTACAAAGTGAAAATAAGTAGAGGCTTTATTAATATATACGAATGTCATTACTTATTAAATTTAGTATGCATTAACATTTTACAGCACTTGAATGCAATTTGCAAGTTAGATTTTCTTGTTTTGCCATGCACTATTAGCTGCAAAACCTGAGAAACCATGGCTAATCACAAAATGAATGAGTTACTTGGAGCCCTATAATTTCAAACGCAAAATCATAAAACCGCTTTGAAGGTTTTTTAGAGCAAAAAATAAATTTTGGTATCATGTGAGTACCTTTAATATTTCTGACATCATGTGAGGTGGGTCAATCAAAATTCCAAAATGCCCAGGGCTAAGGGAGGATCAGAATGGCCATAGTTAGGCAGAAGTCCACGCTGCTTATCGCTTCTCACCCCCATCCCACCACCTGCCCGCACCTATCGGGAACAGGACTACGACGGCCACGCCCACCAGCCCTGCCTTCCCTAACCCTGTGCAGCAACCCCAGGGACCACTCCAGCTCTGGTGGAGCAACAGAAAGCATCTGTGGGCAAAACTAAGGACTCCCTCATCTCTTCACCATAATTGATTGAAGAAAATCTCCATTGGACATTGATTTTTTTCTGGTTTTTGAACAAGCTAAGTTCTTAAAGTCTTTTTAATACGAAGCAATCTTTAATTTATTCTACTCATTGGCTCCTTGCACTTGCCTGAAGAGCTTCCCCACATTACTCCCTGCCTACACTTGACTGGACAAACTGGTCTCCCAGACAGGCTTGGGACCTCTCTGACAGTGGTTTTTCTTCTCCTCTTTGGAGACAAATCTCCTCTTCTCTCTTCCTGTTTGTCCTCTCTTCTTCTCCTTCTTCTAGCCATTCCTATCACACTCACCCTCTAAAATAGATAGAGTGGTAGACACCAGGAATACAGAAAAAAAAAGGCCCACATGACGTGACCGGGGTCTTCTCAGGGAAGGGAGAAGAGGAGAGTGGATGCAGCAACAAATACAGCATCAGAATTCAAAGGCATGTCTATATTCAAGCTGAATCACAGTTGTCTAGAGACAAAAGGAAAGAGAAAAGTCAAATCTCTACTTGAAAAAGTCTTCAAAGCCATCCTCAAACCCATTTCTTGCCCAGGGATGTGAGGTCATTCTGATTCCACGTTGCTCAGAGCTGAAGGCTGACATGGGGAGAAACTGAGGAGAGGAGGCAAGAAATGCTACAGTCTGAAACACTTGTGTGAGGACCCTGGTCATTTTCTCAGGTTGGGGTGAGAGTATGATTTTAGGATGCTACTCAGTATATCCAGTATATCGATCCACTTAAATTCCTCCAACTACTTGGACTAAGGAAATATTTATCTTTCTACAATGAACTGGCATCGGTGAGAGTGAGGTAATTCACCAGCTTTTCCATTTTTTCCCTCTGCTTCCAGAAAGCTCAGAGATAAATTCCATGCCTATTAATTAGCAGGGACTATCTCATGCTCCGTCTCTGATGGGAGGTATCATTCATGATAAAAACAGCTGACCTTTGAATCACTAGTATGGCCCAGCCCACTGGTTATCCTTTTAGGGGAAAAAAAAACACTTTGGGGAAATGTAATGACTGAACTATTAGGTCCACAAGATCAGAGACTATATCTGTCTTATTGACAGAGTAATACTATAAAGAAGGGAAGTTTAGCTAAAGGATTGGTCCTCGACAAACTTTAGTTGCCTGATGCCTGGAGGTGCAGCTCAGTGGTGCAGCGCTTGCCTTAACGTGCCCAAGGCCCTAGGTTTAATCTGCTGTATAGAGAAAAAAAGACACATGAGTACATAAATAAATGAATGAGACAAAATGAAGGTACATTGTTTTAATGCATATTCACCTAAAGTTTCTTCTTACCTCTGGTCACTGAGTACTCCCCACCCCCAGTAACATCAGCACACTGATCATGTAACGTCTCATCTCTCTCCTCCTCTGCTACCCTTTTGTCCTTGCTCAAAATCTTCCCAAGTTTCTCTTTTGCCTTTACAGTCAAGGTTGTGGATACCCATTATTTGTGGATCCATCCTATATTCCTGCCCTCAGGGAACTGACTCTTCTGAAGTTTACACATTCTGTCTCCCCTAATATGGGGTGATTCAAAATTCAGACTTGACCCTTGGCTTGTAACTCAAGAACAGCAGGCCATCCATGTTCCTTTGGGAGACCGTATGCAGACACTGGGGAACACATGGCACCTCTCAACCCAGATCAAGCAAAAAACATGCAAGTCTGGAGTTTCTGTGGTGATTCTCTCCAACAGAGAGAAATGCCAAGGAATAAAGGCAACACAGAAAATGCAGAGCAAGAAGGAGGGCTGGGGAGCCTTTGAACACCTCCATCTAGCCATGCCGAATCTATTCCAGTTCTGTCAGCTGATATATTTCTTTTCTTGCTAGAACTAGAAAGACTTGGGCAACTTCAGGAGTCCTGACAGGAAATTGTGAGTCAATTTCTAACTCATTTCTCTGATCTTCAAAGAGATTCCCACAAGTTATCATCCTGGATGGGACCTCGGGGTTCATCTTTAGTGAAATTGCTTCCTCAGCTCTCAGCCTGAAGGACCTTTCTCCAGTGTTTTTTAAAATTTCCATTGACCACATATTCAACAAAAAATTACCAGAATATTAATGTAACTCCTTCTCTTTATTAAGAAAAATACTGAACATCCAATAGAAAAACTGTCAAAACCTTTAAACAGGTACTTTAATAGCACACACAAAAGACCAATAAACATAAGGAAAGAGTTTTCAACTTTTGTGGTCATCAGGGAAGCATAAAACAAATTCACAACAAAATGCCATACATTCCTGTTAGAATAAGTGTATGAAAAAGAGCAGCTGAGCTGAAGCACAGGCCAATATGCAAGCCTGCAATGACGCGGGCCTGGTCTATAGCTTTCTCTCCTTGAACTTGCTGCCAAATCAATAACTCCTGGTCAGTCCCCTGTTCAGAAAGAGGGTCTACTAATGACACACTTGGGCGTCGCATCATTATCAGACTGCCATGGCTGTTTCTAAATATTTAGCCTCATATTCTGCATTTATCTCAGTGCATTGTTGAATGCTAACTGCCCAGGATTGGCGAGACCTGTGAACCATACTTTGAGTAGCAGTGTCTACAACTATTGCTGCCACAAGCAGTTCTTTAGAGATGGAAAATTTGGTAGCAGATTCCTTTGCAGCATGAAACTTTAGCCAGGTTTTAAATTAGAGGGGAGGGCTACATGCAAACCAAGGAGTTTCCTACTTTAAATCAACAAATAGAGAAAAGATCTATTATTGCAAAATTGTTGAGAAAATTCCAAGATGATGGCTGTGACAGGGTAAAAGAGAACAGCAGCAAATGCCTGAAGATAACTTTGTACAGTTGCGGAAATAGGAGGTGATGTCCAGAAGTAATAGCCTGAGGGGAAGTTGGCTAGGAAGAGGTCAGCTCCCATTTGAGAGTCTTTTCCCATGAATCCAAATCTCCGAGAACAGCATAACCAGTCCCTAGAAAACACACTGGGAAGGGGTGTTTCCCCTCCCCAAGGGGCTTGGCAAAGAATTATTCTGTGCTGAGGTCACAAAGGCGGTTCTGCAAAAATCCAGGGGTGCAGTCCCTGGTAGTGTTTGTGTTTCTGATTTCCATCTTCCTCTTTGGATTTCCTTCCCCCTGCTTTCTTCTTTAACCCAATGATTCTGGACCCTGGCTTCCTAATAGGATCACTCAGACAATTTGAACAAGCACTGATGCCTAGGTTCTATCCCTGCAGATTCTACATCTATGGTAGAGCCCAGGTAGTTGCATTATTAAAAAGAATTCACTTGGCTGGGAATTTAGCTCAGTGGCACCTTGCCTGCCTTGCAGGAGCAAGGTCCTGAGTTTGATCCTCGGTAAAAATTCACTTGTTCTTCTCTGGGCAGTTGAGTGTAATCAATCCATCTGTCACCAATCTTTTCTAGACCCCTAATGTGTGCAGTAGATGTGACGAAAACTTGGAAGGAAGCCCGGTCCTCCAGAGGAGAGTAGGCAGGGTGTGCAGAACTCTGGACTGGCAGCAGAAGCGTCACTGGAAACTTATTAGAAATGCAAATTCTTGGGCCTTCCTGAAGCCAAGTCAGAAACTCTGGGCCTAGCAATTAGGAGGAAGCAAATTCATAGAGACAGAAAGCAGGTGCCCAGAAGCTGGGAGGGTGTCAGCTGAGGGCAGGGTGGGGAGTTTTGTTTAATGTGTGTGGAGTTTCAGCTTGCACGATGAAAAATGTTTGTGGATGGATGGTGGTGATGGTTGCACAGTGCAAATGTGCTAGTGCCACTGAGGTACACCACACTTAAAAATGGATAAAACAATAAATTCTGTGTTGCACATATTTTACTTCAGTTTTTAAAGGCTGCTAGGCGATTCTGACTGCTGCACACTAAAGTTTGGAGATAATTGTTCCAGATCCTGAGGGCTGACCATCCATTCATTCATCTTAGCATTAGTTGTCACCATTCATCATGCTTTATACAGCAAGTGCCCTCTGTGTACCCGAAATTGTGCTAGGCCCTGCAGGAACATCATCCCGACCCCTGGGGTGTAGAGTCCAACGTGCCGACAGACATTGAACAGTGACTTCACAACTCGTTATTTAAGTACAATTGCTATTTGCCGTAAGGATGGCATAAAGGAGAGGACGTTGTGGCCACATGGAACACCATTTGGGGAATTCATAAAAAAGAAGTCTTCTTGGCAGAAGCTGAGACCGGAAAGATCCAAAGTTATCTGGGTGAAAAGATGCAGACAAGGCATCTGGCACACGTCCCGAGGAGGAAGGAGCCTGGTGCGTGTGACACAGTAGAAAGGACAAGTGTGATTGGAGCAAAGTGCACATGGGGGAAGAGGGGAGTCTGAATGGGAACCCTGAGACCATGGCAGGGACTTTGCACCTCACTCCATGTGTGAGAGGAGGCTGGTGAAGATTTTGTAAACAAGAAGAAGCCAGAGGAGAAGTACCCCCGGGCTAATGTTGAGAATGTTTATGAGGCAGGGAGCTTACAAACCTGGGACTGGATTCTGGTAGCTTCAGGTACTATTGGCGGGGTAAGAAGAAGGAATTAAAACTGCTAGCCATACACAGTCCTCTGAGCCCTTTAGACGTAGTTGAGAAGACATAACTTGCACATATATAACAATGACCTGAGTTTATTAATAGCTTGTCTAGTGAGAATAGATTATGTTTCCCAGTCATTTAAAAAAATCCATAGGGCCAGGGGTGTGGCTTAGTGATAGAGCACTTGTCTAGTGTGTTCCAGGCCCTGGTTTCAATTTCTGTCTCTAAAAATAATTCCAATGGCTTCACATAACTTTATTTCTTGCTACTGCTACCTGTCCAAAAGGAGGTTGATCCACACAGTCACATAGGGACCCCAGCTGATGGAGGTGCACCACCTGTATGCCTCCTTGGTCAATGCAGCAGCACAAAAGAGTGCTAGGGATTAGACACTAGTTCTGCACTTAAATGCTTTAACCCGAGAGTGAAACACATGTCACAAAGGGAAATCACTTTAGCTCACAGTCCACTGGCCAGACGTAATCATATGACCTATCCACCTGCAAGAGAGCTTGGAAATGTGGGAGAGGACAGTTATTTGGTGAGCAATAAAAGTTCCAATTATACAATAGAATAGGCTAAAAAGTGGATATTCTTACCTAGGCACGGCTGACCCTGAGTTACAATGTTCCACTCATGTTCATCTCAGATTTGGGATGAGCCAGACTCTTGAGCTAAGCCAGACTTTCCCATGAGAAGATGAACTGTCCTAACAAGGTTCAGGCTTAAGCACACCCGATAGGCAGATGCCTCACTGAAGAACAGTGACAGAGATGTTCGTTATGATGGTCAATTCCCTAGGCAGACCAGAGCTTCCTCTAGACCTTTCTCAGCCAACAGATCATACTATGTTGACACTGGGTGGATGTCTTCCAAATCATTCAATTCAGTTATCTCATCATGGTGGAGGCATCTGAAACCAAAGAGGGTAAGTAACTTACCCAAGAGTCACAAAGTTTAATGACGAAGCCCTGACTCCTACCTCCCAGGCCAGAGCCATTCTTAGCCCTAGAAATAGGATATAGAACTTCTAAGCTTTAAAAAGAAAAATATGAGTGGAACCAAAACTAAAAAATTCTATCCCAATACACAAAAAAGTAAACAAAGGATATCAAGAATTCACCGCCAGTAGAAAACATGAATTAAAATGTCAGAAATAAGTCTAAATATCCATGAAGATAATAGATGTGAATGCATAAAATTCTTTTATGGAAGTCCAATACTTTTGGAAGTTTTTACATCCAGCTGTATGCTACCCACATTTTAATCTAGAAACAAAATAACCCAGAAAGGTTAAAAATAAAGGAATGATAAAAGATAAGCCAATCATATACTAATAAAAGAAGAGTCGATGTGGTAATATTGCTATCGATAAAACTAGAATTTAAAATTAAAACCAATCTCTTAATTAAGACCATCCAACTGGGACCCTAGCTGTTTTCCTAATTGAAATAGTCATTATGCTAAAAAGTCAAAACACATTATCTAAATATCACCAATATAAGAATAAAATAAAATGGAAATATCTGTGAAGTGTGGCTATCGAGCGTGTGTGCGCACGCGTGTGTATGCATGTGTGTGTGCGTGTGTGTGTGTAAAGCCAAAATGCTTCTGGACTCTATAAATCCATCTTCCTCCCTTCCTTAACACTGAGCCATGGCCCTATGTCAGGCCTCAGCTATCTGCCCTCTTAGTGCCAACCAACTCAGACATGGGGGCCTATGTATCAGTCGAAGGACACCCACCCTGACAGGCTGGAGAATTCTTCCCAAAAGAAAGTCCGTATGTGATGACCCGGTATTTTGCCCCAGCCTTGGGGAAGGGATACTGCCCACAAAGGAAGAGTAATAATTCCATCCCATCCAGACAAAGCGACACTGCAGTATTTATATCTTCTCCTGACCCTCCGGTCATGGTTGCAAAGCCCTTGAGGGAAACCCCAGAGCTGGCAACTACCTTTCCAGGGAACACCCAGCTCCCTGGACACTTGCTCAAGTGAGAATTCCTTCACAACCCCTGTCATGCTGGGCGTTTCCAAAGCAAACATCCCCAAGGCCCACACAGGACCATCTGTTTTCCATTTGGAGGAGTGAGTCCTACACACCAGTTTATTAGGAATGCCACTGAAAGAAAGAAAAGAAACAGCCTCCTAAAACACCCAACTGCTCCTGCCCTTGCCCTGCAGTTTTATAACAGAGCACAGGGCAGCCGAGGGCTGGCGGTGTGCCTGCTAACAAGGGGGCCCCGCCATCTCTGCTCCCATCCATCAAAGCCCATGGCAACGCCTTGATGGGGCACACTAGACTCTGGGTGTTTGTAGCATGGGCCTAGCTGTTGCTGGACCTTTATTTCTGAAAGCACCAAGGAGCCTCCGAGCTGGTTTCTCAGAGTTGAGGCTTGTCAGGAGGAGGGCACTGGAGTGGGCATATGAGGGAGGAGCTGGGGTGGAAGATCATTTCCGCGGTGGAGCTTGGGGTCAGATGAGAGCTGCAGCCCTGGCTGGGAACTTGACTGTGCAGTTCTGTGTCTTTTGTTGCCTCCAATTGTTTCTCCTGCCGCCCGCCATGGGGACCCCTGAATGCATTGCAGACATTTTTGGCAGCCTGGCCTCAGTGCTGGGCTCAAGTTCATTAATCTGCCTGCCATCAAGCCCCTGTGAAAAGAGAAAATTGTTTCACACTTGCAGAGAGACAAGGCACAGGGTTGGAGCAGGAAGAAGGCCCCGATGCACGCAGGGCAGCCAGGGCTGAGGCGCTGTGGCAGCAGTGCCCGCAGAGCTCTGGGGAGCGGCCCCCTTGGGAAGCAGGCAAGAACTTCCCTGGAAGGACCTGGGAATTTATGCTACCCAGCCTCTAATTAGCCCAGTCATGGGGGCTGGCTGGAGTTGCCCCAGCTGAGGCTGTGGGCCTGAAACAATCAGGGACTGTTTTCTGACAGAGGTGACAAATGGAGGAAGTGAAAGGGGGTATGTGAGCAAAAAGGAAAGCAAAGACAAGAGGAAATGCCAAGTGCAAATTGCTGTAATGAATTTAAAGGCAGGCCCTTGAAGGTAGGAGAAAATGGGGTTTGTCCCAGAGTCGATGTGGGGACCTTCCTCGGGATGCACAGGCAGACGCCAGCCTCACCAGCCAGGAGGGCTGGATTTCCCAAATGCCCGGGCCTGCTCCTCTAAGCACTCTGGGTCCCAAGCAACAAATGCAATCATGGGAAAAGTTGCCAAGAGATCCTAAGCACAAGAGACCCTAATGAAAAGATTCTGCTAAGGGCCTGGATCAGTTTGAAGAGCTCTCGGGAAGGGGAGCTGGGAGAAGCCCAGCAGCTCTGAAAACACCTAAAGAGGAACTTGGAGCTCCCAGGAGCAAGTGAGGAAGAGCAGATGGGAGCAGAAATAGAAGAAGACAGGATGGTAATGGGAAACAGGGGCCCATATCTGTCCTTGGGGATTCACAGGGCTGGATCTCCCTGTGACCCCTGAGGGTCACATGAGGGGCAGGGTCTCATGGTGACCAGACACCTCCCACCTGAACACCCAAATGTGCTCTATGTGTCCTGATTCCCAGGTTTACGTTATAATTGACAAACAGTAAAATTCATCATTTTTAGGATACAATTCTGTAAGTTTCGACAGTTGTGTACTGTTATGTAGTGACCACATAAATCAAAATGTAGAACATTCCAAAAAGTTCCCTCGTGCCCCACTGAAAACCATATTCTTCCCTTATGCCCATCCCCTGGCCACCACCAATGCAGCGACTGTCCCTTTGACTTTGCCTTTTCCAGGATGTCCTATAATGGAACCACGTAGTGTCTAGCCTTTTGAGTCCCACTTCTTCCACTCAGCATAATGCACAGAAGATTCAGCCCGGCTGGTGTGTGTCTGGCAGCTCATTCCTGAGTCTTGTTCCATTGTATGGTTGTACCAAGGTTTGTGGGCCTGTGCCCTAGCTGAGAAACATTTGGATTGCTTTTCTCTCTCATCTTCTGATTTGTCTTTTGTGGATGTTTTTACTGGTAGATATTAAGAAAAAAGGAAGGCCAGGCCAATACTTTCGTATAACTTTTCCTTCTCAAGAAATCTAAGACCCTTTGAGTTAATTTCTTCATTTAATATTAGCCTCGCAAGGTTAGGGTAAACAATTAATTGTATAACTTATAAGAAGGTTGTGTTAAGTTGATTGGGATTCCATACAAGTCATTACTTAAAGTGTACAATTCCATGGCTTTTAGCATGTACACAGCATTATTCAACTGTCACCTTAATGAATTTTAGAGTGTTTTTATTACTTCGATCAAAAAGCCCACACCCCTTAGCTGTCACCCATAGTCCTCTAGTTCTCCCAGCCTTTGATAACTACCATTCTAATTTCTGCTGCAATAGACACGCCTATCCTGGACATTTGGCGTAAATGAAATTGTACAATGTGGTCTTTTTTGTGTCTAGTTTCCTTCCCTTAGCAAAATGTTTTCAAATTGTAGCCATGTCAGCACTTCATTCATTTTTGTCGCTAAATAATATTCCATCATATGGACATACCACATTTTTATTCATTCATCAGTTGGTAGACATTCAGATTATTTATCAAAGTTCATTCATGTTGTAGCATGTGTCAGAAATTTCCTTTTATGGCTGCATAATAGCCTTGATATATCAAATTTTGTTTGTTTACTCCCCCATTGATGGACACTTAGGTTCCTTTTCAGGTTTTGTGAGCACAGGTGTACACATATCTCTTCATGTTCCTGTTTTCAATTATTTGGGGTATATACTTTCTAACTTTTTTAAAAAAATAAGTAAACTTTTTATTAAAATTTGAAGCACTTTAAAAATCTTAACAGTATACTACTATGGTTCTTCTGAGTTACTAAACCACAGTCCTGTTAGAACTGCTTAGCTTCTACCCTTGTTACAGGGGTCTTATCATGTGCTTCACCATTCCTTGCCCAGGGGACACTGACTCCAGATTAGTACGAGGCCTTTCCTATGGTACAAAGTTCTCCATCATCCCTTGAAATAGAAATAATTGTTAGTGCTGGTTTAGAGACAAAGAAACTAAGATAGAGTACTTACATAATCTGCCCAAGGCCATTCTGCTAGTAAGGACTAAGGTTAAAAATCAGAATGTCTTATTACCAAGCCCGCATGCTAACCCTCAACATCTTAACTAATGACATTCTTGAGGGTCTTTCTGCAGGCCAAGTAGAGGCCTGGTGGGGGTGGGGACCTGGATGCATTCCAACATTCACATTCCAGGAGTGATCCAGCTCATTCCTCAACAAGAGCAGACCTGCCGTTCTTCTGTGAGTGTCCCTTCTCAAGGTTAGGTTCCCCATAGGCGCAGAAAACCAGAGCATGCTGCCTAAAGAGTCCAGAGGGCTTCTTTGTCTTCACAGATCCCGCCTTCCCTTGGCCACTCAGCTGCCCTGTTCTCCTGCAGACTGCCCAGGTCCAAGGACATTTCAAAACCCAACTCAAATTCTCTTACATGAACAAAAAGACCTTGGGGTCTCATTTAACTGGGAAACTGGGGTGCATCTGGCTTCTATCATGACTGGACCTGTGGGCTCAATGTTGTCATCAGACCCTTTCCTCCATCTCCCAGTTCTGCTGTTCTTTGGATGATGGCCTAGTTCTTTCCTGCAGTAGATAGTCTTTCTTCATGAAGGGGGAAAGCTAGCTATAAAATCTCCAAAATCATAACTTTAAAGCTTAGCTTTCCCACAAGAAGGAGGGCTGGTTTCCTTCTCCCAGCATCCATATATCAATCTCAGGGCAGGACTCCAATTGGCTCTGCTTGGCCCATATGCAAATTCCTTAATCAGTCACATGGCCAGGAAGAGGCAGTCACAGGATGGATGTACACTCAGTCACACCATGCTGAAGGCAGTTTGCACTACCAGAGAGCTGAGGAGGCAGCGTCTGTGCAGAAACACTAATTATTGCTGCACTTTGTCAACCTTAATCAGAAGGTTCCTCTGAGCAGCGGCAAAGCCTCCACATCTTTTATGGTTTCTGCCCCACATCGTCAGAGATCGAATGAGCCCTGAGCATGCTGCTTTAGAAAGAATGCAAAGCAGGAGCCTATGGAAATGCTCAACCCATGCAACCCTGTTTCCCTTTTTTGGAGGAGACACTGCATTATCTAAACATTTTCATCATCTGCTGCTGCTTCCAAGTCACTCCCCAGGCTTGGCTGAGCTCTCAGCGGGCCTTGTTTTTTCCCCACTCTAAGGTATAAGGACATGAGGTGCCCAGATGTACCGCTGTTTACATTGCACAGAGCATGAGGCTGTGCGTGTGGCCCCCTGCTCATCCCTGGCTGCTTTCTTGCAGCTGTCCTGGGCCCTGATGATTGCTACAAGCCGAACGGTCATGAACGAGCTGGTCATTACACTGCCTCTTCCCCTTGACTCACTGCAGACCTGACTCCATGAAATATCTGGTTTCCACATCATAAAGAGGCCTGAAGTTTCTTCCCAATTTGATTGACTGTTAAATGAAACCCAGGCTCTGGTGTTTGCTGTGGGGGTTTTCATTTGGTTCATTTTTTTTTTGTAGGATGTCATGATTAATTCATCTCTGGTCTGCCTTCATGGACAAGTCATAACGCTTGGCACCTTCTTCTTCTTCACCTTTGTCTCCCATTTGCCTTTCTGTACCCCAGTTCCATCTTGGTAGAAAGATTCTCTTCCTTCTGGGGTCACCAAATACTTCTGGGGTGTGGACCCATTGCAAACCACTCAGAGCCCAGGGCTTTGGGAAATAATAACAATGTTTGTTTAAAATAGTTGGATGCTCCTGAATTATCTGTACAGGGTGAATTGAGAGCTAAGTCTCAAAATATGAACCAAATAAACAGAACCACAGGACTTTCATTTTCAATGAGTCAGCACACAAAACATAGACTTTGTGAATTTCTCAATTCAAAGCCACACTCCTAGCATATAAATGACAAGCTAAAGAAACTTTAGTAGAATGAGCGACTGGCCTTATTGTTATTATAACTAATGTTGGCATGGGGAGCCCCTTGTGGTGCTCAACGCACTTTCATTTCTACCAATTCATTTTATTTTCTATGGCCTCATAAAAAGGTAGTAGGATAGAAATTGTTCTTAACACATTTTGCAAGTGGAGGAATGGCAGATCCATGTTGTGTGGTGGGCCTCTCTCGGCAGCCTTCTGGAGTAAAATCTGTCAAGTGCTTTCTGAGGTCTCCAGAATCAACAAATGGAAGAGTAGATATAGATTTGGGGTCAGAGAAAAGAACTGAAATCTGGTTGATTCATCCTTCTCCCCCATGTACATATTTCTACTACACCCCACAACATCCACTAGAACCAGGTGACACCCTCTGAAAATCATAACCAGGAAGCCAGCTAAGCAGATACTGTAGTATAGCCTCATTTTATAGCTGAGTAAACTGAAACAGGAAGGAAAAATATAAATCATATAAAATATCTGTTCAAGATAGAAAGAGAAACAAATTCTCACCCAGATACGGCACATTATTCTGCTTTCTCTGGAGTATAGGATGATTTTTCCACCTCATACTTGACAAGAATGTAACTCCTATGAAGAAGGAAGTACACATTCCCTCAAGCTGTCCCACTATTGCTACAGAAAGCTACAAATGTAAATATACAGATTGTCATTTATATGCTACGAGTGTGTCCTTGAGTTGAGAAATTCACAAAATCTATGTTTTGTGTGCTGAAGTTTGGATTCTTAGCTTCCTTCAAGACAACAGAGAAATGGGCTGGGGATTTAGCTCAGTGGCAACATGCCTGCCTGGCAAGCACAAGGTCCTCAGTTCAATCCCCAGTACCAAAAATAAAAAACCAAGACAACAGAGAAATGACCGTGGTTCTCTCACTGGATCTACATGGTCATGGTTATTCTGAGTGGACATCTAGGGACAAGGAGTGGGAAGAGAAGAAGCAAAAGTACAAGGACCTCCAGAGCAATGCAGACGATATGAGCCACATCTAGATAACAACACCCACAAAAAAGCAGAATAAGTGTAATTACTGTCATTCATCCTTTCATTGAATAAACTGTACAGTGCAACAATCCTCAGCTGACCTTGTGGTCTCACCAGGACTAAATGGGAACACTTTTGTGTTTGAGGATCAGCATGATGCCCATGGAGCAGTAGGCACCCAATCAGCTTGGAGCCCCCTTGCTTCCCTAGTGTCCAGCCCTGCACCATCCTGAACAAGCACCCAGAAACAAGAATGAAAATAGTGTGTGTGCGCGTGCCTGCATGTGTGTGTGTGTGTGTGTGTGTGTGTGTAGACCAAAGATGGCCTGCAGGGCAAAATGGGGAGATGAACATGGTCATGAAGGAGAAGTTAGACTGGAGACTGGGCAGAGCCTTCCTGCCAGCCAAACCCTCAGGAATTCAGACACAGGCTGCTGCTGCATTTTCAATAATTTCCATGACAGGATCCCACAGCTGCCCAACTTTAGAATTTAAATAATCTCATAGTCAAGGGAACCCTGGAATGTAACAGAAAGCATACCAGCCTTTTCAAAGCCCCCTGGATCTTTCTCATCCTATTTTCTCATTGGCTAACCAAAAACAAGGTCTTTCTAAGGACCGCCCACCTCTGCGTGACTGGCAAGGTCTTCCTTATGCAGGGCCAACCTCTCTTTCCCCGTCATTTCAGCTCACTTCCTTTGATGAAGGAAAGAGATCGTTGAGGTTAGAGGATCAAAGCCCATGGAAGAGACCCAACTCATTAGAACCAGCTGGTTCTGGCCACTCCCAAGGCCACGTTTCATTCCAGGAACCAGCTGAAGTTTGGGAGAACCCCCACCCCCATCCTCCAAAGAGCTCTATCCGAGGCAATTGACTCTGGAGTTCTCAGGATGCACACTAGGATTTCATTCCAGAAGCCTCTCGGAAGAGGCCACTCCAAGACATAGCACCTACAGATGTGGTTATGCAAGCTCCAGGCCACCATCTTCATGGAGACTTCAGGAAGGGACTTCTATGTCCTACCTGTCCTGGGCCCTGCAGCCTCACATAAGCTCAGTATGTACCCAAGATACAGCTCAGCAGACTTTTGCTGCAGAGGCTAAAGCATCTTTACAGGGCTTACAGTACTGTTGTTTGTTTGTCTGTTTGTTTGTTTGGAGACAGGGTCTTGCTATGTAGCCCAGGCTGACCTCAAACTTGCCTCGATCCTCCAGAGTGCTGGCATTACACGCTTGTGCCACCATGCTCAGCTTACAGTTCAGTTGGAACAGAAACAGATTCCAGCTCAGATCTATGTGAACCCAAAGGGTCCTAGGTTAAGAGAACTCAGAGAAAAGCCTGATGGGGACAGGTTTCTGACAGAGAGGGAGAATAACTAGAGAACAGCATAAAGGGACAGGCAGAGGGAGGGTCCTAGAAGAGGAGGCTGGACAAGCCTGTTGGGGAGAGGGTGCTACTCTCAGGGCCTCTTCGGCCACCTCCAAGATGCTGTGACCCATCGGCCGAGCATAGCCCAGGGTATTCAAAAGGCTGGGGCCTATGCCACAGGGCCCAATTCCTGTAGCGGGGAATACCCACTGAGCACAGTTGGCAGAGAGGGCCTTGTACGAGCACATTTAGCCAAGGGGAAGGGGTGATGCCATTTACAAACCGTGTGCCCACTGTACTGTGTACGCCCACGAAAGGTGACGTGATGTACGCATGGGCTGTGATGCTACTTCAAGCAACTCCTTTTTCCAATCTCTACATTTGTTTATTCCTTGAATCCCTGCTGTATGTCTGCTATGTGCCAGGCCACTCAAAGGTGAGAGAGACAGTGTCCCTGCTCTCTGGAGCTGAAGGTCTGGCGGAAGAGATGGGAACATACAGATCACAGAAAAGCACAGGTACAGGGCACAGGGAGACCAGGCAAGAGCCCAGGCTTTGAATTCTGGAGCCTCTCCTGCTCAGTATGTTCTCCTCCTCACTCTCCGTCACTTGGCAGATCCGGGCTCCCATCTTACCAGCTGCATCTGCTCCCAGTCCAACCTGACCCTGGCTGCTCACCCTTCACCCCCAGGTGTAGTCAAAAGGCCCTTTGTCTCCGGGGATTGTGGGAAATTCCTTCCTTCCTCTCAGTTTGGGGACCTGCCGCTCTTAATAGGTTCAGTATTTGATTGTCAACAGATGGAAGGTCAACTCTCAAGAAACAAGAGCTTTGGGTCTGAGTTGTTTCTTTAAGTCACCTCCAACTCTCTACAGGATCCCAGGCCAAGATGAGAGGCTGAACCCAAAATCAGTGTGACCCCAGGCTATAGCAAAAGGGGTACAAGATACAAAGTGTGCTCTTTGACATAGGCACCATGCTTCCTTCTCCAAAGCCTGGATGCTCTGTCTCTGAGTGGTTTTCAGAGCTGCACCTGCGCAGACCTCAGCTTAAGATGGCTGGATAGTTTTGCAGCTACCTAAAAACAACAGCACAATGACAAAAACACAGCTCACTTAGCATCTCGGGGATTGCCATCTATTGCAGTCCTGCTTGTCAGAAATTCCTCCTGTTTACTGGAACAAAATACAGTCACTTAGGCCTCCCTCCCCCACACGCAGGCACTTACAGGAAGGAAGCCGAGAGCCTCCAGAGAAGGAGAGAACTGGGGCATTGTGTGCAGAGTGGAAGCAAGATTCTTTGGAGGCAGGCTTTTCAGAAAGCCACCAGGTAGGGAGACTGAGCCCATGTCCTTCCTGTCATGCAGCAGCCGACCAGGTTCAGCAGGGTCGTGCTAGGACGATGTGGGACCTCCCGTGGTTAAGTGGGGCAGGTGCTTGGGTCAAAGTTGCAGTTAGTTAAAAACAAAAACAAAAACAGGGCCAGGGATTTAGCTCAGTGGCACCATGCCTGCCTTGTAACCTCAAGGTCATGAGTTTGATCCCTGCTACCAAAAAAACCCAGAAGAGCTAGGGATGTAGCTCAATGTGAAGGCCCTGAATCGAATCCCTAGTAGTGAAGAGAGAGAGGGAGACAGACAGAGGGAGGGACAGAGGGAGGGAATGGGAGGAAGGAAGACAGCCACTTCCAGACTCTGACACTACCTAACTGAGCCAGAGAAAGGGAGTCCTTCTCTCTCTGCAGCTGAGAACAGAGCTCACTTTCGATGGAAAGGAAACATTGAACACCGAGATGGCTTAGCACCTCACAGCCGTCCACCCTCTTCCCCAAGAGGGGCCTGGGCTCCACACAGACTTCCCTGCCTCAGCCTCTCCTCCCTCTGCTTCTGAGCCTCTCCAGCACCTCCTCTGGCCCAAGGGCAGTGTGGTAAAGAGTATAAATGTCCACCTTAGGGAGGCATTCATTCTATTACCACAAAAAATAAAAAGCAAGCACATAGTTATAAATAATATACTGGGCTATATACAAATCATAGGCAAATCCACTTGAGAGTTCTTACTGTACTAAATATTTTATGAGCACTGAACAATTGACTTGCTTCATGAAGCAGAAGCATTAATAATGGCTAGCATTTATTGAGCATTTACTATATATCCAACTGGAAAGCTAGAGTGTTGAGGGAGCATTCAGAGAGGAGGCTTTGCAAGATGAGTTTAAAATGGGGTGGAAATTGTCCTCCTGCCATGGAAGGTCAAGAGCAAAGGCCTGGAAGTAGGACTGCAGGTCTGCGCTTCTATAAAAACCTCTGCATGTGAGGGTCGGTGGGCTACCGATCCAGGTCTCACCTGGAAGGCCCTGCACTTTCCACTGAGGAAAGACAAGCTTTGCCAGCTGCTTCCGTGCCCAGGTCCCTTTATGGGACTGTGGAGCCCAGGGCTGAGCCACGCAGAAAGGTTTTGACAGTTTCATTTTATTTTCTTCTAAACAAGAGATGATATGAAATAGGCACCTGGGAGTGGTTTGAATTAACAACCCAAACCAAACGAACAGCTGCATCCCAGAGAGGGGGCAGGGAGTTTCCTGCTTTGGGCCGTATTTCCTTTCAGCAACATTACATTAACACTTATGAAATACAGCCGAAGTCCGGCAGTATTTAGGCGGGGAGAAAGGTACTTCCCCACTCTGTGCAAAATGTACTGCCAATTAATTGGCCGTGTAAGCCTGGGTTTTCAACTGTCTGCGGAAGGCTCAAGGTTAATGAAACCATTATGTATGCATGGGTGTTGTGGAAGGGGCAATGGGAAAGACATAATTGAGAATGCTCTCCTCCGTCTAGTTGCACTGGGCAGGCTGTTCTTACCTGACAGTACTCATCAAAGTCAGGTATGTGGGCAGAATGGGTCTCTTAGTATGTGTGCACGTGTGTGTGTGTACAACCATGCTAATGAGAACAATTATATTTCTCCATCTGGAACCCATTAGCCATGATTATGATGACGGACCCCCCCTCCCCTTATTACTATCAGGATTAGCTACCTCCATTGTGACCCAGACTACCTTTCTGAGTCTGCTCTACCACGCCAGCTGAAGAGATGGTTTCCTGTCATCTAAGCCGTTTCCCTCCCTCCCACTCTGGAGCCATTGTAAACTCCTTCACCCCATCTCAATGACAAGGCCCTAATAGGCCTTCCTGTCCCGAGCTGCAGACCTCTGCAGGTGTTTAGGGGTGGGCGAGGGGCAGCCAGCTGGTCAGCTCGATCAGCAGGCCTCTCTTTGCTCCACTGTGCTCACGGCACCCAGCCTGCAGCTTGCAGGTGTTCAGCAATTATCTTGGCCCCCTTACCTCAGAGTTTCTTAGAGTAGATGGAAAAAATAAATAAAAGGGTTGCTATTGCAAAGTAGGAAAAGCCCAGGGGACAGGCAGGACCCCGAGTGGAATGCTTGCGCCCTGAACACCGGCTTGTGGCTTCAAGAACTAGAGCTCCCTCAGATGCCCTCGATGTCGGAGGAGTCTTGGGGTGGCACCTTCTGACTGAACATACCAATAAAATTGTTAAGGTTCTTGGACTTTAGATTTCCCTCTTCTCTTGTAGCCCTGTGCCCCCCTTCCTAAGGACCTTATTTCCTGGCCATCTCTCTCCCCTGTCCCTGTCAGTAGGAAGGATAAGTACATGCCGGAGCGGCAGCAGAAAGCGGGGACTCTAGACACAAAGTTGAAGGAGAGAAGTTGATGTTTCCCAAAGAGTCATCAAAGAAGTCACTCCAAGCCGAATTAGAAGAGGGTGAGTTAGTGCCACTCACTTCACGGTTTAGCGTAGCTCCTGCTCATTTGGAATGCAGTCAGAGACATGCGCCAGAGTGTCCCAGGGCTTGGCTTTCTGAACATCCCCTTGGAGTGCCTGAGGTGGCTGCCCTCAGCCTCCAAGGCAGGCAGAGCCCGGGGTGGTGCCTCCGGCTGGGGGAAGCCTCCTCCACTCAGCCCCAGGGGGAAGTGAAGAGCAGCATTTGGATATGCATCGAGACATAAAAAGGTCGGGGGCGCTGCTCCAGAGATTTCACTTTATCCTGCACATATTCTGTTTCTTCAGGGTTTAGAAAGTCAAAGCAGGAAGGCCCCTTACCTTGGCCAACCACATCCCCCTTTGGCCAGTGAGGACAGTGAGGCCTCTGGGGTTCAGCAGACTTGCCTGAGGGCACAGTCCACGGGACAGAGCTGGGACTAGGATTCAATCAAGCCTCCTGGTCCCCACCTGAGCTTCCTCTAGCGGCTTTCTGACTTGAGGCCAAACCTGCCTCTTGCCCCTCTCAGTCTCCACTGGCCACCAACTAGAACTTTCAGGTGACAAATCTGAACTACCAGGATGTTGGGAATAAATCTGAGCGAGGGAACACATGGATTTCCTGCATCCTGATCCAGATGGGAAGGCGAGGAGCTATCCTATCCTGGACCATTCCTGGCACAGTCAGAAGAGGAGGGTAGGGTCTTCTCGTAGGCAGCCACCAAGCCTGTGTCAGAAGGTCCTGAGTGTTAATCTGCTTTCACAGCCCTTTGGCACAGGGGTTGCCATGGGACCCACAGGCCATAAATTCAGAGGGGGCAGGCTTTAATGGTGGCAGTCTAAGGAGATCCACACTGTACCTCAAATATCCCTTTTCCAAGAAGGGACCAAAGCCTGAACTTTGGGAAACAAGTGAGTTTCTGTGAAGATGAGCAAATTCTATAACTCTCATCAGATCCACTTGAGACCCAGCCTTCCCATGAACATGCGGCGGTGTTTAGAGATGTCAGAGCTATTTTTGCCACTGACTAGCGAATGTTCACTTTTATGGTTTAGATCTAGAATGTTCCCCAAAAGTCACAATGTGTGCAGAAGTGGGACTTTTGTGAGGTGACTGGACCACGGGGACTCTGTACTCATCAGTGAATCCATCCATTGATGAGTTTATAGCTAAACATGCTGTTAGAAAGTGGGGCCCGGTTGGAAAGCTGTGTCACTGGGCGGGGGGGGGGGCTTTGAAAGGTGAATCTCCCTGTAAGGCTCCACCCTTCTTCTCCTGCTACCTGGCTGCCATGGGGTGAGCGGCTGTCCTCTGTCCTGCCCTTCCACCATGCCATTTCTGCCTCAGAGCCGGCTGACCATGAACTGAAACTCCTAAACCACAAGCAAAATTAAACTTCTCCTCCTCTAATTTATGCGTTTGGGGTATTCTGTCCCAGAGACAGGAAACAAAAATGAAACAAAATTCATCCTCTGGAGATAAAATGCCCCCACTCAGTTAAGGATGGTTTGATTTCATTGGAGTCCTGGGAGGTGATGGGTTTTTCTGTCCTCACTGGGGGCGGGGGTAGGACAACTCTAAGTCAATCTCCAACTTTTTGGCACCAGGGACAGGTTTGATGGAAAATAAGTTTTTCATGGACTGGGGCAGGGAGGGGTTGTTCAAGGTTAGATTCTCAAAAGGAGCAAGCAACCTAGATCCCTTGAAGCGCAGTTCACAGTAGGATTTGTGCTCCTATGAGAATCTAATGTCACCACTGATCTGACAGGAGGTGGAGCTCAGGCAGTAATTCAAGTGATGGGGAGCAGCTGTCCACAGAGATGAACCCTGGCTCACTCACTCGCCTGCCTCTGCTCATTTCCTGTTGTGCAGCCTGGTTCCTAATAGGCCACCAGCCAGCACCAGTTCCTTGCCCAGGGATTGGGACCATTGCTCTAAGCATTCATATCAAAAGGTCAAAAAATTAGCAGTTACTGCATAAGCCACCCTGTCCATGCCTCAGGAAATTGGCACAATGTATAATTTCAGACAGCCATTTGGAGATCAGGCAGAAAATGGTAAATGTGTTATCTGGAGAAGCTCAAACTAGTTTTAAAGAAACCAATAATAATATTTAGTGGTGACAAGGAAGACAGGAAATGGGCATTCTGCTCAACTGTTGACAGAAACGAAAATCGAAGCCATCTTTCTGAATGGCAATTTGAGAAGTATATACCAAAGACTTTTAAAATGTGCATATACTCCGACTCAGCAATTTCAAGAGTTTCAACCCCAAGGAAGTAATCAGAAATGTCTACAAAGATCTACATATGTGAGTTTTTGTCACACCAATCCTGTTTAGTAAGAAAAAAAATAAAAACAACCTAAAAGCCTAATGAAAAGGAATCACTGTTTAATGACATGAGATATTGCAGTTGGAACTATTGAAGATAGAGAATTGCATTTTTTTCTTAAAAATAAGGTTGCCCAGGCGGGACTCAAACTTGTGGTCATACTGCCTCGGCTTCCCTAAGTGCTGAAATTACACGCATTGCCACATGCCAAGCTAAATAGTGCTTCCCCCCTTTTTATGTATAATCTAATGCTCTCTGCCATTGCTATCAGTTCTCAAGTAACATTTTTCTCAAATTATCATATCTTGTCCAGTCAATACCTTAACACTAACTCATCTGGGACATAAACTTAGCTTTGTCGTGCATACTTTACACTGTGTGAGTTTCCAGGTAAAGCTGGATATTCTTCACATGCTTCATTTGTGAGAAAATGCATATGTCTGCATATCTGGTGTTGAGTGTGATGTCCTCCTACACCCAGCTGGATTAGACCACCAGCATTCATCCCCTGTGGAGAATCCTGCCAGGATATTAATCAAGGCAGAGCTTCTCCATGAGTGACCTCACATTAAACTTCTAAAACACTTGACATCCTAATCCATAGAGATCCCAGGAATTCCAGCCTTAATACTATGAAAGTGATACCTATGGGAAGACAGAAACACATCTTTGCTTAAGAAATCACATTCTAGTTAAAAATAGATAAACGAATAAAACAAGATTAGAGAGTATCCTAATTGACATGAAGTAGAAGTCATTAAACAAAAGGACTCAGAAAGATTTTTAGAGGTATGGAAGGCCATCTTTACCACAAAGCCCCGATTTTCCTTAAGCAACGTGGACCTCTACCATGATCCCTCCTTGGCCAGCTGATATTTCTGGCTGTACAAGGTGCCGCTGTCCCGTCTAGGGGTTCTTCTCTCCAGGAATGTCCAATGTCCAAAATTTCTCCTCTCTTCTTCTCCTGAGCTATTGCTCCCATTATGACATAAACAACTGTAGCCCTTCTTCTCCCTATATTGAATGACACTAATCCTGTGTTTTCTTTAGTTGTAGCCTATGAGCCATCTGCATTAGGATCACCTGGATGCTTGTTAAGATTGTGAGTTTCTGAACTTCCCAGTCCTATAGGATCACAATCCCTTCCGGTGGGTTCCAGAGATGTGTGTTTTAAATAAGCCCCTTTGATTATTGTGCATTAAAGTTTTTTTTCCAGGACCAGGAATTGAACTCAGGACCTTGAGCTTGCAAGGTAGGTGTGGTGCCACTGAGCTAAATCCCCAGCCTCATGCACTGAAGTTGTTGTGTTTTTTTCCAGGACCAGGGGTTGAACTCAGGACCTTGAGCTTGCAAGGCAGGTGCGGTGCCACTGAGCTAAGCCTCATGCACTGAAGTTTGACAACTGGTAGAGACAGGGGGAGGGTTGGTATCTTTGAGCAGAGAAGCCTTCATATTAAGTGACCTTCTCTCCAGTCCAAGAGAACCCACATCAAAAGACAGCTGAGTAATTCCACTCACATTTAACAAATGCATCTTATGCAGCAGGGGCTGATATCATCTACATTTTAACAATGGAAAAACTGAGGCTCAGAATGATTAGGCAACCTCTCCAATGTCACACAGTTTTAAATGTTGGATCTAGATGTTGAACCCCAGCAATCTTTAAAAAGCCTCCTGAGGATTGACTTCAAACATCAAGTTATAACCTGTCTCAATCACAACTTCTCAAACTTGAAAGGCTGTGAAGACATCCCTGAAAAAGAGAGAAGGGAGGGGAAAACCGGACGTAAGTGGTGAATTACTTAGAACACTATACCATGTGTCAATTCTCATTGAACATTTTGGACAGCAATTTAGGCTGGTTGATGTATTATAGGTTTGCCTGAGAAGGCTCAGAACTTTGAAACTGTTCCCTTTTGTACTTTGATTACACATTCATTCTGACTTGAAAAAGGATTATGTTGTAAGGAGCCACACACTCCCTTGCAGCGGGCCCGTTGTAGCTGTTTCTATCTGTAATGATTGTTTAATGATGGTAAGAAAGTGCTGCCTGTGGTTCTCTAATCACCCAGTTCTTATTAAGTGCACAAGGGAAGCGCACAGGAGCAAGTTGCCTAATTGACAGCAAAGCCAGGGGTGGGGACAAGGAGGAAATGGTGCTAAGGGCAACTCGATGCTCCTGGCAGGCACAGGGAGACCTCCATAACAGAGGTGCCTGGTCCGCCAAAGCAGGCACAAGTGGGGTTTAAGAGACTTGCTAGACACACACAGAGAACTGACATTCAGAAGAAAGTCTAGCGAAGGTGGCTAAGGGGATAGAAGTCAAAGACCGCCTCTCCCCTATCCTCAGAAGCCTCCTGGGCATCTAAGACCCCTTCACCCTGAAAATCTGCAACCCTGGTTAGAATGATCCTTGGAGCTGAGTAATGTAATCAGCAGTTATTGACGTGCCAGGCTTTGAACTTGTTGCTGTGATATTGGTATGAAGGTGAATGAAGCAGTTTCTACCTTTGAGGAGCTTAGGGCCTGGGGAAGGTTGGGAGACACAGTGATCATTCTACAGCAACGCCTGCCAATTCTGCTGTCCTTCCAAGCACTGCTAAGCAGTTTGAAAACAGAACTGAAGGATACTGCTCCCACTTCCAGGTGAGAAGACCATGACTTAAAGTAGTTGGGCCCCTTGTCCAAAATCAGGTAGCTAATAAATGGTCAGGCCAGAGTATGAATAAAGGTCTGGGTCCAAAACTCATGCTTTTAACCTCTCTGCCAGGCAAATAATGTAACTTACATGTCTTGTACATATGGAGAGCCAGGTGTGCCTGGGAGCAATGAGGTACTGAGAGTGGGCACTTAGCCTAACTTGGGTTCAAGTCTAGACCTCCCACCTACCAAACATGAGACTCTGGCCTAAGACCTTAACCCCTCTCAGCTTACTCTTCCTGTCTCTGAACCGGGTTTGATAATATGAACCACATAGAATTGTCTTAGAGTGAAAGGGGATAAAGTACAGAAAGACTTCAACACAGCAGCAACTAATAGGTCACCTAGTAGATGTTCAGTTAGCATTGCTTTTCCTCTCTTGTCTAGCTGCTTTTCAACCAGGCAAAAGTGGAGGCTGGTACCCCAAAGCAGAAATAGGCCTAAAGTGCATGGGGAGGCGGGAACCCCTTGGCACTGCTGGTGCAGGTGTCGTTGCTCACAGCCTTTATGGGGAGCACTCTAAGTTACTCAGTAAAAATTGAGACAATCCAACCAGACCCAAAAGGTACAGAACATTTGTTACAGCATTGTTTATGAGAGGGGACCTGGAAGCAATTGAATGTCCATCACTTGGAAATAAGTAAGAAGATTACAAACCATATCTATAATAAAATACAGTGTAGGAGTTAGGGGCAAATTACTATGTATGTATGCAACATGGATAGAAGTTAAAAGCAGAGCTTTGAAGGAGAAAAAACCGAACAAGAGATCTACAGCCCAATCCCATTCATATCAATAAAGAATACTTGCACACTTAAAGCAGTGTTGCATATTTTCCAGTGGTGTCCATTTATCCAGTGTAGACATCCATATGAATAATGACCCCCAAAGATATCCATGTCCAAATCCCCAGATCCCGCAAGCTTGTCATATTAGATGGCAAGAGGATAGAATTAAGATCTTGGGATGGAAGGAGCCCTCTGGATAACTAGGTGGGCCCAAGGAAGAATCCCGCTCCTTATGAGTGAAAGCAAGGCAAGAAAGAGAAAAAGGACCCTTGTGTCTAGCAAGGTGCCTGGTGCTCCAGCTGTACTGAATGAATAAATGCATGGATGGGAACTGATGACCTGTAAGTAATAAGAAAAAATTTAAAGTAAGAAGGGCTTACAAAAGGAAGTACACAAAATTCAAAACTCATGCGAAGGTGGAGTTAGATTAAAACAATTTCTAGAGCAGGCATGAGGCTGTATGTGGTTCCCTCTGGTTTCGCAGAGTGTGACCCTAACCCAAGGCGCTTCTGAGTCAGGTGTAGAAGATGAATTGGTGATCATCAAGCCTGCCTCAGAAAAGAGAACCTTGACATCAACTTTACAAACTCTCTTCCAGAAAAGAGAAGACAGAATATTGCCTGACTCATTTTATAAGGCTACTGCTGCCCTGACACCAAAACCAGATAAACCCAATACAAATAAAGAAAACTACAAACCGGTGTCTTTCAGGAACTATACTGTACTAGGCAAAAATTCTCAACAGAGTATTAGCAAGTTGAATGCAGTAAAAAGAATTATAAACCATGAGTAAGTATGCAGATATGCACAGCTGGCTCAGCACAAAAAAATCAACCAACGTAATCTACCATGTTAATAACCTGAAGAAGAAAAATCATGTGATTGTATAAATTGATGCAGAAAAAAGCATTGGACAAAACCTAGTAGCCATTCATGATAAAAATTTCTCAGCAAACTAGAAATACAAGAGAACTCCCCCAACTTGATAAAAATCTTCTACCAACACCCATAGCCAACATGCTTAATGGTGAAAGACAGTGCTTTTTCCCCAAGACCAAGAACAAGGCAAGGATGTCTACCTCACTACTCTTATTCAACATAGTACTGTACTAGGTAGGGGGAAACGTAGGCACATTGGGCCTCTACGGATTCCTCAACAGCAGTAGCCAATATCTGAGCCTTCAACTCCCCTTGAGACAGGCAAGAACCTCAGAGATAGAGCATACAGGCCCCACCCTGGGTATTTAAGCCATCCTAGCAGTGCCATTTCCATCTGACTTCCCTCCCAGTGGCCTTGCTCAGCAGCATTAATATTTCAATAGAATATTTCCCTGTAGCACTGATCATTGCATTCAAATGCTCACATCACCCCCTTTGTTCTTTTGAAACTAAAGAGCTTCCCAAGTCCACCACCAATCCATCCCAAGCTGAGAGAAAAGAGCCCAACTGCAAGCTGTTTAACGTTACCTGGTATCAGAATAAGCACTCACCTTTTATCGCTCTCCACAAACTTCAGAATGCTTTCTTGTTCATTGGCTCATCGGATCAGACCGTCCTCTCACCTCTGTGCCTTTGCTGGGCTTCCCCTGGCAGAAGTAATTGCTCCCTGCTCTGAACCCCCACAGTACTTTATACACATACCTACGGCCACATTTGGCCCTTCCCATTAACACTTTCGTTCAGTGCTTTCTGTGTCCCGCTAGACCTGGAGGACCCACGCAGTGATTAATTTAGCATCTTCTCCCCAGCACCTAGCAGCTCTGGTGTGGAGAGTGGCCCAGGAGCAGGGCGTAGGGGTAGTTCAATTGCAAGGTAGGGATCGCTGCACATAGGAGGGCTTGGGAACGGGTAGCTCTAGTGGAACGTGGGAGAGAGTGAGACTCGAACCTTCTGAAGGACTCCATCAAGGACACACAGCTTAATGATGACAACACTAGGCTTTGACACAGACCTTTTGCCTTTCATTTGGATAAACAGACACTTTTCACCTGCTGATGTCCTGTCCTGTCGCTCTGGAGAGCCCATACCCCAGGACAGCAGCAGAGGGTTTAATTCATACGTCAGTGTGGAAGCTAAAAAGAAAAGAAAGAAAGAGAAAAAAGACCAGTCTCTTTCCCACCGTGCGTAGAAGCAGCACAAACACACACATACACCAACACACACACACGCACACACACACACACGCACGCACGCACGCACACCAGAAAGACTGCTGGAATTCTGTGAGGCTGTGAAAACAAAATGCAAACCACAGAACCCAGCCTATCACAAGTTCACCAAAGTTTCTCTGCGCTGAACTCTGAACTTGGTGAAGTCTGGAATCTTTAGCAATTGCTTATTGCCTGCAGGATAGATGCAGTTAGTCCCGTGCCTTCTGGGCATGCCCTTAGCAGCAATCCTCATTGAAGTTCCTATGCTGCTGCTTTCAAAACTGCTCAAATTCCTTCACTCAAGTGTTCTTAGCACTTATGTTGATAGGGAATACTTCAAAGGATACATCTTTACTTTATCAAATCTGATCTAATTTTGCAGATGGAATCAAAGAGGTTCATTTTGAGTCTAGTCAAGTTTGCCAACCATCCCGGAGAGGAACCATCCATGTCTTGACATCGGTGTAATTAACCTAAACAGAGAGGCTCTGAAGACAGCAGGTGTTTGGTCATTCAGTCCCGGAGACTCCTGAGCGGAGGTGGGGCCTCCCTCTGAGTGAGGGGGTCCTGGGGAGGGGAAGGATGGGTTTCTGACACCCTGGGGTCCTACGGTGGCCAGTCCTTCTCTCTGGCAGTCAAGGACAGAATGGGTGTTCCAGGGAAGCCCTGTGAAGACAGAAAACATAATGAGCCTGAGTGTGCTTGACGGTCTTCAGAGAGCGCTGTGTGGTGTAAGGGAGCCCGGACGCCAGCAGCCAAGGCCCTGAGTATTAACCTTCACCCTGGGCTGCAGGAACAATTATGCTACTCTTCTCTGAACCTGGCACTTTTGATAAAATCCCAAACTTGATGTCGGTGCTAATTTGCTCCTGATACCCACATTTGAAGCTGGATCCAAGCATGGATTCAGCTACCTAGCTAGACAGTAATTTCCAACTGCGCTATTATAATTGTTACAGTAAAATGTCTGTCTGCATACAACACACCAGGTCCAGGGGAAAGCCATTGATTGTGGTGTTCAGAAAAGTTCTCTGTGGCTCAGAAAAGAGATACTTCCGGCTGGTTTTGCTTTATCATGTATATCTATCTATCTATCCAGATGTATGCACTCGGGGCAGCCGTTTGGCGTTGAAATTGAACACGAAGGCAAAAAGCCTTGGGATTCAGTTCGTGTCCTCAGTTCTGGGGTCCCCTTTTAAAAAGCTCTTCAAAAATGCCCACACACAAGCTGCTCCACCTCCCCCGGCTCTGGACGGTGGAGGGAGTCCCGAGCGCGGCGTAGCCCGGCCCTCGGGAGGCCAGTGGGAAAAGATCGAGGAGCTTTTGTTCACTCTCCATGTAAATGGCCATGAAAAGGCTCCACGGCCCAGATCTCTGGTCATCAAGGGAGTAGGCAGCGCTCTGTTTAAAAGAAAAAAAAAAAAGTAGAAGCCATGTTGCTTGGCTTTGTCCGCCCTGGCTGCCCTCAGAGTACTCCTCTACCCCACAACCAGGGGGACCCTGAGAGATGATGTGGCTTCCATTGCTTTCAGGAATCCTGAGCATCATCTTGGGAGTGCTGTGGCCTTCCCTGACTGTCTCTGTCTCTGTCTCCATCTCTCTCTCTCTCTCTCTCTCTCTCTCCCTCTCTCCCTCTCTCAGGCTACCACCATCACACCCCTACACACACTGCATATCACACACACACACACACACACACACACACACGGCCTCTACTTTTACCATCTTGAAATTTCTAGTAATTTCTTAACAAGGAGCCATTGTGCCCATTGTGTTCTGGACCATGCACCACAGCCAGTTCTGCTAGCGCCGCGGCCCACACACCTTCCTGCTTTCTGCCCCCTCTGCGTGGACTGCTCCCCTGTGCCTGGTCCCCGCAGCTGACCAGGCCCTGTGCCTGCTTCACTCCTACTCATCCATGGCTCTAGCTGAATTGTCCCTTCCTCTGGGAAGTCCTCCCTGCTCTCCCCACTGGGCAAGTCCCCTGCGACAGGCACCCTAGTGCCTGAGTACTGTGTCCCCCTCCTCCAGAGCTCCGGGTGCAGCTGCAAGTCCACCCTTATGATGCATTCACACGCATTTGATCACTGTCTGTCTCCCTCTCTGGAATATAAGCTCTAAGGCAGGGGAAACTAAATGTAATTTCTTTGCCAGCCACACAGCGGTAAACACATAAGGAACACTGCATAAATATGTGTTGAAGTAATTACACAACACAAAAGGAGGAAGCAAATGAAGCAGTGCTGCAGGGGCAGGCTCTGCATTTGGACTGCCTGGCTCCACATCTACTTGTGCTGCTGGCTGTGTGATCTCAGGTAAATTTCTTAACCTTTCTATGCTTCATTTCTCTCATCAGGAAAAGGAGATAAAAAGAGTAATCCATAGAACCATTGTGAGCCTTAGGTAGATGAGGTGTGTGGAGCCCTGGAGACATGCCTGACCACAGTCGACACCCAGTGTCCAGCAGTGACCGCTGCACGTGGATATTCATTAACAACCCCATGTGGCAGGAATTATTGTCCCCCAGGAGGGCAAGCTAGAAAGTGTCCCAGCGGGACAGGAATCCATGACAGTCCATCTCCTTGGCCCCTGGACACATCAAAGATGTGGTGAGCGAGAAAGGGCAGCAGATGGCATTACAGAGACTTGCAAAAGCTTGGTCCGCGCTCTGGCACCTTTCTTACTGTTTGTGTGACGATGTACAATTTTCTTCGCCTTCCTAGGTCTCAGTTTCCTCATCTGTGAATCAGGTGGAGTACGGGATACCCTTGGGCATTGCTGCAATAGCGGAGCACTTGGGATGAGGGTCAGGTTAGCTCTCTGGGACACGATTAAAGCCACATGCTAGAGACATCTGCAAGGAGCCATGTTAAGGCTCACATTGCAGAGAGGACCGACTCCCATCTTCACAGCCACTGACCCTCCTAAAGAGGAGTCAGATTCTTCCTATGGAGGAAAGCATCTTTTCCTATAATTTCGCCAGCTTCTGATGTTCCCTAGATGGTGTCCCGTAGGTGAACTGGGGGGCTGAAAACACCTCTGTCTTCCAAAACAACCGACCCTGTTTCCCAGCCTGGGGGCTTTAGAAGACCAGCGCCCCAGACAAGGCCTCTGACAGAGGTTTCTCCTCTCTGCCCACCTCTCCCTGGAGAAGAGAAGCCCTGAGAGCAGCACAAGGCTAACCGTAGCAGGAGTTGTCCTCTCTCCATACGTCAGGAGGGAACATTATCATGCAGCCAGAGTATATTTATCTGCGTTTAAAGTAGAACTCTGATTCCTTCCTCAACCATTAATTTAAGGCTTCCAGGAAAAGAGAAGTCCTGCCATGCTCCGGGCCCGGGGAAGACTCCCCAGCCCACTGAAAAGGGGCGTGCTGCCTGCAGACCCTGGGACTGTCCTTGCCCCAAAGGAGCTCTGACAGATCGGGAGTGGAGACCAGGTACAGCTGAAGGGTAGGCCAGAGGGGCCTTAGTGCCATCCAGACCTGGGTGTCCCCACTGTGAGCTTGGGGCCCCAGAGGAATGCCTTGGAGCAGGTGATGGGGCTGGGGAAGCCGAGAGGGTGGGACCTCAGGCTCCTCTCCCACTACATCTGAGCACTACACGTTTGATACGTGCACTGGGGTCCTAGGGAAGATCAGAAAGCCACTTTTAAAAAGTTGTAACTGGTTATCAGCCAGCAAAATACCCAGTCCTGCCCTGACACTAGACCGGTGCACGGTGCATTTGGAAGGATGTGCCGGGGATCTGTGCTTGAAGAGAAAAATCAGGGAGTCAGAGATGTCTTGGGAAAAGTTACCTTTTCCCTCTTGTCAAAATAGGTAGACTGGGCCCAGTCACGCAGACCTCTGTGTTCCCTCATCTTCTACCCCGGAGAAGTAGGGCCACTCCCATTGCCCCGGGACCTCCACCCACAGCTGCAGGACATGCAGTCCCAGGTCCATGTCCCAGGTGCCTCCCAGACCTGCAGCACCAGCCTTCAGCTGCCTTCAGCAGCAGCAGGGCCTCAGTGGGTGGCATTAGCTATGGGATCCAAAACCACATGGTCTTGGCTTTAGAAAGTAGGCACTCTTGGGCGCTCATTCCTACATTCTGTGGAGCCTTGCCTCGTGGCTTTGGAATCCCGGGCTAATTAGCTAGCATGAATCATTTCCTAATTGACTGAAGTAAAATCTTTTGTTTGTGAGCCCTGCACGTGCAGAAATGACCTCCAGGTATTTTTCTTAATTTTTTTATCTTTATTAGCACGTATTTGCAGTACATAGTGATTACATTCATCGTAGAGGTTGGTATGTGTACATAACACATCTTAATTCTTCTTACATCCCCTTCCCCACTTCTCTCTTTCCATCTCCCTCCAAGTATTTAGTGGGAATCCCATCCTTTATTCTCTCTTCTCATTGTTAACTTCCTGCTGTGGAGGGTCATGAAATCTGAAACCTTTTGAGCAGGAAGGGACATCCAAGGTCATCTAGACTAACAACTTTATTCCATAGATGAGGATGTTGAAACTCAAAATGTAAAAAGTAACTTGCTCAAGTAAAGAAAAAGTAAAAATACGTAATAATAGACCCATGCCTCTGGGGTAGAAGAGAGGAACAATTGTGTCTCATCCTTTCCCAAATAGTAACTGCCTCATCTTAGACCAAATACATTCTCTTTCTTGAGCTACAAAGGCCTTCTCTATTCAATCCCTCTCCTACCATGC
The DNA here is from genome assembly GCF_053883595.1 of Heterocephalus glaber. Classification (NCBI taxonomy): domain Eukaryota; kingdom Metazoa; phylum Chordata; class Mammalia; order Rodentia; family Bathyergidae; genus Heterocephalus; species Heterocephalus glaber. The sequence goes on from NW_028258320.1 coordinate 70,901,422, forward strand.
TCCAAATTTTATTCTAAAAATTGCTGCCCTATGGATAAGAATCCCTAGCTTCTATATAAGTCAAAACATCCCATTCTTGTGCCACCCCAACTCCTGAGACTTGCATGGGACATTTTCAGAGATTGTTGATGCAAATGAGAAGTGCTACCCAAGTGAGCTAAAGTCAATCAGAAGACTGGACTCTGAGCTGGGCCACACCTCATGGCCTGGGAAGCACCCCATTCAGATGGGACTTGTCCAAGCTCTGCTTACAGTACAGTGAATCAACTTAACATGACTCAACCCAGGGAAAGTGGGTCAGGCTAGCCAAGACTATCGGAAAGGGCTTTCCATGTAAGTGGGACAATACAAAGTCAGGAAATTGATACTTTATTTGGGACCTGAAGAATTAGCAAGAGTAGATCTCACTTTCCAAATCATCGAGCCGACCCAACATCACAGAGGTGGGGAAAATTTGCCCTGGTCAATCAAAGAAAGGAACATGGAGATTATGACAAATCAAGGTGTCGATGAAAATGTCAACATCCTGTCTTGATGGATGAGGTGAAGGCACGTTAGCCTCTTTCGTTCTGATCACTTCCATCCGTCTTTCAATCTTTAAGCATTTCAAATTTATCCCTTCACTTATTCATCCATCCATTCATTCATTCAAGGAAGTCCATGTCAAGACAGTTGCCAAAGCCTCATCAGCACTGGACACATTCTTTCCACTACCTTTTCCCAGCCAGTCTGTCCTCTAAAAATGAGGCATGATAAAAGTACAGCAGGCTCTCTGCATTTTAAAGAGTTAGCCTATTTTCAACTATAAAATAATATGTGGCATAGAAAACAGCATGTAGGATGAAAAAAGATCCTGTTTAGTTTCAGTGTGACATTTGCCTGGGGGAAGAAGTGCAGAGCTCATTGGCAAGGATTGTTGAAGCCCTGACCAGCCAGTTACAGAGTGCCATCATTTAATATGCCAGTCAGCTCTGCCTTTTCGAGGCCAATCACTCCTTTTGTGCTGGGGAGAGGGTGAGAGTCGGGCACAGAGGAGAAACTGAATAGAAGGGAGTGGGAGCAGCAGAATGAAGGGGGTAAGGGCCACTCCGGAATGAAGATTGCAGAATGTCTTATTGCTCAAGCTCCCTCCCACCTCCAGGTGGGCCATACTGGTGCTCACGGCAGCCACCCAGTGCCCAGTGGCTCTTGGTCACAGTAGTGCCCAGGTGAGACATCTGTAAGTGACAGACAAGCCCTGACCAGGCCCAGACACGGATACACTGAGCCCAAGGTTACAGAACTTACATGTGTCCCTAGAGCTGGGGTCATCTTCTGGCCGCAGATGTTACCAGGAACACCAGCTGATAGAGTTACGGGCAAAAAGGTCAACAGATCTGAGCCTATTACTGCCACCTGCAAGCTCAACACATTTCTGTGTTTAGGCATCAGTGCAAGATCCGGCTCCCTTTTATGACTCGGAGCTTTGTATCCAACTTACCATTAACAGGGTTCAGCAGAGGCAGGGCTTTTGACTCTGGCTCCCCCCACGCCAGCCCTTCTGTCTGTCAGCCTTTTCTTCGTCAACTATATTTGTTACAATCAAGTCCTGTCAACTGTCACAGCTTACATACAGACTGCCAGTAAATATGTCTTTCCACTCATTAGACATTCCTCCTAGGTACCTTGGGATTTCTACCTTGTCTGTCTCACTCCAAAAAACTTTTGTTCAGAAGTATGAGACACCCACTGAGCAATGTCAGCTTGCGGCCATTACCTCAGGAAGTGACAGAAAACACCCAACTGTCACTCATTAAGATCCATTTTTTCCAGAGTTGATGTAAGTCAGACTTTGCCCCCAAAACGAATCATGATTTATTTAATATATTTGCTTCTACAAGTGTCAGCTCATCAGCTTAAAATGTTCCTCCTTTAACTCTATTGAGGACTGTACAGAAAGTTTTCTTTGAAACCTAGTTTTTGCTTTAAGGCTTAATAATTAAAACAGCATCAAGAACAGTCAAGACTCTGCTCTATAGGTGCACTTTGGTGGCCCCTGGTTTTATAATTATATGTACAAAGCAGTCGTGTTGGAATTATCGCTGGACACACTGGGAAAATTGCCTCCCACTGAGCAGGCTGGCTTTTTCTGCCGGGCGCACCGGGCTGGGGCAAGATGAAATGAACACCGGAGCTGGTTTGAAAGCAGGGACAAAAATAACAATTAGGGAAGTGAAGAGGAGAAAAATGCAGTTTCTTAATTGCTTGGCCCGTGCGCCAGCGGGCAGCTCCCTGTCACACTGCGTGAATGTGAGGACCCAAGAGGACCCAGTGCTGTCCAGAGGCCCAAGGGATAGACAAAGGTACAGGACTACAGCTTTCTGGCTAAGATGCCCGAGGCCTTGCTTTGACCTGAATTTGGGGAGAGAACAAAGCTTGAGCCCAAGAGAAAGGTGATTTGATGGATGGATGGCCTCCTACGGGGGTCCTTCCTGCCCAAGGTCATTTCCAGCTACCCTTTCCTCTGCTGCAGATTCAATCTGGCCAGCCCTTTCTCCTGGGAGAAAAGGGGCCACTCGGAAGGTGAGAACAGTGCCCAGAAACTTGATGTCCTCCCAGTGCCCGCTGCAGGGACTGTGGCTAAGTCTCACCTGACACTTAGGTTTGCTTCCGTCTCTCCTAAGGTCCCAGAGTAGGATGAAGCCTGCTGGACTCAGTCCCCAGACCCACATATGCCTCCTTGTCAGGGGCAGCGCTATGCAGAGTAGAAAAGAAAGGAGGAAGTCCAGGTGAGTTGCCCAGGATGGGATGATGGTATAGACAGAAAGTGGAGCTCCTGTCATCAAACATGCTCATCTCAACACAAGCATGGCATGGAGAGCCCAGCCTCCCGTGGGCTTCCGGCCCAAGCCATCAAAGCCCCTCTCAGCTTAGAATTTTAAGAGTATAATACAGGTATTTTGCCAGATGTTGTTTTCCTGTTTTCATGTTACGGAAACAGAGGGCTCCTCTATCCTCAGTCCCCCCACTCCTCGCTAAGGCTCACATGCCCTCCAGAGTCTGACTTCTGCATTAGAGCTGCCATCTCTGACAGCTGCAGCGGGGCTGGGAGTCAGAGTGAAGAGCCTGGACACAGGCTCTAGGAAGCAGTCCCCAGGAGGTGGAGGGGCCCCCACCCTGTCCAGGGACCACCCTGGCCATCCTACTGCAGAAATGAATGACATTCTTAAAACTCAGGTTCAGTCATAAACCCTCAGTCCACACTCATAAACCTGGCCTCTTAGAACCTTCTCATGGCTTCCCATGTCCTATAGGATAAAGATCCAGCCTCAGAGGAGGATGAGCCACGCCTCTCTGTCCCATATCCTGCTCTCCCCAACCCCATCCCCACCTGGCCTACCTGATGTGCTCTGTTACCTCTCCTGAGTGGACCTCTCCTGGGTTACCTCTCCTGAGTGGACCTCTCCTGAGTGGACCCTCAATTTCCAAACCACAAGGCAAGCCTTGCCTCTCCTTAGAACCTTGGGATCTCTGGGTTTCTTGCCAAATGTGGGTCCCTTGAGACAATACAGGACCAGATGTGGCCAAGGTGAAAGCCAACACCGTGACTGCCAAGGAAACAGAGAGAACAGAGGGAAAGGAAAGGATGGGTTTAGTGGAGCAGTTATCACTTTGCAACCACACTCTGCAGTTTCCAATGGGCTTTTCTTAGACAGAAGAGTCTGGTGGACAGACCCAGCTGCCACAAAGACTGAGAAAGTGGGCATCACCCCTTCCACTTCTGCTCCTCTCCAAGATTCAGGATTCTCCAATAGAAGAAAAACTTTCAGATTCTACTGCTCCAAGGAAAGAACCTTCTTCTCCCAGCTGAACTCCTGGCCAGAGGACAGCTTTCCCAGGGACCTTGACAAAACTCTTCCAGCAAGGCCTGATGTGGGACATTTTCCTGCCCTCTACCTCCCCAAATATAAGGAGCAAGCATCTGCCACCAAGCACCCACTGCATAGCCATCCAGCCCCTCCACCTAGCATGGCAGGCAAGACTCTGAAAGGAAAACCACATTGAAAATCAGCTTGCAAATGCTATTCTTTCATGTTGCCCCTGATCCACAGCACGGAAGGTAAGATCAGATATGAAAGTGTTTGATGAGGTTAAGTCCATTTCCAACCCTTTATTCCAGTGTTTAAAACCATCATCTGGCTTAAGAAATGTAGGTCTTTAATGTACAGGCTACAGAAGGAGCTGGGATCCTGCTCTGCAGAGAGCACCAGGAGGCATGGTCTGCAGAAAGTGCTGGCCCTTTTCTCCTCAACTCCATCAGGAGGAAAAGCACCTACCTGCTGGGCTCTAAAAGTGATTGCTAATGATCTACAGCTGGGCTGAAATAGGGACCTGTGTTAATTATAAATCAGGATGGGAGATGTTCAGGATGGATGTGTCTCCTTGGAGACTCTGAGCCCCCTTCCTGCAACAGGCAAAAAAGGAAACAGACGTGCTCTTCCCCTGCCAGGGGGCTGGCCTCAGAGCCCCTCTAAAATCCTGCTGCCTCCACAGAGCTCATACTGATGGCCAACTCCTGTTCCTGATCTCCTAGACGATCTCTTGTCTATACCACTTGTTTGACCCTTAGTGCAAGATCATTCATTCGTTTGTTCATTCACCAAATCCTTACTATGCCATTCTATGAGCCACTTAGAAGGTTTGAGGTGAGCGGCACCTCAAACAAGACAAGGAAACAGAGACAATCTTGGAGATAGAGTGGAGGGTAGGGTAGAGTGACCTGCCCAAGGTCACACCTGCCTTAGTAGGACCTCTGAGCTCCCACAGACCTGACAGACCAATCCCCAGAGCAGTTTAGTCTCCTCCATCTGGGCTCAGTTCCTTCAGCATCAGCTACCACCATGCACTGTGAGCTACTGGTGAGATTCTCTCCTCCAGCTGCCTACTGGCAGCACCTGTGAAGAGTCTTTAAATGCCAATGCCAGTTAGGTAGGGTGGCACATTCCCATAATCCCAGGACTCCGTGGGGCTGAGGTAGGAAAACTGCAAGTTGGAGCCCAGCCCAGGCACCTTAGTGACTTAGTGAGACCGCGTCTCTAAAAATAAAAAAGGACTGGGTATGTGACTCAGTAGGAAAGCCCTGGGTTCAATCCCCAGTACTATACAAAAATGCCAATTCCCGGGCACCTTGGGGGATTCTGATTTCCTTGGTGTGAGGTGTGGCATGTCATGTTTTTACTACCCCCATCAGGTGATTCTGAGAGTCATCTGAGGTTGAGAACCACTATTCTAGAACACTGCTTTTCCAGTAGTAGTATGCATACTTATCACATAGCGATCTGATAAAAGGCAGATTCTGACACAGGAGGTCTGCTTTGGAGCCCAGGATTCTGCATTTCTAACAATGCCCCAGGGGATGTCATTGCTGCCAATCTGTAAACCCCACTTTGAGTGGGACGGCTCAAAAACTGGATTTCCCCTCCCCACCTCCATCCCAGGCTCCTAGGGCAGAGAAGCTCAGCCGGTCCCAGCACCTGGAAGGAAGCTCCCCTGCCGCCATCCCAAGCTCCTAGGGCAGAGAAGCTAAGCAGGTCCCAGAACCCGGAAGGAAGTTCCCCTGCTGCCATCCCAAGCTCCTAGGGCAGAGAAGGTGAGCCGCGTGGGCGCCAGAAGCACCCCTCCACCCCACCCCATGGAAATGAGAAGACACATAAACAAGCCTCAAAAACAGACTTCCGGATCACCTACAGCAACCCCAAAGGGGAAACTAGATGGAACAATCTGATACTCAACCACCTGGACTCTCTGAACTGGCAACAAAAGAGGATCTGGGAAAAATGAAATCAGAAATAATTACTCAGATAACAGCAAAGATTGTGCTCATGGTGCGAAACATGATTAATAAATCTAGAGAGGATACAGATAAAAAAATAGAGGATCTGAGGAATATGATGGAATCCCAACATAGGAAACAAATGGAATCCATAAAACAGATACAAACAGATTTCCAAGAGATTAAAAACTCCATCAAAAGTCTGCACAGCAGCATGAACCAATGTGAGGATAGAATTTCACATATAGAAGATAAGATTGCAATTAGTGAGGAGGAAAAGAAAAATTGCTTTAAAATTGTAAGGGAACATGAGAAATCAATCCAGCAGCTGCTAGACGATGCAAAGAAGAATAACATAAGACTGATTGGAGTCAATGAAGAAAGAGGAGAGGGTGCAGATGACATAAAAAAACTGTTCACAGAAGTGATGGCAGAATACTTCCCAAAGAGGGGGAAAGAACTTGACATACAGATAAGTGAGGCATATAGGACTCCAGCTAGCCTTGATCAAAAAAAATCTACACATAGGCATATAATCGTTAGAATTCCAGAAATCCAACAGAAGAACAAAATTCTACAAGCAGTGAGAGAAAAGAAACAAATCACATACAAAGGAAAGCCCATCAGAATCAGAGCAGACTTCTCAGTGCAAACCCTCAAGGCAAGAAGAGCTTGGAGTGATGTATTTCAAGCCCTAAAGGAAAACAGCCTCCAACCCAGATTGATGTACCCTGCAAAACTATCTTTCAAAATTGATGGAGAAATAAGATACTTTCATGATAAAGAGCACCTCAGGAACTTCATGAATACCAAACCGGCACTCCAAAAAATTGTAGACAATACCCTAGGAAAAGACAATGAGGATCACAACCCCAGGAAACTCAGCAGAATGAATCCATTGGGCGTGACAAATTAAATGCAAAGGGGGAGAATCCAACAAAAAGAAAAAGTCATGACAAGGCTTTTAAAACTTTTGACTTCATCTCCCTAATGAGTGTACCATTCAATCTTATTATTGTACTGATTAGTATTTTTCTGATTCTAGAGTTGTGCACCATTCCTTGTGGTATACTGGCTATTTATCATCTTCTTATGTCTACATTTTAATTGGGTTGTCTATTAATGAGCTCTAAGAATTCTTTATATATTCTGCTCATAGGTTATATGCATTGTAAATATGGTCTGTTTAAGGACTACTTTTCATTTTAATGATGTCATTTAAAGTTCTAAATTTTGATGGAATCTTATTTATCAATTTTTTAATTTTTTACATCATGTGTTTTGTATCCTAGGTAGTTCTTGCGTACCTTGAATTCATAAATATTTTCCCTTATAATTTTTTCTTAAAGTTTTATACTTTTAGGCTTTCTTATTTAGGTTCATAGATCCCTTCAAGTTATTTTCATGTATGGAAAAAAAGGGTTGAGGTCAATTTTTTAGATATGGATACCAGGTGTTCTAGTGCCATTTGCTGTAAACACTATCTGTTCCTTGGCTCTTGAATTGAGTTTATATTCTATAAAATGCTAATGTTAAATAATCTTTCAAAACTCAGTGGACCATATATGTGTGGTTCTATTTCTAGATTCTCTGTTTTATTCAAATGATCTATATGTCTTTCCTTACACCAACACTGTCTTGATTACTGTAGCTTTAGAAGAAGTCTTAAAATTAGGTACTAAACGTCTTTCAACACTGTGTTTTTGTTTTTAACTTTTCTAGGTAATTTGTACTCCTACATAACTTTTAAATTTCAATATCCAGTTCTTCATTTATAGCAAGTATACACAGACCTGAATTTTTATATATACCTTGTGTTTTCTAATCCTGCTAAATTCAAGTACAAGTTCTAGGGGCTCCTAGAGATTTCTTAGTATTTTCTCTGTAGATGATCATTTCATCTACATATAAAGATTTTGCTTCTGCCTTGCCAATCCTATCCTAGTTGTGTCATTTTATTCCCAGACTATTTTGGTGGGGCCTGGGTTTCAAAGTTTAATGGACAGATAAAGAGTAAGCATATCTGCCCTTGTTCCCCACCTTAAGGAGAAAGCATTGTATCTTCTCCATTTATATAAGGCATTCTCGCTGGAAGTATGGAGTACATGTCTTTAATCTGTTAAGAAGTTTCTGTTCTACTTCTAGGCTCCTGATAGCTTTTACCATGAACAGCTGTAGAATTTAGTCCAATACTTTTTCTCCAACTAGTGACAGGATCATATGGCTTTTTCCTTTTCTCTGTTAAAATAATGACTTTTGGGTGTGGATCTTCCAATGCTGAACAAACACTGCCATCCCTATAACAAAACCACTTTTTACATACTGCCAGATCTGACTTCTAATAGTTTGTTTTGTTAAACAAATTTCTATCTATGTTCATATTTTTTTCTTCTATTATCTTTATCCAGTTTTAGGATTAGCACAATGTTGAGTTCCTAAAATGAGGGGAGAAGTGTTCCTTCTTTTTTCTGCTTTAATTGTTTGATATAGTTTATCAGTTAAAATGTTTATGAGCCTGCTGTTGTCATATAGGTAGGTTTTCAAGCTAGGAGTATAATTTCTTTAATAGGTGCTATTCAAGTTTTACATTTCCTCCAGAGTTAGTTTCATTAATTTGTCTTCCAAGGTACTTCTTAGAAGTTGTCAAATTTATTTCAAAAATGATTTTTGTTATATGCTTTCTGTATCTTTTTAAATTCTGTAAAATCTGTGGTAATGTATCCTAGATGTTAATATTGTAATTTCAAAAATGTATAACTGATATTGTGTAACAGGAAGAAAAGGTCTAAAAGAGCAGGGGAATTGGGAGGGGTAGGCGAAGGGGAAAAAGGGAAAGGAAAAAATATGAGAAGAGGAAAAAAATGGAAACAAGGTCTTTGCAAATAGGGAAGGGAGGGCAAGGGAAGGGGAAAAAAATAAGATACTCATGTAATGGTACAAGATCCCAATGATGAATGTAACTGTATTTTATACCTAAAATGTACCAATAAAGTTAATGGGGAAAAAAAAGCAGGAGTAGCTATCCTCTTTGCAGATCAAGTGGATTTCAAACCCAAATCTGAAACACTCTGGTCCCAAGTATTTCAGATAAGGGATAGTCAACTTATATGTACAAATCTATTGTGAACATGTGTTTTCATTCCTCTTAAGTAAACACTTAAGAACAGGACTGTTGGCACTTAACAGTAATACAAGAAATTTCTATATTGTTTTCAAAAATGGTTTTATCATTTTACAATCACATTAGCAGTATTAGAAAGTTCTAACTGGTTCACACCTAAACTGACATTTGTTCTTTTAAAACATTTAACTTCATCTCCCTAATGAGTGTATAATTCAATCTGGTTATTGTACTGATTAGTATTTTTCTGATTCTAGTGTTGCACACCTTTCCTTGTGCTGTACTGGCTATTTATCATCTTCCTGTGTCTACTTTTTAATGGAGTTGTCTATTAATGAGCTGTAAGAGTTCTTTATATACTCTGGTCATAGGTTATATGCATTGTAAATATGGTCTGTTTAAGGACTACTTTTCATTTTCTTAACAATGTCATTTAAAGTTCTAAATTTTGATGGAATCTCATTTATCAGTTTTTTTCTTTTATACATCATGTTTTTTATACCCTAGGAAATTCTTGCCTACCCTAAATTCATAAACATTTTCCCTTATAATTTCTTCTTAAAGTTTTATAGTTTTAGTCTTTCATATTTAGGTTCATAGATCCTTTCAAGTTATTTTTATGTATGGAAATAAAGGGTTGAGGTTAATTTTTTATATACGGATACCAGGTGTTTTAGAACCATTTGCTGAAAACACTATCTTTTCCTCTGCTGTTGAACTGAGTTTATGTTCTATTAAATGTTAATGTTAAATAATATTTCAACAACAACAACAAAAAACTGGATTTCCCAACTCAGAACTTTCAATGCTGTGGACTACAAAATTCCTTGTTTGGGTGAGGGCGCATAAGGGACTTTCATGCACATTTAAAGCTATTCAGCAATATGCCTCCACCACTAGTGCCAGGGGCACCTTCCCCGGTTGTGATAACTAAGATATCTCCAGACAGTATCAAGTGTCCCAGGGGGGCAAGCACAATGACTCCCACTGAGAACCACCACTAAAGAACAAATGTTGGAGTCTTCCATTTCTGCCCATGTTTGAACACATTGCCCTGTCAAATATCTTTTCATGGTTAACTTCCTAATGTGTAAATTATCTAAAAGTAAAGATTGCATCTTAACCATTAGTCACTGAGCAATTCAGCAAATACTCAATGCCAAGCAACACACTAAGTTCATGGATAATAAGAAAGGTGGCCAAACACCATGCCTGCAATATCTCTTCAATCTTCAATCTTCAACTCACCCTTGGAGCTAGGCCTTCACGTTAGCCCCATTTTACAACTGAAGTTAGAGAAATTAAGTAACTTGTCCCAAACCACACAGCTAGTGAGTTATAGAAACAAAATGCACAGATTAATAGGATACAGATCCTTTCCCAGTGGCATTCATAATCTCAGTCAGTGCAGATATCCGCGCTCCTGGGTCTAACCTCCATGTGGTGAGGAGTGGATCAGCAGCAGGGCAGAGGGAGCTCAAGAAGAGAGCAGTCAGTTTGGCTGGAGGAAGGGAAGGAAGAAGAAGACCTTGCACGGGAGGTGACAATTGATCTGGGTCTTGATGGATGAGAGGAATTTCACAGCAATCCATTCACTTGTCACAACACACACACACTGGGCTGTGAGCTTCTTAAGGGAAGGACGGTCTCTTGTTTAGTGCTATCTGCTTAGTTCTTGGCATGATGCTGGGCACACAGCAGGTGTTTAGTAAATATTTGGTGAATAAATGAGCAAGCCAAGCAGAGCGCAGCAGGAGTGAAAGTGTGGAGATGTGTGAGCACGTGGTGTGCTAGAGAAGAGCAGATGGACCTCGAGGTGGAAGGCGACAGGACACAGGCAGGTCCCTGCCACCCTGATACTTGCGGTCTGCCTTAGGGTGAAGGAGTAGGGTTTTGAGAAGGTCCAGGTAGGAGTGCATCTCCTAGCCCTGGGAGCCCCTCTCAAAGCACAAGACTCCCTGTCTCAGGACAGGACAAGGTTCTGATGAGTGCAGGTAAGTGAGATAAAGAAACATGGCACCAGTTAGCAGGAAGGAAAAGAATCACATGCATTCTTTAGAAAAACTCCTCCCATCCCAATGAATTGATGATTCAAGCCTTGATCACAGTGGCTAAAATAACAAAGAGAGACAATGGGACATTAAGTGCCTCCTGATGGAAAGGCATATTGATTGCCACATATGAATCTATCAATTTTTTTCATTTTCCGAGACAGGGTCTTGCTATGCTGTTCAGTTTAGCCTTAAACTCACTGTGTAGCCCAGGCTGGCCCTGAATTCACAGCAATCCTCCTGCCTCAGCCTCCCAAGAGCAATGCTGGGATTACAGGCGTGGACCACCGCACCTGTCAAGAGATGCAGAGGACAAAGAAACACATATAAACTATACCACAAGGAAACAATCAGCAAAGTCCAGATGTGGGACACCGCCTGGGACAAATGACTTGGTTTCTTAAATACTGGAGCTGAATTTCAAAAGGGAAAAAAGAGACAGAGATAATCTGTACTTAAAAGTCACTTGAGAACATTTCGACCACTGGCAGGCAATGTCACTTTTAATCTTGATTCAAACAACTTTAAAAATATAAGACAAGTGGCCAGGGATTTAGCTCGGTGGCTCTGGCACCTGCCTCGCAAGCACAAGGTCCCAAGTTCAATCCCCAGTACCAACTACATATATACACACACACACACACACACACACACACACATGACAAGTGAAAATTTGGACAAGTGGATATTTGAAGACATTATTGTTAAATTTCCAGGTGTGATAAGAGTTACATTTTTTAAAGGATCCTTATCTTTTAGAGGTGCATGCTGAAATACCTACAGATGGGATGGCATGAGTGCCTGAGAGAGAAAGGGTGGAAATTCAGGATTGCACAAGATGGGCTGGAAGCTGGTAATTACTGAAGCTGCAACAGGTGTACAGATTTCACTGTGCTATTATGCTTTTCTTTTTGAAACACTTTCAACAGGGTAGGATTGAGATTCCACACAACTCGCTCATTTGCAGCATACAAGCCAAAGACTTGGAATACTCAGAGTTGTGCATCCATCACAGCTTTAAAGCATTTTCATTATTCCAAAAGAAAACCTTTCACCCCTTAGCCACAATCTCCCAATGCCATCTTACCCCAATCCCTGCCCTGGAAAGCATCTTCTGTCTCTGTGGATTTGCCTCTTCTTGATATTTTTATATAATGGAATCCTGCAACATGGTCCTGAATAACTGGCTTCCTGCAGTTGGCATAATATTTTCAAGGTTTGTCTGTATTGTAGAATATACCAGGACTTCATTTCTTTTTGTGGTCAAGTAATATTCTATTTTAGGGATATTTTGCATTTTATTTATCTATTATCAGTTGATGTATACTTAGGTTGTTTCCCCCTTGGGGCCATTATGAATAATGCTGCTATGAATATTCATGTGTAAGGTTTCGTGTGCATGTGTTTTCGTTTCTCTTGGAAATTCTGAGTCATATGGTAGCTGTGAAATTGCCAAGCGGCTTTCCAAAGTGGCTGTACCATTTTACATCCCCACCAGCAATATCCTGCCTTTTATGATGTATTTGAAATTTTCTGTAATAATTCTTTTAAAATCTACACTCACAGGCTGAATACCACCTCATTTGCAACTGCAACTTTCTGTGTCACTTTTACTGACATGAGCAAAGCAAGATCACAACCCATTATCATGAGCAATACCTCTTATTAGAGTTTTAGACACATGTTTTCTCCATTTCCTTGTGGGGGCATGAGTCTTGGGAGAAAAAGCCCAAAGATTGGAGTCGTAGATGAGCCAAGCAGGTTCTCAGCAGAGAGGGAGCTGGTGGGAGGGCTTCATTCTGAAATGCCACTAAGTAAATGCTTGTGTGATGACTACCGAAGGTAATTACATAAAATGAGACCACAAAGGAAATAATTGCTGTGGTAAGATGAAGGAAGAGGAGAGTATTTGGAACCCCAAGGTTAAATGCTAGGGCATAAAGAGATATAAACAAGAGAAATCATTCAGCACAACAATTTGGGAAGTAATGGCACACAGAGTCACATTCTGCAGGTGGACAGCAAGCACTTGGCTGTATTATTCCACCCCAGAGGTCCCCATTTTCTCTTGTCAAGAGGTCTTTGACTGAAGACACAATTGCCTTCGAACGAAAGGCTGAAATGCCATGTGGATGACTTGAGTGATGGGCCGTAACGTCTTGGGTGCTCAAGAAAAAGCAATGCTAATGGCTGTGTACACTGCAAACATGAAAAGGAGAAGGGGAAAGGCTCCACTCCGCCTCTGTGAAGGCTCGGCAGAGACTTCTTCTGGGACATCGCTAAGGAACCAAGGCTTTGGTTTAAAAACAAACAAACAAAGTTCCTCCTCCTAGTGAGGACAAAGGGCACCTGGGTTCCTCGGAGTTCAGCTCTGACTCCCAACACAATCAGCCTGTGCTGAGCTTTCATTTTCAAATTCTCCGAAGAACAAAGCAGTATTTTCTTCCAGGCCTAAGGACAGGTAAATTTCCCATCCAGTGTTCCCTGAGCTGTGACTCTGACTTGGGCCCCCCGCGTCCCTCCCCTCTCAGGTATACAAAGCATCCTGGGAGATTTTCCAGCCTGCCAGGTGAAATAGTCCAAGCCTGCCTCAACACTTGTAAGCCAGGAAGAATGAGTCCAGTCATGTGCTGAAAAGAGCATCACAGAATGTAGGCATAAGAAAGGAGCTCAGCGTCTCTTGATCCAATCCTCTACTTTTGGAAATGAGGACTTGGAAGACCAGAGAAGGTCAGGAGCTCACACTAAGCTGTGTGATTCCACTCCTCTCCCCCATAGAAAAAAATGAAAGAATATCACTTAAGCATCCTCCTTCCAACGTGTTCAGCTTACAGATGAGGCAGGACAGGGAAACCCAAGATTTGATATTCTAGTGTTTTAGGGAACCATGACCTAGAAACCATATCTCAGGAGTTTCTTTCTAGTGACACAGCCTTTATTGCAGGGTAGATTTTTCTTATCCGTGAATGTCAGCAAAGGGGAATTGGATCATGGCTTTTGGGCTCAAATAACCCATCCGTCTTAGTAGCAATGAGGAAACTGGGCCCCAAGCATGTTACAGTGCCAGAGCTAATCCTATTCCAATGTGCTGATGCTAGCGAACAGCCCCCTACCCGACATCCCACTAGTTAAAGGAACTGCAAAGTGAGGAACTGAACTTGTGATGTGCCAACCGACACCCTGCCCCAGTCAGCCTCAAAACTGCAGCGGCAGTGATCGCTACAGGACTGTGCCTGCCCATTTAAAGCCCTTCAGTGGCCCTGGCGAAAAAACCCCAAAGCTCAGTGTCTACCAGGCCGTATATGACCCAGTCTTATGTGAGTCTCCAAAGTCACCTGGGAGCACTCCACACCCTCATTCTCCTCATTCACAACACACTGACCTTCTTTCTATCCTTTAAATATTCTGTGTTCTCTTCCACGCCGGGGCTTTTTCACAAATGCTGTTGTTCCCCTCCTGGAACACCCTGCTCTCACCCTGCTCCTCGGTTCCCGGGCAGGTTTGGCTGCTGTCCTTCCTCTGGAACTCTTCTCCAACATGCCACTAGGAGAAGCTCCTATGTTTCATGTTCTCCTAGCAAAGTTTCCTTCCTCGAGAACATTCATTCATCCTTGTTTATAATCTTCTGTTCATTCGTGTGATGAATTGAAGACAGTCTATTTCCCTGGACAATAAGGATGAAGTCTGTTCTGCTTGCTGTTATTTTCCCAGCACCTACCACAATGCCAGACACCAGGTGCACATTCAGTCATTGTGCACCTGTCTGATGGGGACAGTTGCTAAAATATTGAAATGATTCTGCATCCACTGGTAATTAACGAGGGCTGCGAACCTTCCAAATACCCCATGGTACCCCAGGCAACCTATCCCCTACTCTGAACCTTTTGAACCACCCTATAATTGAGTAATTAAAGAGTTATTATTCGGCACAGCCCTTGGATAATGATAACAAAATCTCTTTAGTATCGCTCCAGTCTGCACACAGTAGGCAATAGTCACAAGGGTTACCTGAAAGAATAATGGAAGAGCTACTATTTCAGTCTAGAGCTCCCAAATCTCTGTGACTTAGTCTTTCTGCTTTGTCCTGTTGTTCTCCCAACCACAGTGCACCCAGTTGGCATAATATGCTTTCTTGGCAAGCTCTAGAGGGTGCCATGGGCAGTTCATGCAGGACACCTGGGTGCCCCTCACCCTACTTATAGCTCCACTCACCATCTCACTAGTTAAATGACCAGGAAAGTAAGGATCTGCCTTTGAGATGCACCAACCAACATTCCAACCTCCAAGAGCGCTGTGGCAGACATACACCCATACCTGCCCACATGGGCACTAAAATCTACGGCCTGTGACTGACGCCAGGAGCAGAAGCACACAGGTAAGCTCGTCTCACCAGCTGCCAAAAATCTCTAGGGACTCCCCACTTTAGTGGAAGTCATGTGGCCCTGGAAAATCCATTCATTCTTTAAAAAGAGTGAGGCCAGCTGAACTTCAACTCGTTACACTAGCCGGCCTCGGCTCCTGAGAAGTGAGGAGAATGAATTTCTTCCATTAAAGATCTTTTATTGCTGTTGTTTTTGTCAGATAGCATGTGACAAAGGTTTCAAGAATGAGTTACAAAAAGACTCAATAAGAAACATTAATAGAGACTTAATTATGTTTTTTAAAACCATCTTTAAATAATTTTTTTCTCTTTTGTCACTTGATAATTTTATAAACAGTACACAAGTATATCCTCACTGCAACAAAAAATTGTTAAAAAAATTTTTTCCCTTTTCGTGCTAAAATTTTTTTGTTAAAAGATATTCATCTGTAACTATGTTTTTATTCTCATCACTCTCACCATCTCAGGAGCTCCCTAATTCCTTTGCCTTGAGAGGGGGTGCCTTTTTAAATTTGGGTTTCCCAAAACTAGGCCCTAAAACAAGTAGGTAAAGTAGTTGGTCTGAGAGTTGAGCTCAGAGAGAGACGTGAGAGTCACAGGGCATGTGCCCAGGAGTGTGGTATATCTCCGGGCAGTTGGGGCTCAGTTTCACCGCACACCCCGAAATATCGCAGGGCACACCTCTCAATTGTTGCAGGGTAAGGGAGCTCGAGTTTTTAGCCACCAATTCCCGTCCCCCTTGGTTGAAAGTCTCTCTGGGAGCGTCAGCTCTCCAGGACTTCCTGCTTGCCCTGTAATCTGGCCATGCACAGTCCTGGGCCAGCAGAGTGTTTGGGTACTGTGCGCTGATGACCTTGTCAAAGCCAAGAGGGTGTGTGCAGGGGCCTCTGAGGAAGCTTCACTCGGGTGGGGTGGTGCCATGGAAGGGCCTTGGGCTTTGAAATCCGAGTCTTAAGCTTGAGAGTCCATGGGTTGCCACTAGCGGGGCTACTGGGTGAATTGACATCTCTGAACCTCATTTTTCATCTGTAAAGATTGTGCTGATGATTATGTTAAGTACCGTATATAAAATGATTGACACAGTGCTAGGCACACTACCTATGGTAAGCAACATAATAATTACTGCCTGGAATTATCACTGGCTCATGTTTCTCATGATCTAGAAGCCTCCCCACGTTGAGGGTCTAGGAAGGCGAACACTTGCTCTTTAACCCTTGGCTTTCATCCATTCATTTGTTTGTTTAATAAATATTTATTGAGAATTCATTTCAGTTACCTCATCGGCAAAAAGGAGGGCTGTAATAACTGCTGCAGTCATTATTTCAAGGTGAGAATGGACTTGAAAACTACCCATTTACCTTCTGTCAATCTCAACTATTCTTTTCAAGAAGAGCTTATTATAATGAAAAGATTATGCTGTCATTATGTAATGACGTTTAAATACTGCCTGTGCCCACTTAGTAGCTGTATCACTTTGCACAAGTTGCTTAATCCTTCCATACCTCTCCATCTGTAAAATGGGCCTATTAACATCCACCTCAGGTGATTGCTGCAAAGTTTAAATGGATGCCATCCTATAAATCTCTTACAGTGCCAGGCACGTGAGAGGAACTCAACACACTTGGTACCTTCCCCTCCTCTCTGCATGGTGCAACACGGCGAGAGGTCCTAAGCAGCATTCCAGACCTCTGTGCAGAGATGAGAATAACACAATGGCCATACATGAAGCTGAGCATGACATAACACTTCTGTGCAACGTAAGGGTGCAGGCCCAGCAGGACTGTGTCAGCTGATTTGGCTGCTCATTCTCCACTTCCAACACAACCCGTGCACATAGTAGGGGCTTTTACATATTTGTTTACAAATAAATGAACCAAATCCAGCCTCCTTTTCTGAATGGAATAACAGCACAACAAAAATATCAAAGAAGACAAAACTAAGACCCTTGAGGAGAAATATGATAGTATTTCTTTTTACCCAATGACAAGCTGGCTGGGTAGTACTTGGCTCAGGAATGTTCTAGCCAAATAGAAGAAAATATTTTCTAAGATCAGGATCAACCTGTACTATAAATACAAAGTACTGGGCTGATAGGCCCTATTCTGAGGAGAACCACTTAAGCTTCTAATCATTGAAAATCAGTCAGCTGACTGCATCTTCAGCTTCTATATCTGAAGGTTATTCTGCATTCCCATATTCAATCACTAAAGGTTGAAGATATTTACAAAAATATTTGGGAAAAATTTGCATTCCTGCTGGACATATACACTTTTTTTCCTTGTCATTTCCCCCTTAAACAATACGTACAACAACTATTCATGTAGCATTTATATTTATTAGATACTATAAATAATCTAGGGATTAAAGTAATGGTATATGCATAGGTTTTATGCAAAAACACACCATTTTATATGAGACTTCAGCATCTTTGAATTTTGGTAACTACATGGGGTCTTACAAGCATGGATACCAAGGGCCAACAAAAGGCAAGGCTAGGAGGAAATGCAAATGGCAGAAAACCACAGTCTTACTACTCAAAGTGTGGTCCACCAGGTACCACTGGCTTCACCTGAGAGCTCATGCAAAAACGCAAGGCAAAAAATAAACAATAAAAGGCAAGGCAGAGTCTCAGGACCAGCCCAGATCTGCTGGACCACAGTCTGCCTTTCACAAGGCCCTGCACAATTCTCAAGTCTAGCCAGGTTGACACTGGTTTTCCAACTTGGCTGCACATCATCTGGGGAGTTTACAAAAATACTAATGCCCGGGTCCCTCCTCCGAGATGCTCAGATATTTGCTCTGGAAGGTAGCTTGAGCAAAGTGATTGGAAGAATGAGGGGGAGGAGGAGGAGGAGGAGGAGGAGGAGGAGGAGGAGGAGGAGGAGGAAGTGATTAATTGATTAGGATCTGTGCAGGATTCTAACTGGCAACCCAGATAGAGTTCCTTGCCTAGACAACCACCAGGCAGCAAATACGAGCAAAGGACCCATTTCCTCAGGGAAAATTATTTCCCCAAGTTCTTCATAGAACTTCAAATCTGGTCACTTGAAAAAAAAGCTTTAATATCACCTGAGGGCCAAGCCCCCACCAGGTGGGGCCTCTACCTACTGAGGGAAGAAAGAGTTAACTCAAATCCATCCTGCCTCTCCCCCTGCTCTGTGTCCACCCTCAGCTGAGGCCTGTTCACCTCACTGTAGCTTGTACATCTGGTTCCGTTCCTTGGAAATGTCTTCCCTTCTCATTGCTTCCCTCTCCTCAGGGACAGCTTTCCTGGTTCCTGCCCAGAAGAATGACCTGGGGCCAGGAGGATCTAGCCCTGGAATGTCCCCCCAGCCTCCTCCCCAGTCCAGATTTCCAGGTGGGGCTTTTGAAGTCATTACATCAGCCCGGTCATCAGAAATGTTCCAACCCTCCCAGGAATCTCTTTGGGACAAGTACAAGGTTCTGGCTAATTTTAAATGTAATTAAAAGATTTTCTTCCTTTCTTCCAAAGCATGCTCAATTTCCACAACTCCCCCTCCTTAGAATATATTTCCTCTGAGGTCTTCTTTTTTTTATTTTCCAGATTTTTCCCCCAAATGAGAACACTTACAACAGATGCAAATCCTTTGCTCATTTGGCCTAGTTTATCAGCAGATAGTATTTTTACAATGCAGAAAGGTTTTTAATGGGATGTGGAAAATATCTTTTCCCCAAAACACTAATAATAAAGAAAAATCCCTTTTTTATTTTCCCTAAATTGCTTTTTATAACCCATTCAGCATTTTCAGGGACATAATTAAAACATCAAACAGTTTTCTTGCTGGTTATGCTAAAATGTGAATACTTGAAGCAGCCACTATTATTAGATATTAAAATGGACTTGAGTATTTATTAAAAAGATCCTCTTAAGTAACTATTCATTTGAGTTTGCTCTGTTTAATAGAAAGACTAGCCCCATAATGTGAAAATACCTGTTTCTAATAAAGACCATAATTGGTAGCAGGAGAATTTTTAAAATATAAAATATGTATTTTGTTCACTATTTTTCTAGCTTAATGTGACTAATTTCCCCATTCAACTTTATCCCTAAGGAGAAATATAGAAAGAAAGGCCATTACCAATACATGAAGCACAGTAGTTTGCTTTCGTTGGATGTAATTGCTATCAAGAAGGCTAGTAGCTGGGTAATTTTGGTTTAAACGAGTACATAGCCTGGAAAAGGATAAATTAACCTTTGTAGGACTGAAATTAGATTCCAGTGAGTGATTGTCCTTGCTCAGTGTACACTAAGTCCGGGGCAGCGGGGATTTGCTGCCCAGGAAGAGAAATAAGAAAATGGCCCAACCCCCTTCCATGACCACAAGTGGGTGGGGAAGCAGCCAGCTCAGGGAAAGAGATGAGGCAGAATCAGGGGGAGCTTGGAGCGTTTGTTTCTCTTGCCTATCCAGTGGCTCAAGGACACTGACTATATAGTTTTCTCTTCTTATAAAATCCTGCCGGGCCTCTCAGAGACTAAAGCAGATCAAGTCAACACACCTGACACTGCTGTCACCAACATATGACATGATAGAGCTGCATCTGATTCACAAGGAATAATGGCAGGACAGATGTGCAAACACCATGTGGGAACTGGCCTTGTCCCCTGAGGTCTTCCTGAGGAAAGCACCACTGGTGAGCAAATCTAGAATACTAGAAGGTGCACGTCAGCTGTCCCTTGAGTGGCACAGAGTAAATTATATGGAGAAGGTTGCTTTCGTGCAGGACACAGTGGAAGGCTTCTCAGGGCAGATGGCCTTGAGGCAAAAAGCCTGTCAGCTTTTCAAGGCACAGACCATCAAAACCATGTCAGACCATCAAAGCTGCATCCCACTAAGCCCCATCAATACCTGCAACACTGGGTGTATTGAAACTCCTGGAAGTAACTGCATACCTTCAACTTCACCTTAAGTCCCACACCCTTGAATTTAGACCTTACTTCTTTGTGGGGTAGAGGAAAAATGATCAGTTGACCTGCAAACATGAACTAGATATCCACCCCCCTTCCAGGCACTTAAATTTCACAGAAAAAATGAGAAAAGGAAGCAGATTTTGTACCTTCTGTTGACAGTTAACTTGGAGCTGAGGTGTGTATGCTATTGGCCCTATTGGCCCTATCAGCCCTGCCAGCCAAACTTAGCTACTGCCATAGGAAGGACAGGGCAGGTGTCAAATGATCTCACAGTTGCCAGTGTTGTGAAAGATGAGGACAGGAGTGATCGCTCGGGTCCTGGGAAGACTGGGTTAAGAATCCAAGAACTTGAACTCAAAGCTGATAGGTATGGCAAGAGTGTGCCGTCAGGGGACAGCCTGACAATAAAGTGCAGGGGAGGCAGGAAAGAGAGGATGTATTCTTTGGCTGAGAGAGTTGGCGCCTTCAAAGTGGAGAGTGCATAGTTTCAATAAGGAGTGAAAGATTTCCCGAGGGAATGGCTCTCTCTCCTTTCCTCTGCTCCTTCTGTCCTCTCTAAGCACATCCCAATCCTCAGCCCTCGTTCAATTCGACGATGCGGCAGTGGTATTTGAGAGAGAACAGGGCTGAGAAGGGCTTCCTTGACAAATTCCTCTTGAGGAAAGCCTTCTCCTTTTCAGTTCCATAACCCCACCCACACCGAGGGCTGGCCCTGACCTCCAGTCCCCAAGGTTACGGCCCCTGCACCACAGGTGGGGAGCCCACCTGGGTGCCTCCCGACATCCAGAGTCCCGATGGACAGTACACACAGAAGAAGAGAGAGCGCTCCGTGGAGCCGGTGACAAACACATATCTAAAGCCAAAGAATTTTGTTTCACTACCCTGTGCTGAAGTCAAAACAGTGCCAGGAGTATCCCCAAGGGTGCTGGGGATGTTCTCTCATCATGCAGGGCTCAAAGACACCGGGAGGCATGTAGCCGAGCTGAAAGTGTCTGTATATAATAATGCCTTTATGATGTTGTTTTGTTTCTGGCTTGCCTCTACCTGAATTATCTGAAGACATTGTTTGAGGCTATGAAAAAATATGAATAATATTAGGCCTTGAGATCAAAAATCTTTTTTTCTATTTCCATGGTTGTTAGCCGCCAATATCCCACGCACTGCTCTCAATTTCCCAAGCAGCAGTGAAATGCTGGAGAGATCAGGTGAGGGCTTTTTTTTCCTTCTTATTTTTATTTTTGTTATTCTATACTGGTCTTGATTTTTGAAAGCGCTAAAAACTGTTTGATGTTACGAAACCAATCAGGGAAGGGAAATCACAATTTAAATATGAGATAAAAAGGCAGAGTGGCTTCATGTATAACAAGATGACCACCCGATGGAACAAATTATTTGTTGCCTTCCAGGATGGCCCGTGTGCTCCAGCAGCCCAGCAGCCCCTAAGAGGACACACTGCCAATGACCAGGGACTCGCTGTGGCAGGAGATCCAAAGAGCTTCCCATGCAAAGAGACAAATCTCTGGCTAATCCTTTGAAATGACATAAGAGGGAATGTTTGTCTCTTTTTCTCTTTCACTACCCTACCTAGTCAACCTGGCCTAATGAAGAACTGAGTTGGAAGAACTAAATAAGAAGTTTAGGTTTTGTGCCCTTGTTGCCCAATCCATGGGCAGTGTCCAAGCCACGTTCCAATCTGTGATCAAGAGCCAAAGTCACAGCCGCCGGTTTACCTCAGAATGATCTGAATTTGGGCACAGGCTCCAGGACACACTGTCTCATCCTTGTCTGACACAGGATCTCCACCATCCGCCATGTTCATGGTTTCCTGACTGAAGGACAGAGCATCTGGCTTCTGGCCTGACTTAACCTCTAGCCAGGTCTCTGCCCCTTCTTGGGCCTCAATATCTATGTTTTCTCCATTCTCCCAGTTATGAAAATTCAAAGTCAGAAGGCTATTGAAGCAGCTTCTGAGTCACAGAGCCGGCCTCCAGCCGGTCTCCTCTCCTTTCCTTGCCAACTGTCCTCACCCCAGTGCTGGCACTCTCCGCCACTCTCAAGAATCCTAACCCATCTCCTGATCTCCAGTTTCTTCCACTCCCTTCCTTCACTCTGCCTTCACATCACTGTCAGAGTCTTCACCAGAGAAGCATTTTGATTCTACCCTTCGTCCGTTCAAAACCCATCAATGGTTCCATCCCCTCTGGGCTAAAGCACATCCCTCTCAGTGGCCAGTCAGTCTCCACCTACACTTTCATCCTTGGTGCCCTCTGCTGCCCTAAACTCACCTGCTCTCCAGCCACACAGCATGAGTGGCTCTTCCTAGACATTCACGTGCCACCTCCCCACTTCCACCTCCATCCCCATTCCAGTCTCTGAACAGCAAAAGCTTTTCTATTTGGTTTACGTATAAGAAGGTTCAGCAAAGCAGCATTCACACTTGTGAAAAAGGAGAAACAACTGAATGTCTCATGGGAAAAATATCAAATAAACTATCAGAGAAGCATACAATGACTTTATAAATCATACCTTTAAAGAATATTTAATGATATATGAAAATGCATTATTCTATTGAGTAGACCTCATAAGAATTTATCCAGTGTAAGCTTAATTTTTGTGAAATAGGTATATGAGCAAATATATATAAATAACACATACATGTATATTTATGGACAAAATCTAGAAGGAAATTCACCAGAACGTTACTTGTGTGTTCTGTCTGGATGCTGGGATCATGAGTCTGGTCATTTTTGCTATATTTCCTAATATTATCTATAGTGAACATGTCTTGTTTCTATAATTTAGGAATACTATAAACAATCACTACCTGAAAAAGAGAGAATGGAAGAAAACCTCCCATTGCTCAGGTATCATCTCCAAGTTTATTGTTCCCTCGAAGTCCATCTTGACAGCCCACCTCATGCCCCAACCACTGACCTCTGCCAATTGGATACAACTATCTTCATGAGCATCGTCTGCCAGGGACACGGCACCCTGCCTTCTACCTCTGAGCTTAGGTGCACACTTTTTATCCTCCCTGATGGCCACCTCCTCACTCAGCCCAAGCGCACAGCTGGGCCTCTCCTAGAGTTTTCCACTTGCATATTCTGCAGCTAACGGGGGCAGCAGACAGTCTGAACATGTGCATCAGCCACGCTGGAGATCTGGGTCCATCTTTTTTTTTAATAGTTCTGCAGGGAACTAGTTTGACGAGAAGTCACTCGAACAACCTTTATTTCTTTCTTTCTTTGGGGAAGAGGAGGAAGCCAGCTCCAACTCACCTCTGGCCTCTTCTCATTAGCAAGTCCAACAGACGTTTAGCAATATTAACCCCAGCACACAAAGATCACATTCAAGGTTTCCTAAGGGTGTTTATCCCTGGTAAGAAGGATAGCCTCATTCGTAAAGGCCTAAGTAATAGGTGTATAGCCACTACTCAAACCGTTCCCCTCCTGGGTCCCCAGGCGTTCAAGGTAAAGATGGAAACCAGTGTGGCCAGTAATCTCACACTGGCCTGCAGTATCAGGCCCTCACTCCCAAGAGTCATCTCAGTGTAGGCCTCAATTCAAGATTCTGAAGACTCCAAGACCCCCTTGTACAAGGGTTGTCCTTTGGGCTTTCTGAAACCTTGCCAACAGGAATACTTCTGCAGCCTTCATTATTTCTTTCTCCCTCACTATGCCAGAAGCATGCAATTCTCTCCCATGCATAGGAAGGACTGACGGAAGCCAACCAGTTAGGTAGTAGCTCAGACACATGGTGGAAGGGGTAGGGAGACATTCTCCAGTTTTGAGAGTCAATGTAAGGAAGAATAAGTAAAGGTTACCACAAACCACCTTCAAGTGCTCCCACCTTTCCCTGGATGAGTCCTCTGCATCCTTCAAATCTCACAAGACTCATCCTTTAAGGAAACCCTTTGAGGCTCTCCATCCACATTCCTTCTCCAAACCCCACAGCCGGCTCAATCTCCACCTCATGAAGTTTTATGAAAATTGATTGACAATACAAATGAAGTGCCCAACACAGGGCTGAGCATGTAACTGGTGCTCAATCATTATCATTAATAAGCTATCGTATGGTCACTGTTAGTGCTTATCTCTTCCCCGGAAGTACAGCCTACCTACTCATCAGTGCAAGATGGATTATTCTAGACCTCAGGAATTTCCTGGATAGCTGAGGGCTTAATTCTGAGTGTGACGCACAGACGCTCTTAGAGGAGCTGGTTCTCACTGTTCTACATCTCCCCTTTGAACCCTGACAGAGTCCAGTGGCCTAAGTCCGGGTTTCCAAGAACTGCCGGGCCATGCACAGGCCTCTGAGTCCCTTATCACAGAGCAACCTGCATCACCGCCTTCTTCAGTGATTTCTGCCTCTGCAGTTGGGAGTTGGTCCTGTGCTCCCTTGTCATCACAGCTAGTCCTCCAGCTGCCCCTGGGGTCCCTTCTGACTGTGGATATCCCCTTTCTTCCTCTCTCTTTCTACTTCATCCACTCTTTCCCTGTCTCCTCACAAGCACCTCGGCTCTGGTGTGGAAGTGTGCGGGCCTCTCCAAGGTCTTGGGAGATGGTCCTCTTGGGTCATGGAGCAGCTGGAGTCCACCCTCCTGGGGTCCACAGGTCACCTTATCCACCTTTGCCTCATTCCAGAGCTTCCTCCTTCCTTTACATCCAGCTAGTGATCGTTCCAGACAGTGATAATGAACCTCAAGAAGATAGAGCTTTTCCTCTCCTCCTTAATGACCTCTCATTCCTGGTAGAGCTAAAGATGTTCAGTGTCCAGTACAAACTGGCTGTTTGATTTGGCAAAGTAGTTACCAAACAGGAAGCTACTGCTCAGGACTCGATTTGGTCTCTACTTGTAAAGGATCAATGTGATCCAGAGAAAGTTCCCTAAGCCATCCAAGGCTGTGCTGAGTTTTGAGGGGAATAGAAAGTTTTAGGTAAGTTGGTTTGATTTTTGTAATTTCTAAAGACATTTGACATCAGAAGCTTTGAGGGCTCTAGACGTCTGGGTCTCTGTGGCATGACCCAGCGTGAGGCCAGATGCCGGGAGAAGAGTTGCTGTTCGCTCTGCAGCCCTCTGCAGATAATTAGCACAGCTAAGGAGCAAACAAATGCCTGCCTACTGCTCTGTCTGTCTACGTGGCTCTCGTGGAGGTCTGGGAGAAAGGGACTTTTTCTTCCTCAACCAAGGCACGTGGAGGTGACTGGGGAGAGACGCGGGGAAGATGAAAATGCCTTCTCGCAAAGCAACACTGCGACACACTCTGTGAACTTCTTCTAATTTGCAAATGAAATTTCTCCCACAGACAATGCGGGCAGCGCTGAGCCCTGATTGAAGACACAACTCATGAAAGTCTCCAAGTCAGAGTCAGAAAAACCTTCAGCCACTGAAGGCAGAAGGCAGCACTGGAAATAATGAACCACATTAACTAAGAAATCGCAAAAGCCATCTCCATTAGACAGCTGTGCAGGTCAAAAGGAAACCAGACAGGAGACATCAAGAGGAAACTCAGGCTCCCTGGGATAATTGCGGTGCAATTAGTAGGGGTGAGTCAGTGCCGCGGTGGGAGTAGGATCTGCAGCAGCCGAAAGGGAGACCAGCCCCTCCCTCTGTCAGGAGCAATTCCCTTTCCTTACCATCTGCGGAACCCAGGGAAACATCCTCAGGAAATAGGTCTATAAGATGAAATCGCTACAGAAAAAAAAAATCAAATCAGGATTCACAGAATCTCTGTTGATATCAAGAGAGAAAGGGCATCACCTAAAACCGTGGAAATGAATTTAAAAGACTTCTACCCCAATTCTCAAGCTGCTAGGCCTCTAACAGGAACTCAAAGATGTGAAGGTAGGCTGGGAATAATGCGCAGGGAGCCCAGGAGGGCTTTGTGCTGGGGGTGATGCTTCCTCCCCAATCCCCTGTGGGCTGAGGATTTTTGTTCCCATTCTGTAGATGAGGAAACTGAGTCTCAGAGGTGCTACAGAAGACAAAGTCAGGAGGAAACAGGGAAGCAGAGGCAGAAGTTGAGGCTGGGCATGAAAGAAGAAAGAGAATACATATAAATCTGTGAAAAATTTCCCGCATTCTCTTCTCATTCCTCCTTGGAAGCATGGATCCGACATAAGGCCAAGGTTACTACACTGCTGGAAACACCACGGGGCCCTGTCCAGAACCACCCCAATGTCTTTCTTGCACAAGTTCTCATTCTTGCAGGACTGGACTGCATTAGTTACCTACCATGAGAGCACATTGCTCCAAAACAAGTCCACCCTGGAGTTTTGCCTCTTCTACATGCACCTGCATACCCTTCTGCTTCCCACCATGAGTTCAAGTCTCAAGAGGCCCTCACCAAAAGCCAGACAGATGCTGGTCCCATGCTTTCAGACTTTCCAGCCTCCAGATCTATGAGCTAAAATAAATATCTTTCTCTG
This sequence comes from Heterocephalus glaber, assembly GCF_053883595.1. Classification (NCBI taxonomy): domain Eukaryota; kingdom Metazoa; phylum Chordata; class Mammalia; order Rodentia; family Bathyergidae; genus Heterocephalus; species Heterocephalus glaber. The sequence goes on from NW_028258320.1 coordinate 70,928,145, forward strand.
TAAGTTACCTAGTCTCGAATATTCTGTTACAGCAACAAAAACCCACCAAGAACAACTATGGGTCCTGGGTCTATATTCACCTAACTTAAAAAACCCAAGGGAAGAAGAAGATGCTGCATCACCTAGAGAAGTCCTGAGAAGACTCTGCGTCCTATCCTGTGCCCAAACTCATCTCTGAGTCAGAGGGAGAGGAGGACTCTAACTGGCCAGCGATGACCATAGGTCTTTCCCTGAACCAGGGAAGTAGCCACCAGGACTGACTCTGCAGCTTTCAAAGGCCTCGAGCTAGAGATTAGTGTTTGACCAACTCCTTTGACTTAAGTGAGACAACGGACAGGGAGGACCTCTGAAATGAAAGGTTTTGCTCAGCCTATCAGTAAACTAGAAAATGGGAAGGATTTATGGAGTCCATGAAATCAAGCAGTGAAGAAGGCTGCTGTCAATAAACAATAATTATCAGAGCAAGTGTAGGAAAATGGTAAACACAAGCTGCCAGAGTGAGCCCTGGGTAACACTGGCTCCCACCACCTGAACTGTGGTGAGGAGTGAGATCAGTCTGCGTGAGTAACCGAAGGCCGATGCCTGGGTTATTACCTCTATCACTGTGGCCTCCCTCGGCTTCCTCACTTCTAAAAAGAAAATGATGATATTAAGAATGACTTTGTAGGGTCATTGTAGGGAGATAATGAGATAGTATAGGGCTTGGCCTATTATGGCCACTCATACAAATCTTATTTAGCCCTCAAGGCTCCCTTCCCCGGCCTCATGTCCTTCTTTGAATCATCAAAATACACACTTGACATCTTTCTTTTCTTCTCCCAAGCACACTGAGCCTTAGTCAAGGAAACAAGTCAACTATTTTGTCTTCAAAATGAGCCTTCTGGAAATGTGTTTCTCCAGCAGCTTTTCCAGAGCAGGTGGGTTTGGTTGAAGGGAAGTCAAATGTTAGCAAATATTTTCTCTCATGCCGATTTCCTGAGAAAATTGTGCAACTTCCTGAAAGGTTAAAAAAAATCTTCCATCTCTCTGACTTCAAAAAAGACATTGAAGGGGGTATACAGCAATACACAAGATCTTTAGCAGAGTGGATAATATCAATGCATGTTGCTACTTTTGAAACTGCCTCAATGACAGGAGTGGGGGCAGGAGTGGAAGTTCAAAAAAACAAATTCAGAAGAGACAGATGGGAAGAGCTTTGTCACTCAAAGAATAATAAATGTTTGCAGTGGCCTACTGGGCAAGGCTGTCGAGGTAAAGACAGTAGGTTCGTTCAAGTAGCAATTAGATGCTATCCTGGGGGAAACACCGTATTACAAGAGAGAGGCATCAATGTGGTGAATGGCTTTTCACGCTTCCACCGCTATGTTCTTTTCGTACTCTTAAAGGTCTGTAGTCCCAGCAGAAAAATAAGTGAGCACAGAAATTAGGCCCAGCAGTATGCCCTGGGAAACTGGGCCAAGAGAAATAATGGTGTTCAGGCAGGACAGAATTTGCAATGCTAGGCTATGACATCCATTTTGCTTCTATTGTTCCTTAGATCTTGAGAGGCAAAGGTGATCCTTGGGCAGGGAGTTGGAGACAATCACATCCTTGGGTCCCCACAGGTTCTGCTCAGCTACGCCCAATTGTGTCATGTGAAGTCTGCTACATTCCTCAGTTGGGGAATTCACTGTCAAATGCAAAAGGACAATTAAATTGTGTAATGACTCTAAATATGAAAGGCCATTGGCCAAAGGCTAGAGGTTTCCTTCTTGAAGTCCATTCTGACCCTTGCCTATCCTACCTTCAGGGACCTTCGTTTCACTACTATGTTTTGAACATAGGTAAACACCACAGTTTTCAGATATTTTCTCAACACATATACTTTCTAGACTCCATTTGCACGATGTAGTTCGTGTGTCTGCTTGTGAGGTCCTTTGAGTGTTGTGTCAGAGCCATAATTCAAGTTTATAGAATAAGCTTGAATAAGTAAATATAGCCTCCTTGTTTCAATACCAAGATAAGCCATTAGCGTAGCGGTGTCCCCCAGATCTCCTTCCCCAGACACATTTGCAAAGAACAGATAAGAACACAGAGAACACAGACACAAAGGAAAAGAAGGAAATGAAAAATGATCAACTATGTGAGAGATGCTGATCTCAAGCATAGGAACTAAAACTAAGGTAATTTCTTTACTCAGAAAACAGAAAGATTTTAGAATTTATATAATAAAGATGCTTAAAAAGACAGAAAGATACTTTAGTGAAAACAAAAATGAAACAAACAAAGGGTAGATGAGGAATTTCCAATACAATTTTGCTTAATATAATTAAGTTCAAATAATTTATTACATAAAAATATATAAAAATTAACAATACTTATAAAAATCTCAAACTATGTCAGCATTAGAACACGAGATGACCAAGGTAAAAGCAAAAGCAAGCTAAGGTTCAGTGTGTGTGTGTGTGTGTGTGTGTGTGTGTGTGTGTGTATGTGTGTGTTTTCTACACACTAACAAAAAAATAAAAAGCTAAAGTATATGTGTTTAAAGTGTATCGGGAGAGTCTCTGATGATAGCAGAGCAGCTCCTATTGGTATACACTTCTTTTAGAAATCAAGGATAAACTCTATTCAAAGTATATCAAACAATTATCTAAAGGAGGTAGAAAATAACCAAAAACAGGCAGAAACTGGAGGAGAGTCAACACTTGGAAGAACAGAACAATAAAGCATAAAATTCCCATTTTTATAGTTCTTCTCATGAAGACAATGCCAGGAAGGGCAACTAAAACTTGGATAAAAACCAACAGTCTCATTGGCTTGAGGGTACATAGAACAGAAATTGATTTAAAGAAGCCAAAGGGTGAGATGAAAAGTCTGAAAAAGGAGCGAATCAGCAAAGTGGAATTTTAGTTCTATAAATAAACTGTGCTGACTAACTCCTGATTTATGCTAGTATAGGGCAGACTCCAAGCAATACAGCTATGCCAACAACCACAAAGGACTTAGAATTTAAAGTTTGAATGGAACAATTTAAAAGTCTACTAACGCAAAAACAAAAAAACATATATACACTTGAAAAGATTATAGCAAAATCCAGTCTTTAAAATATATCATTCAAAATGTCCATGACACAATCCAAAATTACTAGACATGTGAAGAAATGGGAAAATGTGATTCATACTCTTGCAGAGGCAATCATTGGAGACCTCCTAAAAGGTGACCTAGATATGGAAATTAACAGACAAGAACTGTAAAATACATATTGCAACTGTGCCCAAGGGTGTAAAGGAAAATATGCTCATGTAAATAAAGAAAAGTGAGAAACCCCAGGCAAGAAGCAGAAGCTATAAAGAAGAACTAAGTGGAAATTGTATCACACACACAAAAACTCTAGTTTCTTAAAATAAAGTTAACAACAAATTGAATATGACCAAAAAGATAATGCAGTTAAAGAGAGAGCAAAGAAAGGGTCCAGTCAGAAGAAATATGGGATTTATTAAATAAGCAGATACCTCGTGGCCTGTGAGATAATGTCAAACATCTAGTGTCATGTAATTAATTCTCAGAAAGAGTAGATAGAAAGAATAAGGCAGAAAAATGTATAAATGTGTAATGATGGCCAAGTAGGAAAACCCTAGGAAATATAAATACAAAGAAAAATCACATTTAGATACATCACAATAAAACTGAAGAGAAATAAAAATAAAAATTGAAAGCAGCCAAAATTAAACAATGCATTAAACAGAAATAATAATACAAATTACTGCAGACAGCAGAAATCTTGGAGCCCAAAAGACAGTGGAAAATACCCCTGGGGGCAGGGGTCGGAGGGGACTAGTTACTGAGGATTGAATCCAGGAATTTCCGCACACTAAGCACACGCTGTACCACTGAGCTACATTTCCAACCCTGAAAAATATCTTGAAGGGCTAAAAACAGAAATTTTCAACAAAAATTCCATATCCAGCAAAAATATCTTTCAAGAATGACTGTAAAATAAATACATTTTCAAATTAACAGACACTAAATCAATTTGCTCCCAGCAGACATGGACTACAAGAAATGCCAAAGGAAATGTTGAGTTTGAAGGACAATTTGGGTCTTCAGGAAAGAATAAACATCAGAAATAATAAGTGTATGGGTAATGTAAAAGATTCTTTCTCTTAATTTCTTTAAAGCACATGTACCTGTTTTAAGCAAAAATAAAGCATTATACTGTGGAAACTGTAACACAAGTAAATGTAACATGCTAACTGTGGCATAATGTATGGAAGGTCAATGGACCTATGCATTTACCAAGTTTATAAGTTTATGTAGAGGTAGACTGGGATGTTCCTGACCCTCTCCTGCTTGTGGGATCAGCATGCTCTGTTTTTTAGATAAACTCCTAGTAGTACATTACTAGATGCTTCTCTACCTGAACCAGACACCATCCCAATTCTGTGCAGGGAGAATGCAAAAGAGCAGAGTATCTGTGGCACATCTTTCTGGATCATCCATCTCACTGTAAGATTTAGAAGAAACAAATTTAAGTGATTTCCAAGAGAGTGACACTTCAGACTGAAATTACGAGAAACACCCAAAAAGTGAAGGAGGACGAACAAACCCAATGGGCAGAAAACTCCACATGCCATTCGGCAGATGCCTCTGAACCCTTTCCTCCCAAGTAGCAGCTGCAGGCCTGTGCCACCTCAAATAGGAAGGTGGCAAAACAATCCCTCTGAGGTTCTCCTGAGGGACCTGTGATCTTCACAGCGAATCCTCAGGTGCCTGGATAGGAGCCCAGGAATGAACCCTGCATGGTCAGCTCTGTATCATTTTCTGCCTTTCTCCCAGCAGCCTCCAGCAGCACTGGTTGTCCTCACCTGACACTGTCCAGGTCCTTAACTTAAAGACAATGAAAACTGGAACCCAGATCTTTCAGAAAGACAAGAATATTACAGTTATATACCTACTACTCATTCCTTTTTCAGCTCAATGTAATGAGAATAAAACATAAAATGAAATGAATGACCAAGACCTCAAAAAGAAGAGAAGGAAGGAAGAAAGCAAGCCAGTCAGCTAGAAAACTCTGAAAAGATAGGGAAATATAATCCTTAGTGCTGCCTTCTAAAAATGTCCGAAGGCATAATAATAATAAAAAAATTGAAATGGAATCCTGAAAATATTTACTAATTCCAAAGAATGTCAGAAAGAAGAAATAAAGAAACAAAATATAGGTGGGATAAACAGAAAACAAATGAGAAAATGGCAAAACAAAATCCAATCATATAATAAATTACAATAAATGTGAAAGGACTACACACCTATTCACTCTGATTAAGAAACAAGATCATGCAATGCAAAAAACTGAAATACCTAAGAATCAACCTAACAAAAGAAATCAAAGACCTCTTCTCTGAAAACTATAGCTCTCTGAAAAGAGAGATTGAAGATGATATCAGAAAATGCAAAGACATCCCTTACTCCTGGGTAGGAAGAACCAACATAGTGAAAATGGCCATATTTCCAAAACTGCTATAGAGATTCAGTGCAATCCCAACTGAAATTCCAGCGGCATATTTCATGGACCTCGAGAAAACAATCCAAAAATTCATTTGGAACAAGAAGAGACCCAGAATAGCAAAAGCAATTCTAGGTCACAGAGACATGGCAGGGGGTATCACAATCCCCAACCTGCAACCCTACTACAAAGCTACTATGATAAAAACAACATAGTACTGAAAAAAGAAACAGACCTGAGGACCATTGGAACAGATTAGAAGATGCAGAAACAACTCCAGACACACTCAGCCACCTCATCTTCGACAAAGGAGCCAAACAACCTCACTGGAGGAAAGATAGCCTCTTTAATATGAGGTGCTGGAAAAGTTGGGTTTCAACTTGCCACAGATTAAAACTAGACCTATATCTCTCACCATGCACTAAACTAAAATCGAAATGGATTAAAGATCTAAATACTAAAATAGAAATTCTGAACCAGCTGGAACAGAGGTTAGAGAACTCTTGAAGACATTGGTGTAGGAAAAGATTTTATGAACAAAACCTCAGTTGCCCGTGAACTAGCACAAACAATCAACAAGTGGGATCTCTTCTTGTTAAAAAGCTTCTGCATAACAAGAGAAACCACCAGCAGTGTGAAGAGACAACCCTCAATGTGGGAAAATATCTTCACCTGCTGTTCCTCAGACAAAGGCCTACTATCTAGAATCTATAAAGAACTTTAAAAAATCAGATCCCACAAATTTAAAGACCCAATTCAAAAATGGGCATCTGAAATGAACAGACATTTCTCAGACAAAGAAGTAGAAAAAGCAAATAAATATATGAAAAAATGTCCAACATCACTGCTCATTGGAGAGATGCAAATGAAAACAATGCTGAGATTCCACCTCACCCCAGAAAGAATGGCTGCTATCATGAAATCAACCAATAACAAATGCTGGCAGGGCTGTGGGGAAAGAGGAACCCTGCTCCACTGCTGGTGGGAGTGTAGACTGGTGCAACCACTGTGGAAATCAGTATGGAGATACCTCAAAGAACTAGGACTGGAAGTCCCATTTGACCCAGCTATTCCCTTGCTGGGGATCTTCCCCAAAGAATTAAAAGAATCATACCACAGTGACATATGTGCACCCATGTTCATAGCAGCACAGTTTGTGATAGCTAAAACTTGGAAACAGCCCAAATGCCCATCAACTGGAGACTGGATAAAGAAAATGTGGTTTTTTATAAAATGGAGTACTACTCAGCCATAAAAAATGAGAAATTAGAGACATTTATAGCTAAATGGATGCACAGTGAGGCGATACTCTTAAGTGAAATAAACAGGACACACGTGTAAATACCGAATAGTTTCTCTAGTGTGAGAAACTGAAAGTGTAAATAAGGACTAAAAGGTATCATAGATCATGTGAAATAGGAAGAAAAGGGGCAAAGGGGAAGGGGAAGTGGGAGAGGTAGGGGAAAGGAAAGAAGGGAATGGAATCAATATGAGAAAATGAAAAAATGGAAACAAAGTCTTTGTAAATAGGGAGGGATGGAGGGGTTGTAGGGAGGGCAGGGGAAGGGGAAAAAATAAGAACCACGAGAGATTATGTAAAGGTGCAAATTCCCAATGATGAATCTTATTATATTGTATACCTAAAATGTACCAATAAAATAATATTTTTTAAAAAAGAAAAAAGATCATGAAAATAATAACAAAGCAGCCCCCAAATACATACTGTCAATAAGAGACATGTTTTAAATATGAATACCCAGGAAGTTCGAAGAACATAGATAGAAAAAGATGCATCATGCAAACAACAGGAATAAGACTGGAGTCATTATGTTATCATCAGATAAAGTAGATATCAAGAGCAAAGAATATTACAAGAGAAAAGGAAGACTATTTCCATTGTTTAAAATATCAACTTATCAGAAAGATTAACAATCATAAATAGGTATTTGTTTGATAACAAAGCTTCAAAGTATACAAGTAAAATGAACAGATTTCTAGGGAAAAATAGCCAAATTCACAATCATCATTGGAGATTAACACCACTGTCTCTGCTCTTTCACCTTGATAGAACTGCACAGGAATTAAGACATAAATTTCTGAACAACACAGTCAACTACATAGACCAAATGACAAAGAGCTCTATGCCAAGCCACAACAGAATACACATTATTTTCAAGGGTACATGGCATGTTCACTGAGGTAGACCATATGATGGAGTTAAAACAAGTTTCAATAAAATTAATGGATTGAAATCATACAGAATATCTTATATGACCCCAAGAGAATTAGAAACCAAACCCAGAGGATATCCAGAAATATTCCCAAATATTTGCAAATTAACACATTTTGAAAAGTGGTAGATCAAAAATATGATACAATAAAAATAAATATGTTGTCATTGTCCCCAGTTCTCAGCCCAGAGCTCCTAAAGTACCTTGCATTCACTAGCTTTTGTACATTAATGAGGGAACTCATGGAGGGAGACCCCTACACAGCTTCAGGATTGAAGGCCTAGCTGGGCAGGAATGAAATAAATAAACTCCAACTAACAATATCTAGCAAAGCAACTTTTATTAATTTTTTCTTTGAAATTGAGTTTTAAATGTGAAGTGAAAGTTAAATATTTTTAACTGGTCAAAGAAAGCATTACAAAGAAGAGAAAACAACCTAGTAAGTAGTAGGGGAAAAAATATTCTAAAGAAAACATGTTAATTTAGAAAACAGAAAAAAGTTATGTTTTAGTAGTGTTTCCGGAAGCCACTGTACTCACACACAGAAAAAGAAAACAAAAAACGAGGGAAAAAACAGGTAAGAAATATCCCCTAGAAAATAAATATGTGATTGATGAAATTAAAATGTCAACAAGATGCCAAAGGCTATGATGGGCCCGAGCTCCTATTGGTCAAGCTCAAAAAAGGTCTCCATGTGGAGCCACGTGGTTCTCTAAGGTAACTGTGTTCCGCAGAGCATTTGGTTCCATTCGTGGCTGTTCCCTGAGTAAAATGCTGTTTTGTAATACTAAATGCATCCTTTGTTTCTCTCCTGTACAGGGAATAATGCAATCAGCCAAGTGCTCCACCAACCCCAGCCCCTCTATTTTTGAAACTGTGGGTGGTATGAACTAGCTGCATATATGATAGAAGGAATACATGATTAAAGGTTATGACTTGAAACAAATGGGCTAAACAGCTACCTAATTTTTTCACTCGAAAAAAAATATCAACAAGAAGGTAAGAAAAAAAAAGTTAAAGAGGAATTTGACAGAAAATACAGGAAAGAGAATTTTTCATTAAAAATATGAGAGACCATATAATAGATGTAGATGAAAAAAAATCTCTTTTCAATATTAGACTAAAATGAATTACTGAAAGGCAGGATGGAGGAAATTAAAGAAATATTATCAAAGAAACAATACAGGAAAACTCCCCAAAATTAAAATACACAGGTCTTCCGATTATAAAAATACAATGCATTTAAAAATCACATAATTACAAATAAATATAAGCTTTCAGAACATCAAGAATAAAGAATAGGTCCTTAAAGCACCTTAGAAAATAAAAGACCTCCTACAGAGGAAGCAGAATCAGATTGGCATCGTATTTCTCATCAGCACAGTGGATATCAGGAGACAACAGAGAAATGCCTTGGATATTTTCCTCATATCATCTTTTTAATGAAAAAGTTTATTACCACGTGATTGCAGTACATAATGATCACATTCATCATGGAGAGTCGGTGCACATACATAACACATCTTAATTCTTTTTAAGTCCCCTTCCCTCCCCTCTCCACCCTCCCTCCGTCTCTCCCATTTGCAAAAGATCTCTCTCGCTATTTCCTATCATCTGTCTTTCATTTTTATTTTTAAAGTATTTATATTTTGGGTTTCTAGGAGAAACCCAGCAATATTTAAGCCTGTGTGTCTGACTCGTTTCACTTAACACAGTTTTACACCCAGTAAAGCTATCGCCAAAGGAGGGGGAGCAGAACAAAGACATGTTCAGGCCCCCGAAGACTTAGAATTTTCACCTCTCTCACATTCCTTTGCTGGAAGTTACTTGAGGTCATGCTCTAATAAAATAATGGAATAACAAGAAAAAGGGGGAAAAAGGAATCCAAAAAACAGTGAAACCAACCAAATAGGGCAATAAATGAAAATGCCAGAATAGTTAATTTCAATTTGAAAGGGAAGAAGTATATTCATAGGCTCATAAAGACTCTAAAGGAATATACCGCGAAGAAGCAGGGGAGGGAATACGTAATTTGGAAGATGCTGAGGGTGTAATTTGTTAAATAACCCAAGAAAAAGAAATGCCAGTTGAAATGCTTTAATATGAACAATAAATTCACAGCAGAAGTATAGCTGGTGAAACATAACACCTTTTAAAAAGGTACCTTACTGTATTAAGATTATTAAACTATATGTCAGTTTTATTCATCAATTTGATAAGAACTGAAGACTGATTACATCTATGCCAATGAAAAAGCAATCAAATGGGCACTCATATGTCTTTGAAATCCAACTTCGCAATAATCATGAAAAAATTTTTTTTTGGTACCAGGATTGAACTTGGGACCTTGCGCTTGCGAGGCAGGTGGCAGAACCACTGAGCTAAATCCCTGGCCCCAATCATTGAAAATTTTAACTTCACTTTTTCAGGATGCAAATAGATATTTCTGAAACTCTAAAATATGGAGAGCCTTGCATACATGCCAAGAATATTCACTATAGCAAGGCTTGCAATAATAAAAGTAAGACGGTAATGTCATAAATGTCAATCAACAGGAAGTTGATGAAAAAATAAATCATGGTAGATTCACATTAAGAAATACTATACACCCATTTACAAATTTATATGTATATATTGACCTGAAAATTTCAAGAAATATTGTTAAACATAAAACAAACTGCAGAATGAAATGGATGTGTCAAAATAGATTTACAGTATTTCAAAAGTGTAAAAATATGCATAAATATACTAGTAAAGAGAAATAGGTCCAGGGAGAGAAGTAGGATTGGGAATGAGAGGAAAGTTGATGAGAACTTTAATATATTGCTTTTATTTTGATTAATTAAATATTTTACCAGAGAATGAATTTACATTTTATTTTTAAATGAACAAATTCCAGAAAATAAGGTTAATGTGCTCGTAGGTTACACACTAAAGATGAGAGGTCTATGCCAAAGAGGGGGTCATGCCACCATGCCAAGCACATCCAAAGTCTGGCACACAATCCTGAGGAGGCCAAGTGCAGTGAGAAGAATACGCACAAACTCCACAAATCCAGAAGACGGCAATCAGACTGGCCAGCCATCTGGAAAAATCACAGCAGCTGAGGGCCAACTTTTAAGTGTTGAGAATGTTTTACCAGGAAAGAAAGAATATGCTTTAAATGGATGTGATTTTTAAAAGGGGGTGCAGATATGATAGTGCTCTTGAAATAACAGAATTTATTCTGTGTCAAATTGGACCAGTGGGTGAAACTTATGGAAAGAAAAACTTAAGTTCATCAGGAAAATGGAATTTTATTTGCTTTTTTAAAATATACACAGATTTGAAAGCAAATTATATTCTATTACCTGATACATTATTACAGTTTTTTAAATTACAATGATAATATATAGGTCTAAAGAATGGAAATGGCTATTCTCATGGCTTTCAAATTAAAAGAGCCTTTCTGAAAAATAATTTGGTAGTATGTAACAAAAGCCTTATTGGGCCAGGGATTTAGCTCAGTGGTTCTGGCCCCTGCCTCGCAAGTGCAAGGTCCCGAGTTCAATCCCTGGTACCAAAACCAAACAAACAAAAAAGCCTTATTGAAAGTATCTGTTCCCTTTCAATTAGTAACACAAATACCAGAGATCGATCTTGAAGAAATAATCATAAATGTAATCACAGATTCAAATAAAAGATAACTCATCACAATGGTATAAATAGTGTCAAAAAGACTGGAAACGGATATCCAGAAATGTGCATTTTGTTCACTGATTATGATCATATTGATTATGATTATTTGATGGCAGCTCTGGAGTCATTAAAAGTTATATTTAGAAGAAAAGAAAATGCAATGGCTGGATATTTTAAAAGTTATTTTCTTAAGTGGAAAGAACTAGTGTACAGAACAATCTCTATGACCTATCTCCAATATATATCCACATATCCTATATAGAGATAGAACATGACCTATAGCCATAAAATGTTCAGACAATAACTTTATACATTTGGGGCATACGTATTGTGCATTGTCTTAGTCACTGTTCTCATCCCAGATACAGACATGACATGTACCTATTCTGTGCAGAATACTGTGTACGCAGGACTGAGGACAGCTGCCAGGCCCCTGCCCTTGAAATACTTGGAGGTCAAACAGTGGCTTCCCTGGGTTCAAACAAAGAGCCTGCCCCTCTAAGCCTTTGAGTTTGCTGTTGTGAGCCCTTCCGTTATTCTCCTTGCTCTTAAGCACGCTGCCCCTTTTAGGGATCAGGAAGATAACCCCCATGAATTCCTACTTAAAATTTCGCTTGGGGCAGACTGTCCAAAGTGGGAACTCCTCAGACAGCAGCACCCTCCTCTTTTTCCCATTTCGAATGATTGACTGGGTTTTGAGAAATCCAGTGAGGACATACAAGTGCTTCCAAAGAGAATGGCAGGGAGGTCTCCTCAGCCCATCCCTCCTGTATCAGCTCAGCCCGCCAACACCTGCCTCTGCAATGACTTCAACAGTGACGCCCCCTCCCAAATTCATGTAGCAACTTAATCCTGCTGCAATAGTATAGGGAGGTGTGGCCTTTGGGAGGCAATTGAGTCATGAGGGTTTCACCCTCCAGGAGTGGGATGGGCTGCCCTTATAAAAGATCTTAACAGAGGTGGTTCACCCTTCTTGCCTTCCAGCCTTCCACCGTGGTGTGTGGCGGGAGGCACAGCATCCCTCTTCTCCTGTGCAACCATCTGAAAGGCAGAGCAGCCCTCCCCAGACAACTAAACCAGCTGGAACCTCGACCCTGAGCCTTCCAGCCTCCACAACTGTGGGGGAAAATTTCTGATGTTTTGAAACATCTAGTATTTGTTATAACAGCACAAATAAACTAAGACAGGCTCTCATAGAAGAAACGCCTTCTTGTCTGTGGTCCACTGGTCCCCGAGAGACTCAGGGTCAGCCTGAGTTCTCCCCCTCTTCTACCAGGGCAGGAGTCAGCCTTCCAGTCTCTGTGAGTTCTCTCTGCTGCACACTCCAGCCCTTCTCCTTCCTGCATCTCACCCTGTTTCTTTGGGAGTCTCTCAAAGTAACTTCATTGATCTTCTCCAAGACCCTCTTGGATCTACTCTTCCTTTCAACCCACCCTCACCCTAAATAAGAAAGAGCTGATTCCAATGCATACATCATGGTTTTGTCACCTCTGTGCAAGTCCAGTGGCACTGCTGTATCTCAGGGCTGATGCGATTCTATCGTAGGTCTTGTCCCACAGCAAACAGCAAGGTCCTGGCTGCCCCAGATAAATGCAGGAATCGTCTTCAGCTCTGGTCTAAGACTCACATCACGTATGTGTATCAAAGGAGGGGGAGAAGGGCTGTAGAAGCCTTGTTAGGGATTCATGACTTATATTTAAATGTCACCTCCTCCCACCATTTTCTTTGAACATGCGCTAGCTTTTTTACTCCCTAGGACACTGTGAGCTACTGAGCAGACAGAAATTGTCATACTCATTTCATAATAGATGGCTTAGGTAAATAAATGCCAAAGGTCCCACAACTACAGAGCATGGGTCTGAACGCAGAGATGTCTGACTCCAAAGCCCAAGCTCTGAACCAGGCTTAGCCAGTTCCCGTCCAGGAGCACATGGCCGACTCTCTCAATTGCAGCTGCTTTCCCTGGTTCACAGAGCTGTCCCCCTGAGGAGCTGAAATGAGTGCATTCCGATGGAGGGAAGGAAGCAACACGCCTGTGCCTCTTCACCACATCGAATGGCAGTCTGCATTCGGCCAGTAGCAGATTCGCAGGCCAGAAAATACCCTGTGCTTCACTTACGCTTCTGCATATGGGTTATGAACAGGGGGCTTAGAATCAAACCCAGGTTTGTCACACAAGCCTGGGTTGTAGTCTTCACTGTCTCTTGGCCCTGTTTCCTTACCTGGAACACATGGATCATATCTTGTCCCCTGGGCTGATTGTGGCCACACCTGCAAAGCCAAGTGCCTGGGGCCCTGGCCCCTCACAATGTTGACCATTAAAACTGGTACGAATATTAAAGGCTCCGATGGGAGTTCTTTTTGCTGAGGACAGTGACAGCTGCCCAAGAGCACCATTGTTCTCCATCCAGTTTTCAGTGGGTCGGTTCAGGACACTGAGGCCAGGGGCATGGGATGCCTGGGCTGCCCTGCTTGCCACTTAACCCATCACTGTAGCTCCCTCTGGTTGCCCAGCAGTTTGCATTTCTCCAGCTCCCTGGATCTCTCTCAGGAACTCTGTCAAGCAGGTAGCCTTGTCTCCTTATGACAGGAGGCCCAGAGACGCAGAGAAATGTACCTGGTTAAGTGGAACCATTGCTCTCCGACTCCCTGCATCTCCATTTCTCAGTAGTCGTGGATATAACATCCTTCAGGGCTCAGGGAGGATGACAGGGGCCCTCGGCCGGGTCTGCTCAGCAGCCCTGGAGTCAACTCACAGAGCCGGCACCACCACGGGCCAAGTTCATTGCCAGCCACACCCTGCCAGGAAACGTGCAGGTCAACTCCACTTGACTCCCCAGATAAACACTTGAGAACAGATTCCATCAGCTGGGCCCGAGACCATCACTGGCACCAGTGCTTATAGAAAGCTCTTGCAGCAGGAGTCCCATGGAAGGGGCCAGGTCAGGCCTTTGGAGACTTCCAGAACATGCCCCCTGCATGCAGGAGAGTCTGCCCAGAAAGATACATCTTGGGAGGGAAGGGGCTGTGGTGAAGCAAGGAGAGCTCTCATCGAGGGACATGAAGCAGTTCTCATCCCAGCTCTGCAGTGCCGAGCAGCTCCCCCTGGCTCTGGGACTGTTTCCTCACCTGTAAATGGAGGTTGGAGTGAAGGTTCAAAGAACCCACTCACTGTAGAGGGCTGCATGCATGGAGGGGGTGGAATGACAGTAGCCTGAGCCCATCCTGCATGTTTTCTGTGGCTACCATCAGACACAGGGAACAACCAAAAGGCGACTGTTCAGCTCACCAGAACCTAAGGACTAGGACAAGGCAGGATCAGGACAGAATCAGGACTGCTTCTCCCCTCCCAGTTTCCAAACAGAGGGGTCCTGAACTCAAGTTTTTCTCCATCCATTTTTATTTTTCTCTTCTTCTCTCCTTCTATCTCTTTCTCCTTTCTTTCCCACTTTCTGTTGTACAGTTCCAGCCCCTCCATTCCACCTGCTTCTCTCTCTCTCTCTCTCTCTCTCCCTTTCTCTCTCCCTCCCTCCCTCCCTCTCTCTCTCTCTCTCTCTCTCTCTCTCTCTCTCTCTCTCTCTCTCTCTCTCATCTCAGGGCCTTTGCAGCTCCTCTGTCCCTCTCTGGACCACTCTCACCACACCTGTTCATCTTTTGGGTCTAGATTTCTATTCCTGTGGGCTAGGAAAGGGGCCCTGCATCATCCATGACCATCTGTCTCCCATCAGGACTATGAGTTCTCTAAGGGAAGAGATCTCCTCTTAGGCATCCATATTCTTGGAGTAGGAACTCAGAAAATGTGCGCTGACTGGATGAATATGTAGATTTTTCTCAGAGCTCTAGAGCTAAGAAATGAGACTCAGGTTCTCTGTCTATGAGTCCAGGGTTCCTTCTTTCATTCATTCAATTATTCATGCAACAAATATTTGTCGAGTACTTTCAACAGGCCAAGCACTCTGCCAAGGGCTGGGTATGCAGTGGGGAGGAAGGTAAGTTCTTTGTCCTCGGGGAGTTTCTATTCTGCAAATTAGAGGAAATTATAGACAATGAGAAAAGTAGTTAGTAAAGCATGCTGCACAAGTAAAATAGGTTGATGTGACTGAGCCTGAGCTGGTGGGTCCCTTAGATTGTATAGATGGGGAAGGTCTCTGAGAGGAAATAACAGTAAAATAGCCAGCCATGGGAATGGGAAGAGTAGTGTTCCAAGAGAAGGACGGCTATTGTAAAAGTCTTAAGACGCGGAAGTTACAGCAGAAAGGTCAGTGTGATGGAATGCACTGGATGAATGGGACCAGGTGAGATAAAGCTGATGATGTAGGAAGGGAACAGTTTATGCAGAGTCTTGTAGACATGGCAAGGTATTCTATGTAGGTCAAGTGGAATGGAAGTCCACTGGAGGGTGTTAAGCTGGAAACGATGAAATATAATTCATGTTTTTAAAAGATTAGCCTGACCACCACGTAGAAATGAAATGAAGGAATGAGGACAAGACCAGAAGTGGAGAAATCAGACTACTCTGCCCATCCAAGCAATAGGTAGTGTTGGCTTAAACTAGGATGGACATAATAACGCCATAAAGAAGTAGATAGATCCCTGATGGAAGAACGACTTGCTTGGACTTGTTCAAATTTAGGGACTAGAATTGACAGAAAGTGCTTATGAATTAGATGTAGGGAATGGTGATAAGGGAAAGATGAACAAGGAAACTAGGTAAAGAGAAATGGCCTTTACTACGGGGGTAGGGGCAGTGAAGGAGAAGACTGGAGACAGACAATCAAGATTCATTAGGCCCTATTCATTGCTAGACGCCTCTCCGGTCTCTAGAGAAACTATCATTCATGGTATGCTACACAAGACTGAAGTTCTGGGGGAGACAGGGTTGGGCATGCAGATTTGAGACTCATCTGTGTTAGGTGCGATTTGGAATGATTACCAGAAGAGAGAGAATATGTAGGTCGGATACTATGGACTGAATGTTTGTACCCCTTACCAATGTGTTGAAACGCTAATATCCCGTGGGGTGGGATGGTATGGAGAGGTCGTGGCTGCAGTCGTGAGGACAAAGCCACGGGAAAGCTTGCCTTAGCCCTGCTCTCTGCCATGGGAGAATACCAGAAGACCACCATTTGGCCTCAGCACACACCAAGTGTTCCAGGGCCCTGATCTTGGGCTGACCAGCCTCCAGAACTGTGAGGAATGAGTATCTATGGCCTAAGACCACCACTCTATGGTGATTTTGTTTAGCAAGTCAAAGTGACTAAGATAGTAAAATTTCACATTCTGGGTCTGGATAAAATTACCTGGACTGAGAGAGGAGGTACAGGCAGAAGAGATAGCTCAAGACAGAACTCTCAGCACTCCAGAGTTGGAAAGTTCACAAAAATGGGGATGCAGCCCCAAAGAGACCAAGAAGGAATAACTAGGGAGGCAGGAGCAAAGCCCAGAGGGCCTGGGCTCCAGAAACTAAGAAAGGAGGTTCCAGCTGGGGTTTTCTGTCATTCTTCTTCCCTGAAACCTGCTCCATATGCCCCCCCAGGTCCACCTCATGCCCTGTTGAATTGTAAGGGGGCCTCTGGCCTTTGGATCAGTTGCTCCCCACCCACCCCACTGACCAATGGCCCAGGGGAGCCCCTCACAGCCGCCTTTGGCATCTTGGCACTAGAGGACTGGGTGGTCCTTGCTGGGCCATTGCCTTCCCTCGACCCCGGTTCTTCCCGGGACGTTCGAGGAGGCTGCAGTGCCGGTCTCTTGCTGACAGCGCTCCCTGTCCAGCCTGACTTCTGGCTCAGCCTCTCCTGCCCTCCAGGTCTGCACTTTGCTTGGGCACAGCTCGTGGAGCTCAAACCCTCTTCTTTGTAGGCCCTTCTTCCCCAAGGACAGTGATGCTCTCTGACAGCCATGCCTGTGACCCAGGAGGGGACGCTCAGAGCAAGACCCATAGGCAGGGTGCACCTGATGGCCATGAGAAGTCACTAGGGAAGGAGCCCAGAGGGGTCTGACAGCCTTGGACCTAGGGCTGCCCTGTGGATTGTCCGTGATGTACTCTGCTTATCAAACAGGGTCCCTACAGAGCTGTTGGCCCAGAAGGGCAGCTTCTTCTGCTTTGCACAAAAGTACTGTACAAGCATTGCCATGTGACCCTCCTTTGGACCTGTCACCCATATTCCTTGTTTTTGACACTTGACTTCTTTGAGCTCACTGCCTGGTTTCTTTAGGCCCACCATTCATTATCTTTCCGCTTTCCATTTGCACGATTTAGACACCTGGCCCACTGCCTGGGCTGACCTCCTGAAGTCTGTGGGTCCACCCACATTTCTTTAGGTTTGCTGTCTGGATTATTTAAACCTGTTGCATCATCTCTCGGGCCTGCCGCCAGACGGCCTGACATCCTGGGAACTTGGGCCGCTGTGGAGTGTAAGGGCTACCTAGAACAGTAACCCTACTCTCTGCGGGGCTGCTGTCAGGTCGGGGTGAACGGTGCCACCTCTGGCCTCTAGTGGTGGCCACTGTGATTAGGCCAATGACTCCTGCTCTGAAAGGAGGGTTTGTATGGTTTGTTTCCCTTCACGAGACCTCCAAGGTCACATTCCCCAGAGACAGACTCGTTTACCCTTGTGATTTTTTTTTTGGATAATCCATGTTTAATAGGGAGCTGTGTGTGTAGCACCCCTGTGCCTCTGGCTGGGACCTTGGGTTGGCAGGGCAGACAGGCAGGCAGGAAGGCGGGCAGCAGGGGTGGGATCAGGCCAAGAAAAATCTGCAGGCCTCAGGCTGTGCAGGAGCGTTCACCCCCATGGCCTGCTCACCAAAGCCCAGCCACAGAGCTCCCTGGGACCAGCATGGCCTGGTGCCAGCAACCACCACTAGTCCCCTTGCAGAGAGCCAGGGAGACAAAACAGAGCCTGATTTAAAGCAGAGACACAGAGTGGTCTCTTCACAGAGCCCTGCAGCGACAGGGACCGACACAGACTGATGTTTTCATGCAGTCAAGGGGCCCAGGAGGCATAATGGTCAATATCCATCACGTGCGAGACAGTTGGGCTGGGCAGAACGATAAATAAATGAGCTCACACTAGCAAAGCCTACTTGTACACCAGGCGCCATGCTCAGAGCTTTACCCAGACCACGTCAGCCAATTTGCACGAGAACGTGATGGAGGCACAGTTATGATCTCCATTTCACAGGCTCAGAACCAAGGTTCACACACCTAATAGGGCAGTAAGTGGCTCAAATTTTTTAAACAAAATATCGAACACTGGTGAGCACACAGAGCAACCAAAGGCTTTTCCCTTGTGGTGGGAGCACAAAGTGGTACCACCACTCTGGAGAACAACTGGACAGTTTCTTATAAAGTTAATACACTAATCACACGACCCAGCAAGCCTATTCCTAGGTATTTATCCAAATGAAACCAAATCTGTACGTGTTTATAGTACCTATTAATCACAATTACCTCAAACTTGAAATGAATGTTTCCCCACTGAAGAATGAACAATACTACAGAATACTATTCAGCAAAAACAACCTCACGATATTGATACCTGAAAAATCTAGAAAAATCTAAAGTGCCTTATGCTAAGTGGAAGGGACTGACTATAAAGGGGCAGAGTGAATTTTTGGAAGACTTGGAAATGTTCTCTGTGTCATTTTATTGTGACAGTGATTCTACTATGGTACATCCTTGTCAAAACTTGTAGAACTGTATATTAAAAAGTGTAAATATTATTGTATGTAAACTAAACCTTAACTTTTTTAAACAGGGAAAAAAAATCAGAGACTCGAGGAGATCAAAAGGCGACTAGAGATCAAAAGGCAGCCAGCCAGAAAATGGCAGGGTCGCGGCAACACACCTGTCTAACTTCTGAGCTAACCCCAATGCTAGCTGCCCTTGGAGACTTTCTTGGTCCAAGCCTTGTATACCAAGAGACCTGGGTTCACCAGGATTTTCAGGGAATGGTAGGTTTGGGAGCGTTATCCTTTTTTTTGTTGTTCTGCTTTGCTTTTGTTTTTCTCTTTGCAGTTACTGGAGATTGAGCCCAGGGCCTTTGCACTGAGCTACATCCCCAGCTCTTTTTTAAATTTTGAGACAAGTTCTCGTTAAATTGCTAAATTCCCCAGGCTAGACTCAAATTTGCAGTTCTGCCTCAGTGCTGGGATTAGTGGCATGAGCCACACCGTTTACTGCCCCCTTTTTTGATTAACTAAAGGGAAAGCCCCAAATCATTTTTCTTTCAATCCCTTTTGATACAAATATTTGTCAGTTGCCTGAAAACACTGTCACTCATAATTACTAAGGTCACTGCCTGCTGGAAAGTTGAGCTGCTCCCCTGTGATGGGGACCTGCTTGTACTCCTTCACTTGCCGCTATCTGCTGTTTCACCACCCTGGGTGTGTCGTTCATTCTTTCTAGGCCTCAGTAGAAGGGGACTGCTGCATCCATCTCTAGATTAAAAGGGCAGGTTAAACGAGAACTATAGAACCTACAGGCTTGGGGCTCTGTGATCTAACCACTGCTCTCGCCTGTCTTGGGATTGATGCATTTGCCCAGCCCTAGCAATGAGTTAGTACTTCCGGAGCAGCTGCAGTATGCTGTGTGGGTCACAGGCAATTCGTCCTGCCACTGAGCTTTCAAGGTGGTGCACTCCATCTAACAGCAAGAAAGAGCCAGGGCCTGGGAAATGGAGCAGTTTACCAAGGTCCCCCCATTAAAAGGAGGAGCGGAACTGGGCCCCGGTGGTCTGATTCCAGAAGCCACACTCTGCCACCTCAGCTCTCCTCTGCCATCTTGAGAGGAAGAGCAGGCAGCTCCACCCCTTGTCCACTGTGGGAGACAGCCCCCAAAGACTGGGAGTCCAAAAAGGACCCTTCTGCAACTCAGGAGAGCCAGGAAAGCCACACAGGTCCTCTGGCCTCCAGTGGGACACACACCCTTTCCACTGTTCACCCAGCCTAGGTGTAGGACAGTGGAGCACAGCCTCGGGTCATCTGGCACAGGGAGAGGGACGAGGAAGAGGGGAGAGAAGCCGCTTTTATGGGAGAACGACCAAGTATCAGTGCTCTCGAGACTCCTTCCGGGAGGCTTCATTCTGGCTCATTGTTCCTCATTATCAGAGCTAACTATGTTCAGGCGAAGGGCGAGCATGTTCCTAAATTTATGTCTCTGTGTGCGACCACGACAATGCGTGTTTTGTGTGCTTCTCCCCGAAAAACTCCTCTTGTGACACAGCGACCCAGCTTGGACTTGGTCTTTCATGTGTGTTACCCACTCCGACTGGCACCCGCTGGCAGATTTTTCTTAAAGTCTGAAATGAGGGTCTAACCTTCTCTTCTCTGCTTTTTCTTCTCCGCTACCTATAATCTTGATTTGACTCACACAAAAGTGACTCAGTGGGAAACCCACTCAAGAAGGCTTTGACGGGGAACAATGGACAGGCACCTCTCAGAGGCTGGCCCGCCGCATCGAGAGAGGGAAAATGGATTCAAGTTTAAAGATGTCATGTATGTTAACCGATCAGTATTGGTTTTCTGTATTCAGTCAAAGAGACAGCGGTGAAGCCAGGCCCATGAGGGCGACAGCGTGCCAGGAGGGAGAGGCAGCCCCCATACACTTTGGGCAAAGGCCTCACCAGCGATAACGAGCCCAAGAAGCCGAGGTGTTGAAAAGGTAATAATAACAATCATGAAGAAGAAAGGGCTTCGAGGAGATTGTCATGGGATTGTTGTGTGTGTCAGCTTTGTCCTCCTACAATGGCACAGGGCCAGGAGCCAGGCAGTCGCGGGGCAGCAGACCGCTCCTTCAGAAAGCAGACGCTGCCCATTCAGCCTGGGGCCTTTCTTCCAAGATAATGCTCAACGGGCTCCCGGGGCAAGCGGAAGCCCAGGGGACTCATGGGTGAGGCAGGGGACAGGCACCTGAAAGCAGCAGCTCCCTGCTGGCCACCTCTCCCTGACAGCCCCAGTGCAGGCTCCAGGAGCAAGGCCAGCCTCCAGCCTGCATGGGGCCTCAGGCCTGACCTTGCTCCTTGTTGTGCGGGAGTTATCCACAATGGCCTGCTCTTCTGAGAGGATGTGAGAGAATGGATTTGGCCCCCAGCTCTTCTCTTCAGCATCCCTGAAGCAAAGTGGAATTTCCTACTCTGATTTCTTTGGCCCTCCAAGCGGTTTTTCTTTCACATGAAACTCCTTTTGTGAAAGTTGCTAGAATTTTCTCAAGTAGTGAATAGGCTGAAAATTGAAGATCTTTGAATCTTCTTGTAGGAGCCTGTACTCAGAACAAGCACAACTTCCTTGAAGGATGCAGTGCATAGCAGAGGATGAATTTGCAGGATAGCTAGTTCATCCTCATCCTCTGAACTCAGGACTGGCCACAAGAGCAGCCATCTTAGCTGCACAAGCAGGGTGGATGTCTTCCACAGGGGCCCCTTCAGAGGCCAGGAAAGGGCAGCTTCGGGCCTGGTACAAGCACTCTCCATGGGCTCCAGCTGGGGGCAGTGGTGTACTGGGTCCAGCTCCTACTGGCTTACAGTTATGTTTTCACCAATCTTGCAAACCACTTTTCTAAAAAATTAAGTTATGTAAACTTATAACCAAATAAATACAACAAAAGCAATAAATACCTGAAACTCAGCACGCCTTAATTATTTTACTGTTATCTATGCTCTTGAGGTTACGTACAGTCATTGTATCTAAATGGCGGAAATATAATATAATGGTAGTTTCAGAGCATCTCTCCTCAATGAAGTCACACTGATAGCTGGAAATTAGACATGACGGAGTATTTACACCACAGAAATTGGCAAATACCACAGATCAGGGCCTTTTCCCTGGATGTGCTGGTTGTTAAAAATGTACCTGTTCAGTGGTTCAAGTGGTCTGGCCCAGCCTCTTGATCACTGGACCATGTCACTTTCTCTCTGAAACAAATCACCACAGGAGTTGCCTTGAAGGCAGATGAAAGTGTTAAGCTAGACCAGTTTCTGAGCTCCTTAATTCCATCGTCATCTATCCATCCATCCATCTTATATTTTCTTTCTATCTAAAAGAAAAATTGTGTCAGGAGAAAAACTTTGTATCTGACTCCAAGATCCTTTATGAACAATCTGGTCCACTGTCTGATTTTAGGGAGAAGAATTCAAGGTCAAGCAGTTGATGCTGAAGGCCAGGCCAGGCTCAGGAATGGGAACCAGCAGGGACATGTTTCCAGTACAGGGACCTCACTTCCCTTTGGGCCCACCTGTGCCCTCCCTCACCCAGCCTCTACCTGTGGACCTCGGCTGGAAGGCTGAAGCTGTGAGTCCTCCCTGGAAGTGTCTGCCTTTGAACAGGGAAGGTTGGGAAGCCTGAAAGGTCCCCAGAGTCCTTCAGAAGGAACCTCATAGGAATCTCAGGCCTGGGAGCCATCTGCAAATTTAAGTCTGATGACCTTCCCAAAAGACATCATAGAAGCAACTGTCTGCTCCCTCCCAGAGGCCTCCCATAGTCAGGACCTTGGTCTCTCATGCCTCAGGGAGGATGAGGCAATGGAAACAATAGTAATAGCAAATGTTTATGGAACTGGGCCCTAAGTGTGAACACGTTGATCTCATTCAAGCTTCCCAGAAGTAAATGGTGTCTCAGTCCCGTCTTCTAACTGAGGAAACCAAGACTTAGAGAAGACCCTAGATGTGGCCCATGCTGTTCAACCAGGAAGTGCTGGGACCCCAACCTAGGCAGTCTGCTTGTGGAATTTTCTCCTGTAATTTCTATCTCAAGTGGTTCCCGGGAAGTTGACCTTTCTGGCTCAGTGGCTCCCTTCTGCCCCGGCCTGGTCAACGGAAATAGAAAGATGATAGGGGATGGAGGCTGAAGGGTGAGGACAGAGAGGCCTAAAGTGGGATGAAAGCTAACGTGGGTAGGGGGAGCAGGCTGGGTCCCTTTGCCTTGGCTGCATGTGGTCTCAGAGCCTGCAGATTCCATGGAGTTTTTCTCATCCCCTGCCACACTGGGCTCAGAACCTGCTCTGAATTACTGTAGTTCAGACCAGAAGGGGAAGCAGCTGGAGCCTGAGACCCTGGGCGTGGGGCAGGCACCGGGGCTGCCCAGGGACTCTGTGGATACACCCAGCCCCACCCAACACAGGAGAATGTCCCTGGGCAGCCCCCACATAACAATGGGGCGTGTCACACATTTCCCAAGGGCCAGGCCACCTACCAGGCACTTTCAAAGTCCATTTCTCATTTGCTCTTTATCTTTTTGTGATGTCCAGCACAGGCAAGGACAATGCCTTTCACAGAAAGTTAACTCAAGACACCCCTAGGGTACAGCTCAGGAGGCTCAGCCCAGCTCTGTCCCAAGCATGGTCTCAGGGGCTCTCTGTCCAGTACTCATTCTCCTACAGCATCAAATCCAGCCCATCCTTTGCAGGAGGCCTAGTTTTTTAGCAGCAGATGAAATCAATTGTCCCCTGGAAACATGTCAGCTGCAGAGGCCAGGAGACAAGTGCCAAAGGAAAGAAATACTTGAGATTCCTGTTAAGAAACGATGTTGGGTTTAACCTGAATAACACCAGAGAAAGAAAGAATGTCAGACATTACATAACCCATGGAGACATGGATGGAAGCGGGGTTGGAACACAGTGGGACAAATGTCAACAGGGGCAGCTTTTCTCCATCCGAGTGGTGGGGACAGGGAGGACCGTGGACACACGCTGAGCCGTTGCCAGGTATTATTTCAGATCACTTCCATGGCAGCTCTGTGGCCTACGGATTATGACCTCCAGTCTGCAGACGAGGAAACTGAGGCACAGATCATGATTCTACCCTCTAGGACAAGGCTGAGAGCCCAAAGACGGCCTCAAAAGGGGAGTGGGTGTGCAGTTCGCTGTGCTGTTTAAGGGACCAGGCTTTAATAGCTAAGAAGCTACAACAACCCCAAAGCCCATTAGCTGAAGAACGGATACACAGTGCAGCTGATCTGTCTCACAACCAGGTGGAAAGCAAGTACGAACTCAAAAACTGTTCTCAGTTGGGATGACACAACCCCTAAGGTGGAGAATATTGTGGGCTAGGGACAAAGAAAAAACTCCATGGATATTACGATGGTCTGCAGCCCTCCAAAGGTCAACCCTACCCCCATCATATTCTTGGTGTTTCGTTTCTGCCTTTATGAAGAATGTAAATCACATTTTTCTCCATGAGGGAAAAATGAATGATAATGGAAGAAGGGTTGAGAAACTGCTAAGTAAAAGAAGCCAGACATCAAAGGCCACGTATACATGAGAGGTCCAAACAGGGGCTGGGCGTGGGAACAGGGAGTGAGGGAAACTGAGCAGGAAGGATATTTTTGGGGTGATGAAAATGTTCAAAATTTGAATTTTTGTGATGGTTGCACAACTCTGTAAATTTCCTGAAAGTCACTGAATTGCACATTAAACACAAGTGAGGTTTCGGGTATTTAAATTATACTTCCATAAAGCTATTTTTTTTTTTTTTAAAAAAAGGAGGAACACAGGCTTTGGGATGCAAGAGGCCCAGCCCTAGTCCCTGTTGCTTCATGCTTCAGAATCCACATCTACAAAAACAGGCTGTGAGGATCCAGTGCGATGTTGTAGTCGCCCCTGTTGTGTTGCTGTAATAGAATGCTTGAAGCTGGGTAATGTGTAAAGAAAAGATGTTTATTTTGGCTCACGAATCAGACAGCTGGAAAGTCCCACCAGCAGGGCATTAGTGTCTGGTGAGGACCCCTGGCTGCATCATAACATGGCAGGGAAGCAGAAAGGGAACCGAAGGGCATGCAGAAGGGGCCAAGCAAGTGAGAAGTCCTCATCCCACTCCCAAGAGAATGCATGAGGTCACAGGAGACCCACCATAAAACGGTGTCAGTGATTTAATCATCTCCCACCACCTTTCAGTTCCATTACTTGAGGACCAAGCTTCCACTACATGAACCTTTGGGGCCAGGCCACATCCAGGCCATGGCACAGGTGTCTACAGCCCTTGGCACATGATGTGAGGGTTTAAGGGTAATGGCCCCAGGGCACTAAATGTGAGCAGATGTACAACTCCTTTTCATCTTTAGCCCTCAGTAAGATAGCATCTCCTTGGGAAGCCTCTTTGACTCCTGGAGGTTATTACCCAGCATGCTCATCTCTCTGAGCTGCTCCCTTAAATCTCAAGTGGCCCTTGGGCTCGCTTGCTCTTTGCCTTCCCATCCTCACTGGCTCCGGGCAGGCAGGGACCTTATCTCCTGCACCCACCCTTGTAAAAGGACACCCCACACTGGCACAAAAGAGGGACATAAAAATATTAGTCCTGATTTTTATTATTGGTTGAACTGAAGTTGTTCATCAAAAAGTCACAATTTTCTGGAGGCTTCTTTATCTCAGAAAGAGTTTTATGTCAGAGCTAGGTGTGATGGCACATGCTTGTTATCCCGGGACTCTGGGAGGCTGAGGCAAGAGGTCTTGGGTTCAACCCCAGCTTGGGCAATGTAGTGAGGCTCTATTTCAAAATGAAAAATAAGGGTTGAGGCTGTAGCTCAGTACAAAGGCCCTGGGTTCAATCTCCAGTACTACAAAAAACAAACAAAACTCAAAACAAACAAACAAAAAACTTCTATGTCAGATGAGTAAAGAGATGAATAATTTGGAGGGCGGGGGAGCTGCTTTAATAACATCGATTCATTTGTCCTGCATGCTCAACGTGGTGGTTCTTACCCTGAGGGCCGCTGGGGCTCGTGAC
The DNA here is from genome assembly GCF_053883595.1 of Heterocephalus glaber. Classification (NCBI taxonomy): domain Eukaryota; kingdom Metazoa; phylum Chordata; class Mammalia; order Rodentia; family Bathyergidae; genus Heterocephalus; species Heterocephalus glaber. The sequence goes on from NW_028258320.1 coordinate 70,954,256, forward strand.
ACCACCTACAAACATGCAGCGTGCTGCTTATGTGCAAGCCTTTGTATTTTCTTTGGGGTGATGGTCATTAGCGCTTGGCCCAACCTCAGGGGTTCATGAGGAAACAAGGTCCTGATTGACTGCTGACCCAGGAGAACTGAACCAAAAACTCCTAAGTGTGGAGACCATGTCCAGCCCTACACATGGTGCGCTCTCTCCCTCTCTCTCTCTCCCTCCCTCTCTCTCTCTCTCTCCCTCTCTCTCTCTCCCTCTCTCTCTCTCTCTCTCTCTCTCTCTCTCCCTCTCTCTCTCTCTCTCTCTCTCTCTCTCTCTCTCTCTCTCTCTCTCTCTCTCTCTCTCTCTCCCTCTCTCTCTCTCTCTCTCTCTCTCTCTCTCTCTCTCTCTCTCTCTCCCTCTCTCTCTCTCCCTCTCTCTCTCTCCCTCTCTCTCTCCTCTCTCTCCCTCTCTCTCTCTCTCTCTCTCTCTCTCTCTCTCTCTCACACACACACACACACACACACACACACACACACACACACGGCCTGAGGCTCTGGCAGGAAAGCCTGGAGATCGAGTGAGTGCAAACCTCTCCGCCCCTCAGACATCTACCTGGTGCACATGTGAAGATGGAAAGAACAGAGGGGCAGAGACAGCCGGGTCACTGCAGAACTTGGGAGAACCTGGGCAGCAGGCTGGGGCTGGGGTGCCAGAGACACAGAGAAGAATCAGTTGTCTAGGTGAACATACTTAACCCATCCACTCTTAACACAGGGTGCGGGACAGCAAGGGCCCAGGAACCCAGCTCCCATCTTCTGAACATCATGGCTCTCAAAGAACAAAACCATGGGAGGGGCGCAGGGAGTAGGCTAATCATACCTAGTAAGCGACAAATCACTTGGAAAACATAAATACGTTTTCAAGGACACTCCTCCACTAACGATGCTAAAGTGTTTTTCTTTCAAACCCCAGCAAGAAAATCCAAGGGATGAAACAAATTTCGCTTATTTTAGTTTCTACTCAATTACCTGTTAATGGAAAAAATCTGGCACCAGCCGTAATGAGGCCGGCATGAGCTCACTAGCGTGTGGGGCGGCACTGTCAGGGAAAGCTGCAACAAGCGGGCATTTATCTGCCTCTCTATGACCCTTTTCAAGCCGCTGTCAGGAGCCTGCGTGGAGCAGGCGGGAGGAGAAACTTGGAACCTGCTGCAGGCCTCCACGGCCCTCTGGGAAAAGGAAAATTGTTGTTGGCAAGTCTGCCTGGCTCCAGAAATTGATCCAGTGCCCCCCACTTGTCCGAGCAGCAGCAGACAGAGCTAAGAATTTTGTTATAATTAAATAACAGAGTGCTGATTGGTTGCTGGAGGTGGTCTAGAAACTGGTGTTTAAAAGCAGAGAGAACAACGGTTACTATTCATAGGAAAAGCCCAGAGTCTTAAAAATCCATCTGTTTCATTCCCAAATTTAGGCCAAAAAAATGCTCACTTGCTGTCTTTAAAAATAGCACCTGCTTTGCGATGTTGTATAATGTGCCATTATATAAGGTGAAGGGGGGCAAAGGTAAGGGCTGGCGGGAGGACGCAGCATGGTGGCCACAGCCCCTTCCTCCTCAGGGAAACAGGCAGCACTGAAAGGGCCAGGCCTCGCCGAGCCTCTGATGCCCAGCACCAGCTGGGAGCACTGAGAGGCTTGCCAGCAACACTCCAGCCAGCTGAAATGAGGATCCCCAAATACCAGGCCCTGTCGCTTCCCCACAGCCACCTGTACCCACCTGGCCTCTGATGGTAGTCCACCTCAGTCGGGCTTCGGGGTGAGACCCAGGCTCCCAGAAGCATCCAAGCCTAGGACCTTCCCATCATGCAGCACCTAATCCTAGGGTGGCACAGGACACCAGGGACCCAATGAAATACCCCCGTTTCTCCCAAACAGACGAGTGTCTCAGTCTAGGCCAACCTGACAGCATTTCCCAAGGCTCAGAGAAACTAACTATAGGACTCGATTCTTTTTTTTTTTTTTTTGGTCTTTTGAGACAGGGTGTCACTATACAGTTCAGGCTGGACTTGAAGTCACTATGTAACCCAGGATGGTCTCAAACTGGAAGCAATCCTCCTGCCTCAGCCTCCCGAATGCTGGGATTAAAGGCATGTGCCATTACACCCTGCCTTAAGATTCTTATTCACAGGATGAGTGACAAAGACTGGGTCTGGAGTCATGGGCCTAATTTTAATGCCAGAGCTGCTACTTTTTGGCTGACTGATCCTGAACACTTAGCTCTTTTTCAGGACAATGGAAATGACAAGATTAATATCACAGTACCTGAATGAAGAATACGGAGAATAATCTGCGCTCTTCCAAATGCCTGGAAGGCCAGCGTGGCACCTCCCACATTGGAGGCACTGCCAACAGGTGATTACTGCTCTTCTAGGAGTTTCATCTCCAGTTTGCCACTGGAGTCCCCATACCTGGCTAATCACCCAAGACTGGGAATAACTCTTGGCCCTGGCAGCAGGACCCAAATTCCCCACATCAAACAAAGCAAGCAGTAATGGGCAGTTCCTAGAAAGATCCCTGCCGTAGATTGCAAAGAATCCCTGTGTGGGATTCCTTGCAGCAACCTGCTGTGTAGCTTCGGGCGATACAACAGCACCCCTCTCCTGGCTGAAGTGTCCGGTGGCCCATCTTGCTGGCTCTTAGAGACTAGGGAGTCTGACTCTTACTTACAAAGCTCTCCTGGAATTCCTAGTCCAAAGGACAGAACTCAGACGTATCCATACCTCCCTTTTGGAGTTCTGAGACCCCAGGGGTAGGAGTCATACAAGGAGCCCCAGGAACCACATGAGCCCCTCCGCATGAGCACCCAGGGACAGCTCTTCTGTCACTAACATGCACATGCCCTGAACTTCCCGTTCCTGACCTCTTCCACCCTCACCCCTATAAACCACATATACACACCAAAATGATTTCTAGCAGTTTCTGAAAGTTATTAATAGAAATTGAATCCATTTAATTGTTATTTATTTTTAAGAGTCCATTCCAAAAGCCCCACCGCATCTATAATTTTTGCTGTGAATTTCCTGCCGTACTTGTTCTCATAAACCCAAGTAGGAAGGTGGGTGAGGGAGTGGGCAGCACATAGCTTGTTTTAAGTAGTAACCATTACTACCCTTACGATCCAAAGGAAGTTAGCATTGCTTAACCTGAATTCTTCATAATTCCACAAATCAAAGGAACTATTTCTTTGAATGGCTCGTGCATGTCACGATTTCAGACCCCACCCCATGCCATATGGCAGTCTTGGCCACAGTGGTTTTTACTTGCTCCACACAATACGTTCAACCTGGAGGCCTTCAGCATTTTGGTGGAATGCAGCATCTATAACCTAATCTAGAGGACTCACTGGGCACTGATGAGGACTTCTCACCTGTCATATGACGACAACAATTTATGTATCTACTCCACTGCTAATGCACAGTTAGCTTGTGCCTACTTTTTGACCATTAGGAAAGAAGCTTCTGCAGTCATCTAATAAATATATCATTTGGATGTCCCTCTGTGAATTACATAGCCCTATTTTTTGGTTTTGTTTTGCTTTTTGCTCATTTTTAATTGATTAAGCTATCTTCTTTGTTATGAATTCTCTTCACTTCTGCATATTAGTTCTTTGTTGGATAAAAGTGCTACAAACATCTTCTAGATGGTGGCTTGCCTTTTCACTCTTTATTGTTTGTCTTTGTTTGTGTTTTCTTGAGACAGGGTCTTGCTATTTAGTTTGAACTCACTGTGTAGTCCAGCTGGCCTTGAAGTTGCAGTGATCCTCCTGTCTCAGCCTCTCCAGGGCCGGAACTATAGCCATATGCCACTGTGCCTAGTGGCTTCTTTTCACTCTTTACAAGAGTTTGTAATAAATACTTTTGGAAACTAAGACTGGAAATTCTTAACTCAATAACAGGTACCTACAAAAACATACGGCTAACATTACATTTTGATAAAATACTGATTATTTTTCCTAGGTTCGGAAAAAAAGATAAGGAAGTCAATACCTCCACTTCTATTCAACATTCTCTTGGAGATTCTTGTCAGCACAAGAGTCTTAAAATCTTTAAAACTCAGTTTACTCATCTGTAAAGTAAGGACAATAATTACACCTATATTGCAGAACTGTGAAGGTGAATAATATGTGAAAAATGACTCATGCAATGTGTGGTACACTGCATTTTTTTGTACCCAATTACTCCTCCCTATCACGCCCTTTAGCACTTACCCTTACTGGTCCTTCAACTATGGAGAGTATACTTTCCTGCCCCTATGTTTTGGCCAACAGGAAGCTCCTGGGATGAACAATGTGTCACTTTCCAACTGAGAACTTAAATCCTTAAGAGGACTCAAACTTCACTGCTGTAACTTTAGAAAATGCCCTGGATGGCCACATGGAACACATCCAAACCCAAGTTATCCTGCAGCCAAGCTCAGCCAATCCCATTAGAGTTACAGCCAACTCACGGACCTAGTAGCAAGAAAAAGTAACACCACCCTCCTGAGCAACCAATGGGTCACAGAGGAAATTAAAGAAGAAATTAAACAGTTTCTACAAGTAAATGATAATGCCAGTACAACATACAGGAATCTATGGGACACAATGAAAGCAGTTATATGCGTGAAATTCATAGCAGTGAATGCCCATATTAGGAAAATAGAGAGAACTCAATTAAATAACCTAATGCAGAACCTCAAGGTCCTAGAAAAAGAAGAGCATAACAAATCCAAAGCTCATACAGGAGAGGAAATTATAAAGATCAGAGCAGAAATCAATGCCATGGAGACTAAGAGAATGATACAAAAAAATCAATGAATCAAAGAGTTGGTTGTTTGAAAGAATAAATAAAATCGATACACCTTTAGCCAACCTTATCAAAAAAAGGAAAGAAAAGGCTCAAATCCATGCAATTAAGAATGAAAAAGGTGAAGTCACAACAGATCCAACAGAAATCCAGGGATCATCAATACCTACTTCGAGAACCTGTATGCTAACAAAATGGAAAGCACAGAAGAAATGGACAGATTCCTAGATACATACAAATTGCCAAATTTAAAGGAAGAAGACATAGAAATTCTAAACACCCCAATTACAATGAGTGAAATTGAAAGTGTAATAAAAAATTTACCAACAAAGAAAAGCCCAGGTCCTGATGGCTTCACTGCTGAATTTTACAAGATGTTTAAAGAACTATTGCCAATACTCTTTAAACTCATCAAGGAAATTGAAAGGGAAGCAAGTCTTCCAAATTCATTCCTGGAAGCAAGTGTTACTTTGATTCCAAAACCAGGGAAAGACCCAACCCAAAAAGAGAATTACAGGCCAATCTCCCTAATGAACATAGATGCAAAAATGCTCAACAAGATACTGGCAAACAGAATACAGAGGGTCATCAAGAAGATCATACGCCCTGACCAAGTTGGATTTATCCCAGAGATGCAAGGATGGTTCAACATTTGTAAATCAATAATTGTAATACACTATATTAACAGAGTCAAGGACAAAAACCATATGATCATCTCAATAGATGCAGAAAAGGTATTTGACAAAATCCAACACCCATTCGTGATAAAAACACTACAGAAAATTGGAATAGAAGGTCTTTATCTCAACTTGATTAAGGCTATCTATGAAAAACCAACAGCCAACATCATACTAAATGGTCAAAAACTGAAAACTTTCACACTAAAATCAGGAACAAGACAAGGATGCCCACTATCACCACTCCTGTTCAATATAGTTCTGGAAACATTAGCCACAGCAGTTAGAAAAGAGAAAGAAATAAAAGGAATAAAGATAGGAAAGGAAGAAGTTAAACTGTCATTATTTCCTGATGATATGATACTTTACATAGAAGACCCAAAAAACTCTGCCAAAAGACTTCTAAACTTAATTGACAGATTCAGTAGAGTAGCTGGATACAAGGTCATCACTCAAAAAACAATAGCCTTCTTGTACACAAATAACAGACTCACTGAGAGAGAAATTAGGGAAACAATTCCTTTTACAATAGCATCCAAAAGAATGAAATATCTAGGAATCAATCTAACAAAGGAAGCAAAAGACCTCTACACTGAAAACTACAGCACTCTGAAAAAAGAGATTGAAGAGGATATAAGAAAATGGAAAGACATCCATTGCTCCTGGTTAGGAAGAACCAACATAGTGAAAATGGCCATACTTCCAAAACTATTATATAGATTTAATGCAATGCTGATTGAAATTCCAACACTATATTTCACAGAACTAGAGAAAACAATCCAAAAATTCATATGGAACCAGAAGAGACCTAGAATAGCAAAAGCAATTCTAAGCAACAGAGACATGGCAGGGGGTATCACAATCCCCAACTTGAAACTATACTACAAAGCTACTGTGATAAAAACAGCATGGTACTGGCAAAAGAACAGACCTGAGGATCAGTGGAATAGATTAGAAGATGCAGAAACAACTCCAGACATGCTCAGCCACCTCATCTTTGACAAAGGAGCCAACCACCCTCATTGGAGGAAAGATAGCCTCTTTAATAAATGGTGTTGGAAAAACTGGATTTCAACCTGCCAAAGATTAAAACTAGACCCATACCTATCACCATGCACTAAATTAAGATCGAAGTGGCTTAAAGATCTAAATATTAAACAGAAACACTAAACCTGCTGGAAGATAAGTTAGGTAGGACTCTTGAAGACATTGGCATAGGAAAAGACTTCATGAACAAAACCTCAGTAGCTCAGGAACTAGCACAAAGAATCAACAACTGGGATCTTATTAAAAAGCTTCTGCATTGCAAAAAAAAGAAACCACCAACAGAGCTAAGAGACAACCTACAATGTGGGAAAAAATTTTTAGCAGCTGTACCTCAGACAAAGGACTACTATCTAGAATATATAAAGAATTGAAAAGGGCCAGGGATTTAGCTCAGTGGTTCCGCCACTTGCCTTGCAAGCATAAGGACCCGAGTTCAATCTCTGGTACCAAAAAAAAAAAAAAAAAAAGAATTGAAAAAAATCAGACCTCCCCAAATTCAAAGACCCAATTCAAAAATGGGCATCTGAAATGAACAGACATTTCTCAGACAAAGAAGGAAAAGCAGCAAATAAACATATGAAAAAATGTTCAACATCACTGGTCATTCGAGAGATGCAAATGAAAACAATGCTGAGATTCCACCTCATCCCAGAAAGAATGGCTGCTATCAAGAAATCAACCAATAACAAATACTGGCAGGGGTGTGGGGAGAAAGGAACCCTTCTCCATTGCTAGTGGGAGTGCAGGCTGGTGCAACCACTGTGGAAATCAGTATGGAGATACCTCAAAGAGCTAGGGCTGGAGGTCCCATTTGACCCAGCTATCTCCCTGCTGGGGATCTTCCCAAAAGAATTTAAAAAATCATACCACAGTGATATATGTGCACCCATGTTCATAGCGGCACAGTTTGTAATAGCCAAAGCTTGGAAGCAGCCCAAGTGCCCATCAACTAGAAATTGGAAAAAGAAGATGTGGGTTTTTTTTATAAAATGGAGTACTACTCAGCCATAAAGAATAAGAAACTACTGTCATTTATAGCTAAATGGGTGCATATCGAGGGCATACTCTTAAGTGAAATAAATAGGACACACATGTGTAAATACCAAATAGTTTCTCTAGTGTGAAAAACTAAAAGTGTAAATAAGGGTTAAAATGATTAAAATGAATAATTGATAATTTGAAATAGGGAGAAAGGTCTAAAGGGGTAGGAGTGGTGGCAGGGGAAGGGGAAAGGAAAGAAGGGAAAGGAAAAATTACGAGAAAAGAAAAAAACATGGAAATGAAGTCTATGTAAATAGAGAAGGGTGGAGGGGGTGAAGGGCGCACAGGTAATGGGGAAAAAATAAGAACCAAGATACATCATGTACAGGTACAAGCACCCAATGATAAATCTAAACATATTGTATACCTAAAATGTACCAATAAAAGAACTTAAGAAAAAAAATATGCAAGCACAAGGGCCCGAGTTTGATCCCCAGTACCAAAAAAAAAAAAGAAAGAAAAAGTAATGCCTGCTCTTATAAGCCTCTGAAGGTTAGGAGAGAGTGTTACGCAGCATTCTTGTGGGACTAGCTGACAAATACACTTGGCATATGGTAAGTACATGATAAATAGTAATTGTTTAACTCAAGCCTCCATTTCTTCACCTGAAAATTGGAAATAATACTGTAATACAGATGTATTTAAATGATTAAGGTAGCTAATATGCATGAAAAGGGTTTATTTCCAAAGATGTTCTCCAAAAAACATTAATTCAGAAGGTAGTTAATTAGGTATTATCCTCTTAAAAAATCTTCTATGGTCAGTTACATTTGGGAGATGTGGGTAAAGGAAAGAGGAGTCACTATGGCAGCCTCTCCGAGCCCTTACACATTGATGAGCAGTTTGAAATGTGAAGAGGAAGATAGGATGAGATGTTACCCACAGATCTGACTAAGAAGACTCCACAGGACTAAGGCTCCATGGGGACCATGTGGGGAAATGCTGCTGTAATACTTAGTAAGATGTCCATCGGGAAACCATGACTACTGCCTTTCAATATATTAATGTATTATAACTGATAATATTGTTCAGGCTTGGCTTTTAAACATTTTTATCTATCTGCAGTAAGAAAGATTTTACATAATGCAGTAGACACATACAGTAATAGATCCTATTTTCTATTTCATCCTTTTTTTTAAATGCCAGTCTTGAATCATAATCTCCTGACCTATCCGTGGGTTGCAACCCAACATCTCAAAAACACTATATAATGTGTATGTACAGTACCATAATGCACACTGATACAGTTTGAGATGTTCTTCCAAGTTGAGGATCCTCTAACTTGTAGTGCTGAGTCCAAAACAGCTTAATCCACGCAATTATCAACTGTCTTTTATAATGATTATATACCCCCAAACCAGAATGAGAAAATAAAACCAAAAGCTCTTGCACACAGAAGGCAGGAGGCATACCTGGCTGGCTTACAGCTCAAGCTTTGGTCCCGAAAGCCTCTGGCAAGTCTTGTCCTCCTCTTGTTCCTGGCCGCCCGGGCGACTCGTGGCTTTAGCATGAGCAACATGGCATAGTCCAGCTCTGCAGGCTCCTGCAGATCTTAGGCTCGGCTTCCCAGATATTGTATCTGCTTGTGGGGAAGCCACTTAGCCTCTCTGAGCCTTACTTTCTGCCTCTGTAAAATGAAAATAAAAGCAATCTTTGTCCCCTAGGAAGATTTGGTGAGAAATGCAGGTAGAATTCTTAGCATACCCTCTTTTATGATCCTTACAGGAAACTCTTTCAAAACTGCATCCTGTAAGACAGCTCAGGATTGAGCTCAGAGAAAGGAATGGGAACCAAGCTGGCTTCCTTCACAGACATGCTAGTGCCTCCAAGCACACCTGGTGTGAGTAGATGCCCAAGAGACAGTCACATGAAGGTATGGATGTGCTTGCTTACAGGTGCCCCAGTTTCAGAGCACTTTGCAGTGCTGCCTGTCAGACCCACACTGGAACTCACAGCAGGCCCCGCCACCACCCTAGGCCTGGGGGTAAACCAGACCTGCGTGGGGGAAGCAGCAGCCAACCTCAGATGGGAATCCTTCAGAAAGGCCAATCTATGGCCCTGTTCCTTAACGATCCCAGCTCTGGTCTGTGGGACTTGCCTCAGGCCTCATTCATAAGAGACTCTGAGGCTACTCCTTAGTCTCTTTCCAAAGGGCTTTAATTAAAAACTCATTTTTATGCCACAGAAAGCACCCCAGCCAGTGCTGCGGAGATCCCTTTCACAGAGCCATTAAGTTTCAGGTGAAATGAATAGGCCAGATGAGCTATGTCCCTGGGCCGTGGGCAGGTGTCTTCCACTTCTAGATTTCTGAGGTTCTCTAACTCTGGCGTAAAAAGCTGAACTCACAGAAGCCTATAGAGAAACAAAGAAGATATAGGTGACTGGCCTTCAGCTTTTAAGATCATGATCAACACTGTGACTTATCATTCCGGGCACTCTACACTTTAGATCGCATGAGAATCTATGCAAATGAGTACGACTGTCACCAATTGCTCGTTCAAGAAGCAGGGCTTCTGGATGAAGGAATTACCCAAGGGCACCATGGGAGCCAGGTGCAGGACCCTCTGAGCTCAGCCTCACTCCACTGGCTCCAGCTGCTTCCTCTGCTGAAGTCCGGGATCTGGATGAAAGGCCCTTCTGACTCATCAGACTCAACATGAACCTCTGACAGTCTATCTGGAATAGAAAACCACACTATAATGATCACTTCCATGCTGTCCAAGACCACCACCAACAGAGGAACAACTGGGATCCTGGAGGTTCTATGCTAACTCTGCTACTGTCCCAGGACCAGCAAACTTGGCTGAATGGTGGTCCCCAAAATAGACATCCACATCCTAATCCTAGAAATTGCATTACCAAGTTGTATTACTTATACGCAAAAGATGTGATTAAGGAGCTGAAGAGAAGCAGCACAGTCAGGACTATCCAGGTGAACCTGAAATACAACCACGCGTATCCTTCGGAGTGATGTGGCTATAAGCCGAGAAATGCTGAGGGCTGCAGGCAGTGGCCAGAAGCTGAACGAGGCTCGAACAAGAGAGCATTCAGCACCTTCAGAGGGAGCATAGGTTGGCCACATCCTTGATTTTGGACTTCTGGTGTGCAGGGCAGTGAGAGACCAAGTTCTGTTGTTTTAAACCACCAAGTTTGTGGTGATTTGTTACAGCAGCTATGGGAAACATACACCCAAGTGTCCAAATGTATTTGGCTAGATCCCATCGGTCAGCAATCATGAGGCTAAGAGAGTGAGTTAAGGCTCCTAGATGTTGTCTCAAAGTCTCCTAGTAACCAAAATCCACAGATCCACTCTACAGACAAAACTGGAAGATGCTCAGTCTGAATATAAACTCTTGGAGTAGAAAGACATCAAACAGACATAGAAAGGAAGTGGCAAAGGGCAGGATGCGGCCCAGCACTTGGGAGACTAGAACCTGACCTGCAGAGAACAAGACAAACCCTGAGAGAAGGAAATTCCACATTTGGGTGGAAAGTATGGATCCAGCTGTGTAGGGCAGGTGAACATGCAGGTAGGTGACCCCATTTTAAATTCTGGCAAGAGATCCGCCCTTGGGCTGATGACCTAGGGACTGCCCTGTCCTTCTTCTGCCCTTTGTAACAAGGACACTGCATTACATTCCAGCACGTTGAAGGGTGAAGGAGGTCACCTGCAAGTTGTGAGAACCCAGAACTGGGAAGCACTATGGGACGTTTCCATTCTTCCGCTTCTCACAGGACGCACATGCCCAGCTGGGCCAACCTCAAGTACCTATTGAGCACCCACCATGTGGCTGCCATGGAACCTGGGCCATGTCCACAGCAGTAGACATGAAGCCACATTCCTACCCTTTCTGAGGCTCTCTAGAGAAAAGGTGTCAACCGGGGTGACTTTGCCCCCCTGGGGGACATTTGATGACATCTTTGACTGCCATGGTTGCTCTGGGGAGGGTGGCACTGGCATCTGGCAGGTAGAGGCCAAGAGATTGATAAATAAATGTGCTACAGTCCAGAGAAGAGGCCCCCACACTAAGAATCGCCCAACCGCAAATGGCAAGAGTGCTGAGATGGAGAAATGCTGAGGCCTCAAGGGGCCTGAGGAGACAACACCCACTTGCAAAACAGCTACGGGTGAGCTAATGGAGAGGGAAAGGCTGGGATGAAAGAGAACACAGACATGAGACACTATCTATCTTCACAGGGTCAGACCGTGAGGAAGCGATGTCCACACTGAGAGCCGAAACACAGGGACAGAAGTTCCAGGCAGAAAGAGCAACAATGCTTTTAGGGAGTCAAGTTCTGTGGAATTAGAGGAGGGGGAAGTGAGTGTGCAGGTGAAGCAGAGGAGCAGGGGGAAGAAACAAGGATGTCCTTTGAAGGGACTGTCCCACCACTTCTGCTGGGGTACAGAAGAGCCATCTCGACTCGAGCAGTCTTGAAGAGTCTGGCTTGGAGCACCTACTGCATGGCCTCGGGACAAGACTTTTCTGCACCGAATGCCTACATCCATCTTTAAAGCATAAGGCAGGTAGTGGCGAACAGCATCTTCCTCGGGCAGTAGTGTTAGGGTTCACTGAGAAAATGCAGGCGGCCGCTTGGTACACTGCCACCAGTAACTGTGTTATTTTTGTTTTCAAAGGTCACTCTGGACCCAGAGTGCAGAATAAAATGGGGAAGGACAGCCAGAAATGCTCCACCCTGGGAACACAAAGTAAAGCAAATGCAAAACACAGAAACTTCACAGAACAAAAACTAGCTCTAGCAAAGCAGTTTCCAGGGAGCTTTAAAGTCCTTCTTGCGACACTGTGGTCACCCTGAGTAACAATGGCACCAGGAGCAGAAATCAGCATCCTTTGAAAGTACCGATGTCCTATATAAACAGAACAACGGATCATCCATGCCCCTTGCCAGTGAGGGGTGACGGGGCGGAACCACGGGAAGATCTGTACTGCAGTCCCCCTTGCTGATGGTGACCTCACACTCTTGCCAGGGTACAGCCAAAAACTTGGGTCCCACAGACAGTCACAGCCCTCCATACACACTGCTAAGTGAATCCCATCAATCCCATCTTGCAACAAGCTATTTGTTCAATAATCACTCACCGCTAGAGAAAGGGTTTCAATCGGACACCCTTCCATCTCTCCCTGCAGGCAGCTCTGAGAAGCCAGGATACTTCCACATCCACCATCTGAAAGTGCTAACCATGTGGTTTCTTAAGTCCACCCTCCCTGAGCTAAGCCCCATTCACCAGTATTAAATCCTTTCTGCTCAACATTGTGGGAGGGATGCACAGGATATATCAGAGTAACTGCTGTGCTAGCCAAATAAGCGACATTTACTCTGTAATTGTGCATTGCTTTCAGAACTGAACTTAATGGTAGTGGCAGAGATAGGAGTCCGAGGAAAGACACCCCAAGGGCCTCCTGATATACAGGTAATCTGCAGGTGACAGATGAGACAAACTAGGTATGTAAGGCACACCAACTGGGCATCAGGGATGGAGATGGGAGTCACCCTCTCAGGAAAGGATGGGAAGAGGAGTCGGCCCCTCATCTTTTGGTATCTAGTCACTATTCACAACCCACATACGAGCTACATGGTCTCAAGTCTCAGGCTGGGAACACACTGCTCCTCATGAGGGTAGGTGCAGCCTCCAAAGCACTGCAAAGTCCCAATCACAGAAACAAGTGGCCAGCCTTTATCTGCACATACTAAGTTGCTTTTATTAATCCAGAACGGCATGCTACAGATACTGTACAGCATGAACATTTATTCATTACAAAAATGGCTTTCAAACCATTAAAAATGAACTTGGAATAAGAGCATAAAACGGAACAGTAACATCACAACTGTTAGGAAACATTCAAAGTATTCACAAAAAATGTTATAGTTAGCATTTTAATAAACCAGAGAAAAATCAGAGACAGTTTTACAATCGCTTCATGTCAACTACAATGGCACTGAATGAACAGGTTTCAGCTTTATACAGCATTTTGCAACATCAACATGCCTAGGTTTTTTTTTTTTATTTTTAAAGTTCGCTACCTACTTGTATGTAGTATGTGTACATAAAAGCGGCAGCTGGTTTTTCGTTTAAGAGTAATCTAATATACAGAATTTTGGCCCTTAAGGGTTTATACCTCTTCATTTAAAATGCTTTCTGGACAATCTGCTACCAAACACATTTTGTTATAGGTGACATTAAAACTACATACAAATCTACCTATGTAACATCACAGCAAAACATGATGAACGAAAAGTACAGCATCAAAAAGGGGGAGAAAGCTAAAGTCACTGAGAGTTTTGGCACATAAAGTTTTGCACACGGTCAGTCCATGTTCCTAAGGGCACAGGGCATCTGACTAGGAGTTCAAAAGGGAAGGAGGGCAGTTACCACGGGCGCTCAGACAGCATCGCTAACATTCCCTCACCAATGTTCAAGTCTTGCTTTACGTAATGGCTTTTAAAGCAACTTTTGTTAATGCTACTGATCCTTAATGCAACTATTAATGTCCATTTGGCGGCATCTGGGTTTCATACAGGAAAACAAACAAACAAAAAAAGAGGTCAAAAAGGGAAACAAAAAAATATATACACATTTTTATATATAAACTTAAAAACCTTGTACAAATGAGTTGTTATATATAAGATGCTTATGCTAAGGGGAGAAAAAAAACTTTACACAGTTTCAAGAAAAAGGAAAACATATTTTAAAAGGGGACAACGTACAGGTACGACAAGCAATCTCTAAAGCAATAAATACTACTGGTCCAACAGCGTTGTGATTCCATTAATTGTTGAGTAGCATCCCCCTCCCCCCAAAAGAACAACACCATGGGACAAGGTTTATTAACACATTTTACCCTTTGTTTCTGTACATTTAAACAATAACAAGTAACATCACAATAAAAGTTGTTTCACACAGAAAAAAAAAAAAAAAAAGAACAGGCACTGCATTCCTCGTGCCCTCAACGGTTTAAAAACTAGGTGTAAAATGATTGGTTCGCAAGCTCATATTTAATACAAATAATACAGAACTCCTTCTGGAGGGCTGCTTCAAAATTGCTTCTCTCTCTTTTTTTTCTTTTTGTTTTTTAATCAGTCTTTTAAAACTAAGCTATCCGAACTACATAACAGTTATGTATATATATATATTTATATATATATTTTAAACGCTACAAAGACTTTAAACAGCTGTTGATAAAAATTTTGGTAGAATCATGAGGTTCTTCTCTCATCTACATATTTAAAAGGAGAAATTGAAATAAGAATGGGTCAAATATTGACCAATGAACTCGATAAACACCAACTCATGTAGCCACGTGGCACAAAACTAGAGTACGAAACAAAAGCTTTCCGGGCGGGGGGAGGCGCAAACCGAGAACCGGACGACACACTCAAACCACGCGGGGCGGCGGAGCTAAAGCTATTCTAAAGACTTGGTGACGAGGGACAGAGGCTGCGGCTGGGGCCCGGCCAGCGAGTTGTGGGAATGTAAGGAAGATGTCGACGGCTGTGCGAGCGATGAGGAGGGGGCTGCGGGCGGCAGGTCCAGGGCCCCGTTGGGACAGAGGGCGGAGGCCTTGCCGTGGGCGGCCTCGGCCAGCAGGAGCGCGGGCGGCGGGGGCATCATGGCCAGGTGAGCCAGGGGGTCGGGCTTCAGGGACAGCGACAGCGGCTGGGTCTGCTCAGTCTGTGACTTGGCGTCTCGGGGAGGGGAGCCTAGCAGGTGCGGGGAGGGGGGAGGCGAGTCTAGTAGGCTTCCATCTGAAGAGGGTGGGCTGAGGCAGCTGCCTTCACCTTGTATGTAGCGAACGCACTTTTTTTTTCTCCTAGAAACAGGGGGAGAGAGTTGTCTGTGAATAAAGGGCAAAGACGTCACGGGAGACAGTCACCTAATGTTCACGGCCACGGTGAAGCCACCTAAGGGATGCCCCGGTGCGCAGCAGGCCCGTGGCAGGTGGCCCGTGGCAGGTGGCAGGTGGCGCTGACGGGCTGTGGGTTCCCTAGCCACGCCCCTGTCTGCTCTGCTCTGCCACGAGGGACCTTTCAGAGGGCGCACTACCTGCCCCACCCCACCCCACCCCCGAACACCCACGAGGCCAGCCCTGCCCAAACAGAAACGAACAGACGAGAGGCAGTCACCTGCAGACGGTGGCACCCATTTGCCAGTAAGTGGCTTCGTCCAAATTGGGATGAACAGAACCGCTTATTTCTCTTTGGACACGGGCGTTCCTTCGCTTTCCCACCGCATTTCCGTGCCTCCCGCCCCAGTTCCCACCACTGCCACCCCCAGCCCCCGTGATGTGTGTGCGTGTGCGTATTTAAGAGAAAGACAGAGGCGCTCCTTCCCCAGCTGCCTCTTATCAATATGAAACTCTCCAAACGCTGACTCTTGAGCCCACATAGCTGAAGGCAGCACTAGCAAGAGGCTTAAAGGTTTTAACACACCACCACCGGGGAGGCTGTTGGTGCACAGACAGCTTGCGGGCTTGTCTGTTAAGAACCACACCAAATCAAGAGAGGTCAGAATCAGGCGAGAGGCGAGGAGGGGAACAAAAATAAAACAAAAGAAACCAAAAAGAACGAAACCAACAAAATAAAACCAAAAAACCAAAAGAACCACCAAAAACAGGTAGAAGAGGATAAACAAAGGTGGGGGTGGGGAAGAATAAGAAAAACAGAAAATGATCCAAAGGAACAAGAATAACTGGTTGTATGGCCTGCAGGTTGTGGATTAAATTATGATTCAAACTTGGTTTTTTAAGTTTTTGATTTTTTTTTTTTTTTGCTTGTTTGTTTTTTAAAGATTTGGGGCTTCCCTTCCCCCACCCCCTAGTGAGAAGGCTGGAAGGAGAAACGGTGAGGATGGGATGGAGGGCCGTCTTGCTCCTGTCCCAGCAAGTAGGGCGCAGCAAGTGATGACCAAGATGTGCCAGGGAACTGCAGCAGGGACCATCCCGGGTGGGCTTCTTGTGACAAGTGTTTGAACCACAAAGACTAAATCTGCCTTGCACCAAAACCAGAATCGCCCCTCTCCACTACCTGTTCATGTAGGAAATAGGAATGCGAATGTCAGAGCCTTTCTTCCTTATCATCAAAGGATGAGGTCGGGGAAATTCAACTCAAGAAATTGGGCATGTGACTTCAAACCTCTCCCACCATTAACTCCAGCCTAATGGGATCCTACTTGGTAGGCAGGGTGATCCTGGGATCAACACACTAATGCTATAAAAATCATGCAGACTCAGGAATGTGCTCTTCCAAGGACCCTGAGGTATAGTCAGAACCATGGCGGCACAGGAAGGCCGCCATTGCTGGTCGGCATCGCTGACTGCTGCAGGAAGCGGCGTACTGCGTTCCTCCTCTGGTCTGAGCCCCAGAGCAGTCTGACATGCCCATCTGTACACGGACATGGACTCCAAAAGTGGGCCGGAGGAGAGGGAAGGAGGGGAGGATGGAGGGGAACATGCTCAGTCCTCCTGCCTCCCAGAGGCTGAGGGCCATTGGGGCTGGTGGCCTCGGGTCCTTCTGTCCCCTCTGGGTCAGAACTCAGGGTGAGGAGGGACAGACCCCTCTCACCCTCAGTCAGTTTGGCAAAGGTCCTTCTCCCTGGGATAGACTGGCGTAGGCTATGGGTTCTGTGCCCGTCTCAGGAACAAAGGTAAATACAGTAATTGAGCCTCGCGGTTTTAAATCACCTTGGCCTGCAGATCAAAACATGCTCGAAAACTAAGATGTCCATGCATTTTAAAAACAGAGTACGGAAAAGAAGAGGAGGTGGGAGAGGGCATAAGCAAAACTGAGAAAGCAAAAGGGGAAAAAGAGAGAGGAAAGGAGAGGAGAGGGTGAAGGAGAGGGAGGAACAATAGGAAGACAGGGGAGCGGTATCAAGCAGCATTCCGGACTCTATTAGGGCAGGGCTGAGTGAAAGGGTGGGAAAGCAACTTGGTGGGCTCAAAACAGAGTCTGGTTAGAATGTCCTCAAATGCCGAACAGAATTAGAAGCCCTGTGTGGCAAGCTAGGAGCCCTGCTTGGCTAGGAGCATTTCTGGGGCTTCCCACATCCCTCCCACCCTCCCTATGGTGCGGATGTTTCCAAAATCATGGGGATGGGGACACTTGGAACACAGGACACAGAGACTACGGGGACAGAGTGAGGCTCCCCCAACAGGGCCGAGCAAAGGGCAGCTGGAACACACACATATTTCTGACGAGTCAGAAAATGCCTCGGTTTGCAACTGCTTCTCACAAATTTTCTTTCTCCTGTTTCTATTTTTAAGCTGAGTTTGCCCTACCGATTTTAGCATCAAGCCAGATGTGGTTGTGGCAAAGTTGAAAGGAAGAGTTGAGGGGGAAGGAGACAGATAACGACCAGTCCAAAACTCACACTCCTAGCCAGCCTATGGAGTCTCCATCTCTAGTAGGGGACCAGGGGCTCCAGCTCATTTATTCTGAAAGAAAACTGAGCTTTCTTCTTAACCCTGCTCTAGAATGACGCCTATAAAAAGACAGCAGAAATGAATTTGCCAATGTATCAGAGCATGAAAAACATGTCCCCAGCAAAGGCAAAGGGGCTGCTCGGGGTGAGGCTGGAAGGGAGGCTGGGAATGAGGAGGGACCCTGAGATGAGAGGCCTGTGGGCCTCCACGACAACAGAAGGGCTCCCATCTCAGTACCGTGAGTCCCTCAAAGCTGCCCTGCAGAAGACCATGCTGCAAACACACCAAGTAGCTACACAGGTTTGCGCTTGGCAGACTTTTTTCTTTTTTTGTAAGAATATCAAGAAAATTCTGGTCTCTGAGGACCCCCACCCTAGGCTTTAAGCAACATGGTGGGTAGGTCTGAGGAAGGGACATCTGTCTGGATCGGTGTTATTACCTCTAGAAAGTTAAAAAACAAACAAACAACCCCCTCCCCCAGCCAAATAGCCAAATCTAACTCATTGCAACAGCTTCTGAAACAAAAAACGGACTTGTAAACCACCAGCCACCCCCATGGACAAAATAATGTGGGCACCTGAACTGGCCTTACTGTGTGGCATAGCCAGAGATGCTGGCTGTGCGCACCTAGCCATCATGAGGAACTTTCCTTTGGGGTGGTCCCTGTGACTGGTCAGCCATCTACCACCACAGGGCGTCTGGACCCGGCTTCCATGGCCAGCTACCTTCCCGTGTGCAAGTACAAAATGCTGATGGCTTCCCTGCCACCACAGAGTGAGCACAGGCCCCATCTTCCCTGCCCATCCTAATTATATGCCCAGTTCTGGCCTGTGATCCTTTCTGCGGACCAGGGAAGACCCCAGGACTGTGCTGAAAGGCACTTGTCACCTGTGTGAATGCTCCCACCCCACGGGTACTGGAGAATTCCCCTCCGAGTGGCCACCTAAAGGGGGTGTGTGTGTCCCTGTCTGTGGAGGCCCTCGGGCCCTCTCTGCTACATGAGGCACACTTCACCGGGCTCATACTGCCACCAGAACAGGAGCAGAGACACAGCAGACTCGTGGGCATGCACGTAATGGGATGAACATCTGATCTAATGTCTAGACACGGAGGAGCACATGGCAAAGGCATGGAGGAGAGGGACACGTGACAAGGGAGGCACTACAAACAGGGACGCGTGTGTGGGGTGTCGAGATACCTACCATCATAATATTCCAAATTCAAAGACTGCTTGTATCAGAACAAAGAAACAACAAATTTAACTGAAGGTGGTCATTAAAGGAAAGGAAACCAGACAGGATCTAGCGGGCATCCCTCCACCGAGAAGAAAGTACCTACACTTTCCCTGAAGATGCAGGCTAGGCGGAAACCTGCGGGAGAGGAGATGTGGGGCTTCACTGGGACTCTGGGACTGGTCTGGTTCACTGCTATGTATGTGCAAATTTACGTATATGTTTTAATTCTGCAGGTCCCACTCTTTGCAGTCCTTTAGCTGGTGCATGCCACTCAATGCCACACTTCTGTAAAACAATGTCAGCTAACCAAGCTCCTCTGTACAGACACATGTGGTTTGCAAACATAAAACAACCAAAGAGGCCAAACAGAATGAAAGGGGGGAGAGGGAGGAGCCTGCCCCAGTGCACTTCTCTGAGTGCCTGGACTCCGATGTACGGGACTGCTATCACTGCCAAGTCTGTGCTCAGTCCACAGGCCACTGAGGCACCATCGGCGGCGGGGCCAGTCCAGGACGCTGGCTTTCAAAGGGAAAGCGTCAGTGCCTGTGTTAAGGTTGTGGTCTCAGTCCTCCCACCAGGGATATATGTTGTATGTCATTTGTAAGAGCAGGGGAGAGCAAAGAGAAAGTGAGAAAGTGGGGAGAGGAAACAGTGTGAAATTAGCAAGAAAAATTTGAAGAATGAGGCTCATTAGTCATTGATGCCAGTGGGAGAAGTAGATGGGAAGGTCAAAATAAATTGTCACACTAAGATACCAGAAGGACAGAATGCTTTGCTTTCCCAAAGGCCTCGCAGTGGTTATATACCTGCACGGTTTGCACCATAAAGTCTGTCGGTCAAGCCCGAACAGTGCCCGACACTTCTTTGGAGTATTTGCATCTGTTAGCATAAGGTAAACACAAAAAACACAACACAATGGTGGGTCGTGCTCAGATGGATGTGAAATCTCAGCTACAGCTCACTTGTCTTCTACATCACCTTGGCTCTATCGGGTACTCGTCCCTCACCAAGGGCATGAAAGGAAAGGACTTCTATGAGTCAAACGGAAAATAAATCAAATCAAATGATAAAACACACACACAAAAAAACAACCAGAAACCAAAAAACAACAATGAAAAATAAATAAAAAGAGAGAGAAGAGGAGGGAGCAAGTGACGTCATTTGCTTCTCCCTAGGCCAGGGTAAGGATCCCGGGCTGTCACAAGGAAGGGGCTGGCAGGCAACACTCCCTGGGAGAGGGCGCACAGGGGTCTGCATCGCGGACCCGAGGCGGCAAACGTGATGCTGTTTTACAGTGGCATTTTGGCTAGCAGCAGCGGAAAACAAGCACATCCCTCCTCGAGCCCACACACTTGGCAGTACCCACTCCCTCGTGTCTCCTGTGATCCACACACAGAGCTACAAAGCAACAGGCCAGAGAAGGGGGAAGGATGGAAGAGGCCAGCTGCAAACCAGCACAGCGAATCTGGGAAACTATACACACCTGCAAGGGCCGCACCAGTTATTCTGTTGATCAAGGCCAAAGCGCGCTCGGCATTTCTTAGGAGCG
Source organism: Heterocephalus glaber (assembly GCF_053883595.1). Taxonomy (NCBI): domain Eukaryota; kingdom Metazoa; phylum Chordata; class Mammalia; order Rodentia; family Bathyergidae; genus Heterocephalus; species Heterocephalus glaber. The sequence goes on from NW_028258320.1 coordinate 70,975,060, forward strand.
CTCAGGTCTGAATGAGTTCAAGGAAGGAGCGAGCAGAGGAGGACATGGGAGAAAGGGAGAGAGAGAGAGAGAGAGAGAGAGAGAGAAAAGAGAGAGGGAAGGGAGGGGAGAGAGAGATACAAATAAGAAAAAAATAAAAATAAAAAAGGGAATAAATCAATGACCTGGTTACTAAAGGCAAAATATTGACTTTCGTTTTTTAACTTTCTTTAATTAAAAAACGGTGAAAATCACATTCTTATTCAACTTGTGAAATTAGCTGTTGCAAATAAAGCTGCAGTATCCCTTCTTTAAGGACTGTGTCTTAGATTAGGTTTGAGCTGACAAAGGGAAGTTAGATACTGAAGAACTCTTTTCAATTTTTTCCCTCGTTTTTAGTTCTGCTTTCCCTTTTTTTTTTTTTGCCTCTCAATTTTCTTTTTCTTAAAGAAGAAAATAAAGCGAAGGAGGGAATTAAGTTTGTAACATGCTTTTTTCTTCTCAGAGTGGAACAGTTTAAAAAAAGAAAAAACTACAAATAAACAAAACAAAACAAAAAATGGAACAGAAAGAAAGAAAGAAAAGGGTTGTGGTATTGGGATATTGCAGCTTTTGGAATGTTTTATCTTTTCTTTTTATCTAATTTCATTAATATTAGGAGAGGAACAGAGGGAGGTACACAGGCTGTGTGAACGAGTGTTAGGAATTAGTTAGAAGCTCACAGCAGCACTGAAGCAGGCACGGTCAGTAAAATGCAAGTGGATTTGCAAATTATGAGCAGAAAAGCAAAAGGATGAAAAAAACTAAAAAGAAAAAAAAAAGCAAAGGAAAAAATAATCATACTGCGCATGCATGCTTGCGTGAGAAACTTAGTGGGAGCAATGAAAAAAAAATGCCATTAGATTAAGGAGGTTTATGACTGAATTCCTTCCATTTTTTTTTCTTTACCAGTCTCTTTTAAAGAAATACTGCATATTCAATTTGCACAGTTAGTTCAGCTCTAAATCACTGTCATTGCTGCTTAAACAACTGTTATGGGAAAAATAAATAAATAAACGAAACAGAAGTTAAATTAAATTCAAAAAGCAACAAAAGCAACTGAAAAAAAAAAAAAAATCTACCGAAACATATGAAACCGTGTAGATGGTAATCTTAAAGAATGTTCAAATGTCATACGTGTTTAATGTTAATAAAACTATAATGGCAAGAAAAATTAAAAAACAGTTTATCAACTATTTCAATGACTCAAAATGACATTAGCACCTGTAATCGGAGGAAGTGAAAGGCAAGGATTTAGGAAACATTCGCTGTGTTCTGAAAAAAAAGAACAAATTATACAAAGCCTTCAAAATTTTTGTTTGTTTGTAAAAGCCTGGTCTTCTCCAAGGGACCTCTGAGATTGCCTATGCAGTATTTCTAATTTCTTCTACAGAATGACAAACCTCCTTAATTTAAGATGGGTGCAATTTACCACTGTAAAGGCATGCATCAAACATTCAGGAACAGCCCAGTTAATATCCAACACTCACACACCCCACCTACTCCCCTAGGCCCCTCCTCAACCTTTCTCAGACACATACAAAATAAGCAGACTGTCTACAGCCCAGCAGAGGCATGCCTACTGCTTGCTCTCCAGTTACAGGCTTTGCAGTTATTTAAAAACACATTCCACTAGAATTACAATGTGCTTTTCATGCAACAATGGATGTTACTAGCTTTAAAAGGGCAGTCGTGAAGCAATTAATTAAAATGCATAAACAAAAAGGCTGGCTAAGATGGGTTCTCCCACAATGTCCTGTCCTTGAATTTCTCCTGCCTCCCCCAGATGGAAGCCTGACATAGGAGTGGCCCTCCACCTACCGCTGCTTCTATCACCCTGAGTACTGTAACTTACCATTGGTCTCGCCCGGCTGCTTGTCCCTTTTCCTCTTCTTCTTCTTGCCCTACATGAACAGACGAAAAGCAGTGAATTAGTTCAATCAACAGCCATGAGGTGGGCATCTGGGCTCACTTGGAAGGAGAAGGCAGAGAAGGGACCATCCTGCCTCCTTTACCCTCCATGTCCTGGAACAGTGCCCCAGCCGGAGAGGTGCACATTGTGGGAGAAGAGGAAGGGCCAGCAGTGGTGAAGGGAAGACCTCTTCACACCTGCACCTGACCCCAGGCATCCAAGTCCACAGAGGGGAAGAGGAGCCGGGGCGGGAGGCAGTGAGTAGACCTCTGAGGGCAACGGGATGCTGTGGTAGTCAGAGATGCTTAGGAAGCTGCCCCGCTTTACCCACTCAGATCTCACTTATGAGGGCCAAGTGTCCCTATTCTGTATTAAGACAATGCCAGCTGCAGCAGGGGCATCTCAGAGATGCAGCTCCTGGTTTTAGAAGTTGGGGGAGGCGGCAAAACAGAACTAGAATAATCTGGGCTCCTTTCCAAACTGCTGGGGGACATCCATTGGAGAAGGTAAGTTTCCGACAATCCCCTCCGTCTTATACAGTTGCTCCTCCACCTACCATGGGGTGGTTTCCCAAGAAACCCATCAAAAATGAAAAATACCACAATCTGAAAATGCATTTAATACACCTGACCCAGGGAACATGACAGCTTAGCCTAGTCCGCCTCAAACATGCTCAGAACACTTTCACTGGCCCACAGGGGGGCAACATGGCCTCACAAGAAGCCCATTTTATGGTACAGTGTTGAAAAACCATAAGTCAAACCATCCCCATCAGGGGCTGTCTGCACAGTGAGTAGAAGAGCGCACCCAAGATGGCTAGTGTTTGCTGAGCACCACGCCAGGTGCCAGGCATGATGCCAGTGTGTTCTGCAAACTGACTCATTTATTCCTCCCCAAAACCCTCTACAGCATTTTCATTGCCATTCCAATTTTACGAATGAGGAAACTGAGGTGCAGAGGGTTAGGCACCATTCCTACAGCAGCACAGCCAGCTGGAGGCGGGCCAGAGTGAGAACTCGGTGATCTCCACACTTCAGCCTCCACCACAGGCTCTGCCACCTACTATTCACCCCCTGATCCTGCAGGAAGCTGATTTAACTGGCGAAGGGGATGGATTGCTCAGACTCATTCACCTTCTCCAGCCTGAGCCTCCCAGACACCTGGCAGGGTGCTGGGGCTGCGCATGGGGACCCACCCTGGGAGGAGCTCCATGGAGCAGCTGCCTCTTCCAGGTCTGAAATTCAGCTCCCTCACCTCCCTGGCACTGGCCCTGTCCAGAGTCAGCTGCCTGGGATGTATTCAACTGCAGGGGTCTTGTACTCCCATGTGTCCCACAGCATCTAAAAGCTGCCTCTGCTTACAGGTCCTCACGGTACAGTGATGTGAACACCAAAGGAAAAGGGACAATGATGGGCAGAAACCCTGAGAATGAGCTGGGCTCACAAGGAACCGCAGTGGAGATGCCTGGAGTGCGGGCTGCATCGGCGCCTGTGAGCACCCACCCTGGCAGACTCTCAGGAGGTGCCGCCGGAGTGAGTTTTGGCTTCTGGATGGTGCTCTGCTTAGGCATGCTGTGTGCCTTGGTGTGGCATCAAAACAAGCAAAGGCCCAGAGCCAAGAGCCACCTCGCTCTCTCGAGTCAGGGGCCCGAAGTAAAACTCAATCGAAATTCAGGCCCTGCTCTCTGTAATGGCACGTCAATCCACTTCCGCTTCCTTGTGCAATAGCATGTAGGGGCTGCTGTTTAGAGTACAAAGGGAACACGGCTATGGCCAAGGACAGGGCTGTTCAGCCAGTAGGCTTTGGCCTCGAGAGGACAGGGCCTGGGTACCAACAGGAAGAGGACACGGGGAAGTGCTCAAGAGCACTTAGGCTCAAAGGAGACGGCCATACCGCTGCCTTAAACTTAAGGCCTCACACAGGGCAATGAGCAAGTGGTGTAGGGCTTATCACCTTTGCCTAATGTCGCAGAGTCAGAAAGAAAATTATGTTCTAATGTGATACCAGGGGTGAGCTATCGCTGCGGTACTCAAAATGTTTTTCCCCAGTCTGATAAGCCAAGTGCGACTCTTTTACGCAATCCTATTTTCCTCAGGTAGTGGTAGAGTCTTCTCTCACTGCTTGGCTGAAAGAGAAGGAGGTAGAAGAAGCATGTGGCTAGCTTGGAAAACATTTTCTAGAACACGCTTGGGCTTTAGAATGACCAAAGTCATCTGCAAAAACTCCGAGGTCACCAACTGAAAGGAAATACACTACCCAGGCGTGGTGGTACACGCCTGTCATTTCAGCACTCCTTGGAGGCTGAGGCAGGAGGATGAAAAGTCTGAGCCCAGCCCAGGCAACCTAGCAAGACCCTGTCTCAACAAAAAGGCTTAGAAGAAATACTAACAAGTCTCTACTACAATGAAAACCACAAAACCTTCAATTCTGCCCCTGTTCCCTGGGACAAGGAAGGAAGGTGTGAGTGTGTGGTCACACTCATGTGTCACAGGCTATCAAAGCAGGAATCTGACAACATTCTTTGAAGAGATAAAGTTTCAGCAGCCCTAGATCGGGCTCCACCTCCAAACCCACTTCCGAGTCTTCTCAGCCACCCCACTCCTACACCAAACCACCTTCTGAACACAGAAGTGAGCTAGAGCCAGGCCACGTGCCTCCCCAACCTTCGGAAACCTAGAAAGCACATTCCAGAGAACCTTGGTTACTACTTCACCTAAATGACTCCCAGGCAAGTCAAAGCACTCCTGTGATGCTATCAGAGTCTGCCTCACTTCCTTGTAGAGATTTCACTCTGCACCACACCTTTCACATAAACCCTACTGTAAACGCACACCCTCAGGCTGGGGAGAGTGCACCCTGTGTGTGTACACGAAGGGCCCACTGTGGCCCAAACTGTCCACTGGAGATCTGGCAGCTCTGAGGAGCTGAATCCTTCTCTGTGGTACCGTTCTAAATCACCCACGGAGTCGGGCAGGTAGAAGCCCAAGATGAACACCAAGAGCTCATGACCCTAACCTGCCACAGCAGCTGTCCTAGGGTGACACAGCTGCGCGTGCAGGCTGAGGAGGAGCTTGCTACTGGAAAGCTCCACCTCACGGTCAGGTGGGAGGGCGGTGCTTTCTCATTCTCCTCCTTTCAGCTCCAGAAGAAAGGCTCCCCACTGCTCACATGCCAAGGACCAAGGGAAAGGTCCCAAGCAGTCACCCAGTGACGCCTGGCCGTCGGCAGCAAGGGCTCTCAGCAGAGTGACCGAGCCATTGGCGTGGTACTAGCACTGCTTCCTATCTGGGCTGCAGGTGGGGTGATGGGGCCCCGAAGGAGAAGGGTGGCAAGTGGCAGAGAAGCCCAGCCGCTCTGCTCTCTCCTCTCTCATCTACACAGCGAGAAGCAAACATGCTACCATGTGTTTGGAGGTTAGAGGGTAAAGAGGAGGAGACAAGTCAGAGTGAGCAGAGAGCTGCCCTCTCTCAGGTCCACTTGGCCATGCAACTGTTGGGAACTTCCTGTTAGACAGCAGGCTCTAAAAGCAGAAATGCTCAAACTAACTCCGGATCCACACAGCACCTCAGGCATCAAGGGTTCACCACTGGTGAAGTTGAACCATCTTACTCTGCCCTGCAGCGTCTGCACCCAGGATGCTGCCAACAGGAGAGCACGGCCCAGAGCCATGATGGGTATCATGGCTCTCCGAGGCTCCAGGACCCAAAAGGAGGGCGGGAAGCCCATGCTGCAGTGATGTTCAGTTCCCCTCAGGGCAAGCACAAAATTGCTTCATAAAAGCAAACACCATGTAAGTATGTTTGCAAAGTTACAGCCATTCCATCCATCTATAGCACTTGTGGCGAACCTACAGCACGCATGCTGCGGCTGGCCACTTGTTATCATTGAAAGCTCTAAAAGGTTCACCATCACTGGACAAAAGGCAGGACTAGAATCAGTGGTCATCAGAGAATAGTAAGTGTATAGAACAGTGGTCTTGAACCCACAGCACGTGTGCCACAGCAGCCGGTTTGTATCAATGAAAGCTCTAAAAGGCTCGCCCATCACTGGTATAGGAAGAGGAATTGTGGGTGTTGGTGCAATTAGTAAAAGCTAACTTCTCATGATGGTGCTTTCTAAAAGCCAAGAGGGAAAATCAGGCAAATCTTTCAGGCAACACAAAGCCCAGGAAAATATACATCACATAGCACATCTTCCTGAGCCCCACGGGGCAGTCCTCTCATTAACCTGCCAAGGATGATTTACACAGGCTACTTTCAGGGAAATTCCCATCATGCTCCTTTCAGGACAAAGCAGGTACCAACTTCAACTACACTAAGGCAACTGTCTTGATTTTCCTTCTTGAAGGTGCAGGTCCTAATGAAGACCGACGGAGTTCAGCTCTCTTCCTCCAACTCTACCTATGGCCTCCTCTGTAAAGCCACACTGCTGACTGCTGCTGCTAATGTGGAACCAAAGCCCCTTGGGGTGTATCCTACAGCCCTGCTACCTCTAAGAAGTGGGCAAGGAAGGAGGCATGCACAGCCCTTCATGGATTTCAAGGGCCCTAAGGTAGGACACTGGATTACCTCCCCACCCGCCACCAGACTGACAGAGCCACATTGGAAGCCAGGACAAGAGCCCTCAGGTTGGCAAGAGGGCCAGCTGTTAATGGCACAATGAATGGCCCTGCAGCCCAATTCCAGCCAGCAGTCACCATTCCGCTCTGTGCCGAGAGACACATACTGGCCCTTGATATACTGGAGTCACCAAGAAAATGGTCCACCTACATAGTTATCCCTCGCAGACCAGCCGGGGTAGAGCTGCATGTGAAGCTGTCGCTCCTTCCGGGCCAGCTCGTAGTACTTTGCTTGCTCTTCTCTGGACAGTGCATGCCACTGGAGGGGACACAGGGTGGAGGAAAGACACGCGAAACGTCACATACCTCCCCACGCCAACTAGCGAGGCATGGGCTCACCTGCAGATATGATGGTGTCCGGCACTAACGGGGGCGCTTGGACAAAACCCGATTTGTCATCTCTAGGGGCGTGGCTGCACTGAATGCCGTTCCAATGTGGAATGACCGTCAGGGTTTCAGAACGTGGCCGAGGGAAAAGGACTCTCCAGGCAATGGGGGACAGGGACACTTTGCCATGGGACCTGCCCCTCCCACAGAGAGGCTGCCTACCCTGCGCCCAAGGATCTGGTTGATGGCTGCACTTTCTTTCAACGTGCACTCAGCCACGACCTTCGCCCTCATCTCCTTCATATACAACATGAACGCATTAAGGGGCTTCTTTATATGGGGCTTCTTCTTTTCTTCCTCCTTTTTGGAGTCCTGATGCTTTCTGGACACAGACAAAAACAGACAGACACAAACAGCCTGATAAACAACCATGCAGTCCAACTTCCCACAAAGCAGAGGCCCACAGCCTGGTCTCCTTCTCACTTAAGCCTCGAAGTTTCGAATGAAAAAGAGTGCTTCCACTTTCAGTCTCCTCCACCCCAGAAAGATGGAACAACAAAAATAGCCTGAGGAGGGAGTGGGGCAAGCAAGAGGTTCTGTAACCACTTCCTCCAGTTTCACTAATAGTTTTCCCAGGCAGAGGGGAAGGCACTGAGGCCTCCACCCTCCAGGCGCTAACTCCAGGGTTAGGGGGCAAGCAAGCTCTTGCGAATCTCGGTGCACAGGAAAAGGGCTCTGCTCTAACCTTCAGGGGGACAATCAGCGAAGCCCACCACTGTGCACTCCGAGCCCGTCTAGAGCCAGCTGTTTGCTGCAGGCACTGTGGCAGCCCCCGAAGCTGGCTTTGCTACACACTGTGGTTCTGAGGGAAGAGGGGGCCGGGGTGGCACTTACGAGCTGTGGAGTGAGCCGACGTCACTCTGGGAGGATTCCTGTTTGACTGTTGGGGTGACTATGGCCGGATGGGGAATGCCGGTCGTGTGTAGAGTATGATGTGGTGGGACCATGTGGGGTGGGAACCTAGAAGACAGAAAGCTGTGTAAATTGTCAGAATCAAAATGAATGAATGAGGAGGGATGTGTACACACAATTTAAAAAAGAAAGCAAACAAACAAACAAACAAAAAAACCGAGCACATAACATTCACATGAAAGCAACACAGGGCCTATGAAACCTGTCAGCATTAATTAGCGATAAATTAAACATAATGATTCTCATAATGTCATTAAAGCCAATCTTCCCCTTCGTTATTGCTCCTGACATGAGACATTATGATCTTCAAACATCTTTAGCAAAAGACAAATTCAACTGATGTACTTGGGCGGAAAAATGGGCTTGGCCTGTCTGCTAGAAATCGCATGTCCAGTTTTTTTGGAGGCATTATTATTATTAGTGGCATCTAAGTAAACAATTTCCTAAGGCCTAATCAGCTCCAGAATGAAAGGTGAAATGTTCTGTTGTATATTGACAGCTAAATAAAATATTAACATGGTTGAACTATACATACATTTTTGACAATGCTGTGCTTGCCTCATTAGGCCTCATTCTGTTGATGGAGGGCAATAAAATTTTTATTTTTCTTTTGTCCCTGGGACCATCATTTGACAGGGAGGGGAGAGAATGAGGCAGAAAGATAGGGTAAAATTCATAGTCCCTACTTGGTTCTCATCATTAAGTCATGGATATTTTAAATAAGTTTTGTATCATTTCATAGAAAAACACAATAAAAGCACACACTCAAACGAAGTTTCAAATTTCTGATTCTTTTGTATTTTCTACCGCAAAATTTAGGGCTTTTACATCACTTTTACTTAATATGTTGTCTGCCTTCTACATGAATATCAAAAATTATAAACAAAGAAAAGAATAGTTTGTGTTTTCTCCTCTAAAACCATGCACTTCTGGTAAAGTTCTCCAAAATATATTGTGTCCCTGAACTGACATTTCCAACCATGCAAATTCTCGTGAAATAGAGCTAATTTCAAACTACCCTTGGCCCACCTGCAAACTGACAACTGCATTGGACAAATGGCTTTCACATTTTCTGATTATGCTTGGAGTCCTCATGACTTGTACTGGGTAGGAGGACCCCTTCCCACATGTTAGAGTAGCGCACACTGTTCAGAGGAGCAGGGTGAGGGGCAAAAAGGGCAGAATCTCCCAGAACACAAAACTGCGGCCCTTGCTCCACTCCGGCAAGATTGTGCAGGTGAGCACCCAGGGAGGCTGCCCAGGCAAAAGGGAGCCGGGATCATGGTGAGGGCCACTTCCCAGCAACCCAAACCAGAATGGCCCAGCTGCCATCTGGGGATTAACAATTTACTCTTTCGAGAGCCAATTCCAGTAGGAACTGGAGGTCCCAATGAGACTTATCAACGACAGTTATTTCAAAAGAATCTGGTATTTATTTCCAAGGTTCTTCCCATAAGTGGACTGGACATAGTTTCCATTTAGCCCAAATAATGTAATAAATGTTCATTTGAAAAATGATTTTAAAACTTACAGAAAAAATAGAAACTACACAGATCAACAAAGGCAGAAATACCAATGGATAATGTTGATTTTTATAGGGTCCCTAGAACCCCTGTAAACACCTGACTCAAAAATCCCATCCCGGGCTGGGGATTTAGCTCAGTGGTTCAGGTGCTTGCCTTGCAAGCACAAGGTCCTGAGTTCGATCCCCGGTACCAGAAAACAAACAAACAAACAAAAATCCCATCCCGAGGTGGCCCTGTCCTACAGCTGTCTTTGCAAATGTGAGCCTGTGCTGAGGTTTGGTAGTGATGACGTGGTTTCCTAATAAGAATCACCCAAGTCCTTCCTGGTGTGTGCGTGTGTGTGTGTGTGCGTGTGTGTGTGTGTGTGTGTGTGTGTGTGTAGGGAAGAGGAGGGGAGGGAGGGAGAACAGGAAAGACAGAGGAGAGGGGCAAAGAGAGAAGGAAAAACAAGGAGTGGGGTTGGGCGTGGGAGGAGGGGGATAACCAACCTCCATCCTCTTCCCCTCAAAAAATGGGAAAAAATAAGTGAATCCTGGGAGGCACTCGGGCTCCCAAGTTATGCCCTGTTCCTCCCCACTGCTCAAAGGCCTCAGAGGAAATTTAAGTTGAGAACATGTGTTCTTGGCAGCCTTTGGGTGAAGGGGTGGGTGGAATGGCAGCTTTTACTGTGCCTGACATTCCTCAAATACATATGTTCCCTTCCACAGACTGAGAATATGTACAGACACACGAGGGAGAAGGAAAGAGAAAACCCTGCACGCATGGATACACACACATATACCGGATTCCAGGGAAGGCAAAACGGTTTGAGCACATTTTGGGGTGGGGATAAATTTCTGGTGCAGCCATGAAGGACAAACACTTCTGGGTTCCTCCACCTCTACACATATTTATATGTCTGAAAAGCATACAGCAGAGGAGACTGCACCAATGTGCATGTGGCCTGTCCGCATGCCTCTGCTCAAGAAATTCCTTTCTGCAAGCAACTATTTCATGAAATGCAATAAACACCCTAAAAATTCTAAGCAGCTCATTATATGCCCCCATCTGCTTTTATGGCTCCGAGCCAGAATATAATGATGAACCTTAACTTGTTAAGGACAACTAATTTTTGTTTCTGGCTGTCTCAGGGGCTTCTCTCTTCCTCACTCACACTTTACTTCACTGTTGACACGTTTCTGTTAACTGGATGTCATCTGCCGGCCTTGATTTTATGCACAAGCAGTAGGATGCATTTTCCCGTGCAACAATCCTGCTTTGAGTTGCATTAGGTTTGTCATTATTCTCTCATTTTCCCCCTTGCACTTGTAACATTTCATCTCTTCCTGCCTTATTTTTTGTGAGCCACGGTGCACCCACATTATGGTTTATACATGATCTTGCTCCCTTTGAAGCCGGCAGATTTCAGAGCCCGCTCTCGTCAGGAGAAGAGCCTTGCACCAATTTAGCAGGCTGAGGGCCCGGAGCTCCAACATCTCAATCTAAAGGGGGTCACAGGGTGGCACAAGTGAGTGTCAGCAAGAGCTGTTTAATTGCCAATCTAGGCTTCTCCATGGTGTTTAAAGTATAATGACCCATCACTTAATTCTGAGAAGTCCTGGCCCCACTGCTGAATAGAATGAATATCAAAGGGTGTTCCAGAACAGGGCAAGCTGCCTACATTTGCTATAACTGCCATAAGTATAATAGACCTATACTTCTGTCGCCCCATTACCACAATAATGTATTTAATTTGCTGTATACGCTTTTTAACTAGCTACCTTTCATACGGCCTACCTGGGGAATCAGCTGTCTCCCCCAGCACACACACCTTGAGCCCCTAACCTTTCTTAACACTGCTGCCTTCCTTTCCCCCAGCCCCCCTGCCTACCTATAAATCATCAACTGACCTCCTAATGATAATTCAATCGATAAGCTTAACCTCAATCCCTATCCCACCATTGCGTCACCACTTCCAACCACTGGATGCACCGAGTAAACAAACAGCAGAGGTGATCAGGTGCAGCACAGAAGGGCTGGGACACGGGGAGGGCGAGCTGTGGATCATAAGCAGCTGTCCCCCTGGGAGGCTCCCCATTCGCTCCCGTGCTCTATGAGGCTGTGATGACATTATTTAATGAGCACAACCTTCCTCCTCCCTCTAGACAGTGAATGCAAAAAAGCAGTTTCCTGCCGAGCTAATATTGGTATGGCTTTTGAAATTTAGATGATGCATCCCACAAGAGAAATGGATCTTTATCATTATATAATATCCATGGCATAATTACAAATGCTAGATATGCTGGAGTTTATTTTTCTCAATGGGTGTGATGCTCACTTTCTCCCTCTGCCCAAACTGCTGTTCCAGAAGTGGTAAGAGGCATTGTGACCTGCTTTGCAAGCCTTTCCCTAGTCTCGGTTCCCCATGTTGGCCGAAGAGAATGGGGAACAGGCCGAGGGACAGCATCCTTGCTGTGTAGTGCACGCTAATTTAATTAGGTGCCATCATCAAAATGGATTGGTTGTTTCAGACCATCAGGAAAGTCTAAACCTCCACCGATTTAATTAACTTGACTGAAAATCAGATGAACAGAAAATAAAACTATCATTAGGAGCAATTAGTGACTACTTAAACATACTGCTGCCAACCAGTTTGTAAATAAACTAGCAGTCACTGAAAAATTAGCCAAAATTAATTAGAGGGAACAAAACAAGAACATGGGGAGTGTATGTTGTATATACGTGCTTAAATATAAATGTATATGAATGTATATACACATACTTTTTCTTTAAACCTTGCAAAGATTTAGAGCTGCACAGGCCAATATGGTAGCCTCCAGGTACATGTGGTTATTGTGATGTGCTGTGAGCATAAGGTACATATCAGATTATAAAAACCAACTATGAAAAAGGGTAAAATTCCATTAATAGTTGTTGCACAGTGATACCATGTTGAAATGATAGTATTTTGGCCATACTGGACCGAACTGAGTAAAACATGTCATTGAAAGCAATTTCATCTTTTTCTCTTTGACCTTTTTAAAAGAGTGCAGTTAGAAAACATCAAAGTCCCCGCATGGTTCACATTAGGTTTCTCCTGGACAGTGCTACTTGGGGGGTTTGGCGGGGGGGGGGGGGCCTGCCTGGCTTTCTGGTTGACCCTCAATCAGAAACTGAATTCTGCAAAGATAAATAATCTTTCCTCAAACCATTTGTATCATAATACCCCCTCTTTTCTTATCCAGTACAGGATAACAGGGAAATGACACTTTAAAAAGCTCCACATGTCCTTCCTAATTGCTTTTTCTTACCTTTCTGAAAATATACTGCTTCACCGATTGGCTCATAAAAATCCAACCTAGGAAGGCATCATTTACCTTGAAAGATCAGGCAAGTGTTCAGTATTTTCTAGGAGCAAAGCCTATGCCACATCAGCTTTGAACTATTCAAACCTCATGGAGCCACAGGCTCTGGGTGGCCTGATGCCCAGCTAGAGGACTTTCTGGGAGGTTGAAGGCCTTGGTTCTTGAACTCACCTGGACATGGAAGCGTTGACGGTCAGCGCTGTGGGGTAAGGGTGTCTGAATCCTCCTGTTGTGATTGGGTACACTGGTTGGCCTTGCCTACCAAGAAGGGGTATGAAGTGAGAGACTGGCAACAAGGCTGGGGGTGGGGACAAGGAAAAGAAGAACAGGGAAAAGTTCTCTCTGCATAGTAAGCTTTATTCTCATTTGATCAGAACAAAAATCTTGGGGATTGTACAGGAAGGATCAAAGGGAAGAAACACAGAACAATTTTAATGCCATAAATCTGATAGGAATGGCTAATTAAATTTTATAACCTCTGCTTATGTCAATAGAGACCCTCTCCCCAAGCTGAAACTAGGTGTTTTGTTGTAATAATTAAAGGCGAAGTCTCGCTTGCTTTAATGGAGCCATCACACTAATTGAGGGCTACACATCCAAAGGAAAACAATAATGAATGTAAATTTATACCAAAATAAAGTACAGTGAATCAAAGGACTTCAGTTGCGCTTTGGGCCTCTTTCGGTATTTAGATCTCGGTGAGAAAACATTAAATTAACAGAGCTTAATTTGTAGCCTTTTGTCAAATTAACAAGTGTTGACAAGAGTTACCGGGGGGGAGAGTCCCCAAGAAGAATTGTGGGTAACCAATAGACAATCACACCTCATTACAATAATTAAAAAATACAGCAACATGCAAAATAGCATCCTCATGAAAGACACACAAGTTTTCCTGACAGAGGGCTGTCTGAGTTGGCTATTCTTTTTTATCTAGGCTGTGGTGTCTCCCCATTAGCCAAATGGGGCAAATGACGACTGAGAACTGTCAAGGGGTGGCCCCATCTACTGAGGAAGAAATGAGTCTCAAGCTCATGCTCATGTCTAGCCTATCAAACAAACAAAAATAAAAGAAGCCCAAGAAAAAGAAGATGCACCCAGGACTGGTATTTGGTACAAGTACAGTATTATCCAATCTGGGTGGTTTTGTTTTTTTGGGTTTTTTTTTTCCTGTTTACCTAGAAAAGTAAGAGGAAAGTTGGGGAGTAGACCACACTCCAAAATTTTATCTTCCTTAAGGGTATGAAAGGCTGTCTTCCCAAAGATTGGTATTTTAGTGTTTTACTCAGATTTATTTATTTCAGCCTGTGACAAATTGTCCTGTGTTTTCTAGATGAGAGATCGCTTGACAAACATGGAGAAATATATACACAGAAACAATCACAAAATATATTACATGCATGCTTGTGGACACACAGTGTGCATGTGTGCACGTACATACACACTCCTCACATGGCATGCTCATGCATTAAAGGCCTTTCTGCTGTGACTTTAAATCAAATTGTATCTGTAAGGTGTAGAAGGCAGTCAAATTATCTAGACAGGCAGAAAGGCCCTGAATGACACGCCACAGTGAGGCTGCCAGCTGTCCCACCCACATTTCATAGTCGGGCAAAACATTCGACATGCAAAGAATCTCAGAGAGGTGCTGGCTAAATAACGCGAGATTTTCAACAGACGAAACTTCCCACTGTCAGCTTTGGGAGTAATGTCAGGGTAGGACTGGGGCTCAGAGAGAATAACCCCACTCCTACCTTGGGATTTCACACCTAGGTTGCTCCTAGTCCCACTTCCCTCCCCCTACACAGGCAACACCTAAAAGGGAGGACTCCGCCCAGTGACACAATGCCAGTTTGGGCTGCCCTGGGCAGAAGAGCCAGGACCAGCTTCCCTTTGGAGAAGCAATTCTCCAAGTATCTTAAAGGCATCTCTGTCCAGAGTCTTTGGGCTCTGGATGTCAAGTATCACCCATAATTCATCGGAATGGCTCTAGATTCCTCCACATTCCCATCTTGGCAGCAGCTCCCCCATGCCCGGCACTAGTCCTGTTCTCAAACACACACACACATGCACAGACTAAATAATAAGCATGCCCACGTACGAACAAAAAGGAAATTAAAAAATGGAGCTCCTTACTGTGGTACTAACCATCCTAGCGGATGGGGGATTTGTCCTACGGTGCCGGGCGACAGTGGGTAATATGGAGATATATCTGGAGGGTGTGGAGGCCGTGGGATTCCTGGAAAAAGAAGCAGCATTTTAGGGACGCAGAAGGGAGAGAAAGGAAGAGCAGCTGTGGGAGGCAGAAATAGAGAGAGGAGAAGAAGAAGCATCTCTTCTGGAATCCTTGCATGAGCTCATTCATGGCTCTGACCTTCAGAGGTGTCCCTAGCTCGTTTTTATTCTCATTTTTTGCTCACAGCCTCAAGTCAAATTATCAGTTATCTCCTTCTAGATGGACTGGTATACTGGCTCCACTCAGACAGGCTTGGAAATGCCACCTTGGCTATCCTGGTTTCATTATACTTGTTGTGATTATGTGAAGTTAAAAAAAAGTCTGAAGTGCTTGGCACGTAGTAGGTGAACAAGTAATACAAATTCCTTTGCCCTTAGCACTTGTCCCTCACCCCTTCTAATTTCCCTGACTTATCTACATGAGAGTTACTCCTCTGATCCCCTCTGTTACACCTTTTGGTTATGGCTAGGAAAGTTTTCCTGCTTTCTTTCCAAAGAGGTACCTCCTCCAGAGAAGATGAGCTGCAGAACTACTGCACGCCATCTGGCGTCTTCTCCGTGGGACAGCTGGGGCTGCACAGGCAGGGAGATGCAGGAGGCCTGATGTGTTCGGCTCTGGAAGCCTAACTAGGATGGCACCGCCTGGGGCACTGGCCCCGCTTGCTGCCTGGACACCTTGTGGACCATGGGGCCAAGAACCTGCCCACTGCATAAACCCCACCACACTCTTCCTATTCTTGAGGAGCACATCCCGCCCCCGATGCTCAGGGAGCAGGAGTGCTAGGAGTGAATCTCACAGAGAGGAACTGCAGGGAACACTGGAAGGAACCGGCTGCATGCTCACGATGAAAACTAGTTCATTTTTTAAAAATTCATTCCGGAAGTTTTTAATCTGTACATTAAGTCTCCCTGGGTGACATTTTCATGCAGACATTGCTTTCTCTCTATTAAAAAAACCAAACAGATTAGCTGGGCTTGGACCCTACACTGAGCCATTTGCACACTTGAAAGAATGTTCACAGAGGAAAAGTAAACAGTCCACAGACGTTAATCATATGTTTTACGATAACCATTTAAAAGCTATTCCCTGTACTGCCGTCATTTCAATGAAACGCTGTGGCTACCGTTCACTTGCAGAGCCTGGGGGTGGGGGCTGCAAGGCCTGGCCACCTCCTCCAGCCAAGAAGCACCAGGCTGGGCCCTCACCAGCACCAAGGGGGCTCACAGCCAAGTCAGGCCAATGTACGTGTGGCTTCGCTGGGGGCAACGAAGGCCGTCCGTCTCCTCCAGGCAGCCCACCTCAACCTACGCCAACACCTCCCCGACAAGGGCCACGGAACGCGCACTATAAAGCATCCTTCCAACCAACGAGCTGGACAGAGAAGCCCCTGGCCAGCAGAACGCCCAGCCTCAAAGAAACACACCAGCGTTGGCCGTTCTCCCAAGACCACCCCACCTGGCTGCCTGCGGTCTTGGACCTGGCTGCACGGAGGCCTACAAGTAACCTGGGCGCATTGGTGGTTCTGGGACAAAATGATGCAGCTTCCCTGGGCTCCAGCTTCCTATCTGTAAAATGGGCTTGACAATACCCGCTACCGGAGGGGAGAAGACCCCAAATGCACTAGCAAGTGCTTGGCACCAGCAAGTCCCGGGCAGGTGATCAGAGCTCACAGACGCCATGCAGTTAGGCGTCTTATCCTCCTGAGAGGCTGAGAAGGAGCCGTGAAGATGCTTCAAGTCTGTTTGGGATTCTTAGCGGTACAGTCACTCCTGAGAAAGGGACTCACAGCCAGGCTCTCACAACAGCCCCCTGCAGGGGTGCTCAGAGCTCTAAGAAGCTCCTCATGCCTTCCCACGGATTTCTTCACGGGCAGGAGGACAGCTGCACCCTCACCAGGCTTCGGCCTTCCCAGAGAGCTCCCGTTCCGGCCACCAGGAGGGGCACTGTATCCCTCTACCACTGTTCCATCCGCTCCCCGCCCACCTGAACCTACCTGTTTTGGGGTCTACGTCGGCTGGTAAGTGTGGAGGGGGGTTTCCGGGGGTGAAGTGCTCATTGCTGTAGGTGATGAGAGGCGTGAGCGGGTGGACATGGTGAGGGTGCTGCACCACCGGCACTTTGTTCGACTGCGGGAGGCAAAGAAGAGAGGCCTCGTCAGTCCAGCAGCGCCAGACTGCAGGGCTCGGCCCATGGCCCCGCCACCCACTCCCACCTTGGCTGTGTGAGCGGCACTCACGTCTGCCTGCACCTCGGCTCCCCAGTCCATTTAAAAGTAAGAGACAGTTTTAAGATGGCACTCCGTGTTGTCGTGCTTCCGTTTGCACCTCCCCACTGAGCTTGGCTTTTCAAATGCCTCCTCTGTTACCGCCCATCATGGAGCCTGAGTGTGCACTTTTCCCAACCGCAGGTGAGTCGGAAGTGGGACTTTAATCTCCCAGGCCCACTGCACTCCTGCACACAGGCGGCAAACTCCTACCTCAACGACCCGTAGTGGGACCTCTAGGAGGCAGGCAGGCTTCCCGGGGCCAAGCCAGGAAAATATTCATTTACAAGAAACCCGGCAGGGCCGGGATCCCACCCAGCCAGCCTCCCTCTCCGCCCCAACCCCTCCTTGGCTCAGGAACAGTGGGCAAGCTGTGGCCCTGCACAGACAGGAGGAAAAGCCCCACCACACGGGCAGCTCCGGGCTTGGGGTGGGAGTGTGAACTTTACCAGAAAGCTCTAAACTGCTTGGCAAGCACCTGCATATTTTATGCAGATTACAGCAGCCCGGATTCATTAGGAATTTCATTAGGAAGTCATCAGGGACCACTAATAAATTAACTGGATGATGATGAATTGGGCTAATAAAAGGCGTGCATTTTAGAAGTGGGCAGTGCTAGCAAACAAACTACAAGTAGTTTCATGTTTGGGCAGGGTAGATCAATGGAGGGAAACAAAGAGGAAAAGAAGCATTTTAAATATGTTTCCAGTTGCCACCTCTAGGCTTTTCCAATCACTTTCCTCTTCCCCTACCCGGGCTCAGTGCAGTCCCCTCCCTCTACGCTGTGCTATAACTCAGCCCAGCAAGATCACAAAGAAAAAATTAAGCTGAAACAAGCGAACTACTGGGCCATTTACTGAGAGTAATCCAATTGCAAAAAACCCTATTCCCAGTAGAGGATTTTCACTAAAATCCTACAACAGGGACATTTAACCAGATTAGGTACCAGGGAAGATAAAGAGGCTAGTATTAGATGATGAATGGATTAGAGTCAAGTTTCATTTTAGAACGTGTCTTCATTTCCTTTTATTACTTTTAGGAAGGCACAACTTGCATTAACATCAAGGCAAAGGACTTGCATTAAAAGAAAAGAAGTCAGGTTCTAGTGCTGCCCACTAGCGCCTCTGGAGTTCAGAGACCACTGAGCAGTTAGTTCTCTTGTCTTTTTTTTTTTTTTTTTTTTAAAGTGGGAAAGGAAGGGATATACTAATACGGAAGGCTACTTTTTAACCACGGCTAATTGTGGAGAAGGCATCTTTTAAAGGTGTTTCTAACCTTTCATGGTTACTCTTGTAAAGAAAAATATGGTCTCCTAGATGATCTAGACAGAACTACAGAAAAGGAACACATTCTAATGGCCTGGTGCGCCAATTCCCATACACAACGGTCCTCTTTCAGAGAAAAAGGGTAGCTAGTTACTCACAGAGGGTTGGTCACCATTGTGCAATTAAAATAATTAAGTTAAAAGACACCAAAGCAGAGGGAGCTTCAGAAATCAGAAAGTTTTTCTTAGGCAGTGGGCAGGCCATGTCCATCAGGCCACAGGGCTGCCTGCTGAGCCCGGGCCAGGGGCAGCAGCTCATGGCGGACATGGACTAAGGATCGTTTAGAGAACACTTCCGCTTAGGGCTTGAGAAGGAAAGAATAATTTGGCTCCCACAGTGGTGGGAAAAGAGAAAAAGAGGGAAGGGGAAGGAGATAGAGGGAGAGGGAGAGAGGGGGGAGGGAGGGGGAGAGAGAGAGAGAGAGAGAGAGAGAGAGAGAGAGAGAGAGAGAGAGAGAGAGAGAGAGAGACTCCACTTTCCAGAAGTTTGTTTGGTTGGAAAGATACATATCCTTTAACATGAAAAGAAAGCAGGCCTCAAAGGAGAGAAGACTATTGCCAAAGGGTCAGAGGACTGATCAGGCCCACAGGAGCAGGGTGGCTGGAAGCAGTGGCCACAAGCAAGCGTGCAGCACCTGTCCTGGAGACAGGAAGGGCCGGGGATGGGCAGCGGAACCAGTGCTTAGCAATTCTGGCAGAGTAAAGCATCTCGCTGGATCCAGCTGGTCACTAGCTCAGATCCCCAGTCCCCAGAAATCTCCACAGGAGCCTCACTCAGTAGTGGGGCTCAGGATTGAGCCCTGGGCCTGTGAGGGAGCTGCGGAGCTGGGTGTTTTCCTCTGCCCAGAGTGGGGAGCCCCAGGCCGGAGACCCACATGGTCACAAGCTGGGAGACCTGAGTTCCAAGCAGGGGTCATGACCTAGTTCTCAGAGAACCCGTGGGGAGGGCCGAGGGTATGGTGGTGCAGAGGTGGGGCAGCATAGAAGCACCAGTCCCAAGCTACCTTCCAGACAGGACTAACGGGGCAGGGGGTGCCTCTTTCTCTACTCGTACAGAAAAAGATGAAGACAGCATTTGAGCAATAGTAGGGTGCGTGTGGGGTGTAAAAGTCCATTCTCTGTCTTCCTGTCAGATGCGCATATAAGGGGGATTTTAACAAAAGTCAGAGCTTTGTGGTATCCGCCCCTGCCCGTGTTACTCTGCGTACCTGAGCCTGGCCAACTCGATTCTTTCCTGTCCAGGCAAGGCTCTGCAGAATGGTGAAGGGGGCTGGAAGGGCGGGAAGGGATGGGAAGTTTTAAGTGCTTCCTGGTTTTGGAGGGGAAAAGGGGGAGTCCTACTAGGACATGGTCCTCCTTTCTAACTCTGACTGACCACCAGGCAGGTCTGCTCACGTTGCCTGGTTCCCAGGCAGGTCTGCTCACGTTGCCTGGTTCCCAGGCTAGAAGGGGTAACTCTGGTCATACCTTCCAAACGCAGGGTCTGTGGGCTGCTCCACCTGACCTGTCCATACCTGGACTGCTTTGATCATGGAAAGATTTTCTTCTTGCAAATGCCTGTGTGCCTCTAGCCAGAGATCCTGTGGTCCTTTCTTTCCTCACCTTGTCCTGCCCTTTGCTGGGGTGAGATGTGTTCCTTTTTGGCCCCACTATACCTAAGTTCCTTAAGGAAGGGTTGTATCTTCTAGAACTTTGCGTCACTTGCAATGCCCAGCCTGTGAGAGTGGTGAGCACAATCTCAGAAAATGCATGAAAACCACCAAATCACAACTGCAAGGGCTAGAAGAGTAGGCCAGAGACAATCTCATGAACTGGTTCCAAGTAAACACTGGGCTCTTTCAGCTCTGTCTACTCAGAAGCAGAGATTAGGGTGTGTGAGTGAGTGTGAGTGTGTGTGTCTCTGTGTGTGTTTAAAAACCACCTGTCAGCCCTGGTATAAATGCCATCTCAGCTGCTTTAGAAAGGTTTTAGAACACAAAGGGACCAAGGATATGAACTCAAGGAAGACTTAGGTATGAATCCCCCCCCCCACTTTCCCTACCTCCCTCCTGTTTCTGTCTCTATAAATTCCAGGTGAGAATCATGTCTACCTGGTAAGGTTGTTGTGAAAACTGAAAGAGATCACGGTGCCACATATTCCATTTAGTTCCTGGCATATTGCTAAACATGAAATACAAAGAAACTCTGCAAACACAATCCAATGACCATGAATGAAGATGAAGTAGCTACATTTCTTGTCTCTTCCCATTAAACAGAGGTCAGCCTGCTGCGCAAGCGCAAGGTCCAGAGTTCGATCCCTGGTACCAAAACAAAACAAACAAAAAACAGAAGCCAATGTTCAAGGCAAATGACTGGAACACAAAACCTGGCACCTGTTAGGTAACTACTTTACCTAAATATATCTTCAAAACTACAGGGGGCCACAAAACCAGTAACTAATGCTCAAGATCACAGTAGTGATAGTCAAGGGGCACTCCGTGAAGAGCCTAAGTTATTAATATTTAACCCTTGGAGAATGAGTAAAACTATGAATCTATGAGGCACCAAAAAATCAAGCATCCATAAAATATTCCAAATAACTTTAAAACTATGATGCCACCGTGCCCATGTATCCCCCACACGGTCATCAGCTGCAACCTACCCAGGGCAGGGGCTGACCACGGCCATGGCCACAAAACTGTCACCCCCCGCACAGCTCAGGGCCGCCCCGCTTAGCGCAGCCGGCCACATGCAGCCCCTGTGATGAGCAGGAGGTGTTGAAACCTCCTCACAGCGCCCCTGGAAAGCAGCTGGCCTCTGTGACCACGTCCAGGTGAGGAAAGGCCTCCCAACTCACACACCTCGGAGAGTGGTGTGTCCAGGCCCAGGAGCCCCCGCCGTCTGCCTACACACCCTGCTTTCGGGGTCTGCAAAGACAAGTTATAGGGCAGAGCACCTGCCATGCTGATGGAGAGATCGCCTGAGGAGGACCCCCCAGAGTTGCATCTAGTCCTCAAACCCCCACTGCCCACCCTCTGGCTACTCCAGCCCCAAATCCAAATCAGGAGCAGCCCGGGCTCCCTGACTGCACCAGGCACACCCTCACCATAGTGCACTGAGTATTTTTAGCAGCGTTTTTACAGCATTTGGCTGGTTATGGGAAGGGCTGGGGGAAGGGGTTAAGACATTTAATAGGCTGTCTCTGGTTCCCAAATACAAACACCCAGTATCAGGGCCCAGCAGGATCCTGGTGGTAAAAAACACTCACTGTGGTCAGTTCTGAGTAGAGAAGAAACTACAGAAAAGGCTGAGAAAATGAAGCAAACACTAAATAAAACAACAAAAAAAATCTATTTAAAAGAAGCCAAAATCCTCACCTGACTTCAAATTATTAGAGGTTTATACCTTCTACCTGGAAAAAGTGCTGTTTCCCAAAGCAAAGACCTCCCCCCATTCATTAAGCTCCATGGCTTTCGAGCACTGAATAGTTAAATTATAAAAGAACAGGTTCTTTAGCAGCCCTCAAAGCAAAGCCTTTCCTCCCGGAGTAGTCATGGAACTCCGGTGCGGTGCGGGGCAGCAGGAAAGGGGTGCCCCTGTGGCTGACCTCTGACCTCTGAAGAGCCCTTTAAGTGTAGTGCTCTGCAACTTGCCATGCCACCCTCATGGCGCAGGGCCCACACACCCGTCCACCCGTCGCTCATCAATCGGGACTTGGCAGGTGAAAAACTGAGTCACTTCTGGATCCCTCAGCCAGGCCCCTTGAGCCCTAACCCCTCCACCTTCTATAGCTGGGGAGACCTAAAGAGAATGAAAGCTGGCCATTCACCTCTGCAACCTATTAATCAACAGACACTGAAAACAAGTCCAACCATTGCTGGCCCCGCTCTCCCTAGCAGCCTCCTCTGCAGCGGACCCCTCCCTGTGGCTCTCTCTTTCTGCAGGAGAAAAATGGGGCCAGAAAGTGCCTTTAGGAGCCTAGCACAATAAAACAAAAGCTGCACAGAGGAGCGTTTGTCAGCCTTTTGCCCTCCACAGCATGGAGACGGAAGGTCTTCAGCGGTCTTAAATTACCCGCCCTCCCAGGGATGGAAACTGGCTTTAGGAAGGGACACCATTCACTCCCGGTTTACACAAAAAATGGGTTTACAGTTTATCCGTGCCTATTTCCAGATGCAGTGCACCACAGCTGCTGTGAGCCCAGGGGCAACTAGTAAAATGTTAATAGGTGGCTCACGGTGTGGGCCATGAAGAGCTGGTGAAGAGGAGGGGCTGGGGTAATGTGAAGGAGAGGGGCTGCTGCTTCTTAGTCACCCACAACTCTCTGGTGACTCAACTGCTACACTACTGTGTTTCGCACCACAGGGAGGTGGAATGGCCAGCCAAGGTAACCGCCTGCCTCAACAACCTGAGACCCAGACACCAAGCAGCCCCCCAGCTGCCGGACGATCACAAGGAGACACAGTGCAGCGTGCTCCCAGGACTCCAAGTGCCACCCCTTCCCTAACCAGCCGGCCAACATCTTTTGTGTCCTGTGAAACTCTGCATCTATAGGGGCAAAGGGCAGGGGGCAGGCCTCCCTCACTTGGCCCCCAGTGGGCTTCTTCAGCGAAGCCCAGCCAGGACCCAGGCGGCCAAGTGGCCAGGGTCCCTTCTCAGCTGAATGTTGCTCCACTGTCAAAGGCTTTGTTCCAGCTAATGGAGCATCATTTGCCCGGACAAGTTGTCTACTGAAAGCTACAACACTGCTGGTGAAAAGACGGAAGGTTTCTCTGGACGGACCTGAGTTTTATTTGGAGAAATTAGGTGGTAAGAAAAAGACATCTGCCCGTGAGATGCAAAAGAAGAAATGCTTGCCTACCGCAGCTGTGCACAGCCTGCCCCCTTTCTACAGAAAAGACCCACAGGCTGCAAAGTTCCAGCTGCCACAACCCGAGAGCCCAGTGTGAAGGGTGCTGTTACTGTTTTGTAAATTATCAATGGCTGAATTTTTTTCTTCTCTCAAATCCATCAGACAACAAGAAGAGAAGAGGAAAGATTCTCCCTGCCATCTACAAAACTTTGTCAATTCAGTTTCTCACAGACCCACACAGGCATTATAATTCTTCTTGCAGGGAAGAGAACAGACAGGAGAAGAAGGGGGAGGATAAATGTGCAGCTAGATTTCATCCAAAGTCTCACACGCATGCATATACATACAACTAACTCAAACCAACTTAAGTTCTTGGCCTCTGGGGCACAGGAATAATGTAACTACTCAGCTGGTAACATGCCAAACAGACTGCCCGGCTTCGAGGGCTCAGGGGGTCAAGTTCAGCTCGGCTTAACCGTTCCTTAATCCCTAAGAAGAAGGTGGGGGGAGGGGGCATGAGGGCTGGAGGTGCTGGGGTGGGCATGCAAGAGGAACATTCAAACCTGGAAAATAGAGATGTGCCCCAGCTGCCTGGCTTTGTGCAAACTGCAGCCAGAGCCCAACCCAGCAAAGCTGTGCTTTCATAGGCTCCTGAACAATGACTTCCAGTTAAGTTCATTAAGCATAATTTATTTCTGCTCAGTCTCATTTATTTTTCAATAAAAAGAAAGTATCCCATTGTGCCTCCCCCCAGTGAACCTTTAAAACACTTGCAAGCTTACATCTAGGCCGGCAGGTCCAGGTCCACCCTGGCCAACCTGTTTCCAGGGTTTTCTTCCTGCCTGCGTCTCTCCAGCCACATGTAAACTTCCCAATCTGGAGGTCAGCAAGGGTCTAGGACAGGACAGTGGGCCTGCTGACTGTCCCAACACTCCACCAGGCCTGAGAGACGAAGGACCAGCCATTTACCCCGAAGTAATTTCCCAGGAATCTGCAACCTCCACCCTCCTGCCGAATATTTCTCTACTACTTGGGTATTAAATGATTAGTGTTAGCATAATCAATCTTGTTGAGGGTCTGGGTTTGTAGAGAATGTTTGGGAATTGGGTAAGAGGGTGCAGCTGTTTCTACGAGAGTGGATTTTCAAAACAGAGCCAGGGATAAACCTAACCTAACTCAAATGAAGAAATCTAAAAGCTCAAATTCGAACAACTTTTAAACATAATAATGATTTCCAGGCCGCCACCCCCCCCCCAGCACAACAACCCCAAATCTAGGGATTCCTAAATACAATGGAAAGGAAATCACCAATTTTGATTGCGAATAAATTCTAAGTGCATAATGGTTATTATATCCTGGGGAGTTTAAGAAAGAAGTAGTGAACAGACTCTGACATCACCTTCCTAGTTTACTTACAAGAAACAGCTGCATAAAAATGTCTTTTGTTGTTTCCCTGCACCCTGGACCTAACTTTCACATCTTAAGTCTGTATTTGAAAACCATGGCTGCTCTGTGGAGTCTGATGAAAGCTGAAGAAATAGTTATTTCCTTGAGATCAAGTACGTTTTTTCCCTAGAAAAGCATGATACACCAAGAGGAGGAGGAATGAAAGTTTCCATTCATGTGGCCCGACAAATACAAACGCAAACGCCCAAACCTGGGGATTCAGCAAGGAGTCAGCAAAGACAGAAAGAAAGACAAACACAAAGGCAAAACTACATCTTTCTGCTCCATTTTGCCCTGTTAAGTGTCCCAAACACTGGCATCCTTTCAAGGGCACCTGAGCTCAGTAAATGACACACGTGAAGACGACACAGAGTTGCCATGGGGTGGGCATGGCCAGACACGGTCACTGTTCCCCGATTCCACGCTGAGGTGTTAGAAGTTCAAGGGAAGGGGCAACTGACCCAGGCAAAAGTTCAATTTTTTAAGAATCCTCAAATGTGTGCCGAAGTATGTAATCTGCAGGGCTTGTCAGGATTTCATCACATCCCACAACGCTGCAGAAGGAAAGAATTCCATTACACACTCAGCCAGGGCCCCACCAGTCTCAAACCACCAAGGGGAGTTTTCCCTAAAAACACAAAAGTTGCAAGATTTGCTGCTTTCAAAAATGCAGATGCAGCAGCCTGTTATGATAACATAAAGGTCAAAATAGTGGTATCACCAGAGTTGGAAACTCAGCCATTGAAAGCAATTCCCGTCTTAGAAGATGGGAAGAATGGGGGTTTGCCCTCCCCAAAGCTTCAGAAATCTGATGCAGGAGACAGTGCTGGGTGTGAAATCTGAGGCAATAGGACGATGCAAGCACTAGCCTGTGCTCCCCTCCCTTCCCAGCAGCCATGAGCAGTTTATGCACAATCTGAATGGAGCTAGAAAGCAGCATGGGACTGGAAAGGAAGACATAAGCCTGTGATTGCTTCCTGCTCAACTTGAGAGAACCACCTTCCACCTTGTGGTTGAGTATGACGTACAGGATTTGATCCCTGGTTTTGAAACATAAGGATTCTTAGAGTCCACAGCATTTTCCATTCCTTCTCCCCTCAGTGTTGTATCTAAGAGCTGGTCAACCCACTCCCATAACTAAGTAATCATGCAGATGATAAAGGAATTGCCCCCAAACTCAAGGGAATCTCCTCACTGATTGTGGCAAAATATCTGACCCAAGGCTGGAACAGTACCCTGTACACCCCTTGAAGCACAAGCAGCTGTCATCAGGCTCGTGCTCGGGTTTCCAAAGCATATTTTTTATTAAGTTCAGAAAACACAAACACCACAAGCAACACCAGAGCCCAGAAAGGCCAACATCTAAATTTGGAGACTGAAAATAATACAACCAAAGACAGAGCAACAGAAAGTTAGTGTTCAATATGAAACCTAGATCCGCGGTTTACAGAAGCCCTGCTACTGCACCGCCTCGTGGCTCGGAACTCGCTGGAGCTCTGGGAGCTTCTCTCTGAGGCAAGGCCTCTTCCCTGCTCTCCTCCAGTGCAGCCCACTCTGGTAGGTAAAGAAAACATGACTTGTGAGAAGGAGTCCCGGCCCCGCCACCCCTTCCCAGATTCCAGCTCACTGCAGACTGGAAGGACTGTGATGAGGGTCAGAGTCTCTCTCCTCCCCATCTTCTTTTAACCCTTTCCCCCCAACTTCCCCCAAAAAGCTGCTGTGAAAAGTAGATGGTGATCGGGCACAGCCAGAGTTGACCATTTGTTCTTGTTTTGTTTTCTCCTTCCCACTGTCAATTTTTTTTTTAATTTAAAAAGAAAGCAAATAAAGCACAGGTTTAATGGTCAAGACCATGAGTGTGGACACAAACGCACACGCACACAGACACACACACGCCCGCTACTCACCCAGCAATTCAAATTGAGGTGCCAACCGCCCAACTGCTGCAAGAGAGAGACCCCGGGGGCCACTGTGCCTCCCTTCCCACTCAAATCCTCCGCTCCCACCAC
Organism: Heterocephalus glaber; assembly: GCF_053883595.1. NCBI lineage: Eukaryota > Metazoa > Chordata > Mammalia > Rodentia > Bathyergidae > Heterocephalus > Heterocephalus glaber. The sequence continues at coordinate 71,001,883 of NW_028258320.1, forward strand.
AAGTGCACCCCTGGGGTACATGACAGGTCAGCTGTCCTCCTCTGTACCTCTAAAAACTTTCTCTGTACCTTCAAGACGGGACTGGGCCAGCGTTTTTTCTTCCTCCCTCCCGGCTTCTCTTACTTTTCTTTTCCCTCCCAGCTTCCCCTCCCTTTATACTGCTCACTTAAAGAGCTCGAAGAAAGCATCTTAAAAGATCAAGATGGCTCCAGGTTTCTGTCTGGATACACTCAAAACGTTCCAAGTTCTCCTTCACATTGCTTATAACTACTTTGCCAATTCTTCCCCCAGAACACCCTTCCTTGAAAAATTTTTTTAAAAATTAAAAAAAAAACATTAATAATCTAATTCAGCTAGTTGCAGACTCAATTTAATTAAAAAAAGAATTAAAACCTCCTTCTAGTTCCCAATCTTTCCAACTGCAAAATCCATGAAGGAAAGGGTAAGGCCCATTTTCTCCCTGCCAGCTCAGGGTGCCTAAGGAAAAGTCCCCCTCCCTCACCCGTTACCTTGGGCAGCAGGGACAGAGCTGCCGCTAAGAGTAGCAGAGAAATTACGGTCAGCCATGAGGGAAAATGATCAACCAGATGCAGTCGGCAGGCACTTTATCTGTAAGATTGTCAAATCCCTCAAAACAAATTTCTTAGGGAGAGGGCTGTGATGGGAGAGGGGGAGGGAGAAGGAAAGTGTATTTCCTTGTCACAGTGACACGGAAGTGACACTTTGCAGGCCCTTGCCTGCCACTCTACGCGCCCTCTCTTCCTTCCACAGAGACTAACTGAGAGGTTTTTCACTGACCTCCTGGAAGCAGGAGAAACTAGGCTTTGCCTTGGGCTAGCTCACTTCTTCGGCTCTGGCTCTGGCTCTGGAGTTTCGTAAGCTTTCCCCAGAAAGAGAGAGGGGAGGAAAGAGAGGAGGGAAGGGAAAGGCAGAGGTGTGAACAGGCTGAACCCCGCAAACCCAACTTACTTTTCCTGGGGCTCTCATAGGATCCAGGGCTGAGTACATTTGCGTGGGTTTAACTTAGTATGAGTGAGATTCAGATATCACAGGCCTAAAACTGTCCCCTTTTACACGCTGGAGGGGAGCGTGAGAGCGTGGCCGTCCAAGGAAGACCACACTCATCCAGAATGCTTTTCTGTCCTTTCCCACCCTAAGCGTTAAGTCATTTCGCCCCCTTCAGCTCTGATTTGCATGGAGGTGAGAAAACATCCTAGACCTGTCTGGCTGGAAGCAAGACCAGTGGCAAAGATTTGGTTTCCCTGGCAGCAGGACACCTAACATAAAGAAGATGGCTTTAATTTACCGAGCTACCTTCAAGGTTGTTTATCTCTAACCCTACAGAACTGCTTTTATGACGCAGGTTCTCTAAGCAATCTGTTAATACATGGCACAAGTTAGGACCACCCCCCCCCCCAAGCCATCAACAGAAACAAGGGTTGGAAGGGCTTAAAGATAACAAACTGGGAATTCTTCATTTTCCTTTTTCTTCTTTTTTAAAAATACTGCTCCCTGGCCCCTCTTTCTGGACTTATCTGGCCTTCCTGCATAAGTGTCAGGCAGCAATCTTTAAGGCCCTTAATACCAAAACAAAACCCGCCATTTCCCTTTACATGGCAGTAACAAAAGCAATGAGCCTCCAGTTTGACAAGTAAAAAGCCCCAACCACACAGTCCCCTAATTGCCTTCCCTCCCTCTATTCACGCAGACCACCACACTCCTGGCAGCCGCCTTTGTCGCACACGCAATTTCTTAAGTAAACTGCAAGTTCTCTACCCCTGATGGACAGCTCCCAATCACTCACGAACAATTACTTATAAAGTGCTGCAAACATGAGGGGCAACTTTGACTAGGAATTTATTTTCTGGCTTTCTCAAAAGACAAGGAAAATGGAAACAGCAAGAAGAGCCAACACATTCCAGACTGACCACCACCACCACCACCTCCTCCACGTCCTCCTCCTCCTCCTCCTCCTCCTCCTCCTCCTCCTCCTCCTCCTCCTCCTCCTCCTCCACCTCCACCACCACCACCACCACCACCACCACCACCACCACCACCACCACCACCACCACCTCCTCCTCCTCCTCCTCCTCCTCCTCCTCCTCCCTAAAAAGACAAGGGAAACCTCTTCAAACTAAAAACTTCTCCTGAGAAAGTCCTTCCGGGTATGTGGCGCCCCTTAACACTGTCCCGACTTCATTCCCTAGTGCCCCGTTTCTCAGAAGTCCACCCAAGCTTAGACTATTTCCATAAAAAATCAAGAGGTGATCGAGTGCTACAAAGTTCAAGGGGGAAGAAATACAAAAACATCAACAACAACAGAAACCAAAACCAAAACCAAACAGTCTCTCCCAGACCCCACAGCGCCCTTTCTTTTTGGCATAAAATTATAATCATGTGGAAAAGTTGGGGTGGAGGTGCCCAGTCCCACCCACCCCGGGCCCTCGTCCCCGCGGTCAGCAAAGTTTTGTATTGTTTTGAAAACGGAGGTCTGAGGCAGGGGGAAGGGGAAGGGCAAGGGGAAATGGTCTTGCAAGAATGTGTGTATGAAAAAGCAGCAGTACGGATGCTCCACCAAAATACCTGGGGTTGAGGCAGAGGGGAGCGAGGAGGGTGGACAGTCGCTGAGACTAACTCGGTGGGCGAAAAGAATTCAAGTCCCCGTCACCGCCATCCGAAGACATCCACTTCCGAGTTAACAACAATAATAAAACATGTTTGGGGGCGTACGGAATAGAAACGCCATTCCCATTGTTTTTTTCATTTTTTTTTTTTTCTTCCAAAGGACGTTGGGGGGCGAAAAAAATCAAGTCCGTCCCCCAGGCACCTGATCAGTCAAGGGACACCAATCTTAAAGTTTCTGCGAAGTGACAGCGGCCATCGCGTGGCTGCGCGCGAGCATGCAAGGGCGCGGAGCCCTGGCCCTGGGACGCTGCGGACGGCACGGCGGCCGCTTACCATCTAGAGCGGGTCGCGGCGCTCCCCTTCCCCTTCCGACCGCCCGCTCGCGGGCATGCTGCCGCGCCGATGGCCCAGGGCCCGCGCCGGCCGCGGGCTCCACTGGAGGGCAGCACCCGCCCTGCAGCCCGCGCGTCCGCCGACGCCGCGCACCCGCACCCGCAGCCGCAGCCGCAGCCGCAGCCCAGGGCAGCAGCGCGCACCGGCAGCGGCGCCAGACAAGATGCTCACGCACAGTTCCATTCACAGAATTATCTCGCTTGACGGGGAAGCGCACAATACCCGGGATCGCCCCCGGTTCCACAACAATCCACCCCCCAAAAAAGGGAGGGGGCGACAAAAAAAAAGGCAGGGCTTTCTTACTCTTCTCTTTTTCCCCCCAACCCACATTCAATCAAAAGAACAAAGCCTGATATTTTGTTTGCCGACTTGGCAAACATAAAGGCAATTTCAATAGTCCAGAGGAGCTCACCTAAGTTGGTGAAAGTAATGCTTTGCAGTTCTCCAGTGAAATTAAGCTTTAATAGCTATCTGATGCCATTCAGAGAAGGAAGGGGAGGAAACTAGCTGAATTTAGATAAAGTTAGAGGACCACTTCACTCCCAAGTTTTCTGCCAGCCCAGAGTACCTCTAAATTCTTGACAACATCCAGAGCTTAATTATCTTGCTGAAATTTTTTTTTGGGGGGGGGGGAGTGGACAAAAACCAAAATAGACCATTAAAACACCGATATGTAATAGAATTCTGAACAATTTACTGTATAACATTTTTTCATGACTAACTTTAAAAAAAAAACCTGCCGAAACTTGTGGATGTGTTCCTTTAAAGCAAATGGTCCTAACACACATTAAACCACCGCTGCGCGTCTTCTAAGCATAGTATGAAAAAATGACTATTGATCTTCAAATAGCGATAATTGAAAAGATCAAAAAGATTAAACAAAATCAAGAATGTGCTGACTTACCATGCTATGCTTTTTTGTTGCAACTTTGTAGAAATTTCACTCAAAGAAACTGCATCAGAGGTGTCAAATTTTTTAGCGGACTGTGATCGTATTATTTCCGCAGCCCTGCCTTCCAATGCCTCAGAACTTTTCCCCCTTTCTCTTTTTTGTTTGTGGTACCTAGCTTTTTGCTACAGACTTTAAAAGCCTTCAGCTCAGCAAACCAGCACAAATTATCTTGCCACCTTGTGCAGCTCTGATGCTTTGGCCGCTAACTTTGGAAGGCCCTTTTACTACTGCATCAAAATTAGCATTGTCAAAGCAGTTAATGAATATTAATATTGTATTTGTCATTGGAGCCGGTCCGTTGCTGAACTCCAAGTCATCCATCAGGGACAAGATTAAGAACACAATTATTTCTGACTGACAGGGACCAAATCTGCTAGAATTTTTTTTAAACAATTCGGGGGGAAAAAAACCCACAATATCATCATCTTAAGGTGTCTCCCAAGAGACTAGGAACCAGATTAATACGCTTTTAATGAAGTAGAGATCATTATGTATGAAGAAGAAAAAAAAAGAAAAGATGTACTATTCAAGCTATTTAGTTATGGTAGCGGCTGGAAATTTTTTTAAAAATGCACACAGCATATCTTTTTCGACAGCTGTCCAGATTTTATTCATACTGTTCTAAAGAAAAAGAAGACTTTTTTTCCCCCTGAAATCTTTCCCTTTTTAAAAAAAGAACAGAACGAGCGATTCGTCCCATCTGGGATAATTTTCCACGTCTTCACTTTTACTGTGGTGGTCAGGAAAGACAGCACGGTAAATAATTCCTCCACAAATTTGACAAGAAACACCTTCATCAGCTCAGCTCCTTCCACGCACTGTCTCTCTCACTTTATTCAGGGTTACATTTGCAGAAACTCTGAAGTTCCCTTTCACAGTGACATCTTTCTGTCATCAACACAGGAAACAACACAACTCAGTGCAAACCCCTCACGCATGCAGCAGATCCAGACACCCCAGTAAGGGACAGTGCCTACTCTGTTCCTTTGAAAGCCAACAGTGGCTAATTTGGGGTGCAGTGGGGTTGAAATGAAAGTTTTGCCAGAAATCAAGAGCAACTTAATGAAATGTATAATCAACCCAGTAGCAGAATATGCTTTACAAGACTACTACAACAGAATTTTCTCTACAATACACGCAAAAGACTAAATAAAGGTATTAAGTTTAAAAACTTGCAGCTTACCTGGCATAACCAACTTATTTGAATTCACCCAAATCATTTCAACATCTATATCTGTGCCATGCATTACACATACAGACATACATAGATACATAGATATCGCAATTTCTTAGGCGTTTTAGGAATAGCATGCTTCGTTGGCTTGCTCCATATAAATTGTCTTCGAGACAATATTTCCACCCCCCTTTTCATATTTTAAATGTGGTAAAAGGGATAAAATGACAGATGTGACGGTTAATCTACCCAATGAATCGCGGGGGTCTAGGTAAAGCCATAATGGCCACTGAGCTAATCTTCAACACCCACTGACCACCCCACCGGCCTTCTAATACCATTATCAACCCTTAGATGAACATTCTAAATTAGAGTTTTGTTCGAAAAGGGTGTGAATTTGACCTTCGATGCTGGGAGGCCTGTGCTACACATACAGATGGCAAAGTTCTCACTAAAAAAAATTTTTTTGAAAGGTTTCTACTTTCTTGTGACTTGCATCTTTGAACTCGGCATCTCTGCACTCTCCTCTTTTGCCAAAAAAAAAGTGCCCTTCCAAACACCCTGCTGATGTCATCTCCACCAAACGTCCCACAATGTTTATACTTATCCCATAAGAAGGGCCCAAGCAAAGCCACTGGAAACAAAGAATAATCGCAAACACGCATGCAAACATGCCACTTCGCCCCAACTTGTTCCCTTCAATTTACCAGTGCCTTTACTTACTGGTTTCTTTATGCCCAATAAGTCTTTGGAACATATCATTAAAAATGTATCACCTTCTAAGTGGAGCAACTTTAGAAAAATCTTTTAGGGGAGCGGAGATAGAGCACAGTGAAGAATACCAACTGCTTGCACACACATCGAGTTATACTATAAAGAAGGAAAGGAATCTGAGGCTAAGACTTTCCCTAAACAGCTCCTTTTTTCTCTTAATGAATCAAAATGGGCTGGTATCAAATGATTATCACTTAAGTATTTTTTTAGAGAAATAGTCCCAATGCCACCTTTTAAAAAAATCAACACAATTCTCTGAGGCAAGCATACACTTAAAGCTCCCTTCAAAAACCACAAACACTTGGTACCTTTTCCACCCACATCATCTCTAAAAACCTACCAAGGGTCCTTATACAACAAGGGATCCTTCTGTCCCTTTAGGTTGGAAAGGCTCGGGCATGCCTTTTGTATCACTGATTGACGGCAAACTGAGATATGTACCAAGCACACATATATGTGCACCTAACTAAAGACTGTTCGACCACAGACTAGCTTCCAAATAACCCGAGATGTCGAAATTAAGGACCTCTTGCTTTCTCAACCCACAGCTTCCCCATTCCTGGCCCGAGCCGGCCTTTTCAGGGCCATGCACATATCCTTAATCTGCATCTTTGTGCACTCTGTACCCGAGCTGTTAATAGGCAGCTTTCTCTGCCTCCCTCTCGGCTTCCCCAGCACGACCGCATCAGCACTAGTATCAAATTAACTCTCCGACTTTGAAACTTATTGATCTGCTATTAAGACACCAGTGAACTTGATGAAATGAGTGCTGTAGGTGCAGTCATGACTTCAAAGTCTAGCACAGCCACAGAAAGCAAGCGCCTTTGATCCTAACTCCGATCTACTGAGGGTGTAAAGCCCAGTTCTCCCTAAGCTGCCCTTCACTCTCGTCCTGTCTGATGTCTCACCAACTAGCGACTTGATAATGTTAATAATGCAAATTTTACAAATGATTTTTACAATGGCAAAATTAATTATATGAATTGATGCTTCTTGCAATAGAGGTTTCTGTTCTTCTCTCTCCTATAACAACTGGAACTATTATAATGGCTCAGGAGGAATACCAGGCCCAGGTAATTCCACACAATGCTTTACCATCTTCTCTCACCTTTCCATTTGGAACCTAAAACTAAAATAATTTACTAGAAATGTCATTAAAAAACCCAGTAACGTTTATTCCTATAATTTCACTTCCTAGTAAGTAACTACTGTCAAATACAAGCAGCCTCCCTTTTAACATGTGGTTTCTACCTTTATAGCACGGTCAGTACAGAATCTTTATTTTTGTGTAGAATTTCTTCTTGACAGTCACAAACTCACAGTAAAGTTGGAGGATTTCATATGCTCAGTTACGTATTTTCATTTAGGAATCATCTCAAGTGCTATTCAGACAAGAATCAGAATGAACAACACAGTTTCTGTGACGTGGAACATTTAAATATGCATATCCTTTCTCTAGCTAATTAGACAAAACTTTTAATCTGAAAACAAATTTTTATCACTAAGGAATATGTATTTATAAGCACTGACTAATTTTATAAATCCTTTAGTAAGTATTTTGAATCATAGATTTTAAAAATAAGTTTCAAATTTTCTCTAAATAGATTAACTACATAAATACTCATTTTGATCAAGTTTGAATTTACATGATATAAAAAAGGCTATTATGTTCTAGGTTGAATGATAATCTTACATATAACCAGAATACCGAAATTTAAGCAGAATTGCACCTTGATACTTAAGCAAAGAATCAATACCCAAGAATGAATCCTTTGCCAAGAGATTCTTTGTATGTTGATTTTGGAGAGAAGAAACATCAGTAGCTGAATAAAATACACTACACTAACAGGAGATTTACGTGACACTTTGATTTATAGTATGTTATGTAATGTTTGTGATACTGCTGTTCTGAATCCGTTAATTATAGGAGGAAACTAATGGATGTATTTTTCTCAATCAACATGGCAAAGTGTTTCCCCTGTTCCTAATGTCAGGTCTACGCCCACCTATGGCAAAACATAATGCAAGGTTAAAAGGACCATAATTTTAATACTTGCCTTCATTCACATGTGTGAGTTTCTGTGCTGAGGGAGGGGAATCCAAATAGTTGGTTTTCCAGTGCTACTCTAATCATAAAATTTAGGTAGGAGAGTAACTTGGTGTTGGTGCCCCATGCTGATACTCACTTAACCTACTTGCAATTCTAAAGAAGTCAACACTTGATTGTGACAACGTTCAAAAGAATTTCCTCTGCCACTAGCACAGCAAAAAAACTTTCACCAATTAGTGCAGGAAAAAAGGAGGGAAAAGCCACAGTGCTGGTGCTCAAAGACCCAGGCCTTGCGGCAAATCTGTCATGTCGAGAGGACTGATCAACAGGACGGCAATTTCTAATGGCATGTTGTCATGAAAAGTCAGCCACAGGGAGCCACCTGCTTTGCTCCTCACAGACAGCTAGGGAAGGAAGGAAGGAAGGAAGGAAGGAAGGAAGGAAGGAAGGAAGGAAGGAAGGAGGGAAGGGGGCAGGAGTGGAGAAGAGGGGAAAGGCTCTCCATCCCTATCCCTGCCACTTCCCTTTTGCTAACAATTCTGGTAAAGGTACCATGATTTTTCATTTGGTTGAAATACGTCAAGTCTCCAATCATATCACCCTTCCTCGAAGACGACAGTGGTTTGAAGGCTGACTCCTTCTCTTATCTCAATCCTTCTCCTCCCATTTTGCAAAAGGGTTGGAGTACCTTTATGCTGCTACACTTCCTCTCTCCTTTTGTCAAGCAGTAGTCTTTAAATCAGAAGACATCTATCATGGCTTTAAATCAACAAGGTGCAGCCTGACTTGATAAAATCCATGTTTGGAAGATTCTGGAAAACCAAAGACAGCTGGATGACACTATCAGGTGCTTTTTCTGGGCCAAGTGTTTAGCCAATTGTATGTATGTATGTATGTATGTATGTATGTATGTATGTATGTATGTATGTATGTGGGGCTGCTCTTGGGCCCATACTTCATGGGGTTTTGTCTGGTGGGGAAGCAATCCTGAAGCTAGGTTTCTGTAGCGTAATACCTAATCCGCTGTACTCTATGATGCCACCAACATACTGCAATGCAAGTGGTGCCGACAGTTTGTTACACATTTTCTTATGATCAGTGCAACTTAGTGTTTCATAAAAACCTCCAGGTACCCTTGCCAATGGATGTTCTGCTTCCTAATGCTCCTCTAGGAGTATTATTTTCTTGGTATCCAAGACGGATTACCAACCACTCCCAAGAAAAGGGTTTTCCTTCCTCAAACACCACATTCGATGGCTGCCTAGTCATTTCAAATGATGCTCTATCTAATTTTGCAAGATACTCCACCACTACTACTGCCCCATGTGCCATGCTACTGAAGGATACTAGAGGGACTCAACAGTAAGTCACCACATTTGAGAAACTGCTTCCCATTGACCTGGTCTTGGAATTGATGTGGTTGCTCTCCATAAAAGCTAATCACACAAAGGCCAACTTCTCCATCTCTGTAAGGATGGCCCAAAATATCATTATGACCTACTATCCCTGGTAGTTTTCATACTTGAAACACTCACAAATATACCACCCCTCAATCTACTTTGAACAAAAGAAAAAAAGTCAAATAAAAGTTAAAGAACTTTTAAGTTCATGAAACCAAACCCCACTTGGCATGCAAATCACGTACTGTAACCTTTTATTGGCGGAGCCTCTGGTCTCATCAGTCGATGAAATTCTCAGCCCGCGGCAACAGCTTAGCCGAGGGACATAGACCAATGAGAAAATATTCATTGTGTTAGCATTTCAAATGGCGAGAAAGGAAGAAGAGGCGCTAACTGATCACTGCCCGTGGAATTAATTGGATATTCCAAGAATAATGTCTCTCGCTGAAGATCCTTAGAGGCCACGCGCTGGTCGAGACCACATTTTGTGCGGCACCTTCAAAAAGAGACCGCTTGGGGGTACTGGACATATTAGGGTTTTAGAGCATTTCCCTAAAGGCCAGAAGATAATCAGATGCACTGAACCAAACTCAACTAATCCAATCCATAATTATACACACAAATCCAATAAACTTTGCCACATTACTGGAAAATTAAACTATTATATGAAAACCTTCGATAACTTAAAAAAAAAAAAACAACTTTAAGGGGCACCATGGCAAAATTGTTTCTTTTAGGGGCAGGGACATGGGGCCCAGAACTTTATTCCTTTTCACTTGCAAGGATAGCCTTCTGTTGTGCTCAAGCTGATCTTAGTGCCAACACGGTTTCTCTATTCAGGGAAGGATTTGCGTTTTGGCTTTCTTGCACATAACCCAAGCATCTATAATGACCCTGAGCGATATTAGTATATCTTTCCTTAAGACACATCTTAATCTAACCTTTTTAAGACTCTTTTGCTTTCAGACTCAAATCAGCAGAAAAAATAAGCATTGTTGGTGGCACCAGGAGCCTGAACTAAGGGCCTGCCATGGTCAGCAGCAATAGGCCCCTGGATAAACAGCTGCTGGTGAAACTAAATAACCATTGGAGACCAAAAGGTAAGGGGGGAAAAATGAGATTAGGAACTTTCCCAAATGTTCCATCTCTCCTATCGACCACTGGCCTAGTGTGAGGTGTCAATTTTGACTCCAAAGAGAGCACACGAATTCGCAGTGGTCCCATTATGCGGTCTCTGCTCTCATTGTAAATTCTGTCAACGAAGTCAATCTTATTAACTTCCGCACTGGTTCACACATGACATTTTCTTCAATTTTCTTGCTGACATCAAAAACATCAATTAGCAGCCCGAAAATAGGAAGGAACGAATGACAGCGCCTGATAACGTCGACTATTTGAAGCCAAGGGTAAATCTATTCTCCAGTTCTGAATGCGTTCATTACAATTGCATTTTCAAAGAAGACCTCCAAATAGCAAAGAAAATTAAATTTATCATCTAGAAATGCCTAGAAATTGTTTTTTTAATCCTATGTCTATCTCTCAATCCCAGAGCGTAATACAAAGTATCGCAATTGAGTTTTATGATAACATGCCACAACTTTAATAGAAAGTTTATAAAATATGCAGCCTGGACCATGCTTACTATCAAACAGCAACTACAAGGCTTAGGGAAAAACTTCCCCAACAGACTGCAGCCTTGGCTGGCAGGACCCATCCATTTTCCTGGGCTGTCAGTATAAATGAGGCAAATGTGTAGGTAAAAGAACGAATGCATGCACCCACGCACACGACTGAAAGTTTGGAAAAGAAAGGCAACTAATATCTACAGTTCAAAATGGAAATGCTTTTATGGAAAGCAACCAACACTATAGCTCCCTATAATATTAACAATGCCTTGCTTCCCACATGCCCTATCTCTTCCCTGAGAAACAAGTTTCCAAATAAAATCTCAACCACCCACACACAGAGTGAGTAAGACTGGACCAGGGGCAAAACAATTATTCCTCACCTCCATGCCCCACTCAATTATCACCCATTTCATTCATATTGACTTCTTCCCTCTAAAAATCAAATAAATTAATAATAAAAATGTCAAGTGTTCTCCCCGATCAGAATATTAAAGTACCAAAATCTTTTAACCCATTTGCTGGGCTGACCCCGGCGAATCCAGAAACGACTAGAAATGGAGCAAAAGGCACAGTACCAAGAAACTTGGTTTCTGTAGTCTTGGGAGAAGAGCTTTTATTTATTTTATTGGGGGGGGGGCTAATGTGTCCACTTTGTGTTCTGCATGGCATCTCCCAGGGAGGGAGGCAACTTGACTTTGGTGGCTGCCCAGAACAGACGCCACCTCGGACTTGTGGCAGAGCAGAAAGAGCAACTACACCCTGGTAAACAGATCGCATTCCCGTGGCTCATTGATTTTTTGATCTTTTGACATTTTTTAGCTGTTTCCATTCCCTTCCTTGTCTTTTCTTCAATGTCACAAAAGACAAAAATGTCTGAACAATTGAGGGCAGAGATATCTATTAGCTGTCAGACCACCGTTTTCCCGGCATTGACTAAGCGTGCAACACAAAGAATGCCGAGAACTGGTAAGATGACAAATTGTATCATTTTTTTCCCCTTAAATAGGGATAATCATATTCCAATACCTTGCCTTTTTCTAGCCAACCAAAGTGTGCTGTGAGAGAAGAGAAAGAAATCTTATTGCAACCTTTTCTGTAATTTCTATTACGTTAGGTACATTTGAGAGACAGAGAGAGAGAGAGAGAGAGAGAGAGAGAGGGGAAAATGTCTTCAAGGAACACAATAACATATTTCAGGTTGCAGCATCTGAAAAGCAACACATATCTTCCTGATTATTTTCCCCTAAGAACAGCTTCCATAGTACAAATACTACATTAATAAAAGAAACAATTTGTTATACTTAGGGATGAAAGACTGTATAAGAATGAACTGATGTCCCCTAAGTTATTTGTTTCCCCCTGAGGACAAGCAAAACCATTTTTTCAAAGCAGTTAAATGGTAGATTTGAAGTACAGCCAATCTCAAGTTTCTAAAACCTAAAATCTGAAACTTATCATTCCCATTAAATAATGCCTTAACAGGAATGCTTTAAAAATTATTTCAAATGGATTCTCTGTTTGTGATTTGACTGCAGTGAACATGCTGTACATCTATGATTTCAGAGTTAAAATTCAAAACACACCCATACTGTGTGCTTGCCTTCAAAACCAATAATCAACAATTTATGGACAAGAAGGCTAAACTGGATCAACTTTACACTTACATTTGAGAAGATTAATGATTTTCTTTAAAGGAACCAGTGTGTTAGGAGCATTAGTTTCAACATATATTTCTGTATGTAATAAAACTATGTTTGGTTTAAAATCTATTTACCTAGATCTCTATCTAGCAATCTATTTTACAAGGAAATGATTTTTAACTTTTTAAAAAAATATGACCCAAATGTGTAGGATGTACTTAGGGGGGAAAAAAAGACATCAACAAAAATTTTAAAAACCTGTTTCAATCTAGAGTGCTTGATAATATTATAAACTACTTCATAAATAAAGGCCCATTGTATTTAATCTGTATTTTTATTTCCATTGTCTTTACATAGCCTCCTACTTGACATCTAACATTTAATGTTTACTTTTTCTATTTTCAATTATGCTTTTGACAGAGACTAAACATTTTAAGATACTGGGACACATTTGCACTCTTACAATACAAGGGAAAATATTAATTACATATCATATTTAGAATGTAAGCAACAAAACCACTAATTCAAATTTACAGTAACAAAGCCCTATGATACATTTGACAAATGTATGAAATAACAGAATAAGAGTATTAAATCGGTGATTTTTAAGTATGGGATTAAAACAGCAAACATCAGCATAGATTTATAAACTCCAAACAGGGGCCGGGGGCAGAAAATGATACATTAGAATTGTCAAATTATAAACATATGCTGGCAAACATAACCAACTCAATTTTTCTGCTGCTCTGACAAACTAATGTCTGCGTTAATGTCAGCTCTCTATATCTATGTCTTTTGGGCAGACCACATCGGAGCCAAATAGGCTCTTGCAAACATTTCAGTAAAGCAAACCTAACTTCCTGAAATCCATCCATAACTGTAAGCGGAAGGCAGCTAACAGAAGCTAAAGACATATAATTCTGTATTGTTTTCAAAGTTTATGAAATAAAATATGGCATTCAAGCAAAGCATTTGGGGGGCAGCTAATGGGAACCATGGGTGCAAGCGCACGCACACACGCACACACACACACACTCACAAAACTGACCGCAGGTTGCGCACGGAATGGTCGGTAGTTGTGGTTTTTAAAACCGCGCGCTGTCCTTGAAACAGAGGCCGCACACAGCTCCATTAGATACACATCCAGTGCTCTTGATCTATTATTTACAAAGAAAAACCCTTCACTGCTTAAGTGCCCCCTTCTACTTCAGCCTCCCATTTCAACAGCATCAAACAACTGGGGGGGGCACCACATAAGACACAACAACTTGTGTTCATCCTGACGTTACGAGCAAGTCAAATTCTACTTGGATGGAGAAAGAGGGAGAGTAACCTGAACATGGATGACACAGGATATCGGCTAAGTGACAAACAAATGAGAAGTCTGCGCCAAAAATCTGATGGTCCTTTTCTAACAAGGGATGTGAGTGACGTTCTATTATTGTTCTGCAAAGAGAAATTTCTATTTGAAAAGGGAAAGATTTTACACCTCAAGGATGTGAAAAGGAATGTTTTCAAAACGTATACTTGGTATGAAATTCTTAATTATCGAGTTTGCTCTCTAAGTCAAACTGCATTCAATCTAATTAGTAAGCTTAGATCTCACCTTCACGCTGAACTTTAAACTCTCTGAAGCCAATTAAAAACTATTTAAATGAATATTAAAAGGATTCCTGTGATCATTTTTGACATGAGAGAAAACATGCTTTTCAGCAAAAAATGGGTTTACACAGCATGCCTACATATCACAAAATATCTGAATAGAGCCCTAACGCTTCATCTGTGTGCTCTCCTCTTCGATGCTGCCATCCAGTGATTTTCCTCAGCTGCTTTAGCGTCCACGTTCAGGCACAATCTGCCACCAATCCAGCGCTAACCACAATTAGAACTACTTTATTATTCAGAGCTCTCCAATTTTCAATAACTTACTAAGATTTGTGGGATGGTACATATTTCCTACTTTCATTTTGATACACTATTGAACTGGGCATACATGGCTATGTACCAATAAAAGTTGGAACTGAAAAAAGAAAATTCTTAGCAATTCCCAATTTGGTAAGCCAAACCATATTAAGACTAGACTCCAGTTACATGCATATTCTAAGTCAAGGCCTTGAAATAGCTTTCTAAGAATTAATAAATTATTCTGTTTGCTTATGAAATTAAATGCTCCCATGCAAAGCCGTTACAATTAACACTATTAAATGTGTTAGGTTGCACTAAAGAAATCTTCACAGTATAATTATATCAATGAGTCATTTAACTCACATATAGTAATTCAATTTATCTTCATTTTGAACTGTGAGGACTGATGGACTATCATCATTAGAAATGACAAAACTCCACACCGGAGGAAAATACCGGAGGAAAATACTCTGACTTCTCCCAAGACCACACACAACTGACTCCTCTAAAGGTGCCCCCAAGTTATCAAGGGAGGTCAGATGCAAAAGAATATCAATCGGACTCATCCAAACCTACAAACCAGTATCCATAAAGACAGCTACAAAGATATCACAATTCTGGCACCAGAGGACTGTTATCTCTGCAGAATTAGAGGGAAAAAAAATCCCCAAACAAATGCTACAAACCAAATGCATTTTCCACAATGCAATCTATGGATAGACATTTCTGCTTAAAAGAATACGAAAAGAAACAATGAAGCCAGAGCAAATATATTAACCAAGAGAGCTCAGCTGGGGACACTCAATAAATAAGATGTTACCACACAAAGCAATTCCAGGACTGTTCAGGACGATTTTTCTCAAAACTCACAGAATTAGAGAGGGTATTATTAAGATTTTAACAGCCGTGAGACCATATCTGACCAACTGATGGTCAAACTAAACCCACCTTCATGGTCTCAACCTGTTTTGGAAAGTGGCGTCACAGTGGGAGCGGCTGAGTGCCCAGTTATGCATTTGATTCCTAGAAGGCTGCGTTTTAGAACTGTAATTTCTGACTCAAGCATTAGTTCTCTCTCCCTCTTAAAATTAAAGATCTCTGGCCAATGAATGTAGAAATTCTTGGGTTTATGATACCTACAATGCCACTGATCTCTAATGGGGAAGAAAGAAATTAATTTAACTTTAATGTCTTTAAATGTTAGTGGGAAAGAAGAGAAACCACACAGCTCTGTGACTAGCATTTCCGTGTGAGCAAAGATTAGTGAAGACAGAGGATCATGATTCTAGGAGATGTCTATGTCAAACCTGCTCCAGGCAGATGCCAGTCACACAGAGGCGCCTTCCAGAAAACTCGGCCACCTGGCCAGTGCACCCCACCCGGCCAGCTCTCCAGGGACTCACATCTTCACAGCCGCTGCCCAGTTCATCAAATATGGGGAGGGGTGAACATATTTCCGAATAATGCCTTTAAGGGGATTTCTGCACAAACTTGCTGGGGCGGGACTATTCCTGTGCCTCTCCATGCAGGGAGGGACACTTAAGAACTAAAAGCTGTCAGGATTTCCCTGACTTGACAAGCAGACCTGGGTGGCCAGTGTTTGGGGCTGGTTTTTGGTTACAGAACTGAAAGACTCCTGTCACTCATGGGGCCCCTAATTAAGTACTGCCGCAGCCACACGACAGAAATGTGGGAACGTGTTTTTCAGCTAACTGTGACTCTGCTGGACCCAAAAGTTAAAATTAACAAATGAACTGGAAGGGGAGGGGAGGAAGTCAGTTCTTTCATAAATGGCAATGACAAATAAAAACTCACCCAAAATGCATAAAAAGGAAAAGGCCTTCTACTTTTTATTTTTTAGAAGAAGGAGTATCTAAATATGTGGACACTGGCCAAACTCACCTCCTTGTTTTGCCTCAGATGCTTAAAATATATTACCATTTGCCTCTGGAGAAATAACCACATGCTGCAATAATGTCAGGGGCAAGAGGACATCACAGGAAGGCATGATCCCATCCTGAAATTCCTCGACTTTCATTAAAGAATAAATGATGTTTTCATGGACACTGAACTTTTGCGTTTCACATGAAGTTTAGGAAGGTTGCTGGGGAAAGTCACTCAAATTCAAGAAGTGGATTTACACAGAGCAAGCACACAGTGTGTGTGCGTGTGTGTGTGTGTGTGTGTGTGTGTGTGTGTGTGTGTGTGTGTGTGTGTGTGTTGAGAAACAAGATGCACACAAGCCCAAGCCCAAGCCCCAGCCCCACGCTGCTGCAGGAAAACTCTGGGGCTAAGCAGAAGGGATTTTACGGAAGGTCGGTTCTTCTCAGCTGGGCCAGTCACTAGCTGGAGGATGACTTCAGCCCTGCCCCAGCACTGGCCCTTGATGCCAGGGAAGAAAGGTGTAGGGGTGGGGTGTGTGTGTGTGTGTGTGTGTGTGTGTGTGTGTAAACATGCCTGGCTCTTCCGATGACAAGGCAGCCTTTACAGACACAACAGCCTCTTCTCTTTCCTAACCTCCTTGTAAACACACCCAGAGGCTAACATACAATGGGCACATCCAGCAAATAATAAAGTAAAATTAAATTATGTCATGCCTCCACCATAGCAACGCCCACCAGCTCTCACGGGGAGAGCCCGGCCAATGTTCCTGCCACAGCGCAGAGCTGGGAATGTGCTCACATCAGGCCCAGATGGAAGCATGTTGCAATCCCCCGCCTAAAGCAGACTATGAAAATGGTTTTGAATGCAACCAAGCATCTTCCTACGGTCTGGACTGCTGTTATTCTTTCAAAACCATCTTGTTTTTGTCTGGCACCTCTCTTCAAGGATGTTGAAGAAAGTCTATTTCTCATAATCAAATGAAGTCTCACATGACAACAGCCCCATTTTATAGACAGAAAAACAAGCTCAGAGGATCTGGAGGAACTGATTTGAGGTGTGCTGGTTAGTAGTTTTCAGCAAATAAACAGGATGAGGAAGGGGAAGAATTATTGCTGCTGCTGTCATGAATATAATGGCACAACCTTCCTTGCATCCTTCCCTAAATTATACCAGCTGATTCCCTCACTGATTTCATCAATACTAATATAGCACCTACTGTATGCTGGTACTGTTCTGAGATCTAGGGTTGTGTCCATAAACCAAGCATAGGGAAGGCCCTGTCCTCAGGGAGCGCAAAACCCTGAGAGGAAGAGGATTACTTAAGAGTTGTCAGAAGAGCTCACAGTGAACCCCTGTAGTACCTTGATGGCACCATTTACTTGAAGATAGCTAACCTTAAACAGAAACCAATTCCAGGATTACCCAGCCCAATGTTCAACTCACTGCAATTATTCTGTTCCCTGGAAAATACAATTGAAAAGTTTGCTTTACTTACATGTTAGGGAAGAAGCCCAAGTTTCTAATCACTACTTTTTTTTAAAAAAAAAAAAAGGAATCCCAAATGCTAAATTATGCTGTCAAATCGTCTAACCACGAACTGCTATTTGCACCGGAGGTCAGAGAACATTACAGACTTTGGAAGGTGGTGTTAACAATCAGATTCTGTTGTGTTCACACTGCCCAAAACTCAGAGAGCTGCTGGCTATTCTGTGACCCATGCAGTCGGCTCCATTGGTCTATGACTGGAAAAGCATTACAGCACTCAGAGTGCTCATGAATACCAATTAATATTAATTTGGGTTTCTTCTCTTTGACCCACTACTAACTGTGGAGTTTCCAGTTCTTCTCTATTTGATTCTGGGGCTTTCTAAACTACAAAAACTCAAACTACTGAACTCTTAACATTTTTAGCTGCTTTTCCAACTATCAATTAGGTAAAATATATAGATGTAAGGGTCAAGAGCCACCAATTAGAATCTACTTTGTCCTTCGCTGTAATTTTGAGTCAGCCTAGCTTGGGAGAAAAATCACTTCCTCTACCAGGGACTTATATACATTATGGTGGTTACAGCTGTGTCTTTGAGTACTGATACACAGAACCAATTAAGTCCTGATAAGTACTTAAGAAATGTGCTGCAAGCATTTATATATAAAAGCATCACTACAGGAATAGAGGGAACAATCTTTTTAAAAACATTCCTAAGTAGACAATCCTAAAATATCTCAGAGAAAATGTTAGGATTAGAAATTCTTTCAATGCAGTCCCTAAAATTGTTTTTTCAGTTAAAAAAAAAAAAGTTATTCAGAGTGATGGAGTAGGAAAAAAAAGGTATCAAACCTAGTGTAACAATAAAATTATTACCTAAAAATTTACTAGGCAACAGGCATCTTGCATCGGATACAGAGATCTGTGAGAACTGATTTCTCCATCCTGCCATGGCAGTGCACACCTGTAATCCCAGCACTCTGGGAGAGTGAAGCAGGAGGATCACAAATCCAGCCCAGTCTGGGTCTGGGCAATTTGGCAATACCTTGTCTCAAAATAACAAATTTTAAAAGGGCTAGGTATATAGCTCAGCAGAAAGACTCCCCGGGTTCAATGCCCAGAGAGAGAGGGAGAGAGAGAGAACTGATTTCTCTGGCAGAAGAGCTTCTTAAATCCAAATAAGTATTTGCATTAAAATGAGGCTAAAACTAATGTTTTTTAAAACATTTTCTAAATGTGTCTCTTTATTAGTATCAACAAATATATTTTCAAAGTGTAGGGTACGGCAAACCTTTTGTCCCCTAAGATTGGCGGCGGCGGGGGAGGGGCTTCCAAATAAAAACCAAGAAGGTGAGTAGACAGATCCTAAATTACACTATGGAATTGTTATTAGGAAATTTTCTGTGTGAAGTGATTTGTTATAATCTTCACAGAACAGTCACTTTTTAACCTATCTGTAAATATTATACATTCTGATCTATATAGTTCAATTAGAATAGTAAAATTGTCAAAGTGACAGGTAAAAGAACAAAATGAACTACACACACATTATGTTTCAAAAAGCAATAGCCTTGCATCTACGCCTCCTGCCTACCAAAGCAGGACAGGAGCTCTGGAGTAGACTCCGGTCCCTGTATGGCCCTTGGCAAGGATGCCTAACACATGTGGGTAGCCTTTCCTAAATTTCATTTAAATCACTCGCCCATTCCTGCGATGCTGACACCAGTCTCTGTTCTACAGATGGCAAATGGAGGCTCCTACGGAATAAAACAGTTTGCCTGAGCTAACAAAGTTAAGTGGCATAGTCAGTCCAAGCCCAAGTTTTCTGGCCCTAGCTCCCCGCTCTTCCCAGTCCTGTGGCTAAACCCCCTGGAAAATGCCACTGTGGCAATTCTACCGCTGTACACATTCTCCTGCCACTGATGAACACGTCACACTTGAGGTGATAGGAATGCCACCGTGTGTGTGTGTGTGTACTGTGCTGGCAGGGACTGTAGCGGTCCCCTTCACTAACTGAAAGGGACAGTTGGCAGGTATGACGGCACTATTAGTACAGATAAACCCTTGATAGCCTATCTGCCTTCTGATTTTTAAATAAACAAAGGCTGAACGCTGTAATTAAGATCAGAAGTGCCTCTGAAAGACCATATGGCAAAAGGGAAGTTAAATGAAAAAGTTACCGGCAGGGGTAATGGAGAGGGGGGCTATTCCGAGGTGGAAGAAGTGATTTTTAACAAATGTTTTCAGCCTTGATGCCTGGAGGAAAACAGCGACCTTTCCACACAAATGACTGCCTTCTAGCAAGAAATGGAGCCTCCAGCCTGCAGGGTCAGAGAGGCCGGCACTGAGATGCGCAGAATGTCACGTTGGTCCTGCAGGGGGCGCTCCACAGCGCCTCCTTCTAGGCCACCTCGCCCAGCCTCTCTGATTACAGGGTGCTACAGGCATAGTGCGAACCTAGGAACCAGTTAGTGCAGGGGTCAGCACACTGAAGCCCGGAGGTCCCCGGGGTCTTACTCCCTTCTTAATACTCAGGAAACAATGACATCTCTATGCCTATAATGGCTTCGCGCGAGCCCCTCCCCCCGACAATGGCCCCATTCAATCCCCCACGATGAGCGATTGCCCCAAGTTTATCGGCCTGTGTTAGGGGAGCACCGGGCACAAAGGGAGGTGCTTCCAGGTTCAGTGCACACTTTACATCCATTCAGCAGAGAAGGGACAAAAGCGATTCCTCGCTTCACCTCAGGCAGGGCAGGGGCTGGAGGCCTCACTATCCCGGGAAAATGCAGCGTTGCTTGGGGGGCGGGGGTGGGGGGTGGGGTGCGGGGGTGGAGGGAGAACCGCAATCTGTTTAACGATGGTTCCTGATTATTTCTACCTCCAACTAAAGACATCTGCATAAAAATGGAATGCTTTTGTCCCCTAAGATGGGCCACCGGGAGGCTGGGGAGGGAGGAACTTCCAAATACTGTAAAGACCCAAAAGGTCAGTAGACAGCTACACTTTGGAATATTTATTAGGAAAGTAGCCCATTTCTTTCTGTACTTTAAATTTTCATTGGGGTTCATTGCTGATGTTTATGTTGTGTAAGTACTTTAAATGCTAAGTACCCCAGCTAGCAACCTTGACCAATGCCAGCTACTGTAAGTGCAATACCCTGACGTCTTGGGTCGTACAGCTCCACATGGAGGCTCCTATAGGGCTTGACGGGCTTTGGTTGTACTAGTTGGTCAGAAAGGCTCAAATTTGTGGCTGTTATTGCTGGGGGGAGGGGCTGCAGAGTTTATACAAAGCACCAGTACTGGAAATAGCAAAAGTCGTACTTCCCTCCTCAGAGGGACACCCACCCACCCCTTCCCCCTGCCAAGTGGGATTGGTCATACTGAACACGGCCCATTCCCAACCAACTCTTCAAGCTTTGGCAGGCCTGGTCCAGCTGACATTCCAGGCCCAGTTCACCATTACAGAATGAGTGCCTCCCTCCCTTCACTGGCTGCAAGTCAAAACAAACTTGCTGAACTCAACCCAGGGCACCGCTTGTTTTCTAGTCATAAGACCTGGGACTGCCAGCAGCACAGCAGCTCTCAGCAGAAAACTGTGAAGCCCTCAACGAGCTCTTGCATCCATTCTTACTGTGCAGCTGGGTAATATTTGATGTCCAGTACGGGTGATCCCCAGGCTACACATGTCCCAAGCTTTATCACACACGGGGCTGGTATCAACTCTGTTTTCAAAGGGTCATCCGCACACATTTCTGTGTCCAAGTTGTTCATGAAAGCTCGGGGAGCAACGCTGTAAAAGCATTCCCAAACCAGGTCCTCTGGGAAAAGAGGTGGTGAGCACCGGGTGACAGAACACAGTTCCTGCCAAACACTAGGTGCTGGTCTATCACTCAAATACACATACGAATGGTACAATCTGGCTTGCGATGCATTGCTGAAATTAGCAGTCCTTGCTTGACAAGTTTCCAATATTTTTTATGTATGAATTCCAGCACACTGCTTCCTAGTAGGCATTCAGCAGAGATGTTTATATTAATCCCTCCTCATCACCACCCAGGGCACCCGAGAAAAATCAGGACCTCAAGTGGAAAATAAGTGAGTTCATACCGAACACATTGCATTTCACACACTAATCCAAGAAAGAGCTTAAAATTAATGGCACTTAACACAAATGGTTCACGAAATTAAACTCTGCCTTGAGTCAGGAGTGGCAGAGTGGAAAGAGAAAAACCAGGATATCTGTATCCCTATCTTGCTGCCACCACTATCTGGCTACACAAGTAGAAGATCATCTAGCAGTCTTTTCTCTCTGGGCCTCCGTGTCCACGGTTTAGACACAAGACTGGAGGAGTGGGCAGGGTGGAGTTACTGGTCAGTTCTCGCCATTTCCAGATTTTGTAAGTGACTCTACCAACCCACCTACTCCAAAGCACAGTTAACGAATCACTCCACTTGGGGTCAGCTACTCAAGGGCCTATGTGTATTAATATTTGTAGGTCACTCAGGTAGGTCTATTTCCCTGATCTGAGTTATTTTATCTGCCTTGCACCCAAAGCCCAGGCACAAGGGAATACCTTAGCCCACTTGCACAATAACCTTACCTGTTAGGTAGCATTCAATTTATTCCCAGCTCTCTGCTATCTCTTTACCCACAGGACAGTCCCAGTTAATCACCCTAGAGCCTCTTCTTTTTTTTTTTTTTAATCCTGGAGACAATATTATTAACTTTTCTTAATAAATCAGGGTGCTAATTACAAACACCAATTACTCTAGTCCCAAGGACTGTCTGCCCTCTTCTGAACAGCTCCAGCTTATAGCACTTTTAAAATCATTTTGGTCTCTGTCTCTCTAAACTGTCAGAGGCCAGTACAGAATGCTCAGAGATGCTGGTCTGCCACAGCCAGGATACTGCTGGCAGGCAGGGATGTACCTCAGATCTCTGGGCTAGGAAGACGGGCAGAGCAAAGACTTGATGTTGAAAGAGTAAGAACAAAAATGCGGTGAGAACCCCTACTAGATTAGCAGGTGGAGGCATGGTACTGGGAATGGGACCAAAAAGACCCTGGTCACTAGGCAAAAGTACAGAGTGAAGAGGCAGAGAAATGGCCCTCAGCCCACTGGGCTATGCTCAGAATCAAAGCTTCTCCAAACTTCCAAGGTGCACATGCCCACAAAACACTCCTTTCAATGTAGCTTTCCTTGGTAACCTCACTGCCAAGACCATCATACCACGACGGAGGGATCCAAACTTGGAAAGAGCTCTGAGTCGCAGACTCTGGAGGTGATTTCTTCCGAACTGGCTTAGAAAGGAGCAGGTCTCAGAGTAGACTGGCTCCGTGGCAGACCATCTGGAGGTAGACCTCTGGTTATGGCTTCAGCTAAAGGCTCTTATCTGCTCACTCTTTGGGAGGAAGTACCCAATGCTGGAAGACTGGATAGTATTTTGCTAAAGGGACTCAAGCTGTGGGTCCTGCCATGTGCTCCTGGGGGTTAGCGAGATCTATTCTGAAGGCTTTCTCACAATTTCTGTCTGGAAGCAGTGAAGGGAGACCTACGCCCACCCCTCATTTCCAGGATTCTGTCAACATTTGGGCAGAAGGGAGCACATCAGCCAGAAGACTGACCTGGCCAAGTAGGGTTTCAAGGCCTAATCGTGCCCTGCTTCCCTCCATACTCTTGAGTGTCCCTTTACGCCTCATCTGTGAAGCTCATGAGATGCTACTGTCTTGTATGTCTGAGAAGCTGGTCAGGGCACTAGAACCCAGCCAGAAGAGCAAAATATGTGATCCCAGAGGATCACCCAATATTGCAAAAGATACAGCCAGATCTCCAGTTTCTGTAAGCCACACAGAAAGCCCAATGGTGATGAGAGATTCCCCATCATGTGCAATAGGCAATTCACCACATACATTTTGAGGCCATCTGCATGACTATTAGGCACTGTGTCCTTTGGCCTAGAACTGTAGTACATGGTACACAACACTGTGGCACAACCACACTCCTCCAAAGTCACTCTGATGTCACCGCCCTGAAAGGAGACCATAAGAGGCTGGGAGACAGTGAGGGGTAAAAATCTCACTTCTAAGATTTCTCCCCCAGTGCTTCTCAATACTCCTTCCTGGTGTCCAGATGACATCTATTAAATTCAGGCACTGCTCCACAAGGGATCTTGGCCTCTAGCTATGAGAAGAATAGCATCAAAACAGTTGCTTGCCAACACGCCATAAATTTAAACAAGTCAGGATGGCAACAGTAAGCTGCCTGGGAATCATCACAGAAGAAAAGTCAAAAGCAGCGTGGTTTAAAGTGGGACACACAGACCAGCACTCCTGCAGCACAACGCTCCTCCTAAACAAAGGCCAGGCTTCAAGCTCCCAGGAGGATTTGGACTTCATCTCTTTGCCCATGTGATCCCTCAGAGTCTTGGAGCTGGGGGGAAGAGGGGATTCCCCTGCGGCTAGCACATCTGGCTTGACTAAGGCGTCATTCTTACCATTCTGACCATCTTCATTCTTAAGAGGGGGTTGAGAGTTAGGGGACCCACAAAGCTACAAGGATCTCGATTTTATCTGCACACAAGTGGAATCCTGGGGCTGGGTTGCCCCTGCCTCGATGATTAGGACCGCACAATGGGATCGGCTGAGCATGTGTTGTGACCTCCCCAACCCCTCCTCATGGAGCCCACCATCACAGGAAGGGAAGGCAGCAGCAAGGACCACACGCTGCGCAAACACATGCCTTGCTTTGTGCCCTCCATCCTCACACCCACTCATACCAGAGGCATACTGTTCATAAGTACAAAAAAATGTGGTTTCCACCCAGAGCCATCTTGAGCGTCGTGATTCCTCCCCTAACGGGCAGCTGCCAGGAACACTGATTCTGAATCTAGGCAAAGAGGAGGTGAAGCCAAGGATGCTCCCTCCTTGGCATCAGGCAAGAGGGCAGAGGGCTCCCTCCAAATCGGACTTTCCCCTTTAAGCCCCTTTTTAATCATTCTACCCAGTGGCCTCGTTTTGTTTTTCTTTCTTTCTTTCTTAATTTGTGGGAGCAAAGCAATTTTTGCTGTGGGTGGTAACAAGAGTTGAACTGTTTCTGATTATTTAAAAAACAAAACCACACACACAAAACAAAACAAAATTCTATGTTGCCAACTGCCGAGACACTCAGAAGCCACAACTTCTGGTAATGAAGACTGTCCTTCCCCATGATCACAAACCCTGGTGTCTGGACGGCATGTGTGTGTGTGCGTCGCTCAGGCCTCCTCCTACAGCTGGGCCTGTCCTCTCTTCACAGGACAGAGAGTGACAAGACAGCGGGCAGGTGGCCATCGTGGCTCGGAAAACCCATCTGAACCCCAGGCTGCAGTCTCCAGCTCCCAGCAATTAATCTCAGTGGAACCAAGGATAAATTATTTTTTAAAAAATTAACCATCACAGTTTCCCTCGTGTTAAAATGAGGAAAAAAGTTGCTACCAACTGGAAGGATTAAATAAGTTCTGGGGAAAAAAAAAATCACTTAAAGTAGAGCCTAGTATATAGTTAATTGTTCAGTGGCTATTGGCTACTAATATATAACACTGGAATAATATTAGTTTTTCTCTCGTGGGGCAGTTACAAATGTAGAACAAGAATATTCTTGAAAAGCTTAATGCGGTGCCCCCCCCACCCCGCCCATCATAACCAAGAACCAACACTGGATTCTCTGCTCTTTTTACTTTTTCTTTTTGCAGTACTTGGGATCAGTCCAGGGCCCGGGCCCATGCTAAGCAAGCACTCTACACTGAGCTACATTCCCCAGCCCATTCTCTCTCCTTTTGAGGTTAAGATATTTCCTTTCCAAAAAAAAAGGCTTATAAGAACTATGAGTTCATCATCAGACCTGAAAGAGGGAAGTACAAATGGCTTCTTTCTATGGACAGAAAACCCATTAAGAAGAAGTCCAATTATAAAGTCTTGGGAGATAAACACTGGACTAGAAAAGGCCTTTCTTTTGGCTAACCTGGACCTCAACTATAACCTGATGGCCCTGTTCCACGCCACACAGGGAAAAAAACCCAGTGCAATCCTCCGGTGACCACCGTTCACTTCCAGCCCACGTGTTAATCACGCCTAGAGGGTGACTATAAGTTTAAAACTGCCCACAATCACTTTTGTTAATGGAATTCTAAGCCCATCAGTTTTCAGCTGGGAGGATGAGAGAACCTTTCATTGTGTTTTTCTAAAACAAATATTTAGTGCTTTCATCTTTTAGTGGCCTAACATGCAATCTGTCACACAAATAAAGAAAAAGCCTCCTCTTGTGGATGTTTATAGAAATATCACATTTCCCCGTCCGTCACACAAATGGCAAATGCGTTCCGAGTGAGTCTGATCATTCTGCATTCTGTCTTCTACAGGCAGAACCGAGGGGACGAAGCCCCCCAGTTAGGCTGCCTCCACTTGTGAAAAGAGTGTCACTGCTGGCTCCCTCAAGTGCCCCCATCACTTCCACCAGGATGCTGACTACAGCCCTGCTGCCAGGCTACTCTGCTCTCTGCAAGGCAGCCAAGCTTGAGATGCTTGGTTTAATGCGTGGCTTTTATAAATTAGAAGAAGAGGTGGGGGAAGGATTCCTCTCCCACCTGGAGGGTACTCCCCTACAAAACCCTGTGGCCAGACAAAGGTTGTTTCTTATCAGCGGAGGTTGGTCCCCTCCAAATTACGGATGCTCTCCCTCTACCACACTCTCAGAGATTCTCTCAGCCAGTGAGGGAGAGGCAGGCAGAGGGGGCCCAGACAGGAAAGTCAAGTTACTTGTGTAGGAAGCAGTTATGATGCTTTTTCTCCTCTTAAAAGTGATTTCGGGCGCTGCATGGCCAGCAGGAAAGCTACGACTCTGCTCTGGATACCACATTTGCTCGCTCCTCCCAGATCATTTCTGCTTTCTGTACCGGGTCACCGCTCCCACTTCTCAACTGGCTGCAATGGCAGGTCTCCAAGTAATTACAAAGACAGGAATTAGATTGCACAAGAATTTACATGTGTGCGACTGCTGTTACCTTCCCCGGCCAAACGCACGCAGAGGCATCTTCTTCGGTTCACTGGAGTGTGACAATCCAGGCTGGGGACCTTTCGGGTCTCCTACCATCACTTCCCTAGAGGAGGGTAAGCACACACATAGGGTCCTTCCCACACAAATATCCCTCTGCTTCACTGTTCCCGAAGAAAGCATCAACTCTGCACAACAGCTGGGGAAACGGCAGCTCCGGCCTCCCTACACGAGGACCGGCCAGTTCCAGAACCCAGGTGGGGATGTGCTGATGACCCGTGTCTGGTGCTCACTCCCCAACCCCTCGTTTGACTCAGATAATGAGACAAGTGGGGGCAGCCGGAGAGAACCAAGTTGGGTCAACCAAAGTTTACAGATCACATTCCATCTTCATGTTAGACGTTATACTCTAATCCTGGTCATCGGTCCTCACATCTAGGAAAGAACAATACAGATAAAGCAGAATACTCCAAAAGTCACTTTATTTCACTCTGCCGTCTATATTGTTTGTAATAATGTACTATCCTCACTATGTTTTCCTTTGACCCCATCAGAATTAATTTGAATTCTAAATCCATAAGGTAGCCTGAAGAACTCCAGGTATGCAGGCAGGGAAAGCTCGGAGTGATGAATAGAAAATCCAAGAGACTTGCCAAGGACTAACAAGCTGACCACGAGCAGCACGACAGTCCTCTCTCTCATGCTGGAGAAGACCTATGGAAGCAGCAGGGCAGAAACTCTGAGGAGTCAATGAGGAACACCCGGCTCCCAAGCGACAGAAAGGAAACACAAGACTACTGTCCCCCAAAAGCTGAAAATAATAAAAATAAACCCGCATCTCTCATGACTGTCAGGGAGCAGCCGGGGGCATATATAAAGAGATGCAGCTATTCTGCATCCTGGTTATGTGGTAAGGGTAATAACACAAATTCCAAGAAAATTCATAGAAGTGTCCACTCGAGTCAATTCTATTATAAAATATATTTTAAAATATACTTTTTGGCAAAATTCCCGTATCTCACCTGGATGTGCTAGCATCATCTGGAATCCCAGCACAGTGGGAGGCTCAGGCAGGAGGATCACAAGGTCAAGCCCTACCTGGGTAAGGCAGCAACTTGGTAATACCTTGTCTCAGAATTAAAAAGAGGCCAAGATATAGCTTAGTGTCAAGGCCAGGCGGTTCAACCGCCAGGAAGAAAGGAAGAAGAGAAGAAGAGAAGAAGGGAAGAAGGGAAGGGAAGAAGGAAGGGAAGGGGAAGGGGAAGGGGAGGGAAGGAAAGGAAGAAGGAAGGAAGGGAAAGAAAGGAAGGAAGGGAAGGAAAGAAAGGAAAGAAAGAAAGAAAGAAAGAAAGAAAGAAAGAAAGAAAGAAAGAAAGAAAGAAAGAAAGAAAGAAAGAAAGAAAGAAATCCTACATCTCAAAAGAAACCTTACCCTCAAACCTTACCCTAAAATCAGGGAACCAGAAGTATATGCAGCGAGTGCAAATCTGAAATCCAGACCATTGCGGAGGACTCCACCGAGCAAGACTGCAGTGAGGAAAGACCCATGCATGAGCAGCGGGTTTAAGGATATTTTGGTGTCACCAGCAGGACAGGTGCAAGGAGGAATAAATGTCCTATTTCCCTTAGACACAAACACATCTCCCATCACGATGGCCACAAGCTCGTGTCCAGTCACTGCTGTCCCCAGCTAGATTAACCGACAGGAGCTTCTGAGGCTAAGCAGAGAGGCCCTAAGTGGTCCTCCTGGTGGACACTTTTCCCTCTTCCCTCTACCAGCTACCAGGGAACGTGTCCAAGAGACAGAGTTGTGACAACCAAGAAACTGACCTCCCTGTGGATGGTTACAAGTTTCTTCTACTTTGTAGTCAAGAGGGGGCTTTCTCCTTTCCCCGGGAGTAAGTGAACTTCCCGTGTGTCTGCCTGGCAGCGACCTAGCAGCAGGAACCAGCAGGGCTCGCAGTGACTGAGCCTCCACCATCCCGCCGGACCCCATCCTGCAGATCAGGTTCAACACAGTGTCATCTCCTGCAGCTCTCTTCCTAAGCAGCAAGAGGCTACCATCCGGGACAAGGTGGCAATGTGGCGAAGCTTGTCAGACCAAATGACCAGTAGGGCTGGGACATAAACAGCCGGCCAGGTGTCCTTCAGTCACCCAGGTCCTTCCCACTTACCCTGACTCTCGTTTCTTCCTTCTCTGGTGTCTTTGTTCCTTCTCCATGCCCATCCTCCCTTGTGGAAGGAATTGATTTTTCCAAAACAGAAACCTTCCTTCTGAGCACAAACAGGCCTACTTTAGACCTTCCCGGGGAAGACTTTTGCTTGTTCTGTGGCCCTGGCCACTGATCCTGACCACAAGCACGCTCTGGGTGGCAGGGCCATGGGAGACAGGTGCAGCTGGACAAGCACACACAACTCAGAAGGATTAAGCAAAGAGTTAAAAACTGCGAGGGTATACAAAGGCCACCTCCTTCTTTTTCAGCCCGAGTACAGAAGGCCAGACATTACGCAGGAAAGGTAGCCAAAACTTGGATTTGGCTTCATCAGGGACCACATGGGGCCTCCACCACCCTGCTCCCCAAACTGGAAGATGAAAATATATTAAGGACTGATTTATCTTTAAACGCAAACAAGCTTGAAATGGCCTTTCGAAGACATGACAGAGAAAACTGGAAGGACCAGAGAAAAGATGAAAAGCAATGTAGCTCCTTGTACAGTCTCTTACTAAACTAGCAGGAGTTGATGCAATAAATAAGGTTCACAGGGCACACTGATGACGAAAGATAAGAAATAAGATCTTCCATTTTGCTTATCTAACAAGAACTGCCCTTAAGAAAAATCACTGACTTAAATTCCAAAATCTGGGCTAAACCGTGGTTTCCCTGTTTGCAAATCCTGAATATTTACCTCACTGACATCATTACAGGGGTTATGATAGGAAAGGACTCTGAGAGATAGCACTATCACACCAGAGACAGACAGGCAGACTGCTTGGTAGATTCCATCAGAACCACCAATGGGAAACACCCCACACACGAAGAACTCACCTAGTGCTTTTATTATGGGGTTCTGTGTAAGGAATAAAAACTCCTAAGGCTAATGAATACTCTCTATTTGGGGAAGAACCAAAATAATAAATATCAACATCCAAAGGCCCAAGTCTTCTCTACTAGTGACCTTTGTTGCAGGAATGCAAAGAAAATGCATGACTCACAAAGATGGGGGGGGAGACATGGACACAGGAAGGCGCCATGAGATAAGAGTCACTGATACAGCCTGCAGAGTCTGGAGGTGCGGGGGTCCTGCAAGGCCTGCACCGCCATGGTGCACACAGGCCCACTCCCCAGAGGAGCCCCCTCCGGCAGGCACCCGCGTTTCCCAGCCCACACACCAGCTCACCACCTGGGAGACGCGTGTACCAAGCAACATGAAGACCATCCATACGGACGTCTCTTTTCAGTTTAAGACAACAGAAACAGCATGGGAAATGGGGCACAGAATGATCTCCAGGCCTGTCGTCCCCTTACTTACACTGCCAGGGCAGTTCATCAGCAGAGAACATTCATGCACGTGCTGACCCTAGAAGACTTTCAAGAAGAAACTTTGCAAACAGGAAAAGAGAAAGGAAGAAATGTAATATTGCAGTGGTCCTCCCCTTGCCACCCCATCTAATAAACACAAATGGAGCAAGGTGGGCTGCTGGTTCATTTTTGGACAGAAAGATCCAGGACTATGCAAGGAAGCCATAGGTCACATACGCATGAGGACATTACAGAATGTTCCAGAACCATCTTGCCTGCACCACTTCTAACTTACGCCCTCTGCCAACTGCATTACACTCAGAGACCCATCTGTGCTTTGGGGTGACAGGCAATCGGCCAAAGGATAACTACTTCTAGAATGGATAACCAGTCACACACATATGAATATACTACTACATTTTAATCGTAGAGCATACACAGGGAAGAATTTCTATTATTAAGAGACATAAAATAAAACAGAAAACACATACAATATGAGCCCACCTACAATCCTTAAAGCACTTTTTTTTCATTAGAAGGAAATATGTCAAAATATTAACTGTGCCTTTGGGGGGTAGTTTTGCAGTTTTGCTCACCTTGTTTCTAATCAGGAATGAGGGAACAAATGAAAAGTTCCAGTTTAGCAGAATGCTAGCTAATCCAGAGTTATAACGCAATGATTTATACATTGGCAAAAACTCTTGCAAGGCACTATGCTGGTAAATCCAGATTTTTCATACATAACATGTACTGAAGAGTAAAGTACCCAGGAAATGAAGTAATATCTATATTTGCTTCAAATGACTAACAAGCAAAAATAAGGCTTTGGCCATGATGCCATGCTTTTTAGAAATCAGACATATAATAAGCCACAGATTTATAGGATGTGGTCTAATAAACCTAAGAAAAGTTTCATTTCCTCTTACCAAACTGGTTAACTCCCTGTCTATGTGACTAGCTTTGCAAATTTAGCAGAAGTCTCTTTTTTCCCCTTAAATTTATAGGCTGAGAGGTTAATGAGCAAGTAGCAGCAATAATGTGCCCCCTTCTGAAAACACATAGACACACACACCTAAAATTGAAATAAAAACAGGCTCAAGCAAAAGGGTAGTTGATCAAAAACTGTGAAGGGAGAGAGAACACTATCTCGCTCTTCCAAAGCCGCTGACCAGGAAAAGTTTACAGAAATCCTAAAGAGGAAGGAAGAGGGGAAGAAGGGAAGGGTTCAGACAAAGAACCTTCTAAAAGTCTGTTTGCAAGTATTTCAGTGGAAACAGTATTGACTAAGCAATTACAGGAAAAAACATTTTCTTTCTTATCTGAATGTGGCTATGCCTCAGGTCACACCCTATTATTGTCACTATTGGCCATGTTAATGGCCCCAATGCAGCGACTTTGTGTGGCTAGCTTTAAAATGTACATGAATAGCTAACTAGAAAGTGAGTCATGCCTACCCAGGTGGGTATTGACTTTCTTAGTCATATTTACTCAACTAGTCTACCAATCTGAATTCCTAGAGAAAAAGACCTAAAAGGTTAGAACCAAGCTGCATTGCAAGCAAAGAAGAAGGAACAATGAATGCTAAAATGGATGGAGTGCAAGGTATCCCAAATGTGAGATACGAAAACTAAACAGTTAGATGTCCTGAATCAAGAGTTCCCTCCGGACAACCAAGGCCAGATGTTACTCAGGACCAAAGGCGTTCTCCTTCAGCAATGGAAGATGAGTGGGGTGGAAAGCGCTGAACCACGACAATGGCCATGTATGGTGCTCATGCTCCAGTGGGGCGCTCTTACCCAAGTTGCTTAATCTCTCTGGGGCTCATTTATCTTGTCTGCAAAATGGAAATAACTCAGAGTGGCTCCTTCTTAGGGTTGCTGTTGAGTTTTGAATTGTTAATATAGTGGTACAAATCTTTTTTATTAGCGCCTGGACCATAGGAACCTGGTGTTAAATGTCAGAGGATCTCCCTGGATACCCGGGACAGTGAGCCTGGCTTGTATTCCATTACACCCTGTTTTTACAGATCCAGGAATTGCATTACAGAGGAGCAAGCACCTTACCAAAAACAGGTGACAGAAGGTTGGGCTCAAACCTATTTCTCCTGGCTGCCAATCACGTGCACTTTCCACCTTGCTCCCCAGAGCCATTTCTAGCACACTCGTGCTGGGGGTGGGGATTTTCACACCCCACTGAAATTCCTGAAGTAGCAAGGACTACGAGCAGCACAAACTTCCATGGAGACCTACGTGGAAAGAAATTCAGCAACCAGCCCATCTCCTGGACATATGGTCACTGTGCAGGTCCCCGACAGTCCTGCTGGTCCTGCACCTCTGAGATGGCAGCTCTCTTGCCAAGTACTCACTTTATATATAGCTCACGTGACAGGGAAACTGAGGCACAGAGCAGTTAGGTAACTTGCCCAAGTGGGTACAGTCCACAAGTACTGTGTTTGTGCCCAACGTGTTCACAGTTTATATTTGGGCCTTATGTAGAACTGTTGCATCTTGGGACTCCCCTGGGAGATGTTTCTCTGTCCTGAAGACAAGGCTGAGAAGTGCTCACTGTCACTGGCGCCGGGGAACTTATCAGCTCCTGCAGATCTTGAGTTATAAGGAAGAAACCCAATCTTTCTCTTTCAGTTTCCTCATTATCCAAATGGGTACCTAGTACTCCTTTATCTCCCTCCTACCTCTGACTAGAGATTAACAAGTTAGCATTTGCCAGATCCTGTTGGGTAAAGAGCCTTCTACTCTAGATGGTTAGCGTGAACGGCCATGCTTATTAACAGTGGGCCAGGGAGGGACTGTGGGAAAAAATCTCCCAGCAGGCATGGGTCCTGCTGAGGAGCCCCTCTGCTCTGAGGGGCCCAAGCCAGTTCTAGATGCATGCACACACCCACTCCAGGCAGTCAGGGTCAAGCATGGCCAAGCACAGGCCTGAGCAGAAACAAGACAGCGGGAGAAGTTCAGAAGACCTGAGAACAACCTTGCATTTTTAGTCCCATCTGGCTTCTGTAAGTGATCAGACTGCAGGGTTTCCACAGGACATCAACATGTGAATAACTAGCTGGAAGTGAGACACATTAAAATACAGGAAAGCAACCTTGGTGTTGTATGGAGTGAGAAGAAAATACAAACATGTCAGGTACAATTCCAACTTCAACATCTTTAAAGATTAACGCACATGAAGGACTGGAAAGGTAAGCATTCAAATATGAAGAGATTATCCACAGATAGCAAGAGTATGGGGCTTACATTTTCTTCTACATACTCTTCCATGTGTCTCTAAGTTCTTTTAAATAGCTATTAATTGCTCCTTAAACTACAACACACGTAAGGCAATTTACTCCAGTTTTCTCTCTCCAAAGGCAAAGACATAGATGCACATGTTCTTTATCACTCCAGGTCTCTGCCCACTGGAGAAACCACATTTTCTGCCCAGTAGCCTTAGCACATAGCACAGCACCCAGCACCTAAAAGGGATACAATAAATGTTTTAAAAAGATAGGCACTTTACTAATTGGCTCATGAATATTCATTTGTCTTTTTAAAAAACTGATATTAGTACTAAGTTATTTGCTGTTTAAATCTAAGGGTTGCTTTAGAAAAAAATTTTATCTGCATTACCTTTTTGCTTTCTTGGAGATAAAAGCATGTACTTTGGGACTACTAATTTGAAGAGAACTGTCACTCGCAAGCACGGAGCAGTGTGGGGTATTGATGCTGTATTGAATTATTTAAAGGAAATTAACAATGCTTCCTGTCCTTGGAGAGCAACATCTGTGAGCAAAGCCATTCATGGATGCTTCCAGTAGGAATCCTTGCGGAGGAGGAGCGAGCATTTCTCAGCTCCCTGAGTTTTAAAAGAAAAATCTCTTAAGTTCTAAATTACTAATAACAAAGGCAAAGTTTAGGTGGTAACATCCCTTTCACTGGGAGCTATAAAGAGTCCCGGGAAATTACTTCCTGGGGGTCAAGTTTAATGGGATAACATGCTGCTCATCATTCTCACGGAAGCCCTCGTGTGACACTGGATCATGTGGCCTTTACAGAGAGCCAGGCATCTGGAATGCACAGCAGCACCACCTCCACCCTCTTCTTGTAAACTGGCATTTTTATAGCTTCGATATCCCTATCAGCGGTCAGTACAGCCAGACATCATGGCACCTGAGACGACCGTGACCCAGTGAGACCGCAGGGTTGGTGGCAGGTGGACGGCCCTGCCCTGGCGCGAGGCACCTTTGGATGGGTGTTTCTTTTTCAGAGCTAGCTCATCTCATACCGTCATTCTGCTCCGAGACCTACCTCCACACACCAGGGCTCCCCAACCTTTTGTAGGGAGTGGCTCCTTTTCATGTCCCTGAAGACTTGAGTGCTGACAGTGAAGTCTGAGGGGGGGTAGAAGTGCTGACAGTCATGTCCCTGAGTGCAGCAAGGGAGGGGGCTCTGCTGCCAGGAAGAAAGGGGAACAGAGTGAGGCTCGGGAGGGGAACGCAGTCACCAAGGCATACACAGTCCCCAGCCTGACTTCCTGCCCTAGCCCACATTTCTCCAGAAGCTCCAAATAATGAAGATCACAGTTCCCAACACGAACCCAGAACTATTCCACCTCCCTGTTGTCTAGGGTCAGCAGGGCAGCTCAAACAAAAGCCCCCTCCATGCAGCCTTCCTGCTGGGGCCCCAGCCCTCCTGCCACTCTCCTGACAGGTGTGGCTGCTCCTTCCTGAGCTACCACAGAGCCACCTAGCTGACCCCCTTTCTCTCAACTTACCTTGCTGATTCTTCTATTAGCCTGAACCACATGAGACTGCCGGCACCCACCCTGAAAGACTGTCAATTGCGTAAGGGTCCACTCAATACGTGAGTTTTTGGTGGCTAGGACATGTTCAACTACCTTTATCTCTGCACAGCTACAATGCTGGGTGAAAAGCAACTACACCACCACCTCTGAGTCCCTCGCAAGATTGGACAGCACACACCTCGGGTGCTCAGGAAGTACGTGCTGAATGAAATTTGGAGGCAACTGGAGCCCTATTCCAAGAGCTCGGGGAGGGTACTCACTGCCTCCTCCATCCTGGGCCCTGGATGGGAATGTGCTTGTTAGTCCATTCATCCTCACAGCCACCCGTGAGGTAGGAGTGCTGTGCCCATTTCACAGAGCAGGAAACTGACTCAGAGACGTTAAGAAACATGCCCAAGGTCACACAGCTAGAACTGGTACAGGAGAAGAGACACCATGCTTGAGCCAACTCATGGAAACGGCTGCTGTGTGGACCTGTTTGCCTGCCCAGACGCTTCCCACAGCTCTACATACAGGGCAGATAATTTGAAGGTGAATTTAGGGGGATAAAGAATGACCCAGGGTCCAAGAGGCACTGTTTCACAAGCAAGAAATGGCATCTTAATGTTCCTTAAAAAAAAAAAGGAGGAAAGAAAATGCCCATGCCTTTTATGTGCACCATAAAAGATATATGACTTCTCTTCTCTATTCTAGTCTTTTAAACTTTTATATATAAAGAAACCAGAGCAGCATGTGGTGATGATGCATCACCTGGCACTGGGGGAGGCTGAGGTAAGAGAATTACAAGTTCAAGGTCAGCTCGGGCAACTTCGTGAAACCCTATCTCAAAATAAAAAATAAATAAAAAGGAGCTGGAGATTAGCTCAGTGCAAAGGTTCTGGGTTCAACCCCCAGTGTCACCAAAAGGAAAAAAACAAAAAGAGCCCAGCCAGCTGGTACACACCTTTATTCCTAGCTACTGGGGAGGCTGAAGCAAGATTGCCAGGTTCGAGGACAGCATGGTGACTAAGCAACACAGAATCTCAAAATTAAGTTTAAAAGGCCTGGTGTATAGCTCAGCACTCCCTGAGTTCGATCCCTAGTACCACCAAACATTTTTTTAAAAATTTAAGAAGTTAAAAAAAAAAAAAATATAAAATATATATATGTATATACACACACACACACACACACACACACACACACACGCATACACACACACACGAAAGAAAAGTCAATGAACAATTATTTTATCCCTCTTAATCCTGAGCAATAATAATAACTTAGGGCTAAGAATATGAGACAGTATACAACACCCAGTATCTTCTATGTTCTGATATTCACTATTGGGACCGTCAGAATGATCACAGTAGGTATGGATGACTCTGGAAAATGGGAAACAGCAGCCACACTCCTGGAAGGGTTTGCAGGGTCACTACAGCATCTGGTCTTCCAAAGTAGACGAAAGCCCCCCACAGACAAAGTGCTTTCCCCAAATGAGAGCGGGCCATGCTGCCTAAAAACTTGGACCACTCTAGGGCCCCTGCTGGCTGTAGTTTTCAGGAGCCACCAGCAGCCCGCAGCCCAGGAATCTGCCCCCTAGAGGCACAGCACCATGACCCACACCCCTCTCTGTCCCAGAAGCAGAGACCACACCCTGCGCTTCACTCCACGGTGCTCACTGGTGAACAGATGTGAATGAAGAGGCCGACAGGGCCGATCAGCCCAACTTTACAGCTCAGGAGGACCGCCTCTGCCCTGCTGCAGCAGTGACTCACTGGGTGCCACCCTTGAAGGCAACATGGTTAACCCTCCGATTATTTTGGCAGAAACCCAGCAACACGAAGGTTTAATTCTTGACTGTTTGCTTTGTTTCCTAACACAATGCTAAGAGCAAAGCAGCAAGGTTCTCAAGGGTGAGTCCCCCAGAGGAGGAGTCTGGAAATGGAACATAGCCAAGCTGTGCCACAGACCACTTCATTTCGTCCCCAGTCCCCCTTGTGGGGCTGGGAACAGAATCTTGGGCCTCCACACTGAGAGACATCCCCAGCTCTTTTTCTTTTAATTAATTTATTTTTATTTTGAGACATGGTCTTGCTTGAATTACTAAATTGCCCAGGCTGGGCTTGAACTTGCAATCCTTCTGCTCTGCCTCCCGGAGTTCTGAGACTGCAGGTATGCACCACTTGGACAACCATTTCATCCTGATTGCCATCCACAGGCGTTCCCTCAAGGCCTGCTCTCTAACAGGGCAGGTGCGCACACACACCTCCCGCTCTGTATAGATTTAGACAGACTCTTCGATACCTAGGAACCTGGGACCCGCAGAGCCAAATTTATAGGTCACGTCCACCAATCCTACCAGCCTTGAACGTGTAGATTTTGTCTCATCCCCACTTTATCTAATAGGCCTACCCTGCTTTTTGCTTAATTTTAAT
The DNA here is from genome assembly GCF_053883595.1 of Heterocephalus glaber. Lineage (NCBI taxonomy): Eukaryota > Metazoa > Chordata > Mammalia > Rodentia > Bathyergidae > Heterocephalus > Heterocephalus glaber. Next base: position 71,039,567 of record NW_028258320.1, read on the forward strand.
ATCCTTAATTTACTCATTTCTAATCCTTTGGCAGAATAAAAAAAGTCTTACAAACCACTTCAAATTTTAGAGTATATAAGATATCCTATAAAAAATTCAAATGTGTATACAAATATAAAATCATTTTGTTCCATGAGAACTATAGTTGAGCCCCCTATGAGCATAAGTGTCGTCAAAAGATTCTAAAGATTATGAAGCTGGTATCTGCTGAGTTTTTGCTCAGCACCCATTCACGACTCTTCTGATAACAATAACCTGAATTCGGAGTCACCTCCTTTACTTAGGTGGACAGGGCTTCTCTTCCAGCTCCAAGGATGGGCAAATGTCCTCAGTCCAAGCCCATTCAACACACTGCACCGGTTCAGAGTCAAGATGACGGACACCTGGAAATCATTCTGGACATGAATGTCTTATGCAATGAAGCCATCTTGGAGGGCAGCTAAGCCAAGAGTTGGTGGGGAACAGTCCTGGTACAGGGGCCCCTGATTCCAGCCATGCCTGATGTCTCTCACCTCTGGACCTTTCAGTTTATGGAACAGTATACTCATTTTCTCAGGCCAGTGTGAACTGTGTGTAAGAAGAGAAGGAGGAATTATACTGCAGCAGTCTAATCACTTTTGTCAGACTGACCTCAATAATCATCTGTTTACGAATCAAAACGGAATATGGAGGAAAAAACTTTGGGGAAGTTCCAGGAGAAGGGAAATGTACTTGTGAGTGAGTTCTCGGCTCCTGACAGGAGCAGGGGACTGGAGTAGATGTTTGGTATTTCTTGAAATGTGAATGTAGCTTATGATGAGCCATTCTCTGGAAATGGAGGAGAGGGACCTTCAATGAGCACACGCTGGCCATCCCCCCGGGGCCCTGCTTCTCTTCTCCTCTATAGAGTATCCACTACAACTGGTGACACTGACCTAGTGGATGCAGACAGCAGAGACCACAAGTCTTTGGCAGTGTTTAAATCTGCCCGTGGCTTTCTGCAGAAACACCGTGCAATTGTGCAACAGGGTTTCTAGAATTGTATTTCCTCTAGGGAAGGTGAAATAGGGCTGAATCATGTCAGAGAGAAGGCAAGTAGGAGGGGCTGGAGGGTTTGAGCCTCCTGGGCGGCTCAATCCTGTGACACAGCGTCAACCCAATCTGCCCACAGGCACACGGATCAAGAGTCAAGGCGTGCCACCGTAAAGGTGGAGCACTATCTGTATATTCCTCTGTTCAGCTGCCTTATAAGCTTACTGCCCCTGCAGCAAGCTGGGCAGTACTCAAAGGTAATGCAATAGAACGGAGCTAGAAAGTATAAATCGCTCTGCCAGAAAAAAAAATAAAGAAATAATGGAAAAGTATAGAAAAAGAACTGGAAAGCGTTTAAAAAAACAAAAAAAGTTCAAAAACTATGTACATATCCAGAGATAAAAACTTTGTATGAAATAGTATCATTCAGGGTGAAATTGGCAAACTACTGGGAGAATCTGCAGCAGCGTAGTAGGCAGGAAGAAAGGGACTGAAGCTTTACATTTTTGCCTCAGTGCAGTCATCATTTTAATGGGTTACGTAGCTTGACTGGGCCATGGCGTGCCTAGTTATTTGGTCAAACATTGTGAGGGTGTTTGGAATGAGTTTGACACTTCAATGGATAGACTAGAGTAAAGCACACTGACCTCTGTAGTGAGTGTGCCCTGCCGATGAGGTAAAGGTTTGAACAGACAGGAAGCAGAACCCCAATAGCTCCTGCCTTTGAGCTGGGACATCCACTCTTCTTGCCCTTGCAGTCAACTAAAACAGCATCTCTTCCTGGGTCTCAAGCTATACCACTAGCTGTCCTTGTCCCTGGAACTTTAATGAGGACTGGAACTGTGGTGTGGAGTCTCCTGGATCTCCCACCTGCCAACTACGGATTGTGGCACATCTCAGCCTCCATAACCATGTGGGCCAATTTCCCGTCTAACCCTCCTCTGTATCATCTACACATCCATCCTATTGGTTATCCATCTCTGGAGAACCCCGGTGCACCTGGGTTTTGTGTGCATTTTCTCCTCCACAGCAAGAGGAAAAGGATTATTTATGGGTCTCTGAATGAGATCTGAATTTTAAAATACAGTGAGTCTTAGGAATCATCTAATCTAAATTCTTCTTCAGGATTGGTTTTTAGATTCCTAAGTCCAGATATAAAAGGATGTAACCAGGTCTACACACCTAATACTGGATTTTGAAAAATAAAGAAAGTTCAGGGTTGTAGGCCCACCATGGAAAAAATTTCTTTTGAAAAATGTCATGTCTCTGGAAGAATAAGGAATCTAATTGAACGAGAGATGATGACAAGGGCCATTCCACTAAAAAAGCAAATTAGTAAATTGACAACTTTCTAAAATTGGTGAGAGGGTAAAATTCTCCTATTTACCATTTATTTACATATGTACATGTGTGTACAAGCAGGGGCACTTAAAAAGCATGCAACAGCAACCATCCAAACAAAAAAACAAACAAACAAACCTCCACACACAAATAACATCTTGGAGAGAGTATCAAGGTCTCTACAGGTCATGCTGATCTGGCTTCAAACACCATGGGTAATTCTTACCCTTGAAGGTGAGGTAACTTTGATGGGAACTAATTATACTTGAAGTATGTTGTCTAACAACTCTAAGCAGGGGCAAAGTACTCCGGGCTCCAGATGAGCTATCATTTTCATCACTGAAAATAAGCCCAGTTCTTCCCCCAATCAAAATACTCTCACTGACATGGCAAATGCAAGCCACATTTTTTTTCAACATAGTCTTTAAAAATGTGAACGTGTATGACTAGGTATGAGGGAAGCAAAGACAGAAGGCAATGTCCTAGAGTCAGGAATGGCCACTGGCACTCCTGCTTCCCATATTCATGTCCTTGTCACTCAGCAGCCCTGCTCAGAGTCAGTGTGAGCTGCCTTGGAATCATCACCCCTGGACTCAAGGGACGTGAAAACGAAATCTACCTCAACACTCAAGGACCCTGACTTAGGAAAAGATATGGAAATAGGCAGGACAAAAGGTGGAACCAAGCACAAATGGTGCTAATACTTAGTCCACCTTTACACTTCCCTTATGAAGCACTCTGCATTCTTCACCTGTGCACAGACGCGGATGTGGAGCCCCCGTGTCACTGCTGCCACCGCTCCCCACTAAGCAGCTGTGAGCCCTGACTCCTAGGGGCTTAGTTGGCCCCCTCATGAGGGAGCTGGCAGCTGGATGCCTTTCAGGGGCCTGCCCACCTCCAGCAGCTCCCACACACAGGCTCGGGCGCTGTTGGGCTCCTCAACTTTCCAAATCTAGAAGCACGTGCCTCCTTCCCTCTGGATGTGGCCATTAGACAACTAGAGTCTATCTTTACTGAAGTAAGTTATATTCAGGGAGAAAAGGTGACACACACAGAGAAGATTTATTTTATGAGATAAATGCTCTACACAGCAAGGAAACAATATTTTAGGAACAAAGGCACGAGTAGGAATTGGCAGCATCTTTTCAAATGGTGCTGATTGGCTAAGACAAAGCTTTGACAGCTTGCTCCCCCTCCTCTTTGGAAAAACTTTCTATCTATCAAATACTAAGACGTTGGAAACAAGACATACGTTGTTCATCACGTTATCATAGACAATGAAGGAAAGGTAGATACAAAAAATTTTAAGGGTGTGGAACAAATGAAGAGGAGGAAGAGAGTTGGTGAAATAAATTCTGAATGAAGGAGATGCTTTCATTTTTTAAACTCATATCAGCAGTAAATTCACTCTAAAGATGAAGGCCAAGGCTTCACTGGGATAAAAGATAAAGAATTAAGTGGCTAACATTTTTATCCAGACCTGGGATGTTAGCCAAAGCATGCAAAAAATAATGAGTGAAGTCCTAACAGACCTGGCTGGACACTAAACGAAGTCCTTTATGGAAGGCAGTCTACATCCAGAGACACTCATCTACTATAGCTGACATCGCCCCACCCCCGGTTTCCTGGGACACTGAGGAGGCTTCCTGTGACCTACAGCGAGAGAAAATGCAGCTTCTCCCTACAGCCTTCATAGGCATTATTTCCATGGAACTGAGAGTCTCTGTCCTTAACAGTGTCATCTCTCCAAAGAAGCAGAGTGCCAGCAAGCTCATGAAAAACCACCCTCGACTACTTGGGGAGAATGGGAGGAGAGTTCCGTGCTCAAGCCTAACATGTAAGCCCATCCACCTTAATTACCAAAGACAGGCTACGAATGGAAGAACTGGAGGCAGAAGCTTGGGTCCAAGAACCACAGGCTACAGAAAGCTTCGTGAATCTATCTAATAAAGTCAACGTTATGCTGTGCTTTTAACAAGATTCTTGCTAGAGGGAAGTTCCTTCTCCGGCCAAGCTCTGGGAAGAAATGCTGCCCTGTGCTGTATACCTTGAACAGATCTGGGCAGAATCATGGGGCCAAAGAGGCCAGGGGATCTGATTAGGACTTGCCATGTCTATCATGTAACCCCCTCTTTAAAAACCAATGCATTTCCTACAAAAAGACAGCAAGCTGCCTAAAACTGAACCAAGAGGTGGTAAAGACAACACAGGCTGGGTGTGCTAGGAATCTCATTTACCACTCAGGAATTTAGATTGCTTTGCCAAAGAAAGCAGTATTGATAAGCACCACCTTCCTCCCTCTACCAGTAGGAATCAAATGTTTTAACATATAAATAACAGGTTTCCAGAACAATCCTGGAATTTCTCCTGAAAATGTTTTCATAATTCACATCTTGTTAGCCACAGGAACCCCAATTATGTGTCCTCTTTTCTCATTTCTACTAACCAATTATTAGCATTAGATAATAACATACTATTTTCTGCTAATATGCTTCCTGACAACATCAAGCTCCAGAGGGTCTGCATGGTGTAATAACTGAATAATTGTGCAAACAAGGGCTAATTTATGAGAAAATATTATTTAAATCTCTTCAGGTGTTTATGAAACAAGCCATTTTAGCTGAGATGCACCATAAACATTAAATTAATTGCATAAAAACATACTAAATTGAAATGGGGTTTTTTTTAATGGTTTTTTTTTAAAGTTTTTTCCAGACATTGTGAATGAAGGAGTCATACTGTTAGGATATAAAGACAGACTCCAAAACAATGGATTCCCATAAGCAGGACTGATCTTGACACTGCCTCGTTCAGAGTGAGGGCATACAAGAATATCTGAGGAAAGGCTTGCCAGCTCCGTTCACTAACATCCCTGGCTCCAAAATGACACTTGGCCCCAATTTATCACTTCTGGAAAGAGCACGCTGTTGCCAATCTGGCCAAGTGGATGGTCACCACTGCTATCGGGGAGCACACCCCACGGGCACCCACAGAGGCCTCTGCTGATTCGGTGGACAAGAGGGTTCCTTGGCTCAGGGCAGACCCTGAGCTGCTCTGTAAGTAATTTTCTCAGCACTATGACATTTGGGTCTCCCAATCTGAAGGAAGGAATGTGTAGTCACGGCATAAGGTGTATTAAGTCTGGGACAGATTGTTTTCCGTGACCCTCAAGGCTTGCGCTGTCTCCTTCTCATCCAAACACTTGTACCTTCACTAGAGAAATCAGGCTACAGTGTGTGCGTGGGTGGGAGGTGGGGCGCACAGTGCTATTTATGGAAGGCATCACATACCATACAACAGGAATCGAGGGATTCAATCACATCTTGCTCCCATTTCTTTCCTTCAGTAAATAAATAGGCCCACTGTCAAAATGCAGACCCCAAGAGGAAACCAGGTCCTATACTCTCCTATTGAGATGGTCCAGACAGAGCAACCATTTTTTAGCCTTCATTTAAAGACTGCTGAGGGGGGTTTCCTGATTCATAAAGTGAAACTCGTCTTCATATGCCTACATATGCAGCCATAAGTTAAAACTTCAGGTTTTCGTTGAAAAGCTGCTCCTCTGAGTACTTCAGGGACATTAATGCCAAAAATAGCCCTGGAGGGTAGTGTTCAAAGCTGATCCCACGTAACTGACCAGGATACATTTCCCCTGAACTGAAGAACTCCACCTCCAGCCACATCTATCATGCGGCAAATCCGAAGATAAACACATGTGGGCTTCTTAATACTTGCAACAGGTAAAACAACACCCCACATGGTAACTAAAAAGAAAGCCGAACAGAAAACAAGAAGACTTCCCAGGCTGGAAATCACCTCACCTGGTCACAGTCTGTTGGCCAACATCTGCCTGATTACCACCAGAGGAGAACAAAAAGACAAAGGAGATAGAGCCTATCGGAGGCATGCTTCTTGAGTCCCTGGAGATAATGTCTTAGTCCTTAGCCAACCTACAGGGAGAGTAACTAAAAATAGTTTTTTATTGATCAAAAGTCTTTAATGCTCCAGAGCTCATGAATTCTGAAGTCGTCTTGCTCCAATGTTTGCTTCTGCTCAGTCTTATTTGTTTAAATACATGCATGGATCATTCACAGACTTAGAAACCTTTGCCTCCTGTCACTACATAAGAACCGCTTCAAAAAAAAAAAAAAGGAATTATGTTTTGAAAATGAAAACAAATATGAACTTAATACTGTTCAAATTCTGAAGTCTACTATAACTATGAATGGATCAATAAATGTGGTCTAGCCATACCACTGAATATTATTCAGCATATTGAGGAGTGAAGTACTAATGCATGCTACAACACAGATAAACCTTGAAAATATGCCAAGTGGGGCCGGTGGTTTCACTGCCTGCTGCACAAGCGCAAGGACCCGAGTTCGATCCCCAGAATCAAAAAAGAAAATAATGCCAAGTGAAAAAAGCCAGTCACAAAGGATCACAAATTCTATGACTGCATACATACCCTGAAAACCCAGAACTGGCAAATCCATAAAGAAAATGTAGATTGATGGTAACCTTTTAAAAGGGGGTGCGTGGAGGAACAGGTGTGACCATAATAGGTGCAGAGGGTATTTTTTAAGGGGTAATGAAATATTCTAGCATTATAGTGGTAGCTGCATACCTCTGTAAATGTACTAAAAACTATGGAATTGTATACTTTAAATGGGTAAACTCTATGGTGCATGAATAAACTGATGGTTTAATTCCAGAGTTCAAACTGGCATACTTGCCCACTATTTATCTCTTGTGTTACTGCTTTATATTTTAACTCTGAGCACATCTTACTGGAGATATAAATACACAACTCCAGGAACCAGGCAAGATAAGAATTATTATTCCCATTTTACAGGAAGCAGAGGTCTACAGAGCTTCTGTTTTCTTTCACTGGCTGCCTGGGTTTGTATAAGACATGAGAAAGACTATAAATTATGGGGGAAAGATGGGGGTCATAGGTCTTTTCCTCCAAATCAGGAAGGGATTGATAGCCAGCTCTTTCCAGATGTCTAGAAATTTGTATGGTTGGATCATACAAACAATGCTACTAAACAAAAGACATTGAAAAATGGCACTTGGATTGCTAGAATGCAATTCTGAACAGCATGAAATTCAGGTTAAACAATTTAGCTGAGAAAGCAGGAGCGGGGGGTGTCGCCCCTTTAGCTGATATCTGGTGGGGTGAAAATGCACCCAATTAGATGTGTCCATATAATTTTCACATCAAACATCCTGTGCTCCCAAAAGCATCTAATGGCACAGCTTGCTGTGGATTTTCCCAAGTTTTCAAGAGCAGTGACAGCCCCCTTCAACAAAGCCATTTAACATAACAGAAGGTTAAAGTGGGAACCACAAACACTTGCTTTTCTTAATTTACACCTTTCATTTACTTCCCCAGAAATGTCATAGAAGAGCCACGAAATTTATGATGTATTGTCTATAGACAGTTCCTTTTACGAACAGGCTTTAGACAGCAAAATGGGAAACCTAGAAGGTAATCTGGAAGTATACCTTAAAACAAACAAACAGTATTCTGGGAGATTCTGATTTTGGTTTGGGTCTGCTCACTTTCAAAAAGACAATTAGGTAAGTGTAAAACTAGGGTTTTGAAAAATGCAAATATAATGGCTTCACATTATCTCTTTCACCAACCAAGTAGGATCTACTGCTGGACCATCACAAACAAAACACATACCCTTCGGGGCATCACAGATTTATTACTGCATGAGAAGCTAACAGCTCTTATATCTTCTTTTTCTTTTTTTCTTTTCTTTTTTTTGGTACCAGGGATCGAACTCAGGACATTGCGCTTCCAAGGCAGGCGCGGTGCCACTGAGCTAAATCTCTGGCCCCAGCTCTTATATCTTCATGCAGTTTTAATTGAAGAATAGTAAACCACTAAGATTTTTAAGCACATAAAGTAATTGGCAACATGAAAAAAAATACAATTTAAAGTATACATTGGCCAACTGGGTTGTCATTCATTTAAAAATTTTCTTTCCCATATCTTAGTCTACTCTTTAGTTGCTCAATAAACACAAGGAAAGCAGTTTCTCGGCCTCCACGCTGCTGTCTCTATGGCAGGGGCTGCCCTCGCAGCACTCCTGGCCTCTAACCCACGACATGAATAACACCCCCTGCCCAGCTGCGACAACCAAACACATGTCCATATCTCTCCTGGGAAACAACCCAGTTGAAAATCACTCAGTTGATGGTAACTGGCCTGAGATTGTTCTTATGACATGGGCTCATGCTCCGGATTACAAAAGTACTTGGATCATGGCAGCAGCCAACAACAGACCAAAACCATCATATCAGAATCCAAATCCCCAGTGGAGATTAGAAAACCCAACAAGCTATGGTGATGGCATAAAAATGCCATGAACCCAGTGACCAGGATGTGGCCTTCCACTGTGTGCCCAGGTCCCACACTCTGAAGTGTCCCTAATCCCAAAATTACAATGTATGAAGCAACAGATTAGGACTTGCAAGATTAGCACAGCTAAATATGAGCATGGGGGAGAGGTTCCAGGTATGCAGGTCTCTTTAAAACCCTGTACCATCAGGAATCTGCTCATCTCAGACCTGACCACCACAGGAAAAATCCACCACCTCCTTTTTGAAGGGAGGGGAGATGAGTGGTAGCAAGTTGGCAAACAATGATAGTTTAATCTCTGATCTCTTTAAAGAAAGAATCCAAAGTACAAAATAATAAACTGAGCCCAAGTCTAACTCATAAATCCAGAATGTTCTGCATAAAGTGACTCCAAGTACCTCAAAGATCCAAGATGACGTGTGCACACAAGGAAGAGAGGGGCTGGCACCAGCAGCCGCGCTGAACTATGGTGTGTGAGTCAGTCCCACCCACCCTCTCCAGCCACCGAGGGGAAGCACACCTCTGGCTACCAGCGAGGCCAGCACACCAGTGATGACATGGGGTCAAAAGCACCCTGCGCATGGAGTGGACAAACCCCAGACCCACCACGAGACCCCGGGGCCTCCCTCCCAAGCAGAGAAATGCCACACATATCCTCATTCCCTAGGTGTGGTTTGTTTTCTGGACACTGTGCCAGCAACTCCCGCCTGGAGTCATCCAGGCCACAAGGAAGGGTGGCAGGCGGCAGGGCCTGGCAGTCTGGCAAAGTGACTCACTCTGAGGCCAACAGGCTGGGAAGTGAATGGGAATGAGACAGAAGCAGTTCCAAAGGGGAGCTCTGGGAATGCCTCGTGCACACTGGGTGTATGCAGCAAACCCCCAAGCTCAATGTCATCCCTATGTATTGCAAACATACACTAAAAAAGAAATTTTTAAAAGAAAGATTATACAAGATTTCTTTGGGGGTAAGAAAAGGATCCTTTACAATCCTTTTCAATCCAAACACCCGCAACTATCACAACGTAGGCGTCCAGATGGACAGTCACCAAGACACGTCAACCCACGCAGGAACGGAGCCCGAAGTCCGGCTGTGGTCAGAACTGGACACTGGAGGGACACTTGTTGAAGAGAGCGAAGCCTCTCCTAGCGTCATGGCAGGACGTCTCGCTGCCATGCACCTCTGTCTCACATTCATCCCCAAGATTCGCTCTGTGCAAGCATAGCTGGACGCAGCGTCCTGTGTGGCGCTTCCACCAGGGACATGAACAGTGTGGACACTCCAGGGCCGGGGCAGGGTTGTCACTTAGCATTTACGGAATTCAGTACGAAACACAAGAACCACAGTCTTCACAGCCTAGGTGCTACTTTTGCCAAGACACTGAAAAGGTCTCAGGCGCAGTGCTATCATTTCTAAGGTGCCCACAGGGAATCGCACTGCATCTTTTTCCCTTTCTTCCCAAAAGTCTGACAGGAAGCAAGAGATTGCTAGAGACAGAGGCAAGAACCAAGCTACGCAGCGCCCACCACGCCACCTGCTCTCACCCTAATAAAAACTTCTCATGTCTCACTGCCAGTTCGTCGAGCGTGACAAGATTTGGGCTGGTTCCTCTTATGTAGTTTAAAAGCAAGTAATTTGAAAAGCATCCCCCCGCCCCAGTTTTCCACACTGGTTGTCTGAATGGTCTTTCTCCTCGGAGGGTGCTGCTGAAGACAGAGGACAGAGACAATTCCACCTCTGTGCATCTGCAGCCCCAGCTGGCCCTGCCTAGAGGAATCAAAACCCACTCATGCTGGGAAGGAGTGAAGTCCTCCATGGGTCTGCACCAGCATGGCCTGCCCAGTGGCAACAGCATCGACTTCCCTGCCTGGCCAGGGCAAGCTGGCAGCAGCAGTTCACACACAACCGGCCCTGCCGTCTCGCTTGGCTCGGCTCAGTTTGAGTTCAGGCTCCAGCAGGGTTTGGTCCAGGGCCCAGTTCCAACACTGATAACATCCCCCACAGCTGCTGCCCAGAGTGGAAAAGGGAGGAGAGGTAGGTGATTCCTTCCTCCAGAGAGTGAAGCAGGGAAGAAAGGAGGAGAGAGGCCCCGGGGCGAAGGTGGCTTCAACAGCAGGGGACGGCCAGCACGCTCCTCTTCACAGGCACTCAAGCCTCTGCCCGCGCACTCCGTGGGGGTGAACACCCATTCTACCCTTTCACCCTGGAGCGACCAGGCGGTAAAAAGAAGGATGTCTCTGTCCCAGCACCAGTCAGACCTTCTACCACTCATTCTAACAGGACTCACATCCACTCAAAGTCAACTTGGGAGCTTGTATCTTCTGGCTTCCTGTTACAAAGAAGACAGTAAGGCACACTGGAGTGAGGCCAACAACTGAAACCCAAGCCAAAGAGGACAGCTTCGTCACATTTCCACCAAACCCCCCCACCCCAAAATAGGCACAGAAGACCACAGATCCTACTATCCCATCAGTATGAAACACCCAACCCAAACAAATCTACAGGAGCAGAAGCTACATTAATGGTTGCCTAGGACTCCCTGGGGTAGAAGGGGAAATAGAATGGGTGTGCCAACGGGCATGTGCGCTTGCCAGGAGGCCATGAGTGTTCTAACGCTGGTCGCAGTCCTGATTGCACAACTCCTGTGTAAACTACAACTACTAAATTGCACACTTTACATGGCTCAACTGTATGGCTTATGAGTTGTATCTCAATAAAGCCGGTTTTTCTTTAAGGTCCCTTCAACTTTAGCCACGGCAAACAGAGCTTTCACCTGCCCCTGGCCCTATTATCTCCTATTATTGTCCCCTATTATCTCTTGGACTAGAAGCCAAGATCACTAGGAAGGTCCTTAGAAGGTAACTGGGTAAGTTTGGGACTCAGGTACCTGAACCTGGGGTGCCTCACATGGGATAATAGTGTCTACTCCAAAATGCCACGAGGATAGCATCTGAAGATCCCCATGAAGAGCCAGGCATAGTGCTGGGCCCACCAGAGGCACTCCATGGAACAGGTCCCTTCCAAAAGGCAGTTTGCAGGAGGCCCAGAGAGCATCAATGCTAGGGAGCAGGACAGACAGACAACTGACAACTGTCTTTGCCTGAACCCTATTGCTTTTTACAGCACTCTTTCTCATCTCCAGTACAGACTCTGAACAACCTCTTCAAGAGCAAAAAAACGGCCAAGGTTTGGGAGCTTTGTGGAGGTCGATCTGTAAGGGCGAGCCCTGAAGGTATAATGCATTAACTGTTCCTGCAGGGCTGTCCTATGTCAGAGGCCTTGTCGCCAGAAAGGCCGGGGCCAGCAGCCTGCGGTGGGGGTGAGGATGGGGGTGAGGGGGACCCAGGACTATGCCAGCTTCAAGAGGAAGGTGCTGTCCATGACCAGTTCTTAAATACACAGGGAATGGCAGAAACAAGTACTGAGTTCTGGTAGATGCCAAAAGGCTACAAACCTTACATCACCAGTTAGTACGAATTTAAGTTAACTGACAATCATTAGTAAGTTACCAGGACTTTGGCTAACTTCTTACTGATCTCCCTGGCACCACACTGTCATGTGATCCAACTGGAGAAGGCCCATCTTCACACAAAAGAAACTCGCTCCCAACCTCAATGACTGGTTAAGAAATGGCACCCAACCCAAGCCAGCCAACTGGAATCCTGCCTTGGAATTTTTGCTGAGTAAAGGTTGCACTCTGCCAACACCAGCTGAGGATAAGAAGAACCGGTAGCCCTATCCATCCCTCAGACCTTCCCACCTAAGAGCTGCAACAGGAGAAAAGGAAGACAGCAAGGGAACAGGACACATGGAGCCATTATAGGCCTGATGTCCTCTGACGGAGATTCTGAAGGAAACCATCCATTCTACGCCACTGCCAAGGAACTCACCTTTTCTATTTAACTTTGATCAAGTTGGGTTTCTGACATCTGTTACCACAGTTTCATTACAATAGTTTCTCAAGTTTTTAAGAAAGAGGAAGGGCTTCCACATTCAGGAACTTTTCTATGGCATACAGGTAATTAGAAATGAGGCTAAAACCTTTCCCCTCCCTATCTAGCTCCAGGGCCTCGGTTGGCCTACCCCATCATCCTATACCAACCCACTACCCCTACTAAAATCCTCTATCCCAGAAAAGGACCCCAGAGCATTCCGTGACTCTGCGATGACATCTACTATCTCATACTGTGACTTATCGGCCCTTGCAGATCTCAGCTAACAAGCAGGTATGAGAATCTGGGAAAGAGACGCAGGCTTACCACATGACCAACATGTCCTCAGTGAATACAGAAAATACCAACCGTACACACGGGCCCCAATAGTCTCCAACTGAAAGCACAGTAAACATCGGTTTACTTCTGCTAAACAGTTCCTAATTCTCTCTCTAAATCATTAACATCTGGATGTGGGGGGCTGTTCATCTCCTCTTGGAAGGTTTCTTGACTTAGGCAAGCAGAGACAAACAGCCTTCTGTTACACACACTTGCCGCCTGAGCTATACACACCATGCATAGTGCTCACCACACCCAGTATCCCATTCTAGGGGGTCTGTCTATCCTGGGTCCCTCCAAGAGGAAGTCAGCCTTCAGCTTCCCTTTGAGCCATGTGACAGCCTTCTCTGCTCAATGGACCTTCCTCAAGGGCAACTAGTCTAAGGCTGAACAGTGGCTGGTGACATGGCCTAGCACAAACACCACCCCATCCATTCTGAGATAAGCAGGCCCCCATTTTTAAAAATTAGAAACTATAGAAAAAATCTGGAGACTAGATAAAAGGATGTCTTGCAGGAGTCCTTGAGGTGGAAGGAGCCAGGTGGAGCATGAGCAGCCAAAGTAAAGGGCACACAGAAATAGGGAGGGCGGGGCTTGTACAGCCAAGGAAGGGTATGAAAAGACAAGAAGACACAAAAGTCAGACCAAGTGAAACGCCAAGTAAAACCACGGCTAGAGCCTGGGGTCCAGGAATAATCCCCCACTTCCAGGGGTCCAAGGCCCCTGTGTGGTGTTTAGATCCTGGCTGCTGTGAATTCTGGTGTCTGTCACTGTGAGGCCCAGCTGCCATGGGGGTGTCTCTTTTCCTGACTTTTGCGGAGCCTTCTAATGAACTCAGCATGACTTTCCGGGAGCTGACTGAAGCCCCTTGGCCCCCAGGTCTCCCTTCCATCCCTTTTCATGACATCGCAGATCACTCCCTAAGGCTTCAGGGTAGCCACAATTTCAGGTGGACCCATCTTTGGCTAATGAAATCCCTGAGTGAGACCCCTGAGCTGGGGGGTCTCCAGAAAGCTCGGTAGGAAGAGACAGAGCAGAGAGGCCAGTAACCTTTTTATACAAAATGTTGCTACATTTTTAACCAGAAAGAGCACTCTGTCCAAAATGGGAGGCAGATGTATGCGCCACCAGCAGTCTTTCTAAAGGAGAGCTACATCTAAGCATGTCTCTTTGCGTGGGATAAACAGTCTTTCCGTACTGTATCTCCTCAGCAAGTTAATAAGCCACTTAATACTTAAATAAACAAACAACATTTTGAGAAGGACTTCAGGGTCTAACTGAAGTCCATAAAGATGTATTACGTGCCATGGAGGAAGACTTGTTGCCAGTTAAAGAGGTTTTTAAAGGGTACCTGGAGATTAAAGAAGAAAATGTAAGTGAAAAAAAAGGAAGGTTATGAAGTTCTGCCCACTTACTCTATTTTCCATTTGTGGTCATTGCCCTGAAAAACATAACCTCTAAATTTCTAAGTTCTAAGGGGACAAAAAAATCAGCCATAAACCTTCTCCCTTTCAAAGAATTCTTGCTCATGAGGAAAAACATGGCAAGACTTCTCCAAGGTCACACGCCAGTCCCTGACAAGGCTAGGACAAGCACTCCAGCTTCAGGGTGAGCCCGCCACTCGTTCCTTTCTGCCCTGGAATTCAACTTTCAACACACTGAAGGTTTCTGTGAAATCAAAACATACTTACATCAAAAACCTAGCACTATTTCTAACTGAGTCTAACAGAAAAACACAGAAGCTTCACAAGAGAGCCTGGGTAACAACAAAAAATGAAGGCAGAGTATTTCTGCGGGGTAAAAAAGAGGTACAGAGGGGTTTGTGGATAATAAAATCACTTCCATCCTAAACTGATCCACATTTGGACGTCTAGAGCCAATTAATCTGACATCAGTGCTGTACTCCAAGCATTTGAAAATTTACTTTGGGTTGAGAAATTACCAGAAAATTGTTCTGCCTGTCAGTTGTCTGTAGTCCATTTCTTTGATGACAACCTCAGTGCCCAGAACTCCAGCCCTTCTGGGCCCATCCTACAGGCTCTTAGCTGGTGGGTTTGGTTCAAGGTCTTCAAAGTATGTATCCCTGTCCAATTTACATAATATGTTAATAACCATGGCCGGTTATGTTGATTTATTCAAAACCGCTCACAACAGAAATGCACACACCTGGATGTTCAAATGCATCGCTCATAGTGAGGCTAATGTATGGTATGCATCCTTGCCCACAGAATGCACAAGAGCAGAACATTAAATGCTCAAATAGCACCTTTTCACGAAGACGCTACATGCTTTGTTCCTTTTCACGGCGCAGCCTGGCTCCTCCCACTGAGGACACAAGCTAGGGACAGGTTGGACTGTGGGTATGTTCTCAGTGGCATGCAGGTCGGGGAACCAGCTTGCAAGGCAATCAGTCTCCTCACCCAATCAGTCCACAACTCTCCTGACTGGTCACAAACAATTTGAAAAACCAGAATTACAGAACCTTTATTAAGAGAATCCCACAAAATTATCAGTAATGTTCTTCTCAGTGCTAATATTTGACCAGATCATGCTAACTGACTCTAGTTTACTCTTTAAACACAGCTGAAGAGTCTGGTCCATTCTGATCCTACCCTCATGTGTTACCAAAAGTGGGTTTGGAAGTTTCATACATAGCATTCTTTTCAAATTGAGTGTCCCAAATATCAGAGCTTTTATTCAAAGTATTTATGTATATATATTCACACAACCATTATCTCCATTCTAAGACTCACATTTTTTAAAATCTAGATACATAAGTAGATAAATTTAACACAGTTGTATTTCTCTTCTCCCTGAAAATTTCTTATTATATTAAAGGCATATCATATAATCCGTGATGTCTTGGAATTGAGAAGACATAGTATAGCCAAGAGTAATTTTTATGCCCCTTTAATCTGCATTTCTTTGGCTGCTTCTTGCCTTTCTGTATGGACCCAAAACAAATGATAGCAATCTTAGCCTTCTATTGATGCAGAAAACTTTTCATCGGCAAAAGCACCCCAAGTACAAATAGCAACCCCTTCCTAAACACTGGGCAAACCAAGATATGAAAGGTGATTTTATACCCACCAGGCCACCTGACCCTCACATCTTTTTCTTAAATGCGACCCAGAACGGAGGCAGTTCTCATCTTCCCAGCGACTTCCCAAGCTGACACACCAAGAAGGCAGCTAGGTCGGGGTGAAAGCCAAAACATGTCCACCTCCAAAGCCAGAGGACGCCACCAACAGACTGCATGGCCCTTTCCCTTCGGAAGCCATGGCTCTCCTATGCTTTCAGAGGAAGAAGTCAGGGCTCCCTATTAAGCTATTAATATGAAAGCCCTTCGCTCTCAGTGGAGAAGCCAAGATGGGCGAGCCAAAAAAACACTTCCAGTTATCTGACTCTGGAGGAGGAAGTACTTCTCCCAAACCCCAGACAAAGACACAGGATTATTATCCTCGAACAGCACCTGTAAGAAGCATCACACCATGAGTGTCTGTCTTCTCATCTCTGCCCCGATCTTGCCCAAAATGCTTCCAAACTCTCTGGATGTCGTATTCCTAAGTAGAATGCTGTTTTCTCCACCTTCAAAGCAGGATTTCTGACTGTTGTGGAGGTCGCTGCCTGGCAATGTGCACTGGGACTAGAGGGGCCATAGCAGCTGGAAACTATATCTCGGCCTGGCTCAAGAGGGCAGTCAGGAGACTTGGCTGGACTTGACTTTTCTCTCTCTAGAATGGGATGATCAAGGCCACAAAACACCGACCCATCACTGGACGAAACATACGGACACAGAAAGGCAGGCATTATTTCTATCAATAGTCATTAGAGGCAACAATGGCAATAAACAAGTTTCATGGCACGGCCTACAACTCCGCAAGTCTGGCCAAATGCCGGTGCTGCAGCTGAACAATCTGTGGGCCTGACTGGAGAGAGAAGAAAAATCATTTTAAGGAATGACAAAACATTTTCCCAGGCCCTCAACTGCTTCATTAATGCTTGCCTTATTTGGAGAAAAAGAAAACCGGCTAAAGCATCCGTGGTAGTTTTATATGCGGTGAACTGGCGATGTTTTGGAACAAAAAACAACTTTTGCACAAGGGTACTTATGGCATCATTATCACATTTTCCGAGCCCTTCTATACTGCCTGCCAGGGAAAGAAGGAAAAAGCCGAGAAACAGTAGTACCTTCACCAAAGGCAGGGCTAAAACAAGGGGGCTTTAGAATAAATCTTGGTCCGTGTGCACATTTATGGCAAAATAACCCACGTGCATTTACCTTATAAAAGTGTTACAGGTAGGCATACTTATGTAATTTATTTAATGTTCTTTAACATCCATGCTTACTTGGGTTTCATACAATTTATTAAGTTTTCAGTCTGGCCTGCAGAAAAGGGAAAAACAGAAGCAGATGTGAGCTCACTGCCCCCCATTTAGATGTTCACCAATCTCCTGCAAAGAGTGGAACTGGCTGGGAATTAACCTCTGTGACCACCAGTGGGAGCCTGGCCTGATCTAACCCCTTCGTCACCCAGAGGAGGTCTGTCCATGACAGGTACTGAAGTCCCTGCAGCATGCTTGCGTCGAAGAATAAAAACATCTCTAGTAAGAAAATCCCAACATCTGATTGGGCGCCCGCTACATATTCCCAAGGACACAGTCAGTTCCTCTTGCAAAGTGAAAAGGCATATGCCCAGCCAGACTTCAGCAAGCCCTCAACTGTCTCTGCTGTGGCCCGTATCAATAAATGCCTTCCCTCCTGTCCCAGGTATCCCTGGCCTTGACTTTGGGAACCTCTCTGGCTTTTCAGGAACCCCCTTGAACCTGGCTGGATAACATATGAATGTGTGCATCACGTCCACGTGCACACCCATGTCCACGTGCGCGCGCACTCTTCCTCCACTGTCTCATCTTCCCCAGGGTGGGCCTTTCTGCATAGCAGTTACCAAACCTTTCGGCATGTTTCCCTTTTCCTAAACAAAATCTCTTTCATTGCTTTCTCCACCCCCTCTCCCTCTCTCTCCCCTCCGCAGCCCCCTAGAAGAGGCTCAGAATTTCCCACCAAGGGGTCTCAAGAGAAATGGGGTGGAAGGAGAAAGACCGTGGAAGGTGGCAGAATCCACAGCTGTGGATAGATAACAAAATCAAAATGGCATCCGCCTCGTGTGGGGCTTCCTTGAGCCTGCAAACCCACACCTTCTCCCCCATCCCTCTAGCCACCGCAAGGGCACACCTTCTTCAAAAGCCATTCCCCAACACAGACAGCACTGTCAAACGTCACTGCTTCCTAGTTTAAGAAACGGGAGGAAGCAAGAAACATGGTTTTTTGCCCAACATAAAAGCGGTAAAATAGTTTGCTTTGGAGCCCCAAAGCTAATGACTGTGGAAGGGCTGTTTATTAGGAAATACAAACAGTAATCTATCATCAGAAAGTGTTTCTCTCTGGGGTCAAATTTCCATTCCCAGATAGTTAGTTCTCCACTGATGACACAGCCACAGGTAGATGATGGGGGGGGGGGGGGGCCTCGGGAGCAGAGCCCTGTCTCCAAGTCGGGCATGGGAAAGCCACCCCCAAAGAGAGGACAGGAGCTGGAACTTCACAACAAAACCACTGTCTGGTCTTCAGGGTCTGTGGTAATGTAAGGGAGAGAGAGTTAAAATTCAAGTTCACAGAACCAGGGTTTGTCAGTAAAGTATTTTCCCTGATGTCCCATGAGTAAAGTTAGACACCGTCCCTAATACATGACTCACATGCGTGTATCTATCTGTGCTTTCTTTCTCCCCCACCTGTGGTTGTTGATGTTTAAGACAAAAACATCACACTCACTTTGTTCTTTATCTTCCATAGTAAAGAACTCAAAATGAACACCCTACTGGTCTGAGTATCCCTGAGGCCAGAAAGCCTGGGGAGGTTGTTCAGATCCCAAAGACCTGGCCCTGAGGTCTCAGTTCAAACAGTCCCCGCTCGTGCCTAACAGGGATGCATTTTGAGGGCACCTCGGGAACTAGTGAAGAATGTATGGGGTGCTAAGAAGCTTCCGGTGCAGAGGGGAGGTGGCAGCTTGAAGACATGTGGCCAAAGTGATGGCCCAGAGTCAGGCAAAGGGCACGGGGTGTGAGGGGCAGCTCTGAACGGGAGCTCTGGACTTGCGCCTTGGAAGAGTCCACAAATCCTGAGTGGCTCAGGATCCATCACCTTTGTAGAATTAACTTCTTCTACAGTTACAAAATCTCTACTGAACTGTACGTCCAGTCTATTTCCACCATGGTGTACATTCAAACTACTGTTCTTCGTGCCCTCCATCCTCCCTGGCAAAAGTTAAGTAAGAGAAATCCCTCTCCCTTTGTTAACAACAAAATAGACAGATGTAGAATGACAGGGTTTGTTTTTTCCCTCTTATTTCTTCGTGTCATGCTTCTAAAGCTCTCTTCACTTCTAAGTCACCAAAGAGATTCTTTTAGAAACATCTTCTAACTCTTAAGAAGGAAGAGACGGAAAATACTGTGACTCTCAAGAGGGCCAGCATTGCCAACTTTTAACTCTTAAGCAGCTAGTATGATGCCAGCTACAGTAACGAACTGGGAATTCCCTTTGTCAAGAAAAAGATCAGAACATGAACTATACAGTTCCACAGGAGGATCAATAACCGTCAGAGGGAGAAAGGGAGAGAAAGCAGGCACTTAATTCACTGCCCTTTCATCTCAATGGAAGAGCAAATTTCCTAGGTGACACTGCCTTTCTGCTCCTGAAAGTCTTGTCCAACTAAGACATGTGAAATATTTATGACTTGGACCCTTTCTAATACCGGCAACAATTACTACAAATATACCCACTCGTACCCAGCCATGAGGGGAACTGGAGGTTCAAGTTGGACCAGTCATGGTACAGGCCGCCCTATCAGCGAAGTATACACTACTTCCTCAAAGGAAGGAAATACCCAGGAGAGCATGAGCAGACCTCCATCCACACAGAGGGCCTCGGGGCACAATCCATCCCAGAGCGACAGAGAGCTGCTGCAATCCATCACCCTCTGTGAAATGACCCAAATCCCAAGCCCCCTCTCCAGCAACTGGGGGACAGTCAGATTGCAGCCAGCTTTAGGAAATTCTCTCCCAAAAGTCACTGCACTGCCTCCTGAAAGAAGCCATAGGATGGAGAACTTTGATAAAGGACAGAAGGAGAGGGAAAGCCAAGGCAAGGCACTAGGATTAAATCTTTCAGTAACAAATTAAAGGGATGTGTGGGGCCAGCATACAATAAAGGCTTAATAATGGAGTCTTGTAAGGTAACCAAGGAGCTCACAGGTTACCACCTTTAACACCTCCCAAAAAGCAATGTGAGTTCTCACCGAGAAGTGAACTTGGAGAGGCCTGAGACAGCCCATGTTCCCCAAAGGTGACCACTAGCTCAGCTTCACGCAGCAGCGAGGTGATGGCTACCTCTGCACCCAGCAGAGCAGCTGCCATTCTGGCAGTGCCTTGGCCGTGGGGCACTGCCTCCTCCCAACGGCTCTCTTCCTATGTATTTTGGGCACTGGATGATCATACAGCATATCAATTTATGCTTCCGCATCTACCGTCTTCTGGGAAAAACATGCTCTTTTCAGAGTGGCCGGGGAGTTTTGCCATAGCTTGTAATTTTGGCGAAGGAAGTGACTTCCTGTCTGACAGGAAGCGGAGCCAAAGCTGACTTTAGCTGCCTGCAAACCTCTTACTAAAAAGTTAAATGGGAGAGAAGGCCTCCAGTTCCCTGAGAGAAGACCGTTCTTGATCAGGGAGTCAGGGCCCAGTCTTCCAAGAACACCAACCTCTCCCCTGACCCCTATTTATTAAGAGGAGTTTATCTAACAAACAACTAGAGCGCATTCTGTCCCAAAGAAGCTTGGTCTCTGCTTTTAAAACAACACAGCCCTTTAAAAGCTTCTAAGGACATAATTACCAGTTGAGTTTTGAACTTTGCCCAGATAAAGGCTGATACAGCAGGCTGTGCTGTTTGTTTCTCTAATCATCGAAGTTCAAGTGTGAATAGAATTCGGGCTGCCTTTGCGCTTCCTATTCCCTCTAAGGCAAAGTTACATTTCCCCCTTTCTTTAGCACTAAGGGCACTTTTATGGGGAAAACCAGAATCCCATTTTGTTTAAAATTCCAGCCACTTGATTTTTATTTGGGGACTGGGCATTTAAGTGGAACAAACACGAACAGGATTTATCAGCTGAAAGCTAAGATTCAAATTGTTATCAGAAAACACACTTCCTTCCCTAAACCTCAGTATCATATCCACCAGGCACGGATAACCCACATGCAGCAATCTTTGAAACCTGACAATATTCAAGGCTAAAAATCAAATTTTGAAAAGAAATAGCCTGTTGTCCCTTACACTTACACACACACACACACACACACACACACACACACGTGCGCGCGCACCGACCCCCAAAAACCCAGGAAATAAGGAGCTGAGTGGCAGATTAAGGAGAAAACCATCTGCTGTTTCCTTATCGCTTACTGACATGTTCAATAGTTTCTTTTAAAAATAAATGCCCTTTTCTGTCTTTCCTTTTCCCTCTCCAAGCAATCTCCCAGCCAGCCTTGGGCAGTAAACAGTTAATATTCCACTCTCCCCTGCTGTCTTGAAAACCAAGGAAACAATTGAGACATTGTCCAGTGAACAAGACTCCCAGGGACTGACATTTTTGTTTATGCCCCAGTTCTCAGACTGTCAGTTTCCACTAGGCACGTTAAAGCCCGACCCGCACCCTGAAAGGGCTCCGCTTCATTTATTTTATTAAAGCCCTGGTGTCTGTTTTTGATTCAAACTCCAAACCTCCCCACCCCCGCCTTTTCCCCAGAAAGTTGCCTCCTAACTCTGAGTCTGTGTTGCAATTCCTTCTTGGAATGCGTTGCCAAGAAAAGTAACAAAATGTTTTTGAATACCAATGTTTGCAAGGTTTGGCCAAAAGTGGGGGGGGGGGGGGGGGGGACCTGGACAAGTGGCCCCGCCTTGAAAGCTGTGTTTTTATGGAGTCCTGAAAATATTCCACTCAAAAGTGTATTAGGCAAGAGGGGACCTACAATGATCGATGTCCAAACTGCAGCACTCAGAAAACATTCCCAAATCTGCGGATCCCCAGAAAAACCCAAACTTCAGGTTCAGAAACAAAGAGGCCACATCAGTATTTTCCTCCCTGCCAAGGCCACTGCCTGAGGAACTCCAAACTCCCCTCCCCATCCTGCTTCCCATTCCTCTCTGTCCCCCAACACCAGCTTTTTGGGGTGTAGAAGGTGCCAGGAGTGATTCTGCAGGTTTGGGGCCCTGCTCTGACACTTTATCTCCGAGAAAAGCCTGCACGCACGCGGGTGAGCAGTTTCCTGTTTGCAGAGTGGGCCCTAACCAAACACGCCCTCCGCTGGGCCCTGGAATCCAGGAACATGCGGCACTGCAGGCGGACCGCCTGCCCTGGGGAAGAAGGGACCGTGGCTTCCTGCCTGCCCAGCGCTGTCATCTGCTGGGGTCTCCTTCCCAAGCACGCCCACCTCCGGGTAGAAGGTACCACAGCGCATGTGTGGTTCACACCCACATTCCCACACCCACATTCACCTAGCACTCTCGCAGGGAAGGGGACTCCTGAGAACTGGAAAGCCACGCGGATCCAACCGCTGAGTCCCCCCTACTGCCCCAACTGGAGACTGAGCCCTTTTCCACGGACTGCCTACCAAGAAAGCCAAAGTAAGGCCGGGGCCCACACCGTGGAGAACTCCACACTGCCTCGGGCCACCGAAACTGCGCAGAGCCACATTTTCCAGTAAACCATCTACACCTTTCTTCTCCCTCTCACCACTCCAAAAACAGCGTTTGGCTACCTTCCCAATGCTGTCTCTTTGTACAGCGCTGAGGCTTCCCCGCCCCCTTTCATCTCAGCTGTAAGGGCCTCTTCAGGCCGGTTCAGAGCCTCCTCCAGCTCCCCCAGTTGGGCTCATCAGCCTGTGAAATAAATGGCGATACTTTTATGGCATATTTGAATATAACAAGCCTTTCTCTGCCCTTTCCTAAAAGAGAGCCCTGTTGGGCAGTGACAAGTTATTACTGAACCAGGGTTGAAAGACAGAATTCCCAAGAGCCAAAGTTAAGACTGCAGCATTTACAGCCCCCAGCTCCTTCCCCCTAGTAAGGCCCTAGGGTACGCGCAGGCATTAACCCCTTCCTGCCAGGAGCATGGGCATGCTCGGCAAGGGCCCTTGTAGGTGAGCGTCACTGCTTCAGTGCCTCCCTACTTCAGGTCTCAGGCCAGCTGCTGGCTTCTCCGGGGGCCTCCTGGACACCCACCTAAAACAGCCCCACGCCAGGGTCCCGCTGTCACTGTCCTTCAGCCTCACTTGGGGGCCCCCATCAGGATCTGAAGTCACTGCACCCTTTTTCAGCTGACAGTGAGCACAAGAAGAGAGACCTTAGCTACCAAAGAGAACTATCACTGCCAAGGTCTGACTCTGCACCTTATAAAGAAGCCACCGGCCCTCTCTTCGGGCCTCTGCTTCTAATCTGTAAAAGGGGAAATAGTATACTCCAAAGATCTACTGGAGATAGAACTTGGCACGATGCGAATGGCCAAAATAGTGCTCACTTTTATTTCAGCACTCATTCATCTATCAGTTGTTTCATATCATTTACTTTTCGTATTATCTGTTTACTGGTTTAGGTCTCTGCACCCTCCCTTTCCCTTCCCACCTCTGACAGGACAGATCCATGAGAACAAGAATATTTTCTTGTCCACTGATACACTCTCAGGCTGGCTCCTCGGGGACAATCACTGAATACCGTGGAAAAAGGATGGAAAAAGAAAGAAGGGAGGGAAGGAGGGAGAGAAGGAAGAGCAGGGAGGAGACGGTAAACGCCTGGCTTTTCATTCTGGGCAACTGGAAATCACTCCGATCATCAGCTACTCCCAGCAGTCCTCTCCCCCAACAGAAGGGGGCAAAGACATGAAAAGACCCAGGCTGGCTGCGAGCGGTGAAGGGCCCTGGGACACACTTACCTCGGACACCATTCCAGCCCTGGCCTCCCACTGCTGCTCACTTCCTGGAAGATGCAGACTCCGGGAAATGCCGGGGACCCGGCCCCAGGAAGCAGCCCCAGCCTGCCCACCCAGCCACCTTGCCCAGCCTGCCCCTCCAAAGCGATGATGCTTTTCCAAGTGGCAAACGAATCGTGTCAGAGCAAAAGCCATTTTAAAAGTACACTTTGCAAAGAAAGGAAGGAAAAAAAGAGCTACAGCACATTTCATTTATTAATTATGCTATGGATTAGGGATCAAAGTGGTAGAAATCTTACGTGTACTCAAAATAAATGGCTTTTGTGGTTACCTAAATCCTTGGAGTCTCTCGGAATGTAATTCCTTAGGGAAAAGCAGCTCCCCAGACTTCCCCCCACCCGGCCCCACCCCATACTACAGAGGGGGTTTATTACTCAGCATCAGACCTGCATGATGCAATTATTTGGGCTTTTAACATCTCAGCTACATGAAATACGGAACCATTCCTTTTGAACTACCCTCCTGGGGAAGGGCTTTTAGTTTCTGTTACTGAATCTCAAACTCAAGCCACTCCCCTTCTCCTCCACCCTCAACCCCTTTTCCTTTCAACTAGATTCTAATTAAAAGCAACGCATAGGGCAAGACTCAAATTCCAAGGAACTTTTAGGAAGGCGGTCAGGTATGGAATTAAGTGCACAAGCTTTGTAGTCAAAAGATCTGGATTTGAATGTTGGCTCAGCCACTTGCCTCATAAATTATCTAACTTCTTTAAACATTGGTTTTCTTATCTCTAAAATGGGGATAAAACCAGCTACTTCAAGAGGGACTGCTGGGAAGACTGATGAGATCAAACAGCAAGCTGGGGGTGGGGGAGTACTTCCTCGGTATGTGGCAGAGGGTCATTTGCTGTCCCTGAATTCCCTAATTTTCCACAGAACTGTATTTCTGAACCCAGGAATTCTGGATCTTACTCTAAGTGGGTTGATTTAAAACATTTAAATTCTAGTTTAAAAAAGCAAACCCCTGGCTTAGATTCCTACACAGAATATTAATTTCTACAGACACGGCCATCAGATATCAGATGCACATCAAAATCTGAGCTCCTGCACCAAGTGTTTGCAGAATCTAGAGCTCCTTGGAGTAGACACAAAATGAAAAAAGGAAAATACTGAGGAATTTGAGTGCATCAAGTTTTAAAACTTCTTTATTTAAAAACTCATCTAAGCAAAAGTTTAAAACTTATAAATTAAAGTATCCCGACATATATAACCAAGTCTCCAACTTAAAGAGTTCCTATAAATCAATAAAAGAAACTGATTATTTAAAATCAACGAAAGATTGAATCATGCAAGCAATAGAGGAGACAATAAACACACAAGATGTTCAACCTCAGAAGTCATAAAAGGAATACAAACTAGGTAAAATGCCACTGCACACCCAACAGATTGGCAAAACTCGTAATTCTGGCAAGAGCAAGTGTTGGTGAGATTGTCTAGTATTTCTACAATGGGAGAGGAGGTACTAATTGATCCAATCATCCTGGAAAACTTGACAGTGTCGATTAAAACCGAAACCAGCAAACTTAGCCCTACCAATTCCTCTACTCTGGTACAAACCCAAGAGAAATTCTTAACACACAGTCTACATAATAACCTACCCAAGGATGGTTACTGCAGCAGAGTTTATAATCTTAAAATTGTAAGCAAGCTAAATAGCCATCAATGCAGAACTGGAAAAGTGTTATATTTCCATGTAATAGAACACTTAAGGAGCAGTTAAATAGGTGAACTAAATTTAAATGTACAACCTGAATAAAACACAAATACAGTGTTGAAGAAGAAAAACAGAATATTATATGAAACCATTTACATAAAATTTTAAAACCACTACCAGGGGCTAGGAACGTAGGTTAGTGGTAGAGCACTTGTCTAGCAAGCACAAGGCCCAAGGTTCATCCCCAGCACCAACAAACAAATAAATCCATTAATATTAACTATAATACATCATAGATTCATGCACGCACGCGCACACACATATATGTGCACACACACATGTATGTCTGAAAACCTGAACTGGGAAGACAGACACCAAATTTTGACATAGTAATTTCTTAGACGGAAGATCACAGACTAAAGAGAAGAACAGAGAGTTGACTTTGCTTTACAGAAACAAGGGAGGACATACAGTAATTGTTATTTTAGATGGCAAGTACACGAGTGCATTTGTTATGCTATCCTTGGCATCTTTCTATATTTCCTGTCTGATTTTTTAAAAAGACCTAAGGAGCCACCAGTCTCACCACACCCACCTACACAGTACCCACTAAAAACCAGGAATCCCACCTCAAACGTCCCTCATCAAATTTGCAATGGGGACCAGGAGGGGACAGGCACTGTTAAGGAGAACTGAGGAACATCTTGGAAAACCTCAGTCCAAATCTAAACAAAAGACAGATCAGGAAGTGAACTACATACCATTAAATGCTCCGAGATCTGAAAATAATACAAAAATTGCTGTCCATTGTGATTTACCAAAAACATTTGTCCTTTACCCACAAGCCTGCAGGCACAAGCCAACATGGTGAACAGGGAGGTATAGGGAGGTATGATCTGGGATGAAGGGAAGGCCGCTAGTGATCCAAATCTCTCTCTGTTGGTTGCGGTCTGTTGCCTGAGTTTATACCTTTTCGTCCTACAAATCCACAGACCTCATTTCCTCAACAGGAACTAACAGTATCCCAAAGAAAGGACGGGCCTCCAACCGATCTCCAGGTTCCTGGGCTAGCCTGCCAGGCAACAGCCAGGAAGGGTCTTGAGAAACCTGTCCCTGCCTGTGCATGCGTCGTGCGCTGTGTGTGCGTCTGTGCGCGTTCCCACTAAGGAAGCCATCCTCTCGAGCAAGAGTCCTGGCTCTGGCTTCTGGCTCCCTGGGTTCCAATTCTAGCTGTGTGATTTTAGGTACACCACCCTCCCCCAACTAAACCTTGATTTCCTCACCTGCAGAATGGGAGTAAAAACGACTCACTCTTAAGAGTGTTGTGAGGATTAAACCTGACAATCACATAAACTATTTCTACAAGTGTCTGGATCTGGTGATGCTCTGAACAGCCAGTGTTATCACCCGTCTTGTACATCTATCTCTCCACTTGTCACCGCATTAGTTCACCTACGAAAATGAGGCCTACAATTGTACCAAGAGACTTTTCAACAAGTCAATTCTAGGATGAAGTTTAATACTGAAAAGAAAACTCAGAAACAGGACAGCAAAGAGAGAAGAGGGAGAACAAAGCTCTGGCCTATAATGTGCAGTGTTATAGGAACTGAGGCCCCAGGGCACGGCACGGCAGAAAGCTCTCTAAGCCCTTAATTTGGCTTCTGTTCTGACCTCTGGTACCACAGGCCTGGGCCCGGCAGGATCCCGACAGCCCACACCCTTGCTCCATATCCAGCAGTTGTACTCTGGCAACTGAAACCTGTGGAGGAAATTCATATGGGCATCCAGACACTGGTGCACTTGGCCAAGTCCAACCCTGCTGGCCTCTGGATGTGGTGCTGGCCACCCCTGGAGCCCAGTTCCCCAGGGCCCATGGCCAGCCCTCCCTCTTCTTGACATTGGTCCTTTCTGCCCACTCACTCACCACACAGACATCCAGACACTCACTAGCTCACCCTACGTCCCTACTGCGTCTCCATGAGCCAGGTTTTTAAATTATGTTCTGAAATACAGCCCTGGGATGGCTGGCACAGACCTGTGCTTGGCCTCACACCAGACTTGAATTCAGTCGGTGCGATAAAGAGATCAGGCTGAGCGACGCTACCCGTATGCACCAGAAGCCCAAACAAACAAATAAATAAAATGTTGGTTTGTATTACAGGAGGAAAAAATCTAGCCCCTTCCTTCCAAATTAAATGTTCAGATAAAGTTTTCATCCCCTAAAAACATTGTGATTTTCTACCACACAACTTTTAAGTGAAAGATGGAAGGCAAGGCGCGATGTGGACATCACTTTTGAGATCTGTGACTGTCGGAATGTGTGACAGCGCCCACAGCAAGCACTCATGGGCACAACACACAGAAGGTGGGCTACAAGAGCACAGCACATGTGGCTCGCAGGTCTTGTCCCCACAGTATGCATGTCACAGCGGGAGAGAGACACCTCTGTTTGGAGGGCCAAAGTGGGATGAACCAAGACCCCTCAGTCACAGCCCAGCTCCTGAGACACTGATGGCGAACCCTTCAGAGCTTTCGATGATACAAACAGCCCACTGCCGCACTGGTGCTGTAGGTTTGCCATCACTGTCTAAGACAAGGTGCATTTCCTTAGGCACATCCTCATTCTTGGTTCTGATAAACGATGTTCCTCTTTCCCATCATTTCATCCCGAGTAAGTTTTTAAACAGTGAGTAATTAAGACTTTTTTCCTCCCAGTACTGGTGACTAAACCCAGGGCCCTTTTTTATTTTTGACACAGGGTCTCGCTAAACTGCCCAGGCTGGGCTCAAACTCACGATGCTCCTGCTTCAGCCTCCCAAGAAGCTTGCAATACAGGCATGAAATCCAACACCTGGCGGTTCAAACTTGTTCAACAAGACTTCTTCATGGGGATCTGACAGGGCTCTGATAGATCCAGTAGGGGGCTCAATTTCTGACATTTTGCCTTAAAAGGTTGACCGCCTAGAGCAGAAATGGTAGTTGTTTGATACCTCTATTGTCACTTTCTCTCCTCCTTCACCCACCAATGCCTCCTTTTCCTTGGATCCCTGACCTACGCAACCTCAGAACCTCCCTCAGCGTGGCTCAGCATACAGACAAGGCACAAACACTTCTCTGGGGCCTGAGAACAACAATTTTTGCCTTTTGTAGTTGCAATTTTAGCCTTTTCACAGTTTATGTGCACTTTCATAAAAAATAGATGGAACCTTCACTGAACAGTAAAGAGGTAATAATAAGTCAAACAGAAGTTACTATATACTCAGTTTGTACCAATTTTCCATGATAAGAAAACAATGCCTCTAAAAGAATTCAAGTAAGAGTTCCCAAGGAACAAATTTAAGAGATCTTTAGGGCAAAGATAAGTGTGTTAAGTTGGAATCAGAAAAGAAAACTCTGAGAAACTAAAAATATGCAAACAGAAATTTCATGAAAATACCTAAAGTTCGCTTCCAAAATTCCCCATGACCGCAGAGGCAAATCATAGAAACTCCTTTTTGTTCACACAAACCTCCCTTTTACAGATCGCTTGTGGGAGAAGATTGTGTGTTCGTACACACAGGAATGGGATGGGACGGGACGGGGTGGCTTTGAGAAAGAAGGAAAGGGGCTCCGTTAAGTTCTGAAGGTGACTAGCCTTCGTCAATGCAATTCCAGGTTTCAGACATTCTTTCATTTATGGGCTTTGGCTGAAGGGGGCAGCTACATCTTTCCAAAATACTATTTTTTTCCTGCATTTCAAGTGAATCATCCCAAAGGTTTGCTTCCCCAGAAGCTCTTCTGTCCAACCATGCTCCCTTCTGTTAGGAGACTTTTCTTTTTATTTTATTTTCTGCCTCCACCTGTCAAGGTCAGCTTCCCCTTTGAGTCTGAAAGAGATGGGGAAAAACACCTCTTAGAATTTCACATCCACCCTTGAGTCAGGCCTGACTTAGTCAGCAGGGGGCCTAAAGGCAGGTCCAGATAGGGGGCCCACAGGTTCCACCTTGACTCTGGGGGTCATGGGACAGGCCAACCTGAGGCTGTACTGTAGGCTTTCCTTCCCTCCTTCCTTCTGGCTATTTGCTTCATCCAACACCTGGGCAATAGAGACTGATCCTGTGGGAAGAACAGGGGATGAAAGGCTCTACACCACAGCACTTGGACACATGGTGACCCTACCTCATTCATGCCTAGTCCACAGCCTCCGCGATGCACTTAATCACCACCCAGATCCACCAGCCTTGTGGGCTCAGGCTGGAGAACAGACTGCATCATGCCATCCAGAGCTTTCAGTAAGCTGACAGTGCAGGAGTCTGCAGCTGGATAGACAGCAGGCCTTAGGGAAGGGCAGGGCTCAGAGACAGATGGTCGGGGGGCATCTGGGTCCTGCTCAGGGCACCAAGCCAAGACACTGGCACATCTGCATGCAGCTAACACAAAGTTCTAAGGATGGCAATGCCTGGACTCCGTGGAGGTATGTGCTCCCATCCTGAGCCCTTAACACACAGATTCCCATCTAGGGTGATCGGGCAGTGTCTGTTCATAGCTACTCTGACCCTCTTTCAAAGACAAAATTTATCCTCAGATTTTCAGTAGAAGGATGTGATAGGATCTGTCTGAGCCTTTCAAAGGCCATCTTGAGTGTGGGAACCAATAGTAGGGACCAAACATGGGTGAAAGGAAGTTACAAGAAGCAAGAAGACTAGCAAAGGTGTCCTGACCACACCTAAGTGATAGACAAAGGCAGATTGGACTCCAGCAGTAATGGCAGAAGGGGTGAAAAGAAATAAGATTCCACATACACGGCTGGGGGGACAGAAGACGATATGCCAATGGATTAGGAGCTCACAGAACAAATTCCATGGTTTGAGGCCTAAGTAAATGCTATTGATCTTTACTGAGAGGTTGAACATTGAGAGTAACAGGTTTGGAAACGAAGAAGGGGTAGAAATAGTTTAGTTTTGGACACACTAATTTTCCCATCTATTTGGCATCCAAGTGGAGACTGGACCTAACATTCAGGGGAGTCTGGGGTTACAGCAAAAATCTAGATAATTGTCCAAAAATGGTTGTTCATCCCTGGGGATTCCTAGGAAACTCAGCCAATTTGATGAATTTTACACTTCTGCAAAATGGGCACAACAATATACTTCTCCAGGGAGGACCCTACAGGTCCCTCTCTCCTAAGTTCCAAGTCTACTCCAAGAGACAGTTCTAAAATCCAGTTGTTTCCTCCTTCTGTATTAATTTATTATAAGAGATGACCTGCAAGTCGTTAATAAGTCAATCACAAAATAACTCCATAAACCCTACAACACTAGTGAACAATAACCATCTCGTAATCAATAATCAAATGCTAGATTTCCCCATTGGGTACCCTCTTACAGAGTTTAGGGATGTCTCACAATAGTCCCACAGAACAGTCAGTTTAAACCAAGACTGGAAAGAGACAGAAGTCTCACAGCCTGACTTTCTGGGGCTTTGGTGTAACCATGTTCCATATAAATGCTGCTGTGGCGATTAGACACGCTTGACTGTGAGCTGGAATGTATAAGGGTGGATTATCAAGTTACTGGCAAGCCATACACAAAGTCCAAACCCAAAATTATGTTTCACCAAAACATGCTACCACATCAGGTAGAGAAGTAGACACGTGTACAAGCTCTCGTGTTAACCAAGATGATTGTGAACACTCTATGGTCATGATGAAGTCATACTCATTCCAAACTAAATTAGCTCCATTCCTTCAACAGAAATTGGTTTTCTGCTTAATTAACAGAACACCCCAATGGGAGGGGAGAAAGCCACATGCAGAGAAATAAACCATGGGGCTCCTTGGCTTCAAGAAACTTACAGTCTGGTTGGGGAAAGAAGCAAGCCCTAAACATAGCGTTAATCAGAAAAACAAGAAATGACAAGCAGGACAGAATGGGTGCCAAAGGAGCACTTTTGCTGTATTTACTGAAAAGATAAACATAGTCCAAACCACGAGTTTAGCTCTAAGTAGATTCATGATAATTTAAAACAGGCTCCCACACTTCGTAAACAGAGCAGGTGCTGAAACAAAAACAAGTTTCCTAAGTAAGCCCTAGTCTTGCCTCTTCTGTACCTAACCCTAACCCTAACCCTAGCCCCAAGGAAGGGCTCCAAGCCCCTGAAGAGCTGAGATCTAGAAACAAAGAAAGTGATTGCTTCGCATAACCCAGAGCTTCCCTAAACCTATTTTAGGAGAGAGAACCCTTTTTGCCAGTAACCTTATTAAACATTCAGTGAAACATTGTCAGGAAATGCTAGCCGGAAGCTGCCAAAGACTTTTTCCCCCCAAGCACAACAGAATCCAACACTGAGAACTGGTGGAGAGCCCTGTGAGGCTGCCCGCCCCTCCCTGGCTTTAGTGTGGGCATATGCATCTCAGATACAGGAGCCAACCAATGTTATCTGAGAAGTCTTCCCAGAAACCTAATCCAGAGTCATACTCCTGACCAAGCTCACACATGGCATCAAACAAATATCTCCACCCCATAAGGGGCCACTAGAACTAAATCACTATCTGCAGTTCTTAATTACGAGTGTGCTCAAGACCTCAAAACAACCCTAAAATACTGCATATATTCAAGATTCTACAGTGCACCAAAAAGCAGATGAGTTATGGTATAAATGATCTAAAATGAACACGCATAATTCCATGAGACAGTGCTACATCTTCAGACTTTAAAACTGATTAACGGTTTAGGAAACAAACATTCTGTTTACCTGCCTTTATGGGTGAAAGGCCTTGGGGAGAATGCCCTGGTCAGCCGGGTGGCAATGGGCACAATTACAGCTGTGTCTAGATGCCCCCTAAGCCTCATGTGGTTATAGGTGAGGCATTTTCAGAGGTGGCTGGATCTAGAGTGTGTGATTGATCTGTGATGCAATGCTAGGATTAAGGATGCTAGGATTAAGGGTGGGTGATTACTGAATCAGCCCACTGACTGGTTTGGTACCACCCTAATCCCAGTAGCCTGGTTACAATTTAAGGGACAGCAAGTGGCTTGTCTCGTCTTGGCTCTTGCTTGCTTTGCTACCCTCTGCCCACCATGAACTGTTTCTCCTGTGCAATGGCTGTCTGCCACACCACCCTGCCTTGGAGCCATACGATTGTGGACTGAAACCTCTACAAACTGTGAGCTAAATAGACCTTTCCCCCTTTAACTTTGGGTGTCAGGTATTTTGTCTCAGCAATGAGAAAGTAACTAAGACTGGCAAGGTCACCGTTCTAGGATGAGGTGAATGGAGTTAAGTATTCATCTCTCCAAGGAAGCCTAAACTTTTCTTTCATTAAATTCCTCAAAAAGATTAAAACTATTCTGGTCATAGTATGTCTAAATCTCACATACTGCTGATAGTTATAAAAATTCAGATCTTTCAGAGAAATAAGTTATGGCTATGTATTAAAAAATGTTTAATTTTGCTCTCCTTTACCTTTCTTCCTAGGAATCTATCCCAAAACAATAACAAAGGGGAAAGAGGAGGCAAAAGATTCATACACAAAGGATATCCAGAATAGTAGAAACAAAAGGAGATAATCTAAAGTCTAACAATACACTAAGTAAACATGGGTATGATCACATTATAGACGGTTATGGAGTTATTAAAAAGCCTTAAGAATGTTAATAACAGGGAAGTACTTACTAACTACAAGAATTTTCATTTAAAATAAATACAAGGCTGAAAAGCTGGGCACTATTATGGGCTAGGATGTCAAAAACAAACAAATACAAATATTGATACATTCAGAAGAAAAACCTAGAAGGAAATATACCAAATATTCATAATGTAGCCTTTAAATGATGTGATTATCGGCTCTTTTCCAAATGGTCTACAGTGAACTGATGTTTATGAGTAAGAACTACTACACTGACTTAGGAATTAATGGCACTTACTTTGGAGAAAGAATATCTTAAAAGATTTCAAAGATTAATCATTCTCACCCTTAAATAGTCTGTTAGTCACTAAAGACATGAATTACAACCTAGGATAATTCTGAAGAGACTTGGTGATGGGTGGGTGGATGTACACATCAGCTCACTTCAAACCGTCAAGACACATAACTTGAAGGATACTCAGAAATAAACAGCAAAGCACCCATCAGTAACAGCATTTCAAGGAGAGAGGCTTGAGCTCACTATAAGCAGAACTCAGGCCAAAAAGAAGCAATCTCCCACCTCCTGCCTTGCAAGCGCAAGGTCCCAAGTTCGATCCCCGGTACAAAACAAAACAAAACAAACAAAAAAACAAAGCAATCTCCCTCAGGAGACCGATCCTGGAAGTGAGAACAGCCAGAACAGTCAACTGCTAAAGAGCGATGAAACTACCAGAGGTCGGTGGGAGAGATGGCGTAGGATTTTAAGGCCCCAATAATGTGGCTCTCATCTGCAGGGGACACAGCCAAGGTCACAGGATCCCTCTTGATGCAGTGCTTCGCCCACCAGGGTGGTCAGCTGCCACATCAGAAATCCAAACCTCAGGAACTTCAGTTTCTGGGAGAGAGCGAGCGACACTTTGGACTTTTGATCCTGGACTCTAGGGTGGCCCAGTGTCCACTTTGTGGTTTATACCACACACTTTCTTCAAAACACCATGATCTCATCCACCACTTCTTCCCCTCCCCCCAAAAAATAACCTGGTTCACTAGTTCTTCATATTAGGTACTCCTAGCTGTCCTTATGAAAATAATAATATTTTTGCAGTACTCATAAGCTTGCTTTATATACTTAGACAAAACAGAAATCCTTACCACAGCCCCTACCACAGTCTGTAAAATGGGAAAGTTCTGACTCAGCTACCTCCAGGAAAACACACACCAAGGGTTCTAGACACACACCAAGGGTTCTAGAAAGTCTGGTGGAGTCACAGACCAATAGATTAAAAGGAAGCGTGTGTGTGTGTGTGTGTGTGTGTGTGTGTGTGTGTGTGTGTGTGTGTGTGTGTAAATCATAAGACAGAACCCGTTCCTCACCCCCTCCCTAAGAAAAACCCTTGTAGGAAATCAATATAGGTTCATTTATCACCCAAATTCCCTGCCCCTGACCCCTTTTCCCACAAGGTATCCCTGAGTCTTTTGCAGTAGCTACAATGCTTGCATCCGAAAGCAGAAGCCCCACCACCCTTACATATGTTCTTGAAGCTAGCAGATCTTGAGCCACACCCACTCACTGGGGTGGGGTGGTAGGAGCCCACTTAGCTCTTCCTCAGCCATCTCTGAGGTAGTGGTTAAGAACGGGGTGTGCTCAGGCACTCAGTGGCCTTGTTTCATGTCCTGACTCCATCTCCAGGCAAAGGTTGAGGCCCTTGTGCCCAGCCCCTCCACTCAGAATGGTGCATCTGGAACAATGCCGGCCATGGAGGAAGCCTCACAGTCTGTTTTGCTATAATTTGGATTATTGCTTATCATTAACTCTGTTTTTTCTCAATGTTTAGGAAGCTTTTTCCACACAGTAAGCAATCACTAAATATTTGTAGAATCAATGAATTTCAGGATTGGAGCAGTGCAAACAATCTCTGAAAAGACAGTTCTTATACCCCAAGCCTGTTCCTGCCTCCAATATTCCACATTCAGCAAATAGCATTCTCCGGCCACCTACTCCTTTGCTACGAAGTCAACATCTCAAAGCATCAGCAAGATCTGCTGGTGTTTCCTCCAAATCTGTCCATGGTTACCATCCCCACACAAAACAGGGGCCACCGTGACTTCCCCGTGGTTTGGATCAGGCCATCCCACCTTCTGCTTCTCTCAAAGTCTACTACCTCCTTTAGGACCTTCATATATGTCTTTTCCTCTGCCTGACTAGAATGTAGAATGGCCTCCCATTCTCATCCCTTTCCCGATAGCCTCAAATGACCAACTCCTTCAAATTCCATTTTAATATATTTGATTTTATTGACACAATAATTGTGCATATGTATGGGGCGTAGTGCGGCATTCCAATACTTGTATACAATGTGCAAGGCTCAGATCAGAATAACAGGCATATCTATCATCTCAAATGTTTATCATTTCCTTGTATTTGGAACATTCCAGGTCCCCTCTCCTTGCTATTTTGAAATATGCAATTACCTGTTGTCATCCAGTTACCCTACTATCCACACAACATTACATTATTCCTCACTTCCAAACATACCCAATAACCATTCACCACCCTCTCTTAAATACCATTTTCTCAGGGAGCCAGCCAGCCAGCCAGGTCCATAAGCTCAGACACAATCAGGTCTCTCGGGTCTCACACTCTGTATTCTTCATGGCAAGGGACACCCAGGAAAGGGCTGCCATGGTTTGCTGGCCCCAGCCTCTAGCTCAGGGCTTCCTAGTGCATGCCAGGTCCAGTAAATGTCCACCAGGGTAGGAGGAACACACAACCCAGGTCAACTAACCCATCAAAACATTGCACATATGTAACAGCAAAGAGGATGCTCTCAAGGTAGTTTCATAATTAATTATGAGCAGGCTCTCCACACTCTTTAGAAACAAAACCTAAAGGTTCTTTGTGCCCTGAGCTTATTTGAAAGTGCTCGGTGCAGACAGCAGAAGACCATGTCTGAAATCCTACTCATTGTGCTGTATTTCATAAGTTTCCTGATTCCTCTCAGCATTTAAGCAAGAACAACAAAAAAATTTACACCACCACCGTCTGCAGGGCTTTCTTCCTCGGGATTCAGTCTGCTTTCTCATCCCACACTTCGATGCTCATTACACAACAAAACACACAAGACTGAGAAACACTAGAAATCCACCCCAAGGAAAATTCCACATCGACTTCAAAAGGAAACCCCCAAGATAAAATTGTAAAAACTTTTGAAGCCTTTTGCTGGTTTGTAAGATATATACTAGACCAAAATACCACCATTTTTGGTGCAGAATCTTTTATTCCCAGGTACAAAGGAAGTTAAATGAAAGTGTTTGTATAGCAGAGACGCCAGGGGTGGCATCCAGGGAACAGCCCCTAACCTGCAGCTTACCACCCCTGGAGGCAGGTCGGCCAGGATGTGCAGGAGCACTACTGCTCAGCACAACCCGGCAGCTGGGCCCTCGCTTTACAGAGCGAGAAAAGAGCGAAGGATTAAAAATACAAGTTTCAAAATGCCACAGAGTAAGAAAAATGCGCTGACTATATGAACTAGAAAACAGGACTGAATAAAGATGGGGCTCTGGGAATGTGTGTCTAGTGTCTTTAAGAAATCAATGAATGGGGGTGGGGGTGGGGGGCCTGGTTCTTGGTGTAAATGCTCATTTTCTGGCCAAAGAAGACATCATCCCTGGGTAGGTTTCCTCTCTCCTCTGAACACAGGTTAGGAGTCACCAGAATATAACAGAATGTTGTATCAGCTACAGGAACAGAACTATATGGAATTTGTTTCTCAAGTTAAATATGACTGGACAGGACTGATCACGAAGATCAGTGGTAGAGCACTTGCTTAGCACACACAAGGCCCTGGGTCCTATCTCCACATTGCTGATACATAAATAAATAATTGAGCTCTACATCTACTGTATTATCGCGTTTTTATAATGTGGTAACCCACACACCACACAAAAAAATCCAATCAGATTAACATATCCTGACAAAATACTTTGAATTTCCATGTGAAGATTCCACCCTAAATGGGTACTGGAGAAAGTTATTTTCTTAGCAGTCCATGGTAGTTGTATCTTCAAATAATTACTAACAAATCCTGAACACTTCTCTATTTTCAAAGTGAAACATTAGAAATAATTATGAAATAGCTTGGCCCAAAAGTTACAATAAATCCAAATTTCAGAGAAATTAGGAAGCAATCTTTTGCTGATTATTTTGAAACATGTCTGGTGAGACACTATGATATGAAAATGCTTTTTTGGAACAGAATAAAAAACAAAGTGTGAGGAAGAGCCCCAAGTGTCTGGAGCAAACTGGGCCATTCATGACCAAATGTGAACATGAAGCAGACGCTTACACAATGTTAAATGGCACAAAGACCCAAGTGATGTATGAGCCATACTTCAGAAAGCTCCCTTTGTAAATACAGACACTGCGCCTGCCAAAGGATGGCTGGTTTTGGTTGTCATGCTGCCCTAGGTCCAGTGAAAAGGTAACTATAAATCTATGCTGGCCCAGTACATGAAACTTCAGTCCCCAAACTACAAGGGACCAGACGGATAAGGTCACAACCCTACCTTCCCTTCCCCTCCCCTCCCCTCCCCAGAACGCTCTCCCCCCTTCTCACCCTTGGGGTCAGGTGAGGACTGAAGAAACACGCCAGGACAGAGCTAACGGACTTCTATTACCAAAGTCACCATTCACCGACACCAGCGTTACGCATTTCCCAAATGGGGTCTTCCTTTGCCTGAACTTACGGCTTCTCTATTCTCTCAGCTCCTCCTTTCCTCCTCCACCAGCCAGATCCTATCCTCCCTTGGCCCACTCTCCTCTGCCAGCCCCTAACCTCTAGGCACTGCCTAGTTCCCTGGTCCCCAAGAGCACAGGAGGAAGCAGACAAGATCATATGACAGCTGCCGTGGCTTCTTTGGCCAAATGTCCCCATCCCAAGGGTGATGTGTGTGCTCCAAAATGGTTGCTATGGTAAATATGTCTTCTACTAAACATCAGAGGAAAAAGGAACCTAACTCCCCGCTCTGCTCCCCTCGCCCAAGTCCACACTGGCTCTGGAAAGAGCGTCTTACCATCTCCTCCGGCTCATTACTTTCCACACAAGAAAGGAAGGCTCTTAGAACTTAAACTGTGGCAACTCTTCATATGGGGTTTGGGGGGCCAGAGAGCCAATCACCCCTCTCCAGATGGACAACCCCCTGTTCCTGACCTTGGATTCTATGCTCCCACCAGGAGGGCCTCTGCCCATCTGAACCACTCCTAGAATTTTCATCTCCTCAAGGCCTCCCAGAGATTTTAAAGATAACATCCTTCTTTCTGTGGCTAAAAAATGTGGGAAAGTTCCATCAAGCATTTCCAAAAGCAGAGAAGTAAATTTCAAAGCCTGGGCCCACACTGGGAAATCCAGGGAGACAGGAAAAGTAAAACGAATAGGCTTTTTAATTTCATCCTCTCGGACTCTAAAACTGTCACAATTGTTTTTAAATACCTGCAGGTTAAGATGTTTTTAATTTGCTAGGAGAAACCGACACCAAGACCTAAGCCAGCAACATCTTCACACTTCTGTCTCTGACCCTGGTGACGATCCAACCAATTTATAGTAAGCAAAGCAGAGCTAGCCATAGAGAGGCACTTTCAAAAGCCTCTTGCAGAAGAGAGTATGTGCAAGGTCCTGGATCCAGTCACTGCTCTGGCTACCAATTTGGCGTGTGACATTGGGCAACTCACTTAAGGCATCTCTGGGCCTCAGTTTCCTTTTCTGAGATCAGGTTGGGCCTAAAATAATCCACGGTCACCTCCAGCCCTGAAATCTTGGTGTTACAAGCACACACATAATCATGAGCATCCATTTAATTGTGGAGGTGGAGCAGAAGGAAGGAGGAAGCTTCTAGCAAATGTCAACCTTCTTTCCACATGCCTTGTTTAAACCAATGAGAAGTTAAGACATTTTCGCAAATCATGACTCAAAATGTAGTTCCACAGAAATAATTATTTTGTGATATGCACATATACAACACAGGCATAATTCACTTAAATAATGTATACTCAATTACAGCAAGCTACAAATAAGGAAGCAGTGAGCCTGAAATTTGACACAATATATCTTAAGATTTTTCTGCTTAAGAAAATTATTTTGCAATTTTTAGAAATTACAAGCAATATAGAGCCAAAATATACTAATGGGTAACATTTTGTGATACTTAAATAAAAAATACATGAACTGTCTCATGCTTTGCATAATTCGACCTGTCACAGATTCATTATAAAAATATGCCTTTCATTAATTATTTCAAAAGTATGAAGTCCAGCTCAAGATGTAAATATATAGAAAGGAAGGAATATTCTAATAAGGCTGAGCTAGCTTCTCAAGAGGTTAATTTATAAACTTTCAGAGCCCACAAGACCCTAAGAAAGTGCATTAAAAATATATGCAGACACATGCTATGTTGTAGTCTTTTAGTACTAAAAACAAATGTCTTCCATGTCAAACCCACATGCAATCAAATCTATAGATATGCAGAGTAAATTTAATTTTAGCCTAAGTTCATTTCCACTCTAGGCTGACAATCAACCAGCCCAGAGGAAATTTTCTAATGCTAATATAGAATGTTACTTTCCAAAAAATATACAGATAAATGGGGATGGGAGGGTTGCGCTCCCCTAATTCGCTCCCCTAATTCCCTCTCCCCTAATTTATTTTGTTTTAAATTGCTCTGATACTAGTTTCTCCAAAACTGTAGAGATTCTGCCTTATTAACTGAAGCCCACAAGGCTAGATTCTAACCCAATACATGGAGAAAAGGGTGGAAGGAAGACTCAGAAAATTTCCAGGTAAGTTTCAATCACTAAGATCCAATCACATAAAATAAGTACCTCGGAGATACAACCATATTCAAGAATATTTTCTAAAATTAAATAAAGAAGAACTGACAAGGCCTGTCACCATCACAGAGCATTTCCTTGTCTGTGCCCAGGTAACAGGGGCAACTGGCATTGGAAGTTACTTACGACAATGTGTGCTGGGGATGGCGAGCGGGCATCCTTGAGGGCTTGTCTGCTCTGCAGGCTCCCTGCCTGGACATCAAGCAGCGGCCATTTCATCTGGAGATACTGGAAAACCGGAAACAACGAATTTAGTGAAGAATCATGAAACCGCATGCCCAGGAAATGACTCACACGAGTCAGAAACTGAAAAACTTGAAAGCATGCAAAGAACAACAAAAAGGAAATCATGCAGTATCAATAAGCTGTTCCTTAAAGCCCAAAGTTCAAGTACAGAATATTAATATTGCTAGCAACTGTAGCTTTATCTTTGCAGTCAAGCTACAGGGCTGGCTTTAGATACAAGTTTCATTAACAGGACCTTAGTCAGAAAGGAATAAGGGAGGGTGGAGGAGAGGGGAGGAAGGAGAGAACACAGAGCTGACCCCAAGGAAAAAAGCAAACACAAATCTCAAGCCAGCCATGTCCTAGATCTCGATCATCAGTTCCAAATCTGCTCTCAGTGGCCTTCATCTTTCAAATGTCATCACCCTCCACTGTAAAGGTGAAGTGCAACTGTTCTCTAGATAGAAGCTGCTCAGATAAGGCAACCAATCCAGAAGTTTGTGAGATGAAACTATCCCTTGGCAACAGATGCATACCCAGGGCATAACTCAATTTATACACTCATTTCATTTTAAAAGACCAGAGAAGCTCTTAAATATGCACAGGTTTCCCAGAGTATACATCAGTTAAATAAAAGTATACACCACTTATGCCTGTCCATGCCTGCTTCTATGATAGGATATGCATACATGGCAGCAGCAAGCTACTTCCATAGAAAGTGATTCATCAGTTGCCACCACGATCTGAACTTGTTTTGCAGACAGAGAAACCAGGTGAGGTGGCCTCAGCAATATTTAGTATAAGAAATTTCCCAGGGCTTGGCTTTTGCTGGTAACAACAGTTTCACTCAAGAAAACTCCAGACAACTGAACAAGACTTAGACACGATGCTTACAAGGATACCAACACCAGCCTTTATTCCAAAGGCCAACTGATTAGTGCACCAGTCAATGCTTAGAGGTATACAAGGGACCACCCTGATCCTTACACAGACCCAAAGCAACATAAGCAGCTAGTTTTAACATTCATGCTACAGAAACTTTAGTCAATGAGCGTCAACGAAAGCTTGTTTTGTGTCCGCCCTTCTTGCTAAGCATTATGGAGATACACAAGATCTCTGCCCATGTGTCAGGCAGCCAACACCTCATGCACAAGAGAGTCAAGAGAGAGTTCGAGAAAGCTGTGCCCACACAATGCCAAGAAAGGTGAACTGGGCCGGGGATTTAGCTCAGTGGTTTCGCCGCCTGCTGCACAAGTGCAAAGACCCGAGTTCAATCCCTAGTACCAAAAAAAAAAGAAAGAAAGGTGAAATTCCTGAGAAGAGACTGGGGAAGACTGCACAGAGTCATCTTGGTAAATCAGAAGCAAGAGTTTGCACAAATCCCGTGAGAAATAGGAGGGACAAAGCCATTCACAAACCAATTCATGTTTCCATGAAGAACAGCTGTTCAGAAAATTCAGTCAAGCCTGATTATCCCCAACACTGAAAGATGCTAGCCGAAGAGCTACTGTGCAAAGGCACAGTCAACTTTTCCAACCTGACTATACAAGGTAGGTACCTCTTCCTATGACTTCACGAGCTCTCAATGAGAAACCTCTTGTGATGGAAAGGTGTGGTTACTAGTTCTGGGTCTGTGGGTAACTCAACACAAGTCTTCACACCAAATCCCTTTCTTTCTACACATCTCTATAAACTGAAGGGACTTTCATCTATAAATTGAAGGACCCATCCTATCTGTGATGGGGCTTGAGGGGGGATCTGCCCCAAGCACTGGACTTCCAGGATTCAGGGTCTTAGGCAGCGAACTCCAGCAGGAACCTGGCTATCACCATTACAATCAAACCATTTCTAAATACCAGTTTCACCCCAAGTTGAGAACCACTAAACTAAATGTTTCCAAAGTCTCCTTCAGCCTTGTAACCAAGCCAGAGAACTCTGGGAATCTGTCCTGCCCTGTCTCACCCCAACTTCTTTCCATTCTCAACTGCCACATAAACATACAGGCTGCACTGGTCAAAACCACTCAATAGAGTCATTTCCTTGAGGCCAACCAAAATGGCCAGCCGCCAACATTCACTACCAACTCACAAAAACCTAGGAACAAAAGTGCCAAGAGGAACAGACACCCTACACCACCTCCTGCTACTCTCCACAAGGAGAGTCAGATGGGTGGACAAGTTTTCATCTTTAGCCACCTGCAAAACTGATCGGATTGGGTCTTAATACAGATACATTTAATACAGAATTAGGAAATTTAGGCTTGGTTTAAGGTGACAGACCTGCCCTGAGGACCCCACCCAAGAACAGTCATACCTGAAGCACAGTAACACAATATTAACGTGGAGACTTCTAATTCTTCCTTTACATAAAAAGCTTCATTGTATGGTACATCCAATCTCCACAGGCTACCTGCACCACATATTTTTATGGCCTCCATTTCAGTGCTTGGAGCCTACAATACACGTAATTTTCAATTATGTTAGGGCAGCCCAGGATCACTGCCTATATAACATTACTGGTTGGAGGAAATGAGACTCGGCCCTGCTGCCCAGAGAGAGCTAACCGAATCCAGATGGTGGAGGAAGACAGCCCCAGTCCTGCTGACTTATAAGGACTCCACAATGACAGACCCAAACTTTCTTTCCCAGTGCAACCTGATGCCACAGAACAGCTGGGCACCCACAAATCCATGCCCACTCCTTGAATCTTGATTGGCATTCCGACTGGCAAAGTTCCTTTTGGAGAAGTAGTATGTCAGGATTCTATAAAGGAAGTTATTGACGTCCTCCAAAAGTGATGGGTTTCCCAGGTTCCTTCACTTTCTACAGTTGGTCCTTATTAATAGGAAAATAAATAAATAAATAAGGGAAAGCAAAAGGAAATTAGGTACTATTACAGCCTAGAGGAAAATCTTTTCCTTCCTGGAGACATTAAGCAGCAGGAAATTTTATTCTGTAGGGTCCTAAAGGAAGACCTGACGAAGGAGGCATCTCAGATTTACAAAAGTGCTGAACACTGTGCCACATTTTCCTAACAGTTCCACTCCAGTTTTATACGCTTTGGGGAAGGGGGGAGGTTCCCACGATCTCGTTATAAAAACGCTGAGCTGCAGCTCTCTTCCTCTTAGGCTGCTCAACGTGGAAATTATGAATAGCCTACAAAAACATTAAGCTTTTCAACCAACGGCACTCAAATGGGGCTGTGGGAATTCCTACACCGAAAACTGTCAAAATGGAGTCTGCTCGGCTTTCATTTAGTAGAAAATAATAATAACAAGGCCATCTTGGCTTAAGCATTTCACCCTTTGTTTAATAGCACTGTTCTGATCATGGCCCATTAGGGTTTCCTCCAAATCATATTTTATGATACGTCTTGGAGTTTAAGTTAAGCTGTGGACCTGTGGGCAAAATCCTGAAACATATACAACACCAAGGGGCTGAAAGGAAGCAAAGCAGCTGAGAAAATCCTGTCACATTGTCAATAACAAGGAGAAAGCGAGCATCGAGCATCGCTAATTTCTCCTCCTCTTCCACCTGCAGCCAATAAAAGGGGAAGGCAAAGGGAGGCAGAGGTGAGGAAGATCCTCCAAACCCAAAAGCGATCGGGAAGCAGCGTTAGCAGCACCTACTTGGGTAGGCCAGACAGAGCCTCCTCCCACCACGTCCCTGCAGCCTCTGAATGAGCCATCTGCAGAACCAGGCGCCTTATGGCCCATACTGAGGGCTCTGTGCAAACCTCTAAACAACACAGTGACAATGTGTAATGAGGTGATGATGACAAAACTGCCAGGAACCTTCACTCCCTCGCTTCAGCCCCAGTGAGGCCGCCCAGCAGTTCC
This sequence comes from Heterocephalus glaber, assembly GCF_053883595.1. Lineage (NCBI taxonomy): Eukaryota > Metazoa > Chordata > Mammalia > Rodentia > Bathyergidae > Heterocephalus > Heterocephalus glaber. The sequence continues at coordinate 71,083,859 of NW_028258320.1, forward strand.
CGGACAGGCAAGGGGAGATTGTCCCCCTTTATTTGTTCAGGGCAGGGCTGGCAAACTTTCTCAGATAGTAGGTGCCTTACCATCCTCTGGCCAATGTCATGAGAACTCAATGCAGCTGTTTAACCCAAAAGCAGCCCTGGGCAAGGCATGTGTGTGCTGCCTTATGGCTACATTCCAATAAAACCTTACTTAAGGACACTGAAATCTGAATTTCATATAATTTTCCTGTGTCAGGAAATATTCTTCTCTTCATTTCTTCAACCACTTAAAAGTAATGAGTCATTCTTCACTCACAGGCCATGCAAAAACAGGTGGCAAGCCAGTCAGGCCCTGTGGGCTGACACTGACCATGTCTGGCCAGGAACAAGTGCATAAAGGCCTCGAGTCAGGTCAGAGAGGATGCGTCCCTTGCTGGGCCTTCCATCCAGGGCAGCCAAACACAATTATGTAGGAAAGAGTGTTCACCAGCCTGAAAGCAACATTTTGCACTGAATCGTCACTGGCAGACTCAAATTTTGGGAAAAGAGCTTGGAAAAGAATCTGAGCCCTCTGGCGGGGGCTCTCAGTCACAAGGTCTGACCACTAGACCAAAATCTCCCTGAACCAACTACCCCTCCTTTACAAAAAATGGAAGTTTAAGAAACCTCTGAACAACTCTGACTGGAAAAGGTTCACGTGTTCAAAATCTCTCGCCCATTTCTCTGGGGGCATTGGTGACGAGTCACGTGACATCGGATCACCCCAAGAAAGCACCGAGCAAAACTTCCTCGGGTCATAGGGGATGCAACCTCAGAGCTTTGAGATCAACTAGGTTCAGAAGCTCTTTGCTCCCGAACTCGCCAAAGGGTAGCACCTTCACGTGTGACAAAGCGTGGGGTGGAAGCCCACATAGTGCCAGCTCTGCCCACCATCAGCCATGGGCTCCCTTGAGGCAGAATGCAGAGTTCAGGGAGGAAGGGGGCCTGGCTGTTCAATGGAAGTGAGACTGGGCTCTTCCAGAAAACCAGGTGGCATGCCCAGTCAATCTTACTAAAGAACAGCCTTTTCTACCCAAAGGTGCTTTATCGCAGAAAATTCACTGTAGAAGAAATCAAATTAACTGGATGCATCTACATCATGGATTTCCACTGCTAAGTCTTCCTAATTCACTAGGGCCAGAAAGTTGTGCACGTTTCGTTTCTAATAAAATGCTGAGTTGATACTCTGCCTATGCACCCACAACCCACAACCAAGCACAGAACCAGCCATGGTCTGTCGCGTCCCTCCCTCCTCTTCAGGAGCAGCTCCCCACCCTTTCTGCGCACCTCTCACACTGAGTCTCCTGCAAACACACGACACACAGAACCGTGATGACACTTCTCACATCACTGAACTTCACAAAAGAAAAGGCTACCAAAAGCCACTCATCATAAAGAGGAAAATGCCAGGAAAACTTACTAAGCAATTAGATAGGAAGCGCAAGCAGCCAAGCCCACAGCGGTCACAGATTTCTGCAGGAGCACATCTTATGAGGCACATGCACACACAGGCTGTTAAAGGACAGGCTTGACAGTCTCCTTCTGCACCTACTGCACCTTCTCAGACACGGAAGATGGAAAATTCAGCACATCTTCTAAGAACAAGTAAGTTTTACCCTTGAGGATCAGAGAACCCCAACTTTTCCACAGTGGTTAACATATAAGCAGTTGGGGTCAATTTAATATTGCTCTCTACTTTGGACCAGTTTTCCAAATCAGCAACAATCAACTTAATGCCAAAACTATGTGGAATTATCTTAGAAGTCCCTTCAGAATCCAGCAGGATTCTCAGAGGGATCGTTACAGTCTGTTTGACCAATGTCTTCCCGCAGATGCAAAAGGTATGAGATTAGGCTGCTTCGTGCTAGGTTAAAGCACACTCCAGGAAGTGGGTGCTTCTTAACTAGGCTTTATTTCTTCTGACAGTCAGGAAAAGAAGCTCTCAAATGTGTAATTTCTGGTTGAGATGAAACATAAATGAGTGTCTATCACAGGCTGCGTAGGAAAAGCAGACTAAAGGTCTCCGAAAGCTGAAAAACTTGAAGGAATAGAGCCACAGGAATAATTTAGGGCTAGGGACACAGCTCGGTGGTAGAGCATGTGTTTGCCTAGCATGTGCAAGGGCCTGGGTTGAATCGCTAGCACTGCAAAAATATAGAAGAAAAAAATAAATAAAACTCAACAGAGTAAGAACTTAGAAAGCTTTTCCATAAAGTCACTATCCCATTTCTCATGTTTAAAAATCAAAAACCACAAAAGGGGGGGATGCATCAAGGCACTTGTGTAAAACATTTGATTAAAGCTCTATCCTCTGTGTTTATAGGTTGATCACTGTAAGATTTTAAATGAAATACTATAATTAACCTTTTTCTCCCCAGTACCGGAAATTGAACTCAGGACCTTGCACTTGCCAGGCAGGCGAGGTACCACTGAGCTACATCCCCCACCCTCTCATAAACTTTTTAAACTGTAACAATCTAAAGGGAGTTCACACCTAGAGTTGATAACTGCATTCACAGGAACCCTCTGAAATCAATGAGCAGAAAGGCAGAAAGAACTAACATTCTAGGAAGGAAGAAACTAAGGCCAGAAAGCAGGACCCAGCTTGCCTGAGGTCACAAAGTCAGTTGGCAGCCAAGAGCACAGGGCTCCAGACCATGGGCTGTGTTTCTACCTCACCCGGATCTATCCTGTCCCTCCCACCTCCCCTCCTCCTCTTCTGGTTGTCTATTAAGCATGCCTGCCTACACTCCAGCCAGAGATCAGTGTCTCAAAGTACATGACTAAGGGAAGATCGCTCAGCATCCCTGAAGGAGTAAAACCATCCTAGCACCTCTCCCTCCCGGGCCCATGGGAAAACATTAAATTACTTTCCTCTAAGGAAAGAAATTGTGCTACTAGAGCTACTGAGACCAGTGATTAGGAAGGGAAAAACAAAGCCAAAAAAGTGAATTATTAACAAACAAACAAACTAATAACCAAAACTGAGGATTCACTGTTTTCTTTATCCTGCCAACCACTCACATTGAGCTATGGTTGCATCTGCCAGGACACCTCCCCCACCCCCAATTATGCTGGGTCCCCGATCTGCTTTCCCTTCTCCCCAAATTATGGCTGCATGCCCCTGGGAATAGCACAGTTGAGGGGATTGGAATTTAGACACCTATTTCCAGGCCCAGCTCTGCCACTGGCTGGGCATGTTACCCCACTTCTCAGTGGACAATGTCTTACCCACTCTGGGCCTAAGTCTATAAGCAGGAAACTGGGGGGTGTGATCTACAAATCCCTTTCGGCTCTAACATACCAATTTCTTGCAACATTTACTAATAGATACACGCTCTAACATCAGGTGTGGCCTAGAAAAGTCATCTAAGACCCAGTCAATAGGACAAGAAGTTAATAAATGGTACAAGGATGAATACAAAGAAGAAAGTAAAAACACTAATGATGATGACATGGTCCCATAATATCCAAACCCTGAGGCTTGTTTACAGAGACCTTCTCCTGACCGACTCCTGAACTGCTTAATCAAAGTATCTGAGTTAGGGCAAGAGTTTATATTCTGTCTATATTTTTCCAACTCACCAAGCAACTCTGATGATCAGTCACTAGCATCAACTACCAGAGCTGGCACAGTGTAACTGCAGATTCCATCTTATTTCCTCAAAGGTGTGTAAACCTCTAAATTGATTGTCACTGCATCCTTTCTTAGGTGGTCAAAGCTGATAATAAAACTCACCTTAAAACAGAAGAAAGTGAGGCAGAGGGAAATGAACTGGCTGAGTCACACACAAGGTTACTAGGGATTCTGAACCAGAATATGGGGCTTTGTGATTTCCATGCAGAACTTTTTCACCTACAACCTACTGAGTCTTTCTGTTCACTATGTGTAAACTCCCAAGAGACTGGGCAGAATAAACAATGGGTGCCCACGCAGGGCAGAAATCCCCAGGACAGAGCAAAGCAGAGGCATGGGACAAGAGAACAGGGCAGGACTGTCGGGGCTGCGGGAAACCAGCCTTGGGTATCATCTCACTCCATTCAAGACCAAAAGCAGCCCAGGACTGGCAGTCTCCAAGTCTTCAGGCAATATCAAGACCAAGTCCCACACAAAGGACACAGATTCCAATCCCAGGTCAGCTGTGCTACAAGCACTTGAGTGCCCAAGCCAGGGGACAGGGGACAGGAGGCATTGTAAGAGGAAAGGGGGAAATCATGGCTCCCATATTCCACAAACAGGTTGCCTGGTCTTCAGCCTGGAAACAGAGCCGCACAAGCTCCTTTCCAGTGGCCCGCAGCTGGTGACTAACAAATGAGGTAAGAACCTCCCATGCAGAAGCAGACCAGAGCCCATCTACCTTTAGGCAGAAAAATCATTACAATCTTTCCTTTTAAAATCAACCATTGCCATCAACACATTTTTCTTACTTTAAGTACAGTCGGGTTCATTGGAATGTTTTAGTTACCACCTGTGTCTCTGAAGCATGCTGAGGCAGATTCAGACCTCAACATCCACAGACCAGGAAAACAAGTGAGAGGGTACAGAACAGCTTGGGGAGCAAGCATGGGTGCCACTCAGAGCCCAGCTGATATGAAGCATTCTGGAGTAAGAGGGCACCAAGTTTCAACTTGATGGCTGTAAAAATAAAATGTGGTATATCCATGAAACGGAATATTATTCAGTAATAAAAAGGAATTAATGGTGCATACTACATCATTGGTGACCCTTGAAAACACTATCCTAACTGAAGATGGCAGACTGAAAAGGTCATATGTCAGGTGGTTCCTTTTATATAAAAGGCCCAGAACAGGTGACTCCATAGCGACAGAGTAACTCGGTGATTGTCAGAAGCAGGTGGGGGCAGGTGGGAGGAGGTGGGAAGTGTCTGCTAAGGGTTATGAGGCTTCTTTTTGAAACAATGAAAATGTTCTGGAAATAGTGATGCTATTTGCACAATCTCGTGAATATTCTAAAAAAAACACTTTAAAAGAGTAAATTTTATGGCATGCATTCTATCTCAATTTAAATGAATTTTTACAATCAGAAGGCTGCAGGTCACTTGATGGCTGTCACATTCATCTAAAAGGCAGAGGAGAGAAGGAGAGACCATACAAACATATGCCACCCTTAATGCCACAATGCATGAAAGAATGCACAGAAAACATATGAACCTGCACTTTACAAAATCCTGCCCTCTGAAGCATCTTGAAGCAATTTCCAGACTCAATTCTGGTTAGGGAATCTCGTGAAGGATCTCAGGAAGGTACAGCTGCAGGGGCAGGGGGACTCCAAGACCTCATGAAGGATGAAAGAACATGGTCTGACTTGGATTAAAGGTGCTGATGAAGAAACACCGGAAAGGGAGCAGAAATGTATGATTACTCAAGGCACACAGAACCATGTGGCTGAGTCAACAGAGAAACTGCCAATTCAGGAACTCACATCATACAGCCCATTCTCCGCAATGAGTGCCTCAGTTTCTTGATCCCAAAAATGGGCAGGAAATCGCTTATCTAAAGTCTCTTGATTGGCTTCTTCAACATTTATTCAACTTCAAAAGATAAACCATGTAAATGAAATAAAGGGAAAGAATTACCTAAGAATTAAGCTAGTTAGAATTTGCTGTTTCTTCTCCAACTACATGGGAGATTTAAAAGCCAGAAATTTCAAGTCTCTCATGAAAACTGGTAGAGATGTAGGCAGGTGACCTTGAGAGGTACAGAGCCTGTGAGTAACAGGGTCCGGATGACCTTGAAGAGTTATTTTAAATGCATGAATCATCCAATTGTAGCTGAACTTAAAGTCAAAAAATTTTTTAAACTCCTTCCTTTCTTCATGGCCATGAGCACTCAAGCCTTGGATTTTTCCAATTAGGTTCTCTCCCCAATTCCATATTTTCCCCATTCCCCCAACAAAAGACAACCAAAGACAGTGTGGTCGCGATGCATTAGCTAGCTTCAGCCAGCCTGCTTAGGAGCCAAGCGCAAGACAGCCCCACTCAGCCTCCAAGTCCAGCTGAAACCTTGACCCAAGCTGCCATTTCTTTTTATTTTTTTCCCATCACATCTGAAAGAGGTCAGTGGCTCTAGCAAGGTTTCCCTGTCCAAATTTTCATTGTCAAATTCTAGCTGTGACAAGCATGCGGAGATGCTTCCTAACGCTACACCCGGGAAGAAGAAAGGTCAGCAGCGCCTCTGGTTAATTTTGCTCGGGGAGGACCAGACCCTGGAGCTGGGGTGAAGATTTCCGTGGCTGACCTTCTGCAGGCCCCACGACCCCCCTGCGTGCACGTCTTACTGCCTCAGCCAGAAGCAGCCTGCCACTCAAGTATCATCTTGCTGTAACAAATTACTCCTAACCCAGGATTATGGCTCTTTCCAAATCCCTCCTAGAGAGCAAGGAAATAAACATTCTCTCCCAGGACTCTGCTCCAGTTGTTCCTGGTTGGTAATCCCTGTCTCTATTTGCTTCTCCTACAAGCCTCGTCTGGGAGGTCTGGGAGGTCTGCTAGTCCATCCTGGCCCACTCCGCCTTCAGACATAGGCTGAATGTCTCAATTGTCCCTCGGGCCCGGGAAAAGATGAAGGCAGGCTTTCTGTCCGGAGAGCCTCGCACAATGGATCCCTTTGCCCACACACTTCTCTGACTTTGGACTCACTCAGGGCCCTAATCCTAGTCACTCAAGGAAGTACACACCCTGAATTCCTTCCTAGCCTTCCCCAGGGATGGGTGGCTACACAGCAGCATGGCCTGGCAGCCTCCTCTTCATCTTCCTCATCCTCAGGCCATCCCCAGAAGTGGGGCTGTCCCCCACCCTGTCCCAGAGCTGAAGCACTGTCTGGGGATAGGTTTAATGGGGTTGAGGGAAAGAGTGAGGGAGGTATGAGAAGAGGCGGGAGCGCAGACTGCAGGCAGGAGATGCTGCTCGCTCTGCCCCGGGCCGCAGCTTCCCTTGATAAAGCACCAGGAGATATTCCGAGCACCATAAGCTCAGGTAGGGAAGGAAGCACAGTTCTTTCCATTTCCCGAGTCTCCTCCAAAAAGCCGGGAGATTCCGGACACACTGGATACATAGGCTGTGCAGGATTTTCAGTTGTGTACACAGCCTGGCTAGCTTATGCCCAGAAGCAGAAAGCAGAACCATGGATGTTATAATCCAAGTGGGTGATCGGAGGAGATAAGATCTTAGGGCTGTTTTAAACGAGACTTTCTCCCTGGAGAGAATGGTTGACAGCCCACTCACTACCTGGCCTACAATGGACTAGGAGAAAAACTTCCAAAAGCCACCATCAGATGCTGGAGGAACCTAAATTCCACTCTCCCCATCAAAATGCAGACCCCAAATCAAACGCCTGCTTCAGAAAGTAACATGATAATCAGCTGAAGACACAGAGGTAGTAGTGGACACCACTAACCCAGTGCTGAGAAAGCACCGCCGTCACATCTACCTGTAGGCTTGAGCTGACCACCCTGTTCTTCCCTTGCTGGGGCCACTGCGCCTCACTAAACCAACTTGTTCTCTGCTTTTGTGGTTTCAGTCTTTAAAAGAACTTGGCTTGGGAAAGAGTAATAACGATCTGAAGCTAACCACTTAGCTCATTAGCATGTCATCTGGACAGGCAAAATCAATTCCAACAGCATCAAGTTTGGTTATTCCCTCCCCTCAAGGTCTGCACTATTAATAGCAAGAAAGTTTCCCAGGCTTTGGTTTATTTGAAATCCCAATCGGCCCTAACCACAGAACCTGGCCATCTCCACTTGCAGAACTCCCAGGGATCTGGAAGACTAGATTCTAGGCCTCTACTTTCTGAAAGCAGTGAAAGACATGGAAAGAAGGCTGGGAATAAAAGAGGCGGAATGACTCAGGCCAAAGAGGACTCAATCCCAGGAACAGGCTATTCAGTAAAGGGTAATAATTAATTCCTATCTCTCTACCCATCTGACCCAACTCCTGGGCTCTCTCTTCCAACCTGTGCCAATCCCCTGCACAGAAGTTACCGACTCCTCTCCCCATCATGAAGCTGGACAGAAGGTTCTAGAAGAAGTAGGTTAGTTAAAAATAAACTTAAAGCCTCCCTAATTCTGACCCTGATGCGACAGCAGAATGTTCCATAGCACAGGTTCAGGAGCAAGAATGCTTGGGTTTAAATCCAGGCTCTGCAGTTTGGTACTTCTAGGGCCTTGGACAAATGGCTTCCCTTCTCTAAGTTTCTAGATCCTTGCCTGTAAAATGAGGCTAATAACATGGGGATGATAATAGTGTTCCCATATAAGATGTATTATGTGGTGGGGCACAGTAGTCTATCTGCTACCATTTAGGGTCCATGCTATATGAGCTAGAAGGGTTACAGGTGTATATTCAAGAGCAAGCAATCTCACTGTACGGAGTGAGGCCAGGGGAGAGAGCATGTGACATGTGTATGTAAACTCTGTCAGTCAGAGCCCTGCCAGGTCGGGCACCTGATCAACAGACTAGCTGATAACCTGCCATTCTTGTCCACACACGAATGGGCAAGTGAGAAATTGTTCTTCAGGTATTTTAAATAGATCCCTCTTCATCTCTGTGCATACCTGGAGAGGGACTTTGCCTTGAGAATTTAACTCCAGCTGTCTAAGTTTCTCCGATGGCCTGAGTAAGGAAAGCCAATTTAATGAGGTCTCTGCTGCAGAAAATGCCACAGGAAGCTCAGTCCCCACTCAGGTACAGGTAAGTATCATCATTCCAACCCAAAGGTCTTCCAGAGTTCACCCCAACTCACTGCACAAAGCAAGCCGCACACTGCCGCAAATGGGGAAGAAAATCTCTACCGCAACACATTCTGCTGAATGACAGTTCATACGATGCCTTGAATCCCAGTGTGCCCAGGAAATATCCCAGGAGCCTGGTTGTTGGACATTGTCTCTTTGCTCCATTCCACTGGACAACTGAGTCCCCAGTGAGTTAACTGGACTCACTGCTGAAAGGCCCCAAAGCAGCAAAATGAATTTTGGGGGTTGTATGTATTCGGAAGCAGCTCAGGACTGGGTCCAACCCAAGCTCCACAATACCATTCATTCAGCAAAATATTCATGGAGTGTCTAATACACACCAAGGGCTGACAGCCAAAAGGGACGGGTTCTTAAAGGGGAGATACAAGAGCAGACCACCTAAAGGCAGGTAGGCTTAAATAAATGATCCCACCGCTCTGAGTACTAGTTTCCTCATCCGTAAAATGGGAATACAAACAAACAGCCATCTCTGAAAGTTCTTACATGGGTCAAAGGCTTGGCATGGTGCCTGGCATATGGTAAGTGTTTGGTAAATGCTAGCTATTATATTATTAGCTAGCCATTATATTGTTATTAATATAATCAGCATCATCAGAATAAAACCTCTTAAGTTACTGTAAGATTCTGAATCATCCAAAATGCAAACCCCTAGGTAGGTATACTGTATAATGCTTACAGGGAAATGAATACTTCAGGCTAAGCAAAGTGACCAAAAACATTCCTAGTTAATCAGCCTCTGGCTCTCCAAGCCCCATCCCCATGCCCACCTCACTCAACCAGCCCCAGCCTTCCGGTTAAATGGAATTTCCTGATACTCCATATTGGGGCTCCCCCCAGGCACACAGAAGCCCCGCTGCAGGCCTAGGGTTCCAAGTCATCTCTCTCCTGCAACTGGCTCTCAAGCTTAAAGGCGGCTTTTAAATGCTTGAAGCCCAGCAGAATTCTGGCTCTCGCCCTCCATGTACTGCACTCAGCAGCAATACTAGGCACAAGCAGGCACATGGGGTAGAAATCGTTTCACACAACGAGGCCCTGCAGTACACCAGGTTAAGTCCAGCAGCTGCTACTCAGAGGCTACCCAGAAACCACACATCATCATCTGGAAGTTTTACAATGTGCACAAAATAAAAAGGAAAAGAAAGCCTGCCACCTTTCTCTCTGGCTATGTGGTGTTTTGTTTTGTTCTATGTTTTTTTCTCCTCTTTCTTCCGAAACATCAACAAGGTTTAAAACCTAGCCGATTAGAAAGATTGCCTAAAGAAGGGTAGACAGTTGAGAAAGAGAAAACGAAAGATCTCCCTGGTGCCCCTAGATTCCCACAACAAGGCATAAAAACAAGGGTCAGCTACTTGGCACCCTGTTTCGGGAAGACTGCCAGACCCTGGCAGTCCAAAGACCAGTGTGGATTTCCTCCTGCACTGGCCCTGCTCGCCGAGCATGGGGAAAGTCCAGGTCCAGCTGGCACAGGAGCCAAGGGGTAGAGGAACATGTCCAGCACTACACCACGCAGGGAGTTCAGGTCTGAGGGAGGTTCATGAAGTGGGCAGTCAGGCCAGCTCTGGTGTGGGAATCCCAGACTACCAAGTACTTCCTCGGATGCCTTTGGGCACTGCTTAACCTCTCTGAGCCTCATTTTCCTCTGCAACCGAACAGGACATAGTAGTTCTTAAAACCAGAATTACTGCCAAATTGTGACTGTGAGTAGTAGCTTAGAGTAGAATCTAATCTGGCATATGGTAAGTGCTCAGGAACCAGTCCTCAGGACACTGTTGTTTTTATAAAGTTGATATTTGCTACATCCGGTGACTCTGGCAATGATGTCAGGAAACGCATTTTGTTGTTGTTACCCAACAATGTAGTATGGCCATCAGAAGTTTATTTTCTAGGAGGCAGAGATAAAAAGGGGAGCAGAATGGTAGGAAAAAGAACAACAGTAAGTGGTGGAATCATCTAATACTTGCAGTCTTGCTAGAAGGAATGTCCTCTGACAGTCTGTTCATTTTCATCTGAGCATTCAGACAATGGAGCTAGGAGGAGGCTCAGCCAGCCAGCCCCAGGTCACAGGATTTGGGAAGTGCAGGTTGTTAGTGCAGCACTCATGTTTGCCTCGCTATGTCCCTGTGCCAAGCATGAATGATCTCTTTAAGCCTCGCTGAATATGTGACAAATATTTATTGCTGCCAGACTTTGCTGGGCATTCTGCTAGGTACTAATGACAAAAGAGAAAGATCACAGGGCCCAAGAACCAGGTGACGTGGACGGCAGACACCAACTGCCTGCACGAAGGTGAGCAGAGATTTGCTCTCCCTGGCCCTCAGTGAGAGTGAACTAATCTCCCCACCTCGTCTCCTCTACGTCGGACGGAGAGAGTCCATTAAACCAGACCTAGCCAGTTGGCAGCCTCTGGCAGGGTCTCAGAATTCATTCAATGTCGGTTTCCTTCCCTGCATCCCCCACACCCTCCCTCATATCCCAAAACAAGTCTTGGTTAATACATCTATAAAATAAAGACAATGGTGGGCCGGGGATTTAGCTCAGTGGTTCCGGCGCCTGTCTCGCAAGCAAAAGGTCCAGAGTTCGATCCCCAGTACCAAAAAAAAGGAACAATAGCAACAGCACTTTCAGAGGGCTGTGGTGAAAACTAAATGAAGTAAGGCGCGTGAAAATTACTTCAACTGTAAGAAAAAACACAAGTTATTATTACAGGAACGCACTGCCGCCACCTCTGCAGCCTCCCTGCCACTGAGAGCTTGGTGTCCACGCCATGTTAGCAGAGCCCGCTCCAGCAGGAAAAGCCAACCTGGTGGGTCCTCCAGCGCTGGGGTGAGGAGGGGGGCTGCAGCCTCCTCCAAAAGGGAGCTGAGCTGCGCAGGCCCAGGTGAGTTTCCCGGCAGGAGAGATGGCGCCTTCCCCTCACCACCTGCCTCCAGGCACAGACAAAGCCACTGCATTTGTCCCCCAACCCCCCCTCAACCACAGGTGTCCCCAGGTCCACACTTGCGGTGATGGCGACCCGAGTGGGCTGCAGGGTGACACTGCCACTCTCGCTGACCTCGCTACCTTCTGGCCTAAGAGATTCATTAATTAAAACAGCACGCGCACACACACTCACTCATTTCTAAAAGACTTGCCCTCGGGCCACCGCATTTCCCAACCCCGTAAGAGGCATCCTTCCACCTACTGCTCCTGCTCTTACAGAGGGCAAAGGTGACATTTCTGCATCCCACCAGCTCAAAGGTTACAACAAAGAAACCAGTGGAGGGGCTCTGGGTCGTCAAGTTCCCAACATTAGGTTAACCTGCCTCCCAAGTCATCCACGGTGAACTGCCAGCCAAATAAGGTGAGGACAATGACAACGGTTTGCTTTTCATTATGGGGCAGGTGTCAGGCTGAAATCCACAGGAAAAACTGTCCATGTGACAGCACACACACCTGAAAATCTCTCTCCCCAAACACTCATCAAGAAAAACAGGGCTTTAACAATCCTTTCCTGCCGGTGATGGGATCACTGAAAATTATTTTCTTTCTTTGTACTTTCTAGCTTGGCACAATGGCGAATGTCTGTAATTAAAGTTACAGGAGGCTGAGGCAGGAGGATCACAAATTAACACGACAGCCTGGAAAATTTAATGAAACTTTGTTTCAAACAAAATAAAATAAGATAATCAAATAAAAAGACCGGGACTGTAGCTCAGTGCTTGCCTAGCATGTGTGAGGTCCTAAATTCAAAGCCTAGTACAAAGAAAAACTTGATATTAATTTGAAAATAAAATTGTTTGATGTATTTTTCAGTATGAGACAACCATAACCTAGATAGGACACAAGGGTGAAAGGTGCTACGGATATTGGTGACATTTAAATTTGGCTACGGAGACCAGACTGAGCCAATATTGTTGGGTGGGAGAGTCCTGTGATCAAGGGACAAGATAGTCCTCTGTTTCCCCAAAAGACACACAGGCCTCAAAAAGCACCCACAAGCCCTGCCAACAAGGACACAAGCCTGACAGATACCCGGCTTGGCACTACTTTATTACCAGGCTACCATCAGGCAAGCAGGGCCAACCCCAGACCCCCAGCACAGCACCTGTGCACAGTCTGGGGGTGGGATTCGCTATTCCTGTCCCTTGAGGGACTTCCTCAAGGTGACTCCATCGCCAAGTGACGCTCCCCACCCTGCCCCACCTCACATTTGCCAGAAAGGCTGTAATTACTCCTGCTGCATCCCGTCCCGCAGGCCCCAGAACGCTACCAGATTTCTCCTCCCTCCTGGGCACCCTCCAGGTGCTGCTCGGACTTCCACTGTCACAGCTGAGGCTTCATTTGCGCCTGGCTCCCACAGCGGGCTCCCAGAGCCAAGTCCTACTCACCCCTCTGTCCAGCTCCTAGCCCCATGGCTGGCAAACACAGGGTGCACGGGAGCTGTACATGGGATCCAGGGATCCCAGCAGTCCACCACAGCAAGGGAATCCCCAGTGTAGGTTCCAACAGAAAGGCTCAGGAGAAACCACACAGGGGCTGCTCAGTCTCTTGCCGGGGGCCCTTCACTCACCCGCTGACAAGACCCTTCACTGTCCGCCCAGCATTCCTAGGGGCAAAAAGAATGTAGCAGAGAACAGGGCAGCACACCCACAGGTAACTTAACCTCCTGCGACATCCCGAGAGGGGGCAATCTTTATTGAGTACCCACTATACACCAGGCGCTGGTCACGTGCTCTACATAGCTCATGTGATCTTCACCACCACCAGCTATAAACACACATTATCACAAACGTCACTGAGGACGGGCTCCGAGGAGAAATGTGGCCACTCCACCTCTCACTGACCAGCAGCTCCTCCAGGCCCATCACTGTGCCTGCTCCGCGGTGGGCGCCCAGAGCTATGTGCTGGCTGCCTGAGCAGTACCTTACTCTGCCCTCTTCTGCACCCTACATGTCTTTTTTCGCAAAGAATGCATTGTAAAGACCACATAGGTCCACATTTTAATCACTGTGGACCTCAGTCTTTGCCTATATACAATGAACATAAACAGTACCATTTGCACTGCTACTGTGAAAAGTAAATGAGACCAATTAATAAGTTCGGCATAGGAGTCAATAAAAAGTTGTCCTCCTGTCCTCTGAGAAATAAGATGACCAGCATATGAATGTGTGCACATCCCAATAACTACGTGTCTTCTTAGCAGATACGCCCTGCAAGGTGCATGTGTGCCCTTGTGTGAGAGGTTCAAGGACCCCTTAAGGTATCTGGGGACTAGACTCCCCTCCGCCTCTGCAATGAGCCCCTGCACCCTCCTCCCACACAGCAGGCTCCCTCCCACCAAGGGAGCAGGGTCCCCGCCGTGAGAACTTTCATTTAAGGGGTCTTAGTCCCTGTAGCTGTAGTGGCTCTTAGCTCATGCAGGAAATCACTCAGAGGTCTTGGGCCCTGTCCAGGTATTACTGCTCAGTGCTCAGTGGGGCTGGACCTCCCTCCCAGTTTGGGAAAGTTTTACAAATGAGCCAGGGTAACCGTGAGAGATCATGGAGGACAGCAGACATAGAGCCACTTCTGGCTTCGTGGCAGAAGAGATTCCTGGGTATCTCTAGCTATTCCACGTTTAGAAGTTACAAAGAAAGAAAGGTGGTGTGCCAGGGTGGGGGGCATTCCTAGTACAAAAGTGAAGCTCTCTACCTGCTGGGGGCTCTTTACAACTGAGGGAGCTAAGTCCTCTGGATTTCTGAGCCCCAGGGGCAAAGGCTCTTTGCCACTGAGCTTTCGGGTGAGGGGCAGCACGCAGGCAGGGGCTCCCAGAGCTCTGTACGGGAGGCTGTCGGGGGCTGGGGCAGGAGTGGCATTAATGGGACAACTCTGTCTGGTGAGCTGGGCTGGGGGTGGGATTCCAAGTAAATCAAATTTCCCATTTCAAAGAACAACTTGCCCAGTGACTTTCCTTTCCTTCCTGCCTACCACCAGAGCAAATAAAGCAGCCCTCGGGTCACTGCAGAATTCAGCTCCCGTCGAAGCCAGCTGGGATGGAGCAGGAAAGGAGCCTGAGAGCTCCCCACTAAGTCTCCTGGCTCTGCCTCATCATGCCACAAAATTACGAAGAAACAGGAACAGTGAGTGACACACACTTGAGACCTGCCTGACCCCAGCCCGGGCTGGCCAGGGTTCAGAGACCCCTGCTGCGTCACCACTGTGTCTGTCATATGGTGCTCCACTGAAGGCGCACAAACTTAGCGATCCCGATTCCTCACCCTTTCGGTAGTGTTACTTTGACTAAAGAAAGCCCAGCAGTCAGAAAAGGCTGGGCAGAGGCAGCAAACACTGCCGGGCCCTGCTCCCCTATTCTCATTCGGGCTAATAATAAATACTACGACTTCACGTTTTTCTTTTGCCTTTCATCTGAGGATTTCAAAGTGCTCTGCAAACATTAACTAATTATTCCTCACAGAATCCTGTGAGATGACAGAGAATAGGACCATAGCCTGGACTGTGACAATTTCACAATCTCTGACCCCTGAAAATTCCAAACTCTCCCAAAGACTAAGCCCCTCATGAGTGCCAGGGGGAGAATCTACCCATTTCGGGATGAAGGCTTAACACGGATTCCTGAACTCTGGCCCTGAAATTAAGCCTTCCAAAGCTATCACCACACAGTCAAAGTCAGGTCCCAGCAGCAGTGATACTCAAAAGACGATGACCCACTCTGATCCCATAGCCTCCTGCTGTGCCCAGGGTTGAGGCTTTATAAATCCGGGGTCACAGAGCAAAGGCAGGGGAATGCGGAGCACACACCAGACATACTTGGGATGGTCCTTCCGTCCACACTTCAGGATTTTAACCACCAGCAAGTCAGCTGAATGCCAACCCAGAAACTAACCATTCCCGGTCTACCCACCCACCCTCTTCATCAGAAGGCCAGGCTCCTCGGGGTTGGTCTCCCTTGGTGCACAACCCACACTGGTCCTCCCCACATGCTGACTCCTCTCTGCATCCAGTTCTCGGCAGCACACTAGGGAGCAACCCAGAGAGCTGTGTGAACGCAGCGCCAGTCATCAGCACTTACCGATGCTCACAAAACAGTCAAAATTAATGAATATGGTGAACTGATGAATGTTACTTGAAAAAAAAACTTGTGGAGCAACATACGCCTATAATCCCAGCACTCTGGGGCAGGGAGGCAGGAGGATCACAGGTTCCAGCCCAGCCTGGGCAACTTAGTCAGACTCTGCCTCAAAATCAAACAGACCTAAAAGGGACTGACAATGTAATTCAGTTCTATGTGCGTGTGCGTGTGTGACAGTGAGACAGAGACAGAGAGAGAAAGTGTTTTGATCCCTTCAAACCCTTAAAGTAACTCAAAAATATGCACAGCAAATATTCCCTAGACAGATTCTTAAAGTACAGAAATGAACAGTTCTGCCAGGCAGGTGCTTGTATGTAAATGATAGGGCTTCTAAAAGACCTAGATATGAGTTAATGGACCTCTGGTAGCTCCACACCCAACAAACCCTTTCATCATAGAGAAGACAAATTTCAGTTCTGGGTCCTGACCAAATTACCTGTAATTCCAAAGTGGCTGGGCATCCCCTTCCTAAAACGCTTCTGCTCTCAGAGTCCTGCCTTTCTCCCCCACCATTGTCTTCACACAGTTCAGACCACCAAGCCAGCAGTACTGTTGATTCCTAACCCCTGTGCCAGTGTTGGGCTCTGCAGGTACTCAGCAAATACAGTACTGCTCACTCAGTGGAGTAGTAAGAAGACTGTCACAACACTTTCTCAACCCAGCTGCACTCTGTTTCCTACGTTTTATGAATGGAGCAGTGAGGCCTGATGAACATTTCACCAGGTCTACTCCACCCCGTACAGCAGTGTTTCTCAGAGCACACTGGAATCACTGAGGGATCCTTTACAATGACGGATGCCTGGCTCCCATACCCCAGCCTGACCTCCATGGAACAGGCATTGGGATTTTTTTAAGTTTCCAAGGTGATTCTGACATATGGAAAAGTTTGGGAACCACTGACAAAGGTGGATTAGCAGCAGCAACTGCAAAAAGCATGGGAGAAATGCAGACTCTCAGGCCCCAGCCCAGGCTGACAGCATTTCAGCCAGAGCCCCAGAGTGAGAGGCGTGTACAAGGACACACAAGTCAAGGAGATTCATGAAAGGGCCCCAACCACCTTTCCAGCTTTAACACCATCCTTTGGTCACCCCACCTTTGGAGAACTCTGAGCCTCTGTCCACCCAGCATCCTTTCCTATGATACGCAAGAGAGTTACTATTCATCTGCTAAGGCTTAAGTTCTCAGGTGCCAAGTTCCCTCCAGGCCCCTGGACCAACATTCTTCCCTCCCCTCCGTGTCCTTAACTAAAGTGGGGTTTCTTCAGGGTGGGCTCTGACACCAACTATGCAGGAAGACACACCCTGTTTCAAAGCTGGCTTCCACCACTGACTAACTCGATGTCTTTGGATTAAGGGACTTAAACAGCAGGGAGATTGAGCTGTACTGCTTATAAAATGGGGATGACACCCTCTACCCCCAAATGATGAGGATCGAGATATGTATGCATTATGCTTAGAGCATAAGTGGCTTAGGATACAAATGATTCAGATGTTAGTTCCGTAACACAGTGATCCCCAAACTTCAGAATCACTGAGGGATCTCTGAAGTTACTGATGTGTAGCTGTAACCTACGGGGGACCTGGGAAGTGGGATTGCTATAAAAGCTATAAAAGCTCTCCAGGTCATTCTAACATGCAGCAAGTTGGGAGAACCACTGTTTTAATTATGGTGGGGTAGAGAGGAGAAATCCATGAGTAAGATCCACTGTCTCAAAGAATTACTAGGACATACCACCTTTCACCGCTGCTCCCATGACCCCTTACCTGGATTTCCCACCCCAGGTGATATCCCTGACCAGCAAACCCTAAAGCAAGCTTCTAGAAGATACTGTAAGAAAACTCCATGTTCCCCAAGTACCCCAAACTCCAATGCCCAATGGTACATTCCAGCAGAACAGAAAGGGAAAACATGGACATGTAATCCACAGGGCAACACAGTGATATAGTCAGAGAAGATCAGCCAAAGATTTAAGACCCCGATGTGAAAGGCAAGTGGGCTAGTAAGTTCACTGCAAAACTTTTACAGTCGCCTTAATTACCCAAAAGAACAGTCCGTGCTATAGAGGAGATCTGGAGACAACCTTTCATCTCTCCCTCGAGGCTCCCCCAGGGAGACTCAACAGGTTTTCTTAACTGTATAAAAGGCTCTGTCCAGGAATGCTATCCATAATTTACCATCTTCTAAGGAACACGAATTGAGAAGCTAAACAAATTGACAATGGCCCTTTACAGCTTTAAGCATGGACAAAAAAGAACCCCATGCCAGCGAAGTTGTCTGGGCACCCGGCTCCAGGGACCAGGACAAGCAGTAACACTTCTCCCAGGAAGAGTGGGGAAGGGGGGTCATTTCCACCACACCCCAGGAGATGTCCCCAAAGCTTTAGAGACACTTCCCTCCCAAGAGATTGGCATCTTGAATTTCCTAAAGTATTTCCAGAAGCCCATCTTGTTGGTGGCAGGAGATGCCCTTTCAACAAGGCACCAAGTGGGCATGTATAATGAATGCAATCAAGCCTCCAGGGCCGAAAATCTAGAACCACTGAGGACTCATGCCAACAACTCTGATCAAGAGGTGGCAGGGATTTGCTGAGACCTTTCCGAAGGTAACTCAACCCAAACAGGACGCAGGCTGCCCTGGGCTACCTTCACCATCCAGCTGGAAAAAAGATGCGGGCCAGGAAACTGTGAGGATTCTAAGAACACATATACATATATCAGAGGGGAGCATGAATGGCAGTGGAGCAGGATCCATCCAATCAGAACAAATCGTCACTGTAAAGCGAGATTTACTGAAGCCTAAGACCACTCCCTGGGCCGGGTTTTGAGACCACTCACAATTTGAGTAGCAGCTCACCAGAGCTGGCAGTCATCAGGCCTCCGGAAGAGGAGGACACACAAGCCTGCACCAAGAGTCACCAGACACCCCCAACTGTGCGTCCCCAAAAGAAGGAAAGCAGGAAAAGCCATTTCCCCACCTGTGGCGCAAGGGGTGACTTTAGTAGTTTGGGGGTCCCATTAATGTATATTAGAAAAAATTAACTAGCACATCAAACCTATAATTTCACAGATGCTGAGACGTACAGCAAGGCTGAGTTAAAATAAATGAATCAAATGCTTGAGTTCATTAAATAAATAACAGTACAGGTGGTACACAGTTATGCCAAAGATCGTGGAGGAGGGGCTGGCGATGAGGGACATCGCAGAAACCACACTGAAGAAACACCGCAGGAATGCTGGCCACACCGTGCTGAAATCATCAGTTCTGAAGACCCCACTGCAAGCCGAAGCCACTGCAGAGAGCCTGTGAGTCCAGGAGGGCTGAGAGCAAAGGGACATGGCAGGTCTTGCAGCCACACAGTGACTGGCACAGATGTCCAGAAGGTGCCCAGGCAGGTGTCGGGAAGATGACCATCCGCCTGGGGTGAATTCTACGTCAAATGGTGCTAGTGCCAGAGGTGCTTGACAACCACTCACAGTTTAGGAGGAAAATCTAAAGGAAGGGCATTGTTGAAAATATTAAATTAACCACCGAACAAGTGCCTGCAAAGCTCAGCAGAGACCAAGCCAGGGAGTGAGATGGGCACTTATTCAGTCGGCGGCCCTGTGGCCTGAGGACTGCTCATGGCTGCGCCCAACTTCTCCCAACCCCAAGCCAAGCTGCCTGTGCACCCAGCCTCCGAGAATTCCAGCAGAATTCCAGAACGCCCAGCTTCCTTAGGAATGGTCGGTGACAACAGAGACACCAGGAGAAAGGGAGGTGGGCAGCAGTCCCCAGAACCGGACCCCGGATCCTTCAGAGTGCAGCTCCTATGGGGTCCCAGCCCTCCCCAGACCCGATCTTGGGTTCTGTCCCTACATACACCTTTGCCCATGTTTTCACACTTCCAAGGAAAGGGAGAGATGGCGCAAATGCATCCCACAAGGAAATGAAGCCCTTTCTAGCGTTTGGATGCCTTTCCAGGAAACAGGCAGAATGGCCATGTTTACTCCAGCGCTGGTGGTGCTGCCGCAACGCAGCACAACCTCCAGTCAAGCTATTAACTTGAACGTTGAACTTCACAGCCTGGCTGTCTTCCTCAGCTTTCCTTTTGATGTTACCTCCAAAGCAAAAGATCAAAGGCTTTGAGTGTGGTGAGGGGAAGTCCCAAGCTCTTAGCCTAGCAGTCTGTGATATATGTTAAAATCCTGGCCAAAAGAGAGCGGGCAGCAGAGAGCCAGCTCTGGAGAGGCCTGAGGCCTGGGGCGGGGCCCAGGCAGCACAGAGAAGGGCGCCGCCGGGGAAGGAACGAGGTCACTGGTGATAGAGGCATCGGGGACACATGATGCGCATGCTTGAAACACACAGAACCCTGGGGAAGTCAAGTGCCTCGGCAGGCATCACACACCCCCACGGCCCGAAAGAGCCAAGTGTTAGTCCACAGACTCTCCTCCGTCACAGTGAACCCCGTCCACCATCCAGCAAACCCGAGCCGGGTGTCTGCTGGGTCACAGACACTTGCTAAGTGAGTAATCGAACCGGGTGGTGCACAGTGACCAACAGGTGCCAAGGCAGACGGGGCTTGAGAACACAAAACAAAACAGACCAACGCTGGTCTGGGAGGCTGTGGCGCAGTGAGGATGGGGAGGAAACAGGCAGGCAGCTGTGAGGCAGAGGTGGAGGACAGAGGCCACTCGGGGCTTCCAGCAGCACGATGGACTTGGGGCCTTTCCATCCACAATTCAACACCCAGATGAGCTGCGAAAGCCATTCTTACAAACATCTGAAGAAAGACTCCAACAGATTGTACCTCGGGGGGTGAGGGCATGAAATTAAAAGGTCTGTGATGATGCTATGTAGACGACAGGTTCAAAGAGAAAAACTACGCTAAGGTTACAGGAATCCGAAGTGGCTCCCTCCGGGAAGGGAACCATTCTTGCTCCTGACCTAGTCACGGTTACACAGGTGCAGACAAGCTCAGCAGTGGATATCTGAGCTCTAAGGCCTACAAGTTAGCCTCAAAAAACAAGGAAGGAGCTGCTTCCAGAACTCTGGGAGACTAAGGCAGGAGGATTGCCAAATAAAAGCCCAGCCAGGGCAACAGAGCAACACCCTGTCTCAAAATTTTAAAAAGGCCTGGAGATACAAAAATCCTGGGCTCAATTTGAAAGAGAAAGAAAGAGAGAGAGGGAGAGAGAGAGGAAGGGCAGGCAGGCAGGCAGGCAGGAAGGCAGGAAAAGAAAGAGGGGGAGGAAGGGAAGGAAGGTGGGAGAGAGGAATGGAGAGAGGGAGGGAGGGAGAGAAAAGAGAAAGTCCTGGGTTTAATCCCCAGTTCCTCAAAAACTAAACAAGAAAAAGGAGCCAGTCATGGGGCACACTCCTATAATCCCGGCTCCTCAAAAGGCTGAGGCAGAAGGATCCAAGTTAAAGTCCAGTCTTGGCAACTTAGCAAGATACTATCTCAAAATAAAAACACATTTTTTGAAAAAGGCCCAGGGTTCAATCCCCAGAACTAGACAGACAGACAGACAGACAGAGACAGACATACAATTTTTTTTTTTGGTACCGGAGATCGAACTCGGGTCCTTGCGCCTGCGCAGCAAGCAGCAAAACCACTGAGCTAAATCCCCGGCCCAAGACATACAATTTTTTAAAGGGCTGGGGATTTTGCACAATGGTAGAGCTCTTGCTTAGCATGCAAGAGGCCCTGGTTGAATCTCCACTACCCCACCAACCTGCGCATCCCCAGAAAAAGCTAAGGTGAGAAAGGAAGAGAGAACATCCCATTGCTGGCACCTTGCTCCAAAGAGCACACAGAACCAGCCCTCAGGCTCTACTTGTTCTCACCCTAGAGAATGGGCTGGAAACACAAACCTGGAGGTTTCAACTAAGCAAACAAACAAGCTGCTCTCTAGTCCCTCTTCCCTTTCAGAAATAGCACTTTGGCTAAAGGGATGAAGTGGAGAAATTCTTGTGGGACGACTCTCATTATGGACAGAATGTGCTGTTTCCCAAGCTCCCGTCTCTACTGGGTTCTGTCTTACCTTTTTTACAAGAAATATCTCTGAAAGGAAACAGAGGTCCTGAGGGCCAGATTGATCCTTCCTGCGAACCCAACCCTTCTCCTCCTCCAGGACACAATGGAGCGCTTTCCTTCCCTTCCGCCAGGGCTCAGCCCTGTCCCCACTGGGCCCCTTCTCTCCCCACCTTTGTGGATGCCCTGGACCAGCTTCGCTCTTTATTCCCCCAAACACTGGCAGCTACGTTCCCCACTTACACAGTACCAGGGGCCCAGATGTTTAAAAGAAACAAGTCTCAGACAGGGTGCCTCCCGGGTCTGCTAATGAAACCCTTCCCCAGTCATCCAGGCTTCTCCTCTCCTTCCTTCTCAGCCCAGGCGAGCACTCTGGGACGACAAGGACCAACTGGCTCCTCCTTCCCCTCTGCAACAAACCTCATCCCAGCAGGAGTGGTGATTCCATCCCCAAAATGGGAGTTGGGGGAGGAGGTGGCGTGGTCCCCCCAAAGACAGCCTTGAGCTGGCAGTTCAGGGCACTCAGGGACTGGTGTGTACTCTCAGTTAAGATCCCCAACAGGTAAGGACAGCTCCAAAACACGGGGCTGAGGCACATCAGAGCAGCCCACACCCGAGAAGAACCTCGAAGTCAAGAAGGACACAGAGAATGTAATGTGGCTAGTGCCAGCTCCCATTCTGCCATGAAGAAACCAAAGGCCAGAAAGACAGTGCGCCCCACAGTTACCCTTGTGGTATGACAGACTGACCCACCTCCAGCCCATCCTGAGAGCCAATCTTCCTGCTGGGACAACACCCAATCCACACAATGACAACTGGATGGGCAGGGGGTCGTGCTGTTCACACCTTCCCAGTGCGCACTCCCAGCATGGTCAGCAGCATGGCAGACCTTGCCCAATATCAGCTTATGCACTAAGAACCCATCCATCTGTCCATCCCTCCATCCATCCATCCACCCACCTATCCATGCATGTATGTTTGATCCAATGCCATCCACATTCTAGGAAACATATCTACAGCCTGGAGAAGCATAAAACAAAGACTGCACAACTACAGCGGCTTACAGAAAAGAACCAGAAAGGGGGTAACAACATTGAACTATGCACACACCCACCCAACAATAGTGTGCTTTGGCGTGGCAGACCGCATGGGGAGGCACAGCTGTGGGAAGAGGAATGCCACCTCAGGTCTAGACAGGGAAGCCTTCCAGTAGAAAGCAGGACTTCTGAGAGAATTTTTTTCACTGTCGCCAGCTGCCATCTCTGACTGATGACCTACCCAGGCTCTATTAATCTCTTGGTCTGAACAATGACCCAGGGGCCTTACAAGTACTGTATCAGGGTCCATTTCGCTGCACGTTCTCCAAGGGACGGACTTCTTAATGACCCAGCGTTAAACTCTTTACCTTCCACACCCATCAGCAGTTCCATCACAGATTTCTGAAATACTAATACAGCAGTTCCCACTTTTCCACAGTCTCACTTGTATGTATCAAAATATATATATATACACATATATATAGCACCGTATAGACTGGGTTTAGTGCCCTCTGTGGGACAGAACTTCCTGTGGGGGCACTGGAACATTTCTCCTGCAGGTAAGGACAACTGACTAGCTCATCCAGTCTAGAGGCCCAGTATGTCCTTGGGTCTCAAGTCCACCCTGCCGCTCCTTTCCAGGACTCGTTTCCCCCCACAGTGGCTTCCGCTGTACTTTCTGTCCCCAGGCCCCTGCTCAAAGTGCCCCACTCCCAAGCACTCTTGCTTTCTTAAAGCCAAAGCCCAGCTGCCCTCAGAGAACTATCAGGCTCTCTCTCTCCTCACTCAGAAGGACAAGCTACCTGAGGGAAGCCGGGCCATCAGCTTCCGCTTTCCACACAGGACTGCACGTCTTCAATACGCAAGGCAAGAAAGGGCACTAGGCTTGGCTCAATCCTCTCAGCCTCAAGGGCATCAAAAACACCTCCTACATTCTCTGGGCTCTCCACACAGAAGGTGTTCGCCACCGTCCCTGCTACCTACAGCTGTGTGTATGGTCGGTCACCCAGCCAAGCACAGAGCCATCTAAAGTGGGCGGGCCACCATCATCTCAGGGGGTGTACTCAGTCCAGCAGACCAGGGTTCAAGTCTTGGTGCTGGCAGGCGTGTTGCTGTGTTGAGTGAGAGTCCTGGCTCCCAATCTCAGAGGCTGGAGAAGACACAACTGTTACACTCAGTGGCCGGCTCGGTGGCTGGCTCCAAGTAGGTTGTCTTGCCAGATGAGTCCCTTCCCCTTCCCCTGCTTGTGTGAAAAGTATTTGGTAAGTTATAAGAAACAAGGCTTTGAAAAAAAAAATGGTTCTGGCTGGGAAAGAGAGGCCGGGGAGAAAGAATGGAGGGCAGTCAAAATTTCTAAGCACTCCAGGAGGATCCAAAGGCAGTCACAGAAACAATCCCCGTGCTGTGCTGAGGCCCTGGGGATCACCTGCCACAAAGCAGACACTACTGGGACCACATGGGTGGCTGGAAACAAATGTCTTGGCAGCCAAAGGTTCTCTAGGGGAAGGTAGGTGAGATTCTGCGAATAAAGCATCAAAAGGAAGCCCCAAATCAAAACCTGATCACCATCAGCCACAACAAATAATGTTTGCTCAAAGGTAGGAGGGAGGAAGGGGGAGGACAGAGACAGGGCCGGACTGGAGGAGGCAGAGCAGACTTGCATACCCAGTGTGGAAGAAAAGCTTGTTTTGTGTGTTACACAAAGGAGACATTGTTCGCAAACGCTTTGCCTATACATAACCAGGTCTGCCTCTGGTTATTACATAAGTCTCTGATGGGCTGAGATTCCAAAAATTAATCTTTTGATATTTATTCATGAGCGTGTTTTAGACATATATAGGAAAATATAGGCTGTAAAGCAAAGCTTACAAACCAACAAAATTCACAGACATAGCCAATAGTTTAAAACGGTTGTATCTACTGAATGGGTGATGAACTCTGATTTCCCCAAAATGCTCCCTTTCCTGAAAAAAGAGTTGGGAGAATGTGACTTTCATTTTCTTTTGTTTTCAATTTTCCAAGAGAAAGTCTCAAAAATAGAAGACCACTTAACAGAGGCACTGAAGGATTCCGATGAAATCCTCTTTCCTGCCAGCTCCAAGATGTAGTCACCTGCCTGCCTGAGTCTTCACGTGCTAATACCAGGCCTGGGGCAGAGAAGAGCGTCCCATAGCGACATGGGCGCGGCAAGGCTAAATCTCCTTTCCTGGATGTTCCACAGGACACGCACACAGCCCGCCACAAGCACTAAACCGGGGTTTCTCGACCTTACTACTGACATCCTGGGCTGCCCCTGCAGGCTGTCTCCAGCACCACACAACTGACAGGCCTCACTCGTCAGTTTTCTCTCCAAACACAGGTGCTGGGTGCTGGAACCTATTACCTGTATCCTGTGTGGTGGGAATCACCATGCCATTTCACAGATGAACAAACTGAGGCCCAGAGAGATACCAGAAACTGGCTCAGATCTCCTAGACCCCTAGCTGGGCTCAGACCCTAAAGCTCCCAGGTTTCCAAGAGTTTTTAATTCTCCAGGAAATTACTTTGGAGGAAAAGAAACAAACTAACAAGACTATTTTAGCCAAGCCAGGCTTAGAGTCCCAACCCTTCCATTCAGTTTTCACTCAACACTCAGAACATACACAAAAAACTTCTCAGTATCTTCAGTGATGATTTGTTTTCAGCTGGGGGCCTCACGCCAGCACCCCCTATATACCTCCTCTAAGCTTTCTCTGTGGCACAAGCAGAAAGGCCGCAGGATCCTGCAGGGGCAGTGAACATGCCCAGATTAAAGTTTAGGTCCGTCCTCTCTCTGCACCAAAAGAGGCAGGGTGAAAACACTGAATGATTGAAAACTCAGGCCCTGGAGATGCAGCTCCCCAGCCCAGCCAGCTTCTTCTCCAAGCACAGCCCATCGACTAACAGCACTGAGCTCTGAGCTGGCTGGCTGGGTTTCTACTTACCCTGCAGGCATTTTTCTTCTTTCAAAGTTTCTATTAACTCCCCACTGATGTGCCCTAAAAGAATTTTTAAGGGCTTGGAAACACATAAATAAAATAGTCTTTGTTGGACCAGCACAGGCCAATAAAAGTTTCACCTGTAGCAGTGGTGATAAAAGTTTCAGGCCCACTTTCACAGAAGCCATCCGAAGACTAGAAAGCCTGGAGCTCTCCCACCATCTTTACGCCTCTGCTCTCCCGCCAGTGCATGTGTGCCAAGCACAGGGCGAGGGCGTTGGATGCACCCACCCACTCATGCACAGGGTGCAGGAAACCCTCTGCTCTCCATGCATGCCCTCTGGAGTGCTCTACATCTCTCCAGAGCCTCCCCAAAATACCCCAATAATCACATTGCAAAACCCAGTTCACAGAGAGGTGATAAAGGGCAGTCCTCTAAGACTGTGGCCAAGGAAGGGCTCATGGAGGGCCAGGACACAGAGATGGATTTGAAGGAAGAGAAACAGGATCCAACCATATCAAATACCCGGCAACAGAAAACTAGAGGCACTTGTCCAACTGAAGGCAGGGCAGTCAATGCTGCGCGGCACATTCATGCGCTCAGAGCCTTCTAACAGAGTGACAACTTCTTGCCTCCCTTCCGGGCCCAAAAGATGGTTTGCCTCTGGTAAGAACAACAGCACGGACAAAGGCCATCCTAAGCAAACACCCCTGCTCACGCTGTCCCGGAAAGCCATCATCCCCACACCATTTGGCAGATTAAATAGCTCTGGCATCAAATCCAGGCCCCCACTGAGCTGGGCATGCCACTTCGTGTGGACCTAAGATACCTCACCTTCAAAAAGGAAGACAGGCTAGACTATGACCAAATCCCCAGCCATCATCCAATTGTATACAGATGCTCAACTAGACACAAAAATAAAAATGCATTTAACACACCAGTGAACAGCATAGCTTAACCCAACATGTACATTAGCCTACCATTGGGCAAAAGCGTCTAACACATAGCCTACTGTATAATAAATAGTGTGGACTAGCTCATGCAACTTATTGAACACTGTACTGGAAGTTAAAAACAAAACGGTCTATGGGTCAAGTTTTACACCACTGTAAAGTCAAAAGTAGTAAGCCAAACTATTCTAAGTTGTGAACCATCTGTACTTCTACTTGCCAAAGGGCTCAAGCTCCAATCCAGGTGGGTCTTGATTCTCTTCTTCTCTCCAGAGCATGGTTACCATGCATCCAAGGCAATGAATGAGACTAGCACTGATGTAGCAGTGGGGTGGCACATGAGTGACCGACCGCCACTTGGCTGAGCAGGTGCCCATGACCCAACACAGAAGCACAAAAGAAACCTGGAATGAGCTGTGTCTTAGATCTGGAAGACTGCTCAAACACCACGCAATCCCACATTTCCACAGTACATTATCCAATTCCCCCAAGACCTACTGGGTTTTCTTTAGCTGCAAGATGTCTCAGAGCATTCAATATCCTGATGAGCACCTGAATTCTCCAGCAGTGTCCTCTAAAAGTACCTTACCACAGACATTCTGGGGAAACTTTCAGGGCCAGCACCTTACTTCATTTCACAGATGAGAAAACGGGCCACAGAGAGGTAAATCCAGACAGTCAGGAGTAGACCCCACAGCTCCTGGCTCCAGAGCAGCATCTCCTGGATGCAGCCTGGTGTCTTTCTTTATAGGTTTAACACAACACGGACAAGAATATCTATAGACAAGACAGGTGTGACTAAAAATACAGGTCATCTGCAGTTTCCCGGGATTCCCCTACTTCCCCATTGGGTAGCAGCACATTCTAGAAATGGAGAATACTTTAGGCCAGGACTTTCCTACAGGTGCCTGACCTATGTGACAGGTAATTAAAACTTCAACGTACTCAATTTTTCATCCACCAAGAGCAATCCCATTTGGTTCACTCCAGCCCCTCGAAGAGGACTTCCTCTCACAGGCAGCTTCCTCCCCTCCTCCCAGAAAGCAAAGTGAACTGGTATCTGAAGAGTGCCTGGAGCTTCCAAGAAGAAAGGCACCAAGCTAAGACAAAGTACTGTAATATCATGACAAGGGCTTGTAAACCTCGCCACAAGACATCAGCAGTATGCAGACTTGTCCAGGCAACACGCCTAGTGAGCTACACAGTGTTTCCTTGCCTCTCCACAATCAGGGTATGGGGCTTCCATGCACACCACAAGTCACCAAGTCACCAAAGACACCCATTCAGCTGGCAACACAGGACTGTTCATCCATTGTACTGCTTGGACAGACAGGGCTCTCTGGCAGCAAGGACCTCACTGTCTGGAAAGTCCCACACAAATATAGAAAGCCTGGTGCTCACTTTGGGGGTTCCCCTGGAGAGGGTAGAGTCACTCCAAGGGGCCCCAAATCCATGTAATCCAGACAGCATGGCAGATAATCTCTCATGTGACTAGAAGTTGTTTCTTCATTTGATGGAGATCTTCTTATAACAACTAACAAAAATTAAACTTATTCAAAAGCATTACCACATTGGAAAACGCTTCGGTCACTGTGTATTACTCCCAGTCAGCAAATACCATACCAATTTAAAATGTCAACTGATGACAGGAAGTACAGCAGTTAGGTGTCCAAGCTTTTCATCAAACAGGTTGAGTCCAAACCCCAATGGCCTCCCCTAGCCGCGTGACACTGACCAAGTTACTTGCCTTGCCTGTACCTGTGATTCCTCCTATGAAAAACGAGTGTGCCTCACACCATGCGATTGGGTTCCATTATGTCTATAAAGCCCTCAGCTCAGTACCTGCTCAATAAATGACAGCTGCTGCAAGTTCTGAGGCAGGGCAAGTCCACGAAATGTTCATCAGTGAAAAATGAGTCTTGCAGGCCTGGGAGAGACTTCCCATCGGCATTGCCACTGACGGCTCCCCCTGTTCAACCCCTTTCTCTTTCACAACTGTGACCTTCCAATAAAACTTCAGCATACTGGGCGGGGGTCTCTGTACATTTAAAAAACTGGAAATATTTCAGTCCAACTCTATTTATAGATAAGGAAACTCCCTTGGTCTCAGAAGAAACGTGCCCACTTGAGCAACAAGAAAATGATTAAAGAGGGCCGGAGATCTAGCTCAGTGGTGCTGCCGCCTGCCTCGAAAGCACGCGCAAGGTCCCCAGTTTGAGCCCTGGTACCAAAAAGAAAAAGAAAATGACTCAATAGAGGGGAGAGCTTAAGCTCTGGTGTCTTAGGCCTGAACTGTTTCCACTGCAGAGACTCTCCCCTCCACCTCCCCTCCAGCCACTCTGCATCTCCTCTAGTAAATCAAGAATATTATCAAAATATCCCCACCCCTTTTAACTGCCAAGTCAACTGATGAATCATCTGCACCATGGCAACTGCAGTACACTGTAAATTAGAATATATTTACGGAAGAAAGCATGCCAGGTGTCATTAGATTACAATACGAGGTCGCCATAAAATCATTCAGCCTCAGAAGTCGCCCCTTACCTTCCAGGGCAGTTCTAGAATTCATGAAGCAAGACTCACAAGGCTCAGCAAAAGGGAAACCAGCATGGAATCTGCTTGGGTCTGATCCTGGCCAAAAAGGGAAATCCCTGGAGGGCGGGAAAAGCCTCCTTGGGCAGACCAGGGAGGTTCCTGCCAAAGGCAGCTATCTGATAGAGCCTCCTCTGCGGTCCCTGGCCTCGCTTCCCTGGGGGACAAGGTCTGTGTCAACCCTTTCACAGGATTCTCCACCTGCCCTTCAAAAGCATATGCATCTGTGGTCTGCCCAAACTGCCTCGCCTTCATCAAAGTCAGATTTGCTCGATGGCAAAAACTTATCTCCCAACTCCGACTGCTGGACCATGGATTGTCAAAGACTTCTAAGGAGCTAAGGCTATGTCATCCCACCTAAAGGGGGAAAGGACCAGGGAGGAAATTAACCATTCAGACACAAAAGCCCTAGCAAACATTCTGCAAGGCTGCTGCAGAAACCCACTGCTTCACGATTTGTGGAGACTGAACCCTGGGCAGGAGCCTTGCAAACTCCTCCTCCAAACTGCTTGCCATTCACCACCACTGGCCACAATCACGGCAGAGCTTGAGCCTCTTTTTTTTTTTTTGGTGTGGTTTTTTTTTTTATTATTATCTTTCCCCAAGCTAAACTCTTCAGAAGCACAGAGGCACTCTCAAGTGTCTCTGAAGAGAAAATACCTCCCCAAAACTGTAGACATTTTGCCTTTAGAACCTGGACTCTAATTCCTGTTCAGCTTCTAAGAAGCTGAGACTATCTCCTCCCTCAGTCCCAGTTCCCTGATCTGAAAAATGCAGAGGGGGACACAGTCTCTCTGGCCCCTCTCATTTAGAAGGCTCTAGAATGGCATGCACATCAGCACATGGACCTGCTGGCTTCACCTTCACCTTCTAGCTGAGCTCAGAAGTCAGCTCAGGAAGGAGAGGGCAGGCAACCATGGTCACCAGTGAGGTGATCACCAAGGCCGTGGCCAGCGCTTATGCTAAAGGCCACGGCTAAAAGGGCCTGGTTAGTAATGGAGGCATCAACACTGAGGGTTCCCCATGGCCTGACGTGTTGGCTCTCTCATGGCGTGATCCACTGGCATCTCAGGCACACAGGCCACCACAGTGCCACACTTCTGGGCTTCAGGAGGACATTCCCGGCACCATCTTCTCAGGTGTCACTGAAAACAGCACCTTGTCCTCATGCCATGATAGATACCGTGACAGGTGCCAGGTGATTTTGGCAGCCATGTGCCAGAGCATCCCCCTCCTCCCAAGGGCCACGTCTGTGTACAGCGTTTTCATCCCTGGGGGCAACGGAGCACTGTGGGTTCCGAGCCAAGCTGGATCCTACTGTAGGCTTGTCCCTTCCTAGCCAGCAAAATGGGAGTCACTGAAGGAATGGCTGCCTCAGAAGACCACCGGGAGGTGTAAGTGAGGTCATGAACACCAAGTCCTCAGCCCTGTGCTGGGCACAAAGCTATTAAGTGTTTAAGCATTGTCCTTTCCTCTTGAGTACAGTTTATTAAATGGAGGGAGAGAGAAGGAGGAGAATCTCAGCTCATAAAGCTACTCAGATGTATCCCTACAGACACTGGGAATCACAGGTAAAAATCCAATAGCTCATTTATTTACTCACAAACATTCCTGGAGCCCACAGACAAGTGAGGGAGGATAAAGCCATAAAGAAAGGCTCCCTCCCCTCACAGAGCCTTTCCTCTCACAGGGGAAAGGAAGGTACAGCTAAAGGAAGATGCCAGGATGTGACCAACACTCTGAAGGAGCCAACAGGGAGGACCTGGTCAGGACACACTCTCAGGAGCAGAGCGTTTCCAGGAGGGCCTCTGAGGCCAAATCAGCCAACACTCCAGGCAGTGCGGGGCGCAGGAGGAGATAATTTGCACCTCAATACAGCCCGGGAAAAAGGACCCTCTGGAGCACAGGAGGACCTCTCTGAGGCCTCATGGGCACTGGGAGGGGTCTCTCCACTGCCTGTCCCTCCTCCCCACCGTGCTGGTGCCCACAGAACTGCATGAACTAGGACAGCCTTGCTCTCCTTTCTGGGACAGAGATTAAAAAACACCAACCATCAAACCCCAGCCACAGTCAGGGGACCAGAAATCTCTCAGCATCTGCCTCCGTGGGTAATCAAGCCCTTCTGCTTGGAGGAAAAAAATAAGGCCAAACTCTGCATATTTTAGGAGATTTTCTCCATCCCAGCCATAAGTCAAACTTCTCACTAGTTCTTCCTACTTGCCTGCCAAGTCTTGGGTCCCCAGCCACACCCAGAGTGGACCAGCGCCTCCTCAAGAGAGAGTGTTTCCAATGCCGGCAAATTCTTTACAATCCGCACAACCAAGCCCATCCGTCAACCTGGGAGCCTCTTCTCAGCCATGGGAAAAAGGGGAGACACAACAGGCAAGAGCAGCTCGTGAAAGATCAGGCTGAAATGCCAACAGCGGCACACTGTCATTGAACTGACCAGGAGGTGGGCCTCACTTTTCTAAAAGCTTCCAGGTATTATGCATCCAGGGTCAACAACTACTGAGAGAAAAGAACCCAACTGATGGGGGGTAGGGGTACCCAATTACAACAATGGGGGTATATTTAGCATGACTGCTTTTTCACAATAAACACTCCTTATATTGTCTCTGGCAAACAAAAGGCACATTTTGCTCCCTTGCCTAACACAACTGACACACGAGAGACTCCAAAATTCAGAGACTAAAAATTTGTTCCTCAAAAAGTTGAACAAAAATTATCACACAATTCAGCAATCCAGCAATTCCACTCATAAGAATATATCCAGAAGAAATTAAAATGTACCTGTATCCAAAAACTGGTGTGCAAATGTCCATGGCAATTTCACAAGAGCCAAAATGAATGAATAAACAAAATGTGGTATGTCCATACAGTGGAGTATTATTTGGCCATAAAAAGGAATGAGATACTGATGCATGCCACCACATGGATGAACCTTGAAAATATTTACGCTAAGTAAAAGAAATCAGAAACAAAAGACCACACATTGTATAATTTCACTCTTAGGAAACGTCAAGAATAGGCAAATCCATAGTGATTCCGAAGGCTAAGGGGAAAGGAAACAATGGGTCTCTTTCTGAAGTCAAAAGAATATTGCTGACTGTACCACTCTGGATATATTGAAGTACACTAACATGTACACTTTACACAGGTGAATTTTGTGGTTGCTACAAATGTCAAGAGAGATGTTGTTTTACAAAAGAATGAATCCAAGGCTGTGCTTGCAACAGCTTGAGAAGTAGGAGATGGAGCTCTGGCCTGGTCCCTCTCGTACACAGAAGTCAATGCGCCAACACTGTCTGAAGTGCCTGTCAGGACAGCTGACAGACACAGGTAAGTACCTGAGTGCAGGTGCCCCACGGAACCACACCATCTAGGGCAATGGTGGGGAACCTACAGCACTCGTGCAGCAGTGGGCTGTCTGCATCACTGAAAGCTCTAAAAGGTTCGCCATCACTGATCTAGGGACTGAGCCCCAACCCAAAGCAGCAGCACGAGACTGTCTTTGGCCACAGCATCTTTATGAGCAATCGATAAAGACACATTTCTGGGTCCTGCCTCACCACGTGATGTGGGGACAGGACCCAGACTGAATCTCAATTCTAAGCAAGGTAAAGAGGACCAGAATTCAGAGAGTCAGAGAACATTGGAGTACTAACAAATCAGCCCTGTGGTCCAGGATCTCAGAGAGGCCAACTCCTAGCTCTGCTGGTCAGGAGAGGCTCCCAGGGGCCAGAATTCACACATGCAGCCTTCCTCAACAGCCTCCATCCCGCTCCTCTCCCGAGTCCTACCCCTTGCCCTGCCTGTCCCAGGAGCCCAAAGCCCTGGCAGAGACACCACAGTCTTCACACCCAGCAGCCTCCAGCTCCTGAAGGCCTTGCTGGGCAGGCTGGTCTCCTTTCAGTTCCAGAAATGTTAGCCCGTGGTTGAGCGATTGGCAGTGAGCTGGAACTCGAACCCAGGAATCCTAACGCCCACAGACTCTCACCTCTAGGGCCAACAAAGGTCCCTTTGTCAGGCTTGGGTATCTCCCAGAGGCACGTTTTCCTCCAAGAGTCAGGGAGCGGAGGCGAGGTGGTATGTGGAATGGTATCTATTTTACAGACATGCGTTTTCTGCTTTCCACGTTGCCTAATCCCACTGCCCAAGGGGATGGCGTGGGGCTTCCTGATGGGAGCCAGGCCCTTGGACCAGCTGCAACCCACCTTCCCCAGGCCTCGCGGCTCCCTGAATCTAAGGCCTGACCAACATGCTGCCTAGAGTCTGCCTCCTGCCCGGGCAACCAGACTGGAAGTGAACAGCAAAGCTCTTGTTCAGACATGCTTTGGAGCCCATGAGCTTATCCCCCAGAAATGCTCTTAAGTAAAGCCTAAACCAACCCATTCCCAGGTATATCTGCAGGACAGCTTCCAGCACCAGGATACCACAACAGCATCTCATCCCTCCTCAGCCCTCACCCCACCCCATGCAGCTCTCTTCACCTCCGCCCTGAGGTTCCCTGGGTCTCAGACACAGAATCCACAGGTTCACTGGTGTGGATCCAGGTGCCACTGTCTAGCAGCTCTTCATCCAAAGCTCCCTCCCCAAACTGAGAGAGAGACCAGGGGCTCTGGCTGAGCAGACTAATGGAGGCCTTCCCCAGAGACACACTGCCAGTGGTGGCAAACCTATGGCACACGTGCCAGAGTGGGCTCTTGGTATCATTAAAAGCTCTAAAAGGTTCCCCATCACTGGCCTATACCATCTTCGCTCCAGGTTAAGATGACATGGCCTGGGCTGGAATGGGGCGTCCCAAAGAGATCGCTGGCCCTCTGACAACATCTGAGCCTGACCTCCTGTGCAGGGATAAGGACCCAGCCCGAAGCTCTTCTCACTCAGCAGCCCAGGGCAGACCCTCACTCCACCAACAGACAGGATGCATACTTCAGCAGCAAGATCCCTAGCTCCTCCACTTCGCAGAGAGGGAAACTGAGTCCTGAAGGTGCCGAACGAAGCCAGCTAGACACAGCCCGGACCCTCAACTTGGCAAGTGCTCTCTACCTAGCAAGAAGGACTCTAGAAGGTTCCCAAGGGTTCCTGGAGAAGATTACAGAGCCTTCAGTGACAGGGATCACACAAAGAGAAGCGATTCTGAGCTGCGAAGATGTGAATTCAGACTCCAACTGATGAACACACAAACTGAATAGCTTCAAACTAAAAACAACTATCTCTGGTTAACACCTCCCAGAGGGCCTCCAGCAAACCTTTTGGTGCTCAGAACTCCCCACTGTAGTAAGAAAGCACCATTCCGTTTTCAAGGCTTGCGACAAACAGGCCTGCAATCATGAAAGACCTGTAAATAGTCTACTGGCTCATTTTAAACAACTGTTATGATCCTGAAACTGTGGGCATGGGGTAGAGGGTGAGAACCAGGGTTGGGGAAGAAAATGAATTTTACAAACCTCAATTTCCCTGAGATACTTACTTACTTTTGAGTAACAGGAAAAATATAAGTGAATATGTGTGTAGTCTGCATAACCCCGGGAATGTCCCGCAGGGGGAGAGTCACTAATAAAGCATTTGGGTTCCCACTGCTATGTGCCCAATTCTGGGGAGAAGGAACTCTGTTATCCACATACAAGAGTCCTGAGAGGCAGGCAATTGTCTTTATATTACTAATAGTAATGGGAATGTATGACCAGGAATAATCATTTCTGCATCATGCCAACCCGAACTTTCATTTCACCATATGAGCTCCTGGGCATCAAAGCCAACAAATTTGCAGAAAAGCTCAGGAAAAGGAGGAGGGGGGAAGAGAAAAAAAGCCCTGCCTTCTGCCCACTACCATCCCCCCAACCCCGCATATTAGAAAACATGTTTCTAAATAAATCATTAGGAAGCCCAATTTGCAAAATATGTCATTGTGCTAGGGGAGCTGGAAACCCCCAAGACAGAATCACAAAAAAATTTTACATCTCAATCTCACCCATTCATCTACCCCACCTTCGTCCAAATTAAATGACATGCTATCGCACTGCTGTGTTTTAAAACAGTGTCCGAGAAGGTAGGAAAGGTTACCCACGGCAAGCAAGGACTGCCATCCTCACCATAGCAACGGGCCTATTTATAATATGGTCTACCTGCATCAAAGGCTCTGCAGACACTCAAGGCAAGCCTAGTGCTGCATCGAGCCCAAAGACAGAGCCGCCAACTCTTACGAGCATGTCAATGAAACACTTCCAATTACATTACATGCCACAATTATTAGCATTGACTATCAATTTTTTTTTTCCTTTCTACTCAAGTAAGAGTAAAGGGGAAGGGCCAGGGATTTGGCTCAGTTGTTTCGCCACCTGCTGCGCAAGCACAAGGACCTGAGTTTGATCCCCGGTACCAAAAAAAAAAGAGTAAAGGGGAAAATGAATTAAGACAGTTTCTAGGACATACTGGAAACCCAGTATGCAACTTTCTAAAGTGCTTTGGCTATTTTTTTTTTTTTAACTCCAGAAACAGAGAAAGGAAGGAGAGGTTGCTAAGGAGAGCCAGACCCAAGGCTGTGAATCCTCACCAATGTTAGCCTCATGCGGCCTGGAGAGACACCACCGACTGCCAGGAAAGGCCTCAGCAACTCCCACCAGAGGGAGAAATTCCAGGTGAGCCCAGATCCAGGAGCCACACTGGGCTGTGGGAAAAAAAGAAGCTGACTGCTCACATCTGATGACTCCCTTGCAAATTGTGAAAGGTAAATCCAACACTATTCCCACCTGTAGCCTCTCCCTCCCCACGTCAACCCAGTGGTGTCAACTTAGTGGCCACACAGGACAACAGGGCCACAGGATAAACTAAGCTCACATGCAAACCCAAAGCCGCCACTCACTCACTCACTAGCTGGGTGTCCCTGGAGCCACCCTGCTTTTTTTGAAACAGGGTCTTCCTGTGTAACTAAGGCTGGTCTAAAACTCACAGTGTAGCTCAGGCTGGCCTCCGCTCAAGATCCTTCTGCCTCAACCTCCCGAGTGCTGGGATTACAGAAATCGTACACCACCACATGAGGCTTCTTTACCTTTTTTGAGATTTAGTTTTCTCATCTGCATAGTAAGGCTGATACATACAGTTGTTGTGGGCATTAAGTTGAAAAATACACAGAATGATCTAGAGACTAATATATAGCAGAAGCTCAAAAAACAACATTTTTTCTTGTTTTGCTATTAAGGTTATTTCCGGAATAATGACTGCTGAATAAAAAAAGCCTAAGAAAGAAAAAAAAAAAAAAAAAAAGGCCTAAAACCCGACATACAACAGAACCACAAGAAGATCTCAAAAATGTGAGCTTTTCCCTCCACTACACACACTCCTGGAAGGATGCCGGCCACAATTCACAGCTAGAAAAACTGAGGCTAGACTCATTTGCACTGGTGGTAATACTAAGCTTCAAATCTGGTGGGCCAGGAGTGCAAGAGACTCAGCTGGCCCACCTCCAAAAGGAACCATTAATGATAAGAAAGCAGAAAGTGACCCACATTATTTCCATTTCGTTAAATGGAAGAAAGACAAAACATAGCCCTTGGACAAGATGAATAGTACATAAGACAGACACTCAAAACAAAATACAGGATTCCTAGTTCCAGACTACCTCCTCTGCTCAAAGCCGTTCTTTTCCCAATAGACTGTACATTCCTACAAGGCAGGGATTATGTGGCTACATCTAGGCAACCCCAGTGCAATGGACACATTACAGACCCTAAATAACTACTTCTTGCTAGTAAGGGTTTTCCGCCTCTGCGGCATTTTATTTGTACATATGTACTGCATCCCTAGAAAAAGGATCCCAGGCTTTTTCCTCCTGTGTGTTTGCACCCTGCCTCTTTGTGGCCCATGCTGCCAGCTGAGGTCAGCACAATGGAGACTAACTGCCCGGACAGGTGTAGATTATTTTGCCCATTCTTTGGGCTGCACACAAACCCATGGCTGATCACTCCACACTTGTTTAACCTGCCCACGAAGTTCATAACAATCTACACAGCTCTGTCATCAATTGCTGTTTTCAAATCCACTAGTATACCCAAGCTTCACCATCACAGTAAAAACAGGATGGCGATTCTGCAGCACAACCTAATATAAGAACATGACACCTGCTTCTCTATTCTGCGCTGTTGAGGAGCTTGGGAGCATTAGCCAGGACATTCACACACACCATGATGGCAGTATGGGAAGATGGAGGAAAGAGGACATTTGTGTCTGTTGAGCATTTGGGAGGAAAATGCATCAGCTTCCTGGAAATCCCAAAAGTAACTTTTTAAAAAATAAAAGCAAAAGATACAGTATTATTTCATTTCATCATAGCAACAATCCTTTAAGGAGATAGTTTTTCTAAGTGGATTTTATAGTCAAGGAAACTGGGGTTTAGGAAACATCTGCTCAAGGTCATGTACAGTCAGTCACAAAGCAGCAAAGACATGATTCAAAGATGGGGCAGTTTCCCTTGGTATAGCATATGGATCTAGAATGGTTAGCTTTTAACTGTTCATAGCTGTAGTAGATGTCCATTAAGTATTTTTAAGTGGAAACACGAAAGGAATGAGCAACTCAAGCTCTAACTCCTAGGGCTCACAAAGGCTGAGATCAACCTCAGCAGAGAATGCTTCCAACTCAAGCCCTGCAGGTCACATGAGTAATTCCTTACAGCAGACAAACTTTGGAAAAACAGTTCAATGCTTATCTTCACCTACCAGTATGTGCAGAAGAAATCCCAGGAGCAAAAACACTGACATGAAATTGGCTGGACTTGTTCTACTCCTAATGAACTAGATCCTAATGAACTAGATCCACCGGGGATCCAGCAAACCCAGAGAAAAAGAACAAGAGGTCAGTGCCGCACCCATCTGAGCCTTAATCTCACACATGACACTTTCTCAGAATCTTCCAAGGGAGATGGGTGGCCATGACGAGAAAGGAAGGGACACAGAAAATGCTCTAATGCATCCTCTTGGCCAGAGCCTGAGCATTTCTCCACCAGAGAGAAACACCAAGTCCAACAACAGTGACATAAGTGTGCAGACCGATTATAGCTTTACTTTCAAAAGAGCTTTGATTGATCTTTTTTGATAGACCTGAAATAAATTAAACTAGATTGCCTCACTTGAGAATGGACTCTAATCCCTTAGTCAGATCCCGGAGAACTCAAACCAAACCAGCTGTTAATTTAGGCTTTATAAGATAAAGCATGAGAAATCCAAGTTGATGTACCCCAGAGCAAAGCTTACATCATCTCTGCAAGCAATCAAGCCACTGCTTCCTTCAGAAACTAATCAGTCCTTGGTAAGTGGGTGCCAAGCTTGTGCTCCACAGCGAAACCAGCTCAAAGAAAGGAAAGAGAAGAGAGGGCAAGAGGGAGACCGAGGGGCACTGGCTGACTCACTCCCTCATGCGAGCTCAGCTCGAGCCCAGGACAGCCCCATTTTGTCCTCTGCAAGTCATCTGTCTCCTGCTCCACGCAGAGTGATGTCCAGACCAGAGCCCAAGTCCCACATGACCACCAAGGAAGAGGAAGTGCCAATGCTATCAGTATTTCTTAAAGGGGGCACAGAATTACCTGGGGAAATACCTCACCCCTACTATTTCAGCCCCTCATCGCTGACAATCACACGGTCCCCTTTATCTTTCCTTCTGGGTGCCTCTGATTGGAACATAGAAACTCCAACGCTCTCAGTGCCAGCTGCCCATGGCACTAATAGAGTCAGGAAGAACACATGTGTGAGCACGCACGCAAACGCACACAAGCGACAGGCTCCTCCCAAGCTAAACTCCGCTCACTACCACGCTGCCTTCCCAACTCTCAGCAGCCATTTTTCAAATGAGATGACGGACTCCCCCAGCCAGTGAAGGCGGCGTTCACCTCTCAGGAGGCTCCACCCACTGCCTCAGTCCGGGGGGCCAATACTTCCGAAATCATCCTGGCGGCCAGTCTCCTGCTCCTAAACAATGATGTTTCACGGAACGCTCTGTTTACCGAACATAAGGGGATCAAGAATTGAAATCCAATTTAAGGAATTATGGTGCCTTCAGACTGTTTTTCCTCAACGATGAAAAAAGACAGGCATGTTGTTTCTGGAATTAAGCCAGAAGAAAACTGATTCTTGTAGTAATACAAGAAAAAAGAAAGAAATCAAGGTATATGCTTATACATGTGCTGGGGGAGGGGATACCTCAAACATGAGTTAAAACCTAAGCAGTCAATGAATTTGTTTCGTCCAATAGCAGTATCCTGAAGTTTATTTCAAGGCCCTGTTTTGATATCCATCTGACAAGCAAAATTCATCTCTTCTTCCTTCTGACAAGCAGAAGAAATTTAACCAGAAAAGATGGGATGAAAAGGCCTAACAAAGTCAACCACGATGCCCGCTCATTTGCATTAACTAACTACCGAAAGGGTCCACCGCCGCTTCTGACTCACCAGCCACTGTACCCGGCTGCACGTATGTTACCTCATTTAATCCTCAGAGAGGTTTTATCCTCGTCTGATAGATAAAACCAAGGCTCAAAGAGGCTGAGTACCCGGCCAGAGTCCACCTGCTATCAAGGAACTGTGCGGACTTGAGCCCCAGGTATATCGGATTTCAGTGCCAACGGCTGGATCCATCAGCCCACAATGCCGCCTTTTCACAGCAAAAACTTTACAGCCCTATGCAACTACTCTTTGACTTCCGGGTGATCTTGCTGCCACATCCATCCTGAGGGGGCATCTCCCAGGTGAGCAAACCAAGATGCCAAGAGAGAGCCACCCACAGCCAGATAACTGGACAGCAGACCTAGGACTGTTTAGAGCTCCTGGGCCCCTAACTCCAACTATTAAGCATCATCCTCTCCTATAATTAATTCTTCCCCACTGCCATATACAAAGACAGCGTTCTCACCAGAGAAAAGTATCTTGTCTCACCAAGTGCTGCCTGGGGAAACAGTTTTGTTGGTGATGTTAATTTGGGGGAAAGGGGAACCATTAGATTAAGTAAATTAAGGGCCGGGGATTTAGCTCAGTGGTTTCGCCGCCTGCTGCGCAAGCGAAAGGACCAGAGCTCGATCCCCTGTACCAAAAACAAAACAACAACAACAAAAAAACTAAGTAAATTAAGATATTCTGATAGGTGGAGAATAAATCATTACTTAGAGGTCGTAACCAATTTAAAAGGTAATGAACAGCTCGTGCTGGAAAACCAAGCCATCCCCCAGGATGTCTGGGACAAATGAGTGTGAAAGAGAGAAGGAAAATAGAAGCAACTTTCCCAGCCTAAGGCCCTTAGCTAAAACAGCTAAAACAGTCTGGCTGGGGGAGGAGGGGTCACCATAGCCTTCTGATTAGCAAACCCTGCTGGAATACAAGTCCTTCCTTTAAAGGGGCTGGGAAGGGATAGGAGGGTGCAATCGCACGCTTCTATTGTTTGCACACCCCCCGTGTAGAGGAGAAAAGTGGGGAAAGTCCTCTGATCAGCCTGCTTTCCCATTCCTCTCATTTTGCTGTTTCTCTTTCCCACTGCCCTCTTAAAAGCTAAAGAAAGATAGCAACAGATACAGACAGACCTCAAGCGTGTTTTCACTGAGCCTTTCTTTGGTGAACCAGAAGGTTTGAACACTACATTCTGGAACCAGGAGGCTGTCAAGAAAGAACAGTTGCTTTCAAGTCAAGTGGGGGAACTGATGTCATTTCTCAACTGTGACTGGGAATAAATCATCCTAGACAAGCTCCTAACCATATCATGCTTACCCAAGCTGAAGTGGGAATAGGCCTGAGTTAGCTGGACACTAACTGATGTCTTGCTTTGGAGGACCCCTCGAGAAAGTTCCAAAAAGCTGGCCCACTACACCCACAGACTCAAATAGTACAGACAGGCCCACGCCTCCTCATGGGCAGGGGCTGCACCCAGGGCCCTGGGACAGTCAGCTTCTACCCCAAGCTCCCAAAGTCTCCTGTCTCTGATAATCAACCAGTGCAGCTGGTCTTTCAGGCAAATTGGAGGAGGAGAGGGCTGTTACACGCCTATTACAAACTCAGACAAACAAGGAAGGGCCTGACCACAGCGGCCCCAGGGAAACCCCTCATAAAGAAAGAAATAAGTGTTATTAAATTCACAAGCCAGTAGCTAGACCTCTGCCTTGAGAACCGAAAAGTCTGATTTTAAATTTTTTTAACGAAGCTCTAAGCAATAGGAATTCCACCAAAGACAACAGCAGACACTACAACAAAAAGGCCACAAATTCCTGTCTTGCTGTCACTAATTTCATGCCCATCAGAAGCTGAATAATTCTAAGTCCAGTCTCCCCTCTAGGTTTTTTTGTTTTCCCTCCATGGGAAGATAAATTATGTCACAACATGGCATGTTCTGCCATAACTCTCTTCTCTGACCTACTGTCCTGTGGGAGAAATAACTCAGGCCTGGGTTCCTTAGTGAAATGCTGCGGGAAGGAACAACAGCCAGACAAGACAAGCCAGGAAGGAAATGGACTGCAGCACCAACTTGTCCTGCCAGGCAGAAGTTTTACTAACAGCGTTGCTGGGACCTAGGGACACGGCCTTGGTAAGAGGAGTGGCGACATTAGATCTTTCTTACGTGCCAGGCCCTGGGGTATGCCCCTCTCATACAGTCTCATAGCCAGCAAGTCCACTCATTAAACGCACTTCTCACAGATGTGAAAACGGGGACAGAGAGCAATTCATTGATTTGGCCAATTTAAAATTTGCAGCATTAGGTTTAAAAAAAAAAAGTGATGGAAATAGAATGCCAAAGTAAAGTTCATCCTTCATAGGGAAATTTTGACCTGGGAATTAGTTAATGAGGAAAAAATATCCCCTGCCAAAGCAGATGACCGGAAAGGAGAGAATCAAGGAAATACACAGAAGGGTAACATCAATCGCAAGCTGCTCTAGATGTTTTGGAAACATTTCTTAGAGACATTACATAAGGGACAGAAAGAAGAAAGCCCAGGTGGAGGCACACACGAGGGGAACAATGGCGCTGCAGCAGTGTGCCGGGCTCCCGGGGATGCCACCCCAAGGCTGCCTGTGTCAGACACACCCAGCAGCCCTGGTCACCTTAGTCCCAAAGCAGCCAAATTCATGAACTGTGAGGGAAACAGAAACCACAAACCATAACTGAAACTATAAGCAAACCAGAAATCAGACCGAAAGATAAAAATCCACCCTTGGAGCAAAAGAAGTGATAACAGAACCACCGGGGCTGGAATCAAAACCATCTCTACTTTGCATGTGGCATGTGGTTTTGTGTATGTACTTTTCACACGTCAGATCAGGAGTTTCCGGTCACATTGAAGCTGTTGGCTCACTCCTCAAACTGCTATGCAAACCAAGGTGGCTGGGGACTGTCAGCATGGCCCAAAACTCTGGTGCTAGACACCGCTCAGCAACTCTCACCTAAGGTCAACAGTCCAGCTGGGGTAGGGGACACCCACCGCACACTGCAGAAACAACTCCCTCGGTGATTTCCCTAATGTAGCCTAAAACGGCATATCACCTCAGAAGCGATATGGTAAGATTTATTTCTGGTGCAGATAAACTGTCAAGTGCGATCCACATGAAAAATAACCCAGGCAAAACAGCTTTTTCTTTTTTCCGGCTATTCTTGGGGAGGGGGGCCCCCATCACCTCCCCACACCATCATCTTTCCAAGGAAAGAGGCCCCCACATCACTGGAGCCCCTTCCACCCCCTTTATGAATTCCACCCCCAAGCATCCATCCTTCCAAAACAAGTGTCTTCTCACACTGGGTCTTCTGCAGGGAGTATGTGTCATCCACCTCCACTCACCACTGTGACAATGTGGCAAAAGTGACACGTTTTAAGAAAATGAGACAACAATGACAAGTTGTAAGAAAACCCAAACCAAGCAGGATACATTAAGGTACAGTAGTGGTTTAGTAAACATGTCCTAGCCTTCGGGGTACTTCGGGACTTTCCTTTCAGTTCTCGGGTGTGTGTGTGGGGGGGGGGGGTGCATGTGCTGTGTGTGTGTGCGTGTGTGTGTGCGCACGCACACGCATTACAAAAGACCAAATCCTAGGAGCACTGAGCTACATCCTCAGCTCTTTTTTATATTTTACTTTGAGACAGGGTCTCATTAAATTGCCCACACTATACTTGACTCACATCCTCCTGCCTCAGCCACCCAAGGAGCTGGAACTACATCTGTGTATCACCATGCCATGTTCTCTCTCAAGGAAAAAATGCCTATATATCAGGTCTGTGAGTTTGCTCGTTTTTAGGTTTTGCTTTTTAACCCCATAATTTTTTTTAATTGGTTATACAAATTAATGGGCTTCATTTTGGCAGATTCGTACATGTACACAGCATACTTTCATCATTTTCACTCATGTAGTGTCACATTTTGGGGGTCAGTGT
Organism: Heterocephalus glaber; assembly: GCF_053883595.1. NCBI lineage: Eukaryota > Metazoa > Chordata > Mammalia > Rodentia > Bathyergidae > Heterocephalus > Heterocephalus glaber. The sequence goes on from NW_028258320.1 coordinate 71,127,695, forward strand.
ATCTCATATCCAACCCTTCCTACCACTCACTCTTATGCCCCACCCCCCTTGGCTAGTAACAGTCTCCTTTATACTTTCTTGTCATCTTTTTTAGATTCCACATTTTAAGAAGAACATGCAGAAACTTGACTGCTCCAGGAATTATGAAGAAATAAATGTCACTGGATTTCAGAATTAAAAATACGCAACTAAAGAAACAAGGAAGTTGTTTTTTATTTTAAGGATAAGAATAAAGTTCAAAAAAAAAAAAGAATAAAGTTCAAAACATTGTGACTCCAAGAACAATCCTGAACTGAGCGTCACACATTGCATAAATCAATAAAGCCCTTATCTGGATATCTCACTATTTCATTTCTGTATCACATGCAACACTCCTAGTTCTTTTGGTATATGTTTGCATCTTAGGAGCTACTCAAAAGGATAAGGGTTCCTCTTTGCATGATTTCAGCTTGACAGTAATATCAGAAATCTAATCAGGGGAAAGCACAGGACCACAGGACGGCCTTAGGACCCGCCCCACACACGTGGGCCACCCTAACCTGCAAGGTGGGTGCTACCTTCCCCTCAGGGTCTGCTCCCCAGAAATTCCCTTACCCGCTGCTTACCCAATTCATAGTATCTGTCCCCCACCCTTGAATATAAATCTGATCCTCGCTTTCAAGGCAAACTGGGGTCCCCCATGAAACTGATGGGGCACAAGCAAAGCAGCTTCCTTCACTGACAAGACCTTAGATTGGAAAGCCCAGCCCAGTATGCTTCTTCCAAGTTCATTTAATTATGTACTTGTTTTTAAGCGATCTGGAACAGGGCAAACCAAAAGCTGCATGTACTGGGAGCTTTTTGGTGGACATGGTAGTTTAAAATTTCTCAAAGCATTTTACCTACATTCAACTGGTAAGTAGATTGGAACAGTCAGACTCGCAGAATTCTAAGTGCTGAAATGTTATTGTAAGGTCTTCACTTTTTAATTACCAACTCATTACTGGTTCTTCAGTTGAGCTGAACATTGGAGAAAGCTAGAAAGTAAAGTCCCACCGAATTTGCCTCTGGGAGAAAAGATTCGCCCAGAATAGGCATTAACCATACACTGTGGTCTCATACAATGAACTGTCCCCTGATGACTGCAAAAAACCTCTTGAGACTTTAACCTCCATTCATACCATTAGATTTACGGGGGTTAGGGGCACAGTGCACAGCCATGAATTTCTCGGCTGCCCACTACCAAGCTCCTTACACACTCTGGTCTTTTCTGTTGCTTTTCTACAGCAGTTTTCAAGTCCAGTCTATTCCACAGAAGAAAAAAAGAAAGGAAAAAAAAGAAAGAAACCCAAACCAAAAGAGAAAATGAGCAAACAATGACCACTCACATTCATTAGGGGGCTTTATGAGCTCCCCCCAAAATAAAGGAGGCTGGAGCCTCCTAAGAATACCCTTGGCAAAACAAATATGGTAGGTGAGGGATTAAAAAAGTAAAATCCTAAATCTTTATATAAAATCACTAAGTCCTCCGAAATGCAAAGCAGGAATCACCACTGAAGTCCTCATGTATCCCATAAGTTTGAGGTGGGGAGACTCCTGTAACCAGCCCTGAAAGCTGCCTCCCCCAAGTTCAATGTCTGCATTCACTTCATCAGTAAAGCAACAACTATGTGCAACCTGGGTCAAAATTCAGTAGCTCTAAAAAAGAGAGAGAGAGAGATAGCCAGGCGTGGTGGTGCATACCCGTCATCTCAGCACTCAGGAGGCTGAGGCAGGAGGACTGCCACAAGTTTGAGGCCAGCCTGTGCCATATAGTGAGTTCAAGGCCAGCCGGAACTACATAGCAAGTCCCTGTCTCAAAAAAAAAAAAAAAGGAGAGAGAAAAATTTTAAACACTAAAGACCTTCTAAACTTTCTATGTATATATTTCAGAATATTAATCCTGTCTTAACTGCTCTTCATAACAAATCAAATATCCTAGGATATAAATTTCAAATTAGCTTTCCTTCTCCACCTCTTCCTTTCTCTTTCAAGTCATCCTTTTGCTTTCTAGAAAGAGCTTTTCCAGGCCCCATCGCAAGGCTGACAAAAGCCCGCACGGGCACTGGGGCCAGAAACATGGAACGGGAACCTCAAAGTCCCTTCATGTTTTGGACTGTCAATGGCATCTAGGAAAACGCTCCCTCCCCTTTCTGCTTCATATGTTTTCCTTATTGGTTCATTTACACAGCACTGCTCCCCCTGCTGCAGTTAGTACATCTTTTTGTCATTTCTGCCTCTCCTTGCCATTAGAGCAGGCTGCAGAGACAAGGCCCCAGCTGCCTCCCCGAGTGGCTGAGCAGCGGCACATCCCTCTCCCTCAGCGGTCACCCCTTTGACTGATGTTCACCAACACTCATACATCACTCCCAAATTGGTCCAAATGAATTAAACACAGCTCTGCTTAACATTACGAGATTTAAATGGATTTTCTCTCTACAGGTCTGCCCCATAATTGGGTTTATCCATCTTGTTGAAGTACAGTTTACACTTGCTAACATCACGCCAATTCAAGCTACATTTTCTGCTCCAGTGGCAGGAGCAAGGCAGATTTGTCATCGGATCATAACAGGTAATTCAAACAACAATTAGTTTGATGACGGCCCGTATGTCAATGTCTGTTCCCAGCAGCCTGGCTCACACCCGATGCTCTCTGTTCCTCAAGATGAATTGTCTCCACAATTCTTCAATTTCAATCATCAACAATGCTTACTGAATCAACTGAGAAACTACTGGCATGGGGCTATCTTCCCTGCAGGGCAGCCTCACCAAAGCCCTAGTGAGGGCCTACTGAGGAGAATCCTCCTGTCTCCAGGATGGGCTACCACCACACACTGCCATTCACAAGCCTTGGGAAATTTCCAGTTTTCATCCAGAGCCACTCATTCTGGGGCTTCAGCTCAACTTCACAATGCAGAGAAACGCGGGCTTTGGGAACAGACAGGGATGAACTGTGCAGGCTCATCCACCCACAGTAGGAAAACACTTGTTCACACTCCTTTGCAGGCATGAGTGACAACTGTCAAAGTCTCCAAGATGTTATGATTGGAGGGTAAGACGACTTATCATGAAACGAAAAAGCCAAGACCTCTTTTAAAAGCCACCTAACCTCCAAGCATTTTGAAAATTATAAAGCAATCATATAAATATAAACCAGTCCAACTACGGTTAGTCATTATTTGAGCAATACCATAGTCCTTAAGACAGAGTGCAAATTCATGCAATGAAGGAGAGATAAAATGGAAATATGATATACCCGGAAAATAATTTGACAAATGGGTCAAATTATTGGTGAAGTACAAAAAAAATTATTATTGCTGGGTGTGAGTGCACACACAGCTACTATGGACAAATACGAGGAAAACACAAGCTCAGCCCTTCAGAAAAGCTTACACTGTAGTGAAACGTAACAAGGACTAGGCAGAATCTTTAAGTGACATAAGAGAAATGCAAATGGCAACCAACAGGAGTCATAAATCTTTGTTACCTAGCAAAGATAGTCCAGGTTTTCAAATTTATCATATGTGATGTCTCTGACAGCAAATAAAAACTATACAATGCGTGTCAGGAAAAGACATATTCTAAATCTGCAAACAAGTACTTCACAGTTCGCAGTGGTAAAAACAGCAGTCTGCATTTACCAAGTACCCTTTTCTGCACCGCTGCACTGCCCGGCTCATTTAGCCTCCCAGCAGCACCCTGGAAGCAGGTATTATTGTGACTTACCCTCGTCTTACAGATGGGGAAAGGAAGCTTACCAGAACCTAGGCTCAAACACCCCCGCCCCCAGAGGCTCCAGAGGCATGAACTGAACCACCCACCCGCTCTCATGCCTGTTTCCTTACAATGCAAAGGTAAGGCAACCACAGCATTGGGGGCAGGGCATCCCCTTTAAACTGTTAGCCTCAGCCAGCCAGCCAGCCAACTCCCAACCAGCAGCGATTTGGACTCCCATGGACCATTTGGCAATTTCCAGAGATAGTTTTAGCTGACACACTTCTGGCATCAAGAGGGTAGAGGTCAGGCACAGAGCTAAATAAACCACCTAGAAGGCACAGGATGGGTCCCTGCAACGAAGAAGTACTCAGCACAAAGCATCACCAGTACTGAGGCTGAAAACCCTGCACTGAGTCATGGCCTCCCATCCTGCCATTAAGATAGGCCAGTTTGCAGCTGGGGCCTCAACCCTCAAGGAATCTACTATAACCAAATGTTTTCTCAGCTATATCCCTTAAAACCGGGCTTAAATCCTTCGAAGAGTCCACACAGGTTTAATTCTAATGTTTTTTATAACTGACATTATAGATATACAGCTAGAGAGTACCTTACCTACTTTTAAATTTTATTTTTAAATTTCAATGTATTTTTCATTAACCATTAGCCACAGTGCCAACCAGTGGTTTTGGTTAAACACTCAGCAAAAACTGCCTGCTGCCATTTCCATTTAATTGAAGAGTGTTCTGAGATTTCAAGGTAAACCAGGAGGGGGAGGGAAACTGCAGCTACTTATCTGATCAGGATTTGATACCATCCAACCAAATCAAACTCCAGAAACAAATTAAGTGCTAAGCCTGATAAGCCTGCAAATGTCAGCCATAACCCATTTAGAAATTTCTGTGCTCAGCTAAACAGCCCGATGATTTTCAAGGACTTTATAAAAAGTAAATATTATAAAGTGGAACTTATAAAGTAAAGTTATGCTAAGAAAAATACAACCAGCTGACTGCCGCCAATGAGGCCTTCCAGGCACAATCACTGTGGCCCACTGGGGACTCGCAGACAGCTGACAGTTGTTTTCACTTCTGCTGGGTGCTGCAAAGACGACCAGACACTGCCCATATCCTTACCAGCCCTCATACAGATCCTGCGAGTTGGTCCCGAGCACCTTCATGAGGTGGACAGCCAACAGAGCTGTCCAGTGCGCACAAATGAAATAGTACAATCTGAGCAGGTATAAGTTTAAAAGTGAAATAAACAAAAAAATGGTAAAACTAGATACTTTTTTTTAAGCCGGCCAACGTAACACATGTGCTACTGGCCTAGACAAGATGTTAACTTCTGCATGAAAGACAGAAATAAAGCAGAGTTGGACTCTTGGATTCCTGCCCTGCCCTGCTTCCACTGAGATGTGGGGCCTCAGACAGACCAGTTCGCCCCTTTGCACTGCAGTTTCCTGGCTTAGCAAGATGGACTCCATATGTGCTCCACCCTGACAGGGGTGTGGGGAGCAGGTATCAACATCACCTTGGCTGCAGACACACAGAAGCCCAGACCCTACCCCAGACCCTACCCGGGACCTACTGAGCCAGAATCTGCATTTCAGCGTGACCTCTAAGTCTGAGAAGCACTAGACTACCAGCCCCTTCCACTTCAGGGTTCTGAAGCCCCCAATATGAGGAACCAGCTCCCACCTTCTCTCACTAGTGTCAACCTAGGCGACAGTGGTCATCACTGTCCACCGCTACATAAAATGTTCTCAGAACAGAAACTCCAGGCACTATTCAAACAGACACAAGCCATCTTTCAGAACTCTGAATATAGACAGCCTCTTTTCTGCCCCTCCCCCCAGGAAAGACAGTGGAGCTAAAATCAACCAAACGAAAAAAAGCTGTAACTGTTGTCCTCTAAGAAGACTATGTGCAGCAAGACAATCCAGAATTGGGAAGGAGTAGACTCCAAGATGCCTAAGACCAGTCAACTGGTCACTAAAGTCACCATGAAAGCTTTGGCCACCCAGGGATGCAGGGCCCAGGCCTCAGCAGCTTCCCAAGTGTCTACAACACACAGCCAGAGTGGGGAGCTAACCCCACTGTCCAGTGGTTCTCCTCCAAGTGCTGTCCCCAGAGAAGGGGCATCAGCTTTACCCAAAAACTTATTAAAACTGCAAATGTGGGGAGCCACCTCAGACCTACAGATCCTAAAACCAGGGTTTAAGCGCCTCTTCTCGGTGAGGCAGAGCCCTGATCTGCACCTTAAGATCTCCAAGTGCCTCCAGATGATGTGTGTTCTACAAGTAGAACCCAGGGTTCTGTACCTTGCAGCAGCTCCCACATGATCCCCACTTTTCTGACACAGACACAAAGCTGAATGGCAGCTACTGCCTCGGAACACCACAGGTCCTCCCGAGCAAGGTGGGTGCTGTGCTGTGCTGTGCTGTGCTGTGCAGTTTGCACTGCAGGAGCTCTGACCCTTCAGGCAGGCCCGGTGAGCGTTCTGCCCACAGCCACAACCCCAGCCTTGAACCTGGCTTCACACAGACAATACTTAGAATGAGGCTACTCCACAGAGGCTCTCCAGTCACAGTACCTGGCTCTGAATCCTAACTAACCCCGGGCAAAAACTCTCAGGTGTCTGTTTCCTCAGTTACAAAATACGGACCTTGGCAATAATGACAGTAACTGTGCCTTTCAGGTTTCCCTCTGTTGTTATGACAAATCAAGGAATAATTCACAGAAAGCACTTAACACCAGACCCAATGCATTAGGATAATTCAATAAACATAAACTGCTATTATTATTAGCTGTTGTTATTGCCTCTGACCCCAAGACCATGCACATCATTGTCCAAGCTATTCTTTCATAAACAAACGCCTCTCTCATTGAGCTTTGCACAAGTATCTGGATGTCTTCATATAACCCTGAGAAGCAAAGGCCTCAAAATCTCAACGGAACACAAGGGCAGCTTCCTTTCTCACTCAAAATGAGCAAATGCTACCCCAATGGAGCATCTGCTGTATTTCAATTTCAATTCTGAGCTGAAAATGACTGAGGATCCAATAAATGATCAATGGATTGATTTCAGAAGACTTTAAGGCGGCAATTCCTGACCTTTAGTAGGCTGAAAATCACGACTCTGATTAAAAATAGAACCCCTAGATTGTGCTGGAAACCTACACAATTAGACCAGGGAGAGCACAGTGTTCAAAAATCAGTATCTGAAACATAACTACGGCTTAGGCCTTTTGAAAATGAGATTTGTGCCTGTTTTTGCTCACAGATGAATTCGCCAGGGGCCTGGCACAGTAAATGCACAATATGTGTTTTGTCAATGAATATTTTGAGGTGTGGACTTAAACTGGACAATGGCGCTAAAGTCACCACTACCGTGAGCAAATGAACCTCCTGAGTTACCTGGCATTCATGGGCTTTGACAACTTCTCTAGTGAAAGAGCATCCCCTCTCCAATCCGCTCATGCACACACACATTCTTCCTTTTTTTGTGGAAAACAGACATGAATTATCATAGGGGACTGAAAGAAAACCACGGAAGTCACTGTACCAAGAACTGAACACATTTCTGGATGTTCTCCACTCGGCCCAGATCTGCAAGTTGTTATGACAACGGAAGGGCCAGGTCACTCGTGGTGTGTAAGAGGAAGGCCCAAAGCCCAGAACACAGGAGACCACCACCAGAAACGTGACTTAGGGGACACCAGGACCCTTACAAACACTGCCTCCTCCTCATGCCTAGATTCTGGTGGAATCTGCTGCTGCTCATGTCCGGCCAGTTATCACATGCATACAGGGACCGACCATGCCCTCAAGCCATAGTATCTCAAGAATCCTAATAAGTTAAGATGTGGACAAAATATCCAGTTCACATCTAGGAATAAAGAGCCAGTGTGACACAGGGGCACTCTCCTGTTTGTAGCCTTCCTTCCCTGACTCCAAAGCGACCACACCCTGGAAGAGGGTCCTGCTGGCTTCAGGGAGTCACGGTGGAGGGGTGCCAAGACCAGGAGAAGGGCTATGCTTCAGGAGGGCTCGGATGGATCCTGCAAATACAAGGACAACAGGGAAAGCAACACCCACTGCAGTCTCCACCGCTCAGCTGTATAAACAAATAAAATGGTCCATTTCTTCGGGAACCTTAGTTGTCTTTGCACACACACAGAAGCGTGCACATGTCCACACGTACACATACCACTTCACATCCTCAAAGAAAAACAACCAAGAAAAGTCTACACAGTTTGTTTTTGCTGCATGTGGAATTTTTTCCTAAATCACATCTGACTTAGTGTTAAAACATCAACCTTTGGCCAAAACACTCTTAAAACAAAGACTTAATTGGTTCTGAACCAGCCTTTCTGAAAACCAAGGGAAACATCTTCTCCGGGTCTTGACCTTGATTACAACACTGCTCTTGGGGTTGGAATAATGATGAGTGTTGGAAGCGCTCCCTTCAGGGAGGGAACGGAGACCTAAACTGATCTACAGGCACCTGCAGGGCTCTCCTGGGAGGCAGCGATTTCCACACATCTGCAGCCTGGGCCCACCGCTCTGCTTTCAGCCTGCTGCTTAGTCTTCCCAGGTTACCGAGGACGATGGGAGGAGTTCAGAGGAGCTGGGTACAGGAAGGGCCAGTGTTAAAGCTGGGGCAAAATGGGCCTCTGACTACATCTAGATTATCTTATTGCCCCCCTAAATCATCTCACATACCTAATATGCAATGCAACAATCAAAATTCTGTCCTCAGGTCTCTCAAAAGGTCAACCCAAAAGTAAACACACATTTACCCCTCACCTCTCCAAGAAGGCTCCTGGTGTATGAACAACAGAAATGGAAATACACATTCTCCCAAAAGATATGTCTGAGAATATTCATGGAGCTTTGCTCATAACGGCAAAATAGTGGAAACAATCCAAATAGCTAATAGCATAGAAAGTATAAACACATTGGGGCATATTTCAAGGTGTCACACATTTCACATGTGAAATACTAAAGAAGAAAACTATTGCTACTCATGATAACATGAATGCAACTCATCAACTTAACACTGAGTCAGGACAGACATGAAAATAATATATTCTGTGTGGTTCCATTTTTATGAAGCCCAAAAGCAGGCAAAACTAAGCCACTGTGAGAATTTTCATTGGAACCAAGGAAAAGAGGAAGAGAAGCAAGATGAATGGAAGAGAGGGGCACAAAGGAGACTTCTGGGGAGTTCTTACCAGAGATCAGCAAACTAGGCCATGGGGCCAAATCCAGCCAGTTTGTTTTTATAAATAAAGTTTTATTGGCACATAGCAACGTTGCCTTTGGGTTTACCAGATAGTTGTGAACCACAACAGCAAACCCGGATAGCTGCCAATACAGACAGTACAGCTCCAAAGGCTGAAAATATCTGTTATTTAGCCCTCTACAGAGAAGGTGTGCCCACCTCGATCTACGTATCGATCTGGGACACAGTCTGGTGGATGGTCACATATGTCAGAGTTTGTTTACTTCTCTACTGACGACCTGTGTCACACTTCAGTGACACTTCCAAAAAGTCAAGGGCCAGGGGGCCTACCTCAGCGCAGAGCATGAACTTGGCATACAAGAGGCCTTGGGTTCAACTGCCAGCACCCAACAGAAAAAGCCAATAGAACTAAGTCATCGTGTCTTTTTCAGAAGTTCTTTCAATTTTCATTCCAGTTGCATTTGTGCTATTCATTTTGGGAGAATGGCCATTTATGCAGCCCTTGTCTCTTCTGAACTACAAGGAGCTAGGAGGTTGTCAAAAGGGGAGAGGATCACAACACAGCAAGTGCCGCTGGGTCTACATTTTGATAAGAGCGCTGACACATCCACAGAGCCACTCAGAGGCCATTCATGGAACTTGGCAGAGTCCTGGGATGACAGGAGGGATGGGACAGGAAGAGGGTAGAAGCCTCATGTGATGAACGGTGTCATACTACTCGAGGTTATTTTAGGATCTAGCTTAGGAGAGCAACATGTCAGCTCAGCTCCAACTGAAATACAGTAGTTATTAAGGTTAAGCAGTTTTAAGTTTCCAAAGAAGAAAACTCCACCAACAATCGGGTTGCAGTTAAGCCTGGAACCAGAGAACAGGTGAAGGAAAAGCCTGCTCTACACACCAGACTGGCCACTCTGTCCTCTCACTGCACCCATGAGCTGCCCAGTGCACTTGGAAAACAATTTCATTTTGTCTGAGGTTTCCCTTTTTTTCCGCTTTGCTTTTTTTGTTTCTAGCCATTTATCCTTTGATGATCACACTAAAATTACAGCTAGATGCCATTTGGTTTGGCCTCGTGCTGGCCTAGCAGACACTGAGGGAAAATGAATACTGAAAACATGGTGCTGGGTCTCTAATAAAATGTCTTTCTGTTTGCCCACATGGGCATCAAGCCTCAGCAAATAGAAGATGGCAGAACAATAGTACCTGTTCATGGAGGAATAGTGATGGTTTCAGTCCTCCAAACAATGAGCTCTGTAATTTACTCCATCCTCCTCCTGAGAAAGAGCTTCATGTGGCCTGTACCATGCCAGGTGGTTCGGAGAAGGACGAATTGCTCGGCCAAACAAGGGGCACTTCAGCACCGGGTATAAAGATTCAACAGCTGGTCTGGGCTCGGCTGGTCTCCCAGTGACATGGCCCCAGCAAGCCTTTCCACACCAAGATAAGGATCGCTATCCTATTCAGCCTCAACAATTCCCACACCCCAGGCCACAGGCCTTTCCAGCACTCCCCAAGATGTAGTACCCCGTGGGGCACTGCATGTTCACCCATTCATTCATCCCGAGTCAAGGTCTGGGCCTGTTTTCTAACCCGGCCCTGCCTCCAGCCCTGTTTCTGAGAGCAAGACCTACCTGGCCTGTATCAAAGGAAGGAGGGCCTGACAGGAAGTGTGCCAGCAAGAACAACTTAGCTTCAAGCTGAGGACACACTGGTCTTCAAGACACCTGGGGTAGAGGGGTAAAACCAAGAGCAGCACCTTCCCCTAAAATACACACAAGGCAAAGGCACAGCCACAGAAAAAATCAAAATATTTTTAAAACCAAGTTATTACAGCCTTGAAATAAGCACAAAAAGGCTAGGAATCCACCAAATAAAAATGTCTGCTGACTCATATTTTTCACTGGTGGAAGAATTCCATTTACCTAGGGCAAGTGACTATTCCAAACCCTTATTAAGGAAGAGACAGATTTGAAATGGCAAGGCTACAAAGATTCAATGCTGCAGGAGCTGCTCAAGACCACACATTCACATGCGCAAACACACACACACACACACACACACACACACACACACACACGGGATCTGCAAAAGCTTTCTACATGAAAGGGACAGTGACAACATGCACGATCCATCTAACCAACCTCAACCTACAGGACAGAAGAACCTAGAGCCAGAATCTCACACCATAGCAAAAGGTGTCAAAACCTTCCCTTCCAAAAGTTATGCCAGAACACTCCAGAAGTTCTGGTACTGTCAGTTACTCTGGCAGTCCATCCAGCCTCTCAAGGCCAGGCAGACAGACGAAAATCCTATTAGTCTGCTCGGCCTCCACTATCCACTACTGCTTTCTATTGGCTTCCGTTCAGCCCTGAGTCTATATTAGTCTGTGATTTGTTTAGAGAATAGAAGTACTACGTGAGCAGGAAACAGGACACTGATCAGAAGCTGAGATCTGTCGCCTTTCCCTTCCAGTGCTTTCAGTCTCATGTATCAACAGGCCCAAGAGAAATCAACATTTCAGGACAATCAGTTCAAAAGTGATATTTTTAGCACCACTTAATGTAATTCTGATCCACCGGAAACAATTCTCCTTGGCTGTCACATGGCCTTCTCGCCTGTCTCCCCCTTAATTCTTTCTGTTCACATTTCGCCACTCCATTCCACTCCCAAATCCAGACCCCTCCCTAAGCAAAAAGCAACTGTCAAGCTGGGGTCTGTGAGCCCATTACACCTGATCAAGATACTCCCAACAATAAACACTGGCTGCCCTTTCTTTCTGAGTCTTTAAATCACGGGAGCAGCATTTCTTCTTTCTTCTTCTCACCTCCCCTAATGATTTAACCACCACCACCATCATCACCCCATCATCACCACCACCACCATCATCAATGTCGATATCAATATCATCATCATTATTACCATCATCATCATCATCATCATCATCATCATCATCATCATCACCACCGCCATCATCATCATTTAGGTGGGGAAGGGTGAAGAATAAATGACATAAGAGACCTACATATTGACAATTCAAGCTTCAGAATCTCTTTGAGTTTCCTACCTGAATTGCAATCTGGTGTTCAATCGTTTTGTACGCAGAGTAATGTGTGCTGCCGGACTGAAAATGGAGCTGTAGAAAGAAATCAAATCAAAGCGTTCTGCTTATGTCACAAACTACAGGAAAACATCTTAAGCAGTTTATGAATAGCAGACAAACCTTCTTAAATTGAGGAATGAAGCCTTGGCATTCACTCAAGACCTGTGTACTTTTATTTGTTGCTATGGGTAAAATTATCTAAATACTAAAGTTTTTTTTAAAAAGCACCTATTCAATAAGCAAAAGAGGGGAGGGGCAGGAATGAGCATCAGGGACAAGAAAAAGAAAGACTGAAGCCCATTAAAACATAAAGGGAGCCAGTGTGCTGAGCGGGAGACTGAAGAGAAATTAACTTGGCTGCAAAAAGTCATCAGCACTGCAACATGTAGGCAACAGGAAAGTTTAAGAAAGGATTTGAGAAGCCACAGGACTGCAACAAGGACAAGCCCCTTCCCCAAGATTTCTAATCAGTGGGCCCTGGCACTCCAACGCAATTCTATTTCTGAGTAAACAAATGTGTTTGACAGACTGCAGGGGCCACCCAATGCCGGACACATTCTTTCACAGTGACTAAGCCCTCCGTCCCAGAACATCTCCACAAGCCCGCACTCTAGTAATTCACGCTTCCCCAAAGAGGGGGCCTCTCGGTGCCCAACAGCCACCAGTGTGTGGAGGGCCACCTATTAGTGAGCACTGGCTCACTCAGCCCCTCCATGGCAAAAGCTCTCGTCAGCTCGGTCCTGCAGACCACACGTCACAGGAGGGGGGGAAGCCCAAAAAAAAAACACCAACACTCCCCACCGAAGTGTCATTTTCCCAAATACTACTTGTTAATCTTGAGACCCTACCAACTGGGAAAAAAAACACCATCTGCTGATTTATTTTATAAACAACACCGTAATCACTAAAGGATCTCAATGGTTATCTGAAAATGCACTTTAACTTGCTATATGCCAACAAATCATGAGGGATCAGATGATGCTGGGAAATCACTGCTCACCCTAGTTGCAACAGGCAAATTTATTCCATCTCCAAACACAGAACTATGCTATCAGGAAGTATTAGTATTACTATCACTACGATATTATTACTAGTACCAGAACATTTCTGTGCTACTAGAACAAAGCATAGTTTGGGCTGCAAATGAGTTTTAGACCCAGTTAAACTGTATCTTGCTTCCTGGAAGAAAAATCATTCAGTTCACTCCCTGTTTTTTGTTGTTGTTTTTTTTAAAAAAAGGAAAAATAAAACAATTCACACAAGAACTTGTGAACTAATTCAAAATATACAAAGCCCAGTACTGATCAAATAAAAAGTCAAAATCCATCCTGCTCATGGGATAAGGCTGAAGTATCTATTTTAGGATATAGTAGACTGCTGATGTTATCTGTTTTATACGTGTGTGTATGTGTGTGTGTGTGTGTGTGTGTGTGTGTGTATACCAAAACAGATTAGTAAGAGGCACGAAAAAGAGGAAAAATAAACCTACATCTGCCAAAGCAGGGCAATAAACCACTCTCCCCCAAAACAACACAGCACTGCCCAGCAATGGACACAGAGTCCACTGCACAGCCCCGAGGCCCGACGCACTCCACCCAAAGTGAATCACTGGGGAAAAAAGATGGATGTGCACCCTTGGCCCCCTGCCCTTCTTTGTAAAAACTGCCAGTCAGTAAGCGGAGATTGCACTAATTACTGTGACAATTCTGCATCGTGTTAAAACAACTTTTGTGCTTGGAACAGGTCTCTCTGTGAGTGGAACTCTTGGCCAGAGAGCAGCGCTTGTCTGAGAGGAGGCTCTTCTTCTAAGCAGAGCAAGCAACACTAACAACTTGTCCCTCTTTTCAGCCGGTTTTATTCTCCTCTTTTCCAACTGCCTGATTCAGAGCTTAATGGAAACTTGTCCAAGCTTTTCTTCCCATAAACCCTCGGGAGCCGTAGGCAATCTGTACTCAGGGTAACCACAGGAATCTTCTATTGTCAATTAACATTGAATGGACACCTGATAACGAAGGACAGGTCGTGGAAAATAATTTCATATAGTCACAGTCTTAGGAATAAATTAATGAAACTGTGGCTAAGCCAAATTCAATTTTCACTTGTCCAGTTCTGTTCTTAATCCTTCCTTCATCACCACCCAAATAACACCAGCGATGCAGGAGAGAATGCTGCAATTAAACAGTAAAAACGCAGCTGCACGTTCCATAAGACTTGAGCAGAGAATCCAACGTACAAGACAGTGTTAACTTTAACCTTCCATTACACACACACGCGGTTTACAGCCAAGAAGCCATGGAGCCCCTCAGGAGCCCAGCAACACAGAAAACCGCCCACCACCTCACACCCTGTACGAACCCTCTGTGCCTAAGTCATCTTCCCCGGCAACCAGCAACCACTGTGTTGCAGAGATTTCTGAGCTACCAGGCCTCCAACTACAGGGAAGAGGACTGAAAATTTTCTCATTTCTCCTTTTGGTTTCCATCCCCTCTTTTCCCAGAGATACTCTTCTGAAATGTACATCTTAACTGCTTCTGCCTTCCATGTAAAACACAAGGCTGCCTTGTTTTAGTCCAGCTTTTTAAGACAAAGATAAAATACAAATACCCAGTGAAAACTTGGCACTCTAAACAGAAACAATCATGACTATCTCTCTAGAGGCTACTAGGAAGGAAAGAAAAAGAGATGGGTGGCCCTTGAGCTTTGAAAAATGAGGGGGTAGAGACCCAGGACAAGATGGCTAAGGCACATCTGAGTTCACGAACCAGGTGTCCATGTGCCTCGCCACCCGGACCGTCCTGTGCAGGTCACCTGGTGGGTCCCATGTCACCTCCTCACCCAGCAACTGTGGCTGTACTAGCCAGTGCCTGTCTACCTGGAGCACCCACCCGGAGGAGCCACCAAAAGAAGACTCCAGAGTACTTTTCACTCCATCCCTTCCCTCCCATGAAACTCAACAAAACAACATGCTCCCTTCCTGGGTGCTTGCTCACAGTGGCCAGGCCCCTCCTTTCCATTCAATCACTCCAGCCACCCAGACTCCCTTGTCCAGAGAAAGAACCAGGAAGATCTGGCCACTCTCCATACCTGCTTGCAAGGTTAACTGCTCCCCTTATTACCACAGCCCAGGTTCCCTCGTTTTATTTCTAATCACTACTGCTGGCTCTAAACTTGATGTTTCAGATACAGAACATCAGACATAATCCAGAGATGGGAGGAAGAGGAAGCAGCTTTTTTGAACCACAGGAATATCATCCTCTGAAGTAACATGCCCCCACACCAATTTTGAAGCCCTGTTGGTTTTTCTAGCACTAAGTTAACTTCCTTCCAGGGGGATGAAGATTAATTTCTGATGCCAATTCATTCCACTAAACTGGAATAAAATGGAGCTTTATTTTTAGGTTTATGAATCACCTGTCTTTTTCTTTCATATATTACAAAATAACATTCATTTCCTAAGAGGTTTTGGTTTTCTTGGGGTTTTTTGATCCACTTTCTTCTCTAACCTATGAAAGCCTTTACTTAAAGTCTAATTTCAATGTCATTAGCTCAAAGGACAAAATATTTAACTGTATCTAAGACCTTTTCCCAGGTCATCAGTCATTTTGGGAGCCCAAGGCAACAGAACTTCCATCCATTATGTACACAACCCCTCTCTACCCCCATAGCACATTGAGAGCCTTTTCCATTTTATGGGACATAAACTTTTTGACCAGAACTTTAGGGTTACTTACTGCCTGTTCTTATAAAAAGTACCAAAGAGCCTCTAACTTCAAGAGAGAAGGCAAAACCAGGATTACTAGTAGGCCCTTTGCTTTAAACATTCTTGCAAAGATCTAGACATGAACAACTGTAGCATCCTAAAACAACCATCTAACAATGGCACTGCATTTTCACTTCCTGGCATTCTCCTTCAAAAATCCTGCTGCAACAAAATGCAAGCCCTTAGACACAAGAACAATCTGTCCTACTGTCTCAGTGTTCCATCAAATGTCTATTTACCCTCATTAATTTTTTTTTTCTTTTCTTCAACCTGAAATCATCAGCTATGAGTCAGAGAACGATCATTAACTTTTACAGCTTCCATACATATCCACCTACTCACATTTGGGGAAAGAAGTATTGACTTGCAACACTGCCTGAGACCAAAATCCTCTAAGAGGAAAAAAAATTGCTTCAAGAAAGTTTCATCTTCAGGTCTACAGGGGATGATACATTCATTGTTTTTCCACGTCGGGCTCGGGCTGCAATCTGTGCCAACAAGAAAAAAGCTGAGGTTCCACCTGGTGCTGGCGACGGGCACCTTCTGGGACGGTTTTCGAGAAAAAATTAGATGGTTTTCTTTAAACGTCAAAGCAAATGAACATCCTTAAACTGGGAGGGCACAAAGTGAATTAAGTTTCCTGCTCTTGTATAAAACACATTTCTAGCATATAAAAACACGTGGGCTGAAGTGCTGAGACATGTTCTTAACGCAGCACTTTTCATTAAGAGTTGCCACACTAACACTCTTAAAATGATGCCCCATCATTACTCCACTTAGCAGTCACAGTGCTGCAACTCATAACGAATTAATTTGCATTAATGTGGGTTTCATGTGTCCTTCCCTGGGTATGCCATTGTGATTCAGGCTCAATAAAACTGACATGACAATAACACAGTGCCTTTTATTTCACTTTCCAAAACAAACCAACCCACCCAGAGACCCACACAAATCCTTTCCATTTTTTAAGCATTTTACTAATATATTTAGTACATCATAATTGGCCCAGCACGCAGGAATCTAGTTATCTTCTCAG
The DNA here is from genome assembly GCF_053883595.1 of Heterocephalus glaber. Lineage (NCBI taxonomy): Eukaryota > Metazoa > Chordata > Mammalia > Rodentia > Bathyergidae > Heterocephalus > Heterocephalus glaber. The sequence goes on from NW_028258320.1 coordinate 71,144,570, forward strand.
TAAATATTTATAGCATCACTCTTTCCCATTCATTCTGCATTTTCTTAGAGAATCTCACTGTAGCCTACATCTGCAATTCATTGACTTTACAATTTACCACATGTTGGGATGGGAGAGGTCTTAGCTCCATTTGAATCACTACACAAATATGCAAGTGATTTATCGGTTTCAAACTGAAGACTCCAAGAAAGGGGCTCCACTTTTCCTGAACATTACTTCTGGCAGACCATGAACAATTACAGTTCGTACTAATTAAGCTCTGTAAATGTGCTGTGCCCTGCTAATGCCTACCAGGCCTCAAATTTATTTTCATGATGCCAAACTTTAGCCAGCGAGGTTAACCCCTTCAGAGCTGGGATCGTTAACGGCCATTCCTTCCCCTGCAGATCTCACTGTCTGGGGCCACTTTATAGCAAAAAGAGTAAAATATAATGGGCTGGATCACCCATCCGAAATCAGATGTGCCTAAGGAAGAGAAACCTATCATTGGAAAACTGGAGAACACCATGGCTGATAACCCCTGTTCAAAGATCCCACAGCCCCATCTTTGTAATGAGCTGTTAAGGGATTCACATCTATCCCTGAGGGCTAGTAAGTTTCTGCATTCCATTGATTAGAAAATAAAACCTTTCAGCCTGGGTCTTTAAGTTTGAATTGGAAGGAGGGAAGGATCTGGGCACAAACAACAGGGTCATCAGCTCCCCTGGTCGCTCAACGGTCACCCAGACAACGCTCCTGAATCCCACTCCCCCCCCCCCGTACTGCGTGCGCGCGTGCGCGCGTGTGTGTGTGTGTGTGTGTGTGTGTGTATCACACACACCAGGACAGCCCACTTTTTAAACCTAGGTTAAAATCGGCAGGGCAATCAGCTTTCTGTCCCACAGCCAGGTCTCCACCACAGATATCACCCAGCCAGACTCCAGATGTGTTCTGGATAAGGGACAGGAAACACATTTGTTGCCAGATAGGACCCTTTGGGCGAGGAGGGGCCTGGAACCAATCTCTGCCCACCAAAAGCAACACACTTCTTAACAGCCCCTCCCAGGCATGGCGTGCCAGCCCATTTCCAAACAGGCCCTCTATGTCCAGATCTTTGTCCTGCCTCCTTTTCTCAATCAAGATTTATTTCTGCCACTTCAATATGCTTTTCTGTGACTCCTTCCCCTGAAGCCAGTATATTTTTCCCAAATGCGTGGCCCTTCTATACCCAGCGTAAACCTGCATTTTTTCCTTGTCTATTAAATTCTTTTAACCAACTCTCCTCTCCTTTTGGAGTGAAGCCTCATATTAACTAGAGCACCATGCAATGTGTATATTTTCCCTGCCAGCTCACTGGAACATCATATAAATTAAAGCATGGTCTCCCATATCAGGTTTCCTTAAGTATTCTGGGAAATATGCACAATATAGACAAAGTAGTATCCAGAAAGGGGAGAAGGGATTAAAGAAGGGAAAGAAAGGAAAAAGGGGGAAACCAGAAAAAAAAGGAAGGATGCAAACACCCAGAGCAACTTTGCTTTTGAGAAAGGCATTTGTGCACAGCCTCCAGGACATTCCCATCCCTGAAAGTGCTCTTTATAAATGTGTGTAACAATAGCCTAGAGGGAAAGTACAGGTCAGCTGCCAGGGGGGGTCTGTCTCAGTAAACTCAGACTGGAGGAGGGGGAGGGCAGCCTCTGCAAACCGCACCCCCATCTCACTGCTTATAATTAGTGAGAGAAATCTGAGCTACTGCCAACGTCTGTGGACCTTGAATATTATAAGGCCAACGTGGCGTCAAATATCTTAACATTCATAAGTGTTACGGGCTGTAAATAAAGCCTGGGGATTTATGACCCAGTGCGCTTGCCAGCAAAGGACTGGGGCGCATTTCTTTCAGCAGACCTGTCGAGGTGCAAGTTTGCCTTTGGTTGTAAAATTAACCATTTCCTTCACAAATGTGCTCAATTAGAAGTCCAACTTGAAGATTTACTTAGACAGTTGTCAATATTCACTCTCAGAAGAAACTCAAGACACCCACCCACGTGACATGTCCCCCTTTCAGAAATAAAACCCGCAAGACTTTGTTTCATCCCTCCCTTTCAAAACGTGTCACATCCAAAGAGTTATAAAGCTGGCCAAAGATATTATCTAATTCCTCTTACCAAGACTAAAAAGCTTACACCTACTTCCTTGGAAAGTGCTCATTTATTTGGCAATGCTATGATTTTAAAAAAAAAGTAGATCACTCCCTGCCCAAAGTCTCTCTTCCCCTAATATAATATCATCCACTTCCTGTGTAGGAGCGAGCATTTGCTAAATCCAGGTTGTCTCATGCTTAACTGCCAATAAACCAACTTCCACATAACTTCCAGACAGCTGAGGAAAAGGTCCTCGGAGTTTTAGTCATGGTCCAGAAACACTCGTCCACACAAAAATTTGCAGCTGTCCTTTTTACAGTGCATTTTTAATGTGACTGGGGGCCCCTGTTGTGAAACATCTGACAAGACGCAAAACCCTCTTAGATACCTTCTAGTTTACTACTCCAAGTGTGTAAGAGAAGTTGCACCAGGATTTTCCCAGCCGAGGAATCTAGGCACTTTTTGCACACGCCCAAATCACCTCCTGGGATATAAGGAGGCATTCACATCCTGTAAAGACTTCTACTGTAATCTTTAAAAGCACAGCCTCTGGTGCAACTATTAAAATGCTAGCTTTCTAAAGCAAATATTTTTTTTAATGGAGCGCAGAACTGCAGCGATCCTGTGCAGTTAACAGAACAGCATTCTTTATCTGTAAACCCCCGGAAACCATCCTATAACTTTTTCACAGCTTGCTAAGAAACAGAAAGCTGACCAACTTCCAGCAGAGACTCTAAATGAAATCCCTATCAGTAAAATTAAAATCAAGGTTGAAAACTCCTAGCAAGAACAGTTATTGTTTTCCTCAAAAATCTTTTCTCCATCAGAGAAGGGGGCATCAGTCAAAGCTACTTCCCCGAAGCAGAGAAAAGTTTCCAAAAACATTTCTTCCAGATAAGCACTTTCAGCTCCCAACTGCCTAAGAGTTTCTTTCTGGGGTTTCAAAAAGCCTTAATATCCTCAAACTGCAAAGTGCTGGCATATTAAATTAACATCATTAAAATGACTTATTTTAATTATTGAGCCCATAATCCATACTGTAGACATTAAACCCCAACCTATAAAGATTAGCACAGAATACCACTGCATTGAGATTGAAATCTAAACATGTTCGCCATAAATATTTCTGAAGGAGAAGAAAAACAATTAGCATAAATACCAAAGAAGGGCAAGAACACCTGTTCTTTTTCAAGGCGATAAGCATTTTATTGTTCTCTATTTAAAATGTAATGACCTGTGTAATTACAGTAATATTACATTGTTATGTAGAGGCTTGGAATGTCACACTTTGAAAAGTGTTGTCAAAACATTCGGGGCCAAGGTGGGGGGGGTGGGAAGACAACAGGGAAGAACCAACATTAACCCTTCACACTCCAAGGTCTAAATCTTTTGTATTAGAAAGGATTACGTTGTTTGAGCCGGGAGAAAACATCCATTTTTCACAAGCCAGAAAGAGAAGTTGCCCAGCTAAATAAACCCCAATGAATAGGCCCCTCTTGGTTCCCTTCAAATGCTGGATTCCAACTTCAAAAATGAATTCAAGATGCTGCTTATTTATCTGCTCAAACTAGTTGCAAACAGCTCAGTTGAAAAGCAAAGAAGATGCAAGAATTCTAGTAATTGAGCCGTTAAAAGAGAAATTGCAAAGGTAACTAGAATTTCCACCAATGTAGCCCTATTTCTTGTTTGCCAGGAGGGAAAAAGAAATGTAAAACTATCCTTTCCTATCAACTTTAATATGATAACAGTATTCTTATCTTTAGTACACAAGTGTCTAATATTTACAGTTCTAAGTCTTCCCGGCTACTTAAGTAGATCCCTCCTTAATGCATTTTTTTATGTGAATCTGTCTTTTTAAAGCTATTCACATTACTGTATCAAAGGCTAAATTAATGTTATACAGAAATCTTTGTCATTTTAAAATAAAATTATTACTATCAAGGTCCACGGTGTCTTCAGCAATTAAAGCATTATTCCTGAGATAATATATTATTCATCATAAGCCGATTTAATGATAGCCCTTAAAGCAGAAATCAGGGTTCCAGAGAGTTTGCTTTTGAAAGGGTGCAGCTGCTTCACAGGTATGCTAGTAACAGAAAATGCAGGAAAAAAAAAAGAAAAAGCACCACCATATGGAGGACGGGAGGAGGATAAAGCATACCGTTAATTTGTCTTTACACCTTGCCCTTCAAAACCAGACCCTAGGAAACACTAAGAAATTCAGATGAGCGCGGGATGGCCACCGTCTTGCCTATAGATTCCTCCCACAGCTGTATCAAATCTGGAATTGCAGATTCTGATCGAAGATGTCAAGAGTGACACACAACAGCCTCCGGTGCTCATTTCCACTGCTCCGCTTACCAGCCTAAATAAATAACTTTAATTTTGGAGTACATAATCTAACCCAGGTAACAGAGGAAGGAGGACGAGGCAGTGTACACAAAGATGTCTGCTGGTGTTTGACATGCAAATACTAAAACTGCCTACTGAGTTCAGAAATGTCTTCTCAGACTCAATCTGATGTCACAGCACAAGGCCACCCGCTATGTCCACAATTAAAATAACTAGCTGGCGTCTATTCCTATAATGCCCACAAAGGGGACCGAGGGTTGGGAGCCTTCCTTTTCTCACCGGGAAATCATTTATTTGCCTTCAACAATATCCCTGTCTCCTAATTACAGCACAACACAACAGTTCAAGTTTTAGGCTATATTCGGAAAAGGTTGCCAGCGGCCACAGTTATGGAGTTTAAAAAGTCGAGAGCCAACAAGCTGGCCATCAAAGCCCAACATTCAGATGGCCTTTCAGATGGCTCTGTGGATTTTAAAATAATACCAAAGAGATTTCCAAGGTAGGAAGGAGAGGAGAGGAAGAAATTCCCAAGATTACTTTGGAATGCTGCTTGGTCGGGTTAGTACAGGAACACTCCGATTTTAAGGTGAATGGTCTCTTCTAAGACACCCCCAAGCTCCCAAGAAAAATACCAAACAACTGGACTGTGCCTTCCGTACAGCTGCAAGCCCAGAGCCCGGCCCCAGCAGCCTGAAAGAGCGGGCCCTGCAGGAGGAGGTCGGGCAGAGCCGTTCTCCCAGCCTCCCCAGCATGCTGAAGCCTGGGCGCCGGGGAGGGGAGGAATAATTATTTCTCTTTCCTGGCCATAAAAAATGACCCATCTAGTATGCCCTTGCCATTTTGTCAAGGCCGCGAAAAAACAAGTCAAACCTGATAGTTAATGTTTTAATGCTTAAAAACACTTGTAGATCTGATCGACTCCCGCCCAGCAAACCCTTGGCCATGAGCACCGAATCCACTACAGCTCAACAGAGAGTGCCTTATTTCCAATTGCCGTCTTGAGTTACCAAAAAAAAAAAGCAGTGTGTAAATAAGGGCTGGAGGACCAAACCGGAGAAGGTGCAAAATGACAGTCTGGAGAAGCTGAGCACAAATGCCTCCGGCGTACCGAGAGATTCCTAACCCGGCATTTTTCGGAGAGCAGAATGGAGGAGGGGTTCAGGGCGAGGGCAAGGGGCAGAGACCTGTGGGGGCGGGGGTGGACCGTGTGAACCAACGTCAGCGAAGGCTGCAGAACGCGCGCTGCAGGAGGCGCCTCGGGAGCCCTGCACCCCGCGCCGCCCCGGGGCCCCCAAACTTGGGTGACCTGCAATCAGCGAGCCACTCCCTCGAAGGATGGACACCCCTGGCCTCCCAAATCCCCTGCACCATCTACAGCCCGGGCAACCCGGTCTCTGGGCCCCCCGGGCCCACTGAGGGCCTTGTGGGAAGCCGGCGAGAACAAACCCCGACTCCTCGCACTTCGAGGCACCAAATTTCACTAGAAATACATCAACTCCGCTCGGGGAGGCCATCCGGCCCGAACCACCGAGAACTCCGGCCACTAGCGCCTCCGAGCCCGCGCTTCCCGCAGACAGTGCGTGGGGCAGCCGAGCCCGCCACGGCACCCGGGGCTCTCGCGGCCCTGCGGAGCTGCCCGGAAAAGGATGGCCCGAGCCCCCAAGTTTGCGGCAGGGCCGGCCTGGGAAATGTGACCTTCCAGGGGACAGGGGAAGGAGGGCCGAGAGCCAATGATCGCCACTAGAAAGCTAAATAAATAACCGGCCGGGACAGAAAGCCGGGCGCCTCTCGGGGGCCCCGGCTCCGCGCTCGCCTGCGCTCCCGGGCCGCGCCGGCCAGAAAACGCACTCTCGCCCGCGCCCCTCACCGCCGGCCCGGCGGCAGCAGCCAAGGGGTTAACGGGGAAAGCCCAAGACGCCCACAGCGGAGGGAAAGAAGGGAGAGCGGAGAAAGAGCCCCACAGTCATCTTCCCAGGGTGAAGAAACAAACACCGCCACCGAGGGGGAGGGGACCGGAGCGCACAAAAACTTCTGCGGGTTCTCCCTCCCCCACCCCCAGTCAAGCCCTGCTCGGGAAGAAAGGGCTCCCAACAACGCGAGACAGCAAACTGAAAGCAGGAACACGGCAAAGTGCAAACAAATCCAGTCCACAAAAGGCAGAAAAGTTTGGAGAGTTTGGGGCCGCCTGGGCCCGGGCGGGGGAGGGGCGGGGAGGGAGAAGGTGGGGGAGGGGAGGGGAGGGGGGGCGAGCAGGCCGCATGCGGGGCCGCGCGAGGCACTTACGGTTCGGGCGGTGGGCGAGAGCGATCCGTTGGGGAGGTAGGGGCTCGTCAGGTCGGGGATCATGATGAAGGGGTAGCCGGGATACGGTGGCCCCTTAAAGAGCCCTCCATCTTGCCTCTTGGCGGCTAACATGGCGGGGCGGCGAGGGGACGGCGGCGGGCGCGCGGAGCGGGAGAGAGCGGGAGAAACTTTTTAGAAAGTGGCCCCAGGCGCCGGGGCGCGCGGGGTCGGGGCGCGGGGGGCGCGGGGCCGGCCCGGGGGGCAGCGCCGGGCAGCTGCGGGGCGTACTCACCTTCTTCCAAACTTTCCCGGGATTTATCTCGGAAACTTTCGGAGCGAGGCGGAGGCCGTCTTTCCGCCTTTCCCGGAGGGGTGGAGGTAGGGAGGGCGAGGGGCAAACGCCACGCAGAGGGAAGGGGGGGAAAGGGGCGGCGGGGTGGGGGGCAGAAAAACAGGGTTACAAGTTTTTGCAGTGGTGGCCCCGCGCGCACGCCGCCCGCCGCCCCCGGCCCCGGCCCCGGCTCCCCTTCCAGGCACCTTCACCAGCCCAGGAACCAGATCACGACCCTACCAGCCCGGGGGGCTTTTCCTACCTCGGAATCGGAGGAGCTGTTTTGATTCGTTTCTGATTCATTGACTAGAGACGATTTGACATCAGCTAAATCCCTCTCTGCCGACGAGTTTTCCGAGCTCTTCTCCTCCTGCTCGCCCTCGTCTTTGAAGGAAATCAGTTCGTCGTTAGCGCCTAGGTCATCCCCTCCACCGCCGTTCAGCTGCGGCATTTTTTTTCACCCACCAGCAGCAATTTTGGAGGAAAAATGAAGGAGGAAGAAAAGCCAAAAAAAAAAAAATCACCCCAAAAAAGTTTCCCCCCCCCACAAAAAAAATTGCAAGAAAAAGACGAGTCCAAGGTGAACTTTTTTTCCTGCTTTGGGGTCTTTCTCTCCTGGGGAGGGGAAAAGAGGGAGGAGGGAAGGGGAAGGGGGAGATCTGCACGCGTGAGTTTGAGTTTCTTTTTTCTCTCGTTCCCAAGGATCCGATCAATGTGCAAAAAAATAATAAATAAAAAAGGGGGTAAAAAAACACCACCAACAACAAGAAGTCAGATATAAAGAGCAAAGGGGGGGGAAGCCGAAGATACAGGAGGAACTCGTGCCGCTCGGATTTGAGTGAGTTGAAGTTAGACTGAGAGCTTTTCAGTTCAAAGGCGGCGCTGATTGACAGATAGAAAAAGGGGGATCGAAATCCGGAGGAACGGAGTAGTCTGGGAGCGGAGATTATTGACAGGGCGAGAGGAACACACTCGCCTTAATGAGATGCCGGGGGCGGGGCAGGCTGGGTGACGTGTGCATAAATAAACAGCCGCGGTGGGCGGGGCGGGGCGGTCAACAATGATCCTTTCGGCCCGGGAGGAGGAGGAGTACGAGAAGGGAGGGGCGGGGGCGCGCGCTGGGGGAGCGGCCTGCGCGGCGCGCGCGAGGCGGGAGGCCGGGCCAGGCCGGACGCGGGGACCCGCTCCAGGAGGGGCGGTTTCGGGGAGACAATGCGGAGTGGGAGAGGAGGGGCAGGGGGTGGCGACCGAGGCTGGAATCCGAGCCGAGGAAGGCGGAAGGAAAAGCCCACTCTGGGGGCGGGGATGGGGAGAGGCCCAGAAAAGTGCACTTTGGAAATATTAGAAATAAGTCGGAGGGAAGGAGGCGAGCGTTGGGGGGGGGGGGGGGGGCGGGGGAGCTTGGTGGTTAATCCGGCAGTGACATCGGCCGCCCGGGGCGGGATGGAACAGAAGTGGTCACAAGGAAAACTCACCCCTCCAGTTCCAGAGCGCTGGGGAAGTGGCGGAGCTGGGCAAAGTTCCTGGCCATCCGCGGGAACTATTAACCCACTGTGCCTTCCCCTCCCTCGTTGGTTTACTAATAGTGGATCCTTTCGTTAAATGTGAATTCCATTAGGATGAAGATACCACGATGACTTCTTATCCAAAAAACAAATACTGTAGGGTTTCTCGGGGCATTAAAAATGTCCTTAAGGAAAAATATATGATTCTTTTAAACGTAAAGTGGACCTCCTTTTTTAACTGATGTTGGAGGTGGTAGGAAACGAGCAAGGATTCAAAGTCCTTTCTGACTTTGGAGGTGAAAAGTTCAGGCGTTAATAGCGCCTGGGAAAATAAAACTGAAAGTTCACCAAGCCCTGGGAGGAGTGGGGCCGGAGTCTTTTTCGAAGGAGATTGGAAATGAAATCCCCAAAGACTGACCAAAGAATCAAGATGTAGATGGTCCTGGCAGGAAATGGCTCACCAAGGTGATGCTGGAAGACCTCAGGGAGAAGGTGGGAAAGCTCGGGTTTGAGACAGGTATCTGTTGGTTGTTAGGCACTGGCCAGGGGAGGAGGTTGATTTGCCACAAAATGGGGAACAGAATTTTGTTAAAGGGGGAAAGCCCAGCTCCCAAAACTCAGGGTTCCCAGATAATGGAGCAAAAATACTTGTTTTCCTGTAGATATGCAAGGAGAAGTGGACAGGAAACTACAACATCAAAAGAGGACAAAAAAGAACCGGGGGAAAAGAATCAATAGGAATTAGCAAATTGCCTATTAGGAGCAACGTTGGTCTGGAGTCCACAATGTATTATATTATCCCACCTTTCTCTACAAAAGCTCACCTGTTCTTCAGCTGGTCCATCAGCACATAGCCTTCCAAAAGAAAGCAAATTCGCCATGTAATATTTAGAGGGCTTGGGGTTTCAGCCAAACTGTTTTATAGACTAAGGTCTCAGAAAGAAGACTTAAAAATAATGATACTGAGATTGACAAGGCCAACGAATTCCCCTGCACTGGAAAAAAATTCACAACCACATTTGCACACTAAAGAGTAAGATGCAGGCAAAATAAAAATGGGCTGGGGAGGAGACAGAGGAGAATCACTGTAAATCCCAACTTTCATATTAATCAGAAAATCAGAAGTAGAGTGAGAAGGAGTCTGAAAAGTAAAACAAATGTGTACATTTAATCAGACAGGTTTGCATAGGATACAAAGCACAGGGCTAATTAGTCTCAGCAGGTAGCACTAACCTTCAGACTTCATAAATAAATAAGGCGGGTGCAGTGTCTAAGAAGCAGAGTGGAGACAGAAGGGGGATTATGGCAAGACACCAGGTAAAAACATAAAGAATGAAGTGGATTTAACAGTTTCCTTTTTCAGGTCTTTTTACCTGGTTACCTTTGGATTTACACAAATGACCATAGTGTGACACACGTGCTAATTGTCACCTGTATACTTGTTCCTAAGTCTGTCTTTGTAGAGCATAGATTTTCCTAAGACCTGTTTTAGGGGCTTATTTACTTGTACTGGAGCATATTTATCATAACCAATTTTATGGCAATTTCTTTGTCCTGTGCAGTGGGTTTTTTGTTTTGTTTTATTTTTTAAATCTAGCCCTGATCTGAATTAAGTTGGATAATGAGGTCTTCTATGTCCTCCACAGGATTACCTGTATAAAAAAAGTTCATAAATATACTGAATTGAAATTTTAAAGAGCATTCTTATTTTTAAGGTACTGGCCTGCATTTTTATCATATGTGAATACTAAGGGCTTTCTTCTGATGATTAGTCATCTCATCCATTTTAGCATATCTTTATTTTTCTCATTCAAAGGAAACTCTTGAATCTTTCCTTCCTTAAATCTCTGATTTAATCAAGCAATTAAAAGTTATTCCAGGATAGCACATATGCCACATTTAATTTCATTGCTTAGTGCTATTAAAAAAAAAAAAAAAAGGCTTGGGAAGACCAGCAAGATCTCAGAGGGCCAATAACCTCTGATCTTTGGAAGGGCTGTGGAGATGCCCAGATGGAGGAGGGAAGTGGGACTGGCAGGAAGCAAGAGGATACAATTTTTTTTTTTAAAGTCAGGTTGACCTACAATGTGGACGTGTACTTTATAGATTTGGTGTGAAATCTTAAACAACAGTTGGCTTATGTCCAAGTGTTCAGACAACTTCCCTCTCCAGATACTAATGACGCTTAGTTTATAGGACCAACAGTTCTGCCCAAATGGTGGAAATTCTAGCAGCACGGGGAGAAAAGCAGACCGGTTCTGACACTAGCCTGAGCCCTGCAAGGAACTTTGCCACCATGGTCTCTGCATGTGGGCAAGAGGTGGGCAAGGTGGGGAGAAGCTGCAGCCTCAATCCCTGGAGCCCTTCCTGGGGCCAGCTGGGCCCTGAACTGCCAGAAGCTGTCCCACAGCCTCCCTTTCTCTCCCTACTCTCTTCTTGCTGCTCTTTTGCTTCTCTGTTGTCTCCTCTCCTTCACTCATCCTTCCATTAAATCTTCCTTTGTGGATCTCTATTGATATTAATAATCTGCATCTTACCCTGAAACTTCATGGTTACCTCTCCTGGGGGCAGAAGGGTACTTCCTTGTCCATCCAGTGATGGCGAACCTTCTAGAGCTTTCAATGATACAAACAGCCTACTGCGGCAGGCTTGCCACAGGTTCACCACCGCTGTATTCTTGACAAGGAAGTAACAGTGTATATAAGTCACCTTGCAGATGTTGATTCCCGACAGGAGATGTTACAGTGGAGAGTCAGGTGCCCACTGCAGTATGCCAGTGTGACCAGTGGGGACTGCAGAAATGGGCTGGCCATCGCCCCGTTACCTGTGGCCCTTCATGTGCTCACCTGGCAGGTAAGGAGACTCAACTGGATGTTCTCTTAGGTGCTTTTTCATGTTCCAGCAGCCCATGATTCCATCGTTTCCTTCCACACCCCGCTTGTGGTGCAGAGCGTCCCAGAATGCCAACAAAGACAAACCATATTGAGAGATTGGGTCTGGAATTTAGGAAGGACAAGATGGTCTGCTCGGACTTAGCAGGAGGGCGTACATGCGGACAGCCGTAGTCAGCTCCCCCCATCACTTAGCAGGGGGCTGCTAAAGTACCCTTGACAGTGATGCCTACACACGTGCATGTGTCCACTTGTGTTCGTGTGTGATTTTCCTTTAAAGGTCCGAGTTCCAAGATGGATGGTCTGTTACCTACTGTGTTGGACTCATCTATGCAGGGGCTGCTGATGGAGGGCAGCCAGAAAAGAATCTAAAGACACAAGGAAGCTACAAAATGGGGAAATGTTTAGGAGCCAAAGTCCTGATCCCACCGTGAGATTTTGTTCTTTCTGGGTGATGGCTCTTCCTTTGGACCTTCAAGAAGGCTCCTCCCTTATCCAACATAGGAACATTATAAGTTGGACACCCAAGAGTTTGCAGTTTTAGCGGGAGCAAGGGGGTAGGCATCCTTCCCCCGTCCCCTGAAAGATTCCATTAAGGAACCTGGAAAAGCACACAGCCCAAGGAGCATTCTTCTGCTCTGACAGATCTCTGGAGCGCCTGGCTTGATCACCTTGCTTCAGCCTACAACAGGCCCAGGTTCTAAAGTGACAGTAAAGCCTGATGATCCAAGGGTTAATGGGGCAAGGTATGCATTTCTTCAGGGTTTCATCACCTGCTTTCATAAGCCGATCACTACTGCTATAGGCATCTGTGACAGGAGCAGCTTTCCGAGAGACATCAGTCCTCCGTAAATACACTTTTCTTATTGACAAGATGTCTTTTAACCCTAATAGTAATGGAAGAAGGCCAATAAATGAAACATTTACTGCATAACTTGCCTTATTTTGGGGTGGCATACAATTCCTTTCTTGCCATCTCCAGAAGATGTTTTCAGCCTAATTTGCTCCCTAGAAATTTCACTCGCTACAGTTATACGTCTATGACGTTTTATTGCCTGAAGCCAAGTCTGCATAAGAACTTTCTTAAGATATACTTATCCTAATGCCGGGCTACCGGAATGGGGCTGCTTTTTTGCTGAATTATTTGTGCTACCCTGATACACAGGGCAGAGATTTCCTGGTAGACATTGCCATGGGGTAGGTCTAAAGAGAAGGGGGGAAAAGGTGAAAAAAAGATTCATGCGGGTTGATTTGTAGAAGCCTTTGGAATTAATAATTTGGTGTGTACTTAACATATTAAAATGCCCTAGGTTTTCTTTTTTTTCCCTTCTTAAAAATAGCTTCGACAACCTCATCCTGTATTTCAGAGCATCTTTGCCCGCTAGAACGCACTGCTCTGTTCAGAAATGTCATGGATGCCAAAGCACCTTCCACAAAAACAGGGGCACTTTAAGTTGAGGAACAGGCCATGTAGCTACCATTGAGCCATCTGACAAGGTGGCTTATGTGTGTTCAAGGGACAGAACAGGTGAGATTTCAGAAGACAATGCCATTGTTCCCCTTGTAATTTATCGGGGTGTGGGCTGGCATACCTGCTTCTGGCCAAAAGCATCATGGGATGGAGGAAGGAGGTGAAGGACCCAAGAAGACTCCCAGGTCTAGAGTGCAAAGTTTTTAGGCCTGGTCCCTCTAGGGATCCGTAGCAACATTAGCCCCAGTGTGTAGTAGGGAAAAACTAAATCTATGCTGATCAATTCACTTGAGACTGGATTAGAATCAACTCCCCCTTCTCCTTTACAAAATCCCACATATTTCTGTCAATTCCCATGGTGTGCGTAGATTATGTTTCCTAGTGAGCACTCATTTGGATGGGGATTAGGAAGAAGGTTAAAGGAACGAGTTCTGGGGTCCTCAGTGAGTTTGGATCCCAGTACAGACAACAGCCTGCAGAACAGGATTCAGCAACAATGAGAGAGGCTTCCAGTTGACTGTCATCTTGAGCAAACTCTGCTTCTTGGTAGCCTCGGGGCACACTGTAAATACTGAGAGCAGGAGAGAAAGCATCAGTCATCATTTCTTAAAGGCCCCAGGATTCTGAGAGCAAGAGGAGTTATAATGACCCCAAACCCCATAAGGAACACAGGTGCCCTCCCAAGGAAATGCAGGCTCTCTCTGGGCCCGTGCACCAGACACGGATTCTGTCACGCTCCCCCACAACAGGCCAGGCTCCTGGGCATCTGGTGACCATGCGGCGATGCCAGGTCCTTGCACCCATCCTGCCAAGGGCTCTGAGCATGCAGAAACCCTGGCCCTTTAAGGAGAAGACCCCAAAGAGGGGTCCTCCTGGGCCCCCGCTTCCCTCCCTTTCAGTCAGGCCCTTGTGCAGCTGGAGGCCTTCAGAGCCTCCTGCAGGGCCTGGCCACCGACACTCAACCCCTGGGGCAAAAGGTGCCTCTTTCTGGAGGCTATGGCACATTTCTTCCCACGGAAGGGGCTGCACCTGTGCCCTCCGGCTTTCTTCTTTGGAAGCATCTTGCAAGTGGACAGCCTGGCTTCGTGGCACCCTATTGCTGTTTACAAAACAGTGTACTGGAGAATCATCTAAATAAAAAGGGTAATTCTTCATTAAAAATACTTACAAGAATGTGTTCTAAAATGTCAGCAGCATTTTTATCCCCGAGATGATAGAAACGATTTTTTACTCTTTTTTTTCTGAGATGGGGTTTCGCTATGTAGCTCAGGTTGGCCTTGAACTCTCTGTAGCCCAGCCCGGCCTCAGATTTACCACGAACCTCTTGGCTCAGCACCCCCCCTCCCCGCCCCTAGTGCTGGGATTACAGGCATGTCACCATAACCAGCTTTCTTTCGTTTCCATACTTTTATATATATAGAAGTAGGGGCATGGGTTATTTGCATTGTCAGGTGGCAGGAATGTACTTTCTATTTGAAGAAATACACTGTTTGATTTTCTTCCTCCTCTCACTTGTATCCATACCTCCCTGCAAGCTGAGGTTATTTCAAGGTACCCATTGCTAATGTTGCACCTAAGATATAATTTTAAACCTCTTTGTGTCAAACTTACTCTCCTACTTGAGTCTCAAAGCCCGCAGAGTGGCTGGGATGTAGCTCCATGATAATATGTGCACTTAACAACCACAAGGCTGGGGTCCACGCAGGGGCTGGGGATTTAGCTCGGTGGCACCGTGCCTGCCTTGTAAGCTCAAGGTACTGAGTTCGATCCCCGTTAGGAAAAACAACAACAACAACAAAAGCACACAGATGCCAAAAGATGCACTGTTGCTCCTTTGAGAGTGAGTGCGGAAGCCGACACACTGAAACCATGCTTGGAGGTCCGCACACACGTTTCAGCCGCAGTCCTGGTGCTGTGCACAGCACCGTGTGAGGTGGAAGGCAAATGTCCTTGCCCTGCTTTACAAGTAAGGAAACCGAGGCTGTGAGAGATCCCGCTGGAGCCTGGGGATATAGCTCAGTGGTTAAGTGCTTGCCTAATGTGCACAAGGCCTTGGGTTTGATCCCCAGCATTGACAATAAATTAAATAAAATAAAAATGGAGAATGGAGATGGAAGGCAGGTGACCCACTGCTGGCCAGGCCAGGACCACAATTCAAGTTTTCTGACATTCTGGGGATATAAAGTGGATCTTGGCAAAACAAACCAAAGCAGTACATAGATTCTGTAAAGGAACTCACACCCTGCCCAGGGTGGCATTGTGAAGCAAGTAACTTTGGCCTTCAAAGTCCACCCATACCACACCCCCATTTATGCTCCTTCTGAGAGGCCAGGCCCTTTCTCCAGCTGACCCCCTGCCTCACCACTCCACAAAGTGCCCTGTTCCTCGGAGTTTCCCAGCCTCCTCTCTGAACATTCTGGCCTGAAGAAGGCTGTGTGCACTGCTGGATGCTGAGCAGCCTCCCTGGTCTCTGTCCATTAGCTGACGATGGCAAACCCCCACTTAACTGTGATAATAATTTTTTAAAAGTCTCCAGAGATTGAGGGGGAGGAATCAACCTCGGTGGAGAACCAGCAGTCTGCATGGGAACCCTGTCTGGGAGAAACATGGTCAGCTTTAGGTCTACTTGAGTCAGTCAGGTCTGTCTGTCTCTGTCTCTGTCTCTCTCTTCCTCTGTCTCTCTCTGGCTTTGGGGTGTGTGTGTGTGTGTGTGTGTGTGTGTGTGTGTGTTTGCTCTTTTTGAGACTGGGTCTCCCTATGTAGTCCAAGCTGGCCTTGAACTCACGGTGATCTTCCTGCCTCAGCCACATGAGTGCTGGAATGACAGTCACTTGCCATCAGGTTTGTAAACCAGGTCTCTAACTGGTGAGGGGCACCATCCCTCCCTCAGCCCCAACCAGAGAGGAGCTGTATTCAAATGGCCAGGGGAGCTTTTCCTTTGGTGCCCCCAACTTCCGGCTAAGAACTTATACGCTGCCAAAGGGGCATGTCAGCCTCGCAAGAAGGGTTCAGATCTTGGCATCACCTTGTGTGGAGGTGAAGCCTTGGGCCTGTCCACAAATCGTTGTGTCATCTGGGAAATGGGCATGTCACATCTGTGTCTGAATCTTACTGGGAGACTGAAAAAAAACGGTAGAATCCATAGTTCCCCTTTCTCCTGGGACTCAGCACGGCCCTGGCCCTGGGAGGCCTCCCTGCACCTCAGCTCTTAGGACTCTCCCCCTCTCTCCTGCCGGGCTGCTCTCCACAGGAGCAGCTACCGCGCTTCATAAAAGCGAGGGCAAACAAACGCCTTGGTGATGGTGGCCTTCACAAGCTGGGCCACTGTGCAAAGACCCTTCAGGACCTTCCTGGGGTGCTGTCCTTGGGGCCGGGGCAGGAGAGAGTCTCTCCCACCCAGCTGGGGCGGCATTTCAAAAGCCCCCAAGGCCTCCTCTCTGTTGTCTAGTAATTTAATAATGCCAGCCCTTTGCCAATTCTAATGAAGGAAGAGCAGGGCTCTGAGGGAGGAAAGCCCATCACCGTCCCACCCTGGCCCCCACTTTAAAGGGCGGCAACCCAGGGGAGGGTCCTGGGCCTTTGCCTCTGGCTGGAGGGGAAGGAAAAGGACGTGGGGTCCAGACGGAAGAGAGGAATTCCAGGGCGGGCGGAGTGGCCCAGTCAAGGCCACTACTACTGACTACTGGGCTGGCGGGTCCCCTCAGATGAGGGCTCTTCTGACTCTTCCCTTTTGGAAGAGGATGTCACAGACCCCTTTGAGAATCCAACGCTACCTTTATCTCACCTAGAAAATGCATTAGTACTTAAATTTTTGTACTTAATTAGTAGATTTTTAATTACAGTTTCCAC
The DNA here is from genome assembly GCF_053883595.1 of Heterocephalus glaber. Classification (NCBI taxonomy): domain Eukaryota; kingdom Metazoa; phylum Chordata; class Mammalia; order Rodentia; family Bathyergidae; genus Heterocephalus; species Heterocephalus glaber. The sequence goes on from NW_028258320.1 coordinate 71,161,372, forward strand.
CTTAGGTAATCATAAGCAAAGTGTTATGTTGAATCTACTACAACTTGAGAAGTACTTCTGACAGCAAAGCTGTGGGGGCGAACCTAGGGCACACATGCCGCGGTGGGCACGAAGAGCCCTCTCTGTCTGCACGAGGGCCAGGTCGCCCCAGCAGCTGAGCATCGGATAACAGGTGTTTGTTCTAAACGTAAGCATTCAGGTTTAACTGCAGTGTTGGCACTCTGTGATAAATGAGTGGCTTTTGGGTTGCATTTGGACACTCGGTGTCTAAAAGTTCACCACGACTGCAATAGGTGAACTGCACAGTAGAATGGGGGGTGACCCCGCCAAGACCCCCACCAGCTGGGTGGCCCTGAGTAGAGTTTTTCGCCTCCCAACATTTTGCTCTCTCTAGTTTGTTTTTTTCCTTTTTTGGTACTAGGAATTGAACTCAGGGCCCCATCTCACCAGGCAGGCACTCTACCACTAAGCTACATCCCCAGCAACTTCAGCTTTCTCTTGCAAAAATGAAATTAGTAGAAGTACCCGTAGCTCTTATTAAAGTAGCTCTTTTTTCGTTCCACAGATGGAAAAATTGAGACTTAACCGAAATCAGTCAAGTCAGCGAGAGTTGGGATTTAAACCCCAGGATTCCTGATTCCTCCTATACAGCTCTAGCTCTCAATTAATTTTTAAAGCTTGTTGTTGAAAGATACCATGCATGTCTAAAGGACTAAGTCTGAAGCACATACCTTGAGAAATGTTTATGAATGGACACGCCCATGTAACTACCATCTAAATAGCAAATATCATCTGGAAAGCCAGGCATGGAGAAGCACACCTGTAATCTTAGCACTTAGGAGGCTGAGGCAGGAGGAGGCTCACTGTGAGTTCAAGACCAGCCAGGACCGGGGATTTAGCTCAGTGGTTTGGTTGCCTGCTGTGTAAGTGCAAGGACCTGAGTTTGATCCCTGGTACCAAAAAAACAAAGCCCAAACTACAAAGCCAGGCCCTGTCCAAAAATAAATAAATAACCAGAACTGCCAAACCAATGCTTATATCCCCTACAAGTCAATACTGTATTCCCTCCAAGGGGGTTATCTTGCACAGGACATTCTTATATTAAAAACTTATTTATCTGCAGTTAAAATTTAACTACTGGCCTTTATTTTATCTGGTAACCCTACCCTGAAGGTAACCACTATTCTGACTTTTTTTTTTTTGTACCGGGGTTCGAACTCAGGTCCTTGCGCTTGCGCAGCAGGTGGCAAAACCACTGAGCTAAATCCCCGGCCCTATTCTGACTTTTACAAAGCTCAATTCGTTTTTCTTGTCCTTGTCTGTCATGCCAGTGGAAGCATTCAGTAAGTACTCCTGGCTCCAGCTTCTTTTGTATAACGTCGTATCTGTGAGATTCAATAATGAATGTAGCAAGAGTTCTTTTTCATTATTGCATAGTGTTCCATTGCGCAGGAAGGTTAGGTACATTTATAAATCTATATATGTGTACACACACACACACACAATGATATATTTATTTAGCCATTCTACTGCAGATGAAACTTTAGTTTACTTTTAGCCGAGACAAACAGAATTACTATGAGAATTCTTGAACATGTCTCTGTTTATATACAAATACATTTTTGTATGAATACATTCCTGTGACATATATTCAGCTTTCATAAATACTAGGTCCTCCACAGTTGTTGACAAATGTATACCAGAGTGAACAGAAAGATCCAGTTGCTTCATTGGTACTATCCCTTTCTGCCCTTTATGATGAATGTACAGTGGGGTATCATTGTGGTTTTAATTTGGATTTCCCTGGTAATGAGTGACGTTGAACATCTTTTCCTCTATTGGCTATTTAGATGACCTCTAGTGAAGTGTCTATCCAAGACTTTTGCCAAAACCTGGGTGTAGTATTCACATATCTGTCTGTCATCCCAGCACTCTGGGAGGCTGAGCCAGGAGGATCACAAGTTTGAATCCAGCCTGGGCAACTTTGCAACTTAATAAGACCCTGCCTCACAATAAAAAAGGGCTGAGGATGTAGTTCAGCATGAAGGCCATTTTTCCAATCCTTAGTATTGGGAAAAAAAGACTTGCCTGCTGTTAAATATTGGTTATCTTTTTCCCTCTTGATCTATAAGAATTCTTTGCATATTCAAGATGCAAAGTTCTCCGTCAGACATGGGTCTGGCCAATGTCTCCTCTGCTTGTGACCTGCCTTTCCATTGATGAGCATAACCCTTAATTGTAATGACCTTTATGGCTACTGCTTCTGTGAGTGCATGTGTTAGGAACAGTTTACCTCCTTCAGGGCTCACACAGTCCCCTTTGTTACACCCTAAAAGCATTTGTGTCCCACCTTTCACACTTAGATCTACTGGAATTATTTTTACTGTGTTTTGGTTTGTTTTTTGTCTGTAGTGTGGACCTTCTTATTAATTTTTTATAGTCCCAAAAGGGATGAAATGTCCATTATTAAGATGTCTGTATCCAGACCAGATCCCTAATAAAGTCACAAAGCTTCCACACACACACACACACACACACACACACACACACAATGCTGTGTCGGGTGTGGTGGTGCACACCTGTAATCCCAGCACTCTGGAGGCTGAGTCAGGAGGATCATTGCAAGCTCAAGGCCAGCCTGGGCTACACAGTGGATTCAAGGCCAACTTGGAACTACATAGCAAGACTCTGTCGAAAAATAAACAAGCCCATGCCTGCCTGGCAAGCGCAAGGCCCTAAGTTTGATCCCTGGTACCGAAAATAAAGAAATAAAATTAAAAAGAGGGAGTTCAACTTGAGAGGACTCAACAGGTCAGACAAAGTGAACCATGGAAGCAACGAATGGGTCCAAAGGACTCAGGTGGCTACCACACTGGAGTAGAGGAGTACAGATTCCTTCCAAAGGCGATCTTGTTTTAGAGCCTACCTTCCTATTAATTTAAAGTTATTTCCCATCTTCACACTTCTCCAGAATCCATGTTCATACTCACTAACTGCAGAGAACCCTAATACTGATTATGCCCAAAGCAGGCTGTAAGAGTTAACCCCACACTTGGGTTGTTTTGAGAAGTGAGTCTGGCCGAAGCCTACGTGCTAAGGTCAGGGTAACTTGCACCCAAATTCGTTCCCACATCTAAAACTTTCTGACTAAAAGGACAGTGTTCTAATTACAACCATATATTTTGTCTATTCTGTTCCTAATTCGAGAATGCTTTGTCTTGTCCTTTATGAGCCTTGTTTACATTAATTTCCATAGAAACTGCATGTAGCTCGCCTTTACCCCAGTTGATTGCCAATGGAAGTCAGTGCCTGAGACTGGCCAGGGCCTTTGTCAGTTTGTTGGTTGCACTGGCATTGGTCGCCCTGGAACCCTGCTTTCTCTGCTAGTTCTGTCTTTTAGTTTGATTTCTCAGGCCTGCATCCCATGCTGGGCAGGGTGAATACTGGAACCTAACTGAGAGGGTCTCCAGGAACTAACACTGCACAATCCTCATAAGGTTCCATTCGGTCCAAAGAAGAAGGGTGGAGCATCTTCACTTACTCTAGGATTTACACTTGAACTTGGCAGTCATCCTTTCAGAGCCCTCGGGACAAAGTTTTACTCCAGAGATTTACCCAGCTCCACATAAGGGTGCTGCCCCCCCGCCCCAACTCCTCAGTGTTTCCTGCGCTTCTCAGATGTGACAGTGAGGTTGAGGCCTCTGGAGTCTGGCAGGGAGCTCACTGCTGGTTCTCCCTTGGGGAACTCTGAATGAGGTTCAAAGGGAGAAGCTGAAATCTGGACCACTTGTGAGTTGCAGGTCCCTGTGCCAAGTAGAAACCTAGACCCCAGCCAAGTGAGTGCTGGGAAAGATGCCATGTCTGACCACTTGGGATGACTGGAAAGTCCTTGGGCAGCTAAAATGTCAAAAACAGGCCAATGGGTGGTGGTGCATGCCTGTAACCCCAGCACTCTGGGAGGCTGAGTCAGGATGATTAAAAGTTTGAACTCAGCCTGGGCAGTTTAGTGAGACCCTGTCTCTAAATTTAAAAAAAATTTTTTTTAAAGGGCTGGGGATGTAGCTTGATGTAAAAGGTCTGCATCCAATCTCCTGTATCTAAAACCACAAAAGCCAGGGCAAGTGATGACCTGTGAAGTGTGTGCCATATTTGAGAAACAGCTTCGCATACTGAACAGTGAAGCCTCGAACCACAGGCTGATGCCAGGGTTTAATCCCAGCCTGGATTTAATTCAGGAGTCAGTGATTCTGAGACAAAAATATTGCATCTTTATTTTTACTGAACCCCAAATGAAATGTGTCATTGCTTTCTTGGGTGGGTGGCGGCTTACTGGAAATTGAACCCATTTGCACTGAGTTCCATCCCTAGCCCTTTTAAAATTTTTTGAGACAGGATCTCACTAAGTCACCAAGTTTGCCCAGGCTGGAGTCAAATTTACAATCCTCCTACTTCAGCCTCCCCGAGTGCTGAGACCACAGGTGTGTGCCACCCTGCTGGATCCTTCACTCCCATATAACTGTGGACCACAAACCACATTGGCGGTGACTTTGACTTTAACATGGTTAGAAATCAGGTGTTCTCATGTTGCATAATAACAGTTACGCATACCTCAAAATATCATTCACATTACCTTATTTTTTCTGGTGGCGGTGGTGGTACTAGGGATGAAACCCAGGGGCTCCTGCATACTGGGCAAGTACCCTGTCCCTGAGGCACACCCATACCTCCACCTTTTAATTTTGAGACACAGTCTTGATACCTGGCCCAGGCTGGCCTCAAACTCACAGTCCTCCTGCCTCAGCCTCCTGAGTAGTTGGAATTTTAGTCATGTGTCACCATGCTAGAAAATTTGGTTTAAAAAATATTTTGATAGCTGCCTTTCAGTAGAATTCAGCTATTTTAGGGCTGGGCAGGTAGCTCAGTGGTAGATTACTTGACTAACAGTGTGTGACCCTGGGTTCCATCCCCAATATCATTACAAGAAAGAAAAAGAGAAAAATAATTGGGTTCTTTTGTAGCTCTACGTGTTTTTAAATTTTAAAAAAAAATTTTTTTTTTTTTTTGGCTTTTTGAGACAGGGTCCTCCTATGTAATTCAGGCTGGCCTTGAACTCACTATGTAGCCCAGGATGGTCTGGAATTCACAGCAATCCTCCTGCCTCAGCCTCCTGAGTGCTGGGATTACAGGCATGTGCCACCACACCCAGCCTTAAAAATATTTTTAAGTATCAACATCCATACTAAAGTATAAGTGACATATGATAAACTATCAGATATTTAAAATCATTATGGACCAAATTGGGTTCCCCTCAAAATCATAGGTTGAAACTCTAACCTCCAATATGTCTATATTCCGAGACAGGGCCTTTAAGGAGGTAATTAAGGTAAATAAGGACATAAGGGTGGGCTCCAATCTAATAGGACCAGTGTCCATAAAAGAAGAGGAAGAGAGGCTAGGGATGCAGCTCAGTAGTAGGCACTCTTCCCAGATCCACTCCCAGCTTCACACACAAAAAAGGTCTGAAGCTGGGTACCTCGCCATGTGTCTAGAATCCCAGCTTCTTAGGAGGCCGAGGCCAGAGGATCACTGGAGCCCAGGAGTTCAGACCGGCTTGGGCAACAGAGCGAGATCTTGCCTGGGGGAGGAAGAGGGGAAAAGGAAGGGGAGGAAGGAGAAGGGGAAGAGGTGGGGAGGAAGAAACTAATGGCACACATACAGAGGAAGGATCGGATCTGGAGGAGACAGAGCAAGAAGGCGAGTGCCACAAACCGAGAAGGGAGCCGCTCCAGTCACAGGCTTCTGAGCCTCTAGAACTGTGGGAAGTGAGACCTCTGAAATTTAAGCCAAGCTGATCTGTGTTATTTTGTTATAGCAGCTGGAATTAACTAGTACCAACCTGTACAGTTTGGTAAATGTAGAATAAGTATGCACCATGAAATTACCACGATGAAGACATAAGGAGCCTTCCCATTACACTTAAAAGCTCCCACCTACCTGGGCACAGTGGCACCCACCTGTAATCCCTGCACTCTGGGAGACTGAGCCAAGATGATCGCAAACTGGAGCCCAACCCGGGCAACTTAGTGACTCAGCAAGACTCTTTCTCACAATAGAAAACAAAAAAGGGCCAGGATGCAGGGGTCCGGGGTTTAATCCCCAGTACCACAAAAAAGAAAAACCAAGCTCCCACCTTGTAATTTACCTTCCTACCCTTCAGATCCCCACTCTCGAGAAATCACTGAGCTGATTTCTGTCGATATAGACTAGCTTCTATTTTCTAGGACTTCGTATAAATAGAATCATAAAGTATATACTTTTTTTTCTTAGTTTATGAAAAAACAAAATTTGATAACCAAATAAGAGAATAATAATAGTTATCACACTGTGTATTGTTATCTTCAAAGTACTCAGTACAAGACATAAATCAATAAGATTCTAGCTGTCTTCTCTCATTCCGCATAATTATTGTGAGATTCACCCACATTGTTATGTATATTAGTAGTCTATTCCTCTTCTTTCTGAGTGATACTATATCAAGTGGAGAAAAATTTAATTTGCTTATCCATTTACCTGTGGGTGGACATTTGTATTGCTTTTGGTTCCTGCTGTTATAAATCAAGCTATGTTGAACATTGTCACATAAGTCTTATATGAGCAAATGCTTTCATCTCTCTTGGATAATTCACTAGACAAGGAAAGACCAGGTTAAACACTGAATTTGGGACTGAAAATGTAGCTCAGGGGTCGAGCACTTGCCTAGCATGCACAAGGCCCTGATTTTGGTCCCTAACACTGAGAAAAAGAAAAATAGAGCGAGTATATGTTTAACTTCTTAGAAAACTGCAAGATTTTCTTCCCCCTAAAGTAGTATGAGGTTGACATTCTCTCCATTAAGTTGTATATTAAGTCGTTCCACTTGCTCTGCAGCCCCACTGACACCTGGTATGGTCAGTTTTCTTAACCGCAGACATTCTAGTAAGAGTGTGGTGGAGACCAGGGATTTAGCTCAGTGGCATCCTGCCTGCCTTGCAAGTGCAAGGTCCTGAATTCAACCCTCGGCACCAGAAAACAAAAACAAAAACAAAAAAACAAACAAAGAGTGTGGTGTATCTCATTCTGGATTAGGTCTGCATTTCCGGAATGACTAATAATGTTGGATTTCTTTTCATGTCCTTATTTATAATTATATATCTTCTTTGGTGACATGCTTGTTTAAATGTTCTGTTCATTTCCTATTTGGTGGCTTATTTTCTTATCACTGAATTTTGAGAGTTTTTATGTTTTCTGGACACAAATCCTTTATCAGACTTGTGGCTTGAAATATTTCCACCCATTATGTGACTTATTCTTTTTTTTTTTTTTGGTACCGGGGATCGAACTCGGGTCCTTGCACTTGCGCAGCAGGCGTTGAAACCACTGAGCTAAATCCCCAGCCCTTATGTGACTTATTCTTTCACTCATTTAACATGGCTTTTTTTAGAGAAGAAGCTCTTCTGATGAAGTCCAGTTTGTCAGTTTTTTATTTTGTGGATTATCTTTTTGTTGTCAGATTTAAGAAATTTTTCCCTAACTAAAGGTCACAAAAGTATTCTCCTGTGTTTTCTTCTTGAACTCCTATAGTTGTAGCTTTCACACTTAGGTCTGTGAACCATTCCAAATTAATTTTGCCTATGGTGCAAGTAAAGGTATGACCTAAGTTCCTTCCTCCCCATAGAGCTATGCAGTTGTTCCACCATTTGTTACAAATAGCATGATTTCTCTACAGAACTGTTTTTGAATTTTTGTGTAAAATTAATTAAAAATATGTGTGAGTCTATTTCTGAACTCTATTCTCTTCCATTGAACAATTTATACCAGTATCATACTGTTTGGATTAATTTATTATAGTTCCGGGGATGGAACACAGGGCTTCAAACATGCTAGGCAACCCCTCTAGCACTGGGCTACAGCCCAAGCTGGAGCTGGCCTTGAACTTGCAATCCTCCTGCCTTAGCCCCCCAAGCCACTGGGATTACAGGATACGCCATCCTGCCCAGTTTAAGGTAGTCTTAAAATAAGTCTTGAAGTCAGGTGGTTCTGATCCTTTAAGTTTGTTTTTCTTTTTTAAAGTTGTTTTTCCTTTTCTTGGTCTTTAACAATTTCATCTCTTAGATTGACACGGGATCCTACTACACAGTTCAGGCTGGCCTTGAACTCACTAAGTAGCTCACAGCACTCTTCCTGCCTCAGCCTCCTGAGTGCTGAGATTACAGATGCATGCCATCACATCCAACTTCCCTATGAATTTTTTTGAGGCAGGGTCTCGATGTGTAGCCCAGGCTGGGCTCTAACTCTCAGCAACCCTCCTGTCTCAGCCTCCAGAGTGCTTCGACTACAACTGTGTACCACCACACTTGGCTTCATGTGAATTTTTAAATCAGCTTATCAATTTCTACAAAACAGCCTCATGGGATTTTAAAAGGGATTGCATGGGATAAGGGGTCAGCAAAATTTTTCTCATAAAGGGCCAGATAGTAAATATTTTAGACTTTTTCAGACCACACAGTGTGTTTTGACTACTCAGCTCTGACACTGTGACATGAAAGCAGCCTCAGGCAACACAGAAACATATGTGTAACTGTGTTCTAAGAGAACACTGTTTGTAAAAGCAGTCTGCGGCCTGGATCAGGCCTCCAGGCCTCAGTTAGCCTCCCCGTGACATAGTTCAGTTTAGGGAGAACTGGTATCTTCATAACATTTAATCTTCTCATCCATTAATGTGATAAATCTAGTTGATTTAGGCCATCATTTTTAAGTAGATTTTAATTTTTAGGACACTTTTAGATGTTTGGAAAGATGGAGTTTCCTGCACCTGGTTTCTCCTGTTAGTAACATCTGATATCAGTGTGTTAGATTGATTACGATTAATGAAGCTTTCCATCCTCCTGCCTCAGCTTCCAGAGTAGCTGGAATTGCAGGCAAATGCCAACTGCTGGGCAGTTGTGATGAGTGCTGCTTTTGTAGGGTACCATGCTCCTGGCATTTGTCTCATGTTTATTTCATTGAACTTCAGATATGGGTTATTTAAAGAAAGGCCTGGAGGTGAAGTGTCATTTTGGCCACACCCTATCAAATATACATCATAGCAACATGATTTACGACTACTGATGTTAACCTTGAGTTTTGGGCTGTTTTTATTCTCCATTGTCAAATTATTTTCCTTTTTCCATCTTTGTTATTTTACACTTTGAAAACAAGTTAGTGAGGGCAGCTCACACCTAACCAGGGGAAAGTTATGCCTTTTAAATTTTCTTTTAATAATATATATATGTATTTTGGTACCAGGGATCGAACTCAGGACCTTGTGCGTGCAAAGCAGGTGGCAGAACCACTGAGCTAAATCCCTGGTTCTTTAATAATATTTTTTATAATGTTTAGTGTAAAAGTCAGTACATCATCATATTTATCCCTATTTCATTTTAGTGCTAGTCTTATATTTTTATACTATTATAAACGGTATTTTTATTTTTCAATTTCTAATTCTTCCTTACTAACATGCAGAAATACAATTACAAAATGATCCTCTTTCTGGTATATTTTTGGTAATATTCTCCACTACTAAATCTAATTTAACTCAGGTTAAAATAGCTAAACTACTCCAGAATTTTCTTTCTTTCTTTCTTTCTTTCTTTCTTCCTTCCCTTTCTTTCTTTCTTTCTTCCTTCCTTCCCTTTCTTTCTTTCTGTATTTACACTTAAAATTATGTCTTATTGGCATTATATACATAAAATGTGCTTTTTTATTCAATCTCACAGTCTCTGTCTTTTAATTGGAGTGTTTAGACCATTTATGCTTAATGTGGGTATTGCTATGATTGGGTTTAAATATGCCATTTGTTATTTATTTTCTATTTATCATATCTGTTCTTTGTTTCTTATTTTCTTCATATTCACTTTCTTTTGAATTTAATTTTTTAAGAATTTCATTCTATCACCCTTATTAGCTTGTTAGTTAAATCTCTTTGTTGTGTTATTGGATGACTGCTTTAGGTTTGATATATTACTATCTTCAAATGATATTATACCTTTATACATATAGTGTATTTTCATTTCTCCTCACTTAGTCTTTGTATCATTGTTATTTTTACTATCATAAATTTTATAAATCCTGGAATACCTTGTTGGTAGTTTTGCTTTCAACAGTCAAATATCTCTTTAAAGATATTTATATGAGGAAATAGTTGTATATTTATTCTATGTAGTTAGTATTTCTGGTGCTTTTTACTTCTTTGTATACATCTAGATTTTCAGCTGATGTAATTTTCTTTCTGCCTGAAGGATTTCCTTTCACATTTCTTATAGTATAGGTCTGCAGGTGATTACCACTCAAAGTCCATACTTTACAGTGGGGTGTACTTGCCATTCAATGGGTTTTGACAAATGTATGGTCCCATGTAGTCACCATTATGGTTTCATACAGAATAGTTTCACTGCACTAAAAATCTGTTGTGCTCCATCTACTCATTCTTCCCTCTCTTACTCCCTGGAACCATTGGTCTTTTAGCTCTCTCTCCTTTCACCTTTTCTTAAATATCATCTAGTTGAAATCATACAGTATATAGGCTTCTTTCACTTAGTGGTATGCATTTAAGTGTCCTCTGTGTCTTTTTGTGGCTTTATAGCTTTTCTTTTTAGTGAGTCTAAGAGCTTCTTGGTTGCTTCCAAGTTTTTGCAACTATGACCAAAGCTGCCATAAAGATTTATGTGCATGTTTTTGTGTGGACAAAGGTTTTCAGCTCATGTGGATAAATACCAAAGAGCATGATTATTGGATCGTATGGTAAGAGTGTGTTTAGTTTTGTATGAACTGCCTTCCAGAATGCCAAACTGTCTTCCAAACAGTTCCATTCAGTATCAGCAGCAAATTAGAGTTCCTATTGTTCCACATCTTCACCAACATTTTATTTCGTTTCATGATTTTATTTTATTTTTATGATGGTGGGGATTGAACCCAAGGACTTGCAAACAGTAAGCATATGCTCAACCACAACGCCAGCAAACCCTAGAATTTGAGATTTCAACCTGCAATTCCAAAGTGATATATGATGGAGAGCATCTTTTCATACACTGTACTTGATTCATCAGCATTTGACATTTTCAGTGCTTTGAATTTCAGCTGCTCTAATAGATGTGTAGTAGTGTCTCACTGTCCCTTCAATCTATAATTATCTAACGACATAAGATGTTGAGCATCTTTTCATACGTGTATTTGCCTTCTGTGGGGAGGTATTCACTTTTGTTTTGGAAAGATATTTTTGCTGAGTCTAGAATTCTTTTTTTTTTTGGTTTGTATTTTTTTTTTTTGGTTTGTATTTTTTTTTTTTTTGGCACTGGGGATTGAACTCAGGTCCTTGCGCTTGTGCAGCAGGTGGCTAAACCACTGAGCTAAATCCCCGGCCCACTAAGTCTAGAATTCTAAGTTGCTATGTTTATTTTTTTTCTTTAAGCACTTTGAAGATTTTGCCCACGGTCTTCTGGGTTTGTGACAGTTCTACTGTCATCCTTATCTTTGTTCCTATATACAGTGTGCATTTTATCTCTGGCGCTTTGGCTGCTTTAAAACTTTTTTTTTGGTACTGGGGATCGAACTCATGACCTTGCGCTTGCCAGGCAGGTGCGGCACCACTGAGCTACATCCCCAGCCCCTTTAAAACTTTTTATTACTGATTTTAAAAGATTTTATTAGGGTATGCCTTATTTTTTTACTTATTTATATTTTTGGTGGTACTAAGAATTGAACCCAGGCCTTGTACATGCTGAGCAAGTGCTTTACCACTGAGCTACACCCCAGCTCTTTTAAAATTTTTTTTTTTGGTATTGGGGATCGAACTCGGGACCTTGCGCTTGCAAGGCAGGCACCAGAACCACTAAGCTAAATCCTCAGCCCTTTAATTTTTATTTTGAGACAAGGTCTCTCTAAGGTGCCCAGGCTGACTTGAGCTTGACCTCCTCTTACCTCAGCCACCTGAATAGTTGGGATTATAGGCCTCTACAACTGGGCCTGGCTGGATACTTTTTATTCTTACAAATATTCTAAATACCTTTGAGCTTTCCTTTTGGACATGATTAAGTTATTGGGAATCAGTTTGATTTTTTTCCCCTGTCTTATTTTTTAAGCCCTCTTGAATGAGACAAGGGCACCGTTGAGTTTTGAACTAGATTTTCCCAATTATCAAGAGAAAATCATGTGAGCACGCTGCCTAGTTCCTTGCAGATTATGAGTTTTCTTCCCTGGTAAATGAGAACAGGAATTGTTCCCAACCCTCTTATGAGTTCTGGGAATTGTCCCCTTGCCCCATTCCTTTCAGATGGTTCTTTACCTGGCTCTGTGTGTTTTCCTCACACACACACACACACACACACACACGCGCACACATGTGTTGATCAGGTCTCAATCTTCTTTAGTATCCTGCTTTGGAAATTCCAGTCACCTTAGCTTTCTCTTTTTCCCAGTTTTTTTCTCATCAACTCAGTGAGACCGCTGGCTCGCTTTCCTTGTACCTCAGTTTGGAAAAAACTCCAGGCGATAAACTGGGAAATACAGTGCTCACTGAGTTTATTTTTCATCTCTCAGGGATCACTATTTTTTGTTGACTGATAGATGTTGTTTTGGAAATTATTGTTTTAGATACTTTGCCTGGCATTTTAGTTGTTTTAGACAGCGAAGTAAATCTGTTACTCCATCTTGGTCAGTGGTAAAAGTCGGCAATCAAGACTGTGTATTTTATTTAATGCATTTAAAGCAAAATACAGAAGGGACCGTACTGTTCATCAGATGGCGAGAGGGGACATGACACATAACAAGAGTTAGGGACGCCCGCTCATTAAAAAATTGAGGACTCTGTTCCAGAATGCATAGATCTTTCCTGGGGCAGGTGGGCCAAGGCCTATGCTGCTGCTTTTGCGCCTCAGAATCTGGGGTGAACACGGATGAGAACACGGTCATGAGCTCCGAGAGGCCTGGGCTCCCGGATGTCCAGGAGTAGGCGTTGGAGGAACCCAGTTTCTCCCTGCCTGTCTCTTCTCATTGGTTGCATCTCTAGCTTCCCGTGGAGAGGTTTCCCAATCTCCTGCAGGCTGTGGCAAATGTGTTGTGAAGTTTTCATCTCAGGGCAAACCTTGTTATTAACCTTTTTTGTGTCTTTCTCCAGGGCCTTTCCTGGAAACCCTTCCCATCCTCATTGCAGACCCTGGCTCGTCTTCCTCTTCTCTGTAATTAGGGTTTACACTTCCTGCACTTGAATGCCTTTGCCGGGTGCAGGAATCCACTGCCCCGCAGAGCCAGTTCGTTAATCCTGGGGCCAGGTCACAACAGGTTGGAGCTGTCTCCTGCCTTTGACTGACAAGGCGCTGCAGGCAGGCTGGCCACGCCCGGAAAGTCCTGGATTTTCCCCAGTCTTTAAGTATCCCCTAATTTCTCTTGGGCAACCCTAACCACCCAACTACTTGGTGGATTTCAGTGAAGTGAAGGTGTGAGCAAGTCCAGAGGAGCGGGCAGGAGGGATTCAGTCCACAGTGACTCACGATTCTGGGGCCACAAGTCGAGTGCAGCCCCCTCCACCCAAGTGTAAGCATCCTGCCCAGAAGTAATGCAGCCATTGGCACAGGAGGCTCCAAAGTCAGCCTAGAGCATCCATGCAAGTTTTCATTCAACAAACATATGAGACCTACTGCGTCTAGCAAGATGCTGAGGATAATGATGAGTAAAACGAAACAATTGGGGCTGGGGATTTAGCTCAGTGGTTCTGCTGCCTGCCTCGAAAGCGCAAGGGCCCGAGTTCAATCCCCGGTACCCCCCCCCCAAAAAAAACCCCTCAAAAAACAAAACCAAACAATTCTGTGGTGTTTCTTTTTAGGAGGCTTATACCTAATTGAGATAGACATTGATGTATGTGTGGTATACTTATATGCAAATATTCTATACACACATTTATGTAAAACATAACTTTGATAAGCTTTGATGAAGAATCAAAAAGTATAAACTAAGGGTAACTGACCTTAGAGCTCAGAGAAATCTTCCCAGAGGACATGATAACTTGGCTGAGATGTGAAGGATGAGTAGGCTTTAATCAGAAGAGGAGTATTTTTATGTTCAAGTAGAAGAATGCACAAAGGCCCTGTGGTCTGCGGAAGCAGGTGTGCATGGCAGGTTGTGTTTTCCAAAGATGGCTGCCTCACCGTAAGATACCCTCATGGCTCTTCTTACAACATGATCAGTTGAGAGGTGAGGATCTGTGTTTTCCTTCCTTCATCCTAGGTGTGCCTGTGACTGCAGCAGATAATGCTGTTAAACCTAAGTATTTTGTACCTGGCCTTCTTGGGGCCTGGCCACCATGCTGAGAAGCAGCCACATGGCCACAGAGGCTCCCCAGCGAAGGCCCCAGAGGGCCAAGGGTGGTGCTTCCCAAACACATGGGTGAGCGGAGGAAACCTTGTGTGACTCCTGCCCCAGCCTGGGAGCCACTGGAGCAGATGCCAAGTGCAGCACTGCCCAAACTGCCGATCTGTGAGCCAAGTACAGCAGATGTCACCATCCTTTGAAGCCACCAAATATCGCCCTGGCTTGTTCTGCAGCTGCAGATAACATGGAGCTGTGAGAAGTCCAGGGGGAAAGACCACAAAAGATTTGGAGTACTGCTCTGTACGCTGAAAATGAAAGGGGCAGGGCTGACCCAGAACTCTGCAAAGCCAGCAACTCTCGGAGAAGGCAGCTCCCAGAGGAACAGGGACCTGGGGCACCCGGAGCGGCTGCTGAGTGACAGCTGGATTCTGGCCCTCACTCGGGTCCTCACCGAGTCCTCATCCACAGACATCTCTATCTGGAAAGGAGTCCCAGCTCTGGACAAGCCCAGTGTTTTAGTCACTCTTTGTCTCTGGGACAAAATAACCAACATCTGCAAAGCAAAGGAAAGGTTTGTGGAGATTTCAGTCCGTAGTATACTGGCTCTAAGGCAGAGCTGCATGGCAGAGGAGACTTGTTCATGGCATGGTGGTATGGAAGCGGAGAGGAAAGGGAGGAGCCAGGGAATGAGGTAAACCCTTCAAAACCAGGCCCCACTGGATCTGCACAGAATGTGTACAGAAATTCCCTTCTTGTCATTATTCCTCACACAATGTGGGATAGCAACTATTGCATAGCATCTGCACTGCATTAGTATAAGTAACTTAGAAATGACTTAAAGTGTACGGGAGGACGTGCTTAGGTTATACACAAATACTATGACACTTTGGACTTGAGCATACATAGATTTGGTTTTCACAGGGCAGCGAGTGTCCTTGAACCAGTCCCCAACATACTGAGGAGTGACTGTACTTCATCAGTAGCCTACAGTGCAAGGCTTGGTCATAACAGCTGTGCAGCTTTCTGCTTGTCTGCCCTCCATGCTGGACCACCATGCTGCAAAGTTCTGGAGTAGGTGTTCTAGCTGACAGTCCCAGCTGAGCCTGGCCTGCCAGTCATCCCTGCAAAGGCTCCAGACACATGAGTGATGCCCTCTTAGGTCCTCCAGAACAGCCTATCAGCCAGCTGAATACCACCAGGTGACTTTCGCTGATGCCACATGGAACAGAAGAATCACCCAGCCAAGCCCTGCCTCAAATTATGAGATATAATAAAATGGCTGTTGTTTTGAGTACTAAATCTTGAGATGCTTGGTAATATATAAATATATGACTAGAGCAAATAGGCTTTATTATCTCCACATTATAGATAGGAACCATTAAAGTGAAGCTTGAAGAAATCACTGAGTAGCAGAGGCAGGACTCAATCCCAGTTTGTCAAGGTGAAGGAGTTCCAGGAAGATGGCAGAGTGGTAAACAGCCACAAATCAGTTTCTCCAAGATTTGGAATCCAAGCAGTGGAATATAACAACCTGGGGAAGAAAAGGAGGGAGGTGGATGCCCAGGACCCAGGAAGGATCTGAAAAGAAAATTGGAGCCTACAGAGAAAGTAAAGAGACTGACCTCAATGCAAAAAAAGGAGGTGGTGAGCTGCACTTTCTCCTCAGCTCCTGGCTCCTGGTGCAAGAGAGGAAGATCAAATCTACAGAGATACAGTGAGGGCAGTGACTCCAGAGGGCTCCAGGGAGAAACGCACCAGTGGAATGGAGCAGTGGATGCTGTGAGCTACAGCAGCTGGTGAATAAATCCAGCCCAAGGGTCTGCTGTGTCCTCTGGAGAGGGTTTTTGGTTAGGTGCCATTTTAGGGAGGGGCCAACTGAACCTGGGACTCAGAGCAACTGTGGGTTGGCTTCATCTCAAGGTTCCCAGTGTTGAAATATCACAGTGCTTGGGTGAGGGACAACCATGTCCAGGGTTAGGGAGCCAAGATAAGGCTGGCAAGAGACATCTAGAGTGTTGTGAGCTGAACAACTCAGGCCCACAACCAGAGGCCAGGGATGCCGGGGATTTATCTCAGTGGTTTCATCTCCTGCCTCGAAAGTACAAGGTCCCAAGTTCGATCCCTGGTACCAAAAAAAAAAAAAAAGAGGCCAGGATCAGCCTGAACTTCTGTGGAGTTGAAAGCATCAGAATTGGCATCCTGTCCTATTCCTACTGCAGGCTTGCTGGGATCACCGAGCACGGATCTGGGCTCTGTCTGCCTCTGTTGACTAGCAGAAACAGCAGAAATGTGCCCTGAATTGGACACTACCATAAAACTGTGGACCCCAGAAGATAACTACAGGCTTGAAATCACAGAGAAATCTTTCTTTTTTTTCTTTGCTTTTGGGGTTTTTTTCTTTTTCTTCATCATTTGTTTTTGTTTTTTCGTGTGTATGAATATTGTTTTTGGTTTTTGTGTTCTGTTTTGTTTTTTCCATCTTTCTTTTTTTTGGTACCAGGGATCAAACTCGGATCCTTGAGCTTGCTTGGCAGGTGCCAGAACCACTGAGTTAAATCCCCAGCCCCATCTTTCTTTCTTTTTTTTTTTTTTTTGGTACCAGGGATTGAACTCAGGTCCTTGTGCTTGTGAGGCAGATGGCAGAACCACTGAGCTAAATCCCTATGGCCCACCATCTTTCTTTCCCTCCTATCTTCTTCACTAGTTTCCTGAAGTTTGGTTAATCTTCTCTTGTCCTTCAGCCTTGCTTCTAATTTCTTTCTCTTCTTTTATTTCTCTATTTTAAAAAATTCTTATCCCTTTTAAATTTTCTTCCCTGAGGATAAAATTGCTCTATTGAGGAGATATTTACTATACATAATTTTCTGACTTGTTTTAGATTTTGTTATATAACTATAAATCTTGTACTATGGTTAAAGGTGCCAAATTAAGAGTTTTGTTTGTCATTTTTCTGTGCTCAATGCTATTGTTATTACTGATTGTACCACTTTAACCAAGGTAACATAGTTGTTATGATCAGTTGTTCTTCTTTGTTTGTCAATACTGAACTTGTCTGGGGTTCGTGAACAATACCACAGTCCAGTACCAAAGAACTGGGTACTAGGCCAAACAAGCAGCTACCCCTCATCACTAACAAATCAAAGAGGCAGAATCTTGGGACTGACTCAAAAGCCAAAAGCCAGCTACACCTAGGAGACACTTCTGAAAAGTAGTCATTTCCTAAAGAGGTCTTGATACTACTAATGAAGCTACTCAGCACAAGCAATTTATAACCACCAATACAAAAAATAAGTTAAACGAGAAAATGAGAAAACATAGAAGCAAGGCGCAACCCCAGACCTCCAGCTTGCCCATCACAAATCTGGGGGCATTGAGGTGGAAGGAATCAAAAGCCACCCATGGGCCAGGGATTTAGCTCCGTGGCATGGTGCCTGCCTTGCAAGCGCAAGGTCATGGGTTCAATCCCCGTACAAAAAAAAAAAAGAAAAGCCACCTGGCTGTCTTACTCCAAAGCCTGGCTTCTTCCTACTACCCTTTGAGGCCTGGTCCTTCTTTCCCACCAGGCTTGGCCTGCACTCTGACCTCAAGCTCACAACCTAGCTTCATTCTCTAGATTTATGGTTCTTTTGTGACACTTTTCTTTTTTTTTTTTTCCCTTAAATTCTTTCATTGGTGCATTTTAGGTATACAATGCGTTTACATTTGTCATTGGGTGCTTGTACCTGAACATGATGTGTCTTGGTTCTTATTTTTCCCCATTACCTGTGCTCCCTTCACCCCCTCCACCCTTCCCTATTTACATAGACTTCGTTTCCATTTTTTTTCTTTTCTCATAATTTTTCCTTTCCCCTTTCCCTCCCACCACCCCTACCCCTTGGGACCTTTTCTTCCTATTTCAAATTATCCATTATTCATTTTAATCATTTTAATCCTTATTTACACTTTCAGTTTCTCACAGTAGAGAAACTATTCGGTATTTACACATGTGTGTCCTATTTATTTCACTTAAGAGTATGGCCTCAATATGCATCCATTTAGCTATAAATGTCTCTAGTTTTTCATTCTTTATGGCTGAGTAGTACTCCATTTTATATTTAAAAAAACACATCTTCTTTATCCAGTCTCCAGTTGATGGGCACTTGGGCTGTTTCCAAGCTTTAGCTATTACAAACTGTGGTGCTATAAACATGGGTGCACATATATCATTGTGGTATGATTCTTTTAATTCTTTTGGGAAGATACCCAGGAGGGTAATAGCTGGGTCAAATGGGACCTCTAGTCCTAGTTCTTTGAGGTATCTCCATACTGATTTCCACAGTGGTTGCACCAGTCTGCACTCCCATCAACAATGGAGAAGGGTTCCTTTCTCTCCACACCCCCACCAGCATTTGTTATTGGTTGATTTCTTGATAAAAGCCATTCTTTCTGGGGTGGGGTGGAATCTCAGTGTTGTTTTCATCTACATCTCTTGAATGACCAGTGATGATGAACATTTTTTCATATGTTTATTTGCTGCTTTTACTTCTTTGTCTGAGAAGTGTCTGTCATTTCAGATGCCCATTTTTGAATTGGGTCTTTGAATTTGGGGGGTCTGATTTTTTTCACCTCTTTATATATTCTAGATAGTAGTCCTTTGTCTAAGGTACAGTTGCTAAAATTTTTTTCCCACATTGTAGGTTGTCTCTTAGCTCTGTTTTGCAGTGCAGAAGCTTTTTAATAAGATGAGATCCCAGTTGTTGATTCTTTGTGCTAGTTCCAGTGCTACCGAGGTTTTGTTCATAAAGTCTTTTCCTATGCCAATGTCTTCAAGAGTTCTACCTAACTTATCTTCTAGCAGGTTTACTGTTTCTGTTTTAATATTTAGATCTTTAATCCACTTCGATCTTAGTTTAGTGCATGGTGATAGGTATGGGTCTAGTTTTAATCTTTGGCAGGTTGAAATCCAGTTTTTCCAGCACCATTTAGTAAATAGGCTATCTTTCCTCCAATGAGGGTGGTTGGCTCCTTTGTCAAAGATGAGGTGGCTGAGCATGTCTGGAGTTGTTTCTGCACCTTCTAATCTATTTCACTGATCCTTGGGTCTGTTTCTTTGCCAGTACCATGCTGTTTTTATCACAGTAGCTTTGTAGTACAGTTTCAACTAGGGGATTGTGATACCCCCAGCCATGTCTCTGTTGCCTAGAATTGCTTTAGCTATTCTAGGTCTCTTCTGGTTCCAAATGAATTTTTGGATTGTTTTCTCTAGTTTTGTGAAGTATATTGTTGGAATTTCAATTGGCATTGCATTGAATCTATATAGTAGTTTTGGAAGTATGGCCATTTTCATTATATTGGTTCTTCCTACCCAGGAACAGGGGATGTCTTTCCATTTCCTATATCCTCCTTGATCTCCTTTTTCAGAGTGCTGTAGTTTTCAGTGTAGAGGTCTTTTGCTTCCTTTGTTAGATTGATTCCTAGATATTTCATTTTTTTGGATGCTATTGTAAAAGGGATTGTTTCCCTAATTTCTCTCTCAGTGAGTCTGTTATTTGTGTATAATAAGGCTATTGTGTTTTGAATATCGAACTTATATCCAGCTACTCTACTGAATCTGTGTGACACTTCTTTCTACACCATTGGATTTCCCAGATGTGATATCCACTTAGTTCTTCCCCACCTACTGAAGTGGTGGCTGGCCATTGCTGCCTGCCCATGAGTCCTCCTGTGTCCACCTGGGCTGAGCTGTTATCTTCTATTGTGCCCCTCATTCAAACCTCACCCAGCGTCTGTTCAGGTCCAAGAATCTAAATATGTACTGAAGATGCAAACACTTTTTATGCGATTGAACACTGAAGTCTTATGTTGGATTTTATTTTATTTATTTATTTTTTTGGTGCTGGGGATAGAACTTGGGTCCTTGTGCCTGCTCAGCAGGTGGCGAAATCACTGAGCTAAATCCCCAGCCATTATGTTGGATTTGTAATAGAGACAACCATGTGTAAAAATATAGTTGACATTGTGTTTTCTCAAAGGAAAGAAGACATTCATTCCAGAATTGTGCCACGTCCAACATCCTAAAAACTTACCAATTGTCATTATTTTGGTTTTGCTTTGTTTCAGTTGAACACAAGGAGGCATTGCTCACCCCTGTTCCAGCCTGGATCTTCAGGTTGGGCTTTAAAGTCCTCCCACAGAGCTAATTTTCTTCACTGACAGAACACGACCTCATTGCCCCTGAAGAATATGAGGAGTAGCCCTGGTCCTCAGGACTACTTCTGCCCTCTCCTAGGCTCTCAGATGTTTCCTCAGTGCTTCCTTTTTTGTTCTTGCCTGTACTTTCCTCTGCGCTGCCCACTGCCTTGCTCACCCCTGGGTCTTCAGGGCTAATGAAGTAGGCAGACTCTGGCCTTTAGAGTCTGACCAAAAGAACCTTCAAGCTCCTTTGTATCCTCTCTCAGTAGGCAGTAGGCAGTAAGTGAAAGAAGAGGACTTCCAGGACCCAGAAGGACCATCAATGTCACACCCACAGTTCTAAGATAATCTGAAAAAAGAATAGAATATAGTCTGACCTCTGTGGGATTTTTTAGTCCAAGTGAGCCTGTATTATTTGTAGTTTCCCAACAGGACCAAAAAGACTGAGAACAAAGATAAAAAGACACTGGCCCAAGTCCACCACCTACTAGTTGTATGATTTTTGAATAAATTCTTAGCTTTTTTGACCTTCAGTTTCCTTATCAGTAAAATGGACATAATGACTCTACCTCATACTGTGATTCAGTAATTCATGTGAAGCACAGCACAGTGCCTGCCACATAGTATAGGATTGAGGCATGGGCAGTATTGATCATTGTCATCATCACCATCGTTTCTTTCAAAATCATTTAATGTGTCATCTTAGTGCCAGGAAGGTCTTGTATTCTGTACTTGTGAATGGGGAGTTTCTGGTAGAAAGTATCTTTGAGAGCTGAATCAAATGACACCAGGAGTTTCCTCCCCTGTCTGACGGTTGGGGGCTCTGGATGCCCCACCTTCATTGGAAAGGATTGGGAGCTCATTCAAGGAGAAGCTGGGTGGAACTGTATTTTCCTCCCCATTGCTTTAGCCCAGTTTGTCCAATAATCCTTTGTTCTCACAATGAGGTATGAGGAAAACTTGTAAATACTATGGCTGCAAACCCAGGCTATGGAAATTGCTAAGCAACTTTCACCTGAAGAGGATAGAGCTCTCCCCGCTCAACTACCATGACACTGCCTGGGTTATAGTAAATGTTGCTGAACAAATGAGTGGAATGAATGAATGGGTGGGTGAACAGAATGAATATGAGGTTTCTTTTCAGTTCATACAATCATTGCATTCTCCTCCTTCCTTCTAAAGTTCTCTTCCTGCTCCACCAGCCTTCCCTCATTTTCTGAGGCTAGGTAAGGGCTTTTAAGGCTTCTGTCATCAATGGCTATTTGCTCCTGGCCTGGACAACAGATCTATTCAAACAAATAGTTGCACAGGCATCCATAGGATTAAGCCAGAGAAATGTTACTGAAGGGCTGTCAGGAGACAAAATATGAACAGCTATATTCAGGACTATTTAATGCGAGACTCAGTCTCTTCATTGACAATGTCAAGGAATGCATCTCGGGAAGGAGACTCTAGCCTAAGGGGGATAATTTAGGGTGAATAATAGAGGGTTCTTACAGATCAACTAAATTCAGGGCAGAGTCTTTTCACCTCTATTAAGGACTCATGTCTGGGCCTAAGAGATTAGAATATTAAGAAAGATCTGTCACAAAATACATCAACAGGCTTGTTCTATAGCCAGAGTTATTTTTCCTTGCCCAAAAGCGGAGGAAAATCTCGGCAGCAAGCAGTCAGAGATAGTGGTTTGGTTCCAGAAAGCTCTGGCTTAAGCGGCTTCCTGGATGTGGAATATCATAATAAGCTTTGGGGAACATATTAAGTGGCTCCCCTTATTCCTTGACAGCTGCTCTAGAGGTAAATTATGCAATTCTTGATTGATATGTTAAGGATTATAAGGACCTCTGTCTGCTCCTTTGTAACATCTGAACCATCTTATTTATGCTTAGGGCAGGACGGCTCATCATGTATGGCAGCATCTGCCTCCTGTTGAATAGAAAGAAAAACAAACAAATTGAGAAGTCCACTTAGCATTTAGTCAGGAAAAATATTAGCTGGAAGTCTTGATCTTTAAATCCTCTATAACTAAAATGGCTATAATCGGGCCAGGGATTTAGCTCAGTGGTTCCAGCACCTGCTGCGCAAGCGCAAGGTCCCGAGTTCAATTCCTGGTACCAAAAAATTTAAAAAATAAAAATAAAATAAAATGGCTGTAATGATAGAAACATGTATTTTTAGTTTTCAAAGTATTTTCACATCCATTTTCTCATTTCACCTTTAAGGTAAGGCAGACAGGAATCATCACTCCCCTTTAAATGTGATACTACTGCCTTATAGGAAAAAGAAAACCAAAATCCATAAATTATAAAGGACTTGTGCACCAGGGGCTGGGGATGTAATTCAGTGGCACTGCACCTGCCAGGCAAACACAAGGTCCTGAGTTCAATCCCTGGTACTGTCAAAAAAAAAGACTTGTGCATGGGAATTAGCAAAGGAACAGAAGCCGAAGTCAGCCACTTCAAGTCTCAGGCTCCTGACCTGTACTCCTCCTTTCTTAAATCTGAAAGTAGAAGCAGATTTCCACTGTGCCAAAACCAGAGTGTACCGGAAAGACATTTTTACCACCTCATAGGGTTTGGGTGGGTGTGATTATAAAAGTCACTGGGGAGCATGATGTATGTAACCATTATGTATTACAAACACGTACTAATAAAACAAAAACAAAAATAAAAATAAGAAATCACCCGGGGAGGTGTTCTGGTTCTCAACCCCAGAAATTCAGAGTCAGGAAGGCTAGGCATGTGTCTAAGAACAGGTGCTTTGGGAGCTTTATCAGGTGATTCTCAGGCAGGGTCCATATTTGGAGAGAGTTGGGGAGTGGGCACTTTCTTTTCTGAAATGATCCAGGCCAAATTAAGAATGTTTAGTCTCCTTTTATTTTACCTCCTTCCAGGGCAACAAAGCCATTTCTGAAAAATCAAAGCTTGCATTTCCTCATCTTTTCCTAGCAATTTCTAAGTAGTGATATACCCAAACTTGAACCTCACTGTACTGGACTGCCTTACAGTGAGGGACTGAATCACAGACCACAGCCCGGACACTCTACGCTGGAGAATCACGTACAGATGTGCTTGGGAACTCCAACCTCTGCTGGGAGTGTGGCTCCGGGGCAGAGCAATTGCCCGGCATGCATGAAGCCCTGGGTTCCATCCCCTGCACCAGAGGGAGAAGAAAGAGAGAGAGAGAGAGAGAGAGAGAGAGAGAGAGAGAGAGAGAGAGAGAGAGAGAGAGAGAGAGAGAGGGAGGGAGGGAGGGAGGGAGGGAGGGAGGGAGGGAGGGAGGGAGAGAGAGGAAGAAAGAAAAGGAAAGAAAGAAAGAAAGAAAGAAAGATAGATCAGACTGGGTTGAAATACTGAGACTTTTCATGACTAAATGCCTGCCTGAATTCTTTTTTGCTAGTTATGCTCGAAATTCTATGGCATGGCCAGATGTCTACTTTCAGCCAGCAATCATGAACTTTCTAAAATTTAAGCTGCTGCATGATATGAATTACTAATTTACTAGATCACTTACTAAAAGGTTATGGTGGTCAGTCAAGAGAAATATGACAGCTAATTCCACCCTGACCAAAGCCAGACGTTTTTACAGGCATCTTTTCTAAAAGCCTGAGGAATTCTACAGTTCCACTTTCACTGATTCATAACTCCCTTCTCAATTGTCCAGGGAGGATGGTTACTGATCATCAGCATGCTGTTCCAACTCTGTTTAATGATTACTTTAAATCATGTTTACTATGTTCTCAGTTGTGGTTTTAATGTACTTAAAATGGCAGCTACATTTGTGAAAATAGGCCCTTGTTTTTGCAGTGTAGAATGGCAATTTGCAAACATGGCTAATCATCTATGGATCACCATAGCTAATCAGAATCACCTATGGAGCTTTTAGGCAAATCCAGAGGCTGGAGACCCACCCCAGACTTAATGACTCAGAATCTCCTGGGATGGAGCCTGGGTGTTTGTTTATTTGTCCTTATTTTTTTAAATATAATTTTATGGGTACATTTTAGGTATACAATATAATGACATTCATCATTGGAAATTTGCACCTTTACATAATCTCTCTTGGTTCTTATTTTTTCCCCCTTCCCCTGGCCTCCCTTCAACCCCTCCATCCCTACCTATTTACAAAGACTTTGTTTCCATTTTTTCATTTTCTCATATTAATTAAATTCCCTTCTTTCCTTTCCCCTACCCCTCCCATTTCCCCTTCCCCTTTGCCCCTTTTCTTCCTATTTCACATTATTTATCATACCTTTTAGTCCTTATTTACACTTTGTTTCTCACACTAGAGAAACTATTTGGTATTTACACATGTGTGTCCTATTTATTTCACTTAAGAGTATCACCTCAATGTGGATCCATTTAGCTATCAATGTCTCTACTTTTTCATTTTTTATGGCTGAGTAGTACTCCCTTTTGTAAAAAGAAAACACATTTTCTTTATCCAGTCTCCAGTTGATGGGCATTTGGGCTATCTCCAAGTTTTAGCTATTACAAACTGTGCTGCTATGAACATGGGTGCACATATATCACTGTGGTATGATTCTTTTAATACTATGGGGACAATACCCAGCAGGGGAACAGCTGGGTCAAATGGGACCTCTAGTCCTAGTTCTTTGAGGTATCTCCATACTGATTTCCACAGTGGTTGCACCACTAACAGTGGAGCAGGGTTCCTCTTTCCCCACAGCCCTGCCAGCATTTGTTATTGGTGGATTTCATGATAGCAGGCATTCTTTCTGGGGTGAGGTGGAATCTCAGCATTGTTTTCATTTGCATTTCTCCAATAACCAGTGACCTTGAACATTTTTTTCATATGTTTATTTGCTATTTCTACTCCTTTGTCTAAGAAATGTCTGTTCATTTCAGATGCCCATTTTTGGATTGGGTCTTTAAATTTGGGAGGTCTGATTTTTTAAAGTTCTTTATAGACTCTAGAGAGTAGACCTTTGTCTGAGGAACAGCAGGTGAAAATTTTTTCCCACATTGTGGCTTGTCTCTTCACTCTCTTGGTGGTTTCTCTTGCTGTGCAGAAGCTTTTTAGTAAGAAGAAATCCCATTTGTTGATTGTTTGTGCTACTTCATGGGCAACTGAGGTTTTGTTCATAAAATCTTTTCCTACACCAATGTCTTCAAGAGTTCTACCTAACCTCTGTTCCAGCTGGTTCAGCATTTCTGTTTTAATATTTAGATCTTTAATCCATTTCAATTTTAGTTTAGTGCATGGTGAGAGATATAGGTCTAGCTTTAATCTTTGGCAAGTTCAAACTCAATTTATCCAGCACCATTTATTAAAGAGGCTCTTTCCTCCAGTGAGGGTGTTTGGCTCCTTTGTCAAAGATGAGGTGGCTGAGTGAGTCTAGAGTTGTTTCTGCATCTTCTAATCTGTTCCACTGGTCCTCAGGTCTGTTTCTTTGCCAGTACCATGCTGTTTATATCACAGTAGCTTTGTAGTATAGTTTCAAGTTGCGAGTTTTAATACCCCCTGCCATGTCTCTGTGACCTAGAATTGCTTTTGCTATTCTGGGTCTCTTCTTGTTCCAGATGAATTTTTGGATTGTTTTCTCAAGGTCTGTGAAATATGCTGCTGGGATTTCAATTGGGATTGCATTGAATCTGTGTAACAGTTTTGGAAGTATGGCCATTTTCACTATGTTGATCCTTCCTACCCAGGAGCGAGGGTTGTCTTTCCATTTTCTGATATCATCTTCGATCTCTCTTTTCAGAGTGCTACTGTTTTCAGAGAAGAGGTCTTTGATTTCTTTTCTTGGGTTGATTCCTAGGTATTTCAGTTTTTTGGATGCTATTGTGAAAGGAATTGTTTGCCCTATTTCTCTCAGTGAGTCTGTCATTTGTGTAGAGGAAAGCTATTGATTTTTGTGTGTTGACCTTGTATCCAGCTACTTTACTGAGTTTGGTTATTAAGTCTAGGAGACTTCTGGTGGAGTTCTTGGGGTCTTCTATATAGAGTATCATGTCATCTGCAAATAATGACAATTTGACTTCTTCATTTCCTGTCTTCATTCCTTTTATTTCTTCCTCTTGACTCATTGCCATGGCTAACGTTTCCAAAACTATATTGAACAAGAGTGGTGACAGTGGACAACCTTGTCTTGTTCCTGATTTTAGTGTGAAGGATTTCAGTTTTTGACCATTTAGTATGATATTGGCTGTTGGTTTTTCATAGATGGCTTTTATCAGATTGAGGTAGAGACCGTCTGTTCTAATTTTTTGTAGGGTTTTTATCATAAATGCATGTTGGATTTTGTCGAATGCTTTTTCTGCATCTATTGAGATGATCATATGGTTTTTGTCCTTGGCTCTATTGATATAGTGTATTACATTTATTGATTTGTGTATGTTGAACCATCCCCCCATCCCTGAATCCCTGGGATGAATCCCACTTGGTCAAGGTGTATGATCTTCTTGATGATCTTCTGCATTCTATTTGCCAGTATCTTATTAAGGATTTTTTCATCTATGTTCATTAGTGAGATTGGCCTATAGTTCTTTTTTTTTGGTTGGGTCTTTTTCTGCTTTGGGGATCAAGGTGCTGCTTGGTTCCAGGAATGAATTCAGGAGTATTGCTTCCCTTTCAATTTCATTGAAGACTTTAAACAGTAGTGGCAATAGTTCCCCTCTCAATGTCTTGTAGAATTCAGTGGTGAAGCCATCAGGACCCAGGCTTTTCTTGGTTGGTAAGTTTTTAATTACGTTTTCAATTTCATTGATTGATATTGGGTTGTTTAGAATTTTTAGGTCTTCTTCGTTCAACTTTGGTAATTCACATTTATCTAGGAATCTGCCCATTTCTTCTGTGTTTTCCATCTTATTGGCATATAGATTCTTGAAGCAGGTATTGATGATCCTCTGAATTTCTGCTGGGTCCGTTGTAATTTCATCCTTGTCCTTCGTAATTGCATGGATTTGCACCTTTTCTTTCCTTTTCCTCATAAAGTTGGCTAAGGGTTTGTCAATTTTGTTTATTCTTTCAAAGAACCAACTCTTGGCTTCATTGATTTTTTTTGTATCGTTCTCTTAGTCTCCATTGCATTGATTTTTGCTCTGATCTTTATAATTTCCTCCCTTGTATGAGCTTTGGGTTTGTCCTGCTCTTCTTTTTCTAGAAGCTTGAGGTTCAGCATCAGGTTGTTTAATTGGGCTAATTTAATTGGGTTGTTTAATTGAGAAAAGTCCCACCCTCTCCCTCTTCTTCTTTCCTGTCCTTTGGGTATTCCATAGCATCTCCATAAGGACATTTTTCTCTGAGTCTCTTAACTGCTGCCATCCCCTCCTTTGTGCTCCTAAGTCTATGCTGCACTTGACCTCACACTGTATGGTACTGTACTATAATTGTTTGCCTAATTCTTTGTCTATATTCTGCACAAGACTGTTTCCTCACATAGTGTGATATCCAGACTCGCCACTCAGTCCTTAGCTAGTCATCTAGTGGAGTTACCTGGCTCACATAAATGCTCATTAAATATTTGTTGATGAATAGGCAGACCGATGAATGAACAGATAGACGGATGGATGATTGCTCAGACTGAATTAACTGACAATGGCAGCAAGGAAACAAATGAGAATATGACTTAAAATTATTGAATTGCTAGAATTTTAAAAAGACTGTGGAATTTTGTTAGTAAACCGAATAAAGGTTGATCTTACATAATTTAGGGAGTAAAGGAACATAAGACCTCTGATATCCTTCAAGAAGGGAGCATTTGGGTTAAGAATGAATGAATGAATGGATGACAACTCATATATTGCTATACAACAATAGCAATAACAATGCCATCTTGATTTTATACACTCCTTTTCCCCCAAAGAGGTTAAATCCCTCAGCGAAGGACAGAGTTTGTCACTTCCCATTTCAAAGAACTTTCTCAACTATCTGGTTATTCCAAGTATCTGAAAAGAAAGAAAGCGGAAGGGAGAATAAAGACCATCTGTGTGGGGAAGTCGGAAGCTCCCTCACCCTATTGCTCCATAGTGGTTCATATAAAAAGTTTTGAAATAATGGCAAGTCTTCAAGAGTAACAAAGGGCATTTTAGAAAACAAAGCGAAGCAATAACAGCACTGTACAACAAGGAAGGCAGCATAGGCCCGGAGGAAGGGAACACAAAGAGGATATTAGAGAAGGAAGCTC
Source organism: Heterocephalus glaber (assembly GCF_053883595.1). Classification (NCBI taxonomy): domain Eukaryota; kingdom Metazoa; phylum Chordata; class Mammalia; order Rodentia; family Bathyergidae; genus Heterocephalus; species Heterocephalus glaber. The sequence continues at coordinate 71,190,068 of NW_028258320.1, forward strand.
CTTGGAGTTATTGCTCTGGGACTTGGGTGACCTGTGTAAAAAAGGGGAGCCTCATGATATTATGGGCAGGGCTTCAAGAGCAATAAAAGGCAGTTTAAGACAGTTCCAAACATTGTGCATGCCTGCGCGCCCTGCCTCCAAAACCATCTTTGCTTTCCCTCCCGCCTGCTCCTTCTTCATACTGCATAGCAAGAAGTCTATGTAAGATTAAATGCATTTTGAACATCAGAGTGAGGGCCAGGCCCGCTGCCCCCCCCAACCAGAACAATTTTCCCTCATTATCACCTCATTAAGATACCCCTAAGGACCTTACTCTTTATATGACCGTACCTTGCAAGGAACAGTACCGTATGCCTGCGATGAAGCATGACTGATATTTAAGACCAACGACTCAAGAGCATTTGATGGCTTTTGTGTTTATTTGGAATGGCACTTTTATGCGAAGCCATAAAGCAGGGAATTTTCTATGCAGAGCTAAGAGTGTGTGAGTTGGGGCTGGTGGTTCGTGCAGGGTTGCTTAGGGGAACTCTGAGTGTGGCCCCTGAGCCACATGAGACCACGCTTGAGTTTCCTGTCAACTGCTGAGCTGGAGTCGCCAAATCCCATAGCTGCCTCTGAGAAATGGGAAGAGGAGGAAGTGATGTCAATGAGGAAAGAAAGTCAGATAAAAGCAAATTGTCCCTGAAAAATATGAGTCACGCACCTTTTAACAAGCTCATTCTAAGAAAAGGAAGCCACTGTTACTTGAACTTAACCTCTGAGGTTGCAAACACTGGGCTATTTAGGAGGCGAGGTTGGTGGAAATATTACCACTCATAGAACTGTACTCTGTACCGAGATCTGCAGATCTTGGCCATAACCTCAATCTCATTTGCCATTTTGGTCTTTGAAAGGCAGGAAAAAGAATCATTGTGGCTCATCCCCCTCAACTCAGCCCATTTTTAGATGTGGGTAGAGATTCTTTAGTCTTATGAACACTGGTATATAAATATATAGTTTCAATCTCTCCAATCTAACCAGATTGTAGTCCCTATGTTTTCTTTATTATTATTAATTTTAATTTTTTTGGCATTGAGTGTTGAACCCAGGGGCTTTTCACTGAGCAACATCTCATTTTCGATTCTATAGTTTGAGAGAGGGTCTCCCGAAGTTGCCCATTCTGGGTTCCAACTTGGCAGCCTTTTGCCTCAGCTTCCTAGAGTGCTAGGGTTACAGGTGTGGATCAGCCTACTAGGCTCATTTTCTTCTTTTGAAAGTGATTTTATTGATATAATTTACATGTAACACAATTCACCCACACAGAGCATACAACTCGGTAGTTTTCGGCGTGTTATTAATTTTTTTAAACTCCGTAATTTTCTTTTTAGAAATGTCAGTACTGCTACTCAGAAAGGAAATAAAATTGAAATACAGAAGGCAATGATAGTAGAAGTCAGGAGAGAAAGGAGGAAGTGAGGCACACATTGGAGGAAGACTGCTTCTGGATTTCGCAGACTTTCAGCCAGGATTCAAAAGCAACATGGCAGCATATCCCCCGAGGGCTGTGAGGGAGGAAGCAACCAGAAGAGGCTTTGTGGATTGGGGCTAAGAGAGGAAAAGGATTATGGGAGGCCAGAGGCGGTCTCAGGCCCTGCCCAGTTTCCTGTCACTCAGCTGAGTCCTCCCTGAGAGGGAAACCAGGCAAACCAGACACAGAATCACAGCTCAGTGACCCAAACCAGGTGCCAATTTTCTACTCAGTCCTTTCTTTGCTTCTCAAATTGCAGCATTTAATGAGGTAAAACATCAGATTATGGAGAACTTTTTTTTTTTTTTTTAATGAGAATTCAGGGAAGTTTCTAGGTTGGCTGAGAAGTATGAAAGTATTTAACCTCTGCTCAGAGAACTGCTCTTTATTAACATTTTCCCTTCCACTGTAGCTCGCAAAACTGCACTTTCTCAAACAAGTTCACCATTTGGCGTTTGGATCTGGTTATAGCCAGACGGTGGGTATCACTGTTACAAATCAGCCTGGAGCTTGATTTAAGCACCAGCAGGTTTTTCAGGGAAAACACTTGTGGGAAGAAAGAAGAGCCAAACGGTGCTGTTCTGAGAAGAAGTGGCCACTTGGACAGCAGAGGATGCGGAGGGTGTTCCCCTCCCCTGTTTTTAACGGCTCAGGGATTGCATGGAGGCCCACTCTTTGGGAAGGATGATCCAGGATGTAGTCCATGAATCCCACTGAAGAGTGGCTTTTTGAGCAGTGACACAAGGAGGATTGGTCCGGGACCATGAAGTCAGCAGCATTGGTGTGGACCTCGATGTTTCTGAAGCTGAGGACACACCAAGGACATAGGTAGGTGGGGAAAAGTGAGAGCTGGAGGAGGGGCCCTGTGGCCTCCCCCGCTGAGTTTACGGTCTCTGCCCAGAGCCTGCGGGTGCCCACCCAGTACCCCTACCGCTCACCCTCAACCCCTGTGAGGCCCGGGCTGCCTTGTTAATAGTCCTGGTGGCCACCTAGCCCAAGAGGACAGTGTGTACCCAAGTCCTGGTGCACAGTGAGTACTCTCTGGCTGGATGTTCCTGAACAGTCTGCCAGTCATGTAGTGCAGGACAGAAAACCAAAGCTCTCTGGGCTCTCCACAGGGAACAAAGGGAGAAGGAAGAGAGAAAGCCAGACTGGAAATGAAGGCTTGTAGCAGGTCACCATGGGTTTAAGGGCCAACATAACCAGAGGACAGAGGAGCCCAGCAGAGCCTAAAGCTGCCCCAGGATCCAGCATCACCCTGACCTCTCTTCCTGGACTCAGCAGCCTTTCACAGTTAGGACTCTGAAGGGACCTAACTCCTGCCTTGGTAGGTACAGACTGCAACTACATGGGCAGGCTGTCTCAGCTACTTGCTACTTTAGTATCCTAACTTGCTAAGCTGGAAAACTCCATAGTAAAAGTCACTAATTAATCTTATCACTTTATTTCTGTTTTGCATAATAACATGGTAGTTAAGAGCATGAGTTTTTAAGATGAATCAATGCTTGATTTCTGGCTTTGCTGTTTCTTTGTGCTTTGGGCAAGTGTGTGGTTAACTTCTCTATGCCTAGTTGCCTCGGCTGTGAAAAGGACCCACTTACACTCCTGCCTCACTGGGTCCTTGTAGGGAGACAGCTGGCACATTCGAGTTGGCTGCTTTTTGCATTCCCTGGAGATGCTAATCTCAGTGGTCCTCTCCTGGGCAAGAGCTCAGTCAGTGATAGCTCTGATGACTTTCTGAGCACTCATGGGGACCTCGAAGCTCAGGTTCAGTTGACAAAATTCCATACCCTCCAGGGCTGTGCAATTTAGTTGGGAAGATGGATTATTAAATCATTAAAGAAAAAGGTTTACACAATTTCTTGTAATTAAACTTCACCGTATATGGTTCTAAATGTAAGTCCTATAGCCCTGGACGTTCATGGAGGCAGAGGGAGTAACAAAGTGGGTGTGGACGTGGTACTGGGGTGCTGGGAGGAGAGGAGAAATCAGTTGGTAGACTAACCTTAAAGATGGTGCTCAATTGGTGACCTGAGGAGAAAACCCCAGTATACACAGGGAGTCACTCTCACCTCCTCCTTTACATCAGCATTTTCCAAGAGTCCAACCCCGGTTGTATGCTGGCAGTAGCCATTCCTCCTCATTTATCAAGGGCATTTCTTATAACCATCCAAGTAGCTGCACCCTGCAGCCTCCTGGCTGTGTGTCAGAGAAGACAGAACTTCCTCTGCCCCACAGTGAGCACTGCCTTGGGATTACTCACCAGTCCCTCAAGTCTCCTCCCTGAACATCTGCCCACTCCCTAAGGTCACAGCACTGGCTCTGGGAGGAGAACAGATAGACCCATGCTGTCCAGTTGCCAGTAGCCTCCCCAAGGGAGCTAGCACCCTACTGCGGCTTGTCCTGGCTTCTAACTGTTCACCGGGCAGATCCTGTGAGGTTCTTAGGGCCCTCAGTAGGACAGTCTCACACTTTCCAGATGTTTCTGTGATGACTGGGCCTCCCAGGATAGATCACAATGGGTTTTCACTCATGTGTATTTCTTCTGGTGAGCACTCTAATAATTTGGGTTAGGGAGCTGTTTCTGTTAACTCATGTAGCCGACAGAAAACTGAGTTCCACAGAAGGAAAATGATCTACCCTGGGTCACTCAGCTGGAACTCAAACTTTTATTTTCTGATGATAAATAATCTATACTGTACATAATCACCCAGAATCCTTCTGTGTGGTTCCTTGAAGACAGGGCCTGCTTCTACACGACTCTGTTTGTCTTGTGTTACCTACATTTTAGGCAGTGGTGTGCTGGTATATGTTTAACAAATGTCTCTCTAAGAAAATAAATCCCTGGTTGGTACTGTTTGCCAATTTCTGTAGTGTAAATACCCTCACCATAAGTCATTTGAAGCCAAGGTGACAACCATTTGCCAAACCTATGAATATTTAACAACTGGCCCTTGTAAGCCAGTAGGAACTGGTTCCAGCATACTGCTGCTTGGAGCAAGTATGATGGAACTCAGAGATATCTGGTGAACTCGGTGGTTACCATCCTCCCCTACCACACACATTCACATGCTCTCAAGTAGAAGAAGCACGCCCTGTTTACATGGAAAGATGGATGTGATCCTCAGGGCCCTGCATCTCCTGGATCTGTGCCTCTCTAGGGGTTAATGATGTTGCTGGTTGCCGACCTGTAGTGCTGGTAGGGATAGAAGGAAGAACACATTTAGATGACAAGGGTTGCAAAGGTATGTTTCAGAACAAGAGAAGGACCATTTGGCTTTTCTTGCTCTGGGTTTACAACATCCAGGTGCCCTTGGTGTCCTATCAGTTCCCAGAGCCTCAGGGTTGCCCACACAGTACCCTACTGGTTACCCTTAGTTCCTGTGGGCCCAGCCTGCCTTGTTAATAGTCCTGGTGGCCACCTAGCCCAGGAGGGCAGTGTGAAGAAGGGAGGGGGAGATAAAGACAGAGAGGAAGGGAGGTAGGAAGGAAGGAAAAAGGAAGAAAAGTAGACTGATAAGATGTGTACAGATAGAGGGAGGCTCTCCAAAGCCTGCCTCTAGTGGGCCTCTCCATTCCAGGGTCCAGCACATATTAGGTGTTCAGTAAATATTGGTGGCCAAGAATCTAGTCCTACCCTGCTGCTGCTATCCCTGTGTCTGATCTCCCAGCAAGATTGTAAGATCTTTGAAAGCAGAGACCATGGCGTTCACTTCTATACCCACAATATTGTTGCATCTACTCGGAAGGTATAGGTCTTATTCTGTCAGTGCAATTCTGCAAGGCGGAAAACTGGGCCTCAGCAAGATCAAGTGTATCGTTCAAACTTGCAGAGCTATTAAGTGATGGGGTCAGGATTCAAACTCTCTTTGCTCTTCCTGCTACTTCTGAAAGGATCAGAAATCTTTTTGACAAATGAATAGTGAGTTTGTCTTCTCACCCAGAGACCTCCATTTCCTTTCTTTTTTATAGTAGCCATTTTTCATTTGTCACAGGGGCCCAAAAAAGAACATAAGTACATTGATACAAGCGTGTAACACACGTTCTCCAAACCTTGGCCAGTGTGCACTGAATGTTAACCCACAGTGATCATGAACTAATGAGACTCCACAATACCCACTCAGCTCTCAGCTCTACAGAGCACATGGTAGACATTAGCTCAGGGAGACAACTCATGTACTTTCGGGTTTTGCCATTGTGAGGATTATATATTGTTCGTTAACAATCCTGGGAGGGGAATATTGCCAACCTCTTTTTACCATTGAGAAAACTTGAGGCTCTCATGTGAAGGTTAAATAATCTTCTGTACACACTGAATATCCCTTATCCAAAATGCTTGGGACTAGATATATTTCAAATTTCAGTTTTTTCTCAGATTTTGGAATATTTGCATATACATAATAAGATAACTTGGGGATGGGACCCAAGCCTAAACACAAAATTCATTTATGTGTTATATATACTTTATACACACAGCCTAAAGGTAATTTTATGCAATACTTTTAATGTGCCTGCATTTTGGTCATGACCTATCCAGATGTCCCCCCAAAACCTCATGTGCTCATAGGTGGGTATTTGTGGAGATGACTGGATTATGGGTATGTGATACTGGATTAGTCCACTGATTGGTTTAGCATAATTCTGGGTATGAAAGATGGACTTACTAAGGAGGGAAGACTCACCCGGGGTGTGGGTGGCACCAACCAATAGGCTTGTAGCCTGAGTGGAATAAAAAGAGAAAGAAAGAGGAAGTCTTGTTGCTTCCTTCTGCCATGCCATGGACTATTTCTCTTCTGCCATATCCATCTGCCATGCTGCCCTGCCTTGGAATCAGCCAACTATGGACTGAAACCTCTATAAACTGTGAACTAGAATATACCTCTCCTTTTACTTGTGGGTGTTGGGTATTTTGTCCTAGCAACAAGAAAACAACTAAGACACCTATCGTATTAGATTAGATGTAGAATTTTCCACTTGTGGCCTCATGCTGGTGCTTGAAAAGTTCTAGATTTTGGAGCATTCCTGATTTTGGATTAGGAATTCTCAACCTGTATTAGCAGATCTCAAGACAAGAACTTGGGAGCACGTAGTTCATTTGAGAGGTGATCCCAGGAAGCACAAATGATGGAGTGGGGAAGGGAGAGCTGTTTCAGGTACTGCTGTAGACAAGTGGGGCCCAGTACCATCATTTTTGCCTTGAAGGGACAAGGAAGATGGGATGTTTATCCAGTCACCACTGTCCATCTTTGGGGGCTGACTTTTGGGAGTGTGAAATCCAGGGCACTCTGGATTTGAGCACACTCCCTTGGCATTACTAGAGAAAACATTAGGGTTGACAGAGCAGAGACAGACCCTGGGTGCTTGATGGAGGAGACTGTGAGTAGTCACAGGGAATTGTAGGTGGATGCGAATGTGAGCCAGGGCAACATGGGGCGTGCATGCCCAAAGTCATATTTGCTTAAGGTCATGCTGAGAGTTCAAAGAGGCAAAACTCATTTCCTTCCTGTGATACCAAACACTTAAGACCAATTAAGGAGGCACAATCCCCAGATGTTGGAGGTGTAATGGGCAGGATGGTGTGGAGGAGTGTGGGTCAAAGATGCATCCCAGGTTTCAGGCTGATTGGACTTAGTGGACAGGAGCCAGCCATTGCTTGAGAAGGAGAAAGCAGACCCCAAGGACTGTTGTGACTTTATGTTTGCAGGTGTAATTTAGCTGCTCGGGGAACCTCCATTCTCACCGTATTTGCTTCTTTTTAAAAATCCAATCTTTTTATTTTACAGCCCAAATACATAGGCAAGAACAATATGACCAACACAAGGAGCAAATCCACAAAAGCCCCATGGGAGGGAAATGAACTAAGAATACAGTCCTTCCCTGGGCCACCCAAGCCTCTTTTGAAGTGTGCAGAATAACAAAATATCCAAAACAAAATGAGAAACACACGGCACAAAAACCCAACAGAAGTCAGAGATTCTGTTTCCGAGGGCTCTTTACCAGTGATGTCGAAGTACCTGCTTAAATGGAGCTATTTGTTTAAGAGATGAGCAGGTACTCCCCTCTCTCATTCACAGGGAACAAAGCAGAGCCCTGGCCTAGGCCACTGGGGACAGCCATTAGCGCGAGAGGACGGGGAAGGCAGGGCTGGGCCAGTCATTCAATGTTGAAAAGCGTTTGTTTTGTCTCTATCTTTCTTTCTTTTCCTTTTTTTTTTTAAAGTAATTTCTTCTTGGCAAAGCCAGTCACTGGTGAAATCTGACTAGACTCTGTATCCAAACTTAAAAAAGGGAACATTGAAATCTGAGGGAAAGCAACGCACAAATGTGGCAGGTCCTTTGGCCTGCTGGCCTCATTGCTGTTGACCTCTCTGTCATTGTCCTCCTCTGCTCTCACCTGTCCCAGCAAGTTGTCACTTTGGGCTCTGGGCCTGGAGAAGCCCAGCTGAGTGACCCAGGAAACACTCTCCTTGTCTTGTTTGAACAGCAGTCCACAGGACTGAAGTGCCGCTGACTTTGGGTCCCAGGTCAGGAGCTCCAACTCCCTGAGCAGCATTTTCACTGGAGAGCTGCACAGACACCAGCCACATGGGTGGAAAAAGCCTGTCCCTGGCCCTGGACCGAACCAGCTTCCAGCCCTATCTCAAGCGCTTCCTGACTGTGTGAGCTAAAGCAAATCACTCCACCTCTTTGAGCCTTAATTTCCTTACTTGTTAGCTAGAGATGTCAGTACCTGTGCTATTGGGTTCGTGTAAGGGTTCTAAGAAAGACTACAACTGTGCAGTAGTTCTGAAACCTGATCTCAAGATTCCTTCACACCTGAAAGTACTACTGAGTACCCTGAAGACCTTACCTTAGAAAAATTCTAAAGAACCCTTTCATAGCCATCAGCGTGATTATAGCATCAGGCATCATAGATTTTCTGGAAAATTCTACGGTATACTTATGAGAGAATGAAAGTGAAAAAAGCAGATAATGTCTCAGTAATGTTATGAAGTATGAAGAAATAGTTTTGGCCAGATAGGCCTCCCTGAAAGGGTCTCAGGGACTTTGAGAACTACCATACTAGTGCATGTGAAGCCCTTAACATAATGCCCAACATATGGTAGGTGCTCAGTGCTCAGAGTACAAGCACTTGGCATTTCTGGCTGTGTCACTGCACAGGTGTGTGGCCTTGCACACTTAAAGGTGATGGGTAACACTTTGTACAGGGTCCAGGAGAGCTGTCTAGCTGTGCTGCCAGGGAGGCCTGTAATTCTTCAGATTGGATTTGCAGAGGAGACCAGCAAGAGGCCAAGCAGGCCACGAGGGCAGGTGGGAGGCACTGGGGGCAGCACTTGTGGGCTGCTTTTCAAGTTCCTGTTGCTACTCTGGGAAAAGATGGGTTGGACAACTTAGGCCAGTGCACATACATCATGTGAAGAAACAGAGAAAGCAGGGCAGTCGGTGGGCGTGGAGGGCTTCTGGGGAGTCTCGCTATCTTGGCCTGGAGAACAGAGATTCCGCCTCCACTTTCCTCACATGTTAACCTGCAGAGTAGCTGTGAGGACTGAGTGAGACACTGAGACACTGCTGGTGAAAAGGGAACGGTTCTTCCTCAGTCAGCCCAGTTCAACATTGTCCCTTTTGCTGGCTTCATCAGGATTTTCTGGATGTGCACACCCAGGGCTGCATTGGAGAAGGCAGGAGTGAGGGTTCAGCACTGGGCCTCAGTTCCTTTTGCTGTCTTGTGCAGAGGGGCTGGGCTGCACTGTCCTTCCACAGCTGCTCACAGCTCCTCCGCCCTCTGCATCCTGGGCTCTGGAGGGGAAGTGCAGGCTCCCTCCTATCCTCTCTGCCCCTCATCCTGAGACCAGCGCTGGCTGGCTGGCTCCAAGAATGAGGCCACAGGCCCGCCTGCAGGGCCTGCCCTGATCTCACCTGCTTCTGTGCTTTCTTCCTTCCTTCCTTCCTTCCTTCTGGGCCCCACGCTGTCCTGTGTGGTCACCAAGGGCAAGGGGCCACCTGGTCCTCACATCGTCGTGAGAAGCAATGTCATCAGCACTGTGTGCATGCTCAGCAGCATAAGGACAGGGGTCTCCAGTGTCGTTACTGCCCTGGGGCTGGAGTGAGGATGGGCTGGAGACTGGTGAGTGGTGGGAGCAGCAGGAGAGGCAGGAATCACCCTGCTGCCCAGGCGATGATAATGACCAGCAGCACCCTGCCATGCCACATGGTGCAGTGCTGCGAAGCACAGGCTGTGTCTTCACACAGTCCAAAGGTCAGCAACACTGTCTGCGGAGGGCTGAAGGAGTACACAGCTCAGGCTCTGTAGGCCACATGTGCTTGGTGCTCACTCCACTGCTGTAGCACAAAAGCCGCATGGACAATAAGTAATTCAACAGGGGTGGCTGTTTTCCAGTAAAAGTTTAAAAACAGGCATCAGATAAATTTGGCCCATGTGCCTTGGCTGCCAAACTCTGATAAATACTGCCCTGGTAACAACTCCACAAAGGTGGATTTGTTGACTCTAACTCTAGTGAAGTACACTGGCTCAGAGAGATTAAGTAACTTGTTTTAGGTTCCACAGCAGGAAATCCAGGTCTGACTCCTGAGTGGATGCTCGCAGGCTGAGACCACTCTGGAGCTGGCGAGCTAGGAAGCTCGGTGTTGGGATCCTCAGTACCCAGGATGAGGCTGGATGGTGCTACATCCAAGCCTGAGTCTGCAGAAGAAAGCGAGGGGCCATCAACAGTTGTCACCAGACTCCGCACCTCACCACAGAGGTGGCCAGAGTGGAGGTGACAGCTCAGGCCGGGCCAGCTCAGGCCTGGCCAGCATGACTCAGCTGGGAACAGGTCTTGGCATCCACTCACTGGCGCCCAGGTAAACTTTTGACTTTCCAAATTAAAGAAGTTGAAAGTTCTGCTGGGTACTATTTTTTTTGGGGGGGGGAATATTTTTTGTTGTTAATTATTTACTACTACCCCCCAATTATCTGCCCTTCAATTTCCTGCCACACAATGACTTAAGGCCGCACTCAGAGGCATTCAGGGGCTTCTCCCAGACAAAGGGAGGGTAGAGTGTGCTGGGGGAGCAAACGGCTCCGGGAAGCTTTGCTCTGTAGGAGTCACTTCCCCAGGTCCAGCCCAGCCACCTTGCATCTATCTGATGTATAATTTAGCAATCCATTTCCTCCCACCCAGCCCCATCTGTTATCTACGTGTATTTATCGACTCTCTCCCTTCAGAAGCTGTCACGGGTAAGGGTGGGGAAGACTGACAATCTCATTGTCCGAGAGGTTAAACATTAAGTTGGGCTCAAAGTTTGCTCCCCACCCCCACCCTGTCACCCTTACATTCCCTTTTGGGCACGCCTCCTTGCCCATGCCGAGGTGCTAATGACCTGATTTACATTTGTGTAAATCGGAGCTGGAGCACTAATGAGGCCTAAAGTGACAAGACAGGCCAAGGCTAGCTGGGGGCTACTAGACGCCACAAGCGAGCGAGCCCAAAGTCCTGCAGTTGCTTGGCCAACGCAAGAACTGGCACACACATGAAATACAACTCCAAACCCAAATTCTGCCAGGGGGACAGAGGCGGCAGGGAAAGAGTTAAGTGAGAGGCGAGTGGCACCATGCTGTGACTCTTTTGGAAGCACCTTTTCCTTTCAGTTCCCAGGACACCGGAGCTTAGCCCAGGACCATGATTAATTGATAACGTGAGGGAGGCCCAGCGCCAGCCCCCAGCTGGTAACCACGGTGAATATTCACCTTGACACTGCGAGGGCACAGCACCCTGGTCTGGGTCACTGGTATACCTCGGTCCAGCACTGTGGGGACAAAGGCACCCACTGCATGAGTCTGCAGCGGAGGAGGGACAGCTGTGAACTCTTCCCAGAGCATGGTGCCCAAGTTGCTTTGAGCCCGACGGTCGGAGGCTGAGATTCTTCACCGCTTTCTCACTTGCTTTCTCCTTATGCCACCTTGAGAAAGTCGTTCTAGCTTCCTAGGCCCCGCTTCCCCATCTGTGGGGCATGATCATAATTCTTCCTCTTTGAGTACTGGGAAGATGAGCTGGGATATGTGTACGTTTTGCATGATACCTGGTGCACAGGTGCTCAATACTTTTGAAACATTTTAATTAACACATTTTTATTAATGATAATTGTACGTATTTATGGGTACAGTGTAATGCTTAGATGCACGTATACAATAATTTTATCTATTTCTAAGTGGATGGCCTCAAGGGAAATAAGGATGGCAACATTACAGGGAGAAGGAAAGGATTGGGCAGAAAGGGGGCTTGGGAATTAAAAAAAGTCATTTAGTCTCAGGCTGATGTAGTTTCGAGGCCTTCCACAGCTGTCTCATTTGGGGCCTGCCCTTGGTTTAACGTCTCTGAGCTCAGTTTCTTCATCTGTGAAATGGGGGTGTGGGGATATGTGTACTCCGGTCTTGTAGGTTGGAGGTGAGCTTCATGTGAAGGAGGCAGTGTGAAAGAACTTTGGAACCCATAATGCTTTTATGTGACAGCTAATTTCCTTTGTCAACATACTGGGCTAAGAGATGCCCAGATAGCTGGTAAAACATTAGTTCTGGGTGTGTCTGTGAAGGTGCTTCCAGTAGAGATTAGTGTTTGAATATGTAGATTAGTGAAAAAGAGGCCATCATTTTACCTGTTGAGGGCCCCAGTAGAATAAACAGGGGGAGCAAAGGCGTAATCACACTCTTTTGCTGCGAAAGCCATCTTCTCTTGTTTTTCTACACTGGAACTCTTGGATCTCAGGCTTTCAGATTCAAGCAAGGACTCACACATCAGCTCCCCAGTTCTCAGCCCTTTGGAGTCAGATTAGATGATAGCCCTGGCATTCCTGGTTTGCTAGCTTGCAGATGGCAGATACTGGGACATCTCAGCCTCCATAAACACGTGAGCCAAGTCCCATAATCTCAGTTTCTCCCTCCCCTCCCCTCCCCTCTCCTCCCCTCTCCTCTCCTTCCAAACATATCCCACCTTGGTTCCTTGTCCCTGGAGAACCCTGACGAACGCACTTTGCAAATGCAAGGAGTTGTTGAGGGCATTAAGGTCACATGGAGTGCAGCACATCCCTGATATTAATCATGATGAGGTGATCAGGACAGCACGAAGCTAAGCTCTCCTGGGACAAGAGCAGCACCTTCTGTGTGACCCTCAATTCCTTTCCCAGGCGAACACAGGGCCTGGGTTTACACACGCATTGAGCCAGGCCTGGGTGATGGGTTGGCACTACCTTTACAGCCATATAACAAGCCATAAAAAAGCGAGGGCAGGTCTGTGCTCCTTTCCCAAGCAGACCTGCCAGTCCTGCTGATCCCTGTAAGTCGAGCTCCTCCACAGAGTGGCTGCTTACTTGTAGCTGCTCCACAGATGATGGTGGAATGAGTAAATGGAAAGATGAATGGTGCCTGTTTGGTGTTACCAATTCACCTTGCCACCCCAAATCCTGTTTCACATCGTCATAGAATAAGGCACCTTTCTACTACACAGGAATTCATTTTTCTCTCATCATTGTGATGGTTTTTTAAATGGCCACCAATCCATTGGTATTTCTTCCATAAGAGGTGAGACTCTGCCTCCTCCTCCTGGATCTGCCACAAGAGTGACTGCTTTGGCCAAGAGGAGGTGACACAAATGAAGCCTTTTGAGCGTCTTGTTCTCTGGATTTTCCCTTTGGAACATTGTCCTCTGGAGACTCAAGTCACTGATTGTGAAAAGCCCAGGCCACATGAGTTGGCCACTTGCAATGGTCAACTCCAACAGCCCCAGCTTAGCCTAATCCTTCACTCAATGCAGAAGAAGGCCCAGATGATTCCAGACCTTCTTCTAGTCACCCTCAGTTGGGACTCTCCCAACATCACTGGAGCAGAGACAGGCTTCCTGTTCATGTCGTCTGAATTCTTGACCATACACTCTGTGAGCCTAGTGAAGTGACTGGTTTTATGGTGCTAAGTTGTAATTTTCAACAGTAGCTGGAAACTCCTTATCATGTCTTTTGCGACTCTAAGCTCTGAGGGCAGAGTTCAGGTCTGGTTTGCTCCCTATCCGTCAGGGCTGGGACTAGAAAGGAAAGCCTATTGTCCAAGGCACTCAGGACATGTCATTTTCTTTCTGCTTCCCCCTTCCCTTAGAGTCTGCAACAATTCAGTAATTTGACAAAACTATCTAATGGAGAACTCTATTGGGGACAACAATCCAGATTCATGGTGGGGATTACTGTGTTCTGAAAAACCTTGGTTTTGACCCAGTAGGAAGTTTGTTTCCACTTTTTTGTTTTTTTTGTTTTTTCTCTTAGAAGAGGGGCAGTATGTGATACCAGTTAGAATCACAGGAATCAGAGATAGCTAGGTTTGGGTTAAAATCCTAGCCCTCTCCCTATAACTGTTTATGTAACTTGCTTAAAGACATTTAAACAGAAACTCACTTTCTTCATGTATCAGCTTCAAGTAAGAATCCTCAAACCTCAGTGGCTCAACAAAATGCAAATGTAGATCCTGATCATATTACCAGTTCTATACCTCAGGTGGCCTTCCTTGTGGCTCCAGCATTCTTTATGCTTCAGGGTCACTGGATGGATCCTCTACATCTATGGGTGGGACAGAAGGGAGGGACATTCCAGGGGAAGTTGATATGGGCTTGGCACATGCTACTTCCTCTTAATTTCACTGGGCAGAAGCTAGTTACATGGCTTCACCTGACTGTAAGGGAATCTGGAAACTGTGGGCTAGCTGGATGCTCAGGAAGACAAAGGCAAGGCATAATGGCCTCTGTCATACCACACTAGTTAGATGAAGCTCATCTTAGACATGGGCTGTGGGGAGATATAACTAAGACAATATGTGCAGAGTTCTTAGTACAGATCATGCCCCTGAAGAAATGCTCAAGAAATGACAGTTACTCCGGTCATTCTTGGCGCATGTGTCCATACTGTTCTCTATCCACTGTAGAGGACACCAGGACATACTAGCAGAGTGTGTGAGGGGGTTTGCTTCCTGCAGCTGGGCTAAGACACCTGGAGATCAACAAACATCGAGCATGTAGGCAGTCCTTCCTGAGGTGGGGCCATGGGAGATGGGGATGCACGGGAAGTGATCCTTGCTCTCATCCAGTGGGGGATGCACTGGAGCCCAAGGCCTAGAATGCAAGTAGAACATGCTGTTATTTAAGTTTTGCAAATGGGACAGCCATTTGGAGAATGTGACATCTGGGCTGCACTGTGAAGCTTCAAAAAGGTGAGACAGCAGGAAAAGGCACTGCGAGGGAATGGGCCATGTGGGGAAGGGCACGGAGGGAAGATTAGAGACAGTCTGGGGCCTGGCAAATGGTCCACATTTGAGCAGTGTGAGGAACAGAGTGGCCATGGCCAGCAGGAAAGGTCACAGGAGATTTGTATGCCATGGTGAGCAGTCCTGGCTTGACTGTGTGGGCAATGGGGAGCCTTCAAGGGTTCTCAGCAGCACCATTGTGGATGGTGACACCAGACACTTTCTCACAGTTGTCATTTTATCCTTATCATCCCCCCTACACACACACACACATACACACACACACACACACACACACACACACAGCTGGCTACATTCTATATTTCAACTTTACAGATGGCAGAAGTGAGACTAGAAATGGTGTTAGTTACTTTTCTCTTGTTGCTGAAACAAAATACCTGACACCCAAAGCTAGAAGGGAAGGGGTTTATTTGGCTTATGGCTCGTAGAGGTTTTGGTCCACAGTCGGCTGGCTCCAAGACAGGGATGACAAACAGGCCTCGAAGAGGACAAACAATATGGCGCCCACAAGGTAGCAAAGGCAACAAGGGGGAACTTCGCCGAGCTTTCTGCCCCTTTTATCCCATCCCAACTACCAAGATTAGGGCTGTGCCAAACCACTCACTCACTGTAGTGATTTAGTAATCACACACCCTTAATCCCGGCATCACACATTCCACATTCAGCCACCTCTCACTGAATGAGGGGGATATCCAGACCCAAACCATAACAAATGGTCTCCCCCATGTCACAGACACTGGCTGGTCCCATGCTACAGAGCTACTAAATGATTTCCTTTGTAAAATCAATGGGTATGCTTGTGTGGAGGCTGCAGAGGAGGATCACAAATGCAAGGCTAGCCTACACTGCTTAGTCAGAGAGACCCTGTCTCAAACACAAAACAAAACAAAACAAAACAAAACAAAACAAACAGTGGGTAGAACAAGAAGCTTTTTAATGCCCTCTCTGAATTAGTGCTCTTATTCAACAGTGCTACATAACAAATGGCCCTAAAACTCAGTGGCATGAAACACAAATGTGTCTATAGTTCATCTACTTCTAGCTCATGGTTGTATGAGTTTGCCACGGCAGCTTTCCTTCAGGCAGTGGGTAGACTGGGCTTGTTGTACCTAAAAGATGCCATCGAAGGAAAAATAGTGTTCCCTGCCTTTGTGATGCCTGTGTAGATGTATGCACACACACACTCGCTCGCACACACACACACACACACACACACACACACGGAGTACCTGACCAAGAGCACAGTCTAAGCTCCTGAACCCACTCAGACATCCACTGGGATTATTAATTGTATTTGATGCACTATCACACTCTGGTCCTGTCCGGCATCAGCAAGAAAGACTAGCTCTGCCCTTTGAAACATCCAACGTCTAGTTTCCTTCAGAAATCAAAAGGCAAATTACTTTCCTTTTATTAATCATCTCTCTTCCTGCAAGATATCACCCTTTGTTTTGTGCACTTTACATGGAAAAGGTGTTTTCAGGCTGTGTGTAGATCTTGGCGGTGAGCAGAACCCTTTGATTTTTAAGTGAGAAAGTGAGCTTGTATGTGCAGAGAAAGCTCTGGTAGGCTGGGGACTGTACCTTTAGGTTCAGGCCTTCTCCCAGTGCTGGATCGGAAGGATTGGACTGAAACTTTAAACATTTTGAGGAATACCTAGAATATGTATAATTTATAAGCCACACACCGTTGGCTGTCAAATAGGCGATTGATCTGACTCGGATCTTGTTAATTATCTTCCACATACATTATGCCTTAACAGATCTTCAGTATACTGTGTATCAATATTAATAAGATTATAAAACACTATTGATAATTAGGCACAGAAAGAGACCAGGCCTTTGATTCTGGCTGTTACAAATGCCCCTGCCTCTCTTCAGATTAGAAAGCGGCCACTTTCCATTTAATAACATCAGATCAGAACATCTACGTCCTAAAGTGGGTTATTAGGAGACAGCAAAGATTTGCACCAGGATGCAAAGGGCTATTTGAAAATGAATACGGAAGCATCAGAAGCATCGGAAGCATCGCTGATGTGTGAGAAATGTGCCTGCTCTTCTCCACAGGAGGCCTAATGCAGTGGGTGGAGTTTAAGGGGGAGCCCGTGCCCACTTTGATCAGCCAAATTCCTCACTTTCTTTGTCCAGACTAATCAGATTGGTTTGGTTTTGCAGAATATTCACTAGGATGGCATTTTATCTTGATTTCTTTAATTGGATGAAAGGGGCCCCGTTGGGAAGACAGAGAATGGAGCTGGTGAGATTCAAGGTGGATTTTGAGCCCGTCCCATTTTGGATGGCACTTTATTTTCTATTTTTCCTCTTTGGAAGAGTCTCCTCTTTTATGTTTTTGTTGGGTTCACAAACTCATTAACATCAAACAGGCAGTCTGCCACTAACTAGGAAAATGCAAGCAATTTCCCATATAAATAGAAAGCACTGAGGCTCTGGCTCTAGGGCCAGGCCCTCTCCTGGGGGTCTCACTTGGCCGAGGAGGGAGCCAAGGGCCTTGGGAGGGAGGAAGCAGAAGGGACACTCCAAGGACTTCCTAACAGGCCTGACGGGTATGAGTAGAGTTCAGTGGCTTCTGCCCTGGATGTGCACAAGAGTCCTCGAGGGTATTTATTAAACACACAGAATGCCCAGACCTTTTTTTTTTTTTTTGGTACCAGGGATTGAACTTGGGACCTTGCGCTTGCGCAGCAGGCAGCAGAACCACTGAGCTAAATCCCCGGCCCCAGACTAACTTTTAGTTCATCTAATTTTAAATTTCTTTCTTTTGCAAATGATAAAAGAAAAAAAAACACTCTGCTTAAACTATTTTATTTAAAACAATGGTGGCAACCCACTGGTCAGTCCAGGAAATAATCTGGTTTTTGATGGAAATGAATACAGTTCAGGCCATATTTTTACTTCTCAGCCCTAGCTCTTTGGTTCAGTGTCCCTCTCAGGCTGCCTGTATCAGATGACTGCCATGATGCCTTACCTTACCCTCTGATGCCATCTCTTCCATAAACTTACATGGAGGACATGAGCTTTTCTTTCCCAGGTCCCAGAGGATGGCTGTTTTGTCTCTGGCTCTGAAATTGTTATCTGCCTGTTCCTGAACAGGTATTATGGCTAGGGGTGGATTAAGATTGTTGGCTTAAATCCTGGAGCTGTAAGTGAATTCTTCCTGTAACCATACCATTGAGAGTGGAGAAAAGATACATTTTCAAGCATTAGAAACCCTTCCCAGAAGGAGAGAAAATGGATCTTGGGAAGCAAAGCATAGAGATCAGCTATCCATACCTTCCAAGTGACAAGGCCTCGCAATTGCCCTTGTATTTGGGCTCATGGGAATCTTTGGTCAAATACTTGTAGTCTTATAGTCTCAGAGCTCACTCCTTACCCCCTCAATCCTTGAAATCTTCAAACCATACCCCCAGAATAAGTCATTTTGGTTTTCATCTAGGATGCCTCATTAAAAATGACTCTTCTCTCTATACATCAACTTGAGGACTCAGCACTTGCTACCTGGCTGTCATAGTCATGATCTCTGGTAAACCTATTTGGACAGTCATTTACTGGGAGCTATATTAGTCACTTTTCTGTTTCCAGGACAGAATACCTGACATAAAGAACTTAAAGGAGTAAAGATTTATTTTGGCTTACAGTTTCAGAGGTTTCAGTCCGAGGTTTCAGTCCTTGGTTACATGGCTCCATTACTTCTAGGCCTGTGTCAGGCAGAAACATTATGCCAGAAGGGTGTGGTGAAGGAAAGCTGTTTCCCTTATGGCAGCCAGGAAACAGGGACAGAAAGGAAGAGCCAGAAAGATAGAGGCCAGGGGCCAGACACAGTCATGAGGTCATGGCTTCAAGATCCAGTCCCTTCAAGTAGGGCCCTGTCCATGACCTCCCAAAAATGCCATCAAAGTAAGACTCATCAATGGAATAATCCACTCATGAGGTCAGAGCCTTTGTGATCTAATCACCTTCCAAAAGTTTTGTCTCTGAATATGTGAGACTTTGAGGGAATATTTTACATCTCAACCATAACAGGACCGACAGAAAGAAAATGTGTGTTTCTATATATTTTGCGAATTTGTCTACTGGGACAAGTGTTGAGGACTACTCTGTGGCCACCACTGTCAAAAAACAACCTCTGGCAATCAAAATGATTTATTTCAAACAATAATTTTTAAAACTTACCATATGCTAGCCTCACAGAAGTGTTTATTACTATTTTCTCCCTAAAAAACATTAAGGAGATTTTTTAAAAATACAAAATTGGTTGATAAAATAAAAACATAAGAATAACATAAGACTGATTGGCATCAATGAAGAAACAGGAGAGAGTGCAAACAACATAAAAAAAACTCTTCACAGAAGTAATGGCAGAAAACTTCCCAAGCGGGGGAAAAGAACTTGACATACAGATAAGTGAGGCATATAGGACTCCAAATAGCCTTGATCAAAAAAAAATCTACACAGAGGCATATAATTGTTAAGATTCCAGAAACCCAACAAAAGAACACAGTTCTACAAGCAGTTAGAGAAAAGAAACAAATCACATACAGAGAAAGCCCATCAGAATCACAGCAAACTTCTCAAGGCAAGAAGAGATTGGAGCAACATATTCCAAGCCCTAAAGGAAAACCGCCTCCAACCCAGATTGATGTACCCTGCAAAACTATCTTTCAAAATTGATGGAGAAATAAGATACTTTCATGACAAAGAGCACCTTAGGAACTTCATGAATAGCAAACCAGCACTCCAAAAACTTTTAGACAATATCCTAGGAAAAGACAATGAGGATCACAACCCCAGGAAGCCCAGCAAAATGAATCCATTGGGCACGACAAGAAATTAAATGCAAAGGGGGAGAATCCAACAAAAAGAAAAAGTCATGACAATGATAAGTCAATACGTATGACTTATAACCATCAATGTTAATTGTCTCAACTCACCACTCAAAAGAAATAGGCTGACAGAATGGGTCAAGAACCAAGATCCAACAATATGCTGCATGCAAGAAACACACTTAATTCAAAAAGAAACTCATAGACTGAAAGTTAAAGGGTGGAAAATAATACTCCCTGCAACAGGAACCCCCCCAAAAGCAGGAGTAGCTATCCTCTTTGCAGATCAAGTGGATTTCAAGTCAACACTGATTAAGAGAGACAAAGAAGGATGCTACATTTTTATAAAGAGAACAATCCAAGAGGAAGACATGACAATCATGAATATCTATGCACCAAACACTAGTGCGCCCAACTATATAAAACAAATACTAATGGACATGAAAAATCATATAAGCACTAATACAATAGAAGCAGGGGACCTCAATACCCCACTGTCACAAATAGTTAGATCAACTAGACAAAAAACAGGCAATGAAATACTAGAACTCAAACTCTTGAACAAATGAACTTAACATGTTTGCAGAGTATTCCACCCCACAAAATCAGAATACACATTCTTTTCAGCTGCACATGGGTTGTTCTCCAAAATAGACCACATACTCCCTCATAGAACATATTTAAGTAAGTGGAAAGGAACTGAAGTTATCCCCTGTATATTATCAGACCATAGTGGGATGAAATTGGAGAGCCACAGCAAAAGAAACTGCAAGAATTTCATAAACACATGGAAATTGAACAACACATTTCTGAATAACCAATGGGTTACAGAGGAAATTAAAGAAGAAATCAGACAGTTCCTTCAATTAAATGACAATGACAATACAACATATTGGAATCTATGGGGCACAATGAAAGCAGTCTCACGAGGGAAATTCATAGCAGTTAATACTCATATTAGGAAAACAAAGTGAGCCCAATTAAACAACCTGATGCTGCACCTCAAGCTTCTAGAAAAAGAAGAGCAGGACAAGCCCAAAGCTCATACAAGGGAGGAAATTATAAAGTTCAGAGCAAAAATCAATGCAATGGAGACTAAGAGAACGATACAAAAAAAATCAATGAAGCCAAGAGTTGGTTCTTTGAAAGAATAAACAAAATTGACAAACCCTTAGCCAACTTTATGAGGAAAAGGAAAGAAAAGGTGCAAATCCATGCAATTACGAAGGACAAGGATGAAATTACAACGGGCCCAGCAGAAATTCAGAGGATCATCAATACCTGCTTCAAGAATCTATATGCCAATAAGATGGAAAACACAGAAGAAATGGGCAGATTCCTAGATAAATGTGAATTACCAAAGTTGAACGAAGAAGACCTAAAAATTCTAAACAACCCAATATCAATCAATGAAATTGAAAACGTAATTAAAAACTTACCAACCAAGAAAAGCCTGGGTCCTGATGGCTTCACCACTGAATTCTACAAGACATTGAGAGGGGAACTATTGCCACTACTGTTTAAAGTCTTCAATGAAATTGAAAGGGAAGCAATACTCCTGAATTCATTCCTGGAACCAAGCAGCACCTTGATCCCTAAAGGAGAAAAAGACCCAACTGAAAAGGAGAACTATAGGCCAATCTCACTAATGAACATAGATGAAAAAATCCTTAATAAGATACTGGCAAATAGAATGCAGAAGATCATCAAGAAGATCATACACCTTGACCAAGTGGGATTCATCCCAGGGATTCAGGGATGGGGGGATGGTTCAACATACACAAATCAATAAATGTAATACACTATATCAATAGAGCCAAGGACAAAAACCATATGATCATCTCAATAGATGCAGAAAAAGCATTCGACAAAATCCAACATGCATTTATGATAAAAACCCTACAAAAAATTAGAACAGACGGTCTCTACCTCAATCTGATAAAAGCCATCTATGAAAAACCAACAGCCAATATCATACTAAATGGTCAAAAACTGAAATCCTTCACACTAAAATCAGGAACAAGACAAGGTTGTCCAGTGTCACCACTCTTGTTCAATATAGTTTTGGAAACGTTAGCCATGGCAATGAGTCAAGAGGAAGAAATAAAAGGAATGAAGACAGGAAATGAAGAAGTCAAATTGTCATTATTTGCAGATGACATGATACTCTATATAGAAGACCCCAAGAACTCCACCAGAAGTCTCCTAGACTTAATAACCAAACTCAGTAAAGTAGCTGGATACAAGGTCAACACACAAAAATCAATAGCTTTCCTCTACACAAATGACAGACTCACTGAGAGAAATAGGGCAAACAATTCCTTTCACAATAGCATCCAAAAAACTGAAATACCTAGGAATCAACCTAACAAAAGAAATCAAAGACCTCTTCTCTGAAAACTATGGCACTCTGAAAAGAGAGATCGAAGATGATATCAGAAAATGGAAAGACAACCCTTGCTCCTGGGTAGGAAGGATCAACATAGTGAAAATGGCCATACTTCCAAAACTGTTACACAGATTCAAGGCAATCCCAATTGAAATCCCAGCAGCATACTTCACAGACCTTGAGAAAACAATCCAAAAATTCATCTGGAACAAGAAGAGACCCAGAATAGCAAAAGCAATTCTAGGTCACAGAGACATGGCAGGGGGTATTAAAACCCGCAATGTGAAACTATACTACAAAGCTACTGTGATATAAACAGCATGGTACTGGCAAAGAAACAGACCTGAGGACCAGTGGAACAGATTAGAAGATGCAGAAACAACTCCAGACTTGCTCAGCCACCTCATCTTTGACAAAGGAGCCAAATACCCTCACTGGAGGAAAGAGCCTCTTTAATAAATGGTGCTGGAAAAATTGGGTTTGAATTTGCCAAAGATTAAAGCTAGACCTATATCTCTCACCATGCACTAAACTAAAATTGAAATGGATTAAAGATCTAAATGTTAAAACAGAAAGGCTGAACTAGCTGGAACAGAGGTTAGGTAGAACTCTTGAAGACACTGGTGTAGGAAAAGATTTTATGAACAAAACCTCAGTTGCCCATGAAGTAGCACAAACAATCAACAAGTGGGATTTCTTCTTACTAAAAAGCTTCTGCACAGCAAGAGAAACCACCAAGAGAGTGAAGAGACAAGCCACAATGTGGGAAAAAATTTTCACCTGTTGTTCCTCAGACAAAGGTCTACTCTCTAGAGTCTATAAAGAACTTTAAAAAATCAGACCTCCCAAATTTAAAGACCCAATCCAAAAATGGGCATCTGAAATGAACAGACATTTCTTAGACAAAGGAGTAGAAATAGCAAATAAACATATGAAAAAAATGTTCAAGGTCACTGGTTACTGGCGAAATGCAAATGAAAACAATGCTGAGATTCTACCTCACCCCAGAAAGAATGCCTGCTATCATGAAATCCACCAATAACAAATGCTGGCGGGGCTGTGGGGAAAGAGGAACCCTGCTCCACTGCTGGTGGGAGTGCAGACTGGTGCAACCACTGTGGAAATCAGTATGGAGATACCTCAAAGAACTAGGACTAGAGGTCCCATTTGACCCAGCTGTTCCCCTGCTGGGTATTGTCCCCATAGTATTAAAAGAATCATACCACAGTGATATATGTGCACCCATGTTCATAGCAGCACAGTTTGTAATAGCTAAAACTTGGAGATAGCCCAAATGCCCATCAACTGGAGACTGGATAAAGAAAATGTGTTTTCTTTTTATAAAATGGAGTACTACCCAGCCATAAAAAATAAAAAATTAGAGACATTTAAGGCTAAATGGATGCATATTGAGGTGATACTTTTTTTTTTTGGTACTGGGGATCGAACTTGGGTCCTTGCACTTGCGCAGCAGGCGGCGAAACCACTGAGCTAAATCCCCGGCCCAAGGTGATACTGTTAAGTGAAATAAATAGGACACACATGTGTAAATACTGAATAGTTTCTCTAGTGTGAGTAACTGAAAGTGTAAAAAAGGACTAAAAGGTATAATAGATAATGTGAAATAGGAAGAAAAGGGCCTAAGGGGAAGTGGAAGTGGAAGGGGTAGGGGAAAGGAAAGAAGGGAATGGAATTAATATGAGGAAATGAAAAAATGGAAACAAAGTCTTTGTAAATAGGGAGTGATGGAGGGGTTGTAGGGAGGGCAGAGGAAGGGGGAAAAAATAAGAACCAAGACAGATTACGTAAGGGTGCAAATTTCCAATAATGAATGTCATTATATTGTATACCTAAAATGTACCAATAAAATGAAATTAAAAAAATAAAATAAAAACATAGAGAAAGACATAGGAACAAGGGGAATAGCACACAATAATAGCCTATCAAAGCAGAGTTCATATGTAGTAAAGACTGGCATTATTATAAAGGTAGCATTGTAAAGGTGATATTAGTAAATTTATTATTAACTTATACTTCCTAGCAGTCAAAATGAAGAGGTGACCATGCTAAGTTACAAAATTTACCTTGTCAGAAAAAGTATCTGGGCTGGGGACTTAGCTAAGTGGTGTGGCTGCCTGCCTCTCAAGCGCAAGGTCCTGTGTTCGATCCCCAGTACCAAAAAGAAAAAAAAGAAAAAGAAAAAGTATCTGTTAGTACCCAGGTGAGCACTTAACCTGGCTAACATCATCCTGGTTCTGTATCGTCTTCGTTTTGTGGCCCTGGGAACCTTATCTAACAGTTTCCAACCTCAGTTTTCTTGTCTAAAAAATGGAGTGAATATCCTAGGAGTTCATAGTGGTATAAGTAATTAGTTAGATATGTATATGTATATAAAAAAGGAGAAGGAGAAAGGTCTTCCTTACAGCAGACTGCAATTCTCAGTGCTGAAGGAGGTACAGAAGTAGAGTCAGCAGGAGTAGTTGTCAAACAAGGGTCATCAACTGATGTAAGAACAAATGGACCAAAATATGATGAGAAACAGGATACTCACAGCATCTAGAAGAATTTTCCCACAAGATACTTAACAGTCACAAAGGAAAAAACACTAACTTTACAACAGAGAGAGTTGGAAAATACCACTTTTATCTAGAGATCAAAGTTGGTCTTCCTAGTAATGACATGTATTGACACCATGTACTGCCTGATATGATGGCCTGAAAGGGAATGGCATTACAGTAATTTGATGGTGTTCTTGCCAAAAATTGTATAACCTGAACCTAATCTTGAGGAAACATCAGACAAATCCAAATAGAAGAATAAATTGGGCCCAATTGCCCAATACTCTTCAAACTGTCTTAAATGAAAGGAAACTAGAAATATGAAAACTACATGCAACATGAAATCCTAAAGTATGGAGCAGAGAAAGCAGTACAGTAGTGGTATAACTGGTAAAATTTGGAGAAGATTAGTTATTCTTAGTTATTCTGTATATTAGCTTAATATTGCCTCAGTGTTAATTTTCTGGTTTTGACCAATTCATCATGGTGGTACAAGATGTTAACACTTAGGTGGACACTGGATAAAGGGTATAAGAGGATTTTTTTTGGTAGTAATTTTACAACTTTTCTGTAAGTCTGAATTTATTCCAAAATGAAAAATTAGAAAAAATTAAATGGTGTAATAATACAAGATGGTCCTATAGAGTGCTGCAAGAGAGCCCGACATAGACTGTGCCTGACTATTCTCAGAGCAGTGCACTCAGTCCATATACACTTTTGTTACTATTATTATCTGTAGTACATGGGAGTGAATTTTTCATGGCCACACCCTCAAGGAGCTAATGAGGGGCACTGGTGGTAGGTAGACAATGAAGGTATTATAAATGCTAACCCAAAACACTCCAGATGTGCATACCATTAGAGCAAAGGAGTTTGATTCTATACCACTCCATTTTTCTACCCTTCCCTGTGCTTGTGATCAAACCGAGGACCTTGTGTGCGAAGGCGAGTGTTCTACCATTGTGCTACATCCCCAGCCCCATATGAGTTCATTTTTCTCCAGCAAGTCCCTTAGCCAGGGTGAAATCAGCACTTTGGGACAAGTTACACCATATGGAAGAAACACTATGATGAGAAAAATTGAGTCCCCAGGTAGGGAATGAGTTAGCGGCAGGGCACATGGAGGATGGGGATATCTTCTCTTCTCAATTCCTAAGTGTAGTTTCCAGGGGCTGAATGAGACAGATGCCTGGGATTGTACAAGTACAAGTAGGATCCTCAGAATAAGAGATGAATGAACAAGGGTGATAACTGTATGTACTTCCTGAATCCAAAGCCTCCACTAAGGCCAGGGTTGGAAATGTGTGTGTGGGAAGGAGAGATTAGAAGGGAATAGGAAGAGGCACAGCTTCTGTGTGAGTTCTGACGGGGTAAGAAGGCTGTGAACTCCTCCTTGACCAGTCTCTGTACTCCCAAGGAGAAATCTGGCACTCCAGAGGCTATAGGAAAGAAGAGGGAGGTAATACAGTGGGTGGAATCCTTTATTCACCTGAACAAGACCCCAGTGTTATAGCTTGTATATCTAGATGACCCCCCAAGGGTCATGTGTTCAGAGGTGGGGCTTTGTGAAGGTGGCTGGATAGTGACACAAGGAGACAAAATGTCTGAAATATTAGAGAATCTTGTATCTCAGTGGTGACAGAGAGCACAGATTGCTCACGTCTCTTGAAGCACAGTCAAAGATTCACGGCTTAAGGGGGTCTTCTTCCCACTCAGTTGTCCAGTGGAAGCCTGCATAGTATTCTCTTGCCACTCCATCCCTCCCAACTATAAATGACCTTGCCTATGTCATGAATGACCTGGATACATTTTACTCAGTCCAAAGGATACTTTTTTTGTCTAATCTTGCTTGGCTTGTTGGTAACATCAAGTATTAGGGTATTTCCCCCTTGGTTCTCAAACTAATCTTTCCTTTTATATTAGTTAGAATAATTCATTGAAAATAACAGAAAGCTTAGCTCAGACTGGCTTAAACAACAAAGGGGACTTACTGGCTCTCATGCCTCCATCAAAAGACCAGTGGTTAGTGAACTTGAGCGCTGGTTCTGTAATTTTCTTTTCCTCTGTGAGGTCCTGGCTTTGTCTTCAGTCTGTTTTCCCTCACGGTTGTAAGATGGTGGCCAACAGCAAATCATGTTTTTTAGGTCTTACTAGCAGGGAGAAAGAGTCTTTATCTTTGCTCCAGTTGAACCATCCTAAAATAATGGCTGTGGTCAGAGGAATGCCATATGCTTTTTGGCTTAGGTCGAAGTTACCCCTAGAGTTAGCGATGAGAGTGATCCCATCCAAATCACAGGCTAAAGGAAAGAAATGGCTGTTGGAGGTGATCATAATGTCCATGGCTCTCCTTGTTTTCCATTTCACTTTCTGCTTATGAGTCCTTCAACTCCTCGTTTTTCTTCCACTCATCTCCTAAATGTTTAACCTATGTTGAACCTCCTAGTATAATTTTTTTTAACTCCTTGTACTTCTTCTATCAAATTACTCACTGTGTTTTATTAGAATCTGTTGATGAGTAACTCTCTTCCTCTTTAGTCTAAGATCCATAAGGGTAGAATTCATGAGTGGACTGTTCATCCTGTCATGTATCAGCCTATAGACTAGGCTCAGCAAATAGGCTTGTTGTGTTGAATAATGGCCTGCATGCTTGCAATTCTGGGTAATTTCCTTATGGAAGCTGGTAATATAATCCCCATTTTACAAATGAGGAAACTGAGGCTCAGAGAAATCAAAATATGGTGAAGACCATAGCTGGATTTTGAGCCAGCAAACTCCCTCCAGAACTCATGTTCTTTCTGCTATTGCCCCCTCCAAGGAAAATAAACAATCTGCAAAGTCTGAAGATGTAAGGTTTTTTCCTGGTAGAGTTTGGCTGCAGGTATACGATCTTGAAATCTTCTTTATCTATTACCTGGGACTACTTTTTTTCCAATGGCCAGTTTCCTCCCAACTCTTACAGCATTCCCATCCCTTTTCTTATATCATGGTCTGGTCACAAAGTCCTGCCTGGGATACTACAGGCAAAAGCTAAAGGTTTTCAGACAGAAGGAGATGCTAGAGTTTTAAGAAGTATAACAAGTCAGCCTTTTTATAGCTAGGCACAGCTCATTTAATCTTCATAGCAACCCACGAGACCAATACCATTCTTCTTTCCATTTGAAGAAACTGAGGACTAGAAAGACTATCTTGTCTAAGGGACACAGAACTTACAGATGGGAAAATATTGATTTGAAGCCAAGCAGCTGGAATTTAGAGCCTATGATTTTAATCAAGAAGTTATAATTCAGAAGAGAAAGAGTGAAGAGTAGAAAAATACAGAGAAGTGTCCCGGGCTCTAGGTTACCTCTCTAACCTTATATCATTTGGTGATATAAAATGGTTTGGTTTTAATTGTATAAAAAATTCCCCCTTTGAATTGGCTGATTTAGCATACTTCTCCTTATATCAGCAGTAACTATTTATGAAGCACTTACTATATATACATATTACTGTGCTTGCTATAAGTGGAATGTCAAGGTAAATAAAGCATGATCTCTGCCTGCAAAGAACTCTTTTTTTTTTTTTTTTTTTGGTGGTACTGAGGATTGAACCCAGGGTCATGGTACCACTGATCTACATCCCCAGCCTTTTAAATTTTTATTTTGAGACAAGGTCTAACTAAGTGGTCCAGGCTGGCCTCAGACTTGCAATCCTCCTGCCTCAGCCTTCTGAGTGGCTGGGATTATAAGTGTGTACAACCATACCTGGCCCTGCTAAGAACTTTATATTACAATTAGCAGAAACCCAACTGGCTAATGCAAAGGGGGAATTTGCAGGCTTAGGTATCAGAAAAGTTGAAGAGATAATTTCACTTCAGGTGTAGATGAATCCAGAGGGGTTGGAATTGTCTCTGCTGTTGACTTTGCCACTCTCTCTTCCCTGGCTTTCCTTGGACATCACTCCACTCTTGGGTGGGTCATATCCATATGATAGATCCAGAAGAAATATTTGAACAGGGGAACAGAAGCCACTGATGGCAAAGGTTACACCTGCTCTTCTGAACCAGAGGAATAACTCTACTGGAAGGTAGGAGAGAGATGTAAAAAGAACAGTCAAATCCTGTACCAGAAGAGGAAGGAGTGGATACTAGTCAGGCAAATATAATGCATACCCATCACCATATTTCATTGAAAAATAAATATGCCATAACAAGAACATGGTACAGCCTTCTCTTCAAAGCAGAGGTTCTGGAGTGATAAATGAAACTGGCATTTGGGGGCTAAGGCAGTTATAGAAAAGGCCTCCTGCAGACCATGTGGTTGGCTGAGTCATGAAGAAAAGTACCGAACTGGGTATTCAGAGAAGAAAGAGAGAGCGCCTTCCAGGTAGAGGTGCAGCAAAAGTGGTAGATTGCAAGTGTATATGAAAGAGAAAATAAAGCAAAGTTAGCTACGAGGAGTGGGAAGAATGGAATTGAGAGGGGTGGGGGTTTTTTCTAAGTTCTTTTATTGGTACATTTTAGGTACACAGTTCATTTCCATTTATCATTGGGTGCTTGTACCTGTACATGATGTATCTTGGTTCTTATTTTTTCCCCATTCCCTGTGCACCCTTCACCCCCTCCTCCCTTCCCTATTTACACACACATCATTTATATTTTTTTTCTTTTCTCGTAGTTTTTCCTTTCCCTCCTTTCCTTTCCCCTTCCCCTCCCTTCACCCCTTCATCTTTGGACCTTTTTTCCTATTTCAAATTATCAATTATTCATTTTAATCATTTTAACTCTTGTTTATACTATCAGTTTCTCACACTAGTGAAACTATTCGGTATTTACACGTCTGTCCTGTTTATTTCACTTAAGAGTATGGCCTCAGTATGCATCCATTTAGCTATAAATGACTGTAGTTTCTCATTCTTTATGGCGAGTAGTACTCTATTTTATAAAAAAACCCACATCTTCTTTATCCAGTTTCCAGTTGATGGGCACTTGGGCTGTTTCCAAGCTTTAGCTATTACAAACTGTGCCGCTATAAACATGGGTGCACATATATCGCTGCGGTACGATTCTTTTAATTCTTTTGGGAAGATACCCAGCAGGGGGATAGCTGGGTCAAATGGGACCTGTAGTCCTAGTTCTCTGAGGTATCTCCATACTGATTTCCACAGTGGTTGCACCAGTCTACACTCCCACCAACAATGGAGAAGGGTTCCTTTCTCACCACACCCCCACCAGCATTTGTTATTTGTTGATTTCTTGATAGCAGCCATTCTTTCTGGGGTGAGGTGGAATCTCAGTGTTGTTTTCATTTGCATCTCTCGAATGACCAGTGATGTTGAACATTTTTTCATATATTTGTTTGTTGCTTTTCCTTCTTTGTCTGAGAAATGTCTGTTCATTTTAGATGCCCATTTTTGAATTGAGTCTTTGAATTTGGCGGGTCTGATTTTTAAAATTCTTTGTATATTCTAGATAGTAGTCCTTTGTTTGAGGTACAGCTAAAAATTTTTTCCCACATTGTAGGTTGTCTCTTAGCTCTGTTGGTGGTTTCTTTTGCAGTGCAGAAGCTTTTTAATAAGATGAGATTCCAGTTGTTGATTCTTTCTGCTAGTTCTTGTGCTACTGAGGTTTTGTTCATGAAGTCTTTTCCTATGTCAATGTCTTCAAGAGTCCTACCTAACTTATCTTCCAGCAGGTTTAGTGTTTCTGTCTTAATATTTAGATCTTTAATCCACTTCAATCTTAGTTTAGTACATGGTGATAGGTATGGGTCTAGTTTTAATCTTTGGCAGGCTGAAATCCAGTTTTTCCAGCACCATTTATTAAAGAGGCTATCTTTCCTCCAATGATGGTGGTTGGCTCCTTTGTCAAAGATGAGGTGGCTGAGCATGTCTGGAGTTGCTTCTGTATCTTCTAATCTATTCCACTGATCCTCAGGTCTGTTCTTTTGCCAGTACCATGCTGTTTTTATCACAGTAGCTTTGTAGTATAGTTTCAAGTTGGGGATTATGATACCCCCTGCCATGTCTCTGTTGCTTAGAATTGCTTTTGCTATTCTAGGTCTCTTCTGGTTCCAAATGAATTTTTGGATTGTTTTCCATAGTTCTGTGAAATATATTGTTGGAATTTCAATTGGCATTGCATTGAATCTATATAGTAGTTTTGGAAGTATGGCCATTTTCACTATATTGGTTCTTCCTACCTAGGAACAGGGGATGTCTTTCCATTTTTTTATATCTTCGAGAGGGTTGTTTTCTTGGTCTTAGCCTTTCCAAAGATGAGAAATACCCCGATTCATTTCCATTTTTGAGGCTCTTTGTATGTTTTTTTGTTTTGTTTTGTTTTGTTTGGTACTGGGGATTGAACTCAGGTCCTTGCTCTTGCGCAGGAGGTGGTAAAACCACTGAGCTAAATCCCGGGCCCCTGTATGATTTTTTTTTGGTACCGGGGATCAAACTCAGGACCTCACGCTTACAAGGCAGGCACTGGAACCACTGAGCTAAATCCCCGGCCTAGGCTTTTTGTATGTTGAAAAAAATGAGGCAATTTCAAATGAGTGCTAAAATTTTTGTCTTTTTTAAACAAATTCTTTACATTCAGCAAAGAAACATTTACACACACTTCCTAAAACACATCCCAGGCAATTTTTGTGCCATTCTCAACACAGAGGATCTGTAAGGTATATCACTGCATATCATTTAGGCTGTGTGGTCCAATCATGGCCAAAAGGAAAGCCTACAATAGTAGTCTTCTCTCACCTTGCCAGAGGACTTCCATGACAGTCAATGCAGATGAACTCAGAGATAACACTGAGGGCTTGGCTAATGGCATTCCTGCTCCCCAACAGTCCTGGTCTGGGCTGGTCAGAGAGCTGGACCCTGGGCTGAGGAATTGGGAGAGCTCAGGAGTGGTCTCCACAGGGTAGGAGAGAGGGCTGCCATGTTGCTAAACTCTGAGAAACACCATCCACATCAGAGTCCCTGGAAATGATGCCCTTGAATTGTGTAGGATACAAATTCTGTGCTCTGAGATGTGACGGGCCACATATAGTGGTATGATTGGAGGAAAATGTCTAATCTCAGCAGTAGTCTACTCCCAGAAAAACGCATTTCATTCACCATTGTTTTTGCTGAGGTCACCAAACAGCAATTCTCTTGGCGTTTAGTTCTTGGTAGCATCAAGTGTCAGAAATACAAGCTGGCCAGGATTCTCCACTAGTCAAGAGTCAACCTCCAAGGACACAAAATATCTACTATAATTGACAGTTCTAATGCAGTGCATCATCATAAACAGAAACAGAATACATTCTTTATAGTAGAAAACATTCTGTCTGTTCAGAAACCTTTACAGGAAGACACTGTGTACTTTGGAAGGAATTCCTAGAACCTCTTGGTGTAAGCAAATCCAATAAGGAAAAGCTGACTTTATATAAAAAGGCTAATTCAGGGGAATTATCCACTTTGCAAAATAACACTTCACTGCTCAAAAACATATCCTTGTGGTATTCCTCCTACACAAAGTCCTTGTTAGCCTGTTTATAACACGAGACCCTTTTGTAAGAATAGGCTTAGCCTCATTTTTAGGGTACACTTCTGATGTGGGGATGATGGCATCAGGATTGGGAAATGCTTAGAGACCAAAGGACAAGATCCCAGCTGTCATTAACAAGAACCCTTTTATTTCCATTAGACTGTTCGCCAGCAGCTTTGTCACCATCCAAATCCTCCCAAGGTTCCTGGGAGACAGCTGTGAGGCAGGGATACCATTATGGATTTCACAACAGGGAGGGAAATTCTGGCTCTGAGAGACAGTGACTTATCAAAGGTGATCAACAGGTCACCCTCCTGCTCCTGGCAGGCCAGATTAGTGTGCTGTGCATTTTTAAAAGTCTAGAGATTCTTCTCTCCAGGGTTCAATTCCCATCATTGTGAATGTGAGCTGGACTTAGTGACTTGCTTCTAACGAACAGAGAATAGAAATATAGTAAAACAACAGTGGAGAAACCTCACAAATACTACCTTAAATAAGGTTAATGTCAAGGTTAGCATCACCGGTAATAAGGCTGGTAGAATGTGCTCTCTGATACGATGCAACCAAAAGGCCTGTAGCTTCTGTAATATTCTTTTTAAAACCCATAATCTGTTTAATTATGAGAAAACATTAGTCCACCCCAAAAGCTTGACCCATACTCTTCAAAATTTGTCAAGGTCACAAAAGACTAAGAACTTGTCACAGACTAGAAGAGATTAAAGACATGACAAGTAAATGCCATGTGGGGTCTTGGATGGAATCTTCCAACAGAGGAGAACAGTAGTGGAAAAACAGCAAATCTGAATGTTTGTAGATTGATTAATAATATTACGCCAAGGCCCATGTCTTAGTTTTGATAAAAGGACAATAGGTAACGAGCTAACATTAGTGGAGGTTGGGTGAAAGGTAGATTAAGACTCTATACTATCTTTGTGACTCTTATAAGTCAGAAATTGTTTCCAGAAAAAGTGTTTGACTTTAAAGCCCATGCCGAATCTTCCACTTTTTTTCTTTTTGGGAAGGTTGTGAAGTATCATGACTGGGTTGCCTATGTGGCTAGTCTGGAGTCTGGAGAAAGAAATGCATCACATTCCCCAAATTCTGCAGAATGCCACTGCACTTGCTGCCTTTCCTGAGTTTGGCCCAGCTTCTAGTTGGAGTGTGATGACGTCTAGGAAAGGCAAATGTCAAATAAGCCTGGCTAGGCAGCTGGGCCTGCACAGCCTCGTGCTGTGGTGGGGGGCAGAAATGAACCCAGGCTCTAGACAGCTTGTCTACAGGGCTCAGGGAGCTTCTCAGAATGATTGTGAGGAATTGGGAAATCTCACAATTTGAGAATAAAAAGTCAATCAATTATACCTTGCAAGTTAAACTTATCAATATCATGTATACACAATGACCAAAAGGAGAGGAAGGGGCCCCAAGATTCTTCTGGGGGATCAGTGTTTCTTGTTTGCTCTGTGTCCAAGGATGGCCACCATCAATTTCCTCTCTCCAAGTACATGCACACTGCCGACCCATCAAACAACCATCACTTTCTCTTATCCTTGGGTCTTGCTTGGCCTTTTGACTTACTTTGATCAGCAGGATATGGTAGTAGCAATGCTGTGCCTCTAAGAGTTCTAGCTGCTTCTACATTCCCTCTTTTTTTGTTGTTTTTTTTGGTACCAGGGATCGAACTTGGGTCCTTGCACTTGCGCAGCAGGCAACAAAACCACTGAGCTAAATCCCCGGCCTCTACATTCCCTCTTAAAGCAGCTTCACAGAAGAAGTCCTGGAAACACAGAGACCCTGAGATGACCACGTGGGGAGGAAGCCTGCCATAGCCACAGACAGAGGCCACAGGGAGGAATGACCAAGTTTCAGACATGCAAATGAAGCCACGAACCTTCCAGCAAGCGTAGCTGCAAGTGAATTCAACTGAATGAGTGATCGTAGCCAATGAAAAAAAAGAGCAGAAGACTCATCCAGCTGACCTTACTAAATCCACACAATTGTGGGAAAGGAAGGGTAAAACATGGCACTCTTAAACCACTAAGCTTTGGGGTGATTTGTTACGCAGCAGTGCATGATGGAAACGCAGTAACATGCTTTTTTCCTGTTATTCAATGTTTTATACAATTTCTCAGTTCTTTAACCTTAAGAATCAAAATAAAAGCAAAAGTATGTAAAGTAGTCATAGACTATTTCAGACAGATATTAAATGAGAAACAGGAAATCCGATTACATTACCTGTCTGCTCTTAACCTCCACTCACTCTGCTCTTAACCTGTCACTCAGAACGGAAGGCCCATGTGATCTGTTCTCTTGCCCCTGACTCGGCTCCCACTGTTCATTGCCTTTGGTGTTCTTTGAATATCATGGGCATGGTTCACCTTAGGCATTTGCATCTGCTGTTCCCTGTGCCTGGAGTGTTCCTTTTATAGACAAATTCATGACATAAATTTCTCACCTTCTCTAGCTCTTTATTCATTTGTTACTTTAGTAATGAAGCCTCCCCTAACCTCATTTAAAATCACTAATCTCCCTTTTTCTGACCTGTATTCCTTGCCTTGCTTTATGTTTTTCCATAGTCATTCCCATTTAGTGTACTGTTATTGTTCATCTTAAGAGTTCTTGCTTGGTTTTTTTTTTTAATTGTTACAGATCTAGAACTTGAAAGTGTGTGGCAGTTAAGTGAATGAATGAATTTTCTAATATGCGAAGTCTCACCTCTCCTGGTTTCAGGCTGATGTGTGCTAGACAGCCTTCTCTGCTGGCAAGGTACAGCACTGCAGTCCAGCTCTGTTAAACAAGAAGAGGGAATCACAGTGCGTGCTTAAGAAAACTTCAAGTTTATGGACTAGAAGTCAACAAGCTTCCTGCAAATGGCCAGACACAAAATATTTTAAGCTATGTGAGCCCTCTGGTCTCTGCACAAGTATTCAACTCTGTCCTTGTACCATGGAGGCAGGTATCAGCCGTGTGTAAACAAATGAGTGTGGTGGTATTCTTGTATTTGTTAGCAATGAAATTTGAATTTCATATAATTTTATATGTCACGAAATTTCTTTCTTTCTTCAATTTTTTCCACAACTGAAAAATGTAAAAACCAGTCTGGGCTTGCAGGCCATATAAAAATAGATGAAGAACCACATTTGGCCCACAGGCTGTGGTTTGCTGAACATTGCTATTGACAATCTCCAAGTGACCCAAAGTGTGGGAGAAGAATTCAATTTTGAAGGCAAACGACCATAAGACTGTTCATTTTTAAAGAAGTATTATTCATAATATGACTTCATGAATATTCATAGTGATTTCTGCATTCCAGGCACTTTCATAGCCAATGTGCATGGGTGAGAAAGTATCAGGCACTGGCCAAGTGAAAAGAATCAGTCTTTAGGCTCAGAATGCCAAATCTATTAACTAGTTCATGCTCCCTTCCTCTGAGAGATGACAGGTGTGGGAAGGATCTATGATACGCCATCACAGATAGGGTAACACAGGAATCGGACTGATGGGGGTGCTAAAAAGGAAAAGCCCATGAATGTATCCTTTAGATGGGCCAATTAGCTCTGATGGATCTCTTGGATGAAGTTTCAATCCTTGTACCAGATAGCTATTATATCAGCCAGGGTTCTTCAGAGAAACAGAGCAAATAGGATATAGATTTAATTACGATGAATTGACTCACATGATTATGGAGGCGGAGAAGTCCCATGGTCTGCTGTCTGTAATTTGGAGACTCAACAAAGCCAGTTGTGTAAATTCCAGTTCAAGTCCAAAGGCCTGAGAATCAGAAAAGCCAATGCTATAACTCCCAGGCCAAGGATAGAAAACCAATGTCCCAGCGCTAGCAGTCAGGCAAAGAGCAAACTCAACCTCTCTTCACCTTTCTGTTCTATTCAGGCTCTCAAAGGACTGGATGACACCCGCTTACATTGGAAGGACATTCTGCTTTACCGAGGCCACCCATTCTGATGCTAACCACACAAACACAAATACACACACACACACACACACACACACACACGCACGCACGCACGCAACTTAACTGTTTGGGCATCCCATGGCCCAGTCAAGTTGACACCCTAAATTAACCACTAAGCCTTCTCATGTAGGTAGGAAAGCTTTGAAGGACGTGGATGCTCAAAGGAGAACCAGTTCAATCCCAGTTTCTTTCTGACCACAGAGTGAGCCACTTCAGGAATCGAACTACCAGACAATGTTGAGCTGAGTGTTGTGCTACATGCCTGTAATCCCAGCAGGCTTGGAGGTCAAGGATTCCAAAGCCCATCTTGGGCGACTTAGTGAGACTGTCTCAAAACATAGACAGTGCTAGGGAGCAAAGACTCTGGGTTCAATCCTCTCCACCACCGCTATCACTGCTACGACCTCCACCACCACCACCACCCAGATAGTGTTAATGTCTTTGAATATGCTCATATCTACCAACTTAGATACTCATCTTTTTTTGTGGTGAGAACATTAAAGATACATTCTCTTGGCAAACGTGATCTTGATTATGTAGGAATTGTGTTAGCTTTTCATTGCTGTGACAAAATACCTGAGAATAACAACTTAAAGAGGAGAGCTTTATTTCAGCTCAAAGTTCCAGAGATTTCGGTCCAGTGGCCCCATTGCTGTGGGCTGTGAGGAGGTTAAAGCTGCTCATCTTATGGAGGTCAGCAAGCAGAGAGAGAGAGGGGAAGAACCTGCGAGGGGCCAGGGACAGGACATAATCCATAGTCCCGCAGGTCACACCTCTCATGATCCACTCCATTCAACTAGGTCCCACGTCCTATTTCCATCACCTCCCAATAATGTCACGAAATTATTCTCATCAGTGGTTTAATCCACTTGATGAAGTTAGAACCCTTATGATCCAACCGCTTCCCAAAAGCTCATCACCTGGCAACCAAGCCTTCAACACAATGAGCCTTTTGGGGACATTAAAGATCTCACTCATAGCAGTAATTTATTATGTCAATTCCAAAACTAGTAAAAATCCATTTAGAAAAACAAACCGAAACAACAACAACAACAACAACAGCAGCAGAGAGTAGGAAAGCTCCCCTGTATCTTTGGTGCCCTATCTTTTGCTCTTTATATCTGACTTTTTGTTGTGGTGGTGTTTTAATTTCAGCTCTCCCTTTTAAACTATATTTTCCACATTGGTCAGATCCTTGAGAGTGAAAGAAAAAGGTACCCTATATTCATGTGTGGAGATTTCCCCCTTCCCTTCTACTTCTTTTCCTTTCCCTGCCCTCTCAGGAGAAAAAAGCCCCCAAACAGAAAAATAAACAAAAATACAGTTCATCGAAAGAAAAGTGATAAAAATAATACATGTTTTCACCGTCAAGAAATTATCTTTGTTCTGAGTTTCACTCCCCACACAGAAAAAGAAAAGAAAGAAAGAAAGAAATCATTAAGCTTTTTCTTTCCACATTTAAAAAAAAAAAATTACCTTACCATATACAACCTTTGGAACTTAATTTCTCACTTTGTTAATGTGTCTGACAAATCTTTCCTTGCTAATAAGTACATATGTGCATCATACTCTTCATGGTTTGTATATATTATATATATATATATATATATATATAATGTCTTAAAACCATTTCTGTATTGTTGTGTATTAAGGTTATTGGGAGGGGTCGCTATTATAAACAACATTGACCAGATATTTTGCATTCTTATTTAATCATTTTTCTTGGATAAATAACTAGATATTGAATTACTGGAGCAAAGGATTTCTATATACTTAAGACTTTTTTTTCTGGTACTGGGAATCAAACTCAGGAGGACCTTGCACTTGCCAAGTAGGTGTGGCGCTGCCGAGCTACATCGCTGGTCCTACCTAAGACTATCTATCTATCTATCTATCTATTTATTTATTTATTTTTGCACTTTATTAAATTCTTTTATTGGTACATTGTAGGTATACAACACAATTACATTTCTCATTGGGAATTGTACCTTTACATAATGCATCTTGGTTCTTATTTTTTCCCCATTCCCAGCCCTCCCTTCACCCCCTCCACCCTTCCCTATTTACTAAGACTTTATTTCCATTTTTTCCATTTCTCATCATTTTTTCTTTCCCTTCTTTCTTTTCCCCTGCCCCTCCCACTACCCCTACCCCTTTGGACCTTTTCTTCCTATTTTGCATTATCGATTATTCATTCTAATCACTGGTACACTTTAGGTATACAATATAATGACATTCATCATTGGAAATTTGCTCCTTTACATAGTCTCTCTTGGTTCTTATTTTTCACCCTTGCCCAGCCCTCCCTTCAACCCCTCCATTCCTCCCTATTTACAAAGATTTTGTTCCTATTTTTCCATTTTCTTATATTAATCCCATTCCCTTCTATCCTTTCCCCTAGCCCTCCCACTTCCTTCCCCTTTGCCCCTTTTCTTCCTATTTCACATTACCTATTATACATTTTAGTCCTTATTTACACTTTCAATTTCTCACACCAGAGAAACTATTCAGTATTTCTACATGTATGTCCTATTTATTTCACTTAAGGGTATCGCCTCAATGTGCATCCACTTAGCTATACATGTCTTTAATTTCTCATTTTTTGTGGCTGAGTAGTATTCCATTTTATTAAAAAAACCACATTTTCTTTATCCAGTCTCCAGTTGATGGGCATTTGGGCTGTTTCCAAGTTTTAGCTATCACAAACTGTGCTGCTATGAACATGGGCACACATATATCACTGTGGTATGATTCTTCTAATTCTTTGGGGAAGATCCCCAGCAGTGGAATAGCGGGGTCAAATGGGACTTCCAGTCCTAGTTCTTTGAGGTATCTCCATAC
Organism: Heterocephalus glaber; assembly: GCF_053883595.1. Classification (NCBI taxonomy): domain Eukaryota; kingdom Metazoa; phylum Chordata; class Mammalia; order Rodentia; family Bathyergidae; genus Heterocephalus; species Heterocephalus glaber. Next base: position 71,228,976 of record NW_028258320.1, read on the forward strand.
TGATTTCCACAGTGCTTGCACCAGTCCACACTCCCACCAGCAGTGGAGCAGGGTTCCTCTTTCCCCACAGCCCCGCCAGCATTTGTTATTGGTTGATTTCATGATAGCAGCCATTCTTTCTGGAGTGAAGTGGAATCTCAGCATTGTTTTCATTTGCATCTCTCGAATGACCAGTGATGTTGAACATTTTTTCATGTATTTATTTGCTATTTCTACTTCTTTATCTGAGAAATGTCTGTTCATTTCAGATGCCCATTTTTTGATTGGGTCTTTAAATTTGGGAGGTCTGATCTTTTTAAGTTTTTTATAGATTCGAGATAGTAGACCTTTGTCTGAGGAACAGCAGGTGAAGATTTTTTCCCACATTGTGGGTTGTCTCTTCACACTGCTGGTGGTTTCTCTTGCTGTGCAGAAGCCTTTTAATAAGAAGAGATCCCATTTGTTGATTGTTTGTGCTAGTTCACGGGCAACTGAGGTTTTGTTCATAAAATCTTTTCCTACACCGATGGCTTCAAGGGTTCTACCTAATCTCTGTTCCAACTGATTCAGAGTTTCTATTTTAATATTTAGATCTTTAATCCATTTTGATTTTAGTTTAGTGCATGGTGAGAGATATAGGTCTAGTTTTAATCTTTGGCAAGTTGAAGCCCAATTTTTCCAGCACCATATATTAAAGAGGCTATCTTTCCTCCAGTGAGGGTGTTTGGCTCCTTTATCAAAGATGAGATGGCTGAGTGTGTCTGGCATTGTTTCTGCATCTTCTAATCTGTTCCACTGGTCCTCAGGTCTGTTTCTTTGCCAGGACCATGCTGTTTTTATCACAGTAGCTTTGTAGTAGAGTTTCAGGTTGGGGATTTAATACCCCCTGCCATGTCTCTGTTACCTAGAATTGCTTTTGCTATTCTGGGTCTCTTCTTGTTCCAAATGAATTTTTGGATTGTTTTCTCAAGGTCCATGAAGTATGCTCCTGGGATTTCAATTGAAATTGCATTAAATCTATATAGCAGTTTTGGAAGTATGGCCATTTTCACTATATTAATCCTTCCTACCCAGGAGCAGGGGATGTCTGTCCATTTTCTGATATCATCTTCAATCTCTCTTTTCAGAGTGCCATAGTTTTCAGAGAAGAGGTCTTTGATTTCTTTTGTTAGGTTGATTCCTAGGTATTTCAGTTTTTTGGATGCTATTGTGAAAGGAATTATTTGTCCTGTTTCTCTCTCAGTGAGTCTGTCATTCGTGTAGAGGAAAGCTATTGATTTTTGTGTGTTGACCTTGTATCCAGCTACTTTACTGAATTTGGTTATTAAGTCTAGAAGACTTTTGGTGGAGTTCTTGGGGTCTTCTATATAGAGTATCATGTCATCTGCAAATAATGACAATTTGACTTCTTCATTTCCTATCTTTATTCCTTTTATTTCTTTCTCTTGTCTAATTGCCCTGGCTAATGTTTCCAGAACTATATTGAACAAGAGTGGTGATAGTGGACATCCTTGTCTTGTTCCTGATTTTAATGTGAAGGATTTCAATTTTTGACCATTTAGTATGATATTGGCTGTTGGTTTTTCATAGATGGCTTCTATCAGTTTGAGGTAGAGACCATCTATTCCAATTTTTTGTAGGGTTTTTATCATAAATGCATGTTGGATTTTGTCAAATGCTTTTTCTGCGTCTATGGAGATAATCATATGGTTTTTGTCCTTGGGTCTATCGATATAGTGTATTACATTGATTGATTTTTGTATATTGAACCATCCCTGCATCCCTGGGATGAATCCCACTTGATCAGGGTGTATGATCTTCTTGATGATCTTTTGCATTCTGTTTGCCATTATCTTATTAAGGATTTTTGCATCTATGTTCATTAGTGAGATTGGCCTATAGTTCTCCTTTTCAGTTGGGTCTTTTTCTCCTTTAGGGATCAAGGTGATGCTTGCTTCCAGGAATGAATTTGAGAGTATTGTTTCCCTTTCAATTTCATTGAAGAGTTTAAACAGTAGTGGCAGCAGTTCCTCTCTAAATGTCTTGTAGAATTCAGCAGTGAAGCCATCAGGGCCCAGGATTTTCTTAGTTGATAAGTTTTTAATTACATTTTCAGTTTCAATGGTTGATATTGGGTTGTTCAGAATTTTTAGGTCTTCTTTGTTCAACTTTGGTAATTCATATGTATCTAGGAATCTGCCCATTTCTTCTGTGTTGTCCATCTTATTGGCGTATAGGTTCTGGAAGTAGGTATTGATGATCCTCTGGATTTCTGCTGGGTCTGTTGTCATTTCACCCTTTTCATTCCTAATTGCATGGATTTGGGCCTTTTCTTTCCTTTTTCTGACAAGGTTGGCTAAGGGTTTGTCAATTTTGTTTATTCTTTCGAAGAACCAACTCTTGGCTTCATTTTTTGTATTGTTCTCTTAGTCTCTATTGCACTGATTTCTCCTTTGATCTTTATAATTTCCTCCCTTGTATGAACTTTGGGGTTGTCCTGTTCTTCTTTATCTAGAAGCTTGAGGTGCAGCATCAGGTTGTTTAATTGGGCTTATTCTGTTTTCCTAATATGCGTATTCACAGCTATGAATTTCCCTTGTAAGACTGCTTTCATTGTGTCCCATAGATTCCGATATGTTGTATTGTCATTGTCATTTAATTGAAGGAACTGTCTGATTTCTTCTTTAATTTCCTCTGTGACCCATTGGTTATTCAGAAGTGTGTTGTTCAATTTCCATGTGTTTATGAAATTTTTTGAGTTTCTTTTGCTATGGATCTCCAATTTCATCGCACTATGGTCTGATAATATACAGGGGATAACTTCAGTTCCTTTGCACTTACTTAAACATATTCTATGTGTGAGTATGTGGTCTATTTTTGAGAATGACCCATGTGCAGCTGAGAAGAATGTGTATTCTGATTTTGTGGGGTGGAAGGTTCTGTAAATATCTCTTAAGTTCATTTGTTCAAGAGTTTGATTGAGTTCTAGTATTTCATTACTTATTTTTAGTCTAGTTGATCTATCTATTTGTGACAGTGGGGTGTTGAGGTCCCCCACTACAATTGTATTAGTGCATATATGACTTTTCATGTCCATTAGTATTTGTTTTATATAGTTGGGCGCACTAGTGTTTGGTGCATAGATATTTATGATTGTCATCTCTTCCTCTTGGATTCTTCCCTTTACAAGGATGGAGTGTCCTTCTTCATCTCTCTTAATCAGTGTTGGTTTGAAATCTACTTGATCTGCAAAAAGGATAGCTACTCCTGCTTTTTTTCGGGTTCCTGTCACATGGAGTATTGTTTTCTACCCTTTAATTTTCAATCTATGAGTTTCCTTTTGAATTAAGTGTGTTTCCTGTATGCAGCATATTGTTGGATTTTGCTTCTTGACCCATTCTGCCAGTCTATTTCTTTTGATTGGTGAATTGAGACCATTAACTTTGATGGTTATAACTGAAATGTATTGACTTGTCATTGCCATGACTTTTTATTTTTGTTGGGTTCTTCCCCTTTACATTTAATTTCTTGTTGTGCCAGATGGGTTCACTCTGCTTTGCTTCCTGGGGTTGTGATCCTCAATGTCTGTTCCTAGGATATCGTGTAAAATTCTTTGTAGTGCTGGTTTGGTATTCACGAAGTTCCTAAGGTGCTCTTTGTCATGGAAGTAACTTATTTCTCCATCAATTTTGAAAGATAGTTTTGCAGGGTACATCAATCTGGGTTGGAGGCTGTTTTCTTTTAGGGCTTGGAATATGTCACTCCAAGCTCTCCTTGCCTTGATGGTTTGTGTTGAGAAGTCTGCTGTGATTCTGGTGGGCTTTCCTTTGTATGTGATGTGTTTCTTTTTCTCTAACTGCTTGTAGAACTTTGTTCTTCTGTTGTGTTTCTGGAACCTTAACAATTATGTGCCTATGTGTAGATTTTTTTTGATCAAGGCTATTTGGAGTCCTATATGCCTCACTTATCTGTATGTCAAGCTCTTTCCCCCTGCTTGGGAAGTTTTCTGCCATTATTTCTGTGAAGAGATTTTTTATGTCATCTCCACTCTCTCCTGTTTCTTCATTGACTCCAATCAGTCTTATGTTATTCTTCTTTGCATCATCTAGCAGCTGCTGGATTGATTTCTCATGTTCCCTTATAATTTTGAAGCAATTTTTCTTTTCCTGGTCACTAATTGCAATCTTATCTTCTATATCTGAAATTCTGTCCTCACATTGGCTCATTCTGCTGTGTAGACTTTCAATGGAGTTTTTCATGTCCTGAAAATCTATTTGCATCTGTTTTATGGATTCCATTTGTTTCCTATGTTGGGATTCCATCATGTTCCTGAGCTCCTCTCTAGATTTATTAATCATGTCTTGCACTAGGGGCACAATTTCTCCTGTTATCTGAGAAATTATTTCTGATTTCATTTTTTCCAGATCCCCTTTTGTTGCCAGTTCAGTGGGTCCAGGTCATTGAGTATCAGAGTGTTCCATCTCATTTCCCTTTGGGGTTGCTGTAGGTGATCTGGAAGTCTGGTTTTGAGCCTTATTTCCGTGTTTTCTCATTTTGACTGGGGCAGGGCTGTTGGCGCCTGCATGGATTACCTCCTCTGAGCTGGGAGAGGTGGGACAGGGGCTGGGAGCAGCACTAGGGATGGTCGTCCAAAGCCCTTTCCTGTGGGCTGGGAGCAGCGGGAGGGATGGTGGCCGGGAAGCCCCTTCCTCTGGTCCAGCAGCAGTGGTATGGCGGCTGAGAAGTCCCTACCTCTGGGCCAGGAGCAGTGGGAGGGATGGTGGCCCGGAAGCACCTTCCTCTGGGCCAGGAGTGGGGGGGGACCCTACCTAAGACTTTTTATTCATATTGCTAAGATGCTCTGCAGTAAGGTGATACCAAGGCCATCCCAAGCACAGCAGCAGTGCATGGATGCTTATTATCCTAATCCTATCAATATCAAATATTAACCCTTGGAAACACTATGAAATATTCTTGTAACCTTTGCAGATTTGATAGACAATCTCAACATTTATTATTAACACTTGGCCAGTTTTGTTTCACTCATATTTTTCTACTTCTCCTTCCTTACACACACAAACACACTAGATTATTTTAAACCCAAGATGTCATATCAATTGCATATTTTCAGCATATATTTTAAAAATAAAAGATTTGTTGGTTATAATGTAATCACAGTTTATCACTAAACTTGAAAGATAACGTATTAAAACACCAGCAAGAATTCAGTCAATTCTCACCTGCTGGGGACTGAACCCAGGGCCTTGTGTATGCTAAGGACATGTTCTACCACTAGCTATCCTCCAGCCCTTTCTCTTTTTTTCTTATAGTTGGTTCATTTGAATCAGAATCCATACAAGATCAACACACTTACATGTGGTAGATATGTCTCTTAAGTCTTTCTCTTTTTTTAATCGAGGTGAAATTCATACAGCATGTAATTATCATTTTAAAGGGCACAGTTTAGTGCCATTTAATGCATTCATGATGTTGTACAACCACTACTTCTGTCTAGTTTCAAAATTTTGCAATCATCTCAGAAGAACAGCTTTTAAATAGTTATTCCCTATTCTCTTCTCCTTCCAGCCCCCAGTAACCATTAATTTACTTTCTGTCTCTGTGGATTAGCCTATTTTGGATATTTTATACACAAGAAATCATATCTGATGTAGGTTTTTCTTTTGTCTAGTTTTAAGTCTGTTTTAATCAACAGATCCCTCCTTTTCTTTTTATTGACTTTTATTTGTTGAATCAACTGAGTCATTCTCCTGTAGAGGTTTCCACAATCTGGATTTTGCTGATTGCATCATGAGTGTGTTGTTTAACATGTGCCTCCACCCTCTATACTTTCTGTTAATTGATAATTAACAACAAGGTCAGTAAATTACAGTAGTCCTATGTATTTTATATTACTTTACATCAGAAGACATTTAATATTATTTTAAGCTTGATCAGTAAGCTCAGGTATTTTCAGGCTGACCCATTCACTCTGAAGCTCTTCATTTGCTTTTCATTGAATGAGTCTAAGAGCCATTACTGATTATGGCCTGAATCCATGATTTCATTTTCATTAGGAATTATAAAAGATACAATAATTTTGTCATTCTTTTGCATTGACCACCTGATCATCCATAAAAAAAGAGTTTCTTATATCAGCTATTTGGCTATTCTGAAACAAAATTTATGGTAGCTAGATAAAAGTACTTGATTCTTTTTTTAAAAACCTGTTTTCAGAAAATAAATTAGTTCTCTAGTCATCTAGTTATCTCCAAAAATTATCTATGAGAGTTTTTTAAAGTATCATTATGAACTTATGTATTGGAACATAACTGATATGCTTTGATCTAATGCAGTTAAAATTTTTATGCTCAAACTTCCCTACCTTATGTCCTTGTTACATTGTGTCAGAACCTCTCTGCTTTAAGGCCACAAATTGGCTGTTAACACGTCATTTATGATCATTTCTCTCTTTTTATTTAATCTTTGTTTTTGGTACTGTGGATTGAACTCGGGTCCTTGCACTTGTGAGGCAGGAGGTGGAACCACTGAGCTAAATCCTCAGCCCACTTTTTTTTTTTTTTTGAGACAGGGTCTTGCTATGTAGTTCAGACTGGCCTTGAACTCACAGCAATCCTCCTTCCTCAACCTCCTGAGTGTTAGGATTACAGGCATGCACCACCATGCCTAGCCTCTTTTTCATTTAATCTTAAATGTATTTTTAATTATTTTTATAATACATAATAATTCTGCTCACTTTTTTTTTGCTTAAATTCTTTTACTGGTACATTTTAGGTATATAATACATTTACATTTATCTTTGGGCGCTTGTACCTGAACATGATGTGTCTTGGTTCTTATTTTTTCCCCATTACCTGTGCTCCTTTCACCCCCTCCACCCTCCCCTATTTACAAAGACTTTGTTTCCATTTTTTCCTTTTCTCATATTGTTTCTTTTCCCTTCTTTCCTTTCCCCTACCCCTCCCACTTCCCCTGCTCCTTTAGACCTTTTCTTCCTATTTCAAATTATCAATTATTCATTTTAATCATTATTTACACTTTCAGTTTCTCACACTAGAGCAACTATTCGGTATTTACACATGTGTGTCCTGTTTATTTCACTTAAGAGTATGGCCTCAGTATGCATCCATTTAGCTATAAATATCTCTAGTTTCTCGTTCTTTATGGCTGAGTAGTGCTCCATTTTATTTTTGAAAACCCCACATTTTATCCAGTTTCCAGTTGATGGGCACTTGGGCTGTTTCCAAGCTTTAGCTATTACAAACTGTGCCGCTATAAACATGGGTGCACATATATCGCTGTGGTATGATTCTTTTAATTCTTTTGGGAAGATCCCCAGCAGGGAGATAGCTGGGTCAAGTGGGACCTCTAGTCCTAGCTCTTTGAGGTATCTCCATACTGATTTCCACAGTGGTTGCACCAGTCTGCACTCCCACCAACAATGGAGAAGGGTTCCTTTCTCTTCACACTCCTGCCAGCATTTGTTATTGGTTGATTTCTTGATAGCAGCCATTCTTTGTGGGGTGAGGTGGAATCTCAGTGTTGTTTTCATCTGCATCTCTCGAATGACCAGTGATGTTGAACATTTTTTCATATGTTTATTTGCTGCTTTTACTTCTTTGTCTGAGAAATGTCTGGTCATTTCAGATGCCCATTTTTGAAAATAAAATATCTAGGAATCAATCTAACAAAGGAAGCAAAAGACCTCTACACGGAAAACTACAGCACTCTGCTCACTTCTTATTGTCCAGAATCAATCACATAATCCCACCTAGCTGCAAAGGAATCTGGGAATTGTAAAATTGAGAGATTCTATGGAAGCTGGTGAAGAGAACATTGAAGGACAGCCAACAATCCCTGCCAGGGTCCCTCATGTGCCTGAATAATTCTGTCAGTATTCTCTTTGAGTCTCATAACTTGTTCAGTAGATCATTTGAAAAACATTTTAATTATAAAAGAAAACATGCTCCTTGTAAAACAAAAATTTTAGATGTATATAATATAATCTGAAAAAATCTTCTCCAGCACTTCCATCCTACACTTCACTCCAGAGTCAACCACAATTGACCGTTTGATACGTTTCCTTCTAGGCATATTAATATGTTTTTATGAACACATATCCACTCATATTCCTTTATAGATGCATGTTTATATATACATATTTTTTTCAAATAAAGTTATTCAATAAATTTACAATAGAGTAATTTTTCATAAAGTAATTCAACTTTTCTCTTTATTTGACTTCTCACTTTGGACATTCTATGGCAGAATATAGTATTATTCCATGATATAGATAAATCTTTATTTAAACATATTCTTCACTGATGGACTTTTTTAAGGAAACTGTTGTGGCTTAAATTTTACCTTTGTTGGGATAAATATCTAAGTTGAATTGATGAACTTTCAGCTCCACTTAGATCTGAGATAGCAATCCAATGATTGATGTACTTTGTGCCCAGTCATCATCTGTGTTTCTAGAAGGGATGGATATATTTGATCTAACTGAGGTATCTTGTTTCTCAGAGAGGGATCTAGTTGATAATGATCAAATTGCTCAAATTTTTAAAAAGCTTATTCCAGACTTTCAGAGCTTCCATGATATTTCTGATCCTTTCCATAGTTCTGGAAAAAAGTAGAGCAGGTTTTATCATCCTCAAACTACAGATGAAACCAGTGCCCAGTGTGGTGAAGCACATAGGAGATTGGTGGCTACTGGGCAGGGCAGACCTTAGAAAGAGCCAGAGTGCCCAGGCCTCATGCTTAGGGTCACATGGTGTTCCTGCTCACACAGCCAGACCTGGCTTTGCACCTCTGAAGACAGCGACACACACACTCTCATGGACCACTCAGTCATTAGCTTCTGGTTCTCTAGGAACAGTCCTGGTTGGTATAGAAGAGGGTGTTAATCTGCCGATGGTCTGTCTGAGAACTTATGAAGGAGGATGAAGATCAGCTCATCCAAACCCCTTTGGATATTGTGCTACAGTGGGCCCAAACGGCTTGCCCAAATTTACGCGGAACATCAGTGGCAGAACTGGGCCAAGAACCTGTGTCCCTTGCCTCTACTCTAGGTCTTGGTGGTGCGTCTCACTGATACATTAAAAGGTGTGAGGGAGGGGTTAAGTACTAGTTTCAGCATGTTCAGCAGACACAAAGCTCAAGGAATAACTCAACAATGCCTTGGGTAGGAGATGTGATACAGACTGGTGCATCTTCCAGACTATAGAAAACCATAACAGAGAGAGGTGCCAGGCATGGTGGAACAAACCTATAATCCCAGCTACTTGGGAGGCTGAGACGGATGGATAATGAGCTCAAGGCCAACCTGGGCAATAGTGACAGCTTGTCTCAAAATAAAATAAAAAGTTTTGAAGATACGGCTCTGTGATAGTGCCTATGTTAGGCAAGCACAAGGTCCTAGGTCCAATCCTCTGAGAAACAGAGAGAGAGAGAGAGTCAGAGTCTACTCTGTAAGAATCTCCACACACCTCTACTCAACCTCACCCTCACGGTCTTGCTCAGACATTGTTCCTGTGGTGTGGTGTGGTTGTATGTGGATTCAGCTTTTGGAGACAGAACAGCATAGCTTGAGAGTAAAGGCTCAGGAATTGTACAGACAAAGGTTCAAATGCCTCATTATTTAATCCCTATGATCTAGGGGATCCTGGGCAAGTGGCAAGCCTCTTTATGTCTCAATGGTCTCATCTCTAGAATGGAGGACAAGAGAAAGCCATAGCTTGGTTGGGAATATTACATGAGAGAGCACATGCAGAGAAGGGAGCACAGAGCTTGGAATACTGCAAAGCTTCATAATGATGGCTTTTGTTAGCCACAAACATTTGCTGAGAGCCTACAGGTTGCAGGCTACACTGTAAGTCTCAGAAATGGAGAAGATACAGTCTCACCCAGCAGAAACTCACAAGCTAGAGAGGAGGGACTAGCAAGACAGAAACAGCTCTACTTTTAAACATTTTTAATTGTCAAGGCTTCTCCTGTGAAAGCTAGAGCTCCCTCATTCCACATAAGCCTCCCCCAACATGCAGGAAAACACAGGATTCCAACACAGCCATGAAATTCATCAGCCTGCAAGCATCCCTAAAGATTAAGGAGATGTAAGAAACAGGTAGAAACACTGCCAAATTAAATTTGCAGGGTGCAGACGGTTCTTCAAAGCCTCGGCCTCTTATAGGTCTGTCTAAAATAGGCAAGCATCACACACCACAGCCTGTTGAGCCATGTTAGTGCCTTATGACAGCTCCCCTACTTGTGACCACTCTTGGCTTTTGAATTTAGTAGGGAAGATTGATGTTATCAAGCTCTCATAGGCCCATCTTTTGCTCAATAAAATAAAAAACAAAACAAAAAACCCCTTCGCAATCATTCCCATACATAGGGAGCTCATTACAGAGCACATTTCTCTTCCTGTTGTCAGTTTCAAGATTCTCCCCAGCTCAACCGAGGCTGGCCTTTGGCTGCTTTGTGCTCACTCCACGTTCCATTTGGGCTTGGGGATGTGGGGCCTGGAGCTGCCGGGCACTCTTGTGATCTCTAGGCGATGCCTGCTGGTTCCCAAATGGGAAACTAAGGCTGTGGCTGTCTAGCTCTCCATCCCGTTCTGATCTCTGTGTCAAATGCGGCCTCCAGACCTGGCTTTGCCGGCCCAAGTTCTCGAAGGACTTGGGCCATCCTTTTCCCACTGGGGGCTCCCGTAGAGAAAAAGCCCAGTTATCCTGTTCATAGACCCCCCAATAAGCACCATGCTTACGTGATATGGCAAGAGCTATCATTACAGAAACCACATTTTCTAAGCCTGTTATCAAAATTTCAAAGCTTATACGGTCTGGGGAAAGAGAAGAGACCGTGTGCAATAGGGCCCTGCCAGGGAGAAGAGGGGCGTGTTGAGGCGAATGCAGGGATCAGACATTAAACCTTAGGAAAACAGGGAAAAGCAGATTGTTCTGAGAAAAGGTAAAGATGGAAAACAAGACTGCCTAATCCAAATAGATTCTTAAGAGTACATAAATATAAATTGGCTGGTTAGGGTGACAGAGAGGTCCTGAGCAGCTGTGGGACCCACCCCACTGAGGAGAACTGATTTTCTAGTAACCAGACTTTGCTCTCCTAATTAAGACAGTTACCACTTGCCAAGGACTTCATGTCAGGCATTGTGCTAAGTGTTCCATGTGTCCTGCATCATTCAAGGCTAGATACTGAGAGGTCAAAATGTTTTATCTATCATTAGCCTGTCCATTCATCCATCTGTCCATCTATTCGTCCATCCGTCCACCTATCTATCCATCCATCCATCCATCCATCCATCCATCCATCCATCCATATTCCACCCATCCACCCATCTGTGTAGCTATCCTTTCATCCATTAGTAAACAGTCACTGAGAAGGTAATAGGTCTCTGCGAGGACTGCCATTAGACATTCATCTCTCCCTCCTTCTGTGATTAGAGGAAGCCCCCACATAAACAAATAGCCCCAGCACAGTCCGCTAATATATTGTGAATGGATTTCTTCAGAAATCTGCCAAAGGCCCCCCCATTCCAGCCACATCTCCCACCTTGTGAGTTAGAAATTAAAATGCATTCATTAATCCCATTTTAAAGTCCCAAACAGCTCTCTGCTTCAAGTGGTAATAAATATTTCATGCCCAATTGTGCTGCGTTCCTTGCTGTTTATTAAATGGAGTTTTTCATAATTCCAGTTATTCATTTTAATAGGTCAGGCCTTGGCTGTGATTTAAACAGACCGCTGAGGAAACAGCCGTGGTTAAACATTATAACAATATGGATTATTAATTTAATTGGCCGGCTATTACTCGTTTGGACTCTGAGCTAACACATTTAGTTCAGTCTCTGGTGGCCCATAAACCACAAAGGTCGTGACTTTAACATTGAGGAAAAGGGGAAAAAGGAATTGAGGTTGAGATTAGGGGGAAAACTTACAGCGCCGCTCAGGGAAGGCAGTGTGGGGAAGCAGCGGGCTTGCTGGAGGGAGCACAGGGCAAAGGGGATTCATCTGTCGGCTCCTCATTAAAGCTTCAGCAACCACTGCCTGGGTTGGAGACTGCCAGGAGCCAGCATCTCACTGAGATTTCAGAAAGGGTCAAACCCTTAGTGATGGCGATAGAACACCCATCTCAGTAAGGCCTTGCTCCTCTTCTGGATGCCCGAGCCACATGGCGGCCTGTGCCCTGGAAAGAGACTGGGTTCGAGAACAGCCCTTCCATTGCGCCCAGGCATCTCAGCTGTGAGTCACTGGCTTCCTCCAGGGCAAGAGGCTCTGGGGCCTTTCCAGACACCACCCATGTTTGCAGGGGTCCCCAGGATCCTGAGACCTGGATGAGATGACTCAGACATGCACTCCATGACCTGAGGGCATCCATGGCCCTCCCCTAAGGGCCTGCAGGTTTCCAAGCAAGCCTTCCCTCTCTGGTCCAGGTTCCTGCTTCAGCGGGACCGTTTTCTCTCACAGATGGATTTACAATCCTCCTGGGTTAATCCAATTAGGAAACCTAGCCTCTTCCTTGATTCTAGTACAAGCCTCACTCACTCTAGGATTTCTGACAATGCTGGAGACTGGTCTGAGGGTTTTGCAGGGAGCCGAGGAGCTGCATCAGGGAAGTTCCAATGTTAGGATGAGGACATTCACATTCACTGAAGGCTTTCCGGGGCTCCCAGTGCTGAGCTTGCTCCGGGCTGTCCTACACTTGGGATTCCAGTTCTATGCTGAATGCTGACTTTTACCTACTTTCCGCCTCTTACCCCTCGGGGACAGCTGCTCTTACTCAGGGTCTACCAACTTCCGAGATGCTCTGTGGGCTCTGGGAACCTGGATGGGAAGAAATTATATCTTGATTTTTGGTAGTCTTTCGCTGAATTTTAGTATTTCCTTCACTCATGAGTGCAGGAAACAAACCCTAGCAGTGTCACCTGTCTCTGTGACTTTGTCACCATGAGAAATCCAGTTAGCTGTTATTCCAGGTCTTGAAATATCACATAGCTCTACGTTGACACTATGCTAGCTATTTGCTCGTCCTGAAATCGCCGTGTCTGTTCCTGTCTGTGGATACTTGCCAGACCCAACTTGCGAACTCTGGAGAAATTCTGGGCCAAGGAGTTCAGCCACCAAATAGTGAAATTGTGAATTTCTACCCTGGAGGGTCAGTGCCCAACACCGTAGAGGAGGATTCAGGTGCTCCTTGTAAAACAAGCTGGTGACTCTTAAAATGCATTTGCAATCATTTATCTTTGTGAGTGAGGATTCTCAACTTTTGCAACCACCAGAATTAAAAACAAAACCAACTGAGTATCCAACATGACATGTGTGCTGCTCCTTCCAAAACAAGCATGTTATACTGGCCATGATCAAATCAAGAAACAATAACATTTATATGGATTTTTTTTTTTTTTTTTTTTTTTGGTACCGGGGATCAAACTTGGGTCCTTGTGCTTGCGCAGCAGGCGGCGAAACCACTGAGCTAAATCCCTGGCCCAATATGGATGTGTCTTTAAGAAAATGTAAAGTAGGTTAAGGTTGCTTATTTTTTGTTTAATCTCATTTAAAATATTTTTTATTAGTTTTTAGTAACTAATGGTTACATTCCTTGTGTGGAGTTGGTACATGTACATAACACATCTTAATTCCTTTTCTCATCTCCTCTTTTTCTTCTCTCTCGGTCTCTGTCTCTGTCTCTCTCTCTCTCTCTTTCTTGACAGGGTCTCACTGTGTACTTCAGGCTAGTCTTGAATTCACTGTGTAGCCCAGGCTGGCCTCAAACTTGCATCTATCCTCCTGCCTCAGCCTCCTGGGTTCGGGGATTACAGGTGTGCACCACCACGCCTGGCAGTCTCTCCATCTGTTGAATCCCTTCCCATTTGAGAAAGATCCATCTCCCTGCTACCTCGTAGCTATCTTTTATTTATAATTTGAGTTTCTCACATAAGAGAAACCAGGAGATATTTAAGCTCGTGTGCCTGATTTATTTCACTTAACATTATGGTCTCAAGGTGCAGCCATTTTCCTAACAAATGACTCAAGTTTATCTTTCTTTATGGTAGAGTGGTGCTCCATTGTGTGTAAATTTAAGTGTACTGACTTGTGACCTGCATTTAAAGTAGCCCATAAGTTGCTCTATTTTGATGAGTATTCTAATACAATTGGCTTCTTTTTCAACCTATATATTTTGTTTTATCCATTTAAACATATTAACCAGAGAAAGAGTTCCGAGTTTCCCCTAGGGGCCAATTAGGTCACATAGAGCAATGCAGCCCTCTTTGGACTTTCTCTAAGCAGGGTTCGCCCTTTTCTCCCAACCCTTGCCTCCACACACATATTTATTCCCTAAATCTTTACCATTATTGGTCCCCTTGGCTGGCATAAAAAAGTGGGGAAAAGAGAGGCGAGGGACTTTGCTCTTCATATTTGGAAGTATCAGGCCTGTCGTCTGTAGCATCAAGAAATGGTCATGTGGGCCGGGGATTTAGCTCAGTGGTTCCGCCGCCTGCCTCGCAAGTACGAGGACCCGAGTTCGATCCCCGGTACCAAAAAAGAAAAAAGAAAATGGTCATGTTTGCCAGAATGTGCCAAGAGTAGAAGAAGAGAGCTCAAATTTGGAAACAATGTCAGTTTCCCAGTTTGCTTCCTGCCTTGCAACCCAGTGGCTATTGTAGTTCTTATGTTGAAGCAGGGGGTGAGCCACTGAGATGCGTCCCTAAGCCATGGTACAGGATGAAACGTGGGCCAGGTAAGAAGACTTCAGCATTACATCCAATGTGCAGCCAGTGCCTACCACACTGTACCGCTCAATGCATTGTATGAACAAAGGAAGGAAGGAGGGAGGGAGAGAAAGAAGGTGAAAGGATACGATGGTTAATTTTATTTGTCCACTTGTCTGGGCCAAGGGATGTTCAGATAGCTAAGAGAACACTTCTGGGTGTGTGTGTGTGTGTGTGTGTGTGTGTTCTTCTGCAAGACACGAGTGACTGAATTGGCAGGCTGACTGAAGATGTGGGCACCATCTACTGACAGCCCAGGTAGGACCAGAAGCCAAAAGAGGGTGAGCACACTCTGGGCTGTGGCTGGGCCATCCATCTGCTCCTGCCCTCAATATTGGTGCCCTTGGTTGGAACCTGGGACTCACACCGAGACTTACTCTGTCTGTTTCCCTGGTCCTCAGGCCTCTGAACTTGGGTTTTAGACTTAACCACTCATTTTCCTGGATCTCAGCTTGCAAGCTGGCAGATCATGGAACATTTTGGTGTTCATAGTTGTGTGAACCAATTCCCATAATCTTTCTCTGCATGGATATAGATATAGATCTGTTTCTCTCTCTCTCTCTCTCTCTCCCTCTCTCTCTCTCTCTCTCTCTCTCTCTCTATATATATATCACCACATGACTATGTTTTCAATGATGAAATGATGGACTGCATATACGAGTGTGACAATGGTTACACAGATTATATCATCTAGTGACTTTGTAACCATTTGAGTATTTTACGTACACTGTGTGATGTCTGCACAATGATGAAATTGCATAATGATGCAGTTCTCAGACTATCACCCTGTCATTAAGTGATGTATGATTGTATACACACACATATATATCCTATTCGTCTTGTTTCTCTGGAGAATCTCAAGTAATACAAAGGATGTATACAAATTACTAAGGAAAGGTAGAGGTTGGGAACAGTGTACCTGTAAGCAGCATTATTATTTTAAGAATTCACAGGGATGCAACCCCATCTCCTAAAGTGTGCTTGTGTGGATGAAATTAGATTACAATAACACATCACAAATACCCCACAGAGAAAAACAAGTTGCAAATAAGATGCACATTATTTCCTTTGGCCCCAACAGAAACCCCATGAAGTTCTGCAGTGCACAGGCATTTTACACCACCCATCTGCCTGCCCCAACAGGCTGCTGCTGGCCCCCATGCTCCTGTCCTCTGTACTCTGTTTGCACTCCCAGCAGTATTCAGTCTCTGCTGGGGTTGAAGTGGGAGAAGGAGGAGGAGAACAGGTGGAATGAAAGGTGAGATCTGCATTTTATATGGGAAATACCAGAGGCAGGTGGCTTGCCCATGGACGCAGACTCCAAAGAAAATCCTAGGAAGATGTGATTTCAGACTCCCTTGATAGAGACGGGAGAGCCTGCCTTCTTCTGAGACTCCCCATTCAACCTTGCTAGGTCCTTGGCTCTACAGGCTGGGATTTGGCCTCTAGGAAAACCAAGCATGGCAACTGCTTTTCTGAGACTGTTTACCTCTAGGACCTTCCATAAAGAGCTGGTGTCAGTGTTTATAAAAGTCAAGCCATTTCTAAATTCATGCTTCTCTTTTAAACTTGTGTGACTATATAAATGTGTTTGGTCCCAGCAGGAATGGTGGTTGTGTGAACAAGGCTGAGTAGAGAACTACTGAATTCCAACTATGTTCCAAGCAGAGGAGGATTGTATGAAAATGAATAAGCAATACCCTTGTGCTGCAAAGGGAGACCCCGGGTGGGCCAAAGAACCATGCAGCCTCAGCCCAAGCTCCATCAAAGGAGGTGTTTAAATCTGTGGGCTGCCATTTTGTGTGGTCTATTACCTGATGTCTCTTGGACAGTAATCTCCACTTCCTATGAAGTGAACCATTGGCATGGCCATGCCCATCCTACCAGTAACAAGCTTCAGGAATACTCTGGGCTTGGACATCTCCAGGTGTTTATTTGGTTTTTCCTAGTTCTTGTTTTCTAATTGGTTTCAGATGTGAGTACCCAATAGAGGCCCTGAATAAATAAAACAGATCATAAAATATGGCCAAGCAAAATGGGCATGAGTAATCCCAGAGTGCATGGAAATGCACTTCCAGAAAGGCTCATAAATAACGAGGTGGAAACAGTAGTCTATTTTCTTTTTAATGGAAAGCCAATTAGGAACCCTCTCTGGACTGGCGGGAAAGAGCCAGGTTCCTTTGTTCTGTAATGAGGAGGTGGGGGTGGGGTGGGTGAGGGGAGGGTGAGGGGAAGCCACTACACTTGCCAGAACAGGGTAGAGGAAATGCTCTGGTCATTGGGCCCGCAGACAGTGACAGAAGAGGAAGCCTGACGCCTGCCCTTCCCATTCCATCTGAGTCTCTCCAACTCCTTTCCAGTTGGTACAGGAATTCAAGCTCTCTTGGCTCAAAGAACTAGCAGTATATTTGGAGGCCCACAGCAGTCTGAGGGTTGCATGTGAACTCACAGAATCCTCTCTGACTGAACCATTATGGGCTCATGGGCCTCCCTCAAGGTGGCCCCAGGGAGCACTCAGTTGGTCTTCCAGCAGCACCCAAATGAGCCTTCTCCTTCTCCATGCTTATGAATTGTTCTTCTATGCTCTTCTCTCTCCAAGGTGGTAATGACCCTTATGGGGCTTCCTCTCAGAACACTGCTGATATCTTGTGCCACTGAAGCACAGATGGGTGATATCCTCCACTGTACAAAGGAGGGAAGTGAATGGGCTGGGGATTCAGCTCGGTGGTTCCAGCACCTACCATGCAAGCGCAAGGTCCTGAGTTTGATCCCTGGTACCAAAAAACAATACAAAAAACAAAGGAGGGAATTGAAAAAGAGAACATGTGACTTTCCGGTCACTTAGCTGCAGAACAGCAGAAGTAGACATCACTTCCCTTCACCCTCCCTGATCTCCAGGTGCCTGGTGCTTACCTGGTGACTGTAAATGAGGTCATGGTGGCCTCCCCTCAGAAGCATTTGCACAGTGGTTAAGAGCACAGACTTCAGAGTCAGGAAGATCGCAATGAGATTATTGACTCCATTGCTTACAAGCTGTGTGATTTTGGTCAACTTTCTTCTTTTTTTTTTTTGGTACTGGGGATCGAACTTGGGACCTCGCGCTTGAGAGGCAGTGGCGGAACCACTGAGCTAAATGCCTGGCCCTTGGTCAACTTTCTTAATTGCTCTAAGCCTGTGTATGCATTGTAAAATAAGGATAATAAACTTGGTTCTGTCCTGGCAAGAGCTAATAAATAATAGAGGTACCACTCGTGTATTATGAGAAGACTGTGACCAGCCAGCCCATTAGCATAGCTGTGGGCTCCCCCTGGCACCCACCATGGGCTTAGGAATATCACTGCTTTGTTCCCACTTTCTCAGTCCGGCTGGTGCTCCCTGGAGATGTGGCTCAATGTAATTTGAGGACTCAGGGAGGCAGCTTGGCAGGTGCAGCCACATCCAGCATGGACAAGGAGGAAGCCCAGAGATGTGGACCCCTGCTGAACATTCCTGGAGAGCCTGAGGATCTTCTGTGCTCCCCAGAGAAACTGAGTCATCAGGGAAACACGAGGCCCCTTAAGAGCTAAGTTTGCTCTTGCATATCCTTCTTATAAAGAGTTGGTTGTGCTTTTATGAAGAGAAGAATCCTCTGAGTGCAGCAGCTCTGCTGTAGGAGCCAGGGCCTAAGCTTTTGGCAAATGGCCTAAGCCAGAAAATCTTCTGCTCTTGCCCCTCATGGTGACTTTTTGGCAAGTTTCTTAGAAATTCTGCTTCTTCCCCACTGCAGGGGGCAAACTACTGCTCATCCTTTTGCGAGGCCCCCGAAGATTTCCTTGAAAAGGAGAGGGGTCTGGAGGGAGAAGATGAGAACTTAGCAGATCTGACCACTGATGTTTACTACTGGCCACCTGTGGAATGTGGACATGTTCCACTGCATTTGCAGGTCACTAGCTCAGCAGGGCAAGGAATGAAGGATGGAATACTTGTGAAACACACATGGAGGGTTAAGCACATTGCCCGTCTTTCCATGAGCATTGGCCTGGTTTCTCCATTATACAGATGCAGAATCTGGGGCTGCAAGAGGTTATAAAACACACCCTGCATCACTTGGAGTTTGATGGTTGTGAGCAATAGAGACTCATTTGTAAAGATCCAACAAAAAGTTGAGTAGGGACAAAGATATGGTCAATGTGGGGCTCGCACATAGGAGGAGCTCACAGATAAGCTTAAGACTGTGGGCAAGACAAATGAGCTTTAACTCACTCCCACTCAAAATTCACCCTCTGGGAAGAAAGAACTGATGGGTTTGGCTGGGTTGCTTGGTCATACTTTAGGCAAGAAGGACATGGAACATTGAAAGACAGTCCTGTCCATGGGCTGGGGTTGTAGCTCAACAGTAGAGCACTTGCCTCAACAGCATGAGGCCCTTGGTTTGATCATCAGATCACACACATACACACACACACACACACACACACACACACACACACAGGTGTGCGTGCAGGAATTGAAAGATAATCCTATCCAAACTGAATGTAGTGGGAAAGGAGTGATCTTTAGAGAAAAACTGGGGTGCTGTTACCAAAAGCAGGGGTGAGGGGCACTATGCTAGTAAGCCGGTAAGCACAACAGATGTCATTGATCCCAGCAGCTGAGTGGCCTGGCTGGATTCAAACCAGGCCAATGACCAGTGTGGCTGCCATTCATGCCACACGGTGCCCTCCGCTGCCAGGAGCCCCAACTTCTCTGTCCAGACTTGCAGCTTCCTCTTTAGTGGGCCCCGTGATGCTGGAGCTGCTTGGGAAGGGCTTGTGCCCTGCTGGAGAGGAAATCTCTGAAGAGGGCAGAGGAAGGGGAAGCGAAAGAGATAGAGTCAATTTAAGAGCAAGAGAATGTCGTGGAGAAGTGGGAAGAGGCTGTGGCTTTTTCAACGTGGGAAAATGACAAATTACTAGGGAGTTTTGTGGGGCAAAGGGGAACAGATAGAGACTAAACGTAGGAAGGAATCAGAGAGGCAGGACCCACAGGAATGATCCTAATAATGATAAGAATAATAATAAACCATCGAGTGGGTTAGGGATGTGGCTTGTCTAGCATATGCAGGCTCTGGGTTCAATTCCCAGACTGAAAAAGTAAAATATAAAAAATAAAAAAGGAAGAAGCCAAAGTATACTTTACTGCTTAAAAGTATTTAAGTTGTCTTAAATTATAAAACATTTAATCAGCGAAAGGGTTAAACTAGTGATTGTGGGTTTAAGGAAACATCGAAGGGGATAATACATAACTAAAAACCTGTATTTGGGAGGTTTTAAATTCAACTTAGAGCTTCCTGGCAGCTAAGGAGAAAAGGCAGACATGACAGGTTACACAGTTTTCACTGCCTCATAAAAGGAAGTGAATCTGCAAGTCAGAGAACACTGTTATGAACTCCCGTTATTTGATAACTTGTTACAAAAAAAATCAATTCTGTGAGACATTAGCCAGTAGAAAGATTTTCTACTATGACCCTACTGAGCATGCAAACCCTTATTTCTGAGGCCATGACCATGTGATCGGTTGTGGGAAGTAGTGTCTCCGGTCAAGTGGCCCTCTCAGGGCCAGAAGGGTGCCCAGGGGATACACGTTCCAAGGCCTGTCCCAGCCTCTCTTCTACATCCCCCTGCCCTGCAGGCCTCCAGATTGTCTCCATAACTGGGATCTCCCTACCCCTTTGTGGCCTGGCTTCCAGCTGGGTTGGAGCAGTGCATGGCACTGGAGCAAGAGGGGCCAGTGTGTCGAGGGGGCACAGGGCATTTCTTTGTTCCATTCTGCCTTGGCAGGGACTCAGGCAGCATCTTATTTCCTCCATGGCTCTGGCTCTCTTGGTTAGACCTTGTGGGTTCCGGGCTCAGTCTGGTAGCCCCGCCTCTTCCCTCTGTCTTTTCAGCTGAGGGTGCTGGTAGCTTCTACATTGGCATCATTAGGTTGACTCGGTGCACCTGTCTGTCCCTCAGCACTCCGGTCTCTTGAAAAACCCATTCCTGCATTTAAGTCCCTCTGTTTTCAACCCTAGTGGTCTCTGTCTCCTGGGTACACTCTCCCTGAGTGGTCAGCCTTGACCCACACTGCCGCAAGAGTGGCCCCCTCCCTTCCCAACCACAACAGCCCTTCTGATCTCAAAGGTGGGGCCACTGGAAGGGAACACTTCTGCAGAATCTGGATTAAAAATGGACTAGGAAGAACTTCCTGGGCAAGGGAGGAAGTGTCCAAAGGCTTGTCATCTGTCACAACTACAGCAGACTCATCGAATCAATCGTCTAGTTGGAAGAGTAGCTGTGTTTACTCAATGGAAATGTTTTTGGTACTGAAAAGTCTCCCGTCATTGGGGACTGAGCGAAGAAGTGACTGTGGCCAGGCCCTCCAGGAACATGGCACAGCTCTGTTGACTACCCTGGGGCCTCTAAGACTGATCCACCGTTTCTCTCGAGTGTTGCTCCAGTCCAAATCCCTGAATAAACAATGGATTATTTTGTCTGCTGAAGTTTCTGTTTGCAAATGCAAACATGCAGTGTCATTCATCTCAAAGCCATTCTTCTGTTGAAAGTAGAGGGTGAGGGAAACATGCCCTTGTGCCTGGGAGGAGCGCTCCACATGCAGGCCACAGGAACACGAGTGTGACTCACCAGGATACATGAACATTCTCAGGGAAGGCGAAGGTTTGTTTGAACCTAGTGCTATTTCTTTGCAAGGTTGCAAAGGGGCAGAAAAGGGGCAAACCCAGGCTTCACAGGACAGGAAACCAGGGCTGGCTTCACGGACAATGACTAGGGTGGTTGCTCAGGGCCCTGCACTGAGGAGGGCCCTCCCTGGGCTTGGTGTTTCACTGCTGCCATCTTGAAATTCTTAATTGTTCTTGAACAAAGGGCCCCAAATTTTTATTTTGTACTGGACTGCTCAAATTGTATAGCTGATATTGGATGAAACGTGTATCATTTGGGAATCCAAATTAAAACACAACATGATAGGAACAAAGGGCCCAAGTGACCTCCACAGTGGTCTTCAAACTGGTCTGGGAATTCTGGGGCATAGTGGATGGGGGAGTCCAGTGGACGCATCTCTGCTCCCCCTCACCTCTGATCTTTCCTTAACACGCATAACTCCACCTTGTCCTGAATTAGGAATTGAGCTTAAAGCTTTTTTTTTTTCAAAGGGTCCCATGACTCACAGTTTGAAAACCACTAGTTAGACAAACCAACCATACCACACTAGGCTTTTTGTTGTAGGGAACTGTCTTATTTCAGAGGGCCCCAGGTGACCTGCTGACCTAGGGTGTCTCCAAAGCCAGGTAATAATAGGCCGTGCTCTAATCTAAGGAGACTCCACTGTATTTGCAGAGAGCTTTGAAATGTTCTGGGAAAAAAGCTGATCAGATGTGCAAGGTATTATATTCACAGAGAGAAAAACCCTCCCAAGTCTTTATAAAATGGATTAAGCCAGTTTCTAAGGGCTGCAGGTTTGTGTGATCTTAATCCCACTCCTTACTCCTGATCGGCCACCTTCCTCTTTGTTTCCAGGATGTGCACCTTCCCAGCAGCCCTGCCCCTTCCCGACTCTCCCTTGGGAAGAACTAAGGGACGCCCTCACCCTTGTGCCAACCTCGCCAGGGCTTCCTTTTTACTGTGGACACATTTCACATTCACAGGCTCTGATCAGACGGAGGGAAATCGGAACAAAATATGGTAATTATGCCATTGTGCATTCAGAGGCTCAGACTGGAGCGGCAGATGGGAAAAGTTGTGGATCACAACCCTATGCGATATTTGACAGAGTATCAGTCAAATACAGTTCACCCAGATCCATGTTTCTGTCAGCCCCTCTTAGCTAAAGTTAATTTAAACTGACAGGAGTGACCTCAGCTCTTTGCAAAGGGGTAATGTCTACTTTAGTGCTGCCCCTCCAATGGACACCGGATAGAGCTCTCCATGGTCAGAGTGGGTTTCTAAGGAAGGGAGAGACCCAAGGTTGGCAAGGTGCTCTGGAAGGTCTTTTGGCTCACTCTGCTAAGGAGGAAGGGGTGTCCATGGGCAGCTGCTCTGGAGAGAAGCAACTCTCCACTGCGGTCTCAGGACTGGCACGCCTGCATCAGGGTGTAGCCACAGAGGGCTTCACCCAGTTTTTCTTCCGACGTGTGAAGACATCGTAGAAGCTTCCTCAGCAGGTGGAGGCCCTGAGCCAGCCCTGCCATCTCTTATCAGTTGCCCATGAGCAGCTTCAGGAGAGCTGTTTCCTGTTTGTTCTCTCTTGGTACCTATCTTGCTACTCCATGTACAGACTCACAGAAAGCCACAATCTCTGAGGCCAGTCCATTCTACCAGCATTCGTGGCTTCCGAGGTTGCTTTATGGGGATGTTATCACCATGAGAGAGGATTACGACGCAGGAGCTCACCTCCATTCCTCAAACACCAACTTGTCTGCCTTTGGGAACCGCATGTGGAAAGTTGGCTTTGTTCATCTACCCTTTGGCAGGGTGGACCACCCACAAACCTGGCCTGTCAATCATTACAGAGAAGCCCGGACTTTTCAGTGGCCAGTAAAGCATCTGTCCTCCGAAACGCATCTCACTGGTCACTTTCCCCCAGAAGCCTTCCGAACACCACTGCGACTGCCATTCTCTGGCTCTCAGGCACTTTCTGGGCTCTCTCTGGGCTTCTGTTTCTGCAGTTACCACACGGGCATCAGAATCACTTTTTTTTCACTTCTTCAATTTCCCTTTTCAGCTGTGATTGCCAAGCTTGAACAAAACTGAATATGTGAATTGCTTACTGAATGAAGTAACAGCTCATGTGATCTTATCTAGACTGTATGTGATTTCCTACAATTGCCTGATCTTTTCCTCCAGCTTCCAGTACTAAAGGGGGACATATCTCTTGCTTTTCCTTTACTAGTTATGAGATTCCCTATACATCGGAAGTCTCCCTTGAGGGCTCCCCTCTCTCCAGGGTCTGGCCAGGCCCATTTGTACAAACATCCTCTCCTCTCACACTGACTTCTGGAACTTGTGTCTTTTCCTGACTCTCCTGCCCACTGATTTATTGGCACCCTTGAGACACATCAGAGACATACGTGAAATGGTGGTTTTTAAAAGGGAAACGGCTCAACTTTCCACCCTCTTCTTCCCTGCCACGTCCCGCGTGGCTGAAGGGTTCAAGGAGTGAGAAACGATGGTGAGAGATTAAGAAAGACAGACAAAGAGATATAGTAAGGTATAGGTGGGGCCAGGTGGGGCTCTAACTCCTGAAGGGAGGAAAAGAGCCAGGCAAATGGCTGAATGTTCATTTATAGTGGTAGAGATAGAGGAAGTGCAGGGGGAGGTAAAAGGGGCTGGTCTGTAATGAGCTAAGGTCTGCAGGACATCATGTTTGGTTTTGTCTGGCGAATGGGCCAGAACGAAGATAGTCCTCTTCTGGCCAGGCCTTGCTCCGCCATGCCCTCTTGTCACCTGTTCTCCTCCCTAGGGGCCCTGCCTCATCGGCGAGAGGAAGCGAAGAAGATGCAAGTCCCTCCTTCACGTTCGCGAGAGGCCCTGCCTCATCTTCGGGAGGAGGTGAGTTAGGCCAGGCCATAGGGATCTACAGCGCATCCACTCCCAGCACTTCCCAGGATTCTTGTGCAAATTTACCTACTTCATTCCCAGCAATAGCTCTGTGCGCCCAGAGGAATGGAGGGGAAACCTTTGAGGGCCCATACACTGACCGTTCTCCCGGCAGGACAGTGAGTGCCTGCTTGACTTATATATATGCCCCACAAGTGACTCTCCGGAATGGTAAGTCCTGCCCCAAGAGGGTTCACTTTGTCCACCTGCCGTTATCCAAACAACTGCTGAAATTTTACACTCCTCCAGATGTTCACCTAAGATGAATAAGTACGGTCTCTGCCTTCACGAAGCTGCCACTTCCATGTGGGAGCAATCTGATCAGATGGAGGCATCCATTCTTTCTGGTTGCCACTAATTCTTCAATGTTGAGGCCTTCTACTTCTGGGGACATACAGGGTATGAAAAGATTGTTTGGTCTGCATGGTTTTTCGATGAGTAGCTCTGTCATGGCAACCATGCCAAGAGGGCATCTCCTGTAGCTGACAGCAGGAGGTGGGTTTCTGTGTCCAGGGATTGACCCAGTTGTCCTCGCCCAACCCTTAAGGGTTCCAGATCTAAGGGTTCTTGACGGAAAGAAGAGATGGAAGATCAATGGGACCGCTTGTCCTGGGCTCACAAATGGCTAATTAACTAATTACACCACAAAAAGAACTGGTTGGGCAGGTGCTCCCAGTCCTGCTGTCAGTTAAGGAACTACTGGCAGCTGACAGGGGAGGGATGGGAGAGCAGGGCCAAGAGGTCAGGAAGAGCCTGCAGGGAGAGAAAGACATGCCTTCTATTCTCAGGTTGAAGCTGTGTATGTACAAGATTGTTTCAATAATCTACTGTGCAAAAACTACCCAAAAACCATGGTCATCTGCAACAATTTGTTTTTCTTATGACTCAGCCTTCTGGCCTGGGCTCAGCTGGAGTTTCTTCTACTGTCCCTAGTGTCTGCAGGAATATCAAGATGGCTCCATTTCTCAGCTGAGACATTTGTGTTTCCAGTAGCAAGGCTTACTGTCCAGCACACAGAAGATTCAAGTGAAATGTTGAATGGCATAATGAGTAACTGAGCATCCATAAAAGCCTGCAGTTTGTAAGCAAGAACAGCTAAGCTGTCCCTGGTGTACAGGCCCCTGGCCTGGTGGGTGGTGGGTATTATGGTAGTGAGAAGATCCTCAGGGGAATTAGGAGAGAATGTTCTTGAGGGCATTGAGATGAGGTCTGGGACCTGTAGAAGTAGACTCTAGGGCTGTTCGGATGCTAGGCCCAGAGACAGATAAAGAGATCTATGTCCTCATCTTCTTGGGCACTAGAAGGAGACATTCCTCATTCCTGATTGGAAACAGGAATTTGGTTCCCATTCTTGCTTGCTTTGCTTGTTGGACTTCGGAAAAGATGGAAGAGATGACAAAGAAGAGATTTGGCAGTTAGATGTTAAAGAGGAACTCCGGAGTATGAAGACAAATCCCAGGAAATCTGGTCTGCTTCAGGCACCTGAGGCTGCATGGGAGAAGGGCACAGGGATATCAGGGATGATGTCAGCTCTCTGGAGCATCAGGAGAGATGGAGGCTGCTCCAACTTCTCAGAGGATTCCACACAATGGTGAAAAACCTGCCAAGGGAGGACAGATGCCCTCGGCTGCAGGGCACTATAAAACAGGAGGAGCAGAGTCCATCTGAAGCAGATAAATTGCCATCATTCATTCATCTTAATTCTGTGGGTCCTGGTGGCAGGCGGATCCTCCCCTGTAATGTTACTTGCATTAGTTACCTACTGTTCCTGTAACAAATCACCAGAGACTTAGTGTCTTAGGTCACAAGTCTAGGTCAAGGCATCCACAGGCTGCGTTCTTTCTGGAGGCTTCAGGGAAGAGTCTGTTTCCCTACCCTTTTCAGTTTCAGAAGGCTGCCTGCTTTCTTGGCTTGCAGCCCCTCCTTGCATCACTCCAGCTTCTTGATTCCATAATCACATCTTCTACTACCAACTCTGATTCCCTACTTCTGTCTTATAAGGACCCTTGTGATTACACTGGGCTCACCCCAATATCCAGGATAATCTCCCCCCTTCAAAATCTTTTACTTAATCATACTTGGAGACTCCCTTTTGCAATAAGGTAACTTATTCACTGGTTTCAGGGATTTGGATGTGGAGCAGGGCACCCCAGAGAAATCAGTGTCACTTTAAGACCTTGGACATTCTCTCTAGAGCTCTTCCTGTTAGATGAAGGGGCAGCACAATATTGCAAAGTTGTGTTACTTTTGATAAGCACAAAACTCTAACCCTCCTGAACGTTTGTATTATGCAAAACCAAGGCTATGTTTCTGTTTTTCAAATACAAAATGATAAGGCATAGGCTTTTGTACTGTACCCCTCAGACAGCCCAATCAGTTATGTCACTTGATGAAACCCTGAAGGAACTGCTGAGTTCTTCTCCTTAGTGTTTCCTAGAACAGCACTGTTCAATATAGTAGCCATTAGCCAATGTGCCTATGTAGAGTCAACAGTTGTTCGTCAGTCACACTAGCCACACTACAAGTACTCAATTGCCACACGGTGCACATTACTTCTATTAGACGGCATCCTGGGAAATTCTGTGGGACAGTGCTGTTCGGGTACCAGGAGTGCGCGTGGGTGCCCACCTCCTGCCTGCCCAGCTCCCGGCCCACATCAGTTACTCTCCCTCACCTACCCAGCCACCAGGAGCGCACTTCCGGAAAATGTTACTTACTAGGGCCCCGCTGGGGACGTTACGTGTCCAGAGAACACCAAAGTTCTGATAGCAGGATTCAAGCCTCAATGCCCAAGGAACGGCCTCAAAGGAAATGGAAAACAAGATGGAGGATGACTTGCATATTTTGGAGTTTATAAGTCTCTTGCCAGTCAGGCAAAGTTCCTTCAGGCCAAGCTCTGCCTGGAACACTCTCCTCCATAAAGGTCCCCAGGATCCACTTCTGTCCTCTGGGAGCCGCTGCACCCTGAGAACCTGGGGAGATTCTAAGGGAACCGGCGGACTCTCCTCCTCCTCCTTCTCGGCCCAGACATCTTCAACCCACCCCTCAGCGGCCTGAGACAAAGCTCCAGGTCCAAGCAGCTCTCGGATCACCGTGTCTCCCAAGGAGAGGGACGCTTCGCACATGTCAATTCTGGAAGCCCTTCTCTGAAGCCAGGCATTGGTGAAGTCTAGGCAGGCTCTCCTTGGTGGGGGATTCGAGAATCAGAGAACACGCGAGACAGGTGGACGTGCTCGCCACAAACTCTGTCCTCTCCCGCTACCCGTCCTATCTGGACCACCCAATGGGAGAAGGCTCCACGCTCAGGCTTCTGCTGATTGGCGGACGAGCGCGCATGTTCCATCAGGGCCTGGCTGGGCATTCGGCAGAACTGGGAGGGAAAAGCGGCCGTGTTTTATGCTGGGCTTCACCTCGCCAGGGCAGGCTTCCTCCCGGCCAAGGCCCTCAGGTCATGGGAGAGGTCCCATCCGCTTCCTCCTGCTGAGAGCCCTGTGGCTGGAGAGGACCCCACAGCGCGGGAGCAGAATGGTGGACTCTGGCCTTCGTTTCTTTCAAACACCTCCCAGGCTCTCATGAATCTGCTCCTTTCACTTCGGGCAGGGAATAATGAAAGCAAACTTACCTCTTTCCTGAATGGACATATTTTATGCTGACTCAGAGTTTCTAGAGGTAGTATTAATAGGAACCAAGTGACACTGAGGCAGGAAGAGGAAGAGAAAGTTTGGATTTCCTCAGATGGAACTCCAAAGTACATTTTGAGCGGAAAAACTTATTAGAATGGTTCCTTCTGCGGGGGGGGGGGAGCAATAAAAAACAGTCATTGCAGTGTCATTAAAAACAGCTCAAACAGCATGTTCCCATTTCTGAAAATGTGCTGCACAGTCATGGTGAGGAGAAAAATGTGAATACCTCTTAACTCTAAGACATCAGGCTCTACACTTCCTGTGGGTCAGTGTGTTTTTCAGTTATAAAGTAACAACCTTTTCAGAAAACAGGAGATTTACCATTTGACTTCATTTTTGTCTTTTCCTTTGTACGTATGTTTTGGGTTTTTTTTGGGTACTGGGGATTGAACTCGGGACCTTGTGCTTGCGAGGCAGGCGCCAGAACCACTGAACTAAATCCTCAGCCCTGCCTTCTCCTTTGTATGGCCTCACAGCATCTCATTGAAACAAGAACCAGTCTTTAAGTTTGATGTTCAAGTCCAGTTTGGAAATAAAGATGGAGACTTTGCAACTTGTCACCTTGTAAGACAAAGGATGGATGGAGAAAGGAGGAAAGGAAGTAGGGGGAGAGAGGAAGGGCTAGTCTTTCCAGAGCAGGGCAGACCAGCAGCATCAGAAGTATTACATCTAGAAATGAGTGTAAGGGCTCTCTCTCCCTCCCTTCTGTCCTTCCTCTCTCCCTTCCTTCCATTTATTTATTGTGGTGCTGGGGACTGATCTCAGTAACTCACTGTGCCACAGTCCCAGCTCAAGGACCGTTTCTTTTCTCTAGACATTCTCAGGCTTTTGTTTGTTTATTTATAGATGCTTCTTGACTTACATTGGTGTTACATCAGATAAACCCATTGTAAGTTGAAAAATATAAGTTGAAAATGCATTTAGCGCACCAAGTCTACCAAACATCCCAGCTTAGCAACACAGTACACTGGAGATCATCAGTTGTTTACCTTTGTGATCACATGGCTGGCTAAGACCTGTGGTTTGCTGTCACTGCCCAGTGCTGTATTACACTGCATATTTAAAAAAAAAAATTTAATTTAAGACAAGGTCTTGCTATGTTGCCCAGGCTGGCTTCAAACTCCTGGTCTTAGGTTTTCCCTCTGCCTCGGCCTACTGAGTAACTGAGACTACAGGATTGTGTCATGGTGCCCAGGTTTTGTACTGCACATTGCTCTCAGGAAAAGATGAATGTTGAAAGTTCAAAGCACAGTTTTTACTGAATGCGAATCATCCTGCTCCATCATAAAGTTGAAAAGTTGTAAATTGAACCACCTTTAAGTCAGGATTGTCTCCAGTTATGTTTGTAGAAGCAGAATCCACCCCTCCCCCAAAAATCAGACCTTAAAAAAATCAGACCTCACAAATTTAAAGACCCAATCCAAAAATGGGCATCTGAAATGAACAGGCATTTCTCAGACAAAGAAGTAGAAATAGCAAATAAACATATGAAAAAATGTTCAACATCACTGGTCGTTCGAGAGATGCAAATGAAAACAATGCTGAGATTCCACCTCACCCCAGAAAGAATGGCTGCTATCATGAAATCAACCAATAACAAATGTTGGCGGGGCTGGGGGGAAGGAGGAACACTGCTCCACTGCTGGTGGGAGTGTAGACTGGTGCAAGCACTGTGGAAATCAGTATGGAGATACCTCAAAGAACTAGGACTGGAAGTCCCATTTGACCCAGCTATTCCCCTGGTGGGCACCTTCCCCAAAGAATTAAAAGAATCATACCACAGTGATATATGTGCACCCACGTTCATAGCACAGTTTGTAATAGCTAAAACTTGGAAGCAGCCCAATTGCCCATCAACTGGAGACTGGATAAAGAAAATGTGTTGTTGTTTTTTAATAAAATGGAGTACTACTCAGCCATAAAAATGAGAAATTAGAGACATTTATACCTAAATGGATGCAGATTGAGGCCATCCTCTTAAGTGAAATAAATAAGACACAAGTGTACATACTGAATAGTTTCTCTAGTGTGAGAAACGAAGTGTAAATAAGGGCTAAAAGGTATCATACATAATGTGAAATAGGAAGAAAAGGGGTGAAGGGGAAGTGGGAGGGGTAGGGGAAAGAAAAGAAGGGAATGGAATTAATATGAGAAAATGAAAAAGTGGAAACCAAGTCTTTGTAAATAGGGAGGGATGGAGGGGTTGAAGGGAGGGCAGGGGAAGGGGGAAACAATAAGAACCAAGAGAGATTATGTAAAGGTGCAAATTTCAAGTGATGAGCGTCATTATATTGTATACCTAAAATGTACCAATAAAAAAATGTTAAAACAAAACCCAACAAGAATCCACCCCTCCCTTTCCCCAGTGCTGTCTTAAGCAAAAGCACCATCTCTAAAACAGGTGCATGGTGCAGCCCCAAACTTACACCGTAGCATTCTGCTAACCTTTCTCCTCCCATACACCCCAGGGCTCCTCGGTACAGTCTCAAACCACAAATCTAACCCAACTCCTCAATATGCCAGTGAGGAAACTGGAGTCCTAAAAGGAGAAGTAATCACTGGAGAGAGGGTGGAAAGTTTCTCCGAGATCATGTGCTGTGGCCTAGCAGAGACGGCCGAGGCTTAGGAGTGCAGTGAGGTGGCAGGCAGGGGCAGTGGGGGTGGTTGTGAGAGCGCTGCCTAGGAGATGACCTCGAGGAATGTGGCTGTGTGGTTTGTAAGGAGCATGGGTCCAGGGGCCTGGAGACACCACAGTTTCCCCTATGTCCCTTCCCTGTTCCTCATCAGCTGCTCCAATTCAGGGTCGGTCTTGAGATCAAGGCTTATGGGGATAACACCACGCGTGAAGGTTACAACGTACACAGTTCAGGGGCAAAGGGATCAACCTCAAATAGCACTCACTTTTAAAAGCCTTCTAATTCAATCATCAGCTTGCAGTGGTGGCGAACCCGTGTGCCGCAGGGACTGTTTGTTATCACCAAGAGTTCTAAAAGCTTAGAGCACGAGGGCAAATTTGTTGCAGACATTCCATACTCTCACCCCGTGCCCATGACAGGCATTACCAATCAATCGTAGCACTTTTTCCTGTTCACCTTGCATACAGCTTCAAAATCATTTTTAACACATGTTCTAAGCAGGAAGCCATTATCAATTGACCAAGAGCTAGCCCTTAAGATGAAATCTCTTTGTTCTTACTGGTTTGTGGCTGTGCTGATTGGCACGATGGCCATGTACCTCTGTGGCGTATCTTTAAGGAGAAGCCTGGAACTGCATTTCCCAGAACCCCTTTGCCTGGACAGCTCCAAGCAAGTATACACCGATGAGAAGCATGCTGAGAGAGCTGAGAAGTAGAGGAAGAGAACTGTTGTCATTCTCTGGTGACAGATGCAGCTCGAGGCTTGGGCAAGACTCCATGCCTGGAGAACTCTGTGTTCTGGTGCATCTAGCTGCTAAAGTTGTGACTGCAGCACCCTCTGAGATTGCTGGGTCCTTCGTAGCTTCTCATCAAGCTCCCATGAATTACCAGCTTCTGGTAGCTGTTGGCCTGGACCTCGCTCCTCCAGTCCTTCTAGCAGTAAAGCAAGTGTCCAGGTCCCCGTATCAGAAGGCTTCCCACTTGGAGTACCTGTTGTTGCTTCTGTTTTCATGGCCAGCTCCCCCGATGGCTACAGAAGCAGGAAAACCTTGAAGGCAGCTTTATCAGCAGGCTGGATATTCTCTACCTTGCTCAGCATGAAAAGTGATTCTGTTTGCATTGTTCTTCCTGTTTTTTATGTTACTCCTGTGTCACCTACACACCGTGCTTAGCGGGAAGCAATGGTGTGCGTGTGTGTAGGGGGAGATTTCCAAACAATTAGAGTTCGGAGGGAGGATCTTTGTACAGAAACCAGTAGGTTCTTTTCATTTTCTTGATGGGAACAACTGAGGCCCAGAGAGGAGAGTTTGCCAGTTTGTCCCAAAGCTGGTGTTGGAAGCCAGACCTGCTGACCTGGATGTGTTCTCCTTGGCATTCAAATTAGTTTGTAAGTGAGGCACAGCCAGGTTCAAATGTTTCCCAGGGCAGGCTGGCTACTTAAGCAGGCCGTGAAGGGAGACGGAGATGAGGGAGTGTTGGGGTGTGAGCTCTGTGTCCTCCCCGGGGGAGGGGAGGCAGAGTGAGAAGGTCTCACGACACCATAAGAATATGAAAACCCACATTGTCCTAATCCAAACCCTACCATGGAAACCTTATCACTTTTCCATCTGGTAACAAGCCGTTCATCCTAAATCCTTGTTTCTGTATCCAATTTTTGGGAAACATGTGGTAGAATTAAAAATCAACTGCGTTGCTTTCTTAGTGCAATCATGCCCCATTTCCAGCTTCGAGCTGTGGGCTGCATCAGATCAGATTCCTGGTCTCAAGCCACTGATTGGAAGAGAAGGTATGTGTTGCAAGACTATCAGGGAGGGACATCATTGCCAGGAAGACAGAAGTATGTGTGGAGACCGTGCTCTGGACAGTGGATGCCACCATGGATGCTCCCTAGCTCCCAATGTCCCACTGCCACATTCAACTCAGAAAGCGGCTGTGGCTGCCAGGGGACTGTCAGAAGGAATCCATCACCACCTTTCTGTTTTATGAGATCTAGTGTCTGCTTGGGGCTCCTGGAGATGGCAAGTGCCCATGTCCCTCATCCCTGGAGCTAAGGGTTCTCTAGAGCTGAGGCTGGGCAGCCATGTGGCAAGGCCCGTTGCAGCCACAATCTTGGAGGGGCAGATTCAGACCCCTTTTCTCTGTCAGGCGTCTCTTCCTTTTCTCCAAATGCCTGAGAGCCACCTTTAGGGAGTTTCTCTCGACTGAAGTCTTTCCCTCCTCTGAGGAGATAAAGACTGAGTCTTCGCACTGCTCTCTGTTTCGTATGAATGAACAGCAGTCCCCTTCCCTTCCAGTGTAGCCCTCTGAAGTGGGAAGGTATGCTAACATTTTTTGAACTACACCTTCCGTAGAATGTCACCCACCCTGTCAGCCCCCGGGGAAGTGGCCCTTGCTTCTGCATAAGGGGGAGCCTGGTGAGGGTCAGGTCACAGGCGTGGGTCTCAGGAGTCGCACAGTTTGTCTTCCTTCTTGTCGGGGAAAGTGTGGGTGAAGACAGCCCCCCGAGGAAGTGTGGTTCTCCTCCTGAACTGTTTTCTGAACATTTGGCGACTCAGTCTGGCACTGGCTGAGTCAGCCACGCGTTCATTCCTGTTGTCACCACCACCACTGGCTGTAGTGTCTGTTTAAGTCACATTTCCTAGATGCCAGGCCTTGTGCTAAGTGTCTAACCCAAATTAGCTCATTTAATCTTCTCCACTTAATGAATAACACAACTGTTGCTAAAAGCCACGCAGCCAGCGAGGGGTTGGGATTTGAATACCAGGCAAACCCTACTCTTGTTCCACTGTGTGAAAACATAGTCCCCCATACCCTGCATAGGGAAGTACAAAGCTGTCTCAGACTGCCTTTCCCCCGGGGGTCCAGATGTTCTGAGAACCAGCCAGCTGTGAGGGCATCTGTACCTGGCTGACCGCTCAGGGTTGGGCACTCGGACAAGCAGGCAGGGGCACAACTGGCCAGGAGCCACTTGATGGTAGAGAGGGAGGGATGCAGCTCACCAAGTATGGGCTAGGGACTGGGGAGGCAGTGGCAGCTTCTCACACCCTGGCATTGTGGAATAAATGAGGAGTCACCAGTGTGCACAGCAGACTATTCATGCTGGGCTTGCTGGAGCGAGGGAGCTGCCCAGCACCACAGGCAAATGCTGAGATAGAGACGCAGGGCAGGCCAAGGAAGGTGGAACTGCAGAGTGAGAAAAGCAGCTTCAGGTGGCCCCGGCTGGGAGCTGCTGGCTTGCGGGGCTGGCTAGAAGCGGGCACCCGGGATTGGATATGCTCCCCATTTTTGGCTTTCCCTGGTTGTCCTAAATTGGAAGGAATGACCAATTAGGGAAGCTGCCAATTACCAATCAAGTGCTGGCTATCTTGGGCCAATTGTTATAGAAGTCGTTGTTTAGCCTTCTGCTTCGTCGCTAGAGGTGGCAGACTGGGCTCTGTAAGTCTGACAGAGGATCAGCTTCCTGGGTTTATGTTGGAGGCGTGGGTCCAAGTTCTGTCGTCATATATGGGCTGGTTGTTGTCTTGGTGCATCTCTGCCTCTCAGCACTCAGTCCCATGGCAGCCCATTTTACAGATGTGGCAAGTGAGACTCACGGAAGCCAATGACACACCTCAAGTCCCCCAGCCTGGTATGCGAAGCCAGGCCTGCCTCTTCCCACATGTGTTGTCTCCCCCGCCCCTACTCCCCATTCCCTGCTTGTCTGACTCTGATCGCAGCAAAGAGGATGATGACAGCATGGTCTCTACCCCCAGCAGAGTCCCCATGGCATGATGGTAGAGGTTTTCCTGAGCAAGAAAGATGCCTGTGCCTGCCTGTTAGCGCCTGCCTGTTAGCTGCTGACCTCAGAGTTGCCGTCTGGGACGGGGGAGCCTTTGGGGCCAGCCGAGAGCCTACCTGGGTTGCTTGGATTTGTCCCCTCTTTACCCTGCCCCAGCCCCAGCCGGTGACCCTTGCAGACCTAGGTCAGAGGATGTCACCCCTAATTTAACCTTCCAGGCAGCTTCCTGCTCTGGGCCTTTACCCTGCCTAGCCCAGCCTAAAACTCCTTTCCTGGCTCCTGGGCATTCTTGGGGACTCAGTGACTGTGTCAGCCCTGTTTGGCAGCTGCCCCTGCAGGCCAGGAGCCCACCCCCACCCTGTCACCTCTGAAGCACTTGCCGGGTTGGAAACTGGGGCTGTCCATTTGCCGACTGTTTGCCTCCCCAACCAGACACCCAGCTCCTGAGGATGAGGGCCTGTTCCTGGTTCGCTCATGTTCCTGGGGTCTGGCCCACGCTAGATGCTCAGTAAGTCCCTGGTGATGAACAAGGCAGTCTGGAGCCCTTCCTCCAGTGACTACTCTTCCTGCCCGACTCTGAGCGAGGGACAGGGTGACAGCCAGAGCCAGCGAGGCAGGCAGTGGGAGCTTTTCGCACCCTGGCACTGTGGCTTCCTCCTTGGGGTGAGCTGGGCATTGGATCAGCAAGTAGCCCTCAGGTGAGAATGTGGGGTCCTCCCGATAGCAGGCAGCCTGAAGTAACCGAAGGTCAGATGTGTGTCTTCCTGGACCTGGGAAAATGCTGGTGGGGACCCCCAAAGTCAGTACTGCCCGGGTCCACACATCACTGATATAGAAGTGAGGCTCAGGGTGCCATGTGATGTGTCTGCAGCCCTCAGCTGCTGCGCAGCCTGTGCAGGTCTGATCCTGGATCCCTGTAGGTACCAACAGGGCTTGGGACGGGGGCCTGCTCTCCCTGCCCTGCCTGCCCCCAGCTTCTGCACCGGAAGTCCCATGTAACCAGATATTGCCTGGTACTCATGGGGAGCAGCAATAAAACATGGTCTCTGAGTCCCTCTCCCTCCTACCCTCCCTTTCTGCCCTGTGATACTGCAGGGGAAGGGATTTCCAGGTGGTTTCAACATGCTACTGGGTGCGCTAAATATAATTTAGTCAAGGAGGAAAAATCTGGATACAGGGTCCTTCTCTGTAATCCCTGTAACCTGTGCCACATCACTTTGTGCTGTTTATAAGCACTGTTTAGTTTTCAATAACTCAATGTTTCTTCCCCACAGGGAGCACATCGTGGTGTTTGCTAAGCCTGTCTGTGCAGAAGGCTCTGCCGCCAGGTCCCCGAGACTCCTTGGCAGCCACCAGGAGGACCCTAGACCTGTCCCAGGGTGTTCTTGGGGATCAGCTCCTCTACCCCAGCATAATTTGGGAGCAAAAGAGAGGGGAAGGAGGGTTCTGGTCTTGTGGGCTTTGTCCCAGACTTCCTGGGGACTGTCCCTGCCCAGGCCATGGCCAGTCCAGTCCTGAGGGGAGCTGCAGAGCACTGGGCGGAGGGAGAACCCTCAGCTATGTCTGGGACTCAGTGGTGTGCCTGGGCCTTAGCACCGCTTGGGCCAAGAACAGGGGCGTGGTTCCTTACAGCTCCATGACTTCAGTGTCCTGGCCTTGTTTCCCCGTCTGCAAACGAGTGACATCCCACCCATCTGCCTTGAGGATGACTGGCATGATGTGGGCCACACCTTTGGCACAGGCCTAGCTAGGCTGCTCCCCACCCCCTCGGCCCTGTCACTTGCTGTGCCCTCCCCGTCCCTCTCCACAGCCCTCCTCAGTTTGTTTCATCTCACGATGATTCTGAAGCAAACCAAATTCAGATGGCAGATCTGCCCCTACTGCTTCAAAGACAAAAGCCAAATGCTGCAAGTTCCCACACAGCCCCCAATTATGACTTCAGTATTGTCTGGGGCCGGGAACTCTCCATGTCTCTAGCATCAGGGCTGAGCCAATACTGCCTGCCCCATGTCCCCCACATCCAGTCACTGCTCATGGGAAGCCATTCTGCCTGTAGGTACCACCTTCCAGGCCAAGACCTCCCATTCTGCAGATCAGCACACTGAGGCCCAGAGGGAAGAGCAACTTGCTCAGTGTCACATGGCTGGCATAGAGCCAGCAGCAGAACCCCAGTTCCCTCGGGCCCAGGGCAGCTCTCTTAGTGTCAGCTGCAGCTCTGATTCATGTGAGAGGACAGACCCACCCAACACTACCTGGAAATCAGGCAGCTGCGGGCTTGGGGACCTCCCTCGGGGGGATGGGACATGGAGGGTGCCTTGTGACACCGTCAGGTGCCCATGTCTGCACCCTCCCCTCCTCCCTCCCAGGGAGGGAGGTTGAGCTCTTTCCCCCCTGCAGCAACTTGGAGACAGCAACGACTGAGAGCAGGTTGGAGAGCCGCTCCTCTCTTGGGGGTGAAGCCAGCACGATGGAGTCCCCGCGCCGGCCTGAAGCCTCGGGTCCCAACAAGCTCTTCCAGGTCCCATCTGTCTAGAATCAACTGCATTTCATTTTGCAGCTGAAATTCGACTCCCGTTTTCTGTCAACCAGAGAAGGGACAGATCCAAGTCTACTACTGTGGGCTGATTCCAGTGCTGAGGTTGCCTTAGTTTGTGCTGATGCCATCCAACTGAGATGCCACATGTGGCCACAACAGAGGGCTGCGGAGACCTTACTGGCGGGGAGAGGGCGGAGGACTGGAGTTCTGTTAGAATGCTGGGGAGAGGGCACGTGACGCATGAGACCGAGACCAAGGAGACTGCTGTTCTATTCTCCGCTCGCTGTGTGCCCTTGGCAGGTTGCTTCCTCTCTCTGAGCCTCAGTTTCCTCATTTTCTAAAACCAAAGGCAGAATCTCCGAGACTTCCTTTCACTGATGGAGAACCCATGATGCTAGCTGGGCGGCTGGTGGTGGGTAGAGAAATCTAGGACTCTGTTTCATTTCCTAACTTGGGTCCCTCAGCACGTCCCAGTCGGGGCTGTGGTCAGGACCAGGCATGGAATCATGAGGCCAATGTGAGTTTCAGCAGGGGAAACCTCTGCTCTCAGAAGCCTCTCCTGAGAGGAGAACAGGGCCTGATGCAGGCCGGGGAGCTCCGTCCTCCCACCCAGGGCTGTGATTGGTGCCTGAGCGTCCATGTTCATTCAGACCGGGCTCCAGCCTTCGCAGGCTCCACTGTCATTAGCTGCTGTTTTTGATCAATGAGAAGCAGTGTAAGCAACAAATAAGAAGTCCGTTTGCAGGCAATTTCAGTCGTTTGTGGCATTTAATTAGAATAATTGACCTGAACTGGAACTTCTTCTCCACCTGAGTTTAAAAATACATCCCGCCCCCCCACCCCAATACATCTGAGAAATTTTCTTTTTTCTAATGAGGTTTTAACTAAAGCCCAATATCAAAACACCATATAATACTTTTATCTCATTGAAGACATTCGATGCTTATTAAAATATTATTGCTTTAAGGCTTATTTTGATTTTTTGCCCAAGAGTGTGCAGAGCCTCGCTACTTGGATAATAACAAAGAAACTTTAAACATGAAAAAAACACATGAAAGGTAATATGTTCCCCATTAGTCCCAGTATCATTTCCCCAGGATTACTGCTTTCCAAATATAGCATTAGTTTAAAAATAAAAGGCCGTTTACAGTAATGGGACACTTGGTACTACTTGGAGCATGTGGGCTCTCTGAGGGGCTCCTACAACGGTTTCATTAAGCGGGACTGCAGGGGAGAGGCTGGCTTAAAAAAATCCCAGCATGCCTCCTCAAAGGCCCCCCAGATGGGCCACCTACCCTGACCCAAGGCCCGTGTCTAACAAGCTCTTAATTCTGCTTTCAGAACAGCTTTTTCATGCATTGTTTCTCCCAGAGATGAAAACATTTTGGAAGCTGACAAGTAATCAATTGGGCGCCACCCGGGAAGAGAGGTGACTTTCTGGAACTCTGTGTTCTGGCCTCCTGGGACAGAGAGTGTGGCTATCATCCATGCCGAGGGGTCTTTTTGGATTTGGGGAGGTCTCTTTTGTCCTGGGAGACCCTGGGGCAGCAAGCTGCGAAGATGTGTCAGTCAGGACTCGCACGGTCTGTGTGTACAGGCTTGGTTGGTTTGACCCGGACCTGTGACTTCTTTGCTTGCCGGGGATGGCTAAAGTTCACCGTTTGCGGCTGGATGAACTACCTAGTCAGGGACAGAGCAGTTGTGTACACAGAGGGCTCTCTCCAGTGGCGGCCAGGGCTACTCCTGTGCTTCCATGGACTCACCAGCGTTGAGCACCCACCGGAAGCCGCCTGCCCACTGACTGCTCCCAAAGAGGCTCAAATTGCACGTTTGCTATTTTGGTCCAACAATGCAGGCCCCTTCCGATTTCGGGAGCTGGCCTCCTGGCACTCACAAATGCCCAGTTTTGAGTGAGCGTCCAGCCTGAAGGCAGGAACGGTCTCCCGGTTTCAAACCCTAACTGAATGCCAGCCATACCTTGTTGTCAGCAGGGAGGAGAACATCAAGAGCCCGGGATAGAAAAGAATGGGGAGGCGCAATGGAGAGGGTAACGAGAGCTGAAATTTATCGCCTGGAGGCTCACAGTCTCCCCAGAGGCAGGTGGCAGTGTGTGCTGGCCAGGGCTCTGTGTCCCCAGCCTGGCCTTTGCCCTCAGAGGGGCGCCTTGACGGGAGCCAAGTTGCTCAGAGGAGGGGAGGGCGTGGCTGTGTGGGTTTCCAGAAGTGGCCCATCTGCTGGTCCCAACTTGGGCCTCTTATCTGGCTTGGGTCGTGACTGTGTTAGATGTGCTCAAGTCCTACTTCAAGCCAAGAACTGCTGTTCCCTTCACATTCCCAGCCCGGCGAGGGTGCAGAGAGCATCAGCTCACATGAACAGAGAGGACGGCCCGTGGGTCACAGTCCTGTGAAAGACCAGGGCCAGCAGGGCGGAGCAGTCCTGGGCCCAGAGCCTTGCTGACAACTGTGACAATGGCTTGCATTTATGGAGCATGTCCCTGCCCAGGTTCCAAATCAAGTGTCACGTGGCTTCTCTCACTCAGTGCTCACCTCACCTTGGTCATCTCCTGTGATGAACTTGAGGAAAGGGAGTTTGGGTGTGTGGAGGTTGAGTTCCCTGGCAAGGTTCACGGCTATCGAGGGGACCACAGTCTGGCCTGAGCACTCCCATGTGGCTCGCCTCTCACTGCCTCGGGGTCCAGAGCTGCCACATGGCTCAAAGCCCCTTGGAGGGGTGGAAGATGAGCTGATCGCTTTAAAATACCGCTGGACTTGGAGGCCCTGTATTTTCCTAGGTTCATCCCTTCGCTGGGAGATGAAGATCAAGACCACAGAGATGGAACAAGGCCTAGGGAGGTGCTGAGTCCTCAGACCCTGACACTTGGATGCCCCCAGGTGGCACAAGGTGGTACAAGGTGGCCCCAGGTGCGATTCCGGCCCTCCAGGGACTCATGTGGTTAAACGGTTTCAAGAGTGGGGTAACTGCAAAGGAATCTGATTTACTACCTGGAGGAGTTAGGATTCCCCTTAGAGTCTCAGTCAACTGTGGATGAGGAAATACAGGCATGGAGAAATAAAGCAAAGTGTCCAAGGTTATCCCGGCCATTCAGAGGTGGGGGCCAGAACTTAGAGGAGTCCACACCCCTGGCCTTCTATTCATTTCTCGAGGAACATGACGGCCTGCCACACTCTTTACAAGAACTGGGACTTGGGTGGCCCTGGAGGAGCAAAAGCAGCTCCCAGAAGAGGAAGTGGCATGCAGATGATGTGCACGGTGGGGACACCGGAGGCCAGGCTGGCGGAAAGCAGGCTGCATCCCACAAGCTGACTTTTGTCGGGGAGGAGAGAGTACAGGCATGCTGGGCCGAAGAGGACTCTGAGAAGGAAAGACAGCCAGGCTCAGTGAACAATGAGTATCAGGAGCATGGGGGTTGCAGGAAGGTTGGTCCTGCCATGTGCTTGTCACCCCTCCTAGGAAGCATGCTTAAAGGATGGTGACATGTTAAATTGTTTGACTGACAGATCTCAGTGAGGGGTGAGGTGGAGGAGGACCCTGTTGTTTATTACTTTGTTTTGCACGGACATTTCCTGCTCACTCAGACTTGCCTGCTGATACCAGCGGATTTCTGCCTCTGTTCCATGGGACCTATCATCTGCCAGAGCCTCAGTGTCCACCCTGTGTGCCAAGGCAGCAGGTCTAGCTGTATCGCGACAGGGTCATTCTGGGGACAGCACAGCTGCAAAGTTTCACGGCTCCATGGAACAGCCTCCTGTGTCTTGCATCTCCAGTGGGCTCCAAAGGGCATCTTTCCACTGAGTCAGTGCCAGTTCCAACTGCCCTCCTGTGGTGAGCGAGATTCCTGGGGACACACTACCACAATGGAAGCGGGGGCTGACCAGTTAGCGGAAGAAGACGATCCGAATGCCAGAGGTCACGCCTTTTGCTGTAAATGTTGGCTTTAAAATGTTCAGAATTCCTCAGAAACCAACTTGGCTCCACGGTGTGCTCCATTCTTCTGAGAAAGAGAAAAGGAGGCTCCAGAATGGCTGAGCCTCAGGCAGCTGCTAGGTGGGTGGGGAGATGTGTGGATGTGAACGGAGCACAGGTGGGCACGGCAATGCACAGAGGCCACTGGGGCTCAGGCAGGGCAGGAGCCTCCCAGGTCCAATTCCCCTGGGGCTCTCTGCAGCGGAACCAGAGGAAAACCAAGAACACTGCAGAGCCAAGAGGTGGTAGCAGAATTCAACTTCCCGGTGCAGGTCCTTTACAGGTTTACTTGTTGTAGTGCCCACCCCGTGAGTGTAATCGACCTACTAGCGTGTAAGCTTTGGGGGTTTTGAACTTGCCTTATATCAAGTGTGCCCCGTCTCCACTAGGGAGCAAACCCCAGCCACTCCGCTGCACACTCGGCAGGCATTTGATTGTTCAGAACACATCAAACAGCCTAAGTCTCCCTTGTAAAAGTTTTACAAGAAAATCACTGAAGACTAGCCAAGCTATCCTTTTTCTCTCCTCCTCCTTAAATTCCAAACCTGAGCCGATATTCTCGATTCCCACACTTCGGTGCCGGCTGGAGAGAGCACTGGATTGTGCAGCGTGGAGCGGCAGAAACCTCAGCCCCCGGATCATTAGACTTGCAGGCCATGGCTTGTGGGATCTAGTGATTTGGACATATTTTATTTAACCAGCTTAGTAAAAGGTAATATTCAGCAGCTGTGATCTATAGCGGAATTACAATTTTCAGGGTCAAGGAGGGATTTTGATATTAGGAGGTTGGGCAGAATTGCTATGAAATCTCATGGGCTGTCTTTAAAAATAAATGAGAAAATAGGTTATCCAAGAGTCATTGTAAGGGAAAAATCAATAGGCAGTGTCTATTCACTTGGGCTATCAAAATCCTTGAAATTTGAACAAAAGTTTCACATTTAGTGTACTGGAGGTTTTGAAATATCAGCGCTGGAGCTCGGTGGGTCCAAATTCATTGTGCTGCGCATCCAAACGAGGCATGCCTTCTGAAGCCAGAGGGCTCCCTTGGTAAAAAGGACTCTCGGACAGGACGGTTTCATCCATGCTGCTGTTCTGCAAGTGGCAGAGCTGCACCGAGGGCCAGGGCCTTGACACACAGCTGTGCCTGATGGCCCCCGCCTCTCCCCTGCCCTGCCTCTTGTTCAGGAGACGGTGGAGCCCACCGTCGTGTGTCTGCCTCCCACAGAATCCAGTGCCCCACCTTTGCGTGAGAACAAAGGATAATCCAATGGGGAAACTTTTGTAAAATTTTGGCCCAACAGGTTGCCTGGAGTGACAGAAGTTGTCTCCCATTCATTCACCCTAATCTATCGAGGGCCCACCGAATGCCACGCTCAATCCCGGCACGAAAATGTAGACATAAAACAGGCCCCCTCTAGCCCTCCACAATACAGAGACCAGTGGGAAAGGGGGTTATTAAAAAATAAACACAGAAATAAATACTTGAGTATGTGTTGTGGTGAGGAGAACAGCAGGCTGAGCTGCTGGAAGGTGGAGTGAGATCAGGGAGGTTCAGTGAAGGTGTCTCTGATGGCATCTTCAGCCTGGACAGGGAGGACAGGTGAGAGCTAGGGAGCAGAGGGAGGGGAGGAGGGATCTTCCTCGCAGAGGCTCTGAGGTGGGAAAGAGCTTGGCATGCTGGGGAAAGACAGGAGGCAAGGGAGCTGGGGTGGGAGACAGAGACGTCAGGTCCCAGAGGGCTGGGCAGGGCAGGCCACGGAAGGAGCTCTGATTAGAAAGCCAGACTGAAGGATTCTGAACCAAGAGTTTCTATAACCTGATTTTCACATCATCACGCTGGCTCTTGTGAACAGAAACAACCTACTAAGCCCAGCGAGGAGGCTACTGCAGTGGCTTAGGTAAGAAAGAGGTGGACTGGGGGGTTGTGGAGAGGGAGAAAAGTGGACTAGGACTCTACTAGTGTTTCCAGAAGAGCACAGGTAAAGAATTATTCCTTCCCTACTTTCTAATTGCCAGTAGGCTGGGGACTTCAGACAGCATTTTTACGGACTTCTATGCACGGGTAGACCTTCCTTATTTGAATCTCTGCTCTTCATACTCTGCAGCCACATTCTCTTACCCATGACCCATACCTTCTCCCATGGCAGCAGTGGATTATTCAGGGGTCACTCAGTTGTCCCAGGCTCCAGACTCCACATGGAGTCAAGTATTGTGGGCGCACTGAACAAATGCTGTATCTTTCTTACACAGCTTATTCTTCAAGTTTCTGTGGTTGTTGTTATGAATTCACTTAAAAGCGTTTTATCATCGCATTTATCATTCTCATAGTCACCATTTTATCAATAGATTTTAAAAACTGCTTCAAGTGTGTTGTCAAATTTCCTTCAGGGTGGCGTATGTCTGGCATTGAGGA
This sequence comes from Heterocephalus glaber, assembly GCF_053883595.1. Classification (NCBI taxonomy): domain Eukaryota; kingdom Metazoa; phylum Chordata; class Mammalia; order Rodentia; family Bathyergidae; genus Heterocephalus; species Heterocephalus glaber. The sequence goes on from NW_028258320.1 coordinate 71,272,398, forward strand.
GGCTCATGTCAGGTCAGCTGACCAAGACCACCGGCCCCATATTCGGCGGTGGTTAACAGCCTGCCGGGTAATGGCTGGGGCTCCCCCGGTAGCCGGTAGCCTGGAGCTCTGGGAAAAGCAGAGATTATTTCGTGATGTAATAATGTTGCCTTCCTGATTCGGTTGCCATGTCTGACAGTGTTTAAAAAACAGTTTTAAAACATTCTGAGAATGAATATTCTTTTTTTTTCTTTTTTTTTGGTTTTTTGAGACAAGGTCTTGCTATGCAGTTCAAGCTGGCCTTGAACTCACTGTGTAGCCCAGGCTGGCCTCGAACTTGCAGAGGTCCTGCCTTAGCCTCCTGAGCGTAGAACGAATATTTTTAATGTACAAAGAAATGGGTATTTTCCTTCTAGTAAGGCATTCTAGAGGATTCTGAAGAAATCCTGAGACATCTGTACAGAAAGAAACCTCCACCCCCAAACACCTACTACCCACCCCAAGTGCTACATCTAATCATAGTGCGTGGGATGGGGACAGTGTATCACACTCTAAGTGTGCTTCCCATGGGTTCCCTATTGAATCTTCATATGAGTCTTTGGGATGGGTGACATTTTCTCTGCTTAGGAAACTGAGGCTTACCGAGTAGGTTAGTAGATTATCCGAACTCATCAGTGAGGGAAGCAGACGTCAAAGTCAAATCTGCCATTACTCTATGATGCCGTCTCTCTGGACAGCGAAAGGAAAACAAACAAAACCTGGGACTAAAAAACAGCCTTGCAGGTGATCCTTCCAAGTTTCATCATTTAAAAAAATGGCAGTGTCTGTATTCACAGGAAAGAAAATGCTGGACTAAGAATCTGTAACTAGTCTTCAATTAGAAAGAAAATGGAAGTAAGATAAATAATTCAAATGCAAAAGATGGGAACGGTAGACTTTGCAATTAGGCATTTTATTTAACTCATCCAGTAATACAAGTTAGTTTAAGAAAGAACAAGCAAAATGTATTACTTGTGCTAACAACATGTAGAACCACATTTCCAAGACATCTAATGAAAACAAATGCTGAAATAAATTACTTTGTGGAACACAGCAAATAAATAAATTTTTACAAACAACGTCTCTGTGAATATTAGAGAAAACTGTGAGAGTTGTGGGGAGAGAGACACCGTGGAGCTGGGGAACAATGGAACTTGAGGATAAAGCCTGAGAGAGATGTAAGGAGCAGCAGCGCATTAACGAAAATGAGTAACAGACATCTAACCCTCTCCCTCCACCCCCTTGGTTTTCAGAGTGATTTCTCCCCATCCCCGAGATAGGCTCTGAGTACCGCTCCTGCCACCCCAGCCTAAGTGATCCAGATAATGTAATCGCTGCATCATTAGGAACCATGAAATTGCAATTCCTCGGGGAAGGAGCGCTATCGCTCAGTTACACAGAGAAGAGCGATTAATTAGTGGATCTCAGTTTAACGGGACTGTGTACTACATGGGTTCTAATCCCACTCTGCAGCAGCTCTCAGGCCTAATGAATTACCACTAAGAAGTTGAGCTGGAGCCAGACGATATCACTCAAAATGCAACACGGGAGATGAGATACATCTCCCAAAACTAAAGTGAGAGAGAGACCATGGACCACTGGGAAGAGCAGGAGGAACCAGATAGGGACCCTCTAGTTTTTCCTGACCCTGAAACAACACTGCTGTGCATGCAATTCCATATTTGGACCCCATTCTTGGCAACTTGATCTAAACCGACTCACTCATTCGCTAAACTCTGTAAAGCTGTGGCACTTTTTGCAGAATGCCAGGGTGCTACTTTGGACCCATTAATCCCTGGGCAACTGCACCCTTACACATCAGACAAAGCAGATGAAAAGCTGCACTTGAGACCCTCATGATGGAAGCGTAGGAAACAATTCCAAAACAAGGATACCTTCTCCCAGAAGTGGAAGTGGAAGTAGGATTTTTACCATTCCCAAGAGGATTGCATCTCTCAACTCACAGTGGCTAGGTCCCACCCTCCCTGGTGCAGGCAGCTGGATTAAGCACCAATGTCCTAAAAATCAAGTGGATAGAGGCAGAAATCAAGGCTGGGTCATTGGAAGGCCTCAGCTCTTCAGCCAGCTAAGTCTTTCCATTTCACAACTTGGTTGGATTCAAGCTATAGATCTCTGACCTCTATTCAATATCCCTGGGAGCTTTTACTGGGGCTTCAGTTCTAGGACATAACATCAGGGGGAATATAAGGGACAGAGACTGCATTGATAACTGTGGTTAGACCTGTATGTGTGTGTGTGTATCTATTGAGATTTCGTGTTAAGGAAGAGGGTTTTTGGCTCCAAAGTGAATGACTGGTACCACACACTGGTTTCTAACTCTCTTTCCTGGATCTTAACCAAGTGCTGGTTCCTAACATGTCCAGAAGCAAGGTGGGCAGGGGGCAGGCGCAAAGTTAAAGGTCTGGCTTACTGATAAGGACATGATGCCCAAGAGGGAAAGTGACACATCTAGGCAGGACTAGGCAGACATAATTTCTGGGGCTCACTGCAAACTGAAAATATGGGTCAGGTCCCCTTGTGAAAAAACAAGAACACAAGCTTCTTTCTTCCCCAGGCCCTTTTGACTTGTCATAGCGATATTAATTTGCTGGTTAATGTCATTCTAAGTCAAAATGTAAAATTGCTATCAGGGCTCTTATCATTCATCTTGACATTCTGCCATGCCAGTATTGAATGGGAACACCAGAATATTGGACACAGACATGGAACTGCCAGAGTTGCAAACTGCTTCATGGCTCATCTCAGGAGGGTGCCTTGGGTTGGCCAGAAGAGACGCCAGACTCAGGAAGAGAGGGTCCCTTCAAGGAAGGGGCTGGCAGATAGGGTTCTCCCTTAGGCACGAGGGGTCTCAGGGGAGTGTAGACCGCACAGACACTGGCAGGACTTGGGGCAGGTCCAAGCACTGCAGCCTGGCTGCTGGCTCTCTTATCTGCCCACCACTGGCCAATATGCTATATCCTGTGCCGAGGGCAGCAGGTCATCCGCTGGGCATCTCTCCCTTCCACAAGCTCCTCCTCCAAGCCACAGTAGATGGCAACACCCAAAGGCTCTGAGGACACACCAGGTGCTTGGCTAGGGGTAGGCTGGAGCCTCCCACTGACTTTGTCAGGACACTGTTGTGGGGCGCTCTCCTCATCCTGGCACTGCTCTTCTTGCCAGGCTGTTCCTGGGTATGAATATTCTTCAGCCACAACCTCCAGGAGCCAGGAGCCCCAGGTCTAAAGCAGCATCCCCTTAGCACCAGCAGTCGAGGAGCTTCTGGCACAGCCCAGGGGCTCAGCGTCACAGGGGTGCCTCTGATCACTATCTGTTTCTCACAAGAGTTTTTGGAGAAGAAGAGTGGCTGGTGCTGATGAGGATGGGAAAGCACCCCAAGGAGGTGAAAACACAAGTGCTTTCTCCAGGGAGACCCAAGGAGTGCAGCTAAGGAGAGACCCGAGGCTTCTCCTGCCAGCTGCTTGGGAGCACAGGGGAAAAGGATTGCGGTCAGCTGGGATGGAGCTGTTTCCCTGGGCACACTGGGAACTCGAGCTGCCCAGGCGGCTGGCCCTGTGGGGGCTCTTCTGAGCCTGAGGCAGGGGAAAGGCGTGACCCAGCTGCTGGACGTTAGGAGGGGCAGGGAGGGCCACAGTGGCAAACCTTCCAGCCTGTGCTGCTGTCAGAAGAGGCCTCCTGTGACGAGGGAAGAGGTCGCACGCTCTGGAGGCTAAAGGCCTGAGCCCGCGCCTGGCCTTGTTACCCGGGAGATCTTGAACAAGTCCCACTCACTCCACTCGGAGCCTCACGTCCCACCTGAAAATGAGCAGGTTGGCCCCCAGGACCCCTCCAGCCTGCACAGTTCAAAGCCCTTGAGAATCAGTTTCGCTGACACATGACCCGTGGCCAAGGCGGCCAGCGCTGAGCTCTAGGGATGCTGACATACATGTCCTCATTTCAGAGCCTGCCGGGCCAGCTCTGTGGGCTTCGTCTCCCTCACACAGGAGTCACTGGAGGCCGGCGTAGTCTCCCGGGCCCCTCCTGGGCCCGGAGCCGCCACGTGCCCAGACATCAAAGTTTTTCCTCTGTCTGGAGGGCTGATCAGCCCCACACCCAGATCTGGATTCTGCTTCTATTTCCCTTTCCGCATGGGGACAGAGAGAAGAAGGGCAGAGAAGCCTTTGAAAACATCTCTTGCTCCATTTCTTCTCTGCTTGCTGCTCATTGCTTAGCATTCACCGCGCTGGCTGAGCCCAGTGACACTCCTGTGGTGCACTGCTTAGCCACTCGGCAACTTTTTCCCCTTTTATGATATTTTGGGCTCCTGATTGCCTGCCAAGTCCAAGCTTTATCATTTAATAAGAAGAGGAGCAAGAAGAAAGATTCCCTCCAAGTCAGCCCTGGTGTAAACAGACTATTCCAGTCTGGCCTCTCCCCGGCCAGTCCTGGTGCCAGGCCTAGGCCATGCTGACAGGACCTACGCTCTTGGAGGGCTCTTTGCAAATACAGCTGTGGGAACTGCCAGGAGGAAAGACCACCCAGCCCTGAGTCTGCAGAAGGCTTTGCCAGAAACTCTCGGTGATGGGGTACTGATCTTTACGAAGGCGGCGGAAGGCTAGAGAAGCAGGGCTTTTCACTGCGAGACCTTGGCTGTGCTGCATGTGGGATGACAAAGCAAGTCAGGACACCAGGGGTGAGAAAGCTTTCTGACCTCGGCCCTGGTGTGCTGACACTCTCTGGCTTATCATCTGTTTTCCTCATTGTGTGTCTTCTGGGCCTGGAACATAGTAGATGCTCAGTAAATATTCATTGAATGGATGAATAAATCTGATTACACTTTTCCTCCTTCACACACAGAAGGGTTTGATTATTTAGAAGCCTTGTCAGGGACAATAATGAGCTTACTGCAGACATCCGGTTCTCAGTGATGTTTCCCTTTCTTTAGAGAAGCAGCCTGGAGCTCAGGAGGACTGGCTGGGGTGAGAGGGTGGGGATGTAAAGTGAGCAGACAGTGGTTTTGATTGTCAGGATGTCCCCCTGTGCTAAGACCCCGGATGGGGTGCGCAGGGAGGCTCTGCTCAGGACAGAGCACACCCACTGGGGGCCCTTCCCCAAATGCCATATTGCGCCTCACAGCGGCCTTGGGATTCGCTCACTCAGTGGGGACAAGAGGAGGCTGCAACAGCTTGAGGGTGAGACAGTGTGCTGGGCCCCAGGGCCACCTGTGCTAATCCAGCCCTGCCTTCCTGCGTGCTCACTGTCCTTCTCGGTCAGGCACTGCCCTGGGACCTGCGGGAGACCCAGCCCGTACCGCTCCTGCCCAGCCCCCTTGTTCAGCTCCTGATTCCTGCCTGATTCCCCTCCATTTCGGTACTTTTCAAGGCAAAATAAGCTAATAACAAAAATGCTGTGGCAGTAAAGGCACACTGAGCAGGAGAAGGGCCGTGCTCCCCACCCCCACCGTGTGGGGCTGGCCAGGGAAGGGGAGGCGCTGCGCTGTGCATCCTGCCTTCAGGAAAAGCCCAGGCAGCTCTCGGCAGAGCTTCTCGGGAAGCCGATCAATACAGCTTCGGAGCTTCCGAGCTATTATTCACGCCAAAGGGGCTTGTTTGGACGAAGGGAAGGAGAGTGCCCAAGTTCACAGAACCACAGCCCAGAGTGCAGCTTCCTGCCATTTCTCCCTTACTGAAATGCTTTCGTTATTTATGTAGCACAGTAAGGAGGCAGATTGGAAAGAGGAAGTGCTTCCCCCATGGCAGGCAGAAAGCCTGGGAGGTTGGAGATGATGGTGTGTGGCTTGGGGAGGGGTCCATGTTGTTCCCCTTTTCTGGGTCCTCTTGGGGCAGGGCTGTGATGGGCTCGGTGCTACAAGGTTGCCCAATCCCCTCCCTCCCCACTCTTCCCTGGGATGAGCCCCAACAACCTCCTGCCCCTTTGTAGGGAATCCATTGGCCTTCAGCTGCACCCCATCTGGTCCTCACCTCCCATACATTCCCACCCACTTGTCCTGCCATCTTGGTTTTGTCTCTAGTAAGCTGGCTCTGGAACACCTCCCTTGCGCCTGATCTGGAATCCCAGGAGGTAGGTAGCCTCTCAGCACATGTGTCTTCCCACCTCCACAACAGGAGGAGGAGCCAACCCTGGACCCGTCACTCATCCCAGAATGCCCTGGCTCCAGTCACACTCATGCCTTCCTGTCCCGGCCTGGCTGTGCCTGGCTGCCCTTCAACATCCCTGTTCTTAGGTGCCCTTCCTGTGGCTGCGAGATCTTTTCTGAGCTGTCCACACAGTCACTCATCCCATTAAAAAAGGCCGGCATCTGGTATAAAAGCCATATGACTGATCATATTATTTGGCCAGCCTCTGGCACATGCTCCTTAGTCTGCAAAGATAAGAATCTTTCTTGGGGTCAGGTTTAAAGTTAGTGAGTTACAGCACAGGCTGAGATCAAGTTTGAGGGTTGTTTTCTAGTCTCAGTGCTCTTAACCAGGGTCGTTGGGAGTGTTGCTGGGGATGGCTCACCACAGAGCCTTCTTCTGTTTTGAAAAGATGGCTCTGAGCACATCTCCTGGTGAGGAACGGAAGTCATCCCCAGAGTGGTGGCTTATCATGTGGCTACGTGCACTGGATCAAAATGGAGCCCAGAGGCCCTCTGGGCCCCGATGTACCCACCATTTCTATATCCATAGTGATCAATGGCAGCCACAAGCAGATCTCATCTGGCTCTTGCCTGCTGGGCTGGCCCACAGCTCCTGCAGGACCATGTGACCTTGGGTGTGTGGTGCTGAGAGACACTGCATTGAGCAAGGAACATGAAACATCTCTTCCCCTCACATCTAAAGGGTCTGGTCTCTCTGGGATAGGAGGGTGGGACCAGAGACCAGATAGGAAAAGCTGCTCCCTGTCCCTGACCAGAACACCTCAGTCCTGAAATGCCAGTGAAGCAGGTGGCTGCCATTCTCAGGTTATGTAAACTCACAGAACAAATGGCCAGCAGTTATGCAATGAGAAGGCCATCAGCTTCTGACTCAGGATGACCACGATGGAGCCTTGTCCTCTCTGGCCCCTCAAGCTCATAGCCCATGGAAAAACCAATCAATTCGCTAATGGCAGACCACAGAAAGGAAAAGGGTGGAAGGTCAGTCCCAGCCAAATGCTGCTCCTGTTGCCTATGAGGGAAGCACTCTTCGTGACGAGCTCCAGTTGACTACCTGGAGCCCACCCAAGGCCTCCCTTGGTGCCTGCCCAAGACACCCCTGTCACCCCCTCCCTGAAGTAGCCACCTGGACACACACAAGTCTTCCTTTAAGACGTCGTTCCTATTCACTCTCACTGTAGACCACAGTCCTCCAACCACACACTCAGCTAAAGGGGAAGGCAAGTGGCCGCAGACTGGAGACTCAACAGCAGTGCCTTTGAAACCAGCGCTGGCCACAACTGACCAGCAGTCCTTGGCTTTGGACTTCTCCTCCAAACACACATCACTTCCAGGAAAGCCACCTCACTCTGAAGCACAGAAGGCCCTGCCGGCTGGCAGTTCAAACCAACGCGATGAGGAAATCATTGCTTAGAGTTAATTCTCCACTACGTAGACAAACTGCTATAAATATTTATGATGGGAAATTTCATTATTTAAAAATTCTGCTAAATCTCCAGCTAAGTCCATGAAGAATGTCTGCTGAACAGGTTGCAAATTAAGAACAATTATTTTTCTCTTCCGCATTTAAATATAACTTACAGCTAAAGTCATTTAAAGGGGTTAACATCAACCTTAATTAAATATTAAAGTGTGCCTGTACCTGCCGCTATTGTTGCCCCTTCGAATAAGATATAACCTATTTTTGACAAGTTTTCATCTTTCTCTGTGGAAGACGCTACATGAAACCAAATCAGTGGCAAAGAGGAGAGTAATGAATAATCTATTTCATATTCTAACAGTACCCAGAGCTCGGAGTGGAAAAATATTCAGTCAGACGATGGCAAGAGGCTGCTGAGGTACCACATGACATAGCTAATGTTTAAATAATAATAATAAAAAAAGCGATAAACAAATCATTAGCCCTTAACAGTTATTTAATGCAATTTGTTAATGAACGTAATGGTGGGGACTAATAATGAAAGAAAATAAAAACGTCTAAACAGGCGCCAAGTTGCTGGCGATGCGCAATTATTTCCTTGTCAAGTTTTTATGATTTAATGAGCCCCTCTGGGACTGACGGCTGTCAGTCAGTCGTGACTTTTTGACACCATTACAACTTCAAATACAGCAGCAGGCAGGCTGTTTTCCTCGGATTTGAAATACTGAAATGATCTGACAGTTTTAAAGAAAAGATGTGCAAAAAAAAAAAGGAGAAAGAGAGGGAGGGAAAGACAGTCGCTTTTTCCTTTCTTTCTTTCTTTCTTTCTTTCTCCCCCCCGCCCCCTTCTTCCATGGGTTGATAATCTCTGGATGCTGTTTGGTAATGAGAACTCAATCACTGAGGTCATTATCTGATGAGGTTTTTGGAGCAGGCAGGCTTTTTTTTCCTCTTTATTTCTTTACTTAATGATAACCCTCAATGGGCTTGCCCCGCATGGGACGGCCAGAGCCGCACAATTTTGTTCACCATTAATTTCAGCCTTTGAAGCTCAGGGCTCAGAAGCAGTAGCAAAGCAAACCCCCCACCAAGCTGGTTCCAAAATAAGACAATCCAGCCTGCCTGAAACAGAATAGCAAATGGCCTCCCAGCCCAGGCCTGGCAGCTGACGTCAAGCCCACAGCATTTGTAGGCATTCGCCTTCAACATGGAACATTTAAAACTCTTTACAACTTAAGAGACTTTAATTAAATTGCTTTTGATTCTGGAGCAGGGTAGCATCCACTTTATTTATTCTGTCAGGGAAACTGTTTAGTCTGCATGAATTTTATACGACAAGGGCTCCCTTCTCTTCCTCCTCCTCTACATCTTCACCTTCATCTTTCCCCACCCTCCCCATTGAGTATTGTTTGTAACAAAGGCTCCCAACTTCAGGAATATTCAACAAGCGAAGTATACATATTAAGCGTCTAGCATCTTCCCCAGATTTTCAATACGCTTCAAATTTGTGGACTCTCTTGCTTCCCCCGTGGAGCAGGAAGGGAGGGAGAGCCCTGGGCTCAGCCCTCCTCTGAGTCCTGCCTGCAGTATGCAGCCGGGCTGGGGGATCAGGGACGGTCTGAGCATCCTCCTCATGGAGAACGCCTTGCCCTGGTCTAGCTGGTCACTCTCAGAGGGCTGGGACGGAGCCTTCAGCCAAGGGTTTTCTGGTCACAGTCTTCTCACTCCCAAGGCTGGACTGGGGCAAAATCCTGGACAAAAGCTGATAAAGACATGGAACTGGACAGAAAAAGCCGAGGAGAGGGAAGCAACGAAGGCACCCTCATTTCTCATTTCATCTGTTTCTGCATGGACACACGCTTTGAGAGAAACACTTAGGAGCCACCAAGTACAGATGATCAGATCAACCTTGCTGGCAAGGTGGCCTTGGCCAGATGAGCTGAGCAGGAGATGGGAGGGAGGCGGGAGGTGCAGCTCGGCATCGAGTTACGCACTTGACTAAGACTAACAGCTTCCAAGGAAGCCACCGGAAGGGTTGGTGTACTTCACTCACTGTCCTGGATGAGGAGGGGGTTGCTTGTTTCTTTGCTTTGAAGTGATTTCTTCCATGAGTTCAGCACATCCAGAATTCTGTTATCAGAAGAAGGATTTTGCTGAGATGGGTCCTTGAGCTGACAAGAAAATTACCACATCTTCTCGCTTCTTCACTGTCCGACTTCCCTTGGCCAAAGTCCCGCACCGTCCCTCCCACATAAAGGCTGCAGCTTTATTTACACAATACTAAATGATATCTGAATACTTGCAGGCCCTGGTTTGTTCCGATAAGTGTGGCTTCTCTGGTGGATTTTGCATTCTGCATTTCCTTTCTACTCCATAATGGTTCTCCTCTGAGTCAAAAAAAAAAAAAAATCAAGTGTTCCATTCAGGTGATCTTGATCCATGAGCACAGGTGGTTAGCATTTTTTATGAAGAGAACAGGTTTGCTTTTCAAGAATTCAAAGCTTCCAATTATATTCAAAAGATAGTAGAGACCCCATAAGTGGCTACGGAGTCTTAAGAAAAACACATTTTGCTTTATAACTAGGGGGAAAATGACCTCAGCTTGGGTAACTTTTAAGCCTGATCACAAATGAACTCATTTTGAATGCAATTCCTGGTTACCTCAGATAGAAAGAAAATTCACAAAGCATGTTAGAGGTCTGAATACATAGTGAATTCAGGAAGGCTTTGCTAACATTTGTTAGTAAAAAAACCAAGTCGTCCTTTCATAACACCCTTCAATCCTTCTCCTTTGAAAGGAGGTTAGTGAACATTTCCCATAAAGTTTATTTCTAGTGGATCATCCTATAGGACTCTCTCATATTTATAATCACCTTGGAAATTTCGAACAGATGGAGTCATGTTCTTGCTCTTACTGAAATATTCATGTTCTCTTTACATACTGGAATGGATGTGGAGCGAACTTTGTCAGACCTTTTGGATGTATGAGGGCTGCTTTTGGCAGTGCAAATATTAAAACCGAAAGGATACAGAGATGCTTACACAGGTCAGGGATGATGAGGTCACAATTAAATACAGTGCCAGGACTCATTTTGCCAGCAAATTTGGAGGAGTATGGGATTTGGGGAAGGCAAAGAGATATTTCTTGTAGCCAGTAACCAAAGTTGTGAAAACTAGATATTGGGCAGGGTCAGCAAAAAATATTCTCCAGTTTAAAAAATTATGCAATAGAAAAACAGGGTAAGTGCTAAGTCAATTTCCTGTACAAGTGACATTAAATACCCTTCGTTGGAATGAAAGCACTTGGGCAGGTTAACTGTGTTCATTATGCCCAGGAAGGGACCGGGCTGGCTTGCTGGAGCTGGTCACTGGCTCTGTCCCCCGATTTTCTTTGCATTTTTATCCTCAGGCATCATAGACAGACTTTGGTGACAAGAAGTTCATGCCAAACAGAAGCTCCCTTGGCTGACTGACTCATCATGCCCTCTCTGAAACCATGAGCCCCGACATGTCCACAGGGCAAGAAAGAGCTCACTGAGGCTATTTTGGACAGTAGATGAAATTACCAAAAGGCAAATAAACAATCACCTTTGCCTATAAAAAACAAATCTGGCTGCAGACAAACCTAGAAAAGGAAACCAACCCACATGCAAACAGGAATAGAAAATATTTTTGCACTCTTTGCACTTGAGCACTTGAACGGTGGTGAGGGAGAGAGAAGGTCACCCAGGCCTGTCAGCAAAAGAGAATGATTCATGGGACCATTTTGTCTTAATTACTCAGAACATGCCGAGGTTGATGTTTATCATGGGAGAGGAGATGCATCACTGTCTTCTGACGAAAAAAGCAATCGTCGTTAGGATGGTGATGACCACGACGATCCCCAAGATGACAAGCAGGATGCGGTTCTGGATGATTCTGGGAGACAGAGAAGAAAAAGATGCACACAGATAAATGGAGCACACTCCGACAGAGCTTGCCCAAGGCCAGGGTGGCTGATGATACTAACGCCCCTGAGTGTGCCCTGAGTGTGTGTGTGTAATCACACAGCTGTGGGTTCTGTGAACAACCCCACAGTCCTTGACACACTGCACTCCAAGAAATGCTCACTGCAGAGCTAGAGTGAACAAATAGTTTTCTCGGCTCCCAGTACCATGGAGTCTCTAAGTGATCAAGGACCCCATGTGAGCTTCTCTTTTTAATTTAAAATGTGAGACAAGCCTCATTTTTTTTCTTCAGTGTTTCCTGTGAAAGGAAAAGACTCCAAGGAAACATATGTCAGTAAGGTACTTACCTGTACAAAAATACCTGGGGAAAAGTAAAAGAGAGACTTAGCGAGACAAGGACAAGATTAAGAAGCAAGTGTCAAACTCGCAGCTTAGGCTATGAAACCATCATCTGTCACTGTGGCTCATGCTCCATCATGCCAGCAGGAAATATTACATTCGCTCCATAGCAAAACAAGATGGAAATGAGGAATAATGGAAAGTCCTCAAGGTGCCTGTCCTAGTTTGTGCGGGGCCTCACCTCTCATGCATTCCCACACCCCTGGTCTGAGCTTGGCACTGCTGACCTGAGGAGAAGCTGAAGAGAGAGGCGAGCAGATGCCTGCCGAGAGCTTCCGGTGAAGTTGTTTCATAATTTGTTACCTCATTTGGAGAAAAGAGGTCGCACATCAGAATGCTTTGTTGAGACTTTCAAAGGGAACCTAGGTCCAGCAGCCTCGCCCACGCTGGCTCTTGCAGAGCCACACAGAAATAGAAACCCAGAGTGGCTGGCCGTCCAGCTGGCTGCCCAGCGGCTCAAAGGCTCACAGCAAATCAGATGTGGGCAGAAAGAGATCTGTGCCTTATTCCAGACACGGGACACCAGCCGGAGGTCTCCCACAGGGAGTGGCCAGGAGGGACCGAGCCAGGTCTCCACAGAGCAGGGGCGACTCTTGCTGTGTAAAGGCTCTTGGCAGCACGTTTACAGCCTTTTTAAGCATCTGGATGCTTGTTTCTGAGAAGGAGGCCGACCGGAGGTTGTAGTTTCGGCTGGGTCCTCTCACCCGCCCCCTCTTGCCCACACCTAACCGGATGGATGGGAACTGTCACATCAGAGTAACCTGCTCCCCTGTGGCCCCTAACAGGACCAGCTCCCTTTCCTCTTGACAGGTTACAAAATGATCACATTTGCTGACACGTCTTCCGCAAAACTGCCTTAGTGCCTGTGTCCACTTTCCTAGCAGGAGATGAATGGTGCGCTTGGTCCTCATTTATCACACAGGCTCGTCGGAGATCTGTCTCGTTTATTTCTCCCCTTCCCCACTAGAAAGTCCAGGCCTGACATTAATTCTTCTGTGATGACAGCTAATTCCGACTTCACAGGCCACATTTCCTCAGGAGACAGGAAGAGTCTCTGTCCCCCCAATACGTAAATAAAAACACGACTTCATGGTTTCTTAGAGTGAGGCTAATTAAGAACACTGATTGTTGCTACTTGGTGGCTCCACTGAAAACACAAATTGATCTCCCCCCTTTCCTCTGGAAGGGACAGTCCTCACACATCCCATTTGCCTAAGTCACTGTCAAAATCTTTATTTACCACAGTCACCCACATCCAACTTGCAAAGGAAATCAGCAAAATTGAAACTCAGCAGTGCAACAGATTAAAAGCATGAGAACTCTTTTTAAAATTCTGCCTTAAGTAATACACGGTCATGTGGCTCCGGTAGAGCTGGGTTGACAACCATTTTATTTGTGGGTGGAGGGCCCCCAGGCATCCATGATGCTGATTTATAAAGGATTAACTGGGGGTGTTACTTATTAAATTTGAGGCAGGGTTAGGAAAAAATGAATGCACAGGGATCCCTGGGTTCTCAGCTCTTCTCCAGCCTTGATAACAGGGCTCACCCTCCTTAGTGTATCCCCAGAGCTACCAGATTTCTTGGCACCGCCCCTCTGCTGTGTCAGTGGTCCACCTGTGGGGATCATGTAGAATTTACTTCTACAGCCCCAATACCACTATACGGCAGCGGGCACTCGGGGACTCAAAAGAGGATGGTGTAAAGAATGACAATGAAAGAACACAGCCCCTAGTAATTGCAATAATGACATTCAAAGGAGAATGGAGAAGAGGAGATCTGTGCAAATTCAATTGGCAGAAATATCAGGGGGTCTGAGTCGAAAAGGCTAAAGTTAAAAGTTGAAACCAGCCCCCAACGACGGAACTGCATTCCATCATGGGTTCTCAGAGGACTGCTGGGTCTTCTCCCCACACTAGGAGAAGGATCAGTCTCTGAGGACCGGAGGTGTGTGCCGCTGGACTGGGGCTGTCTGCTTATAACTCAAAGGCTGCCGGGTATTTGGAATGGGGAGAACAGAGAGCAAAAAGACCTGGAACAGGGAGGGTTGTAAGTAAGCTTGACTGGCCAGGCCATCACCTAGCCTTGCACTTCAAGGAAGCTGGGCAAATTGTAGCCACTCTATGGACCAGAAAGGTGAGCCATTAGGGCCCTGGAATGGATAGGATGGAGCCAGCTTGGAGTGGGGAAACAAAGGCTGGCAGTGGCAGGCCCCATCTGTGAAGAAGCCCAGAGAACAGCCATAGCCAGTTGCTGCTGGCCTAGAGCAACTGGGGAAAGCCAAAAGGAACACAGAATTTAGAGACAATCAGCAAAACAACCCAGAGAAAGAACTATGGGGGAAGCCCAAAGTAACTCCCTCTTAACTTTAGGCGAGGGAGGCCTTGATGTTCAACTAAGTCTGTAGCAAGCAGTCTTAATATTCCTGTTGAAAATGCAAAGTGTTTACCCAGTAAATAATTTAAGAAAGAGTATACACTTGAAAAAAGACATCCATTGAAACAGCCAGGCTAAACTGCCTCCAGGCAAAAACTTGTGCATTTGCATGCTTCATTCTATTAAGTGAGCACACTGTGGCTTTAAAAGAATGCAGAGCCAAATTAAAAGGAATGTGGGCCTGAGACATCAAAAATTCTCCAAGTTTACATTATGAATCACAGTGCTATTGATATAAGATGAATTAACCATTTACTTTGAGGGTGAACTCAGAAAGTGCTATTGAAAATACTGATCCCCGTCTGCAGCCCAGGGAGTGGTTAATCTTTCCATTGCCAGTCTCCTCCCCTTCAGAAAAACAGGCTCCTACATGTGGCAGCTGGACTCAGAAGGCTGGTGCAAGTGGAGGAGTCAGTGGCTGCCGGACGCAGTTCTCTGCTCCTGGTTGAGGGGCATGGGAGTAGCTGTTCTCTGTGGTCCCCAGTATTCAGTTTTCCTCTGCCTTAGCCCAGACGACACTGGCCTATCCCTTGATGTTGGATAGACATGATTACAGGACTTGCTTTGGCCAATGATGGCATCCAGGAGGCGGCACCAGACTTGTGGTGCTCAACCTTCTAGCTAGCTCTTCCCTTGCTTCTGACTTAGGGGGATGTGTACTCTAGAGAGTGCAGGTATGGATGGATTGTGGCATCTCCTTCTGCCTGGATCCCCAGTCAGCACATGGAGGCCCATTGTCCCGGAGACTCACAGTAGACTTGTACCAAGCCAACGAGACTTGGGAGTAATTTGTTACCGTAGCATAACATAGACATCCCAAGCAGGACACTACTGCTCCTCTCCTCCCACACAAGGAGGAAGCCAAGGGAGGTTCATGGCTAAATATATTACCAAAAGCCAAGGTGGGATGAGGGGTGTATTTCTTTCCTTGAAGAATGACTGAAGAATGATTTTTGCTGCTTGATTTCCAAAAGCTGGAATTCTTTGCTATTCACTTCTCCCTGAAGAATCAGGTACTTCTTTCAGCTGAGGCCAATGCCACCGTGTGCTGATGAGTGATACTACCAGTGCAGTTTCAGCAAGCCTGGCGAGGCACTCCATTCCTTTTACAGAGCAGATATTGTGCTGGCTGCATTCACTTTTCTGTTCCAAACATCTGATGGCATCCCTGGGTTCCAGGAGAGTGGTGACCTTGGTCAAGATGGCCAGTGGACTCTGTGCCCCTGGCCACTGCAACTGAACCACACGTAGGCTTGTGACTTAAACCAGTCCAGCAGAGTGAACATCAGGATCTTCGCTGAGAATGTCGGGTCGTCTCGAGAGTTGGCGTGTGGATGTTAGGTCTGGATCTGCTGCAGCCATTCTGTTTCCAGGAGGAAAGTCAGCCTAAGAAAGAAGCTGAGTCATGGAGGACAGCGAATGGAGGCCCAGCCCTGAAAACATGGTGAACCTCTACAGTGAACCATTCTTCTTTTGAACTTTGACTCGTATGAGAAAATAAATTCACTTCATTTTTCAGGACTGTTTGATTTGGATCTTCTGTTATTTGTGACCAAAAAGCATTTTTAGGTTGAGTCATCCTGATTCTAAAACCATGTCTTTGAACTCTTCCAAGAAGAACTTCCCAGCCATGCCCTTTTTTCCCTCTCCTGTCTCTCTGTGCATCTGTCTTGGTACTAAATTAACCAGTTAATTTTATGCTTTTCTTTTTCTGTGAAGTTTTCTCCCATCCACAATGGGCCTTCTACATTCTGAATCCACAGCGTATTTGGTATCCCTGGTGCCCAATGCAGAGTTTGGCATAGATATTTAAAAAAAAAAGAAAAGCTTGTGCTTGGCACAGTGGTGCACATCGATAGTCTCAGCTACTTGGGAGGCTCAGTCAGGGAGAGCATTTGAACTAAGGAGTTTGGGGCCAGCCCGGCCAACATAGAAAGACCCCCATCTCAAAAGAAAAAAAGAGCCCCACCCCCACCCGGGCCTCCCAGCCAGGAGCTGACCGGTGAGGAGCAGAGCAGCATGGGCGCCTGCAGCACGACCCCCGTGCTGTAATACTACAGTACATGTAATATAAAGATATAAAAGATATAAAATGCTTCCTGTGGGGTTAGATATGGAGAAAGAGGCCTCAGGTCAAGAAATGAGGTTGACTTTTAGAAGTGAAAGACAAGGAAACAAATTCTTTCCTAGGGGACATAAAATATGGCACTTCAGCACTTCAATTTTAGTACTGCCCTCTGCAAGTGTGAGATAACGAATTAGGTATTGACTAGCATGGTGACGCACGCCTGTAGTCCCAGCACTCCAGAGGCTGAGGCAGGAGGATCGCTGAGTTCAAGGCCAGCCTGAACTGCATAGCAAGACCCTGTCCACAAAAGAAAGGGGGTGGACTGAGTATTGTGTTAAGTCAAGAAGTTTATGGTAATTTGTTGCAACAGCAATAGGAAGCTAATTGTACAAAAGAAAAAAATACAAGTTAAAATATTAAAAAAAAGAAAAAGAAAAGAAGAAAAACTTGCTGAACTCAGGAATGAGAGATGCTACTTGCATGTACTCATCTGCTGTCCTGGTGGCAGGACTACTTGTAGATAGATAAGCACAACTGTAGGACTTAGCTACTCACCACCCTTCCATTCAGGATGCCAGCAGCGTCCGAGCTCTTTCACAGCCTGCTTGCATTTGCTGGGGAGACTACGCTTTATACAGGTTCAAGCGCCATGTCTTGAACCTCCTTCCTGCCTGGCTGACCAGCCTCAAATAGTGATGTTCCGCCTCTGGGGTCTGACAGAACTGTAACAATCAGCAACTGGGACAGCAAAGGGTACAGTCTGGGTGAGGAGCTGACACTCACTTCTTTCTGAGCACTTTGAGGACAAGGGCCAATGGAAAGGCTCTCCAATATCTATATACACTTCAATGTTAGTATTCAACCACAAGACGAAAACAGGAATGGTAGGAAATGCTTAGTTGCCATCAACAGCAGATGATAACTTTAACTTGAGCGTTATTTTTAGAGCTGGGTACATGGTGGGCTCTGAGCTAGAACTGGGAGGTTATCCTGAGCCCTGAAAATACCCTGTCCAGGGTCTTTCATGTCCTGCATCCCCTGGGCCACTGAGAAATCAGTGGGCCTGAGTCTACACCTGATGCTACAGGTGTAAATGATCCAAGCTGGCCTTGCCAACTATAGCTCTGTGTATCTGGCACAACCATTCATTCAGAAACTGGCATGCCATCCAAGCCACAGTCTCCTGAGGTTTTTTTCCTGGAAAACCAAGAAAAAAGTACAGTCCCCCTTTTTTTTTCTAAGAACAATGGAAGTCCAAAGATGCCAAATGCCCTGCTTACCACCATACCAGAGGGCAGCCTGTCTCCTGCCAGAGAAACCAGAGTCAAGGGATGAAGAACAAGGGCAGATCCTGAAGGCAGTATTTGAACCTCTGGATCCTGCTGTGTGCCAGATACCTGAAGAGTCATATTTCAACTTTCTACATATAGCGGCCAAACAATTGCCTTTTGATTTGAGAAATTCTGGATGGAAATTTTCTCACTTTCAACCACACTGATTGTCCTGGGTTGAATAGTGTCCTTTCAAAGTTGGTCCACCCAGAACCTCAGATGGCTTCATTATATAATTAATTGCCTGGCAATAGTATTCATTGAGAATTTTGAGAAGAAAGCATTTTAGATTCAGGCTGGGCCTGTGTCCAATGACCGGTATCTTTACAACAAGAGAGAACACAGATACAGGTAAGAAAGCTATGTGAAGATGAAACTGATTGGAGCAATGCTGCCACAAGCCAAGGAAAGCCCGGAGATACCAGAGACCAGAAGAGGAAGGGAGCTTCTCTTTGGAGACAGCATGGCTGTGCCAGCTCCTTGACTTCAGACTTGTCGTCCCCAGCACTACGAGAGCACATTACGGTATTTCAACTCACCAGCTTGTGGTGTTCTGTCACAGAGGCCCTGGAAAATGAATACACTGAATTCTCAGGTTCATACCAGTTCAGGGACCTGGTGTTCTTGTCTTGGGCTTCAGGGTGACTGTTTTTCACGTCTCTACTACGTGCTGATTCTGCCTGCATCTTTACAGTGGACCTATCCAAAGTCCTCCAAAAGACTGGACCATCTCAGCCTAGTTCCCTGGAAGCTCTGTGGATGGTGGAGGGGCTCACAGTTTTCAGAACTATTGATTCTTTCATCTAGAATAAAAATGTCCATTCTGGAGAAGAGCAGGCAGCTTTCCAAAGCCACAATAAACGAGGGGACCGAGGGGCATGTTCCACAACACTCATCCCACAAGACTCCTGCCCTGGAATAGACCATTGAAAACAGGAAGAAAACCATATGCTACCTCTGAGCCAACCTTCCAAGGCCTCATTTAGCCATTCGCAGTCCACATTTGCTGCCATCAGTTTTGACATAGTGATCTGGGAATCTTTCAGGTTGGATTTGAACTCACTCTGTGGCTTCAAAATTTTGCACGAAGTGCAAAATTCAGTCTGGCTTCAAAATTGTGGCAAGCCTCCTGCCTCAGCCTCTTGAGTGCTGGGATTACAGGCATGTAATTCCTCCATGTCCAGCTTGGAAGGATAAATTTTGATAGGTGGAGACATGGGCAAACTCTCTAGCAAGAAGCCCAGGATCCAGGAGCCAGCCCCAAGCCCTGGCATACCTAGGTTAGGTACTAAATGAGGACGAGTGTAGCTTTACCCCATTTCCAAATTTCTACTTGGATTAACAGGGAATGGGGCTGGGGATGTAGCTCAGTGGCACCATGCCTGCCTGGCAAGCACAAGGTCCTGAGTTCGATCCCTGGTACCTGGGGAAACAAAACAAAACAAAACAAAAGAAAAGTAAACAAGGACCAGCAACATTTCTCTGTAAAGGGCTGGATAGTAAATATATTAGTGTGCTGGGGCTGCCACAAGAAAGTTTCACAAGCTGGGTTTGAACAGCAGAAATTCATCGTCTCACCATTCTGGAGACCATAAGACCGAGGTCAGGGTGTTGACAGGGTTGCTGCCTCTGTGAGGCACAGTTTGTTCCATGTTCTTTTCCTTGCTTCCGGCAGTTCATCAGCAAATTTCTGGGCTTCCTTGGTTGGTAGGATCCATTCTTTCCTTGTCACATGGTACATGGTATTCTCTCCATCTGAGCACCCACGTTCGA
Source organism: Heterocephalus glaber (assembly GCF_053883595.1). NCBI lineage: Eukaryota > Metazoa > Chordata > Mammalia > Rodentia > Bathyergidae > Heterocephalus > Heterocephalus glaber. The sequence continues at coordinate 71,291,943 of NW_028258320.1, forward strand.
ATTTCCACTTTTTATAGGGACACCACTTATGCTGGATTAGGGATTCACCTCCAATGTAACAAATGACATCAGGAAGGTCCCTAATTTTAAATAATGTCACATTCTGTGATACTGGAGGTTAGGATTTCAACACATGAATGGGGGAGAGGGCATAGTTCAGCCCCTAATAGTAAATATTTCCGGCTTTGTGAGTCTCTGATGCAATTAATTGCCTTTGCCCTTGTAATTAAAAAGCAGCATTGACAATATGCATATGATGAGCATGGTTGTGTATCAATACAACTTTATACAGACAGCGGACTTTGAATTTCACATAGTTTTTTGCACAAAAATTCTCCTTTTGAATTTTTCAACCATTAAAAAATGTAAAAGTACCCTTAGCTTGTGGGCCTTGTTGAAGCAGGCAACGGGCCAGGTGTAGCCCCCTGTCTGTGGTGGGCCCACCTCAGCCTGAAAGCTTCAGGTATCCCGGGGTAGACTCTCCCCAGGGGCCGAGTGTGGTCGTCTCTGGAGATTGCACAAGCACCACAAACAGGTCTGGCCAAGTTCCCCTCTGAACAAAAAAGGAAACTCCGAATCTCTGTTCTATAGGATCTTGCAGTTTAACAATGAGCAATCAATGAGAGAAGCCTGATAACAAAGGCCATAATTAGTGGATGCCACGGCTGGGACAGTGCACCGTACACCCACAATCCCACATTTGCCTGGGGTGACCTGGAGCAAGTCACCCCACGACACTTGGGTTTCAGTTTCTTCCTAAATAACATCAGCCAACTTGCCAACCACCCCAGGGAGAAGAGGATTAGCTCATTAAAGATTTTAAAGCACTTTCAAAGGTAAAGCCCTTTACACACATGTAGCCAGCAAATAATTCTACAAAAGGAGATGTCACTTCAGGGAAGGTGAGAGGCATCAATTGTCAGAGGCTGGAAAGCTGCCTGGGAAACTTCCAGAGGCCAGTGGGGAAGGTGGAGGCCAGAGCCCAGGAAGCCGCTGCCTTCCCCGGCCTGCCTGCTTCTCATTCCCACAGGCTGCTCTCTATCTGGGCCTCACGTTGACAGTCTCCCCAGCAGGGCTGAGCCTCTCTCCAAGATGGTAGCATAAACATCAAAAGGGAAAGGAGGAAGTCCCATTGGCTGGCTCAGGGACACCTCCCTGGCCCGGGAAGGCGGCCAACAAGTACCTGTCAGACCCACTGATAAGTCTGATGGGTTTTGATCAGCGCTGTGTAGCTACATTACACTCTACATTGCCAAATGTGTACATCACATTTCAGCCTGGGCACCATGGCCACTGCCATTCTTAAATATGGACTTGATGCCAGCAGGGGGCCTGGAGAGCAGCTTTGCTGGCTACTGCTTTCAGACAGGATCAAGGCAGCTTGCTTCCATCAAAGAACTTGGAAAGAACTTGAAGTGAATTAAATAATGATGCTCTAGAAATGCAAGGTATACTTAATCCCTCACGGGCTTGCAGACTGCTAGATCTGGAAAAGGTCTTCAGACTCGAGTCTAGGTTCCTCACGTTAGAGTGGAGGATACTGCAGCCCTGAAGGGTAAAGGGATGTGCCCAGGTCATCTGTCTGGGACATGGCCAGGCGTTCTTGTTTTACCACGACACTCATTCTCATCTTCGTGGCCAGGGCCGCTCATGGTGTCTGCATATGAGGGCAACCTGAAACTCTCCGGTCAGTGTCCCCAGCTCTTCCAGAGCCCAGCCCAAACTACTTCTGCGCAACAGGAAGAGGAGACACGGGACAGCAGGGAGCCGTGGTTCCCAAAATGCAGGCTGGGGCTGAAGTGAGCAAAACAGAGGAACAGGGGAGGTGCTTTTCTCGAGAAACCAAGATTGCTCAATGTAAAGAATCCCCTCTTTTCCGAGGCTATATCCTTACTGCTTTAGTGCTAAAATGTGCATTAAAAAAAAATAGTGATGACGGCAGTAGACGGTAGGGTTCTTTTCCCCTCCAGTGTCCTTACGTGCATATGAGAAATGTTCTCATTAGAAACTACTGTCTTTTGCTTGGCAAAACAAAAAGTGAACAGTCCTAGTCTCCAACCTAACAAATACAGTCCAAGTGAAAGGCATCTGCAAGTCTGTGAAGCATGGAGCTGGAAAATCCCACCCAGCTGTACTCTCATCCTCCCCTGTGGGGTGCGCAGGTCAGCCTTAATGCGGCCAGCCCGTCTTGACTTCTCTGCCTCGCTCCTCTCTTGGTGTTTTGGAGGATGGGTGGTAGCTGTCTGCATTTTCACATACTTCTCCGCCTACCCAGTGATAGAGCATGTAAGTTCTTTTCTGTCGGTATAGGTTGAGTATTCCTTATGCGAAATGTGTGGGTCCTTACGCATTCCAGATTTGGGGATATATGTGTAGATTTTACCAGTTGAGCATCCCTAATCCAAAAAATCTGAAAGGCTCTGAAATCTGAAACTTTTTCTGTTGGCATTCCATTTTTTGGAGAAATTGGGAGTTCGGACTTTTGAATGTGGGATTCTCCATCTGTAGAATGGTATAATTTTTTTTTTTTTTGGTACCAGGGATCAAACTCAGGACCTTGCGCTTGTGAGGCAGGTGGCAGAACCATTGAGCTAAATCCCTGGCCCTGGTATGATAATTTAAAAAAAGTCAGTCAACTCTCTACTTCGTGCCTAATGTAAGTTAAGTACCCAGTTAATTACTAAGGTAATATTCATTTTTATTCCATATCACGTTTCATCAGCTCTTTTCAGTCACTGGTAGACTGGCCCTTTCCTTCTAGCCTTTTAAGGGACCTAACTGATCTCTTCCAGATAAACTTATCAACACTTGGGAGTTGGGGGCAGAGACTGGTATTCATCCTAGGAGGGCTGCTCACTTACACCTGCTCAGGGAGGGATGACAATGACTGTACCACATAATGATTTATTATTTCTGCATAACTTACATGGGAGAGTAGATACAGTATAGAAAGATTTCAGGTCTGCTGAAGATTTAATCTATGTGGTGTGATCAAACTACATAACACATGCTAAAATTTTATTTATTTATTTATTTATTTATTTTGGTACTGGGGATCGAACTCGGGTCCTTGCACTTGTGCAGCAGGTGGCAAAACCACCCAGCAAAATCCTGGCCCACATGCTAAAATTTAAAAAAATTTATTATAGTAAAAGATACACTGCCATTAATCTTCCTCAAAACACTCCCCCTCCCTTCGAACACACTTACCCTACTGTTCTTGCCACTTTCTGAAGCAGTTCTGGAGTTCTCTTTCGGGAGTGTTTTTGTGAGACGTGATGAAGAAAATGCAGTGAATGCTGCTGAGTGCCACCTAACACAAAGGCAGGCTCGTAAAAACATTAGTGTGTCCTCATCCACTTTATTCTCTGGATCAGGAATTGCACAACTTCTAGTTCTTGGCCAAACTCACAGGGGCCATGAAAGATAAGTGTTTTAAATCAATTCAGGACATTGAAGCAGCCATAACAGTGCAACTAAAGAGACTCACGAAAGAGGGCTTCCAGAACTGCTTCAGCAAGCAGCAAAAATGATGGGATAAGTGGGTTTGAAGTGGAAGTGAATATTCTGAGGGAGATTAATGGCAATGTATCTTTTACTGTAATAATTTTCAAAAAAAGGAATTAGCATTCATTGCATTTTTTGATCACTTCATGTCTGCTAAAGAGCATGCTAGGCAGAAAAGAAAACCAGGTGGAAGAACTGGCAGGCTTCACTGTGTGATACTGGTAAAGGAGTGTAGGTCTCTGTTACTGAGTTTCCCCACCCAGAAAATGGTAAAAAGGGCTCCTTCTCGCCAGCATTCTCAGTGTGGGTTGTGGGAAACAACAGAGCTTCCAGACGGTCTTAGTGAGGAAGTGCCTTTTCCTCGGCTGGGATGTTGATCACATATATGATGTCATTTAATCTTCCCAATGATTCTTACTTATTAAAACCCAGATCTGATGGCTCAGGCCCACCCAAGGAGCAGGCGAGGCCACTCAGTGGGTGGCCCTGGAAAAACTGTCAGCCCAGGGGGGACTGTCGGTGTCTGGGCCAGGATGGCCTCTCCCCAGCCCCACAGGGGCTTCTCTCTGCCACCCCCCAGCTCCCACTGGCTGCCAGGGAGGATCTGCCCAAGGGGGCTCCCTAGCTCCACCAGTCCTGACCCTTTCCTGAGAAGCAGCCTTCCTATCCTCCTGGATTACCAGTCCCTGACATTCCTCCCCGTGAGGCTGATGTCCCTCACCCGCTTCAGTCTCCAGATAAGCCACAGCCTGAACTTCGAGGGGGGTGACCCACTGCTCTCATCTTGGGGGCCGGACTGCTCGGACTCAAGTCCGTGATGTGCTGCACACCAGCTGTGCATGCCTGGGCAAGTGATTTCATTATGCCTCAGATCATGTCCTTTTGACTGCTTTAGTGTGAAGGTGTTCTTCATTTTATGGAGTGGCAGTGATAGTACGTGGCAGTGTTTTCCCTGATGTCCTTACTTGGACATTGGAAATGTACCCTGTCATTGGAAATTACCCTTTCTTACCTTAAAAAATAGAAATTTAAAAAAACTCAAAAAATAGAAAGTGGCAATTAGTCCTCTATTTAAAAACAAAAGTACCAATACAAGGAATCTGAGAGTTCCAAAGAGCCCATGTCTGGGTTTCCTTATTAGTAAATGAGGCAAATAATTGCAGTACTCTGTTAATGAATTACATTCAAGAAATAAATGAGTCAGTTCAACACCAAGTGCTTAGATGATCAGTGCCTGGCTATTGTAACTGCCCAGTGAATAACCGTAGTAACTATTATTAGTCCACTACTAATGCTACTCACTAATCTCCCCCAACAGTTCCTGAAACTCTCTCCCTGGAAGTCTTACACTGGGTTCACACACCCTAAAGCAGCATCAGCCAGCTCGGAGCAGGTGAACCCCAGACTAGGAACACCTCCTAGGAGGGCTCACGGCTCACATGCAATGGCTGACTCGTTCTTTGGGTGGGAGGAGCCTGGGCCAGCTGGGTGATCTGACAGCAGCGGCCTGGGTTTGTGCAGGTGACTCAGTGTCATTTGTTGGCCTTCTGTCCAACAATGGAGGCTGGGGAAGATCCAGCCCCTGGCTGCAAGAAGCAAAGGAGCCCACTGGGAGCACTGGGGAGCCTGGCCTTTGTCTAAACTGGAGCACTGTTCTTGACTGCTGCTGGGACTTGGAGTGGGCTCTGAGCCCAAGATCTTTTGACTTGCCAAGAGAAGCCAGGAATTGTGTTCTCTGTGAGATCGTCCATGTTTTAAGTACTGGCAACTGAGTCAAAGTTTTCCAGAAGTCTGGGTGGCCCAGCCGAGCACATGTGCAGAGCAGACTCAACTTGCAGGCCTCATCTGTGACCTGAGACTGCTTACTGGGGAACAGACTGACGGGAAGCGGGGAGTGTTGTGTGCATCCCTGCCTTACACCAGGAGATTAGAAGTCCAGCCCTCCTGACCCTGCGGCTCTCCGAATTCTGAGGTTCAGCCTTTGCGTGAGCTTCATAATCAGGATCTACACCGAAGCACGCAGCTTAGCCCATAAACCGATCCCTAACCACAGGGTCAAAGGCTAGGGAGAGGCCACTGGAGTCACAGAGCAGCTTGTGCCTGGCTTCACCGAAGTTCACAACGTCACAAGAAGCACAGGCGGAGGTCAGCACATCGGCAGCTTCGTAACCTTTACAGGCTGCAGTCAGAGCAGCCGGGCCGTAGAGTCCCAAGCAGGAGTGTGTACATCTTATATGCACTGCGTCAGAAGCCAGGAGGCCTGTAACAGGAAACCAAAGCGTCTCCTCGGGGCAGGGGAGTGCCAGAGGGGCCCGAGGTGTTGCCTCTACCCACGATCTACTGAGGGAGCTTGGGGAACGCAAGGAAACGGGCCTGTTTTCCGAGGTCTAAAGCAATCACCATGGCAGAGGGATCAAGTCAGTGGACTTGAACAGGAAAGTCAAAGAAACGAGGAGGGAATCTTGATAGGGGCTAAGTCAAAAGGCAGCTAGTGTCTTCCAAAGAAGGAGCCACCCTGCCATTCTTTGGGGACAATGCCCCAGGCTCCCTGGCCTTAATTTTTACAGTGCATGGTGAAATCTGACCCCCTAATGGCTACTAGACTAACAGGATGGTCCCTAATTACCCGTGTCAGGTGGTTCCACTCTGTGTGGTTGATAGAGGGAGGGAACACCTTCAAACCCCTTCCTGCTGCAGACTTGCCAGAAGTCCAGCTGAGCCAGGAGTGGTGGCACAGACCTATAAATCCACCACTCTGGGAGGCTGAGGCAGGAGGATTGCAAGTGTGAGTCCCACCTGGGCAACTTAGCAAGAGCTTGTCTCAAAATGAAAAGTAATAGAAGGGCTGGGGATGTAGCTCAGTGCAAAGGCCCTGGGTTCAATCCCTAGTACTAAAAGAAAAAAACAAAACAAAACAAAAACACAGTGCAGTTGCAGGAAACAGTGCTAGCTGAGGAGTTCTGAGGACTGAGGACCGGGGGCCCAATGTGCCCAGGAGGGCCACTAGGTGCCTTGGTTTGCACGTGCGCTGCCTGCTGGCTGGTGAGGCCCACTGCTGGCTCATGGGCTTGGAGAGGCTGTGCCGTGGGACTTGGGTCTCCTGCGAGGGTGCTCTGTAGCGTGGTGTTCATTGCCCTGCACGGTGTGTCCCTGCGACCAGGGCTCACGGAATGTGTTCTTGCTTGTCAGGGTAGGAGAATGAGCTGGGTTTTATTTCACGGATACTGACTTATGTAGCGGAGCCATCTCCCTCTTCATTTAGCTGCCAGAATGCTCAGAGGTGACTTTACCATCCAAGTCTCACGCTGGCTAGGCTATGCCTGTGTGGGTGCCGTCTTGCTCCCGCCTTCATTTTAGATGCACACAATTTTATTGTGAGGCGTGTATTTAGGTCAACTGCTACAGATCCTTTTGGGTCCAAGACAGGCATTATAGAGCTAAGAAAATGACAAAGAATCCTCCTCGTCAGGGCTTGGCTACCTGAATGATTCAGGCTTTCCTTTCCCTCATATCCCAAACAATTCTGTACCATGAAATACTTGGAATGTGAGTGTTCACATTTACCAAAACAATAGACGATTTCTATGCTTTTCGTGTATCTTTTTTCACGGGGAGATTTCCAGAACAAACTCAAACATGGGACTTGGGGTGGGGTGGCCCTGAATATTTCTCCTGTAGTAAACGGCAGAGGATGCGGTCCCCTTTGTTTGGGGAATTTTCAGGGACAGTCCTAACAACATGGACCTCCTCTTCTGTGAAAGCTAAAGGCATTCCCAGCAAATGTTGGCTGCAAATGTGCTAGCTGAAATGTTAGCACAGCCCGGCCGCTTGAAAAATCTGTATTTCTCTCTCTCTCTCTCTCTCTCTCTCTCTCTCTCTGGTTTTTCAGAAGCTTTCAAGCCTGGAAAACAATCATAACTGAGGCCATTTCTGAGATGGCACTAAAAGAACCTACTCGGAGACAGATAAAAATAATGAGAATCTTTCTGTCAGGAAAGATTTAGAAAATATCACTGGCATTATTAAAATTTAATTTTTTACTCGGCTTTTTGGTTCTCCTCTCCAGTGATAATGAGCAGGATTGCACACCTCCGCCTCGCTAGTACTTGTTTTGTGCAATAAATTCAGCCTTCCAGTCTGAAGACATTTCAGACAACAGTTTTGATTGCTATAGGCTTATTTTTTGCCCTGTGCTGTGCTTTGAGTCTTTCTATAAAAACCAGTTCATGAGATAATTTTCCACAAGGCCAGTGGAACTAATAAAAATCAATTTTGCCCAACTGATTCAGAGAAATCTTGGGTATAGCCAAGTCAGAACTGCAAAAAATAAAAAGAAGGGGAAAAGGATCAATGTATTCACTAATGGTTTACTTGATAAAGAACTATCAAATTAGCTAACAGGAGATGCTTGGCTGAAGGAATTTTCCTTTCGGCTTGAACAGAACGTCTTTTAAGGGTCCAGGAGGAGCATTCCTTCCCGGCAGCTCTGGATACTCCAGTGTAGTAATTCTCTCGAGGAGCCGCCCATTCCCCGGTGACTAGGCTGACTTGGGGCCTGGCACAGAAGCTGGCTTTGTGAAGGGGCGGGCGGAGTTTTACTCCAGTTGTTCACAGGCCACAGGACACAATGGGCGGGGAGCTTATCAGTGCACTTGGACACCTCAGGTCCCTTTCATTTCTTATTTTTTTCAGGGCTAGGGACTAAACCCAGGGCCTCACACATGCATGCTAGGCAAGCTGTCTGTCACTGAGCTGCACCTCTAATCCTCAGCTCAGGGTTCTGAGACCTCCTCACACCCTCCACAGCCCCATGATCACCCCCTGGGATCCCGTGGTGTCTTCCTGGTGATAGGAGTGGGCTTCTGTGTCATAGCTGGAAATGGACGTGGAGTGTGGAGGCCTGCAGCACACTCTAAAACACATGCCTGAACTGAGGGACTTATCCCATGGGTTTGAAGCTAGCATATCTGAAATCAAATAACAAGCCTTGCATAAGGAGATGGGAAGGAAATGCAGCCAAGTGTCAGTAATATATGTACTTGATGGTGGGTATTTTGTCTTATGTTTGGATAATTCTACATTTTCTTGAATCAGTGTATTTTGTTACATATATAATAATGATCCTTCAAAATAGTGGTATACTAAGAATTGATTTAGCTGGGAAAAGAATAATGCTACGAGAAAGAGGGAATATATAAGGAAAACAAAAACAATGTAGAGTTATTTTTAAAGCTTTTCTGGGGGTGCCCTTTCCTATCCCACCTCACAGGAGGTCTGTTATTGAATTCTCATAACAAATCCATGACGAAAGTATCAATGTTCCCATTTTTCAGGGGTGGGCAAACCGAGGCTTAGAGAGTTAAGCTGTCCAATACCACAAGGCCAATCAGTGCCAAAGCTGGAAAGTACCTAGAATCAGATCAGATTCCAAAGGCCACTGGTTATTCCATGGTGAGGAGAAGAGTGATCACACTGCATCCTGCTCTGTAGCTTGGGCTCCAGTGTCTTTCATAACAGGTGAGTCTGTGCATTTATGAATAAAGTCAGGGCTAACATCTGTCCTTTTCCCCTACCTCACAGGTCCCTGTGATGTTCAAATTAGATCACACACGTAAGAACAGAGAATGCAACGTTCTGGTGAAGGGATATGGTGACAGGATAGTATTTCATATGACACTGGTGTGTTGAGAGTCATCATAAATGTTACTTGGGTTCTGATAATTTTCAAAGGTAAAAACTACACTAATTTAACTACACTGAGATTACATTGAATGCGTTTGTTCTTTGTGACTCAAAATAACAGGTCTGACTTTCCTGATCATCATTAAGACCAGTTTTCTTGCCATTAATATAAATGAAAAGCAAAGTTGCAATTAGTATGTACATTGTGATCTCAATTTTACCAAAAGAAGAACACATAAATGTAAAACAGAAAGTGGAAAGATATGCACAGAAAAATAATTGTGTCTAGGTATTGAGATCATGTCTTTTGAAAATTTTCTGATTCATTATATTTTTCAATTGGGGGGGATAATGAACATATACTATTTTTATGATCAGAAAAAAATTTGGCCCCCTCACATACAAAAAAAAATCACTTTTTCCTTAGCCAAGGTTACAAATAGATTCAGCACTTGTGATTGTCTGAATTCTGGGGAAATTAAAAGTTCATTTGGAATGCATTTTAGACCCTGAAAACTGAGGAGGGCAGACACTCCATCTTTTTTACCAAAATCGAGCTCAGTCTGTTGAGGGCTTCTGCCACCTGCCACTTGACTGCACAGCATCCAAGGTCAAGATGCAGGTGAGAACACGGTGCACTTGGAGAACAACACGGACTTGACTGTGCTGATGTGCTCCAGCATCGGCACCTAGTTTGGTGTGACCCGATCACTCCCATGCATAGCAGCCTCAGAAGCAGAGCCTCGCCTCCTATTGCAGCAAACAAGCAGTGGCTTAGCAGAAAAGTGCCACCCTGTTTGTAAAAACAAGGCCCAGTTCAGATTTCAAGCAGTGCCACCAAAGAAGCTATTTTTAAGTATCTGATTGTATTTGTAGCACTGGCATTTTTCACGCTACATTTTTATGACTTTAGCATAATACATGTTCCACAAGACAAACAAACAAAAAGAGATTAAATGTGTTAGGGCAGAGTCATGTTGAATATCCCCAGTATAGAAACACTGTAATATGCCCTAGAGATTATTCCAGGGCCAAGTAAAACATTACCCAATGTGTAGAACCTTAGAATGAGGACTGCTTAGCAGTGAGGGGGACAGGGGTTTACTTCATTTATGAGGCCAGTACACAGCCTCAGACGCTAACATGCACTGATAGGAAACGCCAACATTTCAACTCAAATCAGGACTAGAGCTGGTAACGTCGACACTTTGCCTTTCAGTGGAAGATCACAAACAGTACAAATCTGGTTTCTTCTACTAATTGGGGAGGTTTTCTAATTTGCTTATGATATCTGCCTTGTGCTGAGCTAATCTTCTTCCAGTTACCTCCTAATGCTGTCTGAAATAATCCGCTTACTCCTGGTCTGTCTGCAGTACTTTATATCAAATAACGCTTGCCTCCTTAACACCGGCAGAGCAAAAGGCAGCTGCAGCCCGGCCCTGGGCCCCTGCATCCCCAAGTGTGTGGCAATGATGGCAGATGCCTCTAAAACCTAAGCTGGGCAAGAAACAAAGGTGCAGCGTGGGCTTCTAAACGAGTTAGAGTGCTGAAATGTATGCCAAACTGCAGCAATTAACAACTGAAAGCACAATCTGATAACTGTTTTGAAAAGATGAAGACAGATAATTTTGCTGTCTCAGACAAGCAGGTAAAATATTTCATAGTGTTCACCAACCTATGTAATTATTACTACCAACATCCAAACTCATTTCAAAAAACTTTTTTTAAAATAGAGTCTGTAAACACCCTTCCCCTTTAAGGGTTCCTGTAAACATCACTGCTCCAGCCAGCAGGCTGAATTGACAAGGGCTAGCAAGGCCATCTCAGGAGTACCACTGCCCTATCTTGCTTCAGTTGTTTTTTTTTTTGGGCGGGGGGTACTGGGACCCTGCACTTGCAAGGCAGGCGGTGGAACCACTGAGCTAAATCCCTGGCCCCTTGCTTCAGTTTTAATGTGTTAGATTCTTGCAAATCTAGAGTTTTAGAGAAGTAAATATTTTAATTTTCACAGAGCAGAACAGCCCAGAATTCTAATGCTCCTAAAATACGCCATGGGCATGCATGTGTGGTGGAACCCTAACAAATCAACGCAACGTTGAGGTGAGTTGTGGTGCAAAGTGGGAGACAGAGCATGGTCCCTGCATGAGAGGCAGGCTGTGGTCCTGGGTGGGCCACAGAGCGCTTCCTGCTCCTGGGCCCCCATTCACTTATCCGTGAAGGTGCTTGGGTTGTGCAAAGACCATGGGATTTCTAAGATGCTTTCTACAGTGAAAAGTCTGCATTTGTTAACGGAGGGGTTCTTGGTTCTTAGTCCTCTTCTTACGAATGTGTGTATTCTAAACAAGCAAGCCTAGCATCTCTGTTCCCCTTCTTTGCAACACATCTTATTTTGGAAGCAGTTTCCTTACGTTTTCAGGTTACTGAAGGGGGAAAAGTTATATTATTTAATCCTACTTTATAGGAGTTTGCTTTTTCATTAGAGAAGAGACAGAGCAGTGATCAGTGAGGTTTATGTACCCAAAGTGGGGGCGGGAGAGGCTGCCTTCCAGTGCCTTGTGGAAATGTATAAAACAAGCAGCGAGATAGTCCTTTGCCAAACACTGTCATAAATTTTTTATTTGGCAGCTAACATTCTCACTAGTTTTCTTGGCAGCAATTGGGACCTTTAGCAAGAAAGGTGCAGAAGAAAAATACCTTGTTTAGAGATGTTTTCAACACTTTCTGGGATTTTTTAGAACTTCTGCCTGCAGCACATTTTTACAACTAGAGTCTCCAATCACCTAATGAGTGGGTGGTGGGGTTTAAAGTTGTTTCTTAAAAAAAAAAAAAAGGAATATATAGAGAGAAAGTGAACAAGCAGAGCTACCCGCTCTGGCCTTTCACAGAGCACATCTTTCTTATTTTCGATGGTAGGTATTTCTGATATCCAAGCACTTAGTCATCTTTGTCCACACAAAAAAACTGAAAATAATATCAGAATGTACCTTTTGTTGGGTCTGATACTATCTATATTGTATTCCCAGATGACAGAGATAAATGAAAATGAAACAAGCTGATGACTCGGGGATTTTTCTGTAAGAGTTCTGCCCAAAACAGGTCCCACCTGTTGCCCTTGGGTCAGCGAACAGGCCAGGAGTGGGGTGCTGCTGTTAATACACGCAGGAGAAGCAATCACAGCCCCGGGGGCGGTGGGTGTGGGACTGAAGCTGGTCGGGCTGGTGCTTACTTCTCTCTGGGCACCTTGGACACTGAAAACCCTTTTGGAGGGACTGTAATTCTGGGAAATAAGGAGCCCACATCCATAAGGAATCAATGATGAGGTCTTTCATGGCAACCACATCCTAAACACTACACAAACACTTCCTACAGACTAGCAAAAATCCGTCTACCAGGGGACTTCCAGCTATGACTGAAGAGGTTGGCAAATTCACCCCCCTATAGCAAGTAGAAAAACCGGACACTTGCCAAAATCAGCCTCTCAGGGCTTTGGATCCTGACCAAAGGCCAGAAATCAAATTGAGAAGTGTTTATTTATAGGAAGCTTGAGAACTCTGGGTAAGAACATCCCTCCTACCTTGCCCCTCAGTTTACTGGCTAGAATGATGGATTTGCTAGGGCGGGGATGCCAGAGGAGGCTGACTCGATTTGGAGGAAAGGGCGAAACCCTGCCTAGCAGCACTGTCAGTAACAGGAGTGAACTCAGTGTGAACATGAGTGGGGATGCCCTGCAGTTCTGCCAGCCTGGGGATGCAGTCCAAGCTGGAGAGAGCAACAGAGCAACTAAAAGTGCCAGAGGAGAGCCACGGAAGTGCCAAACAGGCTCTCCACACATCTCTTAGTGACTGGGAAAATAAGCCAAGTGTGGGGAGACCTGAGCGGCCAGTGAAAAGCCCCATGGCCTGTGGATGAGCTCCTCAACCCACTCACAGATCCCTCGGCAGAGGATGGAAGTACATTGGCTCAAGGTTTTCCAGGAGGATCTTTGCCCAATCATAGGGTGACCACTAAGCTGTACACAGAAAGACAGTAACCTCTAGGAAGCCAGGCTTATAAAATCAAGCAAAGAATGAAAAAAAAGCAATAACTGCAGGAGAGATAGATCCCAGAAATATGCGGAGGCAAGATATTTTAAATTATTAGAATCTGGAACTTTGACAATACCTTATGGAAAATGTGCAGTTTTCAACAAAAATTAAGGCCTCTCTCTCTCTCTCTCTCACACACACACACACACACACACACACACACACACACGGCTGGGGATGTAGTTCAGTGTGAAGGCCCTGGGCTCAATGCCCAGTAAAAAACAAAAACAAAAAGAAAAGAAACAACAACATCAAAAAAGACAAAGAAAAAAAAAGACAAAGAAAGAAAGGAAAATATAACTATGTTATATTGAGGAGGAAAAAAGCAGTTAATAGAAGGAAGACTATGATGTTGGGTTCGTAAAGAGACTTCAAATAGGCATTTAGAAATATGTTCAAAGAATTAAATAAATTTATGCTTCAGGAGTTACACAAAATTATCATGACAATGCCTCAACAAATACAGAATCTCAACAGAGAAAGAGGAACTATGAAAAAGAGTTAAATGGAAATTGTAGACTTTAAATGAAATGAAATGAAGAATTAGTAAACCTGAAAATTTGCTGTAACAGAAATAATTCAATTGGAAGACAAAAAAATTTTAAGAAAAAAATGAAGAGAGCCCCCAAGATCTCTGGATCTTGGACGGTATTAAACACACCAACATATGTGCAATGGAATCCAACAAAAAAGGAAAGTGGCAAAAAATGGAATTGTAGAAATAAACTCTTCATGTGTAGGCAAACACCAATAAGACCATGGCTGACTTCTCAGCAAAAACAATGGAAGAGCGCACAGTGTAATGATACAGTCAAAGTGTTGAAGACTCGGGTGGTGAACCTGTCAGCCAAGAATTCTATGTCTAGCAATTTTCCACCACAAATGAAGGCATAAGCCAGATGCAGTGGCTCATCCTTACAGTCTCAGCTGTTAAGGAAGCTGAGGCCAAAGGATTGCTTAGCTTATAAGCTGTACCCTGAGCAAGACGGTGAGACCCCATCTCAAGCAAGCAAGCAAGGAAATAGACCAGTAAAAAAGGGTATCTTTTATTTGTTTATTTTCTCCTCCTTCTTCTTATTTGGTATTTTTGAGATAGGGTCTCACTATGTAGTTCAAGCTGGCCTTGAACTCACAGCGATCCTCCTGCCTCGACCTCACAAATGCTAGGATTACCAGGCTCATGCCACCATGCCCTGTGAGGGGATCTTTTAAATGAGCAGAGAAAAGAGAGTTCTTTTTTTGGTGAGCAGATTTCCTTACAAGAAATACTAAATGTAAGTCCTTCAGGCTGAAAGGAAATGAGACTAGACGGTATTGAAAATCCACAGAATGAAATGAAGAACACCAGATATGGTAAATATGTGTGTAAATATAAAAAAGTATATAAATATATATTTTCTCTTTTCTTCCATTAGTTTCCCTAGGAACAATTAGATGGCATAAACAATAATTACAACTCTGTATTGTTAGGTTTATAATATAAATAGATAAGATAATCATAGTGCAAAGAAAGAGGGAAGAAATTGGCAATATTAGAATAAAGTTGGTATATTTTACTACAATTTAAGCCAGCATTTACCTGAAGTACATTATGAAAAGTTAAGATATATACTGTAATGCTTATAGCAAAGACTAAGAAAGTAACAAAAATGGTAGCTAAAGAAATCAAGAGGTGAATTAAAATAGCACACAAGAAATAACTGTTTAGATAACAAGAAAGTAAAAGAAAAAAGAGCATCAGAAGAATATAAGACATGCTACATACAAAAAATAAATAGTAAAATGACATGCATAAATCTAAAAGGTTAAAAAATGACATTAAGTGTTAATGGATTAAATGCTCCCATCAAACAGTATATTATTAGAATTGGTAAAAAAAAAATTCAAGTTTATGCTCTCTATACATGAAACATCTCAGATTTGAAAGCACATACAAATTGAAAGTTAAAAGATGGAAAAAGTAAAAACCATGCAAACAGTAACCATAAGAAGCTAAAGTCTCTGGTGCAGCCACTGTGGAAGTCAGTATGGAGATACCTCAAAGAACTAGGACTGGAAGTCCCATTTGACCCAACTATTCCCCTGCTGGGCATCTTCCCAAAAGAATTAAAAGAATCACACCACAGTGATATATGTGCACCCATGTTCATAGCAGCACAGTTTGTAATAGCAAAAGCTTGGAAGCAGCCCAAGTGCCCATCAACTGGAAACTGGATAAAGAAAATGTGGTTTTACTATAAAATGGAGTACTACTCAGCCATAAAGAATGAAAAACTAGAGTCATTTATAGCTAAATGGATGCATATCGAGACTGTACTCTTAAGTGAAATAAATAGGACACACATGTGTAAATACCGAATAGTTTCATTAGTGTGAGAAACTGATAGTGTAAACAAGAGTTAAAATGATTAAAATGAATAATTGATAATTTGAAATAGGAAAAAAGGTCCAAAGACGAAGGAGTGAAGGGAGGGGAAGGGGAAAGGAAAAGAGGGAAAGGAAAAACTATGAGAAAAGAAAAAAAAAAAAGGAAAGGAAATCTATGTAAATAGGGAAGGGAGGAGGGGGTGAAGGGCACACAGGTAATGGGGAAAAAAATAAGAGCCAAGATATATTATGTACAGGTACAAACACCCAATGATAAATGTAAACGAATTGTATACCTACAGTGTACCAATAAAATGTACCAATAAATTAATTTAAAAAAAAAGAAGCTAAAGTCTCAAAATTAATATCAGACACATAGATTTTCAGAGAGCTGGGCATGCCAGGCCGGCAGTCCCAGCTACTTGGAAGGCTGTGGTAGGAGGGCCACTTGAGGCTAGGAGTTTGAAGCTAACCTGGGCAACATAGTAAGGTCCTGTCTCAAAAAACAGAAACAAAACAACACAAAAGACACATGGAACTTAAGAGAAGAAATATTTCTAGAGACAAAGAAGGACGTTTTGT
Source organism: Heterocephalus glaber (assembly GCF_053883595.1). Classification (NCBI taxonomy): domain Eukaryota; kingdom Metazoa; phylum Chordata; class Mammalia; order Rodentia; family Bathyergidae; genus Heterocephalus; species Heterocephalus glaber. The sequence goes on from NW_028258320.1 coordinate 71,308,166, forward strand.
AAATATGAAAAGGTCAATACATCAGAAGATTTTGCAGTAATGAATATATACACTTAACAATCAAGTCTTAAAATATGTGAAGGAAGGGCTGGGGATTTAGCTCAGTGGTGCCACCTGCCTCGCAAGTGCAATATCCCAAGTTCAGTCCCCAGTACCACCCCCCGAAAAAACATGTGAAGCAAGAACTGCAGAAATGAAAAGAGAAACAATTATACTTCCAGATTTCAATATACCACTCTCATTGATGATATAATAACCAGACAGAAAATCAATAAGGCTAAAGAAGACTTCAGCACTATTGCCAACTTGACCTAATCAATATTTATAGAATATTCCACTTGATGACAATAGAATGCACATTCTTTTCAAAAGCACAGGCAATATTCCCCAGCACAGACCACATATATTCCATAAAACAAGTCTCAATACATTAAAAAGAACTGAAGTAATAAAAAGTATGTTCTCTAATCATAATAGCACTAAATTAGAGGCTAATAATAGAAAGCAATTTGGAAAATTCCCAAATACTAGAAAATTAAGTAATGGACTTCTAAAGAACCCATCAGTTAAAAAAATCATAATGGAAAATAAAAATATTTTGGAATAAATAAAAATGAAACCATAACTATTAATACTTGTAGGATGTAATAAAAGGTCATCTTGGAAATTTATTTGCCTTATTAGAAAGGTCTGAAACCAATAACCTAAACTACCACATTGAGAAATTAGAAAAAGAAAAAATTAAACCCAACATAAAAAAAAGAATAAGAGTTAAAGCAGAAATCAATGAAATGGGAAACAGCAATAGAGAAAAACCAGAAATTGACTCTTTGAAAAAAAATCAACAAAACTGAAAAATTTTTAGCTAGAATAGCCAAGAATAAAGGAAGAAGACATAAATTACCAACATTAGGAATGAAAGAGAAATATCACTGCTGATTTAACCAAAATGAAAGGATTACAAGGGAATATTCTGAACAACTTTATACCAAAAAATCAGGCAGTTTAGGTAAAACAGACAAAAATGGGCCAGTTCTTAGAAATATATACATGACCAAAATTGACTCAAGTACACAAAAAATCCAAAGAGGACTGTATAAGAAGCAAATAAATTGGATTAGTATTTTAAAATCTTCCCACAAAAAACAGCTATGCCTAGATGGCTTAAACAATAAACTCTATCACATATTTAAAGAAGATGTATCACAGTATCACAATACTGATTTTACATAAAACTCTTTTAGAAAATAAAGAAAATACTCCAAATTATTCTATAAAGTCAGTATTACCCTGATATAAAAGCTAAACAAAGACATTTTAAAATCCACAAAGAATACACCCATCAAAATCCTTTATAAAGTATTATCAAACTGAATCCATTAACATATTAAAGAATTTAAATTGTAAGAGCAAATGGAATTTATTCCAGGAATGCATTGATGAGTTTAACATCTTAAAACCAGTTAATGTTACACAGCATATTAACAGAATAAAGGAAAAAAACTATGCAGTCATCTCCTTAGACGCTGAAAAAATATTAGGCAAAATCCAACACTTACTTACGATAGAAACTTACAACAAACTTGAAATAAAAGGGAACTTTTCAACCTAAGAAAAGACCTTCATTTAAAAAAACCCTATAAACCAGACATACAAAGTTAAATACTGCATAGTTTCTCTTATATGAGAAACCCTCCCAAAATAAAGACTGAAATAAAGGATAGAGAATAAGAAGTAGGGAGATAGATCTTTCTCATATGAGAAGGGGATTAGGAGGCAAAGGGAAGGGGAAGAGGATAGTACAAGGGTTAAAAAAAGAACTAAGATGTGTCATGTATATGTAACAATTCCTCATATTATTGTAGTTATTATGTATTGGAAACATGTATTAATAAAAAATAAAACTTCAATGGTGAGATTCTACAAGCTCTTTCTCTAGAAAGTCTGTTCTTACTACAACTGTTTAACATTGTATAAGAGGCTGTAGCCAATGCAATCTGGCATGATAAAGAAATAAAGGCATCAGACTGAAAAGGACAACTATTATCCTTCACAGATGAATAAGCCTGTATTAAAAAATCCTAAAGGAACTACAGAAAAGTTACTAGAACTAATGAATGAATTTAGGAAGGTTATAAGATACAAGAACATTGGGCTGGGTGTGGTGGCATATGCCTGTAACCCTAGGATTCTGGAGGCTGAGGCAGGAGGATTACCATGAATTCAAGATTAGCGTGGGCTACACAGTGAGTTCAAGGCCACCCTGGATTACATAGTGAGACCATGTCTCAAAAAACAAGCAAACAACAACAACAAAGAAATACAAGAACATATAAAAATCAATTGTATTTCTACATACTAACAACAAACAGCCTGAAAATGAAACTAAGAAAACAATTTAATTCACAATAGCATCAAAAAAGAATGGACACTTTAGGAATAACTTTAACAAAACAAGTGTAAAGATTGTATATTGAAACTTAAAGCACTGCTTAGAAAAATTAAAGATCTAAATAAATGGAGAACAATTCTATGTTCATGGGTTGGAAGATTAAATATTGTAAGGACGGCAATTAAAAATAATTCTTGTCAAAATCCCATGGAGCTATTTTTTTGAGGAGAATCCTGAAAAGAGAACCCTTGAATTTACATGTAAATGGAGAAAATATTAGAATAGACAAAGTAATTCTGAAAAGTAACAAAGTTGGAAGACTTACACCACCTGATTTCAAAGCTACTGTAATCAAGACTGTAGCACTGATGTAAGGTCTGATATACAGAATAGCAGAACAAAACAAAAATACCAAAAAACCCTTTTATATTTATAGTCATTTATTTTTTGGAAAGGATCTAAAATAATTCAATGATGCTGGCAGAACTGGATATCAATATTTTTTAAAAAATAGAGCACTACTTCATATTATATACAAAATTCAAAATGGAACACAGACCACTGGGGATTTAGCTCAGTGGTTCTCCCTTACAAGCACAAGGTCCTGAGTTTGATAACCGGTACCAAAAAAACAAAACAAAACAAAACAAAAACATAGACCCAAATATAAAACCTATAATTATAAAAGTTTTAGAAGAAAATCTTTCTGACTTTGGGACAGGTAAAGATTTCTTAAGTAAGACATTAAAAGTATGATTGATAAGATAGAATAAATTGATAGATTCATTTTATCAAAATTAAAAATTTCTTTTCAAAACTCACCATTAAGAAAATAAAAAGAGAAGCGCAAACTGGGGGAAAACATTTGCAAATCATACATCCAATAAAAGATTTATATCCAGAACACACAAATAAAAACTTCCAGCATTCAATACTAAGATGATAAACAACTCAATTAAAAATTATAAAATAACTGAATAGACATTTCACCAAAGACTACACAAATGACTAACACAGGAAAAAAGTATCAACCTCATTAGTCATTAGGAAAATGAAATTTCATAACATACCTATCAAACAACTGTAATAAAAAAGGCTGATGGTAACAAGTTTATGGAGTCCTCAAACATTACTTATGGGAATATAAATTGGTACGACTACTTTGGAAAACTGTTTTGGAGTTTTTAAAAATAGTTAAATACACATATACCTAATGACGTAACAGTTCTACTTGTAAGTAGAGACAGGTAGATACCCATGAGAAATAAAAGCATGTCTCTATAAAACTTGTATGCAATGTTCATATTAGCATATTCACAACAGCCCCAAACTGGAAACAATCCAAGCATGTATCAGCTGTTGATGTGGTGCATCCACACAAAGGAAAACTACTCAGCAATAAAAGCAATATGAGCAGCAATATGGATGAACTTTTAAAACATTACCCTAAGAAGGCAGACATAATACACTGCTGGGTGATTCTTTTTACAGACTGCATATAGGTAGGAAGAAACATTTTGTGGCAATGGAAGCATTTTAAAATTAGATCATGGTGTTGGTTGTATCACTCTAGAAATTTATTAGAATTCATTAAGCTGAATGCATTCAGTGGGTAAGTTGTATGGTATATTAAATACTTTAATACAGCTGTAGAAGAAAAAGTTTATAGACCAGTAACTGTCTTTGAAAAGATGCCTAGGTCCCAGGGGAAACTGCTAGTAATAAAGTAATAAATTCACTTTTCCTGACTGAAGCAGCCCATCCTCCTTCCTCCTCTTTTGGTAATGGCAGTCTGTTTATTTCCTCCAATCTGTAAATATTTGTCTCTCGATGGCTTCCCCTCTGAAATGGAGTTGTGTAAGAGCAAGGCTCAAGTTTGCCTTCATCTTTGTTGTACCTCATTACCTATTCCAGTGCTTGACGCATTACAGTTATAAGTAAATATTTAACCAATCAATAAACGATACAAAAAGATTGGGAATATTTGAATTTTCATTAAAAATTAACAAACTCGGGCCAGGAGATTTAGCTTAGTGGTTTCACTACCTGCTGCACAAGCACAAGGACCTGAGTTCGATCCCCGGTACCAAAAAATAAAAAAGAAATGTTTGCTCACATGTGATTGGTCTATTATCATAATTTAAAAATGAATTAGTGTTTAAATATTGTTTCAATTTCTAACATTATCAATACTGATAGATATAACCCACTTAAACAAGAGGTCTTTAGGGTTCTCAATTTTTAAGAGTTCAAATGGGTGCTGAGACCTACATGTTGGAGAATGGTTGCTGTTCTAGGGTGTGGGATGGGATTTGGGGCACTTTATTGATAGAGTGTTTCATAAAATATTTTCATAGAACAAGCAAAATCCACCAAGGTCCCCCAACGCTTTTAAAGGCACGCAGGGGAGTTCACAGGAGTCATGAAAAGCTGTGGGTCCTGAGAATGCTTGGGCTGGGTTAAACCTCAAAAACGCAGTAGGGCTGGGATTTCACAGGGTGAAATCCCCAGCTGAGCTCTTTGTTGGTCTCTGCTTTCAAGATTGCACAAATGCATGATGGTAATAACTGCTTTGGCATTTTATAAGCAAAGAAGATCAGCAGAACAGTGAATTAATAAAGTCTTATGTCTGTAGCTAAAATGTCAAGAGGGGAAGGGAGTGTGCCAAGGAAGAAAAATTTGGGTTGTGTTACGCTAAGAGCCAAGTGTGGGTATCCCCAGGGAATGCAAGATGGCCTAGCATGAGGTTCAGAGTATGAGCCTTGTTTGAACTCACACTGCTGAAGACTGATGGACAGCTAAGATCAAATCCAGCTCCTCTTGAACAAGTTTCCTACCTCTCTGAGTCTTAGCATCTCCCTGTAAAATGGGGCTAACAGCAATCCCTTCCATAGGGCTGTGGTAAGGACGAAATGAGGGCAGCTACAGGACATGATCAGTACCAAGTGACCACTCTAGAAGTGCGCTGCCAGATTAGGGTGTCTGTGCCCAGCCCCATACGGCTCTGTCCCCGGGTCTCCCACGTTCTACGTTGCCTTGTTGTGAAGGGTCTTCTGGGTATCAGCCTCGGTGGTCATGCCATTGACCACACCTCCCAAGGCTATGGCAGCCTCTGGGAAGGCACTTGGGGTACCCAGGGGTCCTTCATTTGCCCTACATCCTTTATGGACCCATGTTCCTTCTTCCTCCCTTTCCCACACTCTGGGTCTTGCTTAGCTACACCATTGGCATCAGTGGGAAAACATTACTAGCTGAGCTTATATTTGTGGGCACAGACGTCTTTTTCTGTATAAGTTTACAGCAGAGAACAATGAAAAGACTAAAATCCAAAGCCAACAGGGGCCAAGGGATCTGCCTACATCTTAGGTTTTGCCATGATGTGAGAACACATGGCTTTACAGTGTAACATGAACAGCCCTGAGATTTCTCCAGGGTGGAATCTATGTTTTCAGCTATGCAGAAATGCTTACGATGGACCTTTAAAACAGTTGGTTGGAGGGTGTGTTAACTGAAAATCAAGATGACCTTTTTTAGGCACACTTTCCTCATATACTTCCAAACCTTCATTTTGATAAGGGCAAGAGTTAGGGAAATGCCATAGAAGAGGGGAAGTGTCTATTTTTCTCCAACCTCACTCAAATTGGGCACTCTTGGGATGAAGGGGAGGTTTGCCATTTGTAGACAAGAATGAAGCCTTTTGTGAACAGCTTAAGTACACAACCGACTTGCTTTAAAAAGTGTCAAAGGCTATTTTTGGAGAACATGTGGTTGGCTATGCCAAACTGAATCATTGACTTATCGCCCGATTTAGCATTAAAACATTAGAACTTACAATTAGGACTACTCTGTTTACTCCAAATGAGTTTGTCAACATGCTGCAAATATATTTATGTTATCATAATAAAAGCAAGAAATAGGCAGGAGTGGTTTCTCACTGCCGAAGGCCACACTGAAAAGCACTTTACAACGCTGAAATTTGAGCTGCCCTATCACAGAGGCAACTGCTTTTCCCCAAAGAGCAGACGCTGGGTGTAGCTATATTAGTGCATAATAGGTTTATTCTCATTCACAAAACAGAAATGACTTTATGGCTCCAAAGTAAAACTGGGATAAGAAATAGACCAGCCGATTTGCTACAGATGTGGTCTCTGACACGTACACATGGGGAATCTGCTATTAATCACATGTTCAGATTTGAATCTTATAAAGTACAAGGCAGACAAGCATTAAGTTCAAGGTCTGAACTGATAAAATAAGAAGAGAAAAAAGATTAGTGTGCCTGTGTCTGCCATTGTGTTTAAACGCACTGCTTTAAAAGATACTGTTCATCCCTTTTCCTGTCTTCACCCCATTTTATTTCAAGGTTGGTCTGTCTTTTGTTTGCTTCCTTTCACTGTGACACAGATGACAGCTCTGGGAAAGGCAGCCCTTCGGCTGTCCTGCTCACTCGCTCACTCGCTGGGCTAGGACAGGAATGTGCTTGTTCGGCATTTGTTCAGGAGCGCCTAGACTCCAAGAACCTGGGGTACCCAGCAGAGCAAGAAGCACATGCCGGAACCGAGCTGCACCCAGGCCCTGCAGGCCTTTGTCACCACCTGCCTCCAGGGTTAAGGTGGCCACGGTAATTATGCCAAGGCCATGCATTACTCTGACAAAGTAATCCATCAAATTATTTCTCACAATTTCAATTCGCCCCTCGAATTTTCCTTACCTCCAAAGCCAGCTGGATATTATATTACCGGAGCTGTTGAAAAGGTGGAACACTAGCCATGGAGCCAAAGGCCACGGCAACTATGCAATGCATAAATTTTTATTGTTTGCTCAGTATTGAAATCTCATTAGGGTCCATAATTCATCTGAACACTGTGAACATTTACATCTGTTGATCATGAGAACCTAGGAGGAATGTACACCTTTGGCTAACTTGTTTTCAGAGGAGGCAGTGTGTATGAGAGTGTGTGTGTGTGTGTGTGTGTGTGTGTGTGCGTGAACACACATATGCTCATAAGTTTTTAGCCCTTGAACAGCTGTGGTTTAAATATCCTTTACTCAAACCAATTTCCAACCTGAATTTAAATATCCCAAAGTTGTTTTCACTTGGCAGCTTTCAGACAAAGACTTGGTTCTCTTTGGGTCCAGCTTAATCAATGTTGGAAAATTCCACTTTTTGCAAATTGGCTTCAATGCAGCTCTGCTGTGTTAATTACACCAGAATTATCCCCAAGATTACATGCCTTTCATTCAATATATATATGTTTTTGTCTTCATTAAATTATGGCTTTAGAATATGCTCGAGAGAGGAAATACAATCGTGACTGCTTCCGGGTCCCAGGGATATCCACATCTGGGTCCAGATATTTTGGGGTGTGTGTGTGTGTTTAAACATCTTTCCTACTAAGTTCTGCTGTTTCAATCTGGCAGTACCCTGTATTTTAATTTACAGGGCTTTTAGCCATATATGAACACTACATTTTGAGGGTGAGGATCACTGAATCACAGAATTGGGCTTGGAAGGGGAAGGGGCTTAAGGGGCCATCTAGCTGGGCCAATCCCCTACCAAGCAGGAATCCCCCTATGATGCCTCGTGACAAGTGGTTCTTCAGGAATGCATCCATTTATGGAATGAACTATGGCAGCAGCTGAAAGGCTCTTAGCAAACACTCCTGAGCAGTTCAGGGAGTTCACAGCTGAAAAATACTGTGTCCGATGAGAGGTCCAGAGGGAATCTAGGTAGACCAAACGTAATTACCTAGACTGGCATCTGGCTGGGGCACCAGCTCTAACAGCCCCATTGTAATTCTGGCTGATGGCAGTGACACCTGCTGATGAGAGTCTTGTCAACTACAAGCTTCTCTTTAGCAGGACTTCACTAATTCGCTGCGACGGGAAAAAATAGGATACAGATGTTTTCACTCAGAAGGCCCTGGAAATGCTGAAGTCTTATCTGCTCCTCAAGGAGAAAGGGCATGCATTTCCATGTGGGGAATAAGAAGCCAAAGGGCCTTCATAGGGGCCGCCCTCATCCAAGTGTCATCGAAACATCCTGTGCTGGCCTGCCCTCTGAATCCGTGCAGTTTCGACATTCTGCTCTCAGTGCAGCTCTGAGTCTCAGCATGCAACAGGCGATAGCTGGTGAAGATGCTCTGGATACGTGGGGTCAAACAAACCCCAGGGCAGAGCTAGGGAAAATGATCTGGCTTCAGTCAGGGATACAGTGATGAGCAAAATCTGACAGGTCCCTGTCATCAGACCTTCGGAAAACAACCATATGTATACAATATGCTCTTTCAAACATGGTAAGTGCAGTAAAAGAAGCAGATATGAGTCTATCAGTCTAGGAAAGGCTCTGGAAGGACTAGGGTCCATCATCCAGAGTGGGCTTCATGTCTTGCAGCTGGATGGCTTCACTCTGTAGGTGCCAGAGGACTGAGCCTGTCCAGGGCTCAGAGAGGGCTTCCCAAAGTGGTGGTGACGTTAGGGATGAGATCTGAGGCATATGCTGAGGAGGGGTGACTGGTAGTGGGGAAGGGTTTCTAGGCAGGTGGCACAGCACATGGAGTGGCATTCAGGTGGCACTCTCCCTTGAGAAGGTGTGGGATGGAAGGGAAGTGGACCATCATAAGGGTTTCCTTTTCTACTTATTAGCTACATAGCTTTGAGAAAATCACTAACTTCACTGATATTTAGTCTCCTAACCCATAAAATGGGAACAGCAATGTATACTAGATAAGGTCAGCATGGGGATGACAGGAGAGTATACATACTGAGCTATTACTCTATTATGTGGGATGTGAATGCCACTTGTAAATGATGCTGGCTACTGTAGAACACCTCAACTTGAAATGCCTTCTGCAACAAGGCAAAGAAGAAAAATGGTGTACTTTTAACTTTTGTTTTCTAAGTTTTAAATGTTTGATTCTGAAGTAATGTCCACAACTCGAGCAAGCTACAAATGAAATTGCTAGGTTCCTTTTTCCACCAAGATCATGGTGGTGCCTAAATCCTCCATTATCAAAATCCCAAGCAAGTAACTAATACAAGTAGGGTCAGAATCAGTTCACATGGGCAACTCGGGACTGGATAAATAATAAATAACAAAAAAATAGTCTATAGGAAATCTAAAGAGTGGGGCAGCTTTTAGCAAAACCAGCACATTATGAATAAGGAATATGGCCATACAGGGAATGAAGGCTTCTGTACAGTGACAAGATTGAAAAAAACTAATTTGTCTCTCTCCATCTCACCTGTTGATGACAGTAATCATTCAGATGCCTATTTTCAGATTATTTCAATTCACGAAATGCTGGACACACACACACACACACACACACACACACACACACACACACACACACACACACCCCGAGAAAACATAAGGTGATGAAAAACATGTGTTGGCTGGAGTTGTTGAAGCTGATTGGATTGTAAAAGAAAATATTTACTGAGATAGTTATTTTCAAAAAATACTGGGTGAACATGTGCTAACAGACCAAGGGACATTCTCTAAATTCAAGCCCAGATGATATGAAATGGTTGAAAATGAGTCTCACTCTTCTACTATTGGCCTCAAGTGTGCTTATGAGTTTGGAATAAGACAACACATAAAGGGAAAAGAGAAGGACAATCTCTCTTATGCAGAGATAGTCACAACAGACTTGTTTTATTTGTGGGAGTTGAAAATATCACTGTTTACCCCTGCCAGCCTTATATCTGTGCCAACATCTAAAAAGCTAAATTCTACGGACGCTCTTTTACGACCTCACATACCACTTCCTTTGACTTCTCAGCATCCAGTAAATGCACAAATCTATTTTTTCAATGACTTACCCCCTTGTTTATTTCATCCAAGATGGTTCTGACCACCTCTGACATGAAGAAAAATGCATACTATTGAAAATATTTTGCTTCCACCCTTGGAATTCTTGAGATGAGCTATTCCTCCAAAAGGCCTGCAAATGTGTACCCTACTTGCTCTTCTTCCTTTTGCCTGGTCCCTTTGCAAGCTGGGATAAATCAGCCACCTAAACAAAAACATCTCTTTTGGCAAATGTGAAAGTATTTAACACTTCAACTTAGGCTATGACTCTTATCCTTCTGGAGGAATGTGTCACTTGGTTCCTGAACTTCTGCATATTTCTTTCCTTTGCCAAAGTTGATCAATTCTTAGGTCATCTGACAATTTCAAAAACTGCTTGGATCACAGAGTTGAACTAAACAGAGCAGACAGGAATTTCTTCATTCAGACACAAAATGTCCAATAAGAAGGCTCCTTGTGTCCTCCAGCAGCAGAAGCAGCCCGCCTGTGTTCACATGTTCTATGTTAGTAGTGAATGAACTTGCAAAACAATTTCGTTCTAAAGGACTAATACCTGGCAGAACTGTGTTATGCTTCTAAATCTTTCATTAAGGTGACACATACTGCAATAATTAAAAAAAAACCCTTTCAGGTTTTATCTTTTTGCCATAGATTTGCCAATGATTTTTTCAGTGAAATAGGTGTGAGCAGGAAAAATTCTTAGTCTTGTACAGAATTATTCTTTTAAAAATATACTCTGTGATACACGTGCATTCAGTTTAGACTGGGTCACCCAAGGGTTTGTTGGTATTTGTAGACAACTGGTTCCCACGGCCACGTCTGGGTCTGTCACTTATGAGGAGGACTAGTAGAGATGATAGCAAATGGTGTCAGTAGAAGAACCCAAACAACTGCTCAGAGACATCTGTCTTTCCCAAAGCCACTCGGTGGTTCTTCAGTTCAATAACATAGAAAGGATGGCCTTCACATTAATTAAAACGGTGGAAGTGCTTACCCAGAAAACTCATAATTCCAAGTCACACATCTGAAAGGACAATCTTTTAGAGTAACTTGAGCTCGACAAGGCTATTATGGGACTTGCTACCATCAATACTTGTTTGTTTCTTTGGAAGTTAAATAACAACACAGGCAGAATCTAATCTAACTTCAGCACTTCCTGGGGCAGGAGCCAGAGAACAAATGCCACAATGTCCAGGAAACTGAGACCTGTGCAGGCTGGATGGGAATCCCAGTGATCTCATGATCCCAGTCTAGGGTGGCAGGATGGCTTTTCCTGCTCCCTGCAGGAGGTCACACATGGAATGGAAGTGTGATAATCATCAAGGACTGACTACTGGGGAAGGTATCTCTTCTGTTCAGATTTTACATTTACAATGAAGTACATCTGGTGAAATCTTGTTTTTTACTTTATGGCCCCAGAAATGGCCTTTCCCACAATACTCTACGTCAAAGATTCAAAGGATAAGCCTTCTGTGTAATAAAGAGCTGCCCTGTGGCTGTCCCTACCCTCCCACCAGAAGAGAAGGTACTTATTTGTTGGTGATCAATTTAGTGCCTGAACTATGGGTCATAGGTCCTGGAGCTTCCTATGGAGAAGTCCATCCCCATCTCAGGGATGCAAACCCTCAGGCAAGGGGTACAGGAGGCTGGGAGCCTGCTTAGCACCAGCTCCATCTGGGAGCTTGTCTCATTATTCTCTGGTCCCCCATGGGAGGTTTCAACTAAGAGGTGTAGTGAGGACTCTTCAGAAGGCAAAAGAGTGACAAGCATTGACAAGGACTTTGATTTTGCTTTCTGTAATTAAGAAACCAGTCATGAGTTATACCCTGTCTGAGTGCTGAACGTCTACCAGTTAGGAAAGAAGTGCTGTGGGAGATGGAAGCTTTGGTTTCCCCTTCTAAGCAAGCCTTAAAAAATAGCTTGTAATGTTAAGTCAATGCATCTCAAGGTTTGGACGTGAGAAAACTGAAACACTATGGTTTTCTCCGGGTGACAAGAGCGCCTGTTCAGGTGGCTAATGTGCAACGTTTTCTGGGGTGTGTGGGGCCAGCAGTGGTGCACTGGCTAGCACCTCACACAGATGGACAGCTGGGTAGATGACTGGATGACAGCCAGCAGCTGTGAGACAATCTCTCTGCCCATAGCCAGCTTGTTTCCGGGTCCCAGACCAGAGCAGACCGCCTAGTGCTAAGACCCAGAGCCTGCACTCCCTTGCAGCAGCCCTGCTCCTGAGCTCCCCGAGGTTGCAGCAGATGTTAAAAACTAAAGTTGAAACCTTTAAGCCGTAATGAAGGAGTTCACAGCGTTCATAATCCCAGTACCCCACCCCGATTCTCCTGCGATCCCGCTGAAAGCTTTCAAATAGTCCTCAGCACTAACACGGTGCCGCGCGTGTTGAACACACTGATGTGCCCATGATTACCCTCGGCTGCTGTAAAACAATCTCACTCCTCCAGTGAATCCAGGCTGCAGCAACAATGGTGTTATTGACTTGTTGCTCCAGCTCTATTTAGTTATTACCCTCGGGGCCACAATCAATAGACTTTGCACCAAGTCAGCCTAATAAATCCCAGGCTCTCACTGGAGGTTTGCCAGGACGGCAAGAAAATCTATGGCAGGGAAGCGCTTACAGTGCAAAGACAGAGAAAGCTGTACTGACAGCCGTATAAATTAATTAACAAGGAGCTGTTTATTCTCCTAAAAGATCAGATCACACATTTGTCGACTATCGCAAACTTATCTAGTGATATTTAAAAACCCCACACATTTGGAGGCACACACAAAAGAGAAAGACCCATGTTTGGTGGTGACTGTTTCTCCCTTTATCACATTTTCACTTACTCCATGTATAAATTTGCCTTCTTTGCACTAGTTCTGACCAGTCTATTATTTCCAGCTTATTTGGACTAATGCAGTCTGCCTTGATAATTCTCTAAGTGTGTGGTTGAAATAGTCAAACAATAAAAATAAAAGGCTGATCATTAACATTGTTGGGCTGTGGGATTTTTTTCCCCCTGATGTTAGGAATTTGAATCCTGTTTGTAATGCAGTGGTGGAGGGAAAAATGCTTTAGGTGACAGAAACACTAAAAGGTCAGTGAAAGTTAATGCCAGATTATTTCACAACATTGCAAAATAATTCTAGGATAGTTCCTTACTTAATAAGCAAATAGTGTGTAGATTCAGTGGCAAGGGGCTAAGGACACTACTATCTTAAGACACACCGAACAGAGCTTGGGCAGCTTGGGGGCGAGGCCATCTTCTTCCTCAAACTGAAAACAAATATAAGAGTTTGATAGGACGCTTCCAACTGATTTGCTATCAGGCTACCTTCTAGAATTTTCATAGAAAACCTTATCCTAACTCCACGCCAGTACAGAATCTGAAACTTGAGAGGACAAGGTCTTTCTAAATGCTAAGATTCTAGAAGGGGAGATACGAGAAATAATCTTAGTCGCAAGACTCCAGCTCAATATACTCAGCTGATTGACCAGCATTTGGTGGGAGCTTATTAGGTACGAGGAACTGAAACAGTCATTGACTGGTAATGACACAGGCAGCATTGTTCCCTGGCATGGAAAGCTCATTTCACTGCCTGGGTCTAGCCTGGGCTATGTCAGCCTTGCTGCATGCTAACACACTCCTGTGAACACAAAGGGCACAGTAATCCCCTCCATCATGCACCCTTCAACTCAGTCAGCTTTCAGGAAGGGGGTGGGGTCCTACATGCACACATGTGAAACTTGGGACTGCTGATTGTGTCTCAATAATTTATTGTCTCTTATAAACAGTTTCCAAGGAATAAGTTAATTGACGAGAGAGATTTTCATCCATGGCAATTACCTCCCATTGTTGTATATTAGGCCTGTGTACCACTTCCTATTAATCAGGTCAAATATGTCTGCTTAATAGGTGCATTAAAAAAACTAGTGGAATTTAAAATCACTCCAAATTTATCTGTCTGCTCACATGAGGTTGCTCATCATCAGATTGACTTAGTCTCCCAAGCCCAACTTGGCTTTCGTCTTAGAGATTGTCACAACCACAAGCCTCAAGGTTTACTTCCCTTTCATTCCTATCTCATTTTGGGGAGATCAAGGTTGAGAAGGAAGCCCCTGGGCAGCCTAGGCAGAGGTGGGCCTGGGTTGGACACTTCCCGACACCTCTTTCTAGCGCTATTTCAGCTGGGAGAGAATTTCACCATGGGAAGAACTTTCAACAAAATGGGGAGGCTGTGCTCCTGCCTCACCCTCTCACTGTCCCCCCCCCCCCAGAACAGCTCCTGAGCTGCTTCTCTGGTGCCCTCAAGCTTCACACCTGGATAGTCAGTCTCTTTTGTGTAACACTTTCTCAGAACCTTTGTCACTGAAGTGTTTCGATTTGGAATCCATGGCATCTGGGCCAAATGACACCGAGCACCTTGCTCTGCTAGCTACTTACTGCCCTGTCTTGGGCAAGTCACTCTGAGTCTCTGATCCTGGCTATCTTCTTTTGCTGAGTGGGTAGTTGGGTAGATGATTTCTAAAGGGCTTTGCTCTCAGCTCTTACATCTTGTTATTTATGCCAATGGCTACTCATGGGCTCTGGGGCCTTGTGTTTGCATAACTCTCCTTGCTTCTTTCAGTATCTTCAAATCCATTAGCTTCCTGCTGCCCCTCCCAGCTAAGGTATTACATCCTAGCAATGATACTCTGTCTTCATTTGAGGACAGAGGACCACTGGAAGCAAGTTCAGGTCTGCAGTAGATCTCAAATCACACCTGAAGATCCCTCTTGGTCCTCTCTTCCAACATTTAGGTCACGCTAGGCAGGCCACCATTTAGTCCTGTGATACATGTTTTCTTTCCAATCAATGGTCTTTTGGTAGGCACTAGGTATACCATTTGTAACACTTACTTAGCAGTGAGGCCTGGCTACTCCTCTAAGCACACTATTGGCTGAGTATCATTTTCTGAGACATCTGTGGTTAATTCTCTGGGTGGAGCAATGAGGTTAATGTAAGATAGTTTTAGGGGCAGGTGTATGGCTCTGAAGTTTTTGGGTGTGTAGAACTCTAGGGAGCTGGACTCTATAATCAGAAGGAATGGACATATTAGCTTTGAGCATGATCAATGGTAGAATGGGGGAGAGGAGTGTAACAAGAGTGAGCATGTATGCTTTGTGTGAGAACCAGATACCAGGTGTGTATGTTTTCCCAAACTTTGGAGGCTTCCATTAGATGACACTGGAAATTTGGTATAATTATCCATCTTCAGAGACAAGAAAACTAGGGTCAAAGAGGTTAAGTGACTATTCTTAGGACACAAGGGTGATCAAGAGTCAGCTCTTAGTCTTTTTTATTTTTATTTTTTTCTGGTATTGGGTGATCTAAGCCAGGGCCTTACACATGCTCAATAGGTGCTCTACCAGGAACTACACCTCTACTGTCTCTAAAAAATTCTTTTTGAGATAGGCTATTGCTATGTTTCTCAGGTTGGCTTTGAACTCCTGGAGTCAAGTGATTCTTCTGCCTTAGCCTCCCAAGTGGATGAGAGTACAGGTGTGTGCCACTGTGCTTGGTCAGCTCTTTGTGTTTTGACAAACAACTCAATTCTCTATTACAGGGGTCTCCAACCCTCAGGTACTGGTCATGGCCTGTTTGGTACTAGGCTGTGTGGCAGGTGGTAAGCTGTGAGCAAGTAAGAGAAGATGCATATGTATTTCCTGCCACTATCTCACACTTTACCATCTGGGCTCTGTCTCCTGACAGATCATCAACAAAATTAGATTTTCATAGGAGTGTGAACCTTCCTGTGAAATGGATAGGCTAGGGATTTTGACTGTGTGCTCCTTATGAGAAGCCAATGCCTGATGATCTGAGGTGGAGCTGAGGCAGTGAAGCTAGCACTGGGAAGCAACTGCAAATGCAGATTAACATTAGCAGAGAGGTTTGACCCTTCAGAGACCATAATGAATTAATAGCTTGAAGAATCCTATCAAAACCCTATCAGTGAGTGGCAAGTGACAATTAAGCTGTATCTGATGGTAGGCCTTATAATGCAAGTGAGTTGTTTACTTAAATTGTACAGATGCACCTGGTGGTAGGCTTTAAGTCAGAATCTGACACTTATTTTAGTCTGTGCATAGCCTGCCCATTATTTTATTTACCACTTCCACTGGTGCCTATTTCCCATGTTTGTCTCAGTCACAGCTTTGGTAAGTCCACAGCTAAGTCTAGCTAAAATTAGTAAAAAATAAATAAATAAATAAATCAACAGAACTTTGCATATCTTTGAATGATTATATATCAGAAAAACTGAATTGGTCATTTTTTTTGTCACTATATGCACAGACAGAACAGCTGACGTGACTGAACAGTTTTCTGGTTTCACTACTCTGGTCAAAGAAATCACTGCTGAACGTGGATCTATACTGCTTCATCCACAGAAAAATGCTGACTAGATGAAAAATGTTACCCAAACTTAAAAATATCTTGTAGTATGTAATTAAAATTATCAACCACATGCCCTTAACTCATGTCTGTTCATTCAGCTCTGTGAGGAGATGGATGTACAACACACTTCTTTTACACACAGAAATGAGGTGGCTTTTTAAAGGTAGGTCACTGGCCAGAGTTTTTGAGTTATGGGAACTAATCCAGAGATTTCTTTTAGAAAAGCAGTCATCACTGCCACCAAATTTCAGTAACACAGAATGGGTCATAAGACTTCTTTATTCATATGACATATTCAACCTGCTAAATGAACTCAGCCTGTCCCTTGAGGGAAGAATGACAACTGTATTCCAGTCACCAGATAGACTGGCTGCACTGAAAGCCAGACTAGAACTATGTGGGTGATGAGTGAACACTGGGATTTTGGAAATGTTTCAAATAGCAGAGCTTTTGAAAGATACTGAGCCAGGGCCTTCTTTCACCCAGTTGATGGATGATTCCTCATCTCAACTTTCAGAAGAATGTGAACATTACTTCCCAATCACAAAAGACCCCTGAACTGGGAAGGAATGGATCTTCAACCCATTTGTGAAGAAGCCAGGTGAAGTGACTTTGTGCCAGAAGCGGACCAAATGCTTATAATTGCAAGTGACAGTGGGCTTAAAGGTATGTTTGAGATAACTTCAAATCTCCATACATTCTGGGTTTAAAGACAAGGCAAAATATCCCGGGATTTCCACAAAAGCACTGAAAACCCTGCTTCCATTTCTAACACCCCATCATTGTGAAGCAGGGTTTTCGGCAGTGACAGCAAACAAATAAGATTAAGGGGTAGACTGGACATTAGCAACACACTGCAGGTGCCACTGTTTCTCATTCCCCCATGTAATACCATCTAGTTGCAGAAAAGCAAGCTCAGAGCTCCCACTGATTCTGCGTAATGGTGAGGAGCATACTTATCGCATTATATATTACATTGTAATAATAACAGAAGTAAAGTGCACAATAAATGTAATGTGCTTGAGTCATCCTGAAGGCCCTCATGCTCCCGTCAGTGGAAAAATTGTCTTCCACAAAACTAGTCCCTGGTGCCAAAAGGTTAGGGACCAGTGCTCTATTACAACCTACTTAAATCCAAAAGACCAGGAGATGGCAGGAAGATGACAGACAAGGATAAGTCAGGGTGATTTAAGTCCTACCACATTGGTTATAATTTCATCTATTGAATGGGCATACTTTATGAGCTTCAGAATTATACTTTATGAGTTCCCAACACATATAAATGATTAATGTTTAAAGAGATGGAGACACTTTTTATCATGACTGCATCATCACACATTGTATGCCTGTATCAAATTATAGTGTTTCCATAAAGATGTACAGATCCTACGTTTCAATAAAAGAGAAAAAGAAGGGCTGGGGATTTAGCTCAGTGGTTTCGCTGCCTGTTGTGCAAGCACAAGGACCTGAGTTCGATCCCAGGTACCAAAAAAAAAAAAAAAACAAAAAAAAGAGAAAAAGAAAAAAAGATTTTACTTTAAGCTTTGTAAACTAGAGCTTCTGAGGGCTGAAGCAGCTGTCCAATCACTAAAGTGGACCCTGCCAGTTCTGTTCTAACTGGCCATACACTTCCAGGGTGTACTGGCTTGGGGTGACTCTCAGTAGACTGTGTGAATCCACAGTCTTCTTCTTCCTTTAAAGATATGGCTGCACAACTAGATGCCCATATGCAGAAGAAGGAAACTGGATCCTTACCTCACACCACACACAAACATGAACTCAAAATGAACTAAAGGCCTAAATGAAAGAGTCAAACTATGAAAGTCTTAGAAGTAAAGAGGGATAAATATTTCCGATCTTGGTTTTAGCAACAGATTCTTAACTATGATACCAAAGCCACAAGCAAGTAAAGAAAATAAATTGGACCTCATCATCAAAATTAAAAAAAAAATAGGGATGGGGATTTACCTCAGTGGTTCTGCCACCTGCCTTGTAAGCGCAAGGTCCCAAGTTCGATCCCCAGTACCAAAAAAAAAAAAAAAAAATCTGTGCTTTAAAGCATGCTATCGAGAAAATGAGAAGATAAACTATAGAATGGGAGAAAACATTTGCAAGTTATATATCTGATAAGGGAATATATTTAGATTATACTAAGAATGTGTATAACTTAATAATAAAATGACAACCCAATTAAATAGTGGGCAAAGGATATGAGTAGACATTTCTTCAAAAATATACAAATACCCAAGAAGGACACGAAAACACGATGAACGTCATTAGTCATCAGGGAAATGGAAGTCAAAGCCACAATGGGTATCAGTTCTCCCCCACTTAGCATAGCTAGAATTTTAAAAATCACATAATCATAACTTGGAGATTAGAACAGTGCCGATGGGAATATAAAATAGCACAGTTGCTTTAGAAAACAGTTTAACAGTTCTCCAACAAGTAAAACAGAGTTACTATTTGATCTGTCCATTCCACTCCTAGATATACGCCCAAGAGCCAAAAGAAATGAAAACATGTCCATACAAAAACTGTAGACAAATGTTCACAGCAGCTTTATTCACAACAGCCAAAAGATAGACTCAATCCAAATTTCCACCAGCCTATGAATGCATAAACAATATGTGATATGGTATATTGAGACAATGGAATATTACTCAATCATTACAAAAGGAACGAAGCGCTGACACATTACACATGGATCAACCTAAAAACATTATGCTAAATGAGGGAAGCCAGTCATAAAAAGCCACACGTTATATAATTCCATTCACATGAAGTGTTTTGAACAGGCAGATCTATACAGAAAGGCAGATCTATAGATCTAAGAGATCTATAGAGAAATCTATAGAGCTTGGTGGTCTCTTAGGGCTAGAAGAATGGAGAGACTGAGGGTGACTGCCATATGGTACAAGATTTCTTTTTGAGGTGATGAAAATGTTCTAAAATTGACTATGGCGAGAGTTGCGTGTATCTGAACATATTTAAAAACCCACCGAATTACATACCGTACTTTACGTGGTAAATTAGATACCAATGGACATAGCTGTGCTGTAGGCGGTGCTTCTACGCGGTACAGCTGCTTAGCAAGTGAGGGGCACATCTTTCCTCAGGCTTCCGGCCACCTCTGCCTTCTGTGCCCTGCCCTCCTGCTCATTTCAGGGGTGCTTTCCCCATTCATTCCCAGAGCAGTGGAGGGGAAGGGGGACACCGGAAATGGGATCGTCCATGTATGTGCGGCTCCCAGGCTCCATGAGGATGTCCTGGGGAAGCTGTCTTAGTCACTGCTGCCGCTACTCTCTGAAGGAGGCGCCATTCCCAGCTCCACTTGAAGATGAGAAAACCCAGAGTTTTGGTACCTTCCGCAAGGTCACAAAGCTGACAAGCGGCAATGCCTGCATTTTGAACCATGTCCACTTGACTGCAGGGGAGAGCTTTAGTTTGTTTACTTGGGCCCAGCACTGGACAGGAGGCCGGAGTGTATGGCCCTGGAAGCCTCTCATCACCTCAGGCCCTCCGAAGGGCCACTCCATTCTAAACATCCTTTATTGCGAAATGAGAAACTTCTGAACTATAGCCAGGAGTGGGTGCACCCCTATAATCCCAGCACTCTGAGGCTGAGGCAGGAGGGTTGCCTTGAAGCCAGCCTGGGCTACATAGAGTGTTCAAGGCCAGCTGGAAATTACGTTGTGAGATCATGTCTCAAAAAAAAAAAGGACAAGACTTCTTTAGAATGAAGTCCTATCTAGCCATATCTATCCACTTTATTTCTAAAACAAATGATTTAAGAATGGGAAGAGGTATTTTTTTCCTCTTGCTGCTGACAGTTTGAACCCCATCTTTAAACCTATTTCTTTCTAAACAGTTTGTTGTTAGGCAGAAACTTACTGGGTGAATTTTAAGGAGGTATTTCTATAAACGTGTGGCAAAAGTAGGATGTTAGGGTATTTAACGATAGAATTACTTGTCTTTTAAAATAACATTTGGAATTAATATCTCCTATTTGTGAAGCTGCATCTTTTAACCATATTTTTGTTTTCGTGTCAAACAACATTATCCAAGGTTTACACTTTGATGTAGTGAAGGTGCCTACCTCTGCCGTCAACTTGCTGTGTGATCCTAGGCCAGTCACTTGCCCTCTACAGGTCACTTGCCAGCACCCTCTTGGAATCCAATGGCTGTTTATGGAATTGGATTCTCAGATTCGTAAAATGAGTAGATTGGATCAGATCAGAGGTTGCCAGCTGGCAGGCCATGGCCACATTCTGCCTACAAATGTATTGGTTTGCCCTGCTCAGTTTTAAGCTTTTTAAAAATTCTTGCCAACATTTACAATGGAGGGATTTGTAGTCTGCCTTCCCCATGGCCACAAAGGGACGAATTCTGAGAAGCCTCTCCAGTTTTTTGTCACTGCCAGGCTCGCCTCACCTGGCTCCTGGCTCCTGGCTCCTGACTGACCTCTGCTAGATCCCTATCTGTTCTCCCACGTTATGTTCCAAGCTTTGCAGCATCACAACAGGAAGGGAAAACGGAGGTGAGACACCTGGCTCTTGCCAGGCACCTTTCCAAATACTCCGCAGAGCGATGGATGCACGGCTTGGTAACTGCTGGGCAGCAAGGCCCAAGTGAGCCCCACTTTGCCCTCAAGCCCGACATCTGAGCAGAACCCAGGGGGGCGTCCGAGGTGGTTTAGCTGCCCCTGTCCTACCTTGCCCTGGACCTCAGCTCATGGACAGGCAGAGCCGCCATGTATGAACCCGCAGGCTGTGGCTGGCAAGTCTGGCTTGCTGAGGACTTGGTGACGGGTGTTTCCTGGTCTCATCTAACATTCCACATGGACTGGAACTCCAAGTCAACTCATTTTGTTCCTTATGAGAGCTAGAGGCAAATAGACCATGCAAATTAAATGACAAAGCCTTCCCTGACCCCATCAGGGAGGCGCAGGCTCTTTCCCTGCACACGAAAGGCTCCCTCTCCAGCTTTACAGCTTTACAGCTTTACAGAGAGGCCTGAGATGGCCACACCCTGCACTCATCCAGGCAAGGCCTGCTCTCTGTACGCTCAAGTCAGCAGGGCCTCGGCCAGATCCAGAGTCTCCTCTGCCTTAAACATAATTGCAAAGTTCAGCTTTCTCTTCTTCACACAAAGGTTATTTGGAGTGTGCGTGTTATTTCCCTCTTCTAGCCCTCCCCATTTCTCTTTTAAGAAATGAGTAACTGCCAGTGCTACAAGGCCAGCATGACTTCCTAAGGTGCTTTTTTAAAAGCTTCTTATTTGGAAAGGAATTCAAACTTTACAGGAAAGTTGGAAAAATAAGGAAGCGAGCTCCTATCCTTTTCATTGGATTCAAGGACCATCCTTTACTTTGCCACACTCTGCCTCTCTCTCCTTCTGCACATGTGCATTTGGTGCTGGGAACCATGGGAGAGTCACTGCAGATATCACGCTCCTTTGCAGCACTGGAAAACATTTTCCCAGGTCAGGAAACGTAGCGATGATGTAATACTGACACCGAATACATAGCCCCTGTTCTAATTCCACCAACTGTTCTAATAACGTTCTTTATTGCTTTCTCCCACCCCATTCTGTTCCAGGATTCAATCTAGGACTGCACTTACTTTTCTACTTGTCATGTCTCTTTGGTGTCTTTTAATCTGACATGTGAACTGTTTTATTTTTTCCCTTTACTGTTTTTTGCAGTGCTGGGGACTGAACCCAGGGCCTTCACACTGAGCTACATTCCCAGACCTTTTAATTTTTAAAATTTTTGACACAGGGTCTTACTAAGTTGTCAGTTAGGACTTGAACTTCTGATCTTCTTGCCTCCTCCTCCCAAAGTGCTGGGATTACAGGCATGTGTCACCATGCCTGACTCAAACTGGTTTTCAAAGACACTTTCTCTGTGACATCAGGAAACCAGAACAGATACAGGTAGAAGGTACACACATAGGAAGAAGAATGTCCTGGAGGATGGGGAGACCTAGGGAAATGACAGATACTCCCTTGGGCTCCAGGAATTGCATCACACACTTAAAGATAAGAAGCGGGACTAGCAAAGTTAAGACTTCTATTTTAGTCTCTTGCTCTCTTCCAGAGACAACTGCCATGTTCTGTGCCCTGGCCCTAAGCCTCTCCAGAAAGAGCTTTGTGGAGCAGTAATTGCATTTCCAGGGTGGCAGAGCTGTTTTTCCCAGCCCTGTGTCTCACAAAGCATCTAAATCATTCTATTATACCATAACAATGGATCCTCACACTCGTGGAGCAATTTGTTTTAATTATGTAAATCATTTCATTCTCTTTTCAAATATCTGCTGGGGAACTGCAAGTCACTGCAGGTCAAAATAGGATGTGGAAAATGTTGGGGAGGGACAGAGGGGCTCAGGGAAGCCTGGCTTGTCCCGAAGGTTACACATCACAGGGCACTGGGGTGGAGGAGGAGACCAGGGTACAGAATCCTCAGGAAAGGGTTAGAATGCATGGAGGGAGGAATGTGGGGTCCTGCTGCTGCGACACAAGTGTCCCCCATCCCATGGCAAAGCATGGCATGCACTTTACCTGAGATTCCAGGGGGAGTAGGCCCCCAGCAGACACTGCATCTTCATTCTACCAGACTTTCTGCAGCTGCCCACTTTCTCTCTCCTTTTCTAGATTCAGAGTCACCTTCCCCAAACTGCCTGATGAAAAGACTGGTCCTTCCAGGGGCTGAGTGACCAGGACATTCTGGCTTTATTCCATCTCAACCAGCCTTGTATGGAGTTCGGAGTGTGTGTCTGCAATAAACTGGTTAAGCCAGGTATATTTCCAGCACTCTGGGAGGGTGTGGTAGGAGGATCTTGAGTTCAAGGCCAGCCTGGAACATAGCAAGAAATCGTCTCAAAAACAAAACAAAACAAAAACATCTTGTCCCCTCCAGAAAAAAAAAAAAAAAAATCCCAAGGGAAAAAAATGTTGGTTAAATGACCCAGATCTTCAAAGGAGTTTTGAAATTAAAACTTTTCCATTGTAATTAAGGAAATTGGAGAAACAGGAGGAAAGGGAGAAGGGAAGAAAATAAGGAAGGCAGAAAGACAAGGAGATTGGCAGGTGAGCTCCATTAGCTGAAAACAAGAACTTAATCTTGGGAGGGTGTCCTCCCTTGTTCTGATGTGCTCCACACCACTGGTGTTAGTCGGTACCTCCGTGTTTTAGGACTAGGACTAACATATTTTGTATAATAAACTAGAACTATTTTTCTACTTGTGCTTTTCATTTGCAAATTTTACTTCATACTTGGTACTGAACAGGCTCTTCCTTAATTTTAGGTCCTAAGTCTATGATTAGGGTTTGCTGCCCCCAGGTGAAGAATGGACTTGGGGTGGGGCACAAAATAGCTAACTGGTTAAGAGTGTGGAGACTGAGATCAGACTATCCAGAGTCAAATCCTAGAATCCCCTGACCGTGGGTCTTCTTTTAACATCTATAATAAGAGACAAAAGAAGTATGCACTCAAATGTGATCCTGTGAAACAAGAGGAAGAGCTAAGCCTACTGCCTGGCACATAGCTGAACACTCAGTGAACATTAGCTGCTGTCACTTTTATTTCAACATAGATGGAAAGTCATGTTTAAGACACAGAGAATGGAGGGAAGCCAGTACTTCCAAAGATGATAGAAATGGTTTTCCTTTTAAAGAATAAAAACTCTCATGGCTAAGAAATTGGTAGTTTTTAAACTTGCTTTGAAAGATATTTAACATATATGGAGCATGATTAAAAGAAAACACACCTAACTGCAGTCTTGCTACATCTTTCTCACTAAATTAAACTGGTGTAGATCTTGTCATTTCACTTCTCTCTTCATGGATTCAAAGAAAGAAACTCAGCTTCTACCTTGTCCGATTTACTGCCCTTACACCAGTTTCACAGCTTCTTACAATACTCCTGAATCCCGTCATACTTACCCTGTTTCCTTTCCCCCCCAGCTACCTAAGGAAAGGCTTAAGAAGAAGTGTACTGACTGTGTGTTCCAAGATCCTGCTAAGACCCATCACTTCCCCTCTTCTTTATGGCAGGCATCGTTGGATGGGGCACTTCAGGTCTGTGGGTTACAGGATCAAATGAGTATTGTTTTTGTTAATTGAAAGCAAGTATTTCTTTCTCCTTTTATAGTGTACTAGTTTTCCTCCCTTCCAATGGGAATCTAGTTCCCGATTTTCCTATTAATTTGAAGGCAATGGTTTCCTCTTCAGGTGAGGTTTCCTAGAGCAATGAGAAGGTGAGATTCATACATACCAATGGCCGGCAGCAACAACCTCTTTCTAACAACTAAATCTGAAATTACATTTAAACGTAAGGTTATAAACCAGCTCTCAATGGCACACCACTCTCCCTTTTCTTTCCCTCCTCTAGACACATTGGAAGAGCTCAGTCTCTTTTCCTCTGCACATTCCCTCCCACCACAGGGCCCTTGCACAAGCTCTTTTCCAGGACAGGAGCAACCTGGTGATGTCTGCACTCTAGCTCAAGCATCTCTTCTTCAGAAGTCTGGGCCTTCCTAGTCAAGGATGAAGTCCCTCCACTGGAGATACTGGTCTACCAGTATCAGCATTGTCCATGTCAGAAGTACAAATTCTCAGCTCTCCCCTACCATCAGACCTAAGGAATGAGAGTCAGCTTTATGTTAACAAACCCTCTAGGGGATTCTAATGTTTGCTGAAGTTTGAGAATCAATTGCATCTCCTCCCTTTGTACCATGTGGTGCTCCTTCTTGGCATGCACTGCAATTACTCTCAAATTTGTGTGATTATTTGATTAATGGCCACTACTAAAGGCAGAAACTGTGGGAGGCTTTGGTCACTTCTTCTTTCTCTTAGTATCAAGCAGTGTGGAGCATGGAATGTAAATAAATGTCTTCCAATAAATTAAAAATAAATGTAATATTTAACAGGAAAATTATTATAGAAGAAATTAGTTAGAAGTATGAACTGATAATTTATTAGAAAATGGCAGAAATAATAAATATTTTACTATGGTTAACTTCACATAGCAAAGTAAATAAACAGGTAAAATATGGTGATGTCATTCCCCAGCTTCACTTACTAAGTTAGCAAATAGGAGAAAGGACTTGATATCCAGCTGGGATACAGGGATAATTGCTATTATAGGAATGGATGTACTGTTCTTCTGGAATGTAGTTTTGAAAATTAAAATGACCCAGCATAGCCACCTTTAGTCATTAACTACAGGGGTATATTATTACACATGCACACAGGTACAAGTATGCCTAGAATGTGCGTATTAACACTTAATCACTACAATTTCAAAATAACAAATACTCCAGTAGAGACTGGAAGAAGGAAATTGTGCATTCACAACACTGAGTGTCATGTAGCCAGCAAAAGTGATGATGCTGAGATAAATTAATCTACATGGAACAATGATTACAACTTGGTAAAATGAAAAACAAAACTCAATTTAAAAATGTGTAACTATGTGTGTATATATCCAGAGGAAAATGTCTAGATACTTATTCAGCAAAAGAACTATTAATTGTGTGAATATAGATGACCTTTTTCTTCTCAATTTCTTACACTTTTCTAGTTTTTTCACAGATTACTCTGTATAATAAAAAGTTTAAAGACAACATTTTAAACATTAAGTTTAGTTTAAGCAAAATATAACTAGGAAGGTAAAGCACTTACGTAAAGACAAAGCCAACTAAAGATGATTCTTAAAATGTGACTCTTGCATTATTCCCTGTCTTGGATTAACCGTGCCGTGAATCTCTCCCTTCCCTCGGACAGCCGAGAAGTGCCCACCGCTGGCTATGGTGACTGACTGGGAGTAAGCAGCTGGTCACTGATAACATGCACGCAAACCACATCTGAGAACGGCTGGCACAGAACAGGAAAACTCTTTCGCCCAAGCTAAGAATCCCAAAGGTGCCAGACCCAGGGGTGGGAGCAGCTATTCCCAGGGGTGCAGGCTGGGCATCAGTCTACTGGGGATGTCTTAGTAACGTCCCCGGCCTGTGGAGACACTGTCATTGCAGGCATCACTGCAACAACTGAAATCCATCCTTCCACTTCCTTCTTCCTCTCTGCCTGACACCATCCGCATTCCTGGCATGCTGCGTTCCAGAAAGAGTGCTGTAGCATGAAGCAAATGGGTGGCCCTAGGGAAATGAGGTAGTATCTGCAAAGGCCGACGCACCAGCTTCGGATCGGTACCCAGTTTAACATCACACGTTCTTGGTGCCACATGGTAGCAGGCAGTAAAAGGGTGACGCCAAGGGTTCCAAGGTCTCAATGGCCCCATGGCATGTTTAATAAAACAACACGTAAAAGCTATTGTGAGAGGTGGTTTAAGCATAAAATAGGTTTTAAACAAACAGAATTTGTATTAATGTAATAAAAAAAAAAGCACTGAACACAGGGCTGTAAAGTGTCATCACTCACAGAGTGATGTTCTATTGTTCTATTGGCTTCTGAGTGCTATAAAGCCAGGCCAGATACTCTGAGGACAAACAGGCAGAAAAAGGAACCCCTCACTCAGCCCTGTCACGTCACATGGGTCGGGCATGTAAGACTACGCTTGGCGTGAGGTTTCTGACAAAGGCCAGCAGTACATTCCGAGTCTACCAAGAGTCGCATGCTCAATCCCTCATTCTGTACACAGCCAAGGGGCACTGCTAATGGGCTTCTCAATCTGGTGCCAAGTGGCAGGGGCTGTTTGGGGACTGAGTTTTCAGTGTCTAATGGCAGGAATCGAGGCTATGCGAAAACATCCTCTAGCTGTGATTCTTATTATTACTCTTTTAAGCTAGTCTTGCCCCAGATCTTTTGGTTGGGCCCAGCTGAGCTGCTGAGATTTAAAAGTCTCGGTCCCTTATAGGTGTGTGAGACACGGCCTTGACACCTAAAGGGACTTCTGGGTGGACCCAGCACTTAAATCAGTTCTAGAGGCATCTGGGAGGGAAAATAAGCCACAATTTCATGTGAAAATGTTCACTTTTAGGCAACGGTGATAGCTTCATATTCAACAGCTCTCTTCCGGGTAGATATTAATGAGAAGTAGGAATACTGAAGCTAATGACTACACATCCCTTACATAATTACAGTGACCCATAGTCCTTTCAAAATGCCAAATTAGCTGATTAAAATGAGTCTTGTTGAAGTTCTAATATTCTAATTCAAATCTCCTGCCCAAATATACTTGCAGGATCTAACTACATTTCAAGATGGATTTGGCAAACTCAAAAAGCACTCGGTTCCTAATACAAGGCCAAAGTAATTTCAAATTCACTTTATGAAGCCTTAACTATGGCTCCTGTTTCAATTTGTAGAAACTTTTGTCTTCCTGTTTCTGGATCGCTTTCTGCTTTCCATTCAGGAACAAAACAAAAAAGTTCTCAGACCAGTTTTATCCAACTTCACCTCTGATTTCACTGTTTCAGTCTTTTGGGCCAAGCCTGTGTGCCCTGCAGCTTCAGGGTCACATCTGAACTCTGCCTCCAGCAACCCTGTGAGCCAGCTGCAGAGAGGGTGGCTGCAGCCCTTGTAGCCACAAGAAATAAGATTTGCAGGATCTTACAGGACTGGTGCTCGGCGGTCACCCCTCAGCTGAAAGTACATACCCACCAGCCCTGAAATGGTGCATTCTATTTTATTTAAGAGAGACTTTAAATAAAAACCTAGAAAATAAAACTGCAATGTGCCATTGCAACAACTGTCAAAGAACAGCTACTAAACTTCTTTGGAGAGGACGGCAAGAGAAAGTATAATGCTGTCCAGTTAAGAAGGAGTCAATCAGTTTGCTGAAAGCATTTATTGAGATCACAGAGGAGATATTCAGAAAACAAATATGATCACTCCTTATGGCAGCAGAAGTTTTCATGTGTATAGAGACACATGTATGGATAGGTTCGTGGGTCTCTATCTTTCTGTCTCCCAAGGTAAAGCACCAAAATCAACAGTTTCCAAACTCAATTGTGGAGAATCGAACTTATTTTTCTAGCCTATAGGATTAAAACTGGATTTCAACCTAGAGGTAACACATTGCACTGACGTTAGGAATAACATCAGGCTATATAAATATTTTTCTAATGAAAACGTGGCATTATTAGTGAGGAGTAAGACATAACTGTTATGTTGAAGGAAAGAAAGCCTTTATTTGTTCTTCATACAATCATAACACAATCAGCCAAACAAGGCTTTGCCTCCCTCAAACCACCATTATACTGGGAGTTCTGTGTAAGCTCCTTGTTTGTACAAAAGCCTGGCGATATAGGCTGGACGGGTAATCCTAAAGCTGTTAGACCAAAATTAAAACACATCTTACGGGTGGATCTGTATTTTTAAGACAGCTCTGTTTGAGAGGCCTGTGCCGATCACACCAGGAGATAAGCCCCACGCAATCTCAGGATGATCACTTCAACAAACACTGGCACAGCACTGTAATTTTTTAGCTTTTCACCACACACAAGAACAAGGATCTTGCAATCACTTTGTCAAAGACAGCAGACTTCTCAAGACAGACAGTCGTGGTATGCACAGGCCTTACTAAGAGGTTGCTGTTAATTTTTTTTTCTTGACCTTAAAAGTAAAGAAGAAAAACCTTAATGCTCATGTGTCTAATTGGTTCAATTATCACTAAAATAGAAGCAGGCTGCCAAGAAGGGGTTCTATATGTCCTATTTCTGCATTCTTAAATCAAATGTGAACTTAATATCATGGACCAACAAACATCTGGATTGTTCCCAACTTTCTGGTTTTTCTTAAAATAAAATCTCTTCTCTGCCCTGACCCCAATAACCAACATCCCACAAACATAACTCCTTGTGATGACTCTCAATGCCATGTTTTAAAATTTTAGAATAGAACAGGATAGTTAGAAATTGCTCAAACGTCTATTTCCACCTTCCTGGATTCTATTTCTTGGTGTGGATGTGTGTGTGTTTTCCCTTGTTTATATTTTCACTATCCCTCCTCTTTATTTCTGGCTCTTTGCAACCTATGCTGAGGCGGCTCCAGTACTGTATTGCCCACGCTGTCCTTGGCCCAAGATGGCCCATCTCTTCTCAGAAGTAAGTGGATTTCAGTTTTGCTGGTTTATAGCACCCCTATTCAATCACCAAGCGCTCTGAGAATCCTGGGGTTGGTCAGACCCCATGCGCCCTATCTTTCCCTCATGGCAGATGTGGAGCACTACAACAGCGAGGAAACTGGGCCACTTGTGGCAATGGGTGCTGTGGGTTGGAGGGCATTGATAGGTAGGAGCTTCTGGGGGAGGGTCAAGAAGTATTTGGTTCTGGCCCAGGATTTAGCTCAGTGGTTCTGGTGCCTACCTCGCAAGTGCAAGGTCCCGAGTTCGATCTCTGGTACCAAAAAAAAAAAGTATTCGGTTTCTTTGAAACTGGTTCCCGAACCAGTAAGGCAAAAGTCCCTTCTACTTTCTGTAGGTATTAAGGCTGACCGGGAGGATTCCTTGAATGCAAATAGCTCTTTGCAAGCTGGAGATGAAGAAAAAAGGTCTTTTTGAGAAGTGTTTTGCAGCTGAACTGTGTCTGTTGTGTGTTTCCAACAAAAATACTTCCTAAGGCAGTGTCCCTGAATGTCGAGCAGTGGATGTGAACGGACTTAATATACTAGGGAATAAGAAGTGGATTCTATTAAGTTTATTAGCAGTTCAAAACATGATACATACTACAGCAGTGAAAGTGATCCACCCCTACAATTTGCATGGAATGAGTATGTGGGTTTAACAAGAGCTAATAAGTGAAACCTAAAACCCAGTTTTCCATCTGAAGACCTTTGGGGTCCACTTTTACACTACCTTGATCAAACCAGGAATGAAAGTTCCGGCTGCTTCCTCTAGCCCTGAGGGTTCTGGAGTTTCTCCAGTCACACTTCTCCACATCAGCCTGCCTTGGATCCTAACCAAGGATGCATACGCGCCACTCAGATGCCACCACACAGCTTCCCTCTGGTAACCATCGGGGGCAGGAAAGCAGGGGAGGTACCAGACAGGAGACTCATCTGGGAGGCCACTTTTCCAAACAGGGTTTCACCTCCTGCTTTAGTGTACAATGATGTACAGGAATGAAAACACAACTACCAGAAACATTCATTGAAAAGTGGCACTTCATTCAGTCCTCACAACCATTCCTGGAGGGCTCTTTCTATTATTATCTTCCTTTGATATGAAACAGATAAATAAGCAAAGCAGAATGCCCAGGGCCACATGGTGGGGAGTGGCAGCCCAGGGCTTGAGTCACGTCTCCCACCAGAACCCTTGCTCTGGGCCACTGCACCTGTTATCACGTCGTGGCCAGGGCTTCCTCCTACAATCCTGGATCTTGGACACCTTGCACTAGTACCATCTGGAGGAGCATTTGAAAAATGCAGATTGCCAGATCCTGCCCCACAGGTTCTGATTGAGCAGGTCTGGGATGAAGGCCAGGAGTCTTTTTAATCCTTACCCAGGTGAAACATCTGTGGATCACTGAACTTGAACTTGAGATGTGTGGTCGACACAGGTGACCGAGGCTGCCAGAACCTAGCTGGTGGAGAAAAAGGTGCTTCTTAAAGATGCTCAGCACAAAGTGCAAGCTAAAGTCTTTTGACAATCTGCAGTAACATCGGACTAAAGTCTGGATCATCAGGTTCGAGACCCACTTCTTCTGTGAGCCTCCGGGGCTGCCATTCCCCAGGAAATCTCTGTTCTACAGATTTGCTCAGCTGTGCTACAGTGCAGGTCTCCTAGTTATACTCTATGTTGTATTACGGAGCTTTCCTTAATTTTACAGGTAGATATGGCGTAAATCCTATTTGTTAGTAAGTGTAGAGATGTGAAGTAGGTAATTACAATTGGATACAAAGATCCTCAGGGAAATATTATTTATAATGGTGAAAAAACTGTAAATCAAATGTCCAGCAGAAGACTTAACTTGGGCTAAGGGTGTAGCTCAATGCTAGAGCGTGTGCTTAGCACGTGTGAGGGCCTGGGTTTGATTCGCAGAACAAAAAAGAAAAAGAAAAAAAAAGATTGGTTAAACTGTATAGATATTCTAAACGACAGTCTGAAGCACATTTGATGATTCATTCACATTTATGTCATGCGGAACAAGTGAGCAATAATCTTATTTACATGGTTTTGTAAAAACACAAAGACAAAATACTGGAAGAAAATAGACCTAAATGCTAGAGTGGGTATTTTTGGGGTGGCCAGATCATATATGAGTTATTTTTTCTTTTTTTGTATGTGACTCATTTTCAACAAAAACCAAATACTTTTCACATTAAAAATGTCATAAAAGTCATAGCAGGGAAGCAAGAGTGAAAGTAAAAGCAAAAGCAAAAGGGAGACACTGGTTTCCTCCAGAAGCAGCTGGCAGGTGGGCAAGTGTGTCTGCGGCAGGCACTCCCCGCCCGGGTGCCCAGCACACCCTGGCCTTCTCCTCCAGCACTTGCCATGGAGCCAGCGTGCATCACCCAGGCCGTGCGAGGCTGATGTCTCAGGTTAGATGGTGAGGACGGGGCTGTGTCCCACACACCTTGCACGACGCTTACATGTGGCTGCCTCTCAACAAATATTTGTTGCATGAATGAATGAATGGCTAGTTCTCACCTCCCCACCTAAGCTAATGGTGCCTAGAAGGCAGGGGCTCCCGTCATACTCAGAATTTCTGAACTCCTCTGTACACACCAGGGTTGGGTATATCACAGGTGCTTAGTAAAGGTCTGCCTTTCTGATTGGGGATCACGTCAAAAGGAAGCATGCCTGCTGAGAGGAAGCATGTCCACCGAGTGGAGCCAGCCCCCTGGATGTCTCCCCCAGAGTTCAGGCCCAACCCCAGGGTGGGTTGGAGCCAGGCTGCCTAACTGCAAAGGCTGCATGGAACTGAATAGCTGATTTTGTTTGCTGAGAGAAGCAAGTCAGGTAGCCTCGGATCTTTATTTGCAGAAGCAGTCATGCCTTAACATACTGCTCCACCCTTTTGGAAAAAGATTGATAACCATAATGATGATGTTTTAATGAGCTTAATTGCACATTCCTTATGTTCTTGCAGAGTTGCCAATCAGCTACTTCAACATCCACCAGTTTACTTGTAATAACTTTTCCCCCTTCCTCTATGCCAGGGAGCATAATTATTCTTGTGGTAAACCTGGAGTTCAGCTCTTTCTCCCTCTCTTTTTTTTTCCTTGCTGTTTTTTCCCTTTCTGGGAATTACTCTAAATGGGTATCTTTGAAAGGAGGGTGGCAGGGTGCTTTTGGTACAGTGCTTACCAAGAACCCTTTCATCAAAGGGGCCCTTGTGAGCATGCTCTGGACGTGAGCCAATCAGATCATCCCGCTGTCTGTCTCAGAAGAAACTTCGGCCCTGGTATGTAAGTCAAGCCGGCCTGCAGACAGGCTGACTGCACTCAAAGGGCAACCTGTCTTAGCTGACTGAAAAAATGCTGAAGGGAAAATTACCTGTTTGGCTCCAGACAGAATTAACTTTTTTACATATATATATATATGTAGGCACCCAAGTATGTTTATTATTTTTTGTTTAAAAGCGTTTGCCTATCTAATATAGTAATTAATGTTATCTGGTCAGTACTTGAAACATTTTGAAATATGTGCAAATTCAATAAGGCTACAGGGCCTGGAGGCAAAATAAGATGAATTTTCTTATTAAATGACAGAGAGCTGTTTGGGGATTAACAAATGGCAGTTTTGTAATTTGTTCGTGGCCCATGCTCCATGCAGGGCCATTTGGTCTGCATGCAGGCCCCTGATGAGCGGGAAGTGGTTAGGTACCATGCCCTCCTGGGCCTCCACTGTTCTTCACTCCACACTCTACTGTCACTCAGGTGGGGCCCCAGCCTTGCTGACAGTGGCCCCTTCTCAAAGGTGAGTAAACCCATCTACTGAGCAGTCTGGGAAAACTTTTGCAGCCCCAGCCCCCAAATCATCTTACAAACACATTTTTGATATTTCAAGAAAAAGGACATAATTGACAAATATATTTTATAGTTTCTATGTGAGAAAAGGACTACATATTTCTTCTCTGGACCCATTCTGGACTGTGGCCTTCCTCTTCTCTGAAACCCTAGGTTTGCGCACGCTGTGCACATAGGGTGCTGCCTGCATGCCAGGTGCTAGGCCCGATGTCAGGGGTTGGACGGGGAAGATGTGACCTTGGTCCTCAAGGACAACAGCTGGACACCTCAGACCCTGTACCTCAGGGGTTTGGTGCCGCTTTTCCATCAGAGGATTAGTTTGACTGCTTAAAAATAGTAATAACTTTATACCACTAAGGTGTTAACAGCGGTACAAAGTATAGGTGACAGAATTATTGTGCCATGTCATGTACTTTTTCTTTGTACTTTTCAGAATTCTCCAGAATTTCTACAATAAACTTTCATTTTTGTAGATAGCATATTTTTATGCCATTAAAATGAAACTTTCTGGGAGCAATTAAAAGGCACATTCCAGAATTATATAGAGAATAAAGTGAAGGACAATAGGGCAGGCAACAGTCAGTAAGGGAAAAAGGGGGTGAGAATTGACAGAAGGGAATTTTAATGAGCAGGGCAGCTTGAGAACCACAGCTGGCTTGGGCTAACTTGCTGGAGTGTTAAATCAAGTAATAACAAAAATATGACTGTGTTTTACATATGAAATTTCATAACTTCCTGAGAAGTAAATAGTCCTTTCCCTCTTGGTTGTTCGTCCTAAGGAATGTTTATGTTCTTGTTCTGGGCTCAACATTTTCCCAAAGTCGTCTTGTTTATGCAGAGGTACAATGTCCCAAACAGAAATGCTAACTCGGTTTTCTTTGGTGGTCCAGCTCTCATGTTTCTGTCACATCAGGGACCATGTATTGTGTGCTTGTCTCTTCCTGGCCCCTTGACTCCTACCTGTGCTGTATAGGGTTCTTTTTCTTATAGTTTTAGACTCAACCCTGGAAAGGACGGCTGGAAATTCTCTGATGGTTTTGTTCGCTCCGACCTAAAGGGTTTCTTCCTAAAAAGGTTTTCTTTCTCTTTTATAAACCCCACAAAGTCATGGATGCAGGCTGAAACTGAGGCTTTCCCATCCGTGGAGAGAAAAAAATATAAAATTCTTTTCATATAAATATATTCACAGAGAATAATCCTCCTCTGCTCCTGGCTACTTCTACTCGGGGCAGGCAGAAATTTGGAGGCAGAGGGAATCATTTTTGCCTTTGCATAGTTTTTTTTTCCCAGACTAGTGGAAAATAGCTAATTTTCATCACCAGATTGTACCTTTAATGGCCAGTGAAAAAAATTGATGGAAAAAATTCTTCGCAAATGGTGCATACCATGCTGTAAAACCATTAGATAACAGTAATTATGGGTTTCATTTCAAGAGCAAATAATTACCCTAGTGGGAAAATGCTCACTTTTTAAGCAGAAGAAACTCTTTCTAGGATTTGCATATAGTCTACCATTCTGAGAACAGCAGCTTTGGGAGAAAAAATAAAAAAAGAAAAATAAAAACCATAAACTGAGTTCAGTCTCTTTCCAGAGTTGAGAAAAGTGACTTAGGGACATGAGGTTCTTTCTTTCTGGTTATGGGATTAAGGGTTTTATTATTACTGTATTCAAGAGATATTTTCCTGATTATTTCTCTCATCTGTATAAACCTGGCAAAGGAATTCTTTTCAAAAATAAATTGTTGAGTCTAATAGCTATAATACCTTGCAACTCTGTATATGTTATAGGTAGTATAGCTCATATATCACTACCTTCCAAGGACAGCATCTATTTTATGTAATGCAATCCTTTTAAAAGGTGATTTCCCCAATGTGTAACTAAGTCTGATTTAATTTATAAGACATTTTATGTAAAATATACATACAGTTCAGGCCACGTCTTACAGAAATATGGGTCTATAAATAATAGCTCCCTATCATAGAAAAAAAATAGTCCATGTAAATGAACTGAAGAACCAAAAAGAGGCTGAACTGTACCCTAAAAGAGAAACTGCCAAACTATCATACTCCCCATGTGATGGACTGTAAGGAGGTAAACAGAAGATCACCAAGCAGGGCCAGATGCAGCGATACCATGCATGGATCATTTGATACAGAAAATGATTCATGATTTACTCAATGGAGGAGACACTGAGTCTTTTCAGCTGTTCTTCATTCTCCTAAAGCAAATGGGCCTTATGAAACCCTGAAAGCCACAGCAGGGAGAAGATACATTTTCCCAAAGACTAGTCCCTCCCTAAAGGGAAGCGTACCTTCAGGATTTTCAGTGATTTCTCAAAAAGCACAAAGATCAGAAAATGCTAGTGCAAAAGAAATGCGGGAAGTGTGGTGGGTAAGACAGAGACTCCTCTGTAATGTGATATCTGCTCTGATTCTGAGTTGTCCATGGTGTAATCAAAATAGCAGGCACTAGGAAGGGACCCAGAGGATGATGAGGGCAAAAGAGAATCAGCAGGACAACAAAGGAGGCTCTGGAGCCAGACTGGGACTCGGTCTCACTGTCTCCTGTCAGTGGGTTTCGCCACAGAGGAGAGGGGAGAAACCGATGATTCACATCAGCAGTCCACCCATGACTGCATATTACCATAGTTTTTTAAAACTATGTTTTCGGTTTGTAGCTATTTACATCACCTATGTATAGTTAGGTCTATGCTATTACTTTAGTTCTCAACTTGAGAAGAGAGACACTCACACCTACTCCCAATTCTGACTTAAAAGAGCTCTAACTGTTGTTAAAAAGATGTACCTGAATATCCGTAGTTGCTCTCCTGGAACCTGATTGGATAGGACCAGGGAAACGGCAGCCATCAGACAACGCTGCCCACCTCTGCCTGTCCTACCACCATGGAAAGTCCTTGCTGAGCAAAGGAGCTGCCACCTGCTTTGCAGAACTTTGTCATTGCATAACTAATGACAGTAGAGAGAAACGCCTTACCTTTGCAGTTACATGATATTAAATCCAGCCTTTCCTGTGACTTGCTTTTCTCACTATTCTAAAGTGCAGAAACTGCATGGAGGAGTCCTAGACTTTTATTCCATGACTTCATTTCAGTGGAGAGATGAGCAGTGTCAGTCTATTAGTTCTCTTTACAAAAGTGACTATAATTACTTCTAAAGAGACAAAATTTTGGAGGAAAGAGATGATATTTTAAATTAGGTCTTAAATACTTCCCTGTGATGTTTAACTGGGTGCTGAGTTGTTGGTTGGTTTGTTTTACAACTGTTCTTCCCTCTTTCAGGGATCATATTATGATAAATTAGACAATGCCTGAAGCTGTACCTTGAGTTATTTAGAAGACAATGTTCTGTAAATCTGAGGAATGGTACGATTTCTAAGCTTCCACAAGAACATTCATAACATTGATAGGGATAATTAACCTTTCTCTGCCTGTCTCACTACATTCAATCTTTTTCTTCACCTCTTAAAATGTTTTTAATAGTCTCTCAAGGTACACACCTTACTGACACATTTAAAAATTGCTTAATGCTATTAAAATTCTAAGGCTTTGCCTAACAATTGTAATCATACTAGTAAAAGCAATTAATGAAATGAATAAGATAAAATTGGTTTCCTGAATTCAGTTAAGATGTTTCTTGGGCAGAATATCTACAAATATCCAAGGGTGTAAATTCCAACAGGAGATACTTAGGCTCATAGTTCTTAAGGCATCAGTCTTGTGGAGTAAAGGATCTATATGAGAACTGTTTGTGTACAACCAATCAGGCATTGTTCTAGAAGGGCAGAACACTGGGGATCACTCCAGAGATGCACCACTTTGAACAGAAGGCAGTGGGTGACAAGTGCTGTTTAAAATGATGACTTGATTGACCCAGCTGTTCCCCTTCTAGGTATCTTTCCAAAACAGTTAAAAGACATATTAGGGTGACATATGCATACCCATTTTTATAGCAGCACAACTCATAATAGCCAAATCTTGGAAACAGCACATATATCTATCAACAGATAAATGGATAAAGAAAATATGGTATTTCTACACAACGGAGTACTACTCTGCCATAAAGAAAGATAAACTTGGATCATTTGTAGGAAAATTGAATGCACCTTGAGACCATAATGTTAATTGAAATAAATCAGACATGCAAGCTTAAATTTCATGTGGTTTCTTTTACATGAGAACCCTAAAATATAAATAAAGAGCAAAATAAAAGGTAGGTAAAAGGAAATAGGGAGATAGAGCTTTTGCAAAAGAGATGGAGGGGGGAGAGGAGATGAAAGAAGAGTTAAGAAGTGTTGCGTACACACACCGACTCCCCAGGAGGGATGGAATCATTGTGTACTGCAAACGTGTCAATAAAAATAAAGAAGTAACAAAAAAGAAAACCAGACCCTGACTTGAAGTTCACATGCCTATCAGCAGACCACAAGCCCACAGACTCTTGTGTTCCACTGACCCTTTCTCTTCGGGAGCAGGCTACTTTGCTGGGTTTTCTTTTCCCTTTCTGGGCTGTCCATGGTTGACATGACAAATGGATTTCAATCAGACACCAGTGCTTGTGGGATAAAGAGAGTATGATGCTTCCTGTTTCCTGTACAGAGCTGGCCAGGCCCACAGTCTTGCTGTAAAGAGCAAGGGCCCTGCCTAGGTACCTGGGTAAAACTGGTACTTGGTAGGAAGAATTCTTAACCTGTTTGGGATTTGGCCATCTCTGACTGGAAAAACAAAACAGAAACCAAACCAAAACAAAACCCCAAAGCAGTGCTAGAATCAGCTTTCCGCACAGTGTAGGCAGAAATGCAAATCACTGTACATTTTTTGGTTTACTTTGTATTTTTGCAAAGCTTGGACTGGATGCACTAAACTAAAATCAAAATGGATTAAAGATCTAAATGTTAAAACAGAAAAGCTGAACTGGCTGGAACAGAGGTTAGGTAGAACTCTTGAAGACATTGGGGTAGGAAAAGATTTTATGAACAAAACCTCAGTTGCCTGTGAACTAGCACAATCAACAAGTGGGATCTCTTCTTATTAAAAAGCTTCTGCACAGCAAGAGAAACCACCAGCAGTGTGAAGAGACAACCCACAATGTGGGAAAAAATCTTCACCTGCTCTTCCTCAGACAAAGGTCTACTATCTCGAATCTATAAAGAACTTAAAAAGATCAGACCTCCCAAATTTAAAGACCCAATCTAATAGTGAGCATCTGAAATGAACAGACTTTTTGCAGAGAAAGAAGTAGAAATAGCAAATAAACATATGAAAAAATGTTCAACATCACTGGTCATTCGAGAGATGCAAATGAAAACAATGCTGAGATTCCACCTCACTCCAGAAAGAATGGCTGCTATCAAGAAATCAACCAAAAACAAATGCTGGCAGGGCTGTGGGGAAAGAGGAACCCTGCTCCACTGCTGGTGGGAGTGTAGACTGGTGCAACCACTGTGGAAATCAGTATGGAGATACCTCAAAGAACTAGGACTGGAAGTCCCATTTGACCCAGCTATTCCCCTGGTGGGCACCTTCCCCAAAGAATTAAAAGAATCATACCACAGTGATATATATGCACCCATGTTCATAGCAGCACAGTTTGTAATAGCTAAAACTTGAAAAGAGCCCAAATGCCCATCAACTGGAGACTGGATAAAGAAAATATGTGTGTGTTTTTTAAATAAAATGGAGTACTACTCAGCCATTAAAAACGAGAAATTAAAGACATTTATAGCTAAATGGATGCACACTGAGGTGATACTCTTAAGTAAAATAAACAGGACACACATGTGTAAATACTGAATAGTTTCTCTAGTGTGAGAAACTGAAAGTGTAAATAAGGACTAAAAGGTATAATAGATGATGTGAAATAGGAAGAAAAGGGGCAAAGGGGAAGGGGAAGTGGGAGGGGTAGGGGAAAGGAAAGAAGGGAATGGAATTAAAATGAGAAAATGGAAAAATGGAAACAAAGTCTTTGTAAATAGGGAAGGGTGGAGGGGTTGAAGGGAGGGCAGGGGAAGGGGTAAAAAATAAGAACCAAGAGATTATGTAAAGATGCAAATTTCCAATGACAAATGTCATTATATTGTATACCTGAAATGTACCAATAAAATAAAATTTAACATTAAAAAAAAATGGATGCTTCAAGATAGGCCACACACAGTTTGGTTCAGCCCAAGGCCCCCACTTCCTGCTGTGTGACAATCAGCCAGTATCTTCCCTGCATGACCTACCTGCTTCATCTGGAAGCAAAAGTGACCCTTGAGAGGTCTTTCCCTAGATATTACTGAACACTGCCACTTCCTTGATCTGACTAGTTAATGAGCAGGGAGTTAATTATTGAGCACCTACTGTGTGCCTGGCCATGCTAGATATGGGGTTGCAGAGACGACAGGTCTATTTCCTGCCCTCTAGATGCTTGTGCTCTGTCTGTGCTTTGGTCTAAAAGTGCACTCTCCACACTTTTCTCTACTTCTTAAGGACAAGGAGTCCATAGTATTATTTCATTTTTACTTCCCTAAAAAGCGAAGCACTTCATACACAATAAAATTTAAGCCTTGACATTACTCTGACAAGACTATCAACATTCAGACAGAAAAAGGAGGGGAAAAGCAACCCCAACCCAGCAGGCAATATAAAAACAGAAGAACAAAACACAAGGGAAAAACAACAGGGAAATTTTCATTTTCTTCTTGGATATGTATTTAAACAATCTCATGCGATACTTGGATTCTTGTGTCTATGGAAACCTTTGTTATCTCAAAGATAGTGAGGTACTGAAGGCCTTTGTTGCCATGGAACAAGCAGTATTTGCTTTTTATTCTATTGCACAGTATCTAATTACAGAGACCCTGATAAAATTATGCATTCCTAAGCACAAATTAAGGCCATTCTACAGGCGACTTCATGTACACACTTTGTCAAATTTCATTTTTCAAAAATCAGGGATGACTGAGCAGAGTCTTCATGCTAAGCAGCTGCAGCTCTTTCTGAGATGCAATTCTTCTAAAGCTGCAGCTGGGGCTGTCAAAGTATTTTAGGTAAGAGGGGACTCCACTTTAGTTTATTCTCCCACCAAAGCCTAAGCTGAAACTTTAAAGCCCTTTCTCCCACCGGACTGCTGCTCAAGGTGCATATTTAAAAATCAGTCTCTTTGTTTTTCCCCCCAAAACAAATGCTATCCATTTAATGGCAAAGAAGACTGACCTACTCTTTTGAAAAGAAAAGGCATTATAAACACAGTTTACACTTCTCCACCATTAGTCTCTATCTCCAGGGAACCACTAACCCTAAAGTAGGGGCATGTTTCTGTTTCTGTTCCTGTTTTTATACTTTTACTGGATATTTATGTATCTATTACCATGCAGAACATTCTATATTTAGCATTTTCAAAATTACCTTTTGAATCAATGTAATAGCTTCATGATGCACATATGTCCATTTATTCTAACTGCTGTATAGTATTCTGCTGGGTTGGCCTTCTCCCCCAGTTGATGAATATTTAATTTGCTTCTAAATTTTTGCTACTCCAATGTTGCTTTGAACATCTTGCAAATGGCCTCTTGTCAGTACATGGGAGGGTTTTCCTTGAGGTCTGTGTACTAGGGTATAGCTGAAGTTTAAGAGAATCAATTTCAAAGGTCCTTCACTTCTAGGTCCTTCACTTCTCTATATATTATTTATTAATCCAGTCTTCCAAGAACACGTCTGTGATCTGGGCATCCTGCAGTTCTCTCCTCAACTGCTTTCTCCCACCTTAGTAGGTTGCTGTGCCCTGGGAGTGAACAACTGCTGCCAGGAGTCAAGGATCCAGGGTCGAGCAGTGAGCTTTGGGTCCCCTGCTTCCCACGTGTTCCTGTCACGGGAGAAACACCACCCTCTGCCTGCACGGGAGTGGCCTGAATTCAATATACAGATGGCCCTTGATTTATGGTTTCTTTTACGATTTTTCAACTTTACCATGGTGAGAAAGCAATACACATTTGGTGGAAATAGCACTGTGAATGTGGATCCCTTCCTGGGCAAGCTGTTGCTCCCAGTGAGCTGTGTGATCCTGAGGTTGACATCCACACTCCACAGTCCAGGATGTTGTGTTAAGCACACTTTTGACTTATGATATTCGAAATTTACAATGGGTCAACTGGGAGGCAGTGCATTTTAGGATGAGGAGCATCAATAGTATGGAATGGGGTGGTGCAAGTT
This sequence comes from Heterocephalus glaber, assembly GCF_053883595.1. Taxonomy (NCBI): domain Eukaryota; kingdom Metazoa; phylum Chordata; class Mammalia; order Rodentia; family Bathyergidae; genus Heterocephalus; species Heterocephalus glaber. Next base: position 71,349,946 of record NW_028258320.1, read on the forward strand.
TTTTTGGTTTTTTTTAGTCCTTTTATTGGTACACTGTAGGTATACACTGCGTTTACATTTGTCATTGGGCGCTTGTACCTGTACCTGATGTACCTTGGTTCTTATTTTTTCCCCACTACCTGTGCGCCCTTCACCCCTCCACCCTTCCCTATTTACATAGACTTCGTTTCCATTTTTTTTTCTTTTCTCATAGTTTTTCCTTTCCCTCTTTTCCTTTCCCCTTCCCCTCCCACCACCACTTCGTCTTTGGACCTTTTTTCCTATTTCAAATTATCAATTATTCATTTTAATCATTTTAACTCTTGTTTATACTATCAGTTTCTCACACTAGTGAAACTATTTGGTATTTACACGTGTGTTCTATTTATTTCACTTAAGAGTATGGCCTCGATATGCATCCATTTAGCTATAAATGTCTCTAGTTTTTCATTCTTTATGGCTGAGTAGTACTCCATTTTATAAAAAACCCACATCTTCTTTATCCAGTCTCCAGTTGATGGGCACTTGGGCTGCTTCCAAGCTTTCGCTATTACAAACTGTGCTGCTCTGAACATGGGTGCACATTTATCTCTGTGGTATGATTCTTTTAATTCTCTGGAAAGATCCCCAGCAGGGGGATAGTGGGGTCGAATGGGACCTCCAGCCCTAGTTCTCTGAGGTTTCCCCACACTGACTTCCACAGTGGTTGGGGTGGTGCAAGTTTTGCCCATGACTTGTCCACCTCCTAACTTACTTTCAAAGAGTGCACGTTTTTGGAGAGTCTTGTGAGAACAAGGCAAAGAGTGAGGTCCTGATGTCTTTCAGGTAATGATTTTGTAGACAAGCTTGAAGCTCTGTGCCCCACACATCTACCTGAGGCCTCCTAAGGAGCTTTCCACCTATCTAAGATTTAGAACAGACGCGACATTGTGCTCAGGCCATGAACTAACACATTTACTTAAGCTGAAAAAATGAAGTAAAACTTGTTCCGTCAGAAAGTGAGTCTACTTCAGTCATTTTATTTGGCAATGTAGACTGGTTTTACTAATTGGGTCGCATGGTATCTGTGTCTATAATTTGAATGAGTTAAGTCTGTAACGCCAACTTTGGTGAGAATATACCATATTTAAAGCATATAAGATAAAAGCACTTCCTAAGAAATATTTTACTGGCAAAGATGGGTTGATGTGAACAACAGTTTGATTTTCTCAACCTTTTCCAAGTATATTTAGTTAAACAAAGTACCTCAAAGGAAAAGAGAAAAGGCAGGTGTCATTTGTGGGGGAAATATCTGTCCATGTGTGTAGTCACCCAGGGCACTTCTTGCTTTCAGAACAAGCAATAAAGAACTTGTTGGCAGTCTCCACGCATGTCTGCTGTGGAATGAAGTCTGGAGAAAACTCGGTTGGTCCAGGTAAGGTGACGATAAGCATTACTGCAGATGCGTCACCCACTGTATGAATAAGACAGAGCTAATTTAAATAACTCTTATTGCTCTGCACTGAGAATCTAACCACCTGGGGATCAGAAGGGCACAGCCTCTGGGCCAGTCAGTCTTCTCAGGGCAATGTTCAGACGCAAGGCCCAGTTGGATGGCTACACAGACATGGTGCACCTGCAGCTGCCTGGGGCCGGCGTGCGGGCTGAGCTGGGGGCTGTCTGAGGGGGAAGACTGCCTGAGGCGGGCATGTCAGCAGCCGTCAGGGAAGGGGTGTCCTGCAAGGCTCCTAGTGCAAGGGCCACCCAATCAGCAGAGTGACCTTCAGCTACTCACTTCCTCTCCCTGGGCCTCAGTTTCTCCACCTATGAAGTGAGAGGTGGGAGCACACATTCCCCCGAGGGTCTCTCTCATCCCCTTGGCCACCACTTCCTCTTGGTGTTGGTCTGCCAGCTGTAATGTAGGTGCCACTCCCACAGGACCTGTTCTGGGCACCGGATCACCAATGTACCCTCCTCCGGGTCACATGAGTATGACTGCCCCTGCTGGGAACTTTTCAAGAACGACCTGGTGGGACTGTTAGGTAGAAATGGTAATGCCCAGGGAACCGACTCCGCTCCCTAGGAGGCAGTGCTACATCTTGGCTATCTTGCAGCAACCTGAGGTTACCACACTTGCCTGTCTACTTTCAAGTACTCCCTTTATACAACTCAGAGGTGAAGAAGGTCTTACCAAGGCTCTGAGGGATCAATAAACACGTATTCTGCTTACTTGCTTACATTGCTTTTTTGTTTGTTTGGGCTTGTTTTTTTTGGGTACCCGGGATCGAACTTGGGACCTTCCACTTTTGAGGCAGGCGGCGGAACCACTGAGCTATATCCCCGGCCCCCATTGCTTACATTGTAATGTACTCCGAGAAAAACTAAGAAAGCAATTATTGCCGATAAGGCTACTTGTGACAGATGATACAAATAGCCCTTGCTTGCTGTGTACCCCTTCCTCCCTGTATGGAGGCAAGGAACGTCCCAAGTGAGGAGCTGGTAATCCTGCAGATGGGCTTCTCCGTACAAGTGAATAAATGCAGATTCCCAGGCCTGGCTGTCTCGGTTCAAACCCCGCCCCCACCACTTGCTGCCTGTGTGGCTGGGCAGGGTAAACAACTGAATCTCTCAGCCCCATTGTCTCCATCCATAAATATCCTGAAACAGCTCCATGGAGCTCTTGTGGGGATTAAATGAGATAAACAATGCAAACATACCTGGCCGAAGGACAGAAGCACTGTAAGAATGAGACTATTGTGATTAACATATTTTTATCATGAAACCTTCTATTTCAGGCATATGAGAAGGTGATTCCATTGACTTCTTTGGTGGAAAAGTCTAGTGATAAGAAGTCAAGTCCATCATTCATGATAGCAGTGAATGTTGGGTTCTCTTTCTCCTTGCCAATTTTTTCCATTATAAACTGGGAAGCCAAGTCAAATTTGCTTAGTTAATTTTGGCCTGAGAGGTGCTCTCTGGACCCTCAACATTTGCCTGTAAGGTCAGGTCAATCAGCTCATGCTTGCCAGTGTGAAAAACTCCTTTCCTATCACTGCTTCTGCCACTTCCCTTATCCTGTCTTTCTTCTGGAACAAGTGGACTTGCAAGATACCTCTCTCCCGGTTTTGGCAACCAGGCTTGTCCTGTAAGAGAGAGTTCCGCCCATGTATACAGCCATTGGCTACAGGCATAGGAGGGGTTATCAGAAAGAAAGCCTTTCCTCTGCAGGTGCCAGGGCAATGAAAGCAGGGCCCCTGTGCGCTGTCCCCCTTCTAATTAAGAGTGCCCCCCACTTCTGAGATCCAGTGGTGGATCTCAGAGACACCAGAAGCAAGCCAAGAGGACTGCACTATATTTAACTGTCTAAGAGGCATTCCTAGCAGGATGGGGAGCAACAGGCTTTCTAGAACATGGGTGGAGTAGAGGCAGTAAGTTTCACTTAGAATACAGTTATCTGGAATTCCGTATCATGATCAATTTCTTTTAAACAGAAGTTAAATTTCAGAGTCCTATATCCTGTGGATATGGGGAGGCTATTGTACTAATAAAAGAAAATTTAAAACAACTCTCAATAAAGACATATTTTGATCAACCCTGCTAGAGGATAAAGTTAGACACTTCCTTATCCTTTCTATAAACACTAAGTTAGATGAAAAAACAGCCAAGCATTACACAAAAATAGATACAGAAAATATTATAAATCTATATAAGTAAACACATGAATAAAGTCCTGTGGTTTTTCTGCACTTCATAATATTCACCTGCTTTAAAAACTGAGGGCCACGCTGAGGCCTCCTCCAAAGTGTGACAGCGAAGATGGATGCCGCAGGGCGGGTACGGGCAGGGAAGGAAAGCGCGCACTGGCTGGATCTCTCGTGGCCAAGGGCACACGGACACGAGGCAGGAAAGCACAGGGCGTCTGAGCAGGCAGGAGGCTGAGGAGGACGGTGGGCGGGGTCACGACAGTCAACAGAGCAGTGGGCATGGGCGCCCTTCGCCCTTACCACCAACCGTGAGTCAGCGTTCTGGAATTGGGGCCTTCTGGGATTTAAAGAAGGGAAGGCAAGATGTATGCTGTGTGGTCCACATTACCCCAGGGAGTCTGGGGGAGGCACCCCGCCATCGAATGTTAATGTTTCTACAGGAAATGAAAACATTAGTCTTTTGTGAAATATTAATTATTGCTTTTAGTATGGAAGTATTTGGTTTTGATTTTTTAAAATTACTTTTGTTAGATTTGAGATCCTTGATAATTATTTTTGGGGAAATTGGTACTTATATAAAATATAACTTGATCATTTTAACAGCACCCACTCTACCTCTCTCCTTTTTCTTTCAATCCCCCATTCATCTTTCCCATCTGCAAGAAATGAACCACCCTTTTTCTCGCCATCTCTCCTTCTTTCACACTTTATTTATATTTGGGGTTTCTTATAAAAGAGAAACCATACTATAATTTTATATACCTATTATTTCACTTAACTTTATAGTGGAAAGTTCTATTTTCCTATAAATAACTTCAATTTATTTTCCTTTATGGCTGAATAATTCTCCATTGAGTAAATATACAACATCTTCTTTATCCATTCATCTGTTGTTGGGTTTTAGGCCACTTTCACAATTTGCCAAATGAGAATTAAGCCACTATAAAAAGGCATATTTCTATCTCTGTAGTAAGATTTTTTCACTCTTTTGAGAAAATACCAAGCAGAAAATACTAAGCAAAGCTGTTAAGCTTACTGTGGGAAGAAGAGTGCTCACCGTAAATGGCTTACATTTTCTACTTCTGAAATATCTGATTCATTGTCTTATAGAAATAGTTTATTTTTCATTTTTAAAAGGGTGCCCTTTTAGGAAAATTATACAGCAGTGGAAACCTCTCGGAGTGTTTCACTGGAATAGGAAGTTCATGAAACTTGGATTTGCCATGTGGAGTTTAAATCCAAAATTCAGGAGACCTTAACCTTCTATCAGCACAGAGGGACGGTCAGAAACATCCCTGGCTCTCAATCCATCTGGCAGGGCAGGGCAGGGCAGGGCAGGGCGCTGGTGGGCAGGGCGCTGGTGGGCAGGGCCGGAAGTTCCAGGAGCAGAGGATGTCTCTGTTGGTAGTTAATGGTTACCTAGTAGCGAAAAGTTGCCAGAGAAGCCACACTGCAGGAAGGGTGAGAGCCAGTCCTTGGCCCAGCACACAGACAGCCAGAAAGTGGAGGAGTAGCTTTTGTTATGCGTTCTACAGACCACTGAGTGAAACTGCACTCAGTAAAGAAGATTACTGTATGAGTCATCTCTGGAAAGTAGTAAACATTTCTGGGCTGATGAGTTTCATCTTATGTAAGAGTTAACGTGAATGAGATGATTTATAAAGAGTCTGCACATTGTTTCAGAGGCGCATCCGTGCACTTTGATGGTGGAATGGTACATTTAACCTTTGAGTCCTAACAATGTTCTGTTTTCCAGATGAGCTCAGGGGTTGTCATATTCTAGACCTGGAAAGCATAAATAGTATTATCCCTGCATGTGCAAATAAAAATCAATTCATTTTCCAGCTGTTTAACTCATTCAGGAACAGACACACACAAAAAGCTAAATCAATGTTAGCAAATCTCTTTTTGCTTATAAAATCAGGATATATTAGGTTCAATAAAGGTGCTTGACTTACAAATGTACAAATAAAGTTATTTTCTGAAACAGCATTTTCATTTATCATCTGAAACTGCATTTCCTGTTTATACGTAATAGCTTTTTGAAACCTTCCCTTCAAGTACAAGGAAGTAGTACCTCTGTAAAACAAACAAAAACTCAATAAACTATATTCTCTAGACTACAAAAGGATGACATTGTTTTCCTGTGAAAACGATCACAGAGCAGAAATGCTGACTGGAAACCTTTTCTCTACCTTATTTTTGAAGAAGTACCAACGGCTGTACTTTTTTACAGACCGGCATTCTAAAAGGAGATCCCCAAAAGACCAGACCTAAGGGCACTCATCATTTGCTGCAAGCCATTTAGTAGCTCTACTCCTGGAATATTTCAAGTCGTTTGTGGAACACATCTCAAATCCACCAGTCTAATTCTCCAAGCTTGAGGGAGGAAACTGTTTTGGGTTTTGTATGCCCTGAGAATCCAGCCACATTGCCAAGCTGAGTTTTGGGTCCCCTAAACAACTCCTATCCTCCAACAACTCTAATAATATCTCTCCCGGCTATGAAGGTTAGGAAGCCAGGGCTCCGTATCAGGCTGTTTACTTAACACATGTCACATCTAAAATAAGGATTACTCTGGCTGAAAAAGCAAGTCATTTATAAATGTGCATTTATAAGGGCAAAAGTCAAGGCAACTGTGCAAACCACTTGTCAATGTATTTAGAGGAAATTGTGTAATCAACTTAACATACCAGTTAGCCTTTACCTGCAAGGTCAAGCTCAGAGTTCCTGTATGTCACCACACCAGCCTATTAATCACTCCGCAGGAAATTCTACATTCTTCTTCAGATTAAACTGCAGAAAGTGGAGTGCGAACAGAATCTAGAGAGGATTTCCTATTCGTTTCTTTGTTTCCTCTTACTTGCCTGGTGTTTCATAATTTAATTTTTTTTTGACTTGCCTGCTACAGAATTTAAAGTAAGTTCAGAATGATATATTTCAACACGCACTGCTATCAGGCATTTCATCACACAAAGGTAAATCTAGGCATTTGATGGCTGGGTGCCAACTTACTGCTGTAGATTCCAACCAGAGATAGAAAGCACCAACTCTGGGAAACAAGCAACAGACCTTTCATTCCGGAAAGAAAAAAAGAAGGAAAAAGAAATGTCTACTGAATTAAAACTGTTTCCTCCTCTTTTTCACACTGCCAAAAAAGCTCAGATATGCGTTTTTGAAGTTATTCTAATTTTAGCTATTTTTCTTTTAAAAAAATCACTTTCTAATACCTTTAAACATCTGTTACCTGAAAATGTCATTATGCCTTCATTTTTAAAGTTTTACTGAGGTATTATTCGTGTAATTTGCCCAACTCAGAGTTTAAAATTCAATAGGTTTTAGTATATTTACCGAGTTGTACAACTATTATCACCATCAATTTTAGAACACTTTCACTCCAAAGAGAAACCCCAGGGATGGGGGCTGTAGCTCAGTGATAGAGCATGTGCTTTGCACACACAAGGTCCTGGGTTTGATCCCAATTCCCCATTCCCTTGCCTCAAAATAGAAACTCCATATCCACTGCTACTCACTCTCCATTTCCCCTCAACCTCTTCCGCTCTAGGAAACTGCTAACCTACTTTTTGTCTATTTGCCTATTGCCAAGATTTCATAAAATGCATTCATACAACTTGTAATCTTATGAGTCTGTCTCCTTTCACTGAGCACATTTTCAGGGTTCATCTATGTTGGATCAGTACTTTACTCCTATGGCTGAATAATATGCCATATTCATCTATTCAGCAGGGATTGGCAACTTGGATTTTTTTTTTCCACTTTTGAACTCTTATGCATATTGCTGCTATGAATATTCATGTATGAGTTTTTGTGGGGATCTGTGTTTGCATTTGTCTTGGATATACACACCTAGGAGTGGAAATGCTGGGCCATATAGCAACTCCATGTTTAATATTTGGAACTGCTAAATTGTTTTTCAAAGTGGCTGTTCAATTTTGTATTCTCATCAGCAACATATGGGAGTTCCAATTTCTTCACATCCTTACAAACACTTATTAGTGTCTAACTTTTTTTATTTTAGACATCCTAGTGGATGGGAAGTGGCATCTCACTGCGTTTCAAATATCTTTAAAAAAACAGTCACAGAGGACTTCTGCATTGTTTTCCACTCACCAGTATAGTGAACATCAACCAATTAATGGCTGTGTTGCTATACAGCAGATAGGGTGAAAGAGAGAGCAGAAAAAACACGTTCTGAACATAGCAAGACAGCTCAATGGCTCAGGATGGTTGGGGTCTTGAACCTACCATGTTCTGAATTTCTAGGGACTTAAATATAAAACAAATCATTTGCAAAGGGCATTCAAAATTCTAATTTGGTTTGGTTGTTGTTTGCCATTTTCTTTGCATAACTTACTTTTGAAAGAACAAATTCAGTCTCATTGCAATGGGTAATTTTTAAAAATGAGAAATTTTGCCTCTGAAGAGCCATTTGTAGCTACTGTTCTATTTAAGTAGCTTCCATGCTTACATTTCTACTTTCTGGGGGGTTGGCCTTGGCAATAAGACAGATAATCCTCCTTTGTGGACATTCCCACAGTTAACTCCACATACATCTGGATGGCAGTTCAATAGTCCACTGTTATTCAAACAATTTGTAATCACACATACTGTGTGTCAACTAACAAGCCAGGGTGTATGGCTTTGCAGTATTCCGTAGCATGCAGCACGCACAATTTACAAATAAAATAAAATTCTACAGCAGAGACAATGGCACATTCTTCGTTGAATAACTGAGTAAGAAGGGTGTCTCTGTTGAAATACCAGCTGTCACTTGTTATTACGACGGTAAATAAAAAGAGGTTCGGAAAACCATATTTCATCTGTGAAGTCTCTTTAGCATGGAAAAGCCCCATATCTGTAGCATGGAACAATCTGGGGCCATGTGTTTCTTTAAGCTGAGCTGCCAAGTAAATTCCAGCAGTACATCCGAAACGCAGCTGACCAAATTCAACAGCCTTAGCCTTCCTAGACAAGCACTGGGGAACCAGGGTAAGATGGCCATCCCCACCACGGCCAACTGTTTCTCTCTTTTCCTTTGGTACGGAGGATGGAGGAAATGAGGAGCAGCACTACCCCCCACCCCAAGTGGCTGATTAAGAATTTTGGAAACAAAGGGTTCGATAAGACCAGAGGAAGTTGAACTTGTGCTGAGAAAAAAAGACTGGGGACAAGCTCTCCACACATGGGTGCCGAATCTCCAGACAAGTGTGACAAGGTGGCAGAAACAGCATGCTGACGAGCCATCGCTGTGGGACAGGGAGGTGTTGGGAAATGCATCCAGGGTGCAGCTGTGCAACATTCCATCTGCCTTGTCTGCTTGGCGGCTCAGTGGCCTCTGACTCTGAGGGACTGCATGTGATTCTGAGAACGTGGGGCCCATTTGCAGCAAGCTCAGGCCTTGGATGGATCACTCTGCTAGGTCTTTACTTGATGCCGTAAGATACAGGGACTGGGTGAGACAGTATTTCTCCTTTTCAAGGGCTTTCCTCTAGGCTTTCCCTCCTGGCTCTTTGCCCACAACACCATAACTTGGCTCTCAGGTTCAGCTGAAAGCTTCTTAATGAAGGACAGCCCTCTTTCCAAGGTAAACACAGCGCTGTCACATTATAAACACAACCACCTTGTAAGAAAATAACCATTAGGTTCCAGGTGGCTCATGAGAGGAAGAAACTGTCACTGTTTAATCAGGTTGTATCAGGGAGAAGAGATTAGTTTCACATGGAACTTCATATGTCTTGATTCCTATCCAAGTCTAAAATGTTAATTCCTTTAATGTTTTAGGTGTCTAAGTCATTTCTTTTTCAATTCACCAGGCATTCACAAAGGACCTATTCTGTGTCCAGAATGGTGCTGATTCCTAGAGACAAAGAGAAAAAGAAACTCATTCCCTGTCCTCAAAGATCTGCTAGCCTTGGAAGACAGAATGTCTGTATGGAATAAGCCAGAACAGTGATGACGAACCTATGGCATGCACGTTATTGTATTTCTCTTTTAAGACAAAACATGTTAATGGATGAGGTGCTTTTTCTAAACTAAACCCTGCGTATTCAGGCTTAATTGCAGTGTTGGCACTTTGTGATAATTAGTGGGGTTTGGGTTGCAGTTTGGCACTTGGTCTCTAAAAGCTTCGCCATCACTGATCCAGAACACAAACTGATAGCCATGGTAGAGGAGAGCAAGGAAGCACAGGGGAAAGAATGGTTGTTTTGCAGGAGGGCTTGAAAGAGCTTCAAAGAAAAGGTAACTCTGCAGCTGGGCCCAGTAAGATGAGTGGGCTCTACCTAGATGAAGGGGCACACAGGGACATGGAACACTGGGGGTGGAGGGGAAACTTGCCAGCAGCTCCATGCCCACGGGCTTGACAGAAGCCCCCCAATGAGACATAAACCTGATGGACTAGAAACTGGTGGGCAATCTAAACTTCCACCCTTCATTCTCAGTATTCAATATCCCGACAAGATAAGAACTGGGTTGTAAACAATCCAAACTTCTGTATTGACCAGACAAAACACCAATCTGGTTACATGTGGCCAGTCCTGCAGGACAGGCACAGCCATGCCCAGAGCTGCCTGCAGGGGGCACATTTCCATCCTCTGCTCTCTCCCTCACCCATCTGGGAGGCTCCTGTCTACAGCTCAGGTATCAAACTCATAATAAATAGGAAAGGAGAAAGAACTGAAAGGAAACTGACTCAGCAATAGAGACTCATCAATTTATAAATATTTTTGTGATCCCCAGAAGTATGTCCTGAAAGGAAAGGTGGCCACAGCCAGCTTCAATTTGCCAGAATACTGTGTCTCAGTGGCCTTGACAGTCATCTTCACATGGATGGAGTGTCTCACTTTATTTCTGAGGTAGGCTTTGCCTTGAGATCACAGGGCTTGAGTAAGACCTGACCTGCTGCCCCTGACGTTCCCTGGGAATGCAGGTTCCTCGCTCACAATGTCCCTGAAATACTGTGCACCCCTGTCTAAGGCATCCCAGGGAACAGAAGATGGGAAGAACTTTTAACATTCAGTCTTATTCTTTTACTAGGGCATTTTCATTAGCTCATTTAAATCACTTTTTAAAGTTATCTCCCTATAGGACAAATGAATAACGCACATCTCATTGGAATTTCTCTTATTAAAATAATTATCAACTATTTAATGGGTTTCTGGCTTGATCACTACAGAATCATTGAGTTGTGGGAAGGGAAGGGACCAGACAAGTAATCTAGACCCACAGTACATTTGATGCCTTCATCCCCTTTGACAGCATTCTTGCAGGTATTAAGTACATGTAACTACTTCCAACAACATCATCTTACTGCTCACTTTCCATGGCGGGGGCAGCTGTTTCAGTGAGAAACCTCCTTGTTAGGTCACACTGTGTTCAGCCACAGGCCCTGAGTTAAGCCTTCAGGGCCACAAAGAAAGGTCTACTTGTTTTTCCACAGAATGACTCTTCTGAAAGTTGAAGAGAAATTGTTATATAACACTTCCCGTCATGTCTAAGTGTACCCCAGTTTGTATTCTGCAATTTAGAGCAAGCTTCAATTTCTTATCAAAAGGGCCACGTTTTTTTTTTTTCTGGTACTGGTGATCGAATTCGGGACCTTGCGCTTTCCAGGCAGGTGGCAGAACCACTGAGCTAAATCTCCGGCCCTCAAAAGGGCCACTTTAAGGTCATGCCTTTTCATAAGCCTTCAGTTTTTATCTGCTGCATGCCCCATCAACCTAACTTTATTCCTTGTTTTATTTCTTTCATTTAGCCATCCATCCATCCATCCATCCATTCATCCATCATCCATCCACTCACTCATCAATCCATCTACCTATCCACTACTTATTTAGAACTTACCACATAGCAGACACTTTCAGGGACTAAGGTTAGAACAGTAAACGAGATACACCAGGTGTCGGCCCCTGCACAGCTTACAACCAAGTGGAAGCATCTCAGAATAATCAAGTAAATAAATAGAGACAAAAAAGTATAAGACATTAGGAAAAGTAAACAGGGAAAGCCTTTTTAAAGAGTAATATTAAACTGAAGGAAAAAAAGCCAGCCAAGTGAAGAGGTAAAGAAATAACATTCCAAGAAAAACATATATTTTCAGTTTTTACATATATGTATTTTGTAAACTTGTTCATTCCAAACGGTCATTTGTAAATTCTACTTTACATACTTGTAGTAATCTCAAATTACATTTGTTGATCTCTGTTTTCCTGTGGTCCATGAATGTGCTGCTTTTCTACAGAATTTCAATTAAGAAGGTCTGGTGGCACTTGAAGTGCCAGAGGGGACTCAGTGACTAGACAGACAGAATATTATTTTCAAAGAAGTTGCAGGATTTCTGAGTCGTTGAGGAACAAGGTAGTTAAAGGAAAAGCCAATTCACACAACCTAAGAAAAGCCTTTGTGTGTTCTAACCAATTAAACGTCCTCTAGTTTTTAAGAGCTCTGTTTATGAAGCACATATTGAAAATTAAATGTTTATTACAATTTTTTGAAGGTGAGGTATAGAACTTGGCACAGTATTGATTAATAACTTGTGGATGGCTGGTGCGAGGAAACCAGTTTTGAACCCAGCTGTAAACAATGTATCGGCGAAGTACTTCAGCTATTTGTAGGTGTAGGTCCTGCCAATTTGTAATTAGTTGCAGATTTTCAATTACTTCTCAGCAAACAAAATGGTTTTATTTGCATTGTTTACTTGGCATTTAATTTAAGAAGCATCCAATTGTTTGTTTGTAAAGACAGATGAATTTAGAGGGCTGGGATAAAATCAATAGATACATTTTTGAGGAGCCCTGCATCTGCATTTTTGTTCTGAGTGAAACAAGTGTACAGAATTTGGCCTAAATTCAATCAGCTCTATCTTTCAATCTCAAAATGCCTCCCGTGCAATTTGTCAAAAAGAAGAATTTTGGCAACAGCATGTAAAACTCTTGAGATCTGTAATGAAGAACATAATCAGAGACAGAGGGAGAAAAAGCCGCATTTTTTGCTAATTGAAACTGGTAAACCACTGCGGGTAACTTAAATGTGACAGATCAAAGTCACTCCTATTGTGAATGCTAGTCCTTGTCACTGTGCTCCTGACAGCCTCTCCATGACCTAGCACAGGTTTTTCTTGGGGAACAAGATACAAATCACACAATGAAATACTTACTGAGGACTTACACAGTGGTTGGCGGCCGAGATATGAAAATGAGTCAAGCAAGATTTTTACCCTCAAGAAGCTTAAAGTTCGGTGGAAAAAATGACAGAGATGTACAAAGGGCCCTAATTAAAAACTGGCCGTACAAGTATTATGATAAATAAAATGCCAGGGATTAGAAAGGAGAAATTTACTCCGACTCACGCCCTAGCGGATCAGGGAAGGTGAGAATGTAAAATGCAAAAATCGTAAAGGAGGAACACATTACTGCATTTCAGGGGAGAGGACGGACATTTTAGGGGGAGGAAACAGGACACATAAAAGGGATAACCGAGCAAGTGAGCACCATGTGTCCGAGACCCACAAGCAGTCTGATGAAGCGGGACCAGACACAGTGTATCAGACAGGGACAGGAGTGAGGAGGCAGCGGAGATGCAGGCTTGGGCAGCCTCAGCTGGCTCGGTATGAATCCTGCTCCGCAGGCAGGGAGGAGCCACTGCAGGAAACTGAGCAGGGCTGTGACTGGTCAGATGGGTATGTACCCGAGAAAGACCAGCTGGGGAACAATGGTGTCTCAAAGAGGGCAGGAGCAGCAGGAATGTAAATGAGAACTGACTGGGGGATTTCAGAGGTGGATTCCTCAGAATTTAAAATACAATTAGGCAAAAGGAGTCAGAGGAGGAGGGGCCAGGCAATGATGTTATCCAAGACAGAAAACACAAGAAAAGGAGTAACTGACTGAACGATAAACGCAAGTGTGTGCATGCACACAGCCGAGAAGATGCCACAGTGGAACACTACGGCAAAGCCCAACATTATGCTGGATGAAAGAAGCCAGTCACAAAGATCACATACTGCGTGACACACTTTCTATGAAATTTTGGAACAGGGAATCCATGGAGACGCGCTGGGGACTGCAGCGAGTACTGTACCTAATAGGTTCAGGGTTTCCTTTGAGAGTAAGAAGAATGCTGTGGAACTAGACAGATGGAGGTAATGGTTGTACAGCATTGTGAATGTACTGAATGATACCAAATGATACACTTAAAATGGTTAATTTTATGTGGAATGTATTTTAATTTGAAAACAGATCAAAGCAAAAATGAAAATCACCATAGCAATGGAAGCTTGTATTCTAGATTTGCACAGATAAAGAATCTCCTTTTAACCCCAAGGACACCAACACAGCTAGAGACCTAGGGGATTGCATGATGGTGCCCATTCAAGAAGCATGGCTCAGCTGGGCCTGGTGGCACCTGCCTGTGATCCTAAAGCTCTGGGAGGCTGAGGCAGGAGGGTCACAACTTGGAGCCCAGCTTGGGCAACTTAGAGAGACCCTGCCTCAAAATTTAAAAAATGAAAAAAGGGCTGAGAATATAGCTCAATGCAAAGGCCCTGGGTTCAGTTTCCAGTACGGTGGGGAGGGGGGGAGCATACACCTGCCTGGTTCCCAGTGGCCTTGTTATTATTCACATTTTCCTTGCAAGGCCTTGGTAAGGTTTAATTGGCAAGAACCTCATTCCTTTTAGGTATATTCTCTACTTGGGGTCCTCCACCTTTACTGTGTCAGACTCTGGTTGACCTAGTAATGTGAGAAGTCAATCTGTCATGTGGAGACACATTGGGGAGGAGGGAAGCAGCTAAGCACGTACAAAGAAGAGCACGGGGTCAGGAAACAGTAAGAAAAACTTTCTGGCATACGTATTGGTCATCAGTAGCCCTGGGGGAATAAAAGGCTCCCCGATGCTCAGTGCCTCATCAGGGAGATTAATTAACACTTGTAAAGGCCACACACAATGTGAAAAGCCCAGTAATGGATCTCCAAAAGCTGGGGTCCCTGTTTTCCAGAAGGGTCATGGAACAAGGAGTGGAAAATATTCCCTAGAAGACAGAGCTGGATGACCTCGGCCATGAAGAACACTGCAAAGAAACGACTGGGCTTGTCTGGGATTCTCTTCATTCTCGAGTTGAATCTGATCTGACAGATGTGGTGAGTAATTAAACTCTTGTCCATTCATAGTCTGAATGCTTGCACTGCACGGAGAATGGGGCAGGAATAATGAGAGGCACAACTCCTCCGGGACTGTTCAGGAGTGCTCAAATTTGCATGGTCACAGAACTCGAAGGAAGTGGATTATGCTGGCCTGGCCTAGCCAGGAAGTGGAAATCGCCAAAGCCTTCTGATCTGCATAAATCATAGGGCTGGAAGGCAGACAGGCACAAGGGCTCTCAATGCAGGCCAGCTGTAGCAGGCTTTCCTGGAATCTTGCACATCTTTGGGACTAGATGCCTTCTCAGAAAGGCTGTGTGGGTAATTCAACTTGTGATGTCATCTGTCCAAGAGTTTTGTCAATAGGTACCCTTAAGTTTCCAAAAATGTGATTTTGTTTTTATGAATGAGGTTGCTGCCCAGCCTTCTAGTGAATGGATTCCTTTAATCACCTTGGAACAAGGCTGATTTGGTAAGGGGTAATGCATTTTATTATGATTACTGCTGTCAAATAATTTCTAATTGTGTGACAAGGTGCTTAAGTAAAGAATTGTTTGTGGCTTAAAAAAATAGTTAATGCCTCTCAAAACGGATTACTTTCTTTTTAAGTTCCAAATGAAGGCTACCAATTAATTAATCCATTTACATAAAAATGTCTTGGATCAGTTTCCCGCAAAGGTAAAGGGTGAAATCTATCCTCTAATTGGAAAAGGTAAAACTGCTGTAAGTTATGTGGAATAAACATACAGAAGTAATCTACCAAAAGCCAATAGAAGTCATCAATTAAAACAATTGTCAACTTCATTTTACTATGCAATATGGCTGATATCATATACTTAACTGAATAACTTTATTATGAATAACTTAAATATGCCTTTCCACCTACTGTGTTTTATGCAATTTTCTGATTGGAAGAAATGTAAAATTACATGATGGTTTCAAGAGGTGAGGTGTAAACCTCCCTTCAGTATCGGCCCTTACAATTGGTTAACTTCATATTATCTCTCAGATTCATAGATACGAATCAAACTTGGTGAAAGCCTTCCAACTTTTGTTCTCTTCAGTTCTGCCTGAGTCCCACCCTGATACATTCACTACAGACTCGGGGTGTAAGAAAGAAGGCAGATATTTACTAGTGAAAAAACCCGTGCTCCTTACTCACTTTTATATAATCAAATTGGAAAATACACATTACTAAAACCAATTACATATAATTTCTTGGCATTAGGTATAAATTATTCAGATGATATAAAGGTAGAAATATAAAATCGTCCTTTATAGCATAATTTTCTTCTTCTTCTTTTTTTTTTTGGTACCAGGGATTGAACTCAGGTCCTTGCGCTTGCGCAGCAGGCGGCAAAACCACTGAGCTAAATCCCCGGCCTATAGCATAATTTTCATTGTTAACTATAACTCAGAGCACATTCTATTTTTCTAATATCTTAAGTCTGTTTTTCCAAGCTGAGCCTGTGCTGTCCTCTTTGCAGTTGCAATTGATTTTTTCATGGTTACTTACTGGATTTAGTAATTAAATAAAATGATAAGAAGAGTGGAGGAGAGAAAAGAGAGGATAAAAAAGAGGAGGAGGTGGAGAAAGAAGGAATAAGAGAGAACAAAGAGAAAAAGGGAAAGAGGTAAAAACAACCAAACCAAAACTACCCAAAGGTACAAGCTGTAATAAATAGGAAGAAGAAATGCTCATTCTCGGGGACTGATAAGCCATGAGCTGGTGGAGTCCACATGGCCTCTGTCAAGGGGCTCCCTGTGTTAGTAAATGGCAGGAAGTGACACTCAGGCATGCTGGCTCCTCACTTGAAATGAACTGAAAGTCAGAGCTCACAGTTACTCTTTTGGACAGACAAGTTCAAGTTGCAAGGCGACTATCAGTTTGCAGGGCCTTCTTTCTATTTCACAAAGGTGCTGAAAGCAGGGATTACGATAAACTCTGGGAGACATAATCTCACAAGAAGAATGGAAAACTCTAGTCCCTAAGGCTGCAGAGAAAAGGCTAGAGTGAAGGAAATCTCTGGTTTGTTGGCAGTCGTAATCACTCACCCTTAAAAGACCCATTTCCACCTTTGAAAGAACCCAGATCATTCATATGTTCTTCTAGGAGCTCCATGTGACTCTGATAGGAGGACAGCATCATTTTCACACCCTCCTGCTGAGGAATGTGCCCTCCTGTTTAGTCAGCAGGACCCAGTCCAGAAACATTAAAGAACTCATCCAGGTGATGCTGCTGGGATCCTGGTGTTGGGGCTTTTGATTCCATACGCTCAGCCCTTGGAACTTTCTGGGGGAATTATCGGGTTACTACCCACAAAGAGGGTTGGAAGGACTTTGCCAAATCATAGACAAACAGGAGGCTGGGCTGTACCACTGTGCTGAGAAGGCACTTGTCCGTTACGTATGTCCTTGCAGAGAGCATTTTATAGGTCAAACCAAGGGTCTCCAGCTCACAGTCAGCTGGTTTTAAAATGGAGTGCAGACCTCGCTATCTTTTAATTGCTGCTCTTCCCTATCAAAGACAAGGGACCATACTACAGAAGGTCCTAAATTGCTTGTGACTTGGTAAGAGATTCCTTGGAAGTGCTCATAAATTTGTTTTTCTTATTACTTCTGTTGTATATTTTGAAATTTTAGTCAATTTCCTGGAGGGAAAGTCCTCCTAAGATTCCACATGGAGATGTAAGTTTTTAACTTCATAGAGTTTTCAGTTGTAAAGCTGTGACAATTTCTGCCTTTTGGGACTGTTGATAATTAATGGCGAGCAAATTATGTGGCACAAAAATGCCCCTACCAATGGTAATTATTGCAGTTACTGACATAGAAAAAGAAGGATAAGGGTTTGAGATTGTGAAACTGATGCTTTATTTTCCTATTTTTCTTTCCAGAGGTTTAAACTGTTAAGGTCTGTTTGCGTTCATTTTGGTCTCTGCTGATATCAACATACTATTTAAGGAGTGTTAGAAAAGCTAATCCAAGAGAAACATATGCTCATCGTCACTGGCCTCCTTAAGTGACACCCTTTTCATTAATTATTACCTTTCCATGACCATGCTGTGGCCAGTTTCTAGTCCTTCACATGGCTGCTGTGAGTTCCATGTTGGAAGATGGTTTGGAATCTTTCTCACTGGGAAGCAAAGGACCTTACACACACTCCTTTGGAGAACAAACCAAAGCCAAACAAAAACCCTACAAGGCAGTATGACTGTTAAGGCTGAGAAATTAGACAGACCAGGCTCTGAGACCAGCATGGCCACTTACAAAGGATATGATCTGAGTTAGTTGTTTCCTGACTAATAAAAGAGAATAATAAAAAGACTGATCTCTTAGGGATATTATAAAGATTTAAAAAATATCCACTAACATAAAGTGCTGAGCCCCAGGCTTGATGCCTGGAATGGTTACCATAATCATATAAGGTTCATTAACCATGAAACTCCCATGTAGGAGTCAGAAGAGTGGAGCAGTGAGCGTTTAATATCAGACACTGCTGGAGAACACTGGCGAAAATGGGACCGCGGCTCAACCCCACACGTGACTGTTTCTTGTCTTCCATTTCAGGAATGTCATTTGTACTTGAAAATAGTCATTCAGATAAGCCCTCTGTGTTGCATGTTTTTCGAATGCTACTGGCACTCGGGGTTATCAGGCGTTTTATTTGTGAAGACAAAGGTCCCATCAGACTTCAGCAATTGTGAGCATCCTGGGCCCACAGACCATGGACAACCTCCACCATCCCCTCAGTATCTTCTGCACAACAAGCAGGGCAACTTTCTCCTTCCTTTTTATGCACTATGCAAACTGCCTGTGTTGATCAGAAGGGATGTTAAAAAACAGAGTTATTTCCAGAAAATATCTAGTTCATTTAGTAGTTGTTGAAAAATGCAAACCAGTTGTCACTTTGCAACACATATCCTCTACTACCAATTTCACCAGCTGTGTGAGACAGTCTCAGTTTTTCTTCTTTCACTGTTAGCAGATAATATTTCTGATTCTACTCAATTGAAAAAAAAAAAGAAACAGAGAAGGAAACCTGTGTCCTGGCTCTTTCTGCAGGGACTGGCTCCTCACAAATTGCAAAGTCCTAAGGTAAAGTCCTTTTCTGTGATAAGTGAGACAGCTGGTGACTTCAAGTTTATTCCATCACCCTGGCAGCCCGTTGTGTCACAGATGTGCTGCATGGTGTGGAGCAGTGGCTGAGAGGAGCAAGGCGTACTGGGGGTGCACAACACACTCTTCTGGAGCTGAGGAAGGCAAGGTGCATTTAACTCCTCCATCTGGCAGTTGGTCCTCAGGCTGCCAGGAGGCTTGAAAGCTAAAGGTGATTTTTCACAAACTCAGTTCTTACAGGCAAGATTTTGGAGTCCTTCAAAGAACAGATTTCACTAATCCTAAATCCTCAGGGAAGCAGAAAGAGATGACAGACAGGGGTGGAAGAAGGGGAAAACCAGAGAATGTACTAGCGTATTTCCCTGTCATTTATAAAATCTTATTGAATACATTATTTTCTTTCCTCAGCTACTATCATTAGACTTATGATCACTTTAGTTTTTCTGCCTAGAGAAAGGATAGCATTTGGTACTATGAGTTGGTATTCCACACGATGTGTACCTGGAGACACCGTCCCAAGAGTCTTGTGATGTCTACAATGAGGCTCAGTCAGCTACTTAATATCATTCTGTTTATTTTCCTTTCTATGAGAAACGTCAGTAAAGTTAATGACTGCTTACAATTAGTTCCTATTGTACTTTCTTCTTGTAAGCAACTTACCAGATTTTTTTTTCTTGTAGGAGATTATTTGGGAAAGAACATGGCTTCTCTTTCTGGAGAGCAATTTTGCTGTTTTCTGGATTAGTTCAGCATAGACTGACTGAATGCCTTCAATATGCCTTGTTCTAGGTGTGTTTGGTAGAGGTGCACAGTGGAGGAAGTCAGGCAAAACAGCATGGCCGTGGGGAAATGCAAGCACTCTGGAGTTCACTACCAGTGTTTTTTAGACTGGGAAGAAGGATCAGTTTTTGGTTTAGTTTTAAATTTGTAATCTGTCGAGGAATGATAAGGGGTCTTGTTTGCATGGCCAGTACACAGCTCCTGCCACCTGCAACTCACCGTGTGAACTTGACAGCATGCCAGATCGTTTCGGTTCTATTCAATGAGACAAGTCCAAACACCATTCACTGGATGTGAGTCAATGTCAAGTTTCTATCCATGTCTTCAAATGCCTACACATAATGTCTACACATGTGATGAGCAGCTCTGTACCAAAGAACAGTTCATGTTCTGTGGAGTGATTTAAAGCTAGCATCCTGGTTTCAGCTATGTGCTTTCCTGTGCCTTCCACATCCTACTGAGTCTAGTAGGATCTAGTTTATGTCGGGATCTAGTTTATTACAATAAATGACACTCTAAGGTGATTTAAGGTCCGTAAAGCCTGTGAAATTGCCTATAAAATTTTGTACGTATGTACATTTTTCTAGAAATGACCCATCATTTTTATCAGGTATTCAAATGGTATATGGTCTAAAAATGGTTAAGATAAACTCATTCCTCAATCATTTTTTAATTGCCTGGCAACTCCAGTTAAAAATTTCAACACGCATATCATTCTGCATATCATATTATACATATGAGATCATGCATATCATAAATTTCAAATTTCCTGCTTCCTAGGAAACACACAAACCTGAGAGGACTGATGTGTGTGTGTGTGTGTGTGTGTGTGTGTTTGTGCATGCTGTGCCACTGAACTACATTCCAACCCTTTTTAAAAATTTTAAACTGGAGACAGGGGCTTGCTAATCTGCCCAAGCTGGCCACAGAACACAAGATTCTCCTGACTCATCCTCCTCAGTAGCTGGAACTACAGGCTTGTGCCACCACACATGGCTGGATGGCTGGTGCCTCTCCAGTTCTAGGGATTGGAGCATTTCACTGCATCATGTTTCTGTGCACTATTGTTCTGGGTTAAAAACAGACAAAATCTGTCTATCAAAGGCTTGGATAAAAACAAGAGGATGCCTCCATTTAAGAATTAAAATAAAAGCATGCTTTTCCACCCTGGTTGCCTGAGGATTGGCTGCCACCTTGACACAGTAACTATCTAGACCAGGAAGTTCCTGACCACCTGACTATTTCAGAAGAAGCAAATGGTCATTGACGTCCTTCACCCTGGGAAGGCACTAGTACCTAAGTCAAAAATTTGGGAAAAGCTAACCAAAATGTACATGAGCACACTGGATGTTCAAATTCAGAGCCCACTCTGGTGGAGCAAGAGAAATGGCGTTGGATCACTTATGATTCCCTGGATTATGTAAAGAAAAATGAACCCCAAAATAAACTTGGAAGACATGGTCTGTATAAGAAGAAAAGGACCTCAAGAAAATAGTGGAAGGAACAGTAGAACAGAATGAAAATAGGGGACTGCAAAGGCAAATGTTGGTGCTAATTAAGTTGGAGACTGGATAACAGCCCAAGAAGTAAAGATTTTTATCTGTGGTAATTGTGTGGTCTTTTCACAAGAGGACTAGTAAACTGCAAAAGTTTAAAATAAATAGCCTTATTACAAAAGTTTTCACGATTCTTCAGCATTGCGGACGTGCTTCCCACACTGCATCTTAGGAGCCCAGCAATGAGTGGGGGCATCTGACTTTGAAGGGGAGGCTGAAAGGGCTAAGACAAGACACTGTGTGGCTGGAGAAGTGGAATCACAAGGAGCTGGGGGTGCGGGGGTTGCTGTCCATGTGGGACCAAATGAACACAGACAAAATGCAGCATGAGACACCAAGGAGGAGGAGGTGCACCACCCCAAGACACATACAGCCATTTTGGGGAGGGAATGTGCTCCTTGTGGCCAGGCTACACTCTTCACAAACTTTCTTATGGAAAGGAATTCAGGCTCTTGTAGAAGTACTTGATTCCATGTTTGGGCCAGGAGCTTGGGGTATCTTATCCTCCTGGAGAAGACAGTGACAAGAGGCAACTTGAAGGGATCCCATTGATTGAAGTGGGCTTTCTGGGGATCACAAGAATAATAACACACATGAAATGTATACAAAGCTGGGTGTTTATAATGATATACAAAACCAACAAATCTCATTAGTCCCTTTTGGAGGTTGGTGAAGCAATTCAATATTCTGAAAATTGTTAAATAAATAGAAAGGTATTTATGCTACTTTTCTTTTCTTTTTTTTTGTATTCAATTCTTTTATTGGTACATTGTAGGTATACAACACAATTACATTTCTCATTGGGAATGGTACCTTTACATAATGCATCTTGGTTCTTATTTTAATGCTGCTTTTCTTGTATGAGCTGTATTTTAGAGTATCCCAATAGTTGTTAATGAGTTTTCCTACATAGAAGAATATTAGCTAATAAATGTAGAAAGAATGACAGAAATGAAAATCACTATTTTGTAGGCCCTGATGGACGCAGGCCTCAACTGCAACGGTTGCTAAAGCTATTTGATTAACAGTTTGATAGAGAATGTCATTATGGATCAATTTGTTTAACTGTAACAGAATCCACCAATCAATCCTGACATCAATAAAAATGATGCAACTAGTCACTGTGTGCCTTCTGAATGCAATTAGACACTGTGTCCCTTCTGATGGGATAAACTGAGCTTGCATCTCTGTAAATCTTTAGACCTAATGACTAGTTTACAGAAGTATGAAGGAAAGAGGAGCATGTTAGACAACACCATGAAGATGCACCAGGACAAACATATAATGTGGAAATTTTTACAGGTCAATAATTCATTAAAAAAATGCAATAAAAAGAGGAGACAGATCTGTAGATTAAAAGGACGTTAAGAAAGTTGCCGAGGATTTAGCTCAGTGGCACCGTGCTTGCCTCACAAGCACAGGTTCTGAGTTCGATCCCTGTACCAAAAAAAAGGACATTAAGGATACATCAACCAAATGCAATAGGTACACCTTAGTTTGATCCTGATTTAAGCTTCCTGATTATGGACATCTATGAATGATTCAGGAAAATGAATCTGAGGCAGGTTTTGGAATTATTAGTAAATTTGCTGGTGTAATAATGCTATTGTGGTTAAGTTTCTAAAAAGTTGTGCTACACATGCCAGGGGTGCACACTAAAATATTTATAGGTAAAATAGGGTAACTGGAATTTAAAACAAAAGAGAAAGGGAAGAGGAAGATACAACAAGAACGGTTTCTTTGTTGGTAGCTGTTGAAGCTGGGTCTTGGAGACATGAGGGGTTCAGTACACTATTTTCTGCCACTCTGTATATAAACTTCTGAAATCAAAGATTAAGAAGAATGACACAGAATCGCACAGAAAGTAAAATAAGAAAGATGGGCAAGCTGATGGACAGCTGAGTTCATGCCCACATTTGCCCAGGTCAGGGGCCTGAGGGAGGGCAAGCACAGATCACTGGAGGGACTTCCGTGTCACTGCCCTGTGTAGCCAGGGTTGCCAGGTGCCTGGGGAGTCATGGGAGAGCAGGCTGTGCTAAGTCCACCTGCTCCGGGAGAGGGTGGGGCAGCTTTCTGAAGGGTTGGGAGAGATGGAGGTTTCCGGGATCTTCCTGGGGGAAGCAGGAGAGAGGTTCCTAGGCACAGTCTTCTGTCCTCTGTCACCTCATTCCAAAGGAAAATCCATAAGAAGTACCAGCAGATCTGCGCAATCCAGAATTCTGTAATGCTGGAATGGCAATATGCCATGTGCGCAGTTCTCAGAACTGTAGACAACTGGTGTATTTCAAGGCCACACACATCTTTTCTTCAGCTTTCTATTATCCTATGTTATTAATGTTCTTAAAGAACTGTAATAAATTTGGTCTTCGAAGGGGTTTGGTCAAAAGCAATAACACCACACTTGATACAAAAATGACCGATTGGGACCTATAATACCTCCATGTCAGCTTTTTTCAATTAAATGACCACAACTAGCAAACAACACGGGGACTGTGTGGGACACAAAGATATGCAGTGTCTGCTATGGTGAACCACAAAATGCTCTTAGGGAAAAAAGGGAAAAAAAAAAGAGTTTCTCATATAAGTTCTTGAGACAAAGATGTTATTCAGCTTTACAGTCCTTTGAGCTCCTGCTAGGAATATTCCACCCATTCCACAACTGCAGTTAGAAGGTGTCTTGAGGAAATCTTTGTGCTAAAAAAAAAATCATAATATTCACATAATGTCCATACTTGCCCCAAACACCAGAGAATCAGGGGCTCTTATTACCATATTCTCTGTGACTGGAGCAACTTGGAGTTCCCTACATAAACTGGAAACTAAATAGAAACTGAGCCTAATTATGTTCTTTAGTTTTTCTCTGAGGCTCTCTTACCTATTCCAATTGTATTTTCTTTTTGCACAATTAGCAACTACTTCCTGTTTAACAGCAACCACGATTTCTGAATGGAAGGTCTAATCATTCAGCAGCGCGGGCCATTTCAAACTGAGATTATCCCGATTTAGGAGGGCAGCCTGCCAATGTATAGTGCTTGACTATTATTAAATAGCAGCTCAACATCAGTCTTCACTCCAGGCCCTCTGGCTTGCATAAGCACTGCATGGAACTGTAGGCTACCTGGCTCCAGCCTCAGCTTTTTGTAGAAAATCTTGTTTCAAGACAAACCCTTCCCTGGGAAGTTCTGAATCTGAGGAAGCATGCTGCTAACGTTGCTAAGAGTTCTTAGTTTTCAGGTAAGACCAGGTTTTGTTTGTAGCCCTGAACAGGGCAGACCATTTTCTCAAAATTGTTATGTACAGTCATTGTACTACGCAATGCAACACCAGAATGTCTTTCTCCTAACTGTAATTTAGAACTCAAAGACCAACTTTCCCCATCTCTCCTACCCTGTACTCTCCCCAGCCTCTAGAAACCACTATTCTATCCTCAACTTCTCTAAGATTAACATTTTAGAGTCCACCTATGAGTGACTTAATCTTTCTGTGCCTGACTTATTTGACTTAATGTCTTGGCCTCCAGTTCCAGTCATGTTGTCTTTTACAGGGCTAAATAGTATTCGGACACACACATGCATACACACATACACACATCACCTTTTTAATCCATTCATCAGTTGATAGACACTTAGATCGATTCCATTGCTTAGCTACAGTGAATGGTGCTATAGTAAACATGGGAATGCAGCTATCTCTTCAACATACTGATTTCACTTCCTCTGGCTATATATCTAGAAGTAGGATTGCTGGATCATATGGTAGTTCTGGTTTTCAATTTTTAAGAAGCCTCCTTGCTGGTTTCTATCATAACTATACTTCTCATCAACAGTGTATAAGGGCTCTCTTTTCTCCACATCCTCACCAGCACTTATTATTATTTTTTTAATAATAGCCATCCTAACTAGAGTGATACTTCATTATTGTTCTTATTTGCATTTTTCTGATGATTAGGGATGCACAGGATTTTTGGTCATTTGCATGTCTTCTTTTGAGAAATGTGTTTTAGGCTTATTGCCCATTTTGAAAAATCATTTTTTTCTTTTTTTTACTATAGAGTTGAGTTCCTTCTATATTTTTGATATTTACACCTTAAAAGATGTATAGCTTTTTAACATTTTCTCCTGATCTGTAAGTTGTCTCTTTATACTCTTGTTTGTTTCCTTTGCTGTGCCGAAGCTTCTTAGTTTGATGTAATCCTATTTGTCTCTGTTCACTTTTGTTTCCTGTGCTTTTGGAGTCTTATCCAATAAGTCGTTGTCAAGGCCAGTGTCACAAAGCATTTCTTCCACGTTTTCTTCTGGTAGTTTTATAGCTACAGGTCTTAGATTTAAATGTGTGATACATTTTGAGTTGCTTTTTGTGTACGGTGAGAGATAGTCTAGTTTTATTCTTCTGCATGTGGATTTACAAAGTTCCCAGGTCCATTTATCAAAGAGACTGTCCTTTCCACATGCATATTTTTATAATTTTCGTTAAAAATTAGCAAGCATAGTTTTAAAAGCTCTCTAGGTGTTTCTCATGAGCAACCAATACTGAGAATCATTAGGTTAAGTGGACAAATGTGCTTCTGAGATGCTTTGCAAAAATAAAAAGTAAATTAGAAGTTCCTGTGTATTTTTTCTGCCTCTTGAATAGTCACAAAAGGCAGTGGGGTACTGAAGGCTCCTATTCAAACTTATTTGAATATGGAACCCTTGTCATGCTTAACATAGATGGGAAATGGTACTCTAATAATCTGGAAACCAGTAATCTAGGCTGATAAATCTGGTTACAGAAAACCCTGTACTGAAAACTACGCAGGATGACAGTTTATGAGAGCTCCAGTCTTTCCCATTAAGGATACAGAGGACCTGTTGAACTCAGCTCACTCTTTTAGCCTGGAACAAAGAATCACAGTCTCACAGGTGGAAGGGATCTTAAATGTCATCCAATACTGTATCTCTCAATGCCCCTAACACACAAACACACACACACACACACTCTCTCTCTCTCTCTCTCTCTCTCTCTCTCTCTCACATACCCCAGTGCAGAAATCCTTCTAAAAGGCTGGGTGTGGCACCACACGCCTGCACTCTGGGGCGCTAAGGCAGGAGCATTGCAAGTCTAAGCTCAGCCTGGGCAACTAAGCAACTTAATGAGACTCGTCTTGAGATTAAAAAAAGAAAATTAAAAAGAGGTGGGTATGTAGCTCAGTGCAAAGATTCTAGGTTCAATCCCCAGTACCACAAAATAAATAAGGAAATAAAGAAAGCCCTCCTAGAGCATTCTCCCAGATGGCCATTCCTTCAATGCTAGCTTGAACAGTTTGATTATAGGAGCTCCCATTCCTTCATAACACAACACATTTCATTGTTGGGCAGATCAAGTCTTCTTCATGGCTAAAAATGAACCTCCTTGGAACTTCTACTTGTTCAGAGCTCTGTTGCTGTCTGGAGTAATGGTATGAAGTGCCTTCTTTCAAATGAGTATCCTTCAGAATTTCATTAAGGCAGAGCATGGTTCACTGGAGGGAAGCATACGACTACACAGGAGCCAAGAAATTTGGATTTGAGATGTAGCTGTGTCTCAGCATTTATGATCACAGCAATAAAAGCCCTTCAGGCCTTACTTTCATCATGAAATACATAGGAATCACAACAGAAAGGCCGTCATAATTGTAAGCATCAAATTAAAAGTGAAAGTCAAATGCGATGTAATGGAAAAAAACTCTACAAATACAAATTGCTGTGCCAGCAGTACTTTACAGTGCAGTATTTTTATATCTGAACACTGCTTTGGTCAGTTGGAACACGTCTACCTTGGCAGCAGATACATCAGGATAGGTAGGTAAGTTAGCCAACGCTGCACATGAGCTCACCTGGCTCACCTGTTACGTGCTTCAGTGATTCAGTGACTCAGAAACAGAAGTCCTGCAAGATGGTGCGGGTGCCAAAGTGCTGACCCTGCCCTGTAGCCATCAGACAGGCCAGGACAACAAAGAGATCAAAGGCCTTGGAAGCAGAAAGTCCCACTGAGAATCAACAATTTCTCCATGGGTGCCTCGAACAAGTTAGCTAACCTCAGTTTCCCCACACATAAAAGGACAGAATATTAATCTTGTATATGCTACTATGAATATAAAATAATATGAATTGAGTATTCAACAGTAACTTTTTAAATTTAATCGCAGGAGATTTTCATTATTTAAAAACATTTGTATGAATGTATGCATGTATGGTTTTTGAGACAGGGTCTTCCTATGTAGTTCAGGTTTTTGAGATAGGGATGTAGTTGCTTGCTGGCTTTGAACTCACTATGCAGCCCAAACTGGCCTTGGATTCATGATGATCCTCCTGCCTCAGCCTCCCAAGGGCCGGGATTAAAGGTGTATGCCACCACACCTGGCCTACTTTTTTTTAAATCAGTGGAAACTCATTTGAAAAGTGCTATATTCTCCCAAAGGGAAAAAGAGTGTTAAGTACATGGACTCCATGGGGCTAGAGATCCAATTCTATCGTTAATTCTCTGTGGAATGCATATCAACAATTAGACCCTTGGTTTCTTACTGTCAGATGAGTTAACTGGACAAGCTGATCCTTAACTCTTTTTTCTAGGTAATACTAATAACCACATTGCTAACCAAATTGAAAAAAAAAATTATAAGCAATTGAGAACAATTCAGGTATTCTATAATCCAAAAATACTACTACTGTAAAAATAATACCTTCAACCTATAGATGCCCATGAAAGTTACTTCCTTTTGGAAGATATAATTATCTCTAGTTCAGTTCTGCTAATCACATTCCTGAGATGAACAGATTTGTAAAAACTGAATAGAAACAGTCATATCTCCAAAGAAGAAATACAAATGACGAATAAGGCCATGAAAAGATGCAGTACATCATTGGCTATCAGGGAAATGAAAATCAAAATGACAATCACATAGTTCCTCTCAGCCACTTGGACAACTATAATAAAAAGGATAAACAATTACAAGTGTTGGTGAAGATGTGAAGAAACTGGAGCCCTTTCCCATTGCTGGGACTGTAAAACAGCACCCACTTTGGAAAATAGTTGGCAGTTCTTCAAAAGTTAAGCACAGAGGTCTCATGTGACTCAGCAATTCCATTTTGAGGAAATGAAGACACATGTCCACACCAAAACTTGTGTGTGAATATTCACAATGGCATTACTTATAGTACTCCAAAAGCAGAAACAATCCAAATGTCCATCAGCTGATAAACAAATGAGTAAAATGTGTATATCCATACGATGGAATATTACTCAACATAAAGATATGAAGTACTGACTGATACATGGTACAACATGGATGAACTTTGAAAACACTACGATAAGGAAAGGAAGCCAGACACAAAAGACCACATGATGTATGATTCTCTTTATGTGAAATACCCAGAATAGGGAAACCTACAGAGACAGAAAGTAGATTAATGGTTTACTAGGATTGCTGGGAAGTGGGAGTGATTGCTAATGGGTACCAGGTTTCTTTTTGGAGCAACAGAAATGCTCTAAAATTGATTGTGGTAAAGACTGCAGGACTCAGTGAATATGCTAAGGACCACTGAAATGTACACGTTAAATGGGTGAATTACATGATATGTAAATCATATTTCAATAAAGCCATTAAAAACTCAATAAAAACACATAATCATTAAACCATAAAGATCAAGGATCAATTCAATTTAAATCAAAGTACAAAGATTATGTGTGTTTATTATATAAGAGCATTTTATGTGGATGATTGCTTTATACATTCAATTGATTTAAATCCATTTTTGCATTTGGATCACTTTTCAAGGAGCAGCTGAAATTTAAGAAAGTAAATAATTAACAAGGCTATTGTGGCACACAAAATATATTTCTTTTATTTTACTACGTAGGATTGACTCAGCAGTGTAAAATGCCATTTAAAAAAAGAATGACAAAGTTTGAATGAGAAAATGTATTTCATCATGGAAGATAAAAGTCTTTGCTTTTCTACAGTGAATACATACAGGTAATTTTAGAAGCAGCAGCTCCTAATTATTGACTGTTGAAAAGCTGAAAAAAGGTTCATATTGAAAACGGTGACCTCCAGTTTGCTCTGTGAATGAAGGCAGACACAAATTCTCATTTTCCTACAATCCTGGTTGATAAGTGAGTTGGAAAAAGCATGCATTTCTTCATTACAGTGCAGTAGACTGTTCATTTAAATAACAATAACTTGCATAAAAGTCACAAAAGCATTATCTAGCAATTCTACTGTGTTGAAATGCATTATTAGTACTAACAATGCCAAATAGGGTAAATAAATGACTGTCTTCTTATTTGCAGCATTATTCTTGATTACTTAGCTTTATGAAAGGGTAGCATTATTATAACTGGTGCATTCAACACCTTGGTCAACACTATTTGCTTGGATAACTCATGAACTGGAAAGGATTTTAAAATAGAGTTATATTCTTTTCTCGGTTATTCAAGGGGAAAAAAAATCTTCCATCCTACTGCTTATGTATCATATATATATATATATTTTTAATTAAATTCATTTATTGGTACATTGTAGGTATACAACACAATTACATTTCTCATTGGGAATTGTACCTGTATCATATATTTTTAACAGAAAATATTTGAAGAACTTAACTTCTGCTCACGATGTCTACAGAAAATATGCAAGTCCTCATTAAAGACAGCACACTTGCTATAGAATGTATTGACAATTTTTCATCAGTAATTTAGAGATTTCTTATCAAGAACATGCTAATGCTTCTGGTTTTTAAATTCCTGTAGTGAACCTTGTGGGCCTTTCTTTTACTTTTCCTCTTTTTACCCATGTGAAATACATAGTACTCCACCCAATGCCACTGACTAACCTTGCTCTGAGAGTACCTTCTAACTCCTAGAGTGGAGAAAAGGAGGATTTGAAAGCACTCACTCTTGAGTCTCCAGTTGGCTGCATTTTGGGGTGATTTGTTACCCAGCAACAGACAAGCTAAGAGGAGAAAAAGAGACCTGAGTGGAGACTGCTATGCACCATACAGAGGACACAAGACATTTGGAGCCAACTCTTTGAACCACAGCCTACGGACATACAAATAAAAGCAATGGATGAAGACTCCTTTAAATCACAAGTAATGTCCAAATTCAATCTGATTCAGAGCTTATAATTACTCAACAGTGAGTCAAAATTCCTCCAGTGGAATCTGTACATTTTCCATATAGCAGAAGAGAGGGCTGCAAGAGATGTGAAGGAATTGTTGCAAAGTTGCACTTAGGAAGCAAGCACAGCCCTCTTGTTCCAACTTTATGTTTGCATCGAGTAGCTCTGGCAATTGAGGGGCTCCTAAGATGGTGGGGAAAGTACAAGGCACCCATTGGCCCAACCACTGGTTCCTGCTTTGCCTTTTCTGCTTGAGAAAGACCGAATAATCTGCACTTCCTGAGATGTCACACTGTTAAATGCACCTGTGTGCCTGTCCGCTCCTCGGCTAACTCATACTTACTCTTTAGAACTCAGCCCAGGCATCGCCAATTTCAGGAAGTCCAACACAGCTAACGATTTCTTGTGTACATTTACTGTTATGGTATATTGCAATTTTTAATAACATTTGCCTAGAAATGTTAACTCACTAGACTGTGTGCAATGTTGGGAGGTCAACACAAATTATTTTTATTTGCATCTTGACTACTGAGGGTCACCATGTCACAACAGCCAAGGCTCAGCCCATGCATGTCTGTGGAACAGAAATGAACATGCCAAGGCAGGGTGATTTCAAAGGACAAGCGAGCGGGCGACAATGTCTCCACATATTTCAAATGTTCCTTATTTCGCCTTGATCTCAGCTGGAATCTCCTTCCATCCTGTAAACTCCCAGTAGAATGCTTCAAGTTTCTTTCTAGCACCTGCCCTTGCCCTGGCCCCTCAGGAGACCCATATTTTCTTCCTTGGATGTATCTTTTCTACTTTGGCTCATACTCCTGCTCGTAACTCCTATTATTTCCCTTTCTAGCTGGTCTACTTTACACTGGCAGGTCGCTGGGCTAATTCGAATCCAGAGTGCTGAGAACAGCGCTTTATATGGAGTAGGTTTGGTAGAGCAGTGAGTTTTGCCAGTCTCAGTACACTTCCGAAGTAGTTACTGACTCTGAAATCTCTTCCCTGGGGCTAGCAGTTCGGCCTCCAACAAGTCTACAACACACTAGCCTTAGATATGTGCAACAGGTGATATCAAGATGCATTCAAATGATTTAAGGATAACCTGACAAAGTCCTCAGAAGTTTATTGTGCCCCCTTAAAGTAGGTCATCCTCAGGAGCTGTCGCTTTTCATCTACCCAGCAGGTGTGTGTCATCAAATAAATATCACAAAATGTCTTCCAGCTAGCAACAAATATCTGGCAAGGAAAAGGAAGTACACAGGCTTGCTGACTACATTTCTTTTTTTTTTTTTTGGTACTGGGGATCGCACTCGGGACCTTGCGCCTGTGCAACAGGCGCCGGAACCACTGAGCTAAATCGCCAGCCCCAATATTTCTTGATGGAAGGCAGGAGAAGTCTTTTTTTAACATATGAAAAACAATATTTTTATGAACAAGAAGGTTTCCATGCCTACTATTTATCATTCCCTGCAAGTCTACCCACCATATCCACCCCCAAGACGTTTCCAGAAGAAACTATAGGTCTATTCACCATATCTGCCCCAGACATTTCCAGAAGAAACATCAATATAATTTCATTTACAAAGGTTTTTAATGAAGACGATCCCTGAAAGTTGTCACTGCAAAACAAATTTTTTTCATAAAACTGTGATTTTCAAAACAATCATCATAATAGAAAGGCTAATGTTGTTTACTTGGGGCTCCCTCTCACTCTACTTATAGTGTTTAAATTATTGAGTAGTGCAGTCTTCTTTCTTCCTGCTGGAAGATTTAGGAGCCATTAAAATTCAGTAATTTATAATCTTGCATTTTTGGGTAAGATTAGGGAGAATTTTATATGATACAATTTGGTCCTGAATATTTTTGAGCTTTTTATTCCAGATATCAATGAATGGACTCAAGTATTAAAAAAAAATCATAGGCCTGAGGTTTAATCCTAACTTCAAAGTTACGGGAACAATTTAAAAGAGACTTTATATAGATGCAATTGTGAATAAGTTTTGGTTTTAATTTCATACATGTAACTTACATCCCCCCCAAGTCAAAGATAATTCTAAGAGAACCACAAATACAACATACATTATGCGAGAGTGAAAAGGATGGTCCCTAATTACTCCCAGATAAACTGTGTAGTCTACCACAATTTTTTACACACATGAAGGCTATCTACTAACACAATGGTGGGTTTTGTGGATCTGCGCTTTTTGATCTGATGCCATTTAACAGACACTCAAGTCTCATTTTCCTTAATCATACCTGAGCACCACTGTGCTAGCACTTGCTTAACTTTTCTTTACATCAACTTCAGATTGGCCTTTTTAAGAAAAAAATTCATCTCTTTTTGAAAATAGTATCAGTAAAATCATGGGTTTGATGACTCCTCAAGTCTGTTCTTTTAGGGGCAAAAAAACTGGTTTCAAGGCAAAGCTACCCAGGTCAGAAATGGCTCATAGGGTTGATCCTTGTACTGGCTGTGTATTAAGCACCTATGATGTCCATGTCCTTTTGCAAATGCTTGATTTAGAGCAGTGAGTAAAACAGATCCTGCTCTAATGGAGCTTATATTCTACAAGGGGAGATGATAATAAAGCAATTAAGTATACACAAATTGATTATCTCTTAGCACTAATGGTTAGAATCAGAAGTGGTTTGGATTATGGGATATTTGCATATATGTAATGAGATATTCTGGAGAAGGGACCCAAGTCTAAACATAAAATTCATTTATATTCCACATATACCTTATACACATAATCTGAAGGTAATTTTATACAATGTTTTAAATAATTTTGTGTGTGAAACAGTTTCTTTCTTTCTTTTTTTTTTTTTTTTGGTACCGGGGATCGAACTCAGGACCTTGCACTTGTCAGGCAGTCACAGTGCCACTGAGCTACATCCCCAGCCCTGAAACAGTTTGCAGAAGTTTCAGATTTTGAAGCATGTCGGATTTCAGATTAGGGATGCTGAACCTATAATATAATTCCAGGAAGTGATACGTGCTGTAAGAAAAAATAAAGCATGGGACAGCCCTGAGTACTGAGCATAAATCTAACACAGCACAGAAAACAGCGGGCTGCTCCAAGCAGGGGCAAAGGTCAAAAGGGCTCCTAACTGTATACCTGTGCCCGTTTTCACTGCTCCTAGAAGACTCAGTTGTGCCCCAAGCTTAAGTCTCTGTGTTGTTTACCTTCTTCAGATTTTCCCAAATTATTGTTTCTGAAACAGAGAGGCTTGCCAGTGGTTACAACAGGGAGATTAAAAATTCCAGAAAGGACCAAAAATGCCAAGTGGGGGGTAACTTAGAAGGGGTCAGATACCAAAGGACATGGAGAGCTCCCAAAGCCTTTCTTGCTACCTTGCCTATGGTCTTGGTGAAGTGGTCTCCCTGTACCACAAGAAAATTATTTCATATGTAAACACTGGCATATATACATGAGTTGTTTAAAACCACTGTCGTGTCTAGAGCTGGGGATTTAGCTCAGTGGTGCTGGTGCCTGCCTTGCAAGTGCAAGGTCCCAAGTTCAATCCCCAGTACCACCCCCCCCCCAAAAAAACAAAAACAAAACCAACCAAACAAAAAACACTGTACCACCTGTCCCCCTGTCGAAGGTGAGAGGAACTGATAAATATGCTCCTTGAATGTTTCTTAAAAATGTGATTAAGTAATTGACCAAAAACATTGTTGGGAATCTAAATAAAACAAACTACTAGCAAAATAGTCTGATTTTCAAACAGACTTCCAAGACTACATGTAGTTACTTAGCCTCCTGGAGGCTGACTATGACATGAGAACCCAGCTGGTGACAGGTGTTGGACAAGGCGAGCTTGGAAGGCTGATGGATGGGAGTAGCTGCAATCCTGGCTCTGACATTAGAGTTGTGTGATTTTGAGCAAGTTGCGAACTTTTTTAAAGCCTTAGTTTCCTCATCTGTAAAAGAAAATAATAATGCCTCCCTTATGAGTTTGTTCTGAGGGTCAAGAGAAAGTAAATGAGATGGCACTTAGCATTTAAGTGCTCTTAGAATAAATGGGATTTAAGAGGAGGACAGCAATCATGACAATAATTGTAATGTAGAAATCATATGCAAGGTTCATAAGTTCTGAAATTGAGAAGAAAAGCCCTGGCCTCTAAAAGCCCAAGAGAGTGAAGCAATGCTCTGTAAGAGAATACCAAAGTCTTCTGGGCTGGTGCATGCTGTAGCTCTGTTGGTTGAAGAGATATGGGAACTAGGGAGGAGGATGCATCAGATACCTGAATTGTGGGCCCCGTCTCATTCTAAGAGGTTCTGAAGGAGATAGATGTGTGAGTGGGGGGGTACTCTAGGCACTCTATACAGACTGGGAAATAGAGAAACTCATTAGGACAGGGCTTCTGTAACAGGAACTGCAGACCTGCTAGGAATCAGAAGACAGGAGGCTGGTGGAGTATGTCCCCAGCATGGTGGGCAACTTTGGAGGCCTTCCCAAATCTGCAGTGATTTTTGTCTCATTTAATTTTAAAAGTGCTCAATATCTGCCACTCCAAATTTAAAAACAAGAGGAGAGCACATTCTGATGATCTGAACCCATGAAATCTGCACACAGCACAGCGAGATGTTATGTGATCAAAATCCCTTGAACCTGCACCAGTCTCCATTGACAACAGAAGCCAATCAGTTCACATATTTGAGGAGGGAGCAGTGGAGAGAGAAGTACACGTAGAAAATGAGGGGAGGCACATCTGTCCTGCCGCACAATTTTCCCAACATGGCATGTGGTGCACGTGACTCAGCTTTGGGAAGGGAAATGCCTCTGTTTAGTTTCACATTCTTACCCTCTGCTTTCATTCTATTCTTTATCCCTTCTTCCCTTTGAGTACACAGTTAGCTAGATTTATATCATTTATATGAGTATGTATGGTATAGTAATTTATATCACTTAGCTGGATTCTATCATTTAGTTCACATTGAGTTGCTGAGTCCTACTGTGGGTCTGGTAGAGACACAAATCTTTAAAAAGATGAACACTTTCAGGAAAATTTGGGTTTTTGTTATTCCACAGTCATGAGTTTTTCCTGAGGTCTCCAACTTCTTTCTATCTTGGGCTGATAAAAGGAAATTAGCAAGAGTATATTTTAGGTTACTGTCTGGCCAGCCCAATAAAGTGACTCCTGTAACTTTCTGGCCAGGAGAGAAGGTAAGGGAGTGAAGACTTCCAGACCAGGATATCTTCGAAGAAGACAAAGCACCGGGTGGTCATGAACAGCAGACTGGGAATGAGGAGATCTACGCTTCATGAACCTTTGGTCACTCATTCAAATACTGAAGCAGTGAATGGCATAAGATCTCTCCTTAGTCTTATTGGGCAATTATGACATATCATCCAGCAAGGCTTGTAAATTATTTCTACTTCCTTGAGACTGTAAATGTGTTAGGTATCTTCAGCTGGAAAATGGACAGAGAATCGATTACAATAAAATGGGATGAACATCATAATAGGAAACTCCACAGAGGCAACTGGATTGTAGAAAGACTGAGATGATGCTTTCTGTGTGGTTTCTCCCACACTGTGGCCTTTATCTGGTTGGAGAATTCATTTTCTGTTGTTGCCCCAGGAGACATAGTCTGTGAGCTATGGACCACATAGTAGAAAATGAATGACTCAAACAGTTATCACTTTGGTGGCTTATTCTCCAACTCATTCCCACAGGATCCAGTGGTTTACATGAACACATGCCAGTCATGTGTGGAAGGTCCTGGACTTGGCCAGCTCTGGTTCCAATGCTGGCTTTGCCATTTACTCATTGTATGGCCAGGGAGTGACCTTGAAACTCACCAGGCTTGGGGACAGTGCATGTGGGAGTAAGAATTTGCTCTACAAATGCCAGGGGTGATTATTAGTAGTGGGAATGCTTTTCATTTAATGGTCTAAATAAGGAACACTAACAAAAACAACTAGGACTGAAAGGATGAAGTTCAACCTGTGTTGACCTGGCTCCCAAACCTTAGCAGTAGAAAGTTTTTCTTTTAGTAAGCAAAGCCATGTTTTGGTACTAAAAACAGTACATTTGTTAAACTGAAAATGCTCTAAATTACTTCTTGGTCAGGGCTATTCTGCACAATCCGATGATTTGGGATTT
Source organism: Heterocephalus glaber (assembly GCF_053883595.1). Classification (NCBI taxonomy): domain Eukaryota; kingdom Metazoa; phylum Chordata; class Mammalia; order Rodentia; family Bathyergidae; genus Heterocephalus; species Heterocephalus glaber. Next base: position 71,386,467 of record NW_028258320.1, read on the forward strand.
CATCAAATTAATGTCACTAGATATGCCTTATAATTAGGATAAAATAGTTGAAAAGTTTAAAAAGTGAGGTGATTCATTAACTCATTGATTTTTCTACAGATTGGGTACCTGAATTTAAATAATATCCAAAAACACAGCTAGATGTGCACAAAGAAAAAGAATAGGTTGCAAGTCTTTAAATGTAATCCAGTAGTTTAAAATGCTATTACTATTCAGATTCTCCAAGAACATTAAAACTGCCCATTAAATAAAAATCTAATAATTGGCCCTCCTGAATTGTGACATTTTATAACCTATACAGAAATGCACAAAACTGTGGAAGAAAGGTCCTTTTGAGGTAGCATTTGATTTGCAATGTAATATTTTTCCAAAGCCAAGATTCTCATGCATATAGTCACAAAAGAAAAACAGTGCAAACTAACAAAGCTGAAGAAGACCCTGGAAATCAGAGCTGAGGCATATGTCTCAAGACTCTAAGATGTTACCACTCTAGAAAACAATCAGGCTCAGGGTTCCCTCAAATTGGAGCTGGCTTCTCACTGGACACTGCTTAAAAACATGACCAAGTTAGGTCATTCTGTGCTTTTATATAGGCCACCTACAATTTCCAAACTTCCTCTGTAATATCACTAAATGAATACAACTTGAAAACATTAAGAGAGAATCAATGGTTTCAAATTAGAGGATTAAAAACTCTCATGGGCCAATGTTTAGCAATCACTTTCTGTATGGACGCAACTGTAACAAGAGCATTTCAAGATTCAGATGTGGAAAAAAAAGACATTCTTTGCTCTCGAGCTTACCATTTATTGGGGTGAAAGAGGTACCAAAATAAGGAGAATGTAAGGTATATACTGAGTATATTGTATAGGAGGAGCACAAGCAAGGCGAGGTGGAGACCCCTTAACAGAGGGATCTGGAGAGTGTGACCCCTCCTTCTGAGCATGCAATAAGACACGGGCTTGAGGTGGAGATTCTGATGGGGAAGAGGAGAAGGCACATGTCCAGGCACGAGAGACAAGTAAGAAGCTTGCTTGAGAAATAGGGGATGATGTAGGTGAAGAGAAGAGAGTGGCTGGGAAAGGTCCCACTACAGAGGGGGCTGAGGGGCAGTACAGGTCTGTTCCAGGTGTCAGAGGGACAGTTTTGTCTGAAAACCAACATTGTTAGGGGCACTAGACGCTAGGTCAAAAGTCTTCATCCTTTTTTTTAAGTCAAAAGGTTTCATACTTTTTTTTTTTTTTTCCAGTATTGGGGATTGAATCTTTGCATTAAGCTACATCCTCACCACTTAAAAAAAAACTTTTTTAAAAAAAATTTTGAGACAAGATCTTACTAAGTCACTAAGTTGCCCAGGCTGGGCTAGAACTTGTGATCTTTCTGTCTCAGCCTCCCAGAGTTCTGGGTTGATAGGCGTGTGCCACTACAACCAACTTTCAGCCATACAGTCTGTTATCTGTATGATTATAGGGTTCCAATTTTCTACCCCTTTCCTGAAGTGTTTGTTGGTTAAACAACCAGACAATGACAAAAGAGGAGTCACAAAAAAGAGGAAGCAATTACTGGGAAGAAATGGTGACTAAAAGGCAGTGAAGACAGAATAATCAGGAATTTAAAGGAAGGCAGTGAGTGAGATGAAGGGAAATATATGCTGGAGAGAGAGTGCTCTCACTGGGGACCAGATGGAGCTGGGAAAGAGGGTATACAGTATAGAGACCCTCTCAACACCCTTCCCAGGCCAAGCCCTAAGAAAACTTACTGCAAAGATTTGAGGGTCTGCAAGTCCACATGTTGGGAAACTGGCAACTATGGTAACACCAGGAACTTGCAAGCTATGGACTTTTACCCGCAAACTAGGAACTGCCCTTTTCATTTCTAGGAGAGCAATTATATAACTATTAACCAGCACTTAAAGGAGAATATTTAGTTTCAATGAGAGATGTCACAGCAAACTGTTAGGTGGGAAACACTGCAAAGTGGATGCATGCATAAGCGATTCACTTTCTGTATAAATTAGTATTTATTCATATATTTGATCATCAGAAATTACATTGCCAAATGGTGGAAATATTTGGAATACACAATATCATGCAAAAATGTCTTCAATTCTTACTTGGAATATTTTGGTGACTCCTTTCTGTCAAAATACTCCTTAATGCTTCGATCAGTATGCAGAACACATCCCTTTAGAAATATCTCTGGGGGTCAGGGATTTAGCTCAGTGGTTCTGCCGCCTGCCTTGCAAGCGCAAGGTCCCGAGTTCGATCCCCGGTACAAAAAAAAAAAAGAAATATCTCTGATAAGAATATCTAAAACAAAGAATCTTGTCAAAGATGTAGTTGGCACAGTATCAAACATTAGAGATGAGTGTTTTTCACTTTTATCAATTTTAAGAAATAGTCTTCTATGTAAGGAACACACAGGGTTTGGTTGAAAAAAAAGGGAAGTATTAACACAAATATCCCGAAGCTGACATTAGCTCTTGTAATCAATGTAACTTGTTTACATGGACCTGTTACTCTACTTATATAAATACGCCCATGTATACATTATCAACACTACGGATCAGTGTGTGGGGGAGGCTCATTTTTTTTCATAATGCAAATGTTTTAGAATTATTTTTATATTTCAACAAACGCTCTATGTATAAATAATATACACTCAAATACTTTATATGTAGCCCACAGAATTAATCTATTTTGCATTTGAGATTTCATACTTTGCCATCTGGCTAGCTAGCAGGGTGAAAGGATGGACCTAGGTATAGGAGAATGAAACAATGGCTCCTCAGGTTTAATTTCTTGAATGTTATCAGGATAGAACTGTCTAACAGAAAACAAAAAAAACTACTTTCTTTATTTGGGACGAAGAATGTTATCAACATTGTACCTAAATAAACTTCACTGGGATCGAGGGTGAAGAAGTTGGCTACATACTTAAAATGTAACCAGGATTGCAGCTGCTATAGATTTCCAGGACATGAAAAATTCCATTGAAAGTCTACACAGCAGAATGAGCCAATGTGAGGACAGAATTTCAGATATAGAAGGTAAGATTGCAATTAGTGACCAGGAAAGGAAAAATTGCTTCAAAAGTATAAGGGAACATGAGAAATCAATCCAGCAGCTGCTAGATGATGCAAAGAAGAATAACGTAAGACTGATTGGGCTCAATGAAGAAACAAGAGAGACTGGAGATGACATAAAAAAATCTCTTCACAGAAATAATGGCAGAAAACTTCCCAAGCAGGGGGAAAGAGCTTGACATACAGATAAGTGAGGCATATAGGACTCCAAATAGCCTTGATCAAAAAAAATCTACACATAGGCATATAATTGTTAAGATTCCAGAAACACAACAGAAGAACAAAGTTCTACAAGCAGTCAGAGAAAAGAAACAAATCACATACAAAGGAAAGCCCATGAGAATCACAGCAGACTTCTCAACACAAACCATCAAGGCAAGAAGAGCTTGGAGTGACATATTCCAAGCCCTGAAAGAAAACAGCCTCCAACCCAGATTGATGTACCCTGCAAAACTATCTTTCAAAATTGATGGAGAAATAAGATACTTTCATGAAAAAGAGCACCTTAGGAACTTCGTGAATACCAAACCAGCACTCCAAAGAATTTTACACGATATCCTAGGAACAGACATTTAGTTTGATGTTTTACAGCTGAAGGTAGCAGAAAAAGTAAAAGGCAATTATGTAAACCAAACAGACTTTTATATTTTATTATTTTGTTTGTTTGTTTTTTGGTACCGGGGATCGAACTCTGGACCTTGCACTTGGCGTGGCAGGTGCCAGAACCACTGAGCTAAATCTCCCGCCCCAGACTTTTATATTTTATACTCAGTCTCAAACAATAACTCAGGCAGATTCAATATTCTTTATGTTAAAATATGTTATCTGCCCGTTTAGGACAATAACTCTAAAAACTTTATTCAAAGTAAGAATAAGTTAAGGATAGGTTTCTAAAACTTAAAAGCCAATAAAACATTCAATTATTTGGATATAAAAATACACAACAGATAAAGGAGGAAGAATACATATAAAATTGTAAGCAATTATTCCAGGGCAATAAGGCTTAAAAGGAGTTTTATTTTGTTCTTTATGTCTTTCTAAATTTTTAAGATAATAATAATATGAAAGGAATAGTTTTAAATGCTTAAACTCTATTTTTATTTATTTATTTATATTTTATTTTATTTTTTTAGTATGGGGGATTGAACTCGGGACCTTGTGCTTGCGAGGCAGGTGGCGGAACCACTAAATCCCTGGCCCTAAACTCTATTTTAAAAAAAATTACAAGCAGCTCCACACATTTTTATATATGAAAACTGTGGGAAACAACAAAAATAAAATCATATTAAGCCAATTTAAGCAAGTGAAAACAACAGGGCAGACACAAGGAAAGGTCCCACTGCTTTAAAGAAACATCTTGACTTGGGAGTGGGGAGATGGGCTTAGGGTGTCCTGAAAACATGAAGAAGAGTTGACCGGAGGCAAAAGCCCGGCCCAGGCTTCCTTAGTGCGCATAAGTCGTAAGCAGTTGCTGTTCAGAGTGCGACAGGCCACGTGTGGTATGGTAAGGACCCCTCAGGAGCCCCACCCAACTCCTCCCACAAAGAGCACTATATGCAGGTAAGGTTGCATCTGCCTTATTTGAAATGCTTGGGATGAAAGGGTCTCAGGTTTTGTTTTTAATTTGGAATATTGCGCAGATTTACTGGTTGAGCATCCCTGGTTGAGCATCCCTAATCAGAAGAAAATCCAAAATCTGAAATGCTCCAAGATTCTGAAACCTTATGCCAGTGCTCAAAAAGTTTTGGATTTCAGAACATTTTAGATTTTGGGTTTTTGGATTAGTCATTAGTCATGCACAGTCTTCTAGCTATGTCTTTATCCTAGTTAATTTAGACACTGTTTTCTTTCAATCTAGTCTGTGTGGCAAAATACTGAAAGGACAGAGCCTGAAGTAGGTAAGATTTACTAAGAGCTCTGCACCATCTGAACAGGCATTAATGGGGAGGCATAACAGTTATTTAATTAGCACACATTGATTAACTTAACCCCATGTAACCACTGTCTTCCGCTACTGCTAATTTTGTTTTTGAAGTCAAATGAAATAAAGTAGCTGAAGAGTAATTAAATGTGTCCAGTCCCTTTATCCCTATGGCTGCGATGGCTGGGTCGCCTTCCACTGCTGAGGTCTTCTGAGAAGATGCTGGAAAGGCTTTGAAACAACTCAAAGGCACGCTCTCGGGAGGTGGCAACCACATTAAAAACCCTAATATGAATGGCCTGTTAGTAGTATTTTCTCTAATGATGCATGTGAGAGAAGTGTATAATTTGCAATCATTTTCAGATATTGGCTGTGAAACTGATAATGTTATATTAAAAATCTTATGGAAACAAATCCTAGTCTAGATTTGCGATAACCTGCCTATTATAAAAAGTAGTAGTAGAAGATTGAGGAATACAAACTGCAGGTTAGCAGTTTTGCAACTTAACAACTTAAACATACACACACACCCCCTAAACCCTAAAACCAAAAGCAAAAGAGGACAGAGAGAACTTTTGTTTTCTAACAGTGATTACATATATGATGACCAACTGATGGCCAGATTAACATGGAACTGGCCACTATTGATGCAGTCCTTCCTGTTTGGTCTCTTCCCTCTCCTTGACAATCTTTAGGTGGATGGGCACAATTTTAGGGTTCCTTGGAATACAACTGGAGAATCACTACTTTATGCTTCCCTGGTGGTTATAGTGCACTGGTTTATTCCACAGAGATTCTGATTCCTTTAAGCAACTTTCTATGACAGCAAGGCCAACAAGCTAAGAACCACATTCCTAAGATTTTTTTGAAACCATATTCTACACATGGCCCAGGTTTGGCTAAGCAGATGTGCACACGAAACTAACAAAGCAGATATGATCAGTGTGAGGTAGCTGGTGTGTGTGTGTGTGTGTGTGTGTGTGTGTGTGTGTGTGTGTTGCATTTGGCTCCTCTGGGACAGCTCTGGGAGGGAGTGTGGAATCTAGTATCCTGGGTGCCATGTGAGGTAAGTCTGAGGCAGGGAAACCTCCCAGTCAAATCGGTCTCTATTGTTGCTGCTGTCATTTGTGTCACACAGCATCCAAAGAGCTCCAGTGGTCTTCCCAAAGTCCAGAAGCTACTCTAATAAATCTCTTTCTGCTCATACGAGCTAGAAGAGTCTAACCCCCAGAATCTGAGAACGTGGAACAATACCAGTCTAAAATAGGCCCTAATTATCTCATACCTCATATGAGGCATCTGTAGCATCATTCTTACTTTGTCCTTACTGAACTCAGCACCCTTTTTGTAGATACTGAATAAATGCTAGTTAAATCACAGCACTATAGCCATAACATTACGCTGGTCTATTTTAACATCCTTCAACTACCTGCTAGATAGCGAGACAAGGTCTAAATAAGATAGGTAACAAATCATAAGCAAGGGTTTTAACAACATAATTTTTGACTATGTTCATTTTTCTGAATAAACTTAGACATTAAAAAAGAACAGTCTCAATTTCTTATCATTTGGAGAGGAAGACAGAAACAAGTTAAAAGCTATCTTTTAAAATATAATAGAAATTATAGGAATGTAAATTTATGATGCAACAATGATCTGAATTTGGCCACTATAGGATGCAAGCTTAAATGTACCTTGTGAAAAATAACAAAAAGAAACTATGGATCCTTTATTTAAAAACAATATATTATATCACAGTGTCATATCTATCTGTCTATCATCTCAAATACTTAGGAGATAATCCCAGTGCAAGTTTTCTTTACTTAGAAAAGACTATTTGAAAGAAAATTTCCCTTTCCTGTTTTGAACACAATTGTCATTTCATTTTCTCTACATGGTTAGACAAGGGTCACATGATAATTTTAAATATTTAAACTGGTCCATGACAGACAAGTTAGCCAGGAATTTTTCTAGTTTATTGTTAAATACGCATTGCCTTAGAGGTAACCTCAAGTACATGGCACAGCTTCCTAATGAGTTATTAGTTCTGAAACTATGAAGTAATTCTGAATTTTAAATATGACTGAAGAATAGACTTGCATATAATTAATTAAAAGCACCATAATTATGCAATGTCATGCAATAATTAGACAATCACAGTATGCATATATAAAAATATATTAGTAAGTCTAACATATTAATAAAAATCTAAATCTGGCCCTTCAAGACCTTAACATTAATTGGAAAGAATTTTGACAGAATACACTGGATAATTTTCATTATCAGTTTTGGCAAGGTATCTTTTAGCTACTTAATAATTATTCCTAGACTTCACTGCACATCAAAATCTAAGATCCGAAAAATTACTGAGGATAAGTGAAACAGTGATGTTCAAATGCCATAACCTGAATTTGAATTTATTGGTGTGATGTAAATAATATGTATACAATGTTACATTTTCCTGTATTTTACTTATGTGTTCGTCACTTGAAATATGTTACACATTCATAATTATGTAGAGTATATATTAATTTATACTTATGTATCATGCCAATTTTTGCAATATATTTTATATCATACATTCTGGTCACCTTAAAAACTCGGGTCAACCTCAAACTGATAAACACACAGAGAAGTAAACATTATTTATGTGGAGTTTGGAAGGTATAATTTTACCTATAATAGCTTAGTCCTGTAACCAAGATAGACTTTTTTTTTTGGTACCGGGGATCGAACTTGGGTCCTTGTGCTTGTGAGGCAGGCGGCGGAACAACTGAGCTAAATCCCTGGCTCAAGACAGACTTTTTATTTATTGTTGTTGGAATTAAAGGCATTGATTTAGAAAAATGAGAACCAAATCACTACTAAGTTTAAAATAGGAAGGGTCTAGTCACAAAAGGAAGATCAATTAGTTAATATTAGAGTCCTCGAGTGTGTACTATAGGAATACAGTTTACAGGCAGTTGTGTGATACATTAATGCCTCTTAACTATTCTCAATTTTAATAATGGACTTGGTTCTATTAAGGCTCTCCCCTTGAGGTGAAATCTGCTCTCTCTTTCATACATGGTCACAGTACCACATTTGTTGATGGACATTTATTCCGCAAATACCTAGGTCTTAACTTTCAGCAACACGGAAGCCTTGGTTAATAACAACTTGCTCCAGGTCACGAAGTTAAACATTAGAAAAGCAGAAAGATATTACAGCCCAAATTGTTCTGCGGCATCCTTGTCTCTCTTCCAATTTCCATACACAAGGAGGTTTTGCTTCCTGGTTCTTTTAGTGGGAGTTTTGACTTACAGACCTCAAACATTCCCTTTTCCTTTTCTCACTGAAAGGAAACTCTCACACAATAGACTCATGATCATGCCGCACTGGTATAAATTAAGTTTATGAATGATGTCCTTCACTTATTGCCCCTTCCTCTCATACAGTGATATCTGTAACTCACTAGCTGTAGAATTTCCAAAGCTGAGTGATTTGTAATGTAATACTTCTAGAATCTCCAGAGTAATTTCAGCATTAGTTACTAATAAAAGTTGGCTCTCTGCCTTTCTTAACCTTGGGAACATGAACCTTTAAGACTTTGAGATCAAATACCAACATTCCCCTAGGACTGCTGTGCACATCTGCATTTCTAGATGTAGGATTTTTTTTGTTCCTAATCAAGTATAATCTCACTTCATAACTTCTGCTTTTGGCGCAGTGCTACATAGATTTCCAAGCAAGCAAAGAAATGAAGGTTGAAGATTTTGTGCTTGAAGGTTTGGAAATTTGGCAAATACCATATTAAAATGAAACTATTTGATCTTGAACCTCAATATAGTGAAATTTAGTTAAAAACAAAGAAGCCAAAGTAAGTTTTAATATATTCCATATCTGCACCTGCATTTTGATGTTGCCAGGTATCTCTACTAACAATTCTGTTTTCAGGGCAAAACAGAATGAAGAGTCCCCAAATTTCCCTCTGGGATCTTATATTCATTTGAAGTAAGCACTAATTCTTGGTTACATTTACAAGTCAGGCATTCAAGGGATGCTCTTTCTGACTAATCTTGCTCTGTGATTAAATAGTCTGATTTCTGGTCCGTGTATCTTGGCCTAAACAACTTTAACGTGGAATGTTAGTTGAAGGATTTCAGTCACCTTTAAGTTATCTTTAAAGCAAGCCAGTTATGAGAGACCTTGTTACTTGTAGTTACTGATGTACAATTATGAAAAATGCTATTGTGACTCATCAAACTCAAAGGTATTATTCTGTACACAGTTTTCTCAATCTTGACCTTTTAGGGTCCAGTCAATGAAGCAGAATTTATTTTCAAATAATTTAATTTAGTGTCCATTAATACTTTTTGAAAACTTGAAACCATAGAATATAAATGATTCTTATATTCAGATAACTGTGAGCACAAGTTACCTGTTAAATAAAATTTCCATGAAGATTCAGCCAGGGCAGTACATTTTATAGCCCTGCATTTCACCCAGGTGGTGGTACAGACTAAACTTGGGCTTAATTTACAAATGCTGTCATATAACATCTATAACTTTTATTTCTTGTTATATTTATTCACTGTGTAACAGTTGGAATGGGAAAAAAACCCAATCCAATCACCAAGTATCATAACCAGGAATGATTAGGGGAAGGATTTTCTTCATCTAAACCTGCCTTATATAATAGTTGTGGTTTGTCTCTGAACTCACTTATTGTTGTTGGTTGGAAGCCAATATGAGTAATGGTTAAAAGTATGGGTTTTATTTAGAATCAGGCTTGCATTCAAGTTCTAGGTCAGTTATTTATTAATTCTTTGATTCAGAGTAAGTTTATTATGTTTTAGGCCTTAGTTTTCTTACCTGTCAAACAGGATGCACCAGTATAAGGTGCCTAGTACAGAACTGACTCATAGGTTTCAAAAAATGGGAATAATTTTTCATTTGTAAGTATCTTTCCTCCTCTGTAAACTCTTTGATGGGAAAGGCTGTTTCTGGTTCTTTCTTGTACATTTTATAGTACAGCCTTATAACATGGCGGGAAAAACACTGATTTAGATAGAGGACTGGTATTCAACATCCAACCCCACTACGTGTGAGCTATGTAATTTTTGGCAGAGTTCTTAAGATATCGAAGTCTTACTATGCCTATCTATAAAATGAGACTAATGCTTTATCTTCCAGTATTCTAATATGGATACAAAGATTTAGATAAAAACTAAACTATAAGGCATTGTTTAAACTTTAGCCAGGTTTTGGTCATCGTTTTATTTTAGCTGAATTGAGCTATTTTCTCTGCTCTCTGCCATGTGAGGAGACAATGAAAAGACAGCCATCTGTAAGCTAGGAAGCACGTCCTCCCCAGACACTGGATCTACTGGGACCTAATCATGGTCTTCTGAAACTCCAGCACTGTGAGAAATGAGTATCTCTTGTTTCCAGGGTATGGTATTCTAGATTGCAGGCCAAACTGATAAGATGCTACTGATGACAGGTCTAGGAGGTCAGAGTGAAGAGGAAGCTGGCACTATGTCTAGTGACTGTAGCAGCCATGTGTGCTGAAATTGCCAAGCAAGATGTGAGAGAATTTTTTTTTTTGGTACTGGAGATCGAACTCGGGTCCTTGCGCTCGTGCAGCAGGCGGCAAAACCACTGAGCTAAATCCCTGGTCATGTGAGAGAATTTTTTAAACCCTCATTTCTACATTTGGTCATGAGGAAGACTTCAGAGCTTGGCAGTCTGGGAAAATACAAGTGGACTTGTCAAGGTGGAAAACAATACTGAGTGACATCACACACCCAGCTGCTGAAATAACCGAGAAGCCACCCCTCTGCAGTGTGGTGGACAGAGAGGACATGGCTGTGGTCATCCCCAGGAAGTGTCTCTTCTCTAGACAGATGGGAGAAATCCCTTCAAGTGTGTGCGTCAGCCAGCACAAACAGCCATGCCTTGCTCAGGCGCCAGTCTTTGACTCAGTGCTACTAACTGGGGAACCTCTGGAAAATGAGACCCAAGACAATGCTCTGCCTGTGCTCAACAATGTGTGCACAAAGGGTGTCAGAGCATGTGTTCCAGCATATGTGGACAAAGAGCATAAAGATGTGTGAGGCGGGTGTTAAAACATCAGTTCAAACATATGTTTAACCATGTGTGACCAGAAGGGTGCTAAGCCATGTGGTAAAGCAAGTGTTAGAGCATATTCAATTACAAATGTTTCTCATTTGGGAGCTTAAATTATTTTCTGCCTAATCCAGTGTTGCTAAGCAATAGCTCTTGTTGTCCTAACTTAGCACAATAAATTAAAAAAAAAACAACAAAAAATTGAGGCTAGAATTATTTTCTCCTGTTTCGATTTCACCACAAAGAATTTATATCTAGAGTTTTCCCAATAAACATAGTGGCCTTCTGCTAGTGAAAACACAAACGGGGACGAGCTTCATATGCAGGAAGGTAACAGAGACTACAGGCAAATCATCCTCAGAGTTTGGAAGGTGTGGCTCTGCACCACCTTAAGGTCACATCCCAGCCCACCAACTGAGGGTTCCTTGGCCTCAGCTGTGATTCTGCCTTCTGTTCTCAATTTTAAAATATACATATCACTGTGCTAGAAAACAAGGATTCTGGCAATTCTTATTGATAGTAGAATGTGACAGAGACTGGCTTTAAGGTGTAGGCGACATTATTTGGTAAATATTTTAGCTTATGGATCTACATTGCTGCTGGAAGCTTCCATTCCAAAGTAAATAATAAATCTTCTCAGTTTAAAATATAAACACACAATGTTGGATACCATTTTTAAGAAAAGAAAGAAAGAAAGACATAAATCAGAATGTGCGATTGATGCTTTTCAATAGGGTAAAGAAGAGTGTAATATATATATATAAAGAATATAATATATATTACATATATAATATATATGCTAATATAGAGAACAGTTTCAGGTAGATATTTTATTTTCTTGCTATGAAACCAAACTATACACAAATCAAACTAGTAAATCTATTTAAGCCCATGTATTTCACTGCTGGCAGCAGACATATAATCAAATATTCTTTTTAAAAATGCAAAAAAAAAAAAAAGCAAAGCAAAAGATCTGCAAGTATGTGGTTAAATTCCACTTCCCATGCAGAAAGAATTCATGTGGCTTTTTCTGCTTAACCAGAATTTGTATATAAATACTATTTAATTTTACCTAGGAAAAATTTGTTTGATTACTCTGGATAAAAAAAAAAAACTTCATAAAACCATTAGAATAAAAATATTTCCTTCCCAATCACCTTTTGCCTCAAGACCATGGAATGTTTCATTGAACAAAAACAAGCAAGACAGAAACAAACAATTAAAGCTCCTGTCTTCTGCCACCACCCCGGCAGCAGAGGTCCCTGAATTTTTGAATACTTATCTCTTCCCATTCACTTGTGTCACTTAATGATTTGTTCATGTGATTCAGTACATACTCAACAAAATACAATTTCTCAGCAGAAAAACCATGTTTTCTGGCTGCTGTGACCTGACTCTTTGCTAAAAACAATTCCACAGTGCACACTGACAAAGCGATGATACTTATTTTTGCTTTTTGAAGGCTCAGCCCAAATTAAGAAGACAAAGGAAATAGAATTTGACCAAGGAAATAATAAAGGAAAGTTGCTCAGCGGTTTTCTTAGTTTAGGTTTAATTTTGACCGAAACAACTATGACTGACAAGAAAATTCATCTCAGCAATCCCATGTTTCTTCAAAATTAAGACATTTCACTTTTAATGGTGCAAAAACTAAAACAGAATGTAAAAAAGTTTATTTTCTGTCAATAGTAAACACACTCTGAAATCTGAAGCTAGTTCACTGAGGTTGGTCTCTAAATGCATGTAAAACAGGCTCAGGAGTAACACCTCTGCTACGAAAATTACAAAACATCTCCTAAATAAATTTTACTGGCTAGGAGAGAAACTGAGGAAAGGTGTGGTTTTGAGTCCTCAGAAGCAGTGAGAACTGTTAGTTAACAATTCAAGTTAATCACAAGCCCTGAGTCTTGAGTCAAACCAAGCATGCAAACACATCCCACTTTATAGAAAACAGAAAAAGATACATGGCTCTGATGGAGATTCAGACTTTGAGATAATATTTCTGAATTTTGGTGTGCCCATTTGATTACATATAATCATTTCCCTTAATTACATTTTCCTCTGGACCTGGAATACTCAGTAAACAAACCACACTGGAAAAGGAAGAGACTCTTTCTGTAAAAATTCCTCCCTAGGGCACGTTGTACACTGTCTGGAAGAGTAACATGGTACTTAGCAAATTTTGTATAATGATTTGTACTTTAAACTTTGCAGAGGATAGCAAAAAATATTAAGAACAAAAATTTCGCCTCTTCTGCCTTCTTTTTGAAGTAATCATCAGGAACCTCAGGGGATGGTTCATATGTAGAGTGAAATGGCTCCTGAGGGAGTAAGCTTTCCCAACTTTACAACTTTGGGCATTTTACTCCAGGGCATTATACCTGGGTGAGAGGCAGGCTGGGGAGTGATTGGCAGCGGCCACAAAGCCCACCCTCACTGAGCATCCCCCTGCCTTGTTTGGGTCTTTGCTGGAATGGGCCTGACCAAGATTTTCATGCAGGAAGGACCTGTGCGTAACAAACTGATGCCATATTTGGAAGCGAGCGTGTTCAGAGTAAGCTAGTGAATGTGGGTAAAGGTGAATGTCCCAAACTGCACTGAGCAGTTGCCTTTTCAAGTTGGCACCACTTCCCTTTTATGAGCAAAACAACTATAGCAATTAAGGGACAAAGCAAAATAATGCAAACAAATCAACAAGTCCCTTTATTTTTTTTCACCTTAAGCATTTTTTAAAAAGTCTTTTAAAGACTCAAGAAAATTAGATGCTTTTTATGGATCTAAAATCTTATGACCTTTTTCTTCTATAGATGTTTCTTACTAACATTTGTACAATTAATCAAACCCTAGATTAGAAATAATGAATTCTTAAAATGTTTTATGTAATTAAATGCTAATGCTTCAATGTGAAATGAAAATTGTAATACTGTGCAGCAAAGTTTAAGGTAAGAATTATGTTAAGATGAATATTTCTCTTAATTTGAATTTCTTATGTTTTGAAATCAGTGGAAACAAAGACCTTAGAAAAATTTCATGTGTTGTATTTCTTATATCATTTAAAAAGAACCCAGTAAGTAGAACATGAGTTTATAATTTTTAGTCAATTGATTTACTCTGGAATGTGTACTTTCTGAGACCAATTTCATAGTAAGAATTTCTTTTAAAGTCTGAGTGATCAAACTTTGTTTAAAAAAGTTAAAAGTAAAATTTTATCAAAAAGAATGAGACTATGCCATTCACAGGCATGCTTCCAGAGACTAGGCAGCTTTCTCCTGAGTGTGTTTCCTCCAAGACTCTTACTAAAATATGAGGAGTTAAGTTAGCAAGGGTCATGGAAATGAAAGTTGGTAGCTCACCTGCTCTTTCGGTTTTTAGTCTGTCCATCCATCCAACCATCTAAGCTCTTCTTGAATGTCCATTCTGTTTCAGAAACTAGCAAGGCACAGGGGGTCTAAAGCAGAATGAATTTCAGTCCCTGCCCTTTATAGTCTACATTGTGAAAGTGATTTGAGCTTTATGTCAGGTAAGCTTTTATTTATCAAAGAACTGTTTACAATTTTAAGTCATTCAACCCCTCCCTCAACATTGGGAAATTAAGTGAATATGAGTTTTGTCATGGAAAAAAGAGTTTCAAGAGATAGAAAAATAGTCAACAGTCTCCTCTTACTCCAGTTTTGGTGCTTACTTACATTTTGATTCCATATTTTTGTTCTTTAGAGTTTATCAGAGGCTAGGAACCAAAGTGAGGAAATAGCAAATATTTGTATTTGCTAATGGTCTTTTGCTGTGGTCATGAGGGAGACATTCACTCATCAAACATTTATTGAATGCATATTATGCACCAGGCTCACTGACAGGGATGCAGAGATGAAAGCCAGTCCCTGCCCTCCCGGGCCCCACTGTCTAGCGGGGAGACGGGCAAGGAACCCAACAAGGACAGCACAGCAATAGTCCCTATCACGCTGTGTGCGGACCACTGGAGGGACAAGGAAGCATGTAGATGATTACTTTTTATTTTAAATATTCATTAACACTTTAAACAGTTTATTTCGGAAATTGAGTTATTCACTCGCTTTAATACGTGAAAATATGCCTAGCTCGTGCGTTTTAACCATGAGTTCATTGGAAATTCTGCATGATAAAGCTCAAGCACAGATATTTATATGTAAAAAAAAAAAAAAGTATGCCGGTTTAAAGAAAAATAACGATATACGTGTTAGGTAAAATGGTAAGAAACATCGCGAGGGTATTATTCAAGGCACTGAAGTCCGGGGGAGAAGGCAGGCCAAGGCAGGGCAATCAAAAGGATGCCATGGTGCAGAGGCTGGGTCCTCACTGTGGGCACAGGGCGGGAGGCACAAACACCAAGCGCCCGGGGATTCAGAGGGCTCCAGGAATAGCTGCTGAAGCATGAGAAGTTCTGCTGAAAATACACACTTACTAGGACCCTTCCTATGTACAATGGTTGAATTTCAGGTTCGGATAGAACCTCCAATGTCATCTATGACACTGTCTGTAATTAAGTCTAAAGTACTTCTGTTACGAAGCGACAGAGCATCCGTCCATCTTAATCTATGCCCCAGTGTGCTCCGTTTATGACTCAAGTGGCCTAATGGGAATACGCACTTCAGAAGTGTTTAGTTAACATTTGAAAGACTAATGAAAAGTCATATTCCAGAGGCAGCTAGGACATGTGCGGTGGCTATCTTTATCTTATTAATTAGTTACTCTTAATTAGCATAACTAATAATAGTTAATTAAGACATTCAAATGGCATTGAGATATGTGGACTGGCTTGAAGTGGTGTCATTAGCACTTCCACAGCATGCGCTGAAAGGCTATTAGAATCTTAAAGCCCCCAGTGAGTCTCCCTAGAACTGGGTCCATTTAGGATTCTGGCTTAGTTCAGCATCCACTCATTTGCAGGAGAATTTTATTTTGGAAACAACTGGGCAGGTTTTTGTAAAATTAAACATATACTTACTGTATGACCCAGAAATCCTACTTCTGCATTTACCCAAGAAAAATGAAAATGTGTGTCCACAAAAAGATATGTTCACAGCAGCATTATCTATGAGAACCCCCAAACTAGAAGCAATCTCCATGTACACGACCTGGTGACAGATAAGTAAACTGCACTACCCTCTGACTGTGGAGTATTACTCAGTAATTAAAAGGAATGAAATACAATACATGGAAAAACATGGCTGAATTTCAGAAGTTCTGTGGTTAATGAACAGAAGACTATTACATAATGCCATTTAGAAAAGGCAAAACTCTAATGTCAGAAAGCAGATCAGACACTCCCTGGAGCAGGGTAGGTGAGGGGAATGGAGTGCAAAAGAGCTGATGGAAAAGTTTAGAGTGAGGGACCTTTTATATCTTGATGTGCCACTGTGGTCACACAGTGGTATAAAAATGTCAGTATTCATCTAACCGTCTACTTAAAGTAGGTGAATTTTATTGTACATAAATAATACTTTAATGTAAAAAACAAAACAAGATTATGCAGTCCAAAAGAGTAAAAAAAAAAAAAAAAGCCTGCTTACGGTCCACAGACTTTCAGCCTCTGGTCTCAGTAGAGAGATTCCACGTTTGCTGCCCCTGAAGAAATACAAAAGATGACAAGAAGCTATCCATCATTCTCCCCAGGGCGGGGCTCGGGAAGAATGATGGAGCTCAAATTTATCCCTCTCCCAGTTCTGTCTCCTCCTTCATAAGACGCAAAACGCTCCCATGCTGCCCCCTGGCTGTCCAGGATCCCCTATCCAGGCACCCCATCCACGCTTCATTCTGAGTCTTCTGTCCGCCCTCCTGCTAACTTCCTTCACTCCGAGACTTCCCCTCACTGCTCTGCAAGGTGCAGACCGATTTCACCCGGTGAACAGATGACCAAAGTGCCCAAGTGCTGACTTCCACAAAGACTAATATGGGCCATAGCTCACGTTTAGTTATTACCTTCCAATCAGTTAGGGGATACTTTGGGAAAAGAAGGCTATTTCTGGAAGCTACCAAAGATAAACCATTGTATGCTCAGACATATATTCTGTCACCAGTATTATCATCAAATGCCTTAAAATTAATATATGCAAGTGGCTTGAATGGATAGTGCAAAATAGTACAAATACAAAACTCAGAGTGCACTTAGATCTTATTCTCAGAACCTCTAAGACACATTAGAGGCAGCCCTTTTGTTTTCTGAAAAACAGACGAATGCCAACCACATTCTGCCAGCCTTCCCCGAGCCTCTGTAATGTCATAATAACTTGATTAAAAAAAAACAACTAACTACAATATCAAATTGATGTCAGGAGTGAAAGCTATAATGTTAAAGGAAAAAAGCAGAATGTAAAATTGTATTTACACAAAATGCCACATAAAGAATAATTCCATAGTATGAATAAAACCTAAGAAAACAGGGAAAAAAATAATTGCAGGGATATTGAGTAATGGTGTTCTGATTTCTTCTTTTATCTTTAAAAATGTTGGCTTTTGTTTTGACATTACTATTTGTGTAACACATAAAAATCAGGAGAAGAAAAAGAAATCATAGAACCCGTCACTTGCCAGGATGTGTGCTTCCATGCCACCCATCAGGCTGTCTGCAGGAGGAGGCTCCCACTCTGCCTCCTCCCTGGATACTTAAAGCCTTCATATTTTGAGCTCCCTGCAGATACACTCATGTATTTCATCCACTGGTTAGTCCTGCTGATGAAGACAGCACTTTCTTCCAAGGCTGGCTGCACCCCATTGGGAAGAGGAGAGAAGAAAAGCCAGAGCACTAGCTTAACAAGGCAGGTATGTACACAGAAAGGGCTCCAGTGCTGGGGATGACTTTAATTCTGCAAATGTTTTAATACAAGATGTGTGGTTAATACATTTTCTCCCAAAGCAAAGTTTGGGTTAAATATTTTAAGTTCCATTAATTAAAACTGTTGCTTAAACAAAAATGAAGCTGTGGTATGCTCAAGCCAGTTTCATCAGTGTGGTGAGGTTTTACTTGATTTCAGCTACTCCAGGCCTTCTGACATGTGAACTCCTAAAATCTTCCAGGACATAGTCCTGGTTCCCCCGACCCCTGTTCTCAGCAAACCTGTTCTCAGCAGGCAATCTGATGATGTCATACTCAGCAAAGCTGAGGAAACAAGTCATAGCCATACCATGTAGCATTTGAAGGGCCAACAGAGCCTCATGATCAAGAGAACAGGCATTTTGGGAATTGCCTCAAGGCAGGGGGAAGAAAATCCCACCTTTTAACGGAGGCCTAGTTTACCTACATACATAGGTTGTAATACCTTTCTTAGAAAACACTGTGAAACCTGTCGAGGGCAAATGAGAACTTGTAAAAGAAACATATCAATGAGTTATGTAAAAACCATAAAAAGAACTTCGTTCTTTAATAAGGTTCTTTCTGCCTAGTGTACATAGTATGTATCCAATAAAGAATGATGACGGTGGACTGGAGGTACAACTCAGTGGTACAGTGCTTGCTGAAGGCCCTGGGTTTGGTTCATAGTACCTCCAACAAAACAAAACAAAACAAAATAAAACAAGACAAGACAAGACAAAGAATAATGATGGAGAGAAAAACTAAGACCTAGATTTTTCAAGTCATTTTCATATAGGCAAGTTTTATCCTCCAAGTGGAAGGTAAAGACAGGCAGGAGGTGATAGCTGTGTATGGGAGTGGACACGTGCTAAAAAGTGACCTATAGTTGTACTGCTAGAATGGGAACATCTGAAAATGAAAGGCAAAACAGAGACTTGAAAACAACCAGCTGACTGGAATTCCTGGCCATGGCAGCCTTGCAAGGTCCCTTTCATCTCCTCAGCTTTGTTCATTCTATCCGCTTGGCCTGGGGTCCCTTCTACCGCTGCCCAGGCAAATCCTACCCCTCCTCCGAAAGTCAACACAGAAGCCCCAGCTCCTGACCCCTGCCTGAACTTCTCCTGGCTGCTAATAATCCTCCAACCCTGGGACCTGTACACTGAGGTTCCTGATCGCTCTTCATGCTAATCAGCGTTTCTCCTGAGCATCTCTGAGTATGACATGAGCTTCCTGAAAGCAAGAGTACCCTCCATCCCTAAATGCCCAGCAAAGTGCCCTGCGCATATTTGTGAAACGAATCATCATTTTCCTGATAAATGCTTCCCAGGATAAAAGCATTAATGAGGGAAACCAGTTTTTGTAGGTAAGTAAATTTTATTGACGGAGGTTAGGCTTTTTCCCACAAGGGGCAGAAAAGTGGAGTCTATGAAATGAATGTGAATGCCTGGCCCTCCGGAGAGCGTTCACATGAGGCTGCCACTTAGGGAACACTGCAGACGCAGCTCATCTTCACTGTGGACTCATCAATGACCACAGAGGCTGACTTTGCCAGGCAGTATTTGGAATGGCCCCTAAACCCTGCCTCACCATATTATTTAGAGGGACTCTTAAACCTCAAAAGAAGACTCATCTAAAGAAACAGGCATGTGAGATTTCATTTTCCCTAAGGCTCCCATGCCTTGTGTCAGTAAATCATCAATAATTAAATAGCAACACTTAAAACAAGACCACCCAGGCATACAGGCCCAAGGGTTGAGCTATGGAATGGTTTGTACGGCCCCTCTTATTGAGGCCAGTTTTAAAGATCACCCACAGTCTTGAGCTGAAAATGGTGCGTGATCCACAGCACTTGTTGCTGCACTTTATCAAAGTGCTTATTACATTCAAATGAAAAAATAGAAGATGATGAAAATTTATACTACCAAAACTTGCATCACAAATTGTCAGTCTGGAAGGATTTTCTACTACAGTAATCGAACTGGGTTTCTAAACATATGTAAGCAGTGATCTATTGCCCAGAGAATCTTTTACTAGATGAAAAAATTCAAGGTTTGTAATAATCACAAATTAAGAAGCTCCCTCCCATGAGTGAATACAGTATTGCAATTTAGGAGTTACAATATTTGGATTGCTACATTTTTTTTTCATACTCCCCAACTTGTTTCCTTTCTATATGTGATAAGAAACTAGAGTTCTTGGTAAAACAATAAATCAGTATTGGGCAGCCACAGGCAAGGTATGAATATATATACATGATGCACAGAGCCCTGAGTAATGTTGCCTTCATAAGCGACACATGTTTGTGTGTGGTGGTGGCAAGCAGGGCTGTGAAAGAGATGGCACTTGTGCACACAAGGGTTGGACATGTCTCCTGTTAGAGTTAAGGAATATGAGAGGGAAGGAGTTGCATTTCTTTCCAATAAAGACAGTCTAGAGACAAAGGGAACTGAGGCTGAGCTGAGAGTGTAAAGCCACCATCCACCTGCAGATCCAACAAGAGGTTCTGAAAAGTAACACAAAAAATTTCAAACAACACGAGAATGATGGAAAAAGATACTATAGAATAAAGGAAAGGAAACAACATTCTAAAGATTCAAAGGAAGCATGAAATTTTGAAATTGTGTATGAAAGAAATAAAAAATGTTTTTGAAAATTGGCATCCTCAATTAAAATGGTAGGAAGGCAGAAACTTTATGAAGTGAGGGCAGAAAACTGTAAGGTAAGAACTGGTGAAACTTAAGATAAAAGTGTAAGGCATGAAGCAGGAGATTCAGGGAAACCATGCTGCAAAGAGTGAAATCAATGATGTTGCAAAGAGTGGAGTAAATGATGTTGGAGATAAAATTAAAAAAAAGAAAAAAAATTAAAGACACAACAAATATGGAAGACTAGTTTATAAAACCAAGGTCAGGAGAATCAAATGTTCTGGAATCCAGAAAATTCAAAACTGAAGAAATAATCAAAAATATGATGAAAGAAAATTCTCCTAGGGGTAGAAGACTTGAATTTGCAGATTTAAAGTTACTATGATCCGTGCAAAGTGAGCAAAAGACCTTATATCTGGAAACATCCTGGACAGACCGTTCAACTCTAAACATGTATAAAACCCAATCTAAACAAAATCAACAAATCCATCACTAGAGCACCATAAACCGGTCTACCCTTCTGGTACTCTGAAACACTAAAGGCCAGAAGACAACAGCTTAACATCTATAGATTCCTAAGAACGGTTGGATGTAAAGTATTATATCAACCCAAAATACATACGTACAAACACACATGCAAACACACATGTAGCATATGTACAATTGGTGGTAATTCATATATATAAATCAGAATATATCTAAATCATATAACCTTCTAGAAAAAGTCACTTGAGGATATATCCATGCCCAGTATAATTCTATAAAAGTAAGAACTCAAGAATGGGAAATCATAAATGAGATGAGCAATTATTATCTTCAAGAACTCCACAGTAAGAAAATAATTTAATCTATGAACAAAGATACACAGCATCAGCTATAAACTAGAAACACTTAAATGTTTATCATAGAGAAAATATTCCTATGAGGTAATAATATGTATTACACAATCACTATAAATAGTAATTACACAGAGTTTTTAATGGCATGGGAAATGCTTTCAATATAATTTTAACATAAACAGCAGAAAATAAAATTGTGTATGTTGTTTATAAGTAAAATACATATGAATTAAATATGCTAAAACTTTATCAGTTGCTACCATTAGCCAGAATGGTTATGAATAATTTTCTCTAGTTCTTCTTTTAAAATTAATTTTATAGCTATTACATAAAAACATAAACGTTGTACACATTCACATGGTAATGTGATTCTTTGATAGCTCCCTGTTTCTTGATAGTTTTTTTCCTACAAAGAGGTTTTCAAAAGTTTTTATTACTAGAAATTTTTAAATTATGAAAGAATACAATTACAAAGCTATCTGATAACTTTAAGATACAATACTGAGGCAGAATGTGGTGGCACACACTTGTAATCCCAGCACTCTGGGAGGCTGAGGCATGAGGCTCTCAAGTTCTAGTCTAGCCTGATCAATTTAGCAGTTTAGTGAAACCCTGTCTCAAAATAAACATTAAAACATGTGCAGGGGAAATAGCTCAGTGCAAAGACACTGAGTTGAATCCCCAGTACCACCACCACCCTTAAAAAGGAAAAAAGTAATACAGAATATTACTTTCATGGCTGAAAGCTTGTACTTATATGAAAGAAATTGCCTATTTCAAGGTAGAAGAATTAGGACGAATTTTAAAAAATGTAATTATAAGAAAAATGATTTTAAAAGAATGCCACCAAATAAAACATGTTAGCAATATCTTCAATATGGTATCATAGCAAAAGAAATCTTTCTAATGCCAGAAATCACCTTTTTCTCAGTTTCCTAAAAATTACTGTGGTTGACTTTGATGTTCCCATGAATCACTATTACTACAATTCAGAATAAGCTCCTACAGGGCCTTTTTATGTTTTATACTCTATCCCCAGTACTTAGCCCAGTGTTTGGTAAATTAAAAGTGCTCAAGAAATACTTGGCGAATGAACAAATGAATAAGAAAAGGAAAGACCATTTCATTTTATAGGTGCATCTTTCTGGTTAAAAGAGTCTTTGCATTCACCTAATTTTTATAGTCTCTCCAATGTTGAAAACTTCAAGGATAACGGGCTACAGGAATTCTCTTCATTCATCATAGATCGCAAGCTCCATTGAAATCCAGCCGGAGCCAAAACCTGGTACCATATTTTTATTTCTCTTTTTCCATTTCAAAAGAAAAAGCTGTAGTTAATGCTAATTTTCCTGCGGGCAGGGGGAGGGGGAACTTTTTATGTGTGTGAAAGAATGGCACAGCCTCCAGCCATCTGAGGACGGTTCCTTCCAGGCACACCTGTTTGCTCTAACTGAAGCCTGTCCAAATTGAGTCCCGGGGATCAGGAGCTCACTCTTCAAATGTCCCACTATTCTACAATATTTATTCCCCACCTGTCTGATGGCTGTGGTAGCTTGGGAATGCTCCACCCAGGAAAAGCTGTTTCTTGGCCTGACATGGCAGAGCTAACAGCAGCCAATGTGCACCCAGAATGTGGACTAGATCTGGTTGCCCTTGAGTTAAAAATGCCTCTTCTTTTCCCAGTGTACTAGACTTAGCAAAAATTCTTAAGGAAAAGAGGTAAGCAACTTTTCATCTTCCTACTAATAAGTGACAAAACAAACATATACATTTCAGCCTTTGTTTCTTAAAGCTAATTTATCAGTTTCCTACTCATATGTAATACTCAGTATTCTATCCCTATTAAATAGTTGCCTGACACTAAAAATGAGGGTTGGTAAATTAATTTATTTGACAAGAAAACTGTTAAAATTCAGAAGGTAAAATGCAATAAAAATTGTCTTACATGCATAATTTAACATGCAATTTAGGGAAGGAAAGAGAGATACCACATCAAAATCTAGCTGTAATAGTGAAATATCTTATTTTAAAAATTCTGGCCATGAGAAAACTGTACATTTGAAAAGCTTATATAAAGCCTTATAAAATAAGGGACTTTCATCTTCTCCAGATACATGAGCTTTAAAATACTTTATCTATGCAATTTCAAGGCACATAAAAACCCCAGTGAATAAATAAAATGTTCTTTTTTCCCCCCTCTATACAGAAGCTTTAAAAATTTTCCATAAAAATAGGTTGGCCTTGAACAAACAGATTAAAAGACCTAAAAGGCGATGGCTTCAGATCAGGTATACAGAATAGAAAATGAATGCTTTTCTCTATTGATTAAGTTTTCAACTAACTAAATTTCTATAAGTCCATTCAATGTGAAGGATTTAATTGGAATACATGAAAAATTCAACTTTTTTAAGTGATAAATTTACCAAGTAAGTAATATGCCGTAATAAAATAATCTATGTACTCTGCCAATGTTCTCTGCATCTATTCATGAATCACATAAATAGTATGCATGATCAACATCCAGTGTATTTCAAAGGCCATAAAGTTTTCTAAATATGCAATTTCAGTCTAACATATGAAGATACTCAGTGTTTTTCTAATGTATGAAAAGGTTTTTCATAATTATTTACAATTTGAACTATTTTGGTGATTTCAAACATTTAAAAATTTTAATATTTCTCAAAGAAAATCTTAAATTCATCACAGTTTTAAAAAATTCTCCATAAGTTTAAAGGTAAAACTGAAGCTCTGGCATCATGCTAACTTTATGAGCGGGTAAGTTCCAAGTTGTAACTTTCCTATGTCCACTCAACATAATGACGACCAAAGAGGTCTTTTTTTTTTGGTACCAGGGATCGAACTCGGGTCCTTGGGCTTGTGCAGCAGGTGGCGAAACCACTGAGCTAAATCCCCGGCCATAAAGAGGTCTTTCTAACATCATCTTCAGAAATCAAATTCTGCTGCTGGAAGCTTTTACCTGAAAGCTGTCATATAAAGGATAGTGGTGTACTCCACATGAGGGTTAGAAACCAGATGCAACCTTCTGGCCTAGTGGTCACCTGCTATTTCAACTATGAACCCCTTCCCACCCACTCAGACCCAGGGATTGCCTCTTTCAGGAATCTTCTGTGGCACTGATCTCTTACTAATAGCACAAGTTATTATGCATGATGGTATCTTATAATGCACAAACCAAGGTTCCCAAATTAGATAAAGCTAAGGGGGAGTAGAGTTTTCATCTTCAATGCCTAACATTCTATTCCACAAAGTAAACATTCAGCATTTACAGTTGAAGGAGATGCTAACTCTGTTACGGTTAAGATGCTGCTAAGCACATCTTTTACCCCATCTTGGTGGAATAACTTTGGGCAAGACTCAGCTTCTAAATTGGACATGGGGGTACACACATATAATCCCAGCGCTGCAGGAGCCTGAGGCAGGAGCGTCGCAAGCTTGAGCCCAGCTTAGGCAACTCAGTGACTTAAAAGACCCTGTCTCAAAATAAAAATAAAATAAGAAAGGATTGAGGATATAGCTTAGTGTGAAGGCCCTGGGTTCCATCCCCGGTACTGCAAGAAACAAAAAAACAATGTCAATTTCCAGAGGCTTTAACGATATATAACTGCTATGGTCTGAATGTGTCCCCAAAGTTCATGTGTCAGAAATGTAATCCTTAAATTCATATATTAATGGTATTTGGAAGGGCTGCCTTTGGGGGATAATTTGGATCAGATGAGGTCCTGAGGTTAGAGCTCTGATGATGGCATTGGGGACCCTATGAAAAGAGGAAGAAAGACTTGAGCTATTGGGCATGCTCTGTTTGGACATGTGATACTCTCTGCCATGATATGATGCATCCAAGAAGGCTGTCACCAGATGCTAAGCAGGTAATAGGGCCATGCTCTTGGACTTCCTGGCCTCCAGAACCATGAACCAAAACAGCTTCTATTCTTTATAAATTTTTCAGTCTCAAAGCATGTTGTTACAGTAATAGAAAATGAACAATTAAGATAATAATGATAACACCAATTCACTGAGTTCTTACGAGGATTACCTTAAATGAAATAATGTATGTGAATGTGCCTTATAGGCCATAAGGGCTTGTATACAGTTTAACTGTTACAGTGATCTTTAAAGACTTACTTTTGGTAAATGATCTGATTCCTTAGGGAAGATATCCCTGTGTTTTCAGTTTTTTTGTTGAACTTTGTAGAAAAATTTAAATGAGTGTTTCTTGTACACTAAAATACTTCAAATGGGCTAGACTTCAAAATAATTAAATAGTAGTTAGCTAGGAAAATGGACACAGTTCTATAACAATGTCTTATTGCTGAACTTTTTTGGAAGTTGGTTGTAGACTCTTTAGAAAATGTTATGGAATTTTAATGAAAAATTCCCAGAGAGATGCATAAACATACGTATATATACAAATTTTCAGAAAATTCCAGTGGTTGGAGGGGCCATGAAGCCATGCCAGGAGGAGAACCTCTGCCTGGTGGCTTGAGACAGCAAATGTGGTTTCATAAAAGCACTTGGGGACCTGCTTTGCATACTTTTAAAACTGATCTGGGAATTAAAAAGTCAATAGGTTTTATTCTCCTTATAAAATCATTAATTGGTCAAAGGATGCAGAATAGAGTGGCTTTCTCCTAGGTAATCAATAAATGTAGGGGTCCGGTTCTCTCATAATTTCAAGTCATTTCAATCCTCTTTTTAAAATTTTGGTCAAATTTGTCATTCTGGTATTTTCCCTGTTAATATTGAAATGTTAGTTTCAAAGTTTTTTGCAAAACTTTACAAAGAAGTCAGTAGACCTTTGAAAAAGGATACTGGGGTTAAGAAAAAAGATTATGGCTTCTTTCATGGCAGTTTTCTACCTTGTCAAAAATATAAGAGATGATTTAAAGAAAAATGCAAATTAAACTCAATGTTTACCATTTTAAAAATATTTTAATTTTACTTTTAGATACTAAGTGTGTTTCTTTAAGAAACAGTCTTGATATTCCCCCCATAAAAGCAAAGAATTCTTTCTTAATATCTAGATGACAAAGTCTCAAGATACATGCAGTTGTTTCTTATTATGGCTTCCCTGGAAAACATTTCTGGGAAAGCACAATTCCTAGCCACTTACTTTGTTTACAACAGACAAAACTGCTTGTGTGGTATAAATAGGAGTCTGTCCTTAAATGCTGCTGAAAAATGAAATGCAACCATGAAAAGGAGTCATTTCCTGCCCTAAAGGTGGCTTAAAAAAATTCCTAGCTACTTTAGGAATAGTAGCAAAGCATAAATAATAATTATCAATTGCCGCATAATAAAAGACTGATTTTATAGAAAAAAACAAATAAAAACAAGCCATATATTCCCAAGATGCCCTCAGAGTTGTCAGTGTTAGATTTTCTGATCCTGTAAGATCATGAAGCCCCCTTTTGTCTCCCTGCGTTTGTGATGTATATCCATAACTCCTTCTTGTTCTCGCAGATAAGCCTGCCCTTGTCTCCCTCAATGCACTTTCAAAAGCAGATTCACAGTTGTTTGACTTTTGATCTGGGTAGCAGCTAGCTTGACCACCTGCACTGTGCACGAGCTGTTACTGAGCTTGCTTTGTCCCATCTTATAACACAGCAAGCCTTTAAAAATTGATGTGTGAATACGCTAATTTACAATGTGAGCGTTCAAACAAGAAAATACGGTGATGGCAGTTGTGGTGGTGGTGGTGGTGGTGCTAGTAGCAGCAGCAGCAGAAGAAGGGGTAGATTTGTGAAGGGAGAAGCCCTAACCCTTGATTTATAAAGTTCAGCTATTGTTCACTGCCACTGGCATTCAATGAAACAGATGCAGAAGGCCTCCCTCAACTTACAGTGGAGCAGTGGTATAATGCTGTGGGGAATGGAATTGTAAAATGTTGTTTGGCGATGGTATATGTTAATAAATAGCCATTTAAAAGGGGGACTGAGGCCTCCATTACTTGTTTATAAGGAAGGCCTGGGGCTCCTTGCTTCTAGTTAACAGCTCAAGGCTGCGTTCAAAGAAGGCATTGATGGTGAAGGTAAAGTGCTCCCTTTACGCTCTTCATTGCATTAAAGAATGGCAAATATCCTGGGAAAAAAGGAAAATCATAAAAGAAAGGTGATTCAAGAAATTAGGTCAAACTGTGGTTCAGAACTGAGAAAAATAAGATGCTTTCCTATTGTGATAAATAATGGGAAGAAATATTCTTTGATTGTGAAGTTACATATAGAAACACACACACACACACACACACATACACACCACACTTGCAGTGCTGGGGATTGAACTCAAGGCCTCACACATGCTAGGCAAGCACTCTACAACTAAGCTACAGCTCTAGCTCACACATATTTTATCTATGAATGGACACGTTTATGTGTATCTGAAGTACAAATAAATGATACGCATGTGAACCTAGATAACAACTTTGAAATTGTTCTCGGCCATTCATCCCTGCTAACTCACTGATGAGGCCTCTAACTGGTCACGTGACCCTGTGGTACATGCACCAAGGCTCCTGACCACAAGCAGCTTACAATCAAGAGAAGTGGCACTAGAACTGCCTCCTTCTCCTTGGGCCAGGGAGGCACTGCGAGTGCTATCATCACACTCTCGTAGTCAGTTCCTCAGTAGTTTATCAAGGGCCCATTTTTGTGGCAAGAAGGCTATGCTTGGCCTCGACCAAATTTATTTTCATTCTGCAAAACAGTGGATCCCTCTTGCTGATTGTGCTTCCTGGTTTGCTTTCAAGTAGGAAATTTTCCAACTGTCTATGGGTCTGTATAGAAGTCTGTGGCAAGTTCATACTTTGAACTAAATCACTAAAGCGATTCTCGGGCTTTGTTTTACTTTTCATTCAATTGTATTTCCTCCTCTGTTTATTTCAGCCAGTTGTACATACTGAGGGGGGGCATAAAATACTTTTGGGGATAAAATGGGACAAAAAAATGATCTGGAAGAAAATGAAGACATGGTCGCTAAGAATTACTACATAGGCAATGCCCTGGGAGAAGAGCAGACCACTGTGAAGCACCAGAGTAGAGATGTTTCTGGCTGCAAGGCTGAAGGTTTGATGAGAGAGCAAGATTTCACTTGAGATCCAGATATAAAAGCTTATCTGGGGGATGGGAATTTAGCTCAGTGGTTCTGGCACCTGCCTCACAAGCACAAGGACCCGAGTTCGATCCCCAGTACCAAAAAAAAAAGCTTATTTGGAATACATTAAAGTAACATCTTAACATCTTTTGTTTTTGCCCATCCAAAATCTTTTCCCATTTCTGGTGAAAGCTCTCCAGGGTCTTCTGAGAGAACTATGCTTTGCCCATTCTCAGTCCATTTATCCATCTCCAGCATAGGATCTCCTTTCTAGAACATCAGATCTTAGATCAATGGGATTTTCATCCAACTAGAACCTATCAGAATCAACACGACTCATGCTATGACTTTTGTTGGAACTCTTGGGAAGAAAAAAAATTGCTATATTCAATGTGTGTCACTGAGAGGCTGGCACAATTTTGTTCTTGCAAGAGGAGCCTAGATAAAGGACAGAACCCACACATAAGAGATCTGAGAAGAGAATGGAAAAGAGCAAGACCCAGTACTGATGACATTATTTGAACCCTCAGATTCCACTGTGTTTGAAGTCACTTCTACCCTTGGTCTATTCAGTTACATGAAGGAATATATAACCTTTTTGTGTGCATGTAGCCAGTTTGATCTGGATTTCTGTCACATGCACCTAGAAGATTCTGACTAACGTGGGTGGCAAGTGGAGAGCATTCCAGGTAGAAGTCACAGACAAAGCAAAGAGAATTAGTGAAGTCAAACTAGCCTTGGAGATGGAAAGTAGTCGATTTTGTTAGGGATCTGGTGTCTGTCCAAAGGCAGTAGCAGCCAACAAGGCTAGAAGTTCATTGACAAGTCTTGGAATGAGACTGAGGAGGGCACACTTGTGTGTTTAGCAGGTGACAGGGACCCACGGAAGGCTCCTGAGCAAGGGAGAAACAGTGCTGGTTTTGCACTTCGGAAGATAAACTGGCCAGTCATATTTGGAAGGGTAATAAAGGGGGAAGCAGAGGCACAGAGACCAGTTAGGAGGCTCCCTTTCTAAGCCATCCACATGAGAAGGAAACATCCAGGCTTGGATGCAGTTTAAGCAATGTGGCCGAATGACAGTCCCAGAAGAAGGGAGAACGGTGGCTCAATTACAGAAACCAGGGTACCCGGAAAGGGCGACAGCATTTTATTTTTAGTAATTTTTAATTTTATAAAATCTTCTAGGACACTATGGAAATGGAAAAATTAATTTTAAAAACACCAACTTAAAATTAATTAACCTAAAATATTAACATTTGGCTTTAGTCTTTGTTTCTAAGGGTTTTCTTTAAAGCAACGATGACAGTAGTATTTTAAGAGCTTCAATGTCTTTTTTTGGTATAGTACAGTACACCTTGTTTATATAGTACTGTAATTTTTGCTGATTGTACTGTACAGTACAGTACCATAGTTTTATATTGTTATACATCACAATACCGCATGTAAGAATTATGCAAATAAAAGCAAAGTCATCAAGTTGGAGTTTTCTTTGACCATTTCTTTGTTCTCAATATTATAATGTATATACTGTATACCATTCCTCATTTAGCGACCAATACATTTAATGACCTAGTTGCAGGACTGGAATTCAGTTGTTAAACGAGGAATGTCTGTATTTAACATTATTAAAGAAAAACATTAATAAGGAAATACAAAGCTACTCTTTAGTTTGGTAAAAGTACACATCACCAGCACTGGTCTTGAAGAGATCATAGGATAAGGGCAGTGAGCTGAGCATACAGGAATAAATTTAGTCACACAGAAAGGACCAAGATGTGTAAAACATTTGCTTGTAGCATTAGTTTGGATCCTAAATCTTTTAAATTCAGATCCTAAATCTGATAATTCCATAATTTTATTCTGGATGAATAAGCATTCAATTAAAAGCTGAAAAATAGCTTAGAGCTCATGTTACACTAATTTTAGGTCAGGGTCTTTGTTCATCAGGAGTAACTAAGCCAAAGAGAAGCAATGAGATAAACAGAGAAAAGAAATCAAGCAAGCAAACAAACAAACAAAAAGCTGAAAAAGAAAAAAATGAACAAAAAAAGTGAAAATATAAATGCAAGGAATTGTGAGAGAAGATGCCTCTTTCAAAGCATAAAAATTGACAATAAATCTTTGCAACTTTTTTTGCATAAATCTTGAAAATTCTCTTGAATTCTAGACACTGTAATATGAACAATTAAAATAAAAAGGTTTTTGAGCAAAATGGGAGGATAAAACTTTAAAGAAGCTTAAACATCTAACATGGATTATTTAAGAGTAAGTCTGCACGACTTATTCTTTGGGAGAGTAGGGAGTTTTTTGAAGTATTTTGCTGCTTGTTTTCTCATGTTTCTGTTTTTTGTTTTCTGTGGATTTTCTAATTATTTTGTTAGGAAATTTTGTTTTATATTTTCATAGCAGAGTGTTTTTTACATTTTCTTTATTAATATGTACTTGTATTACATTAAAAGAAATTTAAAAAGTACAGCCCTCATTCCAAGGTGCAGGGGGGAGAATAAGTTTGTTTATTTAAAAAGTATTTCTACAGTTTACAGATCTTGCACTGGTATTTCTGGCATATTTACCCTCAGGAATTATTCTGACAGTATATTTAAATTTTCCAGATGTTTTACCTGTCATGTTACCAAAGCAACAAGGCCATGTTTGAAATGTAAAATTCAACAGCAATGATAGGTGGCAATTATTCCCCAGGATGACTCAGAAGCAGTGCTGATGGAAATATACATATTAAATAGAGGTGTGGCCTAGGGTAGTGAGCTCAGCTGCACTTCTTACATGTGCTGGGTTTATGTTCTAGGTGGTTATAGACGACCTCTGAGCAGCTGTGGGAGTGAAGAATACCACACTCATTCTGGAAGGATGATCAGAAATCATTTCTTTTTTTTTTTTTGGTACCAGGGATTGAACTCAGGTTCTTGCGCCTGCACAGCAGGCAAGAAATCATTTCTAAAGGAAATATTCTGTGAAAGTCATTGGGGCAAATATACATAGTGTGGGGAAAAGAAGAAATTATTTGATACTGAGGTCATCATAGAGAAAAAGGTATTTAAAAATATTATACACACCAACTCTTTGTAAACCTTTTGTGAACATACACAGTGTAACGGACACATAAAGTTGAAAATTGTCCTCTGAATTTATGTCAATGGGGCTCTTGCTTCAGAAACTTCTGGGAAAAATATACTATAACTAATTAATTATTAACTATTATTACCAGAAGTGAAAGGAAATAGAATCATGATTTCTTTTTTTCCTAGTTAAAAATCTTAAAAATCGTTATTTCATTTTCTCTGATTACTAGAACTTTTTGACCTAATAAGACTTCCTAGTTAAATGTAAGAAATAGATTCCTACACACACACACACACCCACACACACACACACCCACGCAGGTATGTGAAGAGAAAAAATTTAAGCCTCTCGATAATATTTATGACGCTTTAAAGACAACCAATTATAACAATCAGATTTTGTGAAAGTAACTGAAAAATCCATTTTGTGGCCCCAGTTACCACACAAATGTTCATTTGTTTCATGGTCATTTTCACTATTATCTGAATTCCATTTTATTTAAACTCTAAGAGTCAGGAAATGAACAGTTTTTCCCTAGGTAGCTCTCCATCATATGTCAAGATAGAAGAAAAATTACTTTCCAGAAAATCAGCTATAGCTTCATTGTGATGTCAAGTTTTACTATTATAATTTTGAATTGGTCAATTTTCCCCTTTGTCTTCTTTCTTTTGGAGATATAATACAGTTACACAAAAAAGATTTCTTTTTGACTGAATCAGTTGCTATCTCACTGACCTAGGCCTGTTCTCAGTATTTTCCGCATACTTTAGTTTTCTTCAAAACTTGTTATGTGTTATGATTCCGTAAGTCACCTATTATTTTTTCAAACTGAAACCCAAATATTGGTTTTATTTCTAGTTAAATCATATTGTCTATTTGTTTTCTTGCTGCCTTTTCAAATGGTCAACAAGGATTAATTAAAGTTGCACAATCCTTAATAGCTTTCTTGAGAACTAGTTAATTTTGTGAATTCCCACAGTACATTTTTATTTTTTATTTTTTGGTACCGAGGATCAAACTTGGGACCTTGCACTTGTGAGGCAGGTGGTGGAACCACTGAGCTAAATCCCCAGCCCTCCCACAGTACATTTTAATGCACACATTCGTTATTACATTGAAGCATTCTGAAGGCAGGGATGAATGTGATTTCATTTCACGATTCCCCAAATGAGAGGTTATGGCATGGCATTTCTGTCCATTTTATAATCTAAAACTGATAAAAGTTGAAAAATTAAAAACAATCCATAATCTTTTTAAAAATAGAATAATTTCTTGGTTTGGTATACTGCATTTATTCTCATTCACACAGAATTTAGCATATGAAAAGGGACATATTGTATGTAGGTAAATAAATACAGTGCACAAAGAGGACATTTGTTTCTTTCACACATTTGTGAAAGTGACAGGTGAACACATGGTTCAATAGTTTACTGTTTCTCAAATCAGAATCACCTGTTGATGCGTGGTGAAACTATGTAGTTTTGGTAAGAACAAGAGGAAGCAAGCACAGTTTCCCTTTCTGAAATAAAGCCTCATCAGTGCTGGAGCGAGTGCCACGTGAACGGCATGGGTATAATGGAGGGCAAAAATCAAAGTATTCACTCAAAAACTCTGATACACAAGCCCTGGTTCCATTTCTCTAGAGACTGCTTTCTAGGGAATAACCTGAAATAATGGAGTAAAGGAGTTGGTGAAAGGTTTTCTGCAGTTTTTACAAGTTCCAAATACACTGTATATCATGTAGGACAGTAGATGGAAACAAAACCAAAACCCCTGCTATGCATTTGGTTCCCAGAGACCCAGTCAGGTTGTGGCACTGATAAAAACACCTGGACAGCCGGCTGTGCCCAGTGCAAACACTGTCACATATACACACACAGGTGTGTGGAAGGGCTCCCCTGGCTCGGAAGGGAAGAGTGATGTCCATCTGGGGCTTTTTACTTCTGCTTACACCCTACACACACCCTAAAAGGAGATAAGGCGGTGACCGACTGAGTTGTCTACAAAGAGAAGCCAGAGCAGATCTCAGCAGAGTGATTTTCTTCTGTAGGCTTCTGAAGCTACTGTGTTAGTATGATTTCCCTCCAGAAAGAAAGCCCAGTTAAAGGTGGGAAAAGTTGTTTGTGCTTCTCCTCTACCAAATGACTTGCAAATTTATTCAAACACAATATGAGGGGATGCTTTATTTGCTGAAATAACTGTCTGTAGTATCCTGTGCTGAAGGGTGAGGTACATCAAGCAGAAACATGTGCAGAAATACATTGGTTTAGAAACTCATAAATCCTTATTTGAATCTGCCAACCTGAAAGCCATGTAGAGCCTGAATAAACTATTTTTCCTAAATGCTAAATCTGATTAAGCCATACCATTAAGTGACAGCTGAACTTTAACATTAATATGATATTATTGAAATAACCACATGATTTTTTTTTACACTAAAAATGATGAATGATTTCTGGACAGCTCAACTGACATAAAGCAGGAGGACTCTTTAATGAGATTTAGCAAAATGGAGACATATGCAGAATATTTGTTGCAGCTCACATTCAAGGGCCCTCCCTGGGAAGCTATTGAGGTGTTTTTTTCCCCCCTTTCTTTTTTTATTGTGTTTAGGCATTGAAGCATTCCTTTCGATCACCAGTTCCCTTCTCTGTGGATTCTGAGATTTTATGAGGTCATTTACATATTACTCTTAATCAGAGGATTTGGTGGTTTATGGTCCCGAATTGGGACAGTGTGTCCAGGAAGAGGAGGGGTGGTCAGATCCTTGGCTGGCAGCATCCCACAACCCCAAGCTCACTAGCAATCAGGCTGATGGAGGAAGCACATTAGCCTTGAAGATGGAATAATTATACATTTAATCGGTTCTTATGTAATAAATCTCTGGCACAGCAATCATAGTTTTAGCAAATTCCTGTGTACGGGTCCAGGATCAGAGAAGGCTTTAGCTATTTTGAAACAGTTATTTCTATAGTGTCAACTATAAAGATTTTCCTTTTTCAAATTCAATTCAGCTCTTTAGAGGCCATTTTCAAGATTTCTCACACTCTTCTATCCGCAGTTCCAAACTGGCATCATCATGCTGGATGATAAATGCTCTTATTTAGTAGATTTTGAGTGTAAAATAATTCTGTGGCGAACATATTTATACAGAATATTACCTACCTTCATTCATTTATCTTTTTATATTCTCCCAAATATTTTCCATCAAAGTTTATTTACATGTATAAAACATAAACATTTGTTTGCTGGCACATATGAATTTAGATCATTCAGATAATGTTGACATTTTATAAATCATCTTAACTATAGACATTAAATGAAAATGTTTCCCTGAACAATGTCCCTTGGAGAGATGAAAACGCGGCAACAGAGAGCAAAGCTGATACCAAGTGTGCTCCTGACTTCGGCAGGCTGGCACTCCTCTATCCAAACCGAAAATAAAGTCAGTCTGCTCCTGCCATGGGGACTTCCTGAGGCTATGAAAAAACACTTCATGTCTAACCCTAATTTTTCCATAGCTTAAGGTAACCCTCCTAGCTCAAGCCTTCTCTCTAATCTGAGTTACTCAGTATGTGTCTCCATCCCAACAAAAGTTAAAATCAGTGCTCTGTTATTTCAAAAGGGTCTTGACATAGGGGACAAAGAGCAGAAGCTTGTAAGCCTGTAAAATTTGCTGTTGCAACTGGATGGGAAAAAAAAACTTGTTAAAAAAAAAGAGAGAACAGAGAGAGAGGAAGATTGGTCCCTACCTGGCTCTTACCTTCTCAACATCCCTGTCAGAATCCTGGAGCTTTTCCCCAAGTCTGCATCTGTTTCCCGAAGCTAGGAGGAGAAATGAATGGTTAAACAAAGCAAAAGTAAAATATTATGCAATTAGATTGTTTCTAAAGCACATGGTGAGCAACAATTTTATATCATGTCAGAAAATCCAAACGAAATGCTTCCACGCACAAACATAAATATATTTCCAACACTTGCATAAACTGAAAATTTTACATTCAGAAAATAACATGTGGGAGGTAATCCAAGGAGCTTTAAAATGGATACTTGAACTGGATATAAAAGCAAATGTCTTGCAGGCTGACAAAGTTCAACATATGTCTGGCAATTGATCTCTAATGCAGAAATATGCAAAGTCCTAAAAATAAAAACGGAAATGAAATGAAGGAAGGATGAGACATTAGTATTTTTGAGTCCTTGCTCTGCACAGCTGGCACACTCCAAAATCTCCCTCAATGGCTTTCTTTCCAGCCACAGAACTAAATAAGACATCTATCTACCTGTGGGCACCCGGGGGTGGGCACAGTCAGCTTCTGTTCCAGTCCTCGCCTACCCTTTCTTTGCCTATTGGTTTACCCCAGCCATGTTGATACATTATGTACTTGTATCTCTCTCAGCATTGTTATTCTCTACGTGTATTCCACAAACCTTTTATTCTATGTCTGCTCACTTACTGAACGTGTGAAAGATTGTGTCACTTGTACTTACTCTTTCACGTGCTCGCTGTATCTTTTCTCTGTCATGACTGAGGTTTTCCAACATTTCTTGGCCAATTTGTTCTATGGGAAAAAAATTCTGTGAGGAAAGAGAATTTGGGGTACATGCGAGAATAACCTTTAGAAGTGCTACAATGATGACTGGTGTAGAATTAAAGGTTAAAGGAGTGCATATTCTACATCAGGTATATATTTTAATTCCTGTATATGACAAGATGCAATTTGTAATTTGACCTAAAGAGCATTAACCAGCACAGCAGTGGTAATTTAGTAGTGATGCGATGTGCCTGGGGCCACTGCAACAAACTGCCAGCAAAATGGTCCATTACCTTGTCACCATGGAATTGGGCTCTGGTTTTGCAAGGTAAGGGTGATATTAATGTTTCTGCACCTTTCTCCCTTCATTATGACAATGATTTACCCATGGGAGTCAATATTGATTTAGAATACATTTTTTTTTTTTTTGGTGGAACTAGAGATTGAATCCAGGACCCCTTTGCTAAGCTATGCCCTTAGGCATTTTTAAATTTTAAAATCTGAGACAGGGTCTTGCTAAGTTGCTTCTGTTGCGCTCAAACTTGTGACCATTCTCTCTTGGCTTCCCAGATGCTGGGATCACAGGTGCGCGCCACCACACCCAGCTTTCAGGATAACTGCAATTTTACCACAGTCACCCTGCACAGAAAATCCTCACATTCTTGCCTACTGCAGCTTGCTGGAAGAGGAACTATCTTTAGGGTTCCACTCTCTGAGACGCAAGAGCTGGCTTAATGTGTCATTTAGCTGCTGCAGATTCCTGAGGCAAGACAGGTGGGGTGCATTCCTTAACAAGTAGTCAAGGAAAGCTTAAGCTGAAGACTGGGTTTTTATCCTAGAACTGCCAAACATTTATACTAATCTTGGCAGTTTAGCATACTCATGACAAAGCCAAGCTGCTGAGTTCCAATCAAGTCTGCCCCTGTCATGATCATTGCATCTGGATGGCAACGGGGGCACTCTCTCCTTTGACTGCAGACCCTCGTACAAGGCAGTTGGTCCATCTTAACCATGCAAATAAGTATCCAGGTGCCTTGCACAAACTGTTTTCAGACTCATTCTTCATTATGCAGGAGGGGCCTTACTCTGTAATAGAATGATGCTCATCTGCCTTTCTTAGGATCTTGATAGTTCATTTGACTAACACATTGTCCACCTCTCTCACTCTCTGTCTTCCTTCTTCTCCGGTATGTCTCTACTTATACCTATAAAACAATCACCCCTGCCTTATAAATTTACAATAACATTCAATGAGCGCCTTTTATAATAATAGCAAGTAGGGCTGGGGATTTAGCTCAGTGGCGCCACACCTGCCTCATACGCACCGAGATCCTGAGTTCGATCCCTGGTACCAAAAAAAAAAATAATAATAGCAGCAAGTAATTTAATGAAGTCATTAAGAAATCACCACATAGACACTGACAACTTTGGAGGCGTCCTTAGGCCAGCGGCATGCTCTGGCTGGGAACACACACTGCTTGGGCCTACATCCTAATGCCAACTCTGACACTGACAACTGTGTGGCCTCATGTTCACTTAGCTAGCTGTGCTGTGCCTCAGCTTCTGGATCTCTAAAACAGAAATATTATTAATAAAACTAGTATATCATAGGGATGTTATAAGGGTTCAATAAAAATAAGTGACTGGCCCACAATAATAAGAATTAATTGATTGAGGTGGTTGGTATGAAAAAAAATCATTGGACTATTAGACTTTGAGATCTGCTCCTATCCTAGCTACAGATACAACATTCATTCTGATGTAATAATTAAATGAATGATGTAATGATTAAATGAGTGAACCTGAGTAAAAATATGGAAGCTGTAGGGTACCATACAACCACATGACACCATAAGATTCAAAGCATTCACCAAATAATCACTGAGTCCCTGCTCTGTACCAGGGATGCAGTTTACATGCATGTGCTTCTACGCCAGTAGTGAAGATTTAGCAGAGACAAATATTTCAGCAGAGTTTGTATTTTATGGCACATCAGAAAAAAAAGACTGCATATTACTTGCATAATAGAAAATCTAACTAATAAAAAATGGTTACATACAATATTATAAATATACTTTTGACACCATACAAACTTTGACAACTCTTCCCTGGTACAGTACATTCCTGGTAAAGTAATTCGTCTTAGATTTACTTTAGTTTGTGTTACAACTTCATACAATTTATCTTTAAGGTAAAACAGTGTAAGATATGTAGCTCCCAGTGGAGGCATCATACAAGTAGAAGTTGAAGAAGGATGAAAGATCTAGAGTTGAGCTTTTTTTTTGGCATGAAAACTACAGTATTTGATTCTGTCATACTATTTTTGTTATGCTGCATTCCTGTAATCAATATAATATGACAATTTTAATTCATTTAAACTTATAATCTCGAATATCTATGAGCATCATTAATCCTGTCATTATTTTAGCAAAATACTATTGATAAAATATTTATCAAGATGTGTGGTGATATAATATGTGATTTCAAATGAACCGCAAATAAGCTATTACTACTCCTGTTTCTGTGGTCAGCACAGTGTCCCAAGTGAGGATGCATGGGAAGAATGAGGAAGTGAAAGAATGAAATATAGTGAAAAATGAAGTATTGAAAGGTTTGTGATCTATTCTGGCTCTCAAGGTCTGTCAAGTATGGCACTGGAGAAAGCAATACTAGAAAGCAGATCCCCAATCCTGTCAGGTGTGGCAGAGGAAAAACAGTATTCTGAATATATCTATAGTTTGCTACCAAAGGAGTCAATGGAACAAGAGAGAAAGAGGGCTTTTTAAGGACATAAGCCACTCGACAATCTCTGTCCTCCAGGGGAAACAGCTCAACATCCCAAGTGTTAACCCCATTTGTCAAGAGTGTACACACCCTGGTCTTAACACCCAAACACCAGGCATTTGTTGCGGGTAGAATTCTTTTTTTCTTTTCTCTGCTACCTTCCATTTAAAGAATAAAGAAAATTCCAGGACAGACATTAATTAGAAATGGTTACTTTTAATGAATGAAAAAAAAATTCATGCAAAGAAAGTCATCACTATTTTTTTATTGCATGTCAAAGCAAGATGACAAATTTTAAATATACATTATTGTGTTAGGTTAAAGTTTCTTGAATAATTTAAAATATAAGCATTCATGCAAAAACCAAAATAGAAACTCACAGGACTAAAACCATGGCAAATATGACATAAGGACCTGGCACATGTACCTAATACATCACAATCCCTTTCCTCCCCTCCCCGGGCCCCTGCTTTTGTGCCTGTGTGCAGCACTTAACATTCACTTTCCTCGTGTGGAATTGGTGCATGTACATAACACATCTTAATTCTGGTTTTCATACCCTATCCCTCTTCCCTCCACTTCTTGATTCCCTTCCCCTCCCTCTTCCTACTCCCTACTCTCTGTCTTTTACACTGCTGGTGGGAACGTAAACTAGTACAACCATTATGGAAAACAGTGTGGAGATTAGTGTGGAGACTCCTCAAAAAACTGAAACTAGAAATTTCATTTGACCCAGCTACTCCCCTTCCAGGCATCTTTCCAAAAGAGTTAAAGACATCATATTACAGTGATGTATGCATACTCACATTTATAACAGCATAATTCGTAATAGCTAAATCTTGGAAGCAGCCTATATGTCATCAACAGATGAATAGACAAAGAAAATGTGGTATTTATACAATGGAGTATGATTCTGCCATAAACAAAGATAAACTTGAGTCATCTGTAGGAAAATGGATGTACCTTGAGACCATAATGTTAAGTGAAATAAATCAGGCACAAAAGCTAAATATCATACGGTTTTCTTATATGAGAAACCCAAAGTATAAATAAAGATAATTTTCAGTTCTTTTAACTTAGGGTTTTTAATGGGAATAGCTGAATCTATTGAAGGAACATGAGAAATCATAAATTTTATAAATGCTGTATTTATATTTTTCGAGATTAAGAAACAATGGAAAGGAAAAAAAGAACTGACTTTTGTATGCTGGAATTCTCCATGTCAGCGTGAGATGACAGATGGATTTCTGGAAGGAAGAATTCCTTTCTGCCCTTCTATCCTTTCCACAGAAGTCCTGGGATTACAGCTCTCAAACAACTAATTGTTTCTACAGCTACCTGTCCTTGGTCCATTGTATTTAACTTTCTTTTTATAAACTTTGGTAAGGATGTGGTTCTCAACAAATTCTTTTAAAAACGAAGGCAGCCACTTGGATCTTCTTTAAATTGCTAAGAAAAGTAAATTTATTTCCTGGCACCCGACCACTTCAGCAGCAATTTGAAGGGCAGATAAAAGGCATTTACATTCACCAAGGCATTGTTTGCACATGGGGACTCTTGTGAAGTGCAGGAACACACAGCAATACCATAACAGAGCTATTTTGACGCATGTGTTTTCATATGTGCATTGCAAAATGCCAGCCAGACACAGGACAGACATATTTCCTAACAGTTTCAAGTGTTGAATTTTGAAGATGACTTGGGAATTTCTAGGTACTGAATTTAAAAAGGGGAAAAAAACTTGCTGCTTCAGAAAGCACAGGGAGTCATAGCTTTTCCAGGAGGTCTCCACTCGTAGAGTGGATGGCTTACTGATTCTCACTTTGCACACATCTTTGGGCACTGATTCTGCTTTCACTCCCCAAGCAGACAGACCATCCTCAGTATTGGTGTTACTCTGGCATGGGTATCTGGCACTGGAATGGTGGTACAGCGGGAAAGACAATTCTTCCACCAACTTCCATTATTTGAAACTTGAGACATGTGAGCAACTTCTGCTTCCAGTTAGAAATCAGCACATTATATTTCAGATTCTACTATTCTTTACACAGTGTCTAGAATATTATAGAATTATGAGGTACAAAAAGGCAAGGACAAAAAGAATAATCAAAAGAAAATCCACCTATGTTAGCTAGCAGATCAGCAAATCCTAGTTAGAGGAGTTATCAGAGAGCTTTTAGAACAACTATTAAAGAATTTACAGGAAAAGGCAAATAATGGTTAAAAAGATGGGATGTTTAAGAATGAATATGAAACTCTGAAATCAACTGAAATTCTAGAATGAAAAAATATAACACATGAAATTCATTACATGGATGGACCAAATATCTTTCACTATAGGAGAAAAGATCATCCAAGATGAAGACAGGTTAATAAAAATTATCCAGAAGAATAATTGGAAGAATAATCTTTTCCACTGTACCACCACTCCAGTGTTTAAAAAAACAAACAAACATGGCATCAATAATCTGCTTGAGGATGAGAAGTGGTCTTTTATGCATGTAATTAGAATCTTAGAAAAAAGAGATTATTAGAGACACAGAATGGGATGAAGTAAATATTTGAAGGACTAAGAGCCCAAACTTACCAAATTGGATTATAGAAAAATCAATCACAGAACAAAGAAGTTTATGCCACTCAGAACAAGATAAATATAATTAAAATCACACCTAGTCATAGTCAAATTTCTGAAAGCTGAAAATAAATAAAAGCAGTTGGTGGTGGTGAGGGAGACATCCAGGGGAACACGGACAAGAATGAAGGCTAAATTTAAACCAGAAACAATGCAAGAAGATAATGGAACAACATTCTACAGTACCAAAAGGAGAAAAAAAGTCATGGTAATATTCTACATCCACTGAAAATATCCTTCAAAAATAAAGGTGAAATAAAGATATTTTTTGATAACTGAAAATCAAGAGAATTATCAAGCAGAACTAAGCTATAGAAAACGTTACAGGAAATTCTTTAGA
Source organism: Heterocephalus glaber (assembly GCF_053883595.1). NCBI lineage: Eukaryota > Metazoa > Chordata > Mammalia > Rodentia > Bathyergidae > Heterocephalus > Heterocephalus glaber. The sequence goes on from NW_028258320.1 coordinate 71,428,373, forward strand.
GAGAAGGAAAATGATACTGGGTGGAAACCTGAGTCTACAGAAAATAAGAGTGAGCATGAAAATGGTAAATCTGTGGATAAATACAAAAGTATTTCCTTTTCTCTTATGTTCTTTAAAATAAAAATAACATATGCAGAGATCAGATGTATGAAAATCTTGGCAAAAAAGATGGAGAAGTAAACAGAAGTACATATTTTAGGGTTCCCATCTGTAGATCAAAAAATATTTTTAAAATATCTCTGTATTGAGTATGTACAGACTTTTTCCTTGTCATCATCCCCTAAGCAATATAACAACAATTTACATAACAATTACAGTGTATCAGGTATTAGAAGTAACACAGAGAAGATTTAACATGTACTGGAGGAAGTGACGTAGGTTATTTGGAAATATTATGCCATTTTATACAAGGCACTTGCTCATCCACAGATGTTGGTATCTGTAGGAAGGCCAGGGGCCAATCCCACATGTGTATTGGGTACCAAGGGACAACTGCACTGTTGCCTGGCTTTTACGTTATATGTGAAATAGCGTTAACATTTACTCAAAGGAGGCTGTGAAAAGTTAGGGATGGAAACTAATCTGTGAGCTTCTTGGTCCATTATACCACCCAATAGCCTTATGGGACTATTTAAATTTAAATAAATTAAATTAAAAATTCAGTCTCAGTACTGGCCACATTTCAAGGGCCCAGTGGCTACACGCATATGGTGGCTACCATAATGGTTGATGCAGAAATACAGTCATCTCTAGAATGATTTCTAAATTCTCCTTAAGATCCACTCAAAAGAAAATATTTACTTGATGTTAAATTCAGGGAAAACATTTCCCTTCTCTTGACCTGCTTCCTTCAGTGCAGAGTAAGAGTCTTAGATGGGATGATCCGTGGTGTCCATTCTAACCCTAAAATATTAGCACCCAACAGCTCCAAATCTTAGTGCCTGTTTTTCTCCATGGAGTAGATAAGCAAACGAGAGCACGAGGACTGAGTCATGACAGGTGCATTCTTATTCCCCACTCCCATGATGATGTTTATTAAAAAACAAACAAACAAACCAGAAAAACCAACCCCAAATCAAAACTTAAATGCTTTTAAGCAGGTCATATAGTCTCCAGGTTACCCCAGTTCCCAATGTTAGACTGCTTCATACTGTAGCTGCTTGGTCTTTGAGAACATCTGCATTATATTTATGACTTTGACTGACTGATTATTTATTTATTTATAGCTTTTTGAGACAGGGTGTTGCTATGTAGTCCAGGCTGGCCTCATGGCGATCCTCGTGCCTCAGCCTCCTGAGTGCTGAGACTGCGGGCAGGTACCACCATGCCTGGCTTGATGATGACATTATTAAAGAAAATTATATTCATATAAATTTAAGGTAAAAGTATGTTGGGCCTAGGTTTGTGTGTATGTGTGTTTTAAAACAATTATGATTTAACATTACTTCCCTAGCAGCTGAGTATGTATCCTATTTTACTTTAAGATGATCACACCTATCATTAAGCAATTAAAAAAATCATCAGTGCTACTTTCATCAAAGTCATAGTAACAGAACCTTCCCTGAGTCACCTGGTTAGGGGCAGATAATTAACAAACACTATTTCCACAGCCCTTAGACATTAGCCGGTGAAGCTGTGTGACCAACAGTGATGCTCTGGATGAGCAGGTACTATGTAAATTGGCGTTGCTGAACAAAGGGAACCATGTTAATTACAGCTCCATTCAAAAATGAGAATGAATCCATTCTGTTCTACGAAACAAGACCAGACCAGCAGGAAGGACATCCCCTTTCCACAATTCAGTGAAGAATGTACAAGCCAGGAGATGAAACAGCAGAAAACCTGAATGGGTAGAGCTGTTAAAACATATTCTGAAGGCTCACTCTGGAATTTACCAAACATGTATTTACTCAACAGACAAGGGAGACCCATTCAGCATCAGCCAGCTCTCCAGGCTGAATGAAACACTCATTCTAAAACAAGAACAACAACAACAAAAACCCCAAAACAAAAAGTGCTGCAAGGTATTGATGAGTAACTGGAAAGTAATTAGAAGGCCTTTTTAGAAATCATTAGGAGGAGAGTGGATCACTATCTGTGTCCTTTGTGAACTACACATTTCTAGCACTGGATGAAGAACATTCTAATTATCTGCTTATTTGAGAAGCCACTACAGGGTGAACCGCAGGACTTAGGTGGCGAGCAAACGTGTTTTGCTTTTATGAAGTACTGTGTTATTTTAAGCATTTCTGAACAGGTTAACAACAACAAAAAAGTTCTTAAGATGGGAAGTTTCACATAAAAAGATGGACTTCTGGTTTCTTTTGAGCTTTGGAATAACTGGCAGCCCCGAGTCCCGATTTCCACTTGACCAACGCAGCCTGGAACTGCGTGGCGGCTGCCCTCCTCCTCGGAGCCAGGTGCTACCCAGTCTGCCACTTCCCCCTTGGCCTGCTGCGTGGCTCCAGAGGAGTCTGTGACTCCTCGTTTTTATGGTGTTTCCCATTAGACTGCAAACTGCTTTAAAAATGAGGCTGCGTCTTATTCCTCTTAACATGTGTGGCAGTTTAGGGCACAGAGCCTGACACGCAGGTGCTCAGGAAAGTGTCGCTCTTGGGAACTGCTGAACTTGGAAATATGGCCAAGTATTCTATGGATTTGTAATAACAGAACCACTGACTTTTAGAACAAATGCAGGCTTGAAAAATAATTGCACAGATGAAGAAACTAGGATTCAAGGTGTGTGTGTGTGTGTGTGTGTGTGTGTGTATGTGTGTGTGTGTGAAGGGGGATGGAGGTCACTCAGACCGCACTCATAATTACTGACAGGGCTGCAACCATGACCTAAGTCTCTGACTCTGAGGTCAGTGATCTTTGAGCTAAAAAAAAGTTTTGAAAGTACTCTGTTCAAAATACATTACAATGCAAGTGACAAGGCCTCTAACACCACACAGTTAAAATGTCACTGCCCAGAAAGGACACTGCAGCTGGGTGTGGTGGTGCACACCTGCAACTCCAGCACTCTGGAAGGCTGAGGCAGGAGGACCCTGTTCAAGCCTGGCCTGTGCAATCTAGTGACTTAGTGAGAACCTGTCTCAACATGAAAAAAAAAGGGGGCTGAAGATGTAGCTCCGTGTGAAGGCCTCGGGTTCAACCTCCAGTATGGTAACATAAAACAAATAAAACTCAGCCAGGAATGCAGCTCAGTGGCGCCGTGCCTGTCTGGCAAGTGTAAGGCCCTGAGTTTGATTCCAGGTACCAGAAGAAAAAAAACAAACAAACAAAAGACAGGCTTTTGCAATAACACAAAAAAGAGAGGGATAGGAGATGATGGCTTCTACAGTCCTCAAACACCATCAATCCCATGTGAAAACTACAGCACTCTACAGAAAAATATTCTGTAACTTTAGGGCCTTGACCAGAACACATATTTTATATACAAATGTGTGTACATACCTACATACACACACACACACACACACACACACACATATATTTTAAGAGAGGTGGATTCTCATACAGACCAAAATGCCTGTGGTAAAGTGCTCACCCCACTGACCCTTTCTCCTCTCTATTCACAAGGGCAAGCGAATCTGTTGCTCTTAACAAATGCATCAGGTAAGATGGAAAATTTAATCCATTTGAATGATTGTTAATATGCAAAGCAGGTAATTAGGTGATGACATTCAGGCATTTTCTTCTTTTTCACACATATATACACATGAGTAAATACATGGAATAAAACGTATTTACTTAGCTTTAGGCTCAGTGTTCTGGAATGAAAATGAGTAGAAAAAATAATAGAAATTCAAGTGTCATATGTGAATAAAAGATAACTAGAATTTCTGGCCTTTGACCTTTCTTTTCTTGATTTATTATTTTTTTTTCTGTTCTTCATTTGCATTGAAACTAAGAGAGAAAAACGGCCTCAGGGACGGCATCCCTTCTCTACTTCTGATTTGAGTATGCAGCCAAAATGCACATCACTCTGTAAATACATGAGTAGCAGACATACATAGCTTATGACCTTCATGTTAAAACACTAAAAATTACTGAGGTGACATCAGTTGGAAAATATGAACTAGATGTATCACTCTGAAAGTATGTCACAGAGCTATTAAATTTTTTTATTGTGGTAAAATTCACATAGCAGAAAACTATTTTAAAGTGTAAAATTCAGAGGCATTTACCACACCCACATGTGCAACCATCATTTCTCTCTAGTCCCTAGATATATTCATGATGCATAAAAGATCCCATAACCACTTCCTAGCCCACCCCCACCTGCTGACAACCATGAACTTGCTTTTCTGTCTCTACAGACTTACCTATTCTGAATATGTCATATAAATAAACCATACAATGAATAACCCTTCTGTGTCTGGCTTCTTAGCTTAATGCTTTCAAGGTTCATTCATGTTGTAGCCTATATCATTCCTTTGTATGGTCGAATAGTATTCTATTGTACAGATGTGTCATATTTTGACTATCTCTTCATCTACTGATGGTTATTTTGGTTGCATCTACATTTTGGCCATTGTGAATAGTATTGCTATGAACATTCTTACACAAGTATTTGTCTGAGTATCTGTTGTCAGTACTTTTGGATGTATGCTTAGGAGTAGACTGCTGGATCATATAGCTGCTGGTTTAAATTTTTGAGGACCTGCAAAACTGTTTCCAAAGTGCCTACATTAATTTACATACCACTAGCAATCTACGAGGGCCCTAGTTTCCTTTGTTTCAATTACAGCCACCCTTGTGGCTGTGAAATAGCATTTCATTGTGGTTTTGATGTGCATATCCCTAGTGACTAATGATGTGGAGCATATTTTCTTGTGATTATTGGCCATTTGTGTATCTTCTTTGGAGAAATGTCTATTCAAGTTCTTTGTCCATTTAAAAAATTGAGTTGCTTGTCTTTTTGTTGTTGAATTATAAAATATATATATATGTTATAGTCCCTTATCAAATATGATTTGTAAATATTTTCTCTCATTCGCTTAGTTGTCTTTTCACTTTCTTGATAGTATTCCTTGATAGAAAAAGTCTGTAAAGCTGATAACGTCCAATTTGTCTATTTTTTCTTTTGTTGCTTTTACTTTTGGGGTCATATCTAAGATTCCATTGCTACAGCCAGGGCTTGAAGATTTATGCCTGGATTTTCTTCTAAGAGTTTTATAGTTTTAGTTCTTCCACTTAGGTCTTTGATCCATCTTGATTTATTTTTTGTATATATTGTGAGGTAAGGGACCTAGAGCCATTTTTGATTAACACAGAATATTTAGAAGTCATCTGGAATAAGTTACCTTCTTCTTATATATAATTTTTTTAAAAATCTAATTTTTACCCTCAACTTAAGGCATGGACAAATGTTTACACTGGTTTATAAATTAAAATACATTATGTTTTATCCAGCATTTCTTTGTATCTTGACATTTCCGAACACACAAGAAGAAAGCAGAGACCTAGATTAAAATAGAAGGATGAAGCATGGATATACTGAAGGAATGAAAAAAAAAGTTATCGACTCTGAAGAAATACAGGACAATGGGTACAAAGAATAGGCCTTGCATATTAATGTCTTTGTCATTTGTAGGAAAATGGATGGAACTGGAGATCATTATGTCAAGTGAAATAAGCCAGACTCAGAAAGACAAATATTTTGTGTTCTCTGTAATATATGGCCCCTAGAAAAGATAACATGAAAGTAGAAGCGAGACTACTATTAGACAAAAGAAGGGAACATGGAGGAGGGGAAGGGAAGTGAAAGAAAGGTAATGGGAGGGCGGATATGATCAAAATATATTATACACATTGATATCCAATATTTTGTAAAGGTGATAGGCTCTAACAGGGAAAGGTAAAGTGTTCATGAATTTGAGCATTAAGAAACACAAAGTAAAATGAGTGTAGTGGTATATGCCTGTAATCCCCGCACTTTGGTAGGCTGATGCAGGAGATTTTCAAGTTCAAGCCCAGCCTGGGTAACTTAGCAACTTAGTGAGACACTGTCTCCTAATGAAAAATTTTTAAAAAGGGCTAGGGATGTAGCTCAGTGCAAAGGCCCTGGGTTCAATCTTCAGTTCAAGGAAAGAGAGAGAGACAGAGAGAAAGAGATAAAGCATTGATCTAAAGAATGATTAAACATTTGAGAGATATCAGGCAGGGTGTTACAAATGCAAAGGAAAATTGAGGAGGTGAGAAAACTAACATTAAAGGTGGTTTAGAAGTTGGAGAAGTGATTAAAGTTTGAAAATAAAAGTACAGAGGGATAAGTCAGTTTCCCTAATTTTCCAACAAAATATCATCTCTTCTATTCACTTATCTAGCCCTGAGAGCAAGGTCAAATATACACCATACCTACCACCACTTCTTACCTGGCAGATACCATTAATCAATCACAGTTGCCTCGAACACATCTTGCAACAAACCCTCTCCTGGAAATGCTCCAGGCAATCAAATCCAATTGATCGGTGTTGGCACATGGGATAAGACCTATTTGCTATCCTGAGTCTATTGACTGGGGTGTCTTTTCAGTTGACAATGAAAACTGATAATTTTTTTTCAATTCTCCACTTTTCAGCTTCCAACTAGTGTTTTTTTTTTTTTTGCTTTTATTAGTTTTACAAGCATGAGTGATGTCAGGTAAAGATTCTTATTTGGTAGAATATACCAGAATCATTTATAAAACTTGTAATAGAGCTGGGTAGACCTTATTGCAGGCTGACTAAATTAGAATGCCTAGCAGTGAGGTGCAGAGAAGTATACTGAAACCATTTTCCATAAGTCATGTTAAACTTCTTATTACAGACAACCTTATATTTCTGCTTAATCTCAATGATTTTTATTTTTCTTTCTTCTGTTTTCATTGTATTCATTGGTATGCTGTTAGAGTTTGTTCTTAGGATTTTTAATATAATGGATGACATTAATTGACCATTCAATAATACATTTTACATACTTTTAATAATTATTTATTGGTTGTGGTCCATAATCTGAATGAATATTTAACAATGGAATTTGCTATGCTCTGCTGAGTGATGTTTTTTTTGTTTTTTTTTTTGCTTTAAAAATTTTTTTCTTAGACATGTTTCTAGTACATAATGATTACATTCATTGTAGGGAATTGGTACATGTACATAACACATCTCAGTTCTTTTTTTCCCCTTGCCACCCTCCCTTGCATTTTTCCAGCAATCAGATTCATTTATTTCTAAGACCTTATAAAGTTAATTACATATATAATTTAACAACCAGACTAATAGTCCCCAAAACATATAAAACACATAAGACAATTACACTAAATCAAGGTGTACTTTTAGATGCACTGTCAATGCTGAATTACAATAACTTTTTTTCTCTCTCCTTTTTCCTATTATCTGTCTTTTATTTTGCACTTACTTTATTTATTTATTTATTTATTTATTTATTTATTTGGTACCTGGGATTGAACTTGGGTCCTGGTGCTTGTGCAGCAGGAGGCGAAACCACTGAGCTAAATCCCCAGCCCTTGCACTTTATTTATATATTGAGCTTTTCATGTAAGAGAAACCATGCGATATTGAAGCACGTGTATCTGATTTACTTAACATTATGGTCTCAAGGTGCATCCATTTTTATACAAATGACTCGAGTGTATCCTTTATGGAAGAATAGGACTTAGCCTTAATTCCTCAATATTCTCGTTTCACATACCTGACTCTGATGCACAATTTTATCCCCTTAACAGAGGCCTTTGGTACTCATGAGATTCACATAAGAAATTAAGAAACAAAGACTGTTTCTATGCTATTTTAATCAAGCAGATTTCAAGGAGGGAATTCATTACATTTTTTAGTTACTCAAAGTTTACCACCATACTTTCTCAACTTCTGGGTTTAAAAAAAAAAATATATATATATATATATTTATATTTATTTCAGTACTAGGTTTGAACCCAGAGGATCATGCATGCTAGGCAATTAATTGTTATAACACTGGATACATATCTAGCCACAAAACATTTCTTTTGATAGTACAGGGAATAATTCATTTGGTACTACAGAGCAGTGTAAGCTATGTAGTATGACAGGTCTTTTGCCTGAATGCCAGGAAGCTCTGGATGAATTTAATTATTGATTGTCAAAGCATTTTCCTAGGAGGTCTTCACACAGTTTCCTCATCACTCCTACACACACACACACACACACACACACACACACACACGTCCCAGAGTAATCCTAAAATATATGGGAACTGATGCTACATGTAGCATGGATTAAGCATAAAAGATGGAGACATCTTATTTCTGAATAATTCTAAAGGAGAAGAGTCTTATATTTTAGGCAATGACATTCGGAGAGATAAAAATTAATGAAACTTGAGATAATGGAAGGGGTGAATAAATGGAGAGAATCTTTTTTTTAAAAAAAAGGATAGATGATTTTATGGTATATTCTGGAAGAGTTTTAAGGTGATGTGACTTAGTATTATTTCTAAACTTGAGTGCTAAGAGATCCAAACTGAGTCAAAATTACTGTTCTCCTTAAATAATGAGCTAAAGATTTCCTAATCTTTATCCTATCCTTATGACATTAAAGAAAAGGCTAAATAAATATGGATTTTGATAATCTAGCTCATCAGATGGCAACTGCTGGTCAATGTCAGATGTAGCACACGAAAGAATTATTCAGTTTTGTAAACTGAAATGGCAGTGAGACCTTAGATTGATAGTACATAACTAAACATGCTCTTAGAGATTTCTGTTAATAAAACCCTAAAAAAAGTAATTTACCATTGTTTGCCTTTCTTAGCAAGCACTATGACACTGGGAGTTTCTCAAATACAGAATAAAACAAAGCCCCCATTGTTTCTAAATACAAGTGAGAATTTATTAGACTTCATCAACAAGGCTCTATATTGAACTTATTAGCATAATTCTAAGAATGATTTTAAATTATATCTGAATAGGCTTTATTCGAGAACTACTAAAATTCATTCTTTTACCAAACTTCTGCATGAAAGTATTAATAAATTGGGATGGGACTTTCTGTGGGAGAAAAAGGCATGTAGGTCTAAACCCTTGGGGATGAAAAAATGAGTTCACTGTTTCAATGTATATGCAACAAAAGTTTATTGCTTACAGGTTGTGTACAAAACCCTGCAATGAATGTTTCCCTCCAGGGAAAGGTATTTTTGTTTTTGCTACTATTTATTAATTGCTTCATTTTATGCCAGCAACTGTCCTAAGTACTTAATGGACACTGTACTTAATTGTCACAACCATCATACGAAATAGGTTATTATTAACCACATTTAAAGACAAAAAATCTGAGGCCTAGAAGGTTTAAGTAAGTTACCTAAGACTGGCCAGTATTCAAAACCCAAGGCTGATTGATCCCTAGGCAGATGGTCTGGCTGCTGATGTGTGCCGTACTACCACCAGCCATAAATAGCCAATATCATGGCCACTCTGACCTAGCAACTTGGAGCCACACTTTGGACAAATATATAACCAAAGTGGGACCTAGATATTGTATGACTTCTTAAATGCTATAAGTAGAGAAATACAAGGCAAAATGAAACAAATTAAAAATAATTCTCTTCTACTTGAATGGAAGAAGAGCAAGATGAATTTTCCAAGACCCAAGAGCCTCACCCATCATGGCCCAGCTGGCCGAGTTTTCTCTTTCTTCTACCTTCAGTTTCAGAGTCCTTAAGTCCCCTTCCTTTTGTGTATTTTGGTTTTTGTGAGATCTGTATCAACCACACACTCACTGTCAGCTGTAGTGACTGTGGATGGTAAGAATCCTCATTTCTAAAGACTGAAGTATGGCTCTCGTTTCTTCTCACTACCCACTTATCTATACTACACCACGGATTTCTTCATGGTGTCAAGGCTGGACGGTGGTGGAGGCAGGCTTTGCATTTACTAAGGGCTGGTCTACACTGAAGTGCAGACATCATGCTAACTAAGCCTTGTCCCAACCATATTCCCAAGCCTTTTCCTCATCTTTGATTCACAAAGTTGTATTTCATTTTTTTTCACCTAAAGTTAAGATTCTCCATCATTATGGAATTCTCAACATTCTGCTACACTTACCTGCAAAATGGTTGTCATGGCAATTTCTAAATGATAAGAGATCAAGAGAGGATGGTGCTTGTTTCCAGTTCCTGGCCAAGGCCAATGATCTAGAGAAGTCTCAGATAATATGTAGATAATAATCCGGTGGCTAAAAATTTTGCTTTGATGAAACAGAAATGGATAATGTGAACTTTCTTAACTTTTTGTTTCAGCCTTTTCTTTCCTGGAGGGTTCATCTTTGGAAGTAGAAAGTAACTTACTGTTACAAGGGGATTCATTTCCTCTGTGCTAATCATCTTTCTGTCACTACAAAAAAGCCCAAAACCTAAGATAACTTGTAATGGGAAAAGGTTTATTTTTATTCATAGTTTTAGGGATGCAAGAGGTTCTAGACTTCTAGTAGGGTGCTGTACAGCAATGGTGAGGAGCATGTGCCAAAACAAACTGCTCACCTCGTGGCCAGGAAGCAAAAGAGAAAGATGAAGGGGCTGGGGTCTTAGAACACACCCCCAGTCACCTAAGGACCTCTCTCTAGTGCCTGCCTCCTAAATCCCCCCCGCCCCCCAACAGTGTCATCCTGGCAATGAAGCCTTCAGTGCACAGGCTTTTGGGGATACTCAACATCCAAAGTAGAGCATCCTCTCCTCTTTGATACACCCATACTGTATGAACACATTTTAAGGTTAGCATTATTATTATTTTAATGTGGACATCAACTTCATCTAGAAGGGACAACAGATACTATTCTGTTGAATTAAGACTTTGAGATATTATAAACTATTCTGTCAGAGTGAACATTTCATTGAAAGACCATCTCATAGGTCACTAAAGCATAAAGGAAACTGAGATGACAGGGCTTCATGCCCATGTTGATTTTCTGGAGCCAAGGAGGACATCACCTCAACTAGAGCTGAATACAACAGATCAGCTGATCTCGAATGTGGGTTCAGATGCCGAACAGTACTTAAAATTGCTCAATATCAAGAGGAGAAATATAACCTTTTCAAATCAAAGAATTTATAAAGACTTGAAAAGACTTATTTAACCTATCAAAGCAACTAGTCATATAAACAAATGAGAATAATGTGAATCATAGGTTAGGAGAAGTCAAGCCTAGCAGAAACAGGAAAATATCTGCTATGCATTTAATGTAAGTCAATCTTTAGTAAACAGTAAGAGCTATTTTAATTTGAGAAGTCCTTATTGGAAAGACACAGTTCATGTAAAGGTAGATGGCTTTTCCCATTGTAGTCACATTTGAATTTAAGGAGACAGTACTTAAAGAGATCATAGGAAAGCATCTGAAAGCTCTTCTGATGCAAAATGTGACTTACATACCTTCATCCTCCTTTTTGTGTCCAGCATGTTGAGAGCTCCAAAGTACATACTAAATTAGTACTGTACATGATTATGTAATAAGCCATGCTTTAAATTATTGGTACCAACCAATTCAGTTTGGGGTCTGATACACCTTAAGAACCCAGATGGTAACAAAACAGAATGAAAATTTCTTTTATCACAAACAGGAATCTCAAGAAGCTGGTGAACAGCTCAGCAACCTAGAAACTGGCTGTGCAGAGCACTCTTTGAATACGAATTAGCAGTGGGTAATGGCAGCATATTTATGAGGTCTCTTGCCAGGTCCTTTCCTCCTGTGAGTGCTGTATAATTCATTGTGCGCGCCCTGACCCCAGTGCGCTCCTGTTCTGACAAATCATACTTGATTAAGACAAATCTTTATTAGTTAGCTAGTCAACTTCCCCATTTATCACTGGCAAATCCCATTCTCCTCTTCGGGTGCAGGGAAAGTGACTGAAACCTTACAACAACAACAACAAAAAACCTCAAATAGCTAAAGAGAAACATCTGTTTCACACAGTAAATAAAACCAAAACCCTCAAAGTTCTAATAAATGATTAAACAAATTATTGATATATATTATACCTACTGGCAAACTCAAAGCCACTACACATTTCATCCAGGCTAAGGAATTGTTAATTAGGTAATATTTTGGGAGATTTTGCTTCCTACTGAATTCATTTCAAAGCAAAATATCATACTAAAAAACTATTACAAAGTTGGAGGTTCAAAGCACTGAAATAACAACAATGACAACAACAATAATAAAAAGATCATTGAGTAGATAGTGTTTAAGGCCCTAACAAAAGAATAAAAACAACAAATTCTTAATTAATGGAACATATAAGGCAGAATGAATTACAAATTATTCTCAATTCTTTAGTACCACAGGAAAATGTAACCCTTCTTTTGAATTGTCTGCTATTTTTATGAACTTCAATGCTAGTTGACCCTAAAGAGGATTATATGTATTTATAATGCTTCTTACTCATTTTAGAGTCCAGTGGTATCAGAATTGTTCTCAGAAATCTGACATCAGTAACAAAGAATCACACTGTGTCCTAGGATCACCACTGAATATAATATACAGCATCTTCCGACAAGTCTCTAGTTCCATGGAGGTATACTTTGGCACAAACCATTAACTTTCATTCTTCAGAGACAGCAAGAGAGAGCAAGATGGAATGAAAATGAATATCATTCAAGTTGATTTTCATTTCTAAAATTTTTACTCTTATGTCCCGATTCTTACAAAGGAGGAAAATCTCTTCAGCTTTCTCACAAGAAGGTACCAAATCAATTCAGATGTCTTTGATGTGTACCCTCAATATTCCCTTCAAAAACAATGCAGAAAGCACATAACTATTTTTACAAAAAATGTTTATGTGAGAACTTACACATTCTGCATTGATGACAAGTAAATCTACATGTATTGTAAACTATGGGGAAAGTCTACTTTTAGTTTTGACAATGGTAATGAATACCACTTAATACTATATGGTATGCATACCATATTTTACCTTATTGATGTCTTTAAGTGTTAAGTGAAAAATAACATTCAAAAACATTTTGCATGTTGGGGCTGTCTTCTATTTGCTAAAAATTCCTAGAAAATGTGGCTACATCTTGAGAAATGAGGTCAAAGCTTGGTATGAGAGACTTCAAAAGAACACCTAGTGCAGTGGGAAATAGTGTTGATGATTTTATAAGCAGACTGGCTCTGATTATATCTATGGATTCAGAAGACATCACACCTGAACAATACTTTCCCATTCCACCACTCTTTTATCACGATCTCAAAGCACTAAACAACTATTCTGAAAGTGACAATTCCAAAGGTCCCACTGGAAAAATTTTTATTTCATTTCGGGGTAGGCTGGAGAATTATATGGTGTATAGTATGCCCATGGAAAATAACAGGAAGGTTTAAGTCATTCTATTCATCCCATGGATGCTCTCCCTATTTTTTCTTTCTCTTTTTCTTTTTTTTTGGTACCTGGGATCGAACTTGGGACCTTGCGCTTGTGAGGCAGGCAGCGGAACCACTGAGCTAAATCCCTGGCCCTCTCCCTATTTTTTTCTTGGAAGTCCCAAGAAGTGTGAATACTCCCAGAAAGATAAGCAACTTGCCTGTGGAGGCAAATTTTAGGTCACAAGTAGGATCAGAATTCAAGACAATAAAACATTATTGAGAGTCAATTATATGGAAGGCACCATGAAGACATACAGAAGAATATGGTCCTAACATCTAGCAGCTTACATCCATATTAGATTTATATGAAAACAACCACCACACAGCAAAGTGTAAAACATACAAGTGCAAAATAGGGCAATGGGCCAAAGAGTTGGACACATTAACATAAAAATGTGACACTCTCCATAAATTTGCCCCTCATTCTTGGCAGTTTCTCAGAAGCCACATTTTCTGATGCCCACCCCTGGCTTCTTGCCTCCACACGTACACTGGTCTGGCTCACAGTGATGCTGGTATTTCTGGACATAATTTAAAACACGAGCATCCACTGACAACCTAACCATGACTGCTACCCTACTGTTTGTCTCACATTTCTTCCCAAATCTAAAGTAAGGATCTATGGAAACACTGCTTAATTCCCTTCTTCACTGTGACTTTGTAATGGACATAATACTGACCTGAAATTAATAATATACATATTTAAAACAATAAAATTGGTAGTTGGATAACCTACAAGAAAGCTATATTTTCAGTGACTTTAAAGGTAAAGATGTTGAAAGGCATCTGGTCCAGCTACTCCCACTTTCAAGCATATCTACCAAGTGGGACACCAATAAAAGTAGATGATAAGAAGTTGCTATCCTCTCCTCTCTACCCACTCCCCATGCTGGGAATACACTACTACCATGTAACCAAAAAGCACTATATTTCCGTTTCATATTATTTCTTTTCCATATAGTGCCTATAATATAATATAATATAATATAATATAATATAATATACTTCCTGCCAGCTGCCTGGCTAGATGAATGCTGGAAAGATCAAGCGGAGGAAACTAGGAATATACAGAAAAGGAAAAGTGAAAGGGGGATAACATCAAACTTGAGGGAGGCTAAAAGGGTGAAAGTGGTAAAGGGACTTATTTATAGGACTAGCATTTAGCATTCTGGAATTGGGAGGAATTTTGATGTTATTTATTCTGCTTAGGGTTGGATCACATCCTCTAGAGAAACATGATTTATCTCAATGGTATATCAGGCAGAGCTTAGATTCGAATTTTTAACTCCAGATTTCATATCCCATGTAACACATAATACACAAGCAGGAAGTTCAAAACTGTGTAATTAGTGTGGACTTCTTATCAGAGTCAATGAATGGCCCGGGGCACAAGTCCTTCAAACAGCCCTCTCACTTCTGCAATTTTGGGTGAAATGCCCGGGAGGCTGATTGCTACCAAGGACAATCCTACACAGTATTGGTCTAACTCATCATTTTAGTGATTTTTATCCTGAAACTAGTCAGAAATACCAAATATATACCCATTTATACCCTGTAATGAGTAAGGAGCTGAAGACAGGTGGCAGAGCAGAAGAGAAATGTGCTTTCTCTCATTGTTCACTTATTTATGATCTTTCTGAATTCTGGAAAAAGAATTCAAGCAGAATATACACTTGGTTATTGTAAGCCAATTCCTCAATTCATTCAACGAATATTTATTGAATGCTTACTATGTACCAGACATGGGAATATAAAACCAAATATGATATCAGATGATCATAGTGGCCTATTAGACAAACAATAGTTCTTTGAAAAGTGAAAGTTAAAAACATACATTAGAGCATCCATCTGGCTACATAGTTTGAGATTACTTCCTCATCTACACATTTTAATAGTTTACCGAAGTGCTTCCAACTCATAAACACATTTCTAGAGGGCATAACAAATAAGAAGAAATCGATCTCTTTTGTTGCCATGGCTAACTAAGATGGAAACTAAATTATTCCTTACCATAATATAATGTTGGCATTGTATTTAAAGTTGGTAAATCAGTATAATCTGATATTCTAATGCAAACACTTGGTACAGAAACCCAATTCTGCTGCAAATTTTCAGAATGTGTTAAAATTGATGTCAATGTCTCAGTAATTTCGCAGTTTAAAAAACAGTTAGAAATGTAATGACTACACTACACTTGATTAAAGCATTTACAGCTCTAATCAAAAACTGACAGCAAGATCAAAGATGTTAACTTAAATCTCTCCTCTAATTATGTTTAAAATGCCACACCTCAGGCCTGTCTCTCCTCTTCTTTTTCAAACCAAATTCTGCTTAAGAAAGATCTAACACTTCTTAACAGTTCATTATCCAATAAAACTATTCAAAGCTTAAAAGCAATCTACACAATTAGTCAGGACCTCAGGGAGTCCACCGGTAGTCTTTATTACAGGACTTCATATTAAAACACCTTAATTATATTTGTCAAATGGATTTCATTAAAACCCATCGTCACTTTAATTTTCATATTTTGACAGTGCTGGCATAGGCATTATTACCACCTGCCAGGCTAGGAACTACAACAAAATTGTCAAATTCCTTCAAATCCTAAGCAGTTTCTTTTGTACCTGACTGATAGTTTTCCCTGTGTGGGGAAACTATCACAATTAGGAGAATTAAAATGCCCCCACTTAAATTCTACTCTGAAGACATACATATTTCTTGCAGGTATAGGAAAAACAAACTATATCTGTGCCGGGTTGCCAGGTGCACTTTGCAGAGAGGGTGATGCACATACTTTGCAGTGCATCTGAATAGCAAAGCTGAGACATCAAACAGAATGCACTATGATTCAATCACATCACAACCATCAGGACTTGAAAGCCAGGACATTTTTTTTTTTTTACCTCCTATTCATTATGCTGCCATATTTCATCAAATATACGGTGTTTCTGGCCATTCACTTGAGATTCAATTGTATTTTCATTTGCCACTGCGACTTAGACTATTGAAATAGCAAATGGAAAAAACACATATATCCTTTTCTTTCTAGCTATGCTATGTTCACTGTCAACAGTAATGCAATGTTTACAGCTTTTTCCTAATTCAGCTAGTTACTGAACTTTAGGAAAACGGAGGTGTGTACACTAATAAGCAAAGCATTTTTGTCTGTTCTCTGGATTTTCTAAGTCTTTATAAATATATATATATATAAATACAGAAAGAGATTTAATAATCCTTCTTTTAGATTGGGTACATAACATTCTATTTTTCAAGTATCGAAGACAGAACAGTAATAGCAAAGATAGAATTTTTTTAAACCTAACTGACTCATGAGATATAACAAAGGAGAGAGGTTTCTGGCTTATGTCTAACACACTTCGGGGCTTTGTACAATGGTCTCAAGAGTAATAATCACCTTGCTTTATGAATACTTTAAGTCATAGTAAATGGTTTTGGATTATTTTCAGTAGGGCTGGAATTTTAAAGGTTTACTTACAAAATCATAAGGCATTCAAAAGCCATAATGATCACTGACTTGTATGTCTCAAAATGTAATTTAATTGATGTAGGAAACATGCTCAGAGAATTATATGTAGGGAAGATGCATTTAAATCCAGTTCCAATGTTGCTGTTGCCTGGAAGCCTTTCATGATGAACTCTGGTGACAATGTTTCTTTCTCCTTTGGACTCGGATCCATTCGTTGTTGTCCCTGGGCATGGTGTTTTCTTCCTCAAGTCTAGCAGAGTGCCCAGTACTGTGCACACAATGTCTGCCTGTTAGAAAACGACTGGCTGGGCTCATACAATTTCCGGTATTAGGATCGTCACAGTTCACCCACAGCAGGCAACGTCTTATTAACCTCCCCCATACAATCCTGCATAAATGGCAGACATTTGGTGCTCATGCACATAAACACGTATGTGATACATTTATAAATGTATACATGCTCGTATTTTAAATATTATGAATACAAAATTTATTTTAAAAAGCTCCAAAATTTATGAATCAGAAAATAAGAATCATCAACTTTAAAAAAATTTTATTACATGTGACTTAATCTTGAAACCACAAATCCTTCACATTTGTCCCACCTTTCCCTTGTTGGCCCTTTAGCACCCGAGCCTGGGATGGATAATAACTGAGGGACTGGTGGAGTAGCGATGTCAGAGGAACACAACCCAGACATTTTGCAAGGAGCTCCTCAGCTGCTAGAAAGAACATTCCATTGTGACCAGTCAATAATTTATTTGATGCCATTATTATTAATAATCACGAACACATGAATTTTCCTCATTAGGAAAAAAATGGAACAATCTACTATTTTAGAAATGTTTCTAGAGGGACACTTCAAAAATGAGGCCAGATGCAGTCAACATTCTGGAATATTTGAAGTTTATTTGATATAAATAGAGGCCTACAGAAACCCTGCTGACACAAAAGTCACAAGGCACATATAAGTTTATGAATACTGCATTTATTACATTTTAAATGTAATACATGTCAACTTGGTGCTCAAAGACTTGTTTTGGGAACTTGTGGATCTTTACGCATTAACACTATGCTATCAATTTGTGCTCAGCGCCATCCTGGTTTTGAAGGTCATTCAAAGGCTAGCACAGTGCGCCTTTTTTTGTTGCCCACTTATGTGCACGCACAGGAGCTGCCCTGCAGACCGAACATTTGATGTGGCTCACACAATGGATTGACATAGGGCCAAATGTGGTTTGTAAAGGTAAGCACTTTGGAGGCCAGGGATTTAGCTCAGTGGTTTGGCCGCCTGCCTTGAAAGCGCAAGGTCCTGAGTTCTATCCCCAGTACCAAAAAAAAAAGTAAGCACTTTGGGCAGCATAAAAAATACAACTAGAAGTATGGCTAATCTAGTGCTCTCACTGAAAATGGATAATTAGGGGACAGGGATGGTACATCTGAAAGGGACATGGATGCTGACAGTGATGGAGAGAGAGGATCATTTAAGTGTCATGCTGTAAGTGGGATTTGGTAGGGTCCTTGCCAATTGCTGCTGGGAATTTCTGCCGGGAATTATGTCCATACTACTTGAACTGCTACTTCTATTCCTTGCTAAGGTCATCTCTGCTCCTGAGCCCACAGTGTCACGCACATCATCACCTGTCCTTTTCTATGGCTGTTGAAGTCCCTTCTCAGCCCCCAGTTTTTGGCCCTGGTGGGGGTCTTCTCAGCCTTTTGGAACTGGCCAAATCAGCAACATGGTGTGGTTATTCTGTTTGTTTTTTAATCTTATCAACAGCAAGCTTGGTGTGTTGGAGGGATGGTGTAGTAGGGAGGTAATGTGGGACATGTAGGATCACAGGAGCCTGCAGGAGGACTAGAAGGAGAGTTGCAAAGGCTTTCGAAGTGCATGATCAGAGAGAAAGCCTGAAGTGCCCAACTGACAGCTCAACAAGCCTGCTTAGATAGTGCTTTTTCCAACAGGAGAGAATTCGTGACTTCTGTGATCCACCCCCTCCACCTTCCTAAAAAACTACTGCTTGTTCTGTAATAGTCATAAGACAACAGAGCAATATTTACTGTACTTTTGAAGTTATATAAAAATAGCCAATCAGAATATGCTTGATTTCCCTGTTAGCTAGAAACTAAGCCCTACTGCTTCACATTGAGTAATTTGGATGCTAATCACAGCATTTGTCAACATCTTTCTGGAGCCCAGGGAAGGACACCACAATTTGCTCTTGGACTCAGACTGGCCTCGGGGCTACTACTCTTTCAGACACAAATGAAGAACACCAGTTCTCTCCAAATAAAACAAGTGCCTAATTCAATTGCTCCAAATGATAGACCAATATTATAATGTTTTACCTATTTTTCTATTGGGAACCAACAATGGAGTCCTTAACACAGTACAAGTCTATATCATATCAGTTTTAAATTACTTACAAGTGGTACAACCCGATTGACTTAAATATTTATTGACTGAAACTGTTTTTCTTTTCTTTTCTCCTTTCTTTTTCTCTCTTTTGACGGAGAGAGAGAGAGAGTGTGTGTGTGTGTTCCTTTTCTGATGGAGTGTTGAGATCCTTCTTATCCAGCCCCAGGCTCTGTAAGCCCGATCCCCAAATGAGCTGGTCCACTCATTCTCCATTAGAAGTGGGGAGCAGAGAAGGACAGGAAGAGAAGGCTATGGGCAAGATTAGACTTTGGCCAGATTCAAAGGCTGGTTGTTATGATTTTGTACAAACTGGGCAGTTTCTGTTGTTTTTAACCTCACCTTCATTTTCAAAACAGCAGGATTTTGCGCTTCACAGGTGATGTTGTAATGCCACCGATAGATATTGTTATTTAAAGGCATAATAATATGATACTGTAAGCATCTCTGTAGTACTTTACAATTTAGATATGAAATAGATCTCATTATGCTGAATTTTAAATAAAAAATTTAAAAATACAAACTACTTAGGAAACAGTCATATATCCTATGAACTAACTCTTTGGATAAAGAAAAATAATTTTAGCTTTTTATTTTAACTCCAAATGGCCCTGAATCATTACTCTTCAAAGTCCCCAACAGAAAGAAGGCAATGATTATTCCTAATTGCCTGGTGAAGAAAAGCAGCACAAAGGAGTTAAATTACTTTTCTACTGTTATAAGTGACTCATAGAATTATGAAAGAATAATGTCTCCTGGTCTACTTTTTGGTCTTCAAAGCAGAAAACTAGCATAAACTACACAGCAAGTAGGTGTAGTTTCTGTACCCCCCTACTAGCTGAAAGTCAATGAAGATTTCAAATAAGCATTTATTTTAATAGCAAAATCAAAATGTTAATAATAAGCATATCTTTACTTTTATAAAAATTCCCACATGCCATATATATCTTTTTAATGCCAGTAAGTTTTTTATATTCCAATACCAGTTCATAGGTAAATGGAATTATTGTAGGGCTTTCAGAAATTAAGTTGGATATTAGTGTTGTCAGATTGTTCTAGGGCTCTTAAATGTTAAAACATAACAGTCATGGAATGTTAGTTCTTAAATATTTCAATGAATAAAGCAGTTCTCTGTACATATATTATTGCTAAATTTCATTAACAAGTCAGATATGAAGCTCTTATATCCAAGTATGCCAAAAATGATAATGTTAACACGAGAAGGGAAACACAAACATGTTCAAAGATCTACCCATTCTGGAATTTTGAAAAAAATCACTGTTACAGAATAACTATCCAATTAGTAATTGTCTATGTGATTCATCACAAGAATAAACATCAGAAAATCAAAGGCTCTTATAAGTCTAAAAACTCAGTATTTAAATAATACTTTGCTTTCTATAATCATGTCAACTTTGATTATGCATTTTATATTGCCAATGAAATTTGGTAATAAAAAGGGAAAGCCTTAATTGAAATGCTTGTAAAATCCTCTTAGTTGGAGGGTTTGTATGAGTTGATTAATTAAGAGACTTTCACAGTTTTCATATTGATTGCCTTTGTGTTTCTGAACTTTCTGTCTGTTGCTCACGTGCTCAGTAAAAGTAAGAAATCCTGGATGTAACAAGATGTAGGATTTCTCACACAGGTTTGTACTTTGATAAAATGAGTGTTTTCCCCTCCCTTTTTGGTGTATATCTCTGTTCTTGCATTTTGTAGAATGAAATAGGATTTTAAATGTTAGTATTTTTGTCTCAATGTCATAATTTCAGCAGATATTTTTAGGAGAAAAAAATCTAGCTTTTATTTTAATTTTTAATGAACCGTTAAAAACACCCATTTTACTAGTCAGAAGGAGACGTTACCATTTTCAGTTTTAGATTTCCATACAAGAAAATATTAAAGAAATAAGAATTTCCTGTCTATACTGGGGCGTTGAAGTACATTGGTCCTATGATTTTCCATGATCCTGAGAGAGAAAAAGGGTTGAAATATGAGAGCTCAATGCACTTAATAGCAAATTTAAATATTTTTCTACAGTATTACTAAAAAAGTATCGTGCAATTTTGTGCAACAAGTCACATTTCAAAATGGTGAAAATAAATTTGGTCTTTGGTATTTTTGATTATTAGCCTTTCCTCTTCTGACTCAAAATGTAGGATATGATAAGACAGCATAAGTAAATATTTAGTGTTGCTGTAAGATAAACTAAATTTTTGGATGTCATCATAAGATGAACTTACAAATTTTCTAGTTTGTTTGTTAAGGAATTTTCCCCCTGTACCAGGACGAGATACTTCTCTCTTCTTTTGAACATTTCAGCATATTTGTCCAGCATTATTTTTTCATTCTCTTTTATCCCCGGGGCTCTCAATGTTTAAATAGCTCTCTCCCATGTAAAGCTTTGCACCAGTATCGATCAGCCTAGGCTAGAAGTTACTATGAGGCATTTTCAATAATCAGCCCAGCTGTTCAGAGAGCTTCTTGAATAAAACCCTTAGGTAAACAGCATAATGCACTGAGAACTCTGCCAGCAACCAGACCTTCCTACAATCTCAAGGATTGCTACTAATGCTTCACCAAACAAAGAACTTAATTCTGATTTTAACAATGGAGGCTATGGGGCAATTCAAACAAATCCCACCTTTGATTCATATATGCAGAGACTGTAGGGGGCTCCCCCCAAACATGCTTACATATCTGATTAATTCCAAAGCACTGTGTGTCAAGTAAACCATATTCACAGAGCCCAAAAAGCAACTGTATTCAAGGCAACTTTCTAGTATTACCACTTTACTCCTTAATCCTCCCATTCAAATTTATGTTTACTTTCTTAGATCTTTTAGACCTATTATATTATCTAACTTTACGTAATATGTAACATATAACACAGAAACATGTAATTATGCAGTGATAATTTCTTTACTTTTTAATTTTATCTTTCCTTAAGAATTAAATGCTAAGAAAAAGACTTTGACATAGCAGTCCTAATTCTGATTTCCTGTTGATATGCAGCAAGAAGTCTTAAAAGAAGCACTGAAAAAACTAAATCTACATAAAAAAGAAAAACAGCATTAGGTCTCCAAGAAGGGCAAGCCAGAATTGTTCACACCCTTCCATGGGGGAAGAATAAACATCATAAAAGTAAATAGTACTTCGAAATAGATGCCGTCCATGATATCTGGTCATTTTAGAAAAGGAAAACAATACCAAGTAAAAGTTAGCCATAAACAATTTCTACTGTGTCTACTGAAACTGTTCAAAAAGACTTTCAGGTCATTTTTAAAGTTAAATTAAACATATTTATCTGGTTAAGGCTATCCTGAGATATAGTGAGTAGAGGCCTCTAGGTACTGGAAAAATAGAGCAGTCTTCTGATAAATAAGAAATGTGAAATATTTCTTCATGTTAATGACCCCACCCCAAATTCTCTATCCATGAGAATAAATCTGAATGGCCTTGTTTTATTGTTGGTTGCCTTTTGCTTTGTAATAGTTGTTTTTTATTTACTTTGGGAGAAAAAATACTGGACTTCAACATCTAGTCTATACCAATTACACCCTGTAGCAACACATCAAAGAACAAAAGACAGTCTACCATTGATGATGTTAATCTATTTGAAAAGGTGGGACTCTACTTGCCACTCTCTCCACCCTAATACACTGCCCGATGACTGAAGAAAATTAATGTGCAATTACAATAGGAATAAATATTAATATTAAGTAATAGTGATTGCAATTGAGTATCCTTACAGAAATTCCTGATATTAAAAAACATCAACATCAAACACACAAGTTGGATAGCTCTACATTCTTCATCTACAGAATGCATATACATATATATAAAGCCTTATCATATCGAGGAGATGTTTGTAGTGAAAAATGCCTGGCCAATACCTTATCCATCCATGAAGGAATCTGCGCACAGTTTCAGCCTACTGTGAATGAGCAGAGTGATCCGCCTGCCCCTCAAGTCTCTCTCCCTGGCAGTGTCTCATCCTTGTCTCAGCCTAGCACTGCTGACAGCTCACATCCTTACCTTGTGTAATTCTCCAAATTTCTTTTGAGATCTTCATTCATTGTCATGGTTTTTAAATACCATTTTTAAATATACTTCATCTGTTAACCTGTTCCAAGTTTTATTTCTTATTTCCTATTACATGTTGGATATTTCACCCTGGTGGTCTCACCAGTCCCTTAAACTTAGCAGGTTCAAAATAAAAACCTTGTTATATGCCTCTTCCCATTAGTTAAGAGTGGGCAAATCAGGCCGGGGATTTAGCTCAGTGGTGCCACCGCCTGCCTCACAAGTGCAAGGTCCTGAGTTCAATCCCTGGTACAAAAAAAAAAAAAAAAAAAAGAGTGGGCAAATCAAGGAAGGGTCTCCTGGGGTTGATCGTTTCAATTCATTTTGAATCTTCCTTTTTTGTTTCTCATTTTGAACCAGTCATCAGGTCTTCTCAAATCTTTCTTTGAAATAGCTATTGTATCTGTTCCATTCCTACTACAGAAATCTCTGACACAGATTAGTATAAGTCTCCTAATAGGTCTCCCTGTCTCCATTGTCTACAACCACCAATATAGACCTTGATTGCTTGATTTTCCTAAACTCTTCCTAGATTGCCACCCTGGCCATGCTTGCCAGGACAAATCCAAGCCCTGAGCCAGTGTTCAGGGCCTTTCAGAATTTACACCTAAATACTTTCCAGGCTTCTCTTCTAATTCTCTCTGGGATATATGCCAGGTTCCAATCTGGCTTCTCAGCCTTGGTGCCTATGGATACTTTGGGCTGGATAATTGTCTGTTGGGTGGAAGGTTCTGTCTTGTGCATGGAAGTATGATTTGCAGCATTCTTGGGCTCCACCAGTGAGATGCCAGTGGTTGGTCTTCTCTCTCAGACTAACAACCAAAAATGTCTGCAGACACTATTAAATGGCTCTTGGGGGAAAAAAGTCAGCCTCAGCTGAGAATCACTTCTTTGGTTACATAGTACTTGGCCATCTCTAAGCCTCCCTCTACCGACATGATTCTCTGTCTGAATACAATGCCTTTAACAGTCTCCACCCCTTAATAATCCTGCTCATCATTCCTAGTCCAGGAAGACCACATTCTGTCTTGTTTCAACAGTTTCATCTGCATCAGAGCAAAAGCTGCTTGAAAGCAGAAACTGTGTCATTCTTTATTCCCCCCGAGTAATTACCAAGCTCATATCACGAATGAAGGTACTTTTAGGCCCTGCTTTCTAAACTTTGCAGGTATGGGTAACAAGACTGCAGTAACAACTGTGGCGAGTATCTTAAGACACTCATAGACTTAGCTCCTGCAACATTCAGTGCTCTGCTACCTGCCTAATTTAAGGGGTAAGGAAGACACAGAACAAATTTTGACCATTTCTTCTAAGGTTCACCCCTATAAACAAGCAGTCAGACTGTGCAGGAGGCAAGGGATTACAAGTTGATGGCAAACTTTATGAAAAGCAGACAAAAGCAGCGTGAGAAGGCTTAAATGCCTTTTGGAACATGGCAGGGATATAAAAAAGTCATAGGAAAGTTTACAATAAAGAAAAGAATGTGGAAGAGTGAGAGTCAAAAAAAGTAATTACATAGAAGCTTTTTAAACAGCCTGTCTAATGGAGATGTTGAGTGACAAAGACAAACAGCTTGCCAAGCTACCTGGTTCCAAGGACATAAATCTGAGAAAGTGGCAACTCTTTAGAAAGGGCAGATCACATTTAATTTTTAAAAGAAAACATGAGGAGTGTGTGTGTGTGTGTGTGTGTGTGTGTGTGTGTGTGTGTGTATAGTTACTGGAAAGGAATGGTATGATATTGATAAACTTTGGAGAAAAGAACCATCTGTATTATCAAGTGACTTAGAACTCGAGGCACAATCCAAAGCAAGAATTAAATAGCAAAGCATAGCGTAGTCAACACCATATGAAGGGTGCCTTCAGGGCAACACACACTGCTGCTGGAGCACGAACCAAAAAATAGACAGTCAGGGTCTCAAAAGACATGAGTCACCCAGAGGGTCTCTGTAGGACCAGTCTAGTTTCTCAGCCTTGAACCGAAGGTCTTGCCATAGGCAAGTAAAACACTGCTATTCAACAAAGTCAATTCCAAATGCATAAGTTAACGAAGCATTTTCTCATAGAATAAAGACTGAGGAGAAATAAAGTCTGAGTAATGAAAATAAGGGTGCAACAAAACTTTTTAAGTGGCCAATCTTGCATAATTATTTCCAACAAAAAAAGAAAGAAGAGTACCACAGCCCACCACTCTAGAGAAAAAGTATCTGGATATACTGCTCAAAAAGGAAGCCTGAAAGAACCTTTATTTTCTAAGTAACTGATTCTTTTGTTAACTAATGGTATATTCTGGAGTGAGTCCTGTATTTTTTGGCCTTCAGTCAATTTGATCATTCCTTTCAAATAATTTAATTGATTTAACTGCTAAGTGCAAATTCTTATGCCCACAAAATCAGAGAAGAACTGGAAGATCCATGAACAGGGTTAAAATGGGAGAAGCATTTACTGAAGTTTGCCTAAAGAATTCAGGTAACTTTCTTAGTACACATCTATATGATCCCTACCTTCTCTGGGTTGGAATCATACTTTCTGGGGCAATGTCCTTTTCATTACCGCTATTTCCCTCCACTCTTCTTTGACTTCCTTTTAGATTCCTTGAGTAATCTGTTGTGTAGTCCCCACCCTTGTGTTTTGTTTGCTGTCTCTCTTTGATGTTCAAAGATCAAGTATCCTTTCTTAGCAGGTAGTGTGGGATCCTACTTCAAGTCATTTGCTGGCCTACGGTGGTCAGAAAATGGCAGTCACAACCTTCTCGACATGCTTAGTGAGAAAACAACTCTTATGTGTAAAACAGAGTATTCAGATGTTTCTTGAGCTTTAAAGCAGAATTAATGAATAGGGCTTAGCACAGTGCCCAGCCTGTAGGGAGAGCTCACACACGTGAGCCACTTTTCCTTCTACTATGAGAGTAACATATCCAGAACCTATTACAGACTCTGGATGCTGCAGAAGACCTAGAAAGTAACTCATCCCCATCAGACCTCCTTTTATAATAAATATTTCTCAATGTCCTTTGACTATGTTAAAGTTCAGAGCTAATACAATCTATAAAAAAAACCTAATTTTTTTTTGGTACCAGGGATCTAACTTAGGTCCTTGCACTTGCAAGGCAGGAGGAGGAACCACTGACCTAAATCCCCAGACCAAAAAAACCTAATTTTTAAAGATTCAATATAAAGCCCTAGCTGCAATATAAAGAAAAACATAAAGTGAGTCACGCGGAAGACGCCGAATCACCCCCCTGCAGACAGGCAGGTCTGCCCACACCCTCCCGAGGTCCTGAGTCGCGCGGAAAACGACGAATCATCCCGCTGCAGACAGGCAGCCACCTGGTTCCACACTACAAAGACGCAGAGGACATCAGACAGACCACCAGACCAAGGTACTGAGTCCCGCTGCCCTCGGCCCAGGGGTAGGGGCTTTTGAGCTGCCGTCCCACTGCTCCTGGTCCAGAGGAAGGGGCTTCCCGGTCACCATCCCCTCCCGCTGCTCCCAGCCCACAGGAAAGGGCTTTCGGGTCACCATCCCTACCTCTGCTCCAGGCCCCTGTCCCACCTCGCCCAGCTCAGAGGAGGTAATCCATGCAGGTGTTAACAGCCCCCCGCCCCGTAAATAAGTCTCAAAACCAGACTTCCAGATCACCTACAGCAACCCCAAAGGGAAATGAGATGGAACACTCTGATACTCAACCACCTGGACCTACTGAACTGGCAACAAAAGGGGATCTGGAAAAAATGAAATCAGAAATAATTTCTCAGATAACAGGAGAAATTGTGCCCCTAGTGCAAGACATGATTAATAAATCTAGAGAGGAGCTCAGGAACATGATGCAATCCCAACATAAGAAACAAATGGAATCCATAAAACAGATGCAAATAGATTTCCAGGACATGAAAAACTCCAATGAAAGTCTGCACAGCAGAATGAGCCAATGTGAGGACAGAATTTCAGATATAGAAGATAAGGTTGCAACTAGTGACCAGGAAAAGAAAAATTGCTTCAAAAGTATAAGGGAACATGAGAAATCAATCCAGCAGCTGCTAGATGATGCAAAGAAGAATAACATAAGACTGATTGGGCTCAATGAAGAAACAGGACAGAGTGGAGATGACATAAAAAAAAATCTCTTCACAGAAATAATGGCAGAAAACTTCCCAAGCAGGGGGAAAGAGCTTGACATACAGATAAGTGAGGCATATAGGACTCCAAATAGCCTTGATCAAAAAAAATCTACACATAGGCATATAATTGGTAAGATTCCAGAAACACAGCAGAAGAACAAAGTTCTACAAGCAGTCAGAGAAAAGAAACAAATCACTACAAAGGAAAGCCCATCAGAATCACAGCAGACTTCTCAACACAAACCATCAAGGCAAGAAGAGCTTGGAGTGACATATTCCAAGCCCTGAAAGAAAACAGCCTCAAACCCTGATTGATGTACCCTGCAAAACTATCTTTCAAAATTGATGGAGAAATAAGATACTTTCATGACAAAGAGCACCTTAGGAACTTCATGAATACCAAACCAGCACTCCAAAGAATTTTACACAATATCCTAGGAACAGACATTGAGGATCACAACCCCAGGAACCAAAGCAGAAGGAACCCATCTGGCATGACAAGAAATTAAATGTAAAGGGGGAGAACCCAACAAAAGGAAAAAAGTCATGGCAATGACAAGTCAATACGTTTCAGTTATAACCATCAATGTTAATGGTCTCAATTCACCAATCAAAAGAAATAGACTGGCAGAATGGGTCAAGAAGGAAAATCCAACAATATGCTGTATACAAGAAACACAATTCAAAAGGAAACTCATAGACTGAAAGCTAAAGTGTGGAAAACAATACTCCATGCAACAGGAACCTGAAAAAAAGCAGGAGTAGCTATCCTCTTTGCAGATCAAGTAGATTTCAAACCAACACTGACTAAGAGAGACGAAGGACACTGCATCCTTGTAAAGGGAAGAATCCAAGAGGAAGAGATGACAATTATAAATATCTATGCACCAAACACTAGTGCACCCAACTATATAAAACAAATACTAACGGACATGAAAAGTCATATATGCACTAATACAATTGTAGTGGGGGACCTCAACACCCCACTGTCACAAATAGATAGATCAACTAGACTAAAAATAAGTAATGAAATACTAGAACTCAACTGAACTCTTGAACAAATGAACTTAACAGATGTTTACAGAGTCTTCCACCCCACAAAATCAGAATACACATTCTTCTCAGCTGCACATGGGTCATTCTCAAAAATAGACCACATACTCACACACAGAACATGTTTAAGTAAGTGCAAAGGAATTGAAGTTATCCCCTGTATATTATCAGACCATAGTGTGATGAAATTGGAGATCCATAGCAAAAGAAATTCAAAAAATTTCATAAGCACGTGGAAATTGAACAACACACTTCTGAATAACCAATGGGTCACAGAGGAAATTAAAGAAGAAATCAGACAGTTCCTTCAATTAAATGACAATGACAATACAACATATCGGAATCTATGGGACACAATAAAAGCAGTCTTAGGAGGGAAATTCATAGCAGTGAATACACATATTAGGAAAACAGAACGAGCCCAATTAAACAACCTGATGCTGAACCTCAAGCTTCTAGAAAAAGAAGAGCAGGACAACCCCAAAGCTCATACAAGGGAGGAAATTATAAAGATCAGAGGAGGAATCAATGCAATGGAGACTAAGAGAACGATACAAAAAAATCAATGAAGCCAAGAGTTGGTTCTTCAAAAGAATCAACAAAATTGACAAACCTTTAGCCAGCCTTGTCAGAAAAAGGAAAGAAAAGGCCCAAATCCATGCAATTAGGAATGAAAAGGGTGAAATGACAACAGACTCAGCAGAAATACAGAGGATCATCAATACCTACTTCCAGAACCTATATGCCAATAAGACGGACAACAGAGAAGAAATGGACAGATTCCTAGATACATATGAATTACCAAAGTTGAATGAAGAAGACCTAAAAACTCTGAACAACCCAATATCAACCAGTGAAATTGAAAATGTAATTAAAAACTTATCAACTAAGAAAAGCCCGGGCCCTGATGGCTTCACTGCTGAATTCTACAAGACATTTAGAGAGGAACTGCTGCCACTACTGTTTAAACTCTTCAATGAAATTGAAAGGGAAGCAATACTCCCAAATTCATTCCTGGAAGCAAGCATCACCTTGATCCCCAAAGCAGAGAAAGACCTAACCGAAAAGCAGAACTATAGGTCAATCTTACTAATGAACATAGATGCAAAACTCCTTAATAAGATAATGGCAAACAGAATGCAGAAGATCATCAAGAAGATCATACACCCTGATCAAGTGGGATTCATCCCAGGGATGCAGGGATGGTTCAATATATGAAAATCAATCAATGGAATACACTATATCAATAGAGCCAAGGACAAAAACCATATGATTATCTCCATAGACGCAGAAAAAGCATTTGACAAAATCCAACATGCACTTATGATAAAAACCCTACAAAAAACTGGAATAGATGGTCTCTACCTCAAAGTGATAGAAGCCATCTATGAAAAACCAACAGCCAATATCATAATAAATGGTCAAAAACTGAAATCCTTCACACTCAAATCAGGAACAAGACAAGGATGTCCACTATCACCACTCTTGTTCAATATAGTTCTGGAAACATTAGCCACAGCAATTAGACAAGAGAAAGAAATAAAAGGAATAAAGATAGGTAATGAAGAAGTCAAGCTGTCATTCTTTGCAGATGACATGATACTCTATATAGAAGACCCCAAGAACTCCACCAAAAGTCTTCTAGACTTAATAATAAAATTCAGTCAAGTAGCTAGTTGCAAGGTCAACACACAAAAATCAATAGCTTTCCTCTACACGAATGACAAATTCACTGAGAGAGAAATAGGACAAATAATTCCTTTCACAATAGCATCCAAAAAACTGAAATCCCTAGGAATCAACCTAACAAAAGAAATCAAAGACCTCTTCTCTGAAAACTATGGCACTCTGAAAAGAGAGACTGAAGATGATATCAGAAAATGGACAGACATCCCCTGCTCCTGGGTAGGAAGGATTAATATAGTGAAAATGGCCATACTTCCAAAACTGCTATATAGATTTAATGCAATTCCAATTGAGATCCCAGCAGCATACTTCATAGACCTTGAGAAAACAATCCAAAAATTCATTTGGAACAAGAAGAGACCCAGAACAGCAAAAGCAATTCTAGGTAACAGAGACATGGCCGGGGGTATCACAATCCCCAACCTGCAACTCTACTACAAAGCTACTGTGATAAAAACAGCATGGTCCTGGCAAAGAAACAGACCTGAGGACCAGTGGAACAGATTAGAAGATGCAGAAACAACGCCAGACACACTCAGCCATCTCATCTTCGATAAAGGAGCCAAACACCCTCACTGGAGGAAAGATAGCCTCTTTAATAAATGGTGCTGGAAAAAGTGGGCTTCAACTTGCCAAAGATTAAAACTAGACTGGTATCTCTCACCATGCACTCAACTAAAATCAAAATGGATTAAAGATCTAAATATTAAAATAGAAACTCTGAACCAGTTGGAACAGAGGTTAGGTAGAACCCTTGAAGCCATCGGTGTAGGAAAAGATTTTATGAACAAAACCTCAGTTGCCCGTGAAGTAGCACAAACAATCAACAAATGGGATCTCTTCTTATTAAAAGGCTTCTGCACAGCAAGAGAAACCACCAGCAGTGTGAAGAGACAACCCACAATGTGGGAAAATATCTTCACCTGCTCTTCCTCAGACAAAGGTCTACTATCTCGAATCTATAAAGAACTTAAAAAGATCAGACCTCCCAAACTTAAAGACCCAATCGAAAAATGGGCATCTGAAATGAACAGACATTTCTCACACAAAGAAGTAGAAATAGCAAATAAATACATGAAAAAATGTTCAACATCACTGGTCATTCGAGAGATGCAAATGAAAACAACAGTGAGATTCCACCTCACTCCAGAAAGAATGGCTGCTATATGAAATTAACCAATAAGAAATGCTGGTGGGGCTGTGGGGAAAGAGGAACCCTGCTCCACTGTTGGTGGGAGTGTAGACTGGTGCAAGCACTGTGGAAATCAGTATGGAAATACCTCAAAGAACTAGGACTGGAAGTCCCATTTGACCCCGCTATTCCACTGCTGGGGATCGTCCCCAAAGAGTTAAAAGAATCATACCACAGTGATATATGTGTGCCCATGTTCATAGCAGCACAGTTTGTAATAACTAAAACTTGGAAATAGCCCAAATGCCCATCAACTGGAGACTGGATAAAGAAAATGTGGTTTTTTTATAAAATGAAGTACTACTCAGCCATAAAAAATGAGAAATTAGAGACATGTATAGCTAAGTGGATGCACATTGAGGCCATACTCTTAAGTGAAATAAATAGGACACACATGTGTAAATACCGAATAGTTTCTCTGGTGTGAGAAACTGGAAGTGTAAATAAGGACTAAAATGTATAACAGGTAATGTGAAATAGGAAGAAAAGGGGCAAAGGGGAAGGAAGTAGGAGGGCTAGGGGAAAGGATAGAAGGGAATGGGATTAATATGAGAAAATGGAAAAATAGGAACAAAATCTTTGTAAATAGGGAGAAATGGAGGGGTTGAAGGGAGGGTTGGGCAAGGGTGAAAAATAAGAACCAAGAGAGACTATGTAAAGGTGCAAATTTCCAATGATGAATGTCATTATATTGTATACCTAAAATGTACCAATGATTAGAATGAATAATCGATAATGTAAAATAGGAAGAAAAGGTCCAAAGGGGTAGGGGTAGTGGGAGGGGCAGGGGAAAGGAAAGAAGGGAAAGGAAAAATGGCGAGAAATGGAAAAAATGGAAATAAAGTCTTAGTAAATAGGGAAGGGTGGAGGGGGTGAAGGGAGGGCTAGGAATGGGGAAAAAATAAGAACCAAGATGCATTATGTAAAGGTACAATTCCCAATGAGAAATGTAATTGTGTTGTATACCTACAATGTACCAATAAAAGAATTTAATTTAAAAAAAATAAAAAAAGAGAAAAACATAAAGTAATTTAGAATAAAATAAAATGTATTTTATAGTATATGTAAATGTGCAGGCACCATTAATAGACAGACCTAAGTAGGTACATGCTTATACCTAAATGTAAAATCAACATGTATGTGATACTACAATCAATACAGGAGCATCATAATAACAACTCAAATGCTATAAATGGCATTCCCATGGCACTGTCTATCAGTCTAGATCCTGGAACAACTGAACAGAGCCCTCTGTCAATGGCAGGTGGATTTTTCACATAAACAACAACAACAACAACAAAAACATTTGCAGTGGTAAGCCACCAGGGTTTCCAACTTAATTTGTTACTGTGGCATAACCCTGCCTATCTTTCAATGGCAAATAACTCTTGTAAAATACACCCCAATTTTGCAAAATCATTGCACACTTGGAAAAACCAGTATATGTTAAGTTCATGCAAAAAATGCTTTGTGTTCATATGGAAAACTAGGTTCAGGCAATTATAAACAGGATATTCGCACATATAGGTGGCTAGAAAGAGGTTTGAAAGTCTGTGCAGGACCATGGACTCTACATGTAGTGAGAGACTCAATAATATGAGGCAGGATGTCTACTGTCTTTGACTTATCACTAGGACAACCAAAATGCCTGATAAAGATTCAAACCTTCTCCTAGAGGAGAATGTCACCCTGAGAGCCACTACCTAGAAAAAAGTTCAACATGGATTTGGCTGGCTAAGTTGTACATTGCCGGATTTCATAAATACATGGTTCTTACATGAGAATATCTTAAAAGATTGAATTGTTTCACAAGATGTTAAAAAAAAAGTTTAAAAAGAGCTTCTTTGGTCATAGACTGGGAAATGCTAGGCTAAAGGATGTAAATCTTAGTACATGCAGCATGAATCTCCAGAAGGGAAACACAGCATTCACATTTCCCCACATTTGAGTAAAAAGGTCTTTTGTCTCAGAGATTCCGACAGAATTTGTCTTCTGTAGAGTATGCAATCTTCGCATTTACAGATGAGCGGACTAGGCCCAAAGAAGAAGGGTGAGAAAATCTTTTGTATCTAGATAGAGGTGGAGCTGTAAAAGTACTAAATAGCATAGGTTTACATGCTTTAAAATGATTAATTGTATGTGAATTTTGTCTCATTAAAAATAAGGTTTAAAAATTAACATTTTTTTCTCTGAACTATACTCTTATCAATCTGATTTTCCCAATATATCAGAGAATACAGTTCTGTTTTCTTTTCCCTATGCTTTCTCACATTGTTGCCTCAAAAATCATTTTATTACTTTTGATTTTCTGGTTATTGTGTAAAGACATGTATGCCACAGATTCACAATGAATAGATTCTTGTGAGGATTGATTATAGACTGAAAAAGATAATTTGGCTACTAAAATCTCAGTCTGTGTTCTGCTGAAAAGACACGTCAAAGCACTAGAGTGAGGTGAATGCAGGTTCAAATCCTGACTCCACCACTTAATATCTATATCACTACACTGAGTAATTAAAATTATCTGAGCTTTGAATTCCTTATGTGAAATATGGAGTAGTAATACCTATAATATTGGGTCACGAGGGAAGTAACTACAATGGTGTAGCTAGTAAAATATCTAGAACAAAAATAGATTCCACATTAGAAAATTACCTCAAGCTTCAGAATCAACCAAATGTAATATTTTACTAGGGAACACACTGGTGGACCTATGACCTAAAATTCCCTTCAGGGCACTGAAGAGGTGATCTAGTGCCAGGGATTTTCTTTCTGAAGCTGAGGACGTATTGGGCCCTAGGAAAGAATTTCAGAGTAAAGATTTTCCTTGTTCTGTGACTCCATGGGATACTCTGTTGTACTGGGCAGATCAGAAAGTGGGAGTGTTGGGCAGAATATATTATGCATATGGATGTGTTTATAAAATAATAAGTTCTCTGGCAGGGAACTCCTACAGAATCAAGTATGTCAGAAGAAAGACTCTGGAACCTTCATCTTTTGATCAACTGGGAACTAAGTGGGCATTTCAAGAAAAAACAAACACCTTTAGGCACAATGAATGTGTTTCTTTAATATACAATGGTCCTTTTCACCTCTATTCTCAGTTTTTATAGTATAAAGCAGTATTTTGGAAAAATATTTGTTTGTTTGTGTTTTTTTGGTACCGGAGATCGAACTTGGGACCTTGCGCTTGTAAGGCAGGCTCCGGAAACACTGAGCTAAATCCTCAGCCCATATTTTGGAAAAATATTGAGAAAATCATCTTCATTTAAAAACATGCAGCAGTCACACAGTTGTGCACTGTACCACATGGAAGATTTATGAATTATGCATCCTATTATACATATATACCACCAAAACTGTAAACATCTAGAAAAAATTGTATAAATATTTTAATACTAAGTTTATTGAGACATTATGAGATTAATACAAGTTACCTTTGGCCTCTACAATTATAAGAGATGCTCAAAGTGGTGGCCATTCGCTTCCAGACATTTATTAGCACAGCAAACTGCTGAAGTGTGTATACATTTTTTTGGCTTGTCTCTCTCTCTCTCTCTCATATGTATATAGGGCATGTTTGGAAGATTTCGCTTTTATGTGAATAGTATCACATGGGATTTATATCCATTTTAATCCACAAATTATCCACTTAGAGAAATTAAGCCAAGTTACTAACTGCAATCACTTGGAACTCAGCAAGCTTAATATAATGCTGCTTAAGCCATTTCAAAAAATTGGAGTGCAAGTTAAAATTTTTAAATTTTAAACTGCTGCTGTAGAGCCACATTTCTGAATATCAATCTCTGCATTAAATAAGCATTCACTTCCAGATCACAGATTTTTTTTTTATTTTTGTACCAGGGATCGAACTCGGGTCCTTGCGCTTGTGAGGCAGAGGCAGGCGGCGGAACCACTGAGCTAAATCCCTGGCCCCTACAGATTGTTTTCAATGGTCCATTAGGAGCTTTGCAGGAACTGTAAGACCAGATACCCTTTCCTAAGGGAGGCCTAACTGGAGAGAAGGTCCTAAGGTGGGGAAATCAGAGAAGTCTTCCATTAAAATTCAACTAACCTCCTAAGAACTTTGTGGTGGTGAAACAGGAGGGACTGAAAAAATTAAAGACAAAAGAAACAGTGCCTGAGGAAAGTCTTCTTTTCTTTTTCTGTAAAAATCCAAAGTTTCCTCTGGGGCCTGGTAATAAGGAGTGAGATAAGAACATTCTGGGATTCTGGAGTGCTTTTTGGTAGGAGCGATGTGAATCCTGGATTCAAATGCTCCCACACAGGGTGGAGAGATACCCTGAGGCAGCCAGGTCTGTAGCCAGGATGACAGCCACTGGGCAAATACCCAAGGACTCAGAGGGCTTC
The DNA here is from genome assembly GCF_053883595.1 of Heterocephalus glaber. Lineage (NCBI taxonomy): Eukaryota > Metazoa > Chordata > Mammalia > Rodentia > Bathyergidae > Heterocephalus > Heterocephalus glaber. The sequence continues at coordinate 71,464,181 of NW_028258320.1, forward strand.
GGTGAAATCCCTTGTCACTCTAGAAGCCATTCACCTGGCAAACAATCTGCAAGACACAGGAGCACTCAACTGACAATGTGGAAATTCTCCTGCTGGGGTGTTCATCATAAAGTGAGGAGCTAGCAATTGCAAGGTGCTATGAGAGGGTTAATGGGGCTCTCCTCAGTGTGGCTCTTCTCTTTCTCAGTATGAGAAAGTCAGGTGAATCGGAGAGGGTGAATATGTTGGCTTCAAGATGAAAACTCCAATCTAAAATACTGTCTCTCTACACATGGCACAAATATATCCAGTGGGGGAAAACACCAAGAAGGATATGTCCCCAAATGTGAATAGCAATCTCTGGCTAACATGGGCTTATCTATATTTTATAACTAAGAAAAACAATTTTAAATATGAAAATCTTGCATCTATAATTAAAAATACAGTTTGGATCAAATATTTTCAGATAAATAGTAACATGAAAGCAGTAGCAATGAAGACTAAATTGATGATCCAATACTAAGAGGACAGTCATTAAAAAAATAAATGAACCTAAGCTGGCTGCAATTCTATTAAAGAGAATCAGTGTCTGGAAAGTGGGGTGGACAACTTTCAAAAGATGGAAAATAGTAAAATATGGTCTCTTATGAGAAACACTTGATTTGGGATTCTGATAGCTCAATTTAACATTAAAACTGACTAAATTGTACCTCTACCTACACGTAAAATGAATACTAAATACTTGTATTGCAAGGTCTGGTGCCTTTATTTTTGAAGTGACTCTGCTTTCACTGATATGATCCACATACTTAAAACAACCTCATTTTGCAACACAGCTATAGTATTAATCCTAAAATACCTAAACATCAAGCTTATGATATGTAGAATTCGATTGCAGTATTTATAAATATAATATATAAAGAAAAACAGTAATATGTGAATGGTCATATTATGGCATGGATATAGAATGAAATAGTGAGCAGTCACTAAAAAAGAGTAGTTTAGGTCCATACAGACATCGAAATGTGTACATAAATCGTATTTGAATAAAAAAGGCCAGGCACAGAACAGTATGCATAATAAATGTTTATTCTGTGAGAAGAAAAAAGGTATTCTGGGAAGAACTTGACCTTCCCTTCTACAAGATACAAACAGGGCTCATTTACTGACTTCACTGTGGTCTCTGCCTAAACTTTGTCTGGGTTACCCTGACCACCATATCTATAATAAACACCCCTGGAATTCTCTATCCTTTTATCCTTCTTTATTTTTCTTTCTGGTATGTATCAGCGCCACATTTTATACTACATATTTACTGATTTCTTGTCTGTCACTATTAGAATGTAGGTTCCATGAGAACAGGGACCTTATCTGTTTAGTCACTATTGCTTTCTCAGTATGAGCTCCTGATACACAGTAGATACTTAAAACCTTCACAAATGAATGAATAAATATAGATATCACATAGACACATTTGTGGATATATATGTATATGTGTATATATATATATATTTGCACACATAAGCATATTATGTAGCTATAGATATAACATATAGGGGAAAAAAATCTCCAAGTATATGCACCAATTGTTTTGGGGGCTGTACTTGGGTAATGGGAATGGGAGAAATTGATGGCTAGTGGGAAGGGGAGGGCCCTTTTGCTTTTATATACTTCTATCTTATTTAAATAGTTTTAATAAGTATGAATTATGGTGTGATTAAGTAATTTTGTAAAAGGAATACATAATTACTTAAAATATGTCTGGTGGTAACATTTAGACATCTCCATTTTCTTAATTATACCGATTAACTGAAGATATTTTAATCAATCTCATTACTTTAATTCTCAGAATTTAGTGTACACAGATCACCCAACAGTTTATAAAAATATGGAATCTTGATATCTATTCTCAGAAATTCTGAATAGGGGTTGGGTAGAAGGAATTGGCACTTTAAAAAATCACCCAAGGGGGCCGGGGATTTAGCTCAGTGGTGCTGCACCTGTCTTGAAAGCACAAGGTCCTGAGTTCGATCCCCTGGTGCCACACACACAAAAAAATCAACCAAGGTAATTCAAAGCTTCCCATTGAGGAACTATCTCAAGATAGAGCCCTTACCAAAAAAAAAAAAAAAAAAAAAAAGATAGAGCCCTGACAGAGAAGACTAAATCAACATAAATTTAATGAGGACCAATTATCTGCCAGGCAATTGTGGGTAATAAACATTAGATAAGTTTAATTAATTGGCAATTAGTGGATGAATATTTCAGCCAGGTACATTTGCAATTAATTTGTAAGTGGTTAAACATTATAACAGTCTGAATAGAACAAAATACCTTGGAAGGGAAAATGCATGCTTTGTGGTTCCATTTATGTGAATTTTTAAATACTATTACACTTCAGAAAATTATTACATTATGCCTTCATCTATTTTTATGGGAGAGGCAAATGCATAGTGTCTGAGAGCAAAGGCCAGAGTACATTTCTCATATACATGAAGGCAAATGAATGGTTGGAAACCTTGGTTTTAGGTTCCTTCAGTAGGTTTCAGTTTTCTCTTTGTTAGGAGGTAGAGTTGGCTTTAAGATCTCTTCTGGCCCTATTGATCTATTTCTCAAATAGAGACTCACATAAGCTTTTCCTTTGCATCACACATGATACTTCTAATATGCTGCTTCCACATATAATGGTGGCTGACGTACTTTCAACAGTCTTTTACACACAAGTCAAACATATGTGTTTGGCCCTTATCTTATAATAAAATGCCCATTATAATAAACAATTTCAAGAGATTAAGTAAAAAATAATTCTGATTATTAAGTAGAAAAGTCAAATACTTCTGACTCATTTTAAAATAACAATAATAGTAAACTGGTGATAAGCGGCTCTGAGTTATTTTACTTATTCTGAGATTGTGTCTGGGACTTTTATCTTTTCATATTTCATCTATAGGTATTTTTCCTAATAAAAACTATTTTTAAAAAACATAAAAATGAGAAAGTATTAAGAAAAAAACAAACCTTCCCATAAATCCTAGAAATCTCTCAAAGGAATCGCCATAGATACATCACTACCCATGAAGATTCAAAATAGCATCTTGAGGACAAGGAGACACAATGGCTCATCTAAGACATTTTTTCCCTTCTTGTTTCATTCTAGACTAGCCAGGGGGTTCAAACTGCCCTGCTGCCAGAATAACCCATATTCCATTTAGCGTGGCTGGTGACGGAGAGGAAGGAAATGAAAGAAACGGATGCCTCAAGAGGATGACAAAGAACAAGATCACAAGGACAGTGACTGGTAATTAGCAACATATTATAAATATGGGTAAATGCACCAGTCATTCAATTCTCAAGCCCTGAAGTTCAGATCTTAGGCGGAAGTGAAAATGCGTTTGTCAGAACCATGCCAGTCTTTCTCCAAAGATGATGGACAAATGGGAGCTGGGCTAAAAGCCAGGGCAGATAGACCCTCTGCTGTGATGTTTCACGACTTGGCAGCAAAGGCTACCTCTGACCAGTGCAGCTCTCTCCTCCCCATGTAACTTGTTTATAATCAGATCTTAAAATCTTAAAACTATCTGTTCTTTTAGTGGAAGCAATTTTTTCCCCCTTTTCCCCCAAACAGTGCCTAGATGGTGAATTAGAAGCTGGGAACTCTCACCAATAGTTTATTTTCAGCCTCTCCTGAAGCACTGAAGATTTGGTCCAAGTCAGAGGAATCCTACAGGAATGGATTACAAAACACCTCCAGGCTTGAGGAGTAAGTCCCAGTGCCTTTTGGGAAGCAGGATTCAATTTATAGCCTGAATCTCTTTTTCTAAGACTGTTGGGGAGAACATCCCCCTGGCCACACAGGAGCCAGCCCTGTGGCTGTTCAAGACGAAGACTAGATCCAAAGAGAGTTCTCAGCCAGCAGGCTGAGGATAATGGCAAGGTATCAAGCAGTCCAAAGGAAAGAGAAGAATCAGAGTGTTCTGGCAAAAAAAGAAAAAAAGAAAAGAAAAGAAAAGAAAAAGTTATTTTAATACTGTTTAGAAGACAGAAAAATATATCTACACAACCACCCTGACTTTCTGGGCTACTCTGATAAAATGGGAACATGGTGTTTTTAGCCTTCTCTTAAAAGCCTCTAGCTTGTCTCTTTCCTGCTGGATTTACAACGCTAAAAAGCAAAATCCCAGAAACCTATTTCTGTTTACTTAAGAAGGATAAAGTGTTACCCCCAAACAGAGGGGCCTTTTACAGAGATTGGAAAACAAATGGTTTAAGAGCATTAAGATCTACATATCTCTCGTGCCAGCACATTTAAAGTCATCAATCAAGCATGATCCTGAACATACGAGGTGCAGAAGTGCTAAAAAGGCCCCATTAAAACCCAAGCCTTTTCAGGTGTACCCCCAACCCTGAGAATTATATACATGGCTGAAAGAGCTCTAGTTTAGACACACAGTACCATTAGGGACAATTTATCATGTCTTTAAAAGTGATATATAGTACATCGTGAAATTGCTTATTAACTCCAGAAATAACAAACCCAGCTTGTCTAAATGCACTTGAACACCCATAACTGGAATTTTGAAAACGTAAGTTAGAGCCTTTTCTTATTGATATAGCTTAAAGTTTCTGCTAATCTACCTCATTTATACTTAAGATTTTTAAATTCACATTTTTAAGCACCGTTAGAAATGACATCTATTTTGACAAAAAGTTTCAAGGTGTTTGAAAGAGGTTTGCTGTAACACTTAAAAGAGCAAAGACCATAAGAACAAATTCACTTTGAGTAAAAATGTTTACAGGAATTGATCATTTTATTTTTCAAATCCTATTTTCTTTTCAAATATGGCCAGTCTACACTTATTTCTTGATTTTTCCTTAGTTCATTATAAAGAAATGTGTATGTGACTGTTATAGTCCTGACTCTTCTACATAATTTCATTATGGTTCTTTTTTCAGATATTGTTTATTCTATGAATACAAAATTTCATTCATAAAAACAGCCCTCTTGGTTTCCAGTTTTACCAAAGCTAAAAATTGGAGAAGTAAAATGCAGAAGCTGAAAACCAAGCTGAGGCCTTGCTGTGCTGGGTGTGCCGGCTAATGTTCAAATCTGCAAAAACAACTATATTCTGAAGTCTCTTTCACAAGCACGAAAGCTGGTTCCCAGTTGGGCTTTTAAATATATTGATTGGCTTACTGCATGCTTTGGTACATTGGCATGTTTACATTTCCATGGGACAATTGTATGTTGTGCTATCAGCAAACTGACTACCTACATACGGGAAATAGCACCGTCTCTGTTAGCAGGCTGACCCAGCAGCATGACGAGAAAGAGTTAGAAGAAGCACAAAGGTGCCTCGATTCCCACTTCTGAGTAACATTCTCATTTATGTATTCATTCAGCAAAACAGCACTAAGGCAAACAATGAGACAACTGTGCTAGATGTGACACTGTGTATTCGGTATTTAAGGAGCATATAGCCTGGAAAATGGAGGCAAGTATGTCTCAAGGGTGTGGAAGAGTATGACATGAAAGGTGCTACACAAGTGACCATTAAGGATTTAGGGCTACGGGGCATGACTGGAACAAGCAAGGCATATTACATGCATGAAAACAAACCAACTTAAAACTTTAGTGAGAATCCATCTCAATATAATAAAATAACAGGCTGGGGATGCGGCCCCACTGGGTTCAATCTCTGTTACCATAAGGAAGGAGAGATGGAATGAGGGAAGGAGAGAGAAAGGAATGGGGAGAGACAGAGAGACAGATTCTAGAGCTAGAGCCCAGGGCCAGAGCCAGGTAAGATGGATATATTGATGCTAAATGGAATAATATGCATGGACCTAAGAGGTAGCGCAATATGGTAGAATGGTTCCTAAAGTTCTTATTCTGACTCTTGTTTTGGTCTATGAACTGGAGAAAATGGAAAGATTTTGGGTCTCATCTAAAAAATGGACAACAACGTCAATTTCCTAAGGATGTCAAGGGGAACTAAGAGAAACATATGCAAAAACTGCTTATGAAGTAATCCAACATTTTCTCCATCTTGTTTTGTGAGATGTTAAGAAGATGAACAGGATTTGTGACCAAATACATTTGGGCTTGTCTTTGGTGTACATAATTTAAAAGGACTTCGCAGAACCATTATTGTACTAATGGATGTTCTGACTTTTTAAGAGAAGGGTGTAGCGTGCAGCCCTGCACACAGATGCCTGACCAGGAAGCCCTGGTTGGTAGAATACCATCTTCTGCAGCGAAGCACACTTCAGAAAACAGTGCTATGAGCCCTTAGATGTGTATCTACTTAGAGCCAATCAGTGAGTACTAGAACAGATGGCAGGTACTGAAAACTACCAAAACAAGAAAAGGAAAGAGAATAGGCCATTTTCTAACAAATTTCATCTTTGTTCAACAAACAGCAGCCAATGGGGTCTCCAAAGTCTCCATCTACACAACTGGGAAAATGCAGTGTCCTGCATGTAATCAAGTTCTGTCCTACAGTCAAAGGCTGCCACTGGCACTGGCCCATGACACCACAACGCCCCTTTTTATCCCTAATTCTACTTCCAAGGTGCTTCACAATCCCCAACCCTCACTCTTCCTAAATATCTCTGAATTCTCCTGTGTCTAGGCCATCACCCCAAATTCCTAGTTCAAAACTGGCCTCTAGGCCTGGGGATTTAGCTCAGTGGTTCCGCTGCCTGCCTCACAAGTGCAAGGACCCAAGTTCAATCCTCAGTACCAAAAACAAAACAAAACAAAACTGGCCTCTAACAAGACCCCCCCACACACTGAATCCATTTCTTCCTTTCCTATTGGCTTATAAGTAATTTGCACCTCTGTTGTGGCTGACAGCAACAACAAGCAAACTGTTCTTTTATTGTCATTGCCACTAAACTTCAAATCCCTGGAGAACAAGGATGTGTCTTTCCTCCTTATATCTCCACAGTGCCTTATACCATGTATTATACATGAATAGGAATAAAATGCTTGTTGGATCAAACAGCTTCAATGATCAGTAATAGTAATACCACAGAATCACAGATTATAGCTTAATAATGAAACATAAATTCTATTAAAGTCCAATAACAATAAAGTGAGAAGAACAACATGCACTGTTAATATTACACAGAATTACTTACCAGGCCTAAAAACATAGTGTGCTTTTACCTATTGTAAAGATTTCCACACTGTTGCCAGAATTACTTTAATGGATAGTTTAAAAAGTCCCGGGAACACTTCCAGTTCACTGCTGATCAGTTTCAAAAGTAAAAAACACAATCTAGGGAGTGAAGACCTTCCCCAACCACCTGGACATATATATTCTCTGGTCCAGGGTCCATTCAATTATGGCCTTTTCCAGGTGGAGTCTCCTCTTTTTTCATCTCTAACTTCCACTCCCCCTCAATCCTGCTACTCACTAGTTGGCAAACAAATTAGTTCCGTTGTTAAGGACAAAAGGTAGAAAGATGCATGTACATTTTATCCCAAGCTCTACTCACAAGGAAGGAAGTTAAAGTCTCATCTAGCAGGCATTCTTCCCCCAGCTGTGTCTAGTCATGAGGAGAATGATGATTATATGGGCCAAACGTTAAAGAAAAAAGCTCTGTAAAAATTAGGTATGGTTTGGAAATAAGAAACACAGCCTATACATTCTGCAGCAACGACATCAGCCCTGGAGCTTGGGGGCTTCCATGGTGGAGGCAGTGAGTGGTTCAAGAAAGGGCTGTTGGGAAGTCAGTCCAGCTCCTGAAATGTGACTGTAAGATCCTTGAACACAGAGGCCCACACTTCCTCCACCACTGGAGAGCCCTCCCACTCCCAGCTGTACGTGTCTGCACACACAGGCACTCGGGTTAGAAGACTGCCATCATTCTCGTCTCTCTCCTAGTCCCACGGACTCAGCCTCAGAAAGTCCCTTTCCACAGCTTCTCCCCAAAGAACCATTTCATTCCAGATGCAGTGGATTGGCTCAGACATTGAATACACTTACTCTTTCAATCATGGGAGTCGGTTGGAAAAAATTACCTTCATGACAATTTTCTGAACTCACTGCACTGCACAAGTATATATAACAGCTAATTAATATTTGGCTCATTTTGCCAATTTGTGTGTGGACAAAGCTCAGTTGTGTAATTTCAGTGTATTTCCTCTAACTCATCTTTCCAACCTCACTTTCTCACCAGCTTAGCTGAGCAATCCTCATTCATCAACTGTGCTTCTTCCTGCTGCTCACCTTGGATGTCCTAAGAATATTCAGCTAGGGCACCCTCAAGAACGTGCCAAGCCCAAGACCCTCGCTAAACACAGGACACATATCCCTACTTTACCAGTATTTTAAGATGCTGTTCAAAAATCATCTAATTCATAAACCCTCTTCTGACAACCGAGCCTCTTTTCCCTAGACCAAAATTCATCGGTCTTTCCTAATGGCTGTGTTAAATGCTGTTGATCTCATCTGATTTTTGTCATATTACAAAGTACCGCTGTTACTGTCATGGAACAGGTAAGAAATGAAGGTTCAGAGAAATTCACCTGCTCATGATCAGAGCTGGTAGGCAGAAGAGTTCGGTCTTCTGTATCTTCTGTTATGCTCACTCTCAGGTAGTTGATAGCTGTAAATGGAACTCTTTATTTGAAAATCTGTTTCACTTTTTGACCATTATTAGTCATCCAAGGGGTTTCTGTAAATTTGTTGAGTCCAGATTATTTAATTTTTATTTTTTTAGAAGTATACTTGAAATTTTACCATACTTGTACAACAAAGTTCAAAGTTAAGGAGAACCTATGTTCCTTTCCTGAAAATTACAAAGTCCTTAGAACATAATAACTTTGATCACTCCCCTCCTAACTTCCAATAACAAAGTCAAATATAGCAAGATTTTAGTTCCTTTATTTCAAGTAGCCTCTCCCTTCAAATTAGATATTATTACCATATTACATATTATTATAAAGTTTATTCATCTAAAAAATGGCTCTGAAAATCAAATTTGAGGCCTAGCCTATGCTAGGAAAGTGTTCATCACCAAGCTACACCTCTGGCCTTTATTATTATTTTTAAGCTACATTATAAATGGAAATCTTAAAATAACTGCTAAGATTTTATTTAGATTTTTTTTGTTTGTTTGCTTTTTACTGTTGTATCTTAGATCTTCTGGAGTAATTTTCCTCCTAAGTACTAATTTTGAAAAGTTCCTTTGGTGAAAAAAATCTGATGGTAATTTCTTCATTTGTCTATTGTTTTGCTCTTGCTATTTATTGAAAGACACACTGCTGCTAAGACAAGTCTAGGGTGGCGGGTATCTTCTCTTAACTCCTGGAAGACAGTCTACCTTTTGTCTTTTTGAATTGCCCACTTACAATCTAGTTTGTCTGCTTGTAGGTAAGGTGTCTTTTATTTCTGGTGACTTTGGTTCTCATTGACTTTGGTGTTCTGCAGTTCAAAACAATGTGTCTAGATGTGAATTTGTAAAAAATTATTTTGCTTGGCCAGTGTTGTGCATCATCTGTGGATTTATGTCTTTTGTTAGACTTGGAAAATTCTCAGTGATTGCCTTTTAAGATATTACTCCTCTAATTTTATCTTCCAGGGCTCCAAATTGATGTCATTTTGGTCTTCTCATTGTATTCCACACGTTCAATACCTCGTTCGTGCTTTCCATCTAAGTTTCTTTGTGCTGAATTCTGTATAATTTATTGAGTTTGAGATCAGCCTGAGCTACACAGTGAGTTAAAGGCCCGCCAGATCTGCACAGTGATATCCTGCCTCAAAAACAAAACAAAAAAACTATTAAGGGCATTTTTTTTTTTTATTGATACTGGGGATCGAACTCAGGAGCTTGTGCTTGGCGAGGCAGGTGGTGGAACCACTGAGCTAAATCCCCAGCCCTTATTAAGGCCATTTTTATAATCTGTTGCTTGGTAAGTTAGAAATTCCTTTTTTATTTTCTGTGTGTGTGTGTGTGTGTGTGTGTGTGTGTGTGTATATATCCTATTTTATATCCTATGTTGATAACTCCAACATCTGAAAACTTTTGGTAGTAAAAATGTGTTGTTTGTTGTTTGAGTTGACTCTCATTTATGGTAATATTCTTTCTGAGTATGTTTGGTCATTTTTTTTATAAGCTCAAATTTGGTTGAAAGTAATTTGTGGGAATCTACAGAGCCTAATTTAGGGATGCTTTCTCTCAGAAAAAAATTTGTTTAGTTTTGCTGGAACTCAGTAGGAATGACTTACCCAGGGCTATTTCAGCCTTCTTCATGTATACCGGCCAATTGAAATTTTAAGTTTAGCTATCGTGTGTGTGTGTGTGTGTGTGTGTGTGTGTGTGTGTGTGCCCGCACACATGTTCATGTTCATGTGTGCATGCGCACACTCATGTGCTCAGTGCAAGTACATATGTCTCATGTTTAGATTCCCAATTGCAGTGCTGGTGGTTGCATTTGGTCCCAGACACGTGGGGTTTGTTAGTCACCTCTAGCTCACTGTTTTCTATTCTGGTTTTAGCTCTTTCCCCTCTTTTTTATTCTTGGAGATTTTCCATATTTTCTTGAAAAGCTTTCAATGGATCAAACAATGTGGTTTTTTTTGGTACCGGGGATCGAACTCTGGTCCTTGCGGTTGCACAGCAGGCGGCGAAACCACTGAGCTAAATCCCTGGCCCCTAAACAATGTGTTTAAACTCTTCTAATATCCAGTTATATCTAGGTTGAGACACCTTTTTTGTAGCTGTCATTTGTCTCGTAAGTTTGAAAGGGCTAAGATTAGAGCATTAAATAAAATCACTACCATTAGATTCACTGTTTTCTAGAGGCCTGAATTTTACTTACAAAATAGATAATTAGACTGGAAAACCACTCAAGGGACTGGTCAGCATTGTGTTTCCCATTGGAGGCACCACTGGTATTTTGGGCAGGACTATTCTTTGTTCCATGGGGGCTACTCGAAATGCTGTAAGACATTTAACATCCTTGGCCTCTACCTGCTGAAGTCAGATAACTGAAACAATTAAAATGTCACCAATTTTCAATAGTCTTCTAGGCTGAGGACTCTGATGCTCAATCCTCTCATTTTTCAGAAGGAAATGTCTTTCCTTAAGGTAAAGAGCCAAACCCAGATAAGACCCATGAAGAGGCTCAGGACAACTGGGCTCTCATTCCTGCCTCTGGTGCACACTGCCACATTCCACCACTTCCCTGTGCCCAGCCACAGTGCCCCTTAGTTCCTTGGTGTGCCGTACACCTTCCTGCCCCAGGGCCTTTGTATTTAGCTTGTTCTTCAGAGAGGACTATTCCCATTCCTCCAAACTTCTGCACCCTCTATGCCTACTAAACTCTAACTCATCTTTTGGATCACATACAAATGTCGTATATTCAGAACCTGATCTCTGAGCCCCAGATTAGGATCAAGATGCATGTTATACACTGTAACAAACAGCCACGTGGACTCCTGTCAATCCATTTAACATGATTTAAAATGCATATATTTTAAAGGTCATTTCTACCACCAGGCTGCAAAGTCCATGAGGGGCACAGATTTTTTTTTTTGTAACCACTGACTCCATTATACATAACAAGTAAGTGTTTGCCACCTAAAAGCCACTCACAATTATTTGTTAAATTAACCAACCTAAGCAGTCACTGATGTATGACTCATCAAAGTAAGAAGGGATGTACTCTCTAGGAAAAGTTAAAGTGAAGACTCACTCTACAACATTCATCAGGACCTGGAGTGCAAAAGAAAGCACAAAACGTTAATTTATGTGACTCTGTGGCCATCTGTTTTCCAAATGGAAATTTCAATGTATAGTATCTCAGACAAACTCTGCCCTTGCTAAACTACTGTGACAGTTGGCTTTTGCAAACAATTTTTCATTCCAGATGTTCAATAACTTCACATTTACTGCTAACAGATATCCTTCAGAAAGCCGATATTATGGGCTGCTACCCTATCATATTGGACACCCTTAATATACTGCCAATATGAACTTTGGATAATTATAGATTTTTAAGTTTTTCAGCTAATAATTTCAACCATGATTGTTTGACCCACATTTTGGAAACCTGAATTTCATTATCTGTATACTTCACCCGTTTCCTTGGATTAATCCATTGATAGGACTTGCCATGCTGGTGGTGTGCTGGTGGCGCACTTCTTGTCCCCATTCTCACCTGTGAAGCTGACCTGCTGCCTGCGGAGAGCTCTGTTGCTGCACAGACCTCACAGGTCTTACACTGTCGTGATTCCTTTCAAGCTGGGGCTTGCAACCAACAGCCAACAACAGCCTCCTGGGTTAACCAGACTTCACACAATGACCAGGCCCACGAAAACTCTGTAAGTCCTTCAGTATCTCTACCTATCTCAACATCTACCTGTCCACCAGTGTACACAGGAGCTCTTCTGGGTCTTTGCTAGCTATCAGGATAAACGAGAACATTTGCCTCCCAGCTGCTTCACTACTTTTTTTTCTTTTTTTTTTGAGGTTTCCTTTTAAAAGATAATTTCTCATAAAAGACTAAATTGGCCAGCCCACTACCCTGCATGAGGAAGCCATAGCAGGTCTTTTTGCTTTCCCCATAAACTTATGTTAGGCCACAAAATAGTGAAGCACATATACACCAGTGCCTGTCTAGACTCCTTGCTCCCCCTTAACTGAAGTTAAGTTTCTTCTTCTTAAAAAGAGAAAATTATCACCAGCACCTCACATGGCAAAGGTAGGAGTCAACAATAAGTTAGGAAGAAGAGAAGCAGCTCACCATTTGCTCCTCAACTCTTAAAAGGAAAACTGTTTCATAAGACTCAAGACCAAGTGTGGCACATGTACAGAGTATCAGTGAGAGTTGCCTATAATTCTCAGCTTTCAGTATCAAACTCATGTGTGAACACAGCTAAGCATATCTGAGTATTTCTCCACGAGCACAATTAACACACTGGAACCTACATGAGTTACTTCCTCCAAAAATTGTTTGTTTGTGTAAAGTTAAAATACCATGAATATACTTTCACCGAATGATAGCTGGGTATCAGGAGAGAGCAGAATGAGAAAAATGGAAGAGGGATTAAAAAAGGAACAACAACAAAAAAATGGTTAACAGGAGGCTGTTATGTTCCCTAAGCACAACAATATGAGCTTAATTGAGGCTGACGCATGACAGACTCGCATGTTCAGTATCGCCCGGCTCCGACTGAAGCTGTTGACAGAGGGTAAATGGTGCAGGCAGCGGGGCTTGCCCTGGCCTGGCACAGCCTTAGAGGTGCACAGAGCCTGTCAGGAGATGGCACGGGGGCTAATGAAGGGCAGCCCTTGTTTTTAAAATTCTTCTCACTTAGTTTAGGGTCAGACTCTACACCACGAAGCCTTCTCAGCCTCTTAGTGCTCAGCTAAGGCTGTGTGACACTTATTTAAAAATTAATGCATTCTAATCAATTTAAAGTTAGATGGTAAAGAGTCTGCATAACAGAGGAGACGAAAGAGGAAAAGCCAGGAGGAGGTGAAAAGAAAAGAATAAGAGAGAATGAGCTCCATGGATATGGAGGAGGTGCAAGGCATGAGAGACATGGTAGAAGGACCAGCATGTTTGTGCACATCTTCAGAGAAATCATTTGTAAAGATGGCAAGACTAACAGAAGAAGCCAAGGGGCAACAAAACATACTCTGTGTATTCTCCCAACAGCATGAAAATTCTAGGAACCAAAGTGTGAAAAGACAAACACAAAAGGAAATTTTAACATTTGTAAAAAACATATATCGGGTACTTTTAAAAAAGACCAACTTTATCCTCTCCCCAGAGCAACCACAGACTACTGTGCATCTCATTATTAAAGCATTTTATTTCTCCGAAGTAAGTATTCTTTCAAAATGACTAAATATATGTACATAAAAATATGTGTATGTGCTTTAATAGAGAGAAACCACAATATTTTTTTGCCTTAGTGACTAAGTATTGATAGTAACAAAAATGTATCATCATTTAAAAAATAGTCATTGTATATAAAACTTAAAGAAGAAAATCCATTTCCTACCTCACAGCCACATCTGTGAAGTCTTCAGCTTAGATATAAAATGGCAAAAATGAACCAGTGGCTAGGTGTCCAAACACAGTCCTAAGTATATTCAAATCTATTTCATTTATTTCTATTGTCTCCAGAGGAAAGTGCTTCCTTGCAAGTTTTAGGTACATGGAAATCATACTCATGAAATCCATATTTTATTGGTTATTATCTACCAAAGGCTTTGTTTAAAGGCATACTTAGTGAAATGGGAGGAATAAAACACTCTGGCATAAAAGACCAAATTTATATTATGAAAACCACAGTTAAACTGAGACTGAACACTACACCGTCTCAGTTTCCATTAATTTAAACGAAAGCCATGTTTACTTGACCAGACCTCTCCAGGGATAAATGTCTCTGACAAATCAGGTCTCTGATACTGTGAAAACAGCCACATGTTTTAAGCACATGAAAATTCTGATATTCAGCTTTCAAACATAAGATAAAATGGTTTTTCTGTTTTAAAAGAATTTGAGAATCTGTAGGTCTGCATCCAAAGAAAATAATTCTTTAATAACTATCTTTCCCTACAAATATGACCATTTGTCAATTTCAGACAGTTATAAGTCTTTTTTTCCCCTTTTGTTTTCTAGATTGGCTTTCATATCCCAAAGATACAATTTAGGGTACTGACATTAAAAGTAAAATGTTTTGTAATGACATCATCTTGCCTACTTCTAAGTAATTCAAAAAGCTTTCCATCAAATCTCATATTCATTCTTACAATATGTATTGAGAAAGGTCATACACAAATAGATTTCATACAAATGACCAGAAAATGTTGCTGAATTACCAGAGTGCTTTCCAGGAACTTATATTGCCCAAGGAAGCTTGGGCAGTCAATCAGAACGTCTAATCCTATTGCTCAATGGCATAATCATGGAAACAGTGAAGAACAATAGAGGGTGGACAATAAAGTCTAGCAGATATACATCCTACTCTGGTCTACCTATATGTATCTGAAAGAGAAGAGATCTTACTTGTAAGTTACTCCTAAAACTACTAGACTTCAGCTAAAGCAAGTAACATTTCTCCATTATTGTTTCTCCTTGAAGATTAGTGTTCGCCAATGTCACCATGCTGGGATAACTCCCATTACAAATACCTAGGATTAAAAATAGTTCTAAGGGCCGGGGATTTAGCTCAGTGGTTCCGCTGCCTGCCTCGCAGGTGCAAGGTCCCGAGTTCGATCCCCAGTACCAAAAACAAACAAACAAACAAAACAGTTCTAGGTTTTTGACAGCATAAGGAAATCTAAGGGACAAGTGTATCAGCCCTGCTATGAAAATAGCAAAAGTCAGCCTGACAACAACCGAGATTTTCGTTTCATTTGTTGGACACTCCAAATAGTATAGACAGATCTTAAAATTTAGAGGAAGAAAAATTCTTAAATAGATATTTTTGTCACAGTGCTAGGTGATAAGTATGAAAACAAAAGAAATGCACAGAAATTTATTTGTCCTTTGATCAACATTATTTTAGTCATTATATATGAAATTAGAGTCAATTATTTAAAAGAAATTTGGGTAGTACAAAAAAATCACACTGGATGACTTCAAAGATCCTTTCCAAATCAAGGATTCTTTGACATTATGGCACATTTTTGTGCTTTGTTTGGGAAATGCCTCTGAGAGGAAAACAAGATTGTGAGACTTGTAAAATTATTAATCTGGGAGGTTTTTACCTAGAGTGTCAACAGCTAATCACTGGCCCCTTTAAAGCTCTTCAAGATACTAGGGCTAAAAAAAAAAAAAAAATTAAAAAAAAAAGAAAAAAAGATACTAGGGCTGCGGATGTGGTGGTGCATGCCTGTTATCCCAGCACTCAGGAGGCTGAGGCAGGAGGATCACTGAGAGTTCGAGGCCAGCCTGGGTGAGTTCAGGGCCAGCCAAGTCACTGCGATAAAAACAGCATGGTACTGGCAAAGAAACAGACCCGAGGATCAGTGGAATAGATAAGAAGATACAGAAACAACTCCAGGCATACTCGGCTACCTCATCTTTGACAAAGGAGCCAACTATTCTCACTGGAAGAAAGACAGCCTCTTCAATAAATGGTGTCGGAAAAACTGGATTTCAACCTGCCAAAGATTAAAACTAGACCCTATCTTTAATCAAGCACTAAACTAAAATTGAAGTGGAGTAAAGATCTAAATATTAAACAGAAACACTAAACTTGCTGGAAGATAAGTTAGGTAGAACTTTATGAAAAAATCCTCAGTAGCATGGGAACTAGCACAAAGAATCAACAACTGGGATCTCATCTTATTAAAAAGCTTCTGCACTGCAAGAGAAACCACCAACAGAGCTAAGAGAGAACCTACAATGTGGGAAAAAATTTTTATCAGCTGTTCCTCAAAGGACTACTATCTAGAATATATAAAGAATTCAAAAAAATCAGACCCCCCCAAGTATAAAGATCTGATTCAAAAATGGGCATCTGAAATGAACAGACATTTCTCAGACAAAGAAGTAAAAGCAGCAAATAAATATATGAAAAAAATGTTCAACATCACTGGTCATTCGAGAGATGCAGATGAAAACAACACTGAGATTCCACGTCACCCCAGAACGAATGGCTGCTATCAAGAAATCAACAAATAACAAATGCTGGTGGGGGTGTGGAGAGAAAAGAACCCTTCTCCATTGTTGGTGGGAGTACAGACTGGTGCAACCACTGTGGAAATCAGTATGGAGATACCTCAAACAACTAGGATTAGAGGTCCCATTTGACCCAGCTATCCCTCTGCTGGGTATCTTCCCCAAAGAATTAAAAAAATCATACCACAGCGATATATGTGCACCATGTTTATAGCGGCATAGTTTGTAATAGCTAAAACTTGGAAACAGCCCAAATGCCCATCAACTGGAAAGTGGATAAAGAAGATGTGGGGTTTTTTTTATAAAATGGAGTACTGCTGAGCCATAAGGAACGAGAAACTAGATACATTTATAGCTAAATGGATGCATATTGAGGCCATACTCTTAAGTGAAATAAATAGGACAGACATGTGTAAATACCAAATAGTTTCTCTGGTATGAAAAACTAAAAGTGTAAAAAGGTTCAAATGGTATAATTGGTAATGTGAAATAGGAAGAAAAGGTCTAAAGGAGTAGGGGAAGTGGGAGGGGTAGGGGAAAGGAAAGAAGAGAAAAGAAACAATATGAGAAAAGGAAAAAATGGAAACAAAGTCTTTGTAAATAGGGAGGGGTGGAGGGCGTGAAGGGAGGGCAGGGGAAGGGGGGAAAATAAGAACCAAGACACATCATGTCAAGGTACAAGACCCCAACGATGAATATAACTGTATTGTATACCTAAAATGTACCAATAAACTTAATGAAAAAAAGATATAAATATATGACTAAAAAAAAATACTCATCCGAACTTTGAACACACTTAATCCTATTGTTCTTGTCACTTTCTGAAGCAGGTGTAGAAGTTCTTTTTCTGAATGTTTTTAGTTGCAGTATTGTGGCTACTTCAATATCCTGAATCCATTCAAAGCATTTACCTTTCACAGTCATTTTAACTTTGAGGAGGAGCCAGAACTTGGATGATGCCAGGTCTGGTGAATAAGGTGGAAGAAGACACACTGTAAGGATTGTGTTTGATAGGAATTGCTACAAATGTTTTGAATTGATTCAGGACAGATATGACCATGCAGCTAAAATCATTGACAAAAGAGGATTTCCAGAACTGCTTAGGAAAGTGGCAAAAATGATGGAATAAGTGTTTGAACTGAGAGTTAAGTATTCTAGGTGGGCTAGTGACATTGTGTCTTTTACTGTAATAAATTATTTAAACATTTGCGGTTAGTTTTGGATCACATCTTGCATACAGTAAGCATCCCGTCTGGAACCATCCAAGGTTATGTTTTGGTAAATTCAGCATCTGTGTGAAGGACTTTTTTCTTTTACTGTGTGTTTTCCACAATTCTTCTGGAAATATTTAAAAGTCAGGGTGTAGTCTTTAAAAATGTCTGAGAATAAATTGTCATTATTTTGTGATAATAAGAGCAAACTTCTCTATCTCTTTATAAGTGAGATTCACGAGTTCCATTCAAGGTAGAGTAGAGCGATTTGCTTAAAGGCCCTGGGGGCTGTACCAACGGCCCCTTTCCACGTAGACCTGGAAGGGTTCTCCGTGAGATATGCTGAATCTGTCAAACAAAATTCAGTGCAGTTCATTCACCAGTACAGTTTCATTTTTTAAAAACCGGAGTGTGATGACAATAGGGAAGGGTACACACTGGATAAATACTTTAAAAATTTTTATTATACCAAAGGATTCTGAAGAAGACTTTAAGAGTGAGAATGTTAGCCAGGCCCGCTGGCTGTAATCCCATCTACTTAGGAGGCTGAGGCAGGAGGATCTCAAGTTCAAGGCCAGCCTGGGCAACTTAGTGAGACCCCGATAAAAAATGAAATGGGCTGCTGATGTAGCTCAGTGGTAGAGTGCTTGTCTAGCATGCAGAAAGCTCTGAGTTCATTGTTCAGTATCGGAAAGCAAATTAGAATGTTTCTTAAAACAGAAAATATGGCTTCTATAAGGGCATATAATTATTAAAGTCTATCATATTGTTCATCTATCTATTCAATATTTGTGTACTATACTCAAAAGTATTTGATTTGGGGAGAGGACTTTAAAAACTAAAAATGCACGGTTAAATTATTTTTGCATTCATCATTATCATGAATGTAACTATTTCTAAAAATTATTTTAACTACCCAAGAAGTTTTTGTGTATTTTTAATGATCCAGTAAAGCTGATCTTACTTTCACTAATCATTTTAAATGTTTGTTCAATATTGCTTACTTCTTTTTCTTAGAATTTTTTTTAATGAATTCTCCTCCAAAGACCAGAAATATATTTCATATATTTAGTAGGATTCAGCAGGACAGTGTAAGAGGAATTTCATAAAATGTACTGACTTTTAAGTAATACTCATTAAATATCCTTAGGAAATAACCCATGCAAAACAGAACACTATTTTCCAATGAGAATTCTTTCTATAGATTTTTGATTTTTCCTCCCAACCTCATGGCAGGGGGAGGTAGCAGGGTGGCTGGGGTCTCACAGCATTGCCCAGGCTGGCCTTGAATTCCTGGGCTCAAGGGATCCTTCTGCTTCAGCCTTCCAAGTAGCTGGGACTGCCAGTGTGCACCACCAT
This sequence comes from Heterocephalus glaber, assembly GCF_053883595.1. Taxonomy (NCBI): domain Eukaryota; kingdom Metazoa; phylum Chordata; class Mammalia; order Rodentia; family Bathyergidae; genus Heterocephalus; species Heterocephalus glaber. Next base: position 71,483,384 of record NW_028258320.1, read on the forward strand.
GCCCAGCTTCCACCTCATTTTTATTAGTGAATATTGTTAAAATGATGTCTAAAGTACAAAAATTTCACTGATGGTATAGTGACTACAAAAACTTCTACATCTAGACAGCTACAACAGATAAAATACTAATTAAAAAGTTTAAGGAATAAAAATGCATCCTGATTATTCAACATATTTTAAACAACATGGAAAGAGTAAAATAAGAAACAAGATGTGTTGAACATTGTCTTTTCCTGACCAAGAAAGGTCAAGTATAGTGCATCAGAATGCTGCAGCTTAAGAAAATCATTATTTTAAATGCTGAGATTCCAGTGAATAGAAGTTTTCAAATATTAAAATCTCCGTGGTAGGCTCTGACCTCAAAATAACAAGAAAATGGCAGGCACTTATTTTTCCATATATAAAAATGACACTTATTGTAAGGTCATTATATAAAAGACCTATTTCCTCTTCATAAAATAAATAATTATACCACTGATTCAACATATTTGTCAGAATGTCTACATGTGGTTTAAGTAGTTACTTCAATGACCTAAATATGGAAAAGAACTAATACCTACAAACTTAAAAACTATGGTCCTAGTGGTCTACAGCTCTTGTGTATCATTTTTCCTTGGCAAATCATTTACTCAGCCCCCTTGAGAGCCCTATAAGTGTGCTATTTATACATGTGGTTCTTTTCTGATCACATCTAAAGGACTGGCTGTAGTTTATTTTAAAAATTAAACAAATTAAACAGTGGAGAGAGAGAGAGAGAGAGAGAGAGAGAGAGAGAGAGAGAGAGTTACGTATACCTGCACTGTAAATGATGTGGAACTCTACTGGAAGAACACCTTCTTTAAGCATTCTAATGGGGGCTAAAGTGAAGATTTTCAGGGCAGGTGCTTGCCTAGCATGTGCAAGGCCCTGGGTTTGATCCTCAATACCAAGGGGGGGAAAGTGAAAATTTCCAAAGGAGGACAGTAAGGGGAGAGTACTTGCATGACAGAAAGGGCTCACTGTAGAGCTCTGGGGCAGTCAGCCTCCAAGGTGGCCCCAGGGATCCCACCCCTAGGTGCGTGCGTTCGCGTGTGTGTGCATGTGTGTGTGTGTGTGTGAGTGTATTTAAAACACATGCCCTTATGTAGTTCCCTCTCACACTGCATGAGGGTTGGTCTAATTAATCGAAGGAATATTACAGAAGTAACTACATGTCTAGAAATAGCCTAGTATACAGGAAAATGCCCAAAGAGTTACAAGAGAAAGAGGAAATACAGAGAACCACAAGAAAAATAATTGGCAATTACTGAGTCTATATGAGTTTCAAATTATTTGAAAGTCCCAAAGAACACTCAAAGTCATGTCTGTGGACTATTGGCAGGTAAACATATACATACCCTAAGCATCCCTTTTATTCATAATTCTGATTTTTCTCTTTTCATGAGCCTTCCAATTGACCATGTACACAGTTTTGGACATTTCCCAATGGAAAACTATTGCATCTGGTATGACACTGGCTTAGCAAGACCCTCTATAAAGAAAGGGTGTGTGATCACATAAATGGGGGACCACTGACCTAGTCCCAAATTTGTTTCAACCCCATGAAAATATGGAGGATACTGTTGAAGACACTGTCCACCATATGGCATGGTATCCCTGCTATGAGGACCCATTAGAAGAATTACATTCAAAATTGAGTCTAAGGAAAGCTCTGCTTTTCTAAACCAGTTGGTGTTTCATCTGCTAGACTTTTTGACACACGTTACCGATCACATTTTCCTCTTTAGCTAACAGATATTCAGAGGTAAATTTATAACCCACTTCTAATTAATGAAAAGGGCCTTAGAGAATATATTTCTGATTATCTTTGGTTTTTATTTTTTTGTCCTGATTTTCTTACACACTGATTTTAATCCTAGTGTGCCTTAGATGCTTTCCAGGAACAAGAAAAAGCAAAAACAGAAAGAAAGGAAGGTAGAGAGTTAAGCACAGGAAGACAAAATTTCATACAGAAACAAAGACTCAATCATAATTTATTGAGAACTTACTTTGTGTTAAATGTTGCCCTAACCCTGTCTGTACAACTCTTCACGTGTATCTTCTTAAAAACCCACGAAGTTCTTGAGAGATCTGTTTTATAAGTGAGGGAAAATGAAACAAAAAAGGCTCAACAGGGAGCGCCTAAGTACCTCCGGTTGCTAAGTGGCCTTGGGTACCTGGCTGTGGGATCCTGGGAGACGTCAGGTGAAGATGTTGGTCACTGGGCTTCCAGGCAACCATGGAGAAAGATGCCTGGAGTACCATTTTTTTCAAAGCATACAAAAAAGAGGTATTTACTGCCAACAACGGCTATAAATCCATGCAGAAAAGACTTTGGAGTAATTTGAAGATTCAGAGTTAAAAGCCAAAATGACATCGGAGAAGCTAACTGGGGTGAAACTCTACATTACAGTCAGGCCAAGGGACAAATTTACTATGGCTGAGTTTGAAGTCTTAAAGAATACCTTGACGGTGATGATATCTTTGTGAAGACTGGAGAAGGTGGAGAATCCACATACGACACCAGTATTAACTTTCTACTACAACATAAGGAACCATGGTTAATAATGATGCTGTGGTTAGAAATGTGTATTACAAGTATTTTCATCCTAAGGAAGCTCTGGTTTCCAATGGAGTGGTGAACAGGGAAATCAGTTGAGCTACAGAAAGGCTGCGCCTGGAATCACTGAGGAGGACAGCAGTGGAGACAATACCCAGTGAGCGTTCTGAGGCCGTCTGAGGAGGGTGGGTTTATCATTTAAAAGCTCTCTTTTCCAGCCAGGGATGGTAGCACAAACCTGCCATCCCGCCACTCTGGGAGGCTGAGGCAAGAGGGTTCCAAGTTCAAGCCCAGCCTCGGTAACTGAGGGATTTGAGATCCTGTCTCAAAGAGGGGGTGGTGGCAGGGCTGGGCATATAAGCTCAGTGCAAAGGACCTGAATTCAACAGTTCAATCCCCAGTACTTCATACACAAGTGCACACACACACACACACACACACACACACACACACGCACACTCAGTTTTCTTTTTTACCATGAAAAAAGTTTTCTGATTACAAAAGTAATTCTTGGGCCACAGATTTAGCTCAGTGGTTTCGCTGCCTGCTGCGCAAGTGCAAGGACCCAAGTTCGATCCCACGTACCAAAAAAAAAAAAAAGTAATTCTTACCTCCCCAGAAGCAGTGATTTGAACAGTTCAAAAGGAATAAGAATTTTAAAAAGTAGAAATTCTGAACTATATATATATATTCATGTCCTTCCCCTTGAATATAATCAGTTTTAGCAGTAGGGAATTTGGATTTCTAGCTTATTCTTTATATGTAAAGACGTATCTGGGTGTGGCAGGGCCCACCTGTAATTTTAGCACTTGAGAGGCTAAGGCAGGAGGCCTGCAAGTTTGAGATTATTCTGGACCACACAGTGAGTTCAGCGCTAACCTGGACTGCCCAGTGGGACCCTATCTCAAAACAAAACAAACCAAACAAAACAGATACAGGAAGTGCTTTGTTTTAAATGACATTACATTGAATATATCCTAATTGATTTACCAATTTCCCACTTTTGGACATGTAGGTACTTTATAATATTTCACTTTAATAATACTAACATTGAGCTGGGCATGGCGGCATATACCAGCAATCTCAGTACGCAGGAGTCTGAGGCAGGAGTATTACCTTGAGTTTGAGCCCAGACTGCTACATAGTGAGTTCAAGGCAAGTCGGAACTACACAGTGAGACTCTGTCTCAAAACAAACAAAAAATACTACCTATCATTTATTGAGCATTTACTGTATAACAAGCATGTATTACGTGATTTAATCTATCAGAACAACCCTAGGAGGTTAGAAATGAGATACAAAGAGATAACTGCCCAGTATGGTTTCTCTTATATGAGAAACCCAAAGCATAAAGAACAAAATAAAAGATAGATAAGGAGGCTGAGGCAGGAGGATCACTGAAGTATGTGGGTAGCCTGTACATAGTGAGTTTTTTTTTCTTTTTAAAATTTTTTTCCCCATTCCCCTGCCCTCCCTTCAACCCCTAGACCCCTCCCTTGTACACAGTGTTTAAGGCCAGTCTGAACTACATAGTGATACCCCATCTCAAACCAACAAACAGACAGATAGACAGACAGACAAACATAATAGGAAATAGGAAGTTAGAGCTTTGCAAATGGGAAGGGGGACAAGAGATAGGAGGGGATGTAAAGAGAATTACGATGTGTACAAGAGGTACCAATTCCCATGATGAATGTAACCATTATGTACTGCAAACAGGTACTATTTGGATAATACTGCCAAGTAGTTCTATTTAACCAAATGACTTTTAAATAATCGATACTTGAAATGTTTCCATAAAGGTCTTTCTATGAAACCTAGTCTATCATGAAAAAAATCACGCAAATAAGTGTTTACAAAATTAACATAAATATTGACGTGAACTAGCTTGAACTCGGCTGTTTCACTGTTTGACCTCCCGACCACAATTTCCCAGCATTTGCATCCCAAAGAAACACATGTTGGTAGCTGCTTCTTAAAAATTGCCCAATAGAAAAAACTCTTAACTGTAGTTCACCAGAATGTCTTATAAATCCATTAACACCAATATTTCTTTATTAAAAATATAATCGGAGTTTCACATCTACTTGAATTTGTCATCAAAAACCTTCAAAACTATTTCAGGGCTTAGAGGATTTATATATACATTTCAAGATTAAGGATCACTTTGGGAGAAAGCTTTGAAATCGCCACCTTCCTTGATTTTTTGAGTTATTACTGTTTGAGCCCTGCATGGCTTCAGCTCAATTTTCTCAAACTTTTGTCTATCAACTGCTCATTTTCAGCAATAGTCAGAATATGCCCCTTGCCACTGTGGACCTTCTTAAGCAAAAGATTTGAGAAAAAAATGTTTGCATTCACCCATAGCACATTAAGTCCCAGGCATTAGGCAACACTGAGTCAAAGGATGAACAAGACCTAGTCCTTGCTGTAATTAGAAAAGGAATGTGTTAGAAGTAATGACTAAACTTTCACTCATCATATTGTATTGCCTGTGTTTACTTTAGAAATGGTCATATTAAAAAATTCATTCTATGAAAGTCTTTTATTTACAGCAACTGTTATGTAAGCAATTAATACCTACATTTTATAGCTCTTCCCATTTAAAATAACTTATTAATATTAATGCATATTAATAATACAGAATAATGGGTTCCATGTTGGTATATTGGTCTTCCCATTTTTCATGGCTTTTAACCCCAGTACTGAGAAGAATATGGCCTAGATATTCACATGTTTTCCTAAGAATTTATGGAACTGTCTCAGGCCACCAAAAGACCCTAGTTGTGCCGGGCATGTTGGTGAATGCCTGTAATCTCAGCACTTTGGAGGCTGCAGGAAGATCGCTGTGAGTTTGAGGCCAGCTTGGGCTGCCTAGATCAAGGCCAGCCTGAACTGCATAGTGAGACTGTCTCAAAAAACAAAATAACAACAACAACAACAAAAACAACAAAACAAATACCACCAACCCCCAAAACAAAAAGCAACAACAACCCCCTCAAAACAATGGACCATCATCGGGATTATTTATGCACTCTCAAAATCCACATTTAATTTCAGATGTTCATTCAATTTCCCAAAGCCCTTCAGAAAAATTACTCCTAAAAAGGATAAAATGTGAACCACTGTCACTAACTGATTGTGATACCTTACAGCACATGCCACTTCTCTTTTTTACTGCCTACCTAACAGCATTTGATTCACAGAATCCTTGTTTCATGATGGAATCTGAGTTGAATTCTATTGTTCATCAGCTTAAAGGTTCAGGGCTATGCTGGTCAGTCATGCTTACAAACACAAACAGGGCAGACCTACCTCCTCGGATAAATCATGGAACAACTAATAAAAGACTCCATTCTAGAGAAATAGTACATAGCATTGGTAATCATGGAACACCTGGTTGGCACCAGATAAATTACATCAGATACATTTACAAAATTCCCCCACTGAATTAGATTTCTTAATTAACAAATACAGTAAATGACTTTTGAGTCAGTATTTTAGTCCAAACCTTCTAAATTTTAGTAAAATTGTTTATGCACAGCAGACAGGCTGACTGGCTTTTATTGAACTTCAGTATTTACTGTCATTTGGGGCACTATTGACTCTGGTTTCCCTTTGGTCAATATTTTCCTTTGGAAAAGCACCTTGGACTTTCGTGCCTCTGCACCTTTGTTTAAGAAGCTCCCTTCACCCAGAATGCCTTTTCCTTAAGTTCCATAAATGTACTACTCTCTGTCCAAACCCGGCCAAACTACCTCTCCCCAGCTCCCCCCAGTGAAGGTCTCCTCAGTCCTTAGCACTGGATGCAAATGGCTTTTCTGAATCCCTATGTGACCCTTCTTGAAACATGATTACAGCAGTCAGCCTACTATAATCTATACCTGTCACTCCGACTGTTATTAAATTTTATCTCCTTTATTAGATTATAAGTGTCTTGAGGGCAAGAGTACTTGATTCAATTTGTCACTTTTGGAAGCCTTTGTATGAGGCAGATGGCATATTATTACAAGTTGTATTGTAAATACCTATCCATGCTCTATGAGTGACTGCAAATAATGATCATAATTCAACTCATACAAAACATTAATTTAAAAAATTTCTAAAAATTAATTCATTGACATACAATTTTTTTAAACATTTACTTCTTGCTGGGCTCTGTTTTAGGAACTAAAGATACAGTAGAGCACAAAACAGACCTGACTTTACATATTGATGGGAAAAAAATGAATACATATAGATCATGAGGTCAAGTGGTGACAAAGCAAGTTAATTATGATTGGAGGGTAAGTAGTCAGATAACAGAAGGACCATGTTAAAGATGGGATTTTATGCTAAGAGTGATAAGAGGTCTTTGATAGTTCACATCAGAAGATGGTCTGATGTATGTTTACAAAGCATCACTTTGGCTACTAATAAGAATAAAAAGGACTGCACTGGAGCACTTACAGAAGAGAGATCAACTAGGAGGCTGATACACTAGCCCATGGTAGAGGATCAGAGGGATAACAGTAGTGGAATAGGGCAGTGGTCTGCTTTGATGTCCCTTCAAAGGGGATTCTTTGGGATTTGCTAACAGACTGGCTGAGAGAAATTCAAGATGGCACCAAAGCTTTGGTTTAAGCAAGTAAATGCAAGGTGTTAGGCCTGAGATGGAGGACACTGGAGGAAGAGCAGGAGGGTGGACAAAATAAGTGTTCTGTGGTGGTCACATGAAGACTGTGCTGATAACATCCAAGGGCACATACTGAATAGGCAGCTAGGTATGGCTAAAGTGGGAGACATAAACTTGAGATTTATTGCTGTACTATATATGTATACACATATATCACACATACATGCTTGGGACACTAAAAGGTTAAAACTTAATTGGCTAAAATTTTAAGCCCATTTATAACCTGTTAAAGCAAGCTATATTTGAAAAATAAAGTTACTTTAATCTGTTGCATATCATACAATAGTGATTCCTAATCCCAGGGGCATAAATAAGCATGTGTACTTTGGGTAAATTTTAATCATAAAGAAGAATAAAGTATATTCTGCTATGAAGTTTTCAGCAAATAGTCATGTGAAAGAACATGAATGTTTAATTTAGACATCTCCTCTGTCACTGAATGTTAGGTTGTGTGTCTGTGATTTCTTCTGGAAATTCCAAACTGTCCCTTCTGCAGATTCCTAATGGAGGATCTGTTTCCTTTCCTTCTCCAGCTTCTCAAGGTCGCCCACATTCCTTGGCTCATGGCCCTTCCTCCACCTTTGAAATGAGTAGCACAGGATCTACAAATCTCTTTCTCTGTCTGATCTCCACTGCCACTGTCACCTCTCCTCTGACACTCCTGCCTTTCTTTCATAAAGACATTGTGATTACACTGGATAATCTTCTCATCTAAGATCATTTGCATCTGTAAAATACTTCTTGCTCTATAAGGTAAAATATTTACAGGTTCAAGGAATTAGGCTGTAGGCATCTTTGAGGGAGGGATGCACAATCCTATGGACTGCACAGTTGTCAAACCTTTCATTCTCAGGCCTAGTTTGTGATGTAATGAGGGGGGCTCGGCTCAGACAGCCCTGGACTTAAAACCTGCTTCATCACATACCAGCTGTGCACCCTTGAGCACAGCTTTTAAATCTCTAAACCTCAGTCTCTGGGTCTATAACATGAAAATTATACTGTTTACCTCACAGGTAATGAACCAACTTACATAGGATAGTTTATTTTAAAGTATTTACTGAGCTGCCTTCTATGTGTCAGGCCTTGTGCTGGAACATTACTGCTCTTTGGAGCACAGAAAGTCTCTGATACTCAAGGTGGTCTATAAAACCCTTCTCTCATGGAACTTCCTGGGTGTCCACTCACCTGGCATCCAGCACATACTGCTTTGTCCTCATATTTAACTTCCTACATACATGTGCCTTAACTATACTGCATTACATGTAAGATCTGCCTCTATGCAAAAATGCATAAAAGCAAGTCCGTCAATCTACTTACCCCCTATCTACAAACACCACAGAAGGCTACAGCCTGGCTGCCTGTTTTCTATCCCCTGCCATGCTCTCAGCCTGATCAGCCCTTCCTTGTGGCGTGTCTCCTACCTCAGCCAAGACTCAAATCCTACCCGGCCACTTGCTTCTTATTTGGGGCCTTTTTTGCCACTCATACCTTGGCTTTTCACAGTGACCCTGCCCTTTTATCTCTCACTTTTGTTTCTCAGGGAAGGTTCTGGAAGGCTGGCACTTGCTCTACGTCCAGACCCTCAAAGCTCAGTTACAAAGTGACTAGTATATTTTGAAGAAATGGTGAGTGGAGAATGAATGAGGGAAAGAATAGAGCAGAATCTTATTGCAATTTCGCTTGTGGTTATTATAGAATCAGATATGATGTAGGAGAAACCCTCAAAAAGAAAACTGTGTAATGAAAGCTAAGTCTAGGAAAACCAGAAAAGCCCAAATGATGTATGCATATATAGCCTCTCTTTACTCACTAACACTACTAAGGGTGTCTATAATACTGTCCATAGAAAAACCTATTGTGAGGCTCTAGGTTATTTAAAAGAAAAGATCTTTTCCATCTGACACCTAGTGATGGCAGAAATGACACAAAATCAGCTTTTAAAAATTGTTTCTCCATTGTTCTCCATGATTAGGGTCTTTGATGTAGCCTACATTATGAGCTATCAAAGCAAGGCAATATATCCGAGGTAGGGAACACCTCTAATGAAGTAAACATTAAAAGGTTATTCTTTCCCCCCATTACTTTTGTCCTTTTTGCAAATGGTTTTAAAGGTCATTTTTAAAAATAGCCTACAGGCTACAAAGGCCTCTAAATATTTAAATAACACAATGCAGTTTATTTTTATATAGTGTTCTAAATGCACATCACAAAATACAGAAATGTCAGTCAAAGGCTAAAGAGAATAGAAAGATACATCTGAAGACTAAAGAGAGGAAAACAATGATTCAGAAGGGAAGGAAGAAGTCTTCCAATACATGGCCCATACACTCGATGACTAAGTGAAAGTGTGTTAGATAATTAGATCTATGAGAGAAGACAGCCCAAAATCAAGGCCTGGGAATTTACTGGAGGAAAAGTGACTCTGAACTATTTCTAGATTCTCAAATACTAGTCTCATAATGTCTCTGAAGAAATGGGCTGGGGGAGTTGGCATTTTTCTTTTTCTCGAGCACTTACTACCTGTGAGCGCGGGAGCCCACTGCTGTCTGTGACACCTTATTTAGTCCTCGCAGGTCAGGTTTTACTTTTCGTATTTACAAAAAGAGAAACACAGACCTAGAAAGTGTCAATCAGTTCCCGAAGGTGAGAGGACGTGGGAGATCCAAACTGTCTCAGGTCTGATTCTTGAGCCTCCACCTCAAGTTGGTTTCGAAGAATGAGAACCATACAACCCATTAAGTGAAATATAAAACCACAATGGAATTATTAGAAAAATCTGAATTTGTTTCTGACTGTATTTATGGTGGATGGCCTTTCTGAGCATAAATTTAAAGGAAAAATTACTGGAAAAGGATTAAACTGTATTGAACTGAAAATTTTGGTAATTCGACAGATGAAAAAATCTACTGAGAAACCTGAAAAAAATATGCCACAAACACGACATGTAAAAGGGTTACTCAGAATAGCATTTATGTAATCCAAGAAGAAAAACACATCAAGAGAAAAGATTAGCTTGTGAAGAAAAAACAAGCGAAGGAATCATAACATAATAACATAATAAGAAAAAGAGAAAATAGCCTTATTCAGGACAAAGAAATGTAATAAAAACCAAAAGCACAATTACTACTCAGTGTGAGTGAAGAGTTAAGGTAAGGGAAATTATAAAATCCTTTTGGAGGACAATTTGGTACTATATAAAAATTGAGAATATTCACACCCTCTGGCTCAGTAATTCCACTTTTAGGAATTTATCATTAAGGGCCGGGGGTACAGCTCAGCTGTGCAGCACTTGCCTGGCAAGCGTGAGGCCCTAGGTTTGATTCCTGGTACAAAAAACCCCCCAAAACAAAAAACAGAACAAAACAAAAATCCCCTTAAAATGAAATCTTTTTTTAAAAAAAGGAATTTATCATTAAGACTTGGCCAGATATTTACATAAATAACTACGAGCAAGTATTTGCACTTCACCATTACAGTAGTCAAGAGAGTTAGAAACAGAATGTCCGACAATAGGAATCAGAATAGTTAAATTAGTACTCACAGAATAGAGTAGTAGATAGCCATTAAGTTTTTTCCAAGCAGAATATTTGATGATATAGAAGACTGTTCATAATAATTTTTTGAAGTGCACACTTTAAAAGAGACGGTGTATTTCAAGGGTTATAAACTCCAAACTTTATAGAGGATACTAACCAATGCATGGTGTGAAGTGACCAAGTTTAAAAACTGTGTGTCCTGAATCAATGGATCCACACATTCACACATCCACCAGCCGATGACCCCACAGTACTTACCAAAAATGATCAGAGTGATTGGTGGGATTATAACTAATTTTTTATTGTCTTCATGCTTTTCCATTTTCCCTAAAATTTCCATATAAAAAGTCTTACATTTATAGTCAGAAAAAACTCCCATAAATGTGATGAGATGGGTGGGGGTCAACCCCAGCCCGCAACTAGACACACCCACTGACACCGAGACACCGTGAAGAGGCTCCTTTGCACGTACCCGCAGAGCTGTCTCTGAGCAAGGGGATCTCACTGCCTTGACTCCAGTCCTGCCTCTTCGACCACTAATTGTGAAAACACACCAAAATGTTAGAGCAGCGGTTTCCAGCCCTTACCAGCGTCAGAAGTAGCTTGAAGGCTTTTAAAAACACTGATGCCTGCAAGCCATTCTTGGACATTTTCATTTGCCTGGGCTGAGATGAAGCCCAAGCATTACCCGTTATTAAAACCTCCTTGGCTGATTTTAATGTTGAGTCGTGGCTGAAACTATTCTAACTTGAGCTCTGCAGAGTGCAGCTTAACTTCACTTCTCATTATATTCTTCAGGAAGATGGAAAGATGTTTATCTTTGTTTTGGAGTAAGATGACTGTATCTACTTCTAATATCTATTTTAAAGTATTACTGGGCATTTAATCTGATTAATCCAATTATTATGGATGTTCTTTAGCTATAATCCAGTCTTTCATTCAATAAATATTGCATCATAAGCCTTCATAGCAGCATATTCTTTCCCTTTGTAGCCAAGGCTACAAAGGCTAAGTCTTGTAACCAACACTAAGTTTTGGTTTACCCAGTGAACTGTAAGATCCATTAGGGTAAGGGCAACATCCAGTTTTATTTACCATATATCCCTGCACTGTACAACTGAGTAAATGTAAACAAGTACTGGGTCTAATCATTGTTAGTTCTCTGAGGATGACATTCAGAATGCAACATTTATGGAGTTGAGCACCTTCTATGTGCAAAGTACTATATCAGACAAACGTGGTAGGGACAGATGAATGCAAATAAGTAAATACAACACAAACCTAATGAAGAAGTGCCACCACAGAGGCAAATGCCCAACACATAAGGTACACAGACATACACACCAACATGTGTACACACAACATGCAAACACAGACAATGACAATCCTACAGACAAGCAGACCCACAGACAAATGCACAGACATGCACATTCAGAGACCCCACAGGCATGCACACTTTACAGTTGTGCGCACACACACAGAAATACTGACACACCCACAGACAGACACATATAGGCGTTAGGTGGAGGATCCATCAGCAGGCAGTGGAGTGATTTTTCACAGAAGCCTTTATGGAGGGAATGTCATTTGAGGTCAGCCTTGGAGATACTGATTACGAGAAAGGGTGGAGAAAATGCATTACAATCCAATGTATTGGTTTCCCCTTGGTGTTGTAATTGATGACCATGAATTTAGTGGCCAAAAACAATACACGTTTATTATCTCACAGTTCTATGGGTGGGCACTGATGCTCTCTTTGCTCTGAGTCCTACCAGGTAAAAATCAGGGCACTATCTGGGCTGCATTCCTTCTGGAGGCTTGGGGATGAATCCACTTCTGCATGCATTCAGAATGCTGGCCGAGCTCAATTCCTCATGGCTGTAGAACTGAGATCTCTGGTTCCAGATCCTAGCCAGCCAGGGTTCTCTCTTACTTCCTCATGCTGTCTACATTCCTCGTCACATTGTTTCCTTCATCCTTAAGGCGGCAATGATACACTGAGTCCTTTTGATGCTTCAGATCTCTCATTACCCCTTCTGCTCAATCTCTTCTATCTCCAGCCAGAAAATTCTGTGCTCTAAAGGGTTCATGTAAGTAGGTTAGGCCCAACTGGTTAACGGAAGAGAAAGTGGGATATCTTAACTACAACTGCAAAGTCATTTTTGCCATGTGACATAAAATATTCACATATTCCAGGGAATAGGGCATGGGCATACTTGGGGGTCATTCTCTTCACCATGTTAAGTAATCTGCAGGACAGTCAGCATGATATAGTTGAAGCACAGATTTGGGGGTATTGGGGAAGAGCCTTAGGTCCACAAACACCACTCTGAATGTCAGGATTTTATCTTGCCTTCAAGAGGAAATAAAGACTCTTAAAAACTAAGAAATAAAATTGTTTTAAAAATGTATCTCTTGTAATATAAGTCTGATCACCCAACAGGAGGCTGAGTTCCTGTGATTTACAGTCTCAGCTTCCAGGAATGAATGAAGCTACTTCTTTTTTAGTTATGGTTATCTTACTTTACACTCATTATTATTCATTATTCTTCTGTTCTTGTTTCTAATCTCTGGGCTAATGCCAAATTATGTGTATAACCTACGTAAATTATATAAATAATCTCAACTACAAACATATGCTCATAGATATTCTTTTGCTAGCTGTGAAACCAATATTCTATTTTCTTTTTATAATATTTACTAAAGAGTGTATACATTTCCATTCTCATCTGTGGATAATAAATTTTTCTTAATATCAACTTACCACTATATAAACTTTTGAGAGGTTAACAAACTTTCTTCTGGCTAAATACAACGAAAAATGCCTAGGATTCAAAATATCCCTAATAGAGATTAGAGTAAAAACGTCTGTCTAGAAGAGTAAGCTATGTTCAGTTACTGAGCTCATATTCTGAGTATGAAAATATTGTGTCATGAAAACTAGAAATCTGCACTTAAATAGCACCCTAACATTAAGGTTTGGGCCTTCCAACCTTGTAGACATTAAGTCTATAAAAAGGAAGAAAACTATAAATCATCATCTTTAAGGAAATACACATTGCAATTCTCATGAAATAAATTCAGGCTTTCTTCATACAAGATTTTCTCTCCTGTGACTTAACATTTGTGTGTGAAGTAATAATTTTCTTGTCAAGAACTCAGATTCTGATGTTAGACTGCGGATTTAAATTCCTGTTCTACCATTTTCTAGTAGTATTACCTTCATTAAATTACTGAAGTTTTGGTGGTCCCCTTGCTACAAATGGGTCAATACTAATATCCACCCTGAAGGCTACTGTGTGGACCTAGGGCATGTTGAGCACGTGGAACGATGTCCGCAAATAGTGCATGCTCGACAAATGTTAGCCATGACCATTACTATCATCTTTAGATGCACCACATGTTATTCCCTGCAATTCATGCCCCCCCCCATTAAAAGGAAACAGGTTTTAGTTTTATGGAGACAAAGCAGTTCCCAGACACAGGCAAACCAAATAGTTCTCTTAGAAGCAAAGATCTTTAGCATTTACACTGTAAATACTGAAAAAAAAATACTGAAAAAAATACTGTAAATACTGATCACCCAATAGAAGGCTGAGTAAATACTGAAATACTGAAATACTGAAAAAGAAAAAAGAAAGAAAAGAAAAGATGAGGAAGCAAAGGGCTGAAGGTCACAGAAAATAACACGGATTTTTCAACTGAAGTTAAGTAACTGTCTCCACACCTGCCAAGAACTGTGCTGTGTAAGTGAGCAAAGGTGTTGGGAGAGGTAAGAAAGCTGGATATGCCCTGGAATACAGGAACAACATGATTAAACATACTCAGGGCACAGTGATGACGGCACGGACCTCAATGCCATCAGTTATGGAAAGTGTCGAACACAGATCACAGTGCGTTAAAGTCCTACACAATGACAGGCTATGTGAGGGACACAGCCTTGCAAAACCAGTAAAACTTACCTTTCATGTGTTACCATGCCCCACCACATGCAGCTCTAAGACTCAGGAAAGAGCCTGCCTTTAAGCCATTCAGAGTGAAATATGGGCTTGTCCTTTACACTTTCAATCTGAAGGGAGGTATTAACACTCATTTGTAAAAAAAATGAGCAGGAGCTCCACACTAAGAGAAACTTAATTTTCAAACATTATAACATATTTTCAGTCTTCACTGAATGACTTCTAACATTCAATCTCCTGAGAACCCAAGAGCCTGCAATGGTATTCTGAAATTTATTCTATTTACTGCATTTGGTACTGCTTTGCAGTTGAGTTTAGTCATTTTTAGGTCATCTTTTAAAGAAAAACTTCATAATGCTATGTCCTAAATTACAACTTTAGAAGAGATAGAAAAACAAACTATATTTTATTGGTATTTTTTTTGGTTTCAGGACACTCATATTTCCTATATATTTCTGATGTTTTTCTTTTTTCTTTTCATAAAGCTGAGTTCCACATAGAGGCTCTGAACACACAACTGAAGTTGTGTTCAAGTCCTTTAAAAGACTTACAAAGTCTTCTTTACACACATTTCCCCATCTTAATCCACTTGGTTTTTATTTCATGACATAAGGAAAGCAGTGGTTTTCAAATTTCATTTCATTGGGGATGACATGGTTTTTAAACCTTATTTCATTAAAACCAACAAAGCAAAACAAAGGGTAGAAAACCCCTTCTCTTGATTAAAATAATACATTGAGAATGCAAGAAACCATCAAAAGCACTTAAAACAGTGGAGGAATTTGGAGGGAAGGAAAAAGAGAAGGCACTAAGTCATCTCCCTTAACACTGAAAGAAAAAGAAAAATCCTACTGCCGTTTTTGTAATACACTTTTTTAAACAATACCAGTTGTATCATTTAGAATCTACTTTTGAGCCTTAGTTGTATCTGTACCTAGATTATAATGTGGCCATTACATTTAGCTCTAAGAAGTACAACTTCGTAGTAAATTTTCCATACATTCTGCAAGGTATTCTTAGATATCAAAGTTTAGGGAATTCTCTGAAGCACAGCCATTTTACTTGCTCTCAATCAAAGCTTATCATCTTCCTCTTTTTTCTCTTCACTAATGTACAACATTCATAGCCAGGCCCCTTTTTCCCTATTATTCTTTCCAAATCCTTTGCCTTGGTCATAGTCTTACTTATTCTTTTTTTTGGTACCAGGGATTGAACCCAGGACCTTGAGCTTGCGAGGCAGACGGCGGCACCACTGAGCTAAATCCCCGGCCCGGTCTTACTTATTCTTTACACCAGTCTCAGTCTTAGCTTTTAACTTGATATTAACTTTCCTTCTCCTAGTTATACTGGGGAAGAGAACATACAGACTGCATGCCTTTGAAGTTTCCATAGTGAGGCATGTGAGTGGCAACTATTATATTTGTTGCTGCCTTCCCATTTAATGTGCATTTTTAAATTAAAGTTAAAAAAATTGTAACCAGACTGAAAGGATAAAGTAGACAAGAACACTGTAATCTGACTATATAATATTTTCTCATTCTTGGTGTATCAATAAAATATAACAAAGAGTTGTTCTCTATGCTAATTTAAGGTTGTTCAGTTAAACCATTATTTATATCCCTTGAACAAGTTAACCTCTCAACTAGAGTTTCTTCTCAGAAACATTCATAGACTTTACAGGAAACATTCATAGTCAATTTGGGAATCATTCATGTTTTATACAGGATATACAATTTTGAGATGAGATAATTAAAAAAACAATTATAGCTGCAACACTATTATATTAGCTACATTGCAGTGATTATGTTGTTTAGTCCACTGTCCATCATATACAACTGAATCTTAATCATGTTATTTACAAAGGGTCCAAAGCACTCATTGAAAGGTAAAGAAAGGCACTTAGGTATAATGTGCTAAATATTACATTCTTTAATTGGATCTTTGAAAAACAGTGTTTACTCAGAACATTTATAGACCTAAGGTACCCTGAATATGTTTTTGGAAACACTACAAACATAAAAATAATAATTTCCCACAAAATTTATGTCATTGAAGAATTCCTGCAAAAACTGATTTTAATACCTATTAAAAGGGATATATAGATCTCTATATAGATCTATATATTCCACATATAGTGTCAGGGCCCACTGAAACATATGAACTTCAGAGCCTAAGTCTAATGCCTAAACAAGTCAAGGGACAGGTGGAAACATGAACTTCCATATACAGATGGATGGTGCTAGAACAAGCTAAGTCTATGGATATGGAATTTCTGACTTTAAATTTCACAGTTCACAAAAGAATAAAACATGTTTACTGCTAAAAACCACTGGCCATTTTTAGACAACTAAATCACCAGTGGTTTCCCTAAAACTAAGTGCCATAATAATAGGATGTGCAAACCAGAGATGTTGGAAATGAGAAATTGTGAATTTATTTACTTTGGTCTTTTTTACCATGGGTATGAGAGTAACTCTTCTGACTTCCGACCTTGTTAACCACAATTGTTTTTAAGGAGACTGGCTAGAGGAGAAAGAGGGGTACAACGAGTAGAAACAGGGACAAAGAAAACGAAAGAATAAAAAGCCGACAAAGTTAAGAAAGTTGATGGTAAAAGACGACAATAAAATTATTATTTGTTTTTAAAATTATAGGTCATGTGAAATCTCAAAATTACTCTTTATTTTAACTGGTTAAAAATTAGCTTAATTGGAAATAGGCTTTATTCAGAGCATTGCAAGAAAACAATGAAAAAACCATTTAAAAACTTCTGTCTCCCATCCTGACTAAATATTTTATTGGTATTATTAGCAATTCTATAAAACAACCCAAAGTAGGGTTTTTAAAAAATCATTTTAAAATAAAATAAGTTTATACTGCTAACACAAAAGGTGAAGAATAAGTAGTAGCCTAGAAGGAGTACAGAACTTTCTTGAATGCTTTTTTGGCGGAGACAAAGAATGCTGCCACAAAAATCTGTTTTGCATCATCTAAATGCTTGAAACGAGAACACATAATTTAGAGAGGGGAGAAAAGTGACTGCCACTTAGCCATAAAGAGCAAAGTCGTGTTAGAAATAGCATCTCTGTGATATTTTGGTACGTTTCTGGGTTTTTTCAGCAATCGACGTAATTACGTGGTTTGAGAGGGCAGTATTTATCCACATTACCATTTATACACTGTATACAAACAGAGGACTCGACTCCAGCAGTCTGATGAGCACACGGGTTTGTGGCCACATCCTTGACCTCAGTCTCTGAGAAAGCCCAGGTAGTTTTATCACAAGTAACTATAGTCTTTACGCTGGAGAATACTGATCTCAGATCCAAGTCTGTCAGTCCCAAACACCCAACACTATTTCTGCTGAATGCTATACTACGGTTGTAGAATATTGTGTATGTGTTGTATACCAATAGGCTAATTATCTCCAAAGTTACTGCCAGAGGCAGAGGAGGTGTATGTGATGCAACAAAACACCACAATCTTTTGTTGTTTCTTTGAATAATTCCATGCCATAAATAAAACCCTGTATCTTTCCCCATGGCTACTTTGCAAACTTTGGAATGATTTCTGGGAAACAGAAAAGAAAATCTGTGCCTATAAGAACAGTCAAGCTTAGCAAATCATTGCATATGTTAGGGTGACTAAATGCTAACTATATTGTACAGAAAAATCTTTCATGACAATGGGATTTTTTTTTTTTCAGTTAAGAAGGTTCAGATGTCAAGACTGGTGCAAAGAAAAGTAACAAACTGTAAAAGCTGTTCTGCTCAGCAAAAGTACAAAATCATGTTTGAAATATCACACAACTGCATCTATTCAGCTGGCATCTTCCTAAGTGGTGCGCCTGTTCCCTCAGGCTGATGGCCAAAGAAAGCCCCGCCGCAGTGGCTCGCCTCGCCTGTTCATGTCTAGCACTGTCTGCAGCACTATTTACACAAGCTAGGAGATGTGGATTGACGTTCTGTAGCATACGTTTTCTTCTGTGTGTGGCCCTTGTTACACACTGGACTGGTTCTTAGTACATTATATATTCTACATAAGTTGATCCATTCTTTTTATTTTATTTTATTTTTTGGTACTGGGGATTGAACTCAGGACCTTGCATGTGCGAGGCAGGCGGTGGCACCACTGAGCTAAATCCCGGGCCCTGTTGATCCATTCTTAATTGACCTAGACATGCAGCCCTTGTTATTAAAATAACTGGTGGGATAAAATGCACATTTTATTTCATGATCGCTTTCTAGACTCTTCGGACTAACTTTCACAATTCTGTTTTCAAAACTCATTAAATATCATTGTAAATACATCATGGTTACTTTACTTCCAAGCTACAGAATTAAATGTAGTTTTGTTTTGTTTTTTGATACCGGGGATTGAACTCTGGACCTTGCACTTGTGAGGCAGGCGTTGGAACCACTGAGCTAAATCCCTGGCCCCTAAATGTACTATTTTTGTACATACATTTCTATCTATATTGATATATAAAAATAGATTATGAATACTTCATCCCAACTCATTGCATATAAGGAAATTACAGAAATTAAGCCTTTCTTTCCTCACCTGTTGAATGGGGAAAGTAACTATACATATACTGTATGTGTTGGTACAAAAGTGAAGTAAGAAATGATTATGGAGTCTAGTGTAGTGCATGGCCCAGTGTAGATAACTCCCAACTTGAGAAGTTCAGGTTGTTGTCAATCATTGAGTTGGGACAGAAAACTAAAGCAAGCAAGCAAGAGTCGGGTGGAGGAAGCTGCTGTTTCTACTGGCATGTGTCTATGCTTTCTGGACTCAGCTACTATCACCAGGGAATGATGCCTGTGGTTAGGTCAGTATCCTTCTGGAAATGAACCCAGGATATATTTTCTTGGGATACAAGTCATTTTAGCATGTTTAGGCTTCTTTATCATCATTCTTCCCTCAAGCATTTCTCAATGATACCTTGAGAAATGGTTTGACTTCACAAATTTTTACAGAAGTAGGGAAAAATTCTGCATCCTAAATTCTTACTACTAATTTCTATTACCCATTCTGAGATTTTTTTTTTTTTTTCTTCTGGTACTGGAGATTGAACTCAGGCCCTTGTGCTTGCAAGGCAGGTGGCGGCAACACTGAGCTACATCCCCAGCCCTCTATTACCCATTCTGATACCAAAGTTTAGCTTTAATTACAGCGGCTGTTCATATGCTAAAATTTTCATACAAGTAGCCAAACTGCCCATTACATTAAAATAATAATAGTAATAATAATGAAAGCAGGGCAATTAAAAAGGAAAAAGATAAGTTTATATTACTTTGAACCTGTGCTAACCTCTATGTTCTTTAAATATATTGTAGACCCTAAATAGTTTTTGCAAACTTTAGTGCATTTGCCTCTACATCAGCTAGATGTGAACTTTGACACAGGGTGTTTTACATATAGAAGAAGACAAGAGTACATTATATGTGACTGACAGATGACAAGGCGACTTTGACTGGGTATTTTGAAAAAAAGCTATTTTGGCGTAGGAAAAGGACTGGCAATGTGCACCAACATAACTCGTCTGTCACTTTAAGAGCTGAAATAGGAAAACCTGTACCATTTTTGTACTTTTGTTCATTCTTTTCAACTCATTCTAAGTTGCCCCCTGGGAGTTAGCCTTCTACCAAAAGTCTCTTTCAGTACACAACTAGCTCTCTCTATTAAGCGTACCCACCCCTGCTCTGCTATAACACTGCTTCCTTTGTACTTGCCTGGTGAACTGACCAGCCATACAGTACAATGGCCACAATTACTAAATTACACTGCCTGTCACTGCCTTTTGTATCACACCTCTAACAGGTGCCATTACCATGATAGGCAAATTGTAATAATCCATTCACAGCATCCACAGCCTTAATAATGTATTTTTTTATTTTACATAATCTGTGTGTGAATACCACAAGGCATGTGAATAGTTAGTAAATACACAGGACTGAAAGACGGAACGGCATGGAATGTAGCCACCAACAAAGACGCTTAGGACAACAGACCTGAATGCAGGCACATTCCAGATAAAGCGAAGATACATATAAATACATCCAGTGGAGAAATGGCCTCCAGGCTCGAGAGTTTTCTAAATCAAACTTAGAGACTAAGAGAGTGAAAAACGAGACATTGGCAAGCTGAAATGTTATCTGGGCTTAAAACTACATATGGCTCTTAGGTGAGCAAAGCCACGTAAATCCTTTACTGTTGTTATCAGCGCCCCAGGCCGAAAAGCCCAAGTGAAGAGGAGACCATGTGCGGAGCCAAGTGAACTCTCCTCTAGAACACTGTTTATCCTTTTACCTCCCTCTTCCCTCCTTTATCTCCATAAGAGAGACGCATGCATATGGGGGGCCTGAAACGTGAGACTACTTCATTGCTCCGTGAAGGGTTTAGAGAGCTGCGCTGAGACTGAACACAGGCACCAGCCAAAGTCACCACCCTTCCCAAGTGGCAGTCAGGAGGAAACTCGAGAGCACTACCGATGGAGTGCTAGATGGCCTTGTTTTTCTGGAGGCTGTCACAGAAAAGGCACATCCAGTGGTGTCTTTCAAAGTCTGGTCCATGATGTGGTTTTCAGGCAGTCGGCCTCACACAGAATTCTGTAGGATGATGTCAATACTTTTGAAAAGTGACTAAAAATACTTTCAAATTAAATGCCACTATGTAAATCAGTACAGAGATTCCTCAAAAACTAAACCTAGAAATTCCATCTGACCCAGCTATACTTCTTCTGGATATCCTTGTGGAAAAGCTAAAGTCATCATATTACAGTGATATATGCATACCCACGTTTATATCAGCACATCTCCCAACAGCTAAATCATGGATGGCCTATCTGCCCATCAACAGATGAATGGATGAGAAAAATGTGGCACATACTGTATACACAATGGATGCGAGTCAGCCGTAAAGAAGGATAAACTTGAGTCATTTTTAAGAAAATGGTTGGCTCTCAACACCACAATAAGTGAAATAAGTCAGAAAGTTAAATATCACATGGTTTCTCTAATATGAGGAACCTAAAAAATAAAATAATTGAAAGAGCAAAATAGAAGAGACACATTAAGAAACAGGGAGGCAGACTCTGTACAGATGGGAAGCGGAACTGGGGAAGGAGGGAGAGAGCCCAGTGGGACCAAGGAAGTAAAAACGACTGACACAATATGTGTATGTGCCAACCCCCAAGGGGAAGGTGATCACTATGGACCACAAAAATACAACAGCAAAACATTTAAAAGGCATCAATCACATCTAAGATGGTATTCCTAGTATAGATTCATTCAGAAAATTTGAAGTCTAACTATGGCCTTGGTAGACCATAATAAATGAAAGACAACAAGAATTTTTAAGTTTCCTAAACCAAAGTTGTTCTGGAGCGAAACATTTAGAAGCAACTACTTTTATAGTTACTTAACAGGTAGTCATGCCTTCAACAGTTTAAGTTAACCATAAAATCATGTGACCCTGAGGAGGCTTCACAGTCAAGGGGACCAGAGATGGCCCTTCGATTCCCATGCATCTCCGCCACTTTTAGGGTTGTTGGGATGAAATGAATGTATTTGTTATATAAGAAGGACATAAAAACTGGGGGCTAGGGGCAAATGGTATGGACTGAATACTCGTGTCCACTAAAATTCATCATCTGAAACCCTAAATCCCAGGGTGATGGTATTTGGAGATAACATCTTGAGGAGGTAATTAGGCCATGCAAGCAGTGTCCCCATGATGAGATTAGGCCCTTAGAAGAAAAGCCAAGAGAGAGCTTGCTTCTTTCTGCTCTCTTCACCATGTGAGGACAGAAAAACAACTCAGTCATCTGCAAACTCTTCCCAGAATCCCACCACACTGCCACTCTGATGGTGGACTTTCCAGCCTCTAGAGACGTGAGAAATAAATTTCTGTTCCTTAAGCCACGTCATCCATGGTATTTCCTTAGAGCAGCCCAATCTGACTTGGGCAAAAATACAGTAGAAAAATTGGTAATTTAAGCAGACTTTAATAAAGAGACTACTCCAAAGGTATGAGAAAGCACATGTCCTGGAGCAATAGCTTGGGGGCAAGCTACAGTGGGCAATGTTACTAACCCTGGAAATGTGGAGATGGGAGGAGAAGGGGTAGTTACCAGGGCTCTGAAAGAAGGGCCAAGCAGTGCGCGTGCAAGCTTACACCAAGGGCACACATACCTGGAGCTCACTCTGCTCCTGAGTCCATCTCCTGCTAGTTGTCTCCACTGGGGACAATGAGCTGAGACCCACAGGGCAGGTCTTCCTAGGAACTCAGTAGGTTAGATGAAGGGAGGGAAATTCATGCTATTCATGGCTAGCGTGGTTACACCATGTATCAAGCTAGTAGGTTTTGGATTCAGATCCATATCCACTTACAGACTGAACATCCCTAAGGAGAAAATCTATAATCTGAAATGTTCCAAAATCCAAAAGTTTTTGAGCATGGAAATGATGACACAAGTGAAAAAATTCCATACCTGATTTCATGTGACAGGTTGCAACTAAAACACAAGCACACCAAAAACACTGTATAAAATTATTTTCAGGATATGTACATAAAGTGTATATGAAACAATTGAATTTCATGTTTGACTTGGGTCTGATCTCTCAACTTTGTCATTATGTATATACAAATACTCCAAAATCTGAAAAAAATCCAAAATCCAAAAAGTACTTCTGGTCTCAAGCATCTTGAACAAAAGGTACTTAACATATAAAACTACCAGGCTATACACTGCATTCTAAGAAGATACGTACATTTATAGTTCTAGTACATAAATCTATTTTCAAAATCTCTTCAGATTCTCAAAATTTCCATCTGCCAACTGGATTCCCACATTCTTTCTCGTCCATCTCAGTTCTCTATGCATCTTGTGAAATGTCACTCACTGAGGACCACCCCCCTCACTCCACTGCCTCCCCATCTGGCCTACCTCCCAGTTAGCCATTTCAACTTCGCACTTATGACCACCCGAAAATCACTTCTTCTTTGTTCTCCTGTCACTCCTACTCTGCCAAGTCTCAACAGGCATGGCCTTTCCACTGTTTGCTTTCTTGGCTCCTACTCCTGGTCTGCCAAGCCACCCTCAGGAAAACTGTGAAACTATGCTATTGAGCCCCAACAAATTCATGCTCCCTGACCTCCCCTGGGGCTTTACAGTGGTTCAGCAATTTCTGATCCAGCTCATACTGAATCACCTTAACATTCCCTATGGCAATGCTTCTAAGCCTTTCCCACCCTAAGCCATTGATCTTGTCTTACAGCTTCAAGGAGTAACTTGGTTTCCTATGTGAAATCTTAGTGTTGCTCTAGAGGTTCTTTCCCATTTCAGCATTATTCAAAATCTATTCCATCTTCCTCTTTCTTCACCCCTTTTTAAGGGTACATTTTCAACTTGCGCTGATGACCCTATCCCTTTCAATATCCTCTACTTCCTGACGTGATTAATTACACTCCTTCGCGCTGGCATCACTTCCTTTCTTCCAGGTCCTAACGCTAGGCGGTAACACATGCTCAGGCTCTCTAGCTTGAAGAAGAAAAAGAAGAAGAATCCTGGTCCTTACCTGGTCCTTTTTTCTTCCCTAGCCACTTTTTCTAAAAAACAGAAACACAGGATTAATTTACCACTCAAGCTCTCATTCTCAAAGCCACCTTTTCTTACCTGTTTGAATTCTCTCCTGGTCTTCTACGGTATTCAATTATTCTAAGTTATTTCTTTTTCTTGAGGAATCTCTTGGCTTCTACAGTGCTCCACTGCCCAGAGTCATGTACAAATCCTCTTCAGCTGCTTTCTCTGACTTCTCTATTGTGAAATACAGACGCTCCTCAAACTCTCTTCTTTTCTTTAAATATTCTCCTGGCGATCTTATTTATTCCCCTGGCTTGTGTGTTTCCATAAAGTAGTATTTAGGAGGTGACTTGAAGTGGAATATAAATTGACATTCTTTCCTTGGTTACTTTGTCTAACCTTGAATAGCGCTGACTGAGATGCACCACTTTTTACATACGAATAGAAAATGGCTGCCAATTAAATTATGACACAATGCTTTCTTACCATTGAAATTTTTTATTTTAAGGTTATTCAAACAGCCCTTTGACTCACTTAGAGAAATTTTCTTATGCATCACTCTTTTGAATACATGAAAAGGAAAACTGAAGCGAAACAAAAGGGTTAAGGTTTTCCTAAAGTTGTTTCACATATCAAGGTTAAACTTTTGAACCACTTCTTTTCTTTTGTGGTGTTGGAGATTGAAGCCAAGGCACTTAACCGCTGAGCTACATCTCCAGCCCTTTTTATTTATTATTTTGAGATAGAGTTTTACTCAGTTGCTCATGCTGGCCCTGAATTTGCAAAGTACTCCTCCCTCAGCCTCCCAGGTACCTGGGATTACAGGGCTATGCCACCAGGACCAGCCCGAACCACTTCCAATTCAGCCAACATCCCCTGAGCTATTAAGAGCTCTGGGACACAACGTCTCTCTTCCACATTGCTGGTACCCATTATTCAACTTCCCACATTAATGCTTTTTGACGGTACCAAAAGGTGAGGTTGTCAGACAAACAATCCTTGTTAAAGGATCATATTCTTTTCTCTAAAGATCCTTAAGTGATTTTTTTGACAGAAATGTTGATATTATAGTTTTTCACCCATGTCACCAGGAATAACACCAAGGTGCTCATGTGCTGGGGTGACAAGTGCATCAGCACTGCTGCCTGGCCAGGAGTTTGTAAGATACCTTTAATTCAAAACACCCTAACTTCAGAAATGTGGAACTGTGAAAAGATACCGTACACAACTTACAACCCCCAAATGCAGTAATGCATTTTAATAGGTATTTAAAAAACTACCCATTGCCTCAAACTCAAGACTTCACAGACATTGTTTAGAATGAGGCCATGCTTTAAAAAAGAGTATTAATTGAAAATAGATTCTAAACTATTAGAGTATAAATACTGCTTACATTGGTAAAAAGATGAGAAACAGCACTCAAGTGGCTGAAGTCCGGAATACTTCCGTTTATATGATCAGCACCTCAAGGACGATTTGCCTCTATGCATCCAGCCGTTGCCTCATTCCTACATACCAGTCTCAAACCTCCTCCTGCTTCTCAGTGATAGGACTTGGTCACTTTGCTGGTGCCTTTCTCCCCCAAGCTATCCCTCCTCTGGAGCTGCCTTTACAGTATCAGTGCCACCTTCACACCCTGGAAGCGCCTTGGGTTCTCCCACCCCTCCCTGCACTGCACACCCTCCCGTTAGCCTCACAGCTAAGCTGGTGAGTCTGGATTCTTCCACAGTGACGTCTCCTGGACCTGTCTTCTTTCCTTCTTCCCTTCGTTCCTACCCTTCTTCAAGCCCCAACTGCCTCTTTGATGACCCACAGCCAGGGTCCGAGAGGCTCTTCTTAGGGTTCTTTCTCCTCTGAGCTCTCCTGTGTGCTACTGGTCACACTCACCTCCTAAAACGCAATCATCATCAGGTCATTTCTTTGGCTCAAAAAGACTCAATAAAGTAATAAAGTTACTCTACATTTGCACGGTCTCTGTGGACTATTTTCTTCAAGCAAGTCTATGATGAAGGACAGAC
The DNA here is from genome assembly GCF_053883595.1 of Heterocephalus glaber. Taxonomy (NCBI): domain Eukaryota; kingdom Metazoa; phylum Chordata; class Mammalia; order Rodentia; family Bathyergidae; genus Heterocephalus; species Heterocephalus glaber. The sequence goes on from NW_028258320.1 coordinate 71,509,736, forward strand.
ATTATTAACCTTGTTTGAAAGAAACAGAAACAGAATGAGAAAATGACTTGCTGAAAGTCAACAGGTCTGGTGACCTAATGGTCTTCTCTCTGTACTCTGTCTTCTTGCAATTCTTTTGGGTTATCTAACAATGTACATGAGTCTATGCCTAATTTAAAAACACAATTTTATTAAATTATAATTCAAATATGTCCTTTTTTCCCAGGGTCTTTCCCTACTAACAAGTTAATGTTCCTCAAACATAGGTTTCATCTTCTCACCCCACCGTTTGCACACCTCTAATCAGAAGCTATTCAGACCAATAGTCTATTCACTGTACGTTTGTGTGCAGTGCTGTCTTCACAGGGGACAGCCTCCTCTAGGACTCTGCCTTCAAGGCCCATCCCAAATATCATCTTCTTCTTAAGACCAGATGTATTTTTCCAAACTTCTATCACTTTTAACTGTTTACCCAAGAATGTTCACTATACTGCTGGTGGTACACAAAACCATTTCTAGCTTAGTATTTACACAATTAATTATGCATTTAGGTATTAGGGAAAGTTTAACTGGCACATCTAACTATGGTTTCACATAGAACAAAGATACATAAGTTTAAAAGGCAGCCAATTTAAAGTTGATTGATACAAAAGTATTGTTATGCACTGAATGTCTATGTCTTCCCAAAATGTGTAAGTTGAGACCCTCATGCACAGTGGAATGGGGCTTGAAGACGGGACCTTTAAGAGGTAAGTGGGCTCACAAGAGGTCCTGAAGGTGAGGACTGAGGAAGAGGGACTAGAGCTCTTCTTCCCCACCGTGGAGGAAAAAGGGAGAGGGCAGCTGCCTGCAGGGAACACAGTGCACCTCACTAGGGAACAAATCTGTTGGCACCTTGATCTTGGACTTTCAGGCTCCTGAACTGTGAAAAACAAATGCCTGCTGTTTAAGCCACCCAGTCTATAATATTTTGATACAGGAGGCCAAGCTGACTCAGGCACATACTACGTAAATAAAGCTACATCGTAGTGCAAAGATGAAGGGAAAATTGTGACTACATTTCACAAATTCTGGAAATTTAGAAAATATTACTTTGCAACATTTGGACATTATCTTGGAGTAAAATTCTTTGTATGCATGTTTTGTTTCTATTAAAATGTATAAGCTGTAAGTTAGAGCTAAAACTTGTTTATCTGTGCATCCCTAGCACAAACTGTGTATTGTGACCTTGTAGGTAGATTACAAAATCAATTTAGAAATCAAGACTGGAATTTCTTAAAAAAAAAAAAAAGATTAGAGACTATTAGCATACATTACCCATAGTTAGAAAGGGTAAATATTGTTTTATGAAATATTCATTTCAGTTGTATGTGTGTGTATATATAATATGAATCATGAGGTGAAATACATTCCTTATTATGGGTTGTCACAAATAAATTTCAAAACTACTGCCCTGACATGTAATGCCTAATACTCTGTATATGTAATGGACTAAGAAAAAGGATGAGCAAGTACTTCCTCTGGGAAATATCTTATTTCTTAACTTTTTCTGATTATAAAATAATGCCTTACTAAAGTGTTTACTATTATAAATGATAAGGGATAGTACCTTATAATCAACATTCTACCACCCTACCCTGATAAATACTCTTGACAATTTAATATTTATCCCATGAAGATATTTTAAATGTGACTTCAACTTCTACTGTGAAATTTTTTTAAAAAATTTACTTTAGATTCCCATGTTCGAATTTTGAGGCAATTAAATATGGGTGCCACATGCACACTGGAACAGCACATAATACCTACTAGGAATTCAGAAATGATCTGATCATTAAATATGTGCTAAAACAGCATGTATTCAGAACATCATTAGGACCCTTTTTGAAGAGGCAGGGTAGGAATGGGTAAAAGATATGCAGAATGAACAGAGGAAAATGAACAAGGAAATGATAAAGGCCTAAATTTTAACACACAATAAATGTATGACTGTAAACTAATTTTCTTTCAGAAGATATCATCTAAAATAATGGAATGTTTATATTAACAAAACAATCTGAGTGTTAAAAATTAGAAGTCTGTGAAGCAAAAATGACTTAGATGGCTCCAATGCTCCCTAGAAAATAAAAAGGGCAATGGAATGATTTAATGAATTTTCCCTCATAAATAATAACAAGAGTAACAGTTTGCCATCCTTAAGGTACACATTAGGCATTAATTTTACAAAATAAAGGGTAATTTAGTTCTATCATTACTTAATCAGTAACTAATTTAAACAAAGGCAGAATTCAACTGGACTGTAAAACAAAGCCAGCAGGTTTCCCTGTAGAGCACAAAGAGAAGGCACTAAAGGGAACCAAACATTCCTGAAGTCCTGTGATGGACATGAGCAAACATACTGAAGGAAGCAGAAAACTGCAGTACCTCTGGCCATTATCAAATTCCACACCAGCAAAGACAGGATAAATATTGTGCTATTTAAATACACGTGTAGAAAATCCTGCTTTGTACATTTATGAGTACACTTTGTACATTACAAAGATGATAAAGAAAAGATCTATAAATTAGCCCTGTCTATCAATAAATAAAACACTGAAAAAGAGCTATAGGAATACAGCCTAACTTTCATCAGTTTGCAGTGCCAGGGAAAAGACATCATTAGGTGAGAGAAAGCAAAAAGAGTTTTAGGCTGTGAAATCTCAAGAGAGAAATCAATCATTCATTCTACAGATATTTATTTAGTGCCTACTATTAGCACCAAAGAGAGATGCAGTGGTGAACAAACCATACTGGGGCCCTGTGGTCATGGAAATTGCAGGTTAATGAAGCACAGTGAAACAGTGATTTGGAATCTTGATCTTCCTCTGCTAGTACCTGGTTGTGTAAACATGGGCAAGTTGCTTCGCACATCAGGGCCTTCATTATTTTATCGTTTAAAATGAAGTGGTTGAGATAAATCACTTCAAAAAGAAAATGCAGATTATAGGATTCAATAGTGGGGACCACCATTCAAAAACGGAATTAAAACAATGCCACAATAGAGTCTAGTAGCAGCCAAGTCAAACACATCTAGTATTTTCCTCTGTCTATTTAGGAACTCATTTAATTGGACCAGGACACTGAAGCCTTCTTTGACCCAATGCATCCCTCCACATTGCACTCAATGATTTAATTCTGCTTTGTCCATTAGATTTTATGTTCTTCCTAGTGCCTAAAATCATACTTGTCACTTGATAGAGCCCATTTATCACTTAGTAGTAGAAGCTTAAACAATAACCACCCAGGCAAGGTCTTACTGGGCTGATATTGTACATGAGAAACAAGGAGCTGAGAAAGGTTGTTACATGTCTTATGATAAAGAAAGGTGGGATATAAGCCAGGACTATTGGATTCCAAAACCCAGCATGAGCTGGTGGAATTAGGAATGAATGAATATGATTGCTACGGTTTTAAGGTAGCAGCTCCCAAGTGATGGTCTGTAGACTGAATTTAAAAAATTAGAATAATATAAGTTTTTCCTAAAACTAAGTATAACTGCACTTATTCTGAGATAAGGATGCTCCATGTGTGGGGTCCATATATTCTTTTTTTTTTTTTTTTGTATTAAATTCTTTTACTGGTACATTGTAGGTATACAACACAATTACATTTCTCATTGGGAATTGTACCTTTATATAAGGCATCTTGGTTCTTATTTTTTCCCCATTCCTAGCCCTCCCTTCACCCCCTCCACCCTTCCCTATTTACAAAGACTTTATTTCCAGTTTTTCCATTTCTCATCATTTTTCCTTTCCCTTCTTTCCTTTCCCCTGCCCCTCCCACTACCCCTACCCCTTTGGACCTTTTCTTCCTATTTTGCATTATCGCTTATTCACTCTAATCATTGGTACATTTTAGGTATACAATATAATGACATTCATCATTGGAAATTTGCACCTTTACATAGTCTCTCTTGGTTTTTATTTTTCACCCTTGCCCAGCCCTCCCTTCAACCCCTCCAATACTCTTAAGTGAAATAAAGAGGACACACATGTGTAAATACTGAATAGTTTCTCTGGTGTGAGAAACTGAAAGTGTAAATAAGGACGAAATGTATAATGGGTCCATATATTCTTATAAAGTGACTGAATTAGCAGGCGTCACTTGTTTGCCTCTCCTCTCTATCTGGGCCCAAGCCATTCATTCCTCAAATTTATTTGATTTGCTTTTTTTTTCAAACTTCTCTTTCTCCTTCTCCTTTTCCCCCTTTGTTTTTGGTGGTGCTGGGGATCAAACTTAGGGTTTCACACGTGCTAAGGAAGTGCTCTACCACTGAGCTACACCCCAGCCCCTGTACTGGTTTTTGAAATTCAAGTATGCAGAATCAACAATTTAGAGTATGCAATGAGTACTGTAACTTAAGTAACTCAGAAAACATGGACTTAAACTATAAAATTCACTATGAAGCTACAGAAATGTATCAGAATGATCAGCTACTTTCAGGAAAAGAATCTAATATGTTAACGATAGACTTTTCAATACCCTGAAGCTTCCGAGAAACATTGTTAAAGTGTAAAACATTTCTCCCAGACACCAATGGTATTAATTTGGTATTTGTCCATTTTAAAGTGACAGAAGTCCATCTCAAATTAACTGAAGGGAAAAAAGGATTAGTTCATTGGAATAAAAATTACTGATTAACTTCTTCAGGTCGTATGACAGACCTGTTGTTTTAAAGGGTCCTTTCACAAGTAGATCTTGGACATACTTCAACTAGTACCAATTTTTAATGCATTACTGACCTTGCTAAAAAAATATGGGCCTCTCCAAAAGAACTAGACGAATGTACAGGATGAATAATTTTTCTAAAGCCACGTGGGCAGTAAATGGTGGAGTTGGTCATACAGTCTGATCTCTTTGAATTCATGAACTTTTTACTCAGTTATTACACTGCCTCTTGGTTAAGTAGGATAGGAAGTAGCTACCTAAATGTCTCTTTTGATCTAGTATTATCTTTTCATTTCTTGGGGATTGCACATTTTCATGAAAAATGTGCAAATATCATTGTCTTTTTATGTCTAATAATGCTGTTTTGTGGACATTCTTACGTATTTTCCCAATAAACATGTCTTCTGTCATCGGCAAGTGTTGCAGAGCTATTGAGTGTAGGATATGTGCAGAAATAGGGAGAAGGAGGATTTCCAGTTTTCCCAGTCTACATTTCAGGCAGTGGGGCAGAAGGCTCACAAGAATATGCACACAGGTAGTAAGCATTAAGGACCACCAATGCAATTCACTGCAGGGACCATGAGCTTATTTACAGAACACTGGCTCTAATCACACCTAGCACAATTTAAACACCAAATATTTTAGTTGGGGGCATGATCCCTCAAGTTCCGATTGACACCACTTCTTATATTACTTCTAGGGATCTTGAGGCATTTAGAGCTGTCATTCCTGAAAAAACCTAAAGCACTATTGTGGTTAATAACTCATTTATCTGGTATTGGGTGAAATGGGTGTTTCAAAAAAGAGAACTGATTTAAAGCTGATTCAACTTCATGCAGCAATTATTTATTAGATTGAACTAATAAGAATCTTCTAAACTATACCATTAAATCTGGGTGTGATGGTGCATGCCTATAATCTCAGCACTCTGGGTTGCTAAGGCAGGGGGATCCCAAATTTGGACCCACCCTAGGCAACCCAGCAACTTAGTGAGACCATGTCTCAAAAATAAAAAATAAAAGGGGTTGGGAATGTAGTCCAGTGTGAAGGCCCTGGGCTCAATCTCTAGTACGGCAAAATCAATCAATCAATCAATACATTAAAATACATTTCATTGTTTCCTTAAAGAATAAAGAACATTTCAATTTTTTAATTGACTTACAGTTATTATTACCAATAGTCAGTACAAGGCTGTTTAAAGACAGTTTCATGGCTCCTTAATGGTAAATCTCTTATTTCATGGTTTCTATCTTCCTTACTTTAAAACTTCTGCAGGAAGGCTTGAGAAATAAAATAAGCAAATAATGGAACATATAAAAACAAACCTTTTTAAAGATTTAAATGTGGGGATAATGTCAACACCACCCACTACCACTCAAGCTTCAGTGAGAGTTTATCGGGTACACAACCATGGTATCACTGTCTTCATTTTATTTAATGATGAAACTGATAGAGGGATTAGTTTTCCCAAAGTCAGACAGCTAGTAAAGTGGTAGAGTAGGATTTAAAAACTGAGATCTAGGGCTGGGGATTTAGCTCAGTGGTTTCGCCGCCCGCTGCGCAAGTGCAAAGATCCGAGTTCAATCCCTGGTACCAAAAACAAAACAAAACAAAACAAAACTGAGATCTAACTCTAAAAGCACATACTGCTCACTACTTTCTTACATGCATGTGTTTGTTGTGATTTTTTAAAAAAGCAACCTAAGATATCCTCCCAAGGTTAGTGTTCTTTCCTATAGAGAATTAAGTTTCCTCATGATAGATTACTAGATACTTGGGATATCACTGATCTTTTCTTTAGAGTATAAATAAATAAGATAGGGAAAGATTGTATATGCAGGTTGAGACCCCCCCCCCCAAAAAAAAGAGAGCAGGAAGAGGAGCCAAAGGACCTCGAATGTCTTTTGTCTACCCACTATGGGATTTTGAGTAAGCCACTTAGTCATTCAACTTCAATTTCCTCAGGTGTGAAGTAAAGATAAATACCTATATAATAAGCCAAATGTTTTGCAAATAAAGATAACACAGGGAATGGCACAGTCTAGGACTCAGCACCATAGCAGATGCTCCATAAATACTAGCTGAATTGGTTACTGATTTCCTACTCTGGCAAGTGAGGATAATGGTATTCTCGACTTGCTTCAGAAGTAAATGAAATAATTTATGGAAACTCTTGGTGCCTGACATTCAGGCAATACTCAGTAAATATTTGTTATCATTGTTATTGTTAGTCTACTATTATTTACTTGCTCTCATACCTCAGTTCTTTTAGGATAAAGGAATGTGTGAAAATTTTGAGATGGGTGAGTTCCATTAAACATTATGTGCTGATTTGTTTGTTTAATTGACTCCAGAAGTTGATGAGAAAATGAAGATGAAAACGCATCTGGCAGGCTGGGGGCACAGCTCAGTGGTAGAGTGCTTGCCTGGCATATCCAAGGTCATGGGTTCTGTCCCCAGTTCCACAAATAAATAAATGATTGGGAAAAAAAGAAAGGAAAATGCATTTGGCACACCTGGCATTTTAGCCTTTTCAGAGAAATGTACTATCATATGAACAATTTTTCATTTTGAAAGTTAAACATTTTAAGTACTTTATTTACCTTCATTATAGAAAGTAAATTTTTTAAAAATTTGCTTCTATCTAAAAATGTGCTTCAACATTTACTAAACTTTAAATCTTAAATATATTTTATACTAATTTATTCTAATGAAAAATAGGATATTTCAATATCCAAACTATTTTAAATTACAAGGTCAATCTTTATCATTCCTTTATTACTGGGATACCAATGTTCAATATTAAGTTTTGATTTCTTTCTTTCATTTTTCCCCCCATAGGAAGGCTTGCTTTGCTTTTTCACTGAGGAAAAATGAAAGACACATAGAAACTGCCCTTTAAAATGCTACCTTAGGCAGCTATCGGTTTCCAAATTAAAAAAAAAAACTTTTCTGTAATAATTTAGAGTTTGTTAGACTCCCAAATGTATGCCCTGACTTCATATTTCACAAATGATAATTTTATATTTTATTCTGATGCTGTTCAGGGCAACAATCCACTTCATATCTGAAGGATCAAAAATATTTTAAAAGGCCATACATATAATTGTGTGAGATACCGTGCAGTGAGCTTTTATAGAAGAAATCCCCTTAATTATGTCTCAATGTTTGCACAGCAAAATGCAGGGAATTGATACAAAATGGACACTGTACCAAAAAAAACCCAAAACCTTTTTCTAGAGGAAAAAAGACACATGGAGGTTCAAACTTTGAGTTCTACCATGTTCAACTGGCTTCAGGCATGAAAGCAAAGGTTCTTCAGAAACACCTGAAGTTACTGCTTAGGAAAGGCAGCCTGAGCTAGTCATGGTTCCTGAGTGCTGGGATATAAGAAGCATCTTAGCCAACACCTCAGTGGTGTCGAGGCAAGTCTCATCCACTGTCAGAAGTATGCTCTCAGTAGCATCACATCACCACCTCCCAATGTCTCCCTAGTGTGTGCTTTGCTTGTCGCTCTCATTCTCACTAATGCACAAGTATCTGCCAGCAAGCACTGCAGATAATACTACTTTGGGAGTTGGCTCCCTGAAGAGAGCACAAAAACCCATCTCTGTCTTCTCAAGAGATGTTGCAACCTAACTTTCATTTTTATTTCCTATATTAGAAGTCAATGGGGATAAGTAAGCATTTATCAGTGTATGATAATTTAAAAAATGAAGAGATTTGATGTTAGATGGACTTCATTGGGACTTTTAAGTTAACGTTTCTGGACCTAGGTATTCTTATTTGTAAAATGGGAACAGTAGCATCTACCCTCTAAGATAACTGTGAAGATCAAATGATGTTTATGCCTGCGTCAGAGAAGGCAACAAATGGCTGTCCCCCTCTCAGAAAGTCTATTCGGGGTTCTGGAAGGCATATAATTAACCTATTTGAATTTTACCTTTTGAGATGTCTGCTCCATGGCAGAGAAGGACAAAGGTAGAGAGGTGGTCAGAGGAGAGGTATAGAAAGCAAAAGGAAAGCATGAATTTTAGCTGTTGGGGGATTGTTACAGTATAGAACTGGTGATTTTATTTACAACTTTCCAATCTTTCAAAGAAGAATCATTTGCTATCATTTACTAAACACTTCCTTTAGTTCTGTACCTGGAGCACACTATATCAGTGTGTGCTGATATTTGTGACCACACACTTTTCCCCTATGCCCACAGTATATTAAGATGTACAACAAATACATCTGAAACAGGTGAAATACTACCTTGGGCTTCAAAATGAATTTTGGGTATATCACATAGCCTTATTTTAAGTGTGATGATCAAAAACAGAATTGCCAAATAGTGAAAATCCATCTAGTCATTTTAACATGCAGTAACATAAAGACAAATCCAGTTGTATTTATATAGATGTGTGCCCCATTTAAGCACTTGATCTTCATACTCCCCTTCAATTAAAATGGTTCTCCTTTCCACAGAGTTCCAGGTGATCTAAGGAAGCCTTGGGAATAATTGTGCTATAAATCAACGGTGATTCACAGATTTGGATGGGTCACCAATATATCATTTGCTGAGCACACTAAATCATACCACACAGATATTCTACAAATAAGAGACTAAAGACATCAATTACCTAACTTGGCAGATTCCCAAACCATAGTTTTGATTGTAAGAATCATCTTCCCCCACTCACATTGTTGATGTTTTAATATCATTATTCACTACCAGAAAAAAAATACTTGATTATATAAATACACTAAGAAAAATATGTTAGCCTAATGCTGTAAATTTCAAATCATCCTGTTAATTCTAATATGATTATCTGGTATCACAGACTTATTTGTAATAAAATAAAGGTGATACAAATGTAACCAGTAACAAATCTTCACATCATCATATTCTTTGCAATGAAAAGTAGAAGTACCATTCATTTATGTGAATTCATAAAATGGTAAAAATTATACCTCTAACAAACCACACTTTATAAAGTAAATTATAGCATCTGAAGTGGATATTATAAGCTATAAAAAGGGCATTTGCAAAAATAAGCTATAGAACAGAGAACAGAATTTTATTAGTGCCAAGTATATATTTTTTATGACACACTTAGATATTAAGTCTAAACTGTCAATAAGGGCAAGCTAGCCTCAGCATAAGCATTAGGGAAGACCTCCCAACATATAACTGGCTGACAAAAATACTTTCTGTAAACTTTTCCCTGAAGATTCAAGGGGGTGTTCATGAGGTAGCGTTTACAAGTGACACGTTACATGCTGGAAATACAAGCAGAGTCATGTTTGTCAATAATACCAATCCTCTTGGAACTTTTGCCATGGGTTAACTGTAAATCCCACTGTTTAAATGTTCATTAAAAGCTTCTTTACTATTAGTACAAAATTACTCTAATTATTAAACAACAAAGCAATTATTTAAACAAAGTACATTTATGCAAAAACAAACAAAAATGGTCCCAGAGAACTCTGAGTTCAGAATCTGGCAGTTTACAAGATATAAAGATCAAAGTATGACATTTAAATCTACACATACAGTTGGATTTTCTCATATATTTAACAAAAGTATTTTATTATTTTTTTATTGGTACATATTAATTATACAGACTATTGAGTTTCACTGTGGTACTTTCCTTCAGACATATATCATACTTTTATTGATTATTCTTAAATAAGGATATTTAAGAATAATCTTCAATTTAAGAATAATCTTTACCTTGAATAATCTTAATTTTATTAAGAATAATTTTTGTTTGCTAACATATAAAAGCTAAGAAACATTTGAAATAAAATGTAGTTGTGACCATTATTTAAAATCTGTTATTTTAATATATTCTTGAATTAAAGGGTAAAAATGCAATAGAAATATAACCATAAATTTTCATGTTAGCTAATCCAATTTTACTTATGAAAATAAAAGGTAAAAATGCAGAATAATACTAATAAACCAATTCTTATAGCGTTATTGAAATTTCAAATCTATTAGGTAAGAAATAATATTCCCTTTGATTTTACAAATTTCTTATGCAGATACGTTAAAAACAGATTTTAATGTAAAATTTCTAGGCACATATTTATGTTAATTATATTTGACACTTTAAAATAATTTACTGTTTTTTTAAGTTAAACTTTATCCTCAAAAAGTAATAAAACAAATTCACATATTTAAGTTACAAATAATTTTCTAGATTGTTTTCTTACATATTCTCTATGATAAAGAATAAAAATTTAAGAATGTATTTTTAAAGCCTAAACTTTTAAACTATTAGAAAATACAATATGCAAAAAAGTTGAGTACGTAAAATATTCTTTTTTCTAGATTAATTATATTGAAAACATTTGAAAAACTGACAATCCTCTTCATTTCCATTTCCATGAACTCACTATAGGGAGCACAAGAACATTTGACTAGTGGCTCAATGGCGCAGCCTATGTGTAGAAAAGTAGAATACAACATAAACTGGTCTAAACTACAGCCAGTTGTTTGTTATAAAGGTTTAAAAATACAATATGGTTTTAAAAAATAATCACGAAAGAATTTAGCTTCTGCTAATTATAACTTTTGCTGTTATTCCTAAATCTAAAATAAATGGAAAGGAAATGTAAATAAAACAAATAAAAATCTTTTTCATTAAACATAAGGCATTATAGGTTTTAATTGGTTTAAATTGCCTGAGTAAATTTGAAATCTTTGTTTCTTCTACTGCCAAAAATCTAAAGAAGTATGGTGTTCCGTGGCTGAGTTAATATTTTCAATAGCTGTTTTCGATCAGGTTAACACAAGACTTTGGGATTTGTAATTGCTTTAAAATAGTTTCTCCTGGAAAATAGCAAAACTATAACAGCAGCAAAAACTCTAAATCAAAAATATTATTCTAATTTAATGATTGTTTTAGGCTGATTAAACAGATGCCCACTGTTTTAAGGTACAGGTGATAGAAAGGCTAAATAAACCTGTTGTTATCTCATGCATGAACTTGATAAATGCAGAGGCATCCGCAAATCTTCACTTTATACACACTACGGCTCTTCACTCCAATGTAGAGGGGGAGCTTACACTTTAAGGCAGTGTGGACGATCATCTCCCACATCTTTATAAAATTAACATACAATGAGGTAAACATACATGTATGCATATTTGGAATTTTAAACTAGCCCATTTCCTCAAAAAATTTTGACAAGGAGCTACTGGTATTAATAAAGTGTGAACAAAAATCAATGAAATAATTTTTTCAGATGTGCAATGAAAGCAAGTCGTCCTCTGTACACAATTTACTTTGCTATTTTTTTTTTATGTCTCCTTTAAAAAGCCAGGAGCCATCACATTGGTAAGACTTTGCCATATGCCCCAACTTTGCTCCCTTCATGCAGAGCTGGATGTTAATTCTCATGGAGAAAAGAACTATGTTCAAAATTTATTCTCATTCCTCTTCTCCATTATTACAAAAAGGGGGTGACCCTGTAAATTTACTCGAGCTGTTTAAACATGGGAGATGTGCAGGAACTCAGTCTCTAACGCAAAGCAAGTGTAATCAGAAAAGCTGCCTCAGTAGTGCTACAACTTAACTGTTTTAACTTCACAATATGGGATTTAAAAAAAAGGTATCTTAACCACACAGCAGAGGTCTGATCAGTGTGACACTGACTACAGAAAAATAAACTCACAGTGAAGACAAGCACAATGGGCTGAAAAATTACTTGTTTGGTTTGCTATTACTTCACCTCTTTCGATTGCTTTTGGTATAAAGGAATCAGCAAAATGTTGAACGAAATCAAAACAAAAGCAGCTCACATGTTTAGTTTTTGTCACTGTCAAATGATTTAATTCTAAAAGCTCTTTTTACTCCATAAAAAGTTATGGTTGCATTTTTTTTCCTGTGGGGGTCAGATTTGATTAAAAACATTCATAAACCATTTTCAGGATGCAGATGGGACTTTTCTACTCACTGTTCTTCCATGAGTCACAGAGCTTTCACAATTCTCAACTTTTTAGTTAATACTTTAATTGCCTTAGGTTTATATAAACTTTTTGATGTCTCATGCTTTAAAAGCATATTGTAAATGTCTTGATAATTTTCAAAGACAAAATATTAAATAAGAAAATTGAAGTGATTTGTTTTACACCTTGCCATGAATAAAGAAATCTTACTGTCCAAAAACTATTATAGAACACCCAGTCTGTGTCCAAGGGACCATTCCATTTTGAAACAGAGATATGCTAAGAAAAAAAACCCATGGAACAATTAAAATTAAATTTGCTAGTAATTTCTACTTTAGGAATTTCTCAACTTAATTGTGTAAAAATAAATTGGAGCTAATGTGATGATAATAAAATAAGATCATTAGAGACAGTCTTTTATTGTTGGCCTTCAACAACTGTCAATGACACTATTTTCTGTTTGCGTTTCCTCAAGCGTGTTAATGTATCTTTGTTTAGGCTCGCAAGTCTAATAGTCAATGTAAACACCGTCAATGAAACATCAGGACTGAAAAGCAAGTCTACTGAGAGGACCTATGGAAAGACCATTTGGTCTACTGCCAAGTATGCAATAAGGCTACAACACTGAAAGGCTACTTAATTTTTTTTTTATACGATGAATGAATTACTCTTTTAAAAATTCTCAAAATTCTTTGTTTTGCATACAAAGTCCATCAAGGGGGAAGGTGGTCTGCACGATGAACTTAGTACTATGTGGGCTCTCCTCTTTGTTTGCAGTCTTAACTGGGGATTGTACCTTAGCTACCGTAGTTCAAGCGTAAAAATACTTTGTCTGTAATACTATATACTGTTGCCAGTGACCCTCTAAATCCATGAACCAACTGTGTCTTCTGGTGTCACAGAAGATAATGCCAATTTATTGCAATGTGTGGCTTTTTTAACTGATTAAAATTAAGCCGTAAGCACGTGACAATGGAATTAGCACATTTAGAGAGTCTGTTTTCCCACATCCCATTCTGCGCTGGTACGGCTGGTCCCTGCAACTCTACGCGGGTGCAATTTTAATGACTTTGCTGGGTTTTGATGTTCTTATGAAAAAAGCACGGCTTGGTGTTTGTGGAGAAGGCAGATATGGGGGCTGAAGAGCTGTGATTGGGAACGTGGTGACATCGTTTCTGTTTTCCGATAGGATCGGTGTCATTTTCCTCTCAGCGATAAGACACCTCCACTGACAGTGCTCGATTAGGGAAAATTTTATTATAAAATTCACTTTTATCGAATGAGGATAGAGTGATAAACAGTTCAGCCTCAGGGATGGAATAGGAACAGATTTCCCTCCTTTTCAAATTCCACCTTTTCTCTTTTCTCTTTCTTTCCTTTAGAAAGATGATTGTTTTAGTTATTATTAATAATATAAAAGAACTCCTTACAACATGTGATTGCTATGATAAAAACTATCTGAATCAAGAGACACTTAGATGTTCTTAGAAAATCTATTTTATATAGTTATATATTCGTGTATGTACACACACAAATGCCACACACACATATTCTCTCTCTTTCTCTCTGAAAATACTGCTTTTTAAACCCTTCCATTTATGGAAATTATCTGGTATTTGTGACTTAGGGAAATAAATATCCTAAAAGATTTTGAAACTGAAGTAATATTGACTCAATTATTCTAAATATACTCACATTTCATACTTATTTTCAGAAATAAAACAGGATCATGGCCCTCTGATTTTTGAGCAAATACTAATGCTTTATGAAAGAATATGAAAAAATATGGATTGTTTTAAAATAATAAAACATCACTGCTCCTGATTTTTGGTAGTTTAATAAGGGTACTTCAAACCTCCAGTGTCATGAGTTATGTCTGTTCACTCCTGATAATTAGCTATAATTCAGGAATATTCTTTATGACAACTATTTGAAAGGTCACTTGAGAAGGAGAAAAATAAACACGACATTATTTATTTAAAAAATTTTTTTTCTGAATAAAAGTTCATCAAATGACTGAATACTCCTTTTGCCCTCATGAGATCAAATGTAGTATTTCAGAGAATATCTGAGAATATGTTGTGGCATTGGTAAACTCTGGTATATTATAGAGAAACTTCAAAGATAAATTTCTAAATTTTTTTGGGGGGGGAAGGTGGGATGTTAATGATAAAAGCCATTTAGAAAAACAGTTTTTTATTGATGGAAAACTGTTTTGAGAGGAAAATATAGGACAAAGGCCTTTAGTTTGTAACAGTCTTCCATATATTTCCAGGGTCTCCCTAAATTCTCTCTCTAAAGATTATTTTCCAGCATTAAAAAAAAGAGCTGATCCTAAGCATGATCTATTTTGACATTCAAGTCACTTATATTACTCTAACTTTTTAGTTATCAGTGATCAGAAGATCATGCTAAAATATCCTATTTCTATTTGAGTTAAACTTCCAAATTAAAAAAAAAGTAGCCAAAATTCAAAAACTCATGGTATGAATTGATGGTGCTTATAATTTCTTGTTGACTAAGTATGTGCTCTCCTTATAAGCACCAAAAGAGAAATGATTATATGCCCTACTCATCATCTAATAAAGTGGAAAACAGGTTATACAATTACAAAGCTGCTGTTAGCAAATGTCCAGGTCCAGACATTTCTCCCTATATTGTTTCAGGGTTTTAGCAAGACAAACTCATGACAAAGCAACATTAAATCACTCCAACCTAACTTTCACTATTGACTTTATCGCCTAAAAACAATTACCTAAGTAAACTTATGAAGTTATAATTGGTAAATACTGGAGAAACAACAAAGCTCAATGACTAAAATATGCTGAAAATTGAAAAGAAAATCCAGACTCATTACTGGCTTAAAATCTTTACCACCAAATGCTTAATAATGAATGCTTATTAATGAGTCTGGTAGATTAGCTTAAGTATTCTTGTTTAATTATAACTTGGCTGAGTAAGATGTAATAGTCTTTAAAACATTAGTTTTGAAAGAACTACTTGAATGCATTATAATTTCAATATAATGAGAGATAGATAAAAATCCTAAAATATCACAAAGCCATAATATCTTCTTAAAGGTGGTCTGAGAAATGGCCATAAGTATTGTCATGCTAAAGGTTCATGGGAAACTTTTTGAAATATGCACTTTTATTTGAGGTAAAAGAATATAGTTACCTATTTCTCTTAATCATTCAACAAAATGCCCCTCAAGGAGCTTATATTCTTTTGCAGAAGACAGGCAAAAAATGGATAATTGATCATCTTTAATCATAATCAATGCAATGAGAGGGAGGAACCTGACAACATGGGAGGAGAAGCCAGCTTTAGATACAGTCACCATTAAACTAATAACCTAAACAACGAGAAGGTGCTTGGCCAAGTTCTGTACACAAAGAAACCCATGTTCAACATCTCTATGCGTCATATTTTTTAAAAGGGTATTTGCCTTTACTTACTAACCAAATCAGTAAGAATTCTAAAGACTTTAATTAGTGTACAGATAATCCAGTAATAACATATCTCAAAGCAAAGAACCTTACCTAGAAAATAAATATTAAAGTACACCTATTACTAGGCATTACTGACCCTAAACTTTCTAATGATTCCAAACCCCTCCAAGACCGGGCACCCAATGCACCACAGCCATCGTTGCCATTATCCATCTGGGCCAGTGAGAACTCAGGTGACAAACTAGATTTTGCCATTTTCCATGGCAAAAACAGGCACATGTTTGTGTTTAGGTGCCCATGAGCATAGTCACACACATGTGTGTGAATCTACTCTGATGATCAGCGCTATATAAAAGGAGAACACTTTTTCTAGTTCAGAAAATATTACTTGTCCTGTCTTCACTGTCACAATTTTTTGGTTTTCTCCTAAGACACCCAAATGATGGTCTTCACCAAGTCTGGGGACAGAAATGCCTCTCCGTTCTGGCACGAGCTTCACCCAGAAGGCTGTGCGTCTGTGTGTACAGAATTAACATCTAACCGAAGTCAGCCCCAGTCTCTCCTAAAGGGGCTGCCTGATTGGCTGGTGGAAAAAGGATGGGGTGAAGGGAAGAACAGCTGATAAAGAGATCATCCACAGTGGAAACAGGGCTGAGCAGGACTGCAGCGCTGGGGGTGCGTGGAGGGGGAGGGAAGAAGAGGAAGGCCCCCTTTCTGTGGCTGCATTTGAAGTGGGAAGGAGGCCTGCAGTGAGCAAACTTCAGATGTGAAGAACAAAAGGCCAGGTTTTCCCCTACACCATCGCTCTACCTTTTTCTCAGTACTGATGAGGTGATGAGGTCTCTAGCTGAAGCCCCACAGAAATACATTTCGACAGCCTATATTTATTAGGCAGGTTTATCTTCCAGATACACAAGGTGAGGCATTTGTTATTGTGTATAAAACAATTAAATGGAGTATTGTTACCAGCCTGTACTTGGGGAACATTTAGAGATATCCCTATTCTTTATAAAATCAGTGCACATCAGAATAACCAAATGTATGTTCGTCCAGAATCCTAAATCATATAATAAAGTAAAAAATTGTGGTCAATAATCATTAGCATAGCTTAGGTCAATTTACCCATTTTTCCCTATTCCTTTAAATGAATAATTTGGAGGATGGTAGTTCCTAAGCCGATGGTGGATCTGAGGTTGCCAGTTATGGGAGCACTTAAGCGCCCATTGGCACAGCAAGATTCAAAGCCCTGGTAGGCTTCAAAGAAACACTTTTTTTTTCTTCTTCTAGAACTCTTTGCTTTCTAGTAAAGCTGCAACCACAATGTTCTCTCTCTTAATGCCACCATAAAAAATCAAAACACTTTAAAACAAATTGATGTACTCTTTAATACAGTCATCACATCATCACAGGACCCTTGCACCCTGCATGGTGACAACCGTAGGGATGCATACCACACATCTCTTTCTTTGTTGCCTGCTTCAATGCTTAAAGAAAAATTGAGAGAGAGTGTGTGTCTCTCAATGGAGAGATGGGCACCTTTGATTGACAAGACCTAATCAGCTTGTCTCTACACTAATAAAGTTGGGGCCTGTGGTGCTGGTGTATGCCCAGCTCCAAGTGAACTTTTACTAGGCAAAGCCTCGCTGACCAGGGCTCAGGCTCTGCTTCTCTAAACTGGTTCAGATCAATTCTTAATGGGCTATTTTCATCTTAATAAACCACCACAGTCTTCATTCATGATGGCCTTAGAGGCAATTTAGCTGGATGAATTGCCTAAAGTAAGGGCTATGAGTATATCTATGATAAATATTTACGTGTGTCGAATGATGGAGCTATCTTTTCCAAGTTCTTTGTATGAAGTAAAAAAGTAACTTCTCAAATATTATTTTTTCTTTTAAGTAACTACTTAAGGGAAAGACTTTTTTTAAAAACTGAAAGGACGACAGGTTCCTTTGCACATTAGGAAGCAGAGAGATCCTTTTACTAGTTCCCGCTGTATAACACTATGAGATTTTCACCTCCATGGGAGTGAGCCCTCAGGCTGACACAGCCATCCACTGGCTTCCCTGTCTCCACCACTGTAGTACACTTGTGACACTGACTTGCTCTTACTATGTACTCAATAATGGGCCCTGACTGATTGAGGAGACTAAAGAAGACAAGGCCAGGAGTCACACATGAACGGTGCTGGAGGTGGATGGGTACAAAAATACACACACACATTTTCTTCTTGGAGTTGACTTTCAAACCGAGGACTTTCCATGTACTCAGGAATCTCTGTCCTTACCTGCTGACAATTGTTATATGAAGACTAAACTCAAGAGTAGAGGTGGAAATAAAATTATCAGAACACTAGATGCTTCTTCAGCTACATGAGAAGCCCTGGGACAGAAGGCACATCGCACGTGTGCCACATGGGAGCAAAACATACCGCAGGCATTTGGACCTTACCTTCCATATGCAGTTTTCTAAACAGAGAGGTAGGCTCATTGGATGAAGCAAGTGCTATAGAAAGAATTTCAGTAGTCCAGAAGCTTCTGGTACCAGGGATCGAACTTAGGATATTGTGCTTGTGAGGCAGCCACGGCGCCACTGAGCTAAATCCCTGGCCCAGTGGAGAAGCTTTTTGAAATGGTAACAATTCTCTATGTGTAAATATATATGAGATACACACATACACACACACACACACACAGAGATCAGCAGAAATCAAATGGCCTACAGAAATAAAACGTCTACTATTAATTTAGTCTTCCAAAATTTGCATGACAAATATATGAATGTACATTTGTAATTATATATATGTAAGATACATATATAAAATAAATAAATAGTTTGTAACTCCAATAATATATAAATGGTCCTTGATACTATTCAGTAATGCTGCTTTCAAACTGCAATACACATTGAATATTATAATCACCTGCATAAAATGAGGCAATTTAAAATACATTCCAAGATGAAGTTTTCTACAGATTATAGGAAACCTTGAGCAATATTTTTCACTCTGATTGTAGTCTTCATGTTGTAACTGCTTCATACAAAATCCACTCCAGCCTTATCATTCAATATTATCTTTACTCCTGAGCATCGGAAGATGATTTTGCAATACAATTTAATTTACAGAACTTATTTTCCACTAATCTCCTAGCAAAGAAAAAATGAAACATGCCAAGGTACATACTCCAAGCTATGACCCTGACAATGAATAGTAAGACCCCAAACGTATCAATTTTATCATATGGAAATGCTGACATATAATTGTCAAAACTTTTTATCCTAGAAAAGAAACTAAAATAGGCTATTAAAATGTATAAAAATAAGATTCTTCAAGTGATAAGGGTCCCTTAGGGGGGAAGCTTTCTTCCATAAGAAAGAAAACAATATAAAAATATGGTGCCAGGGAAGGTTATTTTATTCAAAGTATTAATATATTAATATGGCCAATAATATTTGGGATTTTCAAATAAACTATTCAAATCAGTAACAATAAATAGGGATCAGAAATCAAGATTCAGTTTTCTGTGTGGAATGACAAAGTCATGTTTGTCACCCCTATGGCTCATTCTAGCTTTCACCTCAAACTTAAAATTTAAAATTTTAAAATATAGGTGCCATGCAAACTTTGGAATAGTAAATTAGTGGTAGAAGGCCTGTTTCTTTTCTGTTTGGTTTTTTGAGAGGGTCTCCCTAAGTAGTTCAGGATGGCCCTGAACTCACTGTCTAGCCCAGGCTGGCCTCAAACTCGTGGCAATCCTCCTGCCTCTGCCACCCGAGTGCTGGGATTATGTACCTGGCTTATAAGGTCTATTTCTATACATCACTTGGCTCCTGTTGTTTACCTTTATCTTAGCATTATCTCTATAAAAATTTCTTCCCCCATCCCAACCCCTTCTTCATCTTTACATATTGAGACCTTCATGACAATTAACTAATATCACGATTGGGGTAAAATACAAGGCAATCTTTTTACCAAAAAATGAAACAGTTTTATTTATGTAATGGTGCAAAATTCTAAAGAATTCCCATGAAAACTCAAATTCTTTACCAAAATGGCCACAGAATTTTAAAAAAGTAATGGCCATGAGTGAATCATTAGTGTTTTATGCCTGGACCGAGACCACTACTCTCTCAACCAGATTTGAATCACTCTGCCTCTTTTCAAAGTTAGATCATAACAAGGCCAAACTGATACTGAATCATTTATGAGGTTTTTAAGAGTTGAAATATCAGAGTCATGTATGTGTAGAAGTATTGTTCTGACATTTGAATTTTAGCAATAGGCAATTCTGAGACATGTCAAGTTATGCAAAACCTGACATTTCCATGTTAATATACAAAACAATGATGCTATGAAAAGCCATTTTTCTACCAATACTTAAAAAATTGAAACACTTAATAAAACTTTAGAAGCATAGGCCTCTAAGATTTAGAGTCACAGAAACTCATTATCTAAAAGCTTTAAATGTTTATTCACTGAAAAGTGTATACTAAATATTCATCTACATTGACCTTTGGCATTTGTACACAGGAAAGACAAATACTATTAATCCCTTTTCAGACTACTTGGTTCTAATTTAGCTTTTAATTTCTCTTGTATAAAGTTATAATATTCCTATTAGGTATAGATGATTTAAAAGTGTTTCTCATTATATAATAATAAAATAAATTTATATATAATAAATAAAATACACTTAAGCATATTTTACTTTCCTGAGTAGCATGAATGTCAGCCAGCTGTATCTTTATAAGAAACTAAAATGAACCACTCATGAATGATCCTCATAGACAATGACTATCTCCTTAAACCCCAAAACTAAAATGTTGATCCAGACATGAAGATTGCCAGCAGAAATAGTAAAGATATTTTTTTAAAGACCAAAATAAGTAGGGTAATAATGAAGAACAAAATGTATACCATTTTCAAGCTGCAAATTAACAAGCAGATATTGACTTTTCTGTGAGGTCAATAACAGCTCTTTATTGATCTAAAAAGTTAATACCTACTAAGGTCAATATAAGACCTCAAGTATCAACAAATCTGGTTTGGAACTTCCTATCTTTTCACATATAAATATTGCTAAAATGGGTACAACAGTGTTGGAGAAACCAGGAAATTGCTATTATGAACGCAGAATACTACAAAGAACTGGGCCAAGGTAATCAAACACATAATTTTTAAAAAGTCCTCTTACTGCAGAATTTTCTGAGACATTGACCTTTAGATATAAATCTTAGTATGACAATTTGGGCAGTTAAATAAAGACAAAAATAACTGATATTGACACATGGAATGTGCAGTTGCATGTGTATGTGTTTCTCATATATTTGAGAAGCTACGATGTGAAATAATTTTTCTACAATAGATTTTAGGCACTATTAAATCTAAAGTTTTTTTTTAATTGTAAAATTAAATAGTAACATATTAACAAATTTAGAAGAGAAAAACTTATCTATAATCTCATTATTCTTAGATAATCATTGTTATCATATAGTGTATTTTTCTGGATTGAAAAAGGAAAAACATTAATGCTCATTATTTTAATAAATAAAACGGCCCATTTATTCCTATATATCTTAATGATGACACAGAGATGAACCCCACGAACAATGGGACATATTCCCATACATATAAAATATTTCCTACAGTCTGGAAGTCAAGAATAGTCAAGTAAAAGTTCATGTAGTTATTTTTAGAATTAATAAGAATATTCAGGAAAGGAAAGGGAGGAAGGTGAAGAGAAAAAGGAAGAAGGAAGCAAACATGGCTGAAGTACGTGCCAAACTAGTGCCAAACCTTAGGCAAGAAGACATGCATGGACACAGATCTTACTAACCAAGAAAGGAAAAATGATTTACAATGGTTACAAGGCGAAGTCAAGTCTATGGCAAAGATAATATGATACTATAGGTACCCCATAAATATGAAGATGACTTTTATTGTAATGTATTTTTTAAATGAATATTTTGTTTTAAAACAGTTTTAGATTTGTAGAAAATTATGCTGATATTACAAAGACTTCCCATTTACTCTGCACTCCATATTTGCCATAATTAATGAGCCAATATTTATAGATTAACTAAAATCAGTTATTTGTATTTCCTTGGTTTTTTTGTCTAATGTCCTTTTTCTGTTTCTAGATCCCATGCAGGGTAACAACACATGTTTAGCCACTTGAAGTTCCTCCTGGCTGTGACAATTTGCAACATACTTTCAGCACATGCTTTAGAAATGGAATGTAGAAATTTACAGAGTTGTAGCTACTGCCAACACTCAGACGAAAGCACATACAGCAGAATTATCTTTTGTTACAGATCTAAAGAATATAAATAAATTTGAGAAGTGAATGAAGATAAATGCCTGGTAGAAAAGAAAGTAAATGATATTGGACTTATTCACATATATATTAACAGAACAGAAATGCCAGAGAAATAGTTTCATTTGTAAGATTACAACCACTGACTCTGTCAGCTACCTATTCCTGTACCTTCCCACAATATTGTCCATGGCTAGGGTTTTAAGTGATTGCTTACTATGAGACAGTGAAGTGAGCAAGAACTAAATAGTTTATTCTCCCTTCATTTAGTATTAAGTAACTAGAAAGTCGACATTCTGTTGCAACTACCTTTCCTCTTCCGCCTTGCATCTAGGAGGCACCATTAGACTAGGCAGTTGTTGCCAGGGGAAGGTAGGCAGAATCAACAAAGACCTTTGGAGTGAGTGTGTCCTTTCTCTCTGCCTGTCTTCTGGGAAAACGAAGAAGACTCCAAGCTCTGTTCAGAGCAGAGCCACAAGATTGGAAAAACCTGTATTTTTGAATCACCATATAGAAAGGCGGTCTGCTCATGTGGAACACTTGCATCACACTCTTTCCAGAGTAAGAATTCAACTTCACTGTGTAAACTGGAGTTTACTGGTTACAGCAGCCAGTACCAGTATGCAAACTAGTACAATCAGAAACTAACATTTACTGAACACCAATGATAACGTTAACATCACGTTGGCTGTTTATATAGCTTACCTCATTTATCTCTCATGACAACCTCCACATAGGAGATCTGCAAAGAGTTGTTTTTATTAGGAAACTAAGACTCAGAAAAGCTAAGGCACTTGCCCCAAGTCTCGCAGTTACTAAGTAGCAGAACCAAGACTTGAACCCAGATCTGCGTAGCTGCACAGCCCCATACACATTCCATTTTGCTTCACTGCAGGTGAAAGACAGGTGATCTGACTTGGCACATGGATTAAAAAATAATTCCTATACATTTATATGTGTAACTGTTTTTATCCTCAAAGGAGAACAAAAAATTGTATGTGTTCTCCCTAGTTTTTATGTGAAAGACATGAACTCCCAATTTAGAAGGAGTAGGTATGAGACGATTAGTTCGTTTGAATGTGTTAGCATTTTTCAGATCAAGACAACTCTATACAAAAATGAAGAAGAGAAAGATACACTCCATCTTTGTACCCTGCTGATAATCTTACAGTGTTTAATTTGAGCAGAGTCCAGCAACTTACCGAGGGCACGAAAGAACTGTTGCTCCACAAGGTTTACAGTTAACAAAGGACAGAACAGAAAGACTTACTTGTTCTCACAACAGTATGAATTTAAAGAACTATATGGGGTGTGCATTCTACAGGAAGCCCAAGTAGGAAGAAAAAATGAAACACTGTACCTTGAACACAGCAATAAAAATGGGGGATTCATTGTAGTAAGAAAATTCACAGCTGGCAAGCAATACCAGTGAGGCAATAAGATATTTGGTCCATCTTCATGCTTACTTTTTAGACTCAGTGCTTTTAAAAAAAGTTCTCCTTTTTATATTATCAAAGTCATTCTAGTCACTTTAACTTACCTGCACAAAAAATTTAGATGACTTTGTATAGGACCAGCCTATACAAAGTCCTAAGCTAACAAACTAACACCAGTTAAAAAAATTGGTGAATCCTTTAAATTGGTGTAGTCCTCTTCTGACAGAAGTTTTTGCTTGTTTGATTTAATAACAGGTGCTCATCATCAACAGAGCTTCATAGGGCACTGAACATTATAGGTAACTCAAAGATTTGCTAATGAGGAAGAGGAAAACAGACTTGATTCATTCATGAAACGAAATTAGCACCTAATATCCATTCTTGTTGGTGAAAGTACATGGCCTTTGGGGAAATATTCAGGAGATCAACCTAGTCAACCTCATCAAATACTTTCCATTTCAGATAAGTTAGTCTATATACTGATAAAATGAAGTAATAGGTATTTACATAGTGTAAGTGGGGACTTATACTATTTATATCTGCTATAGGTATTTCATCATGACATTGCAGCTTATTAAAGGAACTTTATATTTTAATTGCTTAAGACAGTGCCAGGGCCTGTTCCTTCCCAAATAATGTAAAGTCTACTTTCGCTTTCAAGGTGGGTTGCTTTCTCCTTTATCTTATTTCCAAATGCATGTTTGACTAATAATATTAATTTACAGTAGCATTTTTCTTGCTGCATCAGAGACGAACTGTGGCCCAGTCCAAGTCTAATGAACCCAATTCAAATTTTTAGAGTCCCCAAATTATGTGCTGAATAAATGTTCCAATCTATTTAAAGTACTCTACTTAAGTACCTTCCATTGCAAATAACTCTGAAAATGGAAATAAAGAAAATTAGTTCCAATGTAAAGGTATTCTATGTGAATGCAAATATCAACCTTTAAATGTAGCCCAGGATGGATCTTAGGCAAGTGGATGTAATGAAACTGCAAGAAATGGCAGGACTATCCATCAATATGCTTTCTTTTTCTTCCAAAAGGGACAGCTTTAAAAAGCCTTTTTCTTTCTTTGGCTTTAGGATGGTTTCTTCTTCTCTTTAAATAAATAGATATTTATTTAACTATCACTTAGAGTCTGTATCTTAAGATGCAAAAGGGCAACACATTGTGGTACATGAATGATGACCCACCACGACAGCCTCTTTGATAATGACTTTACTTGGAAAAACGTATCCTTCAATAAAAAAATTATTTTTTAACGTTAACTTTGTTCTCTTGTGGTAACGTTGGAAAACACTGTAGCCCAACAGGAAATACAGACGAAAGCTTCAAATGTACAGCACACAAAAAAGCCATTTTTAAAGCTCATGCCCATCAAGTTTTCCACTTGATATAAGTCGTACACAAAGTCTTAGTCCAATGTGAACCCATGCTGTGAAGATTCTGAAACACCCACCTTAGAAAATTCTGTTAAATACATAAACAGCACTGAAAAGAAAACTTCTGGGCACTAGAAGTCAAACTCAAAGGGAAAAATAAACCTGATTAAAAAAATCCAAAAGAAAGTTATACAAGTACAGTGCAACAAGGTCGTAAGCGTAACCGTCCTTCGCTGTGATATTTGAAAGCAAATCGGCATTTTAGCCATCTGCTTTCGTCGTCATTCCTTTTCTCAGCTCACAAAGATGCAATGGAGTAAGGATGGCTTCCTGTGTATCTTACAAACCGAGAAAATGACAGGGATTATAGGGTAAGATACTTTAAAAAATGAGTATAATACTTTTTAATGGATTAAAAATGAACCCTATGAATGCACTTAGACCACCTGAGGAGAAGGCTCTCCAAATAGGAGACATCTTTTCCCTACCGTTATGAAGCGCACCAGTATAACAGAGAACCTCACAAAGTAAATTTAAGTATGGCTTGAAAATACTCTTTAAGATCATCACCCAAATGACAACCTCCTCTATTCTTCCTAGAAAAGAATCAGAACTTTTGAAATGTAAGACCCTAATAATAGCTTGTAATTATAAAGTAAATAACTTTTTTTTTGAGAACTGAGTATACTTTTAAAAGCTCATCGGACATGGGCCAATAATTCTTCTCAGCATTAAAAAAAAAGCCTATTCCAGTAGAAACATCCTTAAGATTCTGAAAACACTCTGTCACCCAAAATAATGAATAGAGAAACTTGTTCTAGTGAGAACTTTGTGTCAAAAAGTTTAAGATTTCTATAGGAAACTTCTTTCTCTAAAATACATATGGTTGAATAAAATAGATAGTTAATATCGCCCCAATTGTATAGTCTTATTTTCTCTCCCTATATTGTAGAATAGCATAAAGTGTTAATTTGCTATATCTTCAGTAATTGGGACATGGCAGATGGCACTGCCTTCCTGAATTGTAACCTGTGCTTAAATGAAATAGTCTAAGCTAATAATCTGAGTCAGTGCTCATGCACATAACATCCTCTCCCCACATAAACCAGGACTGTGAGACCTGACTTGTCCTGCCACTTCTGCATCCCTTCCAGGCAAGTTTGCTGAATGAGTGAAATATAATTCTTTGCCTTCTTCCACAGAATCTTGCAACACTTTCACCAATATTACAGAATCAGAAATTCATTCTTTACCAACTGATAATGGCTCTGAGGGAAAGAAACGCACAATAAATGATTTGAGTCTATCTTCTCATGTCTTAAAAATGACTTATCAGTGTATAGGATAAAATCCAAACCTTGATATTTCCTGTAGGAGATGCTGGCTCAGTTTCAACCTTGCTCAAAACTACTAAACTATTTTTAGGCATTGATTCCTATTACTGTGCCTTGTCTTATCCATTAATCTTTTCTGTAGATTATAAATTAATGTATTTGATTATTTATAGTTTCAAACTAAAATATCATGTTGTACCTAGCATACTAAGCACTCAAAATAGGAGCATAAATGGTGGGGAGGGTGAAGAAGTGAAGGAAGGGGAAATAATGGCGAAAAGGAGGAGGTAAGAGAAAGAGAAGAAAACATCAGTATATGAAGTGTGACCTAAATATACAGTGAATGTCTAAATCAAAATATTAATATAGTAAAAGACATATTGCCATTAATTCCCCTTAAAATATGCCATCTCACTTTGAAAATACTTATTCCATCATGCTTGTCACTTTCTGAGGCAGTTCTAGAAAGCCTCTTTCATGAGCGTCTTTATGAGGTGTGATCAAATATACAGTGAATAATGCTGCCAAGTGCCATTCACCAAAAAGGCAGGCTTGTAAAAATATTACAGCATTTTCTCATCTACTTTATTCACTAAATCTGGCACTGTGCAACTTCTGGCTCTTCCCCAAAGTCACAAGGACCATGAAAGGTCAACATTTTGAATCAATGTAGGACATTAAGGCAGCCACCAGAGCACAACTGAAAATACCATATTCACAAAAGAGGACTTCCAAACTCCATCAGAAAGAGCCAAGAATGACAGGATACATGTGGTTGAAGTGAGGGCAAATATTTTGAGGGGGATTAATGACATTGTGTCTTTTACTATAATAAATTTTTAAAAAATTTAAGCATTCACTATATTTTTCAATCACGTCTCATATATGGTGGAAATACTGAAATGATAACAAAATGACTGGCTTTAAGGACAGTAAGTGCTATGTCTCAATAAATACTTCCCAAACTGGCTAAAATTTCTAAAAGAGTTTGATAATGAGTTGATTAAGAAACAATAAAGTAGCTAAAAAATATCAAGAAGCAAAAGATAGACTGTGATAAACTTGCAGTACTGTGCTCTTATACTCTATCATCTCCATATAACCACAGGACAGGCCTAGGACAATTCCACCAGCAGTTCACCCAAGATTTTGAGACAAAGATATAAAAGAAGTTACGCTAGCCAGCTTCCCATCACTGTACCAAAATACCTGTGATAATGAACTAATGAGGAGGAGAAAGGGGCCTCAGAGGTTTTAAGTCCATGGATTCTTGGCACTGTGACTTTTGAACCTGAGGCAAGGCACATCATAATGGCTGGGAGTGTGTGGCAAAGGAAGAGGTTCAAAGACAGAGTGGAAGGGGTGGGGTCACAGCATCCCCCCCCAAGGCCCTGCCCCACGACCTAACTTCCTCTCACTAGGCCCCACCTCTTAAAGAGCCCACCACCTCCAAACAGCAGCAAGAGGTAGTGCCCAAGTCTTCAACAAATGGGCCTACGGGACATTCAAGATGCAAACTACAGCAGAAGTCATCTCAAATTTTAAATCCATTTGTTCAGACTCTATATACTTCTAAACAGGAAACGTATTTGCTTGACTTTAAAAAAAAATGCAAGCAGATATCGTTAATGATTGTTTTTCCTGTCAGAATTTTAAAAAATGAGATAGGTAAAGTGGAAAAAGGAAATGGTGGAAATGAATCATTAAGATGCTTAATTATTTGTTTTACAGAAGAAAAAAATACTCCCTACGTTTCTCTGGCAAACTCTGTTATGTCCAAAGAATTCAAATTTCAATTTAGCAACCATAACAGCAAAAATAATCTGAACACATCATGCAAAACAGGCCAGTGGAAGTATATTTTTAAAATGGAAAATGCTGGATGTATAAAATCTTACTACAAAGTACTAAAATCATAAAATTAAAAGTAAAACTTGTATTTTTATGTTTTAAAAAGATAATTATCATAGAAAAGAAAGAGATTGTCCAAGGAAATCCACAATCAGAAATATAAGGAATCTCCTCATCAATTCAACAACAAAGTTTGTGGAGAAAGAAAATATTTTCCTCCTTTTTTGGTACTGGGGATGGAACCCAGGGTCTTTGCATTGAGCTACATTTCTAGCACCT
This sequence comes from Heterocephalus glaber, assembly GCF_053883595.1. Taxonomy (NCBI): domain Eukaryota; kingdom Metazoa; phylum Chordata; class Mammalia; order Rodentia; family Bathyergidae; genus Heterocephalus; species Heterocephalus glaber. The sequence continues at coordinate 71,538,420 of NW_028258320.1, forward strand.
TATTATTTAGAGACAGGGTCTCGTTAAGTCACAAAACCGCCCTGGTTGGGCTCAAACTTGTAAGCCTCCTGCTCCAGCCTCCCAGAGTGTTGGGATCATAGGATATTTTCCTTTATGCAAGGAACTTATAAATGCATAACCCTGGTATTCTTCTAACTAAGAAAGTCTCTTCCCATTTCCTTAATGAAACAAGATATATAATAAATTATAATAAATGTACCATCAAAAAAGGTAAGATGCGAAATATAGGGATAAAATGTGTTTTGAAAAAAATGAAGCAGTTTGCAAGCGCAAGGTCCGGAGTTTGATCCCCAGTACCAAAAAAAAAAAAAAAAAAAAAGCAGAGAATAATGAGCACCTTTGGGCTACTAGACAGATTACTAGCAATTCTAGTTGCTAATGCCTATTCATGTTTTCTTAAAGTACTGTGCATAAGCAATTACTAGTTTCTAAAAAGACCATCTTAAAGTGAACGCCACCAATATTTAGATTCATAGACATGTACCGTATTTATTATTTTACAAGGCTGTGTTGTTAGCTATGACTAGCTACCTGCCCAATTTTTTGCACGTTTAGATAGATACAAATATATACATGTATTGCATATGACATTCAATGAAATGACTCCTCCAGGTCAAAGAAAAAACCACTAAATGCTAACCCTGTAAAGTAAGCACTTCACACAACTTTGACGTGACATGGTTGGTCCTGCTGAAATGCAGCTCTGGTCTAACAGACCTCAGGTGGGGCCCAACAACCTGCATTTCTAACAGGAGATGCCAAGGTCGCTTAGTCTTGATTCCTACTCTGAGGAGCAAGGATTTAACGTTTCCTCTTTAGACTGATATAAAATTAACCAAAATGACAATGTATGTTTATACTCAGAACTTTCCTGAAAGCAATTAAGAAGGGAAAATACTATATTTTTGTGAGGCAATTTATAAAACTCTTCTCTAAGGAGTTATGCCTGTCAAGAACTCTAAGAAATGGGTATCACTGTCAATAATATATTAACATAAACATGATTTTTAGCCCAGGTTTATAATCACAAATGTTCATTATTGCCAGCCAGATGGATCGGCCAAGTCTGCGTGTAAAGTCCTGCCATGTACAAAGACTACCAGTCCTCATTTGTTTGGGGATGTCTTTAAGGGAATTCATGCCAATTCACAGGAATTCATGGGGATGTCTTTGGGAATTCATGCCAATTGTTAAAAGAATCAATAATAAATTTCGAGCTCCTTGTTCCTGAATACCTTTTAAACTGGCTTACAGTTTCTCTTGCATCTTCACAATCAGATGTCTCCATTGGTGGATTCAATTGGCAAAGGACCAAGTCTTGGGATACTGTAATAAACTTCCAAACATGTCTCTGTTTCAGCTCTTTTGCTCACCAACTCTACAATTCCTGTTCTCTACAGCTCAGAACAGGTTACTTGCCTGCTGCAGGTCCTCCAGGAATATCACACACTGCTGAGAATGACATCCAGACTCCATCCCAAGCCCCAGGCCCCACACAACCTGCATCCCACCCGACTCTGCCCTAACTGTGCGCAGTGCCCCGACTCATCTCATCTCGCTCTCACTCTTCAGCTCTTCCTTCTCAAACACCTCATTGCAGAGCCCTGTGCTTGTTCTTCCTCCCTCTTGGAATCACCTGTCCCAGATTTTCTTACTGATGGGATTTTTGTGCCATTCAATACTCAGCTAACATACTGAGCTCTCCCAGTGGGTTTTTCCTGACTAGCCAAACTCTGTCGCCTTCACCAGTCACCCTTTAATACCTGCTTCACTTAACCACTATCTGAAATGGTCTTTTCAATTTATTTATTAATCTTAAAAATGTCTGTCTTATCCTGCCCATTCTCTTCCCCCAATATATAAGCTCCCTGAGAACAGACACCTTATCCTTCCTGCTCAGTATCAACACATAGTTTAAATTATGGGAAAAGAAAATTACCAAATGTGAGAACACGATATATTCTGACTACAAAAAAATCACTTTGGAAAAATCTATACATGTGGAACTCATTTATATTTTAGCATTGTCAACTGGCTAAGTATATGGAACCAGATGGTCTGGCTGTACTATTTTCTAGCTTTTAAGTGTGGACATACGACTTAATCTCTGTACCTTTTTTTATCTATAAAAGGGATGTGGTGAGGATTAAATAAGTAATGAATGTAAAATCCTGGGAACAATATGTGACCTATGTCAAGTGTTCAATAAACACTGTATTACTTTTCCTATGTCCAGTCAGTAGCCCACACGGGCTCTGCATGAAGGACGGAGCACTCCTCCTTCATGGAAAGCCAGCACCTCATTGTCAAGAGATCAGAGACCAAATGTGAAGCCATGGTCAGACAGCCGGCAGTGACTACTGAGGCAAGGAGTGCCAACGCACAGGCTGGGCACTCAAGGACGGCAGGAAGAGGGCCAGTACATGGTACAGATTGTGAGCCAAAGACGCGAGACTGCTGTACACAGGCAAACTCTCTCACGGCTCCAGAGGCACTGCCAGGTGCGCACCGCCCATCTGGAATACAGGCTGGGGGAGCCACGGGGCCTTTTCTGGTTACATATTCAAAGGAGAGAGCGAGCCTCACACTTCTGTTCTCCTATAATTTGTCTTCTAGCCTATTTTTCTTTTACTAATCATAAAGCTTCAATTAGTTTTATGTCTATTATTTTTCTGAGATATTTATGTCAGAGTAAAGAATCATAATTTCAGAATAAAGGGCAGTTGCCTCAGAGTTCTATGTCCCTGAATTCAACCTAAATGGATATCTCCATAACTACAAGTTATGCCTGCTAGTAACTTAAAAAGAAAAAGGTCATGTTTTTATTTTAAAAAAATTCTAGGACAAGAACTTAAAATAAATGCCAAGCTGGATCAAACTGGATAGAATGCTAAACTGGATCAAACCAATACTATGCCATCAGCATAGTGTTTGGCCTATGATGGTTGCTCCCAAGAAAGTTTTGTTAATGAGTCCGATAATTGATGCCAGTTTAACACTAGAATGTCTTAATATCAGCTCTTCAGTTCAATGTTATATATTCTTCTAACTGTCCCTTTATGTAATGAAGCTGTTCAATTACTTCTAATTTTATCAATTTTCTCAAAAGGAAAGGGATCTATAAAAGAAACTATATTGGTATTACACTCAGTGTATAGCAGAAAATAAATGGCACTTTAAAAAAATCATGTTTTTATTCTGGATATATGGTCTTCTGCTCAACAGCTGTCTCTTTTTGGTACCGGGGATCAAACTTGGAACCTTGTGCTGGTGAGGCAGGTGGCAGAACCACTGAGCTAAATCCCTGGTCCCTCAACAGCTGTCTTGAACAGATAATAACTACCTACTTGACCAAATAACTTAAAGAGGTTAAAAAAAAAAAAAAAAAGCAAAAGTTTTAGCAGATAAATTTCCTTATTCTTTGGGAAGACACTAGAGATCAAATTAATAAGCATTCTATCCTATTGTCTTATCCTCTATATTATTTCCTTTTCATTATATTTGCTGATTATGTTCATCAACTTAATGAACAGAAAAGTTTACAAATTTTTGTTAAAATCTCTGCCAACTGTTTTTAGAATTAACCACTTTCTTTTGCTAGTGGTGATTTATAAAAATGATAAATTTGGGCCGGGGATTTGGCTCAGTGGTTTTGCCGCCTGCTGCGCAAACGCAAGAACCCGAGTTCGATCCCCAGTACTGGAAAAAAAAAAAAAAAGATAAATTTTACAAAGCCTTCTTTGCTTCAAAACAACCTTATGGATTGGATATAATCTAGAGTCAAGTTTCCATTTTGCAAACATGAGAACAAATAAATACAAAGAGATTAGGTGATTTCTCAAAGCTGTACAACTGATTAATGACAGAGTAAGTTCCTGGATTTTTGTGGCCAAGTAAAATTTCAAAAAGCATTCCAGAGATCCCAAAATAGGGCTGTCAATTTGTTATTTTTCAAGTAAAGAAAAAATATATATATATAACTTCTACTATTGCTGACATATTGTACAACTCACCTTTTATTATACCACAATAGGAAAAATCATCATAGAAGAAAATGTAGTTCTTAAATTAATAAAATATGTTCTATGAAAAATTCACTACATTCTACTTTTCTCATTTTGCTGTGGGACTGATGAAAATTCTTCTGGTCCAAAACTAGTTCTCAGACAACACAATACTCGGAAGCCATTTCCCTCTTTCGTGTTGTTTCAAAATTCATATTAGTTCGTCCATGTCTTTTCCTACTTCATTTCACCATCTTTAAGAAGAAACTAATAAATGTAGGTATTTTTGTTGTTGTTCTTCTTCTTCTTCCTGAGGGCTCGGGGTGTAGCTAAGTGGTAAATCCTAGCATGTGTGAGTCCTCAGTTTGATTCCTAGTACCAGCAAAAAAAAAAAGTTTTTCATTTTGAAAGATGCTATTCTTCTGCTACTACAACAAAATGATAAGTACTATAAATTTACATACAACCAAAACACAGAGCTGTTGACTATGCACGACTAGTGAGAAAGCTAGCAGGGATGTAGGAAATACAGAAGCCACACAGCACCTACCACAATGCACTGCCTCCACATTACCTTAGTAAGAAGAATACTTGATCCATTCTTCTCTTTCTTCACTCCACTTTCAAACTTTTCCAAGAGAATGAATTAGCACCACGACTATCTAGCCAGGCGCTGTTCCACAACTGTCCTTATCTCCAAAAGGTCTATACTTATTCCTCCTCCCAGACTGGTTTGTAGTCTGCCCGAAGTTCCCAATCCTTACGTGACAAATAAACATCTAACTTTATAAAACTTTATACTTAATCTGCCATTGTATTCTATACACTACTATATTCACACAACAAAAGCAGTAAATATGAAACCCTATTTAATAATCATGGTCAATGCATGGTCTTCTGTTATATGTGGTCTTCTTTGATGACTTCCTTCAGCTTTGGAAGGAACTACGTGAAAGTGAAGGAGAAAAGGATACCCAACTGTGTGTCTAACCCAACAAATCAAGCCCAGGTGGTCAGGGTCACAGCACAGCACACCCACTCCCACCCCTCAAACTGCTCGCACATAGACATTTTGTCAAAAAAAGGTCCCTATACTGACTGAAATTTTGATACAGACCATGCCACATTCCCCAAGGACTGTCAAACCAGTACATTTTCTGCCATTACTTTAGTATATACAAATTTCACACCAAAATTACTTTCTATGAGATAACTATATATTGTCAAGTGATCACACATTATGTACATTTACATATGTATTTTGTGGCACATAAAACACTTCAAAATATACCACCATTCCTTAAGAGTATTCTGAGATGGCCAATATCATTTCCATTTTATTGAGAAAGAAACTGAGGCTCAGAGAGGTTATGTGATTTGTCCAGAGTCACACAAAGGTGAGTTAGAACACAAGTGTGGTCCTTTGACCTCATATTTAGGCTCTTTCCTTTATTCACATTTTTTCCAAGAAGAGTACTCTCTAAAGGTGAGGCCCTAAACCAAAAGAACACACAAAGGTTGGTTTTTATTCCAATCAGAGCAGAAAGTCAATCTACCAGTAACTTCAGGAAAAAAGACAGCCCCTACTGTTAAAAATCTGTGAAGGGTGTGTAGGTTCCTCACCATTAATGTAATGCCGATTTGTTGGTATTCTTCTTATTCAGTTCCCTAAAATTCATCATATAAACCAGCCAATCTAGGACAGTCATGAAACCTGGGCAAGAAAAACACTGGCCTTTCATAAAAGAAATTATTTGGAATCATTTTCAGTATACCTGGTCTTCCAAAATAAGCATGTTTGTGACACTAAAATTTTAAAAAATTGATGGAAATTCTGGTGATCACATTTATTCGTGGTTTATATGTTGGGCAAGATCCAAAATACACACAATAGATTATTTCTAAATTTATACTTCAGAACAAAACAAAAATGTAGCTAAATAATAAGAAACTGCTAAGTACTAAAGTATCAATGGACAATAAAAAATCATTACATGGGCCGGGGATTTAGCTCAGTGGTTCTGGCGCCTGCCTGGCAAGTGCAAGGTTCCGAGTTCGATCCCCAGTACCAAAACAAAACAAAACAAAACACCTCCTTACATGAAATAATTTAATTAAAAAGCTTGCCTATTTTAAACAGAGTAGTTTTAGGAAAATTAGCTGTGGGTTTTATGATAACTTATCAATTCAAGCCAAAAGTTTGAACAGTAATTATTATTGCTAATAAGATTATCATGAATATTACCTTTGCTGCTTACTATATCTGATTATAGACTGTTTATAATTTTTAAAAAATACAGGATCATTAGAAACCATTTCCAACACCAGGAAAAATAGGCAAAATAACTTGGTATCATTATTTCTCTGTGCCTAGTTCACATCATTTAGATTAAAATGCTAATTTTTACATATGTGAGTGAAGCATAAAGGAGCAAACAACTGGAGACTGCACGGTGTGCTACCAATCATTGCGGGTGGGTAAACTGACAACATGTAGCTGCATATTAAGACAAATGTAGAATTTAGACAAAGTATTCCATCTCTTTTCAGATGTATACTTTTAAACCTCAGGAACTGTTTTCAGTAGATGTCATGCCTTTTAACTTGAAAAAAGATAAGCGCAAATAAGCTCCCAATTGTCTCCCCAATATGTAAACCACATCTCGGGCTGCTGTCTCTGCTACTCCTTTGAAGTTTCCCTGAAATGTCATGTGTTGTGAAGACTGCTGTGCATAAGCAAGACAATTTGCTCACTCTCAGAATTCTTACCGGTTTCCACTGCTATTTGGTATCCAGCCTCTAGTCTCCGAGATGACCTTTCCAGCCTCTCTGTGTTATCGAGCAGATGTGCCCTCTGAAAAAGAAAAAGGGGGAAAAAAATCACACAGCCGTCTACAATGTTCTTTTTTTGCCTTTTTAAAAAATAATGCCTTTGTAAGCCCCAATATTTGAGGGGAGGGGTCCCAATCCGCTGTAGTTAATTTTTTGCAAATCTTTCAGTATAGGAACCATGACAATGGACAGATTTCCAATCAATCATATATGGAGCATTCACTTTTTTATTTTATAAAGAGACTCATGCTGTAAGTGGCCACAATGAATCTTACTCTGAAACACTGAGAAATGTATGAAGACCAGAGCCAAGTAGACCTTTCTGTTTCAGCAGAGATGAGAAGTGCACAGATCTATGATCCCCATTTGTGTTTATTTTTAAGAAAATATCATCATTTTTCAAAAACCCATTTGTTCCTTTGATTCTTGCAGACAGTAATTTTTAATCAGGAACTTTATTTTTAAGAGAATACTCCTCAATTCTGGATGTGCAGCAGATGCCACAGAGAACAACATATGCTACTAAAACAGAATACTAAACAGCGCTTCTAGTTAAAGACAACTAGGGGCACACATCAATAAACAAGAGACACATGCTTCTCCATTTGCACAAATGTACAAAACAGTGGATTTATTTCCACATATATGGCACTAGACTGAAGGTGAACTTTTAAAACAGTGCTTTAGAATATCAACTAAAATTATACTAATCACATACACTTCTTTTGAACTGTAACTGATGAGGAAATTAGAGAATTTCTCCCAAATTCACAGCATCTAAACTTGTTTTTCTATATCAAGATTGCGTTGTTTTTTTAATTTAACTATACATTAGATCTACTCAGGTTGTCAAAATAGACTTATAAGTTAACCATGGCTATGAATGAATAAGAATACATATGTGGTATAGATACATGAATGTGACTACATGAATATGTGCACCTGTATATTTGTGTTTGTTCATGTATACATGTATTTGTATAAATTAATACCTTTCCCCCTCAAATCAGTTTTGGTATCTGGTCAAAAACAAAGAAAAAAAAATGCAACTACAACTCCTACAACTTTGTGTTGTTGACAGATGTCACTTAAAATTGAAGAAATGCTTTCTAATAATAATAAAAAAGGAGGTGCCACACACATTATCTGAGTGGCTGTCGAGCGAAATGATCTACCTTGCTCTAATGAGCCCCCATGGATCTTGGAGATGCAAGCTGTATTGACATGCACACTTAAGCTGATACACCTAGACCAGTGCCTCCAAGCTCTAGCAGCCAGGGATGCTGACAGAGTATCTCGCTTCCATCTTCAAAGAAAGGAAGTGATTAGTATGTTATCATTACCATTCAAAACGTGATTTCCTTATTCCCTCCCGGCATAGGTGACACATCTGAGATGCGGCCAGACGTTAGAGGCAGCTAAAGCCACATCAAAGCTTTCCTTGAAAATTTTTTTGGGGGAAGGGTGGGGGGAGAGAGAATCATTAAAACAATGCATTTAGAACAGAGAGATAGGACCTGATGTGAAGGTCAGGAAGCTGCAGTAACAGTCTATAATAATTAATGGAGTTGTCTAACACACAGTGGGGAAATTAGGAGAAATATTACCCCCCCTTCTGGAAAAAAATCTAAATATATAAAATGGAGGAAGGAAGGAAAGCTTCTTATATCATGAAAAAGCAAAATCACTGACTGGTGTAACTGAGAAAAAGAAGAAGGAAGCCCTATGTTTGGCACTGATGACGATTTTTAAAATAAAGTTAAAACTACTAAACCTTGTTAAAAATAGCTTTCTTACTCCTAATTCTCCCTACATGCAGCTTACAGGAGTAAGGGTTGCTCTTTCCTTCTCTGAATATTTTCTACCTTAACAAAGGACTTAGTTTAAAACTGGCAAATCTCTAAAGATATATCAATCAGATCTATGAAAGCAGGAGTAAATTTAAATTTTAATCCAGATGAAGAAAAGAGGATTTTTGGCTTATTTTCATACTGGATGAAATCTTAAATTAAAAGAAAACATTTAGCTATTACAGATAAAAATGTAGATCAATACTAGAAAGGGACATTCTACTTATATGCTAATATAGGAAATAAGCCATTTAAATGTAGGATGATTTGGGGGATCCCATGGTGATACTGGGAGCAAATTTTCTAAAAGGAGTTTTTAAAAATGTGCATTCTTAAATAATGGAAGAAACTCTTCTTCAAGAAGGTTCAATTTTATCAGAGTAAATCTGCACATGAGAGGACTATCAGTTTACCAGCAGCTTTCCAGCAGGATTTCATTGTATTTTGGAACCTCTCCACTTAAGTCACACTAAAATCAAGTTCTTGTAACAGCTGTGCTATTTACATTGTTCCCTTAGTTGTACATTGCCCTGGTCGCTACAAATGAAAGGAGATACACTACAGTAGCAGCTGATGCTTTCAACTCGCCCCCACACTCCATCCCAAACTCATTCTCTCACCCTCTTCTCAGCCCTTTTCAAAGCAGGTGAGCGAAGCTGTGCTGGAGCTTCAGACGGAGCTCAACCTGTGTGCGGAGCTGAGCAAAGTGGAGAGCTGAAAATTCAGGATTCAAACAGCTCAGCACAGCCAGCACCAAGATCAGCTCTCTCTGCACTACAGCTCTGCCTCCAAGCATGCCCCGTTTCCAGAAATGAGCCCCAAAAGAGCATCACAAGGAGGCACAGGAAACTGTTTCCGGACACAACAAAACCTCATGTTTTGGCACAGATGGGTGCCTGTCTTCTCAGCACAGGGGTGGAAGGAAGAAATCTTGAGCACCATTCACTGTATAATTTCTATTAGAATCCCGACTGAGAGACAATCACTTCTTAGCAAACTATATGCCAATTCAGTGTCATCACTGTAATCCAGTCTATAAATGTCAATGCTACATCCATATCAACAAATATAAAAAATAGTACTTCAGAGGGTATTATTGTATTAGTTGAATGATCTGTTTCTTCCAATTATAAATCTATTACAGGATACCATTTCCAAAACATGAACTCCAGACCCATAACTGGTAACTTTTGCTATAGGTACGATAAAAGAATTAAGCCATCGACAGTAATATATTTTAAAAGAAATGCAGACATGATGTTTTCAGCTTTTAGAATTAAGATTCTAATTACATACCATTCAGCTTAACAAAAATAAATCTGTCAAAAATATGGTGAGGTTTTACTAATCATTGCTTAAATTCAGGAACAAGAGCTTCGTATTAAGGTTTTCAATACTATTGTTAATTTCTATTAACATTTAAAAATTCACATTCTTCACCTAAACATGAGCATATGTAAATATACACAAACAGATATTCTACCTTGGAGGAAAATAACATCGACGTATCACTCATGAAAAGAATAATCTTATACAACAAAACTGCAATTAATTACATTTGTTTAATATATACATCTGACATAAGAAGTAAAACAAACAAACAAACAAAAACAGCAAAAAGATTGGAGAGAAGGTATTTGTGTATTTGCCCCTACTGTTTATATGCCATTATTACTTTTAAAAGAGAATATCATTAATACATTTTCAAGTAGAAGAATTGTTGAAAATCACAATCTCTAAAAGCTTCTAAGTTAATATTTGCATCCCTCAGAGAATGATGACATGCCAATCTAAAAAACTTCTAGGAAAATCACAATCAATATAGTCAACCTAAACTTGAAAATAACTCAAAGTACTCTGGTTATTATAAGCAATTAGGCAATTCTAATATGACAACATCTTTTATTATTTTATGTCCTAATGGAAAAATAACAACTTTACCACACGACATAAAAAATATAACTACTCTGTTTCTGAACGAAGTACTGAAGCACATTTGATATGTTTGGCCTAACTGGGAAAAAAAGCGCAATTATTCAGCATCCCTCATCAATATGAGGGTAAAATTACTAACATTGCTGCAAAAATTTGCTAGACCTCAAAAAAAGCATGGGCCTGCATTATGAAACCAACCAGTAAACTTAGTAAAATGAGACTTACTTGGGTGCTATTTCCTACAAAAAAGGAAGGTGTTTAACAATGACAAGAGCTTTGGCTATTCATACATATCTACATATTCAGACTAGTAAGACATGTGTGTTTCCTCCAAAGGATAATATATTCATGGTGTCTTACGTTGAACCTAAAAATTTTGAGTGAGAGAAAGGAGTTTATGTAAGAACAAATGTTGGTAAAGGAAATCAGAATAGCAGAAAAAATTCTTTAAGAAACCAACAAAAATAAAGCAAAGTTGAAGTTACAGTCTATAATAAAGCCACAGTAAGTATAGTTTTAAGATATCCTTTATGATTCCTTCTTTGTTTTGTCTTTAAAATATTCACTTTTCCCCAATACCAACAAAGAGCAATGATCCTTGTAGTAAGTGTGATTAAGAAATAGTTGTTTTTTTAGAAGGTGGTCAGTAGATTTTTGAGGAAGAAAGACAATACTTTTTTCTTTGGTAGACTTTTTTGGAGAAATGAATGCAAAGATCCACTTCAGATTTAGAAACTCAATTTGATAAGGAAAAGAAGAATTAAGGGATAAAAAGGAAGCTAGGAAGTACTCACCTCTTCACGTAATTTTATCAACTGCAACATGAATGCACAAAACAAAAGATAAAAAGGAAAGAAATGGCAGGAAAGAAAGATCAGTTGTGTGACAGGATACAGAATTAACACTGACAATTTATCTGTTTACATGTTTAGCATTTAAAACTCACAGACAAACACATTAAAAAAACCTAAACTTAGACTACATGCAGAGTTTTTTGAACGAATAAAGATCACTTTCTCACACTGTCACATTAAACAAAGAGAATAGTGTGAAATTCTCTTTTAAAATACATCTAAGACACCATCATGAAATAAAGGAGAATGACTTCATAGAAGTCTATATTATAAAGAAAGAAAACAAGTTTACTGTTCCTCTCTTCTAAGAATGTACCACCGAAAAGGTTTTGTATATACAAGTTTTCAGGATGTTTCTCTATTTGGAACCCTGACAACTGATTTCAGATTTTACCAACAAATGAAAATGATTAGCAGTTTATGCATTGGTTGCAATAATTATTTAAAACAACAAGGTATCATGTGGGTATATGATTGCTTTGAGAGGTAACACTATTTTAATTGAGAATAAAGTGTGCCATTATAGATAATAAATAGCTATTTAGGCCATAGTATCAGGAATCATTTCACTATTACGGTACACACTTGAGTAAATTTCTAGATTTCTGTTTTGCTTGTTTTTTGTTTTGTGACTACCGCATCAGATGACACACTTTCCTTTTAATTTTAGGTTTCATCACTTGTCAACTGCCTTCATCTTTTAAACCGGGCCATGTCAAAGCAGTGAACTCTCAATTCATTTGTACTGCAGTCTATTTTCACTGAAGTGGTACCAACAACCACCCTTTACTTTATTTGTACATATTTGTATCTCCTATGATAACATTTTAATTCTCTTATATAAAACATTTTTCTATTTGCCTTAAATATAACACACAAAACAAGTTGTTTAACTCTTTAGAAATGAGAAAAATGATACAATCATATATTTGCTTCATCTTTTGTGACACTATAGTAAAGCATAAACACAAATTTTATAGTTGAGATGACTACCAGAGTTTCTGCAATGAACAGAAATTGAAACCTGTGTTTAACAGACTCTAAGCTGCATTCTAGGTCTGAAATTCACATCCTCAGCAATTCAGGTCTACAACTGATAAGTTTTAAACATCCAAATATCTGTAACATCTGTTTGAATACTTGACATACACAGGCCAATAAATTAAACTACTGCTTTGGGAGAAACATGCTATGAATTGCTCACCATACATCTCTCTACAAGTATCATGTTTACTGCTATACCGTGGAATTCTCAATATGTAGTGCTGGTTTTGTCTCAAATTCAACGCAGGCAGTATGCATTCCAGCTTATTCTGTAATTTCAATCGTTACATGGAAAGTATTTCAAGCCCAAAAGAACCGGGTTTCAAAATTGTTATGAAGCCTTTTTAAAAAGAATACAGTTTATTATGTAACGTCTTACCATGTGTTTAACAGCAATGAAACTTTTAATATTAGAGTTTCAAAATAGACAAGAAATTGTCATTATTTTTAAACACATTCATTCTCTCCACAACCACCCAGCGTGGATGAGTAAAACACCTCCTGATTTCCCATGGAAAGTCTCAAGCTATCCTCTAGAAGGAGTAAAATTTTAAACTAAAATACCCAGCCTATCACATATCGGAATCTGTCTCTTTGCCACTCGAACATCATGGGAGAAAAAGGCAAACATTAATTCTCAGAAAGAGACGATGTGGGAATTGATCGTACTCTTTTCTTCCGGGGGCACCATTCTTCAGTCGACTGTGATGATACTTAAAGGGGCAAAGTTTAAAACTACTCCTCAGCCATAGAGACCATTTGGGGCATGCCACCCTGCCATAATCAATGAGTGTTTAAAAATGCTACCCATTTGTTTTTTCAATAGGTTCCAAACAAAAAACGTTCTATCTTGTTTGTGCTGCATGGCTGCATTGCAGCTCCACACCGGATTTGTAGCTAAGCTAGGTAACGGGAGGGTTTTTAATCTTCATCTTTTTTTTTCTTTTTCAGTCAGCCCGAGAATTGTATTTTTAAGTAAACAAAAGATATTCTATTTTTGAAAATTAGCAATGCTTAGACTAGACTGTAAGTAGTGATTTCTATTTTATCGAGTTATTAGCTCCATCGCAGGCGACATGCAAGTGTGCAATGCCACAATGTTGAGATAATCAACATCTTTTTTTGAAACAAAGATTCCCCCCCCCCATGTAGAATTTGATACAAGAGGTAATCTGTTCCTTTGTGGGCTGAAAAAATCTGGTTTACGCTGGTTTGAACCAGTGGAATCTCTTGTGGTTAAGCCTTCTGCTGTGACTGAAATCAAAACCGCACTGCAGAGCGCGTGAGAGCCTGCGCGCGCCTGTGTGTGAGGTGCGTCATGTGACCCCCACAACTACCGAATTTTTTTTTTTTTGAGCTGATAACGGGACTGCTGTCTCTGTCCGCATACAGATAACGAATAAATGCTGAACTCTATTAAACGCCCTTTACACATTACCGTGGGTCGAACACACAATTTTCTGAACTTAGGATGACAGTCTATTTATTTAGCTATAAACCCTCAGCACGTAACGAACAGATTTGTGCCTGGTAATGATCTGCTCTGCCAGGGCTATATGAAATGATACCGACCTTCTTTAGATCTTGGGGAATTAAATTGACCGACTGCACCCCCTGGTCTGTAGCTGAAGTTTGACACACTTTATGCACAGCAAGTCCAAATCAGAAGTTAAGAGAATCTCGTATTTAAAAATTAAGGAATCATTATCTGCTAAATATTGCTTTACCACAAAAATTTCCACACGTTTGGAGCTACCTACTCTTTGTATATTTTTTGAATCTCCAGTGTAGGATTTACTCAGTCATGTGTCGGTATAGTTTTGCATATGGTAACTGTGAAACTACTGGGGTTCAAACCTGGAGCTTGGGACATTTTATTTGCCTTATTATCCTACTCCACTATGAAAAGCTTTATGATTTTATTCTACAAGTTGGGTTTTTTCTTGTTTTGAGAACGTTTTTAATAGGAGGAAAACATGTTAAGAATATTAAGGTTTCCATTCCCCAAACAGCTTCTTTACATTGAAGAACTCAACTCTCAAAGATATGAAATGTGATACTGAATGGTAAATGTATTTTAAAAGAACAGACTGATTATGCTTAAGACATGAGTCCTTAGAAAGCTGGTAACAAAACAGCACTCAAAGGTGCCAAGTAGATAATTTTGTCCCTTTCCTGTAAGTCAAGAATGGGCTATATTTGACTGAATGAAATGGATATGAAAATTGCTTTATACAAAGCAATTAATTTGTAATTAAATGAAATGTGTACTGTATGAGGGAATTAAAGACGCATTTGAAAAATTCTAATTTTCTGAAACATTGGCATTTCTAATCATCACAGGCATATTTATATACCTACAAGTGCATTAGATGAATGTTTATATACATAAGAGTAAATTAATTTAAAGTTAATTGGAAGATTATAATCATATGTATTAACAGGTTTTAGATGCCTAAAAAACTTGCATCATAAATTGCCAAGCTGAGAAACAGTAGTTATTATATTCATGTTTGTCTAAATCTTCACAAAGAAATCACTATAGGCTGGATATGCATAATGCATTGAAAATAACAAGTCAGTACTTTATTTTACCTGTTTGTAATCATTGCTGTTGATTCTTTTATTTTCCTTTTCTGATCCATATATAATTTAATTGAAAAATCCTAATTTCAATTAAATGAATATTGCTAATTTTATCTCATTTTGTTGTTTTCTTGTATGTTGTTTATCATAAATATTATATAACAAGTAGTTTGAAAATCAAATTATCAATAATTAACTTGAAAGTAAATTTATTTCTAGGCAGAACATTTTTATATAAATTATAGATAATATTATCTAGAAAAAACTATCTTCTTAGCTTCTAAGCTACAAAAATTAATATGAAGAACCAAATTAAATTTTTTCTTACTTAAAAGAAAGGTCTTTTGCTTAGAATACTTAGTCTGAATGAATACTGATCCAGAATAAAAAGTAATTTTTAAGTAACCACACATGGTTAAGGAGATATTTCTGCTTGAGAGATTTTTAATTCCTATATTATGACAACTATATGACAAAAAGCCTCAAAACAAAACTTAATGACTTCATCATCATAGGGAAATTTTGCTATACTTGGTAACAAAATATCCAAAAAGTTAAGCATATTTTTTTGAACTTTCCAATATCATTCAAATTTTTTACTGAAAAGTTCATGTGAGTAATAATCTAACAGTTACATATTCTCCTGACTATAATTTATCATACTCTATTTTTTGAAGTGACAGCTCTTTACAACTAAACTTCAGGTTATCCAAGCACTTTCAGAATTTGTAAGTTTGATTTATACAAGTCCAGGGGAATTCTCTGCATAATCACTTTGAAGTGACAGAAATACAATCGGAAAAACTCAGAAAATAGGAACTCAAATCTATTTTTGTGGCATAGTTTTCTTTAGGCATAAAAATCATCTTTATATGTATGTAAGGCAAATATTTTAGGCACATAAAGTGTCCATTAAGAGAAGTGAACATGCTTTTAAAAAAAAGGATTCCTGTCATAGAACTACAACATCCATTACAATAAACGAGTCTGAGTCAGACAGGAACACCCCCTTCTTTTCTATTTCCTCTACATTAGGCAGGACTTTCAAATGAGGGAAAGATCTATAGCTTTTTAAAGAACTGACATGGGAACTACGCGTTTCACTTTTTTGCAAAAACGATTATGCTTTTTTATAGGAGATAGGAAAGAAAATTATGATTCATTCATTCATGAGGTATGAGCAATCCATATCTCACTTTTAAAAAAGGAGAAAATATTTTCTCTCTCATCTTCACATTATTTAATCTATTATGAGTGAAACCCCTTCATCGCATCATGCTTTTATGTTTGATGCGCTATTTTTTTTCTTTAGCTATTCTCACATTTCAGTCAGAAAAGCTGAAATCCCAAGTCAAATCTGAACGTGTTTACATTTCTGAACTCAGGCTGATTAACACCCAAATACTGGAGGAAGTGAGAACTTCATCAAAACTAACAACTGCCCTCAGCGATTCTTCTCCTCTTTTGGGGGGCAAGTGGAGCCCTTAATCACACAAGCAATATCCCTGTTTGTAAAATGAACATTAGAGAAGATAATAATACAGTATCAGCACATATCATCTATTGGAAATGGTAAACACAATTACGTAGATTTTACACTATGTATCAAATGCTGTGTTTCACTATGGTTTTAAATGTTGGTTTACCCAGTGAATGGTTTATGTTCAATGCTATTTCGGCAGAGTAGAAACCTTTACAATACTTGCCAAAGTAACGTTAATAAACACATTCAGGTCTTCCTTGTGAAGTTTCCTGTAACCAGTCGGTCTCTAGGGGTGTTTGAGACATTTAAAAAACCATCTCTACACTGAAGTGCTTGAAATGATTCTTTACTAAAGTCACACATAATATCTATATGAACTTATGAAATCCATAGTATTAATTCAAAACAGAAATAGGACATTAATTAGACTCATGGCACTACTGTGTGACCCAATAAGAACTGACAGCCGAGTTGTAAGGCCCTTTTAAGAAAAAATTGTATCTTATTTTTTGCCTATGCATATCTTAAACTGCAAAAAAGACATTCTATTATTATTATTATTACTATTATTTGACAGAAACAGGTCTCTGTCTGGGTATCCAAGCTCTACACTGGTGCCTATAATTTGCATTTTGGTGAATGTATTTTTAAGAAGCTAGCTACACAATAGGAGACTGAGCTGTGCTGTTGAATTTTGAAAGCTTACTTTCATTTGTTTTGCTGCAAGTGTTGATTTAATTATACTGCATTATTATCAAAGCTGTATTATGTACTTTTTTATTCCTTTTACATGTGTTTGAGGTGAAGACCCTGGCTTTGTCTGCAAACAGTGTGTTTCAAGTTATTCCTTAAGTACTAAATAATAAAGAAAAGAGAAGAAAAGATTTTTTTAAAAGATAGCAGACAGTGATCACAAGGTAAAGGGTTAAATGTAAGATCTCCAAGAAACATTTTGAAGTTGATTAAGACTCCAGCTTTGCATTAAACAGTATCGCTTCCACATGAGTTGCTGCTAATACTGTTAAGGAGCAGCTTGAGAGCCCAGTGTGCCTGTGACCTCCTTCACCCTCCAGCCACCCACCGGGCCTTCCTGATTAGCATTCTACCTGGTTCTCTGAGGAATTCCCATCATCCCCTAGGAGCTCATTCCGTACTTCGTCACTGTAGGCGATCCGTGACCTTTTCTATAAAACAAAACAAAAAGGGAAAGCGAGATGAACGTTAGAAAGTAAAGGCTTCCAAGTATTACTGGTATCAGGCTTATCATCTCAAACCTCGAGAGCCCCCTAATGGAAACCTATTGGCAAAAATCTGCAAACCAAAGTTGTGTAAAGTTCCCTGAACTTGAGAAGTTTAGCGTAAATTAGAAGTTTTCAAAAATGCCAATAATGAAAAATAACTGCATTGTGTAAATATTTTAATATTTTTAAAGGGATCTGAACTTGTATATTACTCCACACATCATCATTCAACATTAAACTGAAAGAAATACAGCTAAATAGCTATATATCTGTAGAACAGAGATTTAAAAATACAGAAGTATAGAGGGCCTTTAACATTGTAGCAGGAAATGAACTGTACAATTTAGAGTTTTTAAAATCTCTAATTCTAGGATAATAATTATATCTCCAACTCTACTCTAGAATCCCTGGACTAACATATACCTATATTTCTTTCATTACTGTGATGTTACTAACCAGAAAGAGAGGGGATTTAAAAGCCCATCTCCCATCCAAATGATAATTTAAATACCTCTAACTTCTCTCTAAATAATAGCCCATGGAAAAGCAATAGGAGTGTGTGTGTGTGTGTATGTGTGTGTGTGTGTGTGTGGTAAAGCAAATTAAGTTTTCCAATCCCAGTAAATAGAGGCAAGCAGGCTATGAGTCAACCTTTCACAATTCCAGTAAATAAAGACAAGTGGACTATGAGTCAATATTTCATGCACGGTAGTTTTGTTTTACAAGAAATCTACCCTTGCCTATAAAGTCAAGGGACGTGTCTGCAGTGCAAGCATTGTGCAAATTATCTAAATGTATACACACTTGGAAAAATTAAAAGCCTTTAAAAGTTAGTTGTGAAACCCGAGTGTGGTTCTCAGTTCCTGCTTCATCTTTAATATTTCAGACCCAAATTCAGATTTACATGTTACTGCTTTGTTGCCTTTTCCGCATCTAAAATAATTAAGCAAAAATGATCAATTAAAAATGATGGGGAAGGGGACAAGCAGGAGGGGAGTAGAAAGGGAGAGGGAGTAATAGGTAACAGGATTCAGATATGTTAAGTGCATGTACCAACTTCCCCAAACACCACACCCATCATCTTTGCTTTTTAAGGCAGGTGGGAAAGAGTAATCTCTTTTCTCAATTAGGATCTACATTTGGGGTTTAAAAGTTCTTACTTGTTCAACTGTGATCTGAAAAAGGACCACAGTTTAAAAGGACTATCCATAATCCATGAGCAGAAGTTAACAATACCTTAAACATAAAATCATATTACTGGAATTTAGAAGGACCTTGGACAAGAACAACCAGTAAGCTTTAAATCAATTAAAAGAGACCATCTTTCTCAATGGGGGTTCCTTACCAAACTAAAAATCAGAAAATTATATCAATTCTCCCAAGGATGGCACAAAAGAGAATTTAGTTCATTATATACAACGAAGGCTTAGGCTTATGGCTCTAGCAGAACCCAGTTTAAAAAGACTTAAGACAGTATGAATACAAATATATACATCTAGATAACCTCCTTTTTCATAAATGGCAAAAATCAGTTTCATGGAATTCCAAAGATAGTTTTGGTTAAACTGCGATTAGAATTGTAGGGTCCTGACTCACAGTTGAGTGGTCATTTTACCTTATAAAAATTCCTCCCTGTTCTATTATTTGCTAGATTGCAGAGGAAAAAGGCACAAGAATTACAAAATGTTTCAGTATAAAGGAAATAGTGGAATCCCCTTTTGGTTAAGTCTGCATCCTATGTCCTACTTTCCTACTACAAATATATATTTTATATCTTAGCAACTGCAATAAGTCTGTAAGTAGATAAATACTACACCAGTGTTGCAGGGAGAAGAACAAATTGGAGAAGTTAGGTAATCAGCCTGATGTTGGTAAGGACATCTATATCAGATCTCTTGAAAATTCAGGATTGACCCAACATATTCATTTGTGAATATACCAGATGTTTTACCACCACAAACAATATATATTAAATCTATTTCTCTCACTGTATTTACTGAAGCTACTGATAATTAACTACACTTTTACCGACTAATACAGAATTGTATCAAAAACGAAAAATTATATAGTTTGTTTCATGTGCTTAATACAATATTTAGATCAAGTCAAAGATTTCTTTTGCCCATTTGGAGATCCCCATTATAGCAGTTTCAAACTAGCTAAGCAAAAAGTATCTTACAGCATTAAAGGAAGTGAGAACCTTTAAACAGGCTGTGGTATCAGAGCTGCCTTCTTAATTATTCATTTCATCACTATAGGGGACTAAAACATTCCACAGTGCAAGAATATCATATAGAGATTGTTTTTGTTTTTCCCTTTTTTCACCAAAATACCAACAAATTTGCAGAGATTGTTCAATTGTAATATATTCTTATTTTGATGTAGTATACTTCAAAATAACAAGAACATTCTAAACATGTATCCCTGAATATCTGTCCTTCTTTTGGTTAGAATGTTCTGGTTTTGAAAACTAGCAATTAAGTGTATATACATGCTCAGCAGTGGAGAACTAAGGATTCATTTAGAGTGAAGGGTGATCCCTATAAATGTCATTCTTTACCACTGGGATGGGAACAAATGGTCATTTGGGTAGCTTTTCTGGATGTAATTAAGCAAATGGTATGCTGAATTGAACAAAGTGTTCTCTGATAGGACTGACTTTTCTGAAAGAATAAAAAGACAACTCATTTCAAATATCAGTACTAGTTCCCCAAGAAAATGAACTCAAAATGCCCAAAACAACTCTTTACACTTAGGCTTCCTTTTACAAAAACGAATCAAGACTTTCTTTAATGAAAAATTGTATTTGAATACCCAGTATCAGTGTTTTCTCAGAATTTCTTAAGGTTTGAAATTTCAAGCAAGCTGATTATATTTAATTAACACTAATTTAACTTGCAATATCATCACTAAACTAACTACAAACCAAAAATGGGCAAAACCCTTTCAGATGACAAACTGCTTATTTGACGGACAATTTTCCTCCAAAACATCAATAAATTATGTTGCCTTTTACGGAATTTTCAAAAGCCTGATGTTATATCACTAAGTACTTACATAATATTTTAATTTAGAGGATTCAAAGTTAATAAAACCGAAATCTCTACTGTATCTTGATAAACCTAACTAAAATATTTTTACTTTATAATCAATCAACAGTATAAAATCTGTACTTTAGCCAAATGCAAGCATGAGAATTTGAGCTGGAAATGTCACACATTCAGCTACAGTTTGAAGGAACTCAATTCATAATGCATTTTATAAATAGTTAATGACTTCTATACATAAGCTAACCAGGCAAATCAAGAAATTGTCAACATTTTTAGTCTTAGTTGTCAGTTACCACTGTCTACTGGTCCTTTATATGTGGCTCCTGGAGAAGACAGAAGCTCTCTGCAGTTTGTAATTTACTGCAATTTCTGGTCTATACCATAAGGTAGAAAAGCGTCAAATGACAGTATTTGCCACACACACATATGCACAAAGGTTGTTAAATACAAGAGAATGCCTCAGTTTTAGTTGTGTACTTATGTAAAGCGTATTCCTTCTAACTTCTATATACTTCAGTGGACCAGACAGAGATGGACAAAATATCTACAGAACATATCTGAACAAAAACTATGACATTAACAACTGATTGTTACCCCCAAGGAGTTTGATATGCAAAGTTTCAATGGCTATTTTAAAACCAGTGGCAAAAATGAGTCTTTGGTTATAAAAGTGAGAATTTCAGATTTGAAGAGATTTTCAGTTTTTTATTTGGTGCAGGAATAGGACTTTTGCATACCGATTGGCTGATTTTCTTAAAGTCAAGTTCAAACAGATGCACTTTGGCTGCAGAAATTTGGCTTGAAGTAATCTACTTGACCCAAGCCTTAACATTTTCCAACTGAGCTAAATGTGTTTGTGGACAAGCACCACTACAAACAAAATGAATTAATGTATTTTAAACTAATTAAAAACTGTGATCTGTGGTACTGTCCTTTGTATGATTCTATATATGGAACAGAGTATACATTGCCAGAGTGAGGAAGATTCTGAAGCCCACCACATGCAAAAACATAACAATGAAGTTGGTTTATTACTAAAGCATATATGAGAATTTAATTTCCATGGTGTGCACATGGCAAAGCAATTGCTTAAATTGCCTCACCTGGGAATTTAATACAATGTTATCATCAGACCAGCCACATTGTAAATAGATTTATAATGCTTTCCATGTGCTGTACTCAGTTGCATATGAATTAAGTAATGATCTGGTATTACAATAAAATCAGCTAGTTCCCACACCTGGCAGACAGGATATTTCACTAAATTAATACCCATACAGCCACATCACAAGGCCTGGGAGAGGAAACCAACTCGAAAGCATTCGACTTGAATTGACACGGGAGGCAAATACTCTCTGGCTATGTACAATGTCACTACATTGCTCGAGACAATCTGTTTCTAACATCTGTATCACAGAATTAGGACTTTCTCATTCGCATTCAATTTTGGCCTAATTTCCTTCATTCAGTACTTTAATTACTAATCAGCAACCCACAACATTCACAAACACTAAAGAAGCCCTTTATTCTAATCTATGTGCTGCAGACAGCCAAATAATTGATATAAAGTTCAGTATGGTTTTGGTAAGTAATGAAAGAACAGCTTGTCCTACTTTCTAATCAAATTGGTCTATAGAAGAAATGGTTAATAGATTTCTCCATAGTTCTAAAACAAATTACACAGTCTGGCCAGACTTTTCCATTGCTTCTGCCATGTTTTTCAGTCTCCATATATTTAATAATGCCCAAGGTTACCAGGTGATGCATGTATTAAAAACTGCTATGCTTTCATAGCCAAAGAATTTAACTGCTCCAAAGAATTTAACTGCTTCTGTTATAATTAACACTTTGAGATATCTATAGAATACTGTGAAATTATATTTATTAGCTAGCCATACAATTGCTGCCATTCTTTTCTTACCTAATTTATCTGGTTCTAATTAAATAATATACTACTGTAATGCCCAGATGGCATTTTCAAAAAATGTATCTATCTTTGGCACAAAGTATCCCATTTTTATCTTCACTTCTATTTCTCTCTGGCCTATTTCAGCATTTACCCACACACTCCACACCAGGATCCAACAAGGCTCAGCAATGCAGGTCAAGAAACTTAAAATTACATTCTGAAGGAAAAAAATAAAAAGGAATTTATAAATTTTTATGACAGTAATGTCTATACGATTTAAAGTTAAAATGTATCATATTGCATGGTTGAGGTAAAGCAAAGTAAACTCTTAGGCATATGATCACTTGAAAGCTGTTGGGATGAAAAAACAAAGGGCACTGAATGAAAAGAACAGAGACAACAATTTGATATGTAATCTTCGTCGAATTAAGTTTTTTGAATATGTTTCTGCATCTCTAAAATATTGAGAATGCATACTTATTTCCTACGGCTGTCTTAAGGATTTAAATATTACAAATCAAGGTAACTATCCTAACACATTGGCTGTGATAACTTTATAAAGCATGCTCATCTGAATAGCAGTTGATAATATTGGAAAGGATTCAATAAAACTAATACATATATACGGCTAAGAGTAAAAATTAGCGCATCCTTCTTTACAAGTGATTTGCCAGTATATACCAAAACTAGATTTTAAAAGCCAATGTTATTTAACCCAATAGTTCTGTAACACTTTTCTGTACAATTCTTTATTCCATGCTACTGCAATTTTTGGACGGTTTTCAATAGTAAAAACTTCACTGCAGTTCTTTAATGTTATCAGGGAAAGTAAGTGCCAATCTGTTTCTTCTAAGTAATCATTCTACTAAATACGGTTTGGTTTTGCTCAAGGGACTGTTTTGACTTAAGGGTCAAACTCATTTACTTGTAAAGTGCACATGCTACATGCCATCAATACTGTAGCATTAATAAGGGGAAATATACTTTGTATCCATCATAAACTCATAGCCAGTGGACCATACGCAAGCCAACAGAGGAAAATACAGCCCTGATGCCAGAAAAGAAGTAGAGTTGGAAAAGTAAGTTATCATGAGAACACAAAACAATCTATGGCTCTTTAGTAGGTAATACTAGGAAAAAGATTTGAAATTAACTTTCTGTCTTTTTATCGTAATTCCTTTTATTATTTTTGCTTGTATTTTTCAAACACATTTCTCCAACACCACAAAAACAAAACAAAGCAAAAATTTGACATGGATGTTTATCTTTTGGCTATAAATAATGAGATAAATTATGCCATGTTTATTTTTTAAAGTTAGTTATAATAATACATGTGAATATTTATATGCACCCAGAAGGTTAAGTGTGTGTGTATACACATAGACTCATACAAACTCATCTGCAACCCATACAGGAGAATTCTACCGTGTTGCACAGTGCTAGAATAGACCCTTATTTAGATGAGCACCTTGGATCACATTGCTGCTATAACATTTGATGATTCGGAAAACAGAGAGCCTAGAATTCAGGTAACTAACTGTACTTCTTCATTTCCTCTTCCAGTATCTCCAAATTTTATCATGAAGTATAAGCTTAACATTAGTATTTTAAAATACAAAATAAGTTAGCTAGTACCATGGGCCAGTTTGCTAGCATATGCTATAGTTTATGACTTTTGACACTGCTATTGACACAGTGTGGCTGTGTCTTAAATTATGTTAGCTTGTCAATCAACAATTAAATTACTTCATTCAGAAATTACCACATAATAGAATGTCCAGATGCTGCTGTTAGCATCTGGAACAGTGTAAGTATGCAGTGGAGGAAATGAATTCCTTAAAGTCTCTCTGAATGTAAAAATAACTGCACTGAGTCTCCTTGAAGTGATCAAAATGTTTATTATGTTGTTTGTTAATGATATATAAACACGTAACACATCCCCCTTAGAAAATAGTACTCTGATAAATGAATGCTATACACCAGATACTTTGTTTGTATATAATTAATTCATATAATTCTAGTTTCCCTATACTGTAATCTGCCTAGCACTAGGATGGAAAAGTGGTCACTCACTGAAAATCTGTTGACAGCCATAATTTTAAGTGGTCTGGACACCCAAGAATGAGTGATCTTGAGGAACTTGCATGAGTGACACTGAGGTCACGTGACACATCACCTAGATCAGGATACACCCTTGGAGACAAAGAGTTCTAGGCCAGATGAGCAATGTATTGCAGGACTCCAGTCTAAGAAAGACCAAGCAGAACAAGGTCAGAGCCCCTTTTCCAATGCTGGTGTTCTTTTCCCTTGACTATACCACTAGGATAGCTGGGGTCTTCCTTCTTTCATTCCCCAAAACCAAAGTTGGCTGTACCATTCACCTAGTTCTGTGAACTTATCATCAGCTACAAACCTGGTTATGGTAGTTTGTAAATTTTGTTTCTGGTCATTCTCGAATAATAATAATAATAATAATAATAATAATAATAATGACAACTTTATTACACATTGTCAACATCTGGAATGTTGATAACAATAAATTTAAGACTTCAAGCACGACAAATGCTTTATTAAATTAATGTTTTCTTTGATAGAATAAAACTCAGATCTCGGATGATGAGTCACAACCACACCCATGGGTGTTACTCAGATATGTTTCAGATTAATCTTTAAATGCTGTCCCATAAAGCAGTGATAATGTACCCCTGATGGCTTAGAGAAAACCATACAGGCTATTAAGATGTGTTAAGAATTGCTCACTTACCCATAAGATCCACTGACTCCCTGAACAGTTACTCTAAACTTCTACACTGTAACCCCCAGCTCACAGGCAAAACACTTCTATAAGTTTTTCTTGGTACTCCACGTTTGGACTCACATCATGACAGATTATTAAAGAGTATGACGTATAATAGTGAGGTTATATTGCTCACATTTCAGAGATGTGTATTGTTTTAAGCAATGTAAGAAAGTCATTTTAGTCCAAGTTTCCTAAGAAAACATTTTGAAGATTACTTCTAATTACAAGGGTGACCTAACGCAAGATGTAATAAGGTATAAATATTCAGACCTGATTCATTAACAACATCTTCCGCCTAAAAGATTCTCCATTTTGAATTGAAAAAAATCCTGCTTATCAATTAAACGTTTTCTTTATCTTAACTGTTTTTCTACTTGTATTTTCCTTCAAGTTTTAAAATATTAAGTTTACCTCAGCATTATATATTTTAAAAAGTTATTTCCACCTATACTACTATTCTTCCCAGCTACTGCCCAATCTCTTTATCCTTCCCTTCTAAGCAAAGCTTCTTGAAGGAGTACTTATTATGCCCTAACTCCACTTATTCACGTCCCAATCACCTGTTAACTTACTACAAATTGTAGATACTTTCCTATTTCTCTTCAGGTTTCTCCAGCATCACCAATGACTTCCTAGTTGTCAAAATCATTGAATCGATGAATTTTAATTTAAATGTAGTTTTAAATCTATACAAGACTTACAATAATAGTACAGAGTTCTCATATAACCCATACTGAGTTTGTCACAATGAATGAATCAATTGTTCATTGTTATTTATTATTTTTAACTAAAGCCCATTCTCTACTCAGATATCCTTAGTGGTTTATTTTATATTTTTGCAGTACTGGGGATTGAACCCAGGGTCTCTCCACACAGCTACCTCCCAGACCTCCTTTTTAAAGTTCTAGACAAGGTCTTGCTAAGTTGCTCAGGCTGGGCTTGAACTTGTAGTCTTTCTGGCTCAGCCTACCAAAGTGCTAGGATTGCAGGCATGCACCACGGTACCTGGCCTCAGAAATAGTTTTTAGCTAAGGTTTTTTTTTTTTTTTTCTGTTCCATGATTCCATTTAAGGTTTCAGATTGTATTTATTAGTAATATTTCCTTAAGCTCCTCGGCTTATGACACTTTCTCAGACCTCCTTCTCCTTCACCTGGTGGTACAGGGGATCAAACCCAGGGCCTCACCCTTGCTAGGCAAGCACTCTATCACTGAGCTAATCCCAGCCCTTTTCTTTTTCTAATTTTATTTTGATCCTGTCTTGCTGAATTGCTCAGACTATCCCCAAATTTGCAATCCCACTCAGCCTTCTAAGTGGCTGGAATTACAATCACGTGCCACTGAGACTGGGAGATGTTCTTGGTTTTGATGACCTTCACAGTTTCAAGGAGAGGTGATGAGGTATTTTTGTAAAATGTCCTTCAATTGGGATTTGTTATTTTCCTGATGCCTTGCTTGGAGTATGTTTTTGGGAGGATGAATTAAAGTGCCATCTTCATCACATCACAGAAAGGCTATGTATTATCACCATGGCATCACTGTTGATATTGACCTCGATCACCTGGCTGAGGTAGTGCTTGTCAGATTTCGCTGCTGTAGTTACTCTTTTCATTTTCCCATACCGTACTCCCTATGCCAAGCTCTCATGTAAGGAGCGGGGAGTTATGCTGCATCTCCTGAGGGCACAGTACCTGTGTAAGTTATTGGCACTCTTCTGCATGTGTGATGTGCTTAGTTAATGATTTATTTATATTAGTATGGATGCATGGATATTTATTTTATACTTTGAGTTATAATCCAACATTACTTCACTAACTTTGTTGCTCACATTATACCACTTTGGCTCCAATTAGCACTTTTGGTCTTTTTCTTCACTTGACCTCTCAGGTGCCCACTGTCCCTGGGCAGCTCTAGCAGCGCCTTTCTTAGGCATTCGTCCCCCCTGGAGCCTCTCCTGTCTCCATTATGGTAACTTTATCAGTCTGCCCATGAAGTGCCGATGTTCTCTGAGGTCTCTCAGCCCCTTTTCACTTACCTGAATGATCTAATTGATACCCACCATTCTAAATACCACCTCCAAGCTGGAAAAGATGTTTTCTGCATACTCTACCCACAAGTGCAAATCCTGCTGGGCACTGTAACCTAGCGCATCTCACCCAAAACAGACAACATGGGCAAAAACCTTTCTTCTGTGAATTGCGCCTCCCCTTCCTTTTCCAAATTTGATGGATGGTGTTACCATGTATGTAGCCTTCTTACCTAAAAACCTAAAAATTACCCTGCTCTCTCCTTTATTCCCCAAGTCCGATCAATCAGCAGGCTCTATCAATTAAGCGCTTATTTTTTCAGAATATCTACACCTGGGGCCCTTGCCCATATTTTAAGGATGTTTGTTACCTTATGCATTAGTTTAATTTTTTCCTCATTACTGTGGCTACTACCTATTTAATTCTTCTTTTTATATATGAATTATATATGGGAGATAACTTCTACAGGAAGACTGATGTTTTTACACAGAAGTAAGTCAATAGGTACAACGTCTTAGTTCCTCATCTTGGTGCAAAAAAAAGGAGACCCCTTTAACTCTATCTCTAGCAGAGTATAAAAGCTATAAAAGAATCATTGCCTACAGATATAACTTATTTCAGAATAAGAATGTCAAAAGAGAAAGCAAATTCATTCAACAAATGTCTACCATGGGAAAATGCTAAACAACAGAATTCCCTCCGACTTTGTAAGTCAATACTACATTTCTCTTTAATTTCAAATATAAGAACATCTCATATCAGCTATTTTATTGTTCTCATGAGTTAGATATTCCTATTTTTTATTATGTGGTCACTAAAAGACAACCATTTCAAACGAGCTGAAGTGTATGCATATTTCTTCTTTGTCTGACTTGTGGACCTGAGGAATATGGATCACCTCTCTTATCTACACAAGAAGCTCTGCTACAAGCCTGGCATTCAGTTTGCTTTTATCTCTGTGACCCCAAATTGTACTGTTAGGCAACAGAGGGCACTTATCTCGATTGAACTGTCATACAAATAGATGTTTGTCAGCCATTCAATTTGTATTGGGGAGCATGCCAACAACAACAACAAAAACCTCAGCAATTTAAAACAACAAACCTATCCTCTATGGACAGGGCCAAATTGCTATATTTCAAATGAATAAGAATTACTATAAATCACACATCCCACATGTTGGTGCTTCAGAAAGAAAAATATTCTTGGAACTAACACTGTCTACTTTTTCTGACAGTAGTCTAATGTGAAGCAAATATCCAGCATGCTTAAAACTAATAAGTCTATAAGAAAAATAATAACAAAGAGGGCTTAGATGTTGTAAGAGGAGACTGAAGCTACCTAATAAAGTTTCAAGTCAAATACAGTGGCTACATGAAGAAGGTGACATTGTGTTGCATTTTTAGTTTGTTCTCTGGTCAATGGTCCTTCCATGGATGCAGGTAGTACTATAAAACAACCCAAATCCTAAGGCTGGCATTTTCCTTGAGTCTAAATTGATTCTCACATGGTGTCAATATTCACCAAAAACAAACAAGCAAACAAACAAACAACAACAAAAAGCTTTAAAATTTACCTCACCACAGAAATACCATACCTGAGACTATTTGGAAAAATATTCAGAGTTGATCTACTCAAAGTTGATATTAACCTCAGAGGTTAAAGACTTTGATAAATCATTAACATATGGCAATAACGTTTTTACAATTGCAAAGAATAATAATTTCCCCATCAGTATCTAAAATTGTTTAATTGCTTCCTCTATTACTTTTGTTAAGGCATTCCTCCATTCTTGATCTTATAAACTTATGCTTCAGTGAAATTCAGTCTTGGACTTGTGGAAAAATAAACTGCTAAAACAGAAATGAGTACATATGCAAATTCAGGCCTCCGATCCCACATTTAGCTGAAATATAAGAACTTCAGTTGAACCCTTTAGTGAATAAAAATGTAATTAGTTCAATTATTTAAAAGTAAATTTACATTCTGAAAATAAGGTTTCTTCAATTAAAAGCATGTAACAAGAAATCAGCACTTTGAAAATTCTTAACATGTCACATGGCAATGTTATGCCATCATGTGTTATAGCAACAAATACTTATGTTAAGTCTTAAGACTTTGTTAAAGAACAGCCAGCGAAAATAATATACTCTATATACAGAGGTATGAAAAAAGACCTCTTCGATGACAATTAAAGTGGATGTCAGGACAAAATGCTTCAAGTTACCTTTAAATTTTGGTAAATAATAGAACTATATGAGAAAAATTATTTTCATTTTGAAAAGAGTTAAAATTACTTTAAAAACATGAATAGATGTATGATGTATGCTTTCTTCATAAATTTATATATATAAATATAATATAAATATATAAGTAATATGATACATATAATTCAAAAATGATAAAGCAAATGAGACAATGTGTAAGCAATAGGTAAATTAGATAACGTGTATATCTAGGTTCTTTGTACTAGTCTTCAAATCTTTCTGAAAGTTTTAAAGTATTTCAAAATATAAGTTTTTAAGTGATTAAAATGTATGAGACTATTAGTGGAAGAAGAGAACAGAGGTTTCTGCTCAGCCAATTTTCAACTAGTAGCTTATGTCTGAGATTAGCTCAATGTCAAGTTCTTGATTAGATATATAACAATTAATGTTAAACAAAAATATAAGACGATTGATTACTCCTTTCAAATTCAGATAATTAAAAGTGCAGTCTTTCACCATATGTAGTACTTTTTTCCAATAAAAATATGGCACTTGATTAGAACTACTTTAAAATAGTAATGTAATTTTGTTTTATGGTTCAATGATTAGTATGAATTCTACTTCATCCAAGGTCAGATAAATTGGAAGGTATCAGTTCAAAGTACAACAGGGTTGGCGATGTAGCTCAGTGATAGAGTGCTTGCCTGAGCACTGTGTTCAATCCCAAGCATGTCGAACAAACAAAAAGAATATCATATACTGAGTGAAACAGCTTGGCAACAAAGTACAATGCTTTTCCCCCTTCATTTTATTTTATAATAAAATTTCTGAGGATAGTCATTCTAAATTAGATTGTTTAACATATAATAACATGATTGATTTCAAAAATTCCTAGAGGATACTAATACAAACCTCACTGGACTATTGCAGTACTAACCTAAGCACTTTCCCCATTCTCTTAGATCATTCTCTGATATTCTTGAAGAGAATACACACTTCCAGGTAGCTAGACAAGTGCCCACTAACTTTGACCTGACTTGGCAACTAAGGCATTGCTGACTTGTCTGCTCTTGACTGTGATAGCACTGGAAGGGACTGAATGTAATTCTGGTCTCTGGAAAGAACACAGCCAATTTGGGTGCTCTATAAATATGCAATAATAACAAGACCTCACGGCCAGGAGAGACCTTGAGAGTCCTCTAGTGTGCCTTGCTCCCTTCTATTATTCTAGGTGGAATGTAGCTTACAAAGATGCTGGAAAAGAGTTCCCTTCACTCCCACAAAGATCCTTACCGACAATCACCGGTTACTGTCAGGAATTATTTCTGCAAACTGTACTTGAATCCATGGTACTACGGTTACACATACAGTGGAGACGAACAAACAGCTGCTGACCATACTTGGTATAATAGCTCTTCACCGACTTGAAGACACTTAACAACTCTACAACTTTCCATCCAGGGAAAATGATCCCAGGACCTCTCTTCATCTGTCTAATTTTCCAACTCTTTAATCATCTGAGGGGTGCAGCACAGAATTTCCTCTGGATTATCTTTAGGCACAGAAGTCCCAATTGGATGCAGAGGTGGGCAGAAGATTCTGTCAGAATTGAATATGAACCAAAGTGTATTCAACCTAACTCCTTCTGTGTAAACTTGAGAAGGCCATTCCTTTTCTGTTCTTTCCTATTTCTGCTCTGAATATGTCTCATATCATATGCGCACATTAATTTTTATTTGTGTTATGGCCTAGTTTCTGTTACTCTTTCAGATTCGTTTTCTTACCCTTTCAAGGAACAATATGATAAAGTAGGAAGGCCTCAGACTTGGGCATTTACTTTTATTTATTTAATTTTTTTTGACAGGGTCTCACTATGTAGCCCAGGCTGGCCTCAAATGCACAATGATCCTCCTGCCTCAGCCTCCCGAGTACTGAGATAACAGGTATACACCAACACACTTAGCTAGATTTGAACATTTAAATGGGCACAAAAGGGCTGAGAGAAAACTGCTCTGAGGCATTCTGGATTCCAGCTTTAACTAAGAATCTCTATGTATTTTGGGGCTAGTTGACAAAAAGTTTATAAAACAGCTAGCTAATATATTGCTTAGCTTAGGAATTTAAGGAAAGTCACTGCTTTTGAGAAGAGCAGAAAGTCTGTCCCCGTAGCACACAAAACTGTGGATGTGGTTCTTCAGCTCTCTATTCTTTATGCTCCTGGGGAGCACAGCCACCTCACTTCTGACCCCCTTACCACTCACGCTCCCCAAGTGTAAAGGCCAGATGCCCATCCTATTCCAGATCTTCTTGGCTCTTGGGGTTCAATTTTGCATCCACTCCACCCCCTACTCCTTTGCCTTTTTTGGTTTTTGCCCTTTTTGCTGATATCTGAGCTTGATTTTCTGTGCTTTGAGCCTCAATGTTTTGTGAAGAATTAGGTTCCCTTTCACCTTTTTGCTCTGTCCCTAGAAGAGAAAATAACACTTAAAGGAAGTGTATTCTTAAACACCATGGACCTTTTATAAAAGAGACACACAGTTCTTTTATAAAAGAACTCCATTCACTTCCTGGTGAAGTGGAGCAGTTCTCCACAGAAAGAGGTAAGAAGAAGCCAATCAAACTTCTTACAAACTTTTAAGCTCTGCATCAAGACTGGCACAATAGGGTAAGATTTCAAGAAGCCTGAGGCACAGAGTGAGGTAGAGGGTCTACCTATGATGTTTTTGCCTGTAGTTTATCTGAGCACTCAGAGCACGTGAAGAGAGCTGAGAGAAAAGCATGCTGGGGTGTACAACCTCTCCCAATTTTCAGGTGCCTGGGCTTCTGAAGGTGGGGTGCAAGGCAGCAGAGCTAAGAGAAGACACACTAAGTGCTCTGAGATCTTGGCTATGATAGCACAAGAGCTACAGAAACCCATGTGAGGCATTCCAGCACTGCAGCCACCAGAAGGCGCCCTTGGAGAGAGGCATGGAGGTGCTGAGGGAAAACCCTCTGAGGCATTTTGAACCTTCAAAGAGTGTAAGGCAGCAACCACTCCAAGGTTCAGTCTCTGCAGAGGGGCAGAGAGAAATCTTGCTAGGTACCGAAAGCCAGGAGTACAGCTGGAGAACAAAGAGAACTTGACAGAGACAAAAATATTAGCAGGAGCAATATAAACCGAGGGAGATATCCCACAAAGGAAAGAGCCTGAAGCTCCGCAGTAAAGCAGAAAGAGACCTCTGGAAACACATCAGTGCTCAAAGTTTAAATTCCACAGACAGAAAAATTTGAACTACAGCTTCAAACATATGAATTGAACTGAAGTTGCAAAAAAGCCCACACAGCTGGGCGTGGTGGTGCACACCTGTGATCCCAGTACTCAGGAGGCTGAGGCAGGAGGATCACTGTGAACTTGAAGCCAGCCTGGGCTCCATAGTGAGTTTCAGGCCAGAGTGAACTACATAGCAATACCTTGTCTCAAAAAAAAAAAAAAATTAAGAGCCCATATACATACAGCCCATGCAAAGAGCAAAGATCAGACTGACTCAGCCACTCCACTGCAGAGGCCTCAAAGAAAGACGATAATGCTTTAGTTTCTTTGGTTCCAATAAAATTTAACTCACGTGACTCTCTACTGTACTTTTACATAAAATACCTGGAATACAATAGAAGACTCCAGGACACATGAAAAGGCAAAAGAACCATATCTTTAAACTACAGAAAGGGAGGAGGGGACCTATCAAACTAAAATTCATTATCTTGTGAATATATCATTAAAAATGACATGAAATTTTTTAAAAAGGAAATTTTCAGACAAGTACAAGCTGAGAGAATTCATTTCTAGCAGAACTGCCCAACTGAAACTGTTAAAAACAGTTCTCTAGACTGAAGAAAAATGACTACCAATGGGATGAAAATAGATCTGCAAGAAGGTGAAAGAGCTGCAATAAGCAAATATTTGAGTAAATAAACTTTTTTTTTAAAAAGCACATATCATGAGGTTCACAGCATTTCTACACATAAAATATAAGTAAAATATAAGAAAACAGAAGTAAAAAGAATGGGAAAGAGGTAAATGGAATTCTATTGGGTAACTGTCAATGAAGTAACATGAGATTGTCTGAAAGTAGACTGTAATAACCTAAAGACTCACATAGTACTCTTTATAAGAACCACCAAAACAGAATGCTAAAAACTATAAATAAAGTTTTAATGCAAGAGACACAACTGAGTACTAAAATAATGTGATTTACCTAAAAGAAAGCAAAAAATAGGACCAAAAGAACAAAATATACAGCCGCATGTGTCAAGTATAACATAATAAAGATTTTTTTTGAGAAAAAGAAAGTGACTAATAATGGAAGTATTAATTTACCTTTTACTTTTTGTTAAACTAGCAAACACAATTGGACTAGAGGAGTTAGCAATATACAACTGGAATGGAAGAAGAAAAACCATCACTACTTACAGATGATACAACTGTCTATTCTCAAAATTCATGAAAGGAAATTGAACTACAAACAATAAGTGTGTTTACTAAGGTATCATGCTACAAAATTAAATAATTCATTATTTAATAAATAATGATTGAAAAAATGAATTCATATACACAAACAACCATTTAGAATATGTAGTCAAAGAGAAGTCCCTACATAAAGTAAAAGCATAAAAGATTAAACAACTGGACATGAATTTTTTAAACTAATTTTATTTGTAGATTTTAGATATATGATATGACATTCATCATTGGACATTTGCACCTTTACATAATCTCTCTTGGTTCTTATTTTTTCCCCATTCCCCTGCCCTCCCTTCAACCCCTCCATCCCTTCCTATTTACAAAGACTTCGTTTCCATTTTTTCATTTTCTCATATTAATTCCATTCCCTTCTTTCCTCTCCCCTACCTTCCACTTCCCCTCTGCCCCTTTTCTTCCTATTTCACATTATCTACTATACCTTTCAGTCCTTATTTACAGTTTCAGTTTCTTATACTAGAGAAACTATTTGGTATTTACAGATGTATGTCCTATTTATTTTACTTAAGAGTATCGCCTCAGACCTCCTGAGTCAGAGGCTCCTATTTCCGCACTCCCAGGAGATCATAAAAACTGGTTCTACCACTCCCAGCCCAGAGGAGGGGGCTTCCAGGCCACCGTTCCACCACTCCCAGTGCAGAGGACATGAGCCATGTGGGTGCCAACAGCACCCCCCCCACCCCATCGAAATGAGAAGACACATAAACAAGTCTCAAAACCAGACTTCCAGATCACCTACAGCAACCCCAAAGGGAAAGGAGATGGAACACTTTGATACTCAACCACCTGGACTCCCTGAACTGGCAACAAAAAAGGATCTGAAAAAAATGAAATCAGAAATAATTTCTCAGATAACAGCAGAGATTATGCTCATAGTGCAAGACATAATTAATAAATCTAGAGAAGAGCTGAGGAACATGATAGAATCCCAACACAGGAAACAAATGGAATCCATAAAACAGATGCAAACAGATTTCCAGGAGATTAAAAGCTCCACTGAAAGTCTACATAGCATAATGAGCCAATGTGAGGACAGAATTTCAGATATAGAAGATAAGATTATAATTAGTGACCAGGAAAAGCAAAATTTCTTTAAAATTGTAAGGGACCATAAGAAATCAATCCACCAGTTGCTAGACGATGCAAAGAAGAATAACATAAGACTGATTGGAGTCAATGAAGAAACAGGAGAGAGTGCATATGACATAAAAAAAAAAAACTGTTCACACAAGTGATGGCAGAAAACTTCCCAAGCAGGGGAAAAGAACTTGGCATCCAGATAAGTGAGGCATATAGATCTCCAAATAGCCTTGAACAACAAAAAAAAATACACATAGGCATATAATTGTTAAGATTCCAGAAACCCAACAGAAGAACAAAGTTCTACAAGCAGTGAGAGAAAAGAAACAAATCACATACAAAGGAAAGCCCATCAGAATCACAGCAGACTTCTCAATGCAAACCCTCAAGGCAAGAAGAGCTTGGAGTGATGTATTTCAAGCCCTAAAGGAAAACAGCCTCCAACCCAGACTGATGTACCCTGCAAAACTATCTTTCAAAATTGATGGAGAAATAAGATACTTTCATGATAAAGAGAACCTTTGGAACTTCATGAATACCAAACGAGCAATCCAAAAAATTTTAGACAATATCCTAGGAAAAGACAATGAGGATCACAACCCCAGGAAGCCCAGCACAATGAATCCATTGGGCATGACAAATTAAACGCAAAGGGGGAGAATCCAACAAAAAGAGAAAGTCATGAGAAGGCTTTTGAAACTTTTAACTTCATCTCCCTAATGAGTGTATCATTCAATCTTGTTATTGTACTGATTAGTATTTTTCTGATTCTAGTGTTGCACACCTTTCCTTGTGCTGTACTGGCTATTTATCATCTTCTTGTGTCTACTTTTTAATTGGCTTGTCTATTAATGAGCTGTAAGAGTTCTTTATATATTCTGATCATAGGTTACATGCATTGTAAATATAGTCTCTTTAAGGACTGCTTTTCATTTTCTTAACAATGTCATTTAAAGTTCTAAATTTTGATGGAATCTCATTTATCAATTTTTTTCTTTTATACATCATGTTTTTTGTATCGTAGGAAGTTCTTGCCTACCCTAAATTCATAAACATTTTCCCTTATAATTTCTTCTTAAAATGTTATAGTTTTAGTCTTTTATATTTAGGTTCATAGATCTTTTCAAGTTATTTTTATGCATGGAAATAAAGGGTTGAGGTTAATTTTTTATATACAGATACCAGGTGTTCTAGTGCCATTTGCTAAAAACACTATCTTTTCCTCTGCTCTTGAATTGAGTTTATATTCTATAAAATGCTAATGTTAAATAATCTTACAAAACTCAGTGGACCATATATGTGTGGTTCTATTTCTAGATTCTCTTTTTTCCAATGATCTATATGTCCTTCCTTACACCAGCACTGCCTTGATTACTGTAGCTTTAGAGGAAGTCTTAAAATTAGGTACTAAATGTCTTCCAACACTTTTTTTTTCTTTTTCTTTTTTACTTTTCTAGGTCCTTTGTACTCCTACATAACTTTTAAATTTCAATATCCAATTCTCCATTTATAGCAAGTATACATAGACCTGAATTTTTATATATACCTTGTGTTTTCTAATCCTGCTAAATTCAAATACAAGTTCTAGGGGCTCCTCGAGATTTCTTAGTATTTTCTCTGTAGATGATCATTTCATCTACATATAAAGATTTTGCTTCTACCTTGCCAATCCTATCCTAATTGTGTCATTTTATTGCCAGACTATTTTGGTTTAGGCCTATGTTTCAAAGTTTAATGGACAGATGAAGAGTAGGCATATCTGTCCTTGTTCCCCACCTTAGAGAGAAAGCATTGTATCTTCTACATTCATATAAGGCATTTTTGCTGCAAGTATGAAGTACATGTCTTTAACCTGTTGAGAATGTTCTGTTCTACTTCTAGTCTCCTGATAGCTTTTACCATGAACAGCTGTAGAATTTGGTCCAATACTTTTTCTCCAACTAGTGCCAGGTTCATATGGCTTTCCTCTGTTAAAATGATGACTTATGGGGGTGGATCTTCCAATGCTGAACCAACACTGCCATCCCTATAATAAAACCACTTTCTACATACTGCCAGATCTGACTTCTAATAGCTTGTTTTGTTAAACAAATTTCTATCTATGTTCATACTTTTTTCTTCTATTATCTTTATCCCGTTTTAGGATTAGCATAATGTTGATTTCCTAAAATGAAGGGAGAAGTGTTCCTTTTATTTTCTGCTTTAAATGTTTGATATAATTTATCAATTAAAATGCATACGAGCCTCTTGTTGTCATACAGGTAGGTTTTCCAGCTAGGAATAGACTTTCTTTAATAGGTGCTATTCAAATTTTATATTTCCTCCAGAGTTAGTTTCATTAATTTGTCTTCCAAGATACTTCTTAGAAGGTGTCAAATTTATTTCAAAAAAGATTTTTGTAATATGCTTTCTATATTCTTTTAAATTCTGTAAAATCTGTGGTAATGTCTCCTAGATCTTGATATTGTACTTTTAAAAATGTATAATTGATATTGTGCAATAGGAAGTAAAGGTCTAAAGGAGCAGGGGAAGTGGGAGGGGTAGGGGAAAGGAAAGAAGGGAAAAGAAAAAATATGAGAAAAGGAAAAAAATGGAAACAAAGTCTTTGCAAATAGGGAAGGGTGGAGGGATTCGAGGGAGGGCAGGGGAAGGGGAAAAAATAAGAACCAAGATACTCATGTAATGGTACAAGGTCCCAATGATGAATGTAACTGTATTTTATACCTGAAATGTACCAATAAACTTAATGGGGGGGGATTAAAATTAATAACTGATAATTTGAAATAGGAAGAAAAGGTCCAAAGGGTTAAGGGAAGTAGGAAGGGAAGGGGAAAGGAAAGAAGGGAAAGGAAAAATTATGAGAAAAGGAAAAAATGGAAACAAAGTCTTTGTAAATAGAGAAGGGTGGAGGGGTTAACCGGAGGACAGGAAGTGGAGAAAAAATAAGAACTAGGAAAAAAAAAACCTCTCCCAAAGCCACGGTCTGCTAGTGGAAGAATGCTTAGAAAATGTATGTGAAGAAAGCATTTGCTCCTTTTGAAAATTTAATTTCAGATTTCACTAATTACAAAATTAGCATCTTTTCAAATAGGAATCTTTTACCTTCTTAGGAAAAACAATAGCCAATAAGAAAACTGTTCTTTTTTTCAGGCATGAGAGAAAGTCTAAGTAATCTAAATAAAAAGTACTTTCCAAACAGCCATAAAATTGTGTTTTGTTTGTTTCTCAAGAACCGAGATGTAAAAAAAATGGAACTTACTTGATTGTCGGATATCAACACTAAAAACTGAGTGATGAAAAAGAAGCCAAGTCTTGTTAAAAGGTTTAACCTTATATTTTTTTAAAGGCATATAGCGTTATAACTGGTTGGATACAGGTTGGATACAAGGACCAAGATGTCCCACTCCTAAGGAAGCTGTAGACACCAGAGTCCAGTGATTAAAGTCAACGCTAATCAAGGCAAAATCATGTTGGTCACAAGCAGGAGTTGGAAAAAATCATGAAAAGAGATGCATAAAAATCCAGTTCACTTTTAGAAAAATAATTAAAAATGCATAACCTAATGACAGTGGGTCAGCACCATGTTCATACAGTAAAATAATCATTAAAACCTTTAGGCAGTCTTCTAACATACCACATTGACAGTGCTGGTTAGCCATTTGGATCCTTTTCTTTTTTCCCAGAGAAGGTTGAGTGGAGGACACAGATTTAAGTGCAAATACTAAAGTAAAAAAATTATATTACTAAAAAAATGAAATCATTCTAGGGAATATCTAGGATATGTATTTTGGCACTTCAAGGCTGATGAGTCATATTATTATTATTTGTAAAACAACGGTGAAGACGTAAGACTGTGGAAACTGGAGGACATAAGACTGTAAAAATTGAAATAAATATCTACTTTAAAGATTCCTACATACAAATTGTGCTTAGCACTACCCTAAGGAAGCAGCTATATTTTTCTTTCTGGCATTATTACAGAAAATAGGATGCTCAAAGAATAAAACAAAAACACTTTTACTATTCAATTTTAAACTAAATAGTAAACATAGAATTCTGGTATAAAAGTTTTAGATTTGGGGGACTATCAAAAGAATTTTTATCTCTAATTAGTAATTAAATCACAGCTATTTACAATATGAATATTAAAATAGTACTCTTAGGGGCTGGGGATTTAGCTCAGTGGTTCCGCTGCCTGCCTTGCAAGCGGAAGGATCCGAGTTCGATCCCCCGTACCAAAAAAAAAAAAAAAAGTACTCTTAATAAATCAAGATATGTCAAAATATTTTCAGAAGGAAAATCTCAGAAGCAGTATCTCTTTTCTTCTTCGTTTTTTTTTTTAAATACCTTTGATCAATCCTAACATACAGTTCATAAAATTTTCCTTAAGAGAAAATGCAAAGATTTAAAGTTATTAAAATAGTTTACTATGGCCCAGGGATTTAGCTCAGTGGCACTGTCCCTGCCATGCAAGCAACAAGGTCCTGAGTTTAATGCCCTGGTACAAAAAAAAAAAATTTACTATGAAAAAGCAAAAATACTTGATGCAATTATAAAACTGAAAATGTTTCACATAAAAAAGGACAACATAAAATAAAGATAACCACTAGTTTGGGGGAGAAAATTCTATTAATAAAGACACAACATTTTATGGAACATCTTAGACTAAAGAAGATAAATTTAAATAAGACTACACTACAGGTAGCCAGACATGGTGGCACACGCTGTAATCCTAGCATTTGGGAGGCTGAGGTATGAGAGTTGCTCTGAGTTTGAGACCGGCCTGGACTACACAGTGAGTTCAAGGCCAACCTAAACTACATAGCGAGAGCCTCTCAAAAAACCAAAGGAAAAGAAAAGATGCTATAAGTACATGCTTCTGTGTTATTCACTGATGCATCTAGGTCCTTCATTTAACAAAATTTATTGAGCAGCATTGCACACCAGGAATCATCATCATCGTCATTGTCGTAAAATGGATTCCTGGGCTGTGAGCCCCATGGTGATAGTGGGAGAGATTGGATGCAAGGAAACAAATAATTTCCATAAATATAAACTTGATGTACTACAAATGGAGGTTTATTTTGGCAAGGTCAAAGAAAGGAAGTAACTTGATCAGGCCAAGAATGGCTTTATAAAGATGAGGATGCTTGACCCAGGGCTTAAATGATCAGTAGCTGGTCAACCAGATAAGGAAAAGAAGAATTCCAGGTGAAGCAAGTATCAAATATAAGATAATTACAGCCTGAAACATGATGCAAGATACCATAAACAAGGGGACTTTGACATGTCAGGATAAAAGTTGAGAGAATGATTTGAGAAACAATTAGGTGGAAAGGAAAGGCTCGTCATAGGAGCCCCAAAAGTTGTGATCTAGAATCCTATCCTAATGTAAGAGGAACAAACCCTAATGCTCATGAAAGTCAGGCCAATAAAGAATGAGTGAAATGGCAGGGGGCTCTGGGGACCCAGACAAAAATGCTCCACTGAGCTGCTTCCAAATTTCCAAATCTATAATTTTAAGAGAAACCTGAAATTTAGATGTTAATGTGACATGTCTCAATTTCTTAATGTTGAACATCAATTTCAATATATCAGAAACACTGAATGGGAAAAAGACATATCATTCAGCTTGATTTGTCTGCAGATTGAATCTTTGTGAAATCCTTCCTATAGGTACTGTGAAGTCACAAAAATAGGAGTTTGATCTAATCAAATTTACAATCTTAGAAAGTTTCCTATAGACTTGAAAGTGGAAAATCTTAAGGAGGAGGACCGGACTAAAGGCAGAAATCTCAGGCTTGCTGGTAAAGGTCAGAAGAGAGACCATGTAAAGATGGAGGGGAGAGGTATCTTGGAGGGGGATTCCATGGGACTTGGTGACAATTAGATGGAGCATCAAGGCAAAGATACAAGTATAAAATGTCTCCCAGGCGTCTCCTGCAAGAAACTGAGTAAATGATGCATTACCTAATCTAATTAGCATGTGCAAAGACCAGCATAAGGAATTCAAGAATATGTTTCAGATAAATATCTGAAATTCTGGCACAGGTACAATGGAAAATTTAAAAATAAATAAGTACAGAGAACATGAAAGTTTAGGCTAGAACTGTGATTGTGAAGTCATCAATGCACAGACATCAGTGAATGTCTGGGCACAGACACAATTGATCAGAGAAATAAACAGATGCCAAATCAAAACAACAGTACCTGAAAATACAAACACACATTAAGAGGAAGATAGAAAAAAGGAATCCAATTAAGCCTGAGAACAGAGAGCCAAGGGAGTATGGTACCTAGTTTCAAGAGGGGAGT
The DNA here is from genome assembly GCF_053883595.1 of Heterocephalus glaber. Classification (NCBI taxonomy): domain Eukaryota; kingdom Metazoa; phylum Chordata; class Mammalia; order Rodentia; family Bathyergidae; genus Heterocephalus; species Heterocephalus glaber. The sequence goes on from NW_028258320.1 coordinate 71,580,172, forward strand.
GCACCAAGGCTGCACAGAAGTCAAGCTACAAGCTGCAAAGGGATCTCAGAAACAGGCATCCTGTGCAACCAACAAAAAGGCTTCAGAGGTTCGGTATCAATCACAGTTGAGCGCAGCACAATCAAAAAAAGGGTTAAACATCTGATTTTTGCCTTTGTACATATTTTTTAAATACGTACACATATCTCCACATCTCCCTTCCTCTAAATTGTGGGATATGTGTATAGCATGGACTAGATAAGGCCCCTTTTCCCAAAGCCAGGTTATTTTTTCATTTAAAACTTTAAACTTTTGCTGACATCCAGCAGATGAATGATTGATTATGCCACCCCGCCAGCCCCCATTCTCTGTGGACAAAACTCTACTGGATAACACTGCAGTCCCTGTGGTAAAAATAGAATATTTCAGGTGTGGACACTTAGGAAGGAAGACATTTATTACAGTGACAGACTACCTGAATACAGCATCTACCACTTGAAGCAACAGCATTTCTAAGAAAATTGTTCCTCTGAATATGCCAACCTCTGGAAGTCAGATGAGCAAACAAAAAAAGTCCAAAGCTCCAACACATCCACTCAATCTTTATTTGAGTTAAACCCCATATGAATAAGCAAAAAATACCCTATTAATAGTTAGGATGAATATATATCACAAGCTTTATGTGCTCTTTTCTGCCTAGTTTAAACATATATGAAAATTATAGTTATTTTGTTCCTACAAATAGTCATAGACAATATATATCACCAAGAGTTTTCAAAACTACCGAGGAATTCTAGGCAAAACATGAACTGACATTAGGTTCATTTGCTGTTGGTAGTGGGAAAGTTAGTGTCCCATGTGTTTGGAATCTGAATAAATCAAGTAAGAGGAAAGTATCCATTTTAAAGCACAATAAACTTCCTTTTCATGATCTCTTAGGCTAGAACATAAATATTTATTAGCATTTTATAAATCAAAAAATAATTAAAGTTCAGAATTATAAGGCTTTTAAAGAATTTAACCTAACCTCATTCCCCTAGAGATAAGAAAAATCCAAATTATGGTATAATAAAACAGCAATTCTCTGGTCAGTATAAACCTGGCTGTCCTGATAAAAGGCCTATTTTAGCCAAAAACTCATATTTACTTAAAGTGCTTTGACAGAAAACATTTCTATAGAATACATAATCCAGTGGAGGAACGATATTCTAAGGAACATTAAATATTCTGAATTATAATGGAAATTATTAGACTATTCCATATAAGCAATAAAGAACTGACTGAAAATACTAAAAATAATGGTATGATTTCTTGTTTTGAGAGCCATAAATTTTAGGAGAGGTTACTCAATATCTTTCATCCTTTTCCATATATAAAAGTGGCACTACTTTATTTGAAGACTCTACATTAGAGATAAACTTTAACTTACTTACAAATTCATCTAGATCTATTTTCCAGAGGTAGCAAATACAGTCCTGGTAAACTAGGGTGAGTCAGGAGTTAAATGGTGTCATTAAGAACACTGAGTGATCAAATGAGGCTTGTGAGTTTTCATCTGAAAATGACCAGGCCAGAGACACTCTCTCTTAAGGAGGGTAGCCTAATTTAGATGATGCTTCACTCTGATATAGAAAGCAAACGTCATTTAAAAATCAACTCAATTTGTTTCAGAAAAATTATAGCTAATGTAGCCTATGAGCCTACTGCATAGAAGGTAATATTCTAAGAGAAGCATGCATGTATGCTCATTTACCCTTCTAGTAAACATGTGAGGCAGACACGAATATTATTTCTATTGTAGACACATAAAAATGGAGATTGTAAAACATGGCCAAGTTCAAATAGGTAATAAGTGTCACAGTGAGAACTTAAAACGGGTAAAGATTCTACAGGAAATCCCTTTATGTAACCAATCTGATCACATGTACTCAAATGCTTCCTCCTTTTAACAGCACAGCCCCTATCTGCTATCACTGAAGAAAGAATAGGCAACTTCAATTTTTTAAAAAATTGGTCCAAATGACAGCTATATTGATTGGCAGACAAGAGGTGTAAAGAACTCTGCTAACTAAACAAACAAACAAAACTTTTAAGTGATTATGATCGCATACACATGTGCTGCCCAAACATTCAGTGTAAACTCAGGTTTATAACCAAAACTGTTCACATCCAGGCCGACACTGACTAGAAAACTGCACCATCCATTTTTTCAGAACCCACTTGCATCACCATGGCCATCACATGACAACTGATAAATACTTGCTTCAGAGAAATTAATACTGAATTTGTTTAATAGGTAAATAATTTTGCCTTACTGACCTTGATAATATTTTCAATGACTATGGTTGAGAGATCAATCCAGACATTCATTCATTCATTCATTCATTCATTTATTTTGAGACAATGTCTCACTTCAGGCCTTGAACTCACTATGTAGCCTAGGCTGGCCTAGAACTCCTGGCAATCCTCCTGCCTCTGCCTCCCAAGTGCTGGGATTACAGGCCTGCATCACCACACCCAGCTCAAATCAGGCTTTAAAAGGATTCATTAAATCTTACTTAGTTCCTGACACTCAACCTACATACAGGTTCTTGTTGAGGTCACCAGTGATCATCATGCTAATAATCTGGTAAATACTTTTTTAGGCCTTCATTTTACTCAGCTCTTCTCAATAATATTCAACTTCACTGAGATGCCCCCTTTTTTGAAATAGTCTCTTCTATAGAAATGACCTACCTCACTAGTAGCTTTTTTCTTAATTCAAGTAATTCTCTACTTGAATTCTAATATTATACTTCCTGTGAGCTTGGTCAAGAACCCACTTCTTTTTATCTTTTCTAAGTATTCATTCCTATTTCTAAAGGTTTAAATACTTATACTGATTTCAGATTGATCTAATTCAATCTCTCCCTTGAACTTAAACTTGATAAATCTCACTAGCTATTTAATTTCTCCATGGGGATTTCTCAGGAATTTCAAATTTAAAATATCCAAAAATGAATTATTGATTCTACAACCTGTACTTACCCATTTTTTAAAAAAGTCAAATAGCTTTACCCTTATTTTTCCCCAACTCAATCATTACCACCCTCTCTTTAAAACCCTACTTATTCAAGTCAGAAGCTTGGGGGTTTATGCTTCTTTCCTTCTTGAGAACGATTCATAAATCAAACATCCTTCTCTGAAAGAGAGAAGGCAAATGAGGGAAAGTGTTAACAGTTACTGAATTTAGGTACAGGTATATAGTTGACAGTTTTTTTCTTCTTCCAGCTTTTCTACCTGCTTAGAATTTTCCAAACTAAGGAGGTATGCAGAAACTTAAAAAAAAAAATTAAAACAGAAGTCTGATGAATTCTTCCCTTCAATGAAATGAACAATGGCACCTCTTTTTAGCCAATATTTTAAAGCAAAAGAACCATGGCGAAACAGGCAGGCCACTTCACTGCATCTAGAAAGACATACTTCTGCCAGCTTGTGCATTTCATATACCCTAAAAAATTACCAGAACCTTAAAGGCACTTGACTCAGTATTGAGAAGTCAAAAAAGCTCTGATTCTTAGCTTCCCAAGCTGATTTCCAAATTTTATTATAGCCCAGCAATAGTAACCTGAAAAATCATATGGAAATGGCCAGGGTGTAAATTTAAAAAGCACCTGGTAAAGGGAAACACTTATCTTAGAAAGGAAGAGCAGGATATAAGAAAATGGAAAGACATCCCTTGTTCCTGGACAGGAAGAACCAATATAGTGAAAATGGCCATACTTCCAAAACTATTATATAGGTTTAATGCAATGCTGATTGAAATTCCAACAATGTATTTCACAGAACTAGAGAAAACAATCCAAGAATTCATTTGGAACCAGAAAAGACCTAGAATAGCAAAAGAAATTTTAGGCAACAGAGATATGGCTGGGAGTATCACAATCCCCAACTTGAAACTATACTACAAAGCTACTGTGATTAAAAACAGCATCGTACTGGCAAAGGAACAGACCCGAGAATTAGTGGAATAGATTAGAAAATGCAGAAACAGCTACAGATATGCTCAGCCACCTCGTCTTTGACAAAGGAGTCAACCATCCTCACTGGAGGAAAGATAGCCTATTTAATAAACGGTGTTGGAAAAACTGGATTTCAACCTCCCGAAGATTAAAATTAGACCCATACCTATCACCATGCACTAAACTAATATCGAAGTGGATTAAAGATTTAAATATCAAGACAGAAACACTAAATTTGCTGGAAGTTAAGTTAAAATAAGTAGAATTCTTGAAGACATTAGTACAGGAAAAGACTTTATGAACAAAACCTCAGTCGCATGGGAACTTGCACAAAGAATCAACAACTGGGATCTCCTCTTATTAAAAAGCTTCTGCCAGGGATTTAGCTCAGTGGTTTCGCCATCTGCTGCACAAGAGCAAGGATCCAAGTTCGATCCCCAGTACAAAAAATAAATACATAAAATTTTTAAAAAGCTTCTGCACTGCAAGAGAAACCTCCAACAAAGCTAAGAGACAACCTACAATGTAGGAAAAAATTTTCATCAACTGTACCTTAGACAAAGGACTACTATCTAGAATATATAAAGAATTGAAAAAAAATCAGACCCCCCCCCCAATTCAAAGACCCAATTCAAAAATGGGCATCTGAAATGAACAGACATTTCGCAGACAAAGAAGTAAAAGCAGCAAATAAATATATGAAAAAATGTTCAACATCACTGGTTATTCGAGAGATGCAGATGAAAACAACACTGAGATTCCACCTCACCCCAGAAAGAATGGCTGCTATAAAGAAATCATCCAATAACAAATGCAGGGGGGGCTGTGGGGAAAAAGGAACCCTTCTCCATTGTTGGTGGGAGTGCAGACTGGTGGAACCACTGTGGAAATCAGTATGGAGATACCTCAAACAACTAGGATTAGAGGTCCCATTCGACCCAGCTACTCGCCTGCTGGGCATCTTCCCCAAAGAATTAAAAGAATAATACACAGCAATATATGTGCACCCATGTTTATAGTGGCACAGTTTGTAATAGCTAAAGCTTGGAAACAACCCAAGTGCCCATCAACTGGAGACTGGATAAAGATATTTTTTTATAAAATGGAGTACTACTCAGCCATAAAGAACCAGAAACTAGAGACATTTATAGCTAAATGGATGCATATTGAGGCCATCCTCTTAAGTGAAATACATAGGACACACATGTGTAAATACCGAAGTTTCTCTAGTGTGAGAAACTGAAAGTGTAATTAAGGATACACATGGATGAAATTGCCTAATAACATATTTCTCAGATTGTGTTTCCATTGCGTGTCATATGACTGTATTGAAATTTAAATTAGGGAGAAGCTTGGCTTATGTGGAGTCTGCTAGCTAACTGGAGTTTTTTTCCAGACCACTATTTGTTCATTGTTGGTTTTGGGGATCTTTCTGAGACAAATCACATCCTCTGGTGTCTTGTTGGTACTTGAGGTTTTTTTTTTTAAGTTATATGGAAAAATGTTTAAGTGCTTTTCAGTTTTGTTTTGGTTGAGTTCTACTGTATTTGAATATTATTGTAGTTTTTTTTCCCTTGCATTGTTCTTCTTTGAATGGTTTTAATTTCTGTATGTGTGTGTTTGATAACAAAGTTATTTTAAATTAAAAAAAGAAAGGAAGAGAGGTCTAAAATCAATAAACTAAGCTTTCACTTCAAGAAACTAGAAGAATGAATGAAACCCAAAGAAAGTAAGAGAAAGAAATAAAGATGAACAGAAATCATTAAAACAGAAAACAAATAGGTATGTAGTAAGGAAAATCAAAAGAATCAAAAGTTTTTTAAAACATCAAAAGATAATGATATAGCTAGATTAAGAAAAAAAAAAAAGAAGTATTGTCATGAGACCCTAAAGAAATTAAAAGGATTGCCAAAGAATTATGAAGAGTTTACTAGTGTAAACAAGTTAGACTACTTAGATAAAGGGGACAAATTCTTAGAAACACAATGATGAAAACTTACTCAAAAGGAAATAAAAACAAAAACCTAAGACAGGTAGAAAAATTAAATTAGAAAAACAATTTTTCCATCAAACAACAATAAAAACAATAATAAACAAACCCAGGCCCACGCACCTTCACTGATGAATTCTACCAAACACTGAGGTGAGAAATAAACAACTCCACACAAAGTCATTTAGAAAACAGAGAAAGAGACAGTTCCCACCTGATTCTAGGAGACCAGTCCTGTGATGATGAAGGAGCGAGATAAAGGCTGGACAGAAAAGCTGCACACTGATATTCCTTGAAAACATATATATAAAACTGTTGAGCAAAACCAAACATAATAATGTAAGAAGTATTATATACTATGAAAAAGTGAGATTTCACTTCAAAATATATGGCTGGTTTAACATTCAAAATCCAATTAATATATCATACTAATACAATAAAGAACAAAAACATGATCATCACAATAGATAAAAATAACATTTGGTGAAATTCAATACCCATTTATAATATAAAATAAATTCAAAATAAACAAAAATAAAAGGGAAATTCCTCAACCTGATAAAGGGCAATTCCTCAACCTGATAAAGGGCATTTATAAAACACCTGTACTAACATCATCATATAGTGAAACTATGAATGTTTTTCCTTTAAAAATGGAAAAAAGCAAAGAAATCCATTGTCACCATTGCTATTCAATTCTGTAACAATTTTTAACCCATACAAAAGGGCAAAAATTTTTTAGTTAAAAAATGAAAGACATTCCTATTAGAAAGAAGTAAAACTGTCTTTATTAACAGACGACATGATATTTCATGTAGAAAATACAAAAGAAAACTACTTGAATTATTAAATGAGTTCAGCAAGGTTACAGAATACAAGATCAATTACAAAAATCAATTGCATTTCTATGTAGTAACAATGAACAAACCCAAAATAAAATTAAGAAAAAGATTCATTCACAATAGCATCAAAAAGAATAAAAAATTATAAATAAATTTTACAAACTGTAAGACCTGCATGCTGAAAACTAGAAAACACTGCTGAGAGAAATTAAAGATCTAAAAAAATAGATTGGAAAACTCAATATTGTTAAGATAGTAATTTCTTCCCTAATCAATCTATATTGTTTCTGATCAATAAATCTCCTTTAAAATGTCAGATTTTTTTCATAGAAATTGATGAGATGATCCTGAGAGTTATATGAAAATGCCAAGGATCTAGAATTGCAAACCATTTTTAAAAAAGAACTAAGTTGGAGGATTTGTATTATATAAATATGTGATTTCAAAACTTGCTGTAAGCTACAGTAATCAAAGTATCATGGTATTGGCATAAGGATATACAGATCCATGAAAATGAAACACTAAGTCCAGAAATAAACTGTTATATTACTGTCATCTTACTTTTTTGTTTTTTACTTTTTTTACAAAAGTGTCAAGGGAATTCAGTGAGGGAAAGGACAATCTTTTCAACAAATGGTCCTGGAGTAATTGCCTATCTATATACAAAAATAATAACAACTTGTGATACTTTAGTTTATACCATAATAAAGAAAATAACTCAAAATAGATCACAGACTTAAATATATGAGTTAAAACTACTTCAAAAGTAGGAGAAAAAATCTTTGTGCCTTTTAGTTAGGCAAAGATTTGTAAGATGACAATACCCAAAGCATGATCCTTTTAAATTAATTTTATAAAAATCTTAAAATTTTGTAGTTCAAAAGTCATCATTAAGAAAACAAAAAGATAAGCCACACACTAGAAGAAAATATTTGCAAATCATGTATTTGATCTATCCAGAATATGCAAAGAACTTAATCATAATTTCAATAGACATTCCACCAAAGACATATACAGGGATAATAAACACAATAAGAGACCCACAGTATCATGAGTCTATATAGAAATGCAAATTAAAATGTCAAGATGTGACCATATGATCCAGCAACGCCACTACTAGGTATAGAAACATAGAAAAAGAAGTCAGTAATGTTGAGACATCTACACTTCCATGTTTATTACAGCACTGTTCTGGAGAACCAAGAAATGGAAACAACCTAAGTGTTCATCAATTGATGAATGCATTAAAAAATCTTGGTGCGTATATACAAAGGAACACCATTCAGCTATAAAAAATAGTGGAGCCCTATCATTTGCAGTGGAACTGGAGAGTATTATGTTAAGCAGAAAAAGCTATGCACAGAAAGACATGGTCTAAAATGGTGGTTACCAGATACCAGGGAGAGTGGGGAAGGGGGAAGGGTAGGAAAAGTCTGCTTAACGGGTACTAAGTTACAGTTAGAAAAGAAAGCAGTTCTGTGTGCTGTTGCGCAGCAGGTGATTAAAGATAATGACAACGTTTATTATTAACAAGCTAGAAGAAAGGTTTTTGAATGTTTCTCCATAGAAGAATGGTGTTTGAGGACTGAGGTATTTACCCCAATTTGAACATTACATCATGTATATACATGGATCAAAACATCACACAGTACTCCATAAATATGTGTAATTTTTATGTATCAGGTAACAATGTTAAAAGAATTTGGAAAAACACTAAACGGGGGAAAAAACCTACATGATGTCATTACATACACCCTAGATGACTACAATCAAAAAGGTTGACAATAAGCTCTGATGAGGACAGAAACTGGAACACTCACACATTGCTGGCAGGAATGTAAAATACAGCTGCTTTTGAAGCCATGTGACAAATTCCTAAAAAGTGTACATGTATCACATGACCCAGCAATTTCACTCCTAGCTGATTTTCCAAAAGAAATCACATTTATGTCACACATTGCCACACAGACTTGTAAGTTAATTTTCACAGCAGTGTGAGTTATAATTGTTAAAAGAAGTAATTGACCCAAATGTCATCAAAACTGGTAAATAGATAAATAAAATGTGGTGTATATCCATACACTGGAATATTAATAATAAACTACTCTTACACGCTGCAATATAAATAAAGCTAAAAAATATTATAGTAAATGAAGGAGGATAGACATATTGCATGATTCCATTTACTTGAAATTACTAGAAAAAGCAGAACTGTGACACAGAGAAAGCAGGTCAGCAGCTGGCACGGAACTAGGTGTGGGAATAAGCACTGACTGCAAATGGCCACAAGTGACCCCAAGAAGTGTTATAAAACTAGATGTTATGATTGTACAACTATATAAATACAGCACCATGAAAATCACTGATTTGTATACGACAACAGAAATCATTATGGGATGTAAATCATACCTCAATAAATCTCCACCGAAAGACTTGTAGATTTAACACCCAAATTCAGTAGCGTACCTGGATACAAAGTCACCACTCAAAAATCAATAGCTTTCCTGTACAGGAATGACAAACTCACAGAGAGAGAAATTACAGAAACCACACCTTTCACAATAGCATCCAAAAAAAAAAAGAAAAGAAAGAAAAACCTATAATTAATCTAACAAAGGAAATAAAAGACCTCTACACTGAAAACTACAGTACTCTGAAAAAAGAGACCAAAGAAGATATCAGAAAATGGAACGACATCCCTTGTTCTTGGGTAGGAAGAATCAATATAGTGAAAACGGCCATACTTCCAAAATTGTTACACAGATTCAATGCAATTCTGATCAAAACTCCACCAGCATATCTCAAAGAGTTAGAAAAAACAACCCTAAAATTCATTTAGAACAAGAAGAGACCTAGAATAGCAAAGGCAATTCTGGGCAACGAAGGCAAGGCAGGGGCATTACAATCCCTGACTTGAAATTATACTACAAAGCTACTGTGATAAAAACAGCATGGTACTATCAAAGAAACAGACCTGAGGACCAGTGGAACAGATTAGAAGATGCAGAAACAACTCCAGACACACTCAGCCACCTTATCTTTGACAAAGGAGCCAAATACCTTCACTGGAAGAAAGCCTCTTTAATAAATGGTGCTGGAAAAACCAGCTTTTCATATGCCGAAGATTGAAACTAGACCCTTATCTTTTACCATGCACTAAACTAAAATCCAGATGGATTAAAGATCTGAGTCTTAAAACAGAAACACTAAATCTTCTGGAAGATAGAATAGGTAGGACTCTCAAAGACATTGGCATAGGCAAAGACTTTATGAACAAAACCTGGGCTGCACAGAAACTATCACAAAGAATCAACAACTGAGATCTTATCTTATTAACAAGCTTTTGCACAGCAAGAGAAACCATCAACAGAGTGAAGAGACAACCCACAATGTGGGAAAAAATTTTTACCAGCTATTCATCAGACAAAGGACTACTATGTAGACTATATAAAGAACTCAAAAAAATCAGACCCGCTAAATTCAAAGACCCAATTCTCAAATGGGCATCTGAAATGAATAGACACTTCTCAGATGAAGTAGAAACAGAAAATAAACATATGAAAAAATGTTCAACATCACTGGTCATTTAAGAAATGCAAATTAAAACAACGTTGAGATTGCATCTCCAGAAAGAATGGCTGCTATCAAGATGTCAACCAATAACAAATGCTGGTGGGGTTGTGGGGGAAAAGGAACCCTTCTCCACTGTTGCTGGGAGTGTAGACTAGTGTAATCACTGTGGAAATCAGTGTGGAGATCTCTCAAAAAACTAAAACTAGAGGTTCCATTTGACCCAGCTATGCCCCTTCTTGGTATCTTCCTGAAGGAATTAAAAGCATCATACCACAGTGATATATGCACACCCACGTTTATAGCGGCACAGTTTGTAATAGCTAAATCTTGGAAACAGCCCAAGTGCCCATCAACCAAAGAATGGATAAAGAAGATGTGGGGTTTTTTTTATACAGTGGAGTACTACTCTATCATAAAGAAGGATGATGTTCAGACATTTATAGCTAAATGGATGGACCTTGAGACTATGCTCTTAAGTGAAATAAATTGGACACACATGTTTAAATACCACACTGTTTCTCTGGTGTGAGAAACCAGAAGTAGAAACAAAGATTAAAATGTATAAGAGATATTGGGAAATGGGGAGAAAATGTTCAAATAGGAAGGGGAACAAAGGAGGAGGGAGGGAGAAAGGAAGGGACAAGGAAAAAAAGTGAAAATAGAGGGAAAAAATGGAAACAAAGCTTTTGTACATAGGGAGGGGAAGTGGCTTGAGGGGAGGAGAAAAAATAGGCAGGATGTGTCACGTACAGGGACAAATGCCCGATGATGAGTGTTACCGTTATGTATGCTTAAAATGTACCAATAAATGTTCTGCTGTTAAAAAAAAAAATAAAAGGAGAAGCTGAACCCTAAGGAAATAACTTTTATCTAGGAAACAATTTTTTAAAATACCAAAAAGGTAGTAGTGACTGAGGAAATTGCCTTTATATATTGTATATCATTTCTGAGATTATAAGACTCTTAAGACTAATGTCAAAGGCTCTACTTGTAGTTTGTTTTTTGTTGTTATTGTTCTGAAAACACTTCAAAGTGTCCACGCTCACTTAGCTATTACATCCCTATTTTTAATAGGAAATATAAAATCTATCATTCTCTTAGTTCATAGTTTACTGAGTGGCAATATTTTACATCTGATCTAAAGATCTTATATATAGACCTTCTTACCAAGAAAGCAGAGTGAACAAGAAAGCTTCCTTGGCAGTGGAGAGACTGTGGAAGACACAGCTGCCTCTTAAGAACATTAGGTCTCATGTAGCACTTTTCAGCCTCAACTGAACACTGGAATAACCTGCAGTGCTTTATACAAATCCCTGTGTCCTGGATACACTTAGACCAATTAACTTAAAATCTCTGGGCAGGGGATTCGGGCATCAGTAGCTGCTAAAGCTCCTCAGGTGGCTACAATGCTCTCTGAAGTTCAGAACTAGTAAAAGGGGGAAGTTTAAGAACGTTTGTGTTCATGCTCCACTGGCTCCTGGAAATGTGGTTTGGAATGGACACACTGCAGCATCTAGAACTGCTGTCCAACATGGTTGTCACCAACCATGTGTGATTATAAGTGCTTGAAACGTGAAAGGTTAGAACTGGAATATGCTGTAGGGATTTTGAAGACTTAGACAAAAGTGAAATATTCTGTCAATAATTTTTAAAATTTAGTTCATATTGAAATGATAGTATTTTGTTTGGATTTATTGGGCTAAATAAAATATTCTACTAAAATTAACTTCACCTTTTTCTTTCTAGTTTTGTTTTGATGTGGTTACTAGAGAGTTTATAGTTACATATGTAGCTTCCCTCATCTATAATACTGCTGGGCCTGCAGAATGGGATTGACATTGTCAAGAATAAGGGCTACTGTAAGAGATACCAAGTGAGGGCCAAGGATTTAGCTCAGTGGTTCTGCCGCCTACCTCGCAAGTACAAGGTCCTGAGTTCGATCCCCAGTACCAAAAAAAAGGAGATACCAAGTGAAATGAGAAGATGAGAGGTCAAAACTGATCACTACTCTCAGAAATGCTTGGTGATCCAGGATAAAAAAAATCATGCTCAAACATAGGATGATAGTTTGTATAACAGAGGTATTACCTGTCAGTTCACTTATGGCCATATAGAACAGGAGATATGATAGTCTGCAGAGCTTATGCATATGAACTGCCAAAATATTGTGCGAAGGTTGTCCAGACAAATTATACTGCAGTATACTGTACTGGCTTGCTGTTGGTCCATAGTTTCTCAACAGGTTTGCCATGGACAAGATCTCCGAATGCCAAGTGGAGGTAACCAGAAATGCATACAATCTGAAAAGCATTGATGGTCAACCTGGTGCCTTTACCAGCAACTTATAAGTAGTCTTTGCCAGAATTACTATTGCCAATGTAGTTTTGGGGGCCCTGAAGGAAACTGTGTCTATCCTTCACACCACCAAACAATTTCCTGGTTATGATTCTGAAACCAAGAAGTTCAATCCAGAAGTACATCTGAAGCACACTGGGTCAGAACATTTCTGACTATATGGCACTTAATGGAAGAAGATGAAGATGCTTACAGGAAACAATTCTCTCAGCAATAAAGAACAACATAACTCCAGACATGGTGGAGGAAATATATAAGAAAGCTCTTGCTGTTGAGAGAATCCAGTCTATAAAAAAAAGCCCAAGAGAGAAGCTATAAAGAAGACATGGAACTGTACCAAAATGTCCCTTGCCTATAAGGATTAGGTAGCTCAAAAGAAGAAAAGCTTCCCCAAAACTCAGGAGCAAGCTACTGCTGAGAGCTAAAGCTATACCAAACAATTTTCTATGAAGATTTTTTAGACAAAGAAAATAAACTTCTTGATGAAGTAGCTAGAAAAATAAAAAGTTACATAAGTGGCTACCATTACTTTTTTTGGTACCAGGGATCGAACTCAGGTCCTTGTGCTTGTGAGGCAGGCGCAGTGCCACTAAGCTAAATCCCCAACCCTACCATTACATTTTTATTGGACAGTGTTGATCTTCAGACCTTCAGTTTTAGAAAGAATCATAACATCTCAGAGCTGAAAATGACCTTCACAATCATCTCATTCAAATACTTCATTTTACACATAAGGAAACTGAAGCCCAGAGAGAGAACATGACTTACTAGAAATTAGTCATGTCCCCGGGCTGTCACTGGGTAGGGCTATTTCCATTATACTTCCTCAAGGATTGCTGAAACAAAAATGCTCTATCATCTCTCAAAATAGTATTTCATTTAGTCAACCATATTGAAATACGCACTTTTTTATAGACTACATTTTCCCCTTCTAGGATATTCTAGGTACATCTCATGCCTACAGCTTCTGAGTTTGGTGCCATATATCCAATGTACTACTCCTGGTTTCCAAGAAAAGTAGAAAAAGATCCAATCTCACATGGCACTTTATACTAGGAGAGGTTCTATGTCAAAGGGCACCTGCAGAAACACCAAAAAATAAACTAAAGGGGAAGAAATGGGTAGGGAAGAGTGGGCAGGGGTACTGAAACACAATGAAAATAATACTTTGTGTTCCTATTTTAAGTGCTTTTTCTCAATGCTATATGCATAGCAGCTAGAGGCAAGCTGGAAAGCAGCCAGGTCCTGGCTGCCAGCAAAAATTTTGTCACCTCCTTTGAACATCTGAAGTATGTTTACCCAATAGATTTCATTAAATTACACTTCCATTAGGAAGCATACAATGTTGATACTCATCTCAAAGATCAAAGGGATCGCTAAGAGGCATGTCATCCTGCTCCCCAGCTGATTGCTATTTCTGGGCCAATCAAGGAAAGGAGCCAGAACAATACTTAGTTAAAAAAAATTGTAGCATCTCCCCAAGGACTATAGACTAAGAATCTGCAGCCCCATTATCAAAATGAGCATATCATTAATGACAATACACATACAGTGAGTTATTTTAATATAACTCCTATACAACAAACAAGCAGGATTTGGGTCATTAGCTGAATTTGTAAAACAGTATTTCTGAGGGCTGCAAAATTCTTCAGTAAAAATACAAAGTTTAAAGATGGAGAAAGAGGCCTCTTTACAAATGCAGGAGAAAGATTTAGTTTTTATTTATTTTGTTGTGACTAAACCAACAAGTGAGTCAGGCTGGAGATGGCTAATTTAATTACTGACAGGGTAAAATACTTTTTTCTCATTTCATTAATTTTTTGGTGGTGGATTTATAAAGAAACATGATTAATACATTTAAGAGGCAAAAGTGATTCTATCTTGGGATCCAATGATTTATGAAGAAAACACTTAACTTCCAGGAACAAGAGGCATTAACGGCAAAGAAATAAGATTTGGCTATTGGAAATTAAGAAATAAAAACAAGTTTCAACAGAGGATAAAATTTCTTAGGCAGGTTCAATGGAGAGTTGTTTTTTTTTTAAACAATGGTACTAAAAAAAATGTTAGAAATCCCAAATTCTCTATTTGACATTACAAAGGAAGTTCAACAGCTTAATTTTCTAAGCCTGGCTTCAGGTAGTGGGAACTTTTTTCTAGTACTAGTTTTTTGTGAGGAATTTGCTGCAAATAGGATGAAATGCACAAGATTCAAGCAAGCTTGGTCCACAGGGCCTGGTGGTCAGGGCAAATCACCCTTCCATGGCCACAAGCCATAGTCTAGATTTCAGCTGCTCTCTTTCAACAAGCAGCCAACCTCCTGGTTACCCATATTTGACACATCATATGAACTCTAATTATCTATCTTTTGCAATTAATCATCTGACAATTACATTTCCTGTACTTATAAGCATCCACCTGGGAACTGAGTTTTAATCTGAGAGAGAAAAAAAGAGAATTCAGGTTTTAACAAATTACTTCTAATTAACCAGAACCATTTTTTAGTCATCCCAATGTAAAGATGCCTACAGCTAATCATAGATTGTATTGTTTGCATTCTTAATGATACTTTAAAATTTCATTGGGATTTCCCCAAAGAGCAGTTTGGAAATGTATTTCACTAACATTACTTAAACAAACATTCTGTTTGGCAGTGCACAAAGAAAAGGGAAAGGGAGTACTTCTAAGGGAAAGGTACTTAACTGTGGTGAGAAAATGCACCAAGCAAAATTAAAGCAGACTTAAGGAGTACATCTTCAAAGTGGAGGATAACAAGGTACCTTCCATGTGTCCAGGAAACTGACAGAGCTCAGCCGTAAAACGGGAGAGCTGAGGAGGACTCAGGAAGCACCTCTGTCCCAGGGGCTCTCAAGTGTGACCCTGTAACAGGAGCCACAGATCTGGGACTCTTTAGAAATGACAGCCCGGCCCTTCCTGGGCCTTCTCTGCCGCTCGATTATCAGCTCTAGGCAGTCCCAGCAGTGTGTACACTAACAAGCCTTCCTGTGATTCTGCTTCTCATTTGAGTTTAACAACTACTGGTCCAGGGCAACCACTTCACTGTATGGATGGGGAAACAGAGCTCAGGGAGAGGTCAAAGTTCCATGGGCAAAAACAAAAGCATGACCTCAAAGAATTTACTACTATCTTTTCTCCATTCCTTTCCTTTTTTCTTTCTTTTTTTCTTTCTTTCATTCATTCATTCATTCATTCATTCATTCATTCTATGAGACAGAGTCTTGCTTTATAATTTAGGCTGGCCTTAAACTTGTTATGTAGTCCAGGCAGGCCTTGAACTCATGGCAGTCCTCCTGCCTCAGCCTCCTAAATGCTGGGAGTACAGGCCTGCGTCACCATGCCCTGCTTTTTTCTTTTATTTCAAAAAGAAATTTGTTGCTAGAAAAGACACAATACTGCAATCTATCGATCACTTCTAGGACTGCCAGGCCTTCTGTTACCCACCAGCTCTTTCATTTCCTGATACACTTCAGGACTCTTGGGATCTAAAATACACAAACATTCCTAGAGTACTGGATGTAAAGCATCCTAAACATAATACAGTATTCCACAAATATTGAATCGACAAGAAATGAAGACCAGAGAAATGAGAGGAAGCCTGATTTTTACATGACTTATGAAAAACCACAGCACTGTAAGAAGTACGGTTTATATATAGACAACAAAGTGGTACATTGGAAAGAATACTGAATATAGAATCAAATACTGGTTTCTAATTCTTGCTCAGCTACCGACCAGTTCAATAAGTTGATTACACTCCTATTAACTCATGCCTTTGAATCTGGTTCTGGTTGACACGGGATGGTGAAGTCCTATATTTTAACCAAGAGTGACACGGGCATTTTACTCAATGAAATAGTAGAAATTTCATAAAACAGCGCATTGTAACTCTCCTCGCTTATCACAGAGAATAGCTAATTGGACCACAATTTCAATTTTGTAGAATATTAGCTTTGATATCCCTATTTATCATTCATGAATGAGTCTGCCAAAAAATGTATACACACTTCAGGAAAAGAAAAATAGTATGATGTTTTTTCAACAGATAGCCACCACTCTGAGCATGTCTTTTAATTGTAGAAGCCAAAAAGTAACTTGTATTACTCTCCCGATGTCTCAATAAATTTAGTATTAAAATATTTATGCAAGTTTTTCTCTCCCTGTGTATACAGTTTTTTGGTGGACTCTGTATTTGCACAGAATTTATACACTCTGACACAACATTATAGGTCACAGCTCCTGTTCTAAAATAGCATGCCATGTAGGTGAAGCAGTAAGGCTAATTTCACATGGAAGCAAACCATAGGGCAGCGTAAGTCTCAGGCACTCACAGGCACTGGGAGAATGAAGGATGAAACAGTCAAAAACATGTTCAATTCAATTTGGAAGTATACATTCTGACATCACCACAGTATTCTTTTAGTTTATTTATCATATGTGATGAAACACGGCCCCCAAAAATCAAATCATCACCCAAATAGTTCTTCTCACAGTTCTGTATAATCACCACCTGGTCTTCCTAAGCAACTACACAGGCAGGACATGTGAAGGACTGTATCTATTAATCACTACCAAAACATTTGTATAAATTTAAGTTAAATTTTGAGATGACAGTCAATTTTAAGTTAGACTACTTGGACAAAAGCATTTTCTCCCTCTTTGGTAAATATATTACAAAAGATATGCAGAGTAGAGGAGAGAATATTAGTCAGAAAGACGAGCTGGAGTAATTAATGTTTTCTGAATAATATATTGAAAGCCAACAGGATACAAACAGGATGAGAGAATTCCACATAGAATAGTATGTATAGGCAGCTAGGTGAGAATGAATAAATCAACTGTACATAACAATATGAGATTAATTTGATATGGCAGGCAACTAAGGACAACTGAAGCTTGTGAAATGATGTGGCTTGGGGCTGAGGACAAGCAGGAATAAAATAAATACTAGAATGCAAAATGTGAATCTGATCCAATTGGCAATGGTAGACCAACCCTCCAAGCTGGTCTAAGATACAACACTGTCGAATCCTCCAGCTCCTTTTGTTAGTTTTTAAAGTCTAGCTTAATGTTTCTCAACCCAAGTCTATATGTATATACAGTCCTCCTTATTTTGAGATCATCTATCCCTTTAAAAAGTGGTATTATCTCTAACTAAAATGTTCCCCCATCCAGCGTTTTTGGAGGTGGTGCTGGGGCCTGACCCCAGAGCCTCAGGTATGTTAGCCAGGTGCTCGATCTCTGAGCTACATTCCCAGCCTGAAAGACTGTTTTAACAGCACATACATAATGTACTTAAGGGAAGATTAAATGTGACAAAATCAAGGATATCCTCTAAATAGAAGAATACAGACAGAGAAATTCAGAAATGATTGTGGCCTAGGGATTGACCATTGAGTCAAGGATAAAAAAAAAGTCTATGTACAAATACAGAAACCATGGTATCAGGGTCTTCTATCTGAGTGTGTTATTACAAGGAAAATTATAGTTTATTTGTTTTTGAGGTACATGGTATGTTCTTTAGGCTAGTGATACTATTTCTAATGGTTACTGTTTACAATGACTATCAAATCTTAATATCTTGGGTTCAAAGTTGTCCAAGACTCAGATTTCCAAAACTTATTTTGGATCTGAATGAAAGATCAGTCTATCACAACAGAGCAAGTAAACAAAAAGACATGATAGATATACCACATAAGGGCACTCTAATAAGGATTTCCTGACATGTATTTTCAAAAGCATTTTTATGATACATAATTTCATAATTACCCAAATATGCGGTAGGTAAAACAGGTCTCATTACTCATATTAAAAACAAGGAAGAGATGCCCTGGAAATGTAGGTGGTCTATAAAAATTCCTTAAGGTGGTTGATGGTCAAGGGAGGACTTAATTCCAGGCCTTCTAACTAGCAGCTCAGGGCTATTTCCAGTTCAGCTTACTATTGTTTTGTTGTTGTTATTGTTGTTTGGTGCTGGGGATAGAACTTAGGACTTTGTGGCACCAATGAGCTAAATCCCCAGCCCCAGTCCACCTTACTATTGTCCCATAAGAGCCTCTATAAGCCAATAGTTTTTACAGTGCTGCATGACACTCTTAACTGCTTGATCTGAGCACAGATCTACAGGTGGCAAAGTGCTATAAGAAATGCTTTGACATAAAGTATGTGTGGGTAGGGAGCGGGTTCACTAGATTTCTCTTAGGCTCACTTATTAAGCCAAAATACTTTGAATAGGTAAACAGAAAGATCCTACAAAAAGATTCAAGAGATAGGAAATGAATGCAGGGGAAAAAAAATAAAAAATTAGAAAAACATATACATCTATGCATTTGCAATCATTTAAGTGGGTGCTCCACAGAAAAGAGAGCTCTTGAGTGCAAATCTTACTGCAACAGCTGCTTTTAGTGGTACCTGAAACAAAAATGATAACAGGCTAAAAAATAACAAAAACTTTGAAATAAAGTTAAAAGATACATGTAACTGAAAACTAACATCTTTTTCTACACAGAAAGGTTAAACTGTGAGGTTGACATTTCCATTTGTTACATTGTCAATGCTTTCTGTCTATCAGCATGTGTACAAACAATATCTAAAGATGTCATCTGCATACTTATACCAAAGAAGCTTATGAACAGGACCTGTCAGTATATTTCAACACCCTTCCAAAACGTCAGCCTTTATCAGATATAAACATAACATGTTTAATTTATTAGTTTGGTCTTAATATAAAAAGTTGACAATCATATGTCACTGTAACTATTGATAAGGTAAATAGGGACTACAGGAAAATGTCAAAAAGTTATAGAAATGTTTGCTGAAATACTACATCAAATCGTATTTATCAATTCTTCTCTGGCAATGAACATGTCACATTTTCCTACACATGGCTACTTCTGAAAAGATGGACTCAATGGTGCATTTCAGAAAACCTCATGCTTAAAACATCTTAATTTCCAGGTCCGGGAATTTTAAAAGGAAGAGAAGACAAACACTGTACAATATGGCATTACTATTTTGTTCCACTGAAGTTAAATAGAAAGGTGCTCAAAGAATAATTCATACAACATACAGCTTTTTGATTGGAAAACTTACATGTTGTGGGCCTATCGCTTATCATAGATGTTTTTTCTTCAAAAAAGTTTATTTAATATTATAAATTCTTGGTCTTACAATGAACTAAGTCGGTACTTACTGAAGACCTATTACATACAACACATATTAAATACTTCAGAAAACAAAGAAGAAAACCCATTCTCCTCTTAAAGATCTTATAATTGGTTGGAGTAATAAAATACAACCAAGTAAAATCATTTCACTTCTGACATGGAAAAAGTGTGTTAGTTGGTACAAGTTACATACATAAGTGCCAAGGTGAGTAGAAAGAAAATCTATCATTATTGGAAAGATAATTAGAAAAGACTTTATCAAGGAGATAATGGTTTGGGGACTGCGAAAATATAGAACTATCAATATGAGACTAATAGATTAAGTTGAGCCAAAGGTCTCACTGATTGTTTTAAACTGTATATAGGGTAATTTTAAAGCAACATGAAAACTTACACTAGTCTCGAAATGCCAAATACTCCAATTCTCAACATCATCAAAACAACAGAGCTCGATGGCCTTCGAGAACATGACGTTAACCCATGCATTTTAGAACTGAAGAAACTGAGACACAGCGATTTGCCCAAGGGCACACAGCCTCAGTATCACAGTTGGCACCTAAAGCCAGAACTCCTACCCCTCATCCAGAGTGCTCCTCACTAGGTCCTGCTGCTTCTCTTGGCTTGAAGCCAAGCTAAAATAAATGCAGGTGGGTTAGTGGGCCGAGTTGTCTTTAAACTCCACACACTGCATCTCACAGACACTTTAGCAACACTGTGAAGATAAATGATATAGAGCAGTACGATTTGAGATTTAAAGTCAGCTAGATTTGACTTGAAGCCTTGGATTCAAATGATGAGACCTTAAGAAAATGTCTTAGCTCTACATATGCTCGTGCCTGAATTATAAAGTGGCTATGAAGGATAAATGCAATACAACATGGTATCTAGCCTGTGAGAGTCCCTTGATCGTTAATTTGCTTCCTCTCTCTCTCCTGCCTCCCTCTTTCTCTCCCTCTGTCTAAAGTACTGTCAGCAATCAATCTAGACTGAGTGGTTCTCAGTCAGGGATAAATTTGCCCCCAAAGAAACCCTTGGGATATCTAGAGATATTTTTGGATCGTCAGGACTGCACATAGAAGGCTCAAGTACAAGCCACAGGGTAGCCTCATGACAAAGAATCACCCACCTGAAGTTCAGTCTTGCTGAGGTTGAGAAGCTCTGTTCTAGACCAGTGAGAATGTTTGTTACTAGCAGAGTTCAGTTATGGGAGTAAGAGGTAAGTATCCCGACCTTACCAAAGTATCTGTGAAGGCAGAAATGCATACAACATGCAGTACACACATATAATTGAGTTAATATTCCTCGCTGCGGGGATCCTATTTGCACGTGACAGTAACACTGAGCAGAGTAGATCTTTATAGATCTTTCATTGGAAGACTGTTAAAATTCCTTAGGCAAATTTGAATTTAATGACAACATCCACCTGTACTCCGAGATATTTCTCAGTACTGCCTAGATTCCAAAAAGCCATGGAAAGTATGTGGATCTAGCAGGAGCAGGTAGGCTGCAGCACACCAAGGAGCCTGCACCCGAGGGTGTTGCTGCCAGCATCCGCACCTGCTGGAGTGCACCCAGTGCTACTCCCCTTTCTCTGAGGCATTTGTTTTCCCCATTCCTGCTTCTTTTCTCTTTTTTTCCCTGCGGTTGGTAACTCTTGTCATTTTCCAGTGACAGTTGTTTAGCCCCAGTCCTGACAGAACTCAAAAGACGAAATGCCCTAATTTGGTGGCGGGGTTTCAATGGCACTTTCTGGGAGACAAGAAGGAGAAGCATACATGCCTGTGTACTTTAATCTTCACTTTCAGGAAGTGTGCTACCCTTGTGGAAAATGATTCCAGAGACAGTATTAAAACACACCTAATTTCGAAAGACATTATCAAGAGCATAAAAAATATAGCTGTTCATAATCCATTATAAAATATGCCAATATTTAAAAAATGCAGTCAGTATTTCTAATTTTGCTGGGTTAAATGAACTCCTCAGAGTGAAAAGTAAGATCTTTATTCAAAGGAATCATCTTAAATGAACTAGGTCTTGGAATTTTCTCTCAGAAAATACCACAATATGGCATATTTTAATATCAGTGTGAACCACAGTGCCATCTATGGTCATTTTCCTCTTGAATTAGAAAGCACGATTTTACAACTTGGACAATCTCTGAACAAAGTAGGAAGACAGAAACCCTCTCAGATATAAAAAACACTCGCAACAACTTTACCCCAAATCTCTATCTCTGGACACACACAGACAAAAAGATTATTTCTTTAGAATCTACCTCAGGGTAAAACAATTAGTTGAAAATAAGTAAATTTACATGATAAAAATTTTAAATTGCACACTTTCTTGGGGACAATCTCTCCTAATTCAAAGTCTACAGTAAAATACTATAAACCACAACTCTTTAATCCACATGCCATGTTAAAAAATAATTATTTTGTTATAAGAGATAACAGATTGTAAAATAGCAACTGCTTAAGACACACGATTGTATTTTTTCTAATCTGCATCATTTCTGATTAAATACTATTTAGAAAGAGCCCAGAAGTTATCTAGGGATGGAGGGAGGAGGGGAAGAGAGGAAAGAAAGAAGTAAAAAGGACTAAGATATATATATATATATTGACTCGCCATGATGTATTCATTATGTATCATAAACATGTACTAATAAAAAATTTTTAAAAAGAAATAATCCCAAAGTTATTTCAATATCATTTGATATTATGATCATAAGATTTAATTTAATATCATAAGCTATGGGTAATGTTAAGTTAGAAATTTTTCACAAAAGGAACATTAATTTTGTAACTAAACAAGAGATAAGAAATCCTCTAGTAATTCTACTACCAAGTTGAGTTATTTCCCACACCAGTGCACAGTTATCATCATTTGGAAACAAGTAGATTTTCTCTTTCTTTCTGTTCCAAATTCACTCGGCTTACTGCCAAGAGAAAATACAGACACAGGGGAGGCAAAGAACAACTCTGTTAAGATCAATGAAGATGTTGGCCATAGCAGAATCTTATTTATCCACCTCATCTGTACTTCTTTTCTCTGATTAGAGATTACCAGCAATTTCTTGACAATTCTTGTACAGCATTAAGTTGCAAGACTTCATGGGAGGGGGAAGAAAAAAGTGTCTATGTATGTGATTGTGTGTGTGTGTGTGTATAAATATACATTTTTCCTACTAAATCCAAGAAATAGCATATATAATATACAACTAGAAAAGAATTTAAAAACTCTCATATTTATCCCCTTACAAGATTAATTATGGACCTACTTCCAAAGCAGTTGAAACAGCAACTTTAAAAATAAAAAATAAACATGAAGATACTGTATTGGCACCGACTTAAGGTAGGAGGTCAAAGACACAGTCAGTGTTTAATGAAAATCTGAGGGTTTTTACTTTGTGTTGTTCTAAGCTCAAGTGAAAATTTAAAGTATTTGTTTTGCCACCTAGGGAGAAATTATTTATGCACGGCTTCTGTATTTCCCCCAACTAAAGCCCATCATAATACCTAACTTTGTATCAAAAGAAAATTAATTTTTAAAGTAATTTGATATGAATGTAGGAAATGTAAAACAATGGATTTTGCCAACTTCAAAATTTTTATTTAAAATAATATTAAATTTGAAAGTTAAAAAATAAAAATACATGGCCCTACAACTCATGGGAAAGACAGCTTCGCTGTTGGAAGCGCTCATTGAGTATCTAAAGCCGCCGATCACCCAGCACGTGTGCCCTTTCCGCAGCTCCTTAGCACCCTGTAAGCTCTGCCCGGGTTTCTGGCTCAGCCTCCTGCACTGTGGCTCACAGTTCCCCAACTCTTCTGCACAGAGAATCCTGTGAAGAGCTCTATTTAAAACATAAAAACACAACAAAACCACGATATCAAAACCTCCTGGTGCTTAAGTCACAGCCCACATCAATTAAATCACGCTGTCTCGGAGTAGAATCTGGATATTAAGTTTTAAAATAATCTTCGGGTTCTACTGTGCAGCGAAGTTTGGGATCCAAGGCCCTAGCATCATGTGTATTTTTCTTAGGTGCCAAGGATGGAATCCTGGGCCTTGCACAAGCTCAGCCAGTGCTCTACCACTGAGCCACACCTCCACCGCGCACTTTATACCCGGAGCCGTTTTAAACACTCCCGCCCTTCCCGGCTTCTGCCCTTCACCACGTCCGGAGCTCCTGCTCTGCACTTACCCAGCTGCCTTTGTGCATGCTGTTCCCTTCAGCCTGACTAGACCCTGCTTCTCGCAATTCCTCCTGCCCTGCAAATCTCAGTCTGGACAACACTCCCTAGAGGGCCCTCCCCACTACCCCCACTTCCTTCACTCACACCTAGGTCAGGTGCCCGTTTTCACACACTGTCCCGTCGGGAGCTCCACATTGCACTTACCACACTATTATAATTTTTAAGGCTTTGAGCTCCCTGAAAAATATGTTGATCCATCTATTGATTCCTTGTACAATGCTAGGTGCATAATAGATACTAAATACAGAGTTGTTTGTAGTAACTGATACTAAACAACCACCAACTGTTGAAAAGCACCAAAATGAAAACTAATTCTATGAAGTGAATAGAAACAATACCAGCTTGAAAGTGTTCTAAGGAACACTTGAAGTTATTTCAGTAATATTTGTTTTACTAGTGATAACCTGATTTAAATCATCTTAGTTCCATCATATTATTTCTACTTGCCTGTTAGATTGCTATATATATGTGGGCATATTCTGGACCAAATTCCCAAATTCTCAGAATACGTGCAATCTCTAAATCAGAAGGCTACTTAGCTGTTGTCTTGGGTGTGTTACAGTCAACTCTGTTGATATCAATGACAATATTTAACAGATCCTGTCTGTCTCTCCTCATGTTAGGCAAGGTCTGGCCTACTCAAGACAGCAACTTCTGACAGTTTCAGGGAAGTGTCAGTCAGCAGGAACTAGAGAAGGGATGGGAAGAAAAGCCAAAGGAATTCAATGTGTGTTCTGAATTCCAGATAAAAACTCAGTGCAAATACAACTCTAAATAGTATATAATGCATATAATAAAAGAACATAAAGTAATATATAGCATCATAATTCCTCTCCCTTCAATTCTGATTCTACTATCACAAGGCCAAGGAGAAACCTTGCTTGCTACTACCATAGATTAATTTCTAAGATGTCTTTTACAAACAAAACACGCTAGCGAACAAAAGCAATACTACTTAGAAGGTCACATCTGGGAATGAGATGGGAGATTTCATGTATCTACCCTTTGTATAAGCGCCCACTGAAACAGTGAGGAAAATGGTTTATGTTTTTAGGGTACTTAAGGAATCTTCTGACTTTGGGATACTTTAACCTCTAAATTCTTTCATTATAGGATGATTATTTGTGCACAGGAAAGTCAGTGACTAAAATTAGGGTAGCTCTCAAAGTATTTTCATATTTATTATCTCACTGAGCCCTTGTACTTCCCCCTTAGGTGGGCAAGGCTTATACCACAATCTAGATTTGCAGATCAGGAAACTGAAGTACAGAATGAATGTGACACATGTTCAAGGTCTCAGGGCTACAGTCCCTGGGCTTTTCTCACCATTTGATACTTGCCCTCTTGGAAAAGTGGGCCATAGCCAAATTCGGTTCAGACAATACAGTATTAGAAAAACAAGGAATTAACCATTTCTAGCAAATACACAACAAAATTTCCATGTAAATAAAGCCTTCAAATAGACACCCTAGATCAGATAATATTTGGAATATATAGTACTTAACCACAGTTTTTTTAAGAAGTAGAAAAAAAATTTTAAACTTCATTGAAGTGAAAATCATACATCTGTAAGATTCTAGCCATGGAGATAGTAACTCTCTCCTTTCTAAATCTTACTTTAACATATCAAAGATCTCCATAAATAAGACAACTATGTATATTCTTCAATTGAAATTTATTTGTAAACTGGGTTTATCAAAATAAGGAAGCAACAAAACAAAAAATGTTACTTGCTCAATATGCAATGATACACTGTCCCATTAAACAAGTCAGGAGAGTCAGAAAACTCAGCAGACGTTAGGAAAGGGAACCCTTGGGCCAGGACTCAGCTCAGTGGCACCGCATCTGCCTTCCAAGTTAAGTTCGATCCCTGGTACTGCAAAAAAGGGGGGGAAAGGGGGGGGGATCCTCGTTCGTAAGCACAAAACACAGTTCAAGAAGTATGTTTCATTTCTGTAATTAAACATTTCACACCAAGGCCAGTTCCATGAAATGTGACTTTCCAAAGAATAAAATCTGACGTTCCCTCTCCACTTTAGAAATGTGATTACATATCACATGCTTCATAACCAATAAATCTCCATTTTGCAGTAGATCTCTAAGTCTAAGACAGTGATAACAAGCTTTAAGCAATATTTAACAAAACCAAATGGAGAATGAGAAAATTTAGATATTTCCTTAGAATCTTCTGTGTTGGAGTTGGACTTGTAGCAGGTTTTGTACATTTACAAAGACACGAGGACTGGGAAGAATTAATTAAACGCACCAAGGATGGGGGCACATTTCCTGGGGTTTCCTAATGTGACCACAATAAAGCATTTTAGAGGCATTTCTAGCAAAGGCACTTAAACGACGATCTGATGAACTCCATGAAAGAAAAGCCAAAAGGACTGTGACTCCACATTTGTTATTTATTTTTACTCACATATAATTTTTCCAGTTTTAGTAACTAAAGGACACAAAGTTAAACCAAACAACCTAAGCAAAAAAATGAAACCAGCTGTGTATCCAGTCCAATCTCTTCTACATTTATGAGGACCTGAATCAACAGCAAATTACCTGGCCAAATCTAATGTAGTACCACTTCAACTTCTTATACGGGAAAGCTTAAAATAGTTGACAGAGCAAAACTCTTCAACTACTATTACACAGTATAAAAACCTGCACTCTAAAGATCAGAACTGGCTCAGCTTTCATCAAAACGAGCTGAATGTTCCTAATAGCTATTACTAAGTCAAACTAACTCATTTTAAGTTTTGCTCTGAATCTCATGAATGTAAAACTATATAAAACACAGTAAGAATGGGAGAAAAAAAAGAAAGTAAAGATTTGCAGAAAAAAACAGAGAAGTTAGAACCATGATGTATCATTTCAAGTTGCTAACCTGAACTCTACTTTAGCAAAGCACAAACCTGACATACTTTGTTCCAATATTGTAGCCCTAGGGCCTAAGTGAGTTCAGTCGGTGGTGTTACATTATACAACTGTAGTTCCAAGGGCCCTAGAACATCAGCCAGTAAGAAGACAGTGAACTTGTGTTCACTGGTTCTGCATGAAGGCACCACCTCAAGGCCTTTGGTTCCTCCAGCAACATCACTATCCCAGTGTCACTACCTCCCTTTAATGTTTGACATTCACCAGGAGAGTGAATGCTTTTGTAAATGGAATTTCATTTAAAAATCAATTAGGGGCCAGCAAGGTGGCCCAGGCCTATAATCCTGGCACTTGGGAAGCAGAGGCAGGAGGATCACCTCAAGTTGGAGGCCACCCTGGGCTACACAGTGAGTGCAGGGCCAGCCTGAACTACATAGTGAGGCTCAAAAAACAAAACAAAACCAAAAGGGAAAAAAAATCACTTAGTTATAGTACTTTTCTTTCCAAGGAATAGTATACCATACATGAAAAATGGAAATGACTCGAAGGCAAAAACCAAGTAAAAGTACACAGTACTTTTCCTAGGGAAATTAAACAGAGGTTCCTCAAATACTGACAGCATAATCTCTGGCAATATATTTGTAGACTATCAGACAATTTTTGACCATGGGACAGTTTATAAGCTACTGGTAAAAAGTTTACTATTTATGAGCAAACAATTTAACATGAAAACAGAGCTGGCTTTTTGACTATGGCAATTAGCTTCTTCATGTTCCAAACACCAAATAACATTTTCCCATTAATTTTTAAACCGATGTGGCTTTAACTTTAAATAAACTGTACATCAAAAGAATGGAAAATAAACAGCCAAGAACACAATTTGACGAATTGGATTTATTTAGTTTATTTATCTAAACAGGGACCATTGGATCTCTTTAATAGGCTGACAGTTGCACTGGGCTGGTTAATAAAACATTCAACACAGTGTCTTCAGCCAACATAGAAATGCAAATCCCATCAGAAATATTTTATTCATGAGGCAGTAATTTCAGTTACCACAGTTTTCTTTTTTAAAAATCGCACTCTGCAAATAAATAGTGCCATCTAGTGACTGACAATAAAGCTGAATTTGTCACAGGTTTATACTTAATCTTTCAAAATCTTACTCCTCTGCATCTTTTCTCTTTAACTCCTAGGTAAGACAAAGAACAGAAACATGTGTGATAATTTGTTAAGTCTTTTCATAGGGATTACAATGGAGATAACTATAATAAAACTAATAAATTGCATATATATTAAGCAACTTGCCTCTGAAAAATACCTTTATCTACTAAGAAAACCCAAACCACTAGAATACTACAAAGTTACAACAAAAATTTAGTCCTTTCATCATTAAGTAACACTATAACTTTAGTTCCAATAATGAGAAAACATTGTTTTTCAATTAAATTGCAAAAAAATATTCAATTAAACTGCAAAATCTGATTTGGAATCTAATGGTATATTTCAGAAAGTTTACACAAACATGAATGGTATAGGTGCATATATATATATATATATATATATATATATATATATATATACATACACACATATATCTCTATCAGTACACACTTCAACTTTGCCATGATTTCAGTGGATCTGGAAGTTATTTTTACTGGTCATAGAACTCTACTGTAGCAAAAGGCAATGGTCTCAAGTCCCAACCAGTCCTCATAAAACCAGTCACACTGGAAGAAAGTGTCAGCACTTCTAGAGTAAAAAAAATCTATTAAGGCCAACCTCAAGTTCAGCACATGAAACCAACCATGAAATATTTAACACATAATGCTGCTTCATTCAAGTTTACATGGTAGGGAAAAGACTGAATGTGAGCCTTTTACAGGTTCCCGGATGAGGGGATCAGTGAGTCCAGATCAACGCCCAGAAGGCAGCGACTACAGCTAAGCTTAGGTGTTTGATCTTTTTCTTATCAACTTTGTCTACTTCCTGTGTTGGCCTTTGAAATTACGCAGCCTCTGTGAGTAGACTTACCAAGGAAAAAGCCAAAAAATGAGACTTTTACAAACAAAGGAGGCCAACTCCATGGTGATTTCTCTCTATCGGCTTTACCTAGTAGGGCCTTAGCAATGCAAAACCATTTTCTGAAGAAAAGTGAGTGCAAATAAGGAAAACAGTGTGTGCGTATATGGACTTTAGATATATAATACCTTCAGATAAATATAACACCTCCTTAAAGATCATAATTATATCCAAATAACTAAAAGAAATATTCTTCAATTTCTGATTAAGAAATATTTAAAATGTAGAATGAAGTCAGGATTAGATCATACAGAGAGCCATGCATATCTGCTAACTTTACCAACATCACTGTATCTTCCATGGAAGAGTATCTTAGAATAAGAAATCTCAGTTATATTTAATTCCAGAGTCTTCAAAACTCCTCATAATCAGAGATAATGACAATCTTTTAAAGTAATTGTTCGAGTATTAAATGAGTAAGGCATGTAATGTACTCAGCCCTGGTCTACCCGTAATTTTTATCTCTTAAATCATATTGTAACACAGAGAAAATATGGAGAAGGGACAACAGTGGTATGATGAGCCATGGTAAAAATGTAGGCCCAGGCATATTTTATTAAAGCTATAACACTATTGATACCCTTTGACTTGGTAACCCACCTTCTTAGAAACGATCCTGATTAAATAATTCTGTTCAAATATAGTCACTGAAGCACAATAAATTATGGAAGGAATAAATGGATATATATTAGGATTCCACAAAAGGTTAACATCATTGAATGAAATATGTATCCCTAAAATGATCAAGAATTTATAGAAATGAAAAATACAAAGGTTAGAACTTTTGTTTAAAAAAATGAAACTATGTGGACCAAGTAACATCATTATTACATAGAATAAATTACCCAAAAAATAGGCAAAGAAGAGATTGGAAGGAAACAAATGAGAGTGTAAAATGTAGTTGTTTTTTTTTGTTGTTGTTGTTGTTTTTCTTTTGAGACAATGTCTTGCTATGTAGTTCAGGCTGGCTTTGAACTCACTATGTAGGCTAGGCTGGCCTCAAGCTTGCAGCAATCCTCCTGCCTCAGCCTCTTGAGTGCTAGGATTACAGAGGTGCATTCCCACACCTGGCTCCTACAAAATGTAGTTCTATACTGGTAAGGCTAAAATGATTTCTTATTCTTTCTAGTTTTATTTCAGAATATTTTGTAATGAGCAGATATTAGCACACAGAATCAAACAAGTGCAATTTTTTAAATGACAAGGGTGTTAATTAAGTGTATATGCCAAAAGGAATTTTCTGAGATGGCTCTGACCAGTCTGGCTTTATTTCTGCAGAAAGGATTAGCTGATGCTGTAATTACCACATAGTACCACCAAGACTACCTAAACCTCTAGACATGTTTTCATGATTTTCTACGTCTTCTACAGAAACAGAAGTACATCCCAGGAAGTCACAAGTATGGGAAAGATAAAATGTAAACAGAAGCACCAAGTTCTTGATCTTCCAATAAAAATCAAAATTTAAATTCTCTTCCTCATTCAAACCCCTGTAGTCTCAGAATTAAAAAAGAAGAAGACGAAGATGGGAACTGACTTCACTCAGATACTCAAGCTGTCCATTCACCTGTAAAGAGACTGCAGGTAGTGGCAGTAAAAGCTTCACGCTGTTCCACAACATCCTTTGAACCCTGACCTAAGGGACCAGCTCCAGTAGTCCGCAGGTAGTTGGATTTCTAGGACCGTTCAGCCTCACTGCTGAGACTGTCAATAGAAGTGCCATTCTCTGATGTAGACAGCTCTGCGCTAGGAGCTGGTCTAACAATCACATCACATAGCCTGCCAAACAGGAAAAGGGCAGCATTCTGGCACCACTGACCTGGGACAGAAGTGAACTTGAGACTGGGGCTAGAAAGCTCCAGTTCTATCATTCATTGCAATCTAATCCTCCACCCTTCCCTGTATGTGTATGTGTCTTAAAGGAAGTTCAGCTTTGTCACAGAAAAAAAAAAAAAAAAAGAAACATGCAACCACAAAACTCAACCACAAGATGGTGCTAGCATCACAGCACACAGTACAGTATCAGCGATGTGAAAAGCATTTATCACACCCAGTCTTCATAACCTTTGTTACCTTATCCTGGTGCACTGCCTACTTGTTCCTTTCTTTTTCTATCACTGACCCTTGGTCAAACATTTTGCATATATTTAAGGTTTGGTTGTTGCTCTTATTTGTGTAAGTACAAAGGTTGTAATTTTTTTGACTTCTCTTTTTAAGAAAAAAACAATAATCTTAAACTTGGAAAAAAATCCTCAACTCTAGTTTTTTTTCTTTTTTCTTTTTTTCTCTCCCTTCCGACTGGTTCATTTCCCTGGAACATCCTGACATGACCAAGCCCTGGCAAACCTCATACCAATACTGGATAAAAAGAGAGAAGAAAACAACATCTAAAATACTTGAATTCTAATATACAAACAGGTTATTAAATGGCCTGGTATGAAAACTTGGAGTTGCAGAGGGGAGACTGCAAAGGATCACGAACAGAACATGAAAATGGGTGCTTAGCTTATTTGGTTCTGCCCCTGTCCCTAAACACCTCTGCAACTTCAAGGTTAAGTTGTTTGGTCTCCCTCTGCTCCACTTCCTCACCTAAAAGTTGTGACTGGATCTGAACTCTTCTGGAGCCAATTCTCCTAAGATGACTACAGTAAGCCAAAGATGAACAATAGTAGGCTAGAAGAGGCCCCAAATCAAGAAAAATGGAATCAGGCAAACAAAGAGAACCATCAGGAATAACAAGAGTTCCCAGCATAAATGGAACATAAAGATGAATGTTACCATCGCTTAACCTCTCACAATCACAATCAGAGATTTCAGCCTGAATTTTTAAAAACCTTTTAAATAGGTATTTAGCCATTTACAAATTAAATTCTATGATAGGTCACTGTAAACACTGTATTACTTTTTTCACTTTCAGATTATCCATATGATTATACACTGAGGAACTGAACATTAAACCATGCTGGGCTTTCATTTCCAGTTATGGCACAGTAAGACACCAGACTACTCTCCAGCTTTAAACAATGAACAATAAAAAATGGATAAAATGTGTGAAGCAATTGTTTTAAAAGTCAGACAACAGGTAGCATAGGACTGCAATCCCTTGGAGAAGAGAAACATGAAATTATCACACAGTGGCCTCGGCTCTCTGACCAGAGGTTCAGTTCTCAGGTTGTAGCACATGGAGTTAGAGGCCAAATGGAAGACAACACATGGCTGAACTTAGGAAGCAGATACTCGAGCTCAGTACTGCTGAGGTGAGTGAAATCCAGCAGCATAAGGCAAAAAGGCAGCCACACAGAGAAGGAGCTCCAGCAATCTACAACACAGTCCCCAGGAGCCTGTGGCTGGAGATAAATTTGCATACACAGGGGGTGAGACCTGGTGAGGTCTTACAGAGAACAAGTGTTAGCAACTATGCATTAGATGAAGATTCTGGTGATTACCCAGCTTACTCAGCACAGGAAGACAAAATCCCCACTAAACAGAGGGAGAGCACTATGGAGCCACACCTTAATTACAGATAGGACAGGTCCTAACAAAGCTTACCTGTAAGCCCGAGGGCACCGGTCTGATCTGCAGGGATGTCCTCCAACCAACTGCATGAAGCTCGGCATTCTCTGACACAAGGTCAGTGTCATACCCACACAAGCAAAAATTGGAAGATGAGAAATCTTAGCTATTGCAAAGCTGTGTAGCTCTCCAAAGAGTCATGATACACAGAAGCATAAATACAAAGTATACCTGTGATATTAAAATTTCATCAGGGGAAGAGAAGGATGCTTAAGGAAAAAAAAAAATATCTGGGCTGGGGATATTGTTCAGTGATGAGCCACTTCCCTAGCATGTGCGAGGCCCTAGGTTGGATCCCTAGCATGGGGGAAAAAGGAATGGAATAGAATAGCTGCCTCAGAGGGTGATTTAAAAAAAAAAAAAGATTGAGATACACTGTTTCTTAAGGAAAATGCTAAAATCTTTTCAACAACATAGGAGCTACAATATCAAGCATAGAAATAAAATATCACTACAATAGAAGAGATTAACCACTTACTAGTCCAATTATTTAAATACAGGATGATCAAAAAATGCATATTTTCTGTTGATTTTTATTACAGAAAATATAAAAACAAAAATTTAATCAAATTTATTCAATACAAGAATCGACTGCTTTAAATGACACCTGAGCAACACTTGGATAGTCAGAATGTAACAAATGTGCTGCCCGAGTGACACTCATAGAAGAAGAGCAGAGTAGAAAAGACTGATAATCACTCAGATGGAGAAACTACAGCGGCTTCCAGTAGTAGAAATGAATGTGTGAGATATTTAAGTGATAAGACTGCTAATACTTAGTGACCAATTAGTTATGGAATGTTATGGAGAAGGAAAAATTAGAGATAACTCTGAAGTGACTGGTTCATATAGAAACTGAGTGTTACTGCCAGTCTTAGTTACTTTCTCCTTGTTGAGACAAAATACCCAACATCCACAAGTTAAAGGAGGAAAGGTTTATTTTTAGCTCACAGTTTGCAGAAGTTTCAGTCCAGAGTCAGCTAGCTCCAAGACAAGGCAGCATGGCAGAGGAACAGGGCAGAGGAGAAACAGTCCATGGCGGGTAGGCGGGAAGCAGCAAGTCTTTCTCTTTGAATCCATTAAGGCTACAAGCCTATTGGTTGGTGCCACCTACACCCAGGGTAGGCCTTCTGTCTTCAGTTAATCCATTCAGCCACACCCAAAACTATGCTAAACCAATCAGTGGGCTAATCCAGTATCATGCACCCATGATCCACTTATTCCCCAAAGCCCAACCTATAAATGCATGAAGGTTTGGGGAAACATCTAGATATAAACCATAACACTGCCTAAGAGTCTCTCACATAGAGGTGTCCAGTAAGGAATAAGAAATAGCAATCTAGAGGTGTGAAGAGATCTGCACTGGAACTATAGGTTCCTATAGATATGGTCATTGAACCCATAGGAGTGGCTGAGAGGGCACTGAAGAAGAGTGGAGGAAGTGGAGAAGTCTACAGAATCCAGGCATATAAAGATCAGCCACAGCAGAGGGGGCTGAAAAAGCAAGGAAGTGGACCATGAGGTACTGCACTGTCCTCTGCCTCTCTCCACAGGAATAAGTGTTCCCAAAAGTCTTGCTGTCACAAAGAGAACAGAAGAACTGCTTCATTTGCAATACACAGAGAGAGATGAAAGACTACCTCTGCTCCTTTTTCTTGAAATTCAGTATTTCTAGGTATCCACTTCTTTTAAAAATAAAAGAATTAAATGTAAAAAGTAAATAATTAAGTCAAGGGAATTACATAAATATTTTGTAAACTCTTTTCAAATATCTCATGTGATGTGGTAAGATAAAATGAGGAAAGCTATAAAACAAGAGTCAAAGGACCACTCACAGAGCCAGGCATGGTGGTGTTTGACTGCAGTCCCAGCTATTCAGGAGGCTGAGGCAAGAGAAACACTTGAGCCCAGGAGTTTGCCACCAGCCTGGGGAGCATAGCAAAAACCTGTCTCAGCCCTCTAGTGGTTTCTTGCCAACCAAGAATAAAAGCCAAGTACTATAGCCTACAATGCCATAAGAGTTCTTTCTTCTGCCTCCTTCATAACCACATATCTCTCTTCTTCTCTCTTGTAAGCTACAGAAAACACCCTAACAAAAATAGCCACAGTGACCTTTGTGGTCATTCTTTATCCACTTACTTGCTTTATTTTTCTTTAGTTATAATCTATGCGTATTTGGTTATTTGTTTAGTATATTCCCTAGTAGATATTTTTTACTCCAACAGAATTTAAATTCCATAAGAGTAAGAACTTTATCTTGTTCAGTGATGTATTCCAGCACCTAGGACAGTGTCTGGCACACTGTAGTACTCAAGAAAGACTTGTTGGAGGGATCTGTCATCAGCCTGAGCCCTGGTTGTGTCATGGATGTGATTCACATCTTGTCTGCTCTCCATACCAGAATTGAAATCATGCGTGTTAAAATACTTCGTAAACTACAAATCACTGCACAATAGACATAGTGCTAGTGGGGAAAGATGTATCCTGACAAAGTAGAAGCTGTGGAGATACAGTTTCTTGAGGTATACTCATACACTATACAGGCATAAGTATATGTATCTCATGTATATGCATAAATATTTAATAAAAGCCTAGAGCCTAAATTTTAAGTTCATAGTTGTTGCTTCCATTTTTCTTTATAATAAAAAATATAGCAAAGAAAAGAATACTTATCCAAGAATACAATTTCCAAATACCTAAAATAAAGGATTCTACCCAATATTAAACTCGTTAGGAAACAAAGTAGATTGGACATTGGGTTAGATGACATAATAAGCCACAGAAATAATTTAACTTTGGAAAAAACCTTAAAAAGAAAAGATTAAAATGAAACAGTGCCCTGAGCTGAATTGTGCCTCCTCTAAATTTATATGTTGGCATCCTAGTCCCCCTAGTCTTGAGAATGTGACTGTACTTGCAGACAGGGTTTTCAAAGAGGTAATTACATTTAAAGGGGGACATTATTTCGGCCTTAATTCAACGACATTGTCCTTATAAGAAGAGAAAATTAGGACACAGATACACGCAGAAGACTATGTGAGAGACAGAGAGGAGCTACCTACACACCAAAGGAAGAGGCCTCAGAAAGAAGTCACCTTGACCTTGGACTTTTAGCCTCCAGAATTGTGAGAAAACAAATTTCTGTTGTTTAAGGTACCGAGACTGTGGTACATTGTTATGAGGGCGGCAGCAAACTAATATAATACACTTAGTTTTTCTAAAACCCAGAAGAAAAAAATACTGTATTTGGAAAAGCATTCCATAAAATGAACTTGGAGTTATCAAACTCTTAAATCAATCCAACTTTCTCACACACTTCCTGAGAGAAACCATCCTCTCAAAAGAAGTTAGAGAAAGTTTCATCAGGTTCATGGAACACAAACTAATTATTTACATTTCTCTTCTGAATTCAACCCATAATGGATTCCATTTTTTTATTGATAAGAGCACAGTTTAATAGGCATTAATGACTTGAATCTTAAATGTCCTTCAAAGGCCCACATGGTGAATCCTCAGTCTGTGGTACTGTTGGGAGCTGGTGGAATCTTGGGGAGCGGAGGCTCGTAGAAGGAAGTGAGGTCACTGGGGTGCGGCCTTGAAGGAGACACTGAAACTGCAGCCCCTTCCGGTCTCTGTTTCCTGGCTGCCATGAAGTGAGCAGACTTGCTCCACCACACTCCCCACCAAGATGCCCAAAAACAGAGCCAAATGACTATGGAATGCAGCCTCTGAAACTGTGAGCCAAAATCATTCTTTCCTCCTTAAAGCTGGTTATCTCAGACATTTTATCACAGTGACAGAAAGCTGACTAAGACAGTAACTAAGGCAGCCCATCTTAGCCTCTCAGGAAAATACCCATTAAAATATTAAATAAAGATGTGTAACTGCAAATCACCCTATGTCTAGGTTCTGGTAAAGAAAGGTATCGGGTAGCCTAGCAGGTATAGTCAGTTTCCACACGTAAAATACCTCAGGGAGAAACAGACACGTGGAGACCCTTCCTTCTAAGGCCTTAACTTCCTTTATGAAACTGAAGCCCAGACTCAGAAACGAAGCTGATTTATGTGGCAGCACATGACATCTGCCAGTCACGGGTAAGGCTCAGGTCTTTCTCACTGTGTCTTTTTGTTCCTGTGACTTACATGAAATTTATTTACTGAAATCCTAATTTCCTACACTAACCTATATAAGAGCAGTTAGCTACCATTTGAATTAATTTTCTTTATCCTTTTACTACTAGCAGCGTTTTTATATTTTTTATCTGTATCCTTAAAACTTCTACTTTTAATTATAAAATACATACGACATAAAATTTCCCATCTTTACCTTTTTTTTTTTTTTGGTACGAGGGATTGAACTCGGGACCTTGCACTTGTGAGGCAGGTGATGGAACCACTGAGGTAAATAAATCCCTGACCCCCATCTTCACCATTTTTAAGTGTACAGTTTAGTCATGTTAAATATATTCACATTGTTTAGCTGCTCGACAGGATTTTTCATCTTGTGAAATTGAAATTCTATGTCCATTAAACAACTGTTTTCTCTCTCCTCTCCCCTGTCCTTGGTAATTACCATTCTACTTTGTTTTTCTGAACTTGGCTGCTCCTGATACCTCATGTAAGTGGAATTATAAAGCATTTGTCTTTGTTTTGTTTTGTTTTGGTACCAGGGATCGAACTCGGGAAGCATTTGTCTTTGTGACTGACTCATTTCCTTTAGTACAATGTTCTCAAAGTTCATCCATGTTATAGCATGTGTCAGAGTTTCCTTTTTGAAGGCGAAACAATATTCCATTGTATGTAGAGATATGTATGTAGAGATATTTTCTTTAGCCAGTTCACCTACCAATGGACACACAGATTGCTTCCACCTCTTTAGTAGTGTGAAAATGCTGCTATAAACATGAATGTGTAAATAACCCTTTAAGACTGTTTTATACTCTTTTAGATATATAACCAAAAGTGAGATTTTCTTAGTTGTGTTCTTTCTACTTTAATTACTAGCAATATTAACATTACACCTTTAAATTTATATTTTTTTGACCCCAGTACTGAAAAAGAAATTTATATTTTTTAATTTGCTATAAAGTGGGTAGAGTTGAAAGCCAGATATATAGGAAGTAAAAGCCAAATGTTCTCATGGGATAATCAAATAAATGATCACTTATTCAAATTATTAATTGAAAGTGCAGGTAGTTTTTTTTATCTTTTTGATGGAGGTATAATATGTCCCTTTTCAGACCGAATAAATCTAGGAGTTTATTTCAGGAAAAAATGCATACAGAAACTTGCATCCTAAAATGACCACATACTCTCAGGAGATTTGGGCCCCTGAAGTCCCTCCGTGGACACCACATCTTACAGGCGGCACACTCTGTAAAGTCAGATACAGGGTTGTGAAATTCTAATGAATGCTAAATACCAATAAATACTATCCAGACCCAAAGGGCTACATGATTTGGATCTATTTATGAATAATGAATCCAACGTACCCTAAATTCCATTGAAAGCTATCTCTATAACCATTAGGTCTCGAATTCATAAATAATGAAAGATGTTGCTTCTCTTTTGTTCAGCACCTGAAGACTATGCACTTAACAATGATTAAGGCACGAAGAGGAAACAACACAAAACCTAAGTGAAAATTCAGTTTAAAAATTAGTAAGTATGACAGAGGAAGGAATTTAACTTACAAAATCTGTTTCGAGTTTTCCCATTTCTTGCTTGTAGCTTCTCATTCTGTTGCTGTACATTCCTCGACTTTGGGGTGGTATCTCTCTGACTTCCAAATCCATCTGCTCAAGCTGGAAGGGAGAGAAAAAGCATGATTTAAACCATATGCTTATTCTTTATTTGACAAACATTTGGAGCTGAAAGCATTTAGCTCCAAATCCTCATTTTATATTTGAGGAATCAGGCACATGGTGCTGACTGCCCATGATCAACCAATACTGAGACTACTTCTGAGCTTATCTTTTGTTCCATTCAACAGGTCGTTACCAAGTACTCGACAAGAGACACACAAAGTGCTGAGCTCCTTACTTTGCCAAGAATTTCTATCAAAACATATATATTAATCCAAACATTTTCAGTAATTAGATTTCAATATCCTTGAAATAGCCCATCTTTGATAATTCAGTCCAACCTGGTCTGGCCTTCCTACCAGGAATCTCAGAATGATGGGAAGATAAGCCAAATCATCATGGCATGTGGCTACACCAGCCCCTAGCCATCTGGTGAAGTCTTTTGGAGGACTTTTCTGATTAGGAAAACCTCCTACCAACCAACACAGGCTATCAACCTCTAGCCTAACTCCTTATACTTTATGACCACATTGGTAAGGAGTTACACGTATACAACAATATGCTAAATCACACATGACTTACTGAAATCACAGTGGGGCACTTTTTAACAACCTGTCATCAAAATCACTTTGGTTTTTTTTTTTTCCATTTAGTTTACTGGTACATTTTAGGTATACAATACAGTTATATTCATCATTGGGAACTGGTACCTTTACATGATGTATCTTGGTTCTTATTTTTTCCCCATTCCCCTGCTCTCCCTTCATCACCTTCACCCTTCCCTATTTACAAAGACTTTGTTTCCATGTTTTTCCTTTTCTCATATTTTTTCTTTTCCCTTCTTTCCTTTCCCCTACCCCTTCATATAACACTTTGGATATAACACAAGAGAGTTTAATGGGCGGCAATGTTGACAGACAAGTATAATGGTTCAGAGTATAATGGCTTTGCAGTGAGACTCCCGTGTTCACATCACGGGCTCCACTACTTAATTAACCCCTGGAAACTGAACAGGGTTCTTATCATCTCTCTGTCTTATTCTTCTCATTTCTAAAAGCAGTATCTCTTTCCTAGGGCAGCTGTGAAGATTAAATGAGGTAACGCCTGTAATAGTCTTAGAACAGGTCTCTTTCTTCATCAGTAGATTAATCCTAACTGTGGTAATGATGATTACTGATGATGAAGAAATAGGGCAAGCTCTAGTATACAAGGTCACAGAGGTAGCTTATTTGTACTTGACATTCAAAATAAAAACCTGGCCGGGGATTTAGCTCGGTGGTTCTCGCAAACACAAGGTCCTGAATTGGACCCCCAGTATCTAAATAAATAAATAAATAAATAAATAAATAAATAAATAAATAATAAAAACCAACAGTGGGCCAGGGATTTAGCTCAGTGGTTCTGCCGCCTGCCTTGCAAGCAGAAGGTCCTGAGTTCAATCCCCAGTACCAAAAAAAACCCAATAGTGACAAATTGGCCCGGGGTCATGTCTTATAAGCACAACATGCAAAAATGTTCCAATGTATTTTGCTTTTCAAAGCATTCTTATGAGTTATTTCTGTAAACAATATAAATTTGTCACTAATAAAACTCTTACTGTTCAGAGTTAGAGACCAAATATAGAATATAGCTAAACAAGAAAATCAGATTTCAATTAACAGACCTCAACTTTAATAAGAAGCAAAGGAAAATTTTGATTAGTCTTGATTTAAACAGTAATCATTTAAATTATCAACATGTCTCTGTAAATCAGTGGAACACAGTAGAGGGTGCAGAAATAACCCCAGGCACATTTAGCCATTTGATTTTTGACAAAGGGGCAAAAACCATGCTGGAGGAAGGAGAGACTCCTTAGCAGAGGTTGCTGGGAAAACTGGCTATCCACATGCAGAAGACTGAAACTAGACCCAAACCTCTTGCCACGTACTAAAATAGAACCAAAATGGACCAAAGACCTCAATATCAAAACAGAAACAATCTGTTGGAAGATAAGCAAAGCTCTTGAAGACATTAAGCATAGGTAAATATTTTTTGAAGAGAACTCCAACTACACAGGAAATAATATCAAAGCTGGACAAGGGGGTACATGCCTGTAATCCAGCATTTGGGAGGCTGAGGCAGGAGAATCACCATGATTTCGAGGCCAGCCTGGACTCCATAGTGAATTCAAGGACAGTCTGACCTATATACTGAGACCTTGTCTCCAAAAATTAAAAAAAAAAAAAAAATCAAGAATCAACAGGTAGGATTACACCAAAATAAAAAAGCTTCTGTAGCAAAGAAAATAACCAAGAGTGGACAGGTAAACTATAGAACGAGAAAATTTTTTGCCAGCCACTCCTCAGACAAAGAACTAATATCTAGAATATATAAAGAACTCAAAAAAATTAGATTCCCCCCAAAAAATTTAAAAATGGACAACTGAAATGAATGCACACTTCTCAGAAGTACAAATGGTCAATAAATATGTGGAAAAAAGTTCCACTGCTCATGAGAAAATGCAAACTAAAACAACGATGAGATTCCATCTTATCCTAAAAAGAATGGTCATTATCAAGAAATCAAAACTAAATGCTGGCGAGGCTGTGGGGGGAAAAGGAACCCTTCAACATTGTTGACAGGAATGAAAACTAGTCTAACCACTATGGAAATCAGTATGGAAATTCCTCAAAAGCCTAAAACTAGAAATTTCATTCAACTCAGCTATTCTCCTTCTAAGTATCTCCCCAAAAGACTTAAAGACATCATATTACAGTGATATATGCACATCCTTGTTTACAGAAGCACAATTCAAAATAGCTATATCTTGGAAGCAGCCTATATGTCCATTAACAGATGAATAAAGAAAATGTGGTGTTTGTACACTAGGGAATACTACTTACCCATAAAAAGCCAGGAATTTTGAATCATTTGTAGGAAAATGAATATACCTGAGACCATAATGTTAAGTGAAATACAGTGGTACCTCGGTTCACAAACTTAATTCTTTCCATGACTCTGGTTACAAACCAAATCAAATTTTCCCATAAGGTCAACATTGAACCTAATCACTGAATATGATCCGGTTCTTGTCCAATTCGCTTTGTGACCAGAATTATGGAAAGAATCAAGTTTGTGAACTGAAGTACCACTATAAATCAGACACATAAGTACAAATAACTCATGGCTTCTCTTATATGAGAAACTCAACAGTATAATTTCAAAAGCAAAATAGGAGACATATATTATAAAATTGGGAGGTAGATCCTCTGCAAATGGGAAGGGGGACTCAGATATGGAGGGAGGGGGAGAGAGGGAAGGGCAAGGGGAAGAAAAAGCATTTAAGATATGAACATGTACCAACCCCCCATGATGAATGCAGTTGTTATATACA
Organism: Heterocephalus glaber; assembly: GCF_053883595.1. NCBI lineage: Eukaryota > Metazoa > Chordata > Mammalia > Rodentia > Bathyergidae > Heterocephalus > Heterocephalus glaber. Next base: position 71,622,060 of record NW_028258320.1, read on the forward strand.
GCAAACATGTACTAGTAAGCACAAAAATAATGACCGGCATGTCTCAACCTAAGTGTGAATCACCAATAAATTAAATCATTACCTACAGTAATTCTTACAAGCACATCTCTGAAATCATCAGTAAGTACTTAGTTCTGACAAGACCAATAGGATCCATCCAAATAACTGCATAAGTACATGTAACTCCAAGTCTGAGAGTTAAGCACATTCTTTGTTTAAGACATCTTACAAGGGCATTTCAAATAAGATTAAAAGTAGGGAAGAAATAAAAAAGCAAACATACAACAAACAAATGAAACCGGGTAACATGTATGTGTTCTATGCTGTCACAACATTCATGTGGCCAGGAAGAGTGGAAGACATGATAACTGTAAGATGCTCCAGTGACTAGCAGATTAATACAAACCGACTGCTCAGCAGAGACACAATTAACTCTGACAGTCAAAGAGTCCTCATCAAAAAGGCAGTATATAACATAATAAATGGTGTCTTTACCAAGGAGTTGTCAAAACTAAATAAATCATCCAGAGATTGTGTTGTTTTTTGGGCTACTGAAGATTGAATCCAGGGCTTTAGCACTGAGCCATGTCCCTAGCCAATTTGTAAGTTTAATTTTTTTTTTAATGCAGGATCTTGCTAAGTCACTATGTTGCCCAGGCCGGATTTGAACTTGTTCTGATCATATTAAACAGATAGAAATATGTATCTTAGACAAAACTCTACAATTAGTAATAAAAGATGACCATAAGCTGCACGAGGGGGAAGCTACGTTCTATACTTCTTGTTATAGTAAAACCTTGGCTGTCAGAACACCAGCTGTTTATCATCACAAAATAAACACAATGTCTCCAGTAGAAGGCAAACAAATCAAAACAAATTTGAGAGTGAAAAGCTGCTACTAGACTCACGACAATGTGATGAGTCAACTCAGGATCTAAAATACTGAGCAGTTGCACTATTTGCGATTACCCTGCCAACCAGAGAGAAGAAGCGTCCTGATTGGCTGCTCAGGAACCTAAAAGTCAGTCTTTGTACATGAAAACCAAGAAGCATGAGAGAAGCAGTTTGATATAAAAAGAAAAGAAAGTAAGGAGGAAAGCATTTTTTTTAAAGGAAACTTTCCAAAGAGAGGAAATATTAGAAGTCATGGAAAGGGAGGTGAAGCTGCCAAGGTAAAGACAGTGGCAGCAGCCACCAGGGCACAACAGTAGACCTTACAGGGCTCAGACAGCATCTGATGCCTAGAAAAGAACCAGTAACAGAGAAGTTGGAGCAGCAGCTCTGTGGGCCCAAGCCTTCGCGTTGGAAAATACAGAGGAAATGTCTATGTGCAATAAAGAAGTGCCTACTCCTCAAGGCTCCCCAAAGCCGCAGCCCTCAGGTATAGTCATAGCAACAAATACTGCTTGGTAAGCTTGGGAAATGCTAGTTGCCCTCTAGAGTTCCTTCTTAGAGACTCATAATGTCCTTGAACTATCTAAAGGCCCAACAAGGTTCTGGAAAAAACATTCAATAAGGAGCCTCAACTCCTAGTTCTGTTAAAGCTCTAGTTTCCTAGGATCTTTGACCAAGGAACACTAATTAACATGAACAGTTTGGAACTGTCCTAAGTCTATCAGTGGGTAGTACTAGAGGAAGACCACTAAGTACCCTTCAGTATTTAGAAAAGCCACAATACACTCAATGGGGACCATAATGCACAGTAACAAACTGAATCCCACTTGGAATACTTGGTTTCTGAGCCAAAACTGGGACACAATACTTTTCACCCTCTTTTTTGCTCCCTATTTATAAGCTTATGTCTATGAAAAAGTAGTGGGTAAGCTATAGCTCTGACTTTAGCCTATTTAGGTATAAAACCTTACTGTACCACTTATCAGGGTGTGGGACCTCAGTAAATTATTTAATCTCTTTAAGTCTCAGGCCCCATCTACAAGATAACAGTGACAAGTTTTAGGAATCGCACTGGCCTGGTTCTCTCGTGCTCCTACATGGCCTGCTGGGAATGCCAAGAATGCGAGCTTCTAGCTACTCTGTGCAGGCCAGTTTTCAAGTTCTGTTCACAGGAAGCAATTCTGAAGGAAGAAATAACACGTCCCTCTGGGACAAAGCAGATTTGCTTATTACCAGGGTCTGCGCTCCTCTCCTCTCCTGTAAGGAATTCTACTCGTGTCAGCACACAACTAGGCTTGCATCACTTCTGTGGCAACTGGGGCTCAGGAACTGATGCAAGCAGGCTGAAGCTCTGGGAGCTGCATTTCCTGTGGGTAAAATGAGTCTTTTTGTCTGACTTCTACAACCATCTGTAAAACTATGGCAACTCAGCTTGTACATAGGGGACAGCCTCAGACCCTTCAGAGTTTCTGACAAACAGTACTTGTCTTGCAAGCCTTTCAAGAAAGTTTAATACTATAAAGCAAGTAATATGCTAACCATAGTGTATGGCACCTAGTATGTCTTCACCCAGCATCAGCTATGTAGCACTCTTATGAAAAGTATTATGAAGGAATAAAAATTAGAGGTTGACATTTAATGAATCCCCTTTACTATGAAGAATAAAATCTCAAGAAGCTATTAAATTTCCTTCAATTAAAAAAAAAACATTAGTAATGTTTCACCTTTCCACAAGCATAACAAGGCTAGAGGAAGGCATCGGCCTGAAGCACTGTGTGTCAAAATAGACGTGTCAGTCTCTACGTACCAGTTCTTTTGCCTCTTCAAGCTGTTTCTCCACATTTGCAACCATTTGTTTCTTCTCATCTGAAACAAACAATATCAAGGAATTGCTAAGGATACAAGTCAACTTAATATTTTTAAACGTCAATTTTTAAATGCACTTCTCCTTTCTGATCCATCAGCTTAGAGAATATAAGGCAAAATGAACATATCATTCTTCGGTAGGTTAGAAACCACATTAAGCCATTAAATCTAGGACATCTAGAAATAAACAATCCTATGTTGTACCTAAATGTAAAGAGATGCCATATATTTTAAGAAAGGCTGAAAATGATTTTGTTTTTAGGAGAGAATATTTCAACACTAGTGGGTTTAATGGTGGCCTGAGGAATTTCCAAAGTCATAACTAATAAACTGGGAAACATTGATTTTCAAATGTAATTTTTAATCTTATATAAAAAACACTTCCGAAAACAGATAAGGTCTTACGATCCTTTAAAGATTTTATTTTCAGTAACATTAAGAATAAGGCATAACAGGGCCAGGGATTTAGCTTAGTGGTACTGCCACCCACCTTGCAAGCACAAGGTCCTGAGTTCTATCTCTGGTACCAAAAAAGGAAAAAAAAAGAATAAGGTATAACCGAAGAAATATTTGAAGTCTGGACTACTGATTTCAAACCCAAAGCCACAGTTAGAGTCGCCATCTTTAGGAAGAAAGCTGAGAAAGAGATGAGTTTCTGGTTCCAAATAACTGCAGCAGGTTTTACTTGACTTTGTCATAGTTTGGTTTCTTGTGCCAACAAATTTCTTTTTCTAGATAATGGTCTAGAAAAGTCACAAAGCTCAGAATGGGCACACCTACTAGCTGGCAAGTTCTTCAGAAAGAGAATCAATCCTAAGTGGGACTATTTAGTAAGAATTATTATTCCATTACATTAACATTAGATTCTGCTCACTCAAATTCCTTCCCTCCAACCTGTGGGGAGCAGCGGGGCTGATGCACAAAGTGTTTCGAATATACTCTAAATTTCTCCCAAACTCCAAACACACATTTGGAATAGAATCAGCTTGATTTTCCCCTCCATGAATAAGGTAAACCCACATAAGGCCAGATTCAAATTTCAATTTATGACTCCAAATATATATGCTTCTGGCACATCGTAATCTCTCTAAAATCTCCACAGAGCTATAGAAGAGCATGGTATCTTTGTGATAGAATAGAATTCAAATTAAGACAACCCGTCTTGAATGAGAGTGAAATCACATATTTACATATCAGAAGGAACATCATGTTTTGTTTAAGGCATTCCATTGTTAGGAAGGTCAGTATCAGGGACCTCCAGGACCAATGTGCATCAGTTTTCTCCTTAACAAAATAAAACCAAAAGGCCACCTTTGACGTGTTTTCCCCTTTGCCACTAACATCTCTCTCCTTCATCCACAGCCAATCTTCTTGAAAGGAAGGGTCGACCATTTCCCTTTCTCCTCTCCCCTTATACGTCCCATCCCGTCAGTCAGCCATCCTGCTCCTGTCCCCATCATTCCATGGAAAACACTCCTACGATCTGTAAACAAGCTTTAAGCGAACTAATAGACATTCTTGAGTTCTATTTTTATTCATTCCTGTGGCTTCTCACCCTATTCTACAGCTGTCCCCTCAGCTTCCAGGACACCCTGACTTTGTGATTCCCCTAGGCTTACTCTGTCTCCGTATCCTGTGCTGGGTCTCCTCTTTTTCAGCCTATCTTTTAATTACTGGTGTTCCTTGGAGTTTAGTTCTTGCATTTCTTCGCTTATCATTTTTAAACTATCACATTATGTGTTTACAATCCTAAATCTTTATCTTTTTTTAAATTTACAAATGTTTTAATTGTACACCTTATTTTTAAAATAGGCAAAACATACATACATATAAAAAGCACAGTTTCAAACTTCTCCCAAGTTTACTTTTCGGTACCTGTGGAAAAAGGAGGTTCTCTCCAGACTTCTCATAGTCGGAAGTATATATATTCAGATTAACTCTTCATTAAGAAAAATATGTAATGAGGCACACTTTCTAGTGGCTGGTATCTTCTTCCAAACCAAAATAAAAAAGAATAAGAGCAGGAACAGCAAAGCTGTCATGCAACATTTTCTCACTTCAATAAATCTTCTACTACCCCTCACCTCTAATCCCAATATTTATACCCATTTACACTGTGAAAACCTGGTAAACTGCTATTTGAAACTCTTCAAAAATCACTTCTCGGGGCCAGGGATTTAGCTCAGTGGTTCTGCCGCCTGCCCTGCAAGCGCAAGGACCCGAGTTCGATCCCCAGTACCAAAAAAAAAAAAAAAAAAAAAAATCACTTCTTTGAAGTCTTTCCTAACCCAACAAAAGAGTTAATCACTTTCTCTTACACAAAATACCTATAATTTTTACATAAACAATGATTTATCTCTTGCAGTAACAGATTTGATTAACGTTTCAGCTTGGGAGCTTTGAAAACATAAGACACATGTCTTAAAGATCTTTATAGGCCTAAAAATATAGCAATGAGCCTGGCATATAGAATCAATTCTCAAAAATTGATGGTGAATTGAATAAATAATGCAGGACAGTGCAAGAATTCACAAAAGAGGCCGTCACTGACCACTCAGACTTCCCAATCTCCATACTTAACCTCTTTAATTTAGTCTTCAAAAACTGTGGCTTTGATCAGATCTCCTGAGCCTAGCAGCCAAGGTCCTCCATAATTCGGACCAGAGTAACCTTTCCAACTTTATTTCCAATAAGTCTTTCAATATGTAATCTACATATTAACTAGACAGCCTATTCCTATTCATGACTAACTAAACAAATTTCACTTTTGTCTTCTGTAAAACTTTTAAGCTAACATTTAGGGTTCTTAGGACGAGTACAACAGAATTTGTTCTGCCTAACTTAAGCCAAGAAAGACACTTTGTTGGAACAACATGGGGCACCTTGAGGAGGCCTGCAGTCCCAGCCTGGACTGCACCTTGGACCATGCAGGGTTCCAGATTCATAGGGCAGAGGCACCAGGGGCCATAAAGGCCAGGAGTTCGAGAAGATAGACCAGTGGTAAACAGCAGAGAGAGAGCCTCTCCGAGACTAGTTGACAAAAATTGAAGCCCTCTGGGAGAATAAAGAAAGTCTTTGGACTCCAGCAGCTGGTGAGTTGGTTCTCTACAAGAACCCAAACTCGCTTCGGGGGAAGGGTGGCTCAAACCTGCAAAAGAACCTTGCAGAGATCAAACCCGCAGGAAGTCAAGGAGCTCAACTTGGGCCTTGCAGCCAGAAACCAGCATGAATCTCAGTGGACTATAGCTGGCTCGCTGAGACTCATCGACTTCCATCTGTACACTGCTGCCCATGTTTACCAGTGACAGTGGAGGCATGCCCTAAGGGCACCCACTTTTTTTCCTTTCCTTTCCTCTTGTTCATTTCTCTTCTTTCTTCTTCCTCTTTCTGTCCTATTTTTTTTCCTCTTCTCAATTGCTCTTATTATTATTTTCTTTTTGGTACCGGGGATTGAACTCAGGACCTTGCACTTGTGAGGCAGGCGGCAGAACCATTGAGCTAAATCCCTGGCCTCACTCTTATTTTTATAGGAGAGTGAATACAGTTTCTAGTTTTCCTGTTGCTGTTAGGTTGCTCTGTCCTTGTTTTTGTTCCTTCCTTCGCTCTTTTCTTCCTGTATTCACCAGTTTCCCGAAGTTTGCATGGTTTTCCTGAGTCCTCTAGTCCCATTTCTCACCTTTCCCTCTCCTTCTATCTGTCCTACCCCCTCCGCAACTCCTTCTAAGTCTTCATCCCAGAGGGTAAAGTCACCATATTGAAGGGCTTATTTACTCCGAACATATTTCTGATTTGTCCTTGATTTTAATCTAGTTCATGCGGTTAAAGGTGACAGATTAATAATTACAATAATTTGTCATTTTCTAAGATGTTTTTAATGCTATAATTGATGCTGATGTACTACTTGGTCCAAGGTGATGTAACTGTTCTAATCAGTTGTCCTTCCTGGTATACCAAAACGGAAACTGCCTATGGGTCATTCAGACTCAAAACCTAAAGACCAGCTATACCTGGAAGACAACTCTGAGAAGTAACCATTCTCTGAGGGTTCTAAATACCAGCAATAAAGATGCTCACAATAAGCAATATAGAATTATCAACACAGGAATTAAACCAAAACCATCAACAACAAAAAAATAAAAATGAGAAGACACCTAAACAAGTCTCAAACCCAGACTTCCAGCTCATCCAGGCCAAATCCTCAGGGCAGTGAGGTGGAAAAATGCGACAGCCACCTGGACACACTGAACTGATAACATGGTAAGTAACAGAAGAGATGAACGAGGCTCTAGAAAAAAATCAAAGGAGAAATAAGTTCCCAGATGATGACCAAAATGGAAGGGATGCTTAGAGAGTCTAGAACAGAAACCGATGAAAAAAGAGGAGCTCAGGACTACAATAAAAGCCACAAATGACCAGCATAGGAATGAGATGGAAACCATGAATGAATGCCCAGCATAGGAAAGAAATGGAATTCATGAAACAGATTCAAACAAATATCCAGGAGATTAAAAACTACATTGGAAGTATAAGCAGCAGAATGAGTCAATGTAGGGACAGAATATCGGGTATAGAAGACAGGATTGCAATTAGTGGCCATGAAAAGAGAGATTTCTTAAAAATAGCAAGGAACCAGGAGAAATCAATCCAGCAGCTGCTAGATGACCCAAAGAAGAATAACATAAGACTGATCAGAGTCAATGAAAAGGCAAGAGATAGTGCAAATGACATAAAACTGTTCATAGAAGTAATGGCAGAGAACTTCCCAAGCAGAGGAAAAGAATTTGACATACAGATAAGTAAGGCATATAAGACTCCAACTAGCTATAATTTAAAGAAATCTACACCTAGACATACAATAGTCAAGATTCCAGAAATCCAACAGAAGAACAAAATATTGAAAGCAGTTAGAAAAAAACCCAAAAACAATCACATACAAAGGAAAGCACATCAGAATCACAGCAGACTTCTCAACACAAATCCTCAAGTCAAGGAGAGCCTGGAGTGAAGTATTTCAAGTCCTACAAGAAAACAACTTCCAACCTAGAATAACATGGGATGGCTCACAGAGACTGCTGGACACATTATTTTTCCACCCTGGAGAGCTGTACATAGTAGGGGCTAAGTGCTTCCTTAAAAGAAGAATCAGTCTTAGCATTACAAACCATATTTGCTCTCAGAGAAAGAAAAATTGCATCAGTGATGACTGGGGTAAATCTTGACACTTTAGAAGTTTCCCTCTCTGAAGGGAATTAAATTGAGATTCGAACAGAGTAATACAAGACTGTTATTTTCTTTTTTTTTTTTTTAAGACTGTTATTTTCTCATAAACCATTTCATGATAGCACTGTCAGAAATAATGATGGGATGATCTTTGGTGCTCTGCAGTGTTCCTCGTAGTTTAAAGATAAGATGAATTTTAAAAGAGATGATTTGGTGGAGAAATATGCAGGAAGGAGGATGGGGGATGAGCTGAATAGATGGCCTTGGAAATCCCTACCGATACTAAGCCCTGGTAACCTCCTGGCTGTATTCATGTATAATTCCCAAAACAGCCCCATCTATGGCATCCCTTTTACAAAGGGCATGTGCCCAGGAGCTGGGCTTTTGTAACACAGCACCACTAATGTGCATGGTGCTCCATATTTATCATACTCCATCCTTTTAAAAATCCTTTGAATGACTATTTTTTCACTCTCAGGCAGTAAACAAATTCACAGAGATTAAATAATTTCTCCAAAGTGCAACAGCTAATAAATGTAAATCCAACAGGCTTTTCCTGAAGTGAGCGTTCAACATCTACATATACTATATATAAAATGTACTGTATAAACAAATTCCCTATTTATTTTTGCATATAGGCTCGACAAATCCCAATATAAATATAAATCACAGTGTAGTATGATCTTTTCTTTCCTACTTGATACTATCTGAAGTGGGCTGGGGATTTAGCTCGGTGGTGCCGCCGCCTGCCTCGCAAGTGGAAGGTCCTGAGTTCAATCCCCGGTACCGAAAAAAAAAAAACCTAACTGAAGTACTCAGTGCTGCCATACACATAAATATCTCCACAGTATGCCTCTCAGTATCTACAGAAGGGTGAGCTGGCACTAAACACTCCTAATAAAGCACAGTGAGTGTTAGGGCTCACTTGAATTCACTTGCTGGCACTTGTTTTTGTGCAATATTTTAAAATAAACTTAGTGGCAGGTTTTAAATAAAAGTAGCAGTTGAAAACAAATGCTGAGAAATGTGGAGTGAATGCACTGTAATGGAGGAAAAATTTTTTAGAGAATTTTTAAATGAACACATTATTGATGCTACACTATGTAACATGGCACAGGATGATCAATGTTAAAGCCATTCTAGAATGATTCATATGATATTAGAGATACCAGTATGGACTCATGTTTACCTTAATATATACAGCGGTACCTTGGTTCACGATCTTAATACTTTCCACACTTCTGGTCACAAACTGAACTGAATGAGAACTGAATCAAATTCAATGGTTAGGTTCAAGTCAAAAAACAATAGCCTTCTTATACACAAATAACAGACTCCCTGAGAGAGAAATTGGGAAAACAATTCCTTTTACAATAGCATCCAAAAAAATGAAATACCTAGGAATCAATCTAACAAAGGAAGGAAAAGACCTCTACACTGAAAACTACAGCACTCTGAAAAAGGAGATCGAGGAGGATATAAGAAAATGGAAAGACATCCCTTGTTCCTGGGTAGGAAGAACCAATATAGTGAAAATGGCCATACTTCCAAAACTACTATATAGATATAATGCAATGCCCATTGAAATTCCAACGATATACTTCACAGAACTAGAGAAAACAATCCAAAAATTCATTTGGAACAAGAAGAGACCTAGAATAGAAAAAGAAACTCTAAGCAACAGAGACATGGCTGGGGATATCACAAGCCCCAACTTGAAACTATACTACAAAGCTACTGTGATAAAAACAGCATGGTACTGGCAAAGAAACAGACCTGAAGATCAGTGGAATAGATTAGAAGGTGCTGAAACAACTCCAGACATACTCAGCCACCTTATCTTTGACAAAGGAGCCAACCACCATCATTGGAAGAAAGATAGCCTCTTTACTAAATGGTGTTGGAAAAACTGGATTTCAACCTGCCAAAGATTAAAACTAGACGCATACCTATCACCATGCACTAAACTAAGATCGAAGTGGATTAAAGATCTAAATATTAAGACAGAAACACTAAACTTGCTGGAAGATAAGTTAGGTAGAACTCTTGAAGACATTGGCATAGGAAAAGACTTTATGAACAAAACCTCAGTAGCACAGGAAATAGCACAAAGAATCAATAACTGGGATCTCATCTTATTAAAAAGCTTCTGCACTGCACAAGAAACCACCAACAGAGCTAAGAGACAACCTACAATGTGGGAGAAAATTTTTAGCAGCTGTACCTTAGACAAAGGACTGCTATTTAGAATATATAAAGAACTGAAAAAAATCAGACCCCCCCAAATTCAAAGACCCAATTCAAAAATGGGCATCTGAAATGAACAGACATTTCTCAAACAAAGAAGTAAAAGCAGTAAATAAATATATGAAAAAGTGTTCAACATCACTGGTCATTCGAGAGATGCAGATGAAAACAACACTGAGATTCCACCTCACCCCACAAAGAATGGCTGCTATCAAGAAATCAACCAATAACAAATGCTGGTGGGGGTATGGGGAGAAAGGAACCCTTCTCCATTGTTGGTGGGAGTGCAGACTGGTGCAACCACTGTGGAAATCAGTATGGAGATACCTCAAAGAACTAGGGCTGGAGGTCCCATTTGACCCAGCTATTTCCCTGCTGGGTATCGTCCCAAAAGAATTAAAAAGAATCATGCCACAGCGATATATGTGCACCCATGTTTATAGCAGCACAGTTTGTAATAGCTAAAGCTTGGAAACAGCCCAAATGCCCATCAACTGGAAACTGGATAAAGAAGATGTGGTTTTTTTTAATAAAATGGAATGCTACACAGCCATAAAGAATGAGAAACTAGAGACATTTATAGCTAAATGGATGCATATTGAGGCCACATTCTTACGTGAAATAAATAGGACCCATGTGTAAATACCGAATAGTTTCTCTAATGTGAGAAACTGAAAGTGTAAATAAGGACTAAAATGATTAAAACGAATAATGGATAATTTGAAATAGGAAGAAAAGGTCCCAAGTGGTAGGGGTGGTGGGAGGGGAAGAGGAAAATCAAGAAGGCAAAGGAAAAGTTATGAGAAAAAAGAAAAATGGAAACGAAGTCTATGTAAATAGGGAAGGGTGGAGAGGGTGAAAGGCGCACAGGTAATGGGGAAAAAATAAGAACCAAGATACATCATGTACAGGTACAAACACCCAATGATAAATGTAAACATATTGTATACCTACAATGTACCAATAAAAGAATTTAAGGAAAAGAAAATGGTTAGGTTCAATGTTGACCTTATGGGGAAATTTGATTCGGTTCTCATCCAATTTGGTTTGCAATCAGAATTGTGGAAAGGATTAAATTTGTGAACTAAGGTACCACTGTGTGTGTGTATATATATTTATATATGCCAGTTACATATATCAATACTTACGGATGTATTTTTATTGTAGGTTAGTATATGAATTTCCTTTTCTGTCAAGTGAAAGGCCCTAGAAGCAATGATATTTCAGTAGCAAGAAGCACACTATAGTTGTCCAGATCTTGGTTTCTTATATCATTCCTCAATAAAAGGAAACAGGATTCCTTGTCTGATTCTAGGACTGAGATAGAAAATGTGCAAGATGATCCAAGAATATTTTATAAGACTAGAAATTAAGAAAGTGCTAAAAACCAAAGCAAAACCAAACCATGATGTGAACATATCAGAAGAGCACAGAAGCCAACTGAAAGGTCTCCCAGTGATTAAAGCTGCAACAATTTGGGTTACAAAGTAGAAGTGGGATGCAACATAAAGTATAAAATAAATCTTGGGTGATTCCACACTAGACAAATGAATAAGTAAATAAAGGCAAATCTCATCCAGAAGAAATCCAAATAATTTATGTACACACTCAGCACAGACTGTAACTCCCTACTTCTTAGGTATAAGCTATGCATGTGATTTCCTTCTAAACAGTATGGAAAGAAAGAGGCAAGTGATACTACATTTAAGAAATTTGGCAACTACAATGAGCTAGGTGATTGAAATTAACATCCACAGCGCTAAATTATGCTGTGTATATTAATATGATTTGATGAAAAGGTGCTTTACCTCTGTAGTCTTCCTCCCCCAACCCATAGCCCATCTAAAAATGACAAAATAAAACAAAAAAACAAAAAAACTAGGCAAATCTCAATTGAAGAACGTTCTACAAAATGTCTGACCAGTACTCCCCCAAAGTCTTTAAAAACCAGGACAAGGGCCGGGGATTTAGCTCAGTGGTGCCACTGCCTGCCTCGCAAGCACAGGGTCCCGAGTTTGATCCCCAGTACCCCCCCCAAAAAAAAAGAAAAAAAAAAGAAAAGAAAACCAGGACAGTCTGACAGTCACAGTCACAGCCAAGAAAGTCTAAGGAGCTATAACTATTAAATGTTTTGTGGTATCCTCGATTGAGTAGTAAGGAGACATTAAGAAGAAAAAAAAAACCCTAGGGAAATTTTTTTTAAAGTATGGACTAATAATAACAAATCAATGAGTTTACTAGCTGTGAGACATCAAATTAAGGTAAGATGTTAATAGGAGATAAGACTATCTGTATTATCTGTGACTTTTTTTGTTCATTTCAAATTGTTCTAAAAATAAAAAGTTTAGGGCTGGAGCTGTATCTCAGTGGTAGAATACATACAAGGCTCTGGGTTCAATCCCCAGCACCACAAAAATAACTAAATAAATTTATTAAGAAGAAAAAAAACCTCAAAGAAGTCACTACATAAAGGGCTGACTGTTGAATATTGGGAGTTCCCTCTGGGACTACAATGTGGAAAATATCACACAGATATTCAGATACACACACATGCACATATTTATTTATATGTCTATATTCAAAGATGACTAAAATTACACAACTGCTTAAATTGTCATGAGACATTATCTAGGCCACAGGCAATATCTGAAGCCTGTTTTTCTTGCATGCTCAGTGGAAGAAGCTGCACCTTGCCCAGCAGCTCATGAAGCTGGCTGTGAGCTGGCCAGTTTCCTCACAAGAGGCCGACTGTCAATGGTGCCAGTGAGCCCGAGTTCGGACTGGATACACCCCTCCAACTCTAACTGCCTAAAGCGACCAAAAGGTAATGTGAATCACATGCATAATTTAAAACTTTCTACCAGCTGCAATCTAAAAAGTAGAAACAAGTGAAATTAGCTTTAAAGACATGTTTTTAAATTTTAGTATTTAACCTAATTTATTCAAATATTTCACATTTCGATAACTACATGTAGACATTACAGTTCTAGAGCATGGATTTTAAGCAAACCGCAATATTCAGGAATAAAAGCAGATTCTTTTGATTCTCTCCCTATATCCACTGAGAAAAAGCAAGAGATAATCCTGTAACAATGTTCACTCATATGAAGTGATGTAGATGATGGTCTCCTAAATCTTCCAGGGCTCAGCTAATCTGTTAGATTCAAACATTTCCTTCTAGAAGACACTTGTCTTCCCCCCATCACTTCTACTTTTCTCTCTGATTTCCTCCCTTATATCGTGAGTTCAAAGCCCAATTCCGATTTCAGATCCAAAAGCCCGTGATCAGTCACTTCTCTTCAAATGTAGTTCTTCATCAAGAGAAGTTAACCTCACCCTAGGCTAGGCAGAATGAGAAAGCAAGAACTGTGGTCCAGGGTCAGAGACCAGAGGAGAACTGAGCCCTAACTGGACTCCTCTGTGAGCACAAAGGACAAGGGCTGCACTCAGAGGTGATAGCATATCTCAGGTTCCAGGGAAAACTAAAGGCGGCTGAGGTTAAGCTGCTTACCAGAGTATGCACTAAGGGTAATGGAAAGCAGATGAATCTTGTGTTACCTTGTTGCTTGTGCCCACCTTTGGGTGAATAAAAGTGAGATGAGCCAGAGTGGGGAGTCCCTCTGCCTAAGAGGCAAGCGCCCCTTGGCTGCCTGCATGGTTTGTCATTCCACCTGGTCAAGGAGAACAAAGTAATGGGTCTCCCAAAACACAGCCAGCCACGGGAGGATCAGCTACAGGTGGTGTCCCAGAGTGAGCCTCAGTACTTGGCTCGGCTACAGTTGGCGCCCCAACAGGGACTCTCAACCGGACTCAGCTACACTCCATCTAACCTAAGCTTGAATGGCTGGGTCCTGGCCAACTCCACCTGCTGCAGTTTTCAGCAGCAGCATTGATGTCAATAAAACTAATTTAGCACACACTTTCTCTGTGCACAAACTATGCTGTGTTACATGCTTTGTTTCACTTGATTTTTATTAAAACATTGTAGTTAAAACTTTTGCCCCTTTGCTCCTATTCTACACACGAAAGAAGCAGGTTTACAATTTGAGCATGATTGCACATCTACTAAGTAGCAGAACTGGGATTTTAAATAGGTGTGTGTGTGAGTGTGTGTGTGTGTGTTACTGGGGACTGGACCCAGGGCCTTCTTCACACAGAGCTACTTCCCCGGCATTAAAGTGTTTTGACTTTGAGAAAGGATCTCCCTAAGTTGCTAAATGGCCCAGGCTGGGCGCAAACCTGGGATCTTCCTGCCTCATCATCCCAGAGTGCTGGAACCATAGGAGTGTGCCCTCACACCCACTTCATAATACAGTGGACCCTCAAGTTACGACCAGCCTGCCATACAAACAACTTGAGTTAATTAGGTTAATGGAAGATTTATCTGCCTCTTGTTATCTATAGTGTGTACCCAGGTAAACATCCAGATCTCAGCTGTATTGACTTACGACCCTCCCTCGGGAACTGATCGAGTTCCAAAGTCAAGGTTCCACTGTACATTCTTGAAACATTTCTGTCCACAACCACAAACATAAGAGGATTCACAATAGACCATTTATGTCTCCAAATGGTGAGGTCAAGGAAGTAGCTAGCAAAAAAACCTTCAAGATCCTTCAAAAAACCTGCTTGATGTAATGGACATGATCACCATATTCCCCACTTAGGGATTCTTTCCTATCTCCAAAGAAAAGGAAATTCAGCTGGGGGCAGTGGTACACACCTGTAATCCCAGCTACTAAAGAGGGCGAGGCAGGGGGATTCCACTTTCAAGGGCAGCCTGGACAACTAGCAAGAGGCCCTCACCAAATAAAAAGGGCTGGGAATGTAGCTGAGTGGTAGAGCATTTGCTTAGCAATCAAAAAAAGCTATGGGTTCAAACCCTAGTACTATACACGCAAAAAGTACGTCACCATAAAGTACTGGTCTGTGGTTTCTGCCCATCAATTTTCCTCAAACCCGCCCCCAAAGAACAGAACAGTCATCATTGAAGACCAATTTACAAATGTAGTGCAATTCATAAGGGACTCACCCATCCCAACATCTAATTACTGTACTAAAATCAGGTAAGATTCAAACACTTTGGTCTAAGAGCAGATTTTTTATTGTTAACAAAACACAGTTTAATCAAATTTTTAAAATAAAGTTTAAAAATATTAAATCTGTTCTCTGTGGGAGTAACATTAACACATTGTATATGCACAGTCGATGGTAAAGTTCATTTCAATAGATTGTACCCACTCAACTTCAATTTAGATAAATTAATATGCTGGAGGATGAACTGCTTTGGCTTGAAAGTTTGCTCCAATTTTTAAAGAATTTTTATTTATTTATTTATTTATTTATTTATTTATGATTTTTTGAGACAGGATCTTGCTTTGTAGTGCAGGCTGGCCCTGAACTCACTAAGTACCCCAGGCTGGCCTCGAACTCTCGGCAGTCTTCTTGCCTCAGCCTCCCGAGTGCTGGGATTCCAGGCATGCACCACCATGCCTGGCCTGCTCCAATTTTTAATGTTCTTAATGCAAGTAAATTATAGTTGGTCTCCTCTGGGTCAATTTTAGCTAAGCACCACAACCCCTAATGATGCCCTGAGAGAGATTTAGAAGTACTTCTAAGTATATTGTTTTGCCATGGTTATACATATTAATTTCAGTTGGTCCACCAATATATACCTGAAATTCATAACTACATGCATTTTTAAATCTGTTTCTATGTATTAAAGCAGATTATGAAGGAATCAATGAGGGGTTTTTCTCATTAGTAAAAGGAAAACCACTGCATTTTAAAGTTATTTAATTATTCAAATAAGTATTTTTCTAGTTTTAAGCAATGAAGTCTTCTTTCAACTGTAATGTAGCTGTCAAGTTTGGGCCTTACACTATATTACAGCTAAGCAGAAGCATGGCTTTTTAAAAAATTAATTAATCTACTTAATTTTACAGTACTCAGGACTGAACACAAGGCCCTGGCACTAAGCTACATCCCCAGCCCTTTCTAAAATTTTTTTGAGACAAGATCTTGCTTATCCTTGCTCTGCCCAGGCTAGACTAGAACTTCTCATCCTCCTGCCTCACCCTCACACCCCCATTGGGTTTACAGGTTAGGGTTAAAACAATTCAATACAAATGTTTCCTTCTGTGTAGTAAGAACTGCTACATCGCAATTTAAAGGCAAGAAAAACTCAACTATAACAAAATTTGTTTTCTTTGAAACAGTTTTTACAACTTTGCACCCAGGGATGACTGTTACTTGGTAAAACAGTCTGTCAATTCAAAAGCCATCACGCCAAACAAAGAAATGTGTCAACTACTAAAATCATTACAATTAAAACTGAGCAAAAACCCAACCAAAACCACAAATCCTGATATTCTGAGGCTCTGGGATTCAATTCAAAGGAAGTAGTCTTTGACAGCAATGACAATAAAATCAAGATGATCTTGGGCAGTGGAGAAAAGCAGAGCTGAGGAGAAGAGGCGAGGTGATGTGTCAAGGTGTGTCATGAAGCGACAAGGCCATCGGCCACTTTCTCCACAAAAATTGGAGGCAGCAGAGCTCGGCGGTACATACTACCTTGATTCTCTCCTCCTGCTCCCTTACTTGGATTCATAAACCTCTTTAAGACATCATCCCCCTCCTCCAGAACTAACTGGGGCTTCAAGAGATGAGTGGGGTGTGAGTTCAGAGATCCTGGCTTCAAGCAAATACCCCTATTAACAGAAAATAGGCGGGGTGGGGGAGGAAAAAAACAAGGAAATAAAGGAAGAAAATTATTTATAAACACAAAGTTGGGGGGAAGTAGGGGGAGGGAAAGAGGAATGACAACTTAGGTACAGGAAAAAAAATCACTGCTGGCATCAAGGACTTCACTAACAAGGTGAGAAAGTTGCACATAAGTCTACAGATCAATAAGCATCCTCTTTCTACACTTTATACCTGAGGTAGGGTCAAGTCCAGCACCTTGATGACAAAACTAAACCAGCAAGTAAAAATCCTACATATAACTACTCAAGTTAAATCTGTATTTAGAGAAAGATATACCATAAAACAATACCTGTCAATGTAAGTCACAAATATCTTATTTTAGACATCTGCTCATTCATTTAAACATTTTTCTGAGCCTTTAGTAAAATAAATGCCAAGGAAATCAGACACAGCTCCCACCTTCATGGCTGACAATCTAGCATGGAAATACTTGCTTAAAAAAAACCCAAAACACCAAAACAAAGCCAAACAAAAACAGCTCCAGATGGGAGACGTGGAATTTTAAAAGTGAGCAAAATTAAAATTACCCTGTAACAAGTTTTAGATAAAACTGGGTTATAATCCTCTAGGAGGAAGAAACAAGAAATAAAGGTATAGGTATGAAAAATACTAATGATAACATTAGCTAACACACAAGAAAGGACTTTATACGTGTTATTTCATCTTCACAACAACTCTATGAGAGTGGTACAATTCTCATTTCACCTAGAAGGAAAGTTGAGAGGTTAAGACACTTGTCTAGGCGACACAATTTCTACGTGGCAGTGTTGGAATTTGAATCCAGGTATCCTTGCTCTTAATTCTATTTTGCAGCATATCCTAATACCACAACGCTGCTGTATAATGCGGATCTACGATCTTGGTATTTCTTTTTTTTTTTTTAATATTCAAATTTTTGCATATTACTAGAGAAAAAATTAAGTCTCTGAGAAACGTTTCCAACATTATACAAGTTACAAGGCGATGGACTCGAAATCCAAATGGCTCGAATTCCGAAGGTTCTTTGGACTGCACCCCATAACCCCGCTTAGAGTTTCTCTTCGCCCATAATCAAGTCAAGCCCCGCCCCCTGGGCCCGTCAGCACCGCCCACTACAGCCTCGAGCCTGGGAGCACCAGCGACCCGCTTTTCCACTCCCCCCAGCCCCGGGGCGCTCCGGAACGCCCCCGCCCGGCCAAGCTGGGGTTCTCACCAGGCGGGAGTCGAGGGACCCTCGAAATCTTGCTGGTGATCTCTGCGGTGAGCACGGCGAAGTCCTGCTCATAGCCTTCGAAGTCGGAGGACATGGCAGCTCTGGAGTGATGGGCCCGGGCTGCAGCCTAGGTCGGGAGAGGGGACCGCAGTCTAGGGACCCTGGCAGGCACACTGAAAATCGGAGAAGAGAACCGGGGACAGTTCCCAGCCCAGCCACTTCCTGGTTGTCCTTCGCAATCTCCTGTCCTCCGGAAGATGGGTGGGCGTGCCTTTTATTTTCCGCTCAGGCTTCAACAGTGAGAAATACGCTAAGGAAAAGCATCTCAATTAGCGACCCCCAAAGCCTACGCAGCTATCCGTGTTCTCAGAGGTTACTGAAGCATGCCATCCTCTACGCTCTGGGAAACGGCTCGACGGACCCAACCTGCAGGTCATAAGCGCCTGCTTCCTGGGGGGAAGCTTGATGCGGCGAACCTCCCGGAAGTGGCTGTGGCGGAGGCTGCGCAGAGGACCTGCGCGGGAGAGTAGCGGCGAGGGCGCTGGTGGAGGCGGGCGAGTCGAGACAGGTCTAGCACTTCTGCCTGTAGCGACCAGGACTTTGCTTTCTGCCTGCTCTGAACTGACTTGCCCGTGCCGGAGTTATCCAAGGAGAAAATCTATTCCGGGTGAGCCCAGGCCGTCCCCAGAATGCGATGGCTGAGGAGCGGACACTAAGGACCGGATTGAGGTGGGGGTCAGGCAGGAAATGCAACCACGATTTTGGCGGTCTTCGTCCCCAAATCGAATCTCCAAAATGTTGAAACCAGCCTCACTTACTAGGACCTTTCACTCTTGAGTGAAGGTTTCTGAGCGCTCTGCTCCATGACCAGGACGGGAAACTGAGGCACAAGGCAGCGGCATCAGCTGCGTGGGAATCTCTTGTTGCCTATGTATCTCAGCTATTCTTTCCACATATCACTTCAGATCAGTCAGAAATGCCCTTCTGCAAATGTCCTGCCCTTCCCCTCCCTCGCTCCCGATGGCAGTTTTTTTTTTCTTCAAATCTCATTGACGTTTACTCGTATACTATCTCAGTCATGACTTCACACACACAACTCTCTCTCCCCTCCTTTCCTCGAAATCTCCTTGTTTACACTACTTACTTTATCTTTGGCCACGGTAGACTGAATGTGGTTGTTTTGAGAAAGCTGTAAATGGCGTAGACTATGTCTGGTTCACTCTTAATTCAGAAACCCTTTCCTAAGAGACAGCTTAGAACTCCCTGAATATGACCTTGATCTGAGCACTTAGCCTCTCTAAGCTGCTTTCCATTCTGTTAAGAAGGAATCTGGATTAGATCAACTCTGAATTAGATCAAGCTCTGAAATTCTTTGTCGTCTCAGGCCATTCTCTAAACACTGGACAGTCACAGTCCCTTGACAAGTTGAGAACAAAGGAATAAGATTATGTTAGAATCTCGTGTACAGTTTACATGCCATTCAAATGGGACTGTTTTAGATAAGTCAAAAGCCATTCTTTTTGACACTTAATTAAATACTCAGCCCTTAGTAGTCACTTCTGAGATGCTCTTAGATACTTCTTGGAGTTAACAAATAAAAAATTTCTACTGAACTTTCTTTTTTGTTTTCTTTAGGTTGGGTTTCAAACCAAGATTCTGGATTCTCCTGGTTACAATAAGGAGCTCTGAATGCTTAGTAGTGAAAATGGCATAATCTACATTCACAGCTCATAACTTGAAGGCATGACAATTAAGGAACACACGTGGACTTGTGGCACGTGGACATGTGTATACAGAGAAAGGAAATCTATAATTCTTAAGAAGTAGGAAGGCCTTCTTCACCAAAATGAATACATTGTGCTCAGTTATCAAGTTTGAAAATCTCCAAGAATTAAAGCGACTGTGTCACTGGGGTCCCATCGTAGCCCTTGGTGTTATAGCAATATGTTCTACAATGGCCATGATTGACTCTGTGCTGTGGTACTGGCCTTTACATACAACTGGAGGAAGCGTGAACTTCATCATGTTGATAAACTGGACCGTTATGATTCTTTATAATTACTTCAATGCCATGTTTGTTGGTCCTGGCTTTGTCCCTCTGGGGTGGAAACCGGTAAGAAAAGGATTTCCTATTTATTTATTTATTTATTTATTTGGTACCGGAGATCGAACTCGGGACCTTGCGCTTGTGAGGCAGGCGCTGGACCCCAGCCCAAGGATTTCCTTTTAACAATGAACTCTCATAATTGTATACACTGTTTAGTTTTTGCCCCCTTTGCCAGCCAATAGTATCGAACATAGCCTATTTTTTGTCATGGTGTAGACTAATTGCATTACTCCAGTCACTGTGCTCAGATAATTTATTTCATATCTGTTCGAAAATATTGATCTAAGTTACCTTCACCCAGAGCAATTTCACTGAATACTTGTCCTGTGTTTAAAAACAGTCGGAGAGGAGAGGAGGAGTTCATGATGACTAGGAGACACCAGCTATCATATCTGGTACAGTCACAATGAAGTTTGGCAGTAGGATTGTTTTCCACATAGTACATCAAAATCCCTCAGAATTCACTGTTGGTTTAAATCATAAGGTTTTTAAATCATTGTAAAAATTGTAGCCTTAGGAAGTATAGTATGAATTTATGGCTTCTTAAAAATTATGCTTATGAATGTCCATATTCATTGCTGAAGAATATCACTTTGTAGCTTGTTAGAAATACAGAATTGTTAACAGAATCTTTAGATGATATTTAGGTGTGTTAAAGTTTGACAAACAGCGTATTCTATGTGCGATGTATTATTTGAAATGGGTACAGAAGAGGGTGAGACACGATTGTATTCTGAAAAACCTTACAACCCAGGAGAGAAACCAGTGCACCTATGCAAATTACTCAACTGTAAAATACAGTGGCCTGTGAAGAGCGCTGTTGAGGTTAAAAGAATGAGCTTCCGGCTGGGGCCCTCTGGGAGGAGTGGGGGTTTGCACAGATTTGGGGGAAGAGAGCCTGGGCCCTGAGAGAACAGTGGGAACTCATTCAGGAACAGTGAACAGCTTTGTCTGGCTAGAAAGGGGATTATGTAGTGCAGATAAGGATGGAACGGAAGTCTCAAATACATGAGAAATTGTTAGAACAAAGGGAGATTGTCAAGCAGAGCGCTGACAGACTTGTGTTAAGGGCAGTGTTAACAATTGGATAAAAGAGAAACTATAGAAAAAGAAACTAGCTAGAAAAGTGTTAAAATGGCCCCAAAGAGGGGAGGTAACAGTGATAATATCAAGGAGAGGACGGGTTTCAGAAAGACTATCAACTCCTGCTCAACTCCCCACTCTTAAGTTGTCCACTGCCTTCTTCTAAGTTGCTCCTGTTCTAGTAAGATTGGGATAAGTAGAACCAACTAATGACATTGGATTGGGTACAGCATGAGGAAGAAAATTAAAAATGACCTCTTAGTCTTTGGGAAAGTGAAGCTGCTCTTACCACAAATTTGTAGTTGAAAAATATTTTAGCTCAAATACAAGGCTTGAAAATGCAAGTTTAGTTTCTATTCTTCTTCTTCCCACATCTCCCATAAAAGAAATTCATTAAAGGAAAGTATTTTCTCATAAAGCTTGGCTCTTTCTACGTTGCGATCGAGGTTCTAATGTATTTTTGTGTATGTTTTGATGAAAGGAAGATTCTCAGGACGGCATGTATCTCCAGTACTGTAAAGCCTGCCAAGCATACAAGGCACCGCGTTCCCATCACTGCAGAAAGTGTAACAGGTATTTGTCTTTGGTGTTCACTGGGGGTTGAGCAACTTGATTGCTGGCCTTTTTGCTGTTTTTGTCATTGTACTTTGTACCACAGCAGTAGAAACTACTTTTATTCTCCGAAAGGTGCCACTTTATCAAAAATTTCATCAAAATCCTGTGTTTATGTAATCTCTAATATAAACTTAAATTATCAATCTAGACAATAAATTTCACACTTTTGCTATAAGTAAAAAGATTTTTCTAGAAAAATAAATGTTCTTTGCCTCTTGCCTTGCAAGAACAGGGTAACAAGTGATACCTTTAGTTTGTTTCCATTTTCTCTTTCAGAATTGTGTTGACTGTCATCTTACGAGCTTTAGAATTGTTCTGGGTCTAAACAATAAAGGATATCAGTTTTTTTTTATTACTGTCTAATAACCCAGATGCCTAATATCACAAGTGTTTTATTATCAGAACCTTAACCTTAACAGAAAGAAAACTGAATCACTAAAAAGTAGGTAAAATAAGCCAGGAGCTGTTATAATGAACAGCTATGTCTACTGATGAATGAAAAATTTAAGTAACCACAGGAGACAACTAAAATTTGATTTTAAGCCAGGAAATATTCCACTAGCAAAAGTAAGGAACAGAAGCAGAAAAAAATTTCTTATTATGCCATATCTTACATACTGGAGTTGGTTTGCTTAAGTTAGAAATTCTCCATCTAAGTGTGCTGGAACAGTAAGAAAGGAAGTTAAAGTGTCTCTCAGGGTCTGTGAGCCCAAGTAGAAAATTAGGAGTAGTTTTGTTGAGTCACTATTGTACTCTGCCTCAGTTCCTGCATTTCTGAATTAGAGGAAAATTGGGAGCCATACTCATTTCTTTACACAATGAACCTCTTGGTGGGCCTCCTGACTGCTTTTGTTCTGTTCTCTGGGGGTTTGTTGGTGTTTGCGACAGGGTCTCTCTCAGTAGTTCAGGCTGGCCTGGAAGCTACTGTGTGGCCCAGGTTGACCCTGAACTCACACTCCTCCTGCCTGAGCCCCCAGAGTATTTGGATACGGGCTTGCGCCACCATGCCCAGCTGCTCGTAACTTCTATAAACAAACTCACTTGTAGCAGACATCTTTTTCTCAGAAGCTGTTATAAAGCCTGCTCTTTCAAGTGCTGTTTATAATTTAAAAGGAGCCACTCACTGTCCATAGATGTTTAAAACCTCGTATTTATCTTTCTGTTCCATGAAGTAAGTATAATTCGCCAGTGACTCATAGACCTACTGGGTTCCTATGTGCTTGATCTTTTAAAGAGCAAGGTATTTAAAGTAGACAAGACTTTCTGCTTCATGTGTCATGTAAATTTTTCTTGTTAGATGTGTGATGAAGATGGACCATCACTGTCCTTGGATCAACAACTGTTGTGGTCACCAAAATCATGCTTCGTTCACACTGTTTCTCCTTTTAGCACCTCTGGGTTGTATCCATGCTGCTTTCATTTTTGTTATGACTATGTACACACAGCTTTATAATCGGGTAAGTAAAAATTTTGTAAAAACATCATTCATGCCAGAATAAGTGGTAGTTATGAAGATTAATTTAAGAGTTTCCTTTTAGAAATGTACTTCCTATGACTTACATGGGGAAACAGTTTTTCTTTACTTTTTTATTAGTTTCTGGTTTTGTTTTTTTTGTACTGGGGATCGAACTTGGGACTTTGTGCTTGCGAGGCAGGCGGCAGAACCACTGAGCTAAATCCCCGGCCCTAGTTTCTTTTTTAAAAAATTTAAATGCAATTTTTAAGATGAGGCAAGATTTCTCTTTCCTTTAAGATGAGGGAAGACATACTGTTACTGACGTTGGTAATTGTTTTAGCACTATATGCATCATTTATTAGATTTCAAGCTTAATAGTTTGGGGAAGAAGAGCAAGAAGAAAAAGACACCAGTGCTTTCTGTTTCTATTGCTCATGTGGCAGATTGTAATTCTTTCATTCATTTCTAAATACAGTGCCCTGGAAGGTGACTCATGGAGCAAGCTTCCACCCTACAATCTGAATAGATCTATCCAGCAATGGTTTGAGTTGATTTATGGACAAGTAGTCATGAGATAAAGTTCAGAGGTTACAAATAGAAATCTCTGCAGAGCCCTGGAAGAAAAATGAGGAGCAGAGAACTCGGTGACTAACTGGAGCGTGCACGTCTCCCACAGAGGGGCAGCCCGCACTTGACTTTGTTTAGCCACTTCATGATATTTGAAATCCTAGCCCACTAATGCTAGCTAGAGCCTCCAGTTTTTCAGAAAAAAATCTGAAACTGAATTTTTACATGAAATTTCCTAATTTTGTAATGCTGGCACCTAACTTCTAAAATTTTAAAACATTGTTCAGGCCAGGCAGTATACATGTTTAGGCCCTGTTTGGTTTGCATTTCACCAGCTCTTGCCAGCTGATGATGGAATATGAAGCAATAAATAGCCAAGTCTCAGGCTATACAGTATTTGTTGCTGGTGAAGAAAACTAGAAATGTAGACTGGCCAGGAGAAGATGAGAGACAGTTACAGCTTAGATTGGTATCTAATGTTTTCATGCATATTATTGAGTTTATGGAGTTGACTAACCTGACTCTGAGAAAATAACAAATATCATGGAAAAATAACCAAGAATGGGGCTGGGAATGTAACTCAGTGGTAGAGCGTTTGCTTAGCATGCGTAAGGTCCTGGGTTTGATCCCTAGCATGGGGGTGAGGGACATAAACAAATAAAAACTAAGAATGATATCCTATACAGCAGCACAAAACCCTAGCCAGTATATTCATTGGAAACAGCTATTTTTGATGTATTTGCTTTGGCTACAGTGTAAAATTGTCACCTTTTTGATCACATTGTTTTAGATGTTACATCAGAGTCTGAACAGATACTGTAACAAGCATTTTAAGTATGTGTTGTCTGTAGCTTTCCTTTGGGTGGAACACAGTGAAGATTGATATGAGCGCAGCCCGGAGAGATCCTCTTCCAGTTGTTCCATTTGGATTAGCTGCATTTGCTGCCACGTTGTTTGCCTTGGGATTAGCTGTAGGAACAACTATAGCTGTTGGGATGTTGTTTTTTATCCAAGTAAGTCTCTCCATTACCTTTGGCTAAAAGCTGTCATGTTATTGGGGCAATTTTGCCAGAATTGCTAGGTAATTGGTTTAATTTGTGAAGTGTTAATCTAGAGTTATATAGATCTTTATAGTTCAGAAAACTCTTCTCACTGTACAGTTTCTCTTGATCTTCACATCAGCCCTAAAAGAAGTTGATAGAACATTACCCTCTTCCCTTCCTTACAGATGGGCAATTGATTCTCAAAAAGGTTCAGAGACTTACCAAGGCCACCCATTCATTTTACTCAGTAAACATAATTATTAATGTCATTTTATAATATATACTTAAAAGTAATCATAATATCATAGCTAAGATTTGTTAATCACTGTTTTAGGCACTTTGCATATCAATACAAATGTTTACTATTTAATGCTTACTCTGTGAGAGAATTACTTTGCTAATTTTTGAGGCTACAATAAGGAAATGAAGAGGTTCCTTAGGGACTTCTTAAGGAACTCATAATTAATAGTAAATGGTTAATTCTGGGTCTTCTATGTACATCTTAGATTTATGTATGAAATGCTTGAGAACACAAGAGGAGGACCTCAAAAAGCAGTTCTTATAATTCATTTTATTCACTTAATTCATTCATTGAAGGCCTAATGTGGGCTATTGAAGGCCCTTGAAATGTGATGAGGACATCTAGTCCAGGGTTGCTTTTGCTATGCCACAGTCTGTGAGGTCATAGCCAGACTTCAAGGAAATCCAGAAAGTATGTAGAATTAGAATTGGTGGGCCTGAGAGCCTTGATATATCACCCTTTTTGAAAGCTTTGTTTTAAAAATAAGCTGATTTTGGTTACAATTTATATTTTCTATTAACCTAGGACCAAATTTTTAAAAAATTTCTTAATGCCTATAATTAAGAATCATATTAACAATAAACTAAGATCCTGAAATGTAAAAACCTATATGAGTTAGAATCATGCATATCTAAGAAAATGTGTAAAAGAATAAAGACTGAATGTATTTAGGCAAGCAGAATATTTACACTGAGTGAAATGAGTCACTGCTACTTGTTATAAATAGATTAATCATAAGTTTAAAGTTAATTAAAAACACTGATAATAGATTTTAATAACAAAAATGTACTTAGGTACCAATTGAATTGATTGTATCCATGTTTTATTAATATTTTGAAACCTTGGTCTGCACATAGTATTTAAAAAATGAATTTTAATTAAAATAAGAGATT
Organism: Heterocephalus glaber; assembly: GCF_053883595.1. Taxonomy (NCBI): domain Eukaryota; kingdom Metazoa; phylum Chordata; class Mammalia; order Rodentia; family Bathyergidae; genus Heterocephalus; species Heterocephalus glaber. The sequence goes on from NW_028258320.1 coordinate 71,648,306, forward strand.
CAGATTTGATTATGGGTTGGTATGATCTTTTTCATGGGAAACTACTGTGCAGTAGTTAAGAACAAATACTTTAGGGTCAGAACACAGAGTTACTTACCCTCTGTTATCCTCAGTGTCTTTTATCTATGCTGCCGTGGAGCAATAAAAGCTGTCTCACAGAATCATGATGAGGACAGTCGTAAATAAACTAACATCATATTATTTATTACATTTCACTGTTGCTTAATTTCCAGATGAAAATAATTCTCAGAAATAAAACTTCTATTGAATCCTGGATTGAAGAGAAGGTAAATTTTAATGATTATTTTAATAGACCAGGTTAAGTACCTGGAAGTGAAAAGATGTATGCCAAATAATTTCCTTAGCATGTTATATAGAAGGTGAATATCATTTTATTTCCACCTTAATATAACTCCCACAGAAGTATGTTTCTCACACATCTTGAGTTGCTGAAGAGGTGTAAGTCACACACTAAATCATCTGGCCATTATTTCTCAGACTAGGGGAGAAAACAGCCCATTGGAAAGGTGCCGAAAGTGTTTCAGACATTAGATAAAGCTTTGTCACAGAACTTGCAACCTTCAATCCACACTTCACCCTGTCCATTGTGATTTTAATCATAAATACAGTCTCACTACCCTGTTTCCTGCCTAAAACTTTGCAGAGTCTCACCACCACTGTAATAACAGAGGTTTAGAAATCAAATGCTGGCAGAGGCCAGACACACAACCTGCGTGAGGAAAATCTAGCCAGTATATCAAAGAGCTGCCGTACAAACCTGATTGTTGCTTAAAGGAATATGCCATAATATTGTAAAACCTTCTAATCTTTTTTCCAAGAAAAGTTAGAGATCTTGATTTCATGAGACATCCTTTCAGCTTTTAAATGTTAGCAAGCAATTCAAATTGAAAACAAGGGCCAGGGATTTAGCTCAGTGGCTCCACCACCTGCCTCACATGCGCAAGGACCCAAGTTCGATCCCCGGTACCAAAAAAAAACCCCAAAAAACAAATTGAAAACAAAATAGCTTTGTGAGCCAAGTGAACCATAATGTGGATCTGTAGCACATATTTAGGTCCTGGCAACCAGTTGGTGATCATTAATTTTATAGCAACTGTTCTCAAACTTTTTAGTCTCGGGATCATTTTACATTTTCAAAAATCATTAAGGACACTAAAGAGCTTTGTTTTTTGTATATTACATTTATTGATATTTGCCATATTTTCTGAGAATTTTTAAAGATTTCATTTAAAAATAACCTATTATATGTTAATAAAAGTAATATTTGTACAAAAATTATATTTTCCAAATAAAAAATATAGTGACCTTGTTTTATATTTTTACAAATCTCTTTAATATTCTCACTTAAGGCAGTTGAATTCTCACATCTACTTCTCCATTCTGTCTATTGAAATATGTTGCCTTGGTGGAAGTTTATGAAGAAAATTCAGCCTCATAAGGTAGGCTGAAAAGGGTAGAGCAGTTTAATAGGCCTTTAGATGATAATGGGTATTCTTTGATCCAACGTTAAAACCCAGCAAGGGACATTTCTTGTCAATAAGTTTTTGTACTCTTTTACCTTAAAATTCGTTAGTCTCTTGTGCTCTGTGAGTAGGCCTTTTACCAGCATGTGATTTTTTTTTTTTATATTATCAGGCATTGATCGTTTGGAAGATACTGGTTTACTCCATTATGAAGATTTTCCAAATGTCAGTTTTCAAAAAATACATTCAAGTTCCACGCAGTGATGCACACTTCTATTCTCAGCTGTTTAACAAGAGGATCACAGGTTCATGACCAACCTGGGCAACTTACTGAGAACCTGTCTCAAAATTTAAAAATAAGAAGGGCTAGGGTTATAACTTAGCACTTTCTAGGCCCAGTCTCCAGTACCACCAAAGTTGCTTCCTTTGAAGCGACAGCCTGATTTTGTTCATTTCTGAGAAAATACCCACAGAATGCTGAAATCTGAATAACCTTAGTTTGTTAATCATTCTTTCAAGTAAAAATAGTATTACATTAAAAAAAAAAAAAACTGGGTACATAGCTCACAGCTCAAGAGTATTTTTCTTGAGAAAACCATTCTCCTTTGGCATGCTTTATGTCTACTTCACATTTTGTCATGTAGAATGTTAAAAGTACATCTACTTAGGAGTTGAGATTTAGCTGGGTGTGGTGGCACATGCCTGTAATCCCTGCACCACACCGGGGAGGCTGAGGTGGGAGGATTGCCACAAGTTCAAGGCCACACATAGTGAATTCAAGGCCAGCCTGAACTGCATAGGAAGACCCTGTCTCAAAAACCCAAAACCAAACAAAGAGTTGAGATTTAATAACAATTTTTACTGCCTTATCAACAACATTCTTATATAAAAGTATTGGCTTTTTAAAGCTGCACTTTAAAACTTAGTACCTGCAGGGATTGGTTTTGGATATCCTCTGATAGCAAGACCTGTGGATCCTCAAGTACTTTATATAAAATGGCAAAGTATTTGCATATAATCTAAGCACATCTTCCTATGTACTTTAACTCATCTCTAGGTTACTTATAAAACCCAGAACAGTGAAATGCTGTATAAATAGTTGTTACGTCTACAGTACTGTTTAGGGAATAATGATGAGAAAAATATTCTGTACATATTCAGTGCAGAAGCAGTTTTGTTAGTATTTTTTATCCATGTCTGTGGATATGGTACCTGTGGATGTGGAATTTAAACAATTGGCAATAAATACAATGACTATTAATATAATTTAGTGCCATTGTCATAATTACATCTAACATGTCAACAATTGATTCACTTTTGCAAATGTCAACATGATGAAAGGGCAAATAACATCTTAGTGTAATTATAAAAATAATCTGACCTTACTAAACCTCAAGAAAAGGTCTTGGGGAATAGGAGAGCCTACAAAGCATTTTTGAGAACCTCAGATGCACAGATCTATGTCCCAGCCCCTTAGCTCATACCGAAGACCTTTCGTCACTTCTCCTTACCTCCCTCCCCGGCCTCTTTTCCCGTCCTCCCACCCCACCTCACTTGTGGTTTCTACATCTTACTCTTCCGTACCTTTGCATATGTTTTTCCCTTAGTCTAGAATAATCTTCCCTCTCATGTTGCTGGATTTGTTGTCCCCCAAGATTTAGTTTAGGTGTCATTTCTTACAAGGAACCTGCCCTTGCCTTTCTCTAGACTTGGCTAAGTACTTTTTGTTGCCTTTTCCCTTAGCAATACATAGCTCTGTCACTTTTTAACACAGAGTAGAGAACTTTCATCCTGACCATTTTTTCTCTATAGATAGACTAGACCTATATATTGTCTAATTTAGTCCATTTTTAAGACTCCAAAGCTTTCATTTAAAGAAGAAGAAGAAATTACCTTTTACTATCTGAGGACAAAATTAAACAGTTGAATAAATTCATTTATTTTACACTGGCAATTCTTTTCATAAAGAATAACATCCATAATCATAAATAGCCACAAGAACCTTTTTCCAAAAATACTGTAGCTTGATTATCAAGTATTTCAAAGTACCATTTCTGCTAAGCATAATAAATACATTGGTATTAGAATTATCTTTTCTTTTTTTGATAATAACCAAGACTCTAAAAGGTATCATGCTAAATCTAATAGTTAGGTTAACATTGGCACTTTATTGCTGCGTAAGATATTCAGTTATCCTATTAAAGCTGTGGAAAGTTTATAGAAATTACCAGACACTAAAGTTTTATAAGTTTCAACAGTTTGCGCTTGTCGGAATAAATAATGTATCTGTGTACCACTAGGTGTCAGCAGAACTTAAGAAATTTGAAGCCAGTCTATTTCCTTAAATTAAAGCTAACCATTTAAATTCCTGGAGTATAATTTATGCTACCTAAAAACTTACATATGTGCCTAACCAGGTACATGTAATGCAAACTTCAGTGAGAATTTATGTGTGTGTGATGGTATAAAAAAACTGAAAGATGTCCTGCACCTACCTACTGGCCTTTCAAAAAGGTGTTTTTCATAAAACATTGACCCCTGCTACACCCATCTGGCCATTCCCACAGGTGTCATGCCACCCAGGATAAAACTATTGCATTTTCATGGATCCCATGAAACAGTTCTATTCTGAGTAAAACAGTTCTATACTAAATAAAATCTTACTTTATCCTGAATCAATGTATTATTATTTTTACCTGAATCCCTTTGAGCTGCTAAACAATCAAGAACATAAGAGTATTTTTATATATGGGATGAATTTAGCTAACTCTTTTAGTAAGCATTTTTGAGTGCTTAATCTTAAAGGAAACCCTGTCAAGTATTTTCTGGATGATCACATACCAAGTTTGTGTTGTATCAAATTCTTCCCATATTGTGATAAAGCTGTGTTTTTTCTGCATACTCTAACATTACACCAAGAAGAAAGTGCTTTATGAATGATACAAATTTAAGGAATAAGTGTTCTCAGTAATGTATTACTGAAAGTCACTTTAAAGCGAGGGCATCTGCCATCTTACTTCTTTGCTATCTACAGGCTAAAGATCGAATTCAGTATTACCAACTTGATGAAGTCTTTGTTTTTCCTTATGATATGGAAAGTAGATGGAAGAACTTCAGACAGGTATTTACGTGGTCAGGGGTTCCTGCAGGAGATGGATTGGAGTGGCCAGTAAAAGAAGGCTGTCAGCAGTACAGCTTAACAGTGAGTGTTTGTATTGGAATGGTCTTTCCTTTTTGCCTTACTTTCCACTCCCTAACTTTCCCTCAACTCAGTGTTGTTTTACAGGAACGTCGGCAATATAAATGCTTTCGTCGTTTCAAAGTGAATCTAAGTTAATATTCATGAAGTACTTCTTAATCATGTGTCTTCTGTATTTAACTCTCTCCTAAAATCCCCAGACTTCCTGGGTAAAGTCCTGACTCTTTGACTTAGTTGTATAGAATCTGGCCTAAAACTACCCTCCAGACTTCAGAGTCATATGAACTTCCTTGTACATTCCTGCCACCCAGTTCTGCCTATACTGTTTCTCTGTCTGTCCTTAAGGCCACTCTTTCAGCCCCACTTCTTCCATATAACCCAGCCTACCCACTTCAGACTCGTCTGCACAGGGCTCGGGTGTATACCACTGTCTTGTAGCTCATGAGGTTTCATATTTTTATCCACTTCTTATTCCTTATGTCTTTAACTTAACTTCAAAAGATTGTAAGTGGAGACCATGTAATGATATTTATTTCCCCTAATATATCCATATAGTACTGTGTAATAGTTGCTGGCTAAGGGGGAAAAGTGAGTTAAAAGTTGACTTATTCAAGACTCACTGGTGGTGAGTTTCACAGTTTGTCTACTGTGTTAGAGTCAGTGCATCTCAGCATCTCTGCCTTGGCCACTGCTAGCCTGGAAGCTTCGTGAGGGCAGAGAACACATCTCCCTGGTTTTCAGGCCACAGTGAGTGCTCTTAAGATTCCTCAATGGAGATACCAGAGAGTGAATTCTGAGGAGAAATTTTCACAAAGACCTGTGGCCTTTCAAAGTGTCAACAATACGAAATTCTGGACAATCGGGCATTTATCATGTCACTCGCATAGTAGAAGAGGTTAGGCTGTTTTTCAATATTCAGGCCTTAATTTTTTTTCTTTTATCTTCCAGATAGAACAGTTGAAACAAAAAGCAGATAAAAGAGTCCGAAGTGTAAGTAACTCTTTTATGGCGATATTGCTGATTTCTTTTTTATCAGGCTGTATACATCTGTGTAATTTTTTAAATTGTCTTTGAGTAGAAACCAATGGTTGGCTTTTACTAAATAATATTCCTTAATAAACTTGTTGAAATGCAATGCAGTTTACTTTTGTTTTCATTTAAATAGTTTGTTTGTACTGGAGGGAATGTGGTCCATTTATATTGCCAACATAGAAAAATAGTTATCCTCAATATAGATCGATAAGACAAAAACTATCCATATAGCCGTGCCATTGCATATTGTGCCACTAGCCATCAGTGCTAGTTAAGCTTATTGATTAAAATTAAATACAATTAAAAACTGAGTTCCCTATTTGGACTGGCCACATTGTAAACGCTTAGTAGCTACTTGTGTCCAGCGGCAACATGCTGAATAGCACACGTGTAACTACAGAACCTTTCCATCATTGCAGGCAGTTCTCTTGGACAGAACTGCTCTGGAATTAAATTCTTAGCAACTGTGTGCTTGAAATGAGGCGTAAGGAAGAGCTGTGAATTAGAAATCAGACACGCGAGCTTAAATATTAAGAACCCGAATTGTAAATAAATAGTGAAATAGAACACAAATAGCAGGAAGCAAGAAGATGGATCTTTCTTGAGTCAGATGCACACCAACAGATGGAGGGAGGAAGGAGAGGGAAAGGGTTAGAAAGGGTGAAGATGTGTCGCGTCCATGCACCAGCCCCACACAGGGATTGTGGACATTGTGCTCTGCAAACGTGTACTAATACAAACTAAAAGATCACTTGCCTCCTGCAGGGAAGCAGGCTAGATGGAGAGCAGGGAGGGGAAGGGTTGGCGCTGAGTACTTGGGTCTACCATTAAAAGTTTAAATTCAAACTCAAGAGAATTCAGATATTGTGGGTGAATAATCAGTTTTTCTCCGGATTGCTGATGACAGGTTCGCTATAAAGCAATAGAAGATTACAATGGTGCCTGCTGTCCTTTGAATAGAGGGATCAAAACTTTTTTCACGAGCCCCTGCACTGAAGAACCTCGAATACAGATACGAAAAGGGGAGTTCATTTTAGCCACAAGAGGGCTACGGTAAGTGAGAAAATACTACACTTCTTCTTTAATGACAAAATTAGTGGCCAACCTAAAGACTAAACCTGATCTTTTCAATATTTCAGATACTGGTTATATGGAGACAAAATTCTTGATGATTCCTTTGTAGAAGGTATGGAAATGGAAGGGTATGTTTAAAGTACGAGACTATTAGCAATAATTCCAAATTTTACCTGAGTAACTTGTAAATAATCACAAATGATCAAATGGATTCAGAGAACTGCATAGGAAGGCACCTGCTTAAGCAACAAAAAGAAGCTCATGTCTTTCTCTGTAGTACTTGTACTTATGAGCATTTGAGCTCCTGCTTAACTATATGACAGGCACTGATGTAAGTGCTTCACTTACAGTATTAAAGTCTTAGTGGACCTCTGAGGTAGGTATTAGCATGTACACTTCGTTGGTGAGGGAACCAAAGCACAGCGAGGCTAAGCAGCTTGTCCACAGCCACATACTAAAAACTAGCACCAGGATTCAAACCCAAGCAGACTGACTAGATTCTGTGCACCAAACCCTGGACCTGTACACTTTCCCCTCTGAGTGAGCAGTCCTCTTGTGATTATGAAACTAGTGGATTGAAACTTTCTTGGTCTTTGTCGTTCTTTTTTTAATTTTTAGAATTATTCTCTTTTAAAGTAAAAATTAACCCAAGGTGCTCTTTAAAAAATACTGGGGGTTAACCGTAAATTAACCCCATTGACAGCTTAGGCGATCTTAGTATATATTTTAGAAAAAGTCTAAGAAGGAAACTTCCAGAGGGTGTAGGCAGCTCCTTCCCTGGAAGAGATGTAGTGTGAGGACTAGGGATTTAGCTCAGTGGTTCCGGCGCATGCCTCAAAAGTGCAAGGCCCCGAGTTTGATCCCCGGTACCAAAAAAAAAAAAAAAGAGAGATGTAGTGTGGGGTGATTCAAAACACCTTTTATGAGCATGCACACACAAGTGAATATTCCAGGTGGGTGCTGTCTTGAAACACATTAACCCCCTTCCCAGATGATGGAATTCGGGAACTGTCTGTTTTCTGTCTTGTTCGAAGTATTTTTAAACCATTCTCCCTCCTCAAGCTGTGCTTATTTGAATAGGATATGGAGGGGGCTTATTAATTTAAAATAAGAGCACTTCTTGGTCCCAGTAATGTCACTGTAGTAAATCAAACTATTCCATCTCAATTTAATTTTCTGCCGGGTATTTAGCTCAGTGGTTTCGCCGCCTGCTCAATTTAATTTTCTCTCTCAGGTGTGTCAAGGATAAGAGGATGGTTCCCTAGAAACTGTGTGGAAAAATGTCCTTGTGATACTGAAACAGATCCAACCCCAGAAGGCGAGAAGAAAAACAGATAGCCACTGTTCAAGTGAAATTATTCTTTAATTCTGCTTCATTACTTGAAAATTGTACATATTACTAAAGAATTATGCAACAAGCCTACTCTGGTTAAGATGTTCTTTTCCTCAAAGGTGCCCTAGTGCCATGATTTAAATATTTTTATTACCATTTTGGAATGGAGAAGCCATTCTGTGTATGCCTTTGAATTCCTGCCCCTTTTTATCCCTCTTCTTCCCCTCAAAAGGAAAAATATTTCACCTAAGTAGCTAATTGCATTTCCTCTAGGTTTTTCTTCATGCACTGCACACTATGGACTTCACCTGCAGATATAGTTCCCCCTTTGCCAGGAGCATCTGCATGTGATATTTTGTTTCCTTCTCAGTTGACACTTCTTAAATATTCTAGATACTGTAAGAACTTGTCAGATTCAGTATAAGCTCAAATTTTGTTACTTGTCTTTTAATAATGCAGATTTTGTCAAATCAAATAAAGATCGATGGATGTTCTGTATAAATCATAGTTTTTACTTAACGCATTTTTATTTTGTTGACTTTTTATTCTATCTTACATCCTTACCCAAAAACTGCCCTACTACCTTGTGGAAAATAGGCATCCTGAATCAAGACCCTTTTAAGACACAAGATAGTCACCTCAATATATGAGCCCTATTAATGGCATATTGCAGTCACAGCATTCTAGGAGTCTTTAAACCTAGTGGTCTCAAATTGCTTATATACACTTGAATTTATCAAAAGTGGAAACTTTCAAATGGTGGGATCCACACTGGTAGAGTTGGCTGCTCAGAGTCGAGCTTGTCTACATATATATAAGTAAAATTACAGAAGGAAGAATGCCTGTTTCTCTGAACTATACTAAACTGGTCCACTGTTCCTAATTTTTTACCCCCCGGTACCGGGATCGAACTCAGGACCTTGCACTTGCCAGGCAGGCATGGCACCACTGAGCTACATCCCCAGCCTTGGTCCACTATTCCTTACTTCCTTCCAAGACAGGGAACTTTGTGTATTGGCCGCCGGTCTTGTAACAGTTGAGAATAAGCAAAGGGCACTTGGAGATTCAGCAGTGAATGAAGAATGAGACAGGCTTCTGCCTCCTTGCATTGGAGACAGGAGGTAGACAGACAGTGTGTCATATGGAGCCATGTACAGTGAAGAAGGTGGGATGTGCGTGAGTTGGCATTTAGAGCAACTGAGGGAACGAGTCCTGTGCCTTTCGGGGTATCTGCATTTTTAGGTGGGGGGAAGCAAGAACACGAAGCTGGGATATGCCTGGCATGACTGAGGGATAAGGCAGCAGTGAGGGTTGGCTGGAGTGAGTTGGAGGAAATGGAGAGGAACTCAAAAGAGTGAGAGGAAGCCGATCACAGAGAACCCTATGCATTCTTGCCTTTTGTTTCCAACGCATGCAGAGACATTTCAGCTTTTCTAGGCTCAAGGTCCAGAGAGACCAACCTAGAACATTCTTCTTAACTCCAGTTTGAAGCCTGAAAGACTAGTCAAGGTTAGAGTACAACAAGGTGGTAAAGGGAAAACAAGTTAGTGCTCAGCATTTGGCTTGACTGGTGTTTATTGCAGCTATGGGATAAGCAGGACTGATCCTCTCAGTTTCCTTTGCTTCAATAATTACGAAACTCGGTTGCATATTACACTCATCTTTTTAACAATTCCCATACCCGACTACCTCAGGCCAGTTAGCTCAGAGTCCCTTGGCACAGCACCTGGGCATTAGTATCTTTATAGACTTCCAGTTAATTCTAGTGTGTGGGCAAATTTGAGAATCACTAGTTACCTTGATGTGGAAGTGATCCTTAAATTTAAGACTGATTCTCGTCATGGTCTGTGAGGCAACAAACACCACAATATCTGCAACAATTTATTTTAAAGATTGTACATTTACAAGTAGAAGCAACATGTATTTATGATCTGGTGGTAATGTACAGCAGTAGCTGGAGTCTGGGTGAAAAAGTTGGTTACTTCACAGAAGATAAGGTATGGACAGCATGTTTGCCCATAAATCTTTGTTCCCAGTGCAGGAAGGTTTTATTCAGTGCTTGCTTCATCTACTGGAAAAGTTACTGGATGTGTTTCGACTCCCCTGCAGCTTCCAGCTCAGCAGCAGACTAAAGAGCAGATTCGGTTACCACCACTCCAGGTAACACTTAGACAGCATTCATTTTTGGACATGTCCTAGGCCCAGCTTCTGATACTCCCAAGTCAGAAATCTAACTAGGGAATATAGGATTTGCTTGGTATAATCATTTTCCCCTTATATACATAAATTATGGTGTATACAGAAGTACATAGAAGACATTTGCCTCACACATCTGAGTGATAGGTTAAAACTCAAAATTCTCAGTTTTATGAAGTAACTAGAAAAACGTGAACTGAAAACAGCTTTTCAGAACTTAAAGATCTCTTGATTTGAACATTAAGAGGTTTAGGCAAGCTAGGTTTTACTATAAAATAAGGAAAATAACAATGGATTTCTTAGTGGGTTCACCATCACTGTTTTAGACCCTAGAACTAGGGATCCCAAATAAAAATGGCTTTAAGTTGGAGATGGTAAGGAAGGAATACAGAACAAAACTGGGACTTTGAAGAAAGCTATGTGGATCAAAGTAGCCCCCTGAAGTTTTTTCATCAGCAACATTTAATTTAGGAAGAACAGGATTTATTTATTTCAGGGCTCTCCTTTGGCACTATAAGTCTTTCAGTATTGAAAAACAAAAGCCTGGGTTTGATAACTCTGTAAGCAAAACAACAGATAGGAGGGATGGTGAGATAAATGGAAGAATAGGTTTTAATCCAGATTCTCACAAGGCAGCCCATAGTGGGCAAGCAGGCCAAGATCCCCATCAGCCATAAGTACCTCAGCCTACTCCTGGATACTCTCATACAGGCTGTCAATTTGGGTCTGGAAGCATTTGGTGAGATGTCCTCGTTTTGCTTTCAGTGTTGGTGTCAAGAGTCCATTTTCAATGGAAAATGGTTCTGGATGAACAAAAATGTTTTTGACCTAGAAGGTGAGATGAACACATGCATACATGTTTATTAGTGATTTGAACTTTTCTGCACGGTCCTCTGAGCACTCTGAAGAATTTCAAAGACTTATTTCACCTTATAGAAGTGACACAGTGGAGGGTAAAGACAGTAAACTTGCCCATTCTCACGCTTATAATTTGGGAAAGAAATGAATAGGGAGAATGGATAATGAACAGCAAGAAGGGACAGTATGTCTAACTACAAATGGTTCCTACCACTTGTGATTAAGGGTACAAAATCTAAAATCAATTCTTTGAAAATTATCTATTTAAACTCCTTTAGGAATGGAAACTTTAAATAAAACTTTCTAGTATGACAAGTAACCAGGATAACATCAACAATACAAACCTGTTCAAAGGATTTAAGGCCATTTTCTTTCCCAATTTTCTGCAAGTCTTCTAAAATGGCTTCTTTTACGATCTGAGATATAAAACATCCTTTAAAATATGGCCATTTGTAAAAGACGCCAAATGAAAGGCTAAGTGTGAGCCAACAAAAAATGTCTACGAAAGATGACTGGGATAAAAGCAGGATATAAAAGAATGCACAATCACCTTATGTGCCTAATATCAATCGAATAAAAAGCAAGAAAATGCAAATTTAAATATTAATAGGGATTTTCTCTGACATTTTTATTCTCTTGTTTTCCAGTTCTCTTTTGTTTCCTACAAGGACCATATTACCATAAAAAAGTTTTGTTTTGTTCTTAAACTCATATTTCACAGGCTAATAAAACTGTTCAGTTTTCTTGGGCTGTAGTTACATGTCACAGACACAGGAAGATTTTGCTCCTCCAGAGAGGAGGCTCTGGGACCCCAGGGAGCCCTACCTGGCAAGGCCTCCTCCCTCATGATGGGCCAGTGGGTGTGCTTTAGGTTTGCTAACCCAGACTTACTTTGGATTGGCATAGTTCTGCAAGAGACCCCTTAATCCCAAGCTTGGCTGCAAATGAAGGAAGCACATCTGGGTCAGGAACCACCACTCCTACTAAGGACGACTGTAGAAAGGACACAAGAGGTGGAAGGGCATGAGAGGACCAATGTAGGAATGTCACCCAGTACAGAAAACTAGCGAGATTATCACTCTATCACTCCCAAGCTTCAAGTGTAGTAACTAGTGTCCTACCCAAAGCTCCATGAAACTCCCATTGTCCCACTCAACATCGTTACAAAGATGTTCTCTCCACTCGGAATCTTCAGAGGTGGCAGTCTTAAGTGTCAAGAACCTTTGACCTGTCCTCGTCAACATTCTTACCCACAACCTCCCACCAAAAAAAAAAAAAGCCAAGTTTACATCTAGTATGTATTCAACAACTTGTTGTGCCAGGGGAATTCCTAGAGTCAAAACTAAGAGCAAAGTGGGTTGTGATATGGGATAAAAGCTACCTTTTAGCAGAGTGTTTTAACCATTCTATTGAATTGTTTACAAAGTCCATTAGCGCTTCAAAAACATTTTTTTGTTAATAGCTTTATTTCTTTAGTCTTATGAGCTGGATCTTCTCATCCTGAACCCACCTGTCCAAATTCCCTGTCGCTATAGGAACTAGCATGGCCTGCACCTGAAAATGGCTATGGTTAACAACATAATACCTGTAATCTCTCCCCATGAATAAAAATTTGTGACACTGGACCACTACTGCTGTAGATGTTTTCGATCTTCTCTGGAGCAATATATTCTCCTTGTGCCAGCTTGAAAATGTTCTTTTTCCGGTCAATGATCTTCAGAGTCCCATTCTGTATGAGACAAATAAAAGAATCAGTACTTTTGAACTCTAGGAGTGGTGTCATTTTGTAGTTTAGGAAAGTCACAGATATTATCTTGCTTTAAAGTTGATTTCTTCTTCCTGTACACCAATAATGAACTCACTGAGAAAGAAATTAGGCAAATAATACTATTCAAAATAACACCCCCAAAAATCAAATACTTAGGAATTAGCCTAAACAAGGAAGAGAAAGACATCGACAACAAAACCACAGTGTTCTGAAAAAGTGGGTTGAAGAAGACATCAGAAAATAGAAAGATACTCTGTTCCTGTGTAGGTAGAATGATTATCAAAATGGCCATATTTCCATAACTGATACACAGATTTAACACAATCCCAATCAAAATACCAGTAGCACTCCTCACAGAACTTGAGAAAAAACCTAAAATTCATATGGAAACAAAAGAGACCCAGAATAGTGAAAGCAATCCTGGGAGATAAGAACAAAGCAGGAGGACTCACAATCCTTGACTTGCAGTTATGTTACAAAGCCACTGTGATTAAAACAGCACAGCACTGGCACAGAAACAGACACAAGGATCAGTGAAATAGAGGATGCAGAAACAACCCAGGTATGTTCAGCTGTTGATCTTTGACAGAGGGGCCAAAAATATATGCTGGAGGAAAGACAGCCTCTTTAACAAACGGTCCTGGGAAAACTGGCTATCCACATGCAGAAGATTGAGTCTAGACCGGTATCTCTCACCAGGTACAAAACTAAAATAAAAATGAATAAAAAAATCTAAATGCTAAAATAGAAACAATCTTCTAGAAGATAAAAATAGGTAAAACTCTTGGCATAGGTGTAGGCAAGGACTTTCTGAACAGAATCCCAGTATCACAAGAAATAACAAGAATCAACAAATGGGATCATATCTTCTGCACATCAAAGGAAACAACCAACAGAGTGAAGAGATAACTTATAGAAAGGGAAAAAACTTTTTCGAGTCATTCCTCAGAGGACTAATATCTTGAATATATAAAGAACTAATAAAAATTAGATGCACCTAAAATCAAAGACCCAACCAAAACATGGGCAACTGAAATGCAGAGATACTTATCAGAAGAAGTACAAATGGCCAATTAATACATGAAGAAATTTCAACATCTCTGGCTGTTAGAGAAATGCAAATTAAAACACTGAGAGTCCAACTTACTCCAGAAAGAATGGCTATCACTAAGACATCAAATAACAAATGCTAGAGAGGCTGCAGTGGAAAGGGAACACTTACTTCTACATTGTTGATGGGAAGGTAAACTGGTACAACCATTACAGAAATCAGTTTTGAGATTCCTCAAAACACTAAAAACAGAAATTCCATTTGACTGAGCTATTCTCCTAGGTAGCTTCCAGAAATAGTTAAAAACATCATATTATAGTAATATGTGAATACCCACGTTCATAGCAGCACAACTCATGATAGCTAAATAGCTTGGAAGTGGCTGTATCTCCAACAGATAAATGAATAAAGTGTGATATTTATGCACAGTGGAGTACTACTCTGCCATAAGGAAGGATAAACTTGGTCATTCTTAGGAACATGGATGCACTTGAGACCATAACATTAAATAAAATAAATCAGACACACAAGTTTAAATATTAAGTGATTTCACTTATATGAGAAACCTCAAATTTAAATAAAGAGCAAAATAAAAGATAGATAATAGTAAATAGGAAGAAAGATCTTTTCCAAAAGAGAAGGGGATCAGGAGACAGTGGAGGGGAAGGGAGGGAAATGAAGAGGATGAAAAAAGGACTGGAATGTGTTATGTACACATAGCAACTCCTCATGAAGAGTGTGATCATTACATGTTACAAATGTCCTAACAAAAAAATAAACTTCCCATCTGAAATTTGAAAAAATAACGTCAATTTCTCAAGAGACTTTGGAGAATCTTTTTCTTTCTTGGCTTTGGGGAAAGGGGAAGCAGCTGCTAGCAAGAGTCTGTTTTATACTGTATGTCTCTGGAAAATCTCAGAAAAGTCTCTGGGACCTGCTCGGGGTTATCCAAATAGTTGCCTCAGTCAAGAAAGAAATTTTGCAGCTTTCCATTTCCAGTAAGTTAATTTCCAATTGCTCCTTCTGCAGAACTCTCTGGAATAGGGAAAGAGTTTTTTCCTAAAACCATTGGATTAGTTAGCTCTTCCCCTCCTTGATTCCACGCTGTTTCCCTCCAGATAGACCCAGGAGCAGGCTGAAACAGCGCCACTGCACTAATTAGGCAAGTCAGTAACTGGGCTTGTTAGGACAGGAGCGGGCTGGGGTAAGCTCTCTGACCAGTCACCAGAGGTCATTTGCAACTTTGTTTTTCTGGCCTTAATTTCTCTGAGGAGCTTATGTTCTTAGGGATTTGAATTGTAGAAGCAGGACAAGTGGCAAATGCAATCCACATGAGCACATTAGAAGTAGGGCAATAGATTGAATCAACCCTGGAACCATCAAGGCTGACTCATGAGTTCAGCCTAACATTATTTGAAGGTGATTAATAAGGAGTGGCCTTTTATAACCTCAGTAAGGGGCCATATCTATTGCCTACATCCTCAGCTTATGAGAGCAGGGACACTTATTAAACAGAAACATATGTTAGCAAGATACAATAAGACCAAAATCGATGAACAGTGGTGTCATTAGGACCATGTTCCTGAAGGTCTCATTGTCAAGAATTCTTTGAATCGCCCTTAAAGACCTAGTTACATTCCCACTCACCTAGCACGTAGTAGAAGAACAACCCCTCCCTTTTTGGTGGTACTGGCATTGAATACATGGCCAACACATTGAACTGTATCCCCAGCACTGTCTTCTTTTTTTTTATTATTCAATAAGTTTACTGGTACATTTTAGGCATACAATATGATGACATTCGTCATTGGGATCTTGTACCTTTACATGATATATCTTGGTTCTTATTTTCCCCCCCTTCCCCTGGCCTCCCTTCACCCCCTCTGCCCTTCCCTATTTACAAAGACTTTGTTTCCACCTTTTCCTTTTCTCATATTAATTCCTTTCCCTTCTTTCCTTTCCCCCGCCCCTGCCACTTCCCTTTCCCCTTGGGACCGTTTCTTCCTTCACATCATCTATCACACATTTTATCCCTATTTACACTCTCAGTTTCTCACACCCCAGCACTGTCTTCTTTAGTTGTTTTTCAGACAGCGTCTCACTAAGTTGCCCAGCCTCACCTCAAACTTCTAATCCCCCCCCCCCCCGTCAGCCTGAGTAGCTGAGGTTACAGCTGTGCACCACCCTCCCCCATCCCTCAGAGAGAACTACCCAGAAAGGAGACCCTTCAGAAAGAAATCCCCTGCGGAGGCTTGAAGGCTTCCCCACTACTGTACTATCATTTCCTCTCTTCCTAAGAAAAAGGATGGCATCGACAGCAACCATTGCTAATTGTTTATCAGCAAGCAAAGCCATAAAAAGCCCTGGGTCCACTATGGTGAGAGGCTGTAAAGGCCAGTGAGAGGTAAACATTGGCCTCTGCAAACATTTGGTTTAGAAATCCTACTTCCTTGTTTGATGTCTCTTCATGGATTTGATGAAAAAAACCATCTCTTTAAAACTCACAAAGGTGAAAGTGGTGGGTGCATGCAACTATCAGATCTCAATTTTTGCCTCAAGAAAAGTAAAAAGAAAAGAAAAGGGAGGAAAAAAAAGAATGGACTTCTATTCCTCACTCCCTTTGCCCAGAGAAATCAGCGATTTTCCCCCTGGCCGTGAATAAATCTACCCCACTACAAGGGATCGAGCCAATTCCAAGGTTCAGGACGATGTGACCTTTCAAAGAACCCCACCTTTCATTTGGGCCTGAAAACAGGGCCCATACTATTGCCTCCTGCTGACTTTGCACTTGGGAATGAACAAGAAAAGAAGAAAACCCTTTAACTGGTCTACATCTTGTCTTCTACAACATTGTAGTCAAAGTAGCAAAAGCACTCTGGCTGTGGGGAAGACAGCCTCCAGCTTTGACAGCTCCGGGTCATACATTAAGCTACTTTTCAGGGTTTCACATTTTGGTCTGTGGAAGAGCTGTAACTAGAACACAGATCTCCCATTCCCTAGTCAACTTTCTTTCAGATGCTGTGCCCTTCTTTTTACAGGAGGAGAAGCCACACACCATGTAGAATAAAGATTTATTCCCCTCCAGGTGCCTCTATTGATTAAGCTACTTGCATTTCTGCTTCTCTTGCCATAGGCAAATTGCACTCCCCCGTCCAGCAGCACAGACTTCTAAGAGTTATGCAGAAATACTCACTGGGAGCCAGCGACCGATGTCTCCAGTGTGAAGCCAGCCATCTTTGTCCAGAACCTCCTGTGTCTTCTCGGGTCTTTGAGATACCCTCGGAACACATTGAGGCCCTTGATACAGATCTGTGTACCAGAAAGAAAAAGGTAGAGACAATGGCAAAGCTGCTTCTCCCAGAAAGGGCACTTTATGAGGCACCTGCTTCACTGTATTCATCCAGTGGATTCCATCACCTCATGGAGAATACTGTATTTTAGTTCCATTATAGGGGACAAGAAAGTGAAGCTCAGAAATACCTTGCCAGACATCTCAAGTCAAACCCAAGCCTCCTTACAATTATGTGTTTTTCTCATCTAAGCCCCCAGCCCCAACATGATTATCTGACCTACCCACCTCTCCTTCATTATTCGCTGAAAAGTAGTTCATGTCAGGTACATCTTCCAACTTCACATAATTGCAACACATAGGAGGTCCAACGTGACCTAGAATATACCATACTGAATCAGATGGGAAACCACAAAACTTCTGAGACATTTATGGATCTAAGAAAATAGGACTGAAAAATCACCTAGTACCAATGCTGGATAGTCAAGACAGGCAACTGTGGACCCCAAACTTGACACTTGACATTTGTTACATTGATCTACAGA
The DNA here is from genome assembly GCF_053883595.1 of Heterocephalus glaber. Taxonomy (NCBI): domain Eukaryota; kingdom Metazoa; phylum Chordata; class Mammalia; order Rodentia; family Bathyergidae; genus Heterocephalus; species Heterocephalus glaber. The sequence goes on from NW_028258320.1 coordinate 71,666,135, forward strand.
ACTGAGATTATCTAAACTCAGTGCTAGTCCAGTTGGAACACTTCTCCCAGCCCCTGTACCCACTGTCCCACAGAGGAAGGACCTACCTGAGGTCCAGTCCCCAGGTAATGTAACGGTACAGCCACCTGTGCATTCTGTTTGACCATAAGCTTCAAATACCTGGGAAACCAAAGAAGAGCTTTGAGATGTGCTCAAAGTCAAGTGTGAGCTGGTCAGGCCCTATGGCCAGAAGAGCAAGGCCTCTCAGGATTGGAGGATACTTAGTTTCTTAAAACCTTAAATTCATGCCCCAGCTTCTAAGTCTTTACAGCTGAGGGTTTACTCAAAAAACAAGGATTCATCAAAAGAGCAAAGTACAGAAGCCTATAAGAAAAGTATGGCATTTGGAGTGGTTGACAAAGTGCAAGTTAGCAAGTGATGTGCAACCCAGTGCAACTGTACCCAAACCTGGGCAATGGAACATTGCTGAATGACTAAAGAAATGGAGCAACATTTTTAAAGGAAAATAACTCTAGCTGTGGTAAAGAGCAAATGTCGGCAAACTTTCTGCACAGGGTAAGATAGTAAATATTTTCAGCTTTATGGTCTGTGTCTCAACAACTTAACTCTGGCAGGATAGCGGCCAAACAGCCATAGACTGTGTGTAAATGACTGAATATGGTTGGGCTCCAATACAATTTCATTTACAAGGGTATGCAGCAGACTAGGCTTGGCCTGTGCTGCAGTTTAGTAACCCTGGCATGGAAGATAGTCTGGACTGGGGAGTGCTGGTGACAGGAAGCAAGCTGATAGGCTGCTCATTGTAAGTGTGGCTGTGACAGGCAGGGTTGGTAGAGGGAGAAGGGCTTACAGAACACTTTTCTAGGAGTGAGGTGAGAGAGCAGGACTTTCTAATCTACTGCTCTTAGGGACTGAAGGAAAGTATTAAGAATGACTGAGAAGACGATAGTTTGAGAACCTAGAGGACTTCTAGGTATCAGTTCAGAATCTATTTTGATTGTGGTTATATGGATAGGGACATTCTTTGTGAGCATAAGCCTGTGTCTGTTTTCTATTTTGTTTATACTGTGCATGGTTGGCTGGAAAGGCAAATTAGCAGTCCATTTCGTGGGAAGAGGATGACATAATATCCATGCCCAGGCTCCATACCCATTCCAGATAGAGAGTAGAGGTAGAAATAGAAAAAAATGGAAAACCATAAGTTTATCAGAAAATGTGGGTGAAAACAGTCTTATGAAATACTGGGATTAAAGAGTCCTATCTAAGCAATTAAAAAACCACAAAGAGAAAGCCTTAACCAATTTGACTACCTAAACATTTGAAACTTATGTAGCATCATACAAGGAAAAAATATGAGGCTAAGAAAAGTACTTTCAGTACAACAGAGATTAATTTATTATGATATGAAGAATTCTTAGAAAGCAATATGAAAGAGAATCAAATCACCCTTTGTCCATTTTTCTTAAGGAAGTAATAGAGTAATTCATGAAAGACACACAAATGTCAATAAGCAATAGTGTTAAAGAAAACTCTGTAATACAGTTTTTCATTTAGAGGTAACCAGTTGACTTAGGCTTACATGGCTGACCAGGTGTGTTACTAGCAAGAACATAGAGAAATAAGGCTTATGCATTATTTGTAGAAATGTATTTAAAAGGCTAGATCTTTCTGGAGGAAAGTCTGATAATACACATTACTATGTTTTTTAAAAGTATATGAATGCACATATATATATATATATATGTACTTTTACCTAGTAATTTCTATTTTCATGGATTTATTCTAAATTGATAATTGCATACTTACTAAGGAACACACCTGTCCTTATCATTTTATTGATTACAACAATGAAAAATGGTAAGCAATTCAAATATTTATCAGTAGTAAACTCACCATTTGAGTGAATTTAATAAACCATTTTGAAAACATTAAAATGATGTAAATCTTTATTTGAAAAGAAGCAATGCTGACAGGTACAGTTAAATGGGTATTTTAGAATACTAATTCCATTGTGTAAAAATTTTAATATACAGATGCCTAAGGAGGTGACTCGGAGGATATTTTCTCTTGGTTTTGAGATTTTGGGTGACTTTCTCATTGGTATTTTGCAGTTGTGTTTTGCCTTTTTTTAATAATGAGCTCTAGATATAGGAAAATAAAATCTTACCATACATCCCATTGCTGCCCGGAAGAATGTCAAGACTGCACTGGAGATGGGAGCAGCTGCAGTGATCACCAGGTAAACCCTCCCACCCAGGCTGTTCTGTTCAGTAGAATGGAAAACAAAACAAAACAAAAAGACCTGCTGAAATCAACTCTTTTGGCTCCTGATTCCTCCTCTGAAAATGGCTATAATAGCTTGCTATTATAAGAATTAACTAGCTAATTTACAAAACACTTAGAATAGAGTCTAGCATTGCAAAAAAACAAAACAAAACAAAACCCAAAACATTTAAAATGTTAGCTATTATTGTCACCACCATTCATACTTGAGATCAGTACTTGCATGTTTTCTTTAAACATGTTTCCTCAAAAAATTTATGTTTGGGGGCCTATAAAATTGCTTATAATGTCCACAGACCACGTAGGAGAGTAATAGAGAGGGCTAATACCTAAATAAAATTTGTTTTATGCTTTTAGACCAATTTCTTTAGTGCAAGGTTAGTGGACAAGTGTCCAACATGATCTCGAGTTAACGCTATCAAGGAAAAGCAAAGTGCAATGAGTAGAGAGCAGCCTGGCATTTGATGGCTTATCCAGAACCCGTTTAACCTACCTGGATCTTTGCAAAAATGAGCTTATCCCACAAACTGTCACGCCTGATGATACCATTTTTCACCTCACTGAATTTACTGGCAACAGCCAAGTTCAACAAGAACTTCTTCAAGGGTGTCTTGGCTTCATTTTGTACCTGCAGAGAGATAAGTCCTTTTAGTTGGAAACCTACTGGACATACTCACTGAGGTCATCAGTTAGTAAGGCAGCAGTGGTGCCTTCTAGTTCATGAGGAAGTGTCCCACACTCATGAATTGTGTCACTGAATGATGACAATCCCAGAAAAGTGCAGCCACCCTCAGAAAGAAGTGAGCTTAGGATAGGCAGGCAGAGATCCAGATTTCTGGTCCTTGGCAAACAACTTTGACAACTGAGATAAGCAAAAGGTGGTGAAGAAAGACTGCCTGCAAAGTCGCTGGGTAAAAAATTAGGTCAAAAAGCAACTCAATGAGCACCACTCCTAGGGCTTTTAATTTAGTAGAAGGGCTTAGGAATCTGATTTTTTTAAAAAGCAATTGCCATCTCTCCCTTACCCTACCCTTATGATGTTTTTATATTTCCTGAACTTACAGAATTATCACCTTTCTCAGTAACAAAAGGACCTTTAGCCACATCATACAAAATTCAACAGACTTACCTACCTAGACCATTTCTTCCCTTTGGGCTTAACCATTTGACATTGTTTTTCCAATTCACATTATTTCCCTGACCTGACATTACTGTGACTCTACAATCCATCATCCGCACTCTTACCTAAGAAGAGCTTCCTCAAGTACAGCTCTAATACTCCCCTACCCCTTTATTTCGAAAATTAAATCCTGAATTCTATATTCCAGCCTTTAGGACTTCAATGTACTGGAAATCAGATTGAAGAAAATCAAAGATCTTTTTGGTTCAAGAGCTGAAGGCTGACTCGCTGGCCATCTTCTGTTTATGCTTCCGTTTCTGGGCCTCCGGACAACCAGGACTGCTCATTCTCAATGTCTTTTTTGTTTTATTATTATTTTTTGAGACAGGTTTCCCTAAGTTGCCCTGTCTGACCTCAAACTCCTGATCCTCCTATTTCAGTCTTCTGAGTAGCTAGTTTTACAGGCATGTGCCACCATGCCTAGCTCATCTTTGACTTCTAAGGCAAACTGTGCTCTAGTCTCTAGGCGTCCCTTTACCAGTATTTTGCCATCTATCTTCAAGAGCTACATGATGCTGCCTTCTAGTTCATAAGGTCTCATGCTTGGTACCTCTCTAAACCATAAGAAATTTACCTTTCTCAAAATTCATAAGACTTATTTTCCTCCTAACAAGTCACTGATAAAGATGTAGAATTGAAATTCATACTAATGAAGTCCTCCACTTAAAAAAAAGTTCTAGAAGTAACAAATTATTACAATATCATAAAATACTACCTCTCTGAATTAAAAAAATCCAACAATGCAAATAAAAACCCACAATAACCATATTTAGTAAGTCTAGTGCACAATGAAGAGCTGTTGGAAATGTTGGCAGGTCTTTTAGAGACCAGAGCTTTCAATGTCCATGTGTCACCTATGTTCTGGAATACTGCCCTCTCTGCCTTCAGACCCCCAGGTTAGACTCTGTTGAGTGTCCCAAGTATGAATGGGAATGTTAGAATATCAGAGTGAGTTCTGCAAAGCAAGTGAACAATGGTCACATGTTATTTCCAGACAGCTTCAGGCCTAGGGAATTGAGTTGTTAGATTGCCTGGCTTCAAATCCCAGCTCCAATGGTTGCTCAAAGAAATTAGTCAGTCTAGGACATGGGTCAGAAATACATAAGATGAGCTCCTAGGATATATTGTTGTGCCAGAAAGCAAGGAATCTATCAAAGACTGCTGGGGTCATGTCAAAAGGACACATGAACAACTCCATGGGAGCTCCCAGCTTCCAAGATGGGCCCTTTTGCATATCAAGAAGAATGACTAAAATAAATTAAACATGCAAATGAAAATCATGAGTTCATAATTATACAAGAAAACATTCACTGGCCACTTTTAAAGGTATCTAGACTACTGATTCATTATTCTGAAGACTGAAAAATTAAGGAAAAGAATGTATTTGTTAAGTCTTAATAAGTACAAGAAGAGGGCCAGGGATCTAGCTCAGTGGTTCCGCCGCCTGCCTCGCAAGGGGAAGGACCAGAGTTTGATCCTCGGTACCAAAAACAAATAAAAAATAAACACACTTAATTCAAAAGGAAACTCATAGACTGAAAGTTAAAGGGTAGAAAACAATACTCAATGCAGCAGGAACCCGAAAAAAAGCAGGAGTAGCTATCCTCTTTGCAGATCAAGTAGATTTCAAACCAACACTGATTAAGAGAGACGAAGAAGGACACTACATCCTTGTAAAGGGAAGAATCCAATAGGAAGAGATGACAATCATAAATATCTGTGCACCAAACACTAGTGCACCCAACTATATAAAACAAATACTAATGGACATGAAAAGTCATATATGCACTAATACAACTGTAGTGGGGGACCTCAATACTCCACTGTCACAAATAGATCAACTAGACAAAAAATAAGTAATGAAATACTAGAACTCAATCAAACTCTTGAACAAATGAACTTAACAGATGTTTACAGAGTCTTCCACCCCACAAAACCAGAATAAACATTCTTCTCAGCTGCACATGGGTCATTCTCAAAAATAGACCACATACTCACACACAGAACATGTTTAAGTAAGTGCAAAGGAATTGAAGTTATCCCCTGTATATTATCAGACCATAGTCCGATGAAATTGGAGATCCATAGCAAAAGAAACTGGAAAAATTTCATAAACACGTGGAAATTGAACAACACACTTCTGAATAATCAGTGGGTCACAGAGGAAATTTAAAAAGAAATCAGACAGTTCCTTCAATTAAATGACAATGACAATACAACATATCGGAATCTATGGGACACAATAAAAGCAGTCTTAGGAGGGAAATTCATAGCAGTGAATATGCATATTAGGAAAACAGAATGAGTCCAATTAAACAACCTGATGCTGAACCTCAAGCTTCTAGAAAAAAAAGAGCAGGACAACCCCAAAGCTCATACAAGGGAGGAAATTATAAAGATCAGAGGAGAAATCAATGCAATGGAGACTAAGAGAATGATACAAAAAAAATCAATGAAGCCAAGAGTTGGTTCTTCGAAAGAATCAACAAAATTGACAAACCTTTAGCCAAGCTTGTCAGAAAAAGGAAAGAAAAGGCCCAAATCCATGCAATTAGGAATGAAAAGGGTGAAATGACAACAGACTCAGCAGAAATACAGAGGATCATCAATACCTACTTCCAGAACCTATATGCCAATAAGACGGACAACAGAGAAGAAATGGACAGATTCCTAGATACATATGAATTACCAAAGTTGAATGAAGAAGACCTAAAAACTCTGAACAACCCAATATCAACCAGTGAAATTGAAAATGTAATTAAAAACTTATCAACTAAGAAAAGCCCGGGCCCTGATGGCTTCACTGCTGAATTCTACAAGACATTTAGAGAGGAACTGCTGCCACTACTGTTTAAACTCTTCAATGAAATTGAAAGGGAAGCAATACTCCCAAATTCATTCCTGGAAGCAAGCATCACCTTGATCCCCAAAGCAGAGAAAGACCTAACCGAAAAGCAGAACTATAGGTCAATCTTACTAATGAACATAGATGCAAAACTCCTTAATAAGATAATGGCAAACAGAATGCAGAAGATCATCAAGAAGATCATACACCCTGATCAAGTGGGATTCATCCCAGGGATGCAGGGATGGTTCAATATACAAAAATCAATCAATGTAATACACTATATCGATAGACCCAAGGACAAAAACCATATGATTATCTCCATAGACGCAGAAAAAGCATTTGACAAAATCCAACATGCATTTATGATAAAAACCCTACAAAAAATTGGAATAGATGGTCTCTACCTCAAACTGATAGAAGCCACCTATGAAAACCCAACAGCCAATATCATACTAAATGGTCAAAAACTGAAATCCTTCACATTAAAATCAGGAACAAGACAAGGATGTCCACTATCACCACTCTTGTTCAATATAGTTCTGGAAATATTAGCCATGACAATTAGACAAGAGAAAGAAATAAAAGGAATAAAGATAGGAAATGAAGAAGTCAAATTGTCATTATTTGCAGATGACATGATACTCTATATAGAAGACCCCAAGAACTCCACCAAAAGTCTTCTAGACTTAATAACCAAATTCAATAAAGTAGCTGGATACAAGGTCAACACACAAAAATCAATAGCTTTCCTCTACACAAATGACAGACTCACTGAGAGAGAAACAGGGCAAACAATTCCTTTCACAATAGCATCTAAAAAACTGAAATACCTAGGAATCAACCTAACAAAAGAAATCAAAGACCTCTTCTCTGAAAACTATGGCACTCTGAAAAGGGAGATTGAAGATGATATCAGAAAATGGACAGACATCCCCTGCTCCTGGGTAGGAAGAATTAATATAGTGAAAATGGCCATACTTCCAAAACTGCTATATAGATTTAATGCAATTCCAATTGAGATCCCAGCAGCATACTTCATGGACCTTGAGAAAACAACCCACAAATTCATTTGGAATAAGAAGAGACCCAGAATAGCAAAAGCAATTCTAGGTAACAGAGACATGGCAGGGGGTATCACAATCCCCAACCTGCAACTCTACTACAAAGCTACTGTGATAAAAACAGCATGGTCCTGGCAAAGAAACAGACCTGAGGACCAGTGGAACAGATTAGAAGATGCAGAAACAACGCCAGACACACTCAGCCATCTCATCTTCAATAAAGGAGCCAAACACCCTCACTGGAGGAAAGATAGCCTCTTTAATAAATGGTGCTGGAAAAATTGGGCTTCAGCTTGCCAAAGATTAAAACCAGACCTGTATCTCTCACCATGCACTCAACTAAAATCAAAATGGATTAAAGATCTAAATATTAAAATAGAAACTCTGAACCAGTTGGAACAGAGGTTAGGTAGAACCCTTGAAGACATCGGTGTAGGAAAAGATTTTATGAACAAAACCTCAGTTGCCCGTGAACTAGCACAAAAAATCAACAAGTGAGATCTCTTCTTATTAAAAGGCTTCTGCACAGCAAGAGAAACCACCAGCAGTGTGAAGAGACAACCCACAATGTGGGAAAAAATCTTCACCTGCTCTTCCTCAGACAAAGGTCTACTATCTTGAATCTATAAAGAACTTAAAAAGATCAGACCTCCCAAATTTAAAGACCCAATCGAAAAATGGGCATCTGAAATGAACAGACATTTCTCAGACAAAGAAGTACAAATAGCAAATAAATACATGAAAAAATGTTCAACATCACTGGTCATTCGAGAGATGCAAATGAAAACAATGCTGAGATTCCACCTCACTCCAGAAAGAATGGCTGCTATCATGAAATCAACCAATAACAAATGCTGGTGGGGCTGTGGGGAAAGAGGAACCCTGCTCCACTGCTGGTGGGAGTGTAGACTGGTGCAAGCACTGTGGAAATCAGTATGGAGATACCTCAAAGAACTAGGACTGGAAGTCCCATTTGACCCTGCTATTCCACTGCTGGGAATCTTCCCCAATGAATTAAAAGAATCATACCACAGTGATATATGTGCACACATGTTCATAGCAGCACAGTGTGTAATATCTAAAACTTGGAAACAGCCCAAATGCCCATCAACTGGAGACTGGATAAAGAAAATGTGGTTTTTTAAATAAAATGGAGTACTACTCAGCCATTAAAAAAGAGAAATTAGAGACATTTATAGCTAAGTGGATGCACATTGAGGTGATACTCTTAAGTGAAATAAATAGGACACACATGAATAAATACTGAATAGTTTCTCTGGTGTGAGAAACTGAAAGTGTAAATAAGGACTAAAAGGTATAATGGATGATGTGAAATAGGAAGAAAAGGGGCAAAGGGGAAGGGGAAGTGGGAGGGCTAGGGGAAAGGATAGAAGGGAATGGGATTAATATGAGAAAATGAAAAAATAGGAACAAAATCTTTGTAAATATGAATGGAGGGGTTGACGGGAGGGCTGGGCAAGGGTGAAAAATAAGAAGCAAGAGAGACTATGTAAAGGTGCAAATTTCCAATGATGAATGTCATTATATTGTATACCTAAAATGTACCAATGATTAGAATGAATAATCGATAATGCAAAATAGAAAGAAAAGGTCCAAAGGAGTAGGAGTAGTGGGAGGGGCAGGGGAAAGGAAAGAAGGGAAAGGAAAAATGATGAGAAATGGAAAAAATGGAAATAAAGTCTTTGTAAATAGGGAAGGGTGGAGGGGGTGAAGGGAGGGCTAGGAATGGGGAAAAAAGAAGAACCAAGATGCATTATGTAAAGGTACAATTCCCAATGAGAAATGTAATTGTGTTGTATACCTACAATGTACCAATAAAAGAATTTAATAAAGTGCAAAAATAAATAAATAAATAAATAAATACAAGAAGAATTACAGAATTAGAAATAGAAAAATCAGCATTTTGCAAACCCTCATGAGCAGTAACCAATGGCAGCTAAAACTACTAGGTGGCAGTTGGTTTCAGCCCACCCTTATTAGATATTCCTCTAGGGAAGTTCTTTAACTCCAAGGCTCATTATCAGTTAGAGATAATAAGAGCAAATGTGATTCACTATGTTTGTGTGAGAATTCAGTGAGAGGATGCATCTGAAATGTTTACCGTGGAGCCTGGCCCCTCAGCAAGAAGCCCAATGACCAAGACGTGTAAATCAGGGTGACAAATTCCCAGTAAGTGGGCTAAAGATTGAGGGGCTCCCCACGCCTCAGAGTTGAGCTCTTCTTCAGGTCAGTAACCTTGCCCAGAGGAAAGGGGGTTTCCTCTATCATGGTTTATCAGAGCAGCATTTGTAAATGTGGCTTTAAGCAGATACTTGTAGGGGATGGGGTGCAGGTACAGTACACAGTCCCCCAGAGCCTTAGCACAGGCCTAGACCACGGATGGCCCCTCCTTCTCAGGGCAAGTCCAGCGAAAGCGAGGTTAGTACCTTATCGTAGATCTTGTTAACCAGGCGAGGCACTGTGGGGAAAATCGTGGGCTTTAGAGCCTTCATATCATCAGGCAGCATCCGGATGTCTCCCTGAAAGAACCCCACTTGGGCTCCACAGGAATACATGACAGCCTGAAACCAAGAGGAAACGGGGCTTCAGGTGGGGCCTGTCTTGGGTAGGATTAAGGAAGTGAGTTCAGGTTCGCAGGTACTTTCTCCTGTACAGCAACCCCTCACCTGTCAGTGCCCAGGACTCTGAGAGCCTCCCCCAAAAAAGGATGGAAATGCATTTCTACTGAGGTGACAGGGCAGATAAAACACATTGCGAAACTGTGGGTCCCACCCCCTGACTCCACCACAGCTCTGTGTGACAGTCCAAGATATCACCCTTCTTATGACATTGCTCATTATGTGGCACCAAGGAACACCACTGCCAATGAAAACTAGGATATGCCTTCAATTGCAAGACCATCTCAATTTCAGAAAGGTGAAAAGTTTAAGTGCTTATTACAATCTTTTTTATTAATCACATATAAACACTTTAGCCCAGTGAAATGGATCTTGCATTTTAGTATCCTATGCATCAACCGACCATCAGCAGGATGAAGAAATATTTAGGGGAAGCAGAAAGAGGACCTTCCCATCACACCACCTGTGTTTTGTGCTTTTTGTTTTTGTTTTTGTTTTTGGTACCGAGGATTGAACTTGGGTCCTTGCACTTGTGAGGCAGAGGCAGGCGGTGGAACCACTGAGCTAAATCCCCCACCCCCACCTGTGTTTTTGAAAGGCCAATGTTGCTGTCTGTTCCTGAATGGACCTCAGATCAGCCAAGAAGCCTGCAGACCACCCCCAGGCAGCTCTCCTTTGGAGCCTCCACCACAGGGGCAACACCACCTTACACACTCAGGTGTGGTGTGAAAATGCCTGTTTGTAACACCTTGTACCGTACCTGGATCGAATGCTCTTTCCCTGCCTCTCTCTGGAGGAACTTCCTTTTCTCTATCCTTAAATATTTTCAAAAATTCTAACCAAAACAAAGTGAAAAGAAAGACACAGTGTCTCACGAGTCAGCTCAGAACTGAAGGCAGACGGTAAGCTCCTGGTTGTGATCTCAATGGACCCATGCAACCCTGGGAAAGGGGCACATACTGATTCAACAGAGCAAGGCACTACCACAAGCTGGGGGACTGCTAGGATTAGGAGTCAGGTGAGCCAACTCCCTGCCTACGCCTGACCCTGTAGAGAAAGGATGAAGAAGGCTGTGTCCCTGGCTTTAGAATCGGCATGCAGCTAGCAAGTTAGGACCTCCTTTTCACACACCTGCTAGGAACATAGAACACTCACCTGTACAATTCTTTCAAACATGTGAGCTAAAGGAAGGTAGGATATGGTCACATCGTTACAGGTGGGCTGGAAAACACTCTGTAGATTAGGGAACAAGGAGATCACAGTGGATTAATTAGAACTTTCTCTTCTAATGGAGATTTTAAAACTACCCCTTCTCAGGACTGTCTCATGTGATACAAGGATAACTCTAAGAGGCACTTTAACATGTTCCTAGTGGCTTGTATCACCGATGCTACATGCATGATTATTCCATCAAGCAACTTATAACACTGGTGATAGGACAGGTACAGCCCGGTATCGAGAAATACAAATCATGGCCCTGTCATGAATTTGTTGAACTGTGTGGACTGTAGAGATTTGCAGTGAGCCTTAAAGTCTAACACTTGAAAATATATTGTCCTGAAGACAAAGACTACACCAGTGTGGGACCACACTTGAGATTTTAATGTTTGTTGGTTTTTTTTACCCTCTCACTCTCTGCCTCCCCTAACTTCAAGAATAAAAATAATATAACAGATTCACATTTTAATGAGAACCTCTTTTTCAGTTGACCACTGACCTCAGCACTTCTGAGAAAACCAGCAACATTTGAAGCAATATTTCCATGAGTTAGCATAGCTCCTTTGGGGTCACCTGGAGGAAATATGTGGAGAGAAAGATCCTTTATGTAATTAATAGATAGCCTTTGGTCTTGAAAGAAGCTAGATTCAACTGGTTCTGTTCCAGAGATGAAGAGTGTTTTTTTCCTGTAACTATGTCCTTTTGTGGATGTATATGTCTTAGTTTAGGAATGATTAATGTCCCAAGAGATTCTACTACCCAATGCATCATTGACCTACTGCCAGCAAGGCCACAGCCATAATTTCAGGAACATAGGTGAAGAGGAAAAGTCAAGTAAACCCCTCTTGATTGTTCATATGTTTGAGATCTCAGATCTAATAATATTACCTAGTGATATCACAATTTTTTTAAGTCAGGCATACTGGAATAAATGTAGCTTGTGGACCATCATGGGCCACATTGAAAATGATTAAGTATTCTACTCGATGGGTTGATGTAGGGTAGAGGCACAACTATGAGTAGAGAAATAGCACTCAGCTACCCCGATTGAATGAAACTGTCCCAGTGATGTCTAATTGAGAGAGTGGTACGCTGAGGGGAAAGCTGGCTTTCTGACACCATCTTTAAGACTCTGGAAATCCATAGCATGTAATGGTATTTGATGTATTTGATGCAGTCCATTTACTTCTTTATTCAGGATTTCACACTCAAAAGCTTCAGGTTGCAAGTCCCTCAGGACAGGCTCATGGTAGGGCACTGGTACCTGCCTACCAGTGGCCAGGAACTAACAGTATGTTTCTGGTTGACCGCGGGGCCCGGCAGGGCCTCAGGGGCACTGACCTGTGGTCCCACTGGTGAAACAGATGATGCTCAGGTCTTCTGGGTTTGGAGGCTGGAGGGGAGGCATGAAGACTTAGTTTACCACACATTTTGAGAGTTAACTGTGCCAAGAATCAAATTCAGACAGAAGAAAACTTACCACGGGTTTTCTGAAGTTCTCTTTGCCTAGATTCTACATGAGAAAAAAAAAACCAAAACAAAAAGTAAGAAGGAAAAGCATTTGTTGAGATGGACACACTTAGGACAAACGCAACCCTCCCTTTCCCTTTCCACAAGGAAACCAGAAGGACATATGCGAATATAACCAAAATTCCAAACCAGATTGGGCCCAAAAGCCAATATTTATGTACAATGCAAACCCCAGGGAAAAGGATAAAGTTTCTTCAGTATATTAAGCTAAAGAGGGCAGATCCTGAACATGAAAATTTCCCCCTATACTCTTAAAGTTTGGTCATCTAGGACCACAACCAAATCTTCCTTTAATAAAACAAATAGTTAACATATCTGAGCTTACAACTTATCCATTTCCTGAGAAATTTACACATATTAACACATTTAACTCTACCAACAGCTCTGTGAGATAGGGATTATTATTATCCAGTTTTTGGATGGGGAAAGGGAGATGTGGAATCATTTGCCTCATGTCACCTAACTTAGATTATTAGAGCTGCACTGTAATTGGAGGAGGAGTGGGAATGTGAACCTGGGCCCCAGGAGCCACATTCTCAACTGGTAGTGAGCTCTGTATTCAAATATGATCTACTCAGAAGTCTGTGCAACTGGCCACAGCACTTTCCCTTCCCTTGGCATGAGTTTCTGAGTTGTGTTGAAGAAATCATTCTCCAAGCTTCTTAGCATGAGTCCAATTCACTCCTTGTGTGCTGTCTATGGAGAACAGCAGCCCTGAGTTTTGTGCAGGTTTCCTGAAGATTGCTTAGGATGCTGGACTAGCCTTCAAGCTGCATGGTGAGATTCAGATCCATACCTCAGCATCAAAGAGGGATAAGACCTCAACTCCACACTTCTCTCCTCTTTGCTTCAAATCATCATCAAAGGGGTCCATGAGAATGACCAGCTTCAGGCATGGGGTGAGACCCTTTTCCACATTCTCTATCAGGACCGATGCTTTTTGGGGTGTATCACAGATGACAGTGGGGATATCAGCTGAAAAAGAAACAGAGCTACTCTGCTAAGCACTTGATTACCCTTCAAGGAGAAAGAGATTTTTAAAAATTCCAAAGCTAGTAGGTCCTCACAGAAGATTACAACTGCAAATCAAGTGTGTAGTGTGTCACCTGAAACATTCCGTTAATAATAAATGAGCTCAATCGAAAGAGAAACATATAATGTTATTGTGGTTTCTAGAGGAATCATGCAATTCCTTATGCTGAAGAAAAGTCATTCAGACAATGTATATGGATCACTGTCTTATTTTGAGGAGTAGGGAGTTGAAGAGAAAGGAGGGGCAGTGGAGTTTTTAGTAGACAAACATTTGTTGGCGTTTTCTCTCATACATGACACATGTTGGCACAAAGAGAAAGCTTCTGCGCTATCTACTGCTCAACTGACTCTACTGGATCTACTAGTTCGGCAACAAAAAATAACATCTTTGATACATGAAAGGGCTGCTACTTGCCTGCTGAACTTAGATTTGTTTCTCTAACAATGACAATTTTTATTCTACAGATTCACCATGAGTATTGGTGTCTGCTGGTTAGTTGTGTTGACTTTAATTTATAAAAGGTAAGAAATTAAATCCATAACTCCAGCATGATTTAGTCAATCAAGTACTTTCTTCCAGTGTGCTTAAAGTAAGTAGAATTGTCTCTGAACTACACTGTTGTACTAGGTCACCTTAAAGCATTTCATTGAACCTTTTATCTAAACATATCTCTGCCTCGTGGGCTTATTTTTTTAAAATATAATTCCCCTTTAAATAATATCCTAAGTACTACAGAACCCAAAAGACTGAAACACTTATTTTCTGGCCACAAGTATTTCAAATCTGAAAAAAAAGAGAAGAAAGAAAGAATTAAGAAAAAATCAAGTTTTAATGCAATAGCAAAGATTTACCCTTGTTGACAATAAATACGGTGGCTTCTGCTCCCAAGGTGTCATACAGGGGGATGGCTACCATGGAGTAAGTGTAGCAAGCCAATTCGGAGATGACCCACTGTGGGAAGAGAAGTTCAAGTAAGCCCTGGACAATGACTTTGAGGAGTTGTTTAGTTCATTCATCCAAAAAAATGCTTATTCAGTACATTTTATGTAAAATTTATGGACTTTTTATGTAAAAAGAAATTGCTACAAGGCAGGCCATTGGGACATCACTGTTACTGCCATAAAGTATAGCTAAATAAGTTAGATAAGGTAGACACAGAGATAACTGTAAATCAAAGGTAGACCAGAATACCAAGGTAAGTAGCCAGTTCCATGTGTAAGAGCTATGAAAAAAACCAGGGAGCCTACAGGAGGCAAAGATCAAATTCAAGGACAGGGTCAAGGCTATCTGAGATTGCTTTGGAGGAAATGAGGGAAATTAGATAGAGCTTCAGAGGACTGGTAGGATTTGGCTATGGAGATGAAAGTAGGTAAGACATTCAAAGAAGGAAGGATGAGAACAAAGATAGGAGACATGATATACTGGGTAAACACATTAGCAAGCATGAATTGTAACAGAAAATAAAATTGGAAAGGTGGGTCAGAATCTGCTAGCAGCAGGCCTTAAATGTCAGTCTAGGTAGTGTAGACTGAGTCGTGTCTCTTCCCTCCTGCCCTACAGTCATGTTGAAGCCCTACAGATAGGACTTTAGTAGGTAATTGAAGTTAAATGAGGTCATAAGACAGAGCCCTAATCTAACAGGGTGGTTGTCTCTGTAGAAGGGAAAGAAACACCAGGGATGCACTGTGGAGAGCAAAGCCCACATAAGGACAAATGAGAAAGCTCACTTGCAATCAGAGAGAGGCCGAGGGAGAATCCAAACCTGCTGACATCCTAACCTGTGTGTTTTATTAGAGCAGCCCTAGCAGACTGACACACTAAGTTTGGTGTTAAATTCTTAAAGTAGGTCAAGGTCACCTCTTCTTACTGAGGCTGAGTATAGCAAAAGTGGAATAGGTAGCTGGGGCTTATTGGGATTAATCTAAAAATCTTACTAAAGAAACTGGCTCTAGTGAACATAAAGATCATACAAAGACTTTCCTTGACCCTATTGGGCCTAATGATTTACCTGGAATTTGATACCATCTGCTTCCAAACCACCGGGCCAAGATGGCGAAGGCCATACTCAAGTATAACGGGTGCCCTGGTTTGCTGGTTCAAGTACAATATGCAAGCTCCAGTTCTAAGTCTAACCAATCCTTTTCCACAGCACTTTTGCCAGTAACTTGGAGTGTCCTTCTCTTCCTCATAGAACAAACAGCTTGATTTAAAATGATCCACGGTGCACTGGCAAGTAAAAGTCCAAACATCCAGACTAGAATCCTAACCATTCTGTCAGGAATGAAGGAGGCTCTGAGTTATAACTCTTTCAAGCAGAAGAATAGGCAGTATGAAATCTTTTTTTTTTTTGGTACTGGGGATTGAACTTGGGTCCTTGTGCTTGCAGGGCAGGCGGTGGACCACTGAGCTAAATCCCCAGCCCTGCAGTATGAAATCTTTAAACAGCTTCAGTAAGTTATCAGTGTGTATCAGAGTGCTGCATTGGTGTGTGTGCAGCAGAAGGGATTTTCTTAGTTATCTTCAATATGGTTACCTCTGGCCTATTCTGAGCAAAGATGCCAATAAATTGGTCCGGTGAGGGCTTATGTCCTTTGTGTATGAGACAGGAACCCAGGTACTCTGCTCGATCAGACACCTGTGAAGAGAGACAGAGAGGGGGTGGGGTGGGGAGAGAAAGAACAAGAGAAAAAAAAAGACCAAAATTCGGTCAGCATGCTACAAACATTAGCAAAAGAACCTTTCTAAAACCCTGGGCCTAACTCACCTGTTTGTAGGACAGCCATCTGTAGGGTTGGTTTGGTTTTCTGTATCCCAAGCAGGGCCCATTGTCTAAAAATACAACATTACAAGAAAATCAACTCCAGTCTCCCCAGCTGCAAATCTTTTGGAGCAGAAAAGATAAAAGAATATTCAGTCAAAGAGGCCAATGCACAAAGAACAAATCTGGCAGAAATTTGAACTTCTCTTGTTCAGGGAAATTCAAGGGCAATTAATACTCAGTTCTCAAAGGCAGAGTGTCCTATCATCTACATTTGAAACATTTAGAAAATGGGAAAAAACAGAGGTGGTTCAGTATTGCATCTGTGACCTGTGTGGTCCCATAGCCCTTCAGAGAAAGCCATCAATGTGGACTAATTTACATCACGTGACCAAATAAAATCCTACAAAGAAATGCAAAGAGCCTGTACTGAATAATCTTGGATTAAGGTTCCCTATTACAAAAGAAATGTATGATCATAAAAATACAGGAAAAAAACCAAACTGTGAATCATCATTCTTACCATATAAATATCATGCTTGACACTATTTCCTTCTTCAGTTTCTTTGCATAGTTTTACAGTTATGCTCATTCACATAATTAGAATGAAAATAATACTTTAGTATGCTGCTTCTTTTTTCGATTTGATATAAATACTTCTATACTATTTCTTCTCTGTAGAGATTTCAATGGCTATCTGATAAAGGGGTCTACTATTGTTGACTTTATCTCATTGTGGCTATTTAGATTGTTTCCATGTTTGACACTAGTAATGTTATGATAAATATTTTCAAATTGATAAGTTCACATTTAGTACATTTTCATAAGATAGCCCTCTAGAATGAAATATGTGGTTTGAGAAGGAGAGGGGGACTTTGGTTACAGAGCACCACACTGCTTGGCAGAAAAGTTGTGACCATTGACTTTTCTCCCACCTGTAACATACCAAGTTTAATCACATTCCCAGAGAGCACTAAATGGTATCTTTTGAGAAATGTCTTCTGGTTTGATAAGTTTGAAAAAGTATAATTTTTATCTAAATTTTTTTAACCGCTAAGAAAGTGGAACCTTTTATTTGTTATGTTCTATTTATTCTGAATCATCCGTTTACGTTCTTTGCTTGTTTATATGAGAGTGTCTTATAGGATAAAGAATGACAAGAACACACATGCACATTTACCCTCAATATTTTTCCAACTTAGGTTCTACATTTGACAGTAAGAGAATGTACATCCTGAACATCTAAACTACTCAGTCTTATTTAAAATTGAAACACATCCGGGAACCTCTCCCTTCTAGCATAGGTAGGCCAGCTTTTAAAGCTAAGCTAGGAAAGCAGTGGTATTAGGCTAAGAAACAATCCAGAGTGGCAGAGAAGCCTCCACATTTAAGCCAGGAGAAGTCTGTGTTATAAACAGAAAAGGAGAAAGAAGGAAATTTTATACAGAGGATCTAGCCAAGGTGGTG
The DNA here is from genome assembly GCF_053883595.1 of Heterocephalus glaber. Taxonomy (NCBI): domain Eukaryota; kingdom Metazoa; phylum Chordata; class Mammalia; order Rodentia; family Bathyergidae; genus Heterocephalus; species Heterocephalus glaber. The sequence goes on from NW_028258320.1 coordinate 71,684,152, forward strand.
AGAGGAATTCACGTCTTCCCAAAAGGAAGCATTTAGAAGAGGGTTACTAGAAATTCAGCAACAAAAAAGCAAATTTCTCACTGAGTGATGAAAGAAAAAAGGAAGGAAAACAGGAAAGAGACAGCCATGATGACTAAAGAGATGTGAAACGTGAATGAGGAGACTGTCCACAGGAAACATTACTACTTTTTTTCCTGTTGAAACAGCTGCATGAAAGTGCCTGAAATGAAGTCTCAATCTGTAATGCTCCTTAGAGGGTGGCAAGTCCCCATTCGCCAGTTGGTCATAGTCACTGCTCCCAGGGGTTTGACATTAGTCAGTAAGGGTAGCTGGTGTTTATTGACTGCCTATTGTGAGCTTCCTTGGGTCTTCCCAATGATTACTACCCCCGCTTTGTACTAAGAATCATGAAGGATTGGGCTAAATTCTTCATGCTCACCCAGTGAGAGGAAGAGTTGATGAATGTGGAATAAATAGTCTACATCTTCTCATGACTTCCTCACTAATAAAAATGCTCGTAGAGGCCCCTGGTCAAGGAACAAGTCAAAAGAATTGACCCAAAGAGAGATTCTCATTAAACTCTATCCCCTACTCAGCTTCAGCTTGACCAGGTAACAGCCTAGCCCAGTGATGATGAACTTTTTAGAGCTTTCCATGATAATAATCAGCCATCTGCAGGACGCCTGTGAGAGGTTCACCACCACTGGCCTAACCTTTGATTAACCTGTTTAACTCAGACCTGGCTCAGGTCTAAGGTGTAGGCATTTCCAAGGAGCCCACCCACTTACAGCTTCCTGGCAAAATAACTGCACTAAATGAATTAGAGTTTAAACTCTGGTAAGCATACTCCCGGAAGCTTTGTATTTTTAACACTTCCTGAAGGTTGTTAGCTCTCACCATCTGGAATTCTGATTCAGTAGAACTAAGGTGGAACCAGGGGACATATATTTTAAACAATATCCTGGTGATTCTTTTTTTTTTTTTTTTTTGGTGATTCTTAATACAGATGAACTACTAGCTAGGAATTAAAAGGGGCTAAAGTGTTCAACCATAGGTAAGATTAGAAGTGTCATTTTTCTATAGAAATAGCCAAGCCATTTCTCATGCCTGCTTGCATAAGAGGCCATTTATTTATTTATTTTTGAGGAGAGGTCTCACTTTTTTGCCCAGGTTGGCCACCTACCTCAGCCTTCTGAATAGCTGGGATCACAAGTTTGTACCATAGTACCCAGTTTAAGAGTTGGGGATGGGATTCAAGACTTTTTTTTTGGTACCAGGGATGGAACTCAGGACCTTACGCTTGTGAGGCAGGCAGCAGCACCACTGAGCTAAATCCCTGGCCCTAAGAAGCCATCTTAACCTTACTACTTTAATTTTAATTTAGTATTGGAAAAAATCCTAAAAAGCCACATATCACATGCTCAATGACTTGTTTTTAATTACAGTAACAACATATATTCAATGAATAAATCTGCTAGGAAGTTCTACCATTTTAGCCATTTTCTATCTTAAGTTGCTAGAGAAGTAAAAAAATCAATTTTGGTTTGTTTTTTGCTTGGTTTTGCATGGAAGTCTAAATGAATGCTAATTTGAACCAGAAATACTAAACACCAGCCCCTATGGGTCCTCGAATAGAAGTTTTCTTTACAATAAACTTTTCATTGACTAAAGGAGTAACTGCTTTTAAAAAACACTTAAGAGCTGACATAAAATAGAACAATCATACAGACAGACTTAGGCTGAAGTATCAGTGCCAATTATTTTCTAGTTTTGTGACCTTGGAAATGTCGTTGAACCTGAGTCTCCATTTCCTCATCTATAAGAATGGGGTTGAAAGTAACTAACAACCTGTAGAGATTCAGGACAGGTTGAGTAGATAAAAGATGTTCAACACCTATCGCATAGTTAGCTCTTGATGGGAGTCAGCTGGAAACATCATCATGGTCATGGTAAACAGGGAGCAGAGAAGGGAGGGACGAAAAGCCAGGTAGGCAAACCTACACCATTACCCAAAGGAAAAAAGGTATAAAGAGACCTGAAAGGTGATTTTGAAAGGGAACTTGGGCATCTAGCATTGTGTTCAGTGATATAAATTATAGATATTAAGGCTTGATCTGTTTCAAATGGACTTATCAAAGCCCAAAGGGCCAGGAGTATGATACTGGAGTGAAGAACAAGGTAAGAAGTTAGGAGTCCTAGCTGCTTATGGGCCCCAGATTCTTCATGTGTAAATGCAGGGAGCACATTTCTGAAAAGCATGTTCCTAAACAAATGTGGCAACAAAGCAATCAAAATACTTTCCTACACATGATTGATTGTCTTCTTGACTTTTTAGCAACAGGTTGGCAAGGAAATTTCTAGTTGTGTTAGGTGGGGAACAGGGGAAGAGAATTCAAGAGGTTTGTACCAGGCTACACAGCCGGAAATGGAAGACGTAGGTTCCAAACTCGTATGTGTCCTACACTGTTTCCAGCATCCAAACTGATGCTGTGCAAGTGTCGCCTGTGTTTTGTGCTCTGTAATTCTACTTGGACCACATCAAAGCCCCTGGAGTTCTAGAAGTGACAGGAAGGAAGAGAGTGGGACAGACCCTGCCTCAGGCCCCTAACAGGCAAGGCCAGGCCACCATGCTTACCAGACACAGCGAGTCCTCTCTGGAAAATTTCATACATTGTCTTGGCGTCTGGGAAGTAATAACGGGCTAGGTCATTCTTCTGGAAAGCAAATTTCCGGGCTCCTCCCTAAGACACAAGACCAAGTTTAGGCCACGCCTGAGTCTCTACTCTTTCAAAAGCCTTTAGGGATTGAGCTGAAGAGATCAGAATGCTGATTCCTTAGGTCACAGTGATGTCCTCTTTACTAATCAATCAAATACTTTGGAACATATAAGTGTTTAAAAAAAGACTTTTACAAAATGGACCTGCGATCCCACTCTCCAGATTGTCACAATTCTGTGTTGGTAACCACACTGGCATGTATATGTATACACATACACAGAGGAGAGATTACAGGTATAGTTTTACATCCTTTAAAAAAGCCCTATCAAGTTTAAACACGTACCTAATGCATACTAAAAGTTCCAGGCACTGGGAAAATATTGCAGATGGGATTCAAGACAAAATAGTTGCCCCTGAGCTCCTCATAAACTAGAGTTTTTCGACTGTGACTAGGTAAGAAAGGAAAGATATCCAAATAAGGTAATGTACATGCTCTGCTTAAAAAAATAAATGCACAATAGGGAGATAAATTTACAAAGGATAAAGGTCACAGAGAAAAAATATGTTTTAATAGAGCCTTTAAAGTAAGAAGGCATTTATCAAAAACATATGCTTTGGATGGAGGAGAGAAAAAAGGAAAAATCACCCAGAGTGAGGGAATGGTCTGAACAAAGGCATGAGAGCAAGAAATCACCTGGTGGGTCTGTGGGAAGCTAGAGAAGATAGCACTGGAGAAAGAAATCATTGAGGGGCCCACCTGGAGCTGGAGGATCCAGCCCAAGGGAAGGGTCTTAGTTACAAATGAAGCTACAGGCATGGCCCAACCCTCATGAAAGTTAGTCTAGAGAAGAATAGGCATCAATTAGACAACCATTAAAAAATTTAGGTTTCCTCAATAACAAATGCTGGCGGGGCTGTGGGGAAAGAGGAACCCTGCTGTACTGCTGGTGGGAGTGTAGACTGGTGCAGCCTCTGTGGAAATCAGTATGGAGATACCTCAAAGAACTAGGACTGGAAGTCCCATTTGACCCCACTATTCCACTGCTGGGAATCTTCCCCAATGAATTAAAAGAGTCATACCACAGCAATAGATGTGCACCCATGTTCATAGCAGCACAGTTTATAATAGCTAAAACTTGGAAACAGCCCAAATGCCCATCAACTGGAGACTAGATAAAGAAAATGTGGTTTTTTAATAAAACGGAGTACTACTCAGCCATAAAAAATGAGAAACTAGAGATATTTATAGCTAAATGGATGCACAGTGAGGCGATACTTTACAGTGAAATAAACGGGACACACGTGTGTAAATACCAAATAGTTTCTCTGGTGTGAGAAACTGAAAGTGTAAATGAGGACTAAAAGGTATAATAGATAATGTGAAATAGGAAGAAAAGGGGCAGACAGGAAGAGGAATTGGGAGGGATAGGGGAAAGGAAAGAAGGGAATGGAATTAATATGAGAAAATGAAAAAATGGAAATAAAGTCTCTGTAAATAGGGAGGGATGGAGGGGTTAAAGGGAGGGCAAGGGAAGGAGGAAAAATAAGAACCAAGAGACATTATGTAAAGGTGCAACTTTCCAATGATGAATGTCATTATATTGTATACCTAAAATGTACCAATAAAATAATATTAAAACAAATGTAGGATCCCACACTCCTAGGGCAGAGAAGCTGAGCCAGTCCCAGCACCCAGAAGGAAGCTCCCCCGCCGCCATCCCATGCTCCTAGGGCAGAGAAGCTGAGCTGCGCAGGGGCCAGAAGCACCCCCCACCCCGGCCCCTGGTGGAAATGAGAAGACACATAAACAAGCCTAAAAAACAGACTTCTGGATCACCTACAGCAACCCCAAAGGGAAACGAGATGGAACAATCTGATACTCAACTACCTGGACTCTCTGAACTGGCAACAAAAGAGGATCTGGGAAAAATGAAATCAGAAATAATTACTCAGATAACAGCAAAGATTGTGCTCATGGTGCAGGACATGATTAATAAATCTAGAGAGGACACAGATAAAAAAATAGAGGCTCTGAGGAACATGATGGAATCCCAACATAGGAAACACATGGAATCCATAAAACAGATGCAAAAAGATTTCCAGGAGATTAAAAACTCCATCGAAAGTCTGTGCAGCAGAATGAACCAATGTGAGGATAGAATTTTAGATATAGAAGAAAAAATTGCAATTAGTGACCAGGAAAAGAAAAATTGCTTTAAAATTGCAAAGGAACACGAGAAATCAATGCAGCATCTGCTAGACGATGCAAAGAAGAATAACATAAGACTGATTGGAGTTAAAGAAGAAAGAGGAGAGAGTGCAGATGACATAAAAAAACTCTTCCCAGAAGTGATGGCAGAAAACTTCCCAAGGAGGGGGAAAGAACTTGACATACAGATAAGTGAGGCATATAGGACTCCAGCTAGCCTTGATCAAAAAAAATCTACACATAGGCATATAATAGTTAGGATTCCAGAAATCCAACAGAAGAATAAAATTCTACAAGCAGTGAGAGAAAAGAAACAAATCACATACAAAGGAAAGACCATCAGAATCACAGCAGACTTCTCAATGCAAACCCTCAAGGCAAGAAGAGCTTGGAGTGATGTATTTCAAGCCCTAAAGGAAAACAGCCTCCAACCCAGATTGATGTACCCTGCAAAACTATCTTTCAAAATTGATGGAGAAATAAGATACTTTCATGATAAAGAGAACCTCAGGAACTTCATGAATATCAAACCGGCACTCCAAAAAATTTTAGACAATACCCTAGTAAAAGACAATGAGGATCACAACCCCAGGAAACCCAGCAGAATGAATCCATTGGGCATGACAAATTAAACACAAAGGGGGAGAATCCAACAAAAAGAAAAAGTCATGACAAGGCTTTTAAAACTTTTAACTTCATCTCCCTAATGAGTGTATAATTCAATCTTTTTATTGTATTGATTAGTATTTTTCTGATTCTAGTGTTGCACACCTTTCCTTGTGCTATACTGGCTATTTATCATCTTCTTATGTCTACATTTTAATTGGGTTGTCTATTAATGAGCTCTAAGAATTCTTTATATATTCCAGTCATAGGTTATATGCATTGCAAATATGGTCTGTTTAAGGACTACTTTTCATTTTAATGACATCATTTAAAGTTCTAAATTTTGATGGAATCTCATTTATCAATTTTTTTCTTTTATACATCATGTCTTTTGTATCCTAGGTAGTTCTTGCCTACCCTGAATTCATAAACATTTTCCCTTATAATTTCTTCTTAAAGTTTTATACTTTTAGGCTTTCATATTTAGGTTCATAGATCCCTTCAAGTTATTTTCATGTATGGAAATAAAGGGTTGAGGTTAATTTTTTATATACGGATACCAGGTGTTCTAGTGCCATTTGCTGAAAACACTATCTCTTCCTGGGCTCTTGAATTCAGTTTATATTCTATAAAATGCTAATGTTAAATAATCTTTCAAAACTCAGTGGACCATATATGTGTGATTCTATTTCTAGATTCTCTGTTTTATTCCAATGATCTATATGTCTTTCCTTACACCAACACTGCCTTGATTACTGTAGCTTTAGAAGAAGTCTTAAAATTAGGGACTAAATGTCTTCCAACACTGTTTTTTTTTTTTAACTTTTCTAGGTCCTTTGTACTCCTACATAACTTTTAAATTTCAATATCCAATTCTCCATTTATAGCAAGTGTACATAGACCTGAATTTTTATATATACCTTGTGTTTTCTAATCCTGCTAAATTCAAATACAAGTTCTAGGGGCTCCTAGAGATTTCTTAGTATTTTCTCTGTAGATGATCATTTCATCTACATATAAAGATTTTGCTTCTACCTTGCCAGTCCTATCCTAATTGTGTCATTTTATTGCTAGACTATTTTGGTGGGGCCTAGGTTTCAAAGTTTAATGGACAGATAAAGAGTAAGCATATCTGCCCTTGTTCCCCACCTCAGGGAGAAAGCATTGTATCTTCTCCATTCATATAAGCCGTTTTTGCTGGAAGTATGGAGTACATGTCTTTAATCTGTTGAGAAGGTTCTGTTCTACTTCCAGTCTCCTGATAGCTTTTACCATGAACAGCTGTAGAATTTAGTCCAATACATTTTCCTCAACTACTGACAGGATCATATGGCTTTTTCCTTTCCTCTGTTAAAATGATGACTTTTGGGGGTGGATCTTCCAATGCTGAACCAACACTGCCATCCCTATAACAAAACCACTTTCTACATCCTGCCAGATCTGACTTCTAATAGTTTGTTTTGTTAAACAAATTTCTATCTATGTTCATACTTTTGTCTTCTATTATCTTTATCCAGTTTCAGGATTAGCACAATGTTGAGTTCCTAAAATGAGGGGAGAAGTGTTCCTTCTCTTTTCTGCTTTAATTGTTTGATATAATTCATCAGTTAAAATGTATATGAGCCTGCTGTTGTCATATAGGTAGGTTTTCAAGCTAGGAATATACTTTCTTTAATAGGTGCTATTCAAATTTTATATTTCCTCCAGAGTTAGTTTCATTAAATTGTCTTCCAAGGTACTTCTTAGAAGTTGTCAAATTTATTTCAAAAACAATTTTTGTAATATGCTTTCTATATTCTTTTAAATTCTGTAAAATCTGTGGTAATGTCTCCTAGATCTTGATATTGTAATTTTAAAAATGTATAATTGATATTGTGTAACAGGAAGAAAAAGTCTAAAGGAGCAGGGGAAGTGGGACGGGTAGGGGAAAGGAAAGAAGGGAAAAGAAAAAATATGAGAAAAGGAAAAAAATGGAAACAAAGTCTTTGCAAATAGGGAAGGGTGGAGGGAGTGAAGGGAAGGTGGGGGAAGGAGAAAAACTAAGAACCAAGATACTCATGTAAAGGTATAAGATCTCAATGATGAATGTAACTGTATTTTATACCTACAGTGTACCAATAAACTTCATGGAAAAAAACCCACCAAATGTAGGTTACTAACCAAGATAAAGATTATAAAAGTACAGAGAACACATGAGGCTGTATCAGGCAATCTGACTTAACCTAGAACACTGGGGAAGATTTCCATGAGAATGAGGCAAGATATTAAAAATAAAAATAAATTTCTTGTCCCGTGAGGAAGATAAGGTCTTCCTCTCTGTTTACAGGCATCAGGGGAGGAAGACAGAAGAAACAAGGGTGATTTAGGCAAATGGATAAGAAGAGACAGCTTTAACTGGGATGGAAAGAGAGAGAGAAAGAGGGAGGAAGAGGAAGAAGAAGTAGAAGAAGAAAAAGGAGGAGGAGGAGGAGGAGCAGAAGCAGCACCAACAGCAGCAGCAGCAGAAGCGGGGGTGCACACCTATAATCCCAGGACTCTGAGAGGCTGAGACAGGATGATTGCACGTTGGAGTTCCATTTGGGGGGAACTTAACAAAACCTTGCCCCCCCCCAAAATAAAAAGGTCTGGAAAAGTAGCTCAATGTGAAGGCCCTGGGTTCATCTCCCGGGAGGGAGGGAGGGAGAGAGAGAGAGAGAAAGAAAGAGAGAGAGACAGGGAGAGAGGGACAGAGACACAGAAAGACAGAGACAGAGAAAGAGACAGAGAGATAGAGAAAGAGACAGAAAAAGAGAGACAGAAAGAGGCAGAGGGAGACAGAGACTGAGAGGAGAGGAGAGGCAGAGCCAGGTGCGGTGGTGCATAGCCACAGTCACAGCCAGTGCAGACTTTGTTGCCAGCCTGGGTAACTTAGAGACACCTTTCCAAAGTTCAAAGAAGTGAAGAAACATGCAGGGCTTGACTACTCAAACATCACTGAGATCAGAATTAGAAAGTCAGGATTGGGGGCCGCAGCCTTTAGATACATTTTCAAGAGGTAGGAAGAGAGTTGTTTTCTCAGCCCTGAAGATTAATTAGAACAAGGTTGTCAGACAGTAATCAGTGGGCTGAATCTGGCCTGCCATTTGCTTTCACAAATAAAGTTTTACTGAAACACAATCATGCTCCTTTATTTATATATTGTCTGGTACTTTCACTCTATAATAGCAGCCTTAAATAGTTGCAAGAGAGGCCATATGGCCCATAAAACCTAAACTACTGACTGCCTGGCCCTTTCAGATTATGTTTGCCAATCGCTGCTTGTGCAGAATTTCAGAGATACGGAGAAGGAAACCCCAGGATGAAATAAGAACAGAACCGAAGTGACAAAAGAAGAATTCATCAGTACAGGAAGGCTCCTCACTGAGGAGTATTATGAAAGGTGCAAGAAGTTTCGAGAAAGAATTCTGAAGTCAGGTGAGAAAGAGGCTGGGGGAGGAGTCACTGGATTAAGAAAGTGGGTTACAAAGGACCTACTGCATTTCAGAGAAGGCTGGAATTGTCAAGGGCAGCCTCGGGGAGTTGACATTCAGGAGAGGAAGTCAATAAATAGATAACTCCTAAACACCTCTGGTGAGAAAGGGAAGGATCAGAAGGACAGGGTGGCCCGAAGCAGCGGGATAGGAAGGTGGCAACGGACATAGAAATGTGCCAAGAGATCTGGGGAAGCGAGATGTGGAGAGTGGAGATGTCTGGAAGTTAGATGCCTGAGCAGATGGAAGAAGATCGTACAAAGAATAGGTGGGAGCAGCCTGCAAAGGAACAGGGGTTATTTTTCCTCTGAAGAGGGTATGTGATGAAAATGGATGATGCTATTTATGGAGGGTAAGGAAGAAAAGATGAAGAGAAATCACAGGAGGAAGAGAACATGCCTGGAGCTTTCAAGAGATACGGGAGGAAGCTATATCTTACTTACAGCCAGGGGAAGAGCCCAGTCCAATTTCTGAGAAGGAGGGATATTAATTCAAAGCTAGAATTGAGCTCAAGGAAATGACTTCTTTTCATTCTCTGACACCAGGTATTTCTATGAAAATGTTTTCTCATTTCCAAAGTATGGGCTGGCAAAATTTCACTCTAAACAGCTTCATAGTTTAGGCTAGAGTATTTCAGGCTCTGTGAAACATACATAATCCCCTCCCCCACCTTTAAATTTTTAGCCCTTCAAAAACGTGAGAAGTATTCTAGGCTTGCAAGTTGCTCAAAAAAAAAAAAAAAAAAAAAAGGTAGGATTGCAGTTTGCCAATACCTGGTCTAAATTACTGACATCCTGGGACTCAGCTGTGATTTCATTTGGTTACAAAGGAAAATGTGCTACTAACAGAACTTTCAATTCATAGATTATCTGTGGATCAGTAACTTAAAAGGGCTACTTTCTGATACTTACCCTAGATCCCCTCCCTCTTACCTCCAGGTTTGGAATTGTAGTTTGGGTTCAGTAAAAGTTGACAAGCTGTAAAGATGATTGGAAAATTACCTCAATCCCCACAGACTGCTTGTCCAGGTCAATGCGCGATAAGACGGGCTGAGGTCTGTTGATCAACCACAGGAAGATGGCAGCTCCAAACGTCAGGAGGCAGAGCAGGGCCGGGGTTGGAAGTGGGGAAAACAAGAAGTTAAAGATAAAAAGCATCTTCATGAATAGCAGCAGGAAACCCAGACCTTTAAGAGAGAGAGAGAAAGAGAGAAGTTAGAGGAAGTGGCCACATCTTTTATCAATAGTTCAGAAACACACACACACCCCACACACACACACACACACACACACACACACACACACCCCAACCCTTCGAGGAGAGCTGGGCTTTTCTAGTAGAATTTTTTCCACTGTTTACCTTAGCAATGTTTAAAAATAATAGAACATGCTCTGCACCCCAGCCACTCGACTGTCTTCACACAAGGCGGAAAGAATCAAAGGAAACAAGTTAATTATTTCCCGGACAATTTTGAAAAAAGAAAACAAAACAAAAAAACGCTGCCCTTTTGTTTTGGGACCACAGAACCTGGAAGGTCTTCCGGCCTCGCTAAGCTGGTAGGGTCGGCTGCACCAGACAGCTTCCCCTGAGCAAGCACCCTAGGAGCCAGGAGGACACTTCCGGCTGGATTTCCCACATATAAACCAAAGGGAAGAGGAGACCTCTGGAGAGGTGACGTCACAGGTTTCAGAAATCAGTCATTTGGCACGAAAGACATTTCCTGTTGGTCAGATAGGCCTTTCCCTGTGCTTTCTTTTCTAGAGTATCAGGATGTCTCTGAGATTAACACTGCTGTGTCCAATGTCCTCCCCTCTAGGGAGCCCGGAAGGACCATTTATCCAGGTGACAAGTGTGGGAGGGACACAGAAAGGGTGTAGAGAGTGAGAGCCGCACATGGTGAGCATGGAAGATTTGGCCCAGGAAAAGATCTCAAGGAACTAAAGCTATGAAGGCTTTCCCCGCCTCTCATCTTCTTCCACTTTCCAGCCAAGTTCAGTGCAAACCACTCTAGCACAGGAACCGACTGTGGGGCAGGTCCTGGGGATGTGCCCTTGCTGAAGCCATCTTTCCAACTCTTATTGACTCATTGTTTTCAGGCTCAGTTAGGCACTCATAGCAGCAGATGAGCACTGGCCAGGCTTGGGTGTTTGCACAGCTGTTAATTTAATATAGATGCTGTATGCCATGAAGTGGTATCTCACAGAAGTGGTAAAGTGCCTTGTCCAAGTTCACACTTTTTTTTTTTTTTTCTTGAGACAGGGTCTCTCTATGTAGCCCAGGCTGGCCTCGAACTTGCAGAGATCCGCCTGCCTCAGCCTCTGGAGTGCCGAGATTACAGGCGTGAACCACCATGCCCAGCTCACATACTATTTCTCTTTTGCTTCTCTGTCTAAATCTACTAAATGACAACTCACTTTTTCTTAGAGATTCTAATCACAGTGTTCAAGGAGTCTAAATTTGTCCATAGCTTACAAATGACAGCAAGTGAAATTCCGAATTTGCATTCTTCAAAATTTACTGCAATGCTGATGTATGACTCTCACAGATGAGGCCAAATATTCCTGCTCAAAATTAACAGAGCAAAACAAGCCCAGTAAAAAAGATTTATCAGTTCAAAACTACAACTGCCTTAGAGCTTTGGGGACGATGTCATCAGGGACCTTCTTCATTAAGGGAAACATGTCACTCTAGCCTAGGAGCAGCTATAAAGCATTGGAATTTTGCGTGTGGGCTGGAACAAATACAAGAAAGCCTCAGTCATTCTTAACATTTTTCTATCCCTTTCCTTGACTTTAGAGTCATTTTTTTCCATTTTATGGAAGAAAACTGAACTTGCAGAAGCAGAGATGACACTACATTTCATATTGGATTTAGAGAAAGAAAAAGATGATGAAACAAAACAAAAGCCAGATCTCACAGGTGCTAATAACGTAACAAGGGTGCTATGTGAGGACCTGGCAGGATTCTCATGGCTGGGGTTTGTGGAATTCGGCTGTTCCTGGACTTGGAGGATGAAGTGATACTCCTGCAGGCAAAGGCCCTCTCCAGGCAGCCACAGGGGACAGCATTTTGAGGCCAGACCCTCCAGCCCTGGCTGGGGAGGACTGCCCCAGGGAAAACCGGGACATGGGGAGGAGAAGTCTGCTCCGGGCTGTGCTTGGCTCTCCCCTCAGGCTAGGCCACTGAGTGAGGCTGGCAGGACCTTATCATCCAGGCTCCTTCCCTCTGTCTCAATCCTGCCTGCACATGAAAAGCTCCTTTCCTTCACCCTCCTTGGCCATGGTGGGGACAAGCTGTTCCCATTCTCCGGATGGCAAAATTACATTTTAATAGGAGGCTTTAGGATGTCTTTGGAGTAGAACCTACAGTTGCCGTTCCTATTCAGCAGTGATGATGGGGGCAGTGCAGGGAGGGTGAATAGCCTGGCAGGTCACCCACGGGGAGAGAAGGGACTAAGAGCCCTTGACTCGTCCCAAGGGGACACCTGTTGTCAGTGCTGGCTGATTGTTACCGCACAGTCTCGTGGGCCCAGAGCCTCTCACCAAATTCCCAGATTCCCCCACCCCCAATAGCCTACAGGACTGGGTAGCATAAAGCCTCAATTTTAACCAGTAGAAGCTTTTAAGAGATAGAAAGTAAGGGAGAACATAGCTTCCGGTTTAGTCTGCACCACTGTCTGCCCATTCCTGGCTCCTCCTTTTAGCCAGGTTTCCATCCTCTTGCCCAGAAATGGGACAAGCCTGACCATTTCATTGCCAAGGACAGAGCGAGTTACAAAATTCAAGACCACACTTCCATGAGAATGAAAGGACCTTGCCTACCCTGGAAAAAGGTTTGATTTGCAGAAGACACTGAAGGATTTGTCAACTGAAATAATAGCTTACCCGGTTGCTCTTGCTGACCAGCTACCCAACTCCAGTAGGAATTTCAGATGGTTCCTCCCTGCTGCCCCCATAATTATTTGTATTTATTTATTTTTTATTTTTTATTTTTGGTACTGGGGACCAAACTCAGGACCTTGCGCTTGCGAGGCAGGCAGTGGCACCACTGAGCTACATCCCCAGGCCCTATAATTATTTTTAAATTGAGATAAAATTCATGTAATAGAATTAACCACTTAAAAAAGTCACAGTTTAGCAGTATTTGCTATATTGATGATCTCTAGTTAGTTCCAAAACATTTTCATTACCTAAAAAAGGAAATTTTATGCCCATGAAGCGGTCATTTCTCGGCCCCCCATACCTAGAGCCAACATTAATCTGCTTTCTCTTTCTATGGATTTCCTTATTCTAAATATTTTATGTAAATATAATCATATGATATGTGACTTATTTTGTCTGAATGCTTTTGCTTAGAATGTTTTAAGGTTTATCCATGTTATAGCATGTATCAGTAACTTATTCCTTTTTATGGCTGAATACTATTCCATTGTATGGATATACCTATCTCATTTTGTCTGGTCATTCATCAGTTGATAGACATTTGGGTTAGTCTCACTTTTGGCTATTGTGAATAGTGCTGTTATGAACATTAGTATACCAACTCTTTGTTTGAATACCTTTCTTTCTTTAGGGTATATACCTAGAAGAAGAATTACCGATTCATATATTAATCTTATATTTAACTGCTTGAGGGACCACCATAGTGCTTTCCACAGGGACTGCACTGTTGTACATAACAACAATTAGGAAAGAAGGTTCCAGTTACTTCATATGCACATAAACAATGGTATTTTCTGTTTAAAAAATATCCATTCTAATGGGTGTGAAATGGTATCTCATTTTGAGTTGGATTTGCATTTCCTGAATGAGTGGTGATGTTGAACAACTTTTTTGTGTGGTTGTTGGCTGTATTTCTTCTTTAAACAAATGTCTACTCAAATTCTTTGCCCTTTTAAAAGTTGGGTTGTTTGTCTTTCGGTTGTTGATTTGTGAGAAGTCTTTATGTAGCTTGAATACTAGACCTTTGTCTGCTACATGACTGCAATGCTTTCTCCCGCACTGTAGGTTGTCTCTTTACCCTCTTGATAGTGTCCTTTTTAATCCATACAACACTCGTGCATTTTTAACTCTATTTATGTTGGCAATAGAGAGGATTTGCAACCATTTTATGTAACTTGCTCACTGTTTAAATGGGGGAAAATAAGATCCTGAAAGAAGGTGTGACCCTCCTCACAGGGTTACTGAATGGGGAAGCCCTGGCTGCAATTCTAGCCTGTAGAATCTGTGACCACTTCCCAATGTGCTTAAACAAACCAGGAGAAATTCTGTCATCCTTCTTGTCACGTGCCGTGGGTGACTCCAATTACAATCCTGGTTCAGTCACCTCACAATCACCCCAGTTGGTGTAACAGCAGTTCCTCTCCCCTTTAACACCACTTTTTTTTTTAACACCACTTTTCCTTGAGAAAAAAACAGGGACTAGAAAAGGGCAATAGTGGGGAAGAAAAGAGCAAAGATCCCTGCCACACAGTGTCTGAGAGTTCCTGTTCGGGGTTGTCTACAAACGCCGGAGGCTGAGCAAGTCACAGTGCACGTTGGGGTGTCCCAAGTGGAAAGCTCCCTCTGCTTTTTGGTATGGTGATAACAAGGCGTCTCTCCCCCATATCCCAGAACATTCACTTGCTAGGACATTCTCCTCCTGTATGGCATGGGTGACCATGGGCAAAGTCACTCATTTCCTGGCTCCCATTGTGTTTTATTTGCAAACTAGCTGAAGGACACCTTCTGCCTTCACATCTCCTTGCAAACCTCCTGGACGAATCTCCTCTAGGTTATGACCAGTCCATATTCAGTTTTGGATTTTACTCCTTTTTGAACTGGGCGTAGTATTTCTTAAGTCTCATTTTCTTGAAATAAAATCCCTAAAAGACCCCTTCTACTCTACTACTCAAGTTTTTGGCTAACTCTGTATTTTGCTGTAAATCTTTCAGCCTATCTTTACAGGCTAAAGAAAATTTTCCCTTGATAGTCCCTTTTTTAAAAAAAAGATTGTATTTTTTGTGTAAGGCCCTGTGTTTGATCCCTAGCACTGCAACAACAACAACAAATAAAAAACCTTTAAGTCCATTACCACCTCAGACCCTTTCTATTGGCTTTTCCTTTTGCTTGGAGCATGGTTCCCCAGATCTGATAGGCTTGTGTGTTGCTTATAGGTTAGGCATCACCTCTTTAAGTGAAATGTCACCTCTTCAGAGCTGGCTCTCTGGTCACTCTATATAATGCTCCCCTTTCCTCCCCAGTCTCTGTCATGGCCATAGCTTTCTCTTCTCCATGAAATCATTCTCTGTCTGAAATAGTCCTGGTCCCTTATAATCCATTGCCTCTGCTGGGCCGGTGTTCTAATTGGGGCAGGGATTTTTGTTTTGTTTTACATGGCTACACCGTGCATGCCACATAGCAAACTTCCAATGAGTGGTTGGTGAAGAAATGAACAATGCTCTAGTTTAGAATTTTCTGTTGAAAATATTCTCGGTTAACCTATTTTCTCTCACCCTCAAACTGCCAAATCTTAGACTATCAAAAGTCTGAGATGTGTTATGTTCACGCACCAATTCTACACATGGAATGTAAACATGAAGTACTGCAAGCATAGAGCTGGGGATTTAGCTCAGTGGTGCCGCCACCTGCCTCACAAGCTCAAGGTCCTGAGTTCGATCCCCAGTACCAAAAAAAAAAAAAAAAAAAAAAAGTATTGCAAGCATATACACAAAAAGAAAAAAATTGAAGAGGACCAAGAGATGAATGAAGGGGGAAGGGAGGGAAGGGAAATGGGACGAAAACAAGGAATTAAGGATGTATTATGTACATGACCAATTCCCCACAAGGAACGTAAACATTATGTAGTACAAACAGATACTAATTAAAAAAAAGTCTCTCTGGCCAATCTTGAGATGGGTCCTTCCAAGTCAATATTTTGGTAAGGTAACTAACTAGGGTTGGATGTTACCTGGTGAAAAAGGTTGTTTCTAACAAACATCAAAGGCTACTCAGGATGAGTCTCTTCTCCATAGTCGGAGAAATGAGAGTTATCTGAGTTGTTAAGAGGGCAGAAACTCTAGTCAAGAAATAAATCATCCTGTTACTCTGGATTTCCAGAATTCTAAAGACAATAAGGCAAATCATCTTTGCTTTTAGGACTGAAGAATTAATTATTTTATGAGCAGTAATGATATATAAATTATAATTAAAAGCTTTTCAAAAGTCTGCCTTCTGGAAAGTAGCACAGGTTCATTTGGATTTAATTGGTTTCTCTCTTCTCTTGCAAGTATGGGCTTATCCTGTGGTGGCAGAAATCTCATTACAAGGAAGACCAGAGTCCCCAGGTTTTCACACCCAATTAACATATTCTTCTGCACTGTGATGGACATTCGTATGTCACAGGTCTTTACAACTCATGACTCCAAAGGGGCTGATGTGTTATTTAGGAAGCTGTGTATAAAAGTCTTGCTCACTGGACTGGGATTTTCACTTCTAAGCCTCTATTGTTACTTTCCTAAGACCGCCAGCTCAGTCCTGACACACATAGTCTCTGTCTAAACAAAGCGATAGCAAAAAGTCAATAGGACACCATGAGCTAACAGCACCACGAGCACATCTGGAAACATCTGTTAACCTTGTCTTTAAAGTGCAATGAAGGCGAACCAGGCATGTGGTATCCTATTGTAGGGTTCTTAACCAGATTTCCTTAGAGATTCCCAAGCAAAGGGCTTTTCACCTTTTCCACACCAGTTTAATTGTCTGTATCACATGTAATTTTCTTCTACCAGGGAAGGAAATGATAACATTATTTGAGACAATAATCCTGTTTCATAAAACTCAGAGGAAGCCTGATGTAGAAAAACACTGTTCCCAAGGAAACAGAATCACAGATACCCAAGTTATTAAAAGAATTCAAAGATGGCCAGCATTTTCTCTCTCTCAAGGGCTAGTCGGTAATCTCAATATATTAATTATAGGTGAAAAAACCCTATTTTGGCTTGGGATGCAATTCGTATATGATAACAGCATCTACTGGGTGTTATTTCAGAATTATTTTGTTAAATACGTATGTCTGTTTTTTAAGACCAATAGAAAATTTCGATAGCCCTATAGAAAATATGCAAGCTTCACTGTGTTTGTCATTTTGCTCCTTGCCCAATTTCTGTTATTTTTAAAATTTATTTATTTATTTATTTATTGGTACTGGGGGTCGAACTCGGGTCCTTGCGCTTGTGCAGCAGGCAGCGAAACCACTGAGCTAAATCCCCAGCCAATTTCTGTTATTTTTAAAAGATATTTTGACTCTATGAGTTTTATTTTTTAGAAAAATAAACTCCAGAATGAGCTTTTTAGTTCTCAAGAAAATCCCATTGGTCTTAATTAGAGTTGCATGGAATACATTTAAGGACATAGGATTTGACTATTTCAGGTATGTCTTTGCATTTTTCAAGCCTTCTTATGTGCCTCAGATCTACATTTTTTAATTATAAATTTTACACATTTATTCTTATGTATACTAATTTCTACACATACAAATTATATATATGTTACGTGTACTAATTTGAATAGCACTTTTTCCATGATTTTAAAAAATGCATGAGAGAAAAACGTTTTTATACTGATGGTATGGGAAAAACAAAAAGTAGACATAAAACCTGAAATCTAGAAATGAACATGGTGGCAAGTTTGATTGGAGAAGAATATTTAAAAATATTGAACTTGCAGAAAGGATAACAGACACAAAATCTAAAGTGGAAAAAAGTATCAAATAGCCAGATAGGCAAAGAGCTAATTTAATTATTAATCATAAATTATTTATTATTTATTTATTATAATTTATAATTTAATTATTAATTATTAACTGTGGAAAATGAAATGCATGCAGCCTCTCAGATATGAGCCCATTGGCTCCTACCACAATTTAAAATGTGGTAAGGCCAAACATCTTTTGATTGTACCATCAATTTACCCTGTAGGAAGACCTCAGCTCAAGAAAGTGCCTCATGGGGGATGCACAATGTACTGATTAAGCATTTGGTCTCTTGAGTCAGACTACATGGGGTCAAGCCCTACTTAGCACCCTCTCTGTGGCCTGTGGCAGATAACCTCTGTGTGGCTTCTCACCTGTCAAATGGCAATCATAATATCTCCATGATAAGGCTGTCACTGTGCTTTAGGAGTAAATGCACATGTGATGTGCTTACAGCCATCTCTGCTACCTCCTCTCAAACCTTAGCAAAAGCCCAGGCAAATCCTCCCTGAAAGGTGTAACTCAGGAAATTATAGCACTTTTGAAGAACGGACCTCCCGGCAGGCAGAGGTCTGTATGTGCTGATAGGAAAACAGCTCCATGATCTATTGCCAAGTAAAAAGAAAGAACATGCGCTGCCTGCCCTGCAAGTGCAAGGACCCAAGTTCGATCCCTGGTACCAAAAAAAAAAAAAAAAGAAAGAAAGAAAGAACATGTGGACAAGAGTGTACAGTACAGTACGATCCCAATTATGATGAGTTTATATGCATTTGCATTGCTGAAAGGATAACCCGCATAGGAAAAGACAGATGGCAGAGAAGTTAGGAAAGGATTTTCCAGAAAGTCTTAGGTATTCAATCATTCAGTCAAAGAATACTGAAGGGCTTGACTCTGTCTCAGGCATCCTTCCTGGTGCTGAGGATACAGTGGTGAAAATCCTGCCCTTGTGAGATTTTTTTTTCTATTGGGGAGTTTGACAACAAGCCTGTACAATGACTACATTATTATAAAATGGAACAAAAACAACAATAGCAAGAATAGGTAAGGAAAGGGAGCTGGGGCACAACAGGGGAGTGAGTTTGAATTAGAGAAGCCAGAACTGGTCTCAGTGGGAAAGTAACCCTTGATGGTGCGCATTGTTTAATCTGAAATATGTATTTTGTTTTGTTTGCTAAACAATAGTATGTACAACTCCATATTATCTCAACTCTGGATCAGGCAGCTGACTTTAAATCTTCTGCTTGCTAGGTGAGGGCATTTCATGTGAATACACCTGGGAATATATCCAAGATTTGTTTCCAACAACCTTGAGTTTCCACCATGAAACCCACTTCCTACGCTCAGCCGAGCGCTCATGCTGCTGTGTAAAACGCATGGCAGGCACAGAACCCTTCAGCCTGAGGAGTGGTCCGGGGGCAGAAAACTGTTTCGTTCATTTCTCCTGCAGATAAGAAACCAGAGCAGAAGTCAGGTCTGAGTCTCAGGGGGCCCTGAATATGCATCTTTCAACATTTACTCCAAGTAGCTTAGAGAAGAGGCTGGCACAGGATCCTGACCTATGAGCCTGATTACCTCCCAGCCACTCACCTGGCCTGAGGGTTCAGGCCACTGCCTCACACTAGTCATGTGACCAGCCACAGGTTTTCTTCACCCTGGGCCTGGCTCCCAGTGTGCTTTGAAGCACACATGGGGGAAGTCCCCAGGCAGAAGGAAAGGGCCACCAGCCATTTCTTGAAATACTTGCCTGGCAAAATGGGGAGGGAGCCTGTATTACCCAAAGGAGCTGTATTAAGATGCTGGGTGTGTGTGTGTGGGGGGGCGGTGTAACTCAGTAATTTCCACACCATGGAAAAATTCAGTTTGATTGTTTAAGTAATTAAAGGGAGGGGAGAAGCTAAGTGATTAACCTCCCACATCCCTCTCTAGCCCAATGGCACTTATTTGTAAGAGAGCTGGGGAAGCATGCATCCATTAGGAGGGTTTTTAAGGAATATCCCCAGTGATGTCTTGCTGCTGAATTGCACAGAAAAGGCTGGCAGAACCAGAGCTCATGAGGTGTGAGAAATGGGGTATGATTAGCGCTTCTCTTGGGCCTGTGGCTCAGGGAGCCTTCCGGTGACTCAGTATCATCTCTGGAACAATAGGCCTCCCCATGCTGTAACATTCACTCCTCCCCAGAGTGCATCCTAGCTTTTGGATTCTGGCACACTCAGCATGGACCTGAGACACAGTGGGAGCCCATAGTTGCTTCTTTGGCTGGCCACTGCCACAAGGGAGGGGAGTCTGTTAAAGGATCTAGTTGCAGAATTCAAGAAATGCACCATGCTCCTACCCAGGGACAGTCAGCCGAATCTTCCGTGGGAACCACAGCTGGGGGGAGGGTTTGATGCCATGAGAGGCAACACTAAGAAGCCTGCCTTGAGCAAGGTCAAAGTTCACTCATCATGATGCACTTGGGCATGCACACACTTACTGTGCACCAGGCAGGATGCTAGAGGGGAGAGAGTGTACTTGGATCCAGTCTAGGAGAAAACAAAGTCAATTCCTGGCAGTTGTAATACTTTAAGACAAGCGTTCTGTGGAATGTACCCCAGCTTTGGCGTCCCTTGGTAGACTAGAGAGATATGTGTGTGGGAAGACTCTTAGTTAACTTATACATTAACTTTCAATAAGGCAAAGATCTTGGACTTGTGTCCAGCACTGTGTTATGTGTTGAGGGACAGACAGAA
Source organism: Heterocephalus glaber (assembly GCF_053883595.1). Lineage (NCBI taxonomy): Eukaryota > Metazoa > Chordata > Mammalia > Rodentia > Bathyergidae > Heterocephalus > Heterocephalus glaber. Next base: position 71,704,652 of record NW_028258320.1, read on the forward strand.
GTCATAGCTCCTACTCTCTGGGGACTTCTGGGTCTATCTAACATGAAAAGCACAGATTTGTAGTGTGTGGAATGAGCTCATGAATTTGAAGAAAGGGGTGGCCAGTGTACACTGGAGTAGATCAAGATGCCCATATGGAACACTCAGTCTATCACCAATGTTGCTTTTCCAGGGGCAATCAAAGGTGATGATCATACCAATAAAGTCTACAGCTAGTAAGACCCCGACTCTTATTCCAGGTCTCTCTCTCTCTCCCCTCTCTCTCTCTCTCCCTCCCTTTCTGTTTTTTCAGACAGGGTCTTGCTATGTAGTCCAGGCTGGTCTTGAACTCACAGTGATCCTCCTGCCTCAGCCTTCCATGTGCTGGGACTATAGGCATATATCACTATGCTGGCCTTCCAGACCTCTTGAGTCAGGCTACATGGGCTCAAACCCTGCTTGGCTATTAGCACCAAACTATCTTTCTCAACTGGGATCTCTTGTTGCTTATCTGCCTTCTTCATGGACAGACCAATCATCACATTAGGTTGGATGAACCTAAGTGGAAGGGAAGGAGAGAAATGCCTGGATGTGGTTGGAGGCACACATGAGAAAAAATGGGACATTTCAGGGTGAGAAATGGTGAGGAGCTATTTCTAATGTAGGGACGGTCCATCTTTAATTGAAAGGAAAAAAAAAAGATAAAGCCTCCAGGAAGTGTAAAAATGACAGTGTCCAGGGCCTTGTGTAATCACTGTACTACTGGAGTCAATTTGGGTCATGTGGACCGGGGATTTAGCTCAGTGGTTCTGCCGCCTGCATCGCAAGTGCAAAGTCCCAAGTTCGATCCCTGGTACCAAAAAAAACCCCAAACAATTTGGGTCACGAACATGAAGACACTTGGGGGGAGGGGATGCCTTGGCCAGCTGACTTGAGAGGTCTTTAATAGGATGCTTGTTAAGTCAATACCAAGGACCTCTTACCTGAATCTAGTAGGATAGCGGGGAGCCACCCCTGGGGTGGAGATAAGAAGTGACAAATCCCACTGGTGCTCAGGTTGATATGGCCAACTTTCATCTAGCACTGTGCTTCAACAAATCTCAGTCAAATCTCAGTAGCTCCATCCTGAGGGAAGTCTTGTCAAGGTACATGGCCTCAAGGGCACCCAAGCCTACTGCTGACCAAGTGATCTATGAGAAAAGCAAGGTAAGGAGAACCAGTATCACAAGTCCACTGGATTTGATAAGAAGGTCTGTAAAAAGATAGGCTGGACAAAGTGCTGAGTCTCCATTAACACTGCCAGGATTAAGACCAGGTGATGCAAGTGCTTGTGAAAAAGGCCTTTCTGCCTCAGTTCTTTGCAGAATCAGCCCTCGTGCTACCTGGCTGGACCAATGGTCAAGAGTCACCAGACTCAAAGAACAAGCAGCCAGCTTTATTGCCAATACTCTTATTTTCAGAGGCCAACTTTCAAGGCCATCACTTCTCCAGATGGCAGAGCAGCAGCTCCACCACTTACCGGCCAGGTGGCCCTGAGGACAGTTACTTAGTGCCATTGAGCATCAGAACTCCTTAACTGCACACAGACGGGATAATGTGTGTAGTTTCTAGTATACTATTGGCTACATAGAGTCCTCAGTAAAGACGAACTCTCTCTTCCTTCTTCCAGTAGCATCAGATGCTCTGTTACAAAAGAAGAGACTATCACGATCTTCGTTCTACTGACATGCGAGAGTCTTAACAACTCCTTGTTTCTATTACAGCACTGCTAGTTGGAGGAGGCGTGTTCTTATCTTGACCCAGCCCCTCTTCCCTTCCCGGTGTCCTCCTACAAACCACTCCCAACCCCACTGCTCTCAGAATAGAATGACTGGGGGAGGCAGAGAGATCTATAACCAGCCCCAACAGACTTTTCCCTAGCTGGGTAACTGCAGTACATGGGTTCTCTGATCTTTCAATCTCCAAAAACTCATAGATTGATTCAATCCCTAGGATTTGAGAACCTAGGAAGTGTGAGGCCCTGTACAAGGGGAAAGAGCTCACTTCTGACCTCAGGATTTGGGGAAACATCTCGACTTATTTACAGAGGGATGAGGTGAAAACCATGATGGCTAAGCTTGTGGTCGCTGGCACTAGGCTACCTTTGCAGGTCTCTGCCAGACTCAAGAGTCGCCTCTGGGCACACCTAACAAGGGTCAGTGTATCTGCAGGAACTGCACCCTTGGTTTCTAAAAAAATAGCCAAATCCTGATTTGGGACACACCAGCCTAAAGGTGAGAGGATACTTTTTTAGGTGTAATTCACGTAACAAAAACTAACCATTTCAAAGTGTTCTAAGAATTTAGTACATTCATACTGTCACGCAACCACCACTTCTACCTAGTTCTAAAACATTCTCATTACCCCCAAAGGAAACCCTGTACCATGAAGCAGTCGGCCTCTGCATCTCTCTCTCCCCAACCCCTGACTACTACCAGTTGATTTTCTGTCTCAATGGAGCCAAGATGGGAGGATTTTCAAAAGACAAGTTTCTTCCAGTCCCTAATTCTTTGGCCTATGTACTAAACTAGATTCATCAGAAACAGGCAGAGATCACCTTCCGAATTAAAAGAACCAGAGTTTAACTTCCAGATCCAATCTAATCCTAGAGTGTTTGTGGCTTTATTGCTAAGCCTCACTTTTCTTGTGTATGAAATAAAGTAGCTATCTCATAGGACTGTTTTGAAGGTCAAAAAGTAAAATCTCCATAAAACATGAAGCAAAGTATAGCTTTCTAGAAAATGTTCATTGAATAGTAGTTGTAACATTTGGGGTTCTAAATGTTTCAACCTGAAACAAAGGTTATAAATATGTGAATTCAATACCTACTGTTCAGATCATCCTACACGAAAATCTTTTTCACAAATTTAAATTTTCTGGGAAATCTGAAGGAAGGCTAACCCTTTATGTGTGTGGATGAAGGACAGTTTTTCAGCATCACACTGACAGCAGTTTCAGTCCCATTTTGACAACTTGCTCGCTTTGTGACCCTGGAGATTGTTGCTTTGCCTCTCTGCCCTGCTTACTTTCCCAACCCTAAAGTGACACAATCACCCACCTCAAAAGATTGTCTTGATTAAATAAGAGTGCTTAGTACGTGCTGGTACTTCACTGAGTTCATCTTTCCTCTCTCTATCCATAGTTTTCTCCTTTCCTGACCTGCATGAAATATATAGGATGTAGGTATGAAATGGTACACTGATATTGTTGTAGGTGACTTTGTCGTAAAGACCTATAATATAAAGACAACATGTAAAGACACCTTTACGTCAGAACCTAGCCAGGTGCTTGGCTGAAATATTCTCTTTGGTCTGGTGGTGTTTTTCTAAACTTAAATTTAGATGTGTTGGTCTGGGGTGTGCCTGCCCTGAATCTTGCCAGCGCCCATTCACCAGCATCTCATTGCATACCATCTACTTCATCAATATCACCCGCTTGTCCCATAGACACTTGCGTTTATGGTTCTTGCTTTATGTCTTTCTTTTACTGTGTCAAGCACACAAGCGATGCCTTCAACATTTCAGACCATGCCTCTCCCACGATGTATTCTATTTTTGCCTCAAATACCTCTCCCTAGGAGGGCGCCTCCCCAGAGTGAGTCCATGCCAGAACGTGGAAGGAGAGATCAAGCTGTAGTGATCACTTTTATTCTTGAAACTACATCAGTCGTTCATTTTATGTTATTACTTTTTAAGACTCTGCTCTGTTACGGACTACAATCACCTACAAATTAGAGCCGTAGCTTCATTCTTACTTTTCAGACCACACCACAAAACGGTGGATATCCACAGAAAGTACCATGCTTGAATCTCTCCCAGTGTTCAGCCCCCCCGAAGGTCCTCCCAGCTCATCTTGGCTGTGACCTGTGGCCCTACCCCTGAAAACAAATCCAACTTTCTTCAGAAACCTTCCATTTGTCTCTCCCACCTCCTCACTCTCGTCTACCAGCTCTTGTAAGAGGGAGTGAAAGTCGAATGAAAATTAAGGTGAATCCCGAGGCCGCCACAGAGGAGGTGGCCAGAGGCTCAGCATCCCCCCCCCCCCCGCCCCCGCCCAGGTCCGTGTTGTAGCTAAACTCCTAAGAGCGGCAGGAGAAAGACCCATTCGTTCCCACATCTCCTTCCCCTTGTCCTCCTGACACAGGGACTCGAAGGTGGCTTTTGGAGCCCTGGGAGAGAAAGAGAGCGATATGCCAGCAGGACACAGCAAGCTCTAGCCTCCCGAGGTGCTGTGCTGAACTTGGGGAGAGGATGCCTATCACACACTCACAAGCCCCCTGGCGGAACATCACCCCAGGCGTTCCCTTACCCTGAGAGGGGCCGAGGGCCCTGGCGTTTCCAGTAAATGGGGTTTCCTGGCACCACGTTCCTCCTGACACACAAGTTTCGTCCCTGTCCCTCTCTCCTTACCCCTGGCTTCTCCAGGGACAGAGTGGCTTCAGAGTATCCATGCGGCAGGCAGACAGTCTCAGAGGTCTCCATGTATGCCCTGCTCTGAGCTGTCCGGAGTCAGGCCATGGCTGAGCTTTCTAACGTGCTTGGGACTTCACTTCCTGGTTTTTCTTTCACAAATGAAAGTGGAAGTATTGTGACCACGAGGAGAGAAGCTGCCCAAGAGCCCCTTGCTCCCTTTCAAAGCCTTTAACCCCAGCTCCTCAGGGCTGAAAACAGAAGCCAGTTTGCCTCAATACAAGCCACCCTGATCTCTTATCTTACTAGCTGTAAACCAAGATGAGAAAAACCAAATCCAAACAACACAGGCACCTCTCGGACCACTAGTGTCACAGCAGTGGAGGCAACACCTTCCCTGCTAGATTCATAGCATTGGAAGGTCCAGCTAGAGGGGCCTCTGCCCTCAGATTCATCTCGAGACTGTGTCATCCATTCTTTTCTCCAGGGGAACCCCTCTCTCGCATCCCCAGAACTGCCTCCTTGGTCACCACAGCCAACAAAATAAACAACCAAGTCCAGAGTGACGGGGCAGTGAGCCATTAAATTGACAGGGCTCATTTTCTGCTGACATGCCCGCTGGGCTCAGCCTTTCCCACCTCCTTCCTTATTTGGAATTTCTCTCCTCTCTCCTCTCTCCTCTCTTCTCCCTCCCCTCCCACACCCCCCTCCAGTATTACCAGGATCTGTAGTGCTGTTATTTGATTTACCTAAGGCTGTGGCCTCAGAGGGACACTGTGGATGCAGCTCTCAGACTTAAAGGCAGAGAGTTCTCCTGGCTCTTCTCATCCCCATCCCCATCCCCACCTGCAAGTTCACAGGTACCGAGGAATTAAGCAGCAACTTCCCCAGCCTTGATCCTTCCAAGAAGGCTCATAGGAGTTCACTAGAGCTAGGTTAGGGTTTATTCTTTCTGTAGAGAGCAGGTCCTGAGAGCCTCCAGCTGAAAAGTCAGGGTGAGGTGCCACAATCTTGGAGAATGTACAGGCTGACCCTTGGTCTCCTGGGAGCCCCCTCTGGATGTGGGAGAAAGAGGAAGGAGAGCCTGCTGTCATTCCATCTGTGGGGTCATCTCATGGCTGGAGGAATCCTCGGCTTTGCTCAGTTTCAGGACCTCAGCTCATCAGAAGTCACTTCCCCCCTGAAAGAGCAGTGGACGATGGCAGAATAGGTGTCATGCCTGGGTCGTTCTAACACTGCAGGCTTTCTCTGGAGACTGACAGCCTTTGTCAAGCAGAGGTAGAGGCTTACAGCAAGGAGAGGAGCCTTGTTTTTATTTTAAATAGATCTCCTCCACAATTGAATGCTCATATTCAGAAAGGTCTGGGTCATTTTAAAGTTTCATCAGAGGCACGTTCTTAGCCAATCCTACGTGCACAGGAGTGACACTCCAGATTTCTGAGAATAAGAGACAACATGCAGGAATTCTGCATTATGGAACAGACTGTAGAGACAGACTGATCAGGGCTCCAACTAGCCATGCCACCTCCTGGCTGTGTAGCCCAGGCTGTACTGTTTGACAGCCCAAACTATCCATCCATAACATGGGAACGATAGCACCTACCTCATGGGAGGCAGCAAGCTGGTGAGGTAATGCATGGCATGCTCCTGGTATGGTTCCCCCAGCAGTAGTAGAATATCTACCAAGGATTCCTTTCTCTGTCTCCCAAACGGGGATCTCTGCCTTCAACAGTTGGTGAATGGCCCTTCTAACCCGACAGGGACAGAAATTTCAGAATGGAACCTTTAAAGGTTGTAAGTCTGTTTTAGTGACTTGGTAGCATTAACATTTTCTTCCGATTTCTTCTCCCATTAGCACCCAGGCACCTCTCCTCTCTCTTTCCAACTGATTTTTCTTTGCTTCTATATGAGTTAGAAGAGTTTTGACAACATACAAGTTAGCCACTACTCAATCAAATGTAATTTCACACTATAAAAGAGCCTTTGGCTGAGCACAGGTCCATGTCCCACCTTCTCCTCCAATACCACCCCGCTCCGCATTATCTGACAGATGTATAAAATATAGGGCAGTTGGGATTATCATAGCTTACCTCATAGAAATACTGATCAGGATCTGACCAGGGCTCTGGATGCAGGAAAGCTCCTCTAACAACTGGCTGTATTGGCTCAGCACTGCATTCAGTTACTCCTGCCTTTTCTACAACTCCTGGGACTGGGCTACACCTTGAAGCACTGCATCCAGACCTCAGGGTGCTCAGCAAGCTCCTCTAGAAACTTTGAACCTGTTGCAATCAAGGTCCAAAGGTAGAAGTTACCTGTTCAAACACTCATAGTAACCTCTGACAGAAGTGCAGAATTTGGCAGAAGGTTAAAATAAGAAATTGTTGTGCAATGGACTTAAGAAAAAAAAAAAACAGCCCTCAGCTCTGAAAGCTAACATTTAACAAGACCAAATCTTTCATAAAGCTCAGACTTCAGGAGATGGGGAGGGCTTGGATGGGCTTTGCATCTACTTTTTGGATGCAATCTTTAAGAGTGACAGGTCTAGAAAAGAGGAGGAAAAAAGTACTCCTTGAGTTTCAGTGGGGGGGGCGGGGGGGGCACTCTTACCGGCTCCAGCTATAACTTCAAGATTTGGGCTCAGCAGGGGTCTCCACTGGGGGACAGCTTTCTAGAAGGGTCCCCTGTCCCCTCCAGAATAACACTGTCTCCAAGACAACCAAATAATCTGTATCAGACCGAAGTCTCGAGTATGGAGGAGAGACAGCCTCTGTGTGTTTGGCTGAGAGCAGTGGGCACAGTCTGCATCTCCATGGCCTGACAAGGCGCTGACCACAGCAGAGTGGCTGTCACTTCCAGCTCAGCCTGTCCTCACCCCTCTTTCCATGGGGAAGTCACTAGTCACCATTCTTGATTCCAATATCATTAAGCAGCAAGGCTTAAATGTTAAAACAAGTACTGAATGTGCTGGAATATACGACAGGTAAAACTCTTGAAGTCATAGGTATAGGCAAAGACTTTCTGAACAGAATCTCAACTGCACAAGAAATAACATCCAAAAAGAATTAAAAGAATCATACCACAGCGATATATGTGCACAGTTTATAATAGCTTTTATTGTGGCACAGTTTATAATAGCTAAAGCTTGGAAACAGCCCAAGTGCCCATCAGCTGGAGACTGAGTTAAAGGCATCATAGTACAGTAACACATGCATACTCGTGTTTATAGCAGCACAATTTACAATACCTAAATCTCAGAAGCACTCTATATATCCATCACTACCATTATATATATCTATCATTACCAGATGAATGGATAAAGAAAGTGTGGTATTTATCTGCAGTGGAGTACTACTGTGCCATAAGGAAGGATAAACTTGAGTTATTTGTAGGAAAATGGATGTGCTTGAGACCGTAATATTAAGTGAAATAAATCAGACACGTGAGCCTAAATATTGCATGGTTTCTCCTCTATGAGAAAGCCCAAATATAAATGAAGAGAAAACAAAACATAGATAATAGGAAATGGGGATAGATCTTTTGCAAAAATGAAGGGGCTCAAGAATTGGATGGAGGGAGGAAGGAAGGGAGAGCAAAGAGGATAAAAAAATTAAGATGTGTTATGTACATGTACCGGCTCCCCATTAAGAATGTAATCATTGTGTACTGTAATCATGTACAAATAAAAAAATTGAAAAGAAAAAAACAGAAATCCAAATTAAAGCAGCACTGAGATTCCATCTTATTCCAGAAAGAATGGCTATCATCAAGACCTTGCAAAATAACAAATGCTGGCAAGGTTTTGGGGACAAAGGAAACTTCTACATTGTTGACGGGAAGGTAGACTAGCACAACATCTATGTAAATCAGTATGGAGATTCCTCAAAGCACTAAAACTAAAAATTCCAGTTTATCCAGCTCCACCTCTTCTGGGTATCTTCCTGAATCAGTTAAAACCATCATATTACAGTGATACTTGAATATTCACGTTTATAGCACTTTATAACAACTCACAAGTGCTAAATCTTGGAAGCAGCCAATAGGCCCATCCACAGATGTATGCATAAAGAAAATGTGCTGTATATACACACATAATGGAGTTCTACTCAGCCATAAAGTTATAAGGATACATTTGAGTCATTTGTAGGAAAATGGATGCAGTTTGAGACCATAATGCTAAGTGAAATATATCAGACATCGAAATTTAAATATCGCATGTTTTCTTTCATATGGGAAACTCAAAATATAAATAATTTAAAGAGTAAAATAAAAGATAGATGATAGGAAACAGAGATAGACTTTATGGTGATGGGAGTATGGGGAGGGAGTGTGAGAAAGGGAAAGAGAAGTAAAAATGATTAAGAATAATATATCTATTTTCCCCAAGACGAATGTAATTATTATGTATAGCAAACATATACTAGTTAAAAAAATTGAAAGAAGCTAAAAAATGCTTTTTTGGGGGAAAAAGACAGGAGGGCATTACTAAATGATGGGCAGGGCCGGGGATTTAGCTCAGTGGTTCTGGTGACTGCCTTGCAAGCACAAGATCCCGAGTTTGATCCCCAGTACCAAAAAACAAAACAAAAGAAAACTAAATGATGGGCAGAGATGAAGATGCCCTGTGTGCAATCTGTGTTTTACAGGTGAGACTTTTCAAATAAAGGAAGTCACTGGAATCACACAACCAGGTAGACGTGGTCAACCAGGCACGGGCTACAGCCAACTGCTGCCATTCCTTTGTCCCTGTACGGTGCCGCCCCACGGATAAGTCAGCTTGAGCACCCTCTGTCCAGCAGGCCGGCAGAAATGTGGGGAAATGCTGCATTAGATTTCTTCATACTACATTTGGTCGGGTGGTCCACGTCAGAGTGAGAAGTCGATCCCACTTCCTGCTGACTCCTGTGTGGAGCAGTGAGCACGCTACCATAGAGGTCTTAGGTCAGGTTCTCATCAAGGTCATAAGGACTTTTGAGGATCACTTCTTGCTACAGAGTCCTGGCCCTTCCTTAATATTGGAAAAAGGAACTTCTAAGATGTAACTCGAGAGGGTACCATTCAACAGGAACTGGGGACATGGATTAATGCCAAGTCGTGTTAAATGGCAACTCATGAACACCTTCTAAAGCCACACTTGCCAAAGACTGAGCTGCACTGATCCAGTGGTTCCCAACTTCTGTAAGCATCACAGTCCCTGAGAGCTTGTGACAACATAGTTTGCTGGGGCCATACTAGAGGTTCTGACTCAGTAGGCCTGACTTGGGACCTGAGAACCTGCACTTCTGGCAGTGTCAGGTGGTATGGGTACAGCTTTTCTGGTGTCCAAACTGGAACCACATGGAAACATCATTATTTCATGCAGTTACCCTTCCTGCAATGGGCACAACTACAAAAGGGATAGTGTCTTGCCTATGTCAACCCTGCCACTGGGGGAACAACTCAAAACAAAACAAACCCACTACATGTTTTAGAGGTTTAATTCAAAACCATCCAGCAGGCCATGGCCCAGGGGGACTACCACTTCCTGTCCCATTTGTCCTTTACATGAGTGGAAGAGTCCCATGACACACAACTAGATAACCTAAGCGGGCTTAGTGTGGGTGAATGGCAGCATCACCCCACCTAACAACCTCCACTTTATGCTTAAAGGTATCTGAGACCCCAAAGTTAAGCAGCTGGCTGCATGGTGCACTGATTAGCGAGAGGAGTCAGTGCAGAACCCAGGCCTCCAGTGCTCTGGCTGGATGCACCATCTCTTAATAAACCATTGCTTCCTCTGGGAATTCTCTTAAAAATTTGTGTATTAGATAAGGTTTATTTGCAACACACTTTCTTCTTTCCTCCCACCCCACAGCCATATACATTTAGATATCAATAACTGAAAAGATTCTGGTTCTATCTGGGCATCCATTTTTTAGGTCATTCACAGGTGAGGGCCTGAGATCTGAGGGGACCCAGAGCCTCTATTCCACCTGTGCTTGCACATGGTGCTCCGATGGTTTTACACATACCCTTCACCTTCCCCTTTCTCAGGGACAATGAAATCACACTTTCAATGCACAACTGTTCTGGAATACCACAGGGGAACATTGCAGAGTTTTGTAACAGAGCCTGGAAACAGCCAAGACACCTCTTAGGAGTAGGGGCTGGCAGCTCTCAGAAGCAGAAAACAGCTTTCCCCTAGGTTTTGAAAGCAGAGAAAGACAAACATATATGCAGGCCAACTTTCCAGAGCCCCTTTATACGTCTGTGTAGCACCTCTCAGTTCATAAAAGCCTTCCAGACTTCCTCGTGGTACACCTGTGTGGTGTTAATGCAGACAGTACCGTCAATATCTGAGCCAGGACCCAAGGTAAGGATTTCATTCGACCCTCATAATCAACTATATGCTAGCTAGAATTTGTACAGATGAGAAAGTACAGCTCAGGTGGTACCTTTTGGGGAACCTGTAACTTGATAATAGGGTGATAGAGGACAAGCTTAATGTTTTAATAATTTTAGGCTATTTTTTTGGTGCCGGGGATCGAACTTGGGTCCTTGTGCTTGTGCAGCAGGCGGCGAAACCACTGAGCTAAGTCCCCGGCCCAATTTTAGGCTATTTTTGAAAGGTAAGTGATTTGTCCCTAAAAAGCAGTCTTTCTTTAGGGAGTGGAGTTGTTGCAGAGCAGGTGGGGAGATGAGTCTGCCAGGGCACCAAATGCTATTTAAAGATTCGAGAGGACATTTCCAGATTCTAGACAGTACTGAAACTAATGAAGTCCTTGTAAGGGGAAATAAAATTTCTCCTTTTAATAAAACCTCCCTCCTTAAAATCTAGAACATTCATCTTGAACCTCTAGATTCCCTTCTTTAGGAGAGCTAATTGGATTTAGATTATGGAATAGCCGCACAATGCTTACCATAATCATTTTGTGTAAGGGCAAAGAAGCAAGGTGGGATAAGAAAAAGAGAAAGCACAAGATGCCTGCAGGAGCTGGGATCCTTTACAAAGGATTTTAGGCTATAGACTGCCGATTCAAGTCAGGTAGCATGGCCCAAGAGGAAAGAGAACCATAGCCCTAGAACGGTAAGCTGAATCTATTCATTCCAACGTAGCAATGATGAATCAGAAAGAAAGGAAGAGAGATATCTCTCCCTTGGGTTAGCTGAAAAGCAGGATAGAGGTTGTGATGGTAGTACATGGGCAAAAGTAAACAATGATAGTCTGACCTTTAGCTTCCCACATGGCAGAGCTGACTCTGAAGTTTGTCCCTTTGCTGAGATATGGAAAGGAAGGGGTGAAGTTACTTAACCTCTTCAATAAGGAAAGGTGCCATCTCCAGCCATCAGAATTTTATACCTACCCACTCTCTGGTTATCTGATATTTCAGAAAGCTAATGACACTCAAAGTACAGCTTCCAGGTCAGCAGTCAAAGGTTCTCATGCCAGATCCTCTTTGTAGGCTTCTAGATGGTTGCTATGGTGAAAATAATGGAGCACTTACTGTAGGACAGCAGCAGGTTTGTCTGCAAGATCTAAATTTGGTCTCTCAGCAACCCTATGGAGAGATTATGACTGCTTTTTAGAACAAGAGGTGAAGGTACTTGCCCAAGATACATAGTTAAGAATTGATAGGGGAAAGGAAAAAGGGAAAAGAACAAATATGAGAAAAGGAAAATATGGAAACAAAGTCTTTGTAAATAGGGAGGGGTGGAGGGGGTGAAGGGAGGGCAGGGGAATGGGGAAAAAATAAGAACCAAGATACATTGTGTAAAGGTACAAGATCCCAATGATGAATGTAACTGTATTGTATACCTGAAATGTACCAATAAACTTACAGGGGAAAAAGAATTGGCAGAATCTCAGGGTCTGATTTTAAACTCAGGCAGATGGGGTCTAAAATCCAAGCACATATCCATCATTACACTTCATCTACTCCATGACTTCCTTCCCAATCTTGTGTGCTATATATGCATTTGTCTTGGGAATTTTCATGGTTCTCTTGGAAAGAAAAAAAAAAAAAGAACCTAAAGAAAAAAAAAGTAAGAAATCCTAAGGAAGCAGGACCCAATACCAGCCACATGGGCTGACGCTGAAGGTGGAAAAATGGCAACTTCTCCCCCACTTTGAAAGGTCTCCCATCAGGTTGAATATTCTTTCTGCCACTGAGCTCATTTTCCACAGGAATTTTTGATTCATTGCCAATGCACCATATGCTCTAGCTGAGAAGACTTCTCCCCACCCTCAACTCTTTCTCCTCAGTATTCTGTTAAATCCTGAGTGCCCACAGCTCCATTCTAGGTCCTGTTGCGAACTCTGCACCAATGGGGTTTCACCGAGCACAAGAGGGAAGCTGACTCCACAGCTCCGTATCTGTAGGTGCTCATTTTTTTCAGTTTCAGTCACTGACAGCAATAACTTGGACACATGCGTTCTTGAGGCCACATGTTCATTCTTTGTGGGAAGGAAATGTTACCCGAGCAAACGCACTGACTGACAAGAATGGTGTTTGCATAGATTGCAATAAAACGCTTACTCTAACCCCAATTGCCCACTTCCATTTCCTCAGACCACATGCATGAGGCAAATTGCCTTGCAGTCTTGGACCTGACCTTCCAAAACGGTGAGACATTTGGCATGACACACTGGTAGGCCAAGAGATACTGATCCCCTCACCCTCACCTAGGCTGGGGGGCACTCGTGGGCAAACTCATTTATGGGTCTAATTGAACCACGTAAACACTGCAACTCTTATTGTCATGGAGTGAACAAGATTGGGACACGGGGACACAGGCAACTTGTCCCTTTATAGCAAGAGCTTCTGAAAGGGATGAAGAATTAGATGGAGATGCAGCAATCCCGTTTCTGGATACATATCCAAAGGAAATGAAATCAGTATGCTGAGGAGACATCTGCATTCCTGTATGTGTTGTGGTGTTAGTCACAATATCCAAGTATGGACTAAATGTCCATAATAAAGTGTGGTATATACACAATGGAATACTATAGAGACATAAAGAGACTTAAAGAATATAAGTACAAAATCCTGCCATTGCAACAACACGGATGAAACTGAAGGACATTATGTTAAGTGAAATAAGCCAGGCATGAAAAGACAAATACTACATGTTCTCGTTCACGTGTGGAATCTAAAAAAGTCAATCAGTCTCATGGGAGACTAGAGAGTAGAATGCTGGGATGTGAGGGGGAAGAAGATGGGAGACAGTGGTCAAAGGATCTATGATTACAGTTAAACAGGAAGAATAAGTTCAAGAAATCAATTGTGCAGCTCCATGACTGTAGTTGATGATCATATATTGTATTCTTGAAAAATGTAGAGTGTAAATGTTAGGTGTTCTCATCACAAAAGTGCTAACTATGTCAGGAAGTGCGTTTGTTAATTAGCTACATTTAACTACTCCATAATGTATGGATACTTTAAAACATTGTGTTGTAAAGGACAAATGCATATGATTTTATCTGTGTGTTTTAAAAATCAGAAGCAAATTGTAACGTCTCTGAGAGAGATGGCAAGCTCTAAATTCCCAAGACTTTGAACAACCCATCAGAGACACTGCTGTGCTCAGCAAGGTGCGAAAGCACTCAGAGTAAAGATTCAGATTCCATAACCATAACCACCAGCTATATATGGCTCCCAAGCACTTGAAATGAGGTAAGTTTGACTTGGGATGCCTTTCAATACAAAATACCAAATTTTGGAGACTTGGTATAAAGAAAATAACTTAAAAATCTCAATTTAAAAAATATTGAAATGATAATATTTAGGAATGATAATATTTAGGATTTTAGATAAGTAATATCAGTGCTTTTACTCTTTTGAAACTTACTCCTAGAAAATTTTAAAGGACGTATGTGTCTGTATCAGTGGTGGTGAACCTATGGGATGTGTACCACTGTGGGCTGTTTATATCATGGAAGTTCACCATCACTGGTCTACATGATTTAAAAGCTGTGAGTTCTTTGACTTAATGCCTGCAGATCATAAGTACAAGGCAGTGCTACTCAGAGGACAAACACATTGCAAGTGCTGCAGGTGCATGTTTTCCTTTTCTTTCCAGTTACCAGCCAGGTCCCACTGACTGTTTGACAGCTATCTATGTAGGTGCATGTATACATTAGAAGCTATGAATCCAGGCATCTTCAGAAACATGTATCAGTGATGTCTTTTACCCATTCCTCTGGATGCCATAGCAACAGTAATTTGCGAGAACACAGCACTCCCCCAGTGGAGTTTGCTTGCTGTTTGATGACAATAGCAGCCCCTTGCAACACAATACTGTGTGCACTATGTCTTTTATTCCATTTAATCCTCACACGGGTCATTGGGGCAATAACAAATGTAGAGACTGAAGTTCAGACAACGCATAACTTGTCTAAGCCAGCTTAAGTCTCATTGCAAAACCGATGCTGGCAAACATTCTACAGCACTGCCTCTGACAGGAGAGTAGGGGCGAGAAGCCATCGATTCTGGGTCAGAAGCAAGAACACCGGTACTTTGAACAGACGCCAACACTGCTCTCCTCCCCCAGTCCCTTAGTGTATCATCCGCTGCTCTGCAGCCTCAGTTCCCTGGCCTCACAGCATGGGGAGAGCCATCCTGAGTGCCTGGCTGGAAAACTGGCTGGGAGCCTTTAACAAGAGCAGAGGAAATTCCAGGGAGTGGGAGGGCTCTGGTGTCACCAGACAAGAGGCTGAAGAGGGCGGAGGAGTCAGAAGGGACATCCTGCCTGGTGTGAGATGGCTGTGCACCAGAGAGAAGGGCCAGATGCCAAGTCTGGTGATGCACAGGTCACAGATTGGTGCAGATGGAGATACAGTCTTATGGTTCAAGATCAGGTCATCAGCAGAGAAAGATGTGTTAAGATACATCTGTTCAGTCAGTATATGGGACACTGTGACAAGAAAGGATTCTTGGAAAACCTAAAACTGTATGGGAAGTGGCTTGGAATTAATAACATCATTGTTAAGTGTCACTGAATACTAATCACTGGAGCAGGTAGCTTCCCCTCCTCCCTGCTACCTTCTGAGAGATTTTGCTCTTCATGCTAGCATTTTATGGCGAAGAGGTAGAACAATAATCTGGGAGATAGGATCAGAGACTAAGAAATAAATATTCAGTTAGCTGGCGTTTAGTCAAGGCCAATCTGCTAAATTTCAGATTATATTAGTGGCTAGGAGAAAACTTGATTATCAAAAGTCTTAACTATAAGTCTCAGCTTTTCCAAAGTACTCCCTCAGTTATCAAAGATTCATTCCTTGTGGAAACAGGTCTGAGCAGTGCAGGGTAAACATCAGATAGTTGATGTGCACAGGAGACGGGTAGACCACCCTGGAGGGAGGGGTTCTTTTCCTCTTGTACAATCCCTTTTAGAAACAAGCCAGACTGTTCTTAATCTGTCAGCCAGGTCAGGGAATTGGCCTCAGCCTTCTAGTAGTAGTGTGTGCATGCACGGTTATGTAAAGGGGTGGTTTGGAATCCTGAGGAATTTGTCTTGCTGCAGATCTAAGACCCAAGATACTTAAGTTCAGTGTTGACTGCACTTCCTTCAGCTCCTCAAACCTTGGCTGAACAGAAGCCCCATCTTCAGAGATGGCATCACAACTATTTGCAGGAGCTCAGCATACAACATTGAAGTTTGGGTTCACATCTTGACAGGCGATTGCCACTAGCTTTTATTTCTGGGATGGTTAGTAGAAGGCATGCTGTACAGTGGTACCTCACAAACTTAATTGGTTCACGAACTTAATTCTTTCCATGATTCTGGCTGCAAACTGAATTGCATAAGAACTGAATATAATTCAATGGTTAGGTTCAATGTTGATCTTATGGGGAAATTTGATTCGATTCTTGTCCAACCCAGTTTGTGATGAGAATCATGGAAAAAAATTAGGTTCGTGAACCAATGTATCACTGTACCTTCACGAATGTTCCCATTAAAAACTCATATGCCAGATCTGAAAGGGAACTTGCTGCCATTAATCAACACGACACCTGATAGTATTCAGAAATCCACCGGAGCCCTGGGATCTTAGGGGAAGAAGCTGGCAAGGTCTGAGGTTCCTGTTCTCTAACCTTTCCCACTTCCCAGATATGGAATTGGAGGCTCGTACAGTCTTACTGACTTGGGGAAGCCTGAAGTTGATGCATTTTCCCAGAACACACCAGGAGATGTGAGTGTGTGCCTCTTGTCTTTACCTCGCTAGCAGGTTGTTACAGACTTGTCTGATTGTATCTCCTCTCATTCCAAGGAGGTGGAAAAACCTTTTTTCTGCCTCTCGCCTTCTTACTGAAGTTACAGCTGACACATTCCACACTGCCACTTTCTCCCTAGGCTTGATTAGGCCACTGATTTACAAATTGGAGAGAGACAAGCGATAAGCAGGAGTCCAACTGGGAAGATGCCGGGAGCTTTTATTAAAGCCTTGCCATTCTTGTTACAGCTAATCTTTGCTAATTTCCAATGCTGAACAGCTGGCTCTATCTGGTTTATGGCCCAGGCTGATCAGCATGGAGGAAACCATAAATCAGGCAGAACTCTCCCCCTATAAAAGTCTCTGCAGGTAACAAAGGGGAATTAAGTAGTTAGGAATCAGTGATCTCTCCTACTGACCTGGGGAGCCAAGCTCTGAACCTGCCCTGGCCAAGCTCAGACCACTTTGTTCAAGAGCATCATCTGATGAAGTAATGCAGCCTCTACCATGAACCAATGTAGTACTGGCAGCTTGTGGGCAGAAGATCTTCCTAGCAGGGAGGTGGACTAGAGAAGTGAAGAACAGCAACCCTGCTTCAGCAGCTATAGTCCTGGCGACTCCTCCTAACATGGTTTTAACCTCAGGCCTTTTCAATCTACCAGATAAAGCAAATTGCACAAAAACAGTTTTCCAGCTGAGGATGGCCATTACCTGGGCCGCTGTGTCTCTTTTCTCTCTCCCTGTGAGGGCAAAGGGGAAATGTCTGTGCTCAACAGAGAATAATTGGGGCCTACAGAGGCAAACCAGGTGTCTAGAAGTACAAGAGCTCAGCGTGGGTTGCTCCTGACCTGAGCAATTAAGGCTTAATTAAGGTTTGAGTTTAACTCCCTGTGATTTCACTTCACAGGATTATTACTTCACAGTATCGTGATAAAGATGATTTTAAATTAAAAATCACCTTTTTCCTTATTGCAAATATTAAGGCCAAACAATTAAAATTTAAAAGAAGCAAAGCCAGGGAAAACACTAACTATAATTTCCATTCCCTAAAATATCATTTTGGGGTTGAGGACTTAGCTCAGGTAGAGGACTTGTCTAGCAAATGTGAGGCCCTGAGTTCAGTCTTCAAACCAAAATATTTTTAAAAAATCATTTTTCATGATTGTAGAATTAAATCATGTAGGTTCGCTACAAGTTATTTATCCAGGCCCCTAGAAAGTTTTTGACCATTAGAAATAAAATGAGTTAAATCTGATATGATCTTATTTGTTTAGAATAAGCCCTCAAAATCGGTATTTCTGAGTCAAACATGCACATATTCTTTTTTTTCACAAAGAATAGGTTTATTTTTGTTTTTGAATTCTGATTTTATCTTCCTAATGCAAACTTTTGATTACTACATCATTCCAATATTCAGCTAACCTATTTTATGTAAACATTTATAAGGTAAAATGTTATATTATTTTTCGAACTTTTCAAATAAATATGAATTTTATGAAAAAGTAAAGAATGTTGAACCCTGAATATTTCTGAAATCAACAACAGTCTATTCATAGAATTGGGCAAAGTATTTCAAAGTAATCGAAGCTGACATAATGGGATAACAAGCATACAAACTGAACAAATATGAAGCTACCTCACATAACACCTTTTCAAAAGCATCCTGACAGAAAACATCACTCTGAGTGATATTGCTCATATATGAAAGTCCCAAATATCCTCAGAAAAGTAAATAATTATTTTCTTAGTATAACATTTCAAATTGTATTCAAAATTTAATAAATCATCACTGTTTTATTATATAGAGAGGGGTTAACAGGACATCTGTAATACAATCTGCCTTTCAGAAATTATTTATAAAATGAAAGATGCACATATTCTTAAGATTTGTGGATGGATGTAGGAAACGTGCTATAATTAACACTCCTACTACAGTGTGAATCTGTTTCTGAAACACTCACTAACACCAAACACCATTGGTATTATCTTCTGGTTTTGGCCATGCCCATTTGTAAGCACTTTAGAGTACAAAATATTTATGATTAGTATAAATTTATGTGCTTAACAGCCCAACATAGCGCTGGATATGAGGTTCCAAAGACAGACATGCAGTTACCTGGCCTCAAAGATTCTCGGGAGAAAGGCAATCTGAATGCACAAAGAATCAAAGATTACCGAGAGTGGATGGTTACAGCGTTAGAGTTTGACACCATGGTTTGTGGAATGACACACCCATGATCAGCTCTCCTTTACTGAGGTTCAATCTGATCAGACTCCTACAAATGCTGTATGAGGTAGTTTGCTCATGATGTAATCTCACGATATCTTTGCAGTATCATTCTGAAGGATGTTATGATGCGTATTGTGAAATGAAGGAGGGTGAGGCAGAGATATAACTGACTTGTTAAGGACTGCACAGTATAATCTGATATATGGCTGAGCCAAAAAGACCCACTGAATTCTGTGTTTAGAGCAAGGAATCTTTGGACTCAGGGTTTTGCAAATTGACTAATCTAGGGAGCTGCAGCTCAGTGAAGAAGCAGTTATGTTGAATTTGGCTTGGAGGAAAGTAACCTCCGTACTCCACCAATTTGGAAATGTCCCTCTGAGATAGGCCAGAATTAAGAGTTTTTAATTCTATTTGAAGGACTCATTACTGAAGGAAAATGAGTAGACAATGGCTATCGGCTGTTCTTTCTCACTTCTGAGTGTCAGGGTTTCTCAAACTTAGTGTATTTAGAGGTCTATGAAGACAGATTCAATGCCGATTCCCAGAGCAATCTCAAAACATTCTAGTTCAGGAGGCTGGAGTGAGGCATTGGAACCCATATTTCTAACACTTGGAGAGACTGGTATAGGTCAAGCCTTGGGAATCAAAGAAAATATAAAATACCTAATCCTGGGATGAATGTGAGATGCCAGGCCTTTTCCTGCCAGGCAGATCCATAAGACAGCCCACAACAAAAGGCAGCTCAGCCCTGTAGACTACATCTGGCTCATGGCTGGGACTTCTATGCCTGGAGACAGCATTGGCCTCCCAAGAGTGCCACCATCCCTGTGACCCATCAGAAAATGAAGAGCTTCCCCTGATCCACGTAGATGGAGGGTGACTATTCACCCACGAGTAGCCAATCCACAGTGTCCTAAACCCAGGCGAGGGAAATAGACCATGCCTGGTTATGAGTGAATCTTTTCACAGTCATTAGCAAACTCACTCTAGAAAAAATTCCTATAAAATGGATTCAATAAATGATAATAATTATCATTATTTCCATGACACTCTTCATCACTATTAACTATCATCATCATTATCATCATCACCACCACCATTATCAAATCTGGTATTGATGGAATGGCTCTTTGAGCAGACATTTTACCAATGGCTAGACTTATATGATCTCTTTTAATCCTCAACATATTACTTTAGGGAAGGCTTCATTACAGTTTATTCCCAGTTTTACAGAGGGGAAGTAGTGTGTCCCAGGTCACACAAGTAATACTTGGTGCAGTCAAAATTTTAGCACAGGGCCGGGCATTTATCTCAGCGGTGCTGCTGCCTGCTTTGCAAGTGCAAGGTCCTGAGTTTGATGCCTGGTACAAAAAAAAAAAAAAAATTCTAGCACAGTCCATCTGACAACATTTGAGTGGCTCCCATGACCCTTACTTTACTAGGGGAGTCATGGTGACTTGCCTAGGAACGTGAAGGTTGTCAATGGAGTAACTGGATTACTAACCAGGGCCTTGATGACCCCTGGCTCTGCCTCTTTCTGTAAGACCGCTGCTTCTAGATTGTATTAGGAGAAACTCGGGAAGAGAGACTTCTAGTTAATTAGTGGCACTGAATAGAAAGCAAGCTGTGGTCCTCAGGGAACTGTACACTGTCCTATAAATTCCTGGCAAGAGTGGTCAGGAGGCTGAGCCTCTCCATGTTCTGGCGTGACCTGTGTTAGATGCCATTCATGGTCCTCAGAATAGGTCCTAAGGCCCCTCTAGATTCAGGACTCTGTTGGGGGACTGAGTGCCATGTAGGCCACACAACACTAGTGCTGATGCTGTTTGCCACTATGCTGGTGACTTGGCTTGAAGCTGCTAAACTCACTGTGGGCTTCCATGCCCCCTGGAACATCTCCCACCCAGTCAGTGCGCAGAGGCTGGGGGCAGGCCTCCAGATTGCCATGGACAAGGTCAACGCAAAGCCAGTAGTGGGGCTTGGAAACTTCAGCTGGGAGTTCACTTACACCGACTCAGCCTGCAGCACCAAGGGGTCTCTTGCTGTTTTCATCAACCAGGTCCAGAAAGAACAGATTTCTGCCCTGTTTGGCCCAGCATGCCCAGAAGCAGCAGAGGTAGAGTATACAGCCTTCTAAAAATGGTGGCCGAGTTTCCCTCAGAAGGGATGGTCTTGAAGTTGATGGCACAGATTTCAATAATGTCTTGACAAAGATCACATTGTTGTAACTATAGCTGTATAAGTCTTGGGTACCATTTTTTAGATGTAATTATGCCATGTAATTAGAACAGTTAGCATTCTCCTTGGAGAAAGCCTTTCAAATAAAAAATCATTCTTTAGTTTATGCCCCTCTTCTTCCTCTGGTTGATTTGTGTAGAGACTGTTATTATTCACTCTTAGGCTGTCAGTCACATGGCTCAGGATAATTACAATGAAAACAAATGAGTGGTTTTAAATATGAAACTATCAATGGTTTGAGGAGGTTTGCCTTTGGCATATATAATAAATTATTCAGTGATGGTGAAAGTAAATGAGAAAGAATAAGGTATGATGCATTGCTTTAAGCTAGAGCGGGGCAAGGTGGGAAATGAGTGCTTCGCGTTTGTCTGGTTAATGAGACTAACTTTGTAGATGCCCTCGGGTATCATGTCTTCTGAGAGATGTTGATGCAAAGGGAGACTGGGCAGGAGCTTCACAGGTCTCACTCCCCAAGCACTGCAGAGAATCATTAGTTGGTGTTGTAAAATGAAGTTCACATTTGCATTTTAATCTGAATCTTGGTCCGTCTTAGAATTCCCCATTTGACATATTTCCAGCTGTCCTCTTCTTCAAAGTCAACCTCAAGTGCCACCCGACTCCCCAGATCTTTAATTCCTCAATTAAAAGTAATTCGTTAGTTCTCTGAATTCCTGTAAATATATTCTATAAATCCTACAGGTTATATTTAACTCTAGAGCTAGCTTTAGATATCTTAGCTCCTGGAGGCCATAAGGTTCTTTAAGAATAAGTTTTCCAAAGTTCCTTGTAAAGTATGGGAGCCTAATGAAAAATGTGTAAGAAGTGAGCAAGAGAAGTTAAGAAAGAAAGAGTAAATGGGTGGCAATGAGTATCGGCTCTGGAACCATATTGCTTGAGTTCATCAGCTACGTAACTTACATCTTTGTGTCTCCATGTTTTCATTTTTCAAACAAGGCTAATGATAATACCTACCTCATAGAAATGTTACAAAAGTTGAAATATATAGGCTCTTAGTAGAGTGCTTGGCATGTAGCAAGCAGTCAATAAATTCTTGCCTTTGTTATCCTTGTCCTCTGAGGTCTTGCTTCTACTTACATCATCAACATTCCATGGGAGAAGGTCCAGTGTGATCCTAGCTTCACTGAGTCCCAGGTTGTGCTGAAACTTCACACTGAGGTTTGAGTGTAGCATAAATTTCATCATGGAACGACATCTTTTTCATTACTTTCAAGGTTACTGGTTTGCTGGCTTCTGAGTGGAATATCCCCATGTTTGACTTTGTTGGACAAATGGCAATACTGGAAAACCACTTTTTGTATGATACCTGTGTGACACTTGTGCCCCCGAAGCAGGAAATTGGTGATGTGCTCCAGAAAAGTCTCCAGTACCTGGGCTGGAAGCACATTGGGATGTTTGGAAGCTGCTATGGGGCTTCCTCCTGGGATGAGTTGGATAAGCTGTGGAGGGTTGTAGAGGAGGAACTGCAGTCCCAGTTTACCATCACTGCCAGCATGAGATGCACCAGCCACGACCCAGCCCTCCTCCAGGAGGCTCTCAGGAACGTGTCAGCCCTGGCCAGGGGTAAGTAGGAAAGAGTCTCCCATGGTTCATGTTTGGAGAGAGAAATAGAATGAGTGGATTGTTTGAAACAAACCAAGGGCTCTTTATTTTTTTAAGAGTATAAAAATCCGATAGAAATGGTATAAAATTAATGATACAACAAAGCAATTTATTACTTTGCTTGACATCACCAATGTTTTTGGGGGTCTAAAGTGAGATCTCAGATGCTATAGAGTCATGATGCAGAGAGGAGTTCTAGAAGTACATTTCAGAGGTGACACGTCCTGGCCTTTGGTAGCTGTTCAGAGCATGGGCTCTGGAGACAGACCCACCTGGGTTTGATTCCAGCCTCTGACCCTTGCCAGCTGTGTGCTTCTGGCCAAAAACTTTAACATCTCTGTGTCTGAGATACCTTATCTGTAAAATGGAGAGAGTCATCCTAGCTCCTTCATACGAAGGTGAGGATCAAGTAAGGTCGTGCACCGAGTGCTTAGTCTGTGTAGGCAGCAATTTGACAACAGATGGCAGTGACTGTTTCCATGATGGAACTGCTTAGTAGGTTCTTTCTTACTCACTGACTCTGTTCTTCAAATAAACTAAACTCTTTCTGGTCCCGGGACTCTAGGACTTGCTGAGTCCTCATTTTAGAGTGCCACCCGCAGGCCCCCCGCCTCTTCCCTTGTGCTCCAGATGCACTTTCTCTGTCTCATGTGGGGTTGTCCCCCTCCCCCTTTGGAACACAGCATTCTTTCCTTCCTCACTACTAGGACAGCCTTGAGTGGACACTTCAGTCTTTCTGCTTGTACACTGTCAGTGACGCCACAAGCCTTTCTGCCTTCTCCTGTGATAGCCTAGCACAGTGCCTAACACATAGTCGGAGCTCAGAAAAATAGATTACTATTTAAAAACTCTAAAAAATAAATCATGACTTCAGTTGTGGGTCCTCCAAGTGAATGATGATGTGATTGAACGAAAGAGTAATATAGCTACTTCTCAGGGGCCCATCCCAGCTCAGAAAGTCAGAATGCCTTGATTTGAGATCTTTCACGATCGCCTCCTAGCTGATGTGTAGATGATGAATCACAAGACAGACCCATTTTTTGGTTTTCAAAATGTATTTTTATTTGTGCATGTTTGCAGTACATGATGTTTGCAGTACATGATGTTTGCATTCCTCATATGGAGTTATGCACGTATAGCAGCTCTCAGTTCCTTTTTTCCTTTCCTTTCCTTTCCCACCCCTCCATCCTGCTCCCTCCGGCTCTTAGTCTTCCCATTTGAGAAAGATCTATCTCCCTATTATTCTGCTTTTTTTGAGGAGTTAAATGAAAGAAAATAATGCACTTTGCTTTCAAACTTTCTGGATTTGTGCATTGTGTCAGGATGTAGGGGCTGCCACAACGACTTTAATTTCCATAGGGCAAAAGTGGCCAGTTTGTATATTGTGGTCTAGGTTTAAGAAATAAACACTCTGGGAGTGGTTTAGCCATTTCTATTTCTTGAAGCAGTCTCATAAAAAGAAAAGGTTTGTGTCTTGTTTGGAGTGCTTTAGGGTAGGCTTTAAAAAGAGAGAGTGTGCATACAAGCTTCTATGGAAGCATGCATTACCGGCTGATTCTTTTCCTCTCTTACAGTTATCATCTTAATCTGCAGCTCAGAGGATGCAAAGAGGATTCTGCTGGCTGCAGAGAATCTAGGACTCGATACCAGAGAATTTGTCTTCATCATTTTGCAGCAGCTGGAGGTGGGTGCTGACTACCACTTAGTGGCCCTGGTAAAGAAAGGTGATGAGTGTGGAGTACTTGTCACCATGAACCAGTATATACTAGTTCACCTAATACACATTACAAACCTTGGAGGTAGGTATTCTTGGATCTTCATCTTAAAATCAGGAGACTAGGACTGAGCTGAAAGAATGTGCCCAGAATTCCCTTGCACAGTTAGTAAGAGGCTAGGCCAGTCCTTCAGTGAGGTTAACGGGCTCTGGGGATTGTATTCTGCACTTTAAGTCAGCAGACTCTAGCTGAGGAAAACTATCATTTCTAAAGGTGGATGACACCTTTCCATAGGACTCTCAGATACAAGTGGCTCTCACTTTTCTTCCGCAGCCACCTTCCTGTATCCCTACTAAGTAAAGCCTTGACAAAGGCCTGGAGAGAGCAACATATTGGCCCAAGGAGGCAATGTATTAGTCACTTTCTTGTTGCTGGGACAAAATACCCAACATTCACAACTTCAAAGAGGAGAGGCTTATTTTGGGTCATAGTTTCAGAGGGTCCAGTCCATGGTTGGCTGACTCCAAGGCAAAAACAGCATGGACAAAAGGCACAGTGGGCAAAAGCTGCTCATCCCATGGCAGTCAGGAAGGAGAGAAGGGGGCGGGGGTCAGGGATGAGAATATACTTTTCCAGCTCATGGTCCCAGGGACCCACCCCTCCAAACAGGTCCAAACTTTTGACAGCACATGAATTACTGAACTCACCAATGGATAAATCCACTGATGACGAGAGCATCCTCGTAATCTAATCATCTTCCACACACATGAGGACCCCTTTGGAGGACATTGTAGAGTTAAACTGTAAAAGGTATTCCTAAGTAGTTTGGTAATGACAGAAATGACTAAAGTACTATGTGCTTCCTACAAGTACTGAGTTACACATTTCACATGCATCGTTGGACTTGATGGTCCCAGGGGCCCTGTGAAGCAGCTACCATATGCATTACTGCACTTAATATTTCCCACAGCCTTGGGAGATAGATATGATCGACATGCCAACTTTCAAATAGAAAAGCCAAGGCTTAGTTAAGTAAAGTACCTGACCTAAGATTTCAGCATTTCCAAGTTGCATAGCTGGTGTTCCAAACTGGAGCTTTTGTTCTTCACCCCCCACAGCCCTGCCTTACAGAATGCTCGTGAGGTGCTAGGCCCCACCGTGAATGCCTGATGTATTAAAATTAATTTCCAATCACAACCACTCTGTGGGGTAGGTATGTTTCTAAGAAGAGGAAACTGGGACCTGTGGAGTTTATATAACTTGTCCAAGGGTGTAAAACTAGTATGAGGGAGAGCAAGAATTCAACCCATGCAGACTGGCCTCAGTATCTGTGCACAGAAGCACGTCACCCTATAGACATCCAAACAAGCCAGTTGCCTTTAGCTAAGGACACATTGTATAATTTCCCCCAAAGCTTTAGCTTTCTAAAATGAACTTGTTTTATATGATCATAAGAAGTTGAGGGCAAAAGGAAGTAAAGGAAGCAATAAAATAATGTCACAGATTTCTCTTCATTATCACGAAATATGGCTAAAAGAGTCTCGGATTTCTTTGGGTCGCAGCTGGAGTTGTAAATATAGGCCAGATTTGCCAGCATATCCTCCTACCTTCTCTTTTTATTGCCATCCCCTGTTGTCTCCTCCCTAACCTTTGATGATCAATTCCAATTAGTTTGAAGTGGCAGAAAGAGCACAGAACTAAAAATATACCACACAAAGTCCATGCAAATTGAATTCGTGCTGTTTTTAAAAAGAATGCATCAATCCTTTCTATGAAAGTGTCCCCAGTGTAGGATTAAGTGGAAAAAAATCAAGTCTCAGAACCACAGTGTAGTATAAAGCACACATATGCAGATGTGGACACACACTCACATGCGTGTGCACATCCCCCGCCCCCCTTACCTGCCTGTATTGTTTGGATATCTCCCAGGGTGGAGAAGGAGGGAGCAACCGGAAACAGGAAAATATACAATGAGTGAGTATATACTATTCATGGTAGTAACAATACAGGTGATGATATAGGTAATGATAATAAAGCACTTAAGCAACGAGAAGCAGATTGAGAATAGATAATCCTAAACTCTTGAACTTTTGTGCTCATTGCTATGAGCTCTCTGTATCTTACCTGCTTGATGCACCAGGTATGTTTTTATTTTTTATTTCATTTTTAGCTTCCTTCCCACTGCTTATGTGCTGGCTGGAGAATGTGGACCTCATATTGCAGGCTGTCTGGAAACGCTGTGTTTCCAAGGACTAGTGTGCAGCAAGCTTTTCAGGTTCAGCATTGCCTTGATTGCAGTTCCTGTTTCCTACAGAGTGGTGACATTTCTTTCATTATTGTTCAGGACAGTTTTAGGAAGGAGCTGCTGACAAATCAGAAGGTGACACAGTTCCCAACTGTCTACGAGTCGGTGTTTCTCATCTCCCCCAGTTCCTATCGGGAAGGCCCGGGACAGGACGACTTCCGGAAACAAGTGTACCAAAGGCTGAGGGGGGCCCCCTTCCACAGCCCCATAGCCTCGGAGGAGCAGGTCTGATGGGGGACTCCACATGGGGCCCTGACTTCCATTCCTTGACCATATTTATATTTGGCTTTTGCATTTCTCTTCTTTTTTTTTTGGTACTGGGGATCGAACTTGGGACCTTGCGCTTACAAGGCAGGCTGTGGAACCACTGAGCTAAATCCCCAGCCCACTTGCATTTCTCTTCTTATTCCCCCTCTTTTCCCCCCACCCTCTAACACACACACACACACACACACACACACACACACACACACTCACACACTTCCCCATCTTCCAAGGCCCCAAATAAACATTGGTTTGATGCTTTCCTGTGAAATTTACATCCCACAACCACAGAGGGGAACAGAGGTTATGGTGAAAGGCTATTGACTTTTGGGGGTCAGATCCTGGGCTCCCATCCTACTTTTGCTATTAAATAACTGTGGGGCTTTGGCATGAACCGCTTAACCTCCCCACACCTTTATCTCTTCACCTGTAAAATGGGACTGCTAAGGGCCATGACCTCTTAGGCTGTGGCCCTGAGTGTTTGGTCACATACCATGTGGAAATAGCCAAACAGATCCCGGTGGATACTCGGATCATGTCTGTTGCCGTTCCCTGGGGGATGCTTGGATCGAGAGCTAGGATGAAGCAAAGACCTGGGGCTAGGGCAATCAAGGCCGGCGGAGGAGCTGGGTGGTGGGGAGACAGTCAGGAGGGCTAGTCAACCAGTGGGAATCTGAGCAGTTTGAGTGGTGAACCAAACCAGCTCCCACAGAGAATTTTTCAGAGAGAATGGTGGCCAGAGTCGGAGCTACTTTCAGTGCAGGGTCAAGCTGAGAACTGGGCTTGATTGGGAATGAGGGGCTGATTGTGATCCTAACATACAAGACACGATGATCAGTCAGGGACTGTGTGGGGCACAGTTCACGAAATATCAGCTGTGCTCCAGCTGCTACAGGAGAATGGTGCTAGCTTGGGAGGTACCAGTATTTTCATCAGCTAAACCCACAGAAGAACATGTATTGAAGACCTACTATGGGCCATGTAAACTGCGAGGGTAGCTTCCCTAGTCTGCCTCACTTAGCTATGCTCATGTGTCATAAGAGCAGTTTTATCTCATTTTGTAATCAGAGAGGTCCCAGAATGTACTCTGGTGTGGTAGCCAGTAAGTGGCAGAGCTGGCCTGGCTCCAGACTCTCCCTTTCACTTAAACCATACTCTCTGCTGACCATGGCTTGCAGAGCCATTCCTGAGCTGACAGATCATGAGATCTAACTGGGAAACTGAGGCATAGGAAGAGGGGAGGAGACTGTGACAGCTAGCCTTAGCAGCGCAGGGCCTGGCCCGAGGTGGCCTCCCCTTCCTGTGTCTGGAAGAAGAACATGGGCCAGCTCCACCGTTTGCAGGGTGGAGGGACTCCTGGTCAGGTGATGGAGGCCCGCGCCTGGCCTCACTGCTCTGCTCCTCTTGTCCATGTCCAAGGTGAGCCCCTACGCTGCCTACCTGCACGATGCCTTTCTGCTCTACGCCCGGACCGTGGGAGAGATGATAAAGGCCGGAAGAGACTTTCGAGATGGGCGGCAGCTGCTCAGCACCCTGAGAGCCAATCCGACCCCACTGCAGGGTGAGTGGTTTGATGTGGGGGAGCAGTTTGGCACTCAGCTAGTGCCCCAGTCGCTGTGGCCTTTGAGAAGCTGGGTAGATGATTACAAGGCTCCTGTAGGGCCTTCCGCTGGACTGAGCTACAGAGCTCACTTTTCTCATGCAGATCTCAGGCTTTCTTAAGTGTGGTTGAGGTTAAAGTCCCTCAGCTACCATAGCTCAACTCATCCCGCCCTGCCCATTGGAGGAGGCCTCTGGCCACCTTACCCCTTTCCCCTGAGAAGTCTCTCCTATGTCTGCTTCCTAGCTGCAGCCATCACGAATAAAAGTAAGGACTCGAGGCCTGCCTCTGTGATGGTGTGCAGGCAGAAGCTGGGGCCAGCTGCAAAGCCCAGGGTGTTCGGGGCTGCGCTCTGCCTTGGCCTTGCCTGGCTCTAAGAGGCTCTCAGGCACTGCGCCTCTAGTGCCCCCATGGCCAGAGTGAGTCATGGTGCCTCTTCCACAGTGGCCACTGGAGCCAGACCTGAGGTCACTATAAGCACAATGCTGGGCACACTGTGGGGGCTTCATACGTGGTACTATGGTGTCCTGTCCCCAGAGGGACAGTGTGGACAATTGAGCCTTTACTGGCTGGGGACAGAGTGCCCTGCCCAAGCCTCTGTGCATAACCAAGTCTGGAGGGAAAGGCTCAGGCACAGCCTGAGGATGAAGCTTGCAAACCTGTGTATCCCCAGACCTGACACCCAGAGGGGAGGAACCCGGAGGGTGGCAGGGACTGGAAGAGGCAGCTGTCAGCCAGCTGCTGCTGTGTGGCCACTGGGCCTCTTACTTGTCATTTATTGTTTGTGGAAAACATCATGAATCTGAGGTTTTGAGTAAAATTAACTACAGACTGCTTAACCTTGTTTTGTGATGATGGATGGGCCTTGCCAGCATAGGCTTAGCAAAATACATCTGCCTTCCAGTGTGGCCCTTAAGCCCAACCAGAAGTCCACTGATGAACTGTCTCTCTCCCTGGACTGAGCCTGTTGACCTTGGTTCAGATGCCTTGGGATGGCAGAAACCTCTCCCTTGGCATTGGATGGGAAAGGAGCTGGTGATGTGAGTCAGGGCAGAATGTCATCTCTAGCCAATGGTCAGTCTCTCTCTCCCCGCCTCCCCCTTCTTCCCTTCCTTCCTCTCCTTCTGAATCTTCTCTTTGCAGGAATAACTGGCTCTGTGTTTGTGGACTCCCAGGGAGAAAGGCACATGGATTACTCTGTCTATGCCCTACAGAAATCTGGAAATGGGACCTTTTTTCTTCCTTTTCTTCATTATGACAGCTATAACAAAGTCATCAGGTACCACAGGGCATTTCTGCAAGTTTCAATCACCCTACAGGAAGAGCTCTGGGAGGAGAGAGGGACCAGGGATCCTGCTGGGAGATCAGTTTGGGATCCAAGCCTAGAATCCTCCACCAAGTGGGCTGCTACTCCCTGAACTCCTAAAGGTGGACTTTGAGATTTTAAGGTGGTTTTGCCCTAGACTGTGGCCATTTCAGATTCCAGAGCAGAACTCAGCACCCCTAGCTGGTCCTGCATAGGGGCTAGGCCTCCAGCTGCCCCAGATCAAACAGGTCCCTGTTGGCCAGTGCTCTCCAGCAGAGGTCCTGGCCTCAGGGCTGATGGGGCACAGCACCCCTGTGGGAATGGGTCCAAAGTCAGCACAACTGCACCTGTGCTGCCTGACTCCCCAGCAGGGACTATGTGGGGTACAGGACTCTGCTGTCCTGGGTTCCAAGTACCCAGGACTCCCTGGGAGAAATCTCTGCCATGGCTCTCAGCTACAAATCAATGAGAAAGTGAAAAACAAACTTAACACATAATTAAACTTCTATTTGCTCCCACTGCTACCACCCCCAAAGTCCACCTGAGCCTTTTTCTCCCTTTCTCTTAGGAATGCACCAAAGTGGGCTGGCCCACCATCAAAGCATCTGCTATGAGCCAGGTCCTTGTGTTGTAGGGATGAGGAGATGGGGATGTTACACACAGGGAAGATGTTTTGGTCTGTGAAATGTGAAGGGCTACACAATAAGATCCGTCTATGTCAAACATGTTTGCAAAACCCACAATAACAGAGACTTGTCACCTTTTATTTTGAGACAGGGTCTTGCTATGTAGTTCAGGCTGACCTTGAACTCACTATGTAGCCTAGGCTGGCCTCAAACTCACAGCGATCCTCCCGCCTCAGCCTCCTTGAGTGCTGAGATTACAGGCATGCAGCACTACCTCCAGCCTGTCACATTGATTTTTAAATCAAAAGAACATGGTTTAAATCCAAAACTCGAGGCAGGGATTCCACTCTGCAGAAAGATGTCGACTTCCATGAATTAGATTAGCAGAGGATGAACCGGAAGACTAGAGAAGGAGGGAACTGTGGGCCAGGCAGCAGAGGTTTGTAGATAATATGCCTGTTTCAGTTGCTCCTGTTATACATAAGTAGAGAGGAGTAGAAGAAATCCAGGGCATGTTGACCTTTGTCTTCTTCTTAAAAGGTCCTTGAGGAATTTCTCCAATATTACGTGGCCCCGTGACTTCCTCCCTGGAAACAGACTCAGACCTGGATGTGGATTTCCCAATGAGCTCTGCCAAGTGGAGCCTACTTTCCCAGGTTAAGTGTGGCTCCTTGGAGGGAGAAGGTAGTGGGAGGGTGTGACTCCCCACAGAACAATGGGAGCTGCCCTGGACATTGCGGGGTGTTGAGCAGTATTCTCAGTCCCCCAGCTGCCAGGAGCAATCTTGTGGTTGTTACCTTTGGTTGTTCTCAGAAATGCTTCCAGACATTGGCAGATATCCCCAAAGGGGCAACACGGCCCTCCTTCCCAGCTCAGAAACTCTGTGTAGAGAAACCTGGTTCCTGAGATTTGAGTCTTAGGAACTTCGCTTCTAGAGAGATAGGCAAACTCTGTGGAGGAGAGTGTTGCGCAGTGGTAGGAGCCAAGCCCCGGACATAGATGAATTCTAATTCTTCACAGAGCACACAGAAAAAGTAGAACAGAAGCAGTCGTGGTTAGAAGTCATCGTTATTATTTCCCTACAATGGAAGATTCTGTACGTGTGGGGGAGCAGTGTGGTCACAGTGGGAACTGCAGGGAATTCGGGGAGAGCTTCCCAGAAGAGGGAATGTGTGGTCCTAACCTGGACCACTCCTGCGCTGCCCTTCAGGCACTGGCTGTGTGCACCTCTGCTCCTCAGCAGCCCTGTGTAATGGCTGCCTCTGCCACCCAGGTGGGACTGTTGTGATTCTCACCGTGATGCTCCTGGTCACTGTCTTGGGAGTTGCCACTGTAGCTCTGGCTGTAAGGGTGCAGCAGGGAAAGCGACAGAGCCGAAATAAAGACACCTGGTGGCAAATCAACTATGAGGACATCACTATCCTGCCCCAGAACAAGGTGAGGCTGCACGAGACCCACATGTCCACGTCCCTTGCCACCGCTGGAGACTTGTGGAAAGGACCTCGTAGAGGACCTTAGGAGAGCAAGAGGCTGACTCATGTGTAAAGCGAGTATGTAGTGGAGAGGCCAGATCTGGTTCTGGTGTTGGGCCCCTGGTTCCTGGCTGAATATCTCAGAATATCACTTCACCTTCCTGAGATTCAGTTTTCGACTATTTAAAAAGGATTGAGGGCTGGGGATTTAGCTTAGTGGTTCCACCACCTGCCTCGAAAGTGCAAGGTCCTGAGTTTGATCCCCAGTGCCAAAAAAAAAAAAAAAAAGGATTGAGTCTTTAAAGTTCCTGTCAACCCTGTTGCTCTGCAGGTGTAAGCATCACATAGCCTGCTCAAGTATTACAGCCTTTCCTGGGGAGCAATTAGTTTTTTTAAAAAAAATTACGTTAACTGCAGCTGGGCATGGTGGTGCAGGCCTGTAATCCCAGCACTCAGGAGGCTGAGGCAAGAGGATCCACTGTGAGTTCAAGACTAGGCTGGGTTCCATAGTGAGTTCAAGGCCAGCTTGAACTATATGGCAAGATTCTGTCTCAAAAGAACAACCCTAAAATTACATTAACTCCTTTAATCTGATGACTGTTTCAACAAGGTTCATTTACACAACAAACACTTGGTGACCATCTACTGTGGACCAAGCATAGTGCAAAGCTTGGGGACAACTACAAATGAGATGGCTTCAGAGGGAGGCAGGTGTGCAGAGAGGTCTCCGCAGTGGGACAGAGCCCTGCAGACGGAGGGACTAAAGTTGTCAGCATCTTGAAGGTGTCAGAGAAGACGTGACAAGGGGAGAGGTCATGTAGGATATGCCAGGATGTGGGAGGCAGAAGGCTGG